>NC_137185.1:25707500-35707500 GCF_951804945.1 Podarcis cretensis | reverse complement strand
CTTCTCAAACACTCTCTGCCCATCAGGTCTGACTACCTTTTGTTCTCCTGTTGTCCATTACGAGGATTTTTCACAAACTGGGGCTAGCAGACAGTGCTCTCCAGATACGTCTTCTTCCTAAGTGTTAATCAGTCCCTACTGGACAAGCTGCTCTCTTTCTTCTTTAGAGTGAGTCAGACTTCATTCCTTTGTTCCAAAAAGCCATCGAAAATGCTAGATGCTTTTGATTGGCTCAAGATCTACCTGACTCATGACATCATGACTCATACCTGAACTTAAGCTTCTCCCTCTCTAGTAGTAAGACCCTGCCTTTGATGAGAGGCTGAGAAAGAGGGGGGGGGCATGTTGTTTTTCTCCGGCTGAGTAACCATAAACCCGTTCACACATTCAGAGTGGCGTTTTTATCCGATCCAAATAGCTCAACACTGCATTCATGGTTCTCTCCCCTTCACTCGTTGTGTCTCCCCAACAACCTTGCAAGGTAGGCCAGGCAGAGAAAGTGGGTGATTGGCCCAAATCTGCCAGTTGAGAGGCCATGGCTTAGAATCGATCGCTGTGCTGGGTAAGCTCGAGGCTGCGCTTCTTGGGAGTAGAAAATGGCGTCCCACGCCGGCGTCTCAATCTTGCCGATCTTCTCGCTCCAAAAAGGAGCGTTTTAGGCAGCAGAGAGACCGCTTCTTGGCGCCGCTGGGAACCTGACCTCAAAATCTTCCTTCTGAGGTTTTTGGGGGCTTGCGGCACCCACGCAATACCCCCATTCACCCCGAAAAGCCCTCCCTGGAGGGCTGAATCCCGCTTGTTCATGGCTTTGCAATCAACCGGAAGTTGCCCAACGATCACGTCATTTCACCTTCTTTTGTGATAACCAAGCATCCTTTTATGGTAACTAGAGAATCTAAACCTGTGGTTGCAACTACTTTTAAGTTAGTTGAAAACATGCATGCTTATTAGCCTAGTCCTGTCCTGATGTGTGCTATCTAGAGCTAGATCTGTGTAGCTCCTCCTATATCAGCCCCTGGGTCCTTGAGAACGTCATGCTGGCCTTGTCCTATTGATAACCCTTTCAGAACAGGCACCAGTAAGTTGTTTTTCAGTCTGATCCTTTCAGTTACAAGCGAAAATGAAAGTATGGTCACACTGTATGCTCAGGGAGCCAAAGACATTTTCCTGGTGTGCTTCATCCTTCTTTAACTTTGGAGCAAATTTGGGCATGCAAAAGAGTTGTGCAGACAGGTTCTTTCTCTCTCTTCTGCAGCATTCTTCAGGTTTTTCCATCTAGGAAACAGGGGAACCTACTGATGTGGGTGGGGGATTGGGTAGAAAACATCATTTGTCATAGGAACTTTGGAGGCTGCCTTTTACTGAGTCAGATTGTTGGTCAGCCTAAATCAGTATTGCCTACACGGACGAGCAGCACCTCTCCAGGGATTCAAACAGGAGTCATTGCTGGTTCCTCCTGTAGATGCCAAGGTTTGAATCTGATTTCATGCAAAACATTTGGTCAGTCACTGAGCATGCAAATCATGTATTCTGTTCGTACCACAGCTAGGCAGTGCTTTTGTAGACCTCAGATCCGGACATCTCAAGTTCATTTATTTTTCTTTTCAGGCAAAAAGTCTAAAAGAGATTTTCTAGGCTATTATTGATAAATGTCAACAATCGTCTTCCTCCAGTCCAACATAACAAATTTGTCCCCATTATTGAGGAATAATAAATCCTTGACCTTTATTCCCACAGAAGCCTCTTCACTGTGGTCGTATATTAGAGCAGAAATCCATAGCGATTTATCTATTGTATATTCATTAATTCACACCCAGATCCATGTCTTCCATTTCCTGTTGGCGATGATTTTGCATACTAATTTAGGAGAAAATTTTCTTCCATTTCCTCTTGTCCCATTCTTTTTCCAATAGCGTTGTCTGAGATCTGATGGTGGCCTCTTCCTCTAGATTCAGTTAGTCTTTTCCTTCTCAACTCTGTCTGCCAGCTCAGGATATTTCTTAATCTATGGTTCCATTCCACTCCTCCAGCATCATGACTCCACCCTCTGGAGAGAGCCTGTCTTGATTGACCTCTTGCTTGGGTATTGTCAGAACAGCAGTGGAATGCACAGTTCGGAGGTGAAAGGTCCCCGGCAAGGCTTAATCTTCTCCATGACAAAGGAGCCCCTGGAGGGGGTGGGGAACCAAGGTTTTTGTGACCAGAGGCTCATTCTCCACACAGTTTGATGTCTCCTAGGGTTCTGAGGCTTCCTTCAGACAATCATATTACTGCTTAATAAACTGAGATACCTACAAATCTTTTGCCTGTTTCAGCAGCCCCTTTGGTCCTCTATTTGTGGCACAACTTGAAGTCTCCAGTGAACCATAATTTCCCATTTCATTTGAACTGGAAATCTATGGCTGCCTGCTTCAGCACAAGTTAGGATCTTTAACTGGTGTCAGTCTATGATTTCAGATTGTGGCTTGTTCCAGAGATAATAACCATAGTTTCCTGGTTCAGATGGGAAACGATGGTTAATTAGAGACTTCCTGACTCATGGCTGCATGTTGTGAAGGGAGCAGCAAAGGGACTGGGGCAAAAGGCTTGTCCGTATCTTGGCTTAGTAAGCGCAAATGCCATTGTTATTTTTTCTGAGGACTAGTTCTCACTCCATCTTTTGTAGCTGGGTGTGAACAAAACAGTGCACAAAACTTGTCAAGCGTGAGGCTCATGTTTGTGTTGAATTAGGCACCTGTCCTTTAAAAAATATTGAGGAAGCTGGTCAGAAAGGATTGGGGAAGGACTTTTTTTCAGAGTAGGTTAAAGGGGCATTGGTGCTCACTTCACACTTGCCAAAAGACTTGTGTATTTTGGTTGGGGGCAAACCCTAACCAGACTCGACCAATAAAATGAGAACTGGCTTTTGGAGTAACTTTGGGATGTCAATGAGAAGGAGAGAGTCTGCACCTTCTTCTTCCATTGCTTATTTTAAGAACATGCAAATCCGATCTGATCCGCAGGCTTCCTCTGATATTTTAGTATTACGCTTTAATCCGACCTTTTATCCAGATTGTTCTGAGTAGCTTGTGCGGTCCATCTCCCTTGCCCCTCCATCTCTCCTTACAACAATCTTGTGAGGAAGGCTGTTTTGTTTTTCTTTATTCATACCCTGCTTTTCGGTCTTCAAAGCCAGCTTCCTCCTGCTTCACCTCAAAACCGTTTACAAAAATAATTCCAATAAAATGCACTTATCGTACAATTGAAATAAATGTAAAACCAAAAGTGATACAAGATCAAAATAAGACATAATCAGCTAGTATGATTTGAAGTTAAAAAATAAGTTAACTCAAGCCACAAGTCAGATGAAATAAAATTTTCACAGCTTGTCTGAAACTCAGAAGCGGGGACCCATCTGGACCTTGGGCAAGGGCTATGGAGGGGGAGATCCTACGGTCTGGTTAGATTGAGCGATGGTGAGTTGGTTCAGCATCTTCAGGTAAGATTCATAGGTGAGCATCAGTATCTCTGTGCCATGTCTGACTCTATTCACCACACCTCACTTGTTCTCGTTGACTTTTTTACTCTTCCTGTTGACATTATCTTGGGATGTCGAGCAGGCTGTTGGGAAACATGTAAATGTAAACTTTCCTCAAAATATTAGATGTGCGTCTCTATCAAGCCCGAGGTGTCCATTTTGTCAGAAACGTGCTGTTGTTTCAGCACATGATACTAATACAGAAAGTGATACCAAGTGTTCAGCATCCTGGGGCAACAGCAGCTTCTTGTATGCACATTTTATTTAAAATGCATGTATTTTGAAAGGTGCCCAGTTCCTGGCCTTAGGACCATGTATTTATTTATTTATTTATTTATTTATTTATTTATTTATTTATTTATTATTTTATTTGTTGCATTTATTTCCCACCTTGTTCTCCAAGGGGCTCAAGGGGGTGTACAACCTTCTCATTTAACCCCCACAAAAACCCTGTGCTGTAGGTTGCGGCTGAGAGGCAGAAACTAACCCAGGTGTACCCTGTGAGTTTCATGGCCGATTGAGGATTTGAACCCTAGTCTGACTGGTCCTGGGACGCAGGTGGCGCTGTGGGTTAAACCACAGAACCTGGGACTTGCCAATCAGAAGGTCAGCAGTTCGAATCCCCGCGACGGGGTGAGCTCCCGTTGCTTAGTCCCTGCTCCTGCCAACCTAGCAGTTCGAAAGCACGTCAAAGTGCAAGTAGATAAATAGGTACCACTCTGGCGGGAAGGTAAACAGCGTTTTCGTGCGCTGCTCTGGTTCGCCAGACACAGCTTCGTCATGCTGGCCACATGACCCGGAAGCTGTACGCCGGCTCCTTCGGCCAGTAAAGCGAGATGAGCGCCGCAACCCCAGAGTCGGCCCTGACTCGACCTAATGCCACGCTGAATCTGTAGCCCAAGTGATAAAGATCTCTCTCGAAAGCCCTGACTCTCGAAAAGAATACCCCAGGCCTGGGGATTCCCTAAGTGAGCAAGCGGTGTCTCATTTCTGCAGACTGTCCCCCACCCACTGCCTTCCTTCCTTGCTGGGGGAATAGCCCTAACCACGCTGCTGCCATGTGTTTCCAAGAGTCCTGGGGAACTTTTGAGACCTTCCAGACTGTGACTGCCTTACTTGCCATTCCATAATGCAAATTAGGTACTCCACTAAACACCCTTTTAACCATGGGGTGTTCCCTGTCGCTTTCAAGCGACTAGCAGGCAGGGTTAGTCAACATATTTTGTGTGTGGATCATTATCTTTCATGAACTTCTGCGCAAGCTGGCTGAATAGAGGTGAGAGGGTGGGTCCCTCGCCCTTCTTTCGCTGGGTGCTGATGGACAATTATGCAGTGTCAGTTGTGGTTGCTGAGGGGAAATGCGAGCGATGCTACATTAATTAACAAGAGCTAATTGATGTTGCTGGAAATGGGTGGTTGTTGTCTTTTTCTCTCTGAGAGAGGAATTTCCCCCACTTTCCCACTTCCATATACAGTGGTACCTCGGGTTAAGTACTTAATTCGTTCCAGAGCTCCGTTCTTAACCTGAAACTGTTCTTAACCTGAAGTACCACTTTAGCTAATGGGGCCTCCTGCTGACGCCGCGCCGCCGGAGCACGATTTCTGTTCTCATCCTGAAGCAAAGTTCTTAACCTGAAGCACTATTTCTGGGTTAGTGGAGTCTGTAACCTGAAGCGTATGTAACCTGAGGTACCACTGTAGCAATAGGGCCAGATTTTGGAGGTGGTTTTTTTATCCTCATTTAGCGCATTCTGCCTGTGTGTTTTTGTGTTGCTCTTTGCGTTCTTTTAGCTCGTCAACTCCTCCCGTGTCAGGCCAAAAATAACACAGCAAGAAACGAGAGGGTAGAATTGGGGGGGGGGGAGGAACCCCTTCCCACAGCCCCACGGGGAAAGGGGATTCCTGCCTTTTTGTGCATGGGGAGGAAGAGAGGGCAGAATGCTAGACTTTAGATGAGCAGAGGATGAGCAGACAAGAGGCCAAGCGCAGAGCAGGCTTGGGAGTATCATCTGATCAGCTGCGGCCTGCGAGGCTTTTGAAAATCTGGGTCAGAGCAGCTCTGGATTCCTTGTCCTGGGGGATGGGTTGTGTGTGTGTGTGCGCGCGCAGGGCCCTGCCTCCCGGCTGAACAGTTTGGGCTCCTCCACACCAAGAGTTCCAGCAATTTCCTCCCTGCCGCCCACCCAGCCGCAAAAAGGATGTGAAAAAGTTGAAGCCGTGCCAGCAGCAATTGTCTTTTTTAAAAATTGCCCCAGCCATCAGGGTGTGTTTACAACCTGCCCGCGAGAGGCTCTGTCCTTCCCCATCCAGCTCTTGGGTGGTTGTGCTAGTTTGGCACATCCAGAATAAATTATTGGTGTTTCAAGCTTTGAACTGGAAGGCAGGGATGGGGAACCCCCGGCTTGGGGTCCACATGCAGCCCTGCAGGCCTCTCTGCCTGGTTTTTGGGCCTGGTTTTCCCAGGCCTCACCCTCACCAGCCACATTCCTCTGTGGGGATCCTGTTAGGGGCTGCATGTCAATGACTGGGTGGAGCCAGAGGCAAGAATGAGCAGAGCCATTCTCACCTTTGTGAAATAGGCTGCATTCCAGCCATGCAAAAGTCCACAGGTTTTCCACACCCAAGCATTGGCTCAGCCAGGCAGAAGCTTGCCAAGGTGGCAGAGCAGGGCCAGTGAGTGGTATTTCTGGGGACATGGGATGCAGCCTGGGAAGAGTTGCAAGGGCCAGATCAAGAAGCCTGGAGGGCCACATTTCCCACCTCTGTTTTAAGGGAAGCAGTTTTTAGAGGAAAGGGAAGATACATCCCCAAAGGGGCACCTGTCACCCTTCTTTGTTGAGTCTTTGCAAGGTCAGTGGAATCAGGAACTCTTGTGTATTTTATGTGATCATTTGAAATCTGGGGTGAATCCTGTACATTTTGTGCACATTTGCTGTTTCCTGAAATATAGTTGAAGGCAGAGGCACAATTGGCTATCATAGGTTGGATCAACCTTTTATGGCAGCGTTGAATACCTCATGACACAACCCCTCAGGTTATTGTTAACCCTGTCTGCGTGTAGTTTGACTTTTTAAATCTTGGCTTACATCTTGTATTTTGAGGAATGCATCCCGAGTAATAAGAGTATAAAGCTTAGAAAAGGAAGCAGGGACTTGTTAACATCCAGTGTGGCCCTGAGAAGTGAATCATGAGCTGCAGACATATAGGAAAACTGTTGGCTTTAAAATCTCATGATTTAAAAAACTGTTGGCTTTAAAATCTCATGATTTAAAAAAAATTAATCTTGAATAAAATTTGAAAATCCCGTTTAATTTTTCAAGACTTTATTCAGAATCATTTTTTGTTCCATGAGTGCTGGAAACTTATTTTTAACTAAATAAAAGCTGAGATTCTTAAAAGGACTCTTGAGATGCCTATAGACTTTCTGCTTTTTGTAATTAAAAAAGAAAAAGAAGTTCCGCTCGGTGGATGTATATAACGGCCATAGCAATATTGCTTTGAAACAAAAAGTTGGGAACCACCTTGGAAAAGCATCTAATTAGAAACGTAACAATTAAAAATAAAAGATGCTGACAAATACACACATGGTGCACAACCCTCTGGAGATCCAAAATAGCTGAAAATATGCCTTCCTCCGCCACACTGAAAATATTAAACACTCAGGGTTGGAGAGACCTAATTGCACCATCTGGCTCCTGTTCATGTCATCTGAGAATTCAGTTTTCCCTAACTCCACCTGGGCCCAGTTGAGACCTAAGATCCCCCCCCCTTTTTTTAAGGCACAGCAGCAGAGGAGAGTCAGGAGTGCTCAGTCTCCGCAAGACATCAGTGCCTAAATGAAGGATCATCCCTTTGGTGGGAGTTGGTTTGGTGTTTCCTGTGTAACAAGATGCACAGCTTTGTTCAGGAGAGAGATTGGGATGGGAAGACTGCATTGGATTCCTGCGCCAGTGGTGAATGGATGAAATGTGCTTTGCAATAAGCAGGCACCCGACTGGACCAAGCAGACTTGCTTTATAATGTATATCAAACGCAGTGCAGTGCTTGAATTTGAGGTTGAGGAGAGAACACACACATTTCCCCTATTACCTTCATATCTCCATATATTGCCCAGGTGAGCGGTGTGTGGAGGGTTCCCTGTACTGGGATAATGCTAGGGCCATTTTGTGATGTCTTTCAACCTTTGCTTCAAAGGGCTGCATAGAAAAGACACAGATTCCACATATGCATGAAGCATTGCAAAATAGGCACGCTCTATCCATGCATGGGGAAAAGAGGGAGAGAATGGAGGGAGAGAGAGATTTATATATGAATAAAAATTTGGGGTGGGGCAGGGTGGGGAGAAACAGCCCAGAGGATATTGTGATGGTCTGGGAGGTAGGCTGAAACCCATTTTGTGCATTACAAGACTGGTATTGTTGCAACTTCCCCCTCTTCTATTGGTTGCATATCGTATCATATTGGTGATTCCCCCATGGCCATGTCAGCACATCATGGTGAGCCAGGGTTGCTTACCATGGTTTATTGCAAATGCCCAGTGGCTCCTGCTTCATTCCTCCTATGGCATGAGTGGGGGAAACTAAGCAGGAAACAGCACTTAAGCTCAGCTTCCCACAACGTCGGAACTTTGGCTTGTTTCTCCTTAACAAGCCAGGACCGTTTACCAGCCAAAAACCATGGTTTGTTATTGGCATACAAATTCTAGCTTGTTTGGGAGAAGCAAGCCACAGTCCTAGATTCAGATGTTGTGGGAAGCCATAAAGCTAAGTTGTGGTTTCCTGGTTTGTTTCACCCACTCACACCAGAGGGGAGGAGCCAAGTGGGAGGGATTCTCTGCCCAGGGATCGAAATTAGCAGGGCGCCAGCCACATTTTGCGCCTAAAGATTCTCCATTTGCGAGCACCTCAAAAAGTCTGGGTGCCATTTTTTTGCGTCCTGCTGACACTCAAGGATTACTGAGATGTATGTGCTTTGAAGCCTCAAAGTATATGTTAAGGATAGAAAATATGTTAAGGAGTTTAAGAATAAAAAGTAGAGTGTTTTGAAAACTGAAGTACGGTACCAATATTTTTATTGTATTCGCTGTGGGTTAAAGCCTCAGCGCCTAGGACTTGCCGATCGAAAGGTCGGCGGTTCGAATCCCTGCGGCGGGGTGCGCTCCCGCTGCTCGGTCCCAGCGCCTGCCAACCTACCAGTTCGAAAATACCTCCGGGTGCAAGTAGATAAATAGGGACCGCTTACCAGCGGGAAGGTAAACGGCGTTTCTGTGTGCGGCTCTGGCTCTGGCTCTGGCCAGAGCAGTGATGTCACGCTGGCCACGTGACCCGGAAGTGTCTCCGGACAGCGCTGGCCCCTGGCCTCTTAAGTGAGATGGGCGCACAACCCCAGAGTCTGTCAAGACTGGCCTGTATGGGCAGGGGTACCTTTACCTTTTAACAATAAAAATAACAGTTTCTAACACTGCTGAGTAGCTTAGGTTAACATCCACACCATATATTTTTAAAAGCTTATTGCTTGCCCCCCAAAAGAATCCTGGAAACTGTAGTTTACCCACTCACAGTGCTGCAACTCCCAGCACGCTTAACTACAGTTTCTAGGATTCTCTGTGGGAAGCCATGTGCTTTAAATGTATGGTGTGACTACCTCACAAAGATTTCCATACATACAACAGGAGTAAAAGCAACCTCTGAGGGTTGCAGTAGAGAGTAAACAAAAACAAGGTCGCAAATCATTTTGTCAACGTGTCGCATGGGTAGCAGTTATGATCTTTGTCCATACAGCCTATATATTTTGTATGGAGAGCACCCACCCCATCTTTCTTGCTTGTGGACCCTTGTCCATCATTTCCTCTGCAACTTTTGACTTTCTAAAAGTGTTGGCCTTCCCTGCATCTCTCCTGGCCTTGAAGTTCTCTCCAACCCACTTTTTTTTCCTTTTGTTTGCTCCAAACTCTTACAATGGTGAATCATGAGTAGAGAAACAAACCAGGCCTTTTCCAACTGAGCATTGATTGCAGAGGAAGGTGGATTGAACTGGAAGGGCAGTTGCAAATAGCACGAGTGACTGATGCTCAAGCAGCAAAGCCCTTAATTTCTCTGCCTTCCTAATACGCAAAAGGACTCGCAATCACTCTTCCTCAACTGCACATCCCACTTCTCCTATAGTTTGCCCTGGATGCACAAATCTTAAAGATGTGCATCGGAAAGTGGCTGAAGGCAATGGGCGTTTGCAACTTCTGAATGATCCCGCATACTTCTTGTAGGCATTTGGCTAGCCAGCTTCCTGAAAGTCTACCGAATTCACTACTGGAATGCCAACATCCTCCCCAGAGACCTTCTCCCAGCTGCCGCTGCATCAAAGGAACATCGCAATCTGTCTTGTACTGAGTCAGATTGTTTTTCCATCTAACTCACTGTTTCAAACAGGGTGTCTTTTCCAGCCCTACCTTGAGATCAAACCTGCCACCTTCTGCATGCAAGGCAGTGGGTGACGACTCAACTGAGCCACTGAGATGGACCTTCCATCTGAGTAAAATTTGCTTCTCCTAGTTTTCAGCCTCCTGACAAAGGCTGCATTGTTTTCAGAACTTTGGGGGGAGGCTCTGACCCGTGTTATAGTATAACATGGGTGGGGACGCATTCCAGTCAGGCATAAACACTTGTGATGCATTGTGGGGTTAAGGGTGTGATCTGAAGAGAGGCTTTGTGACCTGGGAGATTTCCAAGGTCCAGACAGAAGGCTGGAGGGCTGAATTCTGCCCCCCCCCCGATGCTTGAGGTTTTCAACCTCTGGTGTAGAGGCTAGTTTCTTGTGGGCTCTGTAGTTTTATGGGTTGTCGCGGTTCTTCAACTTTTACTTCACCCTAAAAGGATTTCCATTTGCTGCAAGGACATTTTGGGCATTTGCTGAACAAATAACAAGGGTATAAATCATGGGTCGACAATCTAAGGTCCCAATTGCCTTCTAGACCCAGCCCGCGGATGGTCCGGGAATCCAGGCAGCCGGCATAGCGTGCGCACACAATGGTTTTTGCGACTCAGCCAGGCTTGGGGGTCAAAAGTGAGGTGGACGGCTGCTCGAGACAAGCCCCTTCTCTGTCTGTCGCACGCAGCAATTTTTTCTTCCGGGGTGGGGAAGATGGAAAAGGAGCCACAGTTTGGATTTCCACTATGGAGCTACCGGCGACTGACCTCAGGAAGAGCAGTTTGCGGCGGCAGGGCAGGGGCTCGGAGGCACCTTGGAAGCTACGCCCACCGGTGTCTGTGGCGGTGGCGCTCCCCGCCAGAGGAAGCGGGGAGCGCCTGGACGGCTGCACTCCAAAACAGTTCTGCACACTGCTGGGGAGGCCGCTCGATAGCTACACGGTGTGAGCCATGGAAAGGTAAATAGCCGCCACCTCGTCTTCCCCCACGCAGGGAAAACGTTTTTGCTTGTGTGGCGCCAGCCAGACTTAGCGTGGCCAACAGCTTTTCCCTTCACCCATGAATGCGCACATGCTCTCCAGGGCTGACAGGAATGCGGCGCTTACCTCAGTCCCCCACCCCACATTACAAGAGAAATCATAACTGTCAACGCGTAAAATGCAAAGGAAGCACCGTGGGTGTATGAAGGAACACTCCCCCCCCAAAAAAAAATCACATTTGGGCAATGTTGGGGTTGGTCCCAATAAGGGTTTTTGCCAAAAATGCGGGTCATAATCATGGCAACATACAGTCCAGCCCCCCACAAGGTCTGAGGGACAGTGGACCGGCCCCCTGCTGAAAACGTTTGCTGACCCCTGGTATAAGAGCTTTAGTAAGTAAACACCTGAGAGTTGCAAACGCTTGTGTTAAGAAACATGCAAGTTAGTCATGTGCATTTTTTTGCCTGTTGTCCATAATGCACCTGAAGAATGCATGATGTCTGAAAGCTTGGTGTGTTATAAGCCATTCAGGTTTGGAGATGAGCAATGGAATTCTGTTTTGGAGTGAACCTTGTTGTACCTCCTTCAGTGTGGTGTAAGAGCGGTAGACTCGTAATCTGGTGAACCGGGTTTGCAGCTCCGTTCCTCCACATGCAGCTGCTGGGTGACCTTGGGCCAGTCACACTTCTCTGAAGTCTCTCAGCCCCACTCACCTCACAGAGTGTTTGTTGTGGGGGAGGAAGGGAAAGGAGAATGTTAGCCACTTTGAGACTCCGTTGGGTAGTGATAAAGCAGGATATCAAATCCAAACTCCCTCCTCCTCCTCCTCCTCCTTCTTCAGAGGTTCTGAGCTCTACACTGTTGCTGCTGCTCCTTCCCTTGCAGCCATTGCTTGTGCATTCAGATTCACCTGGAAGTGTGATTGGGGTGGGTGGGTGGGAATGAGGGCAGAAATGGTGATTATGGAGCGGTCACACTGCAAAACTTAGGCGGTTAGGTTTAGAGAGCATGCAGGTGGCATATCAAAAGAAAGTTTCCTTCCTTTTGTCTGAACAAACATAAGCTTAACTTTACCTGTTTCAGTCTTTGCAAATCTTCAAGGGAAGGTAAAATAAGACACAGAAAGCCTGTATGTAAATGGCGTGTTACTTTTAACCTCATATTGATTGATTGCAAGCATTTATATGCAGCTCTCAGGCTTACAGTCTGAAAGGCATGACACAAAAGGGAATGATTGTGCGGGTAAAATAAAATAAACCCATGTATACCATTCTGGGCTTTTTGAGGGAAAGATGGGATACATCTGGTAAACCAGAAATGAAATTGGACATGGAAAAATGCAAGGTTGTTTAAAAAAGAATGAAACCTTAAATAGAGAGTAAAATGCAGAAATGCAATGTGTCCCAACAGCTGTGTTCATGCAAAGCAGGGATGAGAAAGCTGTAGCCCTTGAAAGCTTGGTGAACTACAACTCCAATCTTCCACCACCATGGGCTGATGGGAGCTGGAGTCCAGCAAGGCACTTGATGCAGCCACCTTGTGAAAGATAGGCAGGCCTGAGCCTGGTTAGTGCCTGGATAAGGTGACTTGTCAGAGGGAGGGTTCCATGGTGAAAGAAAGGCAGGTGATGACCATATAAGAAGATAAAAAATAAAGGAACGTCGGTCTTCTTTATCACATGCAAATTAGCTGTAACCATTGTACATGGTTCTCCCCCTCAATTAATCCCCACAACAACCAAGATCCTAGTCCCAAATTTTTGACCTCTGCACTGACTCTCTATTTCTGAGATGCCCTTCAGATCGCATGTTTCTCTGAAACAGAGAAGCTTCCATGCTGCTAAAGGAGGAAACTCCCATTCCTTAGAGTCCCCTTCCCTCAGACTTACCAGCTTGGGAGCGGGGGAGTTGGGGAGAAGGTGGTATTGCTCATTCCTGACATTCTTGATGCTGGTTAGTTCCCAGGAGTTTGTATCATCCCTCTCTCTCCGCAGCCCCTGTGACTATTCTTAAGCACATTAATCATGACTGGGCTGAAGGATAGAGTAAGGCTCTTTTCCCGCCTCGCTTCAGAAGGCAGAATATCTTAGTCGTGTTATTGAAAGGGTAGGTGGTAAGCAGAAGCCTTGCAGAGAAAATATAGCAAATGCCAACTGGTGAACTTTAGGTTTGTGTATTTGTGTGCCCGTGGAGAGACAGTACAATTTCTGATCCGAGAGTGGTTGTCGGGGAGTTTGGACTTGCCTGACCGCTTGTTTCTCAGTAGCGGTGAAAGGGCACTTTACATACGCTCAAAGGCGCTTTGGGACACCAGCTCCCGTAAGTCTCAGCAAGCATATGGAGGTGGAGGGCATCAGTCAGGTTGGGGAAGGCTAGGCTATTGTCCAGGCATGTCCAAAGTCTGTTTCAGGGGCCTAATCCGGGCTGTCAGTCGGTTTAATCCAGCCCCTGTGGCAGTTTATTTCTTAAAAATAAAATTTCTTAAAAAAACAACAACTTCAACTTCAACCCTTAAAAAAAAAAAAAAGAAAGCTCACCAACTTCAGTCCTAAAAAAGGGTCAACAACTTTGGTTGGCTCTCACGGTCCTTCACATCATCAAATCCGGCCTTTGAAGAAAGTTTGGACACCACTGCGATCATCTGACCCTTCTTATGCTTTCTTTGCCCTGAGGCTCCTGGGATAGAGATCCCCAGGTCCCACGGGTGGCTGTTCCATGTGGCCTTAACACAGGCAGGTCCCCTGCGATTAGCAATTCATGAAGCAAGTGTCCTATTATTCCGAGCACCAAGGTGTTTGTGTCACACCCAGGCTCTCTTTGGTAACTCATGCCAACCCACCTCTTGTTTTGGCAGGTTTAATGGAGATCAAGGACTAACTGGGTGCCTGGGCCAGCTTGTTCCTGTTGGGACAGGTTGCAGCTTGTTTTGTGCAATGGGGGGAGGAGGAAGAGAAGAGGTGAATATAGCCTTACCTGCTGAGCCGGGGATAGTTTGCCAACGATTGTCAGTTGGCAGATTCTTTTTCTTTTCCTTCTTTTTTTAGACCAGGCTCTCCCCTGCCTCACACATCTCCTGGCTGTTTGTTTGGCTGTTTGTTTATTTGTTTTAATTAAAATAAAATCACAACTCCTTTATCTGCAGGCTATTCCATTGCAGAATCAGAGTGTGTAAAGTTTTGCAAAAAAAAACCCAAGAGTAGTTTGATGTCTTTATTAGGGCCAGCAGAGTCACAAAGTGGTGAGCATGCTTTTCAGTATCAGGACTCTTCTGTGGACTCAGTGCAAAGCCGAGGGTGGGGTCGGGTTGGGAGGGGGGCATGGATGGAAAAGCCTGCCTGCCTGAAGGTTGTAATGGACTTAAGACAGAGCAGAAGGAAATGTCCTGGAGGCTTAATTAGGTTAGATGGAACCCGATGCAAAGAAGACTTTTGATTTCGGCAAGCAAGTTTTATGGAACAATGGCAAAAGCGTAAAAGCCAGCAGTTCTTTGGCTCTGCCTCTCAGTACCTGTAATGTTTAAAAACACACACACATACACACAAGAAGCCTCTGGTGTTTTTCAGTTCTGTAATTAAAGAAAAATCCCATTTATTAAGCAAATAGTGGTTTAGCAATGGCAGTTTATTTTAGGATTCTGCCAGGACAGAGAGAGGAACCATAGGCTCTGTTCAAATACACAGACTCTTCTCTTCCTTTCCCCAGAATAATGTCCATGCAGTGCCAAGGCAGATTCCTGCTTGGGAATTACACCGGATCAGGGCCTTGGAACTGCATGCACCAGGGAGAAGACCATCTTGTAGCTCTGTTTGCTCAGTGGCAAACAGCTCTGGGCAAAACAGCTCTTTGCAGCCAGGCCAGCTGCTGGTGTCACTAGGGACATGGTTACTAGGGAGTGCCTGTCATTTTTCTCCCAGTTGCACTGCGGGCCCAACCCTTGGAAAAAACCATGCCAATAGCAACCCTATATCTAGTTGAACACATCTGCTACGGAGCTGCCAAGTCCAATTTGCTTTTGCTTAAAAAACAAAAAAGGCAATCAGCGTTTGATATTTGCAACACACACACACACACACACACACGTATGCACAGAGTTCTTTTTTTAAAAAAACAACAATACCAAAATGCTTCTGTAGATCCAGCTCTCCCTGGTAGACTGAAATTCCCATCTGACTCACACATAATGAGAGAAATTGCACAAGCAGCGTTAGAACAGGTACGGATGGAGGTTCAATTCATTGTCAAGACTTAATTGTCATAACAAATTAATGAAGAAAATAACCCAAAGTTGCGATTAAGTGTTGCACAAAAGGAATGGGGAAAGCAAAGCGGTGCATGATCAGAATAACACGTTTGTATCATTAAAACGATCAATGATGTTAGCGGGGAATCTTTTTGCCGCTTTAGCAGCTGAACCACTCTCACCAAGTATGCCATTTTGTGGTAGATTGGCCAGCCAAATTGCCACCTGTATTTGGGCTGAGGTGCAGGAGGGGGGGGCAGTGTGGAATGGGCTTGGCAGTGAACAGTGGAGACACCCCCCTTAATCTCTATGGAGCAAAATAGTGAGGAGTTTGCAGGCTCCTTCCTTTGGGGGCAGCTGACTCCTGCCAACTGAGGGCACAAGGTCAGAGGTTAAGGAATTGTAATGGCTGAGGGCAACTTCAGTGGCCTTTATGCCAACATGAAGAAACTGTAGCTCAGTTCAGTGCCAAGCTCCAGCCCCAGGCTGTCTGCTGTGTATGCAGCTATCAATCTCCCCTCCAGGAACATACGACATTTGCTGGATCAGGCCCACCTGCCTGAGGCCAAAGAGAGCAGTTTGTGGAAAAGCTGGTTTGGGCTTTTATCACCGCCTTGTATTGGCTTCCCAATAGCTTGCAAGGCCACATCATCTGCACCTTCCGTTGAAAGCATTATTATACCACTGTGAGGCATTGCCCCCCCCCCAAAAAAAAGAATCAGGGGAACTGTAGTTTGTTAAGGTTGCTAAGGATACTCTTGTTCCTCTCACAGAGCTACAGTTTCCAGAGCGGTTGATCCCTTCCCCCAGGGAATTCTGTGAATTGTAGTTCGTGAGGAGAAAGAGCGCTAACAGCTATTAGTTATTGCCCACTTACGGGGTTTTCTTCTAAAAAGTGTTTTTTTACTTCTTTAAACCTTGGAGTTCCCCATGCCTGCCGATACTTCTCCTTTTCCCCATGTGGGTGACTGGGCCCTCAGTTGCACTTAAGGCAGGCTCTGTCTGCATTTTACATTTAAGGCAGTATTATTATTATTATTATTATTAACAGAATTTTTATTCATGTTCACCTTTAAACTGTGTAGCATGGCTGCATTGAGATGTCTTCATATAAAACATGCAGCAGTTACATAAAAAGTAAAACCACAAGAAACACTCAGATAAACTTTTCTGAACAAAGTTGTGCCAAAGTGTATACGCCAAAATTATTGCAATCATTACAGATACGAAACGATGTTTAAGGCTGTCTTGTACCACTTTAAACAGTCACAGCTTCCTGCAAAGCATCCTGGGAAGTGTAGTTTGTTAAGGGGGTTTAGAGTTGTTAGGAGGCCCCTATTTCCATCACAGAACTACAGTTCCCAGGGTGGTTTAACTGCCAAGCCCTCTTACCATGCAGTGCTATGAACTGTAGCTCTGTGAGGAGACTAGGGGGGGGTCTCCTAACAACTCTCAACACCAAACTACAGTTCCCACGATGCTTTGGGTATAGCTTGACTGTTACAAGCGGTATAATACTGCTTTCCATGTAAGGGAGGGTGTTATTGTGACCTCACTCCCTATTGCACCACGCCAGGCACTGTGGAATCTGGGAATCAATGGTATCTTTGAAGGCTCATATCTTGCCAGGTTTCCTTTCTGGAGACTAAAAGGGAAGAAGGGGAATCGGGCTACCTTTCTGTCAGCCTGTGGAGAAACCTTGGCTGACCCCAGCACCTGGATTGGGCTGAAGTAGCTTGAACCGGATGGTGGGAACAATAGGGGCAGGGGTGGGGAGAGGTTGTTCCCACCCAGTTTTATTGGCCACTTTGGAATCGGAGAGAACTTGCCCCCAGGGCATGCAGAGAAGGCGGGGGAAGGCTTTGGCTGGTGAAAAGATTAGGGTGCCAGGGTGCCACCCTCTTGCAAGTCTAGCATGCTGGGCTTTCAAAGGCTTGGTGGGGAAGAGAGACAGAGCCTCGATTTTACTCTCTGTGAGAATCCAGTGCTATGGAATCACAGAGACTCCCCCAAAACCTAATGGGGGGGGCACCAGTACCTGTAGACGAGTGTTGATGCTGCGAGCCCCACCCCCCTTATCCTCAACCTGCATATATGTGCAGATAAAACCATATATTGCAAAGGCACCAACGTCTCCAGCGATATCCATTCATTCTGAGGAAACCTAATGTGGTGGCACTGCCTGGGGATTTGGGAAGGGGTGTGTACCGCCTATCAAGGCGTGTGTCCGTTCCTGCATACTGGAGGGCTCTGTAGGGAGGCAGGGTTGGTATTTGTAGAATTGTAGAGTTAGAAGGGACCCCAGGGGTCATCTAGTTGAAACGCACACACCCCTGTCGTGAAGGAATCACAGCTGAAGATGGTCATCCAACCTTTGTTTAAAACCTCAGATGAAGAAGAGTCCACCTCCTTCCAAGGTCCACTGTCAAAGAGCTCTTAACCATGGGTAGGCAAACTAAGAAAGACCTACATTGGCTCCCAGTACATTTCTGAGCACAATTCAAAGTGTTGGTGTTGACCTTTAAAGCCCTAAATGGCCTCGGTCCAGTAAACCTGAAGGAGCGTCTCCACCCCTATCGTTCTGCCCGGACGCTGAGATCCAGCGCCGAGGGCCTTCTGGCGGTTCCCTCATTGTGAGAAGCCAAGTTACAGGGAACCAGGCAGAGGGCCTTCTCGGTAGTGGCGCCTGCCCTGTGGAATGCCCTCCCATCAGATGTCAAAGAGATAAACAACTGCCTGACATTCAGAAGACATCTGAAGGCAGCCCTGTTCAGGGAAGTTTTTAATGTGTGATATCTTAGTGTATTTTTGGTCTTTGTTGGAAGCCGTCCAGAGTGGCTGGGTACAAATAATTTATTATTATTATTATTATTATTATTATTATTATTATTAGGCCCAGGGGCTGGATTTGGCCCAATCACCTTCTAAATCCGGCCAGCGAATCAGCATGTTTTTACATGAGTAGAATGTGCCCTTTTATTTAAAATGCATCTCTGGGTTACTTGTGGGGCATAGGAATTCGTTCATTCCCCCCCCCCCCAAAAAAATATAGTCTGCCCCCCCCCCAAGGTCTGAGGGACAGTGGACCGGCTCCCTGATGAAAAAGTTTGCTGACTCCTGCTCTTAACTGTCAGAAAGCTCTTCCTAATATTTGACTCCCCTTTCTTGTGGGTTGAAAACATTTCTTTGGGTCCTGTCCTCTGGAGTAGCAGAAAACAAGCTTGCTCTGTCTTCCATGTTACAGCCCTTCAGATATTTGAAGATGCCTATAATATCGCCTCTGTTTTCCCTTCTCCAGGCTAAACATACCCAAGTTCCTCTCTGGGCTTGGTTTATTACTGTTTTTGTTGTTGTTGTTGTTGTTGTTGTTTTATTACTGTTGTTGTTATTTTGATTTCCTACCTGCCAGGGTACATTGCAGCAATTTAAAAGTGCAATATGAAACACAGTTTAAAACAAGTTAAAACCACAAGCAAAGGGCTGGTCCTCCATGCCCAACCTGCAGATTCCCCACCTGTTTTCTGAGTTCGCTGCAATAACATGCAAAGAGAGCCTGTGGAAGGGGTTTTGTTTGCACTGGGAATGGGGTGGGGTGGCAAGGGGATTTTTGGACTCCTGAACGTGCGTGAGTTGCTGCTCCATATTTTTATTGGCTGTGATAATACGCTGTACATAGTAGGTCATCCCATAGGGTTACAGTCCAGTAAGTTGTGGGCTAATGAACTTGCAGACAGTTGTCCTTCAGTAACCTATACCCAGGGAGTTAATATTTCCCAAGGATTTGGCATCCAACTGCATAACACTGAGATGGTCCGGACTATTTCCCCCCCTTGGCCTACTTTGTCTTAAGACTAGAAGCAAGAAAACTGGGAAAAGAGCATGCATTTCTAATCCTGGTTTTTAGCAGGTTGCAAAACAGCACGAAAATGTTAGAGGAGGAGAAAACTGTTCTTCTGTTTTCTAGTTGGCAGAAGATGTAAGATTATCGGAAGAGACAGGAGGGGGAGGCCCGGGAAGTGGGTGTATTGTGTGTGTGTGTGGGGGGGGGTTACTCATTGCTTACTAACTCTTTTTCTTGAATTTTCTCAATGTTCTGTCTCATTTTCCACGTGTGATGAAAGTTGCGGGGCTAGGTTTCGGAAGACTGAGGGAGGTGGGGGCGTTATTTGAGGCCGCCAGAAATTATGGATTTTAAATCTGTTAATCCAGGGCATGTTCCACTAGGCCTGTCTTAAGTGTATTAAGGGCTCTCACTAGAATAATTAGACAGGAATGTGTGTGCAACAGTTGGCCGCAGAGGCTATTATTTATAATTTCAGTGACACTTCTTAGCACATAAAGCAACTTTGCAATCTGTGTGTAATTTATTCTCCCAACAAACCTGAGTGGCAGGCTGCGGCTGCTCCCATTTTATAGGCTGAGGCACTGAGAACAAGGAGTCTTAGGTCCACCAAGCAAATTCCTAGTCGAAACAGGGGCAGGCCGCTGGGATGGGGAAATCATTCTGCTGCCGCTAAATCTTTAAAACAAAAACAAAGGACTATGTTAGACAGCAAGATCTCACCTTCCTCAGACACTGCTCAGGTTTTATTCATCTGAAGTAGCAGGGCTGGCATAACTCAGGGAGGTGCCAGGAGCCACCTGCCCCAACCCCCACCTTGAGCAGTGATGGAGCATCCATTGGGCACCATTTCAATTTCCCACAGGGCCCCAAAATGATGTGGGGAACTGTAGGGAATTTAAAAACTGACTTATAACTTACCCATAGCTGCCAAGCAAACTCATGGTGTTGCAAAGCCAGCATGGGGACCCCTTCAAATCTAGAACCCTATGGGAACATGCCCCCCTCCCACTGATTGAATCATCCTATTGTAACCAATAAAATAGGCTGTAGTGTTAGCTGAATTGTGGGGTGTTGGGGTGGCCCACAGCAGCTTCACAATTGTGCCCACGGGCCCAAAAAAGGGGGTGACAAACCCCTGCCATATGGGGCAGCCCCCAGGGTGCCCTATTTTGCCGCCCCAGTAGTGTGAGAGTAACAGAAACATACACTAACTAATGGAAAGTCTGAGGTGTTGGGGAGGGCACAAGCAATATATCCTGCAATGCTAAATAGCTCTTAGTGGAAGGGGGTCTATTGGCTTTTCAGAGTCATGCAAAACTGGCATCACTTTCAAAATGAGCTAGTGCCTGACACACACACACACACACACACACACACACATACACACACACAGTCTCTGTCTCTCTTTTCAAGTTCAGTTCCATTTAGTATGCCCATTCCTTGCTTGTTGATTGGTTGGCGTCCATATGTACCAATCTCTGGCTGTTGAAGTACATTTTGGGAAGATGGCAGCTGCCCAAAAACAGGCATTTGTATATCACACACACACACACACACACACACACACACACACACACACGGTCCTCCAACTTGCATGCATCCCTTTCCCATCCTGAACCTTTTCTCAGAGAGCATTGCATGCTGGGACTTGTAGTTCCTAGGGCCAGCCCCTCCATGTTAAACAGAAGGAGAGCTGCCATCTGCTCTTCACGCAGAAGGAGCTGCAACGCAGCCCTCACAGGCTCTGGGCAGACTGCCAGCCGAGCTCTCAGCTGGAACTGCGCTTGGGTGCATCTGTGCCAAGG
The DNA here is from genome assembly GCF_951804945.1 of Podarcis cretensis. Taxonomy (NCBI): domain Eukaryota; kingdom Metazoa; phylum Chordata; class Lepidosauria; order Squamata; family Lacertidae; genus Podarcis; species Podarcis cretensis. The sequence continues at coordinate 35,686,693 of NC_137185.1, read as the reverse complement.
CTAGGATGTTTCTCCGTTCCTGGGATCAGGTGACCCTGCTGTTGTTGCTGCTCCTGTCGGCTGCCGCACAAACACATTTGCTGCTTTCTGGATAAGGAATCCACAACTGACAGCCTGCTGAAATCAGCCTCTTGGGGATGGGTCCCTGTCCCAGGAAGCAGAGCTGCATGACAGAGAAGCCTGGGTGGGACTATGTATAGCTTCCCTTTTCACCCCAGCCCCAGTATTTCCACACTCATACTGCTGGGTTTAAATCATAGGAACCTAGGAATCTGCCTTCATTTGCATCGGACCCACTGGTCCTCAGGATTGTCTACACTGACTGACAGCAGCATTTAAGGGTTCCAGACAAGGAGTCTGTCCCAGCCCTACTTGCAGATGCTGGGGCTTGAACCTGGGACCTTCTGAAGGGCAGAGAACTCTACCATTGAGCTACGGCCTTTCCCCAAGTTCCCTTCCATGTACAGTGCTACCTCAGGTTACATACGCTTCAGGTTACATACGCTTCAGGATGAGAACAGAAACCGTGCTCCGGCGGCAGCAGGAGGCCCCATTAGCTAAAGTGGTGCTTCAGGTTAAGAACAGTTTCAGGTTGAGAACGGACCTCCGGAACGAATTAAGTACTTAATCCGAGGCACCACTGTACTGTACTTCAGACCCAGTGCTGGGGTCGCCGAAAGAGTGCCAGGCTAGGAGTGGGGTGGGAGGGATCCGAGTTCAAATCTCAACTCTGACTTAAAGCTCACTGGGGCACCTTGCTCCCTCCCAACTCTCCCCCCCCCCCGAAACGTGCATATGCACACTCTCTTACTCAGTGCATTGTGAGAATAGTGTGGGCAGAGAAGAACTGTGGAATGCACTTTTGAGCATTATGGAGGAAGGGTGGGGATTAAAATGGAATAGTGAACCAACTAGAACTGCCTATTGCACATTATGCAGCATTCGCAACGAGATTTGCACATTGCCTTCCCAGAGAGCATGCAGTGTGTCGGCATCATTCCCTTGCCTTGCGCGTCTAGATTGTGCATGCCCCCCACAGCATTCTGCCTGCTCGAGATGCACAGAAATTGCACTGAAGGCAAATACCTGAGTCACTCACACTGCCTCTAAGCCCACATCTTGTATTAAGTGATATGATCCAAGTCCAAATCTTGATCCAATGGACTTCCCTGGCACGTTCTTAGTGCCTGCCTTGAACACTTATTTTAAGAGCTTCCTGTTCCATTTTGTTTTCCCCTTGGGTTGTGGTAGCTGGTTTTCCTTCGTGGAGATGTCTCTTCATTTTGTTAAAAAAATATATCACATTAGCAAAGTGTTTTTTGGATGAGCTCTTGGCTTCCTCCATGTCCCCTTGCAACACCCAGACTCCATTAGACAGGTGACCAAGGGTGCAGTCCAGAGACATTGAGGCCTTGGGTGTGTCCTGTATCCCTGATTCTTTAATATTGCGGTATTGATCGACTGATAGTCAAGTAAAGCAGCATGGTCAAACTTAAGGCTTGCGGAATCTACATTGCTATTTCCGTTTTGCTTTTGCACCAATGAAAGCTAGATGTAGAAGAATTAGCTCAAGGGGCCAAGCTATTTACATAGGGCATCCCTTGGACGGCACACTGTGATGACCTTTATATAAACAAACGTAAATCTGTACATGAGTTACGACGGATCAGCAATTCTAACAGCCTCGTTGATGGAGAGCAGAGCTCTTGTGTCACTATTGTTAAGAGGGCCAGCGCGGCCTAGTGGTTAGAGGGTCGGACTAGGACTTGGGGAGACCATGGTTCAGATCCCCACTCTGCCACGAAGGTCACCAGGGTGACCTTGGGCCAGTCTCTCAAGACAAAACGGAGAGCAAAGGTCAGGGGGGAACCATCTATGCCTCCTTGAATTCTTTGGAGGAGAGACAAGATATAAACATCTGTAATATTGATGATGTTGCAATTGATGAGTCAGGACCTCTTTTAGCTCTTGTGCGGGAAAATCGCCCGCTGGTCTTATCAGCAGAGCCACATCTGCATTCTGGCCACCCCTTGCAATTGAAGTACAGTGGACACTTGGGTTGCGTACGTGATCCGTGCGGGAGGCACATTCGCAACCTGCAGCACCGCGTCTACACACGCATGGGTTGCGACTCGGCGCTTCTGCACATGCGCAACACCGAAACTCGGAAGTAACCCTTTCCAGTACTTCCGGGTTTCGGCGCATCCGTAACCCAAAACCTGAAGTGTCTGTAACCCGAGGCATGACAGTATCTCACTGGAGCATGCTGGGCCAAAGGCAGGAGTTGCTTTGCGGAATGCTCTTGAGTCTTGCCTATCCCCCCCTTCCCCAACCCCCCCCCCAGCTTCCCCTTGCTATGGAGGCCATATGGCTCAGCTCCAAGCAGGGAGGAGGTGTCATGGATTCCTCGATCCCAGGGGTGGGTTATTGGATTACCACAGCCACCCCCACCTCCACCCCGCCACTCCTCCAGCCCTTATTTGCTGCTCTTCCCTCCCCCAGCGCATTTCTTCCCTCGCTGCCATTTGCACAGACTGCTGCCCCCACAGCCTTTTCTCTCCAGGGTGGGGGGATCTGCAGAGCCCGTAACAGGAACTGGAGCCTCTGAGGCACTTCCTGGCCTCTTAATCCTTTCTCGCCCCTTTCCCTCCTGGGTAGAAAATACCGTGCTTTGCTCTTTACCCAGAACCCCAGGGCCTAAGGCTCTGCGACTGAAATTTGAGTCCGTACTTGGCTCTGTTAGAATGCTAGAGAGGTGCCACGGGCTGGTTATCTTGAAGGGGACAGGGAGCCCTGCGCAGAGACATTCCCAGGGAGTGGGGTTTAAGTTTTGGCCTTGAAATGGGTTGCTTGCCTTTATGTAGAACAGAGCAATTTCGAGACAGGGTTAAGGTTCATAAAGCACTCTGTATTTGAAATCCGATGTGCTGGTGATAAAAGGGAGCAGTGTTGAGCATCTGATGCCTTGGGTATGTAAGGTTCCACGTTCAAATCCTGGTTGTCTGGGGAAAGTCCCCAGAGAGCCTCTGCCAGTCCGAGTAGACAGTACTGAGTTAGATGGAGCCAAATGTCTGTCTTGATACAAGGCAAGTTCCTTCTTTTGTAAAACAAGCCATCTGAAGATGTGCTAGAAGTCTTCACACAGGCATGTTAATACACCTACATGCTTACCAAGGTGTTTTAAAGTGTCTGTGACCGGCATTCTTGGTTGCTCAAAGTGCATCCTTTCTCTCTAAGGGGGGGGGGCACTTGAAGCTGAAACACCTGGCAGCGAAAAGACTTGCAAAACCTGAGGAGGCGAGGGCACATCAGATACCCCATCTAGTGGCTTCAGCCACATCAAGACCCCAAAAAAAGTGTTTCCTTGTGCTGCTGAAAATTATGTAGATGGCAAGGATTCAGACATAAAAACCCTCCAAAAAGCAAGATTACTTTCCCTCCAGCTTTCATCATGCAGATTGCTTCTTTCGGGTTAGCAAAACCCACCTTCCAGTAGAGGAAGTGGCAGCTCATTCGAAGGGGTCTGGGAACAGGCAAGAACAGGAAACCACCCTAACTCTTGCGAGCCTCTGTGTGTGTGTGTGTGTGTGTGTGTGTGTGTGTGTGTGTGTGTGTGTGTCCCCAGATTAGTAAATAGCAACATGGGGAGTCTGCAGAGTAAGTGGTATCGTCGGAGGGAATATTTTTTTATACTGTAGAATACCTCCGCTCTACAAGACGTAATGGCTGCTGCTTATTTTTTTAAACCAGGCTTGGGGAGAAAACGACTCTCCTCTTACCAGCCTGGATTTATATATTTTTAAAATGTTTCCACTGCTGTTTCGCAAATCTGGGCAGAAACCAAGCAAGCTGTTTGCTTGTTTTGGGGGAGGGAAGGAGACGGTGAGGAGGCCATTCTTTGCCCCTAGGCACAGCCCACTGCCTAAGTCTCTGGTCACCTCCTGCAGTGCTGTAGCTCCAGGCTGCAGTGCTGGGATGGAACAGTCTGTTTTTCCTTGTTCTCGGAACATGTTCTGGAGAAAGGCACTCGGCGTTCGGAGAGAAAGCGTGAGTTCTTGCTGTGTCACACGCAGTGGGTTGGCAGTAAGCAGGCAGCTGGACCCTCCACAGCCTCGACCTTGCTACTGGGGACGGTTTGCTGCTAAAATCCGCATCGCCAGGCCTATTTTTCCCTTCCAGTGTGCCGGATTCCCAGGGGCATCTGGAAAAGCCAAAGGTTCACAGCACACATTCTTCACCCAGCAATTGCAAGAGGTGCATGTGTAAATAGGTTGAAACTAATCAAAGCTCCATCTTCCATGCTTACTGCCTGGCACAATGCAACACTGTGAGGCAGTGTGCTGGCTAATTGAGTGGTGTGGGTCCATATTTGAATCAATATCTGAACGCAGTCTAAAAGCTAACTTTGCCATCCTTCAGATATAGGGCACTCCCTTCTGAAAAGCTGCCGCCGTAAGTCTGGGGCGCACTGTCAAGGGCTGCTTGAATCATCTGTTGGAGCCCCCGCCTCGCAGGTGGCTTGCTTAAGCCGGAGGTGGGGTAGGGGCTCCTTTAAACCTCTCCGCCGAGGGGCAGGCAGCTGTGTGCCCCTCAATAGAGAAGTTTAAAGGAACCACCAACCCTCACTGGCAGTTTCACCCAGCGGTCTTTAACAAGTGAAACCACTGCCTCTCCTGATTCCCTCTGCCTCCAGTGCTGGGCTGCAGCTTGTTTGCCCCTTGGCAAGCTGGGTACTGGTGGCAGAGGGGCTCAGACGCAACGGCGGTTTCACCCACAACAGACTGCTCGGTGAAGCAGCCATCGCGGCCTGGGCCTCATACCAGTCCTGGGCGATGTACAAACAGAATACACGTAAATGGGGAGTTGCCCGTAAAGGAAACTGACTCTGCAGAAGTGATCAAGGGGAGGGTAAGAGACCCTGCTTCAAACATTACGTGCTGTGTTTTAGTCCTTGCACACAGCGATGCCCAGCCTAGTTCAGTTTTCATTTCAGGGCAAAGACACTTCATTGGAAATGATTGCTGATGAAATACAGACCTTATAAAGCTTTCTGCAAAAGAGTAAGGGGGTGGGGGCTGAAGTTAGGTATTAAGAAGTACCCCCTCAGATGCCAGCACTGGTTCCCTGTACACCATTGATCATGGCCTGGCAGTAAAGTAAAGGTAAAGGGACCCCTGACTATTAGGTCTAGTCGTGGCCAACTCTGGGGTTGCGGTGCTCATCTCGCTTTATTGGCCAAGGGAGCCGGCATACAGCTTCCAGGTCATGTGGCCAGCATGACTATGCCGCTTCTGGCGAACCAGAGAAACACACGGAAACGCTGTTTAACTGCTAGGTTGGCAGGAGCAGGGACTGAGCAACGGGAGCTCACCCCGTCGCAGGGATTCGAATCGCCGACCTTCTGATTGGCAAGTCCTAGGCTCTGTGGTTTAACCCACAGCGCCACCCGCGTCCCTTGACCTGGCAGTAGCCAGCAACAAATCTTTCTTTATTCTCCCTGCAACTGGGGACACTCAGCCTCTCTCTGTGATGTTGAATTGTGTACCCCATTAGTGCGCTGGAGGTGCATGAGGGAAAGTGCCGTTCTTTGGGACTCCTTCACATATCACGTTTTTTATCTCTTGGCTGCTGTAGTGCTTAATTTGCTTTGAGTTCTGCAAAATTGCCAGCATTCATGTGGAGAGTAATGGCAAAAGCCCTAACTTGAATTTTTCAAAAAGTGTATCTCTTGGAGTTGTGTTTTCCCCAACAGCCTGAGCTGCAAACCAGGAAGTCCGTCCACCCCAAATTTTAATCTCTTCTCTACCAAGGACTGAATCTAGAAACGTCTGCATGCAGGAATGATGCTGTGCTATTGAGCTATGGACCTTTCTCCCCGAAGGAGCCACAAGTTCCTGGTTCAGCATTATGCACAATCCAGTGCCTTTAGGCCGCCCAGTTTCTCTCAGCAACATGGGAGGTGCTAATACAAATTTACGTTGCAGCAAAGCTGGGGAACCTGTGCCCCCCCCCCGACAATTTTAGACTTCAACTCCCTATCGGCTCTAGCCAGTATGGCGAACAGTCAGTTATGATGGGAGTTGTAGTTCAACACCACCTGGGGAAGGCATAGATCCCGTGGTTCTGTGGCTGCTGCAAAGCAGACATAGCCAAAGTGGTGCCCTCCAGATGTTGTTGGATTGCTGCTCCCATCCCTCCTGGGCAGCATGGCCCAATGGTCAGAGATGATGGGAGTTATAGTTCACCAGGATCTGCTCTTGTAAAGGTTACCAGTAGGCAATGCAAGTGAATAGCTTTGAATACTTGAAATCCCTATACCAGTGGTTTTCAACCAGTGTGCCGTGGCACCCTAGTGTGCCTTGAATGATGGTCAGGGGTGCCATGGGTAACACTGGCCTCTGTCCCTCTTTTCCTTCCTTCCCTTCCTCTAATGCCCTCTCGCGTCTTTGCCTCTCAAAGGCTTGCACAGCCGTTCTTTGCAGCAGTCCTGGCTACAAGCTCCCCAGGCGAATGGTGCCTCTGGGGCTGGCCATAGGGTGCTTCCAAGGCCCCTGTGGGGCAGTGTCAGGAGATACCTCTCTTTGGGGTGGGGGGGGGCAGCTCAGAGACTAGGGGTGGCAGCAGCGGCTGCCTGGAGGACTTCCAAGAAGAGGAGAGAGAAGGCTGAGGGAATGCTCCACAAAGTAGGGTGTCCAAAAAGGGGTGGGGTACTGCCTTCTCTGCAGGAAAGGGGTGACATAACGGGCCCCTGAGCCCCACAGGGGTGCTGCAGAAGGAATGTAGCTGGTCAAGGGAGCCATGGACCCAAAAAGGTTGAAAACAAATGCTCATTAATATTACTTTTATTGGCCTGGCGTAGCCCCAAGTGCTGAGGGTTGGCCCAATGTTCCATACTTCCAGCTCTCCTCTACTAAATTAATAAGAACGGAGCAAATTGTCATCAAAAGGAAGTGGGTTTGTTGGCCATGCAGAGTGTCTGCGCTGCCTTCGGGAAGGGCTTAATCACTTCCCTCCTTAGGGTCACCCTGCTTGAAATCCAGCCACCTCATTCCTGAGTCCTCTGCCTGTTTACTCAGTTCTAAATCCCTCTGAATTCCCCTCCCAAGTGAGCACCCATAAGATTATAGCCTTTGGCAAACAGCCCTTTCTTGCTGCTGAAGAAGCTGGGGCCGGGTGTGTGTTGGGGGAGACACTCTTGGCTTGTTGGCTTTATCCTGCAACACCATTAGCAACAAGGGATATCTGGGTGAGGCCGGCGAACGCTGTAGGACATCTCAGCCCCCCATCACTGCCGAATTTGGCCTGAGATTTTATGGGTCTGGAGCAATTTCTGCTCTGTTCGTCTCCAGGAATCCTCCCTTGCAAAGGATGGTTTTGTCTGTCTCCTTTTGCCTTCGGAGCTGAAACCCCTTTCACCCCCCTCCACTCCCCTAGAAAACTCTGCATACCATGTCCAACACTCTTCCAGAGCTCCCAGCCTCCCACACCCAGCCTTGCCAGTTGAAACAGATCCGATTAACCCCTGCAGCACCAGAGCTGCCTAGCACGGCTCTGCGGGAAGATTGCCGAAAGTGCTCAGAGGACCCCAGACAGGCCCCCTTTGTTCAGTTGGGAGCCGGCTTCATCCAAACAAGCAGTCTCCTCCACACACATGGGGGGTGCGCAGAATCACAAACCAAGGACACCACCAGGCTTTCTGAGCCGTATGCAGGAATAGCCTCCTCCAGGTTAAAATTATAGATAGCGCGCAGTTTCCATACAGAGGTAGTTGTTTGTGGGGGTTTTTTTTGCTTAGAAATACCTATAACAGATTTCTTTACAACATACGCAAGCTGCCATCCAGCAGCCTCTCTGCAATATGCAAGCCAAATTGTGTATACTCAGAAGTAAGCCCTACCGAATCCGTAGGGGCTTACTCACATGTAAGGGGGGTTAGGATTGCAACCTTGCCTACCTGGAAGCTGCTCAGAGGGCTGGAGCAACCTTGTCAGATAGGTGGCATATTATTATTATTATTATTATTATTATTATTATTATTATTATTATTTCTGAAAAGGCCTCTTTTAAAAGCTGTGGGGCAGACAGGAATTCAACAGGTAGAAGCTTTCCCTGGTGTGCAAGCAGAGGGCTGGGGAAAGGTTCATGCATTTAATTTCTGCCTGCTCTGCTCAGCATTTTTTAAAGCGACGGAGAAGGGAAGGTGGCTGTTACAACAACAACAACAACAACAACAACAACAATAATAAATTTATTATTTATACCCCGCCCATCTGGCTAGGTTTCCCCAGCCACTCTAGGCAGCTCCCAACAAAACACTAAAATAGAATAACCTATTAAACATTTAAAGCTTCCCTAAACAGGGCTGCCTTCAGATGTCTTCTAAAAGTTTGGTAGTTATTTTTCTCTTTGACATCTGGTGGGAGGGTGTTCCACAGGGCAGGTGCCACTACCGAGAAGGCCCTCTTCCTGGTTCCCTGTAAATTGGCTTCTCGCAGCAAGGGAACCGCCAGAAGGCCCTTGGATCTGGACCTCAGCATCCAGGCAGAACGAAGGAGGTGGAGATGCTCCTTCAGGTATACTGGACCGAGGCCATTTAGGCCTTTAAAGGTCAGCACCAACAGTTTGAATTGTGCTCGGAAACGTATAGGTCTTTCAAGACCGGTGTTATATGGACACGGCAGCCACTCCCAGTCACCAGTTGTAGTTTCCTGGTCACCTTCAAAGGTAGCCCCACATAGAGCGCATTGCAGTAGTCCAAGCGAGAGATAACTAGAGCATGCACCACTCTGGCGAGACAGTCTGTGGGCAGCTAGGGTCTCAGCCTGCGTAGCAGATGGAGCTGATAAACAGCTGCCCTGGACACATATATTAAATAGATATATGCCAACTGCTTTGCATGCAGAAGCTCCCAGGTTCAGTCCTCAGCATATACAGGTATGACTGGGAATGCTTGCCCTTGTCTGAAACCGTGGGAGAGCAGCTGCCAGTCTGTAGACAGTGCTGAGCTAGATGAACCAACAGTTGCCCTTAGTGTACGAGAGCTTCTTCTATTCACCTGCGATAGGATGCTAAGAACTCCTTAATGTGTAATATTTCTGATTTTAATTAGTGTCGTCAGCAATAGCTGGCTGATCTTTACCAAGCCAAAGACCCTTACCATAGTGAGTCTTGGCAAGGTAAATGTGCCCCTGACCATTAAGTCCAGTCGCAGATGACTCTGGGGTTGCGGCGCTCATCTCGCTTTGCTAGCCAAGGAAGCCAGTGTTTGTCCGCAGACAGCTTCTGGGTCATGTGGCATGACTAAGCCACTTCTGGCGAACCAGAGCAGCGCACAGAAACGCCGTTTACCTTCCCGCTGGAGTGGTACCTATTTATCTACTTGCACTTTGACGTGCTTTTGAACTGCTAGGTTGGCAGGAGCAGGGACCGAGCAACAGGAGCTCACCCCGTTGCGGGGATTCGAACCACCGACCTTCCAATCGGCAAGCCCTAGGCTCTGTGGTTTAACCCACAGCACTACCCGTGTCCCTTCTGCAAGTCTTGGTAATGCGTTATAATTGCCTGCACATAAACTTTAGAAGGAAGTGCTGGAGGTGGGTTATAATATATTTTGGGTGTAGATATATATAGATACAGATATATATTTAGAGAGAGATCATCTTTATAGGTGGTACACATGGTTTTGCCCCCCGCCCAATCAGTTCCAACCACAACAGCCCTTTGGGGTAGGTTAGATTAAGAGATGCTGACTTGGCCAAGATTAGCCAGTGAGCTTCATGTGTTAGGGCAGGGGCAGGAGATATGAACTCGGGTCTCCTCCGTCCTTGCCAAGTAGCCAACGCACATCACATTGTAAAACTCTTGTGCCATTCATTCGTCATGTGCTTTCCTGCGGCAAGCCTGCACAGTGTGTGACTCACCAAACCAAATGCTGCCCGCTAGCCATTGATTACGGGCTGCTAGGTGCTGGAACATCTATTTTTACTTCGTGCCAGTGAAAACAAAAGACACAGAGATTGTTTACGCAGCTCCTTCTGGGTCGTCTTATATGGCTGGCGACCTGTGCATCTCAATTCGTAGACCACATGTTGCCCTACAATAACACTCTCTGTAGGTCTGGCCAGCTTCTTGGGGAGCCGGTTCTGCAGGAAGGGAGCAACCACCATGAAGGCCCTGGGTGTTGCTTCAGAAAGTGTAGATCATGGGTAGGCAAACTAAGGCCCGGGGGCTGGATCCGGCCCAATCGCCTTCTAAATCTAACCCGCGACGGTGCTGGGAATCAGCGTGTTTTTACATGAGTAGAATCTGTCGTTTTATTTAAAATGCATCTCTAGGTTATTTGTGGGGCCTTCCTGGTGTTTTTACATGAGTAGAATGTGTGCTTTTATTTAAAATGCATCTCTGGGTTACTTTTAGGGCATAGGAATTCATTCATCTCCCCCCCCCCCCATATAGCCCGGGCCCCCCACAAGGTCTGAGGGACAGTGGACCTGCCTCCTGCCCCCCAAGCATGATCAGTGGTCAGGGAATGATGGGAGTTGGAGTAGTGTCGAGCCAGGGTGGTGTATTGGATGACTCGAGTTCAAATCCTCACCCAACCATGAAGCTATATTGACTGGCTTGCTTTATTCTTTCTCTACTTAACCTTCCTCACAGGGCTGTTGTGAGAATAAAATGGGTGGGTGGGACGAAGTAAGCTGGGGTGGGGAGCCTTGGCCCTCTAGACATTGCTGGACTACAGCTCCCTTCACCCGAGACCACTGGGCACACTGTATAGGGCTGATGGGAGTTGGAGTCCAACTAGATCTGAAGGTTAACCATCACTGACGTGTTCACGTTGAGTGGAAGCTCAGTAATCAAGCCACAGACTCTTATGAACCTGAACATTTGGGGAAGGGTGAGGGAATCGCAATGAAAGCTCATTTGCCTACTCTCAGTTCCCAGCCAGATTTCTCACCATCAACAATTCCATCTAAGGAGCATCAGGCTTTGATTTATTTACTGTCATCTGGCTCAACCTTGGCCCTAAATTCTGGGAGAGGGCATCCTCTTTGTTTGAGAGGAAAATGACAACATTTGGGGGGCATCAGATGCCATATCCTCTTGACACCACCTTCTCATCAAGATCTTCTCAAAACCTTCTCATCAAGAGTGTAACTGCTGCCATAACGCTAAGCCAAACCATGGTTTACTGCAGAGCAGAGCAGAACCTGCACATTTTCTTGTTCACACTAAACAATGGTTTGGCTCAGCGTTGTGCCCAAACTGAACCAGTGTGTTGCCCCCACCTCCCAAACTAGACTAGCAATTGATGGGTGATTGTAAGTCTCTGAGCGGTTCAAGAAACTGAAGGGGGCCATGCTCCCCCTGCCCATCTACCGGCATATGTCCTCAGCTCTAGCAACCAAAGGCAATCTCATCCCTAAAATCAGGCCAAAAATCAGACAGATTTAACTGGGTCAGGATAATCTGTCTCGTCCATGAGTTCCGGATTCAGGACAGGACTCTGCTCTTGTGCTTATAATAGCTGTGTTATGTTTAGAAGGGATAATTTTCTGCAGATAGAGGTCCGCACACCAAATACTGCAAGGCAAATTGCCAGAATTCTTCCTTCTCCCATCTACCCTTCCTAAAACAGCAAGTTCTTGTGGTCAATAGCCTAGAAACTGCACATGTGGTTTTCCCCCTGCAGCTGCTTCTTGTACTTTTAACCTTAACCAACCCATTAGACAGAGCAAAAGGGGAGTAGCCACCTAAATACACATATAGGAGTGAGCAGGGGAACTCATTGTCACATGATTACAGGTAGGGATAACAGGCACAGAAGGCAAGGGTTATTTAGGTGTCTGAGGCTGAGCAAACACTTGAACTGATACTCCGAAAGAGTGATAATATGATCTATTGCTTTTCCTCAAAGCAAACAGAATATTCCTTACATTCTAGTATATAAACCACCCATGCAGAGCAGCCGAGCCTGTTTGCTTTAAGCTTCAGATGCGTAACCCATACCCACTCCTGCTGGTTCTTGAATTCTGCTATGTATGTAAGTATTCATTTATTTTAGGATGCATTTATATTCCCCCTTTTTCTCCAGGGAGCTCAAAGTTGCACACATGGTTCTCCTCCTTGGTTAATCTGCACATTAACCACGTGAGGTGAGTTAGACTGAGACGCAGTGATTAGCCCAAGGTCACCCAGCGAGCTTCATGGCCGAGTGGGAATTTGAACACTAGTCTCCCAGTTTCTAGTCTGACACTCTAACCACTACACCCCACTGTCTGTGTTGTGCTATGTGAGAAAGTGGAGGGAGCCAATACCTTCCTATGATGTAAATCCAGATTTATTAATTTTGTGGAACTGCAACACCCATCACCATAACTGTCAACGTTTCCCTTTTTTAAAGGGAAATTCCCTTATTCCGAATAGGATTCCTCGCAAGAAAAGTGAAAAGTTGACAGCTATGCCCATCACTCACCACTATAGCCAGTGCTTGGGGATGATGAGAGTTGTAGTACAACAACTCGTGGAGGCAAAAGGTTGACTACCCCCGGTGTAAATTGTCCAGCCGTGATCTGGGGTGAGGGTGGGAAAACAGGGCTTCCAGATATTGTAGTCTCCTGCCTGCTCCAGGCAGCAGAGCCAATATCATCCCTGACCATTGGGCCACGCTCACTGTTAGAAACTCTAACGATATATAAGCTAGGCACCAAATGACTCCTTAATCCAGGGTTACCGTCGTCAAAAACGGAATGTCTAGTTGCCATGTTGGGGCCAGACGACTCAAAAGGCTTATTTTTCAATATGACTTTTTGGTTCCTGAAATTCATTCTGATGGTGCAGATAAAATATCATGGATAGAATTCTACAGGAAGTTTTGCTCATGTGTGGGGAAAAGTCAGGATCCAAGGATCCCCAGGCCTGCACCTCCAGATGGTGGACACATCAGGCGTACACGGAGCAATGGTTCCAAACTACAAGAAAAAAGATTCCACCTAAACATTAGGAAGAACTTCCTGACAGTAAGAGCTGTTTGACAGTGGAATTTGCTGCCAAGGAGTGTGGTGGAGTCTCCTTCTTTGGAGGTCTTTAAGCAGAGGCTTGACAACCATATGTCAGGAGTGCTCTGATGGTGTTTCCTGCTTGGCAGGGGGTTGGACTCGATGGCCCTTGTGGTCTCTTCCAACTCTATGATTCTATGATTCTATGATTCTAGGCGCATTCCTGGCACCTGGGCATCTTCACTTGGTCACAAGGGGCCCATAGCCAGGAGCAAAATGCGCCTGGTGAATTTCAAATGCTGGGGAATCCAGCTTAGGAAGGACGAATGATCTTCCAGGAAACCCTGAATAAGTATAAGGTGGTTCTGTTGAAGTCTTGAAAGCCTAGCTTAATTTAAAGCCACAAGGTAATGATGAAGCAAGAATTTCAAAGCATCTTATGCGTCCCATGTAGAGTGTGTTGGCTCAGGGGCTGAGCACTTGATTTGCATTGTAGAAGACCCCTGGTTTAGTCTGCTACATGTGCAGCCAAAAAAATGACCTTCAGCTCTAGGACTGGAAAACGCCTCTCTGCCTGAGACCATAGAGAAGTGCTGTCGGTCAGAGTAGACAAGGCCAGACTAGATGGACCAGTGGTTTCATGCTACAGTTATTCACCAATATGGCATAAGCAAACTAACCGCATTCCCACATCATGTCCAGATTTAATCTAAGCAAGGTAAAGGTACCCCTGACCATTAGGTCCAGTCGCAGACGACTCTGGGGTTGTGCACTCATCTTGCTCTATAGGCCAAGGGAGCCGGTGTTTGTCCACAGACAGCTTCCAGGTCATGTGGCCAGCATGACTAAGCCGCTTCTGGCGAACCAGAGCAGCGCAAGGAAATGCTGTTTATCTTCCCGCCGGAGCAGTAACTATTTATCTACTTGCACTTTGACGTGCTTTCTAGGTTGGCTGGAGCAGGGACCGAGCAACGGGAGCTCACCCCGTCGTGGGGATTCGAACCGCCGACCTTCTGATCAGCAAGCCCTAGGCTCTGTGGTTTAGACCACAGCGCCACCCGCGTCCCTAATCTAACCAAAGGCCAGTACAATTCCTGTGGACTACATATGAAAACTGGATATATACACACTTAGGTGGTTTTTTTTTAAAAAAACCAACAACAACCACCTTACTCTCGTTGCAAAATGGGGGGCGGTGGAGATGCAAGGAGAGGTCACCTGTTGCTTGGACTAAAAATCAGGAGAGGTCACCCCTTCCACCAGGCTGCAACAGAAGGAGAGAAAGGAAGCTGAGAGATAGTTGCTTTTAATTCTCCTTCTGCTATTTCCTAGCAGTAGCCTCACACCACCTGACCTGTTGCCATTCCTTCTGGCCTTTATAAGAATTGTAGCTTTAAGAAGCTGGGTCTTGAAGCTTGCCTGTTCTGTTTTCCTGTTGTTGTTGTTGTTGTTGTTTAGTCGTTTAGTCGTGTCCGACTCTTCGTGACCCCATGGACCAGAGAACGCCAGGCACTCCTGTCCTCCACTGCCCCCCGCAGCTTGGTCAGACTCATGCTGGTAACCTCGAAAACACTATCCAACCATCTCGTCCTCTGTTGCCCCCTTCTCCTTGTGCCCTCCATCTTTCCCAACATCAGGGTCTTCTCCAGGGAGTCTTCTCTTCTCATGAGGTGGCCAAAGTACTGGAGCCTCAGCTTCACAATCTGTCCTTCCAGTGAGCACTCAGGGCTGATTTCCTTCAGAATGGAGAGGTTTGATCTTCTTGCAGTCCATGGGACTCTCAAGAGTCTCCTCCAGCACCATAATTCAAAAGCATCAATTCTTCGGCGATCAGCCTTCTTTATGGTCCAGCTCTCACTTCCATACATCACTACTGGGAAAACCATAGCTTTAACTATACGGACCTTTGTTGGCAAGGTGATGTCTCTACTTCTCAAGATGCTGTCTAGGCCTGTCATTGCCCTTCTCCCAAGAAGCAGGCGTCTTTTAATTTCGTGGCTGCTGTCACCATCTGCAGTGATCATGGAGCCCAAGAAAGTAAAATCTCTCACTGCCTCCATTTCTTCCCCTTCTATTTGCCAGGAGGTGATGGGACCAGTAGCCATGATCTTCGTTTTTTTGATGTTGAGCTTCAAACCATATTTTGCACTCTCCTCTTTCACCCTCAATAAAAGGTTCTTTAATTCCTCCTCACTTTCTGCCATCAAGGTTGTGTCATCTGCATATCTGAGGTTGTTGATATTTCTTCCGGCAATCTTAATTCCGGCTAGGGATTCATCCAGCCCAGCCTTTCGCATGATGAATTCTGCATATAAGTTAAATAAGCAGGGAGACAAAATGCAGCCTTGTCGTACTCTGTTTTCCTAGCTTTCCCTTTCTCCCCCCACCCCTTTTGTGTCATTAGATTGAAAGCCTGAGGGCTTGAGCTCTCTTGTCTTTTGCTGATCTGTAACTTTTGGGCTGAAGAGCAGGGTAAACATGCTTTCAAGATCCTAGAGATGATGTCTCCTGGCCATGGTAGGTTTGGATTTCCTTTCAAAGCTGTTAGGAAGAGGGCATTTTCACCAGATGTGGCTTTTTGCATCAACATTACTGCGGTGGCAGAAGAATTGGCACTTGATGAAACCACCTGTTCCTTAAAGGTTCTCAAATTGTGATGCTAGCAGTCCTGAGAGAAACAACACAAAATACTTTTTCTAGTTTCTTGCCAGTTAAATTAGGCCATCTTAACATATATACTATGGCTTACCTCCTGTTCTAATCATACCTACCATAGACCTGTTGAAATGAATATGCAATGAATACTCAGAGTCGACCCATCAAAATTGGTGGACCTAAGTTTGCCATGTCCATTAATTTCATTGGGTCTAATCAGAGGAAAAGTTAATTACATACAACCCTACTGCCTGCAATCACACCACCAACTTAAGGAGCAGCATGGCTGTCTACGCTCTTTAAGTTACGGTACTCTTTGTCAACATTTAAGTTACTCATGTCTTTTTTTAAAAAAAAATATTTATTAAAGATTTTCTTAGTACAATAGAAAAAACAAACAAAATAACATATAATTTTTCCAATATCCACATTTTCTTCACTTCTTTGGACTTCCTCGCACCTCTCGTTCCTGCGTTCCAAATTTTCGAACTTTACCCAGCAATTTATCACCTTGTTTCAATTCTTATATTATAATTTTCTGATATTGTATCCCTAATTTTAGATAATTTAACCCAGACCTTAAAAGCTTAATTTTAACATAATATTTATCCAAAATTTATCTTTTCTTATATTTTCATTTATCTTCATATTCCTTTTAACTAACTTATTGGTGCCATATTGTTGATAATCTTACATCTTTCTTAACATTCATACAATTTACAATATTTTTGTAAATAATCCTTAAATTTCTTCCAGTCCTCCTCCACAACCTCTTCTCCCAGGTCTCGGATTCTGCCAGTCATTTCTGCAAGCTCCATATAGTCTATCAGTTGCATCTGCCATTCTTCCAGTGTGGGCAAATCTTGGGTTTTCCAGTGTTTAGCGACAAGTATCCTTGCTGCTGTTGTTGCATACATAAAAAATGTTCGGTCCTTCTTTAACACCCTCTGGCCGACGATGCCCAAAAGAAAGGCCTCTGGTTTCTTAGGGAAGGTATACTTAAATACCTTTTTCAACTCGTTATATATCATTTCCCAGAAAGCCTTAACTCTAGGGCAGGTCCACCAGAGGTGAAAGAACGTTCCTTCAGTTTCTTTACATTTCCAACATTTATTATCAGACAAATGGTATATTTTTGCAAGCTTGACTGGGGTCATGTACCACCTATATATCATTTTCATAATATTTTCTTTCAAGGCATTACATGCCGTGAATTTCAAACCGGTGGTCCATAACCTTTCCCAGTCAGCAAACATAATATTATACCCTATGTCCTGTGCCCATTTTATCATAGCCGATTTGACCGTTTCATCTTGTGTGTTCCATTTTAGCAGCAAATTATACATTCTTGAAAGTACCTTAGTCTTAGGTTCTAACAATTCCGTTTCTAACTTTGATTTTTCCACCTGGAATCCTATCTTTTTATCCAACTTAAAAACTTCTTTGATCTGAGCATAATGTAACCAATCTCGCACTTTATCTTTTAATTTCTCCAAACTCTGCAACCTCCAATTATCTCCATCTTTTTCTATTATTTCCCAATATTTCGGCCATTTGGCCTCCATATTGAGTCTTTTCCGGGCCTTAGCTTCCATTGGTGATAACCACCTTGGGGTCTTATTTTCCAATAAGTCTTTATATTTTATCCAGACATTGAACACTGCTTTCCTGACAATATGGTTCTTGAAATCCTTATGAATTTTAACCTTGTCATACCACAAATATGCATGCCATCCAAAAACGTTGTTAAATCCTTCCAAATCTAAAACATCAGTGTTTTCAAGAAGCAGCCAATCTTTCAACCAGCAGAAAGCTGCTGATTCATAGTACAGCTTTAAGTCTGGCAGGGCAAAGCCTCCTCTTTCTTTAGCATCAGTTAGTATCTTAAACTTAATTCTGGGCTTTTTGCCCTGCCAGACAAATTTGGAGATATCTCTTTGCCACCTCCCCAAACACTCCATTTTATCCACAATCTGTAAAGTCTGGAATAAAAACAGCATTTTTGGCAATACATTCATCTTTATAACAGCAATTCGTCCTGACAAGGAAAGTTTCAATCTTGACCAAACTTCTAAATCCCTTTTAATTTCAGACCAACACTTTTCATAGTTATCCTTAAATAGACTCATATTCTTCGCTGTTATGTTTACCCCTAGGTATCTTACTTTTTTAACCACATTTAACTCTGTCTCTTTCTGAAACCTTTCTGATTCTAAAGGTGTTACTCATGTCAACATAGACGTGAGTCTCTGCAGTGGAAATACCTGGGAAACTGGAATAAATGCAGTAAGAATAAGTAAAAAGTAAAACACGCCCGCCCACAGCACTCGCTCTGCTAAGAGTTTTGCTTTCTTACATGGCTTCATTGTTAGGCAGTGAGCATTGTATAAAAGGCATGCATGTATACTTTGGATTAATAGGTTCTTAAGTACATTAAGTAGTGTAGTTACACAAGACTTTTAATGTCTATTTCCCCCATATTTTGGAATTGGCTGTTTGGTAGTACAAGTGTATGAGAACGGAGGGCCCTTGTCTCCCAGCCCTTTCATCACACACAGCAATTAAAAGAAGAAGAAAAAGCTGTCGTGTCATGTCGTCTCATCTGCTACCTTTTATAACTTGATTGGGCAAAACAAATACCCCTGTTTCTCCCCTTCCTTTTCCTTGGTACCTGGAATTAGCTGATGCAAACATTCATACTGCAAGTAAATAAAAGCCAAACTCAGAAAATTCTGCTCTAAGGTTTAAGGGGGGTGAAATAAGAGACAATATTGAGGTTCATTAATTAAATAAAACATAGGAGGTGTAATGAGTGTTGGGGAACATTTTCAAGTCCTTAGGAAGAATATGATTGCATCAGATCAAAAGTTGAATATTGGCCTGTATTCAAGCTATCTATTGACTTGCTTCCGATGACGAAGGCCTTGCAGATAATCTAAGATACCGCACCAGGTGCAAAGGAGGGGTGGGCTCCAGCAGTAATTAATAATTATGCAGAAGAGATTAATTTTGACAGATGCAGGTTTGTTGAGAAAAAACTGCACCACCTGAAATTACTCTCTTCTGCAGAGTTGCTGAAAAGTACAGGAGCTGTGTCCTCCGCCTGTACAGTGATACCTCAGGTTACATACGCTTCAGGTTACATATGCTTCAGGTTACAGACTCCGCTAACCCAGAAATAGTGCTTCAGGTTAAGAACTTTGCTTCAGGATGAGAACAGAAATCGTGCTCCAGCGGCGCAGCGGGAGGCCCCATTAGCTAAAGTGGTGCTTCAGGTTAAGAACAGTTTCTGGTTAAGTATGGACCTCCGGAACGAATTAAGTACTTAACCTGAGGTACCACTGTATTTGCAAAGGAATTCTAGCTCAGTGGTAGAGCCCGCTATGCTTTGTAGAAAGAAGTTGCCAATTTCAATCCTGCTGTTAAAAATTTCTTAGGTAGCAGATGAGAGGAAAAATCTCTCTGACTTTGCATTTCTTCTTAGACTGCTCCAGTTCTCTGTAGCATCTGAATCAGAAGATGCTGTGGATGTGCCAAACTGATGTCTGGGTACAGTCATGGGCAAGATGGGGCTGATAAATTTCAACTGAATCCTGCCTTATGGATAGATGGATTCCAGATCCAGGAATTAGGTTGTACACCAACTACCCTTGCACCTTGTTCAGAAGCTGTAAAGGTAAAGGGACCCCTGACCATTAGGTCTAGTCATGGCCGACTCTGGGGTTGCGACGCTCATCTCGCTTTATTGGCCGAGGGAGCACCGCGGCGTACAGCTTCTGGGTCATGTGGCCAGCATGACTAAACCGCTTCTGGGGAACCAGAGCAGCGCACGGAAATGCCGTTTACCTTCCCGCCGGAGCGGTACCTATTTATCTACTTGCACTTTGATGTGCTTTCGAACTGCTAGGTTGGCAGGAGCAGGGACCGAGCAACGGGAGCTCACCCCGTCGCAGGGATTCGAACCACCGACCTTCTGACTGGCAAGTCCTAGGCTCTGTGGTTTAACCCACTGTGCCACCTGCATCCCTTCTGTAGCTAATGCAAAAAGCAGCTGCTAGAGTGCTTAGTGGAACACCCAGCTTTACACATTACCCACGTGTTGACAGATCTACGCTGGCTGCTACTGGCCTCTGCTACTGCCAGATTCAACATTTTCTTGTTGACATGTAAAGCCCTATACAACCAGGGACCAGATTGCCTAGCTGATCACCTCCCCCCCAATGCATGCCAAGCTGATCATTTATGATCTTTCCAAGGAGACCCTGCTGGACATTGCAGGGGCTTATTTACAAGGCTGGGCTTAGAGCAGAGATGAAGACTCTGTCCCTTCAAATGATGAATTACAGCTCCCCTCACCAATGGCCTTGCTGGCTGGATTTGATGGGCAGTGGAGTCTTAACAACATCTGGGGGTGGTTCCCCATTACTGCCCTAGAGCCTGAGGGGGTCGCTTCTAGTCAGAGCAGCAAACAATAATATGCCAGATTGGGGGTGGGGGATCTCCAAACATGGCCCACCAGGGGTCCCGGATTGATCTGCATGGCTATTTCCCCCATCATATGTGAAGTCAGGTTTGGGACAGTTACTGACGCAGCTTCGAAGTAACAATCAGGAGCGTAAAGTCATCTCCCAATTGTTCCTTTGCTGGGAGGGGGAAGAAATTTCCCCAGTTTTCAGAACCTTAAAAGAACAGCACAGGGCTGCTTGCAAAAGGGCTTTCAAACAGCCCCCATGCTGCGCTTTGAAGTCCCAGCATTTGTAGCTCCAAAGCACAATGTCACCTGGAGTGATTGACAGATGGGTGACTCTGTCCAGCTGTGATAGTTGGGGAGATAATGATCTGGCCCAGCAGCCAGAAAAGATCCCCACCACCACCACCTCTGGGCTAAAGGGACAAATAGTCAGCTTATTGTGCTTTCCGTGTTCCCCTTGACACTAAGGCTTCAAATGGCCTGTTTTCCACCTTTGCTTCCCATCAGCTGTGAATTGGGAAGTCCCTAGTTGGAGTCTTAGTCTCTGTTGTGAACTTGCTGTCTGTCTGTAGCCTGGTGGTTGTTTTTGCAAGGTGATTCTTAGGCTTACAGTGAGGGCAAGGTGGGATCTAATGGGTGGAAATCTCAAGGAAGCAGATTTCAACTGGTCATTAAACTTCCTAACAGCAGGAACTGTCTGACAGTGGAATCACCTTTGCTGGAAATGCTTGTGCAGAGTCTGGGTGACCGTCTGTCAGATGCTGTAGCTGCAAGATCCTTGACTAACCAGAAGACACTGAGTAGATGGCCTCCCAAGAGATCAGAGAAAGGAGAAAATTTGATTTGAGTTGCTAGCGACACCCATCGTTACAGAATCTCTTTGTTATCACAGCTTTCTTCCATGATTAATCCCCTTCTAGGTAAATCAGGGGTGACATTACCAAGGCCCCATCTGCACTAAACATTTAAAGCACTATGATACCTCTTTAAAAGGTAAAGGTAAAGGTACCCCTGCCCGTACGGGCCAGTCTTGACAGACTCTGGGGTTGTGCGCCTATCTCACTCAAGAGGCCGGGGGCCAGCGCTGTCCGGAGACACTTCCGGGTCACGTGGCCAGCGTGACAAAGCTGCATCTGGCGAGCCAGCGCAGCACACGGAAACGCCGTTTACCTTCCCGCCAATAAGCGGTCCCTATTTATCTACTTGCACCCGGGGGTGCTTTCGAATTGCTAGGTTGGCAGGCGCTGGGACCGAGCAGCGGGAGCGCACCCCGCTGCAGGGATTCGAACCGCCGACCTTTCGATCGGCAAGTCCTAGGCGCTGAGGCTTTAACCCACAGCGCCACCTGCGTCCCTATGATACCTCTTTAGCAGTGTGCAAATGATTTTGGTCTAAGGTTTTGATCCTGTGCACGCTGATTTGAAAGTAAGCTTCTCCATTCAATCTCCCAGGACATTCTATACAAGATCTCAAAGTAGCTGTTTTACTACAAAGGAATTTCAGAAATAGACTGGAAAGAGAAGCTGCTGAATTGCAACTTATCACCAAACTTAAAACCATGGAGAGTCCTGGTCTGAACAAAGACCTTGGATTCTTATCTCATTATACATGACAAAGCCATTTTTCACCTTCTCACCCCTTGCTTTTTCCTGTAAGACCTATTGCAGTCGTTAAGAGTCGTCAACAGGCTCATCACAGCTATCTGCCAATCACCCATTCCCACCACCCTTCTGAGTAATACCCCTCCCCACCTCACTATATAGAAGGGTCTGGAAACTTCTGTTTCAGTGTATCTGAAGAAGTGTGCATGCACACGAAAGCTCATACCAAGAACTAACTTAGTTGGTCTTTAAGGTGCTACTGGAAGGAATTTTTTTTGTTTCTTCTCCATTGAACTCAGTGGTGCTTACTTCTGAGTAAACATGCATGGGGTTGTGTTGTTAGCTATACTAGATAGAGCGGAGAGGCGGAGGTCATAAAAAGATCCCATGGTGCAACACTGCATTCTGGGAGAAAAAGACACAATGTCCTTTGGAAATATTCAATCCAGCAACTATCCAATTCTAGCTGTAACCAAAATCCCCCAGTCCCCCTCGTAAGACACAAGGCAGACTTAAACCAAACAAAACACCACAACAGTCGTGTGCCGTCGTTTTTTATTAGCAAAGCTGGAGATGAATTTAAAAACCGCAAGATGGGTGAAACAGAATTGCGTTTTCTTTTGTTTTAGGATTAGAACAAACAAACCACTCACAACAATAGTGGATGTTGGTCATGAAGGGATTTGGGATTATATTTCAGTACCGAGGGCTGGGGGAAACCCACACCGGCCGGGAGGATTGGCCTGGGAGATGATCCAGGGAGATGATCCAGGAAGCCCTCGATTTGCTTTCTGTCTTCTCTGTTTGGCTGTGTATCCCTCGCTCCTTCTTTTCCTGGAATGTCAGGGTCAGGGGAGAGGCAAGCTGTGTTTTCCTACAGCAGTCCTCTCCTGCTCTGCCGGCTCCAGGGCTTGCTGGCTCCTTGTGCATTGGACACTGGGCGGTGGGAGGGGATGGTGTGTGTTGGGGGGGGGGAGAGTCGGGCGCTCCTGGGTGCTGCTTCTTCCTTGTGGTCGGCTGCTGGCTGGCTCCCTGCAGCTACAGGCGGCTGAGCAGATCGAGCAGGACGTGCTGTTCCAGAGTGCTCCTGACGACGCCGGGGCCTGGGCAGCCGGCGAGGGGGAGCGGGCGCAGTAATGCGATGACACTGTGTCACTGTTGCTGTGGAGAGCTGCTCCACCTTCTCAGCAGGGTGACCATTATTGCAAGAGAGGATACCTCCCCCCCCCCACCCGTATACAATAATTGTGCATACAAAAAAAAAAAAGACTTAAAAACAAAAAAAGGAGTTAATTTTTACCACCGACAGCTTTTATCACATTGGAGCAAATGCTCCCTCTTTCTCCTCCCCGCAAGACGCACTTTCTGCACAAAGGTGAAAGAGTTCTGCCCTTGGTTCACCTTACTAGGTTGCCATGTGCCCATAAGAGAAGCATCTAGGGAAAATAATCTCTGCACCCTGCCTTGCTTTTAAGTTCTGATTCGCAAGTGATGCCCCCACCCCTGAACCCTGGGAATTGTAGTTTCCTCCTCACAGCTGCAATTTTGAGTCGACAAACTACAGTTCCTAGAAATCTTTGCAGTAAATTATAGGTGCATCGGATGTGAATATATGGTGTGGGTCTGCCGGGTGAGTGAGCTGAGGATCCTTGGCAGCTCATTTGATTTGATCCGATCAGCTGAGGGCTATTTTCTGGACCATGAGTAGGGACTTTCTTCCTTGTTCTAGTGCATGGGTAGGCAAACTAAGGCCCGGGAGCTGGATCCGGCCCAATCGCATTCTAAATCCAGCCCGCGAACAGTCCAGAAACCAGCGTGTTTCACATGAGTAGAATGTGTCATTTTATTTAAACTACATCTCTGGGTTATTTGTGGGGCCTGTCTGGTGTTTTTACATGAGTAGAATGTGTGCTTTTATTTAAAATGCATCTCTGGGTTATTTGTGGGGCATAGGAATTTGTTCATTCCCCCCAAAAAAATATAGTCCCCCCCCCAAAGTCTGAGGGACAGTGGACCGGCCCCCTGCTGAAAAAGTTTGCTGGCCCCTGTGTGTGTGGTGGGCCTGGGGAGGGGGGAGAAAATTGGGAGACCTGCCAAACTGGAGGCTTCCTATCTCTGCTCTCACCAGAATATCATTTTCATACAAACCACCCCTCTTGCTTCAATCAAAAGGAGCCATCCATTTTCCCTGGGCAGAGGGTTGGGTTGTGCCCTCATTTATATCACAGTGCCAGTAAAGGAGGACCCACTTCTGGTTTTCAAAATTGGTCTTCAGGTTTCTGGCAGGGGTTTTCCTGTTTTCTTTTAGAAGTAAAGGCTAGGTTTCCCCACCCCGCCCCAACCAAAGGAACGTCAGTTCCACCCGAAAATTGGCAAAATGAAAACAAAAGTTTCATTTAGTTAAATTAAGCTAAATGGAAAGGGTGCCAGATTTAGAGCGCTGAGTTGCTCGGCTCGGGTTATAAACAGCTGTGCTACACTTTGGACTTGAGAAATATTTGTCTCCAATTAACACTGATTTGGCGCTCTCTCTCTCTCTCTCTCTCTCTCTCTCCCCCCCCCCCCCCCGGATTAAGCCAGTCTCTACCTGGAAAAGAATCTTATCTGAGCTTTATTCCTGACGTGACATGGCTGCTTCAGTGTACTGTGTCTGTTCTTTTCCTCCAAGAAGGGGAAAGACCATTTGTCAGTAATGCAGTTTTTAATGTGAGCCAAGCTTTGGCTTTGGGTGGGATTCTGCTAATGGGGCCTGTCAGCAGAAGCCCCACACAAGGACTTCTGCTTGTGCAACAGGGGGGTCCCCTCACTGCCTCCTCCAAAATTGGTTCAGGGTGGTTGGGGAGCACTGGGAGGGAGGAGAGGAACTCGGCCCAACAAGGTGGTAAAGCAGATCCTCCAGATTAAGCACACGGAGAACACCCGGGAACTCTAGTTTGTTAAGGATGCTGGGGATTGTAGCTCTGCGAGGTTAGCACCCTGCAGTTACCAGAATTCTTTGAGGGATGTTCAGATGCTGTGACTGTTAAGAGTGCTTGCAATGTGCAGTGTGGAGGCAAACTGAGATTAATGGGGCATTAATGTTTATGTACCAGTGCCTCGACATTTTTAATACTGAGTTTACCTTGGTCACCCTGAGAGCCCACAAACACCACAGTGTGTGAGTCATAGCAAGTTGTGTTTTACTGCAAATCTAAGCCTTACCTGTGGAACTCCTTCCCACCTGAGATTAGACAAGTACCCTCCCTTGCAGAAGTTTAGAGGCATGACCAAATCTTCCTTGTTCAGGCATTTCAAGCTATGTACTATGATAATTTTTATTGTTTCGTTGTCCCATTTCGTGTGGATTGTTTTTATGCACACCGCTTAGAAATGTGAATAATGAAGCAACATGT
Organism: Podarcis cretensis; assembly: GCF_951804945.1. Taxonomy (NCBI): domain Eukaryota; kingdom Metazoa; phylum Chordata; class Lepidosauria; order Squamata; family Lacertidae; genus Podarcis; species Podarcis cretensis. The sequence continues at coordinate 35,661,576 of NC_137185.1, read as the reverse complement.
AAATATCTTAAACCAACGAGGGGATCTGCCACATCCATACTTCTGGTTCTCAGTTTCTGCTTTTATTAAAATGTGGATAGCAAAGCTTTCCACTTAACCGTTTCCTTTCTAAACGTGCACAACTTCTTAAATGGCATCCTTTCTTGTCATGGTCTAGGATTACGGTTTTTAGAGCAGGAAGTGTGTTTGGGCAGCGGAGGAAGGGAGTAGACTTATTTTTCTAACTGCCTCTTATTTTCAGGACGGGTGGGGAGAATCAGAAAGGCCTGACTTTTTCTCAGCAACTTTTGCACAGCTAGCTAAGACGGCCAATTCATCTTGAAACCACTTACGAACTGGAGCCTTCATGCACTTGATTGGTTTTTGAATTTGCAGAAGCAATGGGGTTGTTTTTTTAATCATGTTGAAAAAGCCTTGGGAAGCACCATGAAAACTCAACTTTCATCTCGTATGAAGCACAGCAAAACAGACATTTCCCTTGATGCCCATCTTGTAGGCATGTGGTTTTATAGCTTTTTATCGGATTGAGTGGCTTTTTGAAGAGGGGGGTAAGCACAAAGATTCACAAAATGTCTGGGGGTATGTGTACCCCTGCTTGTTGTTGAAAGCATGATCAGCCTTCTTTATGGTCCAGCTCTCACTTCTATACATCAGTACTGGGAAAACCATAGCTTTGCACACCCCCAGAAAAAAGTACTGGCTGTATCTCTTCGATGGAGCACATGGTTTTGTGTGCAATGAGCCTGGTCCAACCTCCCCCCCCCCCCCACTTTTTTGGCAAGAAAGCACCATGGTGACATTTGTCACCACTGCAGAAGCCAGAGGCAAGCGCTTTCGTCTCCTTCTGTATCCATTACCTGATGAGGGACAGGCTCTGGCACATGTGTATCTTGCATTTATCAATTAACTTGCAAAACACTCAATAAATGCAAGACACACATGAGATGGGAACTCTTGAACTGTAGCTTAACTGTTTCCCATCATTTTAGTCTGAAAGCTAGTAGTTTTTATTTTAATTGTTTTTGTGAAAGGGAAATACAAAAAACACTTATCATTGATTTATTGAGTTGTTACCTTGTTCTTCCTCCAAGAAGCACATAGGGATTTTCCCACCCCTTTCTTTACAATTCTAGGAGATAGAGAGAGCCAGCCACTATTTTGGCATACAGTTGATGGGGATGGGGTTGCCAACTGATCAGAAGAAAGAAACCTGGCAGCTTGACTTTTAACCGCCACTTGTTCTGCAGGAATCAGCAGATGAACTTTCTCATGCCAGGGAGTTGTGTTATTATTACCTGTTTGTGGGTTAAATCTGTGGATTAAGGAATTGGTTGGCGGAGGTTGTTGCTTAAATATTAGCAAGTCTACTAGCCACAGGTAAGCCAGTGAATGGCAAATTACAGTGTAGGCTGGTAGATCTTCTCCCCCCCCCCCGCCCCCCAATAGCAGAAGCACTACATGGTGTTCTTGCAAAATGCCTCAGGCACAACTGCTGGAAAGTACCGTATTTTTCGCTCTATAAGACGCACCAGACCATAAGACGCACCTAGTTTTTGGAGGAGCAAAACAAGAAAAAAAATTATTCTGAATCCCAAAAGCCAGAACAGCAAAAGGGATCGCTGTGCAGTGAAAGCAGCAATCCCTCTTGCTGTTCTGGCTTCTGGGATAGCCTGCATTCGCTCCATAAGACGCACACACATTTCCCCTTACTTTTTAGGAGGGAAAAAGTGAGTCTTATAGAGTAAAAAATACGGTATTTCTGAACTAATTTCATCTCCCCCCCCAACAAACAAACAAAACAAAAAACAACTTAAGCATGAATTCGATTTGTGCTTTTTCTCTTTCTCTTTTCATTTTTTTGGTGGGCCAGGATGCAACCCAGAACCCAGGAAGGAGATAAAGTCTCTTCCCTTGCAGCCCCCTTGTCCAGACTGGTCCTTGCCTCCTTTCCTGCTGTATGCTCTTGCACTCCCAGCCACACACCAAAACTGGCTGAGAAAAAGCTTTCTCCTTCCTATGAAAAGCATAAGCAGTATGACAGTGTCTCTACTTCTTCCCGTCCCCCACCCTTCTAACCAGCCATCCTGCACCACTTTGCAAAGATTGAGCATCTTTCTCATTTTAATTTCTGGAGAAGCGGGGCTTGTGGTCACTCCCAGGTGAGACAGTGGCTTTGTTTGGGGGAAATGGGGTTTCGAAGTGACAATGGGGAGCTGGTGTCAGATTATATGTCCTGGTAGGGTCAGAACTTAAGGTCCTTTGCACGTGCAACCTTCGCTTGTTGGGGATTCGCATACGAAACTTACATCCAGCTGCTCCTGGATGCAAAAAAAAGTGCAAAAGGGGAAAAATGTGGATAACACAAAAGCCTAATTTCAAGTCCTGCTTTGAACCAGCTGAGACCCTTCTGGGTGCCTGGAATTTGTTGAGCCTTTATAGCTTAGCATATACCATTTTTTTCGCTCTATAAGACGGCACCAGATCACAAGACGCACCTAGTTTTTGGAGGAGGAAAACAAGAAAAAAAATATTCTGAATCTCAGAAGCCAGAACAGCAAGAGGGATCGCTGCACAGTGAAAGCAGCAATCCCTCTTGCTGTTCTGGCTTCTGGGATAGCTGCGCAGCCTGCATTCACTCCATAAGACGCACACACATTTTCCCTTACTTTTTAGGAGGGAAAAGGTGAGTCTTATAGAGCAAAAAATACGGTACCTTCAGATTCAGGAATAGGCAATTTGCGGTCCTCCACATGTTGTCTGACTTCAACTCATACCATCCCTGGCTGGGCTGAAAGACCTTGGGATCCCACCAACATCTAGAGAGCTCAGATTTTCTGTTCCTTGGCCTCAGTATGCTTAACAAACTAAGGTAAAGGTAAAGGTACCCCTGCCCGTACGGGCCAGTCTTGACAGACTCTGGGGTTGTGCGCCCATCTCACTTAAGAGGCCAGGGGCCAGCGCTGTCCGAAGACACTTCCGGGTCACGTGGCCAGCGTGACAAAGCTGCATCTGGTGAGCCAGAGCTGCACACGGAAACGCCGTTTACCTTCCCGCTGGTAAGCGGTCCCTATTTATCTACTTGCACCCGGAGGTGCTTTCGAACTGCTAGGTTGGCAGGCGCTGGGACCGAGCAGCGGGAGCGCACCCCACCGCAGGGATTCGAACCGCCGACCTTTCAATCGGCAAGTCCTAGGCGCTGAGGCTTTAACCCACAGCGCCACCTGCGTCCCGCTTAACAAACTACAGTTCCCAAAATTCTTTTGGGGGAAACCCACAACTGTTTAAAATGGTATAATACTGCTTTAAATGTATAGTGTAGATGGAGCCCTTCAATTCTGTATTTTTTTGCACTCCATATATCTAAGAGTCACTGTCCTGTTCAGCGCACGCTCTGTGCTCCGTTTGCATTGCTAGGATGTTCATCCTCTGGTTAAGCATTTCTTTCTTAATAAAGCATGTTTTCATATGCACTTTAATTGCAATCCTCCAGATACATAGATCTGATATCCCATAATTTACTGCAAAAACAAGAGGAAAGGAAGTCTAGATGTACAAAATCCTGATTTTATTAGGCTCGGCGCATTTCAGTCAGAATCTACACCAGGGGCATTGTACATTTATAAGAGATGCCTAGCTGTTGAAATAGATTGTTTTGTTTGTTTGTTTGTTTGTTTGCTTTTATTATTATTCAGAGTTATAACAAAACATATTTTCCAAAAACATATCCTTATTCCCCCCCATTTTTCCTCCCCCCTCCCACCCACAGAACCCATCCCCCCTCCCCACCCCCGACTTCCCTCAGTTCCAGTCTTTGGTTTCTCCAATAATGCTATTTTCTGCATGTTACAGAGTTGTATAGATCCTCAAACTGTTTAGCTAATTATTATCAGTAGAAAAATTGTGAATGTTTATTCAAAACCTGCCAAAGAGTCCAGTTCGCTTTGTTACATTTTCAAAAATTTTGTGAAAGGTTCCCATTCACCCTTAAAGTCACAGTTATCCTTGTCCCGTAGCTTATATGTCAATTTTGCCAGTTCTGCATAGTCCGTCAATTTTTCTTGCCATGATTCTTTAGTTGGGGTTTCTTCAGTCTTCCATCCTTGTGCTACCAGAACTCTCGCGGCCGTTGTCACATACATGAAGATGTTTTTCAACTTTTTTGGCAGGTCTTTCCCTACAATCCCCAACAAAAATGCCTCGGGTTTTTTTAACAAAATAGATTGTTGATAAAGTGTGCGTAAAGAGGCAAAACTGTGTAGTGAACAATAATAGTACAAACTATGGAAAGGGGCAGCAGTCGTATGAAACATGCCAGAATTGAAGTTTGATTCTGTCACTCAAAACAAACACCGCCAGCATTGCCAGAAAAATCTCCCCTCTCCTTTCCCTAAAACAAACAACCAATTCAGCTGAACTGACCCTGCAAAACAAAAACATTCTGCTCTCCAAATGTTCCGTTGAAAAGTAATTCCTGAAACTAAGCCCAGAGTAGTCTCTTCATTGCTCGGTCCCCTTTATGAATGTAAGATTTAGAACTGTGTCTGAATTAGGCCATCTTAGCTGCCCCTCTCCCTTTGTAGCATTTTCCTCTTCAAAGTCACTTTTCCAAGCTTCTTGGAAATCATAGGCTTATGAGAGCTTTTATGTGCATTTTGTCAATAGGGATAATTCTCATGTTGCAACAACACATTCCCTAATACAAGCGCACATGGGAGGTGTGTTTTTTTATTATTATTATTTAAAAAAACTAATGAAAGGGTTAACTTCTTCCCTGTCTGGCTAGTTGTGTGTTTGAGGCTCGTGACCCTGTTATGAGAACACTTGTTTCTCAATTCAGTGGCACAGTTTTGGGAGTCAGTTTACTTGCAACAAAACATTTGGAAAACACAACACTATAAGCCTATACAGTGGACGCTCGGGTTGTGAACGTGATCCATGCAGGAGGCACGTTCGCAACCTGCAGCATTCGCAAACCGCAGCGCCATGTCTGCGCATGCGTGGGTTGCAATTCGGCGCTTCTGCACATGCGCAAGGCGCGATTTAGCACTTCGGCGCATGTGCGACCACTGAAACCCAGAAGTAACCCGTTCCGGTACTTCCGGGTTTCAGCACGTCCGTAACCTGAGAAAGCACAACCTGAAGTTTCTGCAACCCAAGGTATGACTGTAATGGCTTACCATGAACACATAGCTTGCTCCTCCGTGCTTTGCAAGCAGGAACAGCAACCTATGTTCCACATCCAAACCAGGGTTAGTGTTGTTGTTTTGCTCCAAACCAGGGTTTTATAAAACCAAGGTTCATTCTTCGCTTCCCAATCATTGTTTGTTTGAGAGGAACAAATCACAATTACCCCTTTTTGATATTAACACTAAACCAGGGGAAGGGAAGCAGGTGTGATTTGTGAGTTCATGGGAAATCATTAATTGGGGCTTGCCACAGTGTGTGAATGCACAGTTCTCTTGAATTGTGTGGGATTTCTTCCTCAGGAAAAAGGCACCCTATCATAATGTACGGAGTACGGCCAGCCGTTTTGAGATAATGTGTGTGTGTGTGTGTGTTGGGTAATGAGAATGCAGTTTTAATTCTGGTATGATTTTTATGTTTTAGCTGCCCCTTTCCATTGTTTGTATAACTGTTGTATGTCTCATGTTTTACCTCTTTTTTCAAAGAACTTCAGTGGATATATACAGGGTAATTTACTGTTCATGGGGGGGGGGGCGGTCTTTCAATGCCCTATAGGTAAAAAAGAGAACTGGGCTTCTGCACCTTTAATTGTTGTGAAGAAGAAGGAATTGTGTCCGCTACCTGATGATTAAAGTTGCAAGAGCAACTCACTTTTGTACCTGGACACTGTAGTGCTTAACTGTTCTATTTCCTTTACCCATTGTAAGTGATTTGCTGACACAATAAATGAGACCTATCCCACCAACAGATATCCGCTGCGGCCTGCACCCCGAAAGCGCTCCAAATGCAGATGGGGACCCCTGTTCAGTTTGCATCCCCCGCCCCCATTCCTACCTTCTCATACCCCTGAAAATCATTTATTTTGTTGTATGTTTTTGGCTTTTCTAACCTTCCTTTTTTTTTTTAAATCACAGCAGCTCACATAAAATAGCAATCAGAGCCACTTAAGGCCATTTAAAAGCATCCAATTAAAACATCAAACGAAAAAACCACCAGACAAAACCCCCCAAAAGTCAGCCGGGGGAGCGTGCAGACAATATTAGCAATTAGCCAGCCCCTTCGAAAGCAGAAGAAATAAAAGTGTTTTTGCCCTTCTCCTAAGAGCCAGGAAGGGGCGGGGGGGGGGGTGGAGAGAGAGAGAGGTTAGCTTGGCAGAGTTCCTGGGGCAGGCCTTCCTCGCCTCCCCTCCCTCAAATGCATGAGTAAATGAGGGGCCTGTTGCTGGGCCTGCTCCCAACCCTTCCCCCCTCCCTGGCTCTCAGTCTGATTCCACTTTCACCCAGCAGATGGTGGAATGGAATGTCCCCACTCCTCTCTCCCGGCTCCCTTTGCTGGTGGAAACTTCCTTCCCTGCCCCAGGAAAGGCGTGTGCTCAGAAGGTCCCAGAACATCAGTGGCTGGAGAACACCATCGGGAGCGCAGAACGCTTTCCTAGTTGGTTCTCCATCTCTCTCTGGTGGAATGAATAGTGAGAAGCAGCCAGAGGTGGCAGTTTCTCCCTTTCGTTTGGTCCCCAAATGAAAAGCTGCCTCTGCTTTTGGGTCCCCCCCAAAACAGAGGCAGCTGGGAATAGGCTCTGTAATTGGCCCTGGTCAACAACCAGCCCCATAGGAGCAGAGGTGGCTTTTTTTACTTTGCCAACCCTCCTCTTCACTCCCGTGACCTAGAAAATGTGGGGTGCAGGCAAGATATTCCTACTTTCCCAGCTCCTAGCTGAGGGCGCTTGGCTCACTCAAGCTCCCCACACCTACCTTTTCTTCCTTCAGAACAGGATCCTTAAAACTTTGCTGGAGCGGTTCTTGCCAAACATGCTTTCCTATCTCTCTCAGCAGTCCAACGATATATTCCCATAGCCTAAAACCTAAAGGCAAAGAGGGAAAAATAAGTTGAGCTAGGCCGGGATGCTGTCCATCATTGAGTCTCCCCTTCTTTTTGACTCTCCTGTATGGCTGACCTCAAGAAAGTCCCTTTCCCATGTGCAGAGCAAAGATTTTAGCATATGAACAGGGCTGGTATCAGAACTCAGCATTGCTGGGAGCCCACTGAAGCCCATACCTCAGTTGGGTGGGCCCCACTGCCAACCCCAACTCCCAGCATCCTTGACCACTGGCCCTGCTAGCTAGGGATGATGGGAGTTGTAGTCCAAAGCCAGCTGGAGACCCAAGTTTGGGAAACCCTGCTCTAGACCTTGGGACTCTGCCCAGGCTACTCTCCTTCCGGGTTACGCTCCTTAGTGGCTGTGCTCCACTCCTGGAGTGCTTTTGCTTGGCGGGAAAATGACCTTGAACTGTGATGATGCCTTTAACTAGCCTGGACAGAGAGACGTGTGGCTAGCACAGATCGAAGGTAGCCACCTGTTCAAAGACAGAGAGGTTACATTTGTGGCGCCACGTATGCTTTTTGCTCCTGGCTGTGCCCGCCACGGGTGTGTGGCCCTTGGAAGTTTGCCCACGAGGGATCCTGTGAAGCAATGAAGAAAATGATGCTTCTGTGCATACCCAGAATGAGTGGGGGAACTTGTGGCCAACTTAGCCAATGGTCAGGGTTCTGGTCCAGTAGCATCTAGAGAACCACAGGTTCCCTGCCCTCGACGTAAAGGGACCCCTGACCATTAGGTCCAGTCGTGGCCGACTCTGGGCTTGCGGTGCTCATCTCGCTTTATTGGCCGAGGGAGCCGGCCTACAGCTTCCGGGTCATGTGGCCAGCATGACAAAGCCGCTTCTGGCGAACTAGAGCAGCGCATGGAAATGCCATTTACCTTCCTGCCAGAGCAGTACCTATTTATCTACTTGCACATTTGCACCCCTGGTTGTGCTCTTATCTCATGTTTCTGTCTTGTGAACCACCCTAAGATCTTTTTGAAGAGTGTCATGAAATGCCGTTTACCTTCCCGCAGGAGTGGTACCTATTTATCTACTTGCACTTTGAGGTGCTTTTGAACTGCTAGGTTGGCAGGAGCAGCTCACCCTGTCGCGGGGATTCAAACCGCCGACCTTCTGATCGGCAAGCCCTAGTATTTTTTACGTATTACCACAATCATCCTCCACATATTCAGGACTGAGAAGGGTGGGGGTTTGTACCCAGTATGACTTCATGCAGGCTGTAAAGCTTATACTGCTAGCCATTGCATCCTAGTACAGTGGTACCTTGCGTTACATACGCTTCAGGTTACAGACTCCGCTAACCCAGAAATAGTGCTTCAGGTTAAGAACTTTGCTTCAGGATGAGAACAGAAATCGTGCTCCGGTGGCGTGGCGGCAGCGGGAGGCCCCATTAGCTAAAGTGGGACCTCAGGTTAAGAACAGTTTCAGGTTAAGAACAGACCTCCAGAACAAATTAAGTACTTAACCCGAGGTACCACTGTATTGTCTATTCTGCGTGCTTCCAGACGGGGCCTGTTTTCAGTTCTGATTCAGCCACATGCTGGTAAATTTAGGTTGTGCAGTTCAAGCTGAGTTGGAGGACTCTTGCACAGCAAACCTGCTTCCCCTAAGATTTGGATCTTTTGCGATAAGGAAAGTAACGGAGAACCCGCACTGGGAAGTTTGGGGGGAGCGATTGCATTGTTGCAACAGTACCTCGCAAATTCGAAACGAATGCTCTCGAAAAGCCAAAGTCGCCTGATGTCCCTACTCAAAAGAAACCTTTGCTAAACCTGGGAAGTCCCCCAGCGGGCTGGCTGTGGTTCTTCAAGGTCTCCTGGCAGAGATCCTTTTCAGCTGTGGATTCAGGAGTTGGAACTGGGGACTCGCTGCCTCCAAAAACACGTGCTCCCTTGCTTGGTTACGGGTCACCCTGTCCCTCTAAAAGGTAGCCACCCACTGTCCCGTGTTCTGTTCTGTAAAAGGGCAAGCTGCTTCGCAGGGCAAAACGAAGGAAGTAACACACACCCGGTTCCGTTTCCCGAGCAGCAAGGGTCGTGATGGGCCTGGCCGTGCTCACAGGACAGAGGCAGCGTGTGGCCGGCCGGCGTGCTGCCTTGGCCGGCTCAGAGTTGCGTCTGTGTGGATGCTGCGCGGGCAGCAGAGAGTTAATCTGGTGTAACTAGGCCAGCCCTCCAGTCCGCGCCTGCCAGGACCTTGTTTTGCCATATCTGGGCAGTACGCCAAGTTCCTTCTGGCCGCTGTATAAAGTTGACGTAGTCAGAGCGAAAAGCCTCTGCTGAAGAAATGCGACCACTTCCCCTCCGGAAAACTGGGAGCAAGCTTGGGGGGGGGGAGAATGTTATTGGGGAGGGGGCAGAACTCCCATTGGCTGGCTGGCGGTTTACCTGTCCAGCACAGAAATCAAGTGACCTGCTGTCTAAGGTGGAGAGACTTCTCCTGATCTGGAACGAAAAGGCTAAAAGGCATCTGCGGGGAGAGGACACCAGGTTTTGCCACCCACTCGTGGCCTTGGCTGTCTGAGGATAAGAGTGTATATAAGGACACAAGGCATCTCTGGGCTGTATCATAGAGGGAGTGCTTGTCCGTACCTTATTTCCAGAGAGGCAGCCATGTTAGTCTCTTGCAGCAAAGTCTCTTGCAGTCTCGCGGCACCTCAAGAACTTAGGCCCCATCTGCACTATATATTTAAAGCCATATCCTATGGCACGACGTTTCATTTCGTTTTTTTAATTTATTTGCTGGATTTACATGACACTCTTCAAAAAGATCTCAGGGTGGTTCACAAGACAAAAACATGAGATAAGAGCACAACCAGGGGTGCAAATGTGAACAAAATATTGGGGGGCTCAGGTAAGCCCCACCCTGCATAATGGATCACATAACCCTAACCCTTTGGAATGGTCATCCACTTTAGGGGTCCCTGGACCCCTAAAATATTGTATTGGGGGGGAAAGAGTTGGCTCCTATGAGCACAACCATAAGGGGCCAAAGATAAACCAGAACATATGAGAAATTATGGGATTTCAACATTGACAAAGCAGTGTGGCTGCCCCTCCCCAAACTTTGGCAGACACACACAGTCTTCAATGTGGGATCACATGTCACAACACTGATAGCTTCATGAGCGCAAATAATCATGGACCCGCAATAAAAATTATGTCCGGAGAAGTCCTCTGTGCACACAAGACACAGAGCTACAATTGCAGAGTTGGTTTAACAATCAATCCCTCTTTGCAGGGAGCTGTAGCAATTGTAACTCTGTAAGGGAAAGAGGGGGACGCGAGTAGCGCTGTGGGTTAAACCACAGAACCTAGGACTTGCTGACCAGAAGGTCGCGGTTCGAATCCCTGCAACGGGGTGAGCTCCCGTTGCTCGGTCCCTGCTCCTGTCCACCTAGCAGTTCGAAAGCACGTCAAAGTGCAAGTAGATAAATAGGTACCGCTCCAGTGGGAAGGTAAACGGCATTTCCGTGCACTGCTCTCGTTCGCCAGAAGTGGCTTTGTCATGCTGGCCACATGACCCAGAAGCTGTACGCTGGCTCCCTTGGCCAATAAAGCGAGATGAGCGCCGCAACCCTAGAGTCAGCCACGACTGGACCTAATGGTCAGGAGTCCCTTTAACTTTAAGGGAAAGAGGGGCCTCCTAACAATTCTCAGCACTCTTTGGGGGACATCATGACTGTTTAAGTACCATAGTACTTTAAATATATGGTGTGGATGTAGCCTCCGACTAAGGCAGTGTTTCTCAAACTTGGGTCTCCAGCTGTTATTGGACAACAACTCCCATCATCCCTGACCTCTGGTTCTGCTAGCTAGGGATGCTGGGGGACCCAAGCTTGAGAAACACTGAACTAAGAGGTAAACTTGGGCTCACATGAAACACGCTGAATGACCTAGGAACAATCTCTCTCTCTCCCTCTCTGCTGGGCAGAGCTATAGGACATCCTGGTGGGTTGCTTTCGGAAGCAGCTGGTGGTGCCTTGTGTATATGTCACTGTGTGAAGGGCAGATCGTCTGCCTTGTGAAAAGAAGGTCCCAGGTTCTGTCCCTAGCATCTCTAGGAAGCGCTTGGGAGAGACTCCTGCCTGGTCAGTGTAGATAATTCTAAACTAGATGGACCAATGTTCTGACTCAGCATGAGGCAGCTTCCTCTGTCCCTGTGTGTGTTTTGCTTCTTGAAAGACCAAGGACTGAGACGTAAAGTGGATTTCATGTGGAACATCAACCTGATCTAAGTCTCTGTGCTAGGCTTTCCTCACTAGTTCTTCAGGCAAGACAAGCTCAATTGCCTTGAGGAACACCTTTTGATTTATTACTGTGGGTCAGCTTGCCCTGACCTGAGAGCATTCCAGCCACCAAGCTTAGCCCGATTCCTGTTGCATGCTGTCTGGGAGAACATGGTTTTAATCTCTCTCTTTCTCTGTTTCTCAATAGCCCAACTAGAGCCGTGACACTGAAGAGGCTACTTGCTCCTCGCATTGGTGTTGCCTTGGAAGATCCTGCTCCCAACCCCGACGCCTTTCTGTAGCCAATGAATTCAATGAACCCAATGAAACCATCGCTCCCGCCCACCCCACATGGGTACGTATGGCCACACACATCTGTATTCCTTCATCCACCTCTCTCTCTTTCTTACCCTTGGGAATAAACTGAGCCGGGTGTATTCTGCACAACAAAGAGGCATCAGAAATGGATAGGTGATTGAGATGCTATGTAGCTTAGAGACAGAGCCCCGACTTTGCATGGAGAAAGTCTCGTGATTTCAACCCTTGATATCTGGAAGTGAAAACAATAGCCCTTCCCTGCGGTTTGCCCTCTGGCAATTGGAATTTTGAAGATACGCGGCACCTGAACATGGAGGTTCACTTTACCTAACATAATGCACATCCGTTGATATTGCAGCTGCTGAGCGATCAACAGGCACACGTGCATCCACTCTTGTATTCCCCCTCCTGCGTAAGCACCAGTCCTGTGTTTTCTTGCTCTGCTTTGGGCTGCTTACCCACTCTTCCTGTGGTCCAGCAATCCCCACCTGCCTCCTGCCAGGCTTTTCTGCCACTTCCCCAAAGGCTCCTAATTAAAACCTTGTGCGTTGTTTGTTGCTTTTCCTAGTGATGGTTCATATGCCTACGAGTCAGTTCCTTGGCAACAGAATACCAATCAGCCCGCAGGATCTCTCTCAGTGGTAACCACGGTGTGGGGAGTCAGCAACACGTCCCAGAGTCAGGTACCTTCCGCATTCTTCCAAAATGATGGGGTGGGGCGGGGAAGTGGGGTGTCTAGGCTGCGTGTTTTCGGCCATCTTGGTAATCAGTCCCTAAAATGGGCGAGGAACCTTTTTTTTTACCCTACTCCAAGGACTGCATTCCCTTCCAGGAAAACCTCTTGGGGGGGGGGCCACATGGGAGGGCAGAAGCTATAGTGGCCAGGGCAATGAATGGAGATTTCCCCTTTTGTAGGCTCCATTCAGATAAGCGAGCGTCCTTATCAGAGTTGAAGGGTGCATTCCATCCAGGCCAAAGAGGGGTGTCCTGGGGAGAGGAGGTGTGGTCTGGGGAGAGTCTCAAGGGCCAGGCAGAGAGGCCTGGAGGGCCAGAGTTTCCCCAGCCTTGCCCTACAAGACCATACTGCTGTCCAAACTGCCTAGTTAAACCTATTATTATTATTATTATTATTATTATTATTATTATTATTATTATTATTATTATACCGCCCTATACCTGGAGGTCACAGGGCAGTTCACAGAACAAAATAAAAATATTAAACCACAAAATATATAATCAAAATAAAAACCTCTGCACCTTTTACCACGTCTATTTTATGCTGCTTTTATAATTAAGTGTTTTAAAGTGTTTTAAATTTGTTGTTAGCCACCCTGAGCCCGGTTTTTGAACCAGGAAGGGTGGGGTATAAATAAATTATTATTATTATTATTATTATTATTATTATTATTATTATTATTATTATTTCCTCACTTGGGCTCTTCAACCTCTGCAGGTTTTCGGAAACCCCATGGGCCCTGGGGGGAACACCTCTGGCAACCCCATGATGCCCAGCGTGGCCAGCAGCGGCTCTGGAATGAACTCGCCTCAGTTCATGGGACAGCAGCCTTTCCCAGAGGGATCTACCAACAAGGGCTACGTGCAGCCGGGGATGTACAGTCGCAACACTTACCCCGGAGGTCCGGGCTTCACCACAAGGTAGGTTCTGGACCAGCAGATCAACCTCGGTCCATTGTGTACTGCCTGCCTGCCTGGGTCGCAGCATGCATCAGCTTAGGTCAGAGGAACTAAAGCACTTCTGCACGCAGCACGTTGTTAAACTGTGGAACTCATTCCCACAAGATGTGGTGCTGGCCGCAAACTTGGGTGGCTTAGAGGATTAGAGAGATCCATGGAAGATAAAACTATTGTGGCTTCTAGCATGCCTCTGAACATCAGTTGAACAGCGCTGAAGAGCGTGCAATTGCATTCAGATTCTGCTTATGGGGTTCCCAAAAGTGTGCCTTTGGCCTGATGCAGACGTTCTTTTTATGTAGAAGTCATTCTCCCCAGTGTGAGAAGAAAGAAGGGGTGCCTCTTTAAAGACGGGGCTTGCCACCTGGAATTTTTAAAGTGCTTTTATTGAAGTCAGTCATCTTACTTAATTGGGGGCACCATTTTAGCAAATTATGGGCGCAGTCCTATACTTGCTTTCCTGGTTCTAAGCCTCATTGCACTCCAGGGAACTTGGCCTTTAGCCAACACCTATAAGATGGTGCTGCGAAAGTCTTTCTAAGCGTAGTCCTGTACACAAAATTGCTTGGGAGCGTTGAGTCCTGTTGGATGCAGTGGGACTTAACTTCTGAATAAACATGCACAGAATTGCTTTGTTAATCGGTTTGTGAAACTGATTAAACATTGCAGCCCTGATTATTATTGGTAGGTACCCCCTCCCTCCAAAAAAAAAAAAAAAAAAAGCATTTGTCAGAAGGGTGGCTTGCCTGAGCCATCTAGAAATCCTCTCTGTTTGATTTGTGTATTTCGAATTTATAACCTACCTATTCACAATAAATCCGATGAATAAAATGCTCATCCAGAATATTACATATTACATTGAATATAACAGCCCCCAGGCCTGCTTAACCCCAGCTGTTTAATTTTTCTCCTAAACAAGGAGGTCTCACAGTGCTTCTGGAAAACTGTTTAAACCATTAGGAATTTGGTGGGTCTGTTCCAATTAGTTTCACAACCGTGGTTCAGTCACCAAGAATGTATCTCAATATACAATCTTGCAGTACAAATCTGTTGTATTGTGTATGCTCTGAAGTGGGGTATTTTTTTTAAAAAAAATATTTTTTACAGTCAACCAATCTATAGATTTCATGAAATAAATAAATACATAGTCAGATCTGAGGCTGTTCCGGATGCATTTTGAAGATCTGATTTTTGCAGATGATGTTTGCAGGCATCACTTGACCCAGCAAGTTCCGGGTGATACATTTTTTTAAAGCCTGCTTTTCTCCAGCCTACGTTTATATAGCAAATTCACAATAGAAAGGGGAGAGCAATGGCTGCTGATAGGAAGACGATGCTCCTGCTTTGTTGGTGTGTGACTCCTTCACCACAATTGGCCAAGAACACACTGATATCTCCACCCTCCCCTTTCTGTTCTTCCTGGGGGTAGAAGGGAGTTTGCTTGCTTCTTTGGAATCCTAAAACAGAAGGGGATTTTTTTTTAAAAAAAAAAAAGGGGGGGGAATCCTTCTTTAAGGACACAGGGAAGCTGCCATATGTTGAATCAGAACATTAATCCATCTAGTTCAGTATTGGCTACACTGACTGGCAGCAGTGCCCCCCAGCACTAATGGAAGAGTATCAGGGATCGGACTTGGGAGCATCCGCTTGCAAAGCAGTTGGTCTGCCTCCGTGGCGCTTCCCCTTGTAGCAACCTCTTAACATGTGAATCAACGCTCTGCGTGGTGGGAGAACAAGACGCTCAGTGGGTGCGTGGGGAGTTGAGCTGTCAGACGCCTGTCACTTGCTGCGTAGTCATCCCATTCCCCCTGTCGCCGCCACTGAGCGTGTGGGGGAAAGGGCATGAGCGTGTGACTAAGCATGGTTTGCCAGCTCATGGTTGCCAGCTCATGGTCACCAGGCCTGGTTTCCCAATCACCAAGACACATCGCTCTTCTAGCATCATCCGATTCCAGCTGGGCTTCCCTATACATTCCAGAAGGACCGTGGTGTTACTGCTTTCCCTGATGTAAGAGGCCAAGTGGAAGTCATAATTCATCAGGGATCCATCAGTTGGCAGGGCAGCTTCCTTAAGGAAAGAAGGGCAGTGGTAGCTGGTGCCCATTGGTGTAGAAAGAGGGAAGCCCCATCATTCAGCCTGGACACTGAGGTCCAGCTCTGAGGGCCTTCTGGCGGTCCCCTCACTGTGAGAAGTCAGGTTACAGGGAACCAGGCAAAGGGCCTTCTTGGTAGTGGCACCCGCCCTCTGGAACACCTTCCCACCAGATGTCAAGGAAATAAACAACTATCTGACTTTTAGAAGACATCTGAAGGCAGCCCTGTTTAGGGAAGTTTTTAATGTTTGGTGTTTGATAGTGTATTTAATATTCTGTTGGGAGCTGCCCAGAGTGGCTGGGGAAACCCAGCCAGATGGGTGGGGTATAAATATTAAATTATTATTATTAATGCCCTTCAGAACCAACTCATTCTAGTTTTGTCCCCATCCATCTCCCTTCTGAGTTCTGCAAGAGGTCTTGGAGACAAAGCTGACAAGTTGTGGACTGGTTGTAAGTAGGAGGGTGGGCTGGCTAAGGGCAGGTCGAAGTTGATGGGGCAGTGCCCCCGTTTCCCCTAATGAACCAGCCTCCACTGGAGAAGGAAGTAGGAGAGTCGCCTTCTGCCCATCCTGTTCCACAGGAGGCTCTCTGGATCTAACCCTTTGCTTTCTTAAAAAAGATTCTGAGGACATCCCTCTTTTCCCACTTCGAATACCAGGTTCTTCTGCCAATGGAGTAGATGTGAGTTGCCTGGTCTGTGAGACACCTATTTTTCTTTTGCAGTTATGCAGGCAGCCCAAACGGCCCCGGGGGAATGGGCATTCCTTCACACACTGGGCGACCCCCTGCAGACTTCACCCAAGCAGCTGCCGCCGCCGCTGTTGCAGCCGCTGCCGCCACGGCCACAGCCACCGCCACGGCCACCGTGGCCGCCCTGCAAGAGAAGCAAAGCCAGGAACTCAGCCAGTATGGAGCGGTAAGATGCAGGCGGCGCGATTTCGGCACTTGATAATTCCCGGGGGTTTTCGAGGGTGAAGAGCGGAGCTCACAGGATGTAACTTGCAGCCGGGGAAATAGCGTGAAGCCAAAGGAGTACCATCTGTTGCAATGCTATAATGAAAGGCCAAGGGCCTTGAATTTGCTCAGAGTGAAGTGGCACCTTCCCAGAGGGTGAGGGTGATCTTTCTCTCTCTCTCTCTCAATAAGTTTTATTGGATTTTACAAATATAGAATTATAACAGTACAAAGCACATATCCATATTTAGAGATTTCTAGACTTCTCACCAGGGACGCAGGTGGCGCTGTGGGTTAAAGCCTCAGCGCCTAGGGCTTGCCGATCGAAAGGTCGGCGGTTCGAATCCCTGCGGCGGGGTGCGCTCCCGCTGCTCGGTCCCAGCGCCTGCCAACCTAGCAGTTCGAAAGCACCTCCGGGTGCAAGTAGATAAATAGGGACCGCTTACCAGCGGGAAGGTAAACGGCGTTTCCGTGTGCGGCTCTGGCTCGCCAGAGCAGCGATGTCACGCTGGCCACGTGACCCGGAAGTGTCTCCGGACAGCGCTGGCCCCTGGCCTCTTAAGTGAGATGGGCGCACAACCCCAGAGTCTGTCAAGACTGGCCCGTACGGGCAGGGGTACCTTTACCTTTACCTTAGACTTCTCACCTTCGCCTCCATGGGTCCAGTTGCCAACCTTTTCTGATCCATATTGTTCTAAAACCCATATTGTATATCACTCCATTTTGTCCATAGTACCTGCAGCATTACAAGTGTTACTGCAATCCTGCTAATGTTTCCATCTGCTTACAGTGGTCTCCCAGACAAATTATAATTTTCCCCCATTCTTTATTAAAGTTTTGGTCTTCTTGGTCTTTTCCCACCTGTGAGTCAGTTGCAGCTGTAGCAGGAAATGGTGCCCTGCTTTGGGTGGCAGATCAGGATTGCACCTTAATGGGTGATCAAAGAGATTGCATCCCCTATGAGCTTCAGATGAATATACAGAGTGGCCTAATGCTGACCTGGTTCACAGGATCTAATCATGGTTTAATAAGCCACGAAATGCACAAGCTCCGTGTCTTTGGCTGCAGCCCCTTCACTTTTTCCTTTTTTGCGAACAGGGGAACAAGCCAGGAAGGTGCACTTAACCATAGCTTCCTGTTCTGTGCAAACCAGGAAACTATGGTTAATGGCTTCCAAACAAGCCAAGATTCATCAACCAGCTTTAAAAATTAAGATATTCCTGCTTTGTTGTTTGCCACCCTGGGCTCCTTTGGGAGGAAGGGCAGAATAGAAATAATAATTGTATTATAATAATAATAATAATAATTTTAAACCTTAACCATTGTTTCCTGGTTTGTGGAGAGCAGGAAACTATGGTTAGCTTTGCCTTCCTGCTTGTTTTTCTGCTCGCTGAAAGGGAGTAGCAAAGTGGGAGAAGGGGGGGAGGTTGCACGCAGCTTGTGCCATGATTTCATTGTGTGAAAACAGCCATTGAGTCAGACAGTTGGTCCCTCCAGCCCAGTATCTACGATGACTGCCAGGATCTCAGGTGAAGAAAGATTTCCCATCACCTGTCCCCTACTTTTTTTATTAAAAAAAGATGCCGGGGATTGATGCCGGGGTGGAGAGGAGGCTTGGCTGTGGCAGGTGCTTTGGAACAGTGATGTGACGTAGTCATTAGTGTTAGACTCAGACATGGGAGACCAGGGCTCAATTGCTGGCTCAGCTATGAAGCTTAAAAGGTGGCCTTGGGCCATAGGCTTGTTGTGGAGATCAACTTGGGCAAGGGAGCATGTACACCGCTCTTTGGAGACAGGATGTAAATAAAATAATAAACGCATATTCGTTGTTAGGGACCAGCACTGGCCCCCTGTTGAGGTGCGCAGTATTCTCTCATCCCTTGCTTCCACACAGGGCTTGGTTTCCTATCACATTGTGCTAACCTTTCTTCCTTCCTTCCTTCCTTCCTTCCTTCCTTTCTTTCTTTCTTTCTTTCTTTCTTTCTTATTTTTTCCCTCGAAGATGGGAGCTGGACAGCCCTTCAACAACCAGTTTCTTCCTCACTCGGGGCCGCGAGGGCCATCCGTGCCCCCCGGGATGAATCCTGCCAACATGGGCGGCGTGATGGGTGCTTCTGGGATGTCTCCCATGAGCATGAACGCAGCGAGGGCGCCTACCATGAGCGCCCTGTATGGCAGCCAGCGGATGCCCCAGCATGGCTACCCTGGTCCCCCGCAAGGCCAACCGATCCCCAGGCAAAGCGTCAAGAGGACGTATTCCAATGAGGTGAGGTCAGGGTGGGGGAGTAGGTAAATAGGTACCGCTGCAGCGGGAAGGTAAATGGCATTTCCGTGAGCTCCGGCACTCGTCACGGTGTCCCGTTGTGCCAGAAGCGGTTTCGTCATGCTGGCCACATGACCCGGAAAGCTGTCTGTGGACAAACGCCGGCTCCCTCGGCCTGAAAGCGAGATGAGCGCCGCAGCCCCAGAGTTGCCATTGACTGGACATATCCGTCCAGGGGTCCTTTACCTTTAGGTGGTCTGGCTCCATATAATGGAGCTTCCTATCTTCCTAACTTAACTTATTGGTGGAAATTGTAAGGAAGCCAGTTTGGGCTAATTATTAGGAGGCACTGCATACCAGGCTGCTGCCCATGCTTGCTGTGTCCCGTCAAATCGATTAATGCGTGCTCATGTTAAAAACATGACAATAGACAGCAATACCACCCACCAGCAGTGTTGGTAGCACTTTCAGCCGCTGCTGCCATGACCACCTGGCTGTTTTCTGCTATAAGGTACTTCCTCATACAGTGGTGCCCCGCAAGACGAATGCCTCGCAAGATGGAAAACTCGCTAGACGAAAGAGTTTTCCGTTTTGGAGGTGCTTCGCAAAACGAATTTCCTATGGGCTTGCTTCGCAAGACGAAAATGTCTTGCGAGTTCCTGCGGGTTTTTTTTCCTCCCCCCCCCTTTTTCTAAGCCGCTAAGTCGCTTATCCGCTAAGCCGCTAAAAGCCGCTAATAGCGCTAATCCGCTAAGCCGTCAGTGGGCTTGCTTCACAAGACGAAAAAACCGCAAGACGAAGAGACTCGCGGAACGGATTCTTTTCGTCTTGCGAGGCACCACTGTATAAGGAAATGAGCCCTGAGTGCTCACTGGAAGGACAGATCCTGAAGCTGAGGCTCCAATACTTTGGCCACCTCATGAGAAGAGAAGACTCCCTGGAAAAGAACCTGATGTTGGGAAAGATGTAGGGCACAAGGAGAAGGGGACAACAGAGGACGAGATGGTTGGACAGTGTTCTTGAAGCTACCAGCATGAGTTTGACCAAACTGCGGGAGGCAGTGGAAGACAGGAGTGCCTGGCGTGCTCTGGTCCATGCGATCACAAAGAGTCGGACACGACTAAACAACTAAACAACAACAACAACAACAACTTCCTCATATGCCTACCTAAGGTCCTATCTGCACCAGCTCATTAGCCTATAATGGCCCTGGGTAGCATCCATTTCCCCCCATGCAAGTTACAACCTTATCAAAAAAGAGCCTCCGCTATTCCTAGGATGGTTTGGGTTAAATGTCTGTGTTCCTTTTCATCCTGTGTGTAGCTCCCTCCTCTCCTGTTTTAGTAGCAGAGTCTTTGTCCTTAAAAAAGAGGAAGCGAATAGAAAGAAATTAGGTTGATTTGTACATGTCTACCCATTCACCATAACTCATTCTGCTCAATTTGTTTTTAGGTGGGAGGGAAAACGTCTGTAACATTTACGGCTTTGCCTTTCTATTTCACAACTCCATGGAGACATCGTAGGGCTGCTTCCATTCCTCCCTGTTTCATTTCGCACCGTGCACCAAGGTTTCTGGCGTGGGTGTAATTGCACATAGCCTATTCTATTTTAGCTATTGCTTTTTTAAAAAGATAAATATAATAATAAGCAGAACAATGACGTCCAGAATTCTTACAAGGGAAACGTATGTATGTACGAGAAATGTGCAGGCCTGTGGCCCTTCTGAGGTTGCTGGAATCCGAACTTCCATCAGTCTCAGCCAAGCATGGCCAGTGATCAGGGATGATGGTAGCTGACAGTCCCAACAACATCCGAGAAGAGTACAGGTTCCCCACGCCTGCTGTCTTAAGGCTGTTTCCTGTGTTCCACAGTCCACCCCCTCCCCCGCCCATAATCCTGAAGTCCTTTGGCTTGGCGAAAGCATGGGACCCCATGAAAGATATACCGTATTTTTTGCTCTATAAGACTCACTTTTTCCCTCCTAAAAAGTAAGGGGAAATGGGTGTGCGTCTTATGGAGCGAATGCAGGCTTTGCAGCTATCACAGAAGTCAGAACAGAAAGAGGGATTGCTGCTTTCACTGCGCAGCGATCCCTCTTGCTGTTCTGGCTTCTGAGATTCAGAATATTTTTTTTCTTGTTTTCCTTCTCCAAAAACTAGGTGTGTCTCGTGGTCTGGTGCATCTTATAGAGCGAAAAATACGGTAATCAGCAACAAACCATACACTCAGCCTATTTGAAGACACCCACTCCTGTAAAGGTTGTGGTGGAAAGAAAGAAAGATTGCACTTAGTCATGCTGGAAAGGAATATTTTAAGAATATTACAGACCTGAGAGGCAGGACAGAGATACAGATATGCTTCGAGGTTCAGACTGTGGGAAGCCGTAAAATCAAAATTACAATTCGGAAGACAATTTGATCTTTTTTTTATTTTAGTTTTTAATTTTTATTGGATTATGATTTGATATGTTAATTGGATGTTTTTTATTGGGAAATTAATAAGCGCTCTAACAACAACAACAAAAAGAATATTACAGGCCAATCTGAGGAGGAGGAAACTTGTAGCTACAGCACAATGCGCGACATCTGTTCCGATTGCTTACCGCAGAGATTGGCACTTGGCAGACAGAAAGTGGCAAACACATAGCATCGGCAATGACAGCGCTGACAAGATCGTTCTCCTTTGATTTCCGATGAATTAGTCAGCACTCCCAACTTCTAGACTCGTAGGCTGTTTACAGATGTAACGCTAAAGGTTTGGTGTTAAGGACCTAAGAGTCCAGGATCAGACCAAAGGCCTATCTAACCTAGTATCCTGTTCTCACAGTAGCCAACCAAATGTGTGCAAGAAGCCCACAAGCAGGTCTTGAGTGCAGCATCACTCTACCGACTTGTAATCTCTAGCAGCTGGCATTCGGAGACAAAGTGCCTCTGACACAAAGGTACCACATAGCCATTGAGACTAGCAGCCATGAATTTGTTTAATCCCCTTCTGAAGATATTCAAGGTGGCTCCTGTTCCTCCCTTTTGCAAACCCCACAGTTTCACTACACACTGTGTGAAGAAGTACTTCCGTTTGTTCGTAAATATATAGTGTCCTGCCATCATAATGGTCTACCTTTGCTCTTTCTTCCAGGGTTATCCAGGACAGCAGTTCATGCAGAGTGGCCAGTATCCCTCTCAAGCTGGGCAGTATGCCCCCACTGCCCCCCAGCCGTCTGCTCCGTCCCCTTCGTATCCTGGCCACAGGATGCCCATGCAACAAGGAATGAGCCAGTATCTCTCTGGCTCTGGCACTGGTGGCCCCTACTATAAGGTACCCAGTTACTATGGAAACAGCCTCCCAAGATTCTCTCGGGATGCGTGGAAGAAAGTCAGCCTCCTTGCAGAGAAAGAGAACCCCCCCCCCCCCAGTAGTAGTCATAAATGTGTCAGGAGTAGATCCAGCCTAAGTGAAGGTGATATAATGTGTGTCACTTTTTGACCTATGGCATGGGAATGCTCTGTCGCCTGGGTCTGGGTGATTTAGTGTTCTGTTGGAAGCCGCCCAGAGTGGCTGGGGAAACATAGCCAGATGGGATCTCTCTTTTTGAGATCCCTACCTTTTTGCCCAAAGAGATCCTAAGAAAGTAAGCCCCAGCAAAACTGGTTGCTCATCGCTTTTGTATAAAGGGTTGAGGGGCGGCAGGGAACGGCAGGCGGAAGACAAGGGCTTCCACCAAAGTTACCCAGTAAACCAGGGGTGGAAATATGCCAAGAACCGCCCCACCCCAAGCAGCCATCCTTCAGGTGAAAGAGCCACTATGTCACTTAGCCAGATACCCCGACCAGAAGACGATGGGTAGTATCCCACTCCAAAGGGCTGAGAGGGGGAAGTATGACTAGGCTAAGGCAGTTTTTTGTCTTGAGAATAAGGATGGTCCAGGGAAACACATTCTTCTGGTACCAGTCTTTCAACTTCTCCTTTCCAGCCTACGGATCAGTTCAACGGTCAAAATGCCAACTTCAACGGAGGCAACTTCAACAGCTACGGACAGGCTACTATGAATGGGGTGAGTCTATGACTATTCTGCTCCTTCAATACTTATCTAGGCATGTTGCAATGATGTGGAAGCCAGTTACTCACCCCTAGTCTTTCTCAGGGAATTCTTTTGTGTTCCCTTAAGTTTTGCAAAGCCCTAATGGTACTCTTGGGATGTGGGTGGCGCTGTGGTCCAAACCACAGAGCCTAGGACTTGCCGATCGGAAGGTCGGCGGTTCGAAACCCCGCAACGGGGTCAGCTCCCGTTGCTCGGTCCCTGCTCCTGCCAACCTAGCAGTTCAAAAGCACGTCAAAGTGCAAGTAGATAAATAGGTACCGCTCCGGCGGGAAGGTAAACAGCATTTCCGTGCGTTGCTCTGGTTCGCCAGAAGCGGCTTAGTCATGCTGCCCACATGACCCGGAAGCTGTACGCCGGCTCCCTCGGCCAGTACAGCGAGATGAGCGCCACAACCCCAGAGTCGGCCACGACTGGACCTAATGGTCAGGGGTCCCTTTACCTTTTAATGGCACTCTTGGTGGTTGTAGTCCATACACTCAATAGGGATTCATTCCCCAGCTGCCAGGTGTCCTCTTTGGACTGATTTTTCGCCTGCTAAATCAGAGGTGGGCAACCTGCTGCCCAGGGGTCTCCTTTGGCCTTTTTTCTAATTTTGTGGGGTCATTGGCCCAGTGTCATGCAGGTGGCAAGGAATCATGGAATTGCAGAGGTGGAAGGGACCGCAAGGGTCATCTAGTCCAACCCTCTGCATTTCAGGAATCTTTTTGCCCAAAGTGGGGCTCAAATCTCAAACCCTGAGATTATGACCGTCATGCTCTAAGGGTGTGGCAGAGAGAGAGAGAAAGAGAGAACAGGGTGCCAAACCACCACTGCCATATGGTCCCCAATAGCTTACCTCCCAATGAAATGCAGGCCTTGAAGGAATAAAAGTTGATATGCTAAACCATAGCTTTGCATGGTGTGTGTCAGTTAGAACAAACCACATGCAATCAGAGAGGAATTTGGAAGTTTTCACTTAACCTCAGTTTATCATGTCAGATGGGCTGATAAACTGTGGTTAACAATAACTGGGATTAGTTTCGAACAAGTTACCTTCAGGCCGCAATTACTGACTCGCCATTGTTAAGATTAATCCCAGTTCCTGGATCTGGACAACAGCAAACTGTGACCAATCAAAAGCAGAAGAAAAAGCTTCTGTGCTCCTACTTCTGGTTTCATGGGATCAGCAGCAGCACACAAACCCACAGCTGTCTGAGGCTCATTCCTGTTTGTGCACATCATACTAAACCAGGATTTAGTGGCATGTGGGAATGCAGTCTCGCAGTCTCTGCCCATTAGCCACGTGGCTTTCAACATGTGCCCTGCTCCATCAAGTTAGCCTGATGTTTTGATTCTTCTTTCAGCCTGGAAGATCCATGCCTGGTTACCCCAGCTCCCCGCTACCTGGGAATCCCACCCCTCCAATGACACCTGGCAGCAACATCCCCCCATACATGTCCCCAGGGCAAGACGTGAAGTCCCCGTTCCTTCCAGATATCAAACCCAACATCAACTCTTTGCATCCGTCTCCCTCTGGTAAGTCTTTGTTTAATATAGAGACCCCTGGGTTCTGGCTGATTTACCTCCACACTCCCACTGGGTTCAAGGGGAATCGTTTGCAAAAGGCCCAAGGGATTCTTAGGGGCCTTGAATGTCCCTTAATTATTTTATTTTTTTAAGATCTCCTTTTTCCAGTAATCAGATGATCCACCTGTTCTTAGGAGGCTATATAGCCAGTCATTAAACTGGGAGGGGCAAACCTTTTAACTGAAGTCAACTTTCTCAAAAACAGTATTACTCCTTAGGCTCCTTCCTTTCTGTATCGTGTTGTAGTTCTCAAGAGCAAATGAGAGTGCCCTTTGAGCACCATCCCCAACACCAGCTTTGAACACAAAGACCCACAGAAAGGCAATATTGGTAGCTGTAGCAATCTTTTATGGGATTCCCTTCCTTTGGGAAGTTTCCCAGAGCCCTAACCTGAGTGCAGGCCTGCCTGAATTATTAACAGCACTTCTGTTTGTACAGTCGTTTGGCGACTGTAGATGAGAAACAAGTGTTATTTTAATTTCTTCTTGGTTTTATATTAATTTTAATAAAATCGTTCTGCTCTGCTCTGGAACGCTAAGCTTAAACCGAATAGCTACACTGGACGCTCATTGAACATGGACTATAAGGCACCTCTTCTGATTGGTACGCAAGTGGAATATCCAATCTGGAAACTTTATACAATAAAATGTTGCAGTTTGGAGTGCTCCTGTTCAGAGTTCCAGTCAGTCAGCGGTACCTTTTTCAGGTCATTTCCATTCCACACAGAGTTGTTCTGTTTCCTTCCTCCACTCCCTACCCCCGCCAACAATTAATCTGCTTTCTTTGGCCACTGAGCAGCCTGTCCTCATTGGGCTACTGTCACAATCCACCGGTTCCAGTTCCACAAGGAATAGGTCCCTCACCAAAGCACTTTGAGAACAGGGGCATCATTGCCGAGGCAGTGAAATCCAAGCAAACCATGGTTAAGCACACAGAATCTGTCTAGCTCAGAAGATCATCCATAGGCCAGCAAGAGTCCACAGTCAGCATCACAGAGAATTCAGCAAAGCACAGCATGGGGTTATGGAAGAAGTAGCCAGCAGCTGCTCAGGTCTTCTAGCAGCTGTTAGTAGTGAAGGAGTTTTGGGAATTGCTTATTCACAAGTAGCACAATGACTCTGGCTATGTCATGACTCCTTGGCCTGGGTTTGGGCCTTCTGGTGCCATTGTTCATGAGGTGATGGTTCTACCAAGGTCATCCTCTGGAGCTTCAGGAGTTCTGTAGCAGATCTCAACCCAGAGGGCTCCTCAAGGACTGGTTTTAAGAGGACTCTTCCTTCTCAAGTTCTTTGATCTGTGAGGTGTCTCTGCTTCAACCTCCAAATCTACTACCAGATCAGGACTAGGCCTGGCAGCTGCTTTAGTTGTGAAGTTCCTCCCTTCAGGTTTCTCCTCCCCGAAGGTTTATTGTACTTCTGGAAACCTTGGGTTCCCCATGAATGGTGGGGCTGAATTGGCTAAGTAAGGAGAACTGAGTTCACACATGCACACAGGGAGGCGGCGTTTTTTGACTCCACCAGGATTCAGTTTGTGCATTTAGCAGAATCGCATGGTAAAGCTTCTCTTGATGGCACGACTTCACACAGCATGTTGGGAGGGGTTGAAAATATTAAACACGAAGGATTCAGGTGAGGTGGACATTTAATGTTTGAATTTAAATTTGTTATGTAAAACTCAAAAAAATATATAATATTTTTGAAAAGAAAGCATTAAACACACACACACACAAACCCCCCCCCCCTCACTTCCCTGTATATAGAAAATGCATGTCAGTGAAAGAGGTTCAACCCCAGCCTTCTCAACATGCTGTTTACTTTTTGAAGAGGAGTGGTCTTTTTCATGGAATAGCATTAAAAATATGATTCCTCCTCCTTGCTGCACCCCACCCCTGGTCCCATTGCCCAAAGTGATTCAGTCCAGGACAAGCTTTATCACTTGATTCTGCTCCAGATTTAGCCAGCAGATTCGGGGGGAAACAGCAGAATTTCAGTGGTTAGAGGATTCCACGGCAGTTCAGAAGTGGCAGTTGGGTGCTTGGCCCCCATGTGGGGGAAGGGTGCCTGCGGACCTCATTAATATGCAGTGGGTACAGTCTGGGGTGGGGTGGAAAGGAGAGCAAGGAGTTCCTGCTCCCCCCCCAAATGCTTGGAAAGTGCAGGGTCGTGGGGGAGGGGAAGGGTGGCGAGGCCCCTGGAGCCACAGAAGGAGTGGCGACCAGGCCTCTTCTCTGCGCCACCTGCTTCCTCATCCCACCTGCCAGGCATTTGCTTTGCCCCCAGGCATCCCCTTACGGCATCCCCGGCTGCCGGATCAAGCTGGCCTCCACACCGGCCCTGGTACCCCTACGCTACCTCACGGTGCCCGTTGCCTTGCGCCAACAGCCCACCGCCAACCCTCTCTCTCATCTTGCCCTGCCAGGAAACCCTTGCGACGAGCTGCGCTTGACCTTTCCTGTACGGGACGGGGTGGTTTTGGAGCCCTTCCGCCTCCAGCACAACTTGGCTGTCAGCAACCACGTCTTCCAGCTCAGGGACTCGGTTTACAAGACTCTGATGCTCAGGTGAGAGAACCACCCTCTTTTTTTTTTTCCTGTCGCCATTGTGCTTCCTGCAGAGGAGCTCATTTCCTCCCACCAGGGTCACCGGGAACGCTCTGTTAGGAACAGAGAGAGCATCCATGCTTCAGAGTCTGCACAGGAACAATGAGAGGAACTGGCTGTGAGCCAGAAAGGTCTTCCTTGTTCCTTGGACCTTTTCAGCTCCTTAAGACTAGAGAGCCCCCTATTTCACTGTATCAGGCCTGTGGGGCCTTTGGCCCTCCAGATGTTGTCAGACTCCAAATCCCATCAACCCCCAGCCAAAGTGTTCGGTGCTGATGGATCATGGGAGCTTGAGTCCAACAGCACCCCCCTGCACTAGACCATCCAAGTAACTCAGTTGCATACATATCTGGAACACAGGTAGTCTGAACGTCTTACATCAGAAAGATTGTAAGGCATTCTGGGCAGCCATTCACTGCACTTTTAAAAGAAACAGTGGGTTATTTAATTGACTGTTTTTTGTTCTTTGCAAGGGCTGGAGGTAGCAAGTTCACCTTCTGTTCTGAACCTCCAAAAATAGGTCTGGCAGTAAGTTCCAAAACCGATCCTCAGTTTTAGCTGGGGAAAGGTCCATAGCTCAGTGGTAGAGCACTGCTTTACATGCAGAAGGTCCCGTGTTCATTCCCCAGCATCCCTGGATAGGGAGAGATGACGCTGTCCGAAAGCCTGGAGAGTTGCCAGCCAGCCAGTGTAGACAGGACTGAGCTCATTGGGCCAGTGGTCTGACTTCGTTTCTAAAGTATCTTCCTGTGTTCCCAACTTGTCAGAGACAGAACTGAAAATCTAAGAGGGGAGAAAAGAAGGGGGGAATCCGGAGAAAAATGAGGCAGGGTGTGTCCGCAAGAAATGATTTTCTCAGTTGGGAAAAAGGGAGATCAGGGAAGAGGGCTTTCACATCCCTATCTAGAAAGAGATCTGCACTGAACACTCAATGAAGGCTTCTGAGATGCTCATTTCTGAGGTCTTTCATAGCCATTGTTTGACTAGCATCAGACTTCCAGTATCAGCCAGGGATTGCCTACTCCCATTTTGGCTGCAGCTCCCTGTTTAATTTTGAGTGGCATCTTCCCAGTATCACAACAGTAACTCTGGTGGGCCGAACTGGCCACAGACTGCCTGTGTCGGAGCATTTGCAGGATCAAAAGCCCCACTTTCCCACGTAGAGGTAGATTATTATCTCATCAGCCTTTCAGTTGTGGAATTCCCTTCGCCACAGAGGTGCACCGGGTACCTTCATTATGTAGTTCCTATCCTATGCTGAAGATGCACCTCTTTGCCCCAGTCTTCAACAACTGACCCCTACAGTTGTCATTTGTTTTAAACTGATTTTAATATTGTATTTTTAAATTGCTCTGGGACCTTATGGTGAAGGGTGGTTAATATTTCAAACTAACAATCATAATAATTTGGCCCCTTGGCTCTGAAGAACTTCTCTCTGTCCCCTTTCTACATAGAGAAGTTCTCTGGCGTTCCCAAGGAGAATACCTTAAAACAGAAACATGCCAGACTTTCTGTCTCTCTAGAGATTCTTGCTGTAGTCCCGTCAGCCCTAAATCCGTAGCACAGGGATGCTTTGCATCAATAAGGGTTCAATCCCCAGCATTTCCACAGGGAAGGACCTGTGTCCAGATGGAGCAATACTTGCAGCCAATGGTCCAACTTGCTATAAGACAGTTTCATATGTTCCTGCAATGAGCCATGGTCTTCATGGTTTATCAGTGGCTTTATATGCCACTGGTGAGTGGGGCAGCGGCAAAAATGAGCGGAGCAACACATGCAAATTTTACATTTGCACAGAAGGCTCACTCACACACCCTTCCACCCAGGAGGCATTATCAATGCAAGAGGCATCATCAGATTTCAAGGACATACCCCATGCATGAGATGCAGAGCAGGGGCAGCCTAAAGAGTGAGTGCATGGCCTGAGTGGAGTTCTGAGGGCCAGGTAGAGAAGACTGGAGGGCCACGTCTGACCCTCCACCCCTTCGCAGGGTCTTGCATGCGTCGCTGGTGGGCTTCCCAAGGAATCGGTGTTTCGCTGCTGTTTTTCGAAAGGCGTTCCATTTGCTTTCCCCAGGCCTGACTTGGAGCTGCAGTTCAAATGCTACCACCACGAGGACCGACAGATGAACACCAACTGGCCAGCCTCAGTGCAGGTCAGCGTGAACGCCACGCCCCTGACCATTGAGCGGGGAGACAACAAGACATCACACAAGCCGCTCTACCTAAAACAGGTGTGCCAGCCTGGCAGGAACACCATCCAGATCACCGTCACCGCTTGCTGCTGTGTAAGTTGCCTCTTGGATTCTTTCTCTCCCCAATGCCGCCCCCCCCACACACACCAGGGATCGCTTGTTCCCACAGCTGCATGGAGCCCACTGTTGCATGGAGCCTTTGTTTACCCAGGAGAACACCTTGCAACTCTGCCTTCTCTGTGGCATATCCCCTTCAAATTCATCGCGGGGATCCACTAAATACTTTGAATGTTCCTATGGCTGGGTAAAAATACCGAGGCCTTGTATGAGAAATAGCCAAATGCTCTCACTGTACCTCTTTAAACAATCATGGCTTCCCCTCCAAGCATCCTGGGAACTGTAGTATGCAAAGGGTGATGAGAGTCCTAAGGAGACCCCTGTTCCCTTCACAGAGCTACAATTCCCAGAGTTCCCTGAGAAGAGGGATTGATTGTCTAACCACTCTGGGAATTGTAGTGCTGCCGGGGGAAGAGAATAAGAGTCTCTTAAAAGTGCTTGGTCCCCTTAACATACTACAGTTATTGGCATTCTTTGGGGGAAGCGATGGTTGCTTAGGTACAATAGTGCTTTCAGTGTTTGTATGTGGCCTCAATGGTGCATTTTGCACATAGCACATCCGTGCAGGAGTGGCAGGTGGCAATGCAGAGCCCTGAAGCTCACAAGCAGGATAGGATGGTCATAGGTCGCCCTGTCCCAGGGTTGCTCCTCAGCACCTGCTAGTCAGAGACATGCAGCCTCTGTGGATTTGTTGCTCTTGATCATTTGAGAAGGGGGCGAGACCCTCTCTTTCCTATTCACTTCGTTCGTGCCATGCATGGAATATCCTGAGACACAGCCGCTAACCTCTCTTCTCCTTTCTTCCCAGTCTCACCTCTTCGTCCTGCAGCTGGTCCACAGGCCCTCCGTGAGGTCTGTTTTGCAAGGCTTGATAAAAAAACGGCTTCTGCCAGCGGAGCACTGCATCACCAAAAGTGAGTTATGCGCTCAAAGAGCATAAGGAGAACCTGCTGGATCTGGGTAAATTCCCATCCAGCCCAGCATCCTCTTTGCACAGTGGCCTACCAGATGCCCACAGGAAGCCCACAAGTTAAGGCAGGAGTGCAACAGCACTCTCCCTGCTTGTGCTTCCCAGCAAACTGGCATTCAGAGGCTTACTTAATACTGGAGGCAGGCCTGTGTGGCGGAAAGGGGGGCAACCTGGTACATTTTTACTGGGCCTTGAAAAGCTAGGCTGGCCAAGGGGCCCTGCTGGGCTTACGCCGTCATGCCAAGAACACCCTGTGCTTCCCAGCCAACTGGGGTCTGATTGGAGATAATCGTGGCTGGTAGTCATTTGTAGCCTTATCCCTCCATGAATTTGTCTAAGCTCCTTTTAAAACCGTGCAGTTTGTCATCCATTGCTACATTTTGTGGTAGCGAATGTCAGGAGCTCGTCCTACACTCGAGTAGGACCCTAGCAGAGACACATGTCCGACTGGCATGTTCTCTCCCTCCTGGTTGATCGTTCGGGAGCAACTCAGCATTTTGGCTAATCTACCTTATTTACATATAAACACAAACAGAGCACTGCAACACGGCTCACACTTGAGCATCAGACAGCAAAGAGAAAGAACAAAGAACAATAGTCCCACTTCACAGAACACAGTAACACAAACATCCTGTCTCCGTCACTTCCTGCTTTGTGGAGTCAAAACACACACTGTCATGTGAAAGACAACAATCCCATGACTGCAATCATGGAGCAGGAATTCTAACAGCAACCTCCGTAGTTCAACTGTGTGCTCTCCTGCCTATGAATTTTGTGATGGAGGCCAAAGAGCCCCACTGTTTGCAACAGCGTCCCTTTTCCTTCCTGATCCTTAGTAAAGCGAAACTTCAGCAGCGGCACAATCCCTGGAACTCCAGGTCCAAATGGGGAAGATGGAGTGGAGCAAACGGCCATCAAGGTGTCTCTGAAGTGCCCCATTACTTTTCGGAGAATCCAGCTTCCTGCCAGGGGTCATGATTGCAGGCACATACAGGTGAGTCTCTGGTCATACAGCCTTCATTCCCATTTTACTGCATCTCTGCAGCCTCATAGAATTGAGCTCCACCAATGGCACTGTTATCTCCCGCTGCCCCTCCAAAGTTTGCAGAGTGGCTTCTGCCCCCTTGCCCGTGTGATCTCCCATCTAGGCAGCAGCTGAACTGCTTCGTCAGGCCATTTTTAGATATCTAGAATGGGGAGGAGGTTTTCTTCGGCTGCTGTTACTCCAAGACCAGGGGTTGTGTCCTGCTAACTTCTGCTGAGAGTAGACCCAATAAAATTAATGGGCCTAACCTTGCCATGCCAATTAATTTCAGTGGGTCTACTCTGAGGGATGCTGGCACACATTTAAAGCACATTCAGCACTCGGCACAGAATCCTGGGAACTAGTTTGTGAACCAGGCAGAGGACCTTCTCAGTAGTGGCACCCACCCTGTGGAATGCACTCCCTTCAGATGTCAAGGAAATAAAAAACTACCTGACTTTTAGAAGACATCTGAAGGCAAACCTGTTTAGGGAAGTTTTTAATGTTTGATCATGTTTTTAATATTTCGTTGGGAGCCGCCCAGAGTGGCTGGGGAAACCCAGCCAGATGGGCAGGGTAGAAATACTACTACTACTACTACTACTACTATTATTATTATTATTATTATTATTATTATTATTATTATTATTAATTTGCTAGAAATTGTGGCTCTGCGAGGGGCAAACTACAGTTCTCAGGATCCTTGGGAGCAGGGGTTGCACTGTCAATATGAGTGTGTGTGTGTGTGCGTGTGTGCACAGCCTGAGTGTGACTAACATTGGATACAGCCGTAAATGGCTGCCCCCTCTTTGGGGAAATCTACATCTTTTTCCCAACCAAATTCCCTGTCTTTTGCCCAGTGCTTTGACCTGGAGTCCTATCTGCAGCTGAACTGTGAAAGGGGGACGTGGAGGTGTCCTGTTTGCAAGTGAGTATTTGTGGGTGGGGCCCGTGACCTTCGCAAGAGTGGGTGGCATCTATGAAATGTAGTCAGTGAAGCACTATAAGCACTCAGGAAGAACCCTCCTCGATCAGAGTAGCCACTCGAACCCCAGCATCCTGTTTCCCATAGCGGCCAATCGGATGCTTCTTAGAAACCCACAGGGAGGGCATGAAGGCAATAGCTCTCCCCTGTTGACTATAGTACCTCACAGTTCTACTGACCTGCTGTGCCACTCTGGCAAGATGGCTCCCTCTCTCTGCCCTGTCTATTATTTGTGCCAAACGTCTGCTAAACTTCAGTAATAGTGAACAAACCATGGGGACTTGTGTCGGACATGGAGAAGGGGAAAGAAGCGGTTGAGAATCTGTACGTGTGTCAGAGACGAGGAACCTGTGGCCCTGCAGATTTGGGGCTCCCAGTTCCCATAAGCATCAGCCAGAATGGTCAATAGTCAGGGATAATGGGAGTTGTAGTCTAGCGACGCCTGAACAATCGCAAGACCCCATCTTCAGTATATGTAAAAAAGGTAAAGGTAAAGGGACCCCTGACCATTAGGTCCAGTCGTTGCCGGCTGTGGGGTTGCGGCACTCATCTCGCTTTACTGGCAGAGGGAGCCGGCGTACAGCTTCCGGGTCATGTGGCCAGCATGACTAAGCCGCTTCTGGCGAACCAGAGCAGCGCATGGAAATGCCGTTTACCTTCCCACCGGAGCGGTACCTGTTTATCTACTTGCACTTTGACGTGCTTTCGAACTGCTAGGTTGGCAGGAGCAGGGACCGAGCTACGGGAGCTCACCCCGTCACGAGGATTCGAACCGCCGACCTTCTGATCGGCAACCCACAGCGCCACCCACGTCCCTCAGTATATGTAGTCAGAAGCATATGGCAAGCCCCCAGCCTTTACACTTCTCTGAGCAGTGTTTGTTGCTACCACCGCTATTACTGCTGACTATTGTACCCTTTGCTTTGTTCTCAGTAAAACCGCCCTGTTGGAGGGACTCGAAGTGGATCAGTACATGTTGGGGATCCTAATCTACATTCAAAAGTAAGTGTCCATTCAGAAAAAGTGAACAGCTACCATCAGATCCAGATTTGTGTGTTTGTATTTAGACTTCAGACCATTTGCAAAGCAAAAAAAAAAAAAAAGGAAGTCAAACCGAAAGGAACCGCATATCCATATAAGACGAGTTAGCAGAAATAAAAGTTACACAAACCAAAATAAAATTTAATGTTTATAAAAAAAGAGAGAAACTTAAGATTCTGACTATCCCGCCCCAAAATCCCTAGCATCAAGTAATTTAAGTGGGAAATGTGTGGTCTTTGCAGTTGTGTGTCTGTGCTTTCCACACAGAAGACAGATTACAGTCTCCTTGTGTACTTCCTTAAAATCCGACCCAGATATTGCTCCTTAAGCATGTCATGCAAAGCACACTGTGTAATAATACGTGCAAGATTTTCACCCCATTTCAAACTGCAAGGACAGGTACGCACAAAATAGGGCCTATAATTATAATAGTATGGGATTTTCACCACCTGAGGGCAGCCAAGTGCTGGAGCCAGACCCCTCCCCAGCCGATTACCCCTTCCTTTGTGATTTTGTTATGGTTAGACAAAACCTGCTGTGTTGGGATACAAATGGAATGAGAATCCAGGTAGGGAAAGGCCTTAGATCAGAAGAAGAAGAGTAGTTTGGATTTGATATCCCGCTTTATCACTACCCGAAGGAGTTTCAAAGCGGCCAACATTCTCCTTTCCCTTCCTCCCCCACAACAAACACTCTGTGAGGTGAGTGGGGCTGAGAGACTTCAGAGAAGTGTGACTGGCCCAAGGTCACCAGCAGCTGCATGTGGAGGAGCGGAGACGCGAACCCGATTCCCCAGATTACAAGACTACCACTATTGGGGAAACCTGTGGCCATCCATATATTGCTGCGCTACAACTCCCATCACCCCTGACCATTGAATGGGACTGATGGGAGTTCATCCATATCTAGAGGGCCACAGTTTCCCCACCTCTGCCCTAGATAAACTCACTCATCACTGAAACCAGAGGTTTTGGAAACAGAAGAGGCAGTCAGGAGAGTCCCATTTTGGAAGAGATTGCCAGTGCAATGTGGTGTCTTGTCAGACGAGGACAGGAGAGGTCTGGGTTGAATTCTGTGCTCAGCCAGTTAAGCAAACTACAAGAACAGCTGCTGCCTCTTCTTTCCAGGGTTGTTGTGAAGGAAGATGATGGTGATGGTGATGATGATGATGAATACTCCGCCCATCTGGCTGGGTGGCTTACAGCACATTAAAAAATTGTAAAACATTATACATAAAAAATTTCCTGATAGAGGGTTGCCTTCAGAAAATTGTGGAAATTTTGAAGCAAATATGTATTCTGGGTCAAGGGACAGGCCTGAACAGAGAGGGGTCATTCGGGTAGGATTCTGAGGCAAAAGTCTATGGCCTTAGCAAAGTGAGTGACCCCATCTCCGAAAAGAGTCACTCGCCACATTCTGAAGTAAATGAATATTTACCTCTAAAGAGGCTCCCTAATAAAACTGGCAAGTCCAGAGTCTAAAAGGATGGAACTGCATTGCTGGGCCTGACAAGCCCCAACTCCAGCACCACTACCCCCGAAATTTATACGAGCCAGAAAGCTTTCCGAGAGGCAGAGTTTGGGGATTGGGCGGCCTGGTTCAAATCCTTGCTGAACCCCGGCTGAGTCACTGGACAGCCGCTGTCCTCAGCCTGACATCCTCCACAGGGTTTCATTTATTCCCTTTATATCCCACGCTCTCAGGCAGCTTACAGTAACGAGGCACGATTACACAGCCCTCGAAGGCAACACAAGACACACACAATGAAAAACAAAAAGCCAGTCAGCTCTAATATTGCAAGCACAGAACCCGAGGGAGCTCAGACTTTCAGAATATCAAGCAGTCATAAAGGCTCACCATGAGCAGATTAAAAAAAAAATGCTTTGCAACGGTTTCTGTACTATTTTTTATTATATTATTATTATTACAACATTTATACCCCTTTTCTCCAAGTTGCTCAAGGTGTACATGGGTCTCCTCCCCTTTCCTTTCACGACAACCCTGTGAGGTAGGATAGGCTAAGAGATGGTGACTGGCTCAAGGTTGTCCAGTGAGCTTCAGGGCTGAGTGGGGATTCGAACCCTGGTTTCCCAGGTCTGGGTTCAGCATTCTAACCACTATACCACAGTGGCACTGTTATGATTTCTAAATTATCCCTGCTTACTGTTGGAGCCATGACTGACAAGGCTTTGCCATTTGCCCCACCTTGCTGATCTTTTATCTACCATATTTTTCACTCTATAGTATGCACTTTTCCCCTTCCAAAAATGAAGGGGAAATGTGTGTGTGTCCTATGGAGCGAATGCAGGCTCCTTGGCTTCAGCGATAGCAATGTGAAGCCTCCGAAGTGCAGAGGGAGAGCTCCCCCCGCGCTCCGGAGGCTTCGCGTTGCTTTCGCTGAAGCCGCCTGAAGCCCCCCGGAGTGCAGGGAACTCCCACTGCGCTCCAGGGGCTTGAGGCAGCTATCCGCAAGCCTTTGGAGCGCAGCAGGTGTTTCCGCCGCGCTCTGAAGGTTTGCGGATAGCCACCTGAAGCCTGGAGAGTGAGAGGGGTCGGTGCACACCGATCCCTCTTGCTCTCCAGGCTTCACTTCGCTGGAGAGGCGCTGCACAGTTTTCCCCCTCTGCGCAGCGCCCCTTCAAGGAAGCAGGAGGAGAAATGGAAGGGGCTCTGTTTCTCCTGCCGCTTCGCTGAAGGGGCGCTGAGCAGAGAGGGGGAGATTTTTTTCCCCCCTGTTCTCCCCCTCCTATGGTCCGGTGCATCCTATAGAGCAAAAAATATGGTAGTTCCTGTCTGGTACCCAAGTCAGACCATTGGTCCACCTAGCCCAGTGTTGCCTACACTGACCGGCAGCAGCTGTCCAGGGTTCCAGACAGGAGTTTCTCCCAGCCCTACTTGGAGATGCCAGGGAATGAACATGGGACCTTCTGCGTCCAGAGCAGATGCTCTACCACTCAGCTACAGCCCTTAAAGGATCTCTGAGCAGGCTGTCTCTGCCTAGCCTGAGATATACAGTGATGCTCACAAGGTGGCGTGGCAATGAGTGAGATTACAGCCAGAAAACAGATTGTATACTGAAATGCATGTTAATTGTAGCATCTTCTCTTTGCTACTCTGTAACACAGTATCTTGAGTCTAGTGGCTAAAATTCTAGCTCCTTGTGGTGTTTTGCTTTCATCTTTCCCCTCTGTTCATTTATTTATTTAGGCACACAACTCTGTATCCTTCAGCTGTTGCTAGACTGCAACACCCACCACCCACTACCATCGGCTGTGCTGACTGGGGCTGATGGATGGGAGTCCAACATCATCTCCAGGGCAACATGGTTCAGGGCAAGAATGAGCGCCCATATGTTGTTGGACTCCAACACCCATCAGCCCCAGCCAGCTTGGCCAATGGTCAGGGATGGTGGGAGTTGTGGTCCTGCAACACCTGAAGTTCCGCACCCCTGGTTTAGGGAATTCATACCCAAGCAGCTTTATATCCCTCTCCCCAGTAACCCCAATCCCTTCCCTGAATGCTGATTGTGCTTCTCGCTTCCTTCTCGGCCCCAGAGATCCTGCTCTCTCATTAGCAGCTGCACCAGGTGTCACAGTTGAGCCTTCCTTGTCCCAGAATACAGAGCAAGACCAGCCAGCATGCAAAACTTCCCTTCTGCCATTTGAGGGCCTCGTGCTCCCAATTTTCACTGCCGGGAAGAAAAATAAAAAAGACAGCATTGCTTTACATAAACAAGAAGGAACCAGATCAAACCTGCTGGGCACTGAGGCAGTGATGTTCCGGCCTTGGTGTATAATTCACTGCATCATTCCCCCTCCCCTTTACTTACACTGCCAAGGACAAATCTTTGAGCCAAAAAAAGGGGGGGGGGACCTGGTCCTGTGCCAGCAGCCTGGGAAGTTCTAGAAAACGGGGCTTGTATTTCCATGGGGTCCTGTGCTGAGATGGCAGCCATGGACATCCTGTCAGCCTCAGGTTTTTGATTCTCTAAGGGCCGTTCTGAGCCTGACAAGGTTTGAAATAGAGTTGAAAGCACTTCCGTTTTCAGGGCTGCTTACAAACAGCAGGTGGGCGCTTACTTTCCAATGAGCGGAGTCTGAAATTCCGTAAACATACATCGTCCAGTGATGGGCCTCCAGCCTCTTGTCTTAAGACAGGGCTGTGAGATGGCTCAGCTCTCAGCCCTCTTGAGGTTGTTCCAAGGGCACACACTTAATCCACCTTTTCCTTGCTATGCTAGAAATGGCCGTGAAGCTGTGCAAGCGTACTTTTGTGTGCCAGCTCACAAAGGGCCCTGAATCCAGGCAGCCTTGCGTAGGGGCGCAACTTCTGCAGGCATAGAAACATAGGGTGCTGTTTACACCTTGCTAAGGCATTCACCCAAAAGGGGCGTGGGTGGCACTGTGGGTTAAACCACAGAGCCTAGGACTTGCTGATCAGAAGGTCGGCAGTTCGAATCCCCGTGACGGGGTGAGCCCCCGTTGCTCAGTCCCAGCTCCTGCCAACCTAGCAGTTCGAAAGCATATCAAAGTGCAAGTAGATAAATAGGTGCCACTCTGGCGGGAAGGTAAACGGCGTTTCCGTGCGCTGCTCTGGTTCGCCAGAAGCGGCTTAGTCATGCTGGCCACATGACCCGGAAGCTGTACGCCGGCTCCCTCGGCCAATAAAGCGAGATGAGCGCCGCAACCCCAGAGTCGGCAGCGACTGGACCTAATGGTCAGGGGTCCCTTTACCTTTACCTTTAAGGCATTCACCCGCTTAGCTCGGTAGCATCCATGCTTGCAGGGGTATATCTCCAAAGTTCCAGGCGGGGCTTGTTCCCAGCCCTGCCGAGAGATGTCAGGGGCTGAGCCAGAAAGACCGCCTGACCATCCTTCCCGTTGCCTCCCTGCCCAGCTCCGAATATGAGGAGATCACCATTGACCCGACGTGCAGCTGGAAGCCGGTGCCCATCAAGCCCGACATCCACATCAAGGAGGAGCAGGACGGGCCTGTGCTGAAGCGCTGCCGCACCATGAGCCCCACCCACATGGTGATGCCCAACGTCATGGAGATGATTGCCGCCCTGGGACCGGGCCCCTCACCCTTTGGGCCCCTACAGCCCCCGCCGGCCAGCGGCAGCGACTACACCAGCCAAAGTGAGTCTGCGCCTGGGGCACAGAGACCTCTCTGGGGGGACTAGGGAAAGGACACTGGGCTGCATCTCAGAGTAGACCCATTGGAATGACTGGACTGAAGGTAGCCATGCCCGAGGGAGCCTCTCTGAGCAGGACTAGCATGGGAGGCAAGGCTTCGTTCTTCAAGGATGCAGCCTTCCTCCTCCAAGGGAGTCCTGCTTTCCAGTAGTACAGACTCCCTAGTCCAGCTCATGGGTCTTTTGCAGCCCCTGGGTATATTTCCTCCGCCCCTGATCAATACTTACGTCTCCACTTTGTCACCAGAAGTCCAAACCTTTGTACGTACAGTGCTGTTATTGGATCGTTTCGTCCTTGTAAGCTTCCCTATTGTTTATTTTTGTGTTTATTTTATATAACGTCATTGGTTTGCGCGGTGTTTTACAGAGCACAAGTGGGTCAGGTCCCTGCCCCAAGGAGCTTACAGGCTAAGATTTGACACTGGATAAAAGCAGAGAAAGGGGACAGAAGGGGAGGCAGAGTGGTTAACAGCGGGGGAACTTTGTGGCTTCTTCCAGTTACACATACGTGGACGCAGTTCTAGCAGGGAATGGGCACTGAGGGCTGAGTTAGGCGGAAAGAGAAAAGAGATGGTGCACAGAACAGAATGAACATGACTAATTTAGGGTCATTAATTTGAATGTGCCTACACATTGTACATTTAAAGCATATCTCTCCCCTCCCCTGAACCCTGAGAACTGTAGTTTGTTAAGGGTGCTGGGAATTGTAGCTCTGTGACATGTTGTTGTTGAGGTTGATGACGATGACGACGACAACATTATCATAACAGTGGTACTTCGGGTTACAGACGTTTCAGGTTACAGACTCAGCTAACCCAGAAATAGTACCTCAGGTTAAGAACTTTGCTTCAGGATGAGAACAGAAATTGCGCAGCGGCAGCAGGAGGCCCCATTAGCTAAAGTGGTGCTTCAGGTTAAGAACAGTTTCAGATTAAGAACGGACCTCCAGAACGAATTAAGTTCTTAACCCGAGGTACCACTGTATTATTATATTTATATCCCAAGGCAGCTTACAGATAAAAATTGCTAAAAATATAGAAAAAAAGCAATCATTTAAAAGCAATTAAATGCTGACAGAATTAAAACTATATATATGTATAAAATCTGTTCAAAACATACAATACAGTGGTACCTCGGGTTAAGAATTTAATTTGTTCCGGAGGTCCATTCTTAACTTGAAACTGTTCTTAACCTGAAGCACCACTTTAGCTAATGGGGCTCCTGCTGCTGCTGCGCCACCACTGCACGATTTCTGTTCTCATCCTGAAGCAAAGTTCTTAACCCAAGGTACTATTTCTGGGTTAGCGGAGTCTGTAACCTGAAACGTATGTAACCCGAGGTACCACTGTAATTACAACAAAACAGCGCACGTGTGGTAGCTCGCACATGCCCAAGGATCCTGTCCCCATCCTAAGACTGTAAAATTTGAAAAATATCCATTAACAATGGAGATTCAGAGGCCAAAGTTATACCCACAGGACGTGTATCAATTATAGTGTCCAAGTCAGAAAGGATCCAAGGATTCTGTCCACAAAGTGCTAAGCAACTTGTTCACAGCAGACCGTAAGTTATAGTCCCCAGGGTTCTTCGGTGCTCTCATTATTTTTGCATTTCTGATGGTGGACTTGATCACCCAAATACTAAGCACTTTGTATAAGTACTAACCAATCCCCAAAGGAATTCTCTAGCTAGCACTAAGTTTTTATATGGGGTGCAGAGTCCCAAACCACCTCACACGTCTGGTTCTTGCTCACGTTCCTGTCCAGAGCCCCTCTTCCATCTTTTGGCTCCTGGAACTGTGCATAAGGAGAACCATCTCTGTGTCCTGATTCGCCCTTTTGCTCCCCCCCCCCCCCACTGATTTGGATTTTGCTTCCCTCTCTCAACAGGTTCAAGCTTTTCTGGTCCTGGGACTTTTCCTGACTCCTTCCCTACTGTGAACCCCGGCACCCCGACATTAAATGAATTCAACCAAGGACCTCCCCCCATCTCATACCAGTCTGACATTCCCAGCAGTATGCTGACTCCCGAAAAGCCACCTGCTCCCTCCATCCCTGGACAGGTCAGCACAGATCTCCTCTCGGGGTGGAATGGGAGGTGGGCCAAGGAGGAGGGCGGGGCTTACCGTATTTTTCGGACCATAGGGCGCACCTAGTTTTTAGAGGGGGAGGGAACAAAGAAAAAAAAATCCATCCCGCTCACTGTCTTGGCTTCGTTTTTAGCCGCGGGGCTGGGGAAGCTCGAGCTTCCCCTGACCCCAGCCCCCAGAACAGGTCTGGGAGCTGCGGCAAGGTTGCGAGCAGCCTTGCCGCCGCTCCCGGAGCTTGCTGGGCTGAGGGCACGCTCCGAAGGCTTGCGGATAGCTGCCTGAAGCCCAGGGAGCGCAGCTGGAGTTGGCGCTTCACTCCCCGGGCTTCAGGCTGCAGGCTGCTATCCTGCTGCGCTCCGAAGGCTTGCGGATAGGTGCCTGAAGAGCGAGAGGGGTCGGTGCGCACCGACCCCTCTCGCTCTCCAGGCTTCAGCGAAAGCATGCATTCGCTCCATAGGACGCACACACATTTCCCCTTCATTTTTGGAGGGGAAAAAGTGCGTCCTATAGAGCGAAAAATGCGGTATTCTGCACCAGCTGTTCCTTCCGGGATCGCAGCTCAGAGGCAGTTTTAGGGTAGCCCAACCCATTCTGCTGCACTGGGGGTGGGGCACCACAACAATGCTCTAGAATGGAGTGTGAGAGGCAGGGGGCTCCAAATTTTAGCATTGCCCAGGGCGCTGCTGAAATTTGAGAGCCCAAAGTCTGCCATTGCTCGGCTCCTGCAGCTGCTGTACAGTTCTTGGAGAAACTGAAACAACCTGCAAGATTTGTTTTCCACCCCGACATAGAACAGACTTGCTACTGGGTTTTGGAGGAGTTCAGAGTGCAGTTTAGATTCCCAAGAACCTCCAGCCGTTTCAGATTTTACTGAACTACAACTCCCAACGTCTTTGGCTATCATCTGGGCTTGCTGGGGCTGATGGGAATTGTAGTTCAGCAACACCCAGAGGGGCAAAGGCTGCCCACTCCTTTTAGAGGCAGTGCCTTTGAAATAAGAGCTGTAGAAATGGCCCTGGGACCAGAGAGCCTTAGACCCATTAAGCATCATTTTGCAGGAGATCCGAACATAAAGCCATTGATTTTCGCTCTCCTCTCGTGTGACAATCAGGCATTGGGCTGATGTTTAGCAAATGAGAAGAGGCTGCAGGATTTTGTTGGGGTTCCCTCTGTAGCCACCAGGGGGCATTGTAGAGCTTACTGAGCCATTTATGTGTTTTCTCTTTCTAGCCCTGGGCTGGGAAAACGAAGGTTCTCCATATACCAGGCATGCCCAAACTTGGCCCTCCAGATGTTTTGGGACTACAATTCCCACCATCCCTGACCACTGGTCCTGTTAGCTAGGGATGATGGGAGTTGTAGTCCCAAAACATCTGGAGGGCCGAGTTTGGGGGTTCCTGCCATATACTTGTTGCAGTATAAATCCCATGATCTCCAATTGCTGGCCAGGCTGATGGGAGTTCAGTTCCAACAACATCTGGAGGGGCCACAGTTCCCCACCCCAAATTCCTGCTGTGTAGTACCATAGTGGGGACACGGGTGGCGCTGTGGGTTAAACCACAGAGCCTAGGACTTGCCGATCAGAAGGTCAGCGGTTCGAATCCCCGCGACGGGGTGAGCGCCCGTTGCTCGGTCCCTGCTCCTGCCAGCCTAGCAGTTCGAAAGCACGTCAAAGTGCAAGTAGATAAATA
This sequence comes from Podarcis cretensis, assembly GCF_951804945.1. Classification (NCBI taxonomy): domain Eukaryota; kingdom Metazoa; phylum Chordata; class Lepidosauria; order Squamata; family Lacertidae; genus Podarcis; species Podarcis cretensis. The sequence goes on along the minus strand of NC_137185.1, from coordinate 35,619,388 downwards.
GGTACCGCTCCGGTGGGAAGGTAAACGCCGTTTCCGTGTGCTGCTCTGGTTCGCCAGAAGCGGCTTAGTCATGCTGGCCACATGACCCAGAAGCTGTACGCCAGTTCCCTCGGCCAATAAAGTGAGATGAGCGCCGCAACCCCAGAGTCAGCCACGACTGGACCTAATGGTCAGGGGTCCCTTTACCGTTACCCTAGTACCATAGCTTATGCAAACACCTGTGACTTTACTATTGCCATATTTCTTTCCAGTGTGCAAAACTGCCAACCAACATACCCAGAGATGGGGGTGCGGCAAGTGGTGGTGGTGGGGTACAAAATGTGAGGTGTGCTTGCAGCCCTGCCCCGAATGGCACCTTTGCCACTGTGTGTTTCTCAGCGTTCCGCTATCCTCTTTTGCAATTGCAGATGCCCCCGTCTAGCAGGATGGAGACTTCCCACAACCCTATGCAGCAGGGGCTCAACAACCCCAACCTTGGCAGCCAGCAAGGGCAGCAGCTCCACCATCGGAACCCTCCCCCGCCACAGTCACGGCAGCCCATGGGACAGCCAGCCTCCGGGGGCCAGGCACACGCAGGAGATCTTGCCTTCAACCCTGGGCCTGGGATGGGAGGTCCACAGGGACCTGGAGAGGGCTCTGAGCCTTCCCTGGATGTAAGTAGCCTTACACTCCCCACCGCCCACGCAAACCTTCCCATCGCTTGAGAAGGTCTCACGTGTCTGGCGCCTTGCTGCTTCTCTCAGCACCAGGTGGCCTCAGTTTCAAAGCCGTAATGCTGGAGAGGGGAATATTCTGTCTGGCTCAGGGGCTGCATTCGCTTCTGGGCAAGCTTCTGAGTGCCACCTGTTAGGAAAGGGCAGGGCCTGCGGCAGAAGTGGGCAGAGCAACAAATGTAGAGGTTGCCTTAGTGACACAGGCTAGTTTTCATTACTATTATTATTATTACTACTACTACTATAATTATTAATATACTGCCCTATACCCAGAGGTCTCAGGGCAGTTCACAGAACAAAATCAAAATATAAAACCACAAAATATATTTGTTGTTGTTGTTTAGTCGTCTTAATCGTGTCCGACTCTCCGTGACCCCATGAACCAGAGCATGCCTTGGAAACTCTCACATTCTTTTCAAAGCTTCTCCTTTTTTACATCCATGGACTGTTCTTGGCAAAATACTGCAGTGGTTTGCCAGTTCCTTCTCCAGAGTCTAAACTCTCAGCTATGACCTGTCCGTCTTGGGTGGCCCTGCACGGCGTAGCTCATAGTTTCTTGGAGTTATTCAAGCCCCTTCGCACGACAAGGCAGTGATCAAAATAAATCAAAATAATCAAAAAATAAAATAAAAACGACAACCCAATAACCCCTTCCTTCCAAAAAACACCCCACATTTTAAAAGGGCTTAGGATGTCAGTCAAATTAACCAAAGGCCTTGTTAAAAAGGAACGCTTTTGCCTGGCATGTAAAGGTGTATTCTGAATTTCCCTGGGGAGAGCATCCCACAGATGGGGAGCCATTGCAGAGAAGTTCTCGTGCTGCCACCCTCCAGACCTCTCGAGGAGGAGGCACACGAAGGAGGGCCTCAGAAGATGATCTCAGGGTCTGGGTAGGTTCATATGGAAAGAGGTGGTCCTTGAGGTGTTGCGGTCCTGTGCCGTTGTCAGACTCTGGCCCTGCCCACCCCTGGCATGTGCCCTCAGACAGTAAAAGGTTGCTCCCCACCCCTGCTAGAGTCGCTATCATGGTTTCCCACCCCCTTTTCTATTTTTTGTGTCTTGCCTGAGGATCGAGCATTTCACTGTCAGGCTATTCAGGGAATCAGTCCTTTGGGGAAGGAAGGAGGCAGGCATAGCTCCTTCCGCCTTGTTCAGCTACTTGCATCAACTGCAGCTGGTGGAACTCCGTGGCCCTTGCCTTGTTCCTAGCTTGGCTCTCGGTTTGCTGGTCCGTTTTTGGTGCGAAGCTTCCCTGGTGGCGCTCAGCTCCCTTCAGGCAGGTGGCTTAGTTCGTCTTCCTCTGCCTCATGCCTACTTCGTTTGCAGTTAAGGTGCAGCACTCCCCTTGATTCCTATCTGGAGCATAGGAAGCTGCCCAGTACAGCTTTAGTCCATCTATTGTCAACACTGGCCAGCAGCAAATCTCCAGGCTTTCAGATAACTATCAGCCATGATGGCTGTGTAGTACCTCTGGCATTAGAGGCAGTAGGTCTCTGAATATCAGTCACTAGAACTCACAGGTGACCAATTTTCTGTGTCCTGGTCCTGGAATTAATGGGGAAATACTTTAATCAAGGAAAGAGAGTGTATCTCTTCCAATGATCAGACCTTGACTTGACTTTTAGGAGGGAACCTTCATTCTGTGAGTGATCAAAAATATTTCCATGGTGCATCATGCAGAACGCCTCCTTGCATCTTGCAAGAGCTTTACCTATCCTCTCCCCTGAAGAATCTTCTGGGCGTGTTTTTGATTCTGAAGTCCAGGTCCTACTCTGGATGCTCATTGCACTGCTGTTCAGCTCAAAAGCATAGAAGTTGCTTATTTATATAGCGCCATCTGCCCACGTGGCTCTTTATAAAGGGCAGAGATGACAAATCCCTGCCCCAGGGGGCTTACAATCTAAAAATAGAGACAGGGAAACAACAGTGGTAGGGCGGAAATGGAGGCCTGGATAGACAGGAAAAGAATAGCGACAACTTCAGTTACACATATTTGGCTTTTGTTTTCAGTAAGGACTAGAGGAACCATCCAAAAGACTTCCCGGAAAAGTCATGTTTCGGGGAGGAATTGAAGGAAATAAGGGAGGTGGTTGCATGGCGACGTTCCAGGAGGCACTTCCATGCATATGGGGCAGCAAGGGGAAGTTGGTGGAGCTGTTTGAGGGAGCAGGATGAGGGTGGTGTAGCTGGATGAGCATGATCACAGGGAATGACAAGAAGTTTGCTCAGGATCAATGGTCACCCATCCAGGGAAGCCCATGAAGGAATTTCGGGGGGGGGGGCAGAATAGGTGATTGCGAGTTAACCCTGTTCTTTCTGTTTCGCCTTCAGCTTCTTCCTGAGCTGACGAACCCAGATGAGCTGCTGTCCTACTTAGGACCCCCTGATCTCCCCAATAACAGCAACGATGACCTGCTTTCTTTGTTTGAGAACAACTGAAGTCACCCTTTAAGGAACACAGTCACCAAGCTCCAAACACCACCTACACACACCTGCACATCACATACACAAGCACACACACACACACACCGACACTCACATAATGCATCCCATAGCTTCCCAGGCTCCCATCGAGAGAGGGGCATTGCCTTGGTAAAGTGGCAGTGCCCACAGAAACCTGCCAGCGAGTCAGAACCGTACTAAGGCAGCCCGAGAAACTTTGGCCAGGCAGTAATCCAGTTTTGTCAGAATTGTCTCTACCCTCCAGAAGGGCTCCAGTGGACAGTAGAGCAGCTTGCTTTAGCCATACTGGGAACCCTTCATGCCCAAAGGAGAGTTGGGGAGGGGGCGCTGTTCCTTGAAGACTTAGTTGTTAACAGGATGCTCACACCACGGCAAGGTTATCCACATGGCAGCTGTAGCAGTTCAGCCGATCTGCCCCCCAAGGCAGCCTAGAAAACCCAGAGCCAGGGAAGGAGGAAATGGAGCCACAGGGTTTCCCCTGAAATGTTAGCACAGTCAATAACCTTCCCCTCCTCGGGCACATCCTTCTGGATCTTAGTTTTGGGGTACGCAGATCCACCTGTAACATGTGACACTGTAGGATGAAACTGGCTCCTCCTTGTTTATACATTTCCCGAGCATTCTTAAGCCGCAAGCTCCAGTAAGAAAGGACAGAGAGTGACGGTGTCTGGAAGAAGATGGAGTTTGCTTGCTCTTGCATGTTCTTGAACCTGGAGGTCCTCCGGAGCCAGCTCTGCTTGCCCAAACTCCTCGGATGGGGCATAGCAGCGGTTTTTCTCTTTTACGGCTCCCAGCCTCATAGATGTGCCCAAATGAATCGGGATCAGAAACCTGTCCCCATGCTCCCCATGCTCCGTTCCTGTCCAACAGACCCACAAGAACTTGAGCTGGAAACCTTTTTCCCTCCCCCCATTGCTTCTCCCCGCGGACTACAGCAGCAAGGAAAGGCGTCTCTGGTGGAAAGAAAAAAAGACAGTTGCCAGGACACCACCTGACAGACTTGCCTCCATCTGTCAATGGATCCGTCTACAAGCACAACAATGTAAATAATGTAGAAACACTAAAGGAAACAAAAGTGAGGGTGGGAGGAAAATGGGGAAGGGAGGGGAGGAACTATTTAAAAGCAAGCCGCATCACTCTGTTGTATAGTCTCCAGGGCTTCCCAGCCTTGGGGCAAAAGTCCTCTGTATAAATGTGCATAAGCTTCCTAGATTGTAATATAGACCATTCCACATGGGGCTGTGTGCACTATTCAGAGACTTGATGCATTTAGCCATAGCTGGGGTCCGGCCCTTGCATCTGACATGTGTGCGTCCCACCAAAGTAGGATCTGGATGCTGAGAATTAATTCATTTTAATCCCGAGCCCCAGAAATAAGTGCAGCGAAGTCAGTCCCTACCCACCCACCCAAAAAAACCAATGTGTGTGTTGACCTGCCATTCCCCCTCCATCCCACTCAGGAGCCCACTTCAGTTTAGGTTGCATTTGGGATGGTGTCAAAGAGGTCCCAAAGGTTACCTTACCTGTGGAAGAATCAAACCATTGTTTGTGGCCAGGTTTCCTGAGCCAGGGAGTCCCTGTGTCCCAAGTGCTGACAGCTCTGTTGAGTTTTTGTGTATCTTGTTTCATTATTGCTATATATTAAAGGATTCTTTTTGGTGGGGCTCACCAAATAGTTTGTGTGCTGTTGGTTTTAAAATGTACCTATTGCAACATCAAGGGTGAATGTGGGGAAACAGTAGGTCCTCGCTCAGAACTTGGGGAGGTTCACAGGGGTGCCCTTTTCCCCTTTCCAGCTTAACTGTCCAAGCTATCTAGCTTACAATCAGCAGAGACGTCCTAGACGACACAGTGATGGGGAGCAGTGATTGTAATTAGAACATAGCTGTGATAATTGCATGGATGGAGACAACCTATCAGTTTAAAAGTTGACCAGCAGAGAGGATTGTGGAAGCCCCTAAATATGACATTGCACACATATAACTCGGCAGAGGAGATTGGGGGAAGACATTTTGGAGCTAGGTCAGAAACCAAAATAATTCCAATTCCAATTAAACTTTTTATTGCACTAGCCATAGGCCATGGCATCATTCAGAAGGTGAACAAAAACAACAATAACCATAAAAATCATCGAGCACAGACATACAATAAAACCACGGTCACAGCTACTAAAATTATTTGTCGCACTAAATAGAGCACTATAGCAGAAGATTCTCAGGTAAGATGTGCCAAATTAAATATCTGAATCCCCTTTGCAGTTGACCACTATTTTGTCTAGTTCCTTCCTCCTGATAGCTGCCAGTGCATAGAGTGCTACTTTACAAGTAACAAAGTAGACCAAAATAACAATAAGGGATAAATGAGTAAAAAGTAGCCTTCTCCAAGTGGAAGTCCGGCAGATGCTTGACTCCAGCTCCCAGCATCCTTGGCCATTGGTCATTCTGGCTGGGGCTGATGGGAGTTGGTGTCCAGCAAGATCTGGAGGGTCTTCAGAGAACACCAGTGTAGATATCACAAGGGTGCAACCAGAAAGAAGAAAAATTTCCCTTTCTAAAACTGATATGAGGAACTTCACTCTCTTCAAGTGAGACCTAAGGTACCTCTTGCACCAGGCAGCCCTGTGGTCCTCTCATCAACTGCAGCAAACATGAGTTCAGCAACATCCAGCAGGCCCTGCCTAACACTCTTTTACCCATGGGAACAGTTTAGAACCTTAGACTCTTATCCTGGCCATTCCAAGCAATAAAGCTGCTACTGATTAGTTAGGCTCCTTGATCTGCCCAGGAGAAAGAACGTTCTCTTAGAACTGTTTTTAAAACATAGGATAAGAAGAATAATAATTGTGAAGGTGATGCTTAGCAGTCGGGGCTGTTTCTTACTATCCTGGCAGGGCAACATGTTTTGAAAGTACAATTCCACCCATCTCCCAATCAAAAGAAGCCCCCATCCCCTGTTGCTAGAGAGCCATGTCCACTTAATAGCAAGTAGCACACGGCTTGATGAGCAAATATCTTGAGATGGTGTAAGACGTCTTCCTACGTGGTCTGCATGCATGTAAGGGAGAGCCATTCTGCCTCACAAACCAGGGAACATAAGAACGCAAGAGCCTGCAGGATCTTCAGCGGTGGAGAAAAGCCATTGTTGCTGTTAGCCATTGATAGCCGCCTCCGCCATGGATTGGCTAATCATCTTTCAAAGGCATCCAAGTTGGCGGTCATCACTGTCTCCTGGGCAAGTTCCATAGCACAGCTAAGCACTACATGAAGACGTACGTACTATTACTGAATCTTCCAGCATTCAGCTTTGTTGTATGCCCATGAGTTCTAGTGCTATGAGAGGAGAGAGAGAGAAAAATGCTCTGTCAACTTTCTCCATGCCATGAATAACTTTATAAACGTCATCATGTCACCTCTTACTTGCCTTTTCTATAAACAATTCCCCCCCCCCAAACGCTGCAACCTTTCTTGTGCCTTATGAATTTCCACTACCCGGTAAATTTCGCTGTCTCGGGAACAGCTATCGACAAGACGGCCTGATCTGGTACAAGGGCATACCATGAGATTGCAACGACTTCAAGATGTTCCCTAGTGTTTATGGCAATGGTCAAAACAGGTCCCAATGAAAGCTCAGGGATAGAGCAGCTGCTTTTTATGCAGAAGGTTCCTGGAATCTCTGGTTAAGCAGGTTGGGTACCAGGTGATGAGAAAGACTTCTTTGCCTGAGATGCTGAAGAGTTACTGCCAGTCAAGAACAGACAATTGATGGACCAGTAACCTCACCTGGTATATGGCTGCTTCCTATCTCCCAGGGATTGTGACCAGGAGGGAAAAGAGTATAAGAAAATGTACCCAGGTCTCCTCCTAACTGAAAGGGAGCTGGGTTGAAATAAAAAATCTGTATCAGTTGATTTCCAGAGTAAATGAAGAGAAACTAGGAGATGGAGGAGAACAGCAGCACAGGGGGAAGAAGTTTGACAATCTGCTGGAATGTCAAATGGCAAGAGAAACTTGAAAGGCATCTGAAGCAAAGGCCATTTCCCCCACCTACTGAGGCTAGCTGAGCAAAGGGGAGCATTAATCTTGCCTATCAAAAAGGCTCAGAATCTGCAGAGGAGACTAAGTACCAGGAGAGTGTTTTGAATAAGATGGTGAAGTCGCTAAAGACTAAAACAGCTGAATATCAATTGTTTAAAATGGAGTTTTTACAGGTAAGGAGTAGAATTGGAGTCTAGTAGGGATAGACAGATCAATTTTCCCAGGCCATACCACTTTCACATTTCTTCAGTTAACTTCTCATTTTTACATTAATCTGCAATAATATTTTTTTTAAAAAAACAACCATGAAAAGCTGCATTTAAATACATACCTTTGAACATATTTTCTCATAGGATAATTCATTTCTAAATACAATTAACCCCAAAGTACTCATTGCTAAAAGCATTTGATACTTTTCTTTTTTTAGCTTAACTGCCTCATAAAATTCTGAGACGTACAAAATCCAAAAGACGAACGGTTCTAAACTGCAGATTCATTCAAGAGGTGTGGATCAGGTTGGTTTGTATCAAAATTCACAAAAGATCAACTTTCTCAGCATAGGTGCCAACTCCTAGAAGCCCAGGTCCCTTCTGCCACCCCAAAGTTGATGGGCATTGCTAATCAAATGGTGCCTTGCATTTGATGGGGCGGGGCGGGGCACTCCTGGAGTCTGCACAACAACATATGAGCAAGCATGGAGACTGCACAGTGGATCACATGTGACTCATAGCATCACCTGGGCCAGGTAGCTGTGTATCCTAGGGCCTAAAAGATTTAGCTATCCAGTCTACTGATGTCTCATGAAAAGTTCTGGAGTGCTAAGGGAAGGAATGCATACAAACATGCCAAAAAAATAAAGGCGGGGGGTTAAGAACAGTAGTTGTGGAATTGAGTTACCAGTCTTGCTGACCCCTGTCTCTAGAGATATAGGAGGAATTAATGCTGAGTGTGATAAAAATTACTAAACAAATAAGTAAAGGGACCCCTGACCATTAGGTCCAGTTGTGTCCGACTTTGGGGTTGCAGCGTTCACCTCACTTTATTGGCCGAGGGAGTAAGCGTACAGCTTCTGGTCATGTGGCCAGCATGACTAAGCCACTTCTGGCGAACCAGAGCAGCGCACAGAAATGCCGTTTACCTTCCCGCCGGAGTGGTACCTATTTATCTACTTGCACTTTGACGTGCTTTCGAACTGCTAGGTGGGCAGGAGCAGGGACCGAGCAAGCAGAGCTCACCCCGTCGCGGGGATTCTAACCGCTGACCTTCTGATTGGCAAGTCCTAGGCTCTGTGGTTTAACCCACAGCGCCACCCGCGTCCCGCACTAAACAAATAGATAAGGACATAAAAATGGCCAGCTGAATTTCTATTTGTTCCATCAGTAGTGATGCTTCAGAAGTATTGCGGCCAGCATTAAGGTACCTTGAAGATTCTAGATGTTCTGCCTCCTTTAACCCCATTAGCAGCTCCTCACTTGCTATCATCAGCTCCCCAGAGACCTTTGCCCTTCCACACTTTCTTGTCTTCGCAGTCCATGCAGAAGAAAAAAAGAAAGATGCGAGAGGCCAATTGGTTGATGACTCAGCTCAGCTCCCAGGGCTCCCAGGGCTCCCATGTGCAGATCAGGTAACCACTGAGCATCTCGTCTGCCCTCTGTTCCAGGGCTTTCCAAATTTACGCCAGTTACTATCATGCTAGGTCCGTTATCTTGTATAATCCAGTGGGCATTGTTTTAGAGTAAGCCCCCATCTTTAAAAGCCTTGCATTTTTGTAAATGGTGGACCTTCACTGCAGCCTGCAATGACCTTCAACATGGGTTTCTCATCCAGTTACGAACATTATCAAAACATCAGGTGTTCTTTGCCCATAGCACCAGTGATGCATTTGTTATCCAGGAACACACAATATTCCTCAGACCATAGGAGCCAACTCCTACGGACCAAGGTCCATTCATCCACCCCAATAAAATATTTGAGGGGTTTGGGGGGCCCCCAAAGTTGATGGTCATTGTCATTCAAATGGTGTGTGTGTGTGCACTGCATCTTGTGATCAGTTATGTGGGGCAGGGCTTACCTGAGCCCCCACAATAGTTTATTCAAGTTGGCCCCATTGCCTCAGACCAATAATCCAGAATAAATTACAGTCTGGGGTGGAGGCAGAGGCTTGGCAGTTATTTCCTGGAAGTGTGTTTTCACACTCTACTTTCATGGTGCTATGGATCCTGGTCTTTGCAGTTACAGTGGTACCTCAGGTTACATTCGCTTCAGGTTACAGACTCCGCTAACCCAGAAATATTACCGCGGGTTAAGAACTTTGCTTCAGGATGAGAACAGAAATCGTGCGGCGGCAGAGAGAGGCCCCATTAGCTAAAGTGGTGCTTCAGGTTAAGAACAGTTTCAGGTTAAGAACAGACCTCCAGAACAAATTAAGTACTTAACCTGAGGTACCACTGTACTAAAAACAACCCACAAATTCTTCATGAAATGCACACAGGTGCCAACAGAGCCCATTCAACACAATGAGCAGAAGAACCCTCAAGGGTAACAGGACCGGGATGCCCCATTCTGAAGTAAGTGAAGTACAGTGGTACCTCGGGTTACATACGCTTCAGGTTACATACGCTTCAGGTTACATACGCTTCAGGTTACAGACTCCGCTAACCCAGAAATAGTACCTCGGGTTAAGAACTTTGCTTCAGGAGGAGAACAGAAATTGTGCTATGGCGGTGCAGCGGCAGCAGGAGGCCCCATTAGCTAAAGTGGTGCTTCAGGTCAAGAACAGTTTCAGGTTAAGAACAGACTTCCGGAACGAATTAAGTACTTAACCTGAGGTACCACTGTACAGTAATACTGTATATGTTAGCATCAAAGGAAGGGAGCTCCTAAATTGCCTCGCCTCATCACTGTACTTGCAAAAGCACCCTGTGTGCATGACACAATAGTTTCACTGCAGTGCTGCATATTGTGGACCTTATGAAGCACACAACCACACCATTTCCCCCCCTAACAACTAAGCACTGCCTGGGCCTTTACAGCATCTGCTAGCCCATTTCTACCTTTCATTGCTGTGTTCTGGTTCATTCCTCTCCCTGCCTGCCTGGAAAAAGAACAGATCTAGGTCATTCACTATAAACACACACACACCTCAGAGCATGAGTCACTGCCTAACTAAGAGATTGTTTTCTCATAGTCTCAGCATCCAGCAGCTTCCTACAGACAATGGAGAATCCTATCAGCTGCCTAGCCTGGAGAATGATAGAAAATTCCTCTCTACACTCACAATTCAGTTCAATGACATTTAATTGGCAGAGGGGAGAAAACATAGGTTTGGTTTGGTTCATTCAGGCCTCAGGTAGCTGGTTAAGATTAGAAGCATCCGAAAGATGAGTGCCTCCAGGCTGATCAGATTTTTTGCAAGTGTATTTTGCAGCATGCAATAATGGTGCATCCGTGGAGAATTTATACTGAACCATCCACACATCGTTTTGCTTCCCTAGTGTTACTGTATTATTGACGTCTGGAAGGCTCCTTTTACGCTTTTGTGCAACAAAAGCATTAAAAAACGCAGAACATACTGTTGCATGCCACCTCAGTCTCTCAGTGGTGCAAGATTCCAGGGGTCCTGGGCACTTACCCAGAGTTGGTGTTTCCTTGGAATGAGAGACAGCAGACGGCACTGAGGTGTATGTATGATATATAGTTTATATACACATACTGTATTTTTCCGTGTATAAGACTAGGTTTTCCCTCTAAAAAATAATGTCCAAAATTTGGGGGCATCTTATACACGGATAGATCTTCCCCTATTATCTTAAATTGGAGCCCCCCAAAATAGGGGGCGCCTTATGCATGGGGGAGTCTTATAGACGGGAAAATATGGTGTGTAGAACCTGAGCCTATGATGAAGCGGTGAACAGCAATAACACCCCAAGAGGGCCTTTCTTTTCCCATAGCCAGCCTTGGATTCTAGCAGAAATCAGCTGTGGCTCTGTCTCCCAGCTGTCGAGCCCTGCAGCCCTGCTTCTAGCTTCCAACGCTGACTTTTGTCTTTCTAACCACCAGTGAGTTGACACTATCTGGCACAGAGCCATTTCCTTTGTTACCTTAATGGCCCATACTGAGAAAGGTCATTACTTCACGAGGAATCTAGCCTAGCTATTCCAGGAATTGAATCCATGCTGGATCCAGGAATTAGAAGTGGGCTCAGGCATACAGCCTAACTCTGCCACCCCAACGTTCCAGGATTTCAGCAAGAAGCTGCAGAACATGCACCAATTGGAAATGAAGCAGTATATCGACCCAAAAACTTATGCAGGCACAAACAGAATTGAAAGTTGGATTTTGTATAACCACCCTGATATCATCATGAGGGGCTGGTAGTTAGAAAAAGACAAAGGCAAGAATGGAGTTTTGCAGAGAAGTGAAGAAAAGCAGCAAACTGGAGAGAAAGTCAGAGCAATGTTTGACTCCTGTTTGAATTCAAGGCTGCAGCTATGGGAGAAAAAAAGACCCTTTGGGTCTGTTAATGCTGTGCACCCCTCCATTGCAGGCTCAGGTTGTAGATATGTGTAAATAAACCATCTATCATAAAGACACCACAGTCTCCTCTGTGCCTCATTCCAAAAAGAAACATGAACCTTACTAAGGGCCTGGAACCTCAGGAATCTCAACCCAGGAATGCTCAGAGATTGGGGTGGCGTGTCACAATATATATGTTATTTATGTTGTTGGCATCCATCTGTCTCGAGAGACAATGGAGTGCGCCTCTGGGGGTGAAGTCAAACTGCTGCATTAGCAGCACCAAAATGACCTTCCCAGGATGCAACGCTGTGCAATGTGTATGGCGGTCCTGGGCTGCCGAGATGACATGACCCCCCTCTAGTTATAAAATACAAAGAACAAAAGGAAGTCTGATTGATCCAGAATTATATTGACGTATAGAGACAAGGGACGCAGGTGGCGCTGTGGGTTAAACCACAGAGCCTAGGACTTGCCGATCAGAAGGTCGGCAGTTCGAATCCCTGCGACGGGGTGAGCTCCCGTTGCTCAGTCCCAGCTCCTGCCAACCTAGCAGTTTGAAAGCACAAAGTGCAAGTAGATAAATAGGTACCGCTCCAGCGGGAAGGTAAACGGCATTTCCGTGCGCTGCTCTGGTTCGCCAGAAGCGGCTTAGTCATGCTGGCCACACGACCCAGAAGCTGTCTGCGGACAAACACCGGCTCCCTTGGCCAATAAAGCGAGATGAGCACTGCAACCCCAGAGTCGGTCACGACTGGACCTAATGGTCAGGGGTCCCTTTACCTTTATAGAGACAATGGGGATATAGGCAGCCAAAGCTAAATAACGGGATACATAAAGAAAATAGATCTACAAGAGGCCCATTTGAAAAAGGAGAAGAGAAAATATCTCAAAAAAGATTCATAGCATCCCTTAATACCCTAAGACATATATAAAAAATTAATATTCATATATCATATAATTCATATATCATATATCATATAATATATAATTCATATATAATAACCTTTCTAACCTCACATTATCATAATGCACCTTCTGATAATTGATGAAACGGTTCCACCTCTAGTAGCTCGTATCTGCTACCTCTTCCAGGAACACCCCTTTTTCGATTGCCTGTTTCCCTGGAGCAAGACACAGGAAGCCAAAAGTCCTCAAGGAATCCTGGATAAGTTGGGGAGGGCAGAACGCCACAGAGTTCCTTGCATGGCTCCGTATGAAAGGTATCCACCAGGGATCCGGCTGACAAGAGTCTCGGCCTGGCAATTCAGTTGTCTACCAGTCAGGAACATCATAAAATCTTGGCAGCTGCTGGGTGGATTAAATCAGAAGCTCGCACATCACATACCGGGGCTGCTTTGCATGCCTGGCTGCAGTGACAAGCACTGCTCCAGGGAACAGATGGCTACAACTCAGCTTAAAATGACAGGTACAGGGCTGGTGCTTCTGCTTGGGGAAGGGGGGGGGGAGAGACTTGAGGGAACAGGTGGGGGCCATATGCCCTTCTCACTTCAGCCAGGTCTAATCCCTGAGGATTATACTCGACTCCTGCGGAAAATTCCACCACGGGTAGAGCTCACAGCTGCGGCTCTTGACATCAGCACAAAAAGCATCAATGGAAGCACCAAAGGGCTGTGTTCACCTCGGTGCTTGTATTGTGTAGTGACCACATCTGGGTGCAGTGGAATGGTGCCCCAGTTATACAGTGGCGTAGCGTGGGGGGTGCAGGGGGGGCCGGCCGCACCGGGTGCAACATCTGGGGGTTAGGGTTAGGGGGCGCAAATCCACGGGTTAGGGGGCGCAAATCCATGGGTTAGGGGGCGCAAATTACTTGCCTTGCCCCGGGTGCTGACAACCCACGCTACGCCACTGCAGTTATATCCGAACAACGGAATCCTTCCCAGTAAATACCCAAGAAGTGTAAAACAACTTAACTGAAGGGCCATAGCTCAACAACATGCATGCAGAAAGCCTCATTGCTAGGTAGGGATGGTGAAAGGACCTGTCTTGACTGTCTTGACAACCTCAGCACATTTTGACTCAGACTTGGGATCGAAGACTCTGGAGACAGACAAGGAGGCATGGGAGGAGAAGGCTGGAATAGATGGAAGCCTTTTTCTGCCTCCAAACACATCTGGCTCCAATGCCGTTACTGATCCTTCCCCTTCTGTGGGGCAGAAAGTCTCAACTGGGGGGGGGGGTAATTGGTAAGGAAAAGATCCAGTGAGTGTGAACCAGGTGGCAGCGGTGTAGGTGGCAGTGGTTTAAAAAAAGCAAGGGAAGGGATGGCAGGAGAGGAGTCACTGTTTGTGAATCTGGAAGAGGACCCTGACCCCCCCTCCATCCAAACAATGACTATCATCAGTGCAGGTAAGAAAAAAATCACATTTTCGTTTTTTTTAAATCATCAATACTGTTTTATTGATTTTACAGTATAGTATAGTACAGTACAGGGACGCAGGTGGCGCTGTGGGTTAAAGCCTCAGCACCTAGGGCTTGCCGATTGAAAGGTCGGCGGTTCGAATCCCTGCGGCGGGGTGCGCTCCCGCTGCTCGGTCCCAGCGCCTGCCAACCTAGCAGTTCGAAAGCACCTCCGGGTGCAAGTAGATAAATAGGGACCGCTTACCAGCGGGAAGGTAAACGGCGTTTCCGTGTGCGGCTCTGGCTCTGGCTCTGGCTCTGGCCAGAGCAGCGATGTCACGCTGGCCACGTGACCCGGAAGTGTCTCCGGACAGCGCTGGCCCCTGGCCTCTTAAGTGAGATGGGCGCACAACCCCAGAGTCTGTCAAGACTGGCCCATACGGGCAGGGGTACCTTTACCTTTTTATAGTACAGTACAGTACATTGATTACTGCTTTCATGTTATGGATCAATGGTCTCATTAGATAGTAAAATTCATGTTAAGTTTCTATTTTAGGAGTTGTTTTTTATCATCTGGAAAGGATTAATCCATTTTTCATTACTTTCTATGGCAAAGCACGCCTTTGTTTTGGAATGCTTTGGTTTTGGAACAGACTTTCGGAACAGATTAAGTCTGAGAACCAAGGTACCAAGGAACCAAGTATACCTGAAGCAGCATCTCCACCTCCATCGTTCTGCCCAGACACTGAGGTCCAGCGCCGAGGGCCTTCTAGCGGTTTCCTTACTGCGAGAAGCCAAGTTACAGGGAACCAGGCACAGGGCCTTCTCGGTAGTGGCGCCCGCCCTGTGGAATGCCCTCCCACCAGATGTCAAAGAGAGAAAAAAACTACCAAACTTTTAGAAGACATCTAAAGGCAGCCCTGTTTAGGGAAGCTTTTAATGTTTAATAGGTTATAATATTTTAGTGTTTTGTTGGAAGCCGGCCAGAGTGGCTGGGGGGACCCAGCCAGATGGGCGGGGTATATTATTATTATTATTATTATTATTATTATTATTATTATTATTATTATTATTATATTACGTCCCACTTTTTTTCCCTGAAAGGGACTCAAGGCAGCTTATCACTAAAATTTTATTTCCTTCCATTTATCTGTGGAATCACGACAATCCTGTGAGGTAGGATTGGCAGACATTTGTAATTGGCTCAAGGTGGCCAATTTATATGTGTATATAATGCATATGTGTGCGGCAAGTTCAAATGAAGGAGAAGTCTCCTGATGTAGAATAGGATGTCCTTATTTTGACCAGAGAGGCTTTAAAAGGTATGCACTCTCTCCCAGGACAAGCAGAGAAGGGCAGAGACACAGCCACCTAGACATAGTACCTGCTTACAACCTAGACATTCCTACAGGAATTGAGGTTCTCGCCTCTATTCTGGCACTCAGGTAAAGGCTGCACTCCGCCTCAGCTTTAGAACTTGGCAGGTGGGAGTGGAAACTTTTTGGAACAACTTCTCAGCTCCTATGCAGTCTTGAACTCCTTGTCACTGTTCTGGGCCTTGCAAAGCTCAGTCCTTTCTCCTAGTGTGGGGTCCTCCTTGCCACCCCTTTGGTTTCCGAAAGTCCTGGGACTGTATTAGGTCCTTTCCTGCTGCAGAATCTGTAGTGTTACTATGCTTTAATAATTAAAAAAATCACTTCGGCTGTTGTGTTTTCTGCAGGGAGGGACCAGGAGAACTCCTCTCTGAAATCCTGGAGAGCTGCTGCCAGTCAGTGTGGGCAATACTAGCTAAACAGACCAATAGGCTGACTTGGTGTAAGGCAGCTTTCTGTGCTCCTATGAGACTTGAATATCAGCTGCTTGGGGGAGGGGGAACTGCAGAGAAGGGCACTCAGCCTTATGCCCTGCTTGTGGGCTTCCCGGAAGCATCAGACTGGCCACTGTGATAAATGAAATGCCAAACAACTTCCTCTTTCCTGAATTTTTCAAAGGCAGATTGTGTTCTGGACTATTTTTTGCAGGCTCCATTTTCTTTGGAGAAGACATCACCAACTATCATTGGTCTGAAGGCCCTTTATTTGCAGAAGAAATGGGTGTCCACAATTATTTCTTTGTGTGTTTATTTAAAGCATTTTGTTGTTGTTGTTTAGTCGTTTAGTCCTGTCCGACTCTTCGTGACCCCATGGACCAGAGAACGCCAGGCACTCCTGTCCTCCACTGCCCCCCGCAGCTTGGTCAGACTCATGCTGGTAACCTCGAAAACATTATCCAACCATCTCGTCCTCTGTCACCCCCTTCTCCTTGTGCCCTCCATCTTTCCCAACATCAGGGTCTTTTCCAGGGAGTCTTCTCTTCTCATGAGGTGGCCAAAGTACTGGAGCCTCAGCTTCACAATCTGTCCTTCCAGTGAGCACTCAGGGCTGCTTAATATTTTCAAATGAGATCATAAAAACAGTAAAGAGCACCATTAAAAGGCTGGTCGAAAGAGGAATTATTATTATTATTATTATTATTATTATTATTATTATTATTATTATTATTTGTACCCCGCCCATCTGGCTGGGTTTCCCCAGCCACTCTGAGCAGCTTCCAACAAAGATTAAAAGCACATTAAAATGTCACACATTAAAAACTTCCCTGAACAGGGCTGCCTTCAGATGTCTTCTAAATGTCAGGTAGTTGTTTATCTCTTTGATATCTGGTGGGAGGGCGTTCCACAGGGCGGGCACCACTACCGAGAAGGCCCTCTGCCTGGTTCCCTGTAGCTTTTCTTCTTGCTGTGAGGGAACACCAGAAGGCTCTCGGTGCTGGACCTCAGTGTCCAGGCAGAACGATGGAGGTGGAGACGCTCCTTCAGGTATCCTGGGCTGAGGCTGTTTAGGAAGGCCTCCATTTAGGAGATGCCAAAAAGACAAGACTTGCCACTTTAGCTGGACATGCTGAAAAATGAACCTGCCTATCATGTGGTCAGTCTCTGTGCTATGACCCTTTTTACTTACATGTAACTGCCTGGTAACAAAAAGGCACTCTGGGGAGTAGTACACATGCTCCAGGCAGCCTGTAAGCAGCCAAATGTGTGAAGAGGAAGTTCTTGATTCCTTTTCTCAGTCTCTCTTAAAGGCAGATCCAGTTTGCCAGAGCCTTGATTTCTTTGTGTGGCCATCTTGCTAACCTCTTCTATGCTTGCTCTGGGTCTTCCCACCCACAGCTCCTGCTGCAACTGCATCACGGTGTTATCTAAGGACAGCTGCCTACTAACTTTTGCTGCTTAGCCCAGAGGACACTACACTGCTGAGAAAGGCTTTTAGCATTTCTCACACATCTCCCACGTCAGGCTAATTAAATATGGGGCTTCTGGAAGCTTGACCGAACCCAGTGAGTGCTCCTATCCCATAGCAGTAGCTATTCGCTGTTGGTAGAGAATGCCGTTATTACTGCTTGCACTAATGTGCCATAGCTCTGAACTCCTTGGGAGCATCTTCCTAGCCAGAAAATAACTTGATTTCATTCTTGTTGATATTATGCATGATTATCTCTAGGGAAATGCAGAACCAAACATCACTGCTCTCTCCACCCACCCACTGAATGCACAGTCATTGTGCTGCTATCAGTTCGGATCAAAATACAGCCTGCCACGGCTTTTCAAGGCTGATGATCAAGTTGGCAGGGAGGTGGACAAATGGCCCCTACAGAAGAAGTCCATGGCCTTTCTTAGGTATTAATGAACTAACTGAATTCCTAGCACTGCCCTATAACATAAATTCTCAGGGCAGCTCACCAGAAACGCAAGTAAAATACCATATAAAATGAACAAATAAAACATTTTTTTTTTTAAAAAAAAGGACTACTAAGACCTTCTGTGTAGCATCTTATTGTGCAATGTGCTCTCCTCTCTTTATACACTTATGCTCACAGAACCAATTCTAGAGGTGACTACGCTCTGTTTCTTCTGTTAGGGAACTGAATCATAGGGAGACCCAGTGGAGGCTGGTGCATTAGGGTGAATGGGGGCACTGCCCCACCAAGCTCTGTCTGTCCTTAACCAACCCTCACCTGCCCGCCTCCATACAATCAGTTGAGGGATTAGTTGTCTGCCACCTTCTCCTCAGTCTCAAGGCAGATCCACACCAATCCCCCCCGGAACCCTCAGCCAGGGCCGACTTAAGCATATTTGGCACCCCCCCCCCCCATTTCCCAGAGTTGTCCACCTTTTTTTAGGGAGGATGGCGCTGCCGTCAGGGCTGGAGGAGGCGGGCAGTGGCTGTAGGGCGGCTCCTCTGGCAGGGAAGAGGTGGGGATTGGAGGCGGCACCTCCCAGCTCAGCTAGCCGCTTCGTGCTGTGGTGGCCACAGCAGACGGAGACTCTGGGCACAGCACTGCTTCGGCGTGGCATGGCAGAGGCGGGCAAGGGTGGCGAGCTGATGCCAGGAGGCGCCACATCCAACCTCCACCTCTTCCCTGGCGCCCTCCAGAACTTGGCACCCTGGCACCCCGCACCACTAGCCTCTATGGGTAAGAGGCCCCTGCCCTCAGCCAGTGTCTTATCTATCTAACCACTGGCATTAGACCTACTAGGTTTTACACTGAGGATTCTCCATTAAAATATTGCCCAACGATGGATGCAGTAATTAATTGTCATTCACAAAACATTTTAACAGAGTTGGAACAGGATTGGGTTTGTACATTGCCCCGAGTTCCTTGGAGGAAGGGGGGAATATGTGCAATAAGGTAAATGAATAAATTAGAATATAAGACGGCAGGCTTCTTTCCTTCCATAACATAAGGAATGCAGGTACCTCTTCCCACTGCATTTCCCCCAAATACAGGTTCTAACTCAGCTTCGAGAAGTTGTAAAAAGATACAAGTTCAATAGCTAGAAAATCTGGGTTGTCTTGCACTAAGCCAGATTCACTGCCGCTTGGATGCAATGCAGAGATAATCTATTGGCTTCTGTAATGAAGATGCATGATAAAAAATTAAAGGGACTTTAAATACAGCCTTAAGTATGTTTACTTAAACGTAAGGCCCACTGCTTCTGATGGACTTATTCCTATATAACTGTATATAGGAGTGCCTCCACACCTATGTTTCCAGCCGACTATGTTTACAATACTGTATTTTAGCAGTGCCTAAATTCTGGATTGAAACTGCAGGAAAATATTAAAGAGGCACATTTACACGGCCCTGTAGAATTGTAAACTAATGTCATTTGTTGTTTGCAAATGGAAATGTGTTAAAAGCTGACAGGCTGAAATTCAAACCCCACTTTCCTAGGAGTAAGGGGCTGTGGGTCAGATATAAGATTCTTTGCTGCACGAAATACGCATCGGGGTTAAACTAGAGTAGAACGCTACAGTGGAGCTGTGTGCATGAATTTTATAGGAATGCATGACAACAAGATCAAGAGCAGAACCAGGAATCACCAAGGTACACGTTAACGTAGTTTGAGACGCAATCCTGTAATTCTTTACTATAATAACTTTGTCCAGAGGGGTAGCCATTTAAGTCTGTTGAAACAAAAGCCACAGAGTCTTGTGGCATTTAACATCTAACAAATTTATTAAAGACTTTTTGTAGACTGCAGTCCACTTCTTCAGATGAATTAAGTGTTAGTCTAAGTTTCAGGTGGGGGATAATTGTAAATGTGAGTTTAGAGGGAAATGACTTAACAGACTTAACAGTTGCCATTCACAAAGCAGGGCTGGTGATAACACAAACATCCTTCAATTGGTAAGAGAATTAACTGGTGTAGTGTGATTGTTTAAAAAACTGATTCAAGCCAGAGGTGATAAAATGGAACTTCCTCATAAATTGTAAAGTTTGCAACCTCCCTTTGGAGTTCTTTTGCTCAATAACAAGCACCTTAAAGTCAGTGGCAGAGGGTCCTGGGAGAATGCAAACGCAAAAGCCTGTTTCTCATGTCCAATTTGTGTGTCTATTTATTCTGGCCTGTTTGTCTTATGAGAATTGCTCCCAATCTCCCTTGGTTATTGTGATGTTTTCCAGGTTCATTCCCACCATAACCGTATTCCTTCAAATGGTGCACTTCACTAATCACTGAGAGATTTAACACCCCCATCCTTGGTTCATTTACTTGGAAGAAGTCCCCACATTTCAAAGGAATGTGTTCAAAGAATGTGTTTCAAATGAGTATGTTTAAGATTTAAAATAATCAGATTAATGCCACTGGTATGTATCAAGGTATCAAAACCAATGTTTGAAACTCCCATTGTTCTAGGCACATTTTGCGACAGGGGATTTCATTAGCGCAAGCAGTTTCTGAGCTCTGGGTACCTAAGATTTCAAATTAAAACTGCAGAGTGGAAGGAAAGAAGGACCTTTTTATGCCTCCCCATTTCCAGCTACTGTCTGAAGACTGGAGAAGAGACCCTCTTAAGAATATTAGGGGGGTGGGCAGGGGATGGACTAGATGAACATAATATTTTAGCTGCAGTTCATTCATTTTCAGTTTTGTATTCTTGTTATAAAAAAACATGCACCTAGATATTCAGTTATTGCACCCATAACCTAGGTTTAAGGTGCTATTCAGCTCCTAGCTTTCATATCTCAGTTTCTAACACTGATAAAAACAATCAGTTATAAAAGCCATGTCTATGATCTGTTACCTTTTTCTCTGTCTGGATCCCCTCCAGATGCTGTTGAACTACAACTCCCATCAGATCCATTCTGCAATAACGGAAGTTGAAATTAAAAATACAGATTTCATTTATTACCTACTCGCTTCAACCTAAGATGTTTTGCTTCAACCTTAACTACTTTTCCTCTTTCTCTCTTACCTCCCCTGCTCCCGAATAAAAAGTTATGGAAAATTCAAAAGCTTGCATGCTATTTTGTGATATTTTGGTCATCCTCTTCAAGGTATTGCCCTTTTGGAATTTTTCTTATGGGCCAACATTTTGTGCATCTTGGTACAGTGGTACCTCGGGTTAAGTACTCAATTCATTCCGGAGGTCCGTTCTTAACCTGAAATTGTTCTTAACCTGAAGCAACACTTTAGCTAATGGGGCCTCCTGCTGCCGCCGCACCGCTGAAGCACAATTTCTGTTCTCATCCTGAAGCAAAGTTCTTAACCTGAGGTACTATTTCTGGGTTAGCGGAGTCTGTAACCTGTAGTGTCTGTAACCTGAAGCGTATGTAACCCAAGGTACCACTGTATTATTCAGCAACAACAAAAAACTAGCTGCCCAGTCACTTTTGGTCTGAGACATACCTTAGAATGCATCTTGAAAGCTGCGGCAGTAGAACACCACAATTGAGTAACATTTCTGTTTTTCCAAACTTACAAGGGCATAATCATTCCTCCATTACAATACTGTATTACTGAAATTTCACTGCTGTGTCTAGGATATGAAGATGGGCTTTAGATATGTGGCAGCTGTCCATATATTACCAACCTATTTTTATCCTACCCTTCCTCCAAGGAGTTTGGTGTACACTTTGCCTTCTTCCCCTCTCGCTGATCTTTATCCTCGCAGTAGTTTTGGGGTGCAAGTTACATTGAGAACGACTAGTCCAGGGCAACCCAATAAGCTTCATGGCCAAGTGAGAACTTAGTCCAACACTCTTAACCGCAATACCACATTAGGGCTGCATACATTTAAAGCACATGACTTTGCCTGCTTGCTTTCAAGAATCTTGGGAACTGTAGTTCATTCAGGATTCTGGGAACTGTAGCTCTGTGAGGGGAAAACTCCAGTTCCCATGAATTTTTTTTTTTTTTTTTTTTTGGAGGGGAGCAATGTGCTTTAAATGTATTGTTTATTATTTACTTCATAAATTTTATATACCGCTTGATTGTAGGGGGGAAACCCTCAAAGCAGTTTATTTACTTATATATACATTTTAAAGTATTTATTTATTTAAAAAGTACGGTGTACAGTATACACAAACTAACTCTCTTAGGGGGAGTATAAACCAGAAAGTGTTATTGATCGGGAAAACCTTATAGCTTAATCAGAAGAACAGGAAGATACCATTCGTGGTCCCTTTTCTTGATTGTGAATTTTGAGGCAAGCCTTTCTTCTTCCTTTACAAAACTGCAATCTGGACATCACACAGCTAGTATAACAGGTGTTGGAAAAGGAAACTCCCAACAGCCAGGAAGGGGAGAGTGATAAGATGGAAGTCACAGTGGAAGGGCAGGAAGTGTGAGTCAGTGGCACGCCCCTATCATGTTGCTACACAACTGTCTGGTAACATAGCTGCCTTTATGTTGTAATGGGCCAATTCCCTCAGAGCAGCATCCCAGGTAGCTTAAAGCAAAGGTGGGATGCTTTCTTCAGCCTGAGGGCTGCATTCCCTTCTAGGCAGCTGTTATGCACTGAGTTGAATAGGATCCAAAATGTAGCAGTCTGATTGGTCCTAGAACAATAGGATTCAGAATGCAGCAGTCTGATTGGTCCTAGAACAATACAGCAGTATGATTGGTACGCAGGAGCCACCCAATCCAGCTTCAGGTGGATGTGAATCAGCAACCTGATTGGCCTACAGGAGAATCCCGGAATTAGCCAATCACGTGTGGCCCGTTGTGTAAATAATGTATATAAAGCAGATATTTTGGGGGAACTTTCATTCCTCACTACTATGAGCTGAATAAAGAGCATGAAATCCACACTCGACTCTGAGTATATTTCAGCAGCCTTCCAAGACCAGAGGCGAAACTGGGCAGAGCAATGAATGTGAATTTTGCATTCGTACCATACTGTCATTTCTATGCACATTCATGCACCCATCTCTAGTCTAGCCTATATCCAGACAGGCAGAGAGCATTAGCAGAGTTCAAGGACACATTCCAGCCAGGCAAAAAATATTCTGGGTGTTAAACAGGGCCAGTGAGGGGGTGTGGCCTGGAGAAAGTCTCAAGGGCCAGATAGAGAGGCCTGGAGAGCCACATGTGTCTCCTGGGTCCAAAGTTCCCCTCCCCTGCCGGGAAGAATGGCAGATGAAGGTGATGGAATACATGGAGCTGGCTGAGATGACTGGCAGAATCCGGGCCCAAGGAGAAGAGTCGGTGGAAGAAGATTGGAAAAAAATTAGTTTATCTTCAAAAATATTGTAAAATTAAGGATTGCTAGAAAGACGTTGGGAAAACAAAAATTATGTGGTTTTAGTAGAAATGACATAAAGGATTAAGTAAAATTGAATTGGTGAAAGAGAGAATGTAAAATTATAGTATATTAAGACAAATTATTAAGATAAAAACAAGGTTGAAAGGATTTGCTGAAATAACAAATTGAATTAGAATACAAAAATGGGAGGTGTAAGGAGGTCAAGGAAATAAGTAAAGGAAAGAAAGCTATGTAAAGGTTCAATTTGTTCTTTTTTAATTGTTTGTATTTTTTCTGTCTTTTTTATTTTTCTTTTTTTCTCTTTTTTCTTTTTGTAATCTTTAAAATTTGAATAAATATTATTATTATTTTTTTAAAAAAAGTTCCCCTCCCCTGACTTAAAAATGCTCACCAAAAATCACAAAATAAAAGAATTGTAGTGTTGGAAGGGACCCTGAGGATCATCTAGTCCAACGCCCTGCAATGCAAGAATATGCAACAGCCCCTTACAGGAATCAAACCTGCAACCTTGGCATTATCAGCACCACACTATGAGCTGCTCTCTTTTATATTCTAATAAAACAGTCTAGTTCTTAGATAGGTAAGTTGCTTTAGTTGCTTGGTTGTAAGCCATAGCAACTGTATAAAAATATCAATACAAAATAAAAACCAAAATAGGTACATCAGATGCAGACCTGGTCTACCCATAGGTCATGACCAAAAAACATTATTTGATACACTGGAAGTCAACTTCTATACAGAGCTACTGATCAATAAAATAATCTACTTGATGTACAAGAGTGGTGGTGGGGGACTCAGTTGCAAAAACCACATTCTTGGCTGTTTGCTAAATAAAAATTGTTCAATCTTACAGAGAGTCCCAGCAAGAATCTGTTCAAGATACCTGTGTCTTAAGGTAAAGGTAAAGGGATCCCTGACCACTAGGCCCAGTCGTGGCCGACTCTGGGGTTGCGGCGCTCATCTCGCTTTATTGGCCGAGGGAACTGGCGTACAGCTTCCGGGTCATGTGGCCAGCATGACTAAGCCGCTTCTGGCGAACCAGAGCAGCGCACGGAAATGCCATTTACCTTCCCGCCGGAGCGGTACCAATTTATCTACATGCACTTTGACATGCTTTCAAACTGCTAGGTTGGCAGGAGCAGGGACCAAGCAACGGGAGCTCACCCCGTCGCGGGGATTCGAACCGCCGACCTTCTGATTGGCAAGTCCTAGGCTCTGTGGTTTAACCCACAGCGCCACCCGAGTCTTACTTACCCACTAATTTGTGCAACCCAACAAATGGTCAGGTAAATCTTCCAGCACCCCCCCCCCCCAGGTACACAACATGAAAATGAATACAACATCCAAAAAATGTCTTATCTAAGACAGGCTCAAGCAGCATTTTTTCTTGCTAGGAACCACAATCACTTGAGGGTAATTGGCCAGGAAAGCATGTCAGTGGCGGGCAGAGCCAGAGCTGATGGGTGGAGCCAGAGACAAAATGTCCTGGATTAACTAATCCAGCATAAAGAGGAACCCTGCTTCAATTTTCATCCTGGCTACCTCAGATTAGAATTCCAAATCCTATGAAGTTCTCCATAGCAAGTAAGCTCCACTGGGTTTGATGGGGTTGCACTGGAGTATGCAGATTTGTGTGTGCACGTCTGAAACAAAGTAATAAAATTATTATGAAAAGCAGGGCTGCATACACACCAATCTGGTGCAAGCACTGCATATGCACATATGCATCAGATTTTTCATGTGCAGTTGCTGAGCCCGAGCCACTAAGGCAGGTGAGGGGAACCTTTATCAGAGTTGGAAAGGACCACAAGGATAATCTAGATACAGTGGTACCTCGGGTTAAGAACTTAATTCGTTCTGGAAGTCTGTTCTTAACCTGAAACTGTACTTAACCTGAAGCACCACTTTAGCTAATGGGGCCTCCTGCTGCCACCGTGTTGCCGGAGCCCGATTTCTGTTCTTATCCTGAAGCAAAGTTCTTAACCTGAAGCACTATTTATGGGTTAGCGGAGTCCGTAACCTGAAGTGTATGTAACCCGAGGTACCACTGTAATCTAAAAATAATCTGCAATGCAGGAATCTTTTGCCCAACATGGGACCCACGACCCTTGCTCGACTGACTAAGCTATATTTCTCGTAAACTGCTTAGTGGTTTTACATCAATCAAGAGGGATATACATTTTGCTAAATAATCTAAACATTCCAATGAGGCAAGAGGGGAGCCAGTGAGGGGTATGGCCTGGGGATTCCTCAGGGCCTGACAGGAGAGGCCTTGAGCACTTCAATCGACTACTGGGCCTAAGCTTCTTCACCACTGCTTTAACGGACTCTCCAGATGGAAGGCTTGCTTGCGGTGAATGTGTAACATGGTTACAAGTGAAGTGGCAATAGGTGAATAATGTCCGCTAATATCAGTTATACAGCCTCTTTATATAAAATCACCGGGAGGATGGGATATTTTTGGAAGCCTACTTCAGTATATTATGGGACGCAGGTGGCGCTGTGCGTTAAACCACAGAGCCTAGGACTTGCTGATCAGAAGGTGGGCGGTTCGAATCCCCGCGATGGGGTGAGCTCCCGTTGCTCGGTCCCTGCTCCTACCAACCTAGCAGTTCGAAAGCACATCAAAGTGCAAGTAGATAAATAGGTACCACCCCGGCGGGAAGGTAAACGGCGTTTCCGTGTGCTGCTCTGGTTCGCCAGAAGCGGTTTAGTCATGCTAGTCAATGACCCGGAAGCTGTACACTGGCTCCCTCGGCCAATAAAGCAAGATGAGTGCAGCAACCCCAGAGTCGGTCATGACTGGACCTAATGGTCAGGGGTCCCTTTACCTTTTTACTTCAGTATATTAGCTCTGCAAGGTGTGCTGGTGATACACAAAAAGGGAATGTGAGTGGTACTGATTTGCCTCCTTTGTGCTAATCTGAGCTACATAACCTGGAAATGTTGGACTCGTAGTCAGAAATCTGTATAGCTATTTATTTTAAAATTTTACAAGCTGCCCTTTACCAAAAAAATGCATTTCAAGGCAGTATACAATGAAAATTTAATATTACATTATAAGTAAGTAAATGCATGCTACAAGATATTCCATTTAATGCAATAAATCACATGACAATTACATCTCCTGCTCCTCTTTTAAGATGACTGCTAGAGCTTTTTGAAAGCTACATTTAACCCCTTACTTTTCCAGAGTAAAGACCACCCTCTAGAACTCCTTATGAAGAAAACCATTTGACAGTACCACTGTTTAGCAAAATAGCATTGTCTGATTCTCTGAAATCATGTCTGTCATCTTCATAGAATTGGTATCAGCCACCTGTTTTGAAATTCTTGACTTTAATGTGGCTGCAGCAATCTAGTCAATTATTCTTTATGGTTGGCCACTTCAATAATAATAATGGAACAAGAATAAGCATGGGATGGATGAGGAAAGCTAGAAGGGAACAGCTTTTCTGGGTGTTTTCAATGTTTCATGCAATGGATACTTAGGACAGATGTAGTTTCTCCCAACCACAGGTGTTGCAGTTGTTGAAAAGCATGCCACTATTAAACCTCCAATGCTACTACTTTGCAAATTCTGTATAACTAGCTGCAACAATTCTACCTCCTGCAGCACTACTGGACAGACACAGGAGCCTCGCCCCATATTGAGTTACCACTCAGCTTCCGGAAGTGGGATTTGAGTTCCTGCTCTCACTTTAGCCAAAGCAGCTGTGACATCCTTCCTTGGAAAGCACTAGGTCACCTATATATAATTGCTGCCCATGCTAGAAAAATGCCTTGATCAGCAAGCCAGGGAGGGAACCCAAAGATGATCACAAACTGCTAGACCAGCAACTAGGAGAGCAACAAAGTCATAGGGAAGAGCAGGACAAAAAATGCAGTCTGCAACCTGGGCTTGTGCTGCATATACTGTATAGGTAAAGGTAAAGGTACCCCTGCCCGTACGGGCCAGTCTTGACAGACTCTGGGGTTGTGCGCCCATTTCACTCAAGAGGCCGGGGGCCAGCGCTGTCCGGAGACACTTCCGGGTCACGTGGCCAGTGTGACATCGCTGCTCTGGCCAGAGCCAGAGCCGCACACGGAAACGCTGTTTACCTTCCCGCTGGTAAGCGGTCCCTATTTATCTACTTGCACCCGGAGGTGCTTTCGAACTGCTAGGTTGGCAGGCGCTGGGACCGAGCAGCGGGAGCGCACCCCACCGCAGGGATTCGAACCGCCGACCTTTCGATCGGCAAGTCCTAGGCGCTGAGGCTTTAACCCACAGCGCCACCTGCGTCCCCGCATATACTGTATACCATACATTTAATGCACAAGTATCACATTTAAAGCACACTTTACTCTCAAAGAATCCTGGGAATTGCAGTTTAAGGGTGCAGAGAGGGATGAACTGCAGTTCCCATATTCTTTTGGGAGAGATATGCCTTGCATGTATGGTGTGTACACAGCCTTAATTATCTTGCAGGGGGCAGTGGCTTTAGCTGGCCATGTGTACAGTGGTACCTCAGGTTAAGTACTTAATTCTTTCCGGAGGTCCGTACTTAACCTGAAACTGTTCTTAACCTGAAGCACCACTTTAGCTAATGGGGCTTGCTGCTGCTGAAGCACGATTTCTGTTCTTATCCTGCAGCAAAGTTCTTAACCTGAAGCACTATTTCTGGGTTAGCGGAGTCTGTAACCTGAAGCGTATGTAACCCGAGGTACCACTGTACTTTAGTTGTGAAGCATACTGTACAAGTAATGTTTCCTCTCCCTTTCTCCATAACTGGTCCGTGTTTTACAACTCCTTCTATATCCCTAATAAGTTAGAGCAAAAAACGCACAACAGTCGGCCAACCCTGCCAAAAGAAAATGTTCTCTGAGCATGTGCAATTTCAGTGTTTAAAAACTCACTTAAATCAAAGAACCTGCATGGCTACTGCAGTGACAAATGTGTCTTGAGTCACCCACCCAATTGCTAAACACATTTCCCTGGGAATAAGCACACTTTTGCTGTAGAAAATGATAAGATAAAGTAAATATAGTAAAATTAGCATCTGTCGCCTTGTACATTCCTAGACAGGTGCCTACAGTTTTTTTAAAACAACAACAATTAAATCAGAAATAATGTTGCAGTGATCAGCTTTGACAGTGATGGGTCTTTACGTGACATCTCCTAAATGGCTAAAGACCAGGCTACCTAGAAGATCATATTGTCCCTTACAAACTGGCCGGCCACTGTGATCACCTGAAGAAGCCCTCCCAACTGTCCCACAGTTATTTATTTAGCTTTGACATGAATTAAGGCTTTTAGCATAGTGCCAACAGTAATTTGGGACACTTTTCCTATTGAAATCTGACAGGCCCCTGATATTTTGTCACCTGAAAATGTTTCTGTCTTGCTAGTGGGACTAATTTCAGTAAGTGTTGCTCATTTGTTCTGCATTTATGATGTTTTAATGATTTATTGTACATTGCTGTGATTTTTGAAAAAGGAGTTGGTGGGTTACAAATGTTATATACAGTGCCCTTAACATTGCTAAAAAGTGCATGGAATATGGCAATATTGGGAGCTGGCTGCTGCTGAGACAAAAGGATCTGGCAAGAGTGCAGTATCTGTGCCTAAGGCTAGCTATGAAGCAAGAACAAATGAGCAACAACTTGCTGTTCAAGAAGCAGAAGCTCACTGGAGGCAGAGAACTGACTGTAACCCCTATGTAATTCTTCCTGGTAGGGTAACTAATTGGGACTGTGTGCATACCATATATTTAAGGTGCATTTCTCCCACCCCAAAGAATCCTGGGAAGTTTAGTTTACCCTGTACAGAGCTATAACTCCCAGAATTATGGCTCCCAGGATTCCGCAGTGTGTGAACCTTGAATGTATAGGGTCTATGCACCCAAAGGCATGTGTGGGAATGCAACTAGCTTGGGGGAGCTTTGATTGATTCATTGCTCCAATCTGAGTGGGACAAAGAAGCCATGAAACACAGGAGGTCCCAAGAGGGAAAGCCCTTTTAGTTTTTGAAGGATGCCGAAATGACTGCTTTGTTGTATATACAGCAAGTGTAGGGAACCCATAGCCCTCCAGATGTTACTGGACTGCAGCCATGAGTGTAGCCAAGGTGGGGCAACTGCCCCCCTAAATCAATAAAAATACATAGCAAACTGAGGTTCTGCCCCCCACCCACAAAAGGCCTGCCTGCACTAACAAAAATCATGGCTACGCCCATGACTCCCATTAACTCCACCCAGCATGGGTAACGGTCAGGGATGATGGGAGGGGCAGTTCAGCAACATTTGGAGGGCCACAGGTACACCACTCCTGATATATGGGATGGGATTGAGGAGAACTTTATTGCTGGAATCGTAGTCAAGTTAGCTTGTCCAGATTCCTACAGACACAAAAGAAAAGGCGTTATGTATTTTGCCTAGGAACCTATGATGCTCTGCTAGTACTTAATAATCAGTGATGAATGGGAGAGGTTGTGTTTTTCTGCCACTCCAAAATGTTTACAAGTTATGTCTCAATTCTGTCAACTTTAAAGCTTTCAGTGGGTGGTAAGTTTTCTTCAGGCTGTATTAACAATTACTCTGGGAGGTGTCGCTATTTGGTTTGGAGGGAGCATGGTTGTTGCTACTGTAACGGACTACTTTTGGAGCGAAGTGTGGAGAAAGCCTTCATTAGTTCCAAATCCACAGTGATACTCTTCCTAACACAGGGTAGACAGAAAGTAGATGAGGCTCTACCACAGAACTTTTCAAGTTGGTGACATCTTTTTTGGACATGCATCATTTCGTGACACAGTAATTCAATTTTACTAGCAAACTGGAGGTTAAACGAACCCTTTCCAGCGCCAGGAGGGAGCATTTGTGCGACACACCTACACACAAACATGTTGTGACGCAGAGTGTGGAAAGCTCTGTTCTACCACTTTATTGCTTGTAGATTTGACAATAGCAACAACAACAAAAACCAACTGCATGCAGTTGGAGGAACCAATCACTTTGTCCCCTTCTTGTCAGGCCACAACAGGCCAGTAAATATATTTCCATGCTGGTCATCTTTGTGGGATTACTGTATATATAAGGCTACTTTAAATTAGGCTGCTGAAGCCCCTGATCTATATTGCACACGAAAGTAGTTATGCACTTGGATGTGATACTTAAGTGGCTGTACCCCAAGATACCATTTTGCATCTAATTCCACCCCAAGTGACTACTGTGTACTTCAGCTGGTGCACCTCAAAGCACAAAATAAATCCTGCAAAATTTACGCCTGTAAGCTAACGTAGTTCACTTGCAGAGACTAGTTATTGTCATTAAAATGCAAGAAACCTATCAAGGAGATTATGTTCTCACACTAACCTACATGTTGGTTGTAGTGTTTCACACATGGGGAAGCACTTGTCTTCAGTGAAATTGCAATGTCAGATTTTGAAGATCAAATTACAGCAGTACATGCTGAAATACCATTAATGACTGAAAGGTGAAAAGACCCTGAAATTTGTGACAGTGTCTTCTTGCCGATTATGAAACAGGCTACTGTTCCCAAGTGGCTTTTTCTCCAAAGTAAACTCACAAATAGGCTTCCTTCAGAAGCAAGCACAGCTGAGACTATAAGAGTCAAAAATGCGTGAGAAATGTATGACTTCATGCCAAAAATACCACCAGAAGAAGCTGTGCCTATTTTGGGTATTGAGGCAGCACTATGAAGTACAGGACAAGAGTCATGAATAAGCAATGAACATACAGGTGAGAAACAGCTGATCTCAGAAATGAACCCACCCTAATCCCAGATTACATCCCAGGGCCAGATAATTGAAATGAGGGGCTGTTGAGTTATATGAAGTTGACACCTTCATAAACTGGGCTAGGACTGGGGAGACACAGGTTCAAATCCACATGAAACAGAGGCTGTGTATGCACTGCTGCTTTAAAAAAAAAGATGCATCATTCTCTCACCCTGCCCCCCAGTTTCCAGGGAGCAATATTTCATAAGAAACAAGACAATATAGATTGTGGCTATTACATGGAGAGTAAACAGGAATGTGTACACGGCCTAACTTGCTGGTTTTGGTCCAGTCGCTCTTTGTAGTCCTAGCCTAACAACTCTCAGGTTTGTTGGAAAGATGAAAAGGAAGATGAAGATGAAAAGGATGGGTGGAGCACACTGGGCATCTTTATTATACAGCTTTTGGCAAATGCTGAAGACACCTCTTTACCCTTTACCTCTTTATCAACTCTTTTGATACCGGAAAGATATATTTTCTTTTTAAATTTTTATTTGCATTTTCAAAAACAGGAAGAGGAGAGGTATATTTTCAGGACCCATGTTATTTGGAGGCTTCTAAATTGTAAACTATTCTGAACATTTTGTTTTAATTGCTGTAACTCACCCTGGGACCTCGGGTTGAAGGCAGGGTAATTAATAAATATATTAATAATAGGACCGTTTATGGTCCCCATAAGCACCTTGGAGGAAAGATAAGAGTTCAAGCGTCATGATAAAAAAAGGTGGAGGCCTTCCAAAATCCAGAGCTGGTCAAAAAGTTGCGTTAGGGCCCCTCCAGATGTTGCAAAACCTCCAGATGTTGCAAAACAGTGTCAGTGCAAGCTTTCCATGTCGACCAGAACTCTGAGGCGGGTGGGTCGAGTGAGCTAAAAAAAACACGTTAGCCTGGATCTTGAAAAATGAATAAATAAACCAAACCTATCACTGGTTTGCTGCTAGTGCGATTACACAGCCATTTTCGCTTCCAGATACCCCGCCCTCCCGGTTCCTTCCCCGCTGGCTCCTCCTTATCCGAGTTCGAGCAGCCATCCCAAATCAAGTCACGCAGCATTTCTGCATCCTGGATTCGGCCCCCGCCCTCGCGCCTCGACTCCCCGCGCGGCCACGTCCCGCCACACGGCTGCCATTCAAGCCCTGCGCCTTGGCGACGAAGCCGCCTTGGAGCCCGAGAGGCTTGCTTCCGAGCAGGCGGGCGTGCGGCCTGCAGAGCTTCCACAGCCGTTTCCTTCCTCAGCACTAAAAAGCGCGGGACCGGCAGGCCCCGTCCCCGTCCCCATCCCCCACCCCTCCCTTCCAAACAGACAACCTTAGCCTTACCCAGTGCAAGTCAACAGCGCGCATGCTCAGGAAAAAAAAGGAGGGGGGAGAAACAACCCTCCCCCATACCTTTCTTCGGTTCCCGCCTCTCGCGGAGACCACGCCCTTACTGAGAGGCGCGGAACACCCCAGCACCCACCCTCGCCCCGAACCGAGAGCTCTGACTGGCCCCACGCCCCTTTCACTCTGGAAACTCTCCTCGTTGCCATTGGCCGAAAGTCGCGTGAGGAAAGTCGGAGGCGGGGGTCCGCCGGCTATATAAACCCTGCGAGCGGCCGCCGTTCTTTCTGCTGTGCCGCGCTCCTTACTGTGTGGAGAGGGCTTGACGCTGGTGCTGCCTGTTACCGCCGCCGCCGCCGGTTTTTTCCCCTTTTTTTTTTAAGCTACCCCCTTCCTCTATTCGACTCATTCCCGCCGTCATGGCCAACCCGGTCGTGTATTTCGACGTCTGCGCTGACAACGAGCCCTTGGGGCGCGTCACCTTCGAGGTACGAAGAGAGCCGTTGAAGGCTAGAGCGCGGAGAGAGGGGCGCGCCTGAGGAGGACTCGGCTCCGCCGCCATTTCCTGCCGGGGAGGGAGTTCGGGGCCATTTTGGGACTTGTGTGTGTGTGTGCACAGGGAGGGTGGGGGCGGTTAGGAGCGCCGGTTGGGGGGTGGGGGAGGGGGCGCGATCGCCTCACTGCGGCGCGAGAGGGGCTGCGCGCGCACCCGGGCGGCCTGGGTGGCGGGGGGGGGGAGGACGGCAACCGAGGAAGGGAAGTGGGCGCGCGCGGACGGGCGTCGCCTCCTCCACGTGGCCTGCGCAGCCTGCCCTGGGGGAAGCGGTTGCTGGCTGCCGCCGCCTTTGTTTCCCCCGCCGCCGCCGCCGCGCCTTCCTCGCTCTTCCCTGCGCGGGGAAGGGACGGGCTGCTAACAACGCCTGCAAGGCCTTTGGCTCTTCACGCCTCGCCCCTGACGCTGCCCATTCTCCCCACGCCTTTGCTGCAGAGATGGGAGGAGGGCAGTGGGGGGGGGGCTAGCCTCCATTTTTGGGTTATTTTCCGTGGTAGTTTTCAGGGCTTTTTTTTTTTTTTTTAGTGAAACGAGGCTTAAGGATTGCCTTACGGGCGTCTCTAACGGACCCCCCCATTATAATGCAAGTGCTGTGCGGACGAGCCCCTTTTTCGATCGGAGGTATAGGCAAGGCCTGGATTCTCGGGCTTTCTGTCCCTCCCCTCTCCCGATCAGGTTTTCCTTGATAGCAAAAGCGCCAAATGGCGGGCTGCGGTCTCCCGTGCCTATTTCCTTGCGTGGAGCAAGGAGATTCGTGCACCGAAAAGCTGCGAGTGTAGCTTTGTTTTCCTTGACCCGCGATTTTTGTAAGAAAATCTTCACTCATCCAAGCCCACGGCAGAGGTTAGGCATGGCTATGAAATGTTACATCTGCTCCTTTTAACGTTTTGATGGATTGTGTCTGCTTTGTGCGGGGGGGAAATAAGCGCGTTAAATTTCAGTGCGGGGTTTCAAAGTGCGACAAATGATCGCACCACAGAGGTGGCTGTTGCAAGTTTTACCCCGTATGCGAATGGTGCTAGAGCCAGATTGAGCACGGTGCACGCTAGTGTTGTCCAGCTAATTTGTACCTGGCGTGACTCCTGTCACTGCAGCAAAGAATAAACGGACAGTATGCCGATTGGATTTGGGAAGTGGGTGGAACACTTCGTGCCTTTTCCAAATTATGAAAATTCTGCCTTGTAGGATGCCTTTTGTACACTAGCTAAAGTTGTGCCAAAACAAAATGCAGTTGTATGTAGATTTGTTAGGATTACACTTTTAACTGGTGGTAATAAATATGGTGAGTGGACAGTAAATCGTTTTTTGCCTGATTGCAGCTGGCCTCAATATTTAGCAGTAGATGGTAGTTAAGTCACCCATTTTTATTAGAAGACTAGAAGGATTCTGGTTTGTCAGAGCTCCCTCTAGAGTGCTCTTCAATCTAAGGCATAAGCATGCTGTATCAGTCTAATGTGCCTTGATCTTCTCAATTAGCTTCTGCCTTGTATCATTCCTGCACAGTTCAGTTCGAGAAATGAGTCAACAGTCAGTTTTGATTTGCAGAATAGGATGTTTTCAGTTTATCACATCCCTTGCAATACATATATTTTGGTGCATGTTGCTAGAATTAATGACACTGATAATTACAAATGGTTAACAGGATAGCTTGAATGATTGTTATACGCCATAACCACCCAGGTTAAATATTTTAAAAGGCAGTGCTTCTCTTGGTAAAGCAATACAGCAAGAAGGATCAATGAGACTGGGAAAATTAAGGGAGTTAGTAAAATGTGTCTATTCAAACTGTCACTAATTGACTTCTGTTTTTGTCCCACAGCTATTTGCAGACACGGTTCCAAAGACAGCAGGTTTGTACATTTGAAGTGCCTTCATCTCCAGGCATGCTTGTTGGAAGTAATTTTTCAAGGATCTAAGCAAAGGCTGTTCTTACAAATGTCTGCCTCTGATTTCAGAGAATTTCCGTGCCTTGAGCACTGGGGAGAAAGGTTTTGGTTACAAGGGGTCCTGCTTCCACAGAATCATTCCTGGGTTCATGTGCCAGGTATGTAGCAGTTATGATTTTAGTCTTACAGTATTTGAATTGCACTGTTTATGAGATTCATTCATATAAAAAGCATTGCGGTCCTGCCTTGTCATGTTTTACGATTTATGATAGTCTGGTCCCTAGACTTTGATCTTTTCTGCTTGCATAATTGCTCTTCTGTCCTGAATCCATATATATATATATATCTCGCCCAGTGTCAGGTTTCAGCTACATGTGTATATTGTTTTTCTATAGGGTGGTGACTTTACTCGTCATAATGGAACAGGTGGTAAATCAATTTACGGTGAGAAGTTTGCTGATGAGAACTTCGTCCTCAAGCACACAGGTGCTGGCATCTTGTCTATGGCAAATGCTGGTCCCAATACAAATGGGTCTCAGTTCTTCATCTGCACTGCCAAAACTGACTGGTGAGTACTTTGCTTGAGACTCTCAACAGTGAACTTAGGCATTAGTTCAAATGGAATAGAATACCCTGAGCCTGAAGTAGAAGGTTGTGTTTTGTCTAAAGTTACACCAAACATAATAGCCAAGCATAATTTCTTGGCTAGCATAGTTATTGCCTGCTGCTTGTCACCTAAAATCTTCTGAATGTTGACAAGATGGTAGCCTTAAATGTATTTGGAACAGCTTTACGAAATAACAAAAATCACAAAAGCATTCTAAATTGTTCTAACCAATTTATTTCCTTAGGTTGGATGGGAAACATGTGGTCTTTGGCAAAGTCAAAGATGGAATGAATATTGTGGAAGCAATGGAACGCTTTGGGTCAAGGAACGGCAAGACAAGCAAGAAGATCACCATCTCTGACTGTGGGCAGCTGTCATAAAATTCCTTTGTCTTAACAATCAACCATTCCTTCTGTAGCTGGGGTTAGTCCCCTGTAATCCTTGTGCTCCTGACTTACTGCTGCTTTTCTATTGGGTTTCAATTTCTGCTCCCTCACAAGTCCAGCTGGACTGAAGACAACTTTGTTTGCAAAGTGAAATAAAACAAGTTAAACCACATGCTAGTTTGTTGTTTTCTCCCCCAAGGCAAAGCCTTGCATGTTATAATCTGATCAGATAGGTCCTAATCCTAAAAACATTGTCAAACCTTGGGGTGGCTTAGGTGTTGGGCAATGTTAAGCCTGTCTTTGTAACCTTTATTCTAATCTTTGGGGATGGAGAACTTGTTCTTCCCCATAGTGATCACCATAGCAGACTATATACTCTGCTGACGGAGGCTGATAGAAGTTGGGGCCTCTGAGTTAACTAAGTTACTGTTTGAACATAGTTTGAGATATACTAAAGTGTGTGATCCTATGAGAGGGAAGCCGTATTATCCAAATAGTGCTGCCTAGTTCTAGCCCAAGAATAAAAGCTGGTAATTCTAAGGCATTAAGCTGAAAATGTTGAGGCATTTGCTCTATAAATATCTTGTTATACTGCTTAAAGGGGGGGAAGACATCCAAATGTCCCAACTAATACACATTTACTTGGGCAAGTATCCACTTACACAATTTCTTACAATTTTTTGGGATCAGCAAGCTGTAATTTTCATCTTCTAAACTGGTCTCTGCTCACAGTGGTACTAACTGATGTCAGAAACATTACAACATTGGTATATTTGATGATATGAACTAAACACTGGCCGTGTCCCTTAGCAAGTAAATCACAAAAGTATTGCTGGATGATTGCTATATTTGCAAGAGAAGTTACATTGTTGGCTTCACAAGGGACAGCAACCTGCGGATGCACTTACAGGATCAACTAAAACTAACGTTGCATGTAATACTGTATTTTATGTTCAGCTGTTTCATTGGCATTAGTCTTGATGCCACTAAAACCCTTTATGGAAAATGACAGTACCATTCACTTAAGAAGCATGCTGTTTGGTGGGGCTCACTCATTTTGTGGGTGATCCTGATCCTGCTCAGGACTTGTGTTCAGGATGATGATGAAAGGAGTCTAGGATGGAGCAAGCAATACAATGCGTATTCTATGTCAACTGGGCTCCTTAACAATTTAGGGTTAAACAATGCCTATTGCTACTAGGAAATCACATTCCAAGCATGCAATGTTGGTTGGAGATAGCAAATTGAATAGTTCATTTGGGAGGCTGCAGGCTAATGGGCAGAATAGACTTTGGAACCTGAACAGCTTTGTGGCAGCATTCTGAGTGCATATGAATAGCATCTACATAGGTTTCATAGCAGCTGCCAACATAAATCACAAGACTGGGTTACTGATGTCTTATTTGCCTACCGCTGAGATTACAATCTTTGTCAATACCTTGTTAAAAAATATTTGGGTGAGTAACTGTCACTACTGGGAACCTCTAATGACTGCAAACATGACTAAACATTGGGCAGGACATGTGTATGCTGAAATGCTCAAGAGAACAGCATGATGTTTAAACAAACATCTAATCTACCAAGGGCTTGTTGATAACTAGCTAGCTCAACATTACTGAACTAAAAGTTTTAGTTCTATATAGGACAAGGTGTTTGAAACAGGTTGCTTCAGGACAAGGAAAGCTAGGAATATTTTAGATATGTAATAGACCCCATCATTTCCTCCAAGGAGGTTAAGGTGACATACATGGCTCCCTCATTTTATCCCAAGATCCCCTCCAGCAGGGCTGGAAAAGTGCTAACTAGGCTTTGAGAAGGAGGGACTCTAAGACCCTGCCAGAGCCCTTAATGGAAAATTGGGGCAATTCTTAAATTTAAAGGTTGGAGTTCATATTATCCAACTTGTGTCTCTGCAATATTTAGAACAATGTTGAAGGAATGAAGTCCCAAACTTACTGTATGAATCTGGGATTCAGTCACATGATGCTATTTTCACATTCACTAGAGAAAAAAAGAGACGCTCCCCTTGCTAGTGTAACATCCAATTTGTAATCTGATTTACTCAGATGGGATATTACAACTCTCAATGCCCCCAGTATGTTAATATCATAATTGGATTAGATAGATTGGAGCATAAATTTTCTACCATCTGATTGGTATGAGCTTGTTTGTTTAATCTGCCTGTTGATCTGTCTGGTTTTGTTGGTCTTCTGCAGTGTTCTTAATTAAAAAGAAAAAGAAGCATTAACTGCATATAATTTACAATATTTATGTCTAGTTATGCCTGGCTCAGAACTAATTTTTCAGCAGGGTTGTGTGCATATGACTTCTAGGAAAGGGATCTGTTCACCATGAAACCAAAATTGCAGTAGAATAACTGCTTTTGCAAATGAAAAAAGGGGCACGAGTGGGAACCTGAACCTGAATGTCTGCACTTCTGTGCCCCCACACTCTCTGAGGCCATTGGAAGGTTTCACAGCCATTATATACAACATGGAGATTCCTATCCTGCCTGCTGAAAAAGGAAAGGGAGGACATGGGAAAAGGAAGCTGCTGCTGTGGGTTACATCATCATTTGCTGATATTCCTTCATCCTCCCCCTCCCTTCCAGGTTTGCAGATGTAGCTCGGGATGCTATGCGGAGAAAGAGCACTACTCCAGGAGGAGAAATTAGGATTTTATTTCAGGTTCTAGCATCTGGTTGAACGAGAAATTTAAGCACCTATCATAATGTAGCTGCTGAAAACCATCTTTAAAAAGGCTCTTATAGCCACACAGTTTGCTGCAGGATAGAAATTTTGCCAAGGATTTCTAGCAAGAGTATCAGATTCCCAAAGGAAGTTTTTTTTAAAAAAAACTGGGAAATTATTAAGCTGCATAGAAAACATTCTGCATTTCTGATTTGGAGGCCACCCTATTACTGCATTCCCCCTTGAGACCGCAAACTCAGCCGGTAAGACTTTACCCTGTTCTGCCCTTTGCTTTTGTCTTTAATATCCTAGATGTTCTAGAATCACAGTGTTAAGGACACAGGCACAAGAACAGAGGAAGAAAATAACTGGATCCCATTTGCGGTAATCTAATGAGAGAGTAATGAAAACAAGCAATGAAATAAATGGTTGAAGGCACATATGCATCACACGACCTCATTTTTTAATTCCATGCTATTATGCACCAGTGATAACACCACATGGCTTTGTGGCATAACAGTCACACTCCAATCCGAGGGTTTGGGGGCTTCCCCAAAGTCCCATCCAGATGGGTGCCACTGCTTTAAAGACTTCCTTCGCAGAGTGCCAGGAGTCTTACCGTTCCCTGTAAACAATTACGGTTTATATCAAAAGGTAGAGCTTCACACCATGTAGTGGCGCTGCTTTTGCTCTTTCGTAGTCATAGTGCAGGAAATACCTTCTGGTTACTTTACAGAACACCATTTGGAAGGTATCCAAGAAAGTAGCTGCATGCCTGGGCCAAATGCTTCGCTAGCAGGAAGCTATCTCTGGACTTCATACCCTGGTGCAACGATCAAACTTGAGGAATGCCCTCCTCTATTTTGCTATGTCTAATTCTCAGACAGCTGCAGTATTTGGTGTCTGAGCACCTTGCCAAGAATACTGGCTCAGTCATTCAGGGACTGGGAACCAGGGCACCAGACAGATGTCAGGACTGCAAATTCCACCACTTCTAACCGCTGATGGGTGCGGGAGGGTCACAGACCCCAAGAGCAGAAGAATGCACACGCGTTCAGAAAAGGAGAACATAGTGTCCATTTCTTTAAAAATCTATTATTTTATTTATACCTCGCTCATCTGGCTGGGTTTCCACAGCCACTCTGGGCAGCTTCCAACAAAATATTAAAAATACCTTGAAACAGTCATTAAAAACTTCCCTAAACAGGGCTGCTTTCAGATGTCTTCTAAAAGTCAGATAGTTGTTTATTTCCTTGACATCTGTTGGGAGGGCGTTCCACAACCGAAGCGATATCTGCTTTTAAGTCCCTTGAAGCTGAAAGGCAGTTCTTTTTTTTTTTTTTCTCCAAAAGAAAGCAGGCACAGGTTTTTACAGTATTTTTTAAAGCAAAACACTGGGGATTTTGTGGGTGGTGCCTGGCACCCAAACCCTTAAAAAGACTCCGGGGTCGAAGCGTAACACTGTGGGCTGCCGTTGGAGGCTTTCCATAATGACCTGCCTCTCCATGCAAAACGAAAAAGGCTTGCAGAGCTTAATATTGCAGAGATAACGCTGGATCGGGGCCCTTTCTTCTAGGATACCAGTCTCTTGCGTGCAGGAAAATGTATTTGGCATAGAGGAACCTTCCGTCCTCTAAGCCCCCGTTTCGAAATAGACGGAAACTCAAACCCGGCTCTGCCACCTCAATGAGGACTAGGACTTTATAACGTCTCGTTGCACGACGTGTTCTTGTTCTCCGAAGCTGCACCTCGGGAGTAGCAACTCCCAATCTTGCGCCTGCCGTGCAAATTGCTGCAATGCAACACGGCGATGCCTACATGGGCGGTCCGTAGCCTATCCTATTTTAATTTTTTTTATTAAAAGCAAAGAAAGAAACCCAACACGGCAGCGCCTGGATGCATCCACACGGTGCGCGTGCATTTACAGCAGAGAAGATCGCGGTGTGTGCTCTCCTCCTCTCCTGGCTGCAAAACTGGACGGGAAAGGCAGCAGGAGGGAAGGGATTCTGCAGCACAAGGAGAAAAGCAAGCCGCTTTGCAGCAACCCGACACGCTCCTTCTTGCAGCAGCCGGGAAAAGCCCCGCAGCCAGAGAGGCAGAGAGGCG
This sequence comes from Podarcis cretensis, assembly GCF_951804945.1. Lineage (NCBI taxonomy): Eukaryota > Metazoa > Chordata > Lepidosauria > Squamata > Lacertidae > Podarcis > Podarcis cretensis. The sequence continues at coordinate 35,578,892 of NC_137185.1, read as the reverse complement.
GTGCAGATGACTCACCCGGCTCCGTGGGCGGGCGGGGTCGAGAAAGAGTTGCCCAGCCCTGTCCGCGCTAGTGGAAATCTACCGCTCCCTCCTCCCTTCTTTCCAGTCCGGGGAGAGAGAGCGATTGAGATTCCGCCCCCTCCCCGCATCTCGGGTGGTTTCCCTTTCTGGGCGGCAACTCCCAGCTTTGAATTTGTTCTGCAAAATAGCGCCCCTCCGTGGCCGATCTTGGCTACTGCAAGACGAGCCCCCGGAATTTCTGGAGTCCGGGAGGTGAAATGGGAATTTCTGCGGGTGGTTTCTCAAGCTTTCCTCGGAACTGTCGGGAAAACTCTCCGCCACCTGCTCAAGCTTTGAGGAAGGAAGGGAGGGAGGGGGGAAGCCTGGCAAATGGCGTTGCGGACCGGAGCTGATGGCAACTGGAGCCCAACCAGATCTAGAGGAGGACATAGGTTCCTCGTCCCCATTACAGGGGTACCTCGGTCAAAACAAAATAAAAAAATTCCTTCCAGTAGCACCTTAAAGAGCAACTAAGTTAGTACTTGGTATGAGCTTTCGTGTGCATGCACACTTCTTCAGATACACGCATGCACACGAAAGCTCATACCAAGAACTAACTTAGTTGGTCTTTAAGGTGCTACTGGAAGGAATTTTTTTATTTTGTTTTGACTATGGCAGACCAACACGGCTACCTATCTGTAACTGGAACAGTGGTACCTCGGGTTACAGACGCTTCAGGTTACATACGCTTCAGCTTACAGACTCCACTAACCCAGAAATAGTACCTCGGGTTAAGAACTTTGCTTCAGGATGAAAACAGAAATCGTGCGGTGGTGGCGCAGCAGCAGCAGGAGGCCCCATTAGCTAAAGTGGTGCTTCAGGTTAAGAACAGTTTCAGGTTAAGAACAGACCTCCGGAACGAATTAAGTACTTAACCCGAGGTACCACTGTACATGGATATGGATTCCCGCCCCGTCCCCCTCTAGAGAATGTGCCCAAGATTGCAATTTAACAGAGCAAGGCTGTCAGATGTAAGCCACACAGTGAAACTTATTTCTTTTATCTTTTTTTTTTAGTGGAATTTATTTCTGAGTACAGTGGTATCTCAGGTTACATACGCTTCAGGTTACATACGCTTCAGGTTACGGACTCCGCTAACCCAGAAATAGTACCTCGGGTTAAGTACTCTGCTTCAGGATGAGAACAGAAATCGGGCTCCGGTGGCGTGGCGGCAGCGGGAGGCCCCATTAGCTAAAGTGGTGCTTCAGGTTAAGAACAGTTTCAGGTTAAGAAAGGGCCTCCGGAATGAATTAAGTACTTAACCTGAGGTACCACTGTAGATATATTCACTACAGTGGTACCTTGGTTCTTAAATGCCTTGGTCCTCAAACAGCTTGGAACCCAAACCCAGAAGCAAGTGTTCCGGTTCGTGGACTTTTTTCGAAGCCGAACATGCTCCGTTTTGAGTGCCACATTTCCGTTCAGAGTGCCACACTTCTATTTTGAGTGTTACGCTGAGGTCTGTCTGTTTTTGCTATTTATTTTGATTTTTTGTTTTTCCGACTCTTTTTTTTAATTTTTGTGACTGTGTGGAACCCATTTCAGCTACTGATTGATTGATTGATTGTGTGACTGGAGTGCATTGTTTATAGCTTTCATTTTATGGATCAGTGGTCTTGTTAGGTAGTAAAATTCATGCTAAATTTCTCTTTTAGGGGTTGTTTTTAAAAGTCTGGAACAGAGTAATCCATTTTGCATTACTTTCTATGGGAAAGCGCGCCTTGGTTTTGGAACACTTTGCTTTTGGAACAGACTTCCGGAGCAGAATAAGTTTGAGAACCGAGGTACCACTGTACATACAAATAGCTCCGCTGGATCAGGCAAGAGATCTATCTAGTTGCATCACTCTGATATGCACAGGAGCCAACCACATTCTTCTTGGGAAGCTGTTAAATGTGACCCAGGGGGCAATAATCCTATCCTAGTGTTGTTCCCTAGCAACTGGTACCCAGAGGTTTGCAGCTGCCAATTCTAGAGATGGTATATAACTATCATGATCAGTAGCAATGGCTAGAATTTGCCCATTAGCTTGCCCGCTTAAAGCTGTCACATCGCATGGTAGAGACATCCACCATTGGCCAATAAAATTGAAAGTCTCATTTTTGGGGGAGAGTCTTCAATACAGTTCAACTTAGATTTAAATTCCCCTCCTGCTAGTTCATAGATTTATGGTGAAGTCCTATACAGATGATCCAAAAACCGAGGTTTCTGTAAGATTTGGCAGAAGCTTCAATACAAAAGAGGACGCGGGTGGCACTGTGGGTTAAACCACGGAGCCTAGGACTTGCTGATCAGAAGGTCGGTGGTTCGAATCCCCGTAACGGGGTGAGCACCCGTTGCTCGGTCCCTGCTCCTGCCAACCTAGCAGTTCAAAAGCACATCAAAGTACAAGTAGATAAATAGGTACCACTCCGGCGGGAAGGTAAACAGCATTTCCGTGCACTGCTCTGGTTTGCCAGAAGTGGCTTAGTCATGCTGGCCACATGACCCAGAAGCTGTATGCTGGCTCTCTCAGCCAATAAAGTGAGATGAGCGCCGCAACCCCAGAGTCAGCCACGACTGGACCTAATGGTCAGGGGTCCCTTTACCTTTACCTATACTGATGATCCAAAAGCTGAGGTTTCTGTAAGATTTGGCAGAAGCTTCAATACAAAGCTGGATGTCACCATCATGAAAAATGTGTTGGTGGAAAAAGCTCTGAGATGCTGGCAGAATACTGTACTTTAAATGGGAGAAGTTGCCCTATTCTAAGTCAGACCATGGTTTGCTCTAGCTCAATATAGTCTACACTGACTCACAGCAGCTCTCTGGGATTTCAGATGTGGGTGGGAGGTTTCTCCCATACCTTCTGTGTGCAAAGCAGATGCTCTACCAATGAACTATGGCCCTTCCCCAACCCAAATAATGCACATGCTGTATCTTATACCCTACTTGTTCACAGCCATGGACTGTTGATGCATAATCTTCAATTTACTGCTCAGCTTTGAATATCTGAACACACGCTGTGCAAGCAGACAGTCCCAGATTCAATACCGTGCAACTCCTGGTAGGAACCTAACAAAGGTGGCAAATCGGCAATCTAAAAATTAGCATTTTTAGTAGCTTCTTCGGGCCCCAAAGATTGGGCTTGGGGGCTGGTGCGGAGGGCCTTGCCTCCTTTAAAGGCATTCTAAGCCTTTCCCTTGAATGTTACATTTTCTTTTCTTTTTTTAAAGCTAGTCCTCTTATACAGTATGTGGGAAGAGAAATAGCTGCACAGGCAGAATTCTTCTGAATTGCCTACTAAGGTGTAAATTCGCTCACAGATCTACAGACGTAGGATAACTGACAAACACCAGGCCTTTTATTTTTTTCATTTTATAATACTACACTTTGTTTTGTTAATATATAATACATATAAATAACTTCATAATAATATTAAGGCAACTGTTTTTATGTTCTGGCTGTCCTCCGATGATTCTCTGTCCACCCTCAGGCAACCACAAAATGTTCGGCTTTGGGCCTAGCCTTCGGATTACAGTATTTAACTTCCTTCAAATTATTTAACTTGCTTCGCATTCTCTCACTCTTGACCTACTAAAGAGTACCATGTTTTTCACCTTCTGTTCTCTGACTCACAAGGGAAAAGGTGTGTTTCAAGTTGGCTGAGACAGACCTGAGAGTACCAACTGCTAGGTTTTACATTTGCAGAATAAATGAATTATAACGATGGGGGTACGGTCCTCACTGCTGCTTTGTCCCAGTAGTCGTCAGTGCAGCCTGACACCTCACAGCAGAGGATAATATTTTCCTTTATTAGTCTACAGAACTCATCTCACACACTCCATTTTTAAGACTGTTCCCAATGACAGACTTTGGGGATTCTCCGCCTTTGTTTCGCTTTAACGTCCAGCCTGGCTGCTTCCGGCTGTGGGTATTCGGGAGCTGTGACTGGTCCTAATAAATCCCTGCTCAAGGTTTGGGATCACCACTGCAGTGATCCTTAAAAGGTAGTGAGTCTTTTTATCCCCACACTGAAAATAAGGAAGAGGGGAGGGAGGTTGAACTATAATAATAATAATAATAATAATAATAATAATAATAATAATAATAATTATTTATTATTTCTTCCCTGCCCATCTGGCTGAGTTTCCCCAGCCACTCACCTGTTGAGTTCAAGGCAGTGGCAGGATTTATTTTTTGCTTTAGTTATGTTTACCTTGCTCTTCAGCTAAGAAAGCAAAGGCCAGCCCAAGACAATCAATCAATCAATCAATTGCATTTATAGCCCTCCTCCCTTGAGCTCGAGATAGCATACATAGTTCTCTCCCTGTGTTATCTTCACAACAACCCAGTGAGGTAGGTGAGACTAAGAGATCACCTAAGGCAGGCATGGCCAAACTAGACGCTCCAGCTGTTTTGGAACTACAATTCCCATCATCCCTGACCGCTGGTCCTGTTAGCTAGGGATGATGGGAGTTGTAGTCCCAAAACAGCTGGAGGGCCAAGTTTGCCTATGCGTGATAAGGTCACCCAGTGAGCTTCCTGGCTGACTGGAGATTTGAATCCTGGTCTCTTGGGTCCTTGTCCAACACTCTAACCACTACAACACACTGCCTCTTTATGGCTTGAGGCAGAACAGTAAATGGTGCGCTTCCCCCAAGACATGATTCATGGTATCTAAGGTTGGCCAAATGAATCTGGCACCTGAGACAAGAAAGGATGCTACAAGTGCCTCTCCCTGGGAGTAAAATATCAATAATTAGAAATGCCTATCAATTCGCTGCCTTTAGTTTAGGCAATGATCCCGTCTAAGGCAGCTCTCTTACTTTAGCCTAATGGTAGAGTTGGCTCCCAGCGCGGCTTAGGTAAAGCCAACCCAAGCAATAAAAGTGGTATCAATCAATAAACAAGAAGATAATCGCAACAGGTTCAAGGAGCAATACAATCAAGATCTTTAAAAGTATTTGTTTTAAATTTGGGTTTAAAGAAAAGACCACCCACATATACAGTATTAGAAGGCCCGGGCAATTAAAAGCAATTTCCCGTGTGGCAGCGCAAAAAATAAAATAAAAAATAAAAATGGTTTCCCCTTGGACTTGGTTGGGGCATGAGTTACATAAATGAGATACTAAAGCTGAGGCAACGTATACCCAATACATTTAAAGCACCCCCCACACAAAAAAGTATTGTGGGGTCTGTAGTTTGTTAAAGGTGTTGACAATTGTAGCTCTGTGAGGAGGAAAATAGAGTTGTAAGGATAGTTTGGTGGGGAAGTGTTGTGTTTTCAGTGTGCTTTACTTGTGTGGGTTTACACACAGCATTCGTGGTTCATCCAGTTGTTTAATCACACCCTGTTGGCCTTCTCAGGCATGAGGATTTGCAGATGGGGCTCCTTTGGTAATTCCACCACCCTCAGGAGTTTGGAGAATGGTGGTCCAGAAGAAGACATTTTCCTGTAGGAGCCCCTAAATTGTGGAACTTCCTCCCCATAGAGATATATCAAGCATCTTCATTGTACAGTGGTACCTCAGGTTACATACGCTGCAGGTTACAGACTCCGCTAACCCAGAAATATTACCTCAGGTTAAGAACTTTGCTTCAGGATGAGAACAGAAATCGTGCTTTGGCGGCGTGGCAGCAGCAGGAGGCCCCATTAGCTAAAGTGGTGCTTCAGGTTAAGAACAGTTTCAGATTAAGAATGGACCTCCAGAACGAATTAAGTACTTAACCCGAGGTACCACTGTACATCTTTTCGCTATAGGCTGGAGACGTACCTCCTTTATATTGTCCTTTGATGGTCAAGATTTTTGTGACCCACCTCCTTTATTCATATAGCTCTGTTCCATTTTGGAGGGGGCATTTGCGAGCGTTTGGCGTGAATCGGATGACATTGAGTTTTTGGCGAAACCGTAACCCCTCAGGTTAGGACACAGAGGGCTAATTTTGTCAGGCGCTGTAAAATGTGGGGTTTTCACCGCCAAACGTTGCAGGGTGTCAGGGACTGGACAGAGAGCAGGAGTGGCACAGACTGCCTCCCCATCCTGACCCCACCCAGGAAGGAGGAGGAAGACGACAGTATAGATTTACAACAGGGGTTTGAGGGAGGTCACAGCTCAGAGGCAGATGAGGCGAAAAGTTGGGAAATAATGGGAGAGGAAGAGGCAGGACCAGGATGGCAGCTGGCCGACACGGTGTCTTTAGAAAGTGAAATATACTCGGAGTTGAGTGTGAATTTCATGCTCTTTATTCAGCTCGTAGTAGCAATGAATGAATCTTTCCCCAAAACGTCTAGCTATATATACATTATTTACACAAGGGGCCCCGCGTGATTGGCTAATTCCAGGCTGCTCCTGTAGGCCAATCAGGTTGTGGAGTCACCTCCTCCAAAAGCTTGATTGGCTGCTCCTGCAGACCAATCAGGTCGCTGATTCACTTCCACCTGGAGCTGGATTGGGTGGGTCCTGCGGACCAATCAGACTGCTGCATTCCGGATCCTATTGTTCTAGGATTCAGCTCAGTACATAACAGAAAGCATTCAAGATTTCCCAGAACCCGGCGAGCCTTGAAAGTAGGAGAGCAAAGGGCTCAAAGACAGAGGGCAAGTAGCAGAACCCATAGAATAGACAAATGAGGAAGTGGCAGAGACAGAGAGGTGGAGATTCACTTGGGACAACACCATTATCCAGGACTCTGGGTTCTAGAGCCTCTCTCTGAAAAGATATAAATAAAAAAGGACGGTTAGAAACCTTCCCTTGTCTTTCCTGGGGAACCAGCTGTGAGCCACTGACAGTATCCTGACAACATCCAGTGTTCTTGGACTACAGCTCCCATCATCCCTTATCATTGGCAATGCTGGCTACTGCTGATGGTGTTTGGAGTCCAGCAACACCTGGAGGACCACAGCTTCACAGCTGTAGTTTACCTTACTGGATGGTATGTATGCTGGACCTATGTATGGTGTTTTTTTGGTGCTGCTTGGCAATTGTGATGGAACATAATGGAGGAGGTATGTCTCTTAGGTCTGCCTGTGAGCAGGCATTGTTGCTCATTTGCATATTGTAATCCAATTGGCTAAAAGAAACAACAACAACAAAAAAAAAACCAGTAGCAGAAACAGAGCTGAGTATGGTAGATAAGTAGCAATTTCTTGCAAGTAAATAGGTCTTAGATACCTTATGCCTATATAATGCTTAAATAGAACTGGCACAATGCAACCATTTTTGTTCACCTATTACACTCAACTCAGCTGAACTCACCACCCTCCCTCTGTGAATTAAGTGTCTATTCCTTTCTTTCCATCACTCCTTCCTTCTCTTCTTCCTGGGGGGAAGCAATTAGTGTTTGTGGAACTGCTGGGCAATGCTGTTATATTGAAGGTAAGTAATTCAGTCTTTATTCTGTTCTCCATGATATGGAATGGCAAAGGTTTAATTATAGCTGTGGTTTGTGTAACCCCCTCCCCAAAGTAGCTTCCTTTTCCTTTATTCCCCTGATCACGATTAGTTGTTTGTTTGTTTTATAAAAGCAATTCAAAACAACTTGGAACAACAAATGAACAACACATACTCTCAAGGCAACAGAAAACAGTTACTATTTGGTTGGTCCCTTTTTCTAACAGAAAAATGATTCCAATTATTTCTTTGTTTGTTTATTTATTTTACATGCTGCCCTTCAGCGCAGTTTACAGAATAAAATACAAGATAAAACACAAGTAAATAATTAACAACAAAACAACAAAACAATAACTCCCCCTTCCCACAGCACTTTGAATTGGGCCAATTAGCTAATTGGACTTGCTCCCACTTTTTTGTATAGGATAGTAGCATAATTTTCCAGGGACACTTCATCAGATTCAATGAGCATTATCTTTAACTATAAACAAAAACATACACAAATATGTCATACACAAACACATGGGAAAGAGAGACAAAGTTTAACACGACGATGGATTATATTCATGTGTTTTGCAAAAGGTTTTGTGATGAGATAAGCTAATGACATTTATGGGTTTGTTTTCTTTAGTAGTTCATGTTGACATGGCATCACTGAGGGGATAGAACAAGACTTTTTCACCCTCGCAATGAGTTAGCAAAAATAGCCAGATCTGGACCCAGAGATGATTCTGTATGTATAGAAGCAAAAGGTCGAGACACGCTTTGGCTTGGCTCCCCATAGAGAGACAGAGTGCCTGTAAACAGTTCCTCAGATCTGTATAATGAAACCCTCAAAATCGGTGCTTCTTCTGAATGAAAATAATCATGTCAACATGGTGTCCTTTTGTCATCATAGCATCATAGTAAAAGCTTTTCAGTGCGGAAAATGGTGCCACCTGGTGGCCCTGACCAAAGATTTGCTCTAGTTTTTGTTTTTATTATATTACACAGCATCACCATAAAGAGTGGTGTTCTGTATGCCCTTTTCTCATTGGCTACACAAAATACCGGCAGCTCAGTGTCACTGGGGAAGATACTGTTATTTACAAAAGCCCTTTCTTTAGCATGCATGCCATAGTGTACATGTGGCTGTAATTGGTTTTAGTAGTTTTTAAATTCAGAATTTAAATGTGCTGGTGGGATGTGGGTAATAAATGGTGGGGAATGAATGTGGTATGTATGTCGTAATCAGCAGCATTGCTTTGAGCTTAACATTATCACCAAATTGCTGAGATCAAACTAGGGGGGGTCAGTTCAAAAGTAAAGCGTTGGCCCTTTATTTATTAAAAAAATAATATATTGCATTTTCAAAAACAGGAACAGAGAGCATATTTAGCCCCCTTCCCCTCCCCCTGTCCCACTTACAACTTCATACCAAATACAGCATGCATACTTCTACCTTTAATAACAATTTTCTTAGAACACCAGATTTTCATAGTCATAATACTTCCAAGGATTCCTCAGAACAACAACACTTTTCTCTCAAAAGGAGACCTACCTAAGGCTTAATGAAATACCGATACTGCATTTTAGCTTGCGAGAGCATTTATGCTCAACTAGGCTGGTTGCAGCAGAAACATTAGACTAACCTCACAGCACATTCCAAAGTAGACTAGAACAGGGCTGCAAACTCAGAGTTACAAATTTCTTTCCTCTTTAGTTGTCTAGGGAAGGGGGGGCCATCCCCCTCTCAGAACACAGGTAAGCACATACACAGGATTTATTTTTTCTTTTCTCTTTTCTTTCTACCAATTGGAGGAAGATTCTCCTTTGGAGCCTCTCTCAAATAACAAACATTTGCACACCTTATTCTCATATTTATCTTGTTTAAGATTGATAAGGCCCAACATGGCTTCCTTAGATTAAATTTTTGAAGCAAAATTGCATTATTATTATTATTTAGATGGCACATTTAAGATAGCCAGCGGATGGATGTTACCTAAGGCCATTTTAAACACAGGAAAAATGTTTCTTAAACACAAATTGAAGGGGCCTGTCAGAGTCCAGGCGGGAAGAAGCACCAATTGGTCTTCCATCTCACTGGGAATCCTAGGACTTGTCTCTTTTGACAGGGGTCCACCCATTTTCTATGACTGACAATCTCTGAAAGGGGAACCTAGGAAAACTCCTTAACTGGAAACTTCGGACACACTCTGAAAGGAGTTTTGGACACTCTCCAAACAGGGGAAACCTGGGCAATCTCCAAAAGGGGACTTTACCCTCCCTCTTTTAATCTCTGCCTGGGAACCCACAGCAACCTTCCTGCCTCTTACAATCTGAATTCAGAGTTCCAACTGAACGCTTGCACACTTGCAATGTCACATCAGAACTCAGAAACACAAAAAGGGGAAAAGAAATTGGTGCCCTTGCCTTCTCTGTTCACAGGTCATCTCTAACAAAGACCACCATGGCAGAGGTGCGGCTGCGCATGGGAGTTATAGTTTTCAGTACAGAGGGAAGTACACGACCTTCTCTGGACGACCACCGAAGGATTAGGTGAGCATCTAGAATTAAAGGGGAAGAGACACACAAAACCCTCCTCTGGGCAACTCCGATGGATTTGGGCCTGTGGTGAAAATTAGGTGATGGAAAAGGGAGGGAGAAAGTTTAGATTTGAAGGAAGGAAAGAATTTTGGTTGCTGTGGTTTAGAGAACCCAACCCACTACCCGTGTTTCCTATTCAAATCACTTCCACATGCGCTGTCCTGGCGATCCCGGGATCTCTTGACTCGTTGTTTAAGTACCTGATTGAGCTTTGTTTCCTCTGGTTAACCCCGCTGGACTATGTCTATGCTGGCTCTTGAAATAGTAAACATTATCCATCCCTCCTTATATTCCTTGTCTTCGTTTTCTCTTATCTTGTTCGTCAGACCAGCCAGTTCAGCATATTCAAACATTTTACACTGCCATTCTTCCTTAGGTAAAGGTAAAGGGACCCCTGACCATTAGGTCCAGTCGTGACAGACTCTGGGGTTGCGGTGCTCATCTCGCTTTATTGGCCAAGGGAGCCGGCGTACAGCTTCCGGGTCATGTGGCCAGCATGACTAAGCTGCTTCTGGCGAACCAGTGCAGCACACGGAAACGCCGTTTACCTTCCCTCGTGGTACCTATTTATCTACTTGCACTTTGAGCAGGGACCGAGCAACGGGAGCTCACCCTGTCGCGGGGATTCAAACCGCCGACCTTCTGATCAGCAAGTCCTAGGCTCTGTGGTTTAACCCACAGCGCCACCCGCGTCCCATCCATTCTTCCTTAGTGGGCACTATACTTGTTCTCCACCTTTGTTGCCAATAAGGTTCTAGCTGCGGTGGTGGTGTATAGTAGTAAACTTTTTGTTTTGGGGGAATGAGGGCCTAGGTTGCTTCTGTCTTCAACAGAAACGTGGTAGGTATGTTGTAATCAGCAACATTGCATTGAGCTTAGCATTATCACCAAATTGCTGAGATCAGTCTAGAGGGGTTATTTCAAAAGCAAAGGGTTGGCCCTTTATTTCTCGGTCGACTCGCCCACGGAGAGCTGGAGGTTTGGGGAGCTGAGTAGAGAATGCCACTCCTTCTCATTGTGCCAGTGCCACTGCTTGCTTGCTCACCCAGAGAGCAAAGGTTACAAAAGGCAGCCACAACAGAGAAGAACCATGAGGCTGATCTGCATTCCATGGAGGTTAACTGTGGCCCCTGGCAGGTACCTGACGATGCCGGACCCTGATGCCGTCTCTGCTTATAACACATCCATCCCTTTGCTTTGCTGGCAAGGCCTGTTGTTTTGAAGGATTGCTCTGCAAGAGCAGCCAAGTTGCCTGGCTGATAATAGACCCTGCACTCCCTGCCTCTAACAGACACCCCCCCCCCGCCCTAGGCAGCTCCCTCCTCCAGCCCTCATCTCCATCTCTGTCCAGGAGACAGGAGTTGCAAGCATGTGAATCCAGGGCAGGCTTTTGCTTCCAGCCATGGCCACCATAAAACCCAGAGCAGCTAGGGGGTGGTGAGGTAGGCCCCTGCCAGGGCGTAGGCTGCAGGGAGGTGGGGCACAAAATCGGCTAAAAATATGTCTATAAATAAAAGTGTTGATTATTGCCTCATAATAAAAGGTTTTAAATAGAGGGTGGGGCAGGGTGTTGGAGGGGAGGCGGAAAGAAGAGCCAATTTGTCAGTGGCTAGGGGGTGCAATCTGGACAGATTGCCAGGGGCGCAAGATCACCTAGCTACAGCTTTGGCCCAGAGGGGTGTTATGTACTGAGTTGAATAGGATCCAAAATGCAGCAGTCTGATTGGCCCTAGAACAATAGGATTCAGAATGCAGCAGTCTGATTGGTCCTAGAACAATAGGATCCAGAATGCAGCAGTCTGATTGGTCCACAGGAGCTACCCAATCCAGCTCCGGGTGGAAGTGAATCCGCAACCTGATTGGCCTACAGGTGAATCCCGGAATTAGCCAATCACATGGGGCCCATTGTGTAAATAATGTATATAAAGCAGACATCCTGGGGGAACTTCCATCCCTCCTCACCACTATGATCTGACTAAAGAGCATGAAATCCACTCTTGACTCTGAGTATATTTCAGGGGTAAGTGGCAATTTGCAAAGGGGAGGTTGTGTTTTCCCTCTTGCTCTGTGAGGCTGAGGTTTTGCTTCCCGGTGTTCCCCATCTCCAAACACCTTCCTTTAGCAACAGGCCCCCAGGGAAAAGGTCACAGGCCTGCCATGCTATTTCTAGCCGAGGCTGGAGGGAGAAAGCTCCCTAATACTATATTTAGCCATTAGGCCTTAGCCAGAAAGGAACATGTGCACTCTGGGTTGTCCTGAATGGCTGCTTGCAGCTGTCATTCTGCCCGTTAAGGGGCACCGGTTGGCCGTGTGGGTTGAAGTGGGTGGATGGGGGAAGCTGTATAAATAGTGTGAACCTAGCCATTCTGGGGTGTGGGTGGCTCAGGGCAGGGTTTTGAGCTTGACTTTCTGAGTGCAGCCTTCTTTTTCCACCAGAACAATGCCAACCCACCGGCTGGTGATCGTGAGGCACGGCGAGAGCACCTGGAACCAGGAGAACCGTTTCTGCGGCTGGTTTGACGCTGAGCTGAGCGACAAGGGGAAGGAGGAAGCCCAGCGGGGGGCCAAGGCTGTCAAGGATGCGGGCTACGAGTTCGACATCTGCTACACCTCGGTGCTGAAGAGGGCCATCCGCACCCTCTGGTACATCTTGGACGGCACCGACCAGATGTGGCTGCCCGTGATTCGCACCTGGCGCCTGAATGAGCGCCACTACGGGGGCCTGACGGGCCTCAACAAGGCCGAGACCGCAGCCAAGCATGGAGAAGAGCAGGTCAAGATCTGGAGGCGCTCCTACGACATCCCGCCACCCCCCATGGATGAAAAACACGATTACTATCAAATCATCAGCAAGGTCAGTGCTGGGTATGAAACTCTGGAGAGAGAGAGAGAGAGAGAGAGAGAGAGAGAGCATACCCTCCAACATTTCTCTGATGAAAATAGGGACGTCCTATTCAATAATAATAATAATAATAATAATAATTAATATCCCGCCCGTCTGATTGGGTTGCCCCAGCCACTCTGGGGGGCTTCCAACATATATAAAAACAGAATAAAACTTTAAACATTAAAAAAACCTTCCCCTTACAGTGCTACCTTCTGATGTATTCCAAAGGTTGTACAGTGGTACCTCGGGTTACATACACTTCAGGTTACAGACTCCGTTAACCCAGAAATAGTGCTTCAGGTTAAGAACTTTGCTTCAGGATGAGAACAGAAATCGTGCTCTGGTGGCGCGGCGGCAGCAGGAGGCCCCATTAGCTGAAGTGGTGCTTCAGGTTAAGAACAGTATCAGGTTAAGAACGGACCTCCAGAACGAATTAAGCACTTAACCCGAGGTACCACTGCATAGCTACTTATCTCCTTGGCTCGTGGGTCTCATAACTCCATACCCTCCCAATATTTCTCTGATGAAAATAGGGACGTCCTAAGGAAAAGTGGGACATTCCAGGATAAAATCGGAAACCGGGACAGCTTCTGCAAATCCAGGGCTGTCCCTGGAAAATAGCGACACTTGGAAGATCTGAGAGAGCCAGTTTGGCATAGTGGTTAAGAGCATTCTGCAAGAATTTGGAAAACTCGGGTGCAAATCCCCATTCAGCCATCAAGCTCACTGGGCAATCTTGGGCCATCAGTCACTCTTCCCAGCACAACCTACCTCTCAAGGTTGTTGTGAGAATAACATGGGGGGAGGTGCATGTTACTCTGAGCTCCTTGCAGGAAAGGAGGGATATAAATGTAATAAGCAGATGGAGGGGAACTGTTTTGCTGCAGATAGTCCAAAACCCTTGAGGACATCACATACACAGCCCAACAAGACAACAACAAAAATCCACCAACAGCATACAAATCAATATAGCCAACCTGATCCGAAACACCCACCCACCCCACTCACACATGAAACAAAGACCACCACAGCCAACCACAAATGAATAACCACACCTTAGGCCAACCCCAACCTCTCTTACCACCGAAAGAACACAAGCGAACAGCAAAGAACCTGCACAAGCAACACTGACACCAAACCCTACATATAGCAAGTGAAATAGAAACATCGCCACCCAACCCCACTCTCCCCCATCTCCCCCCTCCACCTCTCTCCCCCTTTTCTTCCTAATGTCTCAACAAATGAAAATGATTTGTAAAAATGTTACATGGGGGGGGGGAACATGAGAGAGAAATATTGCACACTTTTGTAAATCAACAAAATCTTTAATAAAAAAACCAACCCCCCCAAAAAAACCATGGGGGTACATGTTACTCTGAGCAACTTGCAGGAAAGGTGGGATATAAATGTAATAAGCAGATGGAAAGGAACTGTTTTGCTGCAGATAGTCCAAAACCCTTGAGGACATGATGGGTGTTGATTTTTGCAGAGCAATGAAGGCAGAGCCCATACCACAAGCTTGGGGGAAACTGTGGCCTTCCAGATGTTAGTGCACTACAGCTTCCATCATCTCTGAGAAATGACCAGACTGACTAGGGCTGATGGGAGCTGGAGTCCAGCAACATCTGGAGGGCCACAGGTTCTCTACACCTGCTGTGAGAGGCTAATGTTTTTTTTACTTGCCTGTTGCGATAGGAGAAAATTGCCTTGCATTTTACTCAACATGCAGAAATGGTACATAAAAGTCATCATCAACAGCATTGTCCTTTCATTTGTATAAAATAAAACTAGGCTCAAGGTGACACATACAATAGGGGGGAAATACATAATTACAAATATAAACAATAAATAACGTGCATCAAAAAGTACACAACAAAATCGACAAGTTTCCACATAAACTATAAATCATAAGATATTAAAATGTAGCTACAAAAAATTAACATTAATAACAGGAAGAAAAACGCCCAAGAAAAATCCAAAAACAATACCCTCGCTGGTGACCAGTGAGATGGGGTTATGTTGCAAGAAAGGCTGAGGTGATGGCCTTTGTGGAACAGAAGGGGATCATTTGGTTGGTGAGACGTCTTGTGTGGTTCTGCAGCTGAGATGTTCTGTCTGGCTAGGATACCCTTCCGGTAGCTTCAAGGTACAGGGTTTGGCTTCTGCAAAAATAGGGCCACTTGAGGAATGTGCCTGGATAAAACAGGGATCTCCCTGGCTGCTGTACTGAGCCCACGAAAGCTTCTTGAAGGACTGAAAAGCAAGCCTGTCTGTGCTGCTGTCCCTTGTTTCTCTCCTGTCTGACCCCATCAGGACAAAGCAACTTTCCGCCAGCTTATGCGGTGAAAGACCCATTGAGTTACCCTTCCTTTCCCACTCGCCACACATCCTGCCAGTTTGCTGCTTCCACATATTTAATATACAAAGCTGCCTCCCACTGAATGAGGCTGTCTGCGGATCCAGTTTAGTGCTGTCTACTCTGACTAGCAGAGACTCTCCCTGGTCTCAGGCTGAAGGTATTTCCCATCTTGGAGATCCAGCCTCCTTGGTGGACTAGTCCACCCCTAGCACTCCTACTCTATGCAGGCAGTCTAGAGCTAGAGCGGCCCCAACATATGGCTGTCCGGCTTCAGCTTCCAGCAAGAAGGGCTCATCACCCCTCTAGGTCACTGGTACTGTGGTTGAACTACTGTTACTATTAAGAGCCCACCTTCCTGTAATCTAATCTTTTACACACACACACACACACACACACACACACACTTAAGTTTTCTAAATTACAGTACATTTCAAAATACTCATTTACACAACCTTAAATCAATGACTTCCCTCCATCTCTTTCCGTGCTTCATTTTGCATACCATAGTAAAGCTAAAGGGACCCCTGACCATTAGGTCCAGTCGTGGCCGACTCTGGGGTTGCGGCGCTCATCTCGCTTTATTGGCCAAGGGAGCCAGAGTACAGCTTCTGGGTCATGTGGCCAGCATGACTAAGTCGCTTCTGGTGAACCAGAGCAGCACACGGAAACGCCGTTTACCTTCCCACCGGAGCGGTACCTATTCATCTACTTGCACTTTGACATGCTTTTGAACTGCTAGGTTGGCAGGAGCAGGGACCGAGCAACAGGAGCTCACCCTGTTGCGGGGATTCGAACTGCCGACCTTCTGATCAGCAAGGCTCTCTGCTTTAACCCACAGCGCCACCTGCATCCTTTTGCATACCATATATCCCTGCATAAAACCATTCAGTAATCTATTGTTACACCATCAAAACTTATTTACACTGTTGAAATTATCTTAATGCCACCCGCATTTTTAAATGTACAGTCTTCCCCCATATAATCAGTAAACATTTTCCAGTCTTCTTTAAATGTATGTTCTTCTTGTTCTTATTCTATATGTTAAATCTGCAAGCTGCGCCTATTCCATCAGTTTAAGTTGCCATTGTTTATGCTTTTCCAATGCACTTTGGTCACATCTACACCATACATTTAAAGCACATGACTTACCCCAAAGAAGTCTGCTGAGGGTCCTGGGAATTGTAGCTCCATGAGGGGTAAACTACTTTTCCCGTTATTATTTGGGATAAGCCGAGTGCTGATGGGAGTTGGAGTCCATTCTGCTTTAATTCTGCAGGCTAGCCTTCAGCAAGATATCCCATGGAAAACCACCAGCAGTGATCTGAAAGGCTTTCTTCATCCCCCTCCAGCAGATCTGCTAACTTTGTGACTATTAGGTTCTCCTTCCCAGTGGCATATCCCTTTCCATTTATTTATTTATTTATTTATTTATTTATTTATTTATTTACCACCCTATACCCAGAGGTCTCAGGGCGGTTCACAGAAAAGATCACAACATATATAATCAGAATAAAAACAACAACCCAGTAACAAACACACACGGCAGCAAAGAGCCACATTTTAAAAGGGTATAGGATGTCAAACAGATCAAAGGCCTGGTTAAAAAGGAACGTTTTTGCCTGGCACCTAAAGGTGTATAATGAACTTCCCTGGGGAGACCATTCCACAGACCGGGGAGCCACTGCAGAGAAGGTCCGTTCTTGTGTTGCCACCCTCCGGACCTCTCAAGGAGGAGGCACACAAAGGAGGGCCTCAGAAGATGATCTCAGGGTCCGGGTAGGTTCATATGGAAAGAGGCAGTTCTTGAGGTATTAATGAAGACCCACCTGATGTTGAGGAGCCTTATATCCCAGGCCTCTATAGCCTTTACTTTTAACTGGTCTGAGAGTCACCTCTGATAACTGGGAACTATATACTGGTTCTTTTGAAGGCTCCTAAAGCAGTTTAAAGAGAGAGCCATTGACAATGTAGTCAAGCCCAGAATTGCTATCCAGCCCTTTGCCAGATTTCTGAGCACCTAAAGTTGGGATGAACCACAATGGGCAGAGACTACAGGCTAACAAGAATGCTCTTTGTGCTCCTACCAACCAGTTGGTCCACCTAAAAAGTCCTGGGGTTGGGCCAGATCTCTTAAGCCTCTCCCCTCTAGTCCAGAATTTACCATTGTTTTTCCCACTGCACCATCCAGGCACGGCGCTATGCTGGTTTGAAGGCTGGGGATCTTCCTTCTTGTGAGAGCCTCAAGGACACCATTGCCCGTGCCCTGCCCTTCTGGAATGACGAGATTGCGCCCCAGATCAAAGCTGGCAAGAGGGTGCTTATTGCTGCCCATGGCAACAGCCTTCGGGGAATTGTCAAGCACTTGGAAGGTAAGGGGCTATCTTGCATCACCTGTCAGCCTGCATCTCACGTATACCTGCGTTTTCCCATCTTCTCTATCTCATAACTTGCATAGGGCATTTTTGCTCAGTTGTGGGCAAAAGTTCACCTCCATTCATTTGGCTTTTAGCTTTTACATGAACATTGCAACTGATTGGGGTAGTGTACAGTATTTAAGCCTTGTGGGGGGAAAAGCTTCATCTTTCTTTTTAAAAGTCAAGTTTTCAGTCCTCAGCTATAAATCTCAGGGGCCAGAGAAGGCTCTGAGCAGGATTTCCAGTTATTTGGGAAAGAGCTTTGGTAATCTGCAAAATTACCCACCCCCTACTTTGGCTGACCAGAGGGAGAAAAAGTTATGCAAAATTGCCATATTTTTTGCAAATTATAAAGGTATATCGTTTACACAGCTCTTGCTCTCACAGAATTTGAGTTAGCCTGGTGCTGAATTGTGGTCGTCTTCTTCTTTTTTTAAAAAAAATGTAAACCTGCCCTGGAGGCTGTGGTTTGGGCTTGAGCACAAAGCTCGTTCATTATAAGGAAGCAGGGGATTCTGTGAAGGCGCTAAGAACATAGGAAACTGCCTTATACCGAGCTAGGCCATTGGTCCATATAGCTCAGTATTGTGGACACCGATTGGCCCTGGCTCTCCAGGGTTTCAGATGGGCGTTTTCCCATCTCTGCCTGGAAATGAACTGAACTGCGGATCTTCCGCATACAAGACAGGGGGTCGGCTTTCAGCTCCTCCGCTGCTGCAGTGCAAAATTGCCAACTCAGGTCCTAGCAGCGTTTTGCCCTTGCAGCTCCACAGTCCGATCTAGCAGGGATGCTTGTGGGGTATTTGTGAGGCCAGGGTACCAGAGAAGACGCCTGGGGCCATCATGAAAAACCTGTATCGCTTTACAGGTGACCTTTAGTGGGGCAGAGTGCCAGCTCCCTGGCTTCTGAGCTATGTACTCTATATCCTTCCCACTTTAACCTGCATGGTTTCAGTGCCTCCTTGAAAAAAACCCAAACTCTCTCTGCCGGAAGCATTGCTGAGAAGCACGCAGCATCCTTTGCCAGTTTCATTGATTCAGAAGTGATGGTTCTGCACACATGATTTAGTATTTCAGGGTCAGCAGGCCTGGGTTGCTCCTGACCAACCCTATATCCTCAAGCAGCTGATAAAAAGAGCTCTGTGCTCTGCGACCCTGCAGCCTGCTTGAAGGTTGCGTTGCTATTTCCAGTCCAGAGTCGCGTTACAAGATTTGAGGTTGGCAGAGTTCATGTTCCCAGGCTTGGCTACTGCCATCTCCATCTCAGGCCCCGCTGGTAGCCTCATCGTCGAACATCTCTGCCCCGAGATTCTGTTTCCCTGACCTCTGTGAATGTGCACTGTCCCAAAAGGGCATGGGCATACCAAGGAGGCTGCTTACAATTCTAGAGGAAGAGCGGGCAGCATATATTATAGGTCACGCAAGCTGGCACTAGCACCTTTGAGCTTCCCTGGTGTCCTCTGCTGGTAGCTGCTGAGACCGCTGGTTTGGGAAGCTTCGTATCTTAGGCATTTCCTTGGAGACAGCAATATGCTGCGTGTGTTGGCTGCAGAGAGTCAGTGTGTTGCTTGGGGATGTTTCATTTTGAGCGCAGCACGGAACACATCTCGCTAGACAATTATCTATGTGGATTTTTTAAAAAAAGAAAATTAAGCAACAGGGGTTACCGTATTTTTCGCTCTATAACACGCACCCGACCATAACACGAACGTAGTTTTTAGAGGAGGAAAATCTGTAGGCATTCCCTCCATAACACGCACAGACATTTCCCCTTACTTTCTAGGAGGAAAAAAGTGAGTGTTATGGTGCAAAAAATACAGTAATACTTTCCAGAGGAGCAGCTTTTTCAGGATGTTGCAGCAAAGATAACAAACAATCTGGGGTGGCTTTCATGCTAAACCATGATCCAACACTATTATTATTATTATTATTATTATTATTATTATTATTATTATTATTATTTCTTATTTCTTATTTATACCCCACCCATCTGGCTGGGCGAAACCAACAGAATATTCTGTTGGCAGCTCCCAACAGAATATTAAAACTACGATAAAGCAACAAACATTTAAAACTTCCCTAAACAGAGCTGCCTTCAGATGTCTTCTAAAAGTCAGATAGTTGTTTATTTCCTTGTCATCTGATGGGAGGGCATTCCACACGGCGGATGCCACTACCGAGAAGGCCCTCTGCCTGTTTCTCTGTAACCTCACTTCTCGCGGTGAGGGAACCGCCAGAACAACGCCCTCGGAGCTGAATGATGGGGGTTGAGATGCTCCTTCAGGTATACTGGGCTGAGGCTGTTTAGGGCTTTAAGGGTCAGCACCAACACTTTGAATTGTGCTTGGAAACGTACTGGGAGCCAATGTAGGTCTTTCAGGACCGGTGTTCTGTGGTCACTGTGAGCAAACTTCAGGCTTCCATGCTTCCCCTCCCCTTTCCTCTTGGACGCTGCAAGGAGAACACTAGAAACATGGTGACACCGAAGAACAGTTTCTGTGTGTCCAGACCAGGCATACGTTTTATGTTTGAGGACTGAGCTCTTTCACTGCAAATTTATTATTATTATTATTATTATTATTATTATTATTATTATTATTTATACCCCACCCATCTGGCTGGGTTTCCCCAGCCACTCTGGGCAGCTTCCAACAAAATATTAAAATACAATAGTCTATTAAACATTAAAAGCTTCCCTAAACAGGGCTGCCTGTTTAGGTTTTAGAGCCAAGCGCTGGCTCCTTTTGGCCCCTTCTAGCTCTCCCAGGCAGATGTATTGTCGCTTGAGCTGGGTGAGCGGCCGTCTGTATGTGTGGTTGTTAGGTTGCAAGACACTATCTCTGACAATCGCAGTGCTTTGACAATGCACAGAGGGGGACCATCTGACGTTGTCTGGTTCACCACATAGGTATGTCTGATGCGGCGATTATGGAGCTCAACCTCCCGACTGGGATTCCCATTGTGTATGAGTTAGACGACAACCTGAAACCTACGAAGCCCATGCAGTTCCTGGGTGATGAAGAGACCGTGCGAAAGGCCATGGAGGCTGTGGCAGCCCAGGGCAAAGTCAAAAAGTGAGAGGAAGCGAGAAGAGGCACTGGTGAAATAAACATTTGAAAACCCCACTTGCGTGAGTGTGAGATCTGTCAGTCTGAGAGTTCTGCCCAGCAAGAACAGAGGGAAGAGTACAGTTGGTTTTGAAAATAGGAACATTCATTCCCTTAATTACGGCTGAATCCACAATAGGGCCTATTGGTGCTGTTGGGGCATTGCTCTTCCACAATCAGCTGGGTGCAGAATGAAAAGCACGTGATATAGTGCTATATTATCCAGAAATTACCCTCCCTCTTGACCAACATCTTTTTGTAGTGTGTATTCACAAGTAAGTTCTGTTTGCTGAAGCATTTAACCAATGGCATTCTGCATCTAGGTCCTGCCTTCATTTTTGTTTGCTGTTCAGTGGGGCTGGAGGGATTATTGATTCTTTGTCCCTTAATTAGCTATGGTACCTTCTGTTCCCCTGCCCCTATGAATTGGATCTCATAGTTCTCAGCAGTAGAAAACATGCTTTGCAGGCAGAAAGTCCTGGGTTCAATTTCCAGCATCTGCAGACAGGGCTATGAAAGACTCCTGTCTGAAACGCTGGAAAGGTGCTGCCAGTCTATGTTGATAATGCCAAGATAGATTGGCAAATAATTTGACTCTGTATAAGGAGCATATTTGCCCTGCCTCACCTTCTTCTTTTTCCCATGGACTTCCTTAGATTTTGAAATTGCACTCAGCAATTAGCTGTGAACAGCTCCTTCACTAAGGGCTTTATCCACATTTCCTCTTGTTCCATTGCTTTCCACCAGGGAAAACCACTCTTTAGTGCTCAATTGGAACAAAGGGCAACCTCCGTTTTCTCCGACGTTTTCTCCAATTTAGCACTAAAGAGCAGGTTTTCCCTGGGAAAGGAGTGGGGCAAGGGGAAAACTTCTTGGACCCATACTTTCTAGCCACAGGACAAGTGTGGACAAGCCCAAAGCATTTGATTTGGACTGGCTCTTTTGACCAAATCAGGCCACCTCCAGTTAGTGAGGCTTTGGAAACTAGGCATTCCAAGAACAATTATTGCTCTGGCATTTCAGTAGGTTGGAAACTTATTCCAGAGCGCCGCCACCTCAGAGGAATGCCTCTTTCTTTGCTGCCATTGTTTCCCCAGTTTAAATCAGTTGACAGTAATCATAGCTTTCTAGCGTGTTTGTCTGGTTGAATAATCACCTTAACGCGCCAGCTTTTGTGAGTCACTGAAACAATGGCTGATAGATCCCTCAGAAAAGCTTATGTGGAAATTAATAATTCCACCCCCCTTTGCAGCAGGAGTGTGGGTGGTGCTTTGCTTTGGTGGTTATAAGGTCATACTATATATACCCTGCTTGGTAAGGAATAAGAATGTGCCTCAGTAACTGAGGAAGCAGTCTTTCAGTATGTATGTGAAGGGCCTTAATCCACCAGGGCTGCTCCTTAAGAACAGAAGAAAAGTACATTTTGGAGCACAATTCAAAGTGTTGGTGCTGACCTTTAAAGCCCTAAACGCCCTTTGTCCAGTATACCTGAAGGAGCGTCTCCACCCCCATTGTTCTGCCCGGACACTGAGGTCCAGCGCCAAGGGCCTTCTGGCGGTTCCCTCACTGTGAGAAACCAAGTTACAGGGAACCAGGCAGAGGGCCTTCTCGGTAGTGGCACCTGCCCTGTGGAACACCCTCCCACCAGATGTCAAAGAGAAGAACAACTACCAGACTTTTAGAAGACATCTGAAGGCAGCCCTGTTTAGGGCAGCTTTTTATGTTTAACAGACCACTGTACAGTGGTACTTCAGGTTAAGTACTTAATTCGTTCCGGAGGTCCGTTCTTAACCTGAAACTGTTCTTAACCTGAAGCCTCCCACTGCTGCTGTGCCGCCAAAGCACAATTTCTGTTCTCATCCTGAAGCAAAGTTCTTAACCCGAGGTAATATTTCTGGGTTAGCAGAGTCTGTAACCTGAAGCATATGTAACCTGAAGCGTATGTAACCAGAGGGACTACTGTATTTTAATACTTTGTTGAAAGCCACCCAGAGGGGCTTGGGAAACCCAGCCAGATGAACGGGGTATAAATATTATTATTATTATTATTATTATTATTATTATTATTATTATGGCTACATCAGGCCAAAGGCTTATGCTAGTCCAGCATCCTTTTCTCATGCTGACCAGCCATATCCCTCTGGGAAGTCTGCAAGCTGGACCTGAGTGCAACAACACACACTGCCCACTGATGCTCCTTAGCAACTGGTATTGCTAAGGAGTTATAACAATAATAACTGGCAGCCTGGAACAGCCTTATGAGACTACCTTTAAATCAAGCAAGGCTCAAGGGGAGCCGCTTCAATATTGGCTGAAATGGTCTCCAGTAATTGCTTGCAGCCCCATCTCAGTCCTTTTTCTATCCTCCTTGTCAAGCATAAAGTGCAAGTTCTTACCACTGGCCACACAATTCTGTCCCTCCCTCCACCTGCTTTGCTTCCTACATCTTTAGTGCAGGGGGGGGGGGATGTCAAGTCTGCGGGATCAACTTTATTCCCCCACCCTGAAATACTAAGGACCACCAGCAGAAGCCAAGTGCAGAATAATGGCTTAGAAATGGGGCTAGATAAGGAAAAGGGCTCCTCTGAGTGCAGGGATTTGCTTTTAGTGTTTATTTTTATTTGTTCAACAAGATGGCTATGTCGTTTCATTAAAAAAAACACCCAACAACTTCTAAGTGACTAACATAAAAATGGTATAAAACATTGATTGGAAATAACAATGAAAACAAGCTTCAGGATTATAAAATACAAGTAAAAATGAACAGCTTTTAAAAATAAATGCACATGCTAAAATTGCACATTTCGGTAGGCCTGCCTAAATAAAATAGGGTTGAAACCAACTAACATTTACTCAGAGCAGCCCTGCTGAAATTAATGGTCTTAACGAAGACAATGTTTGCTCATTTCAGCGGATTTAGTCTGAGTAAAACTGAGTTGAATGCTATCCTATATCTATCCATTTCAATGGGCCTGCTCTGAGTAGGACAAGCATTGGATAAAACCCATAGTGTTTAGCAGGTGTCAAAAATGACAACAAAGGGGCCTGCCAAATCTCAAACAGGCAGGGAGTTCCAGAGGAGAAGTGTTGCCACACTGAAAGATCAATTTGTCCCAGTTCTGTCACATGAAAAACCATTATTGTTTTTGACCCCAAACTTTCTTCATTTCAGCTGCCAAACGGGATGGTCTGGGGGGAATTGTTGCTACTGTTAAACAATATGGAGTCAGCAGTTATTGGTAATCTACTGCAAATCCCCAGGGATTTTCCAGTAGATCTGGATCGATCTTCGTTCTGGAGGAGGGCTTGGTTGCCTACTGGCCAGTACTCTAAAGAAGAGCACACCTGGTTGGCAGGTAAGGGCATTCTGATGCCTAAAGCAGAGCAGCAAATTCGAACACGCATAGTCCAGGTGGTTAGTACCACTGAACATGCACAGAAGTGGCGCCATCTTCTTTCGGGGACACTGAACATAATGTACACTGCTATGCTGCCTGCCTTGTCTTCCCACAGGGGTGAAAAATTCCCCACCCAAAGAACTGAAGCAGATCTGAAAGTGAGTATTTGCTATGGACGCACCTGAAATATACTCAGAGTCGAGAGTGGATTTCATGCTCTTTATTCAGCTCATCGTGGTGAGGAGGAATGAAAGTCCCTCCAAAGTATCTGCTTTATATACATTATTTACACAATGAGCTGCACGTGATTGGCTAATTCCGGAATTCTTCTGTAGGCCAATCAGGTTGTGGATTCACTTCCATCTGGAGCTGGATTGGGTGGCTCCTGCAGACCAATCATACTGCTGCATTGTTCTAGGACCAATCAGACTGCTGCATTTTGGATCCTATTCAACTCAGTACATAACACATCCTTCCATGTTGGAAAAAACTAACAGGAAATGTTGGGGTGGGGGGAGGGCAGGAAGAGAAAGGAGCTGCTGCTGCTGCTGTCATTCCTCAGCATCTGCTGTCTGAGGCAGCCTCCTCACTTTGCCTGATGGTAGAGCCGGCCCAGTATAGGACAACATGTTTTTGCAGGTCCCACTTTAGTATGTTAGAAAGCTTTGGTTTTTAAAGCGATGGCTTTCCATTTTCTTAACCCATTTTCTTATTTCCCAGAATGTCCCATACTTTATGTAACCAGTCAGAAATGTGTGGCGTCTTTTTAAAATTCATGGCCCCAGCAAAACACAAAATGCATGTTTTCTGCAGCAATTAATGAAGTAATACCCAACACCTTCACAAGCCTATTCCCTAAAGGAGCTTCCCACTGCCACATTTATCTCAGGAGGAAATGTTGCAAATGAAGCTAATTTGCATACCAGTGCTTCTTTTGCTTAATTTATTCTTTTTCTTCAGCTAACTGGAGAGAGATGAATTAGCCCTTGGGAATCCTTCTCAGGTCTTCATATGGTTTATGAGATTTTAACAGGTGTTGTTCTCATGTTTTTGAGCAGATGCTTATACCCATGAGGGCTACGAACTTAGCGGTTTTAAAAAGGAGCCCCTGTGATTTCAGAAGACACAACTTTATACTCAAAATCTGTTTCTGTGCTGCTGCCCAATGGAATTTGGAGGGGGGGGCAACAGTATGTGGAGCCAGGATCAACAGTAAGGTAAAGGTAAAGGGACCCCTGACCATTAGGTCCAGTCGTGGCCGACTCTGGGGTTGCGGCGCTCATCTCGCTTTACTGGCTGCGGGAACCGGCGTACAGCTTCCGGGTCATGTGGCCAGCATAACTAAGCCGCTTCTGCTGAACCAGAGCAGCGCACGGAAACGCCGTTTACCTTCCCGCTGGAGTGGTACCTATTTATCTACTTGCACTTTGACGTGCTTTTAAACTGCAGGAGCAGGGACCGAGCAACAAGAGCTCACCCTTTCGTGGGGATTCAAACCGCCGACCTTCTGATCAGCAAGCCCTAGGCTCTGTGATTTAACCCACAGCGCCACCCGCGTCCCTTGGGATCAACAGTAAAGCAGGGTAAAAACCAATGATAGCCAGAGCTAATTAATCCTTTTGTCCCTACCTTCCTCCCTGCTGAATTATACAAACACTGGGACTAAGGAGGAAGAAGAGGCTTCCGGAGGACAAAATGAGCTTGGCTGGGATGTGCACCATTTGCCCTAATACACCAGCCTCCCCTGACTTGTGTTGGTCTTGTTGTTTTATTGGAGCAATTTGTTTTGAATCACTGTCAGGGGTGCCAACTTGAATAAAATATTGGGGGGGCAGGTGTGTGGTGCACACGCATCATTCGAATTGCATTGTTCATTGACTTGGAGCAGGCACAGGCAAACTCCAGATGTTTTGGGACTACAATTCCCATCATCCATGACCGCTGGTCCTGTTAGCTAGGGATGGTGGGAGTTGTAGTCCCAAAACATCTGGAGGGCTGAGTTTGCATGTGCCTGACTTGGAGAGGGGCCCCTGAATACTTTATTGGGAGAGGGTGAAGACCCCTCAGTCCCTTGGAGTTGGCTCCTACGATCACTGTTGCTTTTTCCGTGTTTCTTACTTCCATGAGCAGTGAGCAGTCCAGGGAAAGCACTAAGCCAATGTCAGTACAGTGGTACCTCTGGTTAAGAACTTAATTCATTCTGGAGGTCCATTCTTAACCTGAAACTGTTCTTAATCTGAAGCACCACTTTAGCTAATGGGGCCTCCCACTGCCACTGCGCGATTTCTGTTCTCATCCTGAAACAAAGTTCTTAACCCGAGGTACTATTTCTGGGTTAGCGGAGTCTGTAACCTGAAGCGTCTGTAACCCGAGATTCCACTGTAGTCTCCATAGGCTTTGGACTTCAACTCCCATCATTCCAGGCTAGCTGGGGCTGCTGGTTGTTGTAGTCCAAAACACCTGAAGTCCTCCAGGTTGGCTACCCCGAGTTTGAGTTGAGTAGCCTGTGTTCCTTCCACCAGGGAGGCCGAGGCAGATTTACACATGGTTCCCCGACAGTCGCTTGTCCAGACTCAGACCTGCTCAGCTTTAGACCACACACAAGCCAAGCACTGTGAACAAGGAGACTACCCAGGCAGATAGCATAGCCTCTAATATCCCAAAGAGACACTGAAACCTAAAGCACTTCATTAGCATTCAGTTCACAGCTCTACCCCACTCTTTTTTTTTTGTTGTTGTTGCACAAATTCCAGCTGTCAAAATCTCCTCATTGCCATCTCTCTCCTCCCCCAGCTCCACTGAGTATTAACATTCCAAAAACTCATTCCAGAGCCAAGAAGCGATTATGTACTACTGTTGTCCTTGCTCACTTATCAAGTTGTCCAGGCTAAACTGTAGAGATTGAGCCGATTAATGCAGATCAAAGCAACCTTACTCACATTAGAACAGGGTCTGTAGCATCTTCTGTAACCTAGAACAGAGCTTCTCAAACTCTCTACCTACAGGGCCTGCTTGACAGGGCTGAAAGTTATTGAGGCCCGCCAGTCACAAAATGGATGTTCAGACCTGTCAAAAAAGGATGGCCAGTGGAGGCACAGAATGACATAATCAGCCATCAACTACTGACCTGGTTTTCTACTGGTGATATTCCTTGCTGCCATTATTACTGGCTGTTACTCATCACTGCTACCTGCCACCTGCTTGCCAGGTAGACAGTAAACGAGCAAGAAAGCAGCATCAGACCTGCTGGTCCTGTTTCTCACCATCACTGTTGTCTGGGCCAGACCAGAGGCAGGTGAAACAAGCAAGCAGGTTGCAGTGGTGAAAAGAGGAAGCAGGTGCAAGAGACTTTTGCCTGTGGGTCTCCTAGTGGGTATCAGCCTCAGCAGATACCCTGCCTCAGCAGATACCCTGCCCTTTGCTTCTCCAATGATAATTTGCCCTGTCACAGTGGTACCTGTAGTTACAAACTTAATTCGTTCTGGAGGTCTGTTCTTAATCTGAAACTGTTCTTAACTAGAGGTTTTCCTACACTAATGGGGCCTCTTGCTGCCACTGCACCGCCAGCACATGATTTCCGTTCTCATTCTGGGGCAAAGTTCTCAACTCGAGGTAACTCTTCCAGATTAGCTGAGTTTGTAACCTGAAGCGTTTGTAACCTGAGACATTTGTAACTCGAAGTACCGCTGTACTTCCATTCCCCTGCATGCCTTAAAGGTAAAGGGACCCCTGACCATTAGGTCCACTCGTGGCCGACTTTGGGGTTGTGGCACTCATCTCGCTTTCTTGGCCGAGGGAGCCAGCGTACAGCTTCTGGGTCATGTGGCCAGCATGTGGCGAACCACAGCAGCACACAGAAATGCCGTTTACCTTCCCGCCAGAGTGGTACCTATTTATCTACTTGCACTTTGACGTGCTTTCGAACTGCTAGGTTGACAGGAGCAGGGACCGAGCAACGGGAGCTCACCCTGTCGCGGGGATTCGAACCGCCGACCTTCTGATCAGCAAAATTTTCCAGTTACACCCAGTGAGAATGAACTGTGTGCAATTGCACAAATGTACAGCAGCCTACCATCAAACAGGGGTTTTCCCACCCTGGAATTGGGAACCAGAGAGGTCTGTATCCTTTACTGTACAATACAGGATCGAATTCCTACTGACTTCTAGACCCACTGACTCCTAGACTCCCTGAAATCAATGGACATAAGCTAGCCATATCTATTAATTTAAAGGGGTCTCCTCTGAATTTGACTAGCATTGGATACTACCCATAATGCCACCAAAAAAGCTTTGCAATGTCCCTTTAAGAAAATAAGGAGAGGGGCTTACCATCCCATTACTGGCAGACTCATTCCTCACCCCAGAAAGCCAGCAGGATGGATTCCTTCATGGTCTATGATCTGGAATTTTTGGATACTTTTTACTGGCTCTGAATGTGCAGAGCTGTTGGCGCTCCGTCAAGCACAAATTACTGGCAGAAGCACTCTCTAAAAGTAGCCATTTGGCGCTGCAGGGAAAGGCAGCGGGAGAAGGACTCAGTGAGCACAGCATGATGGGGCTTCATTTATGATGCCTCTGAGTGGGAAGAAGCAGATCCCAGTAGGTGTCAATAAGCCACATGTTAGCAGCAAATCTGCTAGCATTTAATCTCTGTGCCAGCGGATCACCTGCTCATGAGAAGGATGGAGGTGAAGGGCAGCTGTGGCATTCAGCAAGGTGGATTTGTACAAGCTGTAGCACTTATTTCCCTCCCTCGTCCTGATGGAGAGGATTAATTAATAGTTCTCACTCCACCTTCCCTAAGGAGAATATTTGAGGTCTGTTCCCTAGTACATGTGATCTTGAGGGTCCCCTGCTGTTGGTCAGAATAGACCACACTGGACCAAATTGGACCAACAAGCTGACATGGTACAAGGCATCTTCCAATATTCTTAATACAGTGGTACCTTGGGTTAAGAACTTAATTCGTTCTGGAAGTCCGTTCTTAACCTGAAACTGTTCTTAACCTGAGGTTCCGCTTTAGCTAATGGGGCCTCCCGCTGCTGCAGGGCCACCGCGGCACAATTTCTGTTCTCATCCTGAAGCAAAGTTCTTAACCTGAGTACTATTTCTGGGTTAGCGGAGTCTGTAACCTGAAGTGTCTGTAACCCAAGGTAAGGTAAAGGGACCCCTGACCATTAGGTCCAGTCGTGGCCAACTCTGGGGTTGTGGCGCTCATCTCGCTTTATTGGCCGAGGGAGCCGGATTACAGCTTCCGGGTCATGTGGCCAGCATGACTAAGCCGCTTCTGGAGAACCAGAGCAGCACATGGAAACACTGTTTACCTTCCCGCCAGAGCGGTACCTATTTATCTACTTGCACTTTGACGTGCTTTCGAACTGCTAGGTTGGCAGGAGCAGGGACCGAGCAACGGGAGCTCACTCTGTCACTGGGATTCAAACCGCTGACCTTCTGATCGGCAAGTCCTAGGCTCTATGGTTTAACCCACAGCGCCACCCACGTCCCTGTAACCCGAGGTACCAATGTACAAATAAATTTGCTTCTGGAGCTGCTCAGCACACCCTTTTTGTAGCACTGCGTTTGGCTCTTCCACCCTCTCACCCACACAGGCAGGGGCTGAACTGTCAAACGTTTCTGACGCCCCCTTCCTACTGCGATGCCAGCAAGGCGCAGGATGAACGGATGACTCAGCCCACGTACCCTCTCTGCAGCTGCTGGGGCTTCCAATTTGCACTTTTGTCTCTGCGGTGCTCCAGCCATACTGTGCAAGTGTCTGACGGCGCTGATGGGAGAGGGGAAGCTGGCTTGTTTGTTCCACAAGCATCTGGACAGCTCTAAACGGCCCTCTTCTTGCAGAGAAGACCCCCACCCCCTGTGGCTCGGCCATCCTGGCACCTGCAGTCAGCTAGGCTGGGTCCTGGCCAAGGGAAGGAGTCCTCAGCAGCCCAGCTATGCTGGCTGCCATTCACTGCCCTCCCAACCAGGCTCCTGGATGTTTTGTTGTTTCTTATTAAGGATTTTCTTGGTGGCAGACCAAGACTCTAGTTAAAGGGGAGGGGGATGGACTGATAGGGGCAGTATGGGGGACAGACAAAGTGGCCGGCATGTATCCTGGCCCTGAGCTGAGCTCCTTGGAGTAAAAGCTGGCAGGAAATGTCATTGGCACTTGTTTGGAAAAATGCATGCCCTGAGCATGTGCAGAGTGCTTTCATCTCACACCACCATCCCTCCATATATGCAGAGCTTCAGATCAGAAGAGAGAAGTTTCAGCCCAATGAGAATCCATGTCTCCTTTTTCTTTCTCCCCCCTCCTCTTTTTTTTAACGGGAGGGGAATAGGCATGGGAGAGCGAGGGGCGGGTAGAAATGCAGGGCGAGGCGGTGAAGGCGTCTCTGACGCAGGGTGGAACAGAAACCCACACGGTCCTTCCTCCGCTCGTATCTTCGCCTGCAAACTCTTGCAGAACGCAGAGAAAGGCGCGAGCGAAAGGCTCCACTGATGGGCGGCTTCGGAGAGAGGCGCGCCGCGCGCATCCACACGAACACGCGTCAGCAGCAGCAGGAGGAGGAGGTACACGCGGAGATCTTGGCGGAAGGGTAAACGCACGAGGCACAAGGGAGAGGGGCGGAGGCGTGTAGGGTTTCTTCCTCTGCTCCCGGGACAAGCTGGACTGGAACCATCTCGCTCGAAAGGAAAGCGGAGTGACGCCGCTTAGGCAAGATTCGGGAGCGAAGAGGGAGGAGGTAGAGCTGTAAACGGGCAGCTGGCCGCCGCGCCCCCTCCCCGCATCGGGACACCCGCGCCTCGGCTTTTTCTTTAGTGGGGTGGGGTGTGAGCGTTTCTGCCTCTCCCCTCCTCCATCCCATGAAGATGAACGTGTGAGTGCTTCAATAACACGAATAATTCATTCCAATTGTCATTTGTGCTAGTGGGGACCGTAGGAGCCAACGGCTGGGGACGAGGGGTCTTGGACCCCCCCCCTAAAATATTTGAGGGGTCCAGCCCCCCCATCCCAAAGTTGATGGGCATTGCCATTCAAATGATGTGCATGCACCGTGTCATGTGATTGATTATGGGTGGGTGATGCTTACCTGCCCCCGTCCCAAATATTTTATTCAAGTTGACACCCCTGCTGGAAACTGAGGTAGCATCTTTTGAGGTGTATGAGAGAGACCCCCCCGGGTTTGTGTTATGTATCCAAACCCATCAGGCAGAGGACATGGAAGAAGTGGCCTTTTAACCTCAGGATCAGTAGCTGAAGTGGGAGCAGCGGTGGAATCATAGAATCATAGAATTGGAAGAGACCACAAGGGCCATCGAGTCCAACCCCCCCGCCAAGCAGGAAACACCATCAGAGCACTCCTGACATATGGTTGTCAAGCCTCTGCTTAAAAACCTCCAAAGAAGGAGACTCCACCACACTCCTTGGCAGCAAATTCCACTGTCGAACAGCTCTTACTGTCAGGAAGTTCTTCCTAATGTTTAGGTGGAATC
The DNA here is from genome assembly GCF_951804945.1 of Podarcis cretensis. Lineage (NCBI taxonomy): Eukaryota > Metazoa > Chordata > Lepidosauria > Squamata > Lacertidae > Podarcis > Podarcis cretensis. The sequence continues at coordinate 35,547,214 of NC_137185.1, read as the reverse complement.
TTCTTTCTTGTAGTTTGGAACCATTGCTCCATGTCCGCTTCTCTGGAGCAGCAGAAAACAACCTTTCTCCCTCCTCTATGTGACATCCTTTTATATATTTGAACATGGCTATCATATCACCCCTTAACCTCCTCTTCTCCAGGCTAAACATGCCCAGCTCCCTTAGCCGTTCCTCATAAGGCATCGTTTCCAGGCCTTGGACCATTTTGGTTGCCCTCCTCTGGACACGTTCCAGTTTGTCAGTGTCCTTCTTGAACTGTGGTGCCCAGAACTGGACACAGTACTCCAGGTGAGGTCTGACCAGACCAGAATACAATGGCACTATTACTTCCCTTGATCTAGATGCTATACTCCTATTGATGCAGCCCAGAATTGCATTGGCTTTTTTAGCTGCCGTGTCACACTGTTGGCTCATGTCAAGTTTGTGGTCAACCAAGACTCCTAGATCCTTTTCACATATACTGCTCTCAAGCCAGGTGTCACCCATCTTGTATTTGTGCCTCTCATTTTTTTTGCCCAAGTGCAATACTTTACATTTCTCCCTGTTAAAATTCATCTTGTTTGTTTTGGCCCAGTTCTCTAATCTGTCAAGGTCGTTTTGAAGTGTGATCCTGTCTTCTGGGGTGTTAGCCACCCCTCCCAGTTTGGTGTCATCTGCAAATTTGATCAGGATGCCCTTGAGTCCATCATCCAAGTCGTTGATAAAGATGTTGAATAAGACTGGGCCCAAGACAGAACCCTGTGGCACCCCGCTAGTCACTCTTCTCCAGGATGAAGAGGAACCATTGATGAGCACCCTTTGGGTTCGGTCAGTCAGCCAGTTACAAATCCACTGAGTGGTAGCATAGTCAAGACCGCATTTTACCAGCTTCTTTACAAGAATATCATGGGGCACCTTGTCAAATGCCTTGCTGAAATCAAGGTAGGCTACATCCACTGCGTTCCCTTCATCTACCAGGCTTGTAATTCTGTCAAAAAACGAGATCAGGTTAGTCTGACATGACTTATTTTTCAGAAATCCATGCTGACTATTGGTGATCACAGCATTCCTTTCTAGGTGCTCACAGACTGTTTGCTTAATGATCTGCTCCAGAATCTTCCCTGGTATTGATGTCAGACTGACTGAGCAGTAATTATTTGGGTCCTCTCTTTCCCCCTTTTTGAAAATAGGGACAACATTTGCCCTCCTCCAGTCTGCCGGGACTTCGCCTGTTCTCCAGGAATTCTCAAAGATGACTGCCAGTGGTTCTGAGATCACATCTGCCAGTTCTTTTAATACTCTTGGATGCAGTTCATCTGGCCCTGGAGACTTGAATACATCTAAACTAGCCAAGTATTCTTGTACTATCTCCTTAGTTATTCCGGGCTGTGTTTCCTCTGCTGAATCATTGCTCCAAATGGAGTCAGGGTCAGTCTTCGCAACTGGTCACACCCAGTTCCAAGAACGTGCAGGTGATTTCCCCCACTGTCAAGACTTTTTGGGGATGGGGTAATGTAGATTTGAGGTTGAAGGAGGGCTCCCTAACCCTGTTTTAGTTGTAACCCTAGCCAAGGGGAGACTCTCTGCTGCCCACTGAGCCCAGGGCACAAAATCAGGCAAGAAATCTCCAGTTACAGGATTGTGTGTGTGAGGATGATGTCTTTGGGTCCCCAGACCTGTGGTTATACCTGTAAGAAAGGAGCCTGTAGTAGAAGCAACTACTGAGTGGACAAACCAGTCTGTTTGTTAAGCTAATGGTCCTAGCCAGCAGCCTCTTAAGCATCCTATTTACATGTCTAAATAGTTGGTCAAGAATAGATATGTTGTCATAGAAATAAATAACTAGTGAGTGATGTTCTTTTAGAAGGAGGGGATAAGCCTTCTCCACCTATGTGGTTGGATACCAGGTCATCCTAGGGGTTGGAGATCAATAGACAAGGGCCTGTGTGGTGTAATCTCACCTAAAGCAGGAAAGATACAGAGGGTGGCCTTGCACTCTGTGCTGAAACCAAAGCTATGGTTTTTGGTGGCGGATTCCTGAAAACCTAGTGGGGCAGCAAGATCTGATGCTCTGAGCCCTTCCATCTTATGCTCACATTGTGTGTGTGTAAATAAAACCATATATCAAAAAGGCACCACAGTCTCCTGTGACTTTCATTCCAAGGGAAACTTAACACAAGATAATTGCTGGCACCCTTGAAGTCTCTCACTGTTCGGATATTGGGGTGCATGGAACACTCCTTTATCTAGAGCAGAGTTTGGTGACAAAAGCCAGCAGTGGCTACTGGCTATTATGTTTATGCCTTAACTCCACTGTTGAAGTCAGTATACCTCTGAATGCTGTTGGTTTCTATTTCCATCACTGAGCAGCAACTGCAGTCACAAGACATTGTTTTGCATTCCACAGTCAGAGTTACTGTTGGATTCCCACGGGAATGGGAGACTGGATGTGACATTCACTGGTTTCCTGTTTTTCACTGTTCTCTCGGTGTTCTTTGTTTCTGAGAGGAGTTGCTTCTCTGCTCTCACAGAAGCAAGATGCATGTTTGTATTCTCTCAGCATAGGGTGTAAATAAAATTAAGAATGTAGCACATACTGCTTATCCTTCTGCTGTGTGACGACGCTCTGCTTGGGCTCAAGATAAGACGAGGCTGTATCAGCTTCAGATGGGCTGAAGCTGGTCAAAATCTTACAAATGCTGGTTACTGAGATTTGCAAGCGGGGAGAATACTGTTATGCTCAGGTCCTGCTTCTGAGCTTCCCATTGGCAACTGGTTGGCCACTGGGAGGACAGGATGCTGGACTAAATGGACCTTTAGCCTGATACAGCAGGGTTCTTCTTATGTTCCAGATGTTGAAGTCCAGTTCCCATCAGCCCCAGCCAAAATGGAACATGTTCATGGATTATGGGACCTGTGGTTCACTGACATCTGGAGGGTAAGACAGATTTTCCATTCTTGATTGCACTAAGGAACCATAAAATTTTGTTAGCTGAATCTGTGGAATCATGTGGTAATATATCCTACCACCACCACCAAATCAACAATAATTTATTATTTATACCACGCCCGTCTGGCTGGATTTCCCCATGTTACGTGCTTTTCATTACCCCAATGAATGGACAGTTTATGGCTGTTGACTTTGGTAGCTGGCTGTTCTTTTAATGTAAGTGGGAAGGACATACATAGCTCGGTGGTAGAGCATCAGTTCTGTTCAGTCCCTGACTTCTCCAGGAAGGGATGGGAATATTCCAACTGAAATCCTGGAGATCTGCTGCCCATCAGTGTAAATGAATCATTGGTATATGGCAACTTCCTATGTTCCTAAGTCCTTGATTTGTCTTCCAGGATGTCCAAGAGGCAACTGGAACATTCCCTCTTTAGAGTGCTCTAGATGGCACCTGAGACAAGACAAGAAGAACCATGTACAATGGAGCCGAGCTGCTGAGTCTCCTGCCAAAAGATGAACAACAGTCTTTCAAGGTTTATCCCTGTACACACCGGCATCAAACCACAGAGCTTTTACTGAGAAAGGAGGCAATTGGCATTGTTTCAGTTTGGGCTTTGAGACACAGAGTTGGCGTTCATCTCTGGCACAGAGGCCTTCTGCTCCTTTGAATGGCCATGTTGGATTTTCCTTGGCTCACTAGGACAGCTCCATCCCTTGCCCAGGGCCCATCATGGCACTTTTGCTGGACAGAGTCCGCGACTTCTCTCCTGGCCTCAACATATCTCCTGGTCTTCTTAATCCATGGATACTAAACCATTCTCAAAGGGATTGTGAGCTAGAACCAGGCTGTGGTGAGCACACGCTGGCAGCTGGCAGCAGCTTCCCGGGGCCAGCTGTCCGCTTTGTGCTGCCCACCATTTATGCCCTTATCTGTGCTTCCGGTGTTCTGGCCAATGGGATGGTGATTTCGGTCATTCTGGGCTGCAAGCAGAAGGTAGTGTCCGACATCTACATTTTGAACCTGGCGATAGCTGACTTGCTCTTCTTGCTTGGTATGCCATTTGTCATCCACCAACTTCTGCAGGAGCAAGGCTGGGTTTTTGGAGACTTTCTCTGTTGGGCTGCGACCACCATCGACCTCAACAACCAGTTCAGTAGCGTGGGCATTGTCACTCTGCTGTGTGTAGACAGGTAGGAGCCAAGGTAGAAGAGTGGGATGAACATGGTATGCTAATTCAGAAGTGACTCAGAAGGATCGCTTGCTTTGGAAGCTGAAAGTCCCAGGTTCAGTTGCTGGCATTTCCAGTGAGAAGGACTGAACTTCAACAATATGGTGCTTTCCAGATATTTTGGACTACAGCTCCCATCAACCCCAGCCAGCATAGTTGTTGGCTGGGGCTGATGGGAGTTGTGGTCCAAAACATCTGGAAAGCACCAGGTTGGCAAAGACCGCAGTAGGAGATGGTAAATATGTTTGCCTGAAATCCTGGAAGGTCGTTCAGTGACACTGGCCCCTTTGCAGCTGGAGTGCCATGGGCCTGATTTATGGGAAAGTTATGGCACAGGCAGTAAAGCGGAATAAATTATTGCTCGTATTAACTGTCATTTGGAGAAATCCTTGATATTTGCGGACGTTCTTGCCCTCTTAAATTATATCCCTGTGGTGTAAAGGCTAACAGATGGATCCTGCAGGGACAAAACACTTACCACCCACTATCCAGTAGTGTGAAGTCCTCGCTGCCCTTTCTACATTTGAACACATGGCTTATTACTGTCAATCTCATTTATTTGTGCATATTAAGCTATAGGTTTAAGTTAGCATCGATGGGATAGTCTTAATGTCAGCGGGGAAGGTTTGTCTTCCCTTCTGTTATATTTGCAGAAAAAAGGACAGCTGCTCTATTTCTCATCCGATTCTTCCATTGCAAATGGCAGTCCCAGCAACCATTTTACACAGCGCATCCCTCCCGCAATAATCACTAGCAATGAGTTACCATGGTCACTGTGCACGTTTATTGTGGATATTTGGACATACTCCTCGTCTTTGTGGAATGTGCCGCCCTGTGTCTCCTGTATCCCTGACGCCAGTTCATTTCTTTTTCCAGGTACGTGGCAGTTGTGTACTCGTCCACCATCGGCCAGAAACGGACCCTGCGGTGCACAACTCTGATCAACGCTGGTGTGTGGGCTGGGAGCTTGATTCTGGCCACGCCTGCGATGCTCTATGCCCGGGTGCACTGGGACAACAAGACGGAGATCTGCCTCCTTGACTTACCAAGTCCCCACACTGTATACTGGTATACCCTGTACCAGTCATTGCTGGCTTTCCTGCTCCCCTTGCTGGTGATCACTGTACTGTATTCATTGACTCTGCAGCACCTCTTCCGTGCCATGCACCGGGTGCATAGGAAGCCATCTGCCCGCAGCCGGAAGGTGACCCGCATGGCCCTCACAATCATGGCTGCCTTTTTTGTCTGCTGGACTCCGTACCACGTGCTGCAGTTGGTCAACCTCAATGCCACACCCTCTGCCACCTTTTTCTACCTGTACCAGGCTACTATTTGCCTCAGCTACGCCCACAGCTGTGTCAGCCCCATCCTTGTCATTTTCTGCACCGAGTTCTTCCGCGAGAGGATGGCCCAGTCCAGGTGGGGACGAGGAACAGGAGGGGATGTGGTGGAGGGAAAGGGCTAATTCAGTAGAAGGTGACTTCCTATTGTGAGAGGTGATGTAAAAATTGGGGTTTAGCTTTTGCTGCCCAACTCCCCATGGGTCTCCGAGTATCCTAAGTCCATGATCGGTCACAGAAGAATGGATGGAGGCAGGATCCAGTGGAAAGAAAGGCAGATATTTATTTTTCTGTTGCAAAAGAGTTCCCTTCCCTCCTTCCAAGGAGAGAGAGACCCTGAACAGAAGTGTGCAGGAACCTTTAAGGACTTTTGACATTGCCCAACCACCTTAGCCAAAGACCACCCCAAAATCGTCATACATACATCATAGGAGGTGGTCTACAGCAGAAATCATGCCAGGATACCTGATAAGGGTCTCTGATTGCATTACCTGGACAGCCTGGCAATTCTTTCATGATCGTTAATACTTTAGTTCCTGAATCCGGGTCTCAGGCTCACCCTATGCATACACAAATACACCTTTAAGACAGGATTTGTAAGAGAAAAGACAACGGGGAGGCTTTCCCCATTTGCCTCCCTTCCAGCAGGGAGTATTTGAGGTCACCGGGAGAGTCAAAATGGCTTCAGGATTGCACTCCTGTACTATTTCAGACACATGGTTTATATATTTAGAGATGTGTGCATTAATGAATATATATTTGAGACCTTAAAATTCTTCTAACAGAAGGATGCTGCAAGCTTTATTTTAAGGGTGAAACAGGGAGGGGGAATTTCAGTGCAGCCTTCAGGACTCTCTACAGGCCACTCCCCCTCTCCACTTGGCACATCCCTCCCAAGTCCTGCTTCGCTCTCCCCTGGAGTGCTTTTGCCTGGACTGGAATGTATCCTTGAACTCTGACACTGCTTCTTGGCTTGTGGGGAAGGAGGATAAAGAGGGGGGCTGTATGAATGGAAACGAGCCCAAGGTAAGATATCATCACCATTGTCATAGTAGTAATAATTTGTATACCGCCATATACCTGTAGATCTCAAGGTAGTTCACGGCATAAAATTACAATTAAAAAACCCCAAAACACATCATAAAAATAAGAACAAAACAAACCAATAATTCCCCCTACCACAACACATTTTAAAGCTCATCGGATGTTAGTCAGCTAAAGGCCGGGCTGAAGAGGAATGTTTTTGCCTGGCGCCTGAAGGTGTATAATGAAGACGCCAGCCAAACCTCCCTGGGGAGAGCATTCCACAAATGGGGGGCCACTGCAGAAAAGGCCCGTTCTTGTGTTGACACCCTCCGGACCTCTTGTGGAGAGGAGGTACACAAGGACGAGCCTCAGAGCCTCTCAGTGTCTAGGTAGGTTCATATGGAAAGGGGCGGTCCTTGAGGCTTTGCAGCCATTTTGTTGCTCTGCCCATTCTTGCCTTTGCCCTATCTCCCATTGGCTTATGGCCCTTGGGAAATTGCCCAGCAGGGAATGTGGCCCTCAGGTTGGAAAATGTTCCACACTCCTGCTGTGGAGAGTGACCTGGGTATAAGGGCCATTGAACACAGCAGAACATTCTCCTGAGTCAAAACACACAGGATTGCATTACGCATATCACTTATTAAATAGATAATGCTTGAGAGATTATCTCTTTTTCTTTACAGGTATTGCAGATTGTTTACCAAGTGGAGGGCAATGCGAGAAAGCCATTCCTTATCTATACCAGAAATGACAGCTACGATGTACAGTCCAGAAGCAAGCCATGCTGCGTCTCCATGCATCGCCTACCCTCCATTTACAATAGAGATGCCTTTGTGCTCTGTAACTGAGACCACCAGATTCAGTGTAGTTGTCAGTGGACATGAGGAACCTATTAGGTTTTGAGGACCCGCTTTGATTTGGTTTAGATCTCAGCTTGAAACATTGGCACACCCTGAAGTTCTGGAAGAGGATTAAGGTGGTGATGTGGGAGAGATACAGACTGGAAGACTGTTGGGATATCAAGCCTTTTATCAGAGGAACTGGCAACAATCCTAGGGCACCCGGCTTGATTCCCTGTTGACCTCCCTGGCTGCATTCCCCAGCAGGCGCAGGCAAGGTCTCGATTGGCGATTCTTCTCAACGTGAGAAGAACACACCCCTCTTTCCTGCCTCCCCTGGGCAGGGGAAAGAGATAGAAACGTATTTACATGCTTTTATTTCTGTCTTTGCAGCGTTACACAAACATGACTGCTCTCTTCAAACTCCAGCAGTGTAGTGACAAACACTTCCTGGATAGGAACAAACGGAAGAGCTCATATTACACTCTGAGCTAATTCCGGTGCTTCGTACTGTGAATAGACTGCCCCTCTGATTCCCACGGAACAGTCCCAACATTCCCATCATGTTTACCTCTCAAGCTAGCAGTTTGCAGCTGCATTGCATCCATATCATATGGTTCCGGAAGGCTGTTGTAAGACCATGGCAGCAAGTGGAAAAACTGTTAGTGACGACTAATAAGACAAGGGACATTGAGCGGATTAAATTAAACAATAATTCACTTTGTCTGGAAGTCAATGCGCCTGTTCTGTTTCAGTCTACAAGAACAAATTAATCGTCCTGTAAATATCATTTGTCGTGATATCCGTCCTCTAATCTATTGACTGCTCTTGCCAGGGTGTTCCCTTGAACAAAAGAGAAATCTATCAAGTTGATGGAACTTCTATGCGATGGGCATATTAGACCAGAGCACTTAAAAGTGCTTATTTATCAATCTTACCTGTTAGTTGGCTATGTTCAACCAACCTGATGCTAAAATCAAGTTTATCCTATCACAATTCCTTCTGTTACCTTAGTAGTTCTCATGTGGTCAGAGTATGAAATGAGGATGTGCTATCTGAAATGCTTTCTCATTCACTCATGCTAGGTTTGCAAAAAGGTTCGCAATTTGCAAACAAAATGGGAAACAGATAAGGGGCTTTATTCAAGCCATACACAGAGCAGGCCTTTTGCAATTAATGGGCGTTACTAACTTAGGCTGATTAATTGCAACGGATCTACTCTGAGTCATTGGGAGGAATATTTTTCTTAAAGTGTTGGGTTGTTTTTTAACAGCGTTTTCCAGATCAGTGTAGATCCAGCCTCAGTCTCCTTTGGTAAGGAATACACACAACTGTATTTTTCCCGCTACAGGGTTAATAGCAGCTTGCGGGGAGGTGTTGGAGGGTTAGATTGAAAAAGTAATCCAGGGACAAAGAGTTAAAAATCCTCCCCTAGTTTTGATGTTCGTTAAAATCAGAGCTGCAGCTTGTGGCTGCTTTAGGCAGTAATCATATACAGTGGTACCTCGGGTTAATTACTTAATTCGTTCCGGAGGTCCGTACTTAACCTGAAACTGTTCTTAACCTGAAGCACCACTTTAGCTAATGGGGCCTCCTCCTGCTGCTGCTGCGCCGCCGGAGCACGATTTCTGTTCTCACCCTGAAGCAAAGTTCTTAACCCGAGGTAATATTTCTGGGTTAGCGGAGTGTGTAACCTGAAGCATATGTAACCTGAAGCGTATGTAACCTGAGGTACCACTGTACATATCCACTCTGAAGATATAGCACAGAGCAGTGGCGTAGCGTGGGTTGTCAGCACCCGGGGCAAGGCAAGTAATTTGCACCCCCTAACCCGTGGATTTGCACCCCCTAACCCTAACTCCCAGATGTTGCGCCCGGTGCGCCCGGGCCCCCCTGCACCCCCCACGCTACGCCACTGGCACAGAGGAAAGAAAGTAATTCCTTACATAGCACATAATTACACTGTGGATTTCAGTCTCAGAAGAAGTTGTAATGTCCACCAACTTGGATGACTTCAAACGAGGATTAGACAACTTCATGGACAATAAGGGTACTAGCTCCAATGGCAATGTTGTCAGAGGCAGTATGCAGGAAGAGTGCTGGTCCTGCTTTTGTGTTGGGAAAGGCATCTTTGTCTCCAGGCACTGCAGTTGTCTGCAAGGGATTTCTACACAGTAGGGTTAATGTGATAATTTTGATGATAACAGAATGCTAAGAAGGTAGTATGGGCTCTAACACTTCAGACTACAGGTGGATGATGTCGTTTTTTAATGCTCCCATAAAGGGGGGGGAGACCCACTCTGCAAAGAGGAAATTAGCCCAACAGGTAAAATGTCTGCTAGAAGGCAGTTAGAATATGCAAGTTTTCTATTTGCAGGTGATTTTTAAAAAAGTGTGGGGGTATTAAAAAAACTATTGCAGGTCTATTATACCACCTCAGGGGGAAAGAACAGTCATGTATTCCAAACGGTGCTGGAAATGGTTTGAATGCAAGCCATCAATGATAATGATAATGATGATAATAACGTTAGAAACAGGAAACTGGGACTTATGTTCACATGTGGTGGGGGTGTAAATATGTACAATTTTTTTGGCGAAGGGTGTTTAAGGAGATAACAGAAATCACTGAGTTAAAGCTGATTGAAAGTCCAGAGGTAGCATTATACCAATTTACGATGGGGTGGAAGATAAACATTCTAGGAAGGAATGGCTCACAAATTTATTGACAGCTGCGCCAGTTATTATAGCTAGGAAGTGGAAGGGGCAAGGTGAATATAAAATGGAAGAATGGTATAAAGAGGTGTGGGATATAGCTTTTCATGATAAATTAATGTGTTATTAAGGTAAGATGGGGAATATGCAGGAGAAATGATTTTGAGGAGATAGCCTCGGTCCAGTATACCTGAAGGAGCGTCTCCACCCCCATCATTCTGTCCGGACGCTGAGGTCCAGTGCCAAGGGCCTTCTGGCGGTTCCCTCATTGCGAGAAGCAAAGCTACAGGGAACCAGGCAGAGGGCCTTCTCGGTAGTGGCGCCCGCCCTGTGGAACGCCCTTCCAGCAGATGTCAAAGACAAAAAAAACTACCTGACATTCAGAAGACATCTTAAGGCAGCCCTGTTCAGGGAAGTTTTTAACGTGTGATATTTTACTGTATTTTTGGTTTCCATGGAAGCCGCCCAGAGTGGCTGGGGAGGCCCAGCTAGATGGGTGGGGTATAAATAAATTATTATTATTATTATTATTATTATTATTATTATTATTATTATTATTATTTGTAGAATTTGTACTGTTAAAATGGAAAGGGGTCAAACCATCGCAAGAGGTGTTGAAATTTTTGGAGGTTGGATAGTTACAATGCAATGGTCTCGGGGGTGGGGTACACGTTTTTATTCTTATTTATTTATTTTTTATTACTTTGTCAAAATAAAAATAAATAAAACTTTTTTTTAAAAAAAGAAACAACAATAATGCAACCTGACACGTCTGCTCAGCAGCAAGCCACCCAGCGGGGCTTACTCCCAGGCAAATGGGAAATATGCAGGAGAAATTATTTTGAGGAGATCTGGAACGTGTTTGCATAATTTCTACTGTTAAAAAGAAAAGGGGGTCAAACCATCGCAAGAGGCGATGAAATTTTGGGAGGCGGGATAGTTACAATGCAATGGTCTCGAGGGAGGGGTGCACGTTTTTATTCTCATTTATGATTACTACTTTGTCAAAACAATAATAAAAAAAATATTTATTTTTTAAAAAGAAACAACAATAATTCAACCTCACACGTCTGCTCAGAAGCAAGCCACCCCACGGGGCTTACTCCCAGGTAAATGGGCAGAGCCCAATAAAGTTGCTTCCACCACGCGGAGGGATGTAGTAAATTCCTCCCCAAAGCCGTCGAAGACGCTCGCCCGTTTCAAATGCCGAAGCGGAACCTTCCGGCTCCGCCGCGCCGGGAAGCTGTTCGGGGACGGACCCATTTCCGCGCCGGACCGGAAGTGCCCGCTGCCATCACGTCACCGGGTTGCCCCACCGAGTGAGGGTTGCCGTGACAGCGGCGGACTCTCCAGTCGGAGTTCCCAGGCGCTCGTTGCTTGGAGCGGGAGGCTGGTCGCTCGCCCGTTCGGCCTCGCCGTGTCCTCCGGCGTCTTTCGACCAGGCCTCGCCTCCCGCCTCGGCTGGCTTCCATGGAGCGGGCAGCCGCTATGACGGACATGTACGACCAGGCGCTGCTGGGCATCTTGCAGCATGTGGGGAACGTCCAGGAGTTCCTGAACATCCTCTTCGGCTTCTTGTACCGAAAGACCGACTTCTACCGGCTCCTGGTGCAGCCGGCCGACCGGCTCGGCTTCCCTCCGGGGGTGGCCAAGTGCATGGCGCTTCGGGTGAGTCCGAGAGGCTGGGGCTCCTCGCCCCGCTTCCTTGCCCTTCACTCAAAATCAAGAGTTATTTGTTTTTGTTTCATACGAATCCTTATTTAGGTAGCCATTTCCGGGAGGTTTAACTCTCTCTGTCAGCAAAACAAAACAAAAAAAAAAGCAGCACGGTCCCAGCAGGGCACCTCTGAAGACTCCATAAATATTTATTTTGGAATAATAATAATAATAATAATAATAATTATATATATATATATATATATATATATATATGTATATATATATATATATGTATGTATATATATATGTATATATATATAGAGAGAGAGAGAGAGAGATATAGATATATATAGATATATATATATTTATACCCCGCCCATCTGGCTGGGGTATTAAAATCTTGATAAAACACCAAACATTAAAAACTTCCCTAAACAGGGCTGCCTTCAGATGTCTTCTAAAAGTCAGATAGTTGTTTATTTCCGTGGCTTTTGTAGGCGGAAGGGAAGCTTTAGTCCACGAAGCCTTATGCTATGGAGTTTCTTGTGGTGGATTCTATCGGAGCAGATTGTTTTCTGCCCGTATATGGTTAAGGAATTATAGGGTGTTTCTTGAACAGTTACAAGGTAGGTTTGCCTTTCAAAACAACAACACAATGCGTCCAAAGTTGCTTGGAGACAAGTGAGTATGAGGCCTAATAAAGAATAACAAATGAGACCATTTTTAAAGCTCTGCAGTAGTCGATCTGTTGTTTATACAAATATTTGTTGCTCTGTGAGATGCCCCCCCCCCCGGCTTCAATGAATTTAGGGTTATCTTTTCCCACCCTCGTTTTAATAATTGCAGCATCCCAATGGGGATATATTAGGCACAGCCTAAGAGAAGGGTGTGTGTGTGTGAGAGAGAGAGACAGAGAGAGAGATAAGAGACACAGAGAGACTGGCTCAAAGTGAGCTTCATGCCTGAGTTGAGTTTCGAATCAGGAGCCTTCTCAGTCCTAGCCCAACATTAACAACTACACTGCATTCCGCAGGAGTAGCTGCGTCAGTTTGTCACAGCAAACTCAACAAACAGTCTCTAAGGTGCCACAGACAAAACTCAGAATTACACTGCTATGTTCTTTTGGGCTAGAGCCCACTTTCATGCATAAAGTATAATCCTTGGTGGCAGATATATGTCTGTTTCAGTTCTATTTTCCCTCTTCACCTGGTACAATTCCCATGATGGCTTACATAAAACAAAACAGAATTAATTTCCTTTCTGACACATTGCCCTATGATGGCAATGTCACTCCAGTCCATTCACATTCCAAACCCAGTCTTTATTAGATTGATAAGAATTAGATTGTGGTTTTTTAAATTCTCTTTTAGCTTACCTTGCTCACCCACCTTTGGCAGTTGGGTGCTTGGTTCCCTGGATGCAAAATTCTTGCTCTTTATCCACTGTCTTAAGTGTAGAGTTAAGTGCAACCTTTTACATGCCTACTCCCATATAAGTGGGTATAAGGTTGCAGCCTTAATTAATTAAATTTATAATGTGCCAAAAATGTAAAGTGACTTTCTCTGTCATCTCCATAAACATAAATAAGACTAAAAATAATTGTAAATTGCACCAGCTGTACTTTTTTTTGAGGAGTATGGGTGCTCTTCTCCCTTCTCACAGTGTATATTGGTATAAATATAGGATATCCCACATTCTTAAGGGGCTAAATCAGTGAAACAATGAAACCCAACATTCTCTTGCAATATCTTAGTGATTCCAAAATATAATTAAGAATCTCCCTCCTTTGTGATTTATTGGATGGTGGATATACAATGGCTTTATATACATGACTTGAATTAAGAGGTGTCTTTGGCAAAAGTCCAACCATTTTTTGTGAAATAAGAGACTGTTTTGTAAAAAAGAATCAATTATTAAAGTTGAATATATTTTAGTTAAGGTAATAACAATGCATTTGAGCAAATTATTATTATTTAAAGTTAATGTACAGTACCAATAAATTCCTTAAGCCCATTGACTTCATTGGGTCTGTTCCAGGTATGACTAACATTGAAAATCACCTTTGATTTTTAGAAATGCTTATCTTCTTAGCATTAGACCTCCAGAGAGTTCTGTAACCAAACTAGAGAAGAGTTCGTTCTGAAGTTTTTTAAATTTCTCACCAGAAGAGCTTTATTTTTGATAACTAGAAATAAAAGCTGTGTTAGGGCTTCTTTTACTTCCTTGTTAGGAGTATGATTAAATAAAGTTTTCTTTTGTACCTAATCCTAAATTGAAATGGTGCTTTCTTAATTTCATGTCTCTCTCTTGTCACACCCACCCACCCACCCCTTTACTTTTAAAAGAGAGGGAAAGATCCCAGTGGCAAATAGTGGGACAGAAGTCTAGCATTAATTAGCTGTTTTTCCTGCATTGACCCTTCCTTAAGATCTCATTACTGCTGTCATCTAGCTGTTTTCCAGGCTTGTTGTTCTTCCTAGATTCCCAGGTTTTCTTGTAGCAAATCTGGTGAAAATGCAGCAGGCTTTGGCTTTTTTACTGCACACTACAGGTTGCAGTTTGATACTGGACTATGGTTTTGCCCACATCTTACCCATGTATCTTTTTTACACGCATTTGTTAATGTCTCAGACAGAAGTCTGGCCTGCAGATTGATATCCACTTCAGCCTGACCTCTCCAGTCTATTCTTGGAACAGTTGACTGTTCTAGAATGGCTATTGAATTATTTTTGTCAGCTGCTTCATAAAAACTGGGCATCAGAAGCATGAATAGATTAAACACTTAGATCCAAGTGTGTTTGTGAAATAACTGACCCTGTGTGCGTGTGGCTATGAGACGGGTGGAGATGTTTTTGTTCAGTGTCTCGTTCGGATAGGGGTGGGAGTTAACGCATGGCAATTAGAGAGGAAGATGAGCCTGCTACAAGTGGAGTGCTGCATATTTATTCTTCCTCACCCTCATCCCTGTGGCAGTTTAGATGGCCCTTGTTATTCTCTTAAAATCTGCATTTTATCTTCTTTATGAAGGACTTTGCCCAGCTTAGAAATGAGGTGGGCAGCTAGAGTGCTATATCCTTTTTCCTGTAACCTGCTCACTTAAGAGGACTCAGTTAACTCCTTGTTGTCTACAGTGGTGCCTAGCAAGACGAAATTAATTCGTTCCGCGAGTTTTTTCGTCTTGCGATTTTTTCGTCTTGCGAAACACGGACTTTGGAAAAGCTTCAAAAAATCACCAAAGTCTTCAAAAACCTCAAAAAAGGCTACCACACCGCGTGCTATGAGTTGCTCCTCGAAGTGAATGCACAGTTTTAAGAAAAAGGAAACAAACTTGCAAGACAAAGGAAACAAACTTGCAAGACGTTTTCGTCTTGCGAAGCAAGCCCATAGGGAAATCCGTCTTGTGAAGCAACTCAAAAAACGAAAAACTCTTTCGTTTTGCGAGTGTTTCGTCTTACGAGGCATTCGTCTTGCGAGGTACCACTGTATAGTGATGAGGCAGATGGTTGTGTACAAGGCTATGAGAAAAGATGTTGCAGTTACGTGTCATTACGTTTAAATTTTGTAGGGGTAGCTAAACGGGTCTGTTACACCAAACACACACAACAAATACTGTTGTGGCATTTTAAAGATACTACTTGTATTTTTTATCTCTGGCCCTGAGTTTTTGTGGAAACCCTACAGCAGGGGCAGAAAACCTTTAGTCCACGGGCCTAATTGGTCCCCACCAGGCCTTCTTATTTGGTCTGCAAGGCCATTTTGGCCAAGCTATGCCCACCTCCCCTATGCCTGAGGTAATGTGTGGGGTAGGTAGCAAGCAGAAAGGGGCTTTTCAAGCACTGTTGATAAACCTGCAAAGGGTTCTGCAAGACCCAAGTATCATCTGTTGGGTCTTGTGGAGAGCTTTGCAAGGGGCTTCAGAAGACCTGACAAATAGCTGGTTGGTCAATATTTTAAGGCTTTTCACAATATAGTGCTTTGCAAGGCCCTCAGCAAGGCTTTCAGGGCCCTTACAGAGTGCTTGACAAGGTTGTTGGGGACTCCAAAGAAAAGTGTGGGCTCAAAGAAAGGTCACCTGCCATCACTGTGGTGCCAGGTGAGTGCCAATGAAGGGTGAGGCTTTTTTCTTTTTCTATTACGTTTTATTGTAATTCATATTTGGTGTTAGCCGCCCTGATCCCAGCCCTGGGCAGAGAGGACGGGGTATACATAAAAATTGATGATGATGATGATGATCTGGCCTGCTGACTGTGTCCAGTCCCCCACCACTGCCTTACAGCATCTCACTAGGAGTTTATGTTTAGTATAGTTCTTCTTTCTGCATAATTTCCCATTCTTCAGTGATAATACCATGGGCTGATTGTCCTTCCAAAGCTTCAGCACTTGTTTTGTTAGAAATATAAATGGCTTTGTTTCTGTAGGTCATCCACGAAGCAGTCTGTTTCAAGGAGCAGTTCTTTTTTTATATATATATATAAATATTTATTAAGATTTTTTAAATACAAAAATGCAAAAAATAATAAACAATATAACATGTATCATAACATATTTTCAAAGCTTCTTTGGACTCCCTCACGCCTCCCGCTCCCACTTGCATCATTGTAAAAAATTTTCCAGCAATTTATCAACTTGTTTACATTCTTAAATCTCATTCATTTAATTTAATCTAATAATTCTCCAAAAAAATTTATATTTTCCTCAATCTCGTTTATCATCCAGATTACATCTAGTTTAATGGTGCTCAATTGTTTATGATCTGGCATCCTTCTTAACATTCAACCAAATTACAGTGTTTTTGTAAATAAATCCTAAATTTCTTCCAGTCTTCTTCAACCCTCTCCTCTCCCAGGTCTCGAATTCTGCCGGTCATCTCAGCCAATTCCATATAGTCTATCAGTTGCATCTGCCATTCCTCCAGTGTGGGTAGATCTTGAGTTTTCCAATGCTTAGCGATGAGTATCCTTGCTGCCGTTGTTGCATACAGGAAAAAAGTTCTGTCCTTCTTTATCACCCTCTGGCCGACAATACCCAGGAGGAAGGCCTCTGGTTTCTTAGGGAAAGTATACTTAAATACCTTCTTCAACTCATTATATATCATTTCCCAGAAGGCCTTCACTCTAGGGCACGTCCACCAGAGGTGAAAGAATGTTCCTTCATTTCCTTTACATTTCCAGCATTTATTATCAGACAAATGGTATATTTTGGCAAGTTTAACTGGGGTCATGTACCATCTATATATCATTTTCATTACATTTTCCTTCAAAGCATTACATGCAGTGAAGTTCAACCCAGTGGTCCACAACCTTTCCCAGTCCTCAAACATAATGTTATACCCAATATCCTGTGCCCACTTTATCATAGCCGATTTAACCATTTCATCTTGTGTGTTCCATTTTAACAGCAAGTTATACATTCTTGAAAGTACCTTGGTCTTAGGTTCTAACAGTTCTGTTTCCAGTTTCGATTTCTCCACCTGGAACCCTAACTTTTTGTCATTTTTAAAGACTTCTTTAATCTGAGCGTAGTATAGCCAGTCTCGCACTTTATCCTTCATTTTCTCCTGACTCTGCAATTTCCAATTGTCTCCATCTTTTTCTAGTATTTCCCAATATTTTGGCCATTTGGCCTCCATATTGGGTTTTTTTCGGGCCTTAGCTTCCAGCGGTGAAAGCCACCTTGGAGTTTTATTTTCCAATAAGTCTTTATATTTTGTCCAGACATTAAACACTGCTTTTCTGACAATATGATTCTTAAAGGCCTTATTGATCTTAACCTTGTCATACCATAAGTATGCATGCCATCCAAAAGCATTGTTAAAACCTTCCAGATCCAGAACGTCAGTGTCCTCGAGAAGTAGCCAGTCTTTTAGCCAGCAGAAAGCTGCGGCCTCATAGTACAACTTTAGGTCTGGCAGGGCAAAGCCCCCTCTTTCTTTCGCGTCAGTTAATATCTTAAACTTAATTCTGGGCTTTTTGCCCTGCCAGACAAACTTAGAGATGTCTCTCTGCCACTTCCGGAAGCACTCCGTCTTGTCCACAATCTGTAGTGTTTGAAACAAAAACATTTTTGGCAATACATTCATCTTAATAGCAGCAATTCGGCCTAACAAAGAAAGTTTCAATTTTGTCCAACTGTCTAAGTCTCTTTTAATTTCAGACCAACATTTTTCATAGTTATCCTTAAAAAGACTCAGATTTTTTGCTGTTATGTTTACCCCTAGGTACTTTACTTTTTTAACCACAGTTAGTTCTGTCTCTCTCTGAAACCGTTCCGACTCTGTATCTGTCAAATTTTTTCCCAGCACCTTAGTTTTCTGTTTGTTTAATTTAAATCCCGCCACCCGACCAAAGTCTTGAATCAATTGTAACACTCTTTTTGTACTAGATTCTGGCTCCTGCAGAGTCAAAACTAGGTCATCTGCAAAAGCTTTAAGTTTGTATTGTTTCGCTCCGACCTGGATTCCTTCCACCAACCGGTCCCCTCTGATCATGTTCAAGAGCACCTCCAGAACCGAAATAAATAGCAGAGGGGAAATGGGGCAACCTTGTCGTGTTCCTTTTTCAATTTTAAACTCTTCTGTAACCACATTGTTAACTATCAATTTAGCTTTTTGTTCTGAATATATTGCATCAATCCCATTCTCAAAACCCCGTCCCACTCCCATTTCTTTTAAATTTCCCTTCATAAATTTCCAAGAAATATTGTCAAAGGCCTTCTCTGCAGGAGCAGTTCTGTCACTCCTCTGAAAAAAAACAAACCACCCTTTCCATCCGTTCTCTTATTGTTATCTATAGGTTAATGGTTGGGCTGTTGCTTTGTTTGCTGTATCACTTTCAGGCTTTCAAAAACTTTGAACACCTGGCCCGCCAAGATGATGACAGAAGACAGCAAGAACTTCAGGAAAAAGTGAAGAAAAGAGAGGAGGACATAGCAGCTGCAGGAGAGAGAGCGAAGGTGGTGCCAGCTGTAGCTGAGGAAGTTGAGATCAGTGCAGCAGTGGGTGATGACTCTGTATCGGAGGGTGGAAAGGCTACAGAGTCACAGGAGCCCGTGGCAGTGGAGGAGAAAGTAGATGCACAAGCCGCCAATGCAGCCGTGGAGCCACCGGAGGCTGTTGCTGCCCCTTTAGAAAGCCAGCCAGCAGAGCTGCCCAGGTGAGTGACCGCTATGGTGCTTTGACCTCGTCGAACATTTTGCTGAAGAGAAATGAACTGACAATGTATCTATAATATGGCTTAGCCTGTAGGCTTGGGACGGGTTCATTTTTCTTAAGAGGGCCTGTTGGGTTGAAATAAATGACAGACGAGTAGTGGTGTTATCTGGGAGGCATCCCTCGAGCATGTCTCGAGGAGTCTCTTTTATTGAATATTACAGCATTGCTACATATGTGCTCGTTGCTGATTGGTTAACACAAGTACAAAGCAAAGGTTACCTATAGGCATTAATCACCAATAGACCAAAGGCTGGGAAAGGGAACACAGAATTGGACAGGCGTGAAAACCTCCTTGTTAAACTATTACTAGTGATTAATATACAGCATTCATCCGTAAATGTGGTCAACCAATCACTAAGAACAGGTCAGACTAAGAACAAGTCAGAATGCAATGTTTTAATGATCTCATGGTGAACTGAACATTCTAGGGTGATATGCAGAAACAAAACTTTCCTTCAAGGGCCACTAGGGAAACATGTTTATTTGTGAGCAAGGGCCCCCAGTGCTATTTCAGTGGATGAATCTATGCAGCAGCCTTTTGGATATATACAGAAATGTGCTAACAGTTAAGCCTTCATGTGGCTGTTTCTCGCATGGTGGCATCAGCCATGGGCCTGGCAGCCTATTGCTTGGAAGAAACAGGAGCATTGTCTGTGCAACAGAATGCGATGGTAAACAGCGGAGGTGGTGGAATATATGACATCACTCCACTCCTGAGTTGCAGAAGTTCTTCAGTGCCTCAGGTGGAGTTCTTTCCCATCACCTGGTACCTGGTACTTTTAAAAAATGGAGAAGCCAAGATTGATCTTGAGACCATCTGCAAGGAAAACATGTTCTCTACTATTGACCTATGGCCCTTTCTCACTTCTGAATGTAGGTGCAAGATTCGTGCTCTCCCACATCAAACACACTACTGTATAGGTAGAAAACCAGCAGAGCTGACAAAGGGCTGTGCTGGAATCTCCCTCCTTGATGTATTAGATTTCTTTTATCAAGGCAGGTTTTTTTCTGTATGAGTAAACATCTAAAAGATTTTTCACTGGGAGTTTAAAGTGGTGTGGCCTGTTCTCTTGTATGTGTAGACTAGGCTTAAACGAGAGGCTGCAACCCAGTATGTAAATCTTGGTGAGAATACTCTATGGAATTTATTTGATGTACACTTGCCAAACTAGTTATATCACCACAACAAGTACCGTATTTTTCGCCCTATAGGACGCACCGGCCCATAGGATGCACCTAGTTTTCAGGGGGGGAAATCAAGGAAAAAAATATGATTCCCCCCCCCCGCAGCTCTGGGAGCAGCGGACAGGCTGCACGCAGCCTGTGCGCTACTCCAAGACCTTCTTCCTGCTTTTGCGCAAAAGCCCACAGGAGCCGGGCGTGACTCCTGCGGGCTTTTCGACCAGGAGGGAGAAGGGACTGAAACGGCCAGTCAGTCCCTTCTCCCTCCTTGGGGAAAAGCCCCCAAGAGCTGCGCGCTCTTTAAAGGCTGCGCGGCTCTTGCCGGCTTTTCTGTGAGGTGGGGGAATTTCCCCACCTCCTAGAAAAGCCAACAAAGCCTCGCAGCCCCTTTAAAGAGCGCCCGGCTTTTGCCTGCTTTTGCGGGAGGTGGGGGAATTCCCCCATCTCCCGCAAAAGCCCACAGGAGGGAGAAGGGACGGACTCCGCCAGTCCGTCCCTTCTCCCTCCTTGGGGAAAAGCCTGCTTTCCCCCACCGCCAGCCTCCAAGCCGGGTTGGAGAGTAGCAGGAAGGCTTCGTGCGCCTTCCTGCTGCCCCCCATCCTCTGGGGCTGGCGATGGGGGAAGCGCTGCTTTCCCCACCGCCAGCCTCCAAGCCGGGTTGGAGAGTAGCAGGAAGGCTTCGTTCGCCTTCCCACTGCCCCCCATCCTCTGGGGCTGGCGATGGAGGAAGTGCTGCTTTCCCCACCGCCAGCCTCAAAGAGCAGACTCTCCTGGCTTCAGCAGAAGCAACGCGAAGCCTCTGGAGCGCAGGCTTCGGAGGCTTCGCGTTGCTATCGCTGAAGCCAAGGAGCCTGCATTCGCCCCATAAGACGCACACACGTTTCCCCTTCATTTTTGGAGCTGGAAAAGTGCGTCTTATAGGGCGAAAAATACGGTATACTGGCCTGTGGTGGCTTTAGGGAGAAACCTTGCCTAATTTGCAAATACAGTGGTGCCCCGCAAGACGAATGCCTCACAAGACGAAAAATTCGCTAGACGAAAGAGTTTTCTGTCTTTTGAGGTGCTTCGCAAGACGAATTTCCCTATGGGCTTGCTTCGCAAGACGAAACGTCTTGCGAGTTCTTGCGAGTTTTTTCCCTCCCCCCCCTTTTTCTAAGCCGCTAATAGCCGCTAAGCCGCTAAACCACTAATAGCGCTAATCCGCTAATAGCCGTGCTTCGCAAGACGAAAAAACCGCAAGACGAAGAGACTCTCGGAACGGATTAATTTCATCTTGCGAGGCTCCACTGTATTGGGGAACTGTATGTGCTTGATATGTGCATTTTCTTGCTCTTCTTGCTGCTCTTCATTGTAGGTGAAACCTAAAAGATGAACATTTATTTTGTTTATTTTTCAATAGAATTTCTAGCTTTTCCAGAGATAACTTAAAGTTTGTGTTGCTGATTCTTAAATATCTCCACTCGTCTCTTAACACCCATGCCTAGTTCCTGTCACTTACATTATGTTTATCTGAGTTTTTGCTAATATAAAGATGGGTCTGGGAAGATGCTTTCAATGTTTAAAAACTAATCACCTTGGAAATAGTACTTCAGAGTGGAATTAAGACAAATTATGTTTAATTTTGTGAGGTAGACACTCATTAGCTTTGGATGAATTCTTTTGTGACGTGTTAGGGAGCTTTGTATGTGTAATACAGACAAAAGTATATTGGAAATGAAATTTTTTAAATGCATTTTTTTACGGACATCCCAAGCTGCATGTGTTAGCAGCAGAATGTGACACAGCTGGTGAGTGTATTTCTCAAGGTACTGATAACGTAAAAGCTTTTGTGTACTGCCATGTAAGTCCTTTGTTGGTAGTCTAGTCACTTAGGAAGGCAAGGTGAAATATTTGATACTGAGTTTCTGTTTGAAACGGCGTTTCCGTGCGCTGCTCTGGTTTGCCAGAAGCAGCTTAGTCATGCCGGCCACATGACCCGGAAGCTGTACGCCGGCTCCCTCGGCCAGTAAAGCAAGATGAGTACCACAACCCCAGAGTCGGTCACGACTGGACCTAATGGTCAGGGGTCCCTTTACCTTTACCTTTTTATTAGTTTGATGGTATGGCTGCAGGATGGGGGAAGCTTTACTGTCATGGGAATCTCTTAGAATCCTGACATCCATTGTGGACATTGCACTTCCTGTTGGTTTGGAAAGGCAGCTTGCCAAAAGCCAGAAACCACCAATCTGCATCTCAAACACTGAACAAGATGGTTTCACAATTGCCTGTGGAGTGTTGGAATGGGTTTAGCATCCTACATGGGGAAAAGATCCTGTTGGGCACTATTTTCTAGTGTTGATGTATGAGAGGATGGAGCATTTTTACTCTGGAAGAAAAGCAGTGTTTAACATAGTGATGACGAGTGTGAGCTAAGAGCTGGTCTCCAGATCTTGCCTTGGCCATTGGCTTCATCTTGGGAAAACCACTGTTCTGTTTGAAATATGATCAACCTACCTTATAGGGCTTTGTAAGAGTTACTGAGACTGTATGTGTGGAGCAGGCTTTTTGAAGGTGTGAAATGTCCTATATGAATCATGGCTGCTCATTTGGGTAGCAGTGCTGACCCTTTCATCTGCCTTTAGCCAGCCCAAACATCATGATCTGGTGATACACTACAATGTTGAAATGAGCTGCAATGCCCCCAGCCTGCGATTTGTTGGGTGAAACTGCTGCAGCTCTCACTACGGGAGCTGAGGCGCTTTCACCCCAGAGCCTTTGGGGCAGGGACCCCAGAGCCTTTGGGGCAGCTTGTTTGCACTGCTCAGCTGGGGTTCAGGAAGGCTCCTGCTCTGCAGCTGAGTGAGCCCAGAAGTCTCCCAGGCAGCTGTGTGCCCCTGAACACAGCTCACTCAGCTGCAGAGCAGGAGCCCTGAACACAGAAGTGTAAAGGAGCCACCTCCCCAACTCCGGCTCATGCAAGCTGGGGGAGAGGTGGGGGCGATGTAGCTTGTTCCTCCCTCAGTGGTAGAAGGGCCAGAGTTTAATGGCTGCTTTACCCAGTGGTATATTGCAGGTGAAACTGCCGCTGTTTCTGAGCTTGTTTGTCCCTCACACACTTGGTGCTGATGGTAGAGAGACTCAGCAGCGGTGGTTTCACCTGCAGTATACTACCAGGTGAAGCAGCCATCAAGCTCTGGCCCTCATACCAGTCCTGGGTTTGATACATTGTACAGGTCTAGTATTTGGTAGGGTTATATTAATGAATCACTACACCAATACCAGAAGACTCCCTAAACATACAGCTTTTGGTGAATTATGTCTTCCTCTTGTTTAGCTAATATAATAATAATAATAATAATAATAAATTTTATTTATATCCCGCCCTCCCCAGCCGAAGCCGGGCTCAGGGCGGCTAACAACAATCAAACAATCAAACAATCAATCAAATAATCGCACATTCTAAAAATATTTCATTATAAAAATCAATTAAAATCAAATTAATGGCAACTGATTAAGCAAGATTCTGTGCAGGTTGCCAGAGGAGGGAGTCAGGCTGCGCCCTGACCAAAGGCCTGGTGGAACAACTCTGTCTTGCAGGCCCTGCGGAAGGATGTCAGGTCCCGCAGGGCCCTAGTCTCTTGTGACAGAGCGTTCCACCAGATTGGAGCCGCAGCCGAGAAGGCCCTGGCTCTAGTTGAGGCCAGCCTAACCTCTCTGAGGCCTGGGACCTTGAGGATGTTATTATTTGCAGACCGTAGGTTTCTCTGTGGGGCATACCAGGAGAGGCGGTCCCGTAGGTACGAGGGTCCTAGGCTGTATAGGGCTTTAAAGGTTAAAACCAGCACCTTAAACCTGATCCTGTACTCCACCGGGAGCCAGTGCAGCTGGTATAGTACAGGATGAATGTGATCTCGCAGCGAAGACCCCATAAGGAGTCTCGCCGCGGCATTCTGCACCCGCTGGAGTTTCTGGGTCAGTCTCAAGGGCAGCCCCACGTAGAGCGAGTTACAATAATCCAGTCTGGAGGTGACCGTCGCATGGATCACAGTGGCTAGGTCCGGGCGGGTTTTTGCTCCTGAAAAGTTCAAGAATTGTGTGCAGAGATGTGCCATCCAACTTTGGTGCTATGGTGTTCATTTCTAGCAACAAATGGATGGAAATTGAAATTCTGCAATAGTATTTCAAACTCTCTTTACATGAAGACAACACAGTTTTCCCAAGTCTCATCACCTAGAAATTGAAACATCTCTCTAATATACCATCTTGCAAACTGTGAATAAGATGAACATTATTAGTCTTCATCTGGTATGTAGATGAGGTGTGCTTATATCTCTGCTTCTTATTTTGTACAAAAAGTCAGTATACTTGCTCTTGTAGTTTCAGGAATATGGTGTTTTCTTCAAATGTGGGGTATGTTTAGATGATAGAAAGAAAATAGCAAGTAGTAATGTGTTTGAGGAAGCAGTAATATGTGGAGGTGCATCATTTATTCCTGCACTGCAGGGAGTTGGACTAGATGACCCTTGTATAGAACTCCACAATTCTATGATTCTACTATATATATGTGTATGAGTGGTGGTAGCTCCTGGGCTGAAGGCCCAAATTTCTCTCATTTTTCTAACATTTAACCAAAACAATCCCCACGTACTTTCTAGCCCTTTCTGTACAAATCAAGTTCAAGCACGATAAAATATGCGTTCAGTGAAAACTGAATTAGTTTGTTAATTGAAATGCCTTAATTACTGCCACTTTCAGTAATTGAGATAGAATGTCTTTCCAGGCCAAATCAAATATACAGGTAGAGTACAAGAGCAGTTGGCTAAAAGCATTTGGACCTTTGTTAACACCTTACACAAATGTGCACAGCCCCTGTGCAGGATGGTCATTCTTATCTCCTGAAACGTCCTTATCTCTTTGTATGTTTTTCTAGAACTTAGAAGCACAGAAGTGGTGGTAAATGTGTGTGCCATATCACTTGACTGGGAGAAAACCATAAATCACATGTTTTGGATTCAAAAGATCCCATGTTCGATCCCTGGCATCTCGAGATAGGAATGGAAGAGACTTCTGTCTGAAATGCTGAAAATCTGTCAGTCAGTCTAGACAATACTGATCTAGATAGTATTGTTATGAGCCAGTGGCACTGGAGAGCCAGTGTGGTGTAGTGGTTGAGTGGTAGTCTCGTAATCTGGGGAACCGGGTTCGCGTCTCCGCTCCTCCACATGCAGCTGCTGGGTTACCTTGGGCTAGTCACACTTCTCTGAAGTGTCTCAGCCCCACTCACCTCACAGAGTGTTTGTTGTGGGGGAGGAAGGGAAAGGAGAATGTTAGCCTCTTTGAGACTCCTTAAAGGGAGTGAAAGGCGGGATATCAAATCCAAACTCTTCTTCTTCTTCTTCTAGATAGACTTGGTACAGGTAGAATCTAAAATTTAAAACCTTTTGTGTTCACCCGTGTTCTTCCTCCTGGAAGATGGCAAGGATGAAACATGAATCTAATCTCAAAGTAGATTTTTCTCATGCAATATGCCAACAAAGTAATCATCACCTGGCAGCTATATAGAGGCCTCTCATTATCACAAGACACATATAATGTAGTCTTTCCTCCTCATTCCTTCTGGTCTTACATTTAGATGCAGCACATCACAACTTTGAGTAGTATTGCAACAAATGCTTAATGGAATGAGATGGGATATCATTTTTCTGATGCTCTTGCCAAAGCCTATATTGGCTTGGCTTCCATCCCTAAAAGATCCTATGTAGGAAATGTTGCCATCTGATCTTCATGTCTCCAACTTCAGAAAGATCAGAATAAAGTGTGCCTGTTTTATTGCCATCTGGGTAGTGCGAGGCTGTGAATTGCAACACTCTTTGTGCCCAGACATTTCCATCTGCTTTGACAAGCAGCTCTCTCCATCGTTCTCGATGTCTGAGCTCAGCTCCTTTTTTATTTTGAGTGCTGCCTTCTCACTTGGCCCTCTTTTAGATTTTACTCTGCATACATTTGCCTCACAGTATTTAAAATAGTGTCACATGTGCCACAGATCAGTCAGCCTCCTGAGTTCTGTTTACATTGTTTGACTCCCGATTCTCATTTGCGCCTTTGTTTTTATGTAGAAGGCTGAACTCTCTTGGTTGCCTTATTTTTCTGTTGGCACAGCAGACACTTTGGAAGTCAGACAGCTTTCTTAGTAATTTGACTTGGTGTGGAGTGGCCTGAGTGGAAGGCGCTTAAAGTGAAATTGGCACTTCCATGGCATTGGGGGAAAAAGAAGTTTTTAAAAAATTAAAAGCACAACAATACAAACTACTGGGTGATAATTGTCTGAGCAAGAGGATCCACGGTGTATTTAGCTGCATAAATTAGTCTTTTCTTCATCCCATTTATGGAACTGGGGTCTAAGTTACATCTCTCTTAAGACCAGGAAGTTGGTTCATGTCGGAATGTCCCTACACCTTGACTGCCTCCAGGCCAGCCTTCTCTAACCTGGTGCTTCCCAGATGTTGTTGGATTCTAGTTCCCATCAGCCCTGGCATGGACAATGGTTAGGAATGATTAGAGAAGTGGTCATAAGATGTGGTGGCCACCAGGCTGGGAGCATCTGCTTCTCTCTTATTTTAGCCTTCCACAGGATTGGAAAATGCTTTAATCATTGGCTAGGCTGAGGGAGTTTAACCAACGAAGGTGAAAATTGACAGACTGACCCAACAAAGGAGAACACTAATCTCCCCCAAACAAAAGACTGCCTTTCTTTCTTTCTTCTACTATATACCTTTGTTTGTGTACATGACATATGAATCTACACCTCAATCCCTAAAAGAGATGAGATTCTTCCACCAGAAATTTAGTGCACAAACTTGCCAGCTGATAAATAGCTAACAAGAGGAAGAGAAAATTTGGAAATGATCACACTTGTTTGTTCAAGTTTTCCAGCTTTTAAAAAAACCAGCCAGTTTCCTTCATAAAGACCTGCTTGGACATAGGCCTAGTATTGGAAGAGTTGCGTCTCGTGAAGTTATTGGAAATGAGGGATGAGAAGCAAGTATAAGCTCTTTTTGGAGAAGTGTGGTTGAGGTTTCTGAAGTAGAACCAGGAGCGATGGTGGCCTTTGTAAGTTGAACCACAAGGGATTGCTTGCAAGTAGAGCTGAACTGGCTGTCCTCTCCATGGTAGGAGAAAATAGTAGGAGCTGCTATATTAAGCAAAACTGAGTTACGCTGGAATGGCAGAATCAACACACTTGTGAGATCTGTTTGTTCCCTTTCAAAAGTGTTGCATGCCTAGAAGCTTTCTGTGACCCAGAATTGGAGCTGTAAACTTAGAAACGTAAAAGTAAGATGGGCAGGATATCTTTAAAAGGCACCAACTTCTAGCACACATGCCTATTTCAGTATACCACAGGTTTGGTAAAGGCTCTAGGCATTATTGCTGGAGTGCGTAGTTCAGCGACATGACATTGCAGTAGTTACAGGTAGGTAGCGGTGTTGGTCTGTCGAAACAAAATAAAAGAATTCCTTCCAGTAGCACCTTAAAAGGTAAAGGTACCCCTGCCCGTACGGGCCAGTCGTGTCCGACTCTAGGGTTGTGCGCCCATCTCACTTAAGAGGCCGGGGGCCAGCGCTGTCCGGAGACACTTCCGGGTCACGTGGTCAGCGTGACAAGCTGCATCTGGCGAGCCAGCACAGCACATGGAAACGCCGTTTACCTTCCTGCTAGTAAGCGGTCCCTATTTATCTACTTGCACCTGGGGGTGCTTTCGAACTGCTAGGTTGGCAGGCGCTGGGACCGAGCAGCGGGAGCGCACCCCGCCGCGGGGATTTGAACCGCCGACCTGACGATCGGCAAGTCCTAGGCGCTGAGGTTTTACCCACAGCGCCACCCGCGTCCCATAGTAGCACCTTAGAGACCAACTGTAACAAACTTAGTTGGTCTCTAAGGTGCTACTGGAAGGAATTTATGACATTGCAGACCATTGATATGAAGAACAAAGCAAATAGATTAAGTTTGTCATTGTTGGGCTTTGCAGTGAAAGATACTTCTGCTTCAGAAGGACTTCTACCTCTCTATCATAAGTTTGTAGTGGAGGTTCACGCCAGGGTATTTTCAAGTGTCTACCTAATGGGATGTATCTATTTAGGTGCATTTCAGGGTAGATCCCAGTAAACTATGGATCCAACCCATGTGGCAGCTAGTTGTTGCTGTTTTCTTGTTAGGGCAACAGGTATATGCTTTGTTATCTCAGCTAAGTCCAGTAATTTTGACAACCATTCCTCCATGGTAGGTAATGATCAATCTTTCCATCTTTGTACATATAAAAGTTTCACTGCTGTGATCATGTATTGGGATAGTGTTCCATGGTATATATATATATACCGTATTTTTTGCTCTATAAGACTCACTTTTTCCCTCCTAAAAAGTAAGAGGAAATGTATGTGCATCTTATGGAGCGAATGCAGGCTGCGCAGCTATCCCAGTAGCCAGAACAGCAAGAGGGATTGCTGATTCAGAATATATTTTTTCTTTTTTTCCTCCTCCAAAAACTAGGTGCGTCTTGTGGTCTGGTGCGTCTTATAGAGCGAAAAATACGGTATATCTCCATCCATAAGTCCCAGCAGGAGGAGCTCTGCTTTCAACTGCCATGCAGTACTTGGAAGGTTCCCCAGAAAGGAATGCACTTCTAGGGCTTAAAAAGTTGCCCCAGTCCTCTGCTGTAATGTTTAAATAACCAAAAAAACCCAAGGTTTGTTTTTTAACCTACCTATGTATTTCAGAAGTGATGGTGCTTTTAAAAAACTTGCGTTTCTGATGGTGTTAGTCAATCATGCCCCAATCCTGGATTAGGTGCAGTGAGTCAGAATAGAAAAAAATTACATGGGATAAAAAGATTCATCTATCGATCAAAGGATGATTTTGTCCATTGAAACTTTCCTTAAGTTCTTTTCAATGTGCTACTGGTCATTCCTCCTAGGGCACCAGGCGTATTGTGTCTGTAGCCTCCCTGCTACTTTTTGTACGCGTAAGTAGAGCAAGCTGTCTATTGCTAGGCAAATACTGATAGTGTCTGCTGAGTTTGGCTCTCTGGTAGGCTTGTCTTGTCAACTCTTAATGTGGTGTTGAATTAGGGTGAGATATGTACGCTCAGCTGACTGGGTAGGCTGGCAAACTATCAAGATGTGGAGCTGGCTTCTAAAAATTGAAGCTGGAAACAGTTGGAAGCCTAGATTTTTTAAAGTTGATCAAAGTGTTATGTCTATGTTGTGGCACCGTGTGATAACAAAGTCAAAAAGGACCTGCTATTTAAACTTTAATTCTTTGGCATTTTACACCCTCTGGGTGCTAGTTCATTGAAAATCCATGCATGAATCACAAATGCTAGTTTTGGAAGCATGCAGCCAATTTTAAAGTGGGTTGGGCTTTATTTTAAAATAATATGTTTTGCACATTTGCATCATTAAGCCTATATTTGCAGGTATGTTCAGTTTCCCTGATGTATGGCTGCTGGTGGTTGTTTCCCTGTTAATGAGGTAGAATGCTGGAATAATTTAACAGACTGTAAGCTGATGACTACAACTCTGAACGTTCTTTTATGTCAGGGGTAGCTAACCTTTGACCCTCTAGAGGTTGCTGGACCATAGTTCCCATCATCTCTAGCCAGCATGACCAGTGGTCAGGTAGATAGGAACTGTAGTCTAACCATATCTGAAGGCCCAAAGGTTAGCACTGCTGCCTGATGTGAACTTCCTGGTATGCCAGCTGAGACCCTACCTACCTGCGCCCTATATCACCAGAATGGTACATGCTCTGGTTATCTCCCACTTGGACTACTGCAGTGTGCTCCATGTGGGGCTACCTTTGAAGGTGACTTGGAAACTACAACTAACCCAGAATGTAGCAACTGGACTGGTGACTGGGAGCAGCTGCTGGGACCATATAACACTGGTCCTGAAAGACCTACATTGGCTCCCAGTACGTTTCTGAGCACAATTCAAAGTGTTGGTGCTGACCTTTAAAGCCCTAAACGGCCTCGGCCCTGTATACCTGACGGAGTGTCTCCACTCCCATCATTCAGCCTGGAAACTGAGCTCCAAGGGCCTTCTGGCTGTTCCCTCACTGTGAGAAGTGAAGTTACAGGGAACCAGACAGAGGGCCTTTTCAGTAGTGGCACCAACCCTGTGGAACCTGTTAGAAGCTGCCCAGAGTGGCTGGAGCAGCCCAGTCAGATAGGAAGGGTATTTGTTGTTGTTGTTTCTTCGTTTGTTGTTATTGTTGTTGTTTTGTTTCTGAGCACAGAATAGTATTAGAACTAGGCTAGATCCACACTTCCTGATAGTATTCTACTTGCCAGTGATCTTTTAGGTGGGGAAGCAGTCAAAAGTTACCCCCCCCATAGCCTGAAATGGTACAGTCTGTGATGTACAGATCCAGCCTGAAACTGTTGTCACAAATACAGTGGTGCCCCGCAAGACGAATGCCTCGCAAGACGAAAAACTCGCTAGACGAAAGGGTCTTGCGAGTCTTGCGAGTTTTTTCCCTTTCCCCCCCTTTTTCTAAGCCGCTAAGCCGCTAATAGCCGCTTAGCCGCTAAGCCGCTAATAGCGCTAATCTGCTAAGCCGCTAATAGGGGTGCTTCACAAGACGGAAAAACCGCAAGACGAAGAGACTCGCGGAATGGATTAATTTCGTCTTGCGAGGCACCACTGTACAGATAATCAAACCCAAGGAAGAGAGATTATTTTCTTAGGTTCAAGGTAGATGGGGCTTACTTTTGCCATACCATCTGCCACACCTAGAAACTGAAATTTTCAAAGGTACTTCCAGATGGAGTTGTATGAATGGCAGCAAGCTGAATTTGCATGCATGACAGTCCAAAGGAGGGATTGTAATGCCGATCCAAAATGTTACCTGGTACCTCTTATTCCACTCACCACCACCACTTTCTGGTTTACAAGCTATCCAGATGGGGTACAAGATGGAGCCAATTGTTTGATATCATCCTGAATGTATAGCATCTTTTTTGTCCTGTCCACTTGGGCCTAAGAATGTGTTTCCATTGTTTTAATGGGTTCAGTATGAGATATTGTACTCGATGCTGCTTGTTTTATTTGAATTGGTGCTGGTAACTTGCATAGTTTATACATATATTTTGAAAACAAACTGTCAGGACATGATTCTGAAATGTATTTTTCATTTGTAATCAAACAGGGACCACAACTGAGTTCATCTTTGATTCCACATTGCCTCAGGCTGTGTTTGACATCTAGTAAAAAAAAATGTGGGCTGCAAATGGCTATAAATTAAGCTTTGACTTCCTAAAATATGCTGTATCTTGTGCCTGAGTGGTATAGGGTGGGTATGTAAGACCCTCGGGTATAGGGCGGTATATAAATTTAATTTGTTGTTGTTGTTGTTTAGTCGTTTAGTCGTGTCCGACTCTTCGTGACCCCATGGACCAGAGCACGCCAGGCACTTCTGTCTTCCACTGCCTCCCGCAGTTTGGTCAGACTCATGTTTGTAGCTTCGAAGACACTATCCAACCATCTCGTCCTCTGTTGTCCCCTTCTCCTTGTGCCCTCCATCTTTCCCAACATCAGGGTCTTTTCCAGGGTGTCTTCTCTTCTCATGAGGTGGCCAAAGTACTGGAGCCTCAGCTTCACGGTCTGTCCTTCCAGTGAGCGCTCAGGGCTGATTTCCTTCAGAATGGATAGGTTTGATCTTCTTGCAGTCCATGGGACTCTCAAGAGTCTCCTCCAGCACCATAATTCAAAAGCATCAATTCTTCGGCGATCAGTCTTCTTTATGGTCCAGCTCTCACTTCCATACATCATACATGGGAAAACCATAGCTTTTACTATACGGACCTTTGTTGGCAAGGTGATGTCTCTACTTTTTAAGATGCTGTCGAGGTTGGTCATTGCTTTCCTCCCAAGAAGCAGGCGTCTCTTAATTTCGTGGCTGCTGTCACCATCTGCAGTGATCATGGAGCCCAAGAAAGTAAAATCTCTCACTGCCTCCATTTCTTCTCCTTCTATTTGCCAGGAGGTGATGGGACCAGTGGCCAAGATCTTCGTTTTTTTGATGTTGAGCTTCAGACCATATTTTGCACTCTCCTCTTTCACCCTCAATAAAAGGTTCTTTAATTCCTCCTCACTTTCTGCCATCAAGGTTGTGTCATCTGCATATCTGAGGTTGTTGATATTTCTTCCCACAATCTTAATTCCAGCTAGGGATTCATCCAGCCCAGCCTTTCGCATGATGAATTCTGCATATAAGTTAAATAACCAGGGAGACAGTATACAGCCTTGTCGTACTCCTTTCCCAATTTTGAACCAATCAGTTGTTCCATATCCAGTTCTAACTGTAGCTTCTTGTCCCACATAGAGATTTCTCAGGAGACAGATGAGGTGATCAGGCACTCCCATTTCTTTAAGAACTTGCCAGAGTTTGCTGTGGTCGACACAGTCAAAGGCTTTTGCATAGTCAATGAAGCAGAAGTAGATGTCTTTCTGGAACTCTCTAGCTTTCTCCATAATCCAGCGCATGTCATGAAGAGTCGGACACGACTAAACGACTAAACAACGAATAAATTTAATTAATTAATTAATAATGAGGAACGTTCCTGTTGGCCAGTGAGTAAGGTTGGATTGTTCTTTTGTTCCATTGACAAAAAATTTATGGCCCATAACTTTCTTTTGTAATAATGAAGCCTTACAACTTCAATCGGGTGTTGGAAATCTAAATGCAGCTGCAGAGCTTGAGTGTATCATGTCTTCCATATCAATTATTTGCTTTGGGATCTGGATGCCTAACTCTGGAAATGAGGACACGAAGCTCAACTGAACCTACATTTCTCTCTCTCTTCCTGCTGTTTTGTTAACCAAGAAAAAACTCCCTTTGCTGCAGGCAAGAGGACAGCGTGTGACTTGGATTAAATAAAACATGGTTTCTTTGCTTAAAATCATTGCTCATTAAAATGGAGAAACTTCAGTGAAACCCTCTCCAAAACAAACTCTGGTTGCCTCAATGCAGCATTGTGGCTTTAGAAGTGGGTAATTCAGGATGTCTAGGTTTGAAAAAGGCCCCTATTGAAATCAGTGTTAGTAAAAATAAAATAAAATTGGTCCTCCTTGGGTGAAAAGCCTGATTCTAATTCTAATGTATTGATACAGTCTTTAAAGTCTCCTTTCTGGTAGTTTGTGTATGTAAGCGTTGTGTGAGGATTGAAAGCACTGCCCTTGGCCCAAATTTCCGAGCGACGACGGAGTCCATCTTTCTGTCTGTGGACTTGTAGAGTAGGGGTCAGCAACCTTTTTCAGCCATGGGCCAGTTCACCGTCCCTCAGATCATGTGGTGGGCCGGACTATATTTTTTTTTGGGGGGGGGGGAGGAACAAATTCCCATGCCCCACAAATAACCCAGAGATGCATTTTAAATAAAAGGACACATTCTACTCATGTAAAAACACCAGGCAGGCCCCACAAATAACCCAGAGATGCATTTTAAATAAAAGGACACATTCTACTCATGCAAAAACATGCTGATTCCTAGACCGTCTGTGGGCTGGATTGAGAAGGCGAATGGGCCACATCCAGCTCCCGGGCCTTAGGTTACCTACCCCTGTGCTAAAGGCTGCATTTTAGCCATTCAGTGTCAACAAAATTAAGTCCTTAACACAGGCCCTGCCATAAATTAAATCAGGAAGCTTTCATTCTTCTGCCACAAGTTGTATGCAATTGACAAGCACATCTATGAGCTGAAAATAATAAGTTGTGTTCTTTTGCAACATGACGTAACTTGCTTGCTATTCTGAAAACATGATGATTCCCTGGTTTGTAGAATAGTTAACAGAAAGGTTACTTTAGAAAGCCAGCACGTGTGGTGTCCTAATCCTGATCCAGCCTCGCTGGATGTATAACAGGAACCTTGGTGTCCTTATGTCAGGGCTGGGCTGGGCAGCTTTGAACCTCCAAATGTTATTAGTGAATGGGCTGAGGAACCTTCTGCCCCCTAGATAATAATATAATAATAATTTATTATTTGTACCCCGCCCATCTGGCTGGGTTTCCCCAGCCACTCTGGGCGGCTTCCACAGAAACCAAAAATACACTAAAATCACACATTAAAAACTTCCCTGAACAGGGCTGCCTTAAGATGTCTTCTGAATGTCAGGTAGTTGTTGATCGCTTTAACATCTGGTGGGAGGGCGTTCCACAGGGCGGGCGCCACTACCAAGAAGGCCCTCTGCCTGGTTCCCTGTAGCTTTGCTTCTCGCAATGAGGGAACCGCCAGAAGGCCCTCGGCGCTGGACCTCAGTGTACGGGCAGAACGATGGAGGTGGAGATGTTGTTGGACTACAAAATGCATCATTTCTGACCATAGGTCATGCTGGCTGGGGCTGATGGGAGCTGTAGTCAGACAACAGGTTCCCCACCCTAGCCATAAGTGAACACAGTACAGCATTTGTAGCAGTGACAATCTCGTGTTGTGCAGGCAGTGACCATTATAGGTACGTCCAATTGATGTGCAAACATGTGAGCCCTTTCAGTGTATATTTGCACACCCCGTATCTTGCAGTAGCAAAAACGTTCTTTATTGACTCATGATCAAATAAGTTTTCTTAGCCTTGTGTCTTCCTCGGATCACCAGTAGATGGTGGTATTGTATTCTTCTCTGAGACACGTTCGCTCTATTAACCTTATTGATTTGTAACCCATGGTCCCTTTCTAAGGGGCTGTTCAGACTTCTAAGGGGCTTTTTAGTGGCTTTTTAGCAGTGTTGAGTACTGCTGTGGCCTCCAGGATGTCTGGAGTGTCTTATTAGAATCTTGGTGCAACACCCATGTATTTATTCTCTTGAGCCAAAAGGGCTCCTAGAACAGCTTGCAAGTCAATAAAAACCTAAACACATGGCCTTAAAATTCTAATGGAAAAAGGAATGGAGCGGGAGAAAGGAAACAAGCAAATTCAGGCACAAGTTCTTAAAGTTACATTTCTTTTAACAACCAACAGGGATGGCACTAGCTTAGGTACCTTGGTGGGATGCCCATTCCTAGGTGACAGTTGAGGAAGAACCAATTTCAGGAAAAATACTATATTAGTTGTTTTCCATTGCTGCTCATCTATCAATAGGAATATCTCGTATGCAATGTTCCTTACTGTCCTCGGTTCATTCCTTTGCATTTCTGACCTCCTAGTTAATTACTTTGATGGGCTCTTCTTGCCGTAGGCTGCTGTCAAAGAGATGATTTAAATGCCTGACCACTGAAATAAATTCCAGTCTGTTTTGCTATGCAGGGTGCCTTTCTGTGAAATGCCAGGCTTCCTACGTGTTGGCTTTGAGAAGGCCTATGAAAGGACCTCATGCAGTTTTCATGCTAGCTTGAAACTTGGTTATTTCTTAGCTGAATCATTTTGCTGTTAACTCCGTGTTCTTGCTGTGCTTTTTGGGTAACCCAGAGTAAGTGGGTACAGTATCTGGGACCCACTCCTTTCCTTTGAAAGGATACCTGCTGTCAGGGGTTCAGGAGCAGAGGCACAGGGAGGAGAGGAGATGGAGAGCGAAGGGGAAGAATCCGAGGGGAGCGTAGGAGAAGAGGACAGTGGACCGAGGGATTCCATGAGCCTCTCCAGCGAATCGGAAGATTCACAGAAGGGGGCGCCAGTGGCCAGGGGTAGGGGGTTCCCAAGGGGAACGTCCCAGGAGCAAGGGGGCAGCAGGGACTCCCAGAGCAGTAGTTGGAAATCAGGACCATCTTCCCCACCAGAGCAGAGTGGGGGGGAAGAGTCCTAAGGATCAGGGCCAGTGCATTCCCCACCAGGGAGAGAAGATAAGGCAGGGCTGACCACAACCTCCATCGAAGAGTCAGACAACAGAGGGGAGGTCAGATCCGGCCAGTGTACCGGAAGAGGGAAGCAGTGACAGAAGTAGTGTAACGGTCAGGAGGAAGGTCACTGGGTTGGCGCGAGAGGCAAGTTCAAATGTACAGGAGCGCGGGACAGCAGAGAATGAGGATTGGGAACCGGGTCCTAAAGCCCGCCGGAGGGAGGGGGAGGAGCTAAGCAACTCAGCGTCGGAAGAGTCCAGAAAGGGCAATGCCCCAGCGGGCAGAAGGACCCAGAGGAGGAGAGAGCAGCGTAAAAGGTGGAGCCGGGCTAGGATCTTAAACTGGTGTCATAGGGGAGGAGACTCAGACGGTACTTCGCCGGTCTAGGCTTTAAGACGTAGAGCTGCGCGCTGCGGCTTTGAAATGGAAACTGAACCTCAGTAAAGACTTTTGTACATAACTACAGCCTAGCGTTGGTCCTCTGTGAGCTGGGACCTAGAGGCAGCTCTGACACCTGCCCTGTTCAGGTCTACTGTTTTCCATGAGAAGTATTATTTCCTTGTAGACTTGTTTAGGATTGCAACCTCAAATCTTGAAGATTTCTCTTTTCACTCCTGTTTGGATGAGTAGCTTTAGAGATAAAAAAAGGTTCAAGGTTCAAAGAGTATTACAAAAAAGGTTCAAGGTTCAAAGAGTATTACAACTGATCCAAGATTTTGGTCGGGTGGCGGGATTTAAACTAAATAAACAGAAAACTAAGGTGTTGGGGAAAAATCTGACAGATGCAGAGTCGGAACAGTTTCAGAGAGAAACAGAACTAACTGTGGTTAAAAAAGTAAAGTACCTAGGGGTAAACATAACAGCAAAAAATCTGAGTCTATTTAAGGATAACTACGAAAAATGTTGGTTTGAAATTAAGAGAGATTTGGATAGTTGGACAAAATTGAAGCTTTCTTTGTTAGGCCGAATTGCTGCTGTTAAGATGAATGTATTGCCAAAGATGTTGTTTTTGTTTCAAACATTGCAGATTGTGGATAAGACAGAGTGCTTCCGGAAGTGGCAGAGAGATATATCTAAATTTGTCTGGCAGGGCAAAAAGCCCAGAATTAAGTTTAAGATACTAACTGATGCGAAAGAAAGAGGGGGCTTTGCCCTGCCGGACCTAAAGTTGTACTATGAAGCCGCAGCCTTTTGCTGGCTAAAAGACTGGCTACTTCTTGAAGACACTGATGTATTGGATTTGGAAGGGTTTAACAATGCTTTTGGTTGGCATGCATACCTATGGTACGATAAGGTTAAGATCAATAAGGTCTTTAAGAACCATATTGTCAGGAAAGCAGTTTTTAATGTCTGGACAAAATACAAAGACTTATTGGAAAACAAAACTCCGAGGTGGCTTTCACCTCTGGAAGCTAAGGCCCGAAAAAGACCCAATATGGAGGCCAAATGGCCAAAATATTGGGAAATATTAGAAAAAGACGGAGACAATTGGAAATTGCAGAGTTTGGAGAAAATGAAGGATAAAGTGCGAGACTGGTTACAGTACGCTCAGATTAAAGAAGTTTTTAAAAATGACAAAAAGGTAGGGTTCCAGGTGGAGAAATCGAAGTTGGAAACAGAATTGTTAGAACCAAAAACTAAGGTATTATCAAGAATGTATAACTTGCTGTTGAAATGGAATACACAAGACGAAATGGTTAAATCGGTTATGATAAAGTGGGCTCAGGATATTGGGCATAATATCATGTTTGAGGACTGGGAAAGGTTGTGGACCACTGGGCTGAACTTCACTGCATGTAATGCTTTGAAGGAAAATGTAATGAAAATGATATATAGATGGTACATGACCCCAGTTAAACTTGCCAAAATATACCATTTGTCTGATAATAAATGTTGGAAATGTAAAGAACATGAAGGAACATTCTTTCACCTCTGGTGGACTTGCCCTAGAGTGAAGGCCTTCTGGGAAATGATATATAATGAGTTGAAAAAGGTATTTAAGTATACCTTCACTAAGAAACCAGAGGCCTTCCTTCTGGGCATTGTCGGCCAGAAGGTGTTAAAGAAGGACCGAACATTTTTTATGTATGCAACAACGGCAGCAAGGATACTTATCGCTAAGAGTTGGAAAACTCAAGATCTACCCACACTGGAAGAGTGGCAGATGCAGCTGATGGACTATATGCAACCGGCCGAGATGACTGGTAGAATTCGAGACCTGGGAGAAGAGAGGGTTGAAGAAGACTGGAAGAAATTCAAGATTTATCTACAAAAGTATTGTAATTTGGTCGAATGCTAAGAAGGATGCTAGATCATAAATAATTGCCTACCATTGAATTAGATATGAATTTGACGATAAGTGAGATTGAGGAAGATATAAAACTTTTGGAGATTAGATTAAACTAATTGAATAAGATTTAAGAATATAAATAAGATGATAAATTGCTGGAAAAAATTTACAATGATGTAAGTGGGAGTGGGAGACGTGAGGGAGTCCAAAGAAGTTTTGAAAAATGTGTTATGATACATGTTATATTGTTTATCATTTTTGCATTTTGTATTTAAAAAAAAAATCTCAATAAATATTGATAAAAAAAAAAAAACAAGTGCCTGGGGACAGCCTAGTGGCAGCTAGGGGTTTCTGTTTCGCCCTCCTCGAAATAGACTTCGGGCTGATTTGAGGGGCTCGTTAAGCGGCAGAAAAGTGATGAAGGAACCTCTTTGGGCATGTCTGATGAGGGCTATTGCTGTAGGTAGGAGAGCCAGTGTGGTGTAGTGGTTAAGAGCGGTAGTCTCGTAATCTGGGAAACCGGGTTCGCGTCTCCGCTCCTCCACATGCAGCTGCTGGGTTTCCTTGGGCTAGTCACACTTCTCTGAAGTCTCTCAGCCCCACTCACCTCACAGAGTGTTTGTTGTGGGGGAGGAAGGGAAAGGAGAATGTTAGCCGCTTTGAGACTCCTTAAAGGGAGTGAAAGGCGGGATATCAAATCCAAACTCTTCTTCTTCTTCTTCTTCTTCTTCTTCATCATGCCCTGCATGCAGGTTCAACCCTTGACATATCTAACTTAAAGGAGCAGGTAACAGATGATACCTTTTCCAAACATCTTGGAGAATGTCTCCTGCCGGCTTTGGGTATAACTTTGACAAACTTCACCACGCCCCGGCTCCGCCATGCATTTGCTGTCCTGTCCATATATGAAATCTCCTGCATGTCTAATATGGTTCCTACAGTAAGCCACTGTAATAAAAACATTTAGCAGCATGCAAACTCAAAATATGTCAGGTCCCAGGTGGTTTCAGAGAGCAAAGTCATTGTTAATGCTATAAGGAATCTTTCCTAAAACATAGAAATGCCTATTGGGGGCTATTCAGGATGTTTGTTTTTTGAAAGAAAAATCTGCATTAAAAATAATTAACCAGGAATTATGTGCTAAATGCTGAATTCTGTCAACTGATAGCATTTATGCATGCCAGGTTGTTGTTTTTTACATGTGTTTGCTCAGTTTGCATGTTCCAAAGAGCATCTCTTAAGTGTTTGCAGAATCTTTTGATTCGGCTTAGTTGATTCTGCTTAGTGGTGGTTGCTGCTGCCAGAGCTAAACGTGGAACCCCGTGTTTGCAGAATCTGGAGTATTTTAGTAATGTGCGAGAAGAAATGAAGATGGAGCAGTAAAACGGCCTGCCAGGGAGCAATGTGGGAAGAACAGAACTCCGCAGGCTGACACTGCTCCAGAATGCTGAAATCACTTTACACATGTTACGTAGATCTGCAACTATTTGCATCAAATCATGAGTTTGGGAAGGCACCTTTTTTTTTTTTTTTTT
This sequence comes from Podarcis cretensis, assembly GCF_951804945.1. Classification (NCBI taxonomy): domain Eukaryota; kingdom Metazoa; phylum Chordata; class Lepidosauria; order Squamata; family Lacertidae; genus Podarcis; species Podarcis cretensis. The sequence goes on along the minus strand of NC_137185.1, from coordinate 35,507,463 downwards.
AAAGAAGAAGGTAAATGAAGATTCTTGGGAATTCCAAGTTCTGTGCCATATACACAGAATGAATGAATGAAATCATGAGGGACAGCAACTCTAGGCTTCAACTTTGAGCCTTGATAGTCAAGCTGACTCCCCCTTTCTGCTGAGGAAAAGACAGTGCTTTGTTTGATGTCCTATGGTGCTCAGGTGCAGGCTACTTGGAATGAAGAAGTCCCTGCTGCCCTCCTCAGTTCTGCTCTGCTCCGAGTTTCACGCACTCAGAACAGCAGCAAGGAATCTCACTGCTTTCCATGCATCTGCATGGCTCTACATACTGTCTGGGAAAGTCATTTCTCTCCTCCAAACTCAGGAGAAAGATGCCAATTTCTCCCCAACACTGTGCTCACCAGTGGCACATTGCACCTGTGGACTCTTGGGCTAGAGGAGGAGAAAGAGCGATAGATACAAATGAGCATGGCTGTTGAAAGGAGATGAACACCAGATTTGTTGGTGTTTATGTTTGGTTTAAATAAATAAATAAATAAGCTTTCACCACCACCCCATGACACATTGAAGCAAAAATAGAACAAGGCGGAACACATGGACGCACCCATCATCCCCACTACCATCAGCTAAGTATGAGCAATGCCGAACCCTTTATTTAAAAGCTGACGTTTCCCAACCCTCTCCTCCTACAGTTTCAACAGTTTTGATTTTTTTGGCCACTGCTGCGGTTTTCTGTTCTTATTTAGGTGGCCGGCATGGCAGGTGGTTTGTATTGCCATGATTGTTCTTCCTAGGGTCTGTCTTCTGGGTAGACCTCCTTCTTGCCCTCTGTCTCCAGCACAGGCATGATTGATTCCCAGAAATGCATTCCCTGAATGTCGGTAAGGTGCCAACAGCAGCTCATTCCCCTAAGGCATGGGTAGCCCGATGTTATTGGACCTCTGCTCCCATTATCCCTGATCAGCTGCTGTACTGGCTGGGGATGATAGGAGCTGGGGTCCCAACGTCTTCCAGAGGGCACCAAGTTGGCTATCACTGTCCTAAAGCACCCTGGGTACTTTCTGCTTGTTCTGAAGATGCTTCTTAACAAACAAGCTTGCCACCCTGCATCTGTCCAGTTCTCGACCCCCCCCCCCAAGTATTCTGATGCTTCTTACAATAGCTTTGCATTGCAATTTCTGGTACCGTTGAGGCTTGTCAGCTCCTAGTCTGCCATTTGCAGGTTTCTGCTTTTGCTTGTGGGTCTGCAAAAACGCATGGCTTTTCCTCTCTGGTCACCCATGAGTGTGACGAGAGATGAAAGTGGGTGGACCAGTAGATGTGACTCTTTTGTGCAGTAGGCTGCATTCCAGCCATCCAAAAGCCCGAAGTTTCTCTCTTATCTTTCATCCAGGTAAGCAAGAGACACAATCACAATTAAGTGTGCAGCTACATTCCAGCAAATCAAAGCCCTTGAGGAGGGTGCAGAGCAGAGCTGAGGATGGTGGGGCCTGTAGGGGGCATGACCTAGGGAGACTATTGAGGCCAGGGCCTGAGGCTTCCTACCTCTGTGCTAGAGGAATTCCAGTGCATATATGATAAAGGCCAGATCCTAATTTTCTAAATACTGAGGCAGTTGCCAGTGGAAAACATGCTCCTTACCCCAATTACTGTCTCACTGTCCAGAAATGCTCCAAAGCTGTACATATATATATATATATATATATATATATATATATATATATATATATATATATAATATTTGCATTTTCTTTTTTACATATACAGTGGTGCCTCGCAAGACGAAAAGAATCCGTTCCGCGAGTCTCTTCGTCTAGCAGTTTTTTCGTCTTGCGAAGCAAGCCCATTGACGGATTAGCGCTATTAGCGGTTTAGCGGCTTTTAGCGGCTTAGCGGCTTAGAAAAGGGGGGGGGGAAGGGGGAAAAACCTGCAGGAACTCGCAAGACATTTTCGTCTTGCGAAGCAAGCCCATAGGAAATTCGTTTTGCGAAGCACCTCCAAAACGGAAAACTCTTTCGTCTAGCGAGTTTTCCGTCTTGCGAGGCATTCGTCTTGCGGGGCACCACTGTACAAGCAAAATAAAAACATATATATGTAATCCCATTTGACTCCCCCCCCAAATTGTGGATCTTAATTTAACGATTTTTCCCTCTGCATCTCTTTCATAACTCTATTCTTATATATCCTTTATCATTCCATAGTTCAAATTTTTACTACATGTTTTCTGTCAGTCCTACCAATGTGTGTAACTGTTTACAATAGTTTTTCAAATAGGTTATAAATTTTCCCCATTCTTTATTAAAGACCGCCTCTTCCGGGTTTCTAATTCCTCCTGTAAGTTTTGCCATGTCAGCATAGTTAATCAATTTTATCTGCCACTTTTCCTTGGTTGGAGTTGTACCATCTTTCCATTTCTGGGCTAACAGAATCCACGCAGCCATGGTCGCGTACATGAATAGTTTCAACTGGTCCTTCGGGATCTCTGGACCTATAATACCTAAGAGAAAAGCTTCTGGTTTCTTAGGAAAAGTTGTTTTCAACATTTTTTTCCAATTCGTTATATACCGTTTCCCAGAAGTCCTTTATCATCTTACATGATCATCACATGTGGCAAAAAGTACCCTCTTTTTCTTTACATTTCCAGCATGTTTTAGACTTTGATTTATACATTTAGCTAATTAACTAGAAATTTGGAAGAAAATTAAAGACTATTTACAGAAACATTGTAAAATTAACAACTGTTAGAAGGATGTTGGAATAATATTATATGATTTTAGCAGGAATGATATAAAGGATTTGGGAATAATTGACTGTTAATTGGTGAAAGGAGGAAAAGTAAAGTTACATTATATTAAGATAATTTACAGGATTAAAATTTTAAAAGAGGGAAAGGATTTGCTGAAATGGATAATTGACCTGGAATACAAAAAAGGGAGGTGTGAGGAGGTCAAGGAAATAAGCTAATGAAAGATAAGTAATGAGGAGATTTGATATATTTTTCTTTGTGTTTTTGTTTTTGTTTAATGGATTTTATTTTTCTGGTTTTTTATATTGTGATGTGTTGTTTTGTTTTTGTTTAATGTGGTATTTTTACTTTTTCTTTCTGTAACCTTTAAAATTTTAATAAATAGTATTAAAAAACAAACAAACTAGTAGTTAAATACCAACAATACATTGTTTTCATATACCACATTTTTCTGTGTATAACACGCCCCTATGTATAAGACGCCCCCTATTTTTGGGGACTCCAAATTAAGAAAATGGGGGGAAATTGCCCAGAGTTGTTGAGCTTATTTTAGGGGGGATTGCCAAAAATCACTCATCAGGATCACACGTCTGTCAATAATTTATTCTTGGTTTCTTCCCCTTCTAGATAAATCTTGTAAGATCTTTCTGCCCTTCTTTAAAGCATCTTGTATTGCAGATCACTGGTATTGTTTGAAACAGAAATAACATTTTTGGTAGCAAATTCATTTTTATCACAGATATCCGCCCCATAAGTGACAAGTTCATCCCTCCCCAATTTCTAGGCTTTTCTTACTACCTAGAAGTAAGAAATGATAAACAAGCAGCACTGATGTTTATAGATGCAGAGAAGACCTTTGATAACATGTTATGGACTTTAATACAAAAACTTTAGAAAATATGAACTGTGGAGAGACATGCTTGAAAGCGATTGAGGCAATTTATTCTAACGAATATGCTATGCTGATAGTGAATAATGTCTTAACAGAAAAATTTAAGATAACTAAGGGGACAAGACAAGGCTGTCCCCTGTCCCAGTTATTGTTTATATTGGTTTTAGAGGTTCTGGCTAGAAGAATTAGAGCTGATGAAGAGATTAAAGGGAGAGCAGTGGAGCAGAGAGCATATAAACTTAAGGCATTTGCTGATGATATGGTGATATCTGTAGAGGAACCTATGGCCAGTGTACCAAGGGTTCTAGAACAAATATTTGAATTTGGAGAGGTAGCAGGTTTTAAACTTAACAAAAATAAGATGAAAATTATTGTAAAAAATATGAGCGACCAGATAAAAAAATGATCTACAATTATCGCAATCTCTTCCCAAAGTTTAATGTACAGTATATTTTAAACCTTGTGGTGTCAAAAGTGACCTTTGCAGTGGCCCACAAGGAACTTCCCCAATACCACACCTTGGAAACCATAATCATAACCTACATAAACAGTATCACAGAATCTGATGGTCATTGGTACCAAATGATATAAGGGTCCCTGGAAAATAAGAGAGCTGCTCTATTTATTTATTTATTGCATTTATATCCCACCTTTTTCTCAAGGAGCTGAAGGAGGTGTACATGATTCTCCCCCTCCTTGATTAATCCTCACAGCAACCCTGTGAGGTAGGTTAGGCTGAGAGAAGGTGACTGGCCCAAGACGACCCAGTGAGCTTCACAACTTTTCTCCTGACTTCTGAAGCACTTAATCTGCCAAAGCAATTTCAGTCCTGAAACTTGGTTAGAAACTAGACTGGAATGCGTAAAGAAACCTTGAGTCTAGACATGCCCAGAGTTACACAGCCACTGCCCACCTCTTTGCTAGCATAAAGGAAGGAGGATAACACTAGGTAACAGCTGGTAATATCTAAAGCGGGCTTCCTCATCCTCGGCCCTCCAGATGTTTTGAGACTACAATTCCCAGCATCCCTGACCACTGGTCCTGCTAGCTAGGGATCATGGAATTTGTAGACCAAAAACATCTGGAGGGCTGAGGTTGAGGAAGCCTGATCTAAAGTCTCAGAAGGTTTCCTCTTACTACTGTCCCGTTTAAAGGAGGATAATATGTTGTTGTTGTTTAGTTGTATCCGACTCTTCATGACCCCATGGACCAGAGCACGCCAGGCACTCCTGTCTTCCACTGCCTCCCGCAGCTTGGTCAAATTCATGTTTGTAGCTTCTAGAACACTGTTCAACCATCTCGTTTTGTTTCCCCTTCTCCTTGTGCCCTCAATCTTTCCCAACATCAGGGTCTTTTCCAGGGAGTCCTCTCTTCTCATGAGGTGGCCAAAGTATTGGAGCCTCAGCTTCAGGATCTGTCCTTCCAGTGAGCACTCAGGGCTGATTTCCTTAAGAATGGATACGTTTGATCATCTTGCAGTCCATGGGACTCTCAAGAGTCTCCTTCAGCACCATAATTCAAAAGCATCAATTCTTTGGCGATCAGCCTTCTTTATGGTCCAGCTCTCACTTCCGTACTGGGAAAACCATAGCTTCTCACTTCACTACTGGGAAAATCATAGCTTTAACTATATGGACCATAGCTTTAACTATACGGAGGATAATATATCCTTCCTTAAAAGGGGTCCTAGCATGTAATTATAAAGGGAACAAATAACAAGCCACACAGTTCTCTAAGCATCTTGTCTACAGGTTACCGTAGCTGAAAGTGATTCATGCAACAGCACTTAGCTGAGGGCCCAGATGTTTCAGTCACGGGACATAAAATCAAAGTGGAATCTTAAGCTGGAGCACATGCAAGCATTTTTTCTTTGCTAGGGTGCGCAGTTGTGCAGCCCTCACTGCAGGAAATATGTCTTTACATAGGCTCTAAGTAGGACTGCCAACTGTGTGTGTGTGTGTGTGTGTGTGTGTGTGTGTGTGTGTGTTGATCATGAGCCTTTTTAACGGATTGCATTTTCAAGGAAATGCGCATGCCATCAAAACCTCAGTACATATTGCTTTTAGATATACTAAAGAAAACGTAAGCAAAGTTGACAGTTTAATAACCAAAAGACATGGTGATCTTTAATACTGTGATTAAAGTAATCATACAAGAGCCAACAAGAACCCTAAAAAATAAATGTGTCTTTACACACTTGATAATCAGCCACACTGTGGCTACATTTCACCCTCATCAATTCATCAGCTGATTTAGTTGATTGCCAACTAAACCAAATAAATCAGGCAGCCCTAGCTGTCAACTACAGTTGGTTGAATTTGAGACTGGTCTTCCACCACTCTTGCCTTTGCAGACCTCACTGCTTCATCTCCCATAATCCTTCAGTAAAACTTGAGCTAAGACATGTCAGGGGGAACATGTCAGTTGACCAAGCCATTTCTCTACTCTAGAGAGAGTCTAGGCCTTTGGAAGAATAGCCTCTGGAAATTAACAGAATCCATCAGCTTCTTGGTGCAAACAATGCTAATATCTTCTTTCTCCTTGCTTCCTGCAGAAACTTGAAATCATTCTAATCCAAGCCTTTGAGCATGGTGAAAAATCCTAGATATAATAACGAATAAGCCAATGAGACTAAATAACTCTGAATTCTAATTTCAGAGGGACCACGCATGCCTGTCTTTTCCCCTGTGCGTAAGGAAATAATATTTTAGTGCCCTCTGTGGGGTTTTATAGGTCAGAACTAGCAACTAGATACATGTCTGAAAATCAACAGAAAGGCAGGACTGGCAGATGGTGAAGACCTGATGTGGGTGCCATGTGCTCCTGATTTGTCAGGAGGCAGACTGTTGTGTTCAACACTAACTGAAGCTTCTCAAAGTCATCCAGGCTTTAAAGAGTATTAGTCCGTTTATCCTCCTGAAATCCATTACACTTACCAGGAAAGAGAGAGAGGGAGTATTGTAAATCTGATAGCTTCTCCCTGCTTCTCTGTTCTATTTGTCCTCCAGCCCTTTTGGCTCCTGTAGTCTCTAGGCATTTTAGGAAGCTGGAATCAGCCAGGTTTGTTCTATGCTGCCATAACAACTGTCTCCATGGAAATGGAGCTCCAATGAGGGAACTTTTGCAAAGTCTGTTCCAGCACCCTCCTTATCCTTGCTCCATTTCAGAACCTATTTTAAAATTAAAACAAAATGTTGCCAGCCACCAGCAGACTTTTCTGTTCAAGTCCCCCAGTTTCTCCCATTTCTTTCTTTCTTTCTAAGCTGAAATTGCACTGCACGGGTCGGGCCTCATCCCTTAGCCTGGATGCCAGACAGGGCGATCTTGATGTACTTCCTCTGAGCTGAGCAGTGTGCTGGGCGAATCTATCAGACTGGATTTTACTGTTGCAAAGTAAGAGTAAGAGCTTGTTACTGCCCTGGGTTCCGCAGTAACATAATTGTGCAGTCACCTTCAGTTTCTTAACAGGATGGGCCCATTTTTCATCCCTAGTGATCAGCACAAGCCAATTAAGTCACCTGTTAGAGGGATTGATGCATGTGGATTGTCGATTAGAGGTCAATTTGGTGACCTGTTTTGGTAATCCTTGCATTTTGTGAATGCCTTATCAAAGCGGATTTATGTATTGCTATAATAGTAAGTCCTACGGTCCGTAAGTGGAGGCTGAGGGTGGAAAACTAGGGTTTCTTTTAGCTTTCCTTGGGAGCAGTGGCGTAGCGTGGGGGGTGGAGGGGCGGCCGGCCACACCAGGCGCAACATCTGGGGGTTAGGGTTAGGGGTAGGGTTAGGGGGCGCAAATCCACCGGTTAGGGGGCGCAAATTACTTGCCTTGCCCCGGGTGCTGACAACCCACGCTACGCCTCTGCTTGGGAGAGAAGGCAAAGACTTGGCTGCCGAAGGAACAATTGGGAGTCCTAAAGGACGCTCCCAGTTATTATTTGGCAAGTGAGGCTTGCTGTTGGCACTGATCATCGATGACAGCAAGCCCCGATAGGTGCAAGTGGATCCCTGCTCCAAACAAGTTTTCCTGATAGCACTGATTGGCTCTTACAGCAAGCGCTATTGGGTTACTGATGTCATGGTGTCATTAGATGGGTGGCCCTGTTGTAGCCTATTGCTGCTACAAGGGAGAAACTGCTGGAACCACAAAGGACAAGCTTCCCCACCTGCCTTGCCCCACTGCCCTGCCTGGGAGCCTTATTAAAAGAAAGTGCTGCTTATATTATCCCTCTTGCTTGCTCAACATTTTTCTGGGGGGATGCTCTTCGTTTTTTTGGAAGGAACAAGAATGCATTTGGATGTTTATATTTGGCTTTTGAAATGTTAAGGTTTTGTTTTGAATGTGTATCATTTATATTGTTTGCATTCTGAAGAAGTGTGCATGCACACGAAAGTTCACACCAAGAACAAATTTAGTTGATCTCTAAAGCAGTGGCGTAGCGTGGGTTGTCAGCACCCGGGGCAAGGCAAGTAAGTTGCGCCCCCTAACCCATGGATTTGTGCCCCCTAACCCGTGGATTTGCGCCCCCTAACCCTAACCCCCAGATGTTGCGCCCGGTGCGGCCGGCCCCCCCTGCACCCCCACGCTACGCCACTGCTCTAAGGTGCTACTGGACAATTTAATTTTTTAAAAAAAATATATTTCTACTGCGTCAGACCAACACGGCTACCCACCTGAATTGTTTGCAGGTACATTTCTTTGTAATCTGCCTTGGGGGCCTTTCTTGGGGTCAATAGGCAGCATATAAATACATTGCAATGAAAAAGTATAATTTGAAAACTGTTAGCCCTATCATGGAAAGTGTGAATCCGATCCAAGTAACCAAAGCGAATGGAGCGCCAAGGAAAATTTGGTCATGGCTATTGTCTGAGCATATAAATTAACTCAGCAATTCAGTATCTGAGAGGCCTCTCTTCTCCCCCCAGCCCACCACTTAATCATCTCTCCTAAACTACAAGGTCCCAAAATCTTTAGGGAAGATGATTTAACTCTGATCATTTTAGCTGCCCTTTTCAAGCTGAAATATCTTTTTTGAGATGGGGATAACCAGAATTGTACACAGTATTCTAGCTAGGCCTGCACTGCAATGGCAAGGTGCATGATGTTATTTCTGCTCCTTTCCTAATAATTCCTTACACTGATTCTGCCCTTTTCACTGGTGCAGCACAGTGAGTTGACATTTTTAGCGAACTTTCCACTATGACAAAGAACGTTCCTGGATATTCAGAGCCAATTACACATTGTCTGTAGAAAGGTAAAATTAGGGTGCTGTACTTCCAGCTGCCATTCTGTTGCCTAGTCACCCAGTTTGGACTCTTTTGGAGGTTTTACCATCTGCTTGAGTTTCTACCATCCAGAATTTGATGTTTCCTGCAACTTGACTACGTTGCTGTTCAGTCATATCATTTTAAGGGCAAGCAGTGCCCAAACATTTCCCTGGCCTGCTGCAAACTTTTAATGTTTGTTCTTCTAAAGTTAGAGGATTGATTGGTGCTCATGAGTTTCTTCTTTCTTAAATACTTTGAGCTTCAAGCTCCCTGATTCATATTTATAGTCCCCTAGTTTGTCTTGTATTTCTTGTGTCAACAAGAGTTTGTTATTTTTGTAGAAGTCTGGTAGGCAATATACGCCTTTGGCTTGCCAAGTTTTGTGCTGTGTGATGGAATAGTGGGGGGTGAACCTGGGGAGGGGGGATAATAGGGTTGTGGGGGCAGTTTGCCTATTTTTCCTTCCATGCTTTAAGAACGGACTGTGTGAACCTGTTTAGTGTTATGGAGGTGTTCCTTGGGTATACCTTTGTTTTGACCTGTGGGAGCACTTTGGGAGGTGGAGCAGGGCGAGAAGAGAGGCTTGTTCTGTGAAAACTGAGATTGCTTCTATATCCTGGAACTGCATGATACCAGGCCAAGGAGTGTGTGCACCTACTTTCCAGTGACTTGGAAAGGGCAGCACCGAGTGCCGGCCATGCCATTCCGATCTTCTGTCGCAATGGCTCATGTGTCACCCTGTTCAGCAAACTCAAATAGTAGAAGTAAATCCAGTTGTCATAAAAAAGTAATAAATTGTGTAAAGTTAGTGCTGCCTGCCTATTTCCCTCCCCCCCAGAGTTCACTGTCCTCCATTGTCCTGGCCCTGTTTTTTAAGCATTTGCCTCTTGTTGTTTTTCCACATTACCATGACTGACCGCAGCTGTCCTTTGGCTTAGTCTATTTTTAACCTTTTTCTTTTGTCTGGAGGCTACCCAAAGCTAGACAGAATTGAGTGGGGAGGGGGGCATTTAGTGTGATTGAGTCCCATGATGTGAAATGCAAACTCTCTCCCTCCCCCCCAGCCCCCCCCCCACAACATTGGCAATGCTTTACTTTCTGGCACTGGAGGCAACTAAAGGGTGACTTGCTAGTCTTAACTCTCTGGAGAAGCCACTCGGGCCATTTTAATACAAATGTTATTAGTGGCACAACAGCTGGCACTCCTCAGTTTAACCTAGCAGATTTGTCATCCTTATGGATTAGCATGATGGAAAATGCAAGGTAAATATTGGGGGAGGGGCTGGGGGTCGGGAGAGGAAAAGTTTTTTCATGCTGTTTTCCCTGTTATCTAATAGAGGTAAAGGCAAAAGGTAAAGGATCCCAGGATGGTTAAGTCCAGTCAGATTCAACTATGAGGTGTGGCGATCATCTCTGCTTTCAGGCCAATGGAGCTGACGTTTGTCTGCAGACAGCATTTCTAGGTCATGTGGCCAGCATGACTAAACCAATTCTGACGCAATGGGACACTGTGACTAGTGCCAGAGCACATGGAAATGCTGTTTACCTTCCCGCTGCAGTGGTACCTATTTATCTACTCAGAGTGGTATGCTTTCAAACTGCTAGGTTGGCAGGAGCTGGGACAGAGCAACAGGAACTTACCCCGTCACATGGATTTGAACTGCCGACCTTGCGATCAGCAAGCCCAAGAGACCACAGCACCACCCACACCCTATCGGAGTGAGAAGGATATCCTAGGGTTGATATAAAGACATGTGGACTTGTCCACTGAGGCTCCTGGAGCTCTCCTTGGGTGCATAAGAGTAGACCTTAACACTTGTCCCTGTTTTTGTTTGCTTGCTTTTCTTTGGTCTTTGACTCTTCTTCCGTTCATCCATTTTAATAGCCAGCTTCTTACTTTCTTCTCCCAGGAAACAGGAGCAGTTCCAGGCAAATCCTGACAGTTACAATGGAGCAGTGCGGGAGAATTATGCCTGGTCCCAAGACTACAGTGATCTGGAGATTAAAGTCCCAGTGCCCAAGCACATTCTGAAAGGCAAGCAGGTAATAATAATGAGGAACGGGGTTGTTGGGTGGTCCACTGTGGGTGAGAATCTCTCCCACTATCTTGCCTGCATGGGACAGAGATGCTGGTCTGGGTCAGTACAAGCGTACTTTATGCTGTAGTTGTCTCTAGCTGTCCACCAGAGGGCCACACCAAATTGCCTTTCGACTGCAGCAGAATGCAGGCATGTAGCTGAGAGGCCTGTAGAAAACAGCTGTTAGCAGGGCGCTCCTTATTCTGCATGTTCTCCTCCATACTTAACCAAACACTTCAGAGCTCTGCTTCTGATCTATCAGCAGAACGTTTTGCACATTTCTTGCTCCCCGCCCCCCGCAAAAAATCTCTGCATAGTTATGCAAAATAGACCTGTACCTAAACAAATTTAGATATCCAAAAGAAAAGAAGGGTCTATTCCTCAGTGGTAGAACAAATGGCAACCCCTGGCGTCACCAGTTAGCAGAATCCTTTGCCTGACACCCAGGAGAGCGCGACTGCCAGCTAGCATTGGCAGTAGTGTGTGGATGTTGCTGGACAGAATAGGAAAGCCCTAGTCTGCAGTTTGCAGTAGTCTTAAAATTAAATCAGGGAGACCACCTTCATGACCACCTGCAATTTTTGTCTGCACCCATAAATATTACATTTGAATTGCCTTGGGACAACTACCCAAGGTCCCCCCCCCTTTTTTTGTTTTTGTTTCTGGCTTGTTTACTCAGATTCATCCCTCCTTCAATGTGTAAAGTGAATTGAAAGTCACTGTCCTGTGGCCAGGTCCTGATTCGCTTCTTTTATCTAAGGAAAAATGACTGCAGGATTATCATCTCCGCTGGCTGGCTGTCAGATCCCTATAAAACCACAGTGAAAGAGCCCAACTTGATCAGCAAAGTTTACCTTTTGCATGATTATCACCTCAGTGTTGTTGATCTAAGATATCAAACCATTATTGTGTAAACAGCCTCATTGATGTTGAGATGGTTTTTCCTGGGGGATGTTATTTCCCAGGATTCCTTTTCTGCTGTGTTCCCTGGGACTCATGCCTTGTGGAGTGTGAAGTATTTTTAATTGTTGCTTGCTGGAGAATCTTCTGATTCTGCAAGCAAAGACTGTTTGCAGGGTGCGTGCAGATAGAGACAGTATCTGCTGCTGAAGCACGTAGCAAATGCAGGCATATATTTTTTCTCCATGTGGTTTCCTTGGTCTAAGCATGCTTCGCTATCCAACTTTCTCCTTGGACGACAGGCCAGCATCAATAAACCTCATGTGATCAGTTTGCTGTGGAGAAGCCCAACGTGTTTATGTTAAGCCTGATGGTTGCAGAAAAGAAAACTAACTTTGCTTCACAGGTTCCTCTTTCCTCCCCGTTCATTTAGTAGCTTGTAACATTAAGGGCTCCCAGGTGGTGACGGTGGAAATTCCGCATCCTTTTAATTCTCATTCTGTCTCTCTCTCTCTCTCTCTCTCTCTCTCTCTCTCTCTCTCTCTCTCTCTCTCTCTGCCTCAGCACACAGGCACACACACACACACACACACAATATTTTTTCCCCTGGACAGAAGAATGATGTAATTTATTTTGTCAGTCTGAGAGAGGCATATCTCTACTGCAGCCCCATTATTGAGGGGGAGGTTGAAGAGACGTACACAGACGGACTTACTGACTGAAGTGGTTAGAGTGAGGGCTTATTTTCACTTCCTGCTATCAGAGAAGCTGTTAAAAGAAGGGAGGGGAGGAGTGATATTTTGTGTGTGCGTGTGTTTTTCCATCTGGAAAAAAAGGCTTGTTTTTCTTCCCCTCGGTTTATTCAGGGCAGCTGAATTGAGCAGACTTAGTTTTGTACATCAGCTTCAACCTACACAGCTCTTTGTCATGTCAGAATAGCCCTGTTGTTGCAGGAGCATTAATTGACATTGACAGTACAGACCTAGGGGTAAGAGTTGATAGCACACTTAACGGTAACTGGGCAGCTAGTTGAGGAAGCTCAAAATGCAATTTATTTATCATCTTTACGACAAAGCAAAATTTCAGAATGTCGGCCTAGATATTGAAGCGTAGCAGGGGGTGCAATAAAACACAAACTTCCCTTCCTGCTGTGAACTTGCCATGCTCATGGCTAGTTTATTTGCATTTTCCTCTGTTTAAATCCTTGCGTGGGATCAATCTGCAGTATTCTTTTTTCTCTCCCAACCTCCTGTTCTTGCATGACATTAAATACAAACACATTGGGCGTGTTCACATGGTACACTAAACCATGATTCTGTTGTATGTGCACGAGCAATAGCAAGCATCAGTCTTGTGTTCCCTTCCTTCCCCGCTCCTTTGGAGTTGCCGCAAGGAGGGAATTGAAAATTTTATTTCTGCTTTTCACTGCCTATGGTTGCTCATTTATATCCAAACCTGGACAAACTGTGATTAGCGTTAACTATGGTTTGGGGAAGCAAAACCATACATCACACTGTAGTTAATGATCCTGGCTAGTTTCCTAAACCATATTTATCACAAACCACAGTTCTCAGGACCTAATGAATAAATTAGCTGAAAGCAGAAGCAAAAGTTTCCAATCTCCTTGCAGTTCAGCGGGTGGAGGATAACAGAAGGGGGAGTGCATGAACCCAGTACCCATTCATATAACACTAAACTGTGGCTTAGCATTGTGTGTGAACCAAGACATCTTATTATTCGCTGAAAAACATAGGGAGGAGCCCCCCGGGGTTAGATTGATCTACACCAGGATAACGTTTCTCACAATGGCCAGCTGGATGCTTACACACTCCGCTGTTTGTCCCTCATCTGGTGTCAGACTGTCTCTGAATATGTAGGCTTTATTAAGCTGTCCTTGCCAATAGCTCTTGATAGGGCCTGTCCGCTATAAATTTGCATTTAAAGCAATGGAAGCCATTGACCACGGTCATATTTTGTGGCAGAAAACTCCATAAATTACTTATGCATTGTATGAAGAATGATTTTCTTTAAAGAGCCCAGAGGGACCTCGGCAGGAACGACGAGGGTTCAGTTAGCTTGGAGAAAAGGGGACAGCAATAAATCATAGAGAGCTTGTGGTTCTATTTTTCACCCTTAGTCCTTTTTTATTTTATTTTAATGAGCAGCCTAGCATGAGCAGTGAGTACGCTTACTGTCCCTGAAAGCCACAGTTTGATAACTGATGTAGTCACTTCATGTTATTTTCAATCTCATTTTATTTTGTGTTCCTGAATATGAATCCATCTGCCATACAGCAACCCAGTTTCACTGAAGGAAGGCTAATCTTTGTAATCAGAAAACAGAACTAGCTTAGCACTGTTCTTTTTATTAATATACAAACCTAAATTGATTGAACATGCTTTTATTTCAATCATTGTTGGCCCTTTGATTTGTTGTTTTTAATGCTATGTTTACCTTATATAAGGTAAACATAGCATTAAAAACAACAAATCAAAGGGCCAACAATGATTGAAATAAAAGCATGTTCAATCAGGTGGCGCTGTGGGTTAAAGCCTCAGCGCCTAGGGCTTGCCGATCGAAAGGTCGGCGGTTCGAATCCCTGCGGCGGGGTGCGCTCCCGCTGCTGGGTCCCAGCGCCTGCCAACCTAGCAGTTCGAAAGCACCTCCGGGTGCAAGTAGATAAATAGGGACCGCTTACCAGCGGGAAGGTGAACGGCGTTTCCGTGTGCGGCTCTGGCTCTGGCTCTGGCTCTGGCTCTGGCCAGAGCAGCGATGTCACGCTGGCCACGTGACCCGGAAGTGTCTCCGGACAGCGCTGGCCCCTGGCCTCTTAAGTGAGATGGGCGCACAACCCCAGAGTCTGTCAAGACTGGCCCGTACGGGCAGGGGTACCTTTACCTTTACCTTTTTACCTTATATAAAGTGCAACAGAACAAAAAGAACAGGGAATGGGGTTTCCTTTGTTATTTTAACCCTATCCTGTCATCTCTGAAGCATTCACTGAAAGCTTGAAAGTAGAAGAAAATAGTTCTCTTGCTTACAACACACACACACTTCTCATTTTGGGGAGAGTATTTTGTTGACTGGTTTCTATGCTTTCAGTAGGCGTTTGTGGGTACATTTCTGTGAAAAGCAATTGAGGTTGAAAGCCAAGTCAGTGTTGGGTTTAATTTCTGAGCTCTCGAAGGCCTGTGACATTCTCTTAACTGAAGCTTCAACATCTGATTCTACATTTTGAAAATGCACTGCCTCCTGCACAGCTACAGCACATCTTCAAATGTTTCGTACTTGTGGGTTTCAACTGGAGTGATGACTATAGCTGAACCAAAATCTCAAGTTTTTAGTCTTTGTTCTGCTTTTTTGAAACACAATAGGGTTTGCTTCCCTCCTCCAGATGTGCACTGTGAATGGCATTCATTTGTGAGGGGGCTAGAAAGGACTATAACTGCGTTCTCCTTCCCCCTGTGTGCCTGCTCAGCACTTAATTGCCCAGCTGAAGAAATGCTGTTACAACTATTGAGCTCTGTGTGTGTCAAATCTGCACCCTTTTTTAATCCTTTTCACTGTCAAGGTTAATTTGTTGGAGCCCTGGGCTCTTCATTTTCATAGTATACATAGTCTCAGTAGTGCACGAGAAAGTGTAAATCATAGCATAATAGCAGTGTGTCCTGTTTATAACACTTTTATAAGTCCACTATTGCTGTTTGGTGATAAATGAAGCAAGGAACTTTATTTTGATTGTGAAAACCTGGCCTGCAACAACAGTGTCACGCACAGCATACAAGCAAGGTGTGTAGTCTGTCCAGTCCAGTGATCAAAATTCTTTGTGACCAGCCAATCTGATGAAAAGGCTATGTTATTTGGTCCAATACAGTTGCAGGGTTGTGCATATTCTATGCATATACAAAAGGTTTAGTCCTTACTAGGTCAGCAGAAGAACTGTGGTCACTGGAAGGTAAAGTTTCATAAGGTGGGGTTCTGCTAAACAGAACTTCATGTGGTCAGAGTGGGGCTTCATTGCTGCTGCTGCTTCATTCTGCATAAGTAATGGTCCTCCAATATTTTCAACTGTCTTTCTGGAAGGAACTATGCTCATGACAGTGCCAATAAAGTGAAAATTGGGTCCCAAAAGCAAAGCACATTACAGTATAATGATAAATTCTGCCCTATAGCTCATTTTCTTTTCATCATCTTTTCCTCCTCCCATTTCCCCAGGGCTTTCTTCTAAGATTATCCTCATGACTTATGTTTTGGTTTTTTGTTAGTGCTTCTTTTAATACTACATTTTCTAAAAATAGACTAAATTGTTGCAAGATAAGCAGCTCCTTCTGACATTCCTTTGCAGGCACACACAACCCTTTTTAGTATACATATTTCTTCTAAGTTCTGGATTAGTAACCTACTTTTCCATTCCTGGCTTGCTGCACAAGGTATTCATCTCTTCTAAGACTCGATAGTCTGCTCTAGACAATTATCTCTCAAAAGTGTCCCGTTTTATTTTTAGTTCTTTCCATCTTTCAAATGCAGTTGCGACACAGTTACTTACTGAAGCAGTCTCCATCTCTGTTTACTTCTTACTCTGAGAAGATGAGTCGCCAAAAGTTACCTAAACAATGACAGCACATGAACATTTCAAGTGAGATCCAAACTCTGAATAAAGTAGTCAAAAACATGCAAGCATATCTATTGCAAACTTTCATGCTTTTAAGGACTTTGATTTTTAGGGGGGTGGGTAAGGTTTATTAGTTTTCAATATGAAGACCATATATGAGAGTCCTTTTCTTTCCTCACCACACATCACCATGTTTCCAAATATAGGACTAGGAAGACTGAATATGCAGCAGTACTATATTGCCCTTGCCTCCCTTGACAAGCGGCAAGTCACCTGCCCCACATATCTTGGATTTGCCATATGACGGTCTCCGCTGTTCGTCATGACAATTGTACACAATCATGGTACTGATCATAGAACCTCCGGACCCGATGTCTGTATCAGTGAAAGAAAGCCTTGCAGGCTTTCCCCCATAATTTACACTCTGTTTTGTTTGTTGTTAACTGAAGGAATTCCACTAGGATATGTTAAAGAGTTATTTTAATGTACAGTGGTGCCCCGCAAGACGAACGCCTCGCAAGACGGAAAACTCGCTAGACGAAAGAGTTTTCCGTTTCGCAGGTGCTTCGCAAAACGAATTTCCTATGGGCTTGCTTCGCAAGATGAAAATGTCTTGCGAGTTCCTGCGGGGTTTTTTCCTTTTTCTAAGCCGCTAAGCTGCTTATCCGCTTATCCGATAAGCCGCTAAAAGCCGCTAAACCGCTAATAGCGCTAATCCGCTAAGCCGTCAATGGGCTTGCTTCGCAAGACGAAAAAACTGCTAGACGAAGAGACTCGCGGAACGGATTCTTTTCGTCTTGCGAGGCACCACTGTATAGATATTATTTTTGTCTCGATCCCTTAGAATGATTAGGGTTACTTTAGAAAGCCTCTATACCTTGGAATAATGGCGGAAATGACAGCTTAATTATAGTTTTCCTTATCTGAGAGGGTCTTCTTAGTCCTGGTCTCTCACTATGCCATCATTGTTCTTTTTAAAACAAAACCTGTGCTTTGTTTTGTGTTTTTAAGTGGCCCTGGGCCCTTTATAGTAAAAACTAAAGGCAAGATAACAAACGATAAGAGATATTTTAAGTTACTCACTGTAAACCTCTGGGATTGGGGTGATGCTGTGGTCTAAACCACAGAGCCTAGGGCTTGCCGATCAGAAGTTCAGCATTTGAATCCCCTCGATTCGAACAGGGGTGAGCTCCTGTTGCTCGGTCCCAGCTCCTGCCAGCCTAGCAGTTCAAAAGCACGTCAGAGTCCAAGTAGATAAATAGGTACCGCTCTGGCGGGAAAGTAAACGGCTTTTCTGTGCGCTGCTCTGGTTCGCCAGAAGCAGCTTAGTCATGCTGGCCACATGACCTGGAAGTTGTCTGTGGACAAACACCGGCTCCCTCAGCCTATAGATCAAGATGAGTGCTGCAACCCCAGAGTCGTCTGTGACTGGACCTAACGGTCATGGGTACTTTTACTGTAAACCTCATTATTTGTCCCACATTGTAATTCCATTCAGGTCCTCTGGAAGGAGCAACAAAGGGTGAAATTACCTTTCTAATTTTCTTCTCTATTGTTTTTCCTCCCCCCAGGTTTCTGTGAACATCGGTAGTAGTTCAATTTGCGTGGCTGTGGTGGAGGGAAGTGGGTCCCGTGTGCTCATGGAAGGCACCCTCACTCACAAGATCAACACAGAGAACTCTGTCTGGAGTCTGGAACCAGGAAAGTGTATCCTCGTAAGCACAACTTCTCCTTTTCACTGTGCATGTGTGTTCTCGGTACATGTCTGCTTCTCCCTTGAAAGTCTCTGAACTTTAGTTGGTTCTGGGTTGATTTGGGAATGCCAAGAGTTCTTCTTGAAGGCTGGAACAGAGACATTGCTTCCTTAGCTCTGCTACAGAGCTACCAAATTAGCTACACCAGAAGATCACTCCATCCACTTACTATTTTGCATGTGCTGTCCTGCTTTTCTTGCATGGACATCAGTACAGTGATCGGGCCCCAATCTGTTTAACTTGAGGTTTGCTGTTGCTCTAACTTTAGGCTGTATGCTTCCTTCTGCTTCTTACTTCAGCCCTTAGTCTCCACTTGACCTTATTGTTACTTCCTATCTTTACTTTCATCTCCCTTTAAAGCCCATGAAGTTCATTGGGGAACCTCAGGTGGGGGATCTGTGTCTGCTACCCTGAGCTACTAGGAGAAATGGTGGGGTCAAAATACAGTAAGCAATAACATAAAACCTCCTGGTTTAGTGCACAGATGGTCAGAAATAGGGGAGGATCAGAACGGATATTTTTTGTTTGCGGTACACAGAAACGTATCTCCTTGGGCTTAGGTAAGCCTTGCTATGTAGGAAGCTGCACGATCCCAACTGAGACCACTGGTCTCTCTTGTTCAGCATTGTCTTACACAACTCTCTAAGGTTTCATATAGGAATCTTTCCAGTCCTGTCTGGAGGTGCCATTGATTGGAACTGGGATCTTCTCCATGCAAACCTTGGTTACAAGGTTTTCCTACAGGACAGTTTTTTAGCCCATATTTGCAACAATTGCTCTAGGCTTGTGGCTTCCACATAAAACCTGAGCCCATGGCAGTTTCTTATATATTAAAATGCAGCACCATCCTTGTTTGTGTTACAGAGTAAAAAAAAAGGCAGATCCCTGCCTTTAGGAGCTTACAATTTAAACTTGAATACATGGAAGGCTACAAAGAAAGATTTGACACCAAACAGATGAAGAACATACTTTCAATTCCATGTCCTTGGGCTTAGTTTCAGTAGGTGATGAGAACCAAGGGGAGAACTAGGAGGGATTTGAAGCAGGAGAGAGATGGGGGTGCCAACAAGAAGGTGTTGTGGGAGGTGAAGGTGGCGAGGAAGAAAGAGCTGAGGCATTTTTTGGTTCAGCCTCCCTTGGGTCTGGGATTTCTTCTAAACTCTAGTGCAGTGTCTTGATTGTGTGCTCCTAAACATCAGAGGAGGGACGTGGGAGGTGCTGTGGGTTAAACCACAGAGCCTAGGACTTGCCGATCAGAAGGTCGGCGGTTCGAATCCCCACGACGGGGTGAGCTCCTATTGCTCGGTCCTGGCTCCTGCCCCCTTAGCAGTTCGAAAACTCATCAAAGTGCAAGTAGGTACCGCTCCAGCAGGAAGGTAAATAGCGTTTCCGTGCGCTGCTCTGGTTCGCCAGAAGCGGCTTAGTCATGTTGGCCACATGACCCTGAAGCTGTATGCCGGCTCCCTCGGCCAATAAAGCGAGATGAGCACCGCAACCCCAGAGTCGACCACGACTGGACCTAATGGTCAGGGGTCCCTTTACCTTTACCCTTAAACATCAGAGAATAAAATGGTGGGCTTTGGGGGGGGGCAGCGTTGCAGGTATCTACTGAAAATTTTGCAGAAGAAAAAAAATTGCATGGCTCAGCTAAGTTAAGAAATTTGGGTATAATGAGTGATAGTTGGTGCTAATGACAGGTGCTGCAGCAATCCTGATCTGCTGCTGCAAGCTCTTTTTTGTTTTTTGTTTTTTATAAAATTTTTATTAGGTTTTCACATTTTATAAAACAAAAACAAAAACAAAACATATATATTTTTAAACTCTTATTTTCATTACCCCCTTTCCCTGACTTCCCCCACCCCCTCTTCATACATCCCAATTCCAAAAATTAGTTCAGCAAGTTCTTATCTCCCATCTTTAACATATTATTGTTATTTTTAAACTTAATCCTTTTTACTTATCCAAATTTAATTTATCCAATTCTCTTTTAAACATGAAATCTTTTTTTTTCTAAGGTCGACCTAATTACCCTTCCACGAATTTCTCCCTTTGTATTTTTGTTAATTATATGTCATAATGGCCAAATACAAAAATCATAAAATTTTGAAATTCTGTTCTCCCCTCCCTCCCTACCCCAGTTTCCATCCCTTCCCAAGCAATTATCCTAGCCCGGATTCCTCACATCAGAGGCCTTCAAGTCTCTGTCAGTCTCTCTCTGCCGATTTTGTTGGTAGCCCTTTTTGTTGGTCCTCAGGTCTCGAAGGAATTCTATCTCAGTCACATCATATTTTCTTCCATCCAAGATACTTAATAGCAGTTGCTGCAAAAAGTCAGTTGATCTCCCATACTCAAGGAGGAAGTCCCAATCATATTTCTTTACTCTTTTGAATTCCAATATTCCAAGTGCTCCCGGGACTTCCTCCTTCATCTTTCTCATCTTTCGCAGATTTGTAATCCAAAGATCTTCTTCTTTATTTCCTGACAATATGGGCTTCTGATTGATATTTTCCTGCACTTTTTCCATTCCTTCTTTTCTCTCCACCGGTTCCAAAAAAGTTTTTTCTGGTTCAGCTGCAGATTCCTTATCAGGCAAATCCTTTATGCATTCAGCAGAGTCGTTTGTTTTGGAATTCAAGGTCATAAGTTCTTTGTTCATAGCCGTACTCTGCTCTTGCAGGATTCCCACGAGAAAAAACATTCTTTCTATCTCTACCAGTAATTTTCCCTCTGCAGCCATTGTAATGTCCCTAGTTCCCCCTAGGGGGGTTACAGTTGCTTGATAGTCCTTTTCCAACAGCCCGTTACTTTGTTGTTTATGACTACGTTGTTTCCAGCCACCTCAGTTCAAAAGCAACACTTTTAGTTCAGAAAGTTATTAAATAACAAAGTTCTTAAATTTTAGCTGCCCGTTTGACAGCTCCTTTGACAGCTGTCAAACTCCTTGTTCTTTTTCCTCCGGCTCACACACAGGACGCTCCCGGGTTCGGGGGGGGGGGTTTACACAAAAGCTTCCAAAACTCCTCACTTTCTCTCCAGCACAAAGACTTCTTCTGTCAAACTCATGGAAATATTTTTTATCTAACACCAAAAACAGTACTCTCCACCTTAGTCCACCGATCCTTGCTTTAGATCGTTTGTAGATAGGGGGGTGCGGACTTCCCTTTAGCACATCCCCCGGTTGTACCGAATTCAAAGATATAGATTTTAAAGTCCAAATTCCATTCTACTCACGGGTTATTTGTTTCCAGTCCAAATTTTGGGAAAAAAGTCAGCGCTGTCCGGCCATGGCACGCGGCTTCGCTCCACTGAAGTAGCGGTCTACTCTCAGCACCACGCCGCTCCCCGTACCCTCTCCGTAGCCTTTAAAAAGCCTCTTCGTGGGTCAGGGAGGGCGCTTAAAGGTGCCCACCGAGTCACCAAGTCCGCAGGCTTCTGCGCCTGCGGTTTCTGAGGGTCCCCGCGTCGCCGGCGCGGTAGGACCCGTCTTCAGCAGAGCCGATTCCCTCCGGAGCTCGGAGGGAATCCGCCATTAGCCGATCGCGCTAACCCGGAAGTCCTGCAAGTTCTTTTTTTAAAGTGATAATTAGGTAATTGCTGAGGCCTTAGCCAAGTGGCACTTGATTTCACATGCTGCTCAAATGAAGGTCTTTGCCCGTTATCGCATTTTCGGTGTGATGGAGGCCCAAGCATTGGTCCTTGCAGGCCTTGTCCTCCTGGCATCTCTTTAGATATGGATATAACTTTTTCCATTCTCAGTGTGGTTTCAGGTGACTTAGATTAGTTGCAGGTACTGGTCTGCACTGACATATAAGGAACATAATTTTTCTGATCATTTATTCTTGTGAACTCTCATAATTCTGGAATAGCACTATTGTGAGGCAAGTTTACTGCCTACCTTTAAAGTGTTGCGTTTCATTCCACTTTTCAGATATGGATATACAACAGTGTGGACAGTGATTTTTTCCCTAAATGAGATGAAAGGATTTCAACAAAAAACTGCGGGTTAGTTTGGGGAGGGGATTTCATATAATTATATTTAGCTTGCAGCAGTGCATTGGCAAGCTATCCTCCAGTGTTCAGTGATGTCATCTATTTACTATTGGTAGCTGTTCAGGCATTCTTGTAATGTGCTGGTAGTGTTGTGTTTTGCCGCCGAGTGTGTGTCTGCCCACGCGTTTAATTTGCAAATGATACCTCTAGGATGATAGGCAAGTACACAGGAGTTGGCTTCAAATTTTGATTTTTCACTTTTCTGATTGCTTGCCGGGATTGGAAATAAGAAATGTAGTTTAAAAAACAAACAAACCACCTTTGTGAACATATGGTGTTACCATAATATCCATGTATTTCTGTGACTCCCAAAAATGTATTTGGATACCTTATGAACTGCATCCCATGATATAAAGTAGTGGCAAAATGTCGACACGGCTGAAAACATCCTAAGACCATTGCTTGTGTGGTTTAAATCAAGTGACTAATGCTTGTTAGTTCCTTCAGGGAGCTGTTGCTAATGTCAGTAAGAATTCCAGGACCTCTAGAGAAGCAGCATCTTTTAATGCCTTAAACTCACTCAGCCTACTGCTTTTATCTTACCCTGACTCAGCTGTCATTTGATCCAGCCCTAGGACCAGCTTAGAGGACTTACCATCTTTTGCAATGATTGGTGGTTAACTTCATCATCTTTAGGTTTGATATTGCATTATCCAAAAAGATGACTGGGAGATTTCCAGTAGGAATCTGTCTGTCTCATGTGATGGGAGAGTGGACAATCCAACTGGTGTTTGGCCCCCCCCCCCCTTGGGTTCAAGAGACTCAAGATGTTAAATTCTAGAATCCATGCTCCCAAGTAGCCTTATGGATAATCAAAATACATGCCTGATTTTAATTGGATCTGCTACTTAATAAGTGTGTTGGCATTTGGACCGCTTTGTATAGATGATGACTAGTAGGAAGCAGTGGAAAAGCTCCATCAGCAGTTGCAAATTTCTTCTCTTATTGGCTGCACAATCAGTTTAGAGTTTGGGGGCTCTAGCAACATACCTGTATATCATGGAACTGGTTGTCATAGATGCAGTGAGGCCTTCCTCCCTTCCTCCCTTCCTTCCTCCCTTCCTTCCTCCCTCCCTCCCTCCCTCCCTCCCTCCCTCCCCCAAAGTAGACTAGGTGTTGTTTTCTGACAGAATGAAACCTTGTTAGACAGGAAGGAAGCACTGCAGACTTAAGAAGAAATTGCATTTTCAGAATTGTTTAAAGGAAGTACTGTGCTTCAAGAACCAAGACCAAGGGAGAACAAGGAACTTCTCCAAACTTCTGGTCCTGTAAATAATAATTTTGTGTGTGACCCTTCTCCATTACGCTAGTTAGTGTGTCAAAGAGTGTGACCAAAATAGATTCACAGGAGCTTTTTTTAGCAACCAGTGCTGGGTGTTGGGCACAACACTTTTGTTTCTCCCCTTTCCAAGCTTTCGGGAAAAACCTGCTTGGTTAGAATGTATGTGAAAAACCTCTCTCCATCTTTTTAATATATATATATGTGTGTGTGTTTTATTCAGTTTTAGGTCAACAGAACTACAACTGACAAAGAGCATCACAGCATATTGGTCATCACAACCTCCTACAAGATTAAAAGTTATAAATGTCCCAATGGCTCAGTTCAATAAACCATTCCACAGGTTCATATAGACTCAGCCCACCTGATGCTACAATGGCAGCAGCATCTCACTTTGGGGGGAGGAACCCCAATATCAACTATAGTGTTAAGCATGTAAATGCTGCCTGATAACAGCTGAGTAAAAAATTGATTTAGGAAAAATTTAATTTGAAAACTTTCCAAATGTTCATGCATAATATGCCACGTTTATTGTCCTCTTTAGGAAATTATCTAAAGAATACATTCTGTGCACTATATATATATTTGCTTTGAGAGGAGTGATTTGACAAGATTATTATGGGCAACATCTTTTGAATAAAAACCTTATGCAAGTTCATAGTATTTATAGAAGTGCATGATTTGATAGAAGAGCTGTGAGGAAGTAAAGGTTGCTATCCAGATTACTTTTTCAGAATTCAAACCCATGTTATCAGAAGAATATGCTCTAGGCTCAGTCATTTCCCTCTCCCCTTGCGTGTTCCCAATTGACCTACTCCCCTTCTCTTTAGCATGAACTAGTCCTAATTTGCAGATGATCTATAGCTTTCCAGTTTATATATAATGGCAAACTGTAGTATGCACTTCAGAAGAAAACAAAATCCCAAAGATTGCAGCAGGGCAGGGTAATCTCATGATTAAGTCAGAATTAAATTACTCATTGCTAGGTGTAAACTGATTTTAGGATGCAGAGGCTGTTGGGACAAAGGAACAATGGCTGTTCCCACATATTTTGAAAAATACAAAACCTAGCAGTTACTTTGATCTGTCTCTAGTACAATTGAGAACACACAGATCTCTGGTGAGGCAGATTGCTGACGTAAAGAGAAGGCTGATAGCCTTCATATTAGCAGACCCGGAGATTAATTTTCAGTGGTGTTCTAAATGCCAAATTGGATAATGCTATATAGTGGCTGGAGGGCATGCAAATTCTGAAAGTTAGGTTTTATCTTCAGGTGATCGAAAATAACTTCTCAGTTTTAAGATCCCACTTCTAGATGACTGAAAGATGAAGTTGCTTAATTGAATTGGAACACACAAGGGGGGAGGGGGGAGCATGCAAACATAAGGCATGTTCACATAGTGCCAAACCACGGTTTGTACCGAGCCATCTTGTGCTACAGATGGGATGGTACGTTATTTGGTTGGAATGGTGACAGCACAACCCTAACTTTTTCACAATGCCACATTGCCAACTTTTGTTTTCAACCATCCTCCTAACATTATTAGTGGTTCAGCTATTGAACATTTTCAAGTGCTCTGTTTTATGTGCGTTTTGGAAGCGTTGTAAAATTTCAAGAGAAAGTAAAATCGCCTAGGGCTCCTTCAAATTACATTTAGACTCTAGGTGCGGAATTGACCTGTAAACGTGCAGGCAGGAAGGGTATAAATTCATGGGGATGCAAAGATCAAACGTGTCGTGGCAGTAACCCTTGCTTGAGTTGGACATGGTTTCTTTTATTGCATGGATTCTGGGCTTTGGAAAATAATTGCCTATGTCATTGATTTCAGTGGAAGGGGGTCCTCAACTCCTTTTAAAGCATTCTGAGCCAGTGTCATCACTGTATTGTGTACTATTCTGAGCCAGTGTGAATTCCAAAAATGAGTTCGACTTTGTGTAATGAAGTACAGTGGTACCTCGGGTTAAGTACTTAGTTCGTTCCGGAGGTCCGTTCTTAACCTGAAACTGTTCTTAACCTGAAGCACCACTTTAGCTAGGTGGGCCTCCTGCTGCTGCCGCGCCGCTGGAGCCTGATTTCTGTTCTTATCCTGAAGCAAAGTTCTTAACCTGAGGCACTGTTACCAATCTGTTTCATTGGGTTTCAAGTGTTATGAGAGAGAAAAAGAGAGGTATAAAAGCTTCTTCCAACCCACTTTCTCCATACTATGTATAATTTCATAAACCTCGATCGTGTCCCCCGAAGGCGCTCCAAACTGTTGCTCATTTTGGTCTTCCTTTCCCGGCACTTCCAGTGGTGGCTTTCTTGTGGCCCTCCAGATTCTGCTGGGCTACAGCTTTTGTTGTCTTTAACCATTGGCCATGCTGCGTGGTCCAGCAACAGCTGGAGGGCTACAGCTAAACCACCCCATCTCTACAATTCTTTCAATCTGAAAGAGTATCAATCTGAACAAATAATATTACAAATGCGGCTGCATCATGCATATACGGAAAGACATTGCAATCCTCACCATTCTATGGAGTTCCTGAAGGTCTTTAAGGAGAGGTGTATGTTGCAGGTTAGAACCACAGCAATCTCAAAAACGATAGCAATTTTGGGAAGTATTTTATCCTATGTTTTGGGGTTCCTCTGAGAAAAGCAACAATTTCCCCTTGGAACGCCCTCCTTTTTGCAGCTTCAGTTCCCAAGGCAAAGAGTCCTCCCACAAACTTCCTCAGATGGACCTTTTCACTCCCATCACCTTATGCAAACTTTTCTTAGAAATACCATGCTGGTGTGATTGCTTTACCACAGATGAAGCTCTCTTAGTCTGGGCTGTTGTGGTGCATCCTGTCTCTCCACACCCCGCCGACAAACAAGTTGTTTAAGTGAATATGTGACTCGCCTCTTCGTTTCACCTTCTCCTTGCAGCATATGGAATTTGTGACCTTTTTTGCTTCTCTCCCCGGCAAAGAGCAGCTTTCTCTTCCTGCCAGACTGTCTCTCCGAAGCTACTTTTTCTTTGTTGTCATGGAACAGATTCTTGCATCTCTAAGTGCACCCAGGCCATGCAGCCCCGTCAAGCTGGGGTGGCAGCTAAAAGTGTAACCCGTTTCAGCCTTGTTCCCGCCCACTCCTGTGCACTCCGGAATAAACTTGCAGGGCTTTGGTGCAATAGCTTTTTCTTGCTTTTTTTGCAAAGTGTGAAGTGCCTCTCTTGGTTGGTGCAAAGCATTGCACCACCAAGAGTTAGCCGAGATTATATTAATTTCCCAATCAATGTACTTAAGGGACTGCTCTGCTAGATCCTGCCCCAAAGGTTGCCTAATCTAGCCAGATTCCTTCTCCTCACCGCACAATAGTAGGATGCACATCAGGAAAGCATCTGATACCCAGCATCAATAATTCCCCTGAATGTGGAGGTTCTATTAGCTGCCATATCTGTCAGTTGTCCTTTATGGAAAGACCATGGATCCCACAAGCTATGTGTTATGAGACAAATTGCTTTCACCTTCTGCAAATTAGCTTTACTGGGTGCTCCCTAGTAGTATGAGACAAGGAGAAGTTACTTTCCACACAGCTCATATAGTGTGTGTGTGTGTATGTGTGCGCACACGTGTGTGTGTGTGTGTGTGTGTGTGTGTGTGTGTGTGTGTGTCACTCACAGGATCATCACCTTGTTGTGGTGAGTGGGCTTGCATGTTCCTATGACCCTTGTGAGCGAAGCCATCAGGAGTCTCGTACTACCAGCAGGGTCACCCAAGGCGGTAAGGTCAAAGGGGAGGAGCTAGGCAAAGAATGATCCAAGAAGTCCTCAGTGGCAGAACAGGTGGAAGATAACAAGCGGTATGTTACAATGCTTTGAAGAAAGATGAAGGCTTCAGATAAGAATCTACCGGTTGCCGTGATACTCATCCCATTGGAATAGAGCCTTACTGTGAAGACTGTGCGTTGGTCAGTGTGCACTGATCTACATGCATAAAACAAATTCATGCACAGGCGTCTTCCAAAAACCCATCCCAAACCCAAAAACGTGTTCATGGAAGACAATCTTACTTGGCTACGAGTGATAGAAGAAGAAGAAGAGGAGGAGAGAGAGAGAGAGAGAGAGAGAGAGAAGAAACATCTTATGCCAACCTTGATCTTATCCCCACCCCCCAGACTAAATTAAATAGCACCAAAGGCTTTAACTTTTCTTCATAGAGAAGGGGATGCATCCCAATAGATTTTGGTTTAGTTGCTTTTTCCTGTACCTTTTTCCAGCTCTGTGATATTGGCCCAGATAGGAGGAGGATTATGTTACTGACTGAAGCCAAAAGCCAATTGGCTGTATCCACGCGTAGTTCAATAATAGCTGAAAAGCTTGGCCTCTTGCCACCATAACTTATGGCTATATATTATCTCTGCAAATTAATCAGGCCCTTGAAATTTTAGGCTATACAAAACTGGGCATGATGTCACTCGTAGCCAATCAAAGTGCTTGGATTGTGTCTCTGGAAGGGAGGATTAGCGATACCAATTCGGATGGGGTGCTTCCTGTCATGTTGCGTATGGTGGGTACATTGAGATAGTCCTGTGAGAGATCTTACATGCTTTGTGCTTTGTTTAGTGCTGAAATTGAAGCCGACTTGCTGGCACACTGGCGTCACTCTAGAGATGTCTGCTCTTGCCAACCTGCCTTGCTGTTGCCCCATTGGCTATATGGATCAGATGAGGCAATAACACAGCTGAAACTCAGGTGTTGAAACCATCCCAAAGCTGTGCTTGCAGAGTAATTTGGTGAAATAAAATGAGTAATACACCCCCCCCCCTTTAAGGGCATAGGAGGATAGCACTGCCCGCTTGGTGTGCTGAAATGTCCTTTTGAGCATGTTTTCCTGCAAGCATGATATGCATTATATTATGATTCTATTACAATCCAGCTAAGATTCCTGCATTGCAGAGGGTGTTGCTTGGAGAATGCTTTTCAGCCCCATGGAACCTCCAGTGTGGGGTTCCACAGGGCTCAATTCTATCCCCCATGTTGTTTAACATCTACATGAAACTGCTGGGTGGAGTTATCTGGAGTGCGTTGTCAGCAGTACAGTGGTGCCCCGCAAGACGAACGCCTCGCAAGACGGAAAACCCGCTAGACGAAAGGGTTTTCCGTTTTGGAGGCGCTTCGCAAAACGAATTTCCCTATGGGCTTGCTTCGCGAGACGAAAATGTCTTGCGAGTTCCTGCGGGTTCCCCCCCCTTTTCCTAAGCCGCTTATCAGCTGATCCGCTGATAAGCTGCTTATCAACTGATCCGCTGATAAGCCGCTTATCAACTGATCCTCTAAAAGCCGCTAAACCGCTAATAGCGCTAATCCGCTAAGCTGTCAATGGGCTTGCTTCGCAAGACGAAAAAACCTCTAGACGAAGAGCCTCACGGAACGGATTAATTTCGTCTTGCGAGGCACCACTGTATGCTGATGACACTTAGCTCTATTTCTCCTTTACATCTGCAGGTGAGGGAGTGGAAATGCTGGACCAGTGTCTTGTCTCGATAATGGACTGGATGAGAGCCAACAACTGAATCTCAATCCTGATAAGACGGAGGCACTGTTAGTGGGTGGTTCCCCAGACCAGATGGCTGGGAGGTCGCCTGCTCTTGATGGGGTTATGCTACCCCTGAAGGAGCAGGTTCGTAGTTTGGGGGTCCTCCTGGATCCTTTGCTGTCACTTGAGGCCAGGTGGCCTCAGTGGCCCAGAGTACCTTCCATCAGCTTCGGTTGGTGGCCCAGCTACGCCCCTATCTGGACAGGGATAGACTAACTATTGTTGTCTATGCTCTGGTAACCTCAAGGTTAGATTACTGCAATGCGTTAAACGTAGGGCTGCCTCTGAAGATGGTTCAGAAACTTCAGCTGGTGCAGAATTCAGCAACCAGGTTGCTCACCGGAGCAAGACGGTTTGAGCATATGACGCCAATTCTGGTGCAACTGCACTGGCTACCAATTAGTTTCCGGGTCCAATTCAAAGTGCTGGTTTTGACCTATAAAGCCTTAAATGCCTCAGGACCACAATACCTCAAGAGCTGCCTCTTCCCTTATGAACCTATCCGGACCCTGAGATCATCTTCTGAGGCCCTCCTTCATGTGCCGCCTCCTTGAGAGGTCCAGAGGGGGGCAACACGAGAAAGGGCCTTCTCTCCAGTGGCTCCCCATCTGTGGAATGCTCTCCCCAGGGAAGTTCACCTGGCGCCTTCGTTGTACACCTTTAGGAACCAGGCAAAAATGTTCCTTTTTAACCAGGCCTTTTACCTGACCTGATCGATATCCTATACCCTTTTTAAGATGCTGGCTTTTTTTGGGGGGGGGGGTGTTACTGGATTGTTGTTATATTTTGATTTTATGTATGTGATCCTTTATGTGAACTGCCCTGAGACCTTTGGGTATAGGGCGGTATAGAAATAAAATAAAATAAAATACCCTCAGGGTGCCTTCCAACTCTGCAATTCTACGATTCATTCATTCCCTTGGAAATTCTGGATGTTCAGTACTAGCACAGTAACACACATGATGTCTATTGAAGTAAGGAATACAGTGATCCATTGTAAAGTGCGATAGAGGCACCGTGTAATTCTGATACCTATTCTCATGCCCACTCAGCCTTGTATTTAACAACTTGCCTAGTAGCCAGAAGTGACCAGGAATTCCATACAGGCAAGAGGGTGGGTGGTAGAGGAGGGATTGATCTGCCAGCCCACTTGGTTGCCATGCTAACCGTAAAAGATGGTATTCCTGTTCCTCTGTGACGAGTGCAGAAGCACAGCAGACTGGCAGAGGGAGAAATGGCTTGCCAGTCCGCTTGATAGAAGGCATTTTAAAATTAGCTAGCGTTTCCATGCTGGCTGCTCCTTTTTTGCTGTGAACCTTACAGCCTAGTGCAATTTTTTGCAGGCTAGTAACTTTAGCGAGCTTATATAAAGCGATGCATAACAAGTGATGTAGGGTATGGTAATGAACTCTGTCCAAAGGCTCCAGTCTTGCGTTCTCTTAATCTGTGCGTAAAACTCACTGAATATGACCGATCATACTTCAAAGTATACATCCTTAGGATTTCACGGCACACGTCTACAACAGTTAAAACTGGAGTATGCAGAATAATTTTGAGCACTTCCTCTGGCTTTCACAACGGAGCTCTTCAGTGAACACGGAGTAGTCTAATAAGTGCTAATAAAGCAGTGTAAATTTTTAACTATTATTACTCACCTTTATCCATATAAAACAGACGGTTTCTCAGCTGAGGCCCTTTGGGAAGAAATGAAATAATCTTGGTGTCACATTTGTTTGAAATGGTCGTGATAGTTTAAGCAGGGAGGAGGTCAGTGTGCAAAGTTTTTGGGAAATTGGTTTCCAAATGTGTGATAAATGTATCCTATTCTGGCAAAGGATGAATGATGATAATATAAGTTATTTCTTCTAGATCCTTGTTAGAATGGCAGGTACAGCTGAATTCTGTTCTGGCATAGGGATTACTGTTCCTTCATTTGGAGTTTTCCTCATAACTCTGGTTATTCTTTTGGTCTGTTCCTTTAAGATCTCTAAGTAACACAGCCATGACTCCCAGGACAGATAGCTCAGCTGGTAGAGCATGAGACTCAGAGGATGAGATTTCAGGGTTGGGGGGTTCGAGTCCCACATTGGGTAAAAGATTCTTGTATTGCATAGGATTGGACTGGATGACCCCTGTGCTCCCTTCGAAATCTACAATTCTATGATTCTGTGACATATTTCTCTAGACCAGGTCTGGCTGCTGCTGATTGTCTAGCTCTGAACTACAGCTGCTTCTGTTTTGTTCCCAGATTAACCTGAGCAAAGTAGGTGAATACTGGTGGAGTGCCATCTTGGAAGGAGAAGAGCAGATTGACATTGGTAAAATCAATAAAGAACGTTCAATGGCTACGGTGGATGAAGAAGAGCATGCTGTGCTGGACAGGCTATCCTTTGACTACCACCAAAAGCTGCAGGGAAAGCCACAGAGCCATGAGATGGTATGTTTCTTAATGAGGAAATTGTTTGATTTGCTGACCATGCAGTTCTTTGCTTCTCTTAATGTGCTGCATGCAGTAGGTAGACTGTTTGGATCATTGCGGTACTTTGGTTCTGCCATAGCTCAGGCTTCAAATCACAATGGGTAACTTTGAATAGTCCTTCAAGGAGAGGACAGTTCCCCCAGTTCCATTGTAGGCTATCTAAGGTAACATGGGGCTTCTCCCACAGCTTGAGGGGAAGAAAGAATAAAAAACACAATGCCAAATTCCACTTGTGTGAGATGGTTCCTGGAAATTTCTGTGACCCAGTTCCAGAAAATCTTCCTTTATGGCAGATATAATACAGGAGCAAATATCCTAAGTAGGACTTGTATGTAGTAAGCAAAATCAATTTTGTAAATACCCACTTGCCTGATTTCTGCTTCTTTTTACTAGGGGAGTTCCACTTAAGAACATCATCTAGGTGGCTGTTTTAACAGGGAGACGTTCCGAGTTTTAACAAAATTATCTTTTCTAGACTCATTTGCAAACCTGATTTTAATGCCACTGTTTTCAGTGCTCAAAACGGCATATAGGTGTACAACATTTAATGTATAACCTTTCTCTGAGAGACTTGCCAGATGCAACTGTGTCTCTGGTGTGTTACGGCATTAGCCAAATGATTATTGCTGTAATCTTTCGAGTGCAGGGCTAATGGCAGTAAAACTCCACTTTCCGCTCTTTGGTTGTGAGCAATATGGAAAGCATCCAGATCGGCGCAAAACTAGCTCTGTGTTTTTGCTCCTTGATTTGTCATCTGTATGATAATACCAGAGTGTACCAAATGTCACTCCTAAATGCTGTGCTCTGAACAGGTCATTCGATCTCAGCATGACTAGGAATGTGGTAGGCAGCCTGAGAAGATATGGGTAAAAATTGTAGGGAACAACCTTACCGTGGGTGTCTGCTGAGGACCTGGATGATGCCTTTCTAGAGCAGATTACCAAACATTCAACAAGAAGAGTTATAGTAGTTCATAGGAGACTTCAACTACCCCAATAGCTGTTGGAACTCAGACTTTTCCAAGAATGTAAGCTCCAACAAATTCCTCAGTTGTCTCACTGACAATTTCATTTCCCAGAAGGTAAAAGAAGCAACAAGGGGGTCATCTCCCTTGTACCTGGTCCTTACCAACAGGGAAGAACTGATTGACAAATTGAAAGTACAAGGAACATTGGGAGGAAACGATCATGCCCTCAGGTTTCATTATACACAGGCAAAGGAAAGCTAAGTGTCTCATCAGAAATAGTCAAGGAGAAGGGAGTCCACAAGATGGATGGGAATTTCTTGAAGGTAAAATTTTGAAGGCACAAAGACGGATAATTCCAACAAGAAAAGAAAGTGGAAGACTGCATAAATAGCTTACAGATGAGCTGAGGTGTAAGAAGAGCATATATAAGAAATAGAAGGACAAATCATGAAGGAAGTGTATATATGAGTTGCCAGTGTATATATGAGTTGCCAGGGAGAAGGTCATGCAGGCCAAAGCTCAGAATGAAATTGCAAAAGAAATTAAAAATAACATAAAAGGTTTATTTGACTATGTCCAAAGCAAGAGCAAGCAAGTAGTGGATCCCTTGTGTGGAGAAGATGGAGAAATGCTACTGGGTGGCAGAGAAGGCAAAACTGCTCAACACCTACTTTGTCCTTGCCCTAAAGGAAACAGTGCTTAACCTGGTGATAACAGAATAAAGGATGCAGGGAGGGAGCTGAAACCCAACATAGGAAAAGAGGTAGTAAGGGAACTGCACTCAGGGGTACTAAAGGAGATTGCGGATGTAATCTCAGAGCTCCTGTCTATAATCTTTGAGAATTCCTGAAGAACAGGTGATGTAGATCCCTGTGAAGTGGAGGCAGGCAAATAGTTGTCCCCATCTACAAAAAGGGGGAAAGAGAAGATCTTACTGACCAGTGAACTTGACATCGATACCAGGAACGCTGGTAAAATGTGGACTGGATGAGGTAACTCTTAAGTGGATTTGTAGCTGGTTGACTGACCAAATCCAAAAAGTGCTCTCTAATGGTTCCTCATTATCTTGGAAAAAAGTGACAAGTGGGGTGCTGTAAGGTTCTGTCCTGGGCCCATTGTTGTTCAACGTCTTTATAAACAATTTGGATGAAGGTATTGAGGGAATACTCATCAAATTTGTAGATGATACCAAACTTGGAAGGTTAATCAATGCTGCTGAAGACAGAATCAGGATTCAAAATGACCTTAACAAATGGGAGAACTGTGCCAAAGCTAACAAATAATTTTCAGTAGGGACAAATGTAAGGTTGTACATTTAGGCAGGAAGAACCAACTGCACAAATATAAGATGGGGGACACCTGGATTGCAAGCAGTGCATGTGAAAAGGATCTAGGGGTCTTAGTAGACCACAAGCTTAACATGAGTCAACAATGTGATGTAACAGCAAAAAAACCCAAATGTGATTCTAGGCTGTAACATCAAGGGGAATGTCCTGATAGTTTGGTGTCCAAATCAAGGGAAGTAATAGTACCACTCTGTTCTGCCTTGGTCAGACCACACCTGGAGTACTGTGTCCAGTTCTGGGCACCACAATTTAAGAAGGATATTGACAAGCTAGAATGTGTGCAGAGGAGGGAAACCAAGATGATCAAGGGTCTGGAAACCAAGCCTTATGAGGAACAGTTGAAGGAACTGGGTATGTTAAGCCTGGAAAAAAGGAGACTCAGAGGACATAGGATAGCCATCTTCAAATATGTCACACAGAAGATGGATCAAGCTTGTTTTCTCCTACGCTGAAGGACCCGAACCAATGAATTCAAGTTACAAGAAAAGAGATTCCGACTAAACACCAGGAAGAACTTTCTAACAGTAAGAGCTGTTCAACAGTGGAACAGTCTCCCATGAGATGTAGTGGACTCTCCTTCCCAGGAGGTTTTTACGCAGAATTGTGTCTGGACCTCTATTTGATACAGGTTTGTAAAGGATGGAAAATCTTTGGCATTTCAAATGATGTCGTCACGTATGATGTTCTGTGGTTGAGATTCCTGCATTGCAAGGGGTTGGACTAGATGACCCTCGGAGTCCCTTTCAACTCCACAGTTCTATAATTCTGTGTTTCTGTTATTTATTTTGCTTTATATTTGTACATGCAAAAAGATACACTGTTGTATTTATAAGATTATTTATAACCTTCTTTTCAGTTTGGGGAATTCAAAAAATTGGACTCGGAGATATTATAATATCAGATCATGTGCATTAAAACACATGATATCAAATAATGTGCATTAAAAATACAGACTAAATCAGCTGTGTTATTTTAACAGCAAAGAGAATAATTCCAGCCAAACTTGACTCTCATCACACTTGGAATGTAAAAGCCTGCTGAAAAAGAAAATTTTAATAGCCACTCCAAATGAACTAGGCTATTGAGTCTTGTGAATATCCAACGAATATTAATTCCATAAATGCAGAATGACAATGGGGAATACTATATTCATTGTCAATATTGATCTATCATCCAAGGAGGCACCATTTACAGCAATCATCCATTATGCTAAACTCAGTGATTAGGGACGTCTTTGCAAGAATAGGGTCTTCTCAATACACGTATGTATGTTGTTGCATAATGAGCTATTTGTTGTTGTTGATTATTATATTTTTATTATTCTTCACTACTTAAGAAGCATCTCCATGTGATTTCACAATCTAGAGTGAGCACCCAAAGCCTCATCCATGTTTGTGTGCTTAAATTGGCATACTATTTTCTGTGCCCTCTGTTTCATGAGGCTCAAGGCAGCTTGCAGCAAATATAAAATACAAAATGTCATAACATCTTCACCAGCATCAAACAATTTGAAAATAAAAATTCAATAAAAATTTCCACTAAAACCTTCAGCATATTTCTGTCTTGAGGATTTACTGAGAAGAAACAGTTCCACAAATCACAAAATCTGTCTTAAGTTGGAAAACAATGTCTGGCTTTTAAAACTGTCACTCCTTCCCCTAAGACTCCCAGTCTGAGTTTTAAGTTCTGTAAGGATGTTGGGATGTGATGGGAAATCATGCCTGGAATCTGCTTCTAATTTGTCCACGTTCATTTCTGGAATCATAAAATTTTCAACTGAAAACAGAAAAGGAAGCCCCCAGCAGAGAACTTGCACACAAAAAGTTATTGAAATGTGCTTTTGCCTTTCTTATTTGGAGGTAGGCAGAAAATAGATTGAGACCCACTGCAGTCTGGATCAGCAAGAGTTTCTGACTCTGAATGGCAAATAAAATTGCATTTTTTAAAAGCCTCAGTGTTCATTGCCTGTAAAATGAGTATTAATTGGTTGCCTTTGAAACGGGCTTTGTTACAGCTCTGTTGGCCAATTTAAGATTTCTGCATTAACATTTCTGATCTGTTGTAACTCTGGTGTAGATTTGTACTCTCATATATGCAGGTTATTTCATTGTATGGCTCATGGGGTGTAGTATGTTGCTGTTTCCAAAGCAAGTTACTGTTCCGAATGTGGTACTTCTCTCTGCCCCTATTTTTGCACCTCTCTCTGGTTGGTGAACCTCAGAATTCTATGGGGGGGGGATATTGTAAGCCTGTACTCTGCCCACCTTGGTGTAGCATGAGTCATTCTTCAGTAAGTCTGTGTTGCTTATAAGGAATCTAATAATAAGAATCATAATCATAATAATAGTAATAATAAAATTTTATTTTTATCCCACCCTCCCCAGCCAAAGCCGGGCTCAGAGCGGCTAACATCATATAAATCAGACAGTTTGCATAGTACAATATACACTATGCAAATAAAATAACATTCAACATTCATTAAAGTAATATAGAATATTAAATATGGCAAATCAAAACGGAGGATTTTGCAACACTGCACAAGATAGCTTATTGACTGGCATTGGGTTTCCAGAGGTTCAGGCAGATGTCTCTCCCATCCCTACCTGGAGGTGCTGGGGACTGAACATGGCACCTTCTGCATGCAAAGCAAATGCTCTTCCACCAATATTTTCAAAAAGGCTTATACAGTGGTGCCTCGCAAGACGAAATTAATCCGTTCCGTGAGTCTCTTCGTATAGCGGTTTTTTCGTCTTGTGAAGCAAGCCCATTAACAGCTTAGCGGATTAGCGCTATTAGCGGTTTAGCGGCTTTTAGCGGCTTATCAGCTTAGCGGATCAGCTGATAAGCAGCTTAGCTGCTTAGAAAAAGGGGGGGAGGGAAAAAACCCCGCAGGAACTCGCAAGACATTTTCGTCTTGCGAAGCAAGCCCATAGGGAAATTCGTTTTGCGAAGCGCCTCCAAAACGGAAAACCCTTTCGTCTAGCGGGTTTTCCGTCTTGCGAGGCGTTCATCTTGCGGGGCACCACTGTAATATTTCTGAAGCATTTTTAGGACTTAATATTTTGCTGTTCCATGGCTTGATAGACGTTATCGACAGGTTATCAACAGGTTTTGCAGTTGAGCTAATTATATAAATAAATGGATTAACTGTCATTGTGAAACTATGAAATTAGATAGATTTATAACATACTGTATTGGCCTGAATATAAGCCGCACCCGAATATAAGCTGCACCTTTAAAATCCATGGGGAGGGGGCAGCTTGCATACTGTAAGGTCGCTAATATAAGCTGCACTTTAACTTTTCATGGTTGGAATTTGGGGGGAAAGTGAGGCTTATATTAATAATAATGATAATAATAATAATAATAATAATAATAATAATAATAATAATAATTATTTATACCCCGCCCTCCCCAGCCAAGGCCAGGCTCAGAGCGGCTTACAAGCAATAATAAAAACAAGAAGAATGATTACAACTTAAAAACAAAAATAAAATACAACATTAAAATATTGAAACATTAAAATATTAAAATGTAGACTTATCGCAGGAGGTGAAGGAAAAGAAAAAAGAAAGAGAGGAAGAGAGGGAATCAAATTGGCTCCAAGCCAAAGGCCAGGCGGAACAACTCTGTCTTGCAGGCCCTGTGGAAAGAAATCAGATCCTGCAGGGCCCTGGTCTCATGAGGCAGAGCGTTCCACCAGGCCGGAGACAGAGTTGAAAAGGCCCTGGCTCTGGTTGAAGCTAATCTAACTTCCTTAGGGCCCGGGACCACTAGGGTGTTACTATTTATGGACCTTGAGGCTCTCCGTGGGGCATACCGGGAGAGACGGTCCCGTAGGTACGAGGGTCCTAGGCCGTGAAGGGCTTTAAAGGTCAAAAGCAGCACCTTAAATCTGACCCTGTACTCCACCGGGAGCCAGTGCAGCTGTAAAAGCACTGGGTGAATATGTTCCCATGGCAGAGACCCCGTGAGGAGCCTCGCTGCAGCATTCTGCACCCGCTGGAGTTTCTGGGACAGCTTCAAGGGCAGTCCTGCGTATAGCGAATTACAGTAGTCAAGCCTGGAGATGACCATCGCATGGATCACTGTGGCCAGGTCAGGGCGGGAAAGGTAAGGGACCAACTGCTTGATGCGGCGAAGGTAGAAAAATGTTGCCTTGGCTGTTGCTGTAACTTGCACCTCCATGGAAAGGGAGGCGTCAAGGATTACACCCAAACTCTTAACGGAAGGCAATGGCACTAATTGGGCCCCCGCAAGAGAAGGGAGTTGGTCCCTCATCCCCATGCCATCCCGACCTAGCCATAGGACCTCTGTCTTTGAAGGATTTAGTTTCAATCGGCTCCCACGAAACCATCCAGCCACAGCTTCCAAGCATCTGGTCAGTGTGTTCGGGGCCGAGTTGGTGTGGCCATCCATCAGCAGATAGAGCTGGGTGTCATCAGCATATTGGTGACAGCCCAGCCCAAAGCTCCAGCTAATCTGGGCAAGGGGGCGCATAAAGATGTTAAAAAGCATCGGGGAGAGAATTGCGCCCTGTGGCACTCCACACACCAAGGAGTGGCATGACGACATTTCCCTCCCTAGTGCCACCCTCTGTCCCCGACCAAAGATAAAAGAGCACAACTAGTTACGGGCTATGCCCTGTACCCCCACGTCTGCGAGGCGGTGGTCCAGAAGATCATGATCAACCATGTCAAAGGCTGCTGACAAATCTAAAAGGATCAGCAGTCCTGACCCGCCTCGATCCAGGCCAATACAGTAAATGCCAAGGCTTTTATCAGTGTAGATATCTCTTTGGCATTTTCCCTGGATTTTCCTAGGATTCTAGCACAGTTGTGTGATGGCAATCAAAGATTACTTAATGGTGGAACACCAGAGTTAGCCTGCAGGTACAGAACTGAGAAGAAAATAAATTAAAACAGAAATAAAATATTTAAGGGATTTTAAGTAAGCAGGAGCCCAGTTTCCCCAAGCTTATATCCCTGTTCCTGTTTGGAATCTTGACTATGCTGCTACATGGGCCTCTGACCCATCTGCAGAGCAAGGAACCATCTCTCCTGCCTTTGCTAACAAATGGTGCTCCAATGAAATTTAAGGAAGAGCAGCTGGCAGCTATACCGTGCCATTCTTGGTTTCACTGAATAATTTGATAATACCTGGCTGCGGTCAGTGGATTGTATACAACTGATCCATTGACCGGCAAGTCAGGATTAATCAAGTTGGTGGGTTTCTGTGTATTGCATGACCGTGACATGACTCTGTCTTAATTTCAGAAAGTCCACGAGATGCTCAAGAAGGGCTGGGATGCCGAAGGCTCCCCGTTCCGAGGCCAGAAGTTTGATCCCTCCATGTTCAACATCTCTCCAGGGGCAGTGCACTTTTGATGATGGCACTGAGGATGGGAGAACTGCCTACCTGCCGGGGAGAGTAGGATGAAACTGATGCCACTGCCACACTCCTCCCCTCCTGCCAGCGATGTCAATCAGCCCCTTTGTCCCTGCCTTGTTACCTGGGCTTGTTTGCAAAATGACAAAGGACTTCAAAATAGCCAGAATGTGGGTTTGCTATTGGGGAGGGGGGAGAGGGAAGTGCAATCTTGAGCGAATCCTTCCCTCCAGTACCAGGTTGGTGCATTTAATATGTATGTGGGGGAAGCCTAGCAAAAAGCAGCCTTACGTACTGTGTCACCACGGCAACCAGCAGCTGCTGGTAGCATTTCGTCTTCTCTCTTGTTAATGGATTGCTTTGGGGAGGGGGGTTGATTGAAGGCAGTATTCCCCCCCCCACCTCTTTTTCAGAAATACATGCAGTTTGGCCAAATGATGGCGAGATTCTCTCCTGTTTCTTTGAAGCTGTCTTCTGTTCCCAGTTCCATCTTTCAGGAAACCCAATCTCCTAATGGCACCAGGCAGCACAGCCTCCTTTAAACACCAGCAATCTGCAATCAGTGTCATTTTAGCAGCATCTTAATTGCTAGGTTTGGTCCTTGAGGCCCTGGCAGTGGGAGGTAAATGTTGCAGGCTCAGACTAATAGCTGAAAAGGAGCCAGAACAGAAGGTGACACTTGATAGCTGTATCTTTACTGTAGATCTCTGGTGGTCTGTGACGCTTTGGCATTGAATTTGAAAAATAAGGGGGGGGGGACACAGACTTCTCCTGATTGCAGTGCTCAGAGAGCGGCAGTTCTCTGTGAGTCTCAGTCTGTTCTTAGTTTTATCCAAAAGTGCTTCTTATTAAGCTTCAGAGTGTAGACATTAGTTTATCTCCCTCCCTCCTCTCTTAGGGCCCAACTAGCTGATACAGCAAGTGTGGGGTTGTATTTAATTATCTGACTTTTTTCAAAACAACAACAACAACAACAGATCTGTTTATGGAAAATCGGGACCACAGGGTGGGGTTTAACCTCCCCCTGTATACTGCAGTCCCGTCCCCCCCGCTATTTTCATCAGAAAATATATATGCTACGGTTGCCAATGTAGCTTTCCTTTTAGGTGGGGGCAGCAGGGTTGGGGTGGGTTTGATGGGACGGTAGCATTGGAAGAAAGGGTTAAATTTACCTGACAGCTCATGACTGCAGATAGCGATGACTTGGCCCACCTCAGCAGGTTATCTTGAATCTATGAGCACATTTAGTACAATAGTGGCTCTTCCCCTAAATTCTGCTTCAGAGGAGGCAGGGTGTGCCATTTGAATTTAAGAATCTTATTTCTGCTTATTGCCATATAGCTGGCAACCTGTTACAGGGGTTAGTGAGAAATACATTTGAGGAAGAGGATCTTGATGTGGATCTTGAAGTTGTCCTATTGTTCTGGCAATATCCATACCTTTAAAAAAATTGTTATAAGACCCATAGAGAAAGCAGCCGTTCCAGATCTAATAATATTATGCGCATGTCTGCCATTAAAAATTGGCAAGAAAGTCAAAGCTTCAAGAACGACATCACCTGTCAAAATGTAAAACACATTTTAGGTTTGTTCATAGTTGCTTAGTGCGCCATATAAAGGCGTAAGTGTTATCTCCACTATTTTACACTTAAGAAGGGAAGTAAATGATAAAATGCATAGTACAGTGAGACATTCTTGGTGCTTGTGATACCCAATATAGAATTACAATACGCAAAATTCAGCTGAGCCCACCAGTATATCAGCTTTTAGGTGCGAGATGTAGGGCACATACCAGACAAAGCTCTTGGCTTCTGAATAAGCAAATCTGACAATCCTCACAACTTCAGACAAGTCAAAAGAAAAAACTGGATAACTAGTCTCCAGTACAAAATTTCAGTTGAATTCTCGGCTCACCGTAGACAACTTTAAAGAAAGCTTGAGCATGAGAGACCAGTAGGGAAGGTGGCTGTTCCAGATATGGTAGGAATATGTTTGACCACTGTTTTTTTTAAAAAAAACCACATCACAAAACGGTCCCTGAAGCTGGCAAATTTTCAGCTGTAGTGTGTTGGATGCAGCAGAAATCCCAGTCACACATGCCCAAGGAGTTTTCTGGACTCGTTTTCGCAAGGGGCCTATGCTTGTTTCTGAAGCCAGTGACATCAGTTGCCATTTGAAGCAGAAGATTGTGTCCGGTGTTAGTCCTACTCAGAGTAGGCCCATTGAATTTAATGGATGTGGCTAACTTAGGCTCATTAATTTCAACAGCTCTCCTCTGAGTAAAACTTACATTGGCTACAACTCAGTTTTGTTTCTTTCTTGAATGACTTGATCCGTGACAAAGGGAATGACAAAGAACTTGCGATGTCTATGTTGGCTGTAGAAAGAGAGGCTAGGTGATTTTTAAAAATATTTTTGCAGGTAGTTTATATGTCATTCATATATGACTTTCATTGTAGGCATAAAAGTAAGTGGAGAGAAAAGCACACAGCTTCCTGACCAGTCCCTGACAGTAGGATGGTTGTTACTCACATGCAACATGAATGTCACCGCACCTTTTGTCTTCTGAATGGGCATTTCACAATAGTACGTTTCCCAAACACATTGTGGGCCTACTACCTGCAGTCTATCATTATTCTACTGTTTAGGAAAGCAAGTGGGTGGTGAAAGAATGGCCCCACTGATCAACACGTTCCCCCTTTTTAAAACAATAATTTTATTCTATCTAAAGCACCTAAAATCAACTAGGCAACACTCTTAAGCTGTTTGCCTAATGCACAGTGGGTTTGTATGATTTATGGTCAATATTTGTGGGTGTCCACCACCTTGAGTTTTGTGGTTCCAATGGGCTTGACTAGGACTAGCATTCCCAAGACTCTGCTGACAAATATCAAAGGGGTGGGTTTCTTCAGGACTTGTACATCCCCTCA
This sequence comes from Podarcis cretensis, assembly GCF_951804945.1. Classification (NCBI taxonomy): domain Eukaryota; kingdom Metazoa; phylum Chordata; class Lepidosauria; order Squamata; family Lacertidae; genus Podarcis; species Podarcis cretensis. Next base: position 35,465,232 of record NC_137185.1, on the reverse strand, counting down.
GCCCAGCCCCTGCCCAGCTTCACTAGGTCTGTCCACTCCAATCTTCTGACCTCCTGTTGGGCTTCCCAATAGTGAAAATAGTCTAAGACTGCATGACCTGGATTAGTTTTTGGGTTTGTTTGTTTGTTTGTTTTGCAATCTTAAACACTGGGTATTAAAACTGTGCTGGATTCTTTAAAAAAATGACCAAAACCTTCCTTGGAATATCTGTTGTACTTGTAGGAGTAGGGAAACAGATGTGCCGTGAAATGTCAAAGACAGTGACTACTTGATTTTGATTTTTCTGTCCTACAGGTATTTGGGGAAAGCTAGCATCTTGCCATTTTACAGATTTATGTTCAAAGAGTTGACTGTCCTTGCTCAGACAAAATGCCTTCTTCTAAAACAAGAAAAGTGAGATGTCCTCACTCAAGCACTGGGGACTGGCCTCTTCCCACAAAATGGGACAAATGGAGAAATGTCGCTTGCTTTCAGTGCCTCGTCTCTCAATCAGTCCTTGTGCTGAGCCAGTCGATTAAGCCTTAATGCAGGGCTCCCTCATAGGCCAGCTTTGTCCAAATAGAAGACAGTTCCCAACACTATTTTCTTCCTAGCAGAGACATTTCTACCCAACTAGTCTCCAGCCTATGCCTTATGGCAGCCTGGCTTTCTTTCTGTTCCAACTGAGTTCTGAAGCTGCAACATTCCCATGACACTGAGCAGGGTATGTCTAGGACAAGTCAGCACACTTTGTGACCCTTCAGGCCGGGAAGGGAGCATTGTTGAGGACTTGATAGGTCTGAAAATGCATGACTTGGTGGATCTCAAGTTACCCAAGCTCGGTCTAAGTTTACACGGTTAATTTTTACTTCCTACCTATCTCTTCCTACTCCCACCTGGAAATGGGTTCTCTCTGGCAGCTGCTGACAACACTCCCTTCATTTTGGTTGTCTACAAGCTACAGTTTGCATATGATGCTAGCGTCTTTGCTGAACCGAGGGACAGTGCTCTCGACCTGGCATCGGCTCTTTCTTGTAGCACACACTCTTTACCTGCTTGCAATAAAGAACGCGATGTCAAAGCACATGCATGTACGTGCATTAATCCTTATGCAAAGGAACCTCTTCCATAATTCGTGCGTCAGTCTCTCTGTTGGTTTGCTTTAGTGTTCCTGCTGTGGCGCTGAGAAAAATCAACATTAGTTCTTTTCACCAGTGGGCCAGCATTTGTTAAACTTACGTAGGTTGTCGTGTTTAAAGAGGTCTTTCAGAGTTCTTCACACTGCTGAAAGAATAACCAAGGCAGCTGAATTCATCTCTTTCTCTTATGTACACCAAGGCAGCTGAATTCATCTCTTTGATGTACACCCCAATTCTGCTTTGTAACTAGAGGTCCCACCAAGGAGGATTGAACAAACGAAGCTGCCATACATCACTAAACCATGGCTGCTTCAAGCCCAGCTTTACCTACTGGGACTGGCTGGGGTTCTCCAGGATTGAAGGGAAGGGTCTTTTCCATAACTAGATCGCTGAGCTTCTGTGAACTGCAGGTCGTGGGGGTTGAATCTGGAACCTGCATACAGGCCATGTGCTCAACCACTTAGCTATGGGAGAAACAACTGACATTGCAAGTCAGTGTCAGCCTGGGGCGCAGCAGCTCAGTATGTGTCCTCTCCATTCAGCCTTGCCTAGTCCCAATGATAAAATAAGCATGGAAATATGAAGTGGTTTTTTAGGTACACGCTGTTCTGCCGTTTCCTTTTTACACGTGCTCCCTGGGTTGGCAATCCCAAGCAATCTCAGTGTAACCTTTGCGTTGCTTCTTGCCTACTGGAGCTGCCCGTTCAATGGGAGGCAGCTGCATGCACTTCCTTCATACACACAGTGTAGTTTTGTGCACAAGTTTCTATGAAGGTAAAAGGTAAAGGGACCCCTGACCATTAGGTCCAGTCGTGGCCGACTCTGGGGTTGCGGCGCTCATCTCGCTTTATTGGCTGAGGGAGCCGGCGTACAGCTTACAAGTCATGTGGCCAGCATGACTAAGCCGCTTCTGGCAAACCAGACCAGTGCACGGAAACGCCGTTTACCTTCCCGCCAGAGCGGTACCTATTTGTCTACTTGCACTTTGACATGCTTTCGAACTGCTAGGTGGGCAGGATCTATGAAGGTGAGTTGTGGCAAATATCCAAGCAGCTGATGTGCTATGAAGAACTTGGCGAAGGCAAATTCTCCCAATGGCAAAGCCATGATCAGGTTATAATGGTAATTTAAGCTTCAGTTTGCTGGGTTGGCAACTAATTGTTTAACAGCAGTCACTGGTGTACCTGAACAACCAAAGGGGTTGTGCTCACTGCCCTCTGATCAGCAACAAAGACTGTGATCAAAGGTCCCCACCCTTGCGGCCTTCTGCTGCTCATTCCCGTTTTGCCTCAGTGATATATCCCCAGAGGCAGCTGATGCATTTAATAAAGGAGGAGGTCCTTGCAATTGTGAAGGTGTATCCCACACTTCTTCCCGTTTAGGACCATTAGAAGCAGGAAGAACGCTTGCTGAAACACTTCAGATCCCAACAAGTGTTCAGGGAACACTTGTTCACTCTCTCCTCCCAAACCTGGAAATGGAGTCATTGCCATTTTTCTGGTGGCTCTGGTGTGAAGCTTATGGTGGTTTGATTAAGTCTCAAGGCTGCAAGTTGCTATCCCTAACTTCCTTCAAAGTGCTTTATTATCTTATCACAGTGCATTGTCCTTGATCACCTTAGAAGGTAGCTACAGTAAGCTAATTTATATGCCATTAAACTGCAAAGTCCTTTTCAAGGCTTATGTCCTTCCTGCAGGTGGCAGGAAGTCACCTGCTTAATAAACAATTGCTAGTTGTCTTCCCTACCCCCACATTTTAATGTTGGGGCTCTTTAAAACAATTAAACCCATTGCCAATCCTTTTAGATAGATATTAAGCATTTTGGGGGATGCTGCTTTTGAGATACCTAGAATCTGTGTCTCCCTGGGATGGCAGAAGGAAGGGTATTCAAGATCCAGCCATTAGCTAAAGGAGCCAAGAGCCACAAGCCACTGGCTGAAACTCATGCAAGAATACCAGAAAGGGAAAGGGGAATCAGACTCTCCAAATGGAATAAAAATGTCCGTGTAGACCTTTTCCTCTTCATCCCTTCCATTCAACTCCTCCTGTGTGTATCTTTGATTTGTGGGCCTGTTGCAGGGGGCTATTTTATTATTAATAATGTGAGCAGAAGAGAATAATTGTCGGGAAAGCAAGCTAAAAATGTAGTAAATTTACGGTAATTTTTTTTTGTCAAGGTTGTGATAGATTTCTTGATCGCATTAGCCGTGGCCCATCGACACAAAAGCAACAAAGCAAATCAATTACCCCCCACTTCTATTACACAACGGATTGGCACTATCAAAACAGCAACAAAATGGAGCAGCAAATGTGCCGGTAAATAAAGACTTTGGAACATTATTCCAGCATCACTTTTCAGGGTGGTTCTAATCTATGTGAATAGCATTCCTACTATTGCAACTAACTGGATATTAATGGCAGATATGTAGATGGATGTATTACAGACTAGTTGGCTTTATTGCCGTGATTCTCCACCAAGCCTTGCCCAAAGTGCTGAGAATTCTGTTAATGATCCCTAGCTTTGTACAATGCTCCGACTAGGGCAAAATGTGTATTATTAGAGTTTGGAAACGACACTTTTTGTAGCTCTTTAAACAAGAGGAGTCTCCAGTATGAGGGCAGCCTTGGCTATGAGAAGCAGGCAAATAAGGAGTCCCAGGTGATTTAAGGCCTAGCTTATATAACCAATCGTATTAGTTTTGACCCCTGATTTGCCCATGTCTAAGGGGAGGTTGGAATGAGTCAGAAAGAGAAGCTGCAGCTGTTGGCAAGAAAAGGGGTTCTGCATTCCGCTTTCCAACCTGGGTGAAGTGATCGTGCCAAATAGTAACAAGTATTTTGGTTTTTTGCTTCTTCGTTTACTCTAAAACTCTGTATCCTGGTTCTCACCATCTAGGCCCTGAAGCGGCTATTGCTAAAGAGATGGCTGTTAACAATTGTACAGGAAAGCGGAGGACCTTAGGCTTGGGGAGCCAACGCAGCTCACCAGGCTTCTCAGTATGGACCCTGGAACACTTCTCCAGGCTTTGGGTCCCTGCTCTATGCCCTCCCCAGGTGGTTTGGCTTGGCTGGAATGTATCCCTGCTTGCATGTGTGTGCAGCGAGGGGGGGTTTGAAACCTCTGGCTTCTGATTGAGTGAAATGTCTGTAGCCTCCTGTACAGAGGGAGGAGTCGATTCCATTGCTCCCCCCACTTTTGTATTTTGTTTCTGCCCACTTTTTTATATATATATAATATTTTATTAAGTTTTATCCAAGAAAGAAATTACATGAAAAAAACACACAGAACAAATAAACACTCAAGCAAATAAACATTCAAGCATAATACAAGAACCAAACAATTAACATGTATGAAGAACAGAGAAAAAACAAGAAAAAAGAAAAAGAATAAAACACTAAAAAAATTCAAAAAGTTAAAAATAAAAACCCCTCTCTTTAATTTCTTACCGTCCATAAACTTATTTCTTTGACTTCCTCACACCCCCCTTTCTTGTACTCCAGTTTAGAATTAATTAGCAAATTCCTTCATTATTTGTTCCTGATTTTTATCTGATATCTATCCCTTCTCTCATATTCTTATTCTACCTTTTTTACTAGAACCTCTTCCTTTCATTTCAATGTCATCAACATTCAAAAATTTTACAATGTTTTTGTAGATAGATTTTAAATTTCTTCCAATCCTCTTCCACCAACTCTTCTCCCTGATCTCGGATTCTGCCAGTCATTTCTGCCATTTCCATATAGTCCATTACTTGCATCTGCCACTCTTCCAAGGTGGGTAAGTCCTGAGTCTTCCAATGCTTTGCGATGAGTATTCTTGCTGCTGCTGTAGCATACATAAAGAAAGTTCTATCCTTCTTTGACACCAATTGGCCAGCCCACTTTTGCCTGTAACCCCATGCACCACTGACATGCAGATCCTGAAAGGCCTCAGGCGGAAAAAGACTCCCACTCCACCTCGTTCTACAGTAAAGTGTAGTCAGCCGTCCATTCTGTTTGCCAGAAGAAACAGAAGGCCCTCCATGCATGAAACCAGGGGCAAGTAGTGATTATAAAGACACAGAGAGCTGCGATAGCTCTGTTGGTAGAGCACGAGACTCTTAATCTCAGGTTTGTGTGTTCGAGCCCCACTTTGGCCAAAAGATTCCTGCATTTCAGGGGGTTGGACTAGATCACCCTTGTCGTCTCTTTCAACTCTCCAATTCTCTGATTCTGTACCAAGAAGAAGGAATGCGGGTGGCGCTGTGGTCTAAACCACTGAGCCTCTTGGGCTTGCCGATCAGAAGGTTGGCAGTTCAAATCCGCACAACGGGGTGAGCTCCTGTTGCTCGGTCCCAGCTCCTGACTACCTAGCAGTTGGAACGCGCACAGTGCAAGTAGATACAAAGGTACCGCTGTAGCGGGAAGGTAAATGGCATTTCCGTGTGCTCTGGTTTCCGTCAGTGTGTTCTGTTGCACCAGGAGTGGTTTAGTCATGCTGGCCACATGACCTGGAAAGCTGTCTGTGGACAAACGCCGGTTCCCTTGGCCTGAAAGCGAGATGAGTGCCGCAACCCCATAGTCACCTTTGACTGGACTTAACCATCCAGGGGTCCTTTACCTTTTTATCCTTTATCTTTTTATCCTTTATCTTAAGGCAGTGATAGGGAACAGCCCTCCAGATAGTGTTAGATTACAGAATGTTGGCTGCCTCTGGTGAGAGTTGAATGGTAACTGGCTATCTGTCTCTGTTTAAAGAAATCAGAACTTCTAAAACTCAGGAGCATGAATGTGCCTTTCCCCACTGTTTCCCCCCTCGATAGCAGTACCTCATCAAATACTTTTTTTTGCAGCACCAGTGTTCAAAAGCTTGAGAACAATAATTTAAAACACCAAACTGCAATAGACTCCTAAGACACCAAATACTAAAAATCAAGCTATTCACAATTTCACTTCACACAAAGCCTACAGGCTATGGGAGGGGCTTCAACTCAGCAGAAGAACACCTGTTTTGTCTGCAAAATGTCAATTCCGGACATATAATTGTAGGGTTGGAAGAGTGATCGAATCCGACCCCCTGAAATATTAGCAAACCTATCAAAAGGAACATCAGTAATGGCGCTGAAAGGCCGCCTCTCTGTCCAAGAACCCAGAGCCTCAAAGAATAGGTATACAGAGACAGATGACCCAATAAACCGCTTGCTTCTTTCTAGGGAGCTCCATAATGTTGGTGCCACCCGCAAAGGTCCTGTACTCAGCTCCCCATTGACCTAGCTTCCTGTAAGGGCAGATTCTGAAACAAAGCTTGCTCTCCGTGGAGAGGGAGCAAGATATGGAAGAAGGTGCTCCTTTAGGTCACTGGACAAGGTTTGTGCTGGAAACAAACAAAAAAAGCAATTCTTTTTGAGTTGATGCCACAGAAGTGTACATCTGCTGAGCGAAGGCAAGAAAAGCAGGACGGAGTGTGCCTTCTGAGACCCAAGCAGCCGTGGTCTTGCAAAAGAACGACATTTGAACAAGACTCTCCTCCTTATTTGTGAGGTGGGATAAGGAAGCAAAGTCCCCTTGACCGACTTGAGTGAGGATGAAATGTTTGCACAGATTTCTCCCCTCTGGGACCTTTTGCCTTTCCGCCTCATTGCACAATTTCTTTCCTAGCTTCCTCACTGTAACTGGCACTGGGAAAATACATGTCTAACAACAACAACAACATTTTTTCCAAACCTTTAATACATATTTAATTACCACCATTCTTTCTAAAACCTATGAACTTTCCCTCCATCCCCCCATGATTTCCCAATTTCCCCTTATCATTCCTAACACCCTTCTTCAATCTAAATTGTTTTTCACCACTCTTCATAGTTCGAATCCCACTTATTTGGCTATTATGTCTTAAAGTATTCTACAAAATTGTTCCATTGCACCCTTAACACCGACTCCTCCTGATCTCTGATTTTTGTTGTCAGACTTACCAGCTGCACGTATTCTGTCAGTTAGTTCTGCCACTCTTCCTTAGTTCGTATTTCTTTGTCTTCTCCTTTTGTGCATGTATTACTGTTTTCGTGTATAGAAATAGATTGAGCAACTTCTTGGGAATATCCATTATTCCTAAAAGCAAAGCCTCTGTTCTTGTTTTTGTTAATGTCAGCTTAAACATCTCCAGTTCATCATAGATCACCTCCCAGAATCCTTTGGCCTTTTTGCATTTCCACCACATGTGGAAAATTGTACCTTCCATCTGTGGACACTTCCAACATGCATTCAAACCATTTTTATACATTCTGGCAAATTTACTTGAGGGGAAATTATCTAAAGATGATCTACAGATAGTATCTGATAAAATACATGTCATATTCTTCCATCAGCAGCATTATAACCAAAGACGCCAATGGTTTGCTGGGCAGCTTGCAATATCTATCTATCTATCTATCTATCTATCTATCTATCTATCTATCTATCATCTATCTATCTATATCATCTATCTATCTATCTATCTATCTATCTATCTATCTATCTATCTATCTATCTGTCATCTATCTATAACTGCCTTTCATCTGAAGATCTCAGGATGGTTCACAAGATAATCATTGGCTTGCTTTGGGTAAACCTACCAAAATTAATGGACCTAAGCTTGTCATGGGCCTACTCTGAGACCACACCTGCTCTACACATTTAAAGCAGTATCATACCCACTGAAAACAGTCACGGCTTCTCCCAAAGAGTCCTGGGAACTGTAGTTTGCTAAGGTGCTGAGAGTTGTTAGGAGACCCTCTATTCCCCTCACAGAGCTATAGTCCTCAGAGTGATATAACAAGTGGTTTAACCATCAACCCCTCTTCACAGGGAACTCTGGGAACTGTAGCTCCTATCAACTCCCAGCTCCCTTTTCAAACTACAGTTCCCAATATTCTTTTTTGGGGGGAGCCATAGCTATTAATTAAGGTGGTGTAATTAAGCAGATGTGGCCTGAGTATGACCAACGCTGGAAACAATGCAATGTTCCTGGCATCGCAAAGAAACCTACCTCGGCTTGTTTAAAGTGTGTGAATCAACTTGGTTGCATTAATTGTCCAGAACTGCTGGATCTGTAGGCACTATTGGGCAGCTCACCTGTGCAGTGTAAACACAGAGAATCATAGGGCTGGAAGGGACCCAAAGGTCATCTAGTCCAACCCCCTACAATGCAGGAATCACAGCTAAAGCATCCATGAAAGATGCCCATGGAAAGATGTTCTCCTCCACTCAGACTGTTCCTCCATCTAGTCTGGTAGCTTTCATGCCACTTGCTCCCTGACCCTTTTAACTGAAGATGCCAGTATTGAACCTGGGACCTTCTGCTGTATATTGATCCCAAACAAACTTAAATGCATTTGAGTATCCAAAAATTAGCTCGCAATGTAGCTGTGTGTGCAGCGCTGGAGCCAGAGAGACCCCCAGTCACCTACCCTGTTAATGAAGCCCTGACAAAAGAACCAGAGTTTATTTTTTCCTTCTTTCTGAAGGTCAGCTTAAATGTGCATCTTGGCATATAGGTCAACATGTATATCTTATGAAGATTTGTGTCATGGATCTTCTGGGTCTTTTAAATACCTAGCAATCCCACCGCTTTCAGAAATTCAAGGAATGGCACCGGGTTCTGCGATGCATTAGCTGAGAAAGGTAACAGCGTCACTAAAAGCAAACAGCTCCAGAAATGTGCTCCAGCGGGCAAATGTGGCCTGTAAACCGAAGCATGGCCGCAGATCTCTGCCTTTCATGGCACCAGCATTTTTCTTAACTATTCAAGTCATCCTCCCTGTTTTCCAGCAAAGATCTAGGGAACCCTTGGGTTTCGTGAACAGCCCCAAGGGCTGCGGTTCTGTACACCTCCAACCTCAGGCACTTTGCTCCTCTCTCCAGTGTTCTCCAGGCACTGCCATTCCAAAAGTGGGAGTAAAGGTAAAGGGACCCCTGACCACTAATATGCAGGCTAGTCCAGTTGCATCCTGGAACCTTAAATCCTTCAAAGATGGATGTTCAGAACCAGTCTATATCAAAGTAACTATTAAATAAATTGCTAAGCACCAGTTCTTATTTGTGTGGGGTTTTTTTTTGGGGGGGGGAGACACAAAGGGAGGGGGACTCTGCAGAATACCAACATGTTTCGGGATTTAATAATAAATGATTGATTGAAAAACCACTGCTCTGTATGAATTAAACCCAGTCCCAGCTCTGCAGTTCAAACCCTAAATGCATTTTTCATCTAGCAAATACTGCACAGACCTTCCTCTTATAATGGCAACAGAAGCAATGAGAGTGGGTTTCCCCCCCTACCACTGCCACCACCCACATGCTTCTCGTAGCTTCTCGTAGCATCTTGACATAGTAAAACACAAAAAAAAATCATAGGTCAAGGAGGCTACCTATTGTGTAAAAGCTGTTGGGTGATGGATTTGAATGCTGGAATTGATGTTGATGTTGGGAGTGACCCCGAGGGTCATCTAGCCCAACCCACCGCAATGCAGGAATCTCGGTCCCCCATCCAATTTGAAACCACACCAGGCGCTGCTTAGCATTGCAAATAACTAGCACTTTTATTGCTGCACCACTAGGAGGATAAGTACCGTAAATGACAAACTATAATATGCGTGTCTGCATACATTACTGTGGTCAATGTTCCCCAACCTTTTCAGGACAAGGGCCCAGCTTTAGCGAAAAGATGCATCTGGGCACCCACTTTTAAAATTTTGCACCATATATTTTGTACAGTGGTTGCCGTTGCGACCCACCTTTGGACAGGTTACAACCCACTAATAGGCCCCGACCCACCAGCTGAAGACCAGTGTTTTAGGTGATGTGACATCTCTGGCTATTATTCTACGACATTACTTGCAAGAAAGTAAGAAAGCCCTGTGCTAGATCCGGCCAGCAGCCTAACTGGTCCATGATCCTGTTTCCATAGCAGCAACTGGAACTGCAGTGCCAGGAAGAGCAAATCCAGCCATCATCCCTGTAATGTTGGCTGTAAAGCCATAGGCGGATTCCCATCTATAAAGGAGTGGTTATTACAGTCTCCAATGTAGTGGGCAGTGGCAGAGGCTCTAACTTGCGGGTAGGAAATGGTCTTTGGATCTGTGGAGCCTCCATCTGAAGGGTGTTTAAGAGAGCATGACTGTCAGGGGTGCAGAACCTCTAGATCTCCAGGTGTCCATTGATATTAATCTGTATCCCACCTTTTATCCAAGGAGCACAAGGTGGCAAACACACTGCTCCCTCTCTCCATTTTATCCTCACAAAACAACCCTGTGAGGTAGGTCAGGCCGACAGATGGTAAGTAGCCCAAAGTCACCCAGTCGGCCTCCATGGCAGAATGGGGATTTGAACCCTGGTCTCCAAGGCCATGGTCTAATATTCTAACCACTACACCATGCTGGCTGTTGTGGGTTAAAGCCTCAGCGCCTAGGGCTTGCCGATCGAAAGGTCGGCGGTTCGAATCCCTGCGGCGGGGTGCGCTCCCGCTGCTCGGTCCCAGCGCCTGCCAACCTAGCAGTTCGAAAGCACCTCCGGGTGCAAGTAGATAAATAGGGACCGCTTACCAGCGGGAAGGTAAACGGCGTTTCCGTGTGCGGATCTGGCTCGCCAGAGCAGCGATGTCACGCTGGCCACGTGACCCGGAAGTGTCTCCGGACAGCGCTGGCCCCTGGCCTCTTAAGTGAGATGGGCGCACAACCCCAGAGTCTGTCAAGACTGGCCCGTACGGGCAGGGGTACCTTTACCTTTACCTTTACCTCCAAGGCCATGGTCTAATATTCTAACCACTACACCATGCTGGCTGTTGTGCTACAATTCCCATCGCTTTTGAGCATTGGCTAAGCTGCCTGGAGTTTATGGGAGTCCAACCATCCCTGGAGCGCTGAAGGCTTCCTATCTGTGATGTTATATTTGCAGTGGGACTCCAATGGACGCGCACAGAGGGTTGTCTCCGAATTGGACCCGGGAAAGATGAGAACGGAGCAAAAACATGGTCCGTGGTGCCCTAACTGAAAACCTGGGCTGTGACTGCAAAGTGCAAACCTCAGCACACTTACTGGGGAGTAAGTCCCACTGAGCACAGTGAGCCTTAAAAGGTAAAGGGACCCCTGACCAATAGGTCCAGTCGTGGATGTCTCTGAGGTTGTGGCGCTCATCTCGCTTTACTGACCGAGGGAGTTGGTGTACAGCTTCCAGGTCATGTGGCCAGCATGACTAAGCGGCTTCTGGCAAACCAGAGCAGCGCACGGAAACACCGTTTACCTTCCCGCCGGAGTGGTACCTATTTATCTACTTGCACTTTGACATGCTTTGGAACTGCTAGGTTGGCAGGAGCAGGGACCAAGCAACGGGAGCTCACCCTGTTGCGGGGATTCGAACCGCCGACCTTCTGATAGGCAAGTCCTAGGCTCTGTGGTTTAACCCACAGCGAGTAAAGAAGCTTAGGATCGCGCCCTAAAAGTGGAAGTAGGTATCCCTCGGGAGGGACCTGTTTGGGCCGAAGATGATGAATTGCGCTTCTCTCTCTCTCTCTCTCACTCACTCATACGCGCGCTCGCACCCTCCAAGTTATCTTCCCAACAGCCCTGCGAAGTAGGCTGCCAACCAGAGAAGTGGGTGGGCGCGTAACTGCAGAGGAGAGGGGAGTGGTTCTGATTGGGCTGCACGGGAGCGAGGCTGGTAGAACTCGGGGTTGGGCGGCGCACGTGGGGAACGGCCCCTTCGTTGCGCGCGGCAGTTCCCCGAGGCAGGTGCGGGCGGACCGGGGTTGGGGAGAAAGAAAGAAAGAGGGAACCCGCGAGGTCCGAGCGAGCCGCTTCCTCGAGCTGCGGGCGATCCCGACTCGCCCCCCCCCCCCCCCCGCCACCACCTGCGCCGCCCCGTCGAGGCTGAGCAGCGCGCTCCGCTTGGGCGGCGCCGGGGAAAGGGGCTGCAGCGACGCCCCCCCTCCTGGTGCGCGGTAGGGTGGATCGCCCTCCCCCGAGGCTGCCGCTTGCCGGCGGCCCTCCCCTGCCCAGTGCCGGGATCGCTGTTCGCCGAGGAGCTTCGCTCGCGTTGCAGGAGCCGCCTTCTGCCGCACGCAGCAGGCTGGGCGTCTCTCTCTCTCGCTCACCCCGATCTGAAGCGGCGGCGTCGCCCCCCCTCCCTCCTTCCTTCCTCCCTCCTCCTCCTCCTCCTCCTCCCCGCCTGCCAGCCAAGCTCGCGCCCCCGCCCCTCCTCCCCCCGCTGCCAGCCGGAGCCCAAGCCGGAGCGGAGCCCGGGCGGCTCATTGCGGAGCGAAGCTGCAGCCGCGATGGCCACGACCGTGACCTGCACCCGCTTCACCGACGAGTATCAGCTGTACGAGGAAATTGGCAAGTAAGGAGCCGGCGCCTCGCACGGGCGGGAGAGGAGACGCGCAGGGGCGACCCCCCCCCAGCACCCTCTCCCCCCCCCCACCCTAAAGCAAAGACGGATCCCACTCCCCTCTGGCCGCTTCGGGGTTTGCGTCGGGGCCTGGACGGCTAACCGGCTGCCTGCCCCACGGCTTGCAGTCTGGGAGGCCCGGCCGGGGGCTGGCTAGGGCGAGGCGGGCCTGGTGGCGCGGAAGGCGAGCAGCGGGGCGGTGGCAGCCCCTTCCCCAGCGTGGCTCGTCGGGGGGGGGGTGGGGGATCTGTCCTGGAGAGAGTGAGGGGCTCGCCCGCGCTGCGCAGCCATGACGCACGCTGCGGAGCCCCACCAGGCAACAATCGGATGCGTGGGGGCGGGCGATCCCTCTCCAACCCGCGATCCTTTTTTGGGGTGGGGGCGCCTTTCTCTCGGTCCCGACGCCGCCCTGCCGCTTCCCTCCGTCGAAGATTGATTTCCCGGCGGCGCCGAGGAAGGAGAGGGGTGGCTGCGGAGGGTTGCGCCTTCACTGCAGTGGCGGTGCTGCTGCTGCTGCTGCTGCTGGGCTCTCCAGCCGGGAGAACCGCTTGCTCGCCGGGCTCCCGCGGGCGCGCAGCAAAAGCACGTGGCGGCGGGGCGGGTAGCCCCCGGGGGAGCAAGGGAAGGGATCGCTACGGCGATCGGATGTTCTTTGGCAGCGGCTCGGGCAGTTGGCTGTGCGGGGTGGGGAGGGGGAGACACGCGGGGGGCTCCCCCTCGCCGGGAGGTGCGCTCTCTCCGCCCGCGCGCTGACGAGTGCGTGGGCTGCGGAGTGGGGACGCGGCGTGGGGAGGGGGAGCTGGCGAGCTGGTTGCCTGGCTCCACGCTGGGGAGCGGGGGTGGCTGGCAGCGCGTCTGCCTGGCGAGGAAAAACCGAGGGGAGGGTGGAGAGGAAGAAGCGGGGTTGCTCTTTGCTGGGGGGGGGGGGGGAGACACGACACCTGAAAGGCGAGGGGGAGGAAATGGCGATTGGAGGAGCGGAGAGGAAATAATGCGTGGATCGGGGTGGGGGGTTGGGAGTAGTAGTTGCCTCTTGCTCAGATCCGGTCAGGGCCTTGGAGCGGGTGTATTGCGTAAGAGTGGGGAGGGGTGGGGAGCCCACTCGCCCATTGGTGCAGTCTTACCTTCCTCCTTTTAAAGGAGAGGTGCCGCCGGCGTAAATCAGCCCGCTCTACTCTCCTTGCGTGGGATCGCTCACTAGTGGGGGGACTCTGCACATGCTCGGGGGCACTCTCCAGCCTGCCTAGAGGTCTCTTGGGAAGGGGTAGTCCTGGCGGAATGGAATAACGGGAAGCTTGGCGTTGGAACAGCCAGGGCTCGGCCACCCGGCTCCAGGGATGGTGGCATCTCTGCAGCGGGAAAAGCCAGCCTATTGCTGGGGTGTGAGACAAGTCAGTATTCCAGGCATCCTTTGCTAGGTGTTGCAAGCTTTCTCCAGCAGCCTGGCTGCTGGCCAGGCCGGCTGAGCTTTGTGTGTGTGCTTGGCATTCTGCACAGTTTCGAAGCTTGGGTTTCCTCTTTGCCTGCTGCTCCTGAATAGGCTCCATGCCCTATAATAAGATGTTGCAAGGAGTGAGCCTTGCAGAGAGTGTCCGGCCATGAACAGCCCCAGACATGATAAAAGTGGGAACTGGGAAGAAGATAGAGACCTTCAAAATAGCGCTTCTGGACGAAACCAAAGGCTTCCTGTTGTCTACAGTGGCCTGTCAGATGTCTCTTTAGGGATCCACAAGCTGGATGTGAGGGCAATTGCTTTTTTGCTGCTGTTCTTCCTAATCAACTGGTATTCAGAGCCATGTTGCATCTGAACTTGGAGGTAGCATATAGTCAGCTGAACTAGCAAGCTCAGTGTATTTGCCTAATCCCAATTTAAAACCAGTGGCTACCACCACACCTTGTGGCAGCAATATTATCCACTATGTAAAGAAGTACTTCCTTTTGCCTGTCCTTAGGGGTGGTAGGGACTGTCAATTTCGGTTCTCACAGCTTCTCATTTCTCCAGCCTTTGGTTCATCACATGTCTGCTGCAGCAATTCATGAATTTTCTTTTTAAAAATCCTCTTGAATATTCTCCAGAATTTTTAGTGTAAATTTATCCTAATAAATGCATTTTTAAAAATACTAATATCCATCTTGTTGACTAACAACTCTTTCTAATATGCATTTTTTTTGTATGCTATTTTCACTAATATATTCATTCTTATGCACACTTTCACCTAATCTATGTGCATTTTTGTAAACATTTGTTGGATGGATCATTGCAAAAGTTGGATAAGTGCAGATTTCGAGGGATGGCTATGTTTCAGTTCTCATATTATTTCAGAAAACGTGACTTTGATAATTTTGGCTTTAAATGTGAACTGAATCTTAAGTTCTCCCGCACCTGCCTCTCCTGAATCACCAGCCAATCAGCTTCATGGGATTACTCCCCTGGTCCTGGTATTCTGACCATCCCCCCTCCTTAGTCACTAAAGCATCTTGTTGAATGGGCACTAATTGGTGAACATGGGCATGCAGCTCAGCAATATGTTGAGCAGCTCTTGGACATGCCAATACTAATTTAGGATTGCCATCTTTTGAACTGACCTCTGTGACTGTGCCTAAAGAGTAATTTGGTCTTCAGGAATTAGAGGGTGAAGTTTTTTTGTTGTTTTTTTTAATGGTACCAGCAGATTAAACTGCTGTTAGAGGATGCAGGAGCAGGTCAGGCTATTTTTCCCCTGCAATCCTAGATCAAAAGTACTGGGGGGAAACAGAAAAGGAAGCACCTGCATTTACTAAATGTTCTGTTCTTAAGGTGATCCTAGACCTGCTTTTCATGCCTGGGCTCAGACCTGGGACACCTGAGTCAATAATTAAGGTGAGAGGGCTGCTAAGTGTGTTATGCCCTTTGAGTAACAGTTGTCAGCCCCCCACAATCTTTGGAATCAGTGTGTCTGAGTTGCAGGCAGCTGCAAACTCCCATGACTCAGAGCACACGTGTATTTGAGGAAGTGTCATAGGTTAGCATGGGCTTGCATTCAGAAGGGCCCATATTTTATCCCTGGCATCTCCATGGAGGACTTGTCTGAAATCCTGGAGAGCCTCTGACAGTCAGTGTAGACAACACTGAAGAAGATAGGCCGATCCTCTGAAGTTACTGTAAGGCGGATTCCTCACTCTGTACTTAATGCATCTCATTTTGCAATGGTGAATTGAGAGGCTCTCAAATGTGGAAGGCCATATTCCCTAGGCCTGCCTTCCTGGTTCACCTGGCTGTCAGCAGGCTGCTGTTCTTCCTAGAAACTGAGGGGGGGGGGGAATTGTGATTCTGGACGCAGCCCAAATCTGCCTTTCTTTTAGCATCTTTGTGATGCGGCTCCTTCCTTCCTTCTTCCTCCCAGAAGAAGTGGGGAGCAAAGGCGACACCTTTATAGAGGGCGGGACTCTCTTAGGGAAATCGAACGGACTTAGGTGTGTGGCTACACAATTTCAGTAGCATAAGCAGAAGTTTTAAGACTTAAGGGTAATTAGGCCGCATCCTCTTAATTCAAGAATTGGATTCTGTTCAGGATCGACAGACTAAGCCTGTATCTGTCCATTTTCTGAAATACTCTCCCATTCAACACTTGTACTCTGCTGCCAGCTCCAGAGAGACATCTTAGTCTGTTACAGGAAACCCATAAAGAGTTCTCTAGCATTTTAGGCTATTTGATATATTACGGCATAAGCTCTGATGGACTGGAGCCCACTTCATAAGAAGCCTATTACCCACTTCCTCCTTGTTAAGAGCATTGCTGATTTTGTGGTTTTGGTCTTCCCCGTCTCCTGTATCAGTCTCTTACTCTTCTTGATTATTTTGCCATAATTATCTTTGATTCTTAGACTGTGGTTGTTGTTGTTTTTGTCCGCAATAGTAGTGCTGTTAGCTATATCTGTTATTGAGTGTAGAATCCCAGGTGGATTTCTCCAGAACTCTACGCTTTCATCAGAAAAAGAAAAAACCCTGTTTCCAAATCTGGAAAAACTTTAATGTGACAGGTGGAGGGAAAGGCCTGTGATTTGCATTAATCTCAAAAGCCGTGATATGGGATGACAGTATCAACTATATCCTGTGGTCTTCAGTGCTTGGAATTTCTCCCTCAGAGGAACAACCTTGCTGGCATCCGTCATTCAGGAGTTTGCCATTTCACATTCAGAACCTTTTCACCTAGGATAATATTCACTGCTCTTTGCCTTTGGGAGCTAGATTAATTTCCTCTCTACTAACCACTGAAGAATAGAGACTCCTGCAGTCCCAGAGCTATTTCATAAATAACTTGGCTCTTTGGTCTTCTCCTCCAGGCTTCTGCGACCCCATCTTAACTATTTGTGGCATGTGTTTTGTGTTGTAGTTCGCT
This sequence comes from Podarcis cretensis, assembly GCF_951804945.1. Lineage (NCBI taxonomy): Eukaryota > Metazoa > Chordata > Lepidosauria > Squamata > Lacertidae > Podarcis > Podarcis cretensis. The sequence goes on along the minus strand of NC_137185.1, from coordinate 35,448,341 downwards.
GAATGTGTGCAAGCACAAGGGAGGGAGAGAACTGAGGAGTAAGAAAACGAAAAAGCATCCCACAAGTTGGCCACACCAGAAGCATGGCGACAAAGAATTGGTTCCTGTCAGATACGGCCTAGATCAGGCTTCCTCAAACTGGGCCCTCCAGATGTTTTGAGACTACAATTCCCATCATCCCTGACCACTGGTCCTGCTAGCCAGGGATCATGGGAGTTGTAGGCCAAAAACATCTGGAGGGCCCAGTTTGAGGAAGCCTGGCCTAGATGGTGTCTTCCAGTTGTTGCTGGAGGACTACAACAGCCAAAGGCCAGAGATTATGGGAGTTGTAGTCTGGCAACATCTGGAGGGTACCACTTGGGTTGCTTCTGGTTCAGATCAAAATGTGCAATTAGGTGCAGCTCTTTCCCCTTGCCAGTTGCCTTTACTTTTTTGTCCTAACCCAGAGCCAGCCCAGCCATTGATGAAGGAGGGCAAGGCCTCTGACTCGGGTGTTAAAAGCCCCCCAGGCAGCAGTCCTGCAGGTGAACCATCACCATCAGTGCTGATTTCAGGCAAGATCAGATTCATATGGGGCGAGATCTCGCCCCAAATTTGCACAATCTTGCCTGAAATTGGCACCGCCTGGCAGGGCGCATGGTGGCGGCAGAGCAGGTGGTGTTGGCAGCAGCAGATGTGGTGGCAGGAGGAGCAGCAACAGGGCGGGACGGCTCTTCCAGTTTAGCCTCAGGTGGCAAAATGGATTGCGCCACCCCTGCCTAATCCCTCCCCTTAGGGTCACCAGGTCACAGTGCTGCGGTATTTATTTATTCTTGGGGTTTTCACACCAATTTCCCGCTGCAGGTGGCTTACAAAGTTTTAAAAAATGAATCGGACAAAATATCATACAAATCCAATACAATAAGACGGCAGCAGTGCAGATCAATACAGCAGGGAGACGCGAATGAGAAAGCACATCAAACGCTTGCCTCAACAGAAAAGTCTTTATTTGGTGACAGAATACGAGCAATGACAGGCCAAAGTTAATCTGTCTAGGAGGCGATTTCTATAGCTTGGATGCCACCATAGAGAAAGCCTTTTCTCTTGACCCAGAGCCAATGACAGGCACAGCAGCCAACTACTTCTGTCCCCATCCTCCCCCCAACTTTTGAGTTCTCCAGGGGGCAACACTGAGATTAGCTGGAGAGATTAAGGCTGACCTAGAGCAGACTGAGGTTGGTGGGACACTCAAATGCAGTAGCCTCCACTGAGTAATATGGTACAGTGGTGCCCCGCAAGACGAACGCCTCGCAAGATGAAAAACTCGCTAGACGAAAGAGTTTTCCGTTTTTTGAGTCGTTCCGCAAGACGAATTTCCCTATGGGCTTGCTTCGCAAGACGAAACGTCTTGTGAGTTCTTGCGAGTTTGTTTCCTTTTTTTTAAAGCCGCTAATAGCTGCTAAGCCGCTAAGCCGTTAATAGCCGCTAAGCCGCTAATAGCTGCTAAGCCACTAATAGCCATGCTTCGCAAGACGAAAAAAACCGCTAGACGAAGAGACTCGCGGAACGGATTTATTTCATCTTGCGAGGCACCACTGTACGAGAGGACAGCTCCCTGCCCCAAGGAGCCTGCTGTTTAAATTCTAAAGCAGGGAAAACAAAGAAAGGGAATGGACATAAGGAGAGCTGTGCTGGATCATTCCAAAGGCCCACCCAGTCCAGGATTCTGTTCCTACAGTAGCCAACCTTTGGAAAGCCTCCAACCAGGATCTGAATGCTGTAACACCCTCCTGCTCAAGTTCCCTTTGAAGTCACTGGTTTTCAGAGGCATATTGCCTTGTACTGAACTTAGTACAGCCATCATGCCTAGTAGCAATTGATATCTTAGTGGAGGCGGGAGTGAATGGGAGAGATTATTTCAGTTACATGTATGGGTGGTGCTGTGGTCTAAACCACAGAGCCTAGGGCTTGCCGATCAGAATGTCAGCAGTTCGAATCCCCATGACGGGGTGAGCTCCCGTTGCTCGGTCCCTGCTCCTGCAAACCTAGCAGTTTGAAAGCACGTCAAGTGCAGGTAGGTAAATAGGTACTGCTCTGGCGGGAAGGTAAACGTCATTTCCGTCTGCTGCTCTGGTTTGCCAGAAGCAGCTAGTCATGCTGGCCACATGACCTGGAAGCTGTCTGTGGACAAATGCTGGCTCCCTCGGCCAGTAAAGCGAGATGAGCGCCACAACCCCAGAGTCGTCCGCGACTGGACCTAATGATCAGGGGTCCCTTTACCATTACCTTTATAGTAGTTCATGTATGGTCTCCAAACTCGCCTTCCTTTAGCTTCCTTTTAACCAGCTTCTGTGACACACCTTTCTCCAGAGTATACAGCTCTTCCTAAGCATGCATGCTGTGTAATTTCTTCAGAGTCTCCTCTCTAGTTAAGCCCATTCTTGATTCAGCTCCCTGTCTCCGCTGGCCTTTGCCTTAAGCTCCCTGCTCCTCCTCCTCCCCTTCTTTCTGATGCCTCTTTTCTCAGACTGTTCCGTTCTCTGCTCCGTCTTTCGGGCAGTTTGCCTCTCTTTTCGGGCAACTTGCCTTTTCAACGTCTTTCCTCAGCCTGCCCCCTCTGCTCAACTGTGTGAAGTTTTGATTCCACCCGAACTGACAGCTTTCTCTGCCCTCACAGAAATTGGACTGCAACTGGTATCTCTCCGGTGCCACCGCAGCAGTTTGGCCAGCCATTAGGGAGGAACCTTGGTGTGGTCCACATACTTGTTGCCCATGACTTCTAAGTGTGATCTGCTTTCCTAATAATGTAAGAGCCTGCTGAATGAAGCCAATGGCTCATCTAGTCCAGCATCGTCTTCTCACAGTGGCCGACCAGATGCCCATGGGAAGCCTGCAAGCGGGACATCAGCACAACAGTTCTCTGCCCACCTCTGATTTCCAGCATGCTTCTTCCGACAGCAGAGATAGAATATAGCCATTTTGGCTAGTAGCTGTTGATAGCATTGGCCTCCATGCATATGTCCAGTCGTCTTCTAAAGCCATCCAAGTTGGTGCCCATCTCTGCCTCCTGTGGCAGTGAGTTCCATAGTTTATGAGTACTTTCTTTTCTCTGTCTTGAATCTTCCAACATTCAGCTTCATTGGATGTCCACAAGTTTTAGTAGTTGTTAGAGAGGGGGAAACTTTTCTCTATCCACATTCGGCATGCCTCGTATAGTTTTGTAAACTTCTATCACCTCTTACTTATTTTAGAGAAAAGTTGCAAATGCTGTAACATTTCCACGTAGGGAAATTGCTCTGCCCCTTCTTCATTTGGGTCGCCTTTCTCTGAACCCTTTCCAGCTCTATGTTTGCTTAAAGGCTGTGATCTATAATAATAATAATTTATTATTTATACCCCGCCTATCGTGGCTGGGTTTCCCCAGCCACTCTGGGCAGCTTCCAACAAAATATTAAAATACAATAGTCCTTTAAACATTAAAAGCTTCCCTAAACAGGGCTGCCTTCAGATGTCTTCTAAAAGTCTGGTAGTTGTTCTTTTCTTTGACATCTGGTGGGAGGGCATTCCACAGGGCGGGTGCCACTACCGAGAAGGCCCTCTGCCTGGTTCCCTGTAACTTGGCTTCTCACAGTGAGGGAACCGCCAGAAGGCCCTCGGCGCTAGACCTCAGTGTCCTAGCAGAACAATGTGGGTGGAGACGCTCCTTCAGGTATACTGGACCGAGGCCTTCCTCCTCCAGGTGGCTGCCCCATTGCTAGCATGAGGAAATGGCAGTCCCCACCCCAGCCATGGGAGCCACTTCTTCCCCTGGTCCAGTTCCAAACACTTTGTCTGCTTCTGTCTAAAGGAAGGAAGGACGTATGAGGTGGGGAGAATTCTGGGATTCATCTCCATAGAAGCATTCCCAAGCAGAGCCAGATTGCCCAATGGGCAGAGCAGGCACCGGCCTATGGCCCCTGCAACAACGGATCACCATAAATATTCTTGGTTTTGCGTAATAAAATTGGATTATTATTATTTTTTGGTTGGTAAAATCAAAGACGTATCACAGCAAACCTGCACATTCAGAGTTTCTCCCTGGCATCGCTGGGCTGCTGCTGGTGGGCCGGAGCCTTCAGCTTTTCTCCCAAACCATGGCCCACAACTTCCAGCACTGTTACAAGGCGCATTGAAAAATATTGGCTTTGCTTCCAATATAATACGTATAGAAATTATGTCCAGGCATTCACTTCAACACACAGTGTTTAAAAGCAGGAGGAGGTGCATGAATCAGCCCTGACTTCCCCACTCAGCATGAAAAGGTTGGGATGCAGAACATGATGGAGGCAGAAGAACCTGATCCACTGTCGGGCACTATGCCTCTGTTTACCAGTTGTAGTCCTCAGCATCACACCAGGAAGAGACCTCTGCATTTGCGTCCTGCTCGCTATCAGAAGAGGATGCTGGACCTTTGGCCTGGTCCAGGAGACTGTTCTTATGTTTGGGGACTCGAGAACAAAATATCAGTTGGTTACTACTTTATCCTGAGCAGGGAGGGTGGGGTGGGGAGATTATCTAGAGCAGTGTTTCCTAACCTTGGGCCTCCAGCTGTTTTTGGACTACAACTCCCATCAACCTTAGCTAGCAAGACCAGTGGTCAGGGATGATGGGAATTGTAGTCCGAAAACAGCTGGAGGCCCAAGGTTGGGAAACACTGATCTAGAGTACCCTAGACATCCTTTTCTCATGTGTGTTTAAAAAAAAAAAAGCAACTTGAATACGCATGGCAGGTCTGTTCATCTCTATATATCCCATGTTATGCAAGCTACCTCATGGCATATTTTCAGATATGTTACAGTACATCTCACTCCTCCATATATAAACACAATGATGGGATGCATTAAATTTGGCTGCCTTAAGAGCAATGTCTGGAATAACAAGTGATATAGGTTCCTAATATATGCTAAATCAGAAAGAATGCAGATTACGGAGGTCTGCTTTAGCGAAGTTTTCATGGGAAGGACTCGAAGAATATTAAATTCACAGTATATTGCATTTAAAGCAGTAGCAGGGGCAGGTTACAAATTGGGGCATTCAGAAAACCTGGCCATTTTGTACGTTTTGATGTTACAAGGTGGGGTCCAGCCTGGGACATGCCTCCCTGATATGATTTGTGCCACCTCTCCCCCGCCTTCATTCAGATCCCTTTTCCACATGGCCTTTGACTTATCCTCGAGTCTAGTGGCTTGAATTGAGAGGTAGTGTGGTATAATGGAGAAAGCACTGGACTAGGAGTGGGGAGACCAGGGTTCTAATCCTGACTCTGTCATGGCGGCAGTCAGTCTGTTTTAAGACTTGCCTTACATGGTATTTTGTGGGAATAAAGCAGGGAGCTCCTTGGATAAAAGGCGGAGTATCATCATGATCAATTATAATCTTCCACCTGTGTAATTCTGTTAGATGCTATGCACATTGGTGCATTATTTATATTGTTACAGGGAATATGGAGGAGCAGGGGGTTGTGAGAGCTGCAGGAATGTGGCGTTTCTGCAGGGAGTGGAGCAGCACAGCACAGGAGACTAAGGCGTTTTTGCAGAAGCAATATACAGAGGCTGATCAATGAACAGTTGGGATCTCCACAATACATATTTAACGCGGGTGGCGCTGTGGGTTAAACCACAGAGCCTAGGACTTGCCGATCAGAAGGTTGGCAGTTCGAATCCCCGCGACGGGGTGAGCTCCCGTTGCTTGGTCCCTGCTCCTGCCAACCTAGCAGTTTGAAAGCACCTCAAAGTGCAAGTAGATAAATAGGTATCGCTCCGGCGGGAAGGTAAACGGCGTTTCTGTGTGCTGCTCTGGTTCACCAGAAGCGGCTTAGTTATGCTGGCCACATGACCTGGAAGCTGCACGTCGGTTCCCTCGGCCAATAAAGCGAGATGAGCGCCGCAACCCCAGAGTCGGCCACTACTCGACCTAATGGTCAGGGGTCCCTTTACCTTTTTACTTTCTGCAAAGAATCCTGAGAATTGTAGTTTTCCTCTCACAAAGCTATAGTTCCCTGCACCCTTAACAAATGACAGTTCCCAGGATTATATGGAGGAAGTCATGATCTTTAAATGTGTGGTGTGGACTTTGCATATGCCCAGGGTTCAAAGAGTCTTTGCGTACAGGTTTTAAAGATGATGAGAGCAAGGAGATATTCAGAAATCTTACGTGTAGGGATACTTTAGCTGTGCTATTCCTTCCTCAAGGACACTTTTATGTCATCTACTTCGCTAAGTTCCAGGTGACAAGTCAAGATGTTTTAAATTCTCTTGGGTGTTTAAGCGGATGATGTTTTTATTCTGTCTGTTGTTACATGGTTGTTTGACTGCTGTTTTGGTGCTTTTGTTGTTGTTATTACTAGGGGCGTTTGTTGAAATGTCTAACTTCTTGTTTGAATTTCTGTTTATTATCAGAATTTATATTCTATGTTTCCATAAAATAGTCAAGTCTCCCCCCCCCAAAAAAAAACCCCTGTACTGAATAATGCATAAAAATCCAAACCCAATTGTTTTGACCCAGTAAAACTAAATAGGGTAAAAGGGAGAAGCAGCGTAAAACCAGATTATATTTGTCTACAACACTTTGCTGTGATAAAATAGCAGCAATGGGGCCAGACAGACCAGTGGCGCAGCGTGGGGGGGTGCAGGGGGGCCCGGCCGCACCGGACGCAACATCTGGGGGTTAGGGTTAGGGGGCGCAAATCCACGGGTTAGGGGGCGCAAATTACTTGCAAATTACTTGCCTTGCCCCGGGTGCTGACAACCCACGCTACGCCGCTGAGACAGACCACCATAGGGCACTTGTTCCAATTTTTTGAAACTGGGTAGGGGGGCACCTACGATAATTCTGCTAGTGCGGGAAATCAAAGCAGGCATGTCCAAATTTCTATTTCTGTTCTCGATAGGTTTTAATATGGAATCATAAATAGTAACCATGTATTGGGGTGTGGGTTTAGCTAAGTTAACTGTGGCCTCTTTAGGTTTTAATTTTTTTATTATTACTGGTTATATTTTTAAACATGCTTTTATGGATCTGGATTTATATGCTTTAAGCCACTTTGTGGAGGACGTCCTCAAAAAGCAGGTAATAAACCCACCAATAAATAAATTATATATATTTTTCTGCAGACTTAGTGGTTCTTGACATATTCTGGCTCTATAGCATTTATGGCTTTAGAAGTCAAAACTGACACCTTGAATTTATCCTGGAAGCAAATTGGCAAGCAGGGTAGCAGGTAGAAGCTGCTTGCTGGGTGAGCAGGGCTACTCTGCTAGCTTCCCAGCAGGTGGGTTGCTGTTGCTTACTGGGAGAGGTGGTGGGTGCGGAAGGTGGCATGGTGCAAATGCACTGGCAGGAGTACTGGATTGGCTCTACTGGTGCTTTTGCACCTTGCTGGCTGCATTGCCCCATCCCCTTTCCCTCCCAGTGAGCAACACTGATCCACCTTCCAGCAAGCTACCCTAGTGACTCTGCTCTACCCGGCAAGCTGCTTTTGGCAGCAGGTACAGAGCCTGTGTCTATAATCTTTGAGAACTCTTGGAGAACAAGTAAGGTGGACCAGAAGTGGGAAAATGTCCCCTTCTTCAAAAAGGGGAAACAAGAGGACATAGGCAGCTACCAACTGGTCAGCTTATTACCAGGAAAGGTCCTTGAACACATCATTAAACAGTTTGTTTGTGAGTTCTTAAAAAAGGTTACTGCGATTACTAAAAATCTGCATGTGTTTCTCAGAAACAAGTCATGTCAGACTATTCTTTTATGTATATATATATAGAGAGAGAAAGAGTTATAAGCTTGGAAGATCAGAGGAATGCTGTGGATATAACTTATCTTAATTTCAGTAAGGCTTTTGACAGAGTCGCCCATTACAGTGGTACCTTGGGTTACATATGCTTCAGGTTACATACACTTCAGGTTACAGACTCCGCTAACCCAGAAATAGTGCTTCAAGTTAAGAACTTTTCTTCAGGATGAGAACAGAAATCGTGCGGCGGCAGCGGGAGGCCCCATTAGCTAAAGTGGTGCTTCAGGTTAAGAACAGTTTCAGGTTAAGTACGGACCTCCGGAACGAATTAAATGCTTAATCTGAGGTACTACTGTATATTCTTGCAGAGAAGCTGGTACAATGTGGGTAGGCAATGTTCCTGTTAGGTGGATTTTTAGCTCGTTGACTAATCGAACGCAAAGAGTGCTCACCAGTGGTTCCTCATCATGGGAAAAAGTGAAAAGGGGCTTGCCACAGGGTTCCATCCTGGGCCTGCTATTGTTCAAAATCTTTATAAATGACTTCATGTTGCTCTGTAGTCCCAATAATCTTGATAAGATTGTTGTATTTTTCACAATCAGTTCCCGGCACTCTTTATTATCTGCAGTGAAAATAATTTCAGCCAGCTCGCAGTGACACAGGCTAATTCCTGAAACAGCTCAGATTCTGGGATATGAAAGTCTTCCCCTGTTCTAGGCTGTAATTCTAATACCACTTCCCTGGGAGGGAAGCTCCATTGAATTCAATGGGACTTCCTTCTGAGTAGATGTGGTTAGAATTGCAGTCTTAGCAACTAGTTTGTATACACTAGTTAGCTGTTATGAAAATGGTAAAGCAGGTTTTTAGAAAATAAAATTAAAAATTCAGTACATGGTTCCATACCAAATGTATGGGCTTCAGGGGATTCAAAAGTGATGATGAATCTCTACTGCTGCAGCGAAAGATTTATTGATTGTTCAGAAATCAGTGATAGCACTGGGGGTGGACTCTGGGTGGGGAGGGTGGCCATCCCCCCCCCCTTTTTCTGTTAGGTTGTGTATGCATGGAAAGTTCTTCTAGGAATGGTAATGGATGTCTGTGCAAGATACAAGCACCATTTAAGCCAGTGGTCCAAATGCCAGGCATGAATGCACTGAAATGAATAATTTTGCTTAAAAACGTTATGATGGCCTCAAGAAACTGGTACTATATATTTATTGGAATTAGCTCATTCAGTTCTGGCCATAACACCTCATGGAAGATGTAAAAACCAGCGATTATTTAAGGGAGGAATAGGAATGATTAAGAAGTCCAGAAAGAGGAAGCAGGGCAAAAATAAAGAGACAGGAGAAAAATGGGGAAAGATGCTAGTTTCTATCTTAATACGTGAACAGATGGAAGCTGACGCTAAAGGAATCACACCTTTCATCCCCATTTTTAACAGTGAAAGTAATTAACCATTAAAGCCTTCTTTGGAGAATGCAATACATTCACAGTTTTTGAAATCTCATTGAGACAAAGTTTGCGGTATTAAGCACACTCCTTAGGAAGCAAGTTCCATTGAACTCCATAAGGCTGAATATTTGCTTTATTTTACCTGCTGATTCAGTCTCTGGCATTTCCAGTTGAAAGGATCCCAGGTAGCAGCAGGTGATAAGAAAGACCCTTTGGTTAAGCGACCGGAGAGCTGTTGCCATTTAGAGTAGACAGTACTGAGTTGGGTGGACCAATAGTCTGACCAGGTATAACACATTTTCTGTTCTATAAACAGGTTTTCTGGCTTCCATCTCCTTTCATACATGAATTACTCCACCTCTGACTGTGTTCACTGTTGCATCCAACCATAATAAAAAAAAAACTTAAAATGTTCCTAACCTACCCCAGAGTGGCTGGGGAAACCCAGCTAGATGGGCGGGGTATGTATAAGTTAAATTAAATTAAAAATTAAAAATTACAACCACCACCACCACCACCTTAGAGGTCAGTGACAGCAAAGCCACCCAAACAGAGGTGGAATTTATGTAGAAGGGAAGAGGGAGTACATTTTCCACGGCCACTTAAACTCAAATTAAAAAAACACTTTTTGTCTTGGATTTAGGCAATGTGAATGCAATTGTGGCAGTTGAAATAGTTGTTATTGTTATTTATTTATTTGTAATAGATTTCAATCAGTGGTCTCATGTTTAATAAGGGATGCAAAATAGTGTTACTGGTTCACTACCTATTTGAAATACTTCGGAGTGGAAGGAAGAAGGTGTATCTTCTTGCGTAGGAAGAATTGCTCTTATGGTTTGAAAAAAATGCTTTTGCTTGCTGGTACAGAGATCTAGATCCAGCCTTGGGGCAGCAGATTCCCAAGGGTGGACCACTGAGCAGCATTTCTTTCCCCCATTCATTTAGTACATTGTTGAATCTAATCCATAAAATGATGTGTGTGTGTGTTTAGGTGCCTCTGTAAGTGAGAGAAAGGGGGGTTATTAATTCTAATAAAAGAATTAATCTTGTGGATGGGCACGTTACAGATTTTTCACTGGTTAGTTCTGTACTTGGACTCTGCAGTGTAAATTGCCAATGAGCTTCTGAAGGAACATCAAAGTAAGCTTCACTGAACTCAGCAGGATTTACTCCTGTGTAGACATGCAGAGGATTGCTCTTCATGTTCTATAGGCTGCAGTCCTATTTCTGCTTATGTGGGAGTCAGTGATGCAGTTAGGTAATTTTAGTTTCTGGGCTTAACAGAGCCTCTCGCTTCTCTTAGATGGTAAAGACTGACTCCAGATTTGGGTGAGCCTTTGGGCAACAGAATACAGGCAACTCCTCATTTACACGGGGATACTTTCTGAGGCACTATGTGTTTAAGTGATAGTGCGTATATTTGGAACACCATTGAAAAAAACTGAAAACACTGTCTAAATCTCTGGAAACCCTTAAAAAAACCCAAATCCACAAAACTCCACCACAACCAATCTCTACAAACCTCCTTTCTCAAATTCTTAACTCTCTACAGCAAAGGCTTGTGGGATTGCTAGACACTGTTTCCATGCCATTTTTGCTATTTTTGAGCTCTGTTGGGGCCACTTCCAGGTTTGTGCTGATGTGTGCGTGCAGTCACACCAGGGTTGCCACCTTTGTGCTGGCAAAATGCAGGCAGGGCAAATGGGGTTGTGTAATCCCCCCCAAATCTGGTGCTGAAGTTACTTCAAAGCGATCCATTACAATCCATTGCAGCCTAACAGGACAGACCCTCTGGAATATCTCACACATACGTGCGCACACATGCACATGCATGTGTAAATATGTCTCCATTTGGCTTCCCAGAGTTTAAATACATGACCTTTCATAGACCCTTTCAGGCATATGCATTTGGAGAGGATCCCTAGCTTGGCAGAGACAGAGAAAAAACTGAAATACAGGACAAAACTGTATCAATACAGGATACAGCATTTTGCATTGAAATACAGTGGTGCCCCGCAAGACGAACGCCTCGCAAGACGGAAAACCCGCTAGACGAAAGGGTTTTCCGTTTTGGAGGCGCTTCGCAAAACGAATTTCCCTATGGGCTTGCTTCGCAAGACGAAAATGTCTTGCGAGTTCCTGCGGGGTTTTTTCCCTCCCCCCCCCTTTTCCTAAGCCCTAAGCCGCTTATCAGCGGATCCGCTAAAAGCCGCTAAACCGCTAATAGCGCTAATCCGCTAAGCTGTCAATGGGCTTGCTTCGCAAGACGAAAAAACCGCAAGACGAAGAGACTCACGGAATGGATTAATTTCGTCTTGCGAGGCACCACTTTACGGGACAATCCTGTATTACAGGTGGCAATTCTAAGTCACACGTGCCTTGAATGCGCATAAATGGCGAGTTACCTGTCTCTTTGTGTCCTCTTGGGCAGGACCCTTCAGTGACATCCGCTTTCCTTTTTTTTTTTTTTTAAAGTCCTCTGCTCATTCATTTTGGAACCTGTTTCAAGCAGGATGATAAAAACACCATACAGCAAATCAACGAATTGAAGACCCATGTCTACATGTGCCAAATCAAGGTCCCCAAACCTTAAAGGTATTTAGTGTTGGAGGCTCCTTCCTCAGCTTGCAGAAGATGGTGTGTACCACTAGCAAGAAGACTCTGCTTCTAGTGGACATGTGCCGAATCTCATATATTGGTGGAGCGCAGAGCAGGACCTCTCATGTTGAGCGCAGTGTATAAAGAGGTACAGCTTTCTAACAGGGTCAGCAAACTTTTTCAGCAGGGGGCCGGTCCATTGTCCCTCAGACCTTGTGGGGGGCCGGACTATATTTTGGAAAAAAAAGAAAGAATTTCTATGCTCCACAAATAACCCAGAGATACATTTTAAATAAAAACACACATCCTGCTCATGCAAAAACACCAGGCGGGCCCCACAAATAACCCAGAGATGCATTTTAAATAAAAGAACACATTCTACTCATGTAAAAACACGCTGATTCCCGGACCGTCCGTGGGCCGGATTTAGAAGGCGATTGGGCTAGATCTGGCCCCTGGGCCTTAGTTTGCCTACCCATGCCTTATTTTAACAGCAGTGGTACTTGGTGGTAATTGTGGTGGCGCACTCTTACCTCTGATGGTATTGTAGCCATTATATTAAAGGTAAAGGTAAAGGTACCCCTGCCCATACGGGCCAGTCTTGACAGACTCTGGGGTTGTGCGCCCATCTCACTCAAGAGGCCGGGGGCCAGCGCTGTCCGGAGACACTTCCGGGTCACGTGGCCAGCGTGACATCGCTGCTCTGGCGAGCCAGAGCCGCACACGGAAACGCCGTTTACCTTCCCGCTGGTAAGCGGTCCCTATTTATCTACTTGCACCCGGGGGTGCTTTCGAACTGCTAGGTTGGCAGGCGCTGGGACCGAGCAGCGGGAGCGCACCCCGCCGCAGGGATTCGAACCGCCGACCTTTCGATCGGCAAGCCCTAGGCGCTGAGGCTTTTACCCACAGTGCCACCCGCGTCCCTAAGCCATTATATTAGTATGGTGCATTTTGGATACTGTTAATGAACTATTACTACGTGGTCAATATAGCTGTACCTGTGCTTCTCCAAGCTGTACCTTCTGTTCAATTAATATAACAACTTACTGAGCCCTATCTTCTTCTCATATGAGGCCTTATCTGACTTTTGATTGACTGCAGCCTTGAAGTCCACCACCCAGTGTAGATGTTGAAGTTGAATTTTGGCCTCAAAATAAAAAAAGTGAATGTCAAATTTGAATTTTTGCCTTGGAATTTTATTTTATTTTATTTTTTTGCTCTTTGGATGCGTGTGTCACTGGGTAAAGGAGAAAGTTGGCTGTCAAGTGCTGTGAAATGCCGCTCAAGAGTCAGCTATTTGGTTCACTCAAAATATCAAATTAATCATGTAACTCTGAATGAGAGCGATCTGGAGCGATCCCTTTCCCCCTGGATAAGTAGCTCTCTGAGAAGAAATGGAAAGTGTGAGGGGAAACTTGGATTGGGGGTGTACAGAGCAGGAACCGGGCAAGGGAGAGGATAGAAACCATCAGAGGCCTATTCCGTTACCCACCCAGCAGCAGAAATTTCCCGTGGCAGCTGAACGTGGAGGGAGCAGCTTGGGAATGCCAGTCCCCTGACTGACTTCAGCAGGCCTGAGGCGAGAAGTTACTCTACAAGCCGGACTGAAAAAGCCTGAAGAAACCACTGAGGCCTAAGCGCCAGTCCGCATCGACAAAAGCCCCATTCACGATTGCAGTTTGTCACACAATTACCAAAGTGTGGAATCGCTTAGAGGTACAGTGGTGCCCCGCAAGACGAACGCCTCGCAAGACGAAAAACTCGCTAGACGAAAGGGTTTTCCGTTTTTCGAGGTGCTTCGCAAGACGAATTTCCCTATGGGCTTGCTTCTTGCGAGTTTTTTCCCTCCCCCCCTTTTTCTAAGCCGCTAGGTAAAGGTAAAGGTAAAGGTAAAGGTAAAGGTACCCCTGCCCGTACGGGCCAGTCTTGACAGACTCTGGGGTTGTGCGCCCATCTCACTTAAGAGGCCAGGGGCCAGCGCTGTCCGGAGACACTTCCGGGTCACGTGGCCAGCGTGACATCGCTGCTCTGGCGAGCCAGAGCCGCACACGGAAACGCCGTTTACCTTCCCGCTGGTAAGCGGTCCCTATTTATCTACTTGCACCCGGAGGTGCTTTCGAACTGCTAGGTTGGCAGGCGCTGGGACCGAGCAGCGGGAGCGCACCCCGCCGCAGGGATTCGAACCGCCGACCTTTCGATCGGCAAGCCCTAGGCGCTGAGGCTTTAACCCACAGCGCCACCTGCGTCCCTAAGCCGCTAATAGCCGCTAATAGCGCTAAGCCGCTAATGGCCGTGCTTCGCAAGACGAAAAAACTGCTAGACGAAGAGACTCGCAGAACGAATTTTTTTTGTCTTTCGAGGCACCACTGTATTTGTTTGTTTGTTTGTTTGTTTGTATGACTTGTTAGCTGCTTATTAATTACCCAGAGGTCCCCAAGCAACTTACAACAAATTGTGTGTGGGGGGGGAGAAGGGCCATAAATGCATGATACCATCTTCAAATTCACACTCAGCCCCTGCTATCTATCTGTCTGTCTGTCTATCTATCTATCTATCTATCTATCTATCTATCTATCATCTATCTGTTGGGATAGTGCTTTATCACAGCCATCTCTAAGCAGTGTATAGGAGACCCTATACAACAAAACTAAAAATGAACTAAAACTAGAAAACCAGAATTTAATTAAACAGCTTGCTAGAATATGTGTGTGTGTGTGTATCTATGTATATATGCGCACATGCATAAATGCACATACCACACACCCCACAATTGTTACAGGAAACTTTGGCAGCACACAAACAATAAATAAAATGACATTTATTTAAAACCTTGATAGCGAAAACAATTCCATATATGAAAATAATTAAAAGCAGTTCCACATATCCTAACAGTAGAAGACAACAATTCTAAATCCAGTACAGATACAGGCTATGGGCTTTCAGGGGACACAATGATGGGATCAGGGCAGTGTTAGAAATTAGCCTGGTGCCAGGTGTGTTTTGCTCCTGTTGCAGGTCCAGCTGCAACCATGTGGAGATCTCTGAATGCTAGGTTGGCAACTGACATCTCCATATGGCTGGCCTCTCCAGCTTTCTTAAGCAGGTAAGCAAAAGAGCTTATTTTTTACATGTACAGTGGTACCTCAGGTTACATACGCTTCAGGTTACATACGCTTCAGGTTACAGACTCCACTAACCCAGAAATAGTGCTTCAGGTTAAGAACTTTGCTTCAGGATGAGAACAGAAATCGTGTGGCGGCGCGGCGGCAGCAGGAGGCCCCATTAGCTAAAGTGGTGCTTCAGGTTAAGAACAGTCTCAGGTTAAGAAC
Source organism: Podarcis cretensis (assembly GCF_951804945.1). Lineage (NCBI taxonomy): Eukaryota > Metazoa > Chordata > Lepidosauria > Squamata > Lacertidae > Podarcis > Podarcis cretensis. Next base: position 35,433,212 of record NC_137185.1, on the reverse strand, counting down.
GGACCTCCAGAACGAATTAAGTTCTTAACTTGAGGTACCACTGTATATCCCACATTTTTCTCCAGGGAGTTCACCTCCCCTCCTCAATTAATCCCTACCACAACCCTTCGAGGTAGGGTAAGAGGCTGTGACTGACCCAACGTCACCCAGTGAGCTTCATGGGGATTTAAACCCATGGACCTAGTCTGACACACTAACCACTACACCACACTAGCTTTCTAGAGTACTTCTCTGTGGGGCAGCTATATAAATTAAGCAGGTAAATAAATCTGGGGAAAGCAACATGTCATTTGGAGAAGGATCTGAAATATTTTCCCTGAAGCTTGAATTTGTTTTATTCTGGATTGTTTTATTTTATGTTTTAATTGCTCTAAACCGCTTTGAGTTTTTCCCCTTTAAAATATAAAGCAGTACAGAAATGAAATTATGCAGTATGGAAATGAAATGAATCATCATAATAAATCCCACTGTTAAAAAAAAAAAGGTGCATAGACATTTTGTTGTGGCTACAGCAACCTAGGCTTAAGATGCCATTTGGCGATTAGCTTATATATCAGTTTCTAACACTGGGATCAGGGCCAGGGAGCAATGTTCTTCCCCCTCATTGTGTGAGTAAGAATCTGTATAAAGGTAAAGGTACCCCTGCCCATCAGGGCCAGTCGTGACCGACTCTAGGGTTGCGCGCTCATCTCACTCAAGAGGCCGGGAGCCGGCGCTGTCCGAAGACACTTCCAGGTCATGTGGCCAGCGTGACGAAGCTGCACTGGCAAGCCAGCACCACCGCCGCACATGGAAACGCTGTTACCTTCCCCCTATAAAGCGGTCCCTATTTATCTACTTGCACTTAGGGGTGCTTTCGAACTGCTAGGTGGGCAGGAGCTGGGACCGAACGATGGGAGCTCACCCCATCGTGGGGATTTGAACCGCCGACCTTACGATCAGCAAGTCCTAGGCACGGAGGTTTTACCCACAGCGCCACCCGCGTCCCCCAAGAATCTCTAAATAAGGCTAATAACTGGCACAGGAACCTTGAGCCATTTTAACCAGGTCTGGCTGAGAGCTTAAAAGGTAGTTGTTTCAATGGACTAGGAACCATTTCTTTGATACTTTTTAAAATCTCACCTTTCCTCCAATGAGTTTAGTGTACAGTGGTACCTCAGGTTACATATGCTTCAGGTTACATACACTTCAAGTTACATACTCCGCTAACCCAGAAATAGTGCTTCAGGTTAAGAACTTTGCTACAGGTTGAGAACAGAAATCGTGCTCCGGCAGTGCGGCAGCAGCAGGAGGCCCCATTAGCTAAAGTGGTGCTTCAGGTTAAGAACAGTTTCAGGTTAAGTACAGACCTCTGGAACGAATTAAGTACTTAACCTGAGGTACCACTTACTTCTGTTCTCTCCTTCTGTCTTCACAGGCTGAGTGGAAAAGTGTCTCACTCAAGGTAACCCAGTGAGCTTGACTGAGTAGGGATTTGAATCGGGACTCCAGTCCTTGTCCCAACAGTCTGACCATTAACCCGCTCTGGCTGTGTAGTAACATCCATTTAATCCTACTAATTTTACTACTTCTTTTTTATTTCCTGCTCCTTCTCCTCATTTGCTTGAATAAATTTAATTCCTTTAGCTCTGCATAATTTTTATGTGGAGTTTTAGTCTGAAAGTCTCTAGGTTTGGAGGTTTTCTGCTCTGAGCTTTCAGACATTCTGATTTCACAGAGGCTGAGAGAACCCTTGTTTTGGAGCCACTGAAACTATTATCATCCGTGAACCCAAGGAGGCCAATCTGGTGCCATCTTTGTAGACTTTTCAGGACTAGACTTTTCTGTTTGCCCAGGACTTTTAAATAATTCAGGTAATCTGAGCCTCTGGGTTGTATTCCAACCCAACTCTGCTAGTCCAACTCCGAAGAGACCCATTAAAGTAAATGAATATGCCTAGCCTAGCTTCATTAATTTTAATGGGTCTACTTTGAGTAGAACTTAGTTTGATGCAACCTTCTGTTTTTTTAAATTTGTTTTTGATTTTGGGGATATGGAGTTTTTTTTTTTATATAGGTAATTCCCCCCTCTTTAATGGTTCAATGTTTTCCTTTGTAATTAGATTGTTGTTGGTTTCTTTAGCTTACTGTAAGCCCCCAGCTAACTTTACATTTATGAAGTAGTATTCGAATGTCACTCATGGAAAAAAATAAAATAAAGTCTCATAGTTCTCTCCAGCAGTAGGGTTAGTGGAAAACATGGAGCTACAAAAATGACAAAATATCAAATCCTCATCTTGCTTTCCAAAAATGTTAATGCCAACAAATTCCACAGAGAGAGGAAAACATGGGAGCAATTTTCCCCCCAGCTTTAAGTGAAAAAAACGGTGGCTGTAAAAGTCTAGCGACTAAGGATGAGTTATAAATTGGGAAGGTTCGTATGTCATCTCTGCTATGAACTTAGGCAAACCTTTCTTTCACAACCGCCCATCACCCCCACCTCCATCTGCAATATGAGTATAATAATACTGACTTAGCTTATAGGGTTGTTGTAAGAATTACACCTAGAGAATGCATGTAAAGCACTTTGAACTCTTGTAAGTGCCATACAAATGTTAAGTATTACCGTTATTACAAGATTCCTAACCAAGAACACACTATGATCCAGAATACTCAAAGGAGATCCCTGAACAATATATAAGTCCCTGCTTCCTTACAGTCGCAAGTCTAATTTTCAACAGTACAGTGGTGCCCCGCAAGACGAACGCCTCGCAAGACGAAAAACCCGCTAGACGAAAGGGTTTTCCGTTTTTGGAGGCGCTTCGCTAAACGAATTTCTCTATGGGGTTGCTTCGCAAGACGAAAAAATCTTGCGAGTTCCCGCTTTCCCGCCCGCTTTTTTCCGCCCTTTCCCTAAGTGCTAAGCCGCTTATCAGCTGTTCCGCTGATAAGCCGCTTCTCAGCTGATCGCTAAAAGCCGCTAGACCGCTAATAGCGCTAATCCGCTAAGCTGTCAATGGGCTTGCTTCGCAAGACGAAAAAACCGCTAGATGAAGAAAATCGTGGAACGGATTAATTTCGTCTTGCGAGGCACCACTGTACTTTGTTTAGATACCTACCTTGAGCTCAGGCATTCTTTCAAGCCCTTTGGTAGGTCTGTTCTCATTCCAGACCTCACTTTGGCTGCAGTGCCCTTGCAGCAATGCCCATTGGACCTGCTGGCAGGTGCCAGCCTTCCTCTAATGCTGTGTCGTGCCAGCTCCATGGCAGATGGCTCTTCTATTAATCCTCCCTTTGGATTTCCTTTGCCTCTCTCTGAAAGAGGGCAGCTGCTCTCCCCTGACTCTCCCCTGGAAACGGGTATCTCTCAATTTTCTTCCTTTTGTAACAGTTGGAGCTTCTACCCGTTAGTCCCTGGCAAGTACTGAAACTGGCTCTTTTAAAATAGGAATTAATTCTCTGATAATTGTAGAAAATGTTTGTTCTCCCCTTGACTTTATTAATGCTTCTGCATTCAGAAAGAGGACTGTTGTTTGAGAAGCGAAGAGCAAAGGACCCCAGAATGGCCTGTTCTGTAAGAAACATTCTAGATGTCCTACCAGATAGTTAGGGAATATTGACTTTGGCCAGAATATTTGCATAGCTGTAGAGCAGCATTCACAAGCTTGGTGTCCTCCAGATGTTTTGGATTACAAGTCCCTTTGGCCCCATCCAGCAGGGGGAGTTGTAGTACAAAACATTTGAAGGGTGCAAGGTTGGCGAAGGCTTTTGTGAAGAAAATAAAGGGGAAGGGAATTTAAAGACACTTGAGGATTGAGGATAGATTTACAATCACTCCAGGATGATGCAGTTCTCTGGGATAAGCAGCTGCTGCTGCACACTGACATGAATTCTGCATTCAAAACACCTTACTTTGGAACTACTGCTGCAGTTTCTAAAGCTGGATATTTGAAATGCAAGCTGGGCTTTCCCCTATCAACATTCAAATGCTGTGCTCATTTTGAGGTGGGTAACTGACTTTTAAATCAGTGGGAAGAATGGAGAGGCATTCTAAATATGTCATATAAAAAGGCAATTTCCAAGGTGCCGTCAGTGCCCAGAATGGGGTTATGTGGGCAGGCTGTGTTCTCAGTGGCTCCCACTGAGTTCTATAGGATAAAGTAAAAAATGCCATAATTTGGGACATGTAGGGTGGGGCGAGGCAAAACCTGTACCAGATAGTGGATTCACCCTGTCAGGATGAAGATTTAGCCTCCTTTACTTTCTCTTGCATAAGTGAATGGCTACTGTGTCATTCCTACAGAGACAAGTAAAGGGAGATAAAATAGCATTGGGTGCATCTTCATAAGGCATCCTAGCACAGGGTAGGGGCAAGAGTGACTCTGTGGTGAGTGAAATGTGCCTGTAAGCAGATAACACAAATGTGCATCCTCCCTTCCAAGTGCCTGCCATATTCAGGCCCTCTCTTCCACACACTTTCCATAATTATTAACATTTTGACAGTATTTGTTTATATTGGGTTACGACAGGAGCAGTATTCTTTCCCGTTCTTTCCCATCCTGCCCCCCCCCCTTACAGGTAACTGGGATATCTCTGGGTGACTGAAGTGGTGCTGACTTATACTGTATCTGAATTTCAGTGCAAATCCTGTTTTAGCATAGGCATTTTGTTATAGTGATGAAAAAACTGCATTATTTGGGTTGATACTGGATCATACAGGTTAATGATAGCAGGGCATCTTTTTTTGTTTTTCTTTGTATTAATTGTGCTGTATTTTAGACGTTCTTAAATATATTTAACCTGTCCTAAGCTTCTAGGATTGGGCAGACTAAAAATCTATAGGACTGAACAATATAATGCACAATGCAAAGTGCTTTGTTGAGTTAAGAGACTCTTCCTTTGTTTAGATGCCATTTACTGTTGAAAATTATATAATCGTCATAAATAATGGGTTTCAAATAGTACATCTGAGAGTTCAAAGTATTTCATGTACTAGATATTCTCTGACAAAATTAAACTTAATTTTTAAAATGTGGGATTAGGTCAGATTTTGACCTTTTGCTGGATTTCGCCTAAATTTTGTGTATGGATGAGTTACAAAATGCACTATCAGGAAGCAGTCGGAAGCATATATTTTGTCAGGTTGTAAAATATATTGGACACTTCAGCTCTAATGACAGTGGCATAGCAGGGGAGTGGGGTCCAGGGCGACTGGCCCAGGTGCCAAATTCTGAGAGGGTGCAACCGGGTGCCTGCCTCCATGACAGGCTGCCTCATTGAGGCTGTGTGGCTGAGCTCCTGCCTTCCAGAGGCACAGGGAGGCAAGACCCTCTGAGACTGGGCCTTCGGGGCTGGGGCAGCTCCTCCTCCTCCTCCCCATGACAGGTGAATGGACTGCCATGCGCCTCCCTCCCCCAGGTGGAGCTCCTGCTGGCCAGAGCCTAAACTGATCCTGGCCCATGCTGGTCCTTCCCTGGATCCTCCCTCCTGGCATGTGTTCTTGGGTGAGGCACACATTCAGCGGCAGGAGCGCTGAGTCACCTGCTCGCCCAGGACCTGCCAGTGCACGCCCTCAGCCTGGCCTCTCACAAGAGCCCCTTGTGCTGTGTGGCAGAGGTGGCCAGAGAAGGGCTGCACCTTTGCTGCTCTCTGCCACCCTCCTCTTATGCCTGCCACAGCTGGGGCTCCAGGAGGGTGAACAAGCTGCAGATAATATACTCGCGAAAGGAATAAACTCACTGAGCTAGTGGTTGGCTGTATTTCTGTGGGCCACGTATGTGCAGGATCCAGATCATCAGGAGAAGTTTGCTGATGGGTTTCTGGGAGGTATAGTTCATTATTATTTGGTTTTGGGCTTGGCTTCCCTCTCCCTTCTCCCCTGCCTCTCTCTCTCCCCTCCTGATACAATTGAAGGTGCTGGTTCATGCTGTCAATTTCAAAAAACAATGTGAGTGGCTGTGTCGTAAGGTTTTCAAAACATTTCCTCGGAAAGCAACGTCAGAAAATGAGTGGCCAGTGGCCCTGATCAGAGGAAGGCAAAAGGAGGGCAGGGCTGATATTTGCCTTATTGCCGCTTCTCTCTTCTTTCCCCAACTTCCCACCCCCAATGGCTAGGCAAGGAAGGCAACAACACACACCAACAAGCACACAGCTGGGAGGTAGGGAGGGAACGGGAAATGGGGTTGAGAGTGGAATGGAATGACCCAAGAGAAAGTGAGCGCAAAAGAGAAAGTGAAATATCATTTTCTCCCCCCCCCCTCCACTTGACAACAGACACGTTTGCGCATACTCCTAGCCACAACTCTTCCCGCTTCTGCCTTCAGGGAGTGCTAACAGCAGGGGTTGGCAAGGTTTACCTTGCTTGGGCTGGTTCATTCCAGCGGAGATCCCTCCGTGGGCCGGATTGTGTGTGCGCATGAGCACGCGTGCCCACAATTTCCTGTGTCTGCACAGACGCAATTTCCGGCGCCACAGAAGCGAGTCACTGCGCTGCGCTGGTTTAGCGCAGCAGGCGGGGACTCACCGAGTGGGCGGCTCAGTTCGGGGGTGGCTCATGGGCCGCTTAAATGACCTCCATGGGCCTTAGGTTGCCTACCCCTGGCTAACAGTCCATGGGTTAGGGGGTGCAACACACAATAATTGCCTCAGGCACTGGCAACCCATGCTGTGTCACTGTCTCATGATGGAAGTGGAATGACTGGCTTACATGTTTGTTGGGATGGGACATATCTAACCGGTTCAAGGGTACAAGGTTTGCTGAGGGTGAGATGGTAAGTTAGTAATAGGCAGTGATAAGGAAAAATCCTGGGGTGCAGATTTACTTCACTGCCCAGCTCGTTGGGGTGCCACTCCCTGCGGGTCTCTCCGGTCAGCAAAAGGAGTCTCCAGCCAAGTTAAAGAAGCAAAACAGCGGTCCGAAGACCTGATCTTTATTTGATGCAACAAGGTTCAAACACACAAAGAGTTGGAACCCCGAGCATGGGGTTGTGTGAACTTTTAAAACCTCTCCCCGTTTCCCATAATACATTTTTGACAGCATCATTGATAAATCACAAATATGTCACAAAGGTGTGTTTGGCATGTAGAAATATGAGCCCACCCCCAACCCTTTTAATCACCCCAGTTCCCAACACCTTTATCTACCCTCTTCTGCAAAGAACAATAATATTTACACATCCCCCTAGCTGCAAGGCTTTCATGTGCTTCTCCTTTGAAAGTATCAGGATTCAATCCACTATCCCAATGGATTTCTGTCTGGGGTATGTGCTGCCCTTGATGGTTGAATTTTGGTGATTATTTGTGAAGTTTCTACAATTTTCTATATTGGATTGTCAGAGGAATACAGGGTATTTGCTTATTGGTACAATTTTATAGACTGCTTTTCTGAGCCTCTTTGCTGTTGTGTATGTATGGTGCTTGTGTAAACGGTCATTGTCGTGGCCTTAGTTTGAGGCTGGGGACTTGGGATTTTCGGGGAGTCATTTACCTGCCCCCCCCCCCGGTCCCCATTCCTGGTTTTAACAGCAGCTTTAGTCATAGTCATATAGATCAAGGCAGGTCAGATCAGGAAGAAGCAGGGAAGAGAAGTGAAATTAAAATTCTGCCTTTGAGTGGCAGACTTATTTGCTGTATGTCCACCATGTATGAACACAGTGGTGTTTGAAGGAAATACAAGAGCCTGTAAATGACAGCTGGACATGGGACTCTTATCAATGCTGGAGGGGCTGCAGCATGTGTTCACTGTGCATCTTAAGAAGGGTGTCTGCCCTTCCAACAGGTTGCAGCTGTGTAAAGTGTGAATTGCCCTTCACTACATGGACTAAGAGGGATACTGGCCTGTGAATCTAGATATTTGTTTACAGCTGGATTCAAATAGTTTTATCACTCTGCATGGACCTCTAGCAGGATCTGTGTGGCATTATATAGTACTGCACATGCGTCTGTGGAGCCATAAGGGGATCCAGGCAGCATAAGTTCTGTTGCAGGATTGGGTTTTACATGCATGCCCAAAGCAGATGCTATAGTCCATAGATGAACTACTGCAATGGGCTGGGCTGCAAACCAAGCTGTTGGCAGTGGGTTGCAGAGCTTGAAGATGTGGCTATTGGGTATCATTTGACTCTCTATAAAGTGTTGCTCTGAGTGGCTTTGGTTCATTAGCATGACTTGAGTGGGAATATAAAACGTGCACACGTTTAAAGGCCTTGTCGGTTTCAACATGCATTCCCCGGCACACTGGTCCAGATCAGGATCAGGTTGTAAGGGTTCTGAGTCCTTTTGATTGTTGATGTAAACCTGCAGGAGGGGGGAAAGACCAACAAATGGGGTCTGCAGGTCTGGAGTAGAAATTGGTTTTCTTCTCCTGTTTCTCCATCTTTCTATTTAGTATGAAAAATATTTGAGACTGGGCGGAGGGGGGGGGGGATAAAAAAGAATGTGTTGCATGAAATATTTTAATCACATTCTTCCTCTATAAACATAAGTTTTCTTTGTGTATAACAATGTCAGGACTAATACGTTTTAAAATTTTCACTTTTGAACTAAAAAAATAAAATATTCAGTATTTTCCAAATGCCTATTTGAAAAATAAAAGACTGAAAATACTGTATTCTTGCCTATCCTTTAAAATGTTCTAGAAACAGAATGTCCCTGGATAGACAGAAATCATTTTGTGACTCTATGAACCATCTGTAAAATATGGTCACATCATAGTAGCAGTGCCCCAAAATTGTGGTAAGGGAAAGTGTTTGCTGAGACTCTGATTCTGTGGCAATAAGAAAAGTGAAAACATTAATGTTTCTATTGCCTAACACAGGGGTCAGCAACCTTTTTCAGCCTTGGGCCGGTCCACCATCCCTCAGACCATGTTGTGGGCTGGACTATATTTTTTTGGGGGGAAATGAACCAATTCCTATGCCCCACAAATAACCCAGAGATGCATTTTAAATAAAAACACACATTCTACTCATGTAAAAACACCAGGCAAGCCCCACAAATAACCCAGAGATGCATTTTACATAAAAGGACACATTCTACGCATGCAAAAACATGCTGATTCCTGGACCGTCCGCAGGCCAGATTGAGAAGGCGATTGGGCCGCCCGCATCTGGCCCCCAGGCCTTAGGTTGCCTACCCCTGGCCTAACACATTGCACTGTATAGGGCTTTGCAAATACTCCTTTTATCATTTATTCATGCAAAGAACTTTGTGAGATTTGTGAGGAATTGTTCTGACGTGTTGAAGGCCACTCAGTAAAGATCCTGTATTGGTAGGGATTTCAGCCTCTCCCACTCTCAACCTATTGCTGCATCCATTGTCTTGCAGATAAGTTACAGACTCTGATGTGCCCTCCTTTAGAGTAGTGATCTGTTGATCATTTCCTAGCTCTCCCAAATGCCCCACTAATCATATGGTATGATCCCCCTAGGCTCCTCTTCGTGCTTTTCTTGTGTTGTATCTCTCCCGTCTCCACAATGCATTCTCTTTAAGGCAAGGCAGGAAGAGAGACCCTGAGGACTTCCCATATTGCATTATAGCAAATCGCAAATTGTATACCTTGCAGTCTCCCTAACTTCAGTGTAGCCGCTTTAAAATTTTACCTAACAAATCAGCAATTTGTGATGCAGCCAGAGAAAGCCTGGTGGGCAAAAACCAAGACTGGCTTTAAGCAGGAGACTTCTGGGTGCCACATACAGTACATGGCATATTGACTGCTGCAGTATGCATGCTTCTTTTGACTCTAATTTCAGTGGATGGAGAGGCCAGGGAAGGGGACCCTGTGGGCACCAGAGAAAGCCTCTGTGAGTGCCTGTATACCAGTGGGTGCTATGTCTTTTCCCTTAGCTTAGGGTTGCCATATTTCAGACAGTGAAAACCTGGACAGTTGTTGAGGTTTTCTGGCAGGTTCGCAAAAAATGTAGTTTTGAGCTATTTTTAAGAAAAATAGCAAAAAACAACACTGCTGACACATATGCCTGGATTTTCCTAGACATTTTAGCAATCCCTGCCTGGACACTGGTTCTGACTGCAGTACAGTGGTGCCTCGCAAGACGAAAAGAATCCATTCCGTGAGTCTCTTCGTCTTGCGGTTTTTTCGTCTTGCGAAGCAACCCTATTAGCGGATTAGCGCTATTAGCGGCTTAGCGGCTATTAGCGGCAAAGCGGCTATTAGCAGCTTAGTGGCTTAGAAAAAGGGGGGGGAGCGAAAAAAATCACAAGACTCGCAAGACGTTTCCGTCTTGCGAAGCAAGCCCATAGAGAAATTCGTCTTGCGAAGCGCCTCGAAAAACAGAAAACCCTTTCATCTAGCGGGTTTTTCGTCTTGCGAGGCATTCGTCTTGCGGGGCACCACTGTATTCTGGATATGTCTGGGAAATCCTGGAAGTATGGCAACCCTACATTCTTGGTTTGTGGGCTTCGCATTGACTTCTGTTAACAAAATGTTTTGACATCGAACACATCTCATCCCAGGAGCCTAATTTTGACCAAGAGGGAGCGGTAGTTGCTTCCTTTGTCTTTTGTTTGCATTCTTTAGGCACCTTCTGGCACAGGTTATGGCCCAACTGGCAGCTTCTGAGCTCTGTAGTGTTTCCGTCTCCTGTGTTCTCTGGCAAAGCTGCCGCGTTGAAGCTACTGTGAGCTCAACCTACAATTCCTAGATTGCAGTTAGTTTCAGAAACCAGGTGAGGGCTTGTGCATATGCCACCCAAAGGTGTATGTGTGTGTGGGTGTGGGTGTGTGTGTGTGTGTCCTCCTTGTTATCCTCTTCATTTAATCCATGCTTTATGTCCTCCTCCTCCTTTATTCTTCTGCTCATGGCTGCTTTGTCCCTTGATCCTGCCCTGCAATAATCATCCCCATTATCAATCCTGGACACCCATTGTTTCCATGCCAACGGCCTGCGATGCCACACACAGAATCATGGCTTCCCCATGTTCTCTTGAAGGAGAAGCTTTAGCTGAGAGAGAGAAAGGTGCCCTTCTGCATCATTTTAGTAGTCACTCTTACCTGAGGGATTTCTTCAAAAGTGGGGGAATACTGGCTTATCAGCAGTCTGCCCCCCCCCTCGCTTCTCAGTTCATTACAGCAAGAAGAGCAGATTGGATAGGAAAAGGGTTTCCTGCCTCTTTAACCAGAGCTACTGGGAGATCAATCTCCTGTAGATATTTATGACACAGGGCCCACTACAAAACATGGAACAGTTAACTTTAAATCCCTGTTCAGGATTTTGGCTTGGGATGTGTTCTACAAGTTCTGTAAATCACTCTGCTCATTTTAATTTGATCCGTAGGAATTTATGAAGTTCAGTCCATCGGTCCACCTAGCTCAATGTTGCCTACAATGACCGACAGCAGTTTAGGGTTTCAGATGAGGGTCTTTTCCAGCCCTAGCTGAAGATAGCAGGATTTAAACCTGGTAACTTTTGCATGCAGGGTACATGCTTCACCAATGAGCTCTGGCCTTTAGGGCTCAGCATACTATGGGGTGTTGCTGAATATGTACAAATTCAATCTTATTCCATTTATCTGGGATGAGAGGACAGGCTTTACAAATTAGTAGTCCAGGTACTCTTTTGCACACTGTTCCTAATCTGTTTAGGGTCAAGGTGGACCCAGTTCTCCAAATGAATCACTGTGTGACGTTGACTTAGGGTTTCCCCAGTGTACTTTCTTTCCTAGAGACATCCATGATCTGTCTGGCAGTGGCATTCACTGGGCCATAAGTGTGCCAACCAGCACTTCCTGTTATACTCAGGGTGGTTTACTTGAGTTGTGTGCTGGGGGTGTCCTGGGTCAGGGAGGTTAATAGCGTAAGACAGTATTAGACCTGCAGTCCTCTAGACTGGTGTCAGGGTGTTGTTGCACTCCTGCACATCTGGTTTAAGGGGTTGAAATCGGTGAACATTCTGACCCTGTCTTTTAGAATATCCATTTCCTTGCAAGAGTTATGAGCAGGACTAAGGATACTGTCCGCTAAAAAGGGTTAGAAGTCTATGCTGAATTCTACCATCTGTATAAATTAGGAACTTCTGCATATCTTTTTCTTACTTTGGATTTTGCTGCCGCTCATCATGAGGAGGAAGAAAGAGCTGTGGGGACACTAAATCATTGCTGTCCAACCAGAAGATCAGTCCAGTTACTTTTGAACTTGTTCTTTCAGCTTCTGAGATGTCATGAAAAACTGCCAACACTTGTGTGTGTTCAAGCCTGTGTGTGTTTGTGTGTGTATACACACACAACTGATATTATTTTGGATGTGCATCTCACTCTTTTCTGCATTTGTCTGCAGAAGTGTTTCACATTCCTGTTTGTAAGAGTTGGGGGGCTTTGGAAAGACAGTGTGAAATCATTCAGGGGAACTTTTTTGGCTACAGTTTTGATTGTAATAATAATAATAATAATAATAATAATAATAATAATAATAATATCTTTATTATTGTCCTCTTGTCCCTGTGCATGTGTGCCTGTCTGTGTGTTTACCAAAGAGACTAAGGGCATGACTTCTGGGGGTAGGGAGCATAGCTGAGTGAGATTTTTGTACAGAATGTCTCCGGTTCAGTCCCTACTATCTTCACTTAAAATGATATTGGATAGCGGGTGATGTGAAATATCTTTCTCTGCTTGAGACCTTAGAGAGCCACTGCCAGTCAGAGTAGGCAGCCCTGGGCTAGATGAATCCATGGTCCGACCTGGAATTAAGGAAGTTTCTTTTGCTCATTTGACGCAAAGCTACTTCTTGTGTTCCTGGCTCAATGCTACGGCCCACAAGTGGGAACATGGGAAGTATCATTGAAAAAGAAAAGTACCTTTTTCATCTGTACCCCAGACATCCTTATGATGAAAGCAGCCATTCAGCTTTGCAAAATATACACCCTTAGCTGGTTGTACCCTCCTCTGTGCTGACCTTTAGAGGACTAGGGTGAGCTGACTCAGGAGTAGGGTGGAATAGGCGATACAGAATCAGTGTGTATAATCTGCTAAATCAGAGGTAGGTGGAAATGTCCTCATTCTCTGGGATTTATATATCCAGCATGATCAGTGAATGTAGACGGTACCATTATCTAGCCACTATGCCATGTTGTGATTGTTGGATTTAGCTGTCTTCCAAAATTGCTGCAGGCAATTTAAACTGAGCATTGATGCTCCCAGTGTATTCTCATTCTCTCTCTCTCTCTCTGGCATTTTGCCTCTTAACATGGGAATGTTTGGGGCAAGGAAGCAGACCAGCTGCTTAATCATTGGAGTGGGTCTGCATTATAAGGAATCTGACATGTGAGATGCACAGTTCCCTCTCCCTATGCATGAACTGCACTATGGCAGGAGTTGAGTGTGCAATCCTTATGCTGCAAACGAGTGCTTTGATCACAGGTGCATTCACCTGCTCTGTTTCAGGTGCACTGTGAAACGTTGGCTTGTCCTTTGCCACATTGTTCGTCTTCAAATGGGTGCATTAACTGCCAAATGGCTTGTCACACAACATTGCCAATATAGCCATAAGTGCAGAAACCTTGTGTCTCTTCTAACTGCCTGGTCAAAACATGTCTTTTGGTGGAAACTGACAGATGGTTATTGTTGCTTTCTGTAGGTGCTTTCCACCATACCCCTTTTTGCTTTTTGCTTTGTTTCCTGCTGCTACCTTGTTTGATTACTCTTTTTTATGTTCTTGATTTTAATCATATGGGAGGGCCGTAATCAGAGTGGCAGAACATCTGCTTTGCATGCAGAAGGTGCAAGGTTCAGTTTCTGGCATTTCTGGGTAGGACTGGGAAAGACCCCTCTTAAAACCCTGGAGAGATGTTGCTTGTCAGTGTAAAAATGCTAAGCTAGATGGACCAGAGGTCTGACTTCATATAAGGCAGCTTCCTATGTTCCTAATTGTTATCCACTTTGGTTTATTTGAGGGAAAGATGGTGTGTTATTTTTTATTTTTTTTAATGCTTTTAATGGAAGGGTGGATAAGGGGTTGCAGTAATGGGGACTGTGCCAGATTGATAACAATGGTGAGGCTCCACAAATGGAAGTGGAGTGAAAGGAGAATGACCAGCTCGAGAGAAAGCGACCATTGAAATTCTGAGTGCAGAGAAGGCAGCTGTTCTGGGAGAGCCTTAACCATCCAGGAATCTAAGGGCAGCAGGGCAGGTCTGATTACTTGGCAGGCAGAGGCTGTGTATACTTTATTATTAGAATGCAGTGGCAAAAAACCGAAATGCAAAGTTAGGCCAATTCAGCTGCCAAAAAAACAGAAACAAAAAAATACTCCACATATAATGGAGCACATCCTGCTGCCCTCTGTGGCTAATGCAGTACACTTAAAGACATTATGCAAAGTGTTCCATAAATTAGTCGTTAATTGGACACCATACTGAATGTTCACAAATGGTTAAAGTAAACTATTCTGTTTTCACTTCACCTTCTACAAAATATTGAATTTCCTGGATTTTAGCTGAGTTAAGGGTACCTTCTTTTTACATATCTATGTTCCTGAAGGGGACATAGCCATGCTCCTAAAGGGTACCCTATTATTATTATTATTATTATTATTATTATTATTATTATTTTATTATTTATACCCCATCCATCTGGCTGAGTTTCCCTAGCCACTCTGGGTGGCTCCCAATCGAGTGTTAAAAACAATACAGCTTTACATATTAAAAACTTCCCTAAACATCAAATCAGGTAGCAAAAGACTAGAGCTTTAGAACCTTGGATAGCTCCAGGCAAACACCACACTCCAACAGGGTCTGGGTGAGGCTTTTTATTCCTTTTATCCCAGGCTATCTCTTCATGATGAGTGGAAAGCCTTAAAGGGGTAGTCATCTGATCTGATCCCAAGACTCCATTGCCTCTCAACCAGCTTTTGCCTTGTGGCCCTTGGTTGAAGGGGTCCAGTTCTTCAGGGAAATCTGGCTCAAAGAGCCCTACATCTGGAGGACTGAGGATTCCCCACTTATTACTCTGTTCCTATCCAGGCATGTCACAGACCCCATCTGCCTGTGCCATTTCTGACACTCATACTACAGGTCGGTCATCCATATGCTAAGGCTATATCATGGCCCCTACCTAGGTGGATTTTAGCCTCTGAATCATTTGCACTGCATGATCAATATTGGGGAAAGCCTTCAGGAGACTTCTGCACAGCTAGGCTTCTACAAAAGTTTCTCATGGTGTGTGCATGTGAATGCATGTGTGCTTTGTTTTGAGTGCGTATCATTCACTCAAGCAGTATAGCTTTATGTCATCGTGCCCATCTGAGTGCTCCTCTGTTGCAAAGCTAGTGAATACTCTCATTCTCTGATGCTCTTGTTTCTCCTTCAATTTGTACAAGCTTGAAGGGATGAGTGTCAATTCTGGGCATTGCGCTCTGTAGCTCTCTGTAGCTTCACATTCCACAATTATCATACCAACCGCCTAAATAAAAGATAGAACAAAAGGGATGCTGATTATTAGAACCCTGGGGCCCAAGGGATCCAAAACAGCATGTGTCCGCCTTGTGTCTCATGTAACAGGTGTCTCTCCAAACAATTTATGCACAATGCAGCATTTCTTTGGCTTTATGAGGAGTTTCTTTTCTTTGCAATTAGCACCATCCTCGGTGAGAGCATCTCTCCCTTGCTCTGGATGAAATACATAGCTTGAAATGCAGGCAGAGAGGCAGGCCTTGCTTGCTAACCTGTTCCCTTCCACTCAGTCTGAATAACTGCTTGGGGAAGATTCCATGGTCTATGGAGCGTTGTTTGTTGAGGAGCTTTGGAAGTGATGACAAATGGCTGTTCTGTGTACCGGAGGGAAGAGGACCCCTCCTCATCACTTATTTATGTTTGGGGAGGGCTTTCCTTTCACTGTTTTCGCTCATTGCTGCCTCATGGCTAGGTTACTTAGCAACCCCGCAGCTATTAGTTCAGATCACTCCTCCTTGCTTGTCACATGCCTCATGCTGGCCTGTAGCCTGATCCCAGTTATTTGCGAAGTAGCAGCCGTGGCCAGCCATCACAGGCCTGTAGTCACTGGGCCAAGGGTGACTGTTCACAGGCCACCTGTTAATGACTCCTGCACTGTGGGTTTTGCGATGGGGACAGGGCAGCTGTCCGATGAGATCAGCATCTGCTCCGTGTTGTCTGTTTAGTGAACAAGAACAGGGCATTTGCAGGAAAGACAGGCATCTGGCCTTGCTCCACGGCTTCAGGTGTTTGATATTAATTTCACCACGCTAGCCACAATGTCTGCATGGGGAAAACAATTGGTATTTCTCCTTTCCTTCCTGAACCATAAATATATTCCCTTATTTTGAGCTCTCTGTGTAGGGCTGGAACGGAGAGAGGAAGGTTCATACTGCAAACCTGATATGAGGATCCTTTTTTAGAATGAGGCTCTGCTGGTTTCTGCATTAGCAGAACACGTACGATGCCACTAGTGTTAAAGGTCTTTCACAGTGGCATGATACTGAGTCATATGGGTTTCAGGTATAGATATGGCATGGGGATTTGTGCTTTTGTCTCCGGTATTTCTTTGTTTGCTTGTTCTTGGGAAACATTGCGAGGACCTTAGCACACTTTTTTGAAATGCATGCAAATATGATTAACTTATTTCATTATAAAGAGGATGATCTTCCTTTTTATTATTGTATAAATGTTATTCTTCAATAAAGTTTTTTAAAAAAACAGCCTTGTTTCAAACAATAAAAAACAAACAACATACAACAACAGCCATGAAGTTTGGTTTGGAAGTCACAGACCTGTAAAGCCAGACACATTTCTAACTTGTTTTTGTTTTTGTTGATATTTTTGTAACCTTTGTTTTCTGTAATGGTAAAAGGGTCTGATGATATCTGTTTGTCTGCCTTAAGATTATGGTCAACAGCTTGTATGCAAGGGAGAGGGGTTGTGTGCCTCTGCTGGAGAATATTGCAGTCAATGCTTCCTCTGTGTGGATTCTCCATCCTCAAAGTCCTTGAGGAACATGACACGAGACCCAAGTTCTTCAAGGATGACACTGGCATTTTCCAGGATTTTGACATCCAATTTTCTTGGCCATTAAATTATTGGTAATCATTTCTGGGTAGCTTCTCCTATATCTGCAAAGGTCCTAGATCACATTACATTCTCCAAGCAAATACATTCTTGAGAAAGCTGGGATGCTTCACATGGAAGATTTAGACTCTGTGAACCAACTCTAAAATTAAAACACATTACCGGACATCACAAGTAGAGATCTGAAGTGGGCAGGGTGCTGTGGGTGATTGCTGTTAGAACGGGGATCAACATTTACCCACTATAAAACGCTTAACTTGGGGTAGAAGGGTGGGTCAATAGATGGGAAACTTTGTTATGGTGGCTTCTAATGTTCTTTGACATGAATCAGTTGGTGCCATAAAAGATTATTCAGAGAGTTGCAAAAACAGGAAACTCCATCCAGAACTGATATGATACTTCTGTTTCTCCCCCTTTCCTTTGGTTGGAATGTGCATGAGTGATACTTGGCTTCCTTTTTCGCCTTTTATTTCTTGGCAGATTTCTCCTTTATTCTTAGGTAATACTGTTTCCTCTTTTTTTGTTTTCTCTTCTGAGACAGACAAGGGAAGATATATTTCTCTGGGTACATAGTGTGTCCCTTGCTTTTTAGGAATGTTTTTCCTCACCCACCAAATCAGTACTCAGAGGAACTGGAAATGCTTGCTTGAATGCATTGCTGCTCATGGCTGATAGAACATGTTTTGCCCATCTCAAGGGTTGAAAAAAAAAATCCAAAAGCAAGCAGTCGACATTGCTAAGCCTACTCACATAAAGCAGAATCCAGTAATTCACTGCAGTCCCGTTAATTTTATGAGGAGAGAATTAAACACACCATCAGCTGTCCCTTTTGGATATACAGGAATTAGAAGTGCTTTGCTTTGGCAGGATTGTGAGTATATACTTTTGAGATGCGGTTCAATTACCCAGCCGTTCCCTGGAACAGAATTAGCTTGCTTCAAATAAGAAGCACTGTATTATGATTTCCTCCATTAATTTGGCAACTGACTATATGGGTAAGACCAGACATACCGTATTTTTTGCTCTATAAGACTCACTTTTTCCCTCCTAAAAAGTAAGGGGAAACGTGTGTGCGTCTTATGGAGCGAATGCAGACTGCGCAGCTATCCCAGAAGCCAGAACAGCAAGAGGGATCGATCCTTCTTGTTGTTATGCCTTCTGAGATTCAGAATATTTTTTTTCTTGTTTTCCTCCTCCAAAAACTAGGTGCGTCTTATGGTCTGGTGCGTCTTATAGAGCGAAAAATACGGTACTTCCCAGCTCCTGATGTTCACTTTTACTTTCATTCACTTAGTACAGAACAAAATCCAACCAGCAGAATGCTAAAAAGTGCTCTTTTTTTTCAACGCTGAGATTATTGATTATCTCAGGCCTGTGCTGAACATTGATACCATTGACTATAATATCCATTGCAATCCCAAGCCTAGCAATGGTGGGGCTTAACAGAGTGGTGTAGCCACTACAATATCCACAGTTCTGCTGTTTGCACCAGCTATGGTAGAAGGTGGAAGTCAGGGAGCTTCTAGGTTGGCTGTCATGGGCCGCTCAGTTCTGTCAGGATCTGACATGGCTTAGCAAAAGAGGAGGGAGGAGGAAATGCATTAGTTGAGGGGATGCTTGTTGACTTCAGATTTCAGAAACAGGGAAGTATCACTCCTTCTGTGGGTCACAGAACCTCATTGGGGAGCGGGGGAGAAGGCTGAGCAGGAAGAGGGGCTGGTGCCAGAGGGGCAGGATGCAGTTTTGTCACTGAGAACCAGGTATTATGGTACTGTGGTATCTCAAGTTACAAACATTTCGGGCTACAGACTCCACTAACCCGGAAGTAGTACCTCGGGTTAAGAACTTTGCCCCAGGATGAGAACAGAAATAGCGCGATGGCAGCGGGAGGCCCCATTCGCTAAAGTGGTACCTAAGGTTAAGAATGGTTTCAGGTTAAGAACGGACCTCCGGAACGAATTAAGTTTGTAACCAGAGATACCACTGTATATCTTGTAGCTTCCCAGAGAGACTCCACATTAGAATGAGCAGTAAGGTGAGAGAGTCCTATGAGTGAGCTCAACCCACCTCGTCTTTAAATGCTTGGTGGGAGGGACATGGTAAATTTTGGGCTTCTGTTTAGTTCTGCTGTCTTGCCTTGCTCTTGTACAGTGGTACCTCGGGTTACAGATGCTTCAGGTTACAGACTCCGCTAACCCAGAAATAGTACCTCAGGTTACGAACTTTGCTTCAGGATGAGAACCGAAATCGTGCTCTGGTGGCCTGGCGGCAGCGGGAGGCCCCATTAGCTAAAGTGGTGCTTCAGGTTAAGAACAGTTTCAGGTTAAGAACAGACCTCCGGAACGAATTAAGTTCTTAACCTGAGGTACCACTGTACCATGGAATCATAACTTCTAGACACCTTGCTTGCTGCTGAGCCTTTACCGTTAATAGCCTTTCTTATTCCCAAGTAAGAGCTGCTATAATTGTCTTTTGGGACAGGAGCATGACACTGGCGCAGCAAGAAAAGGCCCAAATGGATCATTTGAACTTGCAGCCTGAAACTAGTGATGGGATTTTTTGATAAACCCCTCCCCCCAAAAAAGAAAAAAAGACAAAAAGAGAGGATATCTAGCATTTTCTTTCCCTGAACCATCTTCAGGCACGGGAAATTACTACTAATTTGTAAAATTAAATGGGTTAATATTGTTTCCTCCAGGGGATAAAAGCTTGTAAATGTGACAAATGCTTTCATTTTGAAGACTTCCAAGTAAAAGAAAAATAAGCTGGCTTTCTACAAAGGTCACAAAATTATATCCAAGAGAGATAGGTTGAAGAAATTTGTTTGCTTGTGGTGAGCAAAATTTAATTCTGCCAGTGACCAGCAGAGAGCCTCCAGTGTACTTTGCAAAAAAAAAGCAGTATTTTTTTCTAAAAAGCCTTTGGCAAGATGGTGCACGGCTGCATCTTCGAGGGAACATATTACTACAAACATGCACATAAAAGCTCACTGTATTCCCCTGTTAGGCTATGGACTTAAAAGAGGCTGGCTTTGCACCTGCGGAAAATGAAGTGCGGAAGCTGAATCCCAATTGATACTAGGTTAGCAATCATCGCCACGTGTGGATCCCCGTGAAAGGCATTTGATAAGAAAAATAAAGCCTTACTTTTTAGCGAGCTCTTTTAAGATAAATAGCTTTTCTGTCTTTGCAGGAGTTTTATATTTTATTTGTTTTAACTTTTATTTGTTTTTATATTTTATTTGTTTTAACATAAAATTATTTTAAAATAAAATCATTGTATTTTAAAATGATTTTTAATGCTGCTGCTATTGTCCGGGGCATAGGAAAGGGGGTGGGGTGGGGGCCCCAGGTGCCATCATGGGGTTGGTTTTTTTGACAAATTTGCAAGGAACAATTACTGCCCTACTAGGGCGGTTCATAAAAAACTTTTTTTAAAAAATGCCTGCTCCAAAGGTCTTATCTTACTACATATATAGTCATATGTGAAATTTCATGCATATCAGTTAATATCTTGGCCCTCCTCCATGAAAATAGCTGTTTACTTGGCCGTTTTCCTATGTCGTGAAGGCTGAAATTTCAATTCAGTCCCACTGATCATGATGAGACTAGATTGCTGCTGTGCAGTCCTGTTTTTTAAATAAATGTTTTCCTTTTCAGATAATACAGAGCATGGTGAAATCTCATTAAATATAACCTCTCCTTCAGTAGTTTCAAGCACTACTGCAGGTTCCACATAATATCTGTACTGCATTGTTTACTGTGACAGTACATGCACTTTGGAACTCCCCGCCTATTTCAACAAAGCACATGCCTTTGCTAGACTCTTTTCAAGCACCTGCTAAAAGGATTCTTCTTTAGGCAAGCATACCTAGATGCTTAGGAAGTTGAAGTAATTTTAATCTTAATATTTTAGCTTTTGTATTTTTTAAAGTAGGTTTGTTAATTTTTCTTGATTTTACTGCTGTGGTTTTGTTTTTGTTTTTTTTTTGTTTTGGTAAACCAGTTTGCAGGTTTTTTAAAAATAAATTTTATTAAATAATTAAACAATAAATATAAATAAAATAACACAAGCCAAAACACAATCCATCCTGTAGATTTAAGTATCTGTCCATAGTTACCTACTTGTTATCAGAGGCCCAGAATCCACATTCCTTTGTAAGAAAATATGAAATAACGTAAAACCATTTTTGCAGGCCAAAAAAATTAATAAAAATCAATGTGGGGAGGGATGTGTGACAAGAAATTTTCTGCACTGGGTACCACCTGACCTTCCTACCCTCTGGCTATTGTAAGTTTTTGAAGTTGTATTCTGCTTTTATTCTGTGTAAGCCACCTTGAGTAGGATATGTGTGTGTATAATAATAACCTTAAAAATCCAAAAATGACACTTACTCCTTCCCTCCCCTACATAGCTGTCAACTTACAGATTTGAAAATAAGGGACCAGCAGCCTTGAAAATAAGGGACCAGCAGCCAAAATAAGGGACCTGCAACCTCACCTGTTCCAGGCACTCCAGTCTGGTCAAACTCATGCTGGTAGCTTCAAGAACACTGTCCAACCAACTTTGTAACCAGAGGTTCAACTGAATAGAATCTGAATCACATGCACCACAAGGCCTATGCAGCCTCAACTTAAGATGGCTCCCCAGCCTGGCTTTGCACTGCAAAGTTTGCAGAAGCATGTGCAACAAAATGGCGTCCAGCATTCAAAAACCCCCTCAGCTTGCATTACTAGCCACACACAAGGCATACAAGCTCCACCCCCCAGTCGTTCTTAGACTACTTATTGGGTGAGCAACATAGCCAAGCAACACAGTTGGAGCCTCCCTCCTCCCTGGCCGGCAGGGAGGGAGGGAGAGGAGCTGCTTCCTTTGAAATTTAAGGGATATCATTTAAGGGACATCCATCAATAAGGGACAGCAGCGGGACATGGCGCTGGAATAAGGGACTGTCCCTTCAAATAAGGGACACTTGACAGCTATGCTCCCCTACCAAAAATCTTACATTTCCCCCCTTCTTAAAAAAGGCTTGCTTTTATTGACATTTTCTGTAACATTAGCAATAAACAATTCAAAGTTAGCATATAGAGCACATTTGTGACAGTTGACCCTTCAAACAAAATTCTGTTTTCTCCTTTTGATATTTGTTGAGATTTGTAATCTAACCCTATCCAAATGGGTACACTTCTTTATCTCATTAAACATAATATGGGCCGTGCAAGCTAAATTACTGACATTTACAATTTACACATGGGAAGTTGAGGTTGACGGAGCTACACCTGCCAAGGAGACCCAGTTTTGCATGTGGGAAGTCTGGGTACTATTATACGGCCACTGCCTTTCCATAAAGAAGAAGTTTGTGGCATCTACATAGTCAATTAATTCTAATGTAGCATGTTTCATATATTTGGCTATATGGATATTTCCAAAACACTTCAAGCCTGTATCATTATCTGAGCCTCTCTATATTGTGTGTGTTTTAGCAGAGAATCTGGGCTTTTTTGCACTTCATAACATGTGGCAGATAATATGATACTTGGAGGACTCATGCTTCTGTTGGTTTTTTTGCTGTTTGTTTCCTTGTCAAAGAGAAGAAGTTGCAAGATTCCCACACTGCAAGATGTGAAAACTTCACACTAAAACAGCAATCCTGTGCACACTTACCTGGGAGTAAGTTTCCTTTGATTCAGTGGGGCTTATTTCTGAGGAGACATGCGAAGTATTATGCTATACCTAGCCTCCCTCCAGGGATCCCCACCCTGCCCAGGTGGGAGGTAGTGAATGAGATGCGCAGTGAAAATCAGAAACAGAAGATGCACATTCATTAAAGCATCCTCAGACAATCCTTGTGTGTTCCTCCCAAATTGGGGTAGGTCAGGGGATGATGCTGCAGGTGCTGTTGGCTCATGGTTAGGGCTGCCACCTGTCCCTAGAAAAACATGATCATCCTTTTTTTTTTTTTGGAAGGAAAGTGTCCCCTGTCCTGTTTGGAATTCAAACGGGATGCCATTTTTCATGTACAGTGGTACCTCAGGTTAAGTACTTAATTTGTTCCGGAGGTCTGTTCTTAACCTGAAACTGTTATTAACCTGAAGCACCACTTTAGCTAATGGGGCCTCCTGCTGCCGCCGCGTCACTGGAGCACGATTTCTTTTCTCATCCTGAAGCAAAGTTCTTAACATGAAGCCCTGTTTCTGGGTTAGCGGAGTCTGTAACCTGAAGCGTATGTAACCTGAGGTACCACTGTATTTGAGCTTCTCCTCCTCAAAACTGTGCAAGCAGCGCAGAGGGTGAGTCTGGTGGGAGGAAGAGAGCAAGCATGCTGAGTATAGCTGTCAACTTTCCCCTTTTCTTGCGAGAAATCCTATTCGGAATAAGGGAATTTCCCTTTAAAAAAGGGAAACGTTGACAGCTATGATGCTGAGTGGGACTTTGTGTAGGCAGAGGGTGAGTCAATGAGTAAGAGAGCCGAGAGTTATTGCGGGACTTTTGAGGGTGAGGTGGGGCCAGAAGGTGGAGTTTGAGAGAGAGTATTTTTGTGTGGGCAGAGAGTGGGTTGCAGAAAGCATGGGGGGGGGGTTGCAGTGCACAGGCCTGCTATGGTGGAGTCTTGAGTTTTGCGTGGGTGAATAGTGGGAGGGGGGTTTGCAGGGGCCTGGTGGAAAGGAGGAAAGAGTTTTTGTGTGAGCAGACGCAGGTGCATTGGAAACGGAGGACCCCCCCCCAACCCATCTCACATTTTGCCCAACCAAAAGGTTGCAACCTAGTCATGGTTGTGATTGACTATTATTATGCTACTGAGCTGAAACAATGAAATCAGAACTGAGAAAGATGCTAGCATTTGGTGTCAATTTAGTGCTGCATGAACATTTGGTTTTACAAAGAGCTGTGATGGTTGTCTTTGCTGTGCCCTAATCTTGTGATGTATGTGGATGCAAAATAAAAACCTGGGTGAGACAGGCTATGTTTAGATTTTGTTGGTAAATGATGGGGCCTTCTCATGGGTGTAGCCAAGGGGGGCAGGGGGCAGCAGCTGGCCCCCCATCAATAAAAACCAATAAAAATACTTAACTAACTGAGGTTCTGCCCTCCTAATTTTTGGTTCTGCCCTCCTCCAACAAAAGCCTTTCCCCAAACAAAAATCCTGGCTATGCCCATGGGCCTTCTTACAGCAGAGTCAGAATGCATGTCCTTGGCTGATCTTTCAAGAAGTTCTTGATTTTGATGTAAAATAGACAGTTAAATGGAGCCCCAGTCCCCCCCCCCATTTCTCTCCTAACAACCATTAACCTTTTTAACTTTCCTCTTGACTGCTAAAAGACCCCAAAACACAAAGGCAAATCTCAAAGTGCTAGAAAAATGAATTTGGTTCTAAAAACACTCCAATAAACATTTTTTATTTTGCAATTACACCATTTCCCCCTGTTCTTTGTACAGTTGTACCTTGGGTTAAGTACTTAATTCATTCCAGAGGTCCGTTCTTAACCTGAAACTGTCCTTAACCTGAAGCACCACTTTAGCTAAAGGGGCCTCCCGCTGCTGCCGCGCCGCCAGAGCATGATTTCTGTTCTCATCCTGAAGCAAAGTTCTTAATCCAAGGTACTATTTCTGGGTTAGCGGATTTATGTTGGGGGGGGGCAGGCTTCATGTTTGGGAGGGGTAGAACATCAGTTAAGTATTTTTATTGATTTACTTGATGGGGGGAGCTGTCCCTCCCTGTCGTCGTCGTCCCCCCCCTCCGGCTACACCCATGCTCTTTTCTTTGCTCTTAGTTTGTTGCTACTGAAATGTGTTTTTGGGCTTCCTATCTAGAAACCCAGTGGGGTTTTTTTTTGGAGAGGAAGGAAGCAGCATTTTTGTTTTTTTTTTAAATTAAACACTGAATTATTTAGAATACCTATATGGTGCTTTATAACCTCAGGAAGCTCTGGAAGTGGCTTCCAAGGGCTACAGTCAAATTTGTTTAGAATCAGGAATTACTTCATCCCTGCACAAGCGTTGTGCAAAACCTACATGCACGTGAGAATGAGCCTGCTAAACACCACCTCCTGATAGTTTCCAACTTGTGGAAGGCAAAGGTCTGAAGCATGAAGCCTCTGTACTTCTGGAAGCTCCACATTCATTTTTGAATCCTGATTTTCTAGGGTTCTAAAACAAGCAAAGAATCACCTTCCACAAACTGAAAGGCAATGTGAAGGATAGCAAGTGGGTGGAACCTTGTCTGCTCATGTGTAGATTTTACGCATGAGTAGAACATGCGTCCAACAACATATAGAGGACACCACGCTAGGGATGGCCGTTCTAGGGCAATGGGGCATAAATGTGCATAGGAAACAGCTTTAAAGTGCAATTCAGATCTCATAACAGGTGATAGGAAAGATCCCTTGCTGAGATCTTGGAAGGCCCACCATTGCCAAAATACTCAGAGAGCTGCCTTAAATCAAGGCAGAGTGTTTTGTTCATTTAGCCCAGTATTGTTGACTCTATTCTGACCAACTGGAAGGCACTAGGTTGGGGAAGGCTATTCTTGTGTTGTATTTGTATCTCTGATTTTATCAATGTGGGTTATATTTCTAATTTCCCTTTCTACTTTTGTATTTTATAAAGCAGTAACATTTCCAAATGTGTCAGGAATATGCGCTGTATAATCTTGAATTATTTTAGGCTACTCCATGAGGTATTATAATTCATGCTAAACTGAGTGTACTTGCCATGACTGTTGAGTTCTGGCTAGCTAAGACCCAAATCCCATTGCAGAGGTTTGCCATGGTGGTAAATCATTTCCACTGTGTGTGTGTGTTCGTTGTCTTTGTGGATGCAATACCACTTGGTCCAAGTTACACTAATGTTTGTGTTCCACTGTGGTCTCTGGCTGAACAGGTTTTGCAGGATTTTGTGTAGGGTGGTCAGATGCAAAAGGACAGGAATTCTATACTTTTAATAGTTCACCTACTGAAATTCCCTCTTATGCATAACTATTAAAGATGCGCTAGGACTTCAAGCTGTAGTTTGGAAAAGCTGTAACTAGCTTCTAAAAGCACAACTATTCCAGGTATAACAGGCATATATATATTAGTGCTTCTGTCACTGACACATATTGGATAGAACTCAAAGGAAGTTAGCATACTTCTCCCTATACAATGCCAGGAATAGTTTTGAAGCCATTTTTTTGCTTTTTTAAAAAGTAGTTTTTTGATTATATGAAAAAAACAGGTGTATATGTACATATGTGCTCATTTAGCTCTTAAACAAGCAAATAGATTAAAAAAAATAATGCAAAGTTTCCCTTAAGAGTGAAACTGATTACTCCAGAAGCTGCTTGACATCCAATCTAGCCAATTTCATCACTCCATTGATCTGACTAGGGAAACAGTTGCAGCAATTAGAAATTAAGAACTTGGAACAAACAAGCTCCCCCTGGCTCTTACTATTACACTTGTATCTTCATGCAGCTATTGATACAGGATTGTGACTAGTGCTATTGTAATAGCGATAAGAGGAAAACTGGTGCTGCTGTTCCCCAGAACAAACCTATCTGTACACAGCCCAGGTTGTGTTGCTTCAACCACAAGAGAGATCTCTGTGGTAAAGCTGCATAATTCTGCTAGCTGGTTAAAGGTAAAGGTAAAGGTACCCCTGCCCGTACGGGCCAGTCTTGACAGACTCTGGGGTTGTGCGCCCATCTCACTTAAGAGGCCAGGGGCCAGCGCTGTCCGGAGACACTTCCGGGTCACGTGGCCAGCGTGACATCGCTGCTCTGGCGAGCCAGAGCCGCACACGGAAACGCCGTTTACCTTCCCGCTGGTAAGCGGTCCCTATTTATCTACTTGCACTTCGACATGCTTTCGAACTGCTAGGTTGGCAGGCGCTGGGACCGAGCAGCGGGAGCGCACCCCGCCGCAGGGATTCGAACCGCCGACCTTTCGATCGGCAAGTCCTAGGCGCTGAGGCTTTAACCCACAGCGCCACCTGCGTCCCTTCTAGCTGGTTACGTTTGTGCAAAGGCTCTCCAGGTGGTCAGTAGTTTAAAAATGCTGAATCATGCTTCAGTAGGTCAACTTAAGTAGTTTTAGATCCACCAACACTCACTCCATAGGTGAGAGCTTGAGTTCCAGTCCACCAGTAATTCAAAAGCCTTGCCGATATCCCAGGATATGGAGCTCTCCCTCATGAAAAGTAGCTCTGTAGAATTGACATTTATACATGATTTTAATATTTGAAGGTGCTTTTGACTCAAATTAATTTTTGGTTTATTTTGTTCTCTTTCATATATTCATTCAAATAACTTTCTCTTTGGATTCTTTTTCTTTGGCAACCACTCATAGCCAAGTAAGATTGTCTTGTCTTCCATGAACATGGTCTTAACGGTGTGTCCATAGGTGACTGTGGAAGCCAATTCTGGATCCACACATCCTTCCACAGTGGAGACATAGGTTTCTGGGTGGGAGTTGATCAGGGTGAGGGTTTGCCAAACGTGGCTTCCTCTTTGCACATTTCTCCCTTTCGTCCTGAGTTTGAGCGTCTTCAAAGTCCATGCCACCTTTGGCAAAGGCTGTTCTCCACTTGGAGCGCTCTTCGGATTACAGTACTTTGAAACCTAGGGATGTGGGTGGCGCTGTGGTCTAAACCACTGAGCCTCTGGAGTTGCTGATCAGAAGGTCGGCGGTTCAAATCCGCACGATGGAGTGAGATCCTGTTGCTCTGTCCCAGCTTCTGCCAATCTAGCAGTTCAAAAGCACACCAGTGCAAGTAGATAGATAGGTATCACTGTGACGGGAAGGTAAATGGCGTTTCCGTGTGCTCTGGCTTCCATCACGGTGTTCTGTTGCACCATAAGCGGTTTAGTCTTGCTGGCCACATGACCTGGAAAGCTGTTTGTGGACAAACACCGGCTCCCTCGGCCTGAAAGTGAAATGAGAGCTGCAACCCCATAGTCGCCTTTGCCTGGATGTAACCGTCCAGGGGTCTTTTTTTCAACCTTACTATGAAACCTCGATGAGTGTGAGCATATATGCTTATGTGCACTGTATACATGTTTCTGAGCAGCTGCTGAAAAGTCTGTAGCATTTATTTAATGAGGAAGGTTGTTCTGAGCTCAGTGGAGGGGGACAAATTTGTATACATGATGAAGATGATCCTACTTGAAGCTGTGGAGTAGAACGGTCAACAAGCTGTGGCTCATGACTGAAGTAGACCTTAATGTCTTTCTGGAGTGTGAAAAGCAGAAATGCTAACAAGGCTTTAGTCAACCAGTGTGAAGAAGATACAAGATTTGTAACTCAATGCTGTTCTCAGCACTGAGTGACCTTTAGGAGTTTCCCTGTATCCTGATAAGACTCAGGATCAGGGGTCAGCAACCTTTTTCAGCCGTGGGCTGCTCCACTGTCCCTCAGACCATGTGGTGGGCAGGACTATATATATATATATATATATATATATATATATATATGAACGAATTCCTGTGCCCCACAAATAACCCAGAGATGCATTTTAAATAAAAGCACACTTTCTACTCATGTAAAAACAACGCTGATTCCCAGACCGTCCACAGGCCAGATTGAGAAGGCGATTGGGCCGTATCTGGCCCACGGGCCTTAGGTTGCCTGCCCCTGCTCAGGATCATGTCAACTGCAAAATAATGGCATCTTGCTTTTCCAGGTGTTTGCCTCCTGACTTGCCATTTTCCAATACAGAATTTCTTTTAGCTGTGAACAAAGGGAGAATGAAGCAATCAATCAGGAAGTAGGAATTTTTAAAGTAGTTTTTTTAGATATTGGAATTCAGCTTCATCTCTGTTTCATCCAAGAAGTTTTTTTCTGATATCTTTTTGTAACGTAACTGAACTCTTCTTTGGAACACACACATTCCAAACTATCGATGTCAGAGTGTATTCTTACCGCTTTTAATAATTTTACTTTGCTTTAGGCTTCTCTGTGCTGAATTTTCCATGTACTTTTTGTACAACTCTGATTGATTTTTGTTATTTGCTTGAGGATATTTTATTTCTCCCTTATCAGAATTCCTCCTTGTGATTATTAAACATAGTTAGGTGTTTCCTGACCTTCGTCCTATGGACAACTTTGTATTCAATTTTTTAATAGTTTATTTTGTTCAGATTTCACTATTTTATTTTTAAAACATTTTTCTTTAATTTTTACCTGGGGTAATCTTCTGTTTGGGTTTTCCTGTACCCTGTATACTAGAAACTGGATTGATCTCTAGTAACATGGATCTAAGACTGCAGGATCCTGATTTCTGGAATTTCACTCTGGGTTGGTATCTATGTTCTTTTTTAAAACAAAAAGGCCATGAAATTAGGACAGCTGGGACCACATAGTAATCTTTAACTAAGGCGGGTTTGTTGTTGGTGAGCCAATGTAGGATTCGGCAGTAGTTAAATTGTAGTTAATTTTAATATTGCATATTGTAATCTTTGCGCATAATAGCCACTTTATTGTTTATTGGATTTTTCGTCCCCCAAGATGTATTTATATATAATGTACTTTTGATTTCTCTTTGACAATATTATGCTTATATCTTTCATAAACTAAAATGCATTGCTTGGTCTTCTGCTGAAGACTGAATCTTTCCAAATGAATCTTTCCAAACAGATTGTAACCTCTTGGGTCCTGGTTGGTCACCAGCCTCTTAAAGGTAAAGGGTAAAGGGGTCCCTGACCATTAGGTCCAGTTGTGACCGACTTTGGGGTTGCGGCGCTCATCTCGCTTTATTGGCCGAGGGAGCCGGCGTACAGCTTCCGGGTCATGTGGCCAGCATGACTAAGCCGCTTCTGGTGAACCAATGATATAAACTGAGTACCTCGCTTTCAAAAGATCAGATTTGTTGTTGTTGTTGATTGAATATAGGTTCATTTGCAAATCCTATGTAGAGTTTCAAATAAGTAAATCCCATTAAACAAGAAGACTTAATTCTGAGTAAGGATGCACAGGATTGTGCTGAACCTGTTTCTGTAGCAACTAATTTATCTCTGCAATGTTAGCATGCAATGCAATTATTCCTCATTTGTACTGCATTATCCTTCTCACTGTTTATACTGGGATGAGCTAAAACTTCATTACGATTCAGAGAGCATAGAGAGCCGTTTTAGCCAATCCATTCTTTCTGGAATAGTTGACATTTTTAATGAGCTTCAGTTAGTGATGTCTGTTAACTTCAGTGGGAATACTCTGAGTAGGAGCAGCATCGAATATAACCCCATACTGTATATCTGAGACTTCCCATGAAAATCAGGCTGGCCGCTGTTAAAAACCCAGTACTGGTCTACATGGTCTGATTCAGGCAAGGCAATTCTTATGCTTTCTTAAGAGTCTCACTGTCATGCAGAGAGCAGAGCACAATTTGTACCAACAAATATCCATCAAATATGCCCTCTAGCTTCTGACCTTAACTGTGACGTCCGCATAGCTATGGCCCAGCAACTTCACTACTGGTTGGAATTAGGGAATGAGTAATAGACAGCTGTTTGGAGTTGTTGACAGCAGAGCATCTGAGGTCAGTCTTTGCTGAGGTTGTGGGTACCACGCTGGTGAACTGAGAATTATAGTGTTGTAGCTCAACTCATTATCCTACACTAGAGTAGGATTAATTAGCCTAACTACTCACGACAGATGTTTATACAGCCTTTATTAGCCTTACAGCTCTTAGGAACATTAAAGTAAGAGCACTTCTTTAAAAAATAAAAAAAATGCAAAATCTTAAGTGCTAAAAATTGTGTTAAAAAAATTCTCAGATAAAAGTCAGCTTGGTATGGTGGCTAAAGTTTTTGATTAGGGCTGAAATACCTATTGAGTTCTGAAGCTGTTTCTGTCACTCTTTTTGTGCTGCTTTGGAGGAAGGATGAGATAAAATATGATTAATGAATATATTTCTAATCCCAACAGCAGACGTCACTTAAACTAACATATAGTACTGCATGTCAGAGTTGCTATTATTTATTTATTTAAAGTAATATACCGCTTGATTGTAGAAAACCGCAAAGCTGTTTTTGTGTGTGAGAAAGGAGGGATGATTCGTTTAACTCACTGCGTTCTCCCCTGCCACTTCCCCTCCAAGGTGGTTTTCCTTTCAGCTGAGAAGGGACCCTGAGGATCATCTAGTCCAACCCCCTATAATGCAGGAATATGCAGCTGTCAGAAACCGAACCTGCAGCCTTGGTGTTGTCAGAACCACACTCTTAACCAATTGAGCAGTCCAGCTATCCCTGGATCAAGCGGCAAATAACATTCAACAGGAAAATAGGTCTTCTTCCTGAAATCTTTGGAGCCCTTTTAGACCTTTTAAAATTCTCATTCGTCACAGATTTTTAAGAGACTGGGTGGCCTCTTTTCACAGATGCTGTGGTAGCTGGTCTCCTGCATCATCAGGGAGTTGGACTGGATGACCTTTGAGATGCTTTCCAACTCTTTAATTTTAGGACATTCTCATTGAACGAATTCAACAAGGGGCAATTTATTTTATTTTCTCTCTCCTTTGCTTTCATCTGGAATAAGAATGCCATGATGGGACAGGCTAAAAGGGAAATCTCTGTATGTTGAAATGTTAAAAAATGTTGCAAAACTATCTTTAAAAAAATGAGATACTGCTGTGAATCGGATTCTTCTAAGCTGCAGGCATTAATCTCTGTTTTCTCCTTTTTCTGTTTTCTCCTTTTTTCTGATGCACATTTTTAGGGGGGCTTTCTCAGTTGTGCGGCGCTGTGTCAAACTCTGCACTGGACACGAATATGCAGCAAAGATTATCAACACCAAGAAGCTCTCAGCAAGAGGTAGGCTTCCTTTGTTTTGTGCAATAGATGAGGCTTTTGAAACTCATATTACAGGACAATTCTCTGGTAGCAGGCCACTCACTTGTTGTTTCAATCAGGAGAGACACAGGGTGCTGCAGTGCTCAAATAGGAGTACAGTGTTGAATTATGAGAGACTAGGATAGATAGGAGATAATTGCGAAAGACAGGAAGCTGCTATAGATATTGAGTGCAGTAATCACTGCCAATCAAAAGGGGGGTGTAGAAGAACTCTATAAACAATAAGACTTATCTCCTTCAAGGTATTTCCCAATCTAAGCTTGGAATTTTCCCTTTTTGTAGGCAGCAAGAATAAGAGAGCTTTTGCCCTTTCACTAATAATGCTTTTGCCCTTGGAATTTCAAAATTTATGATTAGCTCAACGGATGGGGTATTTATACCTTATAGACTGGAACTAACAGGTTGTGGAAGGGTATATCTATGAGATTAATGAAGACAACGTGAAGGAAATTGAGTTTGCTGAAGCAGTGGTACTGTAAGTGATTAACCCAGACCTTGTGATTGTAGAGCTGGGCAGTAGGTGAAGATGGGACTCATTAAACCATGACGAACTGATTTTTAGGAAGTCTGTTAGCCCCAATGAAGCAGCTCCCACTGAACAGTGAGTCGCTATTCAAAAGAGGGCTGGACATGAGGATCTAAGCATAGCCTTGCTATTAATTTGATTATTTAAGATGAGAATGATGGTTAGTTTTCTGACAAGCCATTGTGACTAATAAGTTTACCTATCCATGAACAACTGTGGCAGATTTTGGTACTAAGCTGAATTAGGCAAATTGGATTTGTTTCTAGATAACAAAAGTTGGCCTGCTGTGGTGGTTAATTTAGATGGCTCTCATTGAGCAATATGTGCACACAACTTTTTAGGGAAGTGGAATGGAAAAACTGAGTTGGCTCAGAGATGGGTCAGTTAAAGTTTGTCTTTCAACTCCCAAAATAATATTGCCTTATGTCTATGAAAATTGTTTATGATTTTCTATGACATACATACATAAGTGCACTTTTCTCTCCATATGTGCAGAGTACCTTTCTGTTCTGATAGGAAGATAGGGAACGGCAGTGTGCTTCTGGGCATCCGAAGAGTATTAATTTGAAGTCCTTTGGTTTTCGTTTTTGAAAGCTTATCAATGACAGTACTGAACCTGGTGAGGCTCTAGCTGGTTGATAGCCTTAAAGGCAAACAGACAACCAAGGTGCCAATATGGTCCTGGCTTTGCAGGGCTGATGTTCTATTTCTGAGCTCAGTCAAGACAGAGTCATTTTATGCAGGCACAACAGGGTTGGGAAATGCAGTGTCTGCTTGTGCCTCTCATAATTACTTCCTGTGTGGCCTCAGGAAGATTATCTTCATTCTTTGAGGACATTGGCTTCAAGATAAATAGGAGGTAAAGTCGAGGTTGGTTCACTAAATTGTTAAATTAGCAGAGAC
This sequence comes from Podarcis cretensis, assembly GCF_951804945.1. NCBI lineage: Eukaryota > Metazoa > Chordata > Lepidosauria > Squamata > Lacertidae > Podarcis > Podarcis cretensis. The sequence goes on along the minus strand of NC_137185.1, from coordinate 35,399,955 downwards.
ATCCCTTGTACATCTATTTCATTGACTTGACGAAGGACTTTGACCTCATCAGCTGAAAAGGACTTTTCACACTGCTCAACAAGATAGGATTCCCACCTAAGTTCTGCAAGATGATTGTGTCCCTTTCATGAGAACATGCATGGCACTGTTCAGTATGACGATTCATCCTCTTTGGCATAGTCTTCTCCCTATTGCTTTTCTATGCCTTCAGCTTCACTGAAGATGGTGTCTACCTGGGTTCCCCCCATAACCAACAACATTTCCCTTGACGCTGAGCTGGACAAGCATAGTGGCAAGGCAGCTATGGCAATGGCTCGCCTTTCCAAAAGGGCATGGGAGAATTTGATGCTAATGACCAATACCAAGATGAAGTTGCATGTTGAGCACACTGCTTTAATGAAAGTGAGTTGTGGGCAACTTACACACTGCCTTCAGGAAGATTTTGGGCATCACATGGCAGGACAGAGTCTCAAACACAGATATGCTCTCCCAAGCCCACATTCCCAGCATGTTTTCATATTTCCATCTCAGTGACATTTATGCTGGCTTGGTCATGTCCACAGCTTGGAAGATGGCAGGATTCCCATGGACTTGCTCCACAGAGCGCTGGCTTCAAGCATTAGGCCTGTTGGCAGTCCAGCTCTGTGTTACAAAGATGTCTGCAAACGTGACATAAAGGCTGGCCACGTTAACCCTGCTGTAAGTGAATCCCTTGCAGACAATCACAGTGCCTGGAGACAGGCAGTCTGGGTGTGTATCCACAGCAGTGATCAGAGGAGGAAGGACTGCTGGGAGGAGCACAGAGAGAAGAAACACCATGGTGCACCTGCAGCAGCAAAACCAAACATGTTCATCTGCCCCACCTGCAGTAAAAGATGTCGATCTCATATTGGTCTCTACAGCCATAGTAGGAGCTGTAACTCTTGAAAGGTTTGACTTTACCCCCCCCCCCAAAGGCTCACTTCTCCATTCTGCCCCAACAATGGAAACTGGATTAGTCCCGGCAATGAAACTGGATTAGTAAAGTTTAGATGCAGGGGAGATATTGTGGCTGAGATGACTTAGTTTAGAGAGGAGCTGATTAGAAAGTGACAAGTCTGAAGTGTTTAAAGAAGCTGAAGGTTATTAACTGGGCTAAACTCAATGATCTCAGGAAGGCCACAGAGGCTAGCAGGGGTTAAGTCAATGAGGCATGTAGTGCCTGTAAGTAGTATATAAGGAAGGGTATTATGATTGGAGTAGAGAGGCTGACAAATAAGCTGCTAGAGTCAAATCGCAGTAATGCTATTGGCTAAAGTGAGATGAAGGTACAGTGATGCCCCGCAAGACGAACGCCTCGCAAGACGGAAAACCCGCTAGACGAAAGGGTTTTCCGTTTTGGAGGCGCTTCGCTAAACGAATTTCTCTATGGGGTTGCTTCGCAAGACGAAAAAATCTTGCGAGTTCCCGCGGGTTTTTTTCGCTCCCCCCCCTTTCTTAAGCCGCTAAGCCGCTTATCAGCTGTTCCGCTGATAAGCCGCCTCTCAGCTGATCGCTAAAAGCCGCTAGACCGCTAATAGCGCTAATCCGCTAAGCCGTCAATGGGCTTGCTTCGCAAGACGAAAAAACCGCTAGACGAAGAGAATCGCAGAACGGATTAATTTCGTCTTGCGAGGCACCACTGTATTTGACATTGAAATCCTTAGTCAGATCTATGCAGGCCTGCTTAGGATCAGGAGAGCACTTCAAAAGGCTAACTCTTATCCCCTTCTCTCTGTCTCTTGTTTCTTTCCCAGCTGGAAAGAAGGCAGATGTCTTGTATTCAGGCACAGTAAATTAACTGTTGAATTAACTGGAACACCATGTGTCCTGAGCCCAGTCAAACAGTTGCATCCAACCCTTGAAAGTGATTTCGGAATACAGGACCAGTCTAACAGGTCAAGATTCTTAATGTCTTGGAGTGTACCGTATTGGTAGACTTCAAACAGGAATTCTAGTGGTAGGAATGAGGAACATGAAATGTGAGAAGGGGACTTGCGGGTTGGCGTCCCCGGCAATGGCGGAGCTCCTCCGATCGGGAGGAACTTGCTCCGTGGAAAGTTGGGTCTGAACCGCCACGGCGAAGGCGGAGACCCATTGAAATCACAGGCGGAAGAAGCTTGTGAACCTGGGATTCGGCTGGCACCTTTTGCGCCTCCCCTACTCGCGGGGAAACCCTGTTTTGGGGATCCGGAGCAACGTGGGGTGAGCGGTGCGGTGCTTTGAATCGACCGCTTCTTTCACAGAGTGAAGCCGCATTGCTGTTGCCGGAGAGCGCTGACTTTTTCTTGTGGACAATTGGATTTTAAACAACAACCCGTGAGTAAAATGGAAAATTGGATCTTTAAATATCTTAATTTGGCATCGAACGGGGAAGGTTCAAAACAGGAAGTCCGCCTTCCCCTTTTGTAAATAGACTGAAGCAAAGAGCTTACAAGTCAAGGTCTCGGAAAGCCTTATGTAAAGGATTAAACTTCCATCGATTGAAATTATTAGACCCCCCTTGGAAGCAGGAGAAGAGGGGGGGGGAATTTTGGACTGTGTATCCTGCAGGAGAGAGTGATTAAAATTAAATTACCACTGCTCTGAACCTGGGAACGGGCTCCCAGTGATTGATGTTTCGGGAGAGTTCATTGACAGCGAAGAGAACGGATGTTGACAGTCAGTTAAATAGGAGAAATATATTGTTTCCATTGTCCGCTTCTGCGTTTAAAAGGGAGGAAAAGTATCTGAAAATTGAAACTATCTTTACTTTTTTATCTGTGTCGGAAAAGACTGATACAAGTGGAGACTGTTTCCCTCTAGAGGAAGCTTTTAAAACTGTTACAAGAGTGGAGCTGGGAAATCTCCAGCTGCTTGATAAGAACTGTGAGAACTAGAGATTGACCTTGGATATTCAAGAATGTCGACAGGAGAAGCCTTATAGACTGCATTTTCTAAGATAAGCCACTTGTTGGAACAGCTTCATAAAAAGATGGATGCTGTGACTACTAAAATTGACATTTTGGAACCAAAAGTGAGCACCAATACAGAAATTATTCAGGATTTGGCACAGGAATTTATTTCAACAGGACAAATTGCTGAAAAGGAGAAGGAGAAAGTTGCTGTTGTCGAACCTAAAGTAATACAAGGGGGAGCCTTAGCCTTACAGAGGCAAATTGAGGACTACAAGTTGAGGCCCTTTATGATTGAGACTAGAAAAAGTCAGATTTTGAAGATCGGAGCCTGGCCTGGACTAGAAAAGGAAAGTTGGAAAGATCCCTCTATGCAGGGATTAACTGACTTTTGGAATATGGACTTGGGTCAGGAGGAGATTGGAGTTCTGGGGGCCTTTGGATTTGAGGAATTTTGAAACATGCCCGGAAATACTTTATGGATCCTAGTTTGAATTATGGAAATCTGGCTGACCTGTCGAGAAGGAATAAAAGTATCGTTGGATTGGAGTTTCCCCGAGATCTGCTCTTCAGTATCAAAGAATATGAAGAAGACTAGCAGAAGGGACGTGGAAAAGAGTTAAGAGCCTCGGACATAAGATCTCCAGGTTGATGGACTGTATGGAGTTGACGGAAGTGGCTGGTAGAGTCCGAGACTGGGGAGAGGAGATGGTGGAAGAAGATTGGAAATTTAAAGTCTATATATAGAAATATTGTAAAATTAATGAGTGATAGAAAAATGTTGGAAGGAAATTTTATGGCTTTAGCTGAAATGCTATAAGGAGTTAAGTTTAAATAAGTATAATAATTTTAATAGAAATAAGATTAAAAATATGTTAAGACATTTATATGATAGAAAATAGAGAAAGATGGAAAGGAATTGCTGAAACAATTAATGGAAGTGGAATACAAAGAGGGAGGTGAGAGGAGGTCAATGATACAAGGGAATGAAAGATAGAATATGGAAAAGGTATGATGTATGCTTTTAAATTGTTTTTGTTTTGTTTGGTTTAGTTTATTGTGTTAGTTTAATGTGTTAAGGTTGTGTTTTGTATTGTTTATGTATTGTATTGTTTTTTCTCTTTTTTGTTCTTTTTTGTTCTTTTGTCTTCTTTCTTCCTTTTATTTTTTGTAAGCTTTAAAAGTAATAAATATTTTTTTTAAAAAAATGAAATGTGAGAAGGGAAAGGCACAGGTAGTTCAGGTTCCTGCGGAGAGCTGAAAAGGAAGACCTTGCTCATGGTCCCACTGCTGTAGATCAGATTGATGGATACTCATGACATGACCTCCTCAGTTTTGGTGCCAAGGTTATTTATGGGAATTGTCTTATTTCATATATTTATATGCCACTTTTCAGGCTAAACACCCCACAGCAGCTTATAAAACAGACCCCCGATACAACATGAAACTCAAAAATATAATTAAACCACAAACTAAAAAAAAGGAAATAAACAAAAGAATACAATCTCTTATGAGATCTGACTAGTCCTGTATGTCTTTTAGGATTTAGATTTTTATTGTAGATGTTTCTGTGTGTTTCTTTTAACCTACTGTTTTAGATTTGACTTTATTAGCTTTTTCAAACTGTTCCATTTTCATGATGATACTGTTTGTTTTAATTGTCTTGCTGCTTTTAATGCTTTGTGACACAAAGGCAGGATGAAAACAAGCAAATGAAATGAAATGGAAAAAACTGAGAATTTCTGCATAGCAAATTTAGGAAGAGAAAAGCTGAAGCATGGAAAATTTCATCCCTTTAATTTTTAAATTAGATTAGCTCATTGAACACAGATTCAGAGTGAATATTATAATTTAGGAAACCCTCTACTTAGTAGATTTGTTAGATAGTTTTTGTTTTTTTTAATTATTTGAATAGATTTTTTAAAATAGCCCACAATTCCCCCCCACAAGTTTCTAGCTTCTTTAATACAAGCAGTGAATAGTTGTTAAGAAAGTGATAATTGTGCTGGTGTGAGTGGATTTCCTGGAGATGTTTGAAATATACTTAATGCAGAAGAAAAAGAAGGAAGGGAGACTAATGAGAAAATAGAGTTTCGCACTTCTGAATGACATCTCTTATTCAGCATTGACTACTGTTAATGTAACTAAGAAGTTGAAGTAACACCTGTGGCTAAAATACCTAGGAGGATTCCCTTTAGTTTAGTTCATCAGGTCTGTTTCATGATTAGATTGATTTAGAAGGAACTTTGCACAAATTACTTCTTGCTGCATTCTTTGTGTGCACTGGTAGTTGCCTTAGTAAGGTAAAGGTACCCCTGCCCGTACAGGCCAGTCTTGACAGACTCTGGGGTTGTGCGCCCATCTCACTTAAGAGGCCAGGGGCCAGCGCTGTCCAGAGACACTTCCGGGTCACGTGGCCAGCGTGACATCGCTGCTCTGGCGAGCCAGAGCCGCACACGGAAACGCCGTTTACCTTCCCGCTGGTAAGCGGTCCCTATTTATCTACTTGCACCCGGAGGTGCTTTTGAACTGCTAGGTTGGCAGGCGCTGGGACCGAGCAGCGGGAGCGCACCCCGCCGCAGGGATTCGAACTGCCGACCTTTCGATCGGCAAGCCCTAGGCGCTGAGGCTTTAACCCACAGCGCCACCTGCGTCCCTGGTAGTTGCCTTACAAGGAAATAATTTCTTTGCTTAGTGAAAGCATGCCTGTGTGGGATCTGGATACCTTCCATTGATGAAGGGCTTTGGGAAGGGACTTTAGCTCGGTGGCAGAGCAGATGTTTTGCATGCAAAAGACCCCAGGTTCAATCCCTGGCATCTCCACAGTGGACTGTGAAGGACTCCTACCCTTTCTGAAACCCTGGAGAGCTCCTGTCACTTTGTCAGTATAGACTCTAGACCAGGGGTAGTCAACTTTTTTATACTTACCACTCACTAATGCATCTTTCTTGGTGGTAAAATTTCCTTACCGCCCACCAGTGCTAGATGGAAGGAGGATTCAGCTTGTGCCATAGAACCCCCTACTGCCCACCTGGAATCTTGAAACACCCACTAGTGGGTGGTAGGGACCAGGTTGACAACCCCTGCTCTAGACCAAGGGGTGGGGAACCTTTATCAGTCTGTGACCCTTAGAGCAAAACTTTGTTTGTGGGCAAGGGCAAATTAAATGAGGTATAGAATCTAGTTACGTGAATATCACAAGTTTCTCCTGGATGGTACCCATGATACGCGGGTGGCACTGTGGTCTAAACCACCGAGCCCTTGGGCTTGCCAGTCAGAAGGTTGGCAGTTCGAATCCCCGCGACGGGGTGAGCTCCCGTTGCTCTGTCCCAGCTCCTGCCAACCTAGCAGTTCGAAAGCACGCCAGTGCAAGTAGATAAAAAGGTACCGCTGTGTTGGGAAGGTAAACACCACTTCCGTGCGCTCTGGTTTCCATCACGGTGTTCCGTTGTGCCAGAAGTGGTTTAGTCATGCTGGCCACATGACCCGGAAAGTTGTATGTTGACAAACACCGGCTCCCTCAGCCTGAAAGCGAGATGAGCGTGGCAACCTCATAGTCGCCTTTGACTGGACGTAACCATTCAGGGATCCTTTACCTTTACCTTTTTTTTTAACCCATGATATCACCAGTGATGAGGTTTATAACCCTTCCCTCTCCATGTTTGGTTCATTGCTATGTGGACAACCTAAGCACATCTGAACAAAGCACTGGGTTTATGTGCCCACCCTTCTGTTCCCACATAGCCAGGGGATTAATTCCACTTTCAGAAAATAGTGGCTTGACACATTGTATGAACCTAGAATCCTGGGTTGCAGCAAACTTAATTTCAAAACAAGCCACCTTTAAACTGTGGGCTAAGAAGCTGGCTTGTTCAATTAGCCACAGTTTGTTTCAAGAAGCCAGGATTCACAAACTGATGTTCTAATTTTCAAAAGGAGTCTGTTTCTCTTGCCCATGTTGGAGGTGAAATGGGGTGGATGTGTGAGCCTGATGCTTGCCTTGCTGCAGGTCACCCATGTAGCATAAAGATAATGTAGCATTTTGCAATTTGTTCTGTTGTGGGACTTTCGATACTGGGGGCTAAGTGGTCCCAGCGTCTTTCCACAGCACTGAAACATGCATGCACTAATTTAGCCCTTCAAACAACCAAAAACGAAAACGGTTTGAGCATCAGCAAAGGTGTATCAATGCCCTAGCATTCTGTGGACCTCCTTTTGTTTCTTATTCGCCGTACAGTCCTCTATGACAGCTAAAGCACACCTTAGTCATATTGTCAGCAGCTAAATTTTTGTCTGCCGTGGCCAAAACAGACACTATATGAGGCTTTCCTGAATAAGACCCTACTTTTAAAAGTAATTAGTATCCTCATGAGGCTGTTTTGGAGAACATGGCATTTGCGGAGAGCAGGGGTATTAATCCTTTCTTCCGTCCTCTGAGGCCTCTTCCCCATCTTAATTCTCTCTTCCTTGAAGTTGCTTTTAGTTCTCTGCAAGAGAAAACTACGGGAACCGTGGTACCTGCATGTTCAATCTAAAATACTTTAATAATCTAACAAATAGCATCTTTTGGAGAATTCCCATCATGCCCACCTTTTTCTAACCTGAACCCTCCCAACCTTGTTGTTTTGTTCAGAATTTAACCTGAAGGATAATTCTGGGGAGCTCCAAAGCGTGTTCATGACCTTGTGACATTTTAATTGGTCCCAACACACCAATTAACATCCTGCTAATTTTGGAATTGACAGTGAGAAAGTTTCCCAAATGAAAGACTGCTGCTTTCTTTGACTGCTTATTCCTACAGTAGATTGCCATCTTAAGATGTGTCCCTCTCATTGACATTACAGTACATTTGCCTAGCTCTGATTTCCACTTTGGCCTTTCAATTGTCTTTGAGTCAAATAATTGTAACCCTTAAAAAAAATGCTACAGTCCAAATCACCTCTTGGCCTTCTGTTACACCAGCTTGAATGTTCATTGTCTGACACAATAAGAATTATTTCTAGCACCACAGGGTGGGCAGGGAATCCTTTTAAATTTCTCCTGGATCTTTCCCAGGTTTGGGGTTTATTTGTTTTTTCCCCTTATCTTTTTAATTTATACATTTTGAAACTTCATTAACACTTTGGGATTTTTTTGTAAAAACTCATTGGTAGCTCTTAACAGCAAAATCTGGTATAATTAGGAAGCAGAGTGGCAAAAGCTTTCAGAACAGCAAATGATCCTGGTAGTTACAGACCAATTAGCAGGAATTGATCCTGTTCAATACAGTGGAAAAAAGTGATATAAGGCACTGTCAATAAGCATGTAAAGATCACTTATCCAGCTAAGGCTGCTCACAAATACTTGGGGAAACAGATGCCATCAGACAGTCCTGTTGTTTTTCCCAAGTGAGGATACAAGAAACACAACAAAATTGTGGGATTGTTGTTGATGCACTCTCTCTCTCTCTCTCTCTCGTTCATCCTATTTAGTGGGGCATTATGCTTTTGTTGAAGTATATGAGCTTATTGAGAAATGAGCTGCCCACAAGATTTGAAGCTGGAACATTGACCCCACCCATACTAGAAAATTTCTCTATTCTTGACAGTGTTTACTGCAGTGCTTAGAAATCCAGTCCATGTTTTCCTAGCAATTCTAGTGTACTGGAATCTGGAGCAGTCCTCAACTAGGTCTTACTGTATTTTTGACTCAAGCCCTCTCTGGTTTTGCAAGCTAGAGTGGGTCTGGCAGTCACAAAAGGTTCTGATATGCCTTGAGTGTAGGTACTTCTTTGCTACTATAGTTCAGCCTTGTTGGGTTGAAATAAACGACAGACGAGTGACAAGTGTCATATGGGAGGCATCTCCCGAGCATGTCTCGGGGCGTCCTTTATTGAATATTACAGCATTGCCACATATGTGCTTGTTGCTGATTGGTTAACACAAATACAATACAAGGGTTGCACACAGGCATCAATCATCAATAGACCAAAGGCTGGGAAAGGGAACACAGAATATAGCATTCATCTGTAGATGTGGTCAACCAAGCACTAAGAACAGGTCAGGATGCAATGTCTCATGAACTCAATGTGAACTGAACATTCTAGGGTGATGAAGGTATGTCTCAGCTTAAAATGGTTTACCCAGAGTCATGTGTAGAAGCAAAACTTCCCATCATCAGCCTTGTAAATAAGCCCATGAAATTCCTTGCTCCTACTTTTGTTTTGTTTTGTTTACTAGTTTGTTAAGAGGCTGGTAGCCTGAATTTCCAAACTAACCACTGAGGAGGAGAAGCCACCCAGTTCCTCAGCCAGCAAGCTACTGGCTTATAAGCAGGCATGCTAAATGCACAAGTAGGGTTGCCATATTTCAAAACGTATAAACCAGGATACTCTCAAAATTTTTGAGCTTTTTAAAGGAAAACCCGGAATTTGTTGAGCTTTTTTTTTTTTAGACAACCCCAGAAGTTGTTGAGCTTTTCTTTTTCTTTTTTACAAAAACATTAAAAAACATTAAAAAACCCATAGTTGATCCAGGACAAAGTGCTGCCTTTCAAATATCCCCTCCCCATGTCAATTCCGCCTTTGAAATTCCAGTAATGCCTGCATGACAGCTTTTTGCATAAGTCACTAGAGAATGCACTGTTCTTACTAAGCTGGGCTAGCACTAGGTAAAGGTAAAGGTCCAGTCGTGGCCGACTCTGGGGTTGCGGCGCTCATCTCGCTTTATTGGTCGAGAGAGCCGGCATACAGCTTCCAGATCATGTGGCCAGCATGACTAAGTTGCTTCTGGCGAACCAGAGCAGCGCACGGAAACGCCATTTACCTTCCCACCAGAGCCGTACCTATTTATCTACTTGCACTTTGATGTGCTTTCAAACTGCTAGGTTGGCAGGAGCAGGGACTGAGCAATGGGAGGCCTTTCATAGTGAGAATTGTGTTTTTACATAGTCTTGTGATGATGCAATTATATGCACATTTTCCTGAGAGTAAGCTCCATTGTACACAGTGGGACTTCTGAGTAAGCATGTATAGGATTGCTATGTGAGAATCTCTTTCATATTTGACTGTGTCCTAAGTTGAAATTTTTGTTGTTAGTATCCTAAGTTGAAATTTTTAAATTTGTACTTAGCTCAGTCCCCCTCCCTCGCCACTGAAGTATATGATACTAACAATAAAAGCACCAGTTACAGAAAAGTGGTCCAAAATTTCTTTTATTTATTATTATTTATTAATTGAATTTAATAATTAATTAATTGAGGTCTCAAGGCAGTTCACAGAGCAAAATCAAATTATAAAACCACAAAATATATAATGAAAATAAAAACAGCAACTCAATAGCCCCCCCCCCAAAGCATAGGGAGAGCATTCCACAGAGGACCATTTCAGAGAACAGAACATGTTCTCATGTTTCCACCTTCTGGACCTCTCAAGGAGGAGGCACACAATGAAGGGCCTCAGAAGATGATTTCAGGGTCCAGGTAGTTTCATATGGAAAGAGGTCCTTGAGATATTGCGGTCCTGAGCCGTTGAAGGCTTTATAGGTCCAAACCAGCACTTTGAATTGAGCCCGGAAACTAATTGGTGGTCAGTGCAATTGGACCAGGATCAGTGTAATATGCTCAAACCATCTGAATTCTGCACTAGCTGAAGTTTCTGAACCGTCTTCAGAGGCAGCCATACGTATAACACATTGCAGTAATCTAATGTTGAGGTTACCGGAGCATAGACAACAGTAGGCTATTGCTGTCCAGATAGGGGTGTAGCTGGGCCACCAGCTGAAGCTGATGGAAGGCATTCTGGGCCACTTGAGGCCACTTGAACCTAGAGTGACAGCAAAGGATCCAGGAGGAGCCCCAAGCTACAAACCTGCTAGAGAAGTATTAACAGGGACATGTTTCCCTCGTCTCTCTTATCAGCAGATGTCATCATACAGGGCGACCAAAGCAGTTTCTGTGCCAAAACCGGGCCTAAACACCGATTGAAATGGATCCAGAAAATCAGTTTCTTCCAACAGCACCTGGATTAATTCTTAAATTAACAATCCTATTTGATTGATGGATTGGTTTTTGACTTTCTAGGGTGCAGTCTTATACATGCGACCCACTGACTGAAGGGCATTAGAATTCAGTGGGAGCTCCTTTATCCTGAAGGAATGCAAGGTATACACCAGCACTATAACAAGCAGCGAAATATTTTGGGCTGGCCCTGTGTGGAGGTGCAACAGCAAGGAAAGCTTTGTTGAAATACGCCTGCAACACAGCTGCAAAAAGCACAGGAGCGCATAAAAAGAAGAAAGAGCGGGGGGATGAGAGAGAGCTGACAGAGCTTCCCTGAGGTCTGTTTAGAGAGCCTTGTTTTGTGCTTTTTCCTTTCCCCTCAGTCTTGCTTCCTGCTGGTTGTTCCCATTGCCTCCATTTGTCGTAATGATCTCTTTGGGTAATAGCTTTGCCTCCAGCTCACTGATCAGATAATACTGGACCCAAAGTCAGAAGCTGTACCTGCCCATGGGAGTGGGAAGTCAGGGACCTTACTATTGTTTGTTTTTTGGGAAAAATAATAATGCTTTTAAATAAAAAATGGCGATTGTATATTTATAGGAAAGTCTTGTGTGCAGCTGATTAATGTTTGTAGCCCCCTGTCACGTCCTCTGCCATGCATGGATACAGCTCCAGCTGAGAATCCACCCCCACCCACCCCAGTCTTCCAGCAGCATTTTGTATTGAATTTTAATTGCTATGAGCCACTTTGGGAGCTGCTTGGCTGAAAAGCAGGATAAAAATAAAACAAATAATGCTGTTGAATAAGATCTGACACAAGCTGAATTAGTGCAGTGAATGAAAGGTTATCTGTGAGACCCATTCTGTGTTTGCCAGAGATGCTAAAAGAGTGATTGTGGATGTCATGGGTGATTGTGATTGTCATCCCAACCCTATGCATGTTTACTGAGAAGCACGCCCCACTGAGTTCAGTGGCGCTTATGCCAAAGTAAGTATTATAGGATTGCAGTGTTAGTTCTCTGGATCATTTCCCACCTAATCCATTTGTTTCCTTGCTTGGACACTTACTGTATTTTTCGCTCTATAAGACACACCAGACCATAAGATGCACCTAGTTTTTGGAGGAGGAAAACAAGAAAAAAAATATTCTGAATCCCAGAAGCCAGAACAGCAAGAGGGATTGGTGTGCAGCGAAAGCAGCGATCCCTCTTGCTGTTCTGTCTTCTGGGATAGCTGCGCAGCGTGCATTCACTCCATAAGACGCACACACTTCCCCTTACTTTTTAGGAGGGAAAAAGTGAGTTATAGAGCAAAAAATACAGTAAGTAAGTAAGTACACCCTTTTCAGACGAATTTGTGAGAAGTAAAGCATGAGGTGATTTTAAAGAAACGTGTGGGGCAGTTGCAGTGGCCAGATGCAAAAGGCGACAGGGCTCCTACACTTTTAGTAACTGTGTTATCAAACAGGGAATTTCAGAAGGAGCTGTGTTCTCCTTCACACTTGACTACTCTAAATGCGATTCCTATGTGTGTTTGCTCCAGATCGAGCCCCACTATGTTATGGTCTTATCCACATGCATTTACTTCTTTTTGAGCTTTAAAATACCTCATTGTAAAACAGGGAATCATCCTGCCTCCCGTGCACTTGTGTGGATGTTGGTCAAAAGCCAGTGAAAAACCTTATAATGCTTTATGTAAGACTCGATTGGAATGCTACATTTTTATTTTCGATCCTGCAAATGCATATTGTATGCTAGCTACCGGTATACGCCAGTCAGAACATTTATGGAAGCCACTCACCCATTTTTGCAACACAGGTGAATAATAAAACTGACTGACTTACTTACTTGGTGGTTGCGAGGATTACAACTAGACAATGTATGTGATGCAAACACTTGAAAGCACTATACCAGTATGAAGCATTATTGTAGCACCTTAAAGATTAACATATTTAGGCTGAAATCTTGTGTGCACTTAAGTGGAGCATACTCTGTTGAGCACAGTGGCACTTACTTTTAAGAAAACATTCATAGGATTGTGCTGTTATTGTGTCAGAAGCTTCTATGGGATAGATCCCACTTCATCAGATACTGTATTTTTCGCCCTATAGGACGCACTTTTTCCCCTCCAAAAATGAAGGGGAAATGTGTGTGCGTCCTATGGGGCGAATGCAGGATTTCGCTGAAGCCTGGAGAGTGAGAGGCATCGGTGCGCACCGACCCCTCTCGCTCTCCACGCTTCAGGAAGCTATCTGCAAGCCTTGGGAGCCTGGCGAGAGTGCCCGCCGGGATCCCAAGGCTTGCGGGCAGCAGCCTGCAGCCCGAAGCATGGGGCGCACTCCGGAATGCGCCCCGTGCTTCGCGCAAATGTCCGCAAGCCTTGCGAGCCCGGCGGGAGTTCCCGCCGGGCTCGCAAATCTTGTGGGCAGCAGCCAGTTCTGGGGGCTGGGGACGGGGGAAGCTCAGGCTTCCCCCGCCCCCAGCCCCGCAAGCCCCGAGGCTAAAAACGAAGCCAGGACAGCTAGCGGGATCCATCCCGCTCACTGTCATGGCTTCTTTGCTCTTTGGGGCTCGGGGGTAAAAAAATAAATTCCCCCCCTTTATTCCCCCCCCCCAAATAAGTGCGCCCTATGGGCCGGTGTGTCCTATAGGGCGAAAAATACAGTATATGTTTATCCCACTCTGTCATCAGAGAGGTGGGGAGGAGGAACGTGATAAAGCAAATGGGTCAAATGGCTATGAAACGTACAGTCTAAGAATTCTGCATAAACTTCCACATGAATTTCAGTTTTGTTTAATTTCTATGCAAACTAAGACCTTCATTGTAGTGGCAGCAGTATGTTGGAACAATATTCCCATTGAAATCAGGCAGGCACCTACAATTCTATTTCTCCACCTGCTGAAAATATTTCTGGTTTGCCAAACATTTTTAGATAATTCAATTTGGCCATTTGTTCACTTTTTTATTATATTATAGTGCTTGAGTAGGGACGCAGGTGGCGCTGTGGGTTAAAGCCTCAGCGCCTAGGGCTTGCCGATCGAAAGGTCGGCGGTTCGAATCCCTGCGGCGGGGTGCGCTCCCGCTGCTCGGTCCCAGCGCCTGCCAACCTAGCAGTTCGAAAGCACCTCCGGGTGCAAGTAGATAAATAGGGACCGCTTACCAGCGGGAAGGTAAAACGGCGTTTCCGTGTGCGGCTCTGGCTCGCCAGAGCAGCGATGTCACGCTGGCCACGTGACCCGGAAGTGTCTCTGGACAGCGCTGGCCCCTGGCCTCTTGAGTGAGATGGGCGCACAACCCCAGAGTCTGTCAAGACTGGCCCGTACGGGCAGGGGTACCTTTACCTTTACCTAGTGCTTGAGTTGTACATCACATTGATATTTTTTGAATGATTTTTTGTGTGTTGTGGAAATACTCCTATAAATAAAGGTAAAAAGTAAAGGACCCCTGGATGGTTAAGTTCAGTCAAAGGCGACTATGAGGTTGCAGAGCTCATCTCGCTTTCAGGCCGAGGGAGCCGGCATTTGTCCACAGACAGCTTTCCAGGTCATGTGGCCAGCATGACTAAACCGCTTCTTGTGCAACAGAACACCGTGACGGAAACCAGAGCGCATGGAAACGTCGTTTACCTTCCCGCTGCAACAGTACCTATTTATCTATTTGTACTGGCATGCTTTCAAACTGCTAGGTTGGCAGGATGCTAGGTTGGCTGGAAAGTAAACAGTAGTGCAATAAGTAGGGGCAGATTTGGCTTCTCCACCTGGGAAGGCAGCCCATCTAGGAGATGGAAGACTCTGATCCTAAACCTCTGCTGCCTTGTGGCATATCTTCAGGAGAAGAAAAGGCTAAGGAGTAGGCCCTACATAAATACAGAGAGGAGTCCCTAAGATGGTTGAATGGCATCTTGTATGCTTCCTTGGGCAACTCCTACAGCCAAGCAGGGGCCAAACAGACAAGAAGGAGAAGGAGGGGCAGAAGAACTCCATGTGAGCTGGGAATGACAGGCTGGAACAAAGAGACACAGAGGATGGCTTTTTGTTGTCCTTTGAATCCATTGCTGCCCTTAAGAGGTGAGCCAGACTCTCGTAGCATTTGAATGATCTGCAATCCCTCCATCTCCTCTAGGTGTAGGTTGTATATATTTGTAAATAAAACCATATATCATAAAGACGCCACAGTCCTTCTTGTGCCTCATTGTCCCAAAAGGGAACACAGACCTGGTAACCTCTGGAAACTTGCTCCACTTACGGAGATTGGGGTGGCATGTAACAATACATACAGTATTTTTTGTGCCTTCGATTTTACTTTCAACTTTTCTTATGCTCAGAAACCTCTTGTTTATAATGTATAAATAGACTTATGAATAAAGTTACATTAAAATATATTCAGCACTGGATGGAAGACAGCTGCCATTCCCTACACACCAAAACAAACCCTTTAGCATCCTTTAGGAAGGAGCATAGGGGTCATTATTTCCTTTTCTGGGAACCTGTACTCTTGTGCATTCATGCTGAGCTGTGGTTTGGCTTAGCGTTATGTAAGGACCAGGTCTCACTCTCTCTTAGACTTCACTCTCTTCAGCCTCACGCTCAAACTTTTTTTTGGAACTTCCTGTCCCCAAATTCTGACAGATTTCTAAATGAGTCTCTTAAATTTTCCCTCCCTGTCCTCCTTGTCATAGCATCTTAACTTGGTGTGTCAGCTTTTCTGTTACTAACATTTCAGTTTTTATTTTGGGGCATTTAAATGTATTTATAAATCTGTTGATTTCCAGACTGACAGATTTACCTGCAAGCTGTGCAAATCCAGGAGTAAGTTGCATTATAAATTTATAAAGATTTTTCTACGGAAGGATGGAGAAATACTCAAAGCTTGAAAGAAGTTCATAACACTGGGTAGCATTAACAAAAGAAGCATTGAGCCCCAGGCACACTTCATTTGTTTTCTTGACCATTGAATACGTTTTTTTTCCTTTGACATTTAAGACCACAAGGAAGATAGAACCCTGACCTAGAAGGCCCCATATGGTTTGTTACTTTAGAGAGGGCATGGATAGTGTAGCTGCCAGAGAACAAAAATTTGAGGCCAGGGGATGGGCAGCTACTATTATCTGGTTTTCCTCTCAGAAGAGAGCTTCCAGGTGTTCAGCCCATTTCATATCAGGATTGCTCCTGCTGCTGTTCCATAATCCATAATCCTTTCCCCCAAGACCGCCATTGTGAAAATATAGAAAGGCAGCTCTAACACCAAACTGATTGGTACCCATTGGAGCACCTGGAAAAGAAAATGTTTTAAGGTAAAGGAGGCCCCACAACATGCATTAGCAATGGACTCTGTTCTGGTATTGGGGTCCTGGCACCTGCCCATGGGTGGAGCACATTTTACCAGGTCATTTTACTCTTGCGTATCTTAGTTTACAGTTGCCAGGCACTACTAAGATACTTACTGTGGCTTGGTGGTGGCAGCTTAGTACATTTGTCAAACCTGAGAATCAACTCTGACAAAGCTGTTCGCAAATGTTGGGGGTTTGGATCCCTTTAGGCTGTCAAGTCCCTGTAGCATACAATTGTCTCTATAAAAAAGTTAGGGTTGGGAGAAGAGAATAAAAGCTTCCAAACAAGGTGTCAAATACAGTATAGGAAATGGAACTCTGTTCATGTGGTAGTGGTCTGAATTTGGGCAGCTCCTGTTAGGATAGGTAGGGATCCTGCAACGATAACTGAGGGTGAACTGGGCAGGGCCATATCAGCGGGTTGTTTCTCCTTTGTTCAAAATCTTGTGCTAAATCCCTACATAGAATAGCTATGTTAGTTGGTTTCAGCAAACAAAAATGGAGTCCTGTGGAACCTTAAAGACTTAACAGATTTGTTGCAGTGTAAGCTTTCGTAGGGGACGCAGGTGGCGCTGTGGGTTAAAGCCTCAGCGCCTAGGACTTGCTGATCGAAAGGTCGGCGGTTCGAATCCCTGCGGCGGGGTGCGCTCCCGCTGCTCGGTCCCAGCGCCTGCCAACCTAGCAGTTTGAAAGCACCTCCGGGTGCAAGTAGATAAATAGGGACCGCTTACCAGCGGGAAGGTAAACGGCGTTTCCGTGTGCGGCTCTGGCTCGCCAGAGCAGCGATGTCACGCTGGCCACGTGACCCGGAAGTGTCTCCGGACAGCGCTGGCCCCTGGCCTCTTGAGTGAGATGGGCGCACAACCCCAGAGTCTGTCAAGACTGGCCCGTACGGGCAGGGGTACCTTTACCTTTAAGCTTTCGTAGACTAGAACCCACTTTGTAAAATGCATGGATATTATCCTCATTAGACTGGTAGCATGCCAGGCATTTGAAGAAGTGGGGTCTAATTCACAATTGGCTATGTCACAGTAAATCTGCTAGTCTTTAAGGTACCAGTAGACTCTTTTGTTGTGTATGTTCAAAATCTCAAGTTACCCTTAGATTGGTGCAGCTTTTTGTGAACTTAGGAGACTGCACTGGATGCAGGCTGATTTATCTCCTTGCATAGAGTTCACCAGCATGTCCTTAAGCATGAATGTATTAACACATTTTTTTAAATAGAAAAGATACGTAACTGTTCCGATTAATAAGTAGTGTGTGCTGTCATTAACTCCCCGTTGACATGCTGAGTAACTGGAGATTTTAAACTACTTTAAAAAGAAAATTAAGAGACGAGAGTTGAACCATTTCTTTAAAGACAAAGTCTTGTAACCTCTAGACATTCTTTTTTTAAAAAAATAAAATAAATAAATAATGGCATTACAGAAGGCGCTGTTCCTGCTATGGAGGTAGGTGGGGGGAATTTCCGAAAGGCGGCGCTTTGTCCTGGATCTTAGGCAAGTCAATCGAAAAAATGCATTTTACTTTTTGAAATATGACAACCCTAAGGTAGGGCTTCAGTATATTGGCAGCTTCACAATATATCCTGCCTTCCCATCAAATTATTTTACAAGGTGACTTACTTCAAAACAAAAAGAATTACATTAAAGCCACCCTACAGAGAAGATCATAGCTTGGTGATAAGTTCAAATCCCCAGTTCAAAACCTGACATCTTCAGTTTAAAGGAATCGGTAGCGAGAGATGGGAAAGTCTAGAAAGCAAACAAAGTGTGAGGAAGTTGCTTTTTGACAATTTAGCTTGATGAAGAGTTCTGGAGAACTTGAAAGCTTGCACACTATTGCGTGACACTTGGGCCAGCCTGATAAAGGCATTGCCCTAATGTGACTTTTAAAGCATGCAGTTGTGTAGGAAAGAAGTGTGTACCCTGTCCCTGCTATATACTGACAGGGTTGGCATCAAGGACTGGCATTGCTAGGCATCTGCTGAGGCTGGCATACTAGCCAGGAGCTCACTGCTGACCCCCAGATCCTGCTTGTCTCCCTCTTTGCTGATCCCTGCCTGTTTGCCTGCCCTCTGCAAACACACAAATAGTGGCAAGAGTGAAAAGGTGTGGAAATGCATCACTTGCCTTGCCTTCTTATTTGGGGCAGTGGTGCAGCTTAGACCCAGAGAGAGAGGGCATGCCATTTGGTGCTAGTGGCAACAGCACAAGGATAGGGGCCCACAGAGAGCATCTTGCAGACAAGGTGTTGATCACAACTTTAGAACCAAGGACTTTGAACTGAAATAATTAATATAGCAGTCACTGCTAATCACCAACTGGGTCAGGGTTCAGGTAAAGATTGGGGGAGTTCAACACTTGCTAGGTATTTGAGGCTTCTGTTGAAAGATCTGGATTCTGAATCTGGCTTCCATATGGATCCCATTGCCACTGGCATTTATTATTATTTTTTACTCTTTTATGTTTGGTATCTGTCTATATTAACATTCTCCATGTTTTCTGTATGTTCTCAATGAGTGTTCTTGCTGCGTTTTGCTTTGTATAAGACTGTTTATCGGTTGCCCAGAGCGTAGGCACAATGGGAGCCCGTTCACCTCAAGGTACCATCTCAGCTGTCCTGCCGCTTCAGCTCCCGGTGTTAAGCAGCTGTTTCCCTTTGAATGTGTGAACTTCCACAGTGTGTTTCCATGGAGACTTGTTCTAACTGAATGTGTGACCCATTCCTGCTGCTTGCCTGTCCCCACCATAGAGCTGCCGTCCCTGCTCCCTTTTGGGCATGCATCTCCCAGTCTTGTTTGTTTCCGCAGGTCCTTTTACCTTTAATCTTGGAAACTGCTGCCTGTGTCAAGAGGAATTGGCTGTTATGGTTGCCTGTTGCCAGCCAGTTCTGTGTTCAAGCATCAGATTCTGCCACATACGCATAGCCTCCACAAAGCCTTCTGGTGGAGCACCCAGCCTTGATTAGCAACACAGCGCGGTAATTGCTGGAAATTATTTATTTAGGCCCGTAGAGTCACATTTGCAATTTCATGTTTTTCCAGTATATTTTACAAAGATGGAAATGAATGCTCATGCTGTGAAGAAGCACATGCTGTACTGTGTGACTAGCTATTCAGCTGGTTTTGTTTGCCTCTGATAGTGTTGCTAAGATGACAAACAGTATTTGAAGGCATTCTTGAACTCCACTCTTCAGCCCAAAGGGCTCCCAGAGCAGCTTACAGAAGATCAGTAACAAATAAGGCAGTCCCTGCTTTTGGGCTCGCCATTGAAAGTATAGGACACAAAGGAAAAAAGGTTGAGGAAGGAAGAGGAAAATGAGTAAACTCAGTGACCAGCTTAGAATGCCAACAGTTCAGGGAGAGAAGGAGCCAAATGCAGCTGGTCTCTCTGATGAAATGGCCCTGCTTCTTTCTCTCCCTCTGCTGCTGGAGGAGGAAACTGGTGAAGCTGGTCTTTCAACAGAAGAGAGAGAGAGAGAGAGAGAGAGAGAGAGAGAGAGAGAGAGAGAGAGAAACAGGCCCTGTGCTTCCCATTTCACCCTCTGCAGCAGTACATCATCTTCCCTATGAGGTTTATCAGGAATTAGATAGACAGCTGTGTGGCCTGTATAATGTTGTTTTATGCACTTTCCCCCAACATGGTTATTAACCCCTGTGTTCAAAAATATCATGTGCAGTGGCCCTGTGATCCCCCCCACCTCGAAAAGTACATTCATACCTGCCAGTAGAATAATAGCCTTGACACTGAATTTCCACAAGGCTTTCCAAGACTCTGATTTCTGCTCTGGTTGCAATTGTTTGTGCCCCCATCCCCCGCAATCCTCTGCTCTGCTATCCAAGAACAAAGCTTTTTGACTTTTTTGTTTATTCTACTATTTTATTTTGGTATACCATAACGTACACTTATTTGTTTTCCTCTTTCTCTCCCTCACCCGTTCTTGCTCGGTCCCCCTCCCCCTCCTGTATTCTAAGCAAAATGTTCCTCCTTTGGCTCTGCTGCTGTGCTAATAAGTGTCCTGGATGGCATGATGGGATTAGCATACAGCTGGGTTAATAGAGGACACTCTGAGCCACTGCAATGCAGGTAGACTGGAGCATGCTCAGTTGCACTGCTCCACTCCTCAGCCAGCAAGAACACAGCTCTGCATGTTTGACTGACAGCACCAAGCCTTGGAAGAGTTGCCTGTGTCTGCCTTGTGCTGAGCAGCTATTGGTTCTAGAGCCTGCCTATCAGCCATTTGACCCATGTGCTACTGGACTTTTAATGTGTTTGTGCTGCTTGGAGGTTCCCTGGACTAGAGCCAGACTCTCTCTTCCTGGTGTGTGTGAGGGGGGGGGGAGGGCAGTGAAGGCAGGGCAGGGTTCGGGGATTTTTCTTTCATCTCCTCATTGCTTTCTAGCGTTTGGGAGAACAAGTGGAGGGGCTGTGCAGTTGAAATTCCTGCAACAGTACTTTGGAATATTTGCGGTGCCCACAAAGGATAGCTGGGAGATGATCCCCTGGCAGATATTCGCAGAAGAGAACAACTGATACAGCTGAGATAATCTTTTGCAAGGGGATAATCTTGGTATAGCATCAAATAATTGATCTGAGTTCCTGACTGAACCCAGCTGGCTACAAAATGAATGGGGTAGTCAAACCAGCCCAGTGTCATGGTAGAGATTAAAATGATGCCATCCCTACTTGACACTGGACACATTCCTGTTGTTTTCAGGGACTGTGCCATCACCAGGAAATTAGGTTGGGGGCTGACTTTGCTAATGGGGGAGACTTGGCCCTTGGGTTAGCAGTTACTCCCCTACCCCAGCAAAAATGGGGCAAGCTCTTGACTCTGCCCATAATGTTCTGCTTCATTCCTGATAGATAAGCAGATATCGCCAGTAGCATTCATTTATTCCAGGACAGCTTTCTGTGAGGTCCAAAAGTGCCTAATTTTGTTGACTCCGTGAGAGCTGAAGCGGAGGCTCAGGGACCAAGTAGGGATGCTGCAACCCGTCCAAACTGAGTGCTTGGGTTGTTGCCCTTTGTTTACCAAAATTCTGGCACCTAAGATTCAATTCCCTAATCCTCCAAGTGCACAGACTCTTCCCACACACTCAAAAGGTTACTACTACCCCTGACCATGCGTGCAAAGTCTCTCTTCAGTGAAAATCATGTTTCTTCTCCTGCTGACCTATCTATGTTGTGGAATCTGTGTCCTGTGCTTTAGCTTGCCTGTCTATGATGGCAGTTGCCCGACAGATGTTGCACTGCCTGAGAAGTGGTAAGGGGTTAGGTGGTAGATAGTCACTCAACTGAAAGGAATTGATTTGGGATCTGCTGTGAGCTGGTTGGTTTACCTGCAAAGTGGCTGGGAGATCAACACGCATGCCTGCAGTTTGACCACACACACTCTGTAAATTGGTGCCAGCCATTTCCATAATTTTTTTAAGGGGTGCAACTTCTTGTAGTGGTGTAATGTGAATATGTTTGCATTCACAACACGCAGCTTTTATAGCATGCAAGCATCCCCCCCAAGTTTCATCTTGGTATACAGTCATTCAAAATATTAGCTAGAACAGAACAGGTCACCTGGAATTGTTTCTGGATTTGCAACCTCCACTTCTGACAGCTGGTCAGGAAGGCAATGTTCTGGTTGTGCCAATAGAATTATGCTTGGCAACCTCCGAGCCAGGGGGGAAATGTCATTTGAGCAAAAAAATGTGGTGTTGATAAAGTGTGGTATAGATTAGATTTTCTGCTACAGTTCCTGGATCACAACATCCTGACCACAGTGGCCCATGCATTGGTAGCAAGACTTGATTGCTGCAGCACACTTTATTTGAGGTTGCCCATCTATCTGGTCTGGAAGCTGCAACTAACGTGGAAGTGGCTAGACTTCTCCCAGGAGCATATTATTAAACAATAAGTTTCCCAGCTATTGGAAGAGTTGCATTTATTGCCAGTTTGCTACTGGGCCAAGTTCAGGGTACATGTGTTAATTCAAAAGTCTTAAATAACTTTGGACGAAAGGACCATCTGATTCCTTATGCTCCACCTTGATCACTGAGATCCTCTCCTGGGGAACTTTTGGTGCTTCCCCACTTGAAATTTGGTTGGCCTTCACCAGGGACCAAGCCTTTTGTGGGGCAGCCCTTCACCACAGAACTCCCTACTAGTAGAGGTTTGCCAAGAAGAATACTTGCCTTCTTCTAGATGTCTTCTGAAAAACGTGTTGTTTAGATGGGCCATCACAATAGGAAGTTTTCTTTTTCACCACTCAGTGTCTACTGATGTTTTATTTATATGTTTTATGGATGCCTTTTCTGATTTTACTATACTGTGTATGTTGTATACCATCTTGATATATCTTATGAAGGAACAGTTTATAAATATTTGAATGAATGAATGAATGAATAACGTTCTACACCATATCTGCATTACAAGCTGCAGTTCCAATAGTTTGGACATTAGAGAGAACTAAGGTTAGTTTAAAATAGAAAGTGACTCCTTATGGGTATGAAAGAGGAGAAGAGAGAGGAGCATATAAGCTTGAGGTCTGTCATTTGTTGTTCTTGAAGCAGGAACTGTAGTATTCCGTTTTGTTGGAACTAGAGTTTGTTTCAAATAAGGTCTCGTAGATTGCTTTTTTTTAAGCTTATTTTTATTCACCATGTAGGGATGAACAGACCAGTTTATTTCAGTCTATGTCAGTTTTGCATGTATTCATCCATAAGTCCATTTTGTTCCATTCTTGTATCAGTCTGTGAACTTTTTAAACAGACACCCAAATGTTCACAAAACACACATTTTCTTCCACATTTTACAAGCAATATTCATTTGCACACGTTTTAGTATGCATTTTAATGTGTGTTTTGAGCTGAAACAAAGGAGAATTGTGTTCTGATCTGTATGTTAGTGTTTGAAGTGCAAGTTAAGTTCAGTTCACTTAAAAATGCGGACCAAACAAATACTCTAAATTTCAATCTCTATAAATGGCCTACATATCTTGTGCCTACATGCAGGTCATTGAACTTGGTTGTGTTGAGACATGTGTTCCTGAAGTTTAACCCATCATCTTACTATACACTCTGGATAATTCCATGTAACTCTCTGGTTCTTTCCATTAATTCCCATGATATCACTGGCCAAAGCTGTTGGCCTTTTGGGTGAAGTTGTTGAGCTCCCCCCACCCCCAATAAGGCTTTAGGCTTTCTTTTCTCTCCTGGACATGTCTGGGAAAACCTGGACATATGGCAGCCCTAGCTTTCTGCAAGATCACTGAGGAACATTCAGCCTAAAGTCAATACTTTAGCCTCATGAGCGATATCCCATTTTCAGATAATAAATACAACCCACCCCCTGAAAAAAAGGTTCTGGTACTCATCATGAAATTGTTACAGCAAGTGTCACATTTTTAACCCCCACCCCACAAAAAGAGGTACCAGTACTGTGTACCCTGAAGTACCCCCTGAAAAAAGCCCTGAGTACAATGGAACTACAGAATTGTGGAACACCTAAAACTGGTGACTGTTTTTTTGTGTGACACTGGCACGTCCAAGTGAAAGTTTTCTCCTGAGACTGATTTAGCACTGTAGTGCTAAACTTGAAGGGTGGTAGCATTTGCCAAGGAAATGGTGCCAGCTATTTCAGGGCTTTTGTGCTAGAGTTGTTATTTTGGACTGCATCACCCTGCTGATCCTGCTAGACCATGGTGTTCGGATGAACACAAACCAGCACAGTGATTGATACAGACCATTTGTGGGTTTTGCATGTCATAAGCATGTATTGCATGACTCTCAAAGGAGTCTTGATCTGGAAGCATAATTAGAAACGTTCATTGCTCTGAAAGTTGAGTAGTGATAAAGGAAAGCCATTATTCATGTATGCAAGACCATAGTTCTATGACTGGCATTTATACATTAGTCTTGTAAAAGTTATTTGATCCCCTTCACAGCAAGCTGGCTTACCATCTTTACAGTAATTCCACGACTCCTTTAAAATGACTGTCACACTGTTCTTTCTAGACACAAGATTTTTCCAGGATACAAGATACCTGTAACAGCAGCCAAAGTTCTCACATAGCTCATTTAAAACACCTTCATGCAAATAAATCAATGAATTAATGTTTTATCAGAATCCATTTGCTCATTATATATTTCAAATGCATGTATCTAGTTTCTTGGTTCATTTATTGATTAGAACTCTTTTTATTCGTTCATCATAAACACAATTGCATAATGTTCCCCTGCATTCTGTCAGTTGCCTGTTGTTAGCTTAACAATAAATATCTTGGTAAGAGTGAAATCTCACAGTGCCATGTGCACAAATAGGGTTTTTGTTTGGTTTGTCATGTGCCAGTTTAGAGCATCCAATCCCTGATGCACTCTAATCCAAGCCAAATGCACCCTAAATTGAACCCACACATGAAATATGTGTATGACACAGAGATATGTGTATGTCACAGAGCAAATGTGCAAATGCTTCCTTGTTGCAGTTACAGCATTCAGAAATTTAATGTTATATCTTTCTTTTGGTTTCTTCCAGTTTGATGCTAACACACAATTTTTCTGATAACTGTTGCAGTGTTTGGACATATATTGCAATCTCAACTAAAGAGGAACATATCTGATGTTCTACTACTTCATAACATTTGCTTTTTTAAAAAAAATACTGTAGTTGTGTATGTATAAGGCCAAAAGCTTCCTTCCCCCAGCAAGAGTTGATAGATCCTCTCAACATAGAACATGAACTGCCCTGAGATCTACCCTAAAGGGCAGCATATAAAATTAATAAATTAACAGCAGCAACAACAGACACAGACATCAGCTACCTCACCAGAGGTGTCCCTAGGTAGCTGTTAGAATGCTATCCATACCATATATTTAAATCACTTGGCTTTCCACAAAGAATCATGGGAACTGTAGCTTATTCCTCACATAGCTACAATTCCCAGCACCCTTAACAAGTTACAAATCCCAGATTTCCTTAGGGGAAATCACTTGCTTTAAATATGTGGGGTACGTTTTTAAAAAATCAGAAACAAATTATCGCCCGATGCCTCTTGATGATGGGCTGTGTGTATCCTATTCTTTGCATGGCTTCTCTCTGTCCTGCACATTAACAGCTGTATTGATTTTTTTTTTAAATGGTTAATAGACAACTGGGGATGATTAGCTCTGGAGGCAGTGTTAGTATTAAAGATCTAAAAACTATTGTCCAGAAAAACACCAGCTAATCTCCTCCCATGTATCTAATGATTCTCTGTCAGGCAGAATCATTACATAAGATTTAGGTGTTGAATTGTCCTACATTAATAGGTAAGTTAGTATGCAGAAATGAGGAACATGTAGCCCTCCTTATAGTGATGGACCCCAACTCCTATCAGCTCCAACCAGCATGATCCGTGGCCACAGATGATGGACGTTGTATTCCAGTGACAGCTGGAGGACCACAAGCTTCTCACCCTTGCTGTTGCATGTTTCACATGATTTACATTACATTGCCATTATTTTTTAGTGAGCCAATTTGCCTCAGCTCCTGCTTCCTAACCCACAAAGGTGGCAGCATCAGAATGCATGCAGACAAAGGTGTTGTCAGGTTTGACGGATCCTTGGCTTATCTTCTTCTCTTCTTGGCATCAGTGACATCCCATTTTTTTAAAAAAATCTTTGTTGGGCTATGACACTGCTGTCCTCTTGCCTGATCCTGATCTCTACAAGTCCTTCTGGTCTTTCACCCTGCTGTTGCAGACATGGTTTTGGGCCTAGATGCTAAGGTGCTAAGGAAGATAAGGTTAAAATAAACTAAGGTAAACTGAATGACAGAATATAGTGAAAGATGGAAAGGATTTGTTGAGTTAATTAATAGGTTAGACTGTTAAGACAAACTATTTAAATTTTTTTTTGAGAAGGATGGAAATAATTTGCTGAAATAAATAACTAAACTAGAATACAAAAAGGGAGGTGTGAGGAGGTTGATGAAACAAGTTAATGAAAGATAAAGATATGGAATATTGTGTTTTTATTGTTACTGTTGTATTGTTTTTTATCTTTTTACCCTTTTAAGTATTGTTACATATGTTTTGAAAATTTTCTTTTGTTGTTGTTGTTTTCTTCTTTTTTCTTTCTCTGTAATTTTTGAAACTTCTAATAAATATCATTTTTTAAACAAGGGAAAAAATAGATGCTAAGGTGGTTGGCTGGAGCAGGCAGGCAGTAAAGCAAAGCTGTCTGTTGGTGTTCAGCACCACGAGCTGTCCACCAATGTTGCAATTTACTCAACTTTCCCCAAAGTGACTCAAAAGAGAGCCAGCATGTTTTGCTAACCCAATACCACCCTTAAGATTGTGGGGTCAGTGAGGGAGCTGGAATGGTGAAAGTGTGGGCTAAAGGAGCTGAATCTGCCCCCCATATGCACAAAGGTGGCATCAGATTGGATGAGCTCATTGCCACTCTCATCACTTTGGGGGAAGTTCAGTAAATTAAAATGGTGGCAGGTGGCAGGAGCCTCAGTTGTTGTAGCAGGGCTTCTATTGTGCTATGGCTTTCCTCCACTACCTGTCTAGTGGTCAGTTGCCTCTGCCACTTCATGCAGCAGGGACCACAGACCTATGCCCTACTGCCACAGCATTACTGATAGCTTTAGAAGATGGTGTCACGGTCCAGTTTACAGGCAGTCGGAGTCCTGGCTTGGTACGTCGGGACTGGGGTAGAGGTTGGAAAGCAGGAATCAGCAGTCCAGGGATCAGGAAGCCAAGGGTTCACGAATCAGGAAACCAGGAGTCAGGAAGCCGAAGCACAGCTAGGTGGGTAGCATGTTGCTGTGGCAAAGAGCCAGAGGGAAATGCTGGTCTTATATACACCTCCTGGCCCTTGCCACCAGGTGCTACGAGTCTTCTGTCAAGCTTCACCTGTGCGGTCGCGCCTTGTCCTTCCAGGCCAAACTCAGGATGGCCCCAGTCCTGCGAGGCCCTACTAGTCACAGGGCCTGGCTCCTGCATGCACTCCTGACAGAAGGAGCCAAAGAAGTGTAGAGGTTGACTTGTGAAAAAGCTGGAATCTGTGTATCTGAAGAAGTCTGCATGCACACGAAAGCTTTTACCAAGAACAAACTTAGTTGGTTTCTAAGGTGCTACTGGACAATTTTTTTCCATTTTTTTTTATAAATATTTTGGCTGCATCAGACCAGCATGGATAACCATCTGAATCTGGAATCATTGATCAACTTACAGCTTAATGTGCTTTTTAAGTCCTCGCAGTTGTAAAATCAGTTCTGCATCATCTACAGTGCAATATTATAAGTTAGTTCAAGGTATATAAGTCATCTAGTGAGTTGTTGTTAGTAAATCTACCATAGCCCCCCCCCCGAGGGATATGTTTTTTTTTAAATGGGCAGCATGAAATTTGAATTCCCTGTAAGTGACTCCTTAATAGATTTTAATTATATCTTCAGTGCATATTTCTGTTTTGTGTAGAATTGGTTACTCACATTCAATTTTTCTTCATTTTGGTGGAGCTGTTGCTTGTAGTAAATATGTAGCTACTTCTTCCAGTTATCCCTATTAGAATTGCATCCTGTGTCCTTCAAGCAAACATATGGCCTATTCTTGGAGAAGTGTGCTCTTTCTAGTGATACAGTGGTGCCCCGCAAGACGAACGCCTCGCAAGACGGAAAACCCGCTAGACAAAAGGGTTTTCCGTTTTGGAGGCGCTTCGCAAAACGAAGTTCCCTATGGGCTTGCCTCGCAAGACGAAATGTCTTGCGAGTTCCTGCGGGGTTTTTCCCCTCCCCCCCCTTTTCCTAAGCCGCTAAGCCGCTTATCAGCTGATCCGCTAAAAGCCGCTAAACCGCTAATAGCGCTAATCCGCTAAGCTGTCAATGGGCTTGCTTCGCAAGACGAAAAAACCGCTATACGAAGAGCCTCACGGAACGGATTAATTTCGTCTTGCGAGGCACCACTGTACATCGGTATGATCTGAAACTATATGTGGTTTCTGGCAGTTTCTCTCTGGTGAGAGTCACAGAAGTGAAAACTCCTGGCAGCACTTGACCTTGCTACTTTTGTAAGCCTAATGGTTGCTAGGGCTGAATTTGTGCAAAGTATGATCTGGAAACATGGGAACAGGGAAGTGGCTGATGACTTTACCTTTTAAACCAGACAATGCTATTTAGAAAAAAAAGTGCAAAAGTTTACTAGCCCCGAGTAAAAGTTTACTAGCCATCTGAAGTGTATCTGTGTGCCAGAAGGTAGGTAAAGCAGTAGAACTACCAGGCTGCCTGTTTGGAAGGAAGTGTAGATAACTGGAATGCTATACTATTTTTGGATTATAATCCATACACTACTTTTTCATTGTTGTAAAGTGAAGTGGGTTCACGCTCTTCATCCTGGTACAATTTTTGATGTGCTGTTACTAGGCCTACACAGAATCCTATATATTTTTGGAAATGAGACAGGTCATATTTGTAATACAGATTTTTCAAACGAGTACTGCTGGCTAAGTAAATTTCAGCAGGACAGCCTAGGCTAGAGGAGGAGAATCATGCTGTTCACAGAAATTTCCAGGTGTGAAACTACACATTCCAAAATGTACATAAGATGGTTACTATCATTGCCAATTTATTTGTATACCACATTTCCCACAAGTACCGTATTTTTCGCCCTATAGGGCGCACTTTTTCCCCTCCAAAAATGAAGGGGAAATGCATGTGCGTCCTATGGGGTGAATGCAGGCTTTCGCTGAAGCCTGGAGAGCGAGAGGAGTCAGGGCGCACCGACCCCTCTCGCTCTCCAGGCTTCAGGAGAGCCACAGCGCCAGTCCCACAAGGTCGGGGGACAGCGGGGAGGCGGAACGCTGCCATCCCGCTGTCTCCCGATGTGGTTTGGAGGCTGGCGGCGGGGAGACGCGTGCTTCTCCCCGCCGCCAGACCCGCAAGCTCCGGGGACAGCTGGGAGGCGCAGCGTGTCCTCCCTCTGTCCCCGGACCTGATCCGCAGGTGGGCGGCGGGGAGAAGAGCGCTTCTCCCCGCTGCCTGCGCCGCAAGCTCCAGGGACAGTTGGGAGGCGCAGCGCGTCCCCCCGCTGTCCCCGGACCTGGTCTGCAGGCGGGCTGCGGGGAGAAGAGCGCTTCTCCCCGCTGCCGGCCCCACAAGCGCCTGGGAGGGAAATAATTTTTTCCCCTTTATTTCCCCCCCAAAAAACTTGGTGCGTCCTGTGGGCCGGTGCGTCCTATGAGGCGAAAAATACGGTAAATCTGTGCTCAAAGCAGTTCACAGTCTAAATACATTCGTACAATAACTATACATGTAATGGCTTATAATGTCACTGTACTTGATTCTTTCTTTTATTTAAATGGATACCTTGGATATATTTATAGGCAGAGGTCCTGTCCCCTGAGCTGGCCCTACTTAGTATCTCTCTCTCTCTCTCTCTCTCTCTCTCTTGGAATTCCCTTGACTGCCCAAGGGAGATATTAGCCTCAGTTCCTTATATCAAGTTTTCAAGCCTCTTTCAAATAATGCTTGGTTGTGCAGGCAAACACTTGTACAACCAAGTGCATTGGCAGGGAACCTGGTGGTTACTCATGCTGCTCTACCCAATATGACACCCACTGTTGATGCCTTCTTACCAGTGGAACAGACTTCAGTTGTTCCGCTGTAATAAATCCAAATGACTCCTCTGGTTCCTGGTTCTTCACGCCTGCTTATAAAGGCCAATGTCAGTTTCTTCGCTGTTGCCTGTCTCTCTCCCCTTTTTAACCTAGTTTAAATTTTCTCAGAACATCAGGCTTTCCCTTGGAGGCGATTGCATAGTCCTCACCAACCTTCCTCTCCATTTAGCCTACTTTTCTGATGACTTCCAGTTTCAGCTAATGACTTCAAATTTCACCCTTTTGTGCTACCTCTAAAGCGCTGCCTCTTCCACCTCTCCTTATCCTGCCTTCCTAAAAAGATCAGTCCCCTTTTTGCTTGCTTCTTTCCCTGCTGCTTAGAGAATACACCCTAAGCACACCTGTGAAGACAGATTAAAACAAGGACATGCTTATATCACCCTCATCTCATAGCAAGGTTCACTTCCTGAACTGCTCAGGAGCCAGTGTGGTGCAGTGGTTGAGAGCGGTAGTCTCGTAATCTGGGGAACCGGGTTCGCGTCTCCGCTCCTCCACATGCAGCTGCTGGGTGACCTTGGGCCAGTCACACTTCTGTGAAGTCTCTCAGCCCCACTCACCTCACAGAGTGTTTGTTGTGGGGGAGGAAGGGAAAGGAGAATGTTAGCTGCTTTGAGACTCCTTAAAGGGAGTGAAAGGCGGGATATCAAATCCAAAACTCCTCCTCTACTTCCACCGTTGTTCATTTCTAAATGTACTTTTCCATCTATGCAGCATTCATGTATTCTGCTAGAGCCGCTGTGGCAAACCTCTGGCCCTCCAGATGTTGATGAACTGCAACTCTCATCAGGCCCAGCAAGCATGGCCAAATGGTCAGGAATGATGGGAGTTGTTGCTCAATAACATCCAGAGGACAAAAAGTTCATCACACTTGTATCAGGGCCTGTCTAATGATGTTAAAAGCCAAACACAGTAGCATCTGGTGTTTTAAAGGTATATTAGAAAAACATAACTGTCTGATTCCCTTTCCCATTTTGTTTTTTTCATCGCTGATGTTCCTTTAGCAGTTTGGTTAGTTTTATGTTGTTACTTTGAGATATGGAAAAATTGTAAACAAAATATTTTTTAAAAAAGCGTAATGGTTACTGTACAAGGGATGTTAAATGCGGGACCTGACATCTTTCCGCAGGGCCTGCAAGACAGAGCTGTTCCACCAGGCCTTTGGTCAGGGCGCAGCCTGACTCCCTCCTCTGGTTGCCATCAATTTGATTTTAATTAATTCTTATAATGAAATGTTTTTAGAATGTTGGATTATTTGATTGTTGTTAGCTGCCCTGAGCCCAGCTCCGGCTGGGGAGGGCGGGATATAAATAAAATTTATTATTATTTTTATTATTATTATTAAAACATACAGCAGCAGCCACAGTTTGCAAAATGACAGACCATGCACTGTCTGGTGCCTCAGCATTCATGCACATGCATTTATAGCTACATATTCACTTCCAACGTGGGGTCAAAGTAGATGTGATATTTGTTATGTAGTTTGCACTGGTATGCTTGAATTTTTTAAAAGGCAAATAATCGACACAAGGAAGGTTGAGTGGACTGGGATTGTATGGGGGGGGGGCTTAACCCTTTTCTCCTCCTGCAGTTCTAGTCTCCCCAAATGCAATTTAAGGAAGGCTCCTACTTGCGCTAAAGGGAGCTGCTCTGTCATTGCAAACAGCATGTATGTGTGCGAGAGATTCTGATCAGAAACATGAGTGTGGAGAGGCACAGGGTGAAAAACCCATTCCATTCACCATAACCCATCTTATACCCCTTGCGCCAACTTTTTAAAAAAAGAAGTCAGGACAAA
This sequence comes from Podarcis cretensis, assembly GCF_951804945.1. Lineage (NCBI taxonomy): Eukaryota > Metazoa > Chordata > Lepidosauria > Squamata > Lacertidae > Podarcis > Podarcis cretensis. The sequence goes on along the minus strand of NC_137185.1, from coordinate 35,368,288 downwards.
CTGCATGACAAATGTTGCATTTAGTTTGGCCCTCAAAGATCTAGCTTCTGGGTATCATAAGGAGGGAACTGAACTGCAAAGAATGACAGCTCTAGCGCCTCATAATAACAACGTTCTGACAAGGCATCTCTAAAAATAGGGATAGTGATTTTCCAGCAGCATGGATCAAAAAACAGAGATTGTCCCCAATAAATAGGGACAGTTGGAGTGAATGGAGTGAGCCACATTCCTAAATAGTCTCTCTGAAAACGACACTCTGTAGCAGTCTTCTTCAACTTGCTGCCCTCCAGATGTTTTGGACTACAGTACAATTTCCATCAGCCTCAGTCAGCATGACTAATGAGGGATGATGGGAATCGTAGTCCCAAACACCGGGAGTACACCAGACTGTGGGAGGATGTTTTATATACCATAGGTGGAGTGAAAGGATATGGCAGATGTGGCTTTCTAGATATTTCTGAACTTCAACTCCCATCCTCCTTAACCATTGGCCATGCTGGCAGTGGCTGATGGGAGAATCCAGCAACATCTGGAGGGCCATAGATTCCCCATCCTGCTCTGACCTTCATTTTGTTTCCCACAGAGCTCCAGTCCAAAGTAAGTAACATTGTGGGTAGACTCAGCTGCCTTGCTGCAAGGAAGGGGTAATGCAGCCACCTTTCCCATGGTGAAACCAATAAATCATACTTATATGTAGCATGGTGATCCGCAGTGCAAGTGGTTGGCTAGATGGCCCTTGTGGTCCTTTCCAACGCTATAATTCTAAGATAATATGGCTGGCTGGAGATAAGATAAAGGCCAGACAGGCTGAAGTTGTTGGTGTATGAAGGCAGTGAAGGGTTGCATTAAAATTTGAAAAATGCTGCATAGATGTGCAATTAGATGGTTCCATTTCATCATCATCATCATCATTTATTTATTTATTTATTCATTCATTCATACCCCACCCATATATACCCTGACCACTCTGGACAGCTCCCAACAGAATATTGAAAACATGATAAAACATCAAGCATTAAAAACTTCCCTAAACAGGGCTGCCTTCAGGTGTCTTCTAGAAGTCAGATAGTTGTTTATTTCCTTGGCATCTGAAGGGAGGGCGTTCCACAGGGCGGGTGCCACTACCGAGAAGGCCCTCTGCCTGGGTCCCTGTAACCTCACTTCTCGCAGGGAGGGAACTACCAGAAGGCCCTCAGTTTCCTAGTCTGGATTCTTACTTCTGACAACACATGACTTTTCTGTGGGGGTTGATTCAGAGTCATTGCAAAGTGAGGGACTCCTCTGTGACCCTTGGAGTCTGGAAGAAAGGATACTTCCCACAGCGCAGTACTGCACACCAGCGGGATCCTCCCCCAGCCTTCAAAGGCAACAGCCGCTTCACCGAACACTCTGTTCAGAAGCAATTTTGTTGCTGTGGAAATGCTCCTGACGTGTCAGATTGAGGGGGATCCCTGAGCATCAACAGAGACAGCCTGTCTGCCTGCAAATGCCCCTGATTAGTAGGCAGCACCAGCTAGGAACATAAAATGCTGGCAGCAGCCTTTGCTGCGTGTGCCGTCAGCAAGGTCTGGGGCTGTTGCATGGCTTTCTGACAATTGGCTCTAATATTCTATATCTCACAAGGAACCTGTGCCATTTTGATTAAGGGTGGAGACAGATCTAGGTAACTGTAGGATTTTATTTTATTTTATTTTAAAACGGAGGGATGAGACATTATTTTCTTTTTGTCCCAGCAATCGTAGGTGCAAGCTAAAATCTGCACCATACCTAGCAGATCACAATGTAGTTAAGCCTGCTATTTCTTCTTCCATTTTATATATTTCAAGTCCTTTTTTTTGTTTTTTAATAACAATTAGCCAGGTGTGATACAGACACACAACAGAGATGGATTGGGACTAGCAGGGAAGGAGAATTGTGGTCCCCAAGTAGCTCAGCCCTCACTCTGCAACTGTTTATTACTGATGGAGGAAAGGGGTGAGGATCACCCATGCAAGAACTAAAGACATGAATAATGTCACATTTAGATTGGGTTTATGGCTAAACACTGATTTTGTGGCTTCAACATCAAACCAGCTTCTTTCGCCCCCCCTGCCCCCCCGTTTACCATCCAGTCAGTTTTCTTGAGAACTCAAAAGCTTGCTCACTGTTTTGTGACTTTTAGTTCCGTCCACCCTCCACATTTGTGATTCCAAGCAACTGACATTCAGAGGCATACATTCTGGCAGTGGAGGCAGAATGTAGCCGTTGTGGGTAGTATGCACCTTTGTACAATGGGCTACATTCTAGGTGTGCAAAAGCCATGGGCACAGCCGGGGGGGGCAGCTGCCCCCCCCCTAGATTAAGTAAAACAATACTAAACTAAATGACGAATCACATCGGTTCTGCCCCCTCTAACAAAAGTCCTGTCCTCTCAACAAAAATCCTGGCTACGCCCAACGTAAAAACCAGAGGTTTCTATACTGCACTCCCGCACCTCCATCAAATAACCTGCTTAGTAAGCAAGAAACATGATCAGTTCAAGGACCATTCCAGCTGGTCAAAAGGAGCAGGACTGGTGAGGGTTGTGACCTGGGGTTTGGCCTAGAGCAAGGCTCAAGGGACAGATAAAGAGGCAACTAGACCTGAGATTCCCCATTCCTGCCCTAAATGTATTGCTGGAATGTGAAACTGGAATTTTAAAATAGATCAAACTTCCTTTGTACTGTATTTTAGTTCTAATGATCAGTGTTACTATAATGTAGGCTGGGGGTAGAAGTGGGTGGAGGGTAGAGGGTAAAAAGCACCCTTTTGGTGGCTGCAGAAATTAAAACTGTAAGGTCAAGAGGTGAGAATTGCGGGTGTTGCTTAGGTTCTGCTGCACCAGACTGTTAATTCCTTTGCTAAAAAGGGGATAAAGCTCCAAGGGGGCCTTTAAGCAGTACTGAAGCATAGGAAGGTTGTAAATCCATCCACTCGTCACTGCTAATGACATACAGCGGTTTTTAGTAGTTTGCTCCAGCTTTTCGGCCATTGGAAATAGCAGATGACTGAAACGCCAGACATAGCTTGGTTTAGAAGAGCTCTTTCTTTTCTAGTCCTTTTCCTTCCTTCTTAGCCACAACTGGCAGCACCACCATTTTCCTCTTGTATTTTTATTTCATTTTGAAAAATAACAAGTTTATATCTTACTGTTACTGAATGTGATACCTGATTAGTCATATCTGAGCTTTGTTCAAATTTTGTCCAGTACAGTATGTAGTGTTATCTTTCTTATATCTGGCCTCATTTCACCACCCTTGGGATCATAGCTTAGTGGCAGAAAGTCTCTTCCAGCCAGTAAGTCTTCTCTATGATCCACTTAACTCACCCATACCCACCTCACAGCCTTGCTCTACTACAGGAAGTGAGCTGGAAGGGGACGAAAAGTATTCAAGTTGCAGAGGTACAGTATTCAAAAGTATTCAAGTGCAGAGGTACAGTGTAGGTTTCATTCCCATCCTCCACTTGAGCTCTGGCAATAAAACATAGGCCCCCTCCCTGATAAGCCAAACCAGCAAGCACGTGTTTTGCGAGCACATGCACGCTCTGGTGTCTTCGCATTTGTCCTACTCATTCCTATTGCAGGTAACAGCACGTACTTTTGACAATAGTTTGCTTGCAGTCTGCCCTCGCTGCTCCCACCCCTGGGACAGAAGAACAGCTGCTACAGAAAGTAGGACTGTAAGAGAGGGTGAGAAAGCAATAAATGGCAGCATGATTCTCACAGATTTTTGCCATGTGACTGTAATGTGAAGTCTTCAGCCAGTCCAAGCTAGTGCTAGACGGAACGTGGCTATATCAGTTCTAGAGTTGTTGACTACAGGCCGGTGGTGACTTGAGGCATCTCAGACGCATCAGGCCTGCCGGGGCTGCATTGTAAATAAATGAAGAGGCAAGCTGCTGCTGCCTGTCACTCCTTAGAGCCTGGGGTCAGGGAGAGAGTTAAGTACGTGACATCGGCATTCCTGGTCTTGGTGCTTCAATGGAACATGACATTTTGGTGTCTCAAGTGAATGACACTAATGGCTCCCTCCATGATAAAATACGTATTTGTAATTATAGATTGTACAAGCCGACAGTTTGCAGCCTTTGACTGTTATCTGAAATTTATCACTTGAAGTGGCTCTGTGTCATTGTTGGGCCAGCCCTGCCTGCTCACTGATGAAAGACGAGTGGCCAATGACAATGTTTAAGGAGCATGGCAGAAGATGTGTCTACTGTATAGTCTTTTTGCTTGTGAAGAGTTGGGCACAATCTAGACCTGCTGCATTTTCCTCTCAACAGAATCTGCCTTTAAGGTCTGCACTACTGGCAGAAATCCCAGTAGGTACAACTTATTCCATTTTGCTCACAAAATAAAATAATCCAGCTTCATTTTTAAAGAGCTACAGTCAGATTGTAGATGCTAGCTTTTCATAGGGCCAAATATGTGATTCACACTCAGAAAGGCCAGGATTAGATTTCTATGTGTTCAGACATGGACCTATGGACAAAATATGTTTCCCTGAGTATTTTAGCGCTTGTGAGTGGGACCCCATACACACAAACCTTGGTAGTAAATTCCATTGATATTCTTCTTCTTTGGCGATCACTCATAGCCGAGTAAGATTGTCTTCCATAAACATGGTTTTAACAATGAGTCCGTAAGTGACTGTGGAGGCCAATTCTGGATCCACACGTCCTTCCACAGTGGGGACATTGGTTTCTGGACGGGAGTTGATCATGGTGTGGATTTGCCAAGCGTGCCTTCCTCCTAGCAAATTTCTCCCTTGCATCCTGAGTTTGAGTGTCTTCAAAGCCCATGACAACTTTGGTAAAGGCTGTTCTCCAACTGGAGCGCTTGCAGGCCAGTGTTTCCCAGTTGTCAGTGCTGATATATTTCTCACTAAACGTGCATAGGATCTTTGCATGTATGTGTGTGCTGGCTCAATACATTTTGCTGCCTGCGGCAAAGGACAAGGCAGTATCTCTCCCTAGTCAACGTACGGAAGCTGATCAGATGGGTAGTTGAACACTAGTGATAGGTCAGCATCTTTCACTGTACCTGAGGGCATTTGACTTGGGGGTACAGAGCAGGCTAGCTTAGAGGACTCGGGGAAAGATGAGAGGATGGGAAGGAAGCTATCTCACTTTGCGTAATAATAGGGCTGGCCATGATGTTTGTGTTTGTGTACAGTTGTGTCACAGTGATGTATAAAACAGAGATATTGAGTGTGCATGTGTTCTAGCTAGACTTGGAAGTTCTGCACAACTATAGGCTAGTTGGTAATATCCCTTTCTTGAGCAAGATTCCTGAGTGGGTGGTCACTGAAATTCTAGGCATTCTTGGTTGAGACTCGTTTTCTATATCCGTTTCCATCAGAATTTTGGCCTGGTTTTGGCACTGAGACTGTATGAAGACATGTATTGTGAGAGAGACAGGGTGCGTGCATCCCTGTTGAGTGGCTTGAGTTGGGGATTCTGCACTTACTGGATGATTGGCAGGTTCTGTTCAGTCCTGTGAACCCTCCCCTGTGGAGTTGCACAGGGTTCACTCTTCTCTCTCTCATGCTATTCAACTTGAAATTGCTGAATGGCGTAATCTGGAGATGGGAGTGTGTTATCTTCAATGTGCGAATTGCATGCAATCATGTGTGGCAGGAGATGTGCTGAAACAGTGCCGGGCTGCAGTAGTAGACTGGATGAGAGCCAATAAATTGAAGCTCAATCCACATAAGACTTGAGACTCTGTTAGTGGGTAGTTCCTCAGACTAGTTGGTTGGGTGCAACCTGTTCTGGATGGGGTTCCCTTGAAGAAGAGGGTATGCGGCTTAGAATACTTCTAGACTCCTGCTGTCATTGCAGGTATAAGTTGCCTCCATTGTACAGGGGGCTGTCCATCAGCCTAGTTTTGGTAGCCTATTCTCTGTTAACCTCCAGTTTAGATTACTGCAGTGCATTATACACAGGGCTGCATCTGAAGACAATTGGTGGGGAGTATTGTTTTGTCCGAGTTTTGTCTGAGCACAATTCAAAGTGTTGGTGCTGACCTTTAAAGCCCTAAACGGCCTCGGTCCAGTATACCTGAAGGAGCGTCTCCACCCCCATCATTCTGCCCGGACGCTGAGGTCCAGCGCCGAGGGCCTTCTGGCGGTTCCCTCACTGCGAGAAGCAAAGCTACAGGGAACCAGGCAGAGGGCCTTCTCGGTAGTGGCGCCCGCCCTGTGGAACACCCTCCCATCAGATGTCAAGGAAATAAACAACTACCTGACATTCAGAAGACACCTTAAGGCAGCCCGGTTCAGGGAAGTTTTTAACGTGTGATTTTACTGTATTTTTGGTTTCTATGGAAGCCGCCCAGAGTGGCTGGGGAGGCCCAGCCAGATGGGCGGGGTATAAATAATAAATTATTATTATTATTATTATTATTATTATTATTATTATTATTATTATTGTCGTTTTTGTTTTAACTATTTACTTGTGTTTTTACCTTGTGTTTTTATCCTTTGAACCACCCTGAAATCTTGTGATGAAGGGTGGTATATAAATCATCACCACCCCCACCATCATCATTCAGAAACTGCACCTTGTGCAGAATTTGTCACACAGATTATTTAATGAGACCTGGCAGCCTGAGCATATAACACCCATTCTGTCTCAGCTGCACTGACTACCAGTTGGTTTCTAGGCTCAATTCAAAGTGCTAGTTTTGACCTATAAATTCTTCTATGGCTCAGGGCCCCAGTGCCTCCAAGACCACCTCTTTCAATACAAACCTACCTGAACATCACAATCAAAACCATCACCTCTGTGTGCCTCCCTCAAGGGAAATGCAGAGGGTAGGAACAAGAGAATGATCCTTTTATGTGGTGATTCTTTGAGTGTGGGGTCCTCTTTTCACCTGGCACCTCCATTGTCAGATTTAAGGTGCAATGCAATGACATTATTTCCCCCTGCCATTTGGATGTTGACATGGCTTGATTCTGGACCAGTTCTGGGTATTCATCTTTTGGCTGAGTAGGACAAAATATTTTCCTTGTCATTGATACTAGTGCATTAACACTTTTAGACCTAGGTATGGTTTCATTAAGGGACGCAGGTGGCGCTGTGGGTTAAAGCCTCAGCGCCTAGGACTTGCTGATCGAAAGGTCGGCGGTTCGAATCCCTGCGGCGGGGTGCGCTCCCGCTGCTCGGTCCCAGCGCCTGCCAACCTAGCAGTTCGAAAGCACCTCCGGGTGCAAGTAGATAAATAGGGACCGCTTACCAGCGGGAAGGTAAACGGCGTTTCCGTGTGCGGCTCTGGCTTGCCAGAGCAGCGATGTCACGCTGGCCACGTGACCCGGAAGTGTCTCCGGACAGCGCTGGCCCCTGGCCTCTTAAGTGAGATGGGCGCACAACCCCAGAGTCTGTCAAGACTGGCCCGTACGGGCAGGGGTACCTTTACCTTTATCTTTATGGTTTCATTGCTTGGGTTTTGAATCGAATCTTTGTATTTTTAACTTGTTTTGAGTCACTTTGAGACTGTTTTCTGTAAAAACCGATGATTAAATTTCAGAGGAAATAAATAAATTGTGTTCTTCACTATTCCATAAATGCTGCCTTGCTGCTTCCCTGGATGAGAGACAACATTGGCCGAACAGTCCTGTATAACCAAACAGCAGAAATTCCATCTTGCCATTCTGTCGGTGCCCTTCAGACTTGAATCCAGTGATCTATTCCCCCCTGGGTTTCCTCCTGGTAGTAGGCTGCTAATCGCAGTCAGCTGTCAGGTGGATGAATGTCTGCTGCGTATTAATTGCAAGGCCACATCATTTCACTGGTAGGTTTGCCAGATCAAAGACATTTTGGGGCTATGGAATTTGAAACAGAGACTGCCATTATGTTCTATGGGACTCTTGATGTTCTGGAAGAATGGACAACCCTTTACAAGAACAGCATCAGGCTACTCTATTTATTGGTAACCCAGTAGTATTCAAATCCAGGTCTTTAGGGATTGCATGTCCCAAGAGACAATGCAAATCACAACAGCCTTTCACAGTGCCACAAATCTTCCTTGGCTAGAAAATGATCTATCTTGAACTTCCACAATTGAAAGTTCTACTCATTCAGCTTGAGGATTACTGTATTTGCATACATTCCAGCCATTGTTCTCTATCTCTCTGCAACTTTCAGTTGTCAGCAATGCAAAACTGTCTCCTGCTTCTGTCTGTCCCTTCCTATGTTCCTTACAGCCCGCTCTTTCTTTCTAGCGCCAATATTTCCACTCCAATCTTTCCACTGCAGCCCCTTCTCTTTGCTTCCCTTGAAATCTACTCCCCTTCTTGCTGGCTTTCTCATTGGAGAACTGCATCTGGGATGGAAAGGCTTTTGGATGGGGAGCTTTTGGAAACTCTGCTTAGGGTTCCAAATCATTGCCTGGGCCCATAACCTGCTAGCAGATCTTGCAACTTGAGTGAATTGGATTGAAAAGTTCACTTACAGTTTCTGGAGTTTGAAGGCTTTATTCGTGTAGGAAATATTTAAAGGTTCAGTAGAGATGAAAGAAAGAAATAGCAGACATCTTATCTGGAGAGAACAACAAACAAAATGGCTCAGCTTTTAGGGGTGGAGATAACTTTGACAAAGATGCTTCCCAAGAAGTGCTGGTTAGATTGCTAGATGAGTTGTGCCCTTATGTGATTTAAAGTAACAAATGGATTAACTAGAAGCTTAAGAGATGAAAATGTATCTGTGGGTTTGCTGTTGTTCTTTGTCTTCCTATTTAAACTTATATGCTGGAAAATGTTCTGGTCCCAAGCACAAAGTACTTAGGTTCTGTTTGCCTAAGCTGCGATGGTGACTCCAGAAGGAATAGGTAAAGGCCATTATTAGGGGAGCAAGGATTGAATACCTGCCAAATATGGCCTCAGTAAACTGTGCCTGAAAGCTAGGTGAGCATTTGTGGGAGCAATAACTATTCTGGGGCTGCACTACCCTTTGGAGTCATTTATGTTAAACAGCATAAGATTTCTTCTTGGTGCAGCTTTAAAGCTTTGGTGTCTGCCTATGGCACTGAAGTTGGAGAAGTTCACACGTGGATGCAGTTGGATCCCCATTCAGATAGGGTTGTGGGGGACAGGTGATACTATTGGACAGGTCCATGATGTAGGTGGAAAGTTTGTTTTTATTGATTACCTTATTTCGATTGCTTATCGATATATGAATGATATTTCTCCTAGGTATTTTTTTTTTGCAAAGTATTTACTTTTTCATTATATAGAACCAATGTTCCCAGCATAATGCCTATGGGCATCATGGTGGCCACAGATGTTCCCTTTGGCGCCTGTCAAGCTCCCTCACCCCTTTAAGAAGAGTTTTGTTTGTCTGAGAGGTTTGCCTGCTCTCTCTTTTTTGTCTGTGTTCTTTTTGCTTGGTGGTTTTGCCTTTTGGGGGAAGTTCTGAGTGTTGTCAGTTTTTCTTTTGTTGAAATGGGTATTTTGTGGTGCCCAAAACAACTTAAATTTTCAAATGCATCCCAAGCTTAAAAGGTTGGGGACTCCAATCTATAATAACAACAAATAATAGAAATTAAGGAAAATTTTTACAACTAAAAATAAAATTAATAACTGAACATTTTGAAAAACAGATGGGCAGTACACAACTGTGGACAGAAAATGAGGTTTAATAATTATGACCCTGTTGTTACAGTGTTCTGTTTTTAATCAGATTACGTAGGAAGGCAAAGAATTAAGTAAAAGTCAGTAATGAGATGAGAATGAATGAATGAGCTGGGGTTATACTTTTGTGTATCGGATGATCAGGGAGTCACACAGATTACTAGGTCACAGCTGTAGCAATTTAGGCAACACATTTAATTATTATTTATGCATTAATTTGTTTTTTGTAAGGATGGCAATCCAGGTCAGCTGACAACAGTTAAACCATCTAACAATAAAAAGAATGATAAAATAAAATTTATTAATTAAATCAGTACAGGAGGCAGAAACAACAGATTTTTATTTTTTTTAAGCGGGCATGCTTGAGAAATAAAAGTAACAACCTGACAATCCAGAGGTCAGTCAAAAAAGAAGGGCCTCACATGCAACCAGTGATCATCAGAGAGAGGGGTGAGGTTGGTCTCCCTAGATAGCAAGCTCCAGTAGCTTGGCACGGATTTAATTACTGTATATTTGAAGCTCTCAAGAAAGGCATTTTGTATGCTATCTCTGTGTGTGAGAAAGTATTTTTCTACCCTTCTTTTTAGCTGAAAAGTGGCTTGCATTAAATCTCTGCTGGACATTCCTTCATAGGCCACTCAGAATGCCAGTTCTGAAAATTTGGGGATTTCATCATGAGTATCAGATGGAGTCTATGCATAGGATATCGGGGTCTCGGTGTAAATTCCAAGAGTGAAATTGCTGCATCTCAATCTAAGATGTTCCTCTATGCAGGAATCTCTTCTTTCTCTAAACAGGAACAGTAGGAAGCAGCCATACACTGGGTCACAATATTTGTTCAACTAGCCTAGTGGTGTCTATAGTAGTGCAGGGATGGCTGGGGAGAGCTAATGACGGGCAGAGCTAACTGATTCTAGCTTTGTCCCCATCTTCCTCATTGTTGACCACCACAGTGGCAACCCTGAGTTTAAGGAGGAGGAAGCTGATAGCCAGGACTGGACCTGGGATTTTATGCACAGCAAGCATAATAATAATAATAATAATAATAATAATAATAATAATAATAATAATAATTTATTTATACCCCGCCCTCCCCGGCCAGAACCGGGCTCAGGGTGGCTAACACCAATAAAATTATAATAAAACATAACGGGGGGGGGGGGGACGACACAACAAAACAAAACCAGTTTATTAAAATGTTGGTTAAAATACAATTTAAAACGCAGCCTCATTTTAATAGTAGCCCATAAAGCAAAAGCATAAGGGGAGGGAAACATAAGGGTCAGACTGCGTCCAAACCAAAGGCCAGGTGGAACAGCTCTGTCTTGCAGGCCCTGCGGAAAGATGTGAAGTCCCGCAGGGCCCTAGTCTCTTGTGACAGAGCGTTCCACCAAGTCGGGGCCAGTACGGAAAAGGCCCTGGCCCTAGTTGAGACCAATCTAACCACCTTGCGGCCTGGGACCTCCAAAGTGTTGTTATTTGTGGACCTTAAGGTCCTCCGTGGGGCATACCAGGAGAGGCGGTCCTAGGAGAGGAGAGGCGGTCCTGTAGGTACAAGGGTCCTAGGCCTCATGTGTTTTCCACTAAGCTATGTCCCCTCCGTATAGAAGGCAAGACCGAAGGCATCCTGATTTGCATTGGCTGATCTGCATAGCCTGATGGTGACTGGCCCAATGTTGTAACAGAGGACTGGACTAAGGTGGCTTTTTTGTTCCTTGCAATTATATGATTTGGTGAGTTGCTTTTTAATATAGCACATAGCACCACCTGCTTACAGTGGTGCTGCATATTGCCATCCTTTGTTAAAATACTGGGCATGAGGTTGGCTTGGTATGTGGCTGGGGAGTAAGGCGTAAAAGTCTGTAGGTAGATGCTTGGATGGTTGCAGGAAGGGTTAGGCAACTGTTGCCAAGCACTTGGTGGGCCTTTCCATTTTCTTCAAGGCCTGGCAGTTTTCATCCAAGTTCTGACTCAGACCAGGAGGTGGTTGGTAAACGGTATAAACAGCACTGCATGTTCCCTGCATCAAGGAAGCTCTGCCATCTTCCTTGGAATAAATTATGCAAATATACAAACTACTCTAGTGCAGAAGTCATAATACAGGGCTCTTCACAGAAGTTTGAATAAGGACGGGGTGTTCGGCAGACGAAACAAGCACATTGGTTTGGGTTTTCGAAAAGTGAAAAAGAAATCCAGACAGAAAAGTTGTTGAGCTTTTTTGTTTCGGGCAGAGTTGTTGTTTTCGTGTTTTTTTTTTTTGCAAAACCACAAAGATATTGGATGTTTTGGAGCTATTTCTGTGGAAAATTGGCTAAAACGACAATTTCAACATGGGCTGCCATACATCTGGATTTTCCTGGACATTTAAGCTAATTTCTGCCAGGTAATGGGTAGATGGTTAGGAAGAGAAGAGACTAAGGTTTCTCTGCTTTGCACCCCGTTGAGTGTGGTGTGACTTACCATGGAACACTGTTCCTTAGGTTTATGCCACAACCATGTATAAGAGTTTTGACATTTGTAGGAGAGTGTGGTTGCTGAAAGCAGAATGCTGAGCTAGATAGGCCTTTGGTTCAGTCCAGCAAAACTCCTTATATTCTCATGCTCTTCACCTACTTTTTGTCCTCCCTTATTCTCCCCATTTCCCCTTATAAATTATGTCATTTTTAGATTTGTGCAGTTTCAAAACAGATATATAACTGGTTGGAAGGACCCCAAGCAGCCCTTTCCACCTCTGGGGAAATGAGTGCTCCGTCAGTCATGCTCCACTTGATTCATGATAACCAAACTTCACTACCTCATTCATCATTACAGTTTGGCGAACATCATCTCTGTTGAGATGCAAGGCACTCACTATCTGTAGTTTCTGGCAACAATTGAAGATATTTTGGTTTCAATAAACTTTTCCAGATGAATGAATGAATGAACATTTTGGTCTTTGCCTTGGGTTTTTATTCGTATTGTTTTAAAACCAATTTTAGGTTGTTTTGATATTATTTTAAAAGCCACTTTTAGTTGTGTTTATTGTGCAATAGTAAATTGCCTTGAATGAGAGGTGACTCATAAATAATAATAATGATACTGATGATGATTATAATTATGATCATAGCGTAACTCAGTTAATCCTCTATATGCATGCATTTTCTTCCACTTAAACATTAAAAAAGCAAGTCTTATCTACAGGCTTCCAGTCAAAACAGTTGTCTGCAGAGATGGTTTTAACACACTAGGGCTGTTTCGTTACAAGTTTAGAGTCAGATTTCTATGTAGAAAGGTAGCTCCTTGCTTCTGCCTCAGAGGATGAATGAGTAATGGTCAGCACAACATCCCATGGCAAAAAAACATGTTAACTATGTGTTGTCCAAGGTATATCCTTTGGTTTCTATTGAACTCACTACAATGAATTTTAGCAATTAAATGATCTTGAATACAAGTGCATTAAGGAAGTGAGAGAATAATTTATCTTTCTTTGCTTTCTCAAGCCTGTTCATAGTTCTATAAGCCTCTGCCATATCCCATTGCTCTTTTCCCCCTCTGAATGAAAAATGAGTCCAACATTTTAGTTGTGGGGGGAAAAACAGCTAAGGGACAACATGATAGAAGCTGATGGTATCTGGAATGTATTTGTATTAGCTGTAGAATTGTATTCTTTTAAAGAGATGGCAAATTTATCAAATACTGTAGTGTTTCAACAACATGTTTGGTTCAAGCTAGATAGGATGAGTTAACTCTGAAACAATCTTTGTGAAAGGAATCCCCCCCCCCTTTTTACTTCCTCTTCTCTTCTCGCACACTCTTGTGGAGGTGGGTTGCCACTCACTCCCAAACCCTCCTCTCCCCACACCATCCAGCCACCTCCCAGCACCACAACTAGAAAAAGGCCCTTGGCACTTTTTGTCAGAGAAGCACCATGAGTGGAACTTTGTGTGTCCCCTTAAGAGAGCCTGGCTCTTTTAATAACCCCAGCCCCTGTATGGAGAGATGCATGAAGTATGCCTTTGTGTGTTTGGAGGTTTTTTCGACAAAGAGGGGCAGAATACCTGTCTTGTTGGCAACCCATGCTACGCCACTGGCTAGAATGTTTATTTTTGGCATGTTTCTTTTTAACCTGTAAGGAATTGTGTGTGTGTTTAATTAGTGGGGGGCATTAAAAAACATGGCCTCCATCTTCAGTGTGAAGTAGATTTCTACTATCTGTAATGTGTAGATTGGGTCTAATATCAGGGAAATGCTAGCCTCTGCATTTGAGATGCTGGCCAGAACCAAGTACAGTGGTGCCTCGCAAGACGAAATTAATCCATTCCGTGAGGCTCTTCATATAGCGGTTTTTTTGTCTTGCGAAGCAAGCCCATTGACAGCTTAGCGGATTAGCGCTATTAGCGGTTTAGCGGCTTTTAGCGGATCAGCTGATAAGCGGCTTAGGGCTTAGGAAAAGGGGGAAAAAAGGGAAAAAACGCCGCAGGAACTCGCAAGACATTTTCGTCTTGCGAAGCAAGCCATGGGGAAATTCGTTTTGCGAAGCGCCTCCAAAACGGAAAACCCTTTCGTCTAGCGGGTTTTCCGTCTTGCGAGGCGTTCGTCTTGCGGGGCACCACTGTACTAAGGGACAGACTCTCAGAATAAGCTAATTTGGATGGCATGCTAAAGAGTGTTTGCTCTTTATTTTTCTTCAGATCATCAGAAGTTGGAGCGAGAAGCTCGAATTTGCCGTCTCCTGAAGCATTCCAACATCGGTAAGTATCTGTCTTGGAGGGGATAAGTGGAGGTGGGGAAAGTTTCTCGCTTTAGAAGAAGAGTTTGCCAGGGTTGACAATACTTGCCTGTTTTGTGTTCTTCCTGGGAGGACTGTGGGTGGGAGCGCTCCTTCAGTGATTGGAAAGATAGGGGAACATTTGTTCACTCTTAGAAGCTGATCATATTTGAGAAGGCAGTTGTCCAGAATCTGTTTCAGCAGATCTGTGCATGTTTCTCTCATTGCAGACAATGCATATCCAATCCTTTCCAAATTACCATCACTTCCAGTGCTCCAGATTCTAGCAATCTACATTTGCAAAATCCAAATTCAGCAGTTAGAACATCCAGATCCTGTGACTGGGATAAATCTTTGCTCAACAACTAGTTTTTTGAGTAAGTGGAGGATATGGCTGCCAAGCCCAAAAGTTATACCCCCACCAATGGGATACTACCTTTTCCTTGCCCCTGTACTCTGCACTGATGTAATTCAAAAATATGCTTTTCCACCTACATTGCTTGCTTTATTTCAGGCATGGAAACAAGTGTCCCATCAGTCCCAGCCAGTATTGTCAATGGTCAGGGTGATTGGAGTTTAAATCCAGCGGCATTTGGAGGGCAACAGGTTCCTGATCCCTACTCTATTTTATTCACAAAACACGGATAGTTTTGCATTATTATTATTTGCCCTGTGAGGAATTTTGACTTGGCTGCAGAAACCTGGCAAAGCTACTGATGGTATATACAAACCACAGTGAGTTAATAAACCATAATATCAAGTCAGGGTCAAATTGTGGTTGAGCCTCTTTTTCTCAGCCTAGCCTCCTCCACTAGGTTGTTAGGAGGGTAAACATGGAGTAATCACATCTACATACACCAACCTGAGCTCTTTAGAGGAAAAGTGGGGTGGGGTGGGGAATTGAGGCATAAAAAACCAGCAACAACAGTTGGTATGGATTGTGCACTGCACATTCTTGTTGCACAACTGATTGCTCAATCCCACACCCCCTCAACCCTGCTGGTTTCAATGCACCCCTAGGTAATCTTGCAAGCCCACTGCAGTTGCTGATGTCAGCAAAGATGATAGAGCAAGAGTTTTAGTAAGCAGCATGTTGGGCAGGTCTTTCCTTCTCAAACAACTGGCTAATTAAAACTATGACACCCCTCTCACCCGCTCCAGTGTGCAGTCTGTTTATTCCAGTCATTTTGTTTGAATCCTTTTTTTTTTTTTTTTTGGTCCTTTTTTTAGTCCTCTGTTTTTCTCCCTTTGAAGTACATTAGTTTCTATGGAAACAATGTCGTCATGGGCACCTTCTAGGTAGGTTTAGAGACAGACACAAGTGCAAAAGAAAAACGAAAAACCAGTTTGTTATATAATGGAGCTGGAGCAGATGCCACGGTGTGGAAGTCTTGGTGAGGTGTGCAGGATGTATATGGGCTTTGCGCAGTGGGGAGTTTGCGAAAGGAAGATGCATGTGTCCATACAGAGACATCTGTTTTCTGTGCATGATGCGGGGATCTTGTGCTTCACTATGGGATTGTTCTAAAAGATTTAAGGAAGCTATTAGGCATATATCACCAGCTAATTATTTGAAGCCCTGTGGTAAAGTGAGGCAGGCTTCCATAAGAAGGTGCAAACAGTTGCTAGGAGAGGTGACAACTCTTCCTTGATCACTTACAGTCATTCAGTGACGCAGAACAGGAGCCAGAATCTTCATCTACAGTATAATACAAAAGTATGTGCCTTACATTTTGTGTTGATTGGTAGTGCTGAGCGTCAGTGGGGCAATGCTTAGTGTTTTGCTGACCCCCCCACCCCAAGAGGTTAAAGCAAACACTGTGTCCATGTGGCTTAACTCCCTCCTTTTTCTTTAACATGATGACACATTCATGCAGCTAGGCAAACCAGCTGTTTTTGTTTGATCCTAGGGAGTACTTTTTTAACCTCCAGTTTGCTTGCACTAAAAACAAAGTGAAGACATTTCAGGGAGGGAAGTATAATGCTGCATTCAATCTCCTGCACATAATGTTCTCCTGTCCTGTGGACTTAATGCTATATTGTCTTATTGAGTAAGTTTGCTGAATATTATTGCCGAGTTAGTATGATACTTATGAAAGAGCAATTGGACCTGTAACAAAATGTTGGAATGTGGACTTCTGTTGAGGGTTTCAGCTAACCAACTGTGCCCTTTTCTCTTCCCCTCCACCAAAGTCAGCTTTCCGTGGCTACTGAGTATGCTCACTGAGCTGTTTCTAGATCCCTTTCCCAGAGGCTACTTTTCCTTCTGCAAACCTTTCCCCACACCTGTCTATACTTTGCTTTTGTGTGTGGATGGTGCCATTTTGGCTACAGAAAGACAGACACTCTGAGAACGAGTTTGCCATTCATATAGGTTGCACGCTACAAATAGTGAGCTCTTTCTGTAGAAAAGGTAAAGGGACCCATTAGGTCCAGTTGTGGCCGACTCTGGGGTTGCAGCGCTCATCTCGCTTTAATGGCCGAGGGAGCCGGCGTACAGCTTCCGGGTCATGTGGCAAACATGACTAAGCCACTTCTGGTGAACCAGAGCAGCGCACCGAAACACCATTTACCTTCCCACTGGAGCGGTACCTATTTATCTACTTGCACTTTGACGTGCTTTCAAACTGCTAGGTTGGCAGGAGCAGGGACCGAGCAACGGGAGCTCACCCCGTCACAGGGATTCGAACCGCCGACCTTCTGATCAGCAAGTCCTAGACTCTGTGGTTGAACCCACAGTGCCACCCACGTCCCTTTTCTGTAGAATATTGCCATTCTTTCTCCCTAAACGCTTTGCATTCAGGTTTTCCTTCGGTGGTGTGAATTAGGCTCACTTGAGTATCCCATCTCTTAGGAATTCCTGGCTTCCAGCCATCTCTGCAGTACAAACACACATCTGTAAATTTGTTTCCTCCAAAGTACCCTGGAAATTGTACTTTGGTGCTCTCTGTTCAAGGTCCCTAGCCCTTCTCACACATTTCCCAGGATTCCCTGTGGGAAAGGCATGGCTATTGAATAAGTGTTAAATCTGTGCTGTAGATATTCTACACTCTCTTGGATTTGCTCTCTTGGTGCAGTTCTTTTGTGGGATCTGGCCCTCAGAACTGAGGCATCATCCTGCATGAATTTCAGTGCAGAGACTGAGTGGTAGTCATATTTTGGCAGAATCAAATTCTGTTTATAAGCCTTGGCCCTGTATTTGTTTGTCTTGCTAGACGTTTTCTCCTCATCTGCAAAGAACTTTTGGAGACGTGGTATTTCATTTTCAAATGATTCCTCCCCCTTCTTTTTGTTTAATTAGCCTCGTTCTGGTGAGGAACAACATGTCTTGAAGCACAGAAAAAGAACCAGGTCTCAAAAGCCCATGAATTTTGTTTCCCTTAAGGAGGGCTGGATCTTGACCTTTCGAGGAGAGAGGAAAGGATATTTAGCAGCACACACATTTTCTCATGCCAGTTCCACTTTGCAGGGAAGTTCAATCTAACATTGAAGCGCTTCAGTCTGAAAAGATACCCACAACTCTGAGAAGAAAAAGGGCTTCATTCATTTTATGCAATGTTTCCTGCTCCGCTTTCTCTTTGAGTGACATAAGAGAGCTTCACATCTATGCAGGGTCAGTCTAAGGCAACTGATTTTGGGTATAATGAAAAGGCAGTAAAATCTTAGCTATTTAATTTACTATGATTATGTTTTTACTCCCAGGGAGAGACACTTGCTGGACCTTCTGCCTCAGGTGCCAAAATATCTTGGTCAGCCCTGGGTGCAATGCAACTTAACTGAGGGAGGGGCATCATTTGTTCTTTCCCTTTAGGCAGCAAAATCGTTTGGCCTGGTTCTGCATCTCATGCTCCATTTCAATGGGCCTGACATTTCTGTTTTCACGACATGAAGGAAGGAAGTTTAATGGGGCTATTTCCTTGTGCAAAGGACCCTGTGCTGAAATGTTTTCTGGGGATACACACACACACACACACACACACACACACACACTTTTATTAGTTTTTTTAAACATATTTCCAACAATCATATAACATTGATTGTTATATGTTATAAGATAATCATCTTATCTTATACAATGTTTTAGACTTCTGTCAACACCTCTGATGATTTTCTGTTCTTTATCACTTATTCTGCATTTCTTAATTTCTCTATTACTCTTAATTATCATTAACTAATAATTCTCCTCATAGTCTTTCTTGCAATATTTCAGATAGTCCTCCTTACAAAACTTCCTTGCAGTCCTACTAGTGTAATCTGTTCATTACAATTGCTTTTCAAATAGTTCGTATATTCACTCCAGCCTTCTAAGAATCTCTGGTCCCGCAGGTTTCGAATCCTTCCTGTTAATTTATTCAGTTATGCATAGTCCATCAATTTCATCTGTCTGGGGCTCCCCTTCTATCTAACCTACATACCCAGGGCTGAACATCTAAGGAGTGCAGATGATGATGATCATCATCATCATCACTTTTAATTTGTATACTGCCTTTCTATCTTACAATACTCAAGGCGGTTTACAAGCTGAAGAAACAAAGAATGTACACCTTACACCTTATAACAATCTAATGCAATACAAAAATGTGATAATAAAAGACACTTTATTTGATGTAGATTGCTTATTTTAAAGCTAACATTCAATAATCATTAGAATGGTATAGAATAATAATATCAGCATATAAAAATTAATCAGAAACCCACTCTTAACAATTACAATAAAACATTTCAAAATTACAATCAATAAAACAACTGCAAGCCACAGTGCATAAAATAATACAATACAAATTGAGAAACATAGACTAGAGAGTGGGGCAAGGCAGGTGGAAGAAAGCAGGTGGAAGAAGAAGATGACAATAAATGTATTTATTTATATACCTCTTAGTGCATAGAGACTTCTAAGCAGTTTACAAGTACGAACACCAATGACACAAACATAAATAAGCCACTCCTCCACTGAACATCTTTCAAGATAATAATGCCCACTCACATCATAAAAAGCTCATAACCCACTTATTCTCAGCAGCCAGAAGCATCATAGCCAGACACTGGAGAGACCTGTCAGGAGTAAGCATGGACCAAAGGTATCAAATAGTACAGGAAACAGGCTTATTAGAAAAACTAACCAATAAACTGAAACTGACATGGCAACAAACAGAAGAAGACACCTTCACCCTCGTATGGCTCACCTTTATCACGTACATAGCCCAACAAGACAACAACAAGAATCCGCTGATGTGAATCAATCTGGCTAACCTGATCCAAACACACACACACACTCATACTCACACACACAAAAACAAATCTCACTACAGCCAACCAAAGACAACCAACCACCCCCTAGGCCACCCACAACCTCTCTCACCACCAAGAAAATACAACAAGCGAATAGTAAGAGAACTCACACAAGTGACGCTGACTCAAAACCCCACACATACACTAAGTAGAAGAATAGAAGCATTGCCACCTGACCCCACCCCACTCACCATTCTCCCCTCCCCTCTTTCCCCCTCTTTTCTTCCTAACCTAACAGTGTATGCAACACTAATGTCTCACAACAAATGAACCTGATCTGTAGAAAATGCAACTTGAAAAGAGACAATGCACGTAATTTTGTAAACTAAGACATATTTATCTATATCTATCTATCTATCTATCTATCTATCTATCTATCTATCTATCATCTATCCATCTATCATCTATCTATCTATCTATCTATCATCTATCTATCTATCTATCTATCTATCTATCTATCTATCTATATCTATCTATCTATCTATCTATATCTATCTATCTATCTATCTATCATCTATCTATCTATATCTATCTATCTATCTATCTATCTATCTATCTATCTATCTATCTATCTATCTATCTATCTATCATCTATCTCTATCTATCTATCTATCTATCTATCTATCTATCTATCTATCTATCATCTATCTATCTATCTGTCTGTCTGTCTGTCTGTCTATCTGTCTGTCTATCTATCTATCTATCTATCTATCTATCTATCTATCATCTAATCTGTCTATCTCTCTCTCTCTCAGCCATCCCTGCAAAGGCCACATACCACGGGTGGGGATGGCACCTGTATATGCACATGTGTACTCTCTTGTACACCGCAGACACTCACCAGACACACAGGCACACAAACTGTCTTCCTCTTTCAGTCACACACTCAGTGAAAACAATCCCATTAAAACATAAACATCCATAATTAAAATATGCAATAAGACAGTCCCATTATATAGATATATAGAAACCCTGTATCCAGATCCCTGTTCTAGAGGGGCCATAAAACATCTAATTCCTCTAATAATGTTTCAGATCCATCAGTGCCACTATTTTCACACCAGTTCTCATGCTATAGTAAAGTCTTTTTAAATGTACCTCTGGGCCTTTGGGAGAATGAATGAATGAATGAATGAATGAATGAATGAATAAATAAATAAATAAATAAATAAAGCAAGCTGCATTAGTAGAGACCAAAAGAAACAGCTCCATACCTGGATTGTGGATAGCTAGATCTATGTCGTAGGGAAGACTACTCTATTGCTATTATTCATTCCACTAGTTAGTATGTGAGCTTGTTTGCTCTACCATTCCATTTTTAACCTAGGCCCTGACAATAATAATAATTCCATTTATAACCCACCCTTCCTCCTGAAGGAGCCCAGGGTGGCAGATTTGGATGTGCTGTGTGTTTATTAAAGAAAAAATTAAGTGTCCCTCTACGTTCAGCCAGAAATTACTTTTTGTGATGGTTGGCACTTATAGGAAACTTGCGCCAGAAACGAACTATGGGTTATCGTGGACGTGCCGGTGCATGTTGCTCAAATTGTGTTTTGCTCCTCTTTTTCCTGAACCAGAAAGGGGGGCGGGGACCACAGCAATGGTTAAATGTGAACCAGTGCTTGTAATTTCTCTCCAAACCTTTAGAGGAAGTAAAGGTTTTTTCTTGGCTTCATCTCAAAGTTTGCATGGAGGGAAACAAACCATGAGCATTGATTCACCGGTAAGCCAGCACCATTTTCTGTCTCTTCTTAGCTTGTTAAAGGGAAGAACAGCCGCAGGTCCAATATGAGCAGTATGTATCAGCCTGCTTCTCATTTCAGACTATGACATGCAACCATAGCCACTTCGTTAGCTTATAATGGATTATTATTATTATTATTATTATTATTATTATTATTTGTTTGCAGAGCAGAAATGTAGGGTTAGAGACTTACATCCTACTTTGTCACAAGTGAGGTGTTTCAGTGCTATGGGAGATTTGTGGATCTTCTACAATATTTTCTACTTCAAATATTCAAATAAACATATGACCAAGAGATTTATTTATTTTTAAGCTGGCATAAGTTTTAGTGGCATTATTATACTGCTAAAATATGTATTCTTCAGTACCTTGGACATATTTTAATTTCATCATAGATTGTTGAATGGTTTTCTTGGGTTTAGAAAACAAACAAGCACCCAGCTGTTTTCTAAACCTTTTAGCGTGTCTCCATAGAAAATATTTTGGACTTCTGTCTCCAAATTTTAGATTGTCCTGTAACCTTATGCACCTTTTACGTGGCTTTCTTGATAAATGAATTTTAATTGAGTTGGGTTTGTTCCCACCAAGCAGGCGTGCCAACCAGACTCTCAAGGGAGATAACTGACAGCTTGAACTCCTGATTGTGCTTGAGACACCCATTGCAAGCATTCTGGCAGCCACCTGTCCTCTCCCTCCTTCCTATTTCTTGCCCCCCCCCCAGCCCAACCTCTCCTTCCCTTTTCCTGTTCCCTCTGGAATTGCTGCCCCTTCATTTCTGTAGCCCTTCTTCCATACTGCCTTCCACAACCTGGTGACCTCCAGATGTTGTGAACCACAACTTACATAATCCTCGATCGTTAGCCCCACTTGCTAGTGCTGATGGTACTTGTAGCCCAAAACATCCATAGGGAAGGCTGCTTTATTGTAACCAAGCCAAAGTACATGTAATTGAAATATGCATGCATTTTCCCTCTGCCTACTCCTCCCTACTCCTCCCTTCAGCCCCCACTCCCTGATCTGTTGTTTTCCTGAATCGATTTTAGACTGTAAGCCCCATGGCCCAAGAGCCTGGTATTTCTGCTCTTACACAGAAACAATGATGTTCCTACTGAAAATGGAATTTCCAGTGTTCAGGTGCAGTGATGACCGTATACTGGATACAAAGAGTGGGCTGCGCTTAGAAACTCCTCCTAACCATCTGGATGGCTACTGCCGGAAGCAGAATACTGGGTTAGATGAGAATTTAGTCTAATCCAGGAAGTCTTGTCTTATCTTCTTAACTTATTACCTAATTTTTGCCCAGCTGGTTTGCAGAAGTTTGGCTCAGAAACAGGTTTATGGGCAGGCAAGTGCCTACTGTAGATCAGGAATTGCATTGGAGATTGCAATTTGTTTTGAGTATTAGAAATGAGCTGAGACCACAGCCCTTCATTTCACATAAATATCCGTTTCTGATTATCCAAGTGTTGTCTGAACTCTTAAGTGTGTGTGTGATTTTGTTGTTCCTATTGTTAAACAATTTGGAGTCAGAAATCCTTGCTGATTTACTGAAAATCAATCTACTATTATATCCCAGTCTATTTTCTCCCTCTCCCCCTGTATTATAAATCTGTGCTCCCGGGGACTTGGTAGGTCAAGGCAGTGTGGCAGCAATATGCTGGATAGGGGAAGGAGCCTGTGGAAAGGAAGATCTTGCTTTCTAAGTGATCTAAATGCTTTGAGATAATCCTCACAGTTATGTTCAGATGAAGGGCCTGTTACCTGGGCCTCATCACACTGCTGCCTTGCTGCTATGCATGGGCTGTGTGCCCGTGAGACCTTATGTACTTTGTGCAATGTATGTTTTAAGGCAGAGGAGGAAAATTTCAGGTATGTAATGTATCGTTTTGTGTTCCTTTGCAGTTCGCCTCCATGATAGCATATCTGAGGAAGGCTTCCACTACCTCGTCTTTGATCTGTAAGTAGGAAATCCATTGTGACTGTATCACTATATGCTCTATTCTTGCACTTGAGGTCCCTGCCCAGTAGCTCACCCAGACCCCTACTCAACTTAACCTGGAATTTATCTGCTTTAAAATACTAACCCCCCCCTCCCACCACTTCTCCAGCACAGCATCATAGTTGCCACTGATTGTCCCCTTTCTGGTGGCACACTGTGGATAGTTTCCCCCCTCCCCTGCATGATAATAATAATAATAATAATAATAATAATAATAATAATAATATTTATACCCCGCCCATCTAGCTGGGTTTCCCCAGCCACTCTGGCCGGCTTCCAGAAGAATATTAAAATACAATGATTCATCCAGTATTAAAAGCTTCCCTAAACAGGGCTGCTTTCAGATGTCTTCTAAAAGTCCGATAGTTGTTTATTTCTTTGACATCTGATGGGAGGGCATTCCACAAGGCGGGCGCCACTACTGAGAAGGCCCTCTGCCTGGTTCCCTGTAACTTCGCTTCTCACAGTGAGGGAACCGCCAGAAGGCCCTTGGCACTGGATCTCAGTGTCTGGGCAGAACGATGGCGGCTGGAGACGCTCCTTCGGGTATACTGAAGGATTATACAGGTATACAGCATTATACAGGTATAATTCTGAATAAATTTTGTGTGCTGCTAGGGGAATTGAGCAGGCTGCGGCATCCTCACGGGGGGGGGGGGGAGAGAGAAGAAGGCTGCAGCTGCAGCTATTCCATTAGCACGAAGGGGAGGGTGATGAGAAGGAGGAAGGCTATCAGAATGATGGGGGTGACTCAGTGCCCCTGACACACTATGCCCAGAGTAGCTAAACAGCTGCTTAGCCAGAGACATGCCCACTAAGACCCGCATAAGTTTTAAAGGCTCTGTTGGCTCCAGGGCTCCAGACAGCGATGTTGGCCTGTCCCTCTTCCCATTCCTTTTGTCAGGATGGCTGTAGGCCATGTCCTGTGCCGACTGCCTTTGCAAAGTGTCTGGGGGCTTGTGGAGACATTGTGTGCTTTGCTCGGCTGCCTCTCACTTCATTCCAGATATAGAAGCTGGTGATCTCATCTCTCCTCTTCCCTGACAGCTCCAGTTAGGCAGTGAGCTATATTTAGCTCTTCTCTGAGTCAGTGCAGCTCCTGCTTGTCTTTCGCTGGAGTCACACAGACCTTGGTATGTCCCTTGCCTGCAGGGGGAGGACTGAAAGTAAAATGCAGGTTTACATCCCCCGGGCCACATGGCAAAGGACACTTGAGGACCCAGCTGTGGACTGGGCCAGCTGCTGCGTGGGTTGTTACGGTTTTGCATGTGCTTTCCGAGACCTTATAGGCTCAAGATTTGATTCCGTGAATATCAAGCAATTCCTGGTATATGCAGAATGAAGCTGAAAGCTGCGCAGAATGGGGAGGCTTTGATCATTCGTTGAGGCTGTTTGAAACGTTGGAGGGTGGTATACCTTGCTATTCAAGAACAAAGATGACAGATTGCTCCCTTTTTTCATGGAACTCAGCATTACTGGATGGGGGGGGGGGGGAAGAGACTTTAAACCCACACTTGCTTCCTCGCTGTAAGGTAAAGGTAAAGGTACCCCTGCCCGTACGGGCCAGTCTTGACAGACTCTGGGGTTGTGCGCCCATCTCACTTAAGAGGCCAGGGGCCAGCGCTGTCCGGAGACACTTCCGGGTCACGTGGCCAGCGTGACATCGCTGCTCTGGCGAGCCAGAGCCGCACACGGAAACGCCGTTTACCTTCCCGCTGGTAAGCGGTCCCTATTTATCTACTTGCACCCGGAGGTGCTTTCGAACTGCTAGGTTGGCAGGCGCTGGGACCGAGCAGCGGGAGCGCACCCCGCCGCAGGGATTCGAACCGCCGACCTTTCGATCGGCAAGCCCTAGGCGCTGAGGCTTTAACCCACAGCGCCACCTGCGTCCCTTCCTCGCTGTAACCTCTGCTAATACTCATTCCATTCTCTTCCATAACCTCTTTCTTAGACAGAGTCACTCAGGTGGCATCCTCTGCTCATTCACTAGGGGGTAAATCACATGGCGCTCAGTGGGACTTACTTTTGAGTAAAATGCACAGTCATTCTTTCTTACAAGGCTAGCAGCCCAACATGGGTCTTCCTTGGTCAGCTTTTGTTACACTGCACAGTGGTACCTCGGGTTACATACACTTCAGGTTACATACGCTTCAGGTTACAGACTCTGCTAACCCAGAAGTAGCATCTCGGGTTAAGAACTTTGCTTCAGGATGAGAACAGAAATCGCGCGGCAGCAGCGGGAGGCCCCATTAGCTAAAGTGGTGCTTCAGGTTAAGAACAATTTCAGGTTAAGAACGGATCTCCGGAACGAATTAAGTACGTAACCAGAGGTACCACTGTACACGAAAATCAGTAAACTTGGGACAAGCGTCAAATGGAGTGGTGGTGTTGGTAGCTGCTGCTTATTCCTGAAGTGCATTTGCACTATTCAGGACACACCCATACAACAAATTCTTATACTCAGCTCATCTCTTACACAAGAAGGGCAAGATGCCAGTGAAACAGACATGTTGAGCTATTACAGTACTGTAATAATGGCCATGTGGCCTGCTGGGCTAGGGCTGCCCTTTCCATACCCTTGACCTGTTTGCTGGAACATGTGCACTACATCTACCTGTCCTGTAAAACCATTGCCTGGAAACAGTTTTAGATATCTGCAGTACTTTTTTTCTTAAAAAAAAAAATGTTTAGGGGTACTCTCTCATTTTCCTACTCATAATGAAATACTGCCCCTCAATGAGGCCAAGCTTAGATTCACAAAATGTTTAGGGGTATGCGTCCCCCCCATCCCCCCAGAAAAAAAGCACTGGATATCTGTCCTCTACCTTATTTGTATCCTGCCCTGTCTTTATTGATATTCTATATTGAGTGTGCTGGCAACATGACCCGGAAGCTGTACACCAGCTCCCTCGGACAATAAACCGAGATGAGCACCGCAACCCCAGAGTCGGTCACGGCTGGACCTAATGGTCAGGGGTCCCTTTACCTTTTTATATTGAACGTGAGCCTCCAGTACGGAGTGGGTTCATATGATCGTTTTTCTCATAGCTCAAGGATGGGGAGCCTCAGTTCCAGGGGCTGAATGCGGCCCTTCATGCCAATTATCTGGCCCTTGGCACTCTCCCCAGGCTGCGTCCTCTATGCCAGGCCACCCATCTCCTCTAGACCTGCTTTGTACCCTCTTTACATGTTTTTGCTGGCTGGAATATTTCTTTTTGCTTGCCCAGATGGAGCGTAGAGAGTTTGTGTAGAAACTAGTTTATTGTACATAAGTAAAATTCACGTTCATTGCTTGGCCCACTTTTGCCCCTACCACCAGCAGGTGGCCCCTAAAAGGTTGCCCCAGAGAGAATGTGGCCCTCAGACTTGAAAAGTTTCCCCACCGCTGTCATCGGGAGAAACACATGGGTTGTGGAAGAATTCAGTGCTCAAGTGCTATGGCTGACAGTTGCTTCCAAATCTAGTTTGCCTTGCTGAAAATGAAGGATACTTTTACAGCTGACTGTTTTTCTTTCCTTGCTAGCCATCCCTCATCTTAAGGGCCTCCTGAATGTTGAGTGCATTTGAGCTGATATCCATCATTAGGCTTCTCAAGCTTGCTCCTCTAAAGCCAGCTGAAATATCTGAGAAGTGCAGATGCTCAGCATAGCTCAATACTAAGCAGTGTTCCAGCTTGTTGAGCAGCTTCCCAAATTATCATTTTGTCACAGGCCTGTTTCTGCTAGCCATCACTGCAACAATATCATAATATTGTGCTTATATACATGTGTCTCTTATAATAAATTCATCTATATGCAGAGCTGCTCCTAGATTCTTTTCCTTTTGAACAGACATACAGTAAAACGTCTCACATTACCATGGCAGTCTCAAGAATGGCTTGTCAAAGCTTCTTGAGGACTTAAGTTTTCTCCCATTCAAATTAGCAATGTCAAATCCGAAGTTAACTATAGAGGTGAGAATCTAGGCGAAAGTGAGTGATGAAAGAGAATCTGAACTACCTTGGGGGTTCCAGTTTGCAGACATTGCTGCATTTTGAGGGGGAATTGCACGGAATAAGGGAATGGAAAGAGGTGGCTGTTGAAGAGGCAAAAAAACAAAAAAAAAATTGCCCTGCAAATCCATGGTGTTGTTCTCTTGGCTCTCACACAGGAGGCAACACGAGCTCCTCGTAGTCAGGTGATTGGCAGCACAGAGGGAAGTAGCGGGTTGCAAGCATTACATCTGTAGCTCTGTGTGGGTGGGAGAGAGAACAAGATTTAGAGCTGCAGCAACAGCGTGGAAATGAAACAGTACACAGCTTAGGAAGGCAGACGGAGCAAATTGCTCCATGCTTTGGTTGTTGTGCTCTTTGTTTGAAGAGGCCCAATCAGTGGCGCTCACATGGCCCTGGGTGATGGCAAGGGAGTACATTGCCCAGTGCTTATTTTTCAAAATGAGAGTATGTAAACTAGGCATTCCTCTTCCACTTACCCCAAATTTAATGACCAGTGATCTGTGTAATCAACCTGGTAACAAACTCCTGCCATAAGTGCCCCTTTTGTCTTTCACCATTCTTACTTGCCTCTTCCAAAATGTTCTCAGCACTGCCTTCGTTGCTTATATTTCTCGGTGTCTTAAAATGGCAGACTATTCAATTGGCAGTATATGGGAAGAGCAGATCACCTAGGTCTTTGCCACGGATGAGCAACTGGTTGGCTCCAGAGTTTGGGGAGCTTTGGGCAAAATGCTTCCGCACCGTTGACCCTTTGTCCTTAGGCCCGGATCAGGAGGCAAGTTGTCCAAAGAGAAAGTGGGAGGCAAGTGGGGGATTCTGCTACACCTCCTCTGTCTTGTTTGCTTGCTCAGAGAGGACAGACAGTAACAACAGAAGACCTGGAGACTCCAAGGTCACCAGTGGACCCTGCCAGGAGCCCAGCCCTTCTGACAACTGTCAGTGGCCCCGATGATAATTTCTCCAGCAGAACAGGTGGCAGGTTCATCCCAAGTCTGTGTTTCGGAAAAGGGATCTAAAAAATTAGAACTTCTGGCAAGCTCCTCTGGTCTTTCAGGAACAGCTGGGCTGTAGCAGTTTGCCCTCAAGGGGTGCTTTTTCAGATTTCAGACTTTGCTTGAACTGTGGTCTGCGTTCTATTTCAGGGTCACGGGCGGGGAGCTCTTTGAAGACATTGTTGCCAGGGAATACTACAGTGAAGCCGATGCAAGGTGAGTGGTAATTCCATCTCCATCTGTCCCCCTCCATCCTTCTTCCTTTCCCCACCCTGCCCCCTTCTTTCTGCTCCCTGATCCCATGCCAGCTTGTACCTGTGCAACATTAACCCATCCATGACTGGGGCAAAGGGTTGGACTCAAAAGGTATCACAAGGCTACAGCAAAGTTCATAAAACCTTTGGCACCAGTGGTTGCCATGACGTGCCCCATTGCCACATGCAGTGCCAGAGCCTGCTCTGTGGCTTTTCCGTCTGATGATCAGGTTGCAGCAAAGGATGGGGCTCCTCTTCCTTTCATAGATGTGAAGGAGATAGCATTTTGGCAGGTAACCCTTGCTCCATTACAGTGCTGCAGGGTGATAAAAGGTAACACTTGCCAAAATCCACTCCCCCTTTTAATACCAAGGTTACAAGAGCTCTTTCCTCTTATTGCATCTGATTATCTTAAGTGAATTGCCTCCAAAATGGACTCTCACCAAGGTAGGCCACCACCGCAGCTGCTTCATGTTAAGGAAAGAGAGGCAGGCAGAAGAGATTTGGCTCAAGACCCGGTGGGCTGATGGCAGGTGTGTTTTTCTACACCACTTGTCTTGAGACTCAGTATCTTAAGATTCAAAGGCTTATGACATTTGCAGGTTACAGAATGAAGGAGGCCAACACCAGGTGTTTCGTTATTCAGCTCTTCAACCCTGATTCAACTTCAAATAGATTTTGGTTTACCTAGCCTAGATTATATGAACAATTGTGGATGAAATCCAACCCCCCCAATCCCCCCCCCAAAAGCATGAGAGTCTGCGAAAGAAGTGAAAGTTGGACATAACATAGTTTCTCAGGATCAGCTCTTGCTGTCCAAGTTGTAGATAGCTCTTGAGGAGCCCAGGGCTAAAAGTTGACAGGGTGAGAATAGCGAGGCTTAAAGAGCATCATCTTCACTGTGTTCATTTGAAAAAGAATCAAAGACTGGAATACTGCAGTGGGTACAGCTCAAAGTATAGCAGCAGTGAGTGGAAGGGACCCACCACCTGAATGATGCAGAAGAGTGCAGGGTCAGTAGGGTTTGGACTGATGGGAAAAGTATATGTAATGCTTGAGCACAGAACTATGGCTGTCGCAACAAGAGCTTGTTTGTGAGGGCAGAACCGCATTAGCCAAGAAACGTGGTTGGGGACCTGCCTTTTTTGTTCTGGTTGCCTCTCACCTATGGCTACTTCCCATGCTGCTCTGGGGAGTGGAGGAACTATTTGAGAGAGGTGAGATCATGTGGGGAGGAGCCATGCGAGGATCAGAAGCTATCTCAAGTACGACTCTTGGTGCTGTGGCTCTACTCTCTCTTACATGTATCCTCCATTTCTGTGTCAATATGGGAAATAGCCACAGGGGGGTGGCACCCATTCAACTACTATAAAGTAAGACCTAACCTTTTGTTTTTAGATTGTAAGCTCTGTGGGGCAGGTGCCTGTTTTCTTGTACTTTGTAGAGGATCATGCACGTTGATGGCCTTATATAGATAATAATAATAATAATAATAATAATAATAATAATAATAGTGAAGTAGCATTATTTATATTGTGTTTGACCATCTCTGAACTTGGCAGCAAACCAGGGGTCTCCTAACTGAAACTACCAGCTCTCCTTTCCGCTTTGTGTTGTTCTATAGTTTTTCTCTAGAGCTGACCACAGGCTCATTCCCTTAAAGGGCAACCAACCTAACTGATAAGAAAGTGTTTTTTTTTTATTAACTAAGATAAATATAATATAAAATATTGGTGGAGGATTTTTATTTTATTTAATTTAGCCTGAGGGCTGCTTTTCCTCGTGGTCAAATAGGTAGACTCAGGTGACTTTGTGCCATTACAATAATACCCATAGAAGTGAGTTCAGATAAGTAAGGAAGCCATATCACTTGCTTCTAAAAAACAGAGTGTAGACAAGGAAGGAAAATAAAGTTCTGTTGGGCAATTGGGGGTTCTGAAAGTCAGAGACTTAGTCCCAAGGGGTCAGGGCATAAAGAAACACGTTTGCTTTACAGTGGGCTGTGGTGAGGTGCTGCAAGAGGCAACTCATGACGCTGTGATTCAGGTTAAATAATGGGCCCATTTCTACCAAAGGGCGATAGCTTAGTGGTAGAGCACTTGCTTTGCATGCAAAAGGACACATCTTCAATTTCTGGCATTTCCAGATAGGAAAGACCCTTGTCTGAGACCCCAGAGAGATGCTGCCGGTCAGGGTAGACAATGCTAAACTAGATAAGGTAGCTTCCTATGCTGCTGTGCTAGCTATGTTTGCAAAGACACAGCAGGGGAGACTGATGTTCTTCCTGTGTTTCTTCCAGAATGCAGAGCAGGGCTATGACTTGTAACAGATTAAGCCTTTTCTCAATATGTAGCCTTTTCCTTATGTAGACTATGGACTGGAGGCCGTTGAGGGTTTTTTTTTTTGCATCTGCTTGGGTTTGTATCTGCTTCAAGGCCCATTTGGGTCTACTAATATGCCCCCTCTCATCTTATGTTGGGCCTACAGAATTGTGCTTACTGTTTCTTTTAATTTTCCATCTCTTCCTTCATACAAAATTCAGATAGATGTTCATGGCCTTAGGAGGGGGCTTCATATATTTGGGGGCTGACCCTTCCCAGAGGAGTAGAGAAGCACTGCTTCTCAGATTCGGGTGAGCTCCCTGAGAAATGAACTCTCATTTGTTCTGTCACTATTTATTAAATTGTGCAAGCCCTTTGGGTACGCAAATCTAGTTGGCATAGTAGGATTTTTGCATGGTACCTTTGTGGGATTTGGGGCCAACTTCCACTTGTCGTGCCAGTCTAGGCTCTACCATGAAAGAGACACAGATTCACATTCTTCTTCTTATAATTATTTTTGCACTCTAATTTATATCCCTTTGCGGTTGGGATAGGGAGAGAAAAACAAGCAAAATGGTATTGTTCCCAGAGGGCAGCCTGCCCTCCCTAAAATCTAGTGAAGGAGGCAAAAGAAAGTCAGCTTTGGGACATCACTGTGGCCAGGGCTGTATCGACGTGTGTCCAGGGGTTAGAACAGCCTTCGCCAAACTAATGCCCTCCAGCTGTTGTGGATTACAAGTCCCATCAGCTGTACTGTCTGGGGCAGGTGGTAGTTGTGTTCCAAAACAGCTGGAGGGCACCAGATTGGTGAAGCCTGGATTAGCAGGTTGGGTTTGGAGGGGATCCGTAGAACAGCTGGGAGAGGTTCACATAGCACTTCTCTGTGTTGTGTCCTCTCTTCTTCCTCACATTTAAAATGCATTTTTGTAGAGAAGGCCCCAGCATGAGCATCTGTCAGAAAACCTTTCCCCATTTTAGCTGCAACTTCCAAGTTCACTGCAGAAGATACCTCAGGAAGCCTAAAACCCATGATCAGCAGCAATGTACTTGGTGAAGATTTCTCCTTTTGACATTTTCAGCACTCAGAGGTAAGAGCCTCTGTTTTCAATGGAGCTTATTCCCATGTAAGTGTGTCAGAATCCAGTCATGATTAGAGTCCATTTTAATTTCCAATGACCTAGTTGATCCTGTAGGACAGAAAATGGTATTAAAGAAATAATCAGATAGCAACTGAAACAGTCAACATAACATTTCTGCAAAGCAAGTTATTTTTATCTGTCCTGCCTCCTTATTTCAGTTATTTGTTTTAGAGATTTCTAATCCCACTTTTTCATATAGAGCCGCCCCCACCCCCTGTCTAAGTCAGTTTACAGCATTTAAAGCTGGTTCTTTAGACACCCTTCCACAATCAAATTCCAAATGCACAGCTCACAGCTGAAACAGATTTATATGCATGCATTTATATGCATGCATTCCTTCCTGTAATTCCTGGCCATATTTAGTGACCTGTGACTACCAGGGGTATTCCCTCTCATTGCAACACAGCTGTACTCTGAAATATTAAACACTTCCCTGGTCATAACTAGGAGGTGCAGTTTTCCAGAACTTACTAGCTGTTTCAAAAAACTGACTAAAGCAGCCACTTGTAAGCTATGGAGATTGAAAAGAGCTAAGAGGAGAATTACCAGCAATGGTTCTGTCCCTCTTTTCCCTACTTCCTTGTGGAAGGGTGTCTAAAGAACCAGCTGTTGGGGAGCCTTGATCCCAGCTCTGAGATCGCTTTTTCAGATCAAGAATGAAGCCCAACCATTTTATTTATTCAAAATACTGAAGCTAGGTTTCAGGTTGTGAATATATATAATCTGCTTGTGTGCAGAAGGTCCAGTGCAGAACTAATAATAATAGTTTGGACAAACCATTTATACAAACTCCTTGCATCTTGGTTGTTACCTTAGCCCAGGACTGGGGAACCTGTGGCCATCCAGATGTTGATGGACTCAACCAACCCCAGTCAACATGGCCAATGGTTAGAAGATTGTGTTTTTTTTTTAATCTGGCTATACGCATAACTAGCAGTTCACAATTCTTTTCAATGGTGTGATCTTCTCCTTTCTCTGACTGATAGGACTTTTGACGTTCCCCTTTTTGTTTTAGTGTGTTTGAATGGGGACACACATCAATCAGTGTGCAAGCTTGCTGGCACTAGCAAACTGCAAATAGTGGGGTCCATGAATGTTGAATGGGCTGCTAAACTGAGCCTTGGAAGCCCAAATTGTTTGAGATCCAGCAGAGGGGGTAGAACTGAAGTGTGGTACACGCTATGCGGAGATGTATAAAATTATAGATTAACAGCAGAACTTTGGCACGTCCAGTGAAGCTGAATGTTGGGAGACTGAGGATAGACAAAGAAAGCACTTTTTAACACAGCAGATAGCTATGGAATTCATTCCCACAAGAAGTCGCGATGGCTACTAACTTACAGAGCTTTAAAAGAGGATTAGACAACTTAATGAAGGATAAGACTAATCAGTTACTATAGTCCACAGTGGCTTCACTGTCAACAGCTACTAGTCTTGATGGCTGTGTTCTACCTCCACAATCAGAGGCAGTACCTTTGAATGCCAGTTGCTGGAAATCACAAGTAGGGAAAGTGTGTTGGATCAATCCATCAACCTGATGGATGATTTAGAAGGATTGGGTCCAGCATCACTTTCGCTGCCCATGTGTGACAGTATCTGTACTCAGCAGAGTTACATCTCAACACAGCTCCTTCCTTGGAAGCGTCTTTGGGGTTGAAGGTACACACGCAGTAGGCAATAAACACTCATGGATGTCATAAAGATTCAGTCAAGTGTAGAGGTTTACTTGACAGGCATAAAAGCATATTGGTAGCAGCTATAAAAGGTAAAGGTAAAGAACTCTTGGGCGGTTCACTCCAGTCAAAGGCATCTATGGCGTTGCGGCGCTCATCTCACTTGTAGGCCGAGGGAGCTGGCGTTTGTCCACAGACTGCTTTCTGGGTCATGTGGCCAGCAGGACTAAACTGCTTATGTGGCTGGGGCAGGTGTGGCCTAGAGAGAGTCCTTAAGGGCCAGGTAGAGAGCCATGGAGGGCCACATTCACCCTGAGGGTCTGAGTTCCCCACTCTTGGTCATGCCCATGCAGCAGTAATGTTGGGGGATCAAATGAGCTACTTTGAGTTATTCCTGTCCCCACTGTCTGCAAAAGTGCCAGTTATATTATCCCATGTTAGTCCTCATATCTAGCACAGGACTGTCTTGGGCTATGCAGTTTTTCTCACTAGCTTCTTATACTGAGCAGGCGGAGTATCCTGGAGTAAAGGAATCTGCCTTTCCTGGAATATTTTCTGCACACTGAGTGTGGTGCTACATTTCCTAGGCCAGACAGTTTGCCCAGATCCAAGAGGTTCACAGCGGTCAGGCTTGCAGGTTGTGAGCAATGGCCTTTCACACAGTACCTATCCACACCCATAGATATTACCCTCTCTCTCTTTTTCCATGCCAGCCTCATGGGCTTCCTTTGCTGTGTTTCAAAACTACTTATTATATACACGACTTCTGTAGCCCCAAGTGATCTGTTTTGGAGGGGGTGGGTGGGAGAGGCTCCCTTTGGCACTGCTCTCCATTCTCAGATCCTGACTGCACATAGTTTCTGGTGCTATTAACAGCCATCTGCACACATCTTGTGATAACCCCCTGTGGTCTCTGAGCTTTCACAACATTGTTTCTCTCCTTCTCTTGTCCCCCATATCCACCCTGCCCCCTGTCCCTTTCTGTCTGTCCATCTGTCTGTTGCTGTGGATCTTTCCCCTCCCCTTTCCCCCTTTTAATCTCTGGATTTTGTTTCCTGCCATGCATATTTTGGTTGTCGTCTTCTTTTGCTCACTCCCTTTCTATAACCTTCCTGTGCTCTCTTCTTCTTCTTACACCTTTCCTGCCTTTCTTCTGCGTATGATTTCTCCACTTCTCTCCTCCTGATCCCCATTGTCTGCCCCTTTCCCAACCTGCCTCCTGTCTTCCTTCCTCCCTCCCTCCCTCCCTTCCCGTTTTGTTTTGCAGTCACTGTATCCATCAGATATTAGAAAGCGTAACTTACATTCACCACTATGCCATTGTGCATAGGGACCTGAAGGTCAGTATATATATGCCTTTCACCCTCTCAGAATGTTGGGTGGGGAGCGTAGGTGCTGCCATAATAGATTGAATCTGGTCAGGTCTGGCATTCTGCCCTGCCAGGTTCCTTTTATTTTTGGCGTATGGGGAGGGCAGTTATTCAGAGTTGGTTTCTTCCCTGTCCGAACTTGCATGACAAAATCCTTCTCATCAACGCAGAACTCCAGTGAGACTGGTTGGGGACCCTGAGACCTTCCACACAAGGAAACACCCAGGCCCACATGAACCACCTGGTTCCAGTGATCCTGGCACTGACAGTTATTGTCCATAACGGGGGGAGCTAAAGCAATTGGCTTGATTCTATAGCATTCATCATTCCATCTCTCCCATGTCTTCCCACTCGTGCTTGTGTGCGCGTTCTCTCTCTCTCTCTCTCTCTCTCTCTCTCTCTCTCCTTCTCTCTCCTTCCGTCCCTCTTCTCCCTCTCTCTTTTTCCTGATCTGCATCTTTTATCTTGTTTACCGGAACCCCTCCTTCCCAACTCTTGTCCCATTTACTTTTTTGGGCCAAAGCATTTGCATGTTGCCTTGGAGATCAGAAGTCATACAGTTTAGGGAGTGTGGTGCACAGCCATCAGTGCCAGCAGTTTGGGGCATGTAGCTACTCCTAGTGATGGAGAGTGTAGCATCACTGCATGTGCCTCCATGCATAAAAATAAAAATCCATGCATGTAGAAAACTTGCATGTCTGGAAGAAGGGTTCTTAGCCTAGCCTTCCCTCTGCCTTTAGTTTTCTGTGTGTACGGGATTTTTGTGTATGGAGCAACATTCCAGCACATACCACACTTTCACCCAAAGTCTGAAGTTGTAGCATTTGGAAGAAGACTTTAGGGTCTTATCTGCTGTTTTGTGAGAACTACCGTATTTTTTGCTCTATAAGACTCACTTTTTCCCTCTTAAAAGGTAAGGGGAAGTGTGTGTGCGTCTTATGGAGCGAATGCAGGCTGCGCAGCTATCCCAGAAGCCAGAACAGCAAGAGGGATTGCTGCTTTCACTGCGTAGCGATCCCTCTTGCTGTTCTGGCTTCTGAGATTCAGAATATTTTTTTTCTTGTTTTCCTCCTCCAAAAACTAGGTGCGGCTTGTGGTCTGGTGCATCTTATAGAGCGAAAAATACGGTACATCTTCTCAGGGAACACATCTCCTGGGTTTTGGTTCAAAAGGTGGGCATCACTTACTTTTTCTAGGAAGGAAATGGGCAAAGCACCAGCCATGTTATTTGAAAGAGATTGATAACAGAAACGGTCTGGTTGGATGAACCTATGATGCAACTGCCTGTAGGGTTTTTAGGAGTCAATGAGGCTTAAGGCTCAGTGCCCTACTTATGATCTGGCTTTGGCAGTAATCCAGAGTTGAGACACAGTAGGAAATGGTGTAAGGAGATAGGCACACCCTTGACATTTTTGTGAGCTCGGTAGGTGGGAAATGGCTCTGCTTGTGAACTTAGCAGTACCTTCTTGCTTCCTATTATAGGCAGTTTGGCTCATGGCAGTATTAGGATGCTTAGGTGTTCTGTACAGTCCCACTACCCAGAGATACCACTTTCAGATCTCCCTTCCTTCACTCGTTTCATCCCAGAACAGTGGAGGTTTTTTATTAGAGGTGCAAGGTGGGGAACCCTCCATAATTCCACGGTAAACCATGGTTATGAATATGTGTCCAATGTGGATTTTCAGCCAGAGTGGAAGGGGCCCTGCTTTTAAGCCTTAATTTTTCTCTATACTTTTAAAGCAACTTTGGGGAATGTGTGGGCCATCCAGATGTTGTTGGACTGCAGCTCCCATCATCCATATCCATTGGCCATGCTGGCTGGGCTTGATAGTAGTTGGAGTCCCAACAGCATCCAGAAAGCCACAGGTTCCCCATTTCTGTGTTGTGCAATATGCAGGATTGGGGATTTTGTGGTGGAAAGATGCTGTTTAGTTTTTAAAATAGAGAATACATTTTGGCTTGGAGCAAGGTTGCAAAACCTCCAGGCAGTAACCATATCATGTCCATGCTCCTGACATCCCCCTAGGCAACAGTTGGCATTAAATACACAATTAGCAGGAGTTCGGGGAGGAGGCAAAGCAAGAAACATATTGATCTTTGACTTGCTGCAGTGGCATGTGAATAAGCCCTTGGTTTTTTGTTTCCCCTCCGGATGGCTGTATTTTTGTGTCAGTGCCATTTCTAAGCGGAGTGGAGTTTTGTTGGCTATCTCCCCCTCCCCTTCCTTTCAAAAGTAGCATGCCCCAGCCATAGCATTAAGGGACAAAGCTTGTCAGGCACACACTCTTTGACTGTCATCTGGCTTATTTTAGCAAGCAAGTATGTCCTGTCATCATGCTGGCAAGACAATAATTGGATGAACCGAGGCCAGCAATAGCATTTTGGTAACTGAAGCTGGAGCCTCAAGTGCTGAAGCTAAAGAAATATCCTCGTGGTAATAAGAGCGAGTCTCCTGTAGTCACCAGAGACACCCCCTCGGGGGAGAGATTATCACATGTGTTGGGCAAAACTCCAGAGCTCTTCGAGCACATTGAAGCTGGCAGCCTCTTCACAGTGCACAGGTGACTGCTGCCAAGTTGGCCCTGGGAAAAGGACAGGGCTATTTCTGGATCATGGCCATACCGTGCTCTATAGTTTCCTAAAGGAGTACTTTTCCTCCTTCCCTTTTGGAGCCCACAGTTGACATTGAAGGGCCTTTTGCCTCCGCAGACAAGAGTTGTATGCAGGTCCCTATTAATACAGATCAGACGAGGGCAGCATCATTTGACACCCGTCAGCTTCATGGTGGTTCTGGAAGTTCACTTGGTCTGATCTACTTAAGACAGTGTGTGGCAGGGGGGTAGATGCTGGTGGGAAGGCAAATTCTATTCTATGGATCATTAGAAAAGAAATGGTGATTGTTAAAAAAATTGTTGTTATATATTTAAATATTTATAAGCTGCACTTCCCTAAAAAATACAAGGTTGCATGCAGCATACAAAATTGCAACAAGTACAACAAAAACATCAGGGGGAAAATCAGTAAAAATATCAATAAATACTGGTTGGGAAAAAGAATTTCACATTGCGAGGGCCTGTGCGAGTAACACTGTTTTTAGGATATATCTAAAAGAAGACGCAAATTATTTCTGCCAAACCTCTACTGGCAGGGAGTTCCACAGGTTATTCCCCAGTAGGTCACCAATATCATAATGCCATTAGAAAAATCTGTAGTGCACTCACACTTGGTATACCATTGACAGTTCTGGTTGCCTCAACTCAAAAAGGATAAAAGCTTCAGAAAAGGGAGAAACCAAAATGATTAAGGGTGTGGCATGACTCCCCTGCGAAGAAAGGTTGCAACATTTAGGCCTTTTCATTTTAGAAAGAAGGTAAGGAAACACAATAGAAGTGCATAAAGTTACTTTTGTTATGGAGAAAGCGGAAAGAGAGAAGTTTTTCTTTTCCATAATGCTAGAACTTAGGGACATGCAGTGAAGCTGAATATTGGAAGATTTGGAACACACAAAAGAAAGTTTGTACTTAAAACTATGGCATTCGCTCCCTCGAGAAGTACCGGTGGCCAGCAATTTGGATGGCATTAAAAGAGGGTTACAGTGGTGCCTCACAAGACGAAATTAATCCGTTCCGTGAGGCTCTTCGTATAGCGGTTTTTTCGTCTTGCGAAGCAAGCCCATTGACAGCTTAGCGGATTAGCGCTATTAGCGGTTTAGCGGCTTTTAGCGGATCAGCTGATAAGCGGCTTATCAGCAGATCAGCTGATAAGCAGCTTAGGGCTTAGGAAAGGGGGGGGGGAGAAGGGAAAAACCCCCGCAGGAACTCGCAAGACATTTTCGTCTTGCGAAGCAAGCCCATAGGGAAATTCGTTTTGCGAAGCGCCTCCAAAACGGAAAACCCTTTCGTCTAGCGGGTTTTCCGTTTTGCGAGGCGTTCGTTTTGCGGGGCACCACTGTAGACAAATTAAGGAAGGGTAGGGCTAATCACTGGCTACAATCCACAGTTTTTCCACTGTCAGAGGCAGTTTACCTCTGAATACCAGCTGCTGGGGAGAGGCCTGTTTTGATCACATCCTGCTTTGGGTTTCCTGTAGGCATCTGGTTGGCTAATGTGCGAACTGGATGCTGGGCTAGATGGTTTGAGCCAGTGGGCTCTTCCCATATTTGAGAATAGAATAGGAGACCCTTTCTGGGTAAGAGGAGTGTCCAGAGTTGTGCCAAGTGCCCCTGCCCCCCGGGAAAAAAATCAGGTAGTGTTATAGCTCAGTAACAGAGCCCATGCTATACATGCAGGAGATTCTAGGTTCATTCCGTGGCATCTCCATGTATAATGTGGAAAAGCCTGTCTGAAACTCTGGGGAGCCACTGCCACACAGTGTAGGTTATATTGAGAGAGATGGACCAAAGGCACGCTCTTAGGTTTCTTTCCATACTTTCCAACACCTGAGAGAGTTTAATTTCTGATCAAGGTAATTGTAGCATTTTTGTGAGCAAGCAAAATGCCATGTCAACTGGGTGTGTGTAGGTGTGTGTCAACTGGCATGCATTAGCGAAGATATTTCCAAATGTTACCTTCAAAATATTCTCCCTTACAGTCTAGAAAATACTTTTATTTTTTAAGTGTTGAATTCAAGAAGCTTGAAATAGACATGTTTTAAATTGCACTTGGCTTCCAGGAGCCTAGGTATCTTCAGAACTAGCAAAGTTCTCCAATCCAATTCCAAACAAATGAAGACAGTACTCGTTGATGGGCAACATAGGTCCAGATTTAGGTACACTCCAATAGCCTAACACAGCAGAAAAATAGGCACCGTGCATATATTTAAAAGGTGCATTTGTTGGACATTAATCTCTAGTAGTCTTAGGTCACACCCCCACACCATATATCTGAAGCACTCTCATACCACTTTAACAGTCACAGCTTCCCCCAAGAATCCTGAGAACTGTAGTTTGTTAAAGGTGCTAAACCTCTGAATTAACTCAGTTATTAGCCACAGTTGTAGACTGTCAGTCCAGGGCTAGCCAACATGGTGTCCTCCAGATGTTGTTGAACTTCATTGGCTATGCTGGCTCAGGCTGATGGGAGACCAACATCCGGAGTGCACCATACTGGCTACTCCTGCTATAGTCCATTTCATGTGCACATGAACACATGAGGCTGCTTTGTAGTCAGACCATGGCCCATCTACCCCAGTATTGCCTACTCTGGCTGGCAGAAGCTCCAAGATCTCATGCCATTTTTTTAGCTAGAGGTGCTGAGAACTGAACTATGTGCTCTATGACTGAGCTATAGTTCCTCCTAAGGTATCCAGTTAGGACTGATTTATCTAACCAGAATGATTTACCCATCTCTGCATTGCATTCCAGTGCAGCAGAAGTTGGACTTTCAGTGCAATACAATAATAAACCCCTCAACTCCCAGAGATGCCAGTGAAGCTGATTAAAACATAGTCAGTAAAAGAAATAACTCCAAAGGATAGAAAAATCCACTGCATTACATGCCAATTTTTTCATTCTCCCAAAACTCATAGGGTTGCACTTCCCCAGTGAAGAGGATCTTACTGCTCCTTCTATTCCATTGCTCTTGCATCACATAATTATCCTTGGGCTCTCCTTTGGTTAGACTCTATTCCTCTGCAACCCTAAAAACCCCAGCACAGAAAATGTTCTTTCTTATTTAGAGCCCATTACCTTTCTCACCTGGCACCTGATCCATCACCAATTTCACTTTCAGGGAGACGGAGAGAAAGGTCTGCACTGAGAAAGTGAGCATGTCCAAATAACCAATTGGATTCTAGGCTAGCACATGCATAAGCGTAGCAACCAAGACAACAGCTTGGCAACAGGAGCAGCTGAACCAGGATACCTTAAAAATACTAATGAGAAGGGACAGAGCCCTCAGTCTTGTTCTGGAGAAAGCAGGCAGACAATTAGCACTGGCTGGTTCAGCCACCCAGAGTTTTTGCCAGGTTTGAGCCAGCGCGATATTTCTGCTACATGGAAGAGGAAGGAAGAAGGTTGGAAGGATGTGTCCTCCTTGGAAAGGGGGAGGCATGTTAGAGCACAAGCATTTGCCTTGGAATGACCGCAAACATCGACAAAAGGCATGTTTTGATAAAAGTGCCATATGCTAATTTATATAAAGGTAAAGGGACCCCTGACGATTAGGTCCAGTCGTGGCTGACTCTGGGGTTGCAGCGCTCATCTCGCTTTATTGACCAAGGGAGCTGGCGTACACCTTCTGGGTCGTGTGGCCAGCATGACTAAGCCGCTTCTGGCGAACCAGAGCAGCACACGGAAATGCCATTTACCTTCCCGCCGGAGTGGTACCTATTTATCTACTTGCACTTTGATGTGCTTTTGAACTGCTAGGTTGGCAGGAGCAGGGAGCAAGCAACGGGAGCTCATCCTGTCACAGGGATTCGAACCGCCAACCTTCTGAATGGCAAGTCCTAGGCTCTGTGGTACAGCGCCACCCACGTCCCTTTATATAGATAGGTGCAAATTTGGAAATATTTCCTACAATTAAAAATGAAATATAATACTTCTTACCTTAGTGGTGATGACTGTGAGCAGGTGGCCTCTGTTCTTGCTGTCTTGTTTCTAACTAACTATTGGAAGGTGTCTGCTCTGCTCCTTTCTTAGGATTCTTCATCCCTAAGAGGACATCTTCAAATACTATCTCTTGTAAAATAAGACATGTGGCCACCCTAGTTTGCCTTCCTCATTGTAGGAAGTAAATGTGATGTCAGTGTGGCTCTCAGTACCTAGCCAAATGATGGACATCCAAGAGCACTTAATGTGGATTATTTATTTAGATTAGAAAATGATAGCCCACCATTCAGTTCCCCACCCCTCCAGCAAGGCTTTCAACACAGTAAAATATAAATGCAATCAATAAAACATAACAGCATTGAAATCACATAAGAAATAGAACAAGCATGTGAAAGCAGTTTGAAACTAATTTTAAAGGGAGTAAATGTATTAAAAGACCTGGAAAAGGTGTTTGTTTTTTTAAGGGGGTTTGTATAACACTGAAATGATAAGAAAGCATGTACCAGGTGAACTTCGTACCATACCTGGGGCATCCCCAGTGAGAAGACTTGCTCCAACATTTCCACACATTTCTCCTTAGGTATCTGGGCACCTGGAAGAAGGCCTATAAAGAAGATTAGAACATGTAAGCAGGCTGATTTGGAAAAGTGACCCCAGTTATTTATTTATTTTGGCATTTATGTATTGCCCAATTAACCACATCCTCTAGGTGATAACAGATTGAAATAACTACACAATCAAATTAGCAACTGAATCAGTCAACAGAAAGGCTGCACCAGCACAAAATTACCATAGTGTAAAATCAGCATGAAACCACACAAAGCAGCATAGGATAAATAAAAAAACCACTAAAACCCAACAAGGGGGAAAAATATTTTGAAGGAGCAGAAAGTGCAAAATGCATTAGCACCCTTTTCCTATTCTGAACTGTGTTCAGAATCTTGGTGCTCAGAAAGCGATAAAAGGTTGGCTATTTTCTTTCAGAGAATGCTTATGGGGTGAAGGGGGGGTATATTTTAATACATATTTATAATTGGAAGAAGTGGTGACACCAAGAAGGCGATTCATGAGCTGATCTCCATTTTCTCTGGACAAGGTACATCTTGTATATTGTGTGGCTTTTGAGGCAGCTACCATAAGATTTATCACCATGCCGTTGGAAAGCCTACAGATTAGTGTCCCTCGTCACAGCTGTGTCTCTGGGGCTTTCCTGGCCATTTTATTGGTAGATATATGTCCTCCACCTAAATGCACACCGGGTGATAATGTCAGGCAAATTCTCCTTGTGGAGGCCCAATGGATGTGGCTGCCCACCCCCTCAATTTCAAGACAGATAAATTGCAATTAATAATAATAATAATAATAATAATAATTATTATTATTTATTTGTACCCCGCCTATCTGGCTGGGTTTCCCCAGCCACTCGGGGCAGCTTCCACAAAGACCAAAAATACACTAATATGTCATACATTAAAAACTTCCCTGAACAGGGCTGCCTTAAGATGTCTTCTAAAAGTCAGATAGTTGTTTATCTCTTTGACATCTGATGGGAGGGTGTTTCACAGTGCGGGCGCCACTACCGAGAAGGCCCTCTGCCTGGTTCCCTGTAGCTTTGCTTCTCGCAATGAGGGAACCGCCAGAAGGCCCTTGGCGCTGGACCTCAGCGTCCGGACAGAACGATAGGGGTGGAGACGCTCCTTCAGGTATACTGGGCCGAGGCCGTTTAGGGCTTTAAAGGTCAGCACCAACACTTTGAATTGTGCTCGGAAACGTACTGGGAGCCAGTGTAGGTCTTTCAAGACCGGTGTTATGTGGTCTTGGCGGCCGCCCCAAGTCACTGTGAACTCAGGTGTCTGTATGGAGTGCTAACTTCACATGTATGTTGAATGCATGGTGGAGAGAGAGTATGTACCCACTTTTTCCACTATTCAGAAAAAAATCCTGTCCATATGCAGTGACATTCCCAGTAGGTAGGGTTCAACTCTAGGATCGAGGGAGTTCTGAGCAACTTTCCAACTGGTTGAGGTGTCCAAGTACACAACACCAAACGAAAAGGAAACACAGCACCAGAAAAATAGATGCCAATATGCACAAAATGTGCACATGCTAATTTATATCTATACGTGCAAATTTTGGTACAGATGCAAAATCCTATAACTTCGAATGAATAGAAAATACT
Source organism: Podarcis cretensis (assembly GCF_951804945.1). NCBI lineage: Eukaryota > Metazoa > Chordata > Lepidosauria > Squamata > Lacertidae > Podarcis > Podarcis cretensis. Next base: position 35,324,384 of record NC_137185.1, on the reverse strand, counting down.
GTACATCCCACCAAAAGGGAACAGACAATGAGTATTCAGTAACCTGCTCAGACTGTTGTCCAGATGACCTTTTGATAGGCAACTCCAAGGTCCCTTCTGCTCTCCTTCCTTCTTACGATTCTTTACCTTTAAACAAGACTTGGATAAGACAGCACTTCAAATAAAGGACAAATGGCCTTATAGTTGGAGGGCTGCCTCATGTTTGGTGGTCTTTAGCAGTGGCAGTGCACTGCCATTTTAAATTTCCCATAGTGTTTCAGAGCAATTTTGTGCCAGGGGTGTTGTGGGAAATGTAAAATAGTAGCTCACAGATTTATTTTTTTTCCAAATACATTTTTATTGAGGTTATGCACATAACAAACATACAAACAAATACAAAAGAAAAAATTATTTTAAAAAAAAAAGCGTCAAGGTATACAAGCCAACTTTTTCCTCTCTCTAACTATACAAAGATAGATTAATCTGGCTGTTTCACAAAACAGTAAACGATTAAAAAAAAACAAAAAAAACACACACACGCAAAAACCACCTCCTGGACTTCCTTCCATCCTTTTGGTAAGTATCGAATATCTGCTTCCATTACGTATTTGATTTTTAATCTATAGGCCTAAATTCACACGCTGGTAGTATTGTTCTGACCCCGCCAATCACATTAAGCATTTATTCCAATATAGTTCCAGTATTTACTCCAATTTTTCAATGATTTCTGTTCATCGTGGTCTCTTAATTTACCTGTTAATTTATCAAGCTCAGCATAATTTATCATTTTAATTTGCCAATCATTTATATTGGGGATAGTTTCCACTTTCCAATATTGTGCCAATAAAATTCTCGCTGCTGTGGTGGCATAGAGGAATATCGTTCTATCTTCTTTCTTAATATCTTTACCCGTCATTCCCAGCAAAAAGGCTTCGGGTCTTTTGGGAAAAGTGTATTTAAATATTCTTTTAAGCTCATTGTAAACCGATTCCCAAAAGCCTTTCACCTTTTTGCATGTCCACCATAGATGATATAGGTCACCCTCCACCTCCCCACATTTCCAGCATTTCTTATCTTTTAGTCTATACATTTTGGCCAACTTCACAGGGGTGTGGTACCACCTATATAGCATCTTCCAAACATTTTCTCTCAGAGACATGCATGCTGTAAACTTTATATTACAATTCCACACTTCCAGCCACCTTTCAAAATCGATATTATAACCAAAGTCAATTGCCCATTTAATCATTGCCTCCTTCACCTCCTCGTCCTTTGTATACCACTCTAAAAGTATGTCATAGATTCTAGATAGGGTTTTGTTTTTACCTTCTATTACTTCTACATTGAATTTTGATTTTTTGTCATCAAAACCCAACTTCTTCTTGTCCTCTTTTAGCAAATCATTCACCTGGTGGTATTGCAACCACCCAGTGAATAGATTTTTTATCTCTTCATAAGGTCTAAGTCTTGGCCCTTGGTCTGTTTTTCTTAACATTTCCTCATAGGTGGCGTTTTTTTCCTCCATGTTTGTTTTCTTCACCGTTAAAGCCTCAATTGGTGAGATCCACCATGGGGTCTTTCTTTCAAGGAGATTTTTATTCCTTTCCCATGATTGGTAGCTCACAGATTTAGGACACTTGTTGGCAGTGTTAGGGCCTATCAATGTGTTGAAGTTTTGGCAGCCATCAAAGTTTCCTGGGCCTGACAGCAGGGGTTTGGGAAAGACTTTTCAGCTATATTAGTCAACTGCTTACAGGGTCTTTTCTTGTCTTAGGAATAATGGCTGTTAAGATTTGGAGTCAATAAAATACAACTTATCACCAGGTCTTGCTAACAGGAGCAATGTCGGTTGAGTCTAGATATTAGGGTACTTAAGGAATTAGATTTGTGTGAATTGTGCTGTGAACTGACTTGATCCACAGTTCCTGAACTAATAATGTGCTGATCAGAATGTAGTTATCCTTTAGATGTCATACGTCTCTGCGTAGTGATGCAGTTGCTGGCTCAAAAAACATTAAATAAATTTTGAAATGTGTATTTAGAGAGAAAATATGTTTAGAAACGTGAATTTTATTAGGTTTCTTTCCAAAAACATTTATTTAAATATGCATTTTTGTGTGGATTTTTGTGTAGATTTTTTTTTTTTAAATCACAAATCGCTGCTGAAATAGTAACAGATTTATGAATTAACACATACAAATGAGGTCAAATGAAACTGCCCTCTTCTGCCATATTGTTTTTGGGAGGATGGGAGGTGCTGGTAGGATAATATTGAATTAAAATACTTTGTTCATGTGACATTTGCACACCTCCAACAAGGAGTAACTTATTCAGAACTGATCAGTGCGCAGTATGAAACTGTGTTGCATATAGGGCAAAACCAGATTCTTTAAGAATGAGCCAGAAACTCTTGTCATGCACACCTCTAGCAGCAATATGTTAAGGGTACAATGAGCAAATGCCTTAAAGGGACCCATCATTTCCCACACAAAAGCAGAGTTGTTGGGTCTGATCCATGTAGGAGTTGCTCATGTTTCAGATGGGAAGCTGTAGAACTTAATTTTCTTCGTTTGGTTTCCGTTTTTATTAGTGGCAATCCAACTGGTGTCTGCAGCTTAGGATACAAAACAAAATTAGTTCTTTCATTTGTAGACTGAAAGGAATTGGAACCCAGATTTTTAATGTCCTCACCCAAACATGGCAGTACTGTTCCTTCTGTAGGGCAGGTAAATAATTCATATCTTACAGCATGGATGAGGAACCTATGACCCCCAAGATGATTTTGAGCTTCAGCTCCCATCAACCCCAGCCAACATGGCCTATGATCAGGGATTATGGGAGTTGCAGTCCAGCAACATCTGGAGGTCCGCAGGTTCCCCAATGCTGTCTTAAGCGATGCCCCAATTTTAAATGCATTCTTCGTTGCAGTAGTCAGTGATGTAGATAAATTTATCTATGTGCATAATGAAAGCTATGAGGTATAGCCTTGCATTATCCATTTTATTCTTAAAATGATCTTTTCTTGTCCATTGGGTGATCATTCTCTTTCTGTGTCAGAATTCTGTGGAGACAGATGAGCTTTAGACTGTGTTGAAGGTCAACAGGATTCAAGGACACTCTGCTGAGATCAGCTTGTTCATTCAGTTCTTTAGGGATAATCATTTTCAGTACATTAGCGATGTGCAGGAGGGAATAATCACTTATTATCAGGGACCCATATCACACATGGATTACCCTAAACTGGGACTGCTTCATTTTTAGATGGACACGCAATATATTTTATGTGTACACCTAAAGATGTAAAGTTTGCTGTTACGTAATGTGTGGAACATCACATAGAGCTGAAACAGTTTTGGCAAATGTGAGTCCGAGGACAGCATTTGCCACTGGTAATCATGCCTAACTATCTTCCCCCTACTTCCCACTACAACTATGCTTTTAGATATCCAGCTGTAACCCCACACCACACCTTGGCTTATCTGTGAAGCTCACTCTATTGCCTTATCACATTCAAGAGGGACTACAAATAGGCTGGAGGTTTTCTTCAGATTTACCTTAGACTCTGCCATGGGCTCAGAGCAACCTAAGAGCTTCATCCAGTTGGAACAGGATTTCTGCAAACTTCTAAGAAACTCTCCAAATGCCTTTGGGCTATAAACACTGTGGGTTTATTTGGTGGTTTCACATTAGTGGACGGTGCTTACTCTTGGATGCAAGTCAGGGTATCTAATATTCACCACTACCACCCCAGAAAAACCCACTTGCACCTCCCAAATAGTTGTTCCAGAGCAGTATGGGATATGGTTCATTTGCTGGGGTCTATGTGCCCCAACAAGGCCACCTGGGTTGACACCTTGCAGGCCCCCTTTAAGCAGGTGCCCCCCCCGGTCTTACGAGCAAGGGAGGAGGCTGGTAACTGTCACACCACTGCTGCTGGAGGGCCCACACCTGGGTGTTGGGAGGGACACCCAGGGCGACATGCCCAGGGCCCTGCCAAACTCTGGAGCCAAGCCGGAGTGATGGATCCCTAAAAGGCAGGTGAGTGCAAGAAGAGTGCTGTTAAGTTACGCTTTTCTGTTTTGGCCTCTGGGAGAATGTATCTCTGGAAGAGATACTGATGAACAAGTAGAGATGGGGCATAATTGAGGAGCTTAGATGTGAGCCAAGCCTTAGAAGCGGCTGCTTCTGGTGTTGCTTAAATGGTTGCTTGTGAAATTGTTAATGGCTGTGATAATTGGTTGATTGCCTTCCTTAGCAGGGCCAAGAGTGTTATTGTACACAATGTCTGCTTGGATCTAGGCAGGAAAGTACTAGGATGGCCATTTGCATATTAGAGAGGGGGGAAAGTGGAAATGCATTGCCAAAAAAGGACAGCGATTTGCATACCATTTGCCTATGCTATGTATAATATGTATAGATGTAAACTGGGAAGCAATTACTACAGTTTAAGTAGAAATATAGTAAAACTTCACCTAAGACTGTGACCAGGTAGTCTATGTGCCAGCTCAATCTGCTGTTCAGGTGCTAACCATTGATGGGCAACTTCAGGGCTCTTCTTGCTGTCCTGTCTCCTGATTCTTACCTCTAAACCAGACTTGGATCAGACACACCTTCAAGTTGAGGGCTGTCCCATGTGAAGTAGGGCACATGGCTATGCCATCTAAAAAATGGAAATGTGTGATTAGAGAGAGGATAGATTTCAGTAAGCCCTTCAGTGAATGTTTGAACTTCTTGTTGTTCCTGAGCATTCACATTTATGAAATCAAACCTGCACATGACCAAGTCTTCTACTTGCTTTAGAATGGTCAATGACTACATCACCGTCTTTTAAAATTCATCATGCTTCACAAACTCCTGAGATCTTCTCAAGCCATGTAATGGGGAAAGAGGATTATCACAGAGGTGTTCCAAGTACTTCTTTGTTTCTTTTTAAGGGACAGCCATCAATGTATACACTGAACATCTAATGTTCCAGATAGCATTATTGGGCTGGGCTTTTGCGGCTTTCTCTCCTTCCTGCCATGTGGTAATAAGTCACCAAAAGTACAATAATCCTTAGTTGGACATACTTCTGCCGCCTCTGCGAGATGAAAATAATAAGCAGTGACGGCTACATTGGTCATTATGTTTGAATATAGGAATATTTAAAATTGCCCATGGACCACCGTTGAGTTGACAAAGGATATAAGCAACCGACTCAGTCAAACTAATTTGAAACCTTTGGTAAATTCTGTTTGAGCGTAAGTGGATTTGGTGTCAAGCCTGCTCCAGATTTAAGGAGGCCATTGATGGAAGTGCCCTTGTGGGCCTCTGACCACAAACATTGCTGGTGGTGGAAATTAAAATTTCACAGAATGCAGAAGAATTATGCTACATTGGGGACACTGTATGAAATTATAAAGACTTGAGTCCCTGGTGCACCTAGTCACGAGGACTCAGGGCAAACCTTTGCAATGGCAGGCCCTGTCGGGTGGAGGTCTCCTGGCAGCGGTCCCAAGGTACTGAGTGCTGACGTCAGACCTGAATAGGTGGCCTGCAGCTCCAGAACAGGGTTGTGGAAGGTGATGGGAGTTTGAGGGCAGAGATGACAAACTTCCTGTGACCCTCATTAGAAGTTCCATTCCTTTGCCTTCCTTTAGTTCAGCAACGACACCTCTGGTGTCCCTTCTTCACCTGCTTTGTAACTTGTCCCCTGGCTGTCAGATTTCCTATCTGTCTTGAGTCCTTGCATTTTAGCTCTCCCAGAGCGAGGTGAGGGGCAATTCATCATTCTGCAGTCCTATTCTCACTTTCCCAGAGTTTGTATCTGTAACTTGGGGTTTCTCTTCTTTTTGCAATTAGAACCTGAACAGAGAGGGAGTCAGATTCCTTTATTTTCCATTCTCCCTTTCCTCCCTTTCCTTGTCCTTCTTCTCCTCTTCCGTTTTCCCTTTCCTTACTTCTCCCCCCATTATTCCCACCCCACCCCACCAGCCTGTGTGGTTGTTACCACTCACCGTGAACTAACACGCCCCCTGGTGTTTGCATGCAGTCATTGCATCCAGCAGATCCTGGAGGCTGTTCTCCATTGCCACCAAATGGGGGTCGTCCACAGAGACCTCAAGGTGAGTTTTCTTCCCCACTGCTCTGTCCGTCTGTCCGTCTTTGTATCTTTGCATGTTTTTTTTTTAAAGAAGCGGATCATTTCTGAGTTGTTCAGACCAAATTTCCTAAAAATCCTGTTGCAGGATCCTCTAGTAATCAGACCAATGGAAAGCAGTGATGTACTGCTTGACGATGGATTAGGACATCCCTGTGACAGCCCAATCAGAAATCAGCTTAATGATACCTGCAAATGTACTGTAGCTTTTGCTGTGATTCCTCCCCGGGCATGGCTGACCATTGGGGAACAATATTTTGTACACCAGGTGATACCTGTCATCTTAACAAAGGGAAAACTGCCCATTTTTTAACCCCCTCTAGACGTGGTCATAAGGTTTGAGTCAGACACACTGTTTATTCAGCTTTTTGCTCTGTTGTAATAGTGCTGTTGGTGCTTGCCACAGTTTTGCAGAGCTAAACTTTATTAGTGGCACTGCAGAGGTGGTTGCTTGGTTGGAGGCAGCATTTAGGCGGAGTTTATTGCCACACGGTGGCAAACTCACAAACTGCACCCTTAATGTAGAGGCAAAAGACAAGTGGAGCACCTTTGAGCAGGGCTTGTTCAGAAAGTTCTCATTTCAGGGGTTAGGAGAGGTCTTTACGTGCCTTTGACTGCAATGGTCCAATGGACGTAGCATGCATGAGTGCTTGCTGGCCCTTGTCAGCTCACACAGCCAACGGGCTGGCACAACTGATTTCTTTCGCTCACTATAGAACAGCCCCGTGGGGTGGGGGGGAAACGACCTGCAGCTCCCTCCATCCAAGAAGCACAGGAAGGAACCCAAAAGGGATTGTCCTTAACAAAGGACTTCACTTGCTTTAAAATAGTCTATTAATGCACCTGGGGCTGTTCATTTCTATTCCAGTAGCACCTCTGCCTGAGCAAGTGGTATCACCCATTCCTAATTCTTTTACTCCCAAGCCTTCTGTAATCCCAGTTATATGCCACTCATTGGGCAGTGCCTGACTGTTTGAGGTTGCCCCCATAATATTGGCAGGTATGTAGTCCCTTGCAAAGAAAGCATTTTTGTGTTTACCTACTGCATGGTGAAGTGTTTCTCCCACCCCTTACTATTTTTTAGCTAATCTGAGCTGATTTCTGGGCAGCTGTCAGGTGGCAGTCCAGGGCGACATGGTAGGGTCTAGGACAGCCGAATTGCAATGCTTTTCAATAAATGATTCATTCGGTTCCCCAACTGCTCCCTGCCCTTTTCCGCTTTCCTTTTAGCCACTCATCCTCCCACCCTCAACCATTTCCAAACTTTTTCTCCTCCCATGGTGGGTGTCTGGGGCAAGGGCTCCAACATGAGCAGTAGATGAAACAGATATAACATCTCTCCAGATGTTTGCATGCATTATGTCTGGTTTAAATGTGTGCAAATTATTTGTTCACTGTGACTTAACCGTATTGGATTCTTGTTCTCTGTTTGTTCGCTCCCTGTCTGGTCTCTTTACAACACTCTGGGCCTGGAGCCATGGAGTATTATAAAGAGATCCTGTTTTGATGAGTGTAATGGACAGTTGAGGTTCAGCAATGCCTGTGTTTGTTAGAGTGGCAATGAGATAATGGGGAACATTTACAATAACAACTCTGTGTCTGTGTGTGCAATATGTACTCGGGTGCTACTTGCTGAAAAGTAGTGTGGTGTTTCTGTTGGCACTTAGAAAGATCCTGGGCTACCCCTCTCACTCCAATTCCACTGTATTTGCTGATACTTTTCATATTGGGCTTTGGGACAGAAATTTGACATTAAAGAAGTTATGTGTTAATAGTTTAACTTTCTGCTTTACACAAAAAATGCCTGATTCTTTTATGCATCGTTTTGGGGCTCACCAATTCACAAAGTTCTTATTTGGCTCATTTGCACATTGACCTTTCCTTGAGATGGCTTTCTTTTCAAAATTGCCTAATAATGTTTTGCCTGAAACTACCTAACATCTGACAGAGGCAAGTTGTTGTTTTTTATGTGTCCATTAAAAAAATGTACCCAGAACTTTGGACAATGTTACTTAAGCATGAAGGCCCATTGATAAGTGTTCTGCTGCTGAAAAGATGTTCTCGGGAATAGTGTATGATATTACATTAGTAGCAGCAATGTGGAAGATCTTCTGATTCTTGGTTACTATAAATATTTTCTCTAACCAGTTTTGAAATGAAGTCCATCAGATATTAAACCAGAATTTCATGCATGGGCTAGTCCTGTGGTTATGGGTAGGCCTCTTGCCTGCCCTGTTCTTGCACATGGGATTGTACAATTTGCAACTGAGCACCTGTTATTCCAAGGAACAGAGCTCTTGCCTATAATACTTGGCTGAAATGCAGTACTGGTGATAAGCACACATCTATGGTAATCTGTAAGGCAGGGATGGGGAATCTGTGGCCCCCTATATGTTGTTAGACTCCAGCTACCATCAACCCCAGCCAGCATGGCTGACAGTCAAGGATGGTGGGAGTTGGAGTCCAGCAGGACATTGAAATGACACAGGTTCCTTGTCACTGCTGTAGGAGAAATGGTTAATAATTACTAACAACCTGATTAGATTTCCTCTTGTACTAGCCCTTTGCTGCAAAGGGTACAGTCTCTTTGATTTAGTGTAACTACTGATGGAAGTTCATCAGATGATTTGCAGTTAAATAAAGCCTTGGATCCAGATTTGATACTTCTTTTTTGCTACTTGTTTTAGGTGAAGGCAGACTACAGATGTGTATATTTAAATGCTATTGCATCATGCTGATATATAAGGAAGCACAGTCTCACTGACTCATTGTGTTCATACAACTGATACATGTTTAGAGATAGAATAAGCCAGTCTTTCTCCATAAGCCTTTGTGAATGAGATGCCATTTAATTAGGCTGGATTGTGCCTGCTGAAAAAAGACTGCAGGTTACACCAAGTGTTAATGGGCTGAAGAAACAATGGGTGCTCATCCTTTGGAAATGTAAAACCTGAAAATCAAAAGCAATTTGTTAAAACTGTGCGGAGAATCAGGCTAGAATCTGTCTATCATTAAACTGCCGTTTAGGTGTGTAATCCCTATGTATCAAATAAGAAGAACTGGATGGCTGTTTAGCTGATAATTTCCTCTGCTGCTAGCATGTGGCGTTAGAAAGCTTGTCACCCAAATCATACATACATTTACTTAGAGGTGAGTTCTGTTGTTTATAATGGAGCTGCCACATTATATGTGTTTAGAATTGTAGGTGAATGTATTTAAATTGTGCTGGTTGAATGCCTTAATTTATTTCCTAGCCTTTTGCAAAGAGCTAGATTAATAGCTAAGCGAATGAGTAAAGACCAAAAAATACTTGAGGACATCAGAATTTTGTCCAAAGAAGATTTTGTGGGCTTAGCTGACAGTTGATTGCTTTCAGACTTGAGTAGTCAACAGTACAAGTGTCTGTAGGAAGTTTCAGTGACCATTGCTCACAATGTTGACTGTACATTGCTTCATAAAGTTGCACTGAGGACCCTGAGCCAGGCCTGATAGGGAAGAAGACAGCCTTCCAGGTACATTGGACCAAGACCGTTTAGTATCATGATCTCTACCTTATACTGTGTGAGCCAGTCTTTACAAATGGAACTATTTGGTATCATTGTGAGGGTGCTGGTTTCTGGCATGTAGAGCCATGCTTTATTGCTATGATAGATAGTATAAATAGATAATAATGTTAAAAATAGCAACTAGGATGATACCTCTGGAATGCATTCTTTGATACTGGAGAATAAATGGTAGAATCGCTTTCCTACATCTATCAATCCATCTAATTTGGTATTTCTTGTAAATTGGGCCAAGAAACTAGTGGCAGTATTAGAAACTGAGATATGAAAGCTAAGTGCCAAATTGCACCTTAAACCTAGGTTATAGGCGGAATGTCTAGGCAATGGAATGTCTAGGCACACTTTTGTATAATATGAATACAAAGCTGAAAATGAATGAACTGCAGCTAAAATATTATGTTCCTTTTTCACATGGTCTAGCCCACCCCCCTAATATTCTTCAGAGGGTCTATTTTCCAGTCTTCAGAGTGTAGCTGGAAGTGGGGAAGCAGAAAAAGGTCCTCCTTTCCTTCCACTCTGCAGTTTTAATCTGAAATCTTAGGCGCAGTACTGGGCCCAAAGCTCAGAAACTACTTGCACTAATGAAATTCCCTGTTGCAAAATGTGCCTAGAACAATAGGAGTTTTGAACACTGAATAGTGGTATAGCATCAGGGAGCCTTATGGCTGTCTCTTGCGGCTGGATTTATAGTATTCATTGGGACCTTCATATTAATTGAAGCTTGGCTTTGGCATTGGAGGCCCTTGGGTGGGAAGGTGGTTTAATGCAGCCACTGCAGCTTGAATACGACCCCACTGATGAGTAGTATAGCTGAAACCCTTAAAATGAGAAGTGATAGTGATTAGATACAGTGACACTGGGATGGAGAATATATCCCTTTGGTGGAAATATGTACCTTACCCAAGCTCAGTAGTGGAGCTTTCATCAACAGAATGCCTTCCAGGTATTTTGGACTACAATCCCCATCAGCTTCTGCCAACAAGACTGTGTTGGCTGGGGTTGTTTGGCATTGTAGTCTGAAATGTCTGGAAGGTATCCGATTGGTAAAGGCAAAGGTTATAGAAGTATCATTGAATAATCTGCTGTGTCTCAGTAATAAGATGACTGGAACTGGGTCTTTAGTGATAGACTATCTTGAGAAGATAGGACCTGGAAGTTATCAACAACTATTGCCAGGGTAAGACTGTCTTTGAATAAAGGTGTTGTCTTCACACACAGACAAAGAAAACTGGAGTAAAATAAAAGCCTCAATGTGTCAACCTCTAGATTCCAGTTTTATGAGAGACTTCCATTTGGGATTTGATCAGATTGGATAGTGAGGCAACAGGACCCTCCTAGCTATAATTATTCTTTCCAGGTTGCCCAATCAAAAAAGATGGCTGTTGTGTCAGATAGATTATTTGTTGGGCAGCGTGAGCATGTTAACAGGGAAGTAAGCCCCATTGCATTCAGTGGGAATTGCTCCTTAGGAATTCATACAGCTTCCCATTTGAAAATTGCCATGATGTGTTGATGCTTTTCATAGGGTGTGTGAGTTGGAGGGTCTAGGCTACTTTTACTCTCCCAAGGTTTCTTCACTATAGCGTTCTTCATAAAGCAATTAAGGAGCAATGTGCACAGTGTGCAGGGCATGGCCTTTGCACAAAGATGCATGTTCACATATTGGCAGCCACGGCTTTTCTCTTAATTCATTGCCAGAGCTAGCGCACACTCCCTGCTTGTATCGTTTGTAACATTGCCAAAGATTCCTAGGGAATATTTTAACTAGCAACTTCTTTTGTCTCTGCTGGTTCCCAGCAGATCTGTCTGGAAGTCTCTAGATCACAATCTTGGGAGATAACAGAGGAAATGTGACGCAAAGCATAACTTAATGAATATCAGCAGATGGAGCCAAAAGGTCCACACAAAGGATGGAATGGAGGGGAGCCCTGTCTTGTGCATGCTTGGTGGATAGAATGTTGTCTGTTGCATTGTCGTCAGTTTACAAGCTGGAAACTAGAAAACAACAAGAGCACAATTTATATGCTCTGTCTTTCCTTTTTGACGTTGCAGCCTGGGATATGTTTCCTTAGCTTCATTGGACCTGATTTTTTAAACTTTATTAGGTATATCTGCACTTCTATAGTCAAAATTGGAGCAACTAGATAGAATTGGAAGAATGGAAGAGCACTTAGTGCAACTCTCTGCTCCAGGGCAGTTCAGCCCTTTATAGACAAAGCTACAGATCCCCAGTCACAATACGATGCAAGCAGAAAGTAGAGGCATGGCAGTCAGGCGGCCCTTAGAGCCAAATGGCTGCAGATGACTCAGGCAGGCAAAGCTACCTACAAGCTATAGGGAAATGCACCCTCAGGATTCCTAGCTAGTCTCACCTGATAGGAGATTTCTTAACAATCCCAAATATGGTGAGCAAAACATACCTACTGAGTCTTCCCCAGAGATTTTTTTTCCTGGAGCCAAAACCTCTATCCCAAATCATCAGGTCACTTGCTTTTGGCAGTGCCTGGTGTCGAGAGTCCTCTTCACATTTTTAGTATCTGCTGTTTTCTTTTTAAAGGGAATTGATTAGGACCTTGGGGGGGGGTGTCTCAAAAGGCTAGGCTTTAGGACAGACCTTTCCAAACAGTGTGTCATGACATGTTAGTGTGAACGCTCCCTGTGCTCCTCCCGGAGCCGGTTTGCTAGTAAAACAGAATTACTACGTCACAAAATGGTGTATGTCCAAAAACTGTGTCACCAACATGAAGTTTGGAAAGCTCTCCTTTAGGAGGTGCCTGGTGCTGGCCGGTTTTACACCATGAGGGATGAAAGCCACTGCTATACTGTGAAACAAGAGTGTGCATTCTTCTAATCAAGAGTGCTATGTTTGCATGTAGGACTCTATCTACAGGACATTTCAGCAGTCCCAGATTTAACCACAGAGATCAATTTGCCTTTCCTGACTCAAACTCATTAAAAACTAAACTAAACTGGTTTTCTGTACTCAGCTGGATTGGCCTTGAGGTCAATCCTGGTGTCTAATAAAAGGGACTAAACTGTTTCTATGTTCCCCTTTGCAATAGCCTTGGGCACCTGAATCTATTGGGTATTTCCCCACAATTCCTGGTAAGTGCCATTGACAATAAACATTGTGCTGTGGTTTAGAATGGCCTCTCAAGAGGAGTCCATAGTACAGTACAGGGGGAAATGCTGTGCCACTGACAATGCAGTCCTTTGCATGTCAGCTCAGTGGAGTTTATTCCCAACTGTATGTACAGGGTCGCAGCCCATTATATAACATATAATAAAACCAAACTCGTAACCAGTAGAACTGGCCAGTCATGATGTAAACATTTCCAACTCTCCCAATAGCAGTTCACACTAGGCTGCCCTGCCGGAAAATATTCTCCTGCTTATCCTGGCTATGGGACAGGGGTGTCTCCATATAATAGCTTGTCTCTTTTTTCAATATTTCACTTTTTTTTTGGGGGGGGGAGGTGGATTGATTGCAAGTTTCTAATCGGCTTCTGCAAACTGTTTGTTGTTGTTGTTTTCTTTCTGTTTCTTTCTCCTCTCCTTCCTCCTTTTTTTTACTTTTAACCAAACCAAAACCATTACATTACTCAATTAAAAATGGCACCTGTGTTAAATTGGGTCACCATGACAGCCGGAGAACCTGCTTCTGGCCAGCAAGTGCAAAGGAGCGGCGGTGAAGTTGGCAGACTTCGGCTTGGCGATTGAGGTGCAAGGAGACCAGCAGGCCTGGTTTGGTGAGTGCCGGACGGAGTTGCTGCCCTCCCCCTTTCTCAGTTTGCTTTGCTGACTCAGGAGCTGTGCAAACTCACATGTTGGCAATTTTTGCTTCCCCCCCAGGCTTTGCAGGCACTCCTGGCTATCTCTCTCCTGAAGTTCTACGCAAAGAAGCTTATGGCAAACCTGTGGATATCTGGGCATGTGGTAAGGCTCTGCTCATCTACAGGGTAGTACAATCAGGGCATTGCAATGGGGATTTCCAATATAATCTGTTACTCAATAAAAGTACCATCCAGCTACAGTTCAGGTTGCACAATCCAGAAAAAGCCTGTCACAAGTATGGAACTGACAAGCTACAGAAGATGGGTCTTTAGAGAAAGTAGCCCTGGGTATAGATTTTCAGATCTGGGACCACCTTTAGCTCAAACATTTGCTTATTCCTTGTTCTTATCAACAGGTACTTTGATTTATATTCTTCCTCATTTTTAAAACTGTCAGGGTGGCTCACAGCATAATAAAATACCACAGTACTAAAACCAATAAAACTACTAAAAAGTGCATTAAGAGGAAAGTCACTTTAATTTTTTGCCATTAATGATGATGATGATGATGATGATGATGATGATGATAATTTTTTATTTATACCCCACCCATCTGGCTGGGCTTCCCTAGCCACTCTGGGTGGCTTCCAAAAAATATTAAAATACTGTAATACATCAAACATTAAAAGCTTCCCTAAACAGGGCTGCCTTCAGATGTCTTCTAAAAGTCTGGTAGTTGTTGTTCTCTTTGACATCTGGTGGGTGTGATGATGATGATGATGCTGGTGTGAACCTGTTGCAGCTCCAATGGTCTAGAAAAGGTCTTCAGCCTTTTCAGACGTGAGAAACACCTTGACCCAAACATGCATATGAGACCTCATTTCTTGATTTCTCCCTTTATAGTACTTTTGTTGTGGCCCACCTTAAATCTGACTGACCCAGTAGTTGGTTTTTCTGACCCAACAGGTGGAAGACCAATGCACTGGGTGACTCAGTCATCTCAGTTGCTTTACCTCAAATTTGGGGTTGCTGAGTTTCTCCACACACTCTTTATCCCTCTCTTCATTACTTTTCTATTAATTTTGAAGTACAGTGGTGTCCTGCAAGACGAATGCCTCGCAAGACGAAAAACCCGCTAGACGAAAGGGTTTTCCGTTTTGGAGGCGCTTCACAAAACGAATTTCCCTATGGGCTTGCTTCGCAAGACGAAATGTCTTGAGAGTTTTTCCGACTTTTCCCCCCTTCCCCCCCCCTTTTCTAAGCCGCTTATCCGCTAAGCCGATAAGCCGCTAAAAGCCGCTAAACCGCTAGTAGCGCTAATCCGCTAAGCCGTCAATGGGCTTGCTTCGCAAGACGAAAAAACCGCTAGACGAAGAGAATCGCGGAACGGATTCTTTTCGTCTTGCGAGTCACCACTGTAACAGCTATCAGTGCAAGTGAGAGAGGTAGCCTAACCTTGATCAACCTAGTAAACAGGTGGGGTAGACCATTTCCAATGTGACGATCCTGTATTAAATGTGAATACCCTTCTTTTGTAAAGCCCAAAAGCATTGTCTTTCCTTCAGAGAGGCCTTGTGGGTCCTTGACTCCTAGCATAGGAAGGTTGTTCTCATCATTGAACCCTCCTATTTGTATTAGATCGGATTTTATAGGTATTATTTTGTAGGTATTAGTTGGCTGCCAGTCTTGCTTTCAGAAGGATACATTTACAAGACAGTCTCAACCTGCACTTGGGGAATGCAGAGGTGCCAGGAGCACAAAGGCAGAGAATTGGTATTTACATAGATTGTGACCGCCCTGATAGCATCATGAGCACAAATCCTCATGAATGCAGAATAGAAAGGACATCTGAAGGGACTCCTGCTGTAGCACTGGCAAGGTCTTACACTAGGTAGCAACCAAAGGATTCTCATGTACTTCATCTGTACGCCCTTGAAAGTACTATGCAACTGAACCTAGGAAGCTGCCTTATGCCAAGTCAGGCTATTTGCCCATATAGCTCAAGGATGGATAAACTGTATCCCTCCAGATGTTGTTGGATTCCTTCAGCCCCAGCTGGCATGGCCAATGGCTAGGGTTAATGAGAATTGTAGTCCCAACACACTGGAGGGGCATGGGTTCCTCATCCCAGATTTAGCTCAACCCTTTTATTTTTTGACTGGTGGCAGCTCTGTAGAGTTTCAGACAGGAGCCTTTCCCAGCTGTCTGTCTGGAGAAGCTAGGGATTGTACCTGGGACCTTCTGCAAGCAATGCATCTGCTCTAGCCCTGGGTGTCAGTCACTGAAGAACCTCGGAGACCATTGCTAGCCCATACCAAACTGAGGGCTACACCCTTTCCTTCCACTACACAGGCTTCTCTGTAGGTTGGGCATCAGGATGAGAAGATTCAGGATTGTATAACTTTGTTTTCAAACAGGGGAAATGTGTATATTTCCACTTTTCCTTCCTCCTACTCCACTGTGCCTGAATGGTAAGAGTATGCAATGCAGGGTTTAGGTCCACTTGGTTCTAAATTTGCTGCTCTCCCCTATTTTCTCCTAGGTGTTATTCTATACATCTTGTTGGTTGGGTATCCGCCTTTCTGGGATGAAGATCAGCACAAGCTGTACCAACAGATTAAGGCAGGGGCCTACGATGTGAGTAGTGGTTCCTTTCTTTCTGTTTTTCATTACATTGTTGACATGATGCTCCTCATGGCACAATCTTCTTCATAGGCATTAATCTGATGGGAACCAAAGGAGCAGAGCAACTTGCTAGGAGTCACATGCACTCTAGTTTTAAGGCTGTTTCCTCTAACAGAAGCTAGGAACACTTGCATTTCTTTCTGATGCCTCTGAGCCAGTATGCTTTCAAATTGTGTATTGTGTAAAAAGTACACTTCATGCCTATTCCTCTAAGAGCTTCCTACGGGTCAGATAAGCCAGATTATGGGACCGATTTGATATGGGGGAATCTGGGCAACCCTGGAACCCTTCCTGATGCATTTGGCTCCTTTAGGGGTTTGAAAATAAATGCTAGCCTGTTGGATGGTAGTGTTCTCCTTCTTTGATACTGATGTGTCCTTGACCATAACCTTCGTGTAATGCCTTCTAATCCTCAGTTTCCTTCTCCTGAGTGGGACACAGTCACTCCCGAAGCAAAAAACCTCATAAACCAGATGTTAACCATCAATCCAGCAAAGAGAATCACAGCTCACGAAGCTCTAAAACATCCATGGGTCTGTGTAAGTGTCACTGATGCTCCTGTCTTGTTGATAACCAACATTCACCTGCTCGTTCAGGGCTGAATAGTTAAGAGGCTCTGAAGTCACCTTATTTAATTTCCTTAGATCTCAGTATGTTTTCTAAGGCTGCATGTGGTAGCAAAAAAATGATAAGGATTGTAAGTAATATGGGGTGCTTTGACAGATGCCTAGCATTGTCCATAGCAGGCATGGGGAACCTGTGGCCCTCTGAATGTTGTTGGACTCCCAACTTCCATCAGCCGCAACCAGCATGGCTGGCCCAATGGTCAGGGACAGTGGAGATGGAATGCAACAACTGTTGAAGGGTAGCAGCTTCCTGATCTGTAAGATACTTCCATGGGTGAACCTGTTCTGGGCAAAGGTTCTGTATCAACCTCAGCTGTAAAATTGCACATCAGGTTTGATATCTGACTCCCAACTTTTGAATATACTTTGGCAAGTTGGCCAAAAGAGCTACATATAGCAGCCACAGGATCCAGATCCTCAATAGATATAATAGCCTGGGGTTTTTTTGACAGGACTGCCATTGTCCAGCAGATCTAGACTGCATCACAGTTATGTGCACAGGCCTTAATTTCATACAGAATCACACATACAAGAGCAATGTAGGTGTGTCTGAGAGGTTCTGTGGGAATTAAACTCCAGTGCGTATCTCAATATTCTTTTCCCTACCGTTTTTGCTAGTTTTCCCCCTTTCCTTCCTATGTTTATGTCCTGACTTTGCACACATTGACCTCTATTTTACTTTTACCTTTTTTCCACAGCAACGTTCAACAGTGGCCTCCATGATGCACAGACAGGAAACCGTAGAGTGTCTGAAAAAGTTCAATGCCAGAAGGAAGCTCAAGGTAAGAACAGGAGTGTATTACAGATGCTGGATAAACATGAGAATGGAAACTTTCAGGGGTGTCCATTGCTGAATTCGTTTTGTAAAACCTTTTAAGAGGAGGGCCATAGCTCAGTGGTAGAACATCGGCAGAAGGTCCCAGGTTCAGTTCTTGGCATCTTTAGGGCTGGGAAGACTCCTTGCTTGAAAACCTGGAGAAGTGCTGCCAGTCAGTGTGGACAATACTGAGCTGGGTGAATCATTGACCTAACTCAGTATGAGGCAACTTCCTATGAAACAAGAAATAAACTACCAACTCACCCAAACTGAGGTCAAAACTACAGTCTGAAATAATATTTCTGTTTAGAAGGTGGGTGTATCATGCTTTCTGTGCTAAGCTCCACGATACCTGACTAGTCCAGCAACTTGTTCCCAAAGTGGCCAACCTCCCAGTGACATTTGCTCAAGGGCATACTGCCTCTCTGACCTGGAAACTGCATATAGCCATCTTAACTAGTAGCCACTGGTAACTTTATGCTGCATCATTTTGTCTCATCCCCTTTCAAAGCCTTCCAAGTTGGCAGCCATCTCTACAAGTTATGGTGGTGAATTATCACATGATATGTTCTCAGATGGGTGGCGCTGTGGGTTAAACCACAGAGCCTAGGGCTTGCCGATCAGAAGGTTGACGGTTCGAATCCCCACGACGGGGTGAGCCCATGCTGCTCGGTCCCTGCTCCTGCCAACCTAGCAGTTCGAAAGCATCTCAAAGTGCAAGTAGATAAATAGCTACTGCCCCAGCGGGAAGGTAAACGGCGTTTCTGTGCGCTGCTCTGGTTCGCCAGAAGCGGCTTAGACATGCTGGCCACATGACCCGGAAGCTGTATGCCGGCTCCTTCGGCCAATAAAGCGAGATGGGCGCCACAACCCCAGAGTCGGCCACGACTGGACCTAATGGTCAGGGGTTCTTTTACCTTTACCTTTTATGTTCTCAGATATGGGGGAAATTAAAAATGCGATGGAATACACACCAGTGTGAATTTTTAGTCTCAGAGTGGTTCTTAGAGACCTGAAAGTCCTCCAGCATTTTACACAGTCTTTTATGCTAAGGCAGGATTGTTCCGGACCCATCTAATAGATTGAACAACTCAGACCTATCACTGCCACTTCAGAAATGGGGATGCAGGACTTTTACTTTTGCTCATCTTGCATTGCATAGTATAGGTTTACACAGACATACTTTATTCTCTCCCCCCTCTATAACTGACTGGTATGCAAAAAAAAAAAAAAAAAGTTTGGGAACAAGTAGTTATGGCAAAATTAACTTATTATTTAAGGAGCAGGCAAGGGAAACAAAGACAAGATTAGTTTACAAAAAAATTGGATAGACTATTCAACATAGCAGATCTAGAGGATACATCTCTAATGTGTGTTACGCTTTTTCATTTCCCTGAGATGTTAAAGTTGATTTGGAAATTAACAATTTGAAAAAGTTGGTAAAACATTGGTTTCTGAGATATGGCCTATTTAAGTATTGGATTTCTCTAATGATTAGATATAAAATAAAATTATTTGCTGTTTGTATATGTTTATAACTTGCTGTTACATTCATTTTTCATTTAAGAAATGTATTGCTATTTGTGGTAACAATAACAACAACAACAACAAACCTATTCACTCTTCTCATACCTCCCCAAAAAACTTTTTCATCTGTTATACGGTTTTTTAAAAAGCGCTTAAAAATTATTTTTAAAAAATTCTTTCTGACTTGCCCCCAACATCTCTTTTTAATTTCTCTTTTAGGGTGCAATTCTTACCACTATGTTGGCAACGAGAAACTTTTCAGGTGAGAGATTTGCTTTGCTTAACGAAGAGAAAAGAAACCTATTCACACTTCAGCAGTTTCCATTTCCCTTTAAATTTGTTTATTTATTTAACTCGCACCCCTTCTAACTGAGGCAGTCTTCAAATGGGTCCTCACAGGTGCAACAGCTGTCAAAGCTGCTCCACTAATACAGATTTTGTTCATTAACCTTGGTCTTGGTGTGTGACATTCGTTCTCCTCTTTCTCGTATGCTGGTGCTCTCAGGCATGGCAGTATTGCGATGCGGAAAGTTGTATGTCGGGACCAGGAATGGAACACAAAACTATTTTCATTGACTGGATGTCACGTCCATCTCTGCACATGAAGCCAAGATGAGAGAAAGCAAGTGTGCCCTGGAATGCCCTCCTCATACACGCTTTCTTCCAAGAACTCTGACCAGCTTCCTTTCGACCTCTGTACTTGTCCCCCACTGCCGTTCCCCTCCTCTGCAAAAGCCTTAGCAACACAATCAGTCAAAGCGGTTTGATTTAGTGCTGCATATTCCGGATCCCTGGATGATTCCAGATGACCTATTTATTGAACATTCATCCTCATCTGTTTGCAGGGAGATTAGACCGTGAGGGCTATTTAAAGAGCATTCATTCTGATTTGTTTGGGAAGAGGTTAGATGATGCAAGTCCCACATTTCCCAGTGCATTTTCATGTCACTTTCCGTATTGCAAATGATCCAGTCTTTTGAGAAGTGTCGTTCCGCGACACCTTGCAGTCAGCTTTGGATTTGCTTGAATGCGATTGAATACCACCTGAAAATAGAGACTGTCTGGAAGCAGCCCCTGTTCTTGCAGAAATGCAGGTTTCCCAGGATTTCTGGATCTATCTCTGCCCCCCACAACCCGTATTTTCTACTCAGGGCTGTGCCATTTCAGGAGGGAGCCAATCCCCATTTCTCTTGTCTTCTAGGCTACGTGTAATTATCCTTCAGGATCACTTGTTTTTCTAGTTCTTAAGAAGTACAAAAAGTAATCATAACAAATGCTCTCAAAATACACAACTTGATTGCAATTTAATATATTCTTCATATGTATCAAAGAGCTCGCTTTCAGGCTTTGTTGCAAATCTTGCCTGCTGCGTCCACTCCAATGAAATGTCTTTGATCCTGCCTCTGAGATCTGAAATGGTATTCCTGCTACTTCCATATTTTCTCAGTTGCATTAAAAAAAAAAATCTAGGTAATATAATAGTAGATCGGACACTGCAAAGGCACAAGTGTTGAGCTGTTGCATATTAACACTTCTGGTTTGGTTTTCCTTGAAATGCAGGGGTACTGTGTGTCTTCCCCCTCCACCCCCAATGGTATTTCCTGTTTTGGTTGATGCTCATCATCAGATCAATCAGAGAGGCGTTTACCTTCTAAAAAAGCAAAGTGCTGATCCCAGGGGAGAGGAACTGCTGTCCCTGGTTAGAAAAGTTACCATCAGCTTCTGCGTTTTAAAAGAGAAAAGAGGGTGTATGATGGCTGAGTAGATTCCTCAAGCAAGAATCCACCCACTCACACTGTTTCTCCGTCCTCACTTTCCTGCAGAGCTTCCTTTCCCATCATTGTCCATGGGCCTAATCAAGACTCCATGGATTTATAGCGAAGAATGACAGAATCCACATTCCACAACTAGGAAATCCAAATTCCGCAAGCATGAAAGAAACACACATTTCCTAATACTATATCTGTATCTATTGATAATACTGACTATGGAAGTGTGACCTGTCTGATTCAGAACACAGAATTTATACCTCCTCTTTGTGGAATTTGAAATTTCTGGACAGAAATTGGGTGTTGGTGAACTAAGTGGCAAGGAAGAAGCAGCATTTTGAAGGTGTTAAGGAAGAGCAGGGAAAGATGGCCAGTTTTATCTTTGGCAAAAAATAATTCACAGACTACTTGCAGAATGTTGCTAGCTAGAGGGATTGACAAAATCTCCTGGAATTTTAGCTAGGGTAGCCTGTCTGATTTTCCCAGTTGGAAAGCAGATAAAGTGTACGATGCGTCTGTCTTCTACCACCAACTTTTTCCCTGGAATAATTTTATGACAAGTGCCAAATTCCACAGTTTTTATGTAGTTACAGAATTACTGAGTGAACAGTGTCCTAAGCTAGCTCTGAGGCCTCCAGACTTGCCATTTAGGTTCCTATTTCTCATGTCATTAGCTTCAGAGCAATCGCAGAAGAGAACTCAGAAATGGTATTAATAGCTAATCAGTTATTATTATCATAGGGCTTTAATACGCCCAAGAAGCTCAGGAAACCAGCTGCAGAAGCAGTGTATGGCTGCCATACGTCTTGTGCCGCATAATGATTTATGACTCTAGCAATTGCAAGCCCAACAATGAGAATCTTTCTTAAATGTTCCACACACCTTATCATCTCTGCTACTTTTGGTGGCATAGTTTAGTTCTGGTGATAATTATCACTCTTCCTTTTCTGAACTTGGGATATAAGGATCAATATCCTCCTAGACTATCTTCCTAGTGTTTACAGAATTGTTTATTGTGTGGTCAGGATACAGTGTCCCTCAGCCTAATACTACACAGGGTGGCGTTTCCAGAGCAGTGAAACAAGACATATAGGAATATCTCTGGATCACATGGAAAAGACTCATGGATTGTGTAAAAGTCAATGCACGTTTGCTACCAATAGTCACGCCTCTTCATCTCAACTTTTAACTCTAATCTTTTTCTGCTTCCTTTGTCTCTTTCCCCTTCTTTATTTCCCCCTCTCTCTTCCTCTCTCTCTCTCTTCCTCTCTCTCTGTTCCTCTCTAACTCTTTCCCCATCCCTTTCCCTATTTGCTGTCCTTTACATCTTTGTTTCCCTACCTGGTGCTAACAGTGGGCAGACAGACCACCGCTCCTGCCACAATGTCTGCAGCAGCAGCAGCCTCCGGTGCCACCATGGGTTTGGTGGAGCAAGGTAGATGTGTCCGGAAGAGACTCGCCTCACTTCCCCTTTCTCACTTTGGAATTTGAGCGCATGATGTGTCATTCACCATCACCACCGCATCCCACCCTGTTTTAAGAGTCTGGGGCTACCTTTTGTTGTAACTAGTAGCAAAGTTAGAGTCAGGGCTACCTCTAAATAATCTGGCAATTCCAGAACATTTAGTCAGGTTGCAGGAACAGTGTCATGAAAAGGTCATAGAGAAACGTATGAAACAGCCAGTAAGGATTCTGTATGACTGAGATTGGCTGGTGCTAAAATTATACTGCTACCTCATTTCAGAGGGTTAAGCAAGGCAAATATAGGAGACCATTAATGGAAGAGGAGATGCATGCTTTGTGTGGTGGAGGTCGTGGTGCTGGAACAGCTTTCAGTTTTCCTATAGGAGTTTTGTGGTTAGGCATTATCTCTATCTCTATCTACATACACACACACACACACATATTTGCATACATAAATTTATATATACATACACAAATGCTGCAAGTGACTGTTAAGAAATAATGTTTAGCAGAGCGATGGGGGAACCTGTGTCTTTCCTGTTGTTGTTCGGCTTCAACTCTCATCAGCTTCAGTCAGCATGACCAATGGCTAGGGCTGGTGGAAGTTGCAATCCAACAACATCTGGAGGGCCACAGATTCCCCGACCATGATTTAGCACCTATAATGAGCCAAGTGCAGGGAGCTAAGGGAGAAAGAGGACAATTTGCTTCTTGTTGGTCACATTTAACACCTTATTGACTTTTGCCCTAGCATGCTCTGCATGTCCCATGCAAGATACAGAAGATGAAATGCTGCCTGTTTTCTGGCAAGTCACCTTCCCATCAGAAAATACTGTCATTTATCACTGGACTAATCCAGGAATGGGGAATCTTTTGCACCCCATAGGTTGTTGGGCTACAACTCCCATTGTCCCTGAGCATTGGCCATGCTGATTGGTGCTGATGGGAACTGGAATCCACCAACTTCAGGTTCCCCATCTCTGCTCCAGGCAGTGTTCAGATTATAGAGGAAATTATTGGGGACAGTGGGAACTTAACAAAATCCTCTGACCCTGCATTCCTCCTGTTCCATTTTAGCCAAGACACATGCATAGCCTTCGAAAACATAATCTAAGTAGTACACAGTGCTCCCCCCCCCGAGGTACTCAAGGGTACGCAGTACCAGCACCTCTTTTTGTTGTTATTAAAAAGTGTGCCGCTTCCTGTAACAACTTCATGGCGACTACCGGCACCTATTTTTCTAGAAAAAAAACACTGGTGATACATCACAAAAAGAATGCTTCTCTTCAAGTAATCTGACTACTGGTTTTAGGTAGGAAGGAATGCCTTGTGCATGCATGTTTTTGGCCTGAGTGGCACCATTTTATTCATCACAGTCCAAAAGCAGCATGCAAGAGAGTTGTGTGCACTTATCTGACAGTTATCCCAAGAAATGAGAGGTCCATTCAGAACAGTCTGTGATGAGACAGAGGCTTCCAGGGTAAGCCTCCATGTCCTGGTAGGAGAAGCCAGTGGCTAGCGTTTGGGATCTGCATGCATATACCCATGCACCAGGTGGGACCAGGGGCTGGGCGCAGAGGATGAACAAAAGCCAACCCTTGCCACCATCACAGACAGACAGAGGATTTATGGGCTGTGCTGTGCCGCCTGCTCACCCACTAAGAGGGGAGATCGACTGACCTGACCAATGCAGCCCTTGTTGGGCGCATCCCCCAACGTTGACTGAGCAGCCATTCAACGAGGGGGGTGGGTGTGATGGCAAGGTCAGGCTGGGCTCCGGGGCCCAGAGACCCCCAGTGGCAGGCAGGGTGGGCATCCCTGTGGAGGGGCAGGCGCCTGGCTCACGCCCCCTCAAAATCATGTGCCTGGGGCTATGCCCCTCCTAGCCCTCCCCACGCTATACCCCTGGGAGAAGCAACTGCCAGGCTGAAAGCAACCACTCACATACAATTTGGGTCAGTGCAGATCCCTGAGTGACTAAGAAGCACATTTCGCCTGGCCAGCACCACAGGCTGGGCCTCTCCGGGGAGAGCATTCCACAGATGGGGAGCCAGCACAGAAAAGGCCTATTCTCGTGTTGTCACTCTGCTGGCTTCTTACCTAATAGGCAACCACCAGGAAATGAGAGGCTGCCCTTGCGACCTTTGCAGTGATGCAATGGGCCCAGTGGTGACCTCATTTCTGGTGGTCTGCCTGCCTGCCAGTTCATCAGCTGGAGACCTCAGGGTGAGAGGTGGTCAACTAGTTTGCTTGGGCAGGGTGAGTAGGAAATGGAGGGTGTCACGATCTTAGCTCAAGTGCAGCTTGAGGAGTCCAGCCCCATCAGTTTTTGGTCAATGAATGTGTAAATAGCACATAATTATTTTCTGCTACAGCAATGAACAGAATCGCACTGGAGTTGTTTAACTGCCTGCAGTGAAGCACCACAACTGGTCCTTAGTCCCATTGGACATGGCAGTACTTTTGGTGCTGGTTCTTTCAAAAGCATAGGCAAAATTTACAGGAATTTTGGAATACAGTCATACCTCGGGTTGAAGTAGCTTCGGGATGAGTATTTTCAGGTTTTGCCGCCTTTGCAACCCAGAAGTAACGGGGCACGTTACTTCCGGGTTTCGCCGCTCGAACATGCAGAGACGGTCAAAATGACGTCACACGCATGTGCGGAAGCAGTGAATTGTGACACACGCAGATGCGGGTTGCGTTCGCTTCTGGGTGCGAACGGGGCTCCGGAACGGATCCTGTTCGTACTAGGCCATTTACACCAACTGGGCATATGTGCATTCATAATGCTGTAGAAAAGTATATATTCCTTAAAGCAGGGTTGGGGAATGATCTTTTTATCTCTGACGATTGGACATGCTGGTGAGGGGTGATGGGAGGTGAGGTCCAATAGCATCTGGAGGGCCATAGATTCCCCACCCATGATTTAAAGCAGTGTTTCCCAACCTTGGGTCTCCAGCTGTTTTTGGACTACAACTCCCATCATCCCTTGCTAGCAAGACCAATGGTCAGGGATGATGGGAATTGTAGTCCAACAGCAGCTGGAGACCCAAGGTTGGGAAACACTGATTTAAAGCATTTCTCCTTAAGTTTTTAGTATCTTAACACTGCTCGCTATACCAGTGAGCGAAAGATAGGCACTTTCCCCTGCAGAACTGCAGAACATAGCTGACAGGTACCATAATCTTAAAATATAATTGTGCATAAGTATTCATGAGCCGTAAAAGCACACATTCCTATGCACCTCTGCACATTCAGTCTTTGGGCCTTGGTAGGATGAAGGAAGTTATACTTTTCCCCTGTAGACATCTGGCAACACTCCACTAAGGGTGACGTTCCTTGTTTGGCATGTAGAAGGAAGCCTCTTATAGATCAGTCATATTGATGACTTAATTTTGTTAACTAGAATAAGGTGTGGTCTAATCATTTTTTTCTCTTGTGCAAACTTGTGTCACCCTGCTTCTCTTCTTCTTTGTTGCAACCTACACTGAGCATGTTTTGGTGCCTTCAATAAGATTAGTTATGCTTGGGGAGTGTGGTCCCAGTGTCCATCTGTCCTCAACTGGAAACTAGTTCTGACAATTTATGCCTATTTCTAAGGCAATAATCCTGAGAGGTTGGAGAGCTTCCCATTGCTTTAAATACATTTGATAATGTTTGGGCTTCTCCATATAGTCAATTATATGATTATATAATTGATTGTATCTGCCCTGCATTGACTGGAGGCCTGCAGTTCAAACTTAGATTCTTTTCCTGGCCTTCGACTTGTCTTAGGCTCAGTTGCCCCGTATGTAAAATGGTGGTAATAGCAAGCTCTAATTGTTTTGAGAATGGATAGGTCAACAATTATGATTAACAATAATAATAATAATAATAATAATAATAATAATAATATGCCACCCATCTGACTGGGTTTCCCCAGCGACTCTGGGCGGCTCCCAACAAAATATTAAAAACACAATAAGACATCGTCGGTTAAAGGGTTGTAAAGCTAAAAAGTGCTACATATATGCTTATTGCTTATTGATAGTAGGAGAAAAGTATCCAAAGACTTGATGCAGCTCAGGTTGCAGGGGAAACTATCAGGGTTGTGTGCTCACAGAGCAAGTCTATAGCTGTGAGAACATGTTGCCCTCCATAGCTGCTCAACATGGACAATTCTTGGGGCATGCAGACAAGGGTCCCCTTGATACCTTTTTCATGCCAAGGTTTCTCTCTAGGGAATGTTGGCTCTTTGTTTGTCTTAGCCATTGCCCTGTCTGCACCCCAGCTTTGCCTGCAGGTTGAATGTGGTAAATGGTGCATGAATTTTGTGCAACCCAGGTGCATGCGTCAGGGCCTCTGGCAGTCAGATTTCTTCTCAGAAGATGTGACGAGGCTTCTGCTTATGTCGGTGCTGTTGTCGCCACTGCATGTGGGGAAAGTGATTTGCATGGCAGCAGTGGTTGTGATCATTCTCAGCTAATCTAGTCAGTGTCAATGCCACTCCGAAAACCCTCACTAGGATTTCAATGTGAACAAAATTAAACGAAGAAACAGGCGAGAAATTACAGCAGCTCATTGTATATCCCATTGGTTTAAGATGTCATCTCTGTTTTTCAACATTGCACTAGAATTCTGTTGTAATACATTTTGCTCATGGGAACTCACAGAATAATGAAGGGATGGTTTGACAGGTAAATGGTTAAAACTTGGCTATAAAGTGTCAAATTCATCAATGTGGGTGTAAAAGTATATAAAAAACTGAATAAAATATGCGTTATCAAGAACAGGTTCCAAATGAAGGAAAGGCTGAGTGGGGATTTGGCAAAAGTGATAGATTGCAACTCCTGACACTTTCACATAATACCCCAGTGACCCAAGTAGAATTGTGGCTTGACATTATTACCTGAAGATAGCCTTGCTCTGATTTTTCATGCCCATTTTGTCTTTATAACTCTTTATGCAAGCATATATATTGATTTAATTTGGGAAATGGTGACCACTGTCAACACTAACTTATCTGACTCTGTACTGCAGTTGGACAATCAAATCCCAGTTTAAGAAGCCAAGATATGCATGAAATCTGGGCACCCACATACAGCCCCTTTGTGAACATCATTCAGATGGCAGTATATACCCAGGAGTCTTTTTTGGAGCAGAGCACATAGCTCTGAGAAGATCCAGAAAAGACTTTTTGAGTATGTCTTCTGTTCATACAAGATCCTTCCACTGGGTAAAGGTCGTACTGCTATTATTACTTTAGACATATACAAAACTTGCACTGTAGTTGTCAGTTAGTAGTATCATCATTTTGTTTCTAATTACAAGTTTAAATGCTTAGTCACAGCAAATTGCACCTGTCATTTCCAAAAGTATAAGATTTTAGGTACTTCAAAGTTTTAAATCTTCTCCTCTTTTTGTGAATATCCAGACAGAAAGGTTATTGAGCTTTTTGTGTGTGCAAAATCTCAAAAAAAGAAGAAGCTTTTAAGTTACTTCTAAGGAAAATTGCCAAAAACAATACTACTGCCGACATGGGTTGCCATACATTCGGATTTCCCCGGACATTTCAGTGATTTCTACCCAGAAACTGTTTCCAATGGCCAATTCCCAGCGATGTCCGGGAATTCTGGGTGTATGACAGCCCTACGCTTGATACTTACCTAGAGGTCATTTTACATGCTGCAGAATTTATGTACACAAAGAAGTACTGTGGTTTACCTGTATGATAGGTGGATACATATCATGTAGCATATCACATGGCAAAGCTGGGGCCTATCACTGCTACCTACAAGCAGATATGCTCAGTAAACTAATGGAATTTATATTCCTCACACAGTGTGTGATACACTGTGGGAACATATAGTTCATCATTAATCTCAGTGGTCCCCAATTCCATTCCTTCCTCCAATTTAATAGCTTGCGCTAAGAGTTAAATTCAAAATACTATTGTAAAAAAAACGGCAGGCGGCAGGCAATTGCTTTTAGCACTGAACGTGATATGATTCGAGGCATAGATCTTCATGATACGTCTGGTCAAACAGATTTTGCAGACTACAGAAGCAGTGCAAAAACCTGTATGCCTGAGAACAGGACTGGTAGTGGGATGAGTGTACGTACCATGGACAACAATGCCTCCTTCAAACTGCCTTTCATTCTCTGAAAAGAACTACTTTCTGTCTACAAACGATAGAAGTTTCTGACACAAAGCTATTTGCCATGCACATCTGCATGGACTACTGGTTTGAGCATCCTGAATCTACAAATACATGTGACTACCAGAGCAGAGAGAGACAGAGTTGTGCCACTCTGGTTGCATTATGCCCTTGGCCATGAGGACAGGTCTGCCCGGCTTATGCTGCCTTCTGTCAGTTGCAATCCGTTGTAGAAGCTACTGCGAAATACTAGGCATAACACAGTGGCTAGAATGCCTCTTAGGAAGCCAGAGAGGTAAATGGTTCCTGATCCTTTCCTTTCCCCTTTCTCATCCAGTGCAAGATCCCTTTGCAATAGTCCTCTGCCACATCTAGCCATGGTGGATATTGCTAGTGCCTATCCATGCTATGATGTTGGTACAACAGTGTGACACTGCTCTGCCATTAGCAATTGCTTACACTCCCTTCTAAATATTAATTTGCTGGTGCAGCTGCTAATAGCATCAGGGGGTTGAAGTAAGAGTTTCCCTATTTCAAATAGAAGGCTTCCTTTCAGATTTTCCAAGTATGCTGTGAGGTTGCAACTTCATAGGTTTGATTCTCATTGGTTGAACAAAAAGCTTAATAGGCAGGTCGTGTCTCTCTCTGTGTGTGTGTGTGTGTGTAGGTGCAAAACTATTCATAGCTCTTCACTCCAGAAAAGCTATAAAAAGATTGAGGAACAAAGCTTTGTTGTGCTCTGAATCACTAGGCATTAATAAACCACAAATTACATTTTAATTATAGACTCTCAGATATTGAAAGCATCGCTGAAGGCAGTCAACATTTTCTACATCCATTGATAAATTATCAACTGCTAAGTCCACTAATAATCAGCCTTAACTGCCTATTAATATGAGACACACAATTCACAACATTGCTTGTACTGAAACCCATAATTTAGAACCAGGATGGCTAACCTGTGGCCTTCTTGATGTTGGACTCCCAAGCTCCCATCCACTCCAGCCAGCATGGCCAGCAGTCAGTGAGGATGGGAGCTGCAGTCCAACAGTACAGTGGTGCCTCGCAAGACGAAAAGAATCCGTTCCGCGAGTCTCTTCGTCTTGCGTAGCAAGCCCATTAGCGGCTTAGCGGATTAGCGCTATTAGCGGCTTAGGGGCTTAGCGGATCAGCTGATAAGCGGCTTAGCAGCTTAGAAAAAAGGGGGGGGGAGGAAAAAAACCCCGCAGGAACTCGCAAGACATTTTCGTCTTGCGAAGCAAGCCCATAGGAAATTCGTTTTGCGAAGCACCTCCAAAACGGAAAACCCTTTCGTCTAGCGGGTTTTCCGTCTTGTGAGGCATTTGTCTTGCGGGGCACCACTGTATCTGGGGGGACAGCATTAGCTGCTCCTGATCAAGAACATACCAAGTGCTGGGAAAAAAACACCATATCTCTCATGGAGACTCCATTTGAGCAGCTCAAAGGTAATGGCATCTATTACAACTAGATCCATGTGAACATTGCATAACAGCCAATAGGCTCCCAATTCTGTGTCAACAATGCTCTCTGTAAAGGAAGGACATCTTCCATGTGTGCTTAATTTACATTATTCTAGTTTCAAAAGTTACTTGGCTTGGGACTTTAACTTTGATGTGAGAATTGGCACGTGAAGTTAGCAGTATAGTAGAACTGAGGAGGTGAGTTAAAGGGATGGGTAGTGGCATTTGGCAGTTGTAGCTGTTTCACATTCTGTGGCATTGCCACATTCATGGGACTTCATTTGTATTAGAGCTGCATTTTTCCAAACTAATTACAGTGGTACCTCGGGTTACAGATGCTTCAGGTTACTGACGCTTCAGGTTACAGACTCCGCTAACCTAGAAATAGTACCTCAGGTTAAGAACTTTGTTTCAGGATGAGAACAGAAATCACGCAGCAGTGGCGCGGCAGCGGCGGGAGGCCACATTAGCTAAAGTGGTGCTTCAGGTTAAGAACAGTTTCAGGTTAAGAACGGACCTCCAGAACGAATTAAGTTCTTAACCCGAGATACCACTGTATTACTATAATATAGGCCGCTCTTTAGTCCAAAGGGCTTCACCCTTTGCATGCAGCAAACGTAGTTGTGGGAAATTGCTAAAGAGTAGAACTAGTCCGTAGAATCTGGTGTCAGTAAATGGTCATAAAATTCTCTTTGAGGCCATCGAGGAAGTTAGGCAATGCTACATTTATAGCTGCACATTTCGTTGTGACCCCCATACAGCATGTTGAGTTCACCAAGATAGACTGAAAACTTCATGTGCTGAGTGGGTCCCAAATAAACATGGTTGAAAGACAAAAACAAAGTCTTTGTGATTTGAAGAGTTTCGGATTAGATGGGAGACATGAATAGGGACTGTATGTTTTAAGGGAAAAGATGAGAGTCACTTGTGAAGGAAAAAAATGATGTCACATATTACCGAGTCCCTTTTCTGACTGTAGTGATTCCATGGGCTACCATCCTTCCATTAGTGTGGTGACTGTATGGACCATTTCCTCCCTGTGTGTGTGTGAGCAAAGTCCTCTGTAGTACTGCTTTTGTGGTGCTGGTGCTGCTGCTTCACTTCCCCTTGATGTCAGATGGGGTCTCTGCCCCAGAGGCCTTGCTTTCTGTCTCAACACTTCTTTATTTTTTCCTCCTCCTCCTCCTCCTCTCTTTCTCTCCATCCCTCCTCCAATCCTTCTTCTCACCTGCCTGTCTCTCTCGCCTTTCCTCTTCTGTAAATTTCTGTAAGGTAAGCAAACTTTTTGTTGGGTTCTGACCTTTAATAATGCCTACCTGTGGTGATGATTGGATTTGATGTGGGAGACAGGAGTTTTCATGAGGTGTAGGGTCCAGAAACAGAGGAAGTCATCTTGTTCTGTAGGTGCTGGTGCTGGTATCAATGTCTCTCCTCCACAGAGCCAGCATATTGCGCTATCTGATTTCTTCTAGACCCAGCATTATCTATACCTCAACTGCTCTAATACTCCCTGGACGCCTCTTGAAGCTTTGTTGGTTCCCTGCAATTCCATTAGCCAGATCCAAGTAAAGGCACCCATATTTCTGTTCATTTCAATCCTAACCCACCCTTATCACACCTGCTGCAGCAACCTCCCTTGACCCTCTCCCAACCTTGCCATTACATTTCAGACCCCCACCCCACAACAGCTTCTCTGCCATATCACTCTTGGGTCTCTCCTCAGCCAAAAAACAACAGAAAGCAACAAAAAAGACCGTTCTGGACTAATGCAATTTTAGAGGAATCTCTATTATATAAATGAATCTTTTGTCCTCATACACCATCACAGCCATGCAAAGGCTCTAAACTATTCACATATGTCCAGCATTCCATAATCTGTTGGGATAAATGAGGCTGTATTGTGATGTTGCTTCTTTTAAGGGGGAAAAAATGGAAATTGCAATCTACAGAGTATCAGAGGGAAAAGATTAACATTTGATTGATTAGCCTTCGCCAGCCTGGTGCCTTCTCAATGTTTTGGACTCCAGCTAGCATCAGCCTCAGCCAGCATGGCTGGAAGGCATCAAATGGGCAAAAGCTGGATTAAGCGCAAAAGGTTCACAACAGGTGTGATCAGGGAAAGAGGATAAGAGTAAGTACAGAGAGGCTTTCTCACATACCTACAAAATGGTGGGAGTGTAGCATCGCGACATATTTAAGTGGTTGAATTAACACTTTGCTGGGATGACATAAGGCATATTAAAATTTCAGGCAGCAAAGTTCTTGAGGATGCATGCTTGTTAGAACATGGGGTCCCATAGACAGCTTGTATTGCAGCTCATATAAAACAACAACCATCTTAGGACCCTTAGAGTAAAAGGACAAAGATTTGCAGGTAACCATTCCTAAATTTGCCTAGCACCTGTCAAGGAAATCTGGAACTCACATACTGGCTGGAGAATGAGCTGCATCAGGTGGTGTTAAAGGAATCTAATGTTCCCATTTGCAAAGTGCATAAATTTCAGTGGAAGTGAAACCAGTATATATTTAGCTAAGATGGGCAGTGCATGCAAGGGAAATCTGATAATATCATTAGATTGATTAGAAAGATCTGGATCACCAAAGAATGAATAAAGAAGAGTCCGGATGTTATCCAAGTGATGGATTGAGAGAATGTTTTGAGAGCTGACCCACTTCATTTAGAATGCCACTTTGTTAAGCTGAACACTGTCCCACAGAGACTCCCTGCTTGTGATTCTGCAGAGTTTGGACAAACCAATATGTGTCCAAGCCAATGGCCGTTTGAGAAACAACAACAATGACTGTGGTATTATCAAGTGAAATGTCCACTTCACAGAAGTATTGCAGCCCCCCTGCTGACCTCCCTTCTTTTGGGAAACTGCCTGTTCAAGGCACTTTGTCCTCCACACCTCTACGTTTGGCTAAGGCATAGGTTGGGCCTTTGCCCACACTCATAGAGCTTGGGATTTACCCATTGTTCTCAAGCCTCCTTTTAGCATTTGATGAGGAAACAGCATCAATGCGGCTTGTGTGATTCTTTTTTGGCTATTCAGGCAGCCCAGAATATGTCTCAGGACACTGGGGGAGTTGCCACTAAAATATCTTCTTTTCCTCCCTATGCAGCAGCTAAGAGTTTACTGAACAAGAAAGCTGACGGCGTGAAGGTAAGTATCGTTCTGAGGCTTTTCTGGGGGAAGAGTTGGGGAAGGTTAGGAATTATGCCATATTAAGAGAGATCACTTTATTTACATACTTTTCTTGTGTATCCATAGCCCAGAACTGATTGTAAAAATTCAGTTTATGGAGTAGTCATACTTTGCCGGTTTGAAGAACTATTCGGTTTTGTAGGCAATCTGCCATCACTACAACTTTTTGCCACTTTGCAAAGAGGGCCTCTTTTGGTCTTCTTTCTCTACCAGAACATAATTTGTACATAATTGCCATGTAGAATGTGGGGTTATCTATTCCTTCTCTTGTGGGGGTTTGGGCGGTGCAAACTTTTGCATGCCAAATGCGTTTGTTCGGCTTCCAGTTCCGAGGCTTCTCTCTCTCTTTTTTTGTATATGTGTGTTTCTCTTCTGCAGCCTCAAACAAACAGCACCAAAGGCAGCACCGGAGTCACCAGCCCGAAAGGGACCCTTCCTCCAGCCGCGCTGGTATGATTCTTTTGTACTTTTAATTCAATCCTTCTGGCAAAAGATCGTGGGAACACTGTGGTTTGCCTATTGTTTTGCTAATGTAGGTTTTACTTAGGGATTGCAATAGAGATGTATTTTTTGAATGACATTCATTCTGCTTCTACTGGCTCCGACGTGTGGTGCCATGTATTGCTGTCTGCTGTTTTTGTAACACAGATGTGTGTATATGTGTATGTTTTAGTGGGGGCATCTGCTGTGTTCTTCATGGTCTTGCCATAGATCCTTTGCATAGATTTTTAACTCATTATTCAGCTGGACCCATGATACTGGAATATCCTCTCGCCAATTTAGAACCCAATTTAACATTCATCATTTCTAAATTCAACCTGTTCCCTGGCAGCAATCTTCTGCCAAAAGGTTCTATGGTGGTTGCAGTTTCCTAGGTTCTCATAACACAGTAGTTCTCATAACACTGCAATGAGATAATCAAATTTTAGCTGTTGATTCAGAGCCTGATTACCAGGGCAAAGAGTATTATCATTTCTGGGCAGAAGCAATAAAAAAAGAGTGTGTTGTAGGTCTTCCACACCTCACCAGCCACCTGAAGTATTCATAGGCCTCATTTGCCACACCAGTCTGTCCCCAAACTGCAAAAAACAAACCCTAACTTTTCTTAGGACTGTGTTGAGAAATGTCAAGGATCCACTGGTTGTAGAATCATGTTGGATGGTGGGAGCCAAGTATTGGTATCGATATGGAATGTCATACTGCTGGATTGCTTTACCAAAAGTTGTTCCTGAAATAAGAGATGAGGGCAGAAGGTTCATTATGGAACCCAATGAAGAAACAAGCATTTTTCTCCTTAAAAAGGGCAAGTCGCAATAATAAAAAAAATTATGCACCGCCCTAAGTTAGAATGCTCAGGCAAATTGTAGCAGAATGAATTTTACAAGTAAAATTAGGAAATCTAAAGATGATTAACAAAATGCCAGCAATGTTGACTTGAGTTTGTTAGGAAACCTATAAAACCAACTGCATAATTATTTCTAAGTATATAAAGATGCTCCAGTTGGTCCAAGAAAACATTATTTATTGGACCAAGGACAAGTGTTGTGCCTCTGCCACGACAGAAAATTTCCAGGGTTTGTTGAACCATAGTTTCCATTATATTTGAACCAGGAAACTGTAATTTAATTTCTGACTACAAATAAGGATATCAAACCATAAAATCTGCTCTTGGCTTGAGGTTCTTGTTTGTAGACTGATCAAACCACATCTCCCTGATCATATCTAACAGGAATCTGTGGCTTAACAAACCTCAGAAGCTTTCGATAACCCCATACAAGAGAATAGAAGAGTAAATGAGAGTCTGAAGCACGCAGGCACAATGCTTGTTCTTGGTCCACTATTGTTACATCTGAATTGGGCCAGTGCCTGTAAATAATGCAGACCTGAGTGGCTAGAATGGGACGCAGGTGGCGCTGTGGGTTAAAGCCTCAGCGCCTAGGGCTTGCCGATCGAAAGGTCGGCAGTTCGAATCCCTGCGGCGGGGTGCGCTCCCGCTGCTCGGTCCCAGCGCCTGCCAACCTAGCAGTTCAAAAGCACCTCCGGGTGCAAGTAGATAAATAGGGACCGCTTACCAGCGGGAAGGTAAACGGCGTTTCCGTGTGCGGCTCTGGCTCTGGCTCTGGCCAGAGCAGCGATGTCACGCTGGCCACGTGACCCGGAAGTGTCTCCGGACAGCGCTGGCCCCTGGCCTCTTAAGTGAGATGGGCGCACAACCCCAGAGTCTGTCAAGACTGGCCCGTACGGGCAGGGGTACCTTTACCCTTTTACCTGAGTGGCTAGAATACAGTGCTTCAGGGCCGCTTAAAAACCATTGTGGCTCTGAATATGTTTGATATTTAAACAGTCGAGAGTCAGATTTGAGCATCATATACCGTATAAGGAAAAGGAGTGCTTAGACTTGAAGACTTTCCTAGCATGGATGGCACTGAGATGTCAAATTCTGTGTGGCCTGAACTGTATGACTGAAGCAGCGCCCCCATATAGTGGGGTGATTTTAATCACATCCAGAAGTGAATGCTTCAACTAAGATGGTTAAAATTACCCTCTACATGTGTAAACTGTTTTGCATACATGGCTTCCCATGCGGTTATGGCCCCATGTGATTCTGTATCTCAGGGACACCCACACCATAAAGGTGATGTGAGAATTGACTTTTCACATATCACTTTCTGTTTTTAATCTAGACATTAAAAGTAAAAAATCAAACTTTTTTCTGGTTTCATCCAATTATAAGATCTTTCAAAAGGCAGGTAGGGTTTTAATGCCATATTATTGATCATGCAATTTATATGTGGGGCTAGCATTTCCCCCCTCCCCTAAATCTGTGGCAGCTAACCTGAAGTAATCCATTCTTAGACTATGTATGTCAAGTCTGTTGTTTAAATGCTTTTATTCCATAGTATAATTCAGAGACACATTCACCAATGCTGGTAGAACCGTGTTTTTCTCAGCATTTTAACTAACCCTTCCTTCCCTTGTAACCTCTGTTTCCTTAAGCTGCTGAATCAATCCAGGGTAGGTTTCTCATGCTCTAGCCCAATTATCAGACTCCCAAATAGTATATATAGATCAAAAATTATCCATGTCACAGACCTTGGCCTGTGGCCTCTTCTACGCATTGATTCCCGATCACCTGTCCAAAGCAGATTAAGGGGTAGCAGAACTGCTGAAGAAATTCTTGCAATGCCCATCTCTTTGTCTGTCAGACAAACACTGAATAAGACAGCACAAACTTTTTTAAGGTTAAAGATTGCTAGAAGCAGGAGCGGAGGAGTTCCCCAGAGAGTATCTATTTATAAGAGATCTACTTTAGTCAGAGGTGCTGAGCTAGAATTGTGCATCAACTGTCGGGGACAGGCATAGTGCCAGCAAAACAATTACCGAATGTGCTTTAAAAAGGACATAGAATTAGAATTTTTGTTCTGACAGAATAGTTTTAGCAATTAACCTCAGCTTCGTGTCCTTTTTGTCACACAGAGACCCAACAGAGGGGAAAGCAATTATCCACTCTTGCAGTTCTGCATGTTGGTTGTGTGCATATAAAAGACACAAGGATTTAGAGAAGGAAACGAGGGCATTCATTCCACCTTCTAGTCCCGTCCCGTCCTTTCTTGTGTATTGTGTTGTCATACACACACATAAAAGTAGAGGCAGAACATTTCAACTTGCCATCAATCTGTTTCAGCATTTTGATAGTATAAGTGCTGCCCAATTGGTTCTGCATAAGTAATCCTGCATAGGGAGTAACAGATTGGCCTGTTAGTCTTTCTGGCCTTAACAAATCCTTTCTGAGGGTGGGTTCACAGGATCCATTTTTCCAGTATGAGCAGGCATTTTCAGTCAAATAAGCACAGAAACGTGGGTCTCGCCAATCGCATGCTGGGATTATGTTCTCCTTAAAACATGCTTTGGCTTAAATTCAACCTAATCTGGGTCACTTTAATGTCACACTGAAAATAACAAATTATTTATTATTCGGTAGCTTCATACTGCTTGACGTTTCTTCAAACAAGTTTTGAATGGTTTGGTCTTAGAATTAACTTGGGTGGCTCTTATGCAGTTCCCAAAACACTGGAAGGACTTGTTTGTGTTGGCTTCCACAAATCTATTGTGTCTGTTACATTTGTCTAGTACCAGGATGGAGAATGTGTGATCTCCAAATGTTGTTGGAACTTCAACTCCCATCATCCATTGACCACGTTGGCTGGGGCTGATGGGAGCTGAGAGTCCAGCATTTGGAAGACTACATGTTCCTCACCACTGAGCTATATGTATGGAAAGTTTATTTCTTTCCTATGTTCATATTTGAAATTCTGATAAATCCTCATCAAGTACGCTCATCAGAAGACTTTTGTTTGTATGGGATCCAACCACTCATTTGAAATTCAGGCATCCTTAATTTTACCATACAACCTTCTTCAACCAATTGATGACCATTCACAAGATTATCACAGGTTACCCGTCCCATACATTGCCAATGATTGATTAGTTAAATGATTTATTGTGGCTGTGAAATATTTCTGAAGTGTAGGTGTTTGTCATTATTGCAATAGCCTATTGTGTTCTCGTGAGCATTCCAGACTACTGGTAAGTTGCATGGTTATTTTGCTATCATCTTATACAAATTCAAAGAAAATACTATGAACTGAGTGCTCTCAATAATACATACAGGAACCATTCAGAACTTTCCAGTTTTGCCACAAGCACTGACAAATGAATGATGCATTGTCATGTAAAGGAATTAGAATTGTAGAAAAAGTGTCTAAATTCTCAGAGGTGATTTGGAGAAGCTTAAAGCTTATTGGATTGGATCCAGAGTAAGTTACTTGAACTAAGGACCAGCCAAGATCAGTGGAACTAGTTAGTCATGTCTTTGTTAAGTTCCATTGACTTCAGTCAAACCAAGTTTAGCTAACTTAGCCTGGATCCAACCCATTAGATAACATTTTCTTTTGTTCTTCTACTGTATACTAGAGGGCATTACATATCAAACTTGAATTGACTGATGTCCAAGTTATTTTATCTGTCACACAAGATGCATGCTGATGGGCCTCACCATCATCTGTAGATCACCATCTGAGGAACCCCTTGGCAACAGCTTATGCTGTAACTTCAAAGACAGGAAAGGACAGAGTGGGTCATAGGAGGCTGACATACTGAGTCAGACCATTGGACCATCTAGCTCAGTGTTATCTACGCTGATTGGCATTGACCCTCCAGGATTTCAGAGACGGGTTGTTGCCAGCTCAACCTGGAGATGCTGGGCACTGAAACATAGGACCTTCTGCATGCAAAGCAGATGCTCTGTCGCTGAGCTATGGCCCTTCCCCATGCCTATATTGAAACTAGAAATTGAGTTTTTTCGGAAGCAGATCTAACCAGTAGTTGCCGTGAGCTCTATAAAATTGCATGTTTGATTGCATTATTGCTCAAAATGTATGGGGCACGCTACTCCAGGTTAGGATACTGAGGCTGTTTTCTTCTAGCCACATACCCAGGCGTAAACCCCATTGAACTCAGCAGGTCTTACTTTTGAGTAGGAATGTACAGGATTGCGCTGTAAGTAGCAGTAAGGTTCCAAGCCCCACCCCGAATATGTTACTGTTTCAAGTTCCACCAGTAATGTCGTAATGTCTTACATCAGGACGTTCCAGGCCCTGTAGGGTTTGTGGTAGCCCTCTTCTGCCAAGTGAGTATATATTGGGATAAATGGATATATTGCAGCCATGCCTCCCTATTGAGTTCAGGATATGGACAGTGAGCACTCAGTCCTCAAATAATTGTCTGTTTGCAATATTGGCAAATGCCATATAACCTACCTTCTCTAGGCAACATGCAATTTTCCAGTAATGTAATGTGAATTTCCACTGTGTAAAAAACACATAGATGAGCCCTTGTAATGGAATAGCAAAGTTTTGTAGAATTTTTCAGCCATTATCCTTATGGTATAGCCAGCTCTATATGGCTGTTCTATTATATGATACGGCCCTGTTCAGATTGCAGAGTGCATCTATCTTTTCTAGCTTCCTTTCTTATTCCTTCCTTTCAAGCATTTTATTGCCGTTGCATCCCACTTAGTTGCTTTTATCGGTTTAAAAGAGGCATTTTGAAATCTTTTAGTTACATTATAAACTATTACTTCCAGCGAGAATAGAGCATGCAATTGCTGGTCTGGTATATATCGTCTCAAACAGTGCCAAACATTTCCCCTCCTTGCATTGGAAGTTGAAACGTTTTCTAAAACTGGTACTGAATATGTCCCATTCA
This sequence comes from Podarcis cretensis, assembly GCF_951804945.1. Taxonomy (NCBI): domain Eukaryota; kingdom Metazoa; phylum Chordata; class Lepidosauria; order Squamata; family Lacertidae; genus Podarcis; species Podarcis cretensis. The sequence continues at coordinate 35,284,951 of NC_137185.1, read as the reverse complement.
AACATGTTATTTGCCTGATATTAAGAAGTCCAGAAAACAACCTAAAGCCCGATGGGAAATTCTTTTCCCACCATGCAAAGTCCCCAGAAGTTAATATCAGTTTGGGAAAGAATGTCAAGTTCTTTAGGCACAGTGTGGCAACAGCAGTAAGCTACAGCTTCCTTCTGTAACAGTGCCAAAAGAACAAATATTTGCACCTCCAGAGAAACTGGGTTGAAAAACGGTGCTTTTGACATTGCGAAATGGATGTCTTTTCCAGTCCAATTCACCAATTGTCCATTGAGAGAAATCTTGGCTCTGCTGAAAGAACAAAGGGCCAATCACTCAATGACTTCCATAGTCAGAGCCCCTTGTGGAGCTGTGAATTTTAGGAAGTAGCTGGTGAATGCTCCCATTCAAAGTGTGCTGCTGGGGCGAGAAAAGCAACTTTGGATCTTGAAAAGAAATGTGGGGCTTATGTTGCCTCCATTCAGTCCCATTTACCCACAGCAGATATTCCCACCCACCGTTCCAGCCTCTTCAGATGAGAACTGACTTTGGGCAGCAAACATCAAGCTTTGTTTCATTCCCCACAAAGCCAATAATGACTTCTTGCTTTGGTTGCCAATACCAGCTTGCCTCCAGAATGGGTAACGCTAATCGCCATGGCTATGGGTCGTTCATGTATATAGAACCTGCCCTTTTGCAGACCAATCAGCTTCACCTGGGATCAGCTGCGGTCTCTAGCCTTCCAACACAAGCCACAAAAATAGAGTCCCATTGATTTTTCTCCAAGATAATGATTAATATTCTGTCTGCAGCATTAGCCACTTTGCAGAACCTAGATTTTAGGTGTCAGCTGTGGGGAAGACTTAAGATCATAAGAAGAGCACTGCTGATCAGGCCAAAAGCCTTGTGATTTCCTGCAACTTAAATTTCAGAGGCATCCTGCCTTCAACAGTGGAGGAAGAACAGTGGAACATCAGAATAATCTGGAAAAGTGTGAACTGTAATCAGTTTTTTAAGAGATTGCTTCTTGCTAATAAATGATTCCCTTTAAAACTGTTCCTATTATGGCAGTTATGCAACTTTAAAAAATATGAGTGCTCCAAAATTGATGAATGAAATAATTAATGACCTAATCAAGCTACTTTTGTACGTTTTTGAAGAATAAGGAAGCTGCTCTAGCAGATCAGATTTTTAGTCAGTCTAGTTCAGTATTGGTTCACTTTTCTTCTCTAGCTACTCAAGGGACTCAGCTACATTCGTAAAGATAAAGCGCTTTATAGACTTATAACACTGTGACACCAGATGGCACTGTTGAGTCCTGCCTTTCACCAATGAGATTTCCCTGCATGAAGTTTACAGCACATTTAACTGAATCACTTTCTTGATGTGTCTAAAGTCAGCCAAGGTATAAAAGCCCTGACTTTTTTTTTTGCATCGGATCACCTGCTCAGGCAAATCAGGCAAAAAATAATAATATGATGTAATAGTCTAGCTCATTTAATACTTAAAAAAAAAAAAAACACACCCCAAAATATTCACTCCAGCTGTCACAGACCTAAAAAGGCCTATTAAAAAAAAATTGTGGTGCATTTTTTGTGGCTCACCTCGTAGGACCTTCTTCCAGGTAAGTGCACCTTAAATGTCTCTTAAAGTATGGTCAGGTTTCCTGCCACCACACTGATGCAAAAGGTAAGTATTCAGTGATGAAGATTATTAGCATTTTGCAGGCTGATATTGGTTGCATTAGGAGCAGTCTTCAGAACCCAGTCCCTTTTGTGAAATCCTTCTGCACAGAGCTGCTATGGGTGAAAGGTATAAGCCAGAGCATCCTTCTAGAGGATGCATCTCTGAATGGGATAGACTTTCATTCTTAATGAAAAGTTCTCTTCAGGACTAGGGGATGTGATCAAAGGGCCTTCTGCTCTTCTTTTTCTTTTCTTTTTCTTCTTCCCTATGATCTCAGGTGGAGCCTGTATTGAGATGTTAACTGCCATGGTATGGATTGACCACACTTCCTTGGGGAGCTCATTCCTGCCATTTTCTCTTCTCCTTGGCGCTTCCTATCATTTTCCCTATTGCAATGGTTTCTTTGGCTTGCAGAAAGGTTGAATGTCAATGTCAGCTTCCACTCTCCATTTCCAAGGGGCTCACAACAATCTTGCCATGGGGTTGAATATGATTTTTTGGTTTCATTCATGAAAAATCCAGTTTCGATTCTTCTGTCCCTGATTTACTCTGCCACTTTCTGTTTGTTAATCATTTGCCTTTTGCTGAACTAATTACCTTTTGCTTTTTTCCCTTCCATTCTGTTTCCCCTCCCTGCTCTCATGTGGGTCTTGGTCTTTTTTCACCCTCTTCCCTTTTCTTCACATTTTTACTGCCATTTTCTGCTCCATTTCTTCCCCTGTCTTTTCAAATTACCACCTTTTTTCTTCTTTATCTCTTCTTTCATTTCTTTTATCTTCTTCCTTTTGTTCTTTGGTTCATCCTTTCTTCCTCTGTAGGAACCTCAAACCACCGTTATCCATAACCCAGTGGACGGCATTAAGGTACTGCTGCCTGTCTTTCCTTCTGCTCAGTTTGCCCTTTTGTAATCTTGGATAAAAATTGACTTTCTGCTCCTTGCATTGCTGTGTATTTTCACCTCTGGGGACAGACTGTAGGCTCAGGTTTCGCACCTCTTGTCTGTTTCAGTATGCCTGAAACCACATAAGATAGAACCCAATCCACTTGCCTCCTATGGTAGACATTTGTTAAAAAGGTTGCCCTTTGGAGTTTATTGGGAAGCATGTTCCAGATAAATCTGAAGGAAGCCAGATAAATCTGAAGTGGAGCTGCTCAACGGAGCTTTTCCTTGAGGCCTAGTCTTCATGAATGAGTCAATGTATGCCCAAGAAGATAGAATAGTTCTCTGGGAGCTGTGTTTTACCTCATTTCTCTCCCTTCTTTCACATGCACCAATATGAATCCAGCCATGTCATTGAGACTGATGGCATAGCTCTGGTTTGAAAAGATTCTGCCTCTTTGGAGAATCATAAAGGTTAGGTTCTCCACTTCTTTGGGTGGAAAGTTCCTCTGGTGCTTTTTAGGCACAGAGATAGAATGAATCAGATATTCTGGGTTGTGGCCAAAAGCTACAGAGTGGGGGAGTGCTACTTGCCTCAATTGCCATCTGCAATGATGTGTGTTTTGGTGTGGTTATCCTTAGCACCTGGGCTGTTTGTTCTGGGTGTTAGGATGGGGGAGAAAGCCTCTACTCTGACCCCAGAGGAGCTAACCAGAGGGCAGCAATCGTGAGCTCCTTCATTCTGAAGTGAAAGAACGCAGCCAGGCAGACCAAAAATGACCAATCCAAGAACTCGGATTGGCTGAGGAACGACATAATTACTCCATGCCACAATCATCCATTGCTCGGACACAGCCCTCGCCTCCACCCAAACCAGCATTTTCTTACCCATTCTCTGCCACAGGGATTTAATTTCTTATCATCATTGTTATGCTTCCTCTTCAAGCCCATTCACTCAATGCATCTGGCACAGCCATTAAATGGAGCTTGGGGAAGGCGACCAGAGTTTCCAAAAAACACTTAAGACCGGGTAGAGGCCAGGCAAACAAATTGTAGAAACAATTGTGCCCTCCTCTCTTTTTCCATCTTCTGGATAGTGTATTTCCTGCTTTAAGTGTATATAGTGAAAGCTGAATAACGCTGGTAATCTGTTTTGAAAAAGTAAAATGTAACCTATGCATTGATGTCAGAAAATAAAAGCTGTACGTATTTGGTTAAAGGTCATGGGGACCCTATGCTGAACTATGATTGGATCCTGCAGCTGTCTTCTGATTGGGCACAAACCCTTCTTCTACTATAATGACTCTGGTTTATAGAGCGCCTGTCAGGCTTCTTTGCATGCTTCAAATGTGTTGTCATTAACTCCTCTTACATTGAGATCACTGACCCTTTTGTCAGGGAGAGAACAGTTGTCTTCTAGGTTTAAGGAAACCTTTTAATCATATTTGAGCCATCTCCAGACTGTAAATCTACTGTTTTTTATCATAGCTTCAGAGATCCCCCGAAATGTGATCTATAAGAGAATAATTTTCCCCCTTTGCTGTTTTTGGTGTTTTTCAACAATTGAACAGGATTAGCATACCACATAAATGGTATCTATAGTACCAGAATCCAGCCCGTTCCAGTATCCAGTAGTGCTAAAAAAAGAAGCTATAGTTCTGACAATAAACACAAGCAAGAGTTTGTTCATTTTTAGTTGGAAAATTGGAACCCTCTTCATACATAAAAAATAAGGAAAACACAACCCTACCATTTTTATGCTTTATGGATCACCTTTTGTGCCAGAGCTGTTGCTGAAATTATTCTGACCTTCAGGTAGACCAAAAAAAGAAAAAAAGCAAGAAAAAAAAGCAAGCAGTAGCCAAACTTCTTAGGAACAAAGACAGCTTATCTCCCCATGTGATATATGGCTTTTTTAAGAAAAGAGAAATAAGAATATAGTTGGAAATATAGGAAACTGTCTTGTACTGTGTCAGATGCCTGGTCCATTTAGTTTACTACCACTGATTAGCAGTGACTCTCCAGGGTTTCAGACAGAAATCATCTCCAGTCTTACCTGGAGATGTCAGGGATTGACCCTGGAACTTTTTACGTACCAAGTATGTGTTTTACCATTGAGGTATGATCCTTCTCCCAGAATATACTTTCCTATAAATTTTTCATGAGCCTTAACATACAACCAAGTATACACTAGAGCACATATTTGAGCCCTTTTTCAGTAGGTAATTTTGACGAGGTTTTTGGTTTTCTAATGCTGTGTCTCCCTGGTAAGGCAATGGAATTATGCATCTATCTGGCCAATAAATAAAATCAAAGGCATTTGCTCCCAAGTGTGATATCACTACCCCAGTCTGTAGATATTAGTGTGCAGTAGATTATATGTATATACAGCGTGCAAGGATTTCTGCATATTCATCCATGCAGGAGATTATCAGAACTACTCATCCCCGTCCACCTACCGAAAAGGTGGCATAAGTTTAGAAGGGCAGAGTTCAAAGCATTTGAGAAACACCGTGACATCATAAATAAATTTAATTAATAATAATAAGCAATTTCTGAAAATGTGCCACGAGGCACACACAAACTAAGAGCATAAGAAGAGCGCAGGTGGATCAGACTGTAAAGTCCATTTAGTCCTGCCTCTTGTTTCCTAGGGTGGCTGATCAGCTGTCTCAAGGAAGCAAACATACAGGAACATGAAAGCCAATAGGCTTCTCCCACTATGGCTTTCCAGCACCTGGTACACATAAGTGCGCTCTTTCTGAACCTATTGCATAGAGCTATCATATGAGCCATTGGTTAACTTGCCTTCCATGGATTTGTCTGATCTCTTGTGAGAGCCATCTAATCTGGTTAGAAGGACCTTCAGCCCTGTGGAGCTGGTGAAATACCAGATAAGTGAATTGCCTAAGATCCAGAGGTGTTAAATGCACTTGTCTGGATGGTTTTGCAGCCTCTTTCCCCTTGCCAGAAGTGTCTGAATTTCTTGACCCTTTCTGCAAAATTTGATGTGTTCTAATTTATTCCAATAATTATAAGAAAAATGCAAAGCAGTTTGCTTTCAGAAACAACAGCAGAGAAGCAAGGGCAGCAGAGAATCAGGACAACTTTTGTTTAAACTGCATACACAACCTGCAGAATATCCCATAAGAGTAGGACCATTTGAAGCAGACAATAGCATATCCAGATGCTCCTCAAGAGAATTGAATAAGTCATTTTATTTTTCTTCCTTGGTGACAGTACCAGTGTGATTCCTCAAGCGCTGGCTGTTTACTTGTCCAAATTCTTTTTCATTCATAGGCTTGAGGAATTTTAAATGATTCGGCGAGATTTCCCTCCAGGAGGTTATAGTGTGACCTCCTACAGGGAAAGTGGGTTTGCAGTCCTGACCCCTGGGCAGCGGTAGCAGCCAGCTATCTACATCGCAAAACCCTGCCACCAAATGGCACGAGTTAACAGAAAAAAACGAGCCCTGAAGTCTCCAGAATCCAGAAATCGGGTTCCAGTGTTGAAAGCCATACCAGAGGTAGCAAATCTGATTCCAACTCCTCCTCTTACATAGAATAGCATTCTCCCTCCCTCTCCCTCACCCCCTTCAGTTTTGCATAGAGACCTTTCTCAGCTGGCATGACTGTTGGGGCTGATTGTATGCACCTTGAATGGAGCCCCTTGGCTTTACTTATTCACTCTATTCTTATCCTGCTTTCCAGTGGCTCATATCAACACACACACACAGAGACAGAGGCCCTGCCACCAGGCTTGCAAACTAGAAAGATCAGATGCGCACAAAAAGGGGAGAGAAAGGAAAAAGAAGAGGGAGATCTCCAAGGCAGGAACAAAGTGCTGGGCATTTTTATCCAGTTTGGCCCAGCTTGGTCTTCCTTTGTTGGTGGCTCTTGTTCCATTGGCCAATAGATGGAGCCAGAGGGTTTTCCCTTTGCTTCTCAAGTCTCTGGGCCAGAGGGAGTTGGAGCAGAGTATTCTTTCAGGCAGGGAGGGGAGAAGTGGGTTCCTTGTAGCTGTTGCCACTCTGGCCTCCCCTTTGTCTCAATATTATTCTTGGGAGGCAGAAGGTGTAGCTTCCCAGCAGCCCTAGGTTTCCTGGCTGATGGCAGGAGCCAGAGGGTGCTCCTCTCATGCTGTTTTGTCCCAGGGCAACTGTCAGTTGGAGCTGATGGTTCTTTTCAGCTTGATGCTCCACCCATTCACAGGGTCTGTGATCTTACATTGTCCAGATTTTTTTTTGTTTTCGTTACTGGCCTCGTGCTCTGGACAGTGCTAACTGCTACACCTGCTGTAGGACAGAAGCAGGAGCACGGGTTCTTCAGCCAGAAGAGTCTGCAGCACAGTGGAGAAGGTTAAGCATACTGCTCAGCTGTTCCCAGGCACTCTGTTATTGACAGGGTAATGATGGGCCTGATCAGCGGGGCAGCAGAAGTGGGCTGGATTTACACACAGGAGCTGAATATACAGCGTTCGTGACACAGAGCTCTCCTCTATTCAGTGAGCGGACAAGCTCTGTAAAACGCTTTTGAGATTAAAAGCGCTACTATAAGTATATGTTTCTCTTTCTTCCTTAATTGCTGGATGTACCGTGTACTAAAATGTTTGTATTTTTGGCAAGGTGCACTATTCTGTGTTTGGTTCCCATAGGTGACTCTTAAGAAGAGATAATGTTTCCCCAGGATTCTTTTCTGAGCTCATTTTGTTTTTAAATTATGCTTATGCTTTACAGGGTATAATCTGGCACGGTATAATAGGTTGGGATTTGGTGGGAATTGTTTGCCCAAAGTGTGATCATTGATGCCCAGAGTTAAGGGTGGGAGAATGCGTTGCCTTGGCAAATGAGGATTCAGAATCCAAGTTGTCAAGATGACTTGAGTGTAGGGAAGGGCGTTTGTGGAGGGAGCTGGTAGACGGAAAGGAGAGGTGCTTTGCTTCTCAGGTGGCAGAAATACTTTAAACTCCCTGTGATGCATTTGCAGGGGAAATTGGTAGACAGGAGAAAGTTAAGCACCCCGCCTCCCTACTCCAAATTCTGTCCTGGATGTGTTCCTTCAAGAGGAAGACACAAGATTGGAAACCCTATCTTCTCCTGGCGTTGTTGTAGCACCACAAATGTTTCCCCATGAAGACAGACACAGAAAGAACATTAGGATATAAAAAGAGGCCTGCTAAGGTCAGATCAAAGCTCCATCTAGTGCAACGTTCTGCTTCCCACAATGGCCAATCAGATGCCTCCAGGAAGCCTGCAAGCACAACATGATAGCCAGTAACTGTCTCCAGTTGCTGCTCCTAGCTACTGTACATTACCGTATTTTTCGCTCTATAGGACACACCTGACCATAGGACGCACCTTGTTTTAGAGGGGAGAACAAGAAAAAAAAATTCTCCCCCTCTCTGCTCAGCGCCCCTTCAGCAAAGCGGCAGGAGAAATGGAGCCCCTTCCATTTCTCCTCCCGCTTGGCTGAAGGGGTGCTGCGCAGCTCTCCCTCTCTGCTGAAGCCAGGAGAGTCTTGCTCTCCCGGCTTCAGCAAAAGGAACCTGAAGCCTCGGGAGCGCAGCGGGAACTCGCGCTGCGCTCCGAAGGCTTCAGGTGGCTATCCCTGAAGTCTGGAGAGCAAGAGGGGTCAGTGCGCACCGACCTCTCTCACTCTCCAGGCTTCAGCGAAAGCAACACGAAGCCTCCAGAACGCAGAGGGACCGCTCCCTCTGCGCTTCGGAGGCCTCACGTTGCTATCGCTAAAGCCAAGGAGCCTGCATTCGCTCCATAGGACGCACACACATTTCCCCTTGATTTTTGGAGGGGGAAAAGTGCGTCCTATACAGTGAAAAATATGGTACATTCACAGTGTGGCTAGGAATCAAAATTTAGGTGGTTTTTTTAAAAATTAACTGGAAAAGGGGTGGGGATAATAGTCCACAGTATAACATTCTGCAAGAATTAGCATTGGATGGGAGGGAAGCTCTCGTTGCTCATAAACATATTGTGTAGTTATGCCCTCGGAGGCCTGCCATCTCTGCACCTACAGCTATCGTGACTAAGGGTGGTATTCAACTAAGTTTTACTCAGAGTGCACCCAATGAAATTAAGGCAGGGCCATTAATTTCAGTGGGTCTACTCTGAGTAAAATCTAGCTGAATACCATCCTAATGGTTCCCTGGGGCTTTCAGGATCTCATGGCAGGTGAAAATGGTGGGTTTCCACATTCAGAGGCAAGAAATTTATGGACTTGCTCTAAAATTGCCATAATTTCAACTATTTTCCTTTGTGAAGATGGGAAGTTAAGACTTGATCAGGGAGCATTCATTTAAAAGGGAAAAGATTAGGGGTTTGAAGGAAGATATATGGAATTCTGATGTATCGTGGTGGAGAGAACTCAGGAATGTAGTCATGTTGGAAGTCTAGATCAGAGATATGGGATGTTGATGGACTTGGACTCCCATCAACTCCAGCCAACATGACCAACTATCAGGAAATATGAGAATTGTAGTCCAGGAACATCTAGAGAGCCTTGATTTTCTTATTCCTGGTCAAGATTCATCCCTGCATTTTCTCCTGGCAGAAATCCCGTTTATATCTTTGAACCTACTTGGTTTGAAAGATGTTCCTGTTAGAGGCAGGAAAGAGAAGAGACAATGGGTGCCCCTAATAATTACTTAGTTAGATGCAGGGCTTTTGAGCTCTCCCTGGTCCTTCTTCTGATGTGCCCAGTTGTGCAAGTTCAACCTCTCCTCCAGCATTTGTTTCTGGCCAGAGCCACTAATGTTTCGCTTTCTCCTTTTTTCCACCCCTGTATGTTTCCACAGGAATCCTCCGACAGCACAAACACCACCATAGAGGATGAGGACACGAAAGGTAACAGACTTGAGGGGTCAGTCAGAAGTTTCATGCCATATAAATCTGGCAAAGCAAACCCACCTGTACACCCCTGAGAATTTGTGTCCTTGAGAAGCCATATGGATGCACTTGGAAGAAATGAATGAATGTGGCCTTGGATAGGAGCATAAGGACCTTCTGTCACAAGGGAACACAAGCAGATGAAGGATTCTATGGACTTTAAGGCCAAATGTAGTATTTGCATATAGTATTTGCAAAGCCTGCTCTAGATTTGGAAGGGCTTTGGGTAATTTACATTGATGGGTCCCCCTAGGCTGTGGTAGTGCCAGCAGCATTGGTGTGTGTGTGTGTGTGGAGGCACTGTGGGAAAATAAAATGAAGGCTCACAAACCCAGCTGTTGTGGAGGCATCAGAGCTGGTTGGGTCCTGGGTCACCAGCAACTCCCCTGGGATGCCAGTCCCTGATGCTGGCAATGACTGTGTGATTGATTTCCTGGGAGATACAGGACAAATAGTTCCCAGTTGATGTTGGTACTGAGTCTTGCGAGAACTTTCTCTTACTTGAGCTGTGATAGGGAATCCAAATTGCTTTGCCCCCTGGCTTCAGTGTAAAATAATACACTGAATGTTTCTGGCTTCACCTCTCCACTGGATCTCCTTAGGGAGAATTTCTAGTTAGACACTGGAGAGCAAATAAAATAAAAGGGATGGGAACCGATCTCACTTTGGCAGAAGACAAGTTTTGCATACAGATCTTCCCAAGTCTCCATATCCAATTGAATGATCTCAGCTGCTAGAGCTGGGAAAGATGTTTCAGTTCTTGTTTTTGGATGTGTGATATATCTAGATCAGCAGAAAGGAGCTCCATGCCTCTTTGAGCTGCCTGAAGGTAAAGCAAAAGCTGCAGAGATTACATGGAGCTCATCAGTCATCTTTGGCTAAAAATGTGAAGTTGTGAGCAGGTCGGGGGGGGAGGAAAATTTATGTGTAGAACCTCACCCCACCCCCAAAAAAGAAAAAGAAAAACTGAGGTCCAGTATAAAACAATTAGAAAGTTGGTGGCGAGCATAGGAGCCAACTCCTAGGGGCCGTGGGGACTTTGTCCCCCCCCAAAAAATATTTGAGAGGGCCAGCCCCCCAAACTTTATGGGCACTGCCATTCAATAGTGTGTGTGCACCAGGTCACCTGATCAATTATGTGCGGTAGGACTTACCTGGGCCCCCGCAATATTTTATTCAAGTTGGCACACTTGGTGGCAAATAATTCATTATACATTGGTGCCCCGCAAGACGAATGCCTCGCAAGACGGAAAACTCGCTAGACGAAAGAGTTTTCCGTTTTGGAGGTGCTTCGCAAAACGAATTTCCTGTGGGCTTGCTTCGCAAGACGAAAATGTCTTGCGAGTTCCTGCGGGTTTTTTTTCCTTCCCCCCCTTTTTCTAAGCCGCTAAAAGCCGCTAAACCGCTAATGGCGCTAATCCGCTAAGCCGTCAATGGGCTTGCTTCGCAAGACGAAGAAACCGCTAGACGAAGAGAATCGCGGAACGGATTCTTTTCGTCTTGCGAGGCACCACTGTAAAATACATTTCAAAAGTAGCGGTGACATTGCTCCTAATTAAAATCATAGAATCATAGAATCATAGAGTTGGAAGGGCCCTCGAGGGTCCTAACTCCCTGCAGTGCAGGAATCTCAATTACAGTAAAGAATCCATGACAGGTGGCCATACTTCCTATGCTAGGTGTCCTTCCTGTGCGGAAGTGAAGAAAGAAACCAGGGCCAGCCGAACCATTAGGCATAAACATGTTTTGAGGCAGGGAGCAACAGTGAGGTGCTGGGAGACAAAGTTCTATGCACCATGAAACCTGTCCTGCCAGATACACTGCCCTGTTGCCAGTGTAGAAGTAACATTTAACTGCCAGTCCAGACAGCTTCTTACATGGAATTGTGGTGAGGGGTACCATCTTGTCCTTTACCTGAGGCAGCAAAATGTCTTGGACACGATGCAGAGGCAATGCCTCTGCTAAGATGGCATCTGCCATCTACAATTTTTATACCATGCATCAGGCATAGGCAAACTCGGCCCTCCAGATGTTTTTGGACTACAGCTCCCATCACCCCTAGCTAACAGGACCATTGGTCAGGGATGGTGGGAGTTGTAGTTCTAAAACATCTGGAGGGCCAAGTTTGCCTATGCCTGCCTTACACACATGCCCAGGTGGGGTGTTTTTAATCGTATTTCTCTTGGTTTAGTGTATCTGTGTGGGGTTTGTTGCCTGTCTGTTGGGTTGTAAGTCACTTTGGGTTGCCCAGGACAAGAGAAAGCTACTGACAAATTGGGAAATAATTCACATGCTGCCCAATTGATTTGTGGCCTTTTCAGTTGGTGAAATGTTTTTAATCATTTAACCAGTTAACTGGTTGAAAGTTTGCACAGCCCAAATTATAAGTCCTCAAGATAGCTTCGTATTCTGAAGATTTGTTTTCTGTTGTTGGGTTTGTTTTGTTATTTTTATTTATTTTTTGCTGTAATTGAACCCAAAGCTAGCATGAACAGTACGGTTCCATTCTAGTGAAGAGCAAATCTGGCAGATGATCTCAGGGTGATTTGCAGTAGGTTGGCAGGACTTTCTGACTCCTAGTTATTTTACAGTGCTTACAGCAAAACAACTTCTCCCATCTAACAGCTGAAATGAAGAAAACTAGGCAGGAGTGGATTTTGTTGTGAAAGTAATGTAAGCTCAGTTCAGTTCAGGTACTGGAAACAAATTCCTAGGTTCCAAATGTGCTCAGAGTTTTTTTCATTCTAAGTGTATGTCTTTTGCACTTGGCTCTGGTTGGAAGATCTTGAAGTTCTACAAAGCGCAAAGTAGATCGAACAAGCCTGAATTCTGCCTCATTCCTGCTTTGAGAGTGCCACTGAAGCAGTGTACAGTCAGAGATGTGTGTCCCAAGATCCCTTGCAGCATTATTGGTCAATAGCCTTCACTTTTTCAGGCCCAGGAAGCTTTAAAGCAACATGCAACACACATAGATACATTTTACCACATATGCCCACTTTTCCCCACTGATTTTTAGGATGATCGGAGGCAAAGGAAGGGAAAGCCCCTGCATTGTTGTTAATGGTTATATAGAACAGGGTATTTTTGCAAGTGCAGTTTGCATTGAAAAACCCAAAATGCAAAAAAAGACACTCTGCCTTTTGCTGAATAGCGCACTTGACTCTCTTTCTCTCTGCAACTTTCTTTCATTTTAAAATGAAAACCAAACAGATTCTAGCCCCAGCCCCAGCTCCAGTATGCATGATTGACTTCAGGTTGGGCAATACCCACTTCTGTGGGTTTGGCCCTCCTGTGGAAGACCCAAGTTATAGAAAAGACTGGGACACATTTTTCACATTATGTAATGCAGCTCCATGAGTGTGGGTAAGCAAAATGTGTAAGTTAGGCCACGGGAGGCAGAGCGAATATTGATGCAGATGTTTATTGTTAATCTTTGGTGGGGTTACGGAGTATTGTAAAGAGAGCGAACTCAAGTGTTTCCTGTTACTCTGGATACTTTTGTCTTGGAAGCAACAGGAAGTTGGGTTTGTTCTGTTCGGGGCTGGGTAATGGGTGTGTGGGCTTTGTAATCATATGCATGTATGCCCAGAAGTAAATCCCACTGAGTTCAGTAGGAGGTCCTTCCATGTGTTTCTTTGTACCTAAATGCATTTTTTGTTTTGAAGGATATCCTCTTTAAGTTGTTATAGTGTAACTCTTGGGTCCTGGAAAACACTCCTGGTAGTGGGGAGGGGACTTGTTTTCTTTTGACTGGCGGGGGGCATCAATTAAATAAGTGCTGCACACAGTTTTTGTAACAGGTGGCATCTAATTCTCTCGGCAACATTACCTGGGAGTATGAAATATACTCAGAGTCGCACAGTGATTTCATGCTCTTTATTCAGCTCATAGTGGTGAGGAGGAATGAATGAAAGTCCCCTCAAAGTATCTGCTTTATATACATTATTTACACAATGGGCTGCACATGATTGGCTAATTCTGGAATTCTACTGTAAGCCAATCAGGTTGTGGATTCACTTATATCTGGAGCATGATTGGGTGGTTCCTGCCAACCAATCATACTGCTGCATTGTTCTAGGACCAATCAGACTGCTGCAATTTGGATCCTATTGTTCTAGGACCAATCAGACTGCTGCAGTTTGGATCCTATTCAACTCAGTACATAACACCGAGTAGGTCGACCAGACTGGTCTTGTATTTTCTGTAAGAGTGACTTTAAAGATTGCCTCCACTTTCAAGCTGACAGCTGGCTTAGTGGTGCTGGAAAGAGCGGAATGCAAACAGCCTTGTAATCTAGCACACGAGTGGGCAGACGTTAGATCAGGAGCTTACTGATAGATCACTTATGTGTTTTGCAGTAGATCAGCAATGACTGTATGGCTCACGATTATTTAACAAAAGCAACAATGAAAAAGGCTCCTCCTACCCCCCCCCAAAAATATTAGGCTGCTTGTGGGAGGAAAATATATGAATCCTTGTGAACCCACCTGTGTGCGTGAACAACAAAAGAATTGGCTGGGTTCCTGTATTTGAAATGTGGAGCTAACACAAGAGAGCCCCAGTAGCAGAGTTTTAAACTCACAAAAATCAGCAGCACAGTGGAACATTAGGAATATAGGTTGTTAGACTTTTCTTATGCCGTTTACAGCACTCCCCTCTTTCTACCCCTTTTGCAAGGAACAGACCACTCACTGCTAAGGAAGTTTTAAAAGATTTACTTACAGATTCATAGATCTGATGCATGTGTTGTTCCATGCGGCTCCAAGGAGAAATACAGGTAGAATACTCTAGTGTATAAAGTGCAGAATATATTTCCAGACGCTCTGGAGTGAGAAAACACATGTCTTTCTTTGTTACATGGTGCACAGGGGCAGGGAACAGGAGAGTGTTTTTATGTGTGAGGACTGCAAACTCAGTTTTCATACTGAAAAAATTGCTTGGCTGAGCTTGTGCTTAGAGGCACCTCTCCTTAATTCTAAGAGTATGTTGCCACACCCCACCATCCAAAGCCGCCATTTTGCACCTGGTTCTCAATGGTGGATCTTCGTATGCTAGTAAAAAAAGCACACACTTACACAAGGTTGAATTTGCCCACCCAATTTGGCATTCACACCAGGCCGCAAGAAGATTGCAAACGTGGCACGAAGATAGAGTTGTATCCTATCAGCATCTCTCTTGAATATGCAATGTTCTGAAGATACAACTTTGGCCCTTCTCAAAGGAGGCCAAGTTGGGAGGTCAAGTGAGGGGGGATGGAGTTGGGGTAAAGGATTGACAGAGAACAAACCAGCTGAAGCAAACAGATAGTGGAAATCCTTTCGTTAGACTATGCCCTGCCTCCTCTGTGTGTTTTTCTCCTCTTTTATATTCCATTTTGCCATCCTCTTCTCTTTCTCTGCCGGTGTATATTTTGCTTTCCCATTCTCTCTTTTCTCCCATCAGAGCCGCCACTTTTCTTTGGAACTTTTTATTTCTCGCTTTATGGTGTTTGTTTTTCCTTCCCCCTCCCTCTCTTTTTTCCTCTCTTACCCATTCACATCAGTTAAGGCTGCTGATAATGAGCTTGTAAAAAGCCAGTTGAATCCAGGATCTGTCCCTGAACTTCCTCCCAGTCTGCAGACTTCTCCGATACCATCTGCTGCTGCTGCTGTTGCTGCTGCTTGTAAGTCACAAAGTCCCTGTGCTCCTTTCCCCAACTTTCCACTCAACTGTAGTTTAACTTTCCACTGAACTGTGGTTGACCCGTCAGTAAATGCCCCAAGACTTTTAGTCATAGGCACAGTTCAGATGTAATTTTAAGCTGTGATTTTAAGTGAACCTGCATGGGCCTCAGGCTTACACAAAAACACACACACACACACACACACACACACACACACACTGTTACTTCCCCTCTCCTTGTCTTTCACGCACCAGAGGGAGCAGATTGAAAGCATCAGTTCTGGATTTAAAACTAATTGTAGCTACCAGTGATGCTGCAGCTCAGGAAACTATGGTTTTTTTAAAAAACAACAACTGTGATTTGAGAACAAGCCAGGATCTGAAACTGTGGCTCACAGTGTAAATAAACCATAGTTTCATCTGAATTCAGATGCCATGGGGGACTAAGGTTAGTTTAAAATTGAAAGTAGAAAGGTTTGAAATTCTCCTCTAGCATGCAGAAGAGGCTGGGGTGTGCATGAGCTCGGAGGCACTTGCAGACATTATCACATAGTGGGAACCAGTGGTTTCGCACAACATCTGAACAAGTCATAGGTCTGTCTGTTCTGACAGTGTGGATAAACATTTAGTAAGTGTATGACACTAGTAGCTATAAATAAATGTAAATATAGTAACACAATTTGTGTGTTTGTTGGGGAGGGGGCGCTAGATAGTACCTGATGGTCACCTTTTCCACCTAATGTTTCCATTTCCTAACCCATGTTCCTGGGTTTGTTCATTCTTCTGTTCTTGTTCCATTATACTTGGTTTCTCTTCCTTCTCTACCTCCCTGCCTTTTCTGTCCTGTCTTTTCTGTCCTGTCTCAGTACCCAAGCTGACTGATGTATTAGGCATGGTGAAAAAGGGATCAGGGCTCCCTGAAGCTGAAGAGTCAAAGACTTTGGTCTCTCCACCCTGCATATCTCCAGCTGTTGCAAACCCTCTACCTCCCCAGTGTAAGTAGCAAGGTGGTCTGGGTTTGCAGCACTGGGGGGTTAATTTGGCACAAAATCCCAGAGGGATTTTCATGGTCTCCATTGAATAGGATTGCCATATTTCAAAAGTAAAAACCAGGACACACGAACAGTTGTTGAACTTTTTCAGACAACCCTCAAAGTTGCTGAGCCTTTTATAGTAAAGGCTACAAGAGTTTTGGAGCTTTTAAAGATATTTTTGGCACAATTTAACCCCCATTGCCAGTTTTCCAGGACGTTTGCTTGATTTCCGAAAAATAATCCAGGATGCCATTTTTGGAGGTGAATTCCATGACATGTCCTGGAAAATTGGGATGGATGGCAGCCCTGCCGTAGAAGCCTTTCATTAGTTAAACAGAAGCCTTTCATTAGTTAAACACAACTTGGAATGAAAATACTTTCAAATTTATATATATATATATAATTTCCACTTATATCCTGTCCTTTTTTTTCATCCTGGAACTCAAAGTGTATGCCTGGGGTCCTCAGGAGTTTCCCCATCCAGGCTCTTTAGCAAGGTGGTGGGCTTCAGGTGCCATCAGACCATGGCCTGGCAATGATAAGGCTACATATCTCCCTCTGGGATGCCCCATTGATGCGGGGGCCACCACTGAAAAGGACTTGCCTCAGTGTCCAGGGAACAGAGAAGAAACATGACAATGTATGGTCCATGGTCTGCTGTGTTTTACTCTTTCCTGCTAATGCTGGGTTGGAATGGCCATAGAGAAGGCTTGTGTGAGCTGGGAGTAAAACATATTAGGGATCTCTTTTTTTGAAAAACTAACATGGGTCTTTGCTCCCACACAAAATATTTGAGGAGACCATTGGGCAAATGAAGCTCCAAATTTGTGAATACTAGAAGGAACCCCAAAGCCTTCCTTGCATGCTGTCTTACTTTGATTCCATTCTCTAGCATGGCTTTCTGGTACTTTCTTTTTCATTTTAAAATTGGGTTTCTTTCCCTGTCTCGCCCTCTCTGCTCCCATCTGTTCCTCTCTCAGCTGCAAAGCTTTCTGATGTATTAGGCATGGTGAAACGGGGCTCTGGGCCACCAGACGCAGAAGAAGCAAAGCCTTCCATCACTTTGCCCTTCCCTCCTTCTGTTGTTGCAAATCCTGTTCCTCTCCAGTGTAAGTAGCATGCGGCACCAGGGACTGCCGAACAGAACTGCTGCTGAGGACTCTTTGTAGCTTTTCTAGCCATAAAGTAAGGCAGTTGCCCTACTCAGTGTTGCAGGGCCCCTTCCTCGTCCTGAGTTTTGTGCTGCCTAAGGGGTTGATGGGAGTTGTAGTAGTAGTAGTAGTAATAATAATAATAATAATAATAATAATTTATTTATACCCCGCCCATCTGGCTGGGCTTCCCCAGCCACTCTGGGTGGCTTCCAAAAAAATATTAAAATACTGTAATACATCAAACATTAAAAGCTTCCCTAAACAGGGCTGCCTTCAGATGTCTTCTAAAGGTCTGGTAGTTGTTGTTCTCTGACATCTGGTGGGAGGGCGTTCCACAGGGAGGGCGCCACTACCAAGAAGGCCTTCTGCCTGGTTCCCTGTAACTTGGCTTCTCGCAGTGAGGGAACCACCAGAAGGCCCTCGGCACTGAATCTCAGTGCCCAGGCAGAACAATAGGGGTGGAGACGCTCCTTCAGGTATACTGGGCCGAGGCCATTTAGGACTTTAAAGGTCAGCACCAACACTTTGAATTGTGCTCGGAAACGTACTGGGAGCCAATGTAGGTCTTTCAAGACCGGCGTTATGTGGTCTCGGCGGCCGCTCCCAGTCACCAGTCTAGCTGCCACGTTCTGGATTAGTTGTAGTAGTCCAAAGCATCTGAAAGGCACCAGGTTGCAAAAGGACTGTGTATGCCAGAGATTGGCAACCTTATCAAAGGATGGGCCAGTCGACGTTCTGTCTGTCGGAGGATGGGCCGGAGCGTGTGCGCATGCACTCTCTTCTGGGTCAGAGGAATGTGCGTGCACACATGCTATTTCCGGTGCTCCTCCGACCCGGAACTGCGCCGGAAATAGTGTCTGCGAATGCACACAGATACTTCTCCATCCTGCACTCATGCGCACATGCTATTTCCTGCACACATCTGGGTCGGAGGAGTGCCCGTGCACAGGCGCCATCAACCTGGAAGTCGGTCCCCGCGCTGCTCCAGTAAGAGCGGCGGGGGTCACCATGGGCCAGTTAGACAAGCCTTGTGGCCTGCTACCGGCCCATGGGCCTTAGGTTGTCGGCCCCTGGTGTATGTAATCAGAAAAGAGGACTGTAGTGTTAAGACATGGTTGTATCAGGCTTGATACCCTGAATAAGCAACTCCATATTTACATAACTGGGACTCTCAACATTATTTTGCTCTTACATTTTTGCTTTCTAACCCAAGTCATTCTTGGGATAATCTGGGTAATCCCAAATAATTCTGTACTCTGCTTGTCCCATCGTTCTGGCCAAGACAACATCTCCCCCCATGATGGCAGAGAAAAAAGAACCAACAGCCCCTGAATAACCAAGGGATCTTTAGAGTCTCAGGAACTTTAAGAACATCTGAACAAATGTAGACATTGACGCAAGCTAAGCCACATCCTCACTACGTGAAAAGTCGTTCCCCCCCCCAAGCAGATTCCTTTCTCTTAGCCCTCTCCGCCTTGTTTTTTATTGCGTATTCATTTCCCATCCCCTGTTACTTTTCTGTTTAGTTTTCTCATATTTCTCTCCCTCCTCCCACCCTAGCTGCCAAACTGTCTGATGTATTAGGCATGGTGAAAAAGGGGTCTGGGCCTCCAGGGGCTGAAGAGTCAAAGCCTTCCATCCCTCTGCCTAGCCCATCTCAAGGGGCTGCAAATCCTCTTCCTTTCCAGTGTAAGTAGCAGGCATCGCCTGCATGTAGCTGGAGTATCGTAAGCACCCTGTAGAATCCTTGTGAGGTCCCCCTCTTTTTGTTTTTCCTTGAAAAGAAAGGCCTTGCACTTTGAACAGGGGCAGTTTCGCTGGGTGGTACTGTATAGGGCTTAGCTGCACCGCCAATGAATAAGGACTCAGCTACATTAGTAAAGAAACAACAATTTGAATGCACTATAAGCATACAACAACAGATGGCGGCAGAGAGCAGGAAATTTTTACAGCTGTTTTTCCATAGTTTTTTAATTTTATTTTGTTATAACAATTTAATTTCCTACTTATTTATAGCATTTTTTTCCTGTGTGTAGATCCACCCTAAGAATGGTTGCTTCAGAGTAATTGAATTTGGATTGTTGCCCTGAATAAATTATGCTCATATGCGCAGGCAGCAGAGAGCCCCAGGGTGATGTACCCACTCCATACCTCAAGTGGAAATAGCCTTAAATGTATTAGATCAGTCCAAGCTCCTTCATTCCCTTCCAGGAATCACATGCCAATGGTGAGTGGGGCCAGAGGCAAAAGTGGGCAGAGCAACGAGTGCAAATTTGCCCCTCTCCATTAGTTTCTACATGCACACCCCTCTCTATCCTCCATCCAGGCAAGCAAGAAGTATTATCAGAGTTCAGGGACACATTCCAGCCGCATTAAAAACACCCAAGGAGGGTGTAAGTGGTGGCTGCTGAGTTCTACCTCAAAGGGGGAAAATAGCCTTATTATAAATTATTAGAAGGTCTGATCTCAAAAACTCTACCACTCCAGCCTGTTTGTATGCTTATACTTTAGGCAAGTCCCCTCTTTCCCTCCATCTCATTTGTAGTCTGGAGCAGTCTAATTCAGGACTAGTTTTACAATGTAATGGGCAAGTTGTTGAGACTAATCCTGAGTTATTTCTCTCCTATCCACTCAGTTTTAAAAGTTGAGGGACTATTTGCACTGAAAATAATTCTAGGAAGAATATTGCTTGCATTGTTACTAGGTTATGGAATGATGTAAAGGGACTCCAATCCCATCAAGTTCTCCTCCTTGACCCAGTTCACTTTGCCTGTTTTCTAGTCCTTTCCTTCTTGCTTTCATTTCTTTCTGCCTGTTGCCTTTTGTGTTTTTTTCTCACCTCTCCCTCCTCTCATCTCTTCCACCCCAGCTGCAAAACTCTGTGATGTATTAGGCATGGTGAAAAAGGGCTCTGGGCTTCCTGAAGGCGAGGAGCCAAAGTCCTCCATCACCCTTCCATGCCCACCTTCAGGTGCTGCCAACCCACTTCCTCCCCAGTGTAAGTAGCGTGGTGTCACTGGGATTTCTTGTCCCATGCCTTCAGGGATGTTCCAGCAGTCTAGTGTGGCAGCTGGCACTGCTGTGCCCTCCTTTGACTCTAATGTGCGTGCTCTACAGCTCATGTGGCACCATACATCTTGGGCTTTTCCATAGCTTTTTTTATTCATAGAACCATAGAGTTGAATGAGGATTAGTTGGTCATCTGGAGCAGGAAAGGGGAGCCTATGCACCCCCCCCAATACTACTGGACTACAAGTTCCATAACCCCTGACCATTTGCTATGCTGACTGGGGCTGATGGGAATTCAGATCCAACATTTGGAGTACCACGTGTTCTCCATTCCTGATCTAGAGCGGCCCGCTGATCATTAAAGGCAACCAAAAGCTAGAGCATCCTCAACAGATGCTGGTCTGTTTGAAGATGCCTATCACAGGAGAATTCACTATCCCTCTAGTTAATTTATTCCATTGTTGAACTGCTCTCACCTGTTGAGAAGTTTCTCCTAATGTCCAGTTGAAATCAGTTCTCCTGCAACCCTTAGGTCTAGTCCTGCCTTCTGGGGTAGCAGAGAATAAGTATTTGCCCTTTTCTGTGTGACAGCCCTTCCAAGTATTTGAAGAGTGCTATCGTGTCCTCTCAGCCTTTTCTTCTCCAGGCTTAGCAGATCCATAAACTTGGAAGACCTCACTTTACCTGCTTTTACTGAATGCTCTTGGCTCTCCTATACCATGTGGAGGCTATGCACAAGCTCAGACCACCTTACACAAATCTTGCAGCAGGCTCTGTGCAAAGAGCTTGCAGGTTCGGTTTGTTCTATGCAAATAAAGTGTGATACACAACAAGGTTCTCACCTTACCAATCATGGTTGGTTTCAGCAAAACAAATAATGATCCCTAATTCAGACATAATTCTAAGCCAGGGATTATGGTTGCATGAAGAGGAGCCAAACAGATAGCTGTGTTCACAGTAAACCACAAAATAATGGTTTCCTGTAATGTGAGCATTGAGCTACTCTTTAGAAAGTGCCATTGCCGCCTTCATTGGTTAGACTAGAACAGGAGACACTGTTCACCTTGAATTCTTTCTTAGTCGCTCTCCTTTATCTGATCCCTTTCTTTCCCTTGTTTTTCTAGTCCCTCTCCACTCTCCCATTCATTTGTGTTTTATTATTATTCTCTCCGTGCCTTCTTTCATCTGTCTCACACCAGCTGCCAAGTTGTCTGATATTCTAAGCATGGTGAAACGGGGCTCTGGAGCCCCAGAAGCTGAGGGGCCACAGCCAGCTGTCACCCAGCTTTTCCCAATTCCACTCATCCCAAATCCTCTGCCTTCAGATCGTAAGTAGCATGGTTTCGTGGCCTGCAGCTGTGAGCCCCACTTTGTTCTGTTCAGACCCCAGGGAAGATTCTGTTCTCTTTATTACACTGTAGGTGCAAAATAAATAGCCTAATGGGTATTGCTGCATGGCTTCACATGAAAACACTAGTGGGCGAATAGCTATGCTTGTGTGAATGCAGGCTAACAGAGAAAGTGCATTAAATGCATGGCACAAGCTGAAAATCGAGGTTGCATTGTGGGAGAAGCATTGTGTTTAAAGCCTGGGACATTGCAGATACTGATTTACGATGCTCTTGCTGTGTGTTTAAACAAATATGGGCATGGGACTGGGCAATTTCCCTCCATCTTTCCTCCCAGAGGTCCAAACACTGCAGTTGTTCTCCTCTCTATCCAGTTGGAGGCATGTTGTTTGAAGAAAGGTTCAGGCCGGAGGGTGCACTAGGGTGTATGTCCTACTTTTTCCCTAAAGCCAGTCTGTCTTCTGCCTCAAGGGGATAGTCACGGGTTCAGTCACAGTCACAGTCCTGGTAAATATGGGTAGTGTGAGGTCTTAGTTTAAGACCACTAGTAAAGCCTCGTGCCAATTGGGCAAAGCCAAATGAAAGCCATACTTTGGGAATTGTGTGGTCTGATATTCCGATCTTAGGCCTGATCTCTGGCTGTGTTAGCACGTAGTGCTAAAGCATGGCTTAACATTAGGAAGATGAGCTGCAGCAAGCCTCAGGCTCACACGTTCCCCCCTTCTCCATCTGGGCTGGATTATGGCAAATGAATTACGTTTTCAAGGGTGGAATTCATTGGTTATAACAGAACACATGAAGGGCTCCCATAATGCATGTTTTCTCAGAAGTCTCATTTCGGGCTGGGTGATATCTGCTTTCCAACATCGTAATATACCGCCAGCTAATATTATGGTATAATACGGCATAAACTACATGATACGGCGGTGTACTAAGATGTCAGAAAGTTGGCAGGGAGGAAGAAGGCAGTTGCCGGCCACACAGATGATTAGCATCACCACATGCAACTTCTGCCTCTTCCTGTTGAGGCTGGGCAAGCAAAGCCGCTGCCTCCTCCAGCCCCCGCCCACCCAGGCTAAGGCGCCTGAGGGAGCCCCATGAAATGTTCTGTTCCCGCGGCTGGCCCAGCCGCCTATAACAGCAGTGAACAACATAAATCAGCAATGAAATTATATTCATAAAAAAGTGTACAAACTGCATTACCAAAAATAGGTTTTGGCTGATCAGGTCTTATCCAAAGTAGCACACCTACAGAAGATGTTTTGTTCTTGCTGCTGTTGCATTGAGTACTGAAAGTGCACAGCTTTTTTGCTGCACCTAGTAGCAACTGTAAGGGACGCGGGTGGCGCTGTGGGTTAAACCACAGAGCCTAGGACTTGCCGATCAGAAGGTCGGTGGTTCGAATCCCCGCGACGGGGTAAGCTCCCGTTGCTCGGTCCCTGCTCCTGCCACCCTAGCAGTTCGAAAGCACATTAAAGTGCAAGTAGATAAATAGGTACCGCTCCTGTGAGAAGGTAGACGTGCGCTGCTCTGGTTCGCCAGAAGCGGCTTAGTCATGCTGGCCACATGACCCGGAAGCTGTACGCCGGCTTCCTCGGCCAATAAAGTGAGATGAGCGCCGCAACCCCAGAATCAGGGGTCCCTTTACCTTTACCTTAGTAGCAACTGCAGGGGAGATGCAGAAAAAGTGGTTTCTTTTCTCCACGGGATTGTGAGTCACAAGGTCTCATCCGGCCTGAACTTTCTTTCCCCTGCTGAAAACCTGGGAGTCCCGGGCAGCGGTGTTGGTTTACAGAGATGAATAACAGCTTGGCACATTTGCAGCTGGAGGGAGACACCAGCAAACATGAGCTGAGATGCCACACAACTAGTGCTAGGACAGGGCACAGGGAGAGCACTCATTTCAAAGCAGAAGCAGGCATGACTGGCAAGCTCACAGGTAAGAACTGGATTTGCTGGAAAGTTAAAGGCATCTCCCCCCCCCCCCACCTCCCGACTAGGTTTATTTTCAGGGAGAAATGTGTAGCTGGATAGGATCGGGATAGTACCGTCTTTCATTGCTTGCTGCTTTCTTTAAGGCTTAGTGCATATTTTCAACCTGGGCTAGTCTTAACATTAGGCAGCTGATTTTGGATGTCATGAAAGGGCATTTTTACTGCCAGGCAGTGGCGCTTGTGAGATGTTCTGCCTCAGGTGTCAGAAAAATTTGGCTGGCCTTGAGGACCATCCAACTTGATGAGAGGTGGGGGAGCAGCATTTCTGCTCCACTTCATCCAGCAAAATGGTTTCAACAAAATATTTAGGATCACTTCATGTAAATGAATTATCCATTTACATGTTTTGCTTTAAACTGCTTTAAAGAGTTCCCCTCCCTCTTTCCCAGAGCCATCCTGTGCATGTTTACTTGGAAGTTAGTCCCTCTGTGTTGAATATAGCTTCCTCCCAGATAAATGTGCATGGAATTGCAACCTCAATTCATTTTTCTGTGGGGTTGGATCATTCTAATCCATACATTGGTGATTATGGGTGCAAAAGTGGGCAGGATAGGATGTGGTTTTGTTATGGAGGGGGAAAGCACTGTTTCATACATTCACATTTTTATGGGATACAGAGGGATGCAAACAAACAGAAGGAAGTTTATTAGGGGTTTTTTAAACATAATTTTCTTAATCTAGATTTTCAAGGTAGCCTGCAAAAGAGAGCCATAAAACAAATATAAAACAGATCAGAAGCATCAGAAGCAAAAGCAACAGTAAAAATACAAAAAGCAGTAGATATAAAATCAGTTAAAATCCTGTGCAATCTTTTTTTTTTAATGTCTAAAATGTGGCCACATTTTAAGGAAGTTCATTAGTGCGAGGGGCAATCTATTATGGTTTGAACATAGTGGGGGAAATTTTGCAGTTGCAATTAATAGATTAACCCAAAAGTCTGTATAATTACTCCACTGGGGTTGTGCCTAGAATATATTATGGGACATCTGCTACATGCTTCACTACTTTTTCTTTTCTTTTAAAAAGGTAAGTGCAGCTGAGGGGAGCGATTCAGAACGGGACTCCAATGCTGGGGAAGGGTTAAGCTTTCCCCTTTGCAGCTTTCCCCAGGTTTAAATCCCCCCCCCCTTAAAAAGCAACTTTATTTGTCCTATGGAAACCTATATAGTAAGTTGTGGGAAGGGGCCTGCTCTCATTTCACATTATAGTGTTATATTCAGTGATGTCTTTGCCTTTGCAGAAAGTACTCCTGCAAGTTGGGACACCAGATTTTTGATGATACCTCTTATAAGCACATATCAGCTGCTTGTGAGAGTTGATTTACAGTTCAGAAAAGAATGGGGTATGGTGAAGAGGGCTGCAGTAGGGGTGTGTGTGTATGTGTGTGTGTGTTTGCGCATGCACATGCGAGTGGGGCAGTGATAAGCAAAAACCAGGTGCCCAGGTGTAATTACTTTCCACTATGGCAGTTCTACCATTGGATATGACCCAAACATAACAGATTTACTTTAAAGCCAAACCACTTAGAAGCTTGTTTTATGTTCCCTGAAAGAATCCCCTCAACACATACGCAGTATAAACATGGACGTACAAGTAGCCCCTGCATGCCTATGAATCAGGAGTGCTCACAAAGCAAAGAATCAGCCCAGGTAAACTCAAATGTTCAAGAACAACTAACTGATACCTTCCCATTTGCTCATTTGCATGCATATCATCTTCTGTCATGCACACGTTTGAGAAACACGAGCTAAAGATTAACATTAGTTCAGGCAGGGGAATCGTCCTGAGCCACCTTGAGTAAAAGTGGCAAGTTTGCATTTGTACTAGGCCTGTGGGGGAGAGGTACCAGATCAAAGGCAAGATTATGTCAGTAGATGAAATTTAAAATGAACAAGAGAGAAGGATGTCAGCAGTATAATTATACCTTGAAAGAGAGGTATTTATGGGACCAATTTACACAGAGCCCGGGTCCATGAGCTTTCTTGGATCAGTTTTGCTGCAAGCTGGGGAAACACAGGAGATCTAGGGTGAGTCAGAAGAGCTATGTGAAGATGGAAGTTTGATTGAAGCATTCGATTCTAAAGCATTTACATGCTTTAGAAAAGGGAGTCAAGCGTCTGTTTCCCCATTAACATGCTTGGCAAGCCATATTTTCTAAGCCCTTGGCTAAGGTGGACGTTGAATCCCTGTCACTCAGATCCACACGTGTCAAATGGGACCAACTTGTCCACAAAATGTGGGTGGGGTCTTTGTTGCTTGAGATTCTCCAGGTCTGCTAGTCTCCCTATGCAGCTCTCCTTGCCCAGTCATACATATGGGTTCTGCACCTATTCAAACTTTCTAGAGGCTAGAATTTAGAAGGGCTTCCCACCTCCACCCTCATGGGTGCCCACTCCCCAACTTCCCACTCAGTTCTGTTAATGGGAGTCTAGCATCCAAGTGGGAGAGGATTGGGGGTTCCCTCAAGGCACAGCAAGCAGGAGTGGAGTGGATTCTCCAGGCCCCATGAGGGCACAAGTTTCCAAATGCTTCTGCTCCCAAGAGATGACCTTGGCAAGGCCACTGACACCATCTCCGCCACTTGGCTTCTGCATTATTCATAGAGCTTGCTCTAACTGGGTCGCTTGGGTGCCTTGCAAATTCCTGCATCTCTCCAGATCTCCTCCTATATCTTCTGGTTACAGAGGTACTTGGCGGTTTTAGTCTGTATCATTGTGGGAGAATCGTGGGCAGTTTCAGGACGGAAGGAAAGTAATACTTTTGCTGTAGCGTGTTTGTGGTGAATAAGGGATATAATATTGCCCTGCTGAAAGCTATCAGTGTTTTCTGGTTTCCTAAGAGTGAGCCTGCACTGTGTCACTATTTCTTACCATATGTGCTTGGCCATTTGCATCCTGTTCTTTCAAGGC
This sequence comes from Podarcis cretensis, assembly GCF_951804945.1. Taxonomy (NCBI): domain Eukaryota; kingdom Metazoa; phylum Chordata; class Lepidosauria; order Squamata; family Lacertidae; genus Podarcis; species Podarcis cretensis. The sequence goes on along the minus strand of NC_137185.1, from coordinate 35,258,386 downwards.
ATGGTACTCTGCATATGTCATGTAAGCCTCCTTACAAGATCTCACCGTGGAGAAGTGGTTCATATAAACTCCCAGAACAAGGGAGTGAGGCATGAAAGGACACTTAAAGCTGTTAGTTTTCTGCTAGGGCCTTGAGACTTACAGGGAATCTGCTCTCACTGACGTTGTGTATGTCTCCTCTTCCTTCCTTCTCCTCTCTCTCCCCCTTCGGATCTTTCCTCCACTTGTAGCCCGCAAACAGGAAATCATAAAGATTACAGAGCAGCTGATTGAGGCTGTGAACAATGGGGACTTTGAGGCATATGCGTAAGTAGACGGGATGTTTGGTCTCACTAAAATACTGGGCTCAAAACCCAGTTTTACATGTCTTTGCATTCATTAATGTATACAGTGCCCTTCATCTGCAGATTTAATCTGGTCACTATGCCAATTGTTATTTTAAATCCGGGGGGACGGGACGGACGACCTAGAATCATAGAGTTGGAAGGGGTGCAGGAATGTGATGCTTGAACTCACAACCCTAGAGATTAAATCTCTACCACCTGCGCTATCCCAGAGCTACCTGTGGGCTTCCAAATGTTGCCACAGGAGGAAGTGCCATATCTTTCATGCCCCCACCAGGAATCTTAAAAAAAAAAGTTTGCCAGCTAGTTTTTGAGCAGCTCTGTCTTCGTGCAAAATAAAAGTAGCTGTAGATTTTAAGGTGAGGTTCTCCCATGCATTACCCAATAGCCATAGGAAACACATTTGAGAACATTGCACTTGCTCTGAAACATGGCAGTTGAGCTTGTCCTGAAGGACAATATGTTCCTCTCACTTTTCATTCAGAAATCTGATTAGCCATTAGCTCACTGTGTCAACCAGTGATGCTCCCAATAAATAGTCTCATTTATTTTACATTCTACATTTATATCTTGCCTTTCTTCCACCATGGAACCCAAAGGAGCTGTGCTACATGTGGTCTCCAGGCAGTCTTCCCCCATCTAGGCACTGGCCAGACCCGGATTTGCTTAGCTTCAGCAAGGTGGTGGCCTCGTGTGACTTCAGCCCATATCCTTGAACCCCCACAGAGTTTTAATGAGGATGCTCTTCCAACAAATTTCACTTTAATTACTGACTTCTTGTTTTACCTCCCTCACAACTGCCTTTATACATGCCTCGCTGAGCCACTCTGTGGCTGGTATAGCCAAACAGTCTCATCTACATAGGAGTTAATGTTCGTAAAACTCTCCTGGTTATTCCTTGTTGGGCTTCTGACTTTTCCTAATTGGAAAAGTCACTTGGATTGGTCCCTTCCTGCACATTGATAAAATCGGTTAAGGTTTGAGTGGACCCAGTCTAAAGGCACAAATTAGCCACCTCTTCCAAAGTTCTTCAGCTACAATCATATGAGCAAAGAGCAACTCAGCAGTACCTCTTTTATTGTCAGAAAAGCACATTTTGACATCCATAATCAGTTTCTTGAGATGATGTAGCCCAGCAGTTTATTGGATCATATTTACTTGTTTATTTTGGATGTTTATTTATCCAACTCCTTTCTCAGTTAGATAGATCTTTTCCTCTCTTGGTAGATGCATTCTGTGGAACACAATAGCTCAGGCTTCCTGAGCTTTGATGGAAAATGAAAGAGATTTCTGGGTATCTAGGCCTTTAGAGCAGCCCTGAACATAAAGGTAGAACATAGCCATATTGGCTCTTAGCCACTGATAACCTTATCAGAATCAGAAGGATGTTTATTTGCATCAGCCACTAGCCATAGCAATAAAATAAAATGTACTGAAGATAGAGGTAAAAACTTAACACTGGAAAATACATTTTGGGGGTTTACACCAATAATCAAATAATAGATCTTATCCTACTAAAAACCTTGCAGTTTTTGGTATCACCTGATCTTCTTTATCTGCTAGAAGTAAGGACACAGTAGCAATGGTTGAGCAATCCGGCATGGACAATAGTAGAGGGGTAAGAACCTCACCCCTCAAATCTTTATAGAGAGCGCAAGCCAGAAGCACATGAGCCACTGACTCAATACGGGCATCTCCACAGGGACATAACAGTTTTTTCCAGTGGAATTTTTTGAAATTGATTTTAAGTCATACAGATGACTTAAGGGCTGATAACCCTGTCCTTCACTGGCAGTCTTATGCCTCCATGTGGCACTGCTAGTAAGGCATCTCTCTGTGTTTCCTGCCTGTCTAGAAAAATATGTGATCCAGGCCTAACTTCATTCGAACCAGAAGCCTTGGGCAACCTTGTTGAAGGGATGGACTTCCACAGATTTTATTTTGAAAACTGTAAGTATATCTTGTTGCATGTAAGATATGGGAGGGAGAAAGTCTTCCTGTCCACTGACAGGAGTTTTCCGCCACTTCTCTTCCCAACTCAGGAACATAACTGCATGAGGGATGACATTTGGCAGCTCCTTTGTCCTTGAAAGGTTCCTACTTCTTTACTTTTCCCTTCAACCAGCTTATATTGGTTGTGGGGACAGGTGACATATGAGTGCTTGCTTAATTATTTGTTTATTTATAGAGAAAGTTTATAACCCACTCTTTATCAAAGGGTGAATCCAGACTGTCGCTATTTTGCAGGAGGGATTCAAGGGCATACTGGAACTTCAGGTTTGCACCAATGAATTGAAGTTCTCTGTCACTCCAGTGCAAACAGAAGACTTTCGCATTAGGAATGTGATGGGAAATGCACTGAAAAGTGTGGAAGGAATGAATGAATGATTAACAGGAAGATACATAAACACACCTTGCAAGCAAATCAGGATGAATGCTCATTAGTGTACTGTAAACAAATATGAAGGAATCCTCAGTAGAAACTGGCCACAAGTCTGACTTACACACAAGTTTTGTGAAAGCAAATCAGAACAAAGGCTGATTAAATTGGTTGTCTGGAGGAGCCCTACATCAGTCACCGAGTGCGCAGACCATAAAAATGTATTAATACCTAATGAGCCAATCTTAAACAAATTCAACTGATTACCACATTTCATCACAACAGTGCAAGAGTGGGAAAGAAAACCTCCTCTAGTAAACTACAGTGGTGCCTCGCAAGACGAAAAGAATCCGTTCCGCGAGTCATAAGCGGATAAACGGCTTAGCGGCTTAGAAAAGGGGGGGGAGGGGAAAAAACCCGCAGGAACTCACAAGACATTTTCGTCTTGCGAAGCAAGCCCATAGGAAATTCGTTTTGCGAAGCACCTCCAAAACGGAAAACTCTTTTGTCTAGCGAGTTTTCCGTCTTGCGAGGCATTCGTCTTGTGGGGCACCACTGTAACTCCTTAAGTCTCCTCCTACCCCTGGCTCCTTCCCAGGCAACCTGAGACTTCTTTTCCTTGCCTGTCTCTGCTCTGCCCTATTTATACCCCTGCTGGTTCTGGGATACCAGAGCGGGTGGGGAGCTGGTCATAGCAGGAGGGAAGGATTCCTTGGCTTCTTCAACAGCCTGAAGGCGTCATCTCTGCCTTTTGGCCCCACCTCCTATCCTGCCTCTGAGTCTGGACGGCTCTCCGCCACAGCCTCTTCCTGCTCCCTCTTCAGCTTCTGACACCTCATCCTCCTCCCAGTCTGCTCCCTCTTCAGCTTCTGACCACTCATCATGGTCCCACCACCAATCCCCTGGCTACCGCCTCCCACCACTCCTCTGCATCCAGCCAGTCCATGGCACCCAGTGGCCTCAGTAAATGTCTTTACCAGCTTCCTAAAACCCATCAGGGTTGGCATCAACCAGAAATCCGTGAGGGGAGGGTGTTTCACAGTTGGGCCGCTCACATAGAGAGCACCCTCTCATGTGGGTGCCACATACCACACCATCAACAAACGTTGCAGTAGTGTTAAGAAGGTGTCTCCACTTGATCTCAAATGTTTGGGTTGGGGAAGTACTCTGGTTCATTCCCTGCCATCTCCAGCTAAAGAGATCAGGTGATGAGGAAACCCCTATTCTGCCTAAGACCCTGGGAAGCTGTTGCCAGTCTGCATAGGCAATGCAATTGTGAGGGAGCTTGACACAAGCTTTGCTGCTACTTGCCTGGATAGGGCCGGGGCAGGGTACGGTAGTGGCGAGGTCAGGGCTGTGGTTGTGCCACCACCGACTCGTTCACCAATTCTCATAGTATCTTCCCAGGTGTGCCAGCCTAATTCCTTCCTACTCAGCTGAACAGAACGCAAACCCTTACTTTCTGGTGAGGACAAAGTAATCTAGTAATCAACAAGCAAATTCAGAGAGTTGCCCCCTCCGGGGTTGTGTTTTCCTTGAAAAAGGGTGTGTGGGGGGAGAGAATGACCCTGTTTTCTTGCATTAACTGGCGTATAATTTCCTCTCCATCCATCCTGACACACTGCCATATCCTTTGCTCCTTGCCTGCATCCATATCTGAAACTATTGTCTGGTTCCAGATCAGGGGTGGGAGCCATCACTCAGTGACAGCGTTGAGTTCTTATTTAACCTAAGTCAGGGTTACTCACTTCATCTGTTAGCACACAACAGCATTGGGAAAGGAAAGTACAGTCATACCTCATGTGACGTTTGCTTCATGATACGTTTTCTCAGGTTGCGTCCCACGGCAACCCGGAAGTACCAGAAAGGGTTACTTCCAAATTTTGCTGCTCACGCATGCGCAGACGCGCAAAATGACGTCACGCGCATGCACAGAAGCGGCGAATTGCAACCCACGCATGCGCAGATGGTAACACTGTAACTGTAAGCATGAGCGTCCGCCCCTCTGCGACAAGCCCATCCCCACAAACTCACTCTAGTTTTCTGTTCCTGCCCTTCCAGTGTTATCTAAGAACAACAAGCCCATTCACACAACCATCCTGAACCCTCACGTGCACGTCATTGGGGAAGATGCAGCCTGCATTGCCTACATCCGCCTGACGCAGTACATTGATGGGCAGGGCCGCCCTCGCACTTGCCAGTCGGAAGAGACCCGTGTCTGGCACCGCCGCGATGGCAAGTGGCAGAATGTCCACTTCCACTGCTCGGGAGCACCTGTGGCACCACTCCAGTGAAGGTAAGACCAGGGGTGTCTTGCCCATAGAGGCAAGGGGCACCAGGGCGCCAAGTGCTGGAGGGCACCGGGGAAGAGGCGGAGGCTGGGTGCGGCACCTCCCGGGATAAGCTCGCTGCCCTCGCCTGCCTCACTGAAGCAGCGCCGTTCCTGGAGCCTCCGCCTCTTCCCCACCGGAGGAGCCACCCTCTAGCCACTGCCCGCCTCCTCCAGCCACGCAAAGCTGCCGGCAGTGCTGTAAAATGGTCAGCAACTCTGGGAAACGGGGGGGGGGGGGGGACGCTGGAAGGATCTTTGCACCATGGCGCCGTATATACTTAAGACGGCCCTGGGTAAGACCAAGGCAAGGAGGGGTGGGGGACCATTTCCAGCATTTTTCAGGAGGTGACACTCAGTGGTGGGTGGGGACAGAGGCTAAACTAGGCAGTGAGGTGGTTAGAATCATAGAGTTTGAAGGCAGCCCCTAGAGTCATCTAGTCCAAACTGCTGCAATGCAGGAATCTCAGCTAAAATATCCCTGACAGGTGGCCACCCAGCCTTAGCAGGTCTTGCTTAAAACCCTCCAGGGATGGAGAGAGTGCTGCCTCTCAAGAGAGTCACTTCCACTGTCAAACAGCTCTTACCATCAGAAAGTTCGTTGGAATCTCTTTTCGTGTAACTTGAATCCATTGGTTTGGGTCCTACCCAATGGAGGAGCAGCAAAAAAAGAACTTTGCTCCATCTTTCATGCGACAGCCCTTGAGATATTTGAAGACGGTTCTGTACAGCAAACTACATTCCAGATGCACAAAGATCAAGAGATTTGCACACGCATAAACCTTTCCCTTTTATTTTTCATTCAGCGAAGCAAGAAGCACGTTTAAGCCAGGCCAAAGTACTAAAGGAAGGCCCAGAGTCAGGCTCGGAAGTGGTATGGCCTGCAGAGGGGGAATAGTCTCTGGCAAGCGTTCACAGCATCTCTCTACCTGCTTGTGTCTTTCAGAGCTAATGCTGGATATTCTGGTTTCATCTCGAAGGAGACGGTGATTTGAGCTGAGCCGCTAGCCGGGAGCAGCGGTGACAAGCACGTGCCCGCATGCTCGTGTCCCCCCCCCCCCGTTCCCCTTCCTTCTCCTCTCCTCTTTCATTTCCAGTGCCTGTGTTTGCAGAAAAAAAAACACACAAAAAAACCCTAATCTAAAAAAAGAAAAGAAAAAGTATATATATAAAAAAGGAAAAAAGGAAAAATCCAACCAGACTTGATTCTAAATAAATAAATAAAATAAATCAGCAAACCCAGCCGAACCAACCCAGCTGTCCGAATCTCAGCGTGGCCACACTGCGCCTCCCAAATCCCCACCAACTCCATTTCTTTGTGTCCGTCCGTCCGGCTGTTCAGGTGACCAGGTGTTGCAATGAAAAATGTCTCAACTTCTAACAAACAAAACAAAAACAAAAAAAGGCTCCACCTCCCTGTGTCGACCCCAGTGTTGAACGGTGTTAGTTTGTTAGGTGAAATATATATAAATATATATATATATATAAAAAAAACAAAAAACCCAGAAAAAAAACTTTTACAGTATTTGCATTCTCTGCCAAAGCATGGGCCTTCTCCAGTGGTCGTGTTCGCGCTTGGAAGTCTGTGACCTGTGTTACCGTTTGTTTTTGCGGAGGATGCTCTTTCCGAGCTCTCGGGCTGACCGTTTTTTTTCTCCTCTAGCTGTGGTTGTGGATTATGATGATGATGATTATAATTATTCAGACTCTTTATTTATTTTGTTCTTCTTTTGGCTAGAAGGTGACCCTTTCTGGGATGGGGGGGTGGGGGGTGGGGCTTTGTTTTCTGGGCCCCTCCCATGCTAACCCAGAGCCAGCGATTACCCGGTGGCAGTTGGCTATGGCCAGGCTGACGGGTTCTTCACGCGAAGGGTAACATAGCCTTAGAGATATAAAGAGGTCTCACTTGCAGGTTTTTTTGAATGTCTGGATTCTCATTGGCACTCACATTTCCCAAGCATCCCTGACCCTGACCTCTTGCCAAAGGGCTACCAACAGTTGTGTCGTCGTGCCTGTGCCCATGCCATGGCTTGCTTACGGTGGGGAAGGCCGCCCCGGCTTAATGGGGCTGGCTGGGACAGTCGTGACAGTTAGATTAGGAGACCTGGGGAGGAGGAAGGTTGACACCGCTGAACCTCATCCTCTTTAACAGTTCTCAAAATTGGACTCCCCGCCCAACAGAAGGGAGCAGCGGGTACCTCCTTGGAAGGCATTTTGTCGGCTTTTGCTTTCTGAAAGTCCAGCCCAGCTTTCTCCTCTGTGTTTTTCCTTTGAGCAGAAACCCGTGTTGATTTCAAACACAAAAGGGCTGGTTTGCTGCCTTTGCGGATCAGTTCTCAAGTTTTCATCAGCCGCGAAGGAGGAGGGCTGGTTAGCTAAGCTTGCACTTGGCCATTATTCCCTCGCTCCTTCCAGCTCACTCACTGAGAGCAAGAGCCTCCTGGCAACAAACTCTGTGCAAATTCCTCTAGCAGGAGAGAGGAAACCACTTCAGGCAGCTTCTGGAGCTGACTCTGCAGGCAGCCCTAAACAAGCCAAGCCAAAGGGGGAGTGGGTGATGCCCTGAATGGACCAAGCCCTAGTGGAGGAAGAAGGGAATGGAGTTGCTGTCTCTTTATGGGTCAGTGCAAGCAAAATGCTGTGGAGCTGCATCCATTACCAACCACAGCTCCGTTAGGTCCGTCCCCCCCAACCCCGGCAAAAACAAGGTACAAACAACTGTCCTCTGCTTACTATGGCGGGTAGCTGACATTTGCCGAGAGAGCTGGGTGATGTATGAAGTACAGGGATGTTTGTTCTTAATGGCCCCCTCCCTCCCGCCCCCTTTCATATTCACAAAGGAGGCAGGCACATGCCCCATTCAGCACCTCACTGCCCAAACGCTGCTCTTGCCTTTGGTTGATAGATTGGGGTGGGTTGCATCGTTGGACTTGGCTGAAGCTACAAGGAAAAAGTTTTGGAGGCTGCGAAATTGGGCGGTTTCCCACTTACTCCTCCTCCTGCCTCTGCTCAGCATGCCATAAGCATATTTTGGATAGGTCTGGAGTCGTCAAGCAAACCACCAATTGCAGGGTGGACTCTGACCAGCCAGCAAAGTGGCATTGTCGGTTTCAGTTAAGGGGTCGTCCAATCATTTCTCCAGAACCAGTGTATTGGGATGGGGAGATGCAAGAAACGATTTTAAACATCGGGGTAGGGAATAATGATAGAGGACTTGTGGGGGGGGGCAGGGCAAAAGCACCATGTTTAAAATTAGGCAGTGGTACTAGGTGCTTTAGAAATCCACACCTTCCTCTGCCACCATGTCAAATCAAGAGCCGCCATGTCTTCTTGGCATGCTTCTTTTGTAGTATGCTGCTGGTTAGATAAATTGCAGGCAATACGGCTGCTTGTGAAAGGAGTGAGGAAGAGTGTCATGCTGTAGTTCTGGCTGTAGTGGGAAGGTCTGAAAATTTTGCCCAGAGAGAAAACTTGTATTATGGTGAAATAATCTGAGAAGGGCTCTTTTGTCATCTTTGATCTTACTTGTGCCACCTCCCACCTGGCCTTGATTCACCTCTACCCAATGGGGTGCCTTCATATCTACTCTAAAAAGAGTTTCCTCAGACTGTTGGTCAAACCAGCTGGGCGTATATCTAGATGAGGCTTAGGAGGCGGTGAAACAGTTCTTTGTTGTTGTTCCAGAGATTGCTGCATTTAGTAACTCAGCCTGGTACCCATTAAAGGGTCTTACCAAATGCTGCAGAGAGGGTGCTAACATAGAATAGAAAAAAACAGGGCTGTACAGCAGCTACTCAGGTGGATCTTTCCAGAGTGTAGAGTTTTAATTGCTAGAACACACTGCCTCTCATTCAAGGTTTGCAAAGTTTGGGAGACTTTAATTGGGTATGTATATACTGTAAGAGCAGGACTTGCAGGCATTGCTAAAGCAGGGCTGCGATTCCTAAAGATTTGCAGGCTTGGCTGGCATGGGACCTACTGGCAGGCATTCTCAGTTCAGTCATGTTAGGAAGGCATTCCTGCTTCTGGAAAGGGTGGTGGTACCTAGTGAAATGCAATTGCAAGATTTGCTGGTGGTGTTGGAACAGCCAAAGGATAGAAAATTCAAGAGTGAATTTTCTTCAGTTGGTTATTGAAGCATGACAATTTTTGCAGTCTCCCAGTCAGCAAGCCATCATCTGACGTTGAACAGGCATCAGTTACTTAGGTGAATTTATCTCAAAATGTTTAAATTGTGCAATTTCAGCATCATTGTGGGCTTGGTGTTGTTGTTTTTTAAAAACCCAAAGAGGAGGAAACACTTATGGATATGGTACGAGCATGAAGGTCAGTAGAGGCATGGGAAATGAAATGTGGTGCTAGTGCAGAAACAGCTTTAGCCCAAGGTTGCCCTCTGCTATCTTTTCAATGGGTTTGTAGCTCTGAATCAGGGCATCAACCACCCAGAAAACACACATTGTGATCCATTCAGATCATTGCTCACAGGAGGCTGGGCTTACCTGCGTGCCAAAGCAACAGTGGTTGCTGTAAATGCTGACCGTAGGAGTGCATTTTCAGGGCAATACTTCTTGCTATGCTTCCCATTTCCCTCCCACCAGTGCTGACCTCAGCAGCTGGAAGCATTGCACAATAAAGTAGGGGAAGATGCAGCATTTTGGATTTTTAGAACAGGTTGAAGATCAGACTCTTATGCCTTGCCATCGATGCTATTTTTCCACAAAAAGAGGTGCCAGAACTCATGATGAACACCTCCCTCGTTCTCTTAGAATGGCAATGGCGCCCACCTGAGAGGTGCTGGAGCTGAGTTCCAGCTGGAAAATAAAAGTCCTGCTTGCCATAATTGCATTTCCATTAGCTACAGTTAGAGGAAAGGCTTTCACACTAACATGGGTGCACAACCAATATTCTGCTCATGTGAATCAATGGGCAGCAAAACAAGTTGCCAAAGGAACTTACAGATTTCCTATCACTAATATTTTTATAAACTATTGGGTATATAATTGTGAGGTGGTGGTAAAATGAGGTTAATTACCGTAATCCAATTTTAGTGCTTAGGAATCACCCCATCTCGTAAATATCATTGTTAACAGCTCTCTTTTGATTCCTACATGCAGATAATCTCTGTATGGGCACAAAAGATGTTTTAGTGGACTCTTTATAAAGAGATGCAGTAGTTAGAAGCTCTGAAGAGCTTTGGGACAAGCAGGTCACCACAAATTAGTCTTCCATTATTACCATCCTACACCTGATAGATTATTCTTGAGTCAATGTCAGACAATTTTCTTTGGAAAAGCTTCCTCATCGAGCAGTCTGTTGGCTCCACCACCAAGACCATATCAATGTTTTACTTGGCAGAGGAGCCAATGTTAAGCCAGGGACTGCAAATTCCCCCTTCAACCACGGTTTGCAACAAGAAGATTGCTACTTTGGCAATGAATGGGGTAGTCCTCTCATGCAAAGGAGCCAGTCTTCCTGCTAGAAGCAACCTTAATGCAGGTGCATTACTGCTGAAAGCTTCCTGCAGCGTGTCTTTCAAAGTGTCACGGCAAGAATAAAAGAAGTGCTCAATTATCAGGCATATCTAAATCATCTTCCATCCAGCACTCTCGGAGACACCAAACTAAAGATGACCAATTTGTGTCTTCTCCACAAATCTTTCCAGTAGCATTTAAGTAGGTCAGAATGTTCTTCCTCTCCTGATTCCATTTCACTGGTTGCTGTTTGTCAAGGGCTTGGAAACACGGAGATGATGTTATCGGCACCTCACACAGAACGGTGGGTTGGTGGTTGCACCACAGCATTCCATAATATTTAGCTGGGCCCTCAAAAATGTATTCTCATTCATATTACACCACCTTTGTGTCTACTTGACCATCAAACCTGTGTTTCCAATTCAGCTCAAGTCCACATTCACAAATCAACTTAATATGCTGACAATGCATGCAGTTGTAAACCTCAAGCTGAACTCAACAAAATTAAGAACTGTACACTTCAATTTAAAAGAAAAGGCCGCACAGCACTTAATTCAACAGTAATGTTCTGTGCACTTCACTTTGAGCCTATAGCTTTCTCATACATAGGAATATATTATATTTTATACTGATACGTCATTTTATCAGATTGCTGCATTTTATCTCCCCACCCAACCCGGCTTTCAAATGAATAAACAGTAAAGTTCCACACCTAAAACCCCTTCCCCAAAGGGTCAGGAAAACTCTGCTCATTTTAAGTGAAGCCCCCTGTGAAATGGGTTTCAGGATTCTCTCCTTAATAAGGATCTACTATATCTTAACATTGCATAGGAGCAAAGGAGTTAGGTCAACAGCATGTAGCCAGGGTCAAAAAGGGCTATACAAAGGAGTGGAAGAATCTTGCTATTAAGCAGGATTGTCAGGGCTGATATCTCATGGTAGTTGCACAGCAAGGCCAAGGAGGGAATGCCAGGATACCCAGGCTCTGTTGCACAGGATACTGAGAAGCTAATTGTGTGTGGCACAAGGGGAAGGGCTCAACACTTTCTGCAACACTGCAGGGTGTCCTTGGCGTGTATTGCACAGTGACCTGGTTTAGACAAAATGGGAGCTCTGTGTTTTCCATTATGCAGTTGCACAGCAGTGAGACTTGGGGGCTTGTGCTCCTTCTTCCCTGTGCTCGAGAGGAGTGTGACAGCTGCTAGGTTTCCTTTTGAACCCACTACGTCTGTTGTTGCTCTGGTTATGTCCCAACTTGGGGATCCTGGTTGATTCTAACTGGCTAGATTTTTTAAAAAATAGGAAACCGAACCATAGTTTGATTCTGGTTTCATCTAGCCTAAGAAGAAACCACAGTTCCCCGAGGAGGAGAGTATGAGCATGAGGCTTGCCACAGTACATTCTCATTAACAGGAAGTCATGGTTTCCTGTTGCATCTGAACCAGGATATTTTTTCACTATGAAGCAGCCCTGCTTGTTCTTTAGATGGAAGTGATCACCAGGGGGCGCTAAGGGATTGCTATGAATGGCCTGTGCCACATCTATCCATCAAATCATCCTCCCCTCTGATAACTCGACACACACACACACCAGCAACCAGTCAGTTGCTAAAAACTGAGAGAAAATGTAAGCAACTTGTAAGAAAAGCAAGCTTCTCCTTTTGTGTGTGTAAACAGTTTCAAATGTACCAGCAAGCTTGGCCTCACTTTGTATCTAAAGGTTGTAGATTGAGAAGAACTCCAATACGCTTCCGGTGTTGGCTGATCAATCTTTTCTTGAATGGAGTACTGAAAACTGATGCATGACGTACAAATTGAGAAACCTGGGCTGGTCTATATTTTCATTCCACATAAACTGCCACTTAAGCGCAGCTCTTGCCCAATTACCCTTCCTCAGTTTTATTCACCTGACAGCGTGCTGGTGTAATTTGAACCTGTCCTCTGCGATGGTAGATAATGGAATATAGATGACTTGTTGTAGAATGCATTTCTCTGTGCTTTCAATTTCTGTGGATAAACATGCCAGAGCCTGCAAGAGGTTTTTTTGCTGTGCCCAGTGCAATATGCAGAGCTCTGCATAAGTCAAAGCCCCCCTTCATGATATCTGGAGTCACAGTGGCTCATGTGTTGAAGCTGGCTTAATTGAAGATCAAATAGGGTTGCCATGTGCAAAAGAAGATGGGGTTTCGGTGTCTTTCCACAGTTGTGTAGATGAAGGGATTTGCAACAGGTGTAGTGTGTCATGCAAGGTACACATGCCTCTTCTACATGACTGTTAAAAGGTACAGGAGCCTAAGATGAGACATTTAAACCCTTTAGAATACAAGACCTCGTTGGGGCTGCTCTGCACTGTAGATATAATTTCAGGTTACATTTAGGAGGAACTCGAGTTCCACACCTCAGTACTTGGCAAGTAGCTGTGAGCTTAATAAGAATTCCGTGTTTTACCCAGCTGGCAGTGAGCTATTGGAACTAGAGCCTATTGGATAAGGAAAATAAGTGTTTTTTGTAGACTGCAGAAAAAAATGCATAAGATGCAAACATTTCTATGGTAGAAGACTGTTTGCCCCTGGAAAGGGAAGCTGAGGTTTGTAATTCTGTAGAAAACACTAGTAGAGCTAGGATTGTGTGGTGAAGCTTGCAATCACCTCTAGCAAACAGTACTTGGGGGTCAGAGCCTATTGCTAGTCCATGTGCATGTTACAAGGGGTTGGATTTGTGCCATTTCTACAATACTCAGCTGTGCTTATTTTATGCTTGCATCCCAACTTTTCTGATGACCTTACTGCACCTGACTGATCATGGGTGGTGTACTAAAGTTGAAAGTACCAAGTTCAATGAAACCTGCCTATCACCTGGGAGGATGATGCTTAGCATCCCCACCCTCCTGCCACAAAATACCACTCTGTTTAATCTCTAGGGTACCACTCTGGTCCCACTCTCAGTTTAAATTTCCAGCACCTCCCTTATTATTATTCATATCTATGCTTGGCACGTTTCACTGATCTAAATGTTGTAGAGTCAGTACCTCTCGTTAGCACAAAACTTAAATTCTCTATTCTATTGCTGTGTTCAGTCCATACGTAATCTGCATCCCCAAAAGGAAAGAACGAACTATGGCACACCTAGTTTTCTCAGCAAAGAAAATGATATGCACTTTAAGAGAATGTCACCTATTGCATGCCTGTTTTCAGACATTCTTAAGAAAGTAAACGTCTGTGGAAGGCACGAACCGTGCGATGTGCATGCAATGCAGAATCATCTCAAGAGCTTTCCAAAATAAGCAAACTTGTTTTTAAAAGTCCTCAAAAGAGATCTCGGACAGCATGATGGCAGGAATGTCCCCCTGCTGGCCTTTGCAATTTTGCACATACTGATAGAAAACACCTTGAGTGCAGGATTCAGAGCCTAATAAACAGCTGCACATAAGGCGCTGCAAGCTTCAGTTGTAAGGGCAAGGAGCCATAATCTTCACTTGGAAATAAGGAGGTGTTTAAAGCATAGTGCCTTGTGGCTAGGCTGTGGTTCAGTGGTTAGACAAAGGTCATGCAAACCTTTTATGTAATGAACTGTCTTTGCACATTTGTTTCTTGATCCCTCTGGACCGACTAGGCCAAATCTGACAAGCTGCTTGAGATCAATAAACACAGTCCTATATAGTACTGCTATCGAGGGCCCAGGTTGCCTTGTACAGTTGATAGACTTAGATGTCTTCCAGGATATCTTCTATGATTATGAAGTAGTGAAGCAAGGATCATTGATTCATTCCATTGCTAAGAGGTAGGAGGGAGTGGAAAACTCCTCAGCGACTTAGAAATGCAGTGGATTCTGTCTTGGGTGGCGAGAACTTCTATGGCATTCGAGTGTGGCCTTTGTCCAGGCCCTCCTACAAGGCCATCTCCATCGCTTCATGCAGGACTTCGCATGGCTATTGAATGTAAGGGCAACTGGACCAAGACAGAATGACTGGGCAGGGGTGGGAGACTTGAAGGGGGGAGAGGGGGGGAGAGAAGAGGGAATGGGCAGCGGTGGGGGGTGGGGGAGGCTGTCCCACCAGCACTGACACAGCATTGAAAGCACTTTATATTAAGAGGTTTAGATCTCTTACTCCTGCCGTCTCAGGACTGGGCTTTGCACTGCACCACCCTACCCACCAGAGAAGAGTTCAGAGGAGCTCAAGAGTGCAGGAAGTGTTAAATGATGCTCCTATTTCTAGATGAGGCTTAGGAGACGATGTCCCCTTGCATCTTCCCCTCCCCAACCCAGTTGTGTCCTCTCTGCCCAGGGCAGGGGATGCTAAGAACAGAATGCAGACTACTAGGGTTTAGGTCAAAAATGTGTTTCTCTTCCAAATTCATATTCGCAATCTAAGCTTATGGTGGCTCATCTTCATCCCACATCTTTGCATACCCACCTGAGGAGATAGTGCTTCCAAGACAGGAACATCCAGCATAAACCAGGGAGGAGATAACATTTAGAGCCAACACATTCTGGCTGAATTGCCTTTCTCTCAGAGCACCTTTATTTCTGCATTTCTTTTCCAGGGGAGGGGTTGGAAACAGGGAGGTGGGTACTGGATTAAACATGCAAGGAAAGCGAGAATTCAAATATGGGGACGTACTAGAATGCTTGTACGGTTTCTGTGGAAGACAAATGAGAAGTGTCTCTACATCCATGTATATGAAAAAAAAAAAAATTACAAGCCGCATGTTGAAACAGGTGTTTCATTATTAAAACATTAATGTACCGGGGCCTCCTCCCCTTTGGTGTTCACCTTGTTTACTATGGAACTAAGTGCGTTGCTGGGGGTATTTTTGGATTGGGGGAGGGGGGGTTGTATTTTCTTTTGCATGACCTTTAAAGAGAAAAAAAATCTATATATATCTATATCTATGAGAACTAAAAGCAAAGCTGAGCTGTTAGTCTGTCCCATGAATGCTGGTGGATCTTTCCTCTTTCTGACTTAAAACTCTCCCTTTCTTTTTCTTGCCATTTCACTGTCTTTTCTTTCTGAGCCTTGTAAGTGTAAAAATGATTCCGACTTTGTTTTTGTCTCGGGAAACTGCAAATAAAAAAAAACCACAAAAAGGGACAAAACAACTGGTGCAACTTTGTCTCATTATCATGTTCCTGAGCTTTACACCACCTGAAAACAGAGTTTGGCACAAAGAAAGCCCACTGAACAGGACTGACACAATCATTAAAGATTAGAGCATCCAGTTCATTTGTAGTAGCACATAAATATGTTTCCTCCCATGTGGTCAAAGCAGCATACATCATGTTCCCAGGAGGTCTCCCATCCAGGTACAGTTCAGACTCAGACCTGCTTGGTTACTGCATTGTGTACCTTGACAACAGACCCAGGTAGAGAGGCACAGGAGCGGGATTAATCTTGGGAGCAATGGAAAGAAACTGCTCCACAGAAAAACTGGGTGCCTTCACCTTCATTAGAAGAGAGAATCTTCAGACATTCTTTCTCGCCTCTCAAAGAGAAACCGCACATATTGTACAAGTAACACTTGAATTCTGGAGATGGAGGGGCAAGAACCATTAATGCCAAGGCACTAGTAGTGCAATCCCCATTATTAGGTCAGACCCGAGAAGCTGACCATTTAAAAGAAGATTACCACTCTAATGTAGCAGTCTCCGAACTTTTGGGCCCCTTGGACACCTTTGGAGATGAACTGGAGAAACCCCACACTAAACCAAGCACACATGGCAATATATTATATTGGCTACAGCAGAACGCTTCTATCAAGTCTCATTTCAGCATGGGGAGGAACGAGGGTGGGATCCTGTGGGCAAGCACCTGCTCTAATGTAATGTACTGCCCTTACCATGCCACAGAGATGATTCGAAGCACATTCCCACCCCATGTCACCTTTACTGACCAATATATTACCCTCTTTTGTGTTTCTCCTTGGGGTGTTCTTTTTATAGTTACAAGAATATCTGTCCTAAGAATTGCTGATGACACAATGTTAAATTACAGGCGCAAACCTGCAAACAGAATGATGACACTTATCTCAGAGCAAGGGGCTGGGGCTCAATGTATTTCTCCCCTATTTTCTAGCTTTACAACTGAAATGCCCTTTTAGACTTCTTTGCCCAACTGTAATAACTGACATGAATGTGCAAGTCTAAGGCAGAGACAGGAGGCTCCTACAACTTATACTTCTGCTGTCTCCATTAAGAAGCACTGGGAACAGAAAAACAGATCAGTATCCTGAAGAAAAAGCAACTCAAGTATTCCAAGGGATTGGTCTACATAGCCCAAAGCTGAACAGCCCCCTGCAAATTTAAACCGATCAGCTAATCACACAGGAAGGCCCAGGAGGATCTGGCAAGAATGAGGTAAATCTGTAATATCAGGCATTGACGCCCTACCATATAGTGATAGATGCTGTATCTGGTTCCTGCATATAATTCCGGAGTCAGGGTTGGGAGCCTGTGGCTCACCCCATGTGGGACTCCCACTCTTAACAGCCTTGGCCAATAGGGCCAATTTGTCTGGGATGATGGGAGTTGTAGTCCAGTACCATCAGGAAGGCTACAGGTTCCACACGAGCAATTCAAAAGTTTGAGGACTCATTCATTCTTGCATGGATGATGTGAGACAAGCCATTTTTGAACCATCAAGTAATAACTTTATCCATGTAGGTATAATCCATTAACCAGTACATACAGAAGTTAGGCCATATTTATTAAAATACAATCTTTAGTAAAAGCTTCCACATTAGAAAGAGGACAGGTTGAGAGGTGTGAGCACATGAGCCTAAGGTCGCAAAACACTTTACAAATTAGCCTTGCTGTTTTACTTCTCGGGGTCAGTTTCTGAAGTTAATTTTCAGTTTAAAAAAATGACAAACGGGAACAGTTGTTCTCTCCCAAAGCAAGGAGGAATGGAAATCACTGTGGCTCACTACCCGGCCTCTTGTTAGGAGAGAACTCGTTAAGATCAAGCCCAGAAGACCATTAACGAAAAATGGGCTTTACAGAAAAGACAGCCCTCAGATACATCTAAAGCAGAGATCCAAGGAAGAAAAGAAAAGAAATTAAGGCTGGTGATACACTGGCACCAAGAGGGGTGCTGCACTGGTACTACCAATGCAGTCTGCATAATAATGTCGATTCAAGTTTGTGATTGGCCAAGGTGTGCGAGGGGCTCTGCTGCAGAGAGCAAGTAAATGCAGCCAAACTGTCCCAAAACATCCACCCTCAAGCCAACACAGGTCAACTATGATAACAAAAGCTGAGTAAGACCCTGGGTCTCTCATTTGGCCCATTTCACCCCTGCCCCGGGCTTGGTGTAGGCTTTCTTATCAAGTAATAAATACATTGCAAAAATGGGTTTGAAAGTTGAAGTTGCTGTTGCCCATGAGGAAGCGGCACAGTCAAATATGTCACAAAAGCACAAAAAAGTGAACAGATTGCAAGTCACGAATTGCACTCATGCTCACGGTCCTTGTCGATAAGCCTCGGCTCTGCCCTAGTGGCATTCGCCCCCTTTGCTACAGCCTGTTGCACAGTAATGGAAGCAGGGAAGACCTCCACCCCTATAACCATCCATATGCCTCTCCGGAAAAGAGGGAAGCGTTATGGTAGTGATGTCACTTCAGTTACCACAAGACTTAGATCAGAAGATAGTTGTTTGTCACTGTCCCAGACATATACACCCTCCCAGAATCCCACTGATGTACAACAGCACAACGTAGCAGTTCTGTCCTGTTGACACCAAAGCTGCTATTCTCACGGCTCCTTCTCTAAGGCTTTTATTATTATTATTAAAGTGATGCTTCTCACCTGTGTGCAGACACACCCAACAGGGTTGAGGTACAGAAAAGGCAAGATCAGGGTGGAACTCCAATTGCAGAATAGCCTCCCTGCCTCCCAAGACAGAATGGGCCTAAGAGCTCAGGCACCACTGATAGAAAAGACAAGAGATTATTATCAACGTTTTCTGGTATTTAAACAAAACTAGCCAGCAGGGACAAACTCTCCAGTGGGGAGGATGTAGGTCCAGCCAAGAACATTACAAGACACCAAGACGCACAACTTCAGCGGCTAAAACACTTTACACCCAATATAGGACAGGTCAAACTACAGAACTCTGGCACAGCTCCGTGTGCAAAGCAGCAGGTGGTACTTCTGGGCAATGGCACAATGCCATCAACAAGGGCTGCTGGTTTAATACCATGGCAGGGGCACTGCCTAACAGCAGCCATAACACAACACATTGCCAGTGAAAGGGAGCTGCTGACTGTGAAAACAGCTTTTCCACTGTATATGGAGAAGCACTGCAAAAGCAACAGAAGCCACTGACCAGAAAACTGACCAGTGCCATGGATAAGCCCTCTCCAAATAAGCACTGAGACGAGACAGATTTCCAGTTTGTGATGCCACAACAAGCCTCCTTAAACATTTTTGTTTGACAAGTGGCAGTTAAGTGTTGGGTACGAAAATGAGCTGCTGCTTATCTCCTTGGCAAATGTAGTCACAAGATCAAAAGACTCTCCCAGGTTGAGCAAAAGGAAATAATTCCAAGCAGATTCGCAAGCCCAAGCTCACCCTGGGAACTTCTTTGCTCATTTCCTTGGAGCTCCTCTGCTGAACGGGCTGCAGTCCTGCCTTGCTTCCACAACTACCGCGGGACATTTTAGCACACTGAGAAACTCATCGTCACCACTAGATGCAGTGTTGAGACTGACAAGCCAAGTCTTGGTCCCGGCTTGCAACCGTCAGGTGGTCAGACTGTTTTCTTAGTGTTACGTAAACATACAGCAACAGATACAGAGTGAGTCCACATCTGCTTGCAGGTTTCAGAAAGAAGCAGGGCAGAGAGCCCCACACGGTAGCTATCCACCAGACAGCTAGAGCAGGGAGCCCATTTGGTACCAATGGAAAAAAGTCAGTGTCTATCCTCAGCCTCATAGGACAAGCATCTTGAGGCCCAAGATGCCTTTTTTCAAGAGGAGAAAAAAAAGATTGTTTTAAATTCATGAACCACAACATCATATCCTTTTTCAGTGCATCCAGCCTGGCTGAGGTGGCTATATCCGGAAACAAGGAGTGCCATGGGAAGTTGTAGGAGTGCATCTTTTCACTGCTGTGTCCTGGAGCCCTGAATGGGAATGAAGTCCAGAGCAGGTGGCAGGTTCCAGCCGACGGGGTCACATGATCTCACAGCACGAGTTCTGCTTGCGGGCCTTAAGAGATGGTTTTAAAAAAAAGCACACACACATTGAGAGATTCCCACTTAAAAGGTTTTAGCAAGTCAAATCCTCAGAAGCCTCCTCGTACAAAATCTCCTTGTGTCAGTATCAGCTTAGTTTATGCATTTTATCTGTCAAGAATACTTATTATATTCCATCCTTCAGTTTCTAAAAAAATGTCCAGAGAGGTTCATATATAATAAAAATAGCAAAAAACGAAACAAACCTAAACAATTATAATCCAAAGAAAGCAAAAGCACATCTGGAAGGCCTCAAGCAAGAATGCATCCTCCCCAGTCTCCATCGCTTGAAGGTGGGGTAGGAGAGTGTCAAGAGGGCTTCTCCCGATGTGGGAGGAAGTGGTCCATAATGTGCTGGGTGCCAAGCAATTTAGGGCTTAAAAAGTGACCACCACCACCATATTGCACCCCCCCAAAATCACATGCATGGGGATTCCCAAAACCTCATCTAAGTCGGTCTCCTTCGGCTCAGACAGTAAGATTATTAAGGGAGGAATGTGGCTGGTTTATTAATCTGTCCTGATTTCCTAAGTACAAACACTCGGAAACCAGGAAAGGAATTCTGGAGAGATAGAGAAATGAAATCCCTAAGGACCATGATAGCTCCTGTCTCTGGAGTGGGGAGGAGAGATGTTCCAGAAGGGGAAAGGCTGGCATGGGAAGGAGCTGCAGGGTAGGCTCCTCACAATACCTGTACCAAGGAAAAGATACATAAGAATAGGGCCAGAGGGCTGCATCCAATGTTAGTCCTATTCCAAGGAGACCCACGGAAATCAATTGACATGAGTAACTTATGTCTGTTGATTTCAATGGGTCTGTTATGAATAGGACTAGCACTGGCTACAAGCCAGAGGAAGCCAAGTGCTAATGTGGGCCGGACCAATATCAAGATGTTTGAGGCATGCAGTAATTGCCATTTAGGTCAGGATGATTATTATTTCATGTTTCCATTTGCAATTCGCAAACTTTTTCAGCAGGAAAAATCTTATTAGTTCCAGCCCCCACCTAAATTTCCTGTATTTAAGGGCTCTTTCCATTTCATCTCCAGCTAGGCAGATAATATAATCTAACTGTTCATGATAGACCGGGTTCCATTTCCAATGCAAATACCTGTACAAGAAAGCCATGATTCTCAGACAAAAACACTCATTTGCTGCCCACTCTTGCCCTTTCCCCCACTTATATGGGTGGTTGTCATTATTTTTATGAAATAAATGAAATTGTTGCAGGAAATTATGAACAGAATTTGATCACCACATTGTGGAAGGCAGAGACATCTGAAGCCACATTTTATTTTTTTAAGATAGAGAAAAGAGCAAGCCCAATTATTATCATTAGAGAATAGATCATTATCAATTATCTAGCATGTTAATGGAAGCCAAACCTCCCTCTTCCTAAGTGTATGGCAGCCTATTACAATGATCCAGCTGTGTGGATCTGCAAGGAGAATTATACTTTACTCAAGAGAATCTGTTGCTAGAGTCCTAAACATCACAATCCACAAGAGCTTTTCACAGATCCAGGACTAGCAAGAGATATGAGAATTACTTCACACCCTGCCAATTCCCCCCAGGAATTACATGGTAGGTGTCTCACAACACTCGGCTCTAAGAACATACCACCCATGAACACTCTGCTGGAAAGACGGAGGAGAAGTCAGTGAGACAAGATAGTTGGGCCTCTGGCCACAATATACTTACAGTTTTGTAGAAGGCTTTTGACTGAGTTCCAAGAACTTCTGATTTGGACACCAAGTCATCCAGCTTCTCTCCTCTTTCTAACAAAGACTCCATGGTATTGTGCTAAGTGAGAAAAGACAAAGCTGAAAGATGGAGGCTGCTCGTGGCCAATAATTATTGCAAGCCCAGCAGCTCAAACTGCAGCAGAGATCAAGTTTAAGAATCGGCAGAGCTACGGTCACACACACCATGCCACAGAGCTCCCCACCCCTTCGTATTATAAAATAGTAATAAAATGAAAATCTGCTTTCTGGCTTGGAAGGTGCTTATATTGTTGGTTTTTAAGGCAAGGTTCTTGGACTCTGCACACATCTGGCTCTCACACAGACTAACACTCCATTGCTGTCACCACTACAAGCATATATTCGTCCCTTCCTCTCACCTTGGCCCCTGCCAAAAGGTGTGTAAATTCTAAACCCAAACTTTAAGAAAACACAAAGGTGCATGCCTGCTTATACATATAAATAAAAGCTTTTGCCCCGTCTTCTTTCTTTATGTTTGGGGCAAGAATCTGCTTTGTGTCCCCTTCTTTTTTTATCAGCAGGGCTTGATGACATGGAGCTTTTTTGGTGGTGGCCCCTGCTCCTCAGTATTCTCTGCTCAGAGAGGCACACATGCTGACCTCACTGCTTGCTTTCAGCAAACCTCCCTCATCCTTAGAGCTCATTCCAGTTGCTGCTTTTTTATTGCAACTGGGTTAGCAATCTATTGTTTTAGTGTGGTGTATGTTTTATTCTTGGGTTCGTGGTTTTTTGTTTTGTATTTTCATTGTCACCTTCAGACTCTAATTCTAACAACTTACTTTTAAAATGTAAACAAAATTCTGCCTCACTGTTCAAGAGGGTTCTTTTCTAATTGACTGAAATAGAGGCTATCTATTCAACTATTTAAGCATGTTCTCAGAAGAGTGGGGAAACCAACTGTATTCAAAAAGTGTAGCAGGAACAATACTTATATTTTAATTTGTCCAACACTTAAGCAGATGACTCTGTTTTCAGATGCTTAAGACTTAATGAACATTAATATTTAGGCTTAAGTTGCCCATAATCATTATCTAGGCTTGGTAAGTTTTTACACAGATCTGCAAATAAACAACATCTCAAAGTTTCAGCACTTAACCCAGAGAAGTAATTCTCTGCTCCCTAAGTGCAGCTGAGAAAGCAAAACTGCTTTAAGATTTAATATATGTTAAATAGTTCCCTTCTTAGCTGCTTTAATATTCTGTAGAGATCTTAGAAGCTCAGTTTAACTCCCAGCCTCTGGCACATTGCTTGAGATGGGAATAGGAATCAGGATTCCAAACAGCCATACACTGAAGCATTTGCTCACCACTACAATTCACCACAATCAGGACATCCCTAAATTGTGGGGGAGGTAGCAACTAAAGCATGATTGCAAAACAGGACAGTCAAGACAATTCTGTTCTGCCACACAAGAAACACTAGGCTCATTTTAAGAGATTGACTCAGATACTAATGACATCATAAACAGCAGCAAAGGGTGTTCCTAGCTAAAGTAGTAGTCATGACCTAGTTCCATCTGACTGCATCACTGTTCTCAGCTTAGCTCACGGCTCCTCAACCAGCTTACAGAATCACAAGTGCCCTATTAAAAGACTGGTGCAGTAACTCACACACTGTACTAATGCTGAAGAGAGCACCCTTCAAAGAAGAAAAGGGAAAAACTAAGGGTTTGTTTGCATAGCTTTCACAGCTTTGTGGGACAATATATCCTAATAATGCTGTTGTAGTCTCTGATGCTCTGGGGACCAAGGTACAGCAAATTCTGTACTGTCCTTCATTTTCTAAGTGGTCATGAGAAAGTCAACAAGACATTGGACTACAACTTCCATCAGATCCAGCCAGCAGGGCCAGTGGACAGGGATGATGGGACCTGAAGACCTACAATAGCTGGGAAGCACTGGGTTGAGGAGACTTGGTTTAACACAACATGTGCCAATTCCACAAGATTTCTATAAGAGTTGCCCCTTACCAGAATGACTTTGGTCTCATCCAACTCGGCTTGCACTTTTGTCATTGCGTCTGCATCACGAGGATTCTTAAAGAGGAACACATCACATTATTATAGAAGGCCAAAGTTGAGAAACTGGAGATCATCATTAGGACATTAATTTCTTAATGGAATAATCAGAAAGTAGATTCTTCCAACTGTACCAAGCTACATATATGACCCAAATCAAAAACTTCAACATTTTGGCAATGGAGATTTTGATAAAACAGTATTTCTTCCCTCTGCTAGAAATATTAAAGGTTCTTTGTACTCTTCCCAGAGAGCAGCCTCTTCTCATATAACATAGTAAAAACTAAATTAAGTCATGCAATTAGGACTATGGCTGCTAGCATGCAATACATGTGATCAATTAAGACATGCTTTCCCCTCCTAAACACACACATACACACACAAAAAAAACCAACAAAAAACAACAACAGAATAGTACTAAAACAAATACACATTGAAAGGCAAGTTAAAATCATGCACCAGACAACATTAAAGCTTCTTTGCTTTAAATGTCTAGCCCAGTTCAGTCATACCTGGTATTTACTAAGGTAACCATCCAAAGCTGTGTAGTTTATTGTTGCCGGGGTTCCAGAAGGCCAGTCTATCCTATTAACTTGCCTGGAAAATTCATCCAGCACCTACAATGCAAACTGACAATAAGAATTCAACTGCCCTCTCACTCATGAGAGCAACCTAGACCAAGATTCTCACAGTTCCCCAATACCATAATTGCCAATTGCAGACAAGTGACATCCAGTTTCTGTGTTCTCTACCGGAACACACACCTTCCTCAATAGGAAATGTTAATAAATACTCAAAGTAGTTCCAAGATCCAGAATAAGTTCATGGTCAGTAACAAATCAAAACCAGTCTCCAATTTTATGCCCTTAACAAGGAGGACAATCTAAGTGCATCCAAGGTAGTCCCATCTTTGAAACTAACCAGGTCTCCTTCCTTGTATTTACCAGGCTCAAACTGCCTGGGAAGAAAGCAAATGATTTACCTTAAACAAACAAAATAGTTGAACATCAAATGGCCCCAGAGCCAATCCCCTATTCAGGTATCACACCAATCACAAAAAGAAGCTAAGCTATAGTTTTATGTCTGGTCTGACCAACCATGGTTTGTAATTGGCTAGGTATATTTTCCAATAAACAAACCATAGATATATGGCCATCCCTCTGCCTCCAAAAGCTGCTGCACCATGGAGATTGGAGTTAACTTATGAAGCCTAAATGGAAAAAAAGAAGACAAGAATATCTAAACAGATTTTTCTGTTGTGTATTTGAAGCTCAAGCCTTGGGAATGGAAGGGCTGAAAGTTTTCAGCTGAATTGGGGAAGGGAGAGGGCAGTGAGGAGTGGGGGTGGTCATTTTGCCTAAATCAGGCATAGGCAAACTCGGCCCTCCAGATGTTTTGGGACTACAACTCCCATCATCCCTAGCTAACAGGACCAGTGGTCAGGGATGATGGCAGCTGTAGTTCCAAAGCATCTGGAGGGCCGGGTTTGCCTAAGCCTGGCCTAAATCCTAGGCTGGAGTTCTAAACTATGGTTAGAGAAAACCATGCTTTGGTGTGGTGCCCCAATTGAACTAACGTTTTACCTGTAATGGAGCCAAGCAATATTTATATACAGAGTATTATGCATTGCCAGGTAACGTACAACAGCATAGAAAATGTGGTATAAAATTTTGCACTGCAACTACAGGATACCATCACATTAAAATTCAATCAGTAGTCCAAATAAAATTAAGTCTCATAATAGAAGGCATTAAGGACCAGTAAAGCCCAAGGTAAATAAAGAAGGCTTCAGCATGTGCTGAAACGTTAAGAGCCTTAGCTCATACCTTATTTTGGAATGGGGGTAGGCCATTCCAAAGTGCCACCACAGGAAAGGCCCATAGTCCAGCTTCAAAACTTCTATTCTATGCTCTCTTGCAGATCAACTGCAGAATCATAGGTCATCTTGGTTGAACCTGGTACTTACCTTATCCAACAAGGTGAAACAGACCCGGGATGGATACTCATTGTCTGCAATCAGCACTCCAGCCAATCCGTCATTCCGCACATAAACATGGCAGAGATACTCTGAAGTGAAGAGAAAGATGAACAACTCATGTTTCGTCCCAAGAAAGTTGCTTAGTGTCTGAATACTAGATAGATAACAAATTTATTTGGGGACACCTCTGTTTTAGCATGCACTTTATTTAGGCATGCACATGTTGAACTTATCAACTCCCAAGTCTTTAGTCAAGATTCACTTTGAAAGAATGAATGGATTTCCCCCACTGCAGGACTGAGGCAGCTTCCAAGCACAAGGAAGAATTGTGTTTGGGTAGCACTGAATAGTGAACAGCACAAGGAAAAAAAATCCTTTATAGCACAGAGAATTTAAAACCCCCATCTGTAGCACTGTGAATAAAGCTTGAGAAAGGAATAATTCAGTTTTTGAGAAAGGGATAATTCAAATCGTTGAGAGCAGATCAAAGGTCTACCCAGTCAAGCGCTCTGTTCGCACAATGGCCAGATACCTACAGGAAGTCTGCAAGAGGGACATGAGTCCAACCGCACTCTGCCCGCTTATGAATGCCAGCAATTGGCATTCGGAGGCATTCTGTCTCCACCACATATTATACAGCCATCATGAGTAGCAGCCATTGACAGACTTATCCTCCATAATTTTGTCTAAACCCTTTAAAAGTCATCCAACTTGGTAGCCAATGCTTTCATAGTTTTAATTATGTGCTTCCTTTTGTCTTTTCCTTCCAACATTTGGCTTCATTGGGTGGCTCCAGGTTCTAATAGTATGAGAGGAGAAAAACATTTATCTGTCCGCTTCCTCCACGCAATGCAAAATTTCATAAACACTGCATGCTTTTTTCTAAACAAAAAACTCATGATCCTTCAGCCCCATGATCACTCTGGTTGCCGTTCCCAACCCTACAATATGTTTTTTGAGGTGTGGCATCCAGAACGACATGCAATATTCCAAGTGCGGTCACACCATTGATTTACATAATGGTATTTATTCATAATTTTATTTTCAACTCCCTTCCAATGATCCCCAACATGGAATTTGCCTTCTTCACAGCTGCCACACACTGGAGTATCTAGTGCTGTGCCAAAAATGCATTTTCCATGAACCAGGGGAAATAGAGGCAAAGGAATGCAGACCAAGGAGAGATGGTTTGCCCTTCTAGGTTCCAAGATTCCTCCTGCCTCCATTTTCTAAATAAAATTTTCAAACCGTGAGAAAAAAGTAATGAACGAAAAATATAAGAAACAGTAACTGACATAGACTTTTTCACTATTTCATAACAGGATATTGATAAATTATCTATACATATATGTAAATAAATGTATATATGTATATTTAGATGTATAGAAACAAAGTACTGTAATGATTACCATGCAACAAAAGTTAATATCCTTAAATAGGGCTGGACAAAAAGAGAGTAAGAAAAAGAAAAGATACAAAACAGCAGTTGATCAAATTCTGGACTACAATTCTCAGCCAGCACAGTCATGCTGTGAGTTGTAAATGGCACCAAGTCCCAACATGATGGGAGATGTAGTCCAAAATATCTGGAGAATACCAGGTTGAGGAAGGCTGTCTTAGTACAACCCAGACCTCTGTAAACTCTTACCTTGCTCCTTTACAGAAGCTCTGGTGCCAGGTTCTGAACGCTCTACTATCAGCTGACTTGTGAAGGTCATAAATTCCTGAACACTGAAAACAAAAGAGGCATGCCTCAATATTAGTTAGCAAAGCTCCCCAAGATTACCAAATGGATTACTTAAGAGCCATATATATCCCATAGAAGAATGTAACTTTACTAGCAGTTACAATGCAAATAAACTCACTGCAACACATCTGTTAATAGGAAAATAACCACAGGAAAAAACTACTATTTAAAATCGTCATTCTCCAAACAGACCCTAAAAGTGCAAGGTTTCATTAGTCTTTCAAAAGCAGCCTCCAAGTCTACAATTCATCAAAACTGCAAGTGTCAATAGATACATGTATCCATTCAACTAAAGCATTGCTGTCAACTATTTTGGTCCCAGCCTCTGCCTATGAGCCATATGTATAACTGCTGCCTAAACCATGTTGTAGCAAGACTAAAAGCTTGCTCAAAGAAATACATGAGCAGAGACAAAATGGATTCTGAGTTGCTGCAGCAGTTCTCATTCCATGTAATTCTGATTAAAAATATAGCTTTGTTGCAATGGCTCTAATATTCAAGAGCCAAATTCTATGCACTGTAAGATTAATGGCATGATATTTACCTGGGTACATACACTTAACTAGGGCTGGGCAATGTCAGCTTTTCAAAACTGCGATGTATCACCAGCCAAACATTGCGATCTGGTGATACATCGCGATGCTGAAACCTGGCCAAGCCAGGGCTGCTTGTTGCTGCCGCCCAGCACTGGGAGTGGAGGGACTCTCTCTGCTCCCAGTGCTTGGCAGCAGCATCAGGCAACCTTACCCAGCTTTGCAAGGCACGGGGTGCAATCCACCCCAGCGCCTTGGGGAGAGGGGCCTCCTGATGCTGCAGCTGAGCAGTGGGCCCGGCGGCAGCATCAGGCAGCCTCGACACCATTCTGCAAGGATTAGGGGTGCAAGCCAACCCAGTGCCTCATGGAGTGGGGCTGCTTGATGCTGCTGCCTACTTCACTCAGGCGGCCGAGGTCCCTCTTTCTCCCACTCCGCCTCCGCTGGCACAAGCTGGAGATAGGGGGTCTGATCAGCTGAAAGTAGGCTTCCTCAAACTGCCCACTTCTCAGATGATCAAGACCACACCACCTCTGACTCACGCGGTATGAGGGCCAGAGGCGATGGCAGTTTCAGAGGGATATCATGGGTGGAACTGCCACTGCTCATGAGTCCTTCTATGAACTGGTGCCAACGGGACTCAGGAGTAGCGGTGATTTCACCCATGATATACTGCCCGGTGAAGATGCCATTGCAATCTAGCCATCATACTGATCCTGGGCAATTGATACATCACCCAGGCCTACACTTAACATCAATAAACTCCATTAATGGAAAAGGTTAGGTGAGCACACTCAAAGCTGTTGATGTTAGACTTGCAAGTGAAAGGGGCAGCATTTTGAGAGCAAAGCACATCTGTTCAGATTGGCACAAGTATCAACCCTTTTTAACAAATAGTAAAATTCTTAATGAGAAGTAACATTCTTCTAAATAAGATCATAGGTGCTTAGACTTATCATAACCTTTGTTGAGATAACAAAAAATACACATATTTTTTTGCCAACTCTCAAACCAGAATGACTTCATTAGAATTCACTATCCTGAATTCCATTCAACAAAGCCAAAGAGGGCACTACAGTACAAATTCAAGTCCTTGAAGAGGACAGAGAAGAGCATCAGAGGAAAGTACCCCAGTAGTCATTCTGAGGCACTGGAAACATACCTGGATCTCTGGAAAAAGCTAAATGATGACACATCATAGGCAGCTTTCAGTAAATGCACTTTGGGATCTCCTTTGTAAAGGACACTTAAACTGTAAAGCTTCATCCTTTTATTTACTTAAGCCTCTTTGATTCTCAACAACCTGAGCAAAGGAGGAAAAAGAAAAGCACAAAAATAAGGTAGGATAAAGAGAAAACAGCAGCAGTAAGATACAATACTATGAGGAATGGATATCAACATGCGCTCCAGACTAGATTTCTATAGGCTCCAAACCTACTTCATTTACACACTGACTGGGAAATGGAGCAGAGAAAGACTAAAAGTTCACACAGCAACTCTATACACACTTACTGAGGAAGGCATGATATACAATTACATCACTAGTCTGAGAAAACATTCATCACAGATAAACATGAAAAACTACAAGCACTCACTCATTATTTCAGAGATGCTCAAAGACCAAGGTTTCAATCAGGGAAACCTGTGGACCACCAAATGTTGCTAAACATTTGAAAACATAAGCTGCAAGTAAACCAGAGGCTCAAACAGGAGTGCTGGGATTGTCTGAAAGCAAAAGCGCTTCCAAACAGTGCTGCACTGCACTTTGAAGTTCCAACAATTGGGATTTCAAAGCACTGCATGCCATGACATCACAATGACACCCGGTGACTGACAAGTGGGAAGACTGATCCACCCATCAAATATGGCCTACCGGGAGGTGGGGCGATAATGATCTGGCTCGCCAGCCAGAAAAGATGTCCCAACATAGTAAAGCAATCAATTTTCAAATGGTACCAAGGTACCAAGATTCCTTGCTGTTTTGCTGCATAGCTGCAATCTTACTGAAGAGCAAGACTCACGGAACCAAGTGGGCCTCACTTCTATGCTTAGGACAGCTACCCTCCTCTGAAAGCAAGACGGAAAGAGAAAAGACTATTTGGTCACAGACAATGGACAGTCACTGCCGGCAGAAAATGACGGACTAGAGCCCTGGGATTCAAGTGCTGGGTTGGGTGTCAGGACCCACTAGTGGGTCACTGTCTGATCCAAGGTGCAACAAGAACACAACCACCATGAAATCATATAGTCGGAGATGAAGGCGTATTTGGGTTAGAAGTGGAAAGTGGTTGGGAAAACGCAGCCAGGTGGGCGGGGTATAAATAAATAATAACAATAATATTCCTGGGCATGAAAAGATACCTGGACTAGAAGGGCAAATCAGATAGGCCCCACAGCAAGGGTGGAGAACCCATGCGTACCTCCAGCTCTCTCTGTCCCACCAGCAATAACCCCTCCCCAAGCAACATCTGGAGCAGTGTTTCCCAACCTTGTGCCTCCAGCTGTTTTTGAACTACAACTCCCATCATCCCTGAATAGCAAGACCAGTGGCAAGGGATGGTGGGAATTGTAGTCCAAAAACAGCTGGAGGCACAAGGTTGGGAAACACTGATCTGGAGAGCCTCAGAGCCCCCACCACTGGACTAAAGACTAGGGGCAGGGCGCATGCGCTGCAGAGGCCTCCCACCCCCCCCACCCCCGGTTCAGCCTCCAATCGAAGGCCTCAGGTGACGAGAAAGGCCCGAGGCCCTTTAAGAGCCTCTGGGGGAGCAAGCGGGGTAAAGCGGAGGGGCGTCACCTGTGAGCCAGGATAAAGCCCCTCGCTGCGCCCCTGAGGGAGAAAGAGAGAGCCCAACTCTAGGCCTGTCGCTTCGGCTTCTCGTACAGCGCCGAGCACACGGCCGGGCGAGGAGCAGCGACGGGGGGGGGAGGGCCCTCTCGCCCCCCGACTGGGCCCTTCGAGGCCCCTCCCTCCCTCCCTCCCTCAGCCGACGACGTCGACAGGTAAACGGCCAAGCGCGCGCCTCGCTCACCTCACGGCACGGGGAGCTCCGATTCTGCTCCGGGCGGCGCCCCCTCCCACGTCACGTCACGTCTCGCCTCACAAGGCTCCCCGGGCGGCTCGGAGGCGAATGAACGAAGCGGAAGCTTTGGACGCCCCGGATGTGGAGCCCGGAGCGGAAGTGCCGGCGAGTCGCCATAGAGGTAGGAATATTATAAGAGTGGCCCTAGTCTGTTGACGTGGAGATGGGGTTGGGTTCGGGGTTTTTTTTGAGGGGGCGGGGGGGCATTCCCCTTTCCCTTTCTGTTTAATCGTCGGAAAGTTAAGTCGACGAGGTGAAGAGACAGTTTCCAACGCACTTCCTGGTAGCTCTTGGGGAACTGTCCCCTCTGGGAAAGATGGTCTCTAGAGTCAACTCGGAAGCTGGTAGACCCAGTGCGAATCTAATACATTACAAGTTCTGTGGGGACCGCCGCGGGAGCGCATTGGCCGTACTGCGCGTGCGTCAGAACTCGGTTTGACTCAAGGGGCTGCAGTCGCAATGGTTCAACTACTGAGGCTTCCGGATCGATTTTGCAATCAGGCACAATCCTCCATGTGCGGGGCAAGATCGGTGGTAAATATATAGGAACTGGTGCAAATAAAAAAGAATTAAAAAGGAAATCGGTGTTTTTAAATAACCATGCCCACTTCACAGCCGCATTCACCCCACAAAGATACAACAGAAGCTTGACAACGACAGAGGCATTTTCGCTGGTAGAAATGTAGCGCCGAGATAATCTTTACGTGTTGATTTTCTACCTGTGTGGAGTTAGGGCATAGCAGTGTACTTTTTTATTATTTCGTTGTTGCAGTGCTCCACTTAACAAAACACGTAGGAAGAAAACTACATAGGATTTTAAAAAAAAATGAGGTTGTGACTTTTAAACGTCGTCCGCTCGCTGTTTGTGTTGAATCTGATTAGTGCAATCCCATATATTACTCAAAAGTAAGCACTGCCGAATTCCATGAGGCTTGTCCCAGATAGGTGAGCCTAGAAATATTGTCTGTGTTCTCTAAATATAAATGCACACAAACACTAAAATGCAGGAATTTAAAAAAAAAAAAATTAAGCTATTAAACTTGGACTTGCAACTGAGCTGCATTTAATAGTGGTTTAGCAATCAATCCCTCGTCCTAGGGAACTCTGAGAAATGTGGCTCTGTGAAGAGAACAGGGGTCTCCTAACAAGCACCCTTAAGAAACTACAGTTCCCATGATTCTTTGGCAGATGCTACTTGAATTAGTCTGGCTCAGGAGGTTCATAGCGGCAGCTGTGTGGACCTAGGCGATTTCCATTGATGCCACTCCTCCTGGACCAAAATACCCTTTTTCCCTTTTACATTTGAGAACCCTAGAGCAATATTGCATGGCTATGATGAGGGACCAAGCACATGCAGCGAGAACACAATTTAAAATGTTGTTTATTTTTTAACTCTGGGGGTAGGCAGCATGGTTAATTCAACTTGCTGCAAGGAAAAGTAGCCTGTTGCAACTCTTTCATTTAGAAACATTTGCAAACCCTTCCATTCCCCCTTTGCCTCTCCTAGGAAAGATTCTAACCACAACCAGAATTATAAGGCAACCTGGGTTTTTTATCGACTTGTCAAGGAGTTTGCCCCCCCCCCCCAACTGAAGAGATTTGCCCACATCCTGCAGCCAATCAGAGGCATCCTCTTCCAGAGGCAGAGCTCAGCTGATGCGCCTTCTAGCAAGGAGATTTCCTTAGCATGACGTGGCAGTGGAAGGCGGACAGCCTCCTTTCCATCCCTCGCCTATGATTTCCTACGCATGTCTATAATGTTCCATTGTTTCCATTCGGACTTCGCTTTCTCCCGCCTGGGCTGAGAATTTCAGCCGCCCACCCTCTGAAATGCTTTGACGGGGACCACTAAAGATCCTTTCTCCATTTCACTTTCTAAAGTTCAAGGCTTTCCACTCATCCTGGATAATTCAGGATTCTCCCCTGTTTCAATGTGAAATGTTACATCTTGTACTGATAGTTTGTCCTGTATTTCCGCCTCTGCCAAGTTAGGGAACCTCTCCAAACGTATGTGTTTGAAAAGGTCTGTGGAAGGTTATGTATTTAAGCTCTGCTAGCAAAGCACAAACAGATTCACACATTCATTTGTATGTGTGTGTGACAAATTCCAGAGGGGCCATCCTGTTAGGCTGCAATAGATTGTGCTTTGAAGTCACTTCACCACCAGATAAAAAAAAAATAAAAAAATCCGTGTCCCACCCTAGTCATTATTTTGCCACAACAAAGGTGGCAAACTTAAAATGTATTTATTATTATTTTATTTATGATTTTCAATTTTATGCATTTCAATAATCTAACAATCATTTTAACACTTCAAAACTTCCTCCCCCTCTTTCTGAGGGTCCTTAAATTTACTTTTAATATTTTCTGCATATCCAAATTAACTTAATTT
Organism: Podarcis cretensis; assembly: GCF_951804945.1. NCBI lineage: Eukaryota > Metazoa > Chordata > Lepidosauria > Squamata > Lacertidae > Podarcis > Podarcis cretensis. The sequence goes on along the minus strand of NC_137185.1, from coordinate 35,225,119 downwards.
GCTCATTTATTCATCTGCTTCAAAAAAACTGCAGGTTATTACAATAATCCTGCTAATGTTCTTATCTGTTTACAGTTTATTTGTAAATATTCAATAAACCATTTCCATTCTTTTGTAAAAAGTTTGTTATCTTGATTTCTTATTCTTCCGGTAAGTTTAACCATTTCTGCATATTCCATAAGTTTTTGTATCCATTCTTATTTTGCTGGGACTTCTGCTTCTTTCCATTTTTGGGCAAGTAACATTCTTGCCGCTGTAGTTGGAAGCAACCTTACAATGTAAACCCCTACAATAAGTGTGGGACAAGACATTTACTCGGTGGGGAAGAGGCTGCAGCTCAGTGAAAGAGCATCTTTTTTTGTGTAGGTGACCCTAGGTCCTCAATATGAAATTCTACATATTGATCTGACATTAGAGGACAGACCTTTGAGTGCAGGCTTGTAGGAGTTCCTGTGACTGAACCACAGCATCTTTCTCTAGAAACCCAGGTGGGGAGCATCCCTATTCCTTTCTTCTCCAGGCCAGGTGGGCCAATGAGGATGAGATATTCGGCAAGGAAACCCTCCTCTCTTAAAACTAAAAGCACAACCGGTCTGTTTCGATGCCTACTAACAAGTACCAGCGTGACAGCGATGAATCCCTTGCTCAGGTTGTTCACTCCCATGGTAAATATTCAGAATCAAAGTGATGGTGGGGGTGCGGGAAACGGTTTCACTTTGGGAGAAGGAGACACTCTATCCTCTGACACTCCCACTTCTCATTGGTTTCTCCAGGCTGGATATGGAAGCACCTAAATCCCCCCACTTCTCCCTTTTTCTTTCTTTTTTTTAAAAAAACCAGCCTTTCATTCTTTGGAAATGGGTTGCTGTGAACCATCATCACTATGGGAGCAGAACAGGTTGCTAAGCCCTGCAGTGGAGTGGTTGCTGTAGCAGCTGCAAAGTGATAATGTGGCTGTTATGCCCATTCGAATTAAGCCCTATTCCCATGGTAGCAGTATTCCGCATGACAGCTTTAATGGCATGGACAGGAGGGGCTCTGGTGAGGTGGTAGTGCAACAGGATTTTCACCACCAGTCACCATGGCAATGCAGGGTTAGCCTTGAGACCCCAGGAAGCAACCTGTGTGGACTCTGGGAAAAAAGAAAAAGGGAGAACGTCACCGGCTGAAAAAGTAAATAAACTTGATGTTGAGTTCAGAAGAGGAGCAGAATTGAGAGGAAGTCAGCGAGAGGCAACGGGATCTGCGCAACGCTCCCATGCGCTGTTACCTGGGCGGAAGGGAAAACTCTTGTTACTGGAACGGGCCTCATTGCTTTGCCTTTGACAAGATGCAGGTTGGCAAAACGGATCCGCACAGGATGGATGTTCCTTCTCGATATACTACCAAGTGAAGCATAAAACAAGTCCAAGGCCAGGAACACCCCATTTCACTCAGGGAGAAATCCAGACACCAAAGGTAAAGCGGAAGAGGAAGTTTTGTCACGTGCCGAGCAACTTCAAAGGGAGAGGAAGCAACCTTATACATGAAATAAACAAGCTAAGAAAGTGGAATATTCTCAACAGGAAGAACTGCCCTCTCTGCTAAGTTGTCCCAGCAAGAAAGGAGGAGGGGAGGCAAACTGGGCATTGGGCAACTTTGGACTTTGTTGGGGACTGGTCAGAGAGCAGCTGGTGCTGACAGCTGCCCCAATGCTGGATCACAGAACTAGGATGGACAGCTCCAAGAAGGGGAAGGTAATGTTTTACATTTGTCTTCTAGTTTGGGGGAATCTCCTTGGGTGGATGTGAATCCTGCATAGGTTTGGCTGCCCTGCAGAAGGTAGTATCTATGTGATGGTTCCCCACGCTGGTGGTCACAAAGCCATAACCTAGAAAATGCACATGGAGCAGAAATTCACTGGTGCAATTGTGTTCTGCAATTTGTTGCTCCCCTGGTGTTGCTGCCCAGCAAGCACCCCTTCTTCATTTGTGGCAGCAGGCAAGATCCCCAAGAGGATCCTGCAGGCGGGGAAGAGGGTAGATTATGGGACCACAAAGGAAACAGGTGGGTGAAGCTGTGGTTGCTTCTTTTTCTTCCTTGGGGAAATTAAAGCCACACACATCCCTGGAGTGCAACCTTGCAACCCTACCAATGGAAGGCTCCACTGGAGTAAACGAAGAGAGCCACCTTTAAAATGTAAAGTTCAGACTCCAGATCTCTTATCTCCCCGAGACTCGTTTACCTTTCTCCTTCACCCGATTGCTAATTTTGCTGAAGCTTAAAAGTGTACAGGCCAATGTTCCAAGAGGAATTAACCTGATTTTGAGAGCCTCCATTTCTGAGTTTTGCAGCCATAGTCAATTTAAATGCTTTCTATAGGCACACTTGCAAGCCCAGAGCAGTTTGCAGAAAGTAAAAAAATCCAATATGTCAGTAACCAACATGCATAATAAAAATCTTAGCTATCTCTGCACCATAACACTAAGAGGTCAACAAAGAACAAAAAAAAATCAGTGTAAACGACCATCAAGCTTACCAATAGGTCAATTAAGAACACCCTAAAGTAGCCCCCAAACTGATGGCAACAGTACCTTCTCTTGTTTTTATCCCCAGACTCAAAAGGCCACCCCTCCTCCTCAGTTCAGCTGTTCCCTTATGAAAGCTCCCAGGGCAGGAGGGTGTAACACGGCATGTAGGAGCTGCTTCCCCAGATGTCAAAGACTCCAGAGTATCACTATTTTGTGTATGAGATTCAATCACATACCAGCAAATCCATCTTTCTCAGTCAAAGTGGATTTGGTATCCTTGTGTCTGATGCGGATCTTTTTTCCAACAATAACATTGTGTTGCATTTCTAATAAATATTGTTGGATGGAGAAGGAGTTTGTGGCATGGCATTTCACTTAGAACTAATTCACAACAGAAAGTTAAGTAGAGAAGCAATGAATGAAATCTATATATTTTTTTCTGTAAGGAAAGTGAAGGGGAAATGCACTGGAAGGTGTGGCATGATGATTGTGCAACATGCCATCATCTAACTTCCCTGCAAACAAAGAAAGATTAATGTTCCTTAAATAGCTGATCTGGAAGTGACCGTGATCTCCTCCTCTCTCTATCACAGGTGGGGAAAACTTTTGGCCATCCTGATGTGGCTGAACTGCAATTCCCATCAGCTCATGGCCAGTGGCCAGTGATAATGGGAGCTGCAGTTCAGTGGCATCTGGAGGGCCAAAGGTTCCCCACACCTGCCAAACTACCTTAAAGGCTTTGTCATTTTTAGGGTATGTTTCTTGTGCATTATGTTTAGCCTGTTTCGTCTTCCCAAAGGTCCTGTAATGTGCCCATTCTAAAAGTGGAAAAACTGAGGCTGTAGGACAAGTGCAACCCTGAGTCTGCTTAGATCCCTGATTTAGATCAGGGATGCAGAATGTCTGGCCCTGCATGTGTTGTGGACCCCAAGTCCCACCACCCTTGACCATTAGCAATGCTGGCTGGGGCTGATGGGAGTTGGAGTCCAACAATATCTGGATGGCCTAAGGTCCCCCATCCCTGATATAGACAGCTATGTGCCTAATCCTTTTGTTTAGCAGGCTCAGGATATTACTGTGGAGCAGAAAAGTTATTAAGTGGTTAGAAAAGATAACAAGAGCATCTGGATCCTTGAACTCATATTTCTAACAGTACACTGGTATCCTAATCCTCTGCATTTCTACGTAAGACCCCTTGAGATTTAAGGGATTTGCTCCTAGGCAAGCGTCCACAGGATTGTGACCTAAGGCAGTCTGGCCGTGTTTTTTCCAACAATAACATTGTGTTGCATTTCTAATAAATATTGTTGGATGGAGAAGGAGTTTGTGGCATGGCATTTCACTTAGAACTAATTCACAACGGAAAGTTAAGTAGAGAACAGTCTTAGATGTTTGTAGGATCCTGCCCCAAAACAGTGTTCATGCCGCTGTGGTAGAAGAAGGATTAAATCACTCAGGCTATCAATCTTTTTAAAAGAATCTGAATTCCAAGCAGTTGGGGTGGAGGGTGATCTGTCAATTCCAGTTCTTTTGGGTTCTCATTTTCCAATTTAAAATTCAGTTCTCTACATTCCTACAGTAATTTGCTCATTATTTATTTGTTAGACTTCATGAAAAAATCTTCAGTATTTTTCATTGCTTTCTCCAGTTTGTGGAAGCAGTTTTGACTAATGTACACATTTTGCAAGCAATTTCTCCTAATAATTTAGTTGGTGTTGCTTCCACTAATATAATACATTCACTTTTATGCACACTTTGCCCTAATATATGCATTTTTAAATATGTATTGTTTAGCTGGAGAACAGCATTACAAAATTCAGATGAGTGCAAATTTCAAAGGATGTCTGTGTTTCAGTTCATATCATTTCAAAAAGTGCAAATTTGATAAAACTGGCTTCAAATGTAAACCGAGTTGAAATTCTCCCCTCCCCCATCCTTACTAGATCAATAAAACTGTTCTAGCATTGCAGTCTTAGACATATCTGCATCTTCAATAACAAGCAGGATCCAGCTGAGTCTAATAGGGTTTACTCCTAGGCAGATGAACATCTGATTGCAACCCAGCTGCACAACCCCAATTCCCTGACCTGTGCCACTAGAGGGGGTTAGGATAAGGCAGCATCCATAGGCAGCTTTGGGGTGGTCCTTTTGCACTGGGCCTGGCATTCCTGTCTCCATCAGAGTCGGACCTGTTTAGCCTGTCCTGCAGCCCATTCACTTTGCTTCTGTGCAACAGCTTGAGACTGATGCAGTCTCAAGGCAAGGCTCTGTCATAAGTAGGGATAGAGGAGAAATTAAAGGTGAACCTACCTAATATGAATTTTCTGAAACACGGTCATCATTCAAAATTCATGCCTCCAAGTTTTACAGTGCCAATATAATAGGTGTAGAAAAACATATATATTTGGGGAAATAACGAACACAAAAATGCATTACATTTGGATAAATTATTTTGCGAAAATGTGTATATTAGGAAAGATTGCATACAAAATGTGTGTTAGTAGAAAACTGCACTAAAATGCTGATGAGACTTAAATCAATCAATCAATCAATCACAATCCAATGTGGAAGTGTGGAGAATGGAAGACTGGAGAAACGAGAAACGGATAAAAACTGAAATTGACAGATTTGCCCATCCCTAGTCACAAGCAAAGAATCTCCCTCCTCATGCATGCAAAAGGAAAGTGGTGTGCTTAAGGACTGGATTAAGGTAGCCAATGTTCTGTGGTCCAGATGTTGGGTCCAAATCTTTTCAGCCCCTGCCAGCAATGCCAAGGGCCAAGGAGGATGGGAGATGGGGTCCAACACCATCTGAAGAGCACCATGCTGGCTACCCTTGGCTTAGACAGGCTTCCTCAAACTTGGCCCTCCAGATGTTTTGAAACTCCAGTTCCCATCATCCCTAGTCCTGCTAGCTAGGGATCATGGGAGTTGTGGGCCAAAAACATCTGGAGGGCTGAGTTTGAGGAAGCCTGGGTTAGAACATTCACTTGTGATTTGCAGAAGGAAACTATGTACCTTTAATGGCTTGGCTGTGCTTTTGCTATGGAGGTGTGCATGAAAATTATCGCATCATCACCTGTACATCTGAGAAACAATCAAGGTGGAAGGGAGATTTATAGAAGGCTCAACCTCTTCAAGCACTGCTGAGGCATTGATGTTGCAAAGCCCTTATTCCTAGTGGCCTTCTATATTCACAGCCAAGATAGAAAGAAGACTAGGTTTTGTCCTAACCTTTCAAAGCATGCTCATGGCAGAAACAGACATTCTAGTAGGGCCAGTGCTCTTCATTAGTCCATAAGAGGCAAAACTACATATTACAGGTGACATGGGGGTGCATCTCCATATCCAGTTCTCTCCAGCAACTTTCGTGGACATCCTGTTGTGAAACAATGTGGTGATGTCACAACATGGGGTGAGCATTCCTGAGCATTGCAGTGAAGACATGGGAGTTCCATTCCCAACAATAGCTGCTTCCTGGTCTATTCCTCCCTGTACGTTTGAGTGGCGTTGATCACATCTTAATACGGAATCAAGATAAAAGACGTTGGTCTGGCCATAGAATAATCCTATAGAGATATTTGGGGAACATACTTGGAATTGTAATATAATACTATTATGAATACAGTTACAGATAGGTAGCCGTGTTGGTCTGCCATAGTCAAAACAAAATAAAAGGAAAAAAAAATTCCTTCCAGTAGCACCTTAAAGACCAACTAAGTTAGTTCTAGGTATGAGCTTTCGTGTGCATGCACACTTCTTCAGATACACTGAAACAGAAGTCACCAGACAGTGAGAAGGTGGGGAGGGGTATTACTCAGAAGGGTGGTGGGAATGGGTGATTGGCAGACAGCTGTGATGAGCCTGTTGACGACTCTTAACGACTATTATGAATGAATTTGATTTTTATCCCACCCTTCCTGCAGGATACTCAAGGCACGCAAAATCTCCCTACGCTCTCATTTTTATCATAGCAACAACACTATGAGCTAGGTTGGTCTGAGAGAGAGAGAGAGAGAGACAGAGGGCATACTTTCTGTCTCACTCTTTCCAGGCAGAGGTCCACACAGAAGTCCAATGTTCAAGCACTGATTGTGTGTGTGTGTGTGTGTGTGTGTGTGTTCTGACTTTTCCTCACTGAGATCTGCTCTTTAAAGCTGAATTGGCGCAAACATCACTTCAGATTTTTGGTTCCTGGGGAATCAGCAATAACCTGAGGCAGGGGGGGATCACTTAGGGTGATCTCCAGGGGTGAAATCACATGGGAGGTGCCTTGTGGCGAGGCCTCCTTCAAAATTGGCACCAATGTGCTCAGAATTTAGAGAAGTTTGCGAGCACAATTCAAAGTGTTGGTGCTGACCTTTAAGGCCCTAAATGGCCTTGGTCCAGTATATCTGAACGAGCGTCTCCACCCCCATCGTTCTACCCAGGCACTGAGGTCCAGTGCCGAGGGCCTTCTGGCGGTTCCCTCACTGCGAGAAGCCAAGTTACAGGGAACCAGGCAGAGGGCCTTCTCAGTAGTGGCACCTGCCCTGTGGAACGCCCTCCCACCAGATGCCAAAGAGAACAACTACCAGACTTTTAGAAGACATCTGAAGGCAGCACTGTTTAGGGAAGCTTTTAATGTGTGATGCATTACTGTATTTTAATATTTCGCTGGAATCCGCCCAGAGTGGCTGGGGAAGCCCAGTCAGATGGGCGGGGTATAAATAGTAAATTATTGTTATTATTATTATAAGTACTGCTTAGCTGCCATTCACGTTTCCCATCAATGCCCTGGAGTGAAGGTACCTGAGGGGCACTGAAGGGAACTAAAATGGTGAGGAGACTCAGCAGCCCAGTGTTGATCTACATGCCATTACCTGCTATTGCCCACCACCACAAGATGGATCCACCAGGGCCCATAAACAGGAGATAAGACCATCAGTGGCTGCTGTTGGAAGCAGTATGATGCTGGGAATCACAAGTGTGGAGAGTCCTGATCCATTCAGGTCCTACTTTTGGGCTTCCATAGGCACCTGCTTCGCCACTGTGAGAACAGGATGGGCTACTGGCCTGATGCAGCAGGACTTGGAAGAGGGTAGCCAGGCCTGGCCCTACCATGAGGCAGAGTGGGGCGGCTGCCTCAGGCGGCAAATATTGAAGGGCAGCGAGTGAAGAGAAGTCTTTGTGCTCTGTGCAGCCTGTCCTGCACTGACTAAACTAGACAGAGCAGTGGGAGATGTCAAAATAAGATTCCGTGGTCTGCTGAGCTCTTGCACTGGGAACTGGACTGGGAGAAGGCAACTTCTTGCCCTTTGCTTCAGGCAGCAAAATGATGCGGGTACCCACCATTAGATAACACCCTTCAAACCTTGCAGCTTCCCTGCTCTGTCCCCCACAACTCCCCCCCCCTCTCTCCATTGTTTCCTCAGATTAATATAGTCTGAGCATAAATTCATTAGAAAGTGCTAGTTTTCCGGTCAGGAAAAAAATATCAAACTTTGCATAAGAGGTCTCGCTGCATCAGCAATTGCCACCTGGGTGTTTCTGAGCAAACAAAGCAACTGATGTAGAATTTCAAAGCATGCTGCACAAGGGGAGTTCCTCCCAGTACCATTTGAAAGGCATACAGTTCATGGAGCTGCAACAATAACAGTTATGCAGCCTGCAGATTCCTCCAAGAACGTTTCCTTCCTCCTTCCCCACCCCCTGCACTTCACAGTACAGGTCCCAGTATTGTCTGTGGCTTAGTGATGACATCAAGTCTTGCACTGAGTAGCTGAGCCATGCTAGTTAAGTAGAGTAGGCCAAGCACTCAGCCAGAAGGTGATCTTTTAAATATTAACCCTGTAGCATCATGCATGTGGCGCAGAAAGGGCAGTCTGACCAATAAGCCATGGATCCGGTGCAAGGAAGAAGGAATGCTTACTTCTCTGTAGGTAACTGGTTGTGGTGAAGTTTGCCAAAAGTCCGCACAATTTATTTAAATGTTTTAAACTGGACACATTTTGTGCATTGGTGGTGATGATGGGGAGATTGTTTCTGTCTAGGTGGGAATATGGAGTGGTCCTTGATTTAAAAAATATACACTCTGCAACAATTTAAGAGCAGAATGAAATGGACACAACTATGATTATGAATAATAAAGCAGCTGGAGAGAGAGAGAGAGAGAGAGAGAGCATTCAAAAACCCGAGCAAAGAGCTAGATTTTATATCTGGGTGAAAAGAGCATAGGTGCCTGCCACATTTTGGAAGGGAGGGAATTCTGATTGTCCATGCTCTAGGGACCTCCTGCTTGGACTACTGCAATGCGCTCTACTTGGGGCTGCCCTTGAAGACAGTCTGGAGGCTGCAGCTCATGCAGAATGCAGCTGCTGGGTTGGTATGTGGGGCACGTGCCACTGGTCCTGAAATAGCTGCTCTAGCTGCCCATTTGCGTTGTTCACACTAGTGTATAAAACCCTTGGGACCCCAAAAAAACACAGAAGAGTGCCATCTCCTATATTTATTTAATTTGCATGTCATCCTTCATCCAAAGATCACAGGGTGGTTCTCCACATAAAAATGCAGAACGATAACACAAAATGCATAATAAAACCAAAACCAAACCAATGACCCCTACCCCACAAACACAGTTGAATGGCCATAGAATTAATCAGCCAAAGTCCTGGTTATAAATAAATGTTTTTGCCTGGCACCTAAAGATGTATAGTGAAGAAGCCAAGCGAGCTTCCGCAAACTGGGAGCCATTTCAGAAAATATCTATGTGGCTGCCCTCTGGACCTCTTGTGGAGAGGGCACACAAAGAAGGGCCTCAGAGGATTATCTCAGAGTCTGGGTTGGTTCATATGGGGAGAGGCAGTCTCTGAAGTATTGCAGTCCTGAGCCTTTTAATGTTTTTTAGGTGAAAAACAGCACTTTGAATTGGGCCTGGAAAGCCATTGGCAGCCACCACAGTCAGGCTAGGATCGGTGCCACTTGGGCTTACCGATCAGAAGGTCGGTGGTTCGAATCCCCGCGACGGGATGAGCTCCTGTTGCTCTGTCCCAGCTCCTGCCAACCTAGCAGTTCGAAAGCATGCCAGTGCAAGTAGATAGATAGGTACCTCTGTGGCGGGAAGGTAAATGGCATGTCCATGCACTCTGGTTTCCGTCACAGTGTTCCGTGGTGCCAGAAGTGGTTTAGTCCTGCTAGCCACATGACCCAGAAAACTGCCTGTGGACAAACACCAGCTCCCTCGGCCTGAAAGTGAGATGAGTGCCACAACCCCATGGTTGCCTTTGACTGGACTTAACCGTCCAGGGGTCCTTTACCTTACCTTTTTACCTAATATGCTCAAACCATCTTGTCCCAGTGAGCAACCTGGCCACCAAATATCCGCCATCATGGACCTTACAATCAGAAGCTGAGGTTTTAGTAGTGGTGCCACTGCAGGGTCCTAACGTGTTGGCAGTCTTCTGACCGTCTTCACAGTGTCTATTCTCCAGATCTTCAGAGCAGCCTCCTTGGTGAGGTGTGCCTCTCTGTCTCCTTCATTATTAGCATTCAAAAGGAAGTTTAAAACATTCTTGTTCACTCAGGCATTTGATGGCTGAAAGAGAATGTTCCTGGCAACCTTGAAACTAATAACAATGAGGGTATGTGATTGTTGTTGTGTGTATTTTTTTTTTTTAAAAAAAAGATGTTTAGAACTTCTTATTGTTTTTAGAAGTGTTTTGTGTTTCTAAATATGTGTGTGTGTTTTGCTATAAGTTGTATTGCTTACTGCTTGGTTGCTGGCTAGCATGGGATCTTGGAGCAGAGACTGTACCGCAGAGCTTTCCAAACTTTTCATGTTGGCGGCACACTTTTTAGACATGCATCATTTTGTGACACAGTAATTCAGTTTTATTAGCAAACCGCAGGTTAAACCAACCCCTTTTAAGAGATACAGACACCTACCACGTGACACACCTGCACACTGCAGCCGACACACTAACATGTTGCGATACACGGTTTGGAAAGCTCTGCTCTACTGGTTCTCACACAGGAACAGATCTTCCTCATCACATGTTCCGTGATCCTGGGGCAGATGCCAGAAATTGAAGCTGGGACAGCCCAGGTTCAGCCAAAGCATGTGGCCCACCCATGAGCTATGATCTGTCCCCAAAACACATGAGCTTATTATACTTTAAGCTAATGAAACGCTCAGCACAACTGTCTGGCAGCCAGTGAGAGGGGCGGGGCAAAAGGCAGAGAAACCAACCATAAGTGGAGACAGAGTAAATGACGGGCAGAGCCCATCCTCCTCCCTGCTGAGTTCTGCAAGGGCAATAAAAATAAGAATGAATGCTAAAGAAACAATCCTCAGATAATCTTACTATCTGGGTGCGGGTGGTGCTGTGGTCTAAACCGCTGAGCCTTTTGGGCTTGCCAATCAGAAGGTCAGTGGTTCAAATCCCTGTGACGGATTGAGCTCCCGTTGCTCTGTCCCAGCTCCTGCCAACCTAGCAGTTCGAAAGCACGCCAGTGCAAGTAGATAAATAGGTACCGCTGCGGCAGGAAGGTCAACGGCATTTCCGTGCACTCTGGTTTCTGTCACAGTGTTCCATTGCGCCAGAAGCGGTTTAGTCATGCTGGCCACATGACCTGGAAAGCTGTCTGTGGACCACCGCCAGCTCCCTCAGCCTGAAAGCAAAATGAGCGCCGCAACCCCATAGTCGCCTTTGAGTGGACTTAACCGTCCAGGGGTCCTTAACCTTTTAACTTTTACTATTAGAAGATCATCTTAGGTCAGGTGTGGGGAACTTTTGGCCCTGCAGATATTGCTCAACTATGACTCCCATCATCCCAGGCAATTTCCATGTTTGCTGCAGCTCATGGGAGTTGTAGTTTAGTAACATCTGGTGGTCCAAAGGTTCCCCATGCTTGTCTTAACTGGAGATGCCAAGGGAGACTATTGCAGACTAAGTATATGCAATACTACAAAGCTCTACTATTAAGCTGTGTCTCCCTGCCCCCCAAATAAGTCTCTGCACTTCCCTCCATACCCTTTGTCCAGCCTCTCAGTCCAGTTCCTCCCTCCCCTCCCTGCAAAATAACTCACATTCCTATCCTGCTGAGCTCTGCATGAAAGAAGAGCCCATGTTGATCTTAGTTTTTCACATCCGTGGGTACCCCCCTCTCTTTCTTCACGTTGACAGTAATAGAGAAAGGCTTTGCAATTAAATAAGGAAAACTAAAAGCAGCTTATTGAACTGTGTGCTAATGGAGGCAGTCAAAGTGCCCTACTTGCAGGGTGTCTACAGCCTCAACATAAATATATTTCCTATGAGCCAGCAGCTTTGCTCAAATGGACGCTGCAAAACCTCTTGGTAGCCAGGCAGGTACTATAGAGGCTATAGGGGGCCTCCTGAAGGCCTTATGGTATTTGTCTTAAAGCTAATTGATTCTCTAATGGACCACTCTTTCCTTTACTCTCCATTTCCAGCTTGTTGGTTTTTTATTAATAACAACCTAGTTATTGCTTAAACTAAGACTTGTATTTTCTTCACAGACCTACAATTTTCAGATTCCCTTGGGAAGAGGGTTTGGTTGTTAAACCACTCTGAAAATTGTAGCTCTGTGAGGGGAATCGGGGCCTCCTAACAGTTCTCAGTACCCTTAACAAACTGCCGCTCCCAGGACTGTCAAAAGCAGTACAAGAGTGCTTTAAATGTGTTGTGTGGAAGTGACCATTGTTGCAAAAAACAGCATTTTCAGAATTTGAGTAGCTCTTTAAAAGGGACAGGAAAGAGAGAAACAGAGGGGAAGGAAAGAGCAGACCCCCTAATCCCGGCCTGAAAGTATAACAATGCCAGATCATTTCAACAAAACTCTTGCAATCCCTTTCTTTGGTTGAATCTACACACATATATATAAAAACACTCTGAATGTTTGTTTGTTTTTTAAAAAGTTTTAAAATATATATGGAATTTGCCATTAGCTCACCACCACCACCTAGTGTCACATTTGTATAATGCACTTAAAACACTCCTACCCTGGGTCTATTTTGATAGACAAATGTACTGTTATACGTCACCCCAATCTCTACAGCAGGGTGAGTTTCCAGGGGTCCAGGGTCTGGGTTCCCTTTTGGTAATTAGGTACAGCAGAGACTGCAGTGTCTTTATGATATATGGTTCATATCCACAATCTGAGTCTACCGTGGAGGGATTTCCAACATTCACATCTCTCTGGAGCAGCGGGTATAGATGTACAAACAGAGGAACCAGCCTTTGTTGCTGCCTGCTCCAACCAGCCCACCTAGAGTTCTGCTGGCCCCCCCTTCCCCCTTGCTTCTCAGACCTCTTGCAAAACACCACCATTTTCATTCAGCCTATGACAAACTGTTTCTTTCCTTGCCCACTGACACACACACCTCTCTGTCTCCTCCAGTCTTTCCCCTGGCCACCACAATCTTTGGTTCCTCTTACGGACTTACCTCCCACACAATGCCCTGGCCCGGAAACTAGACGGCATTTTACACTGTTAACTCCAATGTCTGCCAACACGTCTTAATTCTCAAAGCACTGATTAAACCCCAGCACCCAGGAATCTGGAGGGGGTCAGGTCACCCACAAACCTGTAACAGTATAGATGACAAGCACCCCACTTTCAGATCCCTAAGTGTGCACTGATGATGTCTGTCCCACATTTTTCTCTCGTTGGGAAATACCGAAGCGATTTTAGATATCCCCTGGAATTAGTGATGATGAGTAATCCAATGCGACTGCGGTCCTATATTCACATCTAGCTAGGAATGTCCCACTGAGTAGACACATACAGGATTGTATGACACATACAGTCAGTGAGTCAGTCAGGTCTAGGCATCATGATATAGATTGTGATTTTTTTTTTAAGGTATAAAGGCCCCAGTCATATGCCCCATGGCAGCTGTGGTCCAGCAACCTCCTGGAAAGCACAGGTTCCTCATCCCTGGAATAGGGGGAAAGCCTTGGCTAAATAATGTGGACGTTAATTCCATTGCTTCTCTCATGCTAAACGAACGTTCTGCCACTTGAGCTGCCATATGCAACGGAACTCTGTTTTACATTTTAGATGCAAGCTTTGCCATTAGCTAGCACTGGGGACATGGGCTGGATTGTCTCTAATTCCATGTGCCAGCAGCAGTTCTCGGTCACGCCATTATGGCAGAGCCTCATCTGCTTACTGGCAGAAAGCTGCAGCGATGAGAACAGCAATGATATCACAGCTGGAGATCTGCAAATAGCTGGAATGAAACTGACCAAGTTAAAATCCATTAACACATATAGACTTACACCTGGCTGGCTGCTCTCCAGCACAGCTGTGCTACTCAAAGAGAAAGGTTTGCCTCTGGAGCCTTCCCCCAACATCCAGGGAAGGGTTGGTTCATTAGCTTAAAGGAGTCATGTCAAAGGCACAAGTGAGCACTCAGGAATCTGTTTGTCTTGGGGAGCACATTCAAAACACTACCAAACCCTTTGTCACGTCAGTGCAAAACTGATGACAACACAAACAACAGGCTGTGTGTAACTATATAAATCTTTTTAAATGCGATTCAACCTATGTGGAATTCTTATATCAGTCTTGTAGTCAGTCATCCATTATGACTGAATCCATTATGTTCCATGTCCCTGATATACAAGAATACGAGTATGCACGGCTGACGAAGCCTGGTTGGGTGAAACAAGGAATTATCCTGGAATCCTTGTATTATTTTCTGTATGTGCCGTTCTTCCAAGTTTTTTGTCTGATACCTCCATATAAGGAACGCTAGAATTCCTAAAAACATCTTCACATGGAACACTCCAAGACTGATACAGTGGTACCTCTGGTTAATAACTTAATTCGTTCTGGAGGTCTGTTCTTAACCTGAAACTGTTCTTAACTTGAGGTACCACTTTAGCTAATGGGGTTTCCTGCTGCCGCCAGGCCGCTGCTGCACGATTTCTGTTCTCATCCTGAAGCAAAGTTCCTAACCCGAGGTACTATTTCTGGTTTAGCAGAGTCTGTAACCTGAAGCTTCTGTAACCTAAAGCATCTGTAACCTGAGGTACCACTGTATAAGAATTCCACACCGTGGATATAGCCAATATAAGAACTGAATAGATTGTATATCCTGATCAATCTGCTGGACTTTTAATTTCTCATAATATGTTTTGTTTATATGATAAATTGGTCTATAGAACCATATATTTTGATATGATATGCTGAATCGCATTAAAAAAGATTTATATAGTTACACACAGCCTGTTACATTGTTTGTGTTGTTATCTCTCTTGGGGAGCAGCTGTTATGAGCCACAGCCTATCTACTGTCTAGTCTAGTGTCATAAAGAATACCAGGAGCTATATATCACAGTGGTACCTCGGGATCCGAATGGGATCCATTCCAGAGCCCCGTTCGCATCCTGAATAGAACGTAAGCTGCGACGGTGCGTCTGTGCATGCGTGGGTTGGGTTTTGCTGCTTCCACGCATGCACGTGACGTCATTTTGAGCGTATGCGCGAGCGGCGAAACCTGGAAGTAACGCGCTCCGTTACTTCCAGGTTGCCTGGGAGCACAACCCGAAAGCACTCAACCTGAAGCACATTCAACCCAAGGTATGACTGTACTTAGAATCACAGAATTGTAGAGGTGGGCACATTCTTCTTCTCTTTGCTTATTGCCTACCCCACCACCATTGCTGCTGTCTCCTCCACCCTGAACCAAGCTGCTACACCTGGCAACATGCTATAGGGAGGCAGTGATTATAGCAGCTGTGAATGTGCGCTATGTGCTGTGCTGTGCGCTATGATGTAATTGCATTCAGGTTGTGTTCCCTAAGTGGCTGGGATTACCTAGCAAAAGTGAATATTCTTAAACTAACAAATGGAACAGGTGAAGGTTCATATTGAGGGAAACCAAACTCCAAACAGGTGTGGGCAGCGAACTACTCAAAGGAACGATATCTCCCTGAAAACCACACCTTTCACACCAAAAATGTATAGTCATGAAAATTTAGCACAGCGTAATGGGATACTGCTCCCATAGGCAGAACTGTGGTGCTTATTGCAATATCATAATGTGAGATATATAAACTAGGCTACATACCTTTCTTTAAAATGTCTCTAAAGCGTATGGCAATATTCAGGCAGCATGGTCAGATGAAGCCTACCTAATGTGAGATTAATTAACTCATTTGCCCTCTTTTGTCTACCTTTCCAGGGGCAAAGCCAAGCATTGTATACTTTCTGTGACTAGAATTACATCGATTGCTGAGTCCTAAAATAAACTGCTTTTTGCCTGAATCAGTAAGGGAAAAGCGGTTAGGGAAGGAGGCAGGATTTTAAAATATAAGTTCAGGTGCCTTTCAAGGTTGGGAGGCCCAGATTTGGGCTTCTATTTTTGCTCTTATCTATTTGTACAGCACATGTAATTTTGAATGACTTTTGCTGCCACAAATGAATGCTTCAGTGCAGCATCCCGGCATCAGGTAAATAATTAACTCTCAGACCTAGTCCCCAACTGCAGTAATAAGCCTGTGTCTGGGCTGTACACTTCAGAACACTTCTTCCTGGCATCCATATCCCCCCCCCCCCCGGTCTGGGGATTTGTTTTCTCATCACCATTTCCTCTATTTCCAATGTTCAGGTGGTAAGTGCTGTTCCAGACCCCCCCCCAAGTGTCCCTATTTTCCAGGAACAGTCCTGGATTCACAGAAGCCACCCTGGTTTCTGATCTGATCCCAGAATGTCCCGCTTTTCCTTAGGATGTCCCTATTTCGATCAGAGAAATGTTGGCGGGTATGCAGTTATCTGACCCCCCAAGCCATCTGAAGGCAGCCCTTTATAAGGAAGTTTTTTTTTTTAAAAAAAGTTTAATGTTTTATTATGTTTTTATATATGTTGAAGCTGTCCAGAGAGGTTGGGGTAACCCAGTCTGCTGAGTGGGATATAAATATTAAAATTATGATGATCTTGATGGAATAGTAAAGGTAAAGGGACCCCTGACCATTAGGTCCAGTCTTGGCTGACTCTGGGGTTGTGGTGCTCATCTCACTTTACTGGCCGAGGGAGCTGGTGTACTGCTTCCAGGTCATGTGGCCAGCATGACTAAGCCACTTCTGGCGAACCAGAGCAGCGTACGGAAACGCTGTTTACCTTCCCGCCGGAGCGGTACCTATTTATCTACTTGCACTTTGACGTGCTTTCGAACTGCTAGGTTGGCAGGAGCTTGATGGAATAGGACGTCTCTATTTTCATCGGAGAAATGTTGGTGGGGATGCTGTGCCTTTTGTAGCCAACATGACCCCACCCATGCACAAGACCAGGGTATCAGTAGGCTTGGGGAAACTTAAAGGTTTGCAGAAGTCCAAACAATATTTTTAATTTTTTTTTGGTGCAGGGACCCAAAACATGCTCTCACTGTCCATTGAATGCTGATTGGCTGATTGGTGGTGGTGATAGGAAGATGGAAATTGGGGGTGGAATGGGTGAAATCCCGAACAGGAAACACACTACATCACAATATCTTGGTGGAGGTTCCACTTGTATGTACTACTAGCAGCCTCAGTCTCCCAGTGCCAGTCTCGTACTAGTCAAAATGGTACCACTCATGTGCAAGACATGGTGGTTTGCTTTTTGGATCCTGGGTTTGTGGTTCTCCACCTTTGTTGTAAAGAAAAACTTTTTATCCATTATATTTTTCTTTTCCCTCCCAGCCCCACCTTCTCTGTTCCCATCATCAACATTGCCAAAGAAGGCTGTAGCAGGCGTAGGCAAACTTCGGCCCTCCAGATGTTTTGGGACTACAACTCCCATCTTTCCTAGCTAACAGGACTAGTGGTCAAGGGATGATGGGAATTGTAATTCCAAAATATCTGGAGGGCCAGAGTTTGCCTATGCCTGGTCTATAGGATCACTAGGCAAGGACCACGTCACTCCAGTGTTTAGTGTCTCATGCACAGAACAGTTGTAATGCTTCTCTCAGCGGGCTCTCAGAACTTGTCCAGAAGGCACCTCTGATGTTCACACAACCACATTTGGGTGCCTTGAGAGAAATAACTAACAGCTAGCAAAGGAGGAGTTTGAACTTGATATCCCGCCTTTCACTCCCCTTAAGGAGTCTCCAAGCGGCAAACAATCTCCTTTCCCTTCCTCCCCCACAACAATCACTCTGTGAGGTGAGTGAGGCTGAGAGACTTCAGAGAAGTGTGACTAGCCCAAGGTCACCCAGCAGCTGCATGTGAAGGAGTGGAGACGCGAACCCGGTTCACCAGATTACGAGTCCACCGCTCTTAACCACCACACCACACTGGCTCAAAGACACACACACATGGAACATAAGTCTTTTGAAGCTTTGAGAGGCTGCCAGCTCTGCAGGCAAGGGGTGACATAACTGGGATCCAGAGCCCCACAGGGGTGCCACAGAAATAATGTAGTTGGTCAAGGGAGCCATGGACCCAAAAAGCTTGAAGACCTCTGGTCTAGAGCAATATTGTTGTATGAACATCTCTCATCTGCAATTATTAAGTGGCATAAGTGGTATGGGGCGCGGGTGGCACTGTGGGTTAAACCACAGAGCCTAGGAATTGCCGATCAGAAGGTCGGCGGTTCGAATCCCCATGATGGGGTGAGCTCCCATTGCTCGGTCCCAGCTCCTGCCAACCTAGCAGTTCGAAAGCACGTCAAAGTAGATAAATAGGTACCGTTCCGGCGGGAAGGTAAATGGTGTTTCCATCTGCTGCTCTGGTTCGCCAGAAGCGGCTTAGTCATGCTAGCCACATGACCCGGAAGCTCTACGCCGGCTCCCTCGGCCAATAAAGCAAGATGAGCACCGCAACCCGAGAGTCGGCCACGACTTTACCTAATGGTCAGGGGTCCCTTTACCTTTACTATGGGCCTAGTACAGGTCCACTACCTCAATGGGAACTAATTTAAGGCTACATTCCTAGATACATTTAATGGTGATGAAGACCCATTGAACATAGCTGAGCTTATTTCTGAGTAAACATGCATAGGATTGTGGTCTCAGTGGCGTAGCGTGGGGGGTGCAGGGGGGGCCGGCCGCACCGGGCGCAACATCTGGGGGTTAGGGTTAGGAGGCGCAAATCCACGGGTTAGGGGGCGCAAATTACTTGCCTTGCCCCGGGTGCTGACAACCCACGCTACGCCACTGTGTGGTCTTAAATGTTACGCATTTTATGGATGACATTTGTCTACCACCTTTCCTCTGATGAGCTCCAAAAAGAAAGTCTGGTTCTCTCTCCTCCACTCTATCCTGCCCTGTGAAGTAGCTTAGGCAAACAGGCAGTGGCTGTTTCAAGATCACCCAGTGAGCTTTGTGGTAGGGGTCTCTGCCCAGTCATAGTCCGATACTCAGGGGCTCTTTGGGAGCCATCAGTAAAAATTTTTTTAATGATGGACAGATTTGGGGGGCCTTGGGGAAACCGCAAAAAATGTTTGGCATTACAGTGGGGTACCTATGAGTCAGGGGGAAAAAACTTCAATTTTTCAAAAGCACAGATGTGTGGGGTGGGATGCTTTCGGAGGGCCACAAATAATCTTTTGGCATCACAGTACCATAGTAGGGTATGGCACCCTTGGGAGTACAGTGGTACCTCAGGTTAAGTACTTAATTCGTTCCGGAGGTCCGTACTTAACCTGAAACTGTTCTTAACCTGAAGCACCACTTTAGCTAACGGGGCCTCCTCCTGCTGCCGCACCGCCAGAGCACGATTTCTGTTCTCATCCTGAAGCAAAGTTCTTAACCTGAGGTACTATTTCTGGATTAGCGGAGTCTGTAACCTGAAGCATATGTAACCTGAAGTGTATGTAACCCGAGGTACCACTGTAGTCCAAAGAAGAAGAATATTGTTTATTTAAATAAATAAATAAATAAATAAATAAATAAACCATTTGTAATTTTTTTTTAAAGGGAGGGAATGGGGGCCTTGAGGGACCTACAATAAAACCTTTTGGCACCATAGCATCACATTGAGAGATTCATAGGAGCATTTCTTTTTTTTGAAAAAAGACACTTTTGGGGGGCCTGGGGAGCCCCCACAAAATCTCTCTTGGGGCTAGATGAAGGCTGCTGGATGCAGGTTAGCTACAGTACCCCTGCTCTTGTGCTATTGCATGTCTCTGAGAACGCCCGCAGGTTACTAGTATGCCATAGGGCCTGACGTGTATCCTTCTTGTGTCTTTTAGAAGACACAACTGAAGCCATCCAGAATTCCCAAGACGAATAAAGGCTGAGGCGCTTGGAAAGCCCTTCTACAGTCTGCATCATTTTTGTTAGTGTTGCTGATCACACCGGCCTTCCTTTTTCTCTGCCGGACAGAGTTGCTGGACCTATTTCCTCCACTGGTGAACCTTTAATCTTTTCGGATTGGAAACGTTGCCCTCAATATCAACAACGCTCAGCCTTGAGCTTAAGCAAACACACAACAAAAAAAGAGACAAGAGACTCGGGTCAGTCTTGTCAGCTTCAGACCAGGTGGCCGAGAGCAGACAGGCAGCAAACGGGTTTCCGCAGAGCAAGCCCAGAATCAATGGACAGTTTGGAGGGTTCACGGTTGTCAATGATGAAGGAAGTGTTTGACAGCTTGCAACTGGTAAGAGCTGTGCAGAACTCTCTGCTTAGATCTCTTTCTGCTCTGTTTTGAAAGTGATTGCTAGGTAGATTGCTGTGTGTGTTTTCAACTGCTTCTTCTGAATCTTAAGATTTCTGGATTCTAGATAAAATTCCAGTTTATCTAGAGTATGGCCCTCCCTTCCTTGCAAAACGCAAACTTCTTGCCTTTTGTGTCTTGATTCAGCTGCTAATTCATTGCAAGTTTCTCTGTGGTTCATTGGCGAAAAGAGAGTTAATTTGGGGGGTTGGGGGTTGGAATATAGGAATATCTGCTAAAACCAGAAGAAATAACAGCAACATGCAGGTTGTCTCTCTAAGGTGGTAGCTGAATTATTCAGGCACATGCCCAGGTTAGCGCCATAGGAACAATGCACAATACCCAGTCAGTCTGCACCACCAACACTGTAGAAATAAATGAGTTTGCAAGGCCAGCAGTGACTGTGCCATCAACACAGAGTCTTATGAGCCACCATTCAGATATTGCAAATGGGGCATTTGCAACAGGTTTGTTTTTTTTTTAATAAAAAAACTTACTGGATTTTCCCCAGAAAGACTAAATTCAGATTAAATGAGGTGAAATATTAGTGTTTTGATGCCATGGCTGCTGTGTGGATATTGTGAACATTTCGCATGCACGCGGAACATGCATCCCATGATAAACACCTGTCTGGAAGCATCCATCGTTTCTGTTTTTAAAGTGGTAATTGGGTCCCTGTAGCAAGAAACAGGCACAGTGGAAGCTTGCAACTGGCCAGAAATGAAGTTTGAATGTGATTATATTTCAGGCGTGCCTTCCCTTCCCTGTTTCATGGCATTCTGAACTGCTCTCCATCAGAGACAGGATGCTTGGCTGGAGGAAGTACTTCAGGGATGGCACAGAAACCTCCTTTACTTGACATTTTAAAAATGGGGAACGGATTTTTACAGCTTAATTCAATTAGGAATAAAAGCAGATGCATTGATTATTAGTATTATTAAAATTGTTTATATACTGTCTTTCATTTCAAGAAGAAATACCAAGGTGGTTCACTGTGGTCACTGTTGTAACTCTTAAGATCAGAGTGAATAATAATAATAATAATAATAATAATAATAATAGTAATTCATTATGGTTAGTGTGCATAACTCTTGAGAAAAGTACTGGGGAACCTCTAATTCTCCAGATGTTGTTGACTATGGCCACATGCACCTCACTAATTTAAAGCACTATGATTACTGCTTTAAACAGGCATGGCTTCCCCCAAAGAATTCTGGGAGCTGTAGTTTCTTAACAGTGCTGAGAGTTCTTAGGAGACATCGATTCACCTCACAGAGTTTCTGTTCTTAGAGTTGTCTGTGAAGAGGGATTGATTGCTAAACCACTCTGGAAAATGTAGCTCCATGAGGAGAATAGGAGTCTCCTAAGAGTGATCAGATTTCTCAACCAACTATGTTTCCCATGATTCTTTGGGGGAATCCATGACCGTTTAAAATGGTGCGATACTGTTTTAAATGTATAGTGCAGTTGTGGCCCAGCTTTGGAAATGTGTGTGCCAATCTCATGTCAATTTCAACTGTCTAGTTCGGAACACAGAGAGAGAAAGACGGTGAACTGAGGACCAGGTAGGCTGGGATTTCACAGTGACATTGACACAGGATCTTAATACACCATTCAACATTTTTGCCCCAATCAACCCAGAGAAGAAGGCAAATATGGTAGATAGGCAGACGGAAGGCATTCACAATTCTTAGCTGGTGTGTCCTGATTTTCATCAGGTGCATCAGTCTGTGCAAACCCCATTATGTGAATGCAATGGACCAAACTGAGCTTTGGGCATTCCAACACAAGTCATGCTAAACACACTCTGAGGGATATGCCGAAAGCCAAATCTGGGCAGGATTCAACCTGAAGGGATGCATGCATAGCACACAACTAGTACAGGTCAACAGGGCGGGAGATTAGCAATGCTCTGGTTGGCAACAATGGCTTCCATGGATTGAGGTGAGTTCTTGAGGATGCCTGGCAACCCGCTGCTGGAAACTAACATTCTGTTATTTAACCAACAGAGTTCTTCTTATATTATGCCTTGTCTCAGCTCTTTTGCATCAGTGTGCTGCATCTGAAAGAAAGGCAGAATTCTCTCAGGGAAAAGTATCATTCTGAATTAGGATATGCAGCAGTTAGCAAGTGTCACTAATATGAATGGAATTACGATGCCAAGGAATGGATGTGATTGTGAAAGCATTTCCCTTTACACAGCGTTTTGGATGGCCCCATCACAGAGGTGATGAAAGGTTGCATGCTATGTTGCGCAATTGCATTCTCGACCCCATCCCAGGCCACTTGGCTACAAAAAAAATGAAATACCAAAACTAATGTCAATATTTAGAGTTTGTACTATATTTAGTTCTTGTTGCACCAGTTTTTAGCAAGTGAGCCGATCAATTAAATTTCCCTTTTTAGACCTGGCATCTAACCAAAAGCTAAAAATAGAAGACCCAAGGTCCTTTGGCTGCTAATTTAGGCACTGATCTTCTGAGCATTCCGTAGATATAGAACTGGGATTCAGAGTGAAAAAATGTGGGGCAAAGATTTAAATCCACATTTCCAAGTAGTGGTTGTCGGAGTTGTGTGTGGAGAGTATGTGAGGTCGGAGTTTTCCTGGCGTTTCTTTCTCCCCCATTGATGAAGTGCTGACTTATGCCTTCTTAACTCTTCTGTTTGGCAGCAATTATACTTGTGCATAATGTAAGAGAGCATATGGAAGCAAGGAAGAGAGATTTTTAAAAACATGCTTGTGCATTCTTAACTGTAGATGAAGCACATTATCTTCGATAATGCATGTGTGTGTGTGTATGTGTGTGTGTGTTGCCATTATTACAAGTCATTTCATTATTTTTATTCTTATTAAAATAATTCAACATTAATACATACATATTACGAATATACAGACAAACATACATTTCATACAATCCTTAAAAATATTCATACATACCCACACTCAATCCCATAGATACTTCCTTTTCCCACAACCATCCCTCACCTCACCCTTGTGTTAGACTTCCAATCTACTCAATTGCAATTTTTTTCCACTTCTATTACTTTCTTTCACACACTTTTAAACCAACTTTCTACTTCTTTTTCTGTTACACATTGTTATCCATCTTATTTAGTATTTCAGTATTTATAATGGAACTTGTTTATTCTAATAGGAGTTCTGATTTTTCGATATGATTTTGCAAGTATAAGTCATTTCATTAATACAGTGATATCCCCTAAGAACATGTGAAACATTTTGCTCACTATGGTTTCCCAGAGTTCCTTTTTTTTTTTTTTTTGTCATATGGGAGGCATCTCTCGAGCATGTCTCGGGGAGTCCCTTTTATTGAATATTACAGCATTGCCACATATGTGCTTGTTGCTGATTGGTTAACACAAATACAATGCAAGGGTTGCATATAGGCATTAATCATCAATAGATTAAAGGTTGGGAAAGGGAACACAGAATTGGACAGGCGTGAAAACCTCCTTATTAAACTATTACTAGTGATTGATATAGCATTCATCCGTAGATGTGGTCAACCAAGCACTAAGAACAGATACAGTGATATCCCCTAAGAACATGTGAAACATTTTGCTCACTATGGTTTTCCAGAGTTTCAGGCAGGGTTCTTCCCCAGTGTGACCTGGAGACAGTGGCGTAGCGTGGGTTGTCAGCACCCGGGGCAAGGCAAGTAATTTGCGCCCCCTAACCTGTGGATTTGCGCCCCCTAACCCTAACCCCCAGATGTTGCGCCCGGTGCGGCCGGCCCCCTTGCACCCCCCACGCTATGCCACTGCCTGGAGATGCCAGGGATTTGGAACCTTTTGTGTGCAAAGCAAGTGCTCTACAACTGATGTTAAGAACATAAAAAAGTCCTGCTAGATCAGACCAGGTGCCCACCTGGTCTAGCATTCTTCTCTTACTGTGGCCAACCAGATGTCTATGGGAAGCCCACAAGCAGAATTTAAGCACCACAGCACTTTCCCCTCCTGCGATTCCTAACAAATGTTATTCAGAGGCATTCATCTTCAGAGCAGGAGGTGGGTCTGAGTAATTCCTGGGGGGGGGCTTAACACGCATACACATCACTTTATGTTGGAGCTGGTTGTATCAGGTCAGACAACTGATCCATCTAAGTTCAGGGGCAGGCACTGAATAATTAAGCTGGAATGAAGTGACGCTGCTATGTTGCTAAACAAGAAGTAATACAATGGGCAGAAGCTGCAAGGCGGAAGCTACTAACATACCCTGCAACATTTCTCCGATGAAAATAGGGACATCCTATTGCATAATTATAATAAATATAATTTTATACCCTGTCCATCCGACTGGGTAGGCCCAGCCATTCTGGGTAGCTTTCAACATATATAAAAACATAACAAAACATTAAACATTCAAAAACTTCCCTATACAGGGCTGCCTTCTGATGTCTTCTAAAGGTTGTTACTTATCTCCTTGGGTTGCATAACTCCATACTCTCCAACATTTCTCTGATGAAAATAGGGATATCCTAAGGAAAAGCGGGACATTCCGGGAACAATTCAGAAACTGAGACAGCTTCTGTAAATCCAGGACTATCCCTGGAAAATAGGGACACTTATAGCGTCTGTATTAATTAAAGGCACAATGGCCTTGAAAATCCTTGATGGAATTGTCAGCTATGCCACTCCACACAATAATAATAATAATAATAATAATAATAATAATAATAATAATTTATTATTTATACCCCACCCATCTGGCTGAGCTTCCCCAGCCACTCTGGGTGGTTCCCAATCAAGTGTTAAAACAGTACAGCATTACATATTAAAAACTTCCCTGAACAGGGCTGCCTTAAGATGTCTTCTGAATGTCAGGCTGTTGTCTATCTCTTTGACATCTGATGGGAGGGCGTTCCACAGGGCAGGCACCACTACCGAGAAGGCCCTCTGTCTGGTTCCCTGTAGCCTCACTTCTCGCAATGAGGGAACTGCCAGAAGACCCTCGGCGCTGGACCTCTGTGTCCGGGCTGAACGATGGGGGTGGAGACGCTCCTTCAGGTATACAGGACTGAGGCCGTTTAGGGCTTTAAAGGTCAGCACCAGCACTTTGAATCGTGCACTAGACATGTTAGAGTTGCAGTTCCTTTTTAGCATAGGAAAAAGATAACCACAAATCAGGTCTAAAAAAGTTGGGAGGATGACAGAGAAAGCACTGGAATGGAAAAGGCAAGCAATGCAGTTGACTGGGATTCCCAGCAAATAATAATGATAAAACGAGTGAACAAAACATGGAAATTCCAGACCACAATCTCTTGGAGTATAGGAGCTGCTGCCCCTTGACTGTCCTGTGGGCTATGCATAGGGCAGATAAATGCTGGCTTGAGTCTGAGAAGTGGCACCCTTTTCGGATCAGACATGCTGACCTGCTGTTTTCTACATAAACAGCAAATGAAGGCCAGTGGTGATAGGTATAGAGTGCATTGACCCTGTTCACGAGGACACCCAAATCCTTGCATAATTCTAGCAGGAGTTTAATATAGGACAGGAATTGAAGAAATCATTACAACATGAAGTGGTGGCATGCAGACTCCACCTGCACCCTTTAAGTGACTCTGTTGACACATGCTATACTGTACCGATCTTCTTGGACATTTGCTTGTGTGTCTTCTCATGTAGGTGGAGCAGATCCTCTCAGAATTCCGGCTACAGGAACAGGATCTGAAGAAGGTGATGCATCGGATGCAGAAAGAGATGGACCGGGGCCTGAAGCTGGAGACACATGAGGAAGCCTCTGTGAAGATGCTGCCCACTTATGTACGCTCTACCCCTGAGGGATCAGGTAAGCAACAATGGTGGTCGTATCATTTTGGTGTAGCTCAGGAGGTCTGACCTACAACCAACCCACCTGCTGAAGTCAAGGATACTAGCATAGGAATAGGTAACCTGTGGCCCTCTAGAAGTTGCTCAACTCAACTCCCATTGTCCAGGCAACAGAAAACATGGGCAATGGCCAGGGATAATGGGAGTTGTACTCCAGCAGCATCTAAATGGCCAGATGTTCCCCATTACAATGCTATTGTCCAGAAGCAGCTCACCAAACAGAGCTTCTTGGCAGGTGAGTCACTGTTGCTTACCAGGATGAAATGGGGGAGAGGAGAGATGGCAAGGAGATTGGCATGGTGCAAATGCATTGGCAGGGGCCCTGAATTGGCTGCACTGACCTTACTGCTTCTTCACCCCTTCTCCTTCCAGGAAGCAATAGTGACCCACTTACTGGGAGCTTTGTGGCTTCACCCCATCCAACGAACCACTTCTGCTAGTATGTCTTCTGAACTCTTATGCCCTGACTCTGATCCAGTGGTTTACTATAATTGAGCTGTTCTCATTATAGGTTGCTGGCCCATTTAATGAATGTCAGAGACTGCGGTAGATTAACAGTAACTCTTTTATGGTATAAAAGTGACTATACGGTAGCCCTAATAAACTCACTAATGCAGAACTTATTTGTGCTTTAGTCCTAATCTAGCTTCGCTTCCCATGCCCTAGCCTGCCCTTTCAGGATCCCATTTCACCACATTTACAAACAACTGAGCGAAACAATGAGCTGCATGAACAACCCTTAGTAACTTTTGTACCATGAGGTGACGACTAGACTGTCAGTCAGCTCTAATAGCACCTGGGGATTATTCTGCTCTGTAATTGGTTGCTATTTCTATCTAAAGAATGATTAGTCTCTGTATTGTGCATTTCCTCATCCTTCTCCCTCTGGAGGTCACTTTCCATGCTCATAGGATGGGAAACAAGCTGCCATAGATGGCAACTGCTGATGTTTCAGGATCTTGGTCTATTGAAGCTTTGTTCTCCTGCTAGCTCTGTCCTTAAACTTGTTGATTGTATGGCTGGATATGATTCTGGCACAAGTGTCTTCTGTCTCAAGTGTCTTCTGCTCCTTCTAAATGTATCACTGTTGGTCATCACAGCATTGGATTGTGGTGTCAAATAGTGCACCTCTCCCTGGTTCTGACCATCACCTCTGATTGTCAAGTTTTATTCTCACCTGTGAACCAGGATGTAGTTTTAGTAATGCTTTTACCCCATAGTGTTTATCAAACTGTAACTTATATAGGCTTTTCTGCCTTTTTATCTGCTACATGGACTTCCTTCAGATCAGGCCACTGGGGATACAGGTCTGTTTCCAGGGTCAGAACTGCTTCTTCGTTGTTGACCCATTAACAACTATGCTGGGCTGTTGGTTGCGTTAATTGCAGTTGCTCTATCACTCACTTAAAATGGATCTTCTTTTTTCAGGCTCTGCTTTGTGGTTTGGATTGCTCTTTGTGACTCCCCATTGGCTTGTAGGTAGTGTTGGCAATGTGGCTAAAATTACATTTCTTTGTGAACTGGGAAAACTCCTTCTCTGCAAATTGTGGGACATTATTTGTTACAAGTTCATCAGGCCCCTGTCTGACAAATACAGTCTTTAAACAACTGGTGGTGGTAGAATTTGTAAGATCAAACATGTGTGCTATTTCTAGATACTTAGAAAAATAGTCTATATACGTAGCAACCGGGTACTTATGCTCATGTAATTCATAAATGTCTGTTCCAACTCTTTTCTAAGGTCTGTCCGGTAATGGAGTAAAAGTGGTTTCTTTGGCTGAGTGGCTCTATTCTAGTGGCAGAAACATCACTATTCTCTTTTTATATATATAATTTTATTTATAAACGTTACAACAATTATTCAGCCATAATTCTAACATTTCAGACTTCGACTCCCTTCGCCCTCTTTCTGTGGTTCTTTACATTTATTTTCATCCATTCCTGCATACTCCAAATTATCTTAACTTATTCTTCTAATCATCTATTCTCATATATATCTCAGATATGTTTTTGAAACTGCAGGTTTTTACAATAATGTCTTGATCTGTTTACAGTTTATTTGTAAATACTCAATAAACCATTTCCATTCCTTTCTAAAAAAATAATAATAAATGTTATCTTGATTTCTTATTCTTCCAGTAAGTTTCATCATTTCTGCATACTCCATTAATTTCAGTAACCATTCTTCTCACTTCAGGACCTTTTCTTCCTTTAATTTTTGGGCAAATAACATTCTTGCAGTTGTGGTTGCATACATAAATTTCTGTACTGTTTAGGTAGTTCTGATCCCATGATGCCCAAAAGGAAAGCTGCTGGGTTTTTCTACAAATGTTATCTTAAACGGCTTTTTCAATTCATTATATATCATTTCCCAGTAAGCTTTAACCTTATTACAAGACCACCACATATGGAAAAAGGTACCTTTTCCAACACTTATTCGATTTTTATTTATACATTTTTGCCAATCTACTAGGTGTTAGGTACCATCTATATAACATTTTCATATAATTTTCTCTTAAACCATAACATGCTGTAAATTTTATATCCGTATTCTATAATCGTTCCCATGCTTCTATTTCTGTTATGACCAATATCTATTGCCCAATGTAACACTGAAGATTTCACTTGTTCGTTCTTTGTCTCCTATTCCAATAACATCTTATACATCTTAGATATCACTTTAACATTACAGTTTAACAGATCTCTCTCTGGTTGTGATAGTTGTTCCCCAAACTCCTGCTTCATATCCTTTTTAAATACTTCATTCAAATGATGATATTGTAACCATGTTGTTAACACCCCTGATAAATCCTTAAGCTCTTTTAATTTAAATTTTCCACCATCCTCTCTTAGCAAATTTCAATAAATTCCCCAACTTTCCATCATATTTTTCTTTTTCACCTCTATGGCTTCCAAAGGTGAAAGCCAAAGTAGCATTTTAGTATCCAATAAATGTTATATTTATCCCATATTCTATACAAATTTTTCCTAATTATATGGTCGGTGAAACCTTTATGTATCTTTTCTCACTACAAATAAGCATGCCAAAATGTTATCATGACCTTCCAAATCTAAAATATGTAATTCTTCAATAATAACCATTCCTTCAACCAGCACAGACAAGATGCTTCATAATATATTGTAATCTCATATCCGGCAGGGAGAAACCTCTCTCTTTTGCATCTATCAGTATTTTATATTCTATTCTCAGTTTTTCCCCCTTGCCAGATATATTTAGAAATATCTTTTTGCCATTTGTTGAAACAATCTGTCTTGCCAATCACCAGTATTGATTGAAACAAAAATAACATTTTTGGTAATACATTCATTTCTATGGTTGGCACTCTACCCAACAATGAAAGTTTCATTCTACCCCATATTTGCAAATTTCTTTTAATATCCTCTCAAGTTTTCAAATAGTTATCTTTATATAAATTTATATTCTTTGCTGTTAACCATACACCTAAATATTTAGCCTTCTTTTCAATCTTTAGATCTGATATATTTTGTAGTGTATATTTATTTTCATCATACATGTTTTTAAGACCTGCTATTTCTCCATTTTTTAATCTCTTCTAGTGCTTTCAGAATTGACTCTGTTGGTTCTTCTCCAGATATCACCATATTGTCTGCAAATGCTTTTAATTTATATTGTCTCTGTCCCACCCTTATTCCTTTAATTTCTTGATTACATCTTATTCTTTGTGCCAAAACTTCTAAAACTAATATAAACAATAAAGGTGACAGCGGGCAGCCTTGTCTAGTTCCTTTAGTTATTTTACAGTTGTTCGTCAATACATTATTTACTATCAGTTTTGCTGATTGTTCTGTATATATTGCCTTGACTCTTTTATAAAAGTGTCTCTGCAACTTATATATTCCAAAACTTTAAACATAAAGTCCCAGGAGACATTATCAAATGCTTTCTCTGTCTAAAAACATTAAGGTTGTTTGTTTTTCATTTATCACTTTTAAAAATTCTGTTACATCAATTATATTTCTAATACTATCTTTCATTTGTCTTCCTGGCAAAAATCCGTCCTGATCTTGATGGATTTCCTCTTTTGATACAGCTTTCAACCTATTAACTAATATATCTACAAAAAGTTTATAATCGTTATTCAACAAAGATATAGGTTGATAGTTCTCAACCAGCTCTTAGGAATCAAGGTTATATGTGCACTCTTCCTGAGTGCTGTGTACACACTCCCATTTACTATTCACCCAGTGTGCTTCCATTGCTGGTTTGTGAAGCTGTGTACACATAATGTTAACCGCAATCCATATCTATCCCATAGTTTCTTGAGAATCACTGTGGTTTGCTACATTTCTCACTAAACTAGCTACAATCTGATTTGATTCCATAAGCACATCCACACACACCCTTCTGCCCACTGATGTGGACAGACAGCAGGTGACTGGGAAACACATCAAATCATACTGATGTGTACAATGATTTATGAATCTGGTTTGAAATACAGCAGAAAAATATTTAAGCCGGTAATGTGTAGACAGTCATAGTCTTGCACACTCTCTATATTTGATGATGCCCTGGTACCCTTCACAGAGTTTCACTAGGACATCTTGTCTCATCTCAGCAGGAATGACAATTCAGTTTCTGCAAAGGACTAAGCCCTTTAAGTGTGAGTCTTTCTTGTTCCCCAAAAAGGGGTTTGAGCTTGGCTGGGATGCTCCTCTATTCATTTAAGCCAGGCATGGCCAAACATCATCCCTGACCACTGGTCCTGATAGCTAGGGATGATGGGAGTGGTAGTCCCAAAACAACTGGAGGGCCAAGTTTGGCCATGCCTGATTTAAACAGTGTAGTATGTTTGCCAGTTTTGGTAGAAATCTGCCTCAACACTGTACCATGCCCAATAAGCTTTTCAACTCAAAAATGGATTCTGGTGGGCTAATTCCTGAAATAGCTTCCCCAGCCACCCACCACTGGTCATAAATGGCGATTCCCTCAGCTTTTTCTTACACATTTGCCTTTAGAAAATAGAAGTCAGGCAAGCACTCCATCACCATAAGTGTTGACATGAACCACCCTGCCTCTTAATTACAACCCTGCAGTTGAGTTGGGTTCTTCTAGGATCTGTGTACAAGGCAACCTAGCCCAGGTGGTCCCCCAAAGACTAAACTGACATGTCACACTCTGGGATTGCAGAGGTGGGAGATTTTCTGTCTTTGGATCTCGGGGGCACCAATTTCCGAGTCATGCTGGTGAAAGTGGGTGAAGGTGAAGAAAAACAATGGAATGTGAAGACAAAGCACCAGATGTATTCCATACCGGAGGATGCCATGACGGGAACAGCTGAAATGGTGAGTCAGATGAGCAGGTGAAATCAACCAGGTTACGTATTGCATTATGACTTGCAGGTGTTCAGGAATGGGAGAAGGCTTGCCCTTGGGAAGGAGGGAGGCCACATTGTCAGACTCAGAGGCAATGTAGTCCACTGGGCAAAATGTTGGGCCTGGCCTGGCCCTGAGTTCAAACCCTTTCAAATAATGGCTCTCACTCTCAATTCAGAACCTTCCACAGATGTCTCCAGCTGTCCAGGACAATTGACATACCCTTTGTCTAAACCCAAACTGTGATCTTGCATTGCAAGACAAACTCAGTTGACTCCATTTGCATCTGATGAATGCTTATGCCATGAGAAAAATGGTTAGACATAAAATGTTGGAGTCAACGTAGCGCTGAACAGGTCATTCCACCAGCACAAGGATTTGTCCTTGTGCAACACAATTATCACCCTCTTTCTTCCCTCTGCGTACCCTCTAAATCTGTCCCTCCAGAGGAGATTTGGGAATGATACAAGGCACACACAGGTGGAAGAGAGGGGGCAGACATATTGCTTCGCTTCCAATCAATGCATGCCTCATAGTTTTCTGGTGAAATCATGTTACTTTTTATGCCACAAACTTTCCAGGTTCCGTGCTTTCCCATTTTTGTTGCACTATAGCACAAGAGTGCCCCTCCAGGGGACAGCTGTGCAATGACATTGGGGAAGCCTCACAGAACAGCTAATAAAGCAGAATTATGTGTGAACAGTATAAACCCACCACTTACACACTATTATTGCATCAAAGACATGTTGCAGAGTGAGCGAAATTGACAGATTCATCCATCCCTCCACGTTCCTCCAGAACTGCTTGTGGAAAGCTAAGGCAGATCGCTGAACGTTTTCCCTTCCTTTCCCCCCAAACAGCAATGGACTTTTTTTTTGGGTGTGTTTATTTCTTCCCCAGCTCTTTGATTACATCTCAGAATGCATCTCCGACTTCCTAGACAAACATCAGATGAAACACAAAAAACTACCTCTGGGCTTCACGTTTTCCTTCCCTGTTCGACACGAAGACCTCGACAAGGTGGGATTTGGGAAGGGGGTTGTCCATTGCTCTTTCTGCATGAGTTGTTCATTTGAGCCACTGAACCAGGTATAATGGTAGCCTGCTGAATGTAAGTAATATAACAATACAGCACCTCCAGGCAGGGGGAATACTACAACTCCCATCAGCCCCAGGCAGCACTGTCCAAATGCACAGCAAACCAACAACTTTCCAGAATTTATAGCAGAAGCATCATGCAGAAAGATGACACACGTGTCACTGATAGTCATGTACAACCATTCCAGATTCTGGAAGGGTGCTTTTCCACACCTGTCCATTGCTCCAGTTGTTATCCTGTTGCTTTCCACACATCAGTTAATGATGATTATTATTATTACATCACACTGACCCAATGCAGGGATAATTTTCGCCAAAGAGATTTTGCTTATTTCAGGATGTTTCTTCTGATCCTTTAAACCTCTCGGTCTGCAGGGGATCCTATTGAACTGGACTAAAGGCTTTAAAGCGTCAGGAGCTGAAGGGAACAACGTAGTTGGGCTTTTGAGAGATGCTATCAAACGGCGAGGGGTGAGATGAAAACTGTGTTTTGCTGTTCAGTTCATTATTTCTCCTCAGTTGCTTCGTAAGACTGTAAGAAGCTCCCTTATACCAGGTCAGTCTGTCTGTCCATCTGTCATCTAGCTCATGCAGTGACTGGCAGCATTTCAATAGAGTCTCTAGCAAAGGGTTCTTTCCCACCACATCTTATCTGCTTCTTTTAACTTTGGGCTTATTCCAGACTTACATTTCCTCCGTACTTTCTCAGCACGATCTGTGCTTTAAAGTTCTGTATCTGAAAATGCTTTCTTTTTTTGCTACGGAGCCTTCTCTGCGAAAACCTGCTTTTTACAGCTGAATCAAAGCTGATGGCAATCTGCTAAAAACCTGAATTGCTGTTTGTTGTTCTTCAGCTTTAGAGAGTGGGTTTTTGCAGGGAAAGCTCTGGGGCAAAAAGAAGAGCACTCAGACATGGACTGGCAAAGCGCAGGCCTGTACGTGGAACGAGCAGGGCAAAAGTTAAGTGTGGAGAAGCCCCTAGCCAAAGGTGTTGTCAGGTACAGGTGGCAACCATTTTGCACAGGGTTTCCATTCCTGGCCCCTGGGTGTGTCAGGAGAGTCTGCAAAAGCCCACCCAGCCCTGTTCTGCCCTGTTCCACTCCTGTACTGCCCTGCCCCTCTTCTGCCCTCTTCTGGGTACGAAAGATCCTGTGCATTGGCAGTCGTGCATCAATTGGATGTGCACAAAACGGTTGCCACTTGTCCTTAAAGGATTCACAGATTTGGGGGCGGGCCATGGCTCAGCGGTAGAACATCAGGTTCGATTCCTCACTTCTTCAAGTAAGGCTGAGAGAGAAAGTCCCCCTCCCCCCGGCTTGAAATCCTGGAGAGCTGCTGGCTGTCTGTGTTGACAATACTGAGCTTGATGGACCCCAAAAGCAGCTTCCTACCTTCCTATCCAAATTTGCATGTATCAATACTTCTGGGCAAGATGCAATGGCAAGTGTCTGGAGTCTCACCCGCACAGCCACCCTTCCTTCCTTTCACGTGTTTTAGCCACACACACTTACTTCCAGTTTCCCAAGAGTATTATGGCACTATAGTATTCCATGGTGAAGGGTTGTTGCATTTGTTGGGGACGCGACTGAGCCTCTTGGGCTTGCTGATCGGAAGGTCGGCAGTTTGAATTCCCGCGACGGGGTCAGCTCCCGTTGCTCTTTCCCAGCTCCTGCCAACCTAGCAGTTCGAAAGCACATCAGTGCAAGTAGATAAATAGGTACTGCTGTGGTGGGAAGGTAAACAGCATTTCCATGCGCTCTGGTTTCTGTCATGGTGTTCTGTTGTGCCAGATAGAAGCGGTTTGGTCATGCTAGCCACAGGACCCGGAAAGCTGTCTGTGGACAAACGCCGGCTCCCTCGGCCTGAAAAGTGAGATGAGCACTGCAACCCCATAGTGGCCTTTGACTGGACTTAACTGTCTAGGGGTCCTTTACCTTTACCTTTTTACCTGTTCTATCTGTGCTTCTCTTAGTTGCAGTGCTTCTTTCCACCCCTTTGTAGGACTTTGAGATGGACGTAGTCGCAATGGTCAATGACACAGTGGCAACGATGATATCCTGCTACTATGAGGATCACCAATGTGAAGTTGGCATGATAGTGGGTAGGTCATCTCTCCTTCTTAATATGCACCTGGTCACAATCAGCTTCAAACTGGGGCTTTAATCCTTATTTCTATTTATTGGACATAGCTTTCTGTGGGATGTAGGAAGCTGCCTTATACAGGTCAGCCAAGTTGTACAATCTAGCCCAGTGTTGTGCACTATTACTGGTAACTGCTTACCAAGGTCTTAAGCAGAGGGTCTTCCTCATGACTTGCTACCTGATCCTTTCAGTTGAAGATGCTGGGGGTTTAACCTGGAACCATCTGTATACAAAGCATCTGCTGTGTCTCTCGTGAAAGCCATTGTTTCTAACACTTGTGGGGGACATGTCATGCTCCTTCTGGGGTACATCTACACCTTTGGTTCCCACCCTGCACTCAGCCCTCACCTGTGGCTCCTAGAAGCTGTCAGAATGCGACAGCAACCACACCCCGGGAAACAGATTTGACTTGCTGGCTAAGCCAGGTGAGGGTAGCCAATGGGTCTCGGTGAGTTAGGGAGGTGGGGACTTGTTATCTGGGCAGCCCAGGACATCCATGCACAGTGCCCAGGCTTGCACTCTGGGGAGGTCACTTTGGTACTGCTAACACAGCAGTTTGACTTCACCCCCAGAGGCAGACAGATGCCAGCAACAACCTTGATAATGGCCTTAGATATCAGCAGACAGGCTAAAGCTGAAACAATGCATTGGCTATTACCATTCTCAGCAGTCTTCACACCAGAGATGGATCTACTATAAAACTAATGAAGCTTAAGCTTCAAGGGCCCTGATTCCTGAGGGGGCCCAGAAGCGACTTTGGTCCACATTGCTTAAAAAAATCTGGGCCTACCTAGCTGACCCAATTTGAGTGGCACGACTCTAATTTTTTGTTACATATATTTCAACAACCCCAAAGTTTGACAGATGTTGTAAAGGTGTGGTGATCTGTCACGGAACAACCCCACTGAAGAGGATAACAGTGGTTACCCAGAGCTCATTGTTGGTTGCGAAGGGGGGCCCGTGATAGTTCAAGTTTTGGGCCCCCCAAAATGTAGGTCCACCACTGCTTCCCACTGGTGCATTATTGGTGATCATTAGATATCTAGTTCTTGTCTATTTAAATTCAAAGGAACTCTATTAATCTATCAATTGTTTAATCAATCAATCAATCAATCAATCAATCACCTATCTGTCTGTCTGTCTCTCTAACTATCTATCACATAAAGAAAAGCAGATGGGTCACGACCAGACA
This sequence comes from Podarcis cretensis, assembly GCF_951804945.1. Classification (NCBI taxonomy): domain Eukaryota; kingdom Metazoa; phylum Chordata; class Lepidosauria; order Squamata; family Lacertidae; genus Podarcis; species Podarcis cretensis. Next base: position 35,189,334 of record NC_137185.1, on the reverse strand, counting down.
ACTAGAAAAACTAATACTGGCATCAGATTCCACTAAAGGCTTGGCCAAAGAACCAGGTATTCAGCAGGCATCTAAAGCTTAGAAGAGTAGATGCCAGCCATATCACAGGGGGGAGTTCCAAAACCAGGGTGGCACCATTAAGAAGGCTACCCGCTGTGTTGCCATATTGTAGACCTCAGTTAAAGATAGCACAGCCAAGAAAGTCTCCTTGGTGGATCTTAACAAATGGACAGGCCTATCCAGGACAAGGTATTGTCTCAGGTATCCCAAGTTCAGGTAGTACCGGATTTTTTGCACCATAACACTCACTTTTTTCCTCCTAGAAAGTAAGGGGAAATGTCTGTGCGTGTTATGGAGCGAATGCCTGCGGGTGGCGGGGGGGATCTGCTGCAGTCGTGAGCAGAGGATCCATGGTTCCCCTTCCTTCCCTTCTCCGTGGTTACAAAGCATGGATCCACATGGATCCTCAGGATTTTTGCATTGGGCTACTCCAAACTCAGTGTCAGATCACATGTCTGTGGCCACAGCATGAACCACAAAAATCATATATCCACTATTTCGTTTAGAATATTTTTTTTCTTGTTTTCCTCCTCTAAAAACTACGTGCGTGTTATGGTCTGGTGCGTGTTATAGAGCAAAAAATACAGTATAAGGCTTTGTAAGTCTCTGTACCTTGAAGCAGGTTCACTAGCATATAGTCAGCCAATGCAGTTCTTTCAGAATCGGTGTTATATTTGCAGTAGACCACCCCATAGAGAAGCCAGAGCTCTCCAGCAAACTCCACTTGCTAGCCAGTCACGTGAAGTCATCTGATGTCACCTGTCAGTCATTATGTGCATTTGCGCCCTGAGACTTTCCTGCTGGAAAACCCACCATGAACAACAAGAAAGGTTGTTGTTGTTGTGATGTTATTTATGACTTGCTTCCTATGAAGAATTTTGAAGTGATTTTGCAGTACACACACACACACAGCAACTGCATATGTAAGAACTGTTAGAACAATTGCATACGAAGGTTGTGCCAGAGTTAATCTCATGCATTGTCTGAATGTGGTGAATTCTCTCTGCGTTTTGATTCTATCAGGCACAGGTTGCAACGCTTGCTACATGGAAGAGATGCAGAATGTAGAGCTTGTGGAAGGGGATGTAGGTCGGATGTGTGTAAACACCGAATGGGGAGCTTTTGGAGCATCAGGGGAGCTGGACGAGTTCCTCTTGGAGTATGATCGTGTGGTGGATGAGACCTCACTTAACCCCGGTCAGCAGCTGTAAGGAATATGACTGATAAAATTAATGTTTATTGCTTTCTTGAGTTTCACACTTCTCATTGTGGATGAGACAGAGAGGATGCCTTTGGGCGGTCATTAATGCTGAGGCACCCCCAACCTAGTACTCCCCAGATGTTGTCAGACTCTCTCATCGCCTTCTCAGTGAGAGGATGGGGGTTGGAATCTAAAACATCTGGAAGGCACCAGCAGGTTGGGGAAGCCTGGCCTAGCCCTATCAGCCGAGCGCAGCTCATGGATGGTTTGAAATCAGGGGGAATATTCCCTATGGCAAACCTGATCTCTGTTTACACTAATTTTAAAAGCAGACGTGGCAATTGGTTGGTGTGCGTGGAGAAACTCTAACAATGGGAACATGATCTGAATCTAGGCATAGTTACTGCATTTCATCCATGGAGTTGCTTTCTGGTCTCTGTAGCGTCCCAAATGACCTGAGTAAGGATCCTCTGTGGGATCCTCTGAGATGCAGCTGACTCATACTCTCCTGCACATATTTGCTGGAGAGAAAAATGTGCAGAGTCCAGCAAAGAGGGAGAGGTGGTTGTTTTTCCTGCAGCTCAGAGAAAATAGCATCTATTGCTGAACAATCAGTCTTGATATCTGAGAGGGTTTTGCTAAAACAAGCTGCAGTTATGTCACCTAACAAGTCCTGCCCCTAACCCCAAACAACATGTACCAGTGATTTAATATTCCCTTTCCCCAGGTATGAGAAGATCATAGGAGGAAAGTATATGGGAGAGATCGTGCGGCTAGTGCTATTAAAACTTGTCAATGAAAACTTGCTCTTCAATGGAGAAGCAACAGAGAAGCTAAAAACCAGAGGATCTTTTGAAACTCGCTTTATCTCACAAATTGAAAGGTAGTATGTTTCTTTAAGGTATTTCTTTTCTTTCTCTCTCTTTACCTGCCCAGGGTTGGTGTCACGGTTAGGCATTGTAGGGCATTTCCAAAGCCCACACCCTCAGCAAGGGACCCACTTCTGCACTCTGGAGCCTCCTAGCCTTCTGCTTCTCTTCCTCACTGCCTAATGGTCTAATTCAGTACCAGGCAGCTTCCTATATTCCTAAATATAGAATCAGAGTTCTGTAGAGTTGGAAGGGACCCTGGGGGTCATCTAATCTGACCCCCTGCAATGCAAGACCCTCAACACGCAGTCCCTAATCCAATTTGAAGCTATACCACTACCTCCCAACCTCAGACCTTTGCCAAATGATGAGGAATTGCTAACAGAACTCTCTTGGCGCTGTGGTCTAAATCACTGAGCCTCTTCGGCTTGCCAATCAGAAGGTTGGCGGTTCAAATCCGTGCAATGGTGTGAGCTCCAGTTGCTCTGTCCCAGCTCCTACCAGCCTAGCAGTTCGAAAGCACGCCAGTGCAAGTAGATAAATAGGTACTGCTGTGGCCGGAAGGTAAACGCCGTTTCTGTGCACTCTGGTTTCCATCATCGTGTTCCGTTGCACCAGAAGTGGTTTAGTCCTGCCGGCCACATGACCGGGAAAGCTGTCTGTGGACAAACACCAGCTCCTTTGACCTGAAAGCGAGATGAGCGGCGCAACACCACAGTCGCCTTGGACTAGACTTAACCATCCAGGGGTCCTTTACCTTTACCCTTTACCTTGAAAGGGGCATTGTTCGTGGTAGAGCATCTGCTTTGCATGCAGACAGTCCCAGGTTTAATCCCTGGCATCTTCAGGTACAACCGCTTGAAAACCTGGAGAGCGTCAACAATACCAAGCAACAATACCAAGCAACATGGACTCAATGTAAGGCAGCTTCCTATGTAAACTTCTTTTGAGCAATTCCACTACAATCCAGCGCAAGTAGTTCATCTCTTTAGTCTGAACATCCTCAGATGCTAGTACACAGTGGCTGCATTCCCACTGGTTGGAAAATTTAGAGTAGGAAAGGGCTGGCCAACATTAGGAGCCGCCTAGACTGTGCTGCCATTTGAGGCTAGCAGATCTGGGCAAACAGTCCACCCTGGACATTGGGCACTGACTCACCTGGCCGGCTCTCGTGGCTCCACTTATCCCTTCCAGGCTCTTGTGGGTCAGTTGGGGGCTCATAGAAGTCAGCTGGAAGAAATCAAATGAGTAAAATTAACAAGGACAATAGTAAGGCCCTCAAAGAGTTCTGTTCCTGCTCTGTATGGACAGAACTAAGCTGCTCAATTCGGCTTCTACATTAAGAACATAATAATATAGGAGAAGCCAGCTGGATCAGGCCAATGGCCCATCTATTCCAGCATCCTGTTTTCACAGTGGCCAGCCAGATGCCTACAGGAAGCCTGGAAGCACAACAGCGCTCTTCTCACTTTGGATTCCCAGCCACTGGCATTCAGAAGCATACCACATCTGAGTGGCTCATGGTGAAACCCATCCCATGGAATAATATTCAAAACAACCTCCACTACGGTGGTTGTAACTTGTGTCCCACAAGCCCTTGCTCTTCTCCTGCTAGGAGGCAAACAAATTGCATTAGCACCTGGTCCACAGCCACCACATTCTCTCTCCTCCCCAGTCTTATGAAGTGCAAATCATGAGATGAAGCGCACAGGTTGGTTGTGGCCTCCTGCTTCTGGTTTTCCATTGAGACCTGGGGCGATGAAACATGCCAGCCCCCTCCACGATGGCAGTAGTGAGAGCCCTTGTACTTGTCGTTCCCAGTGATCCCGGTGACCGTAAGCAGATTTACAACATCTTGACATCCTTTGGGCTGTTGCCCTCTGTAACAGACTGTGACATTGTCCGTATGGCGTGCGAGAGCGTCTCTACGAGGGCTGCGCAGATGTGCTCAGCCGGGCTGGCCGGTGTCATTAACCGCATGAGAGACAGCAGGTGCGAGGACACGTTGAAGATCACAGTGGGCGTCGATGGCTCCGTCTACAAGCTCCACCCCAGGTGAGACCTACCTACACAGTCTGGCTATATCTTGAGGCTTCTAGAGAAGCCTGGGCCTTTCCGAATGATTCATTAGCAGATGTTTAACTATCCACACAGGGACGCAGGTGGCGCTGTGGGTTAAAGCCTCAGTGCCTAGGACTTGCCGATCGAAAGGTCGGCGGTTCGAATCCCTGCGGCGGGGTGCGCTCCTGCTGCTTGGTCCCAGCGCCTGCCAACCTAGCAGTTCGAAAGCACCTCTGGGTGCAAGTAGATAAATAGGGACCGCTTACCAGCGGGAAGGTAAACGGCGTTTCCGTGTGCGGCTCTGGCTTGCCAGAGCAGCGATGTCACGCTGGCCACGTGACCCGGAAGTGTCTCCGGACAGCGCTGGCCCCTGGCCTCTTAAGTGAGATGGGCGCACAACCCCAGAGTCTGTCAAGACTGGCCCGTACGGGCAGGGGTACCTTTACCTTTACCTTTAACTATCCACACGCCTCTAAACACTGGTGATTTAGCAGCGCACAGCCACTGCTGTTCTGCTTGAAGGTGGAAATGGAATAGCAGCTCTGGGGACATCCACAATGTACATTGAATGCACGTGGCTTCCCCACCCCCCAAAGGACCCCAGGAGCTGCAGTTTGTTAAGAGTGCTGGGAATCATATCTTTTTATAATTGTTATTAATTGGGCTATATAGAAATTGGGACAACCCCTCAGCATCTGCAGCGATACAGAGGCCCTCCAGAATGGCGGCGTTGGTTTTGTTTGTGGGTGTATTCTGCTGCATGCTGTTGCTGCAATAAAGTTGTGAATTAGTAGTGAATTTATACCAGACCAACCAAGCGTCATTCCACTTTGTTAGTGGTTCCCTAGTTGCCATCTGGAGGAGCTCTCTCTGTAGCGCAACAAAAGCAGGACAACACACACATTGCCCGTTGTATGAAAAGTTCCAGGATTTCAGCTGGAAGCTACAAGACATGCACCGAATGGAAACAAAGCAGTACGTTCGTCTAGAAACGTTTGCAGGCAATTTTGAAAATGAGATTGCATGTAACAAGGGCTTTTTTCCAGCTGGAACTCACCAGAACTCAATAATAATAATAATAATAATAATTGATTATCTATACCCCATCCCATCTGGCTGGGTTTCCCCAGCCACTCTGAGCGGCTCCCAACAGAACATTATTAATAATAACAAAAAAATGATAAAACATCAAACATTAAAAACTTCCCTAAACAGGGCTGCCTTCAGATGCCTTCTAAAAGTCAGATAGTTGTTTATTTCCTTGACATCTGATGGTAGGGCATTCCACAGGGTGGGTGCCACTACCAAGAAGGCCCTCTGCCTGGTTCCGGCACCTCTCAGATGTGTGCCATTGCCATTATAAGAGAATAAGGGAGGTGTTCCAGCATCTCTTTTTCTGGAAAAATAGCAATGCGTATAACTGTCCCGGTACCATCATGAGCACAAAACATGATTAATGCTCAATTTAAGAAAATTCTGGAAGGGCCCATACGGTATAGGAATAGAATATTATGTGTATATGTGTCACTTAGACTCCGGCTGTTGCTTTTTCTAAGGAAAAGCAGTTTCAGTAGAGAATCCTGCCTGGGGAGCGGCTGGGGAAGGAAAAGAGCACTTAACTCTTCCCCCACCTACTGTTTTTATGCTGCAACTCCCCTCGGCTGCTTCCCCTTTCATGGGGTTCCAGATGTATGTTTACCTTTGCAAATTAATGTCTGTTGCTGGACCTCTTGGCGGCAAGGATGGATTGGGGAAGAGGGAAGACCCAGAAGAAAATGGAAGGCAGAGAAAAGGTCAGAGGTGCACCTGCATATAACATTTAGTTTGGCTTTTCTTCAGTCGATTTGAAGGGGGTCACCACAGACATCTGACAATGGCACCTCTGGCAGTGGGGTGGTAGAGCAATTTGCCCATGTTTTTATTATTTGGCCTCATAAAATAGTCTCGCTGTTCATTAAGCAGCACCGTGCTGTGGCGGTAGCAAGCTTCACGCTGCTAGGCAGGAGGTAAGAGACAATAGCTGGAAGAGGAAACTCCCCGAGTCTGTGTTCAGAGTCCAGGCCGAAGCTTAAATCTATGAACTGGGGTCTCAGACACACCATGAAGGGCACGTCCGCAAGCTGAGGCAGCTTTTGGCACTGTTCACTGAATGCCGAATTGAGCTAAACTAGAAACCTGGAAATAATCCCTGTTGGAGAAAGGGGCACAGCCCCTCACCAGATATCAGCGCTGTTGAAACAGTCTGCATAACAAGTAGTTTAGTCAACTGATTGGTTGGATTAATAGAATATACATCTCTGTATCTTGTGATTTGTTGGGGGCATGGGAAACGGAACATAGCATCTGATTTGCATGTAGAAGGCCCCATGTTTCATCCCTCACATCTCTAGGTAGCGCTTCTAGATGACCTATGTATTGAGAATTCATTCTGATTTGCTTGAAGGCCGGTTAGATGTTCATGTGTCAAAGCGAGTGTTACCCCACACTTCGCTATCGCTTTCCCTACCATGAAAAGTCCAACCTTTAGGGAAGATGATTTGTTGCGTAAGACCGTAAGTCAACTGCAATCATGCAACCTGAATATGCTGGTGTGTGGTTGGATCCTGCTTGAAAACAGCAACAGTCTGGAAGCTCCCTGCAATCCTGGAGAACTGCTGTTAGTTAGCATAGACAATTCTGGCCGAAATAGACCAGTGGTGTGATTCAGTTTAGGCAGTTCCTTGTGTCAGCCTTTTTCAACCTTGGGTCCCCAGATGTTGTTAGACTACAGTTCCCATCAGCCTCAGCCAGCTTAGCCAATGGCCATGGATGATGGGAATTGTAGACTAATAACATGTAAGGACCCAAAGTTGAAGAACTCTGCCATATGTTATTGCCTATACTATATGCTATATGCAAAGGGGGGGGGGAGCAAAACTTAATTCTGTGCAGGCTCCACATCCCCAAAGCTGTGCAAAACTGCTTACTGTATTTATTATTCTATTTGTTTATCTAGCAACATCTACATACCACTGGGTCCAGTTCCAGTGGGTTCTGTTGAAGTACCAGTGCCTTGGAACCTGGCCTAGCATGTCAGGTGCTGATACCAGGTCTGCTTGGCAGAGGACATTTAGAGATAGGTCTCTGGAGAAGGTCTCAATGTTCAGTAGCGTTGGGAGGGGATTTGATACATTTCGTATTTTAAGGTGAATTTACCAAATTTGCCCTTTCCAAAACATGATGTGAAGTGAAACCTAGCCATCTTTGGAAATGTTCTCTTGTCCGAAATTTGCAGTGCAGTTCTCCAACCAAGTAATGTGTACAATAGTGCAGATAAAAGTGTGTGTATGAATGCATTAGTGAAAAATTCATACAAAATGCATCATATTAGATTACAGTGCTTTGCCAAAATGTGTATATTAGGCAAAATTGCATATACAGTGGTACCTCTGGATGTGAACGGGATCTGTTCCAGAGCCCCGTTCGCATCCTGAGTAGAACATAACACACGACTGCGCGTCTGCCTGTGTGCGGGTTGAGTTTCACTGCTTCCACGCATGCGCGTGATGTCATTTTGAGCGTCTGCACATGCACGAGCGGCAAAACCTGGAAGTAATGCGTTCTGTTACTTCCGGGTCGCCATGGAGCGCAACCCAAAAAGGCTTAACCTGAAGCGACTTCAACCCGAGGTATGACTGTATATATATATATATATATATATATGCGCACTAAAATACTGATTAATTTTCGTGAGGACTTAAAAAACAATAATAAATCTGCAACCTGCTATGGAGAAAAGCGAGGAATGGAGAGAATCAGAAGTCAACGTATGTCCATTCCTAAAACCCAGACAGATTTATGTAGAGAGGTGGAGTTCCCGTCTCAATTTCTCCCCTTGTCTTTATCTCTCTCTTTTTGACCCAGCTTCAAAGATCGGTTCCACGCAGCCGTCAGGCAACTTACACCGGACTGCGACATCACCTTCCTGCAGTCGGAGGAAGGCAGCGGCAGGGGAGCGGCCCTCATCTCGGCGGTCGCCTGCAAGATGGCGTGCATGATTGGCCAATGAAATGCCGCTGCGAAAGGACCGTGAAAGGGATGCCACCGGCCTGGGAAGTGCCCCCTCGACCCACTGCCAGGCTGAGGTGTTTCAGGGTGTGCCAAGGAAGCAGAACCAGAAGACGGAAGGTTTTCCTGGGGGTGGGGTGGGGAAGGGGGAGGGAATGGAGTGGTGTCGGGTTCCTCCGAACCTCTGCCTCTACACAACACAATAACCATGCAAAAATAGTCTCTCCTTTCTGTCCTTAAAACCTTCTCCATTCCTGCAAGCGCTGGGGAGGGTTTCAATTTATGCAATAAGCAGCTTCTCATAGTACAGTGTGGGGGGGGGGCGGTTTGGAGAGGTGGTGTTGCAGGGATGGGAAGTCAGGAAGGGAATAAGTTTTGCTTTCTTTCTTTTCTTCGTTGGACAGCTCAAGAAGCAGGGATCTGGGCAGAATGGCATCTAGTTGCAAAGTACGGTTTCTTCCTCAGTAAATGGGTTGGGAAGGTGCAGTTCAAGCTGCCGTTATCAGCCACTGAGGAGCGTAGTGCAGAGAAGGCAACTTTGAGTAGACACATTCTCCAATCTCCTCCTCCTCTGGTTTCCAAGACACTAATGGTTTCCGTGTGAGTTTCTGAGTCAGCTTGAGCACAGACCGGGGTCCTCATAAGCAGAAGAGCCCAAGTGAAAAGTCAGGTTTTTGCATTATTTCCGGCTCTTTCCACCTTCTCCAGATTTAGGATCGCAGGCTTAAATCCAAGCTTGCAATCTGGTCCCAATACTATCGCCAGTCCAAACTGTCATTTCCACAGAGACAGATATCCGGGACCATCTCTATGTCGTTTTTTAAAAAAAGAATCAGTCACCATTAACATGGAGGGAGCTTGAGACTAAACAGGGCCCAAGAGAGCAAGCAAAGGCCGTAAAGCATTTTATGACCCGAGAGTTGTCTGCTTGGGTACAGCTCGCCTTGCCTGGATCCCACCCTTGTTTCAATGATTCTGGAAAGCAAGTAATATACAGACCGCAATTACAGACAGTAATATACAGACCAGCAAGTAACAGACCTTGGAACAAATTCAGTTCCAAGGCTCTGCACACCTCAAAGGGATGTGTGCGATGAATAACCAGATAGGTAAGCACTTGGGTCAGGGGGAAGTCATTTCGCTGGGACACTGCTTGCCCACCTGTGATCAGTCCACTAGTGTGCATGGGACATAGTGGGATGAAACCAGACCCCTCCACCTGCAAGCATGTTAAACCTGCCACAGGGCGAAAGGTGAGTTGCAATTGCATGTGTGACTTGAAGTGGGAAAGTAACAGGCTTCAGTCTGGAAGCTCCTAAGATTTACTGAAGACGGGTCCATTCTGTTTTTAAAATGTAATGTCTTGGGCATCCCTCAGCAACAACTACAGAAAGTTTGATCTATCTGATTTCAGCTCGTACAGATGTTTGATCCAGATTATCTCTCCTCACTGTCATAATATTGTTTATTTCCCACTTTTTTGGTTCCTTTTTCCTCTGTCTCCTGCTATCCTGCTTATGGATCCAGGGGCCCTTTTATATTAAAAAATAATAAGAATAAAAAAATAAAAAAATCTTTTTAAACTTGCCCCTGTCGTATCTTTTTTTGTTTTTGTTTATCAAACCTTACACTTGCGTTACAGTGTGGAGTGGAGTACAAAGCAATGTCAATCCTATTCATATTTAGGTGGCGCTAGGGACGCAGGTGGCGCTGTGGGTTAAAGCCTCAGCGCCTAGGACTTGCCGATCGAAAGGTCGGTGGTTCGAATCCCTGCGGCGGGGTGCGCTCCCGCTGCTCGGTCCCAGCGCCTGCCAACCTAGCAGTTCGAAAGCACCTCCGGGTGCAAGTAGATAAATAGGGACCGCATACCAGCGGGAAGGTAAACAGCGTTTCCGTGTGCGGCTCTGGCTCGCCAGAGCAGCGATGTCACGCTGGCCACGTGACCCGGAAGTGTTTCCGGACAGCGCTGGCCCCCGGCCTCTTAAGTGAGATGGGCGCACAACCCCAGAGTCTGTCAAGACTGGCCCCTACGGGCAGGGGTACCTTTACCTTTACCTTTAAATTGCACTGTATTTGGTGGGCCTTACTCCCAGGTAAGTAAGAACAGGATTACAGCCAGTTGAGATTTGTAAAAGGAGGGGGGCTGTTCTAAGAGACTCCAATCCATTCTATTATCCCACCCTCGGTATTCTACCCTACCCAACAACAGCCAATTATTATATTTGACTTTCCCCTTTTTCATATCAAGACAAGCTGGTGACAACAAAGACCCAGTTTGGGGTTCTCTCCTTGCCTTGTTAGGTTCACCCCCGCTGATGTCCACACCATATAGCATTGCAAAACTGTACCTCTTCTAGCACAATGAAAACGAGGTTCTCCATACAGTCACTATGCAGTTGCATATGAGCAGAATAGTTCATTTACGATACATCCATGCCAGCCTAACATCAGGGCAGTGCACATGGATTTAACTCGCAACCGTGGGAAGTAGCTTACCCTCAGGTAGGCAATGCTAACTTGTAATCACGCCTGAACCATCTTTAATGTTTTGAAAGATGGCGTTCCAAAGCAGTGGGGTCACCACAGAAAAGGCCATGTTCCCAGTACTTTCTAATCTTACAGGTCTTAAAAAAGCAGAACCTCGGGTGCTGATGTTAGTACACAGGGAGGCTTATGCCAGGTGTAGATGGTTCTTCAGACAACCTGGTCCCAAACCACACTGTATGGCTTTAAAAGCCTACTGGAAATAGGGTATGAAAATAATTAGGCTGTCAGTGAAGCTGGTACAAATTGGTGTAATTGGTCAGAAGGCCTGGCTGCCCCAAGTGTTCTATTATATAACATATAAACCTGTCATGAAATGTGCCCATGAAATGGTGTCTGTATGCTGTTTTTCATTCTCCTCAGTAGAATAATAGCTATCTTGTAAAGAATGCAGAATTTTATCCAGCGCAGCTTGACCTAACTTTGTGCCACAGCAGTAGAATAAGCCGCACCTAACAAGTATATTTCTGTGCAAATATACACACATTAAAAGCCCCATTTCACCGCAAAACAAACCTTCAAGGAGCGCAAGTCAATGGTAGGAACAGCAGCAGCAAATGTCTCCTGGTCCAAAAAGCACATTTCAAAAACGGCAATGCATTTTAATTTCAGTATTTTTGGAGCTGCTAAGTGCAGAAACTGCAGTGTAAGCCCAGAATGTCCCATCTGGCCAGATATTCTCTCAGAGGCGGGTTTAGGGCAGCGTGACTGGTCCCCACCACCCCCCCTAGCAGAGCTGGGGGGGCACCGCAGAGCATCACAACTATGGCATAGCGCACGAGTAGAATGGAAGGTGAGAGACGGGTGCACCAAATTTTGGCCTTGCACAGGGTGCTGCTGAAATTTGAAAGTCCGCCCTTGGTTCTCTGTAATGCTGGAGAACAAAACTGCAATTGTATTCTGCATGCAGTCTCCTCGAATTCAGTGGCATAAGAGTATCCAGAGTTCATGGTGTTTGGGAAAGGGTGTCCCACCCAGTGGCGGAGGAAGGGGGGGGTGCAGTAGGTGTGGGCTGCCCTGGGTGTCACCACTGAGGGGGGTGACAAAATGCCAGGCGGCACCCACCGTGGGGCCTGCAGCGCACCTGAGCCACACGTCTCTCCCGGGAGAGACGCGATGGCTTGGGTGAAGTTCGCCCACTGCCTCCCCCCCAACTGTAGGGCGCCTGAGTGAGAGGAGGCAGGCAGACTCCAGAGGCCCTGTGGGTGGTGTGTCCTGCCTCTGGGCATCCTGCCTCAGATGTTTGAGCGGCTTGCTCCGCCACTGGTCCCATCCCCAAGCAGTCATGTTTTGGAAAAAGGAAGAGCTGCCTGTAAGTGTGATGAGGCCACAGGTGTGTAGCATAGGCCAGGCCAGGTCGTGAGCCAATTCCACAGGCAACAACCAACAGTCAAAAGGATCCAGAAGCAGGTAACATTGGCTGAGCACATACCATGCACCAATCTCAAAGAATCCTGGGGCCTGTAGTTTACCCATCACACCCTTATCAAACTATAGTTCCATTTGGGGTGTTTCTGCTTTAAATATATGGCGTGCATGCAGCCATAATCCTAGAAAAGGAAGAGGTTCCTGGTAAAACTTTGCATGCATAAGGTCTTAGGTTTGCTCCCTGGGATCTCCAGGTAAGGCAGAAATGGCCCCTGTCTGAAGGTTTGGATCGGCCAGGGTTCTGACTAGGTTCCTATGTTGCTTATGTTCCTATGTGCATCTTTAAATCCAATTTGGGACTAGACAGTCCATCAAATTTATGGGGCATAGAAATTCCTCTTTCAGGGGACAATTTTAAATGCCCCCTCCAATTATAAGGCATCTTACAAAGTAACATACGAAAATGCATTATATTAGGGGAAATTGCTTTGCAAAAACGTGTCTGTTAGGCAAAATTGTATACACAAAATGCATATATTAGAAATGTGAAGTAAAAAGCTGGTGAATTTCCATGGGGGTTCCACCCCCTGCTGCCTTTTACTTGCAAACTAAAGCAGAAATAAGTACAGTGGTACCTCTGGTTACGTACTTAATTCATTCTGGAGGTCCGTTCTTAACCTGAAACTGTTCTTAACCTGAAGCACCACTTTAGCTAATGGGGCCTCCTGCTGCCGGCGCTGCGCCGCCGGAGCACAATTTCTGTTCTCATCTTGAAGCAAAGTTCTTAACCCGAGGTACTATTTCTGGGTTAGCAGAGTCTGTAACCTGAAGCTTATGTAACCCGAGGTACCACTGTATAGAGAACTGAATTTAGGATTGGAAAAATGAGAAACTGAAATTCACAAGTTCCCTCATACCTAGCAAGAAAGGAGACAGAAAGAAAGCAAGGACCTAAAGGTCACATATATAGTCCCGTTTAAATACAGGCCTAAATAATGATAATCCTGGCACTACTGCATAGAGAAGGTAGATGGGAGACTCCAGTCAGAGTGGAACACTCAGCTTAGGAATGCCTTCTCTCTCCATCAGCAAAGCCTACAATGCGTTATGACTTCCAAACCTTATCAATTCTCAGCACTGGGGACTGCCAAGTTTGGCTCTCTCCTCCTGCCACCCGGCTCCTGATTTAGCTCACCAAGTGATAAGCTGTGGGATATAGCCTGAGCTGATGCTTGACACCATCCAGAACTTCTCTGTTCTTCAGAAGGACATCCAGAATGGTGAGTACGCTCTGTCTCTCTGCTTTTGCATATATTCTTCATAGCACTGAGCTTTTGGATGAACACACATTAAGGTTGAACTGTTACCCTGTCCCACCGAGGAAGAAGGAGAAACTAAGCAAAGGGAGAGAGCAATGGTTCAGCTTGTATGCAGGCAAGTGAGAGATGGAGAAAGGGTGTTGTCTGTGCAATGACTGGGAAGATCTAATACCCAAGGGATGGTGGCGAATATTCGCTCACGTTTGGAAGGATGCAACTATGAAGAAACAGGAGATGGTACCTGTCCCTGGTAGCACCCAGTCCTGTTTGTGTCCTGTTTTGCCTGTCAGGGAAATAATCCAGGATGCTTGCTTTTTAAAATTAAGTTAGTGTGTACACAAATATGCCACAAATTTCTTCAGCTTTCAGTTCCCTCTCCCAGTTCTCTGAATGGGTTTGTGGGTTAGATGGCTCTTCCCCAGGGGTGGGGAATCTGTGGCACAATTTTGTCAGGCATGATGGGATCTGTAGTCCAACAACCTCTGGAGATGTTTAGAACAGGTTTCCTCATTCTAAATACTTGTCCGCTGTTCATTCCTAAATACACACATGCCAGTGGACTGCTCTCCTTCATCCCCATTCCCTATAACACACCGATTGTTAGTGGCTGCCAAGATTGCAGTCCTAAACACTGTTACTAGAAAGTAAGCCTCCCTGATCCAGTTAGGTTGTGCATCTGATTGTGATGTAAATGTGTTTTTGAATCGCAGCAGTTCCATAACACGACAACCTTATCCAGTGTGGGATTAAACCGTCCAGTGAACATATTCAAGTTTGTGTATGTGCTTTTTGTCAGCTTTGGAAGCCAGGGCAGGATAGGATATGGCAGAGCAAATCTATCCAATGCTCAGCAGGTGAATTAAAAATTAATTGAGATTGAGATTCCTGCATTTCAGGGGGTTGAACTAGATAACTCTCGGGACCTCCTCCAACTCTACAGTTTGATGATTCAATAATCTGAGCCCACAACTAATCCCCTAGGACAAAAATTTCCAAACAGAGCTTTCCAACCTTTCCATGTTGGCGACACACTTTTTAGACGTGCATCATTTCGCGATGCAGTAATTCAGTTTTACCAGCAAACCGGAGATTAAATAACCTCTATTCCAGCCCTGGGAGGAGCGTTCGCACGACACACCTGCACACTGCAGCCGACACACTATCTAGAGTTGTAGCCAATGTCACATTAAGAAAACAGTTCTGTTTTCACAAGGATTTATGCTTGTGCAATGGAACTTTCCTCCCTTCCCTTCCCCACCCCCTAAATCTGTTCTGTGGGATCCCTCAATCCTCTGGAGCAGTTTTGGGAAGAGAGAGAGGGGGGAGAAGGTGGGGGAAGTTGTACAAGTGTAAATCTTAGCACTAATGAAATGAGTGTGCTGGATCTTGTCTCTCCAGTCTGCTAGTTGGGCTAAGCATAATGAGAGCTGTGGTTTACATCTTCCCAATGTGTCAGGTGTACTGACTGGTGCTGTTGTAACCTGTTACTTTTCTTCTTCTTTTTGTTGTTCAGGCCAGCAGAAAAGCCGGGACTCGGAGCAAAGCTGCCGCAAAGCATGCCCAGAGGAGCTCCTCCAATGTCTTCTCCATGTTTGAGCAGTCGCAGATCCAAGAGTTCAAGGAGGTGAGGTGCTCAGGGGTTGTTTTCCAGTTGAGCCAAGGAAATGAGTTCCAAGCCTGAACTCAGCCTGTATCCAATGGAGTAAAATTGACAAAGGTGGACTCTGTGAGTCAGGTCTATTTTATCTGGCAGTGGGAATAAGTCTATGCTACCTGGTGGTGACTCTCTGAGGTTTCAGATGGGAGTCTGCCCCAGCTGCCAACCTGGATAAGTCAGGGACTGAATCTGGGCTGTTGTTCTTCTTGCAAAGCTCTGCCATTGAGCCATCATGGCAAAGAGATGGAGTTCATATGTCTCTTTATGTCACCTCTGCGCATGATCAGGGTTCTGAAATGCAAGAGGAAATTCAGCATGAGACCTGCAGACTAGGGATGGGAGAGAATGCAGTTCACTTTGCATTTAAAGGTGAACTTAATTCTTTCACACTTCCTGGAAAGATATGCAAACTGAAGGGCAGCTATCCTTCAAAATTCACACTGCTCTGGATTTTGCAGTGCTGATCTCCAGCCAGTTAATGGGAACCAAGATGCATATACTGGGGTGAGGTGCACATGAGAATGCATTTATTGGTGAAAATGACATACAGAAATGTGTTGTGCTATGAGTAATTGCTTTGCAAAAATGTGCATATTGGGCAAAGTTGCATTTTAAAAAGTGTAAATTAGGAGAAATGTGCAATAAAATGCTGATGGTTTTTCAGGAGGGCTCTTTTTTATAAGAAAGAAAGAAAGAAAGAAAATATTGCATACTGGTGTGGAAATGTAGAGAACTGAAATTAAGATAGAAAAAAAAATGAGAAATTGAGAGAAACCGAAACGGACAGGTCTACCCATCCCTACCACAGACAGTCACCCTCCAACTGTCCCTGTATAGACCTGTAAGGTCATGTGAATTTGGGGAAACTCTTCTCATATCACAACACTCTACAGAATATCACAGTGCAGTGAACTGAAAATGGGAATTTTCTGCTCCTGCTGCTGTATTGTGGACTACCAGGGACATGGGTGGCGCTGTGGTCTAAACCACTGAGCCTCTTGGGCTTGCCGATCAGAAGGTTGGCGGTTTGAATCCCTGTGACAGAGTGAGCTCCCGTTGCTCTGTCCCGGATCCTGCCAATATAGCAGTTTGAAATCACACCAGTGCAAGTAGATAAATAGGTACCGCTGTGGAGGGAAGGTAAACAGCATTTCCATGTGCTCTCCATCATGTGTTTCCATCATGGTGTCCCGTTGCACCAGAAGTGGTTAAGTCATGCTGGCCACATGTCCCAGAAAGCTGTCTGTGGACAAACGCCGGCTCCCTCGGCCTGAAAGCGAGATGAGCGCCGCAACCCCATTGTCGCCTTGGACTGGACTTAACTGTCCAGAGGTCCTTTATCTTTTTATCTTTTTACCTTTTACTGAAAACATTCTGTCTGCTGTACATAAAACAGCAGCCACCAGTTTCTTCAGATGTTTCAGACTTTCCCTTAAGGTTGGATCCTGTTTTTGTTTGTATGAATTCCTGTTTTTGTTTACTTTTATATGCTAGAGATTATATAGAGATTTATTTTAAAAACAAAATTATTACATGCTTTAAATCAAGGGTTTTATCCAATGCTAGTCATATTCAGAGCAGACTCACTGAAATCAGGAGGTTTGAATAAGTTAGAGCTGTCATGTATTCTACTCATATTGATCCAGAGCAGAAGTCCAACTTATAGTTAGCAGAGTAAAAACGTGAACACCTTTAAGTCAGCTGTACTCAGCTTCTCTGAAGGAATAACCCAAACACCATGAACCTTCTGCTTGTTTCTTTCACACAGAGAAGCTTCCAGAACCCTCTTGAATTAATTAGAATAGGAGAGATCTCTACACATCGGGTCAATACTTTCTGTACTAAGAAATGCAAACTGACAAGAGCCATTAATTTAAATGGGTCTGTGCTGAGTAGAAGTCAATTCGATACAAACCAAATGAGAAATAACTCTTGGAGGGTAAACAGGAAAGTGATGTGGGCATGGGGAAGCCCAGCCAAGGTAGATTTTACATTTGAATTACAGGCTTATAACATGCAACCCCCAACTCTACTGGTTTGCATGACTTGTGAAACAAGCAAGGGCTGCTCAACTAATGAAGCGCTATAATCACTTTTGCCCTTCACTGGAGTGATAACAATGAGGAGTAGATGCAGGCGGGGGATTGGAAAATATTTGTGTGAGTATGTATGTTCTTATTATAGTGGCAGAAAGGAATTAAACTTGAGAAATAGAGAGAGTAGATTTAACTTTCCTTATCTTTCCCCAAGGCATTCAGCTGCATTGACCAGAATCGTGATGGCATTATCAGCAAATCAGACTTGAAAGAGACATATGGTCAGCTGGGTGAGTGCCTCCGGTCACCATGAAATTGCACTCTTCAAAAGTTCAGATGATTTTTTAAAAAGAAAAATATTAAGCAACTAACTGGTACAAGGAAAAACAGTGCCAAATAGCCAGGCCTGGATTCAGAGTCTCTGCCAGAGAGAGAATATTGTAATCTTCATCTTTAAAACTGACAAAGGGTAAAGGTACCCCTGACCATTAGGTCCAGTTGAGGACGACTCTGGGGTTGCGGCGCTCATCTCGCTCTGTAGGCCGAGGGAGCTGGCATTTGTCCGCAGACAGCTTCCGGGTCATGTGGCCAGCATGACTAAGCCACTTCTGGCGAACCAGAATAGTGCACTGAAATGCTGTTTACCTTCCCGCCAGAGTGGTACCTATTTATCTACTTGCACTTGACATGCTTTCGAACTGCTAGGTGGGCAGGAGCAGGGACTGAGCAACAGGAGCTCACCCCATGGCATGGATTCGAACCGTCGACCTTCTGATCGGCAAGCCCTAGGCTCTGTGGTTTAGACCACAGTGCCACCCACGCCCCTAAAACTGACAAAGGAACATACAAAATGGGAGATGCCAGAGATTGATCCTGGCATTTTCGGCATGCAAAGCTACGGGGCTGATGGGAGTTGTAGTCCAAAACATCTGCAGGGCACGGGAAAGAGCTGTAGCTCAATGGTAGAGAATCTGCTTCACATGCAGAAGATCCCAGGTTCAATCCCCAGATGGGAGAGACTGTTGCCTGGAACTCTGGAGGGCTCCTGCCAGTCAGTGCAGCAATACTGAGTGAGATAGACCAATATTCTGACTCAATATAAGGCAGTTTCCTATGTCTAAAAATTCACAGTGACCTTTCTAATGCCCACCTGCTTATCTTCAGAGCCTCTGAGGACTTGGTGCATGTTATTTCTGGAGCCATGAGCACTTCATGGTCCTTCATCTCTGGATGGTGTTATTTTTGATAAACAGCTTGTCACTTTCAGAAAGGGGTCTGCAGATCTCAGCTTTATTCCTAGTACACGGGGGGGGGGGGCGGTATGTGCATCCTTCCTAGCTTTGGAGAGCTCTTTTTTTCTCTTCTAGCACAGAAGAAGGAGGAGACGAGCTAAAAATGCCAGTGGCGAAGTTGTTTTAAGGGGAGACATGTATTCAAATGACATTATCGCCAAAGCCAGAAACCCTGGGAAGTCTGTTGAATGTAGACCAGGGCTGATATGGCTCACCAAATTTTCTGTGCACAGGTGTGGGAGGGTGAGGATTCAAGAGGGAAATGGCAAAAATTATATGTCTCTACCACAGAGCCTAGGACTTGCCTATCAGAAGGTCGGCGGTTCGAATCCCTGCGATGGGGTGAGCTCCCGTTGCTCGGTCCCAGCTCCTGCCAACCTAGCAGTTCGAAAGCACCTCAAAGTGCAAGTAGATAAATAGGTACCACTTCGGTGGGAAGGTAAACGGCGTTTCCGTGTGCTGCTCTGGTTCGCCAGAAGCAGCTTAGTCATGCTGGCCACATGACCCGGAAGCTGTATGCCAGCTCCCTCGGCCAATAAAGCGAGATGAGCGCTGCAACCCCAGAGTCGGCCACGACTGGACCTAATGGTCAGGGGTCCCTTTACCTTACTAAGCCCCTGTGGACAGAGTCATATAGAATCAGCCACACATGTTCTTTTGCACTGACAATTTTGTATCAGGCAATTCGATCTAAGTACAGTACATTAATCAGTTGGCTGTTAGCAGGGAGTGGCATACAGGCGAATGTTAGGTATGTTATGTTAGCTTATGTTAACTCAGGGTGGGGATAAGGGGAAGATATTAGCCAGGTCTCTGCAACGTGCAATGAGGATTCATGAATGTTAGAAAACAGTATTTTAATTGTTAGTGGCTGGGCAAACCCAGCCAGATGGACAGGGTATAAATAATAAAATTATTTTTATTAATATATTGTTTGATGCAGATTTTGCTGTGTACCGAACCTTTCAGAATTCATTTTATATGCCAATAAAGGTTTGCAATTGATATAGGTCTCTGAAGATTGAGGATGGACAAACATTCCCCAGAAGTTCCATGTTAGGGGGTGTTTTGCTTATCACAGAAATTAGACCTGTATTGTCCAACCTGGTGCAACGTTCACCTTCTGTATTGGAAGAAGGATTGCGGATAACTGCCCCAAGAACACCATGATCACAAATAGTCATGAATGAACAATAAACAGGATGTCTGGAAAGGTCCGTGGAGTTCACTACTAGGGTCTGTTTTTTTTCTCTACAGGGAAAATAAATGTGAAGGAGGAAGAGCTGGATGAGATGCTAAAGGAAGGAAAAGGCCCAATTAACTTCACGGTCTTCTTAACACTCTTTGGGGAGAAACTGAATGGTGAGTTGGTGCTGCCATAGCCAAGGACTTTGCTCACTAACTCTCAGTCTTGCTCATTAACCCTCAATCCAGCTCTCAATGCCCCTGAACATTCTGCAATAAAAGGCCAAAAAGCACACAAAAAAACTTATTTACCACTAGGGGCATTTCCAGACTGCCACTATTTTCAGGAAGGATTCAATCACATGCCAGCAAATGGAGATTGCACAACTGAAGCTAATTTGAGAGCCAGTGTGGTGTAGTGGTTAAGAGCGGTAGTCTCGTAATCTGGGGAACCGGGTTCGCGTCTCCGCTCCTCCACATGCAGCTGCTGGGTGACCTTGGGCTAGTCACACTTCTGTGAAGTCTCTCAGCCTCACTCGCCTCACAGAGTGTTTGTTGTGGGGGAGGAAGGGAAAGGAGATTGTTAGCCGCTTTGAGACTCCTTCGGGTAGTGATAAAGCGGGATATCAAATCCAAACTCTTCTTCTTCTTCTTGTACAACAAACCTACTTCGCCCCCTCAAAATTGGTTTGCGGCAAGGTAATTGGCAGGAAAATGCACTTGGAAGGGTCAGGTAATGATTTTTCAATGCAACATCATCTAGCCACCCCACAAACAAATTAGAATGAACACTTGATAAATTGTGGGTGACCTCTGGCCTCCCCACAAACCCTGTGCAAAACAAATCAGGGTGAATGCACAATATGCATGTCATACAAAAGGGGTGCTTAAAAAAGGGTGTTTGTTTGTTTATTGCATTTACATCCCACCTTTTTCTCCAAGGAGCTCAGGTTGGCATCCATGGTTGTCGCCCTCCTCATTAATCCCCACAACCACTTTATGAGGTAGATATGGCTGAGAGGCAGTGACAGACCCAAGATCGCCCAGTGAGCTTCAAGGCTGAGTGGAGATTTGAAACTTGGTCTCTCAAGTCCTAGTCTGACACTCTAACCATTACAGTGGTACCTCAGGTTACAGACGCTTCAGGTTACAGACTCCGCTAACCCAGAAATAGTACCTCGGGTTAAGAACTTTGCTTCAGGATGAGAACAGAAATCACACAGTGGCGGCGCTGCAGTGGCGGGAGGCCCCATTAGCTAAAGTTGTCTTCAGGTTAAGAACAGTTTCAGGTTAAGAACGGACCTCCAGAACGAATTAAGTTCTTAACCCGAGGTACCACTGTACACCACACTGGCTTTGGATAGGAATTGTCCATTCAAGCAAAGCCTGTGTATCCAACATTCTCTGTCCGGTAGCATCAAGGCACTGTGCCAAACAGACAGGTGAGTTTAATGTTGTGCAACAGTTGTGCTGACAGAAACCTGTGCGATGGATTGTGCAAGAAAGTTACCAGCAACCTACTTATGCTTTCTCTTGTGCAAAAACATTTTGCCTGTCACACCACTAAGTGACCTTAACTTAGGGCTATGTTGCATACAACCTCAATGGAAAATCATGACATAAGCATCTCCATACTGCAGGATGAATATTGCTGTTACTTCCTGATGTTCACAAATATATTTAAGTGGTCAATTGGATGAGTCACAGAAGCCCCAGCATGGGTCTTTGGGACTGGCAAAAAGTTCTGGAGGAAAGGCAAAAGTGAATCCATTCCATTAGTCGGTTCCCTTAAAGCAGTGATGGCTAAACGTGGACCTCCGTTTTTTTGGGACTACAATTCCCATCATCCCTGACCACTGGTCCTATTAGCTAGGGATGATGGGAGTTGTAGTCCCAAAACAGCTGAAGGGCCAAGTTTGGCCATCACTGACTTAAGGTGTAGGAGCCAATTATTATACTTTTCTGTCCTTGAGATCTCTCTCTCTCTCTCTCTCTCTCTCTCTCTCTCTCTCTCTCTCTCTCTCTCTCGCGCGCCATTGTTTGGTTTGGTTTTTGTTAACTTTCCATTTCCTCCCTAGAACGTCAAATCTTCCAGACTCCCTGCCCAACCAAAAGGGGGTCTTGCTCTCGTTTTGAAGATTTTTGCTGTATGTTGAGCAATCCTTCTCTTCCACAGGCACTGATCCTGAGGAATCCATCCTTGCTGCCTTCAAGTTATTTGACCCCAACGGAACTGGCTATGTGAACAAAGATGAGTAAGAACATTAACTACAGTTCAGATCCTGGGTAAAGCCCATTGGGCTCTGATTGGATTAAGTCTGATCAGGGCTATCTTTAGCATATGCGGCGCCGGGGTGCAAAAATCCATCCAGCGCCCCCAAATTATTGGGGGGGGGCAGGTCAAAGTTATAGAGCTTTTTTTAGGGGGCAGCTCAAAGTTGTTGAGCTTTTAAGGAGGGGAACAGCGGAAACACTGAAAAAATAAAAAGCAGCAGCGATAACTCCTGTCTTTTTGCGATCATGCGAAAATGAAAGACACCACTAGGGGGCGCCGCTGGATACGTTGATTCTGCAGCTGTTCCGCAAAAGAGAATGGAAATGACCCATCGACCGCAATCACCCGGCTTGGGGGGCGGGGGCGGTTAAGAGCACAGGCAGCTTGCACCCCCGGGTAAAGACAGCCCTGGGTCTGATTGGCTTAATCAATGGTTGGGGTGAGAAAGCCATGGCTCACTGGAAGAACATCAGCTTTGCAGGCGGAAG
This sequence comes from Podarcis cretensis, assembly GCF_951804945.1. Taxonomy (NCBI): domain Eukaryota; kingdom Metazoa; phylum Chordata; class Lepidosauria; order Squamata; family Lacertidae; genus Podarcis; species Podarcis cretensis. Next base: position 35,166,932 of record NC_137185.1, on the reverse strand, counting down.
GTCCCTGGTCCCAATTCCTGGCATCTTCAGGTCAAACTGGGAGGAACCCTGGTCTGAACTCCTGGAGAGCTGCTGCCAGTCAGTGTAGGCACTACTGAGCTTGATAGTCCAATGGCCTGACTCATTATAAGGAAACCTCCTAGGATTTCTCCATACAAGCCTCAGCAGAGAAGACTTCAGGGAAGGGCCATGGCTCATGGGTAGAGCAAGCAAAATTTCCCAGGTATCCCTAGGGCGGAGGGAGACCCGGAGAGCTGCTGCCAGTCAGTGCAGGCAATACTGGTCTGGTACAATGGTCTGGTACAGTATAAGGCAACTTTCTAGGTTCCTATTAGAGTTCTGGGTGGTGTGTTGGAACAGCACCGACTTTTTATTTCCAATTTGTTTTCCAGGTTTAAGCAACTCCTGATGACTCAGGCGGACAAGTTCTCTGCTGAGGAGGTGAGGAAACTCTTTCTGGTCTAGCACTAGTTAAAGCGTGCTTCCCGCCCTCCCTCTTTAAATCCCAATTTCCCCTTAGCAGGAATCTTTCACAAGCATCAAACCTAGGAGACAGCTTTAAATTGGTGTATTAATATGGCATAGGGATGCGGGTGGAGCTGTGGTCTAAACGACAGCCTCTTGGGCTTGCCGATCAGAAGGTCGGCAGTTCAAATCCCCACGACGAGGTGAGCTCCTGTTGCTCTGTCCCAGCTCCTGCCAACCTAGCAGTTCAAAAGCACGCCAGTGCAAGTAGATAAATAGGTACTGCTGTGGCAGGAAGGTAAACAGCATTTCTGTGCGCTCTGGTTTCTGAGTAAGATCAATTATTTGATTATTGCTGTAAACTGCCAAAATGTATTTTGTATAGTTAAAATTTTACCTGTATCTTCAGTACCGTTTATTTTATTGCTACAGCTAGTGGCTGATGCAAATCAAGATTCTTCTGATCAAAGGCCCTACCAGAGGGTCCCTGGTAGAGGCAGATTGAGGAGAACGTGACCAGTTAGGCTGCCCTGGGTGTAGAGCATCAGGGGCGCCACAACTATGATGTAGAATTAGAGACCCCAAGGTCTGCCTCTGTCCTTGGAGACAGGTGGCCACCATAACCTTCCCTTTTTTTGCGGGAAATTCTCTTATTCCAGCGCCATTTCCCGCTGCTTCCCGCTGCTATCCCGGATTGTTAGATATCCCGTAGACTGCCCCTGGGACAGGTGAGGCTGCTGATCCCTTATTTTCAAATCTGAAAGTTGACAGCCATGGTGACCACCTGGGGTTCTGAGGACCCATGAGACCGTTGTCCTGATTCCGCAGGCTCTTCTTGTGTTTTGACAGTCATTCCTAGCCACTAGTTTCCATGTATCCCATCAATCCCTCTCTTTCCTTAGCTGAGCCTTTTTATCTCGGCTTTCATAACGTCAACAATATTGCAGATCAAGGTATTCGTATAGCTGGATTGAGGGCCTTTATCAGAACCCCTTCTGCTGCTTTCAGACATCGCTTTCTGCTCGAGCAATGAGCAAACGATGAAAAATATTGTTCCCATTTAACGTAAGAAAAGTCTGCTGGCTCAGAGGTCCATCTCGTTCGGCGTCCTGTTCTCACTGGCCAACCAGATGCCTAAAGGACATGCACAAACAGCACTCTGCCGACCTACAATTCTTAGCAACAGCTTTTCAGAGGCCTACTACCTCTGACGGTGGAGGTAGAATTTCTAGTACCGTATTTTTCGCACCATAGGACGCACTTTCCCCCTCCTAAATAGCAAGGGAAAATGTGTGTGCGTCCTATGGAGCGAATGCAGGGGGGAGGCAGGCGGGGAAAGCCCCCAAGAGCCACACACAAGCTTCGTGCGCTCTTGCGGGCTTTTCCCCAGGATGGAGAAGGGACTGACTGGCCGCATCAGTCTCTTCTCCCTCCTCGGGGAAAAGCCCCCAAAAGCGGTGCCCTCTTTAAAGGCTGTGCGGCTCCTGCGGGCTTTTCTACGAGGTGGGAGAAAAGCCAGGAGAAGCCGCGCAGCCCCTTTAAAGAGCGTGCGACTTCTGTGGGAGGTGGGGGAAGCTGCAGCAGATTCCCTCCTCCCGGGCTCCCTTTGAAGTGGCAATGTGGGAGGGGAGCAGCTTACACTCGTGTAAGCAGCTCCTCTCCCACTTTCCTGCTTCAAAGCAACTACGGAGGAGGGAAGGAAGGGGACCATGGATCCTCCACTGCTTGCGGCTGCAGCGGATTCCCTCCTACTGGGCTCCCTTTGAAGCAGCAAAGTGGGAGGGGAGCAGCTTACACCCGTGTAAGCAGCTCCTCTCCCACTTTCCTGCTTCAAAGTGGAGGGAATCCACTGCAGTTGCGAGCAGAGGATACATGGCTCCGCTTCCTTCCCTCGAAGCAGGGTGCGGGGGTGCAGGGGGGGAAAGAGGGCAGGAAATAGATGCCGGGCAGGAAGACACAACCACGCTTTGACCACTGGAAAGTCCACCTCAGCCTCCCCAGATTTCCACTGAGAAGGCCAGGCTAATCTCGATGGCCATAAGTCTGGCTCACCATTATTAACTGGACTTAGATAAGCCATGGTTCCCCTTCTTACCCTCCTCTGAGGCTCGATTTAAAGCAGAAAAGCGGACAGGAGCCGCCCGCTTTGGTGCTTTAAATAGTTTAGTGCAACATTTTATTCAGAATATTTTTCCCCGTATTTTTCTCCTCTAAAAACTAGGTGCGCCCTATGGTCAGGTGCGCCCTATGGAGCGAAAAATACGGTATTTTTATAAAGAAACTGTATTAGCAAGCTCTTAGCCACAACCATCTTGAAAGCAATATACATTTATTTAACTTCAAGAACGGTTCCCCCTTCCAATCTCATGACTCAAGGAGGTGGGGAAAACTATGACGACGGAGTCCCAAGGCTCGCAAGGCCGGGCAGGGACTGGTTGATTAGGCCAGCCGAACGCTGCCTTCTTACCCCCACTTTGTGTTCCTCCTTCCCTAGGTAGAGCAAATGTTTGCGGTCGCTCCCATCGACGTGGCCGGAAACATTGACTACAAATCCTTGTGCTACATCATCACGCATGGTGATGAGAAGGAAGAGTGAAGATCTGTGGGGAAATTGAAAGTTTGCGGCGGCAACTACTGCTATATTTGAATAAACGGCCGATGAGAAGTGAAGGAAGCTGTGACTGTGAGTTCTGTCTGAATCGGTAGCAGCTGGTGTTGTGGGGCTGGACCACCCTCTCAATACCATGGGGATACCATTTGTGGGGCGGAGAGGGTGGTAGTGAGTTTCAGGGCTGTGTACTAGGTCTAGCACTGCCCAGGTAAGCTACAGTGAGGCTCTGAATACCAGAGGCTGGGATCATGTATAGCTCAGTCGGTAAAGCATGAGACTCATAATCTTGGTTTGAGCTACATGTTGGGGGGGGGAAGATTCTTGCATTGCAGCAGTGGACTGACCCCCGTGACCCCTCCCATCTCTATGAATCTATGTGTGCTACTCTGTTCATGTCCCTGGTTCCTATATAGCACTTCCAGGCGAAAAGAGCCAAGTGGCTAGCTTGAGTGGCAAAGCATTCGGCCTGGAAAATAAAGCCACAGGATGGGGAACCTGTGGCTTTCCAAATGTGGCTGGACTCCAGCTCCCATCAGCCCCAGGCAGGATGTCCAATGGTCCAGGTTGATGGGAATTGTAGTCTAGCAGCATTTGGAAGGCGATTGGTTCCCATCCCTGCTTAATGAAAGATGTCAACCTCTATGCCTGGCTGCTCCTCCTCAGATATCCCTGTGCCTCCAGAGCCCTGGGTTCTTGGTTCCAGCTGACACCATCAGGGCACTGGAAGTTTGTGGGCCTGATGATTCTTCAGGGAGTGGGACCCTTCTCGGTTGATACCACTTTCTCATAGTGCGCAGAATACAGCCATGATAAATACGTGAGATGGGCTGGGCTCATCAAAGCACTTTATTCATTGTGAAAGTCAAAGCAAGTGGAATCGGCTTAAACTAGTATATTCCAGTATATTGCTAAAATATACAAAAGTCGGCTTTATAATTGCATTAGGCAAAGCAGTAGTATTTCGTCTCTTCCTTGTGCGATGATGCTCAGCAAGATTCAAACCCCTGGGCAAAGCAGAAATTCAGGGTACCTTCCTCAGGGCTTATCCACACTTAACTTTTGCCCTGTGTTTTGCAAGAACAGGTCTGTGCTTCGAAGCTCTGAGTGCTCTTTAAAGCTGAAATGCAACAAGCAACTCAGGTTTTCAGCAAATTGCCATTTGCTCCTATTCAGCTTTTAAGAATGAGTTTTTGCAGAGAAAGCTCCAGAACAACAAAAGGGTACTTGGACTTGGAGCTTTAAAATGCAGACCATGCCTGGAAAGCGCAGAGGAAAGGTAACTGTGGATAAGCCCTTAGTTCCGACATTGCTCACTAAGTAAGGTGGGAATTTCTGCTTCTCTTTGCAAATTAGAAAAGAGGGTCCCACATCTGTGAAGAAGTTGAAGCAGCAGCAGCAGCAGCAGCAGCAGCAAAGTGAATATTTGCAAAGTCAGCCAATTCACCAGCTGCCTTCAATCTTTTCTTCCTGTGTAGAAAACAAAGCATGTGGTTAAAGCATGGAAACCACAACTGAGAGATGAAGCAAATTTCCAGTGCCAATTTGAAAGAGGATTAGACTAATTCATGGGGGAATATACAGCTACATGTATTATTATTAATCAAATTTGTATACTGCCCTTCATTTGAAGATTCCAGGGCGGTTCACAACAGAATACACAATGAAACAAAAGCAAAGCCATAGAATGTTAATCAATTTTTGGTTGAAGAGAAACGTTTTCACCTGGCATCTAAAGATATAAAGGCATATAAAGGTGAGCCTCTTCTGTAGTTACTAGTCATGCATGATAGCTACATATCCAAAGCTGGAGAGGGCTATTGAGCTCATCTCCTGCTTTTGGGAGTTTCCTAGGTATCTTATAGGCCAGGGTGCAAAACGTATGCTGGACTCAATACACCTTTGGTCTGATTCAGCTGGGTTCTTTTTATGTTTTGAAGATTTCTCGGTTAGAGAGCATCTTCCACCTTGCATTATCAACACTCTCTCTCTCTTTCCCCCCGCCCCCGTTTCTTTTGCTGGAATGCCTTCGAGCCACCAAAGATTTATCAAAGCAGCCTTCTCTAGCCTGGTGCTCACCAGATGTTTTGGCTATCAACTCCCACAATCTAGGATCGTTGGCCGTGAGTTGTGACCCAGCAGCATCTAGGGGGCACCTAGTTTGAGAAGGTTGTCTTAATAATCTACCGGTCTTGTGTGAGTCTGTTTCCTCGCTTAAGATCCAGTGGGGCACTTCTGAAATTCTTATGTACTTCAGCACGGGGCTTTGGCCCTTGCAGCGGAGGCTAGTCTGTTACAGCAAATGGGGCACTGCCCCACCCACAGCAGCCTGAGCTCCACCTGCCTTGTCTTACACGCAGCCAGTCCAGGAGGTGGCCCTGGCTCTCGGCTTTCTCCTCCTCAACCTCATTCTTGCCCTTGTGGAATTTGGCAGGGAGGAGGATGGAGACAGCACTAGAATGATTTGGGTCTGTCTATCATTGGGACACGGGTGGCGCTGTGGCTTAAACCACAGAGCCTAGGACTTGCTGATCAGAAGGTCGGTGGTTCGAATCCCCACAACGGGGTGAGCTCCCGTTGCTCGGTCCCTGCTCCTGCCAACCTAGCAGTTTGAAAACACGTCAAAGTGCAAGTAGATAAATAGGTACCACTCCGGCAGGAAGGTAAATGGCGTTTCCGTGCACTGCTCTGGTTCGCCAGAAACGGCTTAGTCATGCTGGCCACATGACCCGGAAGCTGTATGCCGGCTCCCTCGGCCAGTAAAGCGAGATGAGCGCCACAACCCCAGAGTCAGTCACAACTGGACCTAATGGTCAGGGGTACCTTTACCTTTACCTATCATTGGCTCTGGCTCTGCATACTGTTGGTCTGCCCTACTTGTTCCAGCGGGGACCACCCACCTTTGGCCCCTCCCATAATGCGATATGTCCTTCAAAAAATAAAAATAAAAATCTCAGGGGAAAAGAAGGCTGTCCATAAGGAATAATCCAGTGAGGAAAAGGGAAGGGTAGAGTTTGTCTTGAATAAGGACAGGCAGTCACCAGAGCTGCCTTGAGGTTTTCTTTCTTAAAAATCAAGCAGCATATGAATTTTAATGAATGAAAATAGAAAAATAAAAATAAAAGCGCTGCTCTCACCTGGTAGTGCCCTCAAGCAATCCCTGCATACGTTCAGATCAATACAGATGTCCCGAGCCTTCAGGCCAGCCTGTAGATCATTTCTGAGCTTTGATTTGAAAAGCCTCAAAAGCTTTTTGCAAGTCCCTCTCAGGAACCTGCCCACTACCTGACATACAGAAGCTATTGCGTCCTCGATTTTCTCCTGAAATAAGAGTTGGGGAGTAAGAACAGTAACTTGGTGGCTCCATGCTCAAGATTCAAACAGATACAGCCTTTGCGTGTCTGCCAGTGTGGCGTTCCTCTGCTTTCCTCCCTCGTTTCTTCTCACACCAGCCTCTGCTTGCATGTTACACCTACTGAAATTCCCTCTTCAACACACCTATTAAAGGCACAGGAGCCCCGACTTCTCTCGCACGCTATATTAATCTGAAGTGAGCAGGGAGCTGTATATTTTGCTATATTTGTTCATTTTCCTTCTTCTTTACCTTTTGTTTTGGCTCCAAATAAAGTTGGTTGGAATCTTAGCTGCATGCATTTAAAGCCCTCCCTGCAAAGAATCATGGGAACTGTAGTTTACCACTCTTAAGAGCTACAATTCCCAGGCCCTTGAACAAACTACAGTTCCCAGGATTCTTTTTGAGGGTGAGTGGGTTTTTAATGCATGGCGTGCTATGCAGCCTTTGTGCAAAGCCTCACACAAGGAGTGAGGAACCTCAGGCCTAGGGGGCAAATACAAGCCCCCAGGCCTCTATTTGTCCCCCAGGACTTCCCTCAGGCCACCTCCATGTGGGCTGGTTGAAATTGTGCCAGTCAAATCCAAAGCAAGGTGGAGAGCTAAAAAGCTCTTTCTGGTGTTGAGTCCACGTGGGGTTACCTGGCACGGGGAAAAACTTTTAAGCATTTGCCTTGCTTGCTGGACACAGCCTGCTCAATGCACTGGTACTGGAATAATAATAATAATAATAATAATAATAATAATAATAATAATATTGGCAGATTCCAACTGAATATTAAAAACAATACAGCATCAGACATTAAAAACTTCCCTAAACAGAGCCGCCTTCAGTTGTCTTTTAAAAGTTAAATAGTTGTTTATTGCCTTGACATCTGCTGGGAGGGCGTTCCACAGGGCAGGCACCACTTCCCTTGTGAAATCCCGGCCTGTGTTGTGCGCAGTTTATTTTTATTACTTATTTATGATTTCCAATTTTATACATTTCAATAATAATAATAATAATAAATTTATAACCCGCCCATCTGGCTGGGTTTCCCCAGCCACTCGGGGCGGCTTCCAACATAATATTAAAATACAATAGTCTATTAAACATTAAAAACTTCCCTATACAGGGCTGCCTTCAGATGTCTTCTAAAAGTCAGATATTTGTCTTTTTCCTTGACATTGGGAGGGCACCACTACCGAGAAGGCCTTCTGCCTGGTTCCCTGTAACCTCACTTCTTGCAGCAAAGGAACAGCCAGAAGGCCCTCGGAGCTGGACTTCAGTGTCCGGGCTGGATGATGGGGCTGGAGACGCTCCTTCTTGAAATCTCATGGGACAATCTGAGTTCCAGTGAGATTTTGCGTGAGCTTCCTTAGGCTTCCAGAGCCAGGGTGCCAAGAGGGCCTTGCTCAGCAAACAAGTCTAGGAGCTTGAAACTTAGTTTTTGCACCAGGTCCACTTGGGTTACTCAGTGTGAAAAGAGCTCTCCAGCTTCCTTGTTCAGCCCTGCGGGTGCTCTCTTCTTCTCCCTTGCTTAGCCATGGGGTAGCTCTAAACGTTTAAGCATTCATTTACGGGGCTTTTATGTGGTTGCCAGTTACTATTATTTTTTGAAAGTTCATTTATTTGGTTTTTTCAGATTAAAGTTTTACAATCACATATCCAAAATACAACATAAACACAAGATTCCAAAGAATCTCCTGGACTTCCCTCCTCCCCTTTGTGGGTCCTATTATTAATAATTTCCTCCTGCATCTTTTATAATACAGTCGTACCGTGGTTGTCAAACGCCCTGGAACTCAGACGTTTTGGCTCCCAAACGCCGCAAACCTGGAAGTGATTGTTCCGGTTTGCAAACGTTCTTTTGGAACCCGAACGTCCGACGGAGCTTCTGCGGCTTCTGATTGGCTGCAGGAGCTTCCTACAGCCAATCAGAAGCCGTGATTTGGTTTTGGAATGTTTTGGAACGGACTTCCGGAACGGATTCCGTTTGACTTCCAAGGTACGACTGTAATCCAATATTTTACATCTCCGTTATGTCCAAAATTCACCACTGAACCATGTGGTTCCCAGTTATAATTCCCTGCAGGTAGCTTACAGGGCCAACTCTGCTTAGCCTCAGCAATGGAAATGCATGATATGTTTTCAGGCTAATCTCTGGGTGTCAGCCACTTGTGGCAATTAGGTAGCTCTCTGCCCCCAGACCCAATTTTCAGTATCAGCCAAGCAAATAAGTTGCAATAACATAGCATTTGGTAACTTACATCATCTGGATCGTCTCCAGCCAGATCCTTGATTTTCTGGACAATATTAGTGCAGGCGAAGCATTTAATCAATGGGGCGCCAGCCTTGTCCTCCTCCTTAAGTCCCTTCCACTGTCACAAACAAAGATATCAATGGCTTCAAAGTAAAAAATGAGGCTTTCAGGAAAGGACCAGGGCAATTTTTTGGTCAAATAGTGGGTGTAATAATGGGGCTCTCACTATAAGTGGTTCTTCCTGGCACAAGTATCTCCTTGGATGTCCAGCTTTTGTTGCTTTTAAAAAAAAAATAAATTATCTGACCTTCTACTCGGGAAGTGTGCGCGGACTGTTTTCTACCAAGTTGTTCACCAATACAAGCAAATAATAAGTTGGCTACGAGCATTTATATATTAACTCTTTGGCAATTATTCCCTCTCTCCCTTACGCACCACACAGTATTTAGCTACAGACCTGGAAGGTAATATTTAAAAGGAAAAGAAGAATGAGATAGTTACTGGTAGTTCGCCCCAAATTATCCCATGGTAGTTCCTGACCTCTTAAGGAAATGTTTCAGTGTGGTCACATAAAAAGGTAAAGGTACCCCTGCCCGTAGGGGCCAGTCTTGCCAGACTCTGGGGTTGTGCGCCCATCTCACTTAAGAGGCCAGGGGCCAGCGCTGTCCGGAGACACTTCCAGGTCACGTGGCCAGCGTGACATCGCTGCTCTGGCGAGCCAGATCCGCACACGGAAACGCCGTTTACCTTCCCGCTGGTAAGCGGTCCCTATTTATCTACTTGCACCCGGAGGTGCTTTCGAACTGCTAGGTTGGCAGGCGCTGGGACCGAGCAGCGGGAGCGCACCCCGCCGCAGGGATTCGAACCGCCGACCTTTCGATCGGCAAGCCCTAGGCGCTGAGGCTTTAACCCACAGCGCTGAGGGAGCTGGAGGGAGGCGCTGAGGCTTTAACCCACAGCGCCACTTGCGTCCCCTGCGCCACCTGCGTCCCCGGTAGTCCCCTGCGCCACCTGCGTCCCCACCTGCGTTACCGGTAGTTCTCCCCAAATTATCCCATGGTAGTTCCTGACCTCTTAAGGAAATGTTTCAGTGTGGTCACATGGCTGATCCTAACTCCAAACTATAGATGAAGAATGTCTAGAGAAGTCCTTCTCGCCCTTGTTATTATCATGCAGCTGCCCCCTAAGATATTGCTTTCCACCCTTTCTCATGCATCTGGTTAATTTTGCTTAATTTGGGGTGGACTGATGCGGTTGTATTATATAACCCACCTGTAAATGTGGTGGAAGAGAGAGGGAAGGGAGCAGCTCTTCAGATGGATGTGGTTTTGCATTTCTGGCTCTCACCGACGGAAAACTCCACTCATGGATCCAGCAATATTCCTCCTTCTTGCATTCAGCAGCAGTAACTGCATCTTGGCACCAGAATTTGGGACCTTGCAGGCATGCACCAGGAGGACCCAGATCTATTCCAGCCAAGGCTTTGAAACAAAAGGGTAAGAGGTAAACTTGCACAGCATACAACCCAAGAGGATTTAGAAGGAAATCTAATATTATTTGTGCATGATTTAAATCAGGGGCTTCTCTGTAAAATGTGGGGCGCTGGGACCTTTCTGAGCTGATGGGCCTGATCGTTATCCCCCCCACCCCCCACCCATGAGTCAACTTTGATACCCGAAAGAGTACTCTTAGCTCTACCTAGGGATGAGGGAGAAAGTCAGTACAGTTTGCATTTAAAGCCAAGCCTATCAAATGTGCACCTTCTGAAACAATGTGAGAACCAAAACACAGCCATCCTTTGAAATTCCCACATATCTGATCTTCGCAGTGCAGTTCTCCAAGCAAAGGAAGTTTTATAAAAATGAGTATGTTAGGGGGAAGTGTGCATACAAATCAATATATTAGTGAAATTAACATAAATTCATTCCATAAAATGCATTCCATAATGAGAAATTGATTGCCAAAACATCAGATTTTTTTAAAAAAAATGGATTCTCAAATTGCTGAATCAATGTGAAAAACTGAATTCACGATTGGAAAAATGAGAAACAGAAAGGACCAAAACTGACAGAGCACTAACACACCCGATATTGAGGCTGGTTTGAGCCCTGTAGGAAGCTGCCTTGTGCAATGTCAGATCATTGGAGTCCCATTCACACCACACCATAATGTTTAAAGCTCTATGATACCACTTCCAACAGTTATGGCTTCCCTACAAAAAATCTCTGGGAACTGTAGTTTGCTAAGAGCACTGTTAGGAGACCCTGTGTGTGAAGTTATCTCCAGATGGAAGAGTGGCAATAATGTCTGAGTCGTCTCCACTGCCGCTTGCTTTCATCAAGCTTATCACAGCTGTCTGCCTTTAATACAGCCTTCCCAAAACTGGTGGCCTCCATTTGTGTCGGACTATAACCCCCTTGAGACCTAGCTGTCCATGTCAGTATTAGCAGCACACATCTGAACCCTCCATCCTCCTCTTTTGCCTTTCCCTGTTTTACTTTAATGAATAACTTTTCTGCAAACCTGGGATTTCCTGTGGCCCACAGAATTCCTCCTACTTTTGCAGGTGAAAGTTCTTAGCTCAGTGGTACAACATCTGCTTTGCCTATCAAAGGTCTGAAGTTCAAAATCCCCAGCATCTCTAATTACGGCTGGGAGAGTCTAAAACCTAGTTGCCATCAATCATTGTGGACAATATTGAACCAGAAGGACCAATGATTTGGTCCAGGGTAAGGCAGTTTCCCTTGTTCCTGTTTGTGAGTGGCCCTGTTTCACCGCTTCGCTGGTTGGCATGGGCCCACCAGGTTTTTTTTACTGGAAGGAATAATAGTCAAAGCTTGCCTGTAACTTCTTTTTGTCCTGGAAGAAGCAAAAACGCATCCCACAGCCCTCACATCTTACCTGCGCCTGCAGCAACGTTCAGGTACAAGATGAGCAACAAAGCCATTGCAGCTCAGGTGTCCAACTGCAGGGGGGAAGCCGGTCTCCCAACAAGTCTTTTAAAGCTCTTAAAAGTTATTGGGGGGGTCCTGCCTGAGCCAATCGGAGTGTTTGAAAATCAAAAGCAGAACTTAAAAGGACATGCCACTCGCTGACCAGAATGCGAGGCTTTGGCCGTCCCCCTCCCCTTTCCCAAAACGTCATGGATTTGAGAAAAGTGGTTGACAGCTACAAAGTGTGAACAAGCATTGTTCGAACAGACTAAAAACAAAACCACCCTCAGAAACCAAATGCCACAGGATGCGACAAATAGGCATTCAAACCACATCTCAAAATGTGAAGAATTAATTTTATCTGAAGGAAAAGAGGCAACTATCATGAAGATCTGCCTTCAAGCAGTAGTCAGACCATTGGTCTCTCTTAGGGCCAGTTGTTCTTGAGGGCTGAAGACAATGCCCATTCCAGCCCTACTTGGAGCTATTGGGGATTGAATTTGGGACTGTCCACATGCAGGGCATGTGTTCTGTGTGGGATAAAATTCCCCGTGGGAGTTCAATACGGAGGCTCAGATCTATTAATCAGACTTATGTTCAGCAATGCATTACAGGTTGGCGTTTGCGAGAGCTTTCCATTATGATACATGCTTTATAGGAAGGAATGTGTCATCTGGCCTGTTTTACCTTCTTCCCAATGATCTTGTTGTTGTTGTTGTTATTAATTTAATTTCTATACTGCTTTATATTTTTTTGGGGGGGGGGGAATCTCAAGGCGGTTTACAACCGACATTAAAACAGCAAATAACACAATTCAGAATAAAACATTACTGAAGAAAGTTGAATATAAAGTATACAGGTGAAACTCGGAAAATTAGAATATCGTGGAAAATTCATTTATTTCAGTAATTCAACTTAAAAGGTGAAACTAATATATGAGATTGACTCATGACATAGAAAGCGATATATGTCAAGCCTTTATTTGTTATAATTGTGATGATTATGGGGTACAGCTGATAAAACCCCCAAATTAACAATCTCAGAAAATTAGAATATTGTGAAAAGGTGCAGTAGCTATTCAATCCATAACACCTGCAATGGGTTCAGTAGGAAGCACAATCATGGGGAAGGCTGCTGACCTGACAGTTGTGCAGAAAGCCATCACTGAGACCCTCCATAAGGAGGGAAAGCCTCAAAAGGTAATTGCAGAAGAAGTTGGATGTTCCCAAAGTGTTGTATCAAAGCACATTAATGGAAAGTTATGCAGAAGGGGAAAGTGTGGAAGAAAAAGGTGCACAAGCAGCAGGGATGACCACAGCCTGGAGAGGATTGTCAGGAAAAGACCATTCAAATGTGTTGGGGACTTTCACAAGGAGTGGACTGAGGCTGGAGTTAGTGCATCAAGAGCCACCACACACAGACGGATCCTGGAGATGGGCTTCAAATGTCATAATCCTCTTGTCAAGCCGCTCCTGAACAAGAAACAACATCAGAAGCATCTTGCCTGGGCTAAAGAAAAACAAAAGAACTGGTCTGTTGCTCAGTGGTCCCAAGTCCTCTTTTCTGATGAGAGCAACTTTTGCAACACATTTGGAAACCAAGGACCCAGAGTCTGGAGGAAGAATAGGGAGGCACACAATGCCAGATGCTTGAAGTCCAGTGTGAAGTGTTGATTTGGGGAGCCATGTCATCATCTGGTGTTGGTCCACTGTGTTTCATTAAGTCCAGGGTCAACGCAGCTGTCTACCAGGAGATTTTGGAGCACTTCATGCCTCCTTTCGCAGACGAGCTTTATGGGGATGCTGATTTCATTTTCCAGCAGGACTTTGGCACCTGCCCACACTGTCAAAAGTACCAAAACCTGGTTCAATGCCCATGGGATTACTGTGCTTGATTGGCCAGAAAACTCGCCTGACCTGAACCCCATAGAGAATCTATGGGGCGTTGCCAAGAGAAAGATGAGAGACATGAGACCGAGCAATGCAGAAGAGCTGAAGGCTGCTATTGAAGCATCCTGGTCTTCCGTAACACCTCAGCAGTGCCACAGGCTGATAGCATCCATGCCATGCCACATTGAGGCAGTAATTGATGCAAAAGAGGCCCAAACCAAGTATTGAGTACATATGTATGCTTCTACCTCTCAGAGGTCCAATATTGCTCTATTTGCAGTCCTTGTTTTCTGATTTCATTTAATAATCTAATTTTCTGAGATTGTTAATTTGGGGTTTTCATCAGCTGTACACCATGATCATCACAATTATAACAAATAAAGGCTTGACATATCTTGCTTTGCATGTCATGAGACTATCTCATATATTAGTTTCACCTTTTAAGTTGAATTACTGAAATAAATGAACTTTTCCACTATATTCTAATTTTCCTAGTTTCACCTGTACATTTGAATACAATCTATATTCATTCAAACACAATTAACAGGAAACTAAAATATTATCCTAAACATTTTTTTTTAAAAAAAACACACACTACATAGGAGGTCAACACGTTTAGCAGAGCAAAATTAACACAAAAATTATCTGAACAAAATCTTCTTATCTACCCACCACATCACTTTGGAACAGTCACTTATCTACCCACCCTCCAACCACATTTCTTTGAAACAGTCACCCAGCTCAAGCTTCTTCCTCTGTATTTTCAGAGACCTCTGCATCTTATCCGGTGCTGTTTTTAACTTCAGCATTCAGCTAGGCCCCTCCAAAACTAGGTCTTACTCATTTTGGGGTCAGGCCATATCCTTATATATGTAAAACTGTCCTTGTTGATAATAGATTTCTACCTCATCTGCCACTGAGCTATAGTAGTGGAGAAAGCCCCTGGTATTTTGAGTTTTTGTCAAGTGTGCTTGAATGACACATATGGAAATTATAATGGGTTGGATCCAGATTTAGGCTGTAATCCTAGCTTTACTTACTTGGAAGCGAGACCCAGTGAAGTCAGTAGGACTTACTTCTGAGGAGACACAGAGTTGGGTAGAATGCTAGTTCTACCCAGAGTAAACCCACTGGAGATCAAGGCCATGACCTACTTATCGTAGCTTCATTAATTTCAGTGGGTTTACTTTGAGTAGAACTTAGCTGGCTTCTGCCTATTGTTAGGAGTGGATTGTAGGTAAGTTAAACTTAACTCCCACTGAAGTTAATCGGACTTAAGTAATGACTAATTTGTCCCACTGATTTCAGTGGGACCTAAGTTCAACTAACATAGTCTGGACCCAATCCAGTGTGTCTTCCAGGTATACATATCACTGCTCCCACAAGTAGCATGAAGAAACCTTCCACATGTTGTTTCCAGGATGTTAGAATTCTGACTCCGTGCCAATGAATTACACAGTTGTAATGAGCATGCACTTGTGACTGTGGGGTAGTTTAGCCTGGCAAAAGGATGCATTTGTGGCAATGGCAGCTTGCCTTGAAAAATAACTTTTGGAGATGTCATGCACCCAGAGCCAGGCAGCAGTCAAGACTCAAAATCAGAGACTGCAGACTTTCCACCCAAGGATCCAGACCAGGGGTAGTGTCAGGGACAGGGCAGAGGGCAGCTTGACCCTTCCAGGGAGGGGAGGAAGAGGAAGACAGTTTAGATTTACAACAGGGGTTTGAGGGAGGTCACAGCTCAGAAGCTGATGAGGGGGGAAGTTGGGAAATAATGGGAGAGGAGGAAGAGGAAGCACAAGGGGGGGCAACAGCTGATGGACACTGTGTCTTTAGAAAGCATTTCAGACCCCCCCCCTCCTAGAACCCGGCGAGTCTTGGAAGTAAGAGAGCAAAGAGTTCAAAGACAGAGGGCACATAGCAGCACCCATAGGATAAACAATGAGAATGAAGGATGAAGAAGTGGGAGAGACGGGGTGGAGATTCACTCAGGACAACGTCATTATCCAAGAGGCTGGGTTCTAGAGCCTCTCTCTGTAAATACGGAATAAAAAGCGGCCAGTAAGAAATATTCCCTTGTCTTTGTATGCTCCTGGGAAAGCAGCTGGGAGTTGCTGGCAGCATCCTGACACGTAGGGCTTTAAGTCTGCTGCAGAAAATCAAGAACCTGAGGCTGAGGAACTTGAGCCCCCAGGAGAATCTCCTGTAACCGTAGGGTCAGGGCCTGCATTGTGGCACTTTGCCCTGAAGAACCAAATGCCTCCAGCAGGAACTCAGTGGCCCAGGGAACACACCAGGTGGGAAGCTAGGGAACAGTCTGTCTGTCTTCTGGCCAAAGGATTGGCCATTTTAGAAGTTAGTTAGCCACAAGGCTTTTGGAGCTTGAGAGAGGTAGTCAGAGAGCAGAAGCATTAAAATGCCCAGTCTATGCTCACCCTTTTTGTCGGAGCGAGTTTCTCACTTGGTGCTATCCATGGTCCTGCAACTTCTGGTAAGTCTTCTCTGCTCCTCGAGATCTGGTATTGGATCAGAACAGAACAGAATATGACAGCTTTGCTACTACCATGGCAGGGAGTGATATAGATAAGCTCACCTTCCCATGCTCCATCCTTCTGAAGCTTCCTTGCTGCTGCTATTTACAAAATAAAATAAAATAAAAATTTCAGAATAATCGAATTCACACAGAAGGCCCTGAATTTATATTTATAGCCTGAATTTAATTTTGTGATTTTTGCATACTGTTGGCACAACTGAAATTATATAAACTTTACATAATGGTTTGTGTATTGATATGAGAAGTGTGAAGTAGATGGCTTTTCATTAAAATGCAAACAAAATTGAATTCTGGATACCTGTCTGGCTATTTGGAGAGATTGTATTCACTTACATGTTTAGCTTAAGATGTATGCACACATCGTTATAGAAATCATGCACTGATGGTGTATGAACTGCACCACAGCAGCAGATGGCAGTAGCTTCTATGGATTTAATATTATATATAGATTTAAACTCAACCCAGCATTAGCTTCATGTGCAAAAAATGTCTTTTTCAGATGCAATCTCCTGCCTTGCAATAAAGAATGTGTTAAAATACTTACTGCCGGCTCAAATGAAAAGTGTTCCCTTGCCAAGTTTGAAATTGCTTTTTTCCCCACACCACTTTCCAGCACAGCTTGTGCAATCTTTGCCAAAATATCTTTATGGAAAGCTTTTCCTCATGATATCTCTCTTTCCAAACCGCACTACTACGTTGCATATGCTCCAATTGTTCCCATTTCCTGGAGTCAGTCCCTGGTACATAGCTGTCCATAATTTCTTTGGGAGTTCTGAGGATGCTTCATTTACTGTAGATATTGGTGATGTAAGTTACTGGTTTTGTCTTTCTTCTGGGATCCATTGCTAGCATCCCTGGAAGTTAAAATTGAATGGGGATTGGATGCCCTCTGCCCCTCACACACATAAATATAAATATAAATATAAATATAAATATAAATATAAATATAAATATAAATATAAATATAAATGCATGTACATAAATGCTAAGGGCACAATCCTAACCCCAGCCAGATTTCCCCAGCAAAGTTTAACAGTGCCCAGAATTCTTTGAGGTGGAAAATATGCTTTCAATGTGCTTTACAGGTATAGTGTGTATACAGCTTGATAACCACCCACCACAAAAAAAGGATACCGATTTGCATAAAATCTGCATGTTCTAATGTATATGTGTGCATGCAGTTTTACAAAATAATAATTTAACTAGAAATGCAATACATTTTACAGTACTAAGAAAGGCAGCAGATGACCTGTGCATCTACCAACAGTGGCTTGCTGGATAGGGTGGCATTGCCCGCCTGATACAGGTGTTGCTGTGAGGTGGCACAGAGGCAGGGTGATGGTGAGGCTTGGGCTGTATGGGACCTGCAGATTGACTCCACTAGTGTGCCTGTAGAGCTGCCCCCCTGCTCTGTCCTATCCAGGTAAACTGCAGCTAAGCTGGTATCAGGAGGGCAGCTCTGCCCCACCACATGGGCCATTCTAAAGGTAAAGGTAAAGGTACCCCTGCCCGTACGGGCCAGTCTTGACAGACTCTGGGGTTGTGCGCCCATCTCACTTAAGAGGCCAGGGGCCAGCGCTGTCCGGAGACACTTCCGGGTCACGTGGCCAGCGTGACATCGCTGCTCTGGCGAGCCAGAGCCGCACACGGAAACGCCGTTTACCTTCCCGCTGGTAAGCGGTCCCTATTTATCTACTTGCACCCGGAGGTGCTTTCGAACTGCTAGGTTGGCAGGCGCTGGGACCGAGCAGCGGGAGCGCACCCCGCCGCAGGGATTCGAACCGCCGACCTTTCGATCGGCAAGTCCTAGGCGCTGAGGCTTTAACCCACAGCGCCACCTGCGTCCCTCATGGGCCATTCTAGGGCCCGCTTAATCTGCTGTGCAGACCCGACAGCAATTCCAGCAGAGGACTCTTATTACTTGTTTTGTGAATTTGTTGTGTGCCTAGTTTGTGCTTCTGATAAGATTATAATGATTGGAGTTTGTAATGTTATTATCGATGAACCACTCTGAGCTCAACGTGTTTGGAAAAGCGGGACAGAAATATGAAATCAATTAAATTAAAAATGGAGGACTGGCTTCTGTAAAAAAGGGCACATCATGGCCACTCAATAGCTATCTCCGATCTACCGGGACAGGTTTCAGAAAATTGGGTCCATCCCTGATAAACAGGAACATATGGGACTACACTGAAAGCGGATCACTCAGAGGCTCAGTCTCTCTGTGTGTCTCATTCCCCACCCAACCTGCATTGTGGAGATAATAACACTGTACTACACTGAAGGGTCGTTGTAGAACAACAGCTTTCAAATGCAAAGCGGAGATAATATCATTGGGACAATATTGCAGGGTGTTTGTAGGCCAGTGTCTTGTTAGCCGCTTTGAGACTCCTTAGGGCAGTGATAAAGCAGGATATCAAATCCAAACTCTTCTTCTTCTTCCACCTTAACCCCACCCTGTGATGGGAAGATACAAAACTATGACTTGTATTTGCAGGGATATTTTTTTTAGTTAAAAAAAACAACCTTTAAAAACAAAGAGTGTTGTCCATGCACAGGAATACCCCAAAGAGCAGAAATTCCAGTTTTTCTTCTATTTTTTTGCGGGGGCAGGGACAGCGAGGAGGACAAATTGCTGCTTAGTCATAGCTGCAGGGTCACTTGGGAAGGGCTCGTCAATCTATTACAGTGGTACCTTGGGTTACATACGCTTCAGGTTACATATGCTTCAGGTTACAGACTCCGCTAACCCAGAAATAGTGCTTCAGGTTAAGAACTTTGCTTCAGGATAAGAACAGAAATCGTTCTCCAGCGGCACGACAGCAGCAGGAGGCCACCATTAGCTAAAGTGGTGCTTCAGGTTAAGAACACTTTCAGGTTGAGTATGGACCTCCGGAACGAATTAAGTACTTAACCCGAGGTACCACTGTACTTGGTTCTTATTGTTTGTTTGACTTTTAAACAGGCATTATTTAATCCTGGATGTATTTATCCAGAGAGCCATTACTTGGTGTGAGCAATGAACATCACAGCAATTGGATGGTTGCAGTGAACACAGAAAATATTGCACATGATTCATCATCCTAAGGATTTCAGCTGAAATGGAGGTTTCCAGGGTTTGCAGCTGTGGACAAACGCTTGTAACTAAGGGCACATCTGGAGAAGCTTGTTCCGTATTCAACCCCTTCGTTGTGATTACCACCCACTGATTCTTGACCTTTAAGCCTACTCTCCCCTGTTCCTTTGTCACCAGAGCCATATATATATATTTATTAAAAAAATTCTGTTCTACAATTTAAAGTAAAAGGTAAAGGTAAAGGTACCCCTGCCTGTACGGGCCAGTCTTGACAGACTCTGGGGTTGTGCGCCCATCTCACTTAAGAGGCCAGGGGCCAGCGCTGTCCAGAGACACTTCCGGGTCACGTGGCCAGCGTGACAAAGCTGCATCTGGCGAGCCAGAGCCGCACACGGAAACGCCGTTTACCTTCCCGCTGGTAAGCGGTCCCTATTTATCTACTTGCACCCGGAGGTGCTTTCGAACTGCTAGGTTGGCAGGCGCTGGGACCGAGCAGCGGGAGCGCACCCCGCCGCAGGGATTCGAACCGCCGACCTTTCGATCGGCAAGCCCTAGGCGCTGAGGCTTTAACCCACAGCGCCACCTGCGCTTAAAGTACTCATTTATATATCCTTAAGATATCAATAACTTCCCTACTCTTTCCATGGTTCATTTTACATATCATAAATCCCTGCACATTTTACAGAAACTAGACCGTTCCGTATTCCGTTATTATTGCATCCACCAAAGCCTATTTACACTGTTGCATTTATCTTAACGCTGGAGCTTTTCTAGCTCAGATGTCCTGACCGCAGCTCTTTGCATGCAGGTATTACGACTCTGGCCATTTGATATACCGAATTATCATTTCGGTGGCTGCTGCTTCCGAAGTCTACGGGGGGAAGGGAAACAGCGGCGCTCTCTCGCGTCACTTCCGGCCGGCGTCCCTCGGGTTTGGCGCGCTTTCTTCCCGAGGTTCCCGCCACCAATCCCCGGGGAGGCGGGAGATGCCTTCGCCGCTCGCTCGGGGCAGCGCCGGACTCCCGCCTTGCAGAGGTGACTCCCCTTTTCCCGCCGAGGGAAGAGGAGGGCTTGGCTTCGCCGGGGGGGGGGGGGGGCGGCGGGCGGGCGGGGAGACGCTCGGCTCCGGGGCCGGGCGGACTCGGGGCGGCCAGGAGGGTCGCCTCGGAGCGGCAGCTGGTCGCCCCGGCGGCTTGAGCGGCTGCCCCTGCCGGGCACGAATCCCGCCGGGGAAGCCTTGTGGTAACCGGGCAAAGGCGGGCAGGATCCTGCCTGTCGTGTGTGTCGCCGCTGTGCGTGGGGCTGCAGGGACTTTGCAGGTGGAGGTTTCATATATATATATATATAGGTTCACACACACATATGTATATATATAAGTTTCACACACGTATGTATATATTTATATAAATTTCTCTCTCACGTATATATGTTTACACACACACATGTATATATTTATGTTTCACACACACATATGTATATATTTATACGTTTCACACACACACACACAAACAAACCTATGTATATATATATATATATATAAGTTTCACACACACACACACACAAACATATGTATGTATATATATATGTATATATATATAGGTTTCAGACACACACACAAACATATGTAAATATTTATATAAGTTTCACACACACACACACATGTATATATATATGAGTTTCACACACACACACACAAACATATGTGTATGTGTGTATATATATATATATATATATAAGTTTCACACACACACAAACACGTATGTATATATATGTTTCACACACACATACATGTAAATATTTATATAAGTTTCACACACACGCACACATATGTATATATATATGAGTTTCACACACACACACACAAACATGTGTATGTATATATATATATATGTAAGTTTCACACACACACAAACACGTATGTATATATATGTTTCACACACACATACATGTAAATATAAGTTTCACACGCACACATATGTATATATATATGAGTTTCACACACACAAACATGTGTGTATATATATATATATATATATATATATATAAGTTTCACACACACACACAAACACGTATGTGTATATATGTTTCACACACACTTACATGTAAATATTTATATAAGTTTCACACACACGCACACATATGTATATATATGAGTTTCACACACATGCACACACACATAGATGAGAAACTTTTATGTTCATACTAGAAAAAGGCTTTCCCTTGTGAAGTCCCGGCCTGTGTTGTGTGCAGTTTATTTTTATTACTTATTTATTATTTCCAATTTTATACATTTCAATAATAATAATAATAATAATAATAATATATTATTTATACCCCGCCCATCTGCTGGGTTTCCCCAGCCACTCTGGGCAGCTTCCAACAGAATATTAAAATACAATACAGTGGTACCTTGGGTTACAGACGCTTCAGATTACAGACTCTGCTAACCCAGAAATAGTACCTCGGGTTAAGAACTTTGCTTCAGGATGAGAACAGAAATTGTGCTCCGGTGGCGTGGCGGCAACAGCTAAAGTGGTGCTTCGGGTTAAGAACAGAACAAATTAAGTTCTTAACCCAAGGTACCACTGTAGTCTATTAAACATTAAAAGCTTCGCTAAACAGGGCTGCCTTCAGATGTCTTCTGAAAGTCTGGTAGTTATTTTTCTCTTTGACATCTGGTGGGAGGGTGTTCCACAGGGCGGGCGCCACTACCGAGAAGGCCCTCTGCCTGGTTCCCTGTAGCTTTGCTTCTCACAGAGAGAGAACCGCCAGAAGGCTCTCGGCGCTGGACCTCAGTGTCCGGGCAGAACGATGGGGGTGGAGTCGCCCCTTCATTTTACCATCATTTTAACATTTCAAAACTCATCTTCCTTCCCCCTCTCTTTCTGCGGTTCCTTAAATTTAGCACAGTATTAAATTCATTACAATAACCCAGGCCTGTGTTGTGCACAGTTTCATTTATTAATTTATGAATGAATGAATGAATGATTTTCAGTTCTATACATTTCAATCATTTTAACATTTTAAAACTTGGCTTCCTTCCCCTTCTTTCTGCCATTTCTTAAGTTTATTACAATATTAGATTCATTACAATACCCCTGCCCTGTGTGGTGCTCAGTTTTTTCCTATTATTTATTTATTTATTGATGATTTTCAGTTTTATACATTTCAATAATTTTAACATTTTGAAACTCGGCTTCCTGCCCACTCTCTTTTTGTGTTTCCTTAACTTTTTGTATCTTTTTTCTGCATATCCAAATGAACTTAATTTGCTCATATTGTCATATACTCAAACTGCAGGTTGTTACAATGATCATGCCAGTGTTCTTATCTGTTTATAATTTATCTGTAAACCATTTCCATTCTTTTACTAAAAGCTTATCTTGTTTTCTTATTTTTCTGGTAAGCTTCGCCATTTCTGCATATTCCATTTGTTTTTGTACGAACCATGAGGCCAGTGGCAACTAAAAACGATCTAAACTCTTATCTACATGCGCCCCATTGTATTTTAAACTTAGAGTGGCCTATGAACATACACCGTATTTTAAAGAATTGACTTTTGTACAACTTCGGAAAGCTTTTACAGAGTTACGATCACCGTATTTTTCGCTCTATAACACGCATCTGACCATAACACGCACGTAGTTTTTAGAGAAGGAAAACAAGAAAAAAATATTCTGAACGAAACAGTGGGTGCATGATTTTTATGGTTCATGCTGTGGCCACAGACGTGATCTGATGGTGAGTTTGGGGTAGCCCAATGCAAAAATCCTGAGGATCCATGTGGATCCGTGCTTTGTAACCATGTTTTAAGTGGGGAGGGAAGGAAAAGCACTCAAGGGACAAGGAGCACGCGTGGAGAAGGAGCTTTTCGGCGAGCTGAGCGGGGAGGAGGGAGGGAAAGAGCACTGTTGCTTTAAAGGTATACTTAAGGTACTTGCCCTGTGCCTGGGTTTTTTTCCATTTAACAGTTTGCAGCCTTTTCCTTCCGCTCCTTGTTTTGAGGCAGAATAGATTTGAGCAAGTGAGGAGGACATGGATTGCAGGGGATTCACCATTAGCTGTGTAAAAGCGCTCCTCCTTGTAGCCTGAGTGATAAGCAGCCACCAGCAGCAATAGAATGGAGCACAAAAAAGTGGTAGGGGCACTAGGACCCAGACAATGCTCGAATCTATCCTGCCTGAAAGCAAGCTGCTCCCTCTCAGCGGATCAGCGTAGCTGAGACGCGGGGATTTGCGAAGTTTTCCCCTCTCCCTCATCCCCAGCCTTTTTTTTTTAACTTCCTGGTTTTCACTGTGTGGCTCAGAGCTCGAGGTTGGTTTTATTTTGCTGCTGGTTGCTTAAATTTTATCTTTCCTGCCGTCCCTCTGCAGCCTCATTGCTCTGTTTAGAGAGCGCACGGACCTTTGCTAGCGTCTGTCCCTCCTCCCGTGTAAGCGGCTGCTGCCCGCTTTGCTGCCATGGCTCTCCTTCCCTCCCTCCTCCCCGGCTCCAGGTCACTTTAAAGCAAGCAAAGCGAGAGCCTCCTAGAGTGTGTAAGCGGCTCCCGCTTTGCTTGACTGACGGCAGCCATGGCTTCGATCCATCCGTGCATTCGCTCCTTAACACGCACAGGCATTTTCCCTTACTTTCTAGGAGCAAAAAAGTGCGTGTTTTGGAGCGAAAACTACGGTAAATACAATAAACTCTGCTTATAGAGATGGGAGACACAGAGGCATACCAACAAATGAATGAGTTTGCATTAGGGGATGTTTGAAATAGAGGACCTTATGCATTATATCTTGTGCTGCCCCTTATATAATAAAGCAAGAGAACAGTTTTTAGCACCTATAATAACAAGGTCCCCTGGCCAGAACCCCTCTGACATGATTTTATATCTCCTCACAGACACAGATAAGTATGTGACCTGGCGTGTAGCGCTCTTTGCAATTGCCGGTAGGAAAATTAGAGCAAATTATATAGCCAAGATAGCCACCAACTGTAAAGGAGATGAATTTATTTAACCCTATCTACATCAAGCTATAGTCTACCTTTATCACCAAACTCCGAATATAATTGCACATTGTATTAATTAACATTACTTTTAAATATATTAGTGGCCATGTGATAATTTTAGCCTATAAATTTTATTGTTTAATGTCTTAACCTGTATATTAATGTACGGTACTTTTATAGCTCTGTTTAGAGTAGGTAATGTCTTGATAATATAAATGTTTTAAGTTTTTTGTTTCAGTCCAGTATATTTTCTTTTAATTGTTGAATGATTCTGTGTACATTGCGGTAGCCTTTGGCTATGTGCAATAAAACTGACTGACATATGTTTTTGTATCCACTCTCCTTTTAGCAGTCTTTTCTTGAAAGTGACCCACATTGTGAACTTAGGAGATTCATGTCGTATCATATTATGGCTGTGTTCACACCATACATTTAAAGCGCTTGACTTCCCCCCTATGAATCCTGGGAACTGTAGTTTGTTGAGGGTGCTGGGAATTGTTTCTCTGTGAGGTGTAAACTATGGTTTCCAGAATTCTTTGTAGGAAGCTATGTGTTTTACAAGTATGATGTGCACCCAGCCTGTGGGTTTTAAAAATATCTTTTAAATTAATTTTCACATTTAAACATTATCATCATATAAACCGTAACAAACAAATACAATTAAAATAAAAATAGAAAGTAAAACATTTTCACACCATATTCAATCCATATTTTGGGATTACTCAGATCCCCTGACTTCCCTCCATTTCCTCCCCTAGTTTTTTTATAGTTTCTTATATTATACATGTCTATAACTTATTTATCCTTAATTATTTCCAATTTTAAACATTCTCCTTAATATTACAAGTGTTTTTAAAAACCTGCTATTGTATTAACTTCTTTACATTACTTTTGTAACTACACAATAAACATTTTCCATTCTTTTTTATATTTGCTGTCTTCTTGATTTCTTAGTCTTCCAGTTAATTTAGCCATATCAGCGTATTCCATTAATTTAAGTTGCCAGTCTTCCTTAGTTGGGACTTGTTCTTCTTCCGGTGTTGAGCTATCAATATCCGGGCTGCTGTTGCATACATAAACAATTTTAAAATATATTTTTTTTCAGTATATCCATTCCAGTTATACCTATTAAGAAAGCTTCTGGCTTTTTAACAAATGTTATTTTTAACATTTTTTTTTTCAATTGATTATAAACCATTTCGCAAAAACTTTTTTTAACCTTACATTGCCACCGCATACGGTAAAATGTACCTTTTCCTTCTTTCACTTCCAGCACTTAATATCTTTTGTCTTATGCATTTTTATAATTTAACCGGAGTTAGAGACCATCTGTACATCATTTTCATATAATTCTCCTTAAGAGCCGTACATGCTGTAAATTTTATATCATTTTTCCATAATCTTTCCCATTCTGTCATCTGTATATTATGTCCAGTCTGTGGGTTTTTTGTATTATTCTTTTGTTTGTTTGTTTGCATTGGCTTTGCATTTCTGCATTTTGTACACTGCATGGATATATGATAATGTGGTATCATAATTATTGAATAAATAATAACAATAAATCATTTCCCCCCCGTCTCCTGCAGAAGCATGCTGTGTAGACCACTAGGCCTGTAGCCCCTCCATAGACCATGTTTTCAGAGCAAGCTGCCCAATCGGCTCAGAGCCTCCTGACCTCACCATCTGCAGTGGCTTCTACCTTTGACCGCGTGCCCATCTCCACATATTCCAACTGCTCCCAGAACTTCAGGCTTGGGGAGCGGACTTTCAATCGACAGTATGCCCACATCTATGCCACGCGCCTCATTCAGATGAGACCGTTGTTGGTTGAAAGAATCCGAGGCAAATGGGGTAAGCATGCCATCAAAACGATGCCCTCCGGTGCTGGTGGTTGTGACACTTACAAACATATTTTTTTTGCAGGGGGTGGACTGGTAAAGAATAGACCATGAGTAGGCAAACTAAGGCCTGGGATCCGGCCCAGTCACCTTCTAAATCTGGCCCACGGACGGTCTGGGAATCAGCGTGTTTTTGCATGAGTAGAATGTGCCCTTTTATTTATAATGCATCTCTGGGTTATTTGTGGGGCCTGCCTGGTGTTTTCACATGAGTAGAATGTGTGCTTTTATTTAAAATGCATCTCTGGGTTATTTGTGGGGCATAGGAATTGGTTCATTATTTTTTTCCAAAATATAGTCCAGCCCCCCACAAGGTCTGAGGGACAGTGGACTGGCCCCCTGCTGAAAAAGTTTGCTGGCCCCTGGAATAGACTCTCAATACATTTAGAGTATGAATACATGCATTCACCACTAGCATCAGAGAAGAGTGCTGTCATTTATGGTTAACTCATTATCGAGCCTACCTAGTGACAGTGAAAGTAGCAAAGAAGGCATACTTTGCTGCCTCCGTTGCATCCTCATTATGTCACCTGGCAGAGCTTTTCTGAGTTTGTGTGGGGCCTTTTACAGGCTGGCCCAAAGGAGGTGATAGAACCAACAGTAGCTTGCTGTGACTTGTTTGCAAAGCATTTTGAGGATAAAATCACTTGCACCCACCAAGACCTTGACTCTGCTGTTATAGAAGATGAATCTCATGGGGTGTCCAGAGCACAGTCCACTCCTGTTGTGTTGGATGAGTTTCAGTTGGTGAGGCTTGAGGATGTGGACAAGGTGCTCAGATCAGTCAGGGTGGCCACTTGCACTCTAAACCCTTGCCCCTCTAGGCTGATAAAAACCAGCAGGGAGGGAACAGCTGGCTAAGCCAGGGAGGTGATCAGTGCCTCTTTATGAGAGGGGCTGGTCCCTGCCTGTTTGAAGGAGGCAGTGGTAAAACCACTCCTTAAGAAAACTTCCCAGGATTTGGAAAACCTAACTAACTCCAGGCCCCTATCTGGACAGGGATAGCCTAACTACTGTTATCTATGCTCTGGTAACCTCAGAGTTAGATTACTGCAATTTACCTCCATTCATTCATTAATTCCACTGCTTTTACATGCATCTTCATAGCACGCCCACCGTTTCCCTTAAAAACCCCCTCAAACCAGGATAACAACTGTGGATAACACTTTAAGGTTTCACACACTTCTCCCTCTCCTCTTCCAAATTGGTACAACAACACTAGGTACATTTTACCTGTGGTGTTGTTGTTGGTTAGTCGTTTAGTCGTGTCCGACTCTTCGTGCTCAAAGTATCGCAAAATTGCAGTATGCTTTCAAGTTCTCCAAAACTCTTCATCAAGCAAGATGTTGCACAAAGCAGGTGGTGAGTGGAATGAGGGATTTTTCTTTTTAAAATACAACAATTAGCCTGGCTGTTGTAGCCAGGAAGCAACTCCTTTCTGAATAAAAACATTTTGGAATAAGATTGTTAAGTGGTTAAAAGCTGCATACTTTCACGTACCTAAGCCATGACTCCGACCATGAACCTCATCTCTGAATTATTACTTTGTTCCTGTTGGGAGAAATGGCTTGCTCTCTAGCCAAGGGATTGCAATGTCTAGCACTTCAGCTATGTTGGAAAACGGCTGATATTGCCAAATCGTAGCGTGGAAAGATTTGCTAACGGTGTCCAAATGTGAGCTTTCATGAGGCAAGTTCAGTTCAAGAAGTGAGGTGTTTCAGATGCTTCAGTTCAGTCCCTAAATAAATAAGGAAAGAACTGGCAATTTTTCTTAGCGAGAGGATCGTGGCCTTGACTATTAAAAAGCTAACTGTTACTCCCACTCCTGTAACAGGTTAAACTCTTTGGCCTGGTGAAACAAGCAAACCAAACCCCTGCCCTTGTTTTGGTGAAAACAGCTCAGGCTAATGTCACGATAAATCTTTTAGTCTTTGAGGTGTCATAAGACTCTCTCTTTTTGTTTTGCTATAATACCCCCAAAATACAATCTTATGTAAATATAATGTGCACAGGGACAAGTAAGCATGGATAGGATTGCAGTCTAAGACGACTGCACAACTCTATAAGTTATGACCTATAAAGCCTTAAACAGCTCAGGACTGCAATACCTCAAGGACCTCCCCATATGAACTAGCCTGGACCCTGCAGTCATAATCTGAGGCTCTTTTTCATGTGCCTTCTCCTGAGAGGTCTGGAGGGCGGCAACACAAGAACGGGCCATTTCTGTGGTGGCTCCCCATTTATGGAATGTCCTCCCTGGGGAGTCTCGCCTGGTGCCTTCTTTACATACGTTTAGGCGCCAGGCAAAAACATTCCTCTTTTCCCAGACCTTTGGCTAATTAAACAAATCCATTTTAAAGTTTGTGGGTGTGGGTATTGTTTTTGTTTGTTCCTGTACAGTGGTACCTCGGGTTAAGAACTTAATTCGTTCTGGAGGTCCGTTCTTAACCTGAAACTGTTCTTAACCTGAGGTACCACTTTAGCTAATGGGGCCTCCCGCTGCCACTGCTAGATTTCTTTTCTCATCCTGAAGCAAAGTTCTTAACCTGAGGTACTATTTCTGGGTTAGCAGCGTCTGTAACCTGAAGCGTCTGTAACCTGAAGCGTATGTAACCCGAGGTACCACTGTAGTATGTATTTTTGTGTTTTTATATTGTAACCCACACCCCGTGATCCTGGGATAAAGAGTGGTATGGGAATATAATAATGTTGCTAGAATAATAATAATAATAATAATAATAATAATATCCCTTTGGAGAGAACGCAAAGAAAAAAAGGGGCATTTCAAGTTTTAGATAGGGTTTTAATGGAATTTTCACTGGCAGTCCGCTAGAGTGCAGCATTTACTCTTGTTTCCATGAAATCTTGTAAATTTCAACAAGGGATGTTAAAGTTGGGGTCGCCTGGTCTGCATATGAAACGCAGTGCTGGTTCTGTTGGTGGTTCTGGGTTGAACACCAAACTTGATCAGGGGTATTTTGATCCAGATGTTCCAAGGTGGGGAGAGATTCACGGAATGATCCTCCATGCAACTTTTACTCTCTCAGAAAGCAGGTGGGATCAACGTGTTCTTCTGTTCGTATTTGGTGAAACACTTCAGTTAGTAAGAATGCAGTGTTTAGGCCAATTGCACATGGAGCCTTGGATCCAGCCCCGTGTTTCAAGAGTTTCTCAGTTTGCTACTACTGATGGGGGTGGGGGGGAAACCCTGATGGTAGCTTTCCACCCACACAGCAGTGTTCCCCTCCACTTACAGTAACTAGCAGAAAGAGAACCACACACAACCCTAACATCCCGTCCCCCTCGCCAGCTTTCAAATTAGGATTTGCACTCTTAGCTCCTGTAAAAAAAGCCACACGTCTAATCTGCCATTGCTCTCTCGAAGGGAACAACGTTACCGTGAAGAAACTCTGTGAGCTGCAACTGGCAGAGAAATGCTGTGTGGTGGGGACGCTCTTCAAGTCTATGCAGCTTCAGCCTTCCATCCTGCGGGAAATCAGCGAAGAGGTAACGGGAGGGTGAACTTGAGTTTTTAAGGCTGTATGTATGAGACCGTATGGAGCCACCTTATTACGGAGTCGAACCGTTGGTCCATCTGGCACAGCAAAGCCTGTTCAAATCAGTAGGCGAATCAGGAGGGAGGCGAGATGAATTGTCACCTAGTCGCCCCATAAACAAATCAGAGCAGATGTTCTGTATAGACCAGGCATATCTTAACCTCCATTTAAGCTTTGTGCAAGCAAATCAGGGAGAAGGCTCTGGAGGAGTCATTAATGTCTCCGCAGGCAGTACAAACCTGATCAGACTCTTTGTACTTTAAAATGACACTTGGAAATATATAAACATGGCATTATTTTCACTCTTGAAGCTTTGTCCCATCACAGTCTGCCATGGTCAATCATGGCTGCTTCCGTTTTTCTTTCAGCCTTTTACATCACTGACCGTGAAACAAGAAATACTCCTTACAACAGTGTTACAGATTTGCTGTGGACGAGGAAGCAAAGGAATCTTCTTGAAGTGTTCCTTTAACTCAGGCTTCCTCAACCTCGGCCTTCCAGATTTTTGGCCTACAACTCCCATGATCCCTAGCTAGCAGGACCAGTGGTCAGGGATGCTGGGAATTGTAGTCTCAAAACATCTGGAGCGCCGAGGTTGAGGAAGCCTGCTTTAACTAGATCTTTTGGCATGTGACGCTTTCTGCATTTTAAATTATTCATTCCTCTGTTGGCACTGATCAAAATGTTAAGTTAAATTGTGCCTTGGACAGAAAGTCTTTGCTTCATAGCAATAACAAAGGAAATGCACCCAATGTGGGTTTTTAAAACATGTACGTTGAAAAATATTTTTAAATCTGTTTACGGCATATTGGCAAGTTTTAAGCAGGTAAAGCTTTTCCATTTGTGGAGACCCAGGGGTAAGCCACTATAAAAAGCCACTATAAAAAGGGGGTGTCATCCAGGCAGGTAAAGGTAAAGGTACCCCTGCCCGTACGGGCCAGTCTTGACAGACTCTGGGGTTGTGCGCCCATCTCACTCAAGAGGCCAGGGGCCAGCGCTGTCCGGAGACACTTCCGGGTCACGTGGCCAGCGTGACATCGCTGCTCTGGCGAGCCAGAGCCGCACACGGAAACGCCGTTTACCTTCCCGCTGGTAAGCGGTCCCTATTTATCTACTTGCACCCGGAGGTGCTTTCGAACTGCTAGGTTGGCAGGCGCTGGGACCGAGCAGCGGGAGCGCACCCCGCCGCAGGGATTCGAACCGCCGACCTTTCGATCGGCAAGCCCTAGGCGCTGAGGCTTTAACCCACAGCGCCACCTGCGTCCCGGTCATCCAGGCAGGAGTGTCCCCTAAAGCAGTACACTCTGGAGGAGACTGGAGGAGAGAATCTTGCAAGAGAAGAGGTACTAACCAGGACGTCTTAGGAACATAGGAAGCCGCCTTAAACCAAGGACTTCACACATTTCTCCTATTTTCTTCCTCTTGTTATATCCCACATTTCCATTTTATCCTTACAACAGCCCTGTGAGGTAGGTTAGACTGAGCTATGGGAAGGGCTGTAGCTCAGGGGTAGAGCATCTGCTCTGCATGCAGAAGGTCATAGGTTCGATCCCTGGCGTCTCCAGGTAGGGAACGTCCACTGTCTGAAATCCTGCAAAGCAGCTGCCAGTCAGCATAGACCGTTCTGAGCTAAGGTAAAGGTAAAGGGACCCCTGACCATTAGGTCCAGTCGCGGCCGACTCTGGGGTTGTGGCACTCATCTCGCTTTATTGACAGCTTCTGGGTCATGTGGCCAGCATGACTAAGCCGCTTCTGGTGAACCAGAGCAGCGCACAGAAACGCTGTTTACCTTCCTGCCGGAGCGATACCTATTTATCTACTTGCACTTTGTGCTTTCGAACTGCTAGGTTGACAGGAGCAGGGACTGAGCAACGGGAGCTCACCCCGTCATGGGGATTCAAACCGCCGACCTTCTGATCGGCAAGCCCTAGGCTCTGTGGTTTAACCTACATTTCCTATGACTGCACCAAGGTTATCCTCAAAACAGTCCTGTGAGTTAGGTTAGGCTGAGAGACAGTGACTGGACTCCAAGGCCCTGGTCTAGCACTCATACCGCAAACCCATACCGCAAACAGGCTTTCTTTTGCAGAGGTGGCTTTCTTGACTTTGCTACCCTTTGGCCCTCATTGTCCAGAGAGCTGCCATTGCATCCAGAGAGCTGCCATTGCTCCACCTTGCACAGCATCTACAGTGACTGGCAGCGCCTCTCCAGGGTTTCAGGCAGGAGTCATTTCCCAGATCTACCTGCAGATGCCTGGGATTGAACCTGGGCTGTTCTGCATGCAGACCAGCTGCTCTGCCTCTGAGCTACAGCCTTCCCCCCAGAAAACGTCCGCTTTGCAGCTTGTAGCTGTCAGTCTTGCTGAACCAGCATGCCTGGCTGGTCCCTGGGAAAACAATCCCCCATCTGGAAGCCTCCTTAATTCTGCTGGCAGCGTGGGTCAAGCCTTAAGCGAGAAGCGAGGTCCTAGCTAGCTTCGGAAGGACGGTTGTTGAGTAATAAGTTTTAACTCGCCCTGATAATGAACTCCATTCAAGCAGCACTTCATGATTGCAAACACATGCGCTGGAGCCGAACCACCAAAGCTTGGCTGGAGGAAGTTGCTGACCAGATGAGTAACATCACCTTTGGAGACGTTTCTAAAAGTCTTTTTTACTCGCCGCAGTCCTGGATGCCAGCGGCCGTTAGAAGGGAAACAGCTTATGAATTATTGTTTGCGCATTCTATTTCCCTTTTGGAAAATAAGTACTTTTTGTCATAGGATGACTTTCCCTGGATGGCATGCTCTCTTCGTTGTTGTTTAGTTTGTGTGAGTCATGCTGTAGTGTAATGCATTATTTCAGCTCGTCAGGTCCACATATTGTAAAAGCATTGAGTTAAAACTCCGAAGCCTGTGAGCACTTTCTGAAGTCCTTTTGCATGCTACTAGGGCCTGTCTCTTCACCTCTGAACTTCTTCAATGATGCACAACTTAGCAGAGTAGTGCAGTTTTTCCTAGGCAACGATCGAGACTGCTCAGTCAGGACAACAATCAGGAACAAAGCTGACGACTAGTAAACTCACAAGCTATATACAAGTTACTATATACAGACACAAACTTCATCACTCTCCAAGCCCTCCAGAATACTCCCAACTAGCCAAACAATGTCATAGGTCATGCTGCCTATATGGGAGACCTCAGCCAATCACAGAGCTGTTACTTTGTTGTTGTTGTTTAGTCGTTTAGTCGTGTCCGACTCTTCGTGACCCCATGGACCAGAGCACGCCAGGCACGCCTGTCTTCCACTGCCTCCCGCAGTTTGGTCAGACTCATGTTTGTAGCTTCGAGAACACTGTCCAACCATCTTGTCCTCCGTCGTCCCCTTCTCCTTGTGCCCTCCATCTTTCCCAGCATCAGGGTCTTTTCCAGGGAGTCTTCTCTTCTCATGAGGTGGCCATAGTA
Source organism: Podarcis cretensis (assembly GCF_951804945.1). Lineage (NCBI taxonomy): Eukaryota > Metazoa > Chordata > Lepidosauria > Squamata > Lacertidae > Podarcis > Podarcis cretensis. The sequence goes on along the minus strand of NC_137185.1, from coordinate 35,133,920 downwards.
TTGGAGCCTCAGCTTCACGATCTGTCCTTCCAGTGAGCACTCAGGGCTGATTTCCTTAAGAATGGATACGTTTTATCTTCTTGCAGTCCATGGGATTCTCAAGAGTCTCCTCCAGCACCATAATTCAAAAGCATCAATTCTTCGGCGATCAGCCTTCTTGATGGTCCAGCTCTCACTTCCATACAGGAAGTTACTAGGTCCTCTTATTTCCAGGCAAATTTCTCCCGTGCTCTCTCTCCCTAGCCTGTAGTCAAAACACTAATTGCTCACTTGCCAAGTTGCACGTAGACTATGAACTCCAACAGCTGATACCTGAAATGGTTCCCTGCCATGTATGTGGCTATTTGGGAAGGATTTTCATGGGAAGGCCCTGAAGGTTGGTGGTGCATCACCAAAGGTTCCTCATTTGATCGCCAGCCTCTAAGGAGAGCTGGAAATGACCCCTACCTGATGCATCACTGCTGGTCAGTAGGGCTGGGTGATATATCAATATATCATCCAAAACCCGTTTGAAATCCATATTGTGCTATCGGTTTCATAAGTTTTGACCTGGCAGTATATCGTGAATCATGATGTACGTGTGTGCTCTGCAGAAATCACAAGAAAGGAAAAGCTGTGAAGCCAGCCAGTTCTTCTCCCAGTTCCTGCAGCCTCTGCTAACTCTGTCTGCTCAACTCTCCCCTGCCTCATGCAGAGAGCAGCGAACCACAAGAACAGGCGCTGGCAAAATTCACAATATGGGAGAAGCTGGGAAACAGCCAGTGCTTCTACATAGCTCTATCTTTATTTCAGACATTGTGATATATTGGTATATATATCTCTGATATATTTCAGACATTGTGATATATCACGATGTTCAGCTGATGATATATCACGATGTTGAAAACCAGATATCACCCAGCCCCAACTGGTCAGTGTAGGCCGGGAGGTGACTTAACCCACAGCTCATGGGCCTGATTCTGTTCTCCAATTTTTTTATCTGGCCACCAAAGATCCTCATAATCTTTGCAGTGGCAGCAAACATATTTAAAAAAGAAAAACCTCTGCCCAGCTCAGCACCATTATGGAGCTGCAAACTGCTGCTTTCTCAGTCATCAGGCTGATCATCTGATGATAAAGGCCCTGATCCTTGCCACTAATGAGCTTACTGCTGAACTGAGACTCTTGGAGCAAGGCCCAGCTTGCAGAATGCAGTTTCTGTAGCGTCTTACGCAGGGGGAGGTGGTCACAAAAGTCTCGGGGTTCAGGACCATGAAGGGCTTTAAATATAAGAAACTAGGATGATGCTGGGGTTGCTGCAAAGCTATTTTTCTTCCTGAGGCTAGCTTTACATAGGAACGTTGGAAGCTACCTTATACTGTTACACCAGTGATCGATCTAGCTTAGTACTGATGACACTGGCACGGGTTTCAGGAGTAGTTTCTCCAGCCATATGTGGAGACAATGGGGTTTGAACCCAGAATCTTTGGCGTGCAAAGCCAGTGCTCTGCTGCTGAACTTCGGCCCTGTATACCTGAAGGAGTGTCTCCACCTCCATCATGCAGCCTGTAAACTGAGGTCTGGCTCTGAGGGCCTTCTGGTGATTCCCTCATTGCGAGAAGCGAGGTTACAGGGAACCAGGCAGAGGGCCTTCTCGGTAGTGGCGCCCACCCTGTGGAACGCCATCAGATGTCAAAGAGATTAGTTATACAACCTCCGTAGACATCTGAAGTCAGCCCTGTATTGGGGGAGCTTTTAATGTGTGATGTCCTGTTGTGTTTTTGTATATTCTGTGGGAAGCTGCCTAGAGCGGCTGGGCCAAACCAGTCAGATGGGCTGGGTACAAAAAATTGATGGTGAGCTATGGCTCCAGAACTGTGTAGCCTCTGCTGCTTCCTCACATCCGGGTGTCGCTCGCTTGCTTTCACAGCACAATCTGCCACCACAGCCTCCCCGCACCAAGTATATCCACCAATCAGATGAGCTGATCTTGGAAGATGAGCTGCAGCGAATTAAACTGGAGGGAGCAATTCAAACTGACAAGCTGGTGACAGGTAGGTTGTTTTGGGGCAGGACAGTCATGGTAATGGGACCAGGGTATGATGTTCAAACCAACAGGCTACACAGCAACACATAGGAGTGCAGGATTCAGCGCTAACCTTTATGTCCTTCCCAATCTGCCTAATTGACTTATATGGAATTACTAGGGCCAGTAAGTATTGCTGCTTGGGACAAAGGTCAAAATGATGCCCCGCCCCCATCCCATGAACAGAATCTGACTTTATTGGCAGTTGAATCTTGCTGCAGCGCTGACCCCATTGTATGAAAAGAGCAGCCCATAGCTTTATGGCAGTGTTAGAAACTGAAATATGAAAGCTAGGAGCTAAATGGCACCTTAAACCTAGGTTATGGGAGCAACAATGGAACGTCTGCATGATTTTTTATAAGAAGAATACAAAGCTGCTAATGAATGAACTGCAGCTAAAATACTATTTCATTTTTCACATGGTCTCGCCCACCCCCCTAATATTCTTAAGAGGGTCTCTTCTCCAGTCTTCAGAGAGTAGCTGGAAGTGGAGAGGTCCTCCTTTCTTTCCACTCTGCAGTTTTCATCTGAAATCTTCGGCGCAGTACTGTACCCAGAGCTCAGAAACCGCTCGTGCTAATGAAATTCCCTGTTGCAAAATGCACTGAGGACAATGGGAGTTTCAAACACTGCTTTCAGGACACAGCTTAGCAGACTCAAGGGGAACAGTTACACCACAGGCATAATAACAGTATTTCTTAATGTTTTGGTTAACGTTTCTACTGGATTCGTACTGTTATTTTGTTGATATGTACTGACATTTCGCTTGTGATGTAATTTGTGTGAGCTGCTTTTAAGTTTTGTAAGATTAAGTGATATATGTTATTCAGAGGAATGAATGCTTAGGGGCTGCTGCCCCACTTAGTTAGTGCTGCCTTAGTCAGCTACGTGTTACGAGAGCAACCCAGGCCACAGCCCCATTTTTCTCTGGTATGGCAAATGTACAGTGGTACCTCTGGATGCGAACGGGATCCATTCCGGAGCCCCGTTTGCATCCTGAGTAGAACACAACCTGCGTCTGCAAGGGTCGCGATTCGCTGCTTCTGCGCATGCACGTGACATCATTTTGAGTGTCTGCGCATGCGCGAGCGGCGAAACCTGGAAGTAACGTGTTCCGTTACTTCCAGGTCGCCGTGGAGTGTAACCTGAAAATGCTCAACCTGAAGCGACTTTAAACCCGAAGTATGGCTGTAGTTGGGGTGTGGGAGACTTGCTGGGTAATTTGACAGGTAGGCGATGTCTCCAATTAACCCTTTTCTGCCCAGCGATTCTCTCCTGCCAGTTTCCTCCCCAAAGCCCCAACCCTTTAAAAATAATCCCTCCCCCTGAATCTGGGTTGCAGGTTGGAGTGGACTTGGTAGGGTAAAGGCACACCTGCAGAGGAAATTGATGTGGAGAGCTTATTCACTGATAATGCCAACCGCCACATTCAGGTTATGTCTGCAAATTCAGGTTTGAAGACATCTGTTCCACTATAATAGGAAGCTCTGCCCCCAGAGTTCTTCAAATTTTATAACGATTGGAAGGTGGAAAAGCAAGATCTGGGTCAACTAAAGGAGGCATCGGGCGAATAAAAGTAAAGTGCTATGGTTTGTGACCAACAAGAGAACTGAAATTCAGGAAATCCCTTCCCATCCTATTTGCGTGTGAAACTGTAACAACAACAATTGCCAGCTTTCAGCCATTTAATTAACGTTATTCTCTGAATCCTGGGAAGGGCGTGGGATTCTAGCATAGTGAAGGAAAGGCTTCTTGGCCTCCTTAGCTCTTTTTGAGATACCCTCTTATGGGAAGGAGTGATAGCAAAAAGTTTTAGGAAAGGGCAAGTGAGCTTGTGCAACTATAGGTGAGCAGTTTTCTGTGGAAGGCATTTTTTTAAAAAAAACAACACTGTTTTTACACGGAAGACATGATGGGTTGAAGAGAGCAGAACAAGACCATGCTATTAAAGGCAATGTGTTTCCTGTGTTTGTGCGTTGTTCAGGATAGGCTAGCGCTAAACTGTTGTAATTATGGCTCTTTCTTCTGCTGGGCCAGGAACCATCCTCGCTGTCTACGGCTCAGAGACAGATGATGGCAGATTCCTTGTTGAGGATCACTGCTTTGCAGATATGCCCACCCAGCTGCCCATGATGGGGCCCAGCACAGACAGGTGAGACCACCTAAATCTTGTTCTTGGGGCATAAGAAGAGCGTGCAGCCATTCAGCAGGCTAAAGCTGGAGGAGACAAAGGTCTGTAGTTTTTAAGAAAAGGTTTTAAGACTCTGCATCACTGCTTTCCAATGCTTTAGAACTGATTCTGCTCTCATAACATCCTTTTGCTTCCATCTTTGTTGCATTCTCTAAGTCTAAATTTGGATTTTTAATGTAACACAAGTGTTTCTTAATGCTTTAAATATGTTTTAGGACTCCTGCAAGCCACTTCAGAGGCTTATGTTTTGGCTGGGAAGCGAGATATAAATAGCAATAATCAAATTAAAGTAATCAAAACCCACCCACCCAAAAATTATACATATAGGAAATTAATCCCATCCTGGATATTTGAGTTGCCGACGGGTGAATTTATGGCTGCATGATAAAGAAACCTTTTCTGCCCTTTCAATACCCAAGTCTGCCAGTTTATTTCCCAGGTCACTCTCAAGTCGGTATCTACTGATGTTCCAAGCCAATTTATTTAGCCTGTTTGGTTAGGCAAGCTGCCTAATTTCTTTAGGCCTTGTTGCATTCTACATCAGAGTCTGCCTTTCAGGTCTGATTTGGACTACCATCAACCCTAAGCATTGGCACTCAGTGGTGCTAATGAGAGTTATAGTTCACATCTTTCAGAGGGCACCATGTTGGTTATTCCTGGTTCAGCTGCTGTGCGAACCAGGCCCTTTAGTATAGTGGCGTCAGTAATTTTGAACATTGTCCTATTGAAATCAGGCTGGCGCCTACAACCCTGATAGTTCGGCACACCCTGAAAACCTAATTGTTTTGCCAAGTGTTTATAATTTGATTTAGCGTTTGTCATTTGTTCTGCGTTTTAAGATCTTACAATTTTAAGATCTTAAGATCTTACAATTTTATGGTTTTATTTATTTCATAGTTTTATGTGCTTCACAAAAATGTATATACTGCTTGATTGTAAAGAAAAACGTTAAAGCAGTTTTGATGTTGTTATATCATCCACCTTGATATTTTTATGTGTTGGTGGTTTGTAAACATTCTAAAAAATAAATAAACCCTTGGCTTATGGAAATCTCAGGAGGCGGAATTGCTCTGCTTTGTTAGGTTGTTGAGACTGTATGGTTTTCATTTGACTGTTTTCAATTTTCTTGTAATTTTTGAGGGCAAACAGATTTTTCTCTCTCCCCCGAGACTCCCCAGAAGCCAAACATGGGCCATTTGTGCCCTAGCATTATTCATTTGCATTTTATTTATACAACAATCTGTACCACACTTTTTCCCTTTCAAAAAGAGCCTCATACAGAGCCCAAACTAGCAATGTTTATGGAATGCCCTCCCGGGTGAGATGCATTTGTCTCCCTCATAATTTTTGATGTTTGCCGTCCTGGGCTCCTTTGGGAGGAAGGGTGGTATGCAAATCCAATATATAAAGAAAATGAGCACAATCAAAATAGTGTTTAAAAAGTAATGCCTTCAGTTGCTGTCAGGCGGCAGAGGAACCAGCCTCCATGGCAGGTTGCCAGGAACAGAAAAGTCCTTACCGTCTACTTTTTATTCAATATTTACAGAGAGAGGCTTGGAAATGAGCCTCTTGGAATAATGGCGTTCCCCCAAGTATGTCTCTCCTCTCCTTCTCTCGCACTTCATCATTTGTCATCCCTTCTACGGGTGGCACTGAGGACCCTTTGCTTCTGGACCCTTTGCTCTCCTACTTTTAAGGCTCACCGGTTTCTGGGAGATGGTGGGTCTGGTATGCTTTCTAGTGATAACGTGTCAGCCAGCTGCTCAGGCTCTGCCCTCCTCATCTCCCATTATCTCCCAACTTTTCCTCTCATCTTCCCCTGAGCTGTGATCTCCTTCAGACCCCTGCTGTAATTCTGAACTGTCTTCTTCTTCTCCAGAAGGGTCAGGCTGGGGAGGAGGTCTCCACCATTCCTCCTCCTCCCAGTGCCTGACAGTTGCCTATGGAACACAAATAGATGGAGGAAGGTAACCTAACCTCTCAGCCATGCTGGTCTACCTCTGAAGCCTGCAGGTCAAGGCACCCATTCAGTGGCATGACTTGCGCCTCAATCACTCGGCGGTTGGTTCTTCTTGTGCTTCCAGGTTTGTCTTGCTGGTGTCTGGCCTCGGCCTCGGTGGCAAGAGTGGAGAGAGTCTTCTGGGCATGCAGCTCCTGGTGGACATGGTGACGGGGCAGCTGGGAGCCGAGGGAGAGCAGTGCAGCGCATCTCTCATCTCCCGTGTCATTCTGGCAGGCAATTTGCTCAGCCAGAATACCCAGAGCAGAGACGCCATGAACAAGGTGAAGACCTAGGATGCATTCTGCACGGGCCTATTTTATACCCTGCCTTTCTTCCTCTGTGGAACCTAAGCATTCCCAGGCGGTCTCCCATCCAGGCACTGACCAGACCAAGACCAGCTTAGCTTTAGCAAAGTAGCTATTCCGGTGCCTTCAGGCCAGGCCCTGAGCCCATCAGTAGTGTTGCTAGGAAGCAATTGACTCAGTGCTTCCAAGCTAAGGTCTCATGATGCATTTCTTGTGGCAGGGAACTGATAGCCAGATAAATCCAACATTTCCGAGCACAATTCAAAGTGCTGGTGTTGACCTTTAAAGCCCTAAACGGCCTCGGCCCAGTATACCTGAAGGAGCGTTTCCACCCCCATCGTTCTGCCCGGACGCTGAGGTCCAGCGCCGAGGGCCTTCTGGCGGTTCCTTCATTGCGAGAAGCAAAGCTACAGGGAACCAGGCAGAGGGCCTTCTCGGTAGTGGTGCCCGCCCTGTGGAATGCCCTTCCAGCAGATGTCAAAGCAATAAATAACTACCTGACATTCAGAAGACATCTTAAGGCAGCCCTGTTCAGGGAAGTTTTTAATCTGTGATATTTTAGCGTATTTTTGGTTTTTATGGAAGCCGCCCAGAGTGGCTGGGGAGACCCAGCCAGATGGGCGGGGTACAAATAATAAATTACTATTATTATTATTATTATCACAAGGTTGTGCTAGTGCAGGGGTCAGCAACCCGCGGCTCCGGAGCCGCATGTGGCTCTTTTATGTGGCTCTTTTACACCTTTGCCGTGGCTCCGGGGCGGATACTAGCGAGGGGAGGAGGCGCATTGTGCACCCCAACACTCCCCACTGTGGCGGGCGCTGTACTGGCTGTGACGTCGCATGGGGGCGGTGCGTGCGTTAGTCACGCACTGTCCCGACGTCACCTTCCCGCCCGCCCGCTACATTGTAAGGGGCATGTACGCTGGTCACTGCATTGAAAGGGGGCATATACGCTGGTCACTGTTTTGAAGGGGAGTGAAGAACACACACACACAAAAAGGTAACTTGTTAATTTAACATTTATTTCTATGAGGAGAAGTAATTCTGAGGGGTCAAACAAAGAAATAATAAAAAAGTGACAAAAAAGTTATTTTTATAATGACGAGTTTTGCGGCTCCCAGTTGTTTTTTTCTTCGGAAATGGGTCCAAGTGGCTCTTTTTGTCTTAAAGGTTGCAGACCCCTGTGCTAGTGTATCAGTCAATCCACTTCATTGTATATACAGCCAAAGACCTTCACAACAGAGGGCAAAAGCAAGGCATTCCTTTAAAATCACACGACGTAAGTCTATAAAAGTCTACAGCATGACAATTTAAAATTACAATACAGTGGTACTTCAGGTTAAGAACTTAATTTGTTCTGGAGGTCCGTTCTTAACCTGAAACTGTTCTTAACCTGAGGTACCACTTTAGCTAATGGGGCCTCCCGCTGCTGCCCCGCCGCCACTGTGCAATTTCTGTTCTCATCCTGAAGCAAAGTTCTTAACCCAAGGTACCATTTCTGGGTTAGCAGAGTCTGTAACCTGAAGTGTCTGTAACGTGAAGCGTCTGTAACCCAAGGTACCACTGTACATTAATGTAACGGAAGCAAAGCTTATTAGCTGCCACAGCAAATTTGGCCATCAGATGTGTAATTTGTAGATATTTATTGGCTAAGCGTTCCACTATCAACTTTTCTGCCAGTGTAAGGATTTCTGCTTGCATGACCTAACTTCCACTGTCTCGTCCTGTCCCCCCAAATGCCTCCAAAATCTGTGTTTGGGGTTCCCCCAATTCTTCTTTATTTTTTATGTTGTGAACCACCTTGAGATCTGTGGATGAAGGGTGGTATACAAATTTAGTAACTAAGTTAAATAAATAAACATTTTACCTTTCCTTCATAAACGAAGTGCAGCCATCAATGGCTCAGTTATCCCACTAGATTTCCTCATCCCATTAAAGCTTTCATTCTCTCTCTTCTTTGGCTAACCTTCCTGCATGATCTCATTCAGGCAAAGTACTTGACCAAGAAGACACAGGCTGCCAGTGTGGAAGCTGTGAAACTGCTGGATGAAATCCTACTGCAGCTGAGCGTGAGTGCTATTTTCAGAAGTGAGGTGGTGGTCAGGATCTCTCTCAGTCTAGGGTGAAACCCACGTTCATGCCTGGCTAGCAATTTCTCGGTCAAGGGAGGAAAATAATTTGAGCTTCTTGCAGGTTGCTGCTAAGGTATTAATATTAGGCAAATCAATATTAAATACTTTCAAGGTTTAGGTATATTTTAATATATATATATATATTTCTGTGCTGCTTTTTAGCCTCATATAGGGTTCCTAAAGTGGCTCACAGTACTAGCAAAACAGTAACGAGAAATCAATTTGCAAGAAGTACCTTATTAAAAATAGCAGTATCGTAAATGTTAGGGGATCAGAAGGACATCTAATCAAAGCAGGTTTAATGATCTTTCTGAAGCAGGGATGGGGGACATTTGACTCTCCAGATATTGTCAGACTCCAACTCCCATGACAACCAGCTAGCATAGTCGATAGTGAGGAAGGGATTATGCAAGTTGTAGCCCACCAGCATTTGGGATGCAGACACAGGGTCCCTCTCCCTGCTCTAAAGACAGGACAGAAAGTGGCTGAATGAGCCTCTCGAGGGTCCTAATTACTTGCCAAGCATTCATCACATAGCAATAGGAATCCAAGGAGAGCTTCCTGGGGAGATCTTAATAGGTGGGCAGAAACTTGCAGGAGCAGGTGGTCCTTTAGGTACCCAGGATCCTAGCCATATTGGTCAGGGATGGGGATGTTGCATGGTCCTCTAGGAGTTGTTGGGCTACAACTCCCGGAGCTGATAAGAATTCCACAAAAGTTGGAGAGTTGCAGTTCCCCAAGCCTTTCTGTAAGGCAGGTCATATTATTATCCGCTACGCTGCATATGGGTGGACAGAGGTTGAAAGAAATTGGTCAGTCTATGGGCAGTGACCACCATCGGCCATGGCGGTTGGGACTGATGGACATTGGAGTCCCAACAAGGTTGGAAGGGCCACGGGAGCCCCATCCCTGGTAATAGAGCATTAAAGGAAAGAGCACTTCAAAACAGGCTTGGAAACACAAGCAATGTATGTTAACACTGTGACAAGCTCCAAATAATGGACCCTTGTGAACAGCCGCAACATCTGAACCAGCTGCAGTTTCCAAGCCACCTTCAAAATCAGTCCTGCATGTAAAACACAGTGCAGTAATCTGGATTTAGTGACCAGCCTACAGGGTGTAGAGCAGTACGATTGTCATGCTCAGTGGTCCCTCTGAGCACATGCTGAGCCCAGGAATTTGTTTTCAGTATCAGTACTGAGCTCACGGTCCTGCTGCACAGAAATCCACTCCTGGTTTTCACCGTAAGCTCCCTTTACCTCAGCGGCTTAATGGGGGTGGGGAAGGGGGAATAAAAAGCTTTTTGTTGTTGGCTGTTGTTAAACAATTGGGATTCATCATAAATGCTGGTGTACTGCAATTCAGAGATGTACCTGTAGATCCCAGTCTAACCACTCCTGTCAGAGCCTATCTTCTTTCCTTGTTGCCTCTGCCCAGCAAGGGAGCTCTTTCTGGGGCTGACTGCCTTCCCGCTTTGCCCTTACAGATGTCTGTACCTGTAGATGTGATGCCTGGTGAGTTTGATCCCACCAACTACACGCTGCCTCAACAGCCGCTGCATCGCTGCATGTTTCCCCTCTCGAGCGCCTACTCCACGCTGCAGCTGGTCACCAACCCCTACCAGGCCAACATCGATGGCGTCAGGTAAAGGCAGTTTTCCTAACTCTTAAGGGAAGCACCGCTGCTGCTAATCAGCTTTCAGGTGTTCAGAGCACTTCCATGTGTATTGAGCCAGCGTGATCTAGGGGTTTTCTGAGTAAGGTGACACAAGGACTGCCATTAACTTGGGAAAGGAGACAGGTAGACAGGTGCTGTGAACTGATAGGCTGGGCAAAGTGGGCTCCAATCTTGCACTCTGCTTCCTGTGAAGCTGATAATAATTTAATAATTTTATTTATACCCCACCCATCTGGCTGGGTTTCTCCAGTCACTCTGGGCGGCTTCCAACAGAATATTAAAATACAATAACCTATTAAACATTAAAAGCTGCCCTAAACAGGGCTGCCTTCAGATGTCTTCTTAAAGTCTGGGAGTTGTTTTTCTCTTTGACATCTGGTGGGAGGGTGTTCCACAGGGCGGGCGCCACTACCGAGAAGGCCCTCTGCCTGATTCCCTGTAACTTGGCTTCTCGCAGTGAGGGAACCTCCAGAAGGCCCCCGGCACTGGACCTCAGTCTGGGCAGAACGATGGGGATGGAGACGCTCCTTCAGGTATACTGGACCGAGGCCGTTTAGGGCTTTAAAGGTCAGCACCAACACTTTGAATTGTGCTCGGAAACGTACTGGTGTCCGGCTACTTGCTGCCTCTCAGCCTACCTCATAGGGTTGTTGTGCAGATAAAGAGAGCAGGGGAATTTGGGAACTCATATATGCCACCCTGATTCCTTGAAGAAAGTGTATTAACAAATGCTTTGGTATTCTAGGGTTTGATTTCTTCATTCAGCTGTAAACAGTTCCACTTCCCTCCTCAATTTTAGGTTTTTAGGGACTTCGGGCCAGAACATCAGTGACATCTTCAAGTATAGCAGCATGTCTGACTATCTAGAAATCCTGGAGTGGACCTTACGGATTGGGCATCTCAGCCCCACAGCCCCAGACACACTTGGTAATTTCATCAAGGGAATCTCATGCTGTGTGGTAATCCAGCCGAGAGTCTATTTTTTTATGGGGGGGGGGGGGAGACCAATTTTATTTTAGTTGGCTATATATGAATAATTTCTGTTACAATTTTATATTGATTGTTTTTTAATGATTGCATTGTTTTCTTGATCTGGGGGGGTTTGCCCCAAATTTTATTAATTTTCCAAATTATTAGAAATCGAACCAAATTACTTTAATACAATTTCTTAAAATCAGGTTTCCCGCTCCTTTTGCAAAACATGTCGATCTTGATCTGTGTTTTTAATATGTATGTGGTTATAGTTCATACATAGACATGAGCTGCTTTGGGTGTACTGTGAGCAGAAGAGTATATGTATAGGAATGAAATACCTATATATGAATGATAAAGAATTTATTAGTTGGCTTCTCTCTCTGGAGTTTTGGATACATGATAGAAATCTAGCCTTTTAAAAAACGAGCGAGGAAGAAGACAGTGGTCTTCTGCTAGTGGCAGTTATCTTTAACATGTTTGCTTCTTTCCCCAAAACACATGATTTTGGGTTGTGTGTATTGATGGTCAGGTCCTACCAGCCACCCAGGTTTTTCGGTTTCCTATCTCTTTTACTTCTGTCTGCTGATGGGCCATTCCTTTAAAGGCACCCGTTTCTTTGTTTTTCAGGCTGTTACCCATTTTACAAGACTGACCCTTTCATCTTCACGGACTGCCCTCACGTCTATTTCTGTGGGAATGCACCGTCCTTCAAATCCAAGGTTGCTGAAGGTAAGGCAGTAAAAACCTGGCTCCCAAGAAAGGTCCAGACCTTTAGTCTGTATCTTTTCTGACTTGAGACCTATTCAAAGCTCCTTCATTCATAGCGAGTTCTGCAATAATGTTGGAGTGTTTTCACATCGGAGTTTTGGTCCTTGTTCACTCTTGTTCAACTTAAGACTAAAGAAATGTCTTCTGGGATTATAGGATCAGCCTGAGACGTTGTGTTTTTTTTTGTGTTTTTTTTTTTACCAGGCACAAAGTGCTGTTGTAATACAAATTGAGTTCTGCTGGAAAATTTGCCTAGGCAAAAAAGGCTGCTCATAGCCACTCTTATGTGTTGGATCTCATCCAACTATAGCACTGGGCAGGTTTACCCACAACTGGTGTACAGGCCCAGTAGTTTTTTGGAGGGCGTTATGATGTGGATGGGATGCTTGTTTCTGTTTAATTCCTTCATGTTGAAGTAATAATTCTATTAAATTTCTGTCCACTTTACAGAGCCAGTACTTAGGGTGGTATTCAGAGAAGAATTTCTGTTCGTACAAGGGCTTCTGGCGGAGCAAGTGGAACTTCCTCTCCTCTTCCCATGTCACCCCTAAATCTGTTCTGGGGCAGATTTGGGGAGGGCACAGGGGTGTGCAAGAATGCGGGGGAGGGGCTGTTCCCTTGCACAGCCAGCTGCGTTTATGTTAATAGAACTGCTTTGTTGGATATCACTGCTCATCTTGTATATAAGGAAGCTTGCTTGTTCGTTCTGCTCAGTATTGTCCATTCTGACTTCCAGCAACTTTTCAGGATCTCAGGCAAAGTTCTTTCTTGTCTCTTGCAGCTTCATACTTCTTAACTGTAGATGCCAGGGAATGAACATGTTACCTTATACATGAGCAGTGGACCACAATACCAGGCCCTTCTGATTCATTTCATTAATTAGTTTTCCTTTCCTGCCTTGCCAGGTGCTAACGGTCAGAAGGTCTTGCTGGTGACCCTCCCTGATTTTGCCACCACACAGACCGCTTGCTTGATCAATCTACGTGACCTCACCTGCCAACCAGTCAGTTTCTCTGCCTTTGGTGCCAATGAAGAGGACGACGACGACGAGACAGTAATAGAGACTGGACACTGAGAGACATGTCTGATATCTTACTTCTTCCCTGGAGCTTGGAGCCGTTGTTGCCCCCCCCCCCATGAAATTTCCTGGATATTTGAACCTATGGTTCGTACAGAGGAATACAGTGAAAGATATCATCCATTTACTTGCTTGTGAATTCCCTGTAATTTTTTCATACACAAATAAATGCAGAACTCGAAGTGCTTCCTTTTTATATATAACTCACTTTATTCATATAACAAGAACTGTTGGAAAGCCAAAAGTGATCAAGGCGGCACTAGACCTGCCTCCTGGGCAGCTGTGGCCTGGGTGCCCTGTATTGCTGAACTTGGCAAATTTCCATTTCCCCTCCCTTGGCTGCTGAAATTGACAGGCTTATTAATGGGAAAACTGCAACTTTGGTTAGATCAGAGTGGGGGAACATGCAGCTCTGTGGCTGTTGTTGGGATACCAAGTCCCATCATCCCTGACCACTAACTATCCTAGCTGGGGCTGATGGGAGTTGGAGTCCAGCAGCAGCTGGAAGGCCACATGTTCCCCACTACAGGGTGATAAACTGTAGCTGGAATAACTCTTAGAAGATCGGGCTGTACCTTTTCATAAAGAATCTGGTAGCTCCCATGGAATCTTGGACATTGCTTTGAAAGCTATGAAGATTCTATCCCTTATGGAGAAGAAAACCTTGGGCAGGGGAGTTCAATTATCAGAAACGTTTAAGCTTGGCTGGCACGATGTACTTGGAGCCTCAAGTGGTACATCTGTTGCCGCCCTTCGCTCCAATATTGTAAGAATACTGTTCCAAAGCTGGAACAAGCCCTCTGAATTCTGCACACACCCTTTCCCAAAAATAAAGGCTATGATCCAGCACAGTGATGTGATACTTGCAACCTACAGATTTTTTTAAAAGAGACAAGTGCATATGCAACTGTACTAAATTGTGGCTAAGGGTATAAATCTGAAGATACATAATGCCACCTAATGTTTTTTTAATTCTAATGCATTCAGGGCAGGGAGCATGGAATACTGGGTCACTGGATGTTGGCTGGGTTTGCATTCATTCCCTCCCTATTCCTCAAATCTCATACCACACTTTTATACTGGGATAGCCAATGTAGTTACCCCTAGCAGTGGTTGGATCTCAATTCCCATCCGCCCCGGCCAGCATGGCCTTGGCTACCCCTGCTGCAAAGAGTACTTACTGTTCAGGGCGAAAGTGAGGTGGAGGAAAGAACACCTCAACATAGATGTGCTTCGTGTAATCAGCTGGGGGAGAGGATTCTGTTCTTGGCCTATTTTCTGTTTCAGAGCCCAGCTCAGCTACTCACCTCCGTTTCCCATTTGGAAAATGTTAGGTTGCTGTAGGATTGGACCGATACCCCTTTAAAGCAAGCGGAGTTGTTAACCCTTGAGATGTGCGTCTTGAGAAGTGGCGGAAGGCAGGAATGGGGAACCTGTGGCCCTCGAGACGATATTGGGCTGCAGCTCCCATCAGTCTCAGGCAGCCCAGCCCAATAGTCAGGAGTGATGGGAGATGCTGTCCAACAACCATCTGCAGAGACACTGGTTCCCTGGCCCTGGGTGTAAATGCTAACATAGCCTGCTAAATGGATTTCTTGGTGGGCATAGCCTGCTAAGTGGATTTCTCAGTAAATTCTAAAAAGCAGGTGATGATGCCTACTGTACTATGATAATCCAACTATAGGCATCTGTTCCAGGGAAATGGAGTGAGGAGAAGCTTCGGGAACGTCTTCAGAGTGTTCCTGGCCTACAGTCATAGCAGCTAATCGCCAAAGTTCACGGTGTACGTCTCTGCCGTAGTCATGGGGAAAGCGGTGCCTGTGGTCTCCTCCCAGGTCTCCTTCTCTGTTATGTCATCGGCTACTGTCTCCCACTCAGTCACAGTTTCTGTGTAGACTTCCGTTTCCCAGGTGGTGGCAGTTTCGGTAGTGGGCGGCTCTCGGCTCCAAGGCGGGAGCGTGGTGCTGCTGAACAAGAAGGGGACCTCTGTGGTTGGGAGCGTCGTGGGAGGAGCGCTCGTGGCGGCGTTGCGCAGGCGGTTGCGCATCTGCTGGCGCAGGCGAGCTCTCTGCCGCATTCTCATCCTCCAGCGCAGGCGCTCCCTTTGGGTCATGGGCCGCCCCCCCGGCACAGGTCTTCCGAGGGGCCTGTTCCCGTTCATGGCCATGATCTCTCGGATGCGCTTCCAGTTGGACCGCGACAGTATGAAGTTGCACTGGGTGGCTCCGATGTCGTAAAAGACGCTGCAGGTTTTGACGCTGGGGTTGTAGCCCTCCGCTCTGGCTGTGACGCGGTATTCGCCTGGGTTCAGGATACGCCAGTAGTCCCCACCGCTTGCTGAAACAGACAAAGACATGCAGCGTTTGATGATTCTGTACAGGAGAGGGATTTCCTAGTTCAGGGGTCAGGCGTATACTCTGGATGCAGAAAGGCTTAGGTTCAATCCCTGGCATCTCTAAAACCATCTCAAGTAGCAGATAAGGTCTTTCTGCCTGGGACCTTGGAGAACTGCTGCCAATCAGAGTTCGCGATACTGGGCTAAAAGACAAATGGCCAGGCCTGGTTGATGGTAGGTTTCTGTGCTCCCATAGGATAGTTTTGGCGTTTCCATCTTCCCATGCAGGCAGATAGTGGGGAAAGAGATCCTATAGCAGGGGTGGAAACCTGTGGCCTTCCAAATCCTATTGGACTTCGGTTTCCCTAAGTCCCACCTACAGTGAGGGGGAGGGGAGTATTTGATCCCCTGCTAAATTTGCCCGTTTGCCCTCTGATGAAGAAATGACCAGTTCATAATTTTAATGGTAGGTTCATTGTAATTGGGAGAGATGGAATAACAACAGGAAAACCCCCAGAAACTCAGAAGAAAAAAGTCAGAGATTGATGTGCATTATAGTGAGTGAAATAAGTATTTGATTCCTTTGCAAAAGGTGACTTAGGTGTCCTGTCCCCTTAGCAGAAAAACACCCAGAAAGCATAATATGTCCCCTGCCATGTTTGATGGTGTTCTTGGGGTCGTAGGCAGCATTCCTCCAAACACAGCGAGTTGAGTTGATGCCAAAGAACTGAATTTTGGTCTCATCTGACCACAACACTTTCACCCATTTCTCTGGGTCATTCAGAATCAAATACTTATTTCACTCATTATAATACACATCAATCTCTGACTTTTGTCTTCTGGGTTTCTGGGGGGTTTCCTGTTGTTATTCCGTCTCTCACAGCTGCAATAAACCTACCATTAAAATTATGGACTGGTCATTTCTTCGTCAGAGGGCAAACGGGCAAAATTTAGAAGGGGATCAAATACTTCTCCCCCTCACTGTAGCATGACCAACAGTCAGGAGTTATTGTAATGCAACAATATCTCCAAGGCAGCAAGGTCTTTGGGCATTTAAAATGGAGAAAGTCACGTAATAAGGTTTAGCAGGCTGTAAGCTAAGAGTCCTGCACACAAAACACGTTCTTCATGAACGAACCTGCGTTTTGAAGTGGGTGGGTGGCTGGCAGGAGGTATTTGGCAGAGGCAGGAATAATTTTAAAGCGGGCTTTGTTCCTGATGTTTTGTCAACGCTAAGGCCAAGGTATGCCAAGTGTTCTACAACAGGGGTGGGGGTCCCTTTTGAGTCTACTAGTTGCATATGCGTAAGTCACAGGAATAGTTTGGCCAGGGCCCACATGTGCTCAGGCCAAGAATTCGCAGCACAAGCAGCCGTGGTGAACAAAAACACACCTGCAAGTCTCTTGAGCTTTGCAAAGCGGTTGTGCCAGTGATTTAGAAACTGGAGAAAGCTGAACTGGATTCTTTCTCTGGTTCCCCATGTTCAGCCCTCTTCCTTTCCCAGTTACTGGGATGTCGGGCATCTATAGGTTTGCTGGCTGGACTGTAGGCCAGTTAATGTATGGAAGATCCATCTACCTATTTTCTATTCATTACAAGGTGGCTGCACATCCCTACCTTCAGCATTGCAGACATACCTGTTTGCACATCATGGTTGATCCCCACAACAGAGATGGAGGCATTTGCAATGGGGTCTCCCTGCTGGTCTGTCACCGTCCCCTTAAGGCCCCGATGTATCTGCAAGGAGGAGGAGATTTCAGGCAGCAGGATTATTTTCAAGTCCCTTATATGTTTTCTAAAACAACAAATTGCAAGGCTGCTTACAGAAGTCCATATCCCCGTAAAATGAACCATCCTTACAATTTTTTAAAATGTATGCCTTTTTTAAAAAATCAGCATTAAAAGAAGGAAAATCCAGAACCTATTTTGAAAGAGCAAAAACCCACCAAAAAGCTTTGGGATTTTCATCTGGCACCTGAAACATACCTGTTTGTTTCATCTGGCATCTGGGCCAGCACCTGGCACCTGTGTTTCCATAGTTAGAGTGCCTCAAAAGAAAGGGTCTGTCCTTGTCAGCCCCCTATGGAGCAGGGCGTTCACAGACTATCTCAGTATATGAGCAAGGCAATATTCCTTCAGGTAAACTGCTCCTAGACCGCTTAGGACAAGGTAGCTGCCAAAATGCTGCCTGGGACTGCAACTCCCATCATCTCTCACCATCTGAAACCCACAGGTTCCCCACCTTTGCTTTAGGGCTTGGACCTTACCTGTTCCATGAATGTCAGCAATGATTCCTTGTTGTTTTCCCACTCCTGTGGCAATTCACTTTCATGGGGGAACTTGTCGCACCCTGGGTAGATGGACAGCTCCAGGCAGTTGGTGTGGAGGTAGCTGAAATCATTCATGGCTGCAAGGACAGATGGAAGAGGATATATTTCCGAGATGTGGTGACAGCCATTAGCTTAGGTGGTTGTAAAGAGGGGATTAGGTAGCTGTAAAGAGGCGCTCTATGCGGCCTAGGACCCATGTACCTATGGGACCGCCTCTCTGGTATGCCCTGCAGAGGACCTTAAGGTCCACAAATGACAACATTCTGGAGGTCCCAAGTCACAAGGTGGTTAGGTTGGTCTCAACTAGGGCCAGGGCCTTTTCAGTACCGGCCCCACCTTGGTGGAATGCTCTGTCACAAGAGACTAGGGCCCTGCGGGGCTTGACATCTTTCCGCAGGGCCTACAAGACAGAGCTGTTCCACCTGGCCTTTGGTTTGGACTCAGTCTGACCCTTACGTTTCCCTCCCCTTATGGTTTTGACTTTTAAAATGAGGCTGCATTTTAAATTGCATTTTAACCTGTATTTTAAATTGTGGGTTTTTTTCCTTTTTCTTTTTTTTTCCTTATTATGTTTTTACTGAAATTTTATTGATGTTAGCCGCCCTGAGCCCGGCTCTGGCAGAGGAGGGCAGGGTATAAATAAAATTATTATTATTATTATTATTATTATTATTATTATTATTATTAAAAGGTAAAGGGGACCCCTGACCATTAGGTCCAGTCGTGACCAACTCTGGGGTTGCAGTGCTCATCTCACTTTATTGGCCAAGGGAGCCAGCGTACAGCTTCCGGGTCATGTGGCCAGCATGACTAAGCCGCTTCTGGCGAACAAGAGCAGCACACGAAAATGCCATTTACCTTCCCGCCGGAGCGGTACCTATTTATCTACTTGCACTTTGATGTGCTTTCGAACTGCTAGGTTGGCAGGAGCAGGGACCGAGCAACGGGAGCTCACCCCGTCGCGGGGATTTGAACTGCCGACCTTCTGATTGGCAAGTTCAAGGCTCTGTGGTATTATTATTTGTTGTGGTCTATTAACGGCAACTAGACTGATGGATGGACCCTCTGGGTTCAGAAAACCATACCCCTGAATGCCAGCTGTTTGGGGCGAAGAGTGGAAGAGAGCCGTAGCCTTTGGACTTCCTAGAAGCAGCTGACTCATCACTGTAGGAAGCAAGATACCAAATGAGACGGACATTTGCTGTGATCCAGCCAGCTTTGTGACTGAATAGATCAGCATTCCCCAACGTGGTGCCCCCTAGACATTTTGTGGTCCAGGAGGCTCTGAACTGAGACAGGCATGGAACAGCTAGAAAAATCTAGCCCAAAAAAAGTAGAACTTGACCCTCCCTTGTGTCAGGGAATGAGAAAAGCCCGCTAAAGGCAGGACCATTGTTTGGCATTGGCAGAGAATGCAGAAGTTCCCATGTTGGGTTGCTGGCATCTTCAGCTGAACGGGATCCGCAACAAGTGCTGGGAAAGACCACGGCTGAGGGCCCAGGAAGAGCTGCTGCCAGCCAGAGTAGCCAACACCAGCTAGATGAACAAACGATCTAAGACTGTTTCCTTCTTACAGCTATTGCATCGCAGGGAATTACGCCAGGCTGACCCCATATTAAGAGTATGCATTCATTTCAAAAATGTATGTAACCCCAAAATACACCCTTATTCATTTTCATAATTAAAAAAAATGAGAATCCTTTTAGCAACATAGGCACATGAAGCTGCCTCTAACTCAGTACTGTCTACACTGACTGGCAGCAGCTGTCCAGGGTTTCGGACTGGTAACAAGCGAACCTGGGACCTTCTGCATCATGCAAAGCAGATTATCTTCCACTGAGCTATGGCCCTTGCCAGCCCATTCATTTCTCATAAAAGGGGTTCCTGATACTGACAGCAGATAATTGTACTGCATCGCTAAGCAAATTGATATATTCAGCGTTCTGTACAGAGGGGAGTGCTCTGAAAGGGGCGCAACATGAAAAACAGCTCCACAGGAAATGGTTAGAGGATTTCCCCTGCCCCATTTTTAGGTAAAGGTAAAGGGACCCCTGACCATTCGGTCCAGTCATGGACGACTCTGGGGTTGCAGCGCTCATCTTGCCTTATTGGCCAAGGGAGCCGGCGTACAGCTTCCGGGTCATGTGGCCAGCATGACTAAGCCGCTTCTGGCGAACCAAAGCAGCGCACAGAAACGCTGTTTACCTTCCCCCCGGAGCAGTACCTATTTATCTACTTGCACTTTGACGTGCTTTCAAACTGCTAGGTTGGCAGGAGCAGGGACTAAACAACGGGAGCTCAGCCCGTCGCGGGGATTCGAACCGCCAACCTTCTGATCAGCAAGTGCTAGGCTCTGTGGTTTAACCCACAGCGCCACCCGCGTCCCCATGCCCCATTTTTAATTGCTTATAAAACAGAGAACCTTACATGGCTTGGCTTTCGTTAAAAAAACACCTGAAAATGATGTGCCATTTGGCTGGAAAACGCCAAAGTTACAGGCACCAGAGGACAAGCTGGTTTCTACTGTGAAGCGAAATGAGACACTAATGAATGGGAAATAAGAGGAAACATTTCTAAGTGCGCATCCCTATCCTGCACATTCTTACCATCCTCAGTGACTCAGATTATGCCCATAGGTTGTCTCCATTCATCCAGAGCTATTCCGCCTGGCTTTCAATTTGAACTTAGCCTGATCTTTTATTCCCCTTCCTTCCCTCCCCTTTTTATGAAGATTATCCGCTCTGGGATCCCACAGCTAATTCTCCCCTGGTCTCCTCGCTGGCCCAAATAGGACTAATTTAGCCAGCTAGCCCTGGTGATAATCTAATGTTTATTGGATGGATTTTCTCCCTAAGTTGATTTTTGAATTCTGAATTTATTGTTATTCCCATTTTATCCTGTATTTTATGCTGTTTTTTGTTGCATCAATTAAGTGTTTTAAATTTGTTTCTAGCAGCCCTGAGCCTGGTTTTCTGAACCAAGAAGGGTGGGGTATAAATTATTATTATTATTGTTGTTGTTGTTGTTGTTGTTGTTGTTGTTGTTGTTAGCTGGGTAAGAGGGGCATGTGTCCAAGTTCTGGTGGAATTGTTTGTTCTTTTGCCTGCTGATGTAAATAAAACACTGATTAGATAGAAAGAACAGTGTGTGGACTTTTCCCTTCTCACATGGAAGCAACTGCTGCTAGCTCTGCTACTGCCTGGAAGAAGTTTTGCACAGAGGAAATGTGCCGGACAGGCAGCAACTCCTAGATGATGATGATGATCCCACCTCTCCCCCATTCTTCAACACTTACTGCCCACCCGAGGGTGCCACTTGGCGCCATTGACGATCCCCATCCCGTTGGTCATATCCTGAGAATGGCAACCTCCCCGGAAGGTATCGGTCATGCTGAGGTGGGCCGAAGCATAGGAAATGGCCAGCCAGCGGAAGATGGCGTGGTCCGGGGTCTCCCTGGTTTCCGGGTTCTCCTCTTCGTAATCATCCAGCACTGGAGGTGCCACTTCATTCTCGTTGACAGGGCGAGCCATGTCATAGGGATAGGAGACGAGCTTCTCCCCACCGTGGAAGTTGGCGCCAAGGACAAAAGGGTTCTTTTCCATCCAGGCCATGATGGCTTTGACCTCCACTGCCATCTAGAGAAGGGAGAAAGGAGAGGGAGAAAAGGGAGACCACACAGGACAGGGGTGAAGGGCGGTAAGTCAAAGTGCGGCCAACAGGCACAGAAATTCGTAGCTCAGGGGCAAAGCACATATTCTGCATGCAGAAGACAACCACAGGTTCAAGCCCTGCCACCTACTATTTTATTTTAGTTTTAGTTTCTTATTTATACTTTTCAAGTTTATACATTCCATTCGTTTCGCAATCAATTTGACGTTCCAAATTTTGACTTTCTTCCCCCTCTTTCTGTGGTCCCTTAAATTTATTTCTTAATATCTTCTGCATATCCAAACTGACTTAATTTGCTCATTTAATTATCTACTGTAAATATATACTCTTATAAAAACTGCAGGTTATTATACTAATCCTGCTAATGCTCTTATGTGTTTACAATTTATCTGTAAATATCCAATAAACCATTTCCATTCTTTTATAAAAAGCTTGTTATCTTGATTTCTTATTCTTCTGGTAAGTTTCACAATTTCTGCATATTCCATAAGTTTTTGTATCCATTCTTCCATTACTGGGACTTCTGCTTCTTTCCACTTTGGGGCAAGTAACATTGCGTGGACAGGCGGAGTCCCCAGATCCCGCGCGGTCCCCCCCGTCATGTGGAATAACGACTCAAGACAACGTGCTATGGGATTAAATTGGCCACAACTTTATTAAATTTCAAATGTGGGTAGACTTTGGCTCAGGCATTGGGCGTTCTCCCTCCCCAGTCCCCAGCCGGGGACCTAGGGAGCATCAGGGTTATCCAGTGTGTGTGGGGGGGATGGGCCGGTTCTGGAGAACATATGTTCAAGCAGAGATAGCCGCCCCCGTTACGCCGCCGCCGCAGGGGAGAGCAATGACGACCTTTCGGCGTACGGTCAAAGCCTCCCTTCAGAAACCCCTTTAACGGGGAACCCTGGTATCGCCGCTGCAAAGAGGAAGATGGACTAAAGGATTCCGCCCAAGGCCTGATACCGCCAAAGTTGTGACGTTTTGCTACGGGAAAGGCGAAACCTGCCAATGCAGGGAAATTCCTTTCTGGCCCTTTAACAGTGACCTTAACGTAGCAGCGCCCGCATACCTGTGAAGAAAAGTTAACCTGCGAAACCTGTGAAGAAAAGTTAACCTGCAAAATAAGACATTAACTGAGGGTGGGTAGGGCGGGAGAAGCTCTGGAGCCAAGTGAGGATTCCCAGGTAAGATCCTCCCTCTATTGTGTGGGCAGGTAATCCCTCCCCTACCTGGCCTGGTCTCCTTGGCAACGCTTCCCCCAGGTGGGATTGGACAACTGACTGAGGTAGGCGGAGACCTCCAGGTATCCCACCTGGGGGGAGGCAAAGCCAAGCCTATGCTGTTGGAGCCGCTCCAGATCTAGGGGCTGCATGCGTCCACGCAAAGGGCGCCCCCCGTTTTAGGCGGGGAGCGGTCATTCTTGCTGCAGTAGTAGCATACATTAATAAATTTCTATACAATTTAGGTGGTTCTGTCCCTACCATTAAAATAATCAAGTAGCAAAATCTTTTGTGATCACACCAAGACACAGCCAGTCAAAGGTAGCAATGTTCTTTATCTGTAGTTAAAGTACTGTTGTGCTGGGTATTATGGCTGTATCTCTGCTTTTATAATACTGTTTTATTGTTTTTAATGCAAATAAATAAATAAGCACTCACACACATAATCAAGCTGTGGCCCAGATGGGATAGGGATCAGGTCACTTCCTATTAATTAATTAATTTATTTGTTTGATTTGAAACCTGTCCTCCGGCAAGTTTCCAAGCAACTTGCAAAAAAGTTAAGATTTCAAAAAATTAAAGCAAAACAAGAACATTAACACATCCTAACATAAAAGCAGTGAGTAGAATTAAAGCAAGCACAATTTTTCAGTGAGCACTGTATTTTTACCCAAAGACTTTATTGTTGTTGTTGGAAGAACCAGTTCTAAGATTTTGTTGTTGCAGAAAGAAGAGGAATTTTAATTTTTGGCATGGCAGCTTTAATCGGAAGAACACGAGGCCGCTTACAGAACAGGGAAATTTCTGGCTTAAGCAACAACATCTGTGCTTCTTCCAAAAAAGTCTCAGTGCTCCAAACTCTGCCTGATCTGCCCAGCTCGGCCCACCAAAAAATTCCCCATGTCAAGGAACAGTGGTACCTCTGGATGCGAATGGGTGTGACGCATGCGTGTGACGTCATTTTGAGCATTTGTGCATGCGCGAGCGGCGAAACCCAGAAGTAACACGCTCCATTACTTCCAGGTCGCCGTAGAGCGTAACCTGAAAACGCTCAACCTGAAGCATATTCAACCCGAGGTATGACTGTAGTTGTTTTCCATATATATATATATGTTTGCACATAGCACTAAAACGAACTTGGCACAAACAAGCAAACATTCTGCTACTATGCTGTGCTGAACAGAGCCATTGTTGGGCTTAGTGTGTCAACCCACGAGGGGCGTAGGAAGGGGGCTGGTGGGGATGTGGTCAGGGGCATAGGAAGGGGGGGATGTGGTCCACCCCGGGTGTAATCCTTGAGGGGGTGACAAAATGGCACACCGCGGGGGGGGGGTGGTACTTACCACAGAACCTGGCCTGCAGCACGCCCGAGCCACACGTCTCTGCTGGGAGTGATGCGGTGGCTCAGGGCCCAATCCTGCCCAAAACAGCAGCGTGGGGCTTGCGTCCGCCAGACGGACTCCGTGGGCAACTTGCTGGGGTGCCCCCATGGGCGGCTCGCCCCTCCCCCACTGCTCTGGTTGCCGGAGCAACTAGGTACACCCCTGCACCACACCCCAGGCTCGTGGCTTAGTTCTCTCCAGATGAACCATGAGCTGTTAACCCAAGTTCCCCCAAATGTATCCATTTGCTAAGTAAGCCAGTGCAATGCCTTTGAAGACCAATTCAATAAATAAAAACCAACACTGGGGAACATTTATTTTTTCATTTTCTGTTGCATGAGATTTTTCAACTGTTCTTATATGTTCTGTCAATGCTGGTTTCAAATCTGAAATCGATTTTCGTGTACATGCTATAGTTATCTTTCAATTTCCGACTTTTGCCAATATGTCATATTGACACTGGGGATAAGTGGACACTGACACGTTGATCTACCCTAACCACATGGTAATTATTGTTCATATTCAATGCTATATAAGACACTTACATTTATACTCATATTGTACTACTTTGGCTATGTGTTTAATAAAATATTGAATTCTTGCACTGTGAAAAACAAAGATTATGGTGAAAAACATGTATTGCAAAAAAAACCCCTGGAGCTTACAGAACAAAACCAACTTCAGATATGAAATCAGCACGTTGAAATTAGGTTAGAACAACTGCAGGTGTCAATACAACAAAAATTTTGTTTCCCAGTGCAATCCACCAAGGGGGAGTAAAAGGTAAAGGTAAAGGGACCCCTGATCATTAGGTCCAGTCATGGCCGACTCTGGGGTTGCAGCGCTCATCTTGCTTTATTGGCTGAGGGAGCCTTTGACGTGCTTTTGAACTGCTAGGTTGGCAGGAGCTGGGACAGAGCAATGGGAGCTCACCCTGTTGCGGGGATTCGAACCGCTGACCTCCTGATCGGCAAGTCCTAGGCTCTGTGGTTTAACCCACAGCGCCACCCGCGTCCCAGTGCCACCCGCGTCCCAATAATGGGTAGTACCTCTCATTACCAAGGAAATGGAATAAGCGAATAGAAAGAGAACCTACCCAGTTGATGCTGACACAAAACCGCACATGGGAATGGTCATGCGAATGGCCCAAGTGGGCAACATTTGGCACCCAGACCTGAGGCTCCCCATCTCAGCTGTAGCTGCATGCTGCATCACAGTGGTAAAGGTAAAGGTAAAGGGACCCCTGACCATTAGGTCCAATCGTGACCGACTCTGGGGTTGCAGCGCTCATCTCGCTTTATTGGCTGAGGGAGCCGGCGTACAGCTTCTGGGTCATGTGGCCAGCATGACTAAGCCATTTCTGGCGAGCCAGAGCAGCGCACAGAAACGCCGTTTACCTTCCCGCTGGAGTGGTACCTATTTATCTACTTGCACTTTGACGTGCTTTCGAACTGCTAGGTTGGCAGGAGCAGGGACCGAGCAACAGGAGCTCACCCTGTCGTGGGGATTCGAACCGCCGACCTTCTGATCGGCAAGTCCTAGGCTCTGTGGTTTAACCCACAGCGCCACCCGCGCCCCTCTATTCTCCCGCAGCTGCCCTTTTCAGGATTCGCATGACAAGTCAAGCTTGTACGGAAGCAAGAGAATACTTACAGCAGTGTCCTCTGCGAGATAGTGCTCAGGGATGGGGATATGGTGGTTGGGGACTTTGTGCGGTACCCATTTCCTCTCTTCTGCAGCCCAGAGGACGCTATTGAGATCAGGGAAGTTCTCAAAGATATCGTACCCTTCCTCACTCCAGTGCCCCAGGGCCCAGTTCCCCAGCTCAGAACCCTGCAAAGAGACAGAGGTTGTGGTCTCACGGTTATTCACAATGGTGGCAAAAATCATAGGTTTGCTCTTCAGGTAGCCTAAATCACAAGCAGGCTTTCAAATGTTTGCTTGGTACCACTGTCCTCTGGTGAGTATGATGAACGACTGGCATTCCTCCAGCCTTAGGATTGTTTTGGCAGTGGCATAGTGATATTTGCCTTTTTTCCAGCTGCACAGGGTGGAATGGAAGCCTGGGGGTTGTTTGGTCATTTTGCTGCAGAATTTTGATATTTAACTTTTTTTCACTTTTCCAGCAACGTTGAGCCCAAACTGATTCACAATATTAACAATAGCATTTAAAAAATAGCAAATGTTTTAGTCTATATAATCATATCAAAAAACACAATAGCATGTAAATGAGGCAAAAACAAACATATTGAGCAAACAATTAATACAGCTCAATACAAACTGCTACAGAACAACCATAACTAGATCCTACCCACCACCATCTTTAGTTTGGCTAGCAAGACCAGTAAAACATTGTGAATCCCTTTTTAGAAGGCAGAGAGAGAGAGAGAGAGAGAGAGAGAGAGTAGATAGATAGATATAGATAGATTAGATAGATAGATAGATGATAGATGATAGATAGATAGATAGATAGATAGATAGATAGATAGATAGATAGACAGACAGATGATAGATAGATAGATAGATAGATAGATAGATAGATAGATGATAGATAGATAGATAGATAGATAGATAGATAGATAGATAGATATAGATAGATGATAGATAGATGGATGATAGAGTTTTCTTCAATCTAACCCCCCTTCCCCGCTCCAACCCTTACTTCTCTTCCCTCTCTTTAGAGTTGGGACGGGGGATAAACTAAATTAAATTTACATTTAATGGCAAATGTACCCAATTTGCACTTTCTGAAACAAGATGCAAACCAAAACATAGCCACCTGTTGAAATTTGCACTTTCTGAATTTGGCAGTGCAGTTCTCCAACCAGGTAATGTGTACAAAAATGCATGCACTACTATAAAGTGTGCATATAAATGCATATATTAGTGATTATGACACACAAGACGCATTATATTTTTTTTAAAGTCGCCTTGCACAAATGTGTGTACATTAGGCAAATGTTCATTCAGAAAAGTGTGTATCAGAAGAAATTCACCCTAAAATGAAATTGAATTTTCATGACTTTTTTTTTTTAAAGTCGTGAACTCAAGTAGAAATGTGGAAAACAGAGCTTGAGCTGGAAAAATGAGAAATGGAGAGAAATCGAATTCCTACTTCACAGTCCCATATTCCCATTCCTACTTCAGAGTCTCTCAATTCACACTGCAAAGCCTGATCCCATCCAGACTTACCATTTGGCTGGCAATCTCATAGCCGTCGGGGTTGAGCGAGGGGACAAGGTGAATGCGGGTCTCTGTCACCAGGTTCCTCACACGAGGGTTCCCATCCTTGTATTCCTTGCACATAAACTGCATCAACATGAGCAGTAGCTCTCGACCCAGCACCTCATTGCCGTGGATTCCTGCCGTGTAGCGGAACTCTGGCTCTCCTGCAAGAAGGCGAGGAAAGAGGCAGGTTTGCCGTGCTGCTCCATTAGAAAAGGCCCACCTAAGTAAAGTCACTCTAAAGTCGTGATTCTTAGTTCCAGAGAATCTAGATGATGTTGTTGCCACAACCTGTTGCATTCCAACCAGTGTTGTCCTCCCATTTCCCCCCCCCCCACTTACGGTGCCACTTTGCACAAATTCCAGTGGCCGCATCAAACTCTCTGATAAGGACAGGCAAGAACTATTCAGCTTCTTTGGGCTGCTGAGTTGTACTCAGAAGAGACCCATTAAAATTAAAAATATCTTGAAGAGCATTGTAAAAAATGTGAATTCTCTGGCAGGCTTAGACTGTATGGACATAAAAAACCTTATTAAAATAAAAATTTGGGAGAAGAGTGATAATGAAAAGTGCGCTATTCTGAAGAAACCTGGGACACTTGCTGGGGCGACTGAAAGTCATAAAAAAAGTTGTGTTGTAAGAAATTAACTTTTTTTTTGTAATTTGTATTATCCTTTGGGGTGTGTTTTTTTGTTGACTTTCTTCTCTTTTTTTACAATCAATAAAACAATTTAAAAAATAATAATAACTGAGGAATCCAAGTCAGTCATGTCCATTGACTTCCATGAGAAGGACCAGCTTTGGCTACAACCCAAATTATTCATTCATCAATTGACTGACTAAAACTCATACTGTTAATTACTTTAATGTTTTTTTTTCCATCTGTACTAATACCCCCCTTTCCACACCACCCATATCAGGGGTGCCAACTTTTAAAAAATATTGGAGGGACAGGTAAGCCCCACTGCATATAATTGATCACAAGGCATGGTGCACACACCCCATTTGAATGGCAATGTCCATCAATTGGGAGGGCTGGCCCCCTCAAATATTTTGGGGAGCTGAAGGGACCTCAGCCCCTAGGAGTTGGCTCCTATGACCCAAATGTTGCCAGTACTCAAGAGAAATCTGGAAGCTGTGAGCTTTTGGCCTCTGCTTCAGCCTCTCTCTCTCTCTCTCGGTACTGGAATATTCCATGTTTATAATTGCGTCAGTCAAAATGTTGAATGCATCCAGAGAAGCCAAGCATTCATAAACCTTTTGGGACTTCTGTTTCCCAGCTCAGAGTATTAAGATGGAGAGTCCAGACAATCTACGAAGCTGGCTTACAAAAAGTCCTGGCACAATGGATTTGTTCCAAAGGAGTTGTGGGCTGGAGTAGAAGGTTTTGGGCTTTTTTTGGTACCAGTATTTATAAAAGGCTAAGGGGATGGCTATGGTAAGCATACTTTTTAAAAATAAAAAAATCTGAACATCAGGCCCAGACATTGTTATGGAAATGTTGACAAAGGTGAAAGCCAGGCAAATAACCCAAGGCAGTTAATATAACTCAAGTGTGCTCACCCGACTATATAGAGAGCAGACCTTGTTAAAATAATGTTCTCTTGTTTTTTGGAAGAGAGTCATGATCGAACTAGGTTAACATCATACACTTACATGGTTCACTCCCAGGGCTTTGTGTGCCAGCAAGTTAACGCTGGGAAATGGGGCATGTCAGCAGATGCGTCGACTCAGACTTACAAAAACATGACTTTGCACTGGGCTTGCAGGGATGTTTGCTCATCTGAATACTTGCCCTCGCCTGCCTCAAAGCCTCATGGCTGTAATGGGCTTTGAGGCAGATCCCAGGAGTCTTTGGGGGAAGCCATGACTGCTTAAGGGACGCGGGTGGCACTGTGGGTTAAACCACAGAGCCTAGGACTTGCCGATCTGTAGGTCGGCGGTTCAAATCCCCGCGACGGGGTGAGCTCCCGTTGCTCAGTCCCAGCTCCTGCCCACCTAGCAGTTCGAAAGCACGTCAAAGTGCAAGTAGATAAATAGGTACCACTCCGGCGGGAAGGTAAACGGCATTTCCGTGCGCTGCTCTGGTTCGCCAGAAGTGGCTTAGTCATGCTGGCCACATGACCCGGAAGCTGTACGCCGGCTCCCTTGGCCAATAAAGCGAGATGAGTGCCACAACCCCAGAGTCGGCCATGACTGGACCTAATGGTCAG
Organism: Podarcis cretensis; assembly: GCF_951804945.1. Lineage (NCBI taxonomy): Eukaryota > Metazoa > Chordata > Lepidosauria > Squamata > Lacertidae > Podarcis > Podarcis cretensis. The sequence goes on along the minus strand of NC_137185.1, from coordinate 35,104,353 downwards.
GGGTCCCTTTACCTTTATGACTGCTTAAAGTGGTATCAACAGTGCCTAAAATGCAGAGTGCAGATGCGGTCAAAATTGAAATGTGTTGATGGGCACTTTGAGACCATCTAATGGCGTGCATCTCTCACCTAGCTCATGCTCTCCTGGATTGTCAGAGATCTCCATGGCGTAGATCTTAAGTCCTCGGGAACTCTTGCCAATGTTGTAGATGCGGGTGATGGTGGGACACTCTTCATTCACCACCTTCATAAGCTGGAGGGAGAGAAAGCATTGCAATTTGCTGACCATTCAACCAATGGTGGAGGAGACTCTTGAGAGACCCATGAACTGCAAGAAGATCAAACCTCTCCATTCTGAAGGAAATCAGCCCTGAGTGCTCACTGGAATGACAGATAGTGAAGCTGAGGCTCCAATACTTTGGCCACCCCGTGAGAAGAGAAGACTCCCTGGAAAAGACCTTGGTGTTGGGAAAGATGGAGGGCACAAGGAGAAGGAGACAACAGAAGACGAGATGGTTGGATAGTGTTCTTGAAGCTACCAGCATGAGTTTGACCAAACTGCGGGAGGCAGTGGAAGACAGGAGTGCCTGGCGTGCTCTGGTCCATGGGGTCACAAAGAGTCGGACACAACTAAACGACTAAACAACAAAGAACTCTGGCACAACCTAGCACAGGGGTCGGCAACCTAAGGTCCATAGGCCACAAGCGGCCCATGGGGTCGTTTAACCAGCCCATGGACCCCCGTCGTCCGCTCAGGGACCCCCCCCCCCGCTCAGTTGGCTCCCATGCGCCGCATAGCAGAGTGGGGACTGCCTTCCGCGACGCTGGCCGGCACACCTCCTCTGTGCCAGAAGAAGCGCCGGAAATAGCATTTGTGCAAGTGTGCATGTGGCGCACACACTCCGGCCCACCGCGGCATCTGTGGGACCGTGAACCGGCCCAAGTCACAAAAACTTTGCTGACCCCTGACCTAGCACAACAAATCCACTTCAAAGAAAAGAGAGACTGACTTTTGCGGTTAGGCAACTTACAGGGAAAGACATTGAAAAGTGTGGGATGAATAAATGATTACCGGGAAGATGAATAAACACCATGCAACAAACCAGGATGAATGTTCCTTGGCGTATAACCTCCCAGCAAACAAATCAGATCAAATGTTCAGTAAAGGCAAAGCAGCAATGAAATGGGTAGATAGACCTCTCAGGAACCCTATTCTGCTTGAGCCGAGCCACTGGGAGTGGTTCTGGCTTTGAGTCATTGCCACATTTTCTTCCTTTCTTGCTTATGGTACCTTGGTTCTCAAACGCCTTGGTATTCAAACAACTTGGAACCCAAACACTGCAAACCCAGAAGTAAGTGTTCCGGTTTGCGAACTTTTTTTGGAAGCCGAACATGCTCTATATTGAGTGCCACACTTCCGTTTTGAGGTCTGTCTGTTTTTGCTCTTTATTTTGCATTTTTGTTCTTGTAGCTCTTTTTTGTTTTGTTTTTGTGACTGTGTGGAACCCATTTCAGCTATTGATTGATTGATTGATTGATTGATTGCGTGACTGCAGTACATTTTTCATCGCTTTCATTTTATGGATCAATGGTCTCGTTTAGATAGTAAAATTGCTGTTTTAGGGGTTGTGTTTAAAAGTTTGAAACGGATTGATCCATTTTGCATTGCTTTCTATGGGAAAGCACACCTTGGTTTTGGAATGCTTTGGTTTTGGAACGGACTTCCGGAACAGAATAAGTTTGAGAACCAAGGTACCACTGTACCTAACCAAAGCCTCTTGAAAGCAGCAAATGTCAAGGCTGAGGCTCCTCTCCTCACCTGTCTCATGTCCTTGTAGTTGTGATGGCGGAAATCCAGGTTGTCTACTGATGTCATCACTTCATTCTGCAGGCTGTAATAGCTGTGGATGCCTGCAAAAAAATTATGAGAGGGACTCAAAGGCAGAAATTGATCCTATTATTTATACTATTATTTAATATATTTATATATGCTGCTTTTTAAATAGAGAAAGCAGTTTAAATAAAATCTGAATGTTTGGTAAGTACCAATAACATTTTAGCAACAAAACAGAAAATACTGTAAGTGGGATACAATCCCCAGCTTCTTCAAAAAAAGCAATTAAAATGTTATTCATGGAAGTAAAAAAAGGTAAAGGTAAAGGGAGCCCTGACAGTTAAGTCCAGTCACAGACGACTCTGGGGTTGCGGTGCTCATCTCGCTTTACAGGCTGAGGGAGCCAGCATTTGTCCGCAGACAGTTTTTCCGGGTCATGTGACTAGCATGACTAAACCGCTTCTGGTGTAATGGAACACTGAAACCAGAGCAGCGCACGGAAATGCCGTTTACCTTCCCGCCAGAGTGGTACCTATTTATCTACTTGCACTTTTTTGGGCTTGCTTTCGAACTGCTAAGTTGGCAGGAGCAGGGACCAAGCAACGGGAGCTCACCCCGTCGCGGGGATTCAAACCGCCAACCTTCTGATCGGCAAACCCAAGGCTCAGTGGTTGAGACCACAGTGCCACCCACATCCCTACTTCACGGAAGTAGACTCCTGTAAATTAATGAAATAGGGATAGCACTGGAGGCAACCCTTCATTCTTCTCTCCTCCTCCTCCTCCTGCCTTCAAGTAATATGGACTCTCTAGTCTAGCTCCTGCACGGCATAGTTCATAGCTTCTCTGAGTTATTCAAGCCCCTTCGCCACGGCAAGGCAGTGATCCATGAAGGGAACAGCATCTTAAAAAGCATCTTAAAAAGCAAGAGACATCACCTTGCCGACAAAGGTCCGTATAGTTAAACCTATGGTTTTCCCAGTAGTGATGTATGGAAGTGAGAGCTGGATCATAAAGAAGACTGATCGCCGAAGAATTGATGCTTTTGAATTATGGTGCTGGAGGAGACTCTTAAGAGTCCCATGGACTGCAAGAAGATCAAACCTCTCCATTCTGAAGGAAATCAGCCCTGAGTGCTCACTGGAAGGACAGATCCTGAAGCTGAGGCTCCAATACTTTGGCCACCTCATGAGAAGAGAGGACTCCCTGGAAAAGACCCTGATGTTGGGGAAGATGGAGGGCACAAGGAGAAGGGGACGACAGAGGACGAGATGGCTGGACAGTGTTCTCGAAGCTACCAGCATGAGTTTGACCAAACTACGGGAAGTGGAAGACAGCAGTGACTGACGTGCTCTGGTCCAGGGGGTCACGAAGAGTCGGACACGACTAAACGACTAAACAACTAAACAACAACAACAAGTCTAGTTCCTGCTTACTTGAGAGAGGGCAGCCCAGAACCTCCAGCCTCATGCAAAGACTACCATTCCAAGTCAGTGGGAAGATGCGAATGAAGCGGGCAACCTTTGGCTCTGGAAATTCAGTCATCACTGGCGTGTCCTTGTCAACATTTCCATAGAAAAGCTGCAAAAGTAAAAGAGACAGTTTCCAGTTATAAGAGACAAGAAACACATGTGGCCTGTTCTGAGCAAAAAGACCCAGATATTACATTTCCCCTATTGCTGTGGGCTTGAGGTTTTCATTTTTTCCACCCTCTAAGGTCCTCCTGACACAGCTCCTTGAATACCAGGTAAGTCCAATTAAGTCCAGTCAAAGGTGACTATGGGGTTGCAGAGCTCATCTCATTTTCAGGCCAAGGGAGCTGGCGTTTGTCCACAGCTTTCCAGGTCATGTGGCTAGCATGACTAAACTGCTTCTGGCACAACTGAACATTGTGACGGAAGCCAGAGCACACAGAAACGCCGTTTACCTTCCCACCACAGTGATACCTATTTATCTACTTGCACTGGCATGCTTTTGAACTGCTAGGTTGGCAGGAGCTGGGACAGAGCATCCGGAGCTCACTCCATCGCAGGAATTCGAACCGCTGACCTTCTGATCGGCAAGCCCAAGAGGCTCAGTGGTTTAGACCACAGCGCCACCCCGCGTCCTTGAATACTACCTATGCTTAATGAAGAACAGCGAGAAAGTAGGCTGGTAGTAGATTTGATGTGTGATTTGATGCTGAGAAGCAAGGCCTTCTATTTTTATAATTTTTATAATTTTTATAATTTTTATAATTTTTATAATTTTTATAATTTTTATTACTATTACTATTACTATTACTATTATTATTATTATTATTACATTTTTATTAGGTTTTCCCAAAGTTGTTGTTTCCTGTAAATTATTATTTATTATTATAGTAGAGGAATCCATAAACATATAAATACATGCTTGGGTGTGTGGATTTAACTTTTACCCTACCTTCCCAGATGTTCTCAGCCCCCATAATTCCAAAGTTCTAAGCCTTAAAGCGGATCCCTGCCACTCATTCTGCACCAGCCAAACCCTGATACATAAACAGCATGTGTTTTATTCTGAGATCTTATGATGAAGGACGGTGTATAAATCTAATAAACAAACAAATAAACAGCATCCTTGTGGGCCGCTCACAATACCTCAGAGGGAAATCTCAACAGACAAAACGCTTTTAAAGCACTGGGGGGACTTTTCCAATGCAACACGTACCATTTCCTCATATCCGTTGCTGTATATGAGCCAGTTCATGCTGTCATTGCTGAAGCCCACGTGGAAGGTGGTGACGAAGTCATCGCTGTTGAAGAAAAAAGACAAAAAATGAAGGAAAGTTGTAATTAAGCAGCCTTCCAGGTTCAGCATTCAAATTTTATTTTTTAAAGGTTTTTTTAAGGGTTTTTTTAAAGCACAATTCTTATCCTTTTGTTTTTGTAAAGAATTTTTATTCATTTTCCAATTCAAAAAACATTCATATTCGTAACAAATCAAACCAAATCTTTCCACATCTAAAAACAAAAAAATATATAGCCAATTATATGGTTCAAATTAATTAATTTCAATGGGACTTGCCGTGTTCTGGATTTCAAAAGCCCAATATCCATCCTTTATCGTTCTGCTATCTTCTCTATTACTTCACAATTTTCCAATCCTGATATTAACAATCTTCTCTCTCTATCAGTCAGTCGCTGGTATAACTCACAAATATCTTGTTTTATTTGACCATTCCTTATTTCTATAATCACGCAGGGGGCTAAAAAAAGCACAATTCTTATCCTAATGAAGGAAGCACGTGGGTAAGAAAGTAAGAAGTCTGTTAAACTATGCAGAATGACTGCTTCGTAATACGCAACACTCAACATCTAGTTTTTTAACCACAGATTTTTTTTTGATGGGTGGGGATCCTAGTGCAGAATAAACACGGTCTTCCCTTCTTCCATTTGTACCTATTGGTTTGCACTAGGATCCTCGCTCCTCAAAAAAAAATCTGTGGTTAAAAAGCTGGATGCTGATCTTTTGGTCTGCCCAACACATAGGGATGGGTTTTCCTCATTTGACATCTACAACACGCATCTAAAGCACATGGCTTCCCTCAAAGAATCCTGGAAACTGTAGTTTGTGAAGGGTGCTGGAAACTGTAGCTCTGGGAGTAAACTACAACTCCCAGGATTCATCACCTTGCCAACAAAGGTCCGTATAGTTAAAGCCATGGTTTTCCCAGTAGTGATGTATGGAAGTGAGAGCTGGACCATAAAGAAGGCTGATCGCCAAAGAATTGATGCTTTTGAATTATGGTGCTGGAGGAGACTCTTGAGAGTCCCATGGACTGCAAGAAGATCAAACCTATCTATTCTTAAGGAAATTAGCCCTGAGTGCTCACTGGAAGGACAGATCCTGAAGCTGAGGCTCCAATACTTTGGCCACCTCATGAGAAGAGAAGACTCCCTGGAAAAGACCCTGATGTTGGGAAAGATGGAGGGCACCAGGAAAAGGGGACGACAGAGGGCGAGATGGTTGGACAGTGTTCTCGAAGCTACCAGCATGAGTTTGACCAAACTGCGGGAGGCAGTGGAAGACAGGAGTGCCTGGCGTGCTCTGGTCCATGGGGTCATGATTGGACTCGACTAAACAACTGAACGACTGAACAACAACAACAAGTAGGTGTGTGGCCTCTGTTTCTAATAATATTAATAATATCTTTACTGTCATTGCTCCCTCTCGGGGACAACGAAATTACTGCAGCCTATCTTAAGTTCAGTTCCCCATATTTCCACCTCACTTGGTTACGGTTCTTTTTAAAAAGTCCTCATGAGAATTCAGCAGTATTTTGGTAAGAATTTCTTCTAAAATACATATTTTTAATGTAAGTTTGCTGAACCTACCCACTTTTGCAAAGTATATTTCCCCCAACAAAGTGCATTTCTGCATGCAATTTTTACCAATGCCTGCATTTTTATGCACACTTGGTCGGAGAACTGCACTACAACATTTGGAGAAGTGTGGTTTTCAAAGGCTAGCAGCATTTCAGCTCGCATGTAATTTAGGAATGTGCAAATTCGGCCGGCTCGCCTTTAATCTGAATCGAAATTCTCCCCCTTCCCTACCCACACGTACTGGATGAGAGAATCACGGCCCTGGGTTATGACTCCTGTGAACTTGGTGGTTCTTCTGGTGTCCACCTGAATCCACTGTACGCGGCTGTCATCTTCTGCACACCAAGCGCCGTCAAAAAAATCATCCTCGTTAGACCCTGCCTGCAAAGGGAGGCAGAAAGGAGAAGAGGAGGAGGAAGCAATATTGCTAATGACTTTATTCCCATTTTGTGAGCCACTTTGCTGGGTTGGTAGCAGAAAGGTGGGGTGCAACTGTTTTAAATACATCTATCTATCTTTCCTTATTATACTGTAAAGATGCAGTTATGGGGTCAGAACTGGGGCCCTCCAGCCTTTCTGTCTAGCTCTTGAAACTCTCCCCAGGTCAAAAAACCATGAACAATGCCCCTTTCAAGGTAAAAGGTAAAGGTAAAGGACCCCTGGACAGTTAAGTCCAGTCAAAGGCGACTATGGGGTTGCAGCACTCATCTCGCTTTCAGGCCAAGGGAGCCAGCGTTTGTCCACAGACAGCTTTCTACGTCATGTGGCCAGCAAGACTAAACCACTTCTGGTGCAACTGAACATTGTGACGGAAGCCAGAGCACACAGAAACGCTGTTTACCTTCTTGCTGCAGCAGTACCTACTTATCTACTTGCACTGGTATGCTTTCGAATTGCTAGGTTGGCAAGAGCTGGGACAGAGCAATGGGAGCTCACCCCATCACGAGGATTCGAACCGCCTACCTTCTGATCGGCAAGCCCAAGTGTCTCAGTGGTTTGGCGCCACGCGCATCTGATAATACCACTTGACTGGGTGGAGGATAGAGGGGTGCATTCAAATATGTGTAAAAGCCAGCCTACTGTACAGAGGTAGCAATTTACATTTGCTGCTCTGCCAAAATTGGCCTCTGGCCCTACCCAACCACTGACATGTGGCCCTTAGAAGGTTATCCGGAATGGAAAGTTGTCCTCAGATTCCCCACCCTTGATGCATGGCGCCGACGAGTTCATTGCATGGCGTCATTGTTGAGTTTATAATGATAAATAAAATAACAACAAAACAATAATAGTGCTTGTGAATCGTCATTACACATTCAACCATTCAGGAACAGAATCGTGGCCACTCCTGGAACAATGCCATTACCTGCATGTTAAGGCGACCTCGGTGGGCTGCTAAGCCATGACGCAGCATGGAGGAAGATAAAATCTGATCGTCCTCAATTCGATGGGATTCCATCCCAATGGGAGGGCATTCTGCAAAGCAGAACGGGCAGGGTAGTTTTTTATTATTATTATTATTATTATTATTATTATTATTATTATTATATCTGTATTCCACCCTACATCTGTAGATCTCAGGTTGGTTAACAGCATAAAAATGCATGATAAAAGCACAAAATGCATAACAACAAGGACAAATCCAAAAACAAACAAACCAATATCCCGTTCACGCACCCCCACAGATATAGAGATCTGTCACTTGACGACTGTAGCAAGAAGCAATAAAATGATCACCACGTACTACTCTGGATGCCAGCTCCTTTTTAGGCTTAATTTAAGGTGCCCGCAATAGTGTTTAAAGCCCTAAACCACTTATGCACCAATCAACTTAAAGACCACCCCCTTCCCCAGTGTCCCACTCAGATGTTAAGATCAGAAGAGGGGGCCTTGTTGGTAGTGCAACCATCCTCAGAGACTCAGAGTGTTGGTGACCCAGGAGTGGGCATTGACAAAGTTGTGAAATTCCCTCCCCGCAACAGCGCATCACTGCACAGCTTTCATCACAGGCTGAAGACACAAGCCTTTGATACTTGAGATATCTTGAGATATCTAAATTTTAGGACCCATTCTGGTTGTATTTGAGATTTGTTCTGAACTGTTTTTAATGCTGTATTGTATATTACAGTAGTACAACTCATGCAACGCACTGGCGACTAATATACATACAATAATTACCAAAATAATTATACATTCTTTATCAATCTTCTGAGAAAAATACAAAACCTTGTGTAAAGCCACAGAGACTTATGAACTACCCAACTTAAGATGAACTTACAATGTCTGGTTTCAATGGATTTTTCAAGTGCTTAACTCAGTCTTTTGTTTTCTTTATCTTTTTAGGTAAGTATTGTATATTGCGGCAACCCACCCTGGGATCCTCTGCTGTAAGGCAGGTAATAAATCTAGCTGTCACCACCTTCGCCACCACAGACAGCTTTCATGCCAGTTCATGGTACAGTGGTACCTCGGGTTAAGTACTTAATTAGTTCTGGAGGTCCGTTCTTAACCTGAAACTGTACTTAACCTGAAGCACCACTTTAGCTAATGGGGCCTCCTGCTGCCACCAGAACACGATTTCTGTTCTCATCCTGAAGCAAAGTTCTTAACCCGAGGTACTATTTCTGGGTTAGCGGAGTCTGTAATCTGAAGCGTATGTAACCTGAAGCGTGTGTAACCTGAGGTACCACTGTATTTGCCATCTTCTCATGCGACCTTCAGGTGCTATCATGTTCCCCCATCCCATTCTTCTCTTCTCCAGGCAAAATATAGCCAAGTTGCTTTCACCTGCCACCACAAATGCAAGTGAGGGTGGGCAGGTTATGTATTCAAGAGAGAGTCATCAGGTGACCATATATTGAGCAACGAACATCGCATGTTCCAAAATTCCACAAAAGCAGTTCACTATGATTCAATATTACTCTTAAAGGTAAAGGGACCCCTGACCATTAGGTCCAGTCATGTCTGACTCTGGGATTGCGCGCTCATCTCGCCCTATAGGCCGAGGGAGCAAACCAGAGCAGCCCATGGAAACGCCGTTTACCTTCCCGCCGGAGCGGTACCTATTTATCTACTTGCACTTTGATGTGCTTTTGAACTGCTAGGTTGGCAGGAGCAGGGACCGAGCAACGGGAGCTCACCCCGTCACGGGGATTTGAACCGCTGACCTTCTGATCGGCAAGTCCTAGGCTCTGTGGTTTAACCCACAGCACCACCCGCGTCCCTTGATATTACTCTTACCAACACACTTATGGGCATTATCAGATCAAGGATAACTGCCTGAGCAAATATTCCTCAGCCGGTCAGCCCAACCAATGCATTTTAACCTTTTTAAAAATCCCACTCACTTATTTTTTCTTCTGGAGTCCACTCGTCCTCATCTGTCTCCCATTTTTTCCCTCCTGTTTTCTTTGGCTTCCCTGCACATGGAGAAGTAACAGAGGTCAAAGTTTAGGGAGGAAATGTTTGGGGATAGGAAAAAAAGCATATGGGTGCAGGGAATACGAAGAAAATTTAGAAAACTGCGCATGGCACAAAAATGTTTGGCAATGGCCATCGCTGAGAAAATCTCTCAAAACTTATAAGGAACAGGAAAAAAATAGATAAATTTTACACACCATGGTGGCTATTTAATGAAACTGTTCTCAAACTCTTACAGATTGCATTGCACTGCAATTTGAATACTGACTGAGGAATTCTATGGAATTCAAACCGTAGTGCCAAACCGTAGTGCAATAAAATACAATATGTAAGAAATAAAAGAAGCAAATGTAATGAAATTAAAAAATCATATAGCACATTCCAGTTGTTTCAACCTGCAAGGGAGGGGGGGGGACATTAAGTGATCCACCATGATTCTCAGCAGTGGGAGAGTAAGGCTGGCAACATTAACCTTGCCATATGGAAATCCCTTGAAGTGCCTGGAGGCAGTCGGGTTGTGCATCCATAGCAGTGACTAGAGCAGGAAAGACTAGTGGAAGGAGCACAGAGAAAAGAAACGCCACGGTGCACCTGCAGCTGCAAAAGCCTTCATCTGCCCCAGCTGCAACGAAACATGTCTCTCCCATATCGGTTCTACAGAAACAGCAGACAGTGTAATTCTCCAACAGTTTGACTTCACCTCCAAAGGTGCACTTCTCCATCGACTCCTGAGGCGGATGGATGTCAACAACAGCAATACGGAGGGAGGGGAGTTTGGGAACCATTGTATTAGATCACTCATGTCAACAAATAAAGGACTTTAAAATACCCTTAATTAGAATGTGTTGTCCACTGAACTTTAGCCACCAATGTCAATGTGTTGGTAACTCACTGACAGGCCTTGGCAATATAATAATAATAATAATAATAATAATAATAATAAGAAGAAGAAGAAGAAGAAGAAGAAGAGGAAGAAGAGGAAGAATTTATTATTTGTACCCTGCCCTTCTGGCTGGGCTTCCCCAGCCACTCTGGGCAGCTTCCAACAAAATATTAAAATACAGAAATGCATCAAACATTAAAAGCTTCCCTAAACAGGGCTGCCTTCAGATGTCTTCTAGAAGTCTGGTAGTTGTTGTTCTCTTTGACATCTGGTGGGAGGGCATTCCACAGATCGGGTGCCACTACGGAGAAGGCCCTCTGCCTGGTTCCCTGTAACTTGGCTTCTCGCAGTGAGGGAACCACCAGAAGGCCCTCAGCGCTGGACCTCAGTGTCCGGGTAGAACAATGGGGGTGGAGACACTCCTATATATTGATATATCACCCAGGACCAATATGAGGAGCAGACTGTGATGTCAGTTTCCCTCAGTATGTCGCTGGTGAAACTGCCACTGCTCCTGAGTCCCTCTGCTAGAAGCATCCTTTCCCTACCTCCCTGTATCGGTGCAGATCTCCTCCTTCGGGATTACCCACCTTTCCGTTCTTTGCTTTTCTCCTCTGTCCATTTGTCTTCCTCTGCATCCCCGTCCTCCTCCTCTTCCTTGCTGCTGCCAACACCCTTTTTCGGCTTCTCTGAAGCACAGCAAAGAGAAGCAGAGTTATCATCATCAGCACAAACCTCTTGATGTTATTATGGGCAGCGCAGTGCAAGCACGCTGGCGGGAACGAGCTGTCAGGTGGGCTAAGTGGCAAATGTGTGTTCCTACAGAAGTGCAGAAATAGTGGCTTATGCTCGATGGGGAGGCAGAAGCTCAGATGGCTCAGTGTTTGATTACATGGGGCAATCTAGTAGGAAGAATCAGAGCTGCCCAACAGGAGATCTGCTATACCTTGGGGGAAAGCATGCAGATCAAGCAAACAATCAACCCTCTCCTGTTAAATTGAGAGCCCAGGGGCCAAATGTGCCCCTTCAGATTTCTCTAGCTGGCCTTCAGAAACCTGCCCCAGGAACCACAATCCTCTGTGTGTTTTTGCCCTGCTGGAATGTGTCATTGAACTCTGATGGGAGACTAGATGTGGGACAGGGAGGAGCGCATGTAGAAGCCAGCCAACTGCGCAAAGATGAAATGTCTGTCTGTTGCGCCATCCATTTTTGCCTTTCTGCCACTGGCAAAGGGCCCTTGGAAGGTTATACATGAAGGAAATGGGGCCCTTGGGCTACAAAAATAGTTTCATACCCAGTCTCAATCGTCCCCTCCGTCTGCTGTCTCCTTACTTGGTTTGAGTTTCTCTTCATCCGTCTCCATCTCATCTTCCTCCTCTTTTTTGCTGGGGAATTGTTTGGGTTTCTGGGGTGGAAGACCATAATCCACTATGGGGAGGGGGAATAAGGATTAGTGAGGTGGGAGCACAGCTCCCAATGCAGGTTTCTCCCCAGAGGCACCGGTCTTCACAACTGTTTTAATACTTAAAGGTAAAGGTAAAGGGACCCCTGACCATTAGTTCCAGTCGTGGCCGACTCTGGAGTTGCGGCGCTCATCTCGCTTTATTGGCCGAGGGAGCCGGTGTACAGCTTCCGGGTCATGTGGCCAGCATGACTAAGCTGTTTCTGGCGAGCCAGAGCAGCACACAGAAACTTCATTTACCTTCCCGCTGGAGCGGTACCTATTTACCGTATTTTTCGCCCTATAGGACGCACCGTCCCATAAGGCGCACCTAGTTTTTTGGGGGGGAAATAAAGGGAAAAAAATTATTTCCCCCCCAGGCGCGGGGCTGGGGCGGGGGAGGCCCGAGCTTCCCCCGACCCCAGTCCCCAAACAGGCAGCTCTCTGCAAGCCGTGGGAGCCCAGGGCTGGCTCCCGCTGCTTGCGGAGAGGTCCGCGAAGCCTGGATGCACTGAACTCAGCGCGCGCCGGCTTCGGCATGCAGGCACCTCTCCGCAAGCAGCGGGAGCGCTCCCGCCGCTTGCGGAGAGCTGCGCGAAGCCTGGAGAGCGAGAGGGGTCAGTGCGCACCGACCCCTCTCGCTCTCCAGGCTTCAGCGAAAGCCTGCATTCACCCCATAGGACGCACACACATTTCCCCTTCATTTTTTGAGGGGAAAAAGTGTGTCCTATAGGGCAAAAAATACGGTATCTGCTTGCACTTTGACGTGCTTTCGAACTGCTAGGTTGGCAGGAGCAGGGACCGAGCAACGGGAGCTCACCCCGTTGCGGGGTTTAGAACCAGTGACCTTCTGATCAGCATGTCCTAGGCTCTGTGGTTTAACCCACAGCACCACCCGCATCCCGTTTTAATACTTACCATCTCCATAATCTGGCAGCTCTAGCCCATCTTCGTAATGACTCCCGAAAGAGGGGGGTGGCAGCTCCTCAGGCTTCTCTACTGAGCAAAACAGATATGCCAGTAAAACTCCCGTATCCTTATCATAGCACAACTGTCCAAAGGTCCTAGGGATGGGGGCAGGGAAGCTCATCGGCAATCCCCACATTTACAGCTGATGCCTCATACTTGCTGCTAATAGCTCCGAAAATTTAATGTTCAGAGTCATACAAATATATGGTTGATAATTGGGCACAAGAGGCAGGGCCTTTTCTGTAGCAGCACCTTTACCAGATTTCTTCAATCTTAAGTCCCCAGATGCTGTTGCACTACAACTCCCACCATGCTGGCTGGGGATGAAGGAAGCTGTAATCTGACCTAGAGTATGGAAAATGTTTTGGTGCCATCAGAGCCCAGGGCCAGCCCTGCCTTGCAACAGATTGGAAGGATCTGCATTGGCAGCGAGGGTGTAAAAATAAACGACCACACCAGGTTTATGAACTGTGTTCTAAAGCTTTGTAAACTAAGGTTCACTAAAACAGGGGAAGCAAAATTTAAGGGGAAGATATGTGGTACAAAAGTTATAGAAAGTTCCCTTTGGAGTAAAGTAGTCACAATTAAAACTCTATCTATTTCTCTGGACTTAAACAGACCCTCAACATTCTTGACTCTCAGAAGACTCTCTCAAGCAGCAGCACATCTGAGCTAGCCACCCCGAAGCAAATGTCCCTATCATACTGGTCTAAACTAAAATCAGATCTCAATATGCCGTTACCTGTAGAGCACCACAGCAGGTGCTCATTATGTTGCAAAATTCTCTCAGAAGACTAGTTTCTCCAGGCAAAATAACATTATGTTGCCTGATTAGAACTTACTGAAATAGTCTGAGTCTTCTTTCCCATGCTCAGTGATTTATGCTTTCACTCAAAAACTGAAATTAAATCACACCAAAAGGCAAAATAAGGGAAAACAAGAAGCCACAATGTACCACCAGGAGGGCCATGGGGAAATCAGAATGTGCCACCTGTCGAGATCTGACTTCTTTGCCGTCTCGTTGGCTGTGTTCATGCATAAGACTAAGCCATAGTTTGCTCAACCAAGTGGCATTGGTTTGAAGTTCCAGACTCATTTCAACAGACTAAATGGTTTCTTTTCTGCGTATGGGACTACGACACAGAGGAAAGGTAAGTGAGGATACACCCTAAGCAACCGGTTTGGCTTAGCATTACTTCTGAACTAATGAAGGCTAATGAGCTAGCCCTGATGATCTCATAGAAGTTTGTCTCGCTAAAGACTGGGAAGAAATGAGTTCCTAGGCACCAAATCTGGCAGGTCAGAGGTCGGACAGGAGGCAGACCTCCAGCACATACAAGAAAGAGAAAGGGATTCCCCAGTCTGAGGCTTCAGATTGTTTCATCTGCTGCCTTTATTCTCTTGGAATGCTTTCCATTTCTTTCCCTCCTCAGCCTGACTCCTTCATTCCCTGCCCCCAACCTCCTAATCTCCCTCTATTTTCCAACATCCTGGCAAAACAGAAGCAAGCCAAAGGAAACGAACTGCATACTTGGCTTCTCCTCCTCCGTCTCCAACCTCGGTCGCTCAGGTTTCTTTTTCTTAGGTGGTTTGCTGGGTTTGTGCTGACGTCGGACGTATTCAACTGCAGGGGAGAAGGAAGAGGGTTTTGTCACTCGTTGCTGACAGAGAGATGGGGGTGTTTCCTCTCCCTCCATGCCACCCCAATGGTGCTTTGTCTTAGAAGAGGGCTTCTCAGAGTAGCCAGCAGGGTAGGGGGGTCTCGCTGCACAGGAATGAGCAACCCATGGGCTGCCTATTTACCACGAGCCCAGCCATGGTCAGGGATGATGGGACTTGTAGTCCAGCAACATCTGGAGGGATGCAGGTTCCCCATCCCTGTCCTATAGGAAGGTTAGACATCAAGCAGGAGTAGGGGAGGTGGAATTGCTCTATCTGATGCAATGGGATTCTTGTCCATGAAAGCTGATGCCATAAAGATGGTCAACGTAAATGTGACTTCAGGGTTTTCCAACATTTAATAATGTGGATGCCCTCATACAGCTGATCAGTGCTGCCCGCAAGCTCTGCTTGCAAAGGAATGACCAGCAGCTCACAGAGTGGTACATGACCTGGTTATCTCCTGCTTGGACTACTGCAATGCGCTCTATGTAGGGCTACCTTTGAAGGTTTCCCCAGCCATTCTGGGCGGCTTCCAACACAATATTAAAATACAGTAATGCCTCAAACATTAAAGGCTTCCCTAAACAGGGTTTCCTTCAGATGTCTGGTAGTTGTTTATCTCTTTGACATCTGATGGAAGGGCATTCCATAGGGCGGGCGCCACTACCGAGAAGGCCCTCTGCCTGGTTCCCTGTAACTTGGCTTCTCGCAGTGAGGGAACAGTCAGAAGGCCCTCGGCACTGGACCTCAGTGTCTGGGTAGAACGATAGGGGTGGAGACACTCCTTCAGATATACTGGACCGAGGCCATTTAGGGTTTTAAAGGTCAGCACCAACACTTTGAATTGTGCTTGGAAACACGGCCATGGAAGAAAAAGCAGCAATAATTAGAGCAGGGGAAGCAGAAGCTGCACCAATTCAGGCTTCAGAAACACAGGGAATGGCACTGGGAAGAAAGACACAGGACCAGTAAGTGGAGAGGAGGAAACTCTTTAGAGGCAGCAAAATATCTGATGCAAGCAGAATTAATCTGGTGTCCTCCAGATGTTTTGGGTACTTTGTCCAAAATATATTGACGGCTCTTGGTTGGGGAAGGCTGTTCTAATGCATCACAGTGTGTCCATGCTGAGTACCAGCACAACCCACACAGTTTGGCTCTTGGTTTGCAGTTGCCACTTTTTCCCACTTCCCCCCCCTATAGCAATACTGGGAACTGCCTCTAGTTTTGCCCAAACTGTTCTCGGGTGGTAGAGAACTCTGCAGCAAAAATAATAATGGTGATGATTAGAGGTGAGAGAACATAAAGTCTCAACTGCACGACCCTCTTATAATAGCTGAACGTGAGAAATGACCACCCAGCCAAGCAGGACAGTTTTCCGGTTGGCGGTCCTAATGCAGGGCAGCTCTGTTTGCTTTGGCAAAATCCCTCCCATCTGTCAAACATTATGCAGAAAGCACTGGGCATTTTCCACTCACATGGGCCAAAAAGAACCAGAGCACGTGCAGGGGGGGAAAGGGGGCTGGGGATTTTGGGGGCGGGTAGTGCAGAGCTGTCTGGGCTGCTGAGCTGTGTCCTGTGAATTTCTCCACAAAGCTAACAGCTTATCAAGGCAATCCAGCAGCACTAATAAATCATTAAAGAAAGGGGAGTGCTGCAACAAAATATTGCCCTGTGAAAGTGCTTTTGTAGAGGATTCTAGACATGCCATTCCATTCCCCCCACCCTGTCCACGTTTTTTGGTTTCCCATCTGCCCCTTTCCCAATCCAACATTTAAGG
The DNA here is from genome assembly GCF_951804945.1 of Podarcis cretensis. NCBI lineage: Eukaryota > Metazoa > Chordata > Lepidosauria > Squamata > Lacertidae > Podarcis > Podarcis cretensis. The sequence continues at coordinate 35,088,026 of NC_137185.1, read as the reverse complement.
AAATTATAATCTCATTGGGCATCCAGGGAGAAGGTTCTATCTCCATGGAATATTTCCAAGCTTAAGAGCCAAACTAGAAGCACAAAATCTGCATGGGAAAAGCCTTTCGGTTAAAAAGAAAAGAATGCAAAACTTCCTTTTCTTCTGACAGTGGAAATGTGGTCATGCAGACTAAATGTCTAGCCAGTCTTCCTCTTCTGAAGTGCAGACGGAGAGCAGGAAATGGGCCATGTGTTGGGCACCTGAACCCAGGTGTGTGTGTTGCAGGCTGTGAAAGCACAATAAATGAAGCTCTGTCGGTGCAAATGACCAAAGGAGTTCAAGAACTAGTGGTTTTAAGATTGGATTACTGCAATGCACTGTATGAGGGCCTCCCTTTGTGCTTGATCCCAAATCCGTAGTTAGTACAGAATTCTGTAGCACAGCTGCTGATAGGAGTGAGAACCTTTGCTCAGAGACTTGCATTGGTTGTCTATTTGCTACCAGGGCAAGTTCAAGGTGTTATTATTGGCATTCCTCCCTGAGTTTTGCAGAGAGGAAATCCCCCGCCTCAAATGACAAGCAGAAAACGCAGGATCAGACCATTTCACAGCCATAGAAATGGGGAAACAAAGAATTGGCTGTCTCGGAATTATGGTTCCTCACTGCTTAAAAAGGTAAAAAAGATAAAGGACCCCTGGACAGTTAAGTCCAGTCAAAGGTGACTATGGGGTTGAAGCGCTCAACTCACTTTCAGGCCGAGGGAGCCAGTATTTGTCCACAGACAGCTTTCCAGGTCATGTGGCTAGCATGACGAAACCGCTTCTGGTGCAATGGAACACCATGACGGAAACCAGAGCACATGGAAATGCTGTTTATCTTCCCACTGTAAGTAAAGGTAAAGGTACCCCTGCCCGTACGGGCCAGTCTTGACAGACTCTGGGGTTGTGCGCCCATCTCACTTAAGAGGCCAGGGGCCAGCGCTGTCCGGAGACACTTCCGGGTCACGTGGCCAGCGTGACATCGCTGCTCTGGCCAGAGCCAGAGCCAGAGCCAGAGCCAGAGCCGCACATGGAAACGCCGTTTACCTTCCCGCTGGTAAGCGGTCCCTATTTATCTACTTGCACCCGGAGGTGCTTTCGAACTGCTAGGTTGGCAGGCGCTGGGACCGAGCAGCGGGAGCGCACCCCGCCGCAGGGATTCGAACTGCCGACCTTTCGATCGGCAAGCCCTAGGCGCTGAGGCTTTAACCCACAGCGCCACCTGCGTCCCAATATCTTCCCACTGTAGCGGTACCTATTTATCTCCTTTCCAATTGCTAGGTTGGCAGGAGCTGCGACAGAGCAACAGGAGCTCACCCCATCGCGGGATTCGAACCGCCGACCTTCTGATCGGCAAGACCAAGAGGCTCAGTGGTTTAGACCACAGCACTACCCGCATCCCTCTCACTGCTTATCCACCCACAACAACAGGATGCCCCACCCCCTAAGGAAAGGAACGGTTACTAAAAGCGAGTAGGGCAAGTCAGCAGCAACAGCACCGTACAGTCCTCGTAGTCTTCCCGCTCAATCTGCTCGTTGTAATCCAGCGTGGGCGGCTCGACCTTTCCAGGGGTCTCTAGATAAGGAGGAGAAGAAGCACAGTCACTTCATGGGTCTAGGACCTCTCTAGGACATAAGGGCTTTTAAGAGAAAGGGCTGTGTTATGTACTGAGTTGAATAGGATCCAAATTGCAGCAGTCTGATTGGTCCAAAACAATAGGATTCAGTATGCAGCAGTCTGATTGGTCCTAGAACAATAGGATTCAGAATGCATCAGTCTGATTGGTCCTAGAACAATAGGATCCAAAATGCAGCAGTCTGATTGGTCTGCAGGAGCCACCCAACTCCAGGTGGAAGTGAATCTGTAACCTGATTGGCCTACAGGAGAATCCTGGAATTAGCCAATCACGTGGGGCCCATTGTGTAAATAATGTATATAAAGCAGACATTTTGGGGGAACTTCCATTCCTCCTCACTACTATGAGCTGAATCAAGAGCATGAAATCCACACTCGACCCCAAGTATATTTCAGGCTGCTTTGATTAAATGAGACTGAGTCACTTCACAGCTATACTCAAGAGCCAAAACAGCCCTGTAATGTTGCAGCCCAAGAAAGACTGTGATCTCCTTCTAAGAATACCAGGTTTATGCCTGTGCTTCTTATGGTGAGCAAGCTACTCTCGGGAGCCACTAGGAACCTGCAGTTCTGCATGCCAGTGAGTCATGGATTACAGGAACCCAAGTCTGAGGGATGTCTGAAAGAGATGGGCATGTTTAGCCTGGAGAAAAGCAGACTAAGTCGGGGGGGGGGGGAGAGCAGCAAGGTAGCTTTCTTCAAACATCCAAAGGATTCTTGAGAAAAAGACAGAGCAGACTCTTCTCCCATCTCTCTTCCAATTCTATTTTTCAAGGCCGGAGCCAGGGGCAGAGGAAGAGGGGGTGGTGGGGGGCAGTTCATCCTGAGTGTCACCACTGAAGGGGGTGACAAAATGGTGGGCGGCACTCACCTGGGAGTGACGCAGTGGCTTGGGCACCTGCAGGCTCCACGCTGCCCCAAACGGTCTGCCCGCCACCTCCCCCTCAGTTGTAGGGCGGCTGAGTGGGAGGAGGCAGACAGACTCCTCAGAGGCCCAGTGGAGCGTCCTGTGCCACCCCTAGGCGCAGGGCACGTGTGCCACCCCAGGCACCCGGTCAGCTTGCTCCGCCACTGGCTGGAGCATCCCCTGGTCAGTTGAAGGTTCCTAGGCTCTGGGAACAGGCTGGCCCTTGGTTCCTTCTGACTTGGAAGGATTGTGGTCCTCTAGATGTTGTTCATCTCCAACTCCCATCAGCTCCAGCCAGCATGGTCAAGGGTCAAGGGTGGAGGGAGGTGTGGTGCCACAACATCTGGATGGTCATAGGCTCTCCTCAGCCCTGCTACAAAGCTTCAAGGAGAAGCTGGATCATGGCCTGACAATAAAAGTCAGCACTGGCTCGTGACTCTTGGCTCTCCCTCCATGCCTGCTTATGGCTCAGTGTTGGCAGCCACAGAACAGTAAAATGAATTTCTGCTTCTTGTATTGAGTTACAGTGAGTTTAGTGTGCGTTGCTGGAATGGGCACAGAATTATTTTAAAATCCTTTAAAGCTAGCAGCATGCCGGCTTGGTCCTCAGACCATTCCCACAGTTTGGAAAATTTAGAGTAAGAAAAGGCTGGCCAACACTGGGAGCCGCCTAGACTGTGCTGCCAATTAAGGCTAGCAGATCTGGGCAAACAACCCACCTTGGACATTGGGCATTGACTCACCTGGCCGGCTCTCGTGGCTCCAATGATCTCTTCCAGGCTCTTGTGGGTCAGTTGGGGGTTCATAGAAGTCAGCTGGAAGAAATCAAATGAGTAAAATTAACAAGGACAATAGTCAGGCCCTCAAAGAGTTCTGTTCCTGCTCTGTATGGATAGAACTAAGCTGCTCACATTCAGCTTCTACATTAAGAACATAGGAATATAGGAGAAGCCAGCTGAATCAGACCATTGGCCCATCTATTCCAGCATCCTGTTTTCACAATGGCCAGTCAGGTGCCTAAGGGAAGCCTGAAAGCTGGGCATGAGCACAACAGCATGCTGCTCACCTGCGATTCCTAGCAACAGGTATTTAGAGACGCAATGTCTTTGGCAGCGGAGGAAAAGCATAGTCACCTTGTTCTCCATGATTTTGTCTAATCCTCTTTTAAAAGGATTCCCTAGTTTATCTATGAGGTGCTTATACATTAAAGCTTCCTTGTCCCACTGATGGTAAACCCTGGTCCAATATCTCTCCTCCCCAGTGGACTTACCCTTGTTCATTCCTGATCTGTGCCCATGTGCTCCCGTGATCAGCGCTCCTCCTTCCCCAGCTTAGACGTTCCTCTGCCCCATAGTCCCACAAGCACCCTCTCTCCCCATGTCCCGCATGCTGACTTGCTCTTACTGTGATGCCTGCTTGGATCCTGTTTCTCATCCCACCGTGGTTCCGTTGGCTCATCTGGGAAAAGAGCTGCGGAATAAAATGAAATAAAAGAGCTAGGTCAGAGATTATAAGGAAGCAAAGACACAACAACTGGGAAGAAGGGAAGGCAGAAAAACTGACTGAACAAAACACAGACAGACAGACAGACAGACAGACAGACAGACAGTGGTGCCTCGCAAGACGAAAAGAATCCGTTCCGCGATTCTCTTCGTCTAGCGTTTTTTTCGTCTTGTGAAGCAAGCCCATTGACGGCTTAGCGGATTAGCGCTATTAGCGGTTTAGCGGCTTTTAGCGGCTTATCAGCTTAGCGGATAAGCAGATAAGCGGCTTAGAAAAAGGGGGGGAGGGGGAAAAACCCGCAGGAACTTGCAAGACATTTTCGCCTTGCGAAGCAAGCCCATAGGAAATTCGTTTTGTGAAGCACCTCCAAAACGGAAAACCCTTTCGTCTAGCGGGTTTTCCGTCTTGCGAGGCATTCGTCTTGCGGAGCACCACTGTATTTTGTTTCAGTCCGTAGTTCCAGGCAAAAGTCTTAGGGCCAAAGTAAATATGGCTGTGGATGCCCACGACTCCTCCAAGGGCATTCAGTTCCTAGGAGAAAAATTCGTAGTCCTCAGTGCATGCAGAAAGCCAGGGCTTATCCACCCAGCAATTCAGTTTTCCTCTAGATTGACAATTGCTCCAATTTAAGACTAAAGAGAGGGATTACTCTGGGAAAGCAGCAAAAGGGAAAACCACTCAGACCCATGCCTAGACAGTGAGAGTCAAGCGGAAAACTGTTTTCTAGACACGGGTCAAGCAGAAGCCCTCCGTCACTACCTGACAGACCAAGGCTAGAGTGGGAGCAGCAGTATATTAGTTTAGGAGCCCAAAACCGTGGTGAAGATCCTTAGGGAGGGGTGGTGAAATAGAGTCAGTGTGATTTAAGTTGGACTTGCTTATGAAGGAGTTATACAGAAAGCGGGAAGAGGGAAAGGGAGAGGGGTAGCAAGAAGCGTTTAGAGAGAGTGAAGATAATCTGTGATGGTTAGCAGATTCCCTGGCAGACCAGTAAAAATGACGTCATCTGAAAGGGAAGAGGAAGAGCATCGCTTGGCCATGCTCCCTGTAAAAACATACGCACTGATCTGATTTATTGAAGGGAAGATGTCATAGCTCAGTGCTAAGACCATCTGCTTTGCATGCAGAAGGTCCCAGGTCCATTCCACAGCATCTCCATTTAAGACTTCTGCCTAAAACCCTGGAGAGCCAGTCAGTGTAGGACACTGAGCTACATGGACCAATGGTCTGATTCAGTGTAACAGTTTCCCATATTCCTACAGATGAGGAGAGGCTGTTGTCAACTGCTCCCAAGTCTAATAAATATGAATGAACAACACCCCTCTATCCTATAGACTAAAACCAAAACTGGCCAATTAACAAATTATAACAGCGAGTATACCAACTCCCCTTAAGTGTGTTGCTCTTTGCGCTACAAGAGTGTCAGCTGCCTGTCATGAATTGGATAGCATTCAGTGCCTGACAGATCTATACTTCAATTCAATAATGCTGGGGCAGGGCAGGGAGGAGCAGGTGGAGCTCAAGATGTGGTTTGATTCCAACTCCCAACAACCCTAGCAAGCATGGCCAATGGTCATGGAAGATGGAAGCTAGAGTTCAAATACATTGGGGGGGGGGGGAACAAGTTCCCCATTTCTGATTGATTGTAGACCAGTTTAGTGGCAATGGCTTGCCCCAAAGAATTATGGGGTCTGCAGTTTGTTGCCTATTTTTGTTTCCCTTGGGCCAGAGCTACAGTTACTAAGAGGAGATCAAGTTTCTGTATTAACGTGTAGATGGGCCCCTGTTATAAAAAGTTATGGTAATTACAGCTTATCAGTTTCATTAACCATGTTCACATTTCATTTGCTGGTGCCTAATATCTTCAGTCCCATTTAAAATAACCCTTTTATGGCACTCCAATTAGCTGGGGTCTGGGTGCTGCCACCATTTTAGCTTCCCACAATGCCCCTGACGTAGTGTTGCTCTAGGGCATTATGGGAATTTTAAATGGCGGTGGTTTGCAGATCCACCTGCCTGGCTCTCATTGGCGCGTAATATCCAACAGTATTAAACTGGTACAAATATAATTTAAAATATCACAAAAATCCATATGGCACACCATCTCCCTCCTCCAGTTTTCCCCCTTGTCCCTCGGGTATCTCTTTAGCATCTTCTTCCTCAGTTCCTTTTTTTTGGCTTCCCTCCCCACTCTCTCGGACAACAACCCATTTTTAATAAACTATCCTTTCCCTAGAATCCTGTGCTTCTCCCTTCCCTCCCTCTTCATTCTATGACCTCGCTGGCGCATGCATTACACATGCATACCAGATGGACCTACCAAATAGCTACACTTCCTCTCCATCCCTTGCCCCATAGATCTCAAAATGTATCATCATTACTCCTATATAGGGAAACACATACTTTGGACTATAAATACCACAATACTTATGCAGTGGTGTAGCGTGTTGGGGGCAGGAAGGGCCATTGCACCATGCACACAATCTGTGTTTGTGTGTGTGCACAAACCAGGTGCTCGCCTCCGCAGAGATCCCTGTCGCGGCCTGGAAAGGCTGTCCAGAAGGGAACGCTGTTGGCCTCAGGCCAGGGGCGTTACAATGTGGGAACAGGTGGGTGGTCACCCCGGGTGCCATTCCAAAGGGGGGATGACAAAAAGCCGACCCCCGATTGGCGGCACCTCCCGGGGCATGCACCGCTCACTGCATATCCCCGGGGAGGCACACCACGCCCCCCGCAGGCAGCACGCCATGCCCCCTGGGATGAGCACCGCTCCGGGTACCAGAGCAGGTTGCTCTGCCTCTGCCTCAGGCTAAAAAAATGTCCCTTGCACCTTTGTTTTGTTGTCTGCCCTGGAAACCCTGGGCCTATGAATAATGGAATGGGCTTTATACGTCATTGTTCGAAGCATGTTCTGGGAAAATTTCAGGGTTTATTTGCTTTAATCAAGAGTTTCTGAAGAAGGATGATCAAGAAATGCAATAAAAAAGACCTCCCTGAAGAAGAAGAAGAACAAAGGTCCCCTGCCCATGCAATATGCCTAAAGGGAGAAAGAAACAGGAATTTACATTCCCCGCCTTCTTCATTCACTCGTGAATGTTCATCTTCCCTCCCATAGGGAGAGTGAAATCGAGATGAATCGGGCACCCCATAGCCATCTTCCTCCCTGGCTGGTGGTGGGCTCAATGGCCTTTCTGGGTAGTGGTACCTCTCCTCTTCCTCATATGGTTGGACAGGGGGAGAAGGCTTCTCTGTTCTCTTCCCCCCTGATGGTTTCTTGGGAGATTTCTCCTTAGGTTTCTTGGTTGCCTTTGGACGCTTCTCCTTTGGCTTTTTGGTGGGCTTGGGGGGCTTCTCCTTCTTAGGACCCTTGGGAGGCCTCTCTTTAGGCTTCTTGGTTGGTTTGGGTGCTTTTTCCTTTTTCCCTTTCTTGGGCTTCTGTCTCACTGGCTCCTGTGTCGCTGCAAGAGAAGAAACATGGTCAGTCCCTGTCAATTTATTTATTGTATTTATTTATACCCCGCCCATCTGGCTGGGTTTCCCCAGCCACTCTGAGCAGCTCCCAACAGAATATTAAAAACATGATAGAACATCAAACATTAAAAACTTCCCTAAACAAGGTTGCCTTCAGATGTCTTCTAAAAGTCAAATAGTTGCTTATTTCCTTGACATCTTATGGGAGGGCGTTCCACAGGGCAGGCGCCACTACTGAGAAGGCCCTCTGCCTGGTTCCCTGTAACCTCACTTCTCGCAGTAAGGGAACCGCCAGAAGGCCCTTGGAGGAGGACCTCAGTGTTCAGGATGAACGATGGAGGTATATTTCAGGTATACTGGGCTGAGGCCATTTAGGGCTTTAAAGGTCAGCACCAACACTTTGAATTGTGCTAGAAACATACTGGGAGATAATGTATGTTGGATATGTGACTGAAATATTTTAATCTGAAAAACCAAATAAATGTTTGTTTGTTTTTTAAAAAAATAAAATAAAAAATAGAGTGCTGTGGCATTCTCTGCATGGTGCTGCTTTTCAGTAACAAAAGGTTCACGGAGAAGCAGCAGGCTCCCCCACAGTCATATTGGACACATCCTCTGGGAGATGGCGCAAACTCAGAGGGAGTGTGATGGCCTGGGATTCAGACTCGGATGCTGAACCTGAGGGATCCCAGCCTGCACAGGATTCCCCGCCTCCAGAACCAGCTGAGCCGGGGCTGGGGCATGAGCCTGAAGGGTCCTCACCTGTGCTGGATCCTCAGGTGCAGGCACCAGCTGAGTCTGCTCTGGCTCCTGAGGTGATGGAGGACCCATTGCCTGCAGGTGCTCCACTCTCAGCCCTGTCAGGGGAAGCTGAGGTTGCCTCTGGGTCCGGTAACCCTCCAGCCTCTCCTGAGCTGCAGAGGCTCAGGGCAGAGAGGCAGAGGGAACTAAGTTCCCGCAGGAGGAGTGCTCGCCTCCAGGCCAGGAGAGGCGAGTCACCAGAGGATCGGGGCCGCCCCATGCCTCGGGGCAGATAAAAGCCGGCCAGCCCCAGTCCCAAGTTGTGGGAGCAGCATTGTTGGTTGCTAGTTCCTGCCTGAACCGTGTCCTGTTTTCCTGCCTGAGCTCCTGACCCGCCCTGGCTCCCTGCTTGCAAGCCTGTTCCTGACTTCACCAGACTCCCTGCCCTGCACCCAGCTTCAGCTACTATGGACTGCCTCCACGCAGTGGCATAGCGTGGGGGGTGCAGGGGGGGCCGGCCGCACCGGGCGCAACATCTGGGGGTTAGGGTTAGGGGGCGCAAATCCATGGGTTAGGGGGTGCAAATTACTTGCCTTGCCCCGGGCGCTGACAACCCACGCTACGCCACTGCCTCCACGTTGCACCTTTGAACATGGACCGGACTTGGACCTCACCTCTCGGGTAACCCATGTGTCAGGGAACTGCCATCAGCTCAGAGGCGAGAGGTGGAAGGGCAGTTGTGTTATAGGGAACCTCCCAAATCTTGCAAAGCAATTCCTCCTCCGGCGAGGAGGAAAGACCCACCTCCAGTAGAGAGGAGGTGCAGCGACCAAGGGATGCTAGGGAGAGCTTCAACACCGAGCCTGAGCAAACAGGAGAGGAGGGAAGTATCCCTTTTCCAGTGCCCATTCTGTGCAGTAGGTTTTAATGCAGGGAGGGATGGAGAAGCTTGGGGGTCACGTGACTGTTATGCTGGGGGAGGTACAAAGACCGGCCACGCCCAGATTCTGCTAGCGATTGAGCCAGACATGAACTTGCGATGCTCTTCACTGTAAATAGTTTTGCACTAAGAATAAAGCCTGGGAAAGACAGGTTGGAGTCTTGCCTGTTTGCTCTCGAGCAACCACATCAGCATCTGACACCACAGGATCAGTCACATGAGCAAAGACAGACCAGAGGGTGTGAGTGTGTGGAGAATGAATGGGGTGTGAGTGTGTGGAGAATCAGGGAGGAGGCCCCACTGAGAGCTGCTTGACCAGAAAACCTCCAAACAAACAATATCCAGGATTCATGGAGTAATAAGGACATAAAAGAAACGCTCTGCTGGATTCAGGCCCTAAGTTCTGGAGGAGGAACTGCTTTGCAAGATTTTCGGAGGTTCCCTATAACACAACTGCCCTTCCAGAATCCTGTTCTCCCAGCAACCAACCAGAGACCCATGGGAACCCCATAAGCAGGACCTGAGTGTGAGAGCACACTTCCCAGCAACTAATATTCAAAGACATAATCCCTTCGATGATGGAGGCAGATCATAGCTGGGACTGCACACTGGTTTTTCTGAAAACTTTCTTTCCAGCCTCTTTCTCCTGACACATGAAGTTTGTGCATATGGGGCTCTCTTCTGTGAGTCAGAGGCCCCGTCTCTAAAGGAAGGCCAGTGAGTAAGGGCTATGTCACTTCACAGCCCCACAGACAGCCGCAACCTCATTCCAAAGTTCTGAGCATCAGCAATTGGTCTGTGGGGCTTGTACCCTCTGGGCAGTGAGCTGCAAACCAACCCAGTGCCGGTGCCAGGAGTGGAATTCCTTCTGTGCTACTACAGGGACTGTCTTTCGCTCCGGGGAGAGCAGCAAACTGCTTGGGCTTGCAGATCATCTCTCTAGGACCAGGCCTTTTCTCCCACCCACATGTGGGGAAGAGAGGCATGAATTCCTGCGCTGCCTGCCCTCAGCTTCCTCCGCAAGCAGTGGTCAGCGGCCTCGCTGGAAAGAGGGAGCAATGACCTCCTTTCTCGTTCACCACAACTCGCTTCCACCACAGCGAAAAACAGAATGCCAAGCTTCCCTTCATTCTCTCTGTTTGCCAGAGCTGGGCATTGTGCTGCCTGAGGCGAAATGCAAGATGGCGTCCCCGCCCCTGCCACCACCACCCCGGGTCACCTATAGAATTTACCTGGACCAGAAGTTGCTCCCACAGTGACAACAGGATAGTGTCCTCACCCATACATTTAAAGCACCCTTTAACAGCTTCATCCAAAGAATTCTGGGAGCTGTTGTTTGTGAAGGGAGCAGAGAGATATTCAGAGAACCCTCTCCCCCTCACAGAGAGGTTTAACAAACTGTTCTTCCTCACAGGGAGCTTTGGAACTGCACCTCTGTGAGGGGAATAGGAGACTGATAACCTAACTCTCAGCAGCCTTAACAAACTACAGTTCCCAGGATTCCTTGGGTGGAAACACTGCATAATAGTACTTTATGGTGTGGTTGTGGCTTACGAGCAAGCTAGTTTACAGAGAATGGAGGTTTACTGCCTCCCACCCCCAGTAAAATGCAGATGCCTCTCTTTACCCAGCTGTAGCGCCCGGCTTGCCTTCCCTTCATTTTGTACTGATCTCCAGCTGAAAAACATGTCAAAGCATGTGAGGTCCGCATGGCAATTTGCCTCTTTTATATTTTCCCTTTATAGCTTAACTACAGGTTCAACTTTCAGTTTCTTTCTTTAAAAAAAAAAAAGACTTTTTGAGTGAGAAGCACTAGCTGGCCTCTAGCTTATCTGTGATCCCCAGTGGCAACTCCTACATTATTCCCTTTTTTTGCTATGTCACCTATACAGCAACCCTATCAAGCAACGGTCATTCACAACCTCTCTTCCTGCCAGGAGAGAAGTACCATCCCTGTAGCTGTACTAAATCCACACGTGAACAGAAGACGAGATGGAGTCACAGCTCTTGAAAGTTTTCCTCCTGCAGCCAAGCCACAAAGCAAGGATATCTTGTTGGAGGTTGTGCTGGGAGCCAAACCACATTTCCAGTGACTGGAGAATAGAAATCTGAATGGAACGCAGAAGAGCATTAGGGGGGAGCGCTTATTTTTTTGAAGCAATATGTACAAGTGTCTGCATTCAGACAGACTCATTGTCAGGTGTGACACCATGCAGGGAAAAAGCCAGGCTGAATGTCCCCTGTTCCTCACACAGATGCCAACCTGCGTGATTCTGGTTGTGTAATTCCAAACATTGATTCCTAGGCTAGTTCATTGGCTCCTGAAAAACAAGAGGCATGACTGGTAGACGATGGTGCCTTAAGACCAACATTAGAGGGGCGGATAAAAACACAAATACAACGGTATTTGGACAAGAAAAGAAGGAACTACGAATGTAGCTGTCACAGGAACATATCTGAAAGTCTCCATTTTCAGGGCCTGGGAGAATGGGCTTGGTCTTGGCTGGTAGCATGTGGAGTTGTTTTAGAGGTCTATGTTAGAAACATGTGGCACGTCCATATTATCTCAGTGTAAATGGCATGACAAATATGTACATTTGTCATATCAGATGTATGGCACAAGTGCCAGTTCTGTTGCCATACGTCAACAAGCATCTCTCAGCTCCTCCAAGTGTCCCTATTTTCCAGGGACAGTCCCGGATTTATAGAAGCTGCCTCGGTTTCTGATTTGATCCCAGAATGTCCCACTTTTCCTTGGGGCATCCTTATTTGATTCCCCTATTTCCATCGCAGAAATGTCGGAAGGTATGATCTTTTGCAGGGAATTGTCTCTGTGTAGGTTTCCTGGGTCTGTGAGATGCCCGGGAAAGCTGGGCACAGAAGCCTGGTGAAGCAGCCTAGAAATCTGTTAGTGAGCGTAGTGCGGCATAGTGGTTAGTGTGTCAGAGTAAGATTTGGGAGGCCCAAGTTGAAATCCCCACTGAGTCGCTATCCCTCAGCTTCAGTTAACTCAGGAAGAGAGAGCCTTGTCATTAGGCAGAGTGAGGCAACCACCTTAGGCAGCAGATGCAGGCAGAAGGTGGCAGACCCTCAGCCATTCCTCTTGAGCCCCCAGCCGTACCCCCATTAGGGGGGTGCAGGGCAGGTTGCAACACCTGTGAATGCCACACTGCCCATTCTGCATCACTACAACTGACCTGCCGGCCTCAGGTGCCAGCATTGAAATAAGGTTCGATATACGATATACGATATCTTTATTGTCATTGTCCCTTGCGGAACAATGAAATTGAAAACTACATAAAACTACCACAAAACTACATAAAACTACTACAAAACTACATAAAACATTCAAAAACCCCTAAAAACTCTAAAACCCCATTTTAAAATACACTATACTACAGAGATTCTCCATGGCATGGGAACATGGAATGGAGGGGACCCCATCTTGACCTTCACTACAGGCAGAAAAACAATATTGAGCTGGGTTGTTGATAGGATAAAATGGGGAGTGGAAAATGACGTGCACTGTCTTGATTTTTCTTATAGGAAAGGTGGACTATGCATGTAATATAGTCTCTCATCACTGCTAGGGACAGTTTTTCCTGATATTCTCTCAAGCTAGCTGTCAGGTGAGAATTTCCTGCAGCTCAACACATGTAAACCATGTTCAGAGACCCTTGATAGTAATAATGTTTGGGGATTAGCTGACTTGAATTTAAATTCTTTCATCCTTCTGCCGACCTGGGGGCTCTGCTCCTGCTCTGGCTGCGCACAACAAAGCATGAGCAACCGCTGGCGCCAAAGAACACAGGAAGCGCTTTCAGTAAGGATCAGATAAACCATGCCGTGCAGGTGCAAATCTGCACCTGGCAAACATCAGTTACATACAGGAAAGTTGCTTTGGGATGCAGTTCATCTTTGCTGCTTGGGGGCAATTCTTGCATATTTATTACTCACTTAAACAACCCATTCCTGCCAACCTAGCAGTTTGAAAGCATGTCAAAGTGCAAGTAGATAAATAGGTACTGCTCTGGCGGGAAGGTAAACGGCGTTTCTGTGCGCTGCTCTGGTTCGCCAGACGCAGCTTAGTAATACTGGCCACATGACTTGGAAGCTGTACGCCGGCTCCCTCAGCCAATAAAGTGAGACAAGCGCCGCAACCCCAGAGTGAGTCATGACTGGACCTAATGGTCAGGGGTCCCTTTATGTTTAATACAACCCATACTATTTCCTCTCATAGAATCACAGGGCATCATCTGAAGACACATGATATAGCAACTTTCTAAAACTAAGTTAATCTAACTCTGGTTATTGTCTGGGTGTGATATTGCCTGCTAAACCTATGCTTGCTGCTTTGAATTTCCAGGAAGGAAATTAATGATAATATTTTACTTAATTTTTTTTTAAAAAAAACAAACAGGCACAGGCCAGGAAACAAGTGTACCTTTCTCAGCTTACCCCATCACCTCTCCTTCATTAAATCCAGAATACTGCACAATCCTAGACAAAAAAATGACAGACCTACGAGGTTATACTCGTGGACCTTTCTGCCCCCTGCTGGGAATCATTATTAAAACGGTTAAATTATCCTGAGTGTTGAGGAACTGATAAACACATGCACACATCCTTGGTCAAAAGCCTTTGCACAAATAGCAGGCAATAACAATAATGAAAAGTGGGGGGGAATCTTGGGCCTTCCTCCCACTGCAGTGCTAGTTTCCAAATATTTAAAAATTTATCTCGAGGCTTACAGATAATATGGGTAGCTTTAATACTGCATATTTTCTTTCAAAGTGGTGTGTGTGTTTACTTTGGGTTTGTGTCTGGGATCCTTAGAAGTATGCCCCACCACACGCTTCAAAATAATAATAATAATAATAATAATAATAATAATAATAATAATAATAATTTAACACTGATGAAGTAAATTCTTACTGGTGGAACCATTTACTACAAATTATTCTGTTAAGCCTTGAAGATGCCACAAAACTCCTTGTTGTTCCTGCTGCGGCAGACCAACAAAGCTAGAAAGGCAGGGCCGATGCTCAGTCTTAGAGCATCTGCTTTGCATACAGAAAGTCCCAAGTTCAATCCCTGGCATCTCCAGGTAGGGCTGGAAATGTTCCCCTTCTGAAACCCCAGAGAACCTCTCCCATTCAGTGTGTGGACAATACTGAGCTAGATAAACCAATGTTTGCTTTTCTTGCCCAGCAAGTGAGCTTTTCCCCCCTCCAAGCACTTGATGTACACAGAGTAGGCACACACAAAAAAGGGAGAGCTTTATCGACATCACCTAGCATCACTGGGGCAGAAATACAGGGCCTCCACAAAGCAGGGGAGCGGAAGACGTAAATGCTGCAGAGCTGGCCTACCACATGTAACTGAAGTAAGATGCATTGCTTTCTAAAGAGAGCAGCCCCTGGCAAACTGTTAAGTCCTGAGTCTTAAATTACTGCACCATTTCGATAAAAAGTTAGGATTCCAGGTGGAAAAATCGAAGTTAGAAACGGAACTGTTAGAGCCTAAGACTAAGGTACTCTCAAGAATGTATAACTTGCTGTTAAAATGGAACACACAAGATGAAATGGTTAAATCGGCTATGATAAAGTGGGCACAGGACATTGGGTATATTATGTTTGAGGACTGGGAAAAGTTATGGACCATTGGGCTGAATTTCACTGCATGTAATGCTTTGAAAGAAAATGTAATGAAAATGATATATAGATGGTACATGACCCCAGTCAAACTTGCAAAAATATACCACTTGTCTGATAATAAGTGTTGGAAATGCAGGGAAAGTGAAGGAACGTTCTTTCACCTCTGGTGGACTTGCCCTAGGGTTAAGGCCTTCTGGGAAATGATATACAATGAGCTGAAAAAGGTATTTAAGTATACCTTCCCTAAGAAACCAGAGGCCTTCCTTTTGGGCATCGTTGACCAGAGGGTGCTAAGGAATGACCGAACATTTTTTATGTATGCAACAATAGCAGCAAGGATACTCGTTGCTAAGCATTGGAAAACCCAAGATCTACCCACACTGGAAGAATGGCAGATGCAACTGATAGACTATATGGAACTGGCTGAGATGACTGGCAGAATTCGAGACCTGGGAGAGGAGACGGTGGAAGAAGATTGGAAGAAATTTAAGGACTATTTGCAAAAATATTGTAAACTGTATGAATGTTAAGGAGGATGCTTGATCACAAATAACTTGGCACCATTGAATTAGATAAACTGAATTATGAAGATAAGCTAAATTTAGGAAAAAATCAACTTTTAGATAATGATTAGGCTAAACTAAAAAGTTTTAAAAAGTCAAATGAATATATCTAAAATTTAAGATATAACATTGGAAAATTAGATAAGGTGGGGATAAGGTGATAAATTGCTGAATTAATTTTTATATTTTGGAACGTAGGAGAGGGAGATGTGAGGAAGTCCAAAAAGGATAAGAAAATATGTTATGAAATGTGATGTTTTTTGTATGTTTTGTTTATTATGTTATAATTTTTTAAAAAAACTATTAATAAATATTATTTAAAAAAAATAAACAAGATCTACGCCAAAAAAAAAAAAATTAAATTACTGCACCATTTCCTAGAAGCACATTATAATGGCTATACAGTCATAACTTGGGTTACAGATGCTTTCGGGTTGCGCACCGCGCCAAACCCAGAGGTACCGGAACGGGTTACTTCTGGGTTTCGGCGCTTGTGCATGCGCAGAAACACTAAATTGCACTTTGCACATGCGCAGAAGCACCGAATCGCAACCCACATGTGCGCAGACGCGGCGCTGCGGGTTGCAAACGCTGCAGGTTGTGAATGTACCTCCTGCACAGATCACGTTTGCAACCCGAGCATCCACTGTACAAAGCTGCCTCATACCAAGTCAGACCAATGGTCCCTTTTGCTCAGGTCTCTATACTGGAAGAAACAAAGATCACCGGTGATGCTTCAACATCTTTACGGACTCACTG
Source organism: Podarcis cretensis (assembly GCF_951804945.1). NCBI lineage: Eukaryota > Metazoa > Chordata > Lepidosauria > Squamata > Lacertidae > Podarcis > Podarcis cretensis. The sequence continues at coordinate 35,071,829 of NC_137185.1, read as the reverse complement.
TTAAAACCATGTTCATGGCAGACAATCTTACTCGGCTACGAGTGATCGCCAAAGAAGAAGACACTGACTGGCAGCAGGTCTTCAGCGTTTTTAGGCTGGGTGGGGGTGTCCTCTCCCCGTCCTACCTAGAGATGCTGGAGAATGAACCTGGCACTTTCTGCATGCAAGCAGATGATCTACCATTGATCCCAGCAGCTTTCTGGGGTCTCAAGCAGAATCTCTTTCCCATCACCTGCCACCTGAAATTCTTTTAACTTGAGATGCTCAGGATCAAACCTGGGGCCTTCTGAACGGAAGAGACACATCCTTCTGCTGAGCTATGGCTCTTCCCTGAGGAACCCACCCATCCCACAATAGATGATCGCTCTCACCTTCTTCCAGTTCTGTGGGGGCTTTGCCCCTTTCTGCAGGGTCCAGCCTTCCTTGGTTCTCAGGAAGCTCCTCGCCCAAGGCCACTTTCTCAGCCTCCCGACCTTCTGTGTCTTCCTCCTCAACCTCCCCCAGGAAGCCTTTCAAGAACTCCTCGATTTCATGGTCGGTCAACACCGACTGCGCCTCCACCTGGGCAGGGTTGAAGGGGCACAGAAGCCCCACCAGAAGGCAAAGCAGTGCCAGCGGGCAAATAGCTCCCATCCTTGCAGGTGGTGTCTTAGGGTGAGGAGAGATGTAATGGGTTATCTTCTCACCTGTGGCAGGAGCTGGAGGGAGGTGGGGTTTGAGGTGGGATGGAATTTGCTGGAGGGGGGCTCTTCTATATGGGGGCTATCTTCTGCCAGGTCAGAGGATATGGGGAAACAGATTGCTCCTCTGGAAGGAGGGAGGGCAACTGAAGGCAATGGCTTTTTTAAATGGGGGGGGGGGACAGGTCAAGTAGGCTGCTTTGCTGGTGGGAAGGGCTGGCTGGAGGGGGGCTGTTATTTAAGAGGGGACTGGAAAGGAGGGGAGCTCAGAAGTTGGGAGGAAGGGAGAAGAAAAGGCGCGCGGGGAGACAGAGAAAGGAAGAGATTTGAGGCTTCGGGGTAACTGGGGTGACGGGTGTAAATCAAGGGGCTCCGTCCTGGCTGCAACAAGCGATGGGTCCGTCAGAGGCTCCCCCCGGGGCTTGCAAATCCGGGAAGGGGGTTTTCTCAGCAGCTGGAAAAAAGCGCTGGCGAAGGCGGCGAAGGACCGTCGTCTAATCGAGACCAGAAGCGCCTGCGGTTTCCGCGACGGCGTTTGAAGTATCCGAGGAGAGCGAAGACCAGACAGATACGAAGTTTCCTCTTCACCGCTCCCCTCTCTCCCAATGCCCAGGCAGTCCGAAGGCAAGTCCTAAGAAAGCAACTGAGAAAAAGGGGAGAGCTGGAGGAGGAGGAGGAGGAGGAGGGAAATTGCCCGGAACTCCCCAGGCGGCTGCGCTCCCCTCTCAGCGTCTGGCAAAACTCATCTCCGCGCCTGCCCTGCCCACCCCTTCGGATATCTCCAAGAAGAAGAAAGAGCGAAGCTCGTGTTCGCGGTTTCTCCGGCTCCTCGCGAATCTCCAGCGAGTCCTTTCGATCCTGGGCAAGGGAGGTTGGGGGTGGGGAGCGCAGGGGCTATTCCCGAGGGGCCGGGTTAGAGGGGGGTGTCGTAAGGCGGCTTATCTTCGCGGGGGTGGCGGGGCTGGCTGAGTGGTCCCGTCTCCTCTTTGTGCGCAAATAAAAATGTGGCAGTGAACGCGCTCCTGGCAAGAGCCGCGGGGAACCTCCTGACCCACTGAAAAGAAAAGCGAGTCGGATCTCCACCCCCAGCCCTTCTCTCCCTCCTACCTCCACCCACCCACCCACCCCATCATCCCATTTCCAGAAAAGAAGGGTGGATCGAAAGCTGCTTCGAGCGACGCGTAGACAGAACAAGGGCACCAAAGTATACACGCCAGGCGCGCGCGGCGGGAGGCGGCGGTCGTCACTCTTTCTCATGGTTAATATAATATTATTATCGCTTGCCCTTCATAAGAAGGTCCCTGAAGGAATGCAGAAGGCAACATTAAAAAGAAGTTCAGAACAAATCACAATCACAACTGGAGTGGGCCCTCGAGATATGTCCCGGAAGAGATGCGCCTCCAGCAAATGACAAAAACTGTGCCATGGCGTGGCCAGGCGCATCCCTGGAAGGGCAATGGGAACTGCACGACTTAGGGGCTGCCAAAGGATGCCCTCCCCTAAGCCGCGCACCCCGAAGATTCAGAGGGCAGAGGAACTCACAAGCGGGAGCTTGATCTTTGGCCTCTGAAGCGAACCACAAAATGGCACACATGCTGCACCCGGCCAGTGAAGATTGGCACCAGGAACAACGCCCTCCTGCGGCAGGTCCCTGAGGGTGAATGGGGCGCTGCCCCACCCATCTATGAACTCCTGCCTGCCTGCCTTCTTGCAACCAGTGAGGGGGCGGCTCTGCCTATCATAGGCTCAAGTGCCACATGCTGCTGGTCTTCCCTCTTCAGCCCCAACACCCCCAATGCACACCAGCAGGGAGAAAGTGGTCGGGGGAGAAGCTGCAGAGGGGAATCTGCAGGCGGAAGATGGGTTAATTCCCCTGCCAGCCACGGCTTCTCTGTGGCGAAGCAGCCCCTCCCAGCGGGAGAGGGAAGTTGCCATCAGGGCTTAGAAATGCAACTTGTATGTATTTATTTATTCCTGATTTTTATCCTGCAGACCATCATCAGCCTTACCGGAGTTCTTTTTTTAATGTTCAGGAATTCCGATTAATTCCCCCTGTCCTCCCAACCAGGAGCCGCAAGACTCGCCATCAGTGCCCACACTGGCAACTGGCAAGGAATGTAGCTTGGAGCTCAGTGCATGCTATCTCTTATGGTGTTTTGCCCAACCTTGCAATTAAAGATATAGTGTGTAAGAAAATGGCAGCCTGTGGTTTTTAGTGTGGCCAAAATGCACAGCAAAGCAAAGTCTTTGCAAATAGATGTGGGCTTGAAAATTATAGTGATGTGGCCGGTTCGGTCTTGAAAGGAGACAGGCAGTGTTGCACAATGCCTTTAAGTAACAAACCAGACACCCATCTCCAAGACTCCTAGGGTAGCATTGCAGAATCATGTCCTGGATGCCCTATGACAGGCACCCCCAAACCCGGCCCGCCAGATGTTTTGGGACTACAACTCCCATCATTCCTAGCTAACAGGACCAGTGGTCAGGAATGATGGGAACTGTAGTCCCAAAACATCTGGAGGGCTGAGTTTGGGGATGCCTGCCCTATGACCACGTACTAAGCAGAGATACGTTTCCTTAGATTATATATCGGTGGAGATGTCCAGTGAGTGCTTGAATTACAATGCTCCTATGATAGTATCATAGAGTTGGATGGGACCCTGAGGATCATCTAGTCCAGCCCCCTGCAATGCAGGAATATGCGGCTGTCTCATACGGGGATTGAACCTGCAACCTTGGCATTATCAGCACCACGCTCTAACCAACTGAGCTACGCAGCAGTGGTAGAGCCAATGCACTGCACACATAAGGTCCCAGTTTCAGCCCCAGCATTTCCTCTTAAAAGGATTGGTTGGCAGGTGATGGGAAAGGACTTTCTCTGCCTGACTACTTGGAAGGTTGCAGGTTCGATCCCTGTATGAGACAGCTGCATATTCTTGCATTGCATGGGGTTGCATGTACCTGTCTGAGTGCACACCAGCTCACCCCCTGGTTCAGAAGGAGTGTGGTTTGGCAAGCATAGAGGTCAACTCCTAGGGGCCAAGGGCACTTCATCTCCCCTGATAAAATATTTGGGCTTTGCCTTTCCAATGGTGTATGTGTGCCATGTCATGTGATCAATTATGCGGGTTGGGGTTTACCTGCCCCCCCCATATTTTATTCAAGTTGGCACCCCGGCTGGTGATGGGAGGTGGCGGACCAGGCAGGGTGGGTGCACCCCATCCCAATGTTTTATTCAAGTTGGTACCACTGTGATGCGGGACACAGGTGGCGCTGTGGGTTAAACCACAGAGCCTAGGACTTGCTTATCAGAAGGTCGGCGGTTCGAATCCCTGCGATGGGGTGAGCTCCTGTTTTTCAGTCCCAGCTCCTGCCAACCTAGCAGTTTGAAAGCCCGTCAAGTGCAAGTAGATAAATACATACCACTCCGGTGGGAAGGTAAATGGCGTTTCTGTGTGCTGCTCTGGTTTGCCAGAAGCGGCTTAGTCATGCTGGCCACATGACCCAGAAGCTGTACGCCGGCTCCCTCAGCCAATAAAGCGAGATGAGCGCCACAACCCCAGAGTCGGTCACGACTGGACCTAATGGTCAGGGGTCCCTTTACCTTTACCTTTACCACTGTGATGCAGCATGCAGCTACAGCTGAGATGGGGAGCCTCAGGTCTGGGTGCCAAATGTTGCCCACTTGGGCCATTCGCATGACCATTCCCATGTGCGGTTTTGTGTCAGCATCAACTGGGTAGGTTCTCTTTCTATTCGCTTATTACATTTCCTTGGTAATGAGAGGTACTACCCATTATTGGGACGCGGGTGGCACTGGGACGCGGGTGGCACTGTGGGTTAAACCACAGAGCCTAGGACTTGCCGATCAGGAGGTCAGCGGTTCGAATCCCCGCAACAGGGTGAGCTCCCGTTGCTCTGTCCCAGCTCCTGCCAACCTAGCAGTTCAAAAGCACGTCAAAGTGCAAGTAAATAAATAGGTACCGCTCCGGCGGGAAGGTAAACGGCGTTTCCGTGTGCTGCTCTGGTTCGCCAGATGCGTCTTAGTCATGCTGGCCACATGACCTGGAAGCTGTACACCGGCTCCCTCGGCCAATAAAGCGAGATGAGTGCCGCAACCCCAGAGTCGGCCACGACTGGACCTAATGGTCAGAGGTCCCTTTACCTACCCATTATTAGTTCTAGTCTCGCCCTCTGGAGCAGCTGAGTACTAGTTTTGGGCTCATGAACTCTTGTTTTCCTCCATAATGAGGAGATCAGAAACATTTGCTTCCATTACCAATGAGCAGCTGTTGGTCTGTTCATCTGAACTAGAAGCTGTTATTGGTTTTAGCAACTGTTTGCCTGGGCAAACCAACTTTAAACCATGGTTTATGATCCTGTTTGAGAGGGAAATATAGCTAAAATTGTCTGCCGTTCCCCCTTTGGATGAAACAACACACAAGGAAGAAGAAGGAAAGGAGAATGCTAAATAATGATTTAGCCCTGAGTCCAAACCAGGCCACTGACTATTGCCTCTTCCTCCTGAATGCTTATGGAAGCACGATCAGCAACTGCTTTGTTTGCCTCATTCTTCAGATTCAATGCAGCACCATATCTGGAGGCTAATTCTTGGACTTGAAAGGAAAATTAGACTTTGTTCCATGCCTGGGGAATAACCATTCCTTGACAACCTTAAAATAATATAAACAGAAATGTAGAACAACAAAACCAACAGGCCAATGGTAGGTTAGGAATGATATCCAGTGCTTTGTAACGTTATAAACTTGTAAAGTTTAATTAAAGGGACCCAGCTACAAGTATGCCAATCACCAGAGTCAGAGAGAACTATAATTGCATGGATATGTTTTTAATGGGATATACAGTAATTGCCTTCTATTCAGGCAGGCAAGAGACAATTTTTTGTACAGATGAAGTCTCTTCCTGGCTTTCATGCTAATGATGGAATATACTCTTGCACCACGCTTTACAAGTGATGTACAGTTTTCTGCTGTGGAGTATATCAACCTGTAGGCAAAACATTGTCCCATCTTTAGCAAGATATGAAGAGTGCTGCTTCCACACAGTGGCCAACCAGGCTTGCATGAAGCTGACAGCTCTCCCCTGATGATACTCCCCTCAGAAACTGGTTCTTCTGAGCTAGACCACCACTGGATATGGAGGTTCCATTTAGCCATCATGGCTATTAGCCCTTGAGAGACCTAGGGTCCCCACACCTCAGTTGAATGAGGTGTGAGGAACCCTTGGTCCTCCAGATGTTGATGAACTACAACTCCCAGCAGCCCCAGCAAGCATAGCCAATGACCTGGGGTGGTGTTCAGCAACATCTGGAGGGCCAAAGGCTCCTCGCACCTGCTCGAAACAGACACAGTTGTGCAGTTAGATCAGGGCTAGCCCTTTGAGCGGACTCATCTTTTGACAGTGGCAATGAGAGAATCCTTCACTGCAGCTGAGGGTAGCAGCCAGCTAGCTTAGGGGGCTCATGGCAGGCCATGTGGCATGCAGAGTTACATTCAGGCATTAAATGGTCTTATCATTAGATGAATCGTTCCCAAACTATTTTTCCCATGAACCACTTGAAAATTACTGAGGATTTATGTCTTGCCAAAGGCAAGGTGGCTCATTTAAAATGAGATTCGGAAGGAATACAAAATACACAAGTGAGTGAGAAGATTAAAGATTTTATTCTGAAACAGCAAGCAATGTATACATACCAAGCAAGCACTTCGATTTGCCACTTGGAAGCCCTCAAGAAGCGGTGAAGTGACTCCCCCAGGCAGTGGCGTAGTGTGGGGGGTGCAGGGGGGAGGCCGGCCGCACTGGGCGCAACATCTGGGGGTTAGGGTTAGGGGGCGCAAATCCACGGGTTAGGGGGCACAAATCCATGGGTTAGGGGGCGCAAATTACTTGCCTTGCCCCGGGTGCTGACAACCCCCGCTACGCCACTGCCCCCAGGTAACCTCAGTTTGCATGGCCCTGCTGCGGCCAATCAGTCTGGGTACGAGCTTCAAAGAAACTCTGCCCAAATCATCCGACACTGGCTACGTGCAGATCATCCATTAGCCAGGGGTGGAGGAAGGGGTGTGTGGTGGGGGCGGTGTGCATTCCAGTATCACCACTGAAGGGGGTGACAAAATGCCGGGCGGCACTTACCACGGGGCCTGCAGCGTGCCCGAGCCACGCGTCTCTCCTGAGAAAGACACTGTGGCTTGGGTGCACGCAGTCTCCGTGCTGCCCAAACAGTCCGGCTGCTGCCTCCCCCCCCCCCCAGCTGTAGGGCGCCAGAGTGGGAGGAGGCAGGCAGACTCCGGAGACCCCACCCTTGCCCCACCCCTATGAGCAGCTTGCCCCGCCCTGGCCCCACCCATATGTGCGGGTCGCCCCAGGTGCCCGAGCGGCTTCCTCCGCCGCTGCCATTAGCCACCCCCTCCCAGTGCCTCGCTTTCTCAAAACAATGTCCAACATCAAAGAAGGTACCCAGCATTATCCTCCACAACTGATGGGGCAGTTGGAGGGGGGCTTTACCTCCTCCCAACATTCTCAAGACATCTAAGACTGTTCTCAAACCATCAAAAGAACTTAACAAGAGCGAGGGAAGGGGACGGAGCAGAGGCAGGAATGACTCTGTGTCAGATCACTAGCTCCTCAATAAATTTTGTCTTCCAGATGCATTTCCCACACAGTCTTGGCCAGTGGCGGGGAACCTCCAGCCCATGAGCCTGCCCACTTAGCTCACAAGGCTCGCCCAATACCCTACACCCTACAAGTGTGGAGCCCTAGACATCTGCCCCCCAGTTCTCCCCTGTTGGTGATGCTGAACAGTTGCAGATACAAACAGGCTGGTGAGTTACTAGCCAGAAGGACAAACTACGCAGTTTAATAGGAAGCCCTGCTGTTCTCTAGCAGCGTCAGGCCCTCTGTTACCTTGGAGGTTCAATCTCAAGATGTTCTCGAAGAGTTGACAGGAACCCTCCTGCAAGACAGTGTTGTTTTGAGTGGTTTCCCTGTTGTTAGCGTTAATGGCTAATGACACTTTTAGATCCAGCTGTAATTAGAAGCAGGGAACAGATGGGGTGCTTCGGTCTAAGCAAATCCTCCAGACTTTGCCCAGACTTGCAGTGTAGTGTGAACTTGAACAATTCGCCGTTAGAGTTGTTTGATGACCTCATAGAAAGAAAATGTAACTTAGTTGGCGACAAATGTTGAACTACAAACAAGGCAACACATGGACGCAGTGAACCTTCACAGCGTGTGGATTTTCTTAAATGAGGACTTTTGAAAGATAAAGCCAATAGCTGATGATTCCAGAGGAAATGTTATGCCTTGATATTACAGAATGGGACAACGAGAGCATGGACAGATTAGCCTATTTCCGGTCCATGTTAGCTTTGCATGAGTTCAGCCACAGATAAGTTCTCTTCTGATTCCATGCTAATATGCAAAATAATTTTGTAAAAAAAGACTCCTTTAAAAAATTGTAACTAAATATGCATTTCCCCCCAAAATGCACATTTTGCTCAAAGCCTTTCTTTCTTTCCCTCTTTCTTTCTTTCTTTCTTTCTTTCTTTCTTTCTTTCTTTCTTTCTTTCTTTCTTTCTTTCTTTCTAGAATAAGAAACCTGAAGGTTAACTGCATCCTGATTTGCACATTAGTCCAGGAAATGCAGTTCAGGGGCCATATTCAACACACTCTGCCTACTAGTGCAAGAACCCCTGCACTGGTGGATGACAGAGTTTAACGGCTATGCAATAAAAGAATCAAATGTTAACAGCTATGATAATAACAACCTGTTGCACAACAGTTGATTCTTGTTGTGCAACAGATGGTTCTTGTTGTCCAATATGTTACATACACCTCAACATTTAGTAATGTGCTTATGTTCTCCCTTGCACAACAGCTGGTTTTTGCTGTGCGATCCATTGCACCACGAGCTCTCATAATGTACTTGTGCTTTCCCTTATGCAACAACTTTCTACCAACGCGACAAGTGTACCACTAAGGGACTTTAACTTACCCCTGCACTGGATACAGCCTCACACCAGTTTGTACTGGATTTTACAAAGAACAGACTTCTGAAGCATCCCTAGTGGGTAGAGCACATGCTTTGCATGCAGAAGGAATCTGGTTCAGTCCCTGGTATCTCCAGGGAAAAGGATCGCGAAGACGGTGATGGGAAAGACTAAGTGTTATGTACTGAAGTTCTCACCCTGGGCCAGCAGGGGGATACTGTAGATAGTTTTCACTCAGGCCCACGTCTGCAAACAAGGAATTGAAAGTGACGTTCAGTTATTGGATAGTTACAGAAAGTTTGTGGGAAAATGGTTGTTTGCACATAAGAGCATGGGCGAAAGTTTATTATTGCAAGGTGATTTCATAGCAAAAGGCATTGCTTGGAGCATGATCAACGCATGGAGAGCTCATGCTGCCCGATGATTGGTCCACGTAAGCATAGCCTGATAAAATACGTGGTCTGGTGTGATGGCATGAGACTGATGTATTGTATTGTCTTTTATCTACTAGCTGAGGCAAAGTTTTCTCCTTGAATTTGTATCTTTTCTACTGCACACAATAAAGGTTGGCTGCAGCAGCTCCTGAGCAGCCAGATTTCTGCAACCCATCTTGGTGTGAGACTGATTATTTACGGATGGCGAGCAGGTTCTCGTCATTTGGTGCCCCGTGTGACTGATTTCGGACTTCACGACGCTACGGTTCTCTCAGCACCCACCACGCCCGGCTAGGGCTTCAGGCGCCATTCATCCTTCCTAGGATCCCTGGTGAGTGCTCCCTTGTTTCGCTCCTTTTCATCCTTTGTGGATCCCTACTCTCACTATCATGGGGCTGTCTCTTTCTGCACCACAGAAGAAGTTTTTTGATGAACTTAAATTTCTCTTGGCCAGTAACAACCTTGTTGTTATGGATGCCGATCTTAAGTCCCTTATAGAAGCCCTGGACACCCGCTGCCCCTGGTACCCCCAGGATGGCACCTGGAATTTAAGAGACTGGGAAAAAATAGGGCAATTTTTCCAGAACCATCCTCAAATTGATGTCAAAGTGTTGCATGCCTGGTGTAAAGTCTACAAAGCTATGTCGAGTTTAACTCCTGCAAATATTCTCCTGGCTGCTGCATCGGCTGTTTCACCTACCCTCCCTCCTTCATCTCTGTATCTCACGTTGCCTTCTTTGGAACTACCAGCTGAGCTCTAGATAAGCAGGTTGGCTGAACCCTTCAGCCCAGTTCTGTTCTGGGCCTATGAATAAACAAGAGCTGTTTGAAGAATCGCTGTGTCATCTGATATGTTCACCCACAACTTAACACTAAGACCCTGGAGTGTCACTGTCAGTCAGAGGAGGCAATACTGCTCAGATGGTGGGGAACCTCAAATGCGGCCCTCCAGAGCCAACCACCCCCTAGGCCACCCTCAACCTCTCTCACCACCAAGGAAATACAACAAGCGAATAGGAAGAGAACCCACACAAGTGACGCTGACACAAAACCCCACACATACACTAAGTAGAAGAATAGAAGCATATCGACCCCACCCGACTTACCATTCCCCCTTCCCCTCTTTCCCCCTCTTTTCTTCCTAACCTAACACTGTATGTAATGCTAACGTCTCACAACAAATGGAACTGATCTGTAGAAAACACAGCCTGAAAAAAAGAGACAACGCATGTATTTTTGTCAATTAAGAAATCTTTAATAAAAAAATATTTTTTAAAAAATAAAATGTGGCCCTCCAGGCATCTCTGCCTGACTCTCAGAATTCTCCCTAGGTCACAGCCCTGATTGGATCTACTTCACACTGCATTTGAGTATGCAAATGTCTTTGAACTCTGATGTTGCTGGTAGCAGCTCCCCAGAGTTTCAGAGGAGGGACATTCCCAGCCCTAATGGGAGGTGCTGAAAATTGAACCCAGAACCTTCTGCATGTCACGCAGTTGCTTTGCCACAGTTGCTTTGCCACTGAGCTGTGGCCCTTCTCCAGAGAGCAGTGGCGTAGCGTGGGGGGTGCAGGGGGGGCCGGCCGCACTGGGCGCAACATCTGGGGGTTAGGGTTAGGGGGCGCAAATCCACGGGTTAGGGGGCGCAAATTACTTGCCTTGCCCCGGGTGCTGACAACCCATGCAACGCCACTGCCAGAGAGGGGTGTGTGTGAAAACCAGCCTAGTGTACAAAGGTGAAATTTACAGTCATTTCTCCATCCACTTTTACCTTTGGCTCTGCCCATCAGCATGTGGCCCCTGGAAGGTTTTCCAGAGTGAAATGAGACCCTCGAGCTGAAAAAGGCTCCCCCCCTCTCCCCCCTCTGTGGTATGTCGTGGATGTCTTGCTCCTACTGCCAGGTCTGGGAGAAGTGAGGCTTGCGAAGACCTGGGAGTTAGTGAAGTGGCATGTACGACTAGATTTGCATCTGTTGCTTCAAATGAGGCCTTTCACGACTCCAGAGTTAGCCTTATCGAAGGCAAGCCAGCATATTCTGGCAGGGAGTCACACATTCTGCATGTTTCTGATGTTTTCCTCACAGTCGTGACAGCTAGGACCATAATTCTTTAGAAATTAAAAACAGACGCTAGACTCTAACTAATTGCTCTGCCCTGACCTCATGTATAGTCTTGTCTCTACACATGCAACACAGAGACAATGATCAAGAGAATGCTCACACTTTGACAACAACAACAATAAAAGCCCTCCTGGTCCCAAGGCAGCACATCAGGACTGGCTCCCCATTCCATGAGGTCCTGTGTCTGGCTATTAGGACCGTGCACCAGATTTGGCCCTAAACCCTATTCAGATGGTTCCATGCCTCATTCAAGTCCATTTAACAATCAATTGTCCTTTCCAGGGAGTTCTGCGAACTGCAGTTGTATGAGGCGAATAGGGTCCCCTAAAAACTCTCAGCGCCCTTCACAAACTACAGCTCCCAAGATTATTTGAGGGAAGCCACAACAGTTTAAAGTGGCATGATACTGCTTTAAATGTATAGTGCAGACGGGCTCTATGTCTTGGGCACCCTGGGAAATGTAAAACTGCATCAACCCAGCAGTCCAGGGTGGGAGTGGTGTAGCGTCAGTTGCCGGTGCCCGGGGCAGGGGTGCATGTGCTCTGAGCAGGGCGCACCAGCCCAGCCCTCGCCACCGATGCCACCAGAGTGACCCTACCCCCACTGGACCAAAGTGGGGCTGGCTGGCTGATGTGGCCCTTCACTGGTGGAGAGGAACACCAACCTGTACTGGGGTTGCCTATGTGGAGGCCCCCTCAAAAATTGTGAACCCGGGGTCACGGCACCCCTGGTACCCTCCACACTATGCCCCCAGGCCCAGGGTTGGCATCAGTGCTAGTGGACTCTGCCAGGCCTCTAGGAACCCTGGTGGGTTCCGGGTACAAACATAATGCAGACTAAGCCGGCACGCAGGTCCCGGTCTTGTTCCCCACTATGGTGAGATATATTGTATCTGTATTAAAGGTAAAGGGACCCCTGACCATTAGATCCAGTCGTGGCCGACTCTGGGGTTGCGGCGCTCATCTTGCTTTATTAGCCAAGGGAGCCAACGTACAGCTTCCGGGTCATATGGCCAGCATGACTAAGCCGCTTCTGGCGTACCAGAGCTGCGCATGGAAACGCCGTTTACCTTCCCGCTGGAGTGGTACCTATTTATCTACTTGCACTTTGACATGCTTTCGAACTTCTAAATTGGCAGGAGCAGGGACTGAGCAACGGGAGCTCACCCTGTCGTGGGGATTCGAACTGCCAACCTTCTGATCGGCAAGTCCTAGGCTCTGTGGTGTAACACACAGTGCCACCCACGCCCCTGTATCTGTATTAAGTTGTTTTTAAATATGCATCTTTATAAGTACATTAGCATGTGCAAATTCCACCAACAGTTATTCCCTCTATCGCTCTCTGTTTTTGGCTGATGTGCCCATGGTGGTCCCTGAAATCTGACACACATCACATGCCCTTTTCTATTTGCACCAACCACGCCAGTCTGACCTGGCTCTTGCATGCCAGCGACTGTTATGTTTTCTTTGGTGCTAAAGTTGAGTCATTCAGAAAATGCACCTTCCATTTGCCCACCCCTACAGGGCAGGTAAATGGTTCTAGCTCCCTCCCTCTCTTTCCGGGAAGGAATGCTAGCTTCTCTTTACCCTGAGGCACATCTGTCAGGAAAGGAAAGGAGGAAAGGTTAGAGTCACCTGTCAGCTTAGCAAAGGAAATCTTCAGAGGCCGTGCCAGCTTTGTCAACAGTTCTCTCAGTCAAGAGAGCGTGTTGCTCAATCCCAGCTGTTCACTGGAGATCAAGCGTTTGCTTTCATATTGCACGGGGGTCATGTGCATTAATGCAAAGAATACAGGATTTCCACATACCCAGGGCATATATTATGGGAGTGTTCCGTCGGACCGTTCCTGAGAATCACAGGTGGAGAAAGCAATCTGGTTTTTGTTTTTAAATAGACATCTTTACTGAAAGTTCAAAAAGTACATAATTATATGTGCACTAAACATGGTGAGGGGATGCGGGTGGCGCTGTGGTCTAAAACACAGAGCCTAGGGCTTGCCGATCAGAAGGTTGGCGGTTCGAATCCCCGTAACAGGGTGAGTTCCCGTTGCTCAGTCCCAGCTCCTGCCAACCTAGCAGTTCGAAAGCATGTCAAGTGCAAGTAGATAAATAGGTACCACTCTGGCGGGAAGGTAAACGCTGTTTCCGAGTGCTGCTCTGGTTCGCCAGAAGCAGCTTAGTCATGCTAGCGAAATGACCTGGAAGCTGTACGCTGGCACCCTTGGCCAATAAAACAAGATCAGCTCCACAACCCCAGAGTCGGCTACGACTGGACCTTATGGTCAGGGGAACCTTTACCTTTACCTTTACCTTTACCTTTACCTTTACCTTTACCGTGGTACCTCAAGTTACATACGCTTCAGGTTACATACGCTTCAGGTCACAGACTCCGCTAACCCAGAATTAGTACCTCGGGTTAAGAACTTTGCTTCAGGATGAGAACAGAAATTGTGCTCTGGCAGTGTGGCAGCAGCAGGAGGCCCCATTAGCTAAAGTGGTGCTTCAGGTTAAGAACAGTTTCAGGTTAAGAACAGACTTCTGGAACGAATTAAGTACTTAACCCGAGGTACCACTGTACTTAAACATGGTGAGATGTAAATGAAAAAGAGAGAGAAAGGGAAAAAAAGAAACAGCACCCATGTATAAGGGAAAATAAAGGGGGGGACCCAAAACTGTATACTGTACAAAGTTGTTTATTGTACTTCACCAGATCTTAACCTATTACAGTATTTGTAAGAATGGATTCCAAATATCATTGAATTTGTCCATGGCAAGCCTGCAAGTTGTTCATATGTTGCGAGTTTGTATAAGTCTTCAATCCAATCACAGAAGGGAGTTGTATTTTTATTTTTCCAGTTCATCAGTATGTCTTTTTCGTGTGGTAAGGGCACAGAGAGTACACCCGTATTGTTCTTTTGTAATGTTCCATGTGCTGGATATATAATTCAAGAGGATATTTTGCTCTGTAAATGTAAGGTTGTTCCGTCCAGTTCTGTTGGCTGTTTCAGTTACCTTCTGCCAAAAATCTTTCAGTATAGGACAATGAAAAAAACATGTTTTGGAGAAGCATTATCTCTGTTGCATCTCCATCAGTTAAGTATCTTAGATAGCCCTTTTTAAAAAACAAATGTAATGGGATCCAGTATATTCTAAATATTATTTTTGTTGTGTGAGTCTCAATTAAGGTCCAGAGACACCCTTGTGATAGCAGTTAAAACAGTTTCCCACTGTGTGGAGAAAGCACTCTGTTGCTCCAGTCTGGCTCCTGGGCTTTCCAGAGTTATCTGGCTGGCCACTGTGGGAAAGGGATGTTGGACCGGCTCTTCCTTATGTTCTTATAAGTGGCAGAATGTAGGTCCACATCGTCTACTGGCAGGGCTGGCTCGGGAAGTTTTGATGATTAAGGCAAACCAGAAAATGATGCCACCCCACCCTGCTGCCATCTCTGCTACCCACCCACCACCACCTGAGCCAGAGGAGCCAACAGCACACTGTGGGTGGTAATGGAGAAAAAAAGGAGTCTGGAGATGAGCTAGCAGGGGGACGGGGCAGAGGAATAATAATAATAATAATAATTGTTAAGTTCACCCACAACTTAACAATAATAATTTATTATTTGTACCCCGCCCATCTGGCTGGGTTTCCCCAGCCACTCTGGGCGGCTTCCAACAAAGATTAAAATACATTAAAATGTCACACATTAAAAACTTCCCTGAACAGGGCTGCCTTCAGATGTCTTCTAAATGTCAGATAGTTGTTTATCTCTTTGACATCTGCTGGGAGGGCGTTCCACAAGGCGGGCGCCACTACTGAGAAGGCCCTCTGCCTGGTTCCCTGTAGCTTTGCTTCTCGCAATGAGGGAACCGCCAGACGGCCCTCGGCGCTGGACCTCAGCGTCCGGGCAGAATGATGGGGGTGGAGATGCTCCTTCAGTTATACTGGGCTGAGGCTGTTTAGGGCTTTAAAGGTCAGCACCAACACGTCCAATTGTGCTCTGAAACATACTGGGAGCCAGTGTAGGTCTTTCAAGACTGATGTTATGTGGTCTCGGCGGCCACTCCCAGTCACCAGTCTAGCTGCTGCATTCTGGATTATTTGCAGAAACGGCTGGGGGCAACAAGCCCAGGAGGTGGTGAGCAGGGTGCTTCTCAGAAGCCCAGATCTCCAGTCTGCCACCTGAGTCGAGGCCTCGCCAAGCCCTGTCTTGTGGGGTGATTTGCACAGGCTCAGCAAGGATTTCTGAGTTTGGCTATGGAAGCAACAAAACGACCAAACCGCACATACTTGCTTCCACTCTAAGCTATACCGCTGAAATGAAGAAAGCTTGAGATAAGACAGAGTGGGTTTTTGTGCGGTCGGGCTTTGAGCTCCAATCAGTTCTGGTACTCCTAACTAATTCCTGGGCTTGCAATGATTTAATTCTAGGGCTACGTAGATATTGCAGGCTTTAAATGCAGCAAGGTCATGCCCCCTTTTGCATTTCTAGTTCCTTTCTTAGTTTGCTGTGCATACCCAGGAGGGGAAGGGATTGTCTTTAGCTGGTGGGTGTTGCCTGATTTGTTCCCCCATGCCAAACTCCAAGTCAATGAAGCTAGGGTTGCCATATTTCAAAAAGTGAAAATCTGGATTCAAAATTGAGTGAGTTTTTCTTTTCTTTTGGAGGGGGACAAAGTTGTTGAGCTTTCTTTCTCCCCCAAAAGTGAAGAAAGAATGGATACGAAAACTTTTGGAATACAGTGGTACCTCGGGTTACATACGCTTCAGGTTACATACGCTTCAGGTTACAGACTCCGCTAACCCAGAAGTAGTGCTTCAGGTTAAGAACTTTGCTTCAGGATGAGAACAGAAATCATGCTCCGGTGGCGTGGTGGCAGCAGGAGGCCCCATTAGCTAAAGTGGTGCTTCAGGTTAAGAACAGTTTCAGGTTAAGTACGGACTTCCGGAACAAATTAAGTACTTAACCCGAGGTACCACTGTATGGAGAACGTTGTAGGGGGTCTTCTCCTGGTGTTTGGTTCCCTTTTGAGTGAATCAGATGACACTGGGTTTTTGGCAAAATCTTGACCCCGTGGATTAGGGCACCAAGGGGTCATTTTGTGCGTGCTGTAAATTGTGGGGTTTTAAATGCCAGGTGTTGCAGTGGGCCTTATTGCGGCATCTGGCGCAGTTTTAGAGTGAATTGGACGACATCAGATTTTTGGCGAAACCGTGACCCTGCAGATTGTGGTCTTAGTCTTCCATTGAATTCATTACATCTGGTATCACTCCTACTTCATATCCCTGCGGTTATATTATTAAGATTCAGGGGAGTTCACCATGAACGTCTTCCTGTGCCCCATTTGGAGCTGAAGTATTAGTTATTTGACAGGAGTTGCAGTTTGCTTCCTGTCAACCACGTTGCACTAACTTCCACATCTGTGCAAGCATATGAGGAAAGCCACATCAGAGCTTTGGCACAGAAACGATATTCTATATGCTGTGGAAGGACATAGCGCCACCTCGTGGTGTCTCATTGATATAACCATCCCTGTTTTATCCAATCTGTGCAGAGAAGAATAACATTTGTAGGACATCCAATTACCCAAACCAAGATATAACCAGAGTTACACATAGAGTGCAAAATAAATATGATCTGTGCAATATACATCAGCCAAGATTTAGTTTGGAGAGAAAGAATTGTAAAGGTAAAGGTAAAGGTAAAGGTAAAGGTAAAGGTAAAGGTAAAGGTAAAGGTAAAGGTACCCCTGAACGTTAGGTCCAGTCGTGACCGACTCTGGGGTTGCGGCGCTCATCTTGCTTTATTGGCCAAAGGAGCCGGTGTACAGCTTCCAGGTCATGTGGCCAGCATGACTGGCGAACCAGAGCAGCACACGGAAGAAGAAGAAGAAGAGTTTGGATTTGATATCCTGCCTTTCACTCCCTTTAAGGAGTCTCAAAGCGGCTAACATTCTCCTTTCTCTTCCTCCCCACAACACAGTGGCGTAGCGTGGGGGGTGCAGGGGGGGCGGCTGCACCGGGCGCAACATCTGGGGGTTAGGGTTAGGGGGCGCAAATCCACGGGTTAGGGGCGCAAATCCATGGGTTAGGGGGCGCAAATTACTTGCCTTGCCCCGGGTGCTGACAACCCACGCTACGCCACTGCCACAACAAACACTCTGTGAGGTGAGTGGGGCTGAGAGACTTCAAAGAAGTGTGACTGGCCCAAGTTCACGCAGCGGAAACGCCGCTTACCTTCCCACTGGAGCGTTACCTATTTATCTCCTTGCACTTTGATGTGCTTTCAAACTGCTAAGTGGGCAGGAGCAGGGACCGAGCAACGGGAGCTCACCCCGTCGCATCTGAATCTAATTTTGGTGAGTTATGAGCCATGTTACAATCACGCTATGCAAATTCGAGAAAGGGCTCTCTCCCTCGATTTCAAATGGACAAGTCGTCGCTGCTGCACAATGATCACAGATGAATAATTGGACTGTTTCTTTCTAAGGCCATCTTTCAACGTACCTTGAGTTGCATGCACCTGTGCTGGGGCTAGACTTTGCCTGACAGAGCTGCAAAGAGATTTCCATGCTAGGTGAGTTTTGTTGTTGTTGCTTCATTATTTCAAGGGTGCTGAGATTGCTTTGTGTTTACCATTGGCAGTTCATATGTTTGTTTCTGCAACCCCACCCAGTGCTTGGAATGAATGACGAAATAGTTCAAAAATCTCTAAACTATCCCTGAAAGAAGTTCCCATAATTGCTAGGTTGGCTGAATGTGGATCACGTCCATTTTGGTGTAGAACTTTGAATGATTTCTATTTCATCTTCAAGTTCATTCTCTTACATGTGTTTTTTTTATTATTATTCTTTAGACACTTTAGGCCTTTATGCTTAAAGACTATCATAGAATCATAGAATCATAGAGTTGGAAGAGACCACAAGGGCCATCGAGTCCAACCCCCTGCCAAGCAGGAAACACCATCAGAGCACTCCTGACATATGGTTGTCAAGCCTCTGCTTAAAGACCTCCAAAGAAGGAGACTCCACCACACACCTTGGCAGCAAAATAGAAGTTGTGGGAAAGAAATTAAGCCATTCCCATTACTGTCTGAGTGTTTCGATGGTTTCTTAGTATTTTAAAATATATTTTGGTGTTCTTTACAGCAGCTTGCAATTTTCCAACTGCTTCTTCTTTTGTTGCCAGGGCTTGTTTGGATGCCTTGAACTGAACTTCCGACCGAACATGAACCAAACTCATTCCTTTTGTAAAGGCATGAACGTGAACAGGAATTCTTTTCTTTTTGGACATGCTGAACCAGAACTGGTTCCTTCCCAAGGTCTAACATACATGGGATGTCCTGATCCCTACTTCTTCAGCTGTGCAGATAGAGGCATTTCTTGGGAAGATGGATTGCTAAAGAGTAGAAAACTCAGCTCCCTCTGATTTATGTTTGTTCCCTGATGAGGTTTATTTCATCAAAATAGTTCCAGCCACAATACAGGCTGACATCAGAAACAGATTGAGCAAGTTACAAAATGAACTTGTTGAGACTTTGGAACAGGCAACTCTGGGACGGAATGATCCCCAGAGTTGGTGCACTCTAATCTTCACACTGAAGATCAGGGAGCTGAGTGGAGCAAAACAGCAGATTAAGTTCATGGTGAAAGAAGCCATGAAAAAGCTGGTGTGTGGGTGTTATAAGAGGTGACCCACCAATAATGTGCCACCCATTTTATGTTTGCCATAGAGACAGGCCTCACATGGTGTTGATGGGACAAGAGCTCAAGGTCACTTAACCTAGCATATGGAGTCACAGTGGTCAACACTGGTCTCTGACTCCCATCAACCTCAGCCAGCCTAGCCAATGGTCAGGAATGATGGGATGATATACTCCGATAAGGCTTGCTAAAATGTATAAGGCTGAATCAGATAAGTGTTGGAGATGCGAAGAGGTAGAGGGAACGTTCTTTCATATGTGATGGACTTGTGAAAGGATAAAACAGTATTGGGAAATGATGCATAATGAATTGGGAAAAAATGTTTAAAAGTACTTCCCCCCCAAAACCAGAGTCCTTTCTGTTGGGGATAATTCAGACTGAAATTCCCAGGTGTCGAAAAAGGTTATTTATGTATGCTGCTACTGCAGCCCATGTTTTCTTAGCCCCAAAATGGAAAACGAGTGAGGTCCCAGCTAAGGAAGAATGGCAACTTAAGTTGACAGAATATGAGCAGCTTGCAGACTTAACATATAGAATAAGGGAACAAGAAGAAGATACGTTTAGAGAGGATTGGAAAACGTTTATTGAATATATGGGAAATAACTGTGTGCAGCTGAAAATGCTGGCAGCATTAGGATAAATTAAACAGTGTAAATAAGTTTTGATGGATGTAATAATGGAATACTGAATGGTATGGTTTTTGTAAAATATACAGGGATTTGTGATATGCAGAATGAATCATGGAAAGAGAAGAAGGGAAGTCATCAATATCTTAAGGATGTAAAAATGAGTACTTTAAATTGTAAAACAGAAAATTTAATAAAAAAAATATTTTAAAAAAGGAATGATGGGATGATGTCATCCAGCAGCAGCACGTGATTGGCACCATGTGAGCTATCCTGGCCCTAGACAGCTGCTGCCAGCCATTGTAGAATATGCTGAGATAGATGGACCAATGGTCTGACTCATTATTAGACCACATCCTAGAGCCCTGTTTATTATGCTAACGTTCTTGGCTTGCTATTACTTGCAAAGGAGGCTGTAAAGTTGGAGGTTTCCCTGAAGGCCACTTGATCTGACCTCTGGCTCAGAGACAAAAACTCAGCACTAGAATATTCTGTCCATCCTCTGCATGAAGACCTCCATCGAGTGTAGGAGAGCCCACTAGGAAACTGGCTCCATTTTCAAATTGCTCTTCTATCAAGAATGGCCTTCTCCAAATGAATGGATTCCAAACGTAGTTGGACTCCAAATCCCATCAGCCTCTGACAGCATGGTCAGTGGTCAGGGGTGATGAGAGCCCAAACACCTCAGAGACTGTGGAAGACTGGTTGAGAAGTTTTGCGTAAGGATCAACTTAAATCTACCTTCCTCTGCCTTGAGGTCACATCCATACCATACATTTAAAGCACTCTTCCTCCAAGGAATCTTGAGAACTGCAGTTTCTTTAGGATGCTGAGAGTTGTTAGGAGACCTCACAGAGCAATGATTCCCAGCACCCTTAACAAACTACAGTTCCCAGGATTCTTTGGGGGAAGTCATGACTGTTGAAGCAGTAAAGGAGTGTTTTACATTTATGGTTCAGGTAGGTAGCCGTGTTGGTCTGACGCAGTTGAAATACAGTGGTGCCCCTCAAGACGAATGCCTCGCAAGACGAAAAACTGGCTAGACGAAAGGGTTTTCCGTTTTCGAGGCGCTTCGCAAGACGAATTTCCCTATGGGCTTGCTTCGCAAGACGAAAACGTCCGCTAATCCGCTAATCTGCTAATAGGGTTGCTTCGCAAGACGAAAAAACCGCAAGACAAAGAGACTCGCGGAACGGATTCTTTTCGTCTTGCGAGGCGCCACTGTAATAATAATAATAAAAATGTCCAGTAGCACCTTAGAGACCAACTAAGTTTGTTCTAGGTATAAGCTTAAGTGTGCATGCACACTTCTTCAGATATCAGTTTACCATACCCATTAAGTCAATCACCCATCTCCCACTACCCTTCTGAGAAAAACCCCACCCCACCCTCCTACTATATATAAGGGTCTGGTGACTTCTGTTTCAGTGTATCTGAAGAAGTCTGCAAGCACACAAAAGCTTATACCCAGAACAAACTTAGTTGTTCTCTAAGGTGCTCCTGGACATCTCTTTTTTCTTAATTTTGATTACATTTATGGTGTGGATGTGATCTTAATATTTGCCCTCTTCTGTGTGAAATCCCTTGAAATTACCAGTGAGAATGCATTCTGGCAAGATCTTTAATAGGACAAAGGAAAATGTGACAAATTCTGGACATTTGTTGAGAAAGTGAGGGTCACAGTCGATGACAGAAACTGATGGGGCAGGGGGAATGGGTGACTGAGGGGGGGGGGTAATTTTTCCCTGTTTGAATATATTGTCACCATCCCTATCTGAAAAATTACCTTTTCTTTCTGGAATTATAGGGACAGGACTACCTAAATTTTATAGAAATTTATTCATGTATGCTACTGCAGTGGCAATAAAGTTACTCACCCAAAAATGGAAAGAAGAAGTCCCAGCGAAAGAACAATAGATACAAAAACTTACGGAATATGCAGAAATGGCGAAACTTACCGGAAAAATAAGAAATCAAGATAACAAACTTTTTATAAAAGAATGGAAAT
The DNA here is from genome assembly GCF_951804945.1 of Podarcis cretensis. Lineage (NCBI taxonomy): Eukaryota > Metazoa > Chordata > Lepidosauria > Squamata > Lacertidae > Podarcis > Podarcis cretensis. Next base: position 35,050,258 of record NC_137185.1, on the reverse strand, counting down.
GGTATTAGGAATATTTACAGATAAATTGCAAACAGATAAAAACATTGGCAGGAATATTGCAATAACCTGCAGTTTCATAAGAGTATATATTTAAAGTAGATAATTAAACAAGTAAATTAAATGAAATTCGATGTGCAGAAGATATTAAAAAATAAATTTAAGGAACTGCAGAAAGAGGAGGAAGGAAGTCAAAATTTGAATTGTTAAAATGATTGTAAAATTCATGAAATGTATAAACTTGAAAAGTATAAATAAAAGCTTTTTAAAAAGAGAAAAAAGAAAAATTACCTTAGTGGAGAGTTGCCTTAGCCCAAACAGACCACAGGGAGAGAAGCAGATGCCGTCATCAACTTCCATTTACGTCTGTTAAATAATCCTCAATCTTGCACAATCCTGCCTGGGGTTAGAGTGGTCTGAAGTTTCTACAGCCATCCATTGCGCGTCTATACCCGCCCCCTCCCACTGAATGGAGAAAATAAAGACACAGGACACGGAATTATAGGTTAATGGGCGAAAATGGCCACGACTTTATTGATTACAGGTAAGAGCGGTATTGGCTTTAGGCATTGGCCCTATCAGACTAACCGGTAAACCGGGAAGGGTTAAGCACCAACAGGGGGAGTCCCCGAGATGCACATCCCTGGGCACTCCCCGAGGGGTTACCGCTCGGGAGCGCGCTTTAGGCCCTAGCCTCCTTAGGTTTCGGATGAGGCGACGCCCCCCGGAGTCCTTTAACGAACTACCCTTCAGCACTCTGGGGGAGGTGATGGCGTTCCTCCCCCCAACTCATTTGCATAACAATACCCCTGCCAATGCCTAACCGCCAAAACCAAGGAGTTGTGACGAATTTGCTACGAGGTAGGCGAAAAAACCAAGTGGCGTCCAAAACATAGCCAATTAGCCAAATGGAAAAACTCCTACCAGGCCCCTTGCGGCGACCAGCCAAGGCCCATAGCAAAAGTCCAGGTTTGAACCCACAGGGAGGGAGGGAGGGAAACCGCAGCTCCTAGCAGGAAAGAAAGGGGCGAGTATGGGCTTCCCCGACCTTAAATGCCCCCTACTCGCCCCGCCCCCGCCACCAGCCGATTGGCTGGTGGGATGGGACATGAATAATAATGCTCCCGGGATTCCCTTGTTCCCGCGGGGCTGCAGCCAGCCCCGCGAGAGTGTGAATGGGGCGTGAGACCGCAAAACCCCCTCCTCCTGATGTCGGAAGTGGCATTACCCGAGTTAGTTTCTCTCTCGTTCCCAAACGCAATGAGATGCCATTCATGCAATTAGCAATCCCATGAATGGTTTTTAAAGGTAAATAACAGGCACTGGTTGTGGATGTGGGTTGGAACTCACTGGGGCAACGCCAGGCTAGATTGGAGGGTTCAATCTAGAGGGGCACAGTTGCCTTAAAGGTAAAGGGACCCCTGACCATTAGGTCCAGTCGTGGCCGACTCTGGGTTGCGGCGCTCATCTCGCTTTATTGGCCGAGGGAGCCGGCATACAGCTTCTGGGTCATGTGACCAGCATGACTAAGCTGCTTCTGGCGAACCAGAGCAGCACACAGAAACACTGTTTACCTTCCCGCTGGAGCAGTACCTATTTATCTACTTGCACTTCGTGTTTTTGAACTGCTAGATTGGCAGGAGCAGGGACCGAGCAATGGGAGCTCACCCAGTCACGGGGATTCGAATCGCTGACCTTCTGATTGGGAAGTCCTAGGCTCTGTGGTTTAACCCACAGCGCCACCCGCATCCTTACCCTTGGTCGAAAAAGGCAAGGCTTGAGTAACAAGACAGCAGCAGAGGATCCGAGGGATGGATGGATGGATGGATGGATGGATGGATGGATGGAGTCAGAAATGGGCAGAGGTCAAGATCCACTAAAGAAAGGAAGCAGGAATTTCGGCAGTGGTCACTCCTCCAGTGCAGAACATCCTCCAGGAATATAAGAACTGCAAGAATGGTGGGGTTTACAAAATTTTGGTGGTTTGCAGTCGCCAGTTGCAATCCTGGCTCTGTGAAACCCAAGAAGCTGGAATGGGTTTATCTTGGAAAAATTAATACATCGGACCTAAGCATCAATTAAAGAACTAGTCAAGTCTTTTAAAAAAGGAATAAGCCTAGTTCTCACTGAGGTTGTAAACCTGTGTTTTTGAGATTGCAGGTTGGGTGGTTTCCCTGCACATAGAAAACTAGATGTTCAAGGAAAATGGTTCCAGCATACCCTTCTCACTGGCACACTAGTCCAAAGATTTTGTTTTACGTTCTGTATGAAGCAGCATTTGGTAACGTGAGTCTCTACCTGTAGTCTCCAGTGGTATAGCCCCGGCACAGGTTTGCTACCTTTGTGAGCATGTAAGCATAGTTTGACTCAGAAATTGCTTTCTCTTGTAATAAGCCTTTCCGTTTTTGTCCCTTTACTTTATTAGGATGGGATGGGAAATAATAGGTTTTTTTTTAAGAGCACAAAAGATCAGGGCTCATGACATGAAAATAATCTTTAACACACACAAACAAATACACTTTTTGGCACATCACATTTCACCCCTCCCCAATTCCCAGAGCGGTTTCTCTGATTTTTTAGTTCAAAGACTGCTTTCTTTAGCATGGGGGGGGGGGGGGGAGAGAGGGAAGACAACAATAAACAGCTGGGAGAAACAGTTCTAGGATGAAGGCACACTGGCTGGGCTGCCATCCAGCATCACAGACCGCAAAACAAGATGGGCTGGATTTCTGAAGCACTTAGAAAAAGCAGTTGGGGGAGGAAATGAGGGGCACTTATCCCTCTCCCCCACCAGTTGCTTTCCCCCTCTGCTTTCTCTTCCTCTGGCCTTGGTGAAGATTTGACGTTTTCATCCCCAAAAAGTTTTTGATTTGAGTTTCTACTGAAATGAGGCTGCATTTTAATGTTGTATTTTAATCTTGTTTTTAAGTTGTATCTTAATCAATTGTTTTTATACCTGGTGTTAGCCGCCCTGAGCCCAGTCTTGGCTGGGTATATATAAAATTTATTATTATTATTATTATTATTATTATTATTATTATTATTATTTAAACCTCTCCCTCCCCCTCCATAGGATTCAAAATGCCAGTTTACCAGGCTGTACACATGCCTGGGACTTGCAAAGGGAAAGTGGTGGGTAGAGGAAGGCTAAAGCATCTGCTTCAAATCCCTCCTGCCCAATGTTACACCCCCCCCCCCAGCAAAGAACTGGATCATTGTGAACCACTTTGAGGTTCTGTTTACAATCCACATTATGTTAAATGAAGCAAAATAAATATAATTACATGCACACTGGTATAACATGTAGGGCTCCCCTCTCCTCCCCCCCCCCCAAGAATCCTGGGAGACGTAGTTTGATAAGCGTGCTGGGAATTGTAGCTTTGCTAGGGGCTAACTACAGTCCCCAGGATTTGGGGGAGAATGTTCTTTAAAGGTGCTTTGGACATATTGTGTGTGTACAGTCCAAGTCCACAATAAACTACTGTGGAAGTGCCCACAAATGGGGATCACTTTCCTTCTTCCCCATCCTCCCAGTAACTAGAGCACTGTTTTGGTGCCCTTAAAGTAAGCTTATTTCATCCATTTACCTGATAAACCACAGCAGGCAGTTTTTAAAATTATTATTATTTTTAAAGACTGCAGTTCTGGGGCTTTGGGTTCTGCAGTACAAGACATCTGTGAAATAAAAATAGAACCTAGTAAATGCGTTTTATTGTTGGCACACAATCTGAAACACAAAACTTATTTGAAACAGTCGAAACAGTACAACGTAAGTGCGTCATATTGTTGGTGCCCAGAGAGCGTTTTTCGAACATAAAATACAGCGGATCATTTAGTGAGTGGAGGGGCCCAGTTATGTTCTAGGAGACTTGAGGGCGCTTCCAGTGCTGTCACTGTTTTCCAGTGGGATTCAACCACATACCAGCAAATTCAAGTTGCACAACTGAAGGCAATTGGAAGGTCTTGTGCAACAAATCTGCTACTCCACTATATACCCACCAATATCTTGGTTTTCCCTCTGGCTACCACAGTAAACTTGGGAGATTTAAAGTACACACAAAGAATCCCCAATGAATCCTCAAAACTGTGGTTTGTTAGAGGTGCTAGGAAGAGTAGCTCTGTAAGGAGTGAACTATGGTCCCCAGAAGTCTTTGCAAGAAGCCATGTGCTTTACATGTGCTTTACATGCAGGTATGAGCTTACACCTTTTCCAAATGACTCAGGCATCTCTCCGCAAATGCTGGCAGGGTTAGGCCTCCGCTGCAGGAAATGTAAGTAAATTCAGAGACCGGCAATCCATTTGGCCGATTTGTACTTCTAGAGAACATCTAAGCTGCCTCTGTCAAAACAGAAGCCACTCGGGGAGTTATTTCAGATCACCTTCAGCCAGAAATGTGACAGCAGCAGTGACAGCAACAAATTAAACAGCTTTGACTCTGAACTGCGGCAGCAGACCACAAAAGGAACCAAGTATTTTTCCTGCCAGGTTCTTGAGCCTGCTGTGACACATAGAAATTCAACAATCGAGGGGATTATCGCCGAGGGTAGCGAGATGTGAAATTCAACCCAGGACCCTCTCTGACCACTGCCCTTTAGTCTTGGAAATAAAAAATGAAGTAAAGGGACAATATAGGTGGAGGGTGAATGAACACCTATTCGAAATCGGAGAGGTGACGGAAAAAGCTAGAAGTACTCTGAAAAATTATTTTGAGTTAAATTTGAATAGGGACACCCCCATAGATATAGTATGGGACGCCGGTAAGGCAGTCCTAAGGGGTTTTTTGATACAACAAAACAGCCATAGAAGGAAACTAAGGGAACAAAAGAAAGAGGACATCCTCACCCAGTTAAAAGATTGTGAGAGGAAACTGACCATAAACCCGGGGGATGAAAGGATTATCCAAACCTCTAAAGTGCTACAGTCACAATACTCAGCCTTATTAAACCAAGAGGTAGAATGGAGAATTAAGTTTATGAAACAGAAATACTTTGAGTCGGCTAACAAAACGGGGAAGTTACTTGCGTGGCAGTTAAGAAAAAGGAATAAACAAAAAGTAATTAACAAATTGATAATGGAGGATAAGACTATAGAAGAACCAGATGAAATAGAAAAAAGGTTTGTCCAATTCTTTGAGAAGCTGTATGAAAAAGGAGAGGAAGACAGTGTGGAAATAGGAAATTACCTGGATCAATGTGGAGGGAAATACCTGACAGAAGAGGATAGTGCCCAATTAAATAAGAAGATTACAGTAGAGGAGATTAAGGAGGCTATTAAGAGAATGAAGCCTGGGAAAGCTGCCGGACCGGACGGTCTGTCCTCTAAATATTATAAAACATTAGGGGAATATCTAGCCCCGGTGCTTGCGGATGTTATAAATAATATTTTACAAGGAGGGAAAATCCCTGAATCTTGGAAAGAGGCATACATTACCTTAATACCAAAAACAGAAACTGAAAAAACAGACATAAGAAACTATAGACCAATTTCTTTGCTTAATAGCGATTATAAGATCTTCGCAGATATTCTGGCAAATAGACTCAAGAAGCATTTAAAGAAATATATTCATAAAGACCAAGCAGGATTCCTCCCTGGCAGGCAACAGAAAGATAACGTCCGGCACATCTTAAACATCATTGAATATTTAGACATGAGGATAGACATCCCGGCGCCCCTGATCTTTATTGACGCCGAAAAGGCCTTCGATAATGTTTCGTGGAAATTTTTATTACAATGTATGAAAACGGCAGGAATAGAAGGCCCTTATATGGAAGGTATAAAGGCTATATACTCAGGGCAACGGGCCAGGTTGATTATTAATAGTAACCTATCCAAATCCTTTATGATTATGAAAGGCACAAGACAGGGATCCACATTGTCACCCTTGTTATTTATCATGGTGCTGGAAGTAATCGCAAACAAAATTAGGGAAACATCTAATGTAAAGGGGATAAGAATCGGAGAAAAAGAGTACAAATTAAAAGCTTATGCCGATGATTTGGTTTTATCTTTAGAGAACCCAGTGGATAGTACTAGTAGTGTAATAGATCTTTTAGAGGAATTTGGGAATTTGTCCGGATTTAAACTAAATAGGAAAAAAACTAAAATCTTAATAAAGAATCTGGATGACCATGTGAAAACTCAGCTGGAGCAAAAAATAGGCATTAAGGTCGTGAATAAGGTAAAATACCTGAGAATTTGGATATCCCCGAAAAATATAAATTTAGTGGAAGATAATTATAACAAGGTGTGGCAAGAAATTAAGAAAGATCTGGAAACTTGGAATAGGCTGAAATTAACCTGGACAGGAAGGATGGCAGCGATAAAGATGTGTATCCTTCCGAGACTGCTATTCCTATTTCAGAACATTCCTGTAATTAAAGGTACCACATGTTTTAAGAATTGGCAAAAAACCCTCGCTAAATTCATATGGCAGGGAAAAAGGGCTAGAGTCAAGTTTAAACTCCTTACAGACTCAAGAGAGAGAGGGGGCTTTGCAGTCCCGAATATAAGGCTTTACTATGAGGCAGTTTGCCTTTGTTGGATAAAGGATTGGGCCACCCTAAGAAACACAGATTTACTAGACCTAGAGGGTTTTAACATCAGGTTTGGTTGGCACGCCTATTTGTGGCAGGGGAAAGGCAAGGTCCACAGAGGCTTTTCTAACCATGTTATTAGAGGCTCGCTACTTGAAGTTTGGAATAGGAATAAAAATTTGATTGAAAAAGGCACCCCCTGGTGGCTCTCTCCAATTGATATTATTAAAATAAAAAAATTAAATATGACAGGTGAAAGGTGGACGTATGAAGATCTCTTAGTCAAAACAGAAGAGGGGTGGAAGATTAGGCCATATGAGGAGATGAAGGAAAAGATTAAGGAATGGATACAATTCCACCAAATCAATGCTTTGTGGAGCGAACACAAAAAATTAGGGATGAGCGAAAAAAAGTCGAAATACCAGGTAGAAATCCTAGAAAGTAACAATAAAATTCTCTCCAAAATGTATAAACAATTACTGGATTGGGATACCAAAGATATAGAGGTGAAAGGAGTGATGGTTAAATGGGACAGAGATCTTGGCCACAATGTGGAATATAATAAATGGCAGACACTTTGGAAGAAGGGTATGAAGTTCTCGGCATGTGCTGCTCTCCGAGAAAATTTAGAAAAAATGATGTACCGTTGGTACCTGACCCCGGCAAAACTGGGGAAGATGTACAAAACCGGAGACATTACATGCCGGAGGTGTAAAGCAAAGGTAGGGAATTTTTTCCATATTTGGTGGACCTGTGATGTGGTGAAAAAATTCTGGGGACAAATCTATGAGGAATTGAAAAAAATATTGAAGTATAACTTCCCTAAAATACCTGAGGCGTTTCTCTTAGGTATGATCGGTGAGGAGATAAAGAATGCGGACCAAACCTTTTTCCAGTATGCCACGGCGGCGGCTAGAATTTTAATAGCGCAAAACTGGAAATCCCCCGATATGCCTACGATCAGAGACTGGCAAGTGAGACTGCATCAGTACATAGAATTAGCGAGATTGACACAAAGAATTAGGCATCACAACAATGCAAAATTAAAAAATGACTGGAATAAATTTATATGTTATATGGAGGTTAATTTTGGAATTAATAATTTAACAGCAGACGGTACTTAATACCTACCACGTTTCAGAATGATGGTATTGACAACTGCAGAAAGAGTATAAGATAATGTAATCCTAAACCGAGTTGGACGGAGGTCTATTGTTTGTAAGTTTGTAAGTTTGTAAGTTTTTTTTTCTTTTTTTCTTTTATGTCTATTGTCCTTTGTATTTTTAATTTTTGTATTTTTTCCCTTCTTTTTTCTTTCTTTTTTCATCTGTGTTTGCCTTCTTCCTCTATGGTTTTTATTATTTTTGTTATATTTTTGTATGTAACTTTTAAAAAATTGCTCAATAAAGATATTATATAAAAAAAAGAAAGAAATTCAACAAGTAGGCATCTGGGAATTCCCAGGCATGACCACACCAGACCACACCTGGAATACTGTGTCTGATTCTGGGTACCACAATTTAAGAAGGATGTTGACAAACGGTGGCCAGAGGTTATTTTATACAACAAAACTCAATTAGAAGGAAAAAGAGAGAGAAGGAAAAAATAGATTTATTAGAGGAAATTAAAAAGAAAGAAAAACAGTTATATAGGAAAAAATCGGGAAATGAGATATTAAAACAAGAAATAAAGCTATTGGAATTGGAATATGCCCATATTATAGAAAAATAGATTGAAGGGAACATTCAATTTTGGAAATACAAAAACTTTGAATTTGCAAATAAGCCAGATAAGATGCTTGCCTGGCAGTTGAAGAAAAGAAGGAATGAGAATACGATTAATAGATTGAAAGTAGACAAAAGGCTGATAGATGACTCTAAGGAGATAAATAGTATTTTTGAGAACTTTTATAATAAGCTATATTATAAAGGAAAAGAACAAGAAGAAATAGATAAATTCCTAATACAACATAAATTTCCAGAAGTAGCAAAAGAAAAGATATAAGTGCTAAATGAACTGATAACAGCGATGGAGATACATGAGGCTATCAAAAAGGCAAAATGGAGATACATGAGGCTATCAAAAAGGCAAAAAGGCAAAGTCCCCAGGGCCGGATGGCTTACCAATAGAATACTACAAAAAATTGGAAGATCTGTTAGCACCACCATTGAAAGAAGTAATGAATAACACAATAAACAATGGGAAGGCACCAGAGTCATGGGCAGAGGTATTTATAACTCTTATAGGTAAACACGGAACAGATTTAGAATTGGCAACTAATTATAGACCAATTTCTTTGTTGAATTCCAATTATAAAATATTTGCGGGCATTGTAGCAGAGAGGTTAAAACATATATTAAAAGATATTATGCATGAAAATCAATCAGGCTTTTTGCCGGGAAGGCAGATAAGAAATAACACAAGGAACATCACTAATATTATTGAATACCTTGAGTTCCAAAGAGATAAACAGGTGGCCTTAATGTCAACTGATGCGGAGAAGGCGTTTCACAATATCTCTTGGTATTCTATGAGAAAACATATTAACATAATGGGACTGGGGGAAAATTTTGAAAAAGGGGTTGGTGCAATTTATTGCAAACAAAAAGCTAAAATTATTGTCAGTGGTAGACTAACAGGGAATATTGAGATCTCAAAGGGAACTAGGCAAGGATGCCCTTTAACTCCTTTACTCTTTATATTGGTGTTAGAGATATTAATAAATAAAATTAGAAAAGATGAGAATATAAAAAGGATTGTGATGGGGGTAAGAGCCTTTGCGGATGATTTGATCATTACTACTGAAAATCCAATAGAATGTATCCCAAGAGCAATAGAATGTATAAATGAATTTGGATACCAAGCTTGGCTTTAAAATAAAAAAATACACCAGCATAAAATACACCAGCATAACACTTCCTGTATCTATCGAAGTGGACTGATGCCACAATAAATCTCCTTGACTTCAAGGTGTCACAGCAAGCCTTGCTGTGAGATTTTCGCAAGAGAGGGCAAGCCTGTGTGTCTTCCGGTCTCTTTCAATGCTTATACCAGAGGTGTCAGTTGAATGATGCAACCCTGCTGTCCACAGAGAGGAAAGTGAAGGAAAGAAAATGACTGTTTTTTTCTCTCTCTCCCAGCAACGCATAAGAAAGCCTGAGACTTCTGGCTTTACATTACATGCAAAAGAATTCCTTCCTGATCCCCTGCCAAGGAGCTGGAATGTAAACAATAGCTATCGGGACAATGGCAGCAGATCCCAGTCCCTTCCAGACCCCCAGAGGAATCTGGTGTCAAACAGGAGCATCAGCTAAAGCAATCAGAGGGGCAGCCGAAAACTCAGGGACCTGCGTCCCTGCAGAAAGCACGAGCAGTTTAAATACAGAACAATCGTAGGAGCGAGAGTCCAGAAGGCTCTCTGGGTGTGAATGGCAAGTCCATTCTCTCCTCGGAGGTATAGAGAGCTTGGCTCTGGCCTGAGGCACCAGGAAAAAAGGAGGAGGAGGAGGATGTTTTGGCTTCAGGCCTGGAACTAAGTCTTTGGCTTAGCATCGGCACAGGGTCCAGTTGGAACCACTCCATCATTTCCCTTGGGTTAGCTTGGGAATGTTGTCCCAATATGCAAGTTAAACCCCTTCAGGCAGGCCTCTTTGATAAGGAGCAAATTCCTTTGCTTGAAGAAGAAGAAGGCAAAAGAAGTTGTGTCAGTTCCATAATAAAAATGCCAAAAGCCACAGGTAGGCAACACCTTCATTAGCACCACCAGAGCTGTCAGAAACAGAGTGTGCAAGGTTTCAAATTCTCCAGAGCTCTTCATCAGAACAGAGGAGGGAGAGAGTGGGGGACGGACGAACACAGACATCCAAGCCACAAGCTCTGCATTTAGTCACAAGATGATGGCAAGCTTACAAGAAGAATGTAAGACGAGCCCTGCTGGATCAAGTCAATGGCCCAGCGTCCTGTACTCACAGTGGCCAACCAGATCCTGTACAGTAAATATCCACAAACAGGACTTGAGAACAAGAGGAAGCTCCCCCCCCCACTGTCTCGTGGTTTCCAGCAACTGGTATTCAGAAGCCTCTGACTCTGAAGGCAGAGCATGTCATGAAGGCTAATAGCCATTGACATTCTTATCCTCCCTGAATTTGTCCAATCCTCTTTTAAAGCCACCTAGGTTGGTGGACATCGCTGCCTCCTGTTGTGGGACGTGGGTGGCGCTGTGGTCTAAACCACCGAGCCTCTTGGGCTTGCCGATCAGAAGGTTGGCGGTTCGAATCCCCGTGATGTTGTGAGCTCCCGTTGCTCTGTCCCAGTTCCTGCCAACCTAGCAGTTTGAAAGCACACCAGTGCAAGTAGATAAATAGGTACCGCTGCGGCAGGAAGGTAAATGGTGTTTCTGTGCACTCTGGCTTCCATCACAGTGTCCCGTTGCGCCAGAAGCGGTTTAGTCATGCTGGCCACACGACCCGGAAAGCTGTCTGCAGACAAACGCCTGCTCCCTTGACCAGATGAGTGCACTAACCCCATAGTCACCTTTGACTGGACGTAACTGTCCAGGGGTCCTTTACCTTTACATTAACTTTGCGCTGCATGAAGAAAGACTTTCTTTTATCTGTCCTGAACCTTCCAACATTCAGCTTCCACGACCTACCCACGTGATGCTGACATAAACCCCTGCACTAACACCAGGCAACAGAGAGAAAAAACAATACCCCCCATCTCTCTGCCCCCCTTCCCCCTCTATTTTGCCTTGGTCAAAGCACACCTGGAATATTGTGTCCTATTCTGGGCACCACAATTTAAGAAGGATGTTGACAAGATGAAACGTGTACAGAGGAGGGCAACCGAGATAATCAAGGGTCTGGAAACCAAGCCTGATGAGGAGCAGTTGAAGGAGCTGGGTATGTTTAGCCTGGGAAAGAGGAGACTGAGATATGATAGCCATCTTCAAATATCTCAAGGGCTGTCTCATAGAAGAGAGAATTATCTTGTTTTCTCCTGCTCTGGAGGGTAGGACTTCAAGTTACAAGAAAGGAGATTCCAACTTACATTCAGAAGAACTTTCTGACAGTAAGAGCTGTTCAACAGTGGAACAGTCTCCCTTGGGGGTTGTGGACATTCCCTGGGGGCAATGTTATTTTTCTAGAAAAAGGGGTGCTGGAACTCACCATGAACACCTCCCTCTTTCTCATAAGCTGGCAATGTCACCCACCTGAGTGGTGCTGGAACTGAGTTCTGGTGAGCTCCCCTTGGAAAAAGCCCTATTTGGAGGTTTTTAAGCAGAAAGGTTTTTAAGACGCAGGTGGCGCTGTGGGTAAAAGCCTCAGCGCCTAGGGCTTGCCGATCAAACGGTCGGCGGTTCGAATCTCCGTGGCGGGGTGCGCTCCCGTTGCTCGGTCCCAGCGCCTGCCAACCTAGCAGTTCGAAAGCACCTCCAGGTGCAAGTAGATAAATAGGGACCGCTTACTAGCGGGAAGGTAAACGGCGTTTCCGTGTGCGGCTCTGGCTCGCCAGAGCAGCGATGTCACACTGGCCATGTGACCCGGAAGTGTCTCCGGGCAGCGCTGGCCCCCGGCCTCTTGAGTGAGATGGGCGCACAACCCCAGAGTCTGTCAAGACTGGCCCGTACGGGCAGGGGTACCTTTACCTTTACCTTAAGCAGAGGTTGGATGGCCATCTGCCATAGACGCTTTAGTTGAGATTCCTGCATTTGAACTAGATGACACTTGGGGTCCCAATTCTAAGATTCTGTAATTCTTTTCCCCCAACCGCAAAATGTCTGTGACAAAAGTGTCTCTCAGTAAATGTAAACGAACTTTGAAAAAGATTCTATAAATTGAAAGTGGAGACAGTAGATGTCCCTTTCCCTGTTTATCTGTTGTGTAGCACACAAAAAATCCTTAATAAAAACTAATTTGAGAAAAAGAAAGAAATAGTGAACTTGCCCTTGGATTTATTGTGAGTTCACCCTGGCAGCGTCTAGGAGGCAAAACGGTACATCTGGGTAAGAAAAGTGACCTGGATGGGAGAATTTGTGTGTATAAAAAGCCCTTTGGTGTTGCTACAGTACCAGAGCTGAGAAAGTTCAATTTTAAAAGAAACTAGTTTTAGCGCAAGTTCAACACATCCAAAAAGGAAATAATTCCAGTTCATGTTTGTCCTGTTACAAAATGAACTAGCTTGGTTTATGTTCGGTTCACAGTTCAGTTCAAGTCCATCCAAATTATCCTCAGCAAGAAGAAAAAAATCTGCATTCAGAATGCTAGAAACTGCTGCACTGAAGTATAAAATATGCTTAAGAAGATTAAGAAAACATCAAAACACACCCACAGTGGAATGTGAATTATTTGATTTATGTTCCCCAACAATTATGGTTTGTATGTTTAAAAGCCAAAAGAGTCAAAACTGTACACATGTAAGAAAACGAACTCAAACATGAAGCAGAAAACATTCAAAGTACGACCCCAAAACAAACTTCAGTTCACCTGGCAATTAGAAGAACTACTTTCAGGTGTAGTTCAGAGATTTTTGAATTAAATCAGTGAACTTCACTCATTCTGAGCACTGCTTAAATTGAGATGGGATTGCTTAAATAAATACACAGACAGTCAACCAATCATTATTACAAAGCAGTTTCAGCACCCTTGGAAAAATACAACTACAACAACACCCTTCTCCTCCTGAAATCTTTCTGCAAATCTGGTCCCAGATTCTTGAAGTAATTAAGTAAAAGTTGCTAAGCTGAACTAGTTCATTCCAGGTTTTGTACAGAACTGAGTTCCTGGTGTATATAGGGTTTTGGTTTTTTTGCAGGGTGTGTGTGGAGGTTTACAACCAATGGGTAGTGCAGCACATCTGCATTGGGGTTGGAAGAAGGAGAGAGTGTTTTTGTGCCTGGATCCTGCTGATGTTTCCCACAGGCATCTGATTGGCCACTTTAAGAACAGGATGCTGGACCAGAAGAGCTATGGGCCTGATTCAGTGCTGGCAGCCTCTTCCGCTGCTCCCGCGATGGGGAAGCTGCTGACTAGAAATTCTTGTCGGGAGTCTTGCCCTATTGTTTACAGCCATCAGCTCCAAAATCCTGCAAGCCAAGCTGTTGACTTTGTCACGCAACAAAAGCAACGAAAGAAAAAGAAGAAAGGAACATGATCAGTTCCAGGCATTTCTGCTGAACTTTGAAGAGCATTCTGGTTGAAGTACTGAACTCTGGACCAATCCTAGGCAAGACAACAGGAGAAAAGGAAGGTCAGGGTGGTGCAGTGGTTAGAGCAGTCTTGGTTGCCTATTGGTATATGGCAGGTATGAGGAAACTTGGTCCTGAGGATGCTGTTGAACTGCAACTCCCATCATCCCTGGTCACTGGTATCACTTTCTGTGGCTGGTGGGAGTTGTAGTTCACCAACATCTGAAGGACCAAAGATTCCCCCACCACACACAAAACATGTATATAGGAATAACTTGTCCAGGCTAATGAGGGAGCTTTGAAGCCAGAACTTTATAAGCTAATCCAAGAAAGCCAAGATTTCCCCCATCATTCAGCCCAGACACTGAGGTCCAGCTCCGTGGGCCTTCTGATGGTACCCTCACTGCGAGAAGTGAGATTACAGGGAACCAGGCAGAGAGCCTTCTCGGTAGTGGTGCCTGCCCTGTGGAATGCCCTCCTAGCAGATGTCAAGGAAATAAACAACTACAGTGGTACCTCGGGTTAAGAACTTAATTCATTCTTGAGGTCTGTTCTTAACCTGAAACTGTTCTTAACCTGAAGCACCACTTTAGCTAATGGGGCCTCCTGCTGCCGCTGCGCTGCCGCTGCACAATTTCTGTTCTCATCCTGAAGCAAAGTTCTTAACCCGAGGTAATATTTCTGGGTTAGCGGAGTCTGCAACCTGAAGCGTATTTAACCTGAAGCGTATGTAACCAGAGGTACCACTGTATCTGACTTTTAGAAGACACCTGAAGACAACACTGTATCGAGAAATTTTTAATGTCTAAAGGTTTACAATTTTATATGTGCTGTAAGCCGCCTAGAGTGGCTGGGGAAACCAGATGGGCAGGGCATAAATATATTATTATTATTATTATTATTATTATTATTATTATTATTAAAGGAGCCTTCACAGAGTCGCTTGATCCACCAGCCATATTCTTCTCTTAGTCCAGGCTCACATTTCCCAAGAAAACTCATGCTTGGAATTGACAGATGTTTTGCAGTACCTAAAAATATAAAGATGGCTTTGTTCACAGCAGGAAGCAGCATTTTTTAAAAAACATAACATTTCACGTTGCTCTTTGGGAGGGATGGAATGTCAAGGGAATCTACCACCACCCAGAAAACAAAAACCCAGCAACGTTGTCTATAAACAGTTCATTGACACCATGAGCTGTTTGCTTGCCTAACTGAACATCTGTGCTAATGTTCCTTTCTCCAATGGAAGAACAAGACAGAATGACCAGGCTCAAGGGATAAGAGGGATGGAAGAGGGGTGGGATAAAGTATATGATTAAAAGAGCTGAGACAGAATTATACTATTCTTCTATCTTTTTAGCAGCTCTTGGACGGGATGTCAGAGAATTCCAATGACAACGAAAGACATTAATTGGGAAGGGTCTTAGCTCAATGTTAGAGCACCTGTTTTGAATGCAGAAGGTTTCAGATTCAATCCTTGGCATTGTAATAAGGTTAAAGCTTACTGGGAAATGATATATAATGAACTGAAAAAGATGTTTAAAATAACGTTTGTAAAAAACAACAACCCAGAAGCTTTCCTTTTGGGAATTATAGGGACAGAACTACCCAAACTGTATAGAAATTACTCGTGTATGCGACTACAGCGGCAAGAATGCTACTTGCCCAAAAATGGAAAGAAGAAGAAGTCCCAGCGAAAGAAGAATGGATACAAGAACTTACGGAATATGCAGAAATGGCGAAAAATAAAAAATCAAGATAACAAACTTTTTTATGAAAGAATAGAAATGGTTTGCTGAATATTTACAAATAAACTGTAAACAGATAAGAACACCAGCAGGGTTATTGTAATAACCTGCAGTTTTATAAGAGTATATATTTAAAGTAGATGAATAAATGAGCAAATTAAGTTAATTTGGTTATGCAGAAAATATTTAAAATAAATTTAAGGAACCGCAGAAAGAGGGGGAAGGAAGTCAAGTTTTGAAATGTTAAAATGATTGTAAAATTATTGAAATGTATAAAATTGAAAATCATAAATAAAATACTACTACTACTACTACTAATAGTTTCAATCTGGATACGTAACTTTTGGGTTACAAACGCCACAAAACCGGAAGTGTATACCTCCAGGTTTCACCCCGCGCACATGCACAGAAGCAATCTGCAATCTGCATGCCGCGTGCATGTGCAGAAGCGCTCAATTGTGCCGCGCATGTGCACAGAAGTGACACCTCTGACTACGGACTTTTCGGGTTGCAGATGAACCCCCGGAACGAATTTAATTCATATCCAGAGGGTCCACTGTACTGAGTTAGATGCACCAATGGCCTGACCCAGTGTAAGGCAACTTTCTATATTCCAGCCAGGCAGAAGAACTCAATGAGGGTGTGGCCTGCAGAAGGGGGTGTGGCCTAGGGAGAATGCCAAGGGGCAGAGTGCTCTGGAGCAGGGCCAGATTTACATACAGTGGTACCTCAGGTTACATACGCTTCAGGTTACATACGCTTCAGGTTACACACTCTGCTAACCCAAAAATAGTGCTTCAGGTTAAGAACTTTGCTTCAGGATGAGAACAGAAATCATGCTCCGGTGGCGCGACGGCAACAGGAGGCCCCATTAGCTAAAGCGATGCTTCAGGTTAAGAACAGTTTCAGGTTAAGAACGGACCTCTGGAACGAATGAAGTACTTAACCCGAGGTACCACTGTATAAGCTAAACAAGATATAGCTTAGGGGCCCACTCTCT
This sequence comes from Podarcis cretensis, assembly GCF_951804945.1. Taxonomy (NCBI): domain Eukaryota; kingdom Metazoa; phylum Chordata; class Lepidosauria; order Squamata; family Lacertidae; genus Podarcis; species Podarcis cretensis. The sequence goes on along the minus strand of NC_137185.1, from coordinate 35,033,790 downwards.
TGGGGGCTGCCAAAAAAATTAAAGGAAAAAAACAACTGGATGTTTCCCCAGCCACTCTGGGCGGCTTCCATAAAAACCAAAAATACACTAAAATATCACAGATTAAAATATCACAGAATTGACCTGCGCCTCCATGGACAGCTGTGAGTCCAAAATGACTCCCAGGCTGTGCACCTGGTCCTTCAGGGGCACAGTTACCCTATTCAGGACCAGGGAGTCCTCCACACCAGCCCGCCCCCTGTCCCCCAAAAACAGTACTTCTGTCTTGTCAGGATTCAACCTCAATCCATTAGCCGCCATCCATCCTCCAACCACCTCCAGGCACTCACACAGGACCTTCACTGCCTTCACTGGTTCTGATTTGAAAGAGAGGTAGAGCTGGGTATCATCTGCATATTGATGGACACCCAGTCCAAACCCCCTGATGATCTCTCCCAGCGGCTTCATATAGATGTTAAAAAGCATGGGGGAGCTCCTGCTATATAAAGGGCCCCATTACCTTCAGTAGCTTAGGGCCTCATCAAACCTAAATCTGGCCCTGCTCTGGAGGTTCACATTTAGTCCCCAGTCCTGAGGTGTCCTGCACTAAGTGTAAGGCTTTGATTGTTACAGACGATCTCAATAAATAATAATAATAATAATAATAATAATAATAATAATAATAAATTTTAATTTATACCCTGCCCTCCCCAGCCAAGACTGGGCTCAGGGAGGCTAACACTGAATATAAATACAGTAAAAGCATTTTAAAACAAAACAAAACAAAACAAAACAAAACAAAACAAAACAAAACAAAACAAAACAAAACAGATGATTAAAATATAAGTTGGAATACAGTTTAAAATGCAGTTTAAAATGCAGCCTCATTTAAGTGGTAGCTTAGAGATCAAAGCCATAAGGGGAGAAAACGTCAAATATTCACTGGGGCCAACTATCTATGCTGGTCCTACATGGGCCAGCAAAAAGAGCTGAGAGAAAATTTATATACAAATCCCATATAAGGGGTTCTAATAATAATAATAATAATAATAATAATAATAATAATAATAATGGGGGGGGGGTTAGACTGAGTCCAGCCCAAAGGCCAGGCCCTGCGGAAAGGTGTCAAATCCCAGAGGGCCATGATCTCCTGCGGTAGGGCATTCCACCAGGCCAGAGCCAGAGGTGAAAAGGCCCTGGCCCTGCTTGAGGCCAATCTAACCTCCTTGGGGCTTCAGATTTCCAAAGTCCCCTTCCCAATGGGGGACTGAGCTCTACAGCTGCAAATATAACATTTTAAGTGTGTGTTTAAGTGCATTATTCAAATGTGACACTAGATGGCGGTGGTGAGTTCAAATACAGTATGGCAAATTCAATATATTTTTCAAGGTGTGTGTGTTTTTTTTTTAATGCATTCTCGCTTTTTTTTTTTTTATAAGTGTCTAGATTCCACCAGTGTCTCCCTCTTTAGATGGCAATGTACCAGTACTCCACTCACTTCAAATTGCAGTAAGCCAGCCCTTCTCCATTTGCGGGGCCCTCCAGCTCATTTTGCTGAGTGGGGTCCTGAATCCAAACCCTATCCTGGCAGCGGACTTCCGGAGGCGGCGCAAACGACAATGGCGGTCCTTCTCGCGCTGAGAAGGAAGCTCTTCAGAATCGGGTCGTCCGCTACGGCAAAGCGGAGACCCGTGTTGGAAAACTCCAGGGAGCAAGAGCCTGGGGACGTGGGACTCGGCGGGTGCCGAAAGCGACCCTGGAAACGTTGAAGAGACCCCGTAAGGAGCCTCGGATCGTGGAGGGGGTCGCGGCGCTGTGAGTCGATCGCTACTCTGAAGAGTGAAGCCGCGCAGCTGCTGTCGGTGAGCGCTGACCTTTTTTCCTTGAATTACTGGGAACTGAAAAGCAACAACCCGTGAGTAAGAAGGGACTTTTTACGTTTGGAGCTTAAATTAATGGAAATTCGGCTGAAAGCGGAGAGATGTTAAAAGGAAGTCCGTCTTCCGCTGCTACTTAAACTTCAAAGCAAAAAGAGCTGGAGCCGTGGAGCCATTGAAGAGGCTTTTAAACTATTTGATTTGAGCATTTTTTGAAGCTGTTTTTGGGTAAAGTAAGGATCCAACTTATCTATTGGACTTATCTTTTTAAGTGGACTGTGTCAATCTTCTGTTTTGGGAATTACAAATTTTAATTGAGAAGCCCAGGCAATAGGGCTGCCTGAACAGCAGAACTGTCAGTTTGCAGATTTGGCTATTGTGTATTTGGATTTGCAACAATCTGAGCTTATTTGGATTTGCTACTTTGGACTTGCTACTTTGAAATACCAGTTGGCACTTGTCAGAAACAATGTTATGTTACTAACACCAACTCTGCTAAACATTAGTTACTGAAGGTCTGTGGACATTAAACTGGACTTTATTGATTTTATTTGATTGGACTTCTTCCCTCAAAACATTCTAAGCTCCCTCTAGAGGATTTTGGATTTACAGCAGTGACACTACTTTACTTTCTCTTTCCTTTCCTCCTATTTGACTGTTTGCTCTTGGGCTGCTACATTCTCATGGGAACAACTCAGCTTGACCTTGACTCCTAGATAAAATTGGAATGAGTGGCACAAGAAAAAGAGGAGCAAGAACTAGACAAACAACTTTAACTTCAGCTTTACAGACACGTAGATCATCTGTACCTACTCTGCCGTCAGCAGGGGAAGAAGAAATTGTGTCTACTCTGCCGTTGGCAGGGGAAGAAGAAACTGAGCAGCTACGGTTGGAAGATATGGCCTCAGGAGCAACTGCTTCAATTCTAGAGAAAATTTATGAAAAATTGGAGTCTCTGGATAAAAAAGTAGAATCTTTGGATAAGAAAGCAGATGAACAAACAGCCAAAATTGACCAAAATACAGCTAGTCTAAATAAAATAACTGGACAGGTGGCACAGAACGTACAAGCAATTGGGCAGCTAACTGAGGCCACTGTAGAGAATCGTAAATTGGCTGAAACTACTAGCCAAAAGGTTGAAAATTTAGAACAAGAGGTAAAACCATTCTATAATCAAGTTGGAGAGCAACAAATGTATTTGTCTATGATAGAACTGCGGAATCGGGAAAATAATTTAAGGTTAAGGTCAATACCAGAAGTTGAAGAAGGAAACTTAGCTGAGTTCCTGACCAAAGAATTTTCCAAGTTCTGGCCTATCCAGGAAGAAAAGGACTTTAAAATTGTGTCGGCCTTCAGACTAGGAAAATTTGCAAAGAAAGATAAGCCCAGAGACTGTTTGATAACTTTGAGATCGAAGGAGGAAAGGGACAAGATATTGGGCCAACACTACGAAAAGTCACTGGACATTTTGGGTAGAAGAGCTGAAATTTACAAGGACATCCCGAAACAACTGCTGGACCTTAGATCCGCCTATCTTGAATTGGTCAGATTGTTAAGGAGCAACTCAATCATCTTTAGGTGGGAATTTCCTCAGGGATTATCCTTCACCTTCAGAGGGAAGAAAGTCAAAATTAAAACAATTGAAGACAGAGATAAATTTTTCACTGTCTACGGAGAGGACCTTCAGAAAGGAATTGAAACACCTTTGGGGCCTGGAGCATCCCCTGTACCTTTACCCTTGGAACCTGAAGACCCAGAGAAAAAGATACCACCCTTAGAGAAATAACAGAATTGTTCAGGATGTCTCTGCAGCTGTTGAGTTGGAATATTAATGGGTGCAATTCCCCGGAAAAAAGGAGAAAGTTATTTCATATATTGAAAAAAGAACAATTGGACATTATTTGTTTGCAAGAAACACATGTGACTAGGCTACACAGAAAAGTGCTAATAAATAAAAGATTAGGCCAAGAATTTATTTCTTCGGATCGAGTTAAGAAAAGAGGAGTGGTGATCTATGCAAAAGAGAGCCTGTCACCTAAATTTTTGTTTAAAGACGAGCAAGGAAGAATTTTGGCAATTGAGATACAGCACCAAGGAGAGAAGTTTTTGATATTAGGAATCTATGCACCAAATGAGGGGAAATCGGAATTTTACAAGAAGTTGCATGAGAGCATCCTGGACTATCTGGACTATGACAACATCATTATGATGGGAGATATGAACGGCGTGGTATCAACCAACATGGATAAGTCACAAAACCAAAATGTTACAAAAGATGGCAGACTACCTAAGACCTTTTTTGAACTGACCGACAATATGGACTTGATTGACATCTGGAGGACAAAGAACCCCTTGGGAAGAGAAGGAACATTCTTTTCTGAAGCCCAACTGACATGGACGAGAATCGACCAAATATGGATATCTAGAGGTCTGGCACCTAAGACCAGAAAGGTGGAAATCTGCCCAAAGACCTGCTCCGACCACAATGCTGTAAAGATGGATATGACACTACTACCAACCGGCTCCTTTAGATGGAAGATGAATGACAATTTGTTCAGAGACCAGGAGATTACCAAGAAGGCCCAAAAAGCCCTGAAGGACTATTTTGAGATAAATTTGAACACTACAGTGGAAAAAAGAACTATCTGGGACGCAAGTAAGGCTGTGATGAGGGGTTTTTTGATACAACAGAATGCTGTAAAGAAAAGGACACAAAATGAGAAAAAAGATAAGATTTTGAAGAAAATTAAAGAATTCGAGAAGAAGTTAAGATTAAATCCGAAGTCACAGCCGATTCTGAGAGAAATTAAACTTTATCAAGCACAATATTCCAAATGGATAAACCAGGAAATAGAGTGGAAAGTTAAATTAATGAAACAAAGAACATTTGAATCGGCGAACAAATGTGGAAAACTGCTAGCATGGCAGTTGAAGAAGAGACAAAAACTAAATACTGTTACAAATTTAGAGATTGAAGGAAGAAATATTCAGAACCCTGTGGATATCAGAAAATGTTTCCAGAGATATTTTAAAAAATTATATTCTCAAGGGCCGCAAGATGAAGCTGAGATAAAACAATTTTTGAAAAAGAATGGACTATCAAAATTATCACAAGAAAATAGAGTAATCCTGAACTCTAAAATAACACGACAAGAGATTGAACAAGCCATTCAGAACACGCAACTGGGCAAATCCCCAGGGCCAGATGGGCTCACCTCCAAGTACTATAAGACATTGAAAGACTATTTGATATAACCATTGCTGGAGGTTTGCAATGAAATTTTGGAGGGGAAGAAGGCGCCGGAATCGTGGAAAGAAGCGTTTATCACATTGATACCAAAAGTGGAAACTGAAAAGACCCAACTTAAGAACTACCGCCCCATCTCTCTTCTAAATGTGGATTACAAAATATTTGCAGACATTTTGGCAAGTAGATTTTAAAAAGTTTTGAACCAGGTAATTCACAAGGACCAGGCAGGCTTTCTCCCAGGTAGACATTTGTTTGCTAATACAAGGAACATTATTGATATTTTGGAACTCTTGCAAACAAATATCAATACAAAAGCAGTGTTAATTTTCATCGATGCGGAGAAGGCCTTTGATAATATTTCTTGGAAATTTATGGAGGAAAATTTGGAAGGGATGGGAGTGGGACGGGGTTTTGGAAATGGGATAGATGCAATTTATTCTGAACAAAAAGCTAAACTGATAGTAAACAATGTGATTACAGAAGAGTTCAAAATTGAAAAAGGAACACGACAGGGCTGTCCTATTTCCCCATTGTTATTTATTTCGGTCCTGGAGGTGCTCTTGAACACGATCAGAGGGGACCGGTTGGTTAAAGGGATTGAGGTCGGAGAGAAACAATATAAACTTAAAGCGTTTGCAGATGACCTAGTTTACAGGAGCCAGAATCTAGTACGAAAAAAGTATTACAACTAATTCAAGAGTTTGGTCGGGTAGCGGGATTTAAATTAAACAAGCAGAAAACTAAGGTGCTGGGAAAAAAATTGACAGTTACAGAGTCAGAACGGTTTCAGAAAGAGACAGAGTTAAATGTGGTTAAAAAAGTAAAATACCTAGGGGTGAACATAACAGCAAAAAATCTGAGTCTATTTAAAGATAATTATGAGAAATGTTGGGTTGAAATTAAGAGAGACTTAGAAACTTGGACAAGATTGAAACTTTCCTTGTTAGGCCGAATTGCTGCTGTAAAGATGAATGTATTGCCAAAAATGCTGTTTTTATTTCAAACATTACATTGTGGACAAAACAGAGTGTTTCCGGAAGTGGCAGAGAGATATTTCCAAATTTGTCTGGCAGGGCAAAAAGCCCAGAATTAAGTTTAAGATATTAACTGATGCGAAAGAAAGAGGGGGCTTTGCCCTGCCAGACTTAAGGTTGTATTATGAATCAGCAGCTTTCTGCTGGTTGAAAGATTGGCTGCTTCTTGAGAATACTGATGTATTAGATTTGGAAGGTTTTGACAATGCGTTTGGTTGGCATGCATATTTATGGTATGACAAGGTTAAGATTAATAGGAATTTCAAGAACCATATTGTCAGAAAAGCATTGTTTAATGTCTGGACAAAATATAAAGACTTATTGGAAAATAAAACTCCAAGGTGGCTTTCACCATTGGAAGCTAAGGCCCGAAAAAGACTCAATATGGAGGCAAATGGCTGAAGTATTGGGAAATATTAGAAAAAGATGGAGACAACTGGAAATTGCAGAGTCAGGAGAAAATGAAAGACAAAGTGCGAGATTGGTTACATTATGCTCAGATTAAAGAAGTTTTTAAACTTGATAAAAAATTAGGATTCCAGGTGGAAAAATCGAAGTTAGAAACGGAACTGTTAGAGCCTAAGACTAAGGTACTTTCAAGAATGTATAACTTGCTGTTAAAATGGAACACACAAGATGAAATGGTTAAATCGGCTATGATAAAGTGGGCACAGGACATTGGGCATAATATTATGTTTGAGGACTGGGAAAAATTGTGGGTTACTGGGCTGAATTTCACTGCATGTAACGCTTTGAAAGAAAATGTAATGAAAATGATATATAGATGGTACATGACCCCAGTCAAACTTGCAAAAATATACCACTTGTCTGATAATAAGTGTTGGAAATGTAAGGAAAATGAAGGAACGTTCTTTCACCTTTGGTGGACTTGCCCCAAAGTGAAGGCTTTCTGGGAAATGATATATAATGAGCTGAAAAAGGTATTTAAGTATACCTTTCTTAAGAAACCAGAGGCCTTCCTTTTGGGTATTGTCGGCCAAGGGGTATTAAAGAAGGATCGAACATTTTTTATGTACGCAACAACAGCAGCAAGGATACTCGTTGCCAAGCATTGGAAAACTCAAGATCTACCCACACTGGAGGAATGGCAGATGCAACTGATGGACTATATGGAATTGGCCGAGATGACGGGCAGAATCCGAGACCTGGGAGAGGAGACGGTGGAAGAAGATTGGAGAAAATTTAAGATATATTTGCAAAAGTATTGTAAATTGTATGAATGCTAAGCAGGATGTTTGATCATAAACAATTGGGCACCATGGAAACAGATGAAGTGAACTATGAAGATAAGTTAAACTTATGAAGAAACCAAATTTTTAGATAACTATTGGATTAATTTTAATGCGCCAAAGAGGAAACAAACATATCTAAAATTTAAGATATAATATTGTAAAAATTGACTTTAAGGTGGGGATAAGGTGATAAATTGCTGGTTTAATTTTTATAAACTTGGAATGCAGGAGCGGGAGATGTGAGGAAGTCCAAAGAGGATTAGAAAATATGCTATGACACATGATATTTTTGTATGTTTTATTCGGTTTGTTGTATTTAAAAAATCCTTAATAAAAATTTAATATATATATATATAAAAAAAAAACCCCTATCCTGGCAGCATTACTGCGTATCTTTGAATAAAGAGAGCAGTCCTAGGCCAGACTCACATGGGACACATTTGCAGAAATCTGCATCTCCAAACGGGCTGAGAAATCACGAGGATCTGTGAATGACTCAGTCGCGTGTCTCACGAATTCATGCAGAACATTTTTCCATGTATGCAGTCATGGGAATTAGAAGCGGGGGGGGGGGGGGGACGGGACTGCTCTTCTAAAGAAGAGTAACATTTGAGTTGGCTCTGAGATGCATCACAGCAAGTGTCCTCTGGGTGGTTATGAATAAGCCGAAAGGTCTGAAAGAGAAATGTCAAGAGCTGCTTGGAACAGGCATCCTGGCTGGCTGCTCTGTTGCAGTGCTGGTCAAAGGCAACGGCGATGCCACCTCCTGCCGCTCTCTGCATTCTGATGTTTGTTTTCATAACAGCTGGCCAACATGGCTTTGGCTCATTTTCCCTCCTGATCCCTCTGGAGTCAAAGCCAAAGTCAAAGTCCTTGCAGGCAGAATAAAAATGCAGATCTGGTTATTTTTACTAGGGAATGGGAGGTTTTAGAGCAGGCGTCAGCAACCTTTTTTTTTTTTAAAGATAATATTTATTACCTTTTCCAACAATTTAAAAACTACAAAAAATAAAAACAATACAATACAATACAATACAAAAAAACCCCACTATATTACACTAACCAAACACTAACATTAAACTAACAAAACAAAACAAACACAGTTTAAAACACATCAAAAAAATTCAATATCTTATCTTTCATTCACTTATTTCCGCGACCTCCTCACACCTCCCTTTTTGTATTCCACTTCTATTAATTTTTCCAGCAATTCCTTTCCATCTTCCTCTATTTTTAATCCTATAATTATCTTAACACATTCTAACCTTATTTTCCCTTTAATACTCTATTAATCTATTTATCCTTAATTCCTTATAACATTTCTACTGAAGCCATATAACTTCATTCCAACATTTTCTTAACATTCATTAATCTTACAGTATTTCCGTAAATAGTCTTTAAACTTTTTCCAGTCTTCTTCCACCGACTCTTCTCCCTGGTCTCGGATTCTGCCAGTCATTTCCGCCAATTCCATGTAGTCCATCAACTTCATCTGCCATTCTTCCCGGGTGGGTAAATCTTGTGTCTTCCAATATTTTGCAATGAGTATTCTTGCTGCTGTTGTTGCATACATAAAAAATGTTCTATCCTTCTTTGGCACCAATTGGCTGACCATGCCCAGGAGAAAGGCCTCTGGTTTCTTCAAGAAGGTATATTTGAATACCTTTTTCATTTCATTATAAATCATCTCCCAGAATGTCTTAATCCTTGGGCATGTCCACCAAAGGTGAAAGAATGTACCTTCAATCTCATTACATTTCCAACATTTATTATCGGGCAAATGGTAAATTTTTGCAAGCTTGACTGGTGTCATGTACCACCTGTAAATCATTTTCATTAAGTTTTCTCTTAGGGCATTACATGCCGTAAATTTCATACCTGTGGTCCATAACTGTTCCCAGTCAGCCATCATTATGTTATGTCCAACATCTTGTGCCCATTTAATCATAACTGATTTCACCATTTCATCCTGAGTATTCCATCTCAGCAACAAGTTATACATTCTTGACAAATGCTTAGTTTTTGGATCAAACAATTCTGTTTCCAATTTTTATTTTTCCACCTGGAAGCCAACTTTTTTGTCCGAATTATATGCCTCCATTATTTGGTAATAATGAAGCCAATCTCACACTTTATTTTTCAATTTTTCAAAGCCCTGCAATTTAATCTGTCTCCATCTTGTTCCAAAATTTCCCAATATTTCAGGCGTCAGCAACCTAAGGCCCATGGGCCACAAGCAGCCCACAGCGTTGTTTAACTGGCCCCGAGCCACCCCCGAACCAAGCTACTCGCTTGGCGAGTCCCCATGTGCTGCACTAAACCAGGACTTGCTTCTGCTGGAAGTCGTGTCTGCGCCGGAAATCGCGGGTGTGCACTCATGCGCGTGCACGATCCAGCCCACGGAAGGATCTCTGCTGGAGTGAACCGGCCCAGGCAAGGTAAACCTTGCTGACATCAGATGGGAAAAGAGCAGCAGCGGCAGTGAGAGGGGTCTGGGTTCTCATAGGTCCAGCTGCAGATTTGGGATTAAGAGCAGCTGGCATGGAGGGGGATGCTGTGTGGACGAGAAAGGCAGGAAATTAGATGACAAGTGGTCTGGCTGGTCAGAGCAGGTCATCTGAGTGCCCCATTATATCTGGAGCCCATCTCAGGAGGAGGACATTCATGCAACACAGAAGCAAAGGAATGCCACTCATGACAGGTCACCTCCCAGTCAGACTTTGCAAGGGTGCTCCCCAGTCTGCGTTGGACCCAGGCTACTCCGCATTAAAGGGCTGAGGATAACAATGAAAAAGAATCCCCTTAAGTCCACAAGAGTCCTAGGGATGCCAACCATCCATGAGAGGTGATAGGGAGGTCAGACATTCCTGGTTCCACAGGCAGGCCAGACAGTACCTGGGCAGGGGATCAAGGTGGTGGTTCAGTATCATCAGCGGGTGGCGCTGTGGTCTAAACCACTGAGCCTCTTGGGCTTGCTGATAGCAAGGTCGGCGGTTCGAATCCCCATGACGGGGTGAGCTCGCATTGCTCTGTCCCAGTCCTACCTAGCAGTTTGAAAGCACACCAGCGCAAGTAGATAAATAGGTACCGCTGTGGCAGGAAGGTAAACAACGTTTCCATGCACTCTGGTTTCCATCATGGTTCCCTTGTGCCAGAAGTGGTTTAGTTGTGCTGGCCACATGGCCTGGAAAGCTGTCTGTAGACAAACGCCGGCTCCCTCGTCTGAATGCGAGATGAACTCTGCAAACCCATCGTCGCCTTTGACTGGATATAACCATCCAGGGGTCCTTTACTTTACTTTTTTTTTTACCTTCAGTATCACAGCTAGCCAAGCCTCAGCACTTCATTCACACCCCCTGTCTATAATCCTGGACCGTCTCCCGCCAGTCCGTGCTGACAATATGGAACTAGATGCACTCAGTAGGCAAGGCTGCCTTTAAAGCACCATGTCATTAAAGAACAAGGCACTACCTCCCAGCCTCAGAAGAATTCTGGGTACAGTGGTACCTCGGGTTACATATGCTTCAGGTTACAGACTCCGCTAACCCAGAAATAGTATCTCGGGTTAAGAACTTTGCTTCAGGATGAGAACAGAAATTGTGCTCCGGCGGTGCAGCAGCTGCGGGAGGCCCCATTAGCTAAAGTGGTGCTTCAGGTTAAGAACAGTTTCAGGTTAAGAACGGACCTCCGGAACGAATAAAGTACTTAACCCGAGGTACCACTGTACTGTCATTTGTTAAGGAGTGCTGGGAGCTGTAACCCTGTGACGGGTAAACTGCAGCGCCAGAAGTCCTTGAGGGGAGGATATGTGCTTCGGATGTTTACTACAGGTATAATTGGGTCCACTTACGTTTTTGTTTCGAGGAGACTGGTTCCATCTCAGCCTTGAAGCTGCTTTGAGGTTTAACACTCATTGTTTGCTCCTGCTTTTAATGAAGGCTGCTGGCATCTCGGCTTGAGCCACATGAATCATTTCCATGCCCACATCCCTCCTTACCAGGATGCCGCTCTGCATGTGATGTGGGAAGAGAAGCATCTTGTTGTTTGCCCTCCCTGCCCCCTCTCCCTGCTAGAGAGAGAACCAGATCTCCCAGCAGAAGTCATGTTCAAGCCCTGGGTGGATTGTCTTGCATGAACGTCCTCCTCCTGAGATGGGCTCCAGATATAATGGGGCACTCAGATGACCTGCTCTGACCAGCCAGACCACTTGTCATCTAATTTCCTGCCTTTCTCGTCCACACGGCATCCCACTATCTATGCCAGCTGCTCTTAATCCCAAATCTGCAGCTGGACCTATGAGAACCCAGACCCCTCTCACTGCCACTGCTGCTCTTTTCCCATCTGATTCCTATTATCCTGCCAGATGTCTTAGGCTGGATCTACACCGATCTGTAAAAATGCTATTAAAGGCTATTAAAAAAAATTATATAGCTCTCAATGCAATTGCTGGTGGAGCACTGCTCTGCAGCGCCCTCTGGTGTCACATTTTTATAACACATTCTTAACGTTATAGCCACACCAGTGTAGGTTAGCACCTACTTTCAAACCATCCTTTGTCAATGGCTTCTTGGCTTCTCCGCCACTGGGACAACCTACAGAAAAACCCACAGAGAGTGTGTTTGTCGAGAGCCAGTGTTATGTACTGAGTTGAATAGGCTCCAAAAGGCAGCAGTCTGCTTGGTTTCAGAACAATAGGATTCAGAATGCAGCTGTCTGATTGGTCCTAGAACAATAGGATTCAGAATGCAGCAGTATGATTGTTCCACAGGAGCCACCCAATTCAGCTCCTAGTGGAAGGGAATCCACAAACTGATTGGCCTACAGTAGAATCCCGGAATTAGCCAATCACGTGGGGCCCATTGTGTAAATAATGTACCATATTTTTCGCTCCATTGGATGCAGTTTTTCCCCTCCAAAAATTGAGGGGAAATGTGTGTGCGTCCTATGGAGCGAATGCAGGCTTGTGCCATAGCCGCGCGCAACCCCTCCGGCAGGGAGAGGCTGCACGGGGCTGTGGCTTCTTTAGCCCTGCGCAGCCTCTCCCGGGGCTAAAGAGGAAGCCAAAGCAGCCAGCGGGATCCATCCTGCTCGCTGCCTTGGCTTGTGCCAAGCTGCTCTTTGGGGCTGGGGGGGGGAAATATTTTTTTTATTGATTTCCCTGTCTAAAAACTAGGTGCGCCCTATGGTCCGGTGCGCCCTATGGTGTGAAAAATACGGTATATAAGGCAGACATTCTGGGGGAACTTCCATTCCTCCTCACCACTATGAGCTGAATAAAGAGCATGAAATCCACTCTCAACTCCAAGTATATTTCAGCCAGCCATTCAGCATAATAGCTACAGAGCCTCCATATCCAGGAGTATGGTGCTGGTTCCAGACGCTGAGGACAAACAACATGAAGGCAGTGTGTCTCTGAATGCCGGTTTACTAGGGATTGTAAGTGAGGAATGAGCTCCTGAACCTGGAAAGCTGTCTGTGGACAAATGCCAGCTCCCTCGGCCTGAAAGCGAGATGAGCATCACACCCCATAGTTGCCTTTGACAGTCCAGGGGTCCTTCCCTTTTTTTTTTTTAACCATAATAACGTTGCGGTGAGGTGCTGATGCACACTTCTGCATGGAAGAGGAATTAAAGACAGACTATGTTTAGAAGATGGGACGTAGGTGGTGCTGTGGGTTAAACCACAGAGCCTAGGACTTGCCGATCAGAAGGTCAGCGGTTCGAATCCCCACGACGGAGTGAGCTCCCGTTGCTCGGTCCTTCTCCTGCCAGCCTAGCAGTTCAGAAGCACATCAAAGTGCAAGTAGATAAATAGGTACCGCTCCGGCGGGAAGGTAAACAGTGTTTCCATGCGCTGCTCTGGTTCGACAGAAGCGGCTTAGTCATGCTGGCCACATGACCCGGAAGCTGTACGCTGGCTCCCTCGGCCAATAAAGCGAGATGAGCGCCGCAACCCCAGAGTCGGCCACGACTGGACCTAACGGTCAGGGGTCCCTTTACCTTTATGTTTAGAAGGATGCCCAAATTTCAAAGGTTTGAGGTGATCCAGTGCACAGGTAGACATGAGACAGTTCAGGTGGCCTTGCATGCAAGAAAGCTGGGAATCATCTGAGTAAGCTCACCCAGATCTGCGTTCAGAGGTTTCAAATAGCGAGCCACACTAGATGCTGCATTTGGGTCATGGAGAAGAGAGGAGAGACACCGTGGATTTGAGGTAATATAAGGAACAGTCCTCAAACGCAGAAGAGACAGCGTCTTCTTCTATCGCATCAATCACACAGACAGTCCTGACATTATCAGGCAATATCGATTTCGCGGGTCTAGCTCTTCTCCTTAGGGGGAGGGCGACACCTTGTGGTCACAGGATAGTAGCACAGCAAACTTTTTATAAAAGAATAGAAATGGTTCATTGAATATTTACAAATAAACTGTAAACATATAAGAACATTGGCAGGATTATTGTAATAACCTGCAGTTTCATCTTTGAAGATGAATAAATGAACAAATTAAGTTAATTTGGATATGCAGAAGATATTAAAAATAAAAGAGCGGGAAGGAAGTCAAGTTTTGAAATGTCAAAACGATTGTAAAATCAGTGAAATGTATAAATTTGAAAAGTATAATTTTTTTTTTTAAAAAAGGATAGTAGCAGAGCCACGATGTGAACAACCCTTTTAAAGATGTCTGGGGAGAGGACTGAATTTTGTGCCTGATTTTTGTACAAGGAAGTTCATATCCACAGCTGAGACGGGCTGCCAGTATGCTTTGTTCTGATACACTCCGTCATGATGTGGTCGCTCAGCTTTTCAGTACACCCTAGCAGTTTGAAAGCATGTCAAAGTGCAATTAGATAAATAGGTACCACTCCAGCGGGAAGGTAAATGGCATTTCTGTGTGCTGCTCTGGTTTGCCAGAAGCGGCTTAGTCACGTTGGCCTCATGACCCAGAAACTGTATGCCGGCTCCCTCGGCCAATAAAGCGAGATGAGCACTGCAACCCCAGAGTCAGCCACGACTGGATCTCATGGTCAGGGGTCCCTTTACCTTTACTACCCTCCTTCTCAGAAATGCATATGACCATATGTGTTGAAATGTGACGTGATGAACTGCAGGCAGCTGTAGGATGGGATGTATGGGAGAAGCCTTAGGAAGCTTCCTAGCTCTGTACTGTCAGCACTGACTGGCAACAGCTCTCCAGGGCTTCAGAAGGGGTATCATTTCCCCCCCCCCAACCTGGGGGCGCTGGGGGCTGCTCCTCTTGCATACTGTTCCCTCCTGAGCTGCTTTTCCCGAAGTCTGTGCCTACGCAAAAAGTGAAGAACTTGCCACATTCCAGATGTTGTTAGACGATAACAACTACTATTACTACTATTCTGTGGTTGAAGCAGGCTTAGGCACAGGTCTTATCCTAGTAAGACTGCCATCGCCCTCTCAAGATTTAAAGGCTTCAGGCTAAAAACAAGGCCAGGGATGGCTAGAACAGCATATTTCTGTTCCGTGCAAGCTTTACCTGCAATCAATCAAAAGTCTGTTCTGAAGCAATTTCAGCTTTAAAAAAAAAATGGAAAGGGGAAAAACCCACACTTCAGTTGTACACATTTTTGTACCCACTTTCTCCTAAAATATACCGTATTTTTTGCTCTATAAGACTCACTTTTTCCCTCCTAAAAAGTAAGGGGAAATGTGTGTGCGTCTTATGGAGCGAATGCAGGCTGTGCAGCTATCCCAGAAGCCAGAACAGCAAGAGGGATTGCTGCGCAGCGAAAGCCAGCTGTTCTAGCTTCTGGGATTCAGAATATTTTTTTTCTTGTTTTCCTTCTCCAAAAACTAGGTACGTCTTGTGGTCTGGTGTGTCTTATAGAGCGAAAAATACGGTACATTTCTAAGCACTTCAACACATATTTTTGTATTTTTGAACTGAATGTGCATTGCAAAATTCAGAGCAGGACACAGTTTAATTGTTAAGTGCGTTCCAAATCTCATGCAAGTCCAGGGACCTGTTTTCTGCCTTACAAACTTCCCCCTCTTTGTTTAACATAGGGAAGGACAAATCTGTTGTTTTTTGTTTCTCTCCCTTTCAAAGACCCACTACCATTTCTGCAGAAGGGTCCCAGAAGGGTCCCTGGCTCCAGCACCCAAGAGCCACCTGGTCAGCACAAATGGGGAGCTTTGAAGCCACTAAGAGGGAGACTTTGCACCCTTTGTGCTGATTGAATTGGAGTGAAAGGAAGTGAGTCAGCCACTGAGAATTGGCTCCTGGGAGAAGGAGCGCAGGAAGAACACCAAGGAGCTGTTGTTGTGTATGCTCCAAAGGTCAGCATTTAGGAACACTGAAAACGAGATGTTTCAGTTCCTAGTGGATGGTGCGCAAGTTATAATAATAATAATAATAATTTATTATTTGTACCCCGCCCATCTGGCTGGGTTTCCCCAGCCACTCTGGGCGGCTTCCAACAAAGATGAAAAGTACACTAAAATGTCACATATTAAAAACTTCCCTGAACAGGGCTGCCTTAAGATGTCTTCTGAATGTCAGGTAGTTGTTTATCGCTTTGACATCTGATGGGAGGGCGTTCCACAGGGCGGGCGCCACTACCAAGAAGGCCCTTTGCCTGGTTCCCTGTAACTTGGCCTCTCGCAGTGAGGGAACCGCCAGAAGGCCCTCGGAACTGGACCTCAGTGTCCGGGCAGAACGATGGGGGAGGAGACGCTCCTTCAGATATACTGGATCGAGGTCGTTTAGGGCTTTAAAGGTCAGCACCAACACTTTGAATTGTGCTCGGAAACGCACTGGGAGCCAATGTAGGTCTTTCAAGACTGGTGTTATATGGTCTCGGCGGCCGCTCCCAGTAGCCAGTCTAGCTGCTGCGTTCTGGATTAGTTGTAGTTCTGTTATGTACAATGGAACGTCAATGGAAATGGAACTTAATTTACTCAAAAGAAGATGATACAGGAGCCCTCCAAAGCATTTCTGCATTTATGTGCAGAGAAAATAGTATATCTCGTCAAAGAGCAATGCATGGCAATCTGCACTGATCATTGCGATGCATCCCAAACAATAAGTATTATTGTATAATTATAAGATTATTGTATAAATCTTAGAAGGTTGTATAACCTGGCGGGGGGGGGCTAATTGGGTTGTTGTTTTTACTTTTATCAATCAATCAATCAATCAATCAATCTTTATTAGGGTCCAGAGGCCCAACAAATCGTTACAAAGCAATGCACAATTCAGACAGCCTACCTCCAGGTTAAACAAGCGTTTTGTTCAGACTTAAAGATAGGGATCATTGGTTCTTGCAACCACCAATAAAAACTTCGCCACTGCTAATGTTCTAGCATTTGTCCGGTCTTTTATTATGTATTTTGTGGTTTTATATCTTGATTTTATTCTGGGAACCTGAATAAGAGACACTCAGGTATAGGGCTGTATATTATTATTATTATTATTATTATTATTATTATTATTAATAGAAGCATGGCTGCAATTACCTGCATTTCTGAATTTGCCACTACACTGCTGGTATCCACCCTCAGTTGAGAGGACTGGAAGAGCTGGCCTGGAACAATGTTGTCACAGAGTCTTTGATGTGCCACATTATTCACAGGGCAAAAGCCACTCTGGTACGATTCCTCACCCTTACCTTGGGAGCAGAAACAAGTCGTGAGTGCCTGCAATGCAAAAATAAAATTTAAAAACAAAAACTTAGATAACATTGTATCAGATAAACATTTACAGTTAAAACTGTGGTTTCCTTGGCACGAAGCTCCCAAGAGATTTGATTCCCTGATATCATTGCAGCAAATCAGATTAGCATCTAGACCTTCATGGTGTTGAGAAACACGCAAGCAGTCATTTCCCTACCAGCAGCAACCGAAAGCCATAGATATTTGTGGGTTGTTGTAATAAATCACAGGGACAAAAGGACTCTAGGCAGCAGAATCTGGACTGTCCCTTGCTACTTCCTCAAGCACCACCAGGAGAACTTTCAGACAAAAGTAGTCAGTGGCCCAGTGAAGTGTTTCTCAAACATGAGTCTCCATCATCCCTGACCACTGGTCCTGCTACCTATAGATGATGGGAGTTGTAGTCCAAAAACAGCTGGAGACCCAAGTTTGAGATTGACCCAGTCTCTCTACTGTGCTGCAAATGCAACCCTCACCAGGCCCACAAAGGCGACACTGCCCATGTGAAGACCACCTGGTGGAAACCCTCACACATATGGTTCTTAATTGTAAACTATATGCTGATCTCCGTCAGCAATTTCTAGATCAACTCTGTATCCTCAAATGGAAACCAGACTTGGAGGACATACATTATCTCTTACTGGGGAACGATCAGGAGCTCACCAAGTTAGTGGCTAAATAGCTCTATTTGGTTTTTGTCGTCGAAATACACTGCAGACGTCTGATCTCCCTGGAGACCTGGAGATGTGACGATAGACTGCTCTGCCTCCTTTCTTTTAGCAAAAGTTTTTACCACTGGGGAAGTGGTAATTCTGTATTGATTTGTTTTTGATCTTTGTATGTGATGCCAATACAGTGGTACCTCTGGATCCGAAAGGGATCCGTCCCGGAGCCCCGTTCGCATCCTGAAGTGAACGCAACCTGTGGGTCATGATTCGCTGCTTCCGCGCATGCGTGTGATGTCATTTTGAGCGTCTGCGCATGCGCGAGTGACGAAACCCGGAAGTAACGCGTTCCGTTACTTCTGGGTCGCAGTGGAGCGTAACCTGAAAACGCTCAACCCAAAACTACTTCAAACCCAGGTATGACTGTAAAAGGTTTGATGATGATGATAAAGGTGACAGTTTTCCATCAATGTAGCTGTGCCAGTCGAGCTAAGGAACGCTAAGTCACTCTGGCGTGCACCCCACTCCCATGCGTGCCCTGTCCCCATGGCGCAGTGCGCCTGCCCACCCCAGGTGCTGGCACGGCTCCCTACACCACTTCTGGGAGCCCAGGGAGGTGGTCAGACCAGGGAGGTGACCTGGGCAGCTCCTAGGGCTCCTGATCCGTGCCTGCCTGGCCCACCCCAAACACCAGGCCTGACACTTACCCACAAAGATGAAGGAGAGTAAAATTACAGAGTTGTATCCAACTAACACCTACGCAGAGCAAATCCACTGAAACTAATAGGCCTAAGTTAGTAGTGTCCATCAATTTTAGTAGGTCTACCCAGAGTATGAAATGGGTTGGATACTACCCATTATTTTAGCTTCGGGCAGCAAAATAGTTTGAACCAGCCCTGGGCAGCAAATGCTGATGTGGTGTTGAGCCCAGAAAATAAGAGACACAACAAAACATGTAAGTCAATACCTTCTGTGGGCTCAGTTCTTGTTATTGGACCTCTAGTTTATTGTGTGAGAAGGAACTACTGAAACATAAGTCAACTTTCCTGAGATGATGAATGAGTCCTGGTGGTGTCTTTGGCCAGGCTCTCTCATGGACATAAATGGGATTGGGGGGGGGCAGCCAAAGTTGTTGAGTTTTTCCTGGGAAATCACAGGTAAAAATAAATAGGACATTGTGGAGAGCAGGTTTCTGCTAGGAGTTGGGGACATAGAACCTCAGATTATTGAGTACTTTCATTTTTTTCAATAACATTTTCAATAAAATATGCCCCCCCCCCGGCTATGCCCACGGGCTCTCTGTAAATATTTTCGTGTTATCTACGGTGGGGCTCGGCTTGGAATATAGGTGTGCCAAAAACCAACAACCCTGGAATGTGATGACGCTTAAAGAGGAGACCTGAAACGCGAGCCGATTGGGTTTCCGCTCTTGGCTTTGCGAGGGAGAAGTGTCTCATTTCCCGGCATAAAAATTGCAGGATGTTTGTAACTGTTCCACTTTGGTGGCCTGCATAAAGAGGCAAGCCCCAGTCTCTGCTCAAGCAAACGACAAAGGCTTTGCGGCTGGACTTCATTCGAGGTGCCCTTGACCACTGTCCGTGGCTGCCCTATGGCAAAGTGATACTGGCAGGGTCAAAGGGCATCAGCAAAGCAAGCGAAGCCCAAGGACGCAGGACAAGAAGAGCAGAATGATGGCAGATCAGAAGTGAAGTGAGTCACTCATCTCCTCGACCGCATTTTTTTTCCCTTTCCCCTGCAGCCACGAAAGAAGTGAGGCAATGAAAAGCTTCAATAGACAGGAAAGTCCCCGCCCAGGAAATCTAATATTACATCCCCTCTTCTGAAAAGTTTTGCTTTAGCAGAGGCTGCCGGGGAGTGGACCCGTCTTGGTGAGTGGATGCAAACCTCTTCCCCTGCGCCGTGCAGATGTTTAAAGCTTAAGCTAGGGCTGGAAGGCTGCTTGTGCCGGGGTGCCTGTGGAAAAGATTAGGCTTGCAGGCAAAGATATTTGCAAACAGCCCGGCTGAATTTGCACAAGCAGTTCCTGGCCGCTTTGTTCTGTCTCTCAACACCTCGCACATCCCTCCCCAAGAATCCTGGGGACAGTCGCTTGTCAAGCATTCTTGAAATTGTACCTCTGGGGGGAGTGAACTACAGTTCCCAGGATTCATTGCAGGGGGTGCACTTTAAATGTTTGGTGCGTGCAACGCCTCCCTCCTTCAGCAAACCCCCAGTCAATATTCTGAGAGGGGAAGGGGGGGTTGGGGGGGAATTTACCATATTTTTTGCTCTATAAGACTCACTTTTTCCCTCCTAAAAAGTAAGGGGAAATGTGTGTGCGTCTTATGGAGCGAATGCAGGCTGCGCAGCTATCCCAGAAGCCAGAACAGCAAGAGGGATCACTGCTTTCGCTGCGCAGCGATTCCTCTTGCTGTTCTGGCTTCTGGGATTCAGAATATTTTTTTTCTTGCTTTCCTCCTCCAAAAACTAGGTGCGTCTTATGGTCTGGTGTAGTCAATCATACCTCCCTCCTTTAAGCTTTCTCAAAACAGTAGCTAATGGGACCATCACAAAAAAAGGGGGTTGCCCACCCCTGTCGTTTCTCTACCCCTGGTGATTGAAGTACTAGCATAACCTCCATGTGTATTTCCATTTTTGTGGCTGGCTGATTCATCACAGCTTCCCCGTTTTCAGATAAGACCGAAACAAGTGGGGACCTGCAACAATTTGCAGTATATCCCCAGTTCCAAGCAGTAGCTTGGAACAAGAGGAGCCTCTTAGCCCATTGCAGATGGGATCAAGTGGGACCAGTTTTCTTCGTTCCTATTCCTTGAGGCCTTTCCTGGCTGCATTAAAAGGATCAGGTAGGAGATGAAGAGAAAGAGTTTTGCCGTAATGTGCCAGCCTCCAGAGTCCTTTCCCCTATTAGGTGTGAAAAGGGTTTTTGCCTGAATACAATGCACAGAGCATGAGATCTGCCCCTGATCTAGGCGTCTGGTCCAGCTGAGAGCTTTCTTCCTTTAAAATAAGTAACTAAGTAAGTAAATGGGGAAGTTAGCATCAACTGGCCCAACTGCCCTTCTCCATTGCAACAGATTGGCACCCCCCCATCAGAAGCTATCAATGTGGCAATGGGTGGCATGTGACTTGAGCATATTTTTCCGAGCTTAAAGCACATTACAAAACCCAAGGCTGGTTGCTTGAGTCATTTCCATGCCCCTGGGACATGATCAGCCACAGCTGGCTGCTAACTTTGCAAATAAATTGCTTCAGCAGACTGAAAGGCAGTACTTAAACAAGGACTTAGGAAGATGAGCCCTGCTGAATTAGATCAAGGTCTTTTTGGCCCAGAGTCTTGCCTCCCATGGCAACTGGTCAAATGCTTCAAGGAAATTCTAAGGGTAGTATGATCATCCCCCGCAATGGAGTGCAAAAATGCTCCCCTTGACCTTGACATTTAGCCATTGTAGCCAGTGATCACAAACAAACCTGGCCACTGTCATCTACCTCCAGGCTAGACTACTACAGTGCACCCTCTGTGGGGCTGCCCCTTAGGTTGACCCAGAAGCTGCACCTAGTGCAAAATTGCGTGTCCTAACTGCTCATTGGGGCAGAATATTGCCGCATTGCTGAAAGCACGCTGGAGGCCAATTTCTTGCTGGGCTAAATTCAAGATGCTAACGCTGGTACCCAAAGCCTCATACAGCTCAGAAGCAGGATTCCTAAAATGCCATCCCCTGTGTACCCAACTGATCACTGCACTCTGCAGGAGAGAAGGCCACCTCAGATACCATCATATCAGGAAGTCTGTTCTGTATGATATAGTTATGGGACCTTTTAGTGCAGTGAAACCCACCCTTCAGAACTCCCTCTCATTATATCACAGACAGAGCCATATTTGTCTTTTGGACCTATCTTTTCCAACCAGTGGAGATTTATTATCCCAGCTTTTTTCTTCATCGGGCTAGGAACTGTATTTATATATATATGTTTTTATTGTCGATGGGTTTTTTTTATTGTTGAATCGCTTTGGGATGTTTCATGGGAAGCGATTCATGAATGAATGATGAATTAATTAATTGAAGTAAAGCAATACTCCGGGAAGTTGTCTAATCCCCACCGGAAAGCCCCCTGAGCCAGTGGCCCTCGCTACTTTCCGTAAATTTATTTGCCAGCAATGTCTCTATATTAGTGGCCAGGTATTCCATGCTGCGCAGAATATTTTACATAACGGAGGAAGGAAGGAAGATCAAGAAAGAGACTCAACCAAGGATGGGGAACCTGGGGGGGGCACTAGGTGGCGCATCAGAAGATGCCTGACAATAACATCTCTCTGACCCACACGAGGTAATTTGGAGGCTATGATGGGGGGTAATTAGCCTCCTTAACCCCCCCAGTATTGTGTGGGGGACAGCCCTTGCCTGCTGTGCCCTATACCACCCCTGAATTTGTGGGGGTGGGGGCACTAGGCACAAAGCCCTCCTGTGAGATTTCGGCACTCCTGGACGCCGTCTCTGGTCCGCACCAAAAGAAACAATTTGGATGAGAAGAATTGCACATACTTCAAGGAAGGAGGGGGAGTAAAGACTGCTGACAGAAGAGATCTCTGATAACAAGACAAGAATAAAATATGAGAAGATATGTCAATATACGGTACGGCTTAAGGGGAATAACAGAAGAGATCGTAAAAGAAAAAGAGAAATTATATGAACAAGATATGATGTGGAAACACCAAGATAAGACTGGATAGAATTATGAACTTTGTCTGGACTGATTGGGACTGATTTGGACATTAACGCAGTAATAAGAAGATGATTTGAATCCCCCTTTGGATCTTGAAGTATGGGTTCCCCCAACAAAATTTAAAAAATTGGCTTTGTAATTTGGAATTTATGTGATGTGATTTAATTTGATGTGATTGGCCAGTTAATAAAAATTATTTTTTAAAAAAACAAGGATGGGGAACCTGGGATGTTCCAGTTGTATCATCAACATCAATTGGATTTCTTACCAGGTCTTCACTATTAGGTCCCAATTACAATAATGTAAAGCTACAATATTGTAACAAACAGAAATTATATATATATATATATATATATATATATATATATATATATATGGCGCTGGGTGGCGCTGTGGTTTAAACCATAGAGCCCTAGGGCTTGCCGATCAGTGGTTCGTATCCCTGCGACGGGGTGAGCTCCTGTTGCTCGGTCCCTGCTCCTGCCAACCTAGCAGTTCAAAAGTATGTCAAAGTGCAAGTAGATAAATAGGTACCGCTCTGGCAGGAAGGTAAACGGCGTTTCCGTGCGCTGCTCTGGTTCACCAGAAGCGGCTTAGTCATGCTGGCCACATGACCTGGAACCTGTACGCCGGCTCCCTCGGCCAATAAAGCGAGATGAGTGCAGCAACCCCAGAGTCGTGCATGACTGGACCTAATGGTCAGGGGTCCCTTTACCTTTACCTTTACCTATAATATCAGTTGAAGCAATTTGCAACCAGTTTACACTCACACATACTGTATCTGTTAGGTGTCAAAGGCCAGTAAGAGAGCTGTATCTCCAGAAATTGACAAAGGCTGTATAGTGAAGGTACCAGACACAACTCTGTAGGTGGGGAATTCCACAGCTAAGGGGCTGCCACAAGGAAGGCCCTGTCCCAGGTCGGCCATCCCTGAGCTTTCAAGGGCAAATGAACTATGAGAAGGTACCCCCTGCTGATCTTAACATGCAAGAGGGAATGCAGGGAAGGATGTGGGGTTCTCCCCCCCCCAAAAAAAATATTTGATACACATTGTCATCTCAAGTGCACCCAAAGAGACATGTGGTCCAAAATCAAAAATTGCTTAACCGCACCACTGATTCAACAGTCAACCTTCGATATTCTACTTGCCAAGCATACACTTCTCACTGAGCTATGTCCCCTCTGTCTCATTCAGGGTGATAGCAATCTGTGGGTGGACTACTCTGTTCCAAGCGTGATAACCCTAAAATGTTTATTTCTCTGCAGATCCCGGAACCATGTACACAGCAATCCCCAAAAGGTAATGAACTTTTTTCACTGCCCATCCAACAGCATGTTCCAGACAGGCTCCCTGGAACTGTGTTTTATTTAATGTAAAATCGGCTAGTTTAAACACCTTTTTAAAATAATAATATTTAAAAAGCTTGTTTACTATGTAGGGCACTCCCAGACTGTTGCTGTTTTCGGGTGGGATGGAATCACAAACCGGGTAAATTTAAGTCGCACAATTGTAATTGGTTGGGAGGTCTTGCGCAACAAACCCACTCCCCCGAAATACTGGACTTTTTGCAATAAGGAAAATGATGTGGAAATGCCCTGGAAAGTGTGGAATGTTTGACACATTGTCATCTAACCTCCCTGCAAACAAATCAGAAGAAATACTAATCAAATCTTCCTGCAGACAAATTGGGATGGATGTTCAATAAACAGGTCATCAGGAAGCACCCATAGTTTGTTCCTCAGTGGAAGGTTCCCCAGTTTGAGGTTCAGAAGGTAATTGGCTCTATTACCACTGTGCTACCATTTTGCATCTGACTCCAGCTCATGGACCTTGAGATGCTAATTAAACAAGATGCTAATTAAACAAATGCAGACGGAGTCCAGAGAGAAAAGAAACTGATAATACTTTACTGGGTAAACAACAAAAAAGCAGTAAATAAGATGGGAAGAAATAAACAGAGATTTCTTGCCTTATTTACAAGCCTTGTTCAGAGTAAGGCATACTCCCCCAGAACTACACAGACAGAGCACAAATGACCTCAGCAAAGATCATGCCTTTCTGACTGGTTGCAAGGCAACATTTCCTCCACCACCCCCTGGTCAGCTGACTGTCAACAGAATTAACCCTTAAGCGACAAACTGAATAATCCTTGCTGTTGTACTTCCAACATCATCTGTCCCAGCTATCATGGTCAATGATTAAGAATGATGGGTAGTTGTAGTCCAACAACATTTGGAGGAGCACAGGTTCCCCAAAGCTGATCCATCACTTTTCATCTTGTCCTCTTCGAAGTCTCTCTTCCTTTTCGCTTCTCCTTCTCTACTTGCATCTTATTCTCCTGTTCCTTTGGTCTCATCCTATCCTGGCCCTTCTGTCTTGCAATCCATTGCTTTCTTCCTTTTTTGCATGGCAGTGGCTCACCCTTCGATGCTTCGGTAAAAGAGCCAGGCCTCCACATCTGGCGAGTGGAGAAGATGAAGCCTGTGTCGGTACCAGAAGAGATGAAAGGCATCTTCTATTCTGGGGATTCTTACCTGGTTCTTCACAATGGACCTGATGAGCAGTCCAGTGTGCACATCTGGATTGGTAAGCAGCAAGGCTTGGCAGAGATGAGACGAATTATCCATATGCAGAACGCATCTGTGGGCTGATTCAGTAGGAAAGCAGCCTCCATCCGCACTTTCTCTTGAGCCAAATATTAAAACATGAGGAAGTGACACACATCAGGATATGAAAAAAAGTGAGCTTATAGGGTTGCCTTATTTCAAGATCACCCAAAAAGTTGATGAGCTTTTTTTCTTTCTTTTTTGGCAACACTAGATCTTTTTCTTTCTTTTTTGGCAACACTAGATCTTAAGACACGATGACATGTGTGACACAGGTTGTACCTATTGGAGTTTAGGGAAATCTCTCTCCCATGTTATTATTATTATTATTGGGCAGTGTCCAACCAACATGTCTTGTCGGCACAAGGATTTATGCTTCTGTAACAGGACTTTTTCCTCCAACTCCTTCTTAGTTCTCAATGAGCTGTTGCCTCCCCCTTGGGGTTTTTCACATGCTCCCTTTGAACTTCTGCAGTCCTGAAGGTTTATCTGAGCATGCTCATGCTACGCTCTTGTTTTCCAGTGGCCCTATTTTGGTCTCATTTCTGTCTGTGCTCAACACCCAAGTTTGCTATTTGAGGGAGTGGTATACACGAGAATTATCCTGGGAATATCCATCAGAAGTGGAGCTGGAACGATTCCTATCAAATAACTGCTCTCTCCCTGTCACCCAGGTCAGAACTCCTCCCGAGATGAGCAGGGAGCCTGTGCTCTGCTCTCCACCAACCTCAACTTCTTCCTGAAAGAAAAACCTATCCAGTACCGGGAGGTGCAGGGCAATGAGTCCGACATTTTCATGGAGTACTTCCCCCACGGCATCAAATACCAGGTAAGACAGGCCCGACCTAACAAGTCTTTCAGGTTTCTGCTTCAATCACCTGGGAGCACTGTTGCCAATTGCGAGCACAGTCACCTTATGAAAGAAGGCTTAGGCAACAAATCACGTGCTCATTTGTGCCACATTTATCTGCCCAGGCCAGATAATAATAATAATAATAATAATAATAATTATTATTATTATTATTATTATTATTTATACCCCGCCCTTCCTGATTCAGAAAACTGGGCTCAGGGCGGATAACAACAAATTAAAAACTCTTAATTTATGCAACAAAAACAGCATAAAATACAGTAAGGTAAAGGTAAAGGGATCCCTGACCATTAGGTCCAGTCGTGACCGACTCTGGGGTTGCGGCGCTCATCTTGCTTTATTGGCCGAGGGAGCTGGCATACAGCTTCCGGGTCATGTGGCCAGCATGACTAAGCTGCTTCTGGCGAACCAGAGCAGCGCACAGAAACGCCGTTTACTTTCCCACTCTTACTGGAGCGGTACCTATTTATCTACTTGCACTTTGACATGCTTTCGAACTGCTAGGTTGGCAGGAGCAGGGACCGAGCAACGGGAGCTCACCCCGTCGCAGGGATTTGAACCACTGACTTTCTGATCGGCAAGTCCTAGGCTCTGTGGTTTAACCCACAGCGCCACCCGCGTCCCTATAAAATACAGTATAAAACGTGAATAACAATAAATTCAGAATTTAAAAATCAATTTAGGGGGGAAATCCATCCAATAAACATTAGATGATCACCAGGACTAGCTATCTAAATTAGTCCTATTTGGGCCAGTGAGGAGACCAGGGGAGAATTAGCTGTGGGAGGGGAGGGGGAGCGAAGGAAGGGGAATAAAAGATCAGGCTAAGTTCAGATTGAAAGCCAGGCATATGAGAAGCAGCAATTCAGTCTAACCTACCTCCTAGGGATGTTGTGAGGATGAAATGAGGAGGGCAAGAAACCCACATCTGCCACCTTGACATCTTTGGAGGGCAGAAAGGCCATAAAGATGCTCAAGAGAAACAGAAAAGTTGGTTTGTGCACAGTGCTTTTCTTCCGGGGGGGATGTGCCAGTACTCCACAGCAGCCTTTTGCCACCCTGGCACCATCCAGATGTTTCAGACTACAACTCCCTACACTGACTGGGGCTGATGGGAATTGTAGTCCAAACACCTGGATGGGTCCAGGGGGGCAAAGGTTGCTCTTGAGCAGTGTTTCCCAACCTTGGGTCTCCAGCTGTTTTCAGACTACAATTCCCATCGTCCCTGACTACCGGTCTTGCTAGCTAGGGATGATGAGAGTTGTAGTCCAAAAACAGCTGAAGACCCAATGTTGGGAAACACTTATCTAGAAGAAATGACAAACAACCAATGCACTTTGACCAGGAGTTGGTCTTCTTCTGTGGTCTAGTAATATCACAAAAAAACCACAACGTACAAAACTATGGAAAGCAGTATCCTTATTCTAGCCAAATCTGCCAAATTCAGGGCGGATGGAATAGTGTAACAGCAGTGCCACCTGTAAACGACTCAGAAATTGCCTCTTTAAAAAGGCTAGAATGTGGCGTTAGATAATTTGGAATTTAAAAGATATAAAATAGCGTGGTGTAGTGGTTAGAGTGTTGGACCTTGGAGACCAGGGTTTGGATCCCTGCTTGTCCCTGGGTGACCTCAGGCCAGTCACTGCCTCTTGCGACAAACAAATTAACAGCTTATCTCAAGGAGCCTATCCCCTTCACCACGCCAAACTCCAGCATCCTCCTGCTTCCTTACAGACCTCAACCTCTTTTGTCTGTGCTCCACAGGAAGGAGGTGTGGAATCTGCCTTTAACAGAACCCAGGCCAGCCAGCAACCCAGTCCTATTCGCACACTCTACCAGGTGAAGGGGAAAAAGAATATCCGAGCCACTGAAAAAGAACTGAGCTGGGCTAGTTTTAACACCGGCGACTGCTTCATCCTGGATCTAGGAGAGGTGAGCCTGAAAAGAGGAGAAGAAGAAGCCTCTCTCGACCTGTGTCTGCTATTTATAATTGCTGTGTTGTTTTTAATGTGTGGTTTTGGTGGGGGGTTTTGCATACAGTGGCACCTCGGGTTAATTCGTTCCGGAAGTCGTTCTTAACCTGAAGGGTTCTTAACCCGCAACATGCATTCCCTACATAGGCCTCCCGCGGCCCCGGAAGCAGATTACGTTCGTATCCTGGGGCAAAGTTCGCAGAATGAGTTGATTTTAGAATGCATTTCAGTTAATTGATTGTGATTTTATGTAAATTGTGTTACTTTTATTGTTGTTAGCAGCTCTGAGCCTGGCTTCGGCTGGGGAGGGCAGGATATAAATAAAATGTTATTATTATTATTATTACTTGCCCAGTTTGTAATCGAAGCATTCGTAAGTAGGACAGTTCACAACCCGAGGTACCACTGTATTTTAATTACAAACATTTATGTTTTAACATTTTTATGGGGTGTGAATGTGTGGGTGGGTGTTAAATATGGTTGCTTATCTTTTAATGTTTGCTCCATTTGCTTTTCGCACATAAACCGCTATTTTGGCATTTCAGTGGCACATAAATAATGTTAAGAGCATAAGAGGAGCCTGCTGGATCAGGCCAAGGGCCCATTTAGTCCAGTATCCTGTTCTCTCAGTGGCCACCCAGATGCCCTTGGCAAACCCACAAGATGGACCAGAATGTAAGGACAATCTCTCCTCCTGCAGTTCCCAGCAACTGGTTATCAGAAACATTATTGCCTCCATCATGGACAATGTTGATGGTGCTGTGGGGAAGAGAGGGGAAACATACAAGTTTGGAATATGGGCTAGCATGTTCTGCTAATGCCCTGTGAATAGGGATGGAAGGAGGCAGCTCTTTGCATCCCAGTTCGGTGTTCATCAACGTCAGCCCTCTTTCCACTGCAGTTCAGCTTCCCCTAATTCCTGCATAGTCTGTCTTGCTATTTGCTATTCAGTGGTACCTCGGGTTACAGACACTTCAGGTTACAGACGCTTCAGGTTACAGACTCCGCTAACCCAGAAATAGTACCTCGGGTTAAGAACTTTGCTTCAGGATGAGAACATTAATCGCATGGTGGTGGCAGGAGGTCCCATTAGCTAAAGTGGCACCTCAGGTTAAGAACAGTTTCAGGTTAAGAACGGACCTCCGGAACGAATTAAGTTGTTAACCCGAGGTATCACTGTATCTGAAACTGATGCAATTAATTGCATAATCAATTTGAGTAGAAGGGAAGCATCAAAGACGATGCAGAAAACAATGTATTTATTTATATGATGTTTACAAATTAAGAAAAGAACAGCATATGCTCCTACTCGCTTGGGTCATTTTCATTACTGACCCCTGACAAAAATGAGAATTGCAGCAAGTCTCGCTCCTGTTTCCTTTTCCGACAGTATTCTCAAACATCCCTAGTTAGGAGAGTGCACAACTACGTACATTGGGCGGAAAGAAATGTGCTCCTTTGTGTAGGATCAGGGTGGGTGTTCTGGATGACCATTAAGAGTCTGGATGTAATCTTCGACACCTCCCTTTCCATGGAGGCGCAGATTGCAGCTATAACAAAGGCGGCATTTTTTCACCTCCGCCAAGCTAAGCAGTTGGCTCCTTACCTCTCTCGCCCTGACCTAGCCACTGTGATCCACACAACGGTCACCTCCAGACTGGATTATTGTAACTCGCTCTACGTGGGGCTGCCCTTGAGACTGACCCAGAAACTCCAGCAGGTGCAGAATGCTGCGACGAGACTCCTTACGGGATCCTCGTTGCAGGATCACATTCACCCTGTGCTATACCAGCTGCACTGGCTCCCAGTGGAGTACAGGATCAGGTTTAAGGTGCTGGTTTTGACCTTTAAAGCCCTATATGGCCTAGGACCCTCGTACCTACGGGATCGCCTCTCCTGGTATGTCCCACAGAGGATCTTACGGTCTTCAAACAAAAACATCTCGGAGGTCCCGGGCCACAGAGAGGTTAGGCTGGCCTCAACCAGAGCCAGGGCTTTTTCGGCTGTGGGCCTGATCTGGTGGAACGCTCTGTCACAAGAGACTGGGGCCCTGCGGGACCTGACATCTTTCTGCAGGGCCTGCAAGACAGAGCTGTTCCACCAGGCCTTTGGCCAGGGCACAGCCTGACCCCCTCCTTTGGTAATTCTTCACAGAACTCTAGCCCAATGGTTGCCATCAATTTGATTTGAACTGATTTTATAATGAATTGATTTTAGAATGCTGTATTATTTCACTGTTGTTAGCTGCTCTGAGCCCAGCTTTGGCTGAGGAGGGCGGGATATAAATAAAAATTTATTTGTTTGTTTGTTTGTTTGTTTGTTTGTGGTGGACGTGGGGCAAGGTGTTCTGGCCGCAAATGGATTGAGAAAGTTTCTCCTCTTGGTCTCTCCTTTCAGAACATCTTCACTTGGTGTGGCAGCAAATCCAACATCCTAGAGCGCAACAAAGCCCGGGATTTAGCAACGGCAATTCGGGATAGCGAGAGGAAGGGGAAGGCCAAAGTGGAGATAATTGCAGATGGCGAAGAGCCGGCTGAGATGATAGCGGTAAGTTCCTTGCAAGAGAGGAAAACGTTTTGGGGAAGCTGTGGGTTGGTGTCTAGGAAGCAGATGGGCATTGACTAAGTTCTCGGCAACAAGCTGGAGCTGGGACCTGTCTTGGTTTGGTGGGATATAAAACCCCTGCCAGAGGAGGGTCTTAGATATGGGTCGTGTTTTGGCTTCTTAATTGAAAGGATCATATTGAAAGGATCAAGGAAGTGGTCTCCCAACAGGGCACACCAAACAGGTATTGAGGTACCCTAAGAGTCTATTGAATACCTCATTACTGCAATATCTGGCAATGACTTTCATGTGTGGACATAGGAGATAAGAAGCTGCTTTGTCTGTCCACCCAGCTCAATATTGTCTACTCTGGCTGGTAGCATCTTTCCAACATCTGAAGCAGAGCAGGGCCTTTTTTATGATCTGCTATTTCAGGGGTGGGGAGCTGGTGGCCCTCCAGATATGTTTGGTTTGCAACTCTCATCATTCTTACTCATTGGCAATGCTTTGTTGGGGCTGGTGGGAGTTGGATCCTTTAAAAACAACAACACTAGAGATGCACTGGACTGGACCCGAACCTTCTGTGTGCAAACAATGTTCTCCCCAATTTTAGGAAGTTGCCTTATGCTAGATCAGCCCATTGGTCCATCTAGTTTAGCACTGTCTCCAGGATCCCACCCCTCCTTCTCTCCTGCTAGGGACTGAAGAGAAGACCACCTCTCTGCCACTGCGACTCATCCTTTCGTAATTGTCAAGCAAGGCACAGGGGTGGGGTTCTGAGCCCAGAAATGAAATGTCTGGAAGCTGGGTATCAGTATTACCTGCCACTGTCTTTTTCTAGGTCCTGGGTCCTAAACCAGCTCTGAAAGAGGGCAGTCCAGAGGAAGATGTCATGGCTGATCGGAAAAATGCAATTGCCGCTGTACTTTATAAGGTAACAACCTGTCAGGCTGCTGTTAGCAGATCCTGGATAGTTGCCCATGAAAGTATAAAGACAAGGGAAAGTTTCTTACTGTCCTTTTTTATTTCAAACTTTACAGAGAGAGGCTATAGAACCCAGCATCTTGGATAATGGCGTTGTCCCAAGTGAATCTCCACCCCCCGTCTCTCCCACTTCCTCATTCGTCATTCTCGTTATCTCCTCTACGGGTGCTACTACGTGCCCTCTGTCTTTGAGCTCTTTGCTCTCCTACTTTTAAGGCTCACTGGGTTCTGGGAGATGGAGGGTCTGGAATGCTTTCTAATGACAACGTGTCAGTCCGCTGTTGCTCTGGTTATCCCATTATTTCCCAGTTGCCATTTTGTATCTAGCTCCACCACCATTCCAGCTGCCATTGGGCACTTGGCTCTGTTTGGTGGATCCTAGGGTTCCAGTAATAAACAAAGTAGGTCCAACCATCTCGAAGTCCTGCCACACATGAATGGTCTCATGTCAACGAAGGCATTTGCTCCTCTTTTCTTCTCATCTCCCAGGTATCCGACATGACAGGGAAAATGAACCTGACTAAGGTCTCAGAGTCCAGTCCATTCCATCAGGACCAGCTCATCACAGATGATTGTTTCATCCTGGACAACGGGCTATGTGGGAAAATCTACGTTTGGAAAGGTGAGACACGCAATGCACTACTATGAGAACAGCCTCAACACTTGGTGTTGGGACTCTGTGAGTCGGAAAGGGGTCTCCTAACAATTCTCAACACCCTTAAAAAACCACAGTTCCTAGAAGTCTTTGGAGGAAGCCATGATGGTTTAATGACAGATGGTTCAGATTTAGGAGAAGGTTTTCTTTCTTCCTAAGAATATTAGTCGTCCCCCCCCATCCTTCCCAGTAAACACCGGTCTTCTCTGCTTGCTCTCTCTCAGCTCTTCTGACCTGTCCTTTTCCATCTTTCCTCAAACAGGCCTCCGAGCAAATGAGCAAGAGCAACAGGCAGCCCTGAAGGTAGCTGAGGACTTCATCACTCAGATGAAGTATCCCCTGAACACACAGGTAAGCAAGCAGAGGCTGTGCAGCCTTATCAAAGTTTCCAGAAGGCTCTACTAAATGAAGGAAATATTCCCAAACTTGGGCAATGAATGGCAATTTCATTGCCATTTACTCTGATTCGAGTGCGCTCCCACCACGGGCATTTGAGGCCATGCACACTTTTGTTAGCCACAACCCACATCTATCCTGTAGTTTATTGAGGAATCCTGCTGCTGGATGCATTTTCCTGCAAACCACATTCTATCTGATTTGAAAATGAAAGCCATCGTTAAGCTTGAAGTGTGCACATTTGAGACAGCTTTTGCACATGTGCAGGCGACATCTTTGTGAATAGGAGCTGGGGGGGGTTGCAGGTGTGGGGAAACAAAATATGCAATGTGCTTAAGACCTCCTCCCCCCCCCTTGGTGTGCACAGCAGTGTGCAAATACAACTTGAAATGCAGTGGGGTAAAATAAATTAGCTGCACTTCAAGCCCTTAGGATGACCGAATGAGACCTGGGAATGTTGCAATGTGCTTGATCACTGGTGAAGCTGTTAAAAACTTGAGAGCAGCCCTGATGGAACAGACCAAATGCCCATCTAGCAAGGGAGCCTGGTTCGCACAGTGCCCATAGCTAGCCGCTCTGGCAGCTGGAGTGGCGGGGGGCGAGCTGCCCACGGGGGCATCGTGGCCCCCAGTGATCTGCCCAGGCCTCACGCTGCCGTTTCAGGCAGCGCAGGGCTCTGAGCCACCGTGTAACTCCCAGGAGAGACGCGTGGCTCAGGCGCGTTGCAGGCCATGCCCCACGGTAAGTGCGACCCCCCATGGTGTGCCATTTTGTCACACACACCCTCAAGGATGACACCCGGGGTGGACCGCAGCGCCTGCACCCACCTGAGGCTGAGCAAAATCATCTGTAATGTAGAGAGAATGGGTAGAGTAAGAGTTTTTTCTCATAATATTAGAGGCTACAGAAGAGGCATTGTGGGAAATATAAATAGTGGCAAGATGCCACAAGTTGGCACTGCTTAGAGCATTGCAGCTGTCCACTGCAACAAGGTAAGACTGCCAGGGCCAGAGGAGGGAGCCCAGCAGAGGGCAACTTGCCCTGGCCCTCTCAAACCTAGAAGCAGCTTGGCCCATTTCTTTGGCATTGCTGGGGAAAAGAGGGGAGAGGTTGGAATAAAGCTAATCCTTGTGTACCATTAAAGGTAAAGGGATCCCTGACCATTAGGTCCAGTCATGACCGACTCTGGGGTTGCGGCACTCATCTCGCTTTATTGGCCGAGGGAGCCGGCGTACAGCTTCCGGGTCATGTGGCCAGCATGACTAAGCCGCTTCTGGCAAACCAGAGCAGCGCACGGAAATGCCGTTTACCTTCCCGCTGGAGTGGTGCCTATTTATATACTTGCACTTTGACGTGCTTTCAAACTGCTAGGTTGGCAGGAACAGGGACCGAGCAACGGGAGCTCACCCCGTCATGAGGATTCGAACCACCGACTTTCTGATCAGCAAGTCCTAGTGTGTACCCGCATCCCTGTGTGTACCATTACACCAGGGCTATCCAACTTGGTACCCTCCAGATGTTTCGAACTCCAGCTCCCATCGGCCCCAGCCAGTATGGCCAGTGTTCAGGGATGAAGGAGTGGGAGACCCATAATAGAGGGGTGCCTGCCATGGGTGTCCTTTTCTCACGCATCTTTATCCTGTTTCCAGTTGGAAATCTTGCCCCAAGGCCGCGAAAGCCCTCTCTTCAAACAATTTTTCGTAAACTGGAAGTGAAACCGAGTCGACATCGTGAGCTGGAAATATTTGGTGCATGTGCCTTACATATCCTGTTATTGACCATTACGCCTTATTAAAACGGAGCCACTGTGGCCTAACCTTCTTCTTTGGACTGAAGCTATGTTTTCGCTCATTCACAGCATTCCAGGCACAGAAAAGGGGGAGGGGCTGTTGCTTGGTGGCCGGACACATGCTCTGCATGCAGAACATCCCATGTTCAGTGCCTGGCATCTCTTCTTTAAAAGGCTCTCAAGCTGAAGGAGAAGTGAAAGACCTCCACTTGCCCAAGACCTTGGAGAGCATCTGCTGGGCAGAGTAAATAATATTGGGGCAATGGTCTGACTCTGCTAGGGATGGGGGAAAATTTTATTTCACTTTGCATTTGAGGGTGAACCTATCTAACCCACACTTCCTGAAGCAATGTAGGAACTGAAACATGGCAAGCCTTCAAAAGTGGCCCTTCTCTGAATTTTGCAACGCAGCTGTGCAGACAAATAATGTGTACAAGAATGTATATATAGTCGGGGGAAGTGTACGTGGACAGCATACAAAATGAATGGCGTTGGGAGAAATCGCTTTGCTAAACTCTGCATATTAGGTAAAAAGGCATACAAAAATAGCAGAAATTCACACTAATGTCCTGACGTTGTTTCCCCCCACCCCACCCCCTGCTGCTTTCCAGGAGTGTCAAATGTTTTTTTCCATAAAATACCATGAAAACAGGCTTAGATTGTTCCAGAACTGAAATGAACAATAACCAAAAAACCCAAACAAACCCCACAATGGCATGATTTGACATTAATTTTAATAACTGCCGATAAATGTCCAAGGCTCTTTGTGGCCATTTTGTGCCTCTGGCAAGGTGGAACCTGGGTTAGGTGCCCCTACTGCCCATCCAATACAGTGTTGATTTTGCAGTGTCCCGTGCACAGTGGAATGATGAGGAATACCTCAGGTTAAGAACTTAATTCGTTCCGGAGGTCTGTTCTTAACCTGAAACTGTTCTTAACCTGAAGCACCACTTCAGCTAATGGGGCCTCCTGCTGCCACTGCACCACCGCCGTGCGATTTCTGTTCTCAACCTGAAGCAAAGTTCTTAACCTGAGGTACTATTTCTGGGTTAGAGGAGTCTGCAACCTGAAGCATCTGTAACCTGAAGTGTCTGTAACCCGAGGTACCACTATACAAGAAAGGTGAGCAACGGGCAAGCTGGGGGTATCTACAGAGAACAGGTCTCTGTGTGTTTCAGGTGGAGAGGATTGGACACCAGATCTACATCCTCTTAAAAGCGGCTCTTAAAAGTCTCAATTTACAACAGAGTCTGGAATGCCTAGTGACTCGGGTGCTGGATGGCCCTCCCTCCCTTTGGGATTCCTGTTTCAAAAACAGCAGATCCTGCGCGCACACTCCCTTCACCCCTCCTCGCCTTAGGCATCCCTATTCTTTTCAGAAGAGTCTCTGTGGTTTTCAGCCTACAATGACGCTTTGTCAGTCAGCCCGGCAGGCCCCGGCAAGCGGTTCTGAATCATTCCACAGCTGCGCTAATGGCCCAACCACAGGAAGAGGCTGCCGACGAGCTGCTCCTTGGAGTGAAAAGTGACTCATGGTTTCCTTTCCAAAACAACAAATTCTGTCCCTGGTGCCAGTGGCTCACAGTGAAGCGCTTGGGGGTGAAGGCATCATCACAGAAGGAAGCCACCTTTTTGCCTTTTGACGTACAAAAACATTCTACGAAAGACTAGCTAGGGGTGGTCATCTTCTAGCTCTGAGGGCTCCTCCACACAACCTGGTTTGCTTTCACAAAGCTTCTATAGCCAATCTTTATTGAGTATTCGTTCTTATTTGTTTATGGGGCTTTAATATGTCAATAAGCATTCGCCCTGTATTCACCCCATTTTGCTCATGGGGCGTTTAAAAGTCTTCCCATTAATCATATTTTCACCCTGCTTTCCCAACCGCTTTCCAAATGGCAAAAAGTCTGTTTTGATGTGTTGTTTTAAAGCGGTTATGTTGCAGACAGGCAACAGAACAGTTTAATCCAGTTTAATTGAGCAAACTTAAATTTCCCAGTTATGCTCTTGAATCCCTGCCCCCAGCAAAATATTGACAGTCTATAGGGGTCAACCTGGGGCTTGTCAGCCTGGGAAGCTAGCCCATCTAGGAGAACTCTTGTCCTAAACCTCCACTGCCTTGGGGGACATCTTTGGGAGGAAAAAAAAGGCTCAAGAGTAAACCCTACACAAATACAGAGTGAAGTCCCAAAGATGCTTGCCTGGCGCCTGACATGCCTCTTTTCAGCAACTCCTGCAGCCAAACTGGTGCCCAACATATTGCTCTGCTTTCCTTTGGACCACATCAGCTAGGCTGGGGTGGGGCCTTCTCATCTGGGACAGCCCAAGACCTCCATACATACTGCCCTGACTTGTGCCCTGGGGAGGTCACTTTGGTGCCCTGGAAGCGCACTCTTACTGTCTCTCAAGACAGACAGATGTCAACACTGCAGGCGTTCCACATAGGACACTCCTGGATCCTGAAAAACCTTTTGTACTGTGTCCCCTTTCCTGTTGCATTTGCACCAAAGGATTCCCATTTGAAGAATTTCCTTTAACCATAGGCAGAGCCGCTGCCCCTATCACTGAAGGACTGCAATCTCATCCTTGCATCCAAGTTGCTTCCCCGCATCATGCTTCGCTGGGGATGTCTCTCCCTTTTCCCTCTTTCTTCCTATTCTTTTCCTTCCCTCCCACGGACGTGCAACGTGGCAATTGGGGTCGGTGCTGCCGAGGATCCTTGTGGAGCAAAGTGATCGCCAGGTGAGGTTCTGTGTCCTTCCTAGGCAAATCCTTGCAGAGCCAGGAGAGCCACTAGCAGGCAGCTGAGCAAGCCCCATGACACTGCACGAAAGGCAGAGCAAAAGCACACGCATCGTTCCACCTCGAGCTGCGGGCCCCGCAAATCTGGCCGGTGTTCGGCTCCTGACGCAGGGCTGGTAGGCAGGCTCCGGGGAGGGTACAGATCTCCTGTGCAATCCAGCCAGTCCTTAGCTATGGAACGAGGGTAGCCAGTCTGGGGCTTGAGGTTGCGTGGCTCAAACTTCCAGTACTCCCTGCCCTTAAAGGCATACAATGTTCCTGCAGCAAGACAAAAAGGGGCATCAGCAACAAATAAGCGGGATATTTAAGAGGACAGGACAAAGGGTCCCGTCAGACAGGGTTTCTGTTTTTTGTGGGTTGTATTCTGCAACATAGGGACACGGGTAGCACTGTGGGTTAAACCACAGAGCCTAGGACTTGCCGATCAAAAGGTCGGCGGTTCAAATCCTGGTGATGGGGTGAGCTCCCGTTGCTCGGTCTCTGCTCCTGCCAACCTAGCAGTTTGAAAGCATGTCAAAGTGCAAGTAGATAAATAGGTACTGCTCCGGCGGGAACCTATTTCCGTGCACTGCTCTGGTTTGCCAGAAGTGGCTTTGTCATGCTGGCCACATGACCCAGCTGTACGCCGGCTCCCTCGGCCAATAAAGCGAGATGAGCGCCGCAACCCCAGAGTCGGCCACGACTGGACTTAACGGTCAGGGGTCCCTATACCTTTACCTTTTATTCTGCAACATGTCATTGAGGCGATAATAACGCATTAGCGGCGGATTGATCATTCCACTTCCTTAGTTGTTCTGCGCTGCTTTGGCAATGTTATTGCATTATTATCGGAACGTGTTTCCACCATTTGGGAGCCACTAGACAGGACTGCAGGCAACTCCAGTCAAATGCAGAAAAAAATTAAGTACAAGCTAGTACTTTCCAAAAAAACAGCAACCCCAGAGTCCTTTCTGTTGGGGATAATTCAGACTGAAATTCCCAGGTGTCAAAAAAGGTTGTTTATGTATGCCACTGCTATGGCCTGTGTTTTGTTAGCTCCAAAATGGAAAACAAGTGAGGTCCTAACTAAAGAAGAATGGCAACTTAAGCTGACGGAATATGCGCAGCTTGCAGACTTAACATATAGAATAAGAGAACAAGAAGAACATATGTTTAGAGAAGATTGGGAAAGGTTTATTAAATATATGGGAGGAATTTGTGCACACTTGAAAATGTTGGGAGCATTAAAATAAATTCAACGGTGCAAATAAGCTTTGGTGGATGTCATAATGGAATACTGAATGGTTTAGTTTATGTAAAATATGCAGGGATTTGTGATATGCAGAATGAACCACGGAAAGAGAAGAAGGGAAGTCATTGATATTTTAAGGATGTTTAAATGAGTATTCTAAATTGTAAACAGAATTTTTTTAAAAAAAATAATACTGTATTTTCCTGTGTATAAGATGCCCCCATGTATAAGACACGGGGCAATTTGGGAGACTCAAATTTAAGAAAATGGGGGGAGATAGCACAGAGTTGTTGAGCTTCTTTTGGGGAGGATTGCTGAAAATCGCTCCCCTGCATGCGTTGCAAAATTCGCCTTTCATCTGTCCCATCGCCAGCAAAAGCTGCCAATCACCCGCCCAATTGCTGCAGCATCAGCGAAGCAACACCAGCCATTGACGCAGCAACCAATAACACGCCCAATAGCTGCTGACAGCCATGGCAGCAAGCAATCAAACACCCACACTATGCACTATCCATGTATAAGACGGCCTCCCCACTTTTTAGCATAATTTTAAAAGGAAAAAACCTAGTCTTATACACAGAAAAGTACAGTATATATATATATATATATAAAAATTAAGTACAAGCTCACCATCGTTCTCACTCAGCACAGCATCTACAGAGGAGGGGAAGTGTTCCCAGGGTTCTCTGTGGACAGGGAATTCTTCTTCCATGTGCGCTGTGGCTTCATCATAGCACCAGTGCAGATCTCCCTTGAAGAAATAGGTTTTCCTGTCAACAGGCCACGAGAAAGCGCCATCGATGCCCCCCTGGGGCAGCCCAAAGTCTGTGACAGGGCGGGGGTAGCCCTCTTCCACACCGTTGTCCTTAAATACCCAGTACAGAGGTCCTTGAGCAGGGAAGAGAAAGAGAGGACATCAATAGCAAGGCAGTGTTGTGTAGTGGCTAGTGTGTTGGCCCGGGACCTAGGGGACAAGGGCTCAAATCCCTACCCAGACATGAAGCTGACGGAGTGAGAATGGGCCAGTCCATCTCTTTCAACCTAAACTACCTCACAGGGTTGTTATGAGGATGGAGAGAGGGAGAACCACATCCAGCACCTTGAGCTGCTTGACGAAAGCATGGATGTAAAGGAATACATAAATAAAAAAAATTTGAATGTCCCAGCAAACACAACAAGTTGTAGTGCCTCAAAAACTAACAATTTTATTATAGCAAATCCAGCTTTCATCAGTTGGAAACAGGATGTGAGATGGACCTAGGTTTTTTTTGAATGATTTTTATTAAATTTTCTGTTTTACAATTTCAGATAAATATTTTACATCTTGAGATATAAATGACGTCCCTTCTTCTCTTTCCATTGATCATATTACATATCTCATATCCCTGCACATTTTACAAAAACTATACCAATTGGTTTTCCATTATTGCATCGTTCAAAACTTATTTACACCGTTAAATTTATCTTAACGCTACCAGCGTTTTCAGCTGTACACAATTTTTTCCCACATTTGCAATAAACCTTTTCCAATCTTCTCTAAATGTATGTTCTTCTTGGTCTCTTACTCTATACGTTAAGTTTGCAAGTTGTGCATATTCTGTCAACTTAATTTGCCAATCTTCTTTGGTTGGGACCTTGCTCATTTTCCATTTTGGGGATAACAAAACACGGGCCACAGTTGTTGCATACATAAATAATCTTTTCTGACACCTGGGAATTTCAGTCTGAGTTATCCCCAGCAGAATGGACTCTGGGTTTTTTGGGGGGGAAATACTTTTAAACATTTTTCTCAATTCATTATAAATCATTTCCCAATACTCTTTTACCCTTTTACACGTCCACCACATATGAAGGAATGTTCCCTCCACCTCTTTACACTTCCAACACTTATCTGATTCGGTCTTGTAAATCTTAGCAAGCCTACTCTGAGTTAAATACCATCTGCCAATCATGTTCAGGTAGTTCTCCTTCAAAGAATTACTTGCTCTAGGACAGGCATGTCCAACAGGTAGATCGTGATCTACTGGTAGATCGTGGGGTGTTCCTGGTAGATCCTGGTTGATCTCTGGCCCCTCAGCAATTTCCTTACAGAAAAGCAGAAAAGGAAAAAATCCCAAATCTCCACAAATTTGGCTTCCTAAAATCACTGCCAGTTTTTTTACATTGTGAGTAGATCGCAGTCTATTGGGAGATGGACGTCCCTGCTCTAGATGAACCTAGTTTGGACTTTCTTATGCAAGCCAGCCCAGTTGCCTCGCACACAGGAACACCCACCCCCTTACCGCTGAAGAAGAGGATGCGATGATCTATGTGTCTCTCATAAACGGCGTCTACTTTGCGGAGCGTGGAAGGGAGGCCTCGCCAGAAGCCGGTAATCAAGGCTGGGCGCAGAGAAGTGAGGTGACGACCTTGAGTCAGGCGCCAGAAGTACTGACCTGCCATGGGGGGGGGGTAGGAAAAATACAACGTCACATCCCAGCTAGGAGAAGCAGCTTGATATCTCTTGGTCACTCTGCAACATGACAGAATATTGCAAGCTGACCTACCACTATTCCAAGCACTCTGTCATAAACACACACCATTCTCACTGCTACAGATTGCGAGAGAGCAGCTATGATTTCCTTCGACATAACACACCGTCAGTTTGCATTTCTTAGTGCAGAAAGTATTGAGCTGATGTGTAGAGATCTTTCCTATTCTAATTAATTCAAGAGGGTTCTGGAAGCTTCTGTGTGTGGAAGAAACAAGGAGAAGGTTCATGATGTTTGGGTTATTCCTTCTGAGAAGCTGAGTACCGCTGGCTTAAACTGGTTCTGTTATCTCTTCTAAGTCAGCGGTTCTCAACATGTGGGTCCCCAGATATTGTTGGAGTACAACTCCTATCATCCCTGAGCTCTGGCCTTGCTAGCTAGGGGTGATGGGAGTTGTAGTCCAACAACATCTGGGGACCCACAGGTTGAGAAAGGCTGGTCTAAGTCATACTGACTATAATAGTAAGGCCAGAAGGAGAATGGGTTTCACTTTTCTCTTTCTACCTCTTTTCCTTTCTGGTGTGGTGTTCTGCATATCATATGCTTAGCGTTAAGTTTTAGTCTTATTATAAGTTATTTAAGTTTAAGTCAAGTCTGCTGCAACTGGACTTCTAGTGGACAGTGCTAATCCTGAATGTATTGGATTTGTGACCATTATGTTCATTTGCCTTCAGTACCAGTAAAGCTCTGCTGGATGGAATACAACTGCCTCTGGTCATGCAGCATGCTTAAGTTTTTACTCTGCTAACTATATGTTGGAGTTCTGCTCTGGATCATATTGAGTAGAATTACATGACATACATATTCTTACTGGGAGCAGAGTCTCTTGTTCCAACTCGATGATTCGATGTGCCCAGGGCAAGGAAAGGCACGACCCATCCATGCTTTTCATAAAGAGCAGGAGCTTCGGAATGTGCCTTGCATACAGAGTCAGAACATTGGTCCATTTAGCTTAGTTCTGCCTATCTCTGGTGTAGCCATAAAATATGCCCTCCATATCATAAAATGGTAGAGATAGAAGGGCCCGTTTGCAAGGCCTGTTCTTGAGCTCTAGGTCACAAGCTCCCAGAAGCTGCAACAGGCATGCCAAGTAAGAGATGGGGCAGACCCCCCCCCAAATAAAATTCAATGAAGGGGCCAGGCACCCTCAAAGTTCCACGGCAGCTGTGCACACACGGCATGGGGCATGCTCATCTCATGTGCACAAGCCACGGAGCATCTGTGCAACACAGGAGCATGCCCCATAGTGTGCACAAGTAGGTAAGGTAAATGTAAAGGACCCCTGGGCAGTTAAGTCCAGTCAAAGGCGACTATGGGGTTGTGGCGCTCATCTCACTTTCAGGCCAAGGGAGCTGGAATTTGTCCGCAGTTTTCCGGGTCATGTGGCCAGCATGACTAAACCACTTCTGATGCAATGAGACACCATGACGGAAGCCAGAGTGCACAGAAACACCATTTACCTTCCCGCCAGAGTGGACCTATTTATCTACTTGCACTGGTGTGCTTTTGAATTGCTAGGTTGGTAGGAGCTGGGACAGAGCAATGGGAGCTCACCCCATCACGGGGATTCGAACCATCAACCTTCTGATCAGCAAGCCCAACAGGCTAAGTGGTTTAGACCACAGAGCCACCCACATCCCTTGTGATGTGCACAAGTGACATCAGCACGCCATGGGGGGGCTCAATCACAGGGGCAGGGTGGTGCATGTGAGCTACAATGAGCTTAGTTTGGCTGCTGGTCCTGTGGGATTTTTAATTTAAAAAAAAAAAAATTGCCCCAACATGCATTGCTTTGGACTAGACACTATTTTGGAATCTGGTTACAGGACAATGGATTGGACCCCTGTGGCTGGGCCGCAGCTCCAATTATTCCTGACTATATAAAGGTAAAGGGACCCCTGACCATTAGGTCCAGTCGTGGCCGACTCTGGGGTTGCGGCGCTCATCTTGCTTTATTGGCCGAGGGAGCCAGCGTACAGCTTCCAAGTCATGTGGCCAGCATGACTAAGCCACTTCTGGCGAACCAGAGCAGCGCATGAAAACGCCGTTTACCTTCCCGCCAGAGCGGTACCTATTTATCTACTTGCACTTTGACATGCTTTCGAACTGCTAGGTTGGCAGGAGCAGGGACTGAGCAACGGGAGCTCACCCCGTCGTGGGGATTCGAACCGCCAACCTTCTGATCAACAAGTCCTAGGCTCTGTGGTTTAACCCACAGCACCACCCCTGGCCCTTCAAAGGCCATACAGTGGTGCCCCGCAAGACGAAATTAATCCGTTCCGTGAGGCTCTTCGTATAGCGTTTTTTTCGTCTTGCGAAGCAAGCCCATTGACAGCTTAGCGGATTAGCGCTATTAGCAGTTTAGCGGCTTTTAGCGATCAGCTGTTAAGCGGCTTATTAGCGGATCAGCTGATAAGTGGCTTAGCGGCTTAGGAAAAGGGGGGGAAAGGGGAAAAAACCCGCAGGAACTCGCAAGACATTTTCGTCTTGCGAAGCAAGCCCATAGGGAAATTCGTTTTGCGAAGCGCCTCCAAAACGGAAAACCCTTTCGTCTAGCGGGTTTTCCGTCTTGCGAGGCGTTCGTCTTGCGGGGCACCACTGTACTCATTGGGGCTGTTGGGCACTGGAGTCCAGCAACATCACATTGGCCGCTCCAGAGTTTGCTGACTGTGGTTGGCTCTCAAGGATTTCAGACAGGATTCTTTCCTGCTGGCCCTGACGTTGCCAGGTTTTGAATTTGGGGTTTTCTTCCTCTTTCGCATGCAAAGCAAGCATGTTCTGATACCACTCAGCTACTGCTGGAAGAAATGACTTCACAGAACAAGGTCACAGAAAACGCCACAGACCTTTGAAAAAGAACGTTTCACCTCTGATCTGAGTGACAGCGTCAATGTTGGAGGCGCAGCGATTGGGGAATTCCTTCCCGGACCTGAAACGAAGAAGTGGGGGAAAGGCAGCGATGTGACTCCTCAGTGCAATGTTTTTAAATTTATCTTCAAGGAGGAAAAGTTGGCCTCTCCTTCTGCATTCATGTTCACATCCCTCAATAGGACCTCAGGGGGGTATACATTGTTCTTCCCCATTTTATCCTCACAATAACCCTACGAGGGAGATTAGGCTGAGAGGAAGTGATCCCTACATGGAGGATCCATGTATTTCACCCCGCACACTTAAAAAAAAAAAAAATCCAGGCCAAGAAAGAATTTGGGGCAATAAAAAGGGATGCAGCAACATCTTGATTTTCCAAACCGCAGAGCTATGAAAGGAATGCTCATCTACCCAAGTGAGTTGGTCAGTGAATCAATACAGCAGTTTTGAAGGGAAGAGGATAGATTTGCAGCCTCCCACAGTCCAGATGTACTGACGACTCTGCCATGCCTGTTTACAGCAAGGTTAGCAGTGACCATGGGGTCAACCCAGGGGCATGTGCAAAAGGCAGAAAGCTGCA
Source organism: Podarcis cretensis (assembly GCF_951804945.1). Taxonomy (NCBI): domain Eukaryota; kingdom Metazoa; phylum Chordata; class Lepidosauria; order Squamata; family Lacertidae; genus Podarcis; species Podarcis cretensis. Next base: position 34,989,473 of record NC_137185.1, on the reverse strand, counting down.
ATGGCACATATGGACAAAGCTGGAATTTGAAAGGTGCCCAGTTGATCATCTCCCCAGACTCCCGGTCTACTGAGAGGAGCCTAGGAAGTTGCCCGTACACAGCACCATAGGAAACAAGGATTATTCCACTGGGGAAAGCTACAGAGTATTTTCTAAACAAAAAAAAAAGTAAAAAGCCTGGGTCCGCATTTGTTAATGTCGGATTGGGTATGATTTTGAGCTGCATAAAACCCTCAGACAGGAGGAAGATTTAGGATGCAGAATTCTCCGTTAACACAAGAAACGGCAAGATGCTTACCCAGTGAAAAACATTGCAATGCCTATTTTTATTTTTATATGCCATGTGCTCAACAGACAGCAGTCCGACATTTCACATAGCAAACCTAGTGGGCAAAGCAACAAATGTGAGTTTAACTTTTGTACAAAGGATTGGTGTGTGTGTGTGTGTGTGTGTGTGTGTGTGTACAATGGAACCTCGGTTTTCTAATGTAATCTGTTCCGGAAGAGCATTTGAGTTCTGAAACATTCGAAAACCAAAAACTCAATATGGAAGCCTCAAAACGGAAAAATTAACACGAAAAACTCAATACAGAAGCCGCCTCAGAATATCGATTTCCAAAGCGCTATCGAAAATGGAATCATTTACTTCTGGGTTTACAGCGTGAGGTTCCAGTGGGGGGGGGGCAGCACAGCTGCTGAATTATTGTGTGTGAATGAGGGCCAGAAATCAATTAGGGAGCTATACTTGGGTTGCAAGTTAGCCATACATGTTTTATATATAGTTCATGTTGCTGAAATACAACTCAGCCTCTGCAAGCACGGCCAATGGCCAAGAATGATGGACACTGCAACTCAGCCACATCTGGGGGGCCCCAAAGGCTCCCCACACCTGCTCTGTGCCATCATTTGCAGCATCACACTCAATACTGCAGATGTATAGCCGCTGGGAACAGCATCAAAACTGACAAACTGGAACGTGTCCAGAGGAGGGCAACCAAAATGGTCAAAGGCCTGGAAACGATGCCTTATGAGGAACGGCTAAGGGAGCTGGGCATGTTTAGCCTGGAGAAGAGGAGGTTAAGGGGTGATATGATAGCCATGTTCAAATATATAAAAGGATGTCACATAGAGGAGGGAGAAAGGTTGTTTTCTGCTGCTCCAGAGAAGCGAACACGGAGCAATGGTTCCAAACTACAAGAAAGAAGATTCCACCTAAAAATTAGGAAGAACTTCCTGACAGTAAGAGCTGTTCGACAGTGGAATTTGCTGCCAAGGAGTGTGGTGGAGTCTCCTTCTTTGGAGGTCTTTAAGCAGAGGCTTGACAACCATATGTCAGGAGTGCTCTGATGGTGTTTCCTGCTTGGCAGGGGGTTGGACTCGATGGCCCTTGTGGTCTCTTCCAACTCTATGATTCTATGATTCTATGATTCTATCTCTGTAGAATATGTATAGCGCATGCATATGCTATAAGGAACCCTTTGTCTATCCCTCTCCCCAAGGTACCATATTTTTCGCTCCATAAGACGCACTCCCCCCCTTAAAATCTAAGGGGAAATGTCTGTGCGTCTTAAGGAGCGAATGTGTGGTCCCTGGGTTGGGCGGGGGGGGGGGGGGGGACCCAGGCTTTCCCTGCCAACCCCGCAAGCTCCGGGAGAAGTGGCAAAGCTGTGCGCAGCAACGCCGCTTCCCCCCAACCTGTTTTGGGGGCTGGGGGCAGGGGAAGCTGGGGCTCCCCCCCTCCCCCAGCCCCGCAAGCTCCGGGACCCAACTGGTTTGGGGGGCTGGGGCTGGGGGTGGGGGGAAGCCCGAGCATCCCCCACCCCAAGCCCCAAAAACAGGTATTTGGGGGGTATTTTATTTTTTAATTACCCCTCCCAAAAAAGTAGGTGCACCTTATGGTCAGGTGCGCCTTATGGGGCAAAAATACGGTATATGGTAGAAAGGGCTCTTTCTAACCTGAGGGCAGGGAAGTCGTGCGGCAAGGAGAGAAGATCTGGGAGCAGCGAGGTTACCTCTGGCTTCTCTGTAGAATGAAGAACTCGACTTCCTGAAAGAAAGAGAGAAAGAAGAAGAAGAAGAAGAGTTTGGATTTGATATCCCACCTTTCACTCCCTTTAAGGAGTCTCAAAGCGGCTAACATTCTCCTTTCCCTTCCTCCCCCACAACAAACACTCTGTGAGGTGAGTGGGGCTGAGAGACTTCAGAGAAGTGTGACTGGCCCAAGGTCACCCAGCAGCTGCATGTGGACGAGTGGAGACGCGAACCCGGTTCCCCAGATTACGAGACTACCGCTCTTAACCACTACACCACACTGGCTCTCAAAGAGAGAAAGAGAGAAAGAGAAAGATAACATGGATGTGCAAACATAAATACACAATTTGCTTGCTTGCTTATTTATTTCCCAGCACAATTCAAAGTGTTGGTGCTGACCTTTAAAGCCCTAAGTGGCCTCGGTCCAGTATATCTGAAGGAGCGTCTCCACCCCCATCATTCTGCCTGGACACTGAGGTCCAGTGCCAAGGGCCTTCTGGTGGTTCCCTCACTATGAGAAACCAAGTTACAGGGAACCAGGCAGAGGGCCTTCTCAGTAGTGGCACCCGCCCTGTGGATGCCATCTCACCAGATGTCAAAGAGAAAAACAACTACCAGACTTTTAGAAAACATCTGAAGGCAGCCCTGTCTAGGGAAGCTTTTAATGTTTGATGCATTACTCTGTTTTAATATTTTGTTGGAAGCTGCCCAGAGTGGCTGAGGAAGCCCAGCCAGATGGGAGGGGTATAAATAATAAATTGTTTTATTTTATTTTATTTATTTATTATGGCATCTTCTATCCCACCTTTACTCCAAGGGGGTCAGAGTGTCGTGCTTTGCCCCTCCCCAGCTCCATATGATCTTCACAACAACCCTGTGAGGTAGTTTGGGCTGAGTGTTGGCGGCTGGCCTGAGGGCACCCAATGAACTTCATGGCCAAGCCTACTACTACAACAAACTGGAGTAAGGGGTATCTGGAGTGGGTAGCCCACATCCTGAACTGCATGCAGGCCCTTGGCCTAATATCATGTGATCTGGCACCCTCCAGATGTTTTGGACAACAAGTCCCATCAGCCAGCCCAGCACTGGAAAGCATGCAGGAACCTCTAAAACAGGCTTCCTCAAACTCAGCCCTTCAGACATTTTGAGACTACGATTCCCATCATCCCTGACATTGGTCCTGCTAGTTAGGGATCATGGGAGCTGTAGGCCAAAAACATCTGGAGGACCGAGTTTGAGGAAGCCTGCTTTAGAGGGCCTCAGGTTGGCGAAGGTTGAAATCTGCAGTTCTTGAACCTTGGGCAGTCTACATGCAAGGTAGACACTGTAGCCCTGAGCTACAGCCTCTGTGCTGATAGGTTCTGATACACCTATAACTTCATTGGACGTGTCATGTTGTGCAGATGCCTGATTATCGTATTCCAAAGCAACTACTCTATTCGAACTTAAAAATGGAAAGGTGGGAATGTAAGAAAGTGAAGGGCTTCTGGGTAATGATTTAAAATGAGACGAAAAAAATGTTGAAATATACATTTGTCAAAAAACCAGAAGCCCTTCTATTGGGTACTGTGGGTACAGAAATTCATAAGAATGATAAAAAACAACTGTCTTTATATGTGATATCTGCAGCAAGGACACTATTAGCCCAAAGATGGAAACAAGAAGAAATACCAAATAAATACGAATGGCAAGAGAAATTGATGAACTATGCCGAGATGGTGAGACTAACAGGGAAAATTCAGAACCAGCTGGACCAGACTTTCCTAAAGGAAGAAGTTTTTGAGATATCTAGGAAGCAATTGTAATCAACTGACATCGCTTGGAGGGTTAAAAGAAGTTTTGTAAGGAGTAATTTATAAATTATTGTGAAGAGAATTAAGAATAGATGTATTGGAAATTAGAGTTTATAGCAATAACTATAGTAACAAAATGCATAACTAGAAAGACTTTAGAAAACCATCCATCGAGGTTGAAGGAAGTCTCAGGATGTGATAGCCAAAAAATTCAAAAGGATGTTTAAAAGGATGTTATGCTGGAAATACGTGTAAAAACTAATAAACATTATTTATTAAATAAAAATTTAAAAATTAAAAATGGAAAGTGTAATGCTGGTGGGCAAAAGAGGTTTAAAGACTCTCTCAAGGCAAATCTAAAAAAAATAGTATAAACAACGACAACTGGGAAACACTGGCCTGCAAGTGCTCCAATTGGAGAACAGCCTTTACCAACGGTGTCATGGGCTTTGAAGACGCTCAAACTCAGGACGAAAGGGAGAAATGTGCTAAGAGGAAGGCACACTTGGCAAACCCTCACCGTCATCAACTCCTGCCTGGAAACTTATGTCCCCACTGTGGAAGGGAGTGTGGATCCAGAATTGGCCTCCACAATCACTTACGGACTCACTGTTAAGGCCATGTTTATGGAAGACAATCTTACTCGGCTACGAGTGATCGCCAAAGAAGAAGAAGATACAGCCAAAGGAAAAATATCCCATTTCATCTGCCAGAGTGCGAGAAGTTGACTCTGGAATACAAGCATGGCTCTGCTTTTTCACATCCCTAAGGACGTCTTTGCAAAAGCCCAATGATTTCATTTTCCAAACCAGATTCGGGACTAGTTTTTCCCAGCCTGCACGTGTTTTTCTGCAACTCACCGAAGGAGCTGTCAGGATTCTCTGACTATAGAAGGACAGACTGGGCAATCCTAACAGGCCTTTCCATGGATCTTAGGAAAAAACGGTAAGTCTATTAATCTAAATGCGGCTCTGTTAGGAATTTGCCCAGCTGGAGCAAATACGAGCATACAGTTTGACGGATCAGAGATGTGCACGATTAACACTCTTTGGCCCTAATCCTCTTTAAGAGGCCTATTTGACCTGCTACAATATGTTATCTAGAGAAGGGGAGGACACGCTTCAGTCCAGTGAGATCTGTTTTGTTTCTTCCCAGAACCGCAAGATGTACCGTATTTATTTTAGGTAAATATACTGCTCAGTTACTGAAGTCTCTGTCAGGAGCTTGTCCTACGCTCGAGTAGGACCCTGGCAGAGACACATGCCCGACTGGCATGTTCTCTCCCTCCTGGTCGATCGTTCGGGAGCTTCAAAAGCTTTCTTCTGCCCAAACATCACAGTGACCGATGCCAACAGACACCGGCACACTTAGGGATCTGCAGAGTTTGCGCATCATGCGTAACAGACCTCAGCAACTCAGCATTTTGGCTAATCTACTTTATTTACAGATAAACACACACGGAGCACTTAAACATGGCTCCCTCTCTCTCTAGCATCAGACAGTAAAGAGAAAGAACAAAGGACAATTGTCCCACTTCACGGAACACAGTAACACAAACATCCTGCCTCCGTCACTTCCCACTCTGTGGAGTCAAAACATATACCGTCATGTGAAAGACAACAATCCCATGACTGCAACCATGGAGCAGGAATTCTAACAGTCTCTAAGCGGTGTACATAGACATGCACTGGTGAGTGCTGGGGGTACCCAGATACACCGTAGTGTTTCAAAAAGCCAGGGCTCGTGGCAAGCAGGAGAGAGTGCCAAAGGACAACCCACCCCCGTCAGTGGTCGTGACCTGCAGGGAAGCAGCAGTGGGGGAGAGATGAAGGGAGGAGGAAGGAAGCAGACATGAGAGAGACGTAGGCAGAATAAAAAGGCTGGAGTGGATCTATAGCTTCTGCCTCTGTTTGCCTCTACAAGCAGCAGTGGGACGATTTGCTCCAGTGCTGGCAGTAAAGGATGAAGAAGACTCAGCTACAATGGCAAAGAAAAAACGCTTTATATGCTCTGTTTATGCATTCTAACACTGTGACACCAGATGGCGCTGTGGAGGTCCATTTTTGCTAACTCGATTTCTCCTACAAAGTTTAGGTAAAGGTAAAGGTACCCCTGCCCGTACGGGCCAGTCGTGTCTGACTCTAGGGTTGCGTGCTCATCTCGCTCTAGAGGCCGTGAGCTGGCGCCGTCCGAAGACACTTCCGGTTCACGTGGCCAGCGTGACGAAGCTACAGCTGGCGAGCCAGCACCAGCGCAGCACAGGGAAACGCCGTTTACCTTCCCGCTATAAAGCGGTACCTATTTATCTACTTGCACTTAAGAGTGCTTTCGAACTGCTAGGTGGGCAGGAGCTGGGACCGAACGACGGGAGCTCACCCCGCCACAGGGATTCGAACCGCCGACCATACGATCAGCAAGTCCTAGGCACTGAGGTTTTACCCACAGCGCCACCCGCGTCCCCCTACAAAGTTTACAATGCTTTTAACTGAAATGCTTCTTTGTTGTGTCTAGATCCAGCCCCATTCTCCAGGACGAGGGCAATGGTTTGTCTTGGATCTTTGGCGAGTAAACTAAAAAATCACAGTTTGGGGGTGTTTTTGTAAGCAACCTTGGGATTTGTCTAAAAAAAGCTGAACAAACTTTGAGGGGGTTTTTAAAAAACAAAGTAAAAAAACTTTCGGGGTGTCCTAGTTGTTTTTACTTTTTAAAAAATATGGCAACCCTATCCAGGACAGGCAGATGAAGACATCTGTTTTGATCAACTTGGGTAAGCTTGTTACAGTGGTGCCCCGCAAGACGAACGCCTCGCAAGACGGAAAACCCGCTAGACGAAAGGGTTTTCCGTTTTGGAGGTGCTTCGCAAAACGAATTTCCTATGGGCTTGCTTCGCAGGATGAAAATGTCTTGCGAGTTCCTGCAGGTTTTTTTTCCTTCCCCCCCCCCTTTTTCTAAGCCGCTAAGCCGCTTATCTGCTTATCCGCTAAGCCGATAAGCCGCTAAAAGCCGCTAATAGCGCTAATCTGCTAAGCCGTCAATGGGCTTGCTTCGCAAGACGAAAAAACCGCTAGACGAAGAGACTCGCAGAACGGATTAATTTCGTCTTGCAAGGCACCACTGTAGTTAAAGGTAAAGATCGTGAAAATTAACTGTACCTTGGTATACTTCTGGTTATCATTATAGATGTGTTAGGAGACCCTCGCCTACACAATTCCCAGAGATTGATTGTTAAACCACTTTGGGAATTGCAGCTCTTTAAGGGAAACAGGAGTCTCGAAACAACTCTCAGCACCCTTAACAAACTACAGTTCCCAGGATTCCTTGGGAGAAGCTACAGCTGTTAAAGCAGTATCGTAGCCTTTTAAATGCGTGCTGCAAATGTGGCCTTTGTTGCAAAATGCTAAGCAACTGGGAGTCAGAAATCCTTGCCGATCTACTACAAATCACCCAGAGACTTCTCAGTAGGTCCCAATGATCTAGAGAGACTTAGATGAAGTCCTCCCTAGAGTAGGTCCATGTTGCTCAGCAATCCACCCACTGCACATACCGTAAAGCTTCTGTATCTCAGTCCGGTCATCCGCTTGCAGCTGGTATTGCAGTGGGTCTCCCACTGGTCCCTGGTAGTAGGGGCGCATGATCGAATGCTTGGAGGGTGAATGTGCCAGCCCTAGGCTATGGCCAAACTCGTGAACTGCCACTGCAAAAAGGTCGGTGCCAAAGTCATCTGCCAAAAGAAGAGTGTGACTTATCGGGAGAATCACAAACACATTGCCAGGGCAAACCAACCACAGAATAACCTTTGTAAAAAAAAAAAACCCAAAACCCATTATTTTGGGAATTATAGGGACAGAACTACCTAAAATGTATAGAAACTTATTTATGTATGCAACTACAGCGGCAAGAATGTTACTTGCCCAAATATGGAAAGAAGCAGAAGTCCCAGCAAAGGAAGAATGGATACAAAAACTTATGGAATATGAAGAAATGGAGAAACTTACTGGAAGAATAAGAAATCAAGATAACAAACTTTTTATAAAAGAATGGAAATGGTTTATTGAATATTTACAAACAAACTGTAAACAGATAAGGACATTGGTAGGATTATTGTATTACCCTGCAGGTTTCTAAGAGTATATATTTAAAGAAGATGAATAAATGAGTAAATTAAGTGAATTTGGATATGCAGAAGATATTAAAAATAAATTTGAGGAACTGCAGGAAGAGGGGAAAGGAAGTCAAGTTTTGAAATGTCAGAATGATTGTAAAAATAGTGAAATGTATAAAATTAGTGAAATGTATAAACTTGAAAAGCATAAATTTAAAAAATGGAAACTGGAAAGAAAGAAAGAAAGAAAGAAAGAAAGAAAGAAAGAAAGAAAGAAAAGAAGTCCATTTAGCCCAATCGCTTGCACACGGCATACATGTCAATTCAGCACCAATCTAACCATGGCTGGGGTAAACAACTTTTTCAGATCCGTGGGCACGTTTAGATTTTTGAATGAGTGCAATAGGCACCAAACCATGTGGTTACTTCTCTGCTCCCTAACCCCAGAGCTCCCTAACCCCAGAACCTCTGCTCCCTACCCCTGAAAAACAGAGGGAGAGAAAGCATGCACAGAGAGTCTAACTTCCCCTGTGCTAGAAGGAATCTGAGCCTTGAAAAGCGCATAGGGCTGAGAGAGGAATCTCTCTGTGATTTCAAGGAAGGAAAAGATAACCGTCACCACTAAGAGGGTGGTGGGGAAGGGGCTCAGAGTCCTCACAAGCACCAGTGGAAGAGCTGAAGGGTCCCAGATAGGTGCAAAACAGTCAAGAGCAGATGAACTGCTGAAAAGGTGTCTACAGAGCAAATGGTGCAAGGAAGCCTTCATCAACCTTCCCAATGCAACAGACATCAACGCTGATATCACTTCAGCACCGAGTTAAAATCCCAGGCAGTTTAAATGATTCTAAGTGGATGACTATTTCGCCAGCTCTAGGGCCACATTCTAAAAGGGTGTTGGGTGTCAATAAGATCAACCAAAGGCCTGGTTAAAGAGGAACATTTTTGCCTGGTGCATAAAGGTGTATAATGAAGGCGCCAGGCGAACTTCCCTGGGGAGAGCATTCCACAGACGCGGAGCCACTGCAAAGAAGGCCCATCTCAAGACGTTACGATGATGTCCACTGATGGTCGGTGCTTGCAAAGCCCATGGCAAAGCACTTTGTAAGCCTCAACCATCAAGTGGATAGTGACTAAATATCCCAAAAGGAAATTGGGAAGACAAATCCTTCTTCTAGTTGTGGCAGCGGCCCTGCCTCCACTGTCAGTGTTTCCCTTCTCTTTATGGTGAAATGCACCTTGACTCTTCCATCCCCAACCCACCAAGCAAAGAAAGCCAAGTCACCTGGTGAACGGAACGTCCATTCCTCGTCGCCATCAAAGTGGACGTTGCCAGCCCTCTGAGGGTCTCCAGGAAAGAAGGCATGAGCGACCATTCCACCCGGCCCGTCGAAAGGGTAGCCGTCGCGGTGGTCCAGGCGGAGGAACTCCACAGATATGTCAGCCATGTGGCTGCCCACCTCGTGGAAGTTCAGGGGTGTAGCTTCACTCCATACCTTCAAGGCGTAATACATCAATACGCGCATGGTCTCTCGGCTGAGGCGAGCTTCCCGTGGGTAGGTCTTCACTCTACGTTGGAGACAATGTACAGATGGGAAGCAACCAGATCCCTTGCCTCTTTGGCCTGGACCAGACACAGAATGGAAGGTGAGGATACCCTTCTTGGATCAAATCAAAAACTCGTCTAAGGGAAGTCCCATTGGTGAAGGCCCATCGCAGAGATCTCCTCGTGACCCCCTCACAGCTCAAAAAAACTGATTTGCAAGGAGTCTATAATCCAATATTTGTTGAGGGATGATACTTCCAAAACTACCAAGATTGTTTCGGAGTACTTAACTGAGATCTTTAAAGCTAAAGCTAAAGTTGCTATTCAATGGTTGCTATTTAGTCTTTGATATATTGTATGTGGATTATTAATGAATTTGGATGGCTTTGTATGATTTTACTGTTTTAACTTCTGCCAATAAAGGCTAGTTACAAGTGAAGGCCCACGTAGCGAACTGATAGTGTCAGGCTTTGGGGAGTCAGATCCCTCCCACTACCCTCAATGCCCACCTGGTCTTGGGAGAAGAGGGGTCAGGAATACTTTCCAAAGACACTGAGTCTGTCAGCTGTCTCTCTCCTGGTGCTTCTTCTTCCTGCTGTTCCTCTTCCAACATTTCCCAGCTTCTGAACTACAGTATGCCCTTCTGCAAACCACTGTTCTAAATCTATGCTGTCCTCCTGTTGTCAGGAAGGTTCAGGAGAAGGGGGAGGGGGCCCCCACCATTTCTCCTCAGTTCAGCCCAACAGGTAGACTATCTAGCATGCAGAAACCCTTTCTTTGTTTCCACGTTTGTCATGCACCACCAGCTTGCTTCATCTTTCAGGCATAACGAAACAAGGATGGGGACCATGAAGCCTTCCAGATATTGCTGGGTTTCCATCAGCCTCTGCCAGGGCTGATGGGAGACACAGTGCAATGACAATTTACTAGTGGGAAATGAAGCAAATAAATACATTGGCAACAACAATGCCGATACCTACCTCCAGGAAATGTTCCGCTTCATCCAAACCGAGCCTGCGCTCCGCTTGCTCCGACTCTTCCTTCTCTTCCTCCTTTTCCTGCTCCTGCTCTTCTGCAGAGGAAGCTTTTCTGGGAAGATGCTGATAACGTCAGGAAGCGAACAGCGGGGCATTCGGATCAGAGCCAACGTGGCATCATCTGTTTGAGTTCAAGGGAAATAGAAACAGGGGAGGGCTCTGTAATATGGTGCCATGAACGAGGACTACACACACACACACACACACACACACAAACTTTGAGTAGCTACCAATATAAATATAGATGGTTGCTGTTGTTTTGTGCCCCCTGGGCTTGGTGCCCTGTGTGGAGGAATCACCCACGCCACCCTAAATCCGGCGCTGATAGAAATGTAGCTCAGAGTGTAGGACATCTGCAGTGCATGTAGAAGGTCCAAGGGGTCAATCTCCAGGCAGGGCCAGGAGAGACTCCTGTCTGGAATCCTGGATAGTTGCTGTCGGTCAGTGTAGACAATACTGAGTTAGATGGACCAACAGTCTGACTGTGATGGCCTAGGACTCGGGCTCGGACTCAGAACCAGAGGAGACTCAGTCTGCACCAGATCCTTTGCCTCAGGCATCATCTGAACCAAGTCTGGGGCCTGACCCTGAAGAGTCCCAGTCTGCACAGGTTCACCTGCAACAAACACCAGCTGGGCCGAGTCAGGGGCCTGAGCCTGCCCTGGCTCTAGATGCGGGGATTACCTCGTTGCCTTCAGCTGGGCCATCACTTACAGCTGCTCCACTACCGGTTGGGTCAGGGGAGGGTGAGGCGGCCCCTGGGTCTAGTAACCCACCGACATCTCCCGAGCTGCAGAGACTAAGGTCTGAGAGAAGGAGAAACCTGAGTACTTGCAGGAGGAGTGCTCGCCTTCGGGCGAAACAGGGAGATGAGTCGCCGGAGGATCAGGACCGGCCACTACCCCAACCGAAACAAGGATGGGGACGCTATCCCCTGGCGACTCACCTCCCTGTTTCGCCCGAAGGCAAGCACTCCTCCTGCGAGATAAAAGGCTGTCAAACCCCGCCCCAGGTTGCGGGAGCAACATTGCTATATGTATGCCAGATCCTGCCTGAGATCCTGTACCTGTCCTTGCCTGGTTTCCTGCCTCGTGTCTGTTGGACTGACTCCTAGCGGAACCTTCGGATTCTCTTCCAGTCCTGGACCGCGTTTCACGGGTTACCCCCGGGCCCAGCACACTGACTCAGTAGAAGCTTCCTATGTTCCTAGTCCAGAATCTTGCATCCCTCAAGTTTAGGGGTCACCAATATGGTGCCATCCAGATGTTAATAGACTACAGTTCCCATCATGCATATGTATGGGGCCATTGGGAATGCACTCATCAGGAGGTCTCCATGTTGCCTACCTGAGCCTAGTTTTTACCAAGATAGGGAATCAGTGCCTGAGACTTACCACATCAGTCTGCAGGCGAATGCTCACAGTTACATTTTGGGACGGAGGAGTATTTGTTGTGTGCACGCTCATGTAAAATCTGAAGTGGCACAGTGTTGACTTGCATGCAAACGTTGAAACATAATTAAAACGTTAACTGTGGTTTAAGGCAAATTACGGGTGTGCTCATATAGTGTGCTCAAACACAGCTCATTTTGCTCCCAGAGTCTGGTGTTTTTCTGGTATCCAAATCTGGGCTTGTTTCCTCCAAACAAGCTGCAAGCAATAAGCCAAGAACAAAACTTGCGTTCCAGCCATGGTTTGTTTGGAGGGGAACAGACCACAAGTCTGGATTTGGATGCCATGATATTTAAGATTCTGGTCATCTCTGAAAGCCCTCTGAAACTCATCAGTTCAACTTGGCCTCAAGAGTATCTTGCAGACTTGGAGTAACAGTGGAAAACTATGTGTAGTTTTATTCAAACAGGGTTAGGCAGCATGGTTTGGGACTACAATTCCCACCAGCCCCAGACAGAAGGCCAATGGTCAGGGAAGATGGAAGCTGTAGACCCAAAAGTTTGTGGGCCAGGAATCACATTGACGCCTGCCTTAGAAGATTAGAGGTTTTGTTTTTTGGGGGGTGCATATTTTGACCCCCCCACCCCACCCCCTGGAATTTTACTTTAGTCTAGCCTTTCTGAGCATAAATCCTGGTCTTATCTGTACTTGGATCAATTCCAGATTCAAGGGATTACATCTGCAGAGCTCACTTATATGGGATACAACTGGAGATTTTTGGAATCCAGCTTTAGAGCTGTTCATTATCTATCTGTTTGTTTACAAACAACAGCAAAGTTTTCTGGGCAACTATTTATCTATATAATAGAATAGAATGATTGAATAGAATTATAGAGTTGGAAGGGACCACGAGGGTCATCAAGTCCAACGCCCTGCAATGCTCAAATCTTTTGTCCATTGTGGGGCTTGAAAACGCAACCCTGAAATTAAAAGTCTCATGTTCCACTGATTGAGCTATCCCAGTTGGGAGAATGATTGATTGATTGATTGATCGATCGATCGATTGATCGATCGATAAAGAGACCCCTGACCATTAGGTCCAGTCGTGGCCGACTCTGGGGTTGCGGGGCTCATCTCGCTTTATTGGCTGAGGAAGGCGGCGTACAGCTTCCATGTCATGTGGCCAGCAGGACTAAGCCACTTCTGGCGAACCAGAGCAGCGCACGGAAGCGCTGTTTACCTTCCCGCCGGAGCGGTACCTATTTATCTACTTGCACTTTGACGTGCTTTCAAACTGCTAGGTTGGCAGGAGCTGGGACCGAGCAATGGGAGCTCACCCCATCGTGGGGATTCGAACCGCTGACCTTCTGATCGGCAAGTCCTAGGCTCTGTGGTTTAATTCACAGAGCCACCCGCGTCCCATGATAGATAGATCAACAACAAACTATAAAGCAGAGAATAAAATCAGGCTAACGAAATCTCACAGCAACACCAGGAAACAACGAAAACTGATTTTAGATTTTAAAATTAGGAATTTAAAATGGCTGGGCTGGGAGGGAGGTCTTAGCCTCTCACCCAAAAGACCATAAAATAAGTGCCAAAGGAGGAGCCAGTCCAAGTCTGTGCAATGCAAGAATCTTTTACCCAACGCGGGGTTCAAACTCACAACCAAGAGTCTCATGCTCTACTGAATGAGCAATGGTGAAACTTTACATACTGGCCAGCATGCCGTTACGAGCTACAAGGTTAGTGCTTCAATACAAGTCTGGCGTGAATATAGTAAAGTTAAAGGGACCCCTGACTATTAGGTCCAGTCGTGACCGACTCTGGGCTTGCGGCGCTCATCTCGCTTTATTGGCTGAGGGAGCCGGCGTACAGCTTCCGGGTCATGTAGCCAGCATGACTAAGTTGCTTCTGGCGAACCAGAGCAGTGCACAGAAACGCCGTTTACCTTCCCGCCGGAGTGGTACCTATTTATCTACTTGCACTTTGACATGCTTTTGAACTGCTAGGTTGGCAGGAGCAGGGACCGAGCAATGGGAGCTCACCCTATCGCGGGGATTCGAATTGCCGACCTTCTCATCGGCAAGTCCTAGGCTCTGTGGTTTAACCCACAGCACCACCCGCGTCAACATAGCTGGTGAGAAATAGCAGGAACTAGAATTCTTAAGAGTTGCTTTTTAAAAATATAACTGTACCTGGAATCCCAGTCTCTGCAATGCCTGCAAAACGTTGCATTACACGGATTGCACTGGTTACTGCTTCCCAAGTCTGCAACTGGCCTGTTACGGGATCCGCTGGAGGAAGGTATCCATACTGGGTCAGCCACTCCTAGGGGAAAACACAATAGGTAAAGAACTCTGGTCAATGTAGCTTTCTCACCTTTCTTTCCAAGATCTCAAATCCTCTAAGCCAAAGTCCTGTCCCTTTGTGTTATTTGTCTCTTTCACATATTCATTTGCTGGGAGCTGAAATCAATACTCATGTCATGCAAAGCATGAAAAGGCACGAGACTCAGAAAGCAGGCACTTGAAACAGTTCTTCACAAATTGCACGTGGCACATGCCCACGTGGAAAAACTCACTAGCAGAATATGTCATCAGATGACCTGAACAACTCCCATCATCCCTGCCCATTGGCCATGGAGGCCGAGGCTGATGGGAGTTGTAGTCCCAAATATCTAGAAGGGACCAAGTCAGAGAAGGCTAGAATACACCAGCCAAAAAAAAAAGGCCTGTCAAATCGAGCATCCTGTTCTCAACGCGGCCAGCTAGACGCCTATGGGAAGCACAGAAAGTACCACATTCCAGTCTTTTAGGAAGGCTTTGAATACTTCTCTGTTTCAAGTGGTTCTGCACATTGATGCCTATTTTGCTATGAAGCCCCTTGATAAGAGTTGGATTTGTGGAAAATAAATGTCATAGTATCTGCTGAATGTATATTTTATTACTCCTGGGTTGCAGCAGCAGAGCATATGCCCGCACTGCCCAGGGCAGGTGCGCTCCCGAGGGGGAGCGGCGCAGAAGGTGCCCTCCCAGGCGTGGGATAGCCGCTTGGGTGCACAGAGTGGCACATGCGCCCTGCAGCCAGGGGCGGAGTGAGCTGCCCATGGGGAAGGAGCAAGCCGCCAATCCCGCCTGCGACTCCCAAGCTATCAAAACAAAGGGGGAAGGGGAGAATGCCGCCGGCAAAGTGGTGCAGTTCCCCCCTTCCCCCGACGACTCGGGGTTGGCTTGAGAGTTGCAGGTGGTCGGTATGCCCCCGGCGCGGTATGCCCCCACCCACCCCCCACCTTCCTCCGCCCCACAGGGTTTTTTTTTTTTTGTAGAAGTCGTCCTTCTTGAGCGATCTGGAAGGCGGCAACACGAGAACGGGGCCTTCTCTGCAGTGGCTCCCCGCCTGTGGAATGTTCTCCCCAGGGAAGTTCTCCTGGCGTCTTCATTATACACCTTTAGGTGCCAGGCAGAAACGTTCCTTTTTGACCAGGCCTTTGGTTGATCTGATTGACATCCTAAGCCCTTTTAGAATGCGGCTCTTTTTGGGGGTGGGGAGCAGGTGTTATTGGGTTGTTGTTTTTATTTTGATTATATATGTTGTGGTTTTTATGATCTTTTCTGTGAACTGCCCTGAGACCTCCAGGTATAGGGTGGTATATAAATTCAATAAATCATAATCATCATCTTTTCATATAATACAGTGTCAGTGTATATAAGCACTGATGTATTTTGACTCATAAACTACTATGTAAGTCACCTTGCGATAGGGCTGCCATACATCCAGGTTTTCCTGGACATGTCCTCTTTTGGGTGGCCAGCATGCCCCTCCCAATGGATTTTTGAATTTTGTATTTTTTTTCTAATGGGGGGGCGGTAGGATTTTCCGTGACCACCAGGCTTTCCACAGCCCTCTGTGGGTGATGCTAGGCCCAGTGGAGTCTCCAGAGGGCTTTCCTGGCACAGTCTTCCTGGGGCTGCTCAACCTCTCACCTTTCAGAGGGCAGGAGACCAAAGAGAGGGGAGGGGAGGAGGTGGCGAGTAGGCAGACGAGAGGGAGGGAGGGGTCATTGGCAGGGAGGGGGCAAGCAAGGGAGCTGCAGGGTGGTGGGGAGGTGCCCCAAACTTGTCTGGGTTTTGGGGCTCCGGAATATTCGAACCCTACTGTTATGTACTGAAGTTCTCACCCTGGGCCAGCAGGGGGATACTGTAGATAGTTTTCACTCACGTCCACATATGCAAATAAGGAATTGAAAGTGACATTCAGTGATTGGATAGTTACAGAAAGTTTTTACTGTAGTGGAGCTCTAAGCAGGTTGACTGAACCCTTGAGTTCAGTTCTGTTCTGGGCCTGTGAATAAACAAGAGCTGTTTGAAGAATCGCTGTGTCGTCTGATATGTTCACCCACAACCTAACACCTACCTTGAGAGGGTTTACTTGGAAAAGCAGGGAGTGCATGTTTTAAAAGGAATCAGTAATCAATCGGCTTTCAGTCTGTTGCACAACATTGGATTCTTTGGTTGCTGCACAACCTTAAAATTCACGCTAGCTGGCAGAGAACATTGGATCTGGGGTACCATACTCCAGGAACAACTTACCACAATCTCTCCGCTCTCATCGGTGGGAGTAGGCCCAGGATGGGCAAAGGATGGCAAAGCCAGAAGCAGAAGCAGCAGGAGCAGAACCAAGAACCCAGGGAAAGGTAACAGCTTTGTCTCCTGCCTGCACTCCGGGTGGCAACGCTGCTTCATGGGAAGTTTCTTGGGCAAATACCCTTTCCCAGTCTCCATCCAGTTAGCAAAACACACTGGCTCACCAATTCTCCCAAGTCTAAAATGAACGGCTCCAAAACCAGCCTTCACAATCCAGCCAATCTTGCTGATTTGGTTTGAAAGGCCTTGCCGTCAGCTCCGATTCCAGGCTGGGGATCTAGGAAAGCTGCCGTTTCGTTCCTGAGGTTGGGATGTGGGCACAAATGCATTTCTCCAGCTGCAAACGTCACCTCCCACACCAGAGCCTCAATGGTGGAAAAGGCTGAAACAGAGAGAGGTCAGAGTCTTCCTATGGAATCGTTCAACAAGTAAACCAGACTAGGCAATGTACTTCTTTCTAGCAGTTAACATCAACATTTCCAAACTCATCCCTGCATCCCCATTCTTTCTCCAAGAGGCCCAGGGCAGCAAATACATGATTCTCACATTTATCTTCACAACTAGTGGCGTGAGGAAGTGTGGAATACAAAGTAAAAAAAGGCCTGACTACACTCCCACTTTTTCCACCATTCCCCCCTGGAAAAACCTGCTCCTTACCTCTGAATCTGAGCAAATTGATATTTGCTCTGGTTCAGCAGTAGCTACAGAGTGGGTTTTCCCAGGGGAAGCAAAGAGGCAAACAGAAAACCACTCAGACCTATGATTTTTAGGTACAGGACAAGTGTGGATGAGCCTTAAATCAAAATGATCTTCATTAAAGGCCTTGTGCGTTTTGAGAGCAGAGTGCTTCGTTTGGCTTGGACTGGGTAGCGTGTAGAGAAAGGGGAGATTTATAAGGAAAGGAAACTACAAGAGAGAAAGCTGCTGAACTGCAAGGAAATTTTAAGAGTTGCCAGCACAGCTCTTAGCATATTATCCAGCGGCACTGGGACTTTTCACAGCATCCAGTAACAACACATGATAAAATATCAGGACTTGGTTACAACAAAATCCTTTGTGCTTTTCACACTCTCTTGTGTCTACTAAATGTTGTTAGAACTAGCTTATTTTACAAAGCAACAATGTGCTCCTTTTAAAAAAAAAAATTTTTTTTTAAGGTTGCAAAAAAGAACTGCCAATAAACCTCCACTTTTGGTTTTATTTTGTTTTGTTTTTAGAGTTTGGGGAAGGTCCACAGTCAACAAGGACCCTATGAAGAGAGAGCGATTTGCTTTTGTCCTGTTCTGCCTGTTGCTGCTGTCGCACCAGCAAAGATGCACAAAGAGAAAACCGGAGACAAGGCACACAGACTGAGCCTGGAGACATGAGATTCAGGGTGTGGCGGGCAGGGAAGCTGAGACCCCTTCCTATCTGCGTGCCCACATGCTCCCAGGCAACCTGTTTACTGAGCATTCACCCTGATTTGTTTGCAGGGAGATTAGATGGCATTAAATAGTCAGGGAGCAATTGCTCTGATTTGTTTGTGGGGAGGTTAGATGAGATTGCGTCAAAGGAAGTGGTTTCCAACACATTCCTGCGCATTTCCCCAACACCTTTCTTAAGTGTTAAAACGTCCCGTCTTATGCGAAGCACATTTGTTGCACAATCAAAAAACCGAGCAATTTGAATTTGCTAGGATGTAATTGAATCCCACGGCAAATAAGCGAAAGTCTGAAAGTGCCCACACTGTGTCCGCAGAGTCGTACACACACAACTACACAAACATGAGTGAATGAATTGTTAGGGCCAACTCTGCACAGTCTATGCCAGTCCCAAAAAACAGGTGAATTGATCCTTGGCAGAAACTGCAAAAGAACTGTTTGCCAGCCTACCAACCCTTGCCATTTCTGCTCCCCAACTACAAGAAAACAGAACTAGAGGCCACACAAAGACACCTAGTTTGGCCCTGTAGCTTTTAGCAATGGGTGGGCAAAGCACCCCTGATTTCAGAGACTGAGCACTGGGGCAGCCAGCATGGAGTCCTCAAGATGTTGTTGGACCACAGCTGCCATCATCTCTGACCACTGGCTGTGCAGAGTGGGGCTATTGGGAGCTAGAATAGGGCAACGACATCTGAACAGCACTCCTCTAGCTACCCCTGGTGGGGCCTTTTCCAGTCAGTTTTTCCCTCTCTGGGATTACAGGTCCCTGGTGTCGTTTCAGCGGGTCATCGCCATTCTGAAACAATCGTCCCTGTTCATAAAGGCCAGAAATTCCAGCACAGATTCATGGACCATGCATCTAGGAGATCTAAGGATCTGCCTCTGTTTCCCATCTGCAAAACAGCAACATGACTGATTTCACCCGTTTGTTGCAAAGGCAAACCTATTGAGACTTTTACATATACGGTTTTGTTGTTTTTAATATACACAGGGGCTCGCCTCATCCATTAGAGATTGGTACACACCCTGCTGATACTCTTAAGGAACTGTCTATTAGAGAGGGATGTTTCCCCTCCACCTTGACCAGAAATATCACTCCTGCTATTGGGTGTGTGATCATTTCCCAAGAAGTAAAACAGCCATTCGGGCTCATCAGCCCCCTTCCCTCATTCCCACAGAATTCGCTTTCCTCTCTGTCTTCTCCGGCTTCCAATTCACCTCTTCCAACTGGAAGCACTTGGGGATTTACAAGAGTTACCATCTTAGGATCCTAAAACGGGAGCTCTTACTCACGTATTCAGAAGTGCCAACACGCTCCCCTCCTTCTGACTGGTCCCCCAAGAAGAACTTTGTTCCAATTCCGCTCTGCCTTCAGTGGAGGGAATCTGCCGGCTGGTGCTCTCTGGAACAGGGCTGGTTAAAGCACCCATTCCTAGCGTGGGGCTAAATATCAGCAGCTAAGACCCCTCCCCATCCAATCCCACTCCATCCAAGCCAAGCCCAGCTAGCTCTGCAGAGACTCTGGCGGCGGCTGTAATCTGCTTTGCACAACTTAATAAACAGCTGCAAGCATCTCCTGCCTTTGCACTTAACTATTATTGCCTCTGGCTGCTGACTCCCTCCCTCTCCCTCTTTCGGGGGTTTTTTTTTTATGCTTCCTTAATAGCCTAGAGATGGGATGCTGGAAGATTTCAGAGGAGGCGTATTTCAGATTAATATTGTCAGGGGCTATTTTCATGTTCTGTTCCTTGTGCTTATTTAAATGGTCAAGTATTTTGTGAATGGAAACGAATGCACACAGAGAGAGGGGTGAACATTTTGAAAGCTTCAGAAAACACCAGCTCTGCATCCTGAAAGGATGCAGTTAATCATTAAAAGAAAAAAAATGGGGGGGGGAATCCTCTGTGATCTTGTTGAGATTTTTGTTCAGAAAAGCTACTCCCTCCCATATTTGCCTATCCTCAAACCTAGAGAAATAGGAAGCTTCCCTCCCAAAACACACCCCACTCATTTGGAGACTCAGATGAGAAAGCAGATCCCAATCACAGTGTAATCCAATGGTTAGGGCTAATGGGGGGTGACTACAACCTCTGGGCCTAACCACTGGGCATGCTGGCTTGCGCTGATGGGAGGTGGGAGTCCAGCATCCTTGAGAAGGCTAACTGGTTTCCCATCCCTAGGCTAAGCATTAGAAACTAACTGAATTGTATGAAATATTATGCAGGGTCATAATAAACATTTAACATGACCACAATTGCAGAAGTGGTTGAACAGAGAGGCCTTCTCATCCCTTCAGCTGGAGATACTGAAGACTGAACTTGGACTTTACACTAGAATAAGTGGGGCCTCTACAGTGCTCTTTCTATAAAAAAAAAGACAGAGATTTTATTTAAAAAAGAAAAAGAGAGAAAAGGGTGCCGGTACTCACCATGAAGTTGTTGCAATAAATGCCACACTTTTAACCTTTTTGTTTTAATTTTAAAAAACATGGTGGTGCCGGTACTGCGTACTCTTGAGTACCCCAAGAAAAAAAAGCACTGGGCCTGTAACAAAATGTTGCAGCAGAGTGCTCAGTTCAGCACTTCAGTCAGTCAGACGTGCCCTTCTCCATATATACAGCCACGCAGTCAGTCAATATTGCATGGCCACGGAGCATGTCTTCATTAGGTTCTTCCTCTTCTAAATCTTTTCTAAATATTCTGTATACTTTGGATTTTCCCCAAATCTGCTTATACTTCCTCCTTGTACACGAATGGTACTGTTTTGTCTACACAGGAAACCGCAATCACCTCTGAACATTGGAAAGAGAGGAAATAATTGCATGTGCGTAGGAGATATTGACCATACCAGAGAAGGTGTGCGCTGATTCCAATCTAAGATGTGCTCTTACATCATACGAGGAGTTGCATTGGCTAAGTCAGATGCAGCCTGCAGTGACATCATTTCCTGGGTGAATTTGGGACACAAGCTGTACAGAATCGGAAAGGGGGGCAGTTGGTCGTTCCTGGATTAAGATATTAGACACACCCTGAGCATTAGGATGGATGCTGTGGATGTATTACCTAGATATCAACATCCTCGTACCTAGATGTTGCTGTCTTCTAGGACAGTGCATATTATTATTATTATTATTATTATTATTATTATTATTATTATTATTATTATTAGAATTAGAATTTATATACTGCCCTTAGGCCCTTTTGGCAGGCCACATAACAATCTTTTTCTCCCTGTTGTAACAATTGTAACACACTGTGTAAGATGCTGTGTTATTTTTAACTGCTTCTTTTATTTCTTATATTGTATTTTGTATTACACTGTGAACTCCATAGTGTTCAAATTGTAAGTGTTCCTTACATACACTCCTCCTGGATGAAGCTCATCCGTAGGCCACTTGGGAATCCCCGTTCTAGGAATCTGCTTATTTGAAGGAAGAGAGGAAGGAGAAAATGCTTCGTTCATGCTCTTTCAGTGACAGAACATGCGCATGTCAAATTCCTTTAAATCTCCATGCTGATTATGTTCACAAAGAGAGATAATTGTGATGAATTATATTAGCTTCCTAAATCGACAATCTTTGCTCTAAAATGATCCGAGTTCCCCCACCATCATCACCACCACATAAAAATAAAAATCTGTCATTTCTCATTCCTTTTCTCCTCCTCTGCCCTGTCTGAAAATTAAGCCACTGGCTGGCTGTCCAGACAGTGTCCCCAGTGCTTGGAGTTGTCATTCTGTGCATGCGACCTCAGAATCAGGTGTTACAGGAAGAGCACTTTCGTGTCCCTTTCGTCCTGTCTCCTTCCCTTCCATTACTGGCTGCACACATTAATCCCCAAGGATGCCATGGCAACTGAGCAGACGCCTTTCGGGTGCCCTGGTAGTGAGACTCGGCCGGGGTGTGCGAGATTGTTTAGGAAGTGATGGGGCCGGTGCTGCTATTTTGGGTGACAGGGTCAGCCGGGGCCTCGCTAAGCTCAGGGGCAGAACAATACTGACTGACAAAGCAGCCATTAATCTGCTCGATGGCTTGCTCTGCCCAGCTAGACTGGGGGTCGTGGCCATGGTTACCGAGACTATGGGACTCTTATTTCTCACTGGGCTCTCGACAGTGCGGGGAAGGGGCAGACACAAAACCCACCCCCCAAATAATTCTTAAAGCAGATTGTTGAGGAAGCGATGAAATGAGGGCTTGCTTTTTGCCTCTGGGTACTATCAGACTGGGTGGTACCAGATTGTGATAAACTGGGTGGTCTTTTGTGGGAGACTGGCTGAAGGACCACAATAGGCAGGGATACAGTGGTACCTCAGGTTACAGACGCTTCAGGTTTACAGACACTTCAGGTTACAGACTCCGCTAACCCAGAAATAGTACCTCGGGTTAAGAACTTTGCTTCAGGATGAGAACAGAAATCGCGCGGCGGCAGCAGGAGGCCCCATTAGCTAAAGTGGTATCTCAGGTTAAGAACAGTTTCAGGTTATGAATGGACTTCCAGAACGAATTAAGTTCTTAACCCGAGGTACCACTGTATAGCCATGGGTTCGGGGTCTTGGTCCCCTTCCCGGACTATTCTGTTTCTGGGTTTTAAAATTTATTCTTAATCATTCTCATAAAAAAAAATAATATCTCCCAGCATCTCATCTCACTGGATTGTGAAATGCCAAACTAAATGCCTCATACTTTGACAACCTTGAACACTTTATGCAGGAACACAGAGCCCTGAGTGATGCCATATTGCTCCTGTTTTGGGTAAGAAGTCAAAGAAGAAGAGTATATGATCATTAAATCGCCAATATTATGACATGTTTAGCCTGCCATATCAAGGAGCGTACAGTTCCTGGGGATGACCAACAGACCACCTTTCATCTCGTGCAAGCGCTCTGAAGGTGGTTGCTGTAGGAAAACAGAGCACTGGACTAGATTTACAGCAAATTCTTTTCTGTCTCCTTATTATGCCTTGTGCATTGCTCAAGGAGCTGCAGGAGAGAAAACTGAATGGACAAGGAAGTGGCAGAATGCCCAGGACATAAGCGGCATATGAGTCACTTCCATTGCACCCATATTTTGCTACAGCATAGCATGCCAATGTTATCAGAGTGCTATTAACAAAGGCAGAAGCCAAGCTCATGGGGAGGGGGGGCAAGGATGTAGTGGAAAATATACATCTGGCCTGTGTTTGGAAATGCCTCCAAATTTCTCGAATCTCATTGTACTGATGGAGCACCAGTTGGCACTGCTTTCAAATAAACTACTATAGCTGTAGCACAACCTAAGGAACGTCCTTTGATGTTTTGGGAAGAGGAGGCACAAACCACCAAAGCAGGATGTGTGTTTATGTGTGTGCATTTATGACACTGCTCACTCAGAATTTTGATACTGTGGATGGGGCCATGGCTATCCCAAAAGAACAGTGTTTTGCAGTTGCTTCTTGCACTGAGTAAGGAAATACATTTGCTCTTGCCCTACAGCAAGCAAGCACAAAAGTTGAAGAAGTGATGGAGGGAGAAAGAGAGAGCATCTGTGGAAAAATGAAGGCCAGAAGGTCAATTCAGTGCCTGCCTATAAGGTTGATTCAGTTGGCAGGCAATAGAGACTGGACCTTTTATGTGATGGCCCCCAGAGAATGGAACACCTGCTCCACAGAAGGGTAGATGGACCTCAACTCTCAATTTATTTTTATTTAGTTATTACGTTTATATACTACCTTTATCTTCCAAGGATTTCAGGGTGATGTACATGGTTCTCCTCTTCCTCATTTCATCCTCACAACCCTATGAGGTAGGACATACTAAGAGGTGGTGACTGGCCCAAGGATTCCCCAGTGATCTTCATGACCCAGTGGGGATTTGAATCCTGGTCTCCAAGGTCCCAGTCTGACACTAACCACAATGGCGTGACCTCGCTTTCATATGAATAAAACAACAAAAAAGAAAACCAACACATTATGGAAGTGTCCGTCCTAACTAACAGGTAGCCTCTCTCTTTAAATACTTCTACTGTTGCTGTTTAAATCAATCAGTTTTGTTTTGAATTATATTGCATTTTTATATGACAGCTAAAAAAAGGGGGACGCGGGTGGCGCTGTGGGTTAAACCACAGAGCCTAGGACTTGCCGATCAGAAGGTCGGCGGTTCAAATCCCCACAACGGGATGAGCTCCCGTTGCTCAGTCCCTGCTCCTGTCAACCTAGCAGTTCGAAAGCACATCAAAGTGCAAGTAGATGAATAGGTACCGCTCCGTCGGGAAGGTAAACGGCGTTTCCGTGCGCTGCTCTGGTTTGCCAGAAGCGGCTTAGTCATGCTGGCCACATGGCCCGGAAACTGTACGCCATCTCCCTTGGCCAATAAAGCGAGATGAGCGCTGCAACCCCAGAGTCGGCCACGACTGGACGTAATGGTCAGGGGTCCCTTTACCTTTACACCAAAAAAAGAAATCAGTGGTGCATAAACACGGGACATTGAAGGCACGTGACTCCCCCCAAAGAATTCTGGGAAGTAGATTTTGCTAAGGATGCTGGGAATTGCAGTTTGGTGAGGGGTAAACTACAGTTCCCAGGATTCTTCAGTGGAAGTCATGTGCTTTAAATATATAGTATGTACAGTTCAAGAAAGAGGCAGCAGAGAAGGATTGTGTGGTCACAGTTGCCAGCATAGAAGTCAGAGATGGGATGGTAGCAAGAGTCACAGAAGGGAAAATTAGGACCCCATTTGCACCCAGAGAAAAAGAGTTTATCTGAACACTGACCTCAAACAGACAAGGTTGTGACCATTCAGAATATCAAAAGGTGGGTCACTAAATATATATAATTTCCGGGGCGGGGGGCAGGTTATCTCACAGAGGAAAGGGAAATAAGGCAGCCTAGATTCAAGCCCAGAGTTCATCCCGGGACAGGAGATTTGGGTATCCAAATCACTTGTTTGTGGTTGAGGGGGAGAGCAAAGAATAAATGAGAGGGGGAAGGATAGACTGAAAACAGGAAAGGCCACAGGAGGGATGTGAAAACTGGTGCATCTGATGTAGATGGCATTCTGGATTTCCACTCAAACCAGCCCAACAGGTAAGTAACGCAATTAATGAAGCAATGGTAGCACCTTTGAGACATACGATCCTGATGGAGACTGAGGCTTCTCTCGAAGGACAGCTCAGAAAGACTTAATGCAAAAAGGTGCCCCCTTCTGCCCCCACTAATAAAAATAGCCCGGACTGTGTGACTCACAACTACAATTTCATCCCAGATGTTTGAGCCCCCACAATTGAGGAGCACCGCCCTCCCTCTCCGCCCCCGCCGGATTATGCCATTTCATCCCTTTAAGAGGATTGCTGCAGAGCCGGTGTCAGGAAGCCTCGCAACATACATGATTTCACGGCCGCCTCCTGCAAAGGCTCATTAGGCCCTGGCCCCAGCTGAGCGGGAGGGCGGAAGCCTCCTGAGGGGATGTGTCACTCATTGACCAATGCATCTTTAAACTGGGGGTGGGATGGGGGGAGACAGCATAGCCCAGAGCACGTATTTTGCAAGAGAAGGTTTCCAGGTTCGTTCTGCAAGAGCTCCAACTACAAAGGAACAGGTTGTCGGAAGTGATTTATTATGTTATTTATAAATCCATCCTCAATGCAAAATTTCAGGGTGGCTACAAGTCAAGAGCAGACGAAAACAGTAATCTTAAAGCAGAAGATTCCAGTATACCTGAAGGAGCGTCTCCACCCCATCGTCCAGATGGGGGGGGTCCACTGCCGAGGGCCTTCTGCCAGTTCCCTCACTGAGAAAAAATGAGGCTACAGGGAACCAGGCAGAGGGCCTTCTCGGTAGTGGCGCCTGCCCTGTGGAACGCCCTCCCATCAGATGTCAAGGAAATAAACCATTTGACTTTTAGAGGACATATGAAGGCAGCCCTGTTTAGGGAAGTTTTTAATGTTTGATGTTCTATCATGTTTTTCATATTCTGTTGGGAGCCGCCCAGGGTGGCTGGGGAAACCCAGCCAGATGGGCGGGGTATAAAGAAATACATAAACAACAATGATGATGATGATGATGATGATTAAAAGTGTGCCATTAAATTACCAGAAAGCTAGGCACAGTGGTTATGTTCCACCTCTGCAGAATGCCCGTTTCTAGGAACCAAAAGCAGGGAAGAGATCTACTGTGCTCAGGGTCCTGCCTTGATGATTTCCCTTAGGCATATGGATGACCTCTGTGAGAGTAGGATGCGTGGCTAGATGATCCAGTAGGTTCTTATGCCATTTAAGATTCCTAGAAGATGGGTTCAACAGACACTCATACAGATGACCTTTTGACCAGCAAGCCCAAGAGGCGCAGTGGTTTAGACCACAGCACCACCCGCGGTTCAAAACCCCACGACGGAGTGAGCTCCCGTTGCTCTGTCCCAGCTTCTGTCAATCTAGCAGTTCGAAAGCAGACCACTGCAAGTAGATAAATAGGTACCGCTGTGGCGAGGAAGTTAACGGCGTTTCCGTGCGCTCTGGCTTCCGTCACGGTATTCCGTTGTGCCAGAAGTGGTTTAGTCATACTGGCCACATGATCTGGAAAGTTGTCTGTGGACAAACGCCAGCTCCCTCAGCCCGAAAGCAAGATGAGTGTTGCAACTCCATAGTTGTCTTTGACTGGACTTAACCATCCAGGGGTCCTTTACCTTTTATACAGATGAATGCTGGGTGCAATGGGCTTGCCAAGTCAGTAGAAGTATAACATGGTTGTTAATGTAGGAGAAAGACCAGGGAGATTCAGGGTCAAAGCTCAACTCATCCACAGAACTCACCATGTGACCATGGACGAGTCACTACTTTTCAGGGTTGCGTGAGGACAAAATGAGATGGGGGCCATGTAAATCACCTTGAATTTTTGGTGGAAAGGTGGGATAAATAAAGAAACGGAAATGCAAAAATAAATAAAATACAGAGGCACCTAAAAATAAAGTATGCTTTTCAGGTTCATAACTGGTTTTTACTCCTACAGTATGCAATGATGGACTACCGTTAATTAAGTTTGCAATCCTATTCTGGGAGTGAGCCCCTATGTACTCAGCAGGAGTTACTTCTGAAGAGACATGGTTAGAATTGCACTGTAGTTAAGTCCTTCATCGGTCAACAGCTCTCAAAATAAGCCTACGTTTCCAGGTCGGAAGACGTCCACTGTAAATGCAGGCTAGATACTACAGTGTAAGGAAAACAATGGGCAGCTGTCAGGATTGGTCCATGCAGTGTAATGCCTACTTGCCCCTGAGCTGTCTCCACTCTAGGGAACCTGGAACAAGTAAGAGATTACTGCTCCCCCTCGGGGAAACCTTACTAGATCTTTCCAAATAGCATTAAATGTGCTTCAGAAGCAAGGGGGAAAAGCTTGTCTGGAGATGCACATCCCAAGCCAGCTATATTTTAAGACAAATGATTCCTCAGCTGGTGGCAGAGGGTCCCAGGGGAGACAAGCTAAAGGAATGGGGTAGAGTGGAAATGAATTTGAGGTCCAGACTGCAATCCGATTATCCATCTCGTGTCTCTGCCACTGTTCCCACTGTGACTGCCTGACCTGGTTAACTTGATCCTGCATCACAGCTGCTACCATCCCCATGCACCCTTTTTTCTTTGTAACCAACTGGTCCACTCTCTGAAGGAAAAAATATTGCATTCTGGCTATCAGCAAGAGGTCTTGTGTATGATCAACATGCCAGAAGGCAAACAGCTTCCCCAAATCTATGTTATGAGGTTGAGGGAAGTCCAGGCAGTCTTTGGGGGCAAAGAATAAGAGGAACATATAAGCAGACAACACTCACAGAGGATTTGCTTTAGGCAACTTGGTACAGTGGTACCTCGGGTTACAGACGCTTCAGGTTACAGACTCCGCTAACCCAGAAATAGTACCTCGGGTTAAGAACTTTGCTTCAGGATGAGAACAGAAATCGTGTGGCGGCGCAACAGCAGCGGGAGGCCCCATTAGCTAAAGTGGTACCTCAGGTCAAGAACGGATCTCCAGAACAAATTAAGTTCTTATCCCAAGGTACCACTGTACTCTCCAAATGTTCTAGACTGCAACTTCTGTCAGCCCCTTCATGCCATAGCTAATGGTCAGCAGTGATGGAAGCTGTAGTCCAAATATCTGAAGGGATAGCAGGTTGCAGAAGGATGCTTTGAACTATCGCCTAGTGAAGTGATTTTTCCAGCCAACATGGCTGTTAGTATTGAAAATATATCCAATTTGCATTTGGATTCGGGACCACCTTACAATAAGCGAATTTAATTTCATTTGTTTATTGGGGAGGGGGGAGAAAAATATCTAAATGCAAGCAAAGTTACTTTGTGATAAGTACGTTTTGCAAGGTGGGTTAGGAATCCAATGCATGGCAGACCCATTCACAAGATGAGATTCTTTGGGAATTTTATCACAAGGAGAATGCTTACACACAATGCTATGTTTAGGGTATGTAAAAATGGGGAGAATCAATGGTTTGATTTGCCTGTCCTTACACAAAGTAACCCCACTATTTGTTATACGGTGGCTTGATTTTGTAGCAGAAAAATGTGAAGAACCTGTTCAGAGAAGCACTTGAGAGGGATGAAGCAATTACAGTGGGACGATTCCGCTAATTGATAGAAACCAAGATAATTATAATTATTATAATAATAATAATAACAAAGAAAGCCAAAGATAATTAATGGCGCACACAGCACCCCAATGCATTACAGTATTAACATGATACATGATACTATCATAATGGGTCTAATTACAGGTGGAGATGAATCAGTGTACAGGGAGAGGTTCAAAAAGTATTTACATGGTGCCTAGAGAATAACTTGCACCTAAATATTAGCAAGACAAAGGAGATGGTGTTGGACTTTCGGAGGAAGAGAGGGGAACTAGCCCTGTTGTATATCGGGGGGGGGGGTTGTGTGAAGAGTCTCTTCCTTTAAATTCCTGGGAGTTTACCTTAGTGAAGACCTCACTTGGAAAAACAATATAACTCAGGTGGTTAGGAAGGCCCAACAGAGACTCCATTTCCTCAGGGTCTTGCGAAAGAACAATGTTAAACAACAATTGATGACCTCCTTCTACCAGTCCACAACAGAAAGTGTCCTCTCATATTGTATCACAGTGTGGTATGTTGGCTTGACAGCCACAGACAGAAAGTCTTTACAGAGGGTGGTGAACACAGCACATATCACAGGCTGTCCCCTGAGCCAGCTAGATCACATCGCAAGGGATCGATGCCTTAGGAGAGCGAGAAAAATTCTCAGGGATGATTCACACCCTGGCCAGCACCTCTTTAATAATATAGTGCAACTGACTTTCGGGGTTGGTGTGTTGTGCAACAAGCACACAGAGTGCAATGAAACTGAGTGTTTGTGTGGGGGGAGGGAGGCTCGGTTAATTTCATTGTACACAGTTTGTACATTGACAATAAAGGTATTATTATTAGATACTCAGTTGAGGACATGGATAACTCAAGACCAAAGCCCTTCTTTGACCTTGGAAAGGGCAGGGAGCAAACCGCGCATGAAACAAACACACACCATTCACTGGAGTAATTTAAATCACTTCATTTTATTATTATTATTATTATTCAGATCATCCTGATACAAGTCACAAGCTTTTCCCCACTCCCAAATCTTCATGCACGGCAGAAGGCTGGCAAAAAGGAGGAAATGAACAGGAGATGCAGTGAACAGCAGCAACCGAAATAGCAATGATCCTCCAGCATGATGATTAGCAATTCTAATAAGAATCAACTCTAAAGAATTCCCTGTGAAGCCATGGCTCGCCTGCTGCAAACATCCCAAAGGGAACATGTCTTAATTGTTCCTGAATGGGAAAGATGGAATTAAGGGGGAGGGGGGATTAAAGTATGGTCCATTCATAATATTCCCCAAAGCTGTCACGGCAAAAGAGGCCCCATATTCATTTGCAATGGAGAGTTACCATGGGGAGCGCTTCTGAAAAGATTTCCACTACATCTCGAGCCAATATGGTGCGCTCGAGGAGCTGCTAGACTACAACTCCCATCAACTCTGGCCATTGGCCATGCTGGCAGGGGCTGATGGGAGTTGCAGTTCAACAGCATCTGGAAAACACCATTTTGACTACCTGGAGTGGGGGCAGAAATGCTGAATTAAAATGGAATGGATAGTTTAGCTTCAGCTTCTGCAGATCCAGAATGAAGAAGCATGTGGATATTAAGCAGCCACTTTCTGGAAGCTGATCCCTATCTTTTTTTAAAAAAAACAAAAACAAAAACCTGTCACTTTCTAAAATGCCACTGAATACAACTTAGTTGGGAGATCAGCAGAGAACTGCCTTAGAATCTCTTAGTTCCATAATCACCACCACATCATGCATAAAAGCAGGAGAGACAGGACTTGAACCTTGCAAAGCCATTTCTTTTACATCCTAAGCAAATAGATTAACCTTTATAATACTCATTCTCTACCTCAGATGCATGTTTGAAGTTCCTTGAGAATCCTAACCAAGCTGCCTTGGGCAAGACAAATAACAGGAATGTAAAAAATGGCTGAGTTTTTTTAAAAAAAACAACATACACCTGTAGCTAGTACGTCATAAAGAGGTGATGCTCAGTGGGAGTTTGATGAAAGCCACTTAAAATTCAGCACCTGAACCCAGGCATGAGTCACAGACACCCTTACTAGTTTAGTACTATTAGCTGGTGTCAGTCAGAGTGATGCACAGTGTCACACAATTACACAGCACAAATCTGGGACACTCCTGAGTGCTCAGTTGTGTCTGAGGTTTCTTTTAGGTTCTGTTTTATTTGAATATTAAAGGGGAGGGGAGGAATTAATCCAAATATTATGTAAAAGCAACATAAGGCTTTAAAGAACAACAACCCAGAAAAGATAATGCAGAAATCAAGTCCCTCACATATGAACCAAACCACACAAACATGTACAGACAGAGCATTGTATTTAAAGCAATGTGCACCACAGCTGAAAGCTAGCATTGCTTGCAGGGCATTTGTCTATTACCTGCTTTAATGGTGTTTTGTCTCTGAAGCCATGTCTCAAGAAACATGGCAAGCTTTTACTTTAAAAGCAAAGGGGGATTTTCCACACAGACTTAACAACCTAAAAGCCAGGCAACTTGGTCCTTGCACAAAGGTTAGAGTAGTTTGAGGGCACAATCTCCCATTCAGGAATGACTCCACTGGAATGGAAGGCGAGTTGCACAAGAACACTGGGGAGTGATCGCACAAAACCATTCATTTCGAAAGGGCTTCTTGCCCTGAAGCAGCTCCTAGTGGATTGGCATCTCAAAGAAAAGGGAGCGGAGAAGCCTGCAACTCGCAATCCATTTTCTCCAAAGCAGTGCTCTGGAATAACTGTGGACTGCAGGCCCGAATTACACAGACAAGTTACACAGGCTATTAAGTAAACGCAGTAGATGTTTCTTAAGATACCTCCTTATGCTATCTTAGAAAGTTGCAGCACACGGAATGAAAAAATCAGTTTGCATTGGGGAGAGGGGAAGGTTAGGAATCTATTTCTGCTAAGTACTATCTTCTAAATACTCCACACTGGTGTTCAGAGCATCTCTCTGTGTGTTTGAAGAGGGTGTGCTAAAGGGCAATTTTTCCATTAAAAAAGTGAAGGAAAGCGTTATGCAATGTCAAGACTGATTCCCTACCTTTGCTTGAAAAGTACCCATTAAGGAAAATTAAAAGGAGGGAAAGGAAGAGGTCTGCTTCACTGGGCAGGGACAGATACTGCTCCAGCAACAGGGGTACAGAGCAACGAGCACTTCACTCTTAAAAAGCCACACAATTCCATCTTGAAGAATTGGATTTGATAAGAGTTGTTCTTTCAGGTATTGCTTGCATTCTTCCTCCGGCAAAGGCCAATTATTCAATGAGTTCTACATAGTTGGCAGGGAACATCCCAAAGTGACCATCGGGACCATAACCACGCCACCAGCCCTCATCGATCATCTCAATGCTGGTGATAATGTTCTCAGGGTCAAAAGAGATCTCCGTGTCATCAGCTGAAAGGTGGGAACAGACAAGATTTCAGGGGGAAAACAATTACTTGTTTAAGGAGCATATAGCCCAGCAAGAGTGAATACTCAGGACCACTCTGACACGGTTTAGTTATGCCTTAACTCAGGGTAGGCAACCTAAGGCCCGGGGGCTGGATGCGGCCCAATCGCCTTCTCAATCCGGCCCGCGGACAGTCCAGGAATCAGCGTGTTTTTACATGAGTAGAATGTGTGCTTTTATTTCAAATGCATCTCTGGGTTATTTGTGGTCATAGGAATTCATTCATATATTTTTTCAGAATATACCGTATTTTTCGCTCTATAGGACGCACTTTTTCCCCTTCAAAAATGAAGGGGAAATGTGTGCGCGTCCTATGGAGCGAAGACGCCATAGCCCCGCGACCCTCTCCCGGCTGGAGAGGTGACGCGCGGCTATGGAAGGAGCCGTTATAGAGGATAGCAGCCTGCTTCCCGGTGCGAGGGGCGCCCTGAAGCAGAGCGCCCCTCGCGCCGGGCAGACATCCGCAGCGAGGGGAGCCCTGCGGGAGTTCCCCACAGGGCTCCCCACGCTGCGGATAGCAGCCTGCCGCCCGGCGCGATGAGCACCCTGAAGCAGAGCGCCCCTCGCGCCGGGCAGACATCCGCAGCGTGGGGAGCCCTGCAGGAGTTCCCCGCAGGGCTCCCCACGCTGCGGATAGCAACCTGCTGCCTGGAGCGAGCGGCGCCCTGAAACAGAGCGCCCCTCGCGCCGGGCAGACATCCGCAGCCTGGGGAGCCCTGCAGAAGCCATAGCCCCGCGACCCTCTCCCGGCTGGAGAGGTGACGCGCGGCTATGGCAGGATCCTCTTTAGCCGCGTGCCACCTCTCCAGCTGGGAGAGTGCGTGAGGGGCTAAAGAAGCCATAGCCCCGCAACCCTCTCCCAGCTGGAGAGGTGGCGCTCGACTATGGCAGCAGCCTCTCCGCTGCGCCTTTCCGCTGCTCCCTGACCTGCTCTTTGGGGCTGGTGTTGGGCTTCCCCCCACCAACCCCAAAGAGCAGGTCGAAAGGAACCTGAAGCATGGAGAGTGAGAGGGGTCGGTGCACACCGACCCCTTCGCTCTCCAGGCTTCCAAGGTAGCCGCCTGAACGCACCTTAAATGGCACCTTGTTTTAGAGCGGGAAAACAAGAGGGGGGAAATTCTCCCCCTCTCTGCGCAGTGCCTCCTGCCGCTTCGCTGAAGGGGCGCTGGGCAGAGAGGGGGAGAATTTTTTTTCTTTTTCTCCCCCCTCTAAAACAAGGTGCGTCCTATTGTCCGGTGCGTCCTATGGTGCGAAAAATACGGTAGTCTGGCCCACCACATGGTCTGAGGGGCGGTGGACCGGCCCATGGCTGAAAAAGATTGCTGAC
This sequence comes from Podarcis cretensis, assembly GCF_951804945.1. Classification (NCBI taxonomy): domain Eukaryota; kingdom Metazoa; phylum Chordata; class Lepidosauria; order Squamata; family Lacertidae; genus Podarcis; species Podarcis cretensis. Next base: position 34,956,125 of record NC_137185.1, on the reverse strand, counting down.
CCCTGCCTTAACTGCTAAGAGATCCTGGCTATGTCACCTTGCTTGGCAACATTAATGCATATCTGTCTTTGCAGGGATTCTAGTGGGGGGATGGAGATGACATAGAATGGAACTTAACCCACCCAAACAGGAAAAGGCCATATACCATGACAGACAACTTGTATATCTAAGCCTGGTAGTGACTGCGTCAATGGCCAGCAATTCTCCAGGGTCTCCTGTGAAGACCTTTCATATCACCTGCAACCTGATCCATTTTTAACTGGAGATGCCAGAGGCTGAACCTGGGAACTTCCGCCTGCAGAGCTCTACCACAGAGGTACGTTCCTTTGGCCTATCTACATCCTGAACTAGGAATGTCCATCATCCTTTAGAAAGGGGGCTGATGTCTTGGTACCAGGTTCTGCTAGAACTTTCGATACCAAAGCAGGTGCGGGCTGAGGCTTCATTTGCGAAGTAGCCCTGCAGTTAGAAAATTTATGATGCTGAAGCTAAACTGCTGTAATACTGTCAGAGAACTGCCATTGGCTCAGAGGCGAGAAATAGAAGGGCAGTTGTGTTACAGGGAGCCTCCAAAAATCTTGTGAAGCAGTTCCTCTTCCGGGGAGGATGAAAGCCCCACCTCCAGTGGGGAAGAGGTGCAAGGACCAGAGGATGCTGGTGGGAGCCTTAACACCGCTCCTGGGCAAGCCGGACAAGAGGGAAACACACCCTTGTCATCGCCCATCCTACGCAGTAGCCTAAGGCACAAAGAGGGAAGGAGAACTTTGGGGGTAACGAAACTCTTATGTTGGGGGAGGTAAAAAAAAAAAGACCACTCCCAGATTCTGCTAGCGATTGAGCCAGACATGAGCTCTGGGGCTCTTTACTGTAAATAAATAAAGTACCAAAATAAAGCCTGTAAAACACAGGTTGGAGTCCTGCCTGGTTACTCTCAAGCAACCGCAACAGCCATCTGACAAGTACGTTGCATAAGGGACTGCTGTTGACAACCATCAAAGATTTCTAGATGTCATATTGCACAGCAGTCATGACTCCCGGGGGATAGTATGAAACATTACTTCAGTGCACCAGTGTCTGTGCTACTTTCAGGGATGGTTTTACTTATGGAACCCTCTTTTGAAAAATGCTTCATCCCAAAATATGAATGAGGTTGCATTCCACCTCCCCATACGCTGCCATGCACTTTGAGATCAGCTGCAAATACCAGCCATGAATCAAGTAGAGACAGCAAGTGTTCATAGAGAAGTGCTCTTTGACCCTTTCCTACAACACATGCTTTGTGCTGTGACGAAAACCTATTGCCCCCAGTTACCATCTCTGTGGCTGTCACTGTGCAGCACAGGAAGGGAATCTTCCTGTTGTAGAATAAATGCACATATCAGAATTCCTAAGAATCTCCCCAGCGTTTTTATTTTTTAAAAAGGGAGATTAGACAACAGATGCTAACAACTATAGAAAAGAGTGTGTTTCAAGTAGGGCTTTTGATAGCCAGAATAAAGGATACTTATGCTTCACTCTTTTTGGTTCCTTCTTCCCCGGCCATCACACCAGCCACCTATTGTCCTGTCCATCCTTTAACTACTAAATTGGGACAGGACCTACTCTATATGGGGCACAATGTGAGAAAAATACATCCTGTAACTTCTATCTAACCTGAGTGGGAACAGACTATGCCCAGAGGCAAGCATTTTGGTTAATGGAAGAAAACAAACGACACAGAACATACCAGCTTGATAATCATAGAGAGCTCGAGCGCATAAGCCTTTTCCCTCCAAGTTAAGATTTTGTTGGTAGTTATCAACATAGTCATATTTAGTATCTTCGGGCTGTTCCTGCAAAGGAAGAGTTAACGGAATGAAGCAGGATATTTCAAATGGTACTGACAGCTACCAAGGGTCATTAGTTTTTAAAAAAATATTCCAGCTAAACTCCAACAAACAAAACCCATGCATCAAATATACGCCAGTTTATACATGTTAAAGGTGCTTGCTTGGGGGGTGGAGAATTCAGAGCAAGAAGATGGAAGTGTGAAAGAAGCAGATAGAACAACAGTGGCTGCATTCATGTGCCACAGTAAATTATGGGTTTCGGCTTATCATGGTTTCTTAGGCATGGGCAGTGCACTAGCCTGAACTCCAGACAGCTCCTGCTTCATCTCTCCCTTTGTGTGAGTGGAGAAATGAACCAGGAAGTCATATTTAAACCTCTGACCCAAGGTGTTAGGGTGGTTTAAGGGTGGCCAGAGATCCTGGCTTGTTGGGGAGAAACAAACCACAACCCTGGGTTCAGATGTAATGTGAATACAAGCTTTATTCATTTATATAAGTCTGGAGCAAACATTTTCCCTCTGCTACTGCAAGGCTCCTTGTGCTAGCAGACAGGTAATCTACAGCAACAGCTGTTCTAGAAGAAACTTGTCATGCAACAGATTGAACAAACTATTGCACAAATACAAAATCCGCAGTCTGCTTCTACGCTCCCTTGCACAACAATGTTATGCTGGAGCAAAACAGATTAGTGGCTATTTTTCCCTATTATTGAGTTTATTAGGGCTTCCTCAAACTATGAGGGTCAACCATCATTATCTCGGAGGAGGTTGACTAAAGGCTATGGCATACTAAGTGTATCACATTTAAATTTATTGATGTTTTAAAGGAAAACAAATTTTAAAAACCCAAGCAGCAAGGACAACCTTCCATCAAGATACAGGTAACATATGGTCTACTCAAAACAGAAACAGAAAAATTGAGTATTGGATACAAAAGGCAAGCGGTGTAAAGGTATCCCAATAACTCATCCCAGGACTGATGAATGTGTGATGGGTGGGTCTTTAGAGACACCATCACTGACATAGTGAATAAAAGAATTCAGTCTGTTCTTCCGAGCTATGAGCTGAAGCACTATCTCGAGGATAACCAATGGGGTGCCTTCTGGCTGCTATAGACTTCCACTCTCATCATCCCTGACCACTGACAATGCTGGCAGTTCCAGCAAATTACCCATGCCGTCTTCCACAATCTTCCCTTTCCTCTCTCTGTTTTTTGTTATGCACATGCACAGTAACATGAACTGAGCACAGCAACACACCTACCGATCCCTTCCCCTTGCGCATGAGTAGCACCACTCTGGGTACATAATCAACAGCACTTGCAAGCAGAATGTAAGAGGCAGATCGGCATAAATAAGGCAGGAAATGATCTCATGTGCATGGAGACTAACCTCAGGGGGTTCATCATAGATAACTCGTTCACTAGGGGGTTCTTCGTACACAGCTTCGTGTTTCTCTTCCGGTTCGTAGGTCGGAGCGCCTGATCTGTAGCTGTTCTGCCTGACAGAATCACCTGGAAGAACAACACACTCTTCTGTTTCAGCCATTAGGTTTGCTATCAGTTTCATCTTTTCTGAATGGGTCTTCATTCAGAAAAGCCTGCACACAATCTCAAAGGCAGCAGGCAAGAGGAATGCAGGAGAAAGTTTGCTACTCAAATGGAATGATTAGGATCCATTAATGAATGGCTTGATGATGGCACCCTAACGTTATTAGATATTAGATATGAATGTAAAAGTCTTCCGATGCTTAGAGCAGCAGTCCAGACATGTTTTTTTTAAAAGGATTTTTGCTGGATCTCTTTGCAGTTCTGATCACCCTATAGGTATATGGATTCACCTCTGCCACACCTCACTTCTTCCTATCAACTAAAGTCATGCTGTGACCTTTGACTGTCACCTGTCCTATATTTGACTAAGTATTTAAATTGCAAGCCTGCCACCAAGGAACTGTCTTTTTCAAAATGTACTGTATAGCAACTCTTCATTTTTTAGTACTTTATGAAGAATTACCTTTTGCAAAAAAAAATATAATTCTTTTATGATGAGAGCATCCTTCAACTTTTTTTAAAAAAAATTATTCTGATGCCATTATATGGTGAATCTAATTCTTAAGCTTACAGATGTTTATAGCGAAATGTAAGACAATTGTAGATAATGTTCAGCCTCAATTATGAGTCCAATGATTCAATGGGAACCACCAGGTTTCCGTTTTAACTTGCAGTGCCTCCCTCATAGTCTTTGAGCATATGAGCTTTCTCGGATGATTTAGCAGAACAGCCTAAGCAGTTATATCCCTCCCTTTCTGGTAAGGTTAGTAACTTTTTACTTGCTTTCCCATTCTCTCTTCTTTAGCCACCCATTAAAACTCTTACAAAAGTCGGGAATTCCCTGAATCAACTGAAAAATAATCAGCTCTTTTTAAAGCTTGCCCGTTACAAAAGCTACTGTCTTTCCTAGAGCAAAATATAAAGATCTACATATAGTGGTATAGGGACATTTTATACAAGCAGTGTGTGTGTGCGCGCGCTCGCTCGTGTGCGTGCGTGCGCAAGAAGGATTTGGAAACCCACCTAGTTTTTTCAAAATGTAGCTATGTAGCCCAAGGAATATTTAGGGGGAAAATATTTTGTTTTAATGGAATGGAAACAAAAAGAGTTTTAAGTATACACCTCCCCATGAAACTAGATTTCAAGTTGTGTTTGTTATACACGCCTCCTTCACTATGCTTGGGACAAACAGATCATGGGTGACTACCTGAACATCTTCATCTATTAAAAACCTGCCATAATCAAGGAACTGAATCCATAAGCTCTCTTATATTAGCTTTACCAAGTTCAGGAACGGGAGAGACTGGAGGTGTATCGTGTACAGACGAACGGACAACAGGAGGAGGGTGAACATCTTGCACGGCAGGGTGGACAGGGGATACGGGAGCCTCTGCTTGACTGTTCTGCTGGAGAAAGGGGCTCCGCAACTTCCCTGGGAAAGGGGGCACATCAATACAACACACAAACTGGTGAGATAGACGCATCTTTCCGTGACCATTCACTAAGCAGCCCTTAGACAACCCATGTGATTTAGTTCATTACTGCCTTTTACGATAACCATTTTAGTATACACCGTACTACTTTTTTATTGTGATGTTATCATTTTATAGCTGTTAGTTGTCTCGGTCAGCTATTACAGAGATAGACATAATCCACATTTTTATAATGAACAGACAGACAGAAAAATAGAATGGTTTAGAATGCTGCTCTTTTAATTAGTATCTGCACTCTGGTCCCATAACTACGGCTTGCCAGTTCAGACACTGTGTTTAAAAAAAACCCCATTGTTTTTTGTTTTGTTTTTAAATACTTGTATAACCATTCAGGGATAAGGAACGTACAATGCTCTGAATTTTGTTGCACACCACCTCCTATCAGCCCCAGCCAGCATGCCCAATGGGAAATGATGGGAACTGCAGCCCAATAACATCTGTGCCAAACCATAGTTAAATTTCTTTAGCTTTTATACAGAATGATCAGAGTAAAACTGTATGTAGCATGGCATATTGGAAAGCCTCTGTCCTGGAAAATAACTGCCTCCAACTTCTTCTGATCCTGTTTAAGGGTGCAATCCTATACTGAGGAACTATGGGATTTGGAGTAAACCCCTGTCATACCAGTTATACCATGCTAGTAAAACAGTCTACCAGGGAAAACATTCCGCTGGCAAAGAGAACAGCTGAAATGGAACGGTCGTGGGTAAGGCTTGGATGTTACAGGGGTGAAGGACACAATTGTCAAATTGTATACTCCTTCAATACAGTGTCACACCTTCCTAAATGTTGTGACTTTGCATCAGCCCAATTCCCTAGTGCCTAGAAAACTCTCTCCCATCGACTTCAATGGAAGGATGAGAAAAAGGCAGCTGCCCCAGCAGCAGGGACTGCCGCATCGACATCACCCAGAGGAATATAGAATACTCTAACTCAACACCCAATCAAAGGACACCACCACCACTATATAAATCCCATGAACAGAGAGGTCATAGCTCAGATTTGATATAGCTAGGTGCCCTCTTTCTGTCGCCATGTTGTGCACACTTTGAGCTCACAAGCGAGAGGAGAACAAAAGGGAGAACACTAGCACAAAACATACTGGTCTCTGGAACATGCCTAGAGAGCTGAGCACATTGAAACCACACCTCTTCCTAGAACCTTAGCATGTAAAAGGTAAAAGAAAAAAAGAAAAAGGCTAAAGGACCCCTGGATGGTTAAGTCCAATCAAAGGTGACTATGGGGTTGTGACGCTCCTCTCACTTTCAGGCCGAAGGAGCCGGTGTTTATCCACAGACAGCTTTCTGGGTCATTGGCCAGCATGACTAAACTGCTTCTGGTGCAACGGAACACCATGACCGAAACCAGGGCGTACGGAAACACCGTTTACCTTCCCGCCACAGTGGTACCTATTTATCTACTTTCGCTGGTGTGCTTTCAAACTGCTAGGTTGGCAGGAGCTTGGACAGAGCAACAGGAGCTCACTCCATGGCAGGGATTCAAACCGCCAACTTTCTGACTGGCAAGCCCAGTGGTTTAGATCACAGCGCCACCCACGTCCTCACCTCAACATGTACCTTGCCTTGGGACTCCAGACCCAAACACCCAGTGCTGAGCCCCACTCTAGCAGATAGGATGGGGGGAGGGTAGAGCATTCCACAAAGGAAGGAGAAAGACTTTCTATGCAAAGCAGCAGGGGACTGAACTAGTCCCGAGTACCAACAGTGAGAGGGGAGAGCAAAAGGGGCTTGTTGACTCATGTAGGGGCTCCTGCTCACTGTCTGTGAGAGTGGGAGAGACAAGTATTGCACAATGTGCTGAAGGGACGAAGCATGTTTCAGATACAAAGGCCATTCCGCTGGTACATCTGCAATGATTCTCCAGTCCCAGCGTAATAACAGTATAGAATTGCTCTGTCAGATACCTGGCTGGGAACTGACGACTGCACCATCTGTGGACATGGACCTCTCCTTTTGTTTGAAGATGTCACGAGGATTCACTGATCTTTGTCCTATTATTGATGCTGCTTCCTGCACAGAAAGAAAGATTTACTGAGTCCCGAGGAAGCATAGCATTTGAGAGGGCACAGGATTTAGAAATAGCATCAATGCTTCCACCTGACTTCAACATGCAAGGGGAAGTGCTGTCATTGGCTGCCAATATATTACAGTTCATTCATCATCGCTAACCAATTTACCAGCAAAATCCAGGGATACAGGAATGCATTAGGAAAGTCTTCATGGTTTCTTTTAGGGCTAGAAGATTCTGCACATCATAGGAAAAAATGAGGAAACACTTCCACAGGTTGATTTGCTAAAATCCCCTGGACATTTTTATCAGGTTAAATCGGTTACCCTGATGAAAAGCAAACTTCTATGCATCACAGTTCTAGCTTTGTTTTTACAGTGGTACACACTTATCCTGGTCCTACAAATATATTTCACTATTTCAAGGTCAGATAGTAAGGCTGCTCAGAAATGCGAGGTTCTCATGCAAAATACAACCACTGTGTGTATATCCTTTAACTAGGCTCATTATTGAGGATTGACTTGGAGTTGTTTAATGCAGCAAGCTGGATTTTGAATTAGTTCCACTATGAGGAAGATTCCGAAGCAACCTTGTCAAAAAAGAGAAAGACCCTCACAAATTTGCTGAGTGTTAGCAAGAAGGCATAACTTGTGCAGTTCAAGAAGCTCAAAGGGAGTACAGGTGCCCATGAGAAAACCAGCCATCTAGCATTAAAAAGGGATTTCTCAAGAAACAGTCCATGCTCCTCTGAAAGGGAAAGAGGAAACAGGAAGTTATCAGGAGCCCCACATGCAACTGGGCAAGTCTTAAGAGTCCAAGTCAGAGTTCCAAAAAGGTGAAGAAGAGATCCAAGAGACCGAGAGAGGATCCAGCTAAGAGATATCATCCAGGACCACCACCAGAGGAGAAGACCCAGCCTATGTCATTCTAACGGAACAGCAGAGCAGGCAGTAATGCTTACAGGGAGTTCAGCTGACAAGTTTGCAAGAGCCATTTGACTGGAGGACGGCTTTAATAATAGATTCTGGATCTTCATGCTAACGAGCATCCAAAAGCACGTATGCGCAAAAGCACATGTGTGTGCATAGCTACTGCATGATAACTTCTTGTGGAATATCCCCAAACTTGAGGTTATAGTTTATAAAATATTATACTGCCATCCCAGCAGTTATACAGTGTCTTGTATTTCACTACTTGCCTGGCCGCCAGTGAGTTGCAGGATGAGGTGGTACAGAGTGCTCCATTCCTCCCTTTGGCGCCACATTTCTTCCTGGACGTGAAGAAAGCAAAGCCCTCTCTTCCTCCTGCACACTCAGTGCGGAAACTAACCTTGCAAAAGTTCAAGGTGGGCTTGCAGAGAAGGGACCGAGAGCTCTGTTAGCCAGACCCTCTTGTGGGTAAAAGCAGGCTGGCAAGAATTCTGGAAGCTGGTAACTTTGGTGGGCTTATTTACAAGTAATGCATGAGGTGAGAAATAGTTGTGCGCAATAGTTGTGCTCACTCTTAAGAACAGAACCAAGGTTTCATAATCTTGGTGAAGGCCTGGGCAACAGCTCTCTGCAACACCAGCCGAAAATTCAAATGCAAGTTTTTTTGGAAGGCACAAAGGCCAAGAAGTGTATGGTGGAAATTGCATGTGTGTGTCATGATTTGAGCACTCAAAGACTACTAGTACCTTGCTTCTCCAGAAGCGCAATTGCAAAACTGAGCTGAGGCCACAGAAGTGAATCAAGAAAAAGTAGTGATTGGTTGTATACAAGGCATATACACTCATAAGTGGTCAGGAAAATACACTGGAAGCTACCACCTCCATAGAAATCCCACCACCACCACTGGTTTGATTGTGGAACTTATTGCTTCAAGATGTGCTGAAGACCAAGAAATAAGAAAGAATGGAAGATTCTCTATGAATGATCAGGCTTTCCAAACCAATAAGAGGTTTCGAAAAGGTACGCAGGTCCTTTCTGATTCATATAGAAAGCATTTTATTTATTTATTTATTTATTTATTTTGACAGAAGCATGCAGTGTAGAAAACAGTGAGTGTACTGGGACAGATAGATTATAGTCCTTTCAACAAAGCAGTTGCTATTGCTGCTTTGACCCAGTATTGAGAAGCAATGTAAAAAGACCAAATTTGGAGATGCAGATCACTCTGAATGCTAAGGAGTTACAAAGCCTGTGTAAGAACGAAGTAGGACTGTCAAGGATCTTTCTCCCATGTACCTGAGCTTTCTCCACAGACTCACTCCTCCTTCGGAAGCCCTTTTGCATCTTGCTGATGTCTTCTTCCTGCTCCTTCTGTAATATAAGATGACTCCCTTACACTCATGGTAAGGTCAAGCAGAGGCAGTTCTCAAGTCTATACGTCTGCACTCTGGAAGATGGAACCAACTCACGAGAAATGAGACTTAGGTATATGATGAACATAAAGATCAGCCTTTGTTCTGAACTGCTTTGCCCAGTCATGCAGCCTGCCTAAGAAAATGATGACCAACAGACACCACCGAATCCAGCTCTCCGTACCACACTTAAAAATGAAATGGACCTTTAAGCCGTGAATGATGAACAGCCTAAGAAGCATTTAGAGATTCATAGCTAGAGCCCAGTGCTTGCCTGCAAATATCAAGACAGGACTTGGTGCTGTTCTGTGTGATCTTCACAGGCAACACAGCTCCCTCTGTATTCATAAGTCTTTTAAAAAGAACACTTGGAACAACAGGAAAAGTGACAATTTCAGACCTTACCCATTGTTGTTTTTCTTTACTGACTGACTCCGTTTCCTGCTGTTGCTGGAATTTCCTGCAAATTAAAACAAAAACAAAAACCTCCACAGTTAAACGAAGTTATGTCAATGACGGTTCAAATATTCAACATAAAAGTGCTCCTCTGTATTCAGACTCAACCTGGCTTTCAACTGGGATAGAAACCCAAGAGTTTGCACCCATTCCTATTACCCAACATAACCAATTTTGTTCCCAGGCCCCATTTCAGAAGCTAGTGTTAAGCTTTAAAGACTTAAATGATCTGGGGCCAAGATAACTGGAGGACTACCTCATCTCTGCATAACTGCATAATACATGGTGCACAACTCATTGCTCCCCTCTTACAAGGGGATTACAAAGGAACATCAGGAGAAACTTCCTGATGGTATGTGCTATCTGAAGGTGGTAGACTCTCCTTCAGCAGAGGACTCTAAAACAGAGGCTGGATGACCAGCCATCATGGGTGCCATAACAGTAGATGAGGACAGACTGCAGCTGAGCACAGCGCAGACTGCAGAGAGTGTGATTTTTAGAGCGTCAGACTAGGACTCGGGAGACGAGGATTCAACTCAATTCCAACTCAGCCATGAAATTCACTAGGTGGCCCTGGAGCAGTCACTCTCTCTCTCAGCCTAACCTACCCTCACACGTTGCCGTGAGTGTAAAATGGAGGGGTGCGGAAATAAGAACACTGAGTTCCTTGGAAAAAAGGAGGAGGAATATAATAAAGGCAATGAGATATGCATGTAGAAAGACCCAGGTTTAATTTGTTAGCACGTCCCAGTGCTGCTGGGGTAGAAAGACAATCCTGGACTAGACAGGCCAAAAATATGACTCACTGTTAATGGAGCTTGCTACATTCCAGATTTCCTGCATTAGCACAGTACAGTGGTACCTCGCAAGACGAATCCCTCGAAAGACGAAAAACTCGCAAAACGAAAGAATTTTTCGTTTTTTGAGTTGCTTCGCAAGACGGATTTCCCTATGGGCTTGCTTTGCAAGACGAAAACGTCTTGCAAGTTTGTTTCCTTTGTCTTGCAAGTTTGTTTCCTTTGTCTTGCAAGTTTGTTTCCTTTTTCTTAAAACTGTGCATTCACTTCGAGGAGCAACTCATAGCATGCAGTGTGGTAGCCTTTTTTGAGGTTTTTGAAGACTTTGGTAATTTTTGAAGCTTTTCCAAAGTCCGTGCTTCGCAAGAGGAAAAAAATCGCAAGACGAAAAAACTCGCGGAACGAATTAATTTCGTCTTGCGAGGCACCACTGTATTGGACTAGATTACACTGGGGGTCCCTTCCAACTCTGATTCAGAAATGAAGTGAGTGGGCACAAAAGACTTTTCAGTTAGAGAGTACCATGGTTATAGAATTCCTTCCCAAGGAAAACCAGCCTCCCACCCAGAACTGGATCTTTAAGAAGGCTTTTAAATTGCTAGTGCTGCTTTTTTTAACAAGATGCTTCAGACTTTTTATTTTCATAATATACCAATTCCAAGAAGACAAACCACATATATACACACAACACACACACACACACACACACATTAATAAGAGAATGCTATCCTGAAAACTAGCATTTAAAATGGTTTATGAATAAAATCTAACACACTGCAAATGTCATGGCAATTTTTTCCTTCTTTCTTTCCTAATAGATCCATAAAACATTACCCTACACTTGCAGCTGTGCACATTTAGCTGAAGTTAACACACACAGTAATAATCCCATATCCCATTCTGCACTTAACTCCAATGCTAACCTATGATTATAACCCCAAAATACATTTTTATGGTTATATGGAATACTATACCAAGTTATACTCTGCCTTTTCCAGATACTTCAGTTTTTATGTATTCTGCTATTTTTATGTAGTGCACACGTATTTTGTGGTCTATGTTGTTTTTATTTTACACTTTTTGCTTTCTCAAAACTAAGCTTAAAAGAGTGAAACAGGAAAACCATCAGCAAGCTCAAATTCAATTTTTAGCGCATTATGCTGAAGAACAGTTTCCTCAACCTTCGGAGTAGAAATACTTTTGAAAAGAACTACAAGGAAGTCCCCCTAAAGATCTGTCTCTACAGAGCCAGGATAATTTTAGCTGCACACTTCAGGGGTATTTCCCCTGGGCTCACTGAAGTCTGGCGACAGGAACACCACAGGACTTTTAACATCATATCCCCCACCCCAAATCTCTTTGCTGCCACATCACTGAGACATAAACCGGGAACAACATACCATCTGACCTAAGCCCTGCTCTCAAGAGACAATTACTTCTGGTGTCGGCAGGGCACGGCAGGAGAGGAGGACATTATTTCACCTGGGATTGTCACAGGGTGTCCTCAAGGGGGCTACTCTTTTGAAAGTGCAGTAAGTGCTCCATTTTCTGAAGAGTGTGCGATTCTCTCTTTTTTGCTGCTTACTGTTATAGCAGATGCTATTCTGCTGCCTCTTTAAAGTACAGTGGTACTTCAGTTTTCGAACGTAATCTGTTCCAGAAGACTGCTCGGTTTCCAAAACGTTTGAAAACCGAGGCACAAAGGGCGGCCTGCAATTTCAGTGGAGAAAATTGGGGGGAAATAAATCAACTTCTGAGGCATGTTCAAAAACAAGCATTTACTTCTGGGTTTTGGTGTTCGAAAACCGAAATGTTCAGCTTCCAAGATGCTCGAAAACTGAGGTACCACTGTACAGTGGTACCTCGGGTTAAGAACTTAATTCGTTCTGGAGGTCCGTTCTTAACCTGAAACTGTTCTTAACCTAAGGTACCACTTTAGCTAATGGGGCCTCCCGCTGCCACCATGCCACCGCCACGCAATTTCTGTTCTCATCCTGAAGCAAAGTTGTTAACCCAAGGTACAATTTCTGGGTTAGCAGAGTCTGTAACCTGAAGCATCTGTAACCTGAAGCGTCTGTAACCCGAGGTTCCACTGTATCTTAATTTATCTGCACTGGAGATAATTTGATTTAAAAACAAAACAAAACCAGGGCTATACTGCATATCTTTTAAATATTTAACACTCACTCCTATTCCAAAGAGAATAGAAATATTTCTGCAGAGTGCTGTGAAAGTTCAAATCACCTCCCCAACTATGAAATTTACTGTGTGGCCCTTGGAAGGTCACACTCTCAGCCCAGCTAGTCTCATCATTGTTGAGATGCTAAAGCACTGCTCTGAGCTCCCGGGACAACACTGGGAGGATTTTTACGGTCACAGGAAAGCAGTGTATCAGAAAGACTGGCATAGGCCATTGCATTGACGACTTCCTCCGGATCTGTAACAACAGAACTCACAGGAAACACGCTTAGGCAAGTAAATGAAAAAACTCAATGTGTTTGCTTGAGTTCACAAACTGCATTGCTTGCCTCATTATTTGGGGCTTCCTGTGTGGTTTGGGGTGGGTTGAGGGAAAAGGAGCAATGATATGAATGAGCAAGGTCAGCACCCCAGAGAAGATAAGCCACGTATATCCCGAATACAGTTGACTCCAATCTTGCAAGACAAAAATCATTAGACTGTAGCCGTAAATTCTCAGGCTGGATTCACAGAGGCGTAAGTGGTACTTCTCCCCAGCAATTTTTTCTTCGCAGAAATTAGAGTGCCAATATATCTTTGCTCAGCTGAGGTAGCAATTAATGTGGCTTTTGTTAAAATTAAACAGACTCACTTCTGAGCATCTATCTCACTGGCTCGCTCCTTATATCTTCGCTCGCGCAAAGTTGCTTCCTGCAATTCCCGCTCTCGGCGCTCTTTCTCCAGGCGCTGACGCTCCTCCTCTGCTTTCCTCTTCTCTTCTAGTCGGCGATTCTCCTCATCTTTCTGAAAGGGTGAGCGCAACAAGTCCGAATTAAAAGCAGCCACCTTTGAAGAATAGGTTACTTCCTCCCCTTCCACCAGTCTACTCACACTCTATGTTAAAACATTCACCCAGCCCCTCAAAATTACTAGCTTTGCCTCTGTGATGTCTAATGTAGAAGCACAATGGAGGAGGAATGGAGGAAGGGATCTGGGCCTCTACCACCAGCCCACTGAGTTTCTGTGCTGTTTATGTGGGAGTGGGCTTCACCTTCTTGTCCATCCAGCATAGGGACAAAGAAAAGGGTTGTTCTATCCCTTCTCCACTAGCCTGCCCTGTTTCTATGGCAGCTGAGCATGAGGTGAAGTCGCATCCTGCTTGTCCAGTACAGGGACATGGAAATTTGACTTATACCAAGTCAGACCATTGGTTCATCCAGGTCAGTATTGTCTCCACCAGGGTTTCCCAAACGTGGGTCTCCACGGTGTGTGTGTGTGTGTGTGTGTGTGTGTGTGTGTGTGTTTAGACTACAATTCCCATCATTCCTGACCACTGGTCCTGCTAACTAGGAATGATGGGAGTTGTAGTCCAAAAACTGACGAAGACCCAAGTTTGGGAAAGCCTGGCCTACACTAACTAGCAGTAGTGGGCTAGTGGTAAAGGAACAGACCAGTATGTCTCTATATATGATGTGCAAGAGGTTCGCCTGCTGGGTGTCTAGCGTAGTAACAGAGCAGGCTGATGGCAGTCCTCTTGGTTTCAATGCTTGATTTGGAGGAGACAGCTTCACCCCCTCTGTGTCTTGCTGGAGAAATGGGGTGATTTCTGTCTCCGCTGTTAGCCTGCTAGATGAAAAGGAGGAATCCTTCCTTCTTCATTACCCAGCACAGAAATGCAGTGGATTGCAGAAGAAAATGCAAGGCTTTTCCATACCTCTTCTGGCAGCCTGGCCACTTGCCTGGGAGAAACATCTAATTTGCCTATGGTGGCCAAGTTAGAGGTTCAAAATTATGTTGTATTCAATGGTTGCACCTTAGTTCTTTTCCATTTTTAATGCCAATAAGTTGACGTATCACCTTGTACTCCTTATTCTAACACACTTTACAAATAACTCATGCACAGCTCTATGAGGTCAGCACAATACAGAACTTCACCATGAATGATAATTTATTTATTTCCAAGGCCCTCCCCTATAACGTGCTTCAACATGCTTCTTTCACAGTAGGGCAAATAATTTTTATTTTTTAAATAGCCCATCACATCCTGAAGGTTCCGGACATATAAACAGAATAATGCTCCACCCTCACCCACCACTCAAATAATTTATCTGCACAACATTTTGATTTCTCTCTCCATGCCAAAGTTAAAACTTAGCTCCCAAAACTAGTCCGTCTACTGGGCTCAGTAGACTAGACTGCTCTGAAAATCAGTGTTCTGAAAATTGTCCAGGGCTTGGACTTTGGAGAATTTGCATTGAGAAGGGAGTTCTGTCAGTAGTGAACAGCCGACTGCTGTTCTCACCTTTTCGATCTGAACCAGACAAAGAGCTGTTGTCATTAAGAGGGGTGACTTGAGTGGATCTCAGAGATTTTAATGGAGTCTAAGTCATTCAGGGCTCCACAGGTCATACCCAGCTGCTTGAATTGTGCCTGAAAGTGAACAGAAAGCCAGTGCAAAGGGACTGCTGGCACAACACCCTTTCTGCGGATGCCAGGAAATATGTTGGGCAGGAAGCACCAATATAAATGAAAATGTAACCAAAACGCTTTACAGCCTCTCTGATACAGATTAGTTACAAACACAGACTCTGCTCCACTGGTTTGAAACTAATTGCTTTTGCTTTGCAAGTAATGAGATAAAGCATGCAATGAAAACATGAAGGAACTGCAAGACCACCCCAGCAAAAACAGGCACACGGAAGTTGTTCGAATTAAGTACATACCTCTGCTTTGGCCCAGAAGCTATCTTTGCTGACTCTTTTGATCTCGGACATGGCATTAGTTTTCTGGTAGACCGAGCCCTGTTGTGTAAGAGGATCACAGAGTTTAAAAAACATCCTTAGTTGCTATTAGTTGTTAAATAAAATGCATGGAAGCTGCTAAGTCTACACTTCTTAGAGCCGCATTATACTGAATTTGGGAAGTGTTAACAATATACTTCGTATATTCTACTCAAACCATTACAGAGGACATTCAAATTGAGACTATTCCTTGGCTGCAAAGGTCTTGGGGAAGGAGGTAGTAAGAATGCATTAAGCCACATTTTAACTCCCATCTGTGAGCTCAGGTACGCAGAAAAGTGCAAGCATTACAGGGCCAAGTAATTTTACTAGCCAGCCTACCCATCTACATAGGAAAAGTAAAAGTAAAAGTAGTAATAATAATATTATTTATATGCCACCCATCTGACTGGTTAGAGATTGCAAACAAGTACAATTCAAGAGTATGCATTAGCACAATGCTCATTCATAGTAAACGATGGTTAGTGGTTTGCTAGGATGTGAAAATGTGGCTGCTAAAGAGGAAAAGAACAGAGATAAGATTTTTCAAGGGGAAGAGGCAACAGAACTTCAAAAGAGAAAGAAAAGAAAGAAGGTAATATTTGCAGCGGGGAGTGCTTCACTGATCAACGATCAAGAAAAAGTATCTTTGCTTTCTGCAAATCTTCCAGTACAAATAAGGTTTTAAAAAATGCAAGCAGTCATATCAGCGGCCGATTCAGAGCACACATGTGGGGCAATGGGAGTTGTGAACTCCAAACAGGATCAGCAGCATTATCCAGATCCATTCAGAAATCACAATGCAAAAGGATAAACTCTCTCTCTCTCTCTAGGATGCAGGTACTGAAATTTGTAAATGTCCATTTTCTTTTTACAAATTTTTACTTAATTTCCACATTCTTCCACCTACAATCACTTTCATCTTCCAAAACAGTTTGTTGGAAGGCCAAATTTAACTCCTATTAACACAATCTCAAAAATAACTTGTCCAGATATTAAATAAATTAATCTGAGATAATGTGACAAGTTGATTAAAGCAGGCAATTAATTTTAAAACCTAAAATCTTCCCAAAAAAAAGGAAGAAAAGGCAATTTACTATTGACCAAGCACTTCCTAAACCTAGTGTCTTAATTTTTGCAGAGCTAAATGCTCCCAACATCTAGTGAGTGATGTCGATACATAGGGTAATCCTAGTGAACGAAATGCAAGGACAGACCTTTCAGGAATGTATTGCATTTGCCATTTTAAAGCTTCCTCATGAATTTTTCCAACCAGAATGCAAGAATTATGGGGCACTTACGCCTGCTCCCCCCCCCCCCCAAAAAAAAAGGTGGAAGGAAAGGTCTCTAGGTGCATACTGTTTCCCGCAGAGAGGATTTTATGACTAACCAATTAAGACTTGCTTTGCTGGTGTTAACACGCCAGCAGCTATCTAGAAGCATGTTAGAGGGAGAGGGAGGATTTCCAGTTTAAGAATACTAACACACCAAATTCCAGGGGCTTCCCATGTGCCCTCTTTTGTGTCTTTTCTAAGTCCACTTCCTACAGTTTTGCAACAAAAATATACCAATAATGAACTAATGTGTTAAAAAGGTAAAGGTACCCCTGCCTGTAGGGGCCAGTCTTGCCAGACTCTAGGGTTGTGCGCTCATCTCACTCTATAGGCCAGGAGCCAGCGCTGTCCGCAGACACTTCCGGGTCACGTGGCCAGCGTGACGAAGCTGCAGCTGGCGAACCAGCGCAGCACACGGAACGCCGTTTACCTTTCGAACTGCTAGGTTGGCAGGCGCTGAGACCGAACGACGGGAGCGCACCCCGCCGCGGGGATTCGAACCGCCGACCATGCGATCGGCAAGTCTTAGGTGCTGAGGTTTTACCCACAGCGCCACCCGCGTCCCGAACTAATGTGTTACTGCAATATAAACTATTTGCACTATTATTTATTTAGTTTGATAATTCAGTGAGAAAAGTCAGATTGTGCTGCAGCAGGTAGGTTGCCCAAGTGGTAGCCTTGAGATAACAGGAGTATCTGAACTGAAGATACTGGTCCAGAGGCATCCCATATTCTGCTGCATCTTTCTACACTTGTTCTCGATAGCACATTCACCTGCATCTTCAGAAGAGGATAGGAGCCCTTATTCCACCTCTCTAAAGTAACAGCCTTAGATTTTAATGAAAACATAATCTCTGGCAGAGGTGATTTTCACAACCAATTCTAAATTGTAAATAAGGTTATGCTACCCATCAGATCCCAACATATTCTTGTAGAGTTTGTCATGTCAGTCTATATTTCTCAGGAACTCTGAAAACCACCTGTTTCCCTTAAAACCAGGAATGGTGAGTCCCCACCCCCCACTGAAGGCATCGTCTCCTTTGTGGTTGTCAGCGGTTGCATGTGGGTAGGAAGTGAGACTAACATCATCCTACAAACACACATTCTATCTTGCATAATTTCTCTTTTTAAGATTCTTAAAAAATTCTTAAGAAAATGAGAGAGCATAGAGGGTGTTCTCAAATTAAGGTGATACTTTACTTAACAACCCCCCCACACACATTTATTTTATTTTTTATTACTTGTATGTACAGCCTGCTCTGCACCAAAGAGTGGGTTGCAAAAATGTCACAGTTAAAACAAATTCAGTTTGCATTATTATTACTATTATTATTAACAACTGAATTTCTATACCGCCTTATCCATAGATGTCAACGTTTCCATTTTTTTAAGGGAAATTCCCTTATTCCGAATAGGATTCCTCGCAAGAAAAGGGAAAAGTTGACAGCTATGCCTTATACCCACAAGTCTCAGGATGGTTCACAGAATAAAATCAGAATATAAAACCACAAAATACATAATAATAAAAACAACCCAATACCCCCACCCCCACCCCAAAAAAACACATCTTAAAAGGGCATAGGATGTCAATCAAATCAACCAAAGGCCTGGTTAAAAAGGAACGTTTTTAAATGAAATGCAAACCGACCCGTAAAAACACAAAACCCAATCAATGACAAAACAGCAGCAGCATCGCAGGAGGTTGGACACATCGCCAAAAGGCCTGGGTAAAGAAGTGCACCCTGACCAACAGTGAAAAACCAAACTATGGCGGAGGGCACACATCAGAGGCAAAGGCATTCCACACAAAAAGCCCTCCTCAAACCACAGAGGGCAATGGCCCTAACGACATGGCCTCCCTGCTTATCTTAACACCTAGGCAGATCGATGTGGGAGGAGGCATTCCTTCAAGTTGTTCATGTATACCCCATCCAGACCCCTCATTCAACCTAGAGTCACACACATACGATTCATACACACCAAACTAGATCCAACCTTTCAAACCACTCTGCCCTCTTGATCCAGCAGGGCGAGGGCTGCCTTCCCTCCTCTAGCACAGATACCTTTTGAAAGCATGAATCCTGGTGGCTTTTTTTTTTTATCAGTCGAGATTTCCAACCACGCAGCAGCTAAGTGGAAAACAGGAGCTGGCTTTACATTGAGTAACTGGTTATCAAGAGGCTGGGAAGTAGCACTGTGAGGGGTCTCGCTTTAAAAAGGTAAGATTTGATACTACAGTGGTGCCCCGCAAGACGAACGCCTTGGAAGACGAAAAACTCGCTAGACGAAGGAGTTTTTCGTTTTCTTAGACGCTTCGCAAGATGCATCTCCCTATGGGCTTGCTTCGCAAAACGAAGCTTGCCCCGCAAGCTCCAAGGATAGCGGGGAAGCGCAGCGCGCCTTCCCCTCTCTCCCCGGACCCCTTTTGAACCAAGGACCCCTTTTGAACCAAGCGATCTTCTCCCCTCCGCCCCTTGCTTCAAAAGAGGGGACAGAGGGGAAGGCGCGCGGCGCTTCCCCTCTGTCCCTGGAGATTGCGGGGCAGGCAACGGGGAGAAGCAATCTTCTCCCCACCGCCCCTTGCTTTAAACAGGTCCGGGGACAGAGGGGAAGGCGCGTGGCGCTTCCCCTCTGTCCCCGGACGGTCTCCATAGGAACGCATTGATTGATTTTCAATGCATTCCTATGGGAAACCGTGCTTCGCAAGATGAAAAACTCGCAAGAAGAAAAAACTTGCGGAACGAATTAATTTCGTCTTGCGAGGCACCACTGTATATGGTTCTTTTTTTTGTCACTTACACTAACAAATCAGTTGCTTCATTTAAACCTCCTGCAACAAATGCTACCTTAGGGATTTCTTTATGTACTGGCTTTATGGTGGAATGGCTATTCTTCACTTTCAGTTTGTTGTTTTTGCATGCTTACTGAAACCATTTTTTTTAAAAATGAAAGCATTGTTTTTGAAGACTCCATCCTTGCAAAGAGCTCTTCCCTATGCCTGCTCTCCCTGGGACACCTTCCTTGGAACCTGGAACAGAAGAGGTGGGCCTTCCAGAGGCACAGTGAAGCCCCAGATTCCCCAATTATTATTTTTTAAACAGACGAAATCTAATCCCTTGTCTCTTCACAACACAAGCTCCTAAGTTAAAGCTCCAAGACAAGCTGCTTCTGTGAAGCAACACACGCCATACAAACTATTAGCCTTCGGTGTAGCGAATTTATTTTAGCTCAAGTGCCAACAAAAAGTTCTCAGCAGCCCAACCAGTCCATTCACCACAATGTTCCTCCTCCTGTATGCCACAACCAATGCTACCAAGAGCTCAGAGCAACTCACCACTGGAGTCTGAGGACCTGCCTCCTGGAACTTGCTGCCCTCTTTATGAAAGTTGTAGTTTGCTCCCGAAGCCTTGGCCACTTTCTCTGTGATGGTTTCTGGCTCCACATCCTCATCAGCCCGAGCATTTATTGTCACATGAGCACCCTGAAATGAGATGCAGAGAAGGGAGAGCTAGAGGGCAGGAGAGCATCATCAGTCAATGCAAGACTAAATCCTGCTCTAGTGAAGGGCAATCTGGAATCTCTCTCTTTTCTGCCACAAAAGGACTCCCCCCCAAGGTGGCCTGCATAAAAACCATTTCACTAAGGTCGTTTCCATGCTCCCTCCCCCTCCAAAATGTATCTGAATGCTCTGAAGTGGTATTTCCTTCCCCATAAGCTCCAAGTTTTTGTTTTTGTTTTAAATAATATTTATTAAGGTTTTAAAGGTTACAAAAAGAAAAAGAAAACACACCAAATTAAACACAGACTTGAAACAAACAGAAAAATAGATACAATTAAACCAAAAAGAAAAAAAACCAAAAAGAAGAAAAAAATACAACGAACCTTCCCATAGCTTATCTTTCATTTGCTTGTTTCCTTGACCTCCTCACACCTCCCTTTTTTGTATTCTAGTTCGGTTAGCTATTTCAACAAATCCTTTCCATCCTTCCCAATTTTTATCCTAATACAATGTAACTTTACCTTCCCTCCTTTCATCCATTAACAATCTATTTTTACTTAATCCTTTATAATACTTCTGCTAAAGCCACATAACTTTATTCCAGCCTCCTTCTAACATTCCTTAATTTTACAATGTTTCTGTAAATAGACTTTAAATTTCTTCCAATCTTCTTCCACCGACTCTTCTCCCTGGTCTCGGATTCTACCAGTCACCCATAAGCTCCAAGTTTTTGTAGCTTTTCCGCTACTTTAATCTCATCTTGCATTCCTGACTTCTGGCAATAAGCAGTAACTCAGTTGCAAATTTCATAGTCTCCGCCACCCATATCCCCTAGGACTGCACTGTGCAGAGACTGGGGATGAGAAATCAGAAGGTTCCAGTTGTGCTTTAGGTGAGCTGCTGGGTGATGAAAGTAGGGCTGGGTGATATATTGCTATATTGTCCAAAACCGTTTGAAGTCCGTATCGTGATAACCGTTTCATAATTTTTGACATGGCAATTTATGTGTGTGCTGTGCAAAAATCACAATTTTTGAAAAAACACAAAGCCAGCCAGTGCTTCTCTCGACTCATGTAACCCCTGTTAACTCTACCGCCTCAGCTCACCCCTGCCTCCTGCAGGGGTAAGTGAATCACAAGAGCAGGAACTGGCAAAAATCATGATGCAGGAAAAACCGCAAAGCCAGCCAATGCAAATTGCGAGTTGTCTGTATGTAATGGTCTGAGAACCTCACTACATTCGAACCTATTTCCTACAAATGTCAATCTTGCGCACATACGTATTTGGAGGTATTGTGGTCCTGAGCTGTTTAAGGCTTTATAGGTCAAAACCAGCACTTCGAATTGGGTCTGGAAACTAATTGGAAGCCAGTGCAGACGGGCCAAGATTGGTGTCAAATGCTCAAACCATCTTGCCCCGCCTGGCCACCGAATTGTGCACCGGCTGAAGTTTCTGAATAATCTTTGGAGCCAGCCCCATGCAGTAATCTAACCTAGAGGTTACCAGAGCATAAGACAATGGGAGTTAGGGGCGCAACTGGGCTCAGACATATAAATTACTAAAACCATTAGTCTAATCCACTCCTGCTGCGAGGAGAAAAATCCGTAAGGATAAATCCTGCCCTACCCCAAGTGCTTTGTATGTGGGTCAGGAAATAAAAACAGATGAATACAAGAAAAGGTTCAAGGAGCCCAAACTGTGTGGATGTGATAATGAGGAAATATATGAAGGATTGCTGTCCTGCAGGAAGGGTGTTCACTTTGGTATGGCTTGATATTGCTCACTGCTTACTGAATGGCTTCTGACTGGTTAGTGGCTATTTCAAGTTGCAAGAGCAGTGCTGCCAGGTCAGATTAAAGTTCCATCTAGTTTTGTTGCTGGGGGCCAATTAGGTTTCAGGACTAGCACCGTCTGTCTGGCAGCTGCCTATTCCCTACTGCTTGATTTCTAATAGGGAATTACAGAGCAGCATTAAGTCTCCAGTGTTCTTCCCCACCCCAAAAGCGACTCATAGGAGATCACCCCACAAAACCTCCTACCACTCGGGGAGCACAGAGGTCGACACACCCCAAACTCCTGATACAACTTGACCACAGAGCCATTTACAGTGGTGCCCCGCAAGACGAATGCCTCGCAAGACGGAAAACCCGCTAGACGAAAGGGTTTTCCGTTTTGGAGGTGCTTCGCAAAACGAATTTCCTATGGGCTTGCTTCGCAAGACGAAAATGTCTTGCGAGTTCCTGCGGGTTTTTTTTTCCTTTCCCCCCCTTTTTCTAAGCCGCTAAGCCGCTTATCTGCTTATCCGATAAGCCGATAAGCCACGAATAGCGCTAATAGCGCTAATCCGATAAGCCGTCAATGGGCTTGCTTCGCAAGACGAAAAAACCGCTAGACGAAGAGACTCGCGGAACGGATTAATTTCGTCTTGCGAGGCACCACTGTATATGGGAGGGCATTCAGCTGAAAGAAAAGACGATGATGGAAAATAAAACAGAAGATTAAATACCTTTAGGAAGTTTGCTACAGAGCTGACATGGTTGGCGCAGGCTCCCTTTCTCACATCATTAACGCCTTCACCAAACTATGAAAAGAAAACATGAGGAGCTTAAGTGGGGAGTAGGGACACACACCACATATCAAGGGTTATTTACTTTACTCCAACAGAGTTGCCAACTGGCAACTGAAGATGGGAGGAGGAAAGGAACACTTTGAACACACATGGAGACAGACCTGGGTAACAGCTGGATTTTATATTTCCAGAGAGCTTTTTTGGGGTGGGGGGAGCTGCTGATAAATCATTTTATGTTCCTTCTTCTCCGCAGGTCTTGGTGTAAACCGAAACCAGAATATCATCTAACAGAGCCTCCTTTCCATGACTCTTGTGCCTCTTGTGCCATTCCATCTTGAGTCCATGACCGGATGCAAATGCCATAGCTTCAACAGCAGGCATGGTTTTCTTCACCTCCATCCTGCTTGGTTTATCATCTAGCACTATGTTTCCCCAAGTACTGCAGCTGAGATTGACACCCTGGAGTCTATGGGACTGCGAATAAAGACCATAGGGTCAAAAAGGGCCTGGGGTAGAAAGGAAGTTTGCAAGATACAGTGCAAAAAATTAATGAGAAACGCGAGCCTCAGAAATAAAGAATGTGCTCATGTACAAAGAGCTCCCCTCTTGCCAATGAGGAACCTCTGAACTTAATGATTCTGTAATACAACAGTTTTCTCAGAGCATGCTGCTTTACTGAAAAAAAATGTATACTGGTGCACTTTTACTTTTATATTTTAGTTGTACTTTATTTTTTTCAAGTTATGACTCTTAGCAATGGTGATTTATCATAGAATCATAGAGTTGGAAGAGACCACAAGGGCCATCGAGTCCAACCCCCTGCCAAGCAGGAAACGAAATGATGGTTAATAAATGATTTATGGTTAATAAATGTTGATTATAGATTGATATTTCTTGGCATCATTTCATCTATGCTCCTAAGAATTTGGTTTGGGGTTGATGATAACTTTATAAACTGATTAAGGGGTCCATGAACTGAGAAGCTTGGGAAACCGTGAACTAGGAAGTCTGAAAACTCTTTTGCGACCTTTTGGCTGGCCTAATAAGCCGTTGTCCTAGTATAGACATTGAAGTTTGACCAAAATAGAATTACTGAAGGGACTGGATTCCAATGGCACTTCTCTACAAACTGTTTATGTTAACTATTCTAAGAGAGCCATTTGTCATTAGAAGATCCAGCTCCTCGACTGTAGACCAGGAAGAATGGGGTGAAAAGGATGCACAGCAGTCTGAACTAGGAGGCAAAAAAGGTGGAAAGTTTGCAAGGCCTGAATTCTAAATATCACTAAATTCTCAGATTAAAACGTTAATGGAACAGTTTTAGTTAATAATTTCTGCCATTCTAAATGTTAACCTAAACATCCCAATTATCAAAATAAGTAAACTGAAAAAAACCCTAGTTTATGACATCATCTACACATTTCATATTAATGTGTTTTTTCCAGAGAAGTCTTAGTGGTAGTGGCTGGTGGTTTCCATAAGGCTGATCATGCTTCCTACAACTTTTGCCCCACTTTCTGCTATCTTGTTTTCCTTCTAGTCAGCTGTTTGCTCTTTCACCGAAGTTTCCTTAACATTTGTGCAGAGAATTTGCAGCAGCTTTGCAAGGCCCCGCTTGGCAATATAAAATGAATGCTTATATTTTAAATTCTCTCTCTCTATATATATAGTGACTGCGATTAAAACATTTGATTTTATACATCTTTGTTAAGAAAGTTAAAATAGGACTAACATCACAGATAATTTTGCACAGGATTGCAGCCCCAGTGTTGGTGGCCTTTTCGTCAATGAGGCAAATGCTGGGGGCTCTCTCTTCCCCTTGCACACGGAGATTAGCCATTTCCAGTTCCCTATTTGTGGCAAGCCATAGAACAATGTTTCACACAAGCAAGCACACTTGCCTCCAGAAGACCAAACATTCATTTGCAGGCAGGCACAAAAAAAGAAAGTCTGTCTGGACAATCTGCAAACAACTGTCACAAACTATGATTGGTACTGATCTCTCTGCATGAGGGAAAAGAGGAAAGACCCTGAATTAGGGTTGCACTTGAACAGCTGCATTGGTATGTGTGATACAGCTGGGATCTAGGTGTTGGATTTTCCAACACTGGTGCTTTACTGTGAAAGGGCTTCATCTTTTTCATAACGAAGGATACATCCCCTAACTTCCATAGCCAAACGGAACCATATTCTACATACCCAATTGATGAGCACATATTTAGGCAAGCCGGAGTTCGGATCTTTCACTCTGCAGAAAGCATACATCACTTTCCCACTATTGAGCTCTTCCACCATCTCCTCCAGGCCACCATCTGTATAGTATTGTTTGACAAGAAGAATAACAGGTAGAAGTCAAAGCAACCGATTAACTTTGTCAACAAAACCCGGTAAGCAAGGACAGGACAAAGATTAAATCACACTGCACAAGAGGTAACATCCATTAGCTCAAAGTGTTTATAAAGGAAGGGGCTGAAATACAATGTCACACATTAAGAGTGCTCATAACAGTACTTGCATTGGTGCAGTGAAATGCGTGGCTTCTTTCTTCTTTTGCTGTGAAAAGCTGGTCCCCATGCAGCTCACAAAACCACCCTCACTGAAGCTTTCCACACTCCATTCAGTTTCAAAACGCTTGATATGCAGCATTTAGAGTGTCTTCTATTCAAGAAAGCCCAAGTCTAAAGCCCACTGGATACACAGAACTAGTTCCATGGTTATTTGGAGCCTAGCCTTTGTTTATATAAACCTACTAACACAATTGGCCTTCTACAACACGCAGAGGTAATGTAGCAGACAAAATGCTGGGATTTGGACATGGGAAACTCTGCTGCAAATCCCTGTTCAATTACAAACCTCACTGGAAGATACCAAAAATAAACCAGTCTCTCTCAGCCTAATCTACCTCACACGGCTGAGAATGTAAGGCTCATTCTTTTACAGCAGAAAGGGCAATCAACACCGGACATTGCTGCCGCAACGCAGAAACAATGCAAATGACCACAGATGATTGACAGGGGGTGTAGGTGATGTCACCATATTGACAAGCGGGCATGGCTGAGCAAAAAACTGCCTTATGGGTCACAATGGACTCCCTGCCAGGCCAGACTGTCACATAAATTTGATAGAACAATGGTACAGTGGTGCCCCGCAAGACGAATGCCTCGCAAGACGGAAAACCCACTAGATGAAAGGGTTTTCCGTTTTGGAGGTGCTTCGCAAAACAAATTTCCTATGGGCTTGCTTCGCAAGACGGAAATGTCTTGCGAGTTCCTGCGGGGTCCCCCCCCCCTTTTTCTAAGCCGCTAAGCCGCTTATCTGCTTATCCGATAAGCCGATAAGCCACTAAAAGCCGCTAATAGCGCTAATCCGCTAAGCCGTCAATGGGCTTGCTTCGCAAGACGAAAAAACCACTAGACGAAGAGACTCGTGGAACGGATTAATTTCGTCTTGCGAGGCACCACTGTATTAGGAATCGTAAATTATGTTGTTTCTTTAGCTCTTTTCAGCATACAATTAAAACAAAAGATAACAGAGTCATTCTCTCCTATGGATTTCTACCAGAATAATAAGCCAATATGAAAGCTGCTGTCAGAAGAGCAAATACAAATTCCACGCTAACCAAAGGAACATTGTTGGTAAATTGAACCACCGAGGAAGGACGGAACATCCGTCTAGAAATATTACTCCGCCATAAAATATTCAGGAAGCACATTAGCTGAAAGCATGAAGACATTTAGGACCCTGCTGTTTTCCCAGAATTCTTGCAGAGAATGCTTGAGGAACTCAGTTCAGAAGCAGAATCTAACAGTTATAGATACTTTGGAGGTTGGGCAAAACACTACAATCCAGAACATAGTTAAGGACATGCTTCAGGAGGTGCAGGATCTTACTCTTTTACTACCAACACCACCCTGTTCAGCACTAAGCATGTCAGTTCTCACCACTAACAAAAAGTTTACAGCAAGAAAGCACACCTTCTACCTATTTGGATGGTTTCTATTATTTGTGCATTCACTTTTTCTCAGAACCTGGAGTGTGTGCATTTTTAAGGACTTTGGGCAGAGCTCAGCAGAAGCAAGTCTCACCATATTCAATAGGACTTAATGCCAGTTTAAGTGATCTCAGGAGTTGAACCCTTGGGGAAGCACAGGGTGAAGGCAGACATTTTTAAATATGGCAGAAACACACATTCTGTGCCCTGAACAGCAACTACACTGAACAAAGCAAAAACATGTTCTGTTGACATACCCCACACTTCAGAATCCAAGTCTATCCACTCACAATTTGCCCCTGCAATTTTGCTGCTGCAACAATTTCAAAGGCAAAGTTCACTTTTCCACGAAGTGCTACTCCTTAAGACCTCATCATCAGATATGCTACCTTTTATTTGAGAAACTTTTTAATTTTACAGTAACAGGTTCCTCTTAAAGCTGTTTTCTTCTGACAGTCACATATTTTAATTCCCTTCTGTAGGAACCAGTCATCTCAAAACACAGGTCAAATTTGAAGAAACTAACTTCTCAGGCCTAGACCACAGCTGAACTTTAATTCTTTCTCACCCATCAAATCCCCCCCCCAAAAAAAGCTGCTTTCCTTTTTAATAATATAATAATAATAATAATTTATTATTTATACCCCGCCCATCTGGCTGAGTTTCCCCAGCCACTCTGGGCGGCTCCCAATCAGTGTTAAAAACAATATAGCATTACATATTAAAAACTTCCCTGAACAGGGCTGCCTTAAGATGTCTTCTGAATGTCAGGTAATTCTTTATCTCTTTATCTCTTTATCTCTTTTTCTATAGCTGAAGGAGAAGAGGTTTTATATGAGCTGTCTTCAACATGGAGCTTCTCCTTTTCTACTGCCTTCCTATTTAGATTTCCAGGAACTGTGGTCTCTGCCCTTCATAGCTACAGAAGGAAAATTGCTTCTGTCCTTGAAGCTTTATAAATAAAACAGTCACTAATGAAGAAATTGCACCTTCCATCATTCTATTTCCCACACACCTATTAAAAGCGCAAGAAAGACTGGTCTCAGTCTTTTTTTTTTAACTGGAACCATTATTTTATTTTTTTATTGGAACCATCAAGAGTTATTGCCTTGAAAGCATTATTCTGACTTGGTTCAGACATAACCAAAACATGGCTTAACCCTAACCATAGTTTAGAATCCACATCATGGCTTGAAAACACTGCGCAAATTGTGATTTAGAAATGTGTTTGCTTTTGGTTCCCCTGTCTACTCAGAAGTAAGTCCCACTAAATACAATGGGGCTTACTAAGTACAGATAGGTTTGCAGCCTTACTCTCTTCTAAACTTGTATTTTAACCAATTGAAAGGCAGCTAACTTTTAACTTTAACCAGTTGTATATAGCATTAACTCTCCCATGACTATAATATTTACAATAAATGATATAAACTACAATAATACATAATGCGGGGGGGGGGCTGAATGCTCGTAAGTATGCCACAACTTGCAAACCAAGGCTGAACCAACTGGATTTGCTAGCTGATCACAAACCATAGATTACCAATTCATAAATCATGGCAAAACAGATAGGCTTCATTAACCCCCACTACTGTATGTAATTCATGCCACGGGGCATAAGTATTGGGAAGAAAAGTGAAAATTTCACCAGTAACAGAAATGTTTTGCCTTTTGACATTTACACCATTTTGAAAATAGATCTCATCACGGTGAGATGCAAAAATATATCCTAAGCCTGCCTCACTTTTACTTTAAGGTTTCTTTGCAGGCATTGCTGAAAAATGAGTGAGCTTGCCAAGGAGTTAAGTTGTTTGAAATTGCCATTTTGTACAGAATTCCTCACATACTGCATTTAATCTTAAGTCAGGCATTCTGCCTAGTAGTTAACTTTCTTCCTCTGGAGTTTCTGTTTCAGACACTGAAGCACACACAAAAGGTTTAATTTATTTTCAAAATGGCCATGTAAACTATTAACCTCACCGCTTCACTTCCACATTGTATTGAAAACACGCTCGAGATATAATGTCTTGCTTCCTTTCCCTTGACAGAGTGGAGGTGTCGCTCACTTTGCCTCCCACGCTTCATTTTACTAAACACTTCTCAGAATCCTGCTTGTTTCTGAATGAGCAAAAACAGGCAAAACACTCAAGAAACTGGTCTTTTCATGGTGCATGCAGAAAAGGGAGATGCTTTTAGAACAATGTCAAGAGAGATAAGACTAACTGGGCCACGGGGCAAGTTGCATTTGAGTAACAGAAGGCAGCCTGTCAAGCAGACACTCCTCTAGAAATAAATGCAATCTTCTTTATAAACACGGGAACACAGACAAGCACAAAAATAAAATCCCCAGGCCACTTATATAGTAAAAAGTACACTTCTCAAAATGCACTCACCTCCTGTCCCAGCCACTCTCAGGTCATTGCTGTTACCTTCATAGGTAAAAAGAGCCCTGAAAACAACAAGGCAAAGGATGAGATTAAAGGGATCTGCTTAACACAGGATAACATTTCATGCATCTGATGAAGAGGATTCCACTCCATGAAAGCTCATGAAAATAAATAAATTTATTTTGTCTTTAAGGTTCTGGAAAAGCACTGCATTCAATTACATACTCATTATCACCACATCTCAAGTTGATCCCTGGTTTCAGACCTATTCCAGTTGTGGATCTGCAACTCCTCGCATCATTTCCACTACTCCCATCACCTCTCTGCCTCATAATTTATTACCTCCTCCTGACAAACACCCACTTCTCCAGTACTGCCACAGCCACAGTTACCTTGAACACCATTTGGTAGAAAGATGGAGTGCAAATTAAATACATGATGAAGATGATGATAAATAATTTCATGTCCAGTATTATTACTGTATCTCCTCGCCATGTGTAATTCCCAACAAAACTTTTATGCCACCCATCCCGTGTAGTTACTAGGGTGGGGGAGGTTCTGAACTGCCTGCCACAGCAGCTTTGGACATCTATAGGCCAATGTACAGTGGTGCCTCGCAAGACAAAAAGAATCCATTCCGCGAGTCTCTTCGTCTAGCGGTTTTTTCGTCTTGCGAAGCAAGCCCATTGACAGCTTAGCGGATTAGCGCTATTAGCCGTTTAGCGGCTTTAGTGGCTTTTCGGCTTAGCGGCTTAGAAAAAGGGGGGGAAAGGGGAAAAAACCCGCAGGAACTCGCAAGACATTTTCGTCTTGCGAAGCAAGCCCATAGGAAATTCGTTTTGCGAAGCACCTCCAAAACGGAAAACCCTTTCGTCTAGCGGGTTTTCCGTCTTGCGAGGCATTCGTCTTGTGGGGCACCACTGTATAACCTGTTGCCAATTTTCACTTGCAGGCTTACTCTTGCACCCCAACACATGGATGTCATGGTCAGGGAAACATCCCACTCTATAGCTACAAGATGCTCCCATGTAGGACTTGCACATTTTCTGACAGGATTCGTGTGCTCTCAATAGCTGCATTGCAGGCAAAGGTTCAAAGGGTAAAGTGCCACACACTTCATTTCTTGCTGCTGTGCAGCTCTTTTTTTAAAAAAATAATATTTATTGCTTTTAAAAGGAAAGAAGACAGAAGAGAAATAACAAAAGAAAAAAAAGACAATGCAATACAATATATAAACAATACAAAACACAACCTAAACCCAT
This sequence comes from Podarcis cretensis, assembly GCF_951804945.1. NCBI lineage: Eukaryota > Metazoa > Chordata > Lepidosauria > Squamata > Lacertidae > Podarcis > Podarcis cretensis. The sequence continues at coordinate 34,925,636 of NC_137185.1, read as the reverse complement.
TAAACTAAACACATTAAACTAAACTAAACCAAACCCACTCCCTAATCCTAACCCTAAATAAAACAAAACAAAAACAATTTAAAAAAATACATCCCCCCTTTTCGATACTTTTTCTTTCATTCCCTTGTTTCCTCGACCTCCTCTCACCTCCCTTTTTGTATTCCACTTCTATTAGTTATTTCAGCAAATCCTTTTCATCTTTCTCTATTCTCTATCATATTATAAATAACATATTTTTTAACCTTATTTTAACATTAAAACTAAAATACTTATATAATCATAACTCCTTATAACATTTCTGCTAAATCCATAAAATATCAATCCACCATTTTTCTATCACTCATTAATTTTGCAATGTTTCTATATATAAACTTTAAATTTTCCAATCTTCTTCCATCAACTCCTCTCCCTGGTTTCAGATTCTGCCAGTCCTTTCTGTCAATTCCATATAGTCCATCAACCTGGAGATCTTTTCCAGGTCCCTTCTGCAGATCTTATTCATATTCTTTAATGCTAGAGAGCAAATCTCGAGAAAACTCCATCCTAACAATACTTTTATTCCTTCTGGACAGTTCAGCCAAATTTCCATAGTTGAAGCTAGGGTCTATAAAATGTTTCAGGACGTATTTCAAGATTCCTCCAAATCCAAAGGCCCCCAAAACTTCAATCTCCTCCAAATCCAAGTCCATGTCCCAAAAGTCAATTAATCCCTGGATAGAGAGATCTTTCCAACTTTCCTTCTTCAGTTTAAACCGGGATCCAATCCTCAAAATCTGGCTTTTTCTAGATTCAATCATAAAAGGCCTCAATTTATAGTCCTCAATTTGCTTCTGTAAAATTAAGGATCCCGGTTGTGTTGTTTTAGGTTCAAAAACAACAACTTTCTCCTTTTCCTCCACCATTTGTTCTGCCAAAGTAGGTTCCTGTGCCAGGTCCTGAATTATTTCTGTGTTGGTGCTCGCTTTTTGTCTCAAATTAGTCACTTTCTGTTCCAAATTATCAATTTTAAAAGTCATGTCATCCGTCTTTTTATGAAGCTCTTCCAGCGAATAGTTTATCTTACATAATGCAATCACAATAACTTCTCCTATCAACATTTTGAATGGTCCAAGGTCAATCCCTGGTTCTCAGAATGCTTATCTTGCAGCTGGAGACCTCCAGTTCCAGTTACACTCCTATAACAGTTTCAAAAGCTCCCTCTAGAGGGAAACAGTCTCCACTTGTATCAGTTCTTTCAAGCACAACTCAAGCAATAAACATAGTTTCGATTTTCAGTTACTTTTTCCTCCGTTTTAAATGCAGAAGAGGACAATGGAAACAGTTTCTTACTCTTATTTTAGCTACCTGTCAAATCCGTTCTGTCAATAAACTTTCCCGAAACGTCATCTGGCAGCTCGTTCCCAGGTTCAGAGCTGTGGTAATTTGATTTTCCCCTCACTCCTGCAGGCTTACTAAGTTCAAAATTTTCCCCCTCTTCACCTGCTTCCAAGGGGAGTTTTGTATTTTTAACCGATGGAGATTTAATCCTTTGTCAAAAGCTTTCAAAGACTTTAGCTTGTAACGTCTTTGCTTCAGTCTATTTACAAAAGCGGAAGGCGGACTTCCTGTTTATGACCTTCCCGCTTCGGCGCCAAATTAAGGTATTTAAAGATCCAATTTTCCGTTCTACTCACGGATAGTTGTTTAAAATCCAATTGTCCACAGGAAAAAGTCAGCGCTCTCCAGCAACAATGCGGCTTCACTCCGTGAAAGAAGCAGTTGATTCAAAGCACTGCGCCACTCACCCCACGTCGCTCCGGATCCCCAAAACAGGGTTTCCCCGCGAGTAGGGGAGGCGCAAAAGGTGCCAGCCGAATCCCAGGTTCACAAGCTTCTCCCGCTTGTGATTTCAATGGGTCTCCGCCTTCGCCGTGGCGGTCAGACCTTGTTTTTCACGGAGTAAGTTCCTCCCGATTGGAGGAGCTCCGCCATTGTCGGAGGTGCCAACCCGGAAGCCCGCTGCTGTGCAGCTCTTAAAGGCACTCATACACTAATGGAAGAGAAGTAACAGCTACCTTCCCATGAGGCTCAAGCGATCTGACCTTTCCCAGTCCTGCATCCTGTGTTACTGAACACATTACACCAGACAATCTACCTCAGAAGTTACTTGGTTTGTCAGCAGGTCCCTCTCCACCACAAACAAACATTAAAAAATGTGCAGAGAACATGCTTTTGTTTGCATGTGTTTTTTTGTTTTTGTTTTTGCTTAGATTTATATTGTTTGCAAATAATTCTCAGACAGCAACGGACTGTATGCTTATATGCACATGACGTTATCAATTCTCAGCCATAATTCAACTGCAACTGTGCTGCGCTGCAATTTATATTAAAACACAGAGCAAGTCCCTTTAGAAACCCAACTGCGCATGACAGAAGCCTCAAGGAGGGCTAGAAAAAGATGGAATTCTAATCTTGAACAGCAGAAATCCTCTGCATTGCTGACTTGGAACAGCCTCAAGGGGCTTGTTTCCATACCTCATACTGTTCTGCAACCGCAAGTAAAATAGAATTGCCTTTTGTCCAGCCACATTGCATTGTGGCACAGCCTCAACCCAAGTCTTCACCTGCTTCATAGGTAAGGTAGCTTAGGTAAAGGTAAATGGACCCCTGACCATTAGGTCCAGTTGTGACCGACTTTGGGGTTGCGGTGCTCATCTCGCTTTATTGGCAAAGGGAGCCGGCGTACAGCTTCCGGGTCATGTGGCCAGCATGACCAAGCCGCTTCTGGCGAACCAGGGCAGCGCATGGAAACGCCATTTACCTTCCCGCCGGAGCGGTATGTATTTATCTACTTGCACTTTATGTGCTTTCGAACTGCTAGGTTGGCAGGAGCAAGGACCAAGCAACGGGAGCTCACCCAGCTGCGGGGATTCGAACCACTGACCTTCTGATCAGCAAGTCCTAGGCTCTCTTAGCACTTAGTTTCACACAAATGGTCCATCCAGTCCAGCATCCTGCTCTCACAGTGGCCAATCAGATCCTGCTAGAAAACCAGCAAACAGGACCTGAGCACAAGATTACTCTGCCTCTCTGTGGTTTCCAGCAACTGGCATTAGTGCCTCTGGCACTAGCCTTCATGGCTGCTAGCCTTCATGGCTAGTAGCCACAGATAGCCTTACCCTCCATGAATTTACCCAACCAACTTTGAAAGCCATCCAAGTTGAATGTCATCACTGCCTCTTGTAGCTTAACTATGCACTGCATCAAAAAGTACCGTATTTTTTGCACCATAACACTCACTTTTTCCTCCGAGAAAGTAAGGGGAAATGTCTGTGTGTGTTATGGAGGAAATGCCTACGGGTGGCATGCCTACGGATTTTCCTCCTCTAAAAACTACGTTTGTGTTATGGTCGGGTGCGTGTTATAGAGCGAAAAATACGGTACTTTAAAAAAAATAGCTGTCCTGAATCTTCCAACATTCAGCTTCATTGCATGTCCGTGAGTTCTAATGATATTAGAGAAAAACTTTTCTCTTTCCACTTCCTCAGTGCCATGCATAATTTTAAAGACTTCCATCATGTCAGTTCTTGCTAGCCTTTTCTCTAATCTAAAATGTCCCAGATGCTGCAACCTTTCCTCATAGGGAGTTGCTCCACCCCCTTGAACATTTGGGTTGCCCTTTTCTGAACCTTTTTCCAACTATCCACTCTGAGGTGAGGCGATCAGAACAGAACACAGTACTGTATTGTATTCCAAATGCTGTCATACCATAGATTTGCACTGTATCAGCAGTTTTATTTCCAATTCCTTTCCTAGTGATCCCTAGCATAGAATTTGCCTTTTTTCATTAGGGCAACATTTTCACAGAGCTCTCCACAATATCCCCAAGGTCTCATTCCTGGTCAGTCATCACCAGCTGAGATCCCATAAACATATATGTGAAATTAAGATTTTCTTTTTCCGTTCACTAACTCAGTGTTAGAAACTCAGATACATAAGCTAGGCCTCAAATACCTCCTTAAACCAGGGGTACAGTTGCCAAAACAGTTGTCTAGTTGCCATTTGGGGGCCAGATGGCTCAAAAGTCGTATTTTTAACTTGGTCACATCTTCACTTGGTCACAAGTGGCCAATTTTGGACACTGCTCAGCTTGGAGAAACCCTTTTGAAGATCTTCACAATCTCTTTTTGCTTTAACAGCCCTGAACAAATCAGTATCATCAACAAACTTGACCGCCTCACTGCTCACCCACTTTCTACATCTCTCCATTCAGAGAAGTGTCCATTTATTCCTACTCTCTGGTTCTGGCTACTTAACCAATTCTTGATCTACAAACAGACCTCTCTTCTTATTCCACGAATTCTAAGCTTACTCAGTAGCCTTTGGGGAAGTACGTTGTCGAAAGCTCTTGGAAAGTCCAAATACACTATTCTCAAAGCTATCAACTCTTTCTATATGCTTGGTAACATTCACAAATAACTCTAGTAAGTCGAAGAGACAGGACTTGCTCTTACCAAAGCCATGCTGGTTCTGCTTCAGTAAAGCTTGTTCTTCTATATGCTTGCTTATTTTATCTTGAGCAAAACTTTTTGCTAGCTTCCCCAGGACAGATGTTAAGCTAACTGGCCTGTAATTTCCAGGGTCCCCCGGTTCATAGTTGTTGTTTTTAACTCGAGTTTCACTGGCCACTTTCCAGCCCTCAGGTATAGAGGCTGACCCAAGGGGCAAGTTACTTTGTTAGAAGATCAGCAATTGAATAATGCACCCTAAGAACAAGGTCAACTGCAGATTTTGAGGGGTGGGGCATCAGTGGGCACCTATACTGTACTTGAATGTCCCTCTCCTTTGTCACTCTCACCACTGCTTTGGCATTTGCTCACCATCTCCCTCTAGGCCTAATCCTCCAAATACTCCAAAGAGTAGAGTACCTGGAAAGGACTGATTAAAAGGCAGGGATAATTAAGGAGGAGAAACAGGTGCAGACAGCTATGGACTTTGTAGATGCAAGGCAAGGCACCCTCCGGGTATGCGAGCCACATGCTCCTCACTTTCTCTCTCCCCTATTTCTGTGCAAATCTGCATCTCCCCACAGCCTCAGGCAACATCCACCCCATCTTCTAGCCTATCACCACGTGCTACAGCATCTCTTGGGCTTGCCGACCAGAAGGTTGGCAATTCGAATCCCCGTGATGCTCCCGTTGCTTTGTCCCAGGCTCCTGCCAACCTAGCAGTTCAAAAGCACACCAGTGCAAATTGATAAATAGGTACCGCTGCAGAAGGAAGGTGAACGGCGTTTCCGTGCACTCTGGTTTCATTCACGGTGTTCTGTTGCGCCAGAAGCGGTTTACTCCTGCTGGCCACATGACCTGGAAAGCTGTCTGTGGACAAACGTTGGCTCCCTCAGCCTGATAGTGAGATGAGCGTCACAACCCCATAGTCGCCTTTAACCAGACATAACTGTCCAGGGGTCCTTTACCTTTAGCATCTCTGGAGTTTTCACACAGGTCAAGCCCTGGCCAGCTCCTCACCCATTCTAGGAAGGACAACCATCCACAAACCAATCCCTGTGAAGGCTAAGCCCTTCCCCACTGCCCCACCCCACTCCAAAGGCACAAGCCCATGTGTCTCTCTTGCCCCACCCCACACCCTGCAACCCATAGCTGTCAACGTTTCCCTTTTTTAAAAAAGGGAAATTCCCTTAGTCCGAATAGGATTCCTCACAAGAAAAGGGAAATGTTGACAGCTATGCTGCAACCTCCCTGCAGCACCCACAATGCCATGCCACACTATAGTATTGTTCCATCTTCTCTTTGAAGGGGGTGTTGTTGTTGTTGTGTTCCCACCCCCACAATTGAGCGGTGTATAATTTTCACGAAATAAGTAACAGATATGCCAGCTCCCTTCTGTGCATAATTGCACACACACCCAACCCCCCCCCAAACGAACAACCACCACGATCTTGCACGATCTTACCTTCCTCTCTCCTTCTCCCACCACGCCCTTCCTGGTGTGCAGAGTTGCACCCAACTCCTCCCCGCACCCACAGCCCGAGGCTCGCGTTGCCCGGCCCCACGCCGTGGATGCCAGGGGTGCCACAGCTTGAAACCGCGATCGTGGGTGCCAGGGGGCGTTGGGTGCCGTGCAGCGCCGGAATGTGTGGGTGCCCGGGCACTCAGAGCACCCAAAGGCTGAGGCTCACGTTACCCGGCCCCACGCCGTGGATGCCAGGGGTGCCACAGCTTGAAACCGCAATCGTGGGTGCCAGGGGGCGTTGGGTGCCGTGCAGCGCCGGAATGTGTGGGTGCCCGGGCACTCAGAGCACCCAAAGGCTGAGGCTCACGTTACCCGGCCCCACGCCGTGGATGCCAGGGGTGCCACAGCTTGAAACCGCAATCGTGGGTGCCAGGGGGCGTTGGGTGCCGTGCAGCGCCGGAATGTGTGGGTGCCCGGGCACTCAGAGCACCCAAAGGCTGAGGCTCACGTTACCCGGCCCCACGCCGTGGATGCCAGGGGTGCCACAGCTTGAAACCGCAATCGTGGGTGCCAGGGGGCGTTGGGTGCCGTGCAGCGCCGGAATGTGTGGGTGCCCGGGCACTCAGAGCACCCAAAGGCTGAGGCTCACGTTACCCGGCCCCACGCCGTGGATGCCAGGGGTGCCACAGCTTGAAACCGCAATCGTGGGTGCCAGGGGGCGTTGGGTGCCGTGCAGCGCCGGAATGTGTGGGTGCCCGGGCACTCAGAGCACCCAAAGGCTGAGGCTCACGTCACCTGGCCCCACGCCGTGGATGCCAGGGGTGCCACAGCTTGAAACCGCAATCGTGGGTGCCAGGGGGCGTTGGGTGCCGTGCAGCGCCGGAATGTGTGGGTGCCCGGGCACTCAGAGCACCCAAAGGCTGAGGCTCACGTCACCCGGCCCCACGCCGTGGATGCCAGGGGTGCCACACCTTGAAACCGCGATCGTGGGTGCCAGGGGGCGCCGGAATGTGTGGGTGCTCGGCCCCCCCAGAGCCCCAAACCTAGTCAGCCCCACGTGCATGGGGCCCTGGCGCCGAAAAGTGTGGGTGCCCGGCCCCTTGTGTGGGTGCAGCGCTCCAAGGAGCCGCAACCTGGGCAGCCCACCTGAAGCCCACACTTGCCTCTCTCTGCCCCAGACACCCCCCCCCCGAAGCCAACAACAGCCACCCCGTTTCCCGTGCGCCCCATCCTCCCGCCTCCCCCCCCCCAGGGCCGCCATCCCCCTGCGCGCCGGAGCCTCCCTGCCAGCCCCCCGCCGCCTCGCAGGCCCGGCGCCAAGGAGCGAGCCAGCCCTGCCGCCAGCCCAGCGCCGGGCGGGGCGCAGCCGGCGAGGGTCCCCGGCGAAGGGAAGGGGCGACTCACCAGTCCGTGGGGCTGGCCGACGCCACCACCTGCCCGTAGGCCTCCTGCAGCGCCGGCCCGTTCCGGCTCAGGTTCAGCGCCATGAGGAAAGAGGAGCCGCCGCCGCCTCCCTTCGCTCTCCTCAGCCGCTGCTGGCTCAGCCTCGGCCGGCTTCCGGCTCCGCCTGGCCTGGCGCTCGGAAAAGGGAGACCTGCCGCCGCCGCCGCCGCCGCCGCCGCCTCAGTGGGGCGGGGACGGCCCAGGAGGCGGGCGGGTTGGCGCCGCCTCGTTGCCGGCTTTAGCGCGCCGCCTAGAGCTCCCAGGGTGGTGGGGAGACCTACATTATTCCAATTTGTGTTTTTTGTTTTTTTAATGCAAATTTATTAAAGTTTTTTAAATACAAATGCGTAAATATTAAACAACATTGTTGTTGTTGTTTAGTCGTTTAGTCGTGTCCGACTCTTCGTGACCCCATGGACCAGAGCACGCCAGGCATTCCTGTCTTCCACTGCCCCCCCGCAATTTGGTCAGACTCATGTTTGTAGCTTCAAGAACACTATCCAACCATCTCGTCTTCTGTCGCCCCCTTCTCCTTGTGCCCTCCATCTTTCCCAACATCAGGGTCTTCTCCAGGGAGTCTTCTCTTCTCATGAGGTGGCCAAAGTCTTGGAGCCTCAGCTTCACAATCTGTCCTTCCAGTGAGCACTCAGGGCTGATTTCCTTCAGAATGGAGAGGTTTGATCTTCTTGCAGTCCATGGGACTCTCAAGAGTCTCCTCCAGCACCAGAATTCAAAAGCATCAATTCTTCGGCGATCAGCCTTCTTTATGGTCCAGCTCTCACTGTAAACAACATTACTTATATCATAACATAATTTTGTCGCTTCTTTGGACTCCCTCACATCTCCCGCTCCCACTTAAAGTAAAGGTAAAGGTACCCCTGCCCGTACGGGCCAGTCTTGACAGACTCTGGGGTTGTGCACCCATCTCACTTAAGAGGCCAGGGGCCAGCGCTGTCCGGAGACACTTCCGGGTCACGTGGCCAGCGTGACATCGCTGCTCTGGCGAGCCAGAGCCAGAGCCGCACACGGAAACGCCGTTTACCTTCCCGCTGGTAAGCGGTCCCTATTTATCTACTTGCACCCGGAGGTGCTTTCGAACTGCTAGGTTGGCAGGCGCTGGGACCGAGCAGCGGGAGCGCACCCCGCCGCAGGGATTCGAACCGCCGACCTTTCGATCGGCAAGCCCTAGGCGCTGAGGCTTTAACCCACAGCGCCACCTGCGTCCCTACTTACATCATTACAAAAAAGAAATTTTTCAGGCAAATTACCCACTTGTTTACAATCTTATCTCCACTCATTTAAATAAAATCTAGCAATTCTCCAAAAAGTTTATATTTTCCTTAATCTCACTTATCGTCAAAATCAGATCTAATTCAATGGTAGGCAGTTATTTATGATCTAGCATCCTTCTTAGCTACATTAGTCCAATTTGAGGGGTTTTTAAATTTATTAATATATTAAAAAATTTTGAATTTTCTGCTCTACCATTTAGAACACCTATTCAAACATCCTTAAAATATATTCTTCTTTTGCTTTTGAGTGCTTTATGGATTGAAAACTTGATAACAGAAGTGCACAATAGATATTGTAGGCAAAATGTGAAATAAAAAATAAACGGTTATTCATTCTTTACCTAATGCTTGCTTTGTACATCCATTTGCGATTAAATGTGTTCAGACCTCTGCTCTTCCCCTTGCAAATTCCTTAAATATGCACTTAAACTTTACTTTCTTCATATTATTTGACTTATTTGACTTACTATAAATTTTGTTTTATACAATTACCCTATTTGCACACTGAAGCTCAATAAAAACCTGCCAACGGGTTGATCTTCTGACAATGTTCTTTTACATAAACTCTGTATACATCCCACTCTCTGGGGGAAAAAATCATCCTTAAGATATCAAGTTCCCTTCTTCTCTTTCCATGGTTCAGTCTGCATAACATAAATCCCTGCATATTTTACATAAACTAAACCATTCAGTATTCCATTATTGAATCCATCAAAACTTATTTGCGCTGTTGAATATATCTTAATGCATTTTCCAATCCAATCTTATGTATTTACTCATTCTTAGGCTTAGCCTGAATTAAGGATGGGAAATGTATATACAGATGTATGCAAACAAAATGTATTTTTTATTATTAAAAAAATGAATTAGCCCCAACGAAAAGGACTCTGGGTTTTGTTTTGTTTTTGGAAAAGTGTTTTAAACCTTTTTTTTTTTACAATTCATTATGAATTATTACCCTTTTACAGGTCCAGCACCTATGAAAAAACTTACCCTCAACTCATCAGAGTGTTGTAAGTATTCCATTTTGAGTTTGATCCATGGGGGGTGTTTCTTTCAGTTTCCCAAAATACTTTTTCTCCATGGTTGTAGTGCATGTTTATGTGTGTTTTTGTTTTTGTTTTCCTTTTCCCCCACGAGAAAAATAAATATTTGGACATAATTCAAGCCAAGCGGGTTTGTTGTTTTCTTTTCTTTTTCAGGAGGCAAATTATAATTGAGCCGCAAAGCAAAGCAAGCCCTTCTAACTGAAGTTTGAGATTTGTTTTTGGTGTAGTTAAGGAATCAAATAATTTTAAGAGTTGGAAGGGACCACATGGATCATCTAGCCCAACCCCCTGCAATGCAAGGGATCTTTCACCGGGGGGGGGGGGGAGTGTCACGATCCTGAAATTAAGAGACGATCCTGAGATTAAGAGACTCACACTCCACCCACTGAGCTATCCCATTGCAGTAATGGGAGCCACTTCCCTGAGAAATCATCCCAAATTACGCCTTTAATATGGGCTGGAGGTTTTATCCATGGTTACGCTGCCACGTGGATGCTTTGTCAAATCGGGCAGCTATAATAAAATAACATTTCTTACCGTTTTTGGTATAGCTTTTATGTCTACATAGGAGCCAACTCCTAAAGGCCAAGGTCCCTTCGCCCCACCCGCACCCCAATAAAATATTTGAGGGGGGAACACACACACACAAAGCTGATGGGCATTGCCATTCAAACGGTGTGCATGTGCCACGCCATATGGTCGATTATGCAGGGCAGGGCTCTTGAATAGTTTATTCAGTTGGCACTGCTATGTGTCTAAGCACCCTCTCAGAATGGTTACAGGTTCCACTTGTGCAAGAAACAGCTGGTGACCCCTTTGGTCACACCCACAACATACAGTTAAAGCACTCTGGGCCCAAGCATGTTCAGTAGCATGGATTGCTAATTCAGTGTTTCCCAACCTTGTGCCTCCAGCTGTTTTTGGACTACAATTCCCATCATCCCTTGCCACTGGTCTTGCTAGTCAGGGATGATGGGAGTTGTAGTTCATAAACAGCTGGAGGCACAAGGTTGGGAAACACTGTAACCGACAGGGTGGGGTAGGGTAATAATAATAATTATTAATTTTAATTTATACCCCGCCCTCCCCGGCCAGAGCCAGGCTCAGGGCAGCTAACACCAGTAAAATTACAATAAAAAATAAAATAATAATTTAAAAAACCAATTTAAAATACAGGTTAAAATATAATTTAATATGCAGCCTCACTTTAATAGTAGCCCATAGATCAAAACCATAAGGGGAGGAAAACATAAGGGTCAGACTGAGTCCAAACCAAAGGCCAGACGGAACAGCTCGGTCTTGCAGGCCCTGCGGAAAGATGTCAAGCCCCGCAGGGCCCTAGTCTCTTGTGACAGAGCGTTACACCAAATCGGGGCCAGTACTGAAAAGGCCCTGGCCCTAGTTGAGACCAATCTAACCACCTTGCGACTTGGGACCTCCAAGGTGTTGTCATTTGTGGACCTTAAGGTCCTCCACGGGGTGTACCAGGAAAGGAGGTCCCGTAGGTACGTGGGTCCTAGGGTAATGAAACACCAGGATGTAGATATGAAATGGAGTATCCTGGAAAAGGGCAGAAGCACTCCACACTGCAGTATAGTAATTTGTGGCAGGCATACGGTAGTAACAACAAAAGATAAAAATGCCACACATCCTCTCCCGCAGTGCTCTGAATCTTGCTTATTAATATTATACATTTGGTCTAGGGCAGAGCTTACCAAATTGTGTGTCGCAACATATTAGTGTGTCAGGTGTGTCATACGAGTGCCCGGGTCTGGAAGGGGGTTAGTTTAACCCCTGGCAGCGCCTAGGGCAGAGCTTTTTTTTTCTTTTTAAGAGACCATAGTTGGTGGTTGAGCTTTTCTTTTGGCGATCGTCCAGTTTTCCCCCACCCTAAATTTAGCTGCTTTTTGGGAAAGCACCCCTGAATTCCCCAACCCCCTTCATTCAGTTTTTAGTCATAATGTTCCGTTCATTTGCCCTGTGTGCTTCTGGTGCAACAATGAAAAAGGGAAGTTGGGATATGCAACATATTACTGCATCTTCTCTTCCCGGGGGGGGGGGGGCGCATGACTTATTTCTTTGGCCACAACAACATCACTGACAAAAGGAGGTGCATGAATCAGTTGCACATCTGCTTTTTCTGTTGCGTCTAGTTCTAATAAATTGCCGGATTCAAGAAATAAGAGCCTTTTCAAAGGCAGTACAGTGGTACCTCGGGTTACATACGCTCCAGGTTGCATACGCTTCAGGTTACAGACTCTGCTAACCCAGAAATAGTACCTCGGGTTAAGAACTTTGCTTCAGGATGAGAACAGAGATCGTGCTCCAGCGGCGCAGCAGCAGCGGGAGGTCCCATTAGCTAAAGTGGTGCTTCAGGTTAAGAACAGTTTCAGGATAAAAACGGACGAATTAAGTTCTTAACCTGAGGTACTACTGTAATATTATATGCAATAAGGCTACAGTCCTAGCCCCACTTGGCTGGGAGCAAGCTTCATTGAATTGAATGGAACAGACATGAGCAGGATTGCAGGGTAAATATTAAAAGGGGCCTTTTTTAACTTTTGGGAGGGATGTGGGTGGCGCTGTGGTCTAAATCACCGAGCCTTGGGCTTGCCAATCAGAAGGTCAGTGATTCGAATCCCCACGATGGGCTGAGCTCCTGTTTTTCGGTCCCTGCTCCTGCCAACCTCGCAGTTTGAAAGCACGCCAAAAAGTGCAAGTAGATTAATAGGTACCGCTCCGGCGGGAAGGTAAACGGCATTTCCGTGCACTGCTCTGGTTTCGGTGTTCCGTTGCGCCAGAAGCTGCTTAGTCATGCTGGCCACATGACCCGGAAAAACTGTCTGTGGACAAACGCCAGCTCCCTTGGCCAGTAAAGCGAGATGAGTGCTGCAACCCCAGAGTCGTCTGCAACTGGACTTAACTGTCAGGGGTCCTTTACCTTTAGCTTTACCTTTTTACCTTTTAAACTATTGGACAACTTATAGTGATTGTGCTGCTATGATGATGGTGATTGTTAGGATTATGATGAGGATTTTATTGTACAGCTCTCTACTTGCCTGAGAAGTAGTAATTTTCTTTTTTTTCTTTTTTTATTAATTTTTAAAGAAAATTTTCTTTTACAAATTTAAATAACACATTCGTATCCACTATAATACAAAATTCTTTTGGACTTCCCCCCGCTCCCTCCACAATCCTCATAATTTTAAATTTAGTTCACATTTCCTTTATAATTGTATTGCCAGTTAATAAATCTTTACAGCTCTTTTCCCTCCTACAATACCCTTTCTCCTCACAAAGCCTCTTTAAATCCAACTAGCGTTGTCTGTTCATCACAAATATTTTCCAGATAAATCGTAAACTTTCTCCAGTCCTGTGTGAACTTGTGATCTTTCTGGTATCTAATTTTTCCTGTCAGTTTATCTAATTCAGCAAAATCCATCAGTTTCCGTCTCCATTCTTCCAATGTTGGTAATTCTTCTTGTTTCCATTTTTGAGCCATTAAAATTCTTGCCGCAGTCACTGCATATTGAAAAAGTTTATAATCACTTCTATTAATTTCTCTTCCTGTAATTTCTAACAGAAAGGCTTCTGGTTTCTTCACAAACGTATATTTAAACATTTTTTTCAACTCATTATATATCATTTCCCAGAAGCCTTTTACTTTCTTACACTCCCACCACATATGATAAAATGTCCCTTCCCTTTCCTTACATTTCCAACATTTGTTACATGTCTTATACATTTTTGCTAATTTAACGGGAGTGATATACCATCTGTATACCATTTTCATAATGTTTTCCTTTATCGTCATGCATGCAGTGAATTTCATATTTTCCTTCCATACCTTCTCCCAATCTGCTAACTGTATATTATAACCAAAGTCCCTGGCCCAATGTATCATAACCGATTTAACTTCTTCGTCCTTTGTTTGCCATTCCAATAGCATTTTGTACATTTTTGACAATACCTTATAATCATTATGAGAAGTAGTAATTTTCAAGGGCATTCAACTTCAAGGTCCTTTTTCTTGCACTCCTTGTTGCACCCAGCTTTAATAAATTGCTGGATTCAAGAAATAAGAGCCTTTTTAAAGCCTACAAAGGCTGTATACACAATAAGGCTGTGATTCTATTCCCACTTACATGGGAGTTAGCCCCATTAAATTAAATAAGACCAACTTCTGAGTAGACACACTGTAAAAATTTAAATTAAATTTAAAGCCTTTTAAACTTTCAGGGCAGTACATAGTGCACACTATTATCAATAATTTTATTTCCGAGTTCTCCACTTCCCTAATGTAGCAGGAAGTTCAGGGGTGTTAACTAAAAGGTCCATTTTATTGTGAGAAGGTGGCACTGGAATATTACAGAGCATAGGAGCCAACTCCTAGGGGCTGTGGGGGCTTTGGCCCCCAGAACAAAATATTTGAGGGGGCTGGGCCCCCACAAAGTTGATGGGCATTCCCATTCAAATGGTGTATGTGCACTGCATCATGTGATCAGTTATGCAGGGCAGGGCTTACTTGGGCCCCCAAAACATTCTTTTCAAGTTGGCACCCTTTTACAGGGTTAATTTACTAATGTACAAGTTAAATATGGGTGCCCCTAGAGCATGCTAGTGGAATGCGGGTAGCGCTGTGGGTTAAACCACAGAGCCTAGGGCTTGCCGATCAGAAGGTCGGCGGTTCGAATCCCCGCAATGGGGTGAGCTCCCGTTGCTTGGTCCCTGCTCCTGCCAACCTAGCAGTTCGAAAGCATGTCAAAGTGCAAGTAGATAAATAGGTACCTCTCCGGGGGGAAGGTAAATGGCGTTTCTGTGTGCTGCTCTGGTTCGCCAGAAGCGGTTTAGTCATGCTGGACACGACCCGGAAGCTGTCTGCGGACAAACGCCGGCTCCCTCGGCCAATAAAGTGAGATGAGCGCCTCAACCCCAGAGTCGGTCACGACTGGACCTAATGGTCAGGGGCCCCTGTACCTTCACCTAGAGCGTGCTAGCCTCTAAAACAGGGGCAGGGAACTTTTTTCTGACAAACACACACCTTGCCCACAGAAAATAATACAAGAAGGAGGAGTAACAACAAAAGGAATTTCGCACCGCACCCAGAAGTCCAATGCCCTGTTAACATAAAGCAGGCATGGGCAAACTTGGCCCTCCAGATGTTTTTGGGACTACAACTCCCATCATCCCTGACCACTGGTCCTGTTAGCTAGGGATCATGGGATTTGTAGTCCCAAAAACATATGGAGGGCCGAGTTGCCTATGCCTGACATAAAGGATTCTTACAGTCATTTTACTCATTAAATAAATGTATTGTTCCAAAGGATCCCGTGCGTTGCTGGCCAGCCGATTGGGCAACAGCTCCTCAACTACCCCAGAACATCTTTCTTAAGAGGCATGCAGAGGCTGTGGGGGGAGGCATATTTGAGGTTCCCCATCACTGCTTAAAAGCATCATCAGTTCCTCTACAAATCATCTAGTTTTCCCCCACCCACCCACTATATTCCAATGGCCCAGTGGTTTCAGTCTACCTCCCAGTGAAGCAGTCAATGGTCATCAAAAGCAGATGAAACAAACTTTTCTAGCCACCATTGCACTTTGAGAAACATCTTTTGGCTAGGAGCTGAGTAAAAACTTAAGAGAAAAGGTTGTCTTCTCGCTGGATGGTTGTATCATTACTGAAAGTGCTTATTAGCCTAAAGAGAGTTAATCTAAGGAAACTGAATGGAAATCTAGCCATGCGACCCATAGCCCACCTCCCCCCCCCCCATTATTTTGAAAGCAATTTTTGGACTGTCCGTTAGGTGGCAGAATTGCTCCTGCGGTGTCGTGCTATTTATTTTCCAGCAAGCGAAAACAGCAAGTTTGGCACCAATCTAAGTTTTACAATATTCTCATTAGTCACTGTGGTAGTAAAACTGGGAACCTTGAAGTGACATGCCCTCAGAACTGAGGTTAGCTGGTGCCTTCAGTTTAGAGATATTGTTGTTGCAGTAAGCAAATTATAAATGGGAAGCAATGTGGGGTGGGGGGCAGAGTTTCCAACTTTCTTAGGCCCGTGGGCATGTGTGGATTTCTGACCAACTGCTGTTGGCACCACCCCTTCTGGTCACTTCTGTCTCTCTTCCCCAAACCATTCCCACCACCACCACCACCTCCCTGAAACAGAGACAAAAGAAGGAAGTGTGTGAACCTTTCACTTTCCCAAAAGATCTGGGTCAATGTCCGATCCAGTAGAATTAATCTGAGCCTTGAAAGAGGAAGTAAGAAAGAGCTTTTCCAGCCTCTGCCTTCTGACCTATGTACTTTCCGTACTGGGTCAATTTGTTGTTGATTAGTCGTTTAGTCGTGTGCGACTCTTCGTGACCCCATGGACTCCTGTCTTCCACTGCCACCCGCAGTTTGGTCAAACTCATGCTGGTAGCTTCGAGAACACTGTCCAACCACCTCGTCCTCTGTTGTCCCCTTCTCCTTGAGCCCTCCATCTTTCCCAACATCAGGGTCTTTTCCAGGGAGTCTTCTCTTCTCATGGGGTGGCCAAAGTACTGTAGCCTCAGCTTCATGATGTGTCCTTCCAGTGAGCACTCAGGGCTGATTTCCTTAAGAATACATAGGTTTGATTGAATCCATGGGACTCTCAAGAGTCTCCTCCAGCACCATAATTCAATAGCCTCAATTCTTCAGTGATCAGCCTTCTTTATGGTCCAGGTCTCACTTCCATACATCACTACTGGGAAAACCATAGCTTTAACTATACGTACCTTTGTCGGCAAGGTGATGTCTCTGCTTTTTAAGATGCTGTCTAGGTTTGTACTGGGTCAATACTACTATGCTTTTCAACACGACATTTGTAGGCCT
The DNA here is from genome assembly GCF_951804945.1 of Podarcis cretensis. Taxonomy (NCBI): domain Eukaryota; kingdom Metazoa; phylum Chordata; class Lepidosauria; order Squamata; family Lacertidae; genus Podarcis; species Podarcis cretensis. The sequence continues at coordinate 34,909,042 of NC_137185.1, read as the reverse complement.
CTAAACACTGACACAATAAATTGCAACCTGCTGATACCACTGAATTGGCAAAAGTAGTTTTTCTCTTTTGCATCCATGTCAAAATGTTGGCGTGAACCCAAAAAGCTTCATTACCAGTGTGTGTCTGAGTGAGACAAATCCCTTTATCAGAAAACAAGCTTTCATTCTTACATTAACAGCCAGTCACTTTTAGGGAAACCAACACAACACAAAACAAATGAAGATTTTACAGATTGTTGCTCTTCAGCCAGTGGACTTGAACCTACCAGCGAGTCACAGCTTTACTGAAGCCTGGTTGAAAAAGTTGTACCAGAACATTTGCTTGCTTTAAAAAATAATAATAATCAAATACGAAGAGGCAGAGCTACAGGAACAGAAGAGAGAGAGGGTGGCTGCATTCTCACGTCACATTAAACCAGGGTTTAGCAGGACTAGAGGAGGAGGAGGAAATAATTGCCATATTCTCATATCACAGTAAATCTTCCACACTGTAGGGATGATAATTTCAGCAGTTTTTCTTTGAATTGTCAATGACTCTTGGCTTGCTGCGTGCAAAGCAGGGGTTGTGGATTTATAACAAACTGGCTTGTTTAACAAGATAGCTTCATAACATGTGGTTTAATGTTAGCTTGTTTTGAAACTGACCAGACTTTAACATGTATTTTAACATTAAGCCTGTTCTCTTCCTGCTTTAACATACAGCCTGATGAAGAACTCATAAGAACTGAAATGCTTGCTTGCTAGTTTGGCTGGTCCTAAGATGCTGCCTGGGGGACGCAGGTGGCGCTGTGGGTTAAAGCCTCAGCGCCTAGGGCTTGCCGATCGAAAGGTCGGCGGTTCGAATCCCTGCGGCGGGGTGCGCTCCCGCTGCTCGGTCCCAGCGCCTGCCAACCTAGCAGTTCGAAAGCATGTCGAAGTGCAAGTAGATAAATAGGGACCGCTTACCAGCGGGAAGGTAAACGGCGTTTCTGTGTGCAGCTCTGGCTCTGGCTCTGGCTCTGGCCAGAGTAGCGATGTCACGCTGGCCACGTGACCCGGAAGTGTCTCCGGACAGCGCTGGCCCCTGGCCTCTTAAGTGAGATGGGCGCACAACCCCAGAGTCTGTCAAGACTGGCCCGTACGGGCAGGGGTACCTTTACCTTTACCTTTAAGATGCTGCCTGCCTGTGGATTTTTTATACCCACCCTTCCACCCTCCATGGACCAACACAACCGCCTTTACTCTTTTTAATTCCTATGATTCTCTGGGCAAAGGAATGACGGTTAAACCAGTATGTCTTCAGTGTCCCATGGAGCTTAATGGAGCTTTCTGCCAGATAAATGGATATAGGATTGCAGCCTAATACCTATCCAAATATCCACAGCCTTTGCAATATATTCTGACATTTCATTTTTAATTGGGAAATTTACATGAGAAAAGCTTTGCTGCCAACCTTCAGATTCTAGCAGTGACTCCACCACACTAGGAAAATGAAAGCGTTCTCTTGACAGTAGGATTAGGGGCCTGACTTGAACTACCGAGCAAATGTGTTTGGCCCCACAAGATCTCACTGGTTTTGGTGGTGGTGGTAGCAAAAAAAGGGGGGGAGGGGATTTAAAGTAGGCATGGCACAAGGCTGTGCAGAGAGATTTAAACCTCTCCACTCAATGCCCTAAAGCACCCTGTTACGTACTGAGTTGAATAGAATCCAAAAGGGAGCAGTCTGATTGGTCCTAGAACAATAGAATTCAGAATGCAGCAGTCTGATTGGTCCTAGAACAATGCAGCAGTATGATTGGTCCGCAGGAGCCACCCAATGCAGCTCCAGGTGGAAGTGAATCCGCAACCTCATTGGCCCACGGGAGAATCCCAGAATTAGCCAATCCCGTGCGGTCCATTGTGTAAATAATGTATATAAAGCAGATATTTTGGGGGAACTTTCATTCCTCACTACTATGAGCTGAATAAAGAGCATGAAATCCACACTCAACTCTGAGTATATTTCACATCCCTTTTCCCAGTCATCAATGATTTGATAGACAAGGAGGGGGCAGTAGGATCCACCCTCAGTTGATCTGCAGGGATCATCTAGGGTGGGAAGGGTGCTGTGTGTTCACATGTATCCTGCATGTGAGAGAGAGAAAATGTGGGGTGGCCACACCCAAGGTAATTGTGGCCCTCAAGCCACCAGGAAAGGTTAGCCGTCCCTGCTCTGCAGGCTTGTCTACACAGCTGCTTCCCAAGTTTCTGGCTGTGTGCCCGACTGCAGGAAGTTTCCCAGGAGAAAGGGAGGAATTTATTTCTTTCTTTTTCTTAGGGATATCCCCACTAGGGGGGAAAACTGTGTGAACGCTTCCAGTCCCAGCAGTTAATACCATCTGGAAATGCAGTTAACTGGCCCTGGAACTGTTCGCTTGGCCAAGGAGAGGCCAAGTCACATGCACACAATCACCAATGAAAGAGAGCAAAAGGGGAAAAAATGGGGGAGGGAGGAAAATTCTGAAAGTTAAAACCCAACAAATGGAAGTTATACAGTGGTGGATATTGTTGTTGTTGTTGTTGTTTAGTCGTTTAGTTGTGTCCGACTCTTTGTGACCCCATGGACCATTGCATGCCAGGCACTCCTGTCTTCCACTGCTTCCCGCAGTTTGGTCAAACCCATGCTGGTAGCTTCGAGAACACTGTCCAACCATCTCGTCCTCTGTCGTCCCCTTCTCCTTGTGCCCTCCATCTTTCCCAACATCAGGGTCTTTTCCAGTGAGTCTTCTCTTCTCATGAGGTGGCCAAATTATTGGAGCCTCAGCTTCAGGATCTGTCCTTCCAGTGAGCACTCAGGGCTGATTTCCTTCAGAATAGATAGGTTTGATCTTCTTGCAGTCCATGGGACTCTCAAGAGTCTCCTCCAGCACCAAAATTCAAAAGCATCAATTCTTCGGCAATCAGCCTTTTTTATGGTCCAGCTCTCACTTCCATACATGGAAATGTCACTGTTGGCTGAAATGTGTATGCTGATTCAAAACGTAAGGTGAAAACTAAGACACAGCGCACCCTCGATTTTTCAAGCATCAGATCTGCAGCTCCATCACTCATACAGGGCTGGGCCAGAACACTTGTCACCCAGCGAATGCAGTGCCCTTTCCCATTGTGCTGGCTGGCAACCAATGAGACTGGTGGGGCAGAAGTTAGGAAGATCAAGAGTAGGTGGAGCCAGAGCCAGTGGCAGGCAGAAGCCAACTAATTCTACTCTTGCCGCCATTATGCTCCCTGCTGAGTTCTGCAAGGAGACTAAGGAGAGGGAAGCTGATTGGCAGTGCCCTCTAGTGGACTGGATGTACATAAGCAGGTGGGAACTGGCTGAGGGCAGACAGAGGTTCGTAGGGAGGGTCTTATTTGCCCTAATAGAGCAGCCTCCTCTGCCTTGCCCTGAAGGACATCTCTCTCTTTCTCCTTCCCTCCACACCAATATCGACATCAATGAAGTTGCTAGTGATTCAGGTCCAGCAGCTCTGATGGCTTTGTGTGTGAGCCTTGTCTCAGGAAGCGTCTAGTAGAGGAGCTTGGAAGCTGCTCCTCCCATCAGCCCAAATGGGTGCACTCGGAGAATTTTTATCATTATTTTATATTCATTTGCCACTTTTCACGCAGAAGTGTCTCAAAGCGACTTAGAAATGGAGGAACAAGGAAATTTAAAACCACGCATAAGGGCAGCAATGAAACAAGGACCTAAAACGCTGATCCGAAAGGATATATATGAAAAAGGACACATCCAACCCACAGAAGGACCCTTTTCTGTCCAGCGGGCTAGAGATTTATTTATCTCCCTCAACCCTGGTCATCCAAAGCTGGCCTGTCTTATCACCTTATGTCAGATTATGCTTCCCTCTGAAAACATTCCCCCACATTTACAAAGGTATTTCATCACCCAATGCCTCCCTGCATCTCCCCTTCAAATATCAGTGGTCTGAAAGAGATGCTCAGCAGGGACAGGATTGAAGACATGGTCCAATCCTTTCATTGGCTGATGGGCAGAAAGGAACGTGCCTTCCTGGTTCCAAGGAACTACCGGGAGCTTTAAGCTCCCAGTTGTTCCTTTGAAATACCAACCTTACCTGCCCCATACCTGAAAGCAGCCTAGCATGCCCAATTCAGAGGGCTAGGGTGCCATGTTTGGTTTGAGGGCTAGTGACCCCTGCATAAATGGATGAGCTCAAAATAGAGGTCATACACTGTTATGTACTGAGTTGAATAGGATCCAAACTGCAGCAGTCTGATTGGTCCTAGAATAATAGGATCCAAAATGCAGCAGTCTGATTGGTTGGCAGGAACCACCCAATCATGCACCAGATAGAAGTGAATCCACAACCTGATTGGCTTACAGTAGAATTCTGGAATTAACCAATCATGTGCAGGCCATTGTGTAAATAATGTATATATAGCAGATACTTTGAGGGGACATTCATTCATTCCTCCTCACCACTATGAGCTGAATAAAGAGCATGAAATCCCTTTGCGACTCTGAGTATATTTCATACACATACCTAAGTGCCTCCCAAACTAATGGCTGAAGGCCTGGTGAAATAAAATCAGGCCTGGGGAGAGTATTCCATAAATGGGGAGCCACCACTTAAAAGGTCCTTTCTCATGTCGCCACCTTCTGTACCTCCCTTGTTGGGACCACACACAAAAATGCACAATAGGTATGGACTGTGGCTAATTGCATGCAGGCCACCCTGAAACCAGTGTTTACACCAGTAAATGGAGGTGTGTACACAGCCAAAGACCAGGCCTGAGTATGCACCAACATTTAAAGCACATGGCTTTCAAAGAATCACGGGAGCTGTAGTTTGTTAAGGGTGGTGGAAATTGTAGCCTAGTAAGGGGTACAGTGCGCTCACAGAACCCCGTGGCAGTATTTCTGAGATCTAAGCGCCTCCAAATGACCTGCTTATTGAGCATTCATCCTTATTTGTTTGCAGGAAGATTAGACAATGTTGGCTATTTAATGAGAATCCATTCTGATTTGTTTAGGGGGAAGAGACATGACTGTTGCATCAAAGAAAGCATTATCCCACACTTTCCAGTACATTTCCCTGTTGTTGAAGAAGGGGAGGTCAGTTTGTTGTACAGCAGCACCTAAACAACTATACAGTGGTACCTCGGGTTAAGAACTTAATTCGTTCTGGAGGTCCATTCTTAACCTGAAACTGTTCTTAACCTGAGGTACCACTAATGGGGCCTCCCGCTGCTGTTCTCATCCTGAAGCAAAGTTCTTAACCTGAAGTACTATTTCTGGGTTAGCAGAGTCTGTAACCTGAAGGTACCACTGTAATTGCACAACCTAAATTTCCAAGGATGTGACTGAACCCTGCCTGAAAACAACGGCAGTCTGGAAATGTCCTAAGTGTACATACAATCCAGCCCAAATTTCTGACATCTCAGATTCCTACCCTAGTTTGGCAGGTGCTTTGAACAGACACCTTTATTTTCATTTTTCACGCAAGGGAGAGGGCAAATTCAGAACTCGGCAGAGGAATTACATCTGGTAATCATTTTAAAACAGTTTCTCAAAATCTTAAAAGCTGCATTCAAATGGTACAGCATTGAGAAAAAGACTTCTGCTCATATTTTTCGCCCAAGAATTCTTAGAAAACTAATCGTAGGTTCCGTCCCGCAACCCAACAGAAAGAATAGTTGCCACAGAAGGAGCTGATTTACACACTGCCCACTTGCTTGTGATGCTGGAGGTGTGAGAATTAGGTTCCCGTCTGGCCTAAAGTTTCTGAAAGGCCAAGGTTTTTGTTTGGGAAAGTCTCCAGCCCCTCATAAATACCAGACAAATTTGCTGCAATGCTTACATGAAAAGGCACATTCTTCCTGCTGACAAGATGTTTTGAAAGGATTAACATTCCTAATGCTTTGCCTTCTCACACAGCTGGGGGACAGTTGAACCACAGACACAAACAGCTGCTAAGTGGCGATATTTATTCAAGCAGTATTCCTAAACAAGAACGGTTAAGAGCCCTCAGAGTTTGCTTTGCAGAGAAGGCAAAGCTCTGGGCGTATATACCTATCAAAAAGAAATCCAACATCCTGAGCAGCGCTTTCCAAGGATCGAATAATGAGAGATGATGGCCATCTGCAAGGTTTACAAAACCGTGGAGGGAAAGGAAAGCCTGGGATCTGAGTAAAGGACCGGGGGAGACACAAAATCCCCTCCCAAGCACACACACATACCAGAAAGCGGTGTGACACCACAAAGCTATGTGACTGGGTGGCCACAAGGTGGTGCTATGCACAGAAATGAATAAAGAACAGAACTCTGACACATGGACAAGTGTTTTGTACGCATTGGTTTTTTTGCTGCAGTCGAACCCAGACATTCTTTACAACCTAGGGTTGCCGTATTTCAAAAATTGAACATCCGTGCACAAAAGCTGTTGAGCCATATTTTTGCTTTTGAAGTTTTGGAGCTATTTTTCCGGAGATTCGCCAAAAATTTAAATAAACACTTCCGACATGGGTTGCCATATGCCCTGGTTTCCCCAGACATTTTAATGATTTCTGCAAATTCCGCCTGGATGCTATGTAGAAAGTTTAAATCAAGTGCAGTTGTGTAATGCCATTGGTGAGTGAAGTGCTACCTATATTTCATGTCATCTAGTCAAAGCGATAAACAATTACCTGACATTCAGAAGACATCTTAAGGCAGCCCTGTTCAGGGAAGTTTTTAATATGTGACAATTTCTGTTCACATCCTGAAGCAAAGTTCTTAACCTGAAGCACTATTTCTGGGTTATTGGAGTCTGTAACCTGAAGCGTATGTAACCTGAGGTACCACTGTAAACAGGTGAGTCTTCGGCATTCGCCGGAAGCTGTTTAATGATTTTGCCAGGTGTACTTTCCTCTGTAGGGAGAATATATAAGCTTATTATTACTGGCATCAAGGGGAGGCTTAGAGAAAAGGTGTGTGGGGATTAGTTATTTTTATTAAGGCCTCGTGTGTTTTGAACTGAGACTCCTAGGCACCCACCCAGCTAATTTATCCTAAGAAGTTGCCTAAAAACAACCTCACACACTATCTGGCAGATATTCCCAGCCTGCTGCTTGGGATCCTTTAGCAGGAGATGTCAGGGATTGACCTTGAGGCCTTCTACATGGAAAGTATGTGATTTGCCACTGATCTCCCCATTAGGGCATGGTGACCTAAAGTTTGAGAAACACAGCTGTACATGTTGAGTTAATTTTAGATACCTCCGAATCCAAGTCCTCAGGACACAACCGAAGGCTCTTTTAAAACATAAATCAATCTGTCTGTACCTACAGAGACTCGGATATACCTATACAGATTGATTTATGTTTTAAAAGAGCCTTCGGTTGTGTCCTGAGGACCACAAAAAGAAAACCTTTAAAAAAAACCACTTCCATGCCACTCTTATTATATGTTAAGGCTTAAGCTAACACCAAATGATTGCAAAACAGAAATAGGACAGTGCTTTTTATTAGGCCAACTAAAAGGTCACAAAATAGTGAACCAGCTTTTGTTTCGAGTTCTCTTTTTGCCATTGTTCCAGATAGTGATAGTTATTCACAGCTAAAATAACCTACCATTAAAATTATGGGCTGGTCATTTCTTTGTCAGAGGGCAAATGGGCAAATTTAGCAGGGGATCAAATACTTCCCCCCCCTCACTGTAGTATTAATTGCTTTCCCACTCACATACAGGATTAGTCAGTCTAGATATTCCTGCACACTTAATGATCTTCACTGTGCTTGCAATATGTGAGAAATATACGGAAGACCAGGAGCAGGAAGCCACTGAACTATCTTCACAGGAGAACTGGGCTTGAACTGTGCATATGTGTGAGTGAGAGAAAGTGTGTGCATTGAGATTTTCCTCTTCCATAAGGGCTAATGTGGACCCTTTCCCACAATCCCTGACTCTGGTCCATCCAGCTACAGCCTTGTGTTTGAGCTTTGCTAAGTACTGTGAACTGGTGTTTGGGCAAGACCCCATAGCCATTTGCTGTGTGAAAGCACAAGAACATAAGAGTCCGATGGATCAGGCCAATGGCCCACCTAGTGCAGGATCCCGTCCTCTTGGTGGCCAACGAGATGCCTGTGGGAAACCCACAAACAGGAAGCCAAGCACAAGAGCACTGTCCCCTCCCACTGTATGGTTTCCAGAAACTGGGATTTCTCCAGCTGTGGCTAGTAGCCATTGAGAACTGATATATACTCAGAGTCGAGAGTGGATTTCACGCTCTTTATTCAGCTCATAGTGGTGAGGAGGGAATGAAAGTCCCTTCAAAGTATCTGCTTTATATACATTATTTACACAATGGGCTGCACGTGATTGGCTAATTCCGGAATTCTCCTGTAGGCCAATCAGGTTGTGGATTCACTTCCATCTGGAGCTGGATTGGGTGGCTCCTGCAGACCAATCATACTGCTGCATTGTTCTAGGACCAATCAGACTGCTGCATTCTGAATCCTATTCAACTCAGTACATAACAAGTACTTTATCCTCCATTAACTTGCCTAATCCTAAACCCATCTAAATTGGTGGGCATCCCTGCCTCATGTGGCAGTGAGTTCCAAAGTTCAACTATACACAGCATTAACTATGTGCTTCTTCTTCCTGGCTCTTGATCTCACAACATCTTGATTAGACTAATAAAGGTATTATCCTCCTGTGGATTTTAGAATCTTTTGTGTAGGCCAACACAGTTGCCTTTGCTTTCTTGTGTGAACCAAATGCCGTCTGGTGGTAGCCCATTTCACAGAATCATAGGGTCAACTAGTCCAACCCCCTGCTATGCTTGCTGCTAGCAGCAAGAATGAATGTTACCTGAAATTATTTTGAAATGAAACCGGATTGCATTGTTCTTCATTTAGTTTTTGTTCATGTTAAAAAATAAAATGCAATTGACAAGAGATGGGATGAAAGAGACCCGCTGGAGGGAAGGCAAGAAGGGTATTTGCAGGCACAGAGGTCTTCATGAATAATCACGCTGTATTCTGCCTGAGGTCCTGTAGCAAAGGCGGCCTCATCTTTCCTGATGACCGCATGCAGTGTTTCTTCATTAGCAGGAAAATCATCTGCGACTCCAAACTGAATTAATACTGGAGGAAAAAAAGAAAAGGCACATTCAATTGATCAACGGAGGAGTCAAAATATTCTAATAGCAGAAAAACAGGGGTCTAGTATTCAGGATTCCCAGGAGAGAAGTGAGGTTGGGTTTAATGAGCTCTGTTGGGGCCCCAATTTGTCAATCAAGAATCGCTCTTGACAGTCGCCCCAACACCAAATGCGTTTTCTACCTGACTCTAGCCTCTGGATATGGAAGGGGTGCAGATAAACAGTGCCTAAAACATGTCTCTCCCCCGCCATACTCACCCACGCACCCCAAATAAGAAAACAGTCTATGTAACAAAGCAGCCGCTGCAGCCAGCTTGATGCTTGGGATTGAGAAGCTGCTTTCTCTGAAGGAATGCTGAACTCTCTGAGACCAGGAAAAGACTCCCTCATGTATCATTACAGTCATATTATTAGCGCTCTGATCCTTGCTCTGCACAGCTGGGATTTGGGACTCCTGTCTTGTTCTTTTCCCTGAGATCAAGGAATAGTGTGGTTTCAAGCTGTCGCTCAGTTGCTCTGTGAGAGCGCCTCTCTCACACCCACCCACCACAAAATAACCTTAGGGACAGAAATTGATTCTCCCTTCCCACCCCCTCCCCAGAGTGCTTATCAAGTTGAAGACGCAGTCAGTGCTACATGTGCTATCCCCCCCATAGCTCAAAACTTATATTTGCATCTGCAGAGGAAGGGGGCACTATTTGCAGAACCTGTCCATTATGGAAACAGTGTTAAGCAGAAAGAGGAAAAAGAAGAGGAAAAGAAGAATGATGGAGGAAGGGAGGGCAGGGAAAATAGTTATTTCAAACCTAAGGTCAGTGACCAAAATGGTTACAATGGGGTGGAAGGTTACTCCAGGCTGTTGAAGCCGATTCAAATTCACTTCTCCTTGAACTTCCTATTTTTAAGCTTCAAAAACTACAGGCCAACGTACAATGATTACTTGCTTTGTTGCAAAAATGAGTGTGGCTAGCCTTTCCTGATTAAAAATTGTGTTACACTTCAAGCTGAAAGCATCTTAGGGCCAAATCCAGAGATATAGACTGAGTACACATCATACATTTAAAGTACCCTCCTAATAATCCTGGGAACTGTAGTTTACCACTCCCAAAGCGACAGCTTCTAGCACTCTTAACAAACTACAGTTCCACTGAATCTTTTCTTTCTTTCTTTTGGTTCCATTGAAATCAAAAGAACAACTTAGCAGCAAGTAACTTATGTCCCATTAAATTCCTAAGAACCTAGAATCATAGAATCATAGAGTTGGAAGAGACCACAAGGGCCATTGAGTCCAACCCCCTGCCAAGCAGGAAACACCATCAGAGCACTCCTGACATATGGTTGTCAAGCCTCTGCTTAAAGACCTCCAAAGAAGGAGACTCCACCACACTCCTTGGCAGCAAATTCCACTGTCGAACAGCTCTTACTGTCAGGAAGTTCTTTCTAATGTTTAGGTGGAATCTTCTTTCTTGTAGTTTGGATCCATTGCTCCGTGTCCGCTTCTCTGGAGCAGCAGAAAACAACCTTTCTCCCTCCTCTATGTGACATCCTTTTATATAATTGAACATGGCTATCATATCACCCCTTAACCTCCTCTTCTCCAGGCTAAACATGCCCAGCTCCCTTAGCCGTTCCTCATAAGGCATCGTTTCCAGGCCTTTGACCATTTTGGTTGCCCTCCTCTGGACACGTTCCAGTTTGTCAGTGTCCTTCTTGAACAGTGGTGCCCAGAACTGGACACAGTACTCCAAGTGAGGTCTAACCAGAGCAGAATACAGTGGCACTATTACTTCCCTTGATCTAGATGCTATACTCCTATTGATGCAGCCCAGAATTGCATTGGCTTTTTTAGCTGCCGCGTCACACTGTTGGCTCATGTCAAGTTTGTGGTCAACCAAGACTCCTAGATCCTTTTCACATGTACTGCTCTCAAGCCAGGTGTCACCCATCTTGTATTTGTGCCTCTCATTTTTTTGCCCAAGTGCAATACTTTACATTTCTCCCTGTTAAAATTCATCTTGTTTGTTTTGGCCCAGTTCTCTAATCTGTCAAGGTCGTTTTGAAGCGTAATCCTGTCCTCTGGGGTGTTAGCCACCCCTCCCAGTTTGGTGTCATCTGCAAATTTAATCAGGATGCCTTGAGTCCATCATCCAAGTCGTTGATAAAGATTTTGAATAAGACCGGGCCCAAGACAGAACCCTGTGGCACCCCACTAGTCACTCTTCTCCAGGATGAAGAGGAACCATTGATGAGCACCCTTTGGGTTCGGTCAGTCAGCCAGTTACAAATCCATTGAGTGGTAGCATAGTCAAGACCGCATTTTACCAGCTTCTTTACAAAAATATCATGGGGCACCTTGTCAAATGCCTTGCTGAAATCAAGGTAGGCTACATCCACTGCGTTCCCTTCATCTACCAGGGTTGTAATTCTGTCAAAAAATGAGATCAGGTTAGTCTGACATGACTTATTTTCCAGAAATCCATGCTGACTCTTGGTGATCACAGCATTCCTTTCTAGGTGCTCACAGACTGTTTGCCCCAGGCTCCCTCCTTCATGCAATCCACAGGATTCCCCAAGAGAATCCAGTTTTTAAACCAGTTTACATCTGTAAGTTGATTAAGTAGCGTCTGGGTGAACTCGGGAGAAACTGGTACGGGAAAAGGCTGCTGTGGTGCAATTGTGATGCGGTGCAAGAACTGGGATTTTCAGTACTGGCATTTAATATAGCAGGTGCAACAGAGTACCAGAAGATCCAAATGAAGCCCATGGAAAGGGATAAACGAAGCAAAACCAAGCTTCCTGGTATTGTGCACAAACAGAACAGAGATAGAACTGTCACTGGCGTTGGGGAAGAGGGCAATAGCAGAGCCAGTGTGGTGTAATGGTTGGAGTGTCAGACTAGGACAGGGGTCGGCAACGTGCGGTCCGTGGGCTGGATGCGGCCCACGAAGACTGTTTTACCGGCCCACGAGCCGTCCCCGAACCAAGCCGCTCTCTTGGCGAGTCCAGATACCTGAAATCCCATCTGCGCATGTCCAGACGCCGAAAACCGCTTCTGCGCAGGCGCAATTTTCGGCATCCAGGCATGCGTAGAAGCAATTTCCAGTGCTGCGGACATGCACAGACGCGATTTTTTGAATTTGATATCCTGCTTTATCACTACCCTAAGGAGTCTCAAAGCAGCTAATAATCTCCTTTTCCCTTCCTCCCTCACAACAAACACTCTGTGAGGAGAGTGAGGCTGAGAGACTTCAGAGAAGTGTGACTAGCCCAAGGTCACCCAGCAGCTGCATGTGGAGGAGCGAGGAAGCGAACCCAGTTCACCAGATTACAAGTCCACTGCTCTTAACCACTACACCACACTGGCTCTCCAGCGTCGCACTGCGTCAGTCCAGCCCACAGACGATCTCCATGGGAGTGATCCGGCCCGTGGCCGGTAAACCTTGCCGACCCCTGGGCTAGGACCTGGGAGACCAGGGTTCAAATCCCCACTCGGCCATGACCTTGGGTCAGTCTCTGCCTCACAGCTGAACCTACCTCACAAGGTTGCTGTATGGATTAAATGAGGATGGGAGAACCATGTATGCCATTTCGAGCTCCTTGCGAAGAAAGGTGGAATATAAGTGCAATATGTAAATAAATACCTGACATCAAGACAGTTGTCTGAAGAAAGACATGAGTGGCAGCAGCCAAGCTGGGCCTCTAATCACTGCCCAATTAATCCAACCCAGATGTTTGTATGTGCTCTGCTCCAAAACTGGTCTGTAGGGTGGGTGCTTCCAGAAAGGATGTCTTACGCCTTTGCCCTGCTACTAACACTGAAGTGGCACAAGCACTATGCACCAGAAGAAAGTCTCAGTGGGTCTGATCCGTTTGGCATGGACTTAAGGGAATTTGTTCCTTTGTTCTAGGGCAATACGAAGGTTCACTTGCCTGCCCGACTAAGATTGATACCAGTTTCAAATTACGTTTGGAAGTCACCTTAAACACCTAAACAGTAGAAAGGCAAGGTATACATTAAAAATATGTATACATTATGAACGTACGTGTGTGTGTGTGTTTGTGTAAGGCTTGTCAGGAGAGGATAATTTGGCCAGCAGGGGGTAGTGGTGCATGTCTGAAAATGCATGTAGCCTATAATACCTGAAAATGTATATTTGAAAAAAAACAACCATAGAATTGTAGGGTTGGAAGGGACCCCTGAGGGTCATCTAGTCCAACTCCCTCCTATGCAGGAATCCCAGCTACGGCATTCATGAGAGCATACAAATGCAAATACAAACAATAAATATTCAAAAATGAAAATATTTAACATTTCAAAAGTGTTGGAAAGCAAATACATTTCTGTTTCTGCAAAAAAACGGGGGGGGGAGCAAAAGTCTGACTCTTTGTACTTTATTATTAATGCAGAAAAGCTAAAGCATCAACTACTAAGCCTATAAATCAGGAAAACATAATACGGCCCAAGAACAACACTGCACTGCCCTTCCAGTGTGATCATTATTTTGTGAACCCTTTGGCACAATCCCCAAGTTCTCATGCCCGGCCATAAAGAAGCCTAAGGCTGCAGTTCTCTTCCTCGGTGTGTGCAAGGGGGGGTGCTGCTGCTGTGACCCTCCAGCCACTGTTGGACTCCAGTTCCCATCAGCCCCAACCAGCAGGATAAGTGGTCAAGGATGATGGGAGTTGTAGTACAACAACGGCTGGAGGACTGCAAATTCCCTAACCTGGACCATACACCTTCACCCCTGCTTCCATTTCTTCTCATTTTCCTGTTTCTCCCATGTTGATTGATAGATTGCTATTATCTCACGACAGGGACCTTGCCCTCTTGTATTTTGTACAGTACCATACATAGCAACAGCAATATACGTATCAGATGTGGGAAAACTTTGGCCGATGTTGCTGAACTACAACTCCCATCCCCCTGGTCATGGGCTATGCTTGCTGAGGCTCATGGGAGTTGTATTTGGCAACATCAGGAGGACCAAAGGTTCTCCACACCTGATATAAATCATCGTAAACTTTTCCAAAATTCCTCCACTGATCCATTTCCTTCCTATGAGTTGATTGGCTTTTCCACTGCCGTTGTTTCCCAAACTGCTGCATCCTCTTCTACTGCTTTTTAAGAGCTAGTGATTATGTCCAGGGCCTGGCCCAGAAAATCATTGCAGCTGTAAAATAGATACATTGCCAAAGCTTTGTCTCTTGCTATTCCACCACTTGGCAACTACATTGAAAAAAAATCACTTCCTGAACTCTCATCTATAGCAGCAATCATAGACAAACATATATAGGACTCCTCTGTATGCATAGCACAGTATCCAACTAAATTCTACTCAGAACAGACCCATTGAAATGAATGAACTTGGTAGTCATGGCCATTCACTTCAATGGGTCTCCTCTGATTGGACATAGAATTGGATATAATCCTCCGCCATTTTGTATTCAGTATGGATTATTACTAATCAATACTTTTAAAACAAGAAAGTTCCACCAAATGTGAAACAAGTCTGATCTTAACTGGCTGCAAGGAGTAAATATCACTGAACTCTTATAGCTAACTAACAGCTTGAGTGTATGCATGTTTATCAGTCAAGGACAAATACCACTGATGCAAAACTTTTATGTTTGAACTTGAAACCGTTTCTAGATTCAAAGCACACAAATTAAATGAATAAATTTAATTATTAAAAAGATTTGTAGAATATTTGCGCGCCCACTTTTTAATTTTGTAAAAAATATTTAGAAGGCATTTTCCAGATAAAGTTCACAACGTAAAGCATCACTTTTTTAAAAAATCAAATCCCAACATGTTATTGTTCTAAACTGCAAGCTCTGTAGAGAGCTTTGATACCGAGGGGTGTGGGGCAGATCATAGAATCAAAGAACCGAGAGTTGGAAGGGACAACAAGGGGTCATCTAGTCCAACCCCTGCAAGGCAGGAATCCTTTTGCTCAACATGGGGCTCGAACCCACAACTCATGCTCTACCAGCTGACCTACCAACATTAAAAATAAGCAAACAAAAAATGTAAGATGAGCCTCCTGGATCAGTCAACTGGTCCATGTGGTCTAGCAACCTATTCTCACAGTGGCTGATCCGATGCCTATGTAAAGCCTGCAAACTGGACCTGAGCCCAACTGCACTCTCTCTACTTGTGATTTCCAGCAACTAGCATTGAGTGGCATTCTGCCTCTGACAGCAGAGATAGAACATAGACATCCCCCTCCTCCTTAGTTTGTCTTATCCTCTTTTAAAGCTACCCAAGTTTGCACCCATCACCACTTATTGCAGGAGCAAGTTCCAGCATTTAACTATAGGCTGCATTGAAAAAGTACTTTATTCTGTCTAGCCAGATTTTCAAACATAAAAATAAAGCAATTAAACATAATTTCATGACCATAATTCCAAACATTTAGACTCAGTGCCCTGCCCAGAAGCTATTTTCATTTGAGTTTATACCTCATGCCTTGTATGAATATCTGTCCATCTAGCCCAATATTGTCTCCAGAGATGCAAACATTCACATCACCTAGGACCGAAATATATATGTCAGAAATCGAACCTATTTGCATGCACAGCATGTGCTCTGTTAAGCTGTGATACCTCCCCAGCTCTTAACAGGCTCTAAAAGCGTTGAGTACTTTTTCACTTTACTCTCCAGGTGAAGACAGACATGACTTCCAGAGTGTTGTAGAAATGGTTTAAAGACACTTTGGGCACTATAGAAATAATGTTTTAGGTAGCAGTCCTTCCATAGAAAGTAAAAGTTAAAATATACAGTCATGGCCTAAGAGCCTGTACAACCTTGGGTCTGAGTGGGCACTCCTCACCCCGAATATTTCCGAGATGGGTTGAAAAGGCAAGGCTAGAACAAGGCCACTGCCAAAATGAAGTAAATGCATAGTCAGCTAATTCCTGCCATCATTATTCAGCAAAATGTTACACCTGGAGCATGATAAGCTGGGATACCATGTTTGCTTTCTTTTGCCAATTGGAAAACTGTTTCACTATTTGTCTTGGACACTGTGCTGCAATTTCACACGTGGCAAAAATACCAATAAATCTTTGTGGCTTCAGTGTTCTTTGTGCATAAAAAAGGCAAAAGAAGAAGAAAAGAGATTATTGTGTAACAACAACCTGTTGACACACCAAAGTAAACCTGTGACAAAGTAGAAAAACTCTGAAATGTAATCTGGAGGAGTAAATGTATACAATTTAGCTCTAAATGGCAGTGAGGCTCATCTTTAGGCCTGAATCTTCAGCGAGAGCCACTTAAATGAGGTGGCTCAGAGGACCTACATGGGAATGCAAACAGCAGCGAGTGAAACAGCACACACAATAAAGAGCAATCGAATTCCAAGTGGCTGTGTGAGCCAGCTCACCTAAGCAGAAATTAGTTTTGGAATGGAGTGAATCCATGTGTATTATAGCTGGCCACATCCTGAGCGGCTTTTCACAGGCCACTGCATGTACCCCGACAGGGCTGTCCTAAGCATATGTGGTGCCAGGGTGAAAAGATCTGCCTGGCGCCGGCCCCCCCCAGGTTGCCCAGTCCCAAGCACACAGGAGGGTGGAACCGGCCAGCTGCCTCAGCATCTCGCTGGCTCGGTCGCCCCCGAACTCACAGCGCAGAGCTGCCTGCAGAAGAGCCCGCTGTGGCGCTCCAACCAACGGGCGAGCTCTTCCCCGAACTCAGCTCTTGGGCCCTAGACTCTCAACCTGGTGCCTCTGAGAGCCCGGTGCCCCGCACCCCTAGCGTCTATGGGTAAGACGGCCCTGTGCCCCGATCACTGTTCAACATGTGCTTGTGTAAGTATTTAATGTCCACGCACCTCATCACCAAATTCTGACACCAAATTCACATGATAAAAGTGCTTGTGTCGCTGCTTGCATAGATGTCTATGACACAGGCTTAGCTTTCCTGTGTGCAGGGGTAAAATATTTTGCTTGTGCGAAGTCAAGCCTCCCAAGCAGGACCACAAAGGTTACCATTTGGCCAACACATGCACAAATCCAGATGGGTAGCAGATAACATGGAATTCGCCTACATGTTGTGGTACATTAACAGATTTAATAGTTTTTCAATACGACTGCTTTTCCAAGGGTTTTGTCTCAATGTCTGGCTTTTGAAGAAAAATAAATAGAAAAATAAAATTAATCTACTGTACTAAGGCTATAAATCTTAGGGAACTCTTAGGGAAAAGCTTCAGAGAACTAATCATGCATAGGATTGGGTGGTACATCTTTTCTAAACGGCACAATCCTGAGAAAGCTTCAGATGCCTAAACACACAATTCCTCAACTGTGATGATTAAGCTGGAAAAGAAAGCTGTGATATTTTTAATAGCTCAGTACTACAACACTTAAAATACCTGCGATTTTTCAATATCTGCTGGACTTGCATGTTTTCAAGGGCTGGAGTGGTAGGCTGTGTCCATGTACACCTTTTCAGACCCCTTGTTTGCTTTCTAACTACTGCTCCTGTGAAACCTTAATTTAAAAAAACCTTGCTTCTACACTGCACATAGAGAGCAACATTGTACAGTACCCTTAAAGCACATTTGACACACATTCTTTTCCTTAAAGAATTCTGGAAACTTTAGTTTACCCCTCACAGTTATAATTCCCAGAAACCATTAAACTACAGTGCCCAGAATTATTGGAGGGGTTTGGGGTTTTTTTTATGTGTTTTGGGTGTGCTTTAAAGGTACAGCGTATTCACAGCCTCCAGTGCACTTTTTGCTGAGAGCAAGGTGGCTGTTCCATAACTCCTATAGTAGTGCTGGCCCCAGGTTTTGGGTGGGGGTGTGCTTTGAGCAAGATGCCTCCACCAATGTATTATTTGTTAACACTGCCTTTTAATTGCTAGTACTGCTACACACTGTCTGTCAGTTATATAATTCTGAATATATGATTGCACTGGAGATGTGTATCACATCTGATTATGGTTCATTTTAACTAGCTGATATCAGCTGATATGCTTTAATGACTATTCATTTTACAATGCATTTAAAATGCTATTATCTATATCATCAAAATGAATTACCGGTATCTATTTTGATTGTCAACTTCAAGTTTTGAAATGAATTAGAATGTTACTGTAATTGGATAGATAGAGAGGAAGGAACAATAGTTCTCCCTCAAAAGAGAAATGTGTTTTCAGCCAGTTTGGGCACATTTATGTGGAAAAGTAGCATGCACATACACACACACACACATATAAGCTGCCCTCTTTTGGGGCAGAGCCCTTTACTCCTTGCTGCTGTCCCTGCTGCCCATTTACTTGGGCTGCATGCATTGCATACATTTCAAACCTCTTCAAACAATTCTGGGAAGTGTAGCTGGGAATTATGGTTCTATGAGAGGTAAACTAGTTTCCAGAATTATTGGAGGGGTGCTATAAATGTATGGTGCAACCGCAGCCTTGTTCTCTTACTGTGGGCCTAGTCTTTGGGGAAGGACCATAGTTCAGTGGTACATAATGTGCCTTGTATGCGCTGAAGGTCTCACTCTCTGCCCCTGGATGAAATCCTGGAGAGCAGCTACCAGTCATTCAGGAGTGCCAAATTGAATAAAATATGGGGGAGGGCCCAGGTAAGTCCCGCCCTGCACAATCACATGACATGGTGCACACACACCATTTGAATGGCAATGCCCATCAATTTTGGGGGGGGGGAGCCCCTCAAATATTTTATGGGGGGGGGCTGAAGGGACCTTTGCCCCTAGGAGTTGGCTCCTATGCAGTCAGTGCAGACAACCCTGAGCTAGATGGATTAATGGTCTGACTTACCATAAGGCTAATACACATGGCTGTCAAGAGACCAAGAGGCGAGTGTCCACTGGCCATGCATGCTGAGGCTGATGGGAGTTGTATTTTAGCAACATCTGGAAGACCACAGGTTCCCCATAACTACTCTAACGGAAGCAAGAAAGCTGAGGAAATCCGATTAAAATCATAGGTGCTGGAGGTTTAAAGTTGGGGCGCCTCTCAATAATCAATGCAGGTGTGGCAGGAGGCAGTTGCTAGCACCAAACACACAAGTAGCCTTTAAGAGTCTGAAGAGATACATCAAAGCAAGGGAAGAGATAAAAAAAATATTATGTGAGTTTGGAGAGCAAGGAGAGGGAGACAACACTTGTGCATGCTCTAGGAAGAATCTCATGTTCTTGTATCTGTCACCTGTAAAACTCTGCCCATTTTGACTTTGGGGAATGTCTTTTAAAAATCTGGTTTCCAACACATACCCTGCAGCAGAATTATTCTAGTTAGTTTTAGCCCACTCCCACAAGTCTCTAGAAGTAAAAGGTTGGATATATTTTCTTGATTCTAATGCACATGCAAGAAGCACAAATGCCAGCAGACTGTGTCCCTACCACCTTCCTCTGTGAAGTGCGTAACACGTTGGGGAATGTGCTTGAGAGTTTCAGGTATAAGTACTGTACTGCCAGATACATTGCGGGATTATGTCTGCAATTCAGAGCACATGTACTTGGCAAGGAAGCCTCACATTGAGACTTCAAGTCTTGTAGAAACATGCAGATGATCAGGCTGCCAAGCACCTATCCTATGCAAACTTAGCTCGGAGTAAGTCCCACTGAAAGCCGTTGTGGGACTTGCAGAACAAAAGCCCCTCCCTTTACTGGGAAGCAGGGCTGCAAGCTTAACCCTTACTGACAAGGGAGTAAAATCCCATTTAATTCCATAGCATTTACTTTTGAGTAAGCACGGTCAGGACCGTGCCGCAAAACTCTCTAAACTAAATGGGAGTAAAGCGTGTTTAGGATTGCGCCTTACTTCTGAAAACAACCAAGCCCAGGATGGGGCTGCAAACATTTTTTCCCCTTTTTAACTAAAGTCCCCTGGTTATGGCTCATTTAAATACTCAGCAGAGAAGAGCCTTCATCATATATATTTTTTGTGAAGGGGGCGGCTTTTTCCCCCTGCAGGAAGAGGGGCGTTCACAAAAACACAGGGGGCTCCAATTCCCTCCCCCCTTTTTTTTGAACCCCGCTTTATTTTGCACGTCCCCTGAAACCCCCCCTATAGTAGTTCAAAACCAAATAAAATAAAATTTTTGAGGGAAGGGAAGAAGGACGTGCGTTCGTAGGAGTGGGTCAGGGTAACCCGAGTGAAGCCGAGCTGGGGGGTCCCTGGGCGAAAGTGATCGCGCGGGGGCGTGTGAAGCGGGTGGGTGGGTGTACTTGCCGTCACTTTGGGGGGGGGGCGTAACCCTCCCCCTCCTCCACCGCTGGCTGGGGGGGGGTGTCAATTTGCAGCGGGAGCTCCTCCTCCCTCCCTTCCCCTTCTCCTCCTCCTCCCTCCCGGCCCCTCGCTCTCGCATTCCCGACCCTCCCCGGGTGGGCTAGGCAGGGGACCCCGCCAGCGGCTGCGTCGGAGCAACTCTCGGGATCCTTTTCCTTCCCCTCTCTCCCCCTACGCCGCCTCCGGGGTGCCGCCTCCCCCTCGACCTCCTCCTTTTCCCGCCTATCCCGTTCCCTCGACTCCGAAAGAAGGAGAGAAAGAAAGAAAGAGGGAGGAGGAGGAGAAGAGGAGCTCTTCGGCGCCTTCCTCTCTTCCGGAGAGTGTCAAAACTTTCTTCGGGCGGCGGCGGCGGCGGCGGCGGGACGGGGCTGCGTCGAGAGGCCGGGCTGAGGCAGGCGGGGTGCGGGGAGCGGCCCCCCGCCGCACCGGGACCCCGCCGCACCATGCCTCAGCTGCAACCGGCCGGCGGAGGAGGAGGAGGCGGCGGCGGCGGCGACGACCTGGGCGCCCCGGACGAGCTCATCCCTTTCCAGGATGAAGGCGACGAGCAGGACAAGGGCTCCGGGGGCCGCGGCTCGGCGCACGGAGACTTGGACGAGCTCAAGTCGTCGCTCGTGCACGAGTCCGAGAACCGCGGCGGCGGCGGCGGCGGCAGCGCCTCCGGCTCCGATTCTGAGGTAAAAAGTTGATGGCGGAGGGAAGGCGGGGGCGACAAAAGAGAGCGAATGTGGGGAGGGTGGGGGGGGGGAGAGAGAGGCTGCTGTTTTGAGGCGGGGGGGGCGGGAGAGTGGAGAGGGGGGGGGCTTCGTCCCGGGCAAACGCCTCAACCCGCCCCGCTTTGTGCCTTTTCCCCCCCCACAGGCGGAGAGGCCGCCTCAACAGCCCCGGGAAAGTTTCCAGAAGCCGCGGGACTCTCCAGCCGAAGGTAGAGGAACCCTCTTTAAATATCTATCTCTATATAATATATATATATATTTGCTTTCCCCCCCCCTCCCCAACCTCGATAGGAGGGGGCGGGGGGAGGCAGCGTTGTGGGGCGGCGGCGGGGGTCGGAGGAGAAGGGGAGATGGCGCTCTCTCCTCAGAGGACGGAGGACCCGCGGCGGCGACTCCTCGTTTCCCCCCCCCCCCGCCTTCACTTTTCTGGAATGAGGAGGAGGAGGAGCTTCCCTTGGCCGCGCCGTCCCGTCTCCTCGCTGGCTTTTGTTGCTGCCCCCTTTTGGCCCTGATCCTGTGTCGACTCGAAAGAGGCCCTGAATCGCGAGTCGAGATTTGAAATCAGGGCGACGCGCTTTTTTTTGTATGTGTGTCGCTGCTTCTCTCCCCACCCCACCCCCCGCCGTCCTGAAGTTCTCTTGCTCGCAAGTTGAGCTGCCATGAAATTTAACGAGGCATCTCTTGCGTTTGAGTAAACACCGCCTATCATCTGACTCTGAAGAGCTGCGATCCTGCTTACCGGCGGGGAGAGAGGTTTCCAGTTAGCGGGATTTACTTTGGATTCCACAGATAACAGCCGCTGAGTTGTATGGAGATGAGTCCGTAAAGGAAGTAGGTGCAAGATTGCACCCAGGGATATTTGAATTAATGGGATTTATAGGGGACTGATCGGCTTTGGTATGCTGGTGTTGGGACCACTGTTAGCCAGCATTAAGTGGCAGAGCTGCTCTGGAGTTAGACCTGTTGAAGTCCTTGCCTTTGGGGAAACACACAAATAGAAGATCTTGTGGTACTTCTCAAGATTATTGTGACGTATGTTATACCACAGGAGGACTGCAGTCCTATCAATACTTGCTGGGAATAAGCCCCGTTTATGTACAATGGGGCTTACTTCCGAGTAAACATATAAGAGTGTGCAGTAAGCCTATCATTCTTTGAGCTTCCTATAACAGATTAGCCAGATCTGTTGCTTTACTTCTGAATAAACAGATTTAGGGTTAGTGTGAGGTACAGCAGAACTTTATGCAAAACTTTATGCAGAAGTGAGCCCTACAGAATTCAAGTAAACATGGGATTGCAGGTTTCCTTTGGGTTTAGGAGGATATACTTCCATATAGATACAGAAACTCGAAGTTTTATGAAAGGAAAAAAAAAGATTGGAGATATTGGATTGGGGGAGTAGGAATATGTACACCAATATTTGTACTTACCAAATAACATTTTGGTTACTCAGCCTTTTTTAATAGTCACAACCCATAGACAATTTAAGATTGCAATCCAAAGCATATTTTTTTGGAAGCGTTATTCCACTGAAAACAATGGTTCTTACTTCTGAATAAGAAAACATAGATTGGGTTTTGACCAAAATTAAAAACCCAACCTAAGCATCTTTACTCAGAAATAAGTCCCATTTAATTCAGTGGGAATTACTCCCTTGTTGATGCCTTAAATCATTTTTGTTATGCTTTATATTCTTTCAGCCACCCTTTTGGGATGTCATCTCTCTTTGGTTCTTCCACTTTAGTTTAATTGCATACCTGTGAGTGCAGTAGAAGTTGTAATCCACATTAGTGTTTGCTTGTATCTAAGAAAACAGTTATTCTTGAAAGATTTAACCTGTAATGCAGTGGTGTAATTTTATCTACTTGATAGTACAGATTTTAAAAAATATTAACATTGACACATATCTTCCTGATTTCATTGTGACTTAATAATGTAAGTCAGCTTTGCAATTGTCTTCTAGTAACCTTTCGTACGCAGCAGGTTTTCAGTACCCTGCATTCCATTTTAGTATTTTATGACCTAAAAATAAAACAGCAACAACCACCCCATTACTTTTTGTAATGCTTCCTTGCTTGGTCATCTGGAGGTCATGTTTACTAACCACAGAAACCCAGCTGTTACCAAGTATGAAGTAGGTGCCTAATATCACATGCAGAAGTATACGTATACTTTTGTTCTTACTTGGGAGTTTTGTTTTGCCCCCAAGTAAAAACAAAACTGTACATCAGTTGCATGGGCATAAATTCAGTTGCAGGTAAACACTGTCAATTCAAGTAAGACCTGAGTGCTATATTGACTGCAAATTAGAGCACATATACATAAGATGCCTTAGTTGGTTTGTAAATTTCACATCTTATTTCTTTCTGTTCTGTAATTCTAGTTAACCCTACCTTCCTTAATCCCTAGGGCTGCATTTTGAAACAAACTGTGTTTGCAGCCTTTACTCTGAGTGCATTTAGCTAAGTGTCTTTTTCTTCCCTAGTAATCAGAAGACAGCAAGATGGAGGCTTCTTTAAAGGGACTCACTATCCAGGTTATCCCTTCTTGATGATCCCAGAGCTAGGAAGCCCCTACCTGCCCAGTGGAGCCTTGTCCCCAGGTGGTGCTCGCACAGTAAGTGCTTTGTTTTGGTTTGAGATATTGGTGTGATTAAAGTTTTCCTTCCTCTTCTATAAGGGCAAATTGTGATAGATGGTGTTCCTTTATGCCCCTTTGCCCCACTGAAGAGTTCTGCATTACTGCTGATATCACAGAATAATAAACATCATTTGAGGGGAACTCTTGTTGCATGGAATGTTAAAGATATCTCTTTTCCAGTGAGGAAGTTTGGAGATAGGCAATCTCCTGAATAATTTCTCTGCTCATTTTCAACTTAATGATTTACAGTGCTGAAGAGTATTCATCTGTTTGAGTAGAAGATAAAATTTGTTTTAATGGGTTTTATCCTTTCTCTCCCTACCCCACCCAATTTCACTGTTTAAATGAGTGTGTAGGCTGTTGCTACAGAGAGTTGATAGGCTCAAGAAATGTGCGAATTTCATAATCTTTCTTCAGTTTTTCTGTGGAGTTCATTTATTTGTGATCAGAGTTCTGGGGAGGGAAAGGTGTGGGCGTGTGTCCATTTAGAATTCAGTTGAAAGGATTAGATCTAAGAGAAGTTACCCTTGGCATTGTTGAAGTAAATAATATCAGCGAATGACATTTAAAGTCTATTTAGGTACTGATAGGCTTAGAGAGGAAGTTTGTTATTACTGGAGTGCAAATAAGAGATGTTAATTTTATCTGCTATGAAATCAGCTAACTTAAAAGCATTATTCTATAGCACTCATTTTTAAACTGCTTTCCAAAGAAACCTTGTTTAGTTTAGGCATGCTATCTTGGGGAACTTATGCTATCACTGTGCATCACACACATTGTGCACCAACAGAGGAGTTTTGCTTATGTTTTGGGATGCACTCT
The DNA here is from genome assembly GCF_951804945.1 of Podarcis cretensis. Taxonomy (NCBI): domain Eukaryota; kingdom Metazoa; phylum Chordata; class Lepidosauria; order Squamata; family Lacertidae; genus Podarcis; species Podarcis cretensis. Next base: position 34,884,480 of record NC_137185.1, on the reverse strand, counting down.
CGGTTCTTGCATCCTAACAGTGATTCTCAACAGACCTGTGTAAAATATGTGTGTTTCTTAGAACAAGCCATCTAGAATCCCCTGCTGTGTATCCAGGTGTTCTAAACTGGATGCATGGAGGTTCTTGTTTAGACTAGTTCATGGTGGGTGGCCAAAGATGCTTAATGAATATGATCTGCTGAGGCAGTGTCTGGAAGTGAGTACCTGCACTTGTTATATGACCACATAAAAACTTTGAATGGCATAAGAATCTCTTGATTGCTTTGCTGTTTATGACAACTTGGTAGCACAAGCATAAGGGGTGTTTCAACATGCTTATATTTATTTAACAAAAGTTATAGCTACTTTCTTAGTGAAACAATCTCTAGTTGTGCTTATTGGAGGTAAAGTTTCTCCAACAGGATTTAAAGGCCTGCCTATTGCGAGAAGGGTTTAAGAAGTGCCTTGTATAACTAAGCTTCAGTCCTCCTAATATCAATCAATAACAACTTATAACTACAGATAATGATGAGCAGGGTATTCTAAGGCTTTATGCAGATATAACTCTGCTGATCATTGATAGACCAAGAGTGAGCTGGTTTGCAAGTTATTTTTAAAGCTAATCCTAGTCGTTGTTATTATTATTACATTTATTACACTCTGTTCACCAGAAGGTCCTAGGGCGGGATACAGCATTAAAAACAGTTTAAAACAAATTAACTACAGACGTAATGCTACATCATGGTACATTCTGATAGATGGAAAATAGGAATTTGTATGCAAGAAAGGAAGTGACTTTACTATGTTTAAGATTAACTGTAACATCAGCCTTTTCAATCTGGCATCCTCCAAATGTTTTGGATTAAACTCCCATCAACCCCAGTTATCATGGTGAGAGTGTCAGGATGATAGGAATTGTAGACCAAAGCATCTGGAGGGGCAGCAAGTGAACAACTATCTGATCAATACAAGAAACCAAACCCTTATCAATTTCAATGTAATATTACCAATTCAAAATAAACAATCAAAGCACCAAAATCTAGGTGCTGCTTGAAACATAGCAATAGTCACACAAAGAGTAACCATCAGTGTTCCAGAGGACTGTTTGGTCACTTTTGAGTAATAACTTTGATGATAAATAACTTTGAAGCATGTAGGATATTTCCTTGAAAGAACAGAAGTGAAATATTGCACTGATAGCTGTTATCAATTTTAATTAAAGTTGCAAGTCATTGATTCTGTGAATTTCAAAAGCTGTTTTCATTCCTTATATTTGAGCTTTAGTTTTTATATCATGCATAATTTCATGTAAGACAAAATGAATCAATATAAATGCTTCAGAAATAGAAAAAGAATGGGCTATATTTATCTAGAGCTGTTCAGCAGTAGAATAAACTCCCATGAGAGGTAGTGGACTCTCCTTCCTTGGAGGTTTTTAATCAGACGTTGGATGGTCACCTGTCATTTATGACCTAGTTGAGATTCCTGCATTGCAGGGGTTGGACTAGATGACCCTCAGGGATCCCTTCCAGCTCTACAGTTCTATGATTCTATGGGTCATAAACTCATTATTAATGCTTTCTTCCTCTAAAAGAAGCTACTTTCCTTAAAGCTTGTGTTGCACACAGTTATAACTACAGTGTTCCACTGAAGTTGATTTATATAGCAAATTTGCATATTTTTTGAACTTGATGCAATTACTGTTTTATTTCTGTCCTGTAGAAACTTGCTTAACAAAAGGCCAAAAAATGAAACCAAGAAGCCCCATCAAAACAGCTCTGTAAGCATATCTTTAACAAAAACAACAAATAATTTTGTGGCATCTTAAAGAATAGTAAATTTATTATAATACTTTATAAGAATATATTATAAAGAATTTTATCCTTATTAAAGTGCCACATGACTTGGCTGTTTTTGCTAAAAGATTTCTTTAGTGAGTGGTTAAAAGAGAAAATCTCCGCCATATTTTGAATTGTCCCCTCCCTACTTTTGGAGGGGTAGGGAAGTAAGTTTTGCAATGACTTAACATTTGAGTGTAAATTTTGATTGGAAAGGAACAAACAAAAGGATTACTACACAGTGGCAAATTTAACTGCAACCTTTCTTTTCTTGTTTGCACTGCTTTTCTCATTTAAGCAGGGGACTTAAGACTTTTAAAAGCTGTTAATGGGCTGACATTGTGTGTCCTCACTGACATTAAAAGAAGTGATTAAGGAAATTGACCAAGCGTTAGACAGCAAATTGAATCCCCCTAAGCACAAACCCAAATGTCCCAACTCCAGTTCCAAACTCTGCAAATGCCATAACCCTCAGGAGCTCATTGTGTATTATGGCCATTGGGGATTCCCTGCCTGCGTCCTTAAACAAAAACCTATTATTATTCTGAATTGTGCAATGAACACCTTATCTGTGATATGTTCTCCCATCAAAGATCACCAGCCTTACAGCTTCATTCTGAAGAGTAAGAAATTCCATTTAGACTAATCCATAAATCCATGTAACAAGTATCTGAAAAAGTGTGCATGCACACGAAAGCTCATACCAATAACAAACTTAGTTGGTCTCTAAGGTGCTACTAGAAGGATTTTTTTTATTATTTTGTTTCTTGAGATGTTGGTAGTGCCAGAAAGTTTTAAAATAATAAGGCTGTCACTCAATTAAAGAAACCTCAGTAGCTTAATCATGAGTATGAGTTGAATAAATGAATTGATTGATTTTATTTGCATACATTTCTTATGAGTAGAAGCAGTAGCTCTGGGGCAAAAAGTATAGTACCTAAACCTGCAACTTATGCACATTTAACTGGTACCCATTCAGCTGAACACACAAGGCAAATTGGAAAGAAGGAAAGAAAAGGGATGGGTGTCCAGGAAAAAGACTTTGACAGTTCCATCTGTGACTGAACCCAATGTGTTTTGACTACATGCAGTTTTGGGTTTAGGCGTAAACACTGGAATGTGACCCCCCCCCCATGTATGTATACTGTACACTGTACTTTTCTTTGTTTCAATAAGATGTAGGCATGTGTTATAGCAAGCAATAATCCCAGAAGCATGCCCCTGTGTGTAAGAGAAGGGGGAATGCTTTTAAGATGGTGGCAGGTATCCACAGATTTTAAGTACAGTACTCATATTGAATATAATTTTATGCCCAAGTCATCCAGGAATTTTTTAGCTGATTGATTTGTTATCCAGGAATTTTTTAGCTGATTGATTTGTTATAACACCTAATCAATTGAACTTTGTGTCCCTAATAATGAACAGATGCTGGAAACCTATAGTAATTTTGCCAGCTTTGTATGAGTATTAATGGGAAACACTGTGTTAATTTGTAGCACTGTACTGCATTTTTACATTATTGTTAACAGCTAAATGGCTTGGGAGCAGGCTTACTCCCACAAGAACTTGCCCATATATTAATATCTTGTACTTGGCTCTTGCCTAGTATGCTCCTGCCTTTCAGAGATAAGGCGGGTAGCCAGAGTGATTTGGGTCTTTTCTGTGGTGGCATGGCAGCCAGACTTTGAACTTCTTCCCCAGTTTCATGCATCAGATGCTACCGCTATTTTTGTTCTTTTGTTTGCTGGTAGTTGATCATGATTTTATTTGTATAGCTATTGTAATTGTTTTAATGGAAATGTGTTAGCCTTCTAAGAGACACATCTCCATGTAGAACAGTGGGATAAAAATACAATAAATGTGATAGAAGCTTGAACATCAGGATACTTAGCAGGGATAAAAAGAGCCTTAGACTTTCTTCCCTGGGTGTTCCATTTTTGTGGATAAATTAAGTTTTGTGCCATATTTTTAATGGAGATATTGGTGAAAATATGTAGGCAGTCTTACTTGATTGCTCACTGGGAAGTTATAAAATATACAGTATGGAAAAATGTCTATTCAGAAGTGAGTCATGTTAAGTTGTCTGGGGCTTATCCTAGTAGGAAAGTGGGTTAGGATTGCCATTTACATCATTTAAATACAGGTAGCCTAGTGTGTTTAATTATTCTTGCTGTTTTATTGTGGTTCTGCACCTCCTTCGTACACTGCAATGCAAAATTTGTTGCTGCAGGTCCAATAATATAAGATCAATTCTCTACAATTTTGGTAGCTCATGTTGGAAAGAAGTACCTGCTTTATTAGTCAAACGTCAAAGAAACCACTCTTCAGTACTGTAAGGCTTTGTTCCTGCTGTACCATAAAGTCTCTAAACTACCTACCTACCTTATTTTCTTAGTTGAAAATTGAAAATTGAAGGAGGTCTGGCTGCCTTGATTGCCATAAAGGAGTATGTCTGGTTAGCCTTGTTGATACAATAGAGACAGCTTCTACTGTCACTAACATGAGTGAATCTGCTGCCTCATGAATGTCCTGGTACCAGCATGTACAACCATTATATTCCCTGCATTAAAGAAATAAAGAAAACATTCATACCAAAATTTAAAATGCTGGTTTCATCTAGAAAAGGAAATAAAGGCAGGAGCATTGATTTTGAAGGGAATGAAACCCAGCAAGTTGTTGGGCAGTCACATTTGTGATCTAGCAGTCTCTAAAGCAGTGGTTCTCAAACATTTTTCTCTGGGCCACTTTCAAAATTAAAAAATTGCTCATGTCACATTGAATTTTTTATTGATAAGAAATACATTTTAAAATGAAAAGAAAAAACTTCTCATTGCAGATCAAACACATACGCTGAGGAACTTTTCATCTCCTGTCTATGTGAACCTGAGACTCAGATAGCTAGCCACATATTGTCTACAAACTTTATTTTTGGGAGGTTTGCGTGGGCCTTCTACTGGTGTCAGATTAAACGAGTCTTCAGCTCTCTGTTTGAACGGTGATTCTGGATCACAACTAGGATTGCTGTCAGTATCACTTGATGATTTTCATCTCATTCTGAAAATATATTTATCCATAGTCTGCAAACAAAAGAAATCGTTTTGATATTGTAGTTTACTAAAATATACTACACTGATTTTTTTAAATGTTTCTTTGATTGTCCTTGAATCTTCCTGTCACACTTGCCACCCTATCCTGCTACACCAGTGAGAACCACTACATCTAGTATTAAAGAAATTTCATGAGATTGGTTCTGATTGTGTCCATTAACATTTAGACTTTTCGTTCTGCAAGTATTTGAGCATTATATGCCTTATGGAGAAAACAAAACTGTTGTATAAGTTATAAATATTAAGGCTGCAATTCTGTTCAGTATGTAATATATGTTGAACATACCTTCATTTTCACAAAATTTATAATAATTTGGCATAGATTAGAGCCAGAAGCACATGACAAAGGACTCTGAAGATGTTGGCTAGGGGTTGGGGAGCTATCCCTCAGTAGTTGGAAACTGCTTGACTAAAATTCCAGCTTGACAATAAGCATGGATTCCTCTGTTTGTTTTGCTCCTGCTCTCATCTATGAATAGAAGTTAATGTCCAAACTGAGAGATCAAATGGTTATTTGATTTTGCAATGTCCCTTACCTTCAATTAGAAGACGAAACTCACTTTAAAGAAAATTACATTAAGCATGTAAGAGCTTTACCCCTCTGGTCATTGGAAGTTCTGCAGAGCCTTTCTGTGAGTTGAAAATCAAAATACAAAGATTTATAGGAAGTGCAAATTCAGCTGATTTACTTTACCAAAAAATACATAAATCCCTAATATCCATAAAACCATATCAATATAACTAATACTGGAGAAAACTACTCAGCAGCATGATACAAACTCCCAGCAGACATAACACACACTATTAAAACAACCAATGAGGTTCACATAGCCCCTTCACTGAAATCTTTTCAAAGCCAGGTAAAAACATATCTTTCCCCAAAGCTTGCATTGGGCTGCCAAAGCTTCTTGCGACTGCTGTGAGGTGCGATTTTGTATATATTTTTATGAATTGCATGTGTATTGTTATGAATGTATCAGTATAATCATATACAGTGGTACCTCGGGTTACATACGCTTCACTTTACATACGCTTCAGGTTACAGACTCCGCTAACCCAGAAATAGTGCTTCAGGTTAAGAACTTTGCTTCAGGATAAGGACAGAAATCGTGCTCCAGGCGGCGGGGCAACAGCAGGAGGCCCCATTGGCTAAAATGGTGCTTCAGGTTAAGAAAGTTTCAGGTTAAGAACCGACCTCCGGAATGAATTAAGGACTTGACCCGAGGTACCACTTTATGTTTTAAAATATGTTGTAAGTCGCTTGGAGAACTCTGCAGCAGACTAACAAGTCTAATGAAGAATAATCACTTGCACAGTGTCACACTCATCGTTCGTTTACACAACCACTACAACATTCATTGTCTCCTACAATAATTCTACCAGCCAAGCATTCATAGCAAAACAAGCCACACTGAACAGTATTACAACCACATATACTTAAACTCATATCCTTCCTATACAGGATCACTGCCAAGCATAGGAGCCAAATCCCAGGGGCCGAGGGGTCTTTGTCCCCCAATAAAATATTTGAGGGGGCCACAACCTCCCCCCCAGTTGATGGCATTGCCATTCAAATGGTGTGTGTGCACTGTGTCATATGCAGGGTGGGGCTTACCTGAGCTCCCCAATATTTAATCAAGTTGGCACCCCTGCTGCCAAGCCTACAAGAGTAGCAAAATGTACACATCTCTGAAAACTCTAATGGCTTCATATTCTGCATCCACTGACCTATCAGTTTACCCTGTTAAAGGGTGCACAGATAGCAGTTGCTTGTGTAGGATTGGAAGGACAGAATTCTGAGGATTTTATCCCCAAAGATACCAGATAAAAGAAAAACTTTTAGGGTAGATTTAGTGATAGTGCAATGTGTGGCACTGGTACGTAGCTGGAGCCCACTAGAATGTCCTTTGCAAATGACAAAGTTTTTTTTTTGAGCAACTGTAATAGAAGAACTTGGAATTGATCCATGTTTTAAGTCCCTTGCTGTGCTTTGAGGAGCTGATTTTGCTGGCTGCTTTATTTTAATTTATTCTGCTCTTTTGAGTGCCTCGCGTTGGGAAAGGGTTTAGAAGGTTAGATAGAAGCCTAAGTGCTTTGTCTCCGGGGAAGCCTTCTCTTTTTTCCTGGTAAAAAGTCTGTTTCTTATTTAGAGTTATTGTTTTGTTACATTCTTATTCTTTCTGTAACTGCTTCAGGCATTAGATAAACCCCAAGTTCTGCGTAGCATTTAAAAAAATGTTTTTTGGGATGAGTTGCAGCTGCTTTCTTACCTAATAAATGCAGAATGAGGGTGCTCTGGGAAAGTTCTTCTGTTGTAACTTAAGACTCTGATTTGGATGCATGGATGTCGGTTTGTGTGGAAGGAACCTCTACTACTAGTAAAACAGATAGTTTAACATTGTTTCTAACAACTTTCTAAAGGTTCTGTATCAGTACCATAATGCTGGCTTACTACTCCTTTCTTGATAAATATTTATTTGCAGCATAGCAATGCAAATTGTGCAATCGAAGCTTTCCACAATAATGTGGGATTTTGGTGCTTTAGTGTTCTGGTTTCCTTTACGTCAAATAAATAAACCAGGCTCTCAAATTGTGAGGTGTGCTTCTTTGCGGAGATGCATGCTCATGAAGTCAGCACTTTCCTCACTAGCCAAGTCAAGCATGGTGCTAATCTTCTCCTTCCACAGACCCAATAACTAAAATAGGCGCTGTGAACAAACAGGGCTGTGCTATATTAGGCTTCCTGAATCTCATCCAGGCCATGTACTTGCTTCCTGCCAGCTGGGAGTGAGAGACACTTAAGCCTTCCTAAAGGGGATGATTATTTCACAGTATCAGTTGTGGAAAGTTGTGAGGGGATGCTGTCTGAATAGACCAATGGGGAGAGAAGTTCAGTCTGGGAGGAGCAGGAGGTGAACTCAAAAGAACTGGACAGTTGTTAACTTTCTGTAGTCAAGTTAGCTGGAGAGGTCAGTAGAAGTAAATGTGGAAAGGTGTGGGAGAAGTCTGTACCCAACGTATGGGGCAGTAGTGTGGCACCTCCAAACTGCAGGCCTGATGGGGGCCCTAATTTGACTTGTAAGGCAATTTCCCCTAGCCATGCACACCCACTCACACCTGATTTCATCAGATATATGTCGTGGATTATTACTACTACATCTACATCATTTATATTCCACCTTTCCTCCAAGGAGCTAAAGGTGGCATACAATTTACTATGGATAAGGTAAATATATAGTTGCAAAGAAACATTCAGGAACTTTAAAATGAGCTCCGATTGCTCCTCAACAAATGGTGTTCCTGATTGTTCATTTCAAATTGGGTGCCAAATGTAAGCCCTGCTGGGATTGGAAGCTTCTAAACAGAGCTTTTGAGTGGAGCAGTTCCCTTCCAAAGGCATTTCTTGAAGTCAGTGCTAATCAATTTATTGGCACTGACTCAAAGTTCTACTCGGATCAGCTGATATTTTTCTTTGCAGTGTGGCCTGCAAAGGGGGAATGGGTCACATGACACCAGGTGGTGTCAACATATTAGCTCCACCCACCGGTTTGAGTGGTTTGCCAGAACAGCAAATGTTATGGGACTTGCAGAACTGAGAAGTGAAAATGGATTGACCTGTTCCACTCATCATTTAGACAGTATTGAAAGGTTATGGACATTTGTCAGAGATGGCAGAATCAACTGATGAATTTCTCTGTGTTACTTCTTTCTTGACTACATAGCTCTTTCTATATAGCAGAAGGAAACATTGCTGGAATAGCGTTCTTTGGAATTGCCTTAAAATGCAAACAATCTGTTAGTTAAAATTATGCTCTCTTTTGGACAAGTGCTTGAAAGGTGGTGGTCTCTTTGAGGCACTGTTGGATGAACTTGAATATTTTATTCTGGGTTCAGATCTGGTTTGGGGATCAAAACTGCCTTGGTTGGTTTGCTGAACAATTTCACTGGGAAAGAGAAAATGATTGTGACTAGGGGTGTCATATGTCCGGAAGTGTAGATTTCCTTAAAAATCGCTCAAAAACTTCATTTTTTCTTTAGATTTTGCAAAAAAAGCTGAACAACTCAACAACTTTTGTGTCTGGATTTTCACTTTTTGAAATATGGCAACCCTAATTGTGACTCTTTTTTTTTTTAAAAAATGTATTTTTATTGAAGATTTCTTGGTTTACAAAAGTACTTGCAATGTCTCTTTTTTAAAGTTACATTTTCTACAGATCTGTTTCATCCTAATTGTGACTCTTGACTGTGAGGGCAGTTCAAACAATTTCTTCAACACTAGTTTGTGGGGGAAACAATCAGGAATTGGGTGTGTGGTGCCAACAGTATGCTGATCACCTTTTCATTGTTATCAGAATTGGGAGAGTCTGTTCAGGTGCTGGACCAATTCATAAATGCAGTAGTGGGTTGGGTGAGGAAGGAAATGGTTCCTATTTACCTTTCTCTCTGTTCACAATTTGTTCTATTAATAGCAGTTTTAATAAATGCAGATGATGCTCACAGCTAGTAATATACTAGTAATTCTCCCCATCTTCTGAAACCTTAGTTCACATGTAGTTTTGTCAAGGGAGTTCAGTACATATTTTCCTGTAACTCAAATTGGGTTGTGGATGTGCATAGCCAATGGTAATAATAAACTACCGTATTTATTTTATTGTTTTCTACAACCCTCACTCAACCTCTTTGCTTCTGTAAACTTCACTGACGTAGGATTATGACTAATATAATCCCATGTGGGCTATAGTTGGGAAAGGGTGTGGAGAGTTACATATTGTTCAAAGTCATATTTGCAATCCTTTTCTGTACTACTCTACATAGGAACATGTAGCTGCCTTATTCCAAGTCAGATCATTGGTCCATCTAGCTCAGTATTGCTTACACTTGCTGGTAGTAGCTCTCTAGAATTTCCCAGCCCTACCTGGAAATGCTGGAGATTGAATTTGGAACCTTCTGCATGCAAAGCAAATGTTCTGCCACTGAGCTACAGTGGCTACAAGAGCATAGTTCTAGGAGATATTAGAATCTATATAATGGAAATGTTTTTCTAGTGCTATGTGTAAACCTGCCATGCAGAATAAGTCTGCAGATGTTTTACTGTATTTTTTGCCCTATAGGACCCATAGGACGCATCTAGATATTTTTTTCTGGGGGGGGAGAATAAAGGGGGAAAATTCCCCCCCCCCAGGCACGGGGCTGGGGCCGGGGGAAGCCCAAGCTTCCCCCGACCCCAGCCCCCAGAACAGGAGCGATGCCGAAGCTGAGCGCAGCTTCGGCATTGCTCTGGGAGCTTGCGGGGCTGGGGGCGGGGGAAACCCAGGCTTCCCCCGACCCCAGCCCCCAGAACGGGAGCCAGAGCGATGCCGAAGCTGAGCGCAGCTTCGGCATCGCTCTGGGAGCTTGCGCAACCTTCGGGAGCCTGGCGCGGCTTCGCGCTGGGCTCCAGGGGGTTGCGCGGAGCTGCGCGGAGCCCGGGAGCGCAGGCAGCTCTGCGCAACCGTCAGGAGCCCGGCGTGGCTTCGCGCCGGGCTCCCTAGGGCTGCGCAGAGCTTTCTGAAGCCTGGAGAGGAAGAGGGGTCAGTGCGCACCGACCCCTATCGCTCACCAGGCTTCAGCAAAAGCCTGTATTCGCCCCATAGGACGCACACACGTTTCCTCTTCATTTTTGGAGGGGGAAAAGTGCGTCCTATAGGGCGAAAAATACGATATGTCTGCTTACTTACACATGCTTACACTAGTGATTTGTGGTATTATATATTGATAACTTAAAAGGTAAAAAATCCAACAAACTAGGTTATAGCTTAAAAACCTTCCTACTTGGTCACCTGGAAGTTTGTTTTTTACTTGCCACAGGAGATCTGAGAAATGGTGATTTACATAATGTGAAACCTGTCAGGGTTTGCAGGAATCAGGTTCTGGCTGTGCTTGCTTTATGGGCATCAGGTACAGGCCGGCAAGCGCAGTCAGCTGATGAGATGCGCTGCAGCTGGGAGTGAGCTCAGAAGGACTATATAAGGCCTGCATTTCCTCCTTGGCCTTTGCCATAGCAGCGTGGTCTTCTTCTTATTTATTTTTTTAAATAATATTTATTCAACTTTTAAAGATTACAAAGAGAAAAAACAAAAAAGAAAAAAGAAAATACAAGAAAATACAGAAAAAGTGCAAGCAATTAAAAAAAAAACACAGATCAAACCTTTACATAACTTTCTTTCCTTTGCTTATTTCCTTGACCTCCTCACACCTCCCTTTTTTGTATTCTAGTTCAATTAGATACTTCAGCAAATCCTTTCCAGCTTTGTTTTTATCCTATTAATTTATCTTAATATACTGTAATTTTACATTCTTGTCTTTCACCAATTAACAAATCCATTTTTACCTAATCCTTTATATCATTTCTGCTAAAAGCACATTACTTCATTCCAACATCCTTCTAACATTCCTTAATTTTGCAATGTTTCTGTAGATAAACTTTAAATTTTTTCCAATCTTCTTCCACCGACTCTTCACCTTGGTCTCGGATTCTGCCAGTCATTTCCGCCAGTTCCATATAGTCCATCACTTTCATCTGCCATTCTTCCCGGGTGGGTAAATCTTGTGTCTTCCAATACTTCGCGATGAGTATTCTTGCTGCTGTTGTTGCATACATAAAGAAAGTTCTGTCCTTCTTTGGCAGCAATTGGCCGACCATGCCCAGGAGAAAGGCCTCTGGTTTCTTCTGAAAGGTATATTTAAGTACCCCATCAAAATTCCACCTTGCCCAAATCTTGCAGGATAAGGATACTCATACGACCCTGAAAGTGGCAAGGTTCCTGGTCGCTGTCCTTACCGAAAAGCGACGCCAAGGGGCACTACAAGCTAACTAAGGCGTAGTATGCCATTCTATTCTATAGTATTTTATTGTTATAGTGGTACTTTAGTGGCTGTTTTCCCCACGTGCACAAGTTGTTATTTATGTGTCGTTTTTACCTGTATGGGCCTATGGCTGTAAATAAAATTACTTACTTACTTACTAAGTACCTTTTTCATTTCATCTCCCACATAGCAGCGTGGTCTTCTGCCAAGCCCCAGGTCTAGGTCCTGCAGTCCAGTTATGGTGCATGCTGATCTCCTCTTGTCCATGACCTCTGTGGGACTTGTTCCTGACTGCAGACCTGCCAGTTGGACTGCCTCTGCTACCAGCACCACCGCCCATACCCTTGTTCTGGCGTACTGGCCCTGGACTCTTGCTGCTCACTCCCTGGATCATGACAATTTATAAGTCTGGTACAAATGCTAGTTTTTTTGCTTATATGGCTTTCAGAGAAAATATCAGAATTCATTTTGAAGTTCTGCAGACTCTAATATCATCAGTGGTCCAGTTAGCACATAACGGTCAGGGGTGGACTTCTGTCTTCCAAATTTCTGTGGCACTTTGTGTGAGGTCAAAATTCAGTGCCCCCCTGCCTCTTGCCTTCTGTTCTGCTCAATTCACTACGTCATAGTTGCGGTGCCCTGTAGCACCTCCCTAAGCTTGGCGCCCAGTGCCCTAAATCAACCTCTGTAATGGTAAGCCATGGTCTAAAACAAACCATGACTTGAATCAGCCCTGTGTAGAATTGATAGGGTCTGCTGTTGCTCATGGCACACGCCTCCCCGCAATTCTATTCCTGTTTGCCTGCCTGAACCATCACTTTGATTTGTGTATTCCTGGCCAAGAGATATGAATGTTACTGCTTACTGCTCATCTTCTCCAAGTCGGGGGAGCATATCTTCTGCTTGCTCACAGAGCTGTTTGACCTTGCCGATAGTCTTTGAGGTTTTTCAAAGCATCCCAAAAAGTACCAGAGTCAGATTAACTGTATAAAAACTTATCTGACTGAAGACTAAAAACTAGCTAAACAAAAGACAAAAAAACTAGCCCTGTGCTGGATCATGTTCCTTTATTGTACCTGCCCCTCTCTTTCCTGTGCTGCACTGAGAGTGAAGGAACGCAAACACTGGCTTAACTTTATGTGCAAACCAGTACTCATGATTTCATTTCTTTTCAAGCAAACCACAAGTAGTAGTCAAGGTTTGTTCTTGGCTTGCCACTTGTGGTTTGTTTAGGGAGAAATCACAAGCACTGGTTTGCTTGTAATGCTAAGCTAGTGATCTGGTTTGTTTCCTCATGGCACAGGGAGAAAAGGGGTGAATGCAATAAAGGCGCTCGCATTAGCGCACTGCTTGTTCATGGGAAACCATGGTTTTGACTTGCCATTGCATACAAACCAGGCCAGTGTTGCTTAAGAGTACAGTGGTACCATGGTGACTTTATAGACTGAAGAGCTTAATAGAAAAATCCTCCTTTGGGAATCATATCTGAAAGCAGCATTTGTTGTTGATGGAGGGTTAGTGTGTGATGCTTAGGAGCTCAGGTGTTTGGCAGTGTGGAAATATTGTGTTACTCACACTATATTCTCCAAATCTCTCTCCATTGTTCTGATATTTCCTCCTCTTGCAACTAAAGTAGATTAGCTTACTTATCTTGCGGCAGTGAGGTTAACAGAACAATCTCTCTTTTGGAATGAACATAGCTCTGCCAAGTGATGAATAACATGGGCATCACCTGTTATTATCTTAAGTTGAGAACAATATAGATCTGGCTTTCAGAGAACAGGTTGAGACTAGACAAGAGTAGCTGTTGGGGTAACTAGCCCTGAGTATGTGTTGTTAGTGGTGCATACCTTTCCCCCCCCTTCTGGCTGATCTTTTTCCTGTTTTAAGAGAACTTGAGAATATTGATGTTTAGAAACAAGGTTTTGGGGGAAGTAAAATAAATGTTATTTTGCTTTATATCCCACTTTTTGAGTAGAGTCCTCGAAGTGGCTCACAACATTTATAAAACAAATACATTTAAAGCCATACAATTAAAACAAAAAGCAGTCCAGTTGGAGCAGAAGCATGCTCCTAGTGCTGTCTTTGCTTGCCTACCTCTCCCTCCTGGAATCTGTCTTGTATTTGTCACAGACAGCTTGAGTAAGCTGGATACTTGTGTAACTATTAATGTACCAATTTGCAAGTTTAGCAGGACGCCATTGTTGTTCAGCAGAAAACAATCAAAATAAGGTGGAGCAACTCTTTATCGTACTTGGAGCCAGCCATTTAAATTGTCACCTTTACATTCTGTCCCCATCAGACCATAAGATATCTTGCATTTCTTGTGGTGAATATTTTTGATAGAATGGTGCATCAGAAAGTCTTTTATAAGTTACAAAAAAAGTCTTTAAAGTTCTTAAAACTTCTCTATACAAGACAATTTTCCTGTATGGTTTTCTCTTTCCCATAGGAAATAGCATGAACACAAGATCATGTTTGATTTTTCTAAATTTATTTTTATTGGCTTTTATTTGCAAATTATATGAACTTAGTTGCATAACAACATAACTTACAACAACAGAGAAAAATAAAAATAAAACTAAAGTCTTAAGTTTTGTAAACTGGATCATGAGAAAGTGCTGGAGCAGTTATGATATGATATGCTGTAGCATATTACATTTAGGTTGGTGACCACAGGTAAGCAGTAGTTTAAGCCTTCAGTAATTTGGTTTTACATATTTTAATTTCCATCCTATAATTGTCGACTGCACATAGTTGAACTAAACAGAAATAAGGAAGGGATAGAAAAAAAGGAAAAGCAGGGGAGGGTAGGATGACTTATACATACCATCAAATATTATATACTGCAGGTACTGCCGTTCTATATGCTTCATTGTTTACATAATTAATAAAATTTTATCAAACAGCATAGAAATTGTCAGGTTTCTTTTGTCCTCTTGCCACTTTTTGGTTTTGTGTCATAAGTTATTAGGGGTTTGAATGGGTACTCCCATCAGTACCTTATGCCTGTGAGTGCTGGGATGTTAATTTTAAGTTCACGTCTGTGTTGTAGCATTCTTGCACAGAGCTCTTTGTGGAGGTTTATCACACTGAATTTTCTATGACTTTTTCTGTTATTCTGAACTTTCGAAATATGTCATTTTTAACTACCTTTTGAAATTCTTGTAAAGAAGGTGAAAACTTCTGCTGATACTTTTTAGATGTTTCTTGCTATTTAACATTTGTTTGCTGTTACATTATGCTAGTTGGTTAAAAATTTACCTTGAACGTTTGGCTAAAGAAGACCTACAAGATGTTATCCCCCAATTCTATTTCAGCTTACAGCAACAAAGTGCTTTCATTGTACCTCACGTTAAGCGGCCTCATTAGAGGAGTGTTGTGCATGTGTGTTGTTCTGTGCAGCTGGTTTAGATTATTTAACTCAGCCATTGTTTCTCTCCTGGCCTGACTTTGGTAGCAGGGAAAGAAGAACTGGAGAATACAATTACTCATTTTGGAACTCAAAAGAGCCATTTATTGTTTCTGGAGTATCCTGAAACAAGTGTATAAAATGGACTAATCATTCCAGCAGTCCAGAAATGAGAATTTGTCAGTCTCATCTTAAGAGAGAGGAATTATATTGGGGTGTAAAAGGAGTTCTCTGCCATCTTCTAGGCTTCTCTTATTACCCTGGTGGCAAGGGAAGAGATGACATTTCAGTAGATCCCTCACTGCCAAGATAACTTTCAGGTCAGTTAATGGAACCGATCAGTGATTAATAAAGACACAATTCTATTGGTGAAATCTCTGAGTAATTTTTTTGGGAACACTACTGTGGGCTAGTCAGTCCTTCAAAGCCTAACAGAATTAGTGTGAAAGAGGCTCACTTGTCACATCTAGGTGAATTTGCAATAATAACTTGCCTACATAGTATTGTGATACTGTGTAATGTTTGGGTGGTTCCTGCCTTTTCCATAGGCCTTTCTTGCATCTTTACCATTTTTGACTCCTTGCTTTTACCTTGAGAACAGCACAGCTTTTGCAAAAGGCTCTGAGAGTCTTTTAAATAAAAATAGTAGTTATAAGCTGGGTAGACAATAAGGCAGTTATGTGACTTTTTCACCCATGACCCACTCTTCTGGGTCCCACTCAATGCACATTCTCAAAATGCCAGTTGATCAAGTGATTTGGGTGCTGGTTGAGGGCTTTACTTCAGTTTTGTATCTGAAGCCTGCTAGTAGAATATCAATAGAGTTGCATGAAAATTGTTTATAGGGCTTGGAAACCAGATCAATAGGTTTCAATCCTATGCCGTTTTAAAATGTGTGGGTTTTTTTGGGGGGGGGGTTATTGGGTTGCTGTTTTTATATTGATTATATATTTTGTGGTTTTATATTCTGATTTTGTTCTGTGAACTGCCCTGAGATCTTCAGGTATAGGATGTTATATGAATTCAATCAAAAAACAAACAAACAAACAAACAAACTTCATTTGAAATAGCAGACAGGTTTTCTACTAAGAACAGAAATCTATCTATTCATAAATAGAAATCCACAGCAATGCTGGAAAAGCTAGACCACTTTCAATATAACTTATTTGTTCTTATAACTGAAGTGGGGGAAGATACCCCCATGCTATTTCTGTCTCTGTTTTTAATGAAAATGGTAGGAATTTTACAAAATATATTCCTGTAATTATTTTAAGGTGGCTACCAACAGAATTTAAGTCAGGATAAAAATATGAATCTTCATTCTTCCAACTCCTTGTCCAGCACTCTTTCTGCTAAACCACAGTGATGCAGCTCTTTCTCATAAGAGTATGTTGTAGAAGGGAAATAAGAGTTGAGAACTAAATATTGTGAGAAATAAACAGAATCATATGATTGTAGAGTTGGAAGGGAGCCTGAGGATCATCTAATTCAAACCCCTGCAATACAGGAATATGCAGCTGTCCCATATGGGGAGTGATCTTGAAACCTTGGCGTTATCAGCACCACATTCTAACCAACTGAGCTAGCCCGTGAATTCTGTATGTCAAATGCTGATGAATGAGTTTGGATGGAATTACTGATCCAAGAAATATTTCTGTTTATAGTGATGGAAAGTCTTTTATTGTTCTGGGGGCGGGAGGCAGGGAGAGAACCCTTTAAACCTAATATCTCACACAAATGCACCAATTAAAATTGAATTATTCTGTATTTTTATATCTAAAAAGTAACAGGGAGGGATTGCATGTGAGTGAAAGATAACAAAATTTCACTTCAGCACTTACTGGAATGGAGGCATAATCACAGTGCTCTAATACAGCCTTATACAGGTGGTTTTACTCAGCTGCCAGGTTGAGCACACACCTTATTGCTGTCTTTAGAGTGAAGGGATATTTTTCTTAATAATTTCTACTTTCTTTGATACAGAATTCTTAAAGAGCTATTACATGATTAGTAAACTGTTTATGGTTCCACATGTTCATTCCCTGTCACTTCCTTTTGGTTTATCTAACAAACTGAAGACAGAGTAACAATCATGGACTCCTGAAGGCATTTTTGGCTGGTGGGATTTCCATTTGCTGGGCAAGGCTCTTCCAACTGATTGTATCTAGTTTGGCTTGGATAGTGACAATGTCTGAATAGGCATGAATAGAGCCATTCAAGTTGATGGACAAGAGCTGAAAGCTGCACACAAAAGCCACTGGGCAGTCACTAGAACTAGCAGCTTCAGCATTAGGCCTTAGCAAGGCAAGGATGATAAACAACAAAGAACAGTGAACAAGCTTTACTGGGGCTTTGAGTTGATGCCATTTCCCCACACCCAGAAAAGGCAATGGACATGGCAGGTAGCTGATGATGTAATCACTTGTGGATGCAGAAGCTGAGGTGTGTGTGTGTGTGTGAGCGCGCACAGGACGCGGTGGGGGACAGAATGGGAAAACTTGATGTCTTGTAAAGTGGCTGATAATATTTAATCAAAGCAGCTGCCAGTAGCATTCTGTGGCTAATGCTGATTAGTGTTTGCCTGACATATCACTAAAAAGTGACTTAAAAGAGATTTGATTTTTGATGAGAGATGATTCTCACATGTCTGAAAGTCTAAATGTGGACTTGTCTGAGTGTACAAATAACTCTAAAATTTGTACCCTCTCACAAGGGTACACAGTTTAAGTATGATAGTATATAGTTGCTTGTTTTGCTGTCTGTGGCTGTCTCACCATCTGACATTCCTTAATCTGTTTTCTGTAGTTTGCAGGAATGAAGCTATTTATAATCTGCCTCCCTGAGGAAAGGGAGTTGAAGTCTCTCTCCGCACCCCCCCGCCATAATATTTTACTGAGTTTTCAGAACGTAATTATGCTGTAACAATTTATTCAAGATAGAAGATCGCTTGTTCTTACTTGTCAAGCATGTTACTACAGAAAGGAACAAAATTCTTCATTGGACATGCAAAATTGACACTGTTGCCCAGTTCATACAAGAACAATCCATGTGTCTGGATGCTTCCATCTCCTCATTCCTTCCCTTCCTTGCTTGTACATCCAGCTTTGGTTGAGATTTCCTAAGCTATACTTTCTTGTAAAAGCCAAATTGAGAAACTGTTGTTTAAATATTCCCTCCAAATCAGAATTTGATTGTTTGGATGTCATTAGAAACTGCAGTTTAACTTTGATTAGTTTTTTTTCTTGAAACATAAAATGCTTTTTGCGCTGCCCGGGAATCGAACCCAGGTTGTAAGAATGGGAATCTTGCATGATACCACTACACCAGCAGCGCTGATGGAAACTGCAGTTTAAAGAGTCAGGACATCTTTGCCAAAACCAGGCACAGAGGCAGAGAAGAGAAGGGACAGGGCAAATGGAGAAGCAACAAGCACATGACTTGCTCCTAATAAAACTCTTTTTTTAGGCCAAGGCTGTTGCAGCTGAAGCAGGCATTTGTGCCCTTATTCCTTTGTTGTTCTTGTTCTATATATTTATCTGAATTACATTAGTTTGCCATTCACAATGTGTGAGGAGGGAAAAGAAAACCACACTATATGCCTGTATTTCAGCCTGATGTTCAGCCTGGTATGTTTGCACATAGAGTGGTACCTTGGGTTACAGACGCTTCAGGTTACAGACTCCACAAACCCAGAAATAGTACCTCGGGTTAAGAACTCTGCTTCAGGATAAGAACAGAAATCGTGCTCCAGCAGCGCGACAGCAGCAGGAGGCCCCATTGGCTAAATTGGTGCTTCAGGTTAAGAACAGACCTCTGGAACGAATTAAGTACTTAACCCAAGGTACCACTGCACTATAGTTCAGAGTTGCTGAACATTTTTCAGCGGACAGTGGCAATAGTAGGTGGACCAACAGATGTAACTTTTGTACAATAAACTACATTAAAGGTAAAGGTAAAGGTACCCCTGCCCATACGGGCCAGTCTTGACAGACTCTGGGGTTGTGCGCCCATCTCACTTAAGAGGCCAGGGGCCAGCGCTGTCCGGAGACACTTCCGGGTCACGTGGCCAACGTGACATCGCTGCTCTGGCGAGCCAGAGTCGCACACGGAAACGCCGTTTACCTTCCCGCTGGTAAGCGGTCCCTATTTATCTACTTGCACCCGGAGGTACTTTCGAACTGCTAGGTTGGCAGGCGCTGGGACCGAGCAGCGGGAGCGCACCCCGCCGCAGGGATTCGAAAAGCCGACCTTTCGATCGGCAAGTCCTAGGCGCTGAGGCTTTAACCCACAGCGCCACCTGCGTCCCTATAAACTACATTACAACTATGCAAAAGTCAAATACCCCAGTGTGTGTGTGTGTGTGTGTGTGAAGCAAGAAGTGTTAACACTGTTAAAAAATGCATTCCACTGAGCAAAAGGCACTCAATGAAGGTGTAGAGTGAGGGCGAGTAAGAGATGTGGTCTATGGAAAGTCCACAGAGATGCCTGGAGGGCTGCATTCAGCCCTCTAGATTTGATGTTTCCCAACCCTGCCATAGTTTCCATAAGTATGCAGAAGAAAACCATTTTAGTCCTCCCCTAGTGCTGATGAGAGCAACAGACAGCAATCCCTGGTTTGAACACAATACTAAGCTATGGTTTGTGGTTTGCTGATCCTGTTAATTCTGGGATAGGAGCAAACTAGGAGTGATCTTCATGTTTATGGAAAGCCATTAATTATGGGTTGGTTACTGACTGAGATGTACAAACTGGGCAATAGGTGAACTCAGGTAGACATTCTTGAAGGAGTTTATTAGTTCCTTGTTATCAAGGGCTATGTAATAGTAGAAAATTAACATGTGAAATTTAATGCTTTGAGTAAATGTTTGAGTTTTGCCTTTTCTTTTTTAACTGAAAAACTTGCATGTATCGGCGAATGTAACCTTGCATGTAACCTTCAGTAATTCTGCAACAGAAGCAGCTTTCAAGGTTCTGTGGGACCTGTTGGTGGATGATGACAACTGAGGGTTCATTTTGCAAGAAGTCCTTAAAACCTATTTCTCTGCCCACACTAATGGAATGAATATGAAACGGGTGCTTGAACATGTAGGTGGGTGCTTGAAAAAAATGTAGGTTTCATACTAACAGTTATTTCACATTTTTTTCTCATACTCTGTACTATTACTTCAGCAAATGTTTAAATGTCTGGATTTCCCTGAAACATGGGAACACATTTCCAATCATTTTCTAATTCCTACAACCCTATTTATGTAGGGAAGCACAGCAACTTGCAATTTACATGTGTATGTATATCTGAAGTAAATTATGGATTAGCTGCCTTGCGTCTGCTGCATGCCTGTGAGTCCTTTTAGCTTTTAGATGGTAAACAGATTCTCTAAATCTACAGTACTGCCTGTGAGCCAAAGGAAATTGTTGATGTAAATGCTTGAGGAAGCAGGAGCAAAGGATTATTTCACTATATGACAAGATACCATTGTCTCGTTTTTTCCTTGAGATAGGATCAGACTGGAGCAGCTTCCCTGTCACCAGAGAGGAGTTTTACCAAATACAGTGGTACCTTGGGTTACATACGCTTCAGGTTACAGACTCCGCTAACCCAGAAATTGTACCTCGGGTTAAGAACTTTGCTTCAGGATGAGAACAGAAATCATGCTTTGGTGGCGTGGCGGCTGTGAGAGGCTCCACTAGCTAAAGTGGTGCTTCAGGTTAAAAACAGTTTCAAGTTAAGAACGGACCTCTGGAACAAATTAAGTACTTAACCCCTGTACATTGTAAGTTAGCAGCTATGATCCCCAGTCTCAAGGTTGATGCTTGTTTGGAGACCTTGAACATTCTTGCATTCTTGCCTATTCTCTTTTCCTGCCCCAATCTGTACCTCCAAGTGTAGCATCTTCAGTTTGGGTGTAATTTAAAAATAAAGTACTATGAAAGAGAAATAATAGTGAGGGGGCAGAGGAGGCTTCAAACTAGGAAAATAGCAAGTACAAGAAAGGAAGAACAGCAGAGCATAGATTGACCCTGGACCCAGACTGCTTCCTTATCAATTAGGAGTTTCCTTTCACATCACACACAAGCAGTGAATTTCTTTCTAATCATAGCTGAGCCTTTCCCATTGTGTTTTGGCAAAGAGAGACAGTGGATTGTGAATGGCTATGGATTTCTTATGCACCTGATTGTGAGAGACCAATGAGACTTACCTACTTAAATCATTTTTTATTTTGCTAATTGGTCAGTCTAAACTAAAGTAGTTTAGATCTCCCAAAATGTAATATTGTGCAAATTCAAGATTGAGTGTCACACAGCTTTCCCCAAAAATTACTTTAGAACATTGGATGAACTGTAGCTTAAGACTATGTGTGAGATCAGCTTTTTCTGGGCTAAGGGTCATAACCCTCCAAGAGCTGAATGTAAAAGTGGGTGTGGCTGGAGTGTAAAAGTAAGTACAGTGGTGCCTCGCAAGACGAAATTAATCCGTTCTGCGAGTCTCTTCGTCTAGCGGTTTTTTCGTCTTGCGAAGCAAGCCCATTGACGGCTTAGCGGATTAGCACGTTTAGCGGCTTTTATCGGCTTATCGGATAAGCGGCTTAGAAAAAGGGGGGGGAAAGGGAAAAAAAACCCGCAGGAACTCGCAAGACATTTTCGTCTTGCGAAGCAAGCCCATAGGAAATTCGTTTTGCGAAGCACCTCCAAAACAGAAAACTCTTTCGTCTAGCGAGTTTTCCGTCTTGCGAGGCATTCGTCTTGCGGGGCACCACTGTATGGCCAATATTAATCTTTTGAATCACAGTATGATTCCTATGAGAGCAGTACGTTTTTTTAAAAAGTAAAAATTTGGGGGGTCAGGGAGCAAGCTATAGAAAGCCTCTTGAGAAGCCTCTTATATATCTATATCCAGCAGTTATCTTTTATATTTCCAGAAAGAGAAACAGTCATTTGTTTGCTTTGAGTGCAAAATAGATTATATATTGCACTATAGAGGTATGCAGGGGGACGCAGGTGGCGCTGTGGGTTAAAGCCTCAGCGCCTAGGGCTTGCCGATCGAAAGGTCGGCGGTTCGAATCCCTGCGGCGGGGTGCGCTCCCGCTGCTCGGTCCCAGCGCCTGCCAACCTAGCAGTTTGAAAGCACCTCCGGGTGCAAGTAGATAAATAGGGACCGCTTACCAGCGGGAAGGTAAACGGCGTTTCCGTGTGCGGCTCTGGCTCGCCAGAGCAGCGATGTCACGCTGGCCACGTGACCCGGAAGTGTCTCCGGACAGCACTGGCCCCTGGCCTCTTAAGTGAGATGGGCGCACAACCCCAGAGTCTGTCAAGACTGGCCCGTACGGGCAGGGGTACCTTTACCTTTACCTTTTATGGAGGTATGCAACCTATTAAGGACAGGGTTACATTCCTTCTAAAGAACCAAGTATGCAGTTTTGGGATTCTCCTGGATCTTGCCCAGGGGTCAGCAACCTTTTTCAGCTGTGGGCCAGTCCACCATCCCTCAGACCATGGGGGGGCCGGACTATATTTTTTTTGGGGGGGGGGGATGAATGAATTCCTATGCCCCACAAATGACCCAAGAGATGCATTTTAAATAAAAGGACACATTCCACGCATGCAAAAACATGCTGATTCCTGGACCATTCGCGGGCCGGATTGAGAAGGTTGCCTACCCCTGATCTTGCCCATCTCTGGATGCACAGGTGCCAGAGCCTCTTACCAGCTTTGACTTCAAGCCATGGATTGTGAAGTTGTCTTGTTTCAATGAACTGTAGCTAAGATCAAACTCATTTTAGGGTTGGGGCGCCCTGATAAAATGAAGACAATCTGAAATGGAAGTGGAAGCTTATGGCTTTCATTATTATGGCCATGCTGGGATGTGGAAAGAGAAGAACATGAACACCTAAGGCTTCTTGTGGCTTATCCTCATAATGCTTAAACTTGATTTAATGCACAGACACAGCCTATTAGATATGTGGTGAATAAAGAAGAAATAGACTGTAGTATATGAACTTTAGAGGCCTCTAAACAGACTCTGAAAGAGCCTGTGAAAATCCAGTAGCTTTTCTGGATTTGGGGTCACTTTTTCCCCACTTTTCTTCCACTAGGTTGGAATCAGTCATTTTATAAGTGGAAGAGGCTTTTGTTAGTGGAAGGGTAAGGTAAAGGTAAAGGTACCCCTGCCCGTACGGGCCAGTCTTGACAGACTCTGGGGTTGTGCGCCCATCTCACTTAAGAGGCCAGGGGCCAGTGCTGTCCGGAGACACTTCCGGGTCACGTGGCCAGCGTGACATCGCTGCTCTGGTGAGCCAGAGCCGCACACGGAAATGCCGTTTACCTTCCCGCTGGTAAGCGGTCCCTATTTATCTACTTGCACCCGGGGGTGCTTTCGAACTGCTAGGTTGGCAGGCGCTGGGACCGAGCAGCGGGAGCGCACCCCGCCGCGGGGATTCGAACCGCCGACCTTTCGATCGGCAAGCCCTAGGCGCTGAGGCTTTTACCCACAGCGCCACCCGCGTCCCTTTGTGGAAGGGTACTTGGGTCTTATTTATTTACATTACTATTTGTACCCCACACCTTCAGTCAAAAATAAATCCCAGGAATAATAATAATGCAGTAGTCAAATAGTAATAGTTAAATAGCAAACAAAGACATTTAATAGGATCATCAGTTTCAGTAAATTTAAACCCCAGTTTTTCTTGTCACCCTGATAGTATTAAAACAAATGTGTACAGTTAATGAACACATTTTGACATTTAAATATTTCATTGAAGTTCATTATTGCAATACAATTGGACATAAACACATAACAGCACAATTAGTTCCATAGAAGTTAGTGGAACTACACAGATATTTTTGGGACCACTTGTGATATTTTGAATGTGACCTGTAATTTCTTTTTTGTTCTGAGCTTAGGGATGTATGCACTGTATATGTTTTCAAACTTCATAACTGTTCTAGTAAGTAAATTAATTCACCTACCAGATTTTTAAAATGACATTACCGCTTTGTTTTTTTTTTAAAAAAAAGCTGTACTATAGTAGTCTTAAAGGTGTTTTTCTCTGTGTGCCTAGACTCAACTTGCCTATTCTATAAATATGTCAGCTCTTTAATGACTCAGTTATATGGTGTAAAAAGTTATGTTTGGAATGTACTTAGTAGTGTGAGATTGAGAGCAGTTTGAAGTGCCAAAAGCTGACATTCTGATAAATTGAGGTCCTGATAATTTGAGGCAATTAAAATATTATATTGAGCCAAATTTTATATCTGTGCAATCTACTATCTCTACAAGTTAAAGTCTGCTTCACCTGGACACAGTGGCATAATTTCCTCATTGCATTCAGTGTAACAGTTACATTATTGATGTTGTAAAACAGTCATTTGCTAGTAATTTTTGTTTAAATGGTTGCCACTGTAGCAAGAGCTGTCTTGACAGTAGAACATCGCTTGGTGGGTTGGTAGGCTTTGTTTCAGGAGAGGTATTGTAGTAGAGACTGGAGCACCATTTGTGAGGGATGCTGTACGTACATCTTCCACTGAAAAAGGTAGTTGGACTAGAGGACCTCTGTGATACTGTCAGCTGTGATTCTTCAAAATATTTGGTTACTTCATATTGGTGTCTATTTATTGTATAGCCTTTAACTGTATAAAATGTGGATTTCACATCTGTGTAATTAGTTTTAATGCTATAGAATGTGCAACTATGTGAAATGATAGACAAACTCTCAATGAAAGCAAATCTAAAATACATGTCCCACTTAATCCAGTTTGCAAGTGTCTTTAGTGTAAGTTACCTGATACTCAGGAAGCAGAGACAATATATTCAGCAAAAGCCTTGCATTTAAGGTGCAGATGTTGTTTTTGAAATGCAAATTTCATCAGCTGGGGGGGGCAGCACTGATAATTCACTGGGTCAGAAGAGTCATGGAGATGGAAAGCAGGCTTGGATAGGAAATTTAACTCTTACTTTGTCTTATGAGACCTAACTTTCTGGCCAAGCTACACAATAGTGCAAGTTTCCTTCCAATGCAAATACTAGCTTCAGAATAGAGGTTTCAGTCTTTTCAGAAGATTTTCAGTCTTGATATAAGAATGATATGTAATAGGGATTTTTTTTTTTACAAAAGCAATCAATGTTTGTTTATTTGGAGCCATTTATGTTTTGCTTTATTTATATTCTGTTCCATAGTTCATTTTATTGGCATTTCTGTTGGTAAGGTACATGTTGTCTGAATTTTGATTTGTTTTTAATGTGATTATTTAAAACATAATATTGGTATATTAAAATGGTAAATACTTTGACTGTCCCTTTCCATTGCTTTATTGAAATCATGAGAGAGTGTATAGCTTTGTGAGCAAAGCTTGGACAAATCTTTGTACTATGATTTATTTATTTTTTAATACCCCTGAGGAAAAACAACTGTTCAAAATGCATTGGGCTTTCAATAAATAAACCTTTCTACTATCCTCCTGAAGGCTTCTCCTGTCCTTTCTTTCCCTGCGGTTGTTGCCTCCTCTCTTTTTTCTTTGGCCCCCCCATCATCAGGTGTATAAGAAATTCATAGATATTCAGCCTCCATCATTTGGGTTTGCCAAAACTCATTGGAGACAATGGCCTCGGCTAGAATTGGGAAGGAATTCATTTCTTCTGACTGATAGGAAAAGAATATCCTGATGTTTAAGAAAGTAGTCTACGGTCAATATCTAGCTCTGCCATTAAATCTGATACTGGAGAACAGAGGCCATAATTGTGACTGCTCACAATAACCCTCTTTCTGGCCTCCTTCTGTTCGCCTCATTCATATACTCTACGCTGTTCTTCATTTCACAGGCCCAATACCTCCTCTGCCCCCTCCCCCCCAGCCTCAATGTATCTGGCTTCAAGTTTTGTCCCTTGAATCCCATTCACATGCACCATCTTCCTGCTTTGTCAGGAAGGAGAGTATGGAATGTACAAGGCTAATAATGTAAGTTTTTTCTACCCAGTTGTGGTTAACCCTCCCTCCCAGCTGCACAGCTGCTGAGTGGGAAAGACCCACTTCATTGACACTGCCCACATGATTGCTACCCCATCCCAGAAAGCATCCCCCCCATACATGTCATTTATGAATGGTGTGTTAAAAGTGTCTCTGGGTTCCCCAACCCCAAGTTTCTTTCTTTCTCACTTTGGGGTTTTAAACCCCAAGTTTCTTTCTCACTTTGCCCAACCACTGTAAGAAGTTCCCCTTTTAATACAAAAAGTGGTCTTAAGGAAGTCATTTAAAGAGCTGTATTAACTACAACACCCCACATCTTGTCTGTCCCCCCCCCAAAAAAATGCCAAAGTTTTGAGCTGGTTTTTCTGCTTCAAGCCTCTGGTTTTGTGCCACAACAAACAAGTGTGTAGAGACAGGTCAAACTGAGGATTGTAATTAATGCAATTCCCCCAAAACAGCATTGTCAAATTGCCTCCAAATCTGTGCTCACATTTTGTGCTAGTTTTGAGGCACAACCCACAGGTTTCTGACAGCACTCACAACCATGCAACAGACATCTTTCGCTGCCTCCCAAACCCCCAACCTTGTCATATCTCTTCCAAACCTTTGGAAGTTTTGTGCTGCAAATATTGGGTATATGGTGGTATTGCAACAGGATAAATCAGTGATTCCGAAACACCTCCGGCTTTGTTCCATAAATTCCTCTCCAGTGCCCCCTTTACACTGTAAAAAGGATTATTCAGAATAGCAGTTTGCACGACCCTCCAAGGAAGATAATAAAACAATAAAATTCAAAACAGTTACAATTAATTGCACATTTATCAAATTAAAACTATTTAGCTCAATTAAGTCAACAAAAATTATGAAATTGATCTGGTGATACCAGTTTTTCAAAGGGATAGCTATTTACACTTCCAGTGATCCCTGCCACTTCCTTGCCTCTTAAAGGTAAAGGTACCCCTGCCCGTACGGGCCAGTCTTGACAGACTCTGGGGTTGTGCGCCCATCTCACTTAAGAGGCCAGGGGCCAGCGCTGTCCGGAGACACTTCCGGGTCACGTGGCCAGCGTGACATCGCTGCTCTGGCCAGAGCCAGAGTCGCACACGGAAACGCCGTTTACCTTTACGCTGGTAAGCGGTCCCTATTTATCTACTTGCACCTGGAGGTGCTTTCGAACTGCTAGGTTGGCAGGCGCTGGGACCGAGCAGCGGGAGCGCACCCCGCTGCAGGGATTCGAACCGCCGACCTTTCGATCGGCAAGCCCTAGGCGCTGAGGCTTTAACCCACAGCGCCACCTGCGTCCCCCTTGCCTCTTAGCACCACCCAAGTTAATCCTGATGCCCCTCAGGGGGTGGTACCACCCACTTTGAGAATTACTGAGTTAAGCGAACAAAGAAGTAGCAAGTGGTTAGCTTTTATATTAATTATTATTATTATTATTATTATTATTAGCGGCAGGAGGAGGAGGAGCAGCATTATATCACCATCAATTTTACTTTTACGGCCAGGGAGGAGGAAATTTGTGGTATTATTTAATGGAGCTTATTGGAAACACTCATTGCTTTGCGGGTGTTAGTGTTTTGATAATACTTTACTACCTGATAACACCTTAAGGGCAGCTTTTTAGTTGCTGGTTCCAGAATTAGTGAAATTTTAAGTATCTAGCTCAGAGACTGACAGGACATGCTGACTAAGTGCAAACTATTGAATGACTAAAGACTAAAGTTCATTTGGAGTTAGGTGGTGTTTAGGACCTTTGTATTAATGGACTAGCTTGAGCAATAAAGGGCTTGACTTTAGGCAGTTACTTGCATATGCTGTGATTTTACAGAAACAGGAAAAAATGCAGAATGTGATACTGGGTCCAGAGTTTACCTTCTGGAGCATCAATTGTTCTTTTTTCAACTGCTTTTAATGTTTTTTAAAGAAAATGTTTTGTTTTTTAAAAATTTGTTTTAACATGTTGATGTTTGCTGCCCTCTGCTCCTTTGAGAGGAAGGGTAGGATAGAAATTTAATTATTATAATTAAAAGAACCTCATAAATGTAATTATTATAATTAAAAGAACCTCATAAATTTATACACCACTTGTAGAAAACCTCAAAGCAGTTTACAAAAAGAATAAAACAGTAGGATCATTAGTTGGAACAATTAAAACATTCATATAAAATTAAAGCTAGCAATAAACTAGCAGTACATCAGCATTCTAAATATCTGAGTAGGCTTGTCCAAACAACAGTGTTTTCAGGAGGCACCAAAGAGTGCAATGAAGGTGCCTCCCTGCAGCGGCGGAGCAAGTCAATCGGGCGCCTGGGGCTGCGCGCAGGGCCAGCCAGCCACAGGGACGGGGCCAGCTGAGGCAGGACACTCCGCAGGGCCTCCGAGGAGTCTGCCTGCCTCCTCCCACTCAGCCGCCCTAAAGCTGAGGGGGAGGCAGCGGGTGGACTGTTTGGGGCATCACGGAGCCCAAGCTACCACATCACGAAGCCCAAGCTACCACATCACTCCCAGGAGAGACATGTGGCTCGGGCATGCTGCAGGCTCCACGGTGAGTGCCGCCTGGTGTTTTGTCACCCGCCTCAGTGGTGACACCCAGGGCTGCCTGCCCCCACCGAACCCCCCTTCCTCCGCCTCTGCCTCCCTGATGTCAGTAGACAGGGAGTTCCAAAGTGTAGGTGCCACCACACTAAAATATTGACTTTTTATAAATGCAAAATGGATATTTTGTGGCACTTTTAACAGTGCCAGTTCTGTAGACTGACATGCTCAAGAGATGGATGGGGTAAGGTGATCTTGCAGGTAGACTGGAAAGGGGTTGCAGAATAAGATCCCCAGTGTCTGGGAATGGGGCTTCAGTGTGCTACATATTCTTACTGCTTCTCATGACTAGCAAAATCAGAAGAAATGTGCAAAATGAATCAAGCAATTAGTTAGAAATTGCTTGCATAAATTGCTACAAAATTCTGATTTCTTGGGTCACAAATCGGATTTCTAGATTCAGATTTTTTTTTTTTAAAAAAAAAAGCCCTGGTTTTTTTAGAGCCCTGGTTGTATCCATTGATTGAAGGATTAGCACAACTGAATAGATTTTGAAGAGGCTATAGGAGCATTCTTTACAGCAGAGACTAGTTACATTATGTTACTTGAGAATAGAAAACATAACCAAGTTTCCTTTCCGCTGTCCTGATAAGTATTCGATCATCGCCACATGTTGTAGCTGATGACTTCAGGCTTAGAAAACCTTGTCTCCTTATATGAAGCTCTTGTGCTTTAGTCCTTGACATTTTACAGAGAAAATCAGTCTTACTGATTAACAATATACCACACATTTAGACAGCTGTAGCTAAACATCTGGATGAGATTATTTGGTTTGGGAAGGAGTGGGGGGACTGGGGCAGTGATTTATAGAATGTTTCTTTGGCTGTAAATCCCAGCTGTAATTGGGACTTCTCGGTCCTTAATTGTTTGCAGCAAAGAGTGAAACTCAATGGTTCCCAATTCATAGCAGGGTCCAGAAACCCAGCCGGTAGGGAGCAGGCTCAGGCTTGTTGCTAGGTTACTGTTGCCTTTTGTTTTGGTCCCAGCTCAATCGTGTATTTAAGGCCATGTATACATTTCTCTGCATTGTTAATGTAATTTGTTCAGGCAGTAAACCGCCAAGTGCAGTTGAAGGAATCTGATATTCAGAAACACCAGAGGCCAGGTTTTTGTGGGCAGGTTGTGGTTTGAGGCCTAGAAAAGGATGAAAGATTTGAGGTAGGTCATTGTGATCATATGCTGTATATATCAGCAAGCAGGCCTCCATACATTGTGATGGTGTCTCAGTTATTGTGAAACTCTGCAAAATGGTTTGGCAACCTTGATGTATTGTTTTGGCCTTGGAAGGATTTCAGACCTGCTTTAGGGGCTATAATACAGGCTTTTCTTAATAGGAGAGAAAATATTTTCTCTGCATTAAAAAGGGTGGAACTTCAATAAAAGTTCTGCACTGATAGTTACAAATGCTAAAGTTGTACAATTTTTTTTTTTTTTTGAAAATTCTGGTCTGTTCTGAGCTGTTTCTTTCTTAGTGCAAAAACACTTGGAATATTCCTTGGAATACTCAGAAGTTTTTAAAATAGAATTGTAGGCTCTGAAGGGAAGTTATCAAGCACAACCCACTTCTTAGTGCAGGAATGCATAGGGCTTTCCATCCTTTGCTTATAGCAATGTTTTCTTTTAATTTATAAATGAACATGCTGCTTCTTTCTTAGGGAGTCCCCAGAGTATTAAAAAACAATTAACTTGTTTTTAGATGGCACCATTTTGATAGGCACAGGATCATCCAAATTCGCATTTTTAGGTAATAATTGTGCTATCTAGATGCTGTTAATCAGATTGATGAAGTTTTCCTCTGTGGTAAGTAAAGCACAGAGAGTTAGTCCAGTAAAAATGTTAAATTAAAATAAAATTGCAGAAGAAAATGTTTTTTGAAAGACCAATCAGAATAGCAAAAGAACCTGCCTATTAAAAGTTGTAATATACAGCTCGATGCATTCACCTGAGTTCTTTTTGGAAATAATTGAAAAGTAAGACATGGCATTGGCCTGGCTTGTGCTTTACTTTTATGTCACAGTTAAACTAAATTGTGATGCAGTGTGCTGCATAAAATTATACAGTGGTACCTCTGGTTACAAATGCCTCGAGTTACATTTTTTTGGGGTTACGAACGTTTTTAACCTGGAAGTGAGTGTTCCGAGCTCTTGGAGGCCTTGTCGCTGACGAGAGCCAAGCCCGGACATCCGCAGGGCCTATGGAGGCTCCGCAACTGGGCTCCAGCAGTGGGAGCACTCAGAGGCCTCCGTGAATGCCAGGCCCCGACATCTGCAGGATGCCCAGCAGGTCACATCCCAGCCCCAAAGTTAGGGAAGGAAAACTTACCTAACGATGACCAAGAACAGTGAAGCTGTTAAGAAAACAAAGATGAGCCTGGGCCGAAAAGCCCTTTACTAACCCTTGCCCCACCCCCAGCTGTAGCAAGATGGGTGGCACCTAGCCAGGTAAGCCCTGTGGGATGGGGGGGGGGGCAGAAAATTTTGGGATTCTGCAGGGGATTTGGGGATTTGTTTATGTGAGTCTGCCCTGTGTCTTTGTCTCTGCTTTGCTCCTTCGTTTGGGGAACTTCTGGGGGGACTCTGCCTTTTGCCATTGTTTTGGGGGTCATGTGGAGCCCAGTTCAGCTACTGGTTGATTGTGTGACTGCAGAAATGGATAAAAGCCCCCCATCCAAACAATGACTATCATCAGTGCATGTAAGGGGGGGGGAGTTAATTTTTTTTCATCTACAATGCTGTCTTATTTATTTTATAGCACTGTGGGTTAAACCACAGAGCCTAGGACTTGCCGATCAGAAGGTCAGTGGTTCGAATCCTCGTGACGGGGTGAGCTCCCGTTGTTCAGTCCCTGCTCCTGCCAACCTAGCAGTTCGAAAGCACCTCAAAGTGCAAGTAGATAAATAAGTACCGCTCCGGCGGGAAGGTAAATGGCGTTTCCGTGCACTGCTCTGATTTGCCAGAAGCGACTTTGTCATGCTGGCCACATGACCCGGAAGCTGTACGCCGGCTTCCTCGGCCAATAAAGCGAGATGAACGCCGCAACCCCAGAGTCAGTCACGACTGGACCTAATGGTCAGGGGTCCCTTTACCTTACATTGTTTATTGCCTTCATTTTATGGATCAATGGTCTCTTTAGACAGTAAAATTCGTGTTAAATTGCTGTTTTAGGGGTATTTTTCATCATCTGGAATGGATCAATCCACTTTTCTATTACTTTCAATGGGAAAGTACGCTTCAAGTTAAGAACGGACTTCCAGAACCAATTAAGTACTTAACTTGTACTTAAATTAAGTACTTAACTTGAGGTACCACCACATGGTGTGGTGAAAGCAGATAGAGAGAAGCTTTTCTCCCTCTCAGTCATCCAGTGAAGCTGAATGTGAAAAGGTTCAGAACAGTGCGTGGTTAAATCATAGAATTCCTTGTCACAAGATATGGCTACCAATGTGGATAGTTTTAGATGGGCCTTAGAGAAATTAATGGAGGATGAGGCTATCAGTGACTACTAGTTACTATGGTTGTGAGCTACCTGCAATAGGATTCCTCAGTGTACCAGTTGTTGATGTACATCAGTAGGGACAGTGCTGTTGTGCTTAAGACCTGTGTGCTAGCTTCCCATTGGCATTTGGTTGACTGCTATGAGAACAGGATGCTGAAGTAGAGGGCCTTTTGTCTGATCCAGCAGGGCTTATGTTCTTAGAACAGGCTGCGAGGGAGTCCATTTTGTTAGATCTTTACAATGATAACAACACATTGATATTGGATGCCACCCATAGATCTGTCAATTTCTTCTGCAATAATAGCCCTTTTAGATTTGGTTATTATTGCAATAGATTGTGGGTCTACTTTGGAGTATCTTGCTTTTTGAAAAACATTTTACAGGATTACATGTTTTATGCTTTCAGATGGATTCACATATGGCTGGAAAACCATGTTCAAATAGTGCTCATCACTGGTTTCTCATTAAACAGGAGAGGTGGTTTTTTTTTAATTGGGGTGATTCAGGACTCTCTTAGCAGTTTAGACCAAGAGTGGGAAATATTTTTTTTTTGGCCCAGGAGGCCACATTCCTTCATAGGGACCCTTCCAGGAACTATATACCTATGAAGAGTGGGTCCAGAGGGAAAAGTGGGTGGAGAAATGGAAGATATGCTTATCTTTGTAGAGTAGGCCACATTCCAGCTACACAAAAGTCAGATTTCTCCATTCTCCACCCAGACAAGCAAGAGGCATTATAATTCACCCGTTTAAGCTACTGAAGGAGGTTGTGGAACAGAGCTGGTGAGGGGTGTGGCCTAGGGAGTGTCCCCAGGGTCATTTAGATTTTGTTCCTGAGCCTGTGGTTCCTCCCCACAGGTTAGATCAGAGGACAAAGGGAATCCTTAGCACATTTTCAAGTAACACAAAACTAGAAGTAAGTAGAAGTAAGTAATAACATTTAAATTGAACTTGATAGAATGGAAAACTGAGCGGAAACTAATAAAACAGAATTCAGCTGAGATAAGTGTAAAGTTCTGCATTTTAGTGCAGGTGGCAGGGGGAAGCACTGCTATAAGATGGAGAATACCTGGGTTGACAGTAGTACATTGTTATATTTTTTTGCTATGCCTAATAAAGGATAGCTATTATTATATTTATATTTATACCCTGCCATTTCCTCTGACCGGACTAAATGCAGTTTACAGATGAAAACAAGAATCTGTAAAAACATAGAAAAAACTATAACTAAAAACAATTAAACATTAATAGAATAAAAACTACCGTATATACACATGTAATGTCTGCTTAATCTGTTTAGGTGTAAAGGTTTTTGGGATTCTAGTTGATCATAAGCTGAGTATGATTCAGTAGTGCGATGTGGCTGAAAAAAAGGCTAATGCAGCAACAACAATTTATTAATACCCCGCCCATCTGGCTGGGTTTCCCCAGCCACTCTGGGCGGCTTATAGCATATATAAAAACATAATTTTAGGCTAAAGGCTGCCTTCATAGAACCACATTTTCCATGCCATGAGACGCAACCTTTCCATTTCATTCTGCACTACTTAAAGCTAATGTGGAATACTGTCAAAACAAAATAAAAAAAATTCCTTCCACTAGCACCTTGGAGACCAACTAAGTTTGTTATTGGTATGATCTTTTGTGTACATGCACACTTCTTCAGATACACTGAAACAGAAGTCACCAGACCCTTATACTGTGTTTTGCTTTGGGTGCTGTGCTTTAAGAATGTAAATTTGGAAAGGGTTTAGGTGGGGAAGGCAACGGTGGTCAGCAATATTGAAAACAAATCTTATTAAAAAATAATTAAAGGAGCTAGATATGTATGGTTAGTCTGAATAAGAAAATACAGAGGTGAGATGTGGTGGCATTCTTCAGATACACAAAGGGCTGTCACATAAAGAAGGCAAAGACTTGTTCTCTGCTGTTCCAGGGGACAGGGCTTGATCTAATGGGCTTTAGGGAGAAATGTCTTCATGGTAAAAGCAGCACAGCAATGAAATCAATTAGCTGGAGGCAGGCAGACCCTTTTGGGAGGTCCTGAAGTAGAGGACAACTCTCTCTTGGAGATATTCTAGCTCTGGATTTTAAGGGGTTAGGGCTCAATGGCCTACAAGACCCCTTCCAACTCTGTGTGGTTGATTCTGTGATCTGGCTGCAAAAATATTTTGTGTAAAACTGAAATAACTTTACTTGGATTAAATAATGTTACCCTTCAAGATGGGGAACCATCAATAGCTAAAGAAACTTAGAACATGATTTTGTGGCATTAGTGTTCACATAAACGAAACATTGATTTGTGTTCTTATCTTCCTATATACATAAAAATGTAAAATGTTGTCATGCTCTGCAGCTCATGTGGCCACCAATAGGTGGCCATGCCAACTGCAGCTTGAGGAACAGCAGGACAGCCCATCCAAGTTGTTTAATGGAGGGGTTGTAAAGCACCCCCTCTTCTTTTAAATGTGTTTGCAGCAAGGTTCAAGGAAGGGTGAAGAGCCCAGCAGTTTAGAAAGTTGTTGTATGAAACACCTCCCCTCCTGTTAAACGCTGCTGCAGGAAGGTTTAACTGGGCAGGGGAAACAGCTTAGCAAGCTGTTCTGTGAAGCTTACCCCCGAAAACATTGCTGCAGCCAAGTTTAATGGAAGAAGGAGAGGTGAGGTGTTAATGGAGTGGGGGTTGGTCATATTTTTGAGGAGTAATACACCCACCCACCCACTCACCACACCCACACCCCTACAGCTCTCTGGATCTGAGAAAAAGCAGCTTTTCAAGAAAGTGGCAAGCTGTCAAGAGCTGCCTGTACTTGAATATGGAACTTATAGATCTGTATCCTAATGCCCTGTGTAGTCAGCCACTACATAGGTGGAATAGTTCTTGTGTGGTGAAGTGGTTTTATAGCAGAGGTGGCTAGCCTATGGCTTTCCAGATGTTGCTGAACTACAACTCCCACAGGGCACAGCCAGCATGGCCTGTGGTCAGATCATAGGTTTTGTAGTTCAGAAACAATCAACCCTGTTTTATAAGGTCTGCAGTGCATCTCCCCTGACCTGGAAGAAATGCAAAGGCTTCCAAGGAGCCTGGGTCTTCACATGTGCAAAATAATATCTACGGTGCCTGGTTCCTGGCTCTTACCTAGCTGCTGTCTAAGGCCTAGCAGTGGTATGTATTTATTTCTGCTTGTGTACCATGATGCCTTTTCTTCATAAAACAAAAAGGAATGCAGTCACCTTCCCTCTTTATGTGAATGACATTTCCCCAGGCTTTGAATGAGGAGGTGGGGCAATCTATATCTTGGATGGGAGGGCTGTACTCTTATTGTCCCCTTATCTCAGGAGGATCTTGTGACTGGAATGGCAAGAATCCTACTGCCTAAAACAGACTACAGGATTGGAAATGGTGGTTTATGAAGCTGCCCACAGCTCTGCACATTCTCTCAGCTGGGGTGAGGTGGAGGGAGGCTCTTTCTGTTGCTCCTGTTTCACTGGTAGTAAATGTCATTTGCTTCTCGAGAGGTTGCAGAGAGCTTAACAGTGTCATGGGATCATGAAGTCTTACTGGGTCTATGATACTGGCATGAATGTTTCTCTGCAAAATCCTCTGAAAGGAAATAATAGAGTTTCCCTACTGCCGGTGCTGTCTGTGAAATTGTGAATTTCACAGACAACTACAAGCTCTCCTCTTTTGAGGAGAGAGGATAAGGATTATTAAAGGCTTTGGAAAGGGGGCAATGTAGACATATGTATGGTCTAAAATAGGGAAGAGGGGGAGATAAGTAAAGGACATGGGGGGGGGGTAAATTTTAATTGCCGCTTAAGATTTGTTTCCTGATTAATCAAGAAAAGTGACAGCTTTGCTAAAGTCTAGCAAATATTTTAGGACTTGGCACTTCTAAAGAGCTTTGTATTTTGCAGGCTGCAAAGGCATACTAGGTAAACATGCACCAGTAGCTTGTTAAAGTATATGTTATGTTTTTTTCAGAAGTCTTCAACCCTTTCATTGGGTTTTACAGTATATGTGTGCGTGTTTAATTTTAATTGTTTTAATGTCTTAAATACAAACATATGATTAAAAACGTGATCCGTGGTCCCTGGGAGAAAGCTTTGTGTAGGATTAAAAAATGCTGACATTTGAAGCTTCGGACCTAATCTCTGGTGTACTGTAGTCTCTTGAATATCTGCATGAAACCTGAACTGAAATTGCTGCTTTTTGGAAGTCTGATCCAAAATTCCAGAGTGCTATCTTTAATGGCTCAAAGCAAGAGTAGGAAACATGTGGCCTTCTAAATGTTGCTGGGCTACAACTCCCAACATCCCTGGTTGTTGGGCAAGCTGTCTGAGGGTGATGGCCATCACTGGGCCACTGGTTCCCCATCCCTAGAGGGTATGGGCCCAGGCTATTAAAAGGAATATATGAATTCATATAGGTTCTTCCCCTACCCCTCTGCAGGAGACATGTTTTGCGTGCAATCACTGTTTGGAGTTAAAGAACTCCGTATGGCATCGGTCAGACATTCTTCATGGCATGTGCCAAAGCACCCTCTCCTTCCTAATTAATTTTTTAAAAATTGAGGCTTTTGCTTTGACTGGTTGTTTGAATGTGGGCTTCCTGGTTTTCTTTTGGTTTGGGGGTTTGCCTGCTCTCTCCTTTTGTCTGTTTTACTTCCTTTGGTGTGTATGTGTAGGTGTTCTGCCTGTTGTGTGTGTGTGTTGGGGCTGTTCTTAGTATCACCAGTTTTTCTTCTGTGAAATAGGTATTTTGTGGTGCCCACAAGCATTTCTTAGATTTTCAAATGAGCCACAAGGCCTAAGAGGGTTCTAGAACCCTGGTTTGGAAGATAAGTTTAACATCTAATAGAAAAATAGCTTCCCCCAGCTACTGCACCTTCATTGTGTAATTCCCTCCCCATGGAAATTTCCTGAGTTTGCTATAAACACATTTTTATTCTCCCAAGATTTCTTAAAACTAAGATTCTTTTTGTTTCAATATGAACTAAAATGTTGGAAATGTTTTGGTATTGTATATTAGAATCCATATTTTATCACTCTTCATACTTCCTTTGTGAGATGCTTTAGATGTTTGTAAAACAGCCTAAAAATTTAAATATTTTTTTTTTTCATTTTTTAAGAAAGCTTTTCTCAAGGCACAAAAAATGCTTTCTACCAGGGTCTAGGGTCCCACAAACACTTATTGCTATTGATGATACCAGGTTTGGTTTTAACACATAACATGGATGACACGCAGGTAATATCATACCAGAGTAAAATCTTCAGATTATTCTGTCCACGCTACACTGGCATTCTCCTGTGATGAGACAATTCTGACAGTGTCTCTGTAGTTCTCTAGGACTAGTTCAGTGCTAATTCTCTGCTTTAATTGACTCCATTAAACTTTACCATCGAATGTGCTGTGCTACCAAGACGAGGCCTGCAGAGCTTGGAGTAGTAGCTCAATTGTGTGTAAGTGGCTGTGAAGAGCCCTCTGTGCACTGTATGAATAGGCCACATATCCATGGAAACCAGAGCAGGCTGGCTGGTTGACCTTTGACCCACTTGTTGCCACCATCCTGTTCAACCTTGGTATGCCTGGATTTGAAGCTCCAGTGTTCTGCCTCTTCCCTTTTCCCATGGGTTGAGAGGCCCTGTTGCCTTTCAGAGGCTTCCTGCAGCTCTGTCTATGGCCACAACATCAGTTTTTTCCAGTCCTTCCCCCAGTGAGTGTATCTTCTCCACATAGGTCATACAGCCCTTTCATTGCACATAAGAGACAAGCTTTTCACTTCACCCAGCAGATTTGATATTAAATTTAATAGCTGACCTAATTTTACCATGCAGCAGGGATAGTTGCTGTGAAACCTTTAGAGGGTTTTTGTTTTGCCTTAGAAGTTAACAGTCATTTGCAGAGAGGGCAAACACTTTCTCCCATTTGAGGCAAGTGCAATTATGCATGCTATACTGTCTTTGAGGTGGGAAGGAAAATCTAAAAATAAGGGCCTATGCTGTTCATAATGGAAAACTGAGGGAGAGATGCACACACTTCTTTTCTTCAGGGTCTAAATATGAACAACCACAGAGGCCCAAGGATTCCGTCTATTTGCTGTTGTTAAGGAATGTAAGCGACTCTGCGGGTTTATAACCTGGAATTTTGCATTTCCTCACACATAACCCAATTTGGAAAGTTTTTCTTTTGTTGTTATGCTTTTGGAATTCACAGCTCTAAAACATTTTCATTCCTAGGGTTAATAGTCCCGAGGCAGAGTGTCCTGCTAGAACTCTTGCAGCTGTTAGGATGCAGACCTGTGATCTGTCACGTTACATCAACAAACAAACTGCAGTTTAAACTTTAGCTTGTATCCCTCAAGGAGCAAATATGCTCTGCTGAATTATGCCACCCTCTCCAAATGCTTTATTTAATTGTTAAGGGTGGGGGTGAAAACCTGGTGACCCAGCAGCTAATACTGTAGCTATGTAAACAGGCAAAGAAAGTGCCTCTTGTGGGTGTGGGGGGTTGGGTAGTGTAAAGGCACTGAGGACACGTTTTAGGCTAGCTGCTTAAAAACATAATAGCTTAATTTGCAAAGCTATTGAATTCCTAATCACTTCTTTGTCCCTACTAGTGCACTGGAAATTTATAGGAATTTGGTTGCAAAATTATGGCTGTCATTTTAGAAAATAGTATACCAACTTTGCTTTTTCTGAAACTGTTTGTGTACTATTGGTTGTATCCAGCTAACTTACACTTGTGGTGTTGTTGTTGTTTAGTCGTTTAGTCGTGTCCGACTCTTCGTGACCCCATGGACCAGAGAACGCCAGGCACTCCTGTCCTCCACTGCCCCCCACAGCTTGGTCAGACTCATGCTGGTAACCTCGAAAACACTATCCAACCATCTCGTCCTCTGTCGCCCCCTTCTCCTTGTGCCCTCCATCTTTCCCAACATCAGGGTCTTCTCCAGGGAGTCTTCTCTTCTCATGAGGTGGCCAAAGTACTGGAGCCTCAGCTTCACAATCTGTCCTTCCAGTGAGCACTCAGGGCTGATTTCCTTACACTTGTGGTAGACCCATTGAAATTAATAGACCCAAGTTAGACACATCTATTAATGTCAGCAGATCTATTGACCGTTGTGTGACCATTGTTCAATACAACCCAGTATCTTTTGCCATGTTGGTTTGCATTTGTCCTTTGTTTTTGGTATTAGAAAGGAGAATGATTTTAACTTGAAACCATACTGATTTATTGCAACATGCTCTATGTAGATCATTTAAAAATTTCTATCAGAACAGAATGATGCTGTGAAAATTTAGACTGGTGCCAAGCATTGAGATCATGTGACCCATTTATTATTATATCAGCAGTACTGGCTGCCTGTTCATTTTCAAGTGCAATTCAAAGTTCTCCTTAACAACCTTTTAAAGTACTTAACAACCTAGAACCAGGCTACTTGAAGGACCACTTCCTTCTATGTGAACATGCCCACCTTCGTAAGATTGATGATGATGACATCATGTGCTTGCCACTGCTTTCCAAGGCATAGTTGGTTGCATTGCAAAAAAGGGCTTTCACTGTGGTAGCACCTCATATGTAAAACACCTTGACTTTTCTCTTTGTGTTCAGCTGGCATTTGAAGACATTTCTTTTCCAGTTCAGTTCAAGTTTATTGTTGTTTAATTGTGATTTCTTTATTTTTTTAGCTCTGGCTTTCTGGGTTTATATTAAAAGTCATTTTTCGGTGCGAGTGCATGCATTTGTATTTTAATTGACTGGATTTACTCTCTCTCTCTATATATATATATATAAAATAATTTTTATTGAATGATTTTATGTTACAAAAAACAATACAGCCAGACTACCACCAAATATAATTAAGAAATAAAAATTACATACATCGATATTCAGTTTGTTATTTGTTGTTTACCATCTTATTTCCTCCCAAACATTACATACAACAACACATATATGTGCAGACACGCACACCCGCACACCCGCACACAAAATGATAATAATGAAAGTATGTGCAGACACCCACACACCCACACCCGCACACAAAATGATAATAATGAAAGTAAATATTTTTCCACTTTTATCTTCCAAAATCTTTTCTTCAACTTTGACTTCCTGTCAAGTTCCTTTGCATATGTTTTATCTTACATTTGAATGTACACAAAACAATAAACCTTTCTGTATAATTTTTCTAATACATTCTGAAAACATAATAAATCCTTAATTGTTATCCACCTCCTTTTAGTTCCTTTATCACTCGAATGCTTTATGATTTACTGTATTTTTTGCCCTATAGGACGTACTTTTCCCCCTCCAAAAATGAAGGGGAAATCTGGGTGCGTCCTATGGGGTGAATGCAGGCTTCAGGAAGACACCCACAGCCTAGGCAGCCCTGCGGGAGTTCCCGCAGGGCTGTCTAGGCTGCGAATAGCAGCCTGCCACCCGGCTCAAGGAGTGCCCTGAAGAAGAGCGCCCCTCGCGCCGGGCAGACATCCGCAGCATGGGGAGCCCTTTATTCCTTTATTTCCCCTCCAAAAAACTGGGTGCGTCCTATGGGATGGAGCGTCCTATGGGACGAAAAATACGGTACTTTTTATATGTTGTGTTTTTAGCTGTTTTGAATGCTCCATTTGGAGAAGAAAATGCTGGTTATAAATTTTATTATAAAGAGTGTTAATCCCCACTATTTCTGCTGTTGACTTGTTAAAGACATGGGTGCTTCTACACAAGACTTTTGGCATGGAATTGCCAAGGTTTGTTCACTCATTTTTAATGGGGCATCCACATAACATCACCATCCAGTCATTATCCTTCTGCGTTTCCTGTGCTTTTTCCATCTTTTCTTGGACTGTATAAAGTCTGGGTTTTTGTTTAGAAGACTGGAAGCTAGCGTGATTTCTCTTGGTATCTATAGCCTTAGTGTGATTTTGTTTAATTGTTATAAAGGGTTGGGATTTCAACATATGTATTTGACATTATCAAGAAATGAACCTATTGCCACTCAGCACATCTTCACACTTACTGGTTCTTAGTTTGAAAGAGTTAGCTTTCCTGTTGGTGCCATGTCATCAGCAAGTAATTTTTACCAATTTTTCAAATTACATGCTTTCCTGGCAATATTTAAAATATATTGAAACATTTATGTAACACCCCTTGAAAGAGTGTGCTAGTGCTAATTTGAAAGATGATTTAAAAAAATCATTTGCAGAGGTGAATCTCTTTCCTCTGCCTAGTCAAATAAATAGAAACCATGATGTATAGAAAGGATGTATCCATAATTGAATGGTGAGGATAAAACGCCAAGGACATTTGGACAAGTGGTAGGCGTTTCTCCCCCAACAGCCATTTTTGGAGATGCAACCTCTCTCCCCCCCCCCGCCCCAATTCATCCCCCCCAGCAACCAATTGAGATATTTTAGCAGCCAGTGATGTTGTTTTCTCTAGTGAATTAAACCAGTCCTATCTACACTTCTGATTTGAGGGCAGTTCTCACAGAAATACCTTTCTTGGTGAAACTTGTTATATTAACTTCCACTGAATTGGTTTTCAGCCCTTCCCTCTAAACAATTACATCTGGAAAAGTGATTCCATATTTCACTCATGTACAGGGATGTTGGGCAACTAAATCAAACAAATCTGGCAAGAATTTGGGCAGATTAATTTAGTATTCCTGAAAAAAAAGCTCAGCTTCCTCCAAAGTCTTCAAGCATTATTGTTGCTGTTTGTTTTTTCATACAGCGCTTCATAGATGTGCATCTAAGTTAGGACTTGCAATCTAGATTTGATTTGGGCAAGGGGGACAGTGGGGGGGAGGGGAAGCAGGGGTAAACAGGGAAACCTAATGTAATTATTTCTATTATACATACATATTTCTTACATTATATCAGCCAGGTTACATCACTTGATCTTACTCTGCAGCAAAAATGGCTATTATAATTTAGAATAGCACTAAAAATAGATGAGGCGTGGAAACTGGGAAGACCCAGCAAGACCCCATAGGAACTGCCACCATCTTCACTCACTAAGGGGAGTCAGTAGCAATTTAGTAATCCAGTTATCCTCATCAGCCAACATTCAGAATACTGCAAGCCCCAGGCACATCTTATCCTGAAAACAGTGTAATTGAGTACATGTTTCTTTCAGGAGACTGGCAGTGCAGGTTTCTACCCTGCTTTCTAAATATTTCATTGTTCCCTCTACTTCCAAACAGAACACTGTCTTTAGGTCCTGGAGAGCCTATAAGTATCACTTGTGATATACAGGAAGCTGTATTTGGGATGATAAACTGTCTGAAATAGTTTGCCCCCCTGTGCAACTCCCTGCAGTTACCCTGAAGGATGGACAATCCTCTGCCCCAATGATTTTTGTTGAATCGGCCAGTAGGAGGAGGTTTTTCTCTGCCCCCACTACTCAAGTGAAGTACATTTATTTTCACAGAGAACTGGCTTTTATAGAGAGGTTTTTTTTCAACAATTCCAAAATCTATAGTATTGCCCAACTGTGAAGACAGATATGAGAGAAATATTAAAATTGTTTGCAAAAAAATAATAATACTAAATGTCATACAATATGAGATGTGTGAATGGTGCTTGTGAGTGCCTGGTCTACACAGAGAGGAACATATATAATCAGATCCGAATACCCTAGATTAGGGTGTTTAAAACTAGAGTAAAATTTGCTCATGTCCAGATAACATCTACGCCATGTGTGTAGCAAGGGCAGGAAATCTGGTCATTAACGTTTGTAATTGGTTGTAGCAACTCTTCTTTTGTTTTTCCTTTCCTCCACCTCCTGGTTTGCTGCAGGCTTCTTTGCCAAGAGAAGAGACTGCTGACATGCAGTGACTACAGCAGTCCTGGGCAAGCCAAGGCCTGTTGTCTGCACCCCATTGTTCCTGCCTAGGATTGCAGGACCACTGGATTGTTGTTTGAATTGATGAATGTTAATCCCCAGCTGAGGGGAAGCTATTTGGCAAATGGCAGGTTAATGTGCAGACAGCAGGGTGCATTGTACTGTGTGTGTGGCACAACAGCATGTGGGAGAGAAATGGTTAAAATCCTTTTCATTCCCCCACTTGCAGAGGAGGAGGGAAGGTAACAAGCAACCAGGGCTTGTTCTAATCTCTCTGGAATGTAACCATTTTGAAACTTTTATAGCTTCAATATGCCATTAACTCTTCTTTTTTTTATACACACATGGCTGTACAGTGAACGTCTGTTTGAGGCACAGTCTTGCACTTAGAGGGGTGCTCAGTTTTCCACACTGTACCATTAGCTTACTCTCTTTCCTTGTATATTTTTCAGAGTGTTTCCCCACCCCCACATGCTGCCCTCTTAAATTGTTTAAAATGAGAAGGAGCCTTTATACAACCTTCATAGAGGCACCCCCGCCTCATTCGCCAGCAGCTTCTCTGCTTACCAAATGGATTAGAAAGCCCCCTTTGTGACCAAGAGTGTTGAAGGGTGGAGCATAAAATAAACCAGCTGGAAAACGACAACACAGAGAACTTTTAATTGGGTAGAACTTTCTGCACGTCTTCTGTGGGTATTTTGGGTTTCATGGCTTCTCCGCTCTTGCCGGTGCTTCCTAGAAAGCTGACTCACCAAATGGGGTGGTGCACACTGTGTCCTAGTAGTTATGGGTGGTGTGAGTGTCTTTGAAAATGACTCTGCAGTAAACGGCGAGTGAGCTCACATCGCCACTCAATGTTTGGAAACAGATTGGAGCTGTACAGCAGCCAGATCCAGGGACTTCCCCAATCTAACCAGATGCTTTGATCTTCGGGCTTGGAGAGCAGATCAAAGGCAGTCATTTAGGAAACTACTTCTACTGTACTCAGAGCCCAGAGTGTACTGTAGGTCATTGCGCTAGCTAGTTGGGGGTCATGGGGCCAGCTGCATACCAAACATACTCCTTGTACAGATGACAGCCCTGGCTCCCTGCCTTTTCCACAATTGGCTGTTATAGGAGCCTTGAAGAATAGGATCTGATTACTGATCCTCAGCCCAGTTTTATGTAAAGGGCAAGAATTCAGCACTAGCTGTATGAAATCTCGCAGTAACATTTTATCACCACAGTTTTCCAGTGAGCAAATGCATCGTTTCCTTCTCTCACTTCATTGTCCTCCTAATGCAGGAGTGGGGAACTTGACCCTCCAGATGTAGCTGGACTTCAGCTCACATCAGCCCCAGCTGGCACGGCCATGGCCAGGGATGCTGGGAATTTTAGTCCAGCAAACATATGTAGGGCTACGGATTCTCCACTCCGTCAAAAAGTAATGGCCTAAAGTATTTGCTCCTTTCATTCTGCCTAACTGTTATGGACTGTACTCGCTTTTTAAAAAGAGCATTAAGATTAAAAAGAGCATTAACAATAGACAAAAATACAATAAGAGCATATAAATCAAACTTAAACAATTGAAAAACCATTTCCAGAAATACCAAATTAGTAGTAGAAGAAGGGCAACTTGGAAAATATACTCTGTAATACTAACAATAATAGTATGTGATTTGAGCCACCGTGTGTTGAGAACTTTCTTTAACCACACACAACTTGAGGTAGGGATTCGGTACATGGATACATTCCACAGTTTGTGCTTTTGTGTGCAGAGAATTATATATATACAAAAACTGCTGGAACAACTGGGTTAAAGCATAAGATGTACAAGTAGTGTCTGTGCCCATGTTGAATTTCCATACTCTACATGGGAATGTATGTA
Organism: Podarcis cretensis; assembly: GCF_951804945.1. Classification (NCBI taxonomy): domain Eukaryota; kingdom Metazoa; phylum Chordata; class Lepidosauria; order Squamata; family Lacertidae; genus Podarcis; species Podarcis cretensis. Next base: position 34,839,529 of record NC_137185.1, on the reverse strand, counting down.
GGATTAAAATTGAGTTATGGTTTAACATTCACAATATACCTTCTTAAGGCGAGTGAGTGAGTAAACAGCACATAGCAAGTAAGCTTTTGAAGGACTATGGGATAATATTTGGAGGCTGCCAAATTATATGTATTTACTTTTTATGATTGTACAGCCAGACATCTAGCTTCTGTAAATCACTGCAGTGAGTGAATTAGGAGAACATACATACAGTTGTGGAGACTATCTCCTTAAACCAGAGCTTTCCAAATTTTCACGTTGGTGACACACTTTTTGGACATGCGTCACTTCGCGACACAGTAATTCACTTTTACCAGCAAACCGGAGATTAAACTAACTCCTTTTCAGCCCCAAGAGGAGTGAGGGGAGCATTCACGCAACACACCTACACACTGCAGCCGACACACTAATGTGTCACGACACACAGTTTGGAAAGCTCTGCCTTAAACTTTTGCAAACCAGTGCTTACAAGTGTCAATGGTGCCAATTTTATATGAATAAGGTCTAATTAATGCAGTAGCCTGCATTGTCTTTTTCCTGAGGGAAGACAGGTTTTGTAAAATGTGAACAGTACTCTTTAAATATTTTCCAGAGTTTTCTGTCTCGGGAAACGTTCCTCTTGGCTCACAGGTGGCAGCGGCTGCTGTTACAGTTGTCTTTTCCTTCTCTCAGGGCAAGGGCCCTCGCTTGTATGTTTCATTCACTTGTGCTACGGAGTTGTTAGTTTTGGCTATATTCTGCTTTGAGTTTGGAGGCTCAGTTTTACAGTTTAAATGTAAAAGGTTGAAGGGAAACAGTTCTGCATTGTGGGCAAGACTGGTCTGTCACAGTGGACTGTTTGTATGTTTTATAGGAATGAGATAAGCTCTCTTCCTGTTCCATGTCAAACGTACACAAATCCTGCTTCCTTTGTCCAAAGGTGCTTGGTATATTGGTTGCCTTCCAATTTTTTGTTCTCAATCTCCAAAGCAAGGGTGTGTGGGGGGAGAATTCAGAATCTTCTGTGTTCGGAAACCTTTGGCAATTGCTCTTTATTTTTAAATGTTTGCTCTGTTCCTGCAGAGGAATGTGAATCTGGCCTGGATATGGTGCAAATGTTAGCAAATAAAGCAGCCTTCCATAGGAGCTCAACGCTGCTGTGGAGGTGTTAACTATATCTTCACTACATCTCAGAAGTACAGAGAGGTCTTTGTCCACTACAAACCTTAGAAAAGCCCAATATTCACCTTTCTGGTAGGCTGCGTTAAATCAGAAAAACAGGAAGTTCCAACACATCATGCCTCCTATTAATCAGTCAGCGTAGCTATACCATTCTTTTCACGCTCAAGCACCATAACAGTCATCAAGCTTCTCAGTACACACAATAGCATTTATGGAGTAATATTGGTTGTATAATTTTGCTTGGGCTGGAGTTGAACATTGTGCATGTTCTCTCTTGATGTTATGTCATAGCCTGAAGATGGCAGGGATGCATACATCGTAAGGACAATGTCAGGAGCATTCATATGTCTCATGCGCTATAACTCAACCCAAACCAGATGTTTTTGTCAAACTCCATGGCATGTGTAATGTTGTTTGGGTCTTGGGAACATTTCACAGCCATGCATATTTAGCCTTGGACTCGCTTCCTTTTTGCAGAGGAAAATGCATATTTCTGCATCTTCTTCCAAATTTCAGATTACAGGAACAGGGTGTATGGATAAATATTTCACCCTGCAATGTTTTTCAGTGTTTCTCCTTCTACTAAGTAACAGACATCACAGAATACAGTAGAAGAGAAGAGGAGTTTGGATTTGATATCCCGCTTTATCACTACTTGAAGGAGTCTCAAAGCAGCTAACATTCTCCTTTCCCTTCCTCCCCCACAACAAACACTCTGTGAGGTGAGTGGGGCTGAGAGACTTCAAAGAAGTGTGACTAGCCCAAGGTCACCCAGCAGCTGCATGTGGAGGAGCGGAGACTTGAACCCGGTTCACCAGATTATGAATCTACCACTCTTAACCACTACACCACACTGGCTGAGTGATGTAAAGAACAAATGGAGAGTGTATCACCTTCTCTCTGGTGACCCTAATCAGAGTGTAATGGAATGGGTTCCCTTTGTCCGTAGCAGTTGCAAAATAATCATCCTCCCATTGCTTTCAGTACATGGCCGTTTAATACAGGAGATCCACTTTGACATAATTGAATTTCCACTTGCCCTCCTTAATATCAGATCACTTGGGGTCTGAAGTTTGAAGCTCCACTCAAGCCTTTACCTAGCTGACCTTTGCTCCCAGGGAAGCCACATTTGTCCCTCTCCCAGTCTAGGCCACTTCACTCTTCATGATACATTTTGGAGTTTTATTTTAGGTTAAGGTAAGTGGAAGGGACGTGGGTGGAGCTGTGGGTAAAACCTCAGTGCCTAGGGCTTGCCGATCGCATGGTCGGCGGTTCGAATCCCCGCTGCGGGGTGAGCTCCCATCTTTCATTCCCAGCTCCTGCCCACCTAGCAGTTCGAAAGCACCCCTAAGTGCAACTAGATAAATAGGTACCGCTTTATAGCGGGAAGGTAAACGGCGTTTCCCTGTGCTGCGCTGGTGCTGGCTCGCCAGAGCAGCTTCGTCACGCTGGCCACGTGACCCGGAAGTGTCTACGGACAGCACTGGCTCCCGGCCTCTTAAGTGAGGTGGGCGCACAACCCTAGAGTCCGACAAGACTGGCCCGTACAGGCAGGGGTACCTTTACCTTTACCTTTAAGGTAAGTGGAATAAGAATATATGGGGGAAATATTGAGAAATAACTAGAAACACATCTAGGCTACAATTAAAACTTCCCCCATCTGATTGTGGAGAGATGGAACTTCTGTTACAGCCTCTTCTACCTATGCACTGTGCTGATTCAAGATGGGAAGCCCTTGCTTCAACTCCCAGATAATCTCCTGCCCAGCCACCTGATTTTCTGGGCTTTTTTCATGGGTCAGCCCAAAGGTTATTTGTTCACCCTTTCACTAAGTTTCTGCTTCTAGGCTTGTTGCATCATTACAACTCTGTCTTTTTCCTGCTTTTGTCCCAATACACAGAGTGAAACCAGATGGATCATTAGCTTGGCCTCTGGACTTTTTATGCCTTTCCTGGCACAGTGCAGTGCATGGAGGGTTCTTGCAAGAGGGTAAAACTATTTTTTGTTTTTTGAGTGCTGGCTATCCTTTGTATAGCCCTAGATGTCTCCTAAAGCATTGTGCATATAGAAGGATATGCTGATATGTTTGTCTTTTGCAGCCCTCTCTCATTTTCTACATAGTTTCTTGCATGAAGGTGGGTACTGTTAGGGAAGAGGGGTTCAAAAGGGGTCAGAGCCACATCAGAAATTTGCTCTACCTCATTTTTCTTCTGCTAGAAAGGCCTGTGTATTTTTAATTAATTAAAAGCATTGATAAAAGGCTTAATATTTCAAAAATCTGTAAGCAGTGTATAGCCTAAAACTCAATAAAGCAGCAGTATAAAACACATAAAAGCAACTAAAGCAAATTCAGAGGAATAGTCTAGGGTGAGCTGCAGTGGTGGTGGGTGGCAACATTGGCACAACAGTAGTGATCCCTTTACTGCATTTCAAGCAAAAGTGTCTTCACAACCAAAAAAGGATAACTTGTACAGATTGTAAAATATTGCTGTTATTAATTCAACTTCTTGTTACTTGTTTCATTTCATTTTTTATCTCATGAGCCAAGCATCTCAATGGGAGAAATGATTTTACTGGAGGAAACGTAGATCTAGTTTCCCATACCTGGCCTATTTAGTCCATCCTCCTGCTCTCATTGTGGCCAGATTGCTATGGGAAACCTGCAAGCTGGACACAAACACATTAGCATTCTCTCCACTTGTGATTCCCAGCAACTGATACTGAAAGGCATACTATCTCTGGGCACTGCAAAAGTCAGCGTATATTACAAGCACAATTTGTTGTACAGGAGCACTATAAGGTATGATGAAGAAGAAGATGATGATGATGAAGATGAAGTTCTCAGGGCAGTTCACATCATAAAACCCCTATTACCCATAGAGCTAGAATTTCAGAGTGGTTTAACAGTCCTTCCACAGGATACTCTGGGAATTGTAGCCCTGTGAAGGGAATATTGGTCTACACACAACTCTCAGTGCCCTTAACTATCTACAGCTTCTATGTGTATTTGGGGAAAGCCCTGACTGCTTAAAATTATATAGCAATTTAAATGTATAGTGCGAGTGTGAATGGGCTAGGTGGCAGGAGAAATGCAGCCCATCTGATGAAGCAAAACAGCTTTTGCTTCTCTTGCATTGTTCTGTGATCGTCAAACTTAAGAAGGCCACTATCTTCTGAAAAGCTTAGGATTGAATCTGTTCCGATGGCCTGTTGTAACCGATCAGCACTTATTCATCACGTTCTACTTGCAACAGATAGTAGAAATATATGTTGGAGGAAATGTGAAGGTTTGTTTTAAGTTGAAGGGTTAATCTTCCATTTAAATTATTGGTTGTTCTGCCTCTAAATAGAGCATGCTGGGATTTCCTTCCAGCTGTTTTACATCATGAAGATTTGTGTGCTAGGGAAATTCCAGAGCACAGCTGCAACTCATCCTGTCCACATTCCCAAATCTCCACATTTCACAGGACATACTGCATTCAGCTATAGGGCATGGAATAATTTTCTTCCTCTGCTAAAAACACAAAATACCTAGTAATTCTAAGATGCATTATGTCTTACAGTTAGAGGAACTGATTGTGTGAGAGATCCAACAGTGCAAGTTAATTTAAATTGCTTTAGTATTCTTGCTAGCAAAGTGTCGGGAAAATAAAATAAAAATTCCATGTTAGCACTACATTGAAACTGGTCTAAATTAAATTTAGTGCCATGCTGTATTAAATGTCAGTGTTTTAAAAAACAAAACTGGCAGATTGTTTTACATAGTTGGTGTTAAAAAATAATCAACCAAATACTTTCTGGAAAATCACGTTTATTGTCTTTGAGATACGGATTTCTCTAATCTTAAATTCTATGGAAGCTCCAACATACACAAGAATTTGCTGGATCATTGTGTTACACTCAAAATACTTGTGCACATTGACAAGACACTATGCCTGAACTCAGAAGCCCCACTGAGTTAAATGGGACTGTATTATTCTCAAGTTAGTGGCAGTAGCTCATCTACACCAATATTGCTGGGAATACGTTTGGTTATATGCTCCCCCCTCTTTCTTCCTTTACATTTCCATCCTTATCTTGCAAATCTCTCTCTGTGTATTTGTGTGTGTGTGTTAGTCAGCATTGCTGATCAATAAATCACACATGAGCAAGAAGGTAAAAAAACAAACAAACATCAGCAGCATTTTAATTGTGAAATTGCCTTAATGTCATTGCATGTGGATTACATATTTTATACAGTGTATCTGCAACATTTTAGATGTTCTTAATATATGGAGTTGGGCCAGTCACAGTTTTTCTTTCCAGTCCAGCGTCCGTAGCTTGTGTTGGAAGAAGAAACCATATGATCTGAGCTTCCATATGCTACCAAGGTGATCTGGGAGGCAACCATGAGAGATTTCCCGTTACTATGATGCCATCTTTGTGACCTGTGAGAGGGACTAAAAGTGCATCATAACTAGTGAGGAGGTTTTTGATATGAAAAACATAATCCTGCGCTTCAAGCCTTTTTGTATCTGAACAATGCTGAAAGTTGCATTTGTTTGGTTTCTTGGGCCATGAAGTTATTGTGAAATCTGTTGTCAATTTGATTTTTTGTGGCTTTATCTTCTTTATTTCAATATCTTTCAGTATCTGCAGGTAAAGTGGCCACTTCTAGATGTACCAGCTGGAGCTACACTAAAGGATGCAAGGTCGCCCTCTCCTGCACACTTGGTAAGTGCTTGTTGCTTGGTTTTGCGTTAACCCTGCCTGGTCAGACAGTATCTATAGGAATACTCTTATGTAAACTAAAAAAAGTTGGAGTTTCTGCCTAAAGGAGTGAAAAAGAAGACTGTTGAAAATCAGAAGGTTTGTCAGATTAGAATCGCTATTGTTGTTGGATATTGACAGTATTAGGAGCTTGCACAAAGATACAGTTGTCAGGGAAAAGTTAGAGTTAGAAGTTTTCCAACAGATACAACAGAAAAGCTGAAAACACTCTTCTTCAGCATTTACTTTTCTTGAGGGAGCACCCAAATCTTGATTCTTTAGGGATAAAAGAGAAGGACTGTCAGTCTATAGAAGAGCTATTTTAAATTAAATTGTTAAGTTCTGCCACCAAATAATAATTCAAGAAATTAGAAGAAACAGAAAAGTTGTTGTTGAACTAGACATTTGGGTGAATATTTAGGATTCTTTTGCAGTCTTTAGCTGTTTTTTCAAGAGCCTGTATAGTACAAGGTACCAATGCTTAGTAAAAGTCCTTGAAAACTTATAATAAGTTGCTAAGCATTCAGGTTCCTCTTTTGTGATAATCATTTCAGTCTCTCTCTCTCTCTCTCTCCCCCCCGCCCCCCGCACTTGCCACAGAGTAAGGTAGAATAGACAGAACCTGAGTTTCCCATGTGAAAATAATTGATGACCATTTCTCAGCAATAGTTAACTTCATGTGCACAAGTATTCAAAAAGAGTGAAAACTGAGGCACTTCATTCCCAAGCCATGATACCTTGACTTAGGCTTCGGGAATTCATGAGGCAAAAACATTACTGGAAGCTTTGTTTGAATGAATGATAAAAGCCACCCCTCTATTCTCAATATAAGTGATATAAAGTACCTTTTAGTTCTCCCGCAGCCCTCTTGTGCCAAACCTCACAGACATTATTTGCTTGCTTGTATCCACTACAGTTGCAAACCTGTTGACAAATGCAGTCCATGCATTTATGTTGAGAGAGGTGTTCCCAGCTGTAGTCCGTTGCCAATTAATCTAAAATCAATAAAAAAAATTAAGCGAAACTTTTTGAGAAAATAAATATTACTGATGTTTTACTGTGGATAAAGGATGGGTACAAAACTTTCAAATTCTACCTTTAAAAAGAGGGGTTTGAAAAGTTGATGGCTTGATCCAACCAAAACAACAACACTAACACCCTTCTTGAAGGGTGAAAAGAGGCATACTCCCCATTCAGGCAACCCATAAGCTTCGCTAGTGAAGCAGTTTATTTCAAAATTCTCCAAGTCCACATTCATTGGCCTGAGTTTGTCTTGAAAGACTACTTTATCATCTTCTGCATAAATGCAATTTATATCGCAACCTGTGCCTATGTGCTATTCTCCTCCTGATCCAATAAATGATATAGATGGGGAGGCATGCAACTACTTGCTTGGTTGATTTTTTATTGGCTGTTTCCCTTTTTCTGGGAAAGTGGGATTGAACCATTTTCAGACCTTCAACTCCCTATTTACTTCAAAATGTTGTATTTGTTTTATGCACACATGTCTACCACCACTGTAGCAGACAGAACCAATAATTAATTAATTAATTAATTAATTAATTAATTAATTAATTAATATTGTATACCGCCCTTCATCCGAGGATCACAAGGCAGTTTACAATATGAAAACACAAAAATTACATACTATAGTAACAAACAAAAACAATGCCTCCCCCCCAATACAATTTTTAAAGCCGTAGGAAATAGTGTGTGGTGGGCCCAAGTGTTCAAACCATCAAATGGCTTCTGCACTTGTAATGGGCATCTGAAGCACTGGCAATGAAGATAGGCTTACTCAGGTCACCTTACAATCCCTTTTTAGTGTCAAGTGGTGGCAGATATTGTGAGCAGGACAACCACAGCAGACTGATGACAAAAAGGTACATGAATTTAATGCAATATCAATAATTTCCTTATAAATAAGCTGATTTGATCAAATCTTTCATTCATACCATTTAAATTTATTCTTTGTAACATGTAAATCTAAACATATTTTTTGCTGACAGGCTGACCTTCCTCTTTATGAGTACATATGTGGATCTGTTCGGAAGCTATGAACTTCATATATTCTGTTAATGGGGTCTCCAATATTCTTGGTTCTAATTCTACTTTTATATTCACACTGATTTGTAATCCTAGTGCTCTGCTCATTTGTTCTACATATACCAAGGAGTAAGGGCACAGAATCTCATATTTTACATTAATGGATTGGCACGTGGTAAAATTTCTAAGTGTAAAGACCTTTCCATATTTAGGATTGTGGATTGTTTTAGTTACTGAGATTGTGCACAGCCGGAACACTTCCCACACCTAAAATCACCACTTGTAATAGGTCTAATCCCGCCATGAACTAAATCTTAATGTAAAGTTTTACCTTTTACATTGGGTGATCTACGATAGCCTATGATAGGTAAAGCTTGAGAAATGTGGAACCATGTTGGCTGAGTGGGTTTCAAAAAGAGAGTTCAGAGTGGGAGTGGAAGAAGAGGGGTGTTTGTATGAAGGGGGAGAACATGTAAGTATGAAAGTTTAATGTGTATGAAAACAGAAATGTTTTCAGGAGGTTTATTCCTTGTGCCTGGCGTGCTCTGGTCCATGGGGTCACGAAGAGTTGGACACGACTAAACAACAAATTCCTTGATCGTATAATGGCATATCGGGACGCAGGTGGCGCTGTGGGTTAAAGCCTCAGCGCCTAGGGCTTGCCGATCGAAAGGTCGGCGGTTCGAATCCCTGCGGCGGGGTGCGCTCCCGCTGCTCGGTCCCAGCGCCTGCCAACCTAGCAGTTCGAAAGCACCTCCGGGTGCAAGTAGATAAATAGGGACCGCTTACCAGCGGGAAGGTAAACGGCGTTTCCGTGTGCGGCTCTGGCTCGCCAGAGCAGCGATGTCACGCTGGCCACGTGACCCGGAAGTGTCTCCGGACAGCGCTGGCCCCTGGCCTCTTAAGTGAGATGGGCGCACAACCCCAGAGTCTGTCAAGACTGGCCCGTACGGGCAGGGGTACCTTTACCTTTTTTTATAATGGCATATCACTGGCAGTTTGTGGATAAGGTGGTTTGCTTTCTTGAGTGATTTGGTCTGAAAGGGCTTTGAGGTTTTTGCTGTGGGCTTGCGTTATTGGCTCACTCCCTTGAGGGTTCTACTTTGCATTGGTTTTGAGGTTTCTGCTATGCCAGTGGTTTTCGACCAGTGTGCCTTGGTACCTTGGGTTGCCTTGAATGATAGTCAGGGGTGCTGCGGGCAACACTGGCCTCTATCCCTCTTTCCTTCCCTCCCTCCTCTTTTGCCCTCTTGCATCTCTGCCTTCCAAAGGCTTGCACAGCTGTTTTTTGCAGCAGCCCTGGCTACAAGTTCCCCAGGTGAATGGTGCCTCTGGTGTTGGCCAAGGGGTGCTGGTTGCCAGGAGCTGAGGTGGCCTTTGGAGTAAGCAAGCAGATGAGTGAGGGAGCCCAGCCAGCCTGCCAAACCTTGCTGTTGGTAATGGACAAACAAGTCCCAGGCCCTGTGGGGCAGTGTGAGGAGGCACCTCTCTTTGGGACAGGTTGCATCTCGAGAGACCAGGGGCGGCAGCTGTGGCTGCCCAGAGGACTCCCAAGGAGATGGGAGAGGAGGCTGATGAAACACTCCCAAAGGGAGGGTGTTTGAAAAAGGGTGAGAGGCTGAGAGCTCTGCAAGCAAGCGATGACATAATGGGGCTCCTGAGCCCCACAGGGGTGCTGCAGAAAAATGTAGTTGATCAAGGGAGCTGTGGACTCAAAAAGGTTGAAAACCTCTGTGCTATGCAGTTAACAGATTGTCTTTTGAACTAGGCACGCTCAACTAGGCACTTTCCCATCTTTAAAATTGGTAAATTGTTGACCCAGTATCATGAATCCATGTTTGCTTGGTGATAGGAAAGTTGGAAGCATATAGATAAATGCCACATGGCATATATGTGTGGACAAACTATTTTCATTGGCTTTACCACTACTGTCATATAGGGATTGTTTGTCTCTTTGAAAATCATATTGTTGCCTTATGCAACCTTCTTGAGAAAGCACAAGTATTCATTGTATTGAAACTGAAATTGCACAAATTCATGCTGCATACTTGCACTTGTTGTTGGCACCTGTCTGTTTTGAGACAGTGGAGTGTGCCTCTGGGTGTGAAGTTAAAACACTGTGTTAGCAGCACCAAAGTGACCTCTCTGGGGGGGGCAAGCCTGGGCAGGGTGTATGGAGGTCCTGGGTTACCCAGATGACAATACCCCACTTTCAGCCTTGCTGATGTGGTCCAAAGGAAAGCAGAGCAATATGTTGGCACCAGCTTGGCTGCAGGAGTTTGCTGGAAGGAGGCATACAAGGTGCCATCCAGCTATCTTGGGGAGTTCACTCCAGATTTTTATAGGATTTACTCCTTAGCCTTTTCTTCTCCTGAAGATGTCCCACAAGGAAGCAGGTACAGATTTTTCCTCAGGGTTCCTGAAGGCTTTTTCATGAATGAGTAATAGCTGCAAGGCAGCAGAGGTTTTCCTTCTACTAGATGGGCTACCTTCCCAGGTTGATGAGCCCCATCTGCTCCTCATTTTTCACTACAGCATGTGCAGTTACCTCCTTCTTGACCATTGGGCCCACTATTGGTCTTGTCTGCTCAATCCACTGGAGCCTGTCTTTGCATAAAGGGGAAGTCCCTAACTCACCAAGGGTTTGAGACCCTCTGGCTACCCTCACCTGATTTAGCAGGCCGGTAAAAGCCGTTTCCCAGGGTGTGGCTGCTGTTGCAGGCTGACAGTTTCTAGGAGACACAGGTGAGAGCTAAGTGCAGGGTGGGGACCAAAGGTGGACAACTACTCCGGAAGGAGCACAGTGTGCCCTCTACCAGAGGTACTACCCCTCCCCTAAAACCCTTTGCACCCTTTATCATTAGTAAAGTTGTAATAATAAAATAATCATTAGGAAATTTGTAATAATATGGAGAAACCCCCATCACAGGGAGATTTCGCAGTAGTTGTTACAGTCATGGCAGTCACCTTGAGGGGCACAATTCTGGAGTTGTGCATGTCTTTTGGCATGGATCCCGTTTCCGAGTACTGCAAGAGAATAGTTACTGAGGGATATTCATTTTGTTTTATTACAATTACTTGATTTGATTACCCTCTCTTCACTCAAAGAGCTTTAGAAACAGCTTTTAAAAATTAAAATGATAGTAAACAATGTCAGTAAAATGACTGAAATCATTAAAACAAAACAAACTAAACCTACTGCATAAAAGAAAAGTGAAACTAAATATTTAAAAACATTTGCAAATAAAAGGGCCTTTACTCAGCATTGTAAGGGCATTGTACCAGGACTGTCTTTCTGGACAGAAGCTTCCAAATCAAGATACCACCACTGAAAAGGTCCTAACTTTGGGCACCACCTGCCTTGCCTCCAAAGACAGATGAATATGGTACAGGACCTGCAAAAACCATCTCAAAACCTAGGCATGTTCATGCAGTAGAAGGTGTCTTTTAAAGTCCTGAGCTACTTTGGACTTTGAGAACCAGTACTGAACTTTGCTCAGAAATGGACAGAGTTGTTTCAAGACTGGTATATTGTGTGCTGTTCAACCAGTTTTACAGTGTGCTAGTAACTGGAAAGCAAAAGCTCTTCCATCATATTCTATACAGTTTTTGTCAAATGACCCAAATTTTACCAGGAGCAGGTTGATTTAAAGAGAATGAGTATTGCAGGTTATGATCCTCATTTTCTTTTGTAGGTGGAACATTAAAAAAATTATACTTCAGTTCATCTCCAGTTGTAAGGAACCTGTATTCTTCCCAATTTTTTGTGTCTGGTTTCATGATTTTCTCATGAAGTGATTTTAAGGTCTCGTTTTGAGTTCTACTCCTGGATTGTGCAGGAGAATTAGGGGATAATCTCCAGAGCAGGCCTGGTACAGATTAGGAAAGGTATGGACAAGTTCAAGAGGATGCCAGTGAGGTTCATGAGCAAAGTAGAGGAGACACTGAAAGCCAAGAAGGCTTGCACCTTTAAAAAGTGGAAGTCTTGTCCAAGCAAGGAGAATAAACAGGAACACAAACTATGGCAAAGTAAATTTGAATTAATAAGACAAGTGGAAAAATAATGTATGCAGTTGAACCACTAGATGACAAAGGAGTGAAAGAATTGCCAGAGGAGGCTAGCCAACATAACAAATTTTAAAAGGGAGTTGGGGGAAGCCAGGATATTACAGACTAGTGAGCATAATGTCTGCTTGAAGTACATTGTTGGAAAACATTAAAACTAGAATTATTAAGCACACAGGAGGACAAATGTTACTGTGGAAGAATCAGCATGACTTCTGCAAAATCCGGCTCATCAAACTTTTGGAATTCTTTGAGAGTATGAAGCAAATAAATAGGGCTGATCCAGGATCTGGTAGACGTTATATACTTTGACTTCCAAAAAGTTTTTTGACTGTGTCCCTTGCCAAAGCTCCTGAATAAATTTAGCAGTCATGGGATAATGGATTTGTAATTGGCTAAACAGGAAGCAGAGGACAGGAGTAAATGGACAGCTCTCACAATGGAGGGAAGTAAGCAGTGGAGTTCTCTAAAGATATATGTGGGGACTGGTAGTATTTAACTTATTCATAGATTATCTAGAGTTCGTGGCAAGATTCAGGATTGTGAAAAACTTAGTGGATTGCAAGAGGTCCAGAAGGATCTCTCCAAACTGGGTAATTTTGTCCTTTAGAAAAGAATTAGATTACTGATTTTAGCTGAATAAAACCATTCTTTGCCATTTTGAAAACTTAAACAAAAACTTAAAACATTTACTTTATATTTAATACATGACAAAATACTTTGAAATGATATAGCCCATTTTAATAGTGCACACATCCCTGCCAAGGCTGATCATGGACATTCTACCCGAGAAAAGTTCTTCTATATTATTACAGGAAGTCTGGTATGAATAAAAGTTACTTATTTCTCTTCTCAGCTGACTCTCTCTAAGGTAACAGAAGATTTTGAAATTCAAATAAATTGTGCATTAAAGTCCTGCTTTTCTCTTGTAGTCAAACAAAGTTCCTGTAGTGCAGCATCCACATCATATGCACCCGCTGACGCCACTCATCACCTACAGTAATGACCACTTCTCGCCTGGTTCACCACCTTCCCATCTCTCCCCTGAAATTGACCCTAAGACAGGTGAGTTTTAAGAACGTGTGGAAACACCTCCGCCCCAGAAAAACCCCACCCAGCATGTGGTAAATTGCCAGATAATTGTTAACTAGATAGTTATGTGAATTGAAGCAGAACAAAGTCAAAAGAAGCATGCAAGTTTATTGAACTGTACCGTGTGAAATTCCTGGGGGAAAACATGTTTATATTTTTCTAAATTCAGGTAAGGTAGGATTCCAGTTAGAAACTGAAAATTGGACTGGGGGCATCACAACTGTGTTAACATCCATTGGTTTTTTTCCATCACCAGGAATTCCACGACCACCTCACCCTTCAGAGCTGTCTCCGTATTACCCATTGTCTCCTGGTGCCATTGGGCAAATTCCTCATCCCTTGGGGTGGCTCGTACCACAGTAAGAACCACCAGTTTAAATCTATTCATTTCTTGCTCCCCTGCCCAGTAGGAACGGTTCCTCTCTGGTCTTGTGGAAATCCCTCCCCCCTTTTTTTAATGATCAGTGAGCATCTGAAATAAGTTTCTGTTGCAGTTCCATAAAACCACAATCTCTGGTTCTTAGCTCTTCATCTGCTCAAGGGACCTCTGGTCTTTGCTTTGTTAGGATGAGTCACATGCATAAGGTACTAAACCTTATAGATTAATATGATGAGCTAGATTTTCTTTATTTACTTATCACATTTGTATCCTATGCTTTCTTCACCCAGTTGAGTAATTGAGGATTTGAAGGTTCCAAAATTCCCTAGAGCTTTGGAACAGCACAGACTGGGCCAGCCCAGTCCCTTATTCATGGGGAAAAATGATTTATGATCATCAAGAGCATTTAGAGACAAAGACTACTTTGCTAAATTTTCACATGGCTAGTGGTCTTTCTATTGCCTTCTACAGGTGTTAATTTTCAAATTACTTATCTGTCAAGAAAGTCTTTATTTTACTGTCAATAAAAATGTCAGAGGTTGATGTTGGGTGAGGAGGAAGTCACTAGTTTTGTTGAATTAGAATATAATTGTTGAGTAACAAATGTAATTTTCTATATGGAAAAAAGAATAAAATATTATTATAAAAATGTTAGAAGTGACCATTAAGTGGTGTTTTTTTTTTTTTAAAAAAAATAATGGTAAGTTTTGAGTCTGTTGCATCATTTCTTCTATTTTCGATTCAAGCTTTCCCATGCTCATCCACATGTAACAAAAATGGTACTACTCATGCAAAAGAGGGAGGTATTGGCAGACTCAGGGTTACACTGAGGTTTGCAGGAATATTAAGAAAAATCTTCAGTGAGGAAAAAATCAAGGGAAGGACTCATTGGCCATGGAATATTAACTGACTAAAAGGGAAACAACCTGAAAGCTTGGGGACCAGAGAGAAGGTGGAATTAAATGGAATGGAGTAACTAGAAAGAGAGAAAGAGGCATAGCTTTATGAAAAAGGACAGAATAAACAATTTAATATGGATATTTCCTCGTTCACAGTGAGAAACTATTTTTAAATGCCCCCAAGAAAGGGTATGAGACATGTTCACTTTAAATCAGTGGATAAATCCAATATTTTGATGTAGCTGTAACTGAGCGTGTTACTCAATGGGGAGACACCATAAAGTGTTAAAAGACAGTGCCCTTATTCAGAGTTCCATGAGTATTCTATGCATGTATTCCTTTGCATGTAGGGAACAACCCCCTTCACTGAAGTGAATAGAGTATGTATCTGTGGAAGCTCTGTATGTGTATTGGGCTTCTCAAGGAGTCCTTGGCTGGAGGTGGTGATAGTTGTTTTATCAAGTGTGTTTGGAATAAATTATGTAAGTGTATATATGTGTCAATGTATATGTTCACTTACTTGGTATAATAAGTTTTGTTTCCAAAATTCAGGTTTTCAGTTAACATGTCATTTTGGCCATGGAATGTGGTTGTGGAGAGGATTGAAGTGGGGTGGGGGGCAAAATGTGTGGTTTGGAGTCTGATGATGAATAGGATCAGCAACACTAACTACATTGAGTATATGGAGAGCTATTTATTTTATTTTATTAAATTTATTAGTCACTGTTTTACCCAAGTAATTCTAAGAAACTTACAATATATAAACAAACAGTTAATGTATATAAAAGCCTTCCCTGGCCATTAATACTATATTTTCCAAGTCAAAACAACTGCCACATTATTTGCAAAAATTATATTTTTAAAAACATTGAAAGCTGTGATTCTCAATAAGAAAAACTGTTGCCTGATAGGAGATTCCATGCATATTTAGTGGTTCCATGGCTGAGTAGAATCTTGACAGGCCTCCTGGGCTTGCCGATCAGAAAGTTGGTGATTCAAATCCCCGTGATGGGGTGAGCTCCCGTTGCTCGGTCCCAGCTCCTGCTAACCTAGCAGTTTGGAAGCATGCCAAAAAGTACAAGTAGATTAATAGGTACCGTTCCGGTGGGAAGGTAAACGGTGTTTCTGTGCACTGCTCCAGTTTCGGTGTTCCGTTGCGCCAGAAGCGGCTTAGTCATGCTAGCCACATGACCCAGAAAAACTGCGGACAAATGCCGGCTCCCTCGGCCTGTAAAGCGAGATGAGCACCGCAACCCCAGAGTTGTCTGTGACTGGACTTAACTGTCAGGGGTCCTTTACCTTTACCTTTTTAATCTTAGTTTAACACACAAACATTTTCTAGATTGATACTTAAATTCATAGACAGTGCTAAAATTTTTTAATTTTGGGTAGTTTTGGATTATAAATGTATCTGGATCTGTGGCTGGCGATTGCACTGAAGAACCTGCTCTTGATTTCATTTTTCTTGTTTGTTTTAGGCAAGGACAGCCAGTGTATTCCATTCCTCCAGGTGGGTTCAGACATCCATACCCTGCCTTGGCTATGAATGCCTCAATGTCCAGGTGGGTTCAAGTAGGAGAGAGAGGCCTAATTCTCACTGAGGTGGTGAACTTATGTCTGGCACCTACCACTTTATATGGTAGGGAAGAGCTCACATGGGGACATGCTTTCTCATGAAAAAGAGTTCAGCACATAGAAAAACTCTGTGTCAAAGGACTAAGCCAGATATCTCTTGCCTTGCACCTAGTTTTCTCTGTGAAGGGTTTCCCCCCCCATGGAGGAGCATTCAGACATGTGAGCTCCCACCTACAGAAATGGTTACTTTTCCATGTGTGTGTAAATCATCTATTTTCTCCAGTAGATGCTACTGTCTGTTAGATTGCATGGGGTTGTCATGTCAGCAAAAGGACTGCATACTGAATGGGAAATAAAGCCACAGGGGATAGAGAAACTGGAACACTTTTCAGCCCATGATTCTGTGTTTATACTCAATGGCAATTTTGTACTTGTGGCATGCTGAGTACTGCATGCATTTACAGATAGATGTCTTGACTAACAGTGAGTGAGGCTTGTAAAGGAAAATGAACACATTTTTCTAATAATGAACAGAGATAAACAGAACAGAAATAAATTAGCATTCAAATATACTCAGTATGAGAAATGTATGGAGTTGTGTCGGAATAAAGGCAAAAAAAATAGAATGTACAGGTGTATATTCATTCCCTCCCCCGTTTATAGTTCAAGTGTTAGCTCTGATGAAAGTTATCTGTGATTCAGTAGGGGCAGTAATAAGTTGATTGTTTATAGTATTGCCTCCTATCTCTGCCGTTGACCTTCTGCATAATCCTTGGGTCATCAGCTTCACTGTTCTCTAGAAGCCTGGCAAGGTACCGCGAAAAAGAGAGAGAGGAAATGTTTAGGACACTCAGTATTTTTGGAAAGCAGGGCATGAGGAAATAGGAGCACGAGGATGATGTTTAGAGTCTGAAATGGTTAAGCTTAGAGGTATTTGCTTTCATCATCTCACTTGCAATTGTGCTCCAGTTTGATGTCTAGCAGGTTTTCTCCTCATATGGTTCCTCCTCCTGGTCATGGACTTCATCCCTCAGGAATCCCACATCCCACCATTGTGTCACCCATTGTAAAACAAGAGCCTACACAACCCAGCTTGAGTCCTGAAGGAAGCTCGTAAGTAATAGACTAGCCAGGTGCTGCCTGGATACTTTATTTTGTCAGGACACATGATGGGAAAGGGGCCACTATCACTGTAGTGTAATTATTATTTCTCAATGTACCTTATTTTTTTGAATTTCCACCCCTTCTCATAAGGTCACTACAACGTAGTCTAGCTGTGGAAGGCTGCTACCACTGCCATTTTTTATGCTACACTGTGGGTTTTTCCTCAAAAAAATAATATAATAATTCAGTAGTAACAGGGTCAAATTGTACGGGTCAGGGAAAGCCGGAGCAAAAAATATCTGTCTATACAAGATGTTTGAAGCAACTGACACATGGCAGAGGCATTCACATTCCAGAACACATATCCTCTCTGGAGGCCCTAATCAAGCAAAGTGGGGTGGGTGACTTGTAAAGAGAGGGCCTTTTGGTGATCGCACCCAGTCATGGAATACCCTCCCTAGAGGCTTGCCTTCTCTCTGTTATTTTTGGCAGCAGGTGAAGAGATTTTTGTTCACCCAGGCTGCTGGTTCAGTTAGTTTATATCACAGGGATAGCACCAGCAGGGTTTTGGTCTACATATGTTGCAAGAAGCAGTGTGCATGAACTGGAGCACAAGTTACTCTTCCCATGGAGGTATTGCAAAAGAACTGCATCCTTGCGAAAAGTTCTGCGCACATGCACAACATCTCTGCCCAACTCCAGCTGTAACACTTATTAACTCTTACATATGAGTACAGCCATTATGCAGCATGTATTTTTCTTTTGCATTCAAGAGCAAGAATTCTCAAAACACGACTGCTATACTTCACACAGCTTAGAGCTCCTAAATGTTACACTTGAGGGATAGGCGACTTGCTGCAAGGGTGCCATTTCCATTGCTAGCGTGCTGTCTTAATTCACAGATATGGAATAAATGGAAAGAGCATTACAATATGCATGTGATCTAACCAACTGACTGGTTTTCAGTAGAGGTATAGTCATACCTCTTGTTACGTTCGGTTCAGGTTACGTCTTTACAGGTTGTATCCCACGGTGACCTGGAAGTACCGGAAAGGGTTCCTTCCAGATTTCGCTGCTCGTGCATGGGCAGATGCTCAAAATGACATCATGCACAGAAGCAGCGAATTGCAACGCGCAGACACGGTTTGCGTTCTGCTCATGTTGCGAACGGGGCTCCGGAACGGATCCCGTTCGCAATCAGAGGTACCACTGTACTTTGCCTGTTAGAAAGAGCATTCTTCACTCCGAACGTCTTATTCTTTGTTGCCTGCACATGATTGGTAGGAGAGAGCCTGTGGGTTATGACTGGGACTATGGGACAGTAATGAAAGATATTATTATTGCAGAAAAACACCTGTTATTGTGAAGAAGGAGGAGGAGAAGAAACCCCATATAAAAAAACCATTGAATGCATTCATGTTGTACATGAAGGAGATGCGGGCCAAGGTGGTGGCAGAGTGTACACTGAAAGAGAGTGCAGCTATCAACCAGATTCTAGGAAGAAGGGTACAAAACAAATTATTGGCTTCTTCACTCGACAGCTAGGCTACTGGGCTGCATGCACAGAATTGGCTTGTAGTTTCATCCATATTCTATTGTTCTTGTGACAATGGATTCTCATGTACCGTTTTGCTGAGCTCCTGTAATGGTTTAGGATGTCCAGGAACTGTTCAGGGAACCAAGCTGTTAGAATGTTTGAAGTCCAGCTTCTTGTGGGGAAAGGCAGATTTCTGTCAGTTTGGCTGAGATGAAGACTTTGCATATAAGCCTTAGAGGTTTTGTGGAACAGGCCAGGACAGAGTCCCCAGGGGCAGGGAAACCACCGCAAGATGACTGAAGGAAGGGTGTGGAGGAGGCAGTGGACCAAAGAGAGAACCCGAAGGAAAACTGGGAGGGGGGGGGAAACCTGAGGAAAATGGCAGAGGATGCTTGGAACTGGGGCAAATGGAAGCCCTGGAGAAACTTCACAGTATAGAAAGTCTAGAGGTCCTGTAAGCTATGGGTGGAGGGATAGGGGTGCTGTGGAAAATGTTGTAAGATGGGACAATGCAGGCAGGATTCTGAAAAGTAGGGACCTGTTACAGAGACTGCATCGAAGAAAAGAGAGATCAAAGAGAATATATGACTGAAGCAATATTTCACAGAGGCCCTAGAGGCATGAGGTTTGCATTGTCAGCAGGAAATATGTGGACAAACTAGGAAGGCTGGGCACTGTGTTCCAGGGAGGCATATAGCTTCTGAAGGGCCCCTGTACCTTTAAGAGTTGCACAGAGCAGCCATTCTACCAGTTGTTGCTACACTGTTGTGATCTGATGATCCTGATGGAAAAGGGAACAAAAAAGCAGGGCGGGGGATGGCTTTTGTATATATATATTTTGGCTACAAGCTTCTAGTTAAAGATGGTTGCCTTGAGCCAAACATAGCATTTTGTTTCAAACTGTGTAGCTATGTAGAAAGGAAAGGAAAGTTTTCAGTCATGTTTTTAGAGAGGGGAGGTGGCGCCCCAAGTTTCATTAGATGACTTTCTACAGTATATTTTCTGCTAACCTCATACTTTAGTGGCATTCGCTGTCCCGCGAGGAGCAAGCCAAGTACTATGAGCTAGCCCGGAAGGAGCGACAACTTCATTCTCAACTCTATCCAACTTGGTCTGCACGAGATAACTATGTAAGTTTATAATCAGGGATGTATGTATTCTGTTACAAAAAATAAATAATTGGCTCCAGGAAATCTATGTCTACCCTTTTGTGATCATACAAATTAAGCTGCATTTCATAGATTTTGTCGTTGTTGTTGTTAAGTTGCATTTCATGGATTTTGTCACTGTTGTTGTTGCTGCTGCTGCTGCTGTTATTTGAGAGATTTTAAAAAATGGGGAGAGAGAAGTGGAACAAGGAGAAAGCAGAGGAATGATGACGATGTTAAAATAAGGAAATGGAAGTATGGGATTAGGTGGCCAATTATGGGATGGAGTAGTTGGAGAGGGGGAAGATAACCCTGATAGCCAGTGCTATTTTTCTAGAAAAAGAGGTGGCGGAACCCACCATGAACGACTCCCATGTTCTCTTATAATGGCAATGGTGCCCACCTGAGATGGGCCGGAACAGAGTTCCAGCTGAAAAAAAAAGCCTTGCTGGTAGCCACCACCTGACCTCTAAGTGTTGCTGAACACTTGCACATACGTTTCCAAGGGTTTTTATAGAGGGATTAAGCTAACTGCTTTCTAAGCATTTGTTTAATGCTTCCTTGGAACTTCACATTGAAGACTGCTATGACAAAGAACCGCCATTCAGCTGGCAGCATGCATCTTGAAGAAATTGTCCTTGTGAAGAGACAGTTTCTTCAAGATGCATGCTGCCAGTTGGATGGCGGTTCTTTGTCATAGCAGTCTTCTTCCTATTTAAGCAAAAAACAGCTGGATTTCCAAGCATAACCATAACCAAAATAAATGTAGTTATGATAGTATGTAAACCTTCTTAATGGCCTAGTATTTCTCTCTGCTATCTTCCTTTACTCCACAGTTGTTGTTTTCATTCAAGTTTACAACTCATATTAGAGAAACTTGGTAGTAGTCTTATATTCTTAACTTCCTTTCCTTTCCTTTCACAACTTTTTGTAAATTTATCCCTTTTAGGGTAAGAAAAAGAAGAGAAAAAGAGAGAAACAACCTCAGCAACAAATCCAAGAAACAGGGAGTAAGTACCAATGCCTTGCCCTTCTGTAGTCTGGCCCCAGTCCATAATGGGCATGACAATTCTAATTTTTCCCTCACTGTGAAGGGAAACTGAGAGTCTGGAATTCCTAATATTTGCTACTGCTTGTCAGTCCCCTCTCCAATCCTTCTAAAATAGAAAATGAAGTGTAAATTACTCCCATCCTAGGACAAACATTTAAGAACAAGCATTATATAGCTTCCTTCTACACACAGGGATAGCAAGATGCCAACTAGGATTATTAGAAAAGCAGATGGAGGAGGCAGGTGGAGAGGAGAAAAGAGTTAGCCATTGAGCAAGCCCCCCCCTTTGAATAATGAACAAGATATGCACTTAATATCAAATGGCTACATTTGAACTTTTGAACAGTTGCTCTCATTTTATCGGTAAGGGCTGCCACTTCCAAATAACTGAGAATCCAAAGAAACCAGATTTGAATGTGGTGCAGAAGCCGGTAATTCCAAACTTTTTAGAGTTCGTGCAAAAACTTCCAGGATCTGTACATTTTAAATTGTAGACCAGTTTTAGCTTTTGTGAGAGCAAAAACTTGTGGTGCAAGCTTGCTTTCTCCTGCTCCAGAAGGTAGAACCCAAACCAATAACTTGAAGTTACAAGAAAGGAGCTTCCGACTAAACATTGGGGAGAACTTTCTGACTTTACGAGCTGTTCAACAGTAGAATGGTCTCCCTCGGAAAGTGGTGGATTCTTCTTCCTTGGAGATATTTAAACAGAGGATGGGTGGCCATCTGTCATGGATGCTTTAGCTGAGATTACTTCATTGCAGGGGGTTGGGCTCGATGACCCTCATGGATCGCTTCCAACTCTACAATTCTATGAGATAAAGCTAAGGAAACTCACAAAATCCCTAAAACTGTCTAGCATCCTTCAAGTTGAATTCAAGGGGCTTTCAGTGTGGCCTTCTAGAGAGTCTTCTGGTGTTTTGTGGAAAGATTGCTCTGATGCAAGCCAGTCCCTACACCGGTTTGCAACACTGCCTGGGAATGCCTTCTTTCAAATACAGAAAACAGGCTTTTGTAGCAAAGGAACTTTCCCCCATCTAACCATTTGGCTACTTTTACTACCTGGCCATAGAAGTGGCATTTATCTGCCGCTGAATCTAGCATTGTCAACACAGTAATGCATTTGGAATTGAACAGCCATATGTTGCTGATGGGGCAGCCATGAGCAAGTCACTGGGCGTGTAGGATAGAAATTAACCGATAAATAACTTGCTTTTTTTTTTGGTCACTTACAGATTCTGTGGTGTCAAAGAGCAAGAAGCCTTGTGTGCCATACCTGCCAGCTGACAAATCCTGTGACAGCCCTGCATCCTCTCATGGCAGCATGTTGGATTCTCCAGCCACTCCCTCCACAGCCTTGGCATCACCTGCAGCTCCTGCTGCCACCCATTCTGAACAGGCTCAGCCTCTCTCCCTGACTACCAAGCCTGAAGCCAGAGCCCAGCTGTCTCTGCACTCTGCTTCTTTCCTGTCAAGCAAGGCTGCCTCCTCCTCTTCCTCCTCTAGCCTGACAAGCCAATCGTCACTCCTCTCGAGGCCCCTTCCATTTGCCTCCATGCCCCACACCGCCCTCCTGACATCGCCTCCTTCCTTTGCAGCCATTCCATCTCCTCAAGCTGCCTTGGCTATGTTGCAGGCCCAGCCGCTCTCGTTGGTAACCAAACCGGCTGAATGAGGAAGAATTTCCACCCCGCCTCCCTGCTGAAGCCACAGTTGAGATTACAAAGCAGACAAGCCATTATTGGTCAATATTTGACCCTTTCTGAACTCTTCCAGAAGGTGACTCTTGAGGAAGAAAGTGCTCTACTCTCAGAGTTGTTTTCAGTAGTCTATCTAAAGACCATTTTTTTATTTTTATAAAAAACAGAAACAAAAAAAACCCACAATATTTTTTTTTTATGAAACCCTGAACAGGATGGAAAAGAAAGAAAGCCAAGCCTTATGTTCCTGTCAGAGCCCCCTGGGCACATGGACTGACTTGTACAGATGGATCATCTCTCAACGGTGTTTGCATGTTTTGTTATATTGCTTTTACTATTCCCTGTTCCCTTGGCCAGGCGAAGTGTTGATTTTACCTACTTGCTCCAGCCATCCTGCAGTGCCATCATTTTTATAAAAGACTTCCAACATTTACTAGAAGACACAATACCAGATAAATACAGTGCCTTGCTGTCATGTTGAGATCTGCCCAGCCTTGGGGAGGCCCCTATATTTTTCTGGAGTGATCCATGAAAATGGCAGGACAATCCACCCTGTTTCCTTACAGAATTATTTTGTGTAGCAGGAAGTAGGGGAAAAGGCTTTGGGGAATCGCCTGTTATTTTAACGAAGGAAAATAAATCTGCATCTTAATTTGCTGTGTGCGAGTGTTCAATGAGAGAGTGACATGAACTTGGAAGAGTGTCTATCCTGTACTCCATTTGCATTCTAGGTGTAGCCTTGATTATTTTTATCCTGTGGCCCACTGGCCTTTTTCCTTCTTATTTGCTCTTCCTCTTCTAATATTCCACAACAGTTTTCTCTTCAGCATCTGCATGTCGTAGAGAGATAATGGGTATTTGTCATATCCCTTTCCAGAAGTGATGAACCCCTTCCCCCTCATTCTCAAGAACCACAACTAGGTTACATCCTTCTCCCTGTTTGCTTTGGGCACCACTGTAAATCTCCCTTTCAAAGGCTACATGAAAGGAGAAAGAATTAGTAGAGAATAGGTGCAGTACCCAGGCATGTTTTGGAAAGGTTAGGCTTACCCGTCTCAAGGGTCACTGAATAGATTTTGCCTCCTGGTATTCTTGCAGTTTTTTTTAGGAAGCACTAATGAGCCATTAAAAAAAAGCTACAGCCAGGTTTGAACCAGTATGAACAGCACTAATAGGTATTTGCATTAGTTTACATTTTATTTATGTAAATAGGAAGATAATGAGCCTGAGCGGTCACCAAGCATTTGAAAGATAATGAGGCTCCAGTAACTCCCTACCTGGCAAGGCAGCCTTCTACTGCAAAGCCATAATAGTTTACCATATATGAACTATAAATAAGCCTTAAATAATATGTGCCACATTAGGGAATTTCTCATTTCACCCCGTTTTGCTTTAACTTGCATTATGCCACACAGATTAGTTACCCCTTAACATTCTTTAGACAACAACTTTCACCATACAGACTTGAGTATTAAGCACAAAAAAGAGGATTTCCCTCATGCACACATATGCTGTTTCATTGGGTATTGGTAGATGTGCTTTATTCTAGATTGTGACTACTCTTCTATTTTATTAATCACTAAATATGGTTACTCAGTTTATGTAATGTAAAACTGTTCTCTTTCAAGAAAGAAAAAATGACTTCAATTTGAATTCCCACTCTTCTCCAACCCTAACAGTATGATCAAGTGAGTAATATATTGCATGTAAGTGCCCCTTAGTAAAATGACACATGAACACCCCAGAGCCTAAAATTTATCTCAGTTGACTACAGAAAGTGTGGGTAATTGCATCTGGCCTGGAATTGGCCCAGTTTCTGCAGGCCCTTTTGATAAGCACGTATCCATTAATTACCATTCAAAGTTCGATCCATGGAAGTCTGCAAAGGCTTATCTCGGATCTTAACAATGTAGTCCCGCAACTACAGTGCTGTAGTCTCACAACTGGACAAAAATTATTACTTGAATTCTTTAAATTAAAAAGTCATGTAGCTCGGTACCAAAGACGAATATAATTGATTGACTAGCATATAATAGTTTGTTTGCTTTAAAAGCTAGGCTGGGTTAGTTCAGTGTAGCTCTCTCTTTCTCCTTTCAGCAATGTCAAGAAGTGCTTTCTGCGAGGTTCCCAGTGGCCTTCCATCCCAAAACTCATCTGGTCCGCAGCTGCTTAACTGGAGGGCTAAAAGAAGGCTAGAATGCTTGAGAAATGAAACTTAAGATTTGGATTCAGTCTGCACAGCATTTTAACTGCAGGCTGGGCCATGAAGGATTGCAAAGCAGGAGTATTTCATATGCTGTGACTTCCTTGGGCAGAAAGCACTTCTGTTTAGAAACAGCATGTGGAAAATGTATGTAGATTGCAACATGGGGTGACTGCACATGTGTCTTTTGCGGAGTTATTGTACATGGGAAAATTGTAATTGGTCTTGAAATAGGGAGTCTGATAAGCAGACTCCAGTGCCTTGTTTTGCCATCAGAAGGCAAAGCTATTAGCCAGCTATCCATTTATACTTGGGCATCACCAGTGCAGTTGGCCAGGTGATAGTGCTTCTACAGAGAGCGTTTGCCCAGTAGAAATCTACCTCATAGACTCTGCTTTGGCTCCTTTAAGCATGAAAGCTGCTATCAGAACGTTCAAGACTGCTTGCCAGCTCTTCAGTGTTAACAGCTTACCCACTCTCTATACTCAGTACTTGCTGCATTCCGCTACCCTCAATCTGTCTCTCCAGTAACGATCCACTCTTGGACCATCAGGAAACACATAGCTCCTTGCTGTATTTGTATGTAGCAAAATATGTGTGCTTGTTATGCATGGGGAATCTGCTGACATAGTACTAGAAAGTTGTACTAGAAAGTGCTTCCCATTTAGAAAATGTGCGATGTTTTTGAAGGCTGTAGCAAGGTGAAAATCTACGATTGTGACATCCGGTAGTAAAGTATCACCTCTTCTACAGGCATTCCTGGCCAAAAGTGAGTACAGGTTTTGCGGGGAAGGGAGTAACCTTGTGGTCATTTTGCTCAAGTTTACCTGTTGTGGGTGGGAGATTTGCAGTCTTCGTGGCAGTTTTAACCCTCTGAAAATGAGCCTCACTTTTCACAACAGCCAGTTTCCTACTTGTTTGCTGTGTGTGTCCCAGTAGATACCTGTTACCTAGATAGAGGGCACATGCTGGACACACACATGAGACCTGATTGGCCATGGCATGAGTCCCATGTTCGCAGGTATGGTTCCACTTCTTTAATGTTACAAGGTTTTGCAGGATTGCGTTCTTGGCCATGTCAGGTGAATTAGCCTTACCACTTTTAATGAAATACTTTATTAGCCTGGCACTTTGGAAGGGCTGCAAATGGGCAAATATGATACTATAGCTACTTCTTTTATAAGGATATTTTTCCAAATTGCATTTCAGTGGCTTCTGCCAAGAATTTTGGTGTGCAAGCTTATGGCTGCGAGACTCTGAAACTCATTCTGTGCCAAAAGAAAGCCACTCCTGAAAGCTCTTCATGCTCCTAGAGCAAGATGAGACTTACCCAAGCCAGGATTTTGAGGTTGAAAAAGATGAGTGCTCATTGCCAGTTACACCAGGGGGAGAAAGCAGAGAGCACACTTGCATGTCAGGGCTTGTGATTTATTGCCTCAGAAAAGTACCTGATAGAAGAAAGAGCTGAAAGAGAGAGAGAAGGAAGGAAGCAGAATAACTTCGTATATCAGTAATTTGATCTTCAGTAAAAGAAGAAGAAACAAGCCAGGTCCAGAGGCAAAGGAACAAATTATCTGAATTTTCTACAGTGTCTCAGGATGCAGCTTTAAGAAGAAAACCTTGCCAAGATCATCCAGCAAGCACTACTGAAACTGTGTGCGTGTCTCCATCATTTTTATTTTTCCACAGAAAACAGGATTCGAGGGTTCCGTGTTGTTAAGCGTTCAACAATGGCCTTTTTTCTGAGAAGCACAAGTTGATTTTTATAAAGAAAAGAAAAGAAGAAGTCTTGTCTCAAGAAAACATTGGCTGTTTGGCAAGGAGCACCTGGGTCATGTGTAACCTCGCTCTGAGAACCCCAAGAGCTGCCTGCAGACAAGCAGCCTCTTGAATCAGATTTCATGGAAAATTAAGGGCATGAAGCGACCTGTCAGAATAATTAAAGTCTGACCCAGGGCCAGACAGCTTCAAACAGATGTTGGGCTTCAGCAGGAGAATATTTCTTTGTTTTACACTGCATTTTCCCATACGGAAAAGAACATCTGTTTGGATGATTTTTGCACAGCCCCTCTGCTCTCCTGGGTCTGGATTCTCCACCAGCTAAAGGGGTGCAACGGGCAAAATAGCCCCACAGCCCTGCTTTGTGCTAAGGAGCACATTGTCTGCTTCCGGAGTGGCTGGAGTAGGAAGCATGGCATGAAGTCACTTAGTTGTTAAGTTTCTCTAGTCTCACACCCTCAGAAAAGCTGCTTGGCCCACAGAGTCCCGGCATTCTTCCTCTCTTTGCTCCTTGCACTTAGAGCAGCCTGATGCTCCACCTTTGGACTGGTATTTTTCCTTCAGAAGAGGAAGTGGAAGAAAACAAATTTCCAGTCTACCAGGTACAAATGTCTTTGGGTACGTGTCCCCATATCAGATTTCCATCCAGTGCATCAGTAATAAAACATCTTTTAATTGCCCCAGTTAATTTAACTGGCTTTAAGAAGATAGTCAGGCTCGTGTTTGTCACTCCAAAATATCTGGAGGACAGCAGATTGGGTGAAGCTCTTCTAGGCACTCCCTTGACTTTAAGCTGATCACCACAGTGGCAGAGTATGGTTGCCATTTTTTTCAACCAGGCAGCCCAAACAAGTCTTTCTTACTATTTAGTAAGCTGGAAACCTACAGAGATGGATACTAAAAATGGCAGGCTGGTTATTTTTTAAAAGCTCAGAAGCAGCATCTCAATCTTAGCAGTACTACACTTTTCTCATCATGTTAATTCTATGAATCCTGGATTTTTCCTGATGATGCTGTCCACAGCTCTCATTGGAAAGAACACCTGTGGAGTTTAACTGCAACCTAACTGGTTACCATTTGATGACAAGTTGTGGAGACTTTTTTCATACCACACCCCAAGCAGGGAGCGTCCTGCCCCCCCCCCCCAATGAAGACAAATTGAGATCTACCTAGATCCTTTGCTATTTCTCTGCAGCTTCTGATATCCCAGTTGTTGCTGAATAACAAGATTTCATTCATGATTGGCTTTGCAGCTTGGGCACTGCCCCTATGAGAGTCGTCCTTCAGGCACTTTCCCTATGTTTCTGAACTGAATAGAATTCAATTCTCAGGTGAGTTGCGAGGAAACACAACACGTAATTGTTTTCATAGAGGACGAAAAAAACCAGCCAGAGCTCTGATGTCACAGCTCAGGAAGTGAATTACTAGCCAGATCCAACACACAGTAAGGAGCCTGTCTCAACAGCAGCAACCAAGAGAGAGAGAGGCCTGCGGGCCCCAGAAAACTAGTAGCAGCTGTAGCAGCCGCACATAAAATGTTCTCTTGCAAAGCCTTCCCCAAGAAGCGTCTGCTAATCTCCAACAAGGGTTTTCTAAAGCTCATACCATTTGTGTGTTTTGGTGATAACAGTCCTGTGTTCTTGCTTTTGGAATGATTGTTCTCATTAGCTTGTACTATTTATCTGACGCCTATTGCTTTTAGTATTCCTGCATTCTGCTTGTGTGTAGAGCAGCCTTCGTCAGATGTTTCGGACTACAACTCCCATTAGTCCCAGCCAGGGTTGGCTTGGGCTGTTGGGAGTTGTAGTCCAAGACATCAGGAGGGCACCTGATTGGTGAAAGCTGGTGCAGAACCTCAGGGTGTATGTGCACTAGGAACTGTCTGTGTGTGATATCTCCATGAAAGCAAATTAGGCAGGTTATGTGGCATTGAAGAGACATCCCGGATGAAGCTGTAGGATACACTTCCTGGTGATCCACTTAGGAATCTGCCTTGTATTGAGTCAGACCATTGGGACATCTAGCTTTGAATCGTCTACACTTGACTGCCATCAGCTCCCCAGGTTTTCAGGTAGGGGACTGATGGGGATTAAGCCTCAGACTTTCTCTACAGACCTATGGCTCTTCTTCAGCATTTAATGGCATTGATGGGGGGAAAGACAGCACACAATGGTTTTAGACTTGTAACGTTTGTGAAACTGGCCCTGAAATTTAGGCTGGCTCTTTTAATATGTTTACCATAGGCATCATTGTCTCTTGGCATCATAGGTTGTGTCTGTTGGCTCTCTAACAGCACAGTCCTATGTGCATGGCAACTCATAAGCATGTCCCATTGACTTCAGCAGGATCTACTCATTAGTAAACATGTACAGGATTGTTGCCTAAACCTCCCAAGAAGTTTGCTATTCTCTTAGGCATGCTAAAACATCAAGAGCAGATTAACAACATTAGTCCTCCCAAGAGGAGCCTGTGGCACTGATTGTGCTATTTATAGCATTTGAGAAGTGTGAACTACCAACCCAGTGTTTGTGAACTTGTTCATGCAGGGGATGGGATGAATAAAAAGAAAAAGAGTGTACCCCTCTGCATACAGAAGGTGCTTCCTGGTTGTGGAAGGGCTGTTTTTACACCTTGCACTACATAAGAATTGCTTGAAGAAAAAGTGAAACTAAATTCTAGGATGTGCCTTTGATAGTACAGATTCTTGCCTGTCAAATGCTTGCACAAATGGATGTGTAAGAAATACCATTACAACATTTAGTATATGCTTGTGAAAATTCTTGCTCAGGCATTTGCAGCACATTTCTGGGGCTGCGTCCTTTCTGAAAACTGTTCTTTAGATCCGTCCCATTGGCTCAGTTCAGTTGTAACGATCCTGGTCTGAAACGTCATGGTTAAGTCAGCCCAGGCACGACCCTGTTAGTTTCTTAAGCCACTGTTTCCCATGAACCAGGAAACTCTGGTTTAAGAGCTCCCTCCAAACCAGGGCATGGTTTTCCAGAATTCCTTATGAAGAGGGCTTGATTGTTAAACCGCTCTGGGAATTGTAGCTCTGGGAGGGGAATAGAGATCACCGATCAACACCCTTAACAAACTATAGCTCCCAGAATTGTTTGGGCGGGGGGAGAGCCAAAACTGTTTAAAGTGACACCACAGTGCTTTCAATGTATGCTGTGAATGTGACCTTTGTTTGACAATTGGGGGAGTACAAGATTGTCCCTATTTTCACCCGTGAAATGCGTGTATAACTATTTGCTCTTCCTGTCCCCACCCAACCCCAACCCCCCGAAATAAGCCTCTAAAAGCACTGGTCAGTTATGCGGGTTATGGCAGGTAATGTCTGCATCCTGCTGTTTGTACTGCCAAGTGCCTGTCTGCTTCTTGTTGGTATCTTTGTGGTTTGCCTGTCTCTGGTAGCCCCAAGCAGCATCAATGCTGGCAAGAGCAGGGGCGAGGGCTGGAACATTAGGCCAGCACAGCAATTTGGAGGAACAGTCTGCTGGAGCTGGGGGGTGGGGAATAATAAAAAACTGAAATGGTAAATCTCTAGCTTACCTCCAGCAGCTGTGCAGACATAACAGAAGAGGTAGTTCTCAAGTTACTTCCCCAAGCCTCTCCTAGAAACCCAATGGATTTCCCTTGGGAGTTTAATAGTCTTCGTCTGGGCTGTCAAAAGGCACACAGGCCTGCGTGGCAGTTTATTGCTCTTCTCTTCCACCCTCTCCAAGCCTTTGTTTGCGGGGGTGGGGGGAGTTGTTTTGTTTCCCTCCCTACCCCCCTTTCCCCTGCCATAATGAGCTTGTGTAGGCAGGTCCTAAAACTATTATTGTACCTCTTTGGGGATCTACTGGACATCTCATTAAGCGGCTGAGGGTAGGTGAAGCACTTTTTCAAGAGCTTGTTATCGGCCCTCTTGAGTGTGGGTAGCATCTGTGGTTCGTGATCCTGGCTTTGTGCATCTTTCTTTTGGAACGGAGGTTTGCTTCTGCCACTTTTGCTTGCATAACTAATTGTGGTCAGTGCTGGAGATGCACCCACCCACCTCCTAAGTCTCTCTTCAAATCAAACTCTTTCTCTCTCCACCCCCCCCCCTCCACTAACTGAGATGCTTAATGAGGTCCCAGGGGGACCCTGCAGAGAGAGAACTAATTAGGGACTTGGATGCAAAACCATCGAACGGTACAAGACGAAACGAGGGCTTCCTTGAACCCACCTTTTGTGACAGACCATGGGGGAGGAATGCCAGATGTCCTCCTTCCTCGTTCTGCACACTGGGGTGAGGCTGAAGCCTCCCCCCCAGCCTCCGCTGGCCTGCCCAAGCAGCTGGTGCAGAGGCAGAGGCGACGCTTAATACATTTTAATTAGCATCATTAAACTCTTTCAATTTGCTAATTGTTTCTCCTTTTGATCTTCTCTTCTGACCAAATTAACCCTCCAGGGAAGGAAAGGGATGATATGTGTGTGCTTTAGAACCGCTTCTAGCCAGGTGAAGACTTCATTATCCATTGTGATGGAGACTCCTATGGGCAAAGCTGGCTGCCAGGATGGGGTGGGGTGGGGAATTGACCATGGCGGAGGATGCAATCTGAGAGGTAGACCGCAAGATGCTTTGCACTGTTACAGGGACGCTGGGGCACACCTCAGTTTGGACATGGTAGCCACTGGAGGCAACAAAACGAATATGCTGTGCTTGTATGATGCTGCAGAATAGTTTTTTCTTCCTTGATAGGTCTAGCTAAGATGACTTAATGTTACTTGCACCGAGCTCAGTTGGTTAGAGCACCGTGATGATAACGTCAAGGTTGCAGGTTCAAACCCTGCATGGGGCCGCTGCATATTCTTGAATTGCAGGCAGTTGCAGAAGTAGATCAGCATTTCCCAAACTTTTTAATGTCTAATGTTTTACAATTTTTAGGTGTTGTAAGCTGCCCAGAGTAGCTGGGGAAACCCAGCCAGATGGGTGGGGTCTTATTGTTATTATCATTATTAACAGGAATGGAGGTATATTTAACTAGTGCGGCATTCACATGGGACTGCATCTCTCTCCTAGCCTTTAAAAAAGCCATTTAAACTAGTTCATGAACTTCCTGCCTTGGTGGCCTCCCAGAGTAGTTTGATACTTGAATGCCTGTATGAATGGGTTCCGCAGGAGGAACCAATTAATTCAGCTTCCCTGGGCAGAAATTTATAGCTTAAAGAGCTTCCAATTGTAGTCACATGGCTGCCAGGGCAGCAGGAGGAGAGGAATCTGCAAGAGGATATAGGACGGCTTCCTTGTATTCAGTGTAGTTATGGAGAAAAGCAAGAGGAAGCCAGGACAAATCAGTTCTTGCATGCAGCCCTGCAGTTTGGTGCCGAAATTAGTTATGAGAGTTGGTTCAGCACATGCTAGTTAAACATTTTGGGGGGGGGGATCAGTGCTATTTTTCTAGAAAAAGAGGTGCTGGAACTCACCACGAATGCCTCCCTTTTTCTCTTGTGATGGCAATGGCACCCACCTGAGAGGTGCTGGAACTGGTTGTCAGTGAGTTCCGGCTCCCAAAAAGCTCTGATGTGAATCCATCCACTAAAGCACTCATATTTGTTTGGCAGGTGTCAAACTGCCATGTTTCCTTGACTTTTTTTCCTCCCCTGGGACATCCACTCAAGGGCATCATCCAATTATTGAGATCCTGTTTTTTTTCAGTCTGCAGAAACATATATGTGTACACACACACACACACACACAGCAGCCGCCAATATTTTGCAAACCCTCCCACCCCTGGCAAAAGCACTTCCGGGTCACGTGGCCAGCGTAACAAAGCTGCATCTGGCAAGCCAGCACAGCACACGGAAACGCCGTTTACCTTCCCGCCAGTAAGCGGTCCCTATTTATCTACCTGCACCCGGAGGTGCTTTCGAACTGCTAGGTTGGCAGGCGCTGGGACCGAGCAGCGGGAGCGCACCCCGCCGCAGGGATTCGAACCGCCGACCTTTCGATCGGCAAGCCCTAGGCACTGAGGCTTTAACCCACAGCGCCACCTGCGTCCCCATACCCCATACCTCGGGTTACAGACTGCCAAAACCCGGAAATACCGGAATGGGTTTTGGTGGTCGCGCATGCACAGAAGCGCTAAATCGCTCTTTGCGCATGCACAGAAGTGCCAAATCGCAACCCGCTCATGCGCAGACGCGCTGCTGCGGGTTGCGGATGTGCATCCTGCATGGATCACGTTCGCAACCCGAGTGTCCACTGTACTGACATTGCCAAGATTATGGCTCAGCCGCACAAGCATCAATGGCTCATATCATTTAATGTAATATCAGTCATGCTGCCTGAGCTTACATGTATGTATACTCTGAAACAGCTCCTTCATCGTTCACCTATTCCC
Organism: Podarcis cretensis; assembly: GCF_951804945.1. Taxonomy (NCBI): domain Eukaryota; kingdom Metazoa; phylum Chordata; class Lepidosauria; order Squamata; family Lacertidae; genus Podarcis; species Podarcis cretensis. The sequence continues at coordinate 34,806,673 of NC_137185.1, read as the reverse complement.
GGTAAAGTCTGCATGGGATTACAATCATGCAATGAAATTCTATGTTTATGCAGAAGTTAAGGGTTCAGGGGGGCTTACTTCCTGGTAAGTGTGCACAGGATTCAAGCATTAATAGTTTGTGATGTGTCTCTCTTACTGGTGCTGGTGGACCCAAGAAAAACAACAACTGATTCTTGGTAGTTCAGCATAAACCTCTAGGTGAGTCATTCAGTGTCCTAGATTGTGGTTTACAACATCATCATGCACAGTAGCCGAACAAATTGAAACTCAGCAGCGCCAAATTAGCTTCCTCTGGCTAACCAATTTCTTTCCTACAGTATAAACTCACCTGCTCTGGCTCAGTTTTCTCTATGTGGGAGCATATTCAGCAGTGTTTGCATGGAGGGAACTATTCCCAGCTCTTCATCTTTTCTGGATGAGTTCATTAGGCACAGCTGCAAAATATAATGCTAATTCTCTACATTTTATTTCCAGATGAAAAAACGGTCTCCCTTGCATACACAAAAGAAACGTGCTGATCGTAAAGGAAAAGCTGGCTTCGAAAGGAGTGTTCCCATAGCCCATAGCCACGTTCACGGAAATGAATATTTTGGGTAACCGGTTGCGGCAAACCCATTTAAAAAGCGTGGGGAAACCAAAGGCAAGGCCATTTAGGTATCATTTGTAGGGCTGTTGGAGCCGTCCCATCTAGGCTGCTGCTCCGTGCAGAAAAATCTTGGCAAAGGTTTCGGTTTGGGGGAAATCAGGATTCGCATAGCAGGCTTAAAAATCCTTGGCTGTTCAGAGACTTAGCAGAGACCGTGACATTTCACAAAACCACAAAGTCATGAGTGAAATCCTAGCAGTCTCCTGTGGCTCAAATAAGATGCGGTGGTGATTCTCTTCCTCCCTCCTTCCCTTTCCCCCCCCCCCTCAACTCATGTGGGTATGTCCTCCAAAGTATGGGAAGAGCTCCAGACGTTCATTTCTAAAGATTAAAAATGCCAAGGCTCCAATTCTGGCCAGTGCCTTTAAATCAAGCGAGGGCAACCCGCAATCCAAAGGAGTAACATTCAGCCTAATTTCATGTGTGTATCATGTATGAGTGAGGTGGGGGTGGCAGAAAGAGAAAGGAAAGGCAGCCTGCTAACTTTGGGCTCTGCCAGCTGCTGACTTTGGCCATGAACTCCAATGGTGTACATCTTGCCAACATATTACCCGCAAGGAAACTGGGCCCTCAATGGGGAAAAAACATGGTTCTGCATTCCTGTTACAAATTCTCTGCGGCAGCAAGAAAAGCTACATACCCCAGTCATGGTGACAGCTTCCTTTTTTCTCCCCCTTTCACTCAGAAAATAAAACTTTTCCAATTTAATAGAATATCTCTGTGATTCCAGAGGTGAAGGTGACCCAACCTGTCACTAGGTTATGGCCTATATTAAACGTCTCAACCGTTTTCTAGGTTGCGTTTGAGCCATTTCCTTCATTACGGTCCAACTCTGCTCTCTAGGAATCCACTCGTAAGCCTACCCTATCCGAAAGGCATTGCCTTCATGCTGAATTTGTGTGTGTTTCCCGACATTAAATTGTAGCTTGAGTGTGGAGTAATCGTGATCCAAAGTAAATTGGGGGGGGATATTTAAACTTCCCATCACAAACTGTGGTCCCAATGCAGATCACCCCGATTCCAACATTTGGGGCTCACTAGACTAAACATTGTTAGACATTTTTGCAACAGAGTTGCTATTCTCTTTCCATCTTAAAGCCATGATGTGGTGCTGCTAAAATGCCCACGTCTGGAAGCACCCCAAAGTTTGGGCCATAATTTTATGTGTTGAATTGGCCTTAATCCATGAAGAAAGGGCAAAAATATGTGTGTGTGAATCATATAAACATGCTTTTATTATTATGACACACTACACCAGCTGTAATAATTGTTAAATTGAGACAAAGTATAAATATGCCCACATTTATATTGATTATTTGTAATTAAGATAGTATATGAGAGGATTAACAACATCTGGAGGGTTATGGTCTCCCCACCCATTCCCAGCATTATTCACTCAAACAAAGGCTCAGGAGATTACATTGTTTCATCTTAGTACAATGATGCTAGTATTTAATGACTCTCCATCTAGTTATTTTCCCTTCTCTATTTTCCGCCTTAGAATAAAACCATGAGCTTTTACTATAACCAAAGAAGGGTAAATGCCCGATCCAAATGAGTTTGCAATTATTATTTTTGAATCCACTTTTAAAAACCATGTAATGTGAATTGTCTCTCTTCTTTCTAAGTTGATATCTTGTGTTAATTCCCCCGCCCCCCTGGAATACCATAGAATTCGGGGGAAGGGGGCACCAGGACAAACTTCTCAAAGATCTGACAACTCTCTGTCTCAAAAAAAGAACCCCGCCAGTTTATGGTAAAATCTAAGCTTTTCACTCATTCCCTGATTTTTAAGAACTCAGGAAGCATATAAGCCACAAGATGGCGCTCCATTACCATTGTCAGAGTAATTTTTTAGACATTCAAACAAGCTTTGATGTACATATAGCAGACGTGTATGTGCTTTAAATCTGGTACCTTCCCCGATGACTGCAGTGGACTCCAGTTGGCAAAAGCTTACACCAACAGAAACCTGTTACGTCTTAAAAGGTCTTCTTCACATGCGTTGCTGTAAGAGATTATCAGCACATTTACCCCTTTGGAAGAGCTTCTCTAAGCCCCTTGATCCATAGTAAAGGTAAAGGGACCTCTGACCATAAGTCCAGTCATGACCAACTCTGTGGTTGCGGCACTCATCTCGCTTTATTGGCCAAGGGAGCCGGTAAACAGCTTCTGGGTCATGTGGCCAGCATGACTAAGCCGCTTCTGGCAAACTAGTGCAGTGCACGGAAACGCCGTTCACCTTCCCGCCAGAGTGGTACCTACTTATCTACTTGCACTTTGATGTGCTTTTGAGCTGCTAGGTTGGCAGGAGCAGGGACTGAGCAATGGGAGCTCACCCCGTCGCAGGGATTCGAACCGCTGACCTTCTGATTGGCAAGTCCTAGGCTCTGTGGTTTAACCCACAGCACCACCCGCGTCCCCTTTGATCCATAGTACTGTACAGTTAACCGCTCCTTTCAACACTGAGGATGCTAAAAAGCACACACTGCGATTTAGCCCATTCAGGGGCAGCCAACGTGGTGCCCTCCATTATGTTGCAAACGAGAACTTCCATCACCCATGACCATTGGCCACGCTTGTCGCTTCCACTTTGTCCAGGTATCCAACTTCGTCTAAAAAAAATTGCTTCCATTCATCTTTTCAGTAGGAACCTATTCAATGGTGTTAGTATACCTTTTGGTTCTCGGGAGAGAACTACCTATTTCATTTGGAGCAAAATTTCCAATAGCTCAGCCAGGAATTCGTAGTTACACAATCAGGATTGTCCCTCACCATATCATATTCCAAGGGGGGTTGAGTTTGCAGCACTGCATCTATACACTTAAAAGATCCTCTGGTAGCTCTCTTCTTAGCTATAAATTTTGGAGAAACAGCTTGTGGGCAAAAGGTTTGATTGGCCATTGGCCATGCTAGCTTGGGGTTGATGGAAGTACATCACACTGGGCTAGCCTTTTAACAAATTTCCACGCTGCGATCTTTTTTGATCGACATCCGTTGTCCCTCTCTAAGTGGAGGCAAAGGAAAAAGCACTGTTGCCACAAAAAAGCGCTGCAACCATTCAGACCATTTGTTGTTTGTTGTTTAGTCGTTTAGTCGTGTCCGACTCTTCGTGACCCCATGGACCAGAGAACGCCAGGCACTCCTGTCCTCCACTGCCCCCCGCAGCTTGGTCAGACTCATGCTGGTAACCTCGAAAACACTATCCAACCATCTCGTCCTCTGTCGCCCCCTTCTCCTTGTGCCCTCCATCTTTCCCAACATCAGGGTCTTCTCCAGGGAGTCTTCTCTTCTCATGAGGGGGCCAAAGTACTGGAACCTCAGCTTCACAATCTGTCCTTCCAGTGAGCACTCAGGGCTGATTTCCTTCAGAATGGATACGTTTGATCTTCTTGCAGTCCATGGGACTCTCAAGAGTCTCCTCCAGCACCATAATTCAAAAGCATCAATTCTTCGGCGATCAGCCTTCTTGATGGTCCAGCTCTCACTTCCATACATCACTGCTGGGAAAACCATAGCTTTAACTATACGGACCTTTGTTGGCAAGGTGATGTCTCTACTTCTCAAGATGCTGTCTAGGCCTGTCATTGCCCTTCTCCCAAGAAGCAGGCGTCTTTTAATTTCGTGGCTGCTGTCACCATCTGCAGTGATCATGGAGCCCAAGAAAGTAAAATCTCTCACTGCCTCCATTTCTTCCCCTTCTATTTGCCAGGAGGTGATGGGACCAGTAGCTATGATCTTCGTTTTTTTGATGTTGAGCTTCAGACCATATTTTGCACTCTCCTCTTTCACCCTCAATAAAAGGTTCTTTAGAGCAAATGTGTGTGTGTGGGGGGGAGGGTGCTTATCAGACAAGAAGCCATTGCTTGTGTTCTTTAAATTAACAGCATGCCCTGGAAATTTTTACGGATTATCGTGGTACATGGTCATGCATTGCAAGCAGCCCATTTTAATTTCCTGAAACCAAATTCATTGCAAGTTGTAGAAGCTGAGTCCGCTCCATTCTCCGCATCCTCTCACTTCGCTTGCCCTAGGCCATGGGTAGGCAACCTAAGGCCCGGGGGCCGGATCCGGCCCAATCAGCTTCTAAATCCGGCCCGCGGACAGTCCAGGAATCAGCATGTTTTTACATTAGTAGAATGTGTCCTTTTATTTAAAATGCATCGCTGGGTTATTTGTGGAGCATAGGAATTCACTCATTTTTTTAAAAAAAATTCAAAATATAGTCCGGCCCCCCACAAGGTCTGAGGGACAGTGGACTGGCCCCCTGCTGAAAAAGTTTGCTGACCCCTGCCCTAGGCGCTGCTTTGGAAAAAGGCCAAGGCCAACAACTGCTGGGGGAATCCCACACGCTCGCCCTCCCCTTTCCAATCCATTTCAAGGGCAGCTTTTGAGGGTGGGGGGGGGTTGTTTTTGTTTTTAATTCAAAAAATCCGGGCTGCGTGTCACTCTACCCTTTTTTCTTTTCGTAGCTCTACTATCGGCCCGCTCCTTCGCTCCTCCTCCCAAGCGTTCGCGGCGGAGAGTCGGGGCCCCGCCCCGCCCCGGTCTCGCGAGAGCAGCGGCTTCAAGAACGCGGACAATAGGGGAGCACACCGGAAGTAGACGTCTCTCTTCCGTTTCCTTGGCCAGAAGCGGAAGGAACCCCTTCAGGCCGGCATGGCGGCGGCGTGGCTGGGCTTCCTGCTCCTATGCGGCCTGGTTGCCTTCGGCGCTCCGGCGCCGGCGGGCACAGAGGAGGGTGCCTCGGAGAAGGAAGGGATTGCTGACCCGGGTAGGTGGGGACTTTGTTTCCCGAAAGCGTCTCTCCCAGCCCCCTCGCCTTGGAGAGGCGCTGAGGGAGAGCCGCGCTCTGCACGCGCTCTTGGGCGCTCTTCTCCGAGTTATTTTGCCTCCTGCGTTTGACGGTGTTTCCACCTCTTTCTCCTCCGCGCCATTGGCCATTCCGTGGGGAACAGGTTCAGGGTCTGAATTCTGAACCCGCATTTCCCTGGAGTTAAGGCCAAGTGAAGGTGTTATGGGGGGGGCGTAGTATGGTCAGAGCAGGCCTTTTGCTTGATGGGCCTTTTACGTATAAGCTAAACAAGCTATAGCTTAGGGCCCCACTTTCTTGGGCCCCCCCAAAAAACTAAAGAAAAAAACTGGATGTACATTTCCAAAATGTAAGATAAAAAAAAACCAAATAAAATAAAACCTATGTACAGCAACAGTGTTTTGTGTTGTGTAGGCTCCTATTTGTTATGTGCAAATGGCTTTAGATACCTATTAGGTCCATAAATTACTATATACAAATTCTAAAATGGGCTGATGTTAAAGATGATAACAATGGGGTCTTGAGAGAGTAAAGGTAAAGGGACCCCTGACCATTAGGTCCAGTCGTGACCGACTCTGAGGTTGCGGTGCTCATCTCGCTTTATTGCCGCGGGAGCCGGCATACAGCTTCCGGGTCATGTGGCCAGCATGACTAAGCTGCTTCTGGTGAACCAGAGCAGCGCACTGAAATGCCATTTACCTTCCTGCCAGAGCGGTACCTATTTATCTACATGCACTTTGAGGTGCTTTCGAACTGCTAGGTTGGCAGGAGCAGGGACTGAGCAACGGGAGCTCACCCCGTCGCGGGGATTCAAACCACCGACCTGATCAGCAAGTCCTAGGCTCTGTGGTTTAACCCACAGCGCCACCCACATCCCATATAGCATATATTCAACACAAAAAACAGTGACAATTTGTTGTTGACAAAGGGCAGCTGGACGTATAAAGGGCCCCATTACCTTTAGTAGCTTAGGGCCTCATCAAACCTAAATCCGGCCCAGGGTGGGGATAGAAGTGGGGCCAAAACAGTTGGAGACCCCTGACCACAGCAGAGCTCTCCAACCATGTTTAGGGACAAGCGAGGCCATCCAGGATCAGCCATGAAGTCCATTGCCTAAAATTGCTTGTTAGTCAGTAGTTACTACTTAAAGTTGGCTACCTAGACCCTCACTGGGAAAGTAGCTTATTTCATTTGGGAAGATGGTGAGGTGCAAGTCGTTTAATGGGAGACAACAGGGCATATTAGCGATGGGGGATAATGGGCGCTGTGAAGATGAGATGAGCTTTGATGAATGCACAATTGAACTGCAGTATAGAACACTGCACTGCTCATTTTTGTAGTAGATATGCTTCAAAACATGCTTGGCAGAATGGAAAAAGACAACAGGCACACCTCGAGAGATTTAGAAAGTGGAGGTCTGAGCAGCAGGGGGCCTACCAGTTCAACTGGCGCACAGCAGTATATTTACATTTGTGTGCAAACTACATGGTGTGACATACTAAATGTTCTTTCTTTTTTTCATTTCAGGGACTCCCATTGAGAATACAGTTCCTGGACACCCCCACGGTGTTGAGTCTCATTCACAGTCTTCTCCCGATAAGGCAAAACCTGTTGATTCTGATCGACCTCCCCAACAGCCAGGTGCCCCTGGAAGCTCCAAAGGTGATGGGTCTCAAGCACAGTCTTCTCCCGATAAGGCAAAACCTGTTGATTCTGATCAACCTCCTCAACAGTCAAGTGCCCCTGGAAGCTCCAAAGGTGATGGGTCTCATGCACAGTCTTCTCCCGATAAAGCAAAATCTGTTGATTCCGATCAACCTCCCCAACAGCCAGGTGCCCCTGGAAGCTCCAAAGGTGATGGGTCTCAAGCACAGTCTTCTGATACGGCAAAACCTGTTGATTCTGATCGACCTCCCCAACAGTCAAGTGCCCCTGGAAGCTCCAAAGGTGATGGGTCTCATGCACAGTCTTCTCCCGATAAGGCAAAACCTGTTGATTCTGATCGACCTCCCCAACAGCCAGGTGCCCCTGGAAGCTCCAAAGGTGATGGGTCTCAAGCACAGTCTTCTCCCGATAAGGCAAAACCTGTTGATTCTGATCAACCTCCTCAACAGTCAAGTGCCCCTGGAAGCTCCAAAGGTGATGGGTCTCAAGCACAGTCGTCTCCCGATAAGGCAAAACCTGTTGATTCTGATCAACCTCCTCAACAGTCAAGTGCCCCTGGAAGCTCCAAAGGTGATGGGTCTCATGCACAGTCTTCTCCCGATAAGGCAAAACCTGTTGATTCTGATCAACCTCCTCAACAGTCAAGTGCCCCTGGAAGCTCCAAAGGTGATGGGTCTCAAGCACAGTCTTCACCCGATAAGGCAAAATCTGTTGATTCTGATCAACCTCCCCAACAGCCAGGTGCCCCTGAAAACTTTCAAGATGATCAGTCTGAAGAAGATCAAGAGGACGACAAAGAAGGTGGAGAGGGAGATGGGACTCTTGAAGACACCCAGCCTAAGCATGATATGGGGAACTCCCGGGCTAGTCCAACACCCAAGAATGGACCTGAAAACAGCCACTTCTTTGCCTATTTGGTGACCACAGCCATTGTTGTTGCTGCCTTATATATTGCTTACCACAATAAACGAAAGGTGGGTGTTTTAACTTTTGTGAGTGTGAGCCAGTCTTGGTGCTTGGCAGAATATGTGCAGTAGTGACAGAAGTTTGGCTAGACATAATAGTGCTGTGGTCATTAAAAGAAGGATCATTATATTTCTCAGTCAAACTTAACGTATTTTTCGCCCCATAGGACGCACTTTGCCCCCTCCAAAAATGAAGGGGAAATCTGGGTGCGTCCTATGGGGCGAATGCAGGCTTTCGCTGAAGCTTGGAGAGCGAGAGGGGTCGGTGCGCACCGACCCCTCTCGCTCTCCAGGCTTCAGGAAGCTATCCGCAAGCCTTGCAAGCCCGGCGGGAGTTCCCGCAGGGCTCCCTAGGCTGCAAATAGCAGCCTGCTGCCCGGAGCGCGGAAACAGAGCGTCCCATGCTTCGGGCAGATATCCGCAAGCCTGGGGAGCCTGCGGGAGTTCCTGCAGGGCTCCCTAGGCTGCGGATAGCAGCCTGCTGCCTGGAGCACAGGGCGCCCTCTGGAGGGCACCCCGTGCTTCCTGCAGGTGTCCACAAGCCTTGCGAGCCCGGCGGGAATTGCCGCTGGGCTCGCAAGGCTTGCGGATAGCAGCCTGTTCTGGGGTCGGGGGAAGCTCAGGCTTCCCCGCCCCAGCCCAGCGGCTGGGGGGGGGGGGAAGAATAATTTTTTTTATTCATCTCCCCCCCCCCCAAAGGGGGTGCGTCCTATGGGCCGGTGCGTCCTATAGGGCGAAAAATACAGTATTTTCAAGTGAAGGCTGGGACAAGAAGCATTCATTGACATTAGTGTGATAAGTGGGCTTTTCTAATTACAGCATATTTAATCTAACCCCCCCCCCCCCCCGCTCTCTGTGCAGGATTATGCTCCTTGGTCTGACTTTCTCCCATCTTCCTGAGTGGTGCAGAATATAAGAGTTTCCATTAAATTAGTGGGATGTGTAGGGATGGATTGCCTTCTCTTACTTTGTTTTAGAATTTGTAGCTCGTTGCACATTTCCAGGGAGGTCCTTTGGAGATGTGTTTCAGTATACTAAACTTAGCCATCACCAGTTCCAATATGCATCATGGGTGTGTAGTGGGACCACTTTCTTGGACCAATCAGAGGTGTAATTTAGGCCTGCATGATACATCGGCGGGAACCAGGGCCAGGATACATTGGTTTGTGTGTCAGCACTGTATCTTGAGTGAAACTGCTAGTGTTAGGAACGGGATAGAAAAGCTAGGAGCCAAATGGCTCCGGGGACTTGGGTTGTGGGTGCCAAAACAGAATGTCTAGTTGCCACTGCGGGGTGTGTGTGTGTGTGTGTGTGTGTCAGCAACACTTTTTATTTATTAGCTTGAGAAGCATGAATTAATATGCAATTCACCTAAGTGACACATTGTTAATATCACACTTTTAGCGGAAATTGTTGATATGTGTTTAATTTGGTGTTTACAATAAAAATATTGGTACTACAGTTTTCAAAACACACTACTCTTTATTGTTAAACTCCTTAACATATATCTTTAAGATATACAGTGGTACCTCAGGTTACAGACGCTTCAGGTTACAGACTCTGCTAACCCAGAAATAGTACCTCGGGTTAAGAACTTTGCGTCAGGATGAGAACAGAAATTGTTCAGTGGCGGCAGCGGGAAGCCCCATTAGCTAAAGCAGTACCTCAGGTTAAGTACAGTTCCAGGTTAAGAACAGACCTCCAGAACGAATTAAGTTCTTAACCCGAGGTACAACTGTACTTGGAGGCTTCAGTCCTCCTTGTTTCAGTCATTCTTGAGTGTCACCCAGGCGAAAGAAAATGGCACCCAGACTTTTTGAGGTGCTTGTAAATGGAGAATCTTTCGGCGCAAAATGTGTCTGCCTCCCTGCTAATTTTGAACCTTGGAAACCGCTGCTGCTTTTTCTTGAAACTTTGATTCAGATACTGTGTAGTGGTATAATTGCATCAATTCATATGATTTCCTGAGGTTTGTGTAATGCAGTTCCTCTTACTTTGAGCAACAAGCACCTTGCAGTGCTCTTGTTCCAGCTACATGATTGTAATGTTTAAGAAAGGTCACAGGAAATTTTGAGGGGCATAGTAAAGTCAAGTGTAAGCAGGAGTGTGTTTTGAAGTGAAACCAGAAGAATGCTTAATGTCTCTAACTTTCTGGGGTTGCTTTGTAACTTCAAATGAGATTTTTTTTTTTTTTTTGGTCAGGGATATAGAATTCTGGAAAAAATAAGAGGGAATGAAGTGGAAAGAGAGGGAAACTTATGAAAGCCATATGCAGTCAGAAATGTGTACTAGGGGGTAAGCCTGAATGTTGTTGAACTGTATTTCTCATAGCTCTGTTGGCCGTACTGGCTTGGAGTGATTGGAATAGTTGTCCAAGAACACCCAGAGGACATCCCATTGGCTTTCCCTGCTGTTGGCTATCTTCTGACCTCTTTCCTTTTCATCTTGTTTTATGCTGTGTTTTCTGTTTTAATTGTAGGTCTGCACATTTTAAAGAAACATTGGGATATAAATGTTGATAAACTAACTCTAGCTGCTGTTAATTTATCTACTTGTTTGTTCTTCCACCCATAGATTATTGCCTTTGCTCTCGAAGGGAAAAAATCGAAGTTAACCCGAAGACCCAAATCCAGTGACTATCAGCTACTGGAACCAAAGGTATGTTCTTGCCCTATAGCTTCTTAAGCAACTCCTCTGAAGTTATTGATTGGATTGGATCTCTGAGCAACTGCAGTTAAAATCTGTACAAAGGTACAATATAAGCCAGGGATGGGGAGCCCCAAACTTGGGGACCACATTCAGCCTCAGGCCACACCCCTCATTGGCTTGGCTTTGCACCATCTTTGAGTAGTTTTGCTTGGCTGGAGTGTTTCCTTGAACTCTGATAATGCCTCTTCTTTGCCTGAATATAGGATAGACTGGTGTGTGAACAAAGCTAAAATCCCCAGGTTTTGCTCTGCCATTATTTGCCTCTGGCCTCACCCACCACTGACACCTGCCTCCTGAAAGCTTGCTCAGATGAGAATGCAACCCTTGGGCTGAAAAAGGTTGCCCATCCCTGATACAAGCCAGACTTTTCTCTCCAAAGACAGCTGCAGGTGAATTTAAGGGTAAAGGAGCCAACTTATTAAAAATCTGTAGTCTCCTTTTGTTCTCTCTGTTCTTAAATAGCGTGTCTCTTTTACTGATTACCAACTGAGAATCATAGGCACATGTATATAGTTGCATGAGATACATACTGTGTTTGTGCAGTAAGTCCTAATCAACACTGAAAGGACCGAACCAGAAGCAGGAGCTTGTCAGCATCGCCCTTGAGCCAGTGCCACCAACTGGACTCATACACTTCAGCCCCGACTGGGCTAGGCGAGCTGGATAGCACTTCCAGAGACCACCTTCTGCACAGGAACAGGTCAAAGTGCTGTGGACTCACAGCTTAAGAGTTGTGAGCACCGGATTCACTTCCACAAGAAGACAGTCGTCGCACAGCAGAGTATAGCAGAGTCTAGCAGAGTATATAAACAACTCGGAGAGCAGCTCTGTAGAATATCTTCTTTATTCTATCTACAACTATAATATACAACTATATACAGAGCTAAATGAGGTCTAAGCATAAATGAATGCTGAACTGAACTGAGTGTCTGCAGCTCCTCTTAGCAGCAACCTTATCTATACACACAATCTCTAACAGTCTCTCTCCGACACACTGACTGACTGACTGATGTTAGGCTGGAGCGGAATAAGTAGAGAGCAGAACACCGCCCCTCCTCTCTGGAAAATCACCAGACTCATCAGCAGATTCTTGGATATGGGAGGGGTGAAATCTCCAAACCAGAGGCAGGAGCTGAATGCTTATTGTGCAAGTTTGGCAAAAGCTTTATGGTGGAAGCATAGAACTGCACTTGAGCTAGAGTGGGAAGAAGTTGGGTCTTGGAATAAAGGATATGCCAGGTCAAAGCATTCCATATTGAGTAAATTACAACAAATGCAGCAGGCCAAAAAAGATGCAGCATTAATCTGTAGCTTATTAAGATTTACAAGTTTATCCTTGTTCATAGATGAATGAGTCATTTGTGCTGTAATGTTAATGTGTTTAACAACCTGTGTAGGGTTGCAGGTTAGCCATCCCAGGTCTTCAGGGCATTCCTTCAAACTTGTAAGGAATCTGTTAACTTAACTTTACATACCCAACATTGTGTAATATTAAATGTCTATCTCTCTCTCTCTTTAATCTGGTGTAGAGTACCATCAGTACATTTGTAAATTGATTTAAATCTGTTTTTTCTTTCTCTCTGTGCAGATCTAAAGTAAACCCAGAAATTCTTACGTGATGCTGTGTTGAATAAAAAAAACCTTGTTCCCGTATGGGCACACACAAAACATGGAGGAAGTCTTGCCTTCCGTCATGAATGAGTACAGCCCCGAAGCCTATCAGCTCTGCTGCTGTGCCCCGGGGGAGGGAGGAGCAAGAAGTGCTTTCTCTTGTGCACGTGCACTTTGGAAATGATTATGCCTCAGTCTTTCTATCCAGTGTTTGTACACCTTTTGGCTACTTGAAGTTGAACTGTGTCCCCCCATACTGCAACAGAAGAACCCAAAGGGGATAGTGTGTGTGTGTGTGTGTGTGTGTGTGTGTGTTTACACCTCTCCAAATGATGTGGTATATGATTTCTACTGTGTCAAAGGGCTGGATTTAGGAGGCACAGCTTGGCTTCCTCGCCTCCTGGCTTCCTGGCATTTTCATTTTCATAAGAATTGACCTGGTGAGTTTGTAGTTGACTTTGATGAAGGCTGTCGACTGCTGTCCATGGTATTGAACCAGAAGTTCCCTTTGTGCTCCATTGCAGTAGCTGAGGCATGTTTTGCCACACAGACCATTTGGACGTCTTCTGTTTGTAGATGGCAATTTTGAGAAATAATTATTCAACAACAAAACTGCTAGAGATGTCAGAATACGTGAAAAGGCAGGATCATCATGCTCAGCTTGTACTTCCTAATTCTTGATTGATTTGGCATATTTCTGATTCACTAGAGACTAAACGTCAAATGATCAGGAAGCTGCTGGTATAAAAGACTTTGGGTCGGGGGTGTTCGAATCCCTTTCCTCCCCTCACTCTGTGCCAAACTTCTTAGAGAAGAATCTTGATTGATTTGTAAATCGATAGTGCCATATCCCCATTCCAAAATGTCCCAGGAGGATGGCAGTTGTGTCCGGGGCTGTTCCAATCCACCGAAGGCCACAAATAATTTAAAGATTATATACCCTTGGCCGATCATTTTCAAGGAAAATAAAACTGTAAATATTTGCTGTTAGTTGTAACAAATGCACTGTCTTAGCACTTAAGAGACCCTCGCTTCTAAAAACCAAGAATTTAATTGCTTGTTACATAAGTCTAAAAGTGTTTCTTCACTTCAGAAACCAATTTGAGGCACCGCTTCTTAATTGTGAAGGGCACTTGTGTAAAATAGATCACCAATGCACCACTGAAAATGGTAGTTCATGAGTGTGTGTATGTGTAATTGCATAGCAGTGCTGTTTTCTTTCCTAAATCTGAATTTCTGGTAATTCCACAGAGCAGGTTGTAATGCACAACAGCCTGTTCTACATAATGTGAGTTTAGGTTTGGTGGCTTTCACCACACTGCAAGTGTTCTTTTAGGCTGGTTTTATTTTTATTCACCACGAGGAAATGGAAATGAAATGTGAATGAGAAAGTAGTTTTGATGTTTGCCTGAGGTTGCATTTTGTCTTGTGTATTTCCTGTCGAAATCCTTTGCTTTCGCAAATGGAATGAAACCTGTTAAGCCACAAGTTGTCCCTCTCCGAAGGACAGTGGGGGCCCCCATCTTTTCTGCAGTTCCTTTCAACCGATTCTGCCTGCAGAAATGAAGCCACAAAAATTGCATTTTTGAATGCTCTTCTGCAGGAAACTTGCTTATCTGGTTGGGGGTGGAGGAGAGAATCTAGCCCAGCTCTTTGTCTACTGTGCAATTACAAATTTGCAGGCCATTATGAGCACAGGGGAGCCTTCACACCCGATTCTCTTCTTTCAACCCTCCAGCAGCCTGATGTCGTGCAGTTCAATTCCACCACATCATTCGGCCGCATGTGTAGACCAGACCCAAGCCACTTTGCCCATGAATCTTTGCTATCTCATGGAAGTCCATGGGCCAGCTGTAGACCATTTGGTTTTTAAGTAGCCATACAGATAAGAAACACGCAACAAATGGAGAGGATGGGTCTTGCATGTCCCCACCGCCAACTGGCCAGTAAATGACCTCTTGGTTTGCAACCAGCAGATGAAGTTCCTCTTTTGGCACATAGTGTAAATTTCTGGAGTGCAGTAGGATTTCTGGCTCCGAGCTGTTGGTGAATAAGCACTGGTGGGTGGATTTTGTCATCATTCTTGTTTCTCTAATTCTAAAAGAAAACTGGGAATGTTCCCCCACTTTCATATATTTTGTGTTATTTTTACCTCAGGCAAAAGGCTAAAGTTTTAAGCAGGTAAAAGCTTGCCTGCTATTTCTGTGTTCAATTTTTTAAAAAGCTGAACATCACTTGAATCGAGTTCTGTTGCTGGATCACATTCCTGTCAAATGTGGGGTGGGGGTGGTGGGAGAGGGGCTTTCTCTCATTGTTCTTTTCTTTTTTAGGTCACCTCCATTCCCTATTTGATCCCGTAAGTGTGTTTCTGGTTTTTGCAGCTTTTAAAAAAAAGACACTTTAGGAAAAAAAAGTTCAGGCTTGTTTTTAATCAATTTGTATTTTCCCTCCTGTGTGGTGGATTAAATAAATGGATACATGAAACCTTTTGTTTTCTTGAAACATCAATTTCTAAACTGTCATAGCTAGGTAGAGAGATTATAATGAGATCTTTCCTCCAGGCCTCTGCACTCTGTTCCAACTATCCAATTTCCCCTTCCCTTTTTTTCTAAACTGGAAAGCCCTGGGTGTTGTAACCCTTTTTCACAGGGGAGTTGCTCCAGCCCTGTGATTATTTTGGTTGCAAGGTTACAAGATCTAAGCGTCTTTGTTCTGAAAACACATCTCACACTCCTAAGTCACGCCACCTCAAATCATCCCTATGGAACCATATAATGCTATTTACTTTTAGTCATGTGAATGCAATCTCCATTAACTTTGTAGGGTGGAGAAAGCAGTTTCCTTGACAGGTGGTTCATTGGTTTGGCTTTCACCTGTTAACAAACACAAAAGCAAATGTACAACAGAGCGAAAGCTGCTGACTTCCTGGTGCCATTTAGCGCATTGACACTGTGTTCATGTTAGCTGTCAGGATCTTAGCTTCCCGGAGGGAGATCAATCTGATAACGGTCTGGAACAGGTGTAGGTTACATGGTACTCTCCAGATATTTTGGACTACAATCCCCATTACCCCTAGTCCGTGTGGCTAATGGTCAGGGATGATGGGAATTGTAGTCTGTAATGTCTGGCAGGCACTTGGTTTGCTGCTCCTACTCTAGGGTAAACAGCCAGGCCACAGCAAGTCTAGATTCCACTGTAAGGAATGAATTTGGTACCTTCTGCATGCAGAGCTTGTGCTTGCTCGCTCCCGTAAGGGAAGTCCTAGTTTGTTGACAATATGTCATCAGTGGAAAGTCCAATAATGAGGTGGATCTCACATGGCCCAAGTGATAGAGGTTATGTTAGCTTTCAGTCAACAAGAGTGCAGTCATTGCAACCCAGTCGGGTCCTGGGAAATTCCAACACAACCTAGGAAATCACATGCAGGATGATGAGTGGTCGAGGCCCCTGCTCATAACAGCTAGGATCCTTTGCTTTTTTATTTTAAAATAAAATAGTTTCAATGCTGCCTCATCCAGGGTGGCAAAGAGGGGGGTAGGGTAGAATCAAAATTGTAGTGTTGGAAGGGACCCTGAGGGTCATCCAGTCCAACCCCCTGCGATATAGGAATGCTGCCCACAGCCATCCCTGGTTGGGCTTGAACCACCGAACCACTCCTTGCACCACAGAAGGGCTATCGCTTTGCAAGAAGGAGTTCCACTGGCCTGGGATGCCTAGCCCTCAGAGTTGGTATGGATGTCCTGTATGTTCACCTCAAATGGATTTTCAGCTTTCAAGGTGTCTAGGGGCACAGAAAGAGGCAGTCTGCAACAGAAATTTGAGATAACTGATAATGGTCACTGACTGCATTGCCTGGCCAGTTTGGGCCATTCTTTTGAGATGATAAATACCTTAGTTAATTGAATCCAGGTCACAGGCCTACCCTGTTCATACACAAAATAATGCCCTTAAGATTGTATCTGAAAGATTTGTAAGTCAAATGAACCATTGGGAGAGGTTTCCCCAAGATACTTCCTTTGGCAGAGGAAATATTGGGGTCATTAAGAGTCAAGATTGCTTCAGGATTGCTCTCCTGTACTATTTCAGACATGTGGCTTATGTACTTATTTATATGTGCTTACCTTGTGCACTTAGGAACTTTAATTTTATTTATGGCACCTTAGATTTCTTGTCACACAGGTCTTCCGCCCATTTCAAATCTTTCTAGCCATTTTATTTTAAGGGCGTTAGCTTTGGTTGCCCTAGTGCTTTGTCTACTGCTCCCGTTATGTGCTGCATTTTCTTATTCATCCTTGTTAATGTTTCTTCTGTTGAAGCAAAGCGGAGCCTTCCATGCTCCGAATAAACCTGTCCTTAAATGCTTAATTTCTGCTGCCTTTTGCATTTTAAGATCTGAGGGGACTGACAGACTCTCTGCCACTTCCCCACCCTCTGCCATTGTGAGTCTTGCCTTGTGCTTCAGAGCTGCCTGCAACGTGAAATGGATAAAAGATGCTATGTGTACTTTTATTTTTAAAATAATCTTTATTAATTTAAATTACACACATACACAAAGAATTTACAATCTCATACTACAAAAAGAAAATCAAAGAAAAAACAATTAAGAACAGTGAAAAGAAAATACAGAAGGAAGAAAAAGCAGATTTATGTCCATAAAAACAACAACTTAATCTTCCTAATTAATACTTAAATAAACACTTAAACAAAAAAGACTTCTGACAAAACGAGTCTTCCAATCATTCTCATTGTACTGTTTATACTGTTGTTTTTTCCGCAGTTTTATATTCTTTAATATTGTTCCCATCTACTCCACAAACGGTATTTGTTGTGTTTACAAGTATCACTCAAGTTCTGCTAATATGGTGTGGCTGGTACAATATGATCTTATATAATCCTTAAATATTCTCTATTCTCCAAATATTTTCTGGTTCAATACTTATCTAACTCTTCCCATCAGTTTTGTTAGTTGTCATAGCTGTCAACTTTCAGATTTGAGAATAAGGAATCAGCAGCCTCACCTGTCCCTGGGACAGTCTACGGGATATCTAACAATCCAGGATAGTAGCGGGAAGCAGCGAGAAATGGCGTTGGAATAAGGGATTTTCCTGCAAAAAAAAGGGAAGGTTGAAAGCTATGCTAGTTGTAAATATTCCAACATGAGTATCTGCCAATCTGTGATTGTCGGTATTCTTTTGTTTTTCCACTTCTTCACCACAAGAATTCTTGCTGCTGTGGTGGCATACATGAACAGTGGCCATGTCTTTTTAAATTTCTAATGGTAAAATTACCACTGCTACTTGTGCTTTTAATTGACTTATGTTTTTCTCTCTCTAATCTCGATCACTGTCAGCCAGATAACTTTTCACTACTGCTTCTGCTGAACTTTGGTTTATTTTGGAAAGAAAAATAGCTTTAAATAACTTCCAGAGAGCTCTCAGGGCAAGCAATCATCTTGATTCAGCATTGCTCCACTCCTCAAAGGGCACCGGTTCCTCACCCCCAATTTTAGGCCTGTGCCAACGTCACCTACTTGCCATCGTGCAATTTGTTTTAAAGCACAGTTTCACTTTAAACGAAGAGCCAGGGCCCATTTTATCAACTTGCTTGAAGATAAGCAAACCAGGCCACCCACAGGGTGATCTGATTAGCTGGAGCCGATTAGCAAAGCTCAGACAGACTTTGTTAGGAGGGTGCAAAGTTTAGGGCACTAAAACCAGGGTGACACCGGTGCCTGCCTCCTGTTGTTGGTATAGTGGCACCATCACCTAGATATTCCTGGAAACACAAGGCAGAGCAGGAAACGGCAGCTTTAGCTGCCAACTGGTGGTTTTATTTTCCCTGTAAATAGCAGGGAGAGGATTTTTTTTCTTGTAATTGTTTATGGCAACCTTACAGAATGAAGTCTGTAGTGGATTGCAGGCATCTAGCGTTTGGAGCCCAGATAATTCTTGGATAATTTCAGCATGATCCTAGCTAGAAGCGCGTTGTCTTGACCTGATCACTGCAGAAGCTTGACCTGATCACTGCAGAAGCTTGACCTGATCACTGCAGAAGCTTTATAACTGCAAAAAAATGGGGGAAGTGCCTTTCTTACCATTGGATTAAAGGAGATACTGGGGGCGTGAGGCATAGTTTGTGCCTCGTGTCCAAAGTGTGCACAAGTTGTCTGTGCATAAGATCTCTCCATGTTCTCCGGGACACTGCAGAATCTTTAGGAGTTTTTAGGAGAGCCAAGATGGCTTTTGGATTGCTCTCCTGTACTATTTTTGGGACGCGGGTGGCGCTGTGGGTAAAAGCCTCAGCGCCTAGGGCTTGCCAATCGAAAGGTCGGCGGTTCGAATCCCCGCGGCGGGGTGAGCTCCCGTTGGTCGGTCCCAGCGCCTGCCAACCTAGCAGTTTGAAAGCACCCCCGGGTGCAAGTAAATAAATAGGGACCGCTTACTGGTGGGAAGGTAAACGGCGTTTCCGTGTGCTGTGCTGGCTTGCCAGATGCAGCTTTGTCACGCTGGCCACGTGACCTGGAAGTGTCTCCGGACAGCGCTGGCCCCCGGCCTCTTAAGTGAGTCTGTCAAGACTGGCCTGTACGGGCAGGGGTACCTTTACCTTTACCTGTACTATTTTAGACATGTGGTTTATATACTCATGTATGTGTGTTTACCTTGCACAGTTATCAACATTTATTCTGTATTTGAGACCTTAGAATTCCTATAACAAGCATCAGGATGACCAGCCATGAAATTCACTGGGTGACCTTGGGACATTTCACTGTCTCTCAGGTGAAGAATAAGATAACCAGATACACAGAGCTATTTTTCTAGAAAAAGAGGTGCCAGAACTCACCATGAACACCTCCCTTGTTCTCTTATAAAAGCAGTGGCGCCCACCTGAGAGGTGCCAGAACTGGCTCAAAAAAAAAAGCCCTGCACATATTTTTCCCTGAAGGAAAGTTAGAATATAAACAAGCAAACAAACAAACAATGCAGTTATTTTCTTAAAAAACAAAACCTTTTTCTACATTGAAATAAGGATGTAGAAACTGGAGGTCCCTCTCTGTCATCATCACTAATTCTTGCTATTTTAAAAAATGCCATTGTTTTTATTGCTTTGAGCTCAACATCGCTGTTGGAAAAGTGCAATACAAATACCATCGAATCACATTATCAAATCAAATCACAAGCTTTGAACTTCATCCTGGTTGCAGAAGGGGCTAGTGAATTTGAGAGCAGCGTACGAAACTCCCATTGTTCTGGGCGTGTTTTGTGACAGGGAATTCCATTAATGTGAGCAGTTTCTGAGCCTAAGATTACAGATTAAAACTGCCACTGCTGGAAGAAAAGGAGGGCCTTTTTCTGACTCCCCACTTCCAGCCACTCTCTGAAGACTGGAGAAGGGATCCTCATAAGAATATAAGGGGGGCGGGCAGGGGAAGTGAGGGTTTGTTTTTTGCAGTCTTCAGATGAGGACTTGACCATGAAGAAAAATAAACATAAGATTTTAGCTGCAGTTTATTCATTTTCAGCTTTGTATTTTTATTTAAAAAAGCATGCCTAGACACTCCATTGCAGTGCCCGTAACCTAGGTTTAAGGTGCCATTTAGCTCCTAGCTTTCATATCCCAGTTTCTAACACTGCTTGAGAGATTATTAGCGACCCTTTGTGAATTTTGCCTATCTTCCCAGAGAGGGCTACCTGGTGCCTGGTATGATGGCCTGGGATTTGGACTCAGAGGCTGAACCCGAGGAATCCCAGCCTGCGCAGGAGTCCCGGTCTCCAGAACCAGCTGAGCCGGGGCTGGGGCTTGAAGCTGAAGGGTCCTCACCTGTGCTGGATCCTCAGGTGCAGGCACCAGCTGAGTCTGCTCTGGCTCCTGAGGTGATGGAGAACCCATTGCCTGCAGGTGCTCCACTCTCAGCCCTGTCAGGGGAAGCTGAGGTTGCCTCTGGGTCCCGTAACCCTCCAGGCCCTCCTGAGCTGCAGAGGCTCAGGACAGAGAGGCAGAGGGAACTAAGTTCCCACAGGAGGAGTGCTCGCCTCCAGGCCAGGAGAGGCAAGTCACTTGTGGACCGGGGCTGCCCTGTGCCTCGGGGCAGATAAAAGCCAGCCAGCCCCAGTCCCAAGTTGCAGGAGCAATATTGTTGGTAGCCTGTTCCTGCCTGCACCCTGTCCTGCTCTTCTGCCAGAGTTCCTGACCTCACCCGACTCCCTGCCTTGGACCCAGCTTCAGCTTTGACGGACAGCCTCCATACCGCACCCTTGACCTCGGACCGGACTCGGACCTTGCCGCACGGATAACCCTCGGGACCAGCACACCTACTCTATTTATCCATCAGGCAAAAACTGTTTTTATTTTACCAAGCCTTTAGGTTTTCTAGATCTCAGCCTGCTATTTCCATAAGGGGTTTTATGTTATTATATTTTATGGTTTTATTGATTTGTGTGTGTAAAACACCCTTGGAATCGTTTGTGATGAAGGGTAGCATAGAAATAGACTCATTCACTCTCCGATCCATCCATCTCACTCATTTTTTATCTACGGAAGATCAATAGACATGGCTCTTTATAAGCAAAAACCAAGTCTTTATCCTAAGGAGTTTATATTAAAATTTAGATTTGGAGACGCCAAGCCAGGGTAGCACAAGTGATGAATATGAACACATGCATTCTTGCAATGTTCTTGTTGTGGCTCAAGAACAACATTATGTATCCTGCATTTTAGAATAATCAATTATCCATTTCCATCTCACTTCACCCCTAGGGCTTGGGCAGGTTGTAGCAGTTTAAAATATACAACACAATAAAACCAGCTTACTATAATGCTCCACACCCAATAAAACTACACTCGAACTTTTCTCTTAGTAAGCACATGACAAGTCTTTTAATTTTCTTGGCTGGTGGCAGAGAGCCGAGTGTGATTCAGAATCTAATTGCTAGGGCAACTAGCCAGGGGAGCTGAGTTTTCTTTCTGGTAGAGAGAGGGGCAGGGGCGCAAACTCCCTGCAACTGCCCCTTCCCTTGGTGGTGGTTGAGGTCAGGATCATTTCCCCCTTGCTGTAATGTTCTTCCTGGAAGGCTGGAGTGCAACCTTACTGTTTCCAGTAAGTATAAAATATAAAGTATAAAGTATAGTTCCCTGGTGGATGGTTTTGTGTGTGTGTGTGTGTTTTGAAATTGTTTTTATTTGATTTTACAAATATAAATTTATAACATTCCAAATGCATATACATATATAGAGATTACTCTGAATCTCGAGACTTCTCCCCATTCCGTCCATGGGTCTTATTGTCAACGTTTACAACTGCATATTATTCTATATTCTATATTTTTCAATCCATATCATCCATAGTATTGCATTGCAAGTGGGTTTCAAATCCTGCTAATGTTTCCATCTGCTTGCAGTGGTGTCCTAGATGAGTGATAAATTTCCCCCCATTCTTTTAAAAAGTTTTTGATGTCTTGGTTCCTGAGTTTTCCAGTCAGCTTTGGCATTTCAGTGCAGTCCATTAGCTTAACTTGCCATTCTTCTCTGGTAGGGACACTGTCTTCTTTCCATGGTGGGTGGTTAAAGATTTATTGAAAAACCAAAAATCTCGTACCATGGCTTATTATCAACTGTTGGAAATGAACATCACCCTTCATTACATGCTAAACAGAAGACTGTGCCTGGAGCCCTAGTGCCCATGCACACACACAGCCCACATTAAGCAGGTGTGGGAAACTGGGGGTCTTCTAGGTATTGCTGAACTGCAAATCCCATCAGCCTTGATCATTGGGCTGCACCTGCTAGGGCTGATGGGAGTTGCAGTCCATCAACATCTGGAGGACCAACAGTTCCTCACAGCTGCATTAGAGACATGCAGTAACCCAGACTGGGTGCCTAGTGTGCTGCCCCTGTTCTCTAGAATAGCATTCCTTTCAAGATAAGACAGGTGCTCACTATCTGCTTTCTGGAAACAATTGGGGACATTTTTGTTCTGACGGGTTTCCCCAACTGGATAAAATGGGTGTTTATCACAAGTATCTACCATATTTTTCCATCTATAAGACGCCCCCATGTATAAGACGCCCCCTATTTTGGGGGGATTCAGATTTAAGAAAATGGGGGGAGATGTACTCATGTATGAAACACCCCCTAATTTTTGACATTTATTTCTTAGGGAAAAAACCTAGTCTTATACAGGGAAAATACGGTACTTTGCTATGGTTTCAGTCTTGCTTAAAATATATTTGCTGCTATTGCATTTTAACTGGTTTTAATCATTTCATGTGCAAATTGCCTCAGGAGGGTTGTTCAGAAGGCAAGAATAAATCAATGATTATTAAGAGGCGTCCATCTCTCTCCTCTTTGGAGACTGTGCAGAAGAAGCTGAACCCTGAAGAAGGACAGTCGCGGCAACATGATTTTAACAAGGCGTCTCCAAAGGGAAAAACAGGGATGAGAATAGGAAACAGCTGAACGAGAATAAGAGCTGCCCCTGGTAAACAGGATAAGTTGAGGCCAGGTGAGCTGTACACCTGCTCAGTCTGCTGTCCAGGTACTCATTGTGGATGGACAACTTCAAGGGTCACTCCTGATCTCTGTTCTTACACTTCTCTTTAAACCAGACTGGGACTGGACAGCCTTTCCGGCAGAGGACTGTCCCATGGCGATATATCATGGACAGAATTGTCTCAGTAGCTAATAATAATAATAATAATAATAATAATAATAATAATAATAATAATTTTTATTTATTTATACCCTGCCCTCCCCAGCCAAGGCCGGGCTCAGAGCGGCTTACAAACAATAATAAAAACAAGAAGAATGATTACAACTTAAAAACAAAAATAAAATACAACATTAAAATAATGAAACATTAAAATATTAAAATGTAGCCTCAACGCAGGAGGAGAAGGAAAAGAAAAAAGAAAGAGAGGGAGGGAGGGAATCAAATTGGCTCCAAGCCAAAGGCCAGGCGGAACAACTCTGTCTTACAAGGCCCTGTGGAAAGAAATCAGATCCTGCAGGGCCCTGGTCTCATGAGGCAGAGCGTTCCACCAGGCCGGAGCCAGAGTTGAAAAGGCCCTGGCTCTGGTTGAAGCTAATCTAACTTCCTTAGGGCCCGGGACCACTAGGGTGTTACTATTTATGGACCTTGAGGCTCTCCGTGGGGCATACCGGGAGAGACGGTCCCGTAGGTACGAGGGTCCTAGGCCGTGAAGGGCTTTAAAGGTCAAAAGCAGCACCTTAAATCTGACCCTGTACTCCACCAGGAGCCAGTGCAGCTTGAAAAGCACTGGGTGAATATGCTCCCATGGCAGAGACCCTGTGAGGAGCCTCGCTGCAGCATTCTGCACCCGCTGGAGTTTCTGGGACAGCTTCAAGGGCAGCCCCGCATAGAGCGAATTACAGTAGTCAAGCCTGGAGATGACCGTCGCATGGATCACTGTGGCCACCTTGTTCTATACACTGACCATGAAGTCTTTTTCCAAGTGTGGATCTTTTAAGTATGCAACATAGCACCCCAGTAGGGTGATATCAATAGGGAGAAGGAAATAGATTCTGCTGAGATATATTTTCTTTTTCTAGCAGAAGCCCTAGAGGTAGGGAACCTCAAAGCAACCCAGTGCATGGAGTGTAGAATGTTGGGGTGGTGGAACGGAATGGAGTAGCCTTGAAGAAGGCATGGAACCCTGAACAGGAGCACTCCATGCTGTAATGTTTTGCTGCAGGTTCCACAGGTCTTCACCGAAGCAGAGGGAGCAGGAATTCCCTTTTCTTAGTTCTGGGACAAGTGGGGTGTTTAGGCCACCTCAGATGTTAGGCAGCAGGTTCATTAAATTAGATTTTGAAAACTGAGGGAAGAGCTGAAGGCACACATACTATAAACCTCCATCCTATCAGATGTGCTTGTGTTATCCACCCTTTGTTAGAGAGCAAAAAGGCCATTATTGCCCAGTTTGCAACAATCACACGTTTCTCATGGTGGAGCTGCTTCCTGGTTTCACAGGAGTCCTTGTCCAGACAAGAAATGCGGCTGATTCCTTATGCTTCGTTGCTGCTATGCTCCTTGGTGGAACTGGAACTGGAGGAACCTGAGGCCTGTCTTCCTTGTGAGAAGGGGTAAACCTCTCTCATCATCTTGGTGACAAAGCAGGGCATTTCTTTACCTCCTCTGTATTTCCCTTTTGCTTCCTGCAAGGCGACTGTCCTGCTAATTCGGGTCATCAAACTGGCAACTTCAAGATGGCATTCCTCTCCTTCTAGCAGGTCCAGCAAGGCCTTGAGGAACATGGATTCCCACCGATTGATGAACGAAGCGTAGCCTGAAAACACCAGGAAAAAATAACTTGAAGAGCACTGGTCTCCTTCAGCAAGGTGGTGTCTTGAAAACAAATTTCTTGGCATCAATCATGCTTCTTCTATTAGAGCTACTCTAGTACGTTTCAGCCACAACCCCACAAATCTACCCATACACATGCACACTTCAAAATCAGAAGAATCTTTATTTGCATCGGCCACTAGCCATAGCAATGAAATAAAATGTACTGAAGATAGAGGTAAAAACTTAACTATAGAAAATCCATTCTGGGGTTTTGCATCAATAATCAAATTGTAGATCTTATTCTAATTGCCCCTGCTAAAAACCTTGCAGTTTTTTTCTGTCACCTGATCATCTTGATCTGCTAAAAGAAAGGACACAGTAGCAATGGTTGAGCGACCCGGCATGGACAATAATAGAGGGGTAAGGTAAAGGACCCCTGGACAGTTAAGTCCAGTCAAAGGGGTTGCAGCACTCATCTCACTTTCAGGCTGAGGGGGCCGGCGTTTATCCACAGACAGCTTTCCGGGTCATGTGGCCAGTATGACTAAACCACTTCTGGTGCAATGGGACACTGTGACGGAAGCCAGAGCACAAGGGAACGCCGTTTACCTTCCCGCCACAATGGTACCTATTTATCCACTTGCACTGGTGTGCTTTTGAACTGCTAGGTTGGCAGGAGCTGGGACAGCTGACCTTCTGATCAGCAAGCCAAAGAGGCTCAGTGGTTTAGACCACATTAGAGGGGTAATAGAGGGGTAGTAACCTCACTCCTCCAATCTTTATAAAGAGTGCACACTTACTTGGGCATACTTGGGTGAAATTTGTTTCGATCTTGTACAGGGCCGGGTTGCTAGGCATACATAAAGAAGAGTCCTGCTGGGTCAAGCCAGTCCAACATTCTTTACTCACAGCGGCCAATCAGATGCCTTTGGGATGCTCTCAGGCAGGACCTGAGTGCAACTGCCCTCTCCATAGCTTAGTCAGTAGAGCATGAGACTCTTCATCACAGGGTATTGGGTTCGAGTCCCATGTTGGGCAAAAGATTCCTGCATTGCAAGGGGTTGGAATAGTTGACCCTCATGGTCCCTTCCAACTCTACAACTCTGTGATCCCAGCAGTTTGGTATCCAGAAGCATACCTTTAAAGCCCTATGCAGCCTAGGACCCACGTACCTACAGGACCGCCTCTCCCGATATGCCCCATGGAGGACCTTAAGGTCCATAAACAGCAACACCCTAGAGGTCCCAGGCCCTGAGGAAGTCAGATTAGCCTCAGCCAGAGCCAGGGCCTTTTCAACACTGGCTCCGGCCTGGTGGAACGCTCTGCCTCATGAGACCAGGGCCCTGCGGGATCTGATTTCTTTCCGCAGGGCCTGCAAGACAGAGCTGTTCCGCCTGGCTTTTGGTTTGGACTCAGTCTGACCCTTATGTTTCCCTCCCTTTATGTGATCTATGGGTTACTTTTAAAATGAGGCTGCATTTTAAATTGCACTTTAATCTGCATTTTAAATAGGGCTCCCCTCCTATTATGTTTTCACTAATTTTTACTGGTGTTAGCTGCCCTGAACCTGGCTCTGGCCGGGGTTTCATCAGGGGCAAAGAAACCCAGCTACCCCCCCCCCCCAGCTAGGGTTGGAGCTTTGAAGCTAGTAGCAACAGACAGCCTTCCCGTCCCCCTCTTTTTTCCTCTCTTTTTTAGTTTTTTATTGTTATTTTTCAATTTTATACATTTCATTAGTTTGACAATGCATTTAACATTTCGAAATTTGACCCCCCTCCTCTTTCTGCGGTTCCTTAAATTAATTTTTTTAAATATCTTCTGCATATCCAAATTCATTTAACTTGTTCATTTAATTATCTACTGTAAATATATACTCTTATAGAACTGCAGGTTATTACAATAAGCTTGCTAATGAGCAAATGACAGCCTTAATCTACCTGAACATGTCTAATAACTCTTTAAAGTCATTGAGGTTGATGGTCATCCTGACGTTTTGTGGGAATGAATTTCATAGCTTATGCGTGGGGAAAAGGAATTGTTTCTTTGGCTGTCCCTAGCCTTTCAACATTCCATACAGGACTTACATACCTGGACAGCAAGAATACATCACTGCCGTGTCTTGAGGAACGGAGAGATAGTGTGAGAAACACTCAGTCTGTGCTTCACCGCTGTCTGTCTGCAGCCAAACACCTTGATCAATTTCCACTCCACGGCAGGCCTAGAAAGCACAGCAAATGCAACCGCTGTATGGCTGGAACCTGAACAGGAGTTTTCTACGCTGCAACATTTTGTTGCAGCAGGTCCAGCATCCTAGCTAGTGCTTAACAAACAATACTGGACAATCTGTTATTGATAAAACAAATACAACAAACAATGGAGCTTTTTGCAATGTGTGTCATTTTGAGTGTGTGCCCTGGGTGGTGATTACAGTGGTACCTCAGGTTACATACGCTTCAGGTTACAGATTCCGCAAACCCAGAAATAGTGCTTCAGGTTAAGAACTTTGCTTCAGGATGAGAACAGCAATTGTGCTCCAGTGGCGCAGCAGCAGCGGGAGGCCCCATTATCTAAAGTGGTGCTTCAGGTTAAGAACAGTTTCAGGTTAAGAACGGACCTCTGGAACGAATTAAGTACTTAACCCGAGGTACCACTGTACTTGTAAGAGAACTGGGGTCCGTGAATATGGCCCTATTTTCATTTCTGAAATGTTTATGGCTGTGCTTTCCCCACCAGAGTTATATTTCTAGTCAGTGTTTCTGTGTGTGCTTCTAAAAGCATCCTTCTTGTCCCATGTGCCTAATCCAGAGAATAAAGCCTAGATCCTCTGTATTCTGCCTTCATTTGTTGCTTTGAGGTTTTTCCCCTATCCCAGAACACATTTATCAGAAGCATGATCCCTTTGCTGTGCAATTTTGCTGCCTTCCCATTTGTTTCCAGGCTCAGTTCAGTGCTCAAACTGCAAATGCCTTTAAGATGTGTTGCTTCATTTAACATGCAGGTTTTTTGTTTTTTGAAAGTAGCATCACTCCAGAGGGGATAATTATTGGGAGAAGGGGAAATGTAACTCTTTCCTCCCTGCTGTGGTCTTGAGAAGGATGCCTCTTCTGAAGCTGGTACAGTGGTACCTTGGTTCCCAAACTTAATCCGTTCCGGAAGTCTGTTCCAAAACCAAAGTGTTCTAAAACCAAGCCATGCTTTTCCATAGAAAGTAATGCAAAATGGATTAATTTGTTCCAGACTTTTAAAAACAACCCCTAAAACAGCAATTTAACATGGATTTTACTATCTAACAAGACCATTGATCCATAAAATGAAAGCAATAATCAATGTACTGTACTATAAAATAAATAAGACAGAATTGTAGGTGATAAAAATTAAAATTCTTATTTTTTCTGATGATAGTCATTGTTTGGTTGGGGGGCTTTTATCCATTTCTGCAGTCACACAATCAATCAGTCAATCAATCAATCAATCAATCAATCAATCAGTAGCTGAACTGGGTTCCACACAGTCACAAAAACAAGTCACAAAAATGAAGTCACAAGCCACAGTCACAAGTCAGTCCCATAAAACAAAGAACAAGTCACAGTCAAAAACTGAAAAAGCCACACAAACAAAAATGCAAAAAAAAATTAGCAAAAACAAAAGCTCCAAATATCACCTCTGTGTTGCGTAGGTGCTCAGGACTCAACAGCTGACAGACTCAACAGGAAGCCTCTGAATAGCAGCGGGGACTTATCGTAGTTTTTGCTCTATAAGACCCACTTTTTCCCTCCTAAAAAGAAAGGGGAAATGTGTGTGCGTCTTATGGAGCGAATGCAGGCTACGCAGCTATTCCAGAAGCCAGAACAGCAAGAGGGATTGCTGCTTTCACTGCGCAGAGATCCCTCTTGCTGTTCTGGCTTCTGAGATTCAGAATATTTTTTTTCTTGTTTTCCTCCTCCAAAAACTAGGTGCGTCTTGTGGTCTGGTGCATCTTATAGAGCGAAAAATACAGTAATTTAAAAATGGAACACACTCAACAGGAAGCGGAACATGTTCAGCTTCCAAAGCAAAGTTCACAAAGACCTACTTCCTGGTTTGCAGCATTCTGTTTCCAAGTTCTTCATAAACTAAGCTGTTCTAAAACTAAGGTACCACTGTATTTGCCTTTTGGAGTAAATCCCCCATGTTGACACCAGCCACGATGAGTCAAACATCCAGGAAGGTTCAGAGAATATAGGTTACACTGATACGATGAGTCCAGGAAATGCAATAAAGTTAATGCAGATAATTCCTTGATGAACAAAATGAGTTAGTCCCTGATGACAAATGGGCAAGAAAATAAACCTTTTCCTCTTCCTTTTGGCATTTGAGTCATACACTCTAGAACTGAAACCAAGCACAGTCTGAGTAGCCGTTTTTCCAGAACGCAAGGTTTTACATGGGTTAAGCACACATTTCATGTATTTTTTTAATGTGTCTCGATATACAGTGGTACCTCGGGTTAAGTACTTAATTCGTTCCGGAGGTCTGTTCTTAACCTGAAACTGTTCTTAACCTGAAGCACCACTTTAGCTAATGGGGCCTCCTGCTGCCGCTGCGCCGCCAGAGCACAATTTCTGTTCTCATCCTGAAGCAAAGTTCTTAACCTGAAGCACTATTTCTGGGTTAGCGGAGTCTGTAACCTGATGCGTATGTAACCCAAGGTACCACTGTAAGTGGAAAACACTGCTTTGCTGGAAGTGAGTGCATGGAAAGGGTGGAAAACCAAGGAACGAGAGGAGGAACAGAATGGAGTGGCTGGAAACCTGAACAAGAGCCTTGAACACCACAACATTTTGCTGTAGCAGGTCCAACATCCTAGCTAGTTTATGGTTGCTAAAACGAATACAACAGTCAGTAGAGCTTTTAGCAACATGTGCCATTTCTGTGTGTGTGTCCCAGGCAGTGATTTTTGGTAAGAGATCTGGGGTTTATGAATATGTCCCTAGTTTCATTTTTAAAAGGTTGAAGACTGTGCTTTCCCCACCACCATTATGTTGTAGCACCCTGCTTGTGGTTAACGCTTAGCTGGAATGAAATATTCAACGCAGCAATAGAGAAATTAAAATAGTAATTTATTTGTCAGACAAATAAATATGAGGCACAGTGGTATATGGTTACCAAGCTCTGGCCTGGCCTCTTGCCATTCTGGCCAGCACTTATATTTCCTTAATCCAGCCCCCTTGCTCCTCCTGTGGCTGCCTCTGTCCAATCAGCCTGGTTGAAATTCCTATTGGCTGTTTGCTAGAACCAATCACAAAAGATACACCCATTTCCTCTTGCCTTTTATGGAAAATAAAAAGCTATATATTCTTCTATCTATAAATGACAAATAAGTAGTAATATATCTTACATGTGTCTCAACAAGGAATCTTAATTACCAGCTCACCTCTTGCCCTCCTTGCCCTATTGCCTTCCAAAACAGATAATTAATCTTGAATTTTTATCTTATGCATATGTCAAGGATTGAGTTCACATCAACATTGAGAGATCTCCTTCATTTGAAGGTTTCTAAACAAAAGGCCTGACAACCATATATCAGGAGTGCTCGATTGGCGTCTTCTGTCTGGCAAGGGGCTTGGCTGGTGGCTGACTTAATTTCAGGATAGTTACAACTCTTACAACTATATGAAATAAGAATCTAGCATTTCTTAAATCCTTTGCATAATTATATTTAAACTAATATATTTAATACATAAACAACCTTTTAAAAGGAAAAGAAATCTTAAAAGGATCTTAGTTTAAGAAAGAAACAGCTTTAGAAAAGTCTTCCAAAAAATGTTCTCTTTCTGCCAGCTAGATGCTTTTTCACTGCTCTTGACCTTCTTAACCTTAGGAAGAAGATATGGCTCATTTTACTATTTATCCACCCTTAATTTGTAGGGTCAGTGTAACCTTGGCTGTCAGCCTGTAATTCCCTTTTTACGACTTTGAGAATTGTTTTCTGCTATAAATCAGGGGGGCCCCTTGTCTAGGAGTAAAACATCTTGCCAAGGTTTTTAGGCAACTGGTCTTCTGCCTGGCATGAAACAGAACATTTTTAAACTCATTCTTAAAATACAAGCCCTGATTAAACATATAAGCTTTAATAAAAATGCAAGCTTATGATTAGATGCCTCAATGTTTCAATATACCATGCTGCGGAAAAGCTGGCATGCTTACAGGACAGAGAAGATTTTCCCCGTGCTCATAATTATTGTGACCATTTAAACAGGTGAAGTCACAAGCCTGCAGCTACAGAGATTGTCTGAATTTCCCCATCATCCTCACAGATGGTTTACACACGTTGAAGTCAACACGCTTGCAGCTCCAGATGTTACCTGAATGAAGAAGATTTTGGGTTTCCCAGCCAGTTTGTGACACCTTTCAGGTTCTAATATCTGGAAAATACGCTTGAGATGAACTGGCTGTCCTTCGCAGTCATAGATAATCCCTTCTTCTCCGTGACTGGACAGAATGCTTACAAAAAACTCCCCGTGATCTGCGTGACATTCTGCAAATGATACAGCACAGAGTAAAACACTGCCACCATTCATATTATCTTATGCTCCAAACTGATACCCCACCTTTCCAGGCTAGTAATAATAATAATAATTGTTAAGTTATGGGTGAACATATCAGACAACCCAGCGATTCTTCAAACAGCTCTTGTTTATTCACAGGCCAGAACAGAACTGAACTGAAGGGTTCAGCCAGCCTGCTTATATAGAGCTCCACTAGAATGCAACAGTAACCATTTTCTGTAACTAGCCAATCACTGAACGTCACTTTCGATCCCTTATTTGCATATGTGGACCTGAACTATCTACAGTATCCCCCTGCTGGCCCAGGGTGAGAACTTCAGTACATAACAACAACAACAATTTATTTATACCCTGCCCTCCCCAGCCAGAACCAGGCTCAGGGTGGCTAACACCAATAAAATTGCAATAAAACATAATAGGGGAAAAAAACAGTTAATTAAAATATGGGTTAAAATACAATTTAAAATGCAGCCTCATTTTAGTAGTAGCCCATAAATCATGAGCGCTGCAACCCCATAGTCACCTTTGGACTTAACCGTCCAGGGGTCCTTTACCTATTTACCTTTACTATGGGGTCATGCATTTATATTAAAGGGTCTCTAAACCAGCTGGATAACTATTAAATTTTCATTTTCAGTACAAAATTCATGTACGGAAATAAAAGACCTGTTCTCACTCTCTTTTTAAAAAATCATCGGTTTACATAATGTTTTCCCTTCATGCAAAAGTTACCGACCCTTTGCAACTACGCATTATTTACATTCACATGGGCAGGCGAAGCAGGGTGGCTGGTTATGCCCACGATTTTGGCAGCTTTTGCTCACAGCTCAGCTATTGACGCCGGATGAAAAGGTTAGAGGTGGGGCATCATGTGCGAAGCGAAGCAGGGATCCAAAGTTCAAACTGATCTGCTTGACGACGAGTCTCTCGTATGAAGTTCTAAGTGCAAAAGGGGTTTTGTGCACAGACAGGCGATGGGGACGGGCTTAATCTTTACTATTGTCAATGACTAGCGATTCTTTTAGTTGTTTTAGATATTTGTAATCCACCCTTCACCAAAAAGGTCCCAGGGCGGCAGACATTAAAATTAAAACCATCATTAACCACAAGTAAAATTGAAGGTATCAAAGTTGGCCCACGATCCAGATTAAAACACACAGTAGTTTAAAACAAGAAATTCAAAAGATGGGTCTTGCTATCTTGCCAATCTGCATTTGTGACAAACCTCTCAGATGTGTTGTTCGCAAAGATTAGCAATTGGCACACAAATATATTTTTGCTGAATCTGGCAGATCAGGAAGCAGATCCTGTATTGGCATGCTCTTCTATTTCCCAAACACAATACTGTATAGGCTACACACTCCTGTTTACTCTGCATCGGTGTGCACCCATTGCTGGTTTAGGAAGTGCTGTATCGAAGACATTAGTCGCAATCCACTGTCTATCCTGTTGTGTCTTATGAAATACTGTGTTTTGATGCCTCCCCTCCCACCCCCAAACTGGCTTCAATCTGAATTGAGGAAAAGGCTTGACGTAGCTGCATATTAAGCTGGTAATGCGTGCACAGCCATAGAATCACAGCACTGGAAAGGGCATCCCTGACCCTTGCTGGGTGCAAGATCTGCAATGCAAGATGCAACTGCCGTACCCCTGACAGGTAGCCCTGAAGCCTGTGCCTCAGTACATGCAGCAAAAGAAGAGCCTGCCATCTCCCATGGCTGCTGAACAGCACTTGCTGTTAGGACGTTTCTCCTAAAGTGAAATCTTGCTCCACTCATTTATTCCAGCTCTGGAACCGCAGAGGATAAAATCTGCTGTGTATTCTGAATGACAGCCCTTCAGATATTTGAAGACCACTATTAAAGGTAAAGGGACCCCTGACCATTAGGTCCAGTCGTGGCTGACTCTGGGGTTGCGGCGCTCATCTCGCTTTATTGGCCGAGGGATCCGGCGTACAGGCTTCCGGGTCATGTGGCCAGCATGACTAAGCCGCTTCTGGCGAACCAGAGCAGCACACGGAAACGCCGTTTACCTTCCCGCCAGAGCAGTACCTATTTATCTACTTGCACTTCGTGCTTTTGAACTGCTAGGTTGGCAGGAGCAGGGACTGAGCAACGGGAGCTCACCCTGTCACGGGGATTCGAATTGTCACTTCTTCAGAGTAAACATACAGAGCTCTAAGAACCCAAGAAAAGCCTTGCTGCACGAGGTCAGTGACCCATCAGATCAGACCTCCAAGTGTCCCTATTTTTCAGAATTCTGGATTTACAGAAGCCATCCCGGTTTCTGATTTGATCCCGGAATGTCCTTAGGACACCTCTATTTTCATCAGAGAAATGTAGGAGGGTATAGAGTTATCCAACCCCCCAAACTATCTGAAGGCAGCCCTGAATAGGGAAGTTTTAAAAAAATGTTTAGTGTTTTATTATGTTTTTATATATGCTGGAAGCCGGTCCGAGTGGCTGGGGCAACCCAGACAGATGGGTGGGGTATAAAGAGTAAAAGTATTTGTATAATTATGATGGAATAGGACATCACTATTTTCATAGGAGAAATGTTGGAAGGTATGCCATCAGATCCACCCTGTTCTTACACCAGCCAACCAGATACCTATGGGAAGCTCATAATCAAGACCCAAGTGCAAGAGCTTTTTCCCCTCCTGTGGTTTCCAGAAACTGAAGCCTTCTTCTTTGGACACATTCCAGGCTGTCAAACACAACAGAAGCCAAGCCATACACATACCTTCCTCATAAAGTTCTTCTATTTTTTTAGCTGTCAAGTCAAGGTGAATTTTCACGGCATAATGGCACTTGGATAATGCTTTGAAAATCCTGTCTGCTTCCCTCCTGGCTCCCGGTCTTGAGGGGAGTTCGCTTCCCGCATTTCTTCTGTAGAATTTGTAATTGACAATGATCAGAGCCCTGTTCTTCGTTTGGCTCGCCATCCTAGGAATCACCTCCGCTGTCGCCAAACAGAAAGTGCGCACACCTGTAGATATATAGGGTATATATAATCTTTGCTCCGCTGAGCTGTACTATGACTCAGCTTGAGGGTGGGGCTATGAAAGAAAAACCACAATGAGTTTGATTAGGCAGGCTTGGTTGCGTGATATGAAGTGCCAATTAGACACATAAGGACATATGAACACAGGCCACAAATGCACTGTACATTTAAAACAGTAACATGTCACTTTAAACTGCCAGTGGTTTCCCCCAAGGAATCCTGGCAGCTCTAATGTGCTCTAATATAGCAGGGGTGACTGGCGTCTTTTGGACTGAGGGCAGCAATGTCTGCTGTCCCTCCAAGGGCTACCTGCCAGAGGTTTGCGACGCCCAAGTATGCATGTGTGGGCACGCCTATTGGCCACACCTGCGCATTCATGCACACAGAGCACACCCATTTGCCAGACATGCAAGGGCACAGCCCTCTCTTCCTCTCTTTGCCTCAGACTGGAAGATAAAGTGGGCAGGGTGGGCAGGCGCACCTGCTGGCAGGTGAGATTTGACCTGCAGCCCACAAGTCAGCTGCCTTCCACAGTACAATCACAGAATGGCACTGTGGGAAGGCACCTTGGAAGAGCTTGTGTTTGCTGCTTCCAGGCCCCAGTCTGAAGTTTGGCTTCTCCGATTTACCTTTTCTATTGTTTCCTTTTAAAATCTAGTACATCCACTGCGTACTGAATAAAGGTAAAGGTACCCCTGCCCGTACGGGCCAGTCGTGTCCGACTCTAGGGTTGTGCGCTCATCTCACTCTAGAGGCCGGGAGCCAGCGCTGTCCGAAGACACTTCCGGGCCACGTGGCCAGCGTGACGAAGCTGCTCTGGCGAGCCAGCACCAGCGCCGCACACGGAAACGCCGTTTACCTTCCCGCTAGAAAGCGGTACCTATTTATCTACTTGCACTTAAGGGTGCTTTCGAACTGCTAGGTGGGCAGGAGCTGGGACCGAATGACGGGAGCTCACCCCACCGCGGGGATTCAAACCGCCAACCTTACGATCAGCAAGTCCTAGGCACTGAGGTTTCTCCCACAGCGCCACCCGCGTACTGAATACATCACCACCAAAGAAGACTGTGCAAACAATTGCTTTGGAAGTAGAATCGGTGTCTGATTTCTCTTGCTTTTATGTTTATTGTTTCTAATTCCCTTCCTCTTTCGTAACATGGGCATTAGACTGAGAGCCATGGACGGAGACTTATCTTTTATTTTATTTTTTATTAAATTTTCTGTTTTACAATTTCAGATAAACATTTTACATACTTAAGAGATCAATGACTTCCCTTCTTCTCTTTTCAGGGTTCATTTTACATATCTTATAACCCTGCACATTTTACAAAAACTATACCAATCGGTTTTCCATTATTACATCCATCAAAACTTATTTACACTCTCAATGAATTGTGGGCCTTGTAGTTTGTTAAGGGTTGCTGGGAACTATAACTCTGTGAGGGGCAAACTGCAGCAAGCAGAATTCTTTGAGAGGGGAAAATGCGCTTTGAATGTGGTTTAAAGGTGCATACTCCGTCTCAGACCTTTTTCCAGGTATGCGCAAGTTCTTCCTTTAGGTGCAGCCACACGGCTCTTCAGCATAGCTGCTAAGACCCCCTTAGATTTATTTGCTGAATTTATACTCCAACAGAACTCAAGGCAGCATAGACAGAGTTCCCAGGCCAGTGTTCTATCCATCCTAAGATGCGTTAGCCCAGCATTCATCAACAATTCAGTTCAGAGCTATTTCTACAGTGTGTCACACCACCCAAGACTCCATTTGCGACGCAGGCCATTGGAACAGGAGATTCTTGCTAACTTTCTGAATTTGGGAATATTCAGAGGCCACGACTGCTGCAAAGGGATGAAATCCTAAGGTGGTAGGAGTGAAGTAAATCCAAAGAAGGTTTGGATAGAAGAAACAAGTCTCTTACAGACACAATAAGTTCACCAACTCTTGTGTAAATACTTACATGTGCCCAGCTTAGCTAAAGATGTTATTTTAAACCAATTTAGCTAAGCTGTTGCAATAGCCAACATAGATACTCTTAACTCCATCTGGTGTGTATTGATTTACTTTACTTCAATAAGAAATTGAGCTAAGTATAGTCATGGGCACTTAAAACTGTTAGCAAGGGAATGTTGACAGCCAAATGAGATTAGGTTCTGCCTGCTAAGGAACTTTAGGAGCAGTTGGTAAGGAGATCAAGACATCCAGTCCAAATGGAGTCCTTCACAGCCCAGAGATGAGCAGAAATCTTGTTGCAAGAAAGATGGGTGCAGGACAATTGGCCAACTTTTAAGTCTTGGCCTAACTAAGAACCAGGCATGGAGTTATAGGCTCAGTTCTAAGCTCTAAGCCAAATTAGGGCTTAGTGAGAATTTGTGGACTCCTGAAGAGACTGTGACTGCGTTGTTCCTCCTCTGGCCCTGCTGCTGGGAGCCATGGCTCAGCTTATGTGTGCTGCTTGAATACAGGCTCATGGTTTGTCTCTTCCAGAGATACCATTAGCAGTAAGCCATTGAACAATGATTGGCTGCAGCTCATGGTTTGTGCAGAGCGAGGCAAACCATAAATCAGGATTTGGACAACACATTGGATGGGATGGAAACACTCCTGTCACTGGTATCACTGCCACTTACCTGGACTGCATGCCGGTGACACTGTGGTCTAAACCACTGAGCCTTTTGGGCTTGCTGATTGGAAGGTCGGCGGATCGAATCCCTGCAACAGGGGAGCTCCCGTTGCTCTGTCCCAGCTCCTGCCTACCTAACAGTTTGAAAGCATGCCAGTGCAAGTAGATAAATAGGTATCGCTGTGGCGGGAAGGTAAATGGTGTTTCTGTGTGCTCTGGCATCCGTCACGGTGATCCGTTGTACCAGAAGCGCTTTAGTCCTGCTGGCCACATGACCCGGAAAGCTGTCTGTGGACAAACGCTGGCTCTCTCGGCTTGAAAGCGAGATGAGCACAGCAACCCCATAGTCGCCTTTGACTGGACTTAACCGTCCAGGGGTCCTTGACCTTTATTGTACCTATCTGAACTGGGCTGGGGCAGGGGAGCAACGAAGTTGGGGATGCATGGACACAATCGTGCAGAGGGAGCCGACTTGGGCCCCAGACCGTGGGTGCCCAGCAGCGTGCTCGATGTCATCGCACGCTGCTTCCGTGCTTCCACAGAGGCAGCCGGGTGTGTGTGGGGGAATAGCAGACCATTGGTGCATGTCTGTGGCCCCAGCAGAGGCCCAACAGTGGAGGCAGAGGCCCTAGCCGGTTGCTGCCATGGCACTGGAGGTAAGGTAGTGGACGGCCACGGGCAGAGGCCAGGCACCCACAGTGAAAATTTTGTGATGCTCAGGCACCTAGGGTCCCCTGGAGTTGGCACTGTGTCAGATGAGTTCTGCCAGGGCATGTGCCCTGCCTTGCCCCATCCAAGTCAGCTGTGGCAGTGTTGGGCAGGCAGCAAAGGCAATAGACCCAATTATGTTACAAATGCTGATATTGTCTTGCTTACCTTGAGCAAGAACCAACAAACGCAATAGAAATGAATATACCATATTATTCGCCCTATAGGGCACATCGGCCCATAGGGTGCACCTAGGTTTTTTTTTGGGGGGGGGGAATAAAGAAAAAAAATTATTTTCCCCCCAGGCACGGGGCTGGGGCGGGGGAAGCCCGAGCTTCCCCTGACCCCAGCCCCGAGAACAGGCTGCTGTCCACAAGCCTTGGGAGCCCGGTGGGAACTCCTGCGGGCTCCCAAGGCTTGCGGATAGCTTCCTGAAGCCTGTAGAGCGAGAGGGGTCGGTGCGCACCGACCCCTCTCGCTCTCCAAGCTTCAGCGAAAGCCTACATTCGCCCCATAGGACGCACACACAATTCCCCTTCATTTTTGGAGGGGAAAAAGTGTGTCCTATAGGGCGAAAAATATGGTAGTTTATTTACACAATATCGTTGAAAACAATTAAAATGGCTTTGCCGGTTGAAGCACCAGTACAGAAGTGCAGAAGAACAAAACAATGCCCGGTTGCCTTGACCAGCCACTTCAGGAGCACAGAGAGAGAGATGTGGGGAGACTGTCTTCTGTGGAATGAAGGCAAATGCTATGGGACCATGAGGAGATTTCACCTCTCCCATATCCAAGAATCTGCTGATGTTCTCTGCTGATTCTCCAGAGAGGAGGGGCGGTTTCTGCTCTCTACTTATTCCACTCCAGCCTCACATAAAAGTGTCAGAGAGAGAGACTGAGTGTTAGAGAGAGATCGTGTGTATAGATAAGGTTGCTGCTAAGAGCAGCTGCAGACACTCAGTGCAGTTCGGCATTTTTGTTTAGACCTCATTTAGCTCTGTATATAGTTGTGTATTATAGTTGTAGATAGAATAAAGAAGATATTCTACAGAGCTGCTCTCCGAGTCGTTTATGCTCTGCTATACTCTGCTGTGCGACGACTGTCTTCTTGTGGAAGTGAATCCGGTGCTCACAACTCTAAGCTGTGAGTCCACAGCACTTTGACCTGTTCCTGTGCACAAGGTGGTCTCTGGAAGTGCTACCCAGCTCGCCTAGCCCAGTCGGGGCTGAGTGGATGAGTCCAGTTGGTGACACTGGCTCAAGGTCGGTGCTGACAGACCAGGCAGCATGCAGTGGAGGCCTGAACTGAAAGCAAGACTGGGGCGAGAAAGCTTCAGCGTGTATGACTGAGATTTGGACTACTACAAAAGTTCAGAGACCTTAATACAGGGGTCAGCTAGGTTTATCTTGCCTTGGCTGGATGGGTCCCATGGAGATCCCTCCGTGGGCTGGATCACGCTAATCTGCCTGTGGTTTATGGCATCTGCGCATGCGCAGACACAATTTTCGGCGTCTGTGCATGTGCAGACATGATTTTTGGTGCCACGGAAGTGAGTCCCTGTGCTGCACTGCTTATGGGCTGGTCAAACGACCTCCGCAGGCTGCTTTCGACCCATGGGCCTTAGGTTACTGACCCCTGCCTTAATACTAGGGTAATTAGAAAGGTACAGGAAGCATGGGCAAGGTGCTTATCCATCTCAAGGAATGGAGACAGAGATTGGATGGGGTGTGTGGAAAGGGAAGACTAAATGCTCTGGTTCAACTTGTCCTGCACACCAGCCTACATTTTCTGGTCCTTGCACTTTTATACTGCAAGCAACACCTTAGGAAAGGTGTTTCTAAGGCGAAGGTGAATGTGTCAAAACCGTTACTTTGCTATTGCCGGGAAGTGTAAGGTTGTTAATGCTATATTTACAGGACTGAAACATTGCGTTTTTAAATGTTATGTCTGCTATTATGTTGTTGGTTTATTATATTACAGTGGTACCGCGGGTTACATACACTTCAAGTTACATACACTTCAGGTTATACACTCTGCTAACCCAGAAATAGTGCTTCAGGTTAAGAACTTTGCTTCAGGATGAGAACAGAAATCGTGCTCCGGAGGTGCGGTGGCAGCGAGAGGCCCCATTAGCTAAAGTGGTGCTTCAGGTTAAGAACGGACCTCCGGAACGAATTAAGTACGTAACCAGAGGTACCACTGTATTATGAAATTGTTCTAGCACTGGTTGGTTTTGAGATGTATTCCTGTTCTCTTTGATGTAAGCCGCTTTTGAGCCTGATTCTTTTTGTGGAAAAGCGGCATACAAATAAAACGATGATGATAGTGTTACAAGACACTCTGGCCTCCCCTATAATGTAATCCATTGAAAACAACCCATTCTTCATTATTGAGCCTGTTTATCTTCTTCTCTCTGTTGTGGACATAGGTCTTCAAGAGCGTCAAAAAGCACAAACATGAGCCAGGTGAAACATGGAGACAGTTGCACCTATTTCTATGACTTGGCAGCTGGAGAAAGTGCAGTTGTGATTGCAGAAGTGTATGTATGTTATCTAAATGTGCCATCCAGTTTGTGCCTCTTTTCGGTACACATGTGGTTTGCATGGGTGAAGCAGCTCATTTTCCCCATACCAATACAAAAACTCAAGCACTGGAAAGGAGCCCAGTAAAGTGTGTTCTCCTTCACGGAGAGCACGAATTGCGGTGGGGTTAACAAGACACCTCTCTGTTGCTGGGCGGGTTAGTATGGATGGCCACCGTCATGATTGGGCTCCTCTGGTTGTTGGGGAGAGTTTGATGTTGCCAATTATTGATTGACAGCCTTAGGTTATATATTCCCTGCATGCAGCATTGAGCTTCCTCTATTGGTTGGTGGAGGGGCATGGATTGGCTGTGCCTGCCCCTCCAATGCTGCTGCAGCAAGGGTATTCTGTTAAAGGAATCCAGGGACTCACCATGCTCTTGTCCGCACCCTTGTCAAGGGGGCTAGGGCCATGCAGGAGCCCCTGGGAGCATTTGCGAAGAGGTGAGGGTCTGGCACCCAGCTCCATTTATTCCCCAAAAATGTTTTCCCTTACTGACTTTGCAGGATTGCGGATGGGCGGGTACAGATAGTCGCAACCAATGCCTAAGCAACCACTCACATTTTGTATTTTAATAAAGTTGTGGCCAAAATTATGCCAAAAACGTTAAACAAAATTCCTGTGTGAAGTGTGAATTTATTTAAGGGTGGCTTGGGACCTTGACACGCAAAAGCAGCAAAGCATATAGTTTTGGCACCAGTTAGCATCCCCTGCTGGAGACATGAAGAACCTAGAAAAGAAGGCAGCTTTCAGATCACCAATAAGGCAGGAAGCAGGAGCAAATCTCATTTGTGTGGTAGAGACCGAAGGCTTAGTTTTTCTTTCCGGCATCGCTGGCTTTGATTTTCTTGCCTAGGCACATCAAGTCGATGTAGAGATTACGTCCCAGGACAGCAGAAGCGCAGAGAATGGCTCCGTGAAGGGCTCCTGCGAAACCAGCTAAAAGCACATCCTGACCTAGGAGAAAACAAAGACATCACGGCCACTTGTCAGTCTCTGCTCTGTCTGTCCTCTTGTTCATCACATCCCCTTGTCAACAGCCTGGAATGTACATACTTTCCGCTTGGGAGAGCATCACGGGGCTACAAAAAGGCACTTGTGTAGCCAGATGTCAGGGACTGGCTAGACGCTGACTCAGGAGAGGGTTGGGCAGTGGTTTGCAGGGACCTGTACCAGCCAGCTGGCAAGAATCAGAGGCAGAGGAAGATTCAGAGCTGGAGGGTGGAGCCCAGGATGGGTCAGAAGAAGAGGGATCAGGCAAGTGAAGGGCCCAGGGCTTCCCCAGCCTCTCCTGAATGACTGTCCCCTAGACTATGGGTAGGCAAACTAAGGCCAGATCCAGCCCAACCACCTTCCAAATCTGGCCCACAGGCGGTCTGGGGATCAGCGTGTTTTTACATGAGTAGAATGTGTGCTTTTATTTAAAATGCATCTCTGGGTTATTTGTGTGGCATAGGCATTTGTTCTCTCCCCCCCCCAATATAATCGGGGGCCCCAAAATGTCTGAGGGTCAGTGGACCGGCCCCCTGCTGAAAAAGTTTGCTGACCCCTGCCCTAGACTGGCTCCCAGAATGTTCTCCTGAATGACTGTCCCCTATTGAAAAGGAAGCAGCCAAGGAAGTTTCCACACAAATGCAGTCTCTGGCTGTGTGCCTACAACCCACTGGGGGAAGGTACATAAACTAGTGGAGGGCAGGGGTGCCCACTTGAATAAAATATTGGGTGGGCCCAATAAAATTATATAACGGAGGAAAAACTGGAGGAGAAAGAATAAGGAACAATTAGAATATGCAGCAGTAAAGGAAAACTGAAATGAACCAGGGAAAGGGGCAGGGAGGGAAGTCGCTGTGCAATGTATCATTTGTTTTCTTGATTTGTGCAGATATTGTAAAATTGAAAATGATAAGAAATAATAATAAAGTTATCTGTGTCCACTTGTCCAACCAAACCCCAAAGGCCTCAGGAATTGGGGCAAATGTAAGGAACTGGAAAGAGAATATTCAAATGCCAAGACCCACTCAGGAAACTATTCCTCCTCTGCTGGCCCACTTACTCCCTAATGCCTGCCCCACTAATGTACTTTTTGTGCTCCTGTGTCGTGTTCATGCCACTGAAAAGAACAGCAACACCCAACTCTGCTCTTGTTTTAGAATTTCACTTTTGCTGCCTTATTTTCCTCACCAATCAGCAACAAGATCCCCAAATCTTGAACACAGGCCCAGTGCGGAAAAGTTATCTATTCTATGCCCTTGAGATGAGGCAGGTTGATAATAATAATAATTTATTATTTGTACCCCGCCCATCTGGCTGGGTTTCCCCAGCCGCTCTGGGCGGCTTCCAACAAAACACTAAAATACAATTACCTATTTAACATTAAAAGCTTCCCTAAACAGGGCTGCCTTCAGATGTCTTCTAAAAGTTTGGTAGTTGTTTTTCTCTTTGACATCTGGT
Source organism: Podarcis cretensis (assembly GCF_951804945.1). Classification (NCBI taxonomy): domain Eukaryota; kingdom Metazoa; phylum Chordata; class Lepidosauria; order Squamata; family Lacertidae; genus Podarcis; species Podarcis cretensis. The sequence goes on along the minus strand of NC_137185.1, from coordinate 34,764,052 downwards.
GGGAGGGCATTCCACAGGGCGGGTACCACTACCGAGAAGGCCCTCTGCCTGGTTCCCTGTAACTTGGCTTCTCGCAGCAAGGGAACCGCCAGAAGGCCCTCGGCACTGGACCTCAGTGTCCGGGCAGAATGATGGAGGTGGAGACGCTCCTTCAGGTATACTGGACCGAGGCCATTTAGGGCTTGAAAGGTCAGCACCAACACTTTGAATTGTGCTCGAAAACGTACTGGGAGCCAATGTAGGTCTTTCACGACTGGTGTTGTGTGGTCTTGGCGGCCACTCCCAGTCACCAGTCTAGCTGCCTCCTTCTGGATTAGTTGTATCCCCACATAGAGCGCATTGCAGTAGTTGAAAGTAGTTGAAAGAAATAAGAGTCATTATAACAGCCAACAGTTGCGGTACACTGGAAAAAGTGAGGAGGTAGCATTTACCTGTAAGGTAGAGGTTTGGGACAGGGGTCTGAGGTCGTACTGTTGCTATGAAGTCTGGCTGGAAGCGAGCCATACTGTGGTTCATGCCATACATCTCTCCTCGCGGAGAAGCTATGTAGTGCTTATTGGTGAGAGGAGTTCCTGCAGAGACACACGCAATCTGAACAGAGAAAGATCAAATGTCCAGGGAGCGTTATTACTGCTAATTCATTTTCACCTCATCAGACAAAAAAATAGAAAAGGTACTCCTCCATCTCCATTGGACTACAAGAACTATTTGCCCCGTGGAAGGAGAAGAAACCAACACCATGTTTCTGGAAGAGTCCTAATCTACATAGTAGGGACAAGAGAACATTTGACCTTGTGGGTGTTGCTGGATGCCAACTCTCGCTTTATTGCTGGCCATTGGCCGTAGCTGATGGAGGGCAGAGATTCTTCATTCCTAATCCATACCACAGTGGTACCTCGGGTTAGAGACGCTTCAGGTTACAAAGGCTTCAGGTTACAGACTCCGCTAACCCAGAAATAGTACCTCGGGTTAAGAACTTTGCTTCAGGATGAGAACAGAAATCGTGCTCCGGTGCTGTGGCGGCAGCGGGAGACCCCATTAGCAAAAGTGGTACCTCAGGTTAAGAACAGTTTCAAGTTAAGAACGGCCCTCCGGAACAAATTAAGTTCTTAACCCAAGGTACCACTAAACCCATTCTCTGAACATTGACCCTTACATAGCCAAAATGGCACCATCACCGTACAAGAGCAGGTGACAGCAGGCTTGGGGGAACTCTGTAGGGATAAATATGATAACATTTGGAATGAATTTATACAAAATGTAGTAGGCTGTTAACATTTGCATAAGCACTAGGGCAATGACACTATGATGATTTATACAAGAATGTATGGGAGTATCGTATATTGCTTTTTGTGTGTGTTTATTTTCATTTTTATATGTAATGTTGTAGTTTTTCTCCCTCTTGCTTTTCATTCTTTGTTTTCTGTATCACTTTATTTCTTTTAACTGAAATCACCTTAATAAAATATTTAAAATTATTTTTTAAAAGGTTTGCAGGAGGACAAAAAAAAAAAATTATTAAAAAAGCAGGCAGCATTAGGGGGGAGGAATGAGTGCTCAGGGCCTGTAGAATGCAAACTGAATACTGGGGTGGGGAAATGGAACGGAGCAGCTAGCCAAAGCTTGCTGGCCAGCATCCTGGCTTTGAACACTCTACATGGCAACTCTTGGTTGCAGGTCCCACCTGCCTTTCATAATGTTCGTTTATTTATTTAGTATATTCAGCTACGATTGCCTTGGCAGAAGGGCTGTACAGAAAGTGGATGACAAAATAAAATAAAATCTGCCTTGCATAAAAACCAGGATAATAATAATAATAATAATAATAATAATAATAATAATAATAATAATTTTTTATTTATACCCCGCCCTCCCCAGCCAAGGCTGGGCTCAGAGCGGCTTACAAGCAATAATAAAAACAAGATGAATGATTACAACTTAAAAACAAAAATAAAATACAACATTAAAATAATGGAACATAAAAATATTAAAATGTAGCCTCATCGCAGGAGGAGAAGGAAAACAAAAAGAGAGAGAGAGAGGGAGGGAGGGAGGGAATCAAATTGGCTCCAAGCCAAAGGCCAGACGGAACAACTCTGTCTTACAGGCCCTGCGGAAAGAAATCAGATCCTGCAGGGCCCTGGTCTCATGAGGCAGAGCGTTCCACCAGGCCGGAGCCAGAGTTGAAAAGGCCCTGGCTCTGGTTGAAGCTAATCTAACTTCCTTAGGGCCTGAGACCACTAGGGTGTTGTTATTTATGGACCTTGAGGCTCTCCATGGGGCATACCGGGAGAGGCAGTCCCGTAGGTACGAGGGTCCTAGGCCGTGAAGGGCTTTAAAGGTCAAAAGCAGCACCTTAAATCTGACCCTGTACTCCACCGGGAGCCAGTGCAGCTTGAAAAGCACTGGGTGAATATTCTCCCATGGCAGAGACCCCGTGAGGAGCCTCGCTGCAGCACTCTGCACCCGCTGGAGTTTCTGGGACAGCTTCAAGGGCAGCCCCGCGGAGAGCGAATTACAGTAGTCAAGCCTGGAGGTGACCGTCGCATGGATCACTGTGGCCAAGTCGGGGAAGCAAAATTCAGCCTAAAGACAAGCAAGCTAGCAAAACTAACATATGTTTAAAACCAGTAACTGAATATGCAATAAAACCAAGATTCTGAACAAAGCCACTTAAACCAAACTTTCACTCTCTGCCTAAAAGCAGGAAGCAAAGGGGCCAGGTGTACTTCTCTCAAGATCCTGGGTACCACAACTGCTAAGGCCCTCTCCTTTATCTCAGGCAGTGGTGGACCTGAACTCCAAGGTGGAACGAAGGTACTAGGCAGGCTGGTCTCAGACTGTTTTAATGCTTTAAAGGGGTTATTTGGACCTGAACGAACACGTAACCAGCGAAACATCAAATAAGTGGTCAGCAGGACTGAAGCAGAGTTCAGTTTACTTCTTGCTTATTAAAAGAATGTGTGGTGGTGGTTGGAGAGGAGGAAAGTCAAACCAACGCTGCTGGTTGCAACATGAGTAAGTTTCCTTTTTTGACCACGAAATACCCACAGAAAATGTTCCAGACATTAACGGGAACTCTTTTAACCACAAGGCAGTGGAAGAAGCTGTGGTTAAGCTATATGTGAAGCAAAGTTCATACCCAGGATGAGAAACAGCATCAAAGTAAGGTAATAGGTAAGATAAAGGACCCCATAATGGTTAAGTCCAGTCAAAGGCGACTATGGGGTGCGGAGCTCATTTCACTTCAGGCTGAGGGAGCCAGCGTTTGTCCACAGACAGCTTTCTGGGTTATGTGGCCAGCAGGACTAAACTGCTTCTGGCACAACGGAACTCCGTGACGGAAGCCAGAGCGCACAGAAACGCCGTTTACCTTCCTGCTGCAGTGGTACCTATTTATCTACTTGCGCTGGCGTGCTTTCGAACTGCTAGGTTGGCAGGAGCTGGGACAGAGCAACAGGAGCTCACTCCGTTGCGGGGATTTGAACCGCCGACCCAAGAGGCTCAGTGGTTTAGACCACAGTGGCACCTGCGTCCTAGCATCAAAGTAGAGCTTGCTAACTGTAAGATAAAAAGAAGGCTTACGGGAATGGAAACCACAAAGAAATGAAGTACGAGGTTGCTTATCAAACATTATGACCGGGATATAACTTCTGCATAAAAGGCGGGGCAAGCTGGGAGGGAACGGGGTTTTCAGCGGCTTATGTGAAATTATAAAAGCTGATGTTTAAGGCAGTGTTTCCCAACCTTGGGCCTCCAGCTGTTTTTGAACTACAATTCCCATCATCCCTGACCACTGGTCTTGCTAGCTAAGGATGATGGGAGTTGTAGTCCAAAAACAGCTGGAGGCCCAAGGTTGGGAAACACTGGTTTAAGGGGACATGGGTGGCGCTGTGGGTTAAACCACACAGCCTAGGACTTGCCGATCAGAAGGTCGGCGGTTTGAATCCCCGCGACAGGGTGAGCTCCCATTGTTCAGTCCCTGCTCCTGCCAACCTAGCAATTCGAAAGCAAGTCAAAGTGCAAGTAGATAAATAGGTATCGCTCTGGCGGGAAGGTAAATGGCGTTTCCATGCGCTGCTCTGGTTCGCCAGAAGCGGCTTAGTCATGCTGGCCACATGACCTGGAAGCTGTACGCTGGCTCCTTTGGCCAATAAAGTGAGATGAGCGCCGCAACCCCAGAGTCGTCCACGACTGGACCTAATGGTCAGGGGTTCCTTTACCTTAAAGGCTGATGTTGCCGTTGGATTAGGGTCTCTCTCTTCTACATCAAGAGGTAGAGAAGACACCATCCTTGTACAAGAATAAGAATCATTTGCTGACACACTAACAGTGGTCTTACCTGATCTTTTATTTGAGGGTAAACCTTCAAAACCGTGTCCATTATGTTGTCCACAAAACTGTTTTTGAAGGCCTCATACACCGCTCCCCTCTTAGAAACCTTTTCTTCCTTCCATTCCTCAAACCATTCATACTTTGCAGCTGTCAGGACAATTAGAGTGGACTTGCCTATAATGAAAGGGATATGAAGACATTCATTAGCGATGTAGTTGTCACAAAGGGGCATCTCACAATCCTATATGCACAGATTCGTAAGGTGTCAAGTGAGGATATGACTCATGCTGGGGCTTCCTGTTGTAGCACCCTGCTTGTGGTTAACGCTTAGCTGGAATGAAATATTCAACGCAGCAATAGAGAAATTAAAATAATAATTTATTTGTCAGACAAATAAATATGAGGCACAGTGGTATATGGTTACCAAGCTCTGGCCTGGCCTCTTGCCATTCTGGCCAGCACTTATATTTCCTTAATCCAGCCCCCTTGCTCCTCCTGTGGCTGCCTCCGTCCAATCAGCCTGGTTGAAATTCCTATTGGCTGTTTGCTAGAACCAATCACAAAAGATACACCCATTTCCTTCTGTCCTTTTATGGGAAACAAAAAGCTATATATTCTTCTATCTATAAATGACAAATAAGTAGTAATATATCTTACATGTGTCTCAACAAGGAACCTTAATTACCAGCTCACCTCGCCCTATTGCCCTCCAAAACAGATGGTTAATCTTAAATTTTTATCTTAAACAGATGTCAAGGATCATCATTGAAAGATCTCCTTCCTTTGGAGGTCTCTAAACAAAAGCTTGACAAATGCTCTAATGATGTTTCCTGCTTGGCTGGGGGGGCTGGGCTGGTGGCTGATGGCCCCTGTGATCTCTTCCAACTATATGAAATAAGAATCTAGCATAAGGATTTAACATTTCTTAGCTTCTAATTCCTTTGCATAATTACATTTAAGCCAATATATTTAATACATAACATAAATAACCTTTTAAAAGGAAAAGAAATCTTAAAAGGATCTCAGTTTAAGAAAGAAACAACTTTAGAAAAAGACTTCCCAAAATACTCTCTTCCTTTCTGCCAGCTAGATGCTTTTCCATTGCTCTTGACCTTTGAACCTTAGGAAAATTTGGCTCAAGTTTAATGGGAGGCACATGGTTTTATTTTACTATTTACCCACTCTTAATTATGTTTATCTCTTTTTTTTATCTTCTGTAATATGTAGGGTCAGTGTAACCTTGGCTGTCAGCCTGTAATTCCCTTTTTACGACTTTGAGAATTGTTTTCTGCTATAAATCAGGGGGCCCCCTTGTCTAGGAGGAAAAACATTTTGCCAAGGTTCTTAGGCAGCTGCTCTTCTGCCTGGCATGAACATTTGAAAATCTTTAAGCTCATTTTAAGATACAGGCCCTGATCAAAATATAAGCTTGATAAAAATGCAGGCTTATGATTAGATGCCTCACTGTGGCATCATGCCTCTTCCACCACAGGCTGAGCCAGGCTGCGTACAGCAAGGCTGCCCTCTAGGCTGCAGAACTGGCCTGAATGCTCTCAGCAGCTGTTACAGCTCTTTGAAGAGGAAACAGTTCTTGGAATCCATCTGTCTTGAGAAACAACAGAGTTTTCATCCAGGGCGAAGTCACAAAGCCGCCTTAGCAGCACCAAAGCAATTTTCCCAGGGTGTATATGGAGTTCCTGGGCTGCCCAGAGGATAAGACCCCCTTTCTCAGCCTCACTGATGTGGTCCAAAGGAAAGCAGAGCTTCAAACAAAAACATCTTGGAGGTCCCGGGCCAGAGGGAGGTTAGGCTGGCCTGAACCAGAGCCAGGGCTTTTTCGGCTGTGGCCCCGGATCTGGTGGAACGCTCTGTCACAAGAGACTAGGGCCCTGCGGGACTTGACATCTTTCCGCAGGGCCTGCAAAACAGAGCAGTTCCACCAGGCCTTTGGCCAAGGCACAGCCTGACCCCCTCCTTTGGGAACTCTAGCCCAATGGTTGCCATTAATTTGATTTTGAATTGATTTTAAAATGAATTGATTTTAGAATGCTGTGTTACTTTTATTGTTGTTAGCTGCTCTTAGCCCGGCTTCAGCTGGGGAGGGCGGGATACAAATAAAATTTTATTATTATTTATTTATTAATATGTTTGGCACCAGATTAAGGAGGCAACCAAGGCGCCATCCAACCGCCTTAGGGACTCGACTCTGAATTTGTATAGGGTTTACTCCTTAGCCTTCTTCCACAAGGTAACGGAAGTTTAGGATCAGAGTCTTCCGTCTCCTAGATGGGTTACCTTCCCAGGCTGAGGCCCATCTGTCCCTCACTTCCTCTATAGCACGTGCAGAAACTTCCTTCTTGACTGCTGGAAGCAGGCCCTACAAAACCCTTTCTTCTAGGCTGGTAATTTGTTTTTTGTTTATTTTTTAAAAATAAATTTTATTAGTATTTTCCACACAATAACACCACCACAAAAAATATCGAAAAATAACAGTACACAAAACACAAAAACCAACATTCAAAAAATTAAATAAATCCATATCTTACAAGTTAATAATATAAACACTAAAAAGAAAAACAAACATTGACTTCCACCAATCCCACAGCACCTCCTTTACCTCTCTTTGTGTCTTCCTGTTTTCCTTATCATCTCTATCCCAGCATCCAGATAAAAATCCCTCTTTCTTACCCTTTCACTTCACAAAGTTAGATTTCTGTCCTCGAACCTTGGCTTTTAAGGTATTCAATTAGACACTCCCATTCCTTTTTCACTTCACTTTTGGCTTTTTTTCTTATTACATCTGTCAATTTGGCTAATTCTAAATATTCTGAAAGCTTACAAAGCCACTCTCCTCTAGGCTGGTAGTTTGAGTAATTTCCCCCCTTGAGTAATAACGCAGACTCTGCCTCTTTATGCTGCTGTAGTGATCCAGTCCAGTATCATAGCTGTCAACTTTCAGATTTGAAAATAAGGGATCAGCAGCCTCGAAAACAAGGGATCAGCAGCCTCACCTGTCCCGGGACAGTCTACGGGATATCTAACAATCCAGGATAGCAGTAGGAAGCAGCGGGAAACGGCACCGGAATAAGGGAATTTCCCGCAAAAAAAGGGAAGGTTGACAGCTATGTCCAGTATCTGACCTCCAGCCAGAGGTGGAGCTAGCTGCTCCGGCACCCAGGGGGTGGGGCTAGCCCATAGCTGTCAACCGTCCCTTATTTGGCGGGAAACTCCCTTATCCCAGCGCCGTGTCCCTCTGCTGTCCCTTATTGATGATGTCCCTTAAATTTCCTGGGTTTCTAAGGAAGCAGCTCCTCTCCCTCCCTCCTTGCCGGCCAGGGAGGAGGGAGGCTCCAACTGTGTTGCTTGGCTGTGTTGCTCACCTAATAAGGAGTCTAAGAACGACTGCGGGGTGGAGCTTGCATGCCTTGTGCTGATCAAATCGGCCGTATTGCCTGGGGACTCGCCTATGCTCAGCGCTTCCCGGTGGTTTTCCTTGCTGCATCCCCTTTTTCGGGTTGCTGCGCTGTGGGAACCACAGCTTGAGGCTTCGTTTGGCTGCTGGCTGGGCTTTCTGCCTTTGGCTTGGCGGGGCTCAGAAGGCGAACATACCTGTGCTTGGACAATCCCTTATTTTGGCTGCTGATCCCTTATTTTCAAGGCTGCTGGTCCCTTATTTTCAAATCTGTAAGTTGACAGCTATGGGCTAGCCGCCCATGGGGGTGGGGCTAGCATCCCAGGCGGCAGGGTGGCGATGTCACCCCCTTCAGGTATGACACCCGGGGCAGGAAGGGACGTTTTATCATATGTGGTGGGATTGTAAGAAAGTTAAAAGCTTTTGGGAAATGGTATATAATGAATTGAAGAAAATGTTGAAATATACATTTATTAAGAAACCAGAAGCGTTTTTATTAGGAATTACAGGTAATGAGATAAATAGGAAAGAAAGAAAGTTATTTTTATATGCAGTAACAGCAGCAAGAATATTGTTGGCACAGAAATGGAAACAAGAGGAGCTACCCACGAAAGAAGATTGCAGAATGAAAATGATGGACTATGTGGAACTTGATAGACTAACAGGAAGGATCCGGAATCGACAGGATCAGAGATTTACAGAATATTGGAAGAAATTTACAGAGTATATGCAAAAAATAAGTGATAATCAGATAACGTTTGTAAGTTTTAAAGAAGCTCTGTGAAAAGAAATGTTAGAAATATGTTAAAAATAAGGCAAATTAAATAATAGTAGTGTAATTATAATCTAAGAAATGTGGAGAAAGTAAGTGATATGAAGGATTACCAGGCGGGTTGAGGGAAGTCAATAAGGAGCAACTGGATGTAATTAAGATGTGTTGATTGTATAACTTTGTATTGGAAAGTGAATAAAAATATTATATATATATAAAAAAGGTATGACACCCGGGGCGGACCGCACTCACCACCCACCCCTTCCTCCGCCAGTGCCTCCAGCCTGTCCTTGAGCAGGCCCTCCTGCTATCAGCTCTCGTTTCCTTGATCTGATAATCTGATCTCCAGCTCGTTCATGACCATGTCTCTGGCTCATACGCCCACCATCCTGGATCAAACCCAGACCGAAGCAAGACAGGATGGATAAAAAGAAAGTGACGCAGGGCACAGTTAAACGATGCAGCTCCCTCCCACAGGAAGCAGCGATGGCTACCAACTTGGACGGCTTTAAATGAGGTTCAGACAAATTCATCAAGGAGAAGGCCAGCCACAGCTGCTAGCCACGATGGCTGTGCTCTACCTCCGTGGCTGAGAGGCACGATAATAATAATAATAATAATAATAATAATAATAATAATAATTTTTTATTTATACTCCGCCCTTCCCGGCTCAGGGCCATAGCTGTCAACTTTTCCCTTTTCTTGCGAGGAATCCTATTCGGAATAAGGGAATTTCCCTTAAAAAAAAGGGAAACGTTGACAGCTATGCTCAGGGTGGCTAACAACAAATTTAAAACACTTAATTGATGCAACAAAAAACAGCAGAAATACAGTATAAAACGTGAATAACAATAAATTCAGAATTCAAAAATCAATTTAGGGGGGAAATCCATCCAATAAGCATTAGATGATCACCAGGGCTAGCTGGCTAAATTAGTCCTAATTGGGCCAGTGAGGAGACTAGGGGAGAATTAGCTGTGAGATCCCAGAGTGGATAATTTCCATAAAAGGGGAGGGGGAGGGAAGGAAGGGGAATAAAAGATCAGGCTAAGTTCAAACTGAAAGCCAGGTGGAATAGCTCTGTCTTACAGGCCCTGTGGAAGAAAATTAAATCCTGCAGGGCCCTAGTCTCATGGGATAGAGCATTCCACCAGGTCGGAGCCATCACTGAAAAGGCCCTGGCCCTGGGGCAGGATAGTCTGACTTCCTTAGGGCCCGGGACCTCTAAATTATGATTATTCATGGACCTTAAGGTCCTCTGCGGGGCATACCAGGAGAGGCGGTCCTGTAAATGCCCCCAAATGTCAATTGCTGGGAATACCAGATGGGAAGAGCACTGTTGTGCTCATGTCCCGCTTGCAAGCTTCCCATGGGCATCTGACTGGTCACTGTAAGAAGAGGATGCTGGTCTAGATGGACCATTGGCCAGATCCAGCAGGCCGGTCTTCTATTAGGGGCCGGAAACTGTTTTTATGCTGACGTCCACATTCCCTCAGGGCCACAGCGGTGAACAGGGACAGAATCCAAACCAGGATGACACCTCTTTTTTCTGTTTATTTCTATCCTCCCTTCAACCTTAGGAAATACACAACTATCTGACTTTTAGAAGACATCTGAAGGCAGCCCTGTTTAGGGAAGTTTTTAATGTTTGATGTTTTGTCGTGTTTTTAATATTCTGTTAGGAGCTGCCCAGAGTGGCTGGGGGGCCCAGCCAGATGGGCGGGGTATAAGTAATAGATTATTACTGTTATTACCTTTTCTTCCCTCCTGGTCACATGCATGAAATTAAGCCAAGGGCTACAACTTGCCTTCCTGGAGCCCCAAATTCCCAAATCTTCTCTCTCTCCCCCCCCCATCCCTTTTAAAAAAGAAGAAAGTTGCACCACTTGTTCAAATACCTGGGAATCTCTTTTCCCACATGGGGTCCTTTGCTGACGAGGATCCAATATACAGGAAAGGAATCTTTTCTGGAGCAGTTTCTCTTGAAGAATTAATGTAAGAAGTGAACCTATCAAGAAGGAAAACTTTGCCTGAGCTTTGATTCATAAAACTTTAATTAAAGTGTTGTGTCACTTTTGTGTTATAGTAAATATATATACCGTATATTAAAAATTATTTCTGCATTTTCCCATTACATACATTCATTTCTTTCACTGTGTTATTCCAGTTTTTCTTACCATCTCTTTTAAGGCTGGAGGCAAATATATATATATATATATATATATATATATATATATATATGGACATTTAAAGGTGGCATAGTTTCTAATATCTATGATTTCTGGCTAGCTAGGCCAAAACTTTTAGTTGCCAGTGTCTCTTTTCAAGCCCTGACTACAATCTTTCTTGAGGTAAAGGCCATATCCATTGTGCTGATCTGAGCCACGTTCTGCACCAAATTCCAAAACATTCACCTGTGAACCGATTGTAGTTTTCAATATTCATGGTCAGTTGGTTTTTTTTTAAGAAAAAAAAAGTTTCATTGAGCCAGTAGAAAAAGACGTGAACATTAAATTCAGATGCACCCAACCCAAATACACTCATGTGTATTTTGCACGCTTGAGTTCAGGGCCAATGTACAAGATTGTTTGCGGCGCTTTATCTACATACAAGAACAAAGAGAAGGGGCTGTTGGTACAGCAGGGAAAGAAACTAAATGGACATGGCGCTGTGGTTTAAACCACAGAGCCTAGGGCTTGCTGATCAGAAGGTCGGCGGTTCGAATCCCTACGACGGGGTGAGCTCCCGTTGCTCGGTCCCAGCTCCTGCCAACCTAGCAGTTCGAAAGCATGTCAAAGTGCAAGTAGATAAATAGAAGGTGGGAAGGTAAATGGTGTTTCCGTTTGCTGCTCTGGTTTGCCAGAAGCGGCTTAGTCATGCTGGCCACATGACCCGGAAGCTGTCTGCAGATAAATGCCAGCTTCCTCAGCCTATAGAGCGAGATGACCGCCGCAACTCCAGACCCATGTGTGATTGGACCTAACGGTCAGGGGTACCTTTACCTTTACCTTTACTGACAAGTTCTAATTTGAATTGTGCACTAATATTTCATGCCTTGAAATTCTGGCTGCATTCTTCACCAATTTGCCCTCTAAACACAACTTACTTTAAGAAGAGCCCTGCTGGATTAACTTGTATTGCCGTTTTTTAAAAACAAAAACAAACCACTGCAAACCAATGGTGTTCTCAGCTGCTGCCACTTACGCTTCATTGAGGTTGTTGTGTGGGTAGATGTAGTAGTTTTTGGCTTCCAATCCCAGTTCTTCCTTGGAACCTTTCAGTCCTATGAAGACACAGAATCCTCCGACGCCATGATCTATCATAGAAATCTGGTTCTGAACACCTGCCCAAAGAGGAACAATGAGATGTAAGGAGGGAGGAAGTGGGACTGGTGAAGCAGAGTTAAGAATCCAAGCAACAGCTGTTTTAGACAGGAAAACTGGAGGAAAACAACAGTCTTAAGTCAAGCAACCCCTGGGCTTACAGTATAGTATAAAAGAGGACGGAAGAAACAAAAGGCTTGAGAAGACAGACAAGAATGTCTTATTGTTTTAAGAGCGGCCCTCCAGATGGTAAATCACTACTCCCATTAGCCCTAGCTGTCTGGGGCTGATACGAGCCCAACAACAACAGAAGTCTACTATGGGAAAGCTTAGGGAAAGCAACATTTACCAGCTATGCTACATCCAGTGCTAAGAACACACACACACACAAAAATGCAAGCTCCTCCTAGCAGTTGAATCATAGGACACAATTAGTTGAGGATTGTATATTTTGATCTCTTACGTCTTTAGGATATGTAGTCTTTCTAAGAAACGAACCAAAACCCACAAAGGCAAATTGAAGTTACTGGCAGTATAATACTGGAATTACAAAACACTCTCTCTCTCTCTCTCTCTCTCTCTCTCTCTCTCTCTGTGTGTGTGTGTGTGTGCACCCACCCTGTGGTATGAAAACTGGCAAAGAAGTCTACATTTTATGCGCTCTCTCTCTCTCTCTCTCTCTCTCTCACACACACACACACACACACACACACACAAAATTACAAGTCCACCATACATCTACAATAGTGGAAGCACAAATTGTTCTGTGTCCTCTTACCTGGCAAAGCTCGCAATTCCTTTGGCAGGAGCTGTTCGTAGGTGTTAAAGATGCCAGCATCAGAAATCACAACAGGAGCATAGACATTAACAAGATCTTGACCTTGCTTTACGCTTACACCTGAAAGAGGCAAAAATGTATATAGTCCATAAAACATTTCTTTTAGATTTCTCTAAACAAGAAAAATGGAGGAATCATTTTCTGCTGGTCGCAGGGAAGTCTCAACAAACGACCATTTCTAGGTAGAAGCTAGAAACTGATGGGTAACGAGGTACTTTTTAAAAAGGTTTTTTTTGGGGGGTTGGCCTTAAATGTTGCAAGGGTTTTCATTAATTCTTACAGCAATCTTGCAAGGCAAGCCATGTTATCAGCCATATTTTGTAGATGTATTGCACTCTGGAGGATATTTATAAAAAATACAGATATTATTTCCACCAGCACGGGAGGGTCAGTGTAATTAAAAGGGAGGGTTTAAGCAGGTAAGCAGCTTATATGTCTTTAAGGAAGTTTAATGTGGGTGGGAAGAGCTTTGGCAGGATCCTTTATCCCCTTAGTTCTTAGGAAGCTCAGAGTCTCCTCTTCCCCTTTCCCCATTTGCTGAGTTTTCTTGGCACTGAAATAAATGGTGTGGAATAACGCAATCCATACGAAATTAATTTTGCAATTAATTACGTAAAATTTCATCATATCACACCGCGAGATGAATAATTTGTTGTTGTTGTTGGAAGCTGAACTGCAGCAGAAGAGAAACAGCTCTGTATTTGAGGAATATGGGGCTTAGTGTTACTTGCAAAGTGGGTCTATCTATGCCAAGCGCTTGGAGAGAACAGATAACATTATTAAGACTTAAACGCATATTTATATAGCACATTAGCATTCATATCATAATATCACCTTGTTATAATCCTTACAATAATAACCTTGTAGGACAGATCAGTATTATCCTCATGTCGGAAATGGGGAGGGTACAAAGCTGAGAAGCTTACCTGAGATAATTGAGCTAATTCATGGCAGAGTCTATATTTGAACCAGGAGCTTGACTTATAAGCCTGGTACCTTAGCCACATATCACGATGACTCTTACAGAGAGCTCTATCCCGTCCGCAACTCACCACAGGCTGTTCCTTGCGAGTTCACCAAGATGCTCTGCACAGGTGCTTTGGTGAGGACAGCCCCTCCAGCGTGTTCAATGATGGGGATGGAGTGAAATGCAATTTCACTGGAACCTCCCTGTGGGTACCAGGCACCTTCCAAGAAATGATCGACAAGGATGGCATGCAAAGGGAAGCTGCACTCTGCAGGAATCACCCCTGTAAGACAAAGCAAAAGAGCTGAAACTGTGTAAACCAAAGGTGAAAAAGATTTCTTTGCATGCAGCTTTCCTGCACATATATATATATACTCTAAATGCCAGAAGAGGTCTAATATCAGAAACTTATTTCTTATCAGCAACTTTCTCAAAACGAAACCAAGCATGTTATGGCTTCAACAGCTACTGTGCTCTTCATAGCTTCCATTAATCACAATGTTTTGCTCATCTTTGCATGTGTCAAGGTGATATGTTGACCTTGCAATCTCAGCAATAAATTGCAAGTAACTTGCATGAACATTTTTATAATCCATTTCGTCTCATCCTGTTTGCTAAATCAAACAGTTGCAATCAATCAATCAATCAATCAATCAATCAATCAAATGGTTGCAACCAAACAATCAAACCTGTGTAAGCTAAATCCAGTGGTTCTTTGAATCTATCAAGAGTGGATTGACAGAGCACATGCTTTGCATGCATGCAGAAGGTCCTAAGTTTAACCCCCAGCCTGCACCCTGGTTAAAAAAAGGATCAGACAGAAGGTGAAGTCAAAGACCTTTGCCTGAGATCTTGGAGAGGCACCAAACAGTGAGACAACACTGAGCTTGATGAACTAGCTTCCCATGTTCATTACACACGGCTGCCACTGAAAGCAGCAGCCTTGTGTCTCTTTGTCCCATCTCTGCTGGTGACATAGGGTCAATGTCAACATATGAAAGGAGGTTATCATGCTAAGCTTCTCCGCCTCTTCTACACTTCATAGGCTGTCATTTGTTGGCCCATGGAAACTCAACACAACAACAAGTAAGACTTTTGATTTTTACTGGACGGTAGAAGGGCAAGGAGGAGACCCAAGACTCTTGATATCAGCGGCTGCCGTGTTGCTATTCTCTTCATTGTCCAGTTCCACCCATGCATAGAAGAGGCTCCTTTATCATCATCATCAAACCTTTTATTGGCATCACATCCAAACACCCAAAACAAATCAATACAGAATTACCACTTCCCCAGTGGCACAAAACATTTGCTAAAAGAAAGGAGGCAGAGCAGTCTATCGTCACATCTCTAGGTCTCCAGGGAGATCAGGCGTCTGCAGTGTACTTCGACGGCAAAAAACCAAATAGAGATATTTAGCCACTAACTTGGTGAGCTCCTGATCATTCCCCAGTAATAGAAAATGTATGACCTCCAACTCTGGTTTCCATTTGGGGATGCAGAGTTGATCTAGAAATTGCTGGCGGAGATCAGCATATAATTTACAATTAAGAACCATATGTGTGAGGGTTTCCACCAGGTGGTCTTCACATGGGCAAGTTCTTTCTCCTTCCACCCTGACTGAGAACCTTTGATGACTGTATCCCACCTGATAGTCAGGATCATGCCACTTTTACTCTCACGGATGAGTGGCCTCCTGTCTCCATTACCGAAGTTATAAGTTTAATCGACCAGATGAAACTAGGAAAGGCTCCTTTATGCCTCCTTAGAAAGGGCAAAGGGACTGTCCTTATGTAACATATGCTCCTATCAGATGGCAGGGGAGGGCATCACTTACCATAGGTAGGGAAGATATAACTGAAGACTGCTCTCAGGTCTGCATTTGTTGTCAACTCAGCCACCACTTCTGAAAGGCTTCTGACTGACATTCTAAAGAAAGGAGAGATCCAGGCCAGCAGGCCAGTGCGGTTCACAAACCAGACCAAGGACATCGGGAGCATTTTCAGAATCCCCATGTGGGTGCTCCCTCTGGCAGTTTTCTGCAAGGTGGAGGGGCAGAGAAAGAAGGAAAAACAGTGAGGCACAAATCTCAGAGGCAGCAGAAGACCTCCGTCTTAATGCTAATGAACATACATAAGAAATGTTGTCTGATTTTCAACAAACAGATCTTTCAAGTCTCTTCTTGTTTTTCCCCTTCCCTGTTTCCCCTTCCCTGCTTTCTCTCTTTTATGTTTTCTTGATGTTAACTAAATAGCTATACAGTGGCACCTCGGTTTTTGAATGTCTCCATTGACAGACATTATGGTTTACTAACGTCGTAAACCCAGTGTAAATGCTTCAGTTTACAAAGATGCCTTTAAAAAATTTTTTCTTAATTGATACAGCAAGATAAGAAAAGAGAGAAAACACAAATACCAAATCACCGTATTTTTCACTCTATAGGACGCACCGGACCATAGGAGGGGGAGAACAGGGGAAAAAAATTCTCCACCTCTCTGCTCAGCGTCCCTTCAGCGAAGCGGTAGGAGAAACAGAGCCCCTTCCATTTCTCCTCCTACTTCCTTGAAGGGGCACTGCGCAGAGAGGGAAAACTGTGCAGCGCCTCTCCAGCGAAGCAAAGCCTGGGGAGCAAGAGGGATCAATGTGCACTGACCCCTCTCACTCTCCAAGCTTCAGGCGGCTATCCGCAAGCCTTCGGAGCGCAGCAGGAACTCCTACTGCGCTCCGAAGGCTTGCGGATAGCTGCCTGAAGCCCCCAGAGTGCAGCGGGAGTTTGCGCTGCACTCCCGGGGCTTCAGGCGGCTTCAGTGAAAGCAACGCGAAGCCTCCGGTGCCCAGGGGGAGCTCTCCCTTTGCGCTTAGGAGGCTTCGCGTTGCTATCGCTGAAGCCAAGGAGCCTGCATTCACTCCATAGGACGCTCACACATTTCCCCTTCATTTTTGGAGGTGAAAAAGTGCGTTTTATAGAGTGAAAAAGACAGTACACACAGAAATAGCAATAGACACAGAATTTTCTTAACAAACAATAAGACATAAATTGGTCTTAACACTAAAGACCCAACCTCCCATTTATTCCATATTTCGATTTCATACAACTTATTGCCAATACAAAGACGCCTTGGATGTCTAACATGCCACAGGGCTTCTGCCACAGGGCCTAGCTGCCAGCTGCTGAGTTTTTGGTTTTTGAACGTTTCAGAACTTGAACGGTCTTCCGGAATGGATTACATTCGAAAACTGAGGTACCACTGTACTATTATACAGTGGTGCCCCACAAGACGAATGCCTCACAAGACGGAAAACCCGCTAGACGAAAGGGTTTTCCGTTTTGGAGGTGCTTCGCAAAACGAATTTCCTATGGGCTTGCTTCGCAAGACGCAAATGTCTTGCGAGTTCCTGCAGGTTTTTCCCCCTTCCCCCCTTTTTCTAAGCCTCTAAGCCGCTTATCCGCTTATCCACTAAGCCGATAAGCCGCTAAAAGCCGCTAAAAGCCACTAAACCGCTAATAGCGCTAATCCGCTAATCCGTCAATGGGCTTGCTTCGCAAGACGAAAAAACCGCTAGACGAAGAGACTCGTGGAACGGATTATTTTCGTCTTGCGAGGCACCACTGTATAATATTTCGATCAGAAACGTTTCTTATTTGTTTCTATGTTATCTAGATCGAGAACGTAAAAGTGTTACGCACTGTTAAATTGTTAAAAAACTGAACCAAATTTAAAAGATGACGACATCAGTGTCACAAGCACAAGGACTGAGAATTTTAGCATTTCGTTCTGCTAAGCACAAGGAAGTAGCTGAAGAGCAAAACAGCAAAGTGCAGCCATGGCTGAGTGGAAGAGCACATGAAGCTTACTGGGTGATTTTAGGTACACTCACTGTCTCTCAGCTCAGCCTACCAAACAGGGTTGTTCTGAGGATAAAATGGGGAGGGGAGAACCGTTTGCAATGCCTTGAGCAACTTGGAAGAAAATATACTGTATGTCAGGGACTCAGCGGGAGCGCTGGGAGGAGAGGAGATGGAGAGCGAGGGGGAGCAATCCGAGGGCAGCGTAGGAGAGGATGACAGCAGCCCGATAGATTCCGTGAGCCTCTCCAGCGAATCGGAAGATTCACAGAAGGGGGCGCCGATGGGCAGGGCAAGGGGGGACCCAAGGGGGACACCCCAGAAACAAGGGGCCAGCGGGGACTCCCAGAGCAGCAGTTGGAAATCAGGACCAGCTTCCCCACCAGAGCGTAGTGGGGGGGAGGAGTCCCAGGTATCAGAGCCCACATATTCACCACCAGCGAGAGAAGATGCGTCAGGGGTGGCCACGCCTCCATCGGAGAGCGAGGGAACGGTCAAGAGGAAAGTTGCCGGCTGGGTGCGCGCGCCAAGTTCAAATGTACAGGCGAGCGGCACAGAAGGTAGCGCGGATAGGGAACCAGGTCCTAAAGCCCGCCGGAAGGAGGGGGAAGAATCATCAGGGTCAGCGTCAGAGGAGTCCAGAAAGGATGAAACCCTAGCGGGCAGGAGGGCCCAGAGGAGAAAGGAACTTAGGAAGAGGTGGAGCAAAGCGAGAGTCTTAAACTGGTGTGGAAGGGGCGGAGACTCAGACGGGACTTCGCCGGTCTAAGGTTGAGACGTAGAGCTGCGCACTGCGGCTTTAAAATGGAAACTGAACCTCAATAAAGACTTTTGTACATAACTACAGCCTAGCGTTGGTCCTCTGTGAGCTGGGACCTAGAGGCAGCTCTGACACTGTACTATATAAATTTACATTTATATAGTATATACATTTAAACTGGGGTTTTTTTGGTTAAAAAAAACCTTATTAGTGTAAACCAACTAAGACTTGATAGCCAGCTTAAGAGGCCTTTCACCAGAACTACTTTTAAAAGGGTTACCTTTATAAGTGCCACAAATCTGTCAATATTAGCTTCTTCGCCAGGAAATTGCTTCTTTAGGCCTTCAGTATATTTCTTCTTCCCACTGTATAGGTAATACCTCTTGCAGTTGTCAGGATCTCCCAGAATAACCGTATCAAAGGGAGAGTCCATCTGGGCCCACTGGAGCTGCCCATCCGTGAGCTGGTCAATAATCATGCGCTGGGAAGAATTCTCTTGCATTCGCCCTATGTAATGGATCCCTGGAAGAAAACCCAAGAAGTGTTATAGTGAAAGAACAACAGCAACAGATTAGCTCCTAAATTTTAGGATCTGGGAAGGGTATACTAAACTGGACCTGGTATTTGGATGAGATATTTCTCTAAACTGCTTAGAGATTTTACGGCATATAAAGGTAAAGGTAAAGGTACCCCTGCCCGTACGGGCCAGTCTTGACAGACTCTGGGGTTGTGCGCCCATCTCACTTAAGAGGCCAGGGGCCAGCGCTGTCCGGAGACACTTCCGGGTCACGTGGCCAGCGTGACATCGCTGCTCTGGCCAGAGCCAGAGCCAGAGCCGCACACGGAAACGCCGTTTACCTTCCCGCTGGTAAGCGGTCCCTATTTATCTACTTGCACCCGGAGGTGCTTTCGAACTGCTAGGTTGGCAGGCGCTGGGACCGGGCAGTGGGAGCGCACCCCGCCGCAGGGATTCGAACCGCCGACCTTTCGATCGGCAAGCCCTAGGCACTGAGGCTTTAACCCACAACGCCACCTGCGTCCCTTCTTTCGGCATATATATTTTGTTAAATAAATAAAATGAACCAGCTTAATAAAATACCAGCAAAATATCATGTAGTAATGACTACATTACTACATGAGCACTGTTCCACAGCATTTGATATTTTCATTTACATACATTCATTCAAAATAAGATGGGTTTATGAAGCAATTCTATATCCTCCCACCATGCTGATGAAGAATTCTATGAAACAGTAGTCAATATCCGGAATCACTGTTCAGTGTTGGACATCATATTTGCTGAATATGCAAAGCTTCACAGCTTGTCTTTCATCATACAAAGTCTGGTACCTCGCTTCATTTAAAGGTTTTCAGAGACTTTGAGACTAAAGATTTCATTTTGGACTTGATGGTTTGAAGGAATTCTATAAAAGATTGTCTATTGCGTATGTACATGGTCATCGTGTTTCCTAGACATTGCTGATGTTCTCTTTGCAACACAGGGGTTTGTTTGGTTACTTATTGTCCGAGTTCAAGCATACATATGCCTGGATAGCTCAGCTGGTTAGAGCACAGCACTGATAAAGCCAAGGTTGCAGGTTCGCATGGGACCGCTGCATATTCCTGCATTGCAGGGGGTTCGACTAGAATGGGTCAGTAAGGTTTATCTTGCCTGGGCCGCTGCATATTCCTGCATTGCAGGGGGTTCGACTAGAATGGGTCAGTAAGGTTTATCTTGCCTGGGCCGGATTGGCCCCGCGGAGATCTCTCCATGGGCCAGATTGTGTGCACGCCCGAGATTTCCGGCGTCTGCACAGATGCGATTTCCGGCACCGCGGAAGCAAGTCCCCATGCCGCGCTGCGCTGGTTTAGTGCAGCACGTGAGTGGTCAGCTTGGTTCAGGGGTGGCTTGTGGGCCGGTCAAACGACCTCTGTGGGTCGCTTCTGGCCCATGGGCCTTAGGTTGCTGACCCCTGGAATAGATGATCCTCAGGGTCTCTTCCAACTCTACAATTCTATGATTCCAGCCAAAAAAAACAAAAAAACATTTGGGGTGTGAAACAGGGTCAATAAGGAACACATGGTCTGGAGAAGGCTCTGAGGGCCATATTTGGCCCTCCAGACCTGAGGTACCCCAGCCCTCTGCAAGGCCTGTTTTAGTTTTAATGCTCTCATTTTTTAAAATTTAAATTATTTATGACAGTTTTTTCATTTTCATTTTCAGTTTCATTTTCCGCACGATTCCAAAACAAGGAACAGCATTAACGTACAATAAAGCAGTGTTTCATTCAAATCACAGAATGCACCTTCAAACATTTGAACTGGATGCTATAGCTACATTGCAAACCTATTGTCTGTAAAAATAGAAAATATATTAGCAATGCAACCATATCATCCAACTGAGGCACAGCACCTTTGGGTGAAGAGCTGTGTTTTTACTTTGTTTTGAAACTCCATTAAGTGATGGTGCTACTCACAGATGTGAAGGAAGAGCTGAGTTGGGGTGCCACTACTGAGAATGCCCTCTCAGGAGTCACTGCTTGCCATACAGCACTGCGATACAGCACTGTGCCAAAGGCCCCAAAGTCTAAGGAGGTATATTAAGCAGCAGGTGGTCTTTCAGGTATATGGGTCCTGAGCTGCCTTATATATCAAAACAAGCACTCTGGCTTGGTGTCACATTGACAGCCATTGCAGAGCATTCAGTGCTGTTTTTACCTGTTGCTGGGAAGATGCCCCCACAAGTCAAAGTATTCTGTGCTAGCTGCAGTTTCTGAACCAAGACCCAAAGCCAGTCCTACTGTACTCCAAGCTCTGGTAAGCTCCTGATTTGACTGCTGCAATGCATTGTACATGGGGCCGTCCTTGAAGATGATTTGAGAAAACCAACTGGTGCTAAATGCAGTGTACTGGTTCCATTCAGAGGTCATATAAAGCCAATGATGATGATGATGATGATGATGATGATATATTATTTATACCCCACCCATCTGGCTGGGTTTCCCCAGCCACTCTGGGCGGCTCCCAACAGAATATTAAAACACAATAAAACATCAAACATTAAAAACTTCCCTAAACAGGGCTGACTTCAGATGTCCTCTAAAAGTCAAATGGTTTATTACCTTGACATCTGATGGGAGGGTGTTCCACGGGGCAGGTGCCACTACCAAGAAGGCCCTCTGCCTGGTTCCCTGTAACCTCACTTCTCGCAGGGAGGGAACGGCCAGAAGGCCCTTGGAGCTGGACCTCAGTGTCCGAACAATATGGGTGGAGATGTTCCTTCAGGGATACAGGACTGAGGCCGTTTAGGGCTTTAAAAGTCACCACCAGCACTTTGAATTGTGCTTGGAAACGTACTAGGAAGTACAAGCAAGATTTAGTCCTCGTTACAAGTCCAAGGATATATACCGGTGTATATGTAGTCATAACTGCTCAGGCCCACACCCTGATTGTGTAGATCACCTTACCTACGTCAAACTCAAAACCTTTCTCGTTGAAGGTATGGCAGCAGCCCCCTGCCTTCCCATGCTGCTCCAAGACCAGCACGCGCTTCCCAGCTTTAGAGAGCATCACGGCCGTCGCCAGGCCCCCATAGCCGCTTCCAATGACAATGGCATCCAGACTGCCAGGAACTTTGTCCTTGGAGAAGCCTGGAGGAGAAAGAGAAACAAAAGGCATGAACAACTCCTATTCCCTACGGCTTCATTGTAGATAGGCTAGTTCCTATGCTGTAGCAGAAGAGGCCCTGCTCAGGTAACTGTTGCAGATGCAGCAGGTGTTTGTAAACAGCTTGGAGGCAGTGAAGAAACCATAAAAAAATTGGAAGCTGTGCTTTGGAAGTTGAATGTTTCGGAAATTGAAAGGACTTCTGGAATGGATTCTGGTCAACTTCCAAGGTACGACTGTACTGAACTAGATGTAGCACTGGTCTGATTCTGCCCATGACCGCTTCCTATTGTTCACATTTTTTTAAAAAAAAGGTTTCAAAAGCAAAAATACCCCAGATGAGCTGGAAATCTTGCAAGATTCCCCCCTCCTTAAAGTTGTGCAATGTACAAAATTATCTTAAAAAGAAAGGCACCGAGGACCTCATAATTTTGCCACCGATCTTGACTTGATTGTTAGGCAAAGGCCTTATGGATCAGCTGACAAAGGGTGAGAACAGATGACTCTGGTAAAGCAGCGTTTAGCTTTTATATATGCATGATTGATCCATATCTGAGTTCCATACGCCTTGCCTGCTGGCTGTATTTCCATTAATTTGAAGCGACAACCGAAAGGTAAAAACCACCTGCGGCACATCGTGTCTGTTTTACAAGGCACTAGCTGCAGTTAATTTAACCAGATTATATAAAACGAAGGCCTTCCCTTCCTCATTCCTATTTAGGCAGCTGCTTAAGAATGGTAGCTAGTCCACTGTTTGGGAGAGAACTATGCAGCCATTGATTTCTGATTTCTTGTTGTTGTTTAGTCGTGTCCGACTCTTCTTGACCCCATGGACCAGAGCACGCCAGGCACTCCTGTCTTCCACTGCCTCCCGCAGTTTGGTCAAACTCATGCTGGTAGCTTCAAGAACACTGTCCAACCACCTCGTCCTCTGTCGTCCCCTTCTCCTTGTGCCCTTCATCTTTCCCAACATCAGGTCTTTTCCAGGGAGTCTTGTCTTCTCATGAGGTGGCCAAAGTATTGGAGCCTCAGCTTCACGATCTGTCCTTCCAGGGAGCACTCAGGGCTGATTTCCTTCAGAATGGATAGGTTTGATCTTCTTTCAGTCCATGGGACTCTCAAGAGTCTCCTCCAACACCATAATTCAAAAGCATCAATTCTTTGGCGATCAGCCTTCTTTATGGTCCAGCTCTCACTTCCATACATCACTACTGGGAAAACCATAGCTTTAACTATACGAACCTTTGTTGGCAAGGTGATGTCTCTGCTTTTAAAGATGCTGTCTAGGTTTGTCATTGCTTTTCTCCCAAGAAGCAGACGTCTTTTAATTTCGTGACTGCTGTCACCTTCTGCAGTGATCATGGAGCCCAAGAAAGTAAAATCTCTCACTGCCTCCATTTCTTCTGATTTCTACATCACGCTAATCCAAGGGTGGAGAACATTTTTCAGCCTGAGGGCCACATTTCCTCCTCCCTTTCTCCACCCTCCACCCAGAACAAGCAAGAAGCATTCTAAGACTCCCAGGACATATTCCAGCAAGGCAAAATCCCTTGAGGTGCAAAGCAAGGACTGGAGAAAATTCTGAGGGCCAGATAAGTGGGGCTTGGAGTTGGCGCCTGATGCAGACATACGGACTAGACACACATCTGCTGACTGTGTCATTTGGCAACCATGAAAAGGGTCCTACATATCTTCCACACGAGGCCAACCAGGATCCCTCATCTCATGAAAGAGCTCAACATGCATATGTCAATACGTGTATAATGTATATCATAAAATATAAATTTAATTATACCCCTCCTTTTCCCCTGACAGGGACACAAGGCGGCATACAGATAAAAATAAGAACAGCTGAAAACATAGGGAAAAAACCCCAATAATTAAATTTTCGTAGAGCTAAAAATAAAACTCTATTAAAAACATACAGATAATTACAATAAAAACAGCCCACTCATTAAAAGCTCTCTCTCTCTTTGTGCTCACTGAGCACACAGTTGAACGCATGGCATGTTTTGTTCTTGGTGTGCAAACTGACAGTAGACAGTAGACTGAACTCTGGGGTCAATGTGATTAGTTCTCCTAAACTGGAGGGCGCGGGACAGGGAAGGAGAAGGACCAGATTCAGAGAGCAGGCAAGAGCCTGACCCCCCCCCCCCACCAAACCCCAGGGACTATTGACAGCTAGGCAGGGCTATCCATTTGTCAATCACCTGGCATCAGTCTGATGTCATTCTCCCATGTGGTATGAACAGGGTTGGGCAAGAGTTCACCAGTCGGCTGACTGGGGTGATGGTTGTATAAGCACAGGACCTTGGCCACCACCACCAGCAGGAAGTGATGACATCGACTGCAAGGCAGGGGAGTCTGGCCAAACTGGGCCTCTGAGTGCTCTGAGTGATGAAAGCTGTGGAAATGGCAAGGAGGAGGGGAGCAGGACCACCCACCATTTTAATCCCTAAGTGCTGCAGAGGTTTGGAGGTTGGCTACTGAATGCACTAGCAGGGATGCTGCTACTTCCTTCACCCTAAAGGCCGGCTCCAGAGTGCTCCCACCCCTTAAGTCGTACCTGATCACCGCAGTGGTAGTCTGGGAGAGGCCCTGGCATGCTTGGAAGGCCAGGAAACTTTTGGAAAGTGGAGGGTGCTGACAAACTGGGAGAGAAAAGGTCCAGGAGCTCATGTAAAGCAGGCCAAGGGAGGCCTGGGACCTGTAGGGACTGGAAACGTGTGGGATTTGAGACAAGGCAGGATGTCAGTCTAAGGATTTAAGGAAGGGTGTCAGATGATAAGAGGAGTGAAGGGGGATGCTTGTGGGGAAAAGTGTTGGACAGAGTTAAGGTCAAAGTGAGACATGGGGATGCGGGGGCAGGGAGGGGCAGCTGCCCCCATCAACAAAAAACAATAAAAATACATAGCTAACTGAGGTTCTTCCCCCCTCCCCACAACAAAAGGCCTGATCCCCCACCCCCGTGACAAAAAATCCTGGCTACACCTGTGCAAGGAGAGAAGTTTGCAATACAGTGGTACCTCAGGTTACATACGCTTCAGGTTACATACGCTTCAGGTTACAGACTCCGCTAACCCAGAAATAGTGCTTCAGGTTAAGAACTTTGCTTCAGGATGAGAACAGAAATCGTGCTCCAGCGGCATGGCAGCAGTGGGAGGCCCCATTAGCTAAAGTGGTGCTTCAGGTTAAGAACAGTTTCAGGTTAACAACGGACCTCTGGAACGAATTAAGTTCTTAACCCGAGGTACCACTGTAGTCAGCGCCCAGTAAGAGCAAGGATTTTTTGCACCTCTAACCCAGTTTTTTTTTTCTGGAATGCCCAGATTGATGAACTTTGGCATACAAAGCAAGACCTGAACTCAACAGGGCACTAAGCAACAGAAACCAGCAGGAGTCCTTCTCTTAGCCTGCAAGCATTACCCGAGAGTAAACCCCGTTGAAAGCGGACTTTACTCTGGAGTAAATACGCACAGGCTGGCACGGCGAGTGCAGTTCAAAACTCCCGCGCTGCCCACCCCCACTGGGCATCGTTCACGCGCCACTTGATCCCACCCACCCAGCAGCTCCCTTTGCCAGCCTGGCAGCGCCCCACGCCGGGGCTGGCTAGCTGGGGCTGGCCGGTGGCTACCTTGCTTGAGGACCTTTCTGCGCGCATCTTTGTCGGTCACCAGAGGCGCGGGCGGCCGCCTGGAATCTGCCCGGAAAGGGTTGGAAGAGGCGCTGCGGGTGCCCAGAGCTCTCCAAATGCCCAGGAGGAGGAGCGCGCCCACGAGCGCGTACACCCACATGGCAAGCGCTGCGAGGACGCCAAAGTGAGAAGCTGGCTCAAAGGACGCAGACATACAGCAGCTTCCTCCTCCTCCCTCTAGTAGGCTGGCCCCCGCGTGCTCCTGCCCCTTAAAGGCGCACTTCAGCCTTGCACTTGAACTTGGGAAGAGCGCCACAGACATCCTCCGAGCGCGCGGGAGACCTTGGAGAGCTGAGGGTCGGTGAGCTTTGCGAGCGCAGCTTTTCTCCCGATTAAAGCGCAGAGATCAGATAGATGGAATCTTTATTTGCATCAGCCACTAGCCATAGCGATAAAATAAGATGTACTGAAGATAGAGGTAAAAACTTAGAAAATTAATTTTGGGGGTTTATAGCAATAATCAAATATTAGATCTTATTCTAATTGTCCCCGCTAAAAACCTTGCAGTTTTTGCTGTCACCTGATCATCTTGATCTTCTAAATGTAAGGACATGGTAGCAATGGTTGAGAGACCCAGCATGGACAAAAGTAGAGGGGTAAGAACCTCACTCCTCAAATCTTTATAAAGAGTGCAAGCCAGAAGCACATGAGCCACAGACTCCATACTGCCATCTCCGCAGGGACATAACAATTTTTTCCAGCAGAATTTTTTGAAATCAACCAGCCGATGTCAGTATATTCAATCTTGTGAAAGTGAAAGCACACCTGTATTTGGGAATTGTTAAATGTTGCTTGAAGTGCGGAGTGTTTGAGGACCAGGACAGTCAGCGGGAATCCAAAATGCTTGTTTACAAAGCTATTGTACTACCAACCTTACTGTATGCTTGTGAAACATGGACCACTTATAAATGCTATCCCCAACGCCTCAGAAGATTCCATCAATGGTTACTCTGAAAAATGTTATGCATCACTTGGGGAGGCAGGTGAACTAATGCCAGTGTACTAGAAGTAGCAAAGATTACCAGTGTCGAAGCAATGATTCTTCAACATCAACTTCATCATGTTGTGCGGATGCCTGATTATTGTCTTCCAAAGCAACTACTCTATTCCGAACGATAAAAATGGAAAGTGTAATGCTGGTGGTCAACTAAAAGAGGTTTAAAGACTCTCTCAAGGCAAATCATAAAAAATGTAGTATAAACACTGACAACTGGGAAACACTGGCCTGGGAGTGCTCCAATGGGAGAACAGCCTTTACCAAAGGTGTCATGGGCTTTGAAGACACTCAAACTCAGGATGAAAGGGAGAACGTGCTAAGAGGAAGGCAAGCTTGGCAAACACTCACCGTGATCAACTCCTGCCCAGAAACCTGTGTCCCCGCTGTGGAAGGATGTGTGGATCCAGAACTGGCCTCCACAGTCACTTATGGACTCACTGTTAAGACCCTGTTCATGGAAGCCAATCTTACTTGGCTACGTGTGATCACCAAAGAAGGAGGAGGAGGAGGAGGCAGGGATGGAAGAAGGAAGGCCAGTGAGACAGAGGTTTATCAGGAGACAGAAACAAAAAAGGAAGGGGAGAGCAAGGGAAAGGCTGGAAAAGCTGGTCCAGAGAGGAGAAAAGTCAGCCTGGGGATTTAAGGAGGAGCAGGAGCAACAAGATTTGGACGGCTTGGGCAGCAGAATTCTGCATAGACATGAGATCGGACCAGACACACAACAGAGCACAGGGCAGAGGGCAGAGAAGGTGCTACAAGACTTTTGGGTCTCATTGTGCTACGCATTTAAAGCAGGTGTCACGCCACTTTTAGGGGCAGGTGCAGCTCGTCAACCAGGGAAGGAAAACTCTGAGCAGGGATATTGGAAGAAGAAGCTAGGGAGTAATCCTTACACAAATTCTTAAAGGTAAAGGTAAAGGGACCCCTGACCATTAGGTCCAGTCGTGACCGACTCTGGGGTTGCGGCGCCCATCTCGCTTTATTGGCCGAGGGAGCCGGCATACAGCTTCGGGGTCATGTGGCCAGCATGACTAAGCCACTTCTGGCGAACCAGAGCAGCGCATGGAAATGCCGTTCATTTACCTTCCCGCCGGAGCGGCACCTATTTATCTACTTGCACTTAGACGTGCTTTCGAACTGCTAGGTTGGCAGGAGCTGGGACCGAGCAATGGGAGCTCACCCCGTCACGGGGATTCGAACCGCCAACCTGCTGATTGGCAAGTCCTAGGCTCTGTGGTTTAACCCACAGCGCCACCCGCGTCCCACGTCCCAAATCCTTAGTGGTCCCTAAAATGGTTGGATGATGCCTTGCATGGCTCCTTCCGGCAACTCCTGCAGTGGATTCATTCATACAAACATTCATATATCACTTTCCAGTGCTTACACGCCACTGCTAACAGCTAACAACAATTCACATAACTACAATGCAATATTTTAATATTATAAAATACAATGTAAAAACAGAGACTATATCATGTAAACAGACAGCTGTGGTAGATAAAACAGGTGTCAGTTTTTTTATTTTAAGCAATTAAAAAAAAGTGTGTCTAAACAAAAAGTGCTTGTTGCTTTTGTTTTTTGCCATATGGCAAAACACCATCTGTAGAAATGGTTTTGTTTTTAGAGCTTGCATTATTTTTTCCGTACTTCATCCCACTTTAGTCTTCAGGCGCTTCGGGCTGTGCAGTAGTTTATAAATACATAAAATAAACAAAATTCAATAAAGATTGGTCCAACCGAGTCTCATGGACCAAGGAGGTCTACTATTTAGGTGGAGTTTATAGATAAGTCTTCAAAAACAAACCTTTGCCTTTCCTGCAAAGATCTCTATGCAACAAACAGAGTTCTTCACCCTCCACGTTATCCTCTGAGGCAGACTAGGCTATGCTTGTGTGTGGGACTGGTCCGAGGTAAATCGGGGAGCTTTATGGCTGAGCTAAGATTTAGAACCTGGATACCCCTCTCCAGCCCACATCTGATACTCTTAACTACCATACCACATACCAGGGTGTCTAGAAATCTCTGTAGGATGGATTAATTTTGTCTCTAATGCAGTGGTGCTCTAAGTGTGAGAGCCAGTGTGGTGTAGTGGTTAAGAGTGGTAGACTCGTAATCTGGGGAACTGGGTTCACGTCTCTGCTCCTCCACATGCAGCTGCTGGGTGACCTTGGGCCAGTCACACCTCTCTGAAGTCTCTCAGCCTCACTCACCTCACAGAGTGTTTGTTGTGGGGGAGGAAGGGAAAGGAGAATGTTAGCCGCTTTGAGACTCCTTAAGGAGAGTGATAAAGCAGGATATCAAATCCAAACTCTTCTCTTCTTCTAAAGACAGCACTTTGTGGCAGACATCCAGAGTTTGCACTCAACAAAATGTGTGGGGCAACAGGACTGCAGTTATCACATTTTGTGAATATACGTTTATCACCTAAAGAGCTCTGGCCTCAAGACTGTTAAAGGTTCCAGACTTATATAACTTGATTTATCACTGCTCTAGGGAACACAGAGCAGATCCTGAACTCCCCCCCCCCTCTTCCTTCTGAATCAGGCAGATGAAGCATCGCTATTGTTTTGCCCTCCACTCCAAGGCAGCTACTTACCGTATTTTTTGTGTGTATAACACGCCCCTGTGTATTTGGGGGGACTCAAATTTAAGAAAATGGGGGGAGATGTCCCAGAGTTGTTCAGCTTTTTTGGGGGGCGGAATGCAGAAAATCGTTAACCCGAATGCAGGAAAACGAACACCCAATTGCCGCAGCAGCAGCCAATGCACAGCAGCCATTGCTGCAGCAAACCATCAACTACCCAATTAACGCAGGAGCAGCCAATCCAAAGCAGCCCTTCAGGCAGCCAACAATCACCCACCCAATCGCTGCTGACAAGCTGCAGCTCGTGGCTGCAACCAATCACTAGCCCCCCCCCCCCAAATGCACAGCCCATGTATAAGACGAGCCCCATTTTTAAACTTTATTTTAAAGTAGAAAAACCTTGTCTTTGTTATGTACTGAAGTTCTCACCCTGGGCCAGCAGGGGCATACTGTAGATAGTTTACACTCAGGTCCACATTGCAAATAAGGAATTGAAAGTGAAGTTCAGTGATTGGATAGTTACAGAAAGTTGTTACTGTTGCTTTGTAGTTGAACGCTATATAAGCAAGCTGGCTGAACCCTTCAGCTCAGTTCTGTCCTGGCCTGTGAATAAACAAGAGCTGTTTGAAGAATCGCTGTGTCGTCTGATATGTTCACCCACAACTTAACAGTCTTATACATGGAAAAGTACGGTAATTCTCCCCCACACCACAGGTGTGTGTGTGCGATGTGGAAGATAAAATAGCTGCTATCCTGCTTTGCAGGACTATGCTGTGCTCAGAGTAAAAACTACCTGTGTGGAGTGCAAAGGGATTTAACCACCAGCAGCCA
This sequence comes from Podarcis cretensis, assembly GCF_951804945.1. NCBI lineage: Eukaryota > Metazoa > Chordata > Lepidosauria > Squamata > Lacertidae > Podarcis > Podarcis cretensis. Next base: position 34,734,029 of record NC_137185.1, on the reverse strand, counting down.
GCTTCAATCCTAAATCTGCACTCCAAATCTCCCCAGTTTTTTTATGCTGGGTACATCTTTCCACCAGCAGCATGGTCCTCCTGCGTCTCAATCGACACCCATATGCAGTTATAGACTTTCATTCTACTCCACCTTCCCTTGCTTTTTATTTTTTATATTTTGGGTAGGGTATGATCTGAAGACACATGAAGCCACCACCTTGTTGCAGCTAAAGCAGGAAAGAGTCTGGTCAGAGTGCCCTGATAGGTAACTGCCCGGGAGCCACATGCAAATCACTGCCTTGTGTTCAGGGCCGGATTTAGGTTTGATGAGGCCTTAAGCTACTGAAGGTAATGGGGCCCTTTACAGTGGTGCCTCGGGTTACATACGCTTCAGGTTACATACGCTTCAGGTTACAGACTCCGCTAACCCAGAAATATTACCTCAGGTTAAGAACTTTGCTTCAGGATGAGAACAGAAATTGTGCTCTGGCGGTGCGGCGGCAGCAGGAGGCCCCATTGGCTAAAGTTGTGCTTCAGGTTAAGAACAGTTTCAGGTTAAGTACGGACCTCCAGAACGAATTAAGTACTTAACCTGAGGTACCACTGTATATGTCCAGCTGTCCTTTGTCAACAACAAATTGTTGCTGTTTTTTGTGTTGAATATATGCTATATGTTAATTTATGGACCTAATACGTAACTAAAGCCATTTGCACATAACAAAATATGTATTTCATCAAAGTAATTGTTGAACTGAAATACAATTAAGAAGTAGCATATTAACAGTGAAATACAATTAAGAAGAAGTATATTAATAGTGAAATAATTATTAAGCTCTAACTGTATGTAGGTTTTATTGTATTTGTTTTTTGTCTTATATTTTGGAAATGTACATCCAGTTTTTTCCCCTTTACATTTTTTGGGGGCCCCCAAGAGAGTGGGGCCCTAAGCTATAGCTTGTTTAGCTTATATGTAAATCTGGCACTGCTTGTGTTCCACAATGGAAGAAAAATGCATTTTTTTAAAAAAAGAAAAGAAAAAGTACTTCAAAACAATTGCAAGACTGAGACACAGAGCTGGTCCACATGTTATATATATATTTCTATAGAAAATACATACTGTAAAACATGAAGTGTATTCTTCTACAAAACTAAGAGACAAAACATTTAACACGGTTTTTTGTCAGTGCATCTTGCCCAGTACTGTCCATCTCTGATTGAAAATGGCTTTCTGAAATAGCTGGTGATAAGAAAGAATGCTCTCTTTCTGGAGATACCAGGGGGCAAACCTATAATCTTCTGAAGGCAAAACACATTTCCTATCACTGATCTATGGTCCTGCCCCTCTCCACAAAAGGACAGCAAGGGGAAAAAAGTACTGATCTAGTTTTCATAAACCAATGAAACTATAAATCAAAGGGGGGGGATACATTTCTATATAAATACATATATTGGGCACCATGTACATTTCCATAAAAGTCTGACATGCATATTCTCTACCTAAACTAACATACAAATTGCATTGACTTTGCCATTGACATCATCTGCCCCAGTTTCTCAAGTCATTTGCTCTTTATGATCAGCAACAGAATTCTTGGTTATGTGCAAGTTATTTATACAGCCCTGAACAAAGATGATGGGCAGCATCCAGCTAAACAGATGTGCTAGTGGGAGGACTTCTGGTTGTGCAAAGGAACTTCCCTCTGCACCCTTAGCTCTAGCGAAAATGGCCGAAAGGAAAATATGTTAAATGATAAAAGTACAGAAATTGCAATACAATTTTCCCACTGGAAAGCAGGTGAGTCATAAGGGTCAGAGGCCAAGCGGACTTCTCTGTCAGGTGACTGAGCTGGCAGTTTTGGGAAAAGGTGGAAACGTTTTCTAGTCAAAAAAATCAAAATTTAGTCCAATTACCAGTGGAATATGTTTGCTGGAGGATGTTTCTTTCTTCGTGTTCGTCGATAACTAAATAAGGGTGTCTACTTGCATGAGAATTGATGCTTTTGAATTATGGTGCTGGAGGAGACTCTTGAGAGTCCCATGGACTGCAAGAAGATCAAACCTCTCCATTCTAAAGGAAATCAGCCCTGAGTGCTCACTGGAAGGACAGATCCTGAAGCTGAGGCTCCAATACTTTGGCCACCTCATGAGAAGAGAAGACGCCCTGGAAAAGACCCTGATGTTGGGAAAGATGGAGGGCACAAGGAGAAGGGGACGACAGAGGACGAGATGGTTGGACAGTGTTCTCAAAGCTACCAGCATGAGTTTGACCAAACTGCGGGAGGCAGCGGAAGACAGGAGTGCCTGGCGTGCTCTGGGGTCACAAAGAGTCGGACACGACTCAATGACTAAACAACAACAACAACAACAACTTGGTCAAAATTCCAGGGCATAATTTGTTTTGAGTTTCTGTTTTTGCAACTTTTTTTGTTGTTGTGACTGTGTGGAACCCAGTTCAGTTACTGATTGATTGTGTGACTCCAGTACATAGTTTATTGCTTTCATTTTATGGATCAATGGTCTCCTTAAATAGTAAAATTCATGTTAAATTGCTGTTTTAGGGTTTGTTTTTAAAAGTCTGAAATGTATTAATCCATTTTGCATTACTTTCTATGGGAAAGCGCGCCTTGGTTTTGGAACACTTTGGTTTTGGAACAGACTTCCGGAACGGATTAAGTTTGAGAACCAAGGTACCACTGTATTTGGGTTTAAATGTTCACTTTTCTCGCACAACGCTCTATCCCAAAGCTTAAAAATTGATGTTTTGTGAGCAGATGGCAACTGCAAGTGGAACAGAACATTTGTACCCACCCCAGTCTTAAAAAATAACAAGGTTTTGGGGCAGGGAGAGAGGAAGGAGAGAGGAAACAAAATGCTGTGCTTCATCTCTGCCTGAACACTGCTCTACATTTTCAGGCCCTTACATGTTTACACTGTGCACTGCCACAAGCGCTCTATCCCCTCAAAGAAGCAAGTGCACTGAAGCCACCCATTCTTCTCTGTTAATCCTGTTTATTTGCCTTACGTTGTCATATGTCCACGACATGAAAAGTGTGAACATGAACCAGATGGAACATGGAGTGAGTTGCATCTACTTCCACTTCCATGTGGCAGCTGGGGAAACGGCAGTTGTGAATGTGGATATTTCTACAGTTGTGGAAACTTCTGCAATTGGTTTACATTTTTAACACCCATTTTGTATTAACCTTTTCTCTAGGCTTATTTCTCTACAAGTGATCTAGCCTATGTTGCTCCCATACGTAGCATAGAATGCATCAGTACCATTTCGTAAGAGCGCTGCACCCTGGTCTTTAGCACCGTGGATATATGAAGCTGACTTAAAAACAAGTCAGATGTTACTGGTCCAGCTGCTCTGATCAAGTGGCAGCAGCATCCCAGGGTCTTTAAAAAAATGCTTTTCCTGCTCCCTGAGATCCTTTAACAGAGGATGCCAATAACTGAACCTGGAACCCGCTGCATCTAAAACATGCTTTCTACGGTACTTGATAGGGAAACCCTTCCTTGTAGAGCAGTGTTTCCCAACCTTGTGCCTCCAGCTGTTTTTGGACTACAATTCCCATCATCCCTTGCCACTGGTCTCGCTAGTCAGGGATGATGGGAGTTGTAGTTCAAAAACAGCTGGAGGCACAAGGCTGGGAAACACTGTTGTAGAGAAAGGGCAATTCAGGTCTACATCACCTGGGACACCAAATTCTCAGTCAGCCACCCAAAATATAGGGAATGGTGCCTCTAGTACAGCCTTTCTCAACCTGTGGGTCCTCAGATGTTGTTGAACTATGAACCACTGCTCTAGTAGCTTCAGCAATTCCCCTTGGCATTAAAGCCCATGTACCTACCAGTGCCACCCCAATTAGGGTGCCATGGTACCACTAAGATGCTTAAAACCGACCCGTGAGGGCTTGGAAGGTAGAGTCCTTATTTCTACCATGACAAACCTATCAGAACGGCTTAATGGACCTATGTACTAAACTGCAAACTGTTCCACAGTGACACTCATGAACCGGAACTTTCTGCAATAATGAACCAAGGTATATGGCTAATTTTGGTCCTTGTTGACATCCCCTGGAGGGGAAACGGAGAAAACAGGTAGCGGGTAGCCTACATAGCAGGAGGAGCAAATTTTCTTTCTGAGGTGGAGGTTGAAGGCTCAGTTTTTCTTCTTGGCACTGTTGGCTTTGATTTTTCCGTATAACCACATAATGTCGATGTAGAGATTACGCTTCAGGACAGCAGAAGCGCAGACAATGGCTCCATGAAGTGCTCCTGGAAACCCACCAACAAAGACATCCTGACCTGGCAGGGGAAAACAAAAGACAAGGAGGAGTCATAGAATTGTAGAGTTGGAAGGGACCACAAGGGTCATCCAATCCAAGCCCCTGCAGTGCAGGAATCTTTTGCCCAACGTGGGGCTCTAACCCACAACCCTGAGATTAAGAGTCTCATGCTCTATGGACAGAGAGCATGGGCACACAGTCATACCTCAGGTTAAAGTAGCTCCAAGTTAAGTATTTTTGGGTTGCGGTACAAGGCGACCCGGAAGATGCTCAAAACAACGTCATGCGCATGTGCGGAAGCAGTGAAGCGCGACACACGCAGACGTGCAGTTGCGTGTTACGTTTACTTCAGGATGCGAACGGGGCTCCGGAACAGATCCCGTCCGTATCCAGAGGTACCACTGTAATTGCCTCTTATCAGTCTTTACTCTTGTCTATCTTTCTCCTCATCACCAACCCACTTGTCAATAGCCAGGAATGATGTTTGGGAGAGCACCTCAGTGCAGCAAAGTGCAGCTGAAGTACCGTATTTTTTGCTCTATAAGACACACCAGACTACAAGATGCACCTAGTTTTTGGAGGAGGAAAACAAGAAAAAAAAATTATTCTGAATCTCAGAAGCCAGAGCAGCAAGAGGGATCGCTGCGCAGTGAAAGCAGCAATCCCTCTTGCTGTTCTGGCTTCTGGGATAGCCGCGCAGCCTGCATTCGCTCCATAAGACGCACACACATTTCCCCTTACTTTTTAGGAGGGAAAAAGTGAGTCTTATAGAGCAAAAAATACAGTATATTATGCAGAAGGACACTTGCAGAAACCCCTTAAGGCGCTTGTGTAGCCGGTAGGAAAAGCTAAGAAAGGGACACACAGAGAGATCGGGCATCTTTAAAAATAAGCCCAGACACCCCAAGACCTAGTTCATTCTATTTTTCTAATTGAGTTTAATATGCCATTTTCATGTTAGAACAAGATCTAACCCTTGGCAGTGGATTCCTGCTATTCCAGGGACTAGGGCGAAATCGCGCTCCAGACTGAAAGCGTCTTCAAACTTTACAAGAGGGGTTTTAAAAATTGTACTCATGGGGGGGGGGGGGAGTAATCAATGCAGCACCGCATTAGCTAAAGTTATAAAGCTGTAACTCTCGAGGTCCCCTGCACTGTAATTATGAGATACTGACGGTCTGAATCTAAGAAAACAAAGTTGGCTTAACCTCTAAACTAGGTGGCACAGGTGTCAATGGTACTAGCCTGTATCAATATCTTTCAGGATGAGAATGTGGCAAACCCGGAAGTATTTTTCTGGGTTTCGCCCTGTGTGCATGTGCAGAAGTGCTCTATGCGCTGCACGCATGCGCAGAAGCGGCACCTCTGGTTGTGAATTCCTTGGGATGCAGCCGGATCTCCAGAACGGATCCCGTTCGCAACCAGAGGTACCACTGTATAGGGATGGCATCACTACATCTGCAGTCGTAGAGGAAAGCCATTTGCATTAAACTCACCAAAGTACTTTTGCTGTGAAGCAAGGAAAAAGCGTACACTGTTTCTACAAAGAAGCAATGGCTTTGGGTACATTATAGATCAGGGGTGGGGGAATTGGATCAAGCCTGGTGGCTGCATCCATAGCTTTCCCACTCTATGAGGGCCACTTTGCTAGGTAGGTCAGGCACCAAGTACCAGGTGATTCACATTTAGAGAAATTAAGTTCAGCCCCTACTGCAAGCCCCTCTCTGCACCAGGGTTTGGCTGAACTCAATATTTCTGACTGGCAGCTCCTGAGCAAAACAAATCCCACAGGCACTTTAAGGCTCCCAGTAGTTCCTTTGCAGTTGCATCTTTTCTTGGTCCTTCCCTCATTCACATCATGTCATGTGTGGAGCAAGTGGGTGTGGCTTAGGGGAAACGGTCAACAATATCTGCTTGGGTTTATTCCCATTCTTCCTTTCCCAGTTCATTCACTCATCTGCAACCTCTAGGGCAAAAAGGCTGGAGGAAGTGAATGCCCCCAATGTAGTTTTTGTTCCTAAGCTCCAATTAGAGTGGACCTCCCCCTCTCCCGGGAGCCAGACCACACATCAATGAAAACACATGACACATAATTGGGATTAAAATGGACACTACTTTTATTAATTTCAGATGTAGGAAAACCTTGGCTTAGGCATTGGGCGTGTATCCCTCTCAGCACTCCGGTGGGGGTCTGAGGCAAGACGGGGTTAGTCATGAATATGGCGACACTGCGAAATGTGCGTTTACACAGCTGGCCCCCATTCCAAGTTGCTGATGGGAGTTCTGTGACCCACCACTGTATGTCCGTGGCCATAGACTTCCCTCACTATCCCCTTTCATGGGGACCCTGTTATCGCTGCCACAGGAGGGGTTGCGTCACCACAGCACCCCATTTATTATTGGATGATGGACTAAAGGATTCTGCCCAAGGTCTAAAACCACCACCCAAGACCGCGAACTTGTGATCTCACCACCAAGACTACCTACAACTGAAACCACAAAATCAGATGGCTGCCAACCAATCCTGAAGGCCCTGCTTCACAGCCCACAACCAATGTTAATTCCCCAGCCGGTCAGGTATACTCTGTCAGGCCTGCCTAAGGAGCAAACTGGGGCAAAGTCTGTGCTCGCCCGGTCCGTGCCTCTAGCCCCGCCACCGGCCCGCTGTGGATTGGCCGATTTAAAGCACCTAGGTTTGGTGGGAACCCAGAGGCCCCCGCGGCAAGCCCAGGGGGTGGAGCAACAGCCCAACTCTCAGTCATGGCTCCAAGATGGCGGGGCTGTGCGCTGGGCCACAAATGTCACCCGCTGTTGGGACCCGGTGAGCGGCCATTAATGAGCCTAGGTTAACCCTGCCCATCAATGGGCCTACTCTGAGTAGACAAGCCTTATTTTCCAAAGTCAAGACTAGTGCAGAAAACCATCTATTCTATGCACTCAGGATGGGACAGGCTAAAGAAGTTAAATAAGCCTAATGGTGAAGGGTTGTGGCAGGCTGGAATTGGTAAGGAAGCAGCATTTACCTGTTAGGTAGAGGTTTGGGACAGGGGTCTGAGGGCGTATTGTGGCCATGACTTCCACCTGGAGGCGGGAGATACTGTGCTCTGCACCATACATCTCTCCTTGGACAGAAGCTATGTAGTGCTTATTGGTGAGAGGAGTTCCCGCAGAGACATACTCAATCTGTTCAGAGAAAGAGACAGATCAAAATGGCCAGGGAGGTTCATTGTTATTTATTCAGTAGGATCAGGGGAAACCTTTAAAAGGGTTTCTGTTGGGAAAGGGTTAAGTGGAATAAAATAAAGAATATCATCAAAACCAGCATGGCTGGCTGGTGCTCTGAATGGGAACTTTCCACACTGCAACGTTTTGCTCCAAGTCCATCTTGACTTTTGCAATCTTCTTGCTGCTACAGTATTTTAAACTTGGTCGAGATGTTCTGGTCCCAAACTGTTCACAGTTTGGGGCCAGAACATCTCGGGAACTGTACCATCTCCTTAAGAAACCTTGGGGCTTTAAATTAAGAAGGGAAATGGAAACAGAGAGAGCGAAAGCAACAGATAGACAGAAAGTATAATGAATAGTAGAAGGCAGGCCTTGCTTCCAAGAGACTAACAAAAGGACAGACACACTCATCCTGAGCCCTAGCTGATCTTATGAGCTTGCTGAATAAGCTATCAGCAATGTCTCTAACCTCAATTGACCTCAAAAGGATGGGAGCAGCGCTATCCTTAGGCTATGCCAAATCTAGGACTTTATGTGCAAACAATTTCTAAAACACCATGCTAGAAATTATTTAAAGAGAGCTGAAAAGTTCCTTCTTTGCTGCTGTTTGCACAACTGATGGTGCAAGACAAGGAGTGCCCTTACCTTATCTTTTATTTGAGGGTAAAATTTCAGAACCGTTTCCATTATGTTGTCCACAAAACAGTTTTTGAAGGCCTCATACTCCGCTCCCCTCTTAGTAACCTTTTCCTCCTTCCATTCCTCAAACCATTCATATTTTGCAACTGCCAGGACAATTAGAGTGGACTTGCCTATAATGAAAAGGGCACAAAGCGTTTCATTAGTGATGTGGTTGCCACAAAGGGACATCTTACCAACCCAGATTATTACAGAAGATTTGTCAGGTGTCGAGGGCGCACGTTTCACAAACCTGGGCACTCTATGACACCTCATCTCATACAACCATCAGCACCCTAGGGCCTTTGGCCAGCGACCCAAGCTGTATTGACCTGAATACTGTCAGCTGGCCTGAAATTGGCTATCTGACGTTGCAGCCCAATGGAGAGGCATATAAAGTTCTTCCTCCTAGTCTGGTTTGGCTATCTGAACAAACTGTATTGTCCTCACTCAGTGGCCCAACTGTTCAGTCTGGTATCTGGCCTCTGTGACGATGACATCTTGTTTCCCTGATCTGGTATACCAGCCCATTCATGATCATATCTCAAGCCCATCACCCTACGTCAAATCCAAACCCTTTAACAAAGTAAGTCATGGGCCCAGCATGATTCTGGATCCTAAGATCCACTCTCCTTTAGATTGCTCTCTGCATTTCCAAGATGGAAGAGAACTACCCCCCCCCCAAGTTGGGGATAATCTCTTGGGGGCTGCTCACTGGCAGTGGGTGAATTCTTAACCAAGTGGTGGGCAGGACCACAAGCCAAAGCACGCGGGGCACCCTTTTTCTCTTTTCCTTCCCATCTCCTTTCATTCCAGAATTCCAGGCTAAGATTTGCATGTAGCTTTAGGGCCACGGGTTGCCCAACTCTGGGCTACAAAGCCCCCCCCTTGCTGGCTCTTCTTCATTTCCTCCCATCCCTTAAGAAACATGATGTTGCATTGCTGGTTCAAACAGCACCCATACCTGGGTATCTCTTTTCCCAGAGGGGATCCTTGGCCGATGGAGAACCAATGTATAGCAAGGGAATATTCTCTGGAGCGGTTTCTCTTGAACAATTAAAGTAACGAACGAACCTATCAAGAAAGAAGACTTACTCTGAACTTTGACTTCATAAAGTGTACAAATTATCAAACTATACTATTAATGCTGGAGATGGGAAAGAGCTTTAGCGAGTTGAAAGTGTCTACGATTTCTGCGGCTTATAACTTTTTGGCTGGCCTAAATTTTTAAGCCTTCTCTCCTGTCTCCCACAAGGGAAAGCCGGGTGGGGGCAGTGTACACTGTTGAATGCCTTTGGAAAAAAGCGTGCTGTGCTGCGATGAAAGCTACATTCCTTTGGAGTGTAAGCATAGAAAGAAAAATCTGTACCAGGCTCCAGGAGGAAACATGTCAGAACATTTGTGCTTACCATTTTCACAGCCAGTTAAAAATAAAAAATGTGTTAAACCAGGAGAAAGTTTTGAAAATTCAGTTCAAATCTACCCAACCCAAATACAGTCAAGAGAATTAGAATTTAGAGTGCCAGAGTTTAGTTCTGCATCTCCATCAAGGCCCACTCCATAAAGCCATTGTACAAGATCATTTCAGGTGCTTTTTCTACAGACAAGAACAAAGACAAGGAGCTATGGACACAGCAGCCAAGGGAGCTAAAATTTGGCTGCTAAGTGAACGTTATTGATCAACTACTGGCAAGTACCTAATTTGCATTTGTATACAGTTATGAGTTGTATATATGAACAAATAAAATAACACTCTCAAAGGCAGCTTTCACAAAGGATGGCAAACCATAAAGCCAAGTCTGTTCTTGGCTGACGAATCCTGCTGGTCTGAGGGAAGGAGCGAAGCATGATGGATCTCCACATTAATGGCAAACAAACAATTAGCTATGATTTGTCGTGATATGCAAAGTGACCCAGTTCAACTGACATTATCTCCTCCCTAAGAAGTCAAGATAGGGTGCAAACAAGCAAGTTTGTAGAAAAATGGTCCTGGTTTATAAATTCTGGGAACGAGACATTTCATAAGATTTGGCTATCTGTTTAGCGTGGTCCGGCAATTCTAGTATTATTATTTGGAAACTGAAACTTGATCTCGTATCATAAATTTTAGTGGTATTATCATTTATAATCATGCTGTTTATTTTATATTATTACCTCCTAGAACAGGCATCAACAAACTCGGCCCTCCAGATGTTTTGGGACTACAACTCCCATCATCCCTAGCAGATGTTTTGGGACTACAACTCCCATCATCCCTAGCTAACAGGACCAGTAGTCAGGGAGGATGGGAACTGTAGTCCCAAAAACATTTGGAGGGCCGAAATTGGGGATGCCTGACCTAGAAGATTTAAGATGCTCAGTACCTTAAATCCATATAATTTTGCAAAAGTACCTTAAATCCATATAATTTTGCAAAACCTGTGTTAACCAGCAGTGTGTGGAGGTGGAAAACCAGAGATGAGAAGACCCTTCCTAGATTTTTTTTTAAAAGTCCCTCTAGTCCTGCTTTCTGTTTCCCATGGTGGCAGTCAGATGTCTCCCAAAAACCAAACAGCAAGGCATGAAGGCAACAGATTTCACTTGCTGTTGCCCTCAAGCAACTGGTATTCAATGCAGCTCCCTTTAGCTTCAACAGCCAAAAGCCACTTAGAGGTTATTGAAAAAGATCTATCAGAAAAAACGACCTTCTAAAAAGTTAGCGGCCATACCACCACATTGTTGCCTGATTAATTCCATAGTTTAGCTATCCAATAAATGAAGAAGCAGTTTCTTTTGTTTCCTGCTAACTGGTTCTACTGGGTGACGGACAGAGCTGTTCCACCTGGCCTTTGCATTGGACTCAGTCTGACCCTTATGTTTTCCCTCCCCTTATGGTCTTGATTTATCGACTATTTTTAAAATGAGGCTACATTTTAAATTGCATTTTAACCTGTATTTTAAATTGAGTTTCCCCTCCCTCTCTGTCCCTCTTATGATGTTTCTACTGTGATTTTATTGGTGTTACCCGCCCTGAGCCCGGCTCTGGCCGGGGAGGATGGGGTATAATTATTATTATTATTATTATTATTATTATTATTATTAGTCCACTGACAGACTTCTCTCCTACCTACCCCTCCTTGGGTCACTTTATTCCTTCACCGCCCTCAAATAAAAAGTCCCCAAATGTTCATTTCCTCATTAGGAAACTCCTGGGTTATTTTGGTTTCATGCAGTGCTTTTTTTTCCCTGGGGGGACGCAGAGGTACGCATACCCCTAAACATTTTGTGATTCTAAGTTTGGCCTCACTGAGCATTTCAATATGAGTAGGAAAATGAGAGTACCCCTAAACATTTTTTTTATAGAAAAAAAGCACTGGTTTCATGCATACTGAAGGATGAGCCAAGGGTGAAGCCATCTTGGATATAACTTCTACAATTTCGGCCATATGACTGAGTTGAGAGAAGGTTCTCTTCACTCCATATCGCTGTGGTCAAATAAATTTCAAATTTCCCCTAACTCTTAGCTGCTTCGGTAGCAAAGTTACACCTTACGCTTCACTGAAGTTGTTGTGTCGGTAGATGTAGTAGTTCTTAGCTTCAAATCCCAGTTCTTCCTTGGAACCTTTGAGTCCGATGAATAGGCTGATTCCTGCTATGCCATGATTCATCATGGAGAGCTGGTTCTGAACACCTGCCCAAAGACCAACAGAGGGAAGTAGAATGGGGGAAGACGAGGCAGGTAAGCTCTAGAAGTAAAATTATGAATCAAAACAACACCACCCATTGGCACAGAAATGGAAGCAAGAAGAAATCCCAACGAAAGAAGAATGGCAGATGAAATTAATGGAATATGCAGAATTGGACAAAATGACAGGAAGAATTTGAAACCTGCGGGAGCAGAGATTTACAGAAGACTGGAAGAAATATATGAACTATTTGAAGAGCAATTGTAACCAACAAATTACGCTAGTAGGGCTATAAGAAGTTTTGTAAGGAGAAATATATGAAAAATTAGATAAAGAATAGAGATATTGGTTATGAGTTTTAAAGGTAACAGGGAAAGTGAGAAATGCATACTAAGAGATTAGATTGGAAAATTTTCAGACAGGATTGATGGAAGTCAAAAAATTGTATAAGATGTAAAAGTATGTTTAATTATTGTTGAAAATGGTATGTTAAAAAACTAATACAAATTTATAACAAAACAAAACAAAACAAAACAAAACAAAACAAAACAAAACAAAACAAAACAAAACAAAACAAAACAAAACAACAGCAACAAAACAGCACCATCTGGCATCTTAGATTGGGAAATTGGAGCAAAAGTAACTTTTTTAAGCCAACCTCCCTCCCTCATAGTTATATACCCTTTGGATTCCCTTACCCCACCCTCCCCTTTCCCGGTTTCAGTCCCCAAAAAGTGTTCATCAGCTCAATATCTTGTCTAGCCTGGAGATCTCACGTCCGAGGCTTTTAAATCCTTTTCAGTCCCTCTCTGCCGGCCTTTTTGATAGCCCTTAATGTTAAACCCCAGATTTCGCAAAAGCTTTGGCCCAACAGGATCCATATTCTTCCCAGCCAGCCCTCCATATTTAAAACCTCTAAGGTACCCCAACATGCTACTGTCAAGTCCAAATGTCCCCAAAATCAAATTTGTAATCCTTCGGTCTTCAGATCTCCACAAAAAGGGATCTCTTTGCTTCAGACTCAGGCTCACCAATTCGGGCCAGGCTTTCCACATCCGATTGTCGTTCTCCTTTATTGCCTTCATGACAGGCCACAAATTGCAGTTCTCATCGCAGCTTCCATTTGACATCTGGGAAGTTACAGCTCCTCCTTCCATCACTTCAGGAACAGCACATATTTCCTCTTCCATATTCTCATAACATTCGAATTTGCATGGGTATTCAGTTATATGAGCTTCCTGCTTCAAATCCTTATCAGCTCCAGCAACCTTGCTTGCTGTTGAGGCCAGAGTTCTGGCACTTGTAGTCAAAACACGAATTTCCCCTTGTAATTTTCCCAAGAGAACAAATGTCCTTTCCAGTTCAGACTGGAATTTCCCTTCTCCAGCCATTATTGTAATGTCCAAAAACCCCTCTAGGGGGATTTTAGTTTGTAGTAAATTTCAGCTCTAGTCCAAAAGCCAATTTATTTGTATCAATCCTTTCTTGTTTTGCAACAAAATTATAACAAATGTAGCCAGCAGAAGCAGCAGAAACAAAGTTCTCCTTTTCCCTCTGACAGCCAATTTGACAGCTGTCAAAGTCCTCCATATTTCATCAACAGGCTCTCTCGCGGGACACTCCCGGCTCCAGGGGGGTGAAACTTAAACTCTCTCTTTTAGTCATATATCCTCCGGTAAAATTTCTTATAGTGTCAGACCATGTGGGTTAAAGTCATTTTTTTAAAAAGAAGAAGATCCTCTTGACCTTAGATAGAAGATTCTTTGCTTTAAAATTGTCTACATAGAGGGGGGGGCGGACTTCCTTTTTAACCCTTCCCCGCTTGTTCCTAATTCAAGATAGATTTTTCCTTTAAATTCCAAATTCCATGTTACTCACGGGTTTTTAGTTTAAAGTCCAATTGTTCCAAGGAAAAGGCCAGCGCTCTCCGTCAATGGCATGCGGCTTCGCTCCGCAGAAGGAGCAGTGGACTCACAGCACCGCGCCGTACCCCGTCTCCGTTCAGAAGCCTTTAAAAAGGCTCCTTCGCGGTTTGGGGGGGCGCAAATGGTGCCCGCCGAGTCACCAAGTTCACAGGCATCCGCGCCTGTGATTTCTGAGGGTCCCCGCGTCGCCGCCGCGGGCAAGACCCGATCCTGCGGAGCCGATTCCCTCCGGAGCTCGGAGGGAATCCGCCATTAAACGATGGCGCTAACCCGGAAGTCTTAATAATAATAATAATAATAATAATAATAATAATAATAATAATATCTTTATTGTCATTGCCCCCTCTCGGGGACAACGAAAATTACTTGGCTGCTCCATCCACCCAGGTAGGGCACTCCACATAAAATCAGAACAACTATAAAAACACTAATTAAAACAATACAGTATAACACAGCAAGGAAGATTAGATGACTTTCAAAGTCCAGGTTTCCCATTCAGGGCCGAGATCGCTCTGGAGAAGAAGCTGTTCTTGAGATGGCTTGTTCTTGTCTTCATCGTCCTGTATCTCCATCCCGACGGCAGGAGCTCGAAGAGACAGTGACCAGGATGCGATGGATCTTTTACTATGTCCAGTGCCTTCCTATGGCACCTTGTGGCATAAATCTGCTCTAAGGTGGAGAGTGGGCAGCCAACAATGCTCTCTGCTGCCTTAACAACTCTGCACAACCCCATCCTGTCCTGGGTAGTACAGCTTCCGTACCACACACATAAGCCATAAGTGAGCACGCTCTCAATGGCACAGTGATAGAAGGCAAGCAGCAGTTTCTGCGGAAGATGGTTTTTCCTTAGGATTCTCAAAAAGTACAGTCTCTGCTGCGCCTTCTTCACAAGCCCCCTTGTGTTGACACTCCAGGACAGATCCGCTTGTAATTCAATACCCAAAAATCTGAACGTTGTTACCCTCTCCACGCAGACCCCATCAATCAAAAGTGGCTGGACATTGCTCTTCTGTCTCCTGAAGTCCACCACAAGCTCCTTTGTCTTCCTTGTATTTATGAGCAAGTTATTAGCTCTGCACCACTCTGTCAGCTGCTCCACCTCATCTCTATAGTACGTTTCACCCTCCCTTTCAGAGATGAGCCCAATCATGGTTGTGTCATCTGCAAATTTGACAACCCTATTACTAGGGTGAGCAGCGACACAATCGTACGTGTAGAGAATATAAAGGAGCAGACTAAGTACGCATCCCTGTGGTGTTCCTGTGTTAGTCTTAAGCGTAATAGAGGTATAAGGGCCCATCCGAACCCTCTGGGGGCGGTCTGACAGAAAGTCCAATATCCACCCACAAAGTGATAACGGAAGCCCCAGATCTTCCAGTTTAGACATCAGACGCTGTGGTAGAATGGTATTAAATGCCGAGCTGAAATCTAAAAAAAGCAGTCTGGCATAACCCCCCGCTGCTCCAAATGTGCAAGAATGGCATGGAGGGCAATCGCCCCAGCGTCCTCTGTCGATCTTTTCGTTTTATAAGCAAATTGGAATGTGTCCAATTCCTCTGGTAGGCAGGCAATGACATAATTTCGTACCAGCTTTTCAAAGCACTTCATGATTATAGGTGTGAGTGCTACTGGACGAAAGTCATTCAGATCTTCGGGGTTAGATTTTTTTGCTATTGGAACGATAGTAGAGGACTTTAGGCAGGATGGAACAATAGCCTGGGCTAGGGATCGATTTAAAATCCCAGTGAAAACTCCTGCTAGTTGATCTGCACAGTGGATCTGCAATTCAGAATTGTTCTCCAAGTGTCCTAGAGGAACACTTCATTTCAACGATTGTCTATATCTTGACTCCTATTTGGTCAAAACAATTTTTACTCCTGAAAAAGGGATAATTCCAGGAGTAGCTGTCTGAAAGGGAGGTTGACTGAGGGTAAATGGTTTTGCTTGAGCAGGTGCATAATCTCCTGCTAAAAGTTAATCACAGAATCAGGGTGGCATAGAAGGTCAAGTTAAATCTCCCATTAGCCTTAGACACCTCAAGTTAATTTTTTACAGTTGAAGAACTCGCAGGAGTTCACTAGGACTCCTGTCATCTTGTTTCAACTTTTCACCTCAAGGTCTTTTTGTCAAGGATAAACAATTGCTGCCCCAGGAACTCACGTGAAGGGGACTCAAATCCTCTTACGCGTGGCTGTTCATTCAACAAAATACAGGGTTATTTTTCACTTTTAAGAGAAAGGTATCCGCTGCTTGCACACATTACACTAATTAAACAGGTTTGTGCATCTATCAGTCTAGATATCAATATCAATATCCTTGAAATCAAATGGAACCCTTTACCCTGTATGCAAGTATTGCAAGTTGCAAAGGGCGTAGCCAAGATGTTACAAGGAGCAGATTTTCAGTGACATTTGGAAGGATATTTATGTTACAACCACCATCACCAGGAAATATGTAAAGGTAAAGGTAAAGGTAAAGGTACCCCTGACCATTAGGTCCAGTCGTGACCGACTCTGGGGTTGCAGCGCTAATCTCACTTTATTGGCCGAGGGAGCCGGCGTACAGCTTCCGGGTCATGTGGCCAGCATGACTAAGCCGCTTCTGGCGAACCAGAGCAGCACACGGAAACGCCGTTTACCTTCCCGCCGGAGCGGTACCTATTTATCTACTTGCACTTTGACGTGCTTTCGTACTGCTAGGTTGGCAGGAGCAGGGACTGAGCAACGGGAGCTCACCTCATCATGGGGATTCGAACCGCCGACCTTCTGATCAGCAAGTCCTAGGCTCTGTGATTTAACCCACAGTGCCACCCGCGTCCCTTAGGAATTATGTAGCATACCTATTAATTTGATTCACTGGAGAATAGTGTAAGTTAAAGTTTCAGATTAATGGCAAATTAATTTTTTTACTACATCAGGGTTGAGGAACCTGCAGCTTTCTGGATGTTGTTAGACTACAACTCCCATCATCCCTGATCATTGACCATGCTGACTGGGGCTATTGGGAGCCGAAGTCCTAACAGCATCTGAAGAACTGCAGGTTCTCCACCCCTTTTTGCACGGTCAGCGTGGAATTGTGTATTTTTCGTAGGCAGGGCCATGGTTGGAATGGATGGGATTGGCCAACGCTCACTAAAAACAAAAAGACAAGCAAAGAATGACAAAAGGAAACACTATTCTTCAACTATTATCAATAAAACAACTTGCAATCACAACAACTGAACCAAAGATGAATGTATGACTTACACAAGATGCTTCAGACACACCCCACAGTGTTTTAGTATTAAAATTATGGAGTGAAAAAACCTTCCTGGGCATAGGTCATTCAATACAAAGGGCGTGCTAATTAAGTCGTTCTCATGGATGACCATTAAAATTAATGGAATAACTGAAGTTCACTGATATCTGTAGGACTGCTGTAAGCATGACAACATTGGCTGTCACCCAAGCATGTATTTGACTTTGACACTTTTGAGTTTTGTAGTACTACATCTATTGATTGCCTGTAAAATATCTACCACAACAGACCATCTATGAAATGCTCAGGAAGCTTGTGGCATAATATATACAGTCATACCTTGGGATAAATGTGCTTCAAGTTAAGTATTTTCGGGTTGCGCTCAGTGGCAACCCAGAAGTAACAGAGCACGTTATTTTCAGGTTTCGCCGTGTGCGCATGCAAAGACGGTCAAAATGATGTCACATGCATGCGCGGAAGCGGCAAAACATGACCTGCGCATGTGCAGACGTGCGGACGCAGGTTGCATTCGCTTCAGCATGCGAACGGGGCTCCGGAACGGATCCCGTTCACATCCCTAGGTACCACGGTCTTTAGTACCCAGTGTTTTCTGGTGTAGCATAGGTTTCTTGGGGGTTCTTTAGATTAATGGTCCTGTCACACAAAGGTCCATTCTTGATTAATGTCCCTCATTTTAACAGCTTAATTTAGGTGGGAAAAGACCTTTGGTCTTCCATGAACTTTTACCTAGTAGGAGCTATTCCATCAGGCTTCCTGAACTGGCTGGTCTTATAAGAACCGGTGCCTCAACTTGCTTTCCTCCCTTTTCCCTCCCCATCACTTTTTCCTCATGTGTCAATCATAAGCTTATTGTAAGCCATCCTGGGTTTATGGACTGCAGCTTTCTGCCTGCCCCACTTTAGATTACTTAAAAACCTGAAGCTTTACCTGTAACTTTTGTATACAGTACTCTGCACTACCCAACATTATACAGCTCATGTTAAGCACTTGGCAGCCTTTCCACCTTTCGCTCAGGCTCATTTGTTAAAGGAAATCTTTCTGTTCAACACTGTGTTTATATCAAGAGCCTTAGGAGCAACATGTGAGTTTTCTTTCAAAGCTATTAAAATTTGCTTACAGTTTGATCCTTCCAGGGCATACTGGTACAGTAGTCTGAAAAACTCCCATGAGATTTAGAAGGATTGTGCTAGCAAAACAGAGGACTGGCCGTTTTGAAAGAAAAACCACACGTAGTATTATTAGAGCTGAAAGGAAGTCTTGGAAAAGTTGAATCCTATTAAAGCCAATGCATAAATTCATCTCATGTTTACCACATCTTTATCCCTTATGGATTGGCCCCATAATTTGAGTCCTTTGACCCAAAGCCTCTGATAGTAGGGATCAGATGGCAAGCAGGAACATGGCATTCTAGAACTTCTGTCCCACTTTTCAATTAAAACATGCTATTTTTTGGGGGGGGGGAGGCAGCAGCACAATTCTGAACAGCAGCAAATTAAAATAGTTAAAATCAGAAGATAACTGGGGGGGGGGGGAGCCTAGGAAAAATTTGGCACACCAAGGCCAAATGGCAAAACATTCTAGTATTCCTTTGTACCATTTTTGCAGTTTACTGGTATTTTCTTTTACAGGGTTCCTGGCAATCACCAATTGAACTGCAGTCAACGGAAAAGTCAGTAGTTTGTTCTTCTTCTCTGAAGTAAATGTGTATTTTGTTTGTTAAATACTGACAATAATGCCATTTGCAGCAAATAAAAAACCGTTCTTTAGAAAGTCAGCAAGTTCCATAGTGAAGGTCACAACTCTGAAGGTTGAACTATTTGCAATTTGATGTTAAATTAATTAGCAGCCACCCACCTTACCTCAGAAGGTAGGGATACCCAGAGTCAGGTATCTTTAGATACCAATAACTGGGCAGGCCCAGCTGTAAGAGGTAGCCCTTTTGATAAACTTTAGGTCCCTAAATGTTTTCGAAAAGGGGAAAGCAGTGCCCAGGGTATGCAATTCCCTCCCTACAGATGCTTTTCTTTTAGTAACAAGTTATAAGAAGCCTGCTAAAACCATTTTTGTTTCAGCAAGCTGGTTAGGCATGTAATTTTAGCATGTACATAGTTTTAGTAAGTAGAAATATTTTGTAATTACTATACAGTGGTACCTCGGGTTATGGACGCTTCAGGTTACAGACGCTTCAGGTTACAGACTCCGCTAACCCAGAAATAGTACCTCGGGTTAAGAACTTTGCTTCTGGATGAGAACAGGAATCATTCGGTGGCAGCGGGGGGCCCCATTAGCTAAAGTAGTACCTCAGGTTAAGAACAGTTTCAGGATAAGAATGGACCTCTGGAATGAATTAAGTTCTTAACCCGAGGTACCACTGTATATGTTTTGGGGTTTTTTTGTTGCTGGAATATTTAATGACTCTCTTAAACCACTCAGAAGCCTTTTGTTCTAGAAAGTGATATATAAATTTTGGTAAATAAAATCTTTTAAAACCCACAGTTTAAAATTTTGAGAAGCACTTGTAAAGGGAGGCCTGTGAAGTCTTTTAGGTGAACCCTATAGTGCCATTTCATTCCAACTTGCAATAGCTTGGTCATTTTATTACTGCATCTTTTTATGGTCTTCAGCTATATATTAGGCATTTTGGATACTTTTGGTGATAGAATACACACACAGCCCTGCAAAGCAGAGTAGATGGAGTGACCCAGGGAATGCACTGTATCCGAACTGGACCAAGGTTTTACATAGACGGCAAAATGTTAGCTATTGAAGAGCCAAATCCCGGAACCTGCAGAGAATTCCAGGAGGTTGGTATAACCATTTCAGTTTAGGCACTATCAGGTGAAAGTTGTAGAACCTATGTTTTCTAGCTGTATCAACATGGAAAAACATTCCTGTTTCAATGCTGCAGATGGATAGCTAAAAAGGAGGAAATAATGGAACAGAACATATCCGAGCAAAATTTGTCGTAGGCATAAACAGCACAAAATTGGCAAAGACACAGCTAGGTCTGAAGACTGGGCTGGATTGCACTGAAAGGACCTCTGGACAGTTTTCCAGGAATCTTCCAGGACTCTATACACATGCATAGCTTGATTTGTCATGGTTTACCACTCAAACAAACCACAAGTGGTAAACCAAAAACACAGCAAGTCTTGTTTTTCAAGCTGCCTGTCCTATTCAGCCTTTCCACCCCCCTCTTTCACAATGGAAAGCACTGGGGGAAAGGTAAAAGTAAAGGACTCCTGGATGGTTAAGTCCAGTCAAAGGTGACTATGGGGTGCGGCGCTCATCTCTGCTTGCAGGCCAAGGGAGCTTGCGCTTGTCCACAGACAGCTTTCCAGGTCATGTGGCCAGCAGGACTAAACCTCTTCTGGCACAACGGAACACCACTAAGGAAACCAGAGGGTATGAAAATGCTGTTTGCACTGAAGGCTTGGTTTAAGCTAGCCACACAAACATTTTTTAGTACAAACAAGCATTTAATTATTGGGGGAATAGAATTCAGGATAAAGGAATACAGGCCAAAAATGTATGTACAGAGGAATGTACAAAAGAGGAGCTTAGGAGTCATAGCAGACTAAAGTAAGATCTTCCACAATCTTGTAGCTAATAAGGCTAAGTAAGTAAGTAAAATATCAAGCATGATTAGGAGCTTGTTGCGCTCCCCCTTCCAATAAAACTGTAGTATACAAATTCCTCTGATCCAATCTCCCGGCTTAAAGATTCTTTTAAGAGTAGCGGTGGAGTGCTCAGATTTTGATGTATAATATATTCACACAATCCACATTACAGCCACCTGCATTTCCCCTCCCTTAGTGGTGTTGTTGGAGGAGGACGGGGAAGGAAGGCCAAACATGCTTCTCCCACAGACTTGCCACTGAGTTCCATCATAGCTTAGGAAATCAAAACGATTTCCCACCTTACATGCCATTTGGTAATAAGATCCTTATTGGAACTCCTACTCTGCTTTAGAAGAAGAGTGGAGAAATTGTGGCCCTCCAGATGTCGCTGGACTACAACTCCCATCATCCCTGAACGGCACTTGCAGGGCTTCCACATCTCTGCTTTCAAAAAAAAAAAGAACCTACATCACACGGACATATGGAAAGATAGGTAAAGGTACCCCTGACCATTAGGTCCAGTCGTGGCCGACTCTGGGGTTGCGGTGCTCATCTCGCTTTATTGGCCGAGGGAGCCGGCGTACAGCTTCCGGGTCATGTGGCCAGCATGACTAAGCCGCTTCTGGCGAACCAGAGCAGCGCACGGAAACACCGTTTACCTTCCCGCCGGAGTGGTACCTATTTATCTACTTGCACTTTGACGTGCTTTCAAACTGCTAGGTTGGCAGGAGCAGGGACCGAGCAACGGGAGCTCCCCCCGTCACGGGGATTTGAACCACCGACCTTCTGATTAGCAAGTCCTAGGCTCTGTGGTTTAACCCACAGCGCCACCCTTATGGAAAGATAGTTTTGTGTAAATGAGAAATCATTTCATGTTTGAATGGCATTGTGCTTGGAGGGTGAGGTGTGTAGGATGGAGTTTTCATTTTCAATTATGTCCTTTCTAAAACAATAAAAGAAAGAAAAAAAGAATTGACTACATTGCCATCTGTATAGCAAAAGGTGCTCTGACACAAGAAAACTCTGGGAAAGAAATGTTGACCAGCTGCGCTATATTTAGGGTACTGAAAACATTGTAGACTCTAAACAGGTGAATCACAGGGCAATACAAACCTAAAGGCTTTGTATATTTTGATCACTTACATCTTTAAAACGTGTACCTCTTAAGAAAAGAAAAGAAATTTATGAAGGTACACTACAGACAACCCCCGATTTAGGAGCACCTGAATGACGCGCAATCATGCATGTTCACATGGTGCAGAACCAGGAAGCAGCCCCCAAATGTCATAAACACAGCATGAAAAGGGATGGGGCAGAACAGGCTTATGCCTGCTCCACCGATAAGCGTGGAGGAAACTTCCACAAAAAACAAGGAGTGCCTGTATAGTTTCTGGTACTATAATCATGGAATTGCAGGACTGTGTGCAGTGCCGGATTTACATATAAGCTAAACAAGCTATAGCTTAGGGTCCCACACTTTTGGGCCCCCCAAAAAATTAAAGGAAAAACAACAACTGGATGTACATTTCCAAAATATAAGATAAAAAATAAATAAAATAAAAACTACATACAGTTAGAGCTTAATAATTATTTCACTATTAATATGCTTCTTAATTGTATTTCAGTTCAACAATTACTTTGATAAAATACATATTTTGTTATGTGCAAATGGCTTTAGATACCTATTAGGTCCATAAATTACCAAATAGCATATATTCAACACAAAAAACAGCGACAATTTGTTGTTGACAAAGGACAGCTGGACATATAAAGGGCCCCATTACCTCCAGTAGCTTAAAGGTAAAGGTAAAGGTACCCCTGCCCGTACGGGCCAGTCTTGACAGACTCTGGGGTTGTGCGCCCATCTCACTTAAGAGGCCAGGCGCCAGCGCTGTCCGGAGACACTTCCGGGTCACGTGGCCAGCGTGACATCGCTGCTCTGGCGAGCCAGAGCTGCACACGGAAACGCCGTTTACCTTCCCGCTGGTAAGCGGTCCCTATTTATCTACTTGCACCCAGAGGTGCTTTCGAACTGCTAGGTTGGCAGGCGCTGGGACCGAGCAGCGGGAGCGCACCCCGCTGCAGGGATTCGAACCGCCGACCTTTCGATCGGCTAGTCCTAGGCGCTGAGGCTTTAACCCACAGCGCCACCTGCGTCCCACTCCAGTAGCTTAGGGCCTCATAAAACCTAAATCTGGCCCTGACTGTGTGCGAATGAGAGAGCTCTAGCATGAAACCTTTGTGTTCCCAGTAGTAAAATCTCCCCCCCCCCCCATGGCTACAAACCCACCATACACCTACACAGTGGAAGCACAAATTTTTCTGTGTCCTCTTACCTGGCAAAGTCCGCAATTCCTTTGGCAGGAGCTGCTCATAGGTGTTAAAGATGCCAGCATCAGAAATCACAACAGGAGCATAGATGTTAACAAGATCTTGACCTTTCTTTACACTTACACCTGAAAATAAGACCAAAATCTGTTCAGACCGGGTAAAGTTTCTTTTTGATTGCTCTGATCAAAGAGCAGGGAGAAATCCTTTCCTGCCAATCACAGAGAAGACTCAACCAATGACAATTCATAGCTGGAAGCTGCTAAGGAGGTGAGGTGGTTTTTGTTTTTAATGTTTCTTTTTGGTGGCACCTCCAAGGGTTTCTGTTAGTTTTTACAGCAACCTTGCAAATTATGCCAATACAATCGTCCTCATTTTGCAGATGGTCTGAGGAAGAAGGGTTGGGGCGAGTGATCAATATTACAGGCAATCCTTCAACTGGCAAAAGAGGCTCAGTGAAATTAAGAGGGAGGGTTTAAGCATGTAAGCAGCTTAAACACCTTCAATGAAGTTTAATGTGAGTGGGAAGAGATTTGGTAGGATTGTTTATTGCCTTGGTTCACATGAAGGTTCAAGCGTCTCCTCTCTTTCCCTGTCCTTCACAAGAGACTTACTGACATACCTAAATTTCAGGCAAGACAAATGGCAGAGTGATGTTAATTTTTGCAAGTAAAATGCATCCTGGAAAATGCAACTGAAAGCAAGAGCATGTGGAGATTCCTTCTCTAAAGAATTCGAACCGCCGACCTTCCGATCGGTTTAAACGGTTTAACCCACAGCGCCACCCGTGTCCCCAGAGAGACTACCTTACACTGCGTTTAAAACCAAAATCGCATTTGAATAGAAACTGTTTCTCAGGCGGCTAGTCATAGTCTTTATAACCCTGTACCTTCTTCCAGAAAGCAGAAGCTGAAAGAGATCATTTCCGGGGTGTGCACTATCCTGCACTATCTCTGCAGCTTTCTTATGGTACCTGGAAGCATAGATTTGATCAAAGGTAGGGTGGCGCTGTAGGTTAAACCACAGAGCCTAGGACTTGCTGATCAGAAGGTCGGTGGTTTGAATCCCCACGACGGGGTGAGCTCCCATTTCTTGGTCCCTGCTCCTGCCAACCTAGCAGTTCGAAAGCATGTCAAAGTAGATAAATAAGTACCGCTCTGGTGGGAAGGTAAACGGCGTTTCCGTGCGCTGCACTGGTTCACCAGAAGCGGCTTAGTCATGCTGGCCACATGACCCGGAAACTGTAAGCGGCTCCCTTGGCCAATAAAGCGAGATGAGCGCTACAACCCCAGAGTCGGTCACGACTGGACCTAATGGCAGTGGCGTAGCGTGGGGGGTGCAGGGGGGGCCGGCCGCACCGGCCGCAACATCTGGGGTTAGGGCAAATCCACGGGTTAGGGGGCGCAAATCCACGGGTTAGGGGGCGCAAATTACTTGCCTTGCCCCGGGTGCTGACAACCCACGCTACGCCATTGCCTAATGGTCAGGGGTCCCTTTACCTTTACCTTTACCTTTACCTAGGGAGAGTGCACCCAATTATTCTCTTCACAGTCTTTACAACCACAGCACCTTCCATCCAGGCATGCTTCAGCTGCTGGACAAAAACACTCAAGGGGATGAAAAGCGTACTTATGCCCCCAGGCCTGTGGTCCCCTCTCCTGATGTAGCCAATCCTGAGCTTGATGGACCAGTAAAACAGCTTCCTACAACAGGGAGCTCTTGCATGGAAAAGCAAATAAGGGTAAGAGCCCCAGAATCTCTCGGTTTAGAAATCAAAGCAGTGTGATCAAGGGGTTGTACATAAGTCCTTTGGCTTCCCATTTCTTCCCCATCCATGCAGCAATTCCTTGGGCTACACGGGATGCTTAAGGCACAATGCAAAGCGCTCTGGATCTTCTTGTTATAATCCGCACAGCAATCCTCTAAATACAGATCAGTATTGTCCTCATGCTGCAGGTGGGGACAGGGAGATGTGGCAAAGGTTACCTGAGTTAGCCAGGTGAGTTCATGGCAGAAACGATAATGCACTGAAACCTGTGGTTTCCATATATTTGTTAGACTACAGCTCCCATCCCCTCTGACCATGAGCCATGCTGGCTGGTTTTGATGGTAGCTGGAGTCTAGCACCATCAGGAGGGCCACAAGTTCCTCTCCCTTGTTATACTGGGACCAGGATGGAATTTGAAATCCAGATTCTCAGCTGCTATACTAAAACAGCTCTGAGAAAGAGCTCACCGCAGGCTTTTCCTTGTGAGTTCACCAAGATGCTCTGCACAGGTGCTTTGGTGAGGACAGCCCCTCCGGCGCGTTCAATGATGGGGATGGAGTGAAATGCGATTTCACTGGAACCTCCCTGAGGGTACCAGGCACCTTCCAAGAAATGATCAACAAGGATGGCGTGCAAAGGGAAGCTTGACTTCTCCGGAATGACTCCTGTAAAACACAGAACAAGGATTATTAAATCAGAAAGCTTAAATCGTAATTGTGGTTTAGCCCCCCCACCCCCAAATCTCTTGAAGGTTTCCAAGCAAGGTCTACACAGGAATGGTCCAAGTCTACACACTCCATGTAAGTCAGCTTGGAAATTAAGTCCATTAAAATATTAGCTCACAGTGCACCACAAAATATATAATGCCATGTCTAATCAAAGATAGTCATTTGTGGCCTTAGGGCTGGGGGTATCTGCATAAGAGCTGCCTCTGTTTTATTTCCTAGAGGATATTTTTACTTCCTTACCCAAACATTACATTCACCCTATGAGGCTCTCCTCTGCCCCCGCCTATCATCTGAAGTTAGGCAAATGGGAACAGGATGGAGGCCTTTTTGGTGGTGCCCCCTGCTTTTAGGAATGCTCTTTCTAAGGAGGCTCACCTAGTACCTATTCTGATGTCATTCTCAGGCCAGTCAGGGACATTTCTATTTGCCTTGGCTTTTATTTCTTTTGCTGAAGTTTTCTGGCACATTCTGTTTGAGGGGTGGTTCAGATATACAAAGTCAGTTTATTAAGCTGATGAAGAGCATTGATTCAACATGTTTACCTGTCTCCCGCCCCCTCATCAGCTTGCTAACCATTTGCTGCATATATATAATCTCTGAAATACACTCACATTTCAAAAGGCTCCTATAGAAAATGAATAGTCTAAAACAGTTTCCTGGTTTCTATGGAACAAGAAAACCTGGTTTCAACTAACCAGGATAATGGCTGGTGTGCACAGGCCCAACACTTTTCCTCAGCTTCCAGTGTAAAAATCAAAATTAAAAATAGGATAGTACCCTGCTGAGCTTCTCCACTTCTATCACACTTCATTTGTGGCCACTCGCAGGCACAGGGAAATTAAACACAATGACATGTCTCACTTTTGATATTTATTGAATGATACCAGGGTAAGAAGAGACTATGGACCACCACTTTCAATGGCAGCCACATTGATATACTTTGCATTGTCTAGTTCCACCCACAGTTACAAGTTTAAGCCCCCTTAAAAGGGGCAAAGGGATTGCCCTTTCATATGATTAATTTACGATGCACATGCCTTCGAGGCAGCAGGGGACAGCATCACCTACCATAGGTAGGGAAGATATAAGTGAACACTGCTCTCAGGTCTGCATTTGTCGTGAACTCAGCCGCCACTTCCGACAGAGTTTTGGATATCATCCTAAAGAAAGGGGAGATCAAAGCCAGCAAGCCGGTGCAGTGAAGAAACCAAACCAAGGGCATCGGGAGCATTTTCAGAATTGCCATGTGGGCGCTCCCTTTGGCGACTCTCTGCGGGAGGGCGGGAAAGCAGGGCGGAGAGGTGGGAAGAGAGAAAAGAGATGACGTTTAATGCACACCTGAAAGACACAGCACGAGACCTCAGCAGTTACAAGCACAAGAACTGAGGACTTCGGCATTTGCTAGGAAGATAGAAGTGGTCGTAGAGCAACCGGCAAAACAGAAGCACAGCCACAGCTGAGCGGAAGAGCGCATGCTATGCAGCTAGCAAGTGGATCAGCTAGCAAGTGGTTGGAAAGACTGACCCCCCCCTGACCCTGGAGAGCTGCTGTTAGATGGAATATTTGATACTTGACTAGAAGAATCAAGAAGTGAACTTCCTTTGTTCAGAAAGCACAGTGGATATTCAGAACCAGCCAACCTAGGGATGGGTGGAGTACAAGTAGTAAACTTATTACTATTATTATTATTATTATTATTATTATTGCTCCAGGATTTAGAAGCCTCTATGTTGGGACCAAGGCTGCTTCCTTTTTGCTGCAGCTGGTAAAGGCCCTTTCGATAACCTCGGTAAATATATGCGTTATTTAAAGTTACACATTTTGTGGGGTAGATTCAGCTGAGAAAGCAAAACTGGCTTCAGCGCTGTCCTGGGATAAACACAGTCAAGAAGGTATTTGAAACCAAGTCACATAACTTGTTCTCTGTGGCAGGCAATACCCTCCGATGGTCATTTTGTGATGACCCTCCCAGAATATGTCCTCATATTTCACACTGACTCAGAACACCTGGGGATCTCGGCAGCCACCATAGCACCCACAATAAAAAATATAAGGCTGCAGTGCTGTTGAAGAAATTTAAGCTGACCCTATATGTTTTTGTTGCTTAATCTGTTGAGTCTGCATAACCTTGCAGGTAGGTAAAGACATTTTTAAAGCAAGGAATAGTCCTTTGTTCTTAGATGGTGAACATATACGTCAAAGCAGGCATCAGCTTACAAGGGCTGCTTCTCTTGTGTTGGAGAGAAGAGGGCTTGCCTCTTAAAATGCTGCTTGCTTTCTGCAATTTGTATATGCACTTGTAGTTAAAAAAATATCCTCGGTCTGATGAACCAGGGCTCCTTTTTAGTTCATCTACAGCAGATCCTTTGAACACCTACTCAGAAGTAAGCTCTGCCAGGTTCAACGGAGCTTACTTCAAGGCAAGTGTGTTGTAGATTGCATTTCAAAAGTGTCAAAAATATCAGTTAATCTAACAAACGGGTTTAAGATTTTGCAGCCATAATAAAAAAATCAAAGGTCTTTCATCAAGGCGCAATGAAAAAAATGATTACCTTGACAAGCGTCACAAATCTGTCAATATTAGCTTCTTCACCAGGAAATTGCTTCTTTAGGCCTTTGACATATTCCTTCTCCCCACTGTATAGGTAATACTTCTTGCAGCTGTCAAGATCTCCCAGGATGACAGTATCAAAGGGAGAGTCCATCTGGGCCCATTGGAGCTGCCCATCCGTGAGTTGATCAATCATCACACGTAGGATAGAGTTCTCCTGCATCTGCCCAATGTAATGGATTCCTGGAAGGCAATGGGTCAAGTGTCATAATGGAAAAGTGATAACGAAAGAGATTAGGTCCTAAATTTTAGAACCAGGGTGCATGTGTGTGCTGTGCATCTTTCAGAGTTGGCCTGCTTGGGGAGTCGGGTGGGTGGTGGAACAAGCAACTGATTTCAGTCCACAAATGATACACAACACAGCATAATTGATAACTCCGCCCTGGTAATTTGCGTTCTGCTTCCTTTGCATTTAAATTGAAATACTTTATTGTCACTTGTACAATTTATATACAGTGAGATTACATGAGCACCCCCCACTCAGCTCTCTTAGTCTTAATTCCCCTTGTTTACTGACGCACACCCACCAAACCCGAAAGTCAGTTGCCCTGTTGTTATCTTTTCAATCAGCAGCCTAACAGCCCACAGATAGAAGCTGTTCTTTACCCTGTTGGTGCGACTAATCATGCTTCTATACTTTCTGCCTGAGGGCAGGAGATCAAGAAAGTGCCGGCCAGGGTTTGAATCATCACCAGTTTTGTGCATGAGTAGGTGAAGTATTGGGAGCTCAGAGCCGCAGCGTATGAACAGGCCGCCATCTTGGAATATGAAGAATAAATGAAGGATGGGGGACAATGTAGCGATGACATAATTGTGTCCATGTGTAGCAGACAGCAAGAGACATGTAGTTTTGTCAGGAGTTGAACTGCAGCAGATGATATTTGCTGGAATCAATTCCTTTCTGGATAGGAAATGAATAAGCCAAGACTGGCAATTTCTGCGAGAGTTCTCCAACATCCCTACACGTATGCAGGGGCGTAGCAAGGGGGTGCGGTGGGGGAGGTCTGTCCTGGGTGTCACCACTGGGGGGGGTGACAAAATGCTGGGCGGCACTCACCGTGGGGCCTGGGAGTGACGCGGTAGCTTGGGCGCCCACAGGCTTCACGCTGCCCCAAACAATCTGCCCTTTGCCTCCCTCTCAGCTGTAGGGCAGCTGAGGGGGAGGAGGAAAGCAGACTCCTCGGAGGCCCCACAGTGCCCCCATGGGGGGCTGGCCCACACACGCCGCCCTAGGCGCCCGATCGGTTTGCTCTGCTGCTGGACGTATGTAGTCGTAACTGCTCAGGCCCACTCCCTGATTGTGCGGGTCACCTTACCTACGTCAAACTCGAAACCTTTCTCGTTGAAGGTATGGCAGCAGCCCCCTGCCTTCCCATGCTGCTCCAAGACCAGCACGCGTTTCCCAGCTTTAGAGAGCATCACAGCCACCCCCAGGCCCCCATAGCCGCTTCCAATAACGACAGCATCCAGGCCGTCAGGAACCTTGTCCCTGGAAAAGACTGGGAGATGGGGACAGAAGACATGAGCATCTTCCTATGGTATCATGTAGCCGGGCTAGCTATTAGGCTATAGCATAAGAACGTAAAAGCCACATAATCTGGCATGTATTATCCCTGCCCTGTTCCAAACACCACTCTCCCTGACCCCCCAACCTCCGAAGTAATCCTGTTGCTATAATCCTCGACCTACCTCTCCCACTTGCCTCTTCCCGCTGGTTATCCTAATTTGTACCACATCACAGCCAAAATTAGATTGTGTGTAGGAAGTCTCAGATCCGCCACAACAGAGAAGATTGAGATACACACACAACAAAAACAACACATACACACAAGCACCCCAGCTACCAGCAACTGCAATTTCATTAGGATAAATGATGGAATTTCGGTGTGTGGAGACACAGAAGTGTTATTTTATCAGATGTGTTTGGAGGTAACAAAGCTTAGGAGAGATATATATCAGGGGTACAACCCACTGGGAATTCTGTGCTGTGCAACTGAATTGTGCATACGCATCTGAGCACTCTAGCGCCCTTGCCCAAGTCTAGTTCATTTTGATAAGTAGACCCCCTCACTGCTGGCAAGTTAGGATCAAACAAGATGAAATGCCATTCATGGAATTGTGTGAATGAACTGGTATGGGGAGGAGGAGGATTCTGCCCTTTGCTCTGCTGCAGCCTCAGACTCCCTGTGTGTGCTATTTTCAAGGGGCAAACAACAACCCCACTTCCATTCATTTCAGTGGGAGTTTCCTTCCCAATGCAATAGCGGGAATTCAGTTGATCTTGTTTGGCACTGCAGTTGGGGCTGAACACTTTGCCCCCCATGCCAGGGTCCTGATTGGCACTGGGGCACCCAAAATTTAGCGTAATAATAATAATTATTATTATTATATTAATTTATTATTTATACCCCACCCATCTGGTTGAGTTTCCCCAGCCACTCTGGGTGGCTCCCAATTGAATATTAAAAACACAATACAGTGGTACCTCGGATTACATACGCTTCAGGTTACATACGCTTCAGGTTACAGACTCTGCTAACCCAGAAATAGTACCTCGGGTTAAGAACTTTGCTTCAGGATGAGAACAGAAATCGTGCTCCGGCGGCACAGCTGCAGCGAGAGGCCCCATTAGCTAAAGTGGTGCTTCAGGTTAAGAACAGTTTCAGGTTAAGAATGGACCTCCGGAACAAATTAAGTACTTAACCCGAGGTACCACTGTACAGCATTAAACATTACAAACTTCCCTAAACAGGGCTGCCTTCAGATGTCTTTTAAAAGTAGGTTAGTTGCTTATTTCCTTGACATCTTCCACGAGGTGGGCGCCACTACTGAGAAGGCCCTCTGCCTGGTTCTCTGTAACCTCACTTCTCGCAGGGAGGGAACCGCCAGAAGGCCCTTGGAGCTGGACCTCAGTGATGAACGATGGGGGTGGAGACACTCCTTCAAGTATACTGGACTGAGGCTGTTTCAGGCTTTAAAGGTCAGCACCAACAAATTGTGCTCAGAAATGTACTGGGAGCCAATGTAGATCTCTCAGGACCAGTGTTATATGGTCCTGGAGGCCACTCCCAGTCACCTGTCTAGCTGCCGCATATAGTTGCATATGGATCAGCCTTTAGACACTCTCTTGAGGGTTTCTAGTGGCATTCTCTTTACAACTGTCTGAGCCATATAAAACTTTAGTTAAATAAAATATATTGATCTGTAGAACTGGCACTGCTACCACTGCCACATAATATTCATTCTGCACCTATAAGAAATCAGTCTTTTAAAGGGGCAGCAACAACACTTTGGAACTCCTTGTCTATTGACATCCGGCAGAAACCTTACCTGTATTATTTTTGGTACCTGTTTTAAATATTTTTTGTTTACGCAAGCCTATCCGAGCATGCAGAAGTTACCTGTGCTTTATTCTCTTTTCAGACACTGTTGATTTTAATCAACTTTTGAATGTTTTCAAATTCCTGCTCTTTGGGTTTTTTTGAGAATTTTATTTTTTTTGTCGTCTGTTTAAAGATTCTCTTACAATCAAATGGTTATACACGTTTTGTTGGATAAATGTGGGTTTGCATTTAATCTGGAGGAACAGCTGAAAGGAAGCAGGGAGTGACAACTACCTGCAGTGCAACATGGTCTATTTTCCAAGGCACTAGGTGAAGTTAATTCAATCACATTTTATCAAATAAAGGGTTTTCCTTCCTCATTCTTCCCAGACTAGAATGGTGGCCAGGCCGCTCTTTGGCAAATAATTTTGCAGCCATTGTCATAAAGGTGGTATAGTCAGCTTTATGGGATAGCTGGTAGGAGATTTCCTCGAGCAGGGTTCTAAAACATTCAGATGAGGATGGACAGAATGCAGACTAAAGAACATGCACAGTCATACCTTGGTTCTTGAACAGCTTAGTTGACGAACAAATTGGCTCCCGAACGCCCAAAACTCGGAGGTAAGCATTCCAGTTTTTGAACATTTTTTGGAAGCCGAATGCCCAACATGGCTTCTGCGTGAGTGCAGGAAGCTCCTGCAGCCAATCAGAAGCCATGCTTGGTTTTTTGAACAGTTTCAGGAGTCAAACGGACTTCTGGAATGGATTAAGTTCAAGAACCAAGGTACCACTGTATTGATAACACTCCACAGAAGAAGTTTCTAAACCCACCTTTAAATAAAGGGTCAACTACCCCCCCCCCCCGCATAGCAGATGAAATGCTAGACTCGGATTCTATCATTCACCAAATCTTATAGCACATCAATTGTCTTACGACAGGGGTGGCCAGCTTTCAAGAGACTGCGATCTACTCCAGGCTACAGGGTTAAAATGTTGAGCTTTTTTTAAGGGGAGCCATACTTGTTGAGCTTCTTTGGGGGGGGGAGTCAGTGATCTACCAGTGATCTACCACAGATGTCCAGTGATCTACCGCTTGATCATGATCTACCTGTTGAACGTGCTGGTCTTACGGTGTTATCCCATTTGCCTTTGCAGCAACTCTGCGAGGTAGATCAGCATCATTTTGTAGTGGGGCTGATCTACCATATTGTTCAAAGCCCATCAAGAAAATCCATTACTATAAGAACTGAATTCCAAGTCTCCTTAATAGAATCCCTAGAATGTTCAGTTCTCCAATCCAACAAACGCATTAAAGAACAGAAGAGATGAAGTACCTGTCTTTTGTTAACATTCAAAGGAAATGAAATGAATCCAATCTGATTTTCTCCACTGTACTTGTGGATACTGGGCGGGGTACCTGTGTGTTCTCCCTCATGTGTTCAACCCAGTCGTAAGAGGGTTCTGTGCAGGATAGCCTTACCCCGCTGCTCATGCAATTGCCAGGCACACACCCACCCCCCTGTTGGCAGTGGCGTTGGGTAAACATGAGAAGGGTCCCTGCATGTGTATAAATGTAAAGACAATGTACACCACCTTCATGCGAGAGCAATCCTAAGCAGTGGCATAGCATGGGGGCATGGGGGGCCGTGGCACTAGGCACAGAATACCCGCATGACACGCTCCCTTGTCAAGGCTGCATGGCTGATGTCTTCTGGAGCCATGGGGAGGTGAGCAGAGCCTGGGCTGTATCTTCATGGCTGTGGTGGTACCAGCAAACAGATGGCTGCCCCTGGGTGGAACTCCTGCCAGCTGGAGCCCAGACTTTTCCTGGCCTGTGCCGGTCCTTCCCTGGGGCCTCCCTCCTGGTGTGTGTCTTTGAGCAAGGGGAGAGGAGAGGGGAGCCACACACTTGCCTGGGACCCGCCAGCAGCTGACCTTGTGCTGCGCAGCCAAGGCGAGGCAGCCAGGGAATGACTGCATTTGGTGCCTCAGCCTGCTCTCTGCCACCCTCCTCCCAGGCCAGCTGTGGCTGTGGCTCCAGCACTGCTGGGACGCCACCAACCCCACCAAGGAAAGCCAGCGGCCGCTCCCGCTGGGAGCTCGCTTAGCTGAGAGGGCGAACACAGTGACCTCCATGAAGGGCACCACAAGGATGCTGCGAAATTCACCTGTTGCCTTCTGTGCGATGTCTGCAAAGAGGTTAGGGGGCACACAATCCTTGCCTTGCCCCGGGTGCTGCCAACACACGCTATGCCACTGATGCTAAGTCAATCAGGTCCCCCCCCCTTGTTTGAAGGAGGTCTATGTTTGTATATCATAGGGTCTTCCCTCAAGTTCCCTACGCATAAAGCCATTGGGGATGTGGCTGGCAAGGGCGATCCTCCCACATGTTGGGGGAATGCACAAAGTGGGTTATTTTTGTGCTTCCCTCTTTTGCTTCCCTCTTTCCAACTCACACTTTTGCCAGAGGGAAGAGGGGCTGACTGAGAGGCAACGATGTTCTAGGAAATGACTGTGGAAACTACCAGAGACATAATATGCGCAAGATCATATTTAGCTCTTTTACAGTCTTGGCTAGATGACATCAGGGACTGCATTTCAAATTACAGTCTCAATGCCATTAAAAAAATAATAACAGCAACAAGACTAGTTTTAGCAAAATGATGGAGACCAGAAAGCTCTCCAGCCAAAATTAAAAAGTTATCAAAGAAAGAAAGAGGGCTGAAGTTAACAGCCTATAAAAGACCTGCTCAAAAGCAAACTGAACTCCAATGGGACAAGCCAATTGAAGCTAAGCATTTTAACACCCCAACTGATCCCAGCTGGAAAGTTAAACATGTGCTGTACAACAGCATCCCATACATACTTACGCAGTATTCAATGGTATCAACTCCCAGGAAAGTTTGCATA
This sequence comes from Podarcis cretensis, assembly GCF_951804945.1. NCBI lineage: Eukaryota > Metazoa > Chordata > Lepidosauria > Squamata > Lacertidae > Podarcis > Podarcis cretensis. The sequence continues at coordinate 34,699,717 of NC_137185.1, read as the reverse complement.
GGGCTAAAGCTCTCTCTTCCATTCAAAGGGCTCAGTGCTGGCTGAATTGAACCTCCGTTAGATGGAAAAGTAATCACTTTATTTACATCTATGTAATATACAATATTCAGTATAAAATGAATTTTCTATTACAAGACTCTAATGCAAGTGTGAAATTTGATACCGATGTTAATACATATTTTTGCAATTACATACTGCAAGCTCCTAACCTGAAATTCACCATTTTGTCAAGAAAAGAATATCTAAGGCAGTCTCCTTCATAACACAGCTGAAATTTAATTATTTCCACCTAGCAGGGTTCTATTTATTTAGGGCTCAAGTGAGTCCGAGGTACAAGTGTTAGCAGACAGAGCAAAACCAGGAAGATTTTAACAAGTTAGTTATTAAAGGGGGTGACCTTGGGCCAGTCATCGTCTCTCAACAGCAGCCTGCCTCACGAAGTTGTTGCGAGGATAAAAATGGGGAGCGGAGAACCACGGAAAGCTGCTCGGTGAAAAAACTGTATAACTTGCAGTGCTAAGGCAAGAAAAAGAAGATTCCTTGCAGCAGGTTAGCCTATTTCCCATCTAGTACTGGCACTGGCAACTTTGATTGGCAGGGTCTCCAACAGAAGTGGCTCTTTCCCATTGCATGTTTTTAAACTGAAAATACCAAAGAGGCAGAATTTGGGGACTTTGGCAAGCAAAAGACGAGATAACCATCTTCTATACTAAGCTCGACAACTCGCTAAGCTCTGAACTAAACAGCGCGCGAAGCAACAAAGGGAGGGAGAAGAAAACCTTCTTTTAAGGCTGCAGCCCCGTGCTCTCTTGCCAGCCCGGGAGCCCCACGGAACAGCGCCTTAATCCGCAGTAAACATTCCTAGGAATGCATTGATCCCTTCTCTCTGCCACCACTGGGCATCGTTCACGCGCCACTTGATCCCACCCACCCAGCAGCTCCCTTTGCCAGCCTGGCAGCGCCCCACGCCGGGGTTGGCTAGCTGGGGCTGGCCGGTGGCTACCTTGCTTGAGGACCTTTCTGCGCGCATCTTTGTCGGTCACCAGAGGCGCGGGCGGCCGCCTGGAATCTGCCCGGAAAGGGTTGGAAGAGGCGCTGCGGGTGCCCAGAGCTCTCCAAATGCCCAGGAGGAGGAGCGCGCCCACGAGCGCGTACACCCACATGGCAAGCGCAGCGAGGACGCCAAAGTGAGACCCCGGCTCAAAGAGCGCAGACATAGCACCACCAGCAGCAGCCGCCTCCTCCTTCTAGTAGGCTGGCCGCAGCGCGCTCCTGCCCCTTAAAGGCGCAGTCCAGCCTCTCCCTGGGACAAGGGAGCATCCTGCCAGGGAGTGCCGGGCATCCTCTGAAAGTGCAGCCAGGAGATCTTTAGAGAGCGGAGGGCGAGGGGTCTGGAAGAGCGGACGATGCATCAATATAAGGAGAGACCTGTCAGGGTTGCGCAAGGCCAGGGGACCTATGTGACCCTCGAGGTTCTGCTGGCCTTCAACATGGCCAATGCTCAGGGGTTATAATTATTTATTACATTTGTACACCACAATTTATCAGACAACCACAGGGTCAAAACATCAAAACACAACACTGAAACACAGAATACATATGATGGGAGTTGGTGTCCAAAAACACTGAGAGGCCATGGGTTTCCCCATCTCTGACCTGCAGATTAGCCATGAGAACGGAGCGTTTCAGCCTTTTCATGTTGGTGACGCACTTTTTAGACATGCATGCATCGTTTTGAGGTACAATAATTCAGTTGTACAAGCAAGCTGGAGGTTAAGCTTCTTGGATATTCTCTGTGTGTGCAAGAGAATAATTTGTTCCAGAAAGAGAAGAAGTTTCAAGAAGCAGAAGGCTGTGGTTGTTTTGACTATGCAGGGGCATTTTCTGTGGGTTCTTTGGACATGCACAGTGTGAAGGAATTAAGGATAACAACGGTTTTGTGTAACTTGTTGTATAACTTGTTGTGAGTCTCTGCAGAGACAGAGAGAGTCATGAACTCTTGCTGGACTCTAAGCATGCCTTGACCACAGCAGTGGTGAATGTCTGTATATAGTTGTGACCAATATGCTTTTATACCTGTCAAGTAAACTTCTATACTTGACTGAATCTTAATGGTGTCTGTTATGTACTGAAGTTCTCACCCTGGGCCAGCAGGGGATACTGTAGATAGTTATGCAAATGAAGGATCGAAAGTGACGTTCAGTGATTGGATGGATACTGTAGATAGTTATGCAAATGAAGGATCGAAAGTGACGTTCAGTGATTGGATAGTTTTAGGAAGTTGTTACAGTAACGTGGTACTGGAACTCTATATAAGCAGGCTGACTGAGCCCTTCAGTTCAGTTCTGTCCTGGCCTGTGAATAAACAAGAGCTGTTTGAAGAATCGCTGTGTCGTCTGATATGTTCACCCACAACTTAACAGTGTCCATGAGTGTTTATTGCCTACTGTGTGTACCTTCAACCCCAAAGACGCTTCCAAGGAAGGAGCTGCGCTGAGATGTAACTCTGCTGAGTATAGACACTGGCACACACACACACACACACACACAGCGAAAGTGATGCCAGATTCAATCCTTTCTAAATCATCTATCAGGGGTTGATGGATTGATCTAACAAAGCTAACCCCTTTCCATCCCAGAGAAGAGAGCCAGGAAGTTTGGGTGACACACCTACACACTGCGGCTAGCACGCTAATATGTCAGGACACACAGTTTGGAAAGCTCTGCACTAGAAGCTTCTTCAGAACCTGGGTCCAGGCAGGAAAACAGACCAGGGTATCAGCAGAGTGATGTTGGCAGCAGAGTGCCAGATAGCCATGAGCAGCTCAAAGTGAGATATTGGGGGTAAGAGGAGAAGTCTGGCTTGAACCAGAGCTCATTGGTAGCTGCTCTTCAAGGTGTTAGTCAGGTAAAGTCCTTTTTAAGTGGAGATGGCAGGGATTGAACCTGGGAACATCTGCGTGTGAAGCATATACAGCTGAACCTCGGTTGCTGAACATAATCCGTTCCAGAAGCCCGTTCGGCTTCTGAAATGTTAGATTACTGAGGCGCAGCTTCTGATTGGCTGCAGGAGCTTCCTGTACTCAAGCGGAAGCTGTGTCGGATGTTCAGCTTCCCAAAAACGTTCAAAAACCGGAACACTTACTGTTGGAGCCAAAAGGTTCCAAACGGAGGTGTTTGGGAACCGAGGTTTGACTGTACTCTGCTATTGAGCCAGTTGCTCCCCTCAGCTGTGCAACACTAAGGAACAGAGATTGTGGAGGGACACAAATCAAGCTGGTGTGTTGCTGAAGGGATCAGAGAGGGAATTTTGATGTGTACAGGGATTGAGAGACTATGGAGCAGCGCATAAGCTACTAATGACACCATTGCCCAAGAATGAATATTTTTGTTGATGTTTACTGAAAGGTTTTTTGTGATTTTATAGTAAAAGAATTCCACCCACATAACTATATGGTTTGTGTTACAGGATGTGTTCCAATAAGCTTCCATTTCCCATAGCTAATTTATGTGTCTTATGTTTTATACCATTGACGGTTATAGCTGATATAGCTGATTTGCCCATTCTGCCTTGTTTTTTTAATGAAGGAAGATTAAAATTAAAAGGCACATCAAGGCACATCAAAACAAAACATGATACCAATGCACCTTTTTTAAAAAAAGAACAACAACACACCACTCTAAAGGTATTTCAGATACACGTAAGGCTTTCAAAGAGGAAGATACTGGTTTGTTTATTTGTTTGTTTGTTGGTCGGAGACGTATGTGGGAAGGGAAGGAGTAAACCACAGGAAATTTGCATGAGACCTTTGAACTCAAGACACAGCTGCTTTCATCATGACATTTTAAAGTTTGTGCACCTAAGGTATTTGTGCTAAAACCACAATGGGGTGCATAAAACCTAAAATGTAGCGTGCAAATTCAATAAACACACTGCACACATCACTTACAGGACCCAGGGTTGCCTGCAGCCCTCAACCAAGCAGATTTAGCTGGTTCCTGCCAAACCTGGACTTGCTCCCCTGTGTAATTTTTAGAATGGTCTCCATTAGAGGAATGATTTTGTGTGTGTATGTCTCTGTGGACTTCAGGTGATTTAAACATTTGAATAAACATGGATAGGATATGGCCGAACTATATTTTGCTGGATGCATGCAAGTGCCTGTAGCTATTATGCCTGTTGCAAAAACTTGTTCAGTTTCGACTATGGTTGAACTTACATGCTTGTCAACGGCTAATACCTGTGACATCAGTGACAAAAAGCAGTACAGTCCCCACTAGAGGCAACATCTAATGAATTTAGGCTCTTCTCCATCACTATTAAAGGGAACCATTTTTTCCAGTATCAAAAGGCTTGTGTCAATTCCTTCAGTGGCCGTTTGGAGGCACCTGTGATATATGGATTTATAGAGAAACTGTGAAGTTATACCTACCCTTCTATATGCAAATATAGTATACTTCACAAAACAATAACTATTACTTTCTTTCCTCATGCTAGGGTGGGAGGTGTATTCTTATCACATGCACCAACTTCTGTGGGATTTAATTTCTAACAGGTGCCTACTGTCTGATCCAAATGTATGGACAATCTTTTTTTATTTACTTTATTTAAAACATTTATAAAACACCTTTGATGCTACCTTTGAAGGTGACTCGGAAGCAACAATTAATCCAGAATGTGGCTGCTAGGCTGATGACTGGGAGCGGATGCCGGGACCGTATAACCCTGGTCCTAAAAGATCTACATTGGCTTCCAGTACGTTTCAGAGCATAATTGAAAGTGTTGGTGCTGACCTTTAAAGCCCTAAATGGCTTTGGCCCTGTATACCTAAAGAAGTGTCTCCACCTCCATCGTTCAGCCCAGACACTGAGGTCCAGTTTCGGGGGCCTTCACTGCGAGTAATGAAGTTACAGAGAACCAGGCAAAGAGCCTTCTTGGTAGTGGCACCTGCCTTGTGGAATGCCCTCCCAGTGGATGTTGAAGAGTAAAACAACAGCATAAATTTTCATAGAAAATTTATCTGAATTTATCTGAAGGAAACCCTGTTTCAGGAAGCCTATAAAGGTTGTTGTTTTTCCTGTATTTTTGCTAGATCTGCCCAGGCTGGTTGGGGTAACCCAGTCAGATGGGTTTGGTATAAGAAATAAATAAGTCGTTGTTGTTGTTGTTGTTGTTGTTGTTGTTGTTGTTGTTATTCTATAATACCTAAGTGCCAGCTTTTGTGATTAAGAACCCTCAATTGATTCCCTCCCCCCATCTAAATCTCACTTTAAAACCATCTAATCCTGGATCCCCATGCCACATCCAGCTGTGTCTGGCTGATGAAGAAGAGGGCGCATGTCGCAGATGCCAGAGGCATGTTCTAATAACCATTCGTTATAATAGTATCTAATGATTCTAAAGAACAATACTGCAACAAAAATAATTTTCAAATAATAAATAGTATTATTTCAAATAATACTAATAATTTCCGGGACAATAATTTCACAAGGCTTGCCTTTTGGCTGATAAATGGCAGTACTATATACAGGGCCGGATTTAGGTTTGATGAGGCCCTTTATATGTCCAGCTGTCCTTCGTCAACAACAAATTGTTGCTGTTTTTTGAGTTGAATATATGCTATATGGTAATTTATGAACCTAATAGGTATGTGAAGCCATTTGCACATGCGGAATGTAGGCACCCTATATATAGAAATGAGCAAACCAGTGATATTTTAGGGAGCAGGCTAGCAGGCAGGGTCCATTACTTACATCATAGGAGCCTACACAACTCAAAACACTGATGCTGTATGCAGGTTTTATTTTATTTGTTTTTTTATCTGTTATTTTGGAAATGTACATCCAGTTTTTTTCTCTTTAATTTTTTTTAGCTATAGCTTGTTTAGCTTATAAGGGACGCGGGTGGCGCTGCGGGTTAAACCACAGAGCCCAGGACTTGCTGATCAGAAGGTTGGCGGTTCAAATCCCTGCAACGGGGTGAGCTCCCGTTGCTCGGTCCCTGCTCCTGCCAACCTAGCAGTTTGAAAGCACAATGCAAGTAGATAAATAGGTACCACTCCGGCGGGAAGGTAAACAGTGTTTCCGTGTGCTGCTCTGGTTCGCCAGAAGCAGCTTAGTCATGCTGGCCACATGACCTGGAAGCTATATGCCGGCTCCCTTGGCCAATAAAGCAAGATGAGCACCGCAACCCAGAGTCGGCCACGACTGGACCTAATGGTCAGGGGTCCCTTTACCTTTACTGTTTAGCTTATACGTAAATCCGGCACTGAAATCCTTCTGTACCTTGAGTGTTTGGTTTCTAAAAATTAGCTAATGCGTGATACAAAACAATCAGGCAAAGAGTGAAAGGTCTCTCTCCACTTTTCAATTCGGAGTCTTTTTCACTGTTCGTTTTTTACATTTAGCGAGAGACGCTTTTGTCGTGGGAGCTCACTCTTGATCATGCATAACAACCTTCCGCAGGGCTACTGGACTGGGCAATCGGGCAAGCTCAATCGTACTGAGCAGAGCGGAGCGGCAAACGATTGGTTGCTCTGTCCAATCCGAGGACGCTGGGACTACAACTCCCGGCATGCAAAGGGACGCGCAGGCGCGTTTGCCTGTGTGGGTGTTACAGGAGGGGGGGGGGTTAGCAACAGAGCACAGATTGGAGGAAAAACTGAGGCGGGGGGAGGGGGAAGCCCGTCGTTCGGTCCGGCTTGTCGGGGATGACGCCTCCGTGGGTGCGTTATTTGTGGGGGAGATGTGTGGGGGAGGGCAGGGGAAACTGCGGGGGGGGGGCGTGACGGGCGACTGCGAATGTGGGAATGAGTAGACACGTGTCACTACCTATGCAACTATGTCGCTGTATAGGGGGAAGGGGGCGTGTACGGGCTTGTGTGTGTCTGCGTGCGTTACCCTTCCTTCCCAGGTATCTGACCTTAAGGAAAAGAGTAAAAAGGGGGGGGGGGACGGCAGGACAACCGTATTGGTTTGGGGGCCATGGTGGGCGGGGATTTTTTTTGGGGGGTGGCGAGTAAAGGACTTATTAGTTTGGGGGCCACAGTGGGAGGGGCTGTTTGAAAGGGGGAGGGGAGTAAAGGGGGATCAGTTTTTTGGGGGGGGAGGGGTGGCATGGTGGGGGGGGGGGCGGTTGTCCAGTTTTGCTGAATTTAGATTGGCCTCATAGCAGCCAACTGTCTTTTTCTGAGGAGGCTTGTTGTGTTCACTGTGAGCTTAGCGGGTATATTTTGTGGTTATGCACAGGGCTATTTTTCTAGGGGGGACGCAGGGGGCGCTGTGGGTTAAAGCCTCAGCGCCTAGGACTTGCCGATCGAAAGGTCGGCGGTTCGAATCCCTGCGGCGGGGTGCGCTCCCGCTGCTCGGTCCCAGCGCCTGCCAACCTAGCAGTTCGAAAGCACCTCCGGGTGCAAGTAGATAAATAGGGACCGCTTACCAGCGGGAAGGTAAACGGCGTTTCTGTGTGCGGCTCTGGCTCACCAGAGCAGCGATGTCACGCTGGCCACGTGACCCGGAAGTGTCTCCGGACAGCGCTGGCCCCTGGCCTCTTAAGTGAGATGGGCGCACAACCCCAGAGTCTGTCAAGACTGGCCCCTACGGGCAGGGGTACCTTTACCTTTACCTATTTTTCTAGGGGGGTGGAACAAGGGGGTGCCAGAACTCCTTGTGAACACCTCCGTCGTTCTCTTAAGAATGGCAGTGGTGCCCACCTGAGAGGTGCCAGGGCTGAGTTTGGGTTGCAAAAAAAGGAAAAGAAGCCTTGGTATGCATGTCCCTCAGAAAGCCAAAGAAGCGATTGGTAACACTTTTATTTTCCTCTTCCTCCCTTCTACCAGAATTGGCCATCGAAATGGTTGGCATGGATATTCAAGTACAGTGGTACCTCGGGTTACATACGCTTTAGGTTACCGACTCTGCTAACCCAGAAATATTACCTCAGGTTAAGAACTTTGCTTCAGGATGAGAACAGAAATTGTGCTCTGGTGGCGCAGCGGCAGCAGGAGGCCCCATTAGCTAAAGTGGTGCTTCAGGTTAAGAACAGTTTCAGGTTAAGAATGGACCTCCGGAATGAATTAAGTACTTAACCCGAGGTACCACTGTGGTAGGAAGCAACCTGAAGGCCATGTGTGCACCTTCAAATTGCCTGATGCAACTGATGCTTCTCCAAGGCTTTTATTTTACCCCCTTTGCCTTCCTCCTGCCTGCTGTGCAGCACATCTTGCTACAACACAGAGGGGAAGGGGGTTGGAGAAATTGCAACTGTTCTTTTCTGTTGTTAAAAAAATGTGTGTGTGTGTTTGAAGGTAAGCTGCAGATCTCCAGATGAGAAGCTTGTACCTGCTGGTTTCTGCTTGTGCAGTTGTTAAAAGCATAGGTGCAGTAGGAGTAAAAATGTTCCCCAAAACTGTTGAATATTCATGCGGAAGCTCTTAGGTTGGAGACTGTAGCTTGCAACTTCATCTGACGGAACACTACCCTTTTTGCAGTGTTGGGAACTGCAAGTTCACCAGTATGTACTGAACCTTTGGAAAAATCTGAAAATTAGAACGTCTGTATGTATTAGGGGGGGAAACATGACATTGTGGTATGAGAGAATGAGATCTAGGAGGCTGCAGTTCAAATATCACTTCAGCTGTGAACTGGGGCTTAAGATAAGCTACCTTCTCTGGACCTTTGTCTTCATATCTGTAATATGGGGATAAAAACACTGGACTAGATGTCTTGCAAGGGCCTACTAAGATAATATACTCAAAATGAGCTTGGCATTTAGCAAACAAATATCTGAATCAGGAATGGGGAACCTCAGGATTCTCAACTCAACATCATGTGTGGTTGGGGACAAAGAGAGTTTTAGTCTAGGAGCATGGGGCAGGATGCAGGTTCCCCACGCCTGATCTAAACTTAACAATTGTCTAATATGCTTTATGTCTTGGGGTGGAAACTCTGTATTCATTTTCTTTGATAGAAAAATAGGATGCAAAAGAGCTTAGGGCAGCTTCTGTGTGGTTACCAGCTGGTCCTGTGTGCAGTCATCTGCTTTGGTTTGTGGATGTGGAGATGTTCTCTTTCATTCAGTATAAAGCAGGTACACCTGCTTTCATCTGAGTACTCTTGGAGGGTGTTTGCATGTGTGGCATCTCTCATCCACTCATACATAAATATTTCCCTTGCTTTTTGTATTCAACCACCACTCTTTTGCTCTTAAGTTGGTCCCCCAAAACCAGGTGACCAGATAGTGGTTTTTGGCCCTGCACAATTTGCACTAAATACAAAGTGTGGTTCCTTGTTCTTTAGTTTTTGTTATGTTAAACAACTGACAAGTGTTCCCCGGTACAGCTCTGCATAATAAAGCTTAACCATGTTCTCCGTTTCCTCATAGAAACCTGGGTGCCTTTGGGACTCCGAGATGATAATTCATTCTCTGGTGACTCTATGATTTCATTGTTTCCATTAGGGTATGAACCGATGCAGCACTGGCAACTACCAGAATGAAGAACAAGCGGTTTCTTTTCCAGCGTACAAAACTTTGCATGTAAGTGTAATCTCTTAACTGGCCGAGGCAAGATTTGAACTGGAGACTTCCTGGCCTGCACTGTCGGCCACTATGCTGCACCAGCTGTTCAGACAGCCAATCCCTATATAGCATCACAGTTGTAGGTGTGGTCAAGTGCCTGTAACCAACATACTTAAATCTGCAGTAATGGAATATTAATAAGGAATTTTGTTTCTGCCAGCATAGTAAGGTGTGGATTTTTCATTGCACTAGTTCTGCCTTCTGTGGTGGCTGGAGCTGATGGGAGTTGTAGTCCAAAGGATCTGGTGGGTGCCATGTTGGGGAATGCTGCGCCAGTGCAACTAATAGTTTCCTTGTAAATATGCAGATGTGGTATTTTTAAGCAGGCGCCCTTAGTAAGGTAAAGGTAAAGGTAAAGGGACCCCTGACCATTAGGTCCAGTCGTGACCGACTCTGGGGTTGCGACGCTCATCTCACTTTATTGGCCGAGAGAGCCGGCGTACAGCTTCCGGGTCATGTGGCCAGCATGACTAAGCCACTTCTGGCGAACCAGAGCAGCACCGTTTACCTTCCCGCCGGAGCGGTACCTATTTATCTACTTGCACTTTAACGTGCTTTTGAACTGCTAGGTTGGCAGGAGCATGGACCGAGCAACGGGAGCTCACCCCATCACGGGGATTTGAACCGCCGACCTTCTGATTGGCAAGTCCTAGGCTCTGTGGTTTAACCCACAGCGCCACCCACGTCCCTTGCACCCTTAGTAGTTCTTGGGAATTTTAATGGAACGTTTGAGTAGGAGGCAGCTTAGATCAGCCTATTTCTACAGGAGGCAGACAGCTATTGCTCCTTGTGGTCAGTCGTACCTTCCCCAAAACCTTGAAGGGAAGCCTCTTATAAAGCACTCGCAGCCTTTGAAACGGCAAAAACATGGATGAATTGATACACAACTGCACTGTTCACAACGTCTATAGCGCTTTTCAGTGGAAAGTCCTTTGCAATAATAAAAAAAAAGTAACCCAGCTTTCCATCCGTTGGTACTTACAAGACAACTTAGCAGCAGTATAGCATGATGCTGCTGAAAAAAGCCACATTATAAAGATTACTGCTGTGATCACAGCCAAAGACAGCCAAATGATTATCTGGTGTCCTCTGAAATAGTTTCCTGTCACCTGAACCCTATTAATGAGGTAGCTGTGTATCTCTGTCTAGGATGAGAGTTCTACAATTTAGGTGCTACCATTGAAAAGGCCCTGTCTCATGGAACAGCATAATCTTACATTTCATGTGACGGGGAGACGGATGTATGATCTAAGTGAGTGGATAGAATCATGGGAGAAGCTCTCCCAGCCCCAAACCACTTAGGACTTTAAAGGTCAAAATCAGCGCTGTGCATTGGGCGTAAATGCCTACCAGACACCGGTGCAGTTGACATAAAACTGAAATACTACACTTTATGTGGGCAGCTCCAGTTAACACTCTTGCTCCCACAGTCTGAACCAGTTGCTATTTCTAAACACTTTCCAAAGGCAGCCGCATGTGCAGTAGTCTCGTCTGAATTAATGTTATTAGGGTATGAGTGACAGCAGCCAGAGCTATATCACAGCAACACATTTGGGGGCAGTTCAGTCTAAGAAAGAAGACATCTTAAGGCAGCCCTGTTCAGGGAAGTTTTTAATGTGTGATATTTTACTGTATTTTTGGTTTCTATGGAAGCCGCCCAGAGTGGCTGGGGAGGCCCAGCCAGATGGGCGGGGTATAAATAATGAATTATTATTATTATTATTATTATTATTATTATTAGAAATAGTGGTTGGAGTCCTCATTCTCCCACCCAGCCCAGTTAGCTCTTCCATGCTAGTATGATTTCTTAGCTGCTTCCGCCATCGCTTAATTGTCTGCATGGAAATCGGCAGACAGGATGGCACCAATTCCAAAGCTGACTTTAAATTGAAGCTGGCGGTAGCAATTTGCCAAGTATCCCCGATCTCAGCCCAAAGGCATTCAGATGCATTAGCCTTGACAATATTTTGCAGAAGTCCGTCAACAGGTTAATGTGGCATTTTACATTCTGATGACTTCTCCCTCTTTCAGATTTCTGCCTTGAAGCAGAATGGACTCTTGCAGTCTCTGTCAGCAACACCCAACGGATGCAGAGAAGCAGGTATGGTTCCAGTTAGCTGAATGTTCCTCTGTGAGTTCTGTTTCTTTTCTGATGAAATGGCACACCGAAGGAGCTATAGTCATCATCCTGTCAGCAACTGGGTCATATACCTTTGATCCCACTGAGAAGATTGTTTTAATTCTTTGGGTGAGCTTAACCAAACCATCCTTTGCTAATTTAGCTCCCGTGTTAGGAATCTGATGCTCTTAAGCAATATTTTAATCCTGGATGTTATTTTGACTGGAGTGTGGGCAGGGTTATGGGCATCATTGTATTATTATTATTATTATTATTGGTATTTTATTGTAAGCTGCCATAAGGCATTGTGGAGAGGTGGAATCCAAAATTTCAAAGTAAGTAAGTGTTGCCCTTGGGTGAAACCTAGTGAATGTTACTGTTGGAGGCATTATGCCTCTGAATGACAGCTGCCAGGAATTGTTACTGCGGAGAGGCCTGTAGGAATTTGGTCCTGTTTGTGGAATTCTTATATGCAGGTCTCTTTTTATGTTATTATTTTTATGTTATGATATTTAATGAGAAAGTTGTGTACTTACAGCTTTTGATCGTAGCAGATAAGTCAAACAACTTGTTTGCTGTGAGTACAAAGCCTTCATGATAGTAATGGAGAGCAGTCACCATTGGCTGTGGGTGGGTGTGTTTGCGTCCATTGAAATGCCCGTGTTTCAGAGTTTGATTTACATAAGATCGAAAACACAGTCTCTGCAGCTTACAGTCTGAAAGACACAACTACGAAAATGAGGGGTGGAGAGCTGAGGAAGCCACAAATTCAGGCACCAGTTCTTAAAGTTACAAATGACTAGCTTGAATGGAAACAGCTGAGGAAAAGTGGCAGCTGAATGGAACTGGTCTTTCAGATCCAACGGCATGGACCCCATTTTCCATCTCTCCCTCTGTTGCTGCCTGATGGAATGGCTGCTGCTAGGTGACAGTTAAGGAAGAGCCCAGTGGAGCTGGCCTCTTGGTCAAGTCACTGGAGTTGGCCCTTGCTTCTCATCTCTTCCTCTCAGTGGTGTAGCGTGGGTTGCTAGAACCTGGGGCAGCGCAAGTGTTGCGCCTCCCTGGTGGACCGGGCAGCAAGGGGGCACATGTGGAGCCTGCACAGAGGGGGAGCAGAGCCTGTCTCCAACAGGCTCCTCACCCACTGCCTCTGTTCACCTGACCACTAGACCAACCCACCTGCCGCTGTGCCTCAGAAGCTGGGGCTCTGTACCTGTCATGGAGGAAAGACATTAGCTGCTATCCAGTGCAAGCAGATTGCCTTAGGAACATAAGAAAGTGTCTTATACAAAGTCGGACCATTGATCCATCTAGTTCATTCAGTCAAGGTTTCAGACAGGGGGTCTCTCCCAGCCCTCTCTGCATATGCCAGGGATTAACCTGGGATCTTCTGCATGCAGAGAAGATGCTCTGTGGCCTTTTCCCTGGCTTGGCCTTTTCCCTGGCTTGTCGCACAAAATAGTCAAAATTTATTGTCAGTCAAGGCAAGGACTTATTTTTTCAAAAAACAGGAGCTGCTTTTCACCTTAAAACTGCTCTTTTAGAAGCGGTTCTATGTTTTGTCTCATCTCTCTCTTTCTCTTTGTTGCTAGATATTAGTGAGGAGGTTCTGCGAGCTCGAGAAGAATGGGACAGTGTGGCAAACATCCATTCTGAAGGTATGAAAGCAACGGCAATGCCATTTCCTTTGCTGTTGGGACCAGTTAAACATGGCAATAGATTAATTTAGATGACTGTAAGAAAAGCAAGTGCTGGAGGTACTGTCAAAGAGCAGGAAACATGTCTAAGAATAGTATGTGGTGGGTGTGAAAATGTTGGATGTGATTCAGTCTGGGAATTATCAAGTTATAAAGTATTAGCTATGTATAAGTTTACTAGTGCTTCAAGTATTTTGTTCAGTCAATTAAATAAGCTGCTGCTTCCTGGTATGTTTAACGCTATGATAATGGGGGAAACTCAGTACTCATGAAAAACCTAGTATGCAAACTCAGGTGTGATTTTAACCACATTTGTTGAACAAACCAGGATCAGTCTCATAAATGAGCAAAGTAACCATGGTTTGCTTTGTATCATTGTCACATGTCCTGGGGCATGGCATCAAAACAAATGGGGATAATGGATTTGAACGTCACAAGAAACCTAACACAGATACTATAGTTAGCTGGGGTGGGTTTGGACATACAAACAAACCACAATTAAGCTAAACAAACCATGGATTTAGTGTTCTATAAAAACCATGCCTGCATGTGCACTATGCAATCATTCGTCCACCATGACATTTCTGAATGTGTGTGTTTGTGTGTGTGTGTACACATACACTTACTATATGCTTCATATTCAGATATATATATATATATATATATATATATATATATGCAATTTAATGTGGAGGGCAGGGAGAACTGCATCAGGATTAATGTTGCTTCAACCCTCTCAAATCTACTTTCAAAACTTCTGGATGGCAACAAATTTAAATGGACCAATAGCATTGTTCTTTATCAATATTTAGGTATAGATTTTTTTATTAAAAAAATAAGATGTACAGTTATTAAAGGCAGACAGAGTCAGACCCTGCGACCATGGAATATGTGAAGAGTGAATTATCCAGAGTTCATAAATTGAAATGGGCCAATGTTAAAGGTGATAACAATGGGGTCTTGAGAGAGTAAAGGTAAAGGGACCCCTGACCATTAGGTCCAGTCGTGGCTGACTCTGGGGTTGCGGCGCTCATCTCTCTTTATTGGCTGAGGGAGCTGGCGTACAGCTTCCGGGTCATGTGGCCAGCATGACTAAGCTGCTTCTGGTGAACCAGAGCAGTGCACGGAAACGCCGTTTACCTTCCCGCCGGAGTGGTACCTATTTATCTACTTGCACTTTGACGTGCTTTTGAACTGCTAGGTTGGCAGGACTTGAGAGAGTACATAAGACTATTTAACAGGAAAGCTTAAAATATAATGAACATACTTGATAAAAGCTATTTTAAAAAAGGTAAACTTCCTGGTCCATGTTGAAAAGTGTGCTGGGTTAGCTGAAATTGTGGCAGACTTTTTTTTGTTATTAAGACCAGAATTTCAGAATGGGATTCTAACCGAACCTGTGGTATGTAAACTGAAGCTCTGCTTTTTATGAAGAAAGGACTGCAGGATTAAAGTGGCTTCATTCTTTAATTGATTGTAGAATTAAAGGTTAAGATTACAGATTGCAGCCTTAATGAGATTGCGGTGAGGCTTCCTGCACAAAATCCTATCGTTTCCATAAAAGAGCAGGATCTGAAATCTGCCTCTGGCCATATTATAGGCACCATTTCAGGCTGACACTTCTCAGTGGGGGGAAACCAATTGTAGGTAACATAATTTACAAACACAACCAAGTACATGTTTGAGTCAATCTAGTCCTCTTGCTTAAACATTTATTGTGCTTTCCCCAGCTCTGATCCCAGGCATGCTTGTTAAGTACGTAAGAACCTTGCTGCATCAGACTACAGATCTATGTAGTCCAGTTCCCACATCCCAAATTCCTCTGGGAAGCTCACAAGCAGTGCAGGAGGACAGTATCCCCCTCCTGCTGCTGTTTTCCGGCAACTTCTCTGCAGAGACGCACACTGCCTCTGATCCTGGAGGCAGCTTTTCTCCTCCTGGCCCTTGATAGACTTATCCATGCATTTGTCTAATCCTCTTTTCAAAGCCATCTTAAGTTGATGGCTGTCACCACCAACTTTGTGGCGGCAAACTCCACTGTTAGCTGTGTGAAGAAGCACTTCCTTTTTATCTGTCCTTAATCTTCTACTTTTCTGCTTCCTTGGAGGACTCCAGGTTCAAATGTTATTAGGAAGGGAGAGAACTTCTCTCTCCACGCCCTGCAGAATTGCAATAACCATAAGTGGGTTCACCCTCGTATGCCAACTGGAAAAAAGTCCAACAGGGCTTAACTTTTAAGTAAATGGGCACGTAATTGGACTCTTAGATAAGTCAACTAAGTAGAGGTGAAAGAAAGCTCCTAGTGGTGATTTATTTAAGCGATGCTGCACGAATTCACTTTGGAGTTTTACCCTCTTAAAGGTCTTTTTTTCATTTCCCCACCTTTTTGATAGAGGTGTACTTGATAGATGACCCACTATTGAAACCTTTGCTTAATTTACCTTCACTTACTTTCTGTGAGAAGAGCAGGGAAGATATTTTGAAGAGGGATCACAGAGTGGTTTACAGTATAAAAACACAAAAATGCATACCCAATACCCTGTGGGTTCAGCCTGGTTGGCCTGTTGTCAGTCAAAGAGGACATTTACAGTTAACAGTTAAGGCAATAGCTCCTGCATGTTGTTTTGTGTACCTAGGCTCCCTTGCGCCCTCAGCAAGGAGATGTATCAGTGCTTCCAAAGCTGGGAGAGACCATGGCCAGAAACTCAAAAAGTTTGCTTTTTGTCGCCTTTCGCGCTCCGTCAGTGACTTCCTCTGCATCCATTGGGGTTGGGTCTGCTCTGCTCTGTCGGTGCACCTGCCTGCCTGCCTCCCTTCCCTTTTCCTCCTCCTGCAACTCTTGCCCACTGTCTCCTCTCTCTTCCCTCTGAGCTCTGATGGGCGCTCCACTTGCACTTTTAATAGCGCCACTGGCTAATTGGAGAGGGGGGTCCTGCAAGGGCTGCTGTGATGGCTCACACCAGCAACTGGATTCCTCCGCTGAGGCAGCCAGAAAGAGCCTGTGCACCTCGTCTGGCCTCCCAGAGCAGCAAAGGAATGACCTGGGGAGTTCATGCGGACTGGCAGGCAGACCTTTAAAGCACTATGCGGCCTAGGACCCACGTACCTACAGGATCACCTCTCCTGGTATGCCCCGCGGAGGACCTTAAGGTTCACAAATGACAACACTTTGGAGGTCCCAAGTCGCAAGGTGGTTAGGTTGGTCTCAACTAGGGCCAGGGCCTTTTCAGTACCGGCCCCAACTTGGTGGAACGCTCTGTCACAAGAGACTAGGGCCCTGTGGGACTTGACATCTTGTCGCAGGGCCTGCAAGGCAGAGCTGTTCCGCCTGGCCTTTCGTTTGGACTCAGTCTGATCCTTATGTTTCCCTCCCCATATGGTTTTCACTTTTAAAACGAGGCTGCATTTTAAATTGCATTTTAACCTATATTTTAAATTGTGTTTTTTTCTTTTTCTTTTTTTCTTATTATGTTTTTACTGAAATTTTATTGGTGTTAGCTGCCCTGAGCCCGGCTCTGGCCGGGTAGGGCGGGGTATACATAAAATTTATTATTATTATTATTATTATTATTAGCCATGTCGACCCAAACTGGAATGGAGCAATTTTTTGTGCCTGCATCCTTGGCAGAGGTCAACCTAACTAACCCCTAGGTACGCCCCTGCTCTCATGGTTCTCTTGCAAACTCAGCCGTTCTCAAACACATTTCAATTTTCAGTTTTATTATTTTTATAACAATAACATAATAACAACAAAACAGTAACCCTGCTCCTGTTTGTTTAATCAGCCAGAGGACTGAGAGATGAGGACTATTTTCTCCTGGCTCCTAAAGATCTGTAATGAAGGCACCAGGTGAACCTCCCAGGGGAACTTAGCTCCCTCTCACACACCCTGGCATTAAAATTGTATTGCTTGCCTTTTAAAGAAGAAACATTAAAGTTGCCCGAGACCAAAGCCTTGTTGCTTGCGTCGCTCTCAAAAGTTCTTGCTGCGGAAGTTAGAACTCTGTGGTCTTTTGCAAAGGAGAACACGCAGGCTCAGCCGAAAGCTTCCGCTTGCTGAAAATGGTAAGAGAGCGATCTAAACAACAAGGACTCCTGCTGAACGATGCTTTAGGTTGTCTCTTCTCTGCTTCCACTTTCTCTATGGTTTCAGCTCAAAGGGTGAGCATGGAGGGTGTGCACTCCTAGTTTCCCTGTCTCTGAACACAAAACGGTGCTGCGTTTGTTTCCATGCTCACTTATGTAACGCTGAACAAGTTGCACACTGTAATCTACATAAGTGTATTAAGCAGCTTGAACCGGAAATCAAAGTAATTTATCGTTATGTTGAAATTTGTAAAGTTATTTCTTTCTTTTTCCTTTGTGAAAAATGAAAGATTTTTTTAAAAAAGTTTTTTTTAAAAGGCCAGACAAAGGTGGCCTGCAAACATAGAGTAATGTGACCAGGCTGTATGCTGTACAAACCTGTGCAGCCCAGATAAGCCTGCTGTGCTAATTCGTCCTGAATTACTCTGAGCATATCTATCAGTTTTGAGGCTTCTGAAAGGTCAAGTGAATGACATCAACTGCATATTTGTGTCAAGATACGTATGCTTGATAACTATCATTATCATCTATCTATCTATCATCTATCTATCATCTATCTATCATCTCTATCTATCTATCTATCGTCTCTCTATATCTATCATCTATCTATCATCTATCTATCTATCTATCTATCTATCTATCTATCTATCTATCATCTATCTATCATCTATCTATCTATCATCTATCATCTGTCTATCTATCTATCTATCATCTATCTATCTATCTATCTATCATCTATCTATCTATCTATCTATCTATCTATCATCTGTCTATCCACATACACACATAACAGTATTTATATAAAACCTGCCTGTAAGATATTTATATATTTGTATATAAAACCTGCCTGTTGAAGCAAACGTCGAGATAAACCAAAGCTTGCAGTTTGCATTGGGCTGAAGTCTAGGCCGTAGAGTTGATTATTTTCAGGACATTAGCAAATGATTAAATCTGAAATAAGATCATAGATTTGATATGATGAGAACTTGATGATTGTGGATTCTTCCGCTGTTTCAGAAAGAATCATAATTTTGTAGAGCTGTTCTTCACTCCTGTCATTCATATCCCTCGCTAGGGCTGAACTAGACACAATTTTAACTGTGTGAATGCAATTAAAGTGCACAGTTTCTGTTACATAAATAGTAGTCCTGGGAAGCTTGAGCATCCTTGGAACAATGAAGATGGGATTGGGGAGGGGGGCAGATTGTAACTCTTTCCTTCCCTGCCACAGTCCTACAAAATCTGCCTCTCCCATTGTCAGTGGAAGCTTCCCTTGAAATGTAAATAGCAGCTTCGCTTGGACTATGTCAGGGAAAGAGTTAAACTTCGCCCACTACACTTTCAAGGCTGCTGAAGCTTTCCCACAGCTGTTAACATAACAACAACAACACACGTTAATTGCATTCATGCAATTAACATTACCCTGCCCTTTAGTTCAGCTTTCAAAGGTTTGAGACTAAAGTCCAAACACATTTTTCTCATTTGTAACTGATGCAACACCCTGATTGCTTTCATTGCCTCATTTTCTATCTTTTCCCAGTTGACAGTATCCTTTCTGAAATGAGACAACCAGACCTGCACATGGCATTTCAAATGGGATTGCCCCATTGATTTATATAAGGGCATTATGATTCTAGCAGTTGTATTTTTCATCCCTTTCCTAACGATTCCCAGTTCTGAGCTCGCACTACTACAGTACGAGCTGACATTTTGATTAAGTTATCTGCTTACAACCATAAGACCTTTTCAGACAAATCAGACCCCATCAGCATATGTGTGAATTTTAGATTTTATTTTTCTCTCTGTGTGCATTGCTTTATACTTGCATATGTTGAATCTCATCTGCCAATCTGTTGCGTCTTCACTCAACTTGAAGAGTTTGAGCCTGGATAGCTCAGTTGGTTAGACCATGGTGCTGATAACACCAAGGTTGCAGGTTCGATCCCTGTATGGACCAGCTGCATATTCCTGCGTTGCAGGGGGTTGGGCTAGATGATCCTCAGCGTCCCTTCCAACTCTACAGTTCTATGATTCTATGATTCTTTGGATGCTCTTGGCTATAACTAGGTGTTATTGGCAGACTTGGCAATGCTATTGTTTCTCCCTGGTTCCAGATCATGTATGCATGAGTAAATAAATATAACACAAATTCCAGTACAATACTTCTTAAAAATAGGTGGCTGTTGTTTTTTAAAATGTTGTTTTAATATTGTAAGGCTCCACTGGGAGGAACAGTGGGATGAACATGAATTAAACAAATGCTCTTCTCTTCTTTGTGACTGTAGGAATTGTGGAGAGGCCTCTAGGGCCAATACCCTTAATCTCTTTCAATGAAGCATTGCAATACTTCCAAACAGCAGATCTCTCAGACTGCAGGGTATGTATGTGCCAACTAGGATTGATTTAACAGCCATACTGCTTAAATATTTTAGGCATTGAAAATGCTGCATTGATGGTTCCTGTTTGGCTCTTAAAGCACTTCCGAGGTACTCTTATTCCTATTTCATTTTGTCAGGGAGAGATAGAGTTACCAGAGCCCAGGAGCTTAAATCTCCATGATTTAGCTAGTTTCCCTCCTTTCCGCCACCCCATCTCCTTTTTGCTAACAGATACAAGTGAAACTCGGAAAATTAGAATATCGTGGAAAAGTTCGTTTATTTATTAATATTAAATGAAATCAGCAAAGTGCTCCAAAATCTCCTGGTAGATGGCTGCGTTGACCCTAGACTTAATGAAGCACAGTGGACCAACACCAGCTGATGACATGGCTCCCCAAATCTCTTTTCTGATGAAAGCAGCTTTTGCATCTCATTTGGAAACCAAGGACCCAGAGACTGGAGGAAGAATGGGGAGGCACACAATGCCAGATGCCTGAAGTCCAGTGTGACATTTCCACAGTCTGTGTTGATTTGGGGAGCCATGTCATCAGCTGGTGTTGGTCCACTGTGCTTCATTGAGTCCAGGGTCAACACAGCTGTCTACCAGGAGATTTTGGAGCACTTCATGCTTCCTTCCACAGACGAGTTTCATGGGGATGCCAACTTCATTTTCCAGCAGGACTTTGGAACCTGCCCACACTTCCAAAAGTACCAAAACCTGGTTCAATGCCCATGGGATTACTGTGCTTGATTGGCCCACAAACTCGCCTGACCTAAACCCCATAGAGAATCTATGGGGCGTTGCCAAGAGAAAGATGAGAGACATGAGACCGAGCAATGCAGAAGAGCTAAAGGCTGCTATTGAAGCTTCCTGGTCTTCCATAACACCTCAGCAGTGCCACAGGCTGATAGCATCCATGCCACGCCGCATTGAGGCAGTAAAAGGGGCCCAAACCAAGCACTGAGTACATATGCATGCTTCTACTTCTCAGAGGTCCAATACTGGTCTATTTGCAATCCTTGTTTTGCTGATTTCATTTAATATTCTATTTTTCTGAGATTGTTAATTTGGGGTTTTCATCAGCTGTATGCCATGATCATCACAATTATAACAAATAAAGGCTTGACATATCTCGTTTTGCATGTCATGAGTCTATCTCATATATTAGTTTCACCTTTTCAGTTGAATTACTGAAATAAACGTCTCCGTCTGCTTTTAAAAAGGAGTAAAAGTAACTGAAAATTGAAACTAACTTCATTGTTTGAGCTGTGTTTAAAAGAGGACATTATTGACTAATATAAGCAGAAACTGTTTCCCCCTAGAGGAAGCTTTTGAAACTGTTACAAGAGCTGGGCTGGGGAATTTCCAGCTGCAAGATAAAAAGCTGTGAGACTCTGGGACTGACCTTGAATCGGTTAAGTGTTATGGCAAATGGAAAGGAAAAAATGGACTAGTCAATTCCTGAAAAAACATTAAGGTCTGGGAGGACTTGGCAGCAATCTAGGAGAGCCTCAATATCAGGCCCCCCTGCTTCTTCCGCTATTGCTTTTGTAACAGTATATTCAAAATCAAGAGGAATGTCGACAGAAGAGGCCTTAGCGGTTGCATTAAGTAAGATAAGTGATTCACTGGAACAGCTTAACAAGAAAATAGATGTGACAAATGCGAAAGTGGACGCTGTAACTATTAAAATTGACTTAAATACAGAAAGTATAAATAATCTGGGACAAAAGGTGAATATCAATACAGAAACAATCCAGAAATTGATACAGGAATCTACTTTGATACGGCAGACTGCGGAGGAAGCTAGGGAGAAAGCCGTTGCTGCTGAATGTAAAGCAACACAATTGGTGAGAGAGAGAGTCCCAGCCTTACAGAGGCAACTTGATGACCATAAGTCGACGCTTGCTATGATTGAATTTAAAGAAAAACAGATGAATTTGAGGATCAGAGCCCCCTACCTGAATTGGAGAAGGAAAGTTTGATAGACTTCTTCACACAGGAATTTGCTGATTTTGGGGACTTGGATCTGGGTCAAGAAGAGTTTAAAACTGTGAGGGCCTTCAGATTTGGAAGAGGAGGGAAAAAAGAGAAGAACAGAATAAGAGACTGTTGGCACTATCAGAAGAACCTAGAAGTACAACAGCCAAGAGTGGAAATTTTTAAAGACGTCCCGAAATACCTTTTGGATCTTAGGTCTAACTACAGAGATTTGGTTGCCCTGCTGAGAAGGAATAAAATCATCTTTAGGTGGGAGTTTCCCCAAGGTCTATTCTTCAGCTTTAAAGGAAGGAAAATAAAAATAAGATCAGTAGAAGACAAAGTAAAGTTTTTGTATAAATACGAAGAAGATCTGCAGAAGGGACTTGGAAAAGAGCTAAGAGCATTGGACAGAAGATCACCAGGTTGATGGACTATATGGAATTGGCGGAAATGACTGGCAGAATCCGAGACCAGGGAGA
This sequence comes from Podarcis cretensis, assembly GCF_951804945.1. NCBI lineage: Eukaryota > Metazoa > Chordata > Lepidosauria > Squamata > Lacertidae > Podarcis > Podarcis cretensis. The sequence continues at coordinate 34,677,397 of NC_137185.1, read as the reverse complement.
AGAGTCGGTGGAAGAAGATTGGAAAAAAGTTTAAAGACTATTTATAGAAATATTGTAAAATTAATGAATGTTAGAAAAATGTTGGAATGAAGTTATATGGCTTTAGTAGAAATGTTATAAGGAATTAGGTATAAATAGATTATTAGAGTATTAAAGGAAAAATAAGGTTAGAATATGTTAAGATAATTATAGGACAGAAAATAGAGGAAGATGGAAAGGAATTGCTGAAACAATTAATAGAAGTTGAATACAAAAAGGGAGGTGTGAGGAGGTCGTTGAAACAAATGAATGAAATATAAGATACTGAAATTGTATGATGTGTGTTAAACTGTTTTTGTTTTGTTTGTTTAGTTTATTGCGTTAGTGTTGTGTAATCTTTTTATATTGTATTGTATTTTCTTTTTTTTCTCGCCCCCTTTTTGTAGTGTTTAAAAGTAATAAATATTATTTAGAGAAGAATTACTGAAATAAACGAACTTTTCCACGATATTCTAATTTTCCGAGTTTCACCTGTATATAGGGCTGTAACGTGCTGGGTTCTAGGCTATAGGTTTCTGTAACAGGAGAGTTTAGATGTTTTCAAGTTATTTGTGCTTCAGAATCCCTGCCTATTGACATAAAGCAGGTCCTCTAATATATCTATATCTATATCGAGATCGAGATCGAGATCGAGATCGAGATCGAGATCGAGATCGAGATAGAGATAGAGATAGAGATAGAGATAGAGATAGAGATAGAGATAGAGATAGAGATAGAGATATAGAATTGTTGCCTATAAGTAAATTAACAGTTATTATTTCCATTAACTCAACTGAACGAAGCACGCTTAAGAGCCAAGTTAAATGGTTGAAGGATTGTATTGTTAGGTGTTTGCATCTAACCAGGCAGAGGGAACCAGGCAGAGGGCCTTCTCGGTAGTGGCACCTGCCCTCTGGAATGCCCTCCCATCAGATGGCAGACAGATAAACAACTATTTGACTTTTAGAAGGCATCTGAAGGCAGCCCTGTTCAGGAAAATTTTTAATGGTTGATGTTTTATTGGCTTTTAATATTTTGTTGTGAGCCATTCTTGAGTCAGATGGGTGGCCTATTATTATTATTATTATTATTATTATTATTATTATTATTAATAATAATAATAATATTATTATCTGATATAGGGCACTGTAGTAAAATTTACTTTCTCTAAGGGATTTAAAGCACCCACAAGGCACAAAACAAAACCATACAAACTAGTATTATTATTATTTTTTAAAATGCACCTATCTGATTCAAAACCACCCAGAAACATCACAAAAGATAAAATAGCAAAATGAGCAACAAGATAAAAATATCTAATGGTAGTAAAAAGATCTTAGGTATCACCAAACGGTCCATGAAAATAGAATTTGTCTGATGCCTAAAAGATGGCAGTGAGGAAAGCCTAGGCAGGTATGCTTAAGGAAGGAGTTCCAGAGTTTGGTTGTCATCACAGAGAAAAATCCTCTCTTTGGCACGGAAACAGGAAGTAGGTCCACTAAGGGTAATGTCAATCCACAGCCAGGTTCAAAGTGGTCCTTTTTGTTACCTAGCTCAGGGTATGAGGGAGATCAGGCCAGGATTTTGCCTATGAGAAAACTATGACATGAAATGTCGGCTGCACATAATGCATAGATTGCCTGCCAGGAGAACGCTCCTTGCCAAACTGAGTTTGGAAAAACAACAACCCTGGAAGTCAGTGAAGATCTATGATATGGTCAGTTGCAGCAGTGGTCTGTTGCCCTTTTCTCAGCAGTGTTGTTAGGGAGGACTTTGCCTATGTTACCACCACACTTTTAAATTCTTTCTAACTTTCCTTGTTTCAGAAAAAGATTCAGCCAACGGTGCGAAGGAGAGGACTGGCCGCCGTTGCCCATTTCCTTTTCGGCCCTCCCCGTCTCCACCAGCAGCTACAAAGTGAGAGGGACTTAGCCTTGGCGATAGCCCAGTGTAAGTTTTGCTTCCTGTGGCTGCGGATAGCATCTTCCCAGTAGCCGGTTTTCTGACTGTCCGCCTACTTAATATTGCCATGTCTTAAATATCTGGAAAGGGCTGGAGCTCTTGGGAAGAGCATCTGCAGAAGAAGGCCACGGGTTCAATCCTTGGCATCTCTGGGAAAGATTCCTGTGGAAAACTCTGGACAGCCACTACCAAGTTAGTGTAGACAGTACTGAGCCCTATAGAATGATGGTCTGACCTTTGTATAATGCTGTTTTATCCAGTCCTGTGAAGTTGGGCTGGGGAACCTCTCGCCCTCCAGGTGGACTCCCAGCTCCCATCATCCCTGACCATAGACCAGGCACAGGCAAACTCAGCCCTCCAGATGTTTTGGGACTACAACTCCCATCATCCCTAGCTAACAGGACCAGTGGTCAGAGATGGTAGGAGTTGTAGTCCCAAAGCATCTGGAGGGCCGAATTTGCCTATGCCTGCTATAGACCATGCTGGCTGGGGTTGATGGATGTTGGAATTTAGCAACACCTGAGAGATTCCAGGTTCTGCGCCCCTAATATAAAGTCACAGGAGACTGCTTTTATATGGCCTTTGTTTCCTCTAGCCCAGTATTCCCTGCTTTTATTGGCAATAGCTCTCCCAATGGTTTGGGCAGAGGTCTCTCTCCCTGCTGCCTGAGATACTTTCGTGACCCTACAGTCCCAACTCCCCATCTCTGGGAGAGGAGGTGGTGTCTGGGTGGGAGAGGCAATTGTCACCAGAAATGGCTCTGGGTGTCCCCACTGGTCTAGAAGCTGAAGCCCAAGAGGAGTACCTTTGGCCAGTGCCTCTTCAGCCTGTGGAGGTTGTGTTGCTGTCTTCCAACAGCCAGTTCTATTTAAATCTAGGTTGACCTGCTGCTGAAGTACAGTGGTACCTTGGTTCTCAAACTGAATCTGGTCCAAAAGCCCGTTCCAAAACTAAAGCGTTCCAAAACCAAGGCGCGCTTTCCCATAGAAAGTAATGCAAAATGGATTAATCCGTTCCAGACTTTTAAAAACAACCACTAAAGCAACCATTTGACATGAATTTTACTATGTAATGAGACCATTGATCCATAAAATGAAAGCAACAAACAATGTACTGCAGTCACACAATCAATCAGTAGCTGAACTGGGTTCCACACAGTCACAAAAAACAAAAAAAAGAGAACCGCCAAAACAAAAACTCAAAATAAGAAGCAAAAACAGATACACCTCAGCATAACACTCAAAACGGAAGTGTGGCACTCAAATCGGAAGCGTAACACTCAAAGCTGAGCACGTTCGGCTTCCAAAAAAAGTTCGCAAACCAGAGCACTTCCGGGTTTGCAGTGTTTGGGTTTCAAGTTGTTTTGAGTACCAAGGTGTCACTGTAATGTGATTGGGGCCTGCTGATATGTCTCTCCTGCCTAACATCACATGGATGCAGGCAGGCTGCTGCCTGCTTTGCCTTGACTTTTCTGCGTTGCAGGGGGTCGGACTACATGACCCTTGTCCCTTCCAGTTGATTTTGCCTTTTCAGAACCTGAACCTTGCCTTGTTTCAGATGGTCTTGCTGGAGCCTGATCTTGGTCTTAGTTGATTTTGCCTTGTTTCCTTTGCTCTTTGCACACTTCCTCACTTCGGTTAAAAATGCTCAAGGCCACTGCTTGGCGGAGAACACATCTTTATTCAAAGATGCCAAGGATTAAACTTGGGCCTTATGTATCTAGAGTCGAGACTCATTTAAGCAGAGAAAATAAGTTTATTTCCCTCAACAGGTGGCTTGGATAACAATGAAAAAGTGCACATGAGGATCCTGCAAACGATTTACAAGAAACTAACGGGGTCCCGTTTTGATTGTGCCCGTTATGGAGCCCATTGGGAAGACCTGGGATTTCAAGGTATGGAGGAAGTACATGAACAGTATTCTTCATACGAGCTTGGCATGGCATGACTTTTGCTTCTGCTGTAACATGTGGAAGAGGAACATGCATTTTTCCCCAGGAAAGATCTATGGGCCGCTCCCATCTGGCCTGCTGTACATTTATTTGCAGGGGAAGGTCAGTGAGTTCCCTGTTTGCAAGATACAGCAGAAGCCTTTAAAAAGCTGCTCACACTTCCCTTTTTTGACACTTTATTTGAAATAATCCTCATCCTAAACATCCAGCAAGAACCACTGTAACATTTCAAAAACCCTGAATATTTTGAGTTTGGGTAGTTGTCTTATAGGCCTGCTTCCACAGACATTATATACGTGATTTGTAAGGAGTTTCTTATTTAACATTCTGTTATAGTTTAATACTAACATCACATTACCTTGGAGGGAATGGGAGTTATTTTATTTATTTTAAAATGTATATATCGCTTTACAGATTGCAAATGCAAGTATTCAACAACAGATACAGGACAACAGTAAAAGCAGTCAAAACACTTTTGGGGCTTTTGAGGCTGCTTTGACTGCTGTCCTGTATCAGTTGTTGAATACGGGAAGCAGCATCAATAAAAACAAGGATGCAGCAACAGGCAATAGAATCATCTAATTAAAAACTTGGGAGAAGATTGGGGTGCCAGATGAATGTCTCTGGGAGTCATTTCCACAACCGGGGTGCCAATACTTTGTTTCCATGCGCCTTGCCTCAGAAAGTTGGGGCATTTGAAGAAAGACTTATGAATAATTTGAGTGGGCGACTTCATTCAGGGAGTAGATGGTCTTTTTTAGAAAGCTTGGTCCCCTATTGCATTCGCCTTGGAGATAAGCTGTAACTCACAGGCCAGAACGTTTCATTCGGTAATTCAGATCACCTTTTTCCTGTGGCTTTCAATTTGGAGTCATTCAGGTATGGTTACATAACGGAAATGATGTATTGGGTGCTCATGAGAGAGAGCGTCAAGCTTTCATCAGGCCACATTAATTTTAGCATTGCCTTTCTGGGTTTGCCTTGGCAATTAACAATCCTCTAATGTAGCTTTATGCATGCAATCATTCACAAATATGGCCTGTGTAAGAGCGTTTATTGCCTTGGCTTAACTGTCTCTCTGTGTATGTTTTATACTTAAGGGATGGATCCTGGCACAGACCTACGTGGGACTGGAATGCTAGGATTAATGCAAACACTATATTTTGTAATGGATTCTCGGATATTACCCGTAGCTCGAGAGATTTTCAAGTTATCCCATCACGAAACACAGGCACGTTTCCTTTTTCTGAGCTTGGGTTTTTGAAACGTTATTAAAAACCTGTGGGAGAGATAACTTTGCAAGCCTGGTCTCCTACTGGTTATAACGGAAGGCCTTTATTTTTTTACAGCCTAAATCATCAGCTTGAAAGATTCCTAGAGTGTCGGCTGCTTTTGTCTGAACTGCTTCCCAGAAAGGGCTCGGTCCTTTAACTACATCTCCTTGGACTACATGTTGGGAGATCTCATGTTCTAATAATTAGGGTATTTTAGTCTCTAAAAATTCCATCCCTGTAATGGCAAAGCACAGTTGGTCATTAGCTCTGAATTCAGCCATTTAATTTTTTCATCTCTCCTTTCCTTCTACTCTTCCCTCCCCACCCCAATATAATCTTATTCCTGTCTGCCATACTATGCACCCCCAATAATGTTTCCAGTATCCAAAAAATCTCTGGCTGAATCTTTCATGAGCCTTTGGCTGTGCTTTAGGAAGACTTGTAGATGAGAGGGATGATAAACTTGTGACGCTCCAGATCTTGTTGGATGCTTCAGCCCCAGCTGGAATGAAGACTACTCAGGGATGGTGGAGATTAAAGTCCAGCAACATCTGGCGTGCCACAGGTGTCCCACCATTGTTTTAACTATCCAGTTTAGATTTTACAACCAATACTTGGGACCTTCAGCCTGAAACCTTCTTGTTTGAACTGCTTTCTGATCCAGGATTGAGGGTATTTGCATAACATTTTGATGGGTTATGCTGCTTTCTTTGAGTGGAAGTTTGGGCATTGGCCTTGAGAATCCAGGCTAGGTCTTGATAGAAATGCAAATGGCCATATTGTATTAGTAGGTATATCCTAGATTGACCAAGGCAGAGATCTTTTTGCAGTAAAGGTGGCATTAGATTTCTTTTCTTTTTTGAAGAGGCTGGTTGATATTTGTATGTTCAGTACAACAACATTTCGCGCTGAAATGATATGGCTTGTATTTCTCTCTCCTTCCCTTCCCCCAGATAAAATTACCAATAAATTATTGGGGGAGAATAAAATAAATTTAAGCACCACCTTTTCCATTAGCTTATTGAAAGGCATTTCTGGGAAACAGGGTGGAAACTAATGCATAATAAGACGCTGAAATGTAGCTGATGCTCCCATTGTGTCTCGAGGCTTTTGCTAAAATTGGTCCCACCAGAGGCATTTGGAGGTCCAGAAAAAAGAACCATTAGCATCTCAGCTGGCAGTCTGGTAGAGCCTTTGTGAACCTGGTGCCTTCCAGACCAGCTGTGCTGATGGGAGTTTTACCTCTTTTACCTTTTCAGCCCAAAACTTCTGAAGGTCATCAGGTCAGAGAAGGGTGGTCTAGCATATCTTTTTATGTTCCTATTTGGCAGGTTAGTCAGCTACGCTCGGTGGGTTTATGATTTGGTACTCCCTGCTCTTAATAGCATTTCCCCAAATTGTCTTACCGGTACTTTTCCTATTGACGTGAAGTTAGTATTCTGCAAACAGCCTAACTGGAACCTTGCTGCTCTTTAATTTACAATAAATTATACCAGGGTACTAGAGTTTTCTTGATTTCTTTTTGGTTCTGTGATTTGGGTTTTGTGTGAGGAGTTTGCATTTTTAATACTTATGCTTCGTTAGGAAAGCAGAATTGGTTCAGGGACCCCCAGTGGAGGGAAGCAGAAGAACAATGAGGTCCTGGGACCTCTGCTGGATGATCCTGAAATTCCTCTCCCTTTTCCTCTCAAAGGCCCACCCCAGTCCCTTTCCCAGTTTCTTAGCAAGTTGAGGAAGTTCAGATAATCATGAAAGGTGAAAACATGATTTTGATCACATATCTGCTCTCCTCCAGTATACTACAACTTACTATGTTGTGAATGCAAATAGGCAAAGTCAGTAAGGGATGGCAGGGGTAAGGTTTTGGGAATGCAGTGGTATTTGCTTGTCAGAATGGTCAAGGGCATGCCGTATAGTCCAGGGCAGGCATGATTTGTTCTTGAGGACAGGAGGTGGCATTGCACACTGTTGTGTCCTTCCAACACCTTGCTGCTGCTCCCCATCATCTGCTGCCTGAAGCCGCTGTCTTACCATGCCCAATGGTACAGCTGGCCCTAAACACTGGGCAAGAATGACAGAAAGCCAAGCTCCGAAGGGTTTGATCCAGACATAGTTATGCTTAGAGTTAGAGACACTGAAAATGTAATAGACAACAATTTCAGTGGGTCTGCCGTGAGACTGACTATGTCTGGATTCAACTTTTATTGCTAATGATTGTTTTAAAAAAATAAATACTGTATGTAAATCAATAAAACTAAAGTGTGGTTCTGAAAATCAGAAGAAACAGAGCAAAGGAACAGAGTAGAAGACTTAGCCAAGCGAGGTCTTCTCCGAGGACTCGAGTTGCTTGGACCAAGAAGCAAGTTCTGAGGCTAGAACATTAAAAGGCCCCTTGAGAAGGATTGGTGCTTGGGGTCAGCTGACGGGATGTTGTAAGATGCTGTGTTCTGCACTCTAAAGGCACCACTTAGGTTGCAGTACCAGTGTGTCAGCTTTGTGGTTGAGACAGCACCAGTGAGACAGCAGCTAAGATACTAGAGCTGGGACCAGAGCCTTGCTCTGAGATGTTTTGAACAGAGAAAATGCCACAACTTCAGGTCAAATGGGTCACACTTGATTTTTTATAAAAGCAACAAATCAGATCTGCATATCCGTTGAAAGGATTCATAATCTAAAACCAGAACATGTTGCTTTAATTTGAATTCCTTCTTAAATGTAAGGTCAAGTAGAGAAACTGACCCAAATCTCTGTGTAGGGGTTTTATCCAGGCATATATAAGTGAACTAAAAATAAAAATAAAAAATGAATTTTACTTCCCATTAATTAGGGACAGGGCACACTTTTTAAAATGTATTTCCAATTCCTTTACAGAATTTCCCTTTCTGTGTGATGTCTGTCAATATTACTCGTATTGTAATCCAAGTGCTGAGGGAAGAACGTCTTTCCAGGTGAGTTCGTTGCAGATCTCTTTTATTACAGATGACATGGTAGAGCTGTGTTCAAGTTGTTGCCGCTCTTTCCCTTGGTATGGAACCAGCAACTCAAGAAGAATGAAAACATTTACATTGGCGTGGAAATTAAGTACCGCTTCCGTAAAATGTTGGGAATATATTGAATACATTTTTTTGAAAAATTCCACGAATACAATAGATCCAGGACTGTAAGCATAACTGACAGGTCAGTCAGCTAAATTGAGGGCCCACTGCAAGCTAGATCCTTATCTACTCTTACCCCATGTGAGCCAAATTTGATAGGAGGTGGGCCACCCTCCTGTCATTCAACCAATGCATCCCTGTGAGGAATCATACAGCTGATCCCTGCAGAAAGCAGGTACCACTACTCCTCAGGTGATGTTTTCCCCAGTAGGGGACGCAGGCGGCGCTGTGGTCTAAACCTCTGAGCCTCTTGGGCTTGCTGATCAGAAGGTCGGCGGTTCGAATCCCCGCAACGGGGTGAGCTCCTGTTCCTCCGTCCCAGCTCCTGCCAACCTAACAGTTAGAAAGCACACCAGTGCAAGTAGATAAATAGATACCACTGCGGCAAGAAGACAAATGGCATTTCCATGCGCTCTGGTTTCTGTCATGGTGTCCCATTGTGCCAGAAGCAGTTTAGTCATGCTGGGCACATGACCCGGAAATCTGTCTGTGGACAAACACCTGAAAGCAGAGATGAGCGCTACACCCCATAGTTGATTTCGACCTGACTTAACCATCCAGGGGTCCTTTACTTTTACCTTTCCCCCAGTGCTCTCCATCGTGAAAGAGGGGGATGGAAAAGCTGAATAGGGCATGCAGCTTGAAAAACAAGCCTTGCTATATTTTTGGTTTACCACTCGTGGTTTGTTTAAATGGTAAACCACGACAAATCATGCACTGTGTGTGTGTGAAGAGTCCTGGAAGACTTGCTCTCTGCTTTGAATGTTTTTTCCGCCTGGCCTGGTATGGCAGGGCCCTGACTGACTCCAGCTACAAAAGCTGAGGCTGTTGAACACTCTTCGGCTGGGATGTTTGGGGGTATTTTGTTGGGGTGGGGTTGTTGCTGGGTTTTTTTTTTTTTTGGTATCTTCATTTTAGATCTTGTGATTTACCGGTATGTGACAGTTGTTGTGCATTTTTTGATGTTTCATTTATTGTTTATGACTACTTTTGTTGTGTTGCATTTTTTTATGTAGTAAGACACCTTGAGCATTAGAGGCACATTCATAATTAAACCATAGTTTATGACATGGGACATGCTGATGTTTTGGAGAGGCATTTGCACCCCAAAGCCATGCATTCTTTCTTTGGAGTAAGCCTTGCTATGTTTGGCAGGGCTTACTCGCTAGTAAGGAGGCTTAGGAATGCAAATTTTCAGGGGGAGTGCATTGCTGCAAATGTGGCAAGTAGCAGGAGTCACACCACTTACTGACACTTGGTTTTTAAAGTGAATTTAAAAAGTGTCTCTTTAAAAGCAAACTAATTCAGGGCAGCTTATGGGTAGGATATTACTTTGGGGGTATAATTTTGTGGGGAATTTTATTTAGTGGTGCCTTGGGGGTTATGATAAATGAAGGCCAATGAAAGGGAAGATGGGGGAGGGAATTAATTGGGAGGGGGAATTCATTGTGCGTTTGCTTCAAAGCTTTGTTCTGCTCAGAGGGGGGAAAACATTTTACACATGCTCAGTGCCCGAGATGCCAGACTTTTTGAGAACAAAATGTGACAACCCTATTCATCCTCTTCCAAGATGTGGAAAGACTACCTCATTCCTTCCAGTCCGTACTGCAGAAATTGGTGACCGTGTTTTGCCAATTCTGGAAAAGGGGAGGAGGAAAGATTGCCAGGAGGGCACTTACAGAATTAAAAGCAGCCTAGAATTCCTTAGTACCTCCAAACCTAACACATTTATTGTTGCCTTAGCTTTTTGTAAGCCAAGATCTTATTTCTTCGGATGCATGCATTGTACCACGTGTTGAATGGGTTTCATAGTGCTTAATGTACACCTGGTATTGTAGTGACCCTTACTGTGAACCTCCAAGGTAGACCTGTATTATTATTCCCACGTGGCCATGGCTAGCACACATAATAAAAAGGTAAAGGACCCCTGGATGGTTAAGTCCAGTCAAAGGTGACTATGGGGTTGTGGCACTCATCTCTCTTTCAGGCTGAGGGAGCCGGCATTCGTTCACAGACAGCTTTCCAAGTCTTGTGGCCAGCAGGACAAAACCACTTCTCTCCCCCCCCCTTAATTTTTATTAAATTTCCCCAAATATCTTTAACACAATACAGCTTAACAATATTTCTCCTTTAAATCTATATCTTACCTGAGTTAACTTCCCTCCACCCCTCTTCAGGCTTCGCTACATTGCTCTTGCTTAAGCGTGATTACTATATATACATTCTATAAGTGTCTATAATTCCTTAATAAATTTTTGTATTATACTTTAGACATACATTCTTTATTACAATACAGCATTACATCTTGTGGTCTACCCAAATGTTTACAATAAATGTTATGAGTTTTATTTCAGTCTTGTGAGTGTCTTTATTTATGTACAGTTTTCTCGATAAGTATACCATAAATTTGGACCATTCTTTTTGGAATTTCTCATCGTCCTGCTGTCGGATTCTTCCAGTTAGCCTTGCTATTTCTGCATACTCCAATACTTTCTGTTGCCATTCTTCAGTTGTTGGGATATCCTGTTGTTTCAATCTCTGTGCGAGGAGTAGTTTTCCAGTTGTTGTGGCATACAGGAAGAATTTCTGATCCTCCTTTTTAATGTCCTCTCCAACCAGAGCACACGGAAACACTGTTTACCTTCCCGCCACAGCGGTACTTATTTATCTACTTGCATTAGTGTGCTTTTGAACTTCTAGGTTGGCAGGAGCTGGGACAGAGCAACAGGAACTCACCCTGTCATGGGGATTCGAACCACTGACCTTCTGATTGGCAAGCCTAAGAGGCTCAGTGGTTTGGACCACAGCGCCACTCGCTGGGCCATCATCTCAGGCTTTCTTTTGACATGGGTGTGTGTGAACTCCCCCTTGTTTTACCTTAAATTCCAGAGGAGTGTTGTCTTTCCCCCCCAGCAAAATGAAATGTTTCTTGGCAAGCAAAAGCATGCTCTTAGTGACGGAAATGCAAGTCTTTGCCAGCCAATATGGAGTGACATTACTGAGCCAGATCGGCCAGAAGTCTGAATTGGTATAAAGCAGCTCCTTGTGTGTCGTTTCCCCTTTTGTCTTTTCCTGTTAATACGGCCCAGTGATAGGGAAGATGACCCTGACAGTAAATTTGTTGTACTTGTCTCTTTCAGAGAGTGTAATCGAAGGCAGCAAGTCATTGCAGTGCTAAATGATTTGTACGTGGCTGTATTTTTACGCCTCTTCAACATCTGGAAAGCACAACAAAAGACTATTTCCGACTCTGGTTTTGTTCTAAAAGGTGGGCTGTTTTAGTCCTGTTCAAAAGAAAGAAAATATATAGTATAACAATTCCCTGTTCCATGCATATATGTTCCTTTATGGGAGAGCTGATTGCCATGATCAGTCTCATGTGCGGAGATAAATGTTTGTGTCATTGATTCTTGAATATGGTGCTGCAGGCAAATGCTATGTGTCAGTTTATAACTGGGCAAATAAAGCAAATGTGCTGGCATTTGTTGAATTTGCATAACTGAAGCTAGGTCTGACGCCTAATTAAAGAAATTCTAGCTGATTAATCCGGTGTTTTAATTAAATAAATAAATCTGCCTAAGTTTGCATATTCCTTATACAATTCCACAATTCTTTTTGAGGAAAAGGAAAAGGAGGTATATAAATGTAATAAATTATATGTGTGTGTGTACACACACTCTCTGCATGCGCAGAATTTCTGAGCTTTCAGTTGTACTTGCATCTTCAAGCTAGTGCATCTTCAAAGCTCCTGCCTTCTTTTAAAAATCAGGACTCCAAAATGTGATTCTTGGATTGCCAAATGCTGCACCCAGTACTGAATTCTGTGTTTGTAAGATACAATAATGAACCTGCAGAACACTCCCCTGAACATAGCTGCTTAAAGAGACTGGAAGAATTTGGAAAGCTACTTTTTACTTGGCTTCTAGACTCCTCTCCAAAATGTCATTTTCATAGCCGTGCAGGTTTGCAGTACATTTTCTCCATGTTCTTCTTCATAACTTTATAAACCTTTACCCTGATACCAGCACCAACCCTGCACTTGGCTTAAAAAGCTCAAAAGTGGCCTTTACTCACAGGGAAGGTAAGCTGGAAGTCAAAATAGCTAACCTTTTTCCAACCCAGGTGTCTTGACTTCTTCAGAGCATGTTCCTACCAGATACAGTGATACCTCGGGTTAAGAACTTAATTCATTCTGGAGGTCTGTTCTTAACCTGAAACTGTTCTTAACCTGAAGCACCACTTTAGCTAATGGGGCCTCCCGCTGCTGCTGCACTGCCAGAGCACAATTTCTGTTCTCATGCTGAAGCAAAGTTCTTAACCCGAGGTACTATTTCTGGGTTAGCGGAGTCTGTAACCTGAATCATCTGTAACCTGAAGCGTATGTAACCCGAGGTACCACTGTATCATGTCTCTCTCTCTCTCTCTCTCTCTCTCTCTCTCTCTCTCTCTCTCTCTCTTTCTCTCTTTCTCTCTTTCTCTCTTTCTCTCTTTCTATTTTTCTTTTTGCAGAAGTGGAGGCATTTGCTAAAAGAAACCCGAAGCAGCTGCTGAGACATTTGGAGACTTACATGAACGGGATTTCGCATTCAGCAGGGGAAGACGGCTTTCAGGCCAACGCTTTCACCTCGGAGGTTCTCGGTTTGAACCTGAACTCTGTGAGAGCTGACAGTAAGGAGCTGAATTTTACTGGAGTCGGTGACCTGCCAACGTCGGAGAGAGAGCAAGACAGCTGATCCGGTCCCAGGGAAATGGGGAAAGTCCTTGTACATGATAAGTCGACAAAGCCGGTTGATATGGTCTCTTAGTAGCTCTGTGGCCCGGCTGCAAAAAGGCTCACAGGGAGGGCTGAAGGTCTTGGAATGCTGCTAAAGTAGAAGTGCGGGGGCTTCAGTTTGGGCCAGAAGCGCTAAGCAAGGTATAGCGAGAGCCCCAGGGGTGGAGTCTGGGTTCAAGAGCAAACTGCTTCAGTTCTACAACGAAGCAATCTGGGCAGGATCCATTCATCCCGGTTAGTAGCACTAAAGCTGTGAAGCTGACCTTTCTTTTGTTGCGGGAGTGTAAATCTGAATTTCCAAATCCTCTCGCACACTGAAAATAAAATGTTCTTCCGGTTCCCGAGGTTTGTTAGAGCTAAGAAACCTATGTTTATGCATTGCTGAATGCGAGCTAATGTGAGCCTTGAGCTGCTGCAACCAGAGGCTACAATTCCTTCAGTTAGGATTTTTATTATTATTATTATTATTACTGGGGAACGTACGAGACACAAAGCTGTTGAATCCTTTTTACTCCCGTCAACTGGGAAGCATTGATTTCTCAGTTGATGTGCACCTGCTGTGACATATCAACCCACAGGATGTGTATGTGTGTGTGTGTGTCTTTTGTTTTTTAAATGGGATTGTCAACAGGAACCACTGAATGTGTACTGAAATTGTGAGCACCCGACTTATATGCTATTGAGGGTGCTCACAGACAACCAGCAATGACACAGTAGTTGTGTGAAAAGGTACCATATGGCGGCTGCAACTGCAAGGTGAGGCATTGTGTGGCTTTTAACCATCTGGAAAACCCAGTGGTTACTACACCTCTGTTTTCCTGGATGGCTGGCTTGGTGAGGAGGGATGGTAGCAGTGGTACTACTAGGCTTACCATATGACTGGCTAACATAGGAATGACTCTTGTAATGTGGTGGAGACGGCCACACAGAGCTTTTCAGCAGCTGACATGTGGTGCCCAGTGACTCATTTTCACCCTGCGATAATCTCCTTCGGACGTCCTGTCCGGCGTACCAGCTGTATTGTATGTAAAGTTGTAGCCCTGGCTGATACTGGGCTTTTCCATTAAACTTACTACAATCTTCAACCCTAAGCTATGTGTCTGTTTTCTTCATACCATGAAATAAAAAGAAAAAAGTAAAGGTCCTCTGGATGGTTAAAGGCGACTATGGGGTTGCGGCGCTTGTCCCGCTTTCAGGCTAAGGGTGCTGGAATTTGACCAAAGACAGCTTTCCGGGTCATGTGGCCAGCATGACTAAACTGCCTCTGGTGCAATGGAACACCGTGAGGGAAACCAGAGTGCATGGAAACGCAGTTTACCTTCCTGTCGCAGTGGTACCCATTTACCTACTTGCACTACTTGCAACTGCTAGGTTGGCAGGAGCTGGGACAGAGCAACAGGAGTTCATCCCGTCGTGGGGATTCAGACCACCGCCCTTCTGACTGGCAAGCCTAAGAGGCTCAGTGGTTTAGACCACAGCGCCACCCATGTCACCTTTGAGTTTAAATAAAGGTACTTATAGAGGCACTGTGGGCTGCCACATTGTTCACCAACTCCATCTACCCGACCTGCAACCCCCTGCCAACTTCCACCGTCCCTTTATACCTCACCCAACCCCCCCCCCCCGCGACCCCTCACAACTCTTTTGTGTCCCTCCGTCAGGATGGTGTCCAAAATATAAAAGGCCTAAAAAGACCTAGAAAGTTATTTTTGTTTCATTCAATTCCAGAGATTGGCTAGACAGATTGTTTCAATACATGGCAAAAAGATATTTCTAAATATATATTTGGCAATGGAAAAAACCGAGAATAAAATATAAAATATTGATAGATGCAAAAGAGAGAGGTTTCTCTCTGCCGGATATGAGGTTATACTATGAAACATCTTGTCTTTGTTGGTTGAAGGAATGGATGATATTGGAGAATTCACATATTTTAGACTTAGAGGTTATGATAATATTTTCAGTTGGCACGCTTATTTACAGTATGAAAAGGTGAAAGTACATCAAGGATTTACAAATCATATAATTAGGAAAAAGTTGTATAGAGTATATAAATATATTAGAGACAAAAAGACCATTTTGGCTCTCACTGTTGGAAGCTGTAGGGGTAAAGAAAAATAATATGATTGAAGGTGGACAACTTATAGAAAGCAGAGTATCAAAAGAATTTTAGGAATCATCGGGAAAATTAATAACATGGATACAATATCATTTGAACAAAGTATTTAAGAAAGGATACAAAGGATATCACAACTGGAAAGAGATCTGTTGGAATGAGATGTAAAAGTGCTGTCTAAAATGTATAAGATTTTATTGGAATGGGAGACAAAGAATGAGCAAATAAAATCATTGATATATTGGGTAATAAATGTTGGCCATAATATAGATAGGGAAGCATGGGAACGATTGTGGAATATGGATATAAAATTTACAGATTATTGTCTAAGAGAAAATTATATGAAAATGCTATATTGATGGTACCTAATACCGAGTAAATTGGCAAAAATGTATAAATCAAAATCAAATAAATGTTGGAAATGTAAAGAGTAAGAAGGTTCTTTTCATCAAATGTGGTGGTCTTGTGGTAAGGTTAAAGCTTACTGGGAAATGATATTCATTATACAGTGGTACCTTGATTTTCAAACGTTTCCGTTGATGAACATTTCGTTTTTTGAACACTGTAAACCTGGAAGTAAGTGCTTCAGTTTTCGAACACGCCTCAAAAGTTGAACATGCCACACGGCTTCTGTACTGAGTTTTCCGTATTGAGGCTTCCGTATTGAGTTTGTGGTTTTCGAACGTTTCAGAACTCGAGCAGTCTTCTGGAACGGATTACGTTCAAAAACCAAGGTACCACTGTATAATGAATTGAAAAATATGTTTAAAATAATGTTTGTAAAAGAACCCAGAAGCCAGCCTTTTGGGAATTATAGGGACAGAACTACCCAAACTGTATAGAAATTTATTCATGTATGCGATTACAGTGGCAAGATTGTTACTTGCCGAAAAATGGAAAGAAGAACGGATACAAAAACCTAACGGAATATGCAGAAGTGGGAAAAATTACCAGAAAAATAAGAAATCAAGATAAAAAACTTTTTATAAAAGAATGGAAATGGTTTATTGAATATTTCCAAAAAACAAACAAACAAACAAACTGTAAACAGGTAAGAACATTGGCAGGATTTTTGTAATAACCTGCAGATTTATGGGAGTATATATTTAAAGTAGATGAATAAATGAGTAAATTAAGTTAATTTGGAATATGCAGAAAATATAAAATATATATATATAAATTATATATATATAAAGAAATTTATATATAAAAAATAAAACAAATGCACAGTGTTGCACACTGGAGGGCTTGTTTTGCGGGAGATTTGCTTGGGATCAGATGGCATTGCAAACTTCAGTATTGCATGCAAGCTTTTGAATGACACTTTGGTACAATGCTGATCAGACCCAGAGCCTTATCATGCTAACAGGCCTTGCTGTTAGTATATAATAGACCCATATTCTTATCTCTGATGTTGCATAAAGAAAGTTTTCTCCACACTAACCTTCTTCCAGGAGGAAACAGAATTAATAAATGAACAGTTGCAACACTTGTGTGAGGGACGTCTCCTCCAAATCTATTCCTGTGGCATGGGCCACACTTCCTCCATTTCTCAAAGGGAGCCCTGAAACAGTGTGATCTCTGATCCAGTTGCCTGCCCTGCCCTTACATTACATTAATAATTTCTGCAGCCTCCATCGTACAGCTTTTGAATTATGGTGCTGGAGGAGACTCTTGAGAGTCCCATGGACTGCAAGAAGATCAAACCTCTCCATTCTGAAGGAAATCAGCCCTGAGTGCTCACTGGAAGGACAGATTGTGAAGCTGAGGCTCCAGTACTTTGGCCACCTCATGAGAAGAGAAGACTCCCTGGAGAAGACCCTGATGTTGGGAAAGATGGAGGGCACAAGGAGAAGGGGGCGACAGAGGACGAGATGGTTGGATAGTGTTTTCGAGGTTACCAGCATGAGTCTGACCAAGCTGCGGGGGGCAGTGGAGGACAGGAGTGCCTGGCGTTCTCTGGTCCATGGGGTCACGAAGAGTCGGACACGACTAAACGACTAAACAACAACACCATCGCACAGTACAGCCGACCTGCAGCTTACATAGAGGTTATGTTCTGGGGATTGTGCCTAAAGCCAAAATTGTGTACAGTGGTACCTCGGTTTACGAACTTAAGCCGTTCTGGAAGTCCGTTCTTAAACTGAAACTCTTCTTAAACCGAGGCGCGCTTTCCCTAATGAGGCCTCCTGCCGCCAGTGCCCATCCACCATTCGGTTTCCGTTCATAGACCGAGGTAAAGTTTGCTAACCAAAACACCAGAACTACTGCGGAGTTCGTATACCGAATAGTTGGTAAACAGGGCTGTTCTTAAACCGAGGTACCACTGTACTGTATAGTCAAAACACACTGGGTGCAATGGCAGGTGGGATTGCCAAAGTCTCTCTTCCTGGATGTCCACCTACTTTTAAACTTTTTGTTTTTTTTTGCCAAGCATGTAAAGCTGAATGTTGTGGGCTTGCTGCATTGTAGCTTCTTCTGTACTTAAACCATCCACCCCTGCTTATTCTGGCTGATCCTTGTTGCTGGTTATTTTTTTCTGAAGCCTGCATATGCACAACTCTACTCAGGCTCAGCCTATTGTATGCGCACCTATGCTCTCATCCTGCAAAAGGGCGCTTTTGTGCCTCTTAGGTTTTATTGCAGTTTTTTCTTAAGCACACAGTTGTGGAAGGAACAAGTGAGCTCTGCAACAAAATTTTGTTGTGCATAGTGCCAGCCATGTCCTTTTCCAGGAGACTCCCAACTGGAGGCAGAGCATAGCCATCAAAGCTAGTAGCCATTGTCAGCCTCCCATAAGCTTGTCCGATTTTTGAACACCATCCAAGGTTGTGACCATCACTGCCTCTTGTGAGAGTAAGTTCCACAGTTTATCTATGTGCTGCTGTAAGCACCCTTTCAGGAGTCTTTATTTTGCCCTCTGAACTCACTCCAGGCCACACCCTGTATCAGCCCTGCATGGCACCTTCGTTGAGTATTTTGCTCTGATAGTGCTTCTTGTTTGCCTGGATGGTGTGGGTGGATATATTAGAAACCTACGACTTGTGTGGCAGGAATGCAACTGCCATACAAAGGTAAGAGTCACCCCCGTTGCTCTGCCCATTTTTGCTTCTGGATTCACCTGTCCATAGCATGTGGCCCCCAAGAAGGTTCAATGCGGCCCTTGGTCTCCAAAAGGGTTTCCATTGCTGCTTTACCAAAAAAAGAAGGTATATTTAAAGGGAAGGGAATTTAATTTAAATTTAAAGGGAAGGTATATTTAAAGGGAAGGTATATTTAAAACATTTTTTTTGGTAAATGCTCTTAATTTTTAAACAGCTTATGTGATCTCAAGATTCCTGGTTGCTTACCGGAACTGGATAATTGCAGTGTTATTGCAGAAAAACAGCCATGGAATGCTCTGTGAAGGAAAAGGGATTGCACATTACCGTATTTGATTGATCTGGGTTTCTATTCTGTGGTCTCAGAACACATTGTTCACAATCTATTATGAAACACAAAAGAGAAGAGATGAAGTACGTTATTATTTCTTCTACGATAAACAACAACGCCCAAAGAAAACCATGAAATCTCAGCCAAGTGACTCTCCTGCCCCCACCTAGTACAGATGTTTTGTCTCAGAAGAAGCTAAGGAAATGGGGCTTTCCCCCTCCTGATCTTCCCTGTTCACACACACATAAGAAGATTGTACAGCAATGCTTCCTCCCTCTAGTGCGAAGGGCGCATTCCCCCAGACTTGGAGAAGCCTCATTAGGAGCAGATGTGCTTGGCCTCTGGTGCTGCTGAGAATATTCCTTTGTACTGAGATGACTCCATCATCTCAATACGAGAAAGGCAAGACTGCTGGGAACGGGGCACTGTCAGCGTTGTGTTGACTGCCTGATCAGGACTCAGCGTTTGGATAAAGATTGCAGGGGGGGCTGGCTGCGAATGCCTTCCCCCAATTGGCTGCCCTTTGTGATCTCAGTGAGCATCTATGGAGCAGTCAGCCCCCCTTCTCAGAGCGCCTTGGCTCCCGTGTAGCCTTTAGAGGGGCCTGGAATCTGGATCGGAGGCTACTGTGTTGTTGGTGTCACTGCCTTGGAGCTACTGCATATTGATGAGGGAGGCTGAGCCCACAGCTTTTTCGAGCTCTGCAGAGAAGGGAGGCAGTGGAGTGGCTGGGAATAGCACTGTTCCTGGACAGGCAGGCAGGCAGGCAGGCAGCTGCCAGCAGGCTCTCCTAATAATTTTTGGTTTTCTCCCTGTCTCCTCCTCCTCCTCTCCTTTCTGTCATCTGGACCCATCAGATGGGATGTTGAGCTAAGAGCAGAGTTGCTGCCACACTCAGGTGTGTATTTGTGGGCATTGGGGTGGGGTGGGATGGGGGAGGTTGGGATAATGCTGGAGATAATGCTCATGTGCTAGGGTTTCTAAGCAGCCCTTTTCTATTGTCTCATGCGAAAGGCCAGGCCAACGTCATACTGTATTTCCAAAGCTGGAGGTGACAGCTTTGCCGCTTGGATGGAACAACATTGCTGCTTGGGAAGGGAGGGAGCCGAACAATTGCATATGTGCACATGCACAGCTGTGCTTGTCGGACTAAGGAGAAAGCAGTGCGTGCGCCTGAAGATTGCTTGCTTGTTTGGAAAGAGAGAAGAGGTTTCTGCATTCGTGTATATGGTGTGAGAGGAGTTGTGTGTACAGGTGGATAATCTGTGTGCATGTGTACGCACAGGAGCCTGACTGGGACCTTGAGCAAAGGGACTGGGAGATGTGGCAGGGTGTACTTTGCACGAGACAAAGAGGATTGCGTTGGAGGGGAATTGCAAAGAAACAAAAACAAAAAAACCCGCCCATGCTTCTGCTACCAAGGCAATGAAGGTTCTGTTTACAATACTGCATGTAAGAGGGGAATTCTTTTTGTGGATGCTCCTTGACATTTAGGCAGTCAGAGGAGACGGCGGATATATACAGGGCGTCTGGCTCGTAGCATTGCTGAGCATGTGTGGGGAATGGCGAACTGCTATAGTTTTCCTCCAGCGTTGGGAAGGGAGCTGCAATGCCCTGCTAGTGAAGTGTGTTTTGTGGTGCAGCTAAGGAAGAAGAGCAAGTTTGTGTGGTGTGCAGAGACGGGCGTTGCTGGTGTGTTTGTGGCAGGAGGGTGTTCGCGTGGGCAGGCAAGGGGAGGCAGGTTGTGTCTCTTTACCGAAGGATGCTGTGTAGGCAAAAAGGAAGGGGCATTGGGCATGGTGCTCATGCATTTTCCAAGATCAGCATTGGGAAAGGGCTTTGTTATATATCTGCGTTGCTTGGCTGGCTCACGAAACAAGGTGACCTCTCGTACTCTGTGGCCTCGGACATATTCCCAGGGGAGGCCTCTATGTTCTGCAAGGAGAGCACATTTGGAGAGGTGGTCTGAGGATGACGGGACAATAGAGCACAAAGCACCTACCTCACATCTCGACCTCTGGGCCTGACACCCAACATTTACAGAGCATGCGTCTTACAGAGCGGTCCAATTGACTGGGTGGTGTTGGGTGGCATGGCTGGGTCAATGTAGTAGCCATCAGGTCACGAACTGGGAGACTTGAGGCCTGTTTCCCAGTTCCTGCTCTGTATAATGGGAATAACAGTGATGGACCTTGCAGGTTTGTTGTGGCAATCAAAAAGTTATGGGGTGGGGGGGAGCAGACGGCCCCAGATGCATCAAGTGCCTCTCTTTTATGGGATACTCTCTGTTTTCCGGTAGTACCCTCCCCTGATAATTTACCTTCCCTATTTTTTGTCCTAGTTGTTTTTTTTGGTTTTTTTTTTGTTTACTTTTTTAGGGTTGCTAAAAATTTTCGTGTAAATTGCTAGAGTTGTAATTCTTCAGAGTTCAGCTCCCTCCCCAGAGACCTCAGAAGTTAAACTTCCTGTTTGGGGGGGAGTGGAAACATAAATGGGACGCAAACATTAAAGCATCATGCAGTATTCCAGCTATCATTCACTATCCTGCAGTTGTCAAGGTATATTTTGAACTGTCACTGAGCTGCTGTAGGATCATGGATATATTTCTCTCTCTGACCCCCCAGCATATCTAGGGGAAATTGATGCAGCATTTAACTGATGGAGTAGAATCTCCTGCAAGGCGAAACTGGCAGAGAGGGAACTCAACTTGGTGTGAGAGGAGGATGATAAAAACATGCCCCTGGCTGGGTCTATGAAATGTTGGAGGGGGAAGGGTGACGCCCAGTCTTAACTACATGCCCACTGACATTTTCTGATTTGAGTTGCAAAAAAATGGCGACTCTTGTATTTCAGCAAGCTCAGGGGATGAACTTTGCTCACAGT
This sequence comes from Podarcis cretensis, assembly GCF_951804945.1. Classification (NCBI taxonomy): domain Eukaryota; kingdom Metazoa; phylum Chordata; class Lepidosauria; order Squamata; family Lacertidae; genus Podarcis; species Podarcis cretensis. The sequence goes on along the minus strand of NC_137185.1, from coordinate 34,655,832 downwards.
GGGTTGGCTGATGATTGTATTTGAGGTCTGCGTGGAATTTTCCTCCAGGCCCAGGAGATTGGGCAGGCCCATTGCCTTCCCTTGTAGTAGCACGTGGCTGGGCTTGCTTGCATGAGTCATCTGGAAGAGTTTTTCTTAAGGGTAGCATCATGCAGAGTGTCGGCTCTCTGTGATATAAGTAACACTGGGAGCGAAGTCAGCTCTGTGTTGTCTGAACTGAGTGTCTGTCGATGTGTAGGGCTACAAGCACATACGTGGAGTTGATAGGGACTGAACCTGGAGCCTTCCTGCATGCAAAGCAGTAGCTCTCTCTCTCTCTCTCTCTCTCTCTCTCTCTCTCTCTCTCTCTCTCTCTCCCTCTCTCTTTCGGCTATGGCCCTTCCTCCACTGCAGCATGACCAAGTTGTAAGTTTGACAGCAAGAGCTCTAAATGGGTGGATATCAAGGAGGCCTGCCTTTGTGGCAAAGAACTGGACCAGGGCTGGCTTCAGACTTCTAGGAAGGGGAACTTGGGCAAAATATCCCCAGTGGGTTCCCATCTCTGACTGTTGCCTCCCTTCTTGCTGTGAGTTTACGATACGATACTATACGATACGATATCTTTATTGTCATTGTCTCATACAGAACAACGAAATTGAAAAAAATCTACACCAGACATTCAGAAACCAACAAGGCTGCTATCCCAGTTATCCTAGCCTGGTTAACCCCCTAAAAACTCTGAATTAAATACAATATACTCCCACAGAGACTACCTTCCACTGCGTTTAAAACCAAAATCGCATTTGGATAGAAACTGTTTCTCAGGCGGCTAGTCTTAGTCTTCCAGAAGGCAGAAGCTGAAAGAAGCTGCCATTTCCTCGACAGCTACAACAATGGTACCTTGGTTCTTGAATGGCTTGGCTCCCGAACAAATCGGCTCTTGAACGCGGCAAACCCAGAAGTAAGTGTTCTGGTTTGCAAACATTTTTTGGAAGCCAAACGTCCGATGTGGCTTCTGCGGCTTCCAATTGAGTGCAGGAAGCTCCTGCAGCCAATTGGAAGCTGTGCCTTGGTTTTCGAACAGTTCCGGGAGTCAAACGCAGAGACGTAGCTAGCTGCTTTGACACCCGGAGCGGAACCTCTGGCCTGGGTCTTAAGGTGGCTCTCCAGGCCTGTCTGTTTGGCCCTTGGAAATCTCTCCAGGCTGCACCCCTTTGCCCCCGGCCCACAGGCCTCTCTGGCTCTGCTTTACAACCCTAAGACTTTTGTCAGGCTGGATTGTGTCCCGGAACTCTGAAAATGCCTCTTCCATTCTGAGATGGAGCGTAGAGAGGGGTATGATGCTTGCTTTTGCTCAGCAACATCTGCAGGGCCGAAAACTCCCACACCTGAACGTGCATAGGGTTCGGAAACTTCAGCTGGTGCAGAATTCAGTGGCCAGGTTGCTCACGGAGCATGCTGGTTTGAGCATATTACACCCATCCTGGTCCAACTGCACTGGCTACTGATTAGTTTCCGGGCCCAATTCAAAGTGCTGGTTTTGACGTATAAAGTCTTAAATGGCCCAGGACCACAATACCTCAGGGACTGCCTCTTCCCATATGAACCTACCCGGCCCCTGAGATCATCTTCTGAGCCCCCCCCCTTCGTGTGCCTCCTCCTCGAGAGGTCAGGAGGGTGGCAACACGAGAACAGGCCTTCTCTGTGGTGGCTCCCCATCTGTGGAATGCTCTCCCCAGGCAAATTCGCCTGGCGCCTTCACTAATCACCGTTAGGTGCCAGGCAAAAACATTCCTTTTCAACCAGGCCTTTGCCTGACTTGATCTACATCCTATACCCTTTTTAAGAATGCTGGCTCTTTGGGGTTTTTTTTTATTGGGTTGTTGGTTATGTTTTGATTTTATGTATTTGATATTTTATGTGAACCGCCCTGAGACTGTGATGGCCTGGGAATCCGATTCAGAGGCTGAACCGGAGGAATCCCAGCCTGTACAGGAGTCCCCGCCTCCAGGGCCGGCTGAACTGGGGCAGGGCCTTGATTCTGAAGCGCCTGCACCTGTGCCGGATCCTCAGGAGCAGGCACCAGGTGAATCCACTCTGGCTCCAGAGGTGGTTGAGGACTCAGTGCCTGCAGGTGAGTCTCCCCCTGGGCCCAGTAACCCTTCAGCCTCTCCTGAACTGCAGAGGCTCAGGGCAGAGAGGTGAAGGGAACTGGTTTCTCCCAGGAGGAGTGCTTGCATTAAGGCCAGGAGAAGTGGGTCTCCTGGGGGCCGGGACCGCCCCTGGCCTCAGAGAAGATAAAGGCCAGTCAGCCCGGTCCCAGGTTGCGGGAGCAACGTCGTTGAAGAGCTGTTTTGGCCAGCATCCAGTCCTGTTCCCCCAGAGTGCCTGTCCTTGCCCGGCTTCTCGCTGTGGACCCCGTTTCGCCCGAGGAGGACTGTCTGCCGACCCTCAACTCAGGTCCTGGACCTCGCCCCACGGTAACCTCCCCCCTGGACCAGCACAGAGACCTTTGGGTACAGGGCAGTATAGAAATTATACATACATACATACAGAATAAAAAATTGAAAATTGTCTGGCAGTGCCTTCCTGGGTTTTCAGACTGGATCTCGGCCCTACCTGGAGATGCAGGGATTCGAACCTGTGACCTGCTTTGCTAAGCAGATGCTCTCCCTCTCTCAGTACTTGGGAGCTTGTCAAAGTGGAAAGCAGGGAGGAACCGGTGGCGATTTCATGGAAATATTTTCCGCTTTCCGCTTATCCTTTGACTTCCACCTTCAGTTTGCTTCTGTCGCATCGCGTTGGGCCAAAGGGAATTTGAGCAGTGAAATGAAGCAGCGCATCGGAAGCCCTGCTTCTGCTCCACTGCCTGCCCAGAAGCCATGTGTCCCCTTGGAATTGGAGGTCATTGCTACTGGCGAGGGGCCCTTTTATGGGAATTCAAGACGAAGGTAGATAAAATTAAAGATCAAGGGGCCAGGAAGGTCAGTGGCCAGGGGTGGGGAGGTGGTGGCGAGAGAGCTGAGGATGTCTTGGCCTCTATGCATAACAGAGGTGAATGGATAAAATCTCTCTCTCTCTGTCCCCTTCCTAGTTGTTGGCAGGAGCTGTGTGAAAGAGTTCAGGACTGGAATAATAAAGGTTTCTGATGCAAGGCAGAGAACAGCTATTGTTGCGGGTGGGCTGGAAGGGGAACAAGACATGGAGCGGTGTTACGGATTAGAATGCAGGTGTCTTGGCACAGAGCCTTTTGTAATAATAAACACTTGGCTGAAGCGAACTCCTGAATGCCTTCCAAGCACATTCCCCCCCCCCAAAGAATTCTGGGCGCTGTCATTTGCTAAGGATTGCTGGGAACAGTAACCCTGCGAGGGGTAAACTTCAGTCTCCAGAACTCTTTCTTGGAAATGCAGTGGTACCTCGGGTTCCATACGCTTCAGGTTCCATACGCTTCAGGTTACAAACTCCGTTAACCCAGAAATAGTACCTCGGGTTAAGAACTTTGCTTCAGGATGAGAACAGAAATTGTGCTCCGGCGGCGTGGCAGCAATGGGAGGCCCCATTAGCTAAAGTGGTGCTTCAGGTTAAGAACAGTTTCAGGTTAAGTACGAACCTCTGGAACGAATTAAGTACTTAACCCGAGGTACCACTGTAAGGTCCATCAAAAGTGCAGCGTGAATGGACTGTGGTCCTTTACACGCTTCCCTGCAAGTAAGTCCCATTGAGTTTAGAAGGACCTGTCTCTGTTTAAGTCCCTCTAAACCAGCCTTTCTCAACCTGTGGGTCCCCAGATGTTGTTGAACTACAACTCCCATCACCCCTAGCTAGCAAGGCCAGGGCTCAGGGATGGTGGGAGTTGTAGTCCAACAACATCTGGGGACCCACAGGTTGAGAACCACTGCTCTTAACTGAATTCTAAAAAGGAAAAACTTGGACTCAGGAGGAGGAAGTTGGCAGCCAGGCCTACCTACTGGGGAATTGTAAGAAAGGAGACGCGAAGGTCGGAGGTGGCTGGGAGTGGACTGATGTTGGTGGGGCAGTGCCCCATTTGCCTCTGGTAGACAGGTGTGGGATTTATAAGACGACAAAGCGTTTGGATTTGATACCCCGCTTTATCACTACCCTAAGGAATCTCAAAGCAGCTAACAATCTCCTTTTCCCTTCCTCCCCCACAACCAACACTCTGTGAGGTGAGTGGGGCTGAGAGACTTCAGAGAAGTGGGACTAGCCCAAGGTCACCCAGCAGCTGCATGTGGAGGAGCAGGGAAGTGAACCCGGTTCACCGGATTACGAGTCCACCGCTCTTAATCACTACACCACACTGGCTCTATAATGTATACAGCTTTGAGAGTTTTGTGACGAAGCAGTCTATAAATCTTCCCCCCCTCTCTCTCTCTTAAAAATGTCAGTCTGGCTAATCTGTCCTAGCAAGCTTACAATGTTCCCATCCTTGGTCCAAAGTAGGAATAGCTGAATATGTCACTTTCAGTTTCTCTTACGTTTCTCATCTCTCCCCCTTTCCTGCCGCCCCACAATTTTAGGTTCAGTTCCCCACATTTCCACATCAATTTATGTGTGTTTTTAGTAGTGTGCGTGAAAATTCATCAGCATTTTTGTATGAATGAGACTCTTCATCTCCGGGTCGTGGGTTCGATCCCAACATTGGGCAAAAGATTCCTTCACTGCAGAGGGTTGGACTAGAGCAGTGTTTCCCAACCTTGTGCCTCCAGCTGTTTTTGAACTACAACTCCCATCATCTCTGACTAGCAAGAACAGTGGCAAGGGATGATGGGAATTGTAGTCCAAAAACAGCTGGAGGCACAAGGTTGGGAAACACTGGACTAGAGGACCCTCGTGGTCCCCTTCCAACTCTGGAGTTCTATTATTCCCTTGTCATTTCCCCTAATATATACATTTTTGCAAGACAATTTCCCCCAATTTTTGTATGTTGTTTTCACTCATATATGCATTCATGTGCACACCAAACCCTTTAGTACATGGGTAGGCAAACTAAGACCTGGGCGCCAGATCTGGCCCAACTGCCTTCTAAATCTGGCCTGCGGATGGTCCTTTTATTTAAAATGCATCTCTGGGTTATTCGTCCATTTCCCCCCTCCAAAACATAGTCTGGCCTCCCACAAGGTCTGAGGGACTGGCTCCCTGCTGAAAAAGTTTGCTGACCCCTGCTTTAGTATATGCATTTTTGTACACATTACTCGGCATTGCAAAATTCAGAGAAGTGCAAATTTGAAGGATGGATTGTGTTTCAGTCCACGTCTTGTTTTGGGAAGTGTGAATTAGGTAGGCTTGCCTTTCAATGGGATCTGAATCTTATTTTCTCTCCCACTCCTAGTCTAAGGCCTGGTCTGGAAGTAGAAGGCCCATATGCACACCACTCTGAGCTATAGGCATCAAATAATAAAGCATTTACCATCCCCTTGTGCTCAGCTTTTAGGATAGCTGTGGAATGCTTTAAAATGACATGCAGATCCCCTCCCCAAATGGCAGCAACAGTTGCTTCTTTGTGCTGCGCGGGGTTGTCACAGAAACGGAGCGACGGTCAAATGATTCTTCGCATTTGTAATGGCTTTTGTGACAATGGAGAAGATTTAACCCAGAAGAGCTTGGGCTGCTGTCCACCCACCAGCAACCACGGCTAGCTAGAAACAGCAGGGAAATGGGCAGCTTTCTTTTAGATCGGATAAGGAGGCCTGATCTCTAGCTGCATCCCATGTTGCTGCGATGAACTCATTTTAAAGGTTGTAATATCCAAAGTGCTTAACAGCACACTTTGGAAACCGAGTTGGTTCAGACTGGGTGACGAGGCAAAAATGTAGCAAATTAAAGCAGGATATTTGGAAGCAAGAGACGCGGGTGGCGCTGTGGGTTAAACCACAGAGCCTAGGACTTGCCGATCAGAAGGTTGGCGGTTCGAATCCCCGCGACGGGGTGAGCTCCTGTTGCTCGGTCCCTGCTCCTGCCAACCTAGCAGTTTGAAAGCACGTCAAAGTGCAAGTAGATAAATAGGTAGCGCTCCGGCAGGAAGGTAAACGGTGTTTCTGTGCGCTGCTCTGGTTCGCCAGAAGTGGCTTAGTCATGCTGGCCACATGACCTGAAAGCTGTACGTCGGCTCCCTCGGCCAATAAAGCGAGACGAGCTCCGCAACCCCAGAGTCGGCCACAACTGGACCCAATGGTCATTTAGAAGCAAGCTGAGCGATTGCTGGAGTAATATCCTTTATGGACCATGTTGTTGTTTTAACCCGGCAGGCCTGGGACTGAGGTGAAAGCTGTCCTGCTGGATCTCTCAGAGGCCTTTGACATCACTGGTCATGACAATCCTTCTATTTTTTTTTTTAAAATAAAATTTTTATTAATTTCCAAATTTTTAACATACACAAAAACAACATAAAAACAAACACAAAAAATCATATTTTCTTTACCTTATTTCCATAACCCTCTTTTCCCGGACTTCCCCATACCTTCCCCTTTTTGCATCCTTGATTTTAAACCATTATTCAGCAACCCTTCTTAGCCAATTAAATATAAATTCATTCTCCTTTTCAATTCCACCCTAAAATTAAACACAGTTTGCCGCTGCAATTCTACGTCTTCCTTTCCCTCAGCGTTTTAGCACTCCTCAATTTTATAATAATTCTTAAGATACATCTTAAACTTCTTCCAGTCTTCTTCCACAGTCTCTTTCTCTTGGTCGCGGATTCTGCCGGTCATTTCTGCCAGTCCCATAAAGTCAATCACTTTCGCCTGCCATTCCTCCAGCGTGGGTAACTCTTGTGTCTTCCAATACTTTGCTAGAAGAATCCTTGCTGCCGTAGTAGCGTACAAAAAGAAATTCTTATCCTTCTTCAGCACCAGCTGGCCGACCATACCCAAGAGAAATGCCTCTGGTTTCTTGTTAAAGGTGCACTTAAGCACTTTCTTAATCTCATTATAAATCATTTCCCAGAAGGCCTTAATCTTTGGGCAGGTCCACCAAAGGTGGAAAAAGGTACCTTCCGTCTCTTTACATTTCCAACATTTGTTATTGGGCAGATGATAAATCTTCGCAAGCTTGACTGGGGTCATGTACCACCTGTAAATCATTTTCATAATGTTTTCTCGTAAGGCATTACATGCCGTGAATTTAATACCTGTGGTCCATAACTGCTCCCAGTCAGCAAACATAATGTCATGACCTATGTCCTGTGCCCATTTAACCATAGCTGACTTCACTGTCTCATCTATTGTATTCCACTTCAGCAGCAAGTTATACATTCTTGATAAATTCTTAGTATTGGGTTCTAACAGTTCTGCATGACAATCCTTCTAGACCGTCTAGAGGAGCTGGGAGCTGGGGGCACTGTCATACCGTGCCGTGTCCAGAAAGTGGTGGTGGGGGGATGAGTGTTCAGACCCCTGGGCTCTCACTTGTGGGGTGCTTCAGGGTTCTGTCCTCTCCCCCATGCTTTTCAACATCTACATGCAGCTGCTGGGAGAGATCATCAGGGGGTTTGGGCTGGGTGTTCATCAGTATGCAGATGATACCCAGCTCTACCTCTCTTTCAAACTGGAACCAGTGAAGGCGATGAAGGTCCTGTGTGAGTGTCTGGAGGCGGCTGGAGGATGGATGGTGGCTAACAGATTGAGGTTGAATCCTGACAAGGCAGAAGTACTGTTTTGGGGAGACGGGGCAGGAAATGCCTTCTGGGTTGTTTGGGTCTTAACCCATTGTAATCCTAGTGTTTATACCACCACAGCACTAGGGAGTTGAGGTCCTCCTTATTTGCTGCTGTTGCAGAAATGCTCCATTCTGAAAAGTTCCTACCCTAGAGAGTAACTCATTTCTGATGCTACAATGACACATGCCTATGGCTGTAGGGGTGTTCTTGCATCGTTGAATGTCTACTCTATTGGCTCATTAATGTCCTTTGTGTTCCAGAAGTCTCCCCTCTTCCATTAGGCTACCTAAGATGGAAGCCCCTCTGGTAAGCCTGGATGAAGAGTTTGAAGATCTGAGGCCGTGCTACATTGAAGACAGGGAAGAGAAATCTCATTATTTTTATGGCTCCTCTCCTCGGCATTTGGAAGACCCCTCCCTTTCTGAGCTTGAGAACTTCTCCTCTGAGATCATCAGCTTCAAATCCATGGAAGATTTGGTCAATGAATTTGACGAGAAGCTCAATGTCTGCTTTCGGAATTACAATGCCAAAACTGAAAACTTGGCCCCTGTGAAAAACCAGCTCCAGATACAAGAAGAGGAGGAAAATCTGCAGGATGAGGAGTAAGTAGATCAATGGTCAGCTGGAGAAAGTTAAGTATATGTATGGAAGTAAATAGTGTCAGCAGTAAGCTCTTATTTAGAAGGAAAAAAAACTTTACTATCTTCCCATCTCTCCAAAGTAAACTCTAGAGTGAACCTGTTTTATTTTGATTCTCTGCAGAATCTGGAGTTGCACAACACTGATTGGCTAGCCTCTGCATCAGTCACATAAAACCACTTCTTCCATTCTCGAGTGCTGGTTGGCTGGCCCTTGGCCATCACTCCCCGCTCTTCATAGAGCAGATTTGTAAACGTAAAAACCCTCTCTTCTGAAAGAAGAGAGAAGAAAGTGCCATACCACAAGGCCAAGGAAACCTTTTTGCTCTTGAAGGCTGTAGACAGGCAGTGTGCAGGGCTAGAACCCAAAGTGAGCAAGTTGACCCCCTTTCTCTCTCTCTCTCTCTCTCTCTCTCTCTCTCTCTCTCTCTCTCTGCCACTCCCTTTTCTTTCTTTCCCTCTGCTTCCCGTGCTTTTCTTCATTTTGCTCTCTAATTTAAATCAGGTTCTTGATCTCTACCGAATTGTCTTATTTATTTACTGAAAGTCCCTCCTTGCCTGCATTCAGGCCATGCTGCCCTTGCAAGGTACTTTGTAAGAAGTTTGGAAAACACCTAAAGATGTCATTAGAAATATTTCATTTCATTTTTAGCTTACCACCCACTGCTTCAAGTCCCTTTAAATAGAAATCCAGTACAAGAAATGCAGGAAAATGCAGGGCAGAACCGCTCTCCCAATACTAATACAGCTGTGGATTTCAGGGCAACAGGGGTTTGGGGGTGTGTAGGTGACACAACAGGTGCCCTAGGTTGGCTTAGCTGATGCCTCTGTGCAGGCCTGAACTCTCTGCTATGTCCAAGTAAGCTTCACGATGCCAGTGTTGAGAGGGTGACCCTGTGCCACGACACCAGTCACCACTGAAAAAGACTAATAGTAACTACAAGAACATAAATATGGGCTTTAGTTGCTGTTGGGCTGGGTGGGCCATTGGCCTGATGCAGCCAGGGAAAGCTGCCTGGGAACTCTGGGAACTGTAGTTCTGGAGGTGGCTGGAGGAGCCAGACATTTATTATATGAAAAAGCAGCATATATTTAAAGGATGTCAGAGGACAGTCCTGCATTCGAAGGAGTTAATGGGCTGTTTGGTCCAAGTCTGGGTGGTGAAGTTTTGAAGATGAAAGGACCACAAGAAGGTGCTTTGAAGTTGCCTATCAGGAGTTAGCACCACGATCTTCCGCACTGTGGAGAGAGGTGTTGCATTTCCATTGAAATTATTAGCTGCTCCTAACTTTCCATTTGCGCACATATATATTAGCAAATGCAAATATATTGGTGGCCTGTTCTTATATGATGTGATTCAATCCCTTCCTATATTCCTCATATCCACAACATCAGAAGAGGTGAGCATTCCTGGAAACAGGCTGGTTCAGAAGCAGCAAACTTCAGCTAATAAGCAAGGTCATTGCATCTGAAATGAGAGGTCCGTGGGTGTTTTCCATAGCTCTTACTCAGTGGGTTTTTTTTCAGCCGGAACTCACTGGAACTTAGTTCTGGCGCCTCTCAGGTGGGCGCCATTGCCATTGTACAAGAACGAGGGAGGTGAGTTTCAGCACCCCTTTTCTTCGAACACAACCCTGTTCTTACTTCAGAAAAGGGTTGCTGTTTTTATTTTTATTAGGTATTTTGTGGTTTCATATCTTGCTTTTATTTTGTGAACTGCCCTGAGACCCCCGGGTATAGGGTGGTATATAAATTTAATAAATAATAATAGTACAGTGGTACCTCAGTTAAGTACTTAAATTGTTCCGGAGGTCCGTTCTTAACCTGAAACTGTTCTTAATCTGAAGCACCACTTTAGCTAATGGGGCCTCCCGCTGCCGCCGCGCTACCGGAGCACAATTTCTGTTCTTATCCTGAAACAAAGTTCTTAACCTGAAGCACTATTTCTGGGTTAGCGGAGTCTGTAACCTGAAGCGTATGTAACCTGAAGCGTATGTAACCCGAGGGACTGCTGTAATAATAATAATAATAATAATAATAATAATAATAATAATAATACTACTACAGTGGTACCTCGGTTCTTGAATGTTTCCATTGAGAAATGTTTCAGAACCCAAATGCTGAAAACCTGGAAGTAACTGCTTCCGTTTTTGAATGTCCCTCAGAAGTTGAATGGCTTCTGCTGTGTGTTTTTCAATTTTCTTAATTGAATTTGCTGACAGCCCTTTGGCGTCTCAGTTTTCGAACATTTCGGAACTTGAACGGTCTTCTGGAATGGATTACGTTCGAGAACTGAAGTACCACTGTAATAAGAAAAGAGAGGGGGCTTGCTCCATGAGGACTAGTTCCATTGGTATAAAGTTCCGTGGGGAAAGATGTGTGTTTCCTCACTGATTTCTCCTGGAGTGGGAGCACTCCTATTGGACAATAAGGTATTTTGTGTAACTGAGTTTTGGGAAAACATGAGGTTCTTCTGATATGTCTCTATACTAGTAAACAACGTGTCTATTCAGGAGAGGCAAAACATTGATGGGGTTAAGCCAAGGGTGGGTGGGGAGACTTCTGCCAGCTGCAAGGAACCAAACAGGGAAGCAACAGATTCAACAGCTGAAAGAAAAAGCAAATGAAAATCTGGTCGTTGTAGTACAAAACAAAGAGAATTTATGCTTCCTTCCACGAAAAGGATCCTAGGTTTGCTTTGGCTGTCAAAACAGTGAAGATGCTTCCTCCGTATCAGCTGTCTGCACAAATATTATGCAGATACCATTGTGATTGTGTAATAATATGAGATGCATTTAAACCAGGGGTAGGCAACCTAAGGCCCAGGGGCTGGATGCGGCCCAATCGCCTTCTCAATCCGGCCCGCGGACGGTGCAGGAATCAGTGTGTTTTTACAAGAGTAGAATGTGTCCTTTTATTTAAAACGCATCTCTGGGTTATTTGTAGGGCACAGGAATTCGTTCACCCCCCCCCCCCAAATATAGTCTGGCCCACCACATGGTTTGGACCGGCCCACGCCTGAAAAAGGTTGCTGACCCCTGATTTAAACGATGTGCAGCCCTCTGGTTTGAGGGAAGTGGTCATCTGTGCTGTGTGATCTGTCCCTCAGTTTAATAATTTGTGTGGCAAGAAGAGCACCAAGAGAAAAATCATGGAGAATTCTATCGACGTGCAGATTATGGATATTAATTGTGAACTCTGACGCTGAGATACGATGAAGGCTGAATTGTAATCAGTGGCGTAGCATGGGGGGTGCAGTGGGGGCCAGCCGCACCGGGCGCAACATCTGGGGGGGGGGCGCGCTCGCACTAGCAGCTCTCTGCCCCTACTAAAATCCACGGGTTAGGGGATGCAAATTACTTGCCTTGCCCCGGGTGCTGACAACCCAGGCTACGCCACTGATTTGTGAACTCAGACGCTGAGATATGATGAAGGCTGAATTGTAATGCTTCTGCAGCCAAAACAGGGCAACTGGGAAACAAGAGAGAAGGTACTGGCACGCTAAAGGGAACCCTAAAATTCGCAGAAGCAGAAAAAATACATTGGAAGGGGGAAAAAAAATCAAGACAAACCAACAAGTGAGGATTTAGCACGCCCAGCATCTGCAGAAAGCTGACCATTGTGGGGAGGGGACATAGAAAAGGAGGGTCCCCTCAAAGCTGGATCTGTCCTTGAAAAACCCACTTTCCCCAAAATTTTAAGTGTTTAACAGCAACAAAAATAGTAGGAGTTAGAGAAAACTACAGCCGCAGTCACATTTAAAGTGCTATGATACCGCTTTTGAACAGCCATGGCTTCCCCCAGATAATTTGTTGGGTACTGAGAGTTGTTGTTAGGAGACCCCTGTTCCCAAGATTCTTTGGGAGAAGTCATGTGTTTTCAATGTGCATTGAATAAGCTTAAATGTACTATGTTAATCTGCCCAGCAATTTTAGTCGGCCTCCAGGTCACCAGCTCCACTTACCGATTTAAGAAAATTTATATGCCACTAAGCGGTTTGCAAGAGATGGTAATTACCATTATGAAAATAGTTAATTGAAAACATTAAAACTAAAATTAAGAGGAAGAGAGATTAAAACGTGTCGACATCTGTGGGCTTGGATGGGCTTGCCTAAACAAAAATGTTTTAAGCAGGCACCAAAAAACAGTACAGCAAAGGTTCCTGTCTAATATCAAGCGGCAGGGAGTTCCACAGTGAGGATGTTGACATACTAAAAGATTGATGTCTTACAACTGCGCTGGTGAAATATATTGTATTTCTATTTAAATTATAGAAATCCTTTCTAAATCTGCATATAAATTAGCACGTGTAAATTGCATGTAAATGTTTGCCTTTTGGGTGTGTGATGTGTTTCCTCCTTTTGGGGATGAAGTGTTAGCAGCTGCCCTAGTTGCAGTCCCAGCATGGATGAACTACATGAGAATATATATTTTTAAACCCTGAACAGCTTGGCTTGCGGATGCTAAATATTTGGAAATTAAAAAGAGGCACGAGTATATTTTCAATGCCTGTGTGAGTGGGCACATCATGTCAAATGCATTTTCATTAGTATTATTGTTCTAGGGCTTCTTTCCCATCAATCTTTTTGTGCCATTGCTTCAATAAAGATGAATGTGAGCTGTGTCTCTGCAGCTCAAGCTTAGAAGATTTGGGCAGAGACTGGTTTGCCTTTACCTACAAGAAAACATCTACTAATGGTTCTGCATCTAAAGAAGAGAATAGCTTAGGCACTTAAAAGTTAAAGGGGGACTCAAGTAGAACCATATTTTTTACTACTGCTGTCAGACACACCGACTCTAGGGGACTGAAGGCACTTCAGCCCTGTCAATACTAGCTTTAAGGGGGCTGGGCCCCCTCAATCCTGATGTGGCCCTGCGTATGTTGTGCATTGTGCGTCCAGTGGCCAGCTCCTCCTCACAAATGTGCACAATGTGTGTGACGTTGACTGCCGGCCCCCTCAATTTTGGTGGCAACCTGGTGCCTCTGACCTTGCTACCTGCAGAGTCCTAGTCAAGCTTTGTATGAAAGCACTGAAGACCTAGGGGAGAATGCATGGTTGGGAGCCTACATTTGGGTATTAGGGCTTGGGAAGGTGCTTCAGCAGTGTAGTTGACTGGGCACAATGATCTGAAAAAAAATGCTACTACTTATACCAATCCTCCTCCTCCTCCTCCTCCTCCTCCTCCTCCTCCTCATTATTAAAATTTATATACCGCCCTATACCCAGGGGTCTCAGGGCAGTTCACAAAATAAGATCAAGATATAAAACCACAAAATACAAAATAAAAATAAAAACAACAACCCAATAGCACCCCCCACACATTTTAAAGGGCATCCAGGGGTGTCCAAACTTTTTTCAAAGATTGCCAGATTTAATGAAGTGAACATACATGAGGGCCGACCAAAGTGGTTGAGGTTTTCTTAAGACTGATGTTGCTGAGCTTTTTTTGGGATTTCACCCCAAGACATATACTGCCACGGGGGCCGGTTTAAATTGACCGGTGGGCCGAATTCGGCCCCTGAAACGGACTATGGATATGTCTGGCATTGGATGTAAATCAGATCAGCCAAAGGCCTGGTTAAAAAGGAACGTTTTTGCCTGGCGCCTACAGGTGTATAATGAAGGCGCCAGGCGAACTTCCCTGGGGAGAGTATTCCACAGATGGGAAGCCACTGCAGAGAAGGCCCATTCTTGTGTTGCCACTCTCTGGACCTTTCGAGGAGGAGGCACACGAAGGAGGGCCTCAGAAGATGATCTCAGGGTCTGGAGAGGTTCATATGGAAAGAGGCAGTCCTTGAGGTATTGCGGTCCTGAGCTGTTTATATATACCATCAAGATAACCACTTGTGCACAGAAATGACACATTTATGAGTTATCAGTGGTGAGCTCGCCACATCATCTAGACCAATGTTCTTCACCCTTGGGCCCCAAATGTTGTTGGATTACAACTCCCATCATCCCTAATAACTGGTTAAACTGTGTGAGGATGAGGGGAGTCATAGTCCAACAACATATGGTTGAAAAACTCGGATCTAGACAGAATAACCTAAATGATAAATTCTTGTGATCAAGTTGTATATAAGGTTGGGGTCAGCATATCGCTCCCCCTTATATGTGTGGTGTTATATGGGTCCTGCTGCCATGCCCATACTGGTCCGGCATGGTACTTTGCCCATGTGTGCATGATCAAAGTAGTCGTCCTATAGAAACAAACATGGCAGCCACTGGGCTGTTTCACTGCAAACAAGTCATGTGGTGGCAGCAGGGGTGTGAGAAGCAGAGGTGGCAAGGGCCAGGTAACAAGCAGGAAGTTCTAAACATTGGAGAGAATGTTCCGTGCTTTGGGTAACAAGGCCCAAGCGTCCGGTTTTGGACTGGTTTGCAGCAGGTGACACTCAAGTTTATCAGAAGCCTTTTCCCGCAAGCCATCTGCTTTGGGGATGCTGCCAAAAAATGACACACTGAATGGTCTAGTGGTGGAAGACGTCACTGGGAAACAATTCAGATACAAGAATGAAGAAAGCAAGCTTGGGCTGAGCGCTCCTAAGAGGTTTAGCTGTAGCTGATTTTAACAAGGGTGCAAATTGACAGGGTTTGGGGCAGAAGGTGTTTCCCCAACATCAATTGCTTGACAATTTCAACTGGAGATGCCAGGGATTTAGCTTGTCATTTGACAGGAAAAGCATTCATTCATGTACTGGGTTATAGTCCCTCCCCTTGAGGGTAGAATCTTAGAGATGCTCTGCCTGCTCTCAAGCTTTGATGGGCAAGATGCTCACTTGGAGCTATCTGTGGTTCTGCAATTCCTGACCTGCCTTACTGCCTTCTTTGGGGGATCAGGCATCAAACCAGAAGATGCCAAGATTTCTCTGCTTCAATTCTCATGTCAGTTAAAGCAAGAATCATAGTGACTGGTCTGCTGGTACTGTTACGAAAACTTATTGTTTACTCTACTCTTTTGGAATGGCAGGGTTTATCTGAATAGAGTGTTTGGAAGCAAACATTTTAATGATTGCAACCAATTGGCTGCATCTAAAGAACTTCATTATGCTCACAGTTTGCTTAGTTGCAAAATATGGTGGTTCTGTAGCAGATCTTTGCCTGCTTCTTGTCTTGTGCTAGTGGAAGAAAGTTGTTAGACTGAGTTTTGTTTTTCCTCACACAATGCTCTTGCATGAGGTATGAAACAGGGATGTGCAGAGTTGAATCTTGTTTGATCTAGAACCCAAAATTCTGTCAGGCAGAGCCAAGTACAAAAGACATGCAGTTAGAATTAAGGAACTGGATGTCCCTGAGGAAATGATGAGCCTATAAATTTGCTTTCATTATCAGAACTGAGCTCAGGCTTTCACACAAAAGTCTGCTTCTGATTACCTAAACTTTTGTCATTTCAGTAGCCTAATTTAGCCATTTTGGGCACTTTGTATGGCCTGTTTGTTGACCATTCATCCATTTTTTTTGCGGGAAGGTTAGATGAGGTTAGCTATTTAAAGAGCATTCATTCTAACTTGTTTGCTGGGAGATTAGATGATATTGTGTCAAAGCAAGTGTTAGACTAGTTTTGATTGCATTTTTCTGTCATTTTCCTTATCGCGAAAAGTCCAAAATTAGGGGGGAAGTGGGTTTGTTGTGTAAGAACTTCCAGTCTGTTCCAATTGTGCAACCAAAAATAGCAGACATCTCAGACCTTTGCTGATCTACTGGAAACCTCCCAGAGTCTGCCAGTAGATCCCAGTCTACCTTCTGCCCATTGCTGGGGCAAAAGGACCCTTCTGCATATGAAAGACACCTTTTGCTATCAGAAGGGCACCTTTTTGATCCAAACCATTGTTTCACGTTAACGTGAACATTTTCACACAAAAGTCTGCTTCTGATTACCTAAACTTTTGTCATTTTAGTAGCCTAATTTAGCCATTTTGGGCACTTTGTATGGCCTGTTTGTTGACCATTCATCCATTTTTTTTTGCGTTAACATGAATTTTCACGTTAACGTGAATATTTTTCACGTTAAAACTGAATTAGAACCCCTCCTGTCATTTAATATTTTTGAATTCAATCTCAGCAAAGAGAATTCAGTTCAGATCAACTACAGCACTGTGTTCACCTTGGACATTGTAGGCGGTTTAGTGATTGTTTGCGACTGGGGCCATTCAGCTGAACTGGATGTGGCGGCTTTGTGGCTCTTATTTTCCTCCTGCTCTCTTTTGAACGCTGCCCGCTGAGCAAATTGCTCTGAGGGGTGCACCCCTGTTGTCAAGGCAGCTTTTCTCCATTAACAACCTCTTGCCTTTTCTCTCTCCAGGGTTTGGGATGCTCTTACAGACAATTACATCCCATCCATCACCGAAGACTGGAGGGATCCTAACATTGAGGTGCTAAACGGCAATGTCTCCGACACAGAGGTACTTCCTTGGATTTGTGTCCTCCCCCCCTTTCCTGTCCATGAATCATAAGTTGAAATAATCATTGGCAAGCTTGGGCAGCAGTATGCTGTTGAAGCACAGTCAAATGGGAGGACAGTGGTTAAGCAGCTGCATGAACGCATGCAAAACAAAGATTACAGCTGGCTGCCATTCCAGGAAGCAGAGTAATCGAATGTGAGAACGAAGCTCTTGTCAGGTAGCTGAACAGATCTCTCAGCAATCCTTGAATTGGGGTCACCGTCCTTTGGTAATGGAAAGGCATGTATAATGAGGGGGAACAGTGAATGAAACAGCTTGATATGTGTGTGTCAAGGGAGGCATTGTCCTCTAGGCTGTTGTTCGCTCTGAGATTGACATTGGCGATGTTTGTACCGCCTCTACCCCTGACACGTTCGGAACAATAGCTTGCCAGCCTTCAGGACAATGGTGGCTGTGATGGCTAAAAGAATACACACATCACAGAGCAAAGGATCGTCTGGGTCCTTCTGCATCTGCAGTGTGCCCTTTTTGGAGTGTTGTTGAAAGACTAGAGGGAAAGAGGCTCTTGTGTTAGACTACTTGGAAGCAGTGAGGTCCTCTATCGCCTTTTCCTTCCAACAAAACCTGTTGAACGAGAGAACGAGAGGGCTGGGGGCTGGGGTTAGGATTTTGCCTGATGAATATGTCAGAAATAGGATTCACTATAAGGCTCTGGTCTATATAGAGCTAGAGCATTCTGAGATAAGGAACACCAATTACTGTCTTCTTAGCTTGTGATTTTTTTTTGAAATGAAGGAGAAACCTTTAACACTCCAGTGGAAAGGAAACTCTGGAGATTGGCAGGACATCATACGTTGGTTTGGGATGAGACTAAAGATGAGAATTCATAGTGATGATGAAAACTGTCAAGTCTGGAAGACCCCAAGGGGGTTAGTGGATTTTGAAAGACCCTTGCATTCTTAAAGTAGAGAATGCTTGCATTCTTGAAGTATAATCTGGTGACAATTTTCTTGGTATTTGGATCATCTGGTAAGTCTAATAAGGATTTGGTCTGGGGGAATCAAAGGGGAAGGGACTCGTAGAAACCCGCATCTTAAAAATAACAATATCTGACAATATTTAAGTTAGACATTTTGAAATACTGAAGACAGTATTTATTTTTAACTATGCATCAGAAACTTTTGCCATTTCGGTGTTGGGTGTTTTCACCTCACCACTTCTATAATTTTTGAAACCCGAGGGCTAATTGTAGCCTAGAAAAGAAGAAAACAGAAATGAAGGGAAGGAAAAACATACTTCAAACGCAGCTCTTGGAAATCCACACTCTGTATTCGGAGTCATATATAATTCACAGAATTTGGTGCAATTCCCCCCCCCACCTCCCAGTTGCAGTTAAATTAGGCCTGTAGCATTCAAAAGGCAGCTCACAGCTTTGGGAGCACTTTTCAGCTCTCTTTTTAGTGCATCTGTAGGAGTTTTCAAAGAACACTTCACCCCATGTGCTCAGTGAATACAGAAGATGAAAGGGGGGGGGGTGAGGACATCTTCACTATTGTTGTGTCTAACATGTTTGCATGCCGCTCCCCCAGCAGCCACAAATTTAGCATTAGCGTGAGGACATTCTGCCTGCTCATTTTCATCCAGCTTTCCCACGTGACTGGGATCCCTGATTGGCAAGCATTGCTGCTCTCATGGAGAAGCTCCATGGGTGCACGTTATTTATTGAACAGCATTTATATGCTGTGTGATTGTTGTAAAATCTCTTTGTGGTTTACAGGAAACATTCATTTAATGATAATTAAAAATCAACGTGAAAAAGACAAAAAAGACTGAAGCACACCAAGATCTACATGTCAGGGATACACTTGTCAAAACAAAATTAATTTAAGAAGGCACTGGAAAGAATACAGTGGTACCTCGGGTTAAGAACTTAACTCGTTCCGGAGGTCCGTTCTTAACCTGAAACTGTTCTTCACCTGAAGCACCACTTTAGCTAATGGGGCCTCCCGCTGCCACCACTGCGTGATTTCTGTTCTCATCCTGAAGCAAAGTTCTTAACCTGAGGTACTATTTCTGGGTTAGCGGAGTCTGTAACCTGAAGCGTCTGTAACCCAAGGTACCACTGTACAGTGAAGGTGTTTGCCTGATGTCAATAGGCAGGTGTAGGTATTGCCACACTAAAAGATTGTTTTATTACAAACATGGCTTGAGTATAAGTGCTTAACTGGGCACAGGCGGGGCAAAGCGATTCTGCAAGTAAACAAGTCCCAAGCCATTTAGGGCTTTAAAAAGGTAAAGGGACCCCTGACCATTAGGTCCAGTCGTGGCCGACTCTGGGGTTGCGGCGCTCACCTCGCTTTATTGGCTGAAGGAGCCGGCGTACAGCTTCCAGGTCATGTGGCCAGCATGACTAAGCCGCTTCTGGCGAACCAGAGCAGCGCACGGAAGGTAACACCGTTTACCTTCCCGCCAGAGCGGTACCTATTTATCTACTTGCACTGGCATGCTAGGCTGGCAGGAGCAGGGACCAAGCAACGGGAGCTCACCCCGTCTCGGGGATTCGAACCGCCGACCTTCTGATCGGCAAGTCCTAGGCTCTGTGGTTTAACCCACAGCGCCACCCGTGTCCCTTTAGGGCCTTATATACCAATAATAACACATTGAACTTGGCCTGGTAAATAGATGGCCATCAGTGCGGATCTTGGAGCAGGGGTGTAATCTGCTGACAGAATCTCACTCCTATCAGCAACCATGCTGCAGCATTCCTCACTAACCACAGCTTCCGGATCAAGCACAAGGAAGTGCATTGCTGTAATCCAATACTGAAGCCATCCCCTTCACACAAATGTTGAATATGGGGCTGGGAGGGCCAGCAGACAGGTCAATGGGCAGTGGAGGCAGGGCTAGTGGGTGCAAACTTGCCCGGGGACCATGTGTTTTGCTGCAAGGCTCTTCCTTTCCTGAACAGGAGGAAAAGTCAGCAGCGGGAGTAAGGTTCAAGATGATAAGTGAGGAAAGGAAATGCCCCGTGGTCTGCCTCTTTGTTGCCACCTCCTCCACCTACTGCTGCTGGGAAAGAAAGTGTCCCTCACGCTAAGTGTCCCTCAACAACAAATATAATTTAGTTGTGTATCCGGAGACATTACAAAAAAACAAACAAAATAAAGTGCCTGAGATAGAAACAGTGCAATCTCTTCTTGTCTCAGGAAATTGGCAGTAGGACTCCCAGGGGGGAAAGGGGGGAATGGCAAGGGCTGGCAATAATGGAGCCCCAAACAGTGACACCTACAAGCGATAGGTTCACTGATAGGTGACATTTGGATGTTCACTAAAAACAAGAGTTCAAAGCATTATCACAATGCAGAGAGCTTCTTTTTGATGTCTGTTTGTCTTCAGCCTCAGGAAAAAACTTAGGAAGACATTGCAATCAGTGTTTATCTCTCTGCCACCCCTGCATTTTTTTTTAATATTTAACATAATTGTTACAAAATATAAGCAAAATATTGCAAACACATACATACATACATACATACATATTTCAAATAAGCACATATATATGAAAAAAGGAACAAAAGAGAAAAAAAGAAGAAAAGAAAAAAGAAGAAAAAAATAAAGAGAAAAAAGAAGAAAAGTTGGAAGAATTTCTTCCAAGTTTATTCTACAAATATCTCAATATGAAAAAAATAATAAAATTTCATTGCTTGACTTCCATCACCTCCTTTAAGCAAGATTGTATCTGTTATTCTGTATTTTTCCCATACAATCTCACACAAATATTCTAATTAATAAGTTTTCTAAATCTTTCATAAATCTATTCTAAACACAACCAGTACCTTGCATTTAACCCTTGTCTACATAAACAATCATTTAAAGATTTCCATTGTTTCTGGATTATATATTTTGGTTTTTGTCTCATCAAATCGGTCAGCCGTGCATTTATTTTATTTTTTGAAGTGTTGCTGGATGCATTCTATTTTCCCCCAAAGACACCTGGTCAGCTGTCTAACCCCAAACATCCACTTCAAAGGTAATGGGAAATTCACTTTGGGAAAGGAGTTGTCCCCACTGGCTCTTGCTAACACAAGCTATCCCCAGCCATAGCTTCTAACCCTAATTGATACAGTCAGCACCAGGGTTTGGCATGAATGGGCACCTGCCATGGCCTTTGCATCAAGGAGGCCCTTTGTCAAGCCTCTAGCCCTGTTGATTCTTCCCTTGCTGCCACAACCTGTCCACCTGCCTCTCTTGCAGAGACTAGGAGCAAGGAGAAGAAGCAGCAGACTCTACTCTCCTCCTTGCTGGACCTGGTGGAAGAGAGAAAGGGAATGGGCAGGGCAAGGCCTCACTCAGGGTATCTTGCTCAGATGGGCCACGTAGTAGCTCACAGAGCTCTGTTCTCCAACAGGGAAGGAGTACAGCCAAGAGAGCTCCGGAGCAATATCTGGGAAGCAGCCACCATTGTCTCCCACAGCTCCTGCCACCTAAGGCGGTTGCCTCACTCTGTCAAATGGTAGGGCTGGCCACCATCTGAATCTGAAGGTGGTGGGACAACTGTCAGGATGCTGTCAGCGGCTCCTGGCTGGTTTCCTAGGAAAGTATAAAGACAAGGAAAAGTTACTTACCGTCCTTTTTTATTTCAATACAGTGGTACCTCAGGTTAAGAACTTAATTCGTTCTGGAGGTCTGTTCTTAACCTGAAACTGTTCTTAACCTGAGGTACCACTTTAGCTAATGGAGCCTCCCGCTGCCACCGCACAATTTCTGTTCTCATCCTGAAGCAAAGTTCTTAACCCGAGGTACTATTTCTGGGTTAGCAGAGTCTGTAACCTGAAGCGTCTGTAACCTGAGGTACCACTGTATTTACAGAGAGAGGCTCTGTAGAACCCAGCCTCTTGGATAATGGTGTTGTCCCGAGTGAATCTCCACCCCCCGTCTCTCCCACTTCTTCATTCATCATTCTCACCATCTCCTCTACGCGTGCTGCTACGTGCCCTCTGTCTTTGAGCTCTTTGCTCTCCTACTTTTAACGCTCACCGGGTTCTGGGAGATGGAGGGTCTGGAATGCTTTCTAATGACAACATGTCAGCCTGGTGTTACTCTGGCTCTCCCATGATTTCCCCACTTCCCCTCTCATCTGCCTCTGAGCTGTGACTTCCCTCGAACTCTTGTTGTAAATCTATACTGTCTTCCTCTTCCTCCTCCCTGGAAGGGTCAGGGTGGGGAGGCCGTCTCCACCATTCCTCGTCTGCCCAGTCCCTGACAATAACCAGCCACGGGTTGGGTGTGTCATGTGCACCCCAGCTGAAATTAAAGGAATCATTTCACTTTTATACCTACCTGCTCCAAGAGTGTCATACTTGCCAAGTGTCCTGTTTTAGGCGGGGTGGCCCTGCTTTCTTTGAACGCGCTCCAGGCTCTGCCTTCATCCCAGGGCACCCTGATCTCGTGGGTGGGCGGGCAAGGGTGAGAAGCAGTGGGTGGGTGGGGGCACGAGAAAAGTGGCAGGACGGGTGGGGGGCCAAGTGGGTAAGGGTGAGAGAAGTGGTGGGGCAGCTATGGAGAGAGGAGACAGCACGGGTGGGAGGGTGGCGTCCCACTTTGTCCTCCTGAAATGTTGCAGGATAACTTATGGTCTGTGTGTGTGGTTTGGGAGCTGCACGGTCAGAGAAAAAACAATGCTGTCCAGGGTTGTAAAGACTGCGGAGAGAATAATTGGGTGCTCTCTTCCCCCCTTGGATCAAATCTATGCTTCCAGGTGCCATAAGAAAGCTGCAGAGATAGTGCAGGATAGTGCGCACCCCGGAAATGATCTGTTTCAGCTTCTGCCTTCTGGAAGAAGGTACAGGGTTATAAAGACTAGGACTAGCTGCCTGAGAAACAGTTTCTATCCAAATGTGATTTTGGTTTTAAATGCAGTGTAAGGAGTCTCTACGGGAGTATATTTTATTTAAAAACGGGGTATCAGAGTTTTTAGGGGGCTAACCAGGTTGGGATAGCTGGGATGGCAGGCTTGTTGGTTTTTGAATATCTTATGTAGATTTTTTCAATTTTGTTGTTTTGTATGGGGCAATGACAATAAAGATTATCGTATCGTATCATATTGTAATGTGTGTGTTGGCTTTGTAGGCTGACGCATGGAGAATTGCAGCTTCCACCAGGAGCCTGCTATTCTGCTCAGTCAACAATAACTTATTAGGCCTTATATTATTAATGGGTTTGCTGGAGTGAAGGACTAATTTAATCGGGCCAGGAAGCATGAACAACAGATGGCCAGAGAGATGTTATTTTCAGCGGGCAGTGGAAGCTTGTAGGAGATCTAGCATCCCCCCCAGCAGCATACAGGCATATGATGCGGGTCTTTGAGGATGTTCTTGACAGCCATCGTCACTGTCCTCTCCGATGTTCAGAGCTCCAGGCAGCGTCTTAAAAAAGGAGAAGAGAACAGTTTGTCATTGGTGTTCTGAACTTTATTGCTGTAAAGTCGACACCTCAATTGATTTTCTTTTTTTGGCTGAGGATTATTTGGATGAACTCGAGCCATAAACTGAACTAGTTTGTTTAGCAAAGCGACGAATGTGATCTGGAATTAGTTCCTTTCTTTCTTTTCTTTTTCTTCTGATACTTTTAATGAGGCATCACTCATGTGGCACACTTGATGTTGCAATCTGGAATAGTTTCTTTTTAAAAAATGAACTTTCCAAGCTCTGATGGTGCATTTAGCATAACGTCTGTTCTTGTTTGGGTTAAACCACAGAGCCTAGGGCTTGCCGATCAGAAGGTCGGCGGTTCGAATCCCCACGACGTGGTGAGCTCCCATTGCTCGGCCCCTGCTTCTGTCAACCTAGCAGTTCGAAAGCACATCAAAGTGCAAGTAGATAAATAGGTACCACTCCGGCAGGAAGGTAAACGGCGTTTCCGTGCGCTGCTTTGGTTCGCCAGAAGCGGCTTAGTCATGCTGGCCACATGACCCGGAAGCTGTACGCCGGCTCCCTCAGCAAGTAAAGCGAGGTGAGCGCCACAACACCAGAGTCGGTCATGACTGGACCTAATGGTCAGGGGTCCCTTTACCTTTACTGTTCTTGTTTGGGCCCTTGGATTGCCTCCAGATGTTGAGGGGTTCTTGCTAATCTGCTGGTAGGGTTTCGAAAGCTGAGAGGGACACACTCCTAAGCAAACCTTGAATAACCCTTGCTGTGATGCAGTTTCTTCTTCCTGCACCGCCTTGTATTGTAGCCAGAACTCGCTGACCTTGAAAGCAGCTGAAGAGGCGAAATCACTCCTTTGCTCAGGACCAAGGAATAAATTAAAATAGCTTTGTATTTCATCCAGGTTTTATTTGGAGAAGAGCTTTTTAAAAATGAAATAGCAGTCTTTTAAAATCAATGGAAATAATTCCAGAGTCTAGAAAAGACAAGGTTTGCATACACAACATACATTTCAAGCACAAGAATCCTGGGGTCTATCGTCTACCCACCACAGAACTACAATTCCCAGCACCATTAACAAACTACAGTTCCCAGGATTCTTTGGGGTGGGTGGGGAAGCAATGCACCACTTTAAATGTATGGTGTGTATGTAGCCATAGAGAGAAACCCCTTTACCTCATGGTCAGGTATCAGGGCTGTTCATTTGTAAATGGACGAGTCTCAAGTGAATGTGCAATTGCTTCTCAAAGCTGATTCAGATGGTGAACATTAGGGGTGAAGCACAGGGGCAGAGCACATGCTATGACTGCAGAAACTTCCAGCTTCATAGAATCATGGAATTGTAGAGCTGGAGGGGACCATGAAGGCCATCTAGTCCAACCCCCTGGAATGCAGGAATCTTTTGCCCAACAAGGACCTCGAACCCTTGACCCTGAGATTCAGTGCCCTGTGCTCACCTGGCATCTCTGGGTGAGGCTAGAAAAGGCTCCTGAAACCAAGAAGAGCTTTGGCTTTTCAGTGTACAGTGGTACCTCGGGTTACAAACTTAATTCGTTCTGGAGGTCCGTTCTTAACCTAGAACTGTACTGAACCTGAGGTACCGCTTTAGCTAATGGGGCCTCTCGCTGCTGCCGCCGCACAATTTCTGTTCTCATTCTGAGGTAAAGTTCTTAACCTGAGGTACTATTTCTGGGTTAGCGGAGTCTGTAACCTGAAGCATCTGTAACCTGAAGCACCTGTAACCCAAGGTACCACTGTATTGTCTTTGTTTAGTCGTTTAGTCGTGTCCGACTCTTCGTGACCCCCTGGACCAGAGCACGCCAGGCACTCCTGTCTTCCACTGCCTCCCGCAGTCTAGTCAAACTCATGCTGGTATCTTCGAGAACACTATCCAACCATCTCGTCCTCTGTCGTCCCCTTCTCCTTGTGCCCTCCATCTTTCCCAACATCAGGGTCTTTTCTAGGGAGTCTTCTCTTCTCATGAGGTGGCCAAAGTATTGGAGCCTCAGCTTCAGGATCTGTCCTTCCAGTGAGCACTCCTTCCAGTGCCACTGTATAGCAATGGTGAAAAACCTGTGGTCCCTCAGACTCGCTCTCCCCCTAGCTCTTTTATTTGTGGAGATTTAGCGTGGTTTCCACTCAGCAGTTCACTGGGGACTCAGAAATCAGGGTTCAAATCCCCACTCAGCTATGAAGCTCATTGGGTGACTTTGGGCCAGTTACTGTCCCTCAGCCTGGTCTAACTCACAGGGTTGTTGTGAGGGGAGAATTGACCTGCTAGGAGGAAAGCTGGGATAGAAATATAATAAAATATATTAAATCAATCAATCAATCTTTATTACGGTCCAGAGACCCAACAAATTGTTACAAGCAATGCACAATTCAGACAGCCTACCTCCAGGTTAAACAAGCATTTTGTTCAGACTTAAAGATAGGGATCACTGATTCTTGCAACCACTGATAAAAACCTCACCACTGCTAATGTTCTAGCGTTTGTCCGGTCTTCCAATAGGAACCTGACATAGTGAGCCTCTGATTTTCCTGGGAAAGGTACCAGCAAGGGTAATATCAGTTCAGCCCTGGCTTACTCGTATTTCGCACAGTGCAGCAAAATATGTTTTATAGAATCGATGTTTTGAGCACTCGACCTGCTGGGAGGAAAGTTGGGATAGAAATATAATAAAAGATATTAAATAGATAAAAGCTTTGTGCAGTTTTCACACAATGCCATTCTTGTCTAAATGCTGTCCAGCATTTAAATGCTGCCCAATATTATTTTTCAATTGTCTAGAGCTGTTGTTGTTTTCACACTGCAAATGATACACAATTGATGATGGCCCCCCTTCCTCACATTTACATTGCTTTTCCTTTGCACTGAAATAACAGAGTTTTTTTGATGGAAGACGGCCTGCAGTGGAATGGAAACAGTGCAATGAATACAGGGCAGAATGGAAAACGGTTCCTTCTTGTATCCCTACCGATGAATAACATACACAGAGACACTGGCAGAAACAGTAAATCTGGATAAAATGGGGGAAAATAGGGGCGACATTTTGATGTTGTGTGCGTGCTGCGAAAAACGTGCCTGCATAAAGAGCACTGAGTACACAACAAAGCACCCGTAATGAAGTGTTCCTAAGGAAAAAAAGGTGGGCAGCCAGGATCCTACCCAACTGCCTGCTAAGAAGTCAGTTTGCCCCCAGAGCTGCCCTATGAGTACAAATGTGCATTTGGCCCTTATTTTTTAAATTACGTTCAAAACACTGTGTCATTCGTGCTTGGTGCAATTTAATCTGTTTTAAACCCATTAGGCTACCTGTATTTTATGTCCTGGCTGCTCTGCAATTCTTCCTTGACCTCTTAGGCTCCCGTCACTTAACGTTCCTGACTGCAAGTGTGCTGTAGGGGAGATGGCTGGAATATTTTTGCAGGCCTTTAGAAGTGGGTGGGGCTCCCTTTTTTTGGCCTGAGGGCCAGATTCCTTGGTGGGCAGGAGCTGGCTCTAAGCTTGTGGGACCTTTTGTCAAAACACTGGTTCCCCTCTTATGTGGGCCCAGGTAAGCTTGCTTGATGCATGCAAGAGCTTGGCAATTGATGGGAATCGGTAAGAGGATATATTAATTATGTGTGTGTGGGTTAACAGCAAAGGAAAAAAGTCTGAATTCAAAAGCATGGGGCCTGTACCCAGAGAGCCCCAGTAGCAGAGTTTAAATGCTATTGTAAAGCAGTTTAGTGAAACATAGGAATAGTTTATTAAACCTTATTTCATTCTGCTGTGTGAAGCAGCTGACTCCCTTTTACCCTCCTGCAATGAAATAGACTATACAGTGAAGTCAGTTGAAAAATGCTTTACTTACTTATCTGAGGCCACAGACCTGCATTGTCCTATGCAGCAGCAATTGGAAATGCAGCTAAAAATATTCTTAGTAGAAATATGGAAATATAGATTCAGACATGTGTCTGAAGCCAGAAGCCATGTTGAGTCACATCCGCCTCCATTGCTTACAGCATGGAGAAGGAGGGTAAGGGAAGGGAAGGAAGAAATACACCACTTCCTCCCTCACTGGGGGTGAGGAAGCGTGATCTAACTCTGTGGTCCTTAACCCCTTCATATACTAACTAGCAAAATCATGCAGAGTTATGTTTGAACCCTAAACGTCCCACAGCAACCAGCACTGGGTGGCTGGGATTCGCCATGTTAACTTACTACCATGCCTTGACGTGATGTTATATTACAGAAATTAATATGGTGGCTGAGGGTGTCTAGAGCAGTTGTTCGCACAGCAGTGGGCCCTGCCAGCACATCACACCCACCCACACCCACACCCACACACCCACACACACACCAGCAATTGCCCATGGAGGCTTTGTGTTGGGTCTGCAAGCAAAGCAGGTGCATGTCAAGTATTGTGGCCTCTGCGCAGGGGGTATATTTGTAAGAATTAGTAGTGACTTCCGGAAAGTGGATCGCAAGGCTCTCGCCTGCCTTGTTCCACAAGCTCTGCAGCAGCTCTAGTGGGTGTTATGCAATCTCAGCTTCAGGAAGCGGGTGATGCGAGTGGCGTCAGCCAGTGCAGCAATTCAGTCAAATAAACTGCTGGAGCCAGTGAAACAGTGAGGCCAGAAAGTATTGATCGCCTTCCTAAATAAGAATCAAACAGGAAGGGAGGACTTCCTGCCTTTTTGGAATGGCCCTTATAAGCTGAAGGCTGAGTGTGAATCGCTAGGGAACCAGAACTGGTCCCTTCAGAGAAAATCTCTGGCTACAGCCTTCCTTTAGCATGAGTGTTGTTTTTAAATTTCCTGTAAAGTAATTCAATTCTGAAGAGGCTGGCTTTAAGTAATCAAATCAGAATGGCCCTTCTAATGCAGCTCCCTGTTTTTACAGTGGCCAGCCAGCAGGACCCAAGAACAAGACCCCTCTCCCCCCTTGTATTTCCCAGCAACTGGTATTCAAAAGCATCACTGCCTTCTACTGTGGAGGCAGGGCACAGCTACCTTGGCTTCTAGCCATTGATAACCTTATTCTCCATGAGCTTCTGGTTCCAGTTGTTGTTTTACGCTTCACAATGCCCCTGATGTAGGGGCCACTTTATGGGAAATGAGAATGGCAGCTAGACAAATAGGAAGAGCCCTGGTGAATCAGACTAAAAACTCATTTGATAAGACATTCTGTGGCTGGGTCAGATACCTATCAGAAGACCACAAGGAGGTCATTATCGTTATAATGGTAGGGGTCAGGGCCATATTTAGGTTCGATGAGGCTCTAAGCTACTGAAGGTAATGGGGCCCTTTATATGTCCAGCTGTCCTTTGTCAACAACAAATTGTTGCTGTTTTTTGGGTTGAATAAATGCTATATGGTGATTTATGGACCTAATAGGTATCTGAAGCCATTTGCACATAACAAAATATGTATTTTATCAAATTAATTGCTGAACTGAAATACAATTAAGAAGAAGTATATTAACAGTGAAATAATGGTTAAGCTCTAACTTTAAATGATCAGAGGCCCATTACTTACATCATAGGAGCCCACAAAACACTGTATGTAGGTTTTGTTTTATTTGTTTTGTATCTTATATTTTGGAAATGTATATGCAGTTTTTTCCCCTTTACATTTTTGGGGGGCCCCCAAGAGAGTGGGGCCCTAAGCGATAGCTTGTTTAGCTTATACATAAATCCGGCAGTGGTAGGGGTCCAGCACCAGAAGTTGGCCAATGGCTCAGATCTGAAAAGAAACATTCTCCCTCTTTGCACCGATTCATAGAATCATAGAATATTAGACTTGGAAGGGACCCTGAGGGTCATCTAGTCCAACCCCTGCAAGTCAGGAATCTCACCTAAAGCATCCATGACAGGCGGCCACCTGTATTTGGAGCCAATCAGAGTGAAAGGAGGTGAGTCGGTCATTGAGGATTGGCTCCTAGAGAAGGCGAGAAGGAAGAACATAAATGAGTTGTTGCTTTGTATGCTCCAGAGTTAATAATTTAGGCACACTGAAAACACAAGGTGCTTCCATTTCAGGAGAACGGTGCGCACCTAAAAAAGTAGATCTAGCTGAAAGGTGATCTGCATTGATTGGTGCAACGCATCCCTAATTATTGTTACTGTATAATTAGATTATTGTCTAGTCTTAGAAGGCCCTCAATAAACACATGAGACGTAACCGGCTGTGTTCTTAGATAAATAAGGTATACTATTAATTGTATCGGGGACGTGGGTGGCACTGTGTGTTAAACCACAGAGCCTAGGACTTGCTGATCAGAAGGTCGGCGGTTTGAATCCCCGCGACGGGGTGAGCTCCCGTTGCTCGGTCCCTGCTCCTGCCAACCTAGCAGTTCGAAAGCACGTCAAAGTGCAAGTAGATAAATAGGTACTGCTCCAGTGGGAAGGTAAATGGCGTTTCCGTGTGCTGCTCTGGTTCGCCAGAAGCGGCTTAGTCATGCTGGCCACATGACCTGGAAGCTGTACATCGGCTCCCTCAGCCAATAAAGCGAGATGAGCGCCACAACCCCAGAGTTGGTCACAACTGGACCTAATGGTCAGGGGTCCCTTTACCTTTACCTTTATTCATTATATCAAATTGTAAATTTCAACAGAAGTAACTCATAAAGTTCAACAAACGAACAAAGCAGAAGACCCAGTGGATCAGATAATTCTCTAGTCAGTTCATGCATAAGGTCCATCTGTGTAATGGTGTCTGTTCCACCTTTCTGTTCATAATGTCCAAACAATCCACATGAAAGATTTTTACAGTTCCACAAAGTCCTATCACAGAGTCTAGACAAGGATTTCTGGAATATTGGCGTTGTTTCACCATCCTGGGCTTCATCAGTAGTTAAAGCACATGTGTGATATTACAAGACAGTGGATCTTATGGCATAGTAGTAGCTGTGGACCACTTTATGAGTTACTTCTGTTGAAATTTACAATTTGATACAATGAATAGTATACCTTATTTATCTAAGAACCCAGCCGGTTATGTCTCATGTGTTTATTGAGGATGCTTTACGTGACCATAGGTTTGTTGTTGTAATCTTAGAAGGTTGCATAATCTTAGGAGCAGACCTGGCTGTGGCTATTGTGAAGGGACCCTTCACTTGTGAATTTGCCAGTACACTCCTGGCTGTGTGAAGAAGACACAGCCAAATAAAATTTAATGGTGGAGGGAGAACAGAATTGGTGGTGTCCTGGCTGGGTCTCCCTGGGCTCTGGAAGCTGCCCGAAAATGCCAAGTGGTAGTGCTGAGCCACACCTGAGCCACACTTCATATTGATGCTTCTTGCCAGATATTTCACTGCTATTGCCTGCCGGGTGTCATTATCTCCTCTCTAGGCTTCTCCTCTGAGCTCTTGTTTTAGTGAACGATCCCTCTTTTCCTCCAACACTTTCCCCTCCCAGATATCTGGGGGAGACGAGGAAACGAAACAAGTACGCATGTTGCATGGAGGGGGATCTTGGGGGATTTTAATGAAACATGGCAGACCCTTTTGAACTGCTTCTTAGAACTTTGGTTTTCTATTTTTTAAAAAAACAAAAAAAGCAGAGAGAATACCTGCCCGGTCCATTTAGGAAAGATTAGCCTAAGGACCAAAATAAAAATAGAAATAGAATAAACCTAAATGGGGACCACCCATACCTGCTACTGAATCAGCATGCGGCTTGGGTTTTCTTCCCCCTTCAGATCCACGAGAAGGAAGAGGAAGAGCTTAACGAGAAGAGTGAAAATGACTCTGGTATTAACGAGGAGCCTCTACTCACAGCAGATCAGGTACACAATCTTCCCTTGGCCTTTCCTGTGTAAAAGATGGGAAATTCTAAGGCACCTTCTGCCACCCGCTCGGCAAACGTGCTCAGCCTTTTCCGAAGAGCGGTATTTGCCCGTTAGGCAACCCGCTTTCTTTCCAGGCTCAGCAAATCTGCCTTGAGAAGTTGCTCACAACGGTGGCTGGAGAGCAGGTGGAGATTTATGGGCATCTTGAATGCTTTCAGATGTCAGCTTTGCCATGCATCCCCCTACATTGGCTGCAGAGCAAACAGAAAACATGTACAGGGTTGTCACTACACGGCTAACCTGTTGTCCCCAGACTATCTAACAGCTGTCCAAGATTTCAGAATGAAACAAACTCCTGTGTTGCAAAGAGAACGTCAGCAATGTCTAGGCAACACAATGACCATATACATACCCAATAGACAATCTTTATAGAATTCCTTCAAACTATATCAAATACAAAGACAAGCTGTGAAGCTTTGTGTATTCAGCAAATATGATGTCCAACACTGAACAGTGATTCCGGATATTGACTACTGTTTCGTGGAATTCTTCATCAGCATGGTGGGAGGATGTAGCATTGCTTCATAAACTGAAAATAAAATTTTACAGATGATGACCTGCATTCACATACCACTTTACAAAAATTATAAACCATAATACATACATACATACTATAATAAGATGGGTGTCACAGCTTGTCTTTCATCGTACACAGTCTGGTAAAGGTAAAGGTACCCCTGCCCATACGGGCCAGTCTTGACAGACTCTGGGGTTGTGCGCCCATCTCACTTAAGAGGCCAGGGGCCAGCGCTGTCCGGAGACACTTCCGGGTCACGTGGCCAGCGTGACATCGCTGCTCTGGCGAGCCAGAGCCGCACACGGAAACGCCGTTTACCTTCCCGCTGGTAAGCGGTCCCTATTTATCTACTTGCACCCGGAGGTGCTTTCGAACTGCTAGGTTGGCAGGCGCTGGGACCGAGCAGCGGGAGCGCACCCCGCCGCAGGGATTCGAACCGCCGACCTTTCGATCGGCAAGCCCTAGGCGCTGAGGCTTTAACCCACAGCGCCACCTGCGTCCCTAGACACAGTCTGGTACCTCACTTCATTTAAAGATTTTGAGAGACTTTGAGACTAAAGATTTCATTTTGTACTTGTTATGGTTTTAAGGAATTCTATAAAGATTGTCTATTGCGTATGTACATGGCCATCGTGTTGCCTAGACATTGCTGACAAGATTTCAGAATGGCATCTCTTCATGGAGGTGATGGGAATTAAACCTGAGACCACCTGCATGCAAAACAAACCTTCTGTATGTGGCGTGAGAGGGCATTGTCTTTGCCTCAGGCAGCAAAATGTTTTGGGTTATCCCTAGGAGCCCCCAAAGCAGGCAATGGAACATTTTTTAAAAACAAAACAAAAAGGGAAATTCCACCCTGCAATTCTTCCCAGGAAGCACTGGCTCCTAAAGCTGAGAATCCTCCCTGCTCAAACTGGTCAGTGGTTTTCAACACCATCCCTTTCTCTCATCCCTCACCCACCACAGTTTTTGGAGGAAAAATTCCTCCTAAAAATCTTTAGATCTCCTTCTGCCTGTGGCCTTGTGGGGACTGGAATATGGAGAATGAGAGAGAGCATGCGTGAATTAGTATGTGGGTAGAAACAGCCTCAGCCGCCTGTTGACGCAACATTGCTATAGGATAAAAGGACCATCTGAACAGCTTCTAAAAATAAACACAGACCTGATTGTAGTGTAACGCTGTGTTGTGGGGTATATTTTGCCTGGGCATAAATGTGACAATTGAAGTAAATGCACAAAAAATGGCTTCTGTCTTTTTTGGGGAATGCATGAATGACACAATCACTGCCTCTTTCACCAGCTAACTGAGAAGCTTATGAGGGGTGTGCCATCACCCCTCAGGAGTAGAGCACATCCTTTGTGTGCAAAAGGTCCCGGGTTCAAACCACGGCGTTTTGAGGTAGGGCTTGGAGAGACCTCTCTCTGACACCCTGGCTAGCCACTGCCAGTTACTGTAAACCAGGGATGGAGAGCCTGGGGTTATCCAGATGTGGCTGAACTACAACTCCCATCAGTTTTGACTATTGGCCATGAAGTCTGGGCCATGTAGCCACATCTGGAGGACCACAGATCAGCACATTTTTAAAAAAGAAGTTTAATCAGTTACCGATCTTTGCTATTCTTCTAGCTTCCAAGTTCTGTCTTGGGAAGCCTCTAAATGCTTTCAGCATGCGGAGTTGAAGATCCTTGAAGCAGCAGGAGATGGCTCTCTCTGTCTGAGACCCCAGAATATCACAGCCAGCTAGAGCTGGCAATACTAGATTAGATAGACAAATAGTTTAATCTCATATAAGGCAGCATCCTTTATAGCTAACAAACCTCTAAGAGGGGGTGGGGAAGACACTTTAGAGTCATGGGGTACTGCACAATGTGGTCTGATAGATTTTTTATTTACCAAATTTCTATATCACCCTTCATTCACCCACCCATCACAGGGTGGTTTACAATATAAAGGCACAAAAATACACAGCATAGTAAGATTTAGAGTTGGTGCTCATGCTAGCTGTTAAATTTCACACCGTCTTTTCCCCACAGAATCCATATACTGTGGTTCAGTGGGATTCTTGCTTTTGTCTCTCGGGTTTGAGGAGTGAGTCGGTCATTAATATTGGGAGCTTATCCCATACTGAGAGGCTTTCAGCTGCACCTGAGAATTTCTGTTCGTTACCATGGCAATGATACTCCATTTATTGAGCGGCTGCAATGACCCACTGTTCCAAGCCGTGTTTTCTGCAAGGAATGCAGGAGACTTATATACTTTTGAAAGATGGCGGCCTTGATAAGAAAAAAGAAAAAAGAAAAACAAGTGATCGATGGAGGAGAGCTTTGTTTCTTTCCCATGGAAGGCATTCCAACTCTTAAATTTGTTTTAGGAAGGGCAATGCTGTTAACAGTGTCAAAATATTTGAAGAAGAAGGGCCGTGGAGCATTTCCCCCTAAAGCCTGGTTGTAATCCCTGTTGGATTGCTATTGGATCAACCTTGGGATCCAGCCACCAGACACGTAGATGTCAAGAGACATCCCACAGGAACGATTAGGAAGTGCATTGGGAATTGGCAGGTGGCCAAGTAATGGCCGCTAACTGGAAATCTTCCAAACCATTTGATAGATAGCAATGGCGTAGTAATATTTGGGAGAGACTATGCCTAACAACAATCATAAAAGAAGGAAGAAGAGCAAGCAGCCAATACAGTCTGCATTATACATTTCAAGCACTATGATACCGCTTTAAAGAGGCATGGCTTCCCACAAGGAATCCTGGGAAGTGTAGATTGTTAAGGGCACTGAGAGTTGTTAGGAGACCCCCATGTTCCCAGAGCTGCAATTCTCAGAGTGGTGTAACACTCAATCCCTCTTCCCAGAGAAGCAGAAAGATGAACACAATAACAACCCCATGAGTGGGTAATGAATTTTGTGCAAATTGTTATCTCATCATGTCAAAGCATGGTTCTTGTTTTAAAATATTGGCAGCACGGTGCTCATCAAGGATGTTGCATACTATATTTCCTAAAGTGTATCGGGATGACTTGTATCTAGCTCGTCTCTGTAAGGATTTGTGGTCTGGAGGGAAGCTGGAGTGGAAAGGTCAACAAAGAGTAGCTCAGACAAAGGATCCAGGCTAGAAGAGGGCCTGGTGTAGAATCCTATTGGTCCCTTGTGTCACCTGATTCCTCTTGACTCAGTAGCTGCAATACCACCTTCTGGCCGTGTGAAATGGTGCCACTGCAGCACACCAGAGGGCAGCCTATCAGCAAGCGGCTTCAAGGATGGGGGTAGGGCTGATGGAGTTGTTGTCCAGCCACATCTGGAGACAACCTAGTTGGCAAAGGCTGATGTGGAGTACTAGGTTCCTCCATGGCTCAGTACCCAAATATTCCTTGTAGTTGTGGCAATCACACAGGGCCCCCGGACGTTTGACGGTCTATTGACCCTGTGCCACCACTGCGATTTCTTTCTTCGCTGCCACCAACCCGTTTCTCCTCACGGGTCCAGAGTCCAGACAGTTGTTAACATTAACAAATAATCAAGTTTATTTATAGGCATGAACAAGCTTATGGTTTCAGTTAATTTTTCTTAGCAGTTTCTTAATCCTAGTTCCGTAACTGTTCTATGTGTTCCTAACAACTTCAAACTGATTATCCCAACTAACTATCTGACTCCACCTAATAATTCCTCTCACCACACAACTCGACCAACCCACAGACTAAACCTTCCTCTTCCTTCTTCAACTCCCAACTCTCAACTGACTTTCGCACAACACTGACTTTCACTCTAACTACTCCTATCAGTTTCTACTGGCCAAGCAGATCACACTCATTTTTAACCCTTTCCTTATGACCCACCTAGGAGGCAAACACCACAGTAGTCTTCTCCTTAATAGTGACTTTGTGGCTTTTAGAATTGTGTACTATGCCTTAACACATCTGGGTTATTTTGAGACGACTGGATTGTCCCTAAGCATGTCCATGATTCCCAGATTCTCGTGGGCACGTTCTCGCTTTCCCCCCATGGTTCTCCCTCCATTTTATCATCACAACATGTGAGGTAGGGCATGTTATGTTGAGAGATAGTGACTGAAGCTGAGCCAAAGACGATTTTTTTTTTTAAAAGGTATTTTCAGTCTCTTAGATTGTAAATTTATAAAGTGTAAAAGACCTTGAGTGTTTTGAGCAGGAAGGTGGCATACAAGTGTAGCAAATAAATGTGTTTGGACTTGGTTGTCATTTATTGCATCTGTGTGTGTTCACGCTGTAGCCTAGATGATTCAGCTTTCATCAATGGTATTTAAAGTGCCTTGATAAAAATAATAATGAATGGTCCCTATAAGGTACATTTGCCTAAACTACCCAACAGGTACACTGAAGAAAATGTATTCTTGCCGAGAAATTTAAACATCAGCTAACATTCCATTTTGTCTTGGAAGAAAATAAATAAAACACAGCATTTTCATAATAAAATTTAATGTCTTTTCTTTCTTTCTTTCTGCACTGAAGCCAAACATAATTCTTAAGCAGTTCGTTCTTTTTGCAGGTGATTGAAGAAATCGAGGAGATGATGGAGAATTCACCAGACCCTGAAGAGGAAGAAGATATTTTGGAGGAAGACGATGGTGGAGAGAACAGCAGCCAGGCCGACTCTGTCCTTCTGCAAGAGATGCAGGCGCTGACACAGACCCTGAACAACAACTGGTCCTATGAAGGTGAGGGCATTTGGGCCTGGGCTATAAGGTCCAGGGAGGAAGATCTGCTGCTTTCTTAGGGACAAACTACACAGCACATTAGCTTCTAATCTGTACCTTTAAGTCTAGGGTTTCTTTACACAAATCCCGACCTTTAACACTTTACCCACAACAATGGTCCCAATCTGGATGCTGCCCCCACCTGGAATTTGCAGGGGGGGGCGGGCGGGAGAATCTCTCACCCATATGATACACCATAAAGCATTCTTTACCCACTTTAAATAGTTATGGCTTCCTTCAGTGAATACTGGGAACTGCAGTTAAGGGTGCTGACCTTACAGATCTGCAACTCCCAGCACCCTTAACAAACTACAGTTTCTATGATTCTTAACGTGGTAAAAGAGTACTTTCAACTTATGTTGCATCTACAGGAAGTCTGATCATAGATCCCCAACATCAGGTCTCCTTTGACCTTACTGTAAGATTGCCTCCAAGTCTCCACTGGTGTTCCACTGGCAGCACAGACCTTTGAAGTGGAACATAGGAAACTTCCCTGTTGGTAGACCTGTAGTTTGTCTGGTTCCATATTTCTGTGCTGGCAGCAGCCCTCTGGGGTTTCAGGCAGGAGACATTCCCATCCCTACCTAGCGATGCCAGGGATCAAACCTGGGAGCTCCTGAAGGTGAAGTAGATGCTGTCTAAAGCTGAGCTGTAACTGTCTTCCCATTGAGTGACAGTGGGGCCTGGTGCAGCCAGAGCCAATGATAGGTAAATTAAAGGTAAAGGGACCCCTGACCATTAGGTCCAGTCGTGGCCGACTCTGGGGTTGCTGCGCTCATCTTACTTTATTGGCTGAGGGAGCCGGCGTACAGCTTCCGGGTCATGTGGCCAGCATGACTAAGCCGCTTCTGGTGAACCAGAGCAGCGCACGGAAACACTGTTTACCTTCCCGCCGGAGTGATACCTATTTATCTACTTGCACTTTGACATGCTTTTGAACTGCTAGATTGGCAGGAGCAGGGACTCAGCAACGGGAGTTCACCCCGTTGCGGGGATTCGAACCACCGACCTTCTGACTGGCAAGTCCTAGGCTCTGTGATTTAACCCACAGCGCCACCCGCGTCCCTCCAATGATAGGTAGAGCCAATGACAGGTAGAGCCAACTAATTCTGGTTTTGCCTCCACCTCCCTTCGTCCCAAGTTCTTCAAGGGCAACAAGGAGGAGGAAGCTGCAAACCAATGCCACGTCCCAACTGTTTGGAGGGGCAGTGTCTCCATCTCCCCAATGGACTAGCCTTTACTGCAATGAGCAACACTCAATAATGCATTCCACTTATTTGGATGCTGATTCTTTTCCCCTGTTCTCTGCAAAGTGTTGCGGTGTCCTCATGACAGCTCTGTTCTTGTGGAATATAGCAGGACTGCATACAAGTGATGATGCGTTTCTTTTTATCATCAGTATGCAGATGACACCCAGCTCTACCTCTCTTTTAAATCAGAACCAGTGAAGGCAGTGAAGGTCCTGTGTGAGTGCATGGAGGCAGTTAGAGGATGGATGGCGGCCAACAGATTGAGGTTGAATCCTGACAAGACAGAAGTATTGTTTTGGGGGGATAAGGGGCAGGCAGGTATGGAGGACTCCCTGGTCCTGAATGGGGTAACTGTGCCTCTGAAGAACCAGGTGCGCAGCCTGGGAGTCATTTTGGACTCGCAGCTGTCCATGGAGGCACAGGATAATTCTGTGTCCAGGGCAGCTGTCTACCAGCTCCATCTGGTACGCAGGCTGAGACCCTACCTGCCCACAGACTGTCTTGCCAGAGTGGTGCATGCTCTGGTTATCTCCCGCTTAGACAGAATGCAGCAGCTAGACTGGTGACTGGGAGTGGCCGCTGGGACCATATGACACTGGTCCTGAAAGACCTACATTGGCTCCCAGTATATTTCCAAGCACAATTCAAAGTGTTGTTGCTGACCTTTAAAGCCCTAAATGGCCTTGGTCCTGTATACCTGGAGTGTTTCCATCCCCATCGTTCAGCCTGAACACTTAGATCCAGTGCTGAAGGCCTTCTGGCAGTTCCCTGATTGTGAGAAGTGAGGTTACAGGGAACCAGGCAGAGGGCCTTCTCAGTAGTGGTGCCCGCCCTGTGGAACGCCCTCCCATCGGATGTCAAGGAAATAAGCAGCTATCCTATTTTTTAAAAGACATCAGAAGGCAGCCCTGTTTAGGGAAGTTTTTAATATTTAATGTTGTATTGTTTTTAACACTTGATTGGGAGCTGCCCAGAGTGGCTGGGGAAACTCAGCCTGATGGGCGGGGTATAAATATTAATTATTATTATCATTATTATTTAGCATGAGCTCAAAATGTCCAGTTTATGCTATGCTTTAACACTGGTTTATTTATTTGTAGGCTACCCCATCTTTAGAGCCTGGGGTGAGTTACAGCTTTTCAAAACAAGCAATAAAGCAAACGAAAATGGGCACAAAATGCCCTGCCGAGTACATAAAACCATATGCCAAAGCACCCAAGCTTAACCCTGGATGCTAAAAGCCCAGCTAATTAAAAACGACGAACAAGAAAATGCATTGCAATGATTCTGAAATAGGTCTGGCCTTGGATTGCTTTGCCCTTTGAGGGAGGCAAGCACGTGTTTTTAAAGCAGTGTTTCCCAACCTTGTGCCTCCAGCTGTTTTTGGACTACAATTCCCATCATTCCTTGCCACTGGTCTTGCTAGTCAGGGATGATGGGAGTTGTAGTTCAAAAACAGCTGGAGGCACAAGGTTGGGAAACACTGTTTTAAAGGATGTGCAGTAGGTTTGTGGAAGGGAGCCTAGCCACCCACTCATCTCCCGGGATACATATGCACATTTTTAAACATTGGGGGTCATGCTTTTCCAAAACATGCTCCTTTCCCTTTTGACATGTAGGTGGTTTGAGTGGGTACATTGCATGTGCATGCTCCTCCAAACACACAACATAATTTCCAGATCTGGGCAGATATGGTACCTGTTTTCTGTAGCATTGGGCAACAGTGGCGCCCTGGACCTGTTGTTCAGGGCTTTGTAAATTAATATAAGGTTTGCTGAAGGACAAGAAATCTTTAGGGGGGGAACCGTCATGGGGGGAACCCCCGAAACAGTCCAACGTGGCCTAAGCATGTTCAGTGGGCATGGAATGTGGATTGACTGATAGGGTGGAGTGGAGACAGAAAACCAGGTGGGAGGGGAAATGGAATGGAGTCTCTGGAAGAGGGCATGGCTGGCTGGCTCCCTTCAGCACTGAACAAGAGCACTCTGCACACCTGGCAATGTTTTGTTGCAGGCACATGTTTTATTCTAAGTACGGTAAAACCAGCTTCCGAATACCACCCTGCAATGTATAATGGATTGGTTCAAGTCATCTATTCCAAAAGCTTTTAAGCAACTAAAAAAGGAACCTCCAGTTTATCTTGCCACATGTTTTGGGGTTGCTGTTTTATTATTGAAAAAAGAGCATTTTAAAAAAGTAAGGTAAAGGTAAAGGTAAAGGTACCCCTGCCCGTACGGGCCAGTCTTGACAGACTCTGGGGTTGTGCGCCCATCTCACTTAAGAGGCCAGGGGCCAGCGCTGTCCGGAGACACTTCCGGGTCACGTGGCCAGCGTGACATCGCTGCTCTGGCCAGAGCCAGAGCCAGAGCCAGAGCCGCAGTTGTTGTTACAAAAGTAAGTTGTTACAAAAACTCCAGGTGGCAAGCACTGTGTTGCTTTTCCGCTTGGTTGGGAGAGAATGCCTCTTAGAGGATGATGTCGCCCTACTACAACAAATGTGGTCAACAGTATCAAAAGCCACTGAGAGTTTGAGGCGAATGAGCAGGATCATGCTCCCTTATCTCTCAAATGTAATCAACACGGGCAGCCAAGGCAATTTCAGTGCCATGACCAGGCCAGAACGAATTGAAATAATCAGTTTCCTCCAGGCACGCTTAAAGCTGGACTGCTACCACCTTCTCATGCACCTTGCCTGAAAAGGGGGTATTCACCATTGGGCAATACTTCTGGGTCCAGGGAGGTTTTCTTAAGGAGGGGGTGGACCATTGCCTCCTTCAAGGCAGACAGCACACACCTCTTCTCCAGTGAAGCATTGGTCATTCTCTGAAGCAACTGATTAAAATTTTCTTTAATTAGGTTGCAGCCCTGCTTCTGCAGCCCTAAAATGCAAAATAACAAGGGCTGCATTAATTAGTTAGTTCAACACTGGACATGTCCACTTAGGAGTAAGTCCCAGTGTGTTAAATGGGTAAAGGATTGCAGCCTTAGAAGGACTAGTTAATTTTTTGATTGAACAGTCGATTAAATTATTTTTTAAAAATTATGTCTTTAAACTGTAGGTGATGCCTCTTCTCAAATGTTGCCTGCTGTGTATGCTTTCCCCCCATCAGAAGTATTCTTTTTTCCATATTCACATATTTATTAATATCCATTAATTTACTAAAATTCCTAGAACGAGACTGCAATCCTATACACACTTATCTGGGGATAAGTTCCACTAAGCTCAGTAAGGCTTCCTTCTGAGTTGACATGCATTTCTTTGAGTGACAGCCCTAGAAATAACGCTTTGCATTAGTAATGCTTAGCATTTATAACGGTATGCATTTATATAGTGCTTTGTGATTGTTCAGATTAACACTTAGCTTTTATATAGCATAGCGCTTTGTGGGTGTTCAAAATAATGCTTAGCACTTACGTGGCGCTTTCTGAATGTTCAAACGGCGACTGTCTCAGTATAGCCTTATTACTTCCTTTGGCAATGCAGCCCACTGATATGCTAAGTTGCTTAAACATGTATGTCTGCCTCTTTCCATCCTTCGAAGGCTTGAAGCACATGTCTGTCTCAGAGCTTTCAGAGCTCCTGGATCGCGTAGAAGTTGCTATCCGGGACTACTCAGAAGAACTGGTGCAGCAGCTGGCTCGCCGGGATGAGCTGGAGTTTGAGAAGGAGGT
Source organism: Podarcis cretensis (assembly GCF_951804945.1). Lineage (NCBI taxonomy): Eukaryota > Metazoa > Chordata > Lepidosauria > Squamata > Lacertidae > Podarcis > Podarcis cretensis. The sequence continues at coordinate 34,614,695 of NC_137185.1, read as the reverse complement.
GAAGAACTCCTTCATCACGGTGCTGATTGAGGTCCAGAACAAGCAGAAAGAGCACAGAGAGGTGATGAAGCGAAGGCGGAAAGAGAAAGGGCTGAGCCTACAGAGCAGCCGAATAGAAAGGGCGACCCAGATGCCACTCAAGGTGGGCAAGGAATGAAAAACAATGGTTTAAGGTGGAGGCAAGCAACATCTGGTCTGTTGAGGAGGGCAACATCTCAAGGGTTGATGGTGGCAGGTTAGGGTAAGGTGCGAGGTGAGGATATTTATAGTAAGAGTAATAAAAAGAAATTGTTATTTAGGGGAATTGAATTTAATTCTAAATTATATTCCGGAAACGTGGGAGATTTCAAGGGGTCAAAAAAAATGGATGTACCGTTTTATATTAGAAGCCAAAAAACTTGTTTTGATGAATTGGAAGAGCCACAAAAAGAGCACATGGATTGATAATATGGACAGATTAGCAACATATGAACAAATTGCATGTTGACACAAATTAAGAATGGATAAATATGAAGAAATCTGGAAGGAATATTTAAGCGATAATGTGGATAGTGGTGGTAAGTGGGGAGAGGAGAGAGAAGTGGGAAAATATTGTTAGAAGGGTGCAGTCATAGGTATATCAGTGTATTTAAACCTGAATTGTCGAATTGTGTTATTATTGTTATTATGGTTTTTGTTGTAGTGTCTTTTGCAGTTGTTTGTATCAAAAAAATGATTAAATATTTTTTTTTAAAAAAAGCATTGATGGTGGGCGGGACTGAAGCTAGCAGTGGATATGACCAGGGTAAAAAAAATGAACGAGCTCATCCCCTTTCCCTCTTTCTGCCACCTCTTCGTCTCCCACCCTCCTTCTCCCCTTCTGTCTTTCTGCCACTCCTTTCCCCCCTTTTCTTCTCCGTCCTTGACCAGCAGGCTGCAGAGATGCAGACAGAGCACTCTTGCCAGATGTTATGTACTGAGTTGAATAGGATCCAAACTGCAGCAGTCTGATTGGTCCTAGAACAATAGGATCCAAAATGCAGCAGTCTGATTGGTCCTAGAATAATAGGATTCAGAATGCAGCAGTCTGATTGGTCCTAGAAAAATGCAGCAGTATGATTGATTGGCAGGAACCACCCAATCATGCTCCAGATAGAAGTGAATCCACAACCTGATTGGCTTACAGTAGAATTCCGGAATTAGCCAATCATGTGCAGTCCATTGTGTAAATAATGTATATAAAGCAGATACTTTGAGGGGACTTTCATTCATTCCTCCTCACCATTATTGAATTAAGAGCATGAAATCACTTTGCGTCTCTGAGTATATTTCACCAGAGGAGTTAACTGAGAGCTTTCAGAGGGCAGGAGGCTTTTGAAACCAGGACAATGGCTGTCCAGAGATTTCCCACCCCTGGTTTAAAAAGGAGGAAGCTGAGCTTTATTCAGAAGCAGAGACCAAAGAGTTCTCTCCAAAACAAAATTTTACCACTCGTCATTTATTTGTCACATTCCCCCCACCCCCAGAATCGACAAAGCAGGAAACTGATACTGCCTCCTGGCCAGCATAGTCCTTGCAAAATTACTCTAAGAGAAATTCTCATCAACCTAAGCACACAGGTCTCTTAGCAGTTTATGGCAGAGATGGGTTGACTTTATGGCTTCTGTGATCTATTGTTTCAGGGTTTGTTTGTTTTTCAACACTAGAATCGCTATCCTGCACTGATGAGCTTCACATTTATAAAGCAAGCATAAGCAGGTTCTCTTAATAGTTGCAATCTTATGCCCACTTACCTTAAAATAAGCCTTGCTGAAATCATTGAGACTTACCTCTGTGTAGATATGCTTAGGATTGTGCTGGTAAGGATGGGGAAGTTGTTTCGGTTCACTTTTAAAGGCAAATCTCTTGTAACTCACTCTACGTGGGGCTGCCTTTGAGACTGAACCAGAAACTCCAGCGGGTGCAGAATGCTGCAGCAAGACTCCTTACAGGGTCTTCACTGTGGGATCACATTCACCCAGTGCTGTACCAGCTGCACTGGCTTCCGGTGGAGTACAGGATCAGGTTTAAGGTGCTGGTTTTAACATTTAAAGCCCTATGCAGCCTAAGACCGTCGTACCTATGGGACTGCCTCTCCTGGTATGTCCCACGGAGGACCTTTGTTTTCAAACAAAAATATCTTGGAGGTCCCAGGCCACAGGGAGGTTAGGCTGGCCTCAACCAGAGCCAGGGCTTTTTCGTCTGTGGCCCTGATCTGGTGGAACTCTCTGTCACAAGAGACTAGGGCCCTGCGGGACTTGACATCTTTCCGCAGGGCCTGCAAGACAGAGCTGTTCCACCAGGCCTTTGGCCAGGGCACAGCCTGACCCTCTCCTTTGACAATCCTCACAGAACTCTAGCCCAATGGTTGCCATTAATTTGATTTGAACTGATTTTATAATGAACTGATTTTAGAATGTTGTATTATTTTACTATTGTTAGCTGCTCTGAGCCCGGCTTTTGCTGGGGAGGGCGGGATATAAATAAAATTATTATTATTATTATTATTATTATTATTATTATTATTATTATTATCTCATTTGAACTCCCCCCAATCACATGTGAGCAGAAACAGAGCCATCTTTTCAAATTCAGCATTGCTCTGAATTTTGCAATGCAGTTCTCCAACCAAACAATGTGTAAAGAAATACATGTACTAAGGTAAAGCATGCCTATGTTGGTGAAAATAACATACAATAATGCATTAGATTAAGTAAAATATAAACAATGGATTATTATTATTATTACTAATTGAATTTTTATACCGCCCTATACCCGGTGGTATAGATGCATTTGGATGAAAATACGCTTCATGAAAATGTGTATGTTAGTAAAGTTCACCTACAGGAACATAGGAGAAATTCACACCAAGATGCTGATGAATTTTAACGAGCACTTTAAAAAAGTAATAATAATCACAAACTGATTTGGAAAAGTAGAGAACGGAACTATGGAAAAATAAGAAACAGAGAGAAACCAAAATGGACAGATTCGCTCACCCCGAGCTGTAAGACACACAACTGACATGTATCAAGTGACCCATTGTATTGACTCTTGCTTGAGAGAATATTAGATGCACCTTGCAGGATCAGACAAAGACCTCCTGAGTTGAGCATTGCTTGCAAGAATCCCAGCAACCACCAGGTTTCCAGGCACAGCCTTACCCACATGTGTAGAATGTTGATGTGAACTTTAATCTGATTTTCGTTAGGGTTGCTGTATTTCATAAAGTGAAAACTTTTTGGGCAAAGTTGTTGAGCTTATTTAACAAAAAAAGGAGAGATGTTTAGGGAAAATGGCAAAAATGACACTGCCAACATGGGTTGCCATACGTTTTGCTGATTTCCACCCAGACACTGCTTCGACTGCAGTATTCTGGGTATGTCAACCCTAGTTTATCACTGGTTTTAACTTTTTGGATGCTTTGACTAGTTGTTTGTGTTGCAGGAATTTATGTATAGGTTGGGGGGGGTTGCTTCTCCAGCAGATATCTTGCACATGCAGCCCACTACCAAAATCAGCACAATCACTTTTGTGACTTGTGATTTGTCCCCACAAAACACTTCATCACAGTTTCCTCCTATCTATTCAAAGGGCCTTTGCTGCATGATACCAAATGTAAGAATTCACTGATAAATGTATCTATGCACTGGCTCACTGGGAAAACTTCAGAAATTTATATAAACATGTGAGCTCAGCTACTCAGCAGCCCCTCTGCATGAGTGATAATTCCTGGCATCCTGATACCTGAGTGCCAGACAGGTAGCCATTCCAGAAATAAGAAACCCAGATGAAGACAAAAGGGTGAGATTAACTTGGCTGGGAAAACAGGGAAATGTAAATATCTCTTTTGTTACACTTGATGGGTGTTTGGTGGAGGGCAAGGAGAACCATGGGGCAGGGTCCAGGATGCTCAGATGTCTGCCACCAGACCTCCCCTTTCATGATGTAACCATGATGTATTAGTGATGTAGTTTGGGGGGGGTGTAACATGGGGATTAGCAGCTAATAAAAGTTTGGGTGCTCTTTTGTTCGGGGCTTCCATCTTGTTTCACCTTGTGGCAGGTGGGAGTCCTGTCGCGACAGTCTTCAATAAAGACCAAGCCTACTGGCTGCTGTTTTGCCCTGGTATTCCTGGCTGGTGTCCTTGTTTTTTGTCCAAGGGAGCTCTCAGATTTTTCCGTTAACATGTGTAACTGTTTTTCCCTCATTGCTTTATTCCTTTTATAGACTTGCTTTGAGGATTTTTACAATCAAATTTTATTAATAGAATGGAAGGAAATAAATCCTGTCATAGAAACTTATGGGCAAATCCGAATGTGCTCTGTTTTCTCCTCTGTGTAGCGATTCAGCATGGAAGGCATCTCAAACATTCTGCAGACTAGTATCCGGCAGACATTTGGGAACTCGGCAAATGATAAACAGGTGAGTTCCTCTTCTGAGGAAACGAGACTATTTATTTATATCCGAAAGCATTTCGCAGTTGCTTTATATTTTTAAAAAATACATCTAAAAAGAGAATGGAATGGCTGGAATCCCAAGCAGCAGCCCTCACATTGCAACACTTAGTGCATTATCAAGCATGTTATCCCCAAAAAGCATCTTAAAAAGCAGAGACATCACCTTGCCAACAAAGGTCTGTATAGTTAAAGCTATGGTTTTCCCAGTAGTGATGTATGGAAGTGAGAGCTGGACCATAAAGAAGGCTGATTGCCGAAGAATTGATGCTTTTGAATTATGGTGCTGGAGGAGACACTTGAGAGTCCCATGGACTGCAAGAAGATCAAACCTATCTATTCTTAAGGAAATCAGCCCTGAGTGCTCACTGGAAGGACAGGTCCTGAAGCTGAGGCTCCAATACTTTGGCCACCTCATGAGAAGAGAAGACTCCCTGGAAAAGACCCTGATGTTGGGAAAGATGGAGGGCACAAGGAGAAGGGGACGACAGAGGGCGAGATGGTTGGACAGTGTTCTCGAAGCTACCAGCATGAGTTTGACCAAACTGCGGGAGGCAGTGGAAGACAGGAGTGCCTGGCGTGCTCTGGTCCAGGGGGTCACAAAGAGTCGGACACGACTAAACGACTAAACAACAACAACAATCCCGAAAAATGTGTGATGGTTCATGGGGGTGCAAGAATATTTGCTGTGGAGGATTGGCAGAGAGGAAAGTCATGCTTTATCTTCCCCATGCCAGATAATTGAAGTGTAATGCCATGTATTTTTTTTAAAGAAGCCTTAACATTTTTAAAGTGAAAGTTTGCTTACTAAAGATGCCCTGCTGTACCATTTGTGTTTTTCATCAGTTTGCAACGTGTTTATTTTGAGAACCGGCAGCATTTCTCTCTGACCTATGAATTCGTTGATGCTTGAAGCGTCAATCAATTAAAATGGGTATCATGACTCAGCCAAAGCTTTAGAAGACTAAAATGTGTGCCATGGTTACCTTTTGGCTGTTGAAAGCCCTGCTGTTGATGGGCTGACCTGATCCTTCCTGGACTCAGTGGCGCCATTGGGGCAGGATTTGGGGGCAGATGTCAAGGGCACCTGAGCAGAATGAGGAGGGAGAGTCCTCAGACACACAAAGGCTGGATTACAACATTGTGAAGGAAATCACAGAGCGGGACCCCTTGTACGTTTCCGAGCACAATTCAAAGTGTTGGTGCTGACCTTTAAAGCCCTAAATGGCCTCAGTCCAGTATACCTAAAGGAGTGTCTCCACCCCCATCGTTCAGCCCAGACACTGAGGTCCAGCTCTGAGGGCCTTCTGGCGGTTCCCCCGCGTGAGAAGTGAAGCTACAGGGAACCAGGCAGGGGGCCTTCTTGGTAGTGGCACCTGCCCTGTGGAACGCCCTCCCATCAGATGTCAAGGGAATAAACAACTATCTGACTTTTAGAAGACACCTGAAGGCAGCCCTGTTTAGGGAAGTTTTCAATGTCTGATGTTTTATTGCTTTTTTATTATTATCATTAATTCTGTTGAAAGCTGCCCAGATGGGCAGGGTAGAAATAAATTATTATTATTATTATTATTATTATTATTATTATTATTATTATTACTATTACCATTATGTCCCAAGTGCACCACTGCCTGGACTCCACAAATGCTAACAACCTTGTGTTTGAAATCTTCGTTGAGGCATTCCAGCTTGGGACCAGGACAATCTGAAAGGCCATCTCACCTCTTATATAGCCAATCCATCGCTGTGCTCTTCAAGTGACCATCTGCTGCCGACACCATCTTATCAGGAGGGTCCTTGCACATCATATAGGAATTGGGCCTTTAGTGTTGCAGCACCCAGCCTTTGGGATCCCCTCCCATTAAATATTAGACAGGTGCCACCTCCAAAGACTTTTCTCTTCCAACAAGCCTTTGAAGCAGAGCCCTTTCCCAACTCACACCTGTATGAGTGATGCTTTAGGATGTGTCTTAAAGAATACATTGTTATTCTTTGTCGCCTGCTGTTTGCCATCCTGTGTTCCTTTGGATGGAAGGAGGGGGTATAAATGTAATAAATTAAATATATGAAGAGCCCTGCTGATCCAGCAATCTGTGGTCAACTAAGGCCAGAAAGATGTTTGTTTCTGGTAGATGCCTCTGATTTCTGCCCCTCTTGGAAAGAGGATTACTAACTGCCAGTGTCATTCCTTTCTAGTATTTGAACACCGTTATTCCCTACGAGAAGAAAGGGTACCCTCCTTCAGTTGAAGACTTACAAATGCTCACAAACAGTAAGTTCCTTGTCTGTCATGTTGGATGCATCTAAACACAACTTTAAGGTCACACGGGTCCTCTTTGGGCCAAAAGTAACCACTGAGCCTCTTGGGCTTGCTGATTGGAAGGTCTACGGTTCGAATCCCTGCGATGGGGTGAGCTCCCGTTGCTCTGTCCCAGTTCCTGCCAACCTAGCAGTTCGAAAGCATACCAGTGTGAGTAGATAAATAGGTACCGCTGCAGTGGGAAGGTAAATGGCATTTCCGTGCCCTCTGGCTTTTTTCACGGTGTCCCGTTGTGCCAGAAGCGGTTTAGTCCTGCTGGCCACATGACCCAGAAAGCTGTCTGTGGACAAACGCCAGCTCCCTCGTCCCGTCCTCACGAGCTGGAGGGGCAGCCGGGCTTTGTTGAGCTGCTTAGTCTCACTGCCTGACAGCTGACGTGCGGGGTAGCGCAGCAGCAGGTCTGCTTCCCAGCACGTCAGCTGAGTGAGCTCTGCTGTCCCTCCAGCTCGCGTGGAGACCCTGCCCAGAGCCCCAAGAGCCCATAGTTCATCAATTTTGTCTGCCACTCTTCTTTGGTCAGAGTTGTACCATCTTTCCATTTCTGGGCTGAGTCTGCGCAGCTTTAGGTCATTTACATAAATAGTTTCATCTGGTCTTTTGGGATTTCTGGTCCTATAATACGTAAAAGAAAAGCTTCTGGTTTCTATCAGTGCTTCCGATCACATGGGTTGCCCACCTAAGACCTTTCTCCTCTAGTGTAAGGAGGGCAGCAGGGCTGAGTGACAGGAATACTATGGAAAAGGCATGGCTTAAGTGAGTGTGGTCCTGCTTTTTCCCTTATGCAATTCTAATCATGCTATGTTTGTGCGTGAAAATACCTGTGTAGGGGCTTAGAGACAGGCATATAAATTGTGCCTGGAGCCATCCGGTTTGAATCTAGGTGCTCAATTTTCTCAGGTTAGTTTTATGTCAAGACAGCTGTTCATTTGGTTTTTGAAGATTCTACACGTTCTTCTTGCCAATTCATTTGTCTCTGTGTTTGTATCTAATCGTTTGCACATCTCTCTCTTTTTGGGCTGCTACTTACCATCCAAGCTTCTGTCCACCCCACCCCACCCCCGAGAAAAATAGCATGTTCTAGAATACTTTGCAAGCTTCAAAAGCTATTTCATAAACATCCAAATTCTTCGGCTAGTGGATTTAGCCTCTAACTCTGACTGAACAATTTGTGGAACAAAAATGGAAAGGTTGAGATGTTGTGACAGGCCCTTGTGCATTCTGGGAGAATCATTCGTCTCCTTTTGAGTCTCCATGGCAACTGTGTTTTGAACTGACTGGAACAAACACAGCCTTAGTTCTCTTGAAAAGAGCAAAGGCCTATGAATGGCAGTTTTGTGCACAGAGAGAGTTTTGTGCAAGTGACAATTTGTATCTTGAGGCGACGCCTTGGCAGAGAGGTTACCAGGGATAAATCTGTGGTCTCTCTCTCTCTCTCCCCCCCCCCCCATTAACTGGTGTGCAAAGCAGCATTGGACTGTGATTCAAACATAGATGAGATCAGTTACTGGTCTGGAAGACACGTCCTTGAATAACATTGAAAGACCAACCAACCTCTCCAAACACAAGCTCTTAAATTGTTGGTATCTAAGTTGCTACCAACAGAGCATGAGATGCTATGACAGACATCTGACATGTATGTTATACTTTTCCTTCATTCTGGATAGGGATTGGCGATTCTGCCTATTTCCAGCATGTGTTGCTTTTCACATGTTTTTACCCATCGTTTTATTCCTTTCCCGCTCCACATTAATCTGCACATTTTAAACAAGAACAACAAATATTAAAACACATATTCACTTGCATATTTCAATGTGTATTTTCTCTCAAAATACATATTGAAATGGACGTTTCCTCTCAAAATAGCCGTTCAATCGTGTTTTAATAGGTTTGAACTTTCAAGAACTGTGTTACAGCTAGGGATGAGCAAGTCAGACAGCTCCAGTTTCTCTCAGGTTTTTTAAAATTTTATTTCTCCAATCTTATTCGGTTCTCATTTCTACATCTGTTTGTGAAAATCTGCATGAAAATTCACCAGCATTTTAGTGCAAAGTTCTCCAAACATATCCATTTATGTATGCAGTTATGCCTAATGTGCACAATTTTGCAACGTAGTTTCTGTTAATATAATGCATTTTTGTATATTATTTTCACTATTTTATAAATGTATATTTTAAAATGCACATTTTGTCTGCATATATGCATTTTTTTTGTACACATTGCTTGGCTGAAAACTGCATCAAAATATTCAGAGTAATAATAATAATAATAATAATAATAATAATAATAATAATAATAATAAAATAATTTATTGGTACCCCGCCCATCTGGCTGGGTTTCCCCAGCCACTCTGGGTGGCTTCCAACAAAGATGAAAAGTACACTAAAATGTGACATATTAAAAACTTCCCTGAACAGGGCTGCCTTCAGATGTCTTCTGAATGTCAGGTAGTTGTTTATCGCTTTGACATCTGATGGGAGGGCGTTCCACAGGGCGGGCGCCACTACCGAGAAGGCCCTCTGCCTGGTTCCCTGTAACTTGGCCTCTCGCAGTGAGGGAACCGCCAGAAGGCCCTTGGCGCTGGACCTCAGTGTCTGGGCAGAACGATAGGGGTGGAGATGCTCCTTCAGGTATACTGGACCGAGGCCGTTTAGGGCTTTAAAGGTCAGCACCAACACTTTGAATTGTGCTTGGAAACGCACTGGGAGCCAATGTAGGTCTTTCAAGACTGGTTTTATATGGTCTCGGCGGCCGCTCCCAGTCACCAGTCTAGCTGCCGCGTTCTGGATTAGTTGTAGTTTCCGTGTCACCTTCAAAGGTAGCCCCACGTAGAGTGCATTGCAGTAGTCCAAGCGGGAGATAACCAGAGCATGCACCACTCTGGCGAGACAGTCTGCAGGCAGATAGGGTCTCAGCCTACGTACCAGATGGAGCTGGTAAACAGCTGCCCTGGATACAGATTTGACCTGTGCCTCCATGGACAGCTGTGAGTCCAAAATGACTCCTAGGCTGCACACCTGGTCCTTCAGGGGCACAGTTACCCCATTCAGGACCAGGGAATCCTCCACACCCGCCCGCCTCCTGTCCCCCAAAAACAGTACTTCTGTCTTGTCAGGATTCAACCTCAATCTGTTAGCCGCCATCCATCCTCCAACCGCCTCCAGACACTCAGACACTCACACATTTACAATAGTGCACAGAGTAGTGCACATTTACAATAATGACTGTGTTTTCAGTTCACGTATTTTTTGGAAACTTCAGATTAGGTAGATTCACCTTTGAATGCAAACTGCATTGAATTTCTTGCCCCCATCCCTCATCACAACATTTGGAGAAGTGCAAAATCTATAACACAGCTAACTTCTGACCTGCACATTAGTCCAAGAGGTGAGAGTAAGAAGAGTCTGGAGCAAGACAATTTATATGAGAATTTGTAGAAATTGTATTTCTCAAAATTCTCTAATTTTGGGCTGATTTCCTACCCACTGGTGTTGCTCTTAAATGCTCATTCACATGTCTTAGTAAGGAGTGAACTCTCAACAAGGACTGAATTTAACTGCTATGCTAAGAAAACCATTAATAGGATTGTCAGTTTTCCGTGTTGTACAGGGCATCTGTCCCTTCATTAGCTATGATCAATATATAGCTGTGGACACAGTATAAAACACATTTAAAGCACATGACTCTCCATGTTGATACGGAAGTGAGCTGCCCTTGAGCATAACCTACTAATTATTATTTTCAACAATTTCTTCCCGCAGTTCTTTTTGCAATGAAGGAGGACAACGAAAAGGTTCCGACGTTGCTAACCGACTACATTTTAAAAGGTAAGTGTCAGCAGCAGCATCTTATACTGAGACAGAGGTCATTGGTCCATTCGAACCAATATTGCCTGACTGGTAGCAGCTCTCAAAAGTGTCTCAGGCCCAGAGAGATCTTTCTCTCCATCTGTTCCTTGCTGTTTTAAACTGGAGAGGCCAGGAACTGAACCAGGGACCTTTTGTGAGCTATGGCTCACTCCTTAACAATCAAGGACAGAATATACCAGCTTATACCAGCTCAGACCATTGATCTAATATGGTCTAGTATGGTCTACTCCAGGCATCCCCAAACTCGGCCCTCCAGATGTTTTGGGACTACAACTCCCATCATCCCTCGCTAACAGGACCAGTGGTCAGGGATGATGGGAATTGTAGTCCCAAAATATCTGGAGGGCCGAGTATGGGCATGCCTGGTCTACTCTGACTGCAACAACTGTCTGCATTCTGAGGTCAAGATCTCTCCCAGGCTTGCAACCTGAATTCTTTTAACTGGGGATATCGGAGTTGCAAGACCAGTCATTCCAACCCAATAAGTTTCTGAGAGATGCTATTCACATTCACAAAAATTGCACTCATCATCTCGAATTTCCCTGTTCTGCATTGACTTGGTTCTTTTCTTCTTCTTACAGTTCTCTGTCCTACCTAAGCGCCATGCTCTGAGCATTGTGATGCCAACACGAGACAACAAGGCCAGTGTGTCATTCCACCACAGGGACTGCATGACGTAATGTAAACTTTTGAATTGTGTATTTAAAGATGTATAGCATTAACCTGGATTAAACAGGAGCAAGAGTCATTCCTTTGCTGTCAATTTCTAGTCATAGTAAACATTTGAATGCATGAGTGAAGGCAAAGGCTGCTCATTTCTCTCTCTCGACCCCCTCCATCTCAGAGGAGGCCAAGCGTTCTCATTCGCCCTGTATCCTCGGCCCATCTTCCCTCCCCAAGCAGCTATAAGACTAATTTGAATACTGAAATAAACTTTCATTTAATTAAAAAAAAAGTTGTCAGACTTCTTGGAAAGATGGTTTGTCACTTAAAAACCAGAAAATGTACAGCGTTTATAAATATTTCCACAATAATATCAAACATTATTAATGTGTTATCATTTAGCATTTTTAATTTTAGCCAGTGATTTAAAAAGCACATTATAAATGACTCGGTTGTCAGCTTGGCCACAGTGACAGCCCCTCCTTCTTGTATAATTATCATGCGCTTATATGGAACTTGTTAGGATATTATTGGGGCATGTTGCTTGTAAGAGGCGGGGGCAGGAGACGCTGTGAATAAAGAATTCATTGAAATCTCATTATTGGGGGGTGGTTGGAGCTGGGAAGGAAGCGAGTGGTGAGTCTTCAACCTGTTTCAGTGCTGACTCTGAAAATGAAATTGCCATGCTGAAGGTTGTTTAGTCTAACCCTCTGCAGAGATCTGCTAGGCAGGGTAAACTGCAGCACCCCTGTCAGAAAGCCAGCCAGACTCTGATTAAACATCTCCAACAAAGGAGCACTCACTACTTCCAGGGCTAGTCTGTTCCACTATCGAAGAGCTTGGACCACCAGAAGTATTCTCCTACAGAAGTTTCTGTGCGGGATGCACGTTCACAACCCGCAGTGTTCACAACCCGCAGCTGTGCGTCTGCGCACACACAGGTTGCAATTCGGCGCTTCTACACATGCACAAAGTACAATTTAGCGCTTCTGCACATGCGTGACCACTGAAACCCAGAAATAACCCGTTCCAGTACTTCTGGGTTTTGGTGGCCCATAACCTGAAAAAACGCAACCTGAAGCGTCTAACCTGAGGTATGACTACACAGCAATAGAAACCCCATAAATAACTAAGAAGGAAAAAAGGAATTCAAATCCTGCTGTTCTTGGCCACATAGCACTAGTACAGCAGAGCTATCATCGTATTGCTCCTAGTTGCATCGATAATTTGTAAATAGTCCCTGTTCTCGCATTTCAGGTAAGTATTTCCTTATACTTGTGGGTGGCGTGTGCTGGAATTGCAGAAAGTACATTGGAAACTGGCTTTGTGATTGATTGCTTCTGTGTGGGACATGATGTATCTTTATTATGCGTCTGTGAGCCCATTTTTGAAAGCTTTGATTTAATACCACAACTGTGGGTGGGGTGGGGTCAAGAACTATTACGGAGCCCTGGCTACAGTGTCCTGCTTGGAGCCAGAGATCCCCAGGTCCTTGTGTGTGACCGGTGACCCCAAGCCACCATCTCTCAACTTGATCATACCTTACAAGGGAGTTGAGAAGATAATATATATATATTATCTGTGAATATATGCACAAATATGCACATTGGAGCAATTGCATTACAATTGTCAGTTTACTGTAATTGTCAGTTTACAGCCAGGTACAAGACAGGTGTACTCAGCCCATCTCATGTCATGTTTGTTTAATGCCTCCATTCTGGACAATTACTGTGGAAGAGCCACACAGTATTCATTTATATAGGGCATCTCTATGATGCCCTGATCAATGCATGTGCCTCTCTCATTTTCCCTGTTCAGCTTCCATTCCCTCTCCCCTCGCTCAAATTGTAAAAAACCCACCTGACTTAATAATAATAATAATAATAATAATAATAATAATAATAATAATAATGGAACAGCTGCCCAATTTCCCCAGGTGTATTTGAACCATACTATATATACTGTTTAGGGAAGTTTTTGTGGCTGGGGAAACCCAGCCAGATGGGCAGGGTATAAATAGTAGTAGTAGTAGTATTAATAATTGTCAGAGCTGCCCCTAGGTCCCAGCTCACAGAGGACCAACGCCCGATCGTCGTTATGTACAAAAGTCTTTATTGAAGTTCAACTTCCATTCCAAAGCCGCAGCGCGCAGCTCTACGTCTTAAACCCTAGACCGGCGAAGTCCCGTCTGAATCTCCTCCCCTCTGACACCAGTTTAAGATCCTAGCCCTGCTCCACCTTTTCCGTTGTTCTCTCCTCCTCTGGGTCCTCCTGCCCGCCGGGGCTTTCCCCTTTCTGGACTCTTCCGACGCTGAGTTGGCTGACTCCTCCCCCTGTCTCCAGCGGGCTTTAGGACCCGGTTCCCAATCCTCATTCTCTGCTGTCCCGTGCTCCTGTACATTTGAACTTGCCTTTCGCGCCAACCCAGTGACCTTCCTCCTGACCGTCACACTGCTTCTGTCACTGCTTCCCTCTTCCGGGATACTGCCCGGATCTGACCTCCCCTCCGTTGTCTGGCTCTCCGACGGAGGCGTGGCCAGCCCTGACTTATCTTCACTCCCTGGTGTGGAATCCTCTGCCCTCGATACCTGGGACTCTTCCCCCCCACTATGCTCTGGTGGGGAAGCTGGTCCTGATTTCCAACTGCTACTCTGGGAGTCCCTGCTGGCCCCTTGCTCCTGGAGTGTCCCCCTTGGGAATCCCCTTGCCCTGGCCACTGGCGCCCCCTTCTGTGAATCTTCCGATTCGCTGGAGAGGCTCATGGAATCTCTCGGGCCACTGTCATCTTCTCCTACGCTGCCCTCAGATTCTTCCCCTTCACTCTCCATCTCCCCTCTTCCCTGTGCTTCTGCTCCTGAACCCCTGACAATAATAATAATAATAATAATAATAATAATAATAATAATAATATGCAGTTGTTCAATCAGTTGTCTGGGTGCTTCTGGCCAGTGTAGATTGCGCTGTCCATTTCCTACTCTGTATTTCCTTCACTGTATTTCTCCTCTCTAGGAACAAACTCCATCACTTTAACCCTTCCCTTTCCAAGTAGCTTTTTGCCTTTATATCTGTTTCCTTTCTTCTCCACTCCAAGTAATTGCATTGCCGGGGGTGGGTCATGATTGGGAGTGTAGTGAGAATATTTAACTCTTTCCCTCCCACTTAATATTAACACCCCCCTCCCCGACATTTGGAGCTGTGGAAAGCAGGGCTGCTCAGTCAGCTACAGAATGCTGCTTGGATTCCAGAAGTCTGGAAGCAGAATTGCTATGCCATTTCTGAATTAAAGCAGAACAGTGATGGTTGGGCATAGCAAAAGTACACACACCTGGAAACAGCCAAAGGCACAGCTGCATCTGAAGCAAAAGCAGGACAGATGGCAGATGCCAAGTACCACTGGAGTCTTTTATCCCATCCTTAGAGTGTTCAGAAGAAAAAGAGCACTGCCCCTCACCCCATCATTCCTGCATGACCCACTCGATCTTCCTAAATCGGGCCCTCCCTTAAAGAGGGCATGTATTGTGGTGAGACCTGGAAAACCGACGCCCTGTGTTGTGGGTGGGTACGTTTGGCCAGCCACAACACCTGATTGGTAGGTCCCTCGTAGCTGGGTGCAATCTGGCCAATGGGACGCAGTCCAGACGGTTTGAGGGATCTATTTATGCCCATGCACGTGACCCAGAGCTTCCTCTTTCGGTGCGTGCATTCAGAACACCCGCCCACCTTGCCCTACTTTTAGGGCTTTGCGCTTGACCTTGCTATGCTGTTGTGTGTCGTCTGTCGTTGGGACAGGGGCACGGCAGGAATTTTCCCCACTTGGCTGTTTGGCTGTTGCTATTTGGGTTTCACTTGCCACGTAGCAAATCGTCACAACTTGTAAGGTTGCAGATAGGCTCTGGTTCAGGTGATAGGGATGGGAGAACGCTCTTGCCATCCCTATGTGAAGGGTATTCTGTTAAAAAATCCAGGGACTTGGTGGTTTGGTCAACCCCTGAGAGGGGGTTGTGCCCGGGCCTGAGTGCAGGGGGACATTTGGGTGGTGGAGATAGCCTGTCCCCAGTTTTCCACTTATCCAGGTGTTCACCCTTGGCTGACCTATGCTGGAACCCTGGGTCAGCGCTACCTGCATGGCAGGGAGCTAGTTGAACCAGAACCTATGCAACCATTCACTTTCTGTAATCAGTAAAGTTGTGACCTAAATTCTGCCAAAAACCAAAACCAAAATTTGAGTCAAGTGTGAATTTATTTAGGGGGGAAGTTTCTGGGTCTGAACACGCAAATCCTCTCTCCTACAATAGATCCCATCCTCCTTTGTGGTCATGCTGGTGACAGTAACAAGGCTGAAATCCCTTTGTGAATATTAGCCTTCTGCCGCCCCAATAAATAAAACAGACTTCAATCCGTGTTCAATGTTCAATGAGCCAAGTGTATCAGTCTTCTCAGTTTTTTCTCCCTATGCATGATTCTGCTCCAGCAAGTTATTCTTCTGAGAATCAATGTTAAAACCAAGCTGGCTTCCCTTTAGGCTTATTTTTGCTCACTGGGCTGAGGAACTAATAGGATGAAACTGCAGTGCTCGCAGGTGATGTCTGCTGCAACAAACCATGGAGGAGAAAGAAGCTAAGACCAGGCGGGAACCTGTAACCCAATGGATATTTTTATACCAATAACACCCATCATTGCCGGCTGGGGTTAATGGGAGGTGATGTCTAAAGATACCTGAGGAGCCAGATATTCCCCATTCCTGATGTAGGAGTTAATGGGGTGCAGAGATTCTTTCATGGTTATCTTATGTTTGAGGTGGTCAAGGGATGTTAGTGAGTGTCAGTGCAGCAATATACCGTATTTTTCCGTTTATAAGACTAGGTTTTTTTAATACCAAAAAATAAGGTTGAAAATTGGGGCTTGTCTTATACATGGGTAGTGTTGAGGTGGTGTTTTCTTAATTTGGAGTCCCCCAAAATAGGGGGCGTCTTATACATGGGGGCGTCTAACACACGGAAAAATACGTAATTGTTTTTCCTTTTTTAAAAAAAGTTAAAAGCAAAACCACCAGTGTACTGATCTCAGGTGCTTGGTAGGCCCACAGACACCAGCTGATCACACGTCAAATAGATTTCAGGGGAAGATATCATAAGGTAACGCCTCCCCTGGGGCTTTTTGAGATCAGGAAGCCTTCAGGATATTGGAGAAATGTTCTATGAGCATCCTCTATCACACTTGGGGCAGCAGGCTAGTTTAGGAGGCCCAGGACAGGACATGTGGCTTGCCTAGCTGTGACCTCAGATAGAAAGGACTCAAGGAGAGAAGCCCAAGGGCTGCTGCTATTGCCACAATGCAGCATTTGCCACCTGAAGTCTTGTCTCACGCTGACTAACAGTAGGGCTTTTTTAAAGGGTTGTAGATAATGGTTAACTTTAAAATAGTCTTTTAAAAATGGACAATAAGAATTTCAATAAGGATGGGTGAATCTGTCCACTTTAGTTTCTCGTTTTCCCCACTCTTAAGGTCAGTTTTCCACACTTCCACATCAGTTTGATTTTTAAAAAAAAGAAAAGAAAAAAAAAGTCCCCATGAAAACTCATCAGCAGTTTTGCCCAAATATCTCCTACTATACATATTTGGCTTGCATTTTTTTGCCTAATATACACATTTTCGTAAAGCATTTCCCCATAATATAATTTGTTTTTCTATGTTCTTTTCACTAATATATGGATCTTAGATTCAGGTAGACAAATCTGAAGAAATGTGCATGCACATGAAAGCTTATACCAGAACAAACTTAGTTGGTCTATAAAGTGCTACTGGACAATTTATTTTTTTATTTCATGTGCATCTGACACACACTTTACCCTAGTATATGCATTGTTGTGGGACGCAGGTGGCGCTGTGGGTTAAAGCCTCAGCGCCTAGGGCTTGCCGATCGAAAGGTCGGCGGTTCGAATCCCTGCGGCGGGGTGCGCTCCCGCTGCTCGGTCCCAGCGCCTGCCAACCTAGCAGTTCGAAAGCACCTCCGGGTGCAAGTAGATAAATAGGGACCGCTTACCAGCGGGAAGGTAAACGGCGTTTCCGTGTGCGGCTCTGGCTCGCCAGAGCAGCGATGTCACGCTGGCCACGTGACCCGGAAGTGTCTCCGGACAGCGCTGGCCCCTGGCCTCTTGAGTGAGATGGGCGCACAACTCCAGAGTCTGTCAAGACTGGCCCGTACGGGCAGGGGTACCTTTACCTTTACCTTTATGCATTGTTGTACACATTTATTGGTTGGAGGACTGTTCTGCAAAATTCAGGGAAGTGCAAATTTCAGAGGATGCTTGAGTTTCAAACTGAATTTCAGTTCCTAGTTTGGGGCCTATATTTGCTTCATTTTCACATCTCTTTCCTGATCATAATGTTAACCTATTTGATCTTCAGAAATAATCCATTTTCCTGTCTTGAAATTATTGTCAGGTTACCGGCATTTTTTCTGACTTCCTTTTTAATCTGACCCCTTGCTCTACTTTCTTAATTCTTTCGCAAAACAGAGAGGGCAGAGATGCAGATGGGCAAGTCGTAATCTTGTTTTAAGCACTTAATTGGTTGATAAAGGTAGGTGAAGAGTTCAAAGGTGGAAAAAACAGTGGGTTTCTAGGTGAGAGGTAATGCCATAAGGCAAACAGGGTATACAGATCTGCTAGAATCAAAACGATTTCAACTCATATTCTCCTTTTCCCTGCCTTTTAACATCTACGGTACTATGTAGAACCAAATCAAGCAAATAAATACACTTTTTTTATTAGAAGTATGCTTCAAACTGGTCAGAATTCCTTTGGAGGAAAAGCTATTTATGGACCTCTGATCAGAAATGCATTGAATTGGATTGGAGTCTCATGCTGGTTTCCTGCTTGAAAATCCCTACCTGCTGTTCCCCTCCATTTCCTCAAATAGCACTTCCAGAGTGTTTATTGAGCTGATAGCCTAGGGCCTGCCGATCAGAAGGTCAGCAGTTTGAATCCCCGCGACGGGGTGAGCTCCTCTTGCTCGATCCCGGCTCCTGCCCACCTAGCAGTTCGAAAGCACGTCAAAGTGCAAGTAGATAAATAGGTACCGCTCCAGTGGAAAGGTAAACGGCGTTTCCGTGTGCTGCTCTGGTTCGCCAGAAGCAGCTTAGTCATGCTGGCCACATGACCCGGAAGCTGTCTGCGGTCAAATGCCGGCTCCCTTGTCCTATAGAGTGAGATAAGTGTGCAACCTCAGAGTAATCCACAACTGAACTTAACCTAAACCACATTGTTTGTTCAATAAGCATTAATCTGGATTTGTTTGAGAGGAAGTTAGGTGACGTTGCTATCCCGTACTTTCCAGTACAATTACCCATATATTTCCTTATCAGGAGAAGTCTGATCTTGGGGGGAGGGGAGGGGTTGGTGTGCAAGACCTGCTAAAACAACTGAACTTGCCACTATGTGATTGAATCCCACCCCAATATTGTGACAGTCTGGAAGTGCCTAATAATAATAATAAAAATAATAAAAAATAAAATAACCAAGCAGAGGGCCTTCTCAGTAGTGGCACCCGCCCTGTGGAACGCCCTCCAATGAGTTGTCAAGGTAATAAACAACTATTTGACTTTTAGAAGACATCTAAAGGCAGCCCTGTTTAGGGAAGTTTTTAATGTTTGATGTTTTATTGTGTTTTTAATATTTTGTTGGGAGCCTCCCAGAGTGACTGGAGAAACCTGGCCAGGTGGGTGGGGTATAAACAAACAAACAAACAAACAAACAAACAAACAAACAAACAAACATTATTATTATTAATTCAATAACCTCCCTCCCTCCAACTCAGTCCATAGGTCCTGGCTTATTCTTTGGGGATTATATTTTTCAAAGAGTTAAGACAAATTGTGTTGAGTTCATTGGTGATTTCTTTCTTCTTCTTTGCACTCAAGTCTGTTTTTGATCTTTTGTCTATTTGTCACTTCTCCGGAAGGAAACAGATCTTTGCTCACTGTGGCTCTCACCCTTTCCATATTTAATTCTTGTTGAATAAATGCTTTCATGTTAGATTTTCTACAATTGTTTTGTAAAATGATATTATCTTTTAGTGCAGTGGGTCTGCAGCTGTGTCAGTCAGTTTTCTAATTTACTATTGCTTTGGGTACCTTGTCTCTTCCTCTCTTTTTATGTTTTTAAATAAAAAGAAAGAAAAGAAAATACCAGGGGACTGCAATCCGGACCAGAGGCAGAGAGTCCTATATCTATAGCCACCATGTCCTTCCTTCCTTCCTTCCTTCCTTCCTTCCTTCCTTCCTTCCTTCCTTTCATAAGACGACCCCCAATTTTTTACTAAAATTGCACACGGAAAAATATGGTAGATACATCCATAAACACACACACACAATGAAGCTTTATGGCAGAAGTTTTACACCAGGGCTGCACACACAAAATCCATTTCTCCCAAACAATTCTGAGAACTGTAGTTTATCTTTGCATAGCTACAATTCCCAGCCCTCTTAACATATGACAGTCCCCAGGATTCTTGGTGTCTCTGTGTGAGCCTTAAATATATGGTGTGTTCCATCAACATCAGGAGAAGACCCTGTTATGATTTGTGTGTGTGTGTTTTATTGTTTATTGTGTAATTGGATTGTTTATTTTACTGAGGGCATCTCAGCTTTGCAGCAAAAGAAAAACGGAGTGTTTGACCAAAACGATAGGCTTGTCCCTGACAAACAGAGATAGCTGAAGTGTTTGCATGGCATAAATAAGCCTGTTAAGCATAATCACAAATAACTCCCCAGAATGTCTCTTTGAAACAGTGCAAACATTATTCCATGTAGTGGATTGGGCAGCAGTTGCAATTTCCTCTATTTAGGTCATCGGCTAAGTTGGGAGCTCAAAGAGAAAACGTACAGCCTGGTTGGAGCTGCTTGGAGTTAGGCTTTTATATATCTATACCTATATATATGCAAAAAGAATCGATATCAAATGGTAACTTGTTTACCAACAACTTTTCAAAGCAGTGACATTAATTTATGTGTCTGTTTCCGCAGCAACCTCTATTTCTGATGCAGGCTTTGGAAAACAATTTCTGACTTTCTGGGTCTTATATAATCTGCTTCTAGACAGGCTAAAAAAACCACACATCAAAGGTGCCTGGAAATAATCAGCCTTGATCTCATTGTATACAGAGCCACATACAGAAAGGAAAACTTCACATCGGAATCCGGTCCCAAAAACCTCACCTATGGTTTCAGGTTTGCCCTGGTTTGATAAATGGGCATTTAGACAGGCACATAATCCACACAAGGTTGCAGGATGATGGTTTTCTTGCTTTGCAAGGCTAACACAGAAACAGAACGAAATAAGGACACCCCCAACCCTTCAAATAATAGCCCTGTTCATATGACCATATCCAGAGACACTGGGTGGTATCCAACAGACTCTCACCGAAAATATATGCACTGCCTGCCCACCTTGAACCCAACCAGGTTCAAGGTCCTTGTATTAATTTACAAAGCCCTGAACAATTTAGGGATGGCCTGAACCCTTACATCCCAACCCGAACACTGAAGTTGGCAAGGCTCATTTGTCAACAACAAGAGACCGAGTCTTTAGTGCCATCAGCCCAGTCCTGTGGCTACTCTGCTCACAGAGATTCAGCAGGCATCTTCTGTTTCAACTTCTCAAATGCTTGCTGAATTTTCTCTCTCTCTTCTGTCAGGCTTAGGCAGGCAATTAAGACTACCTTTTTCCACAGTAGTTACCTGTTTTCTTATTTTAACTTTTCATGGTTTTTATTGTGTAGTTTATGTACAAGTGTTGCAAACTGCTCTGGTCCCCCCCCCCTTTGGTATGAATTAGTGTTTGCATGTTGGCACCTGTCTGTCTCTTTTGGGGCTGAAGTCAAGCTGTTGGAAGGTTGCAGAGTCTGCTGTGCTGTAGAGATCGATGCAGGAGAGACATGTTTTGTTGCAGCTGGGACAGATGAAGGTGTCTGGTTGTGCTGCTGCAGACGCACCATGGTGTTTCTTCTCTCTAATATATATATATATATATACTCAGTAGATTCATTCCTTTCAAGGCGTCGCTCCTGAGAATGACTAATACCGAATATCACCAGACTTCTGGTCAACATGGTGACAGGGCAGGCAGTTAGCTCTGAAGCTAAATAGAAACACGGTTTTATTTGAGTTTTAATGGCTTTTAATTTTTTAATTTCTTTGAAAACAATTATTTCCACAACAACTTACGTTCTGGTGCTGGAGGATAGAGGTATATGTGGAATATCACCATTTTGAATCTTGCTTTTCAGCTACAGTCTTCAAAAGAAGCCCACAACGTTTATAAAAATACTACTGGTGTGCCAAGAATAATATTCTTCAAGCGAAATGAAACAAGAACAACAACAAAAAACCACAGTTGCCCAAACTATATGTATACACAGCTTTAAGAGCTATGGGCAGGATTCACCTAATCACCCCACCAGCAGAAGCCCTGCTCCACCCCTAGCACCCAATTGTAGAATTGGAAAAGGTTCAGAAAAGGACAACCCAAATGACCAAGGGAACGGAGAAACTCCCCTATGAGGAAAGGTTGCAGCATCTGGGGGCTTTTAGATTAGAGAAAAGACTGGCAAGAATTGGTGTGATGGAAGTTTATAAAATTATGCATGGCACTGAGGAAGTGGATAGAGAAATCTTTTTCTCCCTCCCTCCAACACTAGATGTTGCAGACATACAATGATGCCGAATGCTGGAAGATTCAGGAGAGAGAAATGAAACCGAGATTGCTTTGTTATAAGAAAAAACTGCTCCCTTTCCCTTATGGGGTATTCAAGAGCCCATATAGAGTCCTTACATAGGTTCCCTATTGGTAGGAGAGAATAACAGAGGCCAACCCGAGAATATTGAGAAGCAAAGCAGCTAGTAAGCCCGATCTTTATTCAACTGTTGCAACAGGGTCCCCACTCACCACATGAAGGAGGGAGGAGGAACCCAGAACAATGGTGTGCAAGCCCTTCTAGAGATTTTTGAAACTGCCCACCTTGCAGCTCAATAAGGTAAAGGTAAAGGTACCCCTGCCCGTACGGGCCAGTCTTGACAGACTCTGGGGTTGTGCGCCCATCTCACTTAAGAGGCCAGGGGCCAGCGCTGTCCGGAGACACTTCCGGGTCACGTGGCCAGCGTGACATCGCTGCTCTGGCCAGAGCCAGAGCCAGAGCCGCACACGGAAACGCCGTTTACCTTCCCGCTGGTAAGCGGTCCCTATTTATCTACTTGCACCCGGAGGTGCTTTCGAACTGCTAGGTTGGCAGGAGCTGGGACCGAGCAGCGGGAGCGCACCCCGCCGCAGGGATTCGAACCGCCGACCTTTCGATCGGCAAGCCCTAGGCGCTGAGGCTTTAACCCACAGCGCCACCTGCCACCCCCAAAAACATCATACATACATCATAGAAGGGGCAGTCTACAGCAGAATTCCTGTCTGGCAGGAAACCTGTTAATGGGTTTACCTGGACATCCTGACCATTCTTTTGTGATGATGAATACTTAATTCCTGAGTCCGAGTCACAGGCTCACCCTATTCTACATAAATGTGCCCTTAAGGCACGATTTGTAAGCACAGAGACAATGGGGAGGCTTTTCCCATTTCCATCCAAACTACAGAGGAATATTTGAGGTCACTGAAAGAGTCAAAATGGCTGTTTTCCTGTACTGTTTTCAGACATGTGGTTTGTGCGGACAGGCGGAGACCCCCCTGACCTTGGGCGACACCCGCGTGGAATAATGACTCAAGACGTGTTATGGGATTAAAATTTGGCCTCAACTTTATTAAAACTTCAGATGTAGGGAGACCTTGGCTTAGGCATTGGGCGTTTATCCCTCCCAGTCTCCGGCCGGGGATCTGGGGAACATCAGGGTTATCCAGGATATGTGGGGATTGGCTCTGGAGAACGTCTGTTCAAGCAGAGAGCCTGCCCCCCATTTTGCCACCGCCACAGGGGAGAGCAGTGACAACCTAACGGCGTATGGCCAATGCCTCTCCTCAAAACAACTCCTTTAACGGGGAACCCTGGGATTGCCGCCGCAGGGGGGGTCGTGGGTCACCGCTTTACGCCCCCAGCTATGTCCTCACTCTAGAAGCTCTGAAGCCGACTGAAAACTCCCAGGTAAGTTCTGCCCACTATTGTGTGGGCTGGGCGATCCCTCCCCTTACCTGGCCAACTCTCTCCTGGCAACGCCTCCCCAGCTGGGAATGGGTAACTGGCAGAGGTAGGCGGCTACCTCTAGGTGTCCAACTGGGGGGGGGGGGGCGGAGTATCCAGGCTGTACTGCTGGGAGCTGTATGGGATCAGGGTGTGTGTGTGTGCATGACCACGCAAAAGGCGCCCCCCATTTGATGTGGGCAGCAGTCATTATATATTTATGTATATAATATTTAAAGAGTACAGTGGTACCTTGGGTTACATACACTTCAGGTTACATACACTTCAGGTTACAGACTCCACTAACCCAGAAATAGTACCCTGGGTTAAGAACTTTGCTTCAGGATGAGAACAGAAATGGTGGGCGCAGCAGCAACAGGAGGCCCCATTAGCTAAAGTTGTGCTTCAGGTTAAGAACAGTTTCAGGTTAAGAATGGACCTCCAGAACGAATTAAGTACTTAACCCAAGGTACCAGTGTATTGTGGAAGAACGATGTCAATCAACATTTGATGATCTCCTTCTACCGGTCAACAATAGATAGTGTCCTTTCATACTACATCACAGTGTGGTACGCTGGTTTGACATCAACTGATAGGAAGTGCCTACAGAGGGTGGTGAATACAGCACAAGATATTATGGGCTGTCCCGTGAATCCGCTGGATGAAATAGCAGAAGAACATTGGCTCAGGAGAGTGAGGAAAATTCTCAGGGATGATTCACACCCTGGCCAGTACTTTCTTGATCTCCTGCCCTCAGGCAGAAGATATAGAAGCAGGATTAGTCACACCAACAGGGTAAAGAACAGCTTCTATCCGTGGGCTGTTAGGCTGCTGAATGAAAAGATAACAACAGGGCAACTGACTTTCGGGTTTGGTCTGTGTGCGTCAGTAAACGAGGGGAATTAAGACTAAGAGAGCTGAGTGGGGGGTGCTCATGTAATCTCACTGTATATAAGTTGTACAAGTGACAATAAAGTATTTCAGTTTCAATGTATGTGTTTGCCTGGTACATTTATGAACATTTATTTTATATCTTAGACCTTATAATTCTCATAACAGCTTTAAAAGAGAATTAGACAAATTGGGTGTGAATTACAACACAGGTTATTTAGGGGAATTGAATTTAATCCTAAATTATATTCCGGAATCGTGGGAGATTTCAAGGGATCAAAAAAAATAATAATGGATGCACCGTGCTATATTAGAAGCAAAAAAACTTGTTTTGATAAACTGGAAGAGCCGCAAAAAGATTCCATTAAGCACATGGATTGATAATATGGACAGATTAGCTACATATGAACAAATTGCATGTCGACGCAAATTAAGAATGGATAAATATGACGAAATATGGAATGAATATTTAAGCGATAAGGTGGATAGTGGGGGTAAGTGGGGGGACGAGAGAGTGGTGGGAAAATATTGCTAAAAGGGTGAAGTCATAGGTATATCAGTGTATTTAAATCTGAATTGTCAAATTGTGTTATTATTGTTATTATGGTTTTTGTTGTAGTGTCTTGTATGGTTGTTGTTTCTATTGAAAAAATGATTAAATAAATTTTTAAAAACCCACAAAAAACCCACAGGCAATCTACAACCAATTGCCCCAAGTGAAGGAATCTCAGATGCTAGCTTCTTCTTCAGCTGAGCTGTTAGGAATATAGAAAGCTGCCTTATACTGAGACAGACGGTTGGTCCAGCTAAATCAGTATTGTCTTACACAAACTGGCAGCGGGTTCTCCTGAGTTTCAGGCAGGGGCATTAACAGTCCGGCTTGGAGAAGCTGGGGCTTGAACCCATGACCTTCTGAATTTAAAGCAGTAGTACTGCCATTGAGCTGCTTCTTATCTAGTCCCCTGTCTGAGGGTGGATCTATACACAGGGGGCAAATGCTGTAAATAAGTCAGAAATTAAATCATTATAACAAAAGAAAAAGAAAACGCTATGTAAAATTGCATAGAAAAGGTTTTTGCTCTACAGCGCCATCTGGTGTTGCATGTTTATAACGCATTAAAAAGCTGTTTTTTGGGTTGTTTTTTTTTACTAATGTAGCTGAGTCCTACGTGTTACTTCAAGGGAGGTGCAAGCTTTTACTCCTTCCCTGCACCATATGGATGACTGTAACAGGGAAAGAGAGTGAAACAAGGATTCTTATCGCTGAGCAAAAATAGTGCAAGGACTTTTATTTTGCTTTTTGAGAGAGGGGTGCTTATTGAAAGCAGGTTTGGCAGCCTCTGGCAATTGGTAATGCAAGGAGATAAAATGCAGAGATTAAAAACGGCTTGCCAAAGAGGCGGCAATGCTAGGCACAAATTTGATGGGCTCCTGTGGTTTAGCCCCTGTGGTGCTGAGAAAAATTACGGCTCCCATTTCTTTTTGTGTTTAAATCATGTCCTCTTCCCCTCCCTGCTGCCGCTGCAATATGATGAAGGTTATAAAAAAAAGCATCATTGCCAGTCATGCAAGGTACATTCCACATAATTTATTAGGGTGCTTTCTGGGAGATGTTCTGAAGAGGCCAGTATCTCTGTTGAAGAGCTGCCATGCATATTCATAATCGCTTCAAAGCGGCAGATATGCAAATTGGCAGCAGAATTGCTGGCTGGTTTTTAATTAGCACGGCCAGCCGTAGATCCCAAAGGAAGCTGTGTGCTGAGCACTTGCTTTTCTCACTGCCACCCCCCCTCCCAAAGATCCATTTCTATTCAGGGGGTGGGCATGTGTTTAAATCATTATATGATGTATCCTCAATGAAGAACTCTGCAAATGGCAGGACTTTGCACTTGCTATGGCTTGTGGGGTGGGGGTGGGGGTCAATCCAGTTTGCTTTTGAAGGGAAAATTAGCACTTTCGGAAACAGCATGAGAACCAAAACACAGTTATCCTTCAAAATTTGCATGTCTCCAAATTTTGGTTCTCCAACCAAACAACATTTACAAAAATTGACATGATGGGGAAATGAGCATAGAAATTTGTGAAAATAACATACAAAATTGCATTCTGGTAGGGGAAATTTTTTTAAATTTTTTTTTTTGGTGGGGTGGGGGACTGCATCACAGTGGCACCTTGGTTCTCAAACACCTTGGTACTCAAACAGCTTGGAACTCAAACACTGCAAACCCAGAAGTAAGTGTTCCGGTTTGTGAACTTCCTTCAGAAGCCAAACGTGCTGTTTTGAGTGTTACACTTCCATTTTCAGTATCACACTTCTGTTTTGATTCTTAAGCTGAGGTCTGTTTTTGCTATTTATTTTGTGTTTTTGTTTTTGCGGCTCTTTTGTTTTGTTTTTGTGACTGTTTGGAACCCAGTTCAGCTACTGATTGATTGATTGTGTGACTGCAGCACATGGTTTATTGCTTTCCCAGAGTGGCTTGGCAGGCAATCACTCTTTCCAGGGCATGCTGGGAATTGTAGCTCGGGGAGGGAAATGGAGGGTCTCTTAACACCTCTCTGACCCCATGTAAAGAATCTGAAGGTACATTCTTCCACCTTTGGTGGACGTGCCCAAGGATTAAGGCCTTCTGGGAGATGATATATAACGAATTAAAAAAGGTACTTAAGTACACTTTCCTTAAAAAACCAGAGGCCTTTCTTCTGGGCATAGTCGGCCAATTGGTGTTAAAAAAGGATAGAACTTTTTTTATGTATGCAACAGCAGCAGCGAGGATCCTCATTGCAAAGCATTGGAAGACACAAGATCTACCCACTCTGGAAGATTGGCAGATGCAACTGATGGAGTATATGGAGATGGCGGGAATGACTGGCAGAATCCGAGATCAGGGAGAAGAGTTGGTGGAAAAAGACTGGAAGAAATTTAAGATGTATTTACAGAAACATTGCAAAATTTTTGAATGCGAATGATGTTGGAATGAAATGAAGTGGTTCTAGCAATATGATTAGAAGTTAAAATTCGTGAGGATAATTAACTAAGGGTAAAATTAAGAAGATATGAATTTGCTGTTTACATTTTTAAATGGGATACAAAAAAGGGAGATGTGAGGAAGTCATGAAAATAAGTTAATGAATGGCATGATATTTGAAAAAGGGATTTTTAATTTGTCTTTTTAAGTTTTGGTTTTGTTTCTTTTTATGTGTGTACGTTTTTTTTTCTGTTTTTGTGAATCTTTTTTTCTGTAAAACCCAATAAATATTATTATATATATATAAAAAAAACACCTCTCAGACCCGTTAGCAAACTACAGTTCCCACTTCCCAGGATTATTTTGGTTCAGTCCGAAATGGTATTATAGTGCTTTAAATGTTTGGTGCAGATGTGGGCTATGAGTCTGCCCACCCACTGGGCTCGTCACTGAAGGCCTTTCAGAACCAGTGTTGACCCAAGACATTTTTCTGTTCTTGGAAGAGGACAAGGTGATGCCTCCTGTCCATACAGAAGGAGACTGGCCTCAGAGATGAAACTTAATTCAACACTGCTGATGGTGGTGCAGCATCTTCCACCTCGACTAAGCCTTAGGGGATGCAGAGCTACCCACATCTCTGCCCTCCAACACCTTGCTGCTGCTCCCTGTCCCTCAGCATCTGTGGCCTAAGGTGGCTGCCTCACCCCACCCAATGGTAGGACCACCCTGTCTTGCTCTGGGGACTTTTGCCTTTAGAACAGAAGTGGGGGACCCTTTTCACATTTTAACATTCCGTTCTGGGTAATCTTCTAGGGCAGGGCATGAATCAAGGCAGGTGGGGAGGATGTCCCTGTTTTCATTGGAGAAACGTTGGAAGGTATGGGCTGCTGAGGGGTGTAACTCAGTGTCAGGGACCGTGCTGAGGAGGGCTGAGCTGAGGGAGGAATGATGGGAGCCTCCCCCTGCTCCTGATCAGAATCCTGAATCTTCCCGGGAGCAGGAGGACAGTATAGATTTGGAACAGTGGTTTGCAGAGGGGCATAGTTCAGAAGGCAGAAGCTGGGAAATACTGGATGGGGAACAGCTAGGAGAAGCAGCACTGGGAGAGAGAGGGTTACCAGACTCACTGTTGCTGAAAGACATTCATCCTCTCTCCCCAAGGTCAAGGACAGAAGATAAGGTGGCAACACAGAAAGCACAGTGGTTGCAAGGTGCGGAAGTGAAGTGGGTGACTAGGGAGGAAGTGGGTGGAACCCTTAATTGGGAGCACCACTATTCCTAGGACAGGGATTCTTTGTTCTCTCTCTGTGATCATTAAAATTTCTAACTGGTAAGAGACTCCTTTCACTTTGTTCTGCTTATTTACGGTCAAAGTGGGGGAGGAAGCCAAGTCACTGAAGCCTGACACTCGGGAGGGTGTATGGCCTGGGAAGAGTCAAGACGACTAGACAGAGATGCCTGGGAGTGGGTACATTTGGCCCCCAGGCCTGAGGTTCCCCATCTCTGCTTCAGAGGTTCAGCTGGCTGGGACCCATGACAGAATCTTCTCAGTAGTGGTGCTAAGGTTGTGATGCTCCCTCCCCTGAGAAGCCTAGCTGGCTCCTTCTTTCTTCAGGTGCCTGAAAGTTGTTTTTCCTCCTGCTGTTGTGGTTTGTTTTGGTGAAGCTCCTAAATCTTTTAGTTTTCTGTCACCAGTGTTATTTAATTGTGTATTGAGGGCCTCGTTGCAGAAAAGGGAGTGGGTTTATAATTTATAGTTAAATATATAGAACACACCCCAACTATTAAGCAGAGAGGACCCCCTATTTTGATCCCAGACTCTAAAAGAAACACAACCCCTAAGTTGTCCCTATTTTGCTGGGGATGGGGGAAAAAAATTCTTAGTGGGGAGACTGCTTTCCGAAAAATGTCCAGTGTAGTTGTTGGGTTTCTTCAGTCCCCACTGCTAGCTCTCCAGATCTGAAATCTCCCAAATTCGCTAGAGGCCTTCTGACCTTAGTGCGCATGCATGTGGATGCAAGCGCATGAGCAATACAGCGCCATGTAGTGTGCATGCTGCAGCTGGCGAGATTTTCTACATACAGTAATCAACGATGGAACTTGACTATTGTGGAGTAAATTAATGCAACACGCAGGAGGGAGATAAGAGCTTTGAGCCACGTACTTGGTGTCAAATGCGGCGTAGATTCCCAGTACACAAGACCAATGATCTGATACATGCATGCGTATATTCCATGCAGAAAGGGTGTTCAGGTTTTTTTTCTTCATTCTTAGACATGAATGGAGGCAGCTCTTACACCTGTAGTAAAACTGTTACTGTGAAGTTTATGATCTACATGCCACAAAATTCAGTAGTGAGAAACCACGGCCCATCACAATGGGAACAAACCTGTGCAAGCCTTGGGCTTGTGTACACTGCCCCTCTTCTCTGCCCCAAAGGAATTTTCAGTTAAAAAATAATAATTAACTGCAGGTTACTGTCACATTGGGACTAAAAACTGTGATTAATCCTAGCTACGGATTTCAGAAACAAGGAATCTTCAGAACAAGCTGGGATGCTTCAAACAAACCACATAGGATTAGCCACGGTTTGCTGGGTTCGGCCGACGTGACAAGCCATGGTTTATAAGAAAGTGGAAGCCATCCTTCTGAGCTCCTTTGTGGCTGTGCTGGAGGAGAGGAGTGGGCAAGCGCATGAGCCATTGGCCGAAATAACCATTGAGAATGGACATCTTCCTTGGGTGCATCATGTTGTGGCGAGGTAACATGGGGCTCCCTCCTGTCGACTTGGGTCTCTATTTATTCTTTATTCCTAATCCTTTTTACTAACAAGAGCATATAAATAAACACAATGAAATACAGCTGGAAAACCTCATCTGGTAGCACTTTATAATAAATGGACATGAATTAATACTAAATTACAATGAATTTTCTATGAAATTACATATTACATTCATGCCATATCAGTATCCAAAAAAACGGGAGCTTTCCTGCCCACTGATATTCCAATACATTCCCAAGGAATTATCATCGATTCAACCCTTAATGTAAAGCGATTGATCAAACCTCTCAACTCCTCTAAGAGCCAAAAGAAGGGGCAAGCTGAAAAACTGTGCTTCGTGAGGGAAGAATTGGAAGAGACAAATAAAGCTTTAATGGGTAATCAAAACATTAAAATTGGGGGTGGGGGAATTGTTTTGTCTCGGAAGTTTGTGGTTTGTTCGGCTGACACATTGAGGAAAGGAGTGTGGACCATTTGCAAGGATTTGCGTGTGGCAGGACAGATTGTGCCTTGCTAGGAAGGAAGACGAACCCCTAACTTTGGAACAGTGAGCTTCATTGCAATGACAGCATAGGAAAAAACAACCCCATAACAGATTGCTAGGATAACACAGATTATAAATAAGATTATTGGGGTCCTACATCTCTGTTGAAACAGCAGCTCCCTCCTCCCAGGAAAAATACATTCATTTCAGGGACATTTGACCACCAGATAATCCAGAGGTCCACAAACTGTTGTTCACAAGCTGACAATCCAATTTTTTTTTGTACACTGGAGACATTTTCCTGAGCACAATGTACAAAACAAAATAATAAGTTAAGTGAAGATAGGGGCAATGATAACTTAGGAGCTTTCTCTTGGAGCCCTCTTCCATTTAGTACTGGGAAGTGAATGGAAAGACTGAGTGTGAAAGTTAATTTTCGATTCTGAGAAATTCGCCCCTCCTAGATTATCATTTTCAACATGGCTTCAAGTGACCATAAAAAAACTCAACACATTGGAGAGCTTGTTGGGTGCAGGCTCCAAGCACCTAGTGGGGCATTTGCTACCTTTTGATAATGTGGGGAAATGGAGGACAACAAAACCAAGGAGTAGAAAGAACTGGGCTGGCGTCAAGGGCTGGCATAACTGGGCAAAAGTCTACAGCCTCACAGCCAATCCTGGGAGCTTCCTGGCCTTGTGGAGTTTTCCTCCTTGCTTGTGTTTATTCATTTGCTGTCTCCAAGTGCTGAATGGAGTGAGGAGGACCAGTAAAATCTACATCCCTTGCTGCCTTTCCATGGGAGGTGGGCCCAAAGAGAAAAAAGCAAGCATATGGGCAAGGGTAGCTGTGGCAAGGAGCACGGACACCCACTCTGGTAGGGGGCCTGTTGAAATAACATTGCCCAAGGGCTGCCCCAAACCTGGACCCAACACTGACCAGCCCCCTACGTGGTTGGAGCCAACGTAGAGTTCTTTAGTAGCCATCCTGAGGTTTCTGGCCTTTCTGATTTCCCTGGGTTGCAGGGAGACTTCAACTCCCATCAGCCACAACCAGCATGGCCAATGGCCAGGAATTATGGGAGCTGTAGCCTGAAGCAACATTGGCTTCCCCCTGGTTGAGGTTGATTTGCATTGCTGCCTGCAGAAGTCACGTTGCACATGCTGTTCCATTAAGCATTCTGATTATTTCTGCCCAATGCTGCATTAGAAGTTACAGTGCATGTATTTGCCAGGGAGAAAGTCTCACTGAGCTAAGTATGTGGGGCTTACTTCTGAGAAAGGATTTAGGATTGGTGGTGCAGGATATTGGGTATCCACTGGATGTACGCTGACTACATTTCCTCCTTTCCTGGAGATACCAGCCTGTGTTCCACCCTTGCCTCCTTTCGACCTCACTGCCGATGAGTGTGATGGAACGCTCTGACCCAGGACTGGTGCAACAGTACTGCATGCACGAATCTCAAAATGCAAAGCCTCCTTGGCTACGAGTCGCGCACTCCCCCCCCCTGAACTGCATGTTCAAATGTCATGCTCATTGAATGATCAGACGCACCATCTTCTGGTTTGGGAGTGTCTACGCTCCCTAGGAGGAAAGTGCAATCTGCTATATGTCTCTCTATGGCGGAAGTATCACAGGGGCTGGCTCCATGCGCAAATTCCTTTGCTGGCCTTAGGACTGCACCTGCTATTTGAGGAGCTTGCATGCATGCATGCATGCATGCATGCGCTTTGCATGTGTTTAGGCTGAAGTGGGCATGTGCTGCTTGATGGCGAACTCCACCAGATTTAGGCAAACTTAACAGCTGCATTTCTAGGAACGCTTGTTGGAATTAAAAGCGGCTGTTTATTGACTTACGGGCCACACTCATGAGTTTTAAGCGGCAAAAAAACAGCTTCAGAGACCAACAAGGCATTCTTATGGTTAGTGCTTATATCAACATGGAAGCTGCTTTAAAGCTCTGCCACCACAAGGTGAGCTGTTCATGCATGGTGGATCCCCTCTTCGCCTGGGCGCCAAATGGCTTTTAAAAAAAAGATTACTGCAGCAGGATGGAAAACACAGGACAATCCATGTTTGTGAGCTACTGTGTGCCTCGTGTGGAGAGATTTAAAGAAAAGTCTGCCCAAAGGCAGTGAGTGATGGTGGTCAATGGGGGGCAGCTATTTTTCATCTTATCCTGATCCTGAATGTATAAAACGCATCCAGTTGGGTGTTGTGCCTGGGAGACCTTTTCATTTGGAGGTTCTGGAGGTGGCAGAGACACAGGTGGTAAAAGGTGACAGGTGACGAGTTCCAGGGAAATGAGATTGTGAAAGGGGCATTTATCTCACCATCTGGAGAGCAGTTCCACTAAGCTCCAGAAAATCTCTTCTTTGCTCAGAAACCTGTGAATTCTCCAAGCCACTTTTTGCTTGGCCTGTGAACCTGTAAACGTTTGGAAATCTGAGCCTGCTCATATTCAACCAATGCAAAAAGCCGTAATGGTTACATCTCAATTTATGATCCTCTAAACAATTAACATAATTATTCAGGGGCATTCTCTCTCTTTTTTTTTGGGGGGGGGGGTTGTTGACTTTGCATCCTGTAAGCAGGGAATCAAACCAGGCATGTTACTATTATGACATTTCCATTCAGAGGGCTAAAACCTTTCACCTCCCCTACCCAAATGGTTCAGATGGCAGTGTGGTATTCATTTCTCAAATTAACCACAATGTGGCTCTCTCCACATGCCTTGGGATCTGGCCCACTGAAATCCTGAAGACTTGATATCCATTTCTTCAGAACTAACCAGGAATCTACCTGGGTCCAGCATTAAACTCTCGCTCAACGTCCAGTCGTGTGGTTGTTGGTTTTTTGCAAATTTGCAAACTTGTTTTTTTTCTACATCTAGATATTTATAATCATTACAGTCTTTTAGTTTCTTTTTGTAAAAACCATCAATCTCTTCTCTCTCTCTCTCTCTTTGCATCTATAAATCTCTCATAAAAGCCGTGAAAATGAAAACAGACTTGCCTCTCAATTGCATGTCACCAAAAGGCTTTGCATTAGAACATCCATAAAACATTCAGTCGTACAGAAAACAGCTTACCCTAAAAACACTTTTTGTTGTTATTATCAAAAACAAAGGGGAAAAAAGAAGAAATGAACTGGCCACAATATGTGCCTTGTAAACGTGTCTCCTTCACTTAAATAATCACTTTGCACATTCGGCAGGTCTCTTAAATGTGCATCATTCGTGCCTGCTCCTGCAGCTGAAAGCAGGTGAGCCAGACTCAGGGTAAGGGCATTGTCGTTGAATGATCTCTTTAAAGGGGTGCAGGGCTTGTACGTGAAAGTTCAGGCTCTCTTCTCAGGCCAATGATTTAGGCAAGCAGCCAGGTTTCTCAGGAGGCGTATGCTTCACCACTGACCAGGGTCCTTTACTCAAGCGAGTCACTGTGCTCCAAGCCAAGGTCGCTAACATTTGTTGTCTGGAGTTCCTCGGTCTCTTCCTCCAGCTCCTCCTCTTCCTCTTCCTCCTCCTCCTCCTCTTCCATTTCGTCGTCCTCCTCATCTTCTGTCCCGTCAAGTGAGTCATCATGAGCCGCTGCCATCATGGCCTGCTGCATAGCAATGGTGGCGTTATCAGAGGAGAGGGATTGCAGGTTCTCCATGTTTATAGAGCCTAGAACGAAAAAGCAAACAGCTGATATGGCGCACGGGAAATAGCTCCGCTTATGGTACCACCACCGGGGCAGTGCATTAAATTAACCTCACTGAATTGTTTGAGGATAAAATTGAGGCGAACTGTTGCCCGTGCTGAAGGAAATTGGCTTTCTTCAGTCCTGTTATGGGCACCTAGTTATTAGGGGGGGGGGAAATAAAGGGGAAAAAATTATTCCCCCACCCCAGGTCCAGGAGCGGCGACAAGATTGCGTGCAACCTCGCCGCCGCTCCCGGAGCTTGAAGGCCTGGGGGCAGGGAAGCCTAAGCTTCCCCTGACCCCAGCCCCCAGAACAGGCAGCTATCCGCAAGCCTTCGGAGCCCAGCGGGAACTCCTGCCGCGCTCAGAAGGCTTGCGTATGGCTGCCTGAAGCCCGGCGAGCGCAGCGGGAGTTGGCACAGCACTCGCCAGGCTGCAGGCTGCTGTCTGCAAGCCTTCAGAGCACTCCAAAGGCTTGCGGATAGCTGCCTGAAGCCTGGAGAGCGTGAGGGGTCGGTGCGCAGCAAAAGCCTGCATTCGCTCCATAGGACGCACACACATTTCCCTTTCGTTTTTGGAGGGGAAAAAGTGAGTCCTATAGAGAGAAAAATGCGGTATTTCTATACTGCCATTTAATAAAATATCAGCGTTGAAACATAAAACACCATTTGAAAAATGCATATACAGTAGCACCTCGGCTTACGTTACCCTTGGGTAACGTAAACTTCAGGTTGCGAAAGTGGCAAACCTGGAAGTGTTTTGCCGTGCGTGCAGGCTCAGAAGCGCTCTACCGCGCCACGTGCATGTGCAGAAGAGGTCTGCTGCTGCGCGCACATGCACAGAAGCAGTCCTTCCTGTTGCGGAGACCTCGGGATCCAACCAGAGCTCTGGGATGGATCCTGTCCGCAACTGGAGGTAGCACTGTAATCAAAATAAAAAATCAAGAGCTGCATAAGAAGGTCTTCAAGAGACTCCAGAATGTCAAAAGTGAGGACACCTGCCAAATCTCTGCTGGAAGAGTGTTCCACCAGCATGGGACTGGTGACTTGGTTTCTAGTTGAGGTAAATTGGGCCTCTGTAACTCAGGGGATAACTTACAGTGCTCCTCTGGGTGATCTTAGTGATTAAGCTGGGACATATGATCTCAGGCAGTTCTTAAGGTATCCTGGACCCAAGTTGTTCAGGGCTTTGAATATCAACACAAGAACCTTGGGTCTGGCCTGGTACTATACAGGCAGCCAAGTAAAGCTGTATCATGCTGTCATCTGTTGGCATTCTGCACTAGCTGGAGCTTCCAGACCAGACCCAAGGGCAGCATAGCCGCCATGCCCTGTACATGGACTTGGGGTAGGGGAGCGGCTCTGTTCACCTTAACACCCAAGAGGCTCTGTAGAGAAGGGGGTGGTCTTTCAGATATTTGGGATCTAAGTTGTTTAGAGCTTTAAACGCTAGCTTCAAATTATCGGAACAGCAGGAAATGAAGTGCTGGCAAAGAGGAAAAGTGCAAAATTAGACTCGAAAAACGTTAGGGACAGAGAAACCTTATATAATATATCTAAGTAGTTCACCTTTGAAATGGTCAGAGTCAACAGCAGGCATAGGCAACCTCAGCCTTCCAGATGTTTTGGGACTACAATTCCCATCATCCCTGACCACTGGTCCTGTTAGCTAGGGATCATGGGATTTGTAGTCCCAAAACATCTGGAGGGCTGAGGTTGCCGATTGCCTGGTCAATAGAATCAAAAAGCAAACTGAGGGTTGTGGCCATACATCAAATTCTTACCATCAGGGTTAGTACCAGGGTTGCCTCCTTGTTGCTGCAGTACTCCAGCCGCAATGGAGTTGGGCCAAAATCTCTGCGTAGGCCGGTGCTGGGATTTGATCTTCTTGGCTTTAGGAGCAGGATCTGGGTTGCTTGCATCAAGCATGGGCTGCAGGATACGTCGCCGGGCATTAATAAACCTTCTCACAAGAAGGGAAAAAACCAGAATGAATGGATGCATTTATTTACATATTTGGACCATCTGCATGTTAAGTGGCATCATTTTAAAAAAGAAAGACTTCTACAGTTCTATTTCTTGTACAACTTGGGACAAGGTTACTTGTGAGATTGCCTTACTCCATATAGGTACAAAGGTAAAGGACCTCTCCTGGTTTGCCCTGCAGAGGACCTTAAGGTCCATGAACAACCATAGTTTAGAGGTCCCAGGCCCTTAGGAAGTCAGACTATCCTCCACCAGGGCCAGGGCCTTTTCAGTGATGGCTCCAACCTGGTGGAATGCTCTGTCCCATGAGACAAGGGCCCTTCAGGATTTAACCTCCTTCCGTTGAACCTGTAAGACAGAGCTATTCCGCCTGGCCTTTAATTTGAATTCAGCCTGATCTTTTATTACCCGTCCCTTCCCTTCCCTTCCCTTCCCTTCCCTTCCCTTCCCTTCCCTCCCCCTCTCCTTTTATGAAGATCACCCGCTCTGAGACCCCACAGCTAATTCTCCCCTGGTCTCCTCGCTGGCCCAAGTAGGACCAATTCAGCCAGCTAGCCCTGGGGGTTATCTAATGCTTATATCCCCTAAACTGATTTTTGAATTTTATTGTTATTCATGTTTTTATACAGTATTTTATGCTGCTTTTATAATTAGGTGTTTTAAATTTGTTGTTAGCCGCCCTGAGCCTGGTTTTTGAACCGGGAAGGGCGGGGTATAAATAAAAAAAAATATTATTAATATTATTATTATCATAAAAATATACAGGCATTGAAAGTGGATTCACACCATCTTGAGGTGCATTTCTGCTTTCACAGAAGAAAAAAAGGGTCTGGTTTGTAAATTATCTAACATGGTGGATACAGGTGAAATACAAAATATATTAATGCAAACAAACAAACAAACAAAGCCCAAGTCTTTTACAGCAGGGATGAGGCAGACCTCACACTTGTGCAATTTACTTTATTCATTTGTTTTACTAGGACCACGAGGTTCACAAATTGGAACCAGGTGCAGAATAGCCTCTCACATTTCAAAAAAGCAGGGCAGACTACTTCTGAGTACCTGCTCAGCTCAGGAAAAAAAATCTGACTCTTCTTTCCCCCTCCCCACGCATTCTGTGTTTCTCAGCCCCTTAATTTAAGGTAGGGAGGAAGCCTTTTAGAAGCTACTATTGTTAGAAAGCCCAAAATCAGAAAATCTTGTTGATCTACTGCAAATCACCCAAAGATCTATCAGGAGATCCCAAGCTATCTGCTGTCCACCACTGTTTTACACTGCAGTCCTATGCATGCTTGCTCAGAAGTAAGCCCACTGAGTTCAATGAGGCTTTCTCCCAAGTAGGGATGGGTGAATCTGCCACTTTCAGTTTCTCTCCTCAGTCTTAAGTTAAGTTTTCTGCATTTCCACAGCAGCTTCCAATTGTTTTTCTGTTTTTTTAAACAAGTCCTTCATTAGCATTTTAGAGAACATTTCTCCTTAATATACACATTTTTGAATGAAATCTTGCCTAATTTACACGTTTTTGCAATGCAACCCCCCCCCTAATATAATGCATTTTTGTATGTTACTTTCACTAATATATGTGTTTTTATGCTTACTTTACTCTCGTTGACGCCATTTTGTACACATTACTTGGCTGGAGAATTGCACTGCAAAATTCAGAGAAGTGTGACTTTTGAAGGATGACTGTGTTTCGGTCTTCACATTGTTTTGAGAAGTGTGAGTTAGGTAGCTTCTCATTAAAGTGCAAATAAAATCAAATTTCTCCCTCCTCCTAGTGTTGTTTATGTGTGTTGCCAGAAATTGATTATTTAAGTCTTGTCAGCCCATCTCAATGCAATTTTATTTTTGACCTGGAAAAATCCCCATTACAAGGAAGGCTGCCCATCTGGTCATTTTTTACCACCTACGTGAGATTAAAAAACTTTGGTGCATGTACATATAAACATATCTGGGATCTAGCTCCACTTCTGCAAAGTGACATTTTCTTGTTATTTTGGCCTGGACTTCTTTTCGGAATGTGCCCTCATGTGGCGAGATCTGGAATTTAGCAAACCCTGAAAACCTGCATAAAAGTATAACTCTCTCTCTCTCTTACACACAAACACATACGTGTATACGAGTGAAGATAATATACACAAATGCCTTACATTAAGGGACGTGCCTTGCAAAAAGGCATACAATAGGCAGAAATGTGTACCAAAACGTGTGTGTTAGGAGAAATGTGCAAGGGTTTTGTGTGTGTGTGTGTATGTGTGTGTGTTTTAGAAAAGATTTGCAGACTGATGAAGAAATGGGCAAACTGAACTTAAGACAGGAAAACCGAAAAACCGAAATTGGCAGATACTCTTGTCTATGCAGTTTATTTCTAGGCATTTACCGTATTTTTCGCTCTATAAGTCGCACCAGACCACAAGACGCACCTAGTTTTTGGAGGAGGAAAACAAGAAAAAAATATATTCTGAATCCCAGAAGCCAGAAAAGCAAGAAGGATCACTGTGCAGCGAAAGCAGCGATCCCTCTTGCTATTCTGGGATAGCTGCGCAGCCCGCATTCGCTCCATAAGACGCACACACATTTCCCTTTACTTTTTAGGAGGGAAAAAGTGAGTCTTATAGAACAAAAAATACGGTATTTGCTGGAAGAGGGTTCCTCACTGATTCTCTCCTTCAAATGTCCTCCTGCCTCACATAAGCATACTAGTCAAAAGGGGAAAAGAAACATATGTGCTTCGTCACACGTAGTTCTTCCTGAAAGTTTCCCAGGGCCATGTGGGTGAATCTTGACAGAGAATATCTTAACTACAGAAGGACCAGAGGTGACTGTCAAGGCAGAATGGCGTCTGCCTGCTCAAAAAATGATGGGTAGCCTTGTCCATTTCAGACCCAGGTTTTAATTTTTCTAAAAAACATGAAACCTCCTTCAGCCCAAACTTCCTCTACAGGCCTATAGCCACAGGGGAGGAGGAGGGAGGCAAGGAATAACTGAGGAACTTCCAGAGCCTCTGCACAGGGAACCTAAATAAACATGTTTAATTGTATTCAATGTTAATAAAATCATTTACAGAAAATTGCAAACACAAACTAGCCTAATACAGTAATACCTCCGCGAACGTCCGCCTTGTCCAGCGTCCATTCCGGCGAACGTCCGTGGCAAACCCGGAAGTACCGGAACAGGTTATTTCTGGGTTTGCCGCTTGCGCATGCGCAGAAGCACTAAATTGCTTTTTGTGCATGCGCAGAAGCACAAACCGCTTGGCGCGCGTGCGCAGACTCAGGGCTTTGCCCTGCGTCCTTTTCGGCTAGCGGCCGGGGCTGCAGAACGGATTGCTGTCGCGAAACAAGATACGACTGTACTTAACCATTGTCCCT
Source organism: Podarcis cretensis (assembly GCF_951804945.1). Lineage (NCBI taxonomy): Eukaryota > Metazoa > Chordata > Lepidosauria > Squamata > Lacertidae > Podarcis > Podarcis cretensis. Next base: position 34,575,033 of record NC_137185.1, on the reverse strand, counting down.
TTGTATTCATTGCCTGGAACCCTGGGGAAATATCATTTTCTCACAGTAACAATTCTATCTATTGGATAGAATACTGGCTGCATAGTTTTTCATATCTCAAAGGGTTAGATCAAGGACAGCCAACACAGTGTCCACCAGATATTATTGGACTACATTTCCCATAATCCATTCTCACTAGTCAAGCTGGCTGAGGCTGATGGGAGTTCCAGCATGTGGAAGGCTCCATATTGGCTATCTCTGGGCAAGAGGCTTACTTTTTTATATAAAAAAAGGAAAGGAAACTGGAAGCCTGGAATATCCCTGAGAGGCCAGAACTTTCTACAGCTATGGCCCTGCTCTGCTTTGACCTGCGAACCACAGCAACAACTTGAGACGAGAGGATAAGACTGTAGGTCAGAGAATAGCATCTTTGGTGAAGAAACTGTCCTTTCCAAAGAGGAGGTCGATAATTCACTCACCAGTTGTTGACTTGCAAAAGCGTGAGGTTAGTCTGTGCTGCTATCTGCCTTTTCTCGTCCTCTGTCGGGTAAGGGTGCTGAAAAAGAAGAGAGAGAGAGAGATAACGGTATTGTTGCACCACATGCCACAGCAGGGATTATCCAGAGCCTGTCCTCTCTGAGGAGATCTGAACTGCCGCGGATGTGTGCACTTCTGAAAGCTCAGCTCACATGGCTTGTTGTCAGAATGGGTCTCCCACTCACTGTCCTTGCGGCATTGTTTCAAGCAGAAGCACTCCTTGTCCTGCAAACCGGGACGTTCTGCGTGCAAAGCATGAGCTCCACCAGGAAGCCACGGTCCTCCCGCTACCTTAGGGATGAGGAGCACCAGATATTGCTGGACTCAGCTCCCAACTGCCCCATCCAGCATCACCAATGGTCAACAGAAATGGGGGTTGGAAGGGACACAGATTTCCCATCCTTGCCCTGGCCAATGTGGCCTGTGTGCCAATACGGGCACCCCAGGAACTGTAGCATTTGGGGAAGCAGGGAGGGATAGACAGATGCACTCTTCAGTGCCATGGGGCCACTCAGAGAGAAGCAGCTCCCATCACTGCACAAATTAGGCCAAGCATGGGGACCTGGAGAGATCAAGGCCTGAGGGAAGACCCTGGTTTTTCTTTGCCTTAGTTCATTATGGATTGAATGTATTTCTTCCACATTCAACATGAATATGGCTTTGACTGGCCTTATGTTTTGAAAGATGCTCTGCTGACTGATATTTCATGTTAACTGAGTTATTTTCTGCTTTGCTTTTAGCCACTTTGGGTTTCTCTTAGGGGGAAAAAGCAGGAGTTAATCAGTGAAGGAAAAAGAAAGGTTATTTATGTATGCCACTACTGCGGCCTGTGTTTTGTTATCCCAAAAATGGAAAACCCGCGAGGTCCCAACTAAAGAAGAATGTCAACTTAAGCTGATGGAATATGTGCAGCTTGTAGACTTAACACATAGAATAAGAGAACAAGAAGAACATACGTTTAGAGAAGATTGGAAAACAGTTATTGAATATATGGAGGGGAATTGTGTACACTTGAAAACGTTGGCAGGATTAAGATAAATTCAACAGTGTAAATAAGTTTTGATGGATGCAATAATGGCTTGGTTTTTGTAAAAGATGCAGGGATTTATGAACCATGGAAAGAGAAGAGGGGAAATCATTGATATTTTAAGGATGTTTAAATGAGTATTTTAAATTGTAAAACAGAAAATTCAATAAAAATTATATACAACAACAAAGAAATGAAATGTCCCAGCTTCAAGTCTCGTCTCAACCATGGATCCACAGTAGAAGCAGCCAATATGATGCCCCTGAGATGTTGCTGGACTCCAACTCCTATCAACCTCAGCCAATGGTCAGGGATGATGGGAGCTGTAGTCCAACAACATCTGGAGGATGCCATGTTCCCTATCTCTGTAGCAGCGTTCCTCGGAGCATACATAGATGGTGGAGCTGGATTGGGCCCACTTGTGTCTGCTGGACCCACCCTATCCCCACACTTGCATCTATTTCTGAAATAGCTAGGTGGGGATGCTGTTTCTCAAAGGCTCGGCAACCGTGCCTTTGGAGAAGGACCACAGCTCAAGCTAGGGCATCTGCCTTGCATGCAGAAGGTCCCAGGTTCAATCCCCAGCGTCTCCAGGTGGGGATGGGAGAGGCCCTGTCTGAAACTGTGCTGGATGGACGAGCGGTCATAGGATAAGGTTTGTGTGTCCGCAGGCTCTTCCGGACATTACGCTGGAAATGGTTAGAGGGTGGGCCAGCTAGCACACTCTGACTGCCTCTCCACATGCATTCAGGATAATGTTTGCACAATGCTTATCTCTGAGCTTCAGGCTCTCATCTGCAATATGTGGAATTAGTATTACTATCTTAGAGGGTTGTTTCAAAGGGATTATTGCAAGGATAAGGATTATTCATGGACAATAAGGCTGTCAATGGCAACTGGTCGCAACGGCTATATATTACCTCCCGTATCAAAGGCAGCATGGTTCTGAATACTAGTTGCCTGGGGAACAAGAGTAAGGAGAGCCCCATTGCCCTCATGTCCCACTCGGGGGCTTCTCTTAGCAGCTCACTGTGGGAAAGAGGATGTTGGACTCAGTGGGCCCTTGGTCGGATCCAGCTGACAAGCTCTTCTTATGTCCTTAAAGGTAAAGGGACCCTTGACCACTAGATCCAGTCATGGCTGACTCTGGGGTTGTGGCGCTCATCTCGCTTTATTGACCAAGGAGCCAGCGTACAGCTTCCGGGTCATGTGGCCAGCATGACTAAGCCGCTTCTGGCGAACCAGAGCAGCGCACGGAAACGCCGTTTACCTTCCCACCAGAGCAGTATCTATTTATCTACTTGCACTTTGATGTGCTTTCGAACTGCTAGGCTGGCAGGAGCAGAGACCGAGCAACGGGAGCTCATCCCGTCGCGGGGATTCGAACCGCTGACCTTCTTAACCCACAGCGCCACCCGCGTCCCTCTTATGTCCTTACGAGTAAGTATATGAAATACTTTGGACGCTCCAGAAATTCTGTGTCTGTAAATGGGGATGGGAAAATCCGACAATTTTCTGTTTCTCCCTATTTTCCAGTCTTAAGCTCACCCCTTCACATTTCCACATCAGTTTGCAAGTTTTTTAAAAATCGAAAGTCCTCATGAAAATTCGCTAGCATTTTACTGCAAATTTCTCCTATCACACACACACACACACACACACACGTACGTATGTATGTATATATGCAATTTTGCAGGCACATTTCTGCAAATTAATTTCCCCTAACCTAGTGTGTGTTTGTAACTTATTTTCACAAATACATGTATTTTTACATACACTTTACGCCAGTATATTAATTCTGGGCACATTTTGGGGTTGCAAAATTCAGAGAATTTCAAAGGATGACTGAGTTTTGATTCTTGTATAATTTTGGAAGCTGCAAATCAGTTAAAAGTGAACTGAATCAAATTTCTCCTCCATCCTTATATATAAATGCCAGGTACTTTTTCAGATTTTTCAAATGTTTTTCTTTAAACACATGTGTTCTACTGTTTGGGCAGCAGAGGGCAGCAGCAATCTAGCTTAGTGATGGTAGATGAACCGTTAATTCCAATTTTGCTTGCTGCATAGCAAGCAGAACCTTGATTTACAGCTTATCGCCACAAAAGCTTCTGAATCACAACAGATTTTGTTTTTTGCTGCCATCCATGTTTCTAAGTTTTAAGTGCTATGTGTGTAAAACACACAGTGCTATTCCAATTGCGTTTCTGTGACCATGTTCAAAAAGTCAAGTTGATGGTACTAGTTGCTACAAAGTCTAGGTAAGAGGCTATTTACTCCCCATAACACTGGAGGGTAAGTATTAGATGGACCCAATGACTCTCAGGCAGTTCCAGTTCTACATGGGGACAGAACTAATTTCATCCCATCCAGATGCAATGCAGATTTTAAAGGCAAAAGTCTTTTAAAATCTGCACAAAATTATGAAGTTAAAATAAACAAATATACCTATGAGGAGGTCCAGTGGTTGCAGTGTTACCTCTGTCCTCTTAACTACATGGTCCCACTATCCAAATGCTCATTATAGAAAATTCACTTATCCCAATGTGAAGAATTAGTAACCAAACCAAATTCACACCACAGATTCAGATATACGAAGAGCTGGACCTGCGTGTAGTACTGTAAACGAATAAGCAGCCTTAAATAAGCCTTATTTTTTTGTGTTTTGCTGGTTCACGCAGCCGTTTCACCAGAAACCATGATGGGAGGGAAGGAGAGTAGGAGAAAGGGGGAGAGACTGGACATTTGAGAGCATTTCCCCCTTCTTAGTTTGCCTTTTGCAAGGATTCAGGGGGCTTTCCCAGTTTCTTTTTTGTCAATTCAGGGTCAAGATGCCGTGGTCAGGAACGCATCAGAAATTACCCCATAGGAATCAATAGAAATCGTTGACTCGTTATGCAAATGCTCGCCGAGCAAACAATTTCCTGAGGGAGCACCGTGTTTGGAGAGCAAGACCTGTGTGTAATCTCTCTCTCTCTCTCTCTCTCTCTCTCTCTCTCTCTCTCTCTCCAATTCTTCTTTAAAAGACCCATGCCACCATGTGCTTCTGTCACTCTCAGAGGAAATCGTATGGAAGAATCATGGTTGGTTCTACGTATAAACAAAGATCAGACATGATCTTAACCTGCATCCCCCTCTAAGAGCAATGGAACATCATCAAGTCGCAGGGCGACTTGGATTTCAAAGTGCACAGAGATGAGGATCCCTGTGCTGGCTGGATGATGCACACTGGAACTTTTTTTAAGAGAAAAGAAAAAGTTAAAGGGATAGAGGTAACTCTGGTACCCTGGGACCACCTCCGTTGGAATCTGCTGGACTGCAGATTCGCAACATGATCTGATCTGATTTGAGTCTGCTTTTGAATCTGAGTTCTGTGATCAGCGGAGGCTGATCCATTAGGGAGAATGGGGCAGTGCCCCACCAGCCTCAGCTTGCCACTAGCCAGCTCACAACTCCTGCCTTTTTACAACTGAGTGGCCCAGGCAGTCAGTTCCCTTCTCCTTAGTCTCAGTTTTGCCCTTGCAGATGGGAGCAGGATGGCGTGAAAAACCAGAATTAGTTGGCCCTGTCTGTGTCATTGGCACTGACTCCACCTACTGTTGCCCTCCCTTCTTTCAACCCTGCCAGTGCCACGGGGCACCAGGTGCTACTGCACAAAATGTAGACATCTGTGTTGGAAATGGGTGCATAGCTGGGGTGGCCAACCCTGTGGCCAAGGAGGACGTCCGCAGGGCCACAGCTTCACCACCCCTGGTGTAAGGATTCAGGTATGAATAACCTTCAGCAGCGACACCCCACTTTTATTCAAAACCACCTGCCTGGCCTTGGACTTCGCCTTTTTATTTTTTAGCTCAGATGCCATCTTCAGTAAGCGACTCGTACAACACTGGCTTATAAAGAGGCTCTCGTTTAATAAAAGCTGCTCTTGATTTAAAGCCCTCGCGAGGAGCTACAACTTCTAAGCTAAAATCTATAGCAAGTGATATTGGAGCAATTTTGCTTTCCCAAGATGCTTTCCTGATGGGTTATTTCTATCTAAGCAGAGGGGGAAAGTGCTCATTGGACATTTTAAGGCATTGCAGAGAGTGATTTCGAGCTATTGTCATAGTAAACTAAACTCAAGGACTGGAAACTGAGAACGGAGGCGTTTAAGAAATAGTACAAAATGCCCAATGTAGCTTAACAGGAAAAAGTTTTCCAAGGAAACAATCTGCTGGTAGCTCCTTAGTTAGGTTTCACTGGGGTGCTGCCCAAAGTGGGGTTTTCTTGCAGCTTTGAAATAATTTTTGATTTGCCTTTACTATACATTTTTAACCTTTTATTGTTTTTAAATAAAATGATTTTGGTTTTGGCTTCTTTCGAGTCATGTTATAAGCAGGATATAAATGTGTCAAATGAAACAAGAGAAATTAAAATGTATTTGGTATCAGTGCCTTTAGAAGCTTCACTAACTGTGACCTTTCCTGGGAGAAACAGGTTTGGCCTCAGTTACTCGCTAGTTATATCCAGACTGGATGACTTTGCTGCTCTCTACATAAGGCTACCCCTGAAGACTGCGCAGAACTTCAGCTGGTGCAAAATGCAGCTGCTAAGATCCCAATAGACCAGCTCACATTATAACAATCTTCTACCGGTTACACTATTAAGAGTAACATGATGATGATCGCATGTAAAACGACAACTTGCAAACAGGTTACCTGAAACACCACCTGTCCTATAGACCTGGAAGGTAACTTAGATAATCTGAGGACATTCTGCTTGTGGTTCCACTCCCTATAGAATGTTTTATTGATTTTATGTTGCATTTTTGTTTTAACGATACTGTTTGTTTTTATGCTATAAGCCTCTGTTGGGTTGGAATAAACGACAGACGAGTAGCAGGTGTCATATGGGAGGCATAACTTTCCTACAAGCCTCTTAAGATATATATATTTAAATTAAGGAGTTTATTAATGTTTTGAAATAAATGAATCACATAAAATTTTGTAATATGTACATATATTAACTTGCACGCGCGTGCGCGCACACACACACACAGCGAGAGCGCGCTACACTCAGCTTTCCCTTGCCTCTGTATCATGAAACACGATCATTCCCTCCCAAGTTTCTGAGTACTTCCACTTTGTCAATCTCTTCCTCCCTGTTGATGAGGACCAGGTCCAATATAGATGACCCCCTTGTTCCTTCTCCTACCTTCTGGGAAATGAAATTGTCAACGAGGCCATGGAGGAATTTCTTGGACCTTATATTCTTGGCAGAGTTTTAAAAAATTATAAGCTGCCTTGTGAGGCCTTGCTGTAAAAGGCAGAGCAGAAATATATTGCAATAAATGCTGGGGAGGAGTGCCATTGCTGTCAAATGATCTCGTTTCTTTTAGTTAAAGGTAAAGATAAAGGACCCCTGACAGTTAAGTCCAGTCGCAGATGACTTTGGGGTTGCAGTGCTCATCTTGCTTTACAGGCTGAGGGAGGTGGCGTTTGTCCACAGAAAGTTTTTCTGGGTCATGTGGCCAGCAGGACTAAGCCGCCTCTGGAAACCAGAGCAGCACACGGAAACACCATTTACCTTCCTGCCGGAGTGGTACCTATTTATCTACTTGCACTTTGACGTACTTTCGAACTGCTAGGCTGGCAGGAGCAGGGACCGAGCAACGGGAGCTCACCCCATTGCGGGGATTCGAACCACCGACCTTCAGATCGGTAAGCCCTAGGCTCAGTGGTTTAGGCCATAGCGCCACCCGCGTCTTCTACTTACTTTGAGCTGAAATACCTATAGCTCCTCCACATCCACGCCTCAAAGGGAGAAGGTCTGTGAGAGGTTCTCTATTTGGGATCTCTCCATGATTCAGAGTTTGACCTTGGGCAACTCAGAACCGATTCCGCCTGCCAAATCAATGGAAACTGATTGACAGCCCTGATTTGCCGGCTGTGCAATTTAATTAATGAATGGGAAAGGTGCTTTGAAAACAGAAAGATTTATTGCAAGTGTCCTCCCTGCAGCCTGAACGAACAAACTGCAGCACCATCGAGGGGAGAAGAGCAAACCTCTTCCTAGGCAGGACAGCTCTGCTTGCTTTTGAAGAGGCCGCACACGTGCGCGTGGGAATCTAAGAATGCACCCAAGCTCAGAGCTATTGCGTAATGCCACTGATGTGTCAGGCAACTTCCCTCTCATTCGGCAGCAGGTGTCCCTTGGGACTGGTAGGGTGGGAAGCAAGAGACCCTCATGGCCAATGCCAAGCAGAGCTAACTAAGTCTAGTTTGTCCCCACCCTCCTCCCTTCTGAGTTCTACAAGAGCAACACTCAGGACCCACCTGCACTATGTATTTAAAGCAGTACCACACCACAGCCATTGATTCCCCCAGTTTATTAAGCATGCAGACCCACAACTCCCAAAGTGGTTTAATAACCAATTCTTCTCGCCAGGGAACTTTGGGGTCCTGAACGACTGGCTCCCAGTACGTTTCTGAGCACTATTCAAAGTGTTGGTGCTGACCTTTAAAGCCCTAAACAGCCTTGGTCCAGTATACCAGAAGGAGCGTCTCCACCCCCATCGTTCTGCCCGGACACTGAGGTCCAACTCCGAAGGCCTTCTGGTGGTTCCCTCCCTGCGAGAAGCAAAGCTACAGGGAAACAGGCAGAGGGCCTTCTTGGTAGTGGCGCCCGCCCTGTGGAACGCCCTCCCATCAGATGCCAAGGAAATAAACAACTATCTGACTTTTAGAAGACATCTGAAGGCAGCCCTGTTTAGGGAAGTTTTTAATGACTGATGTTTTAATGTATTTTTAATCTTTTGTGGGAAGCCACCCTGAGTGGCTAGGGAAACCCAGCCAGATGGGCGGGGTATAAGTAATAAATTATTATTATTATTATTTGGGGATTGTAGCTCTCTGAGGGGAATAGGGGTCTCTTTACAACTCTCAGCACCCTTAGCAAACTACACTTCCCAGGTGAGGATCATACCTACTGGCTGCTTGAGATGAAACAGGAAGTGCTGCCCTGCCTCTGCTGCTGCTTCTGCCACCACGATACCTGCTGCCGCCACCTGCTCTGCTGCCACTGCATGCCCTGGCAGGTGGCACCAAATTCTAAATAGATCACACCCCAAATGGACACAATCTTGCCTGAAATTGGCGCTGATGGGGCACCGGGCCATTTCCCTATTTAGTTTTGGCTACACTGTATTAGTAGGGACGCCTAGGACTTGCCGATCAGAAGGTTGGCGGTTCAAATCCCTGCGACCGGGTGAGCTCCCGTTGCTCGGTCCCTGCTCCTGCCAACCTAGCAATTCGAAAGCACGTCGAAGTGCAAGTAGATAAATAGGTCCCGCTCCAGCAGGAAGGTAAGCGGCGATTCCATGCGCTGATCTGGTTCACCAGAAGCGTCTCAGTCATGCTGGCCACATGAACCGGGAGCTGTATGCCGGCTCCCTCGGCCAATAAAGCGAGATGAGTCCTGCAACCCCAGAGTCGGCCACGACTGGACCTAATGGTCAGGGGTCCCTTTACCTTTACACTGTATTAGGAGTATTGGCTACACTGACTGGCAGTGGCTCTCTAGGTCTCCAGGCAGGAATCTTTTCACAACTTTGCCTGGAGATGCCCGAACTGAACATGGGACCTTCTGCAGTTCCTCCACATTTGGTAACATGGTGAGACTGCCAGCGGTGGAGGCAGCCTCTCAGGCACCTGGGGCGGCGTGCCCAGGGGCAGGGCGAACCGCCCATAGGGGCAGCATGGCCCGTCTCTATGGGCGCTGAATGCTCCATCCCGTCCCTATGGGTGCCGTGTGGCGTCCTTAAGGAGGGATGGGGTGGGGTGCATGGTGCCCTTAGGGATGGGCCCACTGCGGGGCCTCAGCTGCCCCACAGCCGGGGGGGGGGAGGCAGCCAGCAGCCAGCGCACGAGCCTGCAGGCACCAAGATGCGTGGCTCATGCGCGCTGCAGGCCCCACTGTGAGTACTGCCGGCCGTTTTGTCACCCCCCGTCAGGGTGGCACCTGGGGTGGGACGAATCGCTCTCACACCCCTTCCTATGCCCCTGGAGATTGCTACCAGTTAGGCCTGAAAACAATCCTGTTTGGCTTTCATGGAATGTTGCATTTGCGAGCTTTTAAAAGTCACACATTACCATGCAAAGTGTTTTCTTTAAATGTCCCTTTGGGCCACGTCTCTAGTAAAACAGGAAGACGAGAGCAAGGGAGGGTAGACTCCAGGCTTGCTGCATCCACTCGGTGTCCTTGTTGTTTAACTAGAACCTTGAGATCCGTAAGTGGAGCCGGGTGCAAAAGGCCCACTCTGGGAATGAAAGACCAGGTTGCCTCTGAACAGCTGCTGAACATGGTTGAGAGGCACCCTGTTCTTCAATCTGTTGTAAGGACCAGAACTGGACTGAGGGAGGCTGGAGGGACATCGCTGCTGCCGTGAGTACTGGAATAATAATAATAATAATAATAATAATAATAATAATAATAATAGTAATTTTGTTGTTGTTAAAGTGAACTGGATCAAATTTCCCCCCATCCCTACCCCTTACAGTGGTACCTCAGGTTAAGTACTTAATTCGTTCCGGAGGTCCGTTCTTAACCTGAAACTGTTCTTAACCTGAGGTACCACTTTAGCTAATGGGGCCTCCTGCTGCTGCCGTGCTGCTGGAGCACGATTTCTGTTCTCATCCTGAAGAGAAGTTCTTAACCCGAGGTACTATTTCTGGGTTAGCGGAGTCTGTAACCTGAAGCGCATGTAACCTGAAGCGTATGTAACCTGAAGCGTATGTAACCTGAGGTACCACTGTATTATTATTATTTATACCCTGCCCATCTGGCTGGGTTTCCCCAGCCACTCTGGGCAGCTCCCAGCAGAATAATAATAATAATAATAATAATAATAATAATAATAAAGTGATAAAATATCAAACATTAAAAACTTCCCTAAGGAAGACCGCTCCCTGCTGCATGACCCATTTCCACCTGGCCTAGGGGGCGGGGCCCAGACTCACCTTGAACAGTTAAAGAGGCTCCTGGGAGCCAGAGGGACATTGCTGGAACAACTCTTGGGTTGGGGCAGCTGGCTAAAATGTTTTAAAATGTTTAAACTGGTTTTAATTTTGGTTCCTCTGTTTTGTTTTTGTTGGGTTGGGGTTGAGCTCGCTTCAGCAGCACAAATACTAAAATTGTAGCAATACAGAAAAGATTAGCATGGCCCCTGCGCAAGATAAGAACATTTGGCAGGATTACTGTAATAACTGGTAGTTTTATAAGAATATATATTTAAAGCAGATGAATAAATGAGTAAATTAAGTTAATTTTGGAAGATGCAGAAAATATAAAAAATATTTTAAGGAACCGCAGAAAAAAATTTAAGGAACTGCAGAAAGAGGGGGAAGGAAGTTGAGTTTTGAAATGGTAAAACGATTGTAAAATTATTGAAATGTGTAAAACTGAAAAAAATAAAAATAAAAATAAATGTTTAGTTGGGGTTGGTGGTTATTTTAATTCGGGTACAACTGTATATTGATTATTATGGTTATGATATGATCTTCTGTTGATTTATTGGTTTAATTATAGTCTGCATAAGATATTCTGTTTCTTTAAAAAAATGTTTGATTTTTTAAAATGTTTTTATATATGCTGTAAGCCACCCAGAGTGGCTGGGGAATCCCAGCCAGATGGGCGGGATATAAATAATAAAATTTATTATTATTATTATTATTATTATTATTATTATTATTGAGTTCACAGCCCTTCCACATACAAAATTCATTTCTGTTCGCCTCTCCCCTTCCCATTTCAGTGGTGGGGAGTCATTTTGTTGTTGCAGTTGTTAAACAATAAGGGGTCAGACACTGTTGTGGATCTACTGTTGTCGATCACCCAGGGAATCTGCCAGTAGATCTATCTTCTGCCCTCCCTTGGGCTACACCTATGAGAAATGGTTGCTGCGTGCCGTGAAACGCAACCCATTGAACTGATCGCTAAATGAACACCCCCACACGCCCACACCCCCAAACTGAATGTGAAAAACATTTAGATTAAAAACTGCATCCTAACGACCCCCCTCTCCCCCAAAGCTTCAGGGATAATTGGGACAAGAAGCCTGGAATGCCCCAGAGTCTCTTTCTAACAGTGCTAATTGCATAAATCTGTATTAATTGCTGTGTAAAATAGTGCTCTGGAAAATCTGCCAAATGCCTTTTAATTCTTTTGCAGTTGGAGCCAACTGTTGTGAACGGATGATGGAAAATAAAAAAAACATGCTCCTCAAGGCAGCATCCTATAGGCTATGGCACATTTACAACAATGACTAAAAAAATGAGTCACAGAAAGGGCGATAAGATACACATTCAGCCCACCTCCTGTATTTCATGCAAGATTGCTTGCCGTGTCGTATTTTCCTGCCTTGTATCATTTTACAGGCTCCCAAGATCCAAGCAAGGCTTTCCTGGCTTCTCCTAGAACACGTCTCAAAACATATATAAAAAAGGATTTGCCCTGCTGTGTAAGATCAGATGTAAGACCAGTGATCTGTTTCCAGCAGTTGCCAGACAGGTGCCTTTGGGAAGCTCGTGGGCGGGATAACGGCCCCCCTTGTCCAATGTCCCCAGCATCTAAAGCAGGAATGAGGAACCTGGACCTCACCAGAAGTTGTTGGGCTCCAACTCCCACCCATCTCCGTCACATTGCCAATGACTAGGGACAATGGGGGCTGCAGTTCCGCAACATACTGTATGGAGAGCCATAGGTTCCCCATCCGTGATTCAGTGCATAGTGAGTATTGCACCAGGACCAGGGAGACCCGGGTTCAAATGCTCATTTGATCACAAAGGTGAACTTGAGCCTGTCACTGTCTCTCTCTCGCTCAGCCTCATCGCAGAGCTGTTGTGAGAATAAAATGGAAGCAGAAAGATGGGGACCATGCATTTTGCCTTGAGGTCCTTAGGTGAAGGCCAGGATATAAATAGATGATATAAGTAAAATATAAAAAAACTAATTAAATAAATGATACAATAGACCTACCCTTTTCTAAATAATTATCTGTGGTCTAAACCACTGAGCCTCTTGGGCTTGCTGTTCAGAAGGTTGGCAGTTTGATTCCCTGTGATGGGATGAGCTCCCATTGCTCTGTCCCAGCTTCTGCCAATCTAGCAGTTTGAAAGCATGTCAGTGCAAGTAGAAAAAAAGGTACCACTGCAGCGGGAAGGTAAATGGCGTTTCCATGCTCTCTGGCACTCGTCATGGTCCTCCGTGTGCCAGAAGCGGTTTAGTCATGCTGGCCACATGACCGGAAAGCTGTCTGTGGACAACCGCCAGCTCCCTTGGCCTGAAAGCGAGATGAGCACCGCAACCCCATAGTTGCCTTTGACTGGACTTAACCGTCCAGAGGGCCTTTACCTTTACCTTTTATTATAATATTAATGGTGCCATTATGCATTGTGTAAAGGAGGGCATTGCACTGTAAACTGCAAACATGCTGGGTGGAAATCAACGTAGTACAAAGTGGGGTACGGACATGGGGGACATGGTCTGCTTGCGCAATGGGACTTCCCCCCTTTCTCCTGCACATTCCCTAAACCTGTTCTAGGGGTTTCTCCAACCCTCCAGAGCAGACAGGCCCACTGAGAGAGCAGAGCGTGCAACAATGCCATTGAATCCTGCCTAGTGGATTATAGCTGGTGCTAGTTCTACTCAAAGTAGACACACTGAAGCTAATAGACAAAACTAACTGGGGACCAATAATTTCAGTGGGCCTACTCTGAGTAGCTTATATGGAGACATCTCACTGCTAATGAATCCCACTGGCTGAGCCATCCCAGGTTGTAATATAATGAGTTACACTCCCAGCATTAATCATTGTAACTATACTCAACTGCTCCCCCCCTGACTTACTAACATCTTTTATTTGTAATATTTAGTTCAGCTTTCTATTTACTTTCAGCTTTGTAACTGAAACCCAGTATAAACCATGTTTACCCCCAAAGACATCTGTATCACCCTTAGCTTAACTTAATGAAGCAGAATTTTAAAGAGCCAAATTTAAAAGTTAGGGCTGAAGCCCTTTATTCTCAAAATGTTGATATTACTTGTTGGGTTGCATATGTATGTCACCTGCTTCCTTTGCTACCCAGTGATTAGCACATATACTAGACGAACACAGCCATTAGATTCTATGTTGTGCATTGCTTTGTTTACATAACACAGACCTTGCAAAAAAAGGGTGACATCTAAGGTTTAGAAATATGAACAGACATGAATCATTCTATAGCTCAAAATCAAGCTTTCTGGTGTAGAATCCAGAAAAGGTGCCTGCATGTTTCTAGTTCTCAATGAGATGTGGGAACAGAGTCTTGTAGGAAACACACAAATGAGTGAAATGAAGGGAAGTGGGCAATTCCAGCTTCAGTCCATCATTGGAGAAGAAACAGAAGGAATACTGATCCACAAGGGAGGGGGTGGGGCTGAATAACACATGAGAATGAAGAGGCCTGAACCAGTCAAAGAAGCCCAAGCCAGTAGGATACATCTACAAAAAGGCTATTATGCCCCAAAACTCCTTATGAGATTGTGGGTTGGCATATGCATGTATGATGGTCGTTGGTTGTCTAGCAAATTGGAATATATTTTCTCTCTTGGGCACTAGGTGGCAGCTATAGCCCTAAATATGAGAGCATGTATCGCTTCCAAAAAATGGTCCGTTTCCCTCTATCCAACAATTTTGGCAAATAGGAGGGGAAATGCAAAGCATGGCTGAGCTTTCCCTCTAGAGGAACTCTACCATTTATTGTAGAATATGAACATATTCCGTGTGTTCTAGACATAGAGATAATTGGTGCCATTGTGCAAATTGCTTGACTCCTCTTCCTTCCTTCCCAACTTTTGCAGCAGCTGAATGTAGGCTGCTGGAGACTATGTTATCTTTGGCTGATCCAGAAGCAACAGGCAGACATGACACACAGAATCCTGCCTGGGGGCATCCTATAGCCATTTGGTTGGCCCCCATGAGAACAAGGGGGGGGGGGCTTTTGGTCTGATCCAGCAGCCAGGATCTTCTTAAAGTTATTGTGCTCAACAGGCAAAGATGCATTGGAGGGAGATGTTTTGCTTTGTGCCAAAAATGCCACATGGATCAAGTGAATGATGCCTTAAACATTTTAAAATACAGTGGTACCTTGAGTTACATACGCTTCAGGTTACAGACTCCACTAACCCAGAAATAGTGCTTCGGGTTAAGAACTTTGCTTCAGGATAAGAACAGAAATCGGCTCCGGTGGCGTGGCAGCAGCAGGAGGCCCCATTAGCTAAAGTGGTGTTTCAGGTTAAGAACAGTTTCAGGTTAAGAACGGACCTCTGGAACGAATTAAGTACTCAACCTGAGGTACCACTGTAAGGGGTAGGGACGGGGAGAAATTTGATCCAGTTCACATTTGAACCTGAATTTATCAAATCTGTGCTTTCCGAATCAACAAGGAAACCCAAACCCAACCTTCCTTCAAAATCTGAATTTTGCAATGCAGTTGTCCTATCAACCAATGCATGTATTGGGGGAAGGTTTGCATAAAAACGAACACATCAGTGGAACTAACATACAAAAAGCATTACATTAGGAGACACTGCTTTCAAAAATGTGCACATCAGTCGAAAACTACAAATGTCGAAAACTACAAAAATCAAAATGTAAAGATTTCAAAATCTAGATCCCCAGATCTCAGTCTGTGGATGTATGAGAACTCACATCAGCCATGTTTTCTGACATGCTATCTCCTGTCTCTCCCTTTAAGCTAAGCCTACACCAAGCCAAACGCTGCCAGTCATGTCTTATGGTCTGTCACATGCTTGACAGCCGAAGGCCAAAGAAGGTAGTCAGATCAATAGATTGATTGAATCCCTGATAGGCTACAAGACACAACTTATGGGTGGCATTTGATGTGGAGGATTATAAGTAGGTCAGGTTTGCTTTAGTCTGTGACAACTGCTCCACTGTCAGAGGTGCTAAGCTTCCGACTGCCCTTTGCTGCGATTCACCGATGGGAAAAAGTGCTGTTGTGCTCAGCTTCTGCTCTCAGGCTTCCCAAAGACACCTGGTTGGCCACTGTGAGAGCAGGAACTGGTCATGAGACTGAGGTCCATCTATATCTATATTCAGGGAGAAACGTGCTAAGAGGAAGGCACGCTTGGCAAATCCACACCGTGATCAACTCCCTCATGGAAACCAATGTCCCCACTGTGGAAGGACGTGTGGATCCAGAATTGGCCTCCACAGTCATTTACAGACTCACTGTTAAAACTGTGTTTATGGAAGACAATCTTACTCGGCTACGAGTGATCACAGAAGAAGAAGAAGAAGAAAAGAAGAAGAAGAAGAAGAAGGAGGAGGAGGGTTGGGCCCTCTTGCTCTCCTGGCTTTCCAACACAACGGGTCGCTACCACTTACCAAGAGAGAGAGGGGAGGTGTAAGGCATGGGGTGCTTGGTGCAGTTTAGTAGAGCCAGTCCAACACTACTGCCATGACATGCTGAGCTTCCTGCGCCTGCCCTCAGTAAGCGACCGTGACCTGCTGTGCTAGGAAGCAGGGATGGCAGCAGTGCCTCACACGTTCTGCCTCACTGAATGCTACAGAAGATCTCTCTCTCTCTCTGTAGTATGCAGTGGTACCTCAGGTTAAGAACTTAATTCGTTCCAGAGGTCTGTTCTTAACCTGAAGCAGTTCTTAACCTGAGGTACCACTTTAGTTAATGGGGCCTCCCACTACCGCCATGAGATTTCTGTTCTCATCCTGAAGCAAAGTTCTTAACCCGAGGTACTAGTTCAGGGTTAACGGAGTCTGTAACCTGAAGCGTCTGTAACCTGAGGTACCACTGTAAAGGTAAAGGTAAAAGGACCCCTGATCATTAGGTCCAGTCATGACCGACTCTGGGGTTTTGCTTTACAGGCCGAGGGAGCCGGCATACAACTTCCGGGTCATGTGGCCAGCATGACTAAGCCGCTTCTGGCGAACCAGAGCAGCACACGGAAACGCTGTTTACCTTCCCACCAGAGCGGTACCTATTTATCTACTTGCACTTTGACGTGCTTTCGAACTGTTTGGTTGGCAGGAGCAGGGACCGAGCAACGGGAGCTCACCCCACCGCGGGGATTTGAACTGCCGACCTTCTGATCGGCAAGCCCTAGGGTCTGTGGTTTAACCCACAGCGCCACCCATGTCCCTTGGTACCACTGTATCTGTATCTATATCTGGTGTTTTTTTTTTCTGGGGAAACTCAAAAGTACGCAGTACCAGCACCCTTTCCCCTAGAATAAAAGCACTGGTTAAAAGTAGGCCACTTACTGTAACAACTTAATGGGGAGTAGTGGCACCTTTTTTTCCTAGAAGAAAGGCACTACTATATCTGCACACACCTATAGCTCAGTCTTGTTAGTAACATATATAATAGAAATGAAGAGTGCAGAAATTGAGAATGCTACTGTATTTACTTTTTTAAAAAGGTTTTTAAAATGGATAGCTAGCAAAAGGCTGCCTCCTGTTGGTTGTTTCTTTCCCAAGGGTTTCTCCAAGTATTTTCTCATGGATGATTGGCTGGGAACACCCATGTGACCAGTCCAGGGAGAGATGCACCCAGCAACTTCACAATAATGTTTTCATCGAATACTGAAGATGCACTTCTTTACCCTTTGACCCTTGAGTTGCATATGTTTAGAAGCCACCCTAATCTTGCGATTATAAATTGTTTTTTAATGTTGTATTTTAAATCATTGTGGGACATGCACTGGGACCTTAGGGTGACGGGCAGGTAATATTTGTTTGTTTTTACCCTCACTCTGAGGGCAATTGTCTATGTTTACCCTCAGTAACGTTGCCCCATAGTCAAACCCGATTGGCTATGTAGTGCTGTGACATTCTATTCACTTGGTGATCCCTGATTGGTTAGGATAAGTTGCCCAAGAAAACACAGCTTCAACCAGAAATGGATGAGCACAACCGCACTGAAGTCAGGAGAGAGAGAAGGAACAAACAGCAGCAAGCAGCTACACCTAAACGGGTTTCAAAAAGGTGTTTCCAGGAAATATTTTAGTCCCACTGAAAACAAGATTTTTTTTGCAAACTGAAACAGGTAAACATTTGGCACATCCTAGGCCTGGGTACAAAGATGTTTGATTCTGTGCAGCCAGATGCACCTAATGAGTCCCTTAGAGCCTGAGAAGCCTGTCATTCTTTGGTACAGTGTAGAGAAAGAAGGTCTTTTCTGCCCTGCTTGCCATTAGTATGTGCATGCTTAAGCTACGGCGGAAAAAGCCACTGCTTGCACCTACTGTACAGCTACTAAAGCAGATCCTTAGGAATGGGCTGCTTGGCTTTTTCCTCTAATCCACAAGATAAAGAATAGCGCACAGCTTCCTGTCTGCAGTCTCTTTCTCTGGCTATTGTGAAGATGTTTGTGCTTATCCTAGATAAGCAAGCCACTTCATGAAAACCCTTTGGACTGGCTTCTCCTTAATGGAAAAACGATCCCAAGGGGTTAATCGCTCAGACACTCTTGTTAACTCCTCTCACCATAAGATGCTGGAAGAGCCAGGACCGCATGATATTCGTGGCATGCTTCGGCAGGACTCCTCGTTTGTTCTTTGACTTTTTATCTTCGCTGTCAAGGAGAGAGGTCAGGTCCAGGTTAACCTACAGGGCAGGGAAAGAGAAAGAGAAAGGGAAGCTTAAGCAACAATGCAGGTGAAAAAGGGGGGGGGGAAAGAAAAGGGAAAGAGGAGCCTGGGTTGCCATGGTGACACAGATCGCAACGTTGGTCCGATTTCACGGTGGTGCTATTCAGAGAGGAGGAGAGCAAAACTAACTTAGGAGGAACACTTAGAAGCTGGGGAAGAAAGGGAGATCAGTAGGCTTTTCCGCTGTGCCAAAAGTTAGAGTTAAAAATAAATAAATCAACTTGTGAATGAAGATGCAAGACTGGAAGAGCCTTGCAGGGTCAGACCAAAAGTCCATCTGGCTCAGCACCCTGTTCTCGCAGCAGCCAACCAGATGCCTATGGAAAGCCTGCAAGGAGTACTGTATTTTTGGCTCCATAAGATGCACCTGACCATAAGACACACCTAGTTTTTAGAGCAGGAAAACAAGAAAAAAAAAATCTGACTCAAATGTTGTACTAAACTATTTAAAACAGCAAAGCGGGCGGCTCCTGTCCGCTTTGCTGCTTTAAAGCGAGCCACGGTATATAATGAAGAGAATGGAAAAAGGATAGACATTCCATTACAATGTAGCTGTTTTCATTATCACTGGGAAATCAGTATTGGCAGCGGTCACATAAACTAAAATTTGAGCATTTTACTGTTATTAATCAAGAATGGTAATAGTCAGCCTTCCTGCTCCTTGCAAAGCTTGCTGGGACTTCAGAGGAAAGCGGGGGCTGCCGGCAGAGCAGCGTGGCTCCTCCCCCCACCCCCAAAGAGCAGCCCAGGAGCGCAGGGCAACGGCGATTTGGCTCCAGGGACCACACATTCGCTCCATAAGATGCACAGACATTTCCCCTTACTTTTTAGGAGGAAAAAATGTGTCTTATGGAGTGAAAAATATGGTATATGAGTGAGTGCAAGAGTGCTCTCTCTGCCTGGAGATTATTGATTTGTTTGTTTCCCCCCCTTATTTTTATCATGTACTTTGTGTTTTTTATATTGTATTTTTGTGTTGTGAACCACCCTGAGTTCTATGGATTGTGTTTAATAAATGATGGTGATGATAATGATGATGATGATGATTCTAGCAACTGACATTCTGGGGCATACTGCTTCCAACAGTGGAGGCAGAACATGCTACTCATCAAATTATGACCACACACATAAATGGCGTGGTTTCATTGTACATCTTCATCTGCACAGTGGTTTGGACAGGGAGTGACTTATGATCTTTCTACTCGGAAAGCATCCTTGCACCAAATTAATGCTGGAAAGGTTGTAGAAAAGCTAATACATGGAAGGAATAATTTGAGCAAAGCTCAGGAAATTTCATCTCCAAATGCCACTTTGGGGGTCGAGGCACAGACTTGGAAGATGGGGAGAATCATAAAGGAGAAAGTAACTCTAAGTTTAGATGGAGCAATTGTGAGTCTAAGTCTAAGATGGAGCAATAGTTTAAGGCAGCTTCCTATGTTTGTGATTCAAGGACCCGCCACCCGCTTGAGAATAAGAAAGTCACATGGACACGTTATTAGGTTAATGGGCTAAAAACATGATTACAGCTTGTGAGAGGTATTGGCTTAGGCATTGGATAAAACAACAGAGCGTGACTCCACACCCTTGGGAAGGGGTGAGTCTATCAAGGGTTAACCACCAGTGGGAGGAGCCTGTTGATGCAAATACAACTGAAAGCTCCCCCTAATGTCACCGGGGGTCGTGCCATGGCCCTAGCCACCAGCAAGGGTGTTGGACAGGATCCACGACCACTGGATTCCTTTACGGGAATACCCATAAAGAGGAGGGGTAGGTGATGGCCACACCCTACCCTCCAATCCATGAACATATTCCAATGCCTAACCGTCAATACCAAAAGTTGTGACGATTTGCTATGAGTTAGGCGAAAAACCAAGTGGCCGGTGCCAATTTGTCAGTTGGATAAAAATTCCTACCAGGCCCCTTGGACAACCAAGGTGACCAACCACAGGTCCATAGCAATGTCAAGAACCAAGCAATTAACTAAAGGGAGGGAGGGTGGGTGATCCGACGAAAACCAGCAGCAGAATGAAGGCGAAGCGCTGCTGCGTCCACATTTGGATGGCTAAACCCCACCTCCGAGTCTCAACCTGATTGGTTGGCTGCCCGGGGGCGTGGCACAGCAGCTGGGATAGCTGGGCAGGGGCCAAAACGCCCCCTGCCAATGCGGGAAACAGCTCCCGCTCACAACCCTCCCCTCTGTAAGGAGGAGAGGCTTTCTAAGAAATGATGTTTGCATCCTACCTCTGCTGCTACCTACCTGCAGCCCTACCTGAAAATGCAATCTGGGGGAATGCTTAAATCTTCTGCATCTGCTCTTGCCATATAATAGTGCGGAATGGCCCTAATTCTTCAGGCCAGAAATTGCTTCTATCTTTTAATAAGCAAATGTCCACTGTTTTAGTTTTGGGGAGGGGGAAGCTGGGGAACATCCCTTGACAACAGCTGACCAGCAACTCAAGTGCAGGCAACAGTGCATGTGTATTCCAGTTCACACGATGCAAGTTTGGGTACACCCATGGAGAGAGGCGAAGAGAGGAACAAACTCAAGCTGCTTGCTTGTTGTGTGAACCAGCCTTTCATCTAGGGCTGGATCAAGAGTGTTGGAGGCCCCAAGTACTGAAAAACATACGGTGCCCGTATTCAAAATTTGAAAAAAATACTAAACCGGAAAGTAAAATTTGATTTTTCAAAGTGACACAAAACTTACATGTATGCTGAAATGAAATAGCGCCCCCCCCTCGAGTTTCTGAATGCAAAATCCTTTCAAACAGAAATTTATCATATTTTTTTTTGGTGCCCCTTCTTTGCTGATGTCTGAAGTGCCTCCTGGTTAATATGGCACTGCTTTGGCCTTTTTGATTTCCGTGTAAGTCACTTCCCAGTAAATAGCCTTAAAATACCCTTCAATCTATTAATCAGTGTTAAAATGTAAAATTCTCAATAGGATTCTTCTTAGCAGAAGCAGGTTATCTTTTTTTTTTAAGGCTGCCAAAATAGAAGAGGAAATGCAAAGATCTTGAGAAGCAGGGGGAGAGAAGTTTTTAATGAGGTTGCAGGAAACTGGAATCTCAACGTCAAGTTAAAAAAACACACACAGACACTTTTTTTTAAGGTTCTTCATAAAAACATTTCTCCTGCATGAATTAAACATCAGGATGGCAGCCCTGTGTCAGGTATAAATGATTCCCCCAGGTACCGCTTGGGATGTATTGCAAGGTCTGGGCTGAATAAATTACCCAGGCAATACAGAAATAACATTAGGAGTGCTTGTCCAGGGCTCCACCAGTGCCACAATATTCCCAGCATACTTGTATTCAACAGATCTGATCAATTTCACTCTAAGATCTGAGCTAGCAACAGCTTTTACACATTAAATAGAATTGAGATTCAGGTTTTGTTTTCCACTCCTCATCCCCGAGCTGAGAGAAAGACGAGGAATTGGGGGATATGACAGGCCTGCCAATGCCTTTTCCAATAGGTTTTTATATTATTATTAAGCTTTAAGTAAAAAGGGAAAAAAGGAAAGAAAGAAAAGCTCTAATGTAGAGAGAGGACCAGAGAGATTTTAAAGGAGCTCAGAGACTGATCGGGTGCAGTTGTGGTCCCGCCAGTGCTGACTCAGTAGGAAATGTCAGTACATCAATGCCTACGCTTTTTCATTATTATTATTATTTTATAAAAAAAAGATCTGAGCTTATATAGCAAGCAGTGTATGATTTGCTTCTCATTAATACAGAATAGGGAGGGGGAAGAATAAGTGGGACACATTTCAAGAAGTAGGTAAGGATTTCCTGCCTGCAAAACTCTGATGCAGAAACTAACTGGGAATGCTATTTCCTACTACAATAAAATCTCCATTATTCGCACCTCTGTTCTCTGAATTTTCCAATTAGCAGAGTGATTTAAGTGCCTCCCAGGATGGAGATAGATGGTAGTGTTTTATTTGGGGGGGGGGACTCACTGAAAATTGTATTTAGGGGCATGGCTAGATTCTTAAAGCATTTAGGGAACAGGTGCACAAAAAATTGCATAACTGTCAGGGAACTGCCATCAGGGCCGGAGGGAGAGAGCGGGCTCCGGAGGGGTCCCAGAGAGCGTCCCGGGATGGGGAGAGGCAGCCCATCTTCTGGGGAAGAGAATCAGCGTAGCACCAGTGGAGAAGGGGGGCAGATGGGGGAAGCGGCGAGGCGGTCCCATGGCTCCTTGCCAGGGACCAGCGGGGAGAGTAAGGGTCCTCCACTGCCTACACCCTCCTTGTGCAAAGGCTTCCGCGCAGGTAGAGTAGGAGGAGACTAGGCGTCAAAGAGCTTCTTTGCTGGAAGAAGTTCAAGAAACGCCCACTGACGGATTCTGCCAGCGACTGAGACAGCCACAGGTGAGTGGCTGTCCGGACAGAAAAGGTTCACTCAGGCAACCCAGCCAAGTGTTGCACCGGTTTACGCATGAGCAACCCCTAGAACCATTACAATAACATTTGCATATATAAATTAGGAACGAACAATTTCCTCCCAGTCTCTCATTTTTTTCAAACTTAGGGTTGGTTTGCCACATTTTTGCACATTTTAAAAAGCCTAGTAAAAATTGATCAGCATTTTATCGCATGATTCTCTAACAGATACATGTTTGTATGCGATCTTGCTTAACATACACATGTCTAGAAAGAAATTTCACCCAGTACGATGCATGTTTGTATGTTATTTTCACCAATATATGCATTTTTACACCAACTTTCCTATAACGTATGCATTTTTGTTCACATTTCTTCGGTTGGCAGAATTTATTGCAAAATTCGGAGAAATGTGAATTTCAAAGAACATTTGCATGTTGGCTTCTGTATTGTTTTAGGATGGGTAAAATGGGTAGATGTGCATTTAAATGCGAAAAAAACTGAATGCCCCCCATTCGCAATGCGAATGGATCTGTATTGATGCCACTGGGAAATTAAAGTTGTGCATGGGTGAGATCTCACCAGCATTGCACTTTGCAGTGTCCAACGGATATCCTATAAATAAAGTGTTATAAGGTAAGTTAATTTTAAAGCAGGGGGTTAAGAAGCAGGAGAACTGGGGCCAACTGCAAAAGATCCTGGGGCTGAGGCTACCCACCAACATCTCCCATGGTGGCATTAGAGAAACAGCTTGGCCAGTGGTTTGTACACTTCTCCCATTATCACCTTGGGGTGGAACTTCAGGTCATGTTAAAGCACAGCATTCTTGCTTCCCTTCCATAATGGGTACTTACAATTTATGCTTTGAAGGCATATGAAGCTACCACCTTGCTAAAGCTATGCAGACCTGGGCCTAGCCAAGGTAGGTTAAAAAAGTAAAGGGCCCCTGGAGGATTAAAGGTAAGGTAAAGGGACCCCTGACCATTAGGTCCAGTCGTGATTGACTCTGGGGTTGCGGTGCTCAATTCACTTTCTTGGCCAAGGGAGCCGGTGTACAGCTTCTGGGTCATGTGGCCAGCATGACGAAGCTGCTTCTGGCAAACCAGAGCAGCGCACGGAAATGCCGTTTACCTTCCTGCTGGAGCGGTACCTATTTATCTACTTGCACTTTGACGTGCTTTCAAACTGCTAGGTTGGCAGGAGCAGGGATCACGGAAAGGGAGCTCACCCTGTCGCGGGGATTCGAACCGTTGACTTTCTGATCGGCAAGTCCTAGGCTCTGTGGTTTAACCCACAGTGCCACATGCGTCGCTTCCCTGGAGGGTTAAGTCCAGTGAAAGGCGGCAATGGGGTTGTGGCGCTCATCTCGCTTTCAGGCCGAGGGAGCAAGCGTTTGTCCACAGACAGCTTTCTGGGTTGTGTGGCCAGCATGACTAAACCGCTTCTGGTGCAACGCAACACTGTGATGGAAACCAGAGCGCACGGAAACACCGTTTACCTTCCTGCCGTGGTGGCACCTATTTATCTACTTGCACTGGCCTGCTTTCAAACCCCTAGGCTGGCAGGAGCTGGGACAGAGCAATGGGAGCTCACCCCGTCGCGGGGATTTGAACCGCCGACCTTCTGATTGGCAAATCCAAGAGGCTCAGTGGTTTAGACCACAGTGCCACCCACATATATTCATTGGAATATACATATATTCTACATATATTCATTGGAAGAAGATTGTCTGCCAGGAGAAACAGCCCTGTTTTGAATGTGGCAGCTTAATATCACCCCTAGTGCATCTTACGCCACATTCTCCTCTCTGAGAGGATAGATCCAGATCTGCAAAGTCTTAGACTGAGTTCCATTTTGAATGCTTCCAAACAAACCAGAGCCTAAGTGATCTCCTCGCCCTCTTTGGTTCCCCAGTTCTCTTAGGCGGTTGGTCTTACCTGCGCGTTCTGGATCTGAATGGCTCCCTGTGGGATTGCTTGGGTTACCACCTGGCCCTGAGACGTTACCATAGTTACAGGCTGGTAAAGGGCTCCACCTGGCAAAGAGACAGGATTTCACAGCAGAATTTTAGGAAGACAGCTGAAATCTATCGGCAGAACAGAAAAAAGAAGAAGTTTCAACCAGCCTCATGCATTTGAATCGAAAGTTCAGTGGGGGAAACCTGTATCAGAAGGGATCCCCACAGCCATCTTCACCTGAAAGATCCCAAAGGCTGTCCAGTGGTCTTAGAAATCAGGACCAGCCAAAACATAATGGATCTAAATCCATTATTTGGATTTAGTATATTTCCAGAGAGACATGAGAAAAAATAAACAGAATCATGCCCATCCCGCTAAAGCCACAAGACTTTTCTTGCAGGATCCCCCATTTGGAGGGTAAAGACAAATGTCACAGACAACATTTTTTTTTTGTTTGGTCTTTTTAGCAAACCACTAAGAATTTGCACCTCAGTGGACACAGAAGGATTTAGGATTTAGCCTTGATGGAGAAATTGACTGAACAAATACAGGCATTTGATGGACAAACACAATCAGACTCATATATTGATTGACAGATGCTTTACACTTATTTCTTATACGAACAATATTTTGGTATAGCATTTCTCAAATCAGCCTGTCGTTTGTTTGTTTGTTGTTGTTGTTTTGTTCATTCTATGACAATCTGTCTTAATAGATGGCAGTGCCCAGTTTAGCTTATTGCATTTTCTGGTCTTCTTTGGAACTAAGAAACTTTATTTTGTCTGATTTACTTATGTTCTTTCTTAGAATTTTTTTTAAAGACAGTTTAAGGATGAAGACAGACATAAAGGCTTTAAGGCAGGAATGGGAAACCAGAGACCCTCCATATGGTATTGATCTCCAGCTTGCATCATGATCAATGGTTAGGGATGATGAGTACAGTAGTCGAACAACATCTGGAGGGCCAGGTTCCCTGGTCCAGGTGAAGATGAAGGGAGATGTATCATTCTAAGGCTGCAGTCCTATGGACACACACAATTACTGAGCTCTGCTGAACTCAGTGGAACTAACTTCTCAGCAGACATGCATAGGATTGCACCGCTAGTGTGGTGAAAGTAATATGAACACATATCCACCACAGTCTAAGCCAGTGTGGTGTTGTGGTAAGCTTGTTGGTGGACTAGGGTCTGGGAGACCAGGGTTCAAATCCCCACTTAGCCATGAAAGTCATTGGGTGACCTTAGGTCAGTCGTCGTCTCTTAGCCTAACCTACCTCACATAATATACAAATACAAATTTATCAATAATAATAAACAATTTCAGGGAGGTGAATGTGTCTCCACCCCCATCATTCTGCCCGGACACTGAGGTCCAGCACTAAGGGTCTTCTGGCGGTTCCCTCCCTGCAAGAAGCCAAGTTACAGGGAACCAGGCAGAGGGCCTTCTCGGTAGTGGCACCTGCCCAGTGGAATGCCCTCCCATCAGATGTCAAAGAGAAAAACAACTACCAGACTTTTAGAAAACATCTGAAGGCAGCCCTGTTTAAGGAAGCTTTTAATGTTGAATAGATTATTGTATTTTAATATTCTGTTGGAAGCTGCCCAGAGTGGCTGGGGAAACCCAGCTAGATGGGCGGGGTATAAATAATAAATTATTATTATGATTATTAAATAATTTCCAGGACATTTAAACTGATTCATCTGAATTTGGCTTCATTTTGATAGGAACGGAGAAGAAAGTGGCAACACCTTTAGACGGGGAAGGGAGACTCTGCAAACCACCAGAGTCCATGCTCTGGTACAAAGGAAGCTGTCATGTCAAGGGAGACCATCAGAGCGTCTCGCTCAATATTGTCTATCTTAACTGGCATAAGCTTTCCAGAATTTCAGGCAGGGGTCTCAATCAGCCCTACCTGGAGATGCCAGGGATTGAACCGTAGAGCTTCTGCATGCAAAGGAGATGCTCTGCTACCAAACTAGGTGGAATGGAATGAGATGGGACTGGGTAGAATAATCTGCTGCAGATACAGGAATGCTGTGACATTTCAGCAGGAAGTGTGTGTGTGTGTGTAAATCTGATTTGGTCTCAATTACAAAGCAAAAGGCCTGATCCCAATCCACCATTTTCATGCCGGGAAGGAATATAGCAAGAATCGAAAGTGAGGCCCCTGTGTCACTTTCCTGACAAGAGAATGCTTCTTGAATAACAATTGCTCACGAGCTCCTAGCCCTATTCAGATGGCAATTCAGGTAAAGTCAATGTGTGGACAAGGGAGGGGGAAGCACAAACAGAGCCTGCACAGGGTCTATCCATGTGCAAACTGGATTCTCTCTGCAATCTGTACTCTCTCTTATTGCAGGGAAATAGCACACGGAGGGGCCAGGGGAACGATCCCATCCCACACGTTGACTTGATTTGAATCAGAGCCATTTCCAGGCCCTGGAATGCTGCCTGATACCTATCAGGCCATAGGGGCATGGTGACACGTCTTAACTGGTTTCCAAATTCTGCGGTCACTGTGGGTTACTGAGATGGAGAGGGGCAAGGCAGCAGGGAGTCTGGTGTGGTATGGGTGCAGTGGCAGAGCCAAACCACCATTCCTGCCACTGCACCTCCACTGCACCAACCTCCTAAACCCTCCCTTGGTAACCGGCAATGACTCTGGGACTGGGAAGCCAGGTAAGCCATGCTGCCGTACCATGAGGACTACATCAGCAATCCCTGGGAAGCCACAATTTTAAACTTCTCACAGTCCCACAAAGTACCTTAGTGTTGCTTTAGGGTGCTGTGGAAAAAATTTAAATAGTGGGGTGGGAGGAGAGGGGGAAGAACAGGCACAGCTCCACAAGGATGCCAGCCACCGACAGTGGGCAGGGTCTGGTTTGCCACCGGAAAACATTCTACCTGTTTGCTCACTTCACTCATCATAATACTTGGGTGCATATGGAATTCAGAGGTTTCACAGAGGTATGGTTCTAACAGACGTGCCGACATCCTCAAGAAACAGTGCAAGGAGACCAGACGAGGCCATTTTCTGGGAATCTTTACTAGGACTGTTGGTCCATCTAACTCACTACTGTCTACACTGACTGGCAGTAGGCCTCTAGTGTTTTGGGCAGGGAGTACCTCTCCGCCCTGTATGTAAAAGCCAGGCATTGAATCTGGGACGTTCTGCATGCAAAGCAGATGCTCTACCACTGAGCTGTGGCCCTCCACTGACAGACAGAAAGTAGTAGTAGTAAGTAGTAGTAGTAGTAGTAGTAATAATAATAATAATAATAATAATAATAATAATTTATTTTTACACCGCCCATCTGGCTGGGTTTCCCCAGTCACTCTGGGCAGCTCCCAATAGAATATTAAAAACACAATAAAACATCAGATATTAAAAACTTCCCTAAACAGGGCTGCCTTCAGATGTCTTCTAAAAGTCAGATAGTTGTTTATTTCCTTGACATCTGATGGGAGGGCGTTCCACAGGGCAGGCGCCACTACTGAGAAGGTCTTCTGCCTGGTTCCCTGTAACCTCACTTCTCACAGTGAGGGAACCGCCAGAAGGCCCTCAGAGTTGGACCTCAGTGTTTGGGCTGAATGGTGGGGGTGGAGACGCTCCTTCAGGTAAACGGGCTGTTCAAAACCCCTTGAAATATTACAAAAAAGCCCAACAATGCACATGTCAAGTGATTTGTGTGTTAGAAGTTCTGTATTTATGTGAGAGAGATATTAGAGTGGTTCTGTGGGCGAATGGTGGTGGCTTTTAAGAGGGGAATGGAGAGTGCAATGAGAGGTGTGGTGTTTTTTTTTATGCAGCCAGTTTCCCCGGGTTTTCCTCACGATTATGCACAATTCAGAGCTAACTATCTGAGGGAGTTTAAAAATGCCAAGCATGCAAAAGACGCGACTAACATGGTCAGACGTACGCTCCACGCCTCCCACCTGACACAACTTGTGAGTTGACTGTTGTCATGGAGATGTTCCCCTGCTGCAGTGCTGATGCGGGCACCACGATTCCTTGGGGGTTGCCGGATACTGCAGTCATTGAGTTAGGAGAATTCTGCAGCATATCCTAGAGACAGACAGAGAGATGGAAAGAGAGGAGCTTAAAACACACGGTGCCCATCACAGGCCTCTACTGCACTTCAACTCTGAAGACATCACAGAACTCTGCGGATGAGAATGAAGAAGATGTCCGCCACACAAACAGCTGCATTATAGATGTCATTTATAATCTGGGTGCAGCCTGGTTGGCGTTGACCGTGACAGGGTCTTCTTGGTGGTGACTCCCCATTTGTAGAATGTTCTCCCTGCTAGGTGTATCTATCTACCCTGTTTTTTAAAATTCCAGGGAGATTTAAAAAAAAACATTCCTGTTCACCCAGGCATTTGAAATATACTGTTTCTGGCAACCTTGAAGTCATTAGCTTTGAGGGTATATGATTTAAGTTTAAGCGTTTTGAAATGCTATTAGTGTTTTTAGATGTTCTTAAATGATCTAAATACGTTTTTCATTTCATTTTAAACTGCATTGTTTTGTTATTGTGTTGTTTGCCCCTGTGTTGCTTTGGGAGAAAAAGCAAGCTAGAAATGTCATAAAGGTAAAGGTAAAGGTACCCCTGCCTGTACGGGCCAGTCTTGACAGACTCTGGGGTTGTGCGCCCATCTCACTTAAGAGGCCAGGGGCCAGCGCTGTCCGGAGACACTTCCGGGTCACGTGGCCAGCGTGACATCGCTGCTCTGGCCAGAGCCAGAGCCGCACATGGAAACGCCGTTTACCTTCCCGCTGGTAAGCGGTCCCTATTTATCTATTTGCACCCGGAGGTGCTTTCGAACTGCTAGGTTGGCAGGCGCTGGGACCGAGCAGCGGGAGCGCACCCCGCCGCAGGGATTCGAACCGCCGACCTTTCGATCAGCAAGCCCTAGTCGCTGAGGCTTTAAACCACAGCGCCACCTGCGTCCCAGAAATGTCATAAATAACTATTATTTATACTTATCTTTGTTTGTCACTTACTACAAAAAAAAATATGTTTCAAAGCGACTTACAATTTTTTAAAAGTACAAATACCAAATTAAAATGCATCAAAAGATTAAAAAGTAAAAGTGCTCATCCTGCCATAACATACAAAGGACACATCCAACTAAAAGATGAACACCAATTGTGAGCAAAATGCATGGGTAAATAAAAATGTTTTCACCTGGCACCTAAATATTGACAATGCCAGGCACATCTCTCTGGGGAAAGCATTCCACAGGTAAGGAGCCACCACTAAGAAGGCCTGGCCATGCATTGATATCCTCCACAGCCCCCCTGGAGGGGACACACAAATAAGAGCCTCAGGTGATGAACACATTGTCTGGGTAGGTTCATGTAGGGGCAGTCAAAAACATCTGGAGAGTACCAGGTTGGAGTAGGACTGCAGGAAGGTCTGTAATGGTTCCAGAAATCTG
This sequence comes from Podarcis cretensis, assembly GCF_951804945.1. Taxonomy (NCBI): domain Eukaryota; kingdom Metazoa; phylum Chordata; class Lepidosauria; order Squamata; family Lacertidae; genus Podarcis; species Podarcis cretensis. Next base: position 34,544,993 of record NC_137185.1, on the reverse strand, counting down.
TAGAAATGTCCCCTGTTGATGGGGGCGCAGTGATGGTTTGCATGCACATAACTCTGTGGCAGAACAAATGCTTTGCTTGCATAAGGTCCTAGGTTCAACCCTCATCATCTCCAGTTTAAAAAAAGCATTTCAGAACATAGGACTGGGAAAGACCTCTGGAGAGCCACTGGCAGTCAGAGTAGGCAATACTGGTGGGCCAAACTGACCAATGTTCTGATTCAGTATAAAGGCGCCTGTACCCTTCTGTGATTCTGGTAGGTTCAGTCCCAAGCAATGTCAAGCAATCTCCCCAGACACTTGCAATTGTAGCTTAGATGGGCTGCATCAAATGACTTCTACCCAGAGAAGACTCATTGAAATTAACAGACTCAAGTTAACCAGGTCTATTAATCCCAAAGGGTCTACTCTGAGTATGATGAGTGTTGGATATAACCAAATGGGTTTCATGCAATTAAACCCCCCCCCCCCCCACAAATTCACAATAAATGGGACTGTGTGGATTTATGGTTAAATGTATACAGAACTCACACAGAGCAGAGATAGTCCATGTCATTTTGAAGGCCATGTGTGAAGGCCCCCATTGAAATGAAAGGGAGAAGTGGTGTTGCTCCTTTTCTACACATTCCACTGGGGATGTTTCACAAGAGATGTTTCTGTGGATTTTGCGTGTGAAGACCCCCAAAACCACCCCCCAAAATAAAGACACAAAACTAAAAACTGAATTTAGTTTTAAGGTTTTGGGCATTAATTTAGGCCACAACTTTATTGATTACAGCACGTGAATGGTTGCTTAGGCATTGGTTCCAAACTACCTGAACCTGCACAGTGGCAGGAACAGGACTGACACTGGGCGCCACCATATGTCAGTAAGGGAAAGCATCCTAGGGGAGCGAGAAGCTGGCTTTGATCTCACAGCTCACCCCACATGCTCCCAGGGGCTCTTTCATGGCCTTAGCCCCTTGACAGGGTTTGGACAAAAGCAAGGCAAGACCCTGGATTCCTTTAACGGAATTCCCTAGCAGCAGCAATGGAGGGGCAGGAACCATAGCTGTCAACTTTTCCCTTTTCTTGCGAGGAATCCTATTCAGAATAAGGGAATTTCCCTTAAAAAAAGGGGAAACGTTGACAGCTATGGCAGGCACAGCCAACTACGCCCCCTCCGAACAACACTGAACCAATGCCTAACTGCCAACCTTACAAAGTTGTGACGATTTGCGTGTGAAGACCCCTAAACCCCCTCCAAAATAAATCACACAGGACACAGAAGATTTGTCTAAGATTTTTTGGCGTTAATTTGGCCACGACTTTATTGATTACAGCATGTGAGTGGTTGCTTAGGCATTGGTTCAAACTACCTGAATCTGCACTGGCAGGAACAGGACTGACACCTGGAACCTCCAGAGGCCACTAAGGGAAAACATACTGGGGGAGCACAGAGGCCGATTTCCACCTCTTAGTTCACCCCAGATGCTCCCAGGAACTCTGGCCTGGCCTGGCCCTACCCCTGAGAGGGGATCGGACAGAGCAAATCGAGCCCCTAGATTTCTTTAATGGAATTCCCTAGCAGCAGCAACCAAAAATGAGGGGCAGGCACAGCCAGTTCATACTCCCCTCCACCAAAGAATGAACCAATGCCTAACTGCCAACCTTACAAAGTTGTGGCGCTTTGCTAAATGGTAGGCAAAAGCCAAATGGCACCAGCCAATCAGCCAAGTGGCAAAATTGCTCCAAAAACAGACCATCCCTAGACAGGCATAGCAAGATCAAAAACACAACCTTAAATTATAGGGAGGGAGGGCGGGAGATCCGCTGTATGATGCGAAAGAGAAAGTACAGTGGTGCCTCGCAAGACGAAAAGAATCCGTTCCGTGAGGCACTTCGTATAGCGGCTTTTTCGTCTTGTGAAGCAAGCCCATTGACAGCTTAGCGGATTAGCGCTATTAGCGATTTAGCGGCTTTTAGCGGCTTATCGGCTTATCGGATAAGTGGCTTAGCGGCTTAGCGGCTTAGAAAAAGGGGGGGGAAAGGGAAAAAAAGTTGGAAAAACTCGTAAGACATTTCGTCTTGCGAAGCAAGCCCATAGGGAAATTCGTTTTGCGAAGCGCCTCCAAAACGGAAAACCCTTTCGTCTAGCGGGTTTTTCATCTTGCGAGGCATTCGTCTTGCGGGGCACCACTGTACTTCGCCTTGTGCAGCCCCTTAAATAGCCCCTTAGTTGCCAATCAAACCCCACCCTATAGAAAATTTTCCCCAGTAACAAAGAGGCAACCAATGAGGTGCAGAGGTCATCCAGATGGGCCCGCCCCAGAAACAAGAAGGCAGTTGGGTGATCTCACTGCAATACGTGGCTTTCCATGATTTGGAGGACACAGTTTGCTGCACGGTAGGCAAAAACCAAGGGGCACCAGCCAATCGGCCAAATGGCAAAATTCCTACTGGGTCCCTGCTCCAAAAACAGACGACCCCTAGACAGGCATAGCAAGGTCAGAAGAACAAACTAAAGGGAGGGCAAGATGGATGATCCGCTGCACGTCAAAAGAAAGTGAAACTCTCCAGCGACGTGCAGCAACTTATATAGCCCTCCCAATTAGACAAATCTCTGCCCTAGCAACCGGGGGCAACCAATGGGGTGTTGTGGCCATCCAAATGGCCCCGCCCCACCACAGGGAGGCAGTTTATGGTGATCTCACCGCAACACGTGCCCTCCATGATGGAGGACACGATTTGCCCCATCATGGGTCACAATTGTCTCCTTTCCCCCTTTGCTGCCCCCTTTTACTTCACTCTGAATTTCTTCCTTGGGTGATCATCTCCTTTTGCCTCATACTTGCAGGGCCACCTCCACATAGGTGCCTTATTTCCATTTTTATCCCTCTGAATCAAGCAGCTCCAGCAGCAAACTCATGGAAAATAACAACCTATAGAATGAATGTGTTGCGACACATTTGTCCTTCCATTTACTGAAACAGTAAATCCGTTGTGTTTGGCGGGCCAAGCATCTCTTGTAGTTTTAAGAGCTTAGTTAAAGATGCTAGCGGTGAACAAGGTCAAATGATAATCACGAATCCAGATGCTACATTTACTATTTTGAGAGAGGAGTTAAGAAAGAGGGTACTGTAGACAAATGTGCATTGAAAAGGAATCTACAGTACAGGAGGCAGTTTCAGTTTAATTCATTGAACCTAACTCTTTTTCACGCCATTAGGGGTTCCTAATTTGTGGGGAGTGAAGATTCTAATCTGAATTAGCAACCCTGAGTCGCTGAACTATGAAAAATGGTAGCTATTCCAGATTAATTAATAAGGGATAAAATATTACTGCCTTATCTACATTCCCCTAAATAGTACTTGTCCTCCATTAGGTCTTGCTGACTCCCACACTAGTTTTAAGCTGATGCAAGTCTCCAAGGTCAGGCCTGGAAACTTAAACGGAGGGCTTGCGTTTTATTTTATCACTTTCTTCCTCCAAGGAGCTCTTCCTCTTCCACAATTTATCCCCACAACAATCCTGTGAGGGAGCTTAGGCTGACAGACGGCGATTGACCCAAAGTCATTCAGCAAACTTCATGTCCTAGCAGAGATTTGAATCTGGATTTTCCAGATTCGTAGTCCAACATACTTTACTGGCTCTCACATTCTGCATCGAGGCAACCCAAATTCTGTAATGTACATAACTTATGTAAATGAGGGTCACTTGAATCTATTTACATAGTGTACTTCGTTCTGCTTTTGCGAGCAATAGAAAGGAGCTATGAAGAATACACACATTTTGGCCCTAATGGTCAGAAGACCCATTCTGGCTTTTGAAATTTAATTAGGTATTGCCTATACGTTTTCAAGTCTAATTCTGCAGTTTTAAAGTCTAGTGACTCTTCCTTCCTTCCTTCCTTCCTTCCTTCCTTCCTTCCTTTCTTTCTTTCTTTCTTTCTTTCTTTCTTTCAACAACCCTGATATTTTCCTGAGGCTGAACAATGGGCAACAGTACCAATTTCTGTGCTTGTATGGTGCGACCATGGAAAGCTCATGACCGATTGCAGACTGGGGTTTATAGCAGCTGCCAACTAAGCCATATGGATTTCCTTGCTAAGAACTTCAGCTGAAGCCCAGCTCTGGGTGCCATTGCCTTCAGAATTGAGATGCAGTGAGGCCAGTGGCTCCTGGGGACAGGGCCTTCTCTGTGGTGGCACCCGGAGATTAGAACATGCTTGTTTGGCCCCTACAGTGTTAACTTCAAGGCACTGATTAAAGTCTTCCTCCTTTATTTGCCCAAGGGCATATTTTCTATGCATAACTTACCAGTTGTGGCTTATTTTGCATTGGATTGCTTTTGTTTTTATTGCCAGCAGCTGCAAGTTTAGTAGTTTTATGAAAAATCAACAATAAAACCATCTAATCCCTCCCACCCTTCTTCTTGACTCAGTCACCGTTCTCCCTTTCCTGTCCTTGCTCCCGCCCTCTGCTTATCACAGCATTTATACAGACCAAGAAAAATAACAGAAGTACAGCTAGGGCTGGATATCTGGGCCAAAGTCTGCACCTCAGTGTCAAATCAGGGGGTAACCTATGACACAGGCAATGTCAAACAGGTCCAACATCAGAAATTAAGGTTGGCAGGTGAATGCGGGGTGACCCATCGAAGCTGATGGTTGTCGCTAGAGGTGGACAACTCTGTCAATTTCATTTTCTCCTTAGTTTCTCATTTTTCCAGGCTTAAATCCAAGTCTCTACATTTCAGCCATTTCAGCAATTTGAGTTTCTTTTTTAATCCTCACGAAAATTTGACAGCATGTTACTGTGAATTTCTCCCAACAAACACATTTTTTATTGCAGTTTTGAACAATGTATACATTTCTGCAAGCAATTTTCCCAATAGAAAGAATTTTTGTATGTTATTTTCATGAAGGGATGCATTTTAAAATTTGTCTACAACAAAATACACTTTCACACAAGTAAATGTGTTTACTATCGGGGCAGGAGAAGCAAACACCATTTTATTCCAGTAGTCATAATGCTTTAAGTGAGTTTTTAAAACATGAAAACTCTTGTGCTCCGACAGGCTAACAACCAAAGTACAGCCAAGTATCTCATGTTACCCTCAGGAAACAGAACCTCCCTCTCACCCCCTAAATTTGTTTTGGGGGTTCCCCCAATCCTCTGGATAAGATGTTGGGAGGTCTCAGGGCGCATGTGGGAGGGGGGGAGTTCTGATGTGTAAACCTAAATTCTTGTGTGTGGCGGGCAGGAGGGGAGATCCGCTGTACAAGTGGAAATTCTTGCACTAATGGTAGCCACTAAACTTGATGGCTCTAAAGAGGATTAGATAAATTCACAGAGGGAATCTTCCGCCATCCTTCACCTTCACAGCTGGATGCAGAAATGCTTCCGAAAATCAGTTGCTGGCAGCCATAGGAGGGAAAAGGGCTCTTGTGAGTTTTGCATGGGCATCTGTGAGACCAGGATACAGGAATAGCTGGGTCATTGGCCTGATCCAGTAGGCTCTTAGGTTTACATAATGGGTGGAGAACTTTTTTGTTGTGGCTTTGTGGCTCTAACACAGGGGTCAGCAAACTTTTTCAGCAGGAGGCCGGTCCACTGTCCCTCAGACCTTGTGGGGGGCCGGACTGTATTTTGAAAATAAAATAAAAATGAATGAATTCCTATGCCCCGCAAATAACCCAGAGATGCATTTTAAGTAAAAGGACACATTCTACTCATGTAAAAACACGCTGATTCACGGACCGTCCGCGGGCCAGATTTAGAAGGCAATTGGGCCGGATCTGGCCCCTGGGCCTTAGGTTGCCTACCCATGCTTTAACGTATCAGGAATGCAGACAGAGTTTTAAATAACGAAAGAGAAACATTAATTGTATGCCTCACAACTGATGTAGTACACAAGGCAGTCTAAAGCCACCCCACTTCCCCGTAAGCTCAGGGTCTAAAATTACCTTGCTGCACAAAGGAAGGGTGAGAAAGAAAGAAAGAAAGAAAGAAAGAAAGAAAGAAAGAAAGAAAGAAAGAAAGGCAAGAGAAGGAAGAGGCAAAAAAGGGTCCACTGCATGACATAGGATGATATTGGCTTTTGGCTTTCATTCAAAGCTGCCTCAGAGACTTATGTTGGTTGGAAAGTCAGGATATAAATGCTTGAAAGAGAGAATAAAGTTTGCCCTCCAGGAAACCAAAGCCATTACACATTTACTGAAAGGGCGACTTTTGTGGCACATTGCTGCTTAAAGAAAAACACCCTTCTTATTCCTCTGACTTCCACTGTGTCCCCACAATATGGCACTCGTGACTCAGCTTTGAGGCTTGCTTAGTCCATTGTGCAAGCCATCTGCTCCTTTTGGCTGCCACCGGCCTTGCCGGCGAGATGCGCCTCTTGCCGAGGCGAGCTAAATATACAGCGAGAAATTTTCCTCCGTGAGCTGGCGGCACTATCGGTATACAGCTTGCAGTGTTGGGAAAGCCCCAAAGCAAATGATGCAGAATAGAATTATTCAATTATTAAAGAAGACATTCTTGTCATTGTTTGGGATAAGAGGTCACCATTCAATTAACACTTTTTTGTCGCTGATTAAATATTTGCCTTATCTGAGTAAACCCATACGGCGTGGCATTACTTTCTCAACATTGTTGCTTGGCACACAAGTAAACAAGCATCAAGCGCCCAGAAAAAAAAAACCACACACACACACCCAGGAAAGTCTGAGCAAACAACCCAGCACAAACACATTGGGGGCAGATTTTTAATTTATTTTTTCCTCTGAACTTTCCATGCATTTTTCTTTTTTTACAGTGCTGAGATCCTGAAGAAGACTTTTATTCTCAGCCTGGCTCACTATTCCAGCCCCCCAGGAATGTTTTGCTGGTTCATCTCAGGGATACTTGGCCCAATCCAGACCCTGCAGTTGAAAATAGGGACCTGCTTGTAATTGTGACCCTCTATTTAGTGCTGTTCTCAGAGCGCTGTTGGTTTTTCTAGTGCACTGGTCACCAACAGGGTGCCTGGGGGCATCAGCACAGCCACTAGTACAACCTATAGCACCCGATAAAGTAAATATCACCTCACAAACCCTCAATACACCAGAGACTGTTAGCTCTTCCTGCTCAGTTCTTGTTTGTACCGTCTCAGCTTCCCCTATCACTGAACTCATGCCACACACAATGGCAACCATTTTGAGATGTGCAGTGCCCCCACGGCAGCCATTTTGTGACTGGCACCCACAGCACTCTCAAACCCCCAAATCTGCTCACCCCCCCCAAAAAAAATATTGACAACCCTTGTTCTAGCACAAGGAACTGATTATTGTATTGGTTATTTAAATACAGTCATACCTCATGTTGGGACGCAGGTGGCACTGTGGGTTAAACCACAGAGCCTAGGACTTGCCGATCAGAAGGTCGGCGGTTCGAATCCCTGCAACAGGGTGAGCTCCCGTTGCTCACTGCCAACTTAGTAGTTCGAAAGCACGTCAAAGTGCAAGTAGATAAATAGGTACCTCTCCGGCGGGAAGGTAAACGCCGTTTCCGTGCGCTGCTCTGGTTCGCCAGAAGCGGCTTAGTCATGCTGGCCACATGACCCGGAAGCTGTATGCCAGCTCCCTCGGCCAATAAAGCGAGATGAGCACCGCAGGCCCAGAGTCGGCCACAACTGGACCTAATGGTCAGGGGTCCCTTTACCTTTACGTTTGCTTCATGTTACGTTCTTTCAGGTTACGTCCCGTGGTGACCCACAAATACCGGAAAGGGTTACTTCCAGGGTTCCCTGCTCACGCATGCGCAGAAGCGCAAAATGACGTCATGTGCAGAAGCGGCAAATCGCAACCAGCCTGTGTGCAGACGCGCCGCTGCAGGTTGTGCTCTTTTCATGTTGCAAACAGGCCTCCGGAACGGATCCCGTTCGCAACCAGAAGTACCACTGTAGTCTGTGGTTTTAAGTCTTAATGATTTTCCTAAAAAAGGCTTATCGGGCACACGAGTCAGGAAGCTAGACAATAACTATTATATCTTACTCACAAATGGTATAGCAACTGGAAATGCCTGATTCTATCAATTCGCTGCCACGTCTTTCCCCGAAGCCTCACCAAGTAATTTTATGGAATGACAACTAATGCTTTCCCTGAAATGTGACCCAGGCATTTTATGAACTTTTCATTCTATAACAGTAGAACTGTAGAACGGGCTTTATTGTCTTTAGTCTGTAATGTTTTGTATTTTATTCTAACCCCCCAGTAATCCCCCCCCAAAAAAGACAATAGCAATGTTGTGGTACATACACAGAAGAACTGGGTTCAATTCACACCATGTCTCGGTCGCACTGGGAGAGACTCCTGTCTGGCACCCAGGAGAGCCGCTGTCAGTTAGTGTTGGAAATACTGTGTTAGATGAACCAATGGTCTGACTCAGTCCAAAAAACCCCCAGCTTCCTATTTTTGTTGCGATGTGGTTTATAAACAAACAAACAAACCAATAAATTTGGCAATGAGCTTCCATCTGATGCTGCTGTTGTGGCAAACCAATTTTGAATGCAGAAATTGCCATAGAGGGACTTATAAATAAACTTGACTGTGTTCAACTGTTAAAATTCCCATTCTCATACCAACGCCTGAGCTGTTTATTTCATTTTGCTGAAGGATCTATTTATGAAAATATTTATAGACCACAATATCATTTAAAAAGTTTAAAGTGGTTTACAGTCTGATACCTACTGTGCTCTTTACTTTCACTTTGCAGCTGTGTTCGCACCCAGATCATATACGTTGCTTCCCCTCAAGAAACATGGGAACTATAGTTGACCCCCACATAGCTGCAATTCCCTGAACCCATAACAAACTACAGTTCACAGGATTCTTGCGGGGAAGCCATGTCCGCTAAATGTACTTTAAAAGTATAGAGTAGATGGCAGCTAATGAACTTTGAAGAAGCTCTTATATTTTTGTCAGAGATCCACACTTTTGAAGAATCGTTTTGGAGGAAGGAAGCCCTTCTCAGTCTGAGGGCCACATTCCATTCTGGGCAACTTTCCAGGGGCCACATGCCAGAGAAGGGCAAAGCCAGAGGCAAAAGAGGCAGAGAAATGAATGGGGATTACATCTTTGTACAGGAAGCTATTTTCTTTACTCTCACCCCCCCCCCTGTATCCAGGCAAGAAAGAAGCATGATCAGAGTTCAAGGACAAATTCCAGCCAGGCAAAAACATTCAAAGCACAGCTGGTGAGGGGTGTGGCTTAAGAAGGGGTGTGTCCTGGGCAGAGCCCCAAGACGCAGAAAGAGTGGTCTGATGGGGTACACTGGCCACCTGGGTTTGAGGGTCCCCATCCCTAGGAAGATTATTTATTTGTTTATATCCAGGGCTTTCCCCCCAGCCAGGACTCAGTTCCAGCACCTCTCGGGGGGGGGGGCACCATTGCCATTATAAGAGAACAAGGGAGGCATTCATGGGAGTCCCAGCACCTCTTTCCCCAGAAAAAATAGCACTGTTAAAACCCACCTTTCCCGCAGACCAGGACTCAAGATTGGCAGTGGTGTATAAAATGGGGGCAAGCTGATTTTTTTCTGGTACACTTCTCTGCTCTTGCTGATTTCCTCATTTAGGAACCCCAAATAAGCTCCCAATGAACTCCAGTGTTCCCTAGGGTGCAATTTATAAACACAGGAGGTTGACTAATACTGAGCCAAACCATCGTTCCATCTAACTCAGCATCTACACAGGTCAGCCACAACCTGGTGCTCTCCAGATCTTTTGGACTTTTTCACCTTCCATCACCACTAAAAACTGGCCATGGTGGCTGGGGAGCTGTAGACAAAAACACCTGGAGGACTCCAGGTTGGAAGAGGCATAGCATGAGAAGAGTCTGCTGGATCAGGCCCATCTTGTCCAGCACCCTGTTCCCACGGTGGCCAACTGGATGCCTGTGGGAAACCAGCAAGCAGGATTTGAACACAGTACCCTTCCCTCCTCTGGTTTCCAGCAACATTTAGAAGCATTGCAGCCTCCATCAAATTATCCAATACTCTTTTAAAGTCATAGTTTAACTTTGCGGTATGTGAAGAAGTCAATTCTTTTATCTCTCCTGAATCTCCCAACCTTGACACTGGTGGCATCACCCCAGGGTTTTCCATACTGCCAGGGATGGGACCTGGGATGTTCAGCATGTGGCCTAACACTCAGAATGTAGGAGGCCTTCCTCATCAACCTTTTTAACAGACGCTGGGGTTTTTAACAGACCTGGGACATTCTGCATGCGAAGCAGGTGCACTCTCACTGAACCATGGCCCTTTCTCTGTTTGAAAACCAGTACCATAGATGCATCACAGCAAGGTCTACATCAGAGGCACTGTAAAACAAAGCCCTGTGTATTCCCAAAGTGCTCTGTTGCAGTTGTATTTCTGCGCAGCTGGAGTTTCCCTGCTGCCTTCCCCTCCTTTTCTTCTTGGCACTGCTCTAAAGGCCAGTCAGGTGTTTGCCCCATGTTCCTCTCAACAGTTAAAAATATACCTCACCAGTTGTCGTGGGAGAGACGGGAGGCAGAGTGCCTGAATGTTCGTGGGCAAGCAGTCACATGCAGACATGTGTGCTAGGAAAAAATATTGGTGCATCTATTTTCTTCCACTCAGGGATTTTAACTTCCAGAGGTCCTGAGGAAGGAAAAGCTTGACCCTGACAACTTCAGCAACTCACAATGGTTAAGCAAGACTTCCCCCACAAATGAAAAATGGTGCACAATCATAAAATTCACACAGAAACATATCATTGTTTACTTCAACTCGCTTGTGGGAACAAGTCAGAGGCTGTGAAAGAAGGAGGTTAACAACAGGAAGATTTAAGGGAACTATTGGAAATGACTATGAAAAGCAGTAGAGATTTGAGATGATCAGAGCCCCCCCCCCAAACTTGAAGCATGGGAAGTCCCAATAAAAAAATTATAATTTGGCAGAATATTTGGATTATTTGATATGTATATGTATAATTTGGAATATTTAATGTGATTTGATTGGATTGTTAAAATGGAAGACTTACCGTATTTTTCGCCCTATAGGACGCACTTTTCCCCCTCCAAAAATGAAGGGGAAATGTGTGTGCGTCCTATGGGGCGAATGCAGGATTTCGCTGAAGCCTGGAGAGTGAGAGGCGTCGGTGCGCACCGACCCCTCTTGTTCTCCAGGCTTCAGGAAGCTATCCCCCCAGCCCCGCAAGCTCCAAGAGCGATGGCGAGGTTGCGTAACCACGCCTTCGCTCCTGGACCCCCAGCCCCGAGGCTAAAAATGAAGCCAGGACAGCTAGCAGGATCCATCCCGCTCGCTGTCATGGCTTCTTTGCTCTTTGGGGCTGGGGGGAAAAAATAATTCCCCCCTTTATTTCCCCCCTCCCCAAAAATAAGTGCGTCCTATGGGCCGGTGCGCCCTATAGAGCGAAAAATACGGTAATATAAATGATTTAATAAAAAAAGAAAAGAAAAAAAGGTGCACAATCAAGGCAGGGGTTTATAAGGGACAGCAAGCAGTAAACAGGGACCACCTCTTCTAAACTGATCTCCGTTTGGTGATATAGCAGCATGCGACTGGAAGGAAAGGAAAGGTTGTTTTAAGGTAAAGGTAAAGGTACCCCTGCCCGTACAGGCCAGTCTTGACAGACTCTGGGGTTGTGCGCCCATCTCACTTAAGAGGCCAGGGGCCAGCGCTGTCCGGAGACACTTCCGGGTCACGTAGCCAGCGTGACATCGCTGCTCTGGCCAGAGCCAGAGCCAGAGCCAGAGCCGCACACGGAAACGCCGTTTACCTTCCCGCTGGTAAGCGGTCCCTATTTATCTACTTGCACCCGGAGGTGCTTTCGAACTGCTAGGTTGGCAGGCGCTGGGACCGAGCAGCGGGAGTGCACCCCGCCGCAGGGATTCGAACCGCCGACCTTTCGATCGGCAAGTCCTAGGCGCTGAGGCTTTAACCCACAGCGCCACCTGCGTCCCTAAGGTTGTTTTAGACAGGGGCAAATCATCCCTCTCTTGCTTCCCACAGGGAGCTGGAATCCAGCTGTGAAGGCTTGTGCAGTCTCTGGTTCCGAAATGGATTCTTTCAGTTTGGTGGAGGAGGGAAGGATGAGTGAGTGCATGGAAGCAATATATCTAATTCCCTAAAAAGGCTTGCTAGTAAAATGTTCAGGACTGGGAAATCCAGGAAGCTACTAGATGACCTTAGACAAGCCTCTCGCTCTCAGGCTATTTGCAGCATGGGAACAATATTTGTCTACCTTACTGGATCGTTGTAAGAATTACAGTCAGATAATGTATGTGGAGTGCTCTGGGCTCCCCAGGGCACTTTATAAATAATATTTATTATATTTATTTCAGACTGAAGATTGTGGCTATGCACTTGTAAACTTGACATGAAATTTCTCCCAGCCCTTCCAAAATGCACACCTTTTCAACAAAATTTATTTAGCCGTTGTGCTTACACGAACCAATATCCTGTATTCATGCATTCACGCAAAATTTCAGACCTGTATTAAAATTCAATCACCTATTTTCTTATGCTACTTTAGATACTGAATGCCAAGCTGTTGTCATTCTTCTGATCCAACACAACAATATACTATATATAGATATAAACATATATAAGCATAGATTATACCAAGTCAGAACCTTTGTCCAGTACTGACTACACTGTCTACAGGAACTGGCTATCCAGGATTTCTTAAAGGAAATACTTCCCAGCCCTATCTGGTGATGCTAGAGATTGGAACCTGGGACCTTCTGCTACTGCCCATCCCTGAAATATGATGCACAAGATGCACCATATGTAGATTTTAAACAACAACAACAACACCCGCCCCACCATGAGGCAGTGCAACTGTGAGAAAAGTATCCATACAAAATACTATCAAGACTTCAATGAGGATGAGAAATTGATACTACAGAATGAACTAATGTGCAGCTACAGTCCTCTGAAATTTAAACTGCAGATTCATTTTTTCATGGAATTCAAGTGCTGAAGATGGAGACTCACAACTGCAAAACGACATTTCCACAACTACGTTTTTACATTTGCCCATCCTAAACCGAGACCTGCAATGTAACATTTGGGTGAAAGTGATGCCCAAATTCAGAGTCCAATGTGAACGCACGTACAGAGTGAATTTAAAATTCTGTGAATGAACACACTAGACAAACATGCTTATTTAAATTTTAATGGAAATCAAACATAACAAGGCTGGAATCCCAGCCTTGAATGCTCTTGTGAAGTCCCAGTGTTTCCTATAGGGAAGGATTAACCCAAGTGTGTTCCTGTGTGAGGAAGAATCAGATGTGTATTGCATATATTACACCCATATTTTGCTTTTTCAATAATGAGTAGGACTTAGAGATTAGTACAATTCCTTTCAGTTATTTGAGTAGGCACCGTTAAGTGATGAATTACCTTTGTGTTATATCCAGAGATTCATTTCCTTTAATTCAGGGATGGGGATCCAGATGTTGCTGACATCCAACTCCCATTAGTCCCAGGTAGCATAACAAATGGTCAAGTCAACCCTGATTCTCCTTGGACAACAGTGTTCTTTTCTTTTAGGTTGTTACCCCTTTCTGTTCAAGTTTTGCTTGCTCTTATCTGTAGCATTTCAAGCTAACATCTGCCCCTTGGGGAATACAGAAGAGGATCTAACCTAAAGATGTCAGGTTCACTTCTCTTTAGATCACGTTTACACAAAGAACTAGAAAGTTAACTTTATTTTAGGCACACCTTACCATTGCTTCAAAATTTTTAAACTTGGTTGCAACACCTCCTAAACCTGAGGCTCTCCCCCACTCCAATGGAAGAGTCAACATTATCGGAACAGGGTACCTGGGCTCATTCAATACACATTGAATGGATGAATAGCTGAGAAAATTCTGCCAGAGTTGGGAGAGGTGAGAGAAGCAACACCTGAAATCATACCTGTCAAGTGTCCCTTATTTGAAGGGACAGTCCCTTATTCCAGCGCCATGTCCCGCTGCTGTCCCTTATTAATGGATGTCCCTTAAATGTCCCTTAAATGATGTCCCTTAAATTTCAAAGGAAGCAGCTCCTCTCCCTCCCTCCCTCCCTCCCTGCCGGCCAGGGAGGAGGGAGGCTCCAACTGTGTTGCTTGGCTGTGTTGCTCACCCAATAAGAAGTCTAAGAACGACTGGGGGGTGGAGCTTGCATGCCTTGTGTGTGGCTAGTTAATGCAAGCTGAGGGGTTTTTTGAATGCTGGACGCCATTTTGTTGCACGTGCTGCTGCAAACTTTGCAGTGCAAAGCCAGGCCGGGCCGGAGCTATCTTAAGTTGAGGCTGCATAGGCCTTGTGGTGCATGTGATTCAGATTCTATTCAGTTGAACCTCTGGTTACAAAGTTGGTTGGACAGTGTTCTCAAAGCTACCAGCATGAGTTTGACCAGACTGCAGGAGGACAGGAAGACTGGAGTGCCTGGAACAGGTGAGGCTGCAGGTCCCTTATTTTGGCTGCTGGTCCCTTATTTTCAAGGCTGCTGGTCCCTTATTTTCAAATCTGTAAGTTGACAGCTATGCCTGAAATCCTTCTTTCCCTTAACAGGGATAGGGAACCTATCACTTCCCAGATGTTGTTGGACAACAGTGTCCTTTATCCCTGACCACTGTCCATGCTGTCTGGGACTGACGAGAGCCCAACAACATCTGGAAGGCCTCAAGTTCTCCATCCCTGTTTTGGAAGTTCTTGCAGCTTCTGATGCTGTGAGAGCCTGTCGACAAGACTTGTGGAGTCACAGGTAGCTAGCTCTCTATTAGAATGTAACTGATGGACAGCCAAAGAAAACAGAATCCTGAGTCAATCAGACCTCCAAGTTCAAGCTGTTTGCATGAGCCGCCTCAATTCATATGATTCCCAACAGATGATAAAACAGCATCCTTTTTTTTTTTTTGTTTTAAATGCCTGTGTAGCTTCCCCAGTGTGGAATTATTAGAGCCCCCTTCTGCTTTTGCAGTTCCTTGGCATGAAGTTTCTGCTCCAGCTGGGGCTGATAAGCTGACTCCTCCATTCCTCGTAGCATCCTAGTGTGAGGCACAATGAGGTCGGGGAATAAGGGAGGGGAACGATGGCAAGAAAGAGAGCCATGATTTTCTCATGCCTGCCAAATGGGAGGCTGTTGTTAGCCAGCGAGAAGTGCAGCCATTCTCAACCAGGCTACTTCTCTGTCTATGTATAGCTTGACTGAGATTTTCCCCAGAAGCAGCAGAAAGGATCTCCTTTTTCTCTACCGTCATCTCGATTGCATCTCTCAAAATACCAAGGAACAGAGCAATCACGACGATGCAAATCACACCAGATATCGTGTCAAAGGTAGGAATGGACCAATCTGTCCATTTGGGTCTCTCACTTTTCCAGTCTGAAGTCCAGTTCTCCACATTTCAACATCAGACTGCAATTTTTTTCAAAAGTCCTCATCGGCCTTTCAGTGCAAATTTCTCCTAACATATACCTGCTTGTATGTAATTCTGCACTATATAGTAAAGCAATTTCCCCTAATGTAACACAACTTGGTGAGCTATTTTCACTCATATATATATATGCATACTTCCCCCTAGTATATGCATTTTTGAGCACGTTACTTGGCTGGAGAAGAACTGCATTGCAAACTTTGGAGACGGGCCCATTTCAAAGGATGACTACTGTGTTTCAGTTTGTCTGTTGTTTTGCAAATTGCAATTTGGGTAGGTTCACCTTTAAATGAAAACCGCATAAAATCTCCCCCCCCCCTGTCTCCGCTTCTAGTCAAAGGTAAGAGAAACAGAGAGCGAGGTGGAGGCAGCACCCGAAATTCCTGGCCCCGATCAGTAATGCAGACTATGCTTAAATGCTTCATTCCAGTGTTGTAGTATTAGATCCTTTGGGACCTAATATCTTGCATGTGACAGAGTAGAGGCAGCCCAATTCTAGCGTCGCAGTGGGGAGACAAGAGCCCCAGCACCCTGGAGCCAGAATTGAGCATGGGGTTTAATATTCATCTTTTTTCTCTCTCCCAGAGACGACTTATTCCTCTCTCTCTCTGTAACACGAATCTGAGTAATTAACAACTTGAGAAAAACATTAGCAAGCTGCCTTCAACAAAGCTGGCAGCAGAGTGGAATTTTTAGCCTGCTGTATCATTTTCCAGTGGGGAGCAACCTCACCATGAGCACAGATGATGACTCTTCTATTTCAAGCTGCTGGGATTAATTCTGAACCATGACGAATTTCACACTCTCACTTGCTCTCTCCCGTTCTCTCTCTCTCTCTCTCTCTCTCTTAGAAAACGCATATTTAATGCCAAGTTGCTGTGGAAAAATCCCTGACCAGAGTTTTCCAGTGTTCCTACCCAACTCCTGCGAGATGCAGCCCTTTTCCGGAGCCCCCTAAATGCAGTTTAGTCGGCGAGTTAAGCCGAAATCGACCCCTTTGGCTTTAAAGGAAAACCCAAGAGCATCGCATTTATGAATAACCTGCACTTTGCTGATTTTGTGCAACCTGTCCCCTTTGCACTGACACTGCTGACACTGACTTCATGCTCCCCCCCCCCACTGCCTTCAGATTAGATGCGCAGGTGGAAAATTAGAGGAAGTACAAAATGTGTCCCTTTTCCCCATGCGCACGGAGACTGCTTTGCTTTTTTTACTTCCATAGGTGTAAAAAGTCAAGAGCAAAACAGCTGCAAAACAGGCTATGTTACACAGCAGAACACTTCCATCTTTTCAGTAATAACAGTAACAACAACAACAACAACAACAATAATATTTTTTTATTTATACCCCGCCCATCTGGCTGGGTTTCCCCAGCCACTCTGGGCAGCTTCCAACAAAATATTAAAAATACACCAAACATTAAAAACTTCCCTAAACAGGGAATATGGGATTCACTTTTAATTTTCTTCACTTCACATGCCCTTTCTGCCTATAACTTTCCTATGCTTCTCTTTCTTTGCCTGAGTTGCAGACTCCATCTCTCTCTTTTAACAAATAGCAATTTCTGAAAAGAAAAGAAAAGAAAAGAAAAGAAAAGAAAAGAAAAGAAAAGACACAGTGAACATGATTATGCCACTGGAGCGACCTGCTTTAGGTTGTGTGTTGGGTGGTAGTACACAATCCAGTTTATTTATCGCAATATTTTCATTCCAGCTTTTAGCTAAGGTAGACCACAAAGTCCCCCATTGGGCTCATCAGTTTTTCTCCAACTCTCCTAATAGTAGAACCAGGGATCCTCCAATGAAGCTAAATTATTGGAGATTCAGGACAGACAAAAGGAAGTTGTTCTTCCCACAACATGGGATTAAACCATGGAATTCACAAACACAGGACTGGAGTGACAGCCATCCACTCAGACAACTCTGAAAGGAGATTCATGGATGACCGTGATGGCTATTATGCTATTTCCAGGATCAGAGGCAGACTGCACCTGAACAGCCAGGGGAAGAGGAGTGGGAAAATTCCTGCTGTCCTAATTCTGGACTTCCCGTATGCATCTGGTTGTCCACTGTGTAACTGGAATACTTGAGCATGGCTACATTCACAGTTTATCCTGTTTTCACAATATTTCCACTGGGACATACAAATCAGGATGAATGCTCAATAACTGTTTTCAGTGCTTTCACTTCTTAAAATCCAAATAATGATATGTGAGAAGTGCATGCTATTGAGCTGAGTTTTCTTAAGATATTTACAAGTGTCCCAGTCAAAATAATTTCCAAATGAAGCTTTGGGTTTCTTGAAATATAACATTTAAACTGCATTAAGAGATTTGAACTTTATCGCAGTTCTCTCCTAAACAAATATTTCAGTTCAATTACCTTTGCGTACTGGACAAACTTTTCAGATATTTGTACAGTATGTCATATTAACATGTTAGTTTTTAATTACTAAACGTAAGCCATATTCCACTTACATCCAAGCTGGACTTTCCCTGCCCCCAAGATGAACTGCCATCAGCTGCTTTGTGGAAAGGATCCTGATGACTTTTAACATGTGAATATTGTTTATTGTATTTTTAAGATTTGTAATTTAGAGCTACCTGTAAACCACCTTAGAAGGATTTGTATCATGAAAAGTCAGGATATAAATAATTGTAATAAAAGTCAAATATATGTCCCTCATCAGATCTCCATTGACTGGCAGAATCCCATCCCTCAAACATTTCCCAACCTGAAATTTGTACAAAACGTGACGAAAACAAAAAGAACCCAAGCAATTCCTCCCAAAGACCCACAGAACAGGCTTACCTGACCATTACCACAGAACCTCCAAATGTCCCTATTTTTCAGGGACAGTCTCAGATTTACAGATAAGCATTTGTTGTTTTGCATTGTACAGTCCTTTGCCTGGGATTTTCCAAACCACTTGTAAACAAAGAAAAGAGTTCTTAGTTCAGTGCCAGAATGTCTCTTTTCGGAAAGGGTTGCTGACACATATTTTTTTCCCTTACAAGAATGTTTGTTGAACTGGTTTTAATATTATTTATTAGATAGCCGTTTTGTGTGGGTCACCACTTTTGCTATATTTTCAAATGTGTATTTATTGTTCGGATTTCAATTGATTCTGATTGCACTTATATGAGATTGTGATGTTAAATTGTTAGAAGCACATAGGCACTAGAAGGGTTGACATCGCAGTATCTAAATAAATAGATTGTAATATAATTTATTGTGGGTGAATTCTTATTTTGTCACCTGTTTATTGGGCCAGCGTATTATATTTATTTATTTGTCTGGAGTACGGATGTGTGCTTTGCACAATAAAGAGAGTGTGATTGTGAGACGACTGTGTAGCTCAAATTGCTGAGCTGCTGGTCTCTTGGGACTGGCACGGTTTCTCATTATTCCAAGCCTTTGCTCAGCACCCATCACTGGGAGTACCTCTGAAAGGTCATGTGGTTTTGAGAGGGAGTAATTAACATTTCCTAACTTTAATGATCAAATGCCCAGTGACCTCTTCAGCGCTGGGATTTTAAATGACAGAAGCAGAGTAAAATCTAGCCAGGAAGCTGAGAAGCAATATATTGCCAGGTGTTCCAAAGCTCTCATTATGAGAAAGTTACAGAGCAACCCATACTACTCAGATGTAAGCCACATTGATCTCAATGGGATTTACTCACACTGCTAAGTCTATACAGGCATTCCCACCCCCCTTATACGTGATCGACTTGTGCTCGACTGCATATACGTGCGCCGCTGGGAAATAATTGAAAAACTCAAACCCAGAAATGGTGTGAGGTTGCTGGAGAGTCCTTGTGGCTCGTAGGGACACCCCAGAGCCCGAAGAGGACATTGGTGGAGACCTGAGGTGCAGCAGGACTTTGTTTACGCTGCTCAGCCTCTCCACCTGACAGCAGATTTGCAGGGTAGCTCAGAAACAGCGGCTGCTTCCCTGAGCATCCCCCAATCTCCAGCCGACCCCAGAGCTTCAATTCTAGTTGTGGATATTTTCCGATAAAGTATTTTTGGTATGGATTGAAGAAAGAGCGGCAGAGAGGGCATTTAAAGGGAGTTTAAAGGTAAAGGTAAAGGGACCCCTGACCATTAGGTCCAGTCGTGTCCGACTCTGGGGTTGCGGCGCTCATCTCGCTTTATTAGCCGAGGGAGCCGGCGTACAGCTTCCGGGTCATGTGGCCAGCATGACTAAGCCGCTTCTGGTGAAATCAGAGCAGCGCACAGAAACGCTGTTTACCTTCCCGCCGGAGCGGTACCTATTTATCTACTTGGACTTTGACGTGCTTTTGAACTGCTAGGTTGGTAGGAGCAGGGACCGAGCAACGGGAGCTCACCCATCGTGGGGATTCACCGCCGACCTTCTGATTGGCAAGTCCTAGGCACTGTGGTTTAACTCACAGCACCACCCATGTCCCAAAGGGAGTTTAGAGGGTGCAATTTCACTTACGTGCATGAGGGCCCAGAATGTAACCCAGGCTTCCTCAACCTCGGCCCTCCAGATGTTTTGAGACAACAATTCCCATCATTCCTGACCACTGGTCCTGCTAGCTAGGGATCATGGGAATTGTAGGCCAAAAACATCTGGAGGGCTGAGGTTGACGAAGCCTGATGTAACCCCTATGTAAGTGGGAAAACTGCAGCCTTGCTTTAAAATTTATTAAGCCAGTCCTGCTGTGCTGGGGCCCTGGACCTCTGCTCTATTGTCCTTCTTTAATGGCACTACTAATTGACTTCCACCCATTAAACTGAAGGTTGGAATAGAGCTGACAGGGGCGTGCAACTGATGTACAGAGTACGCCATACATCATAACACCTTGGCCCATCTGGCTCAGGATTATCTAATCGTACTGGCAGTAGCTCTCTGGGGTTTTAGGCAGGGAACATACCCAGCCTGAACTGGAGATGCTGGGGATTGAACCTGGGGCTTGGTGCATGCAAAGCAGATGCTCTACCATTGAACCATGGTCCTTCCGTATGTATGAGCAGACCTTCAAATGAATCTTTAAACCTGAAGTATACCTGAATGAGCATCTCCACCCCCGTCATTCAGCCTGGACACTGAGGTCCAGCTCCAAGGGCCTTCTGGTGGTTCCCTCACTGCAAGAAGTGAAGTTACAGGGAACTGGGCAGAGGGCCTTCTCGGTAGTGGTGCCCTCCCATCAGATGTCAAGGAAACAGACAACTATCTGACTTTTAGAAGACATCTGAAGGCAGCCCTGTTTAGGGAAGTTTTTAATGTGTGATGTTTTATCGTGTTTTTAATATCCTGTTGGGAGCCACCCAAAGTGGCTGGTGAAACCCAGCCAGATGGGCGGGGAAATAAATAAATAAATAAATAAATAAATAAATAAATAAATAAGATAATAGTCTGTCCATTTATACATCCAATGAACAGTCTGGCAATAAGGAAGAAATCCTTCCAAAAGAAGAACAGTGCTGTAGTGTAATGATGAAAGCATCAGTATATGTATATCGTGCTCCTCACCCAGGGCTCCAATTAAGCCCCTTGTATAGTTGAGACTATGCAGACTGCTTCCTTGTGGCATTAGACAAGACTAGAGTGCAGCGCACTTGGACTCATGGCTAATCCAGCCCTGCGCTTTAGACATACAGACAAAATGCCTATTTATATGATGATGAAAGCTGATATTGCTAAGCAGGGGGAAAACACCTCCTACATTTCTGTAGGGACAGTAGCATCAAATATTACAGAATGGATGAAAACATCACAGGGTGGCTCAACATATAAATCCAAGGTATTTATAGAACGGTCCTGCTGCTCCAGCACAATCATTTCCATGTAAGCCAAGAATCTTTAGCTGTGCTAAGAAGCTAAAATTCCTCCCATCATACATAGGGAGAAACAAAAATTCACCTTGACACTATCCTAAATTCTATGCATTGATCACAGATACCTAGCTGGTGCAAATTGCTCCTTATGAACTTTTAATGTTCTATTAGGCTAGATTAACTCTTTCATTTTATTTATTTGAGGCTCTGCTAGTCCCCTCTTCATTAAATCCAATCCAAGGGTGGGGCATAACATAACTCACAAAACATAATAAAACCTCATTATCTATAAAATGAATATGACCTTTAAAGAACAACAGCAGCACGTTCAGCAAGGGCAGGGCTCATCTCCAACAATAACCATTTAGCTGAAAGCCTCAGTGAGTGAATAAATATGTTTATAACTGGTGCCAACAATTCCACCAGGGTCTTCATATCTCCTCCTTCTCCCCATCATCTGTGCCCTGAGTTTCAAACACAGCAGTTGCTGGACTAAACTAAACTGGCTTTTAAACTCAATAGGTATTCTGGGTTGCAATCCATCTTCATTAAAAGCAGTGGGGTTTATTGCCTTCACTGGGCTAGCAAATATAATAGTCAGTGGTACTGTTAAATCCACCAGCATCTTTGTGCAAACTTCCGGTAGTCTTTCTGGCTTGAATTTGCATGGACTGTCCAGGTATTTATTCGTTCCTTCCTTATTCCTCCCTGCTGACTTTATAAAGCATGGATGGGGAACCAGTGGCCCTCCAAAAGTTTCTGGATTCCATCTCTCAACAACTCCACAGCCAGCATGGCCAGTGAGGTCAAGGGATGATGGGAAATGTAGTCCAGGAAATCTGGAAGGCCACAGGTTAGCACCCAGCTAGTCAAAGGATAATTTCTGTCAATACCTAGGAAACCCAAGTGAAGTCAACTCACTGGGGCATTAGTATTACAGACTATGATAGTTTCACTAGTTTCTGCCCTTCCCAAAAGAAATGTTGGAGAAATGTTGGAAAAGAAAGAAATGGAGAAATATATCATGGGGGAAAAAATTGTGGACATCAGAAGTGTAGTTTGTAACAATCTTAAGAGCGAATTGGAGAAGATGCTTCTCTTAACCATACCTGATGCACACAGTTCATAGGAGTTCACCAACTACTATCAGCAAGGCCCTTTCCCTTGGACTGGGAGTGGAGGCCCTGCATCTGGTGTTGAGCCAAAATAAATAAATAAAAACAATTTGCATGGTAATAATAACAGAAGCCATGATTTGGATTAAACTCAGAACTAAGCATAATCTATAAAAGAGTTACTAGCTTTTTTGTCCGGAGGGACTCTTGGGTCATTAAAAAAACTATAGGGCAAGCTAAACATTCAGCAGGTAAAACATTTCTCCTGGTCTTGAGATGAATGGTAAAGGGAAAGCTTCAGCTGCTAAATTTCTTCTTGTCATGCAGCTGTTAAAAGCACAAGGGCAATAAGTAGATACACAGTGCATTGTTCACTTAAACTGGCGAATGTAGTGAAAAACTGAACTTCTTGCTTAGGAAAATGAAGTCCTCTTCTGGTGGGCTAGACTGAGCCCTGATAGGACTATGATAGGTTATCCACCCTCATTAGGACCAGAGGCTAATAGGAGTTGCAAATGACTGCTCTTTTTTTTTTATAAAAAAATGTATTTTTATTAAAGATTTTCTTGGTTTACAAAAGTATGTGCAATGTCTGAGTGCTCACTGGAAGGACAGATTGTGAAGCTGAGGCTCCAGTACTTTGGCCACCTCATGAGAAGAGAAGACTCCCTGGAGAAGACCCTGATGTTGGGAAAGATGGAGGGCACAAGGAGAAGGGGGTGACAGAGGACGAGATGGTTGGATAGTGTTTTCGAGGTTACCAGCATGAGTCTGACCAAGCTGCGGGGGGCAGTGGAGGACAGGAGTGCCTGGCGTTCTCTGGTCCATGGGGTCACGAAGAGTCAGACATGACTAAACGACTAAACAACAACAACATGTGCAATGTCTCTCTCTTTTCCCCCAAGTTCAGATCAGTTTTTACAGATCAGTTTCATTTGTTGAGACATTAGGAAGAAGGGGGGGGGGAGGTGTGTGGAGGTGGGGTCAGGTGGGGCTGTTTCTATTATACTTAATATATGTGGGGTTTTGTGTCAGTGTTGCTTCTGCAGGTTCTCTGCTATTCACTTGTGTTCCTTTGGTGGTGAGAGAGGTTGGGGTTGGCCTAGTGTGTGGTTGTTCGTTTGTGATTGGCTGTGGTGGTCTTTGTTTTCATGTGTGAGTGGGGTGGGTGGGTGTTTTGGATCAGGTTAGCCATATTGATTTGTATGCTGTTGGTGGATTTTTGTCATTGTCTTGTTGTGCTGTGTATGTAATAAAGGGGAGCCATACCGGGGTGAAGGCATCTTCTTCTGTTTGTCCCCATGTCAGTTTCAGTTTATTCGTTAATTTTTCTAGTAAGGCTGTTTCCCATACTATTTGGTACCATTGGTCCATGCTTACTCCTGATAGGTCTCTCCAGTGTCTGGTTATGGCGTTTCTGGCTGCTGAAAGTAGGTGGGTTATGAGTTCTTTGCGGTGTAAATGGGCATTATTGTTTTGGCGAATGACTGCTCTGTGTCTTTGGCCGACATTACCCCAATAATGATCGCTTTACAGAAAGGCAAGCATGAACACTCTTGGAAAGCAATGCCACACGATGTTTTGGGAATCTTTTCCGACATGTGCAGGGGCCCTGCTGTGTGAGGAAATAGCACTTGACAAGTTGTTCCCTTGGCTCATGTTGCAGCTTTGGAGTGGCAGCATATGTTTATAAGGCTTAAGGTAATGTGAGAAAGCCTATTTGGACCTTGAACATCTGTCCCAGGAATCCAAAATTCTGATGCATCTTTTAGGAAGTGCAGGAATTGTAACCTTGGTGGTGGAGGTGATGGGTGGGGCAGCAGTTGTACATACAGTCATACCTCAGGTTGAAGTAGCTTCAAGTTAAGTATTTTCAGGTTGCGCTCTGTGGTGACCCGGAAGTAACGGAGTGCGTTATGATGTCACACACGGAAGCGGCGAAACGCAACCCACGCACTCGCAGACACACAGTCACATCTTATGTTTACTTCAGGATGCAAACAGGGCTCCAGAACGGATCCCGTTCGTATCCGGAGGTACCACTGTATTAGATTGGATGGAATCAAAATGAACAGACCCAATACTAACCTATGTCCATTAACTGCGGTAGGTATACTGTGAGTAGAACTTAGCTGGATACAACATTATAATTTTAAAATAGAACTACAATGCATCTCACAACAGTACAGTGGTGCCTCGCAAGACGAAATTAATCCGTTCCGTGAGGCTCTTCGTATAGCGGTTTTTTCGTCTTGCGAAGCAAGCCCATTGACAGCTTAGCGGATTAGCGCTATTAGCGGTTTAGTGGCTTTTAGCGATCAGCTGTTAAGCGGCTTATCAGCGGATCAGCTGATAAGCGGCTTAGCGGCTTAGGAAAAGGGGGGGAAAAGGGAAAAAACCCCGCAGGAACTTGCAAGACATTTTCGTCTTGCGAAGCAAGCCCATAGGGAAATTCGTTTTGCGAAGCGCCTCCAAAACGGAAAACCCTTTCGTCTAGCGGGTTTTCCGTCTTGCGAGGCGTTCGTCTTGCGGGGCACCACTGTAACGGACATGACCAGGGGAAGGGTGTGGCAGCTCAGACTCCTGCTGAGTAGCTCATTACTAACAGCCCCTCCTGCTCTCCCTTCTTAAAGGTAATGGTAAAGGGACACCTGAGAATTAGGTCCAGTCGTGGCCGACTCTGGGGTTGCGGCGCTCATCTCGCTTTATTGGCCGAGGGAGCCGGCGTACAGATTCTGGGTCTTGTGGCCAGCATGACTAAGCCGCTTTCTGGCGAACCAGAGCAGCACACGGAAACGCCGTTTACCTTACCGCCAGAGCGGTACCTATTTATCTACTTGCACCTTGATGTGCTTTCGAACTGCTAGGTTGGCAGGAGTAGGGACCGAGCAACGGGAGCTCACCCCGTCGTGGGGATTCGAACCGCCGACCTTCTGATCGGCAAGTCCTAGGCTCTGTGGTTTAACCCACAGTGCCACCCGTGTCCCTTTGCTCTCCCTTCTTAGGCTGCTTTATCTCTAAAGCAGTATTGGGGAAGACAGCCTATCAAACAGAGAACTGTCCTCTGCAAAGTAGGACACAGGGCTACCCCAATCTCAGCTTGGGTTGCTGAGTTTACAGTCCTGTTTTGCCTGCCTCCATTAAACGCCATGCAGAGAAGATGCTCCATTGCTTGTTCCTTGATTAGATGGAGGCTGATGCCCCCTCAAACTCCAACAACACATCACCTTTGCATAAGTCGATGCTTTTAAAACTAATTTTAACGGAAACGCGTGAACTTCTCCCCCAGCAGATAGTGGAATGTGTATCCTAGCAGCCTTGAAAGGGAAGGAGAGCCAAACCATTTCTTGATGGTGGAATTCCTTGTAAAAATGTCAGGTTGAGGAAAAAGGGAGCGGGGATGAGGGGGGGCGTTGTTCAGCGCCTCTCCAAGGACCCGATTATTTCCAAAGACTTGTGCTAATTTTCTGATATGATCCTCACATCTTTGTGAGGCGCTAAATCCTCATTACTTTTCCTGACCGATGCATTCTAATTAGATCAACACTTAAAAAAAAATTCACAATAGCCACAGGACGGCTTTCCATCTCATTAACTCCTCACATATTATTTTCATGAAAATTACTGATAAAAATGTGCATCTCCATTTGCTGGGACTTGGAGCCTTGTCAGCTCATATCTAACATCTCTCTCATCGCCCTGGATGCGAGGCGTTGCCATGGCGACTCGCAATAATAGAAACTAATAAATTACAAACGAGATGCTCGTTGAGCAATTATTGTTCTCCTTTATGCAAGTTTCTTGCTAATTTTGATCATAAGGGAAACTACAATAAAGCAGTGAAGGAATATTAAGTCCATTCCTAGAGAATATTTGAAAACACAGACAGGCTGCGGTGGTGGGGTATTTTTTCTTGTTTTGTTTTTAGATCAATGATTAAGTGATTTAGATATTTCAGTATATCTAAATGGGAAATAAACTTTTTAAAAAATCTCATCACCTCTCCTTTTTCTCTTGCCAGAAACACTTTGGCATTTGGACACCGTTGCCTTCATGCCGTATGGATTTGTGCTGCCGAGAAAGATGGATTTTAGATTATCACCTTAGATGCCCTAAGCTCCATCAAGCATCTCTGAAATAATACTCCACGGACAGACATCATCACCTGGCAAAGGCAAATGAGTGTTTGTGTCACGCTCTGTGCTAAGGCCAGGCAGAACTCAGGCTGGGTACCAGGCAGGTTGAGGCAATGCTAGGTGTAGGATAGATCAGGCTGAATTCAGGGTACCAGGTTGCGCTCTCAAACCACAAAGCTGCTTTGCTCTCCAGCAGGGAACACACTGAGCCTCAGACCTATATAGCAGCACCACAGCTGCCTCTTGTTTGAGAGATGCACCTGAACTTATAGATGTTGCTTTGATTAAAGGGGCTGTAGCGAACACACAGGGTCCCCGGACGTTTCACCGCCTATTGATCCCTGTGCCACCACTTTATTTCTTGCTGCCACCACCCAGGCCCTACCTGGTACAAGTCAGGGTTAAATTGGAACATAAACTTCTGTTTATTTATTGCAGCTTAACAAGCGTGTGGTTTCATAAACGGTATTGGCCCATTACAATCATGGGGTGCCTATCCAGACCTATAACTTCCACTACTTGCTCTCACTCACTAAACCACCACTCAGATATTTACTTGTCTTCCCAGCCCCTAACTGATCCTGACTCAGCCTATTTCGCTACACTAACTCAACCTCCCCACAGACTCTATCCCAATTCACTCCCACTCCAACCAACCACCCAACTCCCAACGAACTTCTCCCTTCGCCCCTCCCAGAGCTGGTTTTATAGTCCCTCTGACTCCACCCCCTGGATTCTGATTGGGTAACTTGTTTAACTATTTCACCTCCAGCACTCTCATATGTTCAAGTCACAGGGGCCCATCCCTCTTCATTAGTCTCTTACTGATACTGAGCAGGGGGAGTCTCTGGTCGAACAGCGTCCTGCATGGAGCCTTCCGAGACTGAGGATGGAAGTCCCACATCCTCTGGCTTGGGCTGGGGGGCAGTGGGGACACAGGGTCCTCAGGTAAGTAATGCTTCTGAGTTGCGACTTGCTTGCCCCGCCCCTTCTGTTTTGGAGTCTTCTTCACCTGAAGAGGCCTCCGACAACTGGTCCTAGACAGTTTGGCCCATATAACTAGAAGGCTTAGAGCAGCGGTTCTCAACCTCTAGGTCCCCAGATGTTGTTGGACTACAGCTCCCATCATCCCAGAGCTCTGGCCTTGCTAGCTAGGGGTGATGGTAGTTGTAGTTCAACAACATCTGGGGACCCACAGGTTGAGAACCGCTGGCTTAGAGCGTGGGTATGCAAACTAAGGCACAGGGGCCGGATATGGCCCAATCGCCTTCTAAATCCAGCCCATGAACGGTCTGGGATTCAGCGTGTTTTTACATGAGTAGAATGTGTCCTTTTTTAAAAAATGCATCTCTGGGTTATTTGTGGGGCATAGGAATTCGTTCAGCCCCCCCCACACAATATAGTCTGCCCCCACACAAGGTCTGATGGACAGTGGACCGGCCCCCTGCTGAAAAAGTATGCTGACCCCTGGCTTAGAGCCAGTGCTGGATTTATGTATAAGCTAAGCAAGCTTGGGGCCCCCCAAAAAATTAAAGGAAAAATACACCTGAATGTACATTTCCAAAATATAAGATAAAAAAAGAATAAAATAAAACCTATATACAGCAATAGTGTTTTGTGTTGTGTAGGCTTCTATTTGTTATGTGTAAATGGCTTTAGATACCAACTAGGTCCATAAATTACCATATAGCATATATTCAACACAAAAACAATGACAATTTGTTGTTGACAAAGGGCAGCTGGACATATGAAGGGCCCCATTACCTTCAGTAGCTTAGGGTCTCATCAAACCTGAATCCGGCCCTGCTTAGAGCCAAACTAATCAATGACATTTGTCACATAATTTGCCATTGCGTCCCTTTAAAAAAATCTGGTACACCGACTGGGGCTCGGGAGGTAGAACTGTAGAGTTGGAAGGGACCAAGATGGCCATCTAGTCCAACCCTCTGCTGTGCGGGAATCTTTGGGCCCAACATGGCACTCAAATCCATGAGCCGACCCTGAGATTAAGAGTCTCATGCTGTACTGTGTGGAGCTTTAACCTACCACGACCCCAAGTAATCACACCAAAGAGGAGCCTCAGTGCCCATGTACAGCTCTGGAATGTAGATTAGAGGGTTTTATCCCTCCTCCCAAAACACCCATTTTTATTCTGCTCCAAATCCAAGGAGTTCAGGGCAGAGCATGTAGATGTCTTCCACCCTGTTTCCTCCTGGTTTTAGCCTCACAACCTGTAAGGAAGGCCAGGTTGATTCTGAGAGAGCATGACTTTCCTAAGATTTTGATGAAGTGAAAAATTTAACCTGAGTTTGCCTGGTCCTGGTCAAACGCTCTATCTACCTCAAACTCAACCTGATAAAATACATATGTTGAAAATGATTTAACCGACATGTATTTACTTGCAACACCACTTAACACATTTTTGCTTCTGTCCATCAGGTTTTTACAAAGAAGGAAAATAAGGCAGCAAATGGTGCCATTGGTGCCCTATTCAGAATCTATATTTTCAAGTTTGTGGCTCACTTCCTTGCCATATCCTCCCAAAGCTATTTATTTGGTGCTGCTCTTACACTCTATACAGCAAGTTTGGGCAGATCCCAGTGCTGGAGCGAGGGGTTGACCCATCTTATGGGTCTGGCATTGGGACTGGACTACATAAGTGCTTCAGTTTGCAGAATTTTCTCTTGGGGAGAAATGAGCGATACTGTACTTTGGGATAGCTACATTTACAAATGGGACTCGATAGATAGATTGCTGGATGTAAGCAAGAAGGAAAAACAATGGGATATTCATGAATTGCTACTACATGTTCTTTAAAAAGTATATTCATCTCTCCAAGCTGTTTTCTCGCTGTGCTGTATTTTTTTTCCAAGAGGAACGTCAGGGGTAGAAAGGAAAGTTTGTTGTGTGTTTTTTTCTGCTCCTGAAGTAGTTTTTTTCCTTGCCAGTAACACGTAACAGAGATTTATTCGTATCTCCAGGGCTGAGGAATGAAACGCTGAAAAGCAAATTTTCTGCTTTGGAATGCACAGGTATGTTTAGATTTTTTTATTTTTATTTTTTCAAAAACCTCAGGAAAATGAAGCGCTTTTTTTTTTTTTTTACTGCAGTAAGACTTTTCTTTTCTTGAAAAAGATTTTAAAAAGCAGCTTTGTTTTTGCCAAGTGTGGGAGAAAGTAGCTTTATGCTGCGATCTTACACATAATAGTCTAGGAGTACACCCACTGCAGCAGCAAATATAAGAATAAAATAAAAAAGGACGGCAACTTTACAGCTTGCTCCTATGCATGTTTACTTAGAAGTAAGACCCGCTGTGCACATATGGGCTTACTCCCATGTAAGTGTGCACAGGTTTGCAGCCTGGGTTTTTGAATTTCCGAAATGTTGCCTCAACATGCTCCCTCACATGCCACACACATGCACTTTGGCAATCTTGCGTTAAAATGCACAAGCAAGGTGCAAATGTGCCACCAACCACCCTATGTATTTGGGAGAAGCTTTGTTTGCACACCTTTTGCACAGACTTCATAGTGTCTGTTTCCTCAGCCACAATACTTCTAAATTACGATAATGGCATTGCGTCAATGTGAAGTGGGAGGAACAAATACCTTTTCCCCCCTGTGTTCTTCGCTATTTCTCTCAACAACCTGTTTAGAAGGAGGGGGCTTAACTGGAGAATGGGCAATAGAAAGGACAGGAAAATTTTGAGCAAGGGTCCTGAATAATAATAATAATAATTTATTTATTATTTATACCCCGCCCATCTGGCTGAATTTCCTCAGCCACTCTGGGCAGCTCCCAATCGAGTGTTAAAAACAATACAGCATGAAATATTAAAAACTTCCCTAAACAGGGCTGCCTTCAGATGTCTTTTAAAAATAGGATAGCTGCTTATTTCCTTGACATCTGAAGGGCAGGCGCCACTACCGAGAAGGCCCTCTGCCTGGTTCCCTGTAACCTCACTTCTCACAGTGAGGGAACTGCCAGAAGGCCCTCAGCGCTGGATCTCAGTGTCGGGGCTGACCGATGGGGGTAGAGACGTTCCTTCAGGTATACAAGGCCATTTAGGGCTTTAAAGGTCAGCACCAACACTTTGAATTGTGCTCAGAAACTTACTGGGAGCCAATGCAGATATCTCAGGACCGGTGTTATATGGTCCCGGCAACCACTCCCAGTCACCAGTCTAGCTGGCGCATTCTGGATTAATTGCAGTTTCAGGGTCACCTTCAAAGGTAGCCCCATGTAGAGAACATTGCAGTAGTCCAAGCAGGAGATATCTAGAGCATGCACCACTCTGGCGAGACAGTTCACAGTTGAATTCATATTGCTGATGGACTTTGTCATCATGGACATTCAAAATGTCATAGCTCTTGGCAGAAGGTCCCAGGTTCAATCCAGAAGGGGGTGGGAGTGTCCCCTGCCTGAAACCCTAGACAGCAACTGCCAATCAGTGTAGACAATATTGAGCTAGGTGGACCATTAGGCTGAATTGGTATAAGGCAGCTTCCAATGACCTGCTATGTTCCTAAGACCTGATGTAGTGCAGGGCCCAAGAAACTATCATATTTGTCTGGATCTCACTTCTACCATGACCTACTATAATCTCCTCAGTCAACTACAGTGGTGCCTCGCAAGACGAAATTAATCCGTTCCGCGAGTCTCTTCGTCTTGCGGTTTTTTCATCTTGCGAAGCACGGCTATTAACGGCTTAGCGGCTTAGCGGCTATTAGCTGCTTAGCGGCTTTAAGAAAAAGGAAACAAACTCGCAAGAACTCGCAAGACATTTCGCAAGAACTCGCAAGCCCATAGGGAAATTCGTCTTGCGAAGCATCTCAAAAAATGGAAAACTCTTTCGTCTAGCGAGTTTTTCATCTTGCGAGGCATTCGTCTTACGGGACACCACTGTATGCAGTACAGTGGTACCTCAGGTTACATACGCTTCAAGTTACATATGCTTCAGGTTACAGACTTCGCTAACCCAGAAATATTACCTCAGGTTAAGAATTTTGCTTCAGGATGAGAACAGAAAGCTCCAGTGCGGCGGCAGCGGGAGGTCCCATTAGCTAAAGTGGTGCTTCAGGTTAAGAACAGTTTCAGGCTATGAACAGACCTCCAGAACGAATTAAGTACTTAACCCGAGGTACCACTGTATATGCAAAATGGGGATATTGACATTGACCAATCTTGCAGGGCTATTGTGCACATCAGAACCTGACATCCGAAGTGCTTTGAAACCTGAAAGTGTTGTCTTTCTATTACTAGTCAGGGGTTGGACTCAAGAGGGCGAGATGGAGGAGGTGGAGTGGTAGAGATCACCCCCCCCTTTCTCCAGATCTGTAGGAGAAGAGGGAGACAGCCTTGATTTACAGCAGGGCTTTGAGGAAAGTCACAGCTCAGAGAGAGAGAGAGAAAAACAGAAAAGTTGTGAAGTGTTAGAAGAAGGGGTGGGGACTGCAGCAGGACAGCCAGATGACACGTTGTCACTGGAAAGTATTTTTGATCCCCCTTCTCCCAGGACACGACGTTCACTAAGAATACAGGAACAAAGGACTGAAAGACATTTGAGGGACCATGAGTGGCCACCATAAGGGAAGATGCTGTTGCTGGGAAGGAGGCAGAGGAGCCCAGTTTGGAGCAACGCCATTGTTAAGGCTTGTTGCTTTCTTTCGTCTCTCACTATTAGGATTGAAGAAAACCCATTAAAAAAGGACTCTACCTTGTTTTCTCTGCTCTTGCTGCAACCGGGGGAGGAATAGCTTTCCCAAAGCTTTGACATTACTACTACTCTTGCTCTTCCTATTCCAACTGCCCTGGCCTCTTTCAGGAGAATATAAATGCAATGTTGCTGTTGCTGTTTAGTGCATCTTTCAGAGAAGGATCCGTCAGTGATTGGCCTACAATTCTATGATTCTTAGAGTTGGCCTACAATTCTCAGAGTTGGCCTACAATTCTATGATTCTTAGAGAAGCAGCAATACCACATTGCAGCAAGCACAGCACCCTTCCAGCAGGCTGTGTGATTGCTCTCCATGACTGGCCAAAGCTGGAGACTGGATCTCATTAGAACCTATGGAATTTCATGGAGGAGAAGTGTGTTTACAGGCTCTGATACAAATCAACTGGGCTGATGTGTGCAAAGGAACTCGCACATAGGGATGCATGAACCTGTCAATTTGGGGTCTCTCAGTTTCTCATCTTACCAATCTTAGATGTTCACATTTCTACGCACTGACACACACATATATATCTCCTCGTGAAAATCTGCTAGCATTTTAGCGCAAATTTCTCCTAATAATCTTATTTTTGTATGAATTTTCATCGTATATACACAGTTTGCAAACTATTTTCTCCTAGCATATTGCATTTTATGTTAATTTTAATACCATATGCAATGTAATGCACACATTATCCCAGTAAATGCATTTTGTACACACTGCTTGGCTGGAGAACTGCATTGCAAAATTCAGAGGTTTGAATTTTGAAGGCTGGCTGCATTCCGGTTCACATATTGTTTCTGAATTTTTATGGAAATAATGTAATTTCTCCCCCACCCCTATGTACATGCCTTAAAAAAACCAAAACAAAACATAAGACACTTTTTAAAGGTGAGCATATACGGTAGGATTTTGCAAAGACGCACCAAAGCCTATGCAAAGGGCATTTGAGTGTGGTTTTTTGTGCAGCAGAAGAGGTTGCGGTTCAAAGAAACACAAGCCTAAGATTGAAACTCTGTATTTACCTTGGAACACAATGAAACACAATAGGACTTAGCACTGGGTAAACATGTACAGAATTGCACTGTGAACCCTGTTGACCAAATATGATAGTCTTTGCACCCCCAACATTTGTAAACAGATGTCACTGCAAATTGCATTGTGCATGTCCCTATGCTGATATATTTGGACACATATAAATAGCACCCCTTACGTTTTCTAGTAAGGGAGAGGCCAAATTCCTAGAGCATGCAACCCTCAGGCTAATTTCAAAGACTCTGCAGACCTCTGGTAATAGCAATGTTTCCCTCCCCAGCTATGTGCGGAGGAAGGGGAAAGAGGGAAGGGGGTGTCAGAAAGAGAAAGAGAGGGGAGTTGGCAGAAAGAAAGAGAGAGAAATTCCCCCAGCCACTTTGGACACTGTCACAAATTGCCACTGCTCTACTTACTGCTGGCTAGGGGTGTTAGGAGGCAACACTTATCATCCAGAGATCATTGCAGTCAGCGCTGTTTCAGTTCTGCTGCAGTTTGGCTTCTGTCAAAGTCTACGTCATTTGCCTCACTATCCGCTATAACCAAACTAATATAATAAATAATGTGATTGATTTCAATAAATGTAAATGGAAGGGAAGCGTCAAAAACAATGCAGAAAATAAAATAATTATATGTGTAGTCTTTGAGGACTATAATAACCCAACTACAGAGAACACGGTGAATATTTGCTTGTGCAATATGCCTTCTTGACCTCAGACAAATGTGCAAATGGTGTCAATTTCAGCTCCCACGTCCAATGGAAATGCAAGGCAATTCTTCAAAATCTCTACTGCTGGCATGTAAAGGTAAAGGTAAAGGGGCCCCTGACCATTAGGTCCAGTCGTGACCGACTCTGGGGTTGCGGCACTCATCTCGCTTTATTGGCCGAGGGAGCCGGCGTACAGCTTCCAGGTCATGTGGCCAGCATGACTAAGCCGCTTCTGGCAAACCAGAGCAGCGCACGGAAATGCTGTTTACCTTCCCGCCAGAGTGGTACCTATTTATCTACTTGCACTTTGATGTGCTTTCGAACTGCTAGGTTGGCAGGAGCAGGGACCGAGCAATGGGAGCTCACCCTGTCACGGGGATTCAAACCGCCGACCTTCTGATCAGCAAGTACTAGGCTCTGTGGTTTAACCCACAGCGCCACCCGCGTTACCCCAAGAGAATGTGGTCCTCCTTGCCGGGGTGAGGGGGTGGGTGGGGAGGGAATACTACTTCTGGTATAGAAGGAAGAGCCCCAAAATTATAATGCAAAAATAATGATAGACATTCAATAGTGCTCCTCTTTAGGACTGAATACAAGGACAGGTAACTGCATATCCACCAGATCATTCAAATTAAGCTACTGCATTTCTGGGAGTGATGATTTGAATTAAAAAGGGCTGTTTCCCACATTACATGCCTCATTAACCATACTTGTAAGCAAGTCAGAAATAAGGCAGCACTCATGGGTAGACTTATAAAAGCATCGGAGTAAACGGTACTCAGGAGCAGAGAGGTGAGTTCGAGCTTTCATAATGAGAACATTCAGGTGATACCTAGAATATCAGGATTATAGCTAATATTTGTGGAGGGACCATCAGAGCAAGTGCTTCAGTTGCAGAAGGCCCTGGGTTCAAGCTTCTGTTGTTGTTCTTTGAAAGCATCAGATAGCAGCTGGTGGGAAAGACTTCAGGTATGATCTGACCTGATATAAATTAATTCCCATGTTCAGCTAAAATTCTGCTAAAAGTGCTGCAGTACAGATTATTATGCTGGGACGCAGGTGGTGCTGTGGGTTAAACCACAGAGCCTAGGACTTGCCGATCATAAGGTTGGCGGTTTGAATCCCGGCGACGGGGTGAGCTCCCGTTGCTCGGTCCCTGCTCCTGCCAACCTAGCAGTTCGAAAGCACATGAAAGTGCAAGTAGATAAATAGGTACCGCTCCGGCGGGAAGGTAAACAGCGTTTCTGTGCGCTGCTCTGGTTTGGCAGAAGTGGCTTAGTCATGCTGGCCACATGACCTGGAAGCTGTACGCCGGCTCCCTCGGCCAGTAAAACGAGATCAACCTGGGAAGGTAGCCTATTTAGGAGAAGGAAACTCTGATTCTAAACCTCCTCTGCCTTGGGGCTATACTGATTCCCGAGAAAGAGTTTGGGAGTAAACCCCTAGGAAAAAACCATATCTGCTGCCTTGCAGGACATATTCGGGAGAAAAGGCTAAGGAGCAAACCCTACACAAATCCAGACTGGAGTCCCTAAGGCAGTTGGATGGTGTCTTGTACACCTCCTTCTGGCAACTCCTGCAGCCAAGCCGGTGCCAAGCATATTGCTCTGTTTTCCTTTGGACCACATCAGCAAGGCCAGGGAGGGGGGGAAAGTTCTTATCATCTGGGGAACCCAGGACCTCCAGAGACACTGCCCAGGCTTGTGCCCCAGAGAGGCTGCTTTGGTGCTGCTAATGCAGCAAAAAAATAAAATTAAAATTAAAATAAATGCAGGAGGCAACAGTTATGAATGACTAATCTCTGCAGCCCCAGCAGGCGCTGTGATTCCGCGGTGACTTGACTTCACCTTCAGAGGCGCACTCCATTGCCTCTCGAGACAGATGCTAGCAACAACAGCTAGTACAGGGAAATCCTGTTTAGAAGTGCTCACACACAGTGCTTTTTTGGGGGGGTACACAGGGGTACGCACACTCCTAAACATTATGTGCATCTAAGTTTGGTCTCATTGAGGGGCAGTATTTTAATATGGGTAGGGAAATGAGAGTACCCCTAAACATCTTTTTTTTAAAGAAAAAAAGCACTGCTCACATGTCAAAACAACATATGAGTGAGGAGCCAGGCTCTGCTGATTAACTTAGCCTCAATCCCATGCACATCAGCTTTCTCCCCCTGACACCAGTGCATTTTCCTGAACGCGCGCACTCTGTATCTCGGCAGGATGGCAGGGGTGTGCACACAAACACTTCCCCCAACATCCCTGTGCATGCTCAGTCACTGGCTATCTCGGCATTCAGCAGGATAGATCTGCAAGATGGCTTCCAACTTGTGTTCTCTTGAAACGGGTAGAACCTTCCATGCAACTGCTTGCATTTCAGCAAATATGGGTAGATGCTTCCTGCAGATGTTTCCTACTCGACAGGGGGGAAACCCAAGATTGAGGGGAGGTGTAACCTGCTCCAGGATGTAGCAACCAGGGCTTGTGTGCAGCCCCCTACCTCTGCCCAGACTTTGAGAGTTCACATGTTCAAGTGAATGCCTAAATACACCAACGCCGTATGTGCCCAGACTTCCTCTCTGCACACATCTGCGTGGTGTGCATAATGTTGGTGCTGAAGCTTTGTTCTCTGATTGCATGTTAATTCAACATGTGAGAGAGCGTTCCTTCTGAACAGGGCTATCTAGGCACAGACAAACCTTCTAAGAACCACAGCAGCCAAAGCGGAATAGGGAATATAATGTTGACACTGTGAAAAATCGTACTGAAACATAACAGTGCTGAAATGAAGGGACATATTGCACTAATCTTTTTCAAGGATGAGCGTTAGTCCAAGGGAATCTTCCCCCCCCCCCTTCATGGATGTCCCAAACTATCCCCAAATCTGTTCTGGAGGATTAGCAGACCCCATGAACATATTTAGTGGATGCACAGAGAGAGGATAGGGGAAGAACATTCCATTGCACATGGAAAAATTGGTGTGCTGATGGAATCTAAGCTGAATACAACCAGAAATGTCACATCGTAAGAGATCGCCCCCTCCAATTTACTAGTCCAAATCCCGGGTTCACAAGCCCCATGGGGCAGAGATGTACAAACATGGGTTCTAATTCTCCCCCTTTTTTTGCTAGAACCCCCCAAACCCACCAAATAGAGCCATACACTTAGAATTCAAAAATTCTGAGCCCAGGAATTTGTTTGGGGCACCAGAACTGAAGCTACTTTGCAGTCCTTTTACTGAAATAACCATTCTACCAGCAGATCTTAATCTAACACCTGCTGACCTCAGTTATAGTTAATTCTGAGATTCTCTGCTTTTCTCCTTCTCTTTTAAAGTAACTTTGGTTTGGGAAGTTCTGCCGGAAGGCGGCTGGGTGAAGTCTCAGAAGCTGGGGATAAGGCTGGGGGCTCAGTAGGATTTCCTGTGATCAGGGAAAAGCGCTTCAGTGCCCCTTCCATTGACTATCAGAAACAGAATCAATCCTCAGTCATAGTTACCCAATAACACTGCTCAGACCAGGGAATGCTATTTATACAGGTTGCATAAATCAGTTTTTCTTAAAGTAGGATTTGGCTCACCCTGGTGCAGAGTTTTAAATACCATTGCTTCATCTCTCTGATGCCTGGAAATATCCACGTTTCTCTAAGATCTTTTGCCAGTCCACAAAATAAAAGAAAAAATGAAATAAATGCTAACTTTTCTACATTAGAAAATACGAAACAGCTTGAAGAAACCCTGAAATTCTTTAAGGAGTCGTGTTACATTGAACATTTTTCAACTATTACCTGTGTGTGTAGGTTTATGGAGGACTGGTTTGGGGAGTAAGGCCCCCCGAGGTCATTCCTGAGTAGGTTATCACTGTGCATCTTAGTTTTGAGGCAGGTGATGTAACGGTTACAAAAGTCCTTGCACAATTCATTCACTTTCTCCAGCTCCAGGAGGTGAATTCTCAGGACCTGAATGGCTTTCACCATCTGGGGATAAAGAAGAAACCGAAGAGAGCAGAGGGTCAGTCCAACGATAGAAAGCATTCACCATCACATTCAAAAGATAAGCGTAGCAACCAGGGTTGCCAAAATGTATACATTCATTGGGTGCATTAAACAGCTGGAATATTCTTATGGATTAACAAGCCTCCTGCCTGATTAATTGCCTAGCAAATGGAATTTATTTATTTCTACAACACAAGTACTGATAGAAACTGCAAAAGACAAGACCATCTTAGAATAGGTTCGCCCTCTCATGAGCAAGATAAAATGCATCTTTTATGAAGAGGCCTATTGAGGCACCTCAGTGTATCATCTTAAACCAAAGTATATAATTTTCTTCAGAACTATCTTTTTTCATAGGCAAACTGAACTAAATAAAACTCTTGGTTATTTACCAATGTTTATTTAACCCAGTGGCAGCCCTACTAGTGACCTAAACATATACTAACAAGGATTTAAAAATAATTTTATAAATTGTGTTTCCTGGCTTTTTATGTTTTGTGGTATTTTATGCATTGTGACTTGCCGTTGTTTTTACTGTTTAGTAATTCTTTGTTGTAATTGATAGTAGTAAACTGTTTAATTATTGCTTGCTGATATTTAATTTTACTGTTTACTGTTACAGACGGACCTTAGAAGTCAAATGGAATCCGTTCTTGAAGTCCGTTGGACTTCCGAAAAGTTTGAAAACCAAAGCGCGGCTTCCAATTGGTTCCCAATTGCGCAGGTGCGCTGGAAACAATAGGGGAAGCCACGCTGGACGTTTGGCTTTCAAAAAAAGTTTGAAAACCAGAACACTCACTTCCGGTTTTCGGTCGTTCGGGAGCCGGAATGTTAGACTCCCAAGGAGTTCGGGAGCCAAGGTATGACTGTATTTTTAAATGGATTGCTGAATGTTGCTTTATTTGCTATAAGTTGTTTCTTTTAAAGATATTGTGAGCTTTTTTTTGTATTGAATCAGATTGCTACTATTAATGTTTGATGTTTTATTATGTTTTTATATGTGTTGGAAGCTGCCCAGAATGGCTGGGGCAACCCAGCCAGTTGGGTGGGATATAATTTTTTTAAAAAATTATTATTATTATTATTATTATTATTATTATTATTATTATTATTATTATTTGATGATGATGATGATGATGATAAAATCAGTGAACCAGGAGTGGGGAAATCTGTGGCCATCCAGATGCCTTTGGATTCCAGCTCCCATAATCTCTGACCATTGGTCATGCTGGCTAGGGCTGATGGGAGTTGGACCCCAACATCGGAACGGCCACAGGTTATCCATACCTGCTGTAAGGTATGCAGAAAGTTTCTAGTTTCCATAGCGATTTACAATTCTGGCATATCTCTTCCTCACTGATAGTTAATGTTTGTGACTCTAGGTTTGGTGAAATGCAGCCCAGCCACGCTTAGAAAGGCAGTGAACTTCACAAGCTAGAACTACGTGTTTGAAACAAAGGTGCACACTCTCTCATTCATAAAATACCATGAGGGAACATGCCTAACAGTGCTTGTAAAAGTTGTCTAGTGTTTGGCAACTCTCCAGGGCGAAGAAGTTCTATGGCTGCAAGACAACCACCAAAGAATATTATTAATACTAATCAACCTTATTTATTTAAATTTAAAATAAATACGTTTATGAAAAACAGACGTACATGCAAGTAAACAAACATACACTCAAACAAACAAATAACAGAAAGATCAAACAAACCACCACACTATAAGATATAAGAAGATTAATATAAAGCATCATATATACTCCTGGTATTGAACACAATTATAAAATTTATAGAAAAGAAATTTAAAACTGACTTCCAATTAATCTCACTGTACTTTGTCTATCCATTACTTTCTACCACAAAGTTACATATTTCTTATATAATATTCATTCATATTCATCCAATGCCCTTTTAAAATGTGTTGTTTTTTTGGGGGTTATTGTTTTTATTTTGATTATATATTTTGTGGTTTTATATTTTGATTTTGTTCTGTGAACTGCCCTGAGACTTCCGGGTATAGGGCGGTATATAAACTCAATAAAGGAAAAAAAACACCATACCATTATTGTCAATCTACAGTTGGAAAGTCTCTGAGAACACAAGTGCTGCTTTCAATGAAACTCAGTTAGGATTGAATTTGGTTGGTTTGAGTCAACTCCTTGAAGGCACTCTATAGAGCGCAGCCAAAATGCGCATAGGAGCAATCTCATCCATTCTCAGCAGTAGATTGCAAACATAGGTGCAGTCACTGAAAAGGCTATAGATTGTATCCAATGCTAGTTCTAGTCTACTGAAGTTAATCTACATGGCTAACTTAGGTTCATTAATATCAAAGGGTCTACTCTGAGTATAACTTAGCTGCAGGTAGGTAGCCGTATTAGTCTGACGCAGTCAATATATATATAAAAATATAAAAAATCGGTATCTGAAGAAGTGTGCATACATACGAAAGCTTATACCAAGAACAAACTTAGTTGGTCTCTAAGGTGCCACAGAGGGACGCGGGTGGCACTGTGGGTTAAACCACAGAGCCTAGGACTTGCCGATCAGAAGGTCGGCAGTTCGAATCCCCATGACGGGATGAGCTCCCGTTGCTCGGTCCCTGCTCCTGCCAAACTAGCAGTTCGAAAGCACATGAAAGTGCAAGCAGATAAATAGGTACCGCTCCGGCGGGAAGGTAAACGGCGATTCCGTGCGCTGCTCTGGTTCGCCTGAAGCGGCTTAGTCATGCTGGCCACATGACCCAGAAGCTGTACGCTGTCTCCCTTGGCCAATAAAGCGAGATGAGCGCTGCAACCCCAGAGTCGGCCATGACTGGACCTAATGGTCAGGGGTCCTTTTACCTTTACCTTAAGGTGCCACTGGACTTTTTTTTTATAACTTAGCTGGATCAAAATGGAAAAGGGGGGCATTTGAAGGGCAACAAATACTGGAAGTGATTTATAATTTCCTAATTTTAAAATAAATTTTGGAAGAATCTCAGGGAACCACAAAAGCCTCCTGGAGGATTACATGTTCAGTCATCCCTGCTTTAAACAATAGTCAGTAAGAGCATTCCAGAATCAAACCACGGTTTCTGACTCCAGCTGGCTCCTAAACTATAGCTTTAACAAACCATGCTTCCTTTCTCGAGTTTGTTTTTTTTAATATCTTTTTATTAGATTTCAGATAAGACATCACAAAACAGAACAAAAAAGAGTAAATTCAAAGAAAAAAGTAACAATACATATAATACAAAAAGAGGGGGAAAAAAAGAGGTAGAAAAAGATAAAAAAGTAAATATGAGACAAAACAAAACTAAAATACACATAGACTGACTTCCTTCCCTGCTGACTTCGGGTTTCTTAATTTAAGAACTTCATTTTCCACAACTGGTGTTGGTAACTGGTCCTTTCTCGAGTTTGGACATGTTGGGGGAATTGCACTTAAATTCCAGTTTAAAACTGGAAGCAAAGATGTTTGGCGTGCGAAAGGGAAGGGAAGGGGAGCGGAGAGCATGCTCTTTTATGGCTCCCTTGTGTGGCAGGCAACCATGGTTTCCCACTGATCTGAACCAGGTATTGCATCCATGTTTTAAAATGGATGTTTCTGTCGTCTAAGCAGGCCAAAAACACCAGAAGCTCCATTTGCAAAACTCAGCATCTCGCTCCCGGAGTGCTTTTGGGACCCAGCTGTAAGTGTTCTATGCAAAAGCGTCCCTGATTATTCTCAGCTGGCCACTCTGCCTAACAAGGCTGGAGAGTGGAAACATGCCTGTAAGCTCTCCCTTGAGCAAAGCCTTGGCCTCAGTAAAATATACCCCATAAATGTTAAAAAATTTACACATAAAACATTCCATGCATGGAACTGAGACCGTACGTTTTACAGCCCCGGCTCAAAATCTTGAATAATATATAAAATCCCAGCTATTCACCACAGGGCAATAAATCTGCTTTTTTATGTAACAAAGAGTCTTTAAATTTCAAAGCACTTTTTCAACTTGCTAATTTTAGTGGCCACCTTTACAAACTATTAGTCACAGGCTGCTCATGGGTATGATGACTATGCAAATTAACTTGGATGGCCCTCTAGTCTGCTAGGGAGCTTGCCATGGTACAATTAGGGAAGGAGTCCAGCACAAACAGGGACACCCCCTTTTTGCTCTTTGCCAACGGATGTCTACCCTCAG
The DNA here is from genome assembly GCF_951804945.1 of Podarcis cretensis. Classification (NCBI taxonomy): domain Eukaryota; kingdom Metazoa; phylum Chordata; class Lepidosauria; order Squamata; family Lacertidae; genus Podarcis; species Podarcis cretensis. The sequence continues at coordinate 34,502,902 of NC_137185.1, read as the reverse complement.
GGAAAGAAGCAGCGGAAGCGCTGGGCAGTGATGAGAGCCTAGTGAGGATGACCTGAAGATAAGGAGGTGTTTTTCTCTCCTAATGCACACTGAAGGCATTCCAAATCGAATCACAAAGACAGAAGGGAAGCAGGAGGAAAGGGCATGTGTGTGTGTGTGTGTGTGTGTGTGTGTGTGTGTGTGTGTGTGTGTGTATGGGGGAATTGACAAACACAGAAAGGAAAAAGGTTAATCAGAAGCATAGCAACCCAGGATCAGATAGGGGGCAAATTCCTCTTGTTCCCTGTTCTACTCTAGAGAATTCTTGAGATTAAAGTGATGACACTGCCCCCCCCCAAACTCCTGGGAGTCTGTTGCAGTTGCAGCTTGGATGGGGCTTCTCCCTTGAATTGGAACTGCTGAAGCACTTCTGTACGCCATTGTTCATTTTTTACAGATGACAGGAAGGAGCAAAGCGACGCAGATGGGGTGAACTGGGATGCCTTTGGCAGGATGTAGGAGCAGTACTAGAGGGACACGGGTGGCGCTGTGGGTTAAACCACAGAGCCTAGGGCTTGCCAATCAGAAGGTCGGCGGTTCGAATCCCCGAGACGGGGTGAGCTCCTGTTGCTCGGTCCCTGCTCCTACCAACTTAGGAGTTTGAAAGCACGCCAAAGTGCAAGTAGATAATTAGGTACCACTCCGGCGGGAAGGTAAACGGCGTTTCTGAGCGCTGCTCTGGTTCGCCAGGAGCAGCTTAGTCATGCTGGCCACATGACCCGGAAGCTGTACGTCGGCTCCCTCGGCCAATAAAGCGAGATGAGCGCAGCAACCCCAGAGTCGTCCGCAACTGGACCTAATGGTCAGGGGTCCCTTTACCTTTAGGAGCAGTACTGCTTTCTGGGCCTTTCCTATGGAAACCATGATAGCACAGTTGCAATTTTGGATTTTGGACAGGGAGGGTGTGTGAGCTCATGCACACACATGCATGTGTGTGATTCAGTTGTATGTGTGTACATGCGTGATTCAGTAGAAAGCAGGAAATGATGACTATGGGCAGGGCTTTTTCTGGGGGGGCACATAATAATAATAATAACAATAATAATTTGTACCCCACCCCATGCCCTCCCTGGCCAGAACTGGGCTCAAAGCGGCTAACATCATATAAATAACACAGTATACATAAAAACAGGCATCAATTCATTTAAAAACATCGTAAAATTAAATCAGACAAATTAAAATCTGGACAAATTAAAATCTGCAAGGGTATGCAGTACTGGCACCCCCCCCCCCCGAGAACACCACTGACTACAGGCCCTCTCTGGAGCCAGACCCAAGAATCACTAGCTCACGGGCACCCCAGAACATTCACATGGGAATCCAGGACAGGTGACGACTATTTCACATGGGGTTCCACTCCCAACCCCCATGGGCATTGGCGAAGTGTGCATAAGAGTGCCATGCACTTTGACAGCCCACCTTGCCCCCGTTCTGCCCTCTTCAGGGTCCAAAAGGACCCGCACATTGGTGATCGCAGGTCAATTGGATGAGCCTAAAATTTTCCCCACCTGTAATACATATCGGTAGTATCAACCTGTCTTTTACAGGTTGCACTCAATGCTACTCATACTTGGAGAAGACCTCCTGAAATTAATGTTGTTGTTTAGTTGTTTAGTCGTGTCCGACTCTTCGTGACCCCATGGACCAGAGCACGCCAGGCACTCCTGTCTTCCTGCCTCCTGCAGTTTGGTCAAACTCATGCTGGTAGCTTCAAGAACACTGTCCAACCATCATGTCCTCTGTCGTCCTCTTCTCCTTGTGCCCTCCATCTTTCCCAACACCAGGGTCTTTTCCAGGGAGTCTTCTCTTCTCATGAGGTGGCCAAAGTATTGGAGCCTCAGCTTCAGGATCTGTCCTTCCAGTGAGCACTCAGGGCTGATTTCCTTAAGAATGGAGAGGTTTGATCTTCTTGCAGTCCATGGGACTCTCAAGAGTCTCCTCCAGCAATTCTTCGGCGATCAGCCTTCTTTATGCTCCAGTTCTCACTTTCATACATCACTACTGGGAAAACCATAGCTTTAACTATACGGATTTTTGTCGGCAAGGTGATGTCTCTGCTTTTAAAGATGCTGTATAACTTGAAATTAATAGACACGGCTAATTTTTAGTGGATCTACCCTTAGTAGAGGTTAGCTGAATGCAACCTTGGATTTTTATCTGTCTGTCTCCCAACACACACACTTCGGTCGTATTCACACCGTACACTGGGACTGTAGTTTGTTAAGGGTGTTGGTAACTGCTGCTCTGTGGGGGATAAACTACAGTTCCCAGGGTTATTGGGGGGAGGCGGCTTGTGCTTTAAATGTGCTTCAAAGGTCACCCTATGCACTTTTTAAGAATCCATGAAATTTCACAGGTTGAGGCATTCGATTCGTTGCCTCCTACTTAGGATTGACATTAATGCATTGCCGGAAAAGAGGATTTGCATCACCAAAAAAAGAAAAGAAAAGAAAGGCAACATCAAGTTGTATAAAATTTGTGTATGGTATTTTTAATATTTTTTTTTTGGTAAGCATTCTTTTAATTTTAATGACTACATGGGAAAATAGTCTGACCAATAAAGTTGGAGGAAAGAAACTGAAGGACCATCTTGCCCTGGGAGGAGTGGAGAAGAAGCAGTAGCGACAGCTTTTTCTGAACAAACAGGTTGTCTCACACATTCTATTTAACACACACACACACACACACACACACACACACACACACACTTATTGAGCAAATTGAGTGCTGGACTGGAATGAGTGCTGGTTTCAAATCAGCAATCACCAGGCTTCCTCAACCTCGGCCCTCCAGATGTTTTGAGACTATAATTCCCATCATCCCTGACCACTGTTCCTGCTAGCTAGGGATCATGGGAGTTGTAGGCCAAAAACATCTGGAGGGCCGAAGTTAAGGAAACCTGCTTCAACCTATCCTACTTCGCAGGCTTGTTGTGAGAATGAAATGCAGGCCGGAGGAACCACAAAGGCCACCCTGAGCTCCTTGGGAGGAAGGGGCAAGATAAAAAAATGTAATAAGTAACATAAACGAATGATAATAATAAAAGTCCTCAAGGAATGCTCTGTCAGCCCGGCGCGTCCATCCAACTATCTGCTTTCCTGAAAGTCAGCATTCAAGGGCAAAGGCACGAAGACTTGACATATACATGTGTGTGTATGTAAAATAAATCTCTCAATTATCTCAGCTCATTTGCTTGGGGTCTCTCATTTTATGTCCCTGCTTCGCTGAGCAGTATATCTGTCCGGATAAAGAGTTACAGTCCGATGGAATACGTGCGCGGGGTTGTAAAAAATACAGATGCTGAATTAATTGACTGTGTGGCACTCAGCAGCTGATTGAGTTGATAATGGCAAGATCTGACCTTTTTCTAATTTCTAATTATGTGCATCTCGCCTGTGAGGAATACATGATTCTTATTCTAATGATGCTTAATGTCGCTGGCCTTTTCATCTCCTCTTTGCCGTCAGCAGTGGTGGACAATTTACATAGGATTAGTAGCATTAAAATTTTGTAGATACAACAAACAAACTTTGGGGGAAAACCATATTTGCTACAGCCTGTCTTAGACAGAGCCATTTCTTGCGGAATTCCCACCAAACTGTGACCCAGCAGGAAAATGAGGCAATGTGAGGAATGTATGAGAGAATGATAATGATAAAAATATCTTATACTGAGTCTGTATTGTCTGGATTCATTGATAGTTAGGGATGGAGCGATTTGGTTCACTTTGCATTTTAATATGAACCCATATAATTTGTACTTCCTGAAAAAGCACGTGAACCAAAATACTGCTATCCTTCGAAATTCACGCTTCACCAAATTTTCTGATGCAACCAAAAAATTTGTACAAAAATGCATAATACTAGTCCAGCGTTTCCCAAACTTGGGTCTCCAGCTGTTTTTGGACTACAACTCCCATCATCCCTGACCATTGGTCCTGGGAGCTAGGAATGATGGGAGTTGTAGTCCAAAAACAGCTGGAGACCCAACTTTGGGAAACCCTGTACTTGGGTGTGTACATAAAAGTGCACATATTAATGAAATTAGCATTCAGCATTTACTTTGTATGGGGAAATTGCAATATGTGTGTGTGTGTGTGTGTGTGTGTGTGTGTGTAGTAGTAGTAGTAGTGCCTCCTACTTGGGAGGTCCAGAGGGTGGCAACACGAGAACGGGGCCTTCTCTGCAGTGGCTCCCCATCTGTGGAATGCTCTCCCCAGGGAAGTTCACCTGGCGCCTTCATTATACACCTTTAGGTGCCAGACAAAAATGTTCCTTTTTAATCAGGCCTTTGGTTGATTTGTTTGACATCCAATGCCCTTTTAAAATGTGTTTTTTTGGGGGGAGGGCTATCGCATTGTTTTTATTTTGATTATGTATTATGTATTTTATATCTTTATTCTGTCAACTGCCCTGAGACCTTCAGGTATAGGGTGGTATATGAATTCATTAATTCAGAATAAGACCCACTGTTTGACTGCTGATTCAGGACCCTAAACTGTGTTTTATTATAATTGACTTTTATTTTATATAATAATAATAATAATTTATTATTTATACCCCGCCCATCTGGCTGAGTTTCCCCAGCCACTCTGGGCGGCTCCCAATCAATTGTTAAAAACAATACAGCATTAAATATTAAAAACTTCACTAAACAGGACTGCCTTCAGATGTCTTTTAAAAATAAGATAGATGCTTATTTCCTTGATATCTGCTGGGAGGGCGTTCCACAGGGTAGGCGCCACTACCGAGAAGGCCCTCTGCCTGGTTCCCTGTAACCTCACTTATCGCAAGGAGGGAACCACCAGAAGGCCCTCGGCGCTGGATCTCAGTGTTTGGGCTGAACGATGGGGGTGGAGACGCTCCTTCAGGTATACAAGGAACGAGGCCTTTTAGGGCTTTAAAGGTCAGCACCAACACTTTGAATTGTGCTCAGAAACGTACTGGGAACCAATGCAGATCTCTCAGGACTGGTGTTATGTGGTCCTGGCGGCCACTCCTGATGTTTTGTGTACATCGTAATGCCCTTTTATTGCTATGGCCAATGGTTAACACAAATAAAGTTTCATTTCATTTCATTTCAAGATCCCAGGTATCTCTATCTCAGGTATCTCCAGCTAAAAGGATTAGGAAGCTGGTGATAGGACAGACCTCTGCCCTGAAGAACCACTGCCAGTCAGAATAGTTCGACGACAACTCCCTTCATCCCTGATCATTGGCCAAGCTAGCTGGGGCTGATGGGAGATGGAGTCCAATAACACCTGAAGGGCCACAGGTTCCCCATCCATGTTTAGACAATCCCAGGGTGAATGTATCAGTGGAAAGCAACTTCCTATGCACAAGCTTTAGCCACATCAGTGTGAGTCGCAGGGAATGCCGTTGCAGCAAGAAACACATGAAAACAACTGAGCTATTAGTCATTTTGTGGGATCATTTTGCTTTAAGCAAAATACCATTCTGCCTCTCAAAGCTGCTCCATATCCTAACACTCTGGTGGCAATGGCTGGACGGCTGCTTACTTCTGCAGAATCAATGGTGCTCAGTAAGGAGTAAGTGTATTTCCTATACTGCTAATGCTTTGAAGCCGAAGAAATCCAGAGTTGGTGCCTATGTCCTATCTTGAATGGCTGGGCATTCCAGGGGGTGTGAGAAGATGGGATGACATGTTTTCTAGGCATGGAAATGTTCAAGCAGCAACCTGGCAGGCTGGTGCCAAGGGCTTTCTCCTATTTATTGCATTTAATTATGTCCCACAGATGTATTGCAGCGAGTTCAAGTGACGGCAAGGAATGGATCCAGCCGGCCTCGTGGGAAGACGGCAGCGCCTTGCAATACTCCTGAATTCATTGACACAGCTTTCACTTTGACACGGAATCCCTTGGATAAATGACACGGGATGCTGATATAAGAACGGTGAACTTTAATATAATCTGTGCAAAAATAGCAGGAGGCAGTCGCAACAAGCTGGTTATACTCTGCAGACAATCTCTCAAAACAAAGGAAGACAGAAGCCCAGGCGTTTAACCCATTGTGGTCTCCTCCAAGCCCCATTCCTGTCAATTTCACCGAAGGAAGCCTCCATACCACCGTAGCCTGGAAAAAAATAACAAAATAAAAAAAACTGTCATATGCATCAAAATGAAAAACGGGAAGCCGAGAATGAAAAAAATCACAGCTGCTTTAAAATGATAAATGTTCTCAATGCACAAGAATATAACTCACCCCCTTGTCCCAGATTTAAGGATTGTAGGTCTTCTTTCAAACAATGCTGGCTTGCAGGATGGGCCAAGATCTTTCTGCTCATCACGTGCTTTGGATATGAAGACAAGAGATCCGGTGGCGAAGTACCTTCAACTGAAAGTTGCTCATCGTGGGTTGAAGTTGCAAAATTGTGGGATGCTCTCATCCTGCGGTTGCTTTCAAGATTGGATCTCTACAATGCGCTCTGCGTGGGGCTTCTCTTATGCTTAATCCAGAAGCTGCATTGAGTGCAGAACAGCACAGTTGCAGCACAGTTGCTGACAGGAGTGAGACCCCATCAGCAACTAACACCTGTGCTCAGAGACCTGCTGATTCGTTACCAGGCCAAGTTCAAGGTTTTTACCACTACTGTAGAATCATAGAATCATAGAGTTGGAAGAGACCACAAGGGCCATCGAGTCCAACCCCCTGCCAAGCAGGAAACACCATCAGAGCACTCCTGACATATGGTTGTCAAGCCTCTGCTTAAAGACCTCCAAAGAAGGAGACTCCACCACACTCCTTGGCAGCAAATTCCACTGTCGAACAGCTCTTACTGTCAGGACATTCTTCCTAATTTAGGTGGAATCTTTTTTCTTGTAGTTTGGAACCATTGCTCCGTGTCCGCTTCTCTGGAGCAGCAGAAAACAACCTTTCTCCCTCCTCTATGTGACATCCTTTTATATATTTGAACATGGCTATCATATCACCCCTTAACCTCCTCTTCTCCAGGCTAAACATGCCCAGCTCCCTTAGCCGTTCCCCATAAGGCATTGTTTCCAGGCCTTTGACCATTTTGGTTGCCCTCCTCTGGACACGTTCCAGTTTGTCAGTGTCCTTCTTGAACTGTGCTGCCCAGAACTGGACACAGTACTCCAGGTGAGGTCTGACCAGAGCAGAATACAGTGGCACTATTACTTCCCTTGATCTAGATGCTATACCCTTAACAGCCCTTAACAGCTTGGGACCAGTTTACTTGCAGCATGGCCTTATCCCATCCCTTATCTCAACTGCTTTGACCTGGCACTGCTTACAGTTGCCACATAATACTTGTTCCACTGAAATCAATTTTTCAGTGTGGCAGCATCCATACTTTGAAACTCCCTGATTGTTGACAGAAGGCATGTGCCTTCACTGTACAGTGGTACCTTGGGTTACAGACGCTTCAGGTTATAGACGCTTCAGGTTACAGACTCCGCTAACCCAGAAATAGTAGCTCGGCTTAGAACTTTGCTTCAGGATGAGAACAGAAATTGTGTGGCGGCAGCACGGCGGCTCCATTAGCTAAGTGGTACCTCAGGTTAAGAACAGTTTCAGGTTAAAAACGGACCTCCAGAACGAATTAAGTTCTTAACCTGAGGTACCACTGTACTCTTTTCGGCGCCTGCTAATAACATCTTTGTTTAGACAAGCCTATCCATAAATGTGGAATGTTGATGTGTATTTTAATCTAGTTCTTAGCTCAACTATTTCTGAATGTTTTAAATAGTTGTTTTTGACTCTTTTTACAGATAATTTCAGAGTTTTCTTCTTGTTGAGGTTGTTGTTGTCGTTGTTGTTTTACAATCAAGCGGTATGTAAAATAATAAATAAGAAAACACACCTGGTGCCAACAATGTCCACTTTTAGGCACCAGGCAAATATGTTCCTGTTCTGGATATTAACGTGGGGTGACTTATGGCCTGTTCCGGCATTCAGCTTTTACTGGGGTGGAGTAGAATGTTTTCCTTGCCATTGATGCTGGAAGGGCAAATACTTTTAGCTTGTCTGCATTTTACTGTTTTGTCGATTTCATGGCATTTTTGTCTTTCAAATACTTGTGTAAGTCCCCCTGTATTTGTAAGTTGTTTTGAGACTTAGTTGTAAACAGCAAATCACCACCACCACCACCTTCCTAGGAGTATTTGGTTTACCGCTGTGAAAAACAAGATGCTTGGCTTGATGGATCTTGATCTGACCCTGTAAGGCTCTTATGTGCTTATTATGTGTCCACTTTCACTGCCATGGCACTCTGCTCTGAATGTGGACATGAGTGTAACCAAATATAAGACAACTCTCGGCTCATCCACACTCACCTTTGCATTTATTGGCACAGGTCCGGGCTTTCCAAGGTCCATGCCTTAGAGCCTTTCTTCCTGCCTTGGTGCTCCCCCTGCAAAAGTCTGTTCTTTAGCACTGAATCAGAGTAAAGAGCTATCCGCAGAAAACCTGTTTGCTCCAACTGCTGTTTGCTACAGTTCAGCAGCAAAGAGCAGCCTTCCCCTGCCATTCTCGAACATGGACCAGGAAAGCATGGACTTGTGCCTAGAATGCACAGGGCAAAAGTTGAGTGCCCTCTAGGTAATGTGAAACCTAACAGAAAACCTGAAGAGAGTGAAGAGACTGTCCAGAGAAAAGTTGGGGGGGGGAGGGGAAATGATAAAGAATTAAGTGCTTGGTCATATTATGCAGGTTAATGCCTTTTTTCCCTTCTTATTCTTCTTCTTTTTTTTTTTTTGCAAATTTCCTTCTTGGTATTTATTACTATTTATAGTCCACTTAAGATTTCTTTGTGGGGGGTTCTTCTCCTAAAGGTGGCGTAGAAGCTGAGGCGGCAAATTTGCCGTCAGATCCTAAAGAGACAGAAAGGCTGGAAGACAGGATTATACTAGACAGTTAAAGGAATTATCAGCATATTTGCAGCGCGGCTACTGAGCCGTTCACAATGCTATAACTATTCAAAGCTACGTGCTCTATTTGGGTAATAATGGGGCTGGCCAATCACAATGCATGGATTTGCAAAGAGTACCTAAGAGAGATAACTATGCACTAATTATGCTAATCAGGCAGCCATTACCTATTTGCAGGGAACATCATTACTATGCGAAGTATCCCTTTGAATGCCAGTTTCCAGGTGGCAGAGTTTTGCTTGTCCTCAGGTCCAGTTTGCAGGCTTTCCCCGAGAGTCTGGCTGGCTACAGTGAGAACAGGAAGCTGGACTAGATGGGCCAATGGCCTGAGTCAGCAGGATCTGCTCATGTTATGCTCTGGGTGGCACTTTTCAAGGTATTTATCACCCATACATTTCCCTTCTTCTGTCAATGAACTCAAAGCAGCCTCCCAACCAGGGACTGACCAGATGCAGACCTACGAAGCTTGAGCGAGATGCCTGCATTAGGTGGGACTGCATTTACAAAACCAGATGCCAGAGTCTTGCCCTGGTGGCAATAATCATGCAAAAGAGACACCATTATTTACATTTTTCAGCCATAACATTTTAACTGACATCACATTATCAACACAATCCGACGTTAACATGGGGATCCGTGTATGCAAAATTATTGTCTGTGTGTCCTTTAAATATTCCTCATATCACACCAACCACATCACCCAAGATATGTAACATTTGCCGTGGAATGGAGGGACACTGGGTTTGACCAAGCAGAGCTTGATATTATGAAGCTGTAATGTGGAAACTTAAGAGGGTGGCCGACAGTTAACATTAGCTTTGCTAGCCAGGCTTTTCTGAAACCGTGAACTATTAGCATGTAAGACAGTGGCTGTATATACCATTTTGCTGAGGCTAGGTGATTCTTGCCATTAATTATTATTACAACACCTGTAATAAGTACAGCTTCTTGGGAGAAAAGCAATGACAAACCTAGACAGCATCTTAAAAAGCAGAGACATCACCTTGCCAACAAAGGTCCGTATAGTTAAAGCCATGGTTTTCCCAGTAGTGATGTACGGAAGTGAGAGCTGGACCATAAAGAAGGCTGATCACTGAAGAATTGATGCTTTTGAATTATGGTGCTGGAGGAGACTCTTGAGAGTCCCATGGACTGCAAGAAGAACAAACCTATCCATTCTGAAGGAAATCAGCCCTGAGTGCTCACTGGAAGGACAGATCCTGAAGCTGAGACTCCACCTCATGAGAAGAGAAGACTCCCTGGAAAAGACCCTGATGTTGGGAAAGATTGATGGCACAAGGAAAAGGGGACGGCAGAGGACGAGATGGTTGGACAATGTTCTCAAAGCTACCATCATGAATTTGACCAAACTGTGGGAGGCAGTGGAAGACAGGAGTGCCTGGCGGGCTCTGGTCCATGGGGTCACAAAGAGTCGGACATGACTAAATGACTAAACGACAACAATAAGTACATATACACGCAGCCAGCCACAGACATAGATCTAGGGTATCTGCAACTGGCAAGGGATACCTCCAGGCATTCAGTATTTTGTGGAAGGGACGGAAACACATACTGGAACTTTGGGTTTGCACAATTAAAGTGGATTAAATGGCTCTGTCACCCTGGCAACGAAGAACTGGACTTTTTGTGGTTTGGAAAGTGATGTGTGAGATGCACTGGAGTGTGGGATGCGTGGATGGCTAATGGGAAACCAAATATACACTCTGCAAGCAAATCAGGATGAACGCACACTGCTCCGTAAACAAATCAAAATGGACGCTCAATAAAGGCTGGAGCTCATCTAACCTCCGCATAAGCTTTGTGCAAGCAAATCAGGATGAACGCTCAATACATAGGTCATGTGGAGGAGTCCATGGTTTCACAATCCCTTTGGGCTGCGAGGCTTCCTTAATGATTCTTCCCTTGTAATATAAGGCTATTCTCCAAAGGAACTATTGGTAGAGCTAAATAAATGCCAGAGGCGTTGTCCCTTTAGGCACAGTGTCCTCTCTGCAGATTGGCTATTTCCTTCTCAAAAATGTCAATTCCCAAGCGTAACCATTCTCCCAATGTTACTGATTCTATCCTCCCAAGAAGGCAGCCTCCATGAATGACTGCTGGTTCTTAGAAGCAGGCTTTGTTATGCAAAAATAAGACATATGCATGTTTTCTCAAATGGCCTAACTTATTCCAGCAGCCCAACCTGAGTTTCCTTGGTGTTAGCCAAGCAGCATGGTCAGAGGTTTCTCCTTTTTCAAATGGATTATCTCTATTAAATGTACATACTGCCTCAAACAAAATGTCTTCTCCCTAACTGAGAGCACGCGTTGCGGTGGGGGCCTACAGGCCACCCCACTGTTGCTGGGCGGATGTTTGGAGAGACCCAGGCAGGGATTGGTTAAATTGGGTCTCTGGGGAGATTTTCTTGTTTCCAATTTGGAGGAGGGGACAGAGGTTTTAAATGCTGGACGCCCGGCTTTGGGCGTCCTCTTGGCTGCTTGCAGCGGATCACCCGCCCACCTTCCCTGAATTGGGGGGGGGGTGTTTGCTTGACCTTGCCATGCCTGTCATGGGGTCGTCTGCTTTTGAGGCAGGGTCCTGGTAGGAATTTTGTCCATTTGGCTGATTGGCTGGTGCCATTTGGTTTTTGCCTACTATGTAGCAAATCGTCACAACTTGTAAGGTTGGTGGTTAGGCATTGCTTAAAACTGGTTGGTGGAGGGGTAAGTGCCTACCCCTCCAATGGTGTTGCTGAGAGGGAATTCCGTTAAAGGAATCCAGGGGCTTGCCATCCTTTTTGTCCTAGTCCCTGGCATCGGACTTGGGCCGTGCAAGCCCCCAGGAGCATGCGGGTGAGAAGTGAGGGGCTGAGGCCCAGCTTCATTTCTCCCCGATATTGTTTCCCTGACTGGCTTCCGCTGGAATCCAGAAGTCAGTTCTGTCCCTGGGGCAAGGACAGATAGTCGTAACCAATGCCTAAGCAACCACTCACATGTGTGTATTTAAATAAAGTTGTGGCCAAAATGATGCCAGAAACCTTAAACAAAACTGATGTGTGATGTGTGAGTTATTGGAGGGTGGCTCGGGGACCTCGACATGCAAAAGGATTCCTGAAGCAATTTAAAGGGACAACGCACAACATTGTATATTGTGTTCAATGTTGCCGGGCCAAAGCTGTGGATCTTCTGCCCAACTAAGGTTAGGCACAAGTTCCCTGCTGAACTTCAGGAACATGACAAAGGCTTTCTTATTCCAGCAGGCATTTTAATGTAGTGTTCAGGATTTATGCTCAGTTTTATGATGATTTTTTTTTATAGTTTTATTCTCTGTGTGGTTTATTTTTATGTACACCACTTAGAAATGCTAATGGTTAATCACCATATAAATGCCTTAAATAAATAAACGCCTATTAAAATGAAGCAAATGTACTAAAAGTGTTCGTCCACAAAAATCACGCAATGACATAACTAAAGCAAACCCATCCCACTCCTCTCTTTCTTTTAAACAGTTTCTGCTGCTGCTTTCCCATGGTGGCTGGCGGCCTTCCTCCCTTAGGGACCATCTTGCCCTGCAATACATCTGAAGGAGGACAGTAGCAGCCTTCCTCAGATGAAATGTGGGGTGAGATGACCCGTGACAGAGGACTGCTGCCTCCATGGGAACTGCGGACAAAAACTGGAACGGCAGAGGCAGGAATGGCAGAGGAGTGATGTTTAAAAGTAAGTGTCTGCGCTGCTGTCTCGAACTGCTGAAAATTAAAAATAAAAGCCCTCTGCCTGTTATAGTGCCCTCAAAAGCCATCAGAAAAGTCAACCAAAGAAATGGCCGAACCTGCCAGTTTTCTGTTTCTCTCAGTTTCTCATTTGTCCATTCTTAAGTTCTGTTCTCCACATTTCGAAACCAGTTTGCAAATTTAAGTCCTCGCGAAAATTCACAAGCATTCCAGTGCAAATTTCTCCTTGCACAAACTTGCTTCTATGCAATTTTGCCTAAACTACACATTTTTGCAAAGCAATTTCCCATAATGTGTTTTTCTATGTTATTTTCACCAGTGTATGCACACTTTACTCTAGTGTGCATTTTGAATCAAAAGTCTCCCTCATATCTAGTTTTCTACTACCATTTTTTCTACCCTCTCTTTTTGCCCCACCCCCATTCTAACTACCTACCTATTGATAATCTATCTACCTATCTTCCCTTGAGAATGTTCAACACTCCATGACTAACTGGTCTGGGCAAAACCATTACCAGGTTGTCGAGCTCAGGGTCATCGCTGAAGAATGGTTTGTGCTCTTGTTCTTGCTGGTGTACAAAATTCTCAATGTCGACATCAAAGCTGGCAGAAGTGATGCACTCTGAGCCTTGCGTTGCCTGCTCACATTTCTCAAACAGCAGGGTCAGGAGGGGGAAGAGAGGATGTCTGAAGAGAAAAGGGAAACACAATGTCATTTTCACAGATAAACACAGTTCACTTATGCTGTGGATGAGGTCCACCATTTCCTTTATTTCCACTGCCATTGATCATGTAACCAAGACATTATCACCTGTGCACAAGTGAGTGGCATTAGCAGTTTTGGAGCAATCCCAAGCTTTGCAGAAGGACAAAATAATAATAATAATTAGAAGGAACTCCTAAGGGGGTGGGGCCCTCAAAAAACTGACCAATGAGAATTGAACATACTGGCCACACATTGTTGACTGACTGTTGAAAACTGGGGTCTGGAGAGGAGAAGGGAAAGGAACATCCTTAAAACATGTATCTGGCAGGGGGAGTGTAAAGGCAGCTGCTAGCATGGAAAACTACATACAGGGAAACTCACACATCTGGGAAATGACACTGGCTCTTTTCATACGTTTGGGGAATGGTGTGTGTGTGTGTGTGCATGTGTGGCATGGGATTGTGTCCTCAGTCACTGCTCCTGAGCTACACACATCTATCCTAACCAGTCTCCATGTATACAAGTTTTTAAAAAAGATATTTATTGAAAAATGTTTGCATACTACTCATTCAAAGAGCCCACACAAATTAAAAACAAGCAACTAAATGCAGCCATCCAGAGAGTAATACAAAAGAAGACAAATTAAAGCCAAACAATGAAAGAACAGCACAAGCTAAGAACAGCAGCAATACAATAGGATGCTGTGCACAAGGCTCTGTATCCTCGTTCAGGAACAATGCAAAAGGCAGCATCTCTTTACAGCTGCCCAGATGCAGAGCTTCATTTGTACTTGCACAGAAAACACAGTGATACCTCAGTTCTCGAATGTCTCCGTTGACAAACGTTTTGGAACCCAAATGCTGAAAAGGTAAAGGTAAAGGGACCCCCAATAATTAGGTCCAGTCGTGACCAACTCTGGGGTTGCGGCGCTCATCTCGCTTTATTGGCTGAGGGAGCCGGTGTACAGCTTCCAGGTCATGTGGCCAGCATGACTAAGCCACTTCTGGCGAAGCAGAACAGCGCACGGAAACACCATTTACCTTCCCGCCGGAGCGGTACCTTTTTATCTACTTGCACTTTTTGGGGTGCTTTCGAACTGCTAGGCTGGCAGGAGCAGGGACCGAGCAACAGGAGCTCACCCCGTCGCGGGGATTCGAACCGCCGACCTTCTGATCAGCAAGTCCTAGGCTCTGTGGTTTAACCCACAGTGCCACCCGCATCCCCTGAATGCTGAAAACCCGGAAGTAAATGTTTCCGTTTTCGAAAGTGCCTCGAAGTCGAACGGCTTCCGCTGTGTGTTTTTCAATCTTCTCAATTGTGTTTACAGACAGCCCTTTGAGCCTCTGTTTTCGAACATTTCAGAACTCAAACGGTCTTCCGGAACAGATTACATTCAAGAACTGAGGTACCACTGTAGTAAATTTAGCTGAAAGGCAACAAAAGACAATGCACCCCAATTATTATTATTGCACAATCATAAGTTTATTGTATAATAAACAATGGCTGTGAGGGAATATGGATGTGACTGTAATGAAGGGATCCTGTACTTCTGAATTTCCCACTACACTACTGGAGGGTACCCATGTTGACTCTATGGAAAACAACTTAACTACCATATGAAGGTTGGGAGTCTGGGATAGGAGGCACAATCCTGCTCCATGTGTTGACTACTCCTGAAACTAAGGTCACCTGCTTAGAGTTTAAAGGGGAAAACAAGTAAGGAGCGTTAAACTGAGAACAGTAAACTTACTTGGGCTACCCATCTGCTAACTGACATTACACTGAGGGAAACTAAGAAGGGCAAGAGGTACATTGCAAGTAAATTAAGTACTCCACACCTCTGTACACTAATTTGGCAACAAGGCTGCTGAGATTGGCAGCGCAGGCCTAACATAATATCAGATATCCCATTTCCCTCCTGCCTTCACATATGTGAGGAGCTGGAAAAACCATATGCCCATTTCACTAAGGGCTGAAAAGTCACTCTTTATTTAATCAAAGCAAGTGTGTTTTAATTTCTTCGAAACCTGTTGTCTTGAATGCTTTAGTGCTAAAGTTATCCCAGGAGTCCGGTGGGTTGAAAGATCTATTATACACATCAACAAATCGGAGGAACCAATGGATTAGCCAAGCCTTCCAGGACCAAGGCAAAGAGAAAAGCAGGTGAAGGGGTTAAACTCTGGTATAAGTCTTCATTTGCAGCTACTAATACTGCAGCATATTACAGTCTAATCTAGACTGATCCCAGTTTAATGCAAGATTCTTCAAGCCATGAGCTGAATATGGAGGGGGGGGGGAATCCTCCCTGGTCGTAATTTAGGCAGCCCTGCCGAGGCTTAGCTAAGGGATATGAAAGGCAAATTCCAGACGGTGTTATGAATTATTTCGCCTTATGAACCTTCCCACTCTCAACAGATGCCTGCTGTCATTTAAACAGCCTCTAGATCAATTAGAAATGAAAGGCACAAATCGACCCTGCGCAAGGGCACTAAATTACTAGGAACTAATAATCCAAGCAGTAATGCCAGGTGGTAGGAGTTCAGCAACGCACCCCAACCCCCCCTCCACATGCACACACCTTTGCACACAGCACAAATTCCTTCTCAATGTTATAGAGAGAATTAAAGTGCAGGCAGTGGGAGGAGAGAGAGAGAGAGAGAGAGAGAGAGGGAGAGAGAAGCAGCAGTTTGCAACCCCTTGGCAAAATCTTTGAGGGATGCAACCTCTTTGTACATGGCTGTGGCTCAAAAAGAACAAAGTCCTAGAAAGTGGAAGATGGGAAAAACACCAGCTAGGACACTTAAAATCTCCTTCCCAGACTCTCATAACAGCATGTAATTTTTAGGGTGGTTTTTTTTTGTTTGTTCCTTAAGACAGGAGCAAGTTGACATTCTTTATCTGTATTGTCCCTGTTATACGCAATTGCAAATTCAAATGTATCCCTATTGTGTTTTATGACTTTCCTGATATTGTATGTGAGCTGGAACAGGTCTGTGACCAAAATAATAAATTTATTTATTAAGTTGATATTCAAGAGAAATGACTGCTGCAGGAGAGGGGTGCATGGGTCCAGGGCTTTTTGAGCTGTGCTTCATATATCCTGTCCACTTTGCCTTCCTTAAAAAAAGAAAAACAAAAACTTGGGGTGGTATCCACTGACGTGTTTTGTCAGCACAAAGATTCCCACTTGTGCTTTCTGTCCGTTAAAAAACCAAACATAACACAACAAATCCTTGGCCTCAGAATTCTTATCATTTTAAACATATGCCTTATTGCATGTGACTCCAGTTGGGGTTGTGGGGTAAAACAAAGCAGATCCTGGCCACTGAAATTTATTCAGTCTGGCCACTGAAATTTATTCTAAAACGTTTTTTCTACTGTCAATCATCAAAGTTTGATTCTACAAAACACCCCCTTCACTCTACAGTGGATGCTCGGGTTGCGAACGTGATCCATGCGGGAGGCACGTTCAAAACCCGCAGCATGTCTGTGCACATGCGGGTTGTGCCTCGGTGCTTCTGCACATGCGCAAAGCACAATCTAGCACTTCTGTGCATGCGCGACTGCCGAAACCCGGAAGTAACCCATTCCAGGACTTCTGGGTTTCGGCGTATCCGTAACCCGAAAAAACGCTACCTGAAGCGTCTGTAACCCGAGGTATGAATGTAGTTTGATTCTACAAAACACCCCTCCACTCTTATTTTTGCAATGAGTCCTCACCGCAAAAATATTCAGAGTCCAGCAACTGCAGTGTGTGTGTGTGTGTTCCTTGTCTGGGGGGTGCTTGCCCCTGCTGTCTCCCTATAGCACTGCACATGCATGTAACAAATAAATACATGTTCCCTGTAGGTGACATTGGGTTGTATCCAATGCTGGTCCTACTCAAGAGTATACGCACAGAGGTTTAGGCTCCATCTGCACTGTGCATTTAAAGCAGTATCATACCACTTTAAACAGTCATGGCTTCCCCCAAAGCATCATGGGGACCATAGTTTGTTAAGGGTGCTGACAGGAGACTTCTTTTCCTTTCACAAACCTACAATTCCCAAAATCTCTCTTCTCTGGGAACTCTGGGAATTACAACACTGTAAGGGGAAGAAGAAAGGGACACGGGTGGCGCTGTGGGTAAAACCTCAGCACCTAGGGTTTGCCGATCGCATGGTCGGCAGTTCGAATCCCCGCGGCGGGGTGAGCTCCCGTCATTCGGTCCCAGCTCCTGCCCACCTAGCAGTTTGAAAGCACTCTTAAGTGCAAGTAGATAAATAGGGACCGCTTTATAGCGGGAAGGTAAACGGCGTTTCCATGTGCTGCACTGGTGCTGGCTCGCCAGAGCAGATTCGTCACGCTGGCCACATGACCCGGAAGTGTCTTCGGACGGCGCTGGCCCCCGGCCTCTTAAGTGAGATGGGCGCACAACCCTAGAGTCGGACACGACTGGCCCGTACGGGCAGGGGTACCTTTACCTTTTTAAGGGGAAGAAGAGGTTTCCTCACAACTCTCATGACTGGATAACAAAATCATCATCATCTAACAGCTGTCCACATTGGACACAGCCCATTGTAAGTTTTGTTCCTAAGGAATAAATTTTGCTGCCCAGGGTGGAGAAGCAAGGCAAAAATGCATAATACCACTGGCCAGTCAAGTTATTTTAGCATCTGAAGAAGAAAATCCCACACATTCCATCTCCCTATCCTGGCAATAGCATTAAACTGAAGAGCCAATAATTTGCTGCCCTTTCATAGACAACCGAAATCAGCTGCCTAATGACTGGGTTGGTCCTGCTATTATAGTCAACATTTTAAAGTCTCAGCAAAGCATCATGGCAGTACTGGCAAGACATAGCCAATTTCCATTAGTGGTATCAAGCAAAGTCTTATTAGATGGTAAAGCAAGTGACCAAAAGTGCAGGCTCTGAGCTCATCCCATGATCTAAATGTGGTATATTATCTCACAACTGTCATGGATGCTTTAGGTCCCAACTCTACAGTTCTAGGATTCTGAGTGTTACAGAAAGTTTTATTTTACCGACTATTGATACTATTTCTGTGCATGAAAGAGGCAAGGACACAGTCTCAGCTGGTGTGTTTTCTAGCCATTATCGATGGGAGTGCCCATTCATCATGAGAAACAGTCATTCCTAAAGAAAGTGAAGAAAATAACATAATATAGTGGTAGTTTTATTGATTCAACCCCCCTGGAGGTCACCTCATTCACTGAAATGGCCTCAAACAGAATGCTTCTGTGAAGGCTTTGAAGCTGCTTGTGGCAGACAGAAAAAGTGGGTAGCTGACAACATGGCTATAGAACAAGAGGATAACTCTGGGTTCCACTCTCACCCTAATTACCGGTAATTGGTTTTATTATTGCTGTTATTATTACTACTAAAATTATTAAAATTTGTTTACCGCCTTATACCTGTAGATCCCTTTTACCTTCTTACCTGTACATCTCGGGGCAGTTTGCAAAGCTTGTTCTCCGTAAAATGAGAGCACGGTTTGCAGTGGGGGTCGCCGGGCGAGCCCTCTGTTGCCAGGCAGGTTAATGCTTATTGCCTGGCACAATGATTGGCTGACCGGGTTACTGGGGCAAATTGCATGTAGCAAATTGGGAGAGTGGGACCATAGGCTTTAAATATTGGGGCACTCTGCTTTTGCTTTCTCTTTCGCAGAGTGCATCGGAACACCCGCCCGCCCGCCCTGAGTTCCGGTTGACCTTGCTATGCCTGTCATGGGGTCGTCTACCGTTGGGGCAGGGGCCTAGTAGGAATTTTGTCCATTTGGCTGATTGGCTGGTGCCATTTGGTTTTTGCCTACTACTTAGCAATTCGTCACAACTTGTAAGGTTGCGGTTAGGCATTGGTTATAAAAATTGGTGGAGGAGGGGTCAGGATAGGCTGGGCTTGCCCCTCCAATGATGGTGTGGAAGGGAATTCCGTTAAAGGAATCCTGGGGCTTGCCACGATTTCGTCCAATCCCTGAAATGGGACCAGGGCTGGCAAGCCTTGGGGAGCAGGTTGGGTGAGCGGTGAGGGACTGCTGCACAGCTCAATTGATCCCCAACATTGTTTTCCCTTCACTGGCTTCCGATGGAGTTTGGAAAGTCAGTTCTGTCCCAGGTGGGGGGACAGATAGTCATAACCAATGTCTAAGCAACCACTCACAGATTTTGTATTTTAATAAAGTTGTGGCCAAAATAGTGCCAAAAACCTTAAACTAAAATTACGTGTGATTTGTGAATTATTTGAGGGGTGGCTTGGGGACCTCCACACGCAACCATAAGATCACAATATAAAAGCCACAAAAGACATAACACAAATAAGTACAAAAACAAACCATCGCTGACAGCTCCAGCACCAAAAGCTTTGAATTCAGGCAAAAGAAAAGTACATCTGCTTGGGAGTGAGGGGTCAATTAAGAGTAAGCAAGCCCTACTAATACTCCACTGCCAGCAGCTGTGGTTAAGGAGTAATTTAGGCTCCTAGGATCTGATTCAAGTTGCGCTGCCTTTCTCTGTTGTATGTTTCTTGAACTCTTTCTGATGTTGCCCTCGGACTGCTGCTCAGCTTTGTCTCTGAGTTGTGCTTGAACCTAGACTGCTTGACCTTGGCAGGTTTGGACTGAGCTGCATCTGCAACCCTGCTTTCATTGAGAAATGTTTATATCTTCTACAACAGGGAACCTGGCCTCCAAAGGCAAAGGTGTAGCTACACAAATGTAGAACCTGGATGTTGAGAACCATTTTAGGTGGCCACTCATATTACTCCAGTCATGAAGCACCCCATTACCATTTCTGTACTCCTCCATTTTTAACACCAGATGACAAGGAAATAAACAACCATCTGACTTTTTAGAAGGCAGCCCTGTTTAGGGAAGCTTTTAATATTTGATGAATTACTGTATTTTAATATTTTGCTGGAAGTTGCCCAGAGTGGCTGGGGAAACCCTGCCAGATGGGCGGGGTATAAATAATAATAATAATAATAATAATAATAATAATAATAATTACAGCTGCTTCTACACCACTAACATGCTAGAGCAAATTGTGTCCTCCAAATCATGGAGAGCCACGTATTGCAGTGAGATCAACAAACTGCCTTCTTGTTGCTGGGGCGGGCCCGTTTGGATGACCTCTGCACCTCATTGGTTGCCTCTTTGTTACTGGGGGAAAATTTCTATAGGGTGGGGTTTGATTGGCAACTAAGGGGCTATTTAAGGGGCTGCACAAGGCGAAGTACTTTCTCTTTTGCATCGTGCAATGGATCTCCCTCCCTCCCTATAATTTAAGGTTGTGTTTTTGATCTTGCTATGCCTGTCTAGGGGTCATCTGTTTTTGGAGCAGGGGCCCGGTAGGAATTTTGCCACTTGGCTGATTGGCTGGTGCCATTTGGTTTTTGCCTACCATTTAGCAAATCGTCACAACTTTGTAAGGTTGGCGGTTAGGCATTGGTTCATTCTTTGGTGGAGGGGATTATGGGTTGGCTGTGCCTGGCCCTCATTTTTGTTGCTGCTGCTAGGGAATTCCATTAAAGGAATCCAGGGGCTCGATTTGCTCTGTCCGATCCCCTCTCAGGGGTAGGGCCAGGCCAGGCCAGAGTTCCTGGGAGCATCTGGGGTGAACTAAGAGGTGGAAATCGGCCTCTGTGCTCCCCCAGTATATTTTCCCTTAGTGACCTCTGGAGGTTCCAGTTGTCAGTCCTGTTCCTGCCACTGTGCAGGTTCAGATAGTTTGAACCAATGCCTAAGCAACCAGTCACATGCTGTAATCAATAAAGTCGTGGCCAAATTAACGCCAAAAAATCTTAAACAAATATTCTGTGTCCTGTGTGATTTATTTTGGAGGGGGTTTAGGGGTCTTCACACGCAAAAAGGCTTGTACATGCTCACGGAGTTCTTTCAAAATCAGGGCTGCAAAACTGTGGCTTTTTCTTTTTTCTTTTTGCTGTAACAGATAAGGAATGTAGAAGGGTTTTCAAAAATATGAAAGGAAGGATGCTGTCGGCTGTCATGATCAGCCTAGGCCTCTGTGGGCACTGCTGCAGCTTCTATCATTTGCTACTCTCTAGACGTTGGTTGGGAGACTCATGGACTGGACTTTGCTCCCAGGTTCCAGGTCTAGTTGCCCCACTAATCCTTGGAGTCAGGGAAAAATGAGAACTGGTAGCTGGACCATAAAGAAGGCTGATTGCCAAAGAATTGATGCTTTTGAATTATGGCGCTAGAGGAGACTCTTGAGAGTCCTACTGGAAGGACAGATCCTGAAGCTGAGGCTCCAATACTTTGGCCACCTCATGAGAAGAGAAGACTCCCTGGAAAAGCCCCTGATGCTGGGAAAGATGGAGGGTACAAGGAGAAGGGGACGACAGAGGACAAGATGGTTGGACAGTGTTCTCAAAGCTACAAAAATGAGTTTGACCAAGCTGCGGGAGGCAGTGGAAGATCATGGGGTCACGAAGAGTCAGACATGACTAAACGACTAAACAACAACAATCAACTGCCATGCCGGGTAAAGTTGAAAATTTACATGGCTAAAGCTAACTACCAAGTACTTGCAACATCTTGGTGGTTTTGACACATTTGACAGCACACTGAGTACACCTGTACATCTGAAGCAGCTTTGCAAAAGATTAAGACGGCATACCAGGCTTGGGGTGTTTTGGATATGCTGTAAAGTCAATGGCACTTCATAATGATGTTATTTCAGGATATAAGCAAGGGCTGGCATGTATTAAGAGTGCCGTAATGGCATCCTCATCAGCTCAGAAGCCAAGCACAAGTTTCCTGGGGAACTTACACCAGCTTTGCCTTGATGCAAAGCTCAAGAAGCACACACCAGCCATTCTCCACTGAATTCCTAGGAGAGTTGCAAAAGGCAGAGTATTCCAAAATTTCATTGCTTTTGCAGACATCTCAGAAGCCCCTTATCCAAGTGGTTTTCTAGGCTGCTGAACTCTCCCCCCCCATTAGTTTAAACTTTAGTTTAAACTAGCCACAGTGTTAGCATTTTTTAAAAAATGAGAAGTGCTGAATCTTAGCCACCATCCTAGAGGAGCTTTACCTTCTTGTTGAAGTCAATAGGACTTAAAACTGCCACAGTGGATCATGCCCATAGTTCTCTGAACACAAAGCACTCTCCTACTCGAGAGCAGGACTTCACATCTCCACTAACATCATTTTTCAAAGTCATGAAAGTTTGACTCCTTCCCTACAGATTCTTCCCAGGTATCAATATCAGCAGAAGAGATCCTTTTGGTAGTTCCACTGATCTCAGAATGTGGTTTTGTTTTTTTTGGAGGGACAGCCCAGAAGAGGGAATTATATGTGGCAACCCCTAAGTTGTGGCTTTCCTTCCCCATGGAGGTGCACCTCGCATAGTTTTCATCGTAAGCTAAGGACACACCTCTTTACCCTGACCTTTGACAAATGAGACATACGTATATTTGGGGATCTTTGATTGCAATCAAAGAATGGTAGAGTTTGAAGGTACCCCAAGGATCATCTAGTCCAACCCCCTACAATGCTGGAAGCACAGCTAATATCAGTTAATAGATCACAGAATGGCAGAGTTGGAAGGGACTAGTCCAGCCTTTCTCAACCTATGGGCCTAGATGTTGTTGAACTACAACTCCCATTACCCCTAGCTAGCAAGGCCAGAGCTCACCTTCTAAAGTCCCTTCTCTTGCAGGGGCCCAATTAGTGCCACTGCCTTCCGTTAAGAGTTTGGGTGTAATCCTTGACGCCTCCCTTTCCATGGAGGCGCAAGTTACAGCAACAGCCAAGGCAACATTTTCCCACCTTTGCCGCATCAAGCAGTTGGTCCCTTAACTTTCCCGCCCCAACCTGGCCACAGTGATCCATGCAACGGTCACCTCCAGGCTTGACTATTGTAATTTGCTTTATGCGGGGCTGCCCTTGAAGCTGTCCCAGAAACTCCAGCGGGTGCAGAATGCTGCAGAGACGCTCCTCACAGGGTCTCTGTCATGGGAGCATATTCACCCAGTGCTTTTCCAGCTGCATTGGCTCCCGGGGTACAGGGTCAGATTTAAGGTGCTGGTTTTGACCTTTAAAGCACTTCGCGGCCTAGGACCCTGGTACCTACTGGACCGCCTCTCCC
This sequence comes from Podarcis cretensis, assembly GCF_951804945.1. Classification (NCBI taxonomy): domain Eukaryota; kingdom Metazoa; phylum Chordata; class Lepidosauria; order Squamata; family Lacertidae; genus Podarcis; species Podarcis cretensis. Next base: position 34,479,406 of record NC_137185.1, on the reverse strand, counting down.
GGTATGCCCCACGGAGGACCTTAAGGTCCATAAATAGCAACACCCTAGTGGTCCTGGGCTCTAAGGAAGTTAGATTAGCTTCAACCAGAGCCAGGGCCTTTTCAACACTGGCTCCGGGCTGGTGGAACGCTCTGCCTCATGAGACCAGGGCCCTGCAGAATCTGATTTCTTTCTGCAGGGCCTGTAAGACAGAGTTGTTCCGCTTGGCCTTTGGCTTGGAGCCAATTTGATTCCCTCCCCCTCTTTCTTTTTTCTTTTCCTTTCTCCTCCTGCGATGAGGCTGCATTTTAACATTTTAACGTTTCAATATTTTAATGTTGTATTTTGTTTTTAAGTTGTTTTCATTCAGCTTGTTTTTATTATTGCTTGTTAGCCACCCTGAGCCCGGCCTTGGCTGGGGAGGGTGGGGTATAAATAAAAAATATTATTAGTATTAAATCTGGCCCACGGGCAGACTGGGAATCAGCGTGTTTTTACATGAGTAGAATGTGTCCTTTTATTTAAAATGCATCTCTGGGTTATTTGTGGGGCATACAAATTCGTTCATTTCCCCCCCCCCAAAAAATATATAGTCCAGCCCCCACAAGGTCTGAAGGACAGTGGACCAGCCCCCTGCTGAAAAAGTTTGCTGACCCCTGTAGTCTAGGAATATTTTAACTGTCATACCTCGGGTTAAATATGCTTCAGGTTGAGCGTTTTCAGGTTACGCTCCTCAGTGACCTGGAAGTAACGGAATGCGTTATTTCCAGGTTTCGCGCAGACACTCAAAATGACCTCACATGCATCTGTGGAAGCGGCGTATCGCAACACGCGCACGCCCAGATGCGGGTTGCGTTCGCTTCAGGATGCGAATGGGGCTTCGGAACGGACCCCGTTCGCATCCAGAGGTACCACTGTATTGCATTTTTAGATTGCTGTGACCCCCTCTGGGACCTTGTAGTGAACAGCAGGTAAGGAATCTTAAATAATAATACTAAGAGTAAGGAGCACCCCCTCAGCAAGCATATTCTTTCCATGATGAGTGAACAAGATCTAGTTATTGGTCAGTATTGCTGTGAATAAGTGTACAGTATTTTTTTTTTTAAAAAAAATCAGCTGGAAGGACCCTAGGCTGAGTAAAACGAGCCCTGATATTGAGCAGAACGCACTGGCGAATATCCCCCCCCCCCATCTCCCTCTCTCTCTCCCTCTCCCTCCCTCCCTCTCTCAAGCCATTCAGAATTTGGAGGAAATAAATCTCTCTACACTAATTCAGGGAAAGTTTGATCCTCGTCAGCGCAGAACAAATAAAAGGGCTGAACTGGCCTGACATTTTACTGCAGAAGAGAGGTCGTTTTCAGCCACTAATAAAAAGGATTTGACACACGCTAATAAAGAGAAATGAATTCCTCTAATGGCCTAATTTAGCACATTCAGCACTGTTCTGTCTGCAAGTGAGCCAGGAGGGGAACTGCCAGGAGAGAATGCGGACAGGGGAGGGAAGGCTGGGGGGGGGGGGGAATCAGGATTTTAGAATACCAGAATGTGGCTCTTGCTGCCCAGTTTCCCGTAAGGAGCAACAGATAGGGATATAATGTATGCCACACTCTACATTACGAAATTAAAAGACAGCAAAAAACACATTAAAACTGTGATGTTGTGACAGGTAAATAACCCCCCTTTTATTTATTAACAGGGTTCTCATTTCATACGGAAAGGGGGAAAGGATGCTGTTTGAGGATTATTATTAGCCCAGGGGCTGTTATCCCGGCATAAAATCCCATCTATACCACAAACAAGGATGTTGAAGCTACAGAGCATGCTTGCTGATTTATTTTCTGTCATTTGCAGGTCACCATGTCATTTTATGGAATCTGAATCCCATCCCCAAGAATTATCAGGCCTCTCTGTGTTCCCATATAATTAGGGCCTGAGAAAATTGCTTTGCAGGCCAGATTTGGCTCATGGGCCACCAGTCGGCCATCACTATTTTGAATAATTTCTTATCCCAGAAAAAAAAAAAAAAACACCACAAGAGTCGAGTCAAGAGCATTTGGCAGGGGCTGTTGACTCACCAATCACCTCTCATATACCCCTTGAACATTGCAGCAAGCCAGAGGTTTTAAATGAGGTTCAGGGACTGTTACCTCTGGATAAATGACTGTGAAACGAGGTCTGGGAATTTGTAGGCCAAATAATGAATAAACTGCGGCCGTATTGCAGCTCAGTGTCCAAGCTGAACGATGGGGGTGGAGACGCTCCTTCAGGTATACTGGGCCGAGGCCATTTAGGGATTTAAAGGTCACCACCAACACTCTGAGTTGTGCTCGGAAACGGACTGGGAACCAGTGTAGATCCTTGAGGACTCTGCACACATCATACCCTCCAACATGTCAAGGCAAAAAAAAAAGGAGTCAAATGGCCTTTGTGAGATCATGGCCCACAAAGACCTGCATTTTTCAGGACCGTGCTCTCGCATGAGAGCACAGCACCCAAAAGCATGTGTTCTAGGGCACCATGTGAGGTCGCAGCCCTGAAAAAGTGCTTTATGGGGTCAAGATCTGAGTGCAAAGATTGGAGCGCCCAAAATGGCTGCTGTGCTCTTGCACAAAAACGGGATGTCCCCGTTACCCAGACAGTTGAATGGTATGCACGCAAGCATTCTGATGTGAACAGTCCCTCTATTTCAATATAGATGATGAGCTTTCGTGAGCTGACCTTCTCCCTCCATAGCGAAGTAATGCTAAGCGACTTGCTTTTGCCAGAGCTGTTAGGACATATTTAACATCTCGTATAACGCAAATAGGGTGACCATTTAGACCGAGCCCCCAAAGAGGAAATACATCATCCCAAAAAGGGATAGCTATTTGCATAAGATTTGTGTACGCCAATTTGTATGTGTAGATCAGGGGACAGCAAACTTTTTCAGCAGGGGGCTGGTCCACTGTCCCTCAGACCTTGTGGGGGGCCGGACTATATTTTTTTGGGGGGAAATGAATGGGAGGGGGGAAATGAATGAATTTGTATGTCCCACAAACAACCCAGAGATGCATTTTAAATAAAAGGACACATTCTACTCATGTAAAAACACGGTGATTCCTGGACTGTCTGTCGGCCAGATTTAGAAGGCGATTGGGCCAGATCTAGCCCCCAGGCCTTAGGTTGCCTACCCATGGTATAGATGCATTCTTCAGAACTAATTACTATAATTTAAATAGGAACCATGGTACATCTCCAGATGGTGGGGAAAGCAGTGACCAAGTGACCTGTGTGCCTCCTCAGCCTTGTGTCTCTGTGCTCACTGTGGATGGACAAATTCTAGATGCCTCCTGCTTTCCCTCTTAAGGAGACAGAGCCCCCTTACTCATGAATGTCAATGACACAACTTAGGCTCAGCACCTTTTCCTAATCCTTCCATGTAGGAGAAAGAAATGTAGACTCGGGCTTTTATTTAGTTTTTGTTTTTCATGGCAGGGGAGAAACCATTTTTATGTACATTTTCTGGAGAGAAAGGGACTCAAGTCTGCTTTGCAGAGGCTAAGAAAATAATAATAATAATAATAATAATAATAATAATAATAATAATAATAATCTTCACAGCATTTCTGTTCCTGCTTTGCCCAAACCGGCAAGGAAACCTCAGCTTCTAGAATATGAAAAGGTGGCGAAGAAGAAACCGTCACGCATGACGAAACTGAAAGACATCTCGCTGAATAGCGGGGCTCTGGAAACATGTTTTGTGGAGGCAGAGCAAGGGGGAAGAAATAATTTTGCAAAGTTCTTTTTATGGGTGATAAAACTCCCGACACACTATAAACCCGAGCAGTAACTTCATAGCCACTCAACCATTTTCTTCCGAGTGACCTTGGCCGGGAAAGCCGACCTCAATTAGAGAGCCAACCAACTGTACCGTGGTCTGACTGCCGGGCAGTTCTTGCCTTCCCCCATGAGCGACCTTGGAAGCCTCTGCCGCGTGCAAGGGACTCGGCGTTTCGGCTTTTACAGCCAACGCTAACAGACAGAAAAAATAATTTAGCAGGGCATTAACTCTGATATTTAGTTCAGGAACCAGAAGTTGTCTTTCACCTACCAGTTGCTTACTTGCCCCCCCCCCCCCGCAGATCCACAGGACAGCTGGATCCGCACTGCTCATTTATCACAGATTGGCACAGAGGGATCTGAGCTGCTCCTTCTTCCACTATAAAGAGTGTGTGATTTGCATGACTACCACTGATAACTGTTTACAGGCACTGCGCCGTGTGGCAAAACCAAATGAGGTTAGCAACACAGACTGAAACCCGTGTCTCAGGCCTTTTCCATACCTGGATTACTCAAACCTTGTAGCTGCAGATACGAGGGATTACACCTGGGATGTGAAGTCTACACTCAGCCACTGAGCTATGGTCCCTTTTATTAAAGAGCAAAATTCATCCCCCCCCCCCCAGTGCTTGATCCTACCTGCAAGAAGGTATTATTTATTAAACTATTTATATTCTGCTGTTTTGGGCTTCCAGTTCAACACTCATAGCAATAGTCCTGGATCCAGCTTGATGAAGAACTGGTTTCTGCCAAAATCTTCACTGCTCAGATTGATGCAAAATGCAGTTCAAAGGCACAGCAGGTGGTACATATGCCAATAATAATAATAATAATAATAATAATAATAATAATAATATATTATTTATACCCCGCCCATCTGGCTAGGTTTCCCCAGCCACTCTGGGCGGCTTCCAACACAATATTAAAATACAGTAATGCATCAAACATTAAAAGCTTCCCTAAATAGGGCTGCCGTCAGGCGTCGTCTAAAAGTCTGGTAGTTGTTTTTCTTTTTGACATCTGGTGGGAGGGCGTTCCACAGGGCGGGTGCCACTACTGAGAAGGCCCTCTGTCTGGTTCCCTGTAACTTGGCTTCTCACAGTGAGGGAACCGCCAGAAGGCCCTCGGCGCTGGACCTCAGTGTCCAGGTAGAATGATGGGAGTGGAGACGCTCCTTCAGATATACTGGACTGAGGCCGTTTAGGGCTTTAAAGGTCAGCACCAACACTCTGAATTGTGCTCGGAAACGTACTGGGAGCCAATGTAGGTCTTTCAAGACTGGAGTTATGTGGTCTTGGTGGCCGCTGCCAGTCACCAGTCTAGCTGCCACATTCTGGATTAGTTGTAGTTTCCAGGTTACCTTCAAAGGTAGCCCCACATAGAGCGCATTGCAGTAGTCTAAGCGGGAGATAACCAGAGCATGCACCACTCTGGCGAGACAGTCTGCGGCCAGATAGGGTCTCAGTCTGTGTACCAGATGGAGCTGTATACAAGTAAAGACGCTGGTCCAACAACAACAACATGCCCCCTGCAGACACGACTTAGCACGGCAAACGGTTCCTTTCTGGAGACTGGTCAAGCAACCGGGCATTTCTCCAAGAAGGCTGAACTGAAGGCCTGCCTGCTGACATCTCTGTGAGCTGGATGTTGGAGGAGGTGTTACTGCCTCATCAGAAGTGGATGGGACAGGTGAGGTAATGACTGCCTCTGGAGAGGTGGGACAGGACAGGATTTCTGACAACACCAGAGGCAGAGTTGGTGGCCAGACAGGCAAAATGGACGAGCCAGAGCTGGCCTCTCTGAAATCCCCAGAGGTGGAGCCCATGCCTTGCACTGCAGGGACTGATGAAGGGATGGGACAAGACAAGGGAGGTCCACCCCCCCATGGGAACTTCCCCGTTACCCTTTATGCTCTCCCAACCCAGGTAGAGACCTTCCCAGCCCACTAGATGCCTCTGCAAGGTCACCTGTCAGCCCCATTCTCCCTCTCTGTCCTGGCCCAGGCAGCCCCATTCTCCTTCTTAGGGTCTACAACAGTGACAACAACAATGGCAAACAGTTAAAGGAACAACCTTAGCTCTTATTTGGGGAGCAGTGGGGCTGAATGGTGTGCCGCTATATCCAAAGCCCTACCACTAGCACCAGTCATGGCAGAAGGTTGGGGGCACTTTATAGAAATTTAATAAGCCTAATCGTATGCTGGCTACTGCCAGTGGAAACACCAGTCAGTAGCCTGTCAACAGCTCATGATGCCATTTGGAGGAAAATCTTCACTGCATCCTAACAGAGCCTCTGAGTGTCCCTATTTTTTAGGGACATCCCTGATTTAGAGAAGCCGCCCAGGTTTCTGATTTGATCCTGATTTGACTCACCATGAATGGCTCCCTTGTCCTCTTATAATGGCAATGGCGTCCACCTGAGAGGTGCCAGAACTGAGTTCTGGCTGAAAAAAAAAAAGCCCTGGATCTTTCTAAGGTGGTATTGAGGAGGAATTAAGAGCCTTGGAAGAGCGTTGGAGGGACATTCAGAGCCTGGGTGCCACTACTGAAAAAGTCCTGTCCTGTGTATGTGCCACAAAGGATGAAGTAACTTGGAACAGAACATTCCCAGAAGCATAGGCGGCAAGTTGCCCTCAGCATTGAGGGGGAACGGTATGTGTGTGTGACGTCACATGTGTTGCACGTGTGTGACATCATGTGTCTTGAGTGTGCGTGTGATGTCATATGTGTTGAGCGTGTGTGATGTCACACGTGCGCCGTGTGGAGGAGGCCAAGCGCTCTGGAGGAGCCAGTCACCGAAGCTGCGTCATGCTCAGCTCCACACTCCTAGCACTATCCAGTCATTGCTCTTCCGCTGTAAGCTACAAACAGAATTGCAGCTGAATTTCCAGTTATATTGGTGTGTCCACCCCATTATGTTCTGTCTGCTGCAATGGGTATGACATAGCTGTGCAGATGGGGAAGTCACAGTTCGCCCCAGAAGCCATTTTAAGGCTGATTTTTACATTTGTGCCAAAGCACTTAAAAAAAATAATCAATAAATTAAAGATCTGTTGGATTTTTTAATTAGAAAAAAAAAGTTTTTCAGTGTTACAAACTTTTCACGCAAATCCAAAGCTCAGAAATGATTGTGACCTAGAAGCAGTGGGGGGTTTTTATATATAAAAAAGACAAAATAATATTTTTTTTAATTAGCACCATAACACTTTTTCATTAAAGCACTATTGTGTGATTCTTTTTTTAATGTAACCGAAAGAAACATATTAACTCCACTGTAAAAGATGGATAACACACGCAGAGATATATATAAAATGGCACTGACTAGAACAGCAAGAGTGAAGATGTTCCAGAGGATACCGTTCACACCTCTTGAAAACTACGGCAGTTTTCAGGACTGAGTGGAATAATCTATCCTTGCGGCGATTATTCCACTCTGTCTAAAAAAAGAAAACGTAAGACTTTCTGCAGTCAAGGTGGGCAGGGGAAGATGGAAGTCCCACAGGGGGCAAGCAATGGCCCAACAATTTGATGCCAACTTCATGCAGATGCCGCACAGAGTGAACAAAGCGTGGCAATTTCATGCTAACCTCCTAGTGCAGAACCACCTTTAGTTAATTCATCACCATCATAATCAGTACTAATTTCCCTAGATTCCCACTTTTCTCACATGGACACGTTGCCGTTTACCAGTATTCTCCACCTTATTTACCCGTTTGCAATTCAAATGGATATTTCTAACCTAATCTGAGTTCAATAAATTTTATAGTTCTTACTTAGGGGGTGGGGAGTCCTGTTTGGATGTCCCAGACATTCATTGCTTTTGGGCTGTGGAATGATGTCTGGACACTTAAGTACGCAAAACAGCATGGGTAGCATTAAGCATGTGAAGTCCTGCGGCCTTGATTTGATTCGCCTCACCTAGATAGGGCAGAATTTCTCCTCCAGCTCTCGATTTGATGGCTTTTTGTTTAGTCCAGGTAATTATCCCAGCAGTAACATTTTTCATGGCCTTTTTAATCTGCCTCACTTGTCTCCCCACCTCCAATAGTTAGAGACCATAATACCAAAAATCTGTCATCAAACGTGATCAAGAATTCCCGGAGTTAGCACATATAAGTGCATTTGCATTACATTAAAAGTCTCTTAGATGCTCAGTGACTCATTGTTTATAAGGCCAGCAGGGACATATACAACCATTTACTCCAATCTGTTGCACACACACAAGAGTGAACACACATTTATTGGATTCAGGCCAATTTAGTTGCAATCAGATTCTACTGAAATTGATAGAATTTGGGGGTTAGAGATGTCTCAAGAAATCAAGCAGGAGTGTTTGAAAAGCTGAATACCTCCCTCAATGTCTGCAAGAACTGGGGCGAGAGTCACAGCCCACCTGAGTTTTCTAATTTCCTCCTCCCTCCCAATGGGACAGTTATTCCATAAAACTTTGTGCAGGTTTTGGAATAAAGGGAGGCAGCGCTTGGACCCCTCCCGTATCTTCGAAGCATCAACGAAGTACTTGTAAGCAAGGTTTTGAGGTTTGTTGCAACCTGCACGAAGGAGTGTTTTCTGCAGAATCTTTTTCAGCGGCGAACAGCCTCAAAGCCAAAAGGCTCCCAACAGAAACATTTTATTCTATTGTCTCCAAGAAAAAAAAGCTGCTTTTACTAGATATTAAAGGAAAATAAAATAGAAAATGATCCCCACGCAACTGAGTGAGTTATAAATTTCAGCACTAACCATAAATCTATCAGAAAGTGCATTTCTCTGGATGTCTACGGAAAGCGTAGAGTGCACTCTGGCAGAAGAAAGCTTCCGGATATAAATGGGGGTTCCGCTAAATGTTGCAATGACTGCACGTGAGTTATGACTTTTAGGCAGCATCACTTCCACAACAGCCAAAAAACAAACAAGCAGAACACTTCTGTCCATTACGGTGAAATAGATTAAACCGCTGTAGACAAAAAATGTGTTATCCTCAACCAGCTCTTTAGAGTCTGAGCTGACTCACATCACCACTATGCACATAATAGGTGCAAGCCACTTAAGAACTGTCTCCCTCTCCTGTGGCACAGTGGTTGCCCCGCAAAGGATTTTTTGTGGGCTGCCATACACGCTTAAGGGACGCGGGTGGCGCTGTGGGTTAAATCACAGAGTCTAGGACTTGCCGATCAGAAGGTCGGTGGTTCGAATCCCCGTGATGGGGTGAGCTCCCGTTGCTCGGTCCCTGCTCCTGCCAACCTAGCAGTTCGAAAGCACCTCAAAGTGCAAGTAGATAAATAGGTACCGCTCCAGCGGGAAGGTAAACAGCATTTCCATGCGCAGCTCTGGTTTGCCAGAAGCGGCTCAGTCATGCTGGCCACATGACCCGGAAGCTGTACGCCGGTTCCCTCGGGCATTAAAGCAAGATGAGCGCCACAACCCCAGAGTCGGCCATGACTGGACCTAATGGTCAGGGGTCCCTTTACCTTTTATACACGCTTAAGCAACAATGCCGAATGCACCCTTCCCATCATCACAGCTAGGACCGCTGGTACCACAAATATGGCCAGTGAAATAGAAAGGGCCTCATTAAAAGATGCAATAGCCCCAACTGGTAAGTCAATAGGGATGCAGGGTAGAGCAGGCATGGGCAAACTCGGCCCTCCAGATGTTTTGGGACTACAATTCCCATCATCCCTGACCACTGGTCCTGTTAGCCAGGGATCATGAGACTTGTAGTCCCAAAACATCTGGAGGACCAAGTTTGCCTATGCCTGAGGTAGAGCATCTGTCTATGCCAGGAATGGGGAATCTATTCACACACACACACACACCCTGCAATATTGTAGCAGTCTGACTCCCATTAGCACCAACCAGCAAGGACAATGTTCAGGGATAGGGAGAGCTATGGTCCAGGGCCGTAGGTTCCTAGTTGATTCTTCGAGAGAATAGAGCAGGCATAGGCGAACTCAGCCCTTCAGATGTTTTGGGACTACAATTCCCATTATCCCTGAGCTCTGGCCTTGTTAGCTAGGGGTGACGGGAGTTGTAGTTCAACAATATCTGGAGACCCAAGGTTGAGAAAGGCTGCACTAAAGGCTTTCTGTTCAGGCGTCGGGTTTTGGGGAATCCAATCCTTCCCAGGGTGGCAGCCAAGAATCAGATAAACAGTAAAAGTTCTTACCAAGTAATTTTATTCACTATTCACAGAGAGAGACGAAGGAATGCAGTCTTCCCTAGATAATGGCGTTGCTCCAAGTAAAGTCCCTCCCCCTACGTCTCTCCTATTCTATGTCACCCCTGCGTCGGCTAATCTGAGCTTTCTGTCTCTGAGCTTTCTGTTCTACTACTCTCAATGTTCACCTGGTCCTGGGAGAGGAGAGGTCAGGAATGCTTTCCAAGGACACTGAGTCTGTCAGCTGTATCTCCCCTGGTGCTTCTTCTTCTTCTTCCTGCTGTTCCTCTCCCAATACTTCCCAGCTTCTCCCCTCTGCAGCCTGTGAACTATGCCCTTCTGCAAACCACTGTTCTGAATCTATACTGTCCTGTTCTCAGGAAGGTTCAGGAGAAGGAGGGACGGCCCCCACAATTTCTCCTCAGTCCTGCCGCTGACATCAGGTTGAAACTTTGCTTGGCTCATGGTAAGCTGGATCTCAGCTTATTCTCGCTGCTCCTGGATCCTACTGTGGTGACTTCCTTGCTCAGCTCCGACCAGCGCACTGCTGCTGCTATGAGGTATGCCAGCTCAGCGAAGGAGCTCAGCTAAATGAGAACCAGGAAGTAAGAAATGAGAATTTGGCTGTCGGAATTTAAGTCTCTCTGAAGCTGCATTTCCTGGTATGGTGGTGTATCTCTTCCTATCCTTAGCTGCTTCTATGGAGCACATCGCTGAGTGTACACAAATTAGACACGTACACCAGTAATGGCCTTAAGTAATCCAGAGCATTTTTCAGGCCAAGGCACCAGTTATTAAACTGCCTTTACTTTGCATTTGGGAGTTCCATGGGCCCTCCTCCATGCATTTCCATAGCAACTAATGTATTTCAGATGGGAAAAGTGGAAGAAGATGGAAGAGATCAAAGGCCAACTCCGTAAGTGGCATGAACAAAATAGGAGATGGGCATAATAAAGTGTGCCACAACTGAGTTTTCCTGTTGTCTCTTGTAGGCATGGACATACTATGTACTGGTGTGTGTGTGTGTGTGTGTGTAAGAAAAAAGAGACAGAAATGTTCCTGATATATCACTGATACACAGCCAGATTTCACATACGTTAATATTACTTTGCAATTAGCATCACTTATTATCATTCTTGTTAAGGGAAAGGGGCCCCTGACCATTAGGTCCAGTTGTGGCTGACTCTGGGGTTGCAGCTCTCATCTCGCTTTATTGGCCGAGGGAGCCGGCATACAGCTTCTGGGTCATGTGGCCAGTATGACTAAGCCGCTTCTGGTGAACCAGAGCAGCGCACGGAAACGCCGTTTACCTTCCCGCCGGAGCGGTACCTATTTATCTACTTGCACTTTGACGTGCTTTTGAACTGCTGAGTTGGCAGGAGCAGGGACTGAGCAACGGGAGCTCACCCTGTTGCGGGGATTCGAACCACCGACCTTCCGATCGGCAAGTCCTAGGCTCTGTGGTTTAACCCACAGTGCCACCTGCGTCCCTATTACGTATATAAAAAAGTGTATATAGTTTACACCAGGAGAAAGTTACTTCTTTAAGTTCTATATGGATACTAATCAACGTCAGGGAAGTCTAAGACATTTTGCTGCACAAAATGGCACCACCTCTCATTCCACATTCACACACACACTTTATTTCAGTCCAAAGAACCCCAAAAACATTTTCAAAAGCAAAATAAAACAGAAGTACAGGGAAAGGGTTCGAAGGCGATTGCTATGTTTCATCCGAGCATGTAGGTTTCTGTTTCTTAATACTTCTGAGAGGAACTTAGCCCCAATCATTCTTGTTACTTTAACTATTAAAATACTGAATTTTCTGTTTCATAACAACAAAACCCACCCACCCTCCATTGTTCATGCCCACCCACCCATCCAGCCACAGTCAGTGTCCTACTGACCAACACAGAACAATCATGCAGACAACAACGATGAGGATTTAGGAAAGATCTAAAATCTATAGGTGCTGAACAAAAATTAGGAGCAATGGCACTAGCCCTGCTCATGGGCTTGCAGGCTAGGAGACACAGAGCAACTGGAAAAGGGGATGGAAGGAGAAGAGTAAAATAAACACACCCAGGTACCGCTTCTTATACAGAGGCTCTCCCAAACTGTTGTACTTTGGCCAGGTAGCAAACAAGACACTCCTGCATGTTCCATTCAGAACCAGGCGCTTCGTTCTGAAGTTTTGGATTGGTGGAAAGAGATTATCTTTCCTAACACATCAATCATCACCAACACAAACTTACTGCTATCACATTCTCCTCTTACTGCTCTCTTTTAGCTTAGGCTGGGGGATTTGGCACATCAGCATGCAGGTGCGAGACGAGAAATTAAGTGCCACATATATTTTTCTTTTTTATCTGTCCTCTCCAAGAGGAGAGCATAAAAGATACAGCTTAAGCCTTAATTTGAATTGAATAGGGCCTTGTTAAATTTATTGACATGAAATGAAAAATCCCCAATGCGGTTTTGAACTGTCATGCTACCCAGAGGCAAGAAATTTTAATTAAAAAAAAAACAAAAAAACAAAAAGGATCCCCTCTAGGCACTCAGTGTGATATACAAGGCTTCGATTCAAACACACTTCTCCTTGCCTTGCCACCCTACCCCACCCGCCGCTGTTCTATCCTGCATGAAAGTCTCTGCTTCCCTTTTCTCGAGCGCCTTTCTTCACATATAAAACACAAATCTGCTAATATGGAGTGTGAAATCAAAAATTACAAAAGGACTCAAAATTGCAGGCTGCCTCACTCACGCAGCTCATTTGCAGAGGGATTTTTCACATAGCGCTGGCATCGCAAGTCCCCTTCAGGAGTGTTGACATACTCAAGCACTGCACCGACAATTGGCTGCCCATTGGCAGTCGGCTGTGGGTGCAGAAAGCAAAGAGCGATTCCCCAAAATGAGTTATCACTGGTGGTGTTCAAGCAAATGAGTATTATATGCATGCAATCAATTACCATCGCTATTATGTCACCTCTGGTGAAGGCTCTTCTCTAAGATGTTATTTTTATGCTATAGGTTTTAATATTGTTTTAAGAGTGCTTTTAGATATCGACAAGTGGGACCAGCAACAAAACGTGCTCCTCTTCCAGGTTCCAGTCAGCCATGACTTTTTCCAGGATACTATAAGATGGAAAGGGTTTCAGCACGGCAACTAATCCCCCTTCTCCCTTCTACAGTTCTATTTCCAACTGGCAACCAACATCCTTTGCACCTGGAGCATACCTGTTTCTCATTTGGCTGCTTTGTGGGGTGAGCGGTGCTGGCTCCATTTTCCATGTTCCTACTGAATGGAATGGAGCTTACTCCCAGCATAGAGGGACGCGGGTGGTGCTGTGGTCTAAGCCACTGAGCCTCTTGGGCCTGCCAATCAGAAGGTTGGCAGTTTGAACCCCTGTGACGGGGTGAGCTCCCGTTGCTCTGTCCCAGCTCCTGCCAACCTAGCAGTTCAAAAGCACGCCAGTGTGAGTAGATAAATAGGTACCACTCCGGCGGGAAGGTAAACAGTGTTTCTGTGTGCTGCTCTGGTTCACCAGAAGCGGCTTAGTCATGCTGGCCACATGACCTAGAAAGCTGTCTGTAAACAAACACCAGCTCCCTTGGCCTGAAAGCGAGATGAGCGCCACAACCCCATAGCCGCCTTTGACTGGACTTAACCGCCTGGGGGTTCTTTATCTTTACCTACCCCCAGGAAATTTTTAAAGGTAAAGGTAAAGGTACCCCTGCCCGTACGGGCCAGTCTTGACAGACTCTGGGGTTGTGCGCCCATCTCACTTAAGAGGCCAGGGGCCAGCGCTGTCCGGAGACACTTCCGGGTCACGTGGCCAGCGTGACATCGCTGCTCTGGCGAGCCAGAGCCGCACACGGAAACGCTGTTTACCTTCCCGCTGGTAAGCGGTCCCTATTTATCTACTTGCACCCGGAGGTGCTTTCGAACTGCTAGGTTGGCAGGCGCTGGGACCGAGCAGCGGGAGCGCACCCCGCCGCAGGGATTCGAACCGCCGACCTTTCGATCGGCAAGCCCTAGGCGCTGAGGCTTTAACCCACAGCGCCACCTGCATCCCCAGGAAATTTTTAGATTTCTTTAAATCAGGAGTCAACCTTACTTTTGAGTGCTCTGAATATGTCCGACCCCTAAAACAGAAGTGGTCTGCGTTCAGCCAGCAAGAATCAAAATGCATTTGCATTGCCAAAGAAGAAACGGATCACGCAGACAGGGCCCCTAAGCCATTCTTCCCCCATCGTTCAAAACATTCATTGCCACATCACCATTCTGTTGCCTGTAATTTAACTCCAGCTCCAACAAAGAAAGCAAATCTCTTTTAAGTCCGCAGCTTGAGGCTCACCTAGTTGAACATGCACTGGAACCTGTCTTTTTCAGTCTATTGACAAAGACGGCTAAGAAGCAGCCTCTGTGCAGCATCTCGCTGACAAGATAGCCCCAGGCCAGATTCCAGTAATATCTCAGCATGCCGCTACAGGGATGGGAAGTGACATTAAAGAGCAGCCTGGCAGCAGAATCCCTCTGTACCTGTAGACAGCTCGCTTGTCAGCCTCCAGTTGTGCCTGAGGGTCGATGGGAGTGCTGGGGATAGGAGTGTTGGCGGCTGCCGAAGGTGTGTTGATGTGTACTGGCTGGGCTTTGGCCGGCTGTTGCGCTGTGGCAGTCATCTGTTAAGAAGAGGACAGGAAAGCAAGAGGTTTAAAGGCAAAAGAAATCAGATTATGCACACACGGTTGCTTTTGGGAGGAGAAGCGGGGAACTCCACTAGCATTTCTAAGGGTCGCTTGAAAGCAGGGATGTCAGAAAGTTCTGTAGGAAATGGAAGTGCAAGTGGAAATTGCCACCATTCTCATGTTCGCCCAAGGTCAGGAATGGAAATCACGCAAGTGAATGCAACTGATATTTGCTAATCATTAGGGGTTTTTTTTAGTCCACGAGCATTGCATAAATAACCACATTGTTTTCAGCATTGCTTTTGACATTTTCCTCCCATTGAAATGCATTCAGTTACATAATTATGTCAGTTTGGGCCATAGTAGCAAGACAGAGAATGTACGTTTTAGCAGAAGCCAAACTGTAGCAGAACGGAAACAGTGCTGGTTGCAAGAATACAGGTTGGAACAGAAAACTGATCCCTTCTTACATCCTTGCTTGCAAGCATATCAGAGCGTGAAAGAGCAACATTTTCTGTATCCCATATGGAAATCTGAGTGCCACCAGCCTACTTTCTTCTATATGTAGCTGTTGAACGGTTTTTATGCCAAAATGATGCTGGCGTTTGTGGAGTTCCAAGAATCTTTTGCAGTTCATTGATTTGTTCTTGAAACATTTTTAATCTTCTCTTTAGTCATGGATGCATGTTTGTATATAAAGGTTTTTATTAAACACAGGAAACTTAAGCCAATGCTACACATGAAGACACAGGAGATATCTGAACAGAGCGTTCTATTTTAAAAACATATGAAAGAGGGCCTCAGTATCAGATCAGGTTTGTGACACTGAGGGAAGGGATATTTAACCCCCCACATGCCATTTCCCCAATATAACATGATTCCCCAGAAACTGCTATTTGACCTATGGAAGGTAAATATATATAGATAGTAAATGAGATCAGATGGCCTAACCTGTTGCAGCTCTTATTCTCTACACAGTTTTTATTCGTGTTTTTACCCTAGTCTATCTCCAACAAATTCATTGCAGTATATAAACTTCTTCCCCACTCCTTTATCTTTAGAACAACCTTACAAGGTAGGCAAGGCTGACCCAAGAGCACCCTGTCAATTTCATGGCTGAGTAAGAATTTGAATAGGACACTCTACCCATCCTTACCTAACCTGTGTCCTCCTGATGTCGGACTACAAATCCCATCAGCCCAGCCAACACAGCCCATGGTCAGGGATGATGGGAGTTGTAGTCCAACATTTGGAGGGCACCAGGTTAGGGAAGGCGACTCTAACCACTACACTGGTCAGCAGAACATGAACTCCTCTGCCTCTTTTTTTAGCCCTTAACCCAGATCTTTTAATAGTAGCATTTATCTTTTGCTATTCTCTCCACCCCACCTTCTCCATCCACCAAAGTAGAATCAAATATGGTATCTGTTTCATGCCTTACTTTTAGTCAAACCGTACATGGAATTCTTCAGCGGAACTTATTGTACAACCAGCACAGAAGTGGTTTGGGTGATGGGTACCAGGCTGGGTGCTCTCTTTTTGCACGTGGCTTTTGCTAAACTATTATTGCTCCTTGGAATAAATGCAATTATCCCCATGCCTAATGGAGGCCCCTGTTAATGTGCTATAGTGCCAAGTTTAAAAGAGAAATAAAGAGCAAGGCCCCTGTGCAAATACCTCGAGTAGGTAATGTATCTGTATAAGGTTTCCTGGCAGCGAAAAGGGATTCCATGCCTCAGAAGTAGATTATGAGGTCTAAATGCCCTTCATGTATTTTGCAGCATACAGACAGAGGTCAGGTTGGTTTCAAGCTATACCAATAATGTACTAAGCCTGCCTTGGAAGAGGAGACAGGAATGTGGGCAATGCAGAGGTCTTTCCAACCTATTCTGCTCAAGAAAGTCAATGCAAAGAGACTCTGTTGGAAGAGACCAAAAGGTCACAGCTAAGAGGAGCAGGATCACAAGCCCACTGAGTTGCTTACTTTACTCTCTTCAAGCTGCAGTTCTATTACAGCAGGGTGAGGAACCTCTGCCTTTCCAGAAACTATTGAACTACAACTCTCATCAGTCTCAAGCGGTATGTACAATGGTTGGGGGCTATGGGAGTTGCTGGCCAGCAATATCTGGAGGGTCACAAGTTCCTCACCTGTGCGATAACACCCTGCAAAGTGAGCCCCGGAAGTCTTGTGATACTACCAATCACAAGTGCTAGGTACCTGCTAAGTTTTTGTGTGAAAGTTTATTTTTTCCCAAGATGATTATAGGACGTGCCCTGCTGGGTGGATCAAATCGAAGCCTGAGCAGGCCCAGCATTTTTTAATAGTGATCAGCAAGACGCCTCTTGGAAGCCCAGAATCTGAGCATTAAATCCCTCTCTTCTTGTTGCCAGCCACTGGTATTCAAAGGCATACTACCTATGATCATGGGACACGGTGGCACTGTGGGTTAAACCACAGAGCCTAGGACTTGCCGATCAGAAGGTCGGCGGTTCGAATCCCCGCGACGGGGTGAGCTCCCATTGCTCAGTCCCTGCTTCTGCCAACCTAGCAGTTCGAAAGCACATCAAAGCGCAAGTAGATAAATAGGTACCGCTCCAGTGGGAAGGTAAACGGCGTTTCCATGCGCTGCTCTGGTTCACCAGAAGCGGCTTAGTCATGCTGGCCACATGACCTGGAAGCTGTACGCCGGCTCCCTTGGCCAATAAAGTGAGATGAGCACTGCAACCCCAGAGTCGGCCACAACTGGACCTAATGGTCAGGGGTACCTTTACCTATGAACATGGAGATTCAATACGGGCAACGTGAATAGGACAGAATCTCATACATACTTACTTGGGAGCAAGCCCCACTGATCACAGTAGGGATTGAATCCAGGCAGACAGGCCAGAGTAAGAAATCACAGAGAATAAAGCATATGGTCTCACATCATCCTGAAACTGGTCACTCCCAAACATGATAAATGTGGACCATTTCTAAATCAGTGTATGAGAGCCCCCCTCTCTAGGTTGTGAAAAATGTATTATTTCTGACATAAGGGTTGGGGAAGCTATGGAAAGGTGACCTATTTCAATGGGTTTATACTCTGCTTCTTCTTCCCAAAGGGAGCACAGGGTGGCCAGCAAATATATAATTAATGCAGGGGTGTCAACTTGAATATGGGGAGCAGGGGGGAGTTAATCCCCGCCCCCATAATTGATCACATGACACGGCACACACACACTATTTGAATGGACATGCCCATCAACTGGGGGGGGGTGACTCCCTCAAATATTTTATGGACCTCAGTCCCTAGGAGCTGGCTCCTATGAATTAAAGTAACAGCAACAACAAAACCCACTTAAAAACCAGCAGGAACATATAAAACAAGAAGAACTGAACACCAGCAAGGTCAACAGGGAAAAAAATGTACACCCCAAAGGCCTGGTGGGATAAAAAGGTCTTCACAGCACACCTAAAAGTAGCCAGATTGGGGGACAACTGAAAAGAAAGCAGACAGTGGTTTCATAATCTAGAGGCCGCTACCAAGCATGTGACGTGTCACCAAAGCAAGAAGAGCCCTGGAAACAGCTGCAGTAGCACTAAGAGAAAACATCTGGATTGATCTCTGAAGTAGCAGATTGTCCCTGCAGTATGGAGAAAAGGAGTTGAAAACTTCAGAGTAAAACAAAACAAAGGGTGGGTGGGTGTACACAAACACACACACAATAGCAATGGCAACAACCTGAGAAAGAAAGGCACAAAGGGAGCGCTCAGACTAAAACTCCGAAAAATTCATGGTGTAAATGCCTTGTCGCCTCCATTGTTGCTGGACTGAACAAGGCTAATGAATCACTATGGGCTTCCAAAGGGCTTTTGGAAATTCTAAACAGGATTTAAAGCAATTGTATTGCCTCCATTGCTAGGGACTGAATGCATTTCACAGCCAAGTGACCAGAGGTCTGTGTAATGCAAGAGATTTTGGAGCTTTTAAAGAGATGAGAGGAATGTAAAGTGAACGTTAATGCATTTTAACAAAGTACCATTGTCGCCCGTTAACGCAGCTCTGACATGAAGCCATCCAGGCTGCCTTCCCCTGGTCACTTTCTTTGGACTTAATTAAACCAGAAGGTTGATGCTAATGATTGATCAAAGCCCCAGCTTGCTGACTATGACGAACTCCTGTTGGGGAACAGTCCAAGGTTGCACTGGCTCACAGCACCTCTTTAAGAAGAGGCTAATATGAGAAGGTAAAATAAAGGAAGCGTTGGTGGCAAAAGAAGAAACTACAGTACTGTTTACAACTTATGCATTTATTTACTACATTTATACTCATCTACATATTTATTTATATTGCTACTTTTCTTGATACCCATCCAGGTTGGGCTACTGCAATTCTCTCCTGGTGGGATCACTGTTAATAAACAGTTAGGAAACTACAACTGGTCCAGAATCCATTTTAATTATTTCTAACAGATACGTCTTGTCTTTCTTCGACCAGTTGGCATTCCCATATTAGCTTACCAAAGAGTACAAAATAAAAATGAATTACAAATATTACGAACGGAACAGAACAGGTAAAAACTGACAGTGGGTTAGATTAAGAAACCCGAGTCTTCACCTGACATGGAAATGACAGCAAATGGGGGACCAGAGACATGATGTTCTGGTCCTCCATTTGCTTTCAGTTCCATGATAAAGCGGGTTCTCCTTCATGGAGAGCACGTGTTGCGGTGGGAGCAACCATGACATCCCCTGTTGCTGGGCGGGTTAGCTTGGATGGCCACGAATTTGATTGGACACCTTCAATTGTTGCTGGGGGAAATTTATTGTTGCATTTTATTTGATTGATGGGGGTGGTATATATGTTCCCTGTGCGCAGCGTTGAGCTTCCTCTTTTCGCTGTGCACATCAGATTACCTGCTCACCCTCCCTTTATTTAGGGTTTGTTCACACTGACCTTACTCTGCCTGTCATGGGGTCGTCTGTTTTGGGGCAGGGGCCTGGTAGGAATTTTACCATCTGGATGATTGGCTGGTGCCATTTGGGTTTTGCCTACTTCGTAGCAAACCATCACAACTTGTAAGGTTGCGGTTAAAGGTAAAGGGACCCCTGACCATTAGGTCCAGTCGTGGCCGACTCTGAGGTTGCGGCGCTCTTCTCGCTTTATTGGCCGAGGGAGCCGGCGTACAGCTTCCGGGTCATGTGGGCAGCATGACTAAGCCGCTTCTGGTGAACCAGAGCTGTGCATGGAAATGCTGTTTACCTTCCCGCCAGAGCGGTACCTATTTATCTACTTGCACTTTGACGTGCTTTCGAACTGCTAGGTTTGCAGGAGCAGGGACTGAGCAACAGGAGCTCACGCAGGGATTCGAACCGCCGACCTTCTGATCAGCAAGTCCTAGGCTCTGTGGTTTAACCCACAGTGCCACCTGCGTCTCAAGGTTGCGGTTAGGCATTGGTTAATTTTTGGTTGGTGGAGGGGATGAGGTTGGCTGTGCCTGCCCCTCCAATGCTGCTGCTGCAAGGGTATTCCATTAAAGGAATCCAGGGGCTCGCCCTGCTTTTGTCCGAATCCCTGGCAAAGGGCTAGGGCCACGCAAGAGCCCATGGGAGCATTTGGGGAAAGGTGAGAGCATGGTGCCCAGCTTTATTCTCTCCCCAAAATTGTTTACCCTTACTGACTTCCGCAGGGGTGCAGTTGTCAGTTCTGTTCCTACCTCCAAGTGGGAACAGATAGTCGCTAACCACTGCCTAAGGAACCGCTCATATACTGTAATTCAATAAAGTTGTGACCAAAATTATGCCAAAAAACAAAGCAAAAATGATGTGTGAACCGTGTTTTTATTCAGGGGTGTCTTGGGGGTCCTCGACACGCAACATGAGAAATAAGCAACAGTTGGAGGAGCATCAGCAGAAACATCAAAATGTATGCCTCATATATTTAATCAGGATAAGATTTGTATCACATACCAGACTTCAAGTCTCTCACTAGCATGAAAACACCTAAGTCAATTTGGGGTATACTGCTTACTGCAGTACACAGATGATTCCACCCTTCTCAGTTTTACAGCTGTACCAGATTTATGTAGTCTTTACTGTCCTAGAGCGAAATACCAAGACACAAAATCAGAAAATAAGAGGCAGCAAAACGGTCTTCTTGTTCATCTGACTGACAACAATCAAGTGCAGTTTCACCGCATGTACACTGATCACCAGGGTTCATCCGCAACATGCTTGGAAAGATACTGCATCTTTAATGTATGCGCTCACTTTTCAGGACTTTATTCCCTAAACTTCAAGGACAAAATAGCAGGGAAAGAACTTCCATTAGAGATGCTTTAATTTATTATAAAGCAACATATGAAGTGTAGGATTTTTATGCAGATTCCCAATTTTCAAAAGACAGATTCTCCTGTGTATTTGGGAGAGATTATGCTCAATATTACTGGCCCCTAGCAGAACCAGAAGATTATTAAAGCAGTTTCTTTGTCCTCAAAGGATGTTTTTCCCATTGCTTCCTCTTTATTTTCATAAAATCCAGCCCTTTTATGACAGTCAGTTCTGCTGCCTTTGAAAAGCCCCATCAAGCAGCCTTTTATATGGTGGGGGCAGGGGGAGGGAATATTTATGCTAAGCTACTGGAATAGGAAGTCTACTTTTGCCTTCTGTCCGGGCTTTTCTGTAAAAAACGATGCTTTCACACAAGGAACCCTTTCAGCAAAATCACAAACAGGTATGTTTCAGGAGAATCTAAATACCTTCCCAGGTGGGATGAGCACCTACAATAACATCGGACATAAGACCTGTTTGGTGGGTTAAAGGCCGGGCAGAGAGTTTCTGCAATTCCCCAGCTGAGAGGTGATCTGGGGCCCCTGGAGGTCTGAAGATTTGCATCTCAGATCCAAACTACAGCGTCTGGAACAAGGTGATGCTTCGTATGTACAAAATGTTTTTTTAAAAAAACTTACAGTTTGTTTGATATGTTGTAAACCACTTTGGGCACAATTTTGTGGCACACAACTAAACAGGCTATGATGATGGTATGCTACAGAAGTGTGAAATCTATAGGCCCATGGTACATTAGGAACCTCAATGGTCATTTAGTCCAACCTGAATCCAGAGGCAAGTTCATTTCATACTAAACACTTATAAGAATTTCTCTCTTACAGGGAAGATAACAGAATTAGATGAAAGCAGGAACATCTTTCAAACTAGGGCTATGCAAGGTCCTCCTGATTTGGTTTGGCGCCTGGTCTAGCATTTGTGATTAGGTCTCAGTTGGGTTGGATTGCTCTAGGGTGGTGGTGGTGGGGCAATGCAGAAGAGACCTAACTCCTATTAGGTAAAGGTAAAGGGACCCCTGACTATTAGGTCCAGTCGTGACCAACTCTGGGGTTGCAGTGCTTATCTCACTTTACTGGCCAAGGGAGCCAGCGTACAGCTTCCGGGTCATGTGGCCAGCATGACTAAGCCGTTTCTGGCGAACCAGAGCAGCCCACGGAAATGCCGTTTACCTTCCCTATGTATCTACTTGCACTTTGAAGTGCTTTCGAACTGCTAGGTTGGCAGGAGCAAGGACCGAGCAATGGAAGCTCACCCTGTCACAGGGATTCAAACCACCGACCTTCTGATCGGCAAGTCCTAGGCTCTGTGGTTTAACCCACAGCGCCACCTGCGTCCCTGGCTGCAGTGGCCCTTGGGAGTTTAAGGATGGCTCCAGACCACTAGTTTACTGAGCAATCATCCTGATTTGCTTGTACAAAGCTTACACAGAGGTTAGACTGCCCAGTCTTTATTGAGCATTTATTCTAGTTAGTTTGCAGGGTGGTTTATATATATAACAGTGGATATTCAGAGGTGGATTTATGGCAGTCTGAAAAGTTCTGTTGCACCGGGAGCCGGCTCCAGGGGGCGCTGCCGGGTGTTCAAACTGTGATGCAGTTAACTGAACAGAATGGAAGACAAGGGGCCAGGGGGTGTCGTGGGCAGATTTTGGCTCCGCACAGGGTGCCACTGCAATTTGAAAGCCTGAAATCCGCATTTGCTCATGCAACATTTACGCATCTTCCTGCTAATAGTTCATTACTCCTGTATTTTTCAGTGTGTTTCTCAGTCAACACCTAAACTCTGAAAAACCACTTTAAAAGGTTGGGATGGACAGGGTGGCAGAGTGATTTAATCCACTTTTAACTGTGCAAACCTAAATTTCTGGTATGCACTGCCACAAATTTCTGCCTCCATTTCTGGTATGTAAGTAAAAGTAAAAAGTTCAAGGTGCTTGGCCAGGAAAGTATTTGCGGATCAGGGTGGCTGGGAGGGATGGGAAAAAAGCACCAGGAATCTGAACTGTTTCTGTGTTTGGGCATGGTGGTCAGTCCTGACGGATTTGCTCTAGGGCGTCGGTGTTCCATTTCATTTTTAGCAGTCCTCTACTATTGCCCTTCTTTGCACAAGTAAAAGAATTCAAACAGACTTTGGTGGAAAAGTGTGACAGTATGATGAAGCTCTTCTAGTGTCAGAATCCGCACCTCCCCCTCCGAAACTCCCAGTAGGAATGAACAGTTAACTACATTTCCCTGCTGCCTCTTCCGTCTCCAGTTTCAGCTGCCTAAGCAGGAAAGAAGTCACACTCAAGGAACAGCTAATGGGAAATGGAGCTGCGTTTTATAAAACACCACGTCTATTCAACTTAGTTCGTTGGAGTGGGGGGGTGGGGGTGGGGGTGGGAAGAGAAGTGAAAGAAGGAACCAAGAGGAGCAGCGAAGCGAACAAACGATGACACAGAAGTTCCAAGAGCCATAAAAACCCCACCAAGGTATCATTTGTGCAAAGTGACCTTTCTCACCAGAGGGACACATTTAAGAGATGAGGATAAAGAGGCCCGTGTGACTTTGAAAGAGGCTCATAACGCAAAGATTTCACTCCAGCCCAGAAATCCTCTACGAGTTGGCAAAGTGGCCTTCGCAATGCAGGGAGCTGCACCTTGCCACATATCTCAGAAAGCCAGAAGCGAAACAAATCGGCTCTCACGCTCACACTCTCTGTGTGTGCACAGAACAATTGCATTCCTCTTTCCACTCCTGCACCTACCCAGGGTCACAGCCACTTCATCTCGTATTTTGTCAGTGCTCGGAAGGAACTGGTTCGGTTTAGTGACATTTGGAAATATGTGAACTACACCTGAAAGTAGGTCTCATGACTGCCGGGTGAACAAAATGTGAATTAAGTTCATTTTGGGGTATTCTAGCTGAAGGTGAACTAGAAATCATTCAAAGTTCTACCTCAAAATGAACTTAATTCACTCACTTCACTAACGTGGGTTTTTTGTTTTTGTTTTTAACTCTTTAGACTCGTGGTTTTCTTTCTTCTTCTTCTTTTTAAAACGCTTTAGACTCTTGGGACCTTTAAGCCTAAAGGTAATACTTGTTGGGGGAAATAAAATTAAACAATTCACATTCCACTATGGTGCATTTTGTTGTTTTTCTTAGTCTTCTTACATATATTTCATACTTTAGCACAGCAGCGTGTAACCCTCTGAATGCTGTTTTTTTAGTGGGGTTTGTGCTGAGGATTATATGCATGGGCTTGAACGATGAACTGAATGTGAATAGAAGCAGTTTGCTTTGTCAAAGGGCAAACATGAACTGGAATTAGTTCCTTTTTGGACATTCTGAACTAGAACTTTCCAAGCTCTGTACTTTGGCAACCAATGCCAGTCCTAAAGTAGACCCGCTGAAATTAATAAAGCTAAATTAATGAAGCCAATTAATGAAGTCTATTAACTTCAGTGGGTTGACTCTGAGTAGGACTAGCCCCGAATGTAACCCTTTACCAGGACTCTCCCATTAACCTTGTATGCTGCACGGATCTGGCCCTAGACATTTTTCTGTCTGAGGAACAAATAGTACCCCCAACCCCCAGTCAAGGTGCATAGGGTTGCATCCATTGTTAGTCCTACTCAGAGGAGACCGTTTGTATTAAAAGACACAACTAAGATCCACTCATTTCAATGGGGCTACTGTGAGTAGAATTTGGTTGGCTACAACCCATACTATCTAAAGGCGGTCAAGCTACTTTCACACCTGAGACAATAGATTCCACAAATATGTTCCCTGACATTAAAAACTAACGAACCATTTCCTGCCCTTTCATGACACCCCAGATCAGGCATAGGCAAACTCTGGCCCTCCAGATGTCTGGGACTACAATTCCCATCATCCCTAGCTAACAGGACCAGTGGTAAGGGATGATGGGAATTGCAGTCCCAAACATCTGGAGGGCCAGAGTTTGCCTATGCCTGCCCTAGATCATTTGCCTGAGAAGGCTTTCTTATTCTGCCTAATGGTTAGAGTTGGCCCTGCTGCTGCACGTTGAGTAGGCACAGGTGAGGCTGATATGGCTGCTCTAGTTCGCAAGCACCCAGAAGCTCTTGCAAGAGGGATCAGAAAGAGCTTGGTAGGAGGCTGGCCAACAGTTATTTTATTTTATTTTATTTTATTTTATTTTATTTTATTTTATTTTAATCTAGTACTGCACACGTTTATTGCACAGGTTGCTTAGGTAGTATACATGCCCGCTGCTCCAATTTTAACCTTACATTAACCCTGTGAAGTAGCTTAGGCTGAGAGATGGCAATTGACCCAAAGTCAATTGCCAGTGAATCTCATGGCCAAGTGAGATTCAATCTCAGGTCTCCCCAAGCGAAGTCCAATGCTCTAACCACTACGCCACAATAGCTTTGACCAACAGGTTCTCAGAGAATCGGGACAAGTGATCCCTAGAAGGAAATTATGCTTTTGCTTTTCTAGGATCTCTTATGAGCAAACACCCCCTTGGTTTTTAAAAGCAATGGAAAGGCAGGGTCGGGAGAAGGCATGCAAAGTTTGCCTTGTTATGGGGACATGGCTGTTATAATCATGCTCATTTGCGAGATGTGGGGAGGACGTGTGCCACTGAGAAGAAGAAGAAGAGGGATTTGGATTTGATATCCTGCTTTATCACTACCCTAAGGAGTCTCAAAGTAGCTAACAATCTCCTTTCCCTCCCTCCCTCACAACAAACACTCTGTGAGGTGAGTGAGGCTGAGAGGCTTCTGTATTAAGTTTTTGGTTTTCAAACGTTTCAGAACGTGAACGGTCTTCCAGAAAGGATTATGTTCGAAAACCGAGGTACCACTGTATTAAATTCTCTTCTCGGCATTTTGTAGCTATTTGCTATAATTACTACTTTAAAAGCCTCCTGAAAATTCATCACCATTTTAGTGCAAAATTCTCTTAATAAACACATCTTTATATGCAAAAAAGTAAAAAAAAGTAGTGTGACTAGCCCAAGGTCACCCAGCAGCTGCATGTGGAGGAGTGGGGACACGAACCCGGTTCACCAGATTACGAGTCCACTGCTCTTAACCACTACACCACACTGGCTCACAAGCTGGGCAAATACATTTACAGCATATCAGATAGGGTTTCCATTTGTTCCTCTGCATGTGCTGCTTGCCTTTGACGCCATTTAAATTTGGCACCAAATGCCAGATGTGCTGATCAGGAGCCCTCAAGTGGATCTGACCCTGGCAGCATGGCTTCCATTCGGCACCAAATTTACATGGCACTGAGTTGCAAGGGAATGATCAGGGAAGCAGAGGTTCTCAATCTGCAGCATTTTTGGTCACATTATTTGTCCTGGAGGTGCCCCACCTATGTCTTGTCCCCATGTGGAATCAGGATAAGCTAATAAGAATTACTGCCCAGCTACTCGCCGTCTAGGCATGTCTTCTCAGGAGTCACTCCCATTGAGCCCAATGGGATTTGCAAATGACTGCTCTTCCAAGATTTGCAGCCTTCATTTACTTATTTGACAGCAATACTACTGTTGCTTCCCAATATGTACTGCTAATTCATAAAAGTAAATGAAGTATGAGCAAAAACAGGTCTCCTTTGAAAAACCGAAACATATATTCGACATCCCGTTTCTGTTTCTCTATTAAAAGAAGATTTTAGTTCATTACCTAAAGTTCATTTGGAGCAAGTAAAAAAAACACACACCTCAGGACTCTTTTTTTCACGCTCACCTCAGCATTTCAAATGCCAATAAATTATGCAATATCTAGGGTTGTCACCCACTTAACAAAATATTAGTTGGTAATATAATTCCCGCTCCCCAATGACGACCGTTGTGTGTGACCGTAGCTTCAACATAGGGTGCCCTTTGGCAGTAATGAAGAAAGTTTACAATCATTAAAAATTAAAAAAAAAGAGCCACCATTCATCTTTAGAAGGAATAACCATATTTGATGGTTCCTTTTTACCAGCTCTCTCCTGGGCCACCGCCCCTGAACTTCTGAGGGCAGCGGAACTACCAATCTGATCTTAACACGCAAGAGGGTCAGTAGGGAATGAGGCGGTCTTTTAGATGTTTGGGACGTAACAGCTTTGCTCCAAGGTACATAAATAAATGTGTGTTTGTGAGAGGAGATGGCTTGGTTGTAGAAATGGTTGCTTGGTGGGTGTGCTATTTTTATAACTTTGCAAAAAAACAACAACCCCCAAATCAATAAAAATGCAAAATGCAAAATGCAAAATGCAAAATGCAAGAAAGAACGAAAGAAAGAAAGAAAAAAAGATGAAATGATCAGCATGGAACTAACTTTGCTGAAATAGATAACTATATATAGATAACTTTTATTTAGGCTAATTTCAGGAATCTTTAAGGAACCACTTAAATAATAATTGAGCATCTGACAAAAGTGAACCTGTCAGTTAAAAGCTTCCATGAGGATTCCAAGTGCGCCAGGGCTATTAATATATACTTCTGACCAAATCTGCAAAGCATCAGAGGACATGGCTAAAATCCAAAGGCAGAATTATGCAGAGAACAGGACTTTTACAAAAAAAATGCACAGAGACTGGATGCTCAAATGCAGTCGCTTTGTGGCTTCAGCAGACGTGTGCGTTCACAAAGGAAGAGATCAATAGCATTTCATTGCCGTCCCAACCAGCAGAAATCCCTACAGATCAGAGGGCAAAAAAAGATGTCAAAAAGCTGGAAGCTCATTCCAATAACACTATCTCTCTGGTTGCTGCTTTCTTCCTAAGCACTCCTCTGTTAAGACTCTCACAGAACAACTTGTGCCTGCAACTTTGCCTGCCAAAGCCCAGGGCATTTTCAGAATTTCTGGGGTTGGGGTTGAGAGAAAGCACCTCCTTCAAAGATTGGATTCATCTTTAGGAGATAGAATTCCCTAAGGGAACAACACTCCTCCATGTTTCAGCACTGCTTCCGGGGGCATTCTTGGGGAGGGGGATGATGGCTGCCCCCATAACTCTGTTCTCATGGAGTGTTCTTTCCAAACAAATAGCAAACTAGCCATTGCTTTTATGTGGCAAAAGAGTGCTTTTATTCCTGTAACGAAGAAGATATCTTGGATCACTTCATCTTTAATGGTACCCCTCCGCACACCTGAAAGTTCTGAGAATTTGCTCGCTCCCACCCCCATTTGCTGATGTTCATGGGGGAAATGAATGGTCCCATTAAATTAGGGGAGACTTTGGCTCAGCCATATTTTTATGGTGGATCTCTACCCTGAGAAACACCGACAATTGAAGGAAAGGGATTTTCTGGCCTAGTAGACATTTCCCAGAGGAGGCGCTGAGCCATGAGTTACAACGGTCAGGGAAAACCCACAGAGCAGCAGTCCAGGAGTTAAATCAGAATGAGGGATGGATGGTTGCTCAGTAGCAGGAGGTGCCAGAAAATCAGCTTCTCAAAACTCTGAAGGCAATTCCTGAAACCCTGGAAGGCTACTGCCAGTTAGCATGCATAATACCAGGCATCCCCAAACTCAGCCCTCCAGATGTTTTGGGACTACAATTCCCATCATCCCTGACCACTGGTCCTGTTAGCTAGGAATGATGGGAGTTGTAGTCCCAAAACATCTGGAGGGCTGAGTTTGCCTATGTCTGAATAAACCCGAGCTAGATGAACCAAAACTCCCACTCAGTATCCTATGTTCCTAGAAGCACATTTTGAAAACTGACCTGCTACTTCTCAGGACATTAATTACTTTGGTAATAATGAGATGATACATGAGATCTACAGGGAGTGACTGTGTTTCCATCAACACTACCCAGGAGCCCAGTGCAATTAGTTATATCATACTTTCATCAAGTTCCAACCATGTCCTAAGGTTTTCCAGCGTGGTGAAAAATATTCTGCAGCACCACTGCCAAGCTGCAACAGCTTCTGGAAGTTGGCTAATGGGGACGTAGGAAAATACCTGCATGGCCAAATCAAGACTGCAGTGTGCAGCAAAGTAATGTCATGGCTACTTCAGGCTGTACCCCAAAATTCAGTCCTGCCGATTGACCCACCTTCAGAAGCATGTGAATCAACCATCAGGGGCTTTCAACGAAACTAAGCCACATTTCTCCAGAGGGATCACATTTCTTAACAACTTAAAATGCTTTCCAGCAATATGGATATTGCCGGAGATCCGGACTCTAAAGCCCTACTGCTGAAACATCAGTGCTGCTGTTTGGCAAATCCTTGGCCAAGCCAGAAACGAGTGTTTGGAGCGCTGATCACTTTCTCCTGGGACATGAAAGCACTTGGCACCATGACTAACCATGGGGGCTCCTTTCAGCAGCTGTGATTTGTTAATCCACAGTATAATGTGAATTAAATTAGGCTCTTCACACTTAACTAACCCTCAATCTGCATTCTTTTGTAACTCCTGAGGTTTCCGATGCAGCTAACAGCTAATCCCTTCAGCCCTAAACTTCTCCCAGCTGCTGGCTCATAGCTGTTATGGAGGGATTCCAACAATTCAGGGCCAGTAAACTTAATCCTAAAGCTGTTAGGCTCTTCTAAAATAACGAGACCCACCAATTTAAAGCTGTTAGCCTTAATTAACAGGAAAGGAGGCATTCAGGTTACGTGCCGAAGCATAGGGCTTAGCCAGAAAGCCATGCTGCATTGCTTATTCCCCAGCTTCCTTGTGCTCTCTGGCCATGGCGATACTATTGTTAGGATCTTACAGATTATAGTATAGAAAATACTGGCACTTACATCCTGTGTTAGGATGGGCAGGCCAAGAGGATGTAACAGCTTTGCTCAGTTGGCATTAAGAGATGGGGGATAGTTTCAGTTCACAAGGCAACTTGATCTAATTTACACTTTCAAAAAAATAATAATTGCAGATCAAAACGAACCTGAAATTCGCATTCTCTGAATTTTGTAATGCAGTTGTCTAGCTACACAGTGTGCCCAAAAATGCATGCACCAGGGTAAAGAGTGCATATAAATGCAAATATTTGTGGATATGACATACAGAAGTGCATTGTATAAAGGGAAATTGGCAAAAATGTGTGTATTAGGCAAAACTGCATACAGAAATTAGGAGAAAGTTGCACCAAAATGCTGGTAAATTCTCATGAAGATCTAAATAAAAAATAAAAAATGCAAACTGGTATGGAACTGTGGAGGACTTAAGAATGGGAAAATAACAGAGAAACCAAAACTGGCAGTAATCATGATTGCCAAACAACCAGGATCTCAAAAGGTACAGGAACTTAAAAGTTGCTGGTCTTCTTGACTAAGTGCCTTTGTGGGGGGAGCAGGGCCCTGTTGTGATGGGTACCATTGCTAGCATGGTATCTTCATATTGACATTTTGAGTCCTGCTGTGTCAGTGCATGGGCTGTACTGATAGTTATGTACCTTCATTTATAGCACACATATGTACAAGAACAATATTGGCCAAGGCACCCATTGTGAGGATTAATGAAATAGTCTTGATATGGTCTGTGCCTCTTGCAGATGAGTAGACCGGAACACAAGGAATCCAGGAACATAAGGAGATGCCTTACATTTAGAATATTGGTCTATCTAGTTCAGTACTGTCTACATTGACTGGTGATGGCTCTGTAGAGTTTCAGGCAACAATCTCTCCCAATCCCACCTGGAGATGCCAGGGATTGAACCTGGGACTTCCTGCATGGAAGGAAGATGATCTACCACTGAGCTATGGCCCTTCCATGGATGGTCTACAAGGCCAGACTAAGTTGTCTGTGGGCTACTTGGGTACATGTCTGTGCCTGACCTGGACACATTTCTCTCTGGAAATGGAAAGATGCTACCATTGCAGCACCACATATAT
Organism: Podarcis cretensis; assembly: GCF_951804945.1. Lineage (NCBI taxonomy): Eukaryota > Metazoa > Chordata > Lepidosauria > Squamata > Lacertidae > Podarcis > Podarcis cretensis. The sequence goes on along the minus strand of NC_137185.1, from coordinate 34,448,631 downwards.
TTCCATACCATCCTTCCTACTCATGAATCAACTCACTGGTTAATCTAGCTCATTCTTGCTACCTTTGACTGGTAATGTGGTTCTCCAAGGCCTCAGGGAGGAGTCTTTCCTTGCCCTGCTATTTAAAGTTTTTCTAACTAGAAGATTAATATTTTCTAACTGGGATCTTCTACAATCAAAGCATGTGCTCTGCTAATGAGCTACATATACATTTATGCTTAAAGGGCATAAGGGTTGCGTGCTACAACAGGGTAAAGAATACATATCAATGGTAGGTATCAGGTAATTAACGGATGCAAATATATCACCCATCCCCCACCCTGCCCTTCATGCATAATACTAGAATGCAGGGATACCTGGTGAAACTGATTAGAGGGATCATTAGCAGCAAGAGTTAATTGGGGCATGCAGATTTGGAGGCAATATGCACGCAAAAGGGATGGAATATCACCACCGCAGCCTTGCTTGCAAGCTTCCAGAGGCATCAACTGGCCACTATTTTGTGCCAAATACTAGGATAGATGCACCTTGGTTCAATCTCACAAGCAATTCTCATGCTGATGTGGCCGATTTCTAGGCCTCACCCAGAATTTCTAAACATGGTTCAGTGCCAGATCCACTAAACTAGAAAACCTGCATTCTGTTCCTAAATGCTCCTAGACTAGCTAGTCTGAAAAGGAAGTTTGACACATGGCGACCTGGGACCCTCTTCTTCCCATGACATCATGTCTTCTTCTTCTTCTTCTTCTTCTTCTTCTTCTTCTTCTTCTTCTTCTTCTTTCTTCTGCAATCAATCATAGCTGAGTAAGACTGTCTTCCATAAACACAGTTTCAACAGTGGGTCCGTAAGTGACTTTGGAGGCCAGTTCTGGATCCACATGTCCTTCCACAGTGAGGACAGCTCCACAGTGGGAACTGATCATGGTGAGGGTTTGCCAAGAGTGCCTTCCTTGCACATTTCTCCCTTTCGTCCTGAGTTTGAGCATCTTCATAGCCCATGTATTCCATGCCTGAGACCATGCTATTTAAACAGGTTCTGGAGCTCAGGGCTGGCTGCAGACTCCATCTTGCTAAAAGCTTGAGGACTTATTTATTTACAACGAATGTATAACCTGCCCTTCATTTACAGTCTAGGTGAAAGGGGTATGCATCTGTGTGCAAACGGATAAGCTGGGAATGTTGTGTGTATGTGTGCCTGAGTGAAAGGAACCGTGGGGGGTGGACATGCATACTTGTGGTTCGGGCCCCAGCCATTGCTGGCATGTCACCCACAACACGTCAAGACAAAAACACCCCCACAAAGTAATTTTAGAATTTTGGAATGTGATCTGAAAAACAACCCAATGTAAGGAAGGAGCCCTTCAGAGCAACTTAAAAGGCTACTCAAAATGTGTAACCAATATGCTGAGAGTATTTCAGTGTTCTTAATCTACAAAAATGTATATGGCTGCCTCTAAGGATGGATTAGGTTATTAACTTTTTTTTTTAGGTTTATTGGACTGAGAGCACAAAGTCAGCTCAGCATTTCCAACAGTCTCATATATGCACGGTAATCGTCTTGGTTCCTGTTTATCCCAGTTTTGTCTCAGTCAGGCCTTTTTCTTGCTGGGTGTTTTTTAATTGCCTTGGTCCTAGGGCTATAAATCCAGGGAGAAGGGAACAATTTCCAGAATGCCAAGCAGCGCTTTTGGCTCATAAAAAGGGGATTTGCCAGCCACAGCCAGATTAACAATGGTATGGGAAGGGCCACATGCTGGGTGACTTCTGCAAAAGGATCTGACCGTTGCTAACATCATTGTCACCCTCCCTCGTTCGTTAAAAAAGTATTGACCATAGGAATTATTGCATTATCACATTTGCTCGACAGAAATGTTTAGAGAGGGCCTTGTGCACGTGTACAATAATGGTGCAAGAGACACAGGGCTGTGGTGATCAGAAGAAGGGTAGGCAGTGGTGGGTTTTGCCCACAGACACTGGTGGAGCAGAAAGCAGAGAGCCCAGCAGTTGGTGGAACCAGAGCCAATGGCAGGGAGGGCTAACTAATGCTACTTTTGCCCTCCGCCTCGCTGCTGAGTTCTACAACAGCAGCACAGAGACTATGGCAGAGGAAGCTGACAGCCAGGGCCAACCCCTGTAATATATAAGAAAGAGGCTAGACAGCTGGGGACTGCCTGGAATTGGTGGAACAGCCCCCCCCTTTTGCCTTAGAGCAGTGGTTCTCAACCTGTGGGTCCCAAGATGTTGTTGGGTTACAACTCCCATCATCCCTAACCACTGGTCATTCCATGGCTAGGAATGATGGGAGTTGTAGTCCAACAACATCTGGGGACCCACAGGTTGAGAAACACTGCCCTAGAGGACCACCCACCACTGAGGACAGGGAATCAGTGGACCTGCATAGGTTGTCAAGGTACCACTGGCCATTGGCTATGCTGGCTGATGCTGATTTGAGTTGGGTGTCCAAACACAAATTAAAAAACCAGGACCAAACTAGATGTGATGTTGTCATGTAGTTTGGCCTCTTTTTTGTTTGTTAGTTTGTTTAACAAATAGGAAATGCAGGCCCCCTCCCCCAAGAGCCAGAATGGGACCATGGCTTCTGGGGTGGGGATTTAACCCTTTGCACATGTCATGGTCCCAATCAGAATCGCCCACTCCATGCTGGTGGTTGCGTGGCAAGTTTCCTCCCCCAGTTGAAATGAAGACACGGACACGTTGCTTTAAGGTTAATGGGCGTGAAAGGCCACAACTTTATTGATTACGGAATTGAAGGTATTGGCCTTAGGCATTGGCTTCTATCGACTACCCGGCATGGTGACCGGGAAGGGTTGAACACACCGCAGGAGTCCTGTTGAAGTACGCCAACTAGGGTCCCACGGGTGTCACCGCTCGGGGGCGTGCCGGAGGCCCTACCTCTCCAGGCTTCGGACAAGGCCACGCCCCCCCTGGGAGTCCTCTACCGGACTACCCCTTCTCATTGGGGGAAGGTGATGGCGCTCCCTTCCCCCCTCCTTTTTCCTATAATTTGCCCCATGCCAATGCCTAACCGCCAACACCGTGAAAGTTGTGACGATTGCTACGAGGTAGGCGAAAAAACCAACTGGCAGGAAGTGCGCCAATTTGGAAAAATTCCTACCAGGCCCCTTGCGGCGACCAACCGAAGTCCATAGCAAGGCCAATTCTAGCTAAGCCTAAGGGTGGGTGGGATGGGAAAACCGCTCAGCTGTTGGGGCGAGGGGAAAAGAGGGCGGTCCCTGGGCGTGCCTGGCCTTAAGTAGCCCAGGCCGCGCCTCCCCTCGCCCACCGATTGGCGGGCTGGGTTGCAGGCACGCCCAGGGATTCCCCAACTCTCGCGGGGGCAAGGGAAGCCCCCGCGAATGTGGGAGGGTCCTGCTCGCAACGTCCTCTCCTCTCCATGCTCGGAAAGGGCTTTCACAACGAAGGGAAAGCTCTTGTTGTCAACAATGAGAGCTTTCCTTATATTGCAAATCCTGGTTTATTCTTGCTAACCATTGTCGCTAGAGTTTTGATGACATGGGGTACTATGGCTTGTTAAGAACCAGAAGTTCAAGCTGTCAATCACCTCTGTGAAGGAGACTGTGTTAGTCTGAGGCTATTGTAAACCATAATGGATAGTGTTGTAGGTATGATTATGATGGAGTGAAATTTTGCTCAATGGTTTTTTCAATGGTTAAGATTGCAAAAAAATCCATAATTGTAATGTAACACAGATATACTTTTTCTGGCATCTTAAAACACAACTTGCAGTTATGTTTTCAGCTTCTCTGCAATCTTTCCCACTTGCACTCCCATCCTCAAATGAAAGCTGAGATTCGCCTAATTTTAGCAGCTGGTGCGTTCTGAAAAAAATATCTAGAATCAAGAGAATTGGAAAGACTGCATAAATATGAAATATCCCTGGTATGAGAACTTGATCATGCAAGCTCAATATTTGCTTTCCTTTCCCTAAACAAAACAAAAATAATTCGACTCTCTGCAATGAGTTTGAGAAGTATAGGCTGGGGAAACCTATTTTTCCATGGTGAAAAATATCTTCTAAGTATTTTCTGTGATTTACAAGAATTGAGGCCTCTTTATGTGGCCAGTTATACTTGGATTAAAATAACTGGATTCATTTTTGACTGTGTTTTGTCTACGCCAGCTTTTTCAAACCTGGTGGTTTCCAGATGTTTTGGACCCCAACTCCTACCAGTTACAGGAAGCATGCCCAATGGTCAGAGGGGATTGGAGTTGTAGTCCAACAACATCTGGAGGGCACAGTTTGTAGAACACTTGTCTACACAAACACAGGAATATAGGAACATAGGAAGCTGCCTTATATTGAGTCAGATCATTGGTCTATCCTGACTGGTATGGCTCTCTGAGGTTTCAGAAAGGAGCCTTTCTCAGTCTTACCTGGAGATGCCAGGGACTGAATCTGGGGACTTCTGTATGCATAGCATGGGATCTGCTGCTGAACATTGTGTCACCTCTGACAAAAACAGGTAGAAACACAAAAGGAAGAGTGAAGGGGCTTAAAGCATGAGTATAAGACTTCTGCACATCTCATCTTAATAAGCTGAGATATGATCATCTGAACTGGGCCTAGTGAGCATGGAGAGATCTGGTTTTACCATGTTCCAGAGACTCTGAACTTGAAAGAGACCCAGACTTACCCTAAGAATCTTGTTAGAATTCCTGCTCCGTGATAGCAGTCATGGGATTGTTGTCTATCACATGACGGTATATGTTTTGACTCCACAGAGTGGGAAGTGACGGAGACAGGATGGTTGTGTTACTATGTGTTCCGTGAAGTGGGACTATTGTCCTTTTGTTTCTCTTTGCTGTCTGATGCTAGAGAGAGAGGGAGCCATGCTTAAGTGCTCCGTGTGTGTTTATATGTAAATAAAGTAGATTAGCCAAAATGCTGAGTTGCTGAGGTCTGTTACACATGATACGCAAACTCTGCAGATCCCTAAGTGTGCTGGTGTTGGTTGGCATCGGTCACTGTGATGTTTGGGCAGAAGAAAGCTTTTGAAGCTCCCGAACGAAAGACCAGGAGGGAGGGAACATGCTAGTTGGGCATGTGTGTCTGCCAGGGTCCTACTAGAGTGTAGGCCGAGCTCCTGACCTTGGCCTCTGAATAAAAGAATAACGAGGGCTTAAAAGTCACTGGCTCAAATGTTAGTAGCCTAAGGGCTTCTCCAGGATCTACTGGGTGTCGCGCAGGTACGTGTCCCAGTCGCTGAGAGTCTACAGCTGTCTTTTATAGGCTTGTATCTTTTACAGTTCTCCAAGGAGAGCATTAACTTGGGAATGCAGCAGTGTCTCCTTTCAGCTGGCCAGTCTCCAGCTCCCCTCCTCTGAGCCGTTTCCTCTCAGGCAATGTAAATGCCAACCTAAGAAAGCTTTCCTGCTCATGCCAAGGTCTGGAAAGCAACTGCTTCTGGGGTTCCAAGGCTGTACTTACAAAAAAGGGAGCAAGAAAGTGTGGCCGGCTGTTTCGCAGAGTCGGGGGTGGGGATGGGAGGAATGAATTGCCTTTGAGTCTCTCTCAAGCTATTTGTGAAGGTGTGCGAATGTTGTTCACGTGGGGCAGAATGCCTCAGAGCGAACGTATGTACTATTTTGGTTTTGCGGAATGTTCAGAACCTATATGCACATTTGATTCATTTGCTGATTTTGTCTATACAGTGGTACCTCAGGTTACAAATGCTTCAGGTTACAAACACTTCGGGTTACAAACTCCCCTAACTCGGAAGTAGTACTTTGGGTTGTGAACTTTGCCCCAGGATGAGAACGGAAATCATTGGCTTCCTGCGGCCAATCAGAAGCCGCATCAGACGTTCGGGTTCCGAAAAACGTTCGCAAAACGGAACACTTACTTCCAGGTTTGCGGTGTTCAGGAGCCAAAATGTACGAGTACCAAGGCATTCAAGAACCAAGGTATGACCATACTGTTTTTGATGCCCGCTAAAAACATTTTTGTCTAGACAAGCCTACCTAGATGTTTAGAATGTTGATGTGAGGTTTTAATGAGTTTTTACTTCATTGAGGCTTTTAATTATCTGAAACTTATTGATAATTTGATTGCTTTACCTTTTTTCCCTAAACCGAAAAACGTTCGCAAAACGGAACACTTACTTCCAGGTTTGCGGTGTTCAGGAGCCAAAATGTACGAGTACCAAGGCATTCAAGAACCAAGGTATGACCATACTGTTTTTGATGCCCGCTAAAAACATTTTTGTCTAGACAAGCCTACCTAGATGTTTAGAATGTTGATGTGAGGTTTTAATGAGTTTTTACTTCATTGAGGCTTTTAATTATCTGAAACTTATTGATAATTTGATTGCTTTACCTTTTTTTCCTAAACCGCTTTGAGGTTGCTATTTCCCCCCCTTACAATCAAGCAGTATATAAATTTCACAAAACAAACAGTAAGATGGGAGCAGGAAAATGGAAATGTGGAAATGGCAGACAGAAGGCTCCATAAAGGGAAGCTTCCTCGAAGGAGTCGTTTATATTGCCGGTCTAAAATAGCTGCTTCACTCCTCTTACCTTCATGCTACATGTTTTGCATTCACACTGTGGATGTGGGAAAGGCAAAAGCCAATTTAAGCCTCATGTGTGAAAACTGTCTCAACAGTCTTTCAGTGCCAGTTTATATGGATCAAAAAAATAGTGAAGATGTTGAATTCTCTAGTATTAAAAATTTGTAGCAGATTTTTTTTTTTGAGTGTGAGAAGTGGGGTCTGCTTTGGAAAGAGTCATGTTCCAATCGGGAACCCCAACTTTAGGGAACCACAACTGGTTCTGCAAAGTCTGAATAAATTTTACGAGTTTCCCCCTGTTGTACTGTTTTATGATGTTGATGTTTTAAAGATAAAGGTAAAGGGACCCCTGACCATTAAGTTCAGTCACGGACGACTCTGGGGTTGCGGCGCTCATCTCGCTTTATTGGCCGAGGGAGCTGGCGTACAGCTTCCGGGTCATGTGGCCAGCATGGCTAAGCTGCTTCTGGCGAACCAGAGCAGTGCACGAAAACGCCGTTTACCTTCCCGCCAGAGTGGTACCTATTTATCTACTTGCACTTTGACGTGCTTTCGAACTGCTAGGTTGGCAGGAGCAGGGACTGAGCAACAGGAACTCACCTTCTCGGGGATTCGAACCGCCAACCTTCTGATCGGCAAGTCCTAGGCTCTATGGTTTAACCCACAGCGCCACCTGTGTCCCTTATCTGATGTTTTATCTGCCTACAATTTTAATTTGGTAGAGTTCTTAATACTTGGGCACTCGTGTTATTTTCTGTACACTCCCTGTGACCATGAGGAGAAGAGCATTATGTAAATATTTATATGAATCAAAACAAAACAGGTTGCTAGAGCTTATGAAGACTGCGCTAAGGCTTTCCAAGCACTGCAAATATGATGACAACGATATTGTCAACAACCTAAATGAGTATGTACTACATTCAGGTCCCCGCCCCCAGGACTTCACAATCTACAACTGTAGCAAAGCAGAATTGATTTATTCTAGGGGGTCTGTAACATTTTTTTAAAAATAAAACCCACCAGGTCCCTTATCTGTAATAAAAGTGAGGGTGCTATCACCTGTTTATTGACTAAATGTGGAGTTTTTAATCAATCAATTAAACTATGACAAAGCAATAATTTTGGAGAATAAAAGCATGTTTTCATTGTTCTTTGATGCTGAGTGCATATATCTGAAAAGGCTCCCTGTGTGTATGTAGTGATATATTGCCTCTTCTCTGGCAGTGCCTTTTATCTCCTTTTTTACATTATTATATTTAAAACAATTATTAGGTTGTGTGTGTATATATATATATATAAAGGTAAAGGTAAAGGTACCCCTGCCCATAAGGGCCAGTCGTGTCCGACTCTAGGGTTGTGCCGGGGGCCAGCGCTGTCCGGAGACACTTCCGGGTCACGTGGCCAGCGTGATGAAGCTGCTCTGGCAAGCCAGCACCAGCGCCGCACACGGAAATGCCGTTTACCTTCCTGCTATAAAGCGGTACCTATTTATCTACTCGCACTAAAGGGTGCTTTCGAACTGCTAGGTGGGCAGGAGCTGGGACCGAAAGACGGGAGTTCACCCAGCCGTGGGGATTCGAACCGCCGACCATTCGATCAGCAAGTCCTAGGCACTGAGGTTTTACCCACAGCGCCACCCACGTCCCTATATATATATACATACATACATACATATACATATACATATACATATACATATACATATACATACACACACATCTATCTATATCTATCTATCTATCTATCTGTATGTATGTATGTAGCCCAATTAATTAGGGATTCCATTTAGTGGCCTTTTAATCATAGAATTGTAGAGATGGAAGGTTTCTAATCAATTGAATTGATCAAATCTAATCAATCGCCACTCTACAAAAAAACCCAGAGGTAAACACTGCCTGCAGATGTGATATCTGATCAATGAAAGTTGCAAATGTGCCATTAACTAGGGATGCAAAGATCAGTCTATTTCAAGTCATGTCAGTTTCACATGTATTCATTCATAAGTTTGTTTTGTTCTATTTCCACATAAATCAGTAATTTAAAGAACGTACAAAAAGTGTATTAAAATATGCATCTGATCACAAAATATTTTTAATACCCTATTTAAATACCCTAGTTTTTCTTGGGGAGGGCAGCTAGCTTGGGCTTTATGCATCCTATCACATTTATTTCTAACTCATTTTGATTTGTGTTTTGGGCAGAGTATTATATTGCAAAAATTTAGGGATGGGAAAATTCCAGAGGACAGACCTGGATCAAAAGGGAGGGTGGGGAGAGAGAATGTCTGTGTTCTGGGCAGTGGCGGCAGTGGGGGGTGGCAAAGCCATATTCTGCATGGAATAGAGAGGAGAGAGGCATGTTGAAGCACATGCTCAGCGACCCCTTGTGTCCCAACTGAGTTCCCCTTATCAGAAGAAACGGGTAAACTCAATTTTACTTCATGGAATTTTATTTCATTGTAACCCATTTTGATGTGCAGGAGTTTCTCATGAAAGCCCCTATAGGAAACCCTCAGGAGGAATTCACAGTCACCCCCCCCCCAGGCAGAGGCAGATTTAGGGGAGCACAATTGGTTCGGTTGCACTGGGCATGGAGCCTCGGGGCGCAGTGGGGGACGGCACAACTATGGCTTAGAAAGGAGTGCAAGAGGTGGGGCGCGCCGAATTTTGGTGTTGCACAGGGCACCACTGAAATTTGAGACCCCAAGGTCTACTGCTGCCCCAAGAAGAGCACAAAACTTTCAGGCAGCTATTGATCTACTTTCTATATAAATTTACCATATTTTTCACCCTATAGGATGCACCGGCCCATAGGACGCACCTAGTTTTTTGTGTTTTTTTGGGGGGGGGATAAAGAAAAAAAATTATTTCCCCCCCCCCCCAGCCGCGGGAACTTCCTGAAGCCTGGAGAGACCCCTCTCGCTCTCCAAACTTCAGCGAAAGCCTGCATTCGCCCCATAGGACGTACACACATTTCCCCTTCATTTTTGGAGGGGGAAAAGTGCATACTATAGGGTGATAAATACGGTATATATGGTGCCTGCTCAGGGCCGGATTTAGGTTTCATGAGGCCCTAAGCTACTGAAGGTAATGGGGCCCTTTATATGTCCGGCTGTCCTTTGTCAAAAACAAATTGTTGCTGTTTTTTGTGTTGAATATATGCTATAAGGTAATTTATGGACCTAATAGGTATCTAAAGCCATTTGCACATAACAAAATATGTATTTTATCAAAGTAATTGTTGAACTGAAATACAATTAAGAGCTATATTAATAGTGAAATACAATTAAAAAGAAGTATATTTTGGGGGGCACCCCAAGAGAGTTGGGCCCTAAGCTATAACTTGTTTAGCTTATACGTACTCTCTCTCTCTCTCTCTCTCTCTCTCTCTCTCTCTCTCACACACACACACACACACACACACACACAAACCAACAAACAGCAAATAGCCATTTTATTAGGATGCAGTAAGTTGGCAAAGGGTTATGCAGCTGTCAGCATGCCAGACTTTGGCTGGGTTAGACCTGGGTTCACATCTCTGATGTTCAGTGGGTAATCTGTGGTCAGGCATTATCTGAGCATAGCCCACACCACAAGGCTATTATTAGGAGGGAGAAGTGAAATGCCCCACACCTGTGTATACCACCATGAGCTCAGGTGCTATAGCAAATAATGTTATTGCTTCTGTTCTGAAGGAAAAAAGAAGACCTGGCGCTGTGATCCCATTGCATTCTCTGCTACACTGCTGCTTAATGGTCTTCCTTCTTTCGCCAAACTTTTATTAGGCATTACAAAAATAGCCATCATAAGACATCCATATATACATTTTTAAAATATATACAAGTTTTTAAAATATATAAAAAGCAAGAGACATATAAAAATACAACGATGGCGATGTTCATTGAGGTTTCTTCCCACCATTCACCACTCTAAGAGATACTATTGACAAAAACTCAGCGATCCTTGCAGTTAAAGGTAAAGGGACCCCTGACCATTAGGTCCAGTCGTGACCAACTCTGGGGTTGCGGCGCTCATCTCGCTTTATTGGCTGAGGGAGCCGGCGTACAGCTTCCGGGTCATGTGGTTATCATGACTAAGCTGCTTCTGGCGAACCAGAGCAGCGCACGGAAACGCTGTTTACCTTCCCGCCGGAGCGGTACCTATTTATCTACTTGCACTTTGACGTGCTTTCGAACTGCTAGGTTGGCAGGAGCAGGGACCGAGCAATGGGAGTTCGCCCCGTTGCGGGGATTCAAACCGCCAACCTTCTGATCGGCAAGTCCTAGGCTCTGTGGTTTAACCCACAGCGCCACCCACGTCCCTTCCTTACAGTTACTTCCGGGTTAATGTCAGAGAGATAGAATCTAATATTTTCAATGGTCTTATGGGGGTTATGGATATCAGTTCACTTACTGAACTCAAAAACAAAGTTCAGTAAGATAAAATATATAGAATACCTCTAAAAATATAGAAAACCCAAGCACTGCTTTGGAATATTAACAACCTGAAAATTTATCCCCTAAGCTGGCTAGCTCACCACTTCATCTAGGCAGACTAACCCACTGGGTGAATTCTCTCTGACCAGGTTACATATATTTTCCCCCCACCATTTTACCATTTTAACAATAAGAAGAGCAGCTGGGCTGAAATATGTTTGGCTTTCAACAAATTTCATTGTCATCTATTGCTCCTATTAGGTGGTTGATCAGGCACTGACCCACTGGATCAAGTCAATTTGTTTTTGTATTTCAATAATTTTGCCTATGTTGACTATATCTTAATATTCTTATTTTGGATTAAAGTTGCGCTTAACTTTTCTATATTATTTACAAGCATTCTATATCTTTTATTCTCCAGCTTTGGCATCAGCATATTCTTGAGTGCGAAAATATCAGAAAGAACTATTGCCTTTTGCAGTCTCTTATGTAATATATAACTACGTTATTATTATTTTTAATGCACACTTAGAAGTGACAGAGATGAACAAGCCCTTGCAAAGGTGAATGAGATTTGATTTCTCAAGTAACTGAAAGGTTTCTAAAACTCCTACCTATTAATCCACTTGTGTAAGTAGATAATAAATGTGTGGGTCATGTTTTCCTTTTATCTGTTCACCACCCTCTGCTATGAACAGAAACACAAAAGATGGTGGACTATTATATTCAGACATGGACCCTTATAGGTAAGCACCATTCTGAAATTAAGAGAATTTCCTCCTGCTGAAACTCCTGAATAAGCACAACACTCCTGAAAAAGTGGAGTGTTGTTTAAAGAGTGCTTAAGCACTCCATTTCGCGGTGGTGCTGGGGAGGGACTTTGCCTTTATTGGATGAACTTGGCAATTGGCATTCACAACAGCAGACCTAGCCAGAAAAGCAAAGCAGAACTCCTTTGACGCTGAGTGACGATACTTGATATACACTTCGCTCCAAATCACAAGATGATAACCTCCTCCTCCTTTCCCTAGTACAGTTTCACTTGGCATTTGGCAGTAATAGAGTTACAAAGAGATTTTATGCTAGTGCCGAGTCTGATTCCATCCCAACCTCCTACAAAGTTGCCAACCCTTTGCAAGTGGCAAAATTGGGAGGCGGCCATTTTGGCAAAACTGGGGGAAGCCAGAAGCAATGTCTATTCAGGCATTGTGGCTGGTGGTAGGCGTTGGGTTTCCTCCCGGCTCATGGAACCCTTACAGGAAGCCCTGCTCTCACATTGAATGGCTTCCAAGTGATGCCATGCAATGCCCAGTTCCAAATCCAATCAGAGTGAAGGCAATTATTCCTGCCTCACCGCCAACCCTGAGACAGGAGTCCCACAGCCTACATTCAGTCCTCAAGGTCTCTCTATCAGGTCCTGGGGGTGCTATGAGTGGAACAGCTCAATCAGTAAAGCATGAGACTCTTAATCTCAGGGTTGCGGGTTTGGGCCCCATGTTGGGCAAAGCATTCCTGCATTACAGGAAGTTGGACTAGATGACACTCGTGCTCCCTTCCAACTCTATGATTCTATGATGCCCAGGCCACACCCCTTTCCCATCGGCCATCTCTCACTAGGCCACACACCCCTTGAGTGCTTTTGCCATTCTGGAATGTGTTATAATGCCTCTTCCTTGCCTGGAATAAGAATTCAGAAATGTGCATTTGTGTGTGTGTGTGTGTGTGTGTGTGTGTGTGTGTGCATACTCCTTTTTTGTGACTAATTTTATTAAGACAGCATCCTGGAGGCCTTATGCTTAGAGCAGAACGGCAGGATACAAATATACATGTAAATAAATTCATGTACACACACATGCCACACACCACTTTTTCTGCTCTTTTCCTCCGCTGAAAAGCTGAAAAGTTGCTGTTGGAATGTTTTAAAGGGGCAGCAGGAGGTGAGGGGAAGAGTTTAACAGCACACTCACCTGTTGGGTTTCTTGATAAGGGGGAGGGGGCACAGTCTGTGTGGCCATCATTGTCAGAGCTGGCGCTGGGGAGACATGTTGCATCCTGGGGTTGATTCACATCTAGAACCTGTTGGTGGGAGAAAGTTCAACTTGGGTTAAGGAACCGCAGAAGGAAGAGGACAGAAGGAAGCATGACACACATGCAAGAAGCCAACCGACAGTGGTGCCATGAGGTAATGACTGAAGAGTCTGAAGGGGCTCTCTTTGTGTAGTAACATGTATGGTGAATATGATAAATTGTGTCTGAGTGCCCTCCTGCTCTCTCTGCTGAGTAGGAACCCTGTAAATCTACCTTGAAGTCCTGCCCTGTGTGCCCCACTCTCAGCCACACCAAATTAACCCATCATGAAACATCAGAAGAAGAAGAAGAAGAAGAAGAAGAAGAAGAAGAAGAAGAAGAAGAAGAAGAAGAAGAAGAAGAAAGAATAATGTCAACATCTGCTGGTGGCTCTTAGGAGCAGCTGACCCTTGGAAGGTATGCAAAACTCACACAGCAAATGCTCTCTGCCTACCATCATGAGGACACACCTACAGGTAACAGTACAAATTTATTCTAATTTAAAATATTTCTTCTGCAGGCACACATTTATTCAGCGATTCTCTGCCAACCATTCCAACATAACCACACACACACACACACACACAATGAGATGGAGCTGCACTGATGGGTCTGAAATGGCCAGAATGGCATGGGGAGAGGCTGCCCGCAAAGAGATGCCTTCCTAGAATGGTGCCCATAGAACTTGTCCAGCAATGCCTCTGATGTTGTCATGTCCTGGAGAACATCTACCTCATACCTTCATGCATTAGTTGGAAGGCCTGACGGTGAACACTCATGTCAGGGGCAAAGGTAAAGGTAAAGGGACTCCTGACTGTTAAGTCCAGTCACGAACGACTCTGGGGTTGCGGCGTTCATCTCACTTTATTGGCCGAGGGAGCCGGCATACAGCTTCCAGGTCATGTGGCCAGCATGACTAAGCCGCTTCTGGCGAAACCAGAGCAGTGCACGGAAACGCCGTTTACCTTCCCGCCAGAGCGGTACCTATTTATCTACTTGCACTTTGACGTGCTTTTGAACTGCTAGGTTGGCAGGAGCAGGGACCGAGCAACGGCAGCTTACCCCGTCACGGGGATCTGAACCGCCGACCTTCCGATTGGTAAGCCCTAGGCTCAGTGGTTTAGACCACAGTGCCACCCGCATCCCTTTTCATGTCAGGGGTAGGGATGGAGAAATTTGTCAATTCAGCTCTCTAGTTTCTCAGCGTGGTGTAGTAGTTAAGAGCAGTAGACTCGTAATCTGGTGAACTGGGTTTGTGTCTCCACTCCTCCACATGCAGCTGCTGGGTGACCTTGGGCTAGTCACACTTCTCTGAAGTCTCTCAGCCTCACTCACCTTACAAAGTGTTTGTTGTGGGGAAGGAAGGGAAAGGAGATTGTTAGCTGCTTTGAAACTCCTGAAGGGGAGTGAAAGGCGGAGTATCAAGTCCAAACTCCTTTTCTTTCATACAGAAACCAAATATTTTTTCATCTCATCCGGATCAGAACAAATTCAACATTCCCAAAGATAATTCCACACTTGATGTATTGATTACAGGTTGAGTTTTCACACCACATGAGCCAGATCTCTAGTGGTGCAGCAATAAAACTGCTAGCACATTTGTAAAGCTAAGCAGGGTCTGGTATGGTTTCAAATTGGATGGGAGACCATGTGAAGAGATTCCTGCATGTCTGGGTGCTGGACTAGATGATCCTTGGGGTCCCTACCCAACTCCACAATTCTGTGGTTCTACCTCAAACACAAGGCTATTCAGCAAAATCAGTTTGCTTGTACAGCTGTGAGTCACTGAGTGTGTACCATGTAAGCAAGTGAAAAACATCCCAAAATATTTGGATGAGACCCACAAATTACTCATTCTGATCCTTTTTCAGCAGAATGATGGCAGAATAAAATATCAGGTCTTTATTGTCTTTCATCAACAAAGAAGAATTCTCGCTGGCTTCCAAGGTCTGTTCTAATTAATATCTAGGGTACCAAAACTCTTCAGATTATTCCCTCAAGATTCCGTGTTAAATTACCTACTCTTGCTGACTCAAAGTTTAATTTTAGCTGGTGTAGCTCCATGCCCTCTTTTGTTAAAAGTGGTGAAAGGTTCCTTATTTCCACATAGTCTCAGTCATGAACCCAGAACCTAAGCATGTTCATACATTCAGGGCAAACACATGTGGGCTTCAAGTGGAGAAGGTATGCAAACCCAGCCCCATTATGTCCTCATGCACATAAGCTCTACTTCAGAGCTTTTGGATTTGGCACTAAACTTTGAAGGGGGATTTTAAGTGAGGAATGAGGAACTCTGGTAACAGAGGGTTCCAGATCATGGGGTGGATTCCAGACACATCCACAATCCACCTTCACATTGAATGCAAAGGTTCAGAGTGGAGACAGCATTTGTGTGGATGTTTGCGGCTGTTGATGAGCTGACCTCTGTGCCTGTTCAGTCTCCTTGTCATAGAATCATAGAGTTGGAAGAGACCACAAGGGCCATCGAGTCCAACCCCCTGCCAAGCAGGAAACACCATCAGAGCACTCCTGACATATGGTTGTCAAGCCTCTGCTTAAAGACCTCCAAAGAAGGAGACTCCACCACACTCCTTGGCAGCAAATTCCACTATCGAACAGCTCTTACTGTCAGGAAGTTCTTCCTAATGTTTAGGTGGAATCTTCTTTCTTGTGGTTTGGATCCATTGCTCCATGTCCGCTTCTCTGGAGCAGCAGAAAACAACCTTTCTCCCTCCTCTATGTGACCTCCTTTTATATATTTGAACATGGCTATCATACCACCTCTTAACCTCCTCTTCTCCAGGCTAAACATGCCCAGCTCCCTTAGCCGTTCCGCATAAGGCATCGTTTCCAGGCCTTTGACCATTTTGGTTGCCCTCCTCTGGACACGTTCCAGTTTGTCCGTGTCCTTCTTGGACTGTGGTGCCCAGAACTGGACACAGTACTCCAGGTGAGGTCTGAGCAGAGCAGAATACAGTGGCACTATTACTTCCCTTGATCTAGATGCTATACTCCTATTGATGCAGCCCAGAATTGCATTGGCTTTTTTAGCTGCCGCGTCACACTGTTGGCTCATGTCAAGTTTGTGGTCAACCAAGACTCCTAGATCCTTTTCACATGTACTCCTCTCAAGCCAGGTGTCACCCATCTTGTATTTGTGCCTCTCATTTTTTTTGCCCAAGTGTAATACTTTACATTTCTCCCTGTTAAAATTCATCTTGTTTGTTTTGGCCCAGTTCTCTAATCTGTCAAGGTTGTTTTGAAGTGTAATCCTGTCCTCTGGGGTGTTAGCCACCCCTTCCAGTTTGGTGTCATCTGCAAATTTGATCAGGATGCCCTTGAGTCCATCATCCAAGTCGTTGATAAAGATGTTGAATAAGACTGGGCCCAAGACAGAACCCTGTGGCACGCCACTAGTCACTCTTCTCCAGGATGAAGAGGAACCATTGATGAGCACCCTTTGGATTCAGTCAGTCAGCCAGTTACAAATCCACTGAGTGGTAGCATAGCATTTTACCAGCTTCTTTACAAGAATATCATGGGGCACCTTGTCAAATGCCTTGCTGAAATCAAGGTAGGCTACATCCACTGCATTCCCTTCATCTACCAGGCTTGTAATTCTGTCAAAAAACGAGATCAGGTTAGTCTGACATGACTTATTTTTCAGAAATCCATGCTGACTATTGGTGATCACAGCATTCCTTTCTAGGTGCTCACAGACTGTTTGCTTAATGATCTGCTCCAGAATCTTCCCTGGTGTTGATGTCAGACTGACTGGGCGGTAATTATTTGGGTCCTCTCTTTTCCCCTTTTTGAAAACAGGGACATTTGCCCTCCTCCAGTCTGCCGGGACTTTGCCTGTTCTCCAGGAATTCTCAAAGATGACTGCCAGTGGTTCTGAGATCACATCTGCCAGTTCTTTTAATACTCTTGGATGCAGTTCATCTGGCCCTGGAGACTTGAATACATCTAAACTATTTGTTTGAATTCCTCTTTGGTGGTTTCCCCCCCTTTCCATTTTTTGTACACATCCTTTTTTAATCTTAACTCCGTTAAAAGTTCTTTAGATAGCCACCCTGGCTTCTTTAGGCACCTTCCATGTTTCTGTCTCATTGGTATTGCCTGAAGTTGTTCTTTTACTATCTCCCTCTTAACAAACTCTCAGCCATCATGAACTCCCTTTCCTTTTAGTATTACTGTCCAAGGGATCTCACCCAGCACTTCCCTAAGTTTTATGAAGTCGGCTTTCTTAAAGTCAAGAAATTGATTCCTAGTATGCTTGGCTGCTCCTTTCCGCTGTATGGTAAAATTCAGAAGAGCATGATCACTCGCACCTAATGATCCTTCCACTTCTACCCCACTAACCAGGTCATCAACATTGGTTAGGACCAGATCTAAAATGGCTGTTCCTCTTGTTGCTTCTCCCACTTTCTGGACAATGAAGTTGTCTGCAAGGCCAGTGAGGAATCTGTTTGACCTTATGCTCTTGGCTGAGTTTGACATCCAGCAAATATCCGAGTAATTGAAGTCCCCCGTTACTACTATCTCCCTTCCTTTTGCATGCTCGGCCATCTGTTCCAGGAAGGCATCATCTATGTCCTCCATTTGGCTTGGGGATCTATAGTAAACTCCCACAATGAGGTCACTGTTATTCTTCTCTCCCTTAATTTTGACCCAAATGCTCTCACTTTGGCTTTGAGGTTCTAAATCTTGGATCTCTTCACAGGTATATACATCCCTGACATATAATGCCACCCCTCCTCCTTTCTTGTCTGGTCTGTTTCTCTGAAATAGATTGTATCCCTCCATTATTACATTCCAATCGTGGGACTTATCCCACCAGGTTTCAGTGTTGCCTATTATGTCATATTTAGTTTGCTGTACCAAGAGCTCAAGCTCATCTTGTTTATTTCCCATGCTTTGCGCATTAGTGTACAGACATTGAAGTCCATTAATCATTCCCCCGTGTCTCTTATTTAAGGATTTTTTCCTCCCACCACTAGGTCTGCGTGCTGTTTGCTCCATTTGGTCTATGACATTTGGATGATCATCTTCATCAATTGATAGACTCCTACCTTCAGGAGCACTGTCTCCCTCCCCCACATTAGTCAGTTTAAAGCCCTCCTGATGAGGTTTCTGAGATTTTTGGCAAAAACATTCCTCCCAACCGTTGTGAGGTGCAGCCCATCACTTGCCAGAAGTCCATCTTCAATAAACTGCAGCCCGTGATCTAAGAATCCAAACCGTTCCTGTTTACACCATTTGTGAAGCCAGCTGTTCACTTCCACTATTTTTCCCTCTCTTCCTGGGCCACGTCGTTCAACTGGGAGGACAGATGAGATGACAATTTGTGCATTTAATTGCTTCAATTTCCTGCCCAGATCCTCATAGTCTCTTTTGATCTTCTGGAGGCTATTGCTTGCAGTGTCATTGGTTCCCACATGAACCAAGAGGAAGGGGTATTTGTCAGTGGGTTTTATGATTCCTCGCAGTCGTTCAGTTACATCTTGGATCTTAGCCCCGGGGAGACATCACACTTCCTGAGACATCTTGTCAGGCCCACAGATCACTGCTTCTGTTCCCCTCAGTAGGGAATCCCCTATCACCACTACACGCCTCCTCTTAGGTTTGGTCGGGGTTCTTCTGTGAGCTGTCCATTCCAAGGTCGCCTGCACATTCCCTGTGGACTGACTTTGCTGCTCGTCTTCATATACCTGATCGACTGTAATGAGGGAGAGATCCTCAAATGGAGTCTGCTCTTCCTCTTCCATGCTAGGGGAGAGGACCTCAAAGCGATTGTGTATTTCTAAACAATCAGAGCGAACCCTGGGCCTCCTACTTCTTTGAGTCTCGTTTCTCCATATATCTGGCTCCTGTGTTGGTGAACTAGCCTCCTTCTCAGGGGAGTCCCCTGTCACCTCCTTGTCCAGGTGCTATTACATCCTGGCTTCTTTCTTAGGGCATATGATCTTCAATCTGGATTTGGACTGGGCAGTCTTTCAAGCAGAAGACTCCTTCAAACACAGGACTGTTCTCCGACAGCTCTTCAGGACATTTGGCTGCCCTGTGGCACCATGATTCATGGGTGGCTTACCTTTTTCTGTTTTGATAATGGGAAGCAAGCTGCACCAATGTATGGATGGAGAAAGAACTTAATGCAGGATCAAGCCCTGGCAGATGTGGACTTCAGGGCACAGGTAGCTTGATGGCTAAATAAACCCTCCTTGTTAGAGGCAGTATGACTCTGAACACCACTTATGGAGGGAAGCAGCAAGAGAGGGATGGCATTCATTCCTTGCTTCCCAGAGGGCATCTGCTTCCCAGAGGGTAACTACAAGGAATAGGATGCTGGACGAGATGGACCTATGGTGTGATCTAGTGGAGGTTGGCCCATATGGTAAAATGGGGCACTGTACCACCAACCTCAGCCTGCCCTCAGCCAGCCCCAGCAGGCCTGCCTTCTTAATTACACTGAGTGTAATCAAGGTTGGCACATTCGTACTTACTGACCAGAATGTGCTGCTTCTTGCTTCTCATGACCTTGGACCCTCAGCTTTCTTGACCCCCGGATCATCTGACTACGTGAATAGAGATATTCCCAACCTTAGGACTGGACTGGACCTTGTATATGGACTCTGCCTCCAGGCAAGTACCCCCCTGCGACTTGGCTGGCTGGCTGGCTTCTCCCTCCACTGAGCTCTGCTGTGACTGGCAGCACAGGACAACGACAAATGTTGTTTCCAGCAACTGAAGGAGACTGGAAACCCTGCTTAAGAAAGCTGGAGCCAGCTGGTTCTCATCAGGAGCAAGAAGGTAGATCAACAGCAGGTGGAGTCACTTCGCCTTCTGCTCTTTCCGGCTGCTGCTCAGCAGGTGAAGCCGACTTCTGGCCCATGACATGCTGCTTGCCATTGGCTCTGACTTCACCTTCTGCTGACCTGTCTGCCTGCCAGCCTAAAAGGTAAAGGTAAAGGTAAAGGTACCCCTGACCATTAGGTCCAGTCGTGACCGACTCTGGGGTTGCGGCGCTCATCTCACTTTATTGGCCGAGGGAGCCAGCGTACAGCTTCCGGGTCATGTGGCCAGCATGACTAAGCCGCTTCTGCCGAACCAGAGCAGTGCACGGAAACGCCGTTTACCTTCCTGCCGGAGCAGTACCTATTTATCTACTTGCACTTTGACGTGCTTTCGAACTGCTAGGTTGGCAGGAGCAGGGACCGAGCAACAGGAGCTCACCCTGTCGCGGGGATTCGAACCACCGACCTTCTGATCGGCAAGCCCTAGGCTCTGTGGTTTAACCCACAGAGCCACCTGCGTCCCACCTGCCAGCCTACCAATCCCAAATGGCACTAGGCATCACTGGAGTGAGCTAGCAGGGCTCCCCTTAAATTCCTTGTAGTGCAACTTCTCCTGACGTGCCTGATCCTCACATGACTTGCAAATTGTGTTTCTTTTTTAAAAAATGGGAGTTGGATCTTCTATTTTTGGGCTGCTATTTTTGACCTCCCCTCCTCCCACTGAATACTGTAGTTTTCATAGCTTTGGTGTTGTTTTATGCCTTAGATGACGGAATGGTTTTGATTATTATTAATAAAGTACATTTTGAAAACAGGCTTGAAAAACAATGGGCTCATTAGAGAAGCATTCATTAGATCTTGTTGACATTAAACCCATTAGACCAATTAACATTCCATTAAATGGCACTGAGCCTTCCTCAGAGCACCAATGAGTTAATCTCTGCATCATGATAATTGCTCTGTGAGCATCTGAGAGGTGTATCCTCAAACGCCGGAATTAACGACAGGCCCTCCCCCCCTGAGAAAAATAAACCAGGACTAATTGTGAAGCCTCAAGACACTCAGGGTAGGCAAAACAACAGATCCACACCATCTCCCTAGCAGTGGAGCAAATGTTTGCTTAAAGCAATGACTGTATCATGTGTGAATGTTGCATTCTCCTCCGCTTAGAGCCATGCTGGTTGAGGCAGATGGGAGCTAGGAGTCCCACAACATCTGCAGAGCAAACTCTGATTTACAGGATCCAAAGTTTGTAGGAACATACAAGTTTGTGGGAACATGCAAGCAGGGCAGGTGGGGGGTTGGCCTTCAGAAGAAGAAGAAAAAATTACAATTAATCTGAGCAACACTAGTAAAGTGTTGTGGCACCCTATATTCTTATTTAGGGTGGCACCACTCAAGGAAGCTTACAACAATCATCTAAAAATTACAATATCATATGAGCAAGTCAAAAAAAGAGGCATAGTCAGCTGGTATTTTTTAAAAAAAGCAGCCGCCGCCCCCCCCCCCCCCAGCATTGTTTGCTTCATAAAATAGAAGATTCTGGAATTAAAGAATCTTCAAATATGCTGAGGGAGGATGGAGCCAGCCACACCAAGCTGCTCCATTAGCTGGATGCAGCCACCAAAAAGGCCCTGTCTCTAATCCCACCCAGCCATGGTTCCATCTTTGACAGGACACGGAGAAGGGTTTCTGCTTCTCGACTTAAGGAATGGGCAGGGTGCTATGAAAGGAAGCGATCCCTATGGTATTCTGGACTTAAGACATCTAGGGCTTTAAAGGTAATCCCCAAAACTTTGAATTGTACTCAGAAGCAAGCACAATTTTTACAGGGTCGGTGCAACATGATCCCAAGGGCAGGTGTCCACCAGCATCTTTGCAGCCAAATCCCGGACCTCAAAAATGAAGACATTTGTTGTGGCACAAGGTTTCGTGAACTAGAGTCCTCTTCATCATACACATGAGGTTTAGTGCCTCTACTGAAATGGACTCTGGCTCCATGAAAGCTTATGCCATAGTAAATTTATTAGGATTGTATACAAAGTAGTTTTAAGTCAGTCATTCTGTTAGCTCTCTCATTCCCCTATTTCTCCCAGTTACACTCTGGGTTTTCCACCAAGACTCCAGAGCAGATTTGGGGAGGGCATGTGGCTAACATTTCCTTGGCACAATCATAAATCATAGTGCCAATGGAACATGGACATTGGAAATGGTCCTTCGTCTTTTAAGATGCCACAAGACTCTCCAACCCCCTTCCCTGCAACAGATTTTCACAGCTACCTCTCTGGGAATTACTCAAAGAGCAGTTCTAAATCCTGACATTATAAAAATAAAAAATAAAAAGAGGTTGAACTGCTCTTATCCAAAACAGGGTTTCATTCCAAGGCCTAATTTTATTCGTTGAGCATTTTTCTTTATTTCTTTCTTTTCTTTTTTAAGGCACAAATTCTTTAGAGTTTAATTCATCTCTAGTTAATACAGCACTAATGAATTCTTGGCCATAAGCCCACATAGCTCTAAGTGAAGATAACAGCTATTCATATGCCGCAACTCTCAGCCGACTAAGAAGGATGAAAGTCCCACTGAACATTGTGGTAGTTACTTCCAAGTAGGAATGTTTAGGAAGCGGGCTATCAAGGGCTGGCTCCAAAGAACCCTGAGTTTGAAAAACACCCAGAAACTTCAACAGGTGCAGAACACAAGAAACCAGCTTGTTAAAAGACCAAGGGCCATGAACATATTTGACCAGTGTTGGAAGATCTCCACCAGCGTCCAGTTTGTTTTCAGGCTCAATTCAAAGGTTTTTTTTGGTCTTTAAAACCCTAAACAACCTTCACCTTTACAGGGAACCAGACAGAGGGCCTTCTCGGTAGTAGCGCCTGCCCTGTGGAACGCCCTCCCTTCAGATGTGAAGGAAATAAGCAGCTATCTTCTCTTTAAAAGACATCTGAAGGCAGCCCTGGTCAGGGAAGTTTTTAATATTTAAAGCTGTATTGTTTTTAACACTTAATTGGAAGCCGCCCAGAGTGGCTGGGGAAACTCAGCCAGATGGGCGGGGTATAAATAATAAATTATTATTAATATTATTATTCACCAACTTGGTCTCCTTCAGATGTATTGGACTACACTTCCCATCAGCCTCACCCAGCATGACATTTTCCTCTCCTTTCCTTTATCAGCCACACCGATACCCTGAGTAATGGTGTGCAGGGACACAAAAGCCCAGGGGACTATGGGAGTTTGCTACTACATGCTTATACCAATGTTTGAGAATGATAGCAAGGAGGTAAACAGCTGCAAGGACTGACAGTGGGTTTCCTGCTGGGGCTTTGATGCTGGTTCCTGACACCCAGAGATAAATCTAACAGCTTAAAGAAACAACTAGTCACCAAATTAGAATTTATCAAATTGTGATCAAGCTGCTGTATTACAACTTAACAAGAAGTTCAGTTATACCTGTTTGGGGGATGAATGGAGACCATGGTTTCTTGTCCTATTAAAGCTGTTGATTTACTTAGCAATGCTAAGACGATTATGTCATCACCAATTACTGCTGTTACGAAGGGTCACTGTGCTTATTTTGCATATAACTCCTATAATTGGATTGTCACAAACTTTTTGCATTTCATTACCATTTAATCCCAACCACTACGTCCACCTCTCTCATTTACACCTAGGTAAACCTGTCAGTTCAGGATTTCACTTCATGCATCTGCGGAAAGCTTATGCCATAATTAATTTGTTACTCTTTAGACTGCCTCAAGATTCTTTCCTGTTTTCCCCCCTTTCCTGTTTCCCTTAACCCAGCATCTCTGAAATCCCCACAGTTGCTTACTCTCCTCGAAGCCAGGAGAAGAAGTGGGAGGAAAGTTGCTCAAGGGAGCAGAGCAGCTTCTAGCTACTACGTTCAGCTTAATTGTGGAGAACCACAGGTTTCCTCTAGGTGAGGCATCTAATCATAGCCTGCATTTTTATTGAGGCTTGATCAGGGCCTGTATTTTAAAATGAGCCTAAAGATCTTCAAATGTTTCATGCCAGGCAGAAGAGCAGCTGCCTAAGAACCTTGGCAATGTTTTTCCTCCTAGACAAGGGGCCCCCCTGATTTATAGCAGAAAACAATTCTCAAAGTCAAAGGGAATTACAGGCTGACAGCCAAGGTTACACTGACCCTACATATTACAGAAGATAAAAAAGCAGAGAAAAACATAATTAAGAGTGGGTAAATAGTAAAATAAAACCATGTGCCTCCCATTAAACTTGAGCCATATTTTCCTAAGGTTGAAAGGTCAAGAGCAGTGAAAAAGGCAACTGGCTTGGCTGGAGAAGATAGGTTTTCTTTCTTTCTATTTTTGAGGCTGAGAAACAAGAGAAGAAGAGCTGGCAGAAAGGAAGAGAGTATTTTGGGAAGTCTTTTTCTAAAGTTGTTTCTTTCTTAAACTGAGATCCTTTTAAGATTTCTTTTCCTTTTAAAAGGTTATTTATGTTATGTATTAAATATATTGGCTTAAATGTAATTATGCAAAGGAATTAGAAGCTAAGAAATGTTAAATCCTTATGCTAGATTCTTATTTCATATAGTTGGAAGAGATCACAGGGGCCATCAGCCACCGGCCCAGCCCCCCCTGCCAAGCAGGAAACATCATTAGAGCATACATATGGTTGTCAGGCCTTTGTTTAAAAGACCTTCAAGAGAAGGAGATCTTTCAATGCAAGATCCTTGACATCTGTTTAAGATAAAAATTTGAGATTAAACCATTTGTTTTGGAGGGCAATAGGGCGAGGTGAGCTGGTAATTAAGGTTCCTTGTTGAGACACATGTAAGATATATTACTACTTATTTGTCATTTATAGATAGAAGAATATATAGCTTTTTGTTTCCCATAAAAGGACAAGAGGAAATGGGTGTATCTTTTGTGATTGGTTCTAGCAAACAGCCAATAGGAATTTCAACCAGGCTGATTGGACAGAGGCAGCCACAGGAGGAGCAAGGGGGCTGGATTAAGGAAATATAAGTGCTGGCCAGAATGGCAGGAGGCCAGGCCAGAGCTTGGTAACCATATCCCACTGTGCCTCATATTTATTTGTCTGACAAATAAATTATTATTTTAATTTCTCTATTGCTGCGTTGAATATTTCATTCCAGCTAAGCGTTAACCACAAGCAGGGTGCTACATGGGGAGTGCAGATCGGTTTGGCCTTGTATGCAAATGCTTGTACACAGGCTCCCTGCTAGCTGTTGCTAAAGATGTGTTTTCTTTCCAGTTTCAGGTGCTTCTCTAATGCGGAACAGGAAAAGAAGCTTGTGCTGCCTTTCTGTCTGGGATTCAGCCTTCACCCCCTAACTTATTTTATTACATAAGGTGGGGAGGACTTCACACTTGGGGGCCAAACATGGTCCCCATCTCTCTGTCTGGCCCTTGGGACTCACCCCCAGGCCACCCCCCTCTTTGGCCACACCCTATCTCCCTAAGCCGCACCCCTCAGCAGTCTTACATTTCTCTCTGTCCCTGCCTGGGATGGCCTGGGATTTGGACTCAGATGCTGAACCTGAGGGATCCCAGCCTGCACAGGATTCCCGCCTCCAGAACCAGCAGAAAACCGGGGGCATTCAAGTTATTGTGGGATCACAGTTCCCATCATCCCTGACCAAGCTGGTTGAGGCTGATGGGAGTTGGAGTCCAACAATGTTGGGAGGGTCACAGGTTCTGCCCGCAACTGAAAGTGTACAATCCCAGAGTTAGTCACATAAAATAACCAGAATAACTCTGCATTTTCCAGTTTAAATTTTGATGGTCTTACAAGGGGGAATTCATCACCCTATACTGTAAGATTTTTGGCCTCCTTAGTCCTTTTTAAATATAATTTGCGGGGCGGGCTTATGAAGATGCCCTGTCTATAGGAGATGCCCTCAGGCTTTTAGGCATGGGTCAATAAAACTATGTGGTGATAGGGGGGATTAGCTAACAGCTTTGTAACACCTTGAACCTCTTGAGTTCCTTTATTTTAAACTATGATTTCTGTACTTTCTTTTTTCCCTGGGTACTAATTTCCTCACCTTGAGTTCTACCTGCCTCTTGTTCGAACCTTCCGCACAGGAAAATTGCAAAGGCTGACATATTAATGGTTGAATTTTATGTGAACCGCCTTAGGAAGAGTTTTATTGTCAGAGGGCGGTACAGATATTTATTAAATCGATCGATATTGCATTTTTATTTCTGTGAAAGGCTTTGTCTCCTGATTTATTTTAAGCAGCTGGATTAGGTCAGTTTTATTTGTTTCATGGATTGATCAATAGTTTTCATTTATTTACCTACTGATATGGCTACTTGTAATTGTTCCTATTATGCTTTTTGAACTGTTATATTTATTACCATTCGTCTGATGTTTTTGGAGCCACGTCAGGCATGCAAATAAAAGGATGATGTTGAAGAAACATCTACTGTCCTGGATCTTTTGTAGAATTAAAAAAACCCAACAACATTAAGAACATTTGAACATTTTCTCCTCCTGGTGTGGAGGACTCCCTGGTCCTGAATGGGGTAACTGTGCCCCTGAAGGACCAGGTGCGCAGCCTGGGAGTCATTTTGGACTCACAGCTGTCCATGGAGGTGCAGGTCAATTCTGTATCCAGGGCAGCTGTCTACCAACTCCACCTGGTACGCAGGCTGAGACCCTACCTGCCCGCAGACTGTCTCACCAGAGTGGTGCATGCTATGGTTATCTCCAGCTTGGACTACTGCAATGCGCTCTATGTGGGGCTACCTTTGAAGGTGACTCGGAAACTACAAGTAATCCAGAATGCGGCAGCAAGACTGGGGACTGGGGACGGCCGCCGAGACCACATAACACCGGTCTTGAAAGACCTACATTGGCTCCCAGTGTGTTTCCGAGCACAATTCAAAGTGCTGGTGTTGACCTTTAAAGCCCTAAACGGTCTCGGCCCAGTATACCTGAAGGAGCGTCTCCACCCCCATCGTTCTGCCCGGACGCTGAGGTCTAGCGCCAAGGGCCTTCTGGCGGTTCCCTCATTGCGAGAAGCAAAGCTACAGGGAACCAGGCAGAGGGCCTTCTCGGTAGTGGCACCTGCCCTGTGGAACGCCCTCCCATCAGATGGCAAAGCGATAAATAACTACCTGACATTCAGAAGACATCTTAAGGCAGCCCTGTTCAGGGAAGTTTTTAATCTGTGATATTTTTGTGTATTTTTGGCTTTTATGGAAGCTGCCCAGAGTGGCTGGGGAAACCCAGCCAGATGGGCAGGGTACAAATAATAAATTATTATTATTATTATTATTATTATTATTATTATTATTATATTGTTTTATGATATTTTCTGCTCTGCACTGATATATTTTACATGATTTATACTTATTTTTTAATGAATAAAATATAAATAAATAAAAAGAGCCCTGCCAGATCAGAGTAAAAGTCTATCTAGTTCAGTACATTGTGTCCCATAACTGGCTAAGCAGATGTCTCTGGGAAGTCGAAAAGGAGGTAGAGGTGGAGAAATGTTTCAATTTCAGTTTCTTCCAGTTTCTCACTTTTCCATCTTAAATTCAGTTCTTCATATTTCCACAGCCACTTGCAGTTAAAAAGCAACACAAAGGTCCTCATGAAAATTTGTCAGCATTTTAGTGTGTGTTTCTCCTATTGAACACACCATTGTATGCTTTCAGCGTCTGTACTCATTCCTGCAAGCAATTCTCCATAATCTTAGGCATTTTTGTATGTACAGTGGTACCTCGGTTTATAAACTTAATCCGTTCTGGAAGTCCATTCTTAAACCAAATCCATTCTTAAACCGAGGTGCGCTTTCCCTAATGAGGCCTCCCACCACCAGTGCCCTTCCACCGTCCGGCTTCCATTCATAGACTAAGGTAAAGTTTGCTAACTGGGATACTACTTCCGGTTTTGCGGAGTTTTTATACCGAATAGTTCGTAAACAGGGCTGTTCTTAAACGGAGGTACCACTATACAGGGGATGCTTGGGTTGCGAACGTGATCCGTGCGGGATGCATATTCACAACCCGCAGCAGCGCATCTGTGCATGCGCGGATTGCGATTCGGCGCTTCTGCGCAGGTTCAAAGCACGATTTAGTGCTTCTGCACATGCGTGACCGCCGAAACCAGGAAGTAACCCGTTCCGGTACTTCCGGGTTTTGGCAGTCCGTAACCCGAAAAAACGCAACCTGAAGCGTCTGAACCAGAGGCAAGACTGTACAGTGGTGCCTCGCAAGACGAAATTAATTCGTTCCGCGAGTCTCTTCGTCTTGCGGTTTTTTCGTCTTGCGAAGCACCCCTATTAGCGGCTTAGCGGCTTAGAAAAAGGGGGGGAAAGGGAAAAAACTCGCAAGACTCACAAGACGTTTTCGTCTTGTTTTTCGTCTTGCGAGTTTTTCGTCTTGCGAGGCATTCGTCTTGCGGGGCACCACTGTATATGCATGTTGGTACACACTGCTTGGTCAGAGAACTGCATTGCAAAATTTGGAGGAGTGCAAATTTCAAAGGATAGTTCACGTTTCACTTTGCGCATTGGTTCAAGAAGAGCGAATTTGGTAGTTTCTCATTAAAATGGGAAAGAAAAAAAACCCTAATCTGCACCCCCAACCCTAAAAGCAGGGTAGGGGCAACAGTTCTTTCCCACTTGTGATCAGTTGCAACTGGCATTCAGTAGCAATATTCTGACTCTGATACTTGAATATTGTATGCTGGTCTCTGGGAAATCTAGAAAGGCTTTATCATCACTAAGTGAACTTTTCAAATATCTTGCACTTTAGAACTCTAGAAGAATAACTTGTAACTCAAGTCGCTTTTGGAAAGCAAGGAGCAGAACTCCCCTCCAGCAATTTGGTGCCCCCCCAATCTTCTTATGCTTTGTAAGTGGGGAGGGATGTGATCCTGACAAAGAAGAGGAATGTGACACCTGCATTATACATTCAAAGCACAGTGATATCATTTTTAAACAGTCATGGCTTGCTCCCCAAAGAATATTGGGAGCTGTAGTTTGTTCAAGGTTCTGAGAGTTGTTAGGGGACCCGTATTCCCTTCACAGAGCTACAGTTCCCAGAGTGCTTTAATAATCAGTCCCAGGGAACTCTGGGAACTGCAGCTCTGTGAGGACAAAGGGTCCTCTTAACAACTCCAAGCATCTTTAACTAATTACTGGTGACTGGGAGTGGCTGCCGAGACCACATAACACCAGTCCGAAAGACCTACCTTGGCTGCCAGTATGTTTCTGGGCACAATTCAAAGTGTTGGCGATGACCTTTAAAGCCCTAAACAGCCTCAGCCCAGTATACCTGAGGGAGCGTCTCCACCCCCATCATTCTGCCCGGACACTGAGGTCCAGCGCTGAGGGCCTTCTGGTGGTTCCCTCACTGAGAGAAGCGAGGTTACAGGGAACCAGACACAGGGCCTTCTCGGTAGTGGTGCCCACCCTGTGGTACGCCCTCCCACCAGATGTCATGGAAATAAACAACTATCGGACTTTTAGAAGACATCTGAAGGCAGCCCTGTTTAGGGAAGCTTCTAATATTTGATGAATTATTGTATTTTAATATTTTGAGTGGCAGGGGAAACCCAGCCAGATGGGTGGGCTATAAATAAATTACTACTACTACTACTACTACTACTACTACTATTATTATTATTATTATTATTATTATTACAGCTCTAGGATACTTTGGGGAGAAGCTATGGCTGCTTAAAGGGTTATAATAGTGCTTAAGATGTATAGTGCAGATGGAGCTCAAGAAAACCGAGCAAAAAACCAAACCAACCTAAAAAATATTTATGTGGAAAGAGGAAGCTAAAAGCCAGACTACTATTATTTCTTATCTACTTGGTTATACATTACACAGGGAGGCAGGGAAATGAAGCTGCAGAGGAAGCCAGTATCAAATGAAAGAGAACGGGGGTTGGATGGATGTTTCTGGGGACAGAAATCTATAAGTTAATGCAACGGATAGAATTCTACATTCCTTTGGATTCTCTTATTGGTGCATTGTGAAAAATAGAGGAAAAACCAATTTCCTTGCATGGAGAGTACCCCTTTTCCCTGCAGAATCCTGCAGTAAAATTTAGTTTTCAGCTGAATAGGCTCCAATGTATACATCTCTTCAAGGGTAATATTGAGCAATACCATTTGTTTTACCACCATGAATGTTGTTTCCTGCATTCTGAATACTGACATAAACAGAAGGAAGCAAAATGTCGCTTGGCTGCGTGTCAGAGAAATATTTCTCATCAGGTGCAGCACAGGATACCTACCCTCCCCAGAAATATCCACTTGGGATATAAAATGTCATTTAGGAAGCAAGTAAAAACTATTTTATTTCACCAGAGCTTTTGGATAGCAACTTCACTGTGTTCTGTTACCTTTGACTGTGACCTGTTTAACTTTTTTCACTGTTTTCTGCTTTCACCATAGTATGGATTGTTCCAGAGATTGCTGATTTGTATGGATCTTTTCAGAATTTGTCACCTGCTGCTTGGTTTCGAAGATCCTGGAAAGGTTTTAGACAAATCGCCACCCTTTATTAGTAAATTCAGTGCCCTGATGGCAACAGAAAGGCATTTTGTTCACAGTTGCCACACAACACCTGTTCTGCACTTGCGAGGAATTGGTTGTTCATCGTGGCATCACTCACTCTTCCTTCACAGTTGAATTAAATAGAAAATTGTCCAGTAGCACCTAAGAGATCAACTAAGTTTGTTCTGGGTATAAGCTTTCGTGTGCTTGCACACTTCTTCAGATACACTGAAACAGAAGTCACCAGACCCTTATATATAGCGGGAGGGTGGAGTGGGGTTTTTCTATATATAGATTTGAAGAAGTTGCTGAATTACAACTTATTACTAAACTGAAAACTATGGAGAGACCTGGTCTGAATTGGATTCTTGTCTCGTTACATATGCTAAAGCTATTTTTGACCATCCTCATACTACCCCTTGCTTTTTCCCATAGGACTAATTGCAGTCATTAACTGTCGTCAACAGCTTTACCATACCCATTGAGTCAATCACCCATCTCCCACTACCCTCCTGAGAAATACCCCACCTCACCCTCCCACTATATCTAAGGGTCTGGTGACTTCTGTTTCAGTGTGTCTGAAGAAGTGTGCATGCACACGAAAGCTTATACCCAGAGCAAACTTAGTTGGTCTCTAAAGTGCTACTGGACAATTTTTTATTTATTTCGACTGTGTCAAACCAACACGGCTACCTACCTGAATCTTCCTCCACAGTTACTGGTTGTGGCATGCTGTGCATTGTGTGATGTCTTGCTGTTTATGTGCAAGTGCTTAAACGCATGTGCACTAAAGAAAAAGTGCACCTGTGGATTTAACTTCTATGGAGGGAGCTGAATTCAAGACAGAAACCTCCAGTAACTCACCCTAACAAAATTTTAATAAGGCAACCCCCAAGATAAAAAAAAAAAAAAACCCGGAAGGGAAAAGGGACCATGTTATATTTTTGCTTTTTGCACTGGGAGCTGTCCCTGGTAAATAGGAGTACCTGGAATCTTTGGATCACAGGTGTACATGGTTAGGATGGGATTTTACATTAGATAGCTTTGCGTGTTGCATAGGTCACTTCCAAAAAGGAGAGGATCCCTTTTGTGTGTCATCGCCAAGGATACAACTGATGGAAAATATTTGAAAACAAACCCAACCCTTCCACTGAGCGGATGATGCTAGATTTCTCATGGGACGTGTTAAGTCCTCTGACTCCCTCCAGGATTAAACCTCTCAGCTAAGGCTGGTGCATTCAAGGACTGGTTGCAAAGCATCATAACAGCTAATCTCATGTGGGAAAGGAAGGACAGCTCAGTGCTTCAACATGTGGGTTAGATACACTGCATCAGAAATATCACAGGCACTTCTGTGGACAGGGCTTTTAGTTTGTGGAGCGACCTCTGCTTCTTGCACACCATGGCGTGCCTTTACTAGGGATGGGGTAGAAATTAGGTTCAGTTTGCATTTAAAGGTAAACCTTTAAGTGGGGATGGCATTTTGTGGTTCACCTTGGGTGCCAAAATGTCTTGAGCCAGCCCTTGTTCTCCCTTGTAGAACTCAGTAGGGAGGAAGACAGGAAGAAAACTGGAATTAGTTGGCTCAGCCTGTCATTCACTCTGGCTCCACCTATTGTCAGCTCTGGCTCCTCCTACCACTCTCAATGAAAGTTAGCCGCTGCTGCAGAACTGTCTGCAGCAATAGTCGGAAGCTTAATGGTGATAAAAATATTGCCCTGTTGTTGGCCTTCTGCATCCTACTTCGGTCCATCTTCATGCCCACAATGTGTTTACATTTTGATAGGTTTATCATCAATGTGGGTGGGCAGAAGTCAGTAAACCTATACAGATGTGCAGAAGAACAGATGTTGAAGCATTCCCTGTCCTGAGGAACCAAATAGCCACAGACAGGATGAAATAATGACCTTCCACCTCAGGTTTTGGGTTTCTTTTTTTGCTTTTTGTTTTGTATATTCCAGAGGGTGGCAGTATGGCACATTATTTAATTGTCTCGTGTACCATAAATGTGTTCCCTAAATCACAGCCCCTAAACACCCCAAGCTACTAAATCACAGGGCCTCGTGTCATAGGATTTACAGCTCTGGGTGTTTTTAGAGAATTGAACTTATAGTCAAATATAAAAACAAATAAAAATGAGAGACAGCTGTTGCTGATAACGCTATATTTATCTTTGGGACACAAATTCGCTTTGCTGCAATAAATATGCCAGGAAACAGCATTCTGTTTGCTAGAAAGATTTGGACAGCTCTCTCTCACTGAGAACCTTCAGCTATGAATCTTGAAATAACGGTGTAAAGCTGTCACCAATTTCACGTGGCTCCATGGATATATCTGAAGAAAAAATACAGATGATGAGTTCTGCAAAATCCATGAAGGGCTGAGAAAGAGTTTTGTTTCATCAGCCTGGTGTTGGGCACACAGAGAGGGGGTGGAGGGAGGAAAGGAAGAGACAAATAAACTGGACCAATCCAAGCAGCACATGGCAGAAGCAGAGCAAAACAGAAGAGATTCATCCTGCAACTATGGTCACAACTGCACCATACATTCAAAGCACTGGTATACTACCTCAACAGTCATGGATTCCCCCAAATCATTCTGCGAGCTATAGTTTGCTAAGGGTGAAGGGAACGGTTGCTCTGTGGGGGCGTAAACTAGAGTTCCCAGGATTTTCACGACTGTTGAAGTGGTATGCATGTACATTAAATGTTTGGATGTGACCTGAGGGTTGAACTGAGGGAATCTGGAGCACGAACATACTGAAAGGCAGGTGGAGAAGAACTTTGTGTGATGTCAGGATGTGGCTTTTGGTCAGTGATCCTTTGGTATCCATCTGTCTTGACAGACAATGGAGTGTGCCTCTGGGGGTGAAGTTAAACTACTCTGTCACAACCTAGGACCCTCGTACCTACGGGATCGCCTCTCCCGGTATGCCCTATGGAGGACCTTAAGGTCCATAAATAGCAACACCCTAGAGGTCCCGGGCCCTAAGGAAGTTAGATTAGCCTCAGCCAGAGCCAGGGCCTTTTCAACACTGGCTCTGGCCTGGTGGAACACTCTGTCTCATGAGACCAGGGCCCTGCAGGATCTGTTTTCCATCTGGCCTTTGGCTTGAAAACAATTTGATTCCCTCCCCCTCTTCCTTTTTTTCCTTCCCCCTCCTGGGATGGAACTCCTATCTGGGGACTTCCCTGACTTTTTTCTGGCCTATGTAGGACCAGTCTGGAAAGTTAGCCTTGGTGAAGACTTGACGTTTTCATCCCCAAAAAAGTTTTTGATTTGAGTTTCCATTGAAATGAGGCTGTACTTTAATATTTTAATATTTTAATATTTTAATGTTGTATTTTAATCTTGTTTTTATGTCAGGTGTTAGCCGCCCTGAGCCCGGTCTTGGCTGGGGAGGTCGGGGTATAAATAAATTTATTATTATTATTATTATTATTATTATTATTATTATTAGCAGCAGCAGCAGCAGCACCAAAGGACCTCCCCAGGGCACAGGCCTGTATGGAGTTCCTAGGCTGCCCAGATGACAAGACCCCCCTCTTGGCCTCACTGGTGTGGTCTCCAAAGGAAAGCAGAGCAAAATATCTGGCACCAGCTTGGCTGAAGGAGTTGCCAAGACTTGCCTTTTCTTCTCCTGAAGACATCCCACAAGGCAGCAAGTATTAATACTGGGATAATGTCCCTATTTTCACCTGAGTAAAGATGGAGGGTTTGGGAATAAGAACGCTCACTTTATGCTAATTATTATATGCACTAATTCGCACAGTCGCATGCATGCTCAGATTGGAGGCCCAAGTTGCTCTGTACCAGGGTCTCCAGGTGTTTCTGGACAACAACTCCTATCATCCCTGACCATTGGCCCAGCAACATGTGGACCACCACAGGTTCTTCACTCCAGTCTGGAATTCACCAGCCCAACATGCCCTAGCCTTGATCAGAAAGACCAGGACGCATCTGTCATTAGCTGGAAAGTAAAAGCCAGGAGGAGAACAGAAGCAACATTCACGACAGAAACAGACCAATCTTGGCTTTATCCCTTTAGCTCATAATGCAGAAAAATCTAAAGTACAGCTGGCATCTGGCCGAGCCCAGCTCTCATAACTGATGATTGTTCACGTTTAGCCAAAAGTGACCTCTCGAGATCCTTACCCAGAACTTTAATTCATCTGCAGGAATGGCAGCACTGAGAGAAACGAGTCTCATACCCATTTTGTGTTTAGTTCCTGTTGATTAACGGCATGACTTCATACAACAGTGAGGGGGGAAGTAAAAAAATGCCCAGTTGGAATATTAGCTGCTGAATCACTCCAAAAGAAAATACAGCTGAGAGGGCTGGCTGCAGATGCCTGTGAACGGCATCTATTTGTAATGCATGCCACTCCAAGTGGTACAATTATTGATATCGGTAGGTTTCATTCATTCCCCTTCTCATTTGTGTCTACATCCAAACACACCGAGGGCAGGATTCCAGGCAGTGGCGGAGCATATGCCCACGCTGCCCAAGGCGGGCACGCTCCTGAGGGAGGTGTGGGGCATGGAGGGTGCCCTCCCAGGCACGGGGTAGCCGATCAGGTGCATGGTGCGACAAGCGCGCCCTGCAGCCGAGGGTAGAGAGAGCCAGCCACAGGGTGGAGCGAGCTACCGATGGCAGACATTTAGTGTGCCGCCGACCACCCACAACTGTCAAATGTCACCCCCCTCAGTGAAGATACCCGGGGAGGGCTGCCCCCCCCCCCGATTCCAGGGCTTCACTCAGCAGGGTGAACAGGACAACTCTCAAATGCAACAGAGCTGCCTTTACCACCTTTACGGACATTAAAATCTTAAGGGGCTCCCCAGAGTCTGTAATTACCTAACTGCATTACTGCATAGGCTGCCTCTGCCTGAAAAAGTTAGGCAGGTGGCAACTACAGAAAAGGGCCTTTTCGGTGGTGGTGACCCACATATGGAAGACTCTCCTTGGAGAGGTTCATCTGCACCTTTCTCTGCTAAGTTTTAGGTGCCAAGTTAAGGGCCTTTTTTAGTGAAGCAATATAAGAAGAAGAAGAAGAGTTTGGATTTGATATCTCGCTTTATCACTACCCTAAGGAGTCTCAAAGCGGCTAACATTCTCCTTTCCCTTCCTCCCCCACAACAAACACTCTGTGAGGTGAGTGAGGCTGAGAGACTTCAGAGAAGTGTGACTAGCCCAAGATCACCCAGCAGCTACATGTGGAGGAACGGGGAATCGAACCCAGTTCCCCAGATTATGAGTCTATTGCTCTTAACCACTACACCACACTGGCTCTCATCAATACTGATGTTCAATACTCAGAATCTATTTCCAGATTCTTACTGGTTCTGATATTTTATTATGATTATTTTATTAACTTCTTGTTGCTGCTTTTTTATTTTTTTCTGTTCCTTCCCCTATTTGATTTGATTAGATAAAGTATTTGACGGTACATTGTTAAGTATATGTAGTGTTTTTTAATTGATATTTTCCCATTGTGAGCCACTGAATGTGTCAGGCTCCATCCAAATAATTGTGTGTTGGGTTTGCTTAAACCTTTGTCCAAATGAACAGAAGTTGGGTTTGGGGTCTGTGGGAGGGAGGATCATGATTCCTTCCTTCATACATTCAGTGGGAACAAATGCATTGTGTAAAACAATCTGGAAGCTAACTTGAATCAAGGCTTCAGGAAGAAGGACGGTGGTGGTAGTAGAGAAGGTCCTACCAAAACACTGAGGAAATTACTCATAAATCTGATTTGGGGAGGGATTGTAGAGCATACTGGAGGTCCCTGATTCAAACTCTGACATCTCCAATGAAAAGACTTGGGTATCAGACAACTAGAAAAGACATCTGTCTGAGACTTTGAACAGTCACCGCTAGTAAGGGTAGGCTGGGGTGTGGAACCTGTGGCCCTCCGAGGTTGTTGGACTATAACGTCCATTATCCCTGACCATTGGCCAAGCTTGGTGGGACTGAGAGGAGCTGCTCCAGCAACCTCTGGAGGACTACAAGTTCTCCATCCCTGGGACAGAAAATACTGGCCTTAGTAGACTAATAGCCTAACCTAGTTTACATTGTGTGCAATGAACTCCTATATGCAACAGAAAGTCCCAATGTGCTCAGTGCAATTTACTCCCATGTAAGAGTGCACGCAAGGGACGCGGGTGGCGCTGTGGGTTAAACCATAGAGCCTAGGACTTGCCGATCAGAAGGTCGGCGGTTCGAATCCCCGCGACGGGTGAGCTCCCGTTGCTCGGTCCCTGCTCCTGCCAACCTAGCAGTTCGAAAGCACGTCAAAGTGCAAGTAGATAAATAGGTACCACTCCGGCGGGAAGGTAAACGGTGTTTCCGTGTGCTGCTCTGGTTCGCCAGAAGCGGCTTAGTCATGCTGGCCACATGACCTGGAAGCTGTACGCCGGCTCCCTCGGCCAGTAAAGCAAGATGAGCGCCGCAACCCCAGAGTCGGCCACGACTGGAGCTAATGGTCAGGGGTCCCTTTACCTTAAGAGTGCACGCGTGTGCGCGCACACACACATATATCCACCAATGCTCACAGATCTGGAGGCAGGAAAACTAAACAGAGGCAGAGATGCACAACTCTGCGGGTCTCTCTCTAGCAGGTGTGAGAATCCTTTGGCCCACCAGATGTTCAAATGTTACTGAACTACAACTCCCACCAGCCCTAGCAATGACCAGGGATGATGGGAGTTGTAGTTCAGCAACAGCTGGAGAGCCAAAGGTTCCTCGCCCCTGCCAAGTAGAGTGAGTAGGTGAAAAGGAGGGCAGGGCTCCAGCTCCTATAAGAGTTGTGTAGGGCAGAGCCCTGTTCTCTTTTTACCTTGTCACCCTACCCACAAAAGACAGTGAAAAGCAAGGGGCTGTCTCATTCAGCTGCATCAAACACTGCAATAAGAGCAAGAGAAGCAGCCCACACATCTTCCTGCATTCTTATGGTGGGGAGAGGTTAGCGGGTGATTTAGAAGGTCACTTCCTTGCTGGGTCTCAAGATGCAGAAACAAAAGCCCAAGGGAGCACATACAAAAGTTGATGGTGTTGGGGAGGGAAATGCCATGCGCCCCATGCCACGCACCCCCATTGGAAGGAACTACCACCCCCTACTATGAAAAGCAAAGGCTCTACCGTATTTGCATGCCCGTATCCTTCCCTTCCTTGTTCATAAAATCCACATAAAGTATTGAACAGCTGAAACGCCAATTTAATTCTGCACCATAGTATCTCTCCATTCACGCTTCCTACTTAATCCTTTTCATCTAGCTGCTCGTAACTTCTTGATCTTCAAATCAATTCCGTAAATAGCGGCTGAATATTTCATTATTTCCTTGCCTGGGTTTCCTGCATTTTGAGGGCAAAATTCACCACCTTCTGTAGCGCTTGCATAATGCTACCTGGTTCAGCTCCTTCATACAATTTAAGATGGACTCACAACCGATTCCAATTGATTCATCATCTCCTGGGCCTGCTCTTATTTATTTCTTTTGGCACTTGGCTGCCTAGCATACCAAAAAAACATGCCACTATTTTGTTTTGTTTTGTTTAGGGTTTTCACGAGAACTACCACCTAGTGACTTTCCTGCCTGAGCAAGGATTTGCAACCTTACTCAAACACCTCAGTTCAGTACACTGGACCCAATCCCTTGAGGTCTTTTCCAAATGGGTGGTCTAGAGGTATCTGAAACAGAAGCTTTGGGTGGGAGAAAGAGAAGGTACTGTAACATGTCTGAAGGCTAACAATTACAAATCAGCCACTTTCTCCCTTCCAAAGGAGCTAATCGCAAACCAATCTTTAAGAATAGATTGCTCCAGGGATGTCTCTATAACATAAACACTGGGATTTTTTCTTTTTTTCTTTTGAACACCACAGCAACAGGCAAGGAGATCTTTAGCAGACAAAGTTAATGTACCTTGAACACCAGCATTAAACAACGTTGTTTTTATCTGTAAGTGGAAGCAGAATTTTAAAGTTTACAAAGATTCTAAAGTTCATAGATAGGGTAGTGTGCTCCAAAATAAACAGGGGGGGAAAGGGAAAGGCATTCACTTTGAATATTATATAAAGGCCATGGAAATATTCAGTGATGGTCCTGCGGCCAGACATTGATGGAAAAGTTGCTGTGTGTCTACCATGAGGAACTGTGAGACAGGAAGTGAGTGGTTATAACAAAGGATGGGGAATTTGTGATCCTCCAGATGTTGGACTACGATTCCCATCATCCTTGACCATTGGTCATGCTGTCTAAGACTGATAGTCCAAGAACAGTTGGAGGGGCAGAGGCTCACCACCCCTGGATTATTAAGGAGAAATTAGGGTCCTCAAAAAAAAAAAAAGGAGTTTATTTTCCATAGGAATGGTGACACAATATGAGAGAACCAAACTGGTACAAAAGCAATGGCCCAATGGTAGAGCATCTGCTTTGAACACAGAAGGTTCCACGTTCAATCCATAGCATCTCCAGGTAGGGCTGGGTCCTGTATACCTGAAGGAGCGTCTCCACCCCCATCGTTCAGCCCGGACACAGAGGTCCAGCGCCGAGGGTCTTCTGGCAGTTCCCTCATTGCGAGAAGTGAGGCTACAGGGAACCAGACAGAGGGCTTTCTCGGTAGTGGTGCCTGCCCTGTGGAACGCCCTCCCATCAGATGTCAAAGAGATAGACAACTGCCTGACATTCAGAAGACATCTTAAGGCAGCCCTGTTCAGGGAAGTTTTTAATATTTAACGCTGTACTGTTTTTAACACTTGACTGGGAGCTGCCCAGAGTGGCTGGGGAAACTCAGCAGATGGCTGGGGTATAAATAATACATTATTATAATATTATTATTATATAACCTCGGAGAGCTGCTGCCAACCAGTGTAGACAATACAGATCTAGATGGACCAATGGTCTGACTCAGAATAATGGTTCTCTATGTTTCTATGAAGGTCAAAAACCCACTCAGTCATAAAAGCTCAGCTACTTGGCCTCTCAGCCAAACCCAGGCTTCCTCAAACTCGGCCCTCCAGATGTTTTGAGACCACAATTTCCATCATCCCTGACCACTGGTCCTGCTAGCTAAGGATCATGGGAGTTGTAGGTCAAAAACATCTGGAGGGCCAAGTTTGAGGAAGCTTGGCCTAACCTATTCAACATTTTTTATGGGAAATAAATTCAAAGGGGCATCATGAATCGCACCCTGAGCTCCTTGGAGGAAGGGAGAAATTAATAATAATAATAAAAATAGTAGCATAGAAAAGGGAATTTCAATCTTTTCACAGTTTGATTTACAGCCATCTCACCCTCAAGGCATTTTGTGTTACGTAGGGTTGCCATATTTCAAACAGTGAGAATCTGGACAGAAAAGTTACTGAGCTTTTTTGAGCAAAGTTGTTGAGCTTTATTGGCAAAATAACGTAAAGCTATTTTTTATTTATTTTTTGGAAAATCAGCAAAAAAAACAAACAAAAACAAAACAGCACTGCCAACATGGACTGCCATACATCTGGATTTCCTGGACATTTTTCATGATTTTCACCCAGACACTGCCGCTGGCTACTGGTGTTCCAGATATTCTGGACATATGGCAACCCTAACGTCTCGGTCTCTGTGCACTCTCTCCTCGTAGGATCTCTGTCTCCAACTGAACCCTCAATGGCTACCCTTTGCTATTCTGTCATATATGAACTCACTGGCTGTACCCAGATTTTTGACCATCTGCACAATGGTATTGGGCCCCTGATCCTTTGTTATCCTGTGATATTTGTTGAGAGCTTGGTTTTTCTGATCACTTCTGCTCAGTGCTATTTTACTAGAAAAAGAGGTGCCAGAACTCAACTCTTTCTCTTAGAATGGCAATAGCACCTATCTGAGAGGTGCTGGAACTCACCTGAGATATTCCAGAACCCACCTAAAAGGTGCCAGAACTGGTTCTGGTGAGAACCCCCTGAAAAAAAGCGCTGCTTCTGTGTATAGTTACCCTATCTGTACATATCATTATGGATGTGGGTGGCGCTCTGGTCTAAACCACTGAGCCTCTTGTGGTTGCTGATCAGAAGGTCGGCATTTTGGATCCACGTGACGGGGTGAGCTCCCATTGCTCTGTCCCAGCTCCTGCCAATCTAGCATTTCTAAAGCACACTGGTGCAAGTAGATAAATAGGTACTGCTGTGATGGGAAGGTAAACGGCATTTCCGTGTGCTCTGGCTTCCGTCATGGTATCCCATTGTGCCAGAAGTGGTTAGGTCTTGCTGGCCACATGACCCGGAAAGCTGTCTGTGGACAAACGCTGGCTCTCTCGGCCTGAAGCAAGATGAGCGCTGTACTGGACTTTTGACTAGACTTAAC
Organism: Podarcis cretensis; assembly: GCF_951804945.1. NCBI lineage: Eukaryota > Metazoa > Chordata > Lepidosauria > Squamata > Lacertidae > Podarcis > Podarcis cretensis. Next base: position 34,407,909 of record NC_137185.1, on the reverse strand, counting down.
CATCCAGGGGTCCTTTACCTTTTTACCTATCATTATATCTTTAACCAAAGGACAGGGTCCCCAACTTTTGGGGGGGTCAGCCTGAAACATTCTGAATTTTGAAAAGTGCAGTGGGCACCAGTCACAAAATGGCTGCTATGTGGGTGTGGCATAACACAAAATGGCTGCTATGGGGGACATAGCGTGATAAAAAAATGTCTGTCCAATCTAAATGAGCAGGAAAAGAGACAGGACCACAAAATGGCATGCTGCTCTACAATCTATGGGAAAAGGATACTTACATCAGTCACCTCACTGAAGGTCATCTCTGACTAATGTATATTCAGAGTACACTCATTAAAACTAGTGCACCTAAGTGAGCCATGCCTATTGTTTTCAACGAGTCTCCTCAGAGTAGGACTAGCACTGGCTATAACCCTCAGCTCCACGATCAAAGAAAGGCAGGATACAAATGGAAGTAATGAAAAGCAATAACGTATCATATATTTTCTCTGGTACTGAACAGAAAACCAGAGAGTGAAAAAGATACTGGTCTAATAGATGCTTTTGAAAGTAAATACAGTACTCATCTCACTAGAAAGAAGGACCGCACGAACCTGCTATTTCTCAAAGACTTGTAACCATCTAAATGCAGTTAGCAAAGAAGAGCTATTTATGAGGTGCAAAAAAGGTTCTGTAGATTCTGACAAAAGATCATTTGCACAGATCCTTGGACTTCCTGGTAACTCTTTTGAAGTTATAACTCAGACTCTAAATTTGAATGAGATACCTGGTGTACCATGAACAAATGAGTCCACTGGGGTTCTTTTTTTGGGGGGGGGGGACCTAGCAAAACTGTTTCCCTTCCACATCACCATTTATTTATTTTTTTAAAAAACCCGAACTCTTAGAAACAACAGACACCCTGTTCACAGCTACTTAAACAGCCTTTCCGAATTGTGCAGAGGAATTAGAAGTGACAACACCCAACTCTTTTGCTAGTTTGCAGCTCTCACTAAGAAAAATGTCACTTTAAAAAATGGACTCTCTCTTTTTTTTAAGGACATCTAATTGGAAGGTATTCCTATAAGCAGAAATCTATGTATCAAGAGCCTAAATGGCAAGACAATATAAAGTGGGCAGGGAATCACTGAAATCCTGTCTCTAGCCTTGTGACAGACACCCAAGGAAACAGTGTACAGAGTTTTCCAAACGAGCACTTCAATTTAAGCACAAACTGTCAGCCATATAGTGATTCTTATCCAAGTCACAGTGACATGCAGTTGGAATGCCTCTGAAATCCACGCCATGGAGAAACTGGAATAAATGAGATTGAATCCTAAGATTCTCCTCTTACTTTTGCTGGAATTGCTGCAGCATTCTTAAGGGTAACTCATTATGGCTCTGGTGATTAACAACCAGTTTTCCCATGTACAACACTTAGGCTTGTATGTGGCATTCAGGTCATAAGCTTAAACGTTTAATACATTTTATCCTACATTTCTGCCATGGGGATCAAGCCAGTGAACAGCAGATGTAACTGCAAGCATCATACTCTCCAGATGTTATTGGATTCCAGTTTTCATCAGCCCTCTCCTATTGCAAATTGCCCCCAAAGAACTCTATTTAGGGGCTGTGCATATGCTCAGAGCATAATATCACATCATTTTGCACTGGTTGTACATGACTACTATCTAAATAAAAAAGAAGTAATTCCCGGGAAACTAAGGAAGGTGATTATGAACAAAATTGGACCCGAACTCCCAAATAATGTAAATTAAATGGACATAGAATTGGTAATATTAATTTGTGGAATTAATATGAACAATTGCAAATAGACAAAGGGTGAAACCACTAAACTCAAAACAAAACAAAACATAACCCATTGCGTTTTCATTGACTTGACGCCCATGGGTTGGGTGTTTGTGGTTAAATAAAAGCTTTGCTTTAAAAAAGTGAATAAAAACAGAGATATTAAGACAAGGTGAGCTTTGTTCACAGGATCAAAATACAGGTGGGATGAATACAGGGAGTGAGATGGGAATAATGCAAAATATTTCCACTCTGCACTTCTGTAATACATGGAACCCATAAATGCATTAAGGATGCATTCATAAAAGTGCATTTATTTCATAAAATTTATATACTGCTTGGCTAACAAAACAAAACCCTCAAAGTGGTTTATAAAAAGATAAAACAGTAAGACTGAGAAAAAAATCATAACCATGCTTTAAAAACATTCATCCATCCATCAATATTTATTTTATTCCCTCCCACCCACCCCGATGGATTCAGACTTTGTGAAAAGAAGTTGATGAAGGCTTGGAAGAGGACCTACAATATCTCTGTATGGGTCACAGGAGGTGAAAGGAAGAACCAATGGTCTGCAGATCAAGGAACAGGACAGGAAGATGGGTGGACCTTCAAGAAGAGAGGAGGAAGAATGCCTAGAACAGCCTTCTCCAACCTGGTACCCTGCAGATGCTTCAGTCTACAGCTCCCATCACCTCCAGCCAATATGGGCTTATAGGGATTGCCTCTGGAGGGCGGCATGTTGGGGAAGGTTGGCCTAAAGACAGGAGGGAGAGTGGGGCTGAATTGTGCATTTTCACTGGAAATCGTGTGTGTTCTGCGAAGTAGTCTTCCAGCAGAGGGGGTGGGTGTTGAACGCTTTTGTATTTTTCTTAAAGCATCATGCTTTTTAAAAACTAATCAGTTAAATTGTTAAAAACCACAGGAAGAGATTTCTTCCTGGAGCCATAATACCCTTAGAGTGTCTTCAAATTACTTATTTCAGTGGAGAAGGAGACCGATTTACATTTGAGTATTTTCCACCCTAACAGATCTCTTCTATTTTGTTTTTCCTAAGCCAACATTGTGGGGGGGGACCCATAAAGCCGTGTGTGTGTGTGTGTGTTTGTGTGTGTGTGTGTGATGGCACAAAAAGGACCTATATCATATTGCTGCATCCACACATTGCAATTCAGGTGTTGGGGGTTATCTTATTGCAGGGCCCCACTAAAAATAACTTTGAAAAGGCATCCTTTAAAATGGAAATACGTCCGTTCCCCATCAATTCCGTATGCAAAGTAGCTTTTTGTTGGTTGGTGGGACTTACGGAAATCAATCTGCTCCACTGTTGTGTATGTGAGACGATGGAAAATGCGGTGCTTTCTATGGAGTCTTCTCCGGGAGCCGCTTGTCCTTTGAAACTCTCCCCTCTGCCCTTTCTCTGCCAGTTACACAAAAGCTGCTTCTTCCAGCCACAGCAGAGCCACCTGAGAGGAGACAGATAAAACCATCAGTTGCGAAGAAGGAGGTGTTTCCTTTAGGAGAAGCGCTTTCCAAAGACAACCACCCCTGATAAGCAGCAGAAGCCAAAATCAGCCCGGATCTTCGGAAACAGCCATTGGCCATGGGATCCTACCTGATCTCAACTAACATCAGATACACACACACACACACACATGGTTTATCCATTTGTTTTCCTGAGATTAAACCACAGCAACCATGACTTATGCAAATAGGCTTCAGGGCACACAGCAGCCTTGCAAAAATGCCATATCCCCCCCACTGTCCTTGTTGACCAAGAAAAGACCCTATTTTGCTTCTCCCTAAAAACCAAAAGCAAAACACGGCCTCTATTCCCCACCCCCTTTGGGAATGCGTTATAAAAAATTTGATAGTGCAAGTTGCTAGAGGCATCATTTTTTTGCAGAATTCAGCTCCGCGCTATACTGAATGTTAAGGGGCCGATTTCATCTCTGATACTCGCCTGGTTGGTTTAGATAGGCACAATAAGCAAAAAAAAAAAAGGGGGGGGTGAGGAAATGAATAATTGAAAAAGACATGCATTCAAGTGACAATTTAAGTATAGAAACACAGGACGCAGGTGGTGCTGTGGGTTAAACCACAGAGCCTAGGGCTTGCCGATCAGAAGGTCGGCGGTTCGAATCCCTGCGACGGGGTGAGCTCCCGTTGCTCGGTCCCTGCTCCTGCCAACCTAGCAGTTCAAAAGCACGTCAAAGTGCAAGTAGATAAATAGGTACCGCTCCGGCGGGAAGATTTTTTTATTATTATTACATATTTATTAAGATTTTTGAATACAAATGCATAAATAAAAATCGACATTACTTATATCATAACATAGTTTCATCACTTCTTTGGACTCCCTCACATCTCCCACTCCCACTTACATCGTTACAAAAGATTTTTTCCAAGCAAATTACCCACTTGTTTACAATATTTATCTCCGCTCATTTAGATAAAATCTAACAATTCTCCAAAAAATTTATATTTTCCTTATTCTCACTTATCGTCAAAATCAAATCTAATTCAATGGTAGGCAATTATTTATGATCTAGCATCCTTCTTAGCATTCAACCAAATTACAATATTTCTGTAAATAAATCTTGAATTTCCTCCAGTCCTCCTCAACCCTCTCTTCTCCCAGGTCTCGGATTCTGCCAGTCATTTCGGCCAATTGCATATAGTCCATCAGCTGCATCTGCCACTCTTCCAGTGTGGGTAGATCTTGAGTTTTCCAATTCTTAGCGATGAGTATCCTTGCTGCCGTTGTTGCATACATAAAAAAAGTTCTGTCCTTCTTCATCACCCTCTGGCCGACAATGCCCAGGAGGAAGGCCTCTGGTTTCTTGGGGAAAGTATACTTAAATACCTTTTTCAGTTCATTATAAATCATTTCCCAGAAAACCTTCACTCTAGGGCAAGTCCACCAGAGGTGAAAGAATGTTCCTTCGGCTTCTTTACACTTCCAACATTTATTATCAGACACATGGTATATCTTTGCAAGCTTGACTGGGGTCATGTACCATCTGTATATCATTTTCATTACATTTTCCTTCAAAGCATTACATGCAGTGAAGTTCAACCCAGTGGTCCACAACCTTTCCCAGTCCGCTCCGGCGGGAAGATAAACGGCGTTTCTGTGCGCTGCTCTAGTTTGCCAGAAGCGGCTTAGTCATGCTGGCCACATGACCCGGAAGCTGTACGCTGGCTCCCTTGGCCAATAAAGTGAGATGAGCGTCGCAACCCCAGAGTCAGCCATGACTGCACCTAATGGTCAGGGGTCCCTTTACCTTTAATATATTTTAAACAGAACTGTTTACAGGGAACCCTCAATTTGTGTGGGGGTTGTGTTCCAGGTCATTGTGTGCAACAGCAGTGCACATATGCCCACCTTGTTATGTCTCTTTTCTGGCCAATTCCAAGTCACTCTGATGTGTGTGCGTATGGTTGTGCATCAGTTTGATGCAGGGGCATCTTGCCCATAGAGGCAAGTGGCGCGGGGCGCCAGGGCACCAAGTTCTGGAGGGCGCCAGGGAAGAGGCGGAGGCTGGATGCGGCGCCTCCTGGCATCAGCTCACTGCCCTTGCCTGCTTCTGCCATGCCGCGCCGAAGCAGCGCTGCGCCTGGAGCCTTCATCTGCCATGGCCACTGTGGCACAAAGTGTCCAGCTGAGCCAGGAGGTACCGCGTCCAGCCTCTGCCTCTCCCCCGCCAGAGGAGCCACCCTCCAGCCACTGCCAGCCCCCTCCAGCCCTGCCGGCAGCGCCATCCTCCCTAAAAGAAGGTCGACAAATCTGGGAAACAGGTGTTTGTGTGTGTGGAGGGAGCTTTGCCCCACGGAGCCAGATATGCTTAAGACAGCCCTGGCTGGATGTGTGCAAATTGGTCGTAGCCTGTAATACATCTCACCTTTGCAGGGAAGACTGACCAGTGGGCTCCCACGTCTGCTCAGTCTGCTGCCCAGATACTAAGTGATGGGCATCTTCAAAGCCCCCTTCTGCTCTCCCTTCTTAGAGGTCTTTATCTTTAAACCAGAAATGAACCTGGCAGCCCTTCAGATGAAGAACCCTTTCAATCAGGAGGCTGTTCTCTGACACCTAGCTGAGTACGGCCTATAGCAGAGGTTCCCAAACATTAATAATAATAATAATAATAATAATAATAATAATAATAATAATATATTATTTATACCCCACCCATTTGGCTGGGTTCCCAGTTGCCCAGGATTCAACCAGGGACTTCCTGTGTGCAAAGCATGCATTTTACAACCCTTCGCTACAAGTTTGCTATAGCAATCCGCAGAAACCTGAAACTTAATTGTCATTCCAACACCCTGAAAAGCAATTTCAGCTGTTATGTTTTGCATGTGTAGGATTGCCTGGAGAGAATATGCTCTCCCAGATCTTACTCCTATTTCTCCACGTCTTTCAGTTTTCTTGAACTTCAGTTTTGTTTGATGGCTGTGGTCCAAAGAGCTACGGCAGCCAGGCATGCCCGGGTCTGAATTTTGCATTTGCATTTGTTTTCCTTGGATGTTTATACACTGGCTGTTTTCTCTGGAACCGACATCATTTCTTCACTCTGTTATTACAGAGAATCCAGATGATACTGCTGCCACAACATTGCATACCCCTGCTGTCCTCCAAGATTAAGTCAGCAGTGATTTTCTTTTTCCTGGTTTTCAACAGGGCCTCAACCAGCCTTTCTCCTGTAGAATGGCAGAGCACTACTGACGTACCTGGCCCTTGATGATTTAGATCTGCTTTTTTGCACATTTGCCCTTGTTTTTCTTAAGGCAGTTGTCTGTATTGGCAAAACCTAGTTGGAGGCGGGGTGAGCTCCCGTCGTTCGGTCCCAGCTCCTGCCCACCTAGCAGTTCGAAAGCACCCCTAAGTGCAAGTAGATAAATAGGTACCGCTTTATAGTGGGAAGGTAAACAGCGTTTCCGTGTGCTGCACTGGTGCTGGCTCGCCAGAGCAGCTTCGTCACGCTGGCCACGTGACCCGGAAGTGTCTTTGGACAGCGCTGGCTCCCGGCCTCTTAAGCGAGATGAGCATGCAACCCCAGAGTCGGTCACGACTGGCCCGTACGGGCAGGGGTACCTTTACCTTTACCTTTTTAGTTGGTGTTTCACAACGTTCTGACTAGCTCCAGGACCTTAGCCAGACCTAGCAGAGTAAATGCAGAATCCACGGAAGCAATTGGCGACTTGGCTGCTGACAGGATAGACGAAGCAGGAACCAGGAACTTGTAGTTAGGTGTTTATTATATACAGTGGACTATTTACAGCAATAGAACATGGATATTTTGCTAGCTCTCTCTGACACAACTCACAACTCCTACACTGACACACAGAACTCTGAACCTCTGAATACTGAACTAACACATTCCAGTTAGTAGGCCATTAATTATCACTCCCTTGAAAGAGCTTGACCAATCAGGGAGCTGTCTGCATGTCTCTGTTATCACCAGGCAGACTTACTCCTTCAGACTGCCTTCTGGCTGTCTGCCAAACCTTAATTGACTCTGTGTGAGTAGCTGCACGTACACAGTTTCCCAACAGTCTGAACATGTGAATGCTCGAAGTGTGGATGTGGGCAGAGGCACCCACTCACACCCACATTCTCATGCTTGTCCTCCCTGCCTGGTCAGTCCCAAGCTCCTCATGTTGCCCAGGGAAAATCTGCATGGGGCTTCTCCTCACAGTTGTCTGAATGCAAATAGAACCCTCTGTACAATCCCCACATGCAGGCTTTCCTCACGTTACATGGGGAAGTCAGGCACTGAGCAGGGACACACACATGAAGACACTGGGGGCAGTGCTTGTATGGATACCTCTTCCCTGTCCAGTGCTAGAAAAATCACTCAAACAACATAGATGGAATCCAGAGATAAAGGAAATCCTGGCCACACTTTACTGAGGAATCTGAACAAAAACAGTATATAATTTGAGGAGAAAGTAACAGAGGTTTTGCCTTTCTTCAGATCTTGTCCACGGCAATAAGGCATGCGACCAAACATCCAGAGGAAAACTCCCTTCAAACTACACAGCCAATCAGAGCATGTGTTACCCTAGTGAACATCATGCCACCAAAAGGGAACCCTTTCAAAGAGGTTAAGATTTCACAGATCAGATTTTCAAAAGAAGGAGCAGAGAAGAGATGAGATTCAGTGCCCTACTTGTTCCTTCCTAAATAACAACTGTGTAGTTATGGAAGCAAGCAAACGGAAACTGACAGTTCTAGGTTCTAGTCTCCGAATCAGCTGCTGTTCTTCAGCCATCATTTAAAAATATTTCAGCTTGTTAACTTTGACAGTCAAGAGACGTGCATCAGATTGTTCGCAATATCAGACAAACACCCTTTTGACAAGGTACTGAAAAGCCCCAGACTCCTTTACTCAAACAAAGTACTGTGAGAAACACAAAAAGCAGTCTATAGAGTGAAAAGAGTGCAATTAAAATGGCTTTTAAAGAACTGATATCAAGGCATTACTTGTTTAGCTCTATTGACTAATCAAAGTTTACTGTTAGAACTTGAAGCTTGCACACTTAGTTCAGGAGTGCTAGCAGGTTGAAAACCCAAGCCTGTTCCTCTGTTCCATCCTGCTTGTATTTCAGCAGCCCCAAATAGCTACAAAGTTTTAACAGGGCAATAGTTTATGATTTTAGAATGTTATTATGTTTATTGTACCCCATTCTATCCACCTATCATTATTTTAATGAGTTGGTGGACTTTAAATTTTTGAATAAACAATGACTAAATAAAATGGAAAGTGAGAAGAAATGAGAGCACACAATGGGCCGAGGCAACACCAAGCTTTGCCAAATCGTTCGTCTGGCAAAGCAACCCGCAGACATCGCACCAAACCATGTTTTAAGGAACCATAGTGCTCTCTTGTACCAATGGGTCTACTCTGAGTAGAACTTACTTGGCCACAACACATTCAAAATAATACTAAGCAACCAAAACTTCTAGAGACAACCATTTTGGTTACGGCTCATTTGTGACCCTGTGTATCAGTTTCTTAGGAACAATGGCGTTTCCTTGCTCCATAACTGCATTCCCAAGTCTTTCCTCTTTGGCTGCATAGCTGCGAATGGCCCTTGCTGTTGAAAGTTCAGTCTTCAAGAAATATGCTGCAGCCAGACTGTGTTGCAAGGGCATTCTGAATTTACGCTGCTACAGATGTATGGCATTCGAGCAACTGGGGATTAATAAAACACATTCTGGAACAGAAGAGAGCATCTCAGGTGACACTGCCGCCCCTGACATTCTCGAGCCTGGGGGAAATAAGCAGATTTTCTCCCCATAATTAATGCTCCACCTTGTTTTCATTTTCCCTACGACTGCCCAAAGAAAGCTTTCAGGTTGAAATATCCCACCTAATCTCATTTTCTCTGCCACTAAGCCATACCTTGAAGTGTAAGTGCAACAATTTATATGACAGGGGAAGAAGAGAGAAGGCAAAACGAAAAGGGAAGGAGGGAATGAGGAAACTACGACCCATGTCATGCTGCCTGAATTTACAGCGTTGCTCTTCTCCTTGCCTAGTGCCGCTGCAGACCATGTAGGAAGGCCATATCCTCAAACATTTGACAGATTGGGGAGGTGGGGGAAGGGTTGTGTGCTTTACACTAAGGGAACAAGAGGCGCTTTGCAGTATGGTAGTAAACATTTAACTGTAGCATATAGCTATAGCTGTCTATAGCATAGAAAGAGAAATATGAAATGAAAAATTTAAGGTCTCATACATATAATAAATGTTCATAAATGTACCAACCAAGCACATACATCGATATGTGGACCACATGTCTGGAGCAGCACAGGAAGACCGCCCTGAAACCATTTTGACTCCCAAACTGACTAAATGTTTTCTCTGCAAAGAGGGAGTGAGTGAGGGAACCTTCCCATTGTCTCAGGAATTGGGAAATCACCATTTCAAAAGAATGGCCAGACTACCAGGAAAGGCATTATCAGATAACCCGGCAGACAGGAAAAACAACATTCAAATTTCTGTTGTAGACCACCTTTTCTGTGATGTAGGTATGATGTTTGTGGGGTGGTGGTGGTCTTGGGTTACACCCCTTCTGTGATGTATGTATGATGTATGGAGGGGTGGTCTTGAGCTCCAGGGAAGGCAATTTAAAATGTCTATATAAGGGCAGGCCCTTATATAGTTCTGGTTCTGGGTCTTCCTCCTTTCCTGCGTGTGAGGAACACCCTGTTGTAACAGATCAATAAAGATCAGGCTTACTAGCTGCTTTGCTTCTCAATATTCTCTGGTTGGCCTCTGTTATTTTCTCCGAATGATGGAGAACCTACAAAGGACTCTATAAGGGCTCTTGTGACCCCCATAAGGGAATAAGGGCAGATTTTGTTTATTACAGATAAGACACATTTCCCCAGTCCTAAATTCAGTTCTCCGCATTTCTACGTCATTTTGAGATTCAAAATATATATATATTATTTGACACACATTTTTGTATGCAATTTTGTTCAACATACACATTTTTGCAAAGCTTTTTTTTTTTTTTTTACTGTTTTTGTTAAGTTGCATAATATCAGCATTTTGATACACATTACTTGGCCGGGGAACTGCATTGTAAAATCGGGAGAAGTGCAGACTCCGAAGGACTGGCTGTGCTTTGGTCTGGGCGCTGTTTTGCAAAGTGCAAATTAGGCTGATTGAAATGCAAATGAATTTCTCCCCCACTCTGAAGCCCACCCCACTTCACTGTGAAAAAATGGAGCAACCCATACTTTACGAAATGCAAGGAAAGGGAGAGAACCTGGGCAGATTTGGCCCCAGAAGGTAAGCCCTAGCCTATGGGATGGATCGTTAGGGTAAGTGAAAGTTGATCCCTTCTTTCCTGCGAGGGTGTTATGAGTCCCTAGAGAGCTTTCTCTCTCTTGAAAAAGACCATATTGGAGACACTTCAGCTTGAAACTTTAGTTCAGCGCAGAAAGTCTGAATAGATTTATGATTAACCTGTTCTCCCTCCAGCCAACTGGCCCGCAGGCTACAGAATGGTCAGTGGCGCAGATATCAAGCTGTCTCTCCCCAGATGCCTAATTAACAGAGAGGGCTGGCTCTATTGGAGCACCATGGGAGGTAAGTGAGTCTGCAAACTGGGGGCGGAGGGAGAGGCTGAATCGGCTAATAAATGAGCTCCAGCTCAAACTCCTATCAAACAGCCTCAGTTTGCATACTGATCCCTTGCGACACATACGCCCACCCCCCAAAACGAGCCTGTATATACACTGCCCTATGAAAACTCAGAAAGCCCATTGCAATGAAGGAAACAGAAGGAACTTGTGCGAATGGAATATGCCAAAATCATGAGGAAGATGTGGACAAATAAAAGATAATGAAAGGCAGGGGCATCTTACTCATAGATGCTAGTGGCGTGAGGCGCCAGGGAAGAGGCGGGGGCTGGATGTGGCGCCACCCGGCATCAGCTCGCCGCCCTCGCCCGCCTCCACCATGCCATGCCAAAGCAGCACTGTGCCCGGAGCCTCCGTCTGCCATGGCCACCGTAACACGAAGCGGCTAGCTGAGCTGGGAGGCGTCCAGCCCCGCCTTTTCCCTGCCAGAGGAGCTGCCCTCCAGCCACTGCCCACCTGCTCCAGCCCTGCCCTCCCTAAAAAAGGTTGATAACTCTGGGAAGGGTGGGGGGCAGTGATGGAGGAGCTTTGAACCACAGCACCAGATATGCTTAAGACAGCCCTGATGAAAGGTCCCTTACCTGAGTGTCTGGGGGTGCTAGGACCAGGAGCCTACAACATGCCATTGCAGCTATCCCACGTGGCAAGCTATCAGAATCGCACCTTATGGCTGGACTGGGAGAACCACAAGCCTCAAGGCCCATTGCGGCCCCCGGGCCTCTCTGCCTGGCCCTTGGGGCTCTCCCCAGGCTCCTCCTCTTCTCTTCACTGGCTCTACTTTGCCCCTTTCTTGAGTGTTTTTGCCTAGTTAGAATAGTGCCCTTGACAATGCCTACTGCTTGGCTGGATAAGAGGGACATGTGTGGGTCTGTGCAGAAACTAGACTACAGTAAAGGTAAAGGTAAAGGGACCCCTGACCAGGTCCAGTTGTGACCAACTCTGGAGTTGTGGTGCTCATCTTGTTTTATTGGCCAAAGGAGCCGGCGTACAGCTTCCGGGTCATGTGCCCAGCATGACTAAACCGCTTCTGGCGAACCAGAGCAGCGCACGGAAACGCCGTTTACCTTCCCACCGGAGCGGTACCTATTTATCTACTTGCACTTTGACGTGCTTTTGAACTGCTAGGTTGGCAGGAGCAGGGACCGAGCAACGGGAACGGGAATCCCATCGCGGGGATTCAAACCGCCGACCTTCTGATCAGCAAGTCCTAGGCTCTGTGGTTTAACCCACAGCGCTACCCGCGCCCCCTACAAGGGCAAATTTTACTTTTGCTGCCTGGCATCTGTACCTACCCCCACTGTGTGGCCCCCAGAAGGTTGCCAGAAGAGAATGTGGCCCTTGGTCTGTAGAAGGCTCCCCAGCAATGTGTAGGGGGATCTTCCTGGCAGAGCCACACCAATATTTATTTGAATACTTTTTTTTCTGAGAAAATTTCTGAGATTTTTCTTTCCTTCCACAAACCCCAACCTTGGGGAAAAAACTCCCACTTTTAAAATAATAATAATAATAATAATAATAATAATAATAATAATGCTTCAACTTTTCTCCCCCATTTTTCCATTCCCACCCACAACTCATGCAAGCCCTGAAACTATAGGTAAAAGGTAAAGGTAAAGGACCCCTGGATGGTTCAGTCCAGTCAAAGGTGACTATGGGGTTGCAGCGCTCATCTCGCTTTCAGGCTGAGGGAGCCAGCATTTGTCCACAGACAGCTTTCCAGGTCATGTGGCAAGCATGCCTTAACCGCTTCTGGTGCAACGGAACACCATGACGGAAGCCAAAGCGCATGGAAACGCCGTTTACCTTCCCGCCACAGTGGTACCTATTTATTGATTTTAAGGTTACCAGATGTCCCTGTTTCCTAGGGACAGTCCCCGGATTTACAAATCAGTCCCTTGACAAAATCCTATCATTCCTACTGAAGTTGAAAAATGTCCCCGGATTCATTGAAAAAAATCTGGTAACCTTACTTGCACTTTGACATGCTTCCAAACTGCTACATTGGCAGAAGCTGGGACAGAGCAACGGGAGCTCACCCCGTCACAGGGATTCGAACCACAGACCTTCTGATTCGCAAGCCCAAGAGGCTCAGCGGTTTAGACCACAGCGCCACCTGAAACTATACTAAGCCCAGGGCACTGGGAAGGATGCTTTGCACATGAAATGTCCCAGATTCTAACCAGTCATAAGGATCAGGTGCAGGCAGTCATGAGAAACACCTTCTAGAGAACTGCAGCCAGTCACAATAGGCAGTAGATGAGATGGACAACATGTCTGACTTTATATCAGACTATTATATGTCTGTTCCCCATCACTTTGTACAAAAACCATTGCCGTTAGCACAAAGCAGATCCTGGCAGTCAGGGGAGGCCTCAATCCTGCTTGCTTCCAGGAACGCTGGGAGACACAATGCATGCACTTTTAGGTACAGTGGTATCTCTGGTTAAGTACTTAATTCGTTCTGGAGGTCTGTTCTTAACCTGAAACTGTTCTTAACCCGAGGTACCACTTTAGTTAATGGGGCCTCCTGCTGCCGCCGCGCTGCTAGAGCACGATTTCTGTTCTCATCCTGAAGCAAAGTTCTTAACCTGAAGCACTATTTCTGGGTTAGCAGAGTCTGTAACCTGAAGCGTCTGTAACCTGAGATACCACTGTAGTTGGTGCTTTTGTGCACATGTATGGGAGCAAAAGTGTCTGGCCACGTGCAGGTCACCTCTGTGCGCTATGAATGTGAATCAGTGTGCATACCTAGGAGTGTGTGCCTGTAAAGATGATATGAAACAACCGTGATTAGATTTAACGCCGGTTGCTCAATGTGAAATCTGGCTTGCTGGCTGCACTGGGCCAATAAATAATAGAAAGTCACTGTGCCCCACAGAAGCTGCCCACATACTGTTTGGCCTCAGGCAAAAGAAAGGAAATTCAGCACCCACAAGGTCTAGAACAGTGGGATTAATAACACATCAATTTTAATGCGGATTCCTTCCCCCTGCTTCATAAACAGCAAAGTGAATGTTTGAGCATCGCAGCAGGGGGTTAATGAGGACTCTGATTAGTTATTCAGATTTCCTTACACTGCCTCAATCCATCCTACTAGAGGGGGAGGAGAGGAGGATGTAAAAAAGAAGCTCTTTAAAAAAAAGCCAGCAACAACACACACACACACACACACACACACACACACACACACACACACACAGTAAATACATTTCCTCCCCACTCCTGTTTCTCCAAGCCAGCTCCAGCTACACCTTGCAGATTCAATACTATGTTTCTCTTGGTGGTTTAAACTTTTCAGAGAGCATGGAGACAGAGTCCTTAGGTATACTGTATTATTCCTACCTGTCTTTCTTGCCCCACCAAAGAATGAGAGCTAACAATTTAAACCATAATGAAGTAGGGGGATTAACATCACTTGAAACTGTGCCGCTTACAAGGCAGCCGACCCTCTGCTCAGCTTCATTATTGGAAAATTAACCCTCCGACAGCCCTTTGACGTATGTCTGGACTGTCAAAGGAATCCAGCCTCTTCAATTATAATTTTGGTAAAACTGTAAATGGTTGGGATATCTGCAGGCAGTGCTGTTTTTTTTCTGGGGGTACGCATACCCCCTAAACATTTTGTGAATCTAAGTTTGGCCTCATTAAGGGGCATTATTTCAATATGGGTAGGAAAATGAGAGTACCCCTAAACATTTTCTTTAGAAAAAAAAAGCACTGTCTGCAGGTGAAAGGCAGTGTGTGTGTGTGTGTGTGTGTGTGTGTGTGTGTGTGTGTGTTAGGAACCCCAAGCAGAAATATAGCAGTAGTTCAAGGTGCATTTTAAAGAAGGGGAAAAATGAAATTAGAATCACAGCATATAGGAAATAGGCTTTTACAGAAATATCAGCAAAGATACTTGCTCCTTTTCACCAGGAAGTTTATTTCCTGGCTCTCTACTTTATGATAAATGGTAGTCTCTCTTCCCTGCATCTTTTCATTTCTCCCAGACAGGGATAAGTGAATCTGCCAGTTTGGGTTTTTCTCGGTTTCTGCTTTTTCAGTTTTTGCCATGTTTTTCAGGAAGAAAGCCTGCATGAAAATTTATCAGCATTTTACTGCCGATTTATTATTTATTCATCTGTTACGTTCATATCCCACCTTTTCCTCCAAGGACTTAGAAGTGGCGTGCATGCTTCTCTTCCTCCTCATTTAATTCCCACAAGAACACTGTGAGGTAGGTTTGACTGAGAAGCAGTAACCGGACCAAGGTCACCCACAGAATTTCATAGCCAAGTGGGGATTTGAACTCTGGTCTCCCAGGCTCTCGTGTGACACTCAAATCATTACACTACACTGGCCCTCGATGTCTGCTAATATCTTTGTGTGGAATTTTGCCTTTTTGTACATATTATATGGCTGGAGAACTACATTGCAAAATTTGGAGAACTGCAGATCTGAAAGGGTGACTGTATTTTGGTTCATGTATTGTTTCATGAAAAAGTTTCTGCTAATGTAAAAATAAAGGTAAAGGGACCCCTGACCATTAGGTCCAGTCATGACCGACTCTGGGGTTGCAGCGCTCATCTCGCTTTATTGGCTGAGGGAGCCGGTGTATAGCTTCCGGGTCATGTGGCCAGCATGACTAAGCGAACCAGAGCAGCGCACGGAAACGTCGTTTACCTTCCCGCCAGAGAGGTACCTATTTATCTACTTGCACTTTGACATGCTTTCGAACTGCTAGGTTGGCAGGAGCAGGGACCGAGCAACGGGAGCTCACCCTGTCGCAGGGATTCGAACCGCCGACCTTCTGATCGGCAAGTCCTAGACTCTGTGGTTTAACCCACAGCGCCTCCCACGTCCCTTCTGCTAATGTACACATCTTCAAATGCAATTTTGCCAAATATCCACATTGATGCAGAACTAAGCATAATGCATCTTTGTATGTTATTTTCATCAATATGCGCATTTTTGTAAACATTACTTAGCTGGAGAACGGCACTGAAAAATTTTTGAACGATGGGTGTGTTTTGATTCTTGCATTGTAAGAATTAGGCCTTTTCACTGTTGAACGCAAACTGAATCAAATCTACCCCATATCCCTAATTTCAATATGTGCTCAAAAACCTACAAAAGGAGCTGCTTTATATCTGGTCGGCTTAGAAGTCCACATACCTGGTCTGCTGCAAACAGATTTTATTGGCACATAGGATACAAGATCAATAAGCGCTACTGTTTGTAGAGGACTGAGGCAGGGAGTGAGAAGGGAGAAGGGTCTCAACACTGTGGGCCTGGCTGCTGTCAATGCTATCAAGACTGAGCAGGCAGAGCTGGTTTTGTGATATGGCTGACAAACCGAGAGCTTCATTTTATGAGCTGAATTTGATTGTTGCCAGGAGGAGTGCTTGTTCCTGTCTGTGACCCGGCGAGAAGCTATGCTTTGAAATGAGCTAGAAGGGGGTGGGGGAAGCTAAACACTCAAGTTCAGCAAAACAAAAATAAAGCAAGAGATCAGTAGGTAGCACCTAAGATATCCCAGCTTCTGCTTGGGATAATTGGGTTCCAAATCAATGCTAGTGTTTCTGTCCTCTTTTCTGATGCTCCTTTTGTGCCCCCGGGACCTGTGGCATTATGACATACCTGCACGGCAAGTTAAATTTAATGCACACCGGTGGGCGTGGTGTGACATAACAACAAACACCATCGGTCAACATTGCTGCCCCTCCCAACCCTTTCTGTGCATGTCTCATTCTGTCCCCCCACTGATTCTCCCTTCAGAACAGAAGGAAAGAAATTCCACCATTGGCACTCTTTGTTGTTGTTTAGCTGTTTAGTCATTTAGGTGTGTCCGACTCTTCGTGACCCCATGGACCAGAGCATGCCAGGCACTCCTGTCTTCCACTGCCTCCCACAGTTTGGTCAAACTCATGTTAGCAGCTTCGAGAACACTGTCCAGCCATCTTGTCCTCTGTCGTCCCCTTCTCCTTGTGCCCTCCATCTTTCCCAACATCAGAGTCTTTTCCAGGGAGTCTTCTCTTCTCATTAGGTGGCCAAAGTATTGGAGCCTCAGCTTCAGGATCTGTCCTTCCAGTGAGCACTCAGGGCTGATTTCCTTCAGAATGGAGAGGTTTGATCTTCTTGCAGTCCATGGGACTCTCAAGAGTCTCCTCCAGCACCATAATTCAAAAGCATCAATTCTTCGGCGATCAGCCTTCTTTATGGTCCAGCTCTCACTTCCATACATCACTACTGGGAAAAGCATAGCTTTAACTATAAGCTTTACTTTAAGCTTAACTACCGTATTTTGCACCCCATAGGACGCACCGCCCCATAGGACGCACCTAGTTTTTTGGGGGGGAAATAAAGAAAAAAAATTTATTTCCCCCCCCCCAGGTGCGGGGCTGGAAGAACCAGGTCGGGGAACAGCGGGAAGGTGCGCTCCGCCTCCCCGCTGTCCCCCGAGCTTGAGGGGCTGGCGATGGGGAGAAGTGTGCTGAGCTTGGGACTGCAGGCAGCTCTGCGCAGCCATTGGGAGCTGGGCGGGACTTCGCGCCCCGCTCCCGATGGCCGCGCAGAGCTGCGCTGAGCCCGGGACTGCAGGCAGCTCTGCGCAACCCTCGGAGCCGGTCTCCTGAGGGTTGCAAAGAGCTTCCTGAAGCCTGGAGAGCGAGAGGGGGCGGTGCGCACCGACCCCTCTTGCTCTCCAGGCTTCAGCGAAAGCCTGCATTCGCCCCATAGGACGCACACACATTTCCCCTTCATTTTTGGAGGGGAAAATGTGCGTCCTATAGGGCGAAAAATACGGTATATATTGGCATTCTTACTCTCGTTGTTAACATTTCTCCAAATCCCCTTCCATCTCGAGAAATGCGATGGGGTGCTTTAGTGCATTTTTAGTCAATGTTTCACTGGTGACTGCAGATCTAGTTGGCCACCCACAACCTGCACATTCAAATTGCTGGTCCCTGTACAAGTCACAGCTGTGATTGATGTGCTAAAGATGATGACATTGCTATACGTGCTCATGGTCTTTCTGAACTAAGGATAGGAGACATGTGGTCCTGAACTACAACTCACATAGGTCCTAACTACTGGCCATGCTGGCCAAGGCAGATGGGAATCCTGGCCCAGCAGCTCCTGAAGGGTAACAGCTTCCTCATCCCTGCTCTAACCACAGGTGCCCCATCCCTGCTCTCATGCGAAAAAGAGGGAGCACAACTTCCTTGAAGTGTCCTATGCTGCATTACCAGCACAGTTTGGAGCACCTGGAAATGCCTCTTTCTCTCTCTCTATATATATAGGGACGTGGGTGGCGCTGTGGGTTAAACCACAGAGCCTAGGACTTGCCAATCAGAAGGTCGGCGGTTCGAATCCCCGCGATGGGGTGAGCTCCATTGCTCAGTCCCTGCTCCTGCCAACCTAGCAGTTCGAAAGCACGTCAAAGTGCAATAAAGCCAGATGAGTGCCGCAACCCCAGAGTTGGTCACGACTGGACCAAATGGTCAGGGGCCCCTTTACATATATATATATATATATATATATTCCAAAAAATAAATAAATGGTGAAATCCAGCTGCTTCAGCTTGTTTCAGCTGAACTGACTGAGAGCAGCCCAAGTAACAGAGGCAACAAGTGAGAAACGCCCTTTGACTTAAGTCGCATGTTAACCCAGGAACAACATGGTGTTTGCAACTGTTGTACATAAGGCGCCATCAGGAGAAACAGCCCTGAGATCCTGCCACCTTTCACAGATGAAGAGGACCTGTAATTTTGTCCCTAGGCAAGGGATGAAGGAGAAATCCAGTTCAGAGCTCATCCACACTTCCACTTGCCTAATAATAATAATAATAATAATAATAATAATAATAATAAATTATTTATACCCTGCCGATCTGGCTGGGCTTCCCCAGCCACTCTGGGCGGCTTCCAACAAAATATTAAAATACAGTGGTCTGTTAAACATTAAAAGCTTCCCTAAACAGGGCTGCCTTCAGATGTCTTCTAAAAGCTTGGGTTCAAGAGGTTCTCTGCGTGTGCCATGCTTTCTAGGAAGGAGTCCGAGCAGTTTTGCTACTTTCCTCTGGTAAACCTGCTCTTTAGTGCTGAATTTGAACAAAGGGCAATCAGTGGAAAATCTAACCGCCGTTTCTTCCTATTCAGCACTATCCTTCAGAATTCACACTTCTCCTGATTTGGTGGCGCAGTTCTCAAACAAAGCAATGTGTACAAAAATGCATATATTAGGGAGAAGGATGCTTAAAAATTTACATATGAATGAAAAATAACATACAGAAATGGATTATATATGGGAAGTCTGTTTGCAAACATGCGTAGTGTAGTCAAGACTGCTGATAAAAATAGGTTTATTAGGAGAAAATGAAACTAAAATGCTGGTGGATTTTCCAGGGGATTTCAAATTGCTGCAGAAATGTGGAGAACTGAATTTAAGACTTGAAAATTGAGAAACCGGGGGAACTGAAATGGGCAACACATTCCATCCCTACCCTAAGCTCACACTTGAGGATCACTGGTCAAGTTCGCTCCCTCCAGATCTCCCACCACTGATGACTTCATTCTACCTATTTTCCTCTTTTGATGCTATAATCCTACACCTCAGTAATAGCTTGATTTAAAAGCCAAGAGGTTGCTGGTTCTCTTTGTTTAAATATACAGTATTAGAAAGCCGTCCATGGCTGCATGGAGTTCCTGTCTTTCTACCATATAGTGGTACCTCTGGTTACGTACTTAATTCATTCCGGAGGTCTGTACTTAACCTGAAACTGTTCTTAACTTGAAGCACCACTTTAGCTAATGGGGCCTCCTGCTGCCGCTGCACCACTGAAGCACGATTTCTGTTCTCATCCTGAAGCAAAGTTCTTAACCCCAGCTAATATTTCTGGGTTAGCGGAGTCTGTAACCTGAAGCGTATGTAACCTGAAGTGTCTGTAACCCGAGGTACAACAGTGGTACCTCGGGTTAAGTACTTAATTCGTTCCGGAGGTCCGTTCTTAACCTGAAGCTGTTCTTAACCTGAAGCAACACTTTAGCTAATGGGGCCTCCTGCTGCTGCTGCACCGCCGGAGCACAATTTCTGTTCTCATCCTGAAGCAAAGTTCTTAACCCAAGGTACTATTTCTGGGCTAGCAGAGTCTGTAACCTGAAGCATATGTAACCTGAAGCATATGTAATCCGAGGTACCACTGTACACAGAAGGAGCTGAGGACAGCACCTTCTGGCCCCACCTCTGAAGATATATACCCCACCACCTATACCCCCAATGACCCCATTCCCACCCAGATCTACCCCTTTGACCTCCATGCTCTCAGCAAAGGACCCCATCTTCTCTCTCTCATCTGGTTGAGAGCCATGTGCAATTGGGAGCAAGTAGCAGGTGCCATAGGGACCACTTGTGGCATGGAGTACCTATGAGCATTGTGGATATTCTCACCACCTCTTCCTTCCCAGCCCTTTTTTTTTTGCGTTACTATGTGAATTTTACAGCCAAGGAACTTTCTCAAGCTTTCCCCTTCAATGTAATCGGGAAGTCATTTATTCCTCCATAACATTTGCTTGAAGGAACGTTAGAGCTGAATTATAGCTAGGACCATTATCGCACAATAACTGTCTGGGAAATGTTAATGCCTGGATCATGCAGAATGCCATATTACAGTTTTTATGGTGGACATAACATTTTTATGAACTTTTTCGCGGGTAAGACCACCATTTACTATGGTGAAGAGCACCAACCATGGGTTCATTAGCTTGGGCATAAACTTCACGAGAGCCTTGGGGCACCTTGCTGGAGACCTCCCAAAAGCACCGAAGACCTCCCCATTCTTTGTTTTGCAAGTGTGACAAACATACCGGTACATGTCAAGGCTGGTGAGGGGGAATTGCCAAAGAATACACGATAACATAGAAAGCTGCCTTATACTGAATCAAACTATTGGTCCATCTATCTCAGTTTTGTCTACACTGACTTTCAGCGGCTCCCCATGGTATCAGACCTGGGACATTCCCAGTCCTGCTTGGAGATGCCAGGGATGGAACGTGGGACCATTTGCATGCAAGATGGATGCTCTACCGTTGAGCTTTGACTTTTCCCAGGGAGGTATATCTACAGCTCCCATGTCTGTAGATGCAATATAGACCAAATATCTGCTTTTATCTCACAGCTGTTATACTGTAAGCTCCATTGCTGTAGCAACCTGACTTTGCAAGGAACAGAAAGGGTACTATAAGGAAGGACACTTAAAATATCTCTGAAACAGCCAGCATCTTCTGCCAGAGCCAGTGTGGTGTAGTGGTTAAGAGCGGTAGATTCGTAATCTGGGGAACCGGGTTCGCGTCTCCGCTCCTCCACATGCAGCTGCTGGGTGACCTTGGGCCAGTCACACTTCTTTGAAGTCTCTCAGCCCCACTCACCTCACAGAGTGTTTGTTGTGGGGGAGGAAGGGAAAGGAGAATGTTAGCCGCTTTGAGACTCCTTCGGGTAGTGATAAAGCGGGATATCAAATCCAAACTCTTCTTCTTCTTCTTCTTCTGAACTTCGGGGTCTCCCTCCAGAGAAGTCTGGATGATTATTTTAAAGTGCTTCTCATTCCGCACTGCAAAAAACTCTTTCGAAGTAGCCATATTTTATACAGACTTTCATAAAAAAGGCCTAATAAAGATGGTGTTTAGTATTTTATATCCTCGCACAAAAATAATGATCTTGGATCTTTGCTCCCCAATGCAGAGATGTTTTAAATGGGTTTATGTCTCTCACCTCTGGAATAATTCTTTCCTTTTTTAAAAAAGAAAGGCTGAATTTATGGCTTTGTTCTTTATCTGCCCCCAGCTTCCATTAAGAGTCATAACTATTCCATTATAGGCAAGCGGGGTCTTCTTACTTGCACCTGCATGTGGGGGTTACATCATTTCATTATTCTTCTAGACAGAGTGCTGCTTAACCCCTGACACTGCTAGTAAAATCTGGAAGCCTAACATCAGTTTACCGTAGTTAGGGCTGACAAGTGTCAGTGCAACACACCCAGGGGTGGAGGGAAAAGGCAGCAGAAATGACCTGGCGGCTCCCTCTAGATGGGCAAAATTACTTTTAGAATATTCACAGTGACATTAGACAATACAGCCACACATTTCCATGTCACGCCTCTCACCGCCGAGCACAGCGCAAGTGCAAAAGTTAATGACAGAAAATGCCACGTGGAAAGCGATGTGTTGCCATTTGCAAGCCCAGCTCCTGATTTCAGCTTTAAAAACCAACTAAGACATTATCAAAAGAGAGGACATAGAACTAATTCGACCGTGCAGGAAAAGCATGGAGGACCATCTTGGTAGAGTTCAGACCGTAAGTGAGTGGGAGGAAATGCACGCCTGAACACAACAGCCATGTGAAAAACTCCCTGTACATAGAAAGCTAGCATGTGGGGGTGATTTTCAACCTCCTCCATGGGCTATTCATCTTCAGGGAGGTTCATGGTATGTGTGGACCTCAGACACATAATATACGACCTGCAGTCTGGACTGTGATAGTTCCAGAAAGGATTGGACCACTTGTTTTTCTGCACGATAGAGCTGGCTTTCACAGATAAGAACATGGGAAGAGGGCTGCTGGATCAGGCCAGTGATCCATCTAGTCCAGGTTCTTGTTCTCAAGGTCCAACCAGAAGCCTATGGGACACCTGAAAGTAGGACTATACACTATATTGTATAGTAGGACTATACACAGACATAGTGTCGATTCACAGTTGTTGTTATTATCATCTTCAAGGTTGTGTTATGAGTATAAGCTGAGTAGCTGAATGCAGCTTTTGGAGGTGTATGGAATTTTCGAGCATTCCTGCCAATCCCCTCCAGGTTTTAGTTTGTAGGCGTGTGTGTTGGATAGAGAAGCTTGAAAGAAACAGGGCTTGCACAGAAAACTGTGCTGCCTGAAGCACAGCAGCAAACATGGTTCCTCTCCTCCAAAGTCCAAGTGCCCAGCAGGTCCAGAGGAAGACATTTTGCTGCCCGAGGCAACGGACAAGATGACTGTCCTCCCTTCTCCAATGATAGCTGGAACGCACTTGGATGCTGGCAATAGGACAGAGCAGCAGGATATGTTAGGTGATGTGGGGCAGACAGCTTTTACCTCCAGCACCTTACCACTGCTCCTCAGTGCTTAGTGTCTAAGGCTGCCCCAGCCACACTCTTCCTATTGCGAAGAGTTGGGCCTGGTCCCTTGTACCCAAGGCTAGCCAATAATTTTTAGCATCTAAGGCATAAAATCACACAATTGCCCATCTAACTCTTTGTCATTATACCGGTAAATATGGTGATCTATGGGGCCCTTGCTTGTGGTGCCTCAGGTGCTGGAGTTTTGTTCCATGTACAGATGGGTCAATGTGTCAATTTTGGATTGTCTCAGTTTAGCATTTTCCCAAACTTAAGCAGTTCAATCCTATACATTTCCACATCAGTTTTGGATTATTTTTAAGACTTCATGGAAATTCATCAGTATCTTAGTGCATATTTCTCCTGATATACAATTTTTTGTATGTAATTTTGCCCAATACACACATTTTGTACACAGCATTTCCCCCTCAATATAGTGCATGCTATTTTCACTAATATATGCATTTTTATGCAAACGCTAACCAAGTATACACATTTTTGTAAAACTTGCTTGGCTGGAAAACTGCACTGTGAAATTCTGAGAAATGCAAATTTTGAAAGATGGCTGTGCTGGGGACAATGTGGATTTGGTAGGTTTGTATTTAAATATAAATTGATTCAAATTTCTCCCCCATACTTCCCGACAGTTGACTTCCCTCTTTTGAGCCACTGCATTTTGGAGAGACAGAAGCCCTGGTGGGGCACTCACTTCTCTCAGGAGATGACAATCACCTAAAGTTGGGACATACTAACAAGCCACTCCTCTACAGCATGCCACATCCCATTTTTACCACCACCCACAAATTTACCAATCACATTCTTCCACTCCCCTGCAGAGTCGTAGCTAGGTGATCTTGCGCCCCTGGCAGAACCATCTGATTGCGCCCCCCTAGCCAGGGACAAATTGGCTCTTCTTTCTGCCTCTCCTCCACCCCCCCTTGCACCCATTCAATTCCTCACACACTTCATCTTGCAATGAATTCTTTTCTGTAACGAATTCTGATTCAAGGAAGCCAAAACAGAGAGAAGACGCCAAGATGGGGCTGACCTAGTTGATGGTACACAGTCATACCTCTTGTTACGCTCAGTTCAGGTTACGTCTTTTCAGGTTGCGTCCCGCGGTGACCCGGAAGTACCGGAAAGGGTTACTTCTGGGTTTCGCCACTCATGCATGCGCAGACGCTCAAAATGACGTCACACAGAAGCGGCGAATCGCAACCTGTGCACACGCAGACGCGGGTTGCATTCTGCTCATGTTGCGAATGGGGCTCCGGAACGGATTCCATTCACAACCAGACGTACCACTGTATAGGCATCTCTCCACTTACATGCGGGTTATGTTCTGGGCCCCTGCCTGCATAAGTGAAATCACATAACCCCCAGTTAATGGGCATTGCCATTCAAATAGTGTAATAGCTCTGTCTCGATTATACAGGGTGGTGTTTACCTGCCCCCCATATATTTTATTCAAGTTGGCACCCTTGAAGGAGAGTGCGCGAGAGGAGAGAGAGAGAAAAGTGACCCCAGAGTATGCAGGTTTTGAAGTTGGCGACTCCCCCCCCACCAGCGCCCGGAGAGGCAGTGAGGTGGGCTGGGCAGTGTCAGGGGCTGAGGCTGGTGGACCTTCCCAGACCTGACCCCAAGCGAGATCTGGGAGAGGCCAAGCTGGAGCCTCACGGCCAAATGGGATGGGGCGCTGGGGCGCGTGTAGGCTTCTCCACCAGGCTGCCAGGAGGGCCAAGGAGCAAGGTGGGCACCTGGGAGGGCAAAGGGGTAAGGGGGCAGCCAGGAGCAGCTGCCGCATAGTGCTCCCTCTTCCCCACCCTGCTTGGCTGTGGGCAGGAAGCGCTGGCTGGACAGGGCGCATGGTGGAGGGTCTCAGCAGCCAATTTTGCGCCCCCCTGCCTGTGCCCCTGGCGGGGGCTATGGCCTTGTCCCTGATTCCATGGTGGCTCGGACTAGATCTTTCAGTGCAATGGCACCTGACTTGTGGAACACACCTCAACCCACTGAAGTCAGACAGGTCTCAACATAGTAACCATTACATTAGATGCTTTAAAACTGTTACAGTGGTACCTCTACTTACGAACACGATCCGTTTCAGGGTGCCGTTCACACCCTGAAAAGTTCGTAAGTTAGAGCGCTGCTACTGTGCATGCGCAAAACACGCAGATTGCTTCTGCGTGTGCGGCGAACCCGGAAGTAAACACTTCCAGGTTTGCTGCATTTATAACCTGAAAAGCCACAACATGAAGCAAACGTAACATAAGGTATGACTGTATTGTGATTTTTCACAGGCTTTCCCAGAACAATGGCTTGATTTGTGGGCAGTACCTGAATTCTCTGGAGAACTGCTCTACCTGTTTTTGTTTAGATGCAGTTGATTGTCATTGCATGATATCTTGTGAAGTTTAGAGGTTTACAAATATTCCAAATAAATACCCCTCCCAAAAATACAATAATAAGTTAATTCACTAGCGATTTCCTGCCCTTTCCTGACACCCCAAAGGCTTTCAGGTGGGTGTTGCACTCTTCCCTGTAATAGGGATTGCCTAAAGGGTTTTTGAGGCAAGACCTCACAAAGCACCATGTTAACACAAGCAAGAGCTATGGTTGGAAACCTGTAGCCCTCCAAGTTCTGGACTGAAGGGTAATAATTCTGCCTTTGCTGGTCACACCAACCAGGCATTTTTGGCATGGGCTCAGCAGAAACCTCACTTGCTTGACTGGAAGAAGGGATGCCGTAGGTTTTGGAGACAGGGAGCCTTAGCCTTTGCCGAGTTTGTCAGGAAGAGAAATCAGCCCCTGCGTTATGTCTTCATTTGCTGAACTGAAATCCACTAAGTCCTTAAAATGAAGATGTATTGCTGGAGCATTTTACGCTAGACATTTGTTATTTCCCTAAAGAATGTGAATGGCGCTGCACCTGCTCCTAAGCAGCTCAGGACCTGTTCTCCTCCCTCCCGCTGCAAGCAGGCTGCTTTTCAGACTCCCTCTCTGATACTAAAGAGATGCTGTAAAAAGAGAGAGACTCTTTTCCTTGGGACCACTTCCATATGCTTCGCTTCAGTTTTAAACTGCATGTTAATTGTTCTGAATTAACAGCTCCAGCTGGAAAAAGCAAACAAGCAATTTGCAAACCTTAAGATAACACCCAACTTGTCTGATGTGATTTAAGTTCCAGGGGAAAGCTACGCTTCCTGGGTGGGTGGAGTTCAAACACCGTCAGGGTTTTTCTAGGCCTTTTAGACCTGGAAGATATCCTCAGACATGAAAACGTGAGAAACGGAGATAAATTAGAAGAAACCACACAATCTCATCAGCACACAAACTCTTAAGGGTCTCATAAGAGCACAAGTCCTGCTACATCAGATTGGCCTCTTGCCTCCTACGGTAGCCACCGAGAAGCACACAAGGAGGACATGAACTTTAGGAAGAGCCTTCTTGTATCAGGCCAAAGGCTCATCTGGTCCACTATCTTGTACCCAAAGTGGCCAACCAGCGCCTATAGGAAGCCTGCAAGCAGGAGACAAATGCAACAGCATGAGGGTTTCGAATCCTGATTAAGTAAAGAACCATGGTTAGCCATAACCATGGCTAAGACCATAGTTAGCCACAACCATGGTTAGCCACAACCATGGTTAGGGTTGCTGCTGGCACACAGCTCTTAAGCACAATTAATGCAAGAGGGGAAATTAACTCTGGGAAGGCAGCATAGCTGGTGAAGAGAATGTGCACCTCCAATTTGGTGTTTTTGTTGTTGCTGCTGTATACTGCAACAGGACATTAATGCAGGAATAGTGCACTGGTGTTAGATTTATACCAATACACTCACAGATTATCTGGAGGAACACTCATGCACTATAGTGCAAACTGGTAGCACAAAACCTGAAACTTCTTACTCCTCAGGGAAATGGGAAGAATAGTATATGATCTCATCCAGGGCCAGATTTAGGTTTGATGAGGCCCTAAGATAGTGAAGATAATGGGGCCCTTTATATGTCCAGCTGTCCTTTGTCAACAACAAATTGTCGCTGTTTTTTGTGTTGATGCTATATGGTAATTTATGCACCAAACAGGTATCTAAAGCCATTTGCACATAACAAAATAACCAGTCCATGCAGAATGTAGGCACCCTATACATAGAAATGAGCATACCAGTGATATTTTAGGGAGCAGGCAGGGCCCATTACTTATATCATAGGAACCTGCTGTATGTAGGTTTTACTTTATTTGGTGTTTTTTTCTTTCTTATATTTTGGAAATGTACATCCAGGATTTTTTTCCCTTTCATTTTTGTTGGGGGCCCCCAAGAGATTGGGCCCCTAAGCTATAGCTTTTTAAGCTTATATGCAAATCCAACACTGATCTCATTACATATGAACAGATGTCTACAAACAGTAACTGGAATTCCTTCCCACAACAGGTAGTGATGGGCACCGCCAGCCTGGATGGCTTTAAAAGGGGATTAGCCAGATTTATGGGGGATAAGGCTACCAGTGGCTACTGGCCACAATGGCTATGTTCTGCTGCCACTCTTGGAGGCTATAAGCCTCTAGGTGCAACTCAAAGGGAATCTCAAGCGAGGGGAGTGTGGTTGTGTTCAGGTATTATTATTATTATTATTATTATTATTATTATTATTTATTGGCTGGGTTTCCCCAGCCACTCTGGGCGACTTCCAACAGAATATTAAAATACAATAGTCTATTAAACATTAAAAGCTTCCCTAAACAGGGCTGCCTTCAGATGTCTTCTAAAAGTCTGGTAGTTGTTCTTTTCTTTGACATCTGGTGGGAGGGCGTTCCACAGGGCGGGTGCCACTACCGAGAAGGCCCTCTGCCTGGTTCCCTGTAACTTGGCTTCTCGCAGGGAGGGACCGCCAGAAGGCCTTCGGAACTGGACCTCAGTGTCCGGACAGAATGATGGGAGTGGAGACGCTCATTCAGGTATACTGGACCAAGGCTGTTTAGGGCTTTAAAGGTCAGCACCAACACTTTGAATTGTGCTCGGAAATGTACTGGGAGCCAGTGTAGGTCTTTCAAGACTGGTGTTATGTGGTCTCGGCGGCCGCTCCCAGTCACCAGTCTAGCTGCGGGCCTCTTGCAGGCATCTGGTTGGCCACTGTGAGAACAGGATGCTGGAGGACCAATGGCCTGTTCCAGCCAGCTCTTCTTATGCTGGACCTTTTGGAAACTTTAAAGGCCACAAATAACCTGGCTGAAATTCAGGCGCAAATCTTTCTGAAGCAGCAGACTCCTCAGCATGCCCTGTGGCACAGACTAATCCCCCTTGGTGGAGAATTACAAGGACTTCGTTTTTCGGAAGATATCAGCAATCAGATATCTTATCTAATGCCACCTCAATTATTCAAATAATCCCAGCTTCTAAACTTGGGCACTGTTTAGGGAAAGTGGGTCCCTATTAAGTTGCAGCCATTTCCCCATCACGTCCAGCGTTCTGAACTTCACGTCTGATTACAAAATTTGCATTCAATTTAATTTTTTCCCCATCTGGAGTAAATGAATAATCTGAGTACCTACCTCAGCCTTAATTACATTTGTTAAATTAAGAACTGGAATATGAGAAATTTAAATGCAGGCAGTTCTGCAGCCAGACAAATGGCAGATTCGGCCAGCATCAGTGCCTGCCTATGTCTTCTGTTCCAATTTCTTCCCCATCTCTCTATAAGCCATGCATCAAAAAAATTACAACTGAAAAACAAAACAAAAAAAATCCTTTATAAATGATGGAACAATAGATGATCTTTTGACATTTTTCAGCACTGCTTGAAAGAGAATGCGATAAAACGTAATAAATTCATATACTTCCGCCTGTTTCTTGGCTTTGGCGGCTAGAATTTCCATCTCTTTATGCAGGATTCCTGGGGTGCAGAAATCCTTGATAATGCCAAACAATTCAACACTTTATTTTCTCTTTGCTCTGCACAACACAAAATATAGACCTCAAGCTGCCAGCTGCTGGAAGTGAAACCAGATGCCATATTACTTTTGCACGTGGAAAAATTCTTGAAGCTCAGGGATGATAAGAGAACCCAGGACACACAAAACACACACACACACACAAAAACAGGGGGGGGGGGAGAGAGACTGGCACTTCTGCCCTGGGCTCTGGATCTCCTAATCCTTCCCCCTTTACAAAACTTGATTTTTTATTTTATTTTTATTTTTTAAAAGCTGTGAGCTGTATCCATCTAAACAAGTGCTTTGGGCCCCACGTTCCCCCTGTGCACCCCTTAAATATGTTATGGGTTTCCCTCCAGTGTGGAGTAGAGCCACTGTGGTGTAGTGGTTAAGAGCGGTAGTCTCGTAATCTGGGGAACCGGGTTCGCGTCTCCACTCCTCTACATGCAGCTGCTGGGTGACCTTGGGCCAGTCACACTTCTTTGAAGTCTCTCAGCCCCACTCACCTCATAGAGTGTTTGTTGTGGGGGAGGAAGGGAAAGGAGAATGTTAGCCGCTTTGAGACTCCTTAAAGGGAGTGAAATGCGGGATATCAAATCCAAACTCTTCTCTTCTTCTTCTCCAAAGCAGATGGGGGGGGGCAGGGTACATGGAGAGAGGAGAGGGAGGTACCTCGCATGGTGAATCCCAAAGCGCTTGAGCTAGAGGAATTGTCTTGTTGGATACTGCCCTTTGCTTACACAGCTGCTGAACGCAGTGCTGGTGGGACCCCAGCCACCCACCTTTTTAATCTGACTAGAGGCCTGAATTTACATCTATCCCAGTGGTGGGGAACCTCCAGCCCACAGGCCTCATAAGTTTAGCCCACCAGGCTTTTCGAACCACACCCACCTTTCAGGCGTGGCAAAGTTCAAGCCTAAAACTAAATTAGGGTTGCTGTATTTCAAAAAGCGAAAATCCGAACAGAAAAGTTGTTGAGTGTTTTTTGGCAGAGTTGTTGAGCTTACGTGAGGGGCTTTTTTTGGGGGGGGGGATTCACCAAAAAATCAACACTTCTGACATGAGTTGCCATACACCTGGGTTTCCCCTAACATTTTAACCAATTTTATGAAATTCCACCTGGACGCTAATTTCGATGGACCTATGGCAGCCCTAAACTAAACATTCACAAGTCTTCTTTTGTAGCAGCATAGTTTCACATCTAGAGGTGCACTCTGTTGTCTCTTGAGACAGATGGATGCCTGCAAACTTTTTTTAGCTGTATTCTTGGAATCCCACCTCTGCTCACAAGGCCATCTACAGCAGGAATGTGGGAATGTTCAGGGAGGCAGGAGAGGATATAGTGTTTATTAATATCTTTCCTAACTTCCACTAGCAAGTTCCTTTACTTAGCAGAGTTTCATACGCCCCCTTTAAACGCACAGCGGATAACTGGTTGCAGGCTTGTGTAAGCTTCTCACTATTAGGTTCCTGGTAAGCTCCCTTATATCCCTCTTAAAAGAATAAACATGCCACAATCTTGTGTAAAGTATATAAAAGTAGTTTACTCACATTCTGTTCACAGTTGGATCCCAGAAGGCAGACTTAGTTATAAAGTATATACATCTGGATCTATCCCATATGGGGATAATCCCAGTGTCCTCTGTTGACTGCAAGCCAACAGAGCATTTCTGGCTAAAAGGTTGCTCCAATGACAGAGGAAGTCAAAGAGAGTGTGTGTGCAGTGTGCCTTGTCCATTTGTTACCTGGACAGGTAAGGTCACGCCCACCTCTAGTCACATGCAAAGGAAGTATGTCCCATCCAGGAGGAAACAGGAAGTTTTTGACTGGCTGAACCAAACATTCCCCTGCATGTCCACTCTAGGAAAACAAGGAATGTTGTACTTCACTGAAGAAGAAGAAGAAGAGTTTGGATTTGATATCCCACTTTATCATTACCCGAAGGAGTCTCAAAGCAGCTAACATTCTCCTTTCCCTTCCTCCCCCACAACAAACACTCTGTGATGTGAGTGGGGCTGAGAGACTTCAAAGAAGTGTGACTAGCCCAAGGTCACTCAGCAGCTGCATGTGGAGGAGCGGAGACGCGAACCCGGTTCACCAGATTATGAGTCTACTGCTCTTAACCACTAGACCACACTGGCTCTCTTATGTATCACATCCCACAAGGAATAGCCACAGTCGTGCCCTCCAGACATTGCTGGACTATAGCTCCCATAAGCCCTGACCATTGGCCCTGATGCCTGGGGCTGATGGGAGTCGGAGTCCAACAAAATGTGGAAGGTACCACATTGGCCACCCTGGTTTACAAAGAATATAAAAGAGTGGACCATTCCAATGGTGTGCTTTCAAGGAAGAGTGAAAGCAGGAAGCTCAGAATATTTCTTTCTTCCATGAATGCCATGGTCTGCCTATGAACATATTATGCTCATTTTTTCTCTCCCCTTTTCGAAGAGCATGGGATTTGATTTATCGTCAGGGAAAAAAAGAACCTGAGAAACAAGCAAGTGGACACATCCAGCATTTAGATTTACAGCCCAATGCTCCCATCTGCACCAACAGTAAATCGCCTCTATTGGTACATGGATTCTGGCAGAAAGAACGAAACCTGCCGCGTCGTAATCACCTGCATCAGGCTGGAGGAGCCTGTCATTATAACTTCAATCCCCCAGTCCTTCTGATTTACATGTATAAATAATCCTACTCACTGACATTCACCCTAGAGACTAATAATAGATTTTCTGTGGGAGCAGACTCAGAAAACATAAAATAAGAATGACACACACAGCAAGCTAGGGTAAGGAGACGGTGACAAAAGCCCAGGAGCCGCCCAGAGGGATGCGGAGGAATAAATGACGGCAACGGCACACATGCTCAGCACATACAGCCCATATGCAACATTTATTGGTTGTTTCAGCTGTGCTGGACACTTGCATCCAGGGAGAAAGTCCTCTTTAAGTGGCAAGTGATGGTTTTAAGGCTGGTATGCTAAGATGGTGGAGGATCCAACTCAGTCTTACCTATGAATAGACTCACTGAAATTCATGGACATAACTTAATTCATTTTCAACGAGTCTGCTCTGAGTTGCAGACCCTCAAGTGTCCCTGTTTCTAAGGAAAGTCTCGGATTTACAGAAGCCGTCCCAGTTTCTGATTTGATATTGGAATGTCCCCTCTTTTCCCTATTTTCATCGGAGAAATGTTTGAGCGTATGGAATAGAACGTCCCTCTTTTCACTGGAGAAATATTGGAGGGGATGTCTCTGTTTACATTGGAGAAATGTTGGAGGGTATGGAATAGGATGCCCCTATTTTCATCAGAAAAATGTTGGAGGGTTATGGAGTTACGACTAGTATCGGCTGCAACCTATGGAAACTATTCTATGGGTCTGAAACAGAGATCAGGGAAAGTCAATTTTTCCTTCCAGACGATTCAGTAATATGTTATCAACATGGTTTTCCTGGCACAAGTTATCTGCTTCCCCATTTGCTGAGAGTTTGTGATGATGGGGAAGATGGATCTAGAGGTTCAGAAAGGAATCAAATGCAAACATGGTTCAAACATGGAACTTCATTCATCACTGGGAGACTCTGCTCCTGGGACTTTCTAGCAAGAGAAATAAATTCAGAGGATGCTATTCTGCCAGGTTCCACTCAGATGGCATAAGGTGCAACCTGCTCCAGGTTGTCCGGAAATAGTCTTTTGATAATAGTCCTTTTGGGCACCCAGGAGCCAAGGGCCCTTAACTGCAAGGTGTAACAATCAAGCAACAACCCAGCAGAGGAGAATAATAAATAATAATAATAATAATAATAATAATAATAATAATAATAATAATATTCTTTATACCCCGCCCTCCCCAGCCAGAGCCGGACTCAGGGCAGCTAACACCAGTAAAATTACAATAAAAACATAATGGGGGGGGGGGAACCAATTTAAAATACAGGTTAAAAATACAATTTAAAATGCAGCCCCATTTTAATAGTAGCCCGTAGATCAAAACCATAAGGGGAGGGAAAACATAAGGATCAGACTGAGTCCAAACCAAAGGCCAGGCGGAACAGCTCTGTCTTGCAGGCCCTTCAGAAAGATATCAAGTCCCACAGGGCCCTAGTCTCTTGTGACAGAGCGTTCTACCAAGGTGGGGCCAGTACTGAAAAGGCCCTGGCCCTAGCTGAGACCAATCTAACCACTTTGCGACTTGGGACCTCCAAAGTGTTGTCATTTGTGAACCTTAAGGTCTTGCCTGAGAGGAAGCAGCAGCTGAGAGTGCAAAAGCTCTTCCAGGGGCTGCTGAGGCCAGAACTAGGAACCTTCTGGTGTGCAGGAGCCTCATGTAGCGAGCTATCGTAAATGTAGCCTGGAGCATCTACACAGGCAGCTGAGTACTTCCAGGCTTTGGACAGGTTCCAACCTTCCACTGGTCCCCTCCTGAATGCAGAGTGTGAGCAAAGTCACTTATATAACGCAGACACGGTCTCCGATAACACAGAAAAGTCCTGATAACACTTTGCCAAACAAACTGAACAAAAACAGTGTCTCCTTTGGGGAGAAAATTAAAGAGAAGTTTTGTCTTTCAGTTCAGGCCTTGCACTAAGAAGGAAGACATGCAACCAAATATATAGAGGAATGTTCCCTCAGAACTACATTGCCAATCAGAACATGTGCTACTTCACTGAAGATCATGACGCTCTGACTGGTTGCTAAGCAACACTTCCATCTTTTCCCCTCTTGGCTAGTTGATGCTCACACTAAACAGAATTAACCCTTAATTTGCAAACTGGATGATCCTTGCAAGGTAAAACGCCTCCTGTTTGGGTTGGAATCTTGCCTGGGCAACAAGGTATTTTGGGCTGTCTTGTACTTCTTCTGTATGTTCCTCAGCACCAAATCCCTGTCTCGGTTCTTGGATCACCTCTGTAAGCTGTCTGAGGAGAGTATCTGTCTCCTCTCTTGAGAATCCTTGGAGATCTATAAGGGCTCTTAGTATTCTTAGTTGTGGCCTTATGAAAACTAATGCTGGCCTAAGAAGAAGAAGGAGAATCAACTGATACTAGTGTGGGTGTTCATGATGTTTCAGAGCAATTTTTCCTCCCTCACACAGCCAAGGGATGTATCTTCAAATATCAACCTACACACTGACTGGCCTTATCTTTTCTGTTTTCTGAGACACCCTTTCCTTAAAGAGTAATCCCCATCACCTCCAATCATGGTGGTACATTTCCAAATTTGGAAGCGCTCATCTCCTGAAACCTTAAAATCTTTCTGAAGTTCCATTAAAACTTTTTAATGTAAAAAAAAATAAAAAATGGAGCAAATTGTGTCTGCTGAGTGAGACCCAGGCTTCATGAGGTTCCTTTCTGTTTTGTTGTGGATTAACAGTTATTCTGCCAGCGAATAAATCGTCATGTTTTAGCAATGAGGTCCCTAGTGAGCCTGTTTAAAAATTAATTAGCAGTACGCAACAACATATTTGCAATGAATAGTAATTTTTTTTCTATGATCCCCTTTACCCAATCACCATTCTTCCAAATCATCGTTAGTATTTCCAGGGCCTGTATATATTTCTGCAAGGAAGTGCCACAATGGTTCTTCTGTACATTTGTGGTTGAGAACATTGGACCAGCCCAGTACAGCTGGTTACTACTCTGACCTCCTAAGAGAGTGTGCAGATCATTTCAATAAGACAACTGGTACAATTTATGGCTAACGTGACATTAGCTCTGATCAAGCTTGCTGCATAAAATGATAACTAAACAAAAAACAGTAGGGAAGGCAGAGAAGAGGGAAGCTGTTTCCCCAACTGTTCAGCTTCTCTGCGGTTATCCGGTGAAAGGAACAAGACCAGAACCCTATTCAGATGACTGGCTCACAAGGTATATCAACATTCTAGTGGGAATGGGCCAACTAGTCAGGCCCCTGATACCAAACACTTGGCCTACCTGCTGACTTTAATATGCAGAGTGCAAAAGTTGCATGTACAGCTGTACCCATGAAATCATCTGGATGAAGGGGAACCCTGATCACATACCCTCCAACATTTCTCAGATGAAAATAGGGACATAATCATAATAATTTTATTCTTTATACCCCGCCCATCTGACTGAGTTGCCTTAGCCACTCTGGGCAGCTTCCGACATATATTTAAAACACAATAAAACATTAAACAACTTCCCTATACAGGGCTGCCATCAGATGTCTTCTAAAGGTTGTATGGTTACTTATCGCCTTGGCTCAGGAATCGCCTAACTCCTTGCCCTCTAACATGATGAAAATAGGACATCCTAACATACCCTCCAACATTTCTGTGATGTAAATATGGACATCCTAAGGAAAAGCGGGACATTCCAGGGTCAAATCAGAAAGAAATGGCTTCTGTAAATCCAGGACAGTCCCTGGAAAATAGGTACACTTGGAGGGTCTGTTCAGATAAGGGCTTCCTTTTCGCAGATGTTCATGTGTCGGAAGCATGGTGAGACAGAGTGGACCATCTGCTAGCTGATGTAGTCCCATTTATGTGCTGGTAGAATGTATGAATAGAGCTCTGATCACAGTTGCTTGTAGTCTAATCAATTGCACTCTCAGAGGGGAAAGTGCAAGGTCTTTAGGAATACCTCCCCATTCAAGAAAAACAAACATCATTACCTGTACTGCTGGATAAGTGTTTAATGGTTATTTTATTCATATTCGTTAAAAAAACAATACAGTTGGGCTACTCTCGAATATAGTTTCTTTGAACCTCTTTTAGGGTGGACTAAACTCGGCTCCAATTTTATGAAATATCCTATTATCCTGGAGACTATTAAAGCACCCATAAAAATTTTGGATTAATATAAATAAAAATAATAAAGATGACCCCTATCAGCATGAGAAATTAACAATATGGGCCAACCCAAAATTAAAAATTGGAAATCAAGTAATAACTTGGCAAAATTGGATGAAAAAAGGTATTTTGACACTGAATCAATTAATTGATGAAAATTACAAATTTGTGGAATATAAGACTTTGCAAGTAAAATATGGATTACCCAGTGAAACACAATGGCAATACATCCAATTGAAACATATGTTGGAAAGGCAGTTTAGCCCGGACGCTATAACAGTATCGGAAACACCCATGCTGCTACAAGATTTAATCACACCATCATGATTTGATCACTATTAAAAACTGATGTCTGTCTCAGCAGTTCTGTTCATATATTCTGACTAGTCTAGGTTACGTCCTAAGTTACATCCTAAACACTAAGGTAGCCTACAAAACTAGTTTTGATGGGAAAACCTGTAAAGAAATTAAAAACTGAACACATCAAAGCTGTATAATACTGGCTCCAAGTTTCTAAAAAGTGATCCATATAAAACTTAAGTAAATCAAAACTTGACTTTGGAAATTACTCCTCTGCATTTACATCTTTCCAATGTACCCATTGGATATGCACAGCACATATTTTATTACTCTGTGTGCAAAATAAGGCAGTGCATAAATCCAAACAAAGATCATTGTGATCCTCATTTTGCCCCGCTCTACTGAACCTGTTCCATGGGGCAATCAGTTAGATCCAACTGCTTCCTGCCTTCCTTTGTGTCAACTCACATCAGGCCTGCCAAAACACAGGATCAAGCCGACCAAGGCATGAATCA
The DNA here is from genome assembly GCF_951804945.1 of Podarcis cretensis. Classification (NCBI taxonomy): domain Eukaryota; kingdom Metazoa; phylum Chordata; class Lepidosauria; order Squamata; family Lacertidae; genus Podarcis; species Podarcis cretensis. Next base: position 34,371,262 of record NC_137185.1, on the reverse strand, counting down.
GGTTTGCAGTGCCAGCCCTGTAGAGTCAACTGGAGTGCCAGAGGATAGGGACCCAATGATGCAATGCAAGCTACCGCCTGGGCAGGAACGCAGGATGGATTTATTTATTTATTTCACAAAATGTTCATCCTGCTTGACTGTGGATCGGGCCCTCTCCACCTCCCCACCCTTCAAGGACTCTACAAGACAGCAAGATGGGCCTTAACTTGATTACCATATTCTTCGCTCCATAAGATGCACTTTTCCCCTCTTACTAAAAAGTAAGGGGAAATGTGTGTGCGTCTTATGGAGTGAATGCAGGGGGTAGGCTCTGCTCAGCGCTCCCTTTAAAGAGCCGCACGGAGCGTGTGTGCGGCTCTTGGGGGCTTTTACCCAATGAGGGAGAAGGGCAGCCCATCAGTGATAGGCTGCCCTTCTCCCTCCTGGTGAAAAGCCTGCAAGCGCCGTACAGCTCCACGCGGCTCGTGAAAGGGAGCACCGAGCAGAGCCTGGGATGCATACAGGCTCTGCTCAGCGCTCCCTTTAAAGAATATTTTTTTCTTGCATTCCCCCTCTAAAAACTAGTGCGTCTTATGGTCAGGTGCGTCTTATGGAGCGAAAAATACGGTAAATTACAGGCATAAATAACTGTTTCTTCCAACCAAATCAGAACATATATTTATATCCTGCCCTACTCCAAGGAGCTTGGAGGGCTGCATATGATTTCTGCACACACCCTGCGGCAGCCGCCAATTTCCCATTTTGTGGTGCAGGTTAGGCCGAGGGACAGGGTGAACATATGAAGCTGCCTTCTACTGAGTATGACAATTGATTTATCTAACTGAATGGAAATGGCTCTTCAAGGTTTCAGCAAGTAGCCTTTCCTACCAGGGGCGCCGACTTGGGCCCTAGACTGCGGGTGCTCAGTGGTTTGCACAATGTGACGTGACGTCATGATGTCACGTCACACATCCTGCATGTTGCTTGGCCTCTGCCCACTGCTGCCGCTTTCTGGCACCATGGAGGAGCTGGGGTCTCTGCCTCTGTCGCAGGACCTCTGTTGAGGCCTGCTGCAGCCACACCCCGGGGGCCACAATGGGCCCCAACAGAAGCCCTGCGGTGGAGGCGGAGGCCCTGGCTCAGTCTTCGCTGTAGCTCTGGAGAGTCGGCGTTAAGGCAGTGGCGGTGCAGGCTGGGAAAATTTTGTGGGTGCCCAGAAAACTGGAGTTGGCGCCAGTTTTTTCCACTCCTATTTTGGAGGTGCCACGGACACTGGCAAACCAGCCAACAGTGGTACCTCAGGTTAAGTACTTAATTTGTTCCGGAGGTCCATTCTTAACCTGAAACTGTTCTTAACCTGAAGCACCACTTTAGTTCATGGGGCCTCCTGCTGCCCGCCATGCCGGAGCACGATTTCTGTTCTCATCCTGAAGCAATGTTCTTAACCCAAAGTACTATTTCTGGGTTAGCGGAGTCTGTAACCTGAAGCGTATGCAACCTGAAGCATATGTAACCCAAGGTACCACTGTACTTACATCTTTAGCATCCTCCCTTGCCCGCTTTTGGATTGGAATCTCAATGGAGTAACTCAGTAGCAGAATTAAGCGCTTACCAAAAATGTCCATTTAACTCCCAACACCAGTATTTAAAGCCGTTTCATTTTAAAAAAGAAAAGAAAATCTCTTGCTGCTGCTGGCAAGAACATATGACCACAACTAGCTTACACATTCTAGTAGCAACTAAATCCATCAAAGTGTCGGGTGTTAGCTAAGAAGGACAATGAGGTGAAAGGAAAAACATTTCCTACTCAGTAACATTCACGTAGGTGAAATGGATGGTGGAGAATTCTTGGGGACATCTGGAAAGCATTAATTTTATGGTATGTTTCATATCACAGGCAGGTACTTTGAACTGAAAGCTGGTAGCAATCCTGCGTCCCCCCCTGGGTGGGCTGCAGTTCGCTCTTTCAATCTACACTGCATCAACATGATAAAGGGGTTAGGGACATGGCAATGACATATTCCAAACACAGCTTTCTGCCTCTGGGGAGAGAAGTAAAAAAAACAAAACACAAACAAATTACAAACAGCAGCAGTAAACAAAAAGAAAGTATTTAAGCCTTTCAGATTCCTCCCTCTCCACTGTGCGCATCACACCATTAACAGTTCCATCAGAAATTGTAAATGACTTGGATAAATTAAAGGGCTTAGCAGCTGCTAAGAGCAAAACCACTGAAGATTCATTTGTTTTGTGAATAAGTCGGTAAGGAATTCAAAGTGTATCTATAAGAACACAAGACCCACCTTCTTTGTGCAGTCTTATGTGTATCTTCTGTTTCTGATATTGGCAGGACATGAAAGCTAACAACCCTCACGTGCTCTCTGCTCCCCCAAGCAGAGGTACACAGAGCATGAATTTGAGGTCTCCATGGAGAGGTCATGGCTAAACAGTCATTGGATACAGGCTCTTTGGGGCTGGCACAAGACATTTCGCTGTCTGGAGGGAAGTACAAGATGGCGCCCTCCTCCACTCTGCATATGGAAGCCAACTGGGCCGGCAGCTGAATCATACTTTGGTCACATCCACCACATATGCCTACAGCACTTTTCATGCCACAGTCACAGCTTCCCCCAATAAATCCTGGGAACTGTAGTTTGGTAAGAGTACTGTGAATTGTCACTCTGTGAGGGGTCTCCTAACAATGCTCGGCCCCCTCAATAACCTACAGTTCCCAGGATTCTTTGGAAGATGCCTGGCTGTTAAAGTGGTATACATGGGCGTCTGGGGCTGGACTGAGGAGGAATGGTAGGAGCCACCGCCCCCTTCTCCTGAACCTTCCCAAGGGCGGGAGGACAGTATTGATTTAGAACAGTGGTTTGAAGAGGGGAATAGTCCAGAGGGGAGAAGCTGGGAAATACTGGGCGAGGAACAGCTAGAAGAGGGCACACCAGGAGAGAGACAGCTGGCAGATTCAGTGTCCTTGGACAGCATTCCTGACACACACACACACACACACCCGCCTAGGAGTAGACAGGCTCTGAGAGTGATTGAACAGAAAGCGCATAGGCAACAAGCTCAGGTTACCTGACGTAGGAGTGACGTAGATAAAGGGGAACAGAGGGGGTAAACCTTAACAGGGAGCAACACCATTTTTAGAGGGATATGCATTCCTTTGTCCCTTGCTGTGATTATTAAAGAAACTCTGGTAAGAATACTCTTTTCGTTTGATCTTCTTAATCACTGCCACCGGGGGAGGGATCTGATTCCCTGAAGTCTGACAGTGGGTTTCAAATGTATGTATACCTTCAGTGTTGGCAGTGGGGCAACTCCTCCAGCACACCTAGGAGCAGGACACTAGCTTGAGAGAGGTAGTGAAGGTTGCTGCCACACAGAGTTCTGTTCTACAGATCCAGCACCTGCCAACTAAGGCAATTGTCACACTATGTCTAACGGAAGGGCTATCCGAGGCCTGTCCCTCCCTATAAGTTTGTTTCTTTTTCTTTCAAAATCATCTATGCTAGTGGTCATTCATGCATACTCAAATAAATAAATAAACCCCTTTTAAATATGTATGCAAAACAACCAATTCAATATAAAAAAATTAAAATAAAAAGGAAGAAATCTGGTCGACTTCCCTGCGACCTAGGAGTCTCACAGAGCAATTTCATTCATGTCTACTTAGAAGTAAGTCCCGCTGAGTTCACTAGGACTTACTCCCTGGTAAGTTCACATATGTAGGATTGCAGCCTGATTTCCATAAATGTCACAAGAAAGAAGAAAAAGGTAAAATGAGAAACAAGAACACAGTGGGGGCTGATGGTTTGTACTGAAGACATGATTGCCTCCTTTAGGGTCACTGATATTTCCAAACAGCAGGGACTTGGATGCCTGTAGATATATATTCTTGCAGAGAGGGCACAAGGCAAGGAGCTAGGAGGATCAGTTTTAGAGCAAGCAGTGAGGAAGATAAGCTGCTAAAACATCTGGAAAGTGGGGGAGGGGAACACTTGGGAATGTTCGACTTGAAGGACTTACTGGAAGCCTCATTATGGCCAATAGGGAAAATCCTCGGGGTTTCCTTAAATGTACACATGGTTATTGCTTGTCACGAAAAGATTTATTTCCCAAGAAAACGCTATAGAAAACTGATGAGAGATCCTGCTCTGAAGGTCATTAGACACACACACACACACACACACACTTCTCAGAAGGCTTGACAAGTATCTCCAGTATCACAAGAACATACATCTGCAATCTAAATTTAATCTTCCAAGTTGCATGGCCGACTGAGGCGATGGCAAGGCCAGTGTGGGAGCTGTACTTCGCAAGAGGAAGAGATGAGCAAAATCCCAGACAACACGTTACTTTTGGACATATGTACCATAGTGTTTCTTGCAGGAATAGATATTAAAGGAGTGGAGGTGGTGCAAGAAAAAAAAAAGTTGTAGTGGGGAGGTGTTGTGGAAACTGAGACTCTTCACCCTTGGCAAAGATGGAATCAGGCCGTATGGTACCATTGTTGAAAGAGAGGGAGGGAGAAGGTACACAGCCATGACCATTCCATTTGATTTAACTTCAGATTTAATTAAAGCAACACTTGCACCCTTCTTGTTACTTGTAATGAAATTCTTGAATGCAGTGCATTCACTTTCAGTTTCTTCTCATACACTCAGTCTTTCAACCAATATACTTATTTGCTCGCTCATGCAATCTGGCAGAAGACAACTTATTTTAGATGAGCAAGAACACTGAACAGTTGTTCTGTTTGAAAAGAGCCAGAGATTGATTCCTACTTTGTTCATTCTTAGGAAATATACCATTCAAAGAATGCAAGTTTCTAAGCATACTTTCTGTCTCAAAGTGTTTGTGACTTAACCAGAGGCCGTGCTGGCGAAACTGGCTTGGTGTATGGAGTAGAGGGATTGTCTCTGCAGTTTGCTAGGTGTCTTTGGTTATCTCCTAATCTACCTCACAGGGCCGTTGTAAGGCTCAACAACAACAGCAACAATTCAATGTATATCCCACCATTCCACTTGAAGAAGCCCAGCTTGGCAAACACAGCAGTAACAAAACAAGCATTCTGAAAACAGTCAAAGCATCCTAAAAGCAGCTGAAAACATCATCTCATCCAGTGATCTCAGGGTTGACAGGAACAGTATCGTTCAATCATCAAATGCCTGAGCAAACAGGAATGTTTTCAAATTCTTCCTTAAAAAAATCAGTTTTCTTAATTAAAAAACTCCGTTTTCTGCAGCTGGTATTGTTACTGGATTGTACATCGTAAGTTTTATAACAGACCTGCTATAGTTGTTAAGTTTCTATGATTTCCTTCTATATATACCATAAATTTATTCAATAAAAAAGAACTTTAAAAAAAAAAATCAGTAACAACAGAGACAGGCACACCTCGCCACGGAGGGTTTTCCACAAATAGGAAACCATCACTGAAAAGGACCTGTCATGATTCAACAGTAGCCAAGCAGCCTTCGGTGAGAGCCAGTTGAGCCATAAACATAAATAAGGGACACATGTTGGTCTTAAATTCAATGGAAATGCTAGCAGCCTACTCAGCAGGTGAGATGATAAAGCATAATGGAATACTGAAAGTGATATAAAAGGTTTAATTACTATTGATTCTATAGTGCCAACAATGTATTGTGCCTTATAGAGTACAAGACAACTCTGTGCCCCAAAGAGCTTGCAATTAGCTTTTCATGCAGTGACAGAGATGGAGGCATGAAGCTTCTTGTGTTTTTGCACAGTACTGACCTCCTTGTTGCTTCCCTCTCTGGGTAAGCAACAGGGACCCACGTGCTGTGAAACTAGGATACAGCCTCTGCTCCACCCAGCCACAATCCACTTCTGAAGCAAGCATAGCTTTCCTCCCACAGTGAACTCCTCCCAATGAAACCATTGCAAGCAGTCAGTTGATCCGGTATGGTGAATGAACACGATGCATTTAGGTTAGCTGAACTGCATCCAATGAAGAACACGAACACAGGCTGGCTGCACAAAACACATCCTATGAAAGCAATACATGCATGGCTGACAAAATGTGATGAATTAAAACTACATTCCTGTTCAGTCAATAAACAGAAATGCAGCCATCCTTTGAAACTTACAGTTCTCTGAATTTTGCAAAGCAGTTCTCCAGCCATCTACAAAACTACTAGGGTGGAGTGTATGTATAAATGATAAATTAGTCCAAATAACATACAGGAATGTGTATATTGGCAAACATTCACACTAAAATGTTGGTAGAATTTTCATAAATCCCTTTTTTAAAAAATAATGCAAATTGATGTGAAAATATGGTGGACTGAACTTAAGATTGGAAAATAATCAGAACTTGGGACGAAATCAGAATCGGCAGATTTGTAAATCCCTCCTTTCAGACTGCATGTGTTGTGTCACTTGCTAAGTGGAGTTTTCGATGTAATAAGCCAACCTCTGCTGGCATGTAGAACAAAAAGCAGCAATCTGTGTACTTTAGGAACTCCTCTTGTACTTTACAAGACGTCTGGCCTATAAAGTCCCACGCTTGGCCATTAATGATGTGTTAAAATATTTATATTAGCAAGGTCTAAACTTTAAAAGGTTTTTGCCTACCAAGATTAAGCCTATTGTCTAACAGCCAGAGCACATGTCAAAAACATAACACGGAGACCCGAAGGGAACGGCCTCTGTGCAGTGAATTAGGCCTGCTACCTTCATCTTATGGTACCTGACGCACAGCGTTTTCCAGGACAGCATCAACCAACTGGTTGTGATAGTGTAGAAATGTTGACATGATAGCTGCTAGAAGATATGGCCTCAGGGATGGTGAGTTATCACGTCACCAGCTGTCTCTGCGCTACATCCAACTAACTTCTACTCACAACACAACCATAGGAGTTAATGGACCTAAGTTAGCCATGCCTATTAATTTTAGTAGGTCTACTCTCTGAGCAAAACTAGTGCTGGCTATAGCCCGCTGTGTGATTTCTCTAAGCCGCACTCCAACTCTAATTCCTGGTTCTCCCCCGTGCCTTCACAATAAATAATTCCTTTGTAGTTTTGTACCCCTTTGCCTCACCTCACATTTCAAAATTTGGCCTATAAAATCCTGTCCAATTTCAGCATTTCAGAAGCTTTCATTCCTGATTTTACTGGCTCCTCTTACACAAGAGCTGTTTTACATTGAATTCCAGATGTATAAAAGATGTAAAATATTTCTAAATTATTCACATGGCATTTAAATATGAATCTGCTACCACTGCAAAATTATGAGAAATAGAGGAGCTTGTATTAAAGAACCATCACCTCCATTTCGCCTTTTTCCCCTCTTTTTATTTGAAAGGAAAATCATTTTGCATTTGATTGCGTTAAGTGACTATGGAGAAAGGGCAAACAGAGAAAACTATATGAACCAAAGGCCATTGAACTCACATCCCAAGCATTGCTACCAAACTAGGCCTGCATAGTCCATCAACCTGCATCTTCTACAATAGCTGATGAACTTTGCCACCAACACATGGTAATGCTTTCTGCTGGTGAAAACGCCACTTGGGAAAGCCACTTATTGGCTCCGCTGATGGACCTGTCCAACAGTAAAAGCCTTTTGGGAACAAGTGGTCATAGAGATTAATGTCATCACAGAAGACAGAGTGGCACTAGATCCTAGGTTATGCTTATTCTCTGTATTTGATAGGAGAAAATGCTGGTACTGTTTGCAGACCTATAATTATTTATTTGATGGTAGCAGCACGCCTAGATATTTCACAGGGATGGAAAACTGTTTCATCAATTACTTTAGATAAACTGGCATACACAAGCTTTATTTATAGCAACTTCTGAGAAACTTACTATTTGTGCATGTTAAGGAGGGCAAGGAGAACTACTTAGCAGAGTGGTGGAATTTTATGTTGCATATGAATAATCAACCTTTCTGCTTTCTTATACCTTCCAAATACAAAATTATTCGGAGAAATTAGTAACGTCTGTGCATTTTTATATAATTATATACTTAATTTGATTTTGGATATTGTTCATTCTGATCTTATATTTTCCTCATGTGTATTCAGAGAGTATGTGTTTGTATTTAGCTTTGTCATAAATTTTAAGTAAGAAAAAGCATTAGAACTTGTGGATAACCAGTGAAGCTGAATGTTTGAAAATTCAGTATGGTTGACTTGCAGCTTAAGTGCATTTAACTTTAGTGAATTCAGCTTTACACACCTGGCTGAAAAAAAGTAAAAATGAAAAAGGGTCAGTCATCCTGGGTGTGGTTAGTTGGCAATCCCACCCCCCATTGCATTCACCTGGGAAGAGTATTTGGAGGTGCACAAGAAAAGAAGAGTGTGCAGTGGCCCTGAGAAAGTGTGTTTTGACTATATGGGGATTTTGGCTTTATGCACTTTCCCCAGAACACAACCCCTGTGTAAGCTGAGACTTGACTGTACAGACAAAAGAAGTGCTTCTTCATGCTGTGCTTGGTTAAACTACAGAACTCACTCCCAAAGGAGGCAGTGATGGCTGCCAACAGAGAAGGTTTCAAAGAGTAGATGAATTCGTGGAGAATAGGGTTATCAATGGCCACTAGCCATGATGGCTGGGCTCTACATTCATGGTCGGAGGCTGTAATGCTTCTGAATAGCAGGTCCTGGATGTTAGAATTCTTTTTTTTTTTATAAATGTTTATTAAGATTTTTTAAATACAAATGCAAAAATAATCAACAATACAGCATATATCATAACATATTTTCAAAACCTCTTTGGACTCCCTCACATCTCCCGCTCCCACTTACATCGTCTTAAATTTTAACCAGCAAATTGTCATCTTGTTTATATTCTTAGGTCCCATTCTTTTAAATATAGTCTAATAGTTCTCCAAATGGTTTATATTTTCCTCAATCTACTTATCGTCCTAATTCCATCTAGTTTAGTGGTGGTCAATTATTTATGATCTAGCATCCTTCTTAACATTCAACCAAATTACAATATTTTTGTAAATAAGTCCTAAATTTCTTCCAGTCTTCTTCAACCCTCTCCTCTCCCAGGTCTCGGATTCTGCCGGTCATCTCAGCCAGTTCCATATAGTCTATCAGTTGCATCTGCCATTCTTCCAGTGTGGGTAAATCTTGAGTTTTCCAATGCTTGGCGATGAGTATCCTTGCTGCTGTTGTTGCATACAGGAAAAAAGTTCTATCCTTTTTTGTCACCATCTGGCCGACCATACCCAAGAGAAAGGCTTCCGATTTCTTGGGAAAAGTATACTTAAATACCTTTTTCAACTCATTATATATCATTTCCCAGAAGGCTTTCACTCTAGGGCATGTCCACCAGAGGTGAAAAAATGTTCCTTCATTTCCTTTACATTTCCAGCATTTGTTATCAGACAAATGGTATATTTTGGCAAGTTTAACTGGGGTCATGTACCATCTATATATCATTTTCATTATATTTTCCTTCAAAGCATTACATGCAGTGAAGTTCAGCCCAGTGGTCCACAACCTTACCCAGTCCTCAAACATAATATTGTGCCCAATGTCCTGTGCCCACTTTATCATAGCCGATTTAACCATTTCATCTTGTGTGTTCCATTTTAACAGCAAGTTATACATTCTTGAAAGTACCTTAGTCTTAGGTTCTAACAATTCTGTTTCCAATTTCGATTTCTCCACCTGGAACCCTAACTTTTTATCATTTTTAAAAACTTCCTTAATCTGAGCGTAGTGTAACCAGTCTTGCACTTTATCCTTCATTTTCTCCAAACTCTGCAATTTCCAATTGTCTCCGTCTTTTTCTAGAATTTCCCAATATTTCGGCCATTTGGCCTCCATATTGAGTCTTTTTCGGGCCTTAGCTTCCAGAGGCGATAGCCACCTCGGAGTTTTATTTTCCAATAAGTCTTTATATTTTGTCCAGACATTAAACACTGCTTTCCTGACAATATGGTTTTTGAAGGCCTTATTGATTTTAACCTTATCATACCATAAGTATGCATGCCAACCAAAAGCATTATTAAAACCTTCCAGATCCAATAAGTCAGTGTCCTCGAGAAGTAGCCAATCTTTTAGCCAGCAGAAAGCTGCGGCCTCATAGTACAACTTTAAGTCCGGCAGGGCAAAGCCCCCTCTCTCTTTCGCATCGGTTAATATCTTAAACTTAATTCTGGGCTTTTTGCCCTGCCAGACAAACTTAGAGATATCTCTCTGCCACTTCCGGAAGCACTCCGTCTTGTCTACAATCTGTAGTGTTTGGAACAAAAACAACATTTTTGGCAATACATTCATCTTAATGGCAGCAATTCGGCCTAACAAAGAAAGTTTCAATTTTGTCCAACTATCTAAGTCTCTCTTAATTTCTGACCAACATTTTTCATAATTATCCTTGAATAGACTCAGATTTTTTGCTGTTATGTTTACCCCTAGGTACTTTACTTTTTAAACCACATTTAATTCTGTCTCTCTCTGAAACCGTTCCGACTCTGCATCCGTCAAGTTTTTCCCCAATACCTTAGTTTTCTGTTTATTTAATTTAAATCCCACCACCCGACCAAAGTCATGAATCAATTGTAATACTCTTTTCGTACTAGATTCTGGCTCCTGCAGGGTCAGAACTAGGTCATCTGCAAAAGCTTTGAGTTTATATTGTTTGGCTCCGACCTGAATTCCTTCCACCCACTGGTCCCCTCTGATCATATTCAGCAACACCTCCAGAACTGAAATGAATAACAATGGGGAAATAGGGCAGCCTTGTCGTGTTCCTTTTTCGATTTTAAACTCTTCTGTAACCACATTGTTAACTATCAGTTTAGCCTTTTGTTCTGAATATATTGCACCAATCCCATTCTCAAACCCCCGTCCCACTCCCATTTCTTTTAGATTTCCCTTCATAAATTTCCAGGAGATGTTGTCAAAGGCCTTCTCCGCATCAATAAAAATTAACACTGCTTTTGTGTTTATGTCTGTTTGCAAAAGTTCTAGAATGTCAATAATGTTCCTTGTATTGGCAAACAAATGTCTACCTGGGAGAAAGCCCGCCTGGTCCTTGTGAATTACTTCATTTAGAACTTTTTTAAATCTAGTTGCCAAAATGTCTGCAAATATTTTGTAATCCACATTTAAAAGAGAGATGGGACGATAGTTCTTAAGTTGTGTCTTTTCAGCTTCCGTTTTTGGTATCAATGTGATGAAGGCTTCCTTCCACGATTCTGGCGCCCTCTTCCCCTCCATAATTTCATTGCTGACCTCCATCAGTGGTTGTATCAAATAGTCTTTTAATGTCTTATAGTACTTGGAGGTCAGCCCATCTGGCCCTGGAGATTTGCCCAATTTCAAGTTCTGAATGGCTTGTTCAATCTCTTGTCGTGTTATTTTGCAGTTCAGGATTGATCTATTTCCTTGTGACAATTTTGGTAGACCGTTTTTTTCCAAAAATTGTTTAATCCCAATCTCATCTTGCAGCCCTTGGGTATACAACTTTTTAAAGTATCTCTGGAAACACTTTCTAATATCCACCGGGTTCTGAATATTTCTTCCTTCAATCTCTAAATTTGTGACTGTGTTTAGCTTTTGTCTCTTCTTCACCTGCCAAGCTAGCAGTTTTCCACATTTATTCGCCGATTCAAAAGTTTTTTGTTTCATTAATTTAATCTTCCACTCTATTTCCTGGTTTATCAATTTAGAATATTGTGCTTGATGAAGTTTAATTTCTCTCAGAATCGGCTGTGACTTCGGATTTGATCTTAACTTCTTCTCTAATTCTTTAATTTTCTCCAAGATTTTGTCTTTCCTCTCATTTTGTGACCTTTTCTTTACAGCATTTTGTTGTATCAAGAACCCCCTCATTACGGCCTTACTTGCGTCCCAGATGATTCTTTTTTCCACCATAGTGGTCATATTTATCTCAAAATAATCCTTTAAAACTTTTTGGGCCTTCTTAGAAATCTCCTGATCTCTAAACAGATTGTCATTCATCTTCCATCTAAAGGAGCCGGTTGGTAATAGTGTCATGTCCATCTTAATCGCATTGTGGTCGGAGCAGGTCTTTGGGCAGATTTCCACCTTTCTGGCCTTCGGTGCCAGTCCTCTAGATATCCATATTTGGTTGATTCTTGTCCAAGTCAGTTGGGCTTCAGAGAAAAATGTTCCTTCTCTTCCCAAGGGGTTCTTTGTCCTCCAGATATCAATCAAATCCATATTGTCTGTCATTTCAAAAAAAGTCTTTGGTAGTCTGCCGTCTTTTGTAACATTTTGGCTTTGTGACTTATCCATGTTAGTTGATACGACCCCGTTCATATCTCCCATCATAATGATGCATGGTCTCGTGCAACTTCTTATAAAATTCCGATTTCCCCTCATTTGGTGCATAGATTCCTAATATCAAAAGCTTCTCTCCTTGATATTGTATCTCAATTGCCAAAATTCTTCCATGTTCGTCTTTGAATAAGAATTTGGGTGACAGGCTCTCTTTTGCATATATCACCACACCTCTCTTCTTTACTCTATCCGAAGATATAAATTCCTGGCCAAGTCTTTTATTTATTAACACTTTTCTGTGGAGCCTAGTCACATGTGTTTCTTGCAGGCAAATAATGTCCAATTGTTCTTTTTTTAATATGTGAAATATTTTCCTCCTTTTTTCCGGGATGTTGCAGCCGTTTATATTCCAGCTCAAAAGTTGCAGAGACATCCTGAAATAATCTGGTTATTCTTCCCGGGGTGGTATCTTATTCGTTGGATCTTCAGGTTCCGAGGGTGCTGGTACCGCCGGTGCTCCAGGCCCAAAGGGTAGTTCAATTCCTTTTTGGAGGTCCTCTCCGTATGCAGTCAAGAATTTGTCTCTATCTTCCAATGTTCTAATTTTCACCTTCTTCCCTCTGAAAGTAAAGGATAATCCTTGGGGAAATTCCCACCTAAAGATAATTGAGTTGCCCCTAAGCAGTCTGACCAGTTCCAAATAGTCAGATCTAAGGTCCAACAGTTGTTTAGGAATATCTTTGTAAATTTCAATTCTTTTATCCAAAGTGTCCAGTGACTTTCCGTAGTGTAGGCCCAAAATCTTATCCCTTTCCTCCTTTGATCTCAGTGTTATCAAACAGTCTCTGGGCTTCTCTTTCTTTACTAGTCTTCCAAGTCTGAAAGCTGAGACGATCTTTAAGTCCTTTTCCTCTAGGTTCCAAAACTTGGAGAATTCTTTAGTCAAAAACTCAGCTAGATTGCCTTCTTCCACTTCTGGTATCGACCTTATCCTTAAATTACTCTCCTGGTTCCGCAGTTCTATCATAGATAAATAAGTCTGATGTTCCCCTACTTGTTTGCAGAGTGGTCTTACCTCTTGTTCTAAATTTTCTAGTTTTTGGCTAGTGTCCTCAGCCAGTTTCCGATTTTCTACTGTGGCCTCCGTCAACTGCCCAATTGCCTGTGCGTTCTGGGATACTTGTCCAGTTAATCTATTTAAACATTCTGTATTTTGGTCAATTTTAGCTGTTTGTTCATCAGCTTTCTTGTCCAAAGATTCCACTTTCTTATCCAGGGATTCCAATTTTTCATAAATTTTCTCTAAAATAGAAGCAGTTGCTCCTGAGGCCATATCTTCCAATTGTAATTGCTCAGTTTCTCCCTCTCCTACCTGTAGCAGAGAAGCAGCTTCTTCCTCTGAAGGCAAAGTAGGTACAGATGATCTACGTGTCTGTGAGACTGAGGTTAAAGTTGTTAAAGTTGCTTGTCTAGTTCTTCCCCTCCTTCTTGCGCCACTCATTCCAAAGTTATCTAAGAGTCAAGGTCAGGCTGAGTTGTTCCCATGAGAAAGCAACAGCCCAGAGAAAACAGTCAAACAGGAGGTCGGGAAAAAGAAAGTAAAATAATGTCACTGCTGTAAATCCCAAATCCTCTAGGGGGAGCTTGAAATGTCTTAAGGGAAGAATTCAGTTCTGGTAATTTTACTAAAATCAAATTTAATGTCCAAGAACCTTCAGTAGCAGGTTTTAAGCAGAGTTGGTATTAACAATCACATTGTTTCAGGCAGTGCATACTGGTGTTTCAAATGATGTTTCAAAGTAACAAGTCCAAACCCCCTCAGATTATTGCAAGTTCCAATACACAGTATCCAGATCTGCAAACTGACAGCTCAAATTACTCAGGCAGATCCAGCGCCTGGGTTTCTCGTTCAAATTGTAGTTCCAATGAAGAACGGTATCACCATACAAATGCAAGGCAGAGAATCCAATACTTTAAGTCCTTACTTTGTTTAGAAAAAAGTTCAGTGGGTGCTGAGATCAGTTAGGCAAGAAATTCTTTTACGCCTCCACTCCTCCAGCTCTTTGCTTTGAGATTCAGTAACAGCGGAAGATGGACTTCCTGTTTTTCGTCACTCCGCTTTCAGCCAAATTCAGTAATTTAGTCAGATTTGTTAAAGTCCTTCTTTACTCACGGTTTGTAACCTTTCCAATCAAAATTTTCCAGGAAAAGAGGTCAGCGCTCACCGGCAGCAGCAACGCGGCTTCACTCCGCAGATTGTGAAACAACTCACAGCGCCACTACCCCCTCCACGTTCCGGAGCTCCTTACGGGGTTCCTTCTGCGTTTTGGGGGCCGCTTCAGGCGCCCGCCGAGTCTCAGGACCACAGGCTCTTGCTGCCTGTGGGTTTCCGATGTGGGTCTCCGCTTCGCCGTAGCGGACGACCCAGTTTCCGCGGAGCTTCCCCTTCACAGAAGTAAAGGGGCCGCCATTACCGTTTGTGCCGCCTCCGGAAGTCAGGTTGCCTGGATGTTAGAATTCTTGCTCTGTGATTGCAGTCATGGGATTGTTGTCTATCACATGATGGTGTATGTTTTCATTCCACAGAGTGGGAAGTGACAGAGACAGGACATTTGTGTTACTGTGTTCCGTGAAGTGGGACTATTGTCTTTTGCTCTTTCTCTTTGCTGTCTGATGCCATGTTGCAGTGCACTGTGTGTGTTTATATGTAAATAAACGTAGATTAGCCAAAATGCTGAGTTGCTGTGGTCTGTTACGCAAGCTGTGAAGACGCTGCAGATCAGTCGCTGTTATGTTCGGGCAAAAGAAAGCTTTTGAAGCTCCAGCTTTTTGAAGACCAGAGGCAGGGAACATTCCAGTTGGGCATGTGTCTCTGCCACGGTCCTACTCAAGAGCAGGACAAGCTCCTGACACTGGAAGCCATAGGAGGGGATGGTGCCTTTGCTTGCACGTTTCCCACAGGCATCTGGTTGGCCACTGTTAGAAAAGCACTAATACAATTTCATGGAATACCAATGGAATACCAACCTGGATTCTCAAGATCTCTCACAGAGAAAGAGGCGGAGCTAACCATACATAATCTGTGAGTTGTGGGTACAGGTCAGGAGCTGGACTCACACTTCCAACAGCCCTCCACATATCAAACTCTCTCCTTCTTTGAAAAGCATTGGAAGCAGCACAATCCGTTTGTGCTTTATGCCACGGGTAAACAGCCTCAGATGGAACTTGTGATTGCCTAGACACAGGAGCTAAGGGAGCAAAATAATACTTGGTGGAGCAAAAATGTTAAGAGCCCTACAGGATTAGACCAAATCTCAGGCTGGTGTTATCTGATCTGTACATCTTTGGTTTCAGCTTCCTACCAGCGGCTCAAGTTTAGTAAGCGACTGGGAAGTCTGAACTGTTTGGAAGCTTGACAGCAGCTCTAGGGAGAGCCTTATGCTCCACCCTGGGGTTTGTTAGTGAAGGGATGCATTCGCACCAAGGAATATTAATAGGACAAAAACAAGTGGTTGGAAACTTTTGGATAGGTATGTTTAGTGCTACATGAAATCCTATACCTTGTGATGTTCAATGTGATGCATCTTTGAAATTAGCAATGGAGGGAACTCTGTTTAAGGGCAGCAGTGAGAATGACTAGAGCCATCAGATTAGGTACAACGGTCATTAGAAGTTCTCTCTTTGTGTGTGCACATACACACATATAAACACGACCTCATCTTCTGTCCAACAGACCACAGCATGGTATACAATATCAATCATAAAACACATCACATAAAATGCAAGATAAAATGAAGAATGTTAAAATGTTGCACTTATCATACTGTTGTGAGCTTGGGGAGGGGATGTAGGCTGTATGCCAAGACCAGGGGTCAGCAAACTTTTTCAGCAGGAGGCCAGTCCCCTGTCCCTCAGACCTTGTGGGGGGCTGGACTATATTTTTTTTTGGGGGGGATGAACGAATTCCTATGCCCCACAAATAACCCAGAGATGCATTTTAAATAAAAGGACACATTCTACTCATGTAAAAACACGCTGATCCC
Source organism: Podarcis cretensis (assembly GCF_951804945.1). NCBI lineage: Eukaryota > Metazoa > Chordata > Lepidosauria > Squamata > Lacertidae > Podarcis > Podarcis cretensis. Next base: position 34,354,998 of record NC_137185.1, on the reverse strand, counting down.
CGGACCGTCCACGGGCCTGATTTAGAAGGCAGTTGGGCCTGATCCGGTCCCCCGGGCCTTAGTTTGCCTACCCTTGGCCAAGACAATTCTAGCCCCTGGATCCAGCAAGTGTTAAAATATAAGTCTGATGAGGTGTTCGCCGGAGTGATGGGCCATTAAGGGGAACAAAGGAAAGGGGCTCTGTGTGAGACAGCAAATGGCCAACTCGTGATAGTTAGAAAGAAAAAGACAAAGTTGAGAGCAGAGCAAGCTAGAGAGAAGATCAGAGCAATGTTTGAAGTCTGTTTGAATCCAAGGCTGTAGCTACAGGAGGAACAAGACCCTTTTTGGGGTGTTAATGCCGTGAATCCCTCCACCATAGGCTCAGGTAGTATATATGTGTGTAAATAAACCATATTTCATAAAGACACCACAGTCTCTGCTGTGCCTCATTCCAAAAGGAAACACGAACCCTGGGTAATCAACCCCTGGAATCTCACACACCTTGGAAATTAGGGTGGCATGCGACAAAATCATAATATACAGCATCATCATAACAACACAGCATTCTGACATCCAACTTCATGACTCCCATTGTTCTGTACAAAAAATATTATACGGATTTGATTAGTTAAAACATTTCAACTTCTGCCCTCTTCAGTAAAACAGCCGGGGTTTCGAATGAAAACCATGGGACACGATGACAGTAGTGAGTTCACCTAAGTCCCTCTACACACTGAAATGTGTAGCAAGGTTGCCTAGTGCCACCCACTGCTGCTTCTATGTTTCCCTGATGTCTGCACAGACATAAAGTACAATGATGGCTCCTCTCTAGTAAGGTGCTTCCTCTTGTGTAGCAGCTCTGCCCACAAACTGCAGGTTGCTACAAGAAATTGTGCTGGGTCCATCAAGAGGCTACTTTCTGCCCCGCCACCTCATCACCCCTGCCTGAGATTCTTATAAGGAGGAACCATAGCTGTCAACTTTTCCCTTTTCTTGCGAGGAATCCTATTTGGAATAAGGGAATTTCCCTTAAAAAAGGGAAAACGTTGACAGCTATGGGAGGAACTGCTCCTGCAATCTCTGATATCTTGCTGGGTACTTCCTTTCGGCAGGAATGTGAATGCATTTTAGATTTTGTTTTAATTTTTTCCACACTATTTTTTTTTATTTATTTTGCCTGAATTATCCTTTGTATTATTCCTTGTGAGGTGCTTTGGGGGTCTTTTTGGCTAAAAGGCAGTGAAGAAATGAACTTTTGACATAACATATAGAAGTAGAATGGCTTTCAATATCCAAAGGGTGTGCAAATGTCAAAGGAGTCTGGTTATGGCAACAGCCCAGATGACAGTGGTTGGTGACTGCATGGCCCCCAGAACCCCCCCCCCCCCGGTTTGTTCAACATGTGTGAAACCCCCTCTAGTTTTATGAGCACCCAGGATGGAATGATTCCAGGGAACATGGCATGTGCAAAAAGAGAGCTCTTTTCTTAAAAATAAGAAGCTAGGTTTTGTTTTGTTTTATTTTGTTTTTAAGAGTTTTGTCTTCCACATTAAACCCCTGTGCTTTTAGGTCTTGGAGGCCAAAATTAGCAGGAGTCCTCTCTCTGCTCTTTTTCAAACATCTTCTAAAAACTGTATTTTCACCTGAGATGCTTTGCTGTGCTTTTTAGGTTGTATACTGCCTTGTGATGTTTTATATTAAAGTGCAGTTGATAAATATTTAAACAGATTGATAGATCCAGAAGTTTTCCTTTCTAATAATATTGTATATAACAGATTTATAGACCACCCTTCAAAGATTCCAAAATTAAGAGAATGAAGGTGTCGTTCCAAATACAAACATTTTTGCAATGTACTTTCTGCAAATGTAATGGATTTTTGTAAGTTACATTTACTAATATGCTTTTTGTAAAATTCCCTTTATGAGTTTTTTTTACAATTAAGCAGTGTATAAATTTCATGGAATAAAAACAAATAAATAGCATATGCATTTCTATGCACACTTTGGTATATATATTTGCACACAAAATTTGGCTGGAAAACTTCATCTCAAAATTCAGAGAAGGGTGAATTTCCATGAATGGCTGTGTTTCAAACTGTGCATTGTTTTGGAAAGTGCAAATTAAGTAGCTCTGCCTTTAAATGCAAGCTGAATCGAAATTCTCTGCCATCCCTCCTCAGAAATGGACTGGAAGTCAGTGCATCACTTGCGGCAGAGTTAAATGTGTTCTTGGGTAGCTCAGTCGGTTAGAGTGTGGTGCTAATAATGTCAAGGTTGCAGGTTCAATACCCATAAGGGAAAGTTGCACATTCCTGCACTGCATGGGGTTGGACTAGATGATCCTCATGGGGCCCTTCCAACTCTTATGATTCTATGACTCCACAATACCCAGTCCCAGCTGGCATTCCAGCTGCTGCATTCTGTATACAAGCATAATCTCTGTTGTAGAATGGCTAAGCTGTGGCCATTCAGATACTGCTACAACTACAACTCCCATCATCCCTGGCGATTGGCCATGTTGCTGAGAGTTGATGGGAGCTGATCTATTGGGGTGAAAACAGGAGCCAAGCAAGAACATGTCATTGCTCCTGAATTGTTCTCATCCATTTCTGTTCTGTTCAGCTCAGTGTTTCTCTAGGCACAATCTGGGAATGGAAACCCAATGCAAGCTAGATGAGGCAAGAAGAGTGAAACATAAAATCCTGATAAATCAGAGCACAGCTTGATGCTCGCTAATTACCCAGTAATACTATTTATATGCTGCTGGCACTCTCAGAAATGAAGCTTCTACTAAGGGAGGTCCACATCAATATTAATGCCATCACTCTCATGTTAATACCCTGAATCGCAAAGAGACAAAGACGCACGTTCAGGCAAAATGAAGAGGGAGGGGAGGAAGAAAGCGGGGGAGAAAAGGAATACTTCCAAGTTCAGAGGATCTAAAAAAACAAAAAATACAAAAGCCAGGGAGACAGAGAGAAGAAAGAAATTCATGCAAAAAAAGAAAGGACAAAGCAAGGTGTGTAACAAACAATCGTAATTAACCCTATCCACCCAAGCAGCTTTTGGGGAATTTATTTATTAATAAAGATATTTATATACCACTGTTCATATAAAAAATCAGAGCAGCTTACAACAATGATACAGTCGTACCTCGGAAGTCAAACGGAATCTGTTGCGGAAGTCCATTCGACTTCCAAAACGTTCGGAAACCAAAGTGCGGCTTCTGATTGGCTGCAGGAAGTTCCTGCAGCCAATCGGAAGCTGCAGAAGCCCCATCGGACGTTCGGCTTCCAAAATAATGTTCAAAAACCAGAACACTAACTTCCAGTTTTTGATCGTTCGACTCCCAAGGCGTCTGGGAGCCAAGGTACGACTGTACATAAAACCATACAGTAAATAAAAAAAATAAAAAATCAGAGACCAGCTAACAGTGTACTGTAGTGGTTAGAGTGTCAGACTAGGGTCTGGGAGAGCAGGGTTCAAATCCCCAGTCAGTTATGAAGCTCACTCAGTGAGCTCCTTGCAGAAATTGGGGGGGGGGATATAAATGATATCAATCTATCAGTCACAGAAGGGTCTTAATTGCCAGTGTGAGTTTTGCCAACCTGGGTGACAACCAACAGCACACTTGCTGATGTGGTCAGGAAAGGGGTGTAAGGGTTCAGGCCATCCCTATGATACCATGGACCAAAGCTGTTCAGGACTTTGTAAATTAACACAAGGGTTTTGAACCTGGCTCAGTAGCAGATGATGCAGCCAATACAGATGTTTCACCAAAGTCTCCTGTCTCATAATTTAACCTATTGGCTTGGGCTCTGCTCTCTGGAGCAACAGAAAGCAAATTTGCTGCGCTATCTATGCCCTCCAAATATCTGAAGAGGGCTGTTATCGTTAGAATTCCTGCTCCGTGATTGCAGTCATGGGATTGTTGTCTATCACATGACGGTGTATGTTTTGACTCCACAGAGTGGGAAGTGACGGAGACAGGATCTTTGTGTTACTGTGTTCCGTGAAGTGGGACTATTGTCCTTTGTCCTTTCTCTTTGCTGTCTGATTCTAGAGAGTGTGCTGGTCCCAGGGGTTAACCAAGAAGTGAGGTCCAAGTCCAGTCCGTGGTTGATGATGCAATAAGGAGGCAGTCTGTAAAAGTTGAAGCTGGGTGCAGGGCAGGGTACAGGCAGGAACTAACAACCAGCAACGTTCCTCCTGCAACTTGGGACTGGGGCTGGCTAGCTTTTATCTGCCCCGAGGCATAGGGTGGCCCCGATCCGCTGGTGACTCGCCTCTCCTGGCCTGGAGGTGAGCACTCCTTCCTCCTGCGGGAACTTAGTTCCCGCCGTCTCTCTGCCCTGAGCCTCTGCAGCTCAAGAGATGCTGAAGGGTCACCGGACCCAAAGGCTTCCTCTGACAGGGCTGAGAGTGGAGCACCTGCAGGCAATGGGTCCTCCATCACCTCAGGAGCCAGAGCAGACTCAGCTGATGCCTGCACCTGAGGATCCAGCACAGGTGAAGACCCTTCAGGCTCATGCCCCAGCTGGTTCCGGAGGCGGGGAATCCTGTGCAGGCAAGGATTCCTCAGGTTCAGCATCCGAGTCCAAATCCCAGGCCATCACAAAGAGAGAGGGAGCCATGTTACAGTGCTTCATGGGTGTTTGTATGTAAATAAACATAGATTAGCCAAAATGCTGAGTTCTATTACGCAAACTGCGAACACTCTGCAGATCCCTAAGTGTGTCGGTGTCTGTTGGCATCGGTCGCTGTGATGTTCAGGCAGAAGAAAGCTTTTGAAGCTCCCGAACGATCGACCAGGAGGGAGAGAACATGCCAGTCGGGCATGTGTCTCGGCCAGGGTCCTACTCGAGTGTAGGACAAGCTCCTGACAGTTATATTGCCTCTTAATGATCTCTCCTCCAGCGGAAGATACCCAACTCCTTCTTAGAAGACAGTCTTTCCTGTTCGAGAAACTGGGTTTGGGGCATGTCTGTTTGGGATGCCTCTTCTCAGAATATGCTTGCTACACCCCACATATGCCCCAGAAGGGAAATAAAACTTCAGCTTCAGACCTACTATTTTATACATAATCCCACTGGTGCAAATTTAATCATTTGATTTACTGATCCACTAAAACTTAAACCACCAGTCAACTAAGTTTACTTGTAAAGGTAAAGGTAAAGGTACCCCTGCCCGTACGGGCCAGTCGTGACCGACTCTGGGGTTGCGCGCCCATCTCGCTTAAGAGGCCGGGGGCCAACGCTGTCCAAGGACACTTCCGGGTCATGTGGCCAGCGTGACGAAGCTGCTCTGGCAAGCCAGCACCAGTGCCACACACGGAAACGCCGTTTACCTTCCCGCTATAAAGCGGTACCTATTTATCTACTTGCACTTAAGAGAGCTTTTGAACTGCTAGGTGAGCAGGAGCTGGGACTGAACGACAGGAGCGCACCCCGCCGCAGGGATTCGAACCGCCGACCATGCAATCGGCAACTCCTAGGCACTGAGGTTTTACCCACAGCGCCACCCGCGACCCAAAGTTTACTTGTAATGCCCCATATATTGTGTGCAGTGATGCCGACTTCACACAAATGGATTTTTCTTCTTTTTTTCTCCTTTTTGCTAAGCTACAGGAGCAATGTGGGGAAGGGAGGTTGTGGCTGGGATAGGGAAGGATCGATGTCCCCTCCCTACATGTTGTGATCTTGATACCACCACCCCTTGCTGCAGTTGCTATTAATCTAAAGAAAAGAAAGACATGTAGCCGCATGGATTAAGTGCAATGTACAGTTTCACCCTGGGATGCAGGTGGCGCTGTGGGTTAAACCACAGAGCCGAGGACTTGCCAATCAGAAGGTCGGCGGTTCGAATCCCCGCGACAGGGTGAGCTCCTGTTGCTCGGTCCCTGCTCCTGCCAACCTAGCAGTCTGAAAGCACGTCAAAGTGCAAGTAGATAAGTAGGTACCGTTCCGGCGGGAAGGTAAACAGTGTTTCCGTGTGCTATTCTATTCTATAGTATTTTATTGTTATAGTGGTGCTTTAGTGGCTGTTTTCCCCATGTGCACAAGTTGTTATTTATGTGTCGTTTTTACCTGTATGGGTCTATGGCCGTAAATAAAATTACTAAAATTACTAAAAAATTTCTGTGTGCTGCTCTGGTTCTCCAGAAGCGGCTTAGTCATGCTGGCCACATGACCCGAAAGTTGTACACCGGCTCCCTCAGCCAGTAAAGTGAGATGAGCACCACAACCCCAGAGTCAGTCACGACTGGACCTAATGGTCAGGGGTCCCTTTACCTTTACCTTACAGTTTCACCCTAAGGTTTCTTTAATCTGGTGACAGCCCTGTTTCATTCTTCTTGATTCTCTCTTTTCTGTTTGCTGCCTCCCTTCCTGTTTTATTTTGATGAGTTATTTTCTGAACTTGCAAGATATCCCCCTCCCCCTCTTTGCTTTCCATGAAATGCAATGGAACTCCTGCTAGCTCAAGGGTTTTTTGTATGAGGTCTCCTGTTGTCACTGGAAATGATAAGCGTTTTTGCTCTCTCCCTGATTTTTCCTGCATCATCAACAACTATTTGTTCCAAGTATGCTAAATCTTCTGATTAAATGTCAGGTTTCAGGGTTAAAGTTACTTCTGTAGCAAAACATGAGGGGGGGGGGGAGATTGCAATTCAACCCCAAAAGAGCGGGACAGTATCACTTCCCACCCCCGGCCAAAACATTAAACTCACAAAGTACTGGAAAAATGGTATTATTTATAAAAAGTACTTGTAATTGTCTACTGGTTATGCCCAATGCATTTGAGAATAGCACTCTTCACAAAAATAAAATAAAAACATATTTTTGTTCAGGAGACAAGAAGTGACTGCTGTTTCTCTTGATGACTTGGATTAAAAGACTGTCCTGGTGGATGCGCTTGCAGGGAGAAATACAGCTTGTGAATCAAGCTCTTCCCAGAGACAGGGAGAACTTCCTGCTTCCACAATTCCAGCTGTAATGTTTTCAACTACAGGCAGTCATGGGAACAACTGCTGTGAAGCAGCAGCTGTCTCCTAAGGGGTCTTGGTTCACACACTAAGGTTCTCCATCCTTCAGATGTCTTCTAAAAGTCTGGTAGTTGTTCTTCTCTTTGACATCTGGTGGGAGGGTGTTCCACAGGGCGGGAGCCACTACCAAGAAGGCCCTCTGCCTGGTTCCCTGTAACTTGGCTTCTCAAAGCGAAGGAACTGCCAGAAGGCCCTTGGTGCTGGACCTCAGTGTCTGGGCTGAATGATGGGGGTGGAGACGCTCCTTCAGGTATACTGGACCAAGGCCGCTTACGGGTTTAAAGGTCAGCACCAACACTTTGAATTGTGCTCAGAAACGTACGGACATCTATGCATTGTGCAAACTGGCCCACAACTCAAGACTTGGGGAATACCAAAAGTTGCCAAGACAAAAAGGAAATTCTCGATTGGTTTGCACAGTACACGATCCATAATCTTCTGTATCAGGACAGGGCAAATGGGATGTCTCTGGCCCCGGTTAGCTATCTCAGCTATGCAACGGTCCATTTTTCAACCTGTCACCACTCTGTGCCTGAAGCGGATGGGAACAGAGATGAGGAGAGGAAAACTTCTTTAACTCCACAGAGTTTAAGAGCTTCTCTTCCCCCTCTGAGGCAAAGCTGCATTCCTGCTCTTTTAGGTAAATTACATTCCCAAAACAAGCTTTGAAACCAGTTCAAGCACAAACAGGAACTTCTTTGCAACTGGATTTTCTGAAGTAGCAGCCCGTGTGGTATCACTTCACCCCCCTCCCCCGCCCCCTCCTGCAAGAACATTGTAGTTGTGTCAGACAAATGCAATTTGGATAGTCAACGTGGGGTTAAAGGCTCGAACGACATACAGCCTCTAAAAGTTTTGTTTTTTTCTGCTTCTGCATTAACAAGAAGCTTTCCTCCATGTCCTGTTTACTTGACAGCAGAGATTACAAGATGGAAACACAGCCTGACCCATCGCTAAAGTGGTTTTAAGAGCCAAAATAATGTAAACAGGCAGAATACCAGGAGCAGCAACGCTGCGCAAGCAAGAGTTCTCTCTCAATCGACAGCTATTTTTGGTTCCAGCTGTTCTCACTGGTTACAATTTAGAGACACCCCACTTCAATTTGGGTGTGTGAGAATTAGGAAGAAATTGTCAACAAATCTTCAGGGCAATTTTTTAAAAATACAGCAAGCAAATCAGCAAGTGTGTAGGAAAGCCGCTGTCAGATTCTTCCATTGTGCACCCAGATTGTGGATCCACCATCAGCAGCGATTGAGGAATTCTGTCTTTGCAAATCTGAATACAGTCAGCTCTGATCCATATCTTCCAGGGATTTCACATTTCTCCGAACATTATATAGAACTTACCAACTCAAGAAGCACATCAAAATGCATTTATAAATACAAATTTTGAGAAAAAATACATCTAGAAAAGTGCATTTTTGGAGAAATATATTTAAAATGCATATTTAAAGACTTATGCACATTTTTTAAATTGCTTTCTAAATTGGAGATTGATACGGAAATGGGATGGAATGAACTTCTAAGAGAAGACATGTAAAAGTGACACAGACTGGAAACAGAGTGACTCATTCATCCCTTGGTAAGTTTCCTGTGGTGTTCTGAATACGGATGGGGAGAAATTCGATTCAGTTCACAGTTACAGGCAAACCTAACCCAATTCACACTTTCTGAAACAATATGTGGACTTCCACACAGCCATCCTCATCATCTTGCAATGCAGTTCTCCAGCCAAAAATGTATTATATAAAACGGAATTGCTTTGCAAAATTCCCACTAAAATGTTGCTGAATTTTCACAATGACTTTTTTAAAAAAAGAAATAAAAATAATCACCATAATTGCAAACTGATGTGGGAAGGCGGAAAAATGTATCTCAAATACTACCTCCTTCCCTACAAACCTTCTAGGGTGCTAAGCAAAGGTGGCCCCTCTTGGTAATTCCTCTGGACATTTATCCAAACTGACAGGTTGGTTAAATGCTAGACATTTAATCAGTTCAACCATCTTTAACTGATTGATAGCCTTCTATGAATCCAAGTCCATAAAACCAAACCTATTAGTACAGGGTCACATGACCATCTGAGGCCATTGCATCAGTATTTTTTTCTAGTATGCATGCTTGTGGAGTTTGCCTCCTAGGTGGGTCATAAGGAAAGGGTTAAATGAGTGTGAAGTGATTGGCCAGTGGGAACCCAAGGGGAGGAGTTAGAGTTGGAGTTGGTGTTGTTGGAAAGTCAGTTGGGAGTTGGGAGAGGGAGAAGGAAGAGGGAGGATTAAGTGTGGGTTGGTCGAGTTGTGTTGTGAGAGAGTGAGAGGAACTGTTAGGTGGAGTCAGATAGATAGTTGGGATAATCAGTTTGAAGTTGTTAGGAACGTATAGGTCAGTAAAGAAACTAAGATTAAGACACTGACAAGAAAAATTAACTGAAACCATAAACTTGTTCATGCTTATAAAATAAACTTGATTATTTGTTAATGTTAACAACTGTCTGGACTGCGTGTGTACCCGAGAGAAACGGGTTGGTGGCAGTGAGGAGGCAATCACAGTGGTGGCACAGGGATCAATAGACCATCAAACGTCCAGGGACCCTGTGTGATCGCCACAGTGCTGCTCTGACATAGTAAAGGTCAAGGTACCCCTGCCCGTACGGGCCAGTCTTGACAGACTCTGGGGTTGTGCGCCCATCTCACTTAAGAGGCCAGGGGCCAGCGCTGTCCGGAGACACTTCCGGGTCACGTGGTCAGAGCCAGAGCCAGAGCCGCACACGGAAACGCCGTTTACCTTCCCGCTGGTAAGCGGTCCCTATTTATCTACTTGCACCCGGAGGTGCTTTCGAACTGCTAGGTTGGCAGGCGCTGGGACCGAGCAGCGAGAGCGCACCCCGCCGCAGGGATTCGAACCGCCGACCTTTCAATCGGCAAGCCCTAGGCGCTGAGGCTTTAACCCACAGCGCCACCTGCATCCCAACTGCTCTGACATAGGCTGAGTCAGTCATCTATGAGTTCCCCAGCAAGCCAAGATCCGATCGTCTAGTCCTGCACCATCACAGTTGTAGGCTTTCAGACCTTTGTGGAAGGTCTGTCTCTGCTTAGCTCAGCATATCGCAAATATCTTTGGTCCCATACGTCCTGCCCACAATGTCGCAGGTGGTGGAAGTCAATGTAATTTGACTAATAATGGAAGCTGCCTTAGGGTCAATGGGCTGGATTAGAGGAGCCATCAAAACTGTTTCACCTGCCTATTTTTCACAAGATCCATTTGCCCTTGATCCAAAGAGAGCCTAGATTCTCTGTGTAGCTTGTAATAAATATGTTTTCATACGAGAAAGTATCTCACAGCACCATTTCTCCAGCTTATGGGAGCAAGAATAGAAATAAATAGTTCTGTGAACCACCCTAAGACCTCCAGGTATATGGGGGTATATAAATTCAAGAAATAATAATAATAGTAATTTTTTCACATCAACTCTTCTACTCTTCACTGGAGACTGGAGTGGCAGTGATTTTTTAAAAAAATAGTAGTAGTAGTACTGTAGTAATAGTAGTAGCAGTAATAATAATAATAATAATAATAATAATAATAACAACAACAATATTCCCCTGCTAGCTTTGGCTTCTGCTAATTCAGGTGTAAGAAGTACCTTCTGGAAGAAGCTGAATGCATGTTATTTACTTATTAAATAAGCACCTGCATTCTTCCCCTCCACCATAAGGTGTTCAAGGTGCCTCACCATGACAATTCGGAACAACAGACATAGGAATAATATAGTGCAATAAAACAATCAATTCTTTAAAACTCTACAATAAAATGAAAGCTTTCTTAAGCCATCAAGATGTATGGCGATACTACACTATCCCTCTTCCCCCACGACAGTATTTATAGCATGTTTTAATTTTTGCATTTTAAAAAGGCTCCTGTCTGTCCTGAGTCTAACAGTAATTAAACACACACACACACACACAATTCAGCACATAATTTTACATTCTGTCTGCAGATTGTTCAAGCAGAGATTGTAACACCATAAAACTCGAAGAGGTATTCTCACAGTTTGAAAAATTGAAAGAGGACTTCACATCAGTCTCTTTATGTCTATCTCCTGGTTCTTAATTAGGAGTATTCTTAACTGGGGTGCTAAAAACGGCTAAGTTGTTAGCCCAGCTACAAATGGTAAGAGCAAGGTCTTTCTGAGTTATTAGTTCAATAAAACTGGTTAATGATGGTTCTATTACATTTAACTCCTCAGCAAAAAAACTCAAGACAGTATTTAAAGTAGCACAAAAAGTCAAGATATTTACAAGTCACAGCCTAACCAGAAAGCAGCAGGGAGTTTTGCTCAGACAAAAGCATTGCGAGGTGGGGAGAAGTCAGGGTGGTGTAAAGGAGCTCAATAATGTGAACCTGTGCGAATTTGGGTCTATGGTACATGAAGGACCACCTGAGCCGTTATATCCCAGCTCAATCGCTGAAATCATCTGTAGAAGCACCATTGTCCCTAGTGGTACAGAGGCCTGACTAGACACAGCTAGAAGCCAAGCTTTGAGTGTTGCATGTTCCAATCTTTCAGCAGAGACACAGCAGCCATTCTTGCTTTTGGCTTTCCAGTGTCTTTTGGAAGAACTGTAGATGCCAGCAGGCTTTTTGCAGCTGTTTAATTTTTTTATTATTATTATTTTAATGGCTATTTGTAGAATTTTGCATCTCGCTTTCAGGCCGAGGGAGCCACCGGCATTTTTCCACAGACAGCTTTCCAGGTCATGTGGCCAGCATGACTAAACCACTTCTGGCGCAACGGAAACCAGAGCGCATGGAAACACTATTTATCTTCCCACTGCAGCGGTACCTATATATCTACCTGGGCTCGTGTGCTTTTGAACTGCTAGGTTGGCAGGAGCTGGGACAGAGCAACGGGAGCTCACCCCGTCGCGGGGATTCGAACCACGACCTTCTGATTGGTAAGCCCAAGAGGCTCAGTGGTTTAGACCACAGCACACCCGCGTCCCTGGTTGTTGCCAATGCTAGTCCTACTCAGAGTAAACCCAGTGAAGTTAACGGACATGACTACTTAGGTTCATTTATTTCAGTGGATCTACTTTGAGTGGAACTTAGTTGGATATAACCTTATGTCCTGCTTTCTTGCCTAACAACATGTTATGTGTTATAGATACCATGAGAAACTACGCTATAGCTAGGTCGCCTTTCCCTAAGCCAGACCCTACCTCAAGAAGAGGAATATTAAGCAGATGGTACTGCTTCTTCAGAAGGGACGTGGATGGCTCTGTGGGTTAAATCACAGAGCCTAGGACTTGCCGATCAGAAGGTTGGTGGTTCGAATCCCCACGACGGGGTGAGCTCCCGTTGCTCGGTCCCAGCTCCTGCCAACCTAGCAGTTCAAAAGCACGTCAAAGTGCAAGTAGATAAATAGGCACTGCTCCAGTGGGAAGGTAAATGGCGTTTCTGTGCACTGCTCTGGTTCGCCAGAAGTGGCTTAGACATGTTGGCCACATGACCCGGAAGCTGTACGCCAGCTCCCTCGGCCAATAAAGCGAGATGAGCGCCGCAACCCCAGGGTCGGCCACGACTGGACCTAATGGTCAGGGGTCCCTTTACCTTTACCTTACTGCTTCTTCAAGCAGGTATTCATTCATTCATTCATGCATGCATGCATTGTACTCATAGCTTATCCTCCATCAATTGAACCACAGAAGGTTCCTATTCCTCCTCAACACTGAACACAATGAGCATCCCCTCGCCACACACACTTTTTACGACTTGCTTCATTGCCATCTCACCTCACGCAATCCCTATTCAAGGTTTATGTCTACTTTCATTCAGAAAACGCTTGGAGGAGAAGGAGAGCTGTGCACATCACTCATGCTCTCCATGTCACCAGCGGCCCCACTTCCAGGAGATTCACGGTGAGTTCAGCTGAGATCAGAGAGCAGTCAGGGGACACAGACAGCCGGAATCCTTGCTTTTTGCATTATACGGAAAAATAATCATAAATTTAGTGGGTATCTACCTACCATAGGTTTTTCATGAACGCAACTCCTTTTGGGGAAATGAGTGGTATAATTGATATAGTAAATATAATTGATTCATATAGCTCGGTATGCTAAGCTTGGGAAAGTTCGTCTGAACAGAATAACTACTGAATGCTTTCTTGAATCAATTGAAAATCCATACCTAGAGAGTACTTTTTAATGGGTTCTTCTCCAGCTGGCAAGAGGTAGCATGTGCGGTCCCTCAGCACTCTGTTGTGGTCCAGATGCTGTTCAACGTGTTCAGTGATGAAAATGTAGAGGGAAGTCCCATGAAGTTTGAAAAGTTTGACAATGCTGGTTCAGACGGAGGACAGTTGGATTGGCAATGATTAGAACTCAAGCCAAGCTTCATCAGTGGGCAAACTAATCTGAAAAACATCAAGATAGCAATTAAAGGTTTACAATGGAGGAGGAGGAGGAGGAGGAGGAGGAGAAGAAGAAGAAGAAGAAGAAGAAGAAGAAGAAGAAGAGGAGGAGGAAGAAGAAGAAGAAGAAGAAGCACCACTACGGAAATCTAGTGGAGGAAATAATAGTTCAAATATATTCCTACAGCAATGATTAGTGACTGTAAATTTGACCATTTGAAGAATGTATTTCTGATTCTTATAGAAATAATAATAATAATAATAATAATAATAATAATAATAATAATAATAATAATTTATTATTTATACCCTGCCCATCTGGCTGGGTTTCCCCAGCCACTCTGGGTGGCTTCCAACAGAATATTAAAATACAATAACCTATTAAACATTAAAAGCTTCCCTAAACAGGGCTGCCTTCAGATGTCTTCTAAAGTCTGATAGTTGTTCTTCTCTTTGACATCTGGTGGGAGGGCGTTCCACAAGGCGGGTGCCACTACCAAGAAGTCCCTCTGCCTGGTTCCCTGTAGCTTTGCTTCTCGCAGTGAGGGAACCGCCAGAAGGCCTTTGGCGCTGGACCTCAGTGTCCGGGTAGAACAATGGAGGTGAAGACACAAATGTTGTACTATCTCACTGCATTATCTCACTGCATGCCCACAGAGCCTATGAGTGCCCCCTCCTTGGCAGGCCTTTGCAGAGCTTACCTGAGTCCTGAGACGGGACTCTTGTTAGCCAGTTTAGCCTTCCAAATTCTTGGACAAGTGTACCTTGTTGTTCACCCCCCTGTACGGGCCGGCTCCTAGGCCATGTGGTGGTGAGGTCGGTTACTTTTCTCTCTCTTAAGAAGCACACAGAGCTGTAGGAGGAAGTTGGAAGACAGATATTCTCTTCCACTTCTTCTTTCAGCTCTATGTGCTTTTCAAGGCTCAGATTAATTCTACTGGTTCAAACTTTTACCCAAATCCACTGGGAGAGCGAAGTTTTCACTCTCTGTTGCGGGGCAGTTGATATGGGGAACAGGTGAGAGAAGTGACCAGAGGTGGAGGTTTTGCTCAAAAATCTGAATGTGCCCATAGGCCTTGGCTGAGTCAGACTACTGACGAAGAAGAAGAAGAGTTTGGATTTGATATCCCGCCTTTCACTCCCTTTAAGGAGTCTCAAAGCGGCTAACATTCTCCTTTCCCTTCCTCACCCACAACAAACACTCTGTGAGGTGAGTGAGGCTGAGAGACTTCAGAGAAGTGTGACTGGCCCAAGGTCACCCAGCAGCTGCATGTGGAGGAGCAGGGACGCGAACCCAGTTCACCAGATTATGAGTCTACCGTTCTTAGCCACTACACCACACTGACTCAGAAGGAGCCCCAAAGACATTATTATATTAAGATAATTATGGCCTTTCACATAATAAATGTATTGGTGCTGACCTTTAAAGCCCTAAACAGGCTCGGCCCAGTACAGTGGTACCTCGGGTTACATACGCTTCAGGTTACATATGCTTCAAGTTACACACTCCACTAAGCCAGAAATATTACATCAGGTTAAGAACTTTGCTTCAGGATGAGAACAGAATTTGTGCTCCAGTGGCGCAGCAGCAGCAGGAGGCCCCATTAGCTAAAGTGGTGCTTCAGGTTAAGAACAGTTTCAGGTTAAGTACAGACCTCCGGAACGAATTAAGTACTTAACCCGAGTTATCACTGTATACCTGGAGGAGCATCTCCACCCCCATCATTTATCCCAGACACTGAGGTCCTCCTCTAAGGGCCTTCTGGCCATAGCTGTCAACGTTTCCCTTTTTTAAAGGGAAATTCCCTTATTCCAAATAGGATTCCTCGCAAGAAAATGGAAAAGTTGACAGCTATGCTGTGAGAAGCGAGGTTACAGGGAACCAAGAAGAGGGCCTTCTCGGTAGTGGTGCCCGCCCTGTGGAACGCCCTCCCTCAGATGTCAAGGAAATAAACATCTATTTGACTTTAGAAGACATCTGAAGACAGGGAGGTTTTTAATGTTTGAGGTTTTATTGTTTTTCAATATTTTGTTGGAAGCTGCCCAGAGTAGCTGGGGCAACCCAGTCGGATGGGCAACATCATTATGTCTCAGGTAATAGCTTCTTCACTACAGCTTTTAAGTTTCATTCTCACTGCACCCATACTCTCCGACATTCTCTGATGGAAACTGGGACGTCCTTAGGAAAAGCGGGACATTCCAGGGTCAAATCAGAAACCGGGACGGCTTCTGTAAATCCAGGACTGTCCCTGGAAAATAGGGACACTGCCTCTTCTGCTGCCTCTTCCCATATTTTTTCTCTCACACTGCATTTGGGTTGCATCCACATTTAAAGCACTCTCATCAAACTGTATGTAGCCAGGGCTTCCGGCACAGAATCATCGGAACTGTGGTTTGTGGAATACTCTCCCTGGGGTGGCTCACCTGGCGCCTTCGTTGAATATCTTTAGGTGCCAGGCCAAAAACCCATTCCAATTCTCCCAGGATTTCGTTGGGGAGCTGTTGTTTTTGTTTGTCACTATGTTATGTGTTAAGGGACGCGGAAGGCGCTATGGGTTAAACCACAGAGCCCAGGGCTTGCCGATCAGAAGGTCGGCAGTTTGAATCTCCGCGACGGGGTGAGCTCCCGTTGCTCGGTCCCTGCTCCTGCCAACCTAGCAGTTCGAAAGCACGTCAAAGTGCAAGTAGATAAATAGGTACCGCTCCAGCAGGAAGGTGAACGGCATTTCCGTGCACTGCTCTGGTTCGCCAGAAAGCTGCTTAGTCATGCTGGCCACATGACCCGGAAGCTGTACGCTGGCTCCCTCGGCCAATAAAGCGAGATGAGCGCCGCAACCCCAGAGTCGTCCGCAACTGGACCTAACAGTCAGGGGTCCCTTTACCTTTACCTTTTATGTTATGCATTTTTGTGAGTTTTTTTATTGCAAACTGCCCTGTGATCCTCGGATGAAGATTATAGAAGCTATAGAAGTTATAGAAATTTAATAAATGAGGATGAGGATGATAATAATAGCAACAGCAATCATTTACGAAGGCTTCTGAGAGTTGTTTAGAGGCCCCTGCATTCCCCCCCACAGAGCTACACTTTCCAAAATTGCTTAAGTAACTGTCCCTCTTCCCAGGGAACTCTGAGAATTGAAACTCTGTGGTTTAAACCACAGAGCCTAGGACTTGCCGATCAGAAGGTTGGCGGTTCAAATCCCCGCGACAGTGTGAGCTCCTGTTGCTCGGTCCCTACTCCTGCCAACCTAGCAGTTCAAAAGCATGTCAAAGTGCAAGTAGATAAATAGGTACTGCTCTGGTGGGAAGGTAAACGGCGTTTCTGCGCGCTGCTCTGGTTCTCCAGAAGCAGCTTAGTCATGCTGGCCACATGACCCGGAAGCTGTACGCCGGCTCCCTCGGCCAATAAAGCGAGATGAGCGCCACAACCCCAGAGTCGGTTACGACTGGACCTAATGGTCAGGGGTCCCTTTACCTTTAAGGGGAACAGGGATCTGGCAACTCGGCCCCCAGTAGCAAACTACAGTTCCCGGGATTCTGTGAGGGGTAATAAAGTGGTACAAGAGTGCTTTAAATGTTTGGTGTGCATGTGGCCCTGGACTACTCTCCTAGAAAGGTGGAAGAGCATCAGCTCACCCTGGAAGCAATGCGGGGGTACAAGTAAGTTCACAAATCAAAGCCATAGTTTAAAATCTGCATTGGGAATATGGCAATTATCTGCTCTCACCACATTTCTCAGCCCTGACTGAGGTTTAATTAAAACCAAGTTAAACACACACACACACACACACACAAAATCTCTATTTCAGATATCACCCGACTGCATACCGTTCCTATTTTGAAAAGGGGAAATAAAGCTTTTATCACAGAGTTTTTAATTTACTGTGAGAGCCTTCCAGTTCAGCTGGATATTATTCGCTCATAATATTTCCTTTAAAGAAATATATATATAAATTAGCTAATCCCCCATAATCTCCTTGAGTTGCACCTAAAACACAGTTTCTTCCAAGTGACCTTTTTGAGAAAGGCTGTTTCTATGGCAACGGCATTGTTCGATTCAGTCAGGGGGAAAAAATTCCGGCATGGAGGGGGGGGGGCACACACTTAATTTTGCTGCTTTTGATGCCACATTTAATGCTGACAACATGCCAATGAGGCCAAACCATACCCTCTTCTGTGTTTTCGGAGCCATTTTGGATGGAAAAGCAATGACCCAGCGCAGAAAATGTCGATCTCCCCCCACATTTTACAGGTGTGTGTGGGGAGACCTGTGTGTTTAACAGAAGGGGCCATTATTACTACTCAGACTGACCTCTTGCATAAGACAGCTCATAAAAAAACTCAAGCTGTAATTATTGAGGTAAGGCGATAACTTTTGGTTCAACTACTGCAGATCTCTGGGGACAAAATCAGAGAATGTATAAATACACAGGGTTTTCCGGCATACCCAGGCAAACTTTATTGCTCACAGCCAAAGGCCACCACAATCCAATATAGTTTTCCATTACTCTGGGAATTTGGTTCTTCTCGTGTGTGTGTGTGTGTTCAGAACCACATTTTCTTAGGTAGCAGGCAAAGCTTAATGATCTGGTCTCACTTTTCTTTTGCTCAAAAACTGAAAGGGAAACCAAGTCAGAATGGCCTTGAGATTCCAAACCCTTCCACTGCTCTCATTATCAGTATTTTCCAGGGTTTCCATCACCTACCTAAAGATCCTGCTGCACAAGAATGCCTGAAAGATTGAATATGAAGCATTATCTTTCAGTAGACTATGGAGAGTTTTGGGGAATTTTTGCAAATTCTAAGGATTTGGGGGATTCTAGTGTTAACTGATCTGACCTGCACCTTCCAAACGAATGTGCAGATCAGAATGTATTGAATCCTTCAGATTCGGCACTTCTCTGAATTTTGCAATGCAGTTCTCAGAACACAGGATGTCCCAATATGCATATTTTAGGGTAAGATACATTTGATCGTACCAGTCCATAAAAAGGGTTCCCCCGCTGACCCAGGGCCGTGATCGTACCAGTCCATAAAAAGGGTTCCCCCGCTGACCCAGAGAACTATCGGAACATCAGCCTTTTGTCTATCATCGGGAAAATCTATGCAAAATTTTTGTTGTCTAAGCTGTCCCATTGGGCATACGACTCAAACTTGATTGGCCATGAGCAAGCGGGCTTTAGGAACAATTATTCGACCACTGACCATATGGTAATTATGTATCATCTTGCCAGAAAATATTCTGCCCCGAGTCGGGGGCGCCTATGTGTTGCTTTCATAGACCTAAAGGCTGCCTTCGACAGTATCCCAAGAAACTGTCTATGGAAGAAATTAGAGAGATGGGGCATAGATAGAAGGCTGTTATGGCTTATAACCCAATTACACCACGGGTCGTCGGCTAGAGTGAGACTTACACCGGCGGGAAACCTATCCAATGAGGTCCCAATAAATAGAGGAGTGCGCCAAGGCTGCATTTTGGCCCCACTCCTCTTCAACTTGTTTATTAGCGACATGAAGCTCTTTCTGAGTGAGTCTCAAGCCAACATTCATGCCCCCCGCCTAGCTGATTTTCGCTGCCCTCTGCTCTTATATGCTGACGATGCAGTGATCCTTTCCTACTCTAGAGTCGGTTTATGCAGAGCTCTAAAGATTTTTGCGGCTTATTGCAAACTCAACCACCTGACAATTAATCATGGAAAATCTAAAGTACTGGTCTTTACCAGGTCTCGGAAAACTTACAGCTGGAAGTTAGATGGAGTCCAATTAGAACAGGTTTTCAAATTTAAATACCTGGGAGTCTTTTTTCACTACAACCTAAGCTGGAAGCCACAGATACAGTATTTACTGAACAAAGGGAAAACAATACTTTACACTCTACTCCAATTTTTTGCGGTCGACGGAGCCTCCCACATCCCTTCTGCATTGAAGGTGTACCACGCAAAAGTGGTTTCCACCCTCTGTTATGCTGCCCCGCTCTGGGCCCCAGGGTCCAATTTAACATCGCTGGGGACATTGCAGAATCAGTTTCTCCGTCACCTCCTGAAACTCCCCATGTGTGTGAGCAATGCAGCCATACATCTGGAGTTAAGGATTGCATCATTAGAGACGGTCATCTGGAAGCGAGTCTTTGGCTATTGGCTGTCCAGCTGGCATTGGCTTCCCGACCATTACCTCTTTCAGTGCCTCTGGCGGGATGACTTTGTTAACCCGTGGGTAGGAAAAATCCATGCTAAACTTCTGAGCATCGGAATTTCCCCAGCGGACTCCTTAAAGATGAACCTACGCTCAGCCAAAAGCCTTATCGAGCAAAGATTAGCAGACATCGAAAATCAACACAACCTCTCCAGGGGTGGGGGTGTCTGCTCCCCCAGGTATCACGGAATAACCCCACCACTTGGCCTTCCATCATACATGTCATCTCTTTCATCTGTACCACACCGACTTGCATTTATTCGTGCAAGGTTCAATGTTTTTCCATCGAACCTGCTGAGCCACAGATTTTCCAAGGGTTTGGTGTCTCCACTATGCGAGTGTGACGGGAAAACAGTTGAATCTCTTCCACATATAATGTTCAACTGTCCCTTACATAGCATAGCTAGGACTAAATTCCTGGGTCCTGCTTTACTGCGCTTGGTTGGCAGGCCTGCTGAGTCACATGCCGCACTGCTTTTGCAGGATACAGATCCTTCTGTAACTCTGCAGGTGGCGAGATTCCTGAATGCGGTTATCTCACACACAAAAACCACCAAAAAACAACAACAACAACAAAAACTAATCGGACAGTTATGATGAGAGTGCATGATGGATCTCGTCTCCAGTTCTCCTTTTTCTGTGAACCATCCCTTGGATCTTTCCGGGCCCCAAGCTGTTATTTGTCACTGCTCAATGACCCACCCTTGCATCGTGGTGTTCCCCTTCTGTTGTTAGATGTATTGGGTTTTTATGCTTCTGTGCTTTTATGTTTGTACATATTTTATGGGCTAATAGCCGTAAATAAATTTGAATTGAATACATTTGAAATGCCTGCACCGATATAAATTCAGAGATCTTCATTTTGAAAAACTGCAGATTAATGCAGGAACGGACTTGGAAACAAACACATTAGAAGTGACACCTTGCCTAGTACTGCAAAGCTCTGCCACTCTGCCTACAGATTCCTTTGGCTCCACCAACTGGGAAGCAATTGCAGTGCTATGGTAGCTGCATGAGAACAGTCTTGGAGCAAACAGAAAGCAGGCCACGACTGAAATAAACTCTTATTTCTACTAACCTTAACCTCCGTTTTATCTTGGCTAGAAAGACGAGGGAGGCTGGGTCTACAAGTGAGGCAGAAAAAGGTGGAAGAACAGACTGCAACACCTCAAAGTGCAGGGGTGTTAGTGGGGCTACCGTTTTGAGCACCCCCATGCGAAAGAAATCCCTTGCACGCAGAGGAAACTTCAATACAGCTTTAAACAGTTGTGTTTTCAAATGGCCTCCACCTTTCCGCTGAAGGAAATCACCTAGATCAGCAGCTAGGGATATATATATATATCCCTGTTTGCAAACCGATCAAGGCTAACCACATCACGGACAGGCTGATATAGCATGTTGTGACTAACTGCATGTATAAAGTGATCTCTCTCTCTCTTTTAAAGTATTTATACTTTTCAGGTTTATACAATTCACTGATTTTACAATTATTTTGACATTTCAAAACTTGACTTCCTTCCCCCTCTTCCTGCCTTTCCTTAAATTTATTTTTAATATCTTCTACATATCCTAATTAACTTAATTTGCTCTTTTATTCATCTTCTGTAAATATACACTCTTATGAAACTGCAGGTTATTACAATAATCCTGTCAATGTTTTTATCTGTTTACAATTTATCTGTGAATATTCACTAAACCATTTCCATTCTTTTATAAAAAAAGTTTGTTATCTTGATTTCTTATTCTTCTGGTAAGTTCTGCCATTTCTGCATATCCCATAAGTTTTTGTATCCATTCTTCCTTTGCTGGGACTTCTACTTCTTTCCATTGTTGGGCAAGTAACATTCTTGCCACTGTAGTCTCATACATGAATAAATTTCTTTACAGTGTGTGTAGTTCTGAATGTAGAAAGTAATCTCTTACCGCAGAGGTCACCCCACTGCCACAACTACACAGAAATGGGAAGAAGTGAGGAAAACTTGGCTTACCAAAAAGTAACACTCAGTTACTGTCTTCTTCTTGTTGTTGTTGTTGTTGTCACATCATAGCAGGGTTGCCATATTTCAAAGAGTAAAAGCAGGACACCCTGAAAGCTGTTGAGCTTTTCTAAGCTATCTGGACACCAGGCCAACTTAGCATGTTGTGACAAACTTCAGGTATACGGTTGCCTCTAGTCACAGGGGTCAACCAAGGATTTCCCCATTGCCACAGCCACTCAAATATCAGAGGAAGTGAGGGAAGCTTGTCTTACCAAATAGTAACATTTGGTTTCCTATTATAACTTACACAGTTTTAGTTGTCTTATACAAAGGTGAATTATAACCAAATTAAAAGCATAATTTTTTTTTAAAAAAACCCAAGTAATCATTAAGCATCCAAACAACAAAGTGATAGGTAAAAAAAGGGCAAAGGTAAAGGACCCCTGGATGGTTAAGTCCAGTCAAAGGCGACTATGGGGTTGCGATGCTCATCTTTCTTTCAGGCCGAGGGAGCTGGCGTTTGTCCATAGACAGCCTTCCGGGTCATATGGCCAGCATAGCTAAACCGCTTCTGGCGCAACGGGACACAGTGACGGAAACCAGAGTGCAAAGGGATGCCATTTACCTTCCTACCATAGTGGTACCTATTCATATACTTGCACTGGCATGCTTTCGAACTGCTAGGTTGGCAGGAGCTGGGACAGAGCAACAGGATCTCACCCCATGACGGGGATTCGAACCACCGACCTTCTGATCGGCAATTCTAAGAGGCTCAGAGGTTTAGACCACAGCGCCACCCGCATGCCCTTTTAATACAGTGATAACAGGATGCTGGACTAGACGAGCCACTGGCTTTGAACTATCTTCAAAGGCACATTGCAGTAATCTAACCCAGAAGTTACCACAGCACCAATCACCAGAGCCAGGTTATGTCTAGGCAGCCTGCCAAGCTGGCAGAAAGCAATTGTGTGCAGAACAGACTGAGGCCTGCTCAACCAGCTGGGGGATCATTTATTATTATTATTATTATTATTATTATTATTATTATTATTATTATTATTAATACCCCATCTGGCTAGGCCTCCCCAGCCACTCTGGGTGGATTCCAACAGAATACTAAAATACAATAACCTATTAAACATTAAAAGCTTCCCTAAACAGGGCTGCCTTCAGATGTCTTCTAAAAGTCTGGTAGTTGTTTTTCTCTTTGACATCTGGTGGGAGGGCGTCCCACAGGGCGGGTGCCACTACCAAGAAGGCCCTCTGCCTGGTTCCCTGTAGCTTCACTTCTCACAGTGGGAGAACCGCCAGAAGGCCCTGGGCGCTGGACCTCAGTGTCCGGTCAGAACGATGGGGGTGGAGATGCTCCTTCAGGGATACAGGACTGAGGCTGTTTAGGGCTTTAAAAGTCAGCACCAACACTTTGAATTGTGCTTGGAAACGTACTGGAAGCCAGTGTAGGTCTTTCAAGACTGGTGTTATGTGGTCTCGGCGACCGTTCCCAGTCACCAGTCTAGCTGGATTAGTTGTAGTTTCCGGGTCACCTTCAAAAGGTGTAGTTTCCGGGTCACCTTCAAAAGGTAGCCCTACATAGAGCGCATTGCAGTAGTCCAAGCGAGAGATAACCAGAGCATGCACCACTCTGGCAAGACAGTCCCTAGGCAGGTAGGGTCTCAGCCTGCGTACCAGATGGAGCTGATAAACTAATATAATATCTGTCTTGTCATATCTGTCTCCGTTTATTGACCCTCATCCAATCAATTCCTACGACCAGGCACACCCGCCAGTTCCGTACATCCACCTTTTCATTTGAAGAACAGAGCTGTGTGTCATCAGCATACTGACGACAACACACTCCAAAGCTCCGGATGGGCCCACTCAGCAGTTTCATGCAGATTGTTTACTGTTTTCAGATGCTACAGAAAACCACCGCTGTGCTCTGTATGTGGTTAGAGCTATCACACACAGGACATTTTTTATGTAGTGACATTTTTGGTAGTAGTCTGTCATGTAACCTACTTACTTGGAGTGGGTTGGGGTGGAATAATACTCTCAGTTTCCTTACACAGCAAAGTGGAGCAATAGTCTAGCTATACACAACTTTCTTTCTGCTCCTAGATATTAACCTCTTTACGTGGTGGCTGATTGCAATTGGCAATTTTTGTCACAGCATCGCAACAGGAGCCTCGCGTAACAGCCCCTTCTTCCTTTCGTGGAAGATAATCACCATGACTAAATATGACCTATATTTTTCCTCCCCTTCCAAATATTCACCCTTGAGAGACTGCCGAACCAAAATGCATGTTGCTCCACTGGACTTTGTTTAGCAAATAAATTCCAATAGCTTTCCCTAGGGAGACTTTCCCTTTCGAACTTGGCCAGCAATAGTTTCAGTTTTTTATAGGGATAATATCAGAAGATTAAGCAGCTCTCACCCTGAATCCCATTTCTATCACACACCCACACCCACACAATCTCTCTCTCTCTCTCTCTCTCTCTCTCTCTCTCTCTCCCACACACACACACACACACACACACATACGCTATTTCTAGGCAGGAGTAAGGAATTTGTTAAAATCCTGAACGCTACATCATGAGCTGTAGGAAATCCATCTTATTTGCATATTTTAGCTGCATGTAATCAACATAATTTGGATATCATTTTCACGGAAAGGTGGCAGATGATAGCTAGTGGACACTTCACAATTCTTCTACAAAATTCATACTGTGAAATTGCGGTGAACCCATTTGAGCCCCTGACATCCCCATGGAAGCTACTGCTATTTTTATTTATTATAATTGCTAGTCGTTTATTAATCACCTTCCACACAAGCATCTCAACTGCACAATAAAACAGCTATAAACTGTTAAAGGAACACCAAAAAATCAGATATGTTTAAACACACACACTACAAAATACACACCCTCAGCAGAGATCCCTTCACTCAGCTGGGAAAGCCTTTTGCAGGGGTCAGCAAACTTTTTCAGCAGGGGGCCAGTCCATTGTCCTGCAGACCTTGTGGGGGGGCCGGACTATATTTTTTGGGGGGAAATGAACAAATTCCTATGCCTCACAAATAACCCAGAGATGCATTTTAAATAAAAGGACACATTCTACTCATGTAAAAACACGCTGATTCCAGGACCGTCCGCGGGCCGGATTTAGAAGGCATTTGGGCTGGATTCGGCCCCCGGACCTTAGTTTGCCTACCCATGGCCTTTTGGAACAAAAATGTCTTCTGTTGCTTATGGAAAGTTCAGATTGCGGGCGCCAGTCATATATTGGCAGGAATGCTATTCCAGAGAACAGGGGCTGCACTGAGTCGGTAGAGCATGAGATTCTTAATTCCAGGGTCATGTGTTCAATTCCCCACTTTGGGCAAAAAATGCCTGCGTTGCAGAGGGTTGAATTAGATGACCCTCGTGGCTCCTTCCAGCTATGATTCTAGGATTCTAAGAAAGCCCTGCTCTGAGTTACTATGCAACTTGCTGAAGAAGTCCTCCTGAAGACCCAATAGTGACATAGTGGGCACATAAGCCATCTCTCATGTAACCTGATCTTGAGCTGTATAGGTCCTTTAGTACCAACACTATTTATACGCTGCTTAATAACCAGCATTTCTTACCTGTGTATGCAGAGATTACACAAAGCACACAGAGGATAATGATCAATTAAAATGAATCAGGAAAACAGAAAGGTTATTTACAATTCCTGCTGAAATAGGTCTTCGCCAAGTGCCTGAAGTTCAACAGAGAGGGCATCTCTCTGACCTCTGGCTAGAGGAAGTTTCATAAAACTGGACCCACAATATCGACTTCTGGGGAATACAAACTGTGGATCTGAGCCATAGTGGATCACTAACAGATCGCCCTAAGGATCTCAGTGATAGGGCAGGGATATAAGGAATGGACCAGTCCATAAGGTATCCTAGACCCAAGTTGTTAAAGGTCTCATTAATTTATACAAGAACTTTAAACTTGGCCTGGTAACGTAAGGGCAACATATCTGTTTCTTAGCATCTGACACATATTATAATTTCACTCCTATGAGAGTAGTTGAATTTATAAACTGCTTTGACAGTTGAGGTTTCTGTAGACGCTTCTCTCTTTCTCACATATATATTGATAATACAATTCAAACAAATTTTTGTTGTTGTTGTTTGGTCTTGTCCGACTCTTCGTGACCCCATGGACCAGAGCACGCCAGGCACTCCTGCCTTCCACTGCCTCCCGCAGTTTGGTCAGACTCATGTTTGTAGCTTCAAGAACACTATCCAACCATCTCGTCCTCTGTCGTCCCCTTCTCCTTGTGCTCTCAATCTTTCCCAACATCAGGGTCTTTTCCAGGGAGTCTTCTCTTCTCATGAGGTGGCCAAAGTATTGGAGCCTCAGCTTCACGATCTGTCCTTCCAGTGAGCACTCAGGGCTGATTTCCTTCAGAATGGATACGTTTGATCTTCTTGCAGTCCATGGGACTCTCAAGAGTCTCCTCCAGCACCATAATTCAAAAGCATCAATTCTTCGGCGATCAGCCTTCTTTATGGTCCAGCTCTCACTACTGGGAAAACCATGGCTTTAACTATACGGACCTTTGTTGGCAAGGTGATCCCCTTCATGGATCACTGCCTTGCTGTGGTGAAGGGGCTTGAATAACTCAGAGAAGCTATGAGCTATGCCGTGCAGGGCCACCCAAGATGGACAGGTCATAGTGGAGAGTTTTGACCAAACGTGATCCACCTGGAGCAGGAACCAGCAAGCCACTCCAGTATCCCTGCCAAGAAAAATCCATGGACAAAGACAACAAGCATTCAAACAAATAGGCAGCATTTTATTTATTTTAGGTGAGGCTCAGTTATAACAATTCTGCGTCAGAAAATGACAACACGGGAGGCAGCAGTTACAAGTTACCGGTCTCTACAGCAACAGCAGGTGCTGTGATTCTCTACCAGTTTGACTTCACCCCTGGAGGCACACTCCATTGTCTCTCAGACAGATGCATGCCAACAACATATATTTATTTATACTCTGCCTTCTTCCCTGACAGGAGTCTCAAGGTGGCTTACAGATAGAAATAAGAACAGCTAAACACATCCACACAAATCTATTAAAACCATACAAAGAATTACAATAAAAACAGCATGGAACCAGTCCTTTCATTAAAAGTAGTCAGTTCCCAAAAGCCTGACTTAAACTTTTAATCAGCTGCATGCAAGACTGGTTAAGGACCTTCATGACCTATTGACACCAAACTCATGGATTCAAAAGTAGGATCCAGAATCTATGATACTGTGGTGCCTCGCAAGACGAAAAGAATCCGTTCCGCGATTCTCTTCGTCTAGCGGTTTTTTCGTCTTGCGAAGCAAGCCCATTGACGGCTTAGCAGATTAGCGCTATTAGCGGTTTAGCGGCTTAGCGGATAAGCAGATAAGTGGCTTAGCGGCTTAGAAAAAGGGGGGGAAAGGGGGGGAAGTCGGAAAAACTCGCAAGACATTTTCGTCTTGCGAAGCAAACCCATAGGAAATTCGTTTTGCGAAGCACCACCAAAACGGAAAACCCTTTCGTCTAGCGGGTTTTTCATCTTGCGAGGCATTTGTCTTGTGGGGCACCACTGTATATATTTTGGAAAGCTATTCGTCTATTTGCCATGCATTTGAACACCTCTCGTTATATTGCAACCAAATTTCAAGAGCAAGGAGTAGGTGTTTTTCTATGTTTGGATGCAAGTGGGTGTTGTTTTGAATAAAGATGGTGGAGTGAATCTTTCAAAACCGCACTGATTTTATTCAAATTTTGCATGATGGTTCTTGAGATCGAATTTGGATACAACTGGGCACAGGTTTGAATCAAGATTCTAGACTTTGCCTTCCAAAACTTCATTGCTTTGGATCACTGATTTCAAAACTGCACTGCTCTTTCGGTTTCTTTGAATCCCCAAAAAACACCAGGTACAAGGGCTGCTTGTTAGTGATCTATTTGCATGTCTTACAGGAACAAACAAACAATGAAGTTGGGTATGAATGGGTGCAATCACTACCTTGCCACCCACACAGCAATTCTGAAGTAGGGAAAGCTCTTAGCAGCCAAGCAACTTCAGGAAGATTGTCGTGATTATAAAACGTAATAAAAATGAAGAGTGGGAGGAATAATCATATCTGGATGGACAAGGCACCCCTTAGTTCCTTTGTCAGTGTTCTGTCTTTATTTTTCAGGGACAGTTTCTGTTCCTGAAACCTGTCCGCTGCCACTGATAAATTGCTTGCCCTATTTTGACTTTCGGATTAATGCCTTGTTAAATCATTGCTCATGTGTGTCTCTAGAGCTGTCATTCAGGACTCAGCAGTCTCTTTCAGAGACTCTATACATTAAATTTATGTATTGTTATTTATTATAGTAATTTATATCCCACCTTTCAGGGCACAAAGCTTTCCAAGGCACCTCACAACAAAAAAGAAAACAATGAATACTATTGAAATATTATCAAATCATCAAACTTTTGATCTGAGCAAACTTTTTTTTTTAAAAAAAAGCAGGAATTATTCCAAAAGGGCATTGCAAAAAAGAAAAACATTTGGCGCTCTTTGAAAAAAATGGGAGGAGCATGGACATGACAGAACTATGGGGAAAGAGAGCGATACAAGGTATTATGTACTGAGTTGAATAGGATCCAAAATGCAGCAGTCTGATTGGTCCTAGAACAATAGGATTCAGAACACAGCAGTCTGATTGGTCCACAGGAGCCACCCAGCTCCAGGTGGAAGTGAATCCGCAACCTGATTGGCCTACAGGAGAATTCCGGAATTAGCCAATCACATGGAGCCCATTATGTAAATAATGTATTTAAAGCAGACATTCTGGGGGAAATTCCATTCCTCCTCACACTATGAGCTGAATAAAGAGCATGAAATCCACTCTAGACTCCGAGTATATTTCACAAACCTGGGGCCATCACTAAAATAGCCCAGTCCTTAGCACCCTGCAGTCTATTTGTACCAACTGGTGAGTCAGAGGGTCCCTTTTTATTGCACATTCATGATGATTTGTGCTAATGATGCTATTGGGGCAGTCATTCGTGATCCTTCTTTCAATACTATTTATGCCTGCAAAAGTTTTGGGGCAATCATACTGTTTCATTTCCAATTAGTGCATCTCCTGTAACTTACTGCTGAAATCCCATAACTTTTCATCCCACAAATGTTCTAGGGTTGTGTTTTTGACCTAGATTTGTTGTGCTCTAGCTTCTCTAGGCAGTAATAATGGGGTAGCATTGGAGAAGCTTCATATAACAACTAATAAAGCAGAATAAATCCGCCACCAAAAACACGTTTCAGAATACAGCTGCAATAAAAGAGTTTCCTGGATAAACCTTAAAGCTGGGGTAGGCACATACGGGGTCAGACAGTACTTCAAATGACCTGGTCGTAGACAAGGATAGCGAACCTGTGGCCCTCCAGGCAGCTGAGGAATGGAAAGGGAGATGTTTAAAAGAGCCAATATTTTCCCCCCTTTCAGTGCCTCTACCTTCTTGCTGCATTCAAACAACAGCAGAAGTAAAGAGTAAAGAAGTGGATGAGGAACACTGAGACAAAAAATGTGGTTTTAAACAATGGCTTAGATTTGAGTAAACACAGGGTTTTTTAAACAAACAAAACTAGTTTTAACAAGGATAAATAGCAGAGATGGGCAGAGATTAGGCAAAACCTTTTGCCATTTCCCTCTGAGTTCTCTCCATCCTTGCTTTACTCGGACTTCTGTCATTGTTTTAAACCACAATCATATTATTATTATTATTATTATTATTATTACCCTGCCGACCTGGCTGGGTTTCCCCAGCCACTCTGGGCGGCTTATAGCATATCTAAAAACATGATAAAAACATCAAGCATTAAGAACCTCCCAATACAGGGCTGCCTTCAGATGTCTTCCAAAAGTTGTGTGATTCTTTATCTCCTTGACATCTGAAGGGAGGGCATTCCACTACTGCTACTGTGCAACCTGCCTTCTGTTTTGGTCCCTAAGCTGACTTCATGTAAATCCAGGATTCTGATATTACACTACAAATCTTCCGGCATGAGCTGTGCAACAACAGTCTTACATTTTGATGTATGTACGGAAGATATATTGGGACGCGGGTGGCGCTGTGGGTTAAACCACAGAGCCTAGGACTTGCCGATCAGAAGGTTGGCGGTTCAAATCCCCGTGACGGGGTGAGCTCCCGTTGCTCGGTCCCTGCTCCTGCCAGCCTAGCAGTTTGAAAGCACGTCAAAGTGCAAGTAGATAAATAGGTACCACTCCGGCGGGAAGGTAAACAGCGTTTCCATGCGCTGCTCTGGTTCGCCAGAAGTGGCTTAGTCATGCTGGGCACATGACCCGGAAGCTGTCTGTGGACAAACACCGGCTCCCTCGGCCTATAGAGTGAGATGAATGCCGCAACCCCAGAGTCAGACACGACTGGACCTAATAGTCAGGGGTCCCTTTACCTTTACCTTTATAAGGTGCGATGTGGGAGAGAGGTTTGTGGGGTTTTCTACCTCAAGTGCCAAAATAACTTGGGTACTCTGCACTTTGACTAGGGGCCAGGGGGCAACAGAGGTGCCAATTGCTGCCCTTTACCTTTAAGGAACCCTTTACCTTTAAGGAAGATATATTAGGACCCTCCCTATTCTTTTGGTTGTGAATTGTTTTAACTTATTTCAATATAGCTGCCCAAGGACCTTATGGTGAAAGGCAGGTAAGAAATCCAATAAACAACAGTATTGTGGGTCCAATTTTATGGATCTCCCAGCTGAGGTTTAAACAAACTGTTAAACATCCAGTACAAGCTGATGACATTGAAGAAGAAGGAAAAAAAGAAAAAAGAAAAAAGAAAAAAGAAGAAGAATTCTGTCAGCCGTTTTAGCCGAATTCTTATTTTATAGTTTTAATTCATATTTATTTTAATTGTATTGAGTTTTTTCTTTGTACACTACTTAGAGGTGATTGCAATTAAGTGGTATGCATCTTGTCGAAATAAATAAGGAAATAAAACACATTTAGATAATTGCGGCCATATTTGCATATCCCTCTTATGAGCAGTTTCTTTATTTGCCAATAGGTGGCAAAAATTCAGAATCATGTAATTTCAAAATGAGGTCACTTTAGAACAGGGGTCAGCAAACATTTTCTGCAGGGGGCTGGTCCGCTGTCCCTCAGACCTTGTGGGGGCCCGGACTATATTTTTTGAGGGGAATAATAATAATAATAATTTATTATTTATACCCCGCCCATCTGGCTGGGTATGCCCCACAAATAACCCAGAAAGAACACATTCTGCTCATATAAAAACACCAGGCATGCCCCACAAATAGCCCAGAGATGCATTTTAAATAAAAGGACATATTCTCCTCATGTAAAAACACGCTGATTCCTGGACCGTCCGCGGGCTGGATTGAGCAGGCGATTGGGCCAGATCTGGCCCCCGGACCCATACTTTAGAAAGTACCACTAAGCCCTATTCAGGCTTTCATTGTTCTTGAATGAAGACCATTGCAGGTGGGAGAGTGAGTGCATGATGCTAAGTCCTGTACTCTGAAGCATGGCCGCATCTCTTTTCATTTAAAGCTCCCAGGTTGCCTTTGTCAGTAGAAGAGATAATTGTGTAGGAATGACTGCTGAGAAGAGGACAGACAGAAGAAACACCATGGCTTATTTGCATCAGCACAATCGGATGCCTTCATCTGCCCCGGCTGCAACAAAACATGTCTCTCCAGCCATTTCTCTACAGCAGGCGCTGTAACTCTTAAGCGATTTCACTTCGCCCCCAAAGGCACACTCCTCCATTGTCGCCCCCAAAGGCACACTCCTCCTGGGCCGTGTTCAGAAAGTGGTGGTGGGGGATGAGTGTTCAGACCCCTGGGCCCTCACTTGTGGGGTGCCTCAGGGTTCCGTCCTCTCCCCCATGCTTTTTAACATCTATATGAAGCTGCTGGGAGAGATCATCATGGGTTTTGGACTGGGTGTCCATCAATATGCAGATGATACCCAGCTCTACCTCTCTTTCAAATCAGAACCAGTGAAGGCGGTGAAGGTCCTGTGTGAGTGTCTGGAGGCGATTGGAGGATGGATGGCGGCTAATGGATTAAGGCTGAATCCTGACAAGACAGAAGTACTGTTTTGGGGGGACAGGGGGTGGGCTGGTGTGGAGGACTCCCTGGTCCTGAATAGGGTAACTGTGCCCCTGAAGGACCAGGTGCGCAGCCTGGGAGTAATTTTGGACTCACAGCTGTCCATGGAGGCGCAGGTCAATTCTGTATCCAGGGCAGCTGTCTACCAACTCCACCTGGTACGCAGGCTGAGACCCTACCTGCTCGCGGACTGTCTCGCCAGAGTGGTGCATGCTCTAGTTATCTCCCGCTTGGACTACTGCAATGCGCTCTACGTGGGGCTACCTTTGAAGGTGACTCGGAAACTACAACTAATCCAGAATGCGGCAGCTAGACTGGTGACTGGGAGCGGCCGCCGAGACCACATAATACCGGTCTTGAAAGACCTACATTGGCTCCCAGTACGTTTCCGAGCACAATTCAAAGTGCTGGTGTTGACCTTTAAAGCCCTAAACGGCCTCGGCCCAGTATACCTGAAGGAGCGTCTCCACCCCCATCGTTCTGCCCGGACGCTGAGGTCCAGCGCCGAGGGCCTTCTGGCGGTTCCCTCATTGCGAGAAGCAAAGCTACAGGGAACCAGGCAGAGGGCCTTCTCGGTAGTGGCGCCTGCCCTGTGAAACGCCCTCCCATCAGATGTCAAAGCGATAAATAACTACCTGACATTCAGAAAACATCTTAAGGCAGCCCTGTTCAGGGAAGTTTTTAATCTGTGATATTTTAGTGTATTTTTGGTTTTTATGGAAGCCGTCCAGAGTGGCTGGGGAAACCCAGCCAAATGGGCTGGGTACAAATAATAAATTATTATTATTATTATTATCCACAAGACAGACAGATGACAACAACCTATGAGACAGAGTGTGTAGTTCGAAAGCAGGGAAAGCCTTGTACTTTTGGAAGCTTTCCACTTCAGAACTTTCCCTTCCATAAAAGGAGCCTTGCTGCATCAGCTTTAAGGCCTAACTCACCCAACATCCTGTTTCTACAGTGTCCAGCATCTGCCTATGATGAGCTATGCAGAGCTGGCTAAATTGAGATACAAATTGTGGGACAAGGACAACTGTGACTTTAAGGAAGAACGGGAGCTTTTTACAAATTACCTAAAAAGACAACAAAATGAACTGGACTCCTTGGCAGGCTTTGAATAAACACCCACAAATTTATTAGGTGAACATATGATAGACAAAATAAAGATATGTACAATTTTATAATATTCAGAGAGCGGTGTGTGCAAAGAAATCAGAGCGGGGAGCTGAGGGAAGTCTTTGGTGGGAGGGAGAGGGAGGGATGGGGGGAAGGGGAAAAATAATGTAATTGATTAAATGGCCTGATAATTTGTTATGTTGAAATTGCTTAATAAAAATATTTAAAAAGAGAGAGACGTTAAGTGCCACCCCAACAGGACCACTGGGCCTCTGACATGTTCGACCCTGTCCCTACATTATCACGATCTTG
The DNA here is from genome assembly GCF_951804945.1 of Podarcis cretensis. Classification (NCBI taxonomy): domain Eukaryota; kingdom Metazoa; phylum Chordata; class Lepidosauria; order Squamata; family Lacertidae; genus Podarcis; species Podarcis cretensis. The sequence goes on along the minus strand of NC_137185.1, from coordinate 34,321,804 downwards.
GATAATGGGGCCACACATTTGCCAAGCACTCACTCTACTTGCGAGGCCCATCAAAGGCTATCCTGAGATGTACCACCTCTGACAGTGGAGACAGAACATAGCCATTGTGGCTAGTAGCCAACAAATGGAGGGCTGAAAAAAGAAGGGGTGTGTATTCAGAGGGTGTGGGGTTTGGCAATGTGCCCCACTCCCCTTCATGAAAATTTCAACATGCACTGAAAGCCTGAAAGGGGCTAAAGTTTAAAACAAACTGAGGAATTCTAAAATGTGGTGTTTATGGTTTATATTCAGAGGCTACACGGATGTTGGAAAGGGCAGACTAGAGAAACCTGGCCAGAAATATTGGCTGGGAACTAACTCGTTCCTAATCCTGAGCAAAAATAAAAACAAAATCAAATAGCTGGATGTTCTGGACTGGAGTACATATCTGTGTGTTTTGTTGTGAGAACACCGTAAGTTTTGTGAGAACACCATAAATAAAGATTATTCACTGCCAAGAAAATAAGACGTCTTCGCACCCACCCACATCCAACAGCAGAAAGCCCTCAAATATTTATTGGAGAGGAACTTGCAGGAGAGAATTGAGCAAAGAGTGGCAAGACTGATGAACACTTCACTTGTTAGGTTTCAGCTGTGTAGAAAAATAGGTTCAGCAGGCACCTGAATGCTTTAGGTGTATATTGATAGGTTCATCTGGTCAACTGGGATGGGAATTTTCTCCCCAGCTAGAGACAAGGGGTAGAACCCTGAACATAGTGGGGCTTTGTAATTGTCTAAAACAGTGTTTCCCAAACTTGGGTCTCCAGCTGTTTTTGGACTACAACTGCCATCATCCCTAGCTAGCAGGACCAGTGGTCAAGGATGATGGGAACTGTAGTCCCAAAACAGCTGGAGACCCAAGTTTGGGAAACCTTGGTCTAAAGAATGAATTGGCTGGCGATGGGATGAACAGAAACTGGAGATTGGAGTCTCCTCTTTGTAAGTGAAAAGGAAGGATACTGATTTGGGAGGAGAGGAGGCGGAACACTGAATTCTTACAGGGCAGTGCTCTAATCATCCCAACTGCAAAACCAAAACGCTTGTTTACAAAGCTATTGTACTACCAACCTTACTGTATGCTTGTGAAACATGGACCGCTTATAAACGCCATCTCCAACTCCTCGAAAGATTCCACCCATTGTGTCTCCAAAATTCTTTACACATCACACGGAAAGGCAGGCAAACTAATGCCAGTGTTCCTGGAATCATAGAATCATAGAATCATAGAGTTGGAAGAGACCACAAGGGCCATCGAGTCCAACCCCCTGCCAAGCAGGAAACACCATCAGAGCACTCCTGACATATGGTTGTCAAGCCTCTGCTTAAAGACCTCCAAAGAAGGAGACTCCACCACACTCCTTGGCAGCAAATTCCACTGTCAAACAGCTCTTACTGTCAGGAAGTTCTTCCTAATGTTTAGGTGGAATCTTCTTTCTTGTAGTTTGGAGCCATTGCTCCGTGTCCGCTTCTCTGGAGCAGCAGAAAACAACCTTTCTCCCTACTCTATGTGACATCCTTTTATATATTTGAACATGGCTATCATATCACCCCTTAACCTCCTCTTCTCCAGGCTAAACATGCCCAGCTCCCTTAGCCGTTCCTCATAAGGCATCATTTCCAGAAGAAGCAAATATCACCAGTGCCAAAGCAATGATTCTTCAACATCAACTTCGTCATGTTGTGCGGATGCCTGATTATCGTCTTCCAAAGCAACTACTCTATTCTGGACTTAAAAATGGAAAGTGTAATGCTAGTGGTCAACAAAAGAGTTTTAAAGATTCTCTCAAGGCAAATCTTTAAAAATGTAGTATAAACACTGATAACTGGGAAACACTGGCCTGCGAGCACTCCAGTTAGAGAACAGCCTTTACCAAAGGTGTCATGGGCTTTGAAGATGCTCAAACTCAGGATGAAAGGGAGAAACGTGCTAAGAGGAAGGCACGCTTGGCAAACCCTCACTGTGATTAACTCCTGCCCGGAAACCAATGTCCTCACTGAAGAAGGATGTGTGGATCCAGAATTGGCCTCCACAGTCACTTACAGACTCACTCTTAAGACCATATTCATGGAAGACAATCTTACTCGGCTATGAGGGATTGCCAAAGAAGAAGAAGAAGCTTGTAGAGAAGGAGTGGGAAATTAGACCAGCCCATGCCTCCCAGGCTGCCTATCCAGCTGCAATCTAAAAGAAAGGTTTTGTTTTAAGAAGGCTCATACCCAATATAGACTGACTCAGAATAGACCCAGTGAAAATAGTAGACCTGGCTAATTTAGATCCATTAATTTCAGTGGGTGTACTGTGAACATAAATTAGTTGCATATGACTTCACCACTTTTGAGTTTGTTTTATTTCCCACCTCCACCACCTTTCCTCTGAAGACACATAGGATGGCAAAGATCGTTCTTCCATCTATCATGCTATTCTCATAACAACACTGTGAGGTAAGTTAGTCTGACAGATAGCGACAGGCCCCAGGTTAGCTAGTGATCTTCACAGCTGCGTGGGGATTTCAAGTCATGTCTCCCTCGTTCTAAATTCTAACCATTGTACCACAGTGTGATTTGGGGGTCTTCCTGACATTTGACTCCTGGCCACTAGTTTCAACCTATTCTTCAAGCTGCTGTCAAAACTGACACAAGGTTAATTTTGAGCTTCTGGGGGTTAAAAAAAAAATCATTTACATTTATGTCTCCTCGTTCAACCAAAATCTCTTCATTCACTCTGGCAGCCGCAGTGCAAAACTGCAAGCATATGCCTTTCCACCTTCTTCTTCTTCACTTCCCCTACCTTAAGGGTTAAGAGGAAATTCAAAATATACGCCCCCTAGACCTTGCTAACCCAGCGCTCCCCAAGACACATACCCATCGGCTGAGCTAACTCTCCAACTCGGCCTGAGGAGGGGAATTGTTCTGAGAAAGTAGCCCATTGCCTGGTTGCTATGGAGACCGACATACCACAGTTCTGACCCTTGAGAGGTTTAGCACTTGCCTCAGCAGGGTTGCCAGCAGCTGGACTGCAGCTGTTACAGGGTACGGTCAGGCATACTGTGAGAGAGGAAGACCTTCCTGCTGCCGGTCCAGGGAGCAACCGATGCAGTATTACCGAGCTGAAGAGAACCTTCCTTTGATGGAGATGAAGGGATGAATGTTTATGGGCCAGCGCTTGTTGTCAAAAGTGCAAAGTGACCTGCACGAGGCACGGCACCGTCGATTGCGCATCAAAGAGCTTAGCAACCACATACACAAATGGCTGATGGCAGGGCGCTCCGGGAATGGCAGAGCCCGTGATAATGTGGGAGGGAGAGAGTGTTGGTCCTTGTTGTAAGTGAAGCCATTCACTTCTTATGGCCTTGATAGGTAGGAATCATCAAAGAGGGAGCTGAAAGGACTCTCAAAACACACACACACAAACACGGCAGCTGTTAACAAGAGGCCCTTTGTATCCCTAGCTAGAGATGTGCGTCTTTTTGACAGATGCCCCTTGCAGGTCACAGCAAAGATGCTATCGCTTTTGCTGTCCACAGTACAATATCTAAATAAGATTCCCCCTCCACGTCCCTTCTGCAAAGCCACAGCTCAACAAGACATCACCTAATGCTCTTGAAGAGTTGCAAATTGTTGGGGGGGGGCAGTAGGGGGGAGGGAGAAAACTCTGCCTCTAGGTTTTATTTCAGGCAGATCTTTATTAAATTTAATGATCCTGATTTCAGAAGACCATACAGAAAGGGAGGGGGGACTGTTTTAAGTAGAAAATTGTTCCATGTTGGACACCGTGGAGCCATTTTAGAGAGGGGGAAATGATTAAAATTTGTTTCACCTAGCCATTTTCTGTCATCCCATAATCCTTTGCTCTCCCCAAGTGGTCTTAGATATACAGCGCCAAAGAGGCTCTGTGTATAAATGGAGAGCAGTGGGGCTCTGGTCAGGCTAATCTGTGCTGGGATTTTAAATAAATACACTAAATGCAAGGAGACAGGAGACAGGTTTTGCACAAGATCACCGTATCAGTGTCATCAATCAGCAACTGTGAGGAGTACAGAAGAGCATTCATTCCGCTACATTTGTCCTATCCGTTCATTTACTCCTGCATATAAAGCTTTCCAGTTTTACTGTGTGGTGTGTTGGCTGTTACTCTCCAAGTCTTCCTTCCCCCCAGCAACAAATAAAATGGGGGCCCTTCCAAACAGTCATCAGCAAATTCAACCACATGCCAGCAATTTTGGGTAGCAAAATAAAAGTCAGTGTGGTGCTTTTGCACAACAAACCCACTCTTCCTCTACCTCAGATTGGAATATTCTTGATAAGAAAAGTGATGGGGGGGGGGACACACTGCAAAAGTACTGCAACCCAAATTTGCATTTTTGTGCGAATTTTTCATAATGGACACATCTTTATATGCAATTTTGCCAAATAAGCACAACTTTTGCAAGCCGCTTTCTGTAACACAATGCATATTTGTATGATATTTGCATCGATATGAGCATTTTAATGCACACCTTAGCCCAGCATATGCATTTGTGTACACATTACTTGGATGGAGATCTGCATTGCAAAATTCAGAGGTGCCCGTATTTTGAAGGCTGCCTGTGTTTTGGTTCTAATATTGGTTTGAAAAGTGTGAATTAAGTAGATGCCCCTGTAATTGCAAACTGAATCAAATTTCTCTCACATCCCTAATAGCAATGCCCCTACCATCTCCCCTCCATTTTGCACTTGCTTGCTTCTTTGTGGGTTTATCCAGTGCCTGTGGTAGCAGCTCCCACAATGTAATGGGCAAGGAACTGCTCAGTTCTCAGGCCAATACAACGTCAAGGGCAGTCCCCTCGTAAGTGAGCATAATAGAGAGGCTAGTGACTGCCTTATTCCTTCATACTTGCAGGCAAGCGGGCTTACCCAGTCACACTAAGGAAACCGAAAAAATACTGAAATGTCAGAGGACAAAAACTCCTGATAGCCTTTCCTTAGAAAACAGGAAGCCAATGATGTTACTAGCTTCAAGTACCCCAGGTTTCACGAAAGCCATTAGCCTCAAGCAATCTGGTTCTATGAATAACAGAGAATTGCTTTGGCAATAAAATAAAGGGCCTTCTCCACATTTTAGCATTTTATGGTGCTGTGGTCTAAACCACAGAGCCTAGGACTTGCCAATCAGAAGGTCTGCAGTTTGAATCCCCATGATGGGGTGAGCTCCTGTTGTTCGGTCCCTGCTCCTGCCAACCTAGCAGTTCGAAAGCACGTCAAAGTACAAATAGAGAAATAGGTACTGCTCCGGTGGGAAAGTAACTGGCATTTCTGTGTGCTGCTCTGGTTCACCAGAAGCAGCTTCGTCATGCTGGCCACACGACCCAGAAGCTGTACGTCAGCTCCCTCGGCCAGTATAGTGAGATGAGCGCCGCAGCACCAGAGTCGTCCATGACTGGACCTAACGGTCAGGGGTCCCTTTACCTTTACCTCTAGGTACGAGCTTAATTCGTTCCAGAGGTCCATTCTTAACCTGAAACTGTTCCTAATTAGAGGTGTGCTTTCGCTAATGGGGCCTCTTGCTGGTGCTGTGCCGCCAGCACACGATTTCTGTTCTCATCCTGGGGCAAATTTCTCAACTCGAGGTAACTCTTCCAGGTTAGCAGAGTTTGTAACCTGAAGCATTTGTAACCTGAGGTGTTTGTAACTCGAGGTACCAATGTGTTCTGAACTGAGCACAGTTCACAACAGGTTACAAAATGGCTTTCCACTGGCTCGGCTTGTTGACTTTTGTTCTCTATTAAACAGTCAAATGCAGGGTGGGCAACATCTAGGATCTTTCACAGGGTAGCAGAGGTAAGATTAGGCTGGCAGCTGAAGCAGCTCACCACCAGGTGGTTGTGGGCCCAAGGGTAGGGGCACCAAGAGCAACCACAATAGGGCCAGCTCAGACATTTTGCCTCCTGACACAAAGATGGCAGCCTTCCCCATTCCACGCACAGAAGCTGGCCAGGCTGGAGGCTGAATCCCACTTCACTACTGGAAGAATAGGACAGTGTCTCCCCACACACCTGAGGGTAGCAGGCTATCTTAGGGGGTACAGAGAAGACTGCATGGTATACACACAACCAAAGTTTGCTTCTGTTCCCCGCTTCCCATGTTCTGTTCCTCAAAGTGGCTGCTTCACTCTGCCCAGTGGTTGAAACGGCCCTGCGGATCACAGAGGCAAAATGCTCTTGATTTCCCCACCAGTCCCACAGAACACCATCCTCATTTGTCTCCAAAGTCATCCTCCTCTGAAGTGAATAACACAGAAGAATCTTCTTGTCTAGATCTGTTATTTTGCCACAAAAGTTTTCACCTTCCCATTACTGGGAGAAAGCCCTGTATTCTTCTCTCTGAGCTGCAGCAAAAATCAAAGAGCTTCCCAACTCTGTGCCCAGCTGACAAAGACTATTCCTCTATTGCATAAATCAGGAGGTTTTCTCTCTTCACAGTGATCCTCATTAAGGAGGAAGGAGAACAGAAAATATAGTGTCTTTTACCAGTCTAAACTGTACAATCATGTCACCCACAGAGTTTTAACTGGACCTGTTTTTCCCGATCTTCGGCAATAAAAACAACCCAATAAAATGCACATGAAAATATATTCATTAGGATTTATAATGCTCATTAAAGCTGCCTGTGTGGAAACTGGAATCCAGAGAAGAGAAAATGCAAATTATACCACATGAGGGGGGAAAGGGGGATATTTCTCTAATCGTCCAATCAAATGCCAGCCCAATTATCTGTGGCCAGCCCAATGGGTTAAAATTATACTGTTCATCCTTGGACACAGTGAGGAGTCTGAAAAAAGTGTTTCATTTTAATAAAAATGAGATCTGGACGCTGCAGAAACCAGCTTCACTAATGACGTGTTTACACAGAAGACGACAATTTCTATTTAATGGTGATTACTACCAAGAACAAATTAAACTTCCTGAAGTATATGGGTTAGAGATAATGGGAATTGGGGGGGGGGGGTGAAGGTTGCAGATTGTGTGTAAAAGTGTGTATACATGCAGATACCCAAAACTCAACATTTGCGTACAGCCTATGTGTGTGCATGATTATAAAAGCCTGAGGATGTGTCCGCACTAAGGACGGGGAGAAGTTTTGTTTGGCTCACAGTTTAATGTGAATCTTACCCAATTCGCACTTCTGAAAACAGCACACAAATCAAAACACAGATATCCTTCCAAACCCATACTTTCCTGAATTTCGTAATGCAGTTCTCCAACCAAAAATGTGTAGAAAGATGCATATGCTGGGAGATGTGTGCATAAGAACACAAGTATTTGTAAACAAACAAAAATGTATAGCATTATGGGGGAAATGCTTGCAAAAGATGGGGCAGTTGTTTCTACAACAGGACGTTCTCTATCTGCTCCCTTGCATACCCTATGCCCTCCCTAAATCTGCTCCAGAGAGTAGAGGGGAACCCCTAGAAAAGATTTGGGGGGAATGCTGGGGAAAGAAAGGGGGCAAAATCCTATTGTGCTAGTGGAAATATTTGTGCTGATTGAATACATTACTCAACACTGCTTTGGATGAAACCCAGAAAACTGCATACAATATATACACAGTGGTACCTCGAGTTAAGTACTTAATTCGTTCCAGAGGTCCGTTCTTAACCTGAAACTGTTCTTAACCTGAAGCACCACTTCAGCTAATTGGGCCTCCTGCTGCTGCCATTGCACCGCCACTGCACAATTTCTGTTCTCATCCTGAAGCAAAGTTCTTAACCTGAGGTACTATTTCTGGGTTAGTGGAGTCTATAACCTGAAGTATATGTAACCTGAAGAATATGTAACCTGAGGTACCACTGTGTGTATACACACACACACCATATTCTTCCATCTATAAGACGCCCCCATGTATAAGACATCCCCTATTTTGGGGGACTCAGGTTTAAGAAAATGGGGGGGGGAGATGGCCCAGAGTATGATGCCCCCTAATTTTTGACATTATTTTTTAGGGGGGGAAACCTAGACTTATGCATGGAAAAATATGGTATATCTACTACTAGTTTCTACTAGCCTTTATTGGCATAAGTTAAAACAGTAAAATCATAAAACCATACAAAGTCATTCAAATACACTGATAGAGAGAAATGTGCATGAAAATGCTGATAAATCTTGAGGAGGTCTTTTTTTTAAAAAAAAAATGCAAAATGATGGCAAACAAGGTTAAAAAATGAGAAATGCAAGAAAACCTGACGACAGATTCGTCCACCCCTTGTTCACATGTAGAAAAATGTGGAGAACTACTAGTCAGATTAATCCTAAATTGGGGGTAAGTGATGATGATCTGTGTTAAAAAAATTTTTTTAAATAAATTTTAAAAAATTGCCTCTCCTCCCCTGACTAATTTCAGCTATTTTTCTGTAGTGCCTGCAACCCGGGGCAAAAATGTCCACCCATTCAGAGTGAAGGTAATTGAGCTGATTTGGCTTTGTGGCATGTTCACGTAGCCAAATCAAATTGGCCATGGGATTTTCGTTAGGATACCTATTCAGAATGATAGCGCTCCCTCCCTTTCCTCTGATTTGGCTTCATGATGTCATCTCTAATTCATATCTAGCAGGCTGCATGACAGCGCAACATCATCATGCTGTAGATTTGTTCAGGGCGAAGACCATTTAAAAAAAAGGGGTGTTGGGGCTGCAAACTGGGGGGAAGAGCAGCTGTGAACAGAATGTAAAAGTGGGGCAGAGGAGCAGTCGGATTGTTGGCTCCTTGTTTCAGCTTTGCAGGGTACATTCTGTATTCAACTATCTGGCTACTTATTGCATTCACTGCAAATGGTGCACATCCCTTGGGTTGCTGCACCAGTATATTTTAAAAGGGAAAGCAGAAATCAGGAAAGGGGTGAACTGACTACCTACATGCAAATAAACTGCAACATGCAGATCAGATTGCTACTATTAATGTTTGATGTTTTATTATTATTTTAATGCGTGTTGGAAGCCACCCAGAGTGGCTGGGGCAACCCAGCCAGATGGGCAGAGTATGAATAAAATATCATTATTATATTATGCACAGAACCTGGATATCACGTTTAAAGGATTTTGTAGTGATGGCCAGAAACCTGAATGGTTTTAAAGTGAGGTTAGATTCAAAAAGTAGTCTTCACTGCTGTGTACTACAGGGGGTGGTGCTGTGATCTAAACCACTGAGCCTCTTGGGCTTGCCGATCAGAGGGTCGGCGGTTCGAATCCCTGCGACAGGGTGAGCTCCCATTACTCGGTCCCTGCTCCTGCCAACCTAGCAGTTCAAAAGCACAAAGTGCAAGTAGATAAATAGGTACCTCTCTGGCAGGAAGGTAAACGGCGTTTCCGTGCGCTGCTCTGGTTCGCCAGAAGCAGCTTAGTCATGCTGGCCACACGACCCGGAAGCTGTACGCCAGCTCCCTCGGGCAATAAAGCGAGATGAGCGCCGCAACCCCAGAGTCGTTCGTGACTGGACCTAATGGTTAAGGGTCCCTTTACCTTTACCTCCAGTATCACAGGGGTATGGCACTGAATACCAGTTGTTGGGGGACATGAGGGAGGAGAGAAGCTATCTGAGCTCCTCACAGATATCTGGCTGGCCACTGTGATAGCAGGGTGCTGGAATAAGATGGGACTACAGTCTGACGCATTGGAGCTCCTCCTGGTTTTTTTGTCTACCTGGATACAAAACGTAGTGGGAAAAACCATATTGTCTGGGTATGCCAACTACAATATATTATTTCCTGAAAGGACATGGTAATCTTTACAGATTTATATTTCAGCTACCCCAATAATTTGAGGTGGGGTATTAAGTTGTGCTGGAAATAGAGAATTGCAGCTGTAACTAATAAGTTAAAGAAAAAGGAATGTAATGAAAGTGAATTAAATAATTAATTATTGGAGAATTGCTAAAAAAAAAATGTTAAAAATAAGGATGCAGTAAAAGGGAGGTATGGGGAAGTCGGAGAAACAAGGGGTATGAAAACAGGATTATGAAATTATACATGTTTTATATGTTTTGGTTTGTGTATGTGAATGTGTTGTTTGTTTTTATTTGTGTTGGAAAACCAATAAAAATTATTTTTTTAAAAAAAAAAAAATAAGTTGTGCTGTCGGGCTTAGCTGTGTCACTTACATTACCTTGGAAGGAAATAGGTAACCAAGCCTTTCTTCTCCCTCAGTCTACCTGAGAAGCTCAGCTGCCTGGCTCTCACAAGCTTCCCTTGAGTTCTTATACCAATAATCTAGGAATTTTTATCACTTTCAACTAAACTGAGTTTTACCACCTATGCAACTTTTCTGAAGCACATGAAGCTGACCTTTGAAGAGTTTGTAAGTAAACAATTTTTTTACTTACCAAACGTGCTATTTTTCCTATGCTGGGGGAATATGAAAACTTTGGAAAGAAGCTTTTTAATGGGACATTCTGAAACTCATTTGGAGGGGCAAATGTTTTAAAGCTCTAACAGACTATATTTCCATGCTTTAGTTTGCTGCATATTTGGTGACTTTAAATCTCTGCTGGAGTTGTCCCACCAGAGTAAAGGTAAAGGTAAAGGGACCCATGACCATTAGGTCCAGTCGTGACCGACTCTGGGGTTGCGGCGCTCATCTCTCTTTATTGGCCGAGGGAGCCAGCGTACAGCTTCCGGGTCATGTGGCCAGCATGACTAAGCAGCTTCTGGTGAACCAGAGCAGCACACAGAAATGCTGTTTACCTTCCCGCCGGAGCTGTACCTATTTATCTACTTGCACTCTGACGTGCTTTTGAACTGCTAGGTTGGCAGGAGCAGGGACCGAGCAACGGGAGCTCTTCCCATCATGGGGATTCGAACTGTCAACCTTCTGATCAGCAAGTCCTAGGCTCTGTGGTTTAACTCACAGCGCCACCCACATCCTCTCACCAGAGTACTTGCCCCATATTGGATCTTGACAGCCAGGAATTCTCCTTTCTATATATCTTTTTCCACCAACGGAGGGTGATAAAAACAGGCAACATGGCATGCTGGATAAGAGTGGCTTGCTAGTTGATCCCCACTTTTCCTTATGTGGCTGCCATCACCTAAGGGAAGTAAGTGAGTGCCCAAATGGGGCTTCTGTCTCTCTCCAAAACACAGTGGCTTAACTTCAGAGAAGGACAGGGCAGAAATTCAGATCAGTTAGCATTTAAAGGTGAGCTTACACAATTCAAACTTTTATGGTGCAATTATCCAGTCAAGCAGTATGTACAAAAATGCATATGCTGGGGCAAACTGTGCACAGAAATGCATATATTGGTGAACGTAGCATACAAAATTTGGAAATTGGTTTTCCAAAATGCATAAATCTGGCAAAATTGAACACAAAATCATGCATATTAGGAAAAATGTGCATGAAAATGCGGGTGGATTCTTGGGATTGCTTTTTTAAACCAATCACAAACTGATGTGGAAATGTGAAAAACTGAATTTAAGAATAAAAAAAAATAAAAATCAGAAACTGAGAACAACTGAAATTGACAGATTTGCCAATCCCAAACTGCAGGTGAGCAGTTGTTTGGCCGGTGCTGATGGTTCTAGCTTTCAGCAATCCTCACTTTTATTTCCATTCCCCTAAATCAAGTTTTTCTGTGGCTGCACAGAGTTTTGTTTTGTTTTCAGAGTCATGAGATTCAATAATAAGCTTTCTCTGGCCACATCTGTTTTGCCTCTGAAAGAGAGAGGATGTGCGGATGAACAAACAAAACAAAACGAATTCCAAGGTATATATTATATTTCAGATGATGAACAATTTGGACGCATCATTTTAATTTTATTAACATTTTGAACAGCCTTCCAGCACCTGGTACGTGTCAGATGTTAAGACTGTAACTCCAATCATCCCTGACCGTTGGCCATGCTAGCTGGATCTGGTGGGAGTTGGCCTCCAACCACATCTGGAGAGCCAGAGGTTGGGGAAAGGCTGATATAGAATAACAGGAATGCTGTTGACCTATCTAGTTTAACTTTGAAATGTATGGTCCCGGTGGTTTTCTTTTCTGAAAATATTTCAAGGGTTGGCTGGTCCAAGTCCAGTTTAAAGATAAAGAACCAGAAGACGAGAAAACACAAGAACATGGGAAACCAGCTTATACCATTGCTCCATCTAGTTTAGTATTGCCTACACTGACTACCAGAATCTCTATGGGATTTCTGCATGTCTCTTCCAGCCCTAAGTAGAGATTCAAGGGATTGAACCTGGGCCCTTCTGCATGCAGGGGCCTTGAATCACCAGTCAGCACCTGGAAAGTGGACCAGGCGTTCACCACAGGTTACTTGGTCACATCCTTCCACACAGTGGGTGGCACTGTGGCCTAATCCACTGAGGCTCTTGGGCTTGCCGATCAGAAAGTCGGTGGTTCGAAACCCTGCGATGGGGTGAGCTCCCGTTGCTCTGTCCCAGCTCCTGCCAACCTAGCAGTTCAAAAGCACGCCAGTGCAAGTAGATAAATAGGTACCGCTGCAGTGGGAAGGTAAGCGGTGTTTCTGTGTGCTCTGGTTTCCGTCACAGTGTCCTGTTGTGTCAGGAGTGGTTTAGTCATGCTGTCCGCATGACCCGGAAAAGCTGTCTTTGGACAAATGCCGGCTCCCTTGGCCTGAAAGCGAGATGATCGCTGCAACCCCATAGTCGTCTTTGACTGGACTTAACCATCCAGGGGTCCTTTACCTTTATCCTTACTATGGTGAGATTTACTTTATTGCTATTTAAATCATCAGTCATTTCTAAATTTGCATATCTATATGTTATTGTTTAGTCGTTTAGTCATGTCCAACTCTTCATGACCCCATGGACCAGAGCACGCCAGGCACTCCTGTCTTCCACTGCCTCCCGCAGTTTGGTCAAACTCATGTTAGTGGCTTTGAGAACAGTGTCCAACCATCTCATCCTCTGTCGTCCCCTTCTCCTTGTGCCCTCCATCTTTCCCAACATCAGGGTCTTTTCCAGGGAGTCTTCTCTTCTCATGAGGTGGCCAAAGTATGGGAGACTCAGCTTCACGATCTGTCCTTCCAGTGAGCACTCAGGGCTGATTTCCTTCAGAATGGAGAGGTTTCATCTTCTTGCTCTGTCTTCTTGATCTATCTATATAAGCATGTGCAAATAATATGGAAATTTGTGTCCTAGTTTTGCCCTTTTTTGGGTGATGCAATTCTTTCTTAGTCATCGGTAAGTGGCTGCCCTAATATTATATGTGTCTCAGGCCCCACACAACTGGGCTGTTAAAGGAGCATCTCTCCTCATATGTGCAAGCCCACACTCTGAGATCTACCAAGGAGGCTCTGCTGATAGTGCCATCTATAAGTGGGGTTGGAGCCATGGTTGGCTCATGGCAGGGCCTTTTTGGTTATGGCACCCTGATTGTGCAATTCACTCCCCTTGGAGATACATTCACCCACACTGGTAGCTTCCTTTAGGTCATTTACTGAAGGCATATTTGCTCTGCCTGACCCTTGGTGGTTCATAAGATGGTCAGTTGTTCCTATAGCTTTTGGACTGTGTACCCTGCCGCTGCTGGTTTTTATGATAATTGTATTTGTAAAGAGTTTATGATGAACATTTTATTCTATGTTTTAATTTTGAATTATGCACCCCACTGGGAATTTCAGCTGAAGGGCAGATTAAAAACACAAGAATAACTAGAAATCATAAATAATGATATGAGATTATCACTTCACACCATTGGAAAAACTTTGCACTTTGTGATCTGTCTCACCAAGTCACTGCTGTGAACAGAACACAAATGACCTGCATACCATCATGAATGAAGGTGAAATGAAATGAAATAAATCTCTGCTCTTAACTTTCAGGTAAACTAGATTTCCGGTATTGGAAGATCATTGGAGTAATATGCAAAATACATTTCCTCTTCTCACTTCAGTGGCTCCATAGTGACAAATCAGTCCATACGCAAGGAACCCCTGAGGTAACATTAGTTTCAAGAGACAAAGTCGAAGAAGGAAGTGCATTTAGAAGAATATGACATATGGAATGAACAAGTCTGGAGTGCAAGACATAAGCTATGCCTGGCATAATTTTTGCTTTGTTACGATCCAGTATTCACAGTGACTTCTTTGACAGTTTTCTCCTCTTTGTTGTGCAACTTGGGTGATCAAAAGAAACTCAAAAATTTCTTTTGCTTTTGCAATAAAGAATTAAACACACATAAAATATCTATTCCGCCCCCCCCCCCCCCGCCAGTTTGATCCCAAAACAAAGCACATTAGAGCCCTAGACACATATGCAGAGAGTGGGGGGAGACACACACAAAAAGTCAATATTCAGCCTTAATATCTTTTCTTTTGTAAAGAAGAACAATCAATCATTTGCAAAAGCAAGTCCAGATACTAACAGTACCCAACGCAGGGATTTAAACTCAAAGGCACATCACCGCACAATGTCTATGAAGATTTAATAATAGTAAAATTAAAATTGTAACTGAAGCATAATGAAGAATTTATTGCAAACAGGCGTGCAAACTCCAAGATTAGCCTCTGTGGAATAGCGATTGGTTCAGAGCAACAGTAAACAATGCACAGAAATGCAACTTAATTATCCTCGCTGACTCAAAAACACACAACCAGATGCACAGACGAATCCTTCGAAGGAGACGGAAGCAAGTGGGAAAGGGGGTTAGGAACACAGGCCGTTTTATTTCATGACTCCATGGGGGGAAGTCCATTAAAGACCTGAGTCAAGTTTTGTTCTGTGGTTGATGCTGTGGAGGCTGGTCTGTTACGGCAAATGGAGCAAACTGCGCATTCAGACCCAGAAACCTCCCCCCTAAAGAAATTCACACAAGACTCAAATTTTTGGTTTGGTTTTTGGCAGAATTTAGGCCACAACTTTATTGATTACAGAAAGTGACTGGTTGCATAGGCTCTGGTTCGACTAGCTCCCTGCCATGCAGGTAGCGCTGACCCAGGGTTCCAGCAGAGGTCAGCCAAGGGTGAACACCTGGATAAGCAGAAAGCCGGGAATGGGCTCACTCCACCACCCAAATGTCCCCCTGGACTCAGGCACGGGCACAACCCCCCTCTCAGGGGTTGACCAAACCATCAAGTCCCTGGATTCCTTCAACAGAATACCCTTCACATAGGGATGGCAAGAGCGTTCTTCCATCCCTATCAGCTGAACCAGAGCCTATCTGCAACCTTACAAGTTGTGATGATTTGAGACGCAGCAGGCGAAACCCAAATGGCAACAGCCAATCAGCCAAGTGGGAAAATTCCTGCCGTGCCCCTGTCCCAACGACAGGCGACACACGACGGCATAGGAAGGTCAAGCACAAAGCCCTAAAAGTAGGGAGAGGTGGGCGGGTGTTCCAAATGCACACGCCGAAAGAGGAAGCTCTGGGTCATGTGCATGGACATAAATACATAACTCGACTGTGTCCCACTGGCCAGATTGCACCCAGCTTCGAGGGACCCACCAATCGGGTGTTGTGGCTGTCCAAACGTACCCACCCACAACACAGGGTGTCGGTTGTCCAGGTCTCACCGCAATACATGCCCTCTTTAATGGAGGACCCAGTTTGTCCCACCAACTTTAGTCTGCACTCAGCCAAATCCCACCTGCCTGCCGTCTGACTTACAACCAGTCAGTGGGTGGGTCTGCCCCACTTATGGCTGGCCTCCCCCCACCCCACCTGACCTATAGGGCCCAAGTTGCAACTTGGCTAATGCAATATAAGAGTCCCTCCCTTCTCTTCTGAGGGTCATTTCAAGTTGATTCATCCAGGATGCTGACTGCCATACCTTCATAATATTTACCTGGTGTGGCATTTGCCGCCTAGGATGGGTCATAAGGAAAGGGTTAAAATGGGTGTGACATGATTGGCCAGTGAGAATGCAAGGGGGGAATAAAAGTTAGAGTGGGAGGTTTTGAAAGTCAGTTGGTTGAGGTTTGAGAGTTGAGTTGGGCTGAGGAATAGGCAGTGGGTTGGTAGAGTTGTATTGTGAGAGAGTGAGAGGAATTGTTAGGTGGAGTCAGATAGATAGTTGGGAATAGTCAGTTTGGAGTTGTTAGGAACTAAGAATAAGAAACTGCCAAGTAAAATTAACTGAAACCATAAGCTTGTTCCTGCATTTAAAAATAAACTTAATTATTTGTTTATGTTAACAACTGACTGGACTCCGTGTGTCCCCGTCAAATACAGGGTGGTGGCAGCGGAAAAGCAATTGCAGTGGCGGCACAGGGTCAATAGACCGTCAAACGTCCGGGGGCCCTGTGTGTGATTGCCACAAATGGCTTTCCTATAGGGTGTCCTTATGTCCTACTTTATAGGTGAAAATCCTGTATCTGAAGGGCTGTCCACATCTAGCTTAAGGATGAAGATCCATAAAATGGAAGAGCAGAGGCCTTGAAGTTGCCCATCAGCAAGTTAGCAACTGAAGAGAAGATTTCCCCCCACTGCGTTTCTTTGTAAATCCGAGTCATTGTTTCAAAATTAGCATCTATACTAATAAATTAAGATACACAAATGTATGCATTTTTTTTAAAAAAAATCAAATATAAAAATTGCACACTATGGATTAAACATGCAATTATAGTTTACACTTTCACCCTAAAAAAAATATCTATATTTAGGCTTGTATAATTCCAATCAAACATTATAACCATGAATTCTCAATTCTACCCTCAATATTCCCTGGGGTACCAAGTGTGGGAGGACAGCTGTACCAGAAAGGGATCGCATGTTATGACATATGGTCACATCCTGACAGCATTTTAAAATTGTTTTTGTTCTCGGTCGTGGTGAAGTTACCACTAGATGCAGCTGGAAAAAAAATTAAAGAGAAGACAGTCCTCTGACCCCCTTGTAAGTGTCACCAGTTGCATACCCATACCCAAATGTGCAGCACTTTGTAGATTATGCAGAAAAGAAAGACCTCTTGCTTGGTCATTGTGAGAACAGCATGGTGAACTAGGTGGGCCACTGGTCTGATCCAGACAGACTCTCCTTAAGCTCTACAAATATCTACATTGCAATCCTTGCATGGATCTGGGGTCAAATGAATAGCAATGCAGAACAAACCAAAATCATCTGACATCCCTAGTACATGGGTAGGCAAACTAAGGCCCAGGGGCCAGATCCAGCCCAATCGCCTTCTCAACCCGGCCTATGGCTGGTCTGGGAATCAGCGTGTTTTTACATGAGTAGAATGTGTCCTTTTCTTTAAAATGCATCTCTGAGTTATTTGTGGGGCATAGGATTTCATTCATCCCGCCCCTAAAAATAATATAGTCCGGCCCCCCACAAGGTTTGAGGGACAGTGGACTGGCCCCCTGCTGAAAAAGTTTGCTGACTCCTGACCCAACTTTCTTGCGGAAATAGGATGGAACTGTTTTATGGAATACACCTATTATTTGTCTGTTGTGTGAGTTAAGGCAGCCTTTCCCCCCCCCTCTCTCTCTCTCTCACACACACACATAATTAGGGAGTTACTGGCTGCTGTCAGTAATAGAAATAGATCGCCTTTTGAACCCATCCAATTCTGGGATTCAAATCAAAATGAAAACAAATGCTGTTTTGGGGAATGTGCTTGTGCATGGGGAATTAGCTATTTTAAAGAGCTAGGGATAGACTAATCAGTCTATTTTCAGCCCAAAGACTCCATCCAATTCTGGAATTTAAATCACAATGGGAACAAGTTATTTTGGGGGGATATGCTGTGGGGGATTGGATATTATAAAAAGCTAGGGATGGACAGATCAGTCTACAGTGGTACCTCGGGTTAAGAACTTAATTCGTTCCTGAGGTCTGTTCTTAACCTGAAACTGTTCTTAACCTGAAGCACCACTTTTAGCTAATGGGGCTTCCTGCTGCTGCCGCGCCACCGGAGCACGATTTCTGTTCTCATCCTGAAGCAAAGTTCTTAACCCAAGTCTGTAACCTGAAGTGTCTGTAACCTGAAGTGTATGTAACCCGAGGTACCACTCTATTTCCGGACTGTGTCAATGTCACATGATTTAACTCATAAGTCTATACCAGGCTACTCTGCTCCACTAGCTGCTGCACCAATATTCAGTCCACCAAGATGACATTTGATGCCGTTGTCTCATTCCTTCAATTTCATTCTTTTTAAAGTAAATTTTTATTCAGTTTTATCATTTTTATATTTAACACAATCATCAATGTCACAGAGAAGAATATGTAAATCCCAATAAATCCCATCCCTCCCATGGCTTCCCTCAGTCTCCTCTTCTGGTTCTCTAAATATTTGGTTTCCTGCTTATTTTATTCTACCTTAATTTTGTAATCTTTTAAATATCTATTCTTATATTATCATTTTTATACCATATCTTTTCAAGTTACATCTTACATTGTGTTGTCCTCCCAATTGTTGCACCTTAACTTTTTCGCTTGCTTGCTTAATTGTAAATGTTTACTCAAACCCTGCCAGTGAGTCCACTTCTTTACAGTATTTCTGTATGTCCATCATAAACAGTTCCCATTCTTTTTAAAAGTCTCTATTGTCCTTGTCTCTAAGTTTTCCCATGAGTTTCGCCATTTCCGCATGTAGGGATCAGATGGGATTACCATGAGGAATTATAAAATATACATCAAGCCATCGTGTCCACGATGAATGCACTGTTTTGACTGGGTTTGATATATTGACGATAATTTCTGATTAAATCTCATAAGATTCTACATTCATACCTTTTTCCTCTACTGCCCATTTCTCTCTCTTCACAAGTCACGTACACACTTAGACAGGCAGGCGTCCTGGGTCCTCAAAGACTGGGCAGTTTCATCGATGTAGCTTTTCTTATATATTAATCTTAGGATGTTAATCTTAGGGCCAGGAAACAGGTTTCACATTAAGGTGATAATGGTCACTGTCCTCCTGGCCACTGTCCTCCTGGTCCTTCTTATCAGGTGTACTGATTGTTTATGCTGTATTCGCTCCTTTATACAGTGGTGCCCCACAAGACGAATGCCTCGCAAGACGGAAAACCCGCTAGACGAAAGGGTTTCCCGTTTTGGAGGCGCTTCGCAAAACGAATTTCCCTATGGGCTTGCTTCGCAAGACGAAAATGTCTTGCGAGTTCCTGCGGGTTTTTTTTCCTTTCCCCCCCTTTTCTAAGCCGCTAAACCGCTTATCAGCTGATCCGATAAGCCGATAAGCCGCTAAAAGCCGCTAAGCCGCTAATAGCGCTAATCCGCTAAGCCGTCAATGGGCTTGCTTCGCAAGACAAAAAAACCGCTAGACGAAGAGACTCGTGGAACGGATTAATTTCGTCTTGCGAGGCACCACTGTAGTTTTCATTCATTTACTCCAAAGTATGCATGGCTAACTAGTATTTATAGTTTAACTTTGGCCCCACTTGAGGTTTGTTTGAATGCTCAAAGGAAATCTGATTGGTTCTTATGAGCACTGTGTAAAGGATTCTTTTGCTAATAAAATGGCCTGGTGAGGGGTGTGGGGACGCACTTTCTCCAAGAGCCTTGCTGGTCAAAGCCTCGTGTCTTATTTTAATCAGGGTCCGATCCTTTCCTTTAGCCTCAGAACGCAACACCGCATATTCCATCAGTTCTACCTTCCATCAATTTCAGAGAGCAAGGGAATTCCAGGGGATGCTGGAGCACGAACTGTGCCTCTAAGCAGGTAAAGGGATCTTCAAGTTTAAGGAACGACAAAGAACATGGCTTCATTTGTAACACTCTGTTCTGCAGTTCTGAAGCATCCGTTTTCCAAGGAAGAGGATCAACAGGAAAGGGATTCAGAGACTTGAGTTCATGCCTGCTCACTGTAAAACTGCCTTTGCATCAGAACAGCAGACAGCCAAAAAGGTAGATTTAAATGTCAGATCATTCACTTAGAATTATTTAGAATTAAAAATGCAACTACATGTGCTATTTAAATTTTAAATTTGATAACACTACTTTTAACAACCCCTCATAAGAAGGAATGGGAGGGAAAGATTAAGATGCTTTTTGCATGTGTGGGTGAGAAATTGTGTTTTGGGAATTCACTAAAATGTTCCAAAACATTTCCTGGTTTTCATTAACACTTTCTGCACAAAGTTTAGTCTACAATACATAATGCTTAAAACAATTCTTCGCTCTGAGAAACAGACTTTTTAAAGCGCTGCCAGTTAGGACTGTTTTCTCATTGCATATTTCAGTAGGTAAGTCCTTGTGCTGGGAAACCTGATGCACAGATTCAGAGATTTAGGCAGCAGAAAGGTTTTAGTAAGAGAAGAGCAACACCAATATATCACTTGTACAATTTTGCTGGTGGTGGCTTCACTCTTGTGTAGCACAAAAGCAGTGTCCATTGGGTGTCTTGCAGTTGTGGTTCGAGGACCCGACCCCCGCTTGGTGGAATAAAGACACGTTGACACAGAATATAAGGTTAATGGGCAAGAAAAGGCCACAACTTTATTGATTACAATATTGGCTTAGGCATTGGACCACGGAAGATTTGACTCCACCCACTCGAAGAGGGGTGAGTCTGAAGAGTGGGTTAACCACCAGTAGGGGGAGCCTGTTGATGCTAATACAACTATAAGCTCTCCCCTGATGTCACCCAGGGTCATGCCATGGCCGCCCGCCACACAGGCATCAGACAGGATTCACGACCGACGGATTCCTTTAACGGAATACCCAAATTTGAAGGGGTAGGCAATGGCCACACCTTGCCCTTCCACACACCAACAACACATTCCAATGCCTAACCGCCCAATACCAAGAAAGTTGTGACGATTGCTACGAGGTAGGTGAAAAAACCAAAAGGCCTAATGCCAGTTGGAAAAATTCCTACCAGGCCCCCTGGGCAACCTGGGCGACCAACCATAGGTCCATAGCAAGGTCAAGAGAAAAGCTAAGCCCTAAGCCCTAAGGGAGTGGTGGGTGGGTGACTCGCGATGAGAAGATGAGCAAATGGGCTGAATGGCTGGCGCGGCTGCGTCTTGAGCAGCAAACCTCGCCCCCACCAAGCCGCCCGATTGGGTGCTCAACCAGGAGGTGTGGCGCGCCAGCCATGTGGATGGGACAGGGGGCATAACGGCCCCTGCGTGTCACGGGAGTCGTCTCCCGCCCACAACACCTCCCATCCGGACGGAGGAGAGGCCTTGCAAAAGTTGTGGGACAAACCCTTGAGCAACCACTAGCAATATTATACTCTATGACATCGCAGGTAAACTTGTGTGCTATTGCTGGCACTAATCCTCACACAACAGTGTCAAAACTCTCCAATACCTTTGGACTAATACTACATTGAATCTCACCCATTGCACCCACCAACCCAATACAGGAAATCCTGCACAAGGAGCATTGAAAGCTGTTGTAGTGTTGTGGTTAAGACCACATGCAAACAGGGGTGGAGGAAGGGGTGGGTGGTGGGTGCGGGCCACCCCGGGTGTCGCCACTGAGGGTAGGTGACAAAATGCAGGGCGGAACTCACCGCGGGACCGGCAATGCGCCCAAGCCACGCGGCACTCATGGGAGAGACATGGTGGCTCGGGCGCACACAGTCTCTACGCTGCCCAAATGGTCTGCCCGCTGCTTCCCTCCAGCTGTAGGGTGGCTGAGTGGGAGGAGACAGGCAGACTCTGTAGGCCCCATGGTGTGCCCCACCCCATGGGTGGCTCGCCCTGCCCTCGCCCCACTCCTATGGGTGGCTCGCCTTGCCCCGGGCATGCCGCCCCAGGTGTCCGAGCGGCTTCCTCTGCCGCTGCATGCAATGAAACTGACTTGTAGGGGTCTTACATGGGAAACTGAGCTACATCAAGGCATTCCATGGATGCTTTTGGCCCAAATACGGTCTACTCTGACCAGCAATGGATCTCCAGAGTCTCCGACTGATCAATTCTTTTAGCTGGAACTGCCAGGGACTGAGCTGCTTGTAAAGCATATCTTCTACCACTGAGCCAGAACCCCAGCTCATGAAAAATGTGAATTACCCTGAACAGCAACTGTAGAACACAACTGATTGTCTTTCAGTGGATCAAACTGCAAGGTTTTTAGCGGGGGAAATTAGAATAAGATCTACAGTGGTACCTCTGGTTACGAATGGGATCCGTTCTGGAGCCCTGTTCGTAACCTGAAAGGAATGCAACCCGCGTCTGCGCATGCACGGGTTGTGATTTACCACTTCTGCACATGCGCATGATGTCATTTTGAGCGTCTGCGCATGTGCGAGCGGCGAAACCTGGAAGTAACCCTTTCCGGTACTTTTGGGTCGCCGCAGGACACAACCTGAAAATGTGCAACCTGAAGCAAATGTAACATGAGGTATGACTGTATTATTTTATTATTGATGCAAACCTCCAAAATGTATATTGTATAGTTAAGTTTTTACCTCTATCTTCAGCACATTTTATTTTATTTTATTGCTATGGCTAGTGGCTGGCGCAAATAAAGATTCTTCTGATTCTGATTCTGGATCAAACTGCATGGCTGCAAAGAGGCCTGATTAAGAAGCAGCATCAAATACAGCATACCCTCCTAAAACTGGGCTGCGCATCTTCCTGCCCATGCTCCTGTGTGAGCCATGGAACCCACAAGGGATCACGGAGCCCAAAAGATGTGCTTTTTAAAGGGCTGTGCTTGTTTTCTAAGCACCAGCCGAAGAACAATGATATAACTTACTCATTGGTTATAGTGATCAGGACAAACACCTACACCATATATTTGCAGAACATGGCTTGCCTCAAAGAGTCCTGGGAAATGTAGTTCATTAAGTGTGCTAGAAACTGTAGATCTGCAAGGAGTAAACTACAGTCTGGCATTCTTTGGAGGGGAAGACATGACTGTTAAAGTGCTCAAAATTTGCTTTAAATGTACAGTGGTACCTCGTGTTAGCTACTTAATTTGTTCCAGAGGTCTGTTCTTAACCTGAAACTGTTCTTAACTTGAAGCACCACTTTAGCTAAAGGGGCCTCCGGCGGCCGCCAGAGCACGATTTCTGTTCTCATCCTGAAGCAAAGTTCTTAACCCAAGGTACTATTTCTGGGTTAGCGGAGTCTGTAACCTGAAGCGTATGTAACCTGAAGCGTATGTAACCCGAGGTACCACTGTATGACATTGATGGGACAAGTAGAAGTGCCGCAAAAATGATTATGTTTTACTAGCAGGAGATAATCAGGCTCTGATCTTGGCAAAGCTTTTCTTAAAGAGCTGCTTTTTGAATAAAGTAAGTTAGGAGAGTGATAGGTAAAAGTGTTTTAAAAATAATGATAATGCCCATTATTTTCCTTATGCTGTTAATCTCCACAACAGCAGGGGCAGAATCCTTATTATCGCAAAGAAAAGGTATCTGCCAGGCAATAATAGGGTAAAAAATAGTCAGCAGAAAGTTGCTTTGCTTTTAATTCTGCACCTTTCCTCCAGACATTGATGAAGAAAAAATAGGTGCATACTAGAAAGCTATGTTTACCAGCCTGTGGAGAAATAATTATCTGCTCTGGGGACAGGGATGGATGGATCAGTCTAAATCCAGTCCGCGCCAACTTTGCACAGGACCAATACAAAGGCTGTTCTATCCTGCTCATCGTTGCATGCAAGGTTTAAACATTTTAAAGATAAAGATTAAACATTTTAATTGTTTAAATTAAAATGCATTTTTGATTCATTTCATTTCATTTCTTTCTTTTTAAGCGCTTGCATGTTTGAGGTGGTCTGCCTTTTAAAGCATTTCCTTTTCTAGGATTTAGCCTCTTGGAGCAGCTACAGAGCATTGCAGGTTGAAAGGGAGCCACGGGTGTCTCTTGGGGGCTCCGGGGCAACTGGGGGCCAGGGCAGAGCAAGAAACACGATTCAGTTCACATTTCTCATTTTCTCATTTCTCACATGTTTCTCTTTTTTCCAATCTTACATTCAGTTCTCCATATTTCTACATCCGTTTGCCATAAAAAACCATATGCATTTTTTGTGCAAATTTCTCCGACTGTTCACATTTTTATAGCTACTTTTGCCTGATGTATACATACTTTTGCAAAGCTATTTCCCCTAATTTGATGCATTTTGTTATTATGTTGTTTTTCCACTAATACACACATTAGTGTTTGTAAAGGGACCCCTGACCATTAGGTCCAGTCGTGACCGACTTTGGGTATTGTGGCACTCATCTCGCTTTATTGGCTGAGGGAGCCGGCGTACAGCTTCCGGGTCATGCGGCCAGCATGACTAAGCTGCTTCTGGCGAACTAGAGCAGCATACGGAAACGGTGTTTACCTTCCCACCTGAGCGGTACCTATTTATCTACTTGCACTTTGACGTGCTTTTGAACTGCTAGGTTGGTGGGAGCAGGGACCGAGCAACGGGAGCTCACCCCGTCACAGGGATTCGAACCGCCGACCTTCTGATCGGCAAGTCCTAGGCTCTGTGGTTTAACCCACAGCGCCACCCACGTCCCTATTTATGTGAATACTTTATTATTATTATTTTCCATTTATATGCCACTTACTCTCTAAAAGATCTCAAAGCAGTTTACACACACACAAATACAATAAAACCATGTCAAATGATTCACATAACAAAAGACATGAAAATATTCATCAGCATAATATAAAGTAAGTAAAACCAGAGAGCACTGCAAGACAGTATACTATAAAATTTCAAACTGTGCAACATACAATCATCCAATCTCACTCGCTATCCATTTCACAAACACAACAGCCATTCTCTACTACAAGCAATATTACAACCCAATGACCAAGGGACACTGCCAGGCAAATAAGACTTACTCCTAATATCCAGAGTACCAATGGACTCATGGCCCACTCCTGCTGAGAGGGGCCCAGATCTATACCAAAGCAGGCTCTCACCCATCGCCACCATAGATGCCTTTACAAAAACTAAATTGCAAAATTCAGCTAAGTGTTAATTTCGAAGAGCGGTTGTCTTTCAGTTCTCATAAGGTTTTGGAAAGCACAAAATTGGTAGGTTTGCCTTTACATGAGAATCGAATCAAATTTCTCCTCCATCCCTGCACTGGACAAAGGGCAGAGCACGAAGCAGGACTATAATGCTAATTTAAGAAATTTGTTTATTATTAATACAAAACTTCATGCAGCATATATATCAAAAGAAATTAGAGCCAATAAGTACATCATGCCACAAAAATAACACTCATCTTAACAAAGTACACAACTTGAACCACAAGCACTCAATCTAGTAATTAACTCAAGACTTTAAAAAAGGAGCTCTTTGGGGAAAAAATCAAAGGAAATAATAATAATTTTAATGGTGCTTGCTTTCCAGCATCCGCTCTTCAGAAGTGCCCTGAATTTGACACTTGCAGGCCATTCTCCTGGACTGAGAATATGACTCAGAGAGGAAGGGAACCGATGGATGCAAGACTCTGATAAATTGGTGGACCAAGAGCAACAGGCGTGGGAGTAGGGAATGTGATTCTTCTCCCATTCACTATCCATACCCAGGTCCAGCCTCTGTGCAAACAGGGGGAAATCCAAGAGAACTGCATGACCCCAGGAGAACCTAGAGCTTGGTGGGGCTTGCAAATCAATTGGCATAATAACACTGTCTGCACTCCAAATCAAGATCTTGCGACATTAAATTATCTTGTGCAGACATCTGGAAATGTTGTGGGCATTCTAAACCCAGTTCACTTCCGAAAACCAGGCGCTGTTGGCTGTATTCAAGGAAAAGTGGCCTTCTGTTCTGTTCCAAAATGTTCTGACACTCTGGGATTTGTTTTGCTTCTGTGCTACAAGAGAAGCTTATTACGACTATCGGAAGCGCCATAGCTGGGTGAGGGGAGAGAGAAGCCTTTCCTGCATGCATTCCAAGCCAAAACAAAGGCATGGAAAATGCTTCAGGTGTTTTGTGTAGTTCAGAAAGGCACTCAGCAAAATAGCCTCTATTTACACCACACTGGATGTTCAAAGCAAACATCTGAAGTTGGCAGAGTTGTTTTGAGATACAGTGGTACCTTGGTTTACAACCATAATCTGTTCCGGAGGTCCGTTTGCAAACCAAAACAGGTTGTAACCCAAGGCGCCCTTTCGCCAATGGGGCCTCCCAGAAATGTTTGTTCGTAATAATAAAAAAAAGGGTTGTAATCCAAAAAAAGGTTGCAAACCGGGACACGCACTTCCGGTTTTGATGTGTTTGTAATCCAAAACGTATGCAAACCAAGGTACCACTGTATATAATCTTACTTGCTGCTCAGCTGCTCCTTTGTTGGTCTAGCTGCCATTTGCTTTTCCAGATGCGTTTACACCATGAGAAGAGAACTGTTCTCAAGCCACTTTCAAGGGGAAGAGCCATAACTCACCTACAGATCCTAGAGTCAATCCTTGGCATCTCCAGGCATGACTGGCAAAGATCTCTGCATGAAACCCTGGACAACCACCAGCCAGTTCGGCTGGTGCTGTCATTATATACTTTTAGGCGCCAGGCAAAAATGTTCTTCTTTAACCAGGCCCTTGGCTGATTGACATCCAATGTCCTTTTAGATATGTTGAGGAGGGGAGAGGGGTTATTGGGTGGTTCTTGTTCTTATTTTTATTATGTGTTTTGTGTTTTTATATTGTGAACCACCCTGGGACCTGCGGGTATGGGGCAGTAAAGGTAAAGGGACCCCTGACCATTAGGTCCAGTCATGACTAACTCTGGGGTTGTGGCACTCATCTCGCTTTATTGGCCAAGGGAGCTGGCATACTGCTAGGTTGGCAGGAGCAGGGACTGAGTAATGGGAGCTCACCCCGTTGCGGGGATTTGAACCGCCGACCTTCTGATTGTCAAGTCCTACACTCTGTGGTTTAACCCACAGCGCCACCCTCAAATATTGGGGCCGTATACAAATATAATTAATAATAAGCCTCTCCTAAGCCTTTTCTTTCACTGCTTCTCCATTCACCTGTCTTTCCTTTCCTTTTTCCTGCCCAACTCCTTATCCCTTCCCCCTGAGAGCCTGGGATTGCCACCAATTCATGGACCCTTTCCACTCATCTCATATGAAGTCCAAAACCTTTGAAATATGCCGGCATCCTTTCAGGCTTCAGCCAAATCCGGCACACAGCCTTCATTTCCACACTCATAAGGACAATTGTCAACATACAACACAGGAACATGGTCCAACCACTCACAATGCCCCATGATGCTTAAGCCCAGGGTTCTCCCAAATAACAAAAAGGACCTTGAAAGACTGAATCCTACCTCGCTTGGTCTATCTGCAAGTCGGCTGCAAATTGGTAACACAAGTCCCGCTGAACAAAAGCTAATGACTTCTCTGTCTTGATGACCAACTAGCCATTTTCTATTGGATTCTCAAGCAACATAACCCCAAATAGCTCTTTGTGCATTTGTCTTGCAAGCAAAGTGGCTTGACAGCTGTAGAGCTTTCAAAACAGCTTTCAAATTACACCTGCATGGATTGGTGCAAGCCTAGCGAAGGTGACCCACTTGATAGTTTTTTCTCTTTCGCACCTAGAATGTGTCTAAAGGATGACAACTCTACTGGCCAAAAGAAGTTTAATCAGAATACAGAAAACAGGGGCAGTGACTTAGCGGAGACAGGTAACAGAAAGTATGAGCCATGCCTAGTATAATTTCAGGCACCGTGTGATGTTAACCTGTTAACACTTCATTCCACACATAGCTTTACAAATCATTTTGCAGGATGTCTCTGAACACCTCATAATCTGATAATGGAATAAAGAGAAAAGGTGAAATGGAACCGCAGAGGCAGCCGAAAGACACAATTAGGGGTTTAAAATAAACCTGTCCATACAAAATTATACATATCTCTGCAATCCTGATGCTAACATAAATAGCGTAATATTCCATAAGGGTGCCAGCCCTAGTTCTTCAGGAGCCTATTAGTAGTTCAGGAAAGTTGTGCTGCCACTGCATCATGAATCAAACCAGTCCACATTATGAGTTTTATCATGCAAAAAAGAAACCCACCAAACTTAAACATTAAAAAATGGCGGAGGGCATGTTGAAGGCTAGCCAAAAGAAAGAGTGCATATGAACACCATTAACTTCAAAGCAAGTTAACGAAAAAGGAAGCAGAATATAAACTAGTGATAGGGGAGAAATCCATTCAGCTCACATTTTAAGGCAAAACTACCTGATATGCACTTCCCAAACTAACATGCAAACCAAATACACAGCTATCCTCCAAAATCCGCACTTTGATGAATTTTTCAATGCAACTGGAGCCAAAAGAAGTAGAAAAATGCATATGTTGGTGAAAACAATATACAGTGGTACCTTGGGTTAAGTACTTAATTCATTCCGGAGGTCCGTTCTTAACCTGAAAATGTTCTTAACCTGAAGACCACTTTAGCTAATGGGGCCTCCTGCTGTCGCCACGCCACCGGAGCACAATTTTTGTTCTTATCCTGAAGCAAAGTTCTTAACCTGAAGCACTATTTCTGGGTTAGCGGAGTCTGTAACCTGAAGCGTATGTAACCTGAGGTACCACTGTACAAAAATGTATTAAATTAGTTGAAACACACACATACAAACATGCACAAGTTTAAATGCAGGGTTCGTTTGTTTAAAAAAAGAATGGCAACTGATGCGGAAATTGGGCAATCTGTAATTAAGATTGGTAAAAATTAG
Source organism: Podarcis cretensis (assembly GCF_951804945.1). Taxonomy (NCBI): domain Eukaryota; kingdom Metazoa; phylum Chordata; class Lepidosauria; order Squamata; family Lacertidae; genus Podarcis; species Podarcis cretensis. The sequence goes on along the minus strand of NC_137185.1, from coordinate 34,293,215 downwards.
AAACCGAGACTGAAACTGGCAGATTTGTCTATCCCTAGCCCAAGGCCAACCAAGAGCAGCCCACCCTTAATGGAAACTGTGACCAGTTCATGGCTGATCTCCCCTCTCTGTCCTTCTCGTTTAGCCCTGCGCAGATGACAATTCTGGGGATCAGCTCTGCATGCGAGGAGTCACTAGTTCCACCCAGGGGCGATTCTACTATGAAACGAATGAAGCTTAAGCTTCAGGGCTCCTAATCCTGGAGGGACTCCAAAACTGACTTTATTCTACATTGCTTAAAAACTTTGGGTCCCGTAGACCCAATTTGAGTCACACAACTCAAGTTGATTATTTCTGTTATTGTATATATTTCAACAATCTCAAAGTTGAGAGTCAGTAGCACAGATGTTGTAAAGGTGGAATGCTGTGGTCACTTGAAAACTGTAAAGCATAGGCACACACTGGTGAATGGGGCATTCTGTAGTTAAGACTTCTTCAAATCAAAAACATAAGAAGATCTGTGTGACAGGGTGAGCTCCCATTGCTCTGTCCCAGCTTCTGCCAACCTAACAGTTTGAAAGCATACCAATGCAAGTAGATAAATAGGTACCACTGTGGCAGGAAGGTAAACAGTGTTTCCATGCACTCTGGCACTCGTTATGGTACCCCGTTGCGCCAGAAGCAGTTTAGTCATGCTGGCCACATGACCCAAAAAGCTGTCTGTGGACAAACGCCAGCTCCCTTGGCCTGAAAGTGAGATGAGCGCTGCACCCCATAGTCATCTTTGACTGGACTTAACTGTCCAGGGGTCCTTTACCTTTTACCTTTAAATGGCCCACTTATGCACCACCAAAAAGGGCAGAGACATCCTATTTGCATAATATTTGCATATGCTATTTCTTATGTACAGAAACACATTTAGAATTTAAATATAATTTAAAAATAAATATGTCTCATCAGAACAGGGAAGACTATGACCAAGTAGCCTATGGTGCATGCTCAGGACTATTATTCAGGTACAGTGGCACCTCCGGTTGCGAACAGGATCCATTCCAGAAGTCTGGCCAGATCCTGAGGTTTTCGCAACCCAAGGATCACTTTTATACACATGCGTGGCGGTAGACCACTTCTGCGCATGTGCATGTGGCGAAACACTTCCGGGTTTGCTGCTTTCGCAACCTGAAGTTTATGTTACCCGAGGGTAACGTAACCCGAGGTGCTACTATACCAAATGTTTATAGGAAACCTCCAAGACTCCCACTAGTTTCATATGATTATTTATTTTTAAAAGGGAGCTGGACAAGAGAGGGCTGTCATTTGTAAACAAGGTAACATGGCCACCCCAAACTCGCATCTGCCCCAATCAGCATGGCAAATGGTCCAACAGTATCTGGCGGACTATAGGTTCAAAAGACTGTGCTGATTGGGCTGTATGTTGCAAATGGACGTACCCGCAAGCACCCACATGTGTGTTCAGAGAACAGCACATTCACAGAAACGGTTGGCAGGTGCTGCACCTGAAATTATCTCTGGCCCAGAACACAAAGATATTACGCAAACCCATCTTCAGAGAGGGACATCGGGGGAAGGAGTCGCTTGAAAAATCTAAACAGGCTTCAAAAGAGACTGTAGCTCATTGGCAGAACACATCCAAAGTATTCACAAGGTCCCAGGTTCAAGCAGACAGGGCTTGAAAAGACCATTGACTGAAACTCAGGAAAGCTATTGTCAGTCACAATAGAGAATATTGAGGTAGAGGGGCCGTTGGTTTGCATTAAGGCCACTTTCCATGTTACTGGCTACGTTAAAACTGCCTCCCCATTAGGCAGAGGCAAACAAGAGTGTTGCAAAATTGCAGTGCATAAAATGATTAATAGCAGAGCCCAAATTCAACAAATAAATATTTCTGAATCTGTAGACTTTTCTTTGTTATTGAGATTTGTCAGGGAACTACCATCAGCTCAGAGGCGAGAGGTGGAAGGGCAGTTGTGTTACAGGGAACCTCTGAAAATCTTGCAAAGCAGTTCCTCCTCTGGCGAGGGGGAAAGACCCACCTCCAGTGGAGAGGAGGTGCAGCGACCAGGGGATGCTAGGGAGAGCCTCAACACCGAGCCTAAGCAAACCGGAGAGGAAGGAAGTACCCCTTTGCCAGTGCCCATGCTGCGAAGTAGGCTTCGGCACAGGGAGGGGAGGAGAAGTTTGGGGGTCACGCGACTGTTATGCTGGGGGAGGTACAAAGACCGGCCACTCCCAGATTCTGCTAACGATTGAGCCAGACATGAACTTGCGATGCTCTTCACTGTAAATAGTTTGCACTAAGAATAAAGCCTGGGAAAGACAGGTCGGAATCTTGCCTGTTTGCTCTTGAGCAACCACATCAGCATCTGACAAGATTGAAATCATACTGGGGAGGGATGTGCTGAACTTCTGTGATCAGCTGTGCTGCTAATTCTTTATGCACTCCCTTTCCCCTTTGATCAGTGCTCTAGATACAGATGGGGATCTATCAGGAAGAATCCATTTGGTCTGATGGTTTTTTAAAAAACAAAAACTTGCTCCTTCATTTTGCAGTTGCAGAATCAGCCCCTGCTTCTTTCCTTCTTCTTTTTTTGCCATTCTTGAGCAGAAAATCTGCCCCTAGGCCTCCAGTGGAATCCCAGTTACACTAAGCAATGACCTTAGGGTGAATGTGATTTAAGTTTCACATGCCAAAGCTGCACATGAAACAGAACCAGGAATACTTGCTCTTCAGACATCGCCAAGAGTGATGCTCTGAAATGTTAAAAGCATAATTCCAGCAGGGATGCAACCATTATGGTGGGCTTGCGCGTAGTGACCTGGGTGGGCTCACAATACCTTAAGACCAGTATACTAGTGCAACAGTAATGGCGTCCCATGCCTAGACATGTATTTGGCAGTGGAACAGCTCACAGGACATAATATTTCCAATGAAACTAGGTGGGGGCACCTCTTGCGTACATGCAATGCCTTTGTCTTCACACCAAGCTCACCCCTATTTTCACACGGTCCTTCACAATTTCACACTTTCCTGAACTTGCTACTGCTGCCTGCGTTGATTTACTCTGCATATCCTTGTTCCGCACTGGCTTTTGTAACATGTGTTACAAAACTGATTAAGCAGTTATGACACTATTTTTTTAAAAAAAACAATCCCTGAAAAAATAACAACCCCATGCATTTCGGCATTCTGTGGATTTCTGTTTTAAAGAGTAAGAACGTTAAAGAGAATTTGGGATGGCACAATAAATCTAACTGTGTTTGGTATCTTCAATTCACACATGGGGATAAGGGACAGAAGCAACTGCAAGGGCAGATGTGGGCAGATTTCAGCTGTGTCAGATCTATTTTGTTTTTCGCTATAACCCCAATATTTTATTTTACAGTCTTAAATTTATATTTCATCGTTCTTCTAACATGGCAATTCATGGGATCCCCAGGGTGTCCCCGTCCAGGCTCTGAGCCAGATGTGCAAAACCTTTGGCCCTTCAGATGTTGCTACAACTCCCACCATGGTCAAGGATTATGGGAGTTGAAATTTAGCAATATCTGGAGAGGCAGAGGTTTCTCACACCAGCTCTGACCAGGTCCAAACAATATAAACTTAGAATTAAGTAACAGAAGACTCTGGCCACATTCTGAGCTTGGGGATTGTTTTTCAGTACAACAACTGAACTGAGCACACAGTCCTTTCACACAAAAGTCCACTCCTGGTTAGCTTTTGTCATTTCTACAGCCTTAGGTAGAAATTATTGGGTATTTTGTTACTGCTGTTGCTCTTTTTGAAGACTTGAGAGTCAGAAATCCTTACTGCAAATCACCTAGAGATCTACCTGTAGTTCCTGGTCTACAGATGGACTACATATGTCAATTCTGGTTTCTCTATGTTTCTTCTGGTTTTAAATTCATTTCTACACATTTCTGCATCAGTTTGCAGGTTTTATTTTATTTTTCAAAGGCCTCATGAAAAATTGCCCACATTTTCACTGCAAATTTCTCATCACAAACACATTTCTGTATGCAGTTTTGAGTCATATATGCATTTATGCATAGGACATTTCCCTAAGGTAATGCATATTTGCATGTTTGTTTCACTAGAATATGTGTGTTTGTGCATGCGCATTCATATGCACACTGCTCCTAACATTTCTGTTGAGTTGCAGAAACCATCGCAAAATTCAGAGAAGTGCGAATTTCAAGGCATGCCTGCGTTTCGGTTCACAAAGTGCCAACTGGGTCATTTCTCATTAAAATGCAAAAACTGAATTTGTTCCCTGTCCCTTCCTTCTGCCCATCCCTCCTTCAGAGCTCTGTATGCTCCTAAGAGGTTACCTACAGCCGAAAAGCTGTTGATAAAAATGACCGAAAACAAAACAAAGAAAGCCATACATACATCTTAAGTTCCTTAAAACCAGTTTGGATTTAATCCACCGCCGCAGTGCAAACTCAGAGGTGGTGTGTACATGAAATGCTTAGTGCTGGGGGTCTGTTCGCATTATCTCCGGCATATTCTGTATAAATAATCCTACCAGGCAGCTGCCAAGAGAACTGAACGAGCCAGAGACCGATTAAAAACGCTAATGCCAAGCACTGTGCCCTCACCCGGGGGTGCGGAAAGGGGGCAGACATATGCTCTACTGTATCTAAGCCATCCCCAAACAGAAGGAATCCTAACATTCTTGAGCAAGGACCTGAAGCAGTCTTGTCTGTGCCTTCCTTACATTCCAGCCAGGGCATGCTTGCTATGCAAAAACGCATGTATACATGCGCGCAAACTCACACATGCACAAAAGAAAGCATCTCCTGCGACTAAAAGTTGCTCCCTACAGAAGGAGGGGGGGGTGCATTGTGAGAGAGAAGAAAAGAAGCTGTTTAAATGTCTCCTTTCCAAGCTAGCCCCACAGAGCCAGAGCTGAGAATACATTAGCCTTTAATGAAGTGAAACTCTCATCTTGCTGGAGACACCTCATTTAGCGCAATTGTTTCAGAGCCATTACAGAAAGACAATTACAAGGAAGCGGCGAGAGTAATTGGAAATGCTGGCAGGAGTTGGGCGAAATGATAATAAATAAAAATATTCACCCTAATAAGCTTCCAGGAGGGGGTGGGCTGAAGAAAATCAACATAATTAGAACTGAACCTTGGCAAGGAAAAACAGACAGCAGGGTGGCAAGTGTTCAACGTGTACAGGAAAGAGGAGGGGGAAGAGGGGGGAAAGTAAAATGAACTCGATTATTTACTTGATCTTCAGATCTCAGCGCTAGGATGACCTCTGGAGAAGCGGCCTGCCATAAGGAAGAGGAGGAGGAGGAGGAGGAGGAGGAGGAGGAGGAGGAGGAGGAGGAGGGAGCCGCTGTCTGCACAGGAAAGTTCCAAGATGCCAAAAATTATTACAAAGAACTCCCTTGAAAAAGCCCAGTCACAAATCAGCTTTGCAGCTGCCTGCATTTGCAACTTGAAAAACGAGAAATGCACCGTTATTCAGCATTCGCCAAATCTCTTGGGGGGAGGAGGGGACACCAAACACGAAGACTTTATCCCCATCCAAACAGTCTCCCGTTTCCAACTGAGAAAGCAAAGTGTTCCCTCAACTTAAGCCGACACAGGACAAACAAACCCCAAACCCAGCAATATGGAACTCCTCAAGTTTAGACCTAAAACCCACACCATAATAAGGATGCATTATAAAGCAGGAAGTTAGATCAATAATGTGTTGCATGTGTGCATATGTAAAAAAAAATTGGGCGCTGGGTTCCATCCATGGACAGGAACCTGTCAATTTGGGTTTCTCTCTTATTCAAATTTCCCAATCATATGTTTAGTTCTCCACATTTCTGCCTTAATCTGTGATTGTGTGTGTATGTGTGTAAAAATCCTCATGAAAATTCAACAGCAAATTACTCTTAATATACAGTCGTACCTCCATTTACATAACCCTCTGGTTACGTAAACTCTGATTTGCGCGCAAAGCAAACCCGAACGTATTTTGCCTAGTTTGGGCATGCACACATGCGCAGAGGCAGTCCTCAGGTTGCAGAAACCTCAGCATCTGACCAGACCTACAGAACGGATCCCGTCCACTGTACAGATATTTGTATGTTGTTTTGCTGAATATATGCATTTTTGCAAAGCGATTTCCTTAATATACAGTAGTATCTCTGGATACAAACGGGATCCATTCCAGAGCCCCATTTGCATCCTGAAGTAAACGTTAAGATGCGACTGCGCATCTGCGCATGCGCGGGTCACGTTTCGCCACTTCTGTGCGTGATGTCATTTTGAGCATCTGTGCACGCGCGAGTGGCGAAACCTGGAAGTAACGCACTCCGTTACTTCCGGGTCGCCGCAGAGCGCAACCCAAAAATACTTAACTTGAAGCTACTTCAACCCAAGGTATGACTGTAATGCATTTTAATGTTTTCACTAATATGCATTGTATGGTTATTTTTTAAAATCAATATGTGGATTTTTACGCACCTGTTCCCCTGACATATGCATTTTTGTTACTTGGCTAGGCAACTGCACTGCTAAATTCGGAGAAGAGTGAATTTCAAAGGATGGCTGTTTTGGTTTTCCACATGACCAATAAATGGAACCTAGGGTCAGGGCTGGCTGGGATCTCAAATATGTCCCAAAGAACTGAACATACACACATAAATGGACTATGTCAGGTTACATGACTGTGACAAAATCCAGTCTCTGAGAAGTCAAATGGAAAATATGCACATCTGTGCAGGCAAAGGACATAATACATAATTCCTATGCCAAGTTTTCCCCTGACTATACAAACCTTTGTTCTGTGTATTCTTTGCATACCTACCAACTAGTTAGTCTAGCCCTTTGGGCATATATGTGTGTGTGTGTGTGTGAGAGAGAGAGAGAGAGAGAGAGAGAGAGAGAGAGAGAACAAGGTGGGGGGGAGAGAGAGAGTTATGTTAGGTGTCAACACAGGCTAACTTTGGTATTGATAAGCTGGAGTTGAGAGACTCAGCGCCTCTTGACAAAATGGGTGCCACTCTCCTCAGAGTCCTCAGCTATTCAATGGCTTCAGGGCGCAATGCATGGCTAGGTAGGTAAGATGCTACTAGGGATCATTAGGAAAGGAATTGAAAATAAAACTGGCAGTACCATCATGTTGTTTAACAAATCTATGGTGTGGCCACATCTGGGAGAGTGTGTACAGTTTTGGCCACCTCACCTCAAAAAGGATACTGTAGAGTTGGAAAAGGTTCAGAAAAGGGCAACGCAAATGATGGAGGGGGTGAAGAGACACCCCCCCCCATGAGGAAATATTGCAGCGTTGGGTTTTTTTTTTAGTTGAGAGTAAAGATGAGTAACATGATTTACAAAGATGAGTAACATGAGTAACATGAGTAAAGATGAGTAACATGATTTAAGCTTATAAAGTCACGCATGGCATGGAGAAAGACAGAGAAAACTTCTTCTACCTCTCTCACAACATTTGAACTTGTGGATATCCAGTGAAGCTAAATTTTGGAAGATTTGTGACAGATAAAAGAAAGTACTTATTCACACCACACAAGGTTGAACTGCGGAACCCTCTCCCACAGGAGGCAGTGATAGCCGTAAACTTGGATGGCTTCAAAAGAGAATTAGACCATTTTTTTATGAAGGAGAAGGCTATCAATAGCTACTAGTTATGATGGCTATGTTCTGTTTCCTCTGTCAGAGGCATTGAGCCTCTAAACACCAGTTGCTAAGAATCACATGTGGACAGAGTGCTAATTTACAGATTGTTCCCTATTGAAGGAGAATTACATGAAGATGATGTACAGATGGTACACAACACCAGTGCAGTTAGGGAAAATGTACAAAACTAGTTCAAATATATGTTGGAAGTGTAAGGAAAAGGAGGGGACATTTTATCATATGTGGTGGGATTGTAAGGTAATTAAATATTTTGGGAAATGATATACAACGAATTGAAGAAAATGTTCCATTTAACATTTGTTAAAAAACCTGAAGCATTTTTATTAGGGATTGTAGGGAAAGAGCTGCCAAAAAAGCTGAAAAACATCTTCATGTATGCGACAACGGCCGTGAGAGTTCTAATAGCACAAGGATGGAAGACTGAAGAAACCCCAACTAAAGAATCATGGCAAGAAAAATTGATGGACTATGCAGAACTGGCAAAACTGACATACAAGCTACGGGACAAGGATAACTGTGACTTTAAAGATGAATGGGAACCCTTTACAAAGTATTTGAAGACGCAACAAAGCGAACTGGACTCCTTGGCTGGTTTTGAATAAACATTCACAAACTTTTTATTGATAATAATCAGCTAAATAGTTTGAGGATCTATACAACTGTGTAACATGCAGAAAACAGCATTTTTAGAGAAATCAAAGACTGGAACTGAGGGAAGTAGGTGGGGTGGGGGTGGGTGGGTTCTGTGGGGGGAGGGAGGGGAGGGAGGAAAAATGGGGGAAATGTTTCTGGATAATATGTTTTGTTTTAATTTTGAATAAAAAGTTATTAAAAACAAACAAACATGTGGACAGAGTGCTATGGCGTTCATGTCCAGTTTGCACGTTTCCCACAGGAATCTGGTCAGCCACTGTAAGATGGTGGACTAGAAGGGCCTGATCCAATAGGCTTGTCTTATGTTATGTTCACCTTCAGAATTAGTCCGTATTTATGACCACCACTGAGGTTTTGCCTGCAGTGAAATTGAAAAGGTAAATTTGGGGATTGGTCCTCAGGTGAAACATCGAAGTAAATTTGAGGAATGTCTACAAGAGTCTAATTCATTTATTTTTTTCAGTCGCTTGGCTAAAGTTACACCCCACTTTTTCACAAAATGCTGCTCAATGTGCCCAACAACTGTAAAATACAGAGCATAAGAACAGGTAGGTAAAACAGCAATTTAAAAATCAATAAAATTGATAGCTGCCAATTGACCAAACTGCAACATTTACAGTGTCCAAAAGACTAGAGAATTTCCAGAGGTACACTTAAGAACAATTTGTTATTTTTGTAGTGTGTATTATTTATTATTATTTATATACAAATCTCTACCTTTCTAATACACCTGTAGAGCACAAAGCGCTTTACATAAATTAAAGTTGCAGCATAAAAAATGTACTAACAATATAAATAATTACAAAATAAAAGTATAACAACAATGCCGGCAAACTCACCAAGGGCAGGCATAGCAGGTAAAAACTACAGTTTCCCACTAAAACCAACTTAAAGGTAAAGGTAAAGGTACCCCTGCCCATACGGGCCAGTCTTGACAGACTCTGGGGTTGTGTGCCCATCTCACTTAAGAGGCCAGGGGCCAGCGCTGTCCGGAGACACTTCCGGGTCACGTGGCCAGTGTGACATCACTGCTCTGGCGAGCCAGAGCCGCACACGGAAACGCCGTTTACCTTCCCGCTGGTAAGCGGTCCCTATTTATCTACTTGCACCCGGAGGTGCTTTCGAACTGCTAGGTTGGCAGGCGCTGGGACCGAGCAGCGGGAGCGCACCCCGCCGCAGGGATTCGAACCGCCGACCTTTCGATCGGCAAGTCCTAGGCGCTGAGGCTTTAACCCACAGCGCCACCTGCGTCCCAAAACCAACTTAGCCTGACAAATTATGAGCCTAAAAGCACAGCTTCTCAATTCAGGACATGGTGATTTTATTTTATTTTATGGACTCTCCAGACAAAATCAGAACAGGCAATTCCGGCGCACAAGAAGTCAGAAGGGAATGATCCACATGTTGGATGCCCCTCAGGGTTGTAGCCAATGCTACTCGGCATAGACCCCATTGCAAATCACCATGCCTAACTTTGGTGCATTCATTTCAGTGGGTCTACTTTGAGCAGAGCTTGGTTGGAAACAAGCCAGAACAACAAAGACGACAACATCTTTTTAATGGTGTGCCGTTGTAGTTAGCCACCCTGGGCCTTTGTGAGAAGTAGGATGAGATATAAGAAAATGATAAGAATAATCTCCATATTTTCTGCCACTGTGCAGTTATACTTCGGGGTAGAGGAGAAATTAGATTCAAGTGGTATTTCTCAATGTTGTGCTTTTCTTTCTGTCAATCACCACTCCACTTGGTCTGCATTCTGCAGCCTCCCCAGGTGCCTACATGTCCAAATAACCCTACGACATCTTTGGCTGAGTTTTCGTGTAAGTTTGGGAAGGTGGAGAAGCGACTACCATGTGCATGGCAGCTGATTGCTAGAATTTTAATAAAAGTGAAGCCTTTGGTTTTTTTTACTTTAAAAGAAATTGGTGCAGAAAAGTGTTTTCTTAGAGGTAAAAGGAAGAACTTCCCTTAAAAAAAACAAATCTAGCTTAAACACTCAGTGACCAGCCTCCCTTCTTTCCTGTGCTTCACTGAAAGCCCAAAGGGACAGGTCATGAGGCGGATCCTTCCACTTTTCAGTTTGGCATGTGCAGGCAGTTGAGGAGGCTGTCAGGCATGGGAGAGATGGATGGTGCTAAACACACACAACCCTTGGGCACACAACTACACAATGAAAAGCTAAGCTCCTCAACACCACATTCCATGAACTTGAAAAGGAATTCTAGAGTGCCCTGTAAGTGAGGCAGAAGAGTGGAAGGCTATTTTGCAGGGGAATAAAACTTCAGGAACTTGGAGGACAGGTTGCAACATGAGTACCATCACTTCACATGCCAAAGAGTCTTTCCAATGCAACTATTTGGTTCCACTGGATTTAGATTTTTTAAAAATGTCCTTTTCTTCCCAGTGTTATTTTTCTAAAAAGCTGCAAAGTGTGCAATCCTATGTTTGTCTACTCAGAAGTAAGCTCTCAGGTAAATGTGTACATGCAGCCAAGCCTCCCCACACCCAGCCAGAACTTGCTGGAACTCAGTTCCGGCACCTCTCAGGTGGGCGCCACTGCCATTATAACAGAACAAGGAAGGCGTTCATGGTGAGTTCTGGCACCTCTTTTTCTAGAAAAATAGCACTGATTGCAGCCATAACCTTTCGTACGACACCGGAATCCAGCATGCCAGAGCTTGGCAAGTCTACATTTGGTGAACAAGCCGTGTGTGTTTGTGTATTTGCTGCTAGTTATACAAACAGAATCCAAAGTCCGGCCCCTCTCGTCTTTCCACACTCCTGCCTACAAAACACAGCTACCGAGCTTCCACGATGAATGGAAATTTGTTCAGTTCCCCCCACCCCAGTGATGCCAACCTCCAGGACGTAATACAAACAGCTCCGAGGGAGCACAGAGCACCTTGGAAAGATCAAGCCCTCTTCACCCCTCCCCACCAACAGCGCATAACCTTGCCTGTTGTTCGGCATTCCTAAGTTTAACCCTTGAACGGAGGATATGTTTGGGAACATTCTATGACAGCCTAGGCAATGACTAAGGAAGGTTCTCAGTGACTTACTTGGAGGCGACAGCTGGCCTGTCAGGTTTTCTGGAGCCCACTTTTCAGAGGATGTTGGTCAGATCCTGTTTCATTTGCCCTGGCTCCCCAGTTCCATTTCTAGGCATAGTTTGAAGTGTTGGGACTTGCCTAGAAAGGCCAAAATTGTACAGGACCAAGATATCTAAAAAAACCCCACCTCTTCTCATCTTCTTTGGCGATCACTTATAGCCGAGTAAGATTGTCTTCCATAATCATGGTTTTAGCAATGAATCCGTAAGTGACTGTGGAGGCTAATTCTGGATCCACATGTTCTTCCACAGTGGAGGACATTGGTTTCCGGGCGGGAGCTGATCACGGTGTGGATTTGCCAAGCGTGCCTTCCTCTTAGCATGTTTCTTCCTTGCATCCTGAGTTCAGGTGTCTTCAGAGCCCATGACACCTTTGGTAAAGGCTGTTCTCCCACTGGAGCCCTCCCAGGCCAGTGTTTCCCAGTTTATACTACATTTTTTTTTAGATTTGCCTTGAGACAGTCTTTAAACCTCTTTTGTTGACCACCAGCATTACGCTTTCCATTTTTAAGTTCGGAATAGAGTAGTTGCTTTGGAAGACATACATCAGGCATCCACTCAACATGACCAGTTCTCATAAATCATGCTCAACCACTATGCTCAACATCTAAAGTGTTGCTCTATATCCCACCTGTTCAGGTGCAATGCTAAGCCAAACCACGGCTCAGCTCACATTAGGACAGCAGCGGGCGGGAGGGAGGGAGGGAAAAAGTGGCTACAATTTCAGCAGCAGGCACTCACGCACTGTGAATTAACCACAGTTAAGCCATAGTTAAAGTTATGTGTGAACCAGGTCTTTGTGTGTTACAGCTGTCCAGTGTTATCCCACTGCTGTCTTTTCGTTTCTTTTTTTGTATTGTATTGGAATAGAGTTATTATATATCAATTATTTTATTGCAAGCCACACGAGCCCATTTTAGGAACAAATAATGCCACACGTTTTTTCTTACAAATTAACAAAGAAGACACATCATATAAACATCACTTAATTATTTTTACTGCCAGGTAAGGTGCAATGTGGGAGAGAGGTTTGTGGGGTTTTCTACCTCAAGTGCCAAAATAACTTGGGTACTCTGCACTTTGACTGGGGGCCAGGGGGCAACAGAGGTGCCAATTGCTGCTCTGCCACAGGCAGCAAAATGCCTTGGGTTGACTCTGAATTTACGATGGGCAAATCTGTCAGTTTCAGTTTCTCGTTTTTCCAGTCTAAAATTCAGTTCTCTCTCTCTGTTGTGTATGTGTGTACATGTGTGTGTTTAAATTCATCAGTGGTGTAGTGCGATTTCCCCTAACATGCATATATATGTCTGTTTGTAATATTGCCTAATATACTCATTTTTGCATAGCAGTTCCCCATACAATGCAGTTTTTATGCTATTTTCACAAACACACACATTTCTATACATACTTCACCAAAGCATATGCATTTTGGTAGACATTACTATCCTGGAGACAGACCTGCATTGCAAAATATGGAAGAGTGTGGGTTTTGAAGGCTGTGTTTCTGTTCTCATATTGTTTCAGGAAGGGCAAATTTCATAGGTTTGCTTTTAAATATGGACTGAGTTGAATTTCTCCCCATACAAGTCTGAATCTGCCTTGAGCCCAGCTAGAAACTGAAAGGAAAACATAAACAATGTGTAATGGTTCTAGGGGTTGCTCGTGCGTAAACCGGTGCAACATGTGGCTGGGTTGCCTGAGTGAACCTTTTCTGTCCGGACAGCCACTCACCCGTGGCTGTCTCAATCGCTGGCAGAATCCGTCAGTGGGCGTTTCTTGAACTTCTTCCAGCAAAGAAGCTCTTTGACGCCTAGTCTCTGCCCACTCTCCCTGCGCGGAAGCCTTCTGCGCAAGGAGGGTGTAGGCAGCAGAGGACCCTTACTCTCCCCGCTGGTCCCTGGCAAGGAGTCATGGGACCGCCTCGCCGATTCCCCCATCTGCCCCCCTTCTCCACTGGTGCTACGCTGATTCTCTTCCCCAGAAGATGGGCTGCCTCTCCCCATCCCGGGACGCTCTCTGGGACCCCTCCAGAGCCCGCTCTCTCCCTCCAGCCCTGATGGCAGTTCCCTGACACAATGCTTTATTTTGAAAGCACCACACTTAAAATACAAACAAAAAACTTTTATGGGGAACCCAAGGACTATAGGCATTGTTTTAGCTTTCTCCCCTCAAGTAATAGCGCTCTACTAGGACCTACAGGAGAAGAAGAAAGAAAACACAGTGGAAGCCCATGGAGGGCTGGCTTTCCATAGCGGTGCATTGATAGCCTGTGGGCAACAGAGGCAGGGAACAGCTGGAACAGAGTGCACAGTTGTTCTGTCCCACCTCTCACAACAGATGTTGCTGCAGGGCGCTGATGTTCAGGAATGCACAATGAGAGAAGGCTCACACAACTGGAACCTGGATTAAAAAGCGGAAAGTGAATTTTGGGAGTCACAAAACGCCTGGAACAAGAGCTACTAAAAATAAGGCTTGGAAAATGGACACGCTCTGTGCCTGTCGGCTGGAAGCACTAAAGAATGTCTCCACCTCTCTTGCCAGAACAAGGGATTTTGCCTCTCTCTGCAAAAGGCACAGCAAGCAGCTAGATGCCCAAAGCAACGGTGACAACAACAACGAAAAGTCCAACCTCCAACAACTGTGTTTTGTACCCAATGGGAAAAATCTAGATCCAAGAAACAAAAACTGTTTCCACTCATGCATGGTGCAGTGTCAAGCTAAAGATTTCTCTAAAAGCTCTCATGAACCTCACACTTCTCCCCTTCTTGATAGAAATTGCAGCAGGGGGTTTCCTATTGATTTGTTCTCTTAAGTGCTATCCCCAATTACTCCTCAATACAAGGGGAGTGAAAACTGCATAAAGAAGCGGCAAAATTGAACTTAATTAACATTTTAGCTGTTCTTGTCTTTTTGATCAATGGACTGGTTGCCAAAAGCAAGTTTTGTAGGAATCCACCCTGGTGCAGCTCAGGGGTGTGCACATGTGTGTTTATAATATAAAAATAATAAAATATAGCCCAACTGCCCCATTGTTCTGAGTTGTGGGTGCCAGATTTCCCTATATTCCTGGATTTGGTTAGAATTTAATCAATGCTTGGAGAGTTAAACTGGAAGTCAGACTCTTAATAGAGTCAGCTTCCCATGCTCAGGAGATCTTCTGAGAGATGGGCCATGAACAGAGAACAAAGACAGGGAGATGGGACATAAGTCAAGCAAAGACAGTGTGATGGGTGTGTGGGATGTGAAACACTTAACAGTCAAGTACAACATTCCTAGAATGGACAGGCTAGGGGATGCTTTCTACTAGCCAGGAGAAAACTTCCTGTTTCCTCCTGAGCTGGGACAAACGTCCTCTGCATGTGACTAGAGGTGGGTGTGGCCTAATCTGGGTAGGGGAGCACACCTTTTTCTACGTGTCGGCAGTCACTTGGGACTAACTCCCTTATGGGATAGTTCCACATGTATATATACTTTTGTAACCTAAGTCTGCCTTCAGGGATCCAACTGTGAACTAAATGTATGTGAGTAAATTACTTTTATATAGACTTTAATAAGATTGCCGTGTCTATTCTTTTTAAGAGGGACAAGAAGGGATCTTACCAGGAATCTTATAGAGAGAGACTCAGATGAGCCTGCAACAAGCAAGCCACTGTACGTTTAAAGGGGAATGTTTAAACTCTGCTAAGATATAGAACTTGCTAACACAAGTTAGGAAGGATATCATTAAACAACATATCCTCTCCTGCCTCCCTGAACATTCCCACAGGGTGGAGCAAATCTGCCCTGAGCGTTGAATCAGCAGAGATAAAGCAGATTAGAGTTTAAGATTGCAGTGATATTGTAATCTGTTAACTGCAGCAAGCTGTACAGAGGGACAGAGGGTCATGGCTGATTTCTATTAGGATCCAAGACTGACGCCATGGAAGAAGCAAGAATGTCTTGGTGTATAATGCTGTGAGCCCCTCCATTGTGGCTCTGGTTATATATGTGTGCAAATAAACCATATATCATAAAGATACTACAGTCCCCACTGTGCCTCATTTCCAAATGGAATCTCACACTGCGCAGAGATTGGGGTGGTGTGTAACGGGATTATTCTGCTATGTGTTTAAAAGTTCCATTGCTAGTTTGCCTAGTGTAGTTCATCTTCAGGGTTCTACTCCATCCTTGGGGTCTCTAGAATTAGCATCTGCACAGCAGACACTTCCTCAGGGTGCTCTTCTGGCTACTTGTTTAGGTACGGCCCTTCACTCCAAGCCAGCTCCAAGGCCCACTGGCCAAATTCCACCGGAAAGCTGTTGAGACCATTTCCCGAGCCATTCTTAAGTGACTTGTCCGTATGCAGCACAATCCAAACCATGTCTACTCAAAGGTAAAATGTATTGTATTCAATGGGATTACTCCCAGCTAAGGGTGGGGGCTGGGAGCCTTAGTAACTGAAGAGCATTTCTCTCTGAACATGACAAGTGGCCTTGACCACTCCACCTATTTATCCTTGAACAGTTTATCATTGGTACAACACCTGGGTTCAAATATAATACTATTCCAAATGAGAATTTTCCTGGGGGCTCATGATGAGATGTGCAGAGTCAAAATAAGAAGGCACAAAGATGAGTATAGTTTGGGATGCAAGTAAGGCTGTAATGAGGGGATTCTTCATCCAACAGAATGCAATTAAAAACAAAAATAGAGAGAAAGGAAAGAAGGAAATTTTGAAACAAATAATGGACAATGAACAAAAGTTAATCAAAAAACCAAACAATGTCAAAATAAAACAAAATATCAAAGTTTTACAGACACAGTTTGCCATGATTATTAACAAAGAAGTGGAATGGAATATTAAGAATTTGAGACAAAGAAACTTTGAATTTGCAAACAAACCTGGAAAATGGCTTGCATGGCAAATTAAGAAGAGAAAAGAGCAAAGTACAGTTAATAAAATCATTGTGGATGGAGAAGAAATAGAAAACCCAAAAGGTATCAGAAAAGGATTCTTGGATTTTTACAAGCATTTGTATACAAAAAGAGAAAAAAATAATATGAAGAAAATAGAAAAAAATTTAAAAGAAAAAAAGGTGCAAAAGATCTCGACAGAAAAAATAGAAAGATTGAATGCCCCAATTGAGAATGAAGAGATAATAGAAATTATAAAAGAGATGAAAAAAGGAAAGGCACCAGGACCGGACGGTTTACGGCGACTTACTACAAAGAAATGAAGGACGCCCTGACAGTACCACTTAAGGAAGTTATGAATAATATTATGAAACAACAGGAAATACCAGAGACGTGGAAAGATGCCTTTATTACACTCATACCAAAACAAGACTGTGATCCCACACAAGTAAAGAATTATAGACTGATATCTTTATTGAACACAGATTATAAGATATTTACGGGTATTTTAGCAAAAAGATTTAAAAAGGTACTGCAGAAATTCATTCATGAAGATCAGGCAGGTTTCCTTCCTGGCAGACACATGAAAGACAATGTGAGGAATATAATAAATATTTTGGAATATCTGACTGCCAGGAATGAGAAGCAAGCCATTTTAATGTTTGTAGATGCAGAAAAAGCGTTTGATAACATATCATGGGAATTTATGCTGAAAAATTTGGAAATGATGGAAGTGGGAAAAGACTTTTATAACGGTATAAAGGCAATGTATTCAGAACAAAGAGCTAAACTGATTATAAACAATGTAATTACAGAAGAAGTGAATATAAAGAAAGGTACAAGACAGGGATGCCCTCTCTCACCACTATTATTTATTATGGTCCTGGAGGTTCTGCTTAGTTCAATTAGACAAAATGAATTAATAAAAGGGGTCACAGTAGGTCGAAATGAATATAAAGTAAAAGCCTTTGCCGATGATCTGGTAATTAAGTGGAAGACCCAGAAATCAGTTTAAATGAGGTTATAAAGGAAATAGATCAATTTGGAAAGGTGGCTGGGTTTATACTAAACAAAAGAAAAACTAAACTAATGGTGAAGAATATGGATCAAGGGATAATAGAAGAAGTGCAAAAAGAAACAGAAATGGAGGTGGCTAAGAAGGTGAAATACTTAGGAATATGGTTAACCCCCAAAAATATTGATTTATATCAAAATAATTATCTAACAACTTGGAACGGTATAAAGAGAGACCTCGAAGTGTGGGGCAGGATGAAACTATCCTTTTGGGGTAGAATTTCAACAATCAAGATGAGCGTGCTTCCAAAGATGTTATTCTTATTTCAAATGATTCCAATAATCAAGGGGACCAAGATCTTCAGAGAATGGCAAAGAATGATATCAAAATACATCTGGCAGGGCAAAAAGCCAAGAATACAATATAAGTTGTTAACTGATGCGAAGGAAAGAGGTGGCTTCGCCCTGCCAGATTTGAAATTATACTATGAAGCATCTTGTCTCTGTTGGTTAAAGGAGTGGATAACATTAAAAAATAATAAGCTGTTGGATTTGGAAGGTTTTGACAATAGATTTGGATGGCACGGTTATTTATGGTTGGGGAAGAAGAAAGTTCATAGAGGTTTTGAGAACCATATTTTCAGGGGTTCTCTAATAGAAATATGGGATAGGTATCAAAATATTTTGGAACCTAAAGTACCACATTGGCTGTCCCCACTGGAGGTTATGAGTGTGAAGAAGGTAAATATGAGAGAACACTGGATGACTTATGGAGATATAGTCATTAAAGAAGGGGGGAAATGGAAAATGAAGCCATATGAAGAAGTTAAAAAACATGTATATGACTGGTTGCACTATCTTCAAACAAATGAAATGTTTAAAAAGGATTTTAAAGAGAGGGGATATATTGAGGGAGAGTCCAGATTTCAAAAAGAGATTATAAATAACGATTGTAAAATATTGTCAAAAATGTATAAAATGTTATTGGAGTGGCAAACAAAGGACGAAGAAGTTAAATCGGTCATGATACATTGGGCCAAGGATTTTGGTTATAATATACAATTAGCAGATTGGGAAAAAGTGTGGAATGAGAACATGAAATTCACTGCATGCGGCTCTGGCTCGCCAGAGCAGCGATGTCACGCTGGCCACGTGACCCGGAAGTGTCTCCGGACAGCGCTGGCCCCTGGCCTCTTAAGTGAGATGGGCGCACAACCCCAGAGTCTGTCAAGACTGGCCCGTACGGGCAGGGGTACCTTTACCTTTACCTATGACGATAAAGGAAAACATTATGAAAATGGTATACAGATGGTACATTACTCCAGTTAAACTTGCAAAAATGTATAAAACATGTAATAAGTGTTGGAAATGTAAAGAAAAGGAAGGGTCGTTTTACCATATGTGGTGGGAATGTAAGAAAGTGAAGGGCTTCTGGGAATTGATATTTAATGAGTTGAAAAAGATGTTTAAATATACATTTGTGAAGAAACCAGAAGCTTTTCTGTTAGGAATTACAGGAAGAGAAATTAATAAAAGTGATTACAAACTTTTCCAATATGCAGTGACTGCGGCTAGAATCCTAATAGCCCAAAAATGGAAACAAGAAGAACTACCGACACTGGAAGAGTGGAGACAGAAACTAATGGACTATGCGGAATTAGATAAAATGACTGGAAAAATTAGATACCAGAAAGATCACAAGTTCACTCAGGACTGGAGAAAGTTTACGATATATCTGGAAAATATTTGTGATGAACAGACAACGCTAGTTGGATTTAAAGAGGCTTTGTGATGAGAAAGGGTATTGTAAAGAGAGAAAGAGATGTGAAGATACCATAAACTGGCAATACATTATAAAGGAAATGCGGAATAAAGATTAAAATATGAGGATTGTGGGGGGAGCTGGTGGAAGTCAAAAAATTTGTAAATTGGAAAATATGGTTGTATTTGAACAAATTTGTAAAAGAAAATTTTCAATAAAAAATTAATAAAAAAACAAAACAAAATAAGAGGGGATATTCCTGGGAGACTATGGAGAAGTATCAATAGCCTGGCTATAGAAGCTTTTATTCATCTTGAAGGAGAGGAACAAAACCCTACTTTGCTAGCTACTGAAGAGAAACTTGTGTGTCTTTGTGCAGAAGTAATGTTTCATAATGCAGGCAAACTGTGGCCCTCCAGATACCATCACCTAACATACAAGTTTATATGCAAGCATGCACAAAAAGAAAAATGAACCTCCTTGTGCGCAATCATGAAGATACACAGTGGCAATGATGCTTTAACTTGTATTTCTGCCTTTGGAAATCCAAGTTCTTCCCGTGGATAGGAGGAGATAAATATAACCCTTGTATTCTTCTCTGGCTCAGATGTTAATGTGAGCCATTTAGAGATGGACAAATCTGTCAATTTCAGTTTCTCATATTCCCAACCTTTCAGTTCAGCACACCTGATCTCTGCATCTATTTGCATTTTTTTTCCTTTACGGTGTGCATGGAACCTCATGTGCATTTCTCCCAATGTATTCACTTCTGTCTGCAATTTTGTCCAACATACACATTTTTCTCAAACATTTTCTCCTCGCAGGGTGCAGCTTCATATGTTATTCTCACTGATATATGCATTTTGTACACCCTTTTGGGTTGGAGAACTGGACAAGTGCAAATTTTGAAGAGTTCCCCCACCCCCAGCCCCAGGTTTCTTATTGATTCAGGAAATGGGAATTAGGTAGCTTTACATTAGGTGAGTGCAGAAACGGCTTGCTATCTAAATGTCCTTTATGGGCACTTTGTGGGACTGAAGATGGCTTGGCAGGAAGACTTGGGGTTGGAAATACCCCATTCTTCTTGAGATACCCTTCAAGAAAACTTCAGCAGTACTTGGGGAATCCTTTCTTAAATTGGCTCAAAGATGGCACCAATAAAGTTGAGTTATATCAACAATCACCTATCTCCTAATTGTTGGAGGCGTTCCACATTCCATTGCAGATTCAATAAAAACACAAGACATAACCAGCTGTATATTTGAAAAACCAATGTGTACTATTCATTGTATTGAATTGTAGATTTCAACAGAAGTAGCTTATAAAGTTCAACGAAAAAGTAGAAGACCCAGTGGATCAGTTCATTCTCTAATCAGTTTATGCATAAGGTCCATATATAAACTGATTAGAAAATGAACTGGGTCTTCTACATTTTTCGTTGAACTTTATGAGCTACTTCTGTTGAACTCTACAATTCAATATAATGAATAGTATATATTATTTTTTCAAATGTACAGCTGGTTACATCTTGTGTGTTTATTGAATATGTAACCAGAGGTTTGTTGTTGTTTTGCACATTCCATTAAAAGGTAAAGGGACCCCTGACCATTAGGTCCAGTCGTGACCGACTCTGGGGTTGCGCGCTCATCTCGCTCTATAGGCCGTGGGAGCCGGCGTTTGTCCATAGACAGCATCCGGGTCATATGGCCAGCATGACTAAGCCGCTTCTGGTGAACCAGAGCAGCATACGGAAACACCGTTTACCTTCCCGCCGGAGCGGTACCTATTTATCTACTTGCACTTTGACGTGCTTTCGAACTGCTAGGTTGGCAGGAGCAGGGACCGAGCAATGGGAGCTCACCCCGTCACGGGGATTCGAACCGCCGACCTTCTGATCGGCAAGTCCTGGGCTCTGTGGTTTAACCCACAGCGCCACCCGCGTCCCTGCACATTCCATTGCAGAGGCATAAATCCTTGCACCAATGATACTGTTTGGGGACTGCCAAGCCTGAACTTCGGTGGGGCAGAAGGGCAGGTTGGACACAGCTTGTAAAAGGCTCAGGAATTCCAACCCACTCCTAAAGCCAAAATTTACAACTATTGCTTCTTTGAACAAGCATGGAAGGTGCTTTCTTCTCCCCTTTGCCTTGCCAGAGCCACTAGAAATCTCAGGTCATTTCCAGGCACCAAACATCTGGAGTAAATGCTGTCGTCACCAGCTTGTATCACTGCACAGCCATGATGGCAGATCCTTGCACTGAGTGGGGCTTGGGAAGCTGGACGCCTCTTAGCATCTCAGTGACAGCAGGCAGAGAATCGGTTTCAGAGGATTAGGAGAATTACTTATTGCAGCAGGATTCTGGACAAATGTTAGGCGCATTAGCAGGCAACCAAAGCAACTGGCCTATCCAAAACTCCTTGAACGCGGAGAGCCTTGGCTCTTGATGAGAGGGGATGAGGAGTTATGTTTAGCTCCTGGAAAATGTGCTGTTTGTGAGGTTGCTTAGGGAGAGAAATCTGAAATGCTATATATCTCTCTATATAATATTCCAGAAAAAAGGCTTGGTGGGGAGAGCCATGCATGCTCACAATCCCAGAGCAGCAAGATTTATTCCATGTGTTTTCCTAGAATGGAATTTGCTTTCTCCTTCCCTGCTTTCGAATTATGAAAACAGACTTGGCACTATCGAATTATCATAATAAATAAAACCCAAGGCTGTTGACCAATTAATATGAAATCAGTTAAACTTTTGAGTTTAAGGTTGTATATTCAAACTCACTTACTATGGAGTAATTGCCACTGAACACAATGAGGATGTCTTGAGAGCAGAAATGTCAATTTCAGTTCCTAATTTTTCCAAATTTAAGTTCAGGGCCTCCCATTTCTACACCAGTTTGCATTTTTCCCCTTTAAACAGTCCACATGAAAATTCATATGCATTTTTGAGTATATCTCTCCTAATGTATGCAAATATACCTAATAGACACCTCTTTGCAAGATATTTCCTCTAATGTGATGCAGTTTTATCTGTAAATTAAAATAACATATGTGTTCTTATGCACACTTTGGGGTTCGACAGCTGAAATCACAGAATTTAGAGATGTGCACACTCTAAAGGGTTACTGTCTTTTGGTTCAGGAAAAGTGAATTAATTATGTTTGCACTAAAAAGAAAACTAAGCCAATTTCTCCCCCACCCTTACTTTAGAGTAAACATGTATAACATTGAGTTGCTTGTCAATGAACATTTGCACATGAGTAAAGGCAATACTTGGGTAATAAAAGCATACATTTTTTTGCTATCAGAAGTCACATCTTAGGTAATAATTCGCACCATACATTTAAATAACATTTAAAGCATGCAGATGTCCCCAAAGAATCTTGGGAACTGTAGTTTACCCATGAGATGTACAATTCACAGTACCCTTAAACTACAGGTCCCACAATTCTTTGGGAGAATCCATGCACTTTAAATGTCCTCCTTCACATGGAAGGAGAGCATATTTTCCAAGACAGTGCTTGATATATACCTCTTTATAAAGCATGTTCTCCTTCATGGTGAGCACGTGTTGTGATGGGGTCTAACAGGACACCCCCTCTTGGTTACTGGGCAGGACCGTTTGGATGTCCATGACTGTGATTGGGCTAATTTGGGTTGTTGGGGAGATTTTGATGTTACCATTTAGAGGGTTGGCCTGAAGGTTATATATACTTGGCATGCATCAGATCACCCGCCCACCCTCCCTAATTTAGGGCTGTTGCGTTTGACCTTGCCATGCCTGTCATGGGGTCGTCTGCTTTTGGAGCAGGAGCCTGGTAGGAATTTTGTCCATTTGGCAGATTGGCTGGTGCCATTTGGTTTTTGCCTACTGCGTAGCAAATCGTCACAACTTGTAAGGTTGCGGTTAGGCATTGGTTTAAATTTGGTTGGTGGAGGGGTAAGGGTTGGCTGTGCCTGCCCCTCCAATGCTGCTGCTGCAAGGGAATTCTGTTAAAGGAATCCAGGGGTTTGCTATGCTTTTGTCCGTATCCCCGGCAAGGGGCTTGGGCCGCACAAGCCCCTGGGAGCATGTGGGGAGGGGTGACGGTATGGTGCCCAGCCCCATTCTCTCCCCAATATTGTTTTCCCTTACTGACTTTCACTGGAATCTGGAAGTCAGTTCTGTCCCAGGGCGGGGAAAAATTGTTGTAACCAATGCCTAAGCAACCACTCACATTATGTATTTTAATAAAGTTGTGGCCAAAATTATGCCAAAAACCTTAAACAAAAATTATGTGTGAATTGTGATTTATTTAGGGGGGTGGCTTGGGGACCTCGACATGCAACTACTTGAATTTTTTTAAAAAAAGTTTCTTAAAAATTACCTGTCCAATTGATTATAGCTTTATAATTGCTGGGAGCTTTCTGGAAATAAAATGGCTCTGAGGTACCTCCTTACAAATGCTGATGAAGCAGAATACCTGATTTTTGGGTTGTGATCTGGTCTTCAGTTCAGTACAACCCTAGCTGTATGATTTCCACACACACACACACACACACACACACCATTATCTGTTGGTTGGGACAAGGGCTCTTGCACTAGAGGATGGGTGAGTTTTAATGTTGTGTAGCAGTGGGAGCTTAGGGTGAAACAGACTGCACAATCTTCTGCACGACAAAGGTACCAGCAAACTGCTGCCGAATTCTCCTGTGCAACAATGCCCCACTAGAGCAAGACATTTCACTGGGAGGAACAAGTGCAATGCTACGTGACTTCAATTTAATTCCACCATGGGTACAACCCACTATTTATCTCCCACGCAAACTTATGCAGATTGAAATGGATTCCCCAGATTGTGTGACAGTCATCTCACGCACATACCACAACACACACAAAATATATTTGCCTGTTGAACCACTCTGCTATATTGCTGGCATTGATGAATATAACCTGAAGAGTTAGTGCTAACAACTGTAACCCATAGGCAAAGATAAAGGTAAAGGACCTCTGGATGATTAAGTCCAGTCAAAGGCGACTAGGGGGCTGCAGCGATCATCTTGTTTACAGGACGAGGGAGCCAGCATTTGTCCACAGACAGCTTTCTGGGTCATGTGGCCAGCAGGACTAAACCGCTTCTGGAGCAACGGAACACTGTGATGGAAACCAGAGCACACAGAAACACCATTTACCTTCCCACCACAGCGGTACCTATTTATCTACTTGCACTCGCATGCTTTCAAACTGCTACGTTGGCAGGAGCTGGGATAGAGCAACAGGAACTCACTCCGTCGCGGGGATTCAAACCACCGACCTTCCGATCGGCAAGCCCAAGAGGCTCACTGCCAACCTAGCAGTTCAAAAGCACGCCAGTGCAAGTAGTTGTTCTGTTGTGCCAGAAGCGGTTTAGTCCTGCTGGCCACATGACCCGGAAAGCTGTCTGTGGACAAATGCCAGGTCCCTCAGCCTGAAAATGAGATGAGCGCCGCAACCCCATAGTCGCCTTTGACTGGACTTAAGCGTCCCGGGGTCCTTTATCTTGCAACCCATACTACCCTGATCAATGCCCAATAGTCCTCCCCATTCCTCTCCCCACTTTGGAGGAGGCAGATTTTTCTTTTTCTTTTTAAGCATGCTTGCAGCTGAGATAAATAACTAGCATGAATACTTGGCTTTGTTGCTGCAAGAGCAGGGGTCTCATTCCGGGGACCACAGCCTGCTTGTTTTAAATGAAGACAACCAGCCGCACAAAATGTAGCTAAATTCTTTGCTTGTCTAATAAAAGCAGCTCTGCCCATGCCCAGGCTCTACAAAATACCTTCAGAAAACACATCTTAAGCTGTCCCAACAGGTGGCCAGAAACCCAACACTTGGAGACTTCGGGCCTTATTGAATCTGTGTTAGTGAGAAACATCTGGCGGGAAGCCCAGAATGCTGCCCAGGATGGTGGGGGGTGAGAGGCCGGGGCAGAGCTCCGGCACCAGTTCAGGACTTGTGGAACAGAACAAACAAACAAGGCAGCCAATCAGAGAAAAGCAGCTCCCACTTCCTGCGCTGGCCCAGAGCAATGGCATCTGTGACCCTGACTCCACAGGAAGCAAGGATGGAAGGCCTGGATAATTGGGGTGTCTTTGGGGAATTCCCTTGGCAGCTCATTGTCTCTACACTTGCAGCAAATCTGCAAGAGAGAGAGAGAAAAGATGGGGAAAGGGATGTCGGACTTGAGAAAAAGAAGGAAAATCAACGGAGAAGGAACAGTCACCGTTTAGACACAAACCCATCATAATTCATCAGGAGGAAATATTCGTTGGACATCTAGCAAAAGAGAACAATTTCTCATTGCAGCAGGACAGCAACTGGGGACGGAATAACAAATTAAATTGGGTTGCAAATCACGGTGCCAAAGTTAAAGGTAAAGGTACCCCTGCCCGTACGGGCCAGTCTTGACAGACTCTGGGGTTGTGCGCCCATCTCACTTAAGAGGCCAGGGGCCAGCGCTGTCCGGAGACACTTCCGGGTCACGTGGCCAGCGTGACAAAGCTGCATCTGGCGAGCCAGAGCCGCACACGGAAACGCCGTTTACCTTCCCGCTGGTAAGCGGTCCCTATTTTATCTACTTGCACCCGGAGGTGCTTTCGAACTGCTAGGTTGGCAGGCGCTGGGACCGAGCAGCGGGAGCGCACCCCGCCGCAGGGATTCGAACCGCCGACCTTTCGATCGGCAAGTCCTAGGCGCTGAGGCTTTAACCCACAGCGCCACCTGCGTCCCAAAGTTAGTCGTGTACATTGATTTCAAAGGATCTGCTATGAATAGGACTAACACCAGGCGCTGTTGGAAAGCCGGTAAGCATGACCCAAGCACACTAGCACTCTCCTTGCTTGTGACAGATGAACATTTGGATTGGTTCAGTAAATATTTAGAGAGCACAAAGGTGGTGTAGCACAGGTGTTAGGAGACTGAGCTCCAACCCATGAATTTTCCAATTCAAATTTCACCTCTGTCATGAACTCGCTTGATGATCTTAAGCAAATCACAGTGTCTTTGACTCAGGTAGGCCTACATTTGCAATAGTAAGACTGGCTTGCCTGGCAAGGACCGTTGGAAGGATTATAGCTAGATTGTGAGGTGCGAAGTGCTTTCAAACACCTGAAAGCACGATTCAAATGTTAAGTGTTATTATTAGGTAGTGTTGCGTATGTTTTCTCCAGTGCGTCATGCAAAAAGTGCCATTTTTAGCATACACCCGTATGGGCAGAGATAATGGGCTTCAGTATCAGAGTGAGTTAGCTGGCATGCCAGCAGCCCAGTTAAGTACTGCTACTGGTTATTATCCACTCTTATGTACAAATAAGGCTCACAATAACAAAAATGGCATAGTGAGAGTGGCATTTATGCCAGAGGTGGGCAACCACTAGATGACCCTTGTAACCCCTTCCAACTATACAATTTTGTGATTTTATGGAGAAGCATCAAAATGGGGCAGCTGGAGGAGTGAGTTGGCATCTACGCTGAAGGATTGCCCACGTATGGTTCTGCCAGGGGTGTCCGAAATGGTTTCCTCCAGAGAATCATAGAACCGTAGAGTTGAAAGGGACAATGAGGATCATCTAGACCAGCGGTTCTCAACCTGTGGGTCCCCAGATGTTGATGGACTACAAATCCCATCATCCCTGAGCTCTGGCCTTACTAGCTAGGGGTGATGGGAGTTGTAGTTCAACAACATATGGGGACCCACAGGTTGAGAAAGGCTGATCTAGACCAAGCCACTGCAATGCAGGAATCTTTCACCCAGCGTGGGGCTCAAACCCATGGCGCTGGCATTAAGAACCTCATCTCCGAGATGTTGAGAGTTGTAATCAATAGCGTATGGAGAGCACCCCATTGGTCCATGTCATCAGCTCTTAGGATGGAGAATGCAAACTTGCATGGGAGGAAGTGTCATATGAGATGTTAGGGGTTTTCTTCCCATGAAGGATTCTAAGGCGGTGTTGAATGTACGGCTCATTTCAGCACTAATGAAAGATCTCTTTTACACTTAGCCAACTCTCATGTCACTCACCTTGCAAGTGAAGTATCGCTGAACAGATTTAAATGGAGGATGGCATAAGGAGTGCAGCAGGTGAGAGTGGCAGAACTTATATAGAGTCAAGCTACAGTTCATTAACCTGTTAGCTATGATTTACATCGCCACAAATTACTACATCCCATATCAAGGATTCATCACCCACAGCAGCAGGAGCTTGTGGTTGAGCATAAATATTGTTAACTGCTGAAGTAGCCAACTTCATTGAGACATCACAGAGTAAACACACTGCATAGGTTTGGGTTTTTTTCTTTTTTCTTTGCCTCCTCAGCTCACACACAACACAGGTCAGATTCACACAATTTTTTCTCTCCCGCAATACGGTAATTCCTATCCTAGCCCCCAGAACCTCTACGATCACCTTTGGGGAGAGATCCATCTGCCATTATGGCTTTCTGAACAGTTCCAACATATGTTGGGAATGCAGGCTTGGCAAGCACCAGAAATCAGGTTCCCCAAGCAGGTGTCGTTAGCTTGAGATCAAAACACGAGTTAAGCCATTCGTAAGTCTGCAAAGCTAGTATGTAATTAAAAAATTAAATAACATTATGTAGCAGGCAAAAATTGCCATGTAAATAGACCCATCAAGGTCAGAAATGCACATATGTTGTTTAAATGGCTTACTTATATACAGGTAGGTAGCCGTGTTGGTCTGCCATAGTCAAAACAAAATAAAAAAATTCCTTCCAGTAGCACCTTAGACTAAGTTCGTTATTGGTATGAGCTTTTGTGTGCATGCACACTTCTGGTATCTGAAGAAGTGTGCATGCACATGAAAGCTCATACCAATAACGAACTTAGTTGGTCTCTAGGGTGCTACTGGAAGGAATTTATTTATACACAGACTCTCCAAGTGTCCCTGTTTTCCTGGGACGGTCCCAGATTTACAGAAGCTGTCCTGGTTTCTGAGGTGATCCTGGAATGTCCCGCTTTTCCTTAAGATGTCCCTATTTTATCATAGCTATGTTGGAGGGTATGGAATTATCCGACCCCCAAGCCATCTGAAGGCAGCCCTGTATAGGGAAGTTATTTAATCTTTAATGTTCTATTATGCTTTTATGTTTTTATATATGTTGGAAGCTGCCCAGAATGGCTGGGGCAACCTAATCAGATGGGTGGGGTATAAATTGTAAAATTGTTGTTGTTGTTATCATCATCATCATTGAATAGGATGTCCCTATTTTCATCAGTTAAATGTTGGAGGGTATGTATATATGACAAAAGAATGTCCAAGACTCAACTGCGCTGAATAAATAAACAGAGTCTTTATTACTGCAGTTGTCTCTATGTTGTGCTGCCCTTGAACAGAACCCAGAATCTGCATCTGATCCAGGGTGTAGCTGCCATTTATTGAACAGGGCAGCACACAGAACATATTACTCTAGCTCTGAAACAACCTGCTCCCATAGATTTCCATTTCCAAGTCAAAAAGGTTGGTTTTGATTGCACTGAGCATCAGCACCCGGCATGGTTGGGCAGGTCTGATGCCAACACTAAAAAAATTAAAGGTTATAGCCAATGCTAGTCCAGCTCGGAATATGATAGGTCCTGTCAGTTCACCACCAATTTCCCTTTGAATGAAAAAATAGGATGTCCAATGAAAGATGGCCTTAAGAAAGCCAGTGCACACAAAGCTTTACATGTGGGCATCTATGGAAGCAAGTAAACTTATCTGATCCAAAACCACAAGTATGGTAAAGGTAAAGGGACCCCTGCCAGTTAGGTCCATTCATGGCCAACTCTGGGGTTGTGGCGCTCATCTCGCTTTATTGGCCAAGGGAGCTGGCGTACAGCTTCCAGGTCATGTGGCCAGCATGACTAAGCCACTTCTGGCGAACCAGAACAACGCACGGAAACGCCGTTTACCTTCCCACTGTAGCGGTACCTATTTATCTACTTGCACTTTGATGTGCTTTCAAACTGCTAGGTGGGCAGGAGCAGGGACCGAGCAACGGGAGCTCACCCCGTCGCGGGGATTCGAACCGCCGACCTACTGATCAGGAAGTCCTAGGCTCTGTGGTTCAACCCACAGCGCCACCTGCGTTCCTAAACCACAAGTGCCACACACCAAAAGGGTCATAGGGACATGGGAATCTGCCTTGTGCAAGGCCAGGTCACCTGTCCATACCACAGACTGGCAACAGCTCTGCAGCATCAACTCTCAGAAGAACGCAAACAAGAAGCTCGCTGGATCAGGCCTAAAGCCAATATCTAGTCCAGAATCCTGTTCTTACAGTGACCAACCAGTTGCCTCTGGGAAGCCCACAAACAGGACATGAGCACAACAGCACTCTCCCACTTGTGATTCCCCAGCAACTGCTCTTCAGAAGCCTCCTGCTTCAGAAACTGGAAGTAGAATATATCTATCTTGGATAGCAGCCACTGACAGCCTTATCTTCAAGAGAAAATGCCCCAAACTGTGGGGATCTAAGAATGACAGAACCTGGGAGACTTCCGGGTCGGCGGATGGCAGACTCCCTCCGAGCTCCGGAGGGAGTCGGCTGGGTAGGGGTCGGGTCCTGCCGTGCCGGCGACGCGGGGACCCTCAAAAACCATGGGCGGAGATGCCCATGGACTTGGTGACTCGGCGGGCACCGTTTGCGCCCCCCGACCCGCGAAGGAGCCTTTTTAAAGGCTGCGGAGCGGGTGACGGGGGGGTGTGGTGCTGTGAGTCCAATGCTTCCCCTGCCCAGCGAAGCCGCATGCCATTCGGCGGAGAGCAACGACTTCTTCTTTGAAAATTTCGGATTTGGACTAAAAGGAACAACCCGTGAGTAAATTGATTGGACTTAAAAGGGAAATTTGATCTTTGAATTTGGAGCGAGCGGGGGGAGTGCAAAAAGGAAGTCCGCCCCCCCCCCTGTTGTAGATGGCTCAACGCAAGGATTTGACAACTAAGATCGAGAGATGAACTTGTTTACCTGAAAAAAAATTTTAACTTCACGAAGGGAAATTACAATAATTGTGCTAGAGGAGAAGACTGATTTGTGGGAACTAAAATGCAACCCCCCCGGGAACCGGAAACGATCCGCTATGAGAGACTGGTGAAGAGACACAGAAACTTTGACAGCTGTCAAAGTAGCTGTCAAAGCAGGAAAATAAAAGAGAACTTTGTTACGATGGCTTTGCTGGTTAGATTTGTTACAATTTGGACATAAATTATTGGAAATAAAGGCAACAAGTTATTTGACTTTTGGGTCTGATTTTGAAAGAAATTAAGTTACCATATTCCCTCTAGAGGGAGGCTGGGACATTGCAACAGTAGCAGCAAGTGGAAAAATACTATGAATTTGAGCAGGATCTGTTATCTCTTGGGAAAGCTGCAAAAACGAAGCATTTTGTCTACAGAGGTTTCTATACTAAAGGAGACAATGGATTTATCTATTGAAGAAAGGAAGGGACTTGACGCAAGTTATGTTCCTGAATAACAAAAGCCTCTGTGGAGAACAAGAAGTATCTGAATTAGAAGGTTTCTGCAGCAGAACAGGAAAAAGCAACCTGAGGAATAAGAGCTGGACCAAATTTGAAGCCGGAGTATTTGGAACATCCAGACTTTAAAAGGACCAAGAAATAGAATTTAAGTTAGACTCTTAAACATAGAGGTCTGGATGGAAGAACAATGACTTTTTCTGAGAGTTTTTTCGAGATTGGACTTTCTGAAATTAAAAGCTATCAAAAGACGGCAAAGTGGAGTTGAGATATAGACGTGGATACACCAGGCTGGCAGTAGACAATGGATGAACTTTGGGGATTGGAACCGGGGAATGGGGGGGGGGGGGAGATTTGGAATCCAAAGGCTGTAAAATTATATATTATTTCTTTCTTTACTTTTTTCATGTTTGTTGTTTGAAAATAGGGGAATTCGTGGAAGGGAAATGGGGTCGATCTTAGGGAATTATATAAAATATAAGGAGAAATGGTTCATTAAGATAAATAAGATAAATTAATTTGGAATAAATGGGTTATTTAAAATTACAAATAAGGTTTTAAAATTTGGGGTAAGAATCTGTGGAATCAATTTAAGGGAAATGGAATACAAGAGGGGGAGGGGGGGGAAGTCCGGGAAAGATGCCACTGAAACCAAGTGTAAATCATATTTGTTTTTTCTTTCTTTCTTGCTATCTTTCCTTTTTATTCTGGAAAATTTTTAATAAATATTATTTTAAAAAAAAGAAAAAAAGAATGACAGAACCTGGAGTTGGTTCTATTTCCCTGCCTCTCTATATATGGGAGCGTCGCTCCACATCTTTGGCCCAGAGCCCAGAGTCAAAGCCAACTGGCAATCCATCATCGTGCAAAGCTTTTGGCGTTTACATTCCAGCTAGCCCTGGTTGAACACAGGAAACATTTATCTGAGAGTAGTTAATTATTCAAGGGGAGGGGGGATGCCAAAACCTACAGCAAAACATTCAGGCGATTGCGGTCCCTGTGTCTCGCAAACAATCCTGAGTGCCGACAAATTTCCAGCATCATTTCAAGTTTATGCTGTGATTCTGGTGGCTAAATCACTTGGCAACTGGTGCCGGTTTTGGCTTGCAGCTGCGTTATGTGTGAGAGCGGTTATAGCAAGGCCTCTATTTGCAGGGACACTCTGCCATACAGAAGGAGGGGGGGCGACGGCAAACATTTGCAGGGGGATAAACAGCTGCTGCTACCTGATTTAGCAGCAAACACGCAGGAACAGCAGGAAGGCACTCCAAAAGCTGTCTGGCTTTAAAGCCTGCTGCAAGGCAGGCAATGTTATTCGACAGCCACCCTCGCTCACATACAACAAAGCATCTTTTCAGGGGTTTCTATAGCTAATTAATTTCCAAAGCAGTGTTTGGAGACAAGAATTCCTGGCTCCCCGCACCCCACTTCTGTAGCAGAGTGGAAAGGTTTATTTAGCCAGCAGTGGGGAAAGGATTCACAAACATTTCCCCTATCCCTGCAGGGAGAGTCACACCAACCAAAAGGAGATTTAATTAGCAAAATCTCGTTAGGCAAACGAAATTATCCGTAAGACAATCCTCCTCTGGACAGGGGGTATGATTAAACAAAGCCATTAATTGAAAAAGTGGCTTCAGTAGCTCACTGATTTCATTCATCCTCTGTGCTGGCTCGATTTTACCTCTTCAGGGTTGAGTTGAGTCAACTCTTTTTCCGAGTTTAATGCAAAGGGTTCTCTCCAAGCTTTCAGAAACATGGGGGAAGAGGGAGGGGGGGAGAGAAAATAAATCAGGCCTTCAGATTTTTACATCTCATCAGCAGGTCCTCCTTGCCAGATTTCAGTTAAAGTGGCTTGATTGCATAATGCATATTTGCATAATGTAAATTGCAATCTACTATCACAGGAGATAAGAGATGTAGAACAGCCATTTAAAAGAAAAAGAAGGAAAGAAAGAAAGAAAAAGAAAGCCACTCCACAAAAATCCTAGATTTAGCAGGCAGATTAGAAGCTGGGGGAAAAAAAACTATAAAACAAGTGAACTGAGAGTGCCATTAGGCGAAGCTGATTAAACGAAAGGAGTTCTGGCCATGTCCACACAAGCATACAAATTTCCCAGGGGTTCTTTAATCAGAAAGGTAGTTTAACTCAGAAAGAGTTTCATTTCAGCTTGGCTCCACCCTTAGAATCCAGAAGGTGCTAAAACTAGATTAGGCGACTTGTTATCCGGATGGTCAGAGAAGATATCCCATATGCTAAGATTACCAGAAGTTCACAGAAGAAAGGGCCCATTTACAGAGAGCTGCGCTGCGAGAAAGAGAAGATGCAGTCCATTCAAAGCGACAAGGCACTGTTAGACAACAGAAGATCAGCTGGTGGCTTTGAACCAAGGAATCACAAACATCAGGTCCAAATATGGCTTCTGTTTACGGCCTTTCTTTCTTTCTTTCTTTCTTTCTTTCTTTCTTTCTAAGAACCAGAGTGTCTGCTCCATATTGCAAGCTGCTGTTTATGTTACTGTTATGAAAGAGGAGCAAAAAGAAGTTCCACTTTATTGCCCAGACATCATCTGCATCCCTTTAAAATTGCTCCTGCCTGTTTCTTCTGTGGGTCTGTCTAGGGTTAGGGGAGAAATTATGTTCACATTCAAAGGGGATCTTTTTGTACTTTCCGAAGCAATTCACGAACCAAGAGACACCCATCCTGAGAAAATGAGACTTCTCCAAACTTTGCAATGCCCTTCTAGAGCAAAAGTGTTCTAACATAACACTTTTCTTTGGACCTACTTGCCAGCAATTTAATGCTTCGGGAGTGTGAGCTGTCTACTGATGTGCAGGTTTGGGGTGGTTGCACCTGTGCCCATCTTGAGGGGACAGATGATGCTGAGTACACTGTGGCCAGTGGCAAAAAAACTCCTTTGGCAGCAATGACAGAGGTGCCAACAGCCAGGTTATCAAGGAAAGAACAGGAATATAATTGATATACTAGAATATCTGGAAGTCAGGAATGAAAAGCAAGCGGCATTGGTGTTCGTAGATGGAGAGAAGGCCTTTGATAATGTGTCATGGACCTTTATGAAAAAAACTATGGAGGTGTTGAATTTTGGAGAATAATTTCAAAGGTGAATTTGATGCAATTTAGACAGACCAGCAGGCTATGTTGGTAGTGAACAATGTAATATCAGAAAAGTGTAAAATCACAAAAGGGACAAGACAAGGATGTCTCCTGTTGCCATTATTGTTTATTTTGGTATTAGAGACTCTGGCGAGGAATATACCAGTACTCTCTAAAAGAGTTTGCTGATTTTTTAAAGCACTAATTTCCTGGTGATTTGGTGCACAGAGCAGCTTTATTTGGCTGCTGTTGCTGCTGCTTCATAGAAGCAGGCAAACTGGACTCTACCCACCCCGAGTGTGTGTTTCAGGGAGGGAAAAGCCAGGCATGCTTCAGGCACCAGGCTGAGAAGCGATGGGTCAACGCCCATGAGACTCACCTTGAGAAAGAGAGGGAGAGGAGAACCCCTGGGGATTACGCCTTTGGTGTCTCCCCTTCTGTGAAGCCACTGGCAGCCAAGGTCCACAGCCACATGAAAATTATAGATGGATGGCAGAAGGACCCTGAATGTTAAGATCTCCCAGAGTGAGAGACTGAGAGACAGTGGGAGAAGAAAGGAAAGCTCCCAGATGTGAGCTGGGAGGTTCTGTCATTTTCTGTGGTGGTGGGGATTAAGAGGTTCTTTTGAATAGAAAGAAGATTGCTGTATTAGTATAATATTTTTGAACTTTAGAGACCCTGCTGCTGATTTTATCTTCCCTTATTTTTTGGCTGTTGCCCTTAGGTATGTATTATGCTTTACAATTGCACCTGGGATACATATGTAATAACATGCTGTGAGATGCTGTGTTTCAGACCCTCCAAGTGTCCCTACTTTCCAGGGACAGTCCTGGATTTACAAAAGCCGTCCTGGTTTCTGATTTGATCCCAGAATGTCCCGCTTTTCCTTAGGACCAGTGAAATATTGCAGGATTCCTTAGGACCAGTAAAATATTGCAGGGTATTGAGTTATCCAATCCCCAAGCCATCTGAAGGCAGCCCTGTATAGGGAAGTTTTTTAATGTTTAATGTTCTATTATGCTTTTATATAAGTTGGAAGCCACCCAGAGTGACTGGGGCAACCGTCAGATAGGCAAGGTATAAATAGCAAAAATATTATTGAAGACTAGGATGTCCCTATTTTCACTGGAGAAATGTTGGAGGGTATGTGTGTTTTATACTATATCTGTATGTATATGTGGTGGGATAATGAGCTGCTTGTGCGTTGAAACTCGATCCCTCAGAGCTCACTCAGTGTAGTGAAACCCTGCCTTGAGAGGAGCCCTTGAGCATGGCTCCCTCAGTCGCTGGTAGAATCTGACAGTGGGCGTTTGCGGAAGCGTTTCCAACATAAAAGCTGTTTCACAGACATGCGCCTCCTGGATTCCCTGCGTGACAGTTTCCGGCGGGGGGTGGGAGTTCTTAAGGGCTGTTCTGATACCTCCTCGCTGTTCCCACTGGAAGTATCCCAGAGCCTCCCCTCCGACTCCCTTTCCTTTGGAGCTCCCGCACTCCCCCTACTGGTTCCCTCCTCTGCTGAAGAAGAGGCTCTCCTATTCTCCTGAAGCCTTCTCACCACCTGTCCTTCCGATGGCAGTTCCCTGACATCCACCTCCCCCCCAGGGCCCCCTTCACCCCCTCCCGCCTCTTTTCTTACTGGCGGCGAGGACGGAAATCCCTGGAAGGAACTCCCCTCATCCTCCGAGGATTCAAACACTTCTAACCACGGCCTACCGCCTCTTTCCCCCTCTTCCTCTTCTTCGTCGGAATCTGTTTCCACCTCCACTTCCGACTCTGGGAACCCTTCAAATTCCCCTTCCACCTGGAATCAATGATCCCTGCCACATCCATGTTGCGTTCTCTCTCTTCTATGACGGGTGTCCGGGTGACCTCCCTCTCATGTTCCCCCCACTCACACCCCTCTCTGTATGGCGACAGTAATGACCTGTGAAATACTGGGTGCAATTTCATGTGACTAGGCAATCGGAGTTTGAATGCTACTGGGTTGACCTGCTGTATGACCTCAAAGGGTCCCAACCGTTTGGGTCTCAATTTCTTACACCCTCCCTTGAACGGCAGTCCTTGGGTGGATAGCCACACCCGGTTACCCACCCTTATGGTTTCGCCTTCCCTCCTATTTCTGTCAGCTTGCTTCTTATATTCTTCTTTGGCTTTCTCTAAGTTGAGTTGGAGCTGACGGTGGATCGCTTCCATCTCTTCAACAAAATTTTCCGCTGCAGGTACACTCCACCTTCCCCCGCCCTCTCCTGGAAACGCCCGAGGATGACACCCATAATTGGCTAGAAAGGGACTCATCCCTGTGGACACGTTCTCCGCGTTGTTGTAGGCAAATTCTGCCAGAGGTAACCAGTCCACCCAATCCGTTTCTCTGTCCTTTACATAACACCTCAGATATTGTTGCAAAACCCCGTTTGCTCTTTCTGCTTGCCCATTTGTTTCTGGGTGTCTGGCGGTGGAAAAACTTACCTCCACATGCAACATGCTCATTAGTTTCCTCCAGAACCTAGAAGTAAATTGTTTTCCTCTGTCGCTCAAAACCCTCAAGGGGGCGCCATGCAACCTAAAAATGTGCTCCACAAACAACCTTGCGGTTTCTTCCGCTGTCACTGCATGTGAACAAGCTATAAAGTGGCACATCTCGCACATGCTGCTCTTCATCCTCCGAGTACACCAGTACATCGTCCAAGAACGCAGCGCAGTTCTTGTACAGCAATGGTCCTAGTACGTGATTCATGAATGATTGAAATACTGCGGAACCCGCCTGGAGGCCGAAGGGCATAACGCAGTACTCAAATGCCCCCAAGGGGGTGAACATAGTGGTTTTCCACTCATCTCCCTTTCTCATACGTATCAGGTTATACGCCCCCCTCAGGTCCAGCTTGGTAAAAATCTTCCCTTTTCTCACCCGGGTCAGAATGTCATCGATTCTGGGCATAGGGAAGCTCACGGGTTCGGACACTGCGTTTAGGGCCCTGAAATCCACAATTAATCTCGGTTTGTCCGAGTTTTTTTTGTCTACAAAGAACACTGGACTACCCCCCACCGCTCGTGACTCCCTGATGAACCCACGCTTGAGGTTTTTGTCAATAAACTCCCTTAGCTCCTGCATTTCTCTGTCAGACATTGCATACACCTTGCCCACTGGCAATTGCGCCCCTGGAAGTAAGTTGATTTGGCAGTCAAAGGGTCTGTGCGGGGGTAGTTTATCTGCTTCCCTTTCGCTGAAGACGTCGGCAAAATCTGCATATTGTCGTGGTACCCTACCTTGTTCCATTGCTTCTATCTTTGCTAACGTGGCCTGAGTCCCTACTTGGCCCCCTCTTTCTGTGCAGTGTCCCATACAATGTGCTGACCCAAAGGAAACCACTCTCTGGTGCCATCCCACAAGCGGATCATGCAGCGCTAGCCAGCTCATCCCCAAAATGATGGGCGCTCCTCCCAACGTGGCTATATTAAACGCTATCCGTTCTGTGTGTCTTGCCACCCTCATTGTCATGGGGACAGTTTGCTGGTCTACTTCTCCCCCCAACGGCGCCCTCCCATCAATCGTGGTCACCTGCAGGGGATTTTTTAAAGGAATGGTTTGTATCTGATGGGCGGCTGCAAACTCCTTACTCATAAAGTTGCAGGAGCTGCCTGAGTCTAGTAACGCCTTCACTTTTAGTGGGTGTCCGTTTGCCAGCTCCAGCAATACCTCTATTACAAGAGCTGGTCTTGGGGGTTCTGGCGTGGGCACATTTACTGTTCCTTGGCCTGGCTGCTGTGCCCCGTCGGTGGCAGCCAGGCGTTGGCTTTTACTTGCTCCTTAGCTCCTTCTCCCTCCTCCCCAACAGCTCCCGCCATTCCTTGCCATTCCTTTCTTTGCGGACAAACTCTGGCAAAATGACCTGGCTGTTGGCAGAGAAAACATTTCTTGGCGCCTTTTCCCTCCTTCTTCCGCCCTTCACTGGGGTTTGAAATTGCGCGCGCGCGCGCTGTTCCGATTTCCATCGGCTCTGCTGGCAGAGAAGGCTGCTCTGGCATCTCTGGAATGCGGAAATCCCTCCAACGCTCCCCTTTCCCTTCCCGCTTCTCCAAGGCTGTGGCCTCCTGGCGTGAGCCTATGGCCAGCGCTGATTTAGTCAGAAGGTCCATAGACTCCGCCCTGGGCCCCCGGGAAAGTTCGTCTTTCACTGCCGAAGATAGTCCTTCTTCGAACAGCATTTGTATCGGTTCCGCTGACAAATCCCATCCTAATTTATGGATCAACATGGTGAACTCAGTCCAGTACTCACGGACAGATCGGTTCCCTTGTTTACACGCCATTAACTGCCTGCGCGCCACTCCCTGCTCAATCTCGCTGGAAAACATCAGATCCATGGCGCGAAAAAACTTCCTTGTGTCCCTTAGGGCTTCATTATTGGCTGCCATTAGTGGTCTCACCCAATCTCTGGCCGGGCCTTCGAGATGCCCAATCACAAAAGCAACCCTCGAATCCTCATCAGGAAAATCATCAAACTGCAGATTGAGGGCATATTGCATCTCAGTCCTGAAGGCTTGATAATTCCTGGGATCACCCCCAAACTTCTGCACCAGTCCTGGCACTTTCCTCGAGAGCTGGGCGGCTTTCCCCTTTTCTGCATCATGAGCCCTCCTCTCCTCCAACCTCGCCGTTTGCAGAGCTAACTGTACCTCCAACATCCTGTACCTCTCTTCCAGGCTAGGACCGGCTGCAGCTGCTCCCCCATCTCCGGCTCCGGCTGGGTTGCTCATGATGCCTCTCTTTGCACAAGCTGCTTTCAGGGACTGTCAGATTGCTGTGGTGGGATAATGAGCTGCTTGTGCGTTGAAACTCGATCCCTCAGAGCTCACTCAGTGTAGTGAAACCCTGCCTTGAGAGGAGCCCTTGAGCATGGCTCCCTCAGTCGCTGGTAGAATCTGACAGTGGGCGTTTGCGGAAGCGTTTCCAACATAAAAGCTGTTTCACAGACATGCGCCTCCTGGATTCCCTGCGTGACAGTTTCCGGCGGGGGGTGGGAGTTCTTAAGGGCTGTTCTGATACCTCCTCGCTGTTCCCACTGGAAGTATCCCAGAGCCTCCCCTCCGACTCCCTTTCCTTTGGAGCTCCCGCACTCCCCCTACTGGTTCCCTCCTCTGCTGAAGAAGAGGCTCTCCTATTCTCCTGAAGCCTTCTCACCACCTGTCCTTCCGATGGCAGTTCCCTGACAGTATATAATTGTTCTGTTGTGGTGCTTTTTTATATTGTATAGATGTTATATTATGAACTGACCTATATTATTTGTTATGTTCTATGACGTAAGCCACCCTGTCTTTGTTTGTTTGTTTGTTTCTGTTTGTTTTTTAAATGAAGGGTGGAACAAATGGAACAAATATAATTATTTATAAATATAAATATTTATTATTATAATATATAACATATAATATAAATATAATATATAACATATAATATAAATATATAAATAAATGTAAATGGAACAAATAATTAAATAATTAATACAGTGTGCTTTTAAAATGTGTGTATTAGTGAAAATAGCAGGCAAAGATGCATTAGGGGAAAGCTGTTCTGCAGACATGTGCCTATTAGGCAAAATTGCAAAGATAAAAATTGCACCAAAATGCTGATGAATTATCATGAGATTAAAAAACAAAACCAATAATCACAAATAGCTGCAGAAATGAGGAGAGCTCAGCTGGAAAAATGAGATCAAAAATGGACAATTGGGAGTGGCGGGAAGACAACAGGATTCAAGATGGACAATAATTCAATC
Source organism: Podarcis cretensis (assembly GCF_951804945.1). Classification (NCBI taxonomy): domain Eukaryota; kingdom Metazoa; phylum Chordata; class Lepidosauria; order Squamata; family Lacertidae; genus Podarcis; species Podarcis cretensis. Next base: position 34,253,745 of record NC_137185.1, on the reverse strand, counting down.
TGGACCTTGCGTTTGTTTCCCTATGAATCTGTCCCAGGAATATCATTCTCCTGTTTTGCCTTTTAGAGAGATTCAGGAAATGCTTTATATTGGCATCATCAAGACAGAAGTTCAGAGTCCCACTCAAGAGAATGAGGAGAAAACCACATGCACACCCTGCAAATGCAACAGAAAAAACTCAATACATTCCCATCTGAATAGCACACCCCATAACACCACGGAGGCCAGAGTCTGAAATTCCCTGAATGTGCTACTGACATCTTTTTAGAAAGTCAAACAGGAGGCAGATGAATTGCGCCTTATTCTCCCCGGTGGACACACATGTAAATTAGGACTGTCAACCAATTAATCTTCCTTAATTAATCATATGAACTTTTATTTATCCAGTCAGTCAGTATATAAGCTGCCCTTCTTTAACAGGCAGATAATTCTGAATACAATAAACTCAGAAAACAAAAACGCAGAACTTTAAAATCGCAGAAGCCACACAAGAAGCTGATTAAATCAAAGCAAGATGAATAAATAAAATGTGATCAAATAAGAAGACAACTGAATGAGATTAAAAACAACAACAGTGTATTGGATCCAGCTCTGCTCAATTTTGGCCACTCCATCCACAGCCTCCACTTGCATGTCACTGCCAACAATGTGCAGCAGAGTCACTCAACCCTCCAGAGGGGCTTTTTGGAATGGCTTTGCAGGACCCCTCTGATCTGATGCCGGATCCAGGCCCTGGATCAGGGCCTTATTGTCATGGATGGGTTGGACTTTGAGGAATGGTGGGAGGAACCAGCTGGGGAACCACTAAGGGAAGAGTGCTCAGAGCCCAGGGATTGGTGGTGGGACAACGATGAGTGGACACAGGGAGAAGAGGCAGAACAATGGAAAGAGGAGGTGTTGGAACAGGACTTAGTGAGCAGGGAGAGTCTGTGGTAGAGAGAGGTCTAGAAGCAGAAGCAGAAGCTGAAGCAGGGAGGCCAAGAGGCAGACATGAGTCAGACTGGTGAAGAGTCATGGGTGTCTCCCCCTCCTGCTGCAACAAGCTTCCCTGTTCTCTGGTCTCCTAGAACCAGAAGAGGCATGTAAAGGGCAGAGGGGAGATTGGCTGCACACAGACACAGTCTCTGGTTGCTTGGGGTGGAGGAAGAAACCCTGTAGAGGACTTCATTCTCAACAACTGCTTCATGGGGGCAAGACCTACCAGAGATACATTGTTGTGGTCATTAGACCTGCCACTCCACCAAGACTCTGCATTTCATGTTTTTGCTAATAAAGAGTTAACTCCAACATGCACTGTGTGATTTACTGCTGGCTCACTCCTGACACTCGTGCAGTGTTTGGTTCAACATGCTGTTAGGAAGGGTTTGAGAAGGAGACCAATGCAGACAGTCCGCATGAGAGTCCTCCACCATCTCCTGGCCACCCAGCTAACCTTCTTTTGACAGCCCTGGATAGACCTTATCTAACCTGAGGTGATCTGGGGCTGCCTCAACCCACTCTGGCCAGATCCTGGGTTGATCTTAATGAGCCCAATTCAGTTCAGAATCCAGGATTCAGCTGGAGTCAGTGCAGAGCCTTACTTTTTAGTGGGTACAGGGTACATAGGCAGATGGGGTGGAAATACTCTATTCAGTGAGTGGCCTTTTGCATGCACAAATTTGGATTCAGCACTGTATGTAAAGATCTAAGAGAATTTCCTTCAGTTTGCATTGTAAGTGAACCAACCTAATTCACACCTCCCAGACTAATACACAAATCACCACATAATTATCCCTGGATTTCGCACCTCTCCAAGGTTTGCAATACACTTCACAGCTCAAAAAGCATACAGAAATGCAATAGAAAATGTGTATTTTAGGATAAAATGCATTTAGAAATGTGTACACTGAAATAAACCACATGTTATTTAAAAATATGTTTTTAAATATGATTTTTGATAGGGTTTTTTATAAAAAAAACACACCACACAGACTAATGCACAAGCTGGATGCAGGAGTCTTATGAATCAACAAATGTGGAAATGGCACATACAGTGGTACCTCTAGTTGCGAACGGGATCCGTTCCGGAGGCCCATTCGCAACATGAGCAGAACGCAACCTGCGTCTGCGTGTCTGTGCATGCACGGGTAGCGATTCGCCGCTTCTGCGCATGTGCGTGAAGTCATTTTGAGCATCTGCGCATGCGCGAGTGGCAAAACCCAGAAGTAACCCTTTCCGGTACTTCCAGGTCGCTGCAGGACACAAACTGAAAACACTCAACCTGAAGCAAACATAACATGAGGTATGACTGTACTGGAAACAGTCTGATTCATCCCTACCCTATAGCTCTAAAGAAAAAGAAGAAATCAAACTTCTTTTGTTCTTTGACTGATGTGCTTACTATTGCACAAAAGAGGGAATGTCTCTTCTAAGATGGTGCAAGCCATCTGAAGTTTTTAGTAAGGACCCACCTTAAGAATAACCTACCAAAAACAAAAGGGAGGGGGAATCAAAAGTCATTAACTAATTGATCAGGGACAACTTTTCTAATGTTTTTGATTGCTTAATCAACTAAACGCCACAACCACAATGCAAATGCATGCATGTGAATACTAAGGCAGCAGATGCAATTCACAGTTTGGCATTTTAGACACAGGCAGCAGGTAAGGGTTCAATCTGAACTGCTGATGCTGTTTTGTAGGTCAATCAAGTCTTTTTCTTCCCTGGCAGATCTTTGAACCGAAAGAACAAAGCCCTCTCGGCTCTTAAAATCAGCACAGGGAGGGCTATTGCAAAATAAACGAGCACAAGATATAGCAGGCAAAGTGCCTTCAGTAATGTGTAATTGTGAGGCTAGGGGGCAGCTTTCCGGCAGCAAATTCTTGGTGTGAAAACAGAGGTATTACAAGTACATAAGAGCATCCTTCTTTTCATCTGTGAGATGCTGCAGGCTATGAAATTTCACATTAATTACTCAGATTCTAAGCACCTATTAAACTGTAGCATTAATACGGATTTCATAAAGAGGAGGAAAAATAACAATTCCTCTTAAATGCAGGTTGCTATTTATAGCTGCTCTCTTGGGGACCTTCAGATGTAATCAATAACAAAGAATAACACACAAAATTGCAGTCGGGGTTGTCGCCCATGAGCCATACAGTCACGCTAAAAGAGAACATTGTCCCTGCTCAGTTTTTTGAATGCCTAAATATTCTACCTTGATGTTGTATCCGTAATATTTGAATTTGCTTTCCTAGGAATGCAAGGCAAATACTGTTCTGCAAAGATTTACTGGACAATGCAGCTCTCACACTGCATTATTAAAACTGCAAATAGATAAGCCAGCAGGAACAAAGACTGGCCTGAGGACTGCAAATCATATAAAGTGCCATATAATTATTTCTTATATTATAGTACACTACTTATATAGCTGTCTTAAAAGCAGGAGAAACACAGTGGAACTGTTCTAACCATTACGTACTGAAGAGTCACCAAAGTTAAAGAAAGTTAACTGTGGGAAACCTCTAGGCTTTAGTGTGAAAGGCACAAAGTGAAATTTTATTCTGAATGTCCAATTCCCTATAGAGCTAGACATTGCTCTGTCTTCTAAGCTTAACACTGGCCTCTTTAAGGGAACAAAGGTCTACATCCAACTTCCTTTGATTTATACTGCAGTCTCCTGTGCATGGATTTGATGTACACAAGCTGGCTCTCTTCTGCTATGATATACGCCTCTTTTGCTAGGTGAATCCTAGTAAGGTAAAAGGTCAAGGACCCCTGGATGGTTAAGTCCAGTCAAAGGCGACTATGGGGTATGGTGCTCATCTCTCTTTCAGGCCAAGGGAGCTGGCGTTTGTCCACAGATGGCTTTCCAGGTCCTGCGGCCAGCATGACTAAATGGCTTCTGGCACAACAGATGGAAACCAGAGCACACGGAAATGCCGATCACCTTCCCTCCGCAGTGTTACCTATTTATCTACTTGCATTGGTGTGCTTTCGAACTGCTAGGTTGGCAGGAGCTGGGAAAGAGCAACGGGAGCTCACCCCATCATGGGGATTTGAACCGCCGACCTTCTGATCGGCAAGCTCAAGAGGCTCAGTGGTTTAGACCACAGCGCCAACCGTGTGAATTTAGTAATGAATCCTAGTAAAGAAGCATCCAACCTGGTGCCTTCCCTATGTTGCTGAACTACAACTCCCATAATCCCTGACCATTAGCCACACCAGCTGGGGCTGATGAGAGATGGAGTCCAACAACATCTGGAGGACACTGGTTTGCCTACCTCTGCTATATTGCCAGAATACCATGAAGTGTACAGCCTGTCATTTGACATTCTGTAAAATGCTATAGCATATTATGATAGCATATAATTGAATCACTGCTAAGTTTAAGGTTGAGTGCTGATATTTATGAAGCCGAAACTGCATATTCACACCTAAGAGAGAGGTGTCAGCAGGCATGGTTTGCAGAAGCATAAAAGCAAACCTTCAGGGAAATATCCCTGATTTGCAGAATGGATGGAACAAATTGTAGCCTGGTGAGGACAGAGCATGCTCAGTGGGTGTGGAAGACTGAATCGTTTGGGGGGAAATAACCAGGGGGAAGGGGGAAATGGAAGTAGCTGGTAAAGTGGGGGGCACAGCTGTAGCAGACCAAGGGGTTCCCAAACATCTGGCAGGCAGGCTGGCAGGACTCTCTAGCTAAGAGAGAAAGCAAGGAGCACAGAAGGAGGAGGAAAGAAAGTGAAAGAGGAAGAGTTAAATACTCTCTTTCTCTGTTCTCTGTTATTCTTTGATCCATTTCTCCTCCAATTGAAACGAGCGAGAGGATGGAGAAGACACACGTAGATATAACGAGGGTAGAGAAAACCATATCATTGCCTAGAGACAGGTCATTCCCTGTTTCACACTGAGAAACTGTTTTTTTAAACATCCCCGGGGGACTGTAGTGGGAGCTGCCCACAGGAAACCAATGAAGAAATCCTAAAATTCCACATAGCTGAGAATGGCTACTAGCATGCCCTTCCTCCCCTAATCTCACTGAAACAAATAGCTGCGAAGAGAAGATCTTCCACACATTCCAATTCTTCAGTATGAATTAAAAATAGTAAGAACCCTGCTAATGCAAATTTCAAAGCCAGGTCTGCCCATACTGCAGGCTGGTGGCTTAGAGAGAATAGCTTATGGCAGCCCAACATTGAAAGCTGCAGGTCAGGCTCTGAGTCGCTTACAAGAACAATGCAGCTTTGTCCAAAGGCTTAGTAACACTAGTACAGGTTCAAATAGTGCACGAATAGCAGATTTTTAGCAACACACTCTGTGTGTGTGTCTGGGAGAGGGGCTTAGAGTGTGATCTTTAGAAGGCAGTGCAAGCATGTTCCTATTTCCACCTGTGAGATGCTGGAAGGCACTTACTGGCAAGTTTTGTCCAGATCCTCCACTAAAACAAAAGCCAACTCCTGTTTGACGTTCATGTGTTTGAGAGAGACTGGGATCTGCACTGCCAGCAAATAAACTCTGGAACTTTAAAAGAGTTCAGTACATTAATTCTCATCTTCCACAGTGACTGGCCTCCTTGGAAGAGGAACCCAAGTGAGACGTGATGTCCTGAGACGTAACTTCTCTCCCTCCCTCCCTCTCTCTCACACACACACTCTCACACACCAAGTAATTAAAACAAAATCCATCCCAATTAAGCCCCCACAGATCTCCTGTAAAGAGGACTCTGTTGGAACTCTAGCTAGCAATTGCACGCACACATGCCTACACACACACAAATTCACACAGTTCCTGGAACTTTCCTGCCAAACTCGAGGGAGAACTGTTCTCTTTGGTTTATGAACTGTATCTAAGCATGCTGGACCGGAGATGCATAAATGGCCATGATACAGCTCCATTCTTTGTCCTTCGCTGTGCCATAAAACCACATTAAGATCACACTATCGTCTTTAAGTTCGAAAGACAATTTAATGATGTGATTCCATTGGGAGTCCAATCTGCGTCAGGGATGTCTCATTGCTGGTGGTGGTGAGGAACCCCTGCAAGACAAAGGAACTGGTATTCTGATATGATCTCCCTCGCACCACAAACAATTCTGCCTATTGTTTACATCAGGGTGGCTAAACTGTGACTCTCCAGATGTAGCTTGACTACATCTCCCAATACCCCTCACTGTTGGCCAGGGTTGATAGGAGTTGGAGTCCAACAACATCTGGAGAGTGACAGGTTGGACGGACATCCTGGCTAGCTTACATGATGTGTAACCTAGTGACAAAAAATAGAATTGAGTCAAGAACCTCTAATCTTGTTATGGATTGCATATCTCTCAAAACCCCTTTGCCTCTGACTCAACCTTGAACACACAAGAGACCATTCAGGATTGTTATTGCAGAGTAACTGAATGGAGTAAGTAGACCTTAATTCTCAACCGAGAACTACTGGTCTGAGCAAGTATTTCAAGGAATCAAAGAACTGTAGAGTTGGAAGGGACCCCAAGTGTCATCTAGTTCAACGCCCCCTGCAATGAAGGAATCTCAGCTAAAGCATCCAGGACAGATGGCTACCCAACCCCAGCTTAAAAAACCTCAAAGGAAGGAGAGTCCGCAGCCTCATGAGGGAGACCGTCCCATTGTCAAACAGCTCTTACTGTCAGAAATACTTTATTCATTCCGCAGTTTCTTTGTTTTCAATCCCTGTAACCTGCTATTTATTATTATTATTTTGTATATAATAATTTTTTGGGGGGCACTAGGGGGCGCATCAGAAGATGGCTGACAATAACATCTCTCCGACCCACACGAGGTAATTTGGAGGCTGTGATGGGAGTAAATAGCCTCCCTACCCCCCCCCCCCAGGATTGTGGGGTGGGACTGCCCTTGCCTGCTGTGCCCTATACCACCCCCGAATTGGTGGGGATGGGGGCACTAGGCACAATGCCCTCCTGTGGGATTTCGGCGCTCCTGGACGCCGTCTCTGATCCGCGCCACTAGCTGCAAGAACTTCAAAAGAAACAATTTGGATGAAGCGAATGCACATATTTCAAGGAAGAAGGGGGAGTAAAGACTGCTAACAGAAGAGATCTCTGATAAAACAAGAAGAGTCGAAGGAGCAAGTATAAATCACGAGAAGATACGCCAAGACTCGGTATGGCAAAGGGACTGATGGGGGAGGGGAAAAAAACTTACTTTCTTTCTTATATGTGATTAAACAAGAACCCCCCCCCCCACAAGCCAGAAATGTCGTTTTAAGGACTTAAGCTGTGGATTTAAGGCTGTGTGGAGATAAACTTTCGAACCAAAGCATGTTTTGAGAAGAGCATGGAATGTATAAGGGCTTTGGAATGACACAGTTAAAGGTGCCGTCGCCATATTGGGAAGTTCTGTCGGAGGACTTAAGTCTGAGAGGAGAAATAGAGAAATAGAGCTGTTTTTATATTGTGGGTGAAACTCCTCAGTGGGACTTAAGAACGACAGTTCTGTAATTAATGATGGAAAAAGTGCTGTTATCTATGAAGGAGATGATATATGGAAACCATCTCGATTTGAGGATTGGAAGAACGGAAAAATTAACACAGGATTATTATTGATGTTTATTGGCTTAAGGAGACTATCAGAAGAGATCATAAAGAAAAAAGAGAAAATATATGAACAAGAGGTGATGTGGAAACAGCAAGATAAGACTGGATAGAATTATGAACTTTGTTTGGACTGATTTGGACGTTAACGCAGTAGCAAGAAGATGATCAGAATCCCCCTTCGGATCTTGAAATATGGGTCCCCTCAACAAAATTTAAAATTCGGCTTTGTAATTCAGAATTTATGTGATGTGATTTGATTTGATTTGATTGGCCGGTTAATAAAAATTATTTTTTAAAAAAATATTATTATTATTATTTTGTTAATGAAAAGGTGGCAACTAACTCGTTTTTCCCTAAGCTACACAAATGCCTCAGGGCAAAAAGAGTGAAACAGAATGGCCTCCCTTCACAAAGAAGTATAAGTTAAATTGGTGTCAGCTACAATACTTAATGCACTGAGGAGAGAGAAAAAGCCTCAGGCCAGCAGATCAGTCAAGGATACTAATGGTCTGTATCAACCGTCTACGTTTAGGATTGAAGTATATGTTAAATTGCCACAGACAACTGTGTTTATTTTATAACCTCGACACAGAAATGAGACTGGACAGAATGCAGGTTTGAAGATTACATCCGAAATTAGAATTTTATTCTTTTAAGCTGTGTCTCACTTCATAGAAACATTGGAAGAGTCCTGTCGGATCAGGTCAAAGGTTCATTTGGTCCACTATTCTTTTCTCATATTGGCCAACCAGATCTACATATACTGTATCTATTGACATTAAAGATTTGTGGGAGGGTTGTCCGGTTTCTTATGTACACACCTGGGGAGAAAAATAGGCTGCATGAGAAATTCTTATAACCCTCGTTGAATTTAACTTGAGGAAAATGTTCCGTGTAGGCTGTGCCAAATTTTAATCAAGGACCGCTCGGGGCTGAAAGGGCCATTTTGGAGGTTCCAAATGTTTGCTGAAAGAACCTCCAGGCCTTAGCCCTTTCACCTTGCTTCTCTCCTTTTTCTTAACTCTCCCAGCAGTCGCTCTGTGCAATTTTCTTCTGCTTCAAAGAAGGTACTTATTGCCGGCTACAGGATCCAGCTAATCAGGAATCAAACAGCCTGCATGATGACATCACAGCACCATGTGTTTGGCAGGTGATAGCAGTTAGGTGATTAAGAGGGAGATTTTTGAGTGATTGGGTTGATGGGGTGTTTGTGTGTAGATGGATATGTTGGGTGTTTGGGAGCAGAACGAGGTGAGGGGTATTGGATGAGTAGCAGGTCCTGTATTATTTTCGTAGATGTAAAACAGAATTTGTATATGATGTGCATTTGTTGAATGAGTGTTGTATATTACGAGTCAGGATGTGCTTTGGCAAGAAAGGATCTCAGACTCTTCATATGTTTTGAAAAGGTGCTGCAATGTCTTTTTAAATTTGGTTCTTTCACACTGCATCGCATTGCAGTTTGTGTTATATTGTAGTTTTTAAGTTTCCATTTTTGCTATATATACATATTGTTATTTTGCGTCTTGAGGCCCCAAGACCCACCCCCAAAATAAATACACACGGACACTTATATTAGTTTAAGTTTTTGGGCAAAATTTTTGGCCACAACTTTATTGAAATACAATCATGTGAGCAGTATTGGCTCAGGCATTGACTCCCCACTATAACTGGCTCCACCTCTCAGGGTGATCGTCAAACGGGGTAAACCAAACGAGGGAGCTAGGTCGATGAGGACCAACCTAAGCTCACCCGGGATTCCTGTAGTCCTGGCATGGCCCTAGCCCCTCAAGCGGACTTCGGACAAGATCCAGGACCCCTAGATTCCTTTAACGGAATACCCAATTCCTGGAGGGGCAGGTGATGGCCGCATCTCCCCTCCCCACAATCCAACTGAGCCAATGCCTAACTGCTACCTTACAAGTTGTGGCGATTTGCTAAGGGGTAGGTGAAAACCAAATGACTAAAGCCAATCTGCCAAATGGAAAAATTCCTACCCAGCCCCTGTTCCAAAACAGGTGACCCAAACCAAAGCAAGGCCAAGCGACTCTAACAAAACTAGGGAGGGTGGGCAGTGTGAAGCAAGTGCCCCTCCTTGCATCACACTGCTGTTTTTAAAGCCCCTGGGAACATGCCACCCACTGGCTACTGGCTAAAATCACCTGGTGTGTTCCCAGAGGAATGGCCAGGACTTCTTGCTCCGCCCCCCCCCATTTTAACCCTATCAGGTGAGCTCTTGGGTCCCGCTCACAACCAGGACCCTCTGTTATGAGGATCCCATATGTAAGCCGCTTACTGCCTTAGCCTTAAGCAGCATCAATATGTGAGAAATAAATAAATGTAGCCAATTGATGAAGGCTGTAGTATGGTGTCACAAAACCAACTCAGAGTAAGGGCAATGTTCCCCAGCTTTGCTTGTATATCTCCAAACTATAACCAGAAAGGAAGGGCTTAATCTCATAGGAGGTTTTCAGCTCAATTCCTATTTCAGCTCAGCCCTAATTCCATGTTGATCCACATCCTGGGTGCAACCGTTTCTTATTTCAGATATTGCAAACTAAGGGTTATACAGGAAGCATCTCCCAAAGTACGAATGAACAGCAGAAACGTAGCACAGAGGAAAGTTCATGAATAATGATGTCGTGCTCATTCTTTTAGATTCTTTCAGCTCCAAAAAAAAAATCCAAAGTGGATGAAATATGAATTTAAAATGATCACAGATAGGAGAAAGTAATATTGCTAGTTTTACTTATCATGCAATTAATATGAATTCAAAAGCAAAATAGGCATGTAATACTCCTAGCTAGCTGCTGTGGAACTCAACATGTGAGCAAATTCAAAGAAAAACAGATGGATCTGTTGTTTCATGACATCTGAGAACATCGCTTCCACTATGGAAAACACGGTACCCAAGAATTCAACATGAAAGGGGGCTATTTAGCCTAGCCTCATTCCATCCACTGTCAGTCTGTTATTGCAAAATGGAAGCCTAGCCTTTTGTGGATGTGAAGAGGCTGCAATTGAACATCCCAGTGAGATTGTTCCTTGTGCCAGAAGCCCTACGCTTCCTTCAACCCTTGGTACAGGTGACCCAGTCAAAGAGCCAGTTGGGAAATATGGAAATATGGATTATGCACATGGAGGGAGGAAATCAAGGCTAACTTGAAGACTGCAGAATGACATATTCAGATGGTCAGCTCTACACAGACTATGTGCTTCAAAAAGATGTCTGAAGGGGTTGGTGGCTGCTGTAGTTCAATGACATTTGCAGGCCATGGGTTCCCAATACCTTTCTTAGTAGATAGGTGGAATGCAATTTAACCAGACAATAAATAAACCATGACCAGATCAGGGACCTCTTTTCAGAGGGTTTTAATTTATATTAAATCCAGCAGATGCTTACCACTGAAGCATATGAAAATGCATCAAAATAGATTTCTTGTTTTAAACCAATTCCACTGAAAATTTCAGCATCCAAATGGAAGCAGATCATCGCACAAGAGCCCCCAAGAGGAGGAGGAAAAACCTATAAGGGTAACATTAAATGAAAGAAAGCCTTAAATGTCAAATATTTTTCAAGTTTCCTGTATTTTATTGGACTGGCCTATTGACTCGGAAAACCCAGCAAAGATTATTAACTCAGGCAGAAGAAGAGGAGAGGAAAAGGTATGACTAGCTCAAGGGGGAGATACGGATGGGGAGATGAAATTTTTGAAATGGACAAAGTGAATGGGTAAGCATGGGAGCTTGCTAGACTGGCAAAATTTCTACTCCAAGCGATGGGCGTTGCAACAAGGAGTGGGGTAGATCAATCTACTTCTACTCCAGGTCACTTTTGTTTGTGTTCATTTATTTATTATTTATTTTTTAATCTATGCAAAGATCTGGAAGGCCAAGGGTTTCCCACTCCTGCTCTAGACTGGGCCGCTCCATAAGTGACTTGGCAACAAGCCAATCTTTGGCCCCAAATGGCAACCTGTCATGGCTCCCTAATGAGCATCTCTGTATGATCCCTGTGATTCAAACATGGCGTTCAGCTCGTTCAACTTTAGATATTAAGATATGCATTTTTTTAAAAACACACCCAAGAACACTTGCATGTATATCTGAATAAGTAATATGCACAGACTCTAAAGATAAGGAATCACTTAAAAAAAATAATGCTACCCATCCATAAGGAGGAACAAGGCCCTCTGTTTCAAATTCATTATTAATTACTTATTTCTTTAGAAAAAAGTTATAGATCGCTTAGTCAGAAGGATCTCCAAGCTTTGCAGGGGCAAAACAAAGCTGGTCAAAGATCCAGTTTGGCACCTCCCACACATGCATTTGTGTACATACCAGGGCCAGATTTAGGTTTAATGGGGCCTTTTAGATATCCAGCGATCCTCTGACGACAACAAATTGTCACTGTTTTTTGTGTTGAATTTATGCTACATGGTAATTTATGGACCTAATAGGTATCTAAAGCCATTTGCACATAACAAAATATGTATTTTATCAAAGTAATTGTTGAACTGAAATACAATTAAGAAGTGTATTAATAGCGAAATACAATTAAGAAAAAGTATATTAATAGTGAAATAATTATTAAGCTCTAACTTAAAATGATATTAAGCTCTAACTTAAAATGATGTAGGTTTTATTTTATTTGTTTTTTATCTTATATTTTGGAAATGTACATCCAGGGGTTTTTTCTTTAATTTTTTTTTTTTGGGGGGGGCCCAAGAGAGTGGGGCCCTAAGCTATAGCTTGTTTAGCTTATATGTAAATCCAGCACTGGTACCCACACACACAGGCTGGGAGCTTCAATGGCACCCCTCTGGAGACTTCACCTGGGGCAAAAAACATGGCCAACCCCCCTCATAGCTGAAAAACTTTGTGCATCAATGAGACACAGATCTCAGCAAAACTTTTAAAACAAACAAACAAAAATAGATAACTGAGTCATACATCTTGCTAGGCTTGCTGAAATTAAAATAAGTTTCTGCAGGAATCTAGCGAGGGCATCGGCCTAACACAGGCTGTTGCCCACACTAAGATACTGACTCCTTGCAAATGCAGAGCAAACATTACATAGCACTTTTAAAAGTGCAAGTTTCACAGACTGAAGTGGTCAGACAAGTTGATATCAAGGCAAAAAGACTACTCAGATAAATAAATGTACAGTGGTACCTCGGGTTAAGAACTTAATTCGTTCTGGAGGTCCATTCTTAACCTGAAACTGTTCTTAACCTGAGGTACCACTTTAGCTAATGGGGTTTCCTGCTGCGGCTGCCGCCGCCGCTTCAATTTCTGTTCTTATCCTGAAGCAAAGTTCTTAACCTGAGGTACTATTTCTGGGTTAGCGTAGTCTAACCTGAAGCGTCTCTAACCCGAGGTACCACGTACCTTTACTTTGTCACAAAGTGAGCATAGGGAATGCATGATATGGGAAGAGAGAGAAGGAGGCAGAAAGGGAAAGGGTCGCGGGGCCACCAGCAGCACCACTGAGAAGCCAGTGCCATAATTTGTTTGTGTGTTAAACTTCTTGTCTCACTCTTCCTCCCAAATAAGCTAAAGTAGGATTAGGCTCCACCCTCCATCAGGCATCAGGAAAGAGCCATTCCATCAGGCGACAGCAGTAAGAGCAAAGAGAAGCAGGGCCACTCCATCACTCAAGTGGAGAGATGTTTGCCTCCTGCTTCTCCTTGAACTGTTTTCCATTCCAACTGGTCGTGATAAGAACTTTGTGGCAAAGAACTAGTGCCCGAGTTTGTTCTCCTCCTCCTTCCTAATGCCTATCATTTTTGTGCCACGCCCTGTAGAATTTAAGCTTGGGGGCAGGGACTGTCTCAGTGCTGAACTTTGTAAGCGGCTGTTGGGAGCTCAAGAGTGGGGCAGAAATGCTTTAAATAGCAAACAAATAGCACCACCATCTCTCTCTCCCAAGGTCCAGGTAAGCGCAAACATTTCTACTTGGTACTCATCATCTGCTTTTCACACGGGTTCTATTGACAGATCCTCCTCACCGTGGCGGCACGGGAAAAACGAGGCAGCCGAGGTTTATTGCTGCAGGAAGATGTGTGCCCTTTTGAGGTCAAAAAGGGAAATTCTGCAGGAAGCTTGAGAGCTGAGGTAGCAGCTGAAGGATGACTCGTGTGAGGAAACAAAAACAGGGGGAAATCAAGACAACCCCACACTTTGCATCCCTCAGGCTGTCCTGCTGTTCACAGATTCCATGGTCACAAGCCTTCCTACATCAGCCAGGCTGGCTTTAAATTTCAGTGTGGGGACCAGAGGGAACGGGTGGGAGAGAGTGTCAGATTATGCACAAGGTAGCCCTTTTCATTTTGCAATGTGACATTCTGTCGCTACTCCTATGGTCCCCTAACTGCTGTCAGCTACAGAAATTTGTGCTGGGGTGGGAATGGGACCACTGCCTAGATCTTGTGAAGCCACTTGTTCTACTGTTGCCTTTTCTTCCGTATCTTTCCATTCATATCTGCAGAATAACCAAAAAGATCGCATTCTTACTGAGGATTTGCCTGAGGCGTTCAATCAGGGATATGAGAGATAATTCAGTGCGATTCACATTTTCATCCTCAGGCTCCTAATTTGCAGTTCGTGAAACAATACACAAACCAAAACACAGCTATCCTTTGAAAAATCTCACTTTTGTTGCCATACAGTTCCCCCACCAAATAATGTGTCTGAAAATGACTGTTTCAGGGGCAGAAATGTACATCAAAATGTGTAGCCAGTGAAAACTGCACAGGAAAAGGCATCATATTAGAGAAACTGCTTACCAAAAAAGTGTATACATCGGGGGGGGGGGGCTGCTCTAAAGTGCCAGTGAATCCAATGAAGAATTGTGGAGAACTGAACATAAGCTGGAAAAATGAAAAACACGGAAATTGACAGAATGTCATGGACTGGCTGGATGCAGAGGAGTGGTGGAAGGTACCAGCTGGGGAACCCCCAAGAGAAGAAGGCTCAGAGCCAGAGGATTGATGGTGGGGTGACAATGAGTGGTCAGAGGGAGAAGGGGGGGGACTGGGAGGTGGAGGTGTGGGAAACTGAAGAGCTAACAGGGTTTAGTGAGCAGGAAGAGGCTGTGGCAGAAAGCAGTGCAGAAGCAGAAGCAGATGCAGAGGGATGGATCAAGAGAGAGAGTGGAGGCAAGCTGCTGAAGAAGCCAAGGAGTCCCTCCTCCCTGGTCTTCCAGAACACAGAGCGAAATGAAGAGGGCAGAGCAAAGAGAGACAAGACGACAGAGCCATAGCTACTTAGGAAGGACCCAAGGGAGGAGAAGTCTTAGGCAACTGTGGGAAGGCGGGCACCTTCAGTCTTTTCTTTTTCTTTTTTAAAATACATTTTTATTAAAGTTTTGCATAAACAGATATACATCAAAAGGAAAAATACACAAAAGGTCATAGCAGTATGGATACATAGGCTAACATTTCCTTTCTCCCAACTATATATATAAAAGAATAAAGTAAAATGAAATCGTCAAAAAGGAAAAAAAGAAAGAAAAAAAAGAAAAGAGAAAAGAGGGAAAAAAAGGAAAAAAACAAACAAAAAACCCCACAATGTTTTGGGCTCAACCGAGCCCTAGACTCCCTTCCACCCTTTTGGTAAGTATCAAATATTTACCTCTGTTACGTACTTGATTTTTAATCTTTAAGTCTTAAATTCACTCGCTGATAGAATTGTTCTAACCCCGCCAGTTCAGTTTATGAATTTGTTCCAATATAATTCCAATATTTACTCCAATTTTTCTGGAATTTCTGTTCATCTTGATCTCGTATTCTGCCTGTTAGTCTATCAAGTTCAGCATAGTTTACCATTTTAATCTGCCAATCATTTATGCTGGGAATGGTTTCCACTTTCCAGTATTGTGTCCACATAATTCTTGCTGCCGTGGTGGCATAAAGAAATATCGTCCTGTCTTCTTTTTTGATTTCTTTACCCATCATTCCCAGCAAAAAGGCTTCAGGTCTTTTGGGAAAGGTATATTTAAATATTTTTTTGAGCTCACTGTAGATTGATTCCCAAAAGCCTTTCGCCTTTTTACATGTCCACCACATATGGTAGAGGTCACCCTCCACCTCACCACATTTCCAGCATTTCTTATCCTTTAATCTATACATTTTGGCTAATTTCACCGGTGTATGGTACCATCTGTATAGCATCTTCCAAACATTCTCTCTCAGTGTCATACAGGCCGTAAACTTTATATTGCTATTCCACAATTCCGACCACCTTTCAAAGTCAATATTATAGCCAAAGTCAATTGCCCATTTAATCATCGCCTCCTTCACCTCCTCGTCTTTTGTATGCCACTCTAGTAACATATCATAGATTCTGGACAATATTTTGTTTTTACCTTCTATTATCTCTATGTTAAATTTCGATTTTTTATCTTCAAAACCTAGGTTCTTTTTATCCTCTTTTAACAAATCATTCACCTGGTGATATTGCAACCAACCAGTGAATGAACTTTTTATCTCTTCATAGGGTCTAAGTTTAGGCCCTTGTTCTGTTTTTCTTAGAAGTTCTTCATAGGTGGCGTTCTTCTCCTCCGAATTTGTTTTCTTGATCGTTAAGACCTCTATTGGGGATATCCACCAGGGGGTCTTTTTTTCCAGGAGATTTTTATTCCTTTCCTATACCTGGTATATTGGCCCCCTGAAAATATGGTTCATAAAGCTCCTGTGGACCTTCACTTTCCCATACCAAAGGTACGAATGCCATCCGTACCAATTATTAAAACCCTCCAGGTCCAGTAAGTCTTTATTCTCCAGTTTTATCCAGTCTTTTAACCAAAGTATGCATGCCGCTTCATAATACAAACTCAAATCCGGAAAGGAAAAACCCCCTCTTTCCTTTTTATCTGTCAAAATTTTCATTTTTATCCGTGGTCTTTTCCCCTGCCAGATATATTTCGCCAGGTCTCTCTGCCACTCTTTACACTGTTTTAATCCTTTAAGTATGGGGATAGTTTGAAATAGAAACAGCATTCTAGGTAGAATATTCATTTTAACAACTGCTATCCTCCCCAAAAAGGAGAATTTCATCCTCCCCCAAATTTCCATGTCTTTCTTTATATGGCACCTTCAGTCTTTTCAACTGACTCCCTGAGGCAAGACCTACTGAGAAGGGTTGCTGTGACTACTAGGACTGAGCTCTTTTTTTGTTTCTTTGAATAAAGAGTTAACTTCACTGACACTGGATGCTTTTTTGCTGACCTGTCCCTGACTCCAGCTCCTTACAGAGATTCATCCATTCTTATTTTCAAAGCACCATCCATTTTCATATCGAACTCAAGAGTTTCCAAGTGGGATTGGTTACCCTAGGGTGTGTCTAACGTGACTGAAGCTCATGGGGTTTGCGTGCAAGAGGCATGAGGGCTTAGTGGCTTCCCTGCATAATTAGGAATTGTGAATCTGTCAATTTTGGTTTCTTTCAGTTTCTCATTTTTCCACTCCGAAGTTCGGTTCTCCACATAAATTTGCAGGTTTTTTTGTAAGTCCACATGAAAATTTGTCAGCATTTTTGTGCAAATTTATCCAGGTATACACACTTTGCTATGTAATTCTGCCTAAGAAACAAATTTTTGCAAAGCAATTCCCTCTATTATAATGCATTTTTCTATGTTGCTTTCACTAATGTATGCACATTTCACCATAGCTTATGCATTTTGTACACTCTGCTTGGCTGGAGAACTGGATTGCAAAACACGAATAAGTGCAAATCTCTGAAGACAGTCGACATATTGTTTCAGAAAAGGTGAATTTGGCGAGTTCCCTTTAAATGCAAACTGAATCAAATTTCTCACCATCCACACTCGTAATGCACAGAGATGCGCAGGCAAAGGGATCATTTCCAAAATACACTACAAGAAAGAACAGAAAGGCAAGGTTCTTCTCATTACTCTGACCCCCTCACACAGTCCTTGGCCAGCCTCAAAGCCTTTTGTCCATCTTTAAGGCTGGCCTGACCTTTGGCATCTGTGCTCCATGGAGATGATCAAAGGGTCAGATTCACGGGTTCGTAAAATTGCAGAACGTGACAGGCGGAGTTTGCAAACAGCTGGTCAAGCTTATGGAGCTGTTATTGCAAAAGGGTGGGATGAGGGGGCCTGGCTTTCAAAGCTTGCAGAAAAATGTGCTCTCAGTTTACCATGATCAAGAACAAAGAACAAAGAAAAGCAGAAGATACACGCAAACAGAAAGGGTATCAATGCCTCTAGGGAAAGAAGGAAGAAGAAGAAGAAGAAGAAAGGATTCTCTCTCTAGATACATTGGTTCTTCTATCACACACATCTATTGCCTGCAGAATAAAAACAGAAAACTTCAGGAAAGTGTCATAGCCTTGCAGATGCTGAAGACCATTGCTTTATAGCTCAGTTGGTTAGAGCATGGTGCTGATAACACCAAGGTCGCAGATTCGATTGCCATACAGGACAGCTGCATATTCCTTAACTGAAGGGAATTGGACTAGATGATTCTCAAAGGTCCCTTCCAACTCTATGTTTCTATGATTGTGGCCAGAATCCTACGTCATGCAGGCAACTTGTTTATCATTCAATAAGTATCCAGCTTCTTATTTGGGGTCCTCTGCTGAGCAAGCAGATTTATTTATCTATGTATTCATTCCTAAAAGTATTTCTGTTACCTCCATATCGTGAAATAGCATGGGTGCTAACCATGTCGAAACATAAACCGCCAGTTTAAAAAGCCAAATCAAACTCGGGTAACAACATTAGTGCAACAGGAAGATCCCATTGCCCTGGACTCCGTGTCAGCAATGGGAAAATGCCATTCATAGGTCTGGTTCAAACATACATGTAATGTGATCAACACACACCACAGCAATGCCTCTAGAACAATGATAGGTCAAGAGACAGCATCATTCCAAGTAAGACAGTGTGGGGGAGGTTGTGGGTCCGTTGGGCTCCCGCTGCTTTTTCTGAACCCCTACCCACAATTTCTAGAATCTCTCCCCTCAATATTCCTGGATTTCTCTCTCCCTTGACTCTCCTGCACCCTTCTCCCACCATGCCCCGCCAGCTCCAAATCTGAATTTAGTGGCCAAAGTAAATCTTCATCTTGATCTCTAGTATTCATATAAAACAACTGAACAGTCACAGATAATGGGAAAAGACTCACATTGGTCATTGTGTAACCTCACTCTGCATCCAGAGAAGTGAAGAGATATGTCTTAGTTTGGATCGTACAGTGGGAATGGGGCATGGAAATGGGTGGTGAAACAGGCTCCCTGTGCGAAAAGAAGGTCTGCACAGCCACAACTTTAAATCACCAGCTTCCATAAGCAAACACTGATCTCTGCAAGCCATACGAGGTCAAGGATGAGAACGCGCCTTACTCAGCCAACTGCATGATGCTATGTGGTATCAGGTTAGCTGTTCTTATGATTTATTCAAATAGTCATCACAGTCTATTTTTACTATGGGAGTGATGATATCCGCTGATAACAATTAATCACATATACGTGTAGATTAGTTAGGAGCCAGAGCATTGCTAAAATGGTGCCGGAAGCCTGCAGTCAAAGAACTGGCTGGCGGGTTCCATTCAATATGTAAAATGCAAGCACAGCCACCGCTCTTCAGTTCTAGAGTTGCTGTAGTTACAGTAGAGGTAAAGCAAACAGTTTCCAGGTGGAAAAATAAAGCCTTCTCTCCCACCTTCTATGTTGTCCCAAAGGCTGTAAGCAATAACGGCATTGCCTCCATTATTCACAGCAGAGCTCTCCTCTTAAGCGTCTCCCTCTGCCGCCATCTTGAATACCTCCCCACCACCTCCAGAGTTGCCGCTTTTAACAGCAGCCTGATGGAGGTGACGCTTTTCCTGGAATGGAGGTACTATTTATTGATTTGTGCAATTTATATCCTGCCCTTTCGCCCAAAGGAGCCCAGGGCAGAAGACATGGCAATGATAAAACATTAAAAAGAATCTACAAAAATGTTAAAACGTTCTTTTAAAACACTTACCCCCACCAGGGATCTCTGGGTTGCTGGGAACAAGGCTTTTTCAGCCATCAAATACCCGCGTAAACAGGAATGTTTCTCCTGAAAGTCTATAATGGGGTAGACAGCTGCACCTCACTAGGGAAGGCATTGTACAAGCAGGGAACCACCACGGAAAAGCATAGCTGTCAAGTGTCCCTTATTTGAAGGGACAGTCCCTTATTCCAGCGCCATGTCCCACTGCTGTCCCTTATTGATGGATGTCCCTTAAATGTCCCTTAAATGACGTCCCTTAAATTTCAAAGGAAGCAGCTCCTCTCCCTCCCTCCCTGCCGGCCAGGGAGGTGGGAGGCTCCAACTGTGTTGCTTGGCTGTGTTGCTCACCCAATAAGAAGCCTAAGAACGACTGGGGGGGTGGAGCTTGCATGCCTTGTGCTGATCAAATCAGCTGAGTTCCCTGGGGACTCGCCTTTGCTCAGCGCTTCCCAGCGGAGAGGTGATGGTGGTTTTCCTTGAGGCTTCGTTTGGCTGCTGGCTGGGCTTTCTGCCTTTGGCTCAGAGTGGCTCAGAAGTTGAACATACCTGTGCTGAGTGCTCGGATTGGAATCGGATGGATACGTCATAGTCGGCCCACTCACCCTTGCCGGCGAAAAGGTCTGTCTGTAGCGGGGGTACATGGTGGGGGAAAAGGAAAGGAGATCTCGTGGGAGGGGGGGCTTTTGGATTTGTTTTGGAGGCCATTCGATTGACTTATGGGGGGAAAGAAAGGAGCTGGTTGACTAAAATGGTGGGTGACTGGCGATCTCGTGACGATCTCGTGTGTGTGGCTAGTTAATGCAAGCTGAGGGGTTTTTTGAATGCTGGACGCCATTTTGTTGCACGTGCTGCTGCAAACTTTGCAGTGCAAAGCCAGGCCGGGGAGCCATCTTAAGTTGAGGCTGCATAGGCCTTGTGGTGCATGTGATTCAGATTCTATTCAGTTGAACCTCTGGTTACAAAGTTGGTTGGACAGTGTTCTCGGAGCTACCAGCATGAGTTTGACCAGACTGCAGGAGGACAGGAAGACTGGAGTGCCTGGAACAGGTGAGGCTGCAGGTCCCTTATTTTGGCTGCTGGTCCCTTATTTTCAAATCTGTAAGTTGACAGCTATGGAAAAGGGCACAATACCAACTGGGCAAGGCCTGACCTGCCGATTGTAGGGTCCGAGATGGGAAAGGAGCTCTTTTAGGTACAAAGTGGGGAAGCAGGCATCTGCTTAGTCCATCTCTGAAGTTGACCAGAAGGAGTAAGAGATAAGAATCTAAGCAAGGGGTCAGAGGCAAGGAACACAACAGAGCCATGAAGGTTTTTGTTGCTCAGGCAAGGTCTTAGTCCAAACAGGAAGTCCTTTATAGCGCTTCCTGTCCAGGAAGGCCCAATGGCCACCTTAGGTGGACAGGGCCAGCCCAGACACTGACAGTACTTCACTGCCTGGGAAGATGCTCCAATTGGCTCCAAAGTTCTCGGTTTTAGCCCTGGCAGCTCCTGGCAGTCAACCCATTATTCTCTCAGCCTGCTATTTCTTCACTCATTCCTCATTTCTCTTCTCCATTCCATTCCTTCAGCTCCATTTATCAACTTTGGGTGGTTTTAATCTCAACCAAACAGACAACCTTCCCTTGCCTCTGCAAAATCTAGGGAGGATTATCGTCCCTGACTGGGTTCACAGTACAGGCATAGGTTTTCCTTAATCCCTTTCCTTGTTGACTTGTGACACATAATTTAACAATATAAGAATCCTCCTGGATCAGGTCAAAGACCCATCTAGTCTAGCATCCTGTATCCAGTGCCAAATAGATGCCAATGGGAAGCCAGAAAGCACAAGATGTGAGCAATAGTCCTCTCCCACTGTTATTCTCAAGCAGCTAATACTTGTTTTATGTTCTTCATTTCCCTCCAATGATCTCCCCATCCACCCCATGCTGCAAAAAATAAATAAATGACAGAGCACATGCTTTTGTTATACAGATTGATTGGTTTACTCAAGCAATGGCAGGTCCTCACTTCAGTTTAATACTTTAGCTGATCAGCTTGGTTGCCTCTCATGTCTCTTCCAGCTAGACAAATCTACGGTTCTCCTGGCTAAGCTAGTTTTCTGTGTAAATCAATCACTGATGGGAAGAGGAAGCAAGGGGACTAGGAATAGAGGCAGAGCTGGCTTTGCTCAACCAAGAGAACTGGCAAAGTCTCAATGCTTCTGTAAGCTCTGCCAAATGCACAGAACTTTCACCATAAGCTAACAGACGACAACTGGCATTAACAGTATAATGAGCACCAAAATCAATTACAGGCAGCGCAAGCAGGCAGTCCGTGGCCCTAGGGCTCTCAGCCTAATTTCAAAAGCCCTCTGCAAGTGATCTGTCCAGACCTTTGGCAACAGCCATTTCCCTCTCCCAAGAGCCTACTGGGTGTGGAGAAAGGGAGAAAGAGAGAGAAGTGGGTGACGCTCCCCATCAGACTCTGCTATACACACTTATTCAGGAAACACTGAGTCCAGGAAAAACATGGGCATAAAAGCCATAGTCCATCTCTCCATTTAAACAAAGGAGGACAAGGGACAAGGTGCCTGCAAACATTATACTCCAATATGTGCACCAACCTTTCAATATGTGCACCAACAACCAATATGTGCAGCAACCTTTCCAGATCATTGTTGTACATCAGGAGTGGCTAACCCGTAGCTCTCCAGGTGTTCCTGAATCACAGCTCCATCACCCTCAGGTCAGGAATGATGGGAGCTGGAGACTGACAACATCTGGAGGGCAAGAGATTAGTCACCCCTGTAGAACTAATTGCACACAGAAAACATTGTTGGCTGTAACACAGACTCAATGAAGACTAGTTAAAATGCATCACACTCTATCCCTTTTTCTTCGAATTGGGGTGTATTATTTCAGCAAGTTTCCAGAACACCAACTACAACATTGTGGGTGCCTCCTTATGGGCCCTGTAACCTCTGTCAAATGCAGGATAAAATGCCAATCGAGTTACTTACCATTCAGCGAACTTTGGAACAGATCAGCTGGAAAGGCAGATAGCTCAGGATCCAGTTCCAGAAGGTACCTATTAATATAATAAAGTATATTGTGTAAGAGATGGACAAATCCGTCCATTTTGGTTTCTCTGTGTTTCTCATGTTTTCAGCCTGCAGCTTGGTACCCCACATTTCTGCATCAGTTTGCTAAATTTTCAGTTACAAGTCCCAATGAAAATTGATTATTTTTTCCAAATACTCATTGCATTTCCATCCAGTAACTCTGGGCAACTTTCTCTCTCTCTCTCTCTCTCTGAACCAATAATACAAAAATAATACAAACATGGAAATCTAAAATACAGTGTAAAACCAGTATGAAACATCAATGCAAAATATATATTTTAAAGCACTAAAAATACTGGCCTTGCAGTGTAAATAGGTCTTCAATTGGTTGAAAAGTTCTGAACCAGAGTCATTTGGATGGATTTACATAGTTAAGGAAACCCAGTACAATAACCTTGCTATTGACTTCCCATTAAGATGAGTACCACCACAGAACCATTTATTTTTCTATGGCCCACAAGCAGTCTGGGACCAGGGTATCTGAGCAGACACGAGACAAATTCTGTTGTATCTTTTGTCCTCTTTTGGCGATGCATTTCCTCTTTTTTGGAAATGCGCAAATGGCCAACCCAGCCCTGACTATGGCCTGATCCCATAGCTCCTGGCTCCAGACTCCACCCCAGGCAGCTGCCCTCATCTCAGCCCAGACACTAGTAATATAAAGGAAGATACATGGCCAGTTTTCTCTCCATTTAGAAGAATTTCAGCTGGAAACTGCAGCTGGTATCAAAAAAAGAAAGAAAATGTGTGCTGTTATTATGAAAACAAAGTGCATTCATTCATTACATTTCATGTTTCAGTTCCCAATAGCTTTGAAAGTAAAAAAATTGTTTTATGGCTACATTTGCTACAGCGGACTTTGGTCTTTATGACTTGAGTTTAGCATGTAAAAGTTTCTACCATTTACACCATTAGAGTTTCCACTTTTCAATGAAGAGGAAATATGGTACAGCACAGAGAATGCTAAGGCTGGGGCCAACGAAACCCTTTCCCTCAGCCAGAAAGCTCAAATTTCTTAGGATTGCAAGGCTACCCTGGATGAAGAAATTGAACTCGGAGTATGGGTTCTACCAAAATCTTCCATGCTCAGATCAATACGATACATAGGCAAAGTAGGTTTCACGGGAACAGTGGGCAAGCTAAGACATTGATCCAACCCCTATGATCCCATCATAAGGAAACTGGGGGGGGGGCAAATGGGGTGGTTCCTTGGACTGGGCCATCCAAAGGAAGCTTTGTGACTGAGGCAGGATTCAAACCCAGAGCTCCTCAGGCCTAGGCCAACACTCAAACTGTGGCTACGCTATGCTTGTTCCATCCTGAGACTTCTCTCAATCTAGATAGAACTCCGCAAAGTTCGCAAACATGTATTTTATTGACGTTCACAAGGCTCATGTAGAGGTATTTCCTCACATCCCAGTAGGCTGTTATTTTGGCTCTGAATGAATATGGTTAGGAAGTTTTTTATGAAGTTCTGTAAGAATGAGTGAGCTTCCTGGACTTGAAAGAACTAAACAAAACTAAGTCGCAAAGGAGAGAGGGAGGTTTTCCCCGCTCTGGGCAGAGCCAATAGAAACTAGAATATTACTGCGCCTTCATTTCCCAGCCTGCCTTGAGATCTGGAATGGGGAAAGGCAGGACCTTATTATTCCTTCTCCTTAATACTAATACATAGATTTGCTATCACCAAATAACTGAACCCTATTGGTCTGCCAACTTGCTTCACTGCCTACAGTGGACACAAAGATCTCTCCAACATCATCCCAGTGACAGTGCAGTTGCTATTCTAAAAGAAATAAAAAACAAAGCATGAAGGTCCCCAGAAAATAGGGGAATAATGGGAGCATAGTATTTTGAGCCTAAATCTACTTGTTCTGGATAGAGATGATTAATCCTGCTCGATTTTCTTATTTTCTGTGGGTGGTATTCAATACTAGTTGTACCACTAAAGTTAATGGACATATAACTGTACAACCATAGAACTGGGAGGGAAACCAAAGTTCCTCTAGTCCAACCCCTGCAATGCAGGAATTTCCAGGTGGCCCAATTTCCAGGTGGATTGAACCCGTGACCTTGGTGTTATCAGCACCATGCTCTAACCAACTGCGCTAACTGACATTACTAAGTTAAATTCATTGTGTCTGAGCAAGAGTTGTGCTGCCCCTGCTGCCACCCACATCCAGTAGTAGGCAAAACATTAACTGAGGCTTTAATTCAAAATTATGTGGGCTATTTTGTAGAGCTATAAATTTGTCCCCAAGAACAAAAACATCAAACGGTTAGTTGTTGTTTAGTCATTTAGTTGTGTCCAACTCTTCGTGACCCCATGGACCAGAGCATGCCAGGCACTCCTGTCTTCAACTACCTCCCACAGCTTGGTCAAACTCATGTTGGTAGCTTCAAGAATGCTATCCAACCATCTCGTCCTCTGTCGGCCCCTTCTCCTTGTGCCCTCCATCTTTCCCAACATCAGGGTCTTTTCCAGGGAGTCTTCTCTTCTCATGAGGTGGCCAAAGTATTGGAGCCTTAGCTTCACGATCTGTCCTTCCAGTGAGCACTCAGGGCTGATTTCCTTCAGAATGAAGAGGTTTGATCTTCTTGCAGTCCATGGGACTCCCAAGAGTCTCCTCCACACTATAATTCAAAAGCATCAATTCTTCAGCAATTTTTATGGTCCAGCACTCACTACGGAGAAAACCATAGCTTTAACTATACGGACCTTTGTCGGCAAGGTGATGTCTCTGCTTTTTAAGACGCTGTCTAGGTTTGTCATCGCTTTTCTCCCAAGAAGCAGGCATCTTTTAATTTCATGACTGCTGTCACCATCTGCAGTGATCATGGAGCCCAAGAAAGTAAAATCTCTCTCTCACTGCCTTCATTTCTTCCCCTTCGGTTTGCCAGGAGGTGATGGAACGAGATGGTAAGTATCATTCTTAAAAGAGGTGCACACCCTCCCCCTTCTCTCCTTCATAGAATTGTAGAGGTGGAAGTGACCCCAAGGGACATCTATTCCAACTCCCTGCAAGGCAGGAATCTCAGCTCAAGCATCCATGCCTCTTTCTAAGCATGCACAAGTTATTTAAAAACAGGGGTGCAGACCTTTGGGCCACCAGATACTTCTGGACTCCTATCAACCTTGACCATTGGCCATGCTGGCTGGGCCTGAAGGAGTCCAGCAACTTCTGAAGGGTCACAGATTTCTCTCTTACTCCCCCCCCATCCTTAAAGCAATGAATGCATGCTTTGACATCTGAGCCACTCATTTTAATCCCATGCAAATGTATGCAGATATATCTGATTAATAAACTAACACTCGGATGATTAATTGACTAGATGTAATCATGTGACAGTCCTGTTATTTTGCATTTGGGTATGTATATCTTGTGCTACAATTGCCTTTGCCCGTAAGTGCACAAAAGAAGGGAAACGAATTGGGCCCCAGCACTGGCACATTTCTAAAGGGGGGGGGACAGAACAGACATGCACCACTCATAACTCAAATTGTATTTTGGATTTGAGCAACCACATCCAAAGTAGAAAATGTTTTGTAGAAAGGAGCTTTCTATTTGCAAAGGGACACAAATTGATCTGCACACACTCTCCTCTGCAAGTCCCATAGCATCTCATGGTCACAAAGCACTCACATAACCACCCCTCTTTTCCCCAGACCTGTTTCTCAGTGACCCATTGTTCATAGCAATGCTTTAAACAGCTCATATTTTGTTAATTGTACAAGCCTAATGGAGGAATGTATTGGCAAGAAGGGGTAATAGCCATCAGGCCAGCAATAAAACAAAATTAATGGTCCATGGGAAGAAATCATGTCCACTTAATATCAGCTTTGAAACTCTAATAAAATAATGTGATACCAATGGCAGCTTCTCCCTCACACATATGCACACCCCGAGCATGCAGATTGCTTACACCACGTTAAATCACTCATATAAAGCAGACCCCGTTCGGCTGAAGCTCACAAGATCCTCCCGGGAACATAGCAGACCGGAAACATTTAGCGTAAGGCTCATTACCGACATGCACAGCTGTAGCAACACCCACAAGATCCAGCCTAGAGGCAACACAGGAAAAAAACACACCAGGAATAGAGGATGAGGTCTTCATCAGTGCTCTCTAGTCCTTTAGCAAAAAAACAACCCATTAGGATAGAGCCTGGAAACCCAACTCCACAACGGGCAAGTCTGATGGGCAAGCATCTCTCTCCATCATTAGTGATGGATGAATCTGTCCATTTCACTTTCTCTCGATTTCTCATTTTTCCAAACTTATGTTTCACACCTCTACATCAGTTTGCTAATCTTCTCTTTTTTAAAAAACAAGAAACCTTCACAAATATTTGTTAGCATTTTAGCGCACATTTTCCCCAATCGACATATTTGCAATTTTGCTTTAAATACATATTTTTGCAAGCTGTTTCCCATAAATAACGCATTATATTATTTTATTATTTTTATGCACACTCTCCCCTAACACGGCACATTTTTGCACAAATTTTGTTGCTGCTGGAGAACTGCATTGTGAAATGCGTAGGAGGGAGAATTCCGAAGAGGAATTGCACACCTTGGGCCAAAGTGTGACCCAACTAACACGTTATGCTGGGTGCAATACTTTAGCGCCAATGTTTGGTGATGTAAGAGAACTTTGCAGCAATTCTGCCTCTCCCGATTTCTAGCCAAATGTGAATGCGATGGGGGAAGGGGGAATCATTCCACTTCCTACATGGTCACATGCACATCAAATTAGCATTAAATTAGCACGGCAAAGCTTAGAAAGATCGTGTGATCACCACCCATCATGGTCATTGTGATTGCTTTCTATAGTTAGAAGCTTTGCAGAGACATGTCACAGACTGTACCTGAAGTTCATGGGCCATTTGGCCTGTTTGTTGAGAATAATGATAAACGATAGAAGCACATGCATTACTCATGTGTTTGCTTTTCATCTGCAAGCCACTCCTTTGTGGGGGTATACATTTGTTAATATAAAAATAGCCTGCTGGATGAGGCCAGTGGCTCATCTGGTCCAGTATCCTGGTCACACAGCAGCTGACCAGATCCCCATGCGAAGCCCAAAAGCGGTACCTGAGTGCTACAGGACTTCACATGCTCAAGATATTTCTATATGCACCGCCTCAGAGAACACAGGAAGCTGCATTATTTATACCTTGTTAGAACATTGCCCTTTGAACCATAATACTACAGAACTAGCAGTGGCAGCAGCAGCTTGGTATCAGCCAGATGTCTTTCACGCCACCTGCTCCCTGGTCATTTTTCTACGTTTCTGAACACAATTCAAAGTGTTGGTGTTGACCTTTAAAGCCCTAACCTGCCTCAGCCCAGTATACCTGAAGGAGCGTCTCCACCCCCATCGTCCTGCCCAGATGCTGAGGTCCAGCGCCGAGGGCCTTCTGGCCATTCCCTCATTGTGAGAAGCAAAGCTACAGGTGAAGGAATGGGTTTCCAAAACCCAAAACTGACTGTGCAGGCAGTTTTTAAACTGCACCAAAATCCCTATTTCTCCTTAGCTAAAATGCATAAACTTTAGCCGTTGAGCAAATGCAAAACAAGAACACAGCTCTCTCCCTTATCAGTTTGACGGCAAGACTGGCCTTGACTTTACCAGTAGAACAGACACAGACATATCTTATGTCCTGACCACAAATGATGCAGAAACCCAAGTCTGGGACTAACGCCAGAGCATGTTCTCGGAAGTAGTGACCTCTTGCTCCAAGATAGGAGTAGGAACAGGAATATCCTTTTATGGTCAGGAGTGCAGGAAGGAAATCCCTTTTATGGTTAGGAGTGCCGGAGCAGGAACATATGTGATGTCAACCTACGTATACAAGCTGACGTGGTTGGAAGGAAGGAGAGGGTGCCTGGAGGATATATATACTGCATGAAACTTGTCATTTCTTTGGACTTGCTGTGGACTTGATCGCGCAAGTGCCTTCTGCTATCCGCAGAGCAGAATAAACTCTTTCTTTGAATCAACCTCAGGTGTCATTTGACTTCCTTCCTCCTGTCCCGGAGCAACGCAGACCCAATCGGTGAATTCCAATAAGGCTACATTTCTTGGGGGCTCGTCCGGGATTCTGCATTCTCCGAGGACAAGGACGAAGGACCGAGGCGTCACTGCTTAGTGAACAGCTCGGTCGGCGTCGGTGGCTCCAAGCGCGCACCCTACCATTTCTAGGGGGAGCCCCCCACCCCGTACCTGAGTGGAGACACAGCAGAGATGGAAGAAAGACAGCAGCTGCACGGGAAAAGGGTGCCCAAGGGAAGGGAAAGGTAGGCTCCACAGCTTGTTTTGTGGGAGTCAGGGGCCTGAGTCAGCCCCACCCAGTAGGAGCAGTAGGGTGCCGCTGGGTTCAACCAGTAGAGAGCAGTAGTGTGCCACTGGTTTGCTGGTAGAAGAGCAGTAAAAGTGCCACCGGCATTGGGAAGTTTATGGGTAAAGGGGATTGGGGAGGTGAATGAGGTTTGTATGTGTATGGGGGTTTGTATGTATGTGTATTTATTTGTGTATGGGGACACTCCAGTGAATGTTTTGAGTGGATGAGACGTTGGGGCTCAGAGCCACTGGCAAAGCAAAGTGTGGTCCTTGAGGTGCGTTTCCTAGCGACGCGAGTCCGTCTAGGCTACTGACAGGACGCGGAGAAAGGTGACTGAGTGAATAATTACATTAGGTGGTCGGAGTGTCCCAAAATCATGGGGGGAGCAAGCAGTAAATTGACCCCCCTTGCAGTGTTCTATTTTGGGGACAACTGGAAATGTCAAGCTACAGTTGAAAACCCTTGTAAGCTCCTTTCTGTATTCTGGCAGTGACCAGCATAGGTGCGTCCAGTTGGCTTGTATTGTATTACCAACATGTGGAGTCCGCGAAAAAGAGATATGTGCTCTGCCAACGTGCAAGAGGCGCCAGGAATAGAACCCTGCATGAAGGGGTTCCCAATTCTGCCACATCTACTGTGCTGCATCTCAGGGGGTTGGGAAACAGACCTTAAAACACCTAGAATCTTGCAGATTACAAGTATATATAAAAAAAGGGATTATTTGGTCTTTAACATTAAAAGTGACATGAGTTGCTCATGAGGTCAAATTTTATATTTTCATGTTAAAGGTGGGAAGGTTTCAATTACTAATACAATCATGTAATCATGTACTGGTCTCAGAATTTGAGTGTCATCAATTCACTGTGCTTTGAGCTACCTGGTACCTTAATATTTTTGTTAAAAGTTTGTTTCTTATTGACTCTGTTGCATAGGTACCCTGGGTGATTTAGAAACCACTTGTTAAATGTTGATCAAAAGTAAAAATGTACAAATGTACCCCTGCAGTGTGTGTGTGCTAAACACAGAAAATGGGGCCAAAGAACACTCAGGAAAATTACAAAATTACTAAATATTGCATGGCATGCCAGCCCCCAGAACATGAGCAAGAGTACCTGTGTCATTTAAACATATGACCACTTTTTGTTATCATAGAGGCGGTTCTGTAAATTTGACATACTTTTACAAGTAGCAGTAAAGGGAATTTGCAATATTTGCAGACCTGTGTTTTAAAACTTAAAGGGGCGTGCAAGTTAGAGTTTATTATAAATCTCAGCTCAGTTTAAAATAAGGATGAGCACACTATTTGATACCAAAATTGATTTTTGCACTACCTTTCTTCTGATATATTTTTGAAATGTGTATAATTTTTATTTGTAAAAGGGATGAACAATTTGTCCACAAACAGAGCGGCGGGGAGAGGAAAATCCAATTTCCTGCTCAATTCCAATTCCCTGTGCTATTTGGGGCCAGAGCACCTAGGGTTGCCATAGTTCAGAAAGTGAAAATCCGAACACAAAAGTTGCTGAGCCGTTTGTGTCAGGGGGTGGACTGAGGAGGAATGGTGGGGGGCACCACCCCCTTCTTCTGAACAGGAGGACAGTATAGATTCAGAACAGTGGTTTGCAGAAGGGCATAGTTCAGAGGCTGCAGCAGGGAGAAGCTGGGAAGTATTGGAAGAACAGCAGGAAGAAGCAGCACCAGGAGAAGAGACAGCTGACAGACCCCTTGGAAAGCATTCCTGACCCCCCCCCCCACTTCCAGGACCAGGCGGGCACTGAGGGTAGTAGAGCAGAGAGCTCAGTGGCAAAAGGCTTAGATTAGCCAACGCAGGACTTACGTAGAATAGGGGAGATGAAGGGAAGGGTGGGACTTTACTTGGAGCAACACCATTTCTTTTCTTTTTTTTATTAATTTTTTGAAAAAAAAATTCTTTTACAAATTTATATAAACACATTCATATTCAATATAATACAAAATTCTTCTAGACTTCCCCCAGCTCCCTCCGCAATCCTCATAATTTTAATTTTAATTCGCATTTCCTTTATAGTTGTATTGCCAGTTTATAAATCTTTACAGCTCTTTTCCCTCTTACAATACCCTTTCTCCTCACAAAGCTTCTTTAAATCCAACTAGCGTTGTCTGGAGCAACACCATTTCTAGAGAGAGACCGCATTCCTTTCTCTCCTGCTGTGATTACTGAATAAACTAATTGGTAAGAACTCTTTTTTAAAATCTGATTCTTTGCTGCCACTGGGGGAGGGATCTGATTCCCTGAAGCCTGACAGTTTGTGAGCTATTTTGAGCTATATATTTTTTTGGGAAATCGCCAAAAACAACACTGCTGACTAGAGCCAGTGTGGTGTAGTGGTTGAGAGCGGTAGTCTCGTAATCTGGGGAACCGGGTTCGGAACTCCGCTCCTCCACATGCAGCTGCTGGGTGACCTTGGGCCAGTCACACTTCTTTGAAGCCTCTCAGCCCCACTCACCTCACAGAGCGTTTGTTGTGGGGGAGGAAGGGAAAGGAGAATGTGAGCCGCTTTGAGACTCCTGAAGGGAGTGAAAGGATCAAATCCAAACTCTTCTTCTTCTTCTTCTTAAGCATATCCGGCGCCATGGTGCAAAGATCCCTCCAGAGCCCCACCCCCCATTTCCCAAAGGTTTATCAACCTTTTCCCAAGCCTCTGTGGGGATTGCTCTCCTCCCGCGGAGGCTTGGGGGGCAAGCTGCATGCCCGCCAGCCATATAGTTGATGGGGTGCAGCTGGCGGACATGCAGGAGGGAAAGGGGAGGCCGCCGGCAAAGCCGCACAGCTCCCCCACTCGCTGGGGCGCTCCTGAGAGGCTGGCGCCCTGGTGCAACGCACCAGAAAACCCCATGGGAAAGACGGCTCTGCTGCTGACATTAGGACGTCTGGCCTCTAACATAGGATTTCCATTTGATCCACAAAAGCTTGTGCTTCTTCCCTCTTCCACAAGAGGCAGTGGTGGCTGCTGACTTGGGTGGCTCTGAAAGAATTCGACAAACTCCTGGAGGCCAAGGCTATCAAGGCAGAGACAGGATGCTTCTGAACACCAGTTGGTGGGAACTGCAGGTGAACAAACGGTGTTGCACTCACAAACGTCTTGGAGGTTCCCATAGGCAAATGGCTGGCCACAATGAGAACAGCATGGGCCATTTGCCTGATCCAGACACTCCTCGTGTGTGCAATTAATCTGTCAGCCAACCAGGCACCTTAAGAGCAGTGCTCGTTCCTTTTGTGCGCATTTGCTATAACACACTTGCTCCTATGGAAATTGCGCAGGAAGGCAAGTTAACAAGAGGTAACCACAAAAGTAGACAGCGATCTCCAACTACCCATAGCCAATGAAGTTCTTTCCCCCTTTTCTTCCTAATTTAACACTAATGTCTCAACACATGAAACAGATCTGTAGAAAATGTAACTTGAGAAAAGAGACATTGCACATACTTTTGTAAACCAAGAAATCTTTAATAAAAACATGTTATTGTTTTTTGTTTGGTTTTTTAAGGCAACAAAGGCATTTGTATTTGTACTTTCTTCCAATAAATTTTTATTATTTTCTTTACACACTTATTTAAACAGTACATTAATAAATGTATAAACCTTTTTGCTCTGCCGAGCTTGCGACTTCCCTCCTTCTCATCATCGAATCCAGTCGCATATTCTAACTCTTTACTTCTTAACATCCTATCTACATTGTAGGAATTACTTCAATCCTGCTAGTGTCTTTAAATTTTTACAGTTGTCATTTAAATATACCATAAATTTACTCCAGTTTTTCTGAAATTTCTGATCATCCTGATCTCAGATCCTGCAAGTCCGTTTGGCCAACTCAGCAAAATCCATCATCTTCGCCTGCCACTCCACAATAGTAGGTATTCCTAGGCATTTGTATTTTTAAAATGAAGTTAGAACACCTCTTGAGATCTACTACCTCTGGTCACTGTGGTGTGTTCCCAGTGGGAAAGGGGAAAGAATCCTCAAAATAACCCTATAAGGACTGAGGTTGGTCAGTGGCAACCGGGATGCTGACTGGCTGTTGTGGAAAGGGAACAGAAAACTAGGAAGGGAAACAGAGCAGAGTGTGGAGTTCTGAACAATAAGGACTCCATGCTGCAACAATCTACTGCAGTTCCCAGTTGTCTATTTTATTTCTATTGTTTGAGATGTAGCATATACAGGCACCTTGCTTTGGTTTCCCTATTGTTGTTTTTGTTGTTGTTGTTTAGTCGTTTAGTCATGTCCGACTCTTCGTGACCCCATGGACCAGGGCACGCCAGGCACTCCTGTCTTCCACTGCCTCCGGCAGCTTGGTCAAACTCATGCTGGTAGCTTCGAGAACACTATCCAACCATCTCATCCTCTGTCCTCCCCTTCTCCTTGTGCCCTCCATCTTTCCCAACACCAGGGTCTTTTCCAGGGAGTCTTCTCTTCTCATGAGGGGGCCAAAGTATTGGAGCCTCAGCTTCAGGATCTGTCCTTCCAGGGAGCACTCAGGGCTGATTTCCTTAAGAATGGATAGGTTTGTTCTTCTTGCAGTCCACGGGACTCTCAAGAGTCTCCTTCAGCACCAGAATTCAAAAGCATCAATTCTTCGGCCATCAGCCTTCTTTATGGTCCAGCTCTCACTTCCATACATCACTACTGGGAAGACCATAGCTTTTACTATACGGACCTTTGTTGGCAAGGTGATGTCTCTACTTTTTAAAATGTCTCTACTTTTTAAAATGATAGGTTTCCCTATTGTATCTGGTCAAAAACATTTTTTAAATGACGACAACAACAAAACACCACCCAAACTTCGGAACTGGAAGCAGGATGGGCACACACACCACAGAGAGCAATCCGCCTTTCAAACTGCCTCTAAGCCGGGGGGGGGGGGAGAAAAAATGATCCACCTTCAGTAAAAGATACCATATCTAACACATAGGCAGCCAAATGATTCTCCCCCCCTTCCTTGATAAGAAACCCTTCTTAACCTGGCTCTTCAGTGATAGGGAACATTAATTTATGCAGAGGGTTTTATCGAGCCTATATGGTGATAATGATTAACATTCCTGAGAAGGTTGCAGCAAAACCTAGCAAGGGGGAAGGCAATTACTTTGATTTCAATGGAAAGTTTGCATCTTAGAGAGAAGGCTGGTTTACAGCCCTCTCCACGACGCTGTAGCTTTTCATCTGCACGTTATTTTTTTATACATAAAACACTCCAATTTGAAGTAGTGCAGGTAGGTCCAAGGTAGACTGTGCCACACACTTTTCTGCAAGTTTGCATCGATACATAGGGTGGCATGCAGTGCTAGTCCTACACAGAGTAGACCCATTGAAGTTAAGAGACACGACTAACTTAGGTTCATTAATTTCAGTGGCTCTGCTCTGAATAGGACATAGCTGAATACCCCCTTACACCTTTATGTTGTGACTGAGATGCTTACAGGGCAATACTATGTGTGTCTACTCACTGGTAAGTCTCATTCAAGTCAATGAGACTGACTCCCAAATAAGTGCATACAGAGTTTCAATGTTAAAAGAGATGTGATTTGCAAGGAGTGCTATTACTACGAAGAAAAACAACTTGTTTATAAACATCTAATCTGAAATGGCATCCTTGCTCACCAGATACCAGGCTGCCTGAAGCTACGATCCCAATCACCTATAATTACATTGTAGAATAGATTCAGATTACAAACGTTATCTGCAAAATAGTATTATAAACAAGTGGACTTGAGTGTGGCACCCACAACAAATGTCTATCGAGTGCAGAAGGATTTCTAAAGGTAAAGGTAAAGGTACCCCTGCCCGTACGGGCCAGTCTTGACAGACTCTGGGGTTGTGCGCCCATCTCACTTAAGAGGCCAGGGGTCAGCGCTGTCCGGAGACACTTCCGGGTCACGTGGCCAGCGTGACATCGCTGCTCTGGCCAGAGCCAGAGCCAGAGCCGCACACGGAAACGCCGTTTACCTTCCTGCTGGTAAGCGGTCCCTATTTATCTACTTGCACCCGGAGGTGCTTTCGAACTGCTAGGTTGGCAGGCGCTGGGACCGAGCAGCGGGAGCGCACCCCGCCGCAGGGATTCGAACCGCCGACCTTTCGATCGGCAAGCCCTAGGCGCTGAGGCTTTAACCCACAGCGCCACCTGCGTCCAGAAGGATTTCTGCTCACACACAAACAAAGCTCCTATTCAAATGGCAATTCCACCATGCGGACACCTCCAGGTCTTGCAAGGAAATGGGTGCGATTGTAATAATCTCCCTTAGATGACTCAGATAATCTCACTTATTACAATGTTATAAATAACCCTTCCCTACAATCTGCTTCTTTGCGGTGGATGTCACAGAAGCTGCAGGTTCGATGACTGGCCAATAGCAGAGAGTAGTTCATATGGGCAAATTGGGTAATGCCCAACTAACCAGCCATTCTCTCCCTGCCTGCCTTCTTACCATAATTCAAAGCAATCAAGCAATTCATCAAAACTGTCAGGTAAAAGATTGACTGCTCACCAAACATGGTCAGCATCCTGTAGCCTTCCAGATGTTCTTGGATTCCAGCTCCCAGCAGCCCCGTGGTTATCAGGGTTGATGGCAGCTGTAGCAACATCTGGAAAGCTGTAGATTCCCCATTCCTGCCATACAACCAACAGTTGGTTTAAAAATCTGGTGCAAGTACATTTTAAACTGCATTTCTGCCTTCCACGCCTGCACAACGCAGTTAGTTAGAAGCTCAAATGGGCTTTAGGTGGGTTTTTATGAAATCTGTCCTTGCGGATTCAAATGTTGTTGTTGTTGTTGTTATCTTTTTTTATACCCTGCCCATCTGGCTGGGTTTCCCCATCCACTCTGGCCGGCTTCCAGCACATATAAAAACATAATAAAACATGAAACATTAAAAACTTCCCAATACAGGGCTGCATTCAGATGTCTTCTCCTGTGTAATTCCTTATCTCCTGGACATCTGATGAGAGGGTGTTCCTCCCTAACTACCTAGGGTGACTCTGAGTAGAATACAGTGTTAAGTAATTAATTCGTTCCGGAAGTCCGTTCTTAACCGGAAACTGTTCTTAACCTGAAGCACCACTTTAGCTAATGGGGCCTCCCACTGCTGCTGTGCCACCGGAGCACGATTTCTGTTCTCATCCTGAAGCAAAGTTCTTAACCTGAAGCACTATTTCTGGGTTAGCGAAGTCTGTAACCTGAAGCGTATGTAACCTGAGGTACCACTGTACCATCTCTCCACCTAATATCTCAGAGGACTGATGCAAGGTTGCAGCAGGATAGCCCTTTGCCCACCACCCTAAAGAACATTAGTAGCTTGACGAATGCCCACCTAATCCAGCATCCTGGGGGCAGGCTTCATGCAGTTGTCAAAGGAAAGGCAACATTTGGTGTGATCCTTCAGAAATGCTGAGCCAGAGCCCCAGAAACTGCTTTGCTTGAAGGCAGCAGGAGGGAAAGCTGTTTGTTGTTCTTGGTACTGTTATACTGAATTTGCGATTTTAATGTTTAATATTGCATTTTGGTTGCTTTTCCTTGCAAGGGTCTTTGAATATTATTTTAATAAAATTGGCGTTGTTATAAAAACTGGGGAGGGGGAATCCTATTCAGTATATTACACACTTAATGTT
Organism: Podarcis cretensis; assembly: GCF_951804945.1. Lineage (NCBI taxonomy): Eukaryota > Metazoa > Chordata > Lepidosauria > Squamata > Lacertidae > Podarcis > Podarcis cretensis. The sequence goes on along the minus strand of NC_137185.1, from coordinate 34,217,097 downwards.
TTTCACTGCAAACTCCTCTGGATATTATTTTAACCGAAAAGCAAGCAACAAATATTAACTACTGCCACTCTAGCAGCAGGGTGATCTGAGTTTAAGCAGAACTTAGAAAAAGTTCTCCCTGTCCATAAAAAAGGAACAATACAAAAAAATATTAGCTTGAATTAAAGTGTACTAGAACACTTTTACTGTACCAGGCACCCCCCAGGAACACTAAAAGTAAAGGGTAAAGGGTCCAGTCGTGGCCGACTCTGGGGTTGCGGCACTCATCTCGCTTTATTGGCCGAGGGAGCCGGTGTACAGCTTCCGGGTCAGGTGGCCAGCATGACTAAGCCGCTTCTGGCGAAACCAGAGCAGTGCACGGAAATGCCATTTACCTTCCCGCCAGAGTGGTACCTATTTATCTACTTGCACTTTGACGTGCTTTCGAACTGCTAGGTTGGCAGGAGCTGGGACCGAGCAACGGGAGCTCACCCCGTCGCGGGGATTCGAACCACCGACCTTCTGATCGGCAAGTCTTAGGCTCTGTGGTTTAACCCATAGCGCCACCCGCATCCAGAAACACTAAGAAACTAAAAAAAAAACCATGCAGTTTTGCCAGGTTCAGTCCACCTGCTTGATTCCAAATGGCAGCCAATTGTATCCAAACATAGATGAAGACCTGCTCCTTGAACTCAGGAGCAAACATGCAAGATTTAGTCACGATATCTTGCAAAGTGTCCGAAGGCAGAGCAAACAAATAAATTTCCAAAATATATAAAAGATGTGGGACACATCAAGATGGCTGCTCCCTAGATTTTCAGTTGGCACTGCAGCCTGCAGCCAGAAAAACAAGATACCTTTCCCAGTTGACATGTAACAATCATTCACTGCTTTTATTACGTGAGCCAAATCACTTAAAATGCAAGACACTGGAAACAATCGCATTATTTCTCCTCCTGCTAAAACCAAGACACATTTAGAACCCACATCTCAACTCAAAAGAATCGGGACAGATTTCCCAAATGGCTACTCAGACCTGATATTACCTAAATTGTTTCCGTCTGTCAACCCAATGGCAGTGAATTATTCAACTCGCAAAAGATGCACGCAGCCATTCTAGAATGGTGGATCAAAGGACCCCAGACATTCGGGAAAGATGCGCTCCAAAAGCAAGATGGAGGAGGGATTAGTTTTAAACAGATTTATACAGGGAATTTGGCAGTCCCCACCCAGTTGAGCTTTCCCAGCATCAGTCAACCTTTCGCATCAGGCTTCTCACTGTATGTCCAAGCTTCTCATGCGCTGTTGCTTGGTGTGTTTTTTAAAAGCTGAAATAATTATAAAATTTTTATTCTATATTTTTACATACATTATATTATCTCCTTCCAATTTTTAAATTTCCCGTACAGTTTTTCCTTCCCCTCCCTTCCCACCCCACCACCCATACCCATTGGAAAGGTTCAAACAATTGTCCTCAGCCACAGGCATAAAAGCTGAAATAATTATACACAAAATGACATGGAAAAAATACACACACACATATATATGAAAGAGTCAAGCCCCCACATTGCACTATATTTTTGCAGCAAAATTTTGTAAGCATTACTACCTAAGTATATTTATACAGTTACACAGCCTTGCTGTACATATCTGGCTATGTGCTGGTTATTTTGGGACTCCTGGAGTGCAGATGAGTATAATGTACATATAATGCTATATGTACAGCAATGCGTGAAAAATATATACATTAATGCACATAGTGTGGCAATTTTATTTTTAGCAGAACTGGGAGGGGAATAACTCACCTCTCTCCAAAACCAAGGAGCGAGAATGGAATTAGAAAAAAAGAAAAAATCTGCGAGGGTATGCTTGACACAAGATTTTCAGAAAATGATATCCCTAGTTCCAATGTAGGTATTCATTTCCACCGATGATTAATTGCAGCATTCCTCATACATTGCTGACACTTATGGCATCAGTGATGAGCACATTAGTGAACAATTTGTTTTCCCTTCCTTCCTGCTTCAATCAAAGTCCCTTAGTCATTCATGTTCAAGCAAACAACTCAGGGAACAAAAGCTTTTATTGTCATGGGAAAAGGTTGAGGAGGTTGTTTCTGAGGTCAGAAAAGAGGGAGAGAGATTCAGCAGTCAAGGTGTTCCCACTAGGGAGGGGGGAGAAATTAGAATCAATTCGCATTTAAAGGTGCAACTCCTTAGTTCACACGTTCTGAAACTTGAGAACTGGAACATGAGAAACTGCTTTGAACTTCACACTGATGCAAATGTTGCGATGCAGTTCTCCAATGAAATAACGGTCACAAAGATTCATATATGGGGGGGGGGGTGCATAAAGATAAATATATTAGTGAAAATAATGTAAAAAACTGCATTACACTAGTCAAAACTGCATGCAAAAATGTGTTTTATTGGGAGAAATTCACACTCAAACACTGAGGAATTTTCATGAGCATTTTTTTTTCTGTTGCAAATTGTTGCAGAAATGTGGGGGACTGACTTAAAGACTTGAAAAATGAGAAAATGAGAGCACCAAACTTGACAGATACATCCATCCCAACTCCCTGCACCTTTGGGTTTTGTTTTGTTTTATTTAGAAAAATTCAGACCATATCAGTGTGCATGTGATGTTAGGGTTTCCTGCCTCACTGTGTATCATTTTACACTGTCTATCTCAGTGGCGCTCCACATGTTTCAGAGGGGAGAATTGGAGGTGGCATTGGAGAGGCAAGGATGCCTGTAGCGGGCACACTCGTAAAATCATAGAATCATAATCATAATAATGCATTATTTGTATGCTGCCCATTGGACTAGGTTGCCCTAGCCACTCTGGGCGGCTTCCAACATCTGATGGAAGGGCATTGCACAGGGTGAGCATGACTAACCTACTGGGTTGTATCCAATGCCAGCCCTACTCAGAGGAGACCTGCCAAAGTTAATGGGCATTAATTTCAGTGGGTGTTCTCTGAATAGAACTAATGCTGGATACAAGGTCTGGATAGCTCAGTTGGTTAGAACAGGCATAAGCAAACTCCAGCCCTCCAGATGTTTGGGACTACAATTCCCATCATCCCTAGCTAACAGGACCAGTGGTGAGGGATGGTGGGAATTGTGGTCCCAAACATCTGGAGGGCCAGAGTTTGCCTATGCCTGGGTTTGAGCGTGGTGCTGATAAGGCCAAGGTTGCAGGTTCAATCCCAGTATGGGACAGCTGCATATTTCTCCATCACGGGGAGTTGGACTAGGTGATCTGCAGGATCCCCTCCAACTGTACAATGCTATGATTCTATGATTCTACAACCTGCTGTCTCCAGCTGACAAATCAAGCCAAATCAAATCAAATACATTTATTGATATCACAGTATAGAACATTTCAAGTCACCGGGATAATTAAAAGGACATGGGTGAAGCTGTCGAGGGTCATAAAGTCACACTGTGATCGTGTGAACTTAGATATTCTGCTTCACCCTGTCTTGTTCCCTGAAAGGATGGATCGTTGGGAAAGTTTAGGGAAGTTTTTAATATTTAATGCTGTATTGTTTTTAACACTTGATTGGAAGCCACCCAGAGTGGCTGAGGAAACTCAGCCAGGTGGGCGGGGTATAAATAATAAATTATTAGTATTATTATTATTAACCTTTCAGGTAAGATTGTGGCTAAAAAGGAGGCTACTAAAGCAGTGATAGAGACGCGGGTGGTGCTGTGGGTTAAACCACAGAGCCTAGGACTTGCCAATCAGAAGGTCGGCGGTTCGAATCCCTGCAATGGGGTGAGCTCCCGTTGCTCGGTCCCTGCTCCTGCCAACCTAGCAGTTCGAAGGCACATCAAAGTGCAAGTAGATAAATAGGTACCGCTCTAGCGGGAAGTTAAATGGCACTTCCGTGCACTGCTCTGGTTCGCCAGAAGCGGCTTAGTCATGCTGGCCACATGACCCGGAAGCTGTACGCCGGCTCCCTCGGCCAATAAAGCGAGAAGAGCGCCACAACCCCAGAGTCTGCCACGACTGGACCTAATGGTCAGGGGTCCCTTCACCTTCACCTTCAAAGCAGTGATATCTTTTTCCTGATCTGCCAGGAGAAACCTTATTTGGCTTCTCAGAGTTATAGGCCAGAAGCCCAACATTTTTGCTCAGCATCAGTTGGTGAGGTCTGCTGGGTGAAGAGCAATCTAAGAGAATGTGGTCCATTGACTCTGGTCCTCCTTGGTTGCAGGCACACAAATGGGCTTGATATGGAGCATGTGAGAAGGGAAGGCATTTAATCTCGCAAGCATAAAGGCTCTTCGATGGGAGGGGAGTAGTAGATCCCTTAGATATTTGGCACAGGTTCCGTAGGGTGTTGTAATACCCAAAGCCTCCGGAGAACAGGATCTTGGCGTATGAGGTAACAAGCACTGTCTTTCGTGGTTGTAGAGCCGCTGCTTGATTATTTGGAATATGTAACTTTCGTCACATACTTCAAGGCTCTCGAGAGCAATGCCTAAACAATGAATTTTATCTTGAATTGCTGTATACCAGGCATGTCCAACAGGTCAATTGTGATCTACTGGTCGATTGCAGGGTGTCCCTGGTCGATTGGATGTTCCTGAGCTCAACAACAACAATGGGTAGATCACTGCCAGTTTTCTTTTATAGTGGGAGTAGATCGCAGTCTCTTGGGAGTTGGACATGCTTGCTCTATACCATGGGTAGGCAAACTAAGGCTCGGGGGCCGGATCCAACCCAATCGCCTTCTAAATCCAGCCTGCGGACGGTCCAGGAATCAGTGTGTTTTTACATGAGTAGAATATGTCCTTTTATTTAAAATGCGTCTCTGGGTTATTTGTGGGGCCTGCCTGGTGTTTTTACATGAGTCAAATGTGTGCTTTTATTTAAAACGAATCTCTGGGTTATTTGTGGGGCATAGGAATTCGTTCATTTTTTCCCCTCCAAAATATAGTCTGGCCCCCCACAAGGTCTGAGGGACAGTGGACCGGCCCCCTGCTGAAAAAGTTTGCTAACCCCTGCTCTATACCATCTACAGTAGATGAAATGCAGTATAGAGGTTAAGAAGGAGTTAGATGTTGTTCTAAAGTGGACTTTCAGCCAGGTCTTGATTGTAGTGCAGCTGACAATATATATTACATTGCAGCCTAGGGAGTGTAGGCATATTTCATCATCATCTGCCACAGGCTTAGGGAGCCTTTGGTCCTCTAGTTGCTGTTGGGCTCCGGCTCCCATCAGCCACAGCCAGCATGGGTAATGGTCAGGAATGATGGGAGCTGTAGTCCAACAACAGCTGGAAGGGCATTGTTATGTACTGAAGTTCTCACCCTGGGCCAGCAGGGGGATACTGTAGATAGTTATGCAAATGAAGGATCAAAAGTGACGTTCAGTGATTGGATAGTTTTAGAAAGTTGTTACAGTAACAAGGTACTGGAGCTCTATATAAGCAGGCTGACTGAGCCCTTCAGTTCAGTTCTGTTCTGGCATCTGAATAAAGAAGAGCTGTTTGAAGAATCGCTGTGTCGTCTGATATGTTCACCCACAACTTAACAGGCATAGGCTCCCCACGTCTGACTTAGAGCACAACCAATCAGGAGAGCTGCTGCTTTGATCCATTTCCACTCACCGTGCCACTAGAACAACTTGTAAATAGCTCAAGACAGGCAGTTACTGCCAAATATATACCAGATAATGCCATGAGAATGATAAGAAGGCCTTACTGTAAATGGAAGCAGATGGAAGTTAATTTTACAGGGCCTAACCAGGTGCTTGCTTTCTCAGAGAGATTTCATTGCGACACTTGAAAATAGTTATTTTAGGATTGGCAGCTGGGATATCATTGCACTATCTGTCCCTTTAGGTTTCAGATGACATCATTCGGCACTGCGCTTAAATCCAGCCCTTCCCCTGTATCAAATTTTTAAAAATGCCTTGGCTTTTAAAAAAAACTCCACTACAAATGTAGTATTATGAGGCAAGAACAGCAGCCAAATAATTAAAGATACAGTGGTACCTCGGGTTAAGAACTTAATTCATTCTGGAGGTCCGTTCTTAACCTGAAACTGTTCTTAACCGGAGGTACCACTTTAGCTAATGGGGCCTTGCGCTGCCGCCGCATGATTTCTGTTCTCATCCTGAAGCAAAGTTCTTAACCCAAGGTACTATTTCTGGGTTAGTGGAGTCTGTAACCTGAAGTGTCTGTAAGCTGAAACATCTGTAACCTGAGGTACCACTGTATGTCATTTGGGCTGGATATTTAAGAAGTGGAAAACAGACTTTCTCATACTGCATTTAACGGTAAGTGCTCTGCAAACACTTGCTAATAAGACCAAAATCATTTGAGAGCTCTTTCTCATCCCATGTTGATCACTGTGATGAGCTTTGGGTGGGGCTGCACCAGACAGGTAGTTCAGAGGAGCAACATGCTACTCTGCGGCTGAGAGAGCTGCACTGGTTGCCCATTAGTTATCAGGCCAGAATCAAAATTCTTGTGTGATTCACAAAGCCCTGAACAACTGAGAGCCAAAGCAATTTAAGGACCCCCAGATTCCTTATGCTCCACCTCGATCACTGAGACCCTCTGATGTAGCAATTCTGACAGTACCCCATGCCCAGGGCCATAGCGTGCGGAAGGCCGGGGGGGGCGTAGCCCCAGGCACATGATTTTGAAGGTGTGTGTCAGGGACTGGGCAGAGGAGGAATGGTGGAGACGGCCTCCTCCATCCTGACCCTTCCAGGGAAGAGGAAGAGGAAGATATTATAGATTTACAACAGGCCACAGCTCAGAGGCAGATGAGAGGGGAAGTGGGGAAATTATGGGAGAGCCAGAGCAACACCTGGCTGACATGTTGTCATTAGAAAGCATTCCATACCCTCCATCTTCCAGAACCCGGTGAGTAGGAGAGCAAAGAGCTCAAAGTCAGAGGGCAGGTAGCAGCACCTGGAGAGGAGAGGATAAGAATGACGAATAAGGAAGTGGGAGAGATGGGGGATGGAGATTCACTCGGGACAACGACATTATCCAAGAGGCTGGAAACTTTTCCTTGTCTTTATAATTTCCTGCGCAACCAGCCGGGAGCAGCTGACAGCATCCTGACAGGGTGCAAGCCAGGTGCCCCCATGCAGAAAACCCCTTCCTGCCTGCTGCTGTGGGTCTCTGGGCCCTGGAACCCAGCCTGGCCTAGCCTTGCCACTGGCACGCAGTGGTGGCTGGTCCCATTGGGACTGGTAAGGCAGAAAGCAGAGAGACCAATAGTTGGCAGAGCCAACAACAGGAAGCCAACTAGTTCCAGTTTTGTCCCCATCCTGCTCCTGGCTGAGTCCCACAAGGGCAACACCGAGACTAAGGAGGAGGAAGCTGGCAAGCAATGGCACCCCCTGGGCTGCTTGCAAGCAGGAAGACTGCCAGGTGGAGGTGGCAGTGCCACACTCCCTCTAATAGACCAGCCACCACAGCTGACTTCCATCCCATTTAGAAGAGTGACTAGTGGGGTGCCACAGGGTTCTGACTTGGGCCCGGTCTTATTAAATATCTTTATCAACGACTTGGATGATGGACTCAAGGGCATCCTGATCAAATTTGCAGATGACACCAAACTGGGAGGGGTGGCTAACACCCCAGAGGACAGGATCACACTTCAAAACGACCTTGACAGATTAGAGAACTGGGCCAAAACAAACAAGATGAATTTTAACAGGGAGAAATGTAAAGTATTGCACTTGGGCAAAAAAAATGAGAGGCACAAATACAAGATGGGTGACACCTGGCTTGAGAGCAGTACATGTGAAAAGGATCTAGGAGTCTTGGTTGACCACAAACTTGACATGAGCCAACAGTGTGACGCAGCAGCTAAAAAAGCCAATGCAATTCTGGGCTGCATCAATAGGAGTATAGCATCTAGATCAAGGGAAGTAATAGTGCCACTGTATTCTGCTCTGGTCAGACCTCACCTGGAGTACTGTGTCCAGTTCTGGGCACCACAGTTCAAGAAGGACACGGACAAACTGGAACATGTCCAGAGGAGGGCAACCAAAATGGTCAAAGGCCTGGAAACGATGCCTTATGAGGAACAGCTAAGGGAGCTGGGCTTGTTTAGCCTGGAGAAGAGGAGGTTAAGGGGTGATATGATAGCCATGTTCAAATATACAAAAGGATGTCACATAGAGGAGGGAGAAAGGTTGTTTTCTGCTGCTCCAGAGAAGCGGACACGGAGCAATGGTTCCAAACTACAAGAAAGAAGATTCCACCTAAACATTAGGAAGAACTTCCTGACAGTAAGAGCTGTTCAACAGTGGAATTTGCTGCCAAGGAGTGTGGTGGAGTCTCCTTCTTTGAAGGTCTTTAAGCAGAGGCTTGGCAACCATATGTCAGGAGTGCTCTGATGGTGTTTCCTGCTTGGCAGGGGGTTGGACTCGATGGCCCTTGTGGTCTCTTCCAACTCTATGATTCTATGATTCTATGATTCATTTATTTGTTAAGTGACTTGCCCAGTTGCGCTCTGTGGCTGAGGTACATGGTTGTCCCCCTTCTCATTCAATCCCCACATCAGCTCTGTGAGGTAGGTTAGGCTGAGAGTGAAGGACTGGCCTAAGGTCACCCAGATAGAAAGGGAAATGCTGTTGACCCTTCCCCTCTTTCTTATGGTTTTTAAAAAATCTTGAAGCCAGAGTTGGATAGGACAGTCCTTCAAGTAGAGAACACCTTGAAAGAGGACTGTCTCCTGGCAGCCATAACAGTGGGAAACTATCCTCTCTAGAGTAGGACATATGGCTTCTCAAAAAAAAAAAAAAAGACAGGATGGGTAGACATCCCCAAATACTTTAGCTTCTGAAAGCAGAAATCTGGGCCTTTTCAGCAAGCAATTTAACCAGTTAACAAGGAATTGCAGACCAATCAACTCTGAATCCAGGCTCCTCAGCGTGGGTTTTCAAAATCCCACTTCTAAACATCTAATTATTTTGCATCCCCAGCACACAAGACTTTATCACATTCTCTCTCTCTCTCTTCTACCAAACAACTTATTCCCAAGATAAAATACCAAACTCCCTCTCCCTGACCCTGACCTGTAACCTCATCCTGGGAAATTCATCAGCGCATTTCTTCTGAAATGTTTTCAAACCGAACTTCTGAAGTACTGTTTTTGTCAAGTCTTTTTAGCCTTCAAAAGTTATTTCCAACATAAAATGTAAAGTACAGTGAAGGGAATTCTAAAGGAAGAATTATTCAAGATGTGTACGAGACATAGATCTCTTAACCCTCATTCAAAACAAGTCACTCTTTTCTCCTGGAATGAGGGGGGGGGTAGTTCAATCTTCGTTGCCACCCAAATCCAGTTTGGAGATTTCACATGTTATCCACCGCAAGTGACAGCAGAGTCAGATGAGGAGTGGGGGGGGGGCAGGGTTGGGGGAGAAGCTGATAAACCTACATACCCAAAACTGAAAATGAGGACATATAGTTTGCAAGTTCAAGAAGTCTACAGTGGTACCTCGGGTTAAGTATTTAATTCGTTCTGGAGGTCCGTTCTTAACCTGAAACTGTTCTTAACCTGAAGCACCACTTTAGCTAATGGGGCCTCTTGCTGTTGCCGCGCCGCCAGAACACGATTTCTGTTCTCATCCTGAAGCAAAGTTCTTAACCCAAGGTACTATTTCTGGGTTAGCGGAGTCTGTAACCTGAAGCGTATGTAACCCGAGGTACCACTGTACTTATTTTTGTGAGAATGCATTTAATTTTCTTGTTCTAACTATTGGACACCACCCTGAGACAACTGTTGAAGGACAGCATGGAATTCTTCTAAATAAAAGCATTTGACAAGCTCATAAGCCAATCACCGACCCATTTCACGACTCTATTATAACGGGGGGGGGGGGGGGGTTGTGACATGAAATCACACATGGCAGGACTGCCCAACCAGAAGTTGGGTACCATTCAACTGGATCTTCCTGATTTTCATATAGGTCAGGGTAGAGAGCATGTGCTCCTCAAATGTTACAGCTCCCTTCATCCCTGACCATGGGCTGGGGGTGATGGGATTTGGATGAATCAATACGGGTTCAACCTTCCCTCAAAGTCCTGCCCAGCTGTAGCAATAGTGGCAATCAAGAGAGTGGCTTAGTGTCTCTGCCTCATCACACCAGCTGCTCCCGCCATCAACCCTCAGCATTGGACAGCAGAGTGAGCAGGCACCCAGATCGCCCGATCACGGTCTCCCCCACAACGAGACACATTGTACTCCTATTTAAATCCTAGCAACTCTTTCTAAATTTGCATCTGTACATATGAACCAGGTAGAGAAGGTGACAAAGTCTGTCAAAAGCAAGCAGGAAAGCTTGTTGATGGAACTGAAAAATTTGTGCCCCCCAAAATATCCCACCTCACATCCAGCTGCTCATGGACAGTCGTCCATTCTGATCATGTGATAGTCTCTGAACTTCTCATCACTGTTCTTGTTATGACTCTCCTTGGCTCATTTTTTTCCCCCAGTGGCTTCAGCTACACAAATAAACAATATTCATATTGCTTGGCTCACTGTCATTGTTGTTGTGGTTCCTATACAATCTGATGTGCTTAAATGTGTAGTGGAACTGCTTGTTCATTCTGCACCCTGCATTGGCATTACAGACGACCTTTTTTAAAAAAACACACAAAACACCTCCAGATTCTCTCCACTCCTGATGGGATTTTCAGCAATCAGCAGGATGCATTGCCAAAAGCAGAAACGAGAGGGTATAATATTTTATTTCTGAAAAATGTCATGATGTCATGTATTTCATTTACAACAATGCACACACTTTTCTGCTTTAATCCCGTGCTGAATTAGAAATGTTTTGAATGTTAAAAATATTTTCCAGAAAATATTCACTGACTAACTGAGTACACTTTGTTTTTTAGGAAACAGGTTTTTTAAAAGTGAAGAATAATTAAATGCTTGCTAACTTTTAGTATTTTATTACTATTATTATATATTTTGTATTTGTACATAAAATGTGAAGGTAGCTAGATTTTTCTAAGTGCGCCATTAATACTTTTTCTGTGCAGCATGTTAAACTAACAATTATGTTAGATTAGCATTAAATCTGGTTGACAATTCACATGGCACTGGTTATTTACCCGTATTTAGACAACAGTTAAGAAATTAGATGTCTGCTTATGAAAACAGGGTGGAGAAGGGGCAGAGACTGGGGACAGTGTGTGCCATTGGTACTTCAGGTAATCATATTGAAGACGAAAAGGCTAAGTTGAAGAAAATATAATGCTGTTTATTTAGACATCTGCCTCCTGCTACCTGTCAGGGGCTGGGCAGAGGAGGGGGAGGAGGAATGGTGGAGACTCCCTCCCCCATCCTGACCCTTCCAGGGAGGAGGAAGACAATATAGATTTGCAACCGTGGTTTGCGGGAGGCCACAGTTCAGAGGCAGATGAGGTGGAAAGTTGCGGGGGGGGGGGGAAATGAGAGGGGAGGAGGAGGAATGACAGCTGACGGACACGGTGTCATTAGAAAGCATTCCAGACCCTGCCCCCAGAACCCGGCGAATCTTGAAAGTAGGAGAGCAAAGAGCTCAAAGACAGAGGGCACTTAGCAGCACCCCTAGAGGAGAGGATGAGAATTACAAATGAGGAAGTGGGAGAGACGGAGTTGGAGATTCACTTGGGACAACGCCATTATCCTTAAGGCTGGGTTCTATAGCCCCTCTCTGTAAAGTTTGAAATAAAAAGGGAAAGTAAGAAACCTTTCCTTGTCTTTATACTTTCCTGGGCAACCAGCTAGGAGCTGCTGACAGCATCCTGACACTACCAAAGAAAGGATTCCCTGGTGAGGTGGCCGGTTAAGGCAAAGGTGACTGGAAGAGGGAATGAAAATAATAAATGTAGAGTATCAAATGGGTGGTGGTGGTGAAACAAAACTGTTTATTTTGTGGAGGGGATATAAAGAGCGTTAAAGCAACTATCGTATTGTAGAATATACAAAATAGGAAGAGCTTAAAAACAGGCCATTCTTCTCCATGCTCATTTCTGTGTGCCCTAGGGGCAGATGTTCTGCACTGGAGTCGACATTTTCGAGCTACAGCTCAACACTGTTGGCTCGGCAAGCTAAAACTCAACTGCAAAGCCAAGTTCATGATCAAGCCAGGCCTGTGATGCTAAAGGAGACAGAGAATCAGCACAAATCAAGCACAGACATAGCAGCAAGTGCCAGCACATTATAATGTATGCAAATTTCCCGACATTTATGCTGATGAGTAAGTGGCCTGCCTATTAAGGGTGAGTAATGAGTAATCAAAGATTGGTGCTCATAAAAGTTTGCAAGCAGTTGCGCGTTGAGCAGGACCCTTTACATCCCACACCTTGAGCCTCTACATGTTGCACCCACCAAAATAATAACAATAAAAACTCAGGCTAGTGTCTATCTAGGTCAGTATTGTCTACACTGATTGACAGTGGCTCTCTGGTATTTCTGGAGATACTGGGGATTGAACCTGGAATGTTTTGCATTCAAAGCAGATGCTCAACCACTGAGCTTTAGTCCTTCCCCAAAGCAATGTGTGATATTTCCACCAGTGACAGACCACAAGGACTGCATGCTCTGATGCACTCAGCCAAAAGTGACACCCCACATTTGAGACAGAGAGTTTTGAAGATTGATTTTCAGCTGAAACCAGAACTTTTCCTGCTGGGATTTATGGATATACAGTTAGAAAAGGACTATGGAACTTTGGTACGATATATGATTACGGCTGCGAGACTTCTACTGTATACGCAAGAAAGATGGAAGGGCACATGGCTGGTAAAACAAACGGACTGCGCCGTGATGGTGAAGTTGACTCGTTTAATCAGAGAAAAGTCACTGTTAACGATTGTTAAAAGATTTGAAACCTCTCATAGACTTTATGCTTGAAAAAGAAAATGAAATCACAACATCTGGATTTGAGGATTGAAGATAATGTTTGTTTACAGAAAGTGGCTTTGTGGGATGTTGTATTGATTGGACGAAGTGAATATTGTTTTTATATAGCAGACAGATGAAGAATTGGAAGTTCTTTACTTTCTGGATTTATTTTTCTATCTTTCCCTTTTAACCTATTGTCTATTCTTCTTCTTATTTCTTTTTCCTACTCTAATACCCCCCTTATGTTTTTATGGGATCTATATAAAAGTCTTGATTTGGTTTAAAAAGGGGGGAAGATAGTAGGTTTTGTATTTTTCTCTATAAACCTTAATTTAAAAAATTAACAAAAGTGACACCCCACCAATAAAGTGGACATGATTGGCAGCACATTCCACTGGGACATATATTCAACATGCCCTCCTCAGTGGGAATATGATGCCTCCCCCCATCTTTCTCATCTCCTGCTCAAGGAAAGCTTGGGGTCCTTAGGAGGAAGGGGATGGGAAGAAGGCAGCAGCGGGGATGAAAGTAGGAACTTCAAAATGCCTGCGGATGTTTTGCCTTCACTTGGGACAGGTGTGAAAATAAAAAACCCCAAGGCCCTTTCTGGGCCAATGAAAGGTAGCTTGTACACCCCCTAAAAACATTAGTGCAAAGTCATATCCATTTATGTTTCAGCTTTAAAAAAGAAAAACTTTGAAGAAAGGGCTGAACATTAGCAGAATGTCTCTCAAGATTGCACCACCCTGTAAGCAAGGCCACCTCTGAGCCCTCCATCAGCTTCACTTCAGCTTTCATTGATATGCTTGGCTATTTTCTTCTCTCGTGGAAAATGTGTGTGCAAGTCACATCCTCTCACAAAATGTTGGGGGAGAGAAAGGAAAGGAAACAGCCAACTAGCTGGAGAGAATTCACTTTCAAAAGGGCTGTGCGTATCACAATCAACACGTATGCAAACTGTGCAAAAAAAAAAATAGCTGAGCTGTACAGCCATACATGTAGCATTCGACAAGCGGGCACTCTGTGCATACCATAGCTGAGCTCAGCAAGTGTATACACTCTTTCACACAAAAACATGTACCTGTGAAAGGTACATGTTTTTGTGTGAAAGAGTGTATACACTTGCTGAGCTCAGCTATGGTATGCACAGAGTGCCCGCTTGTCGAATGCTACATGTATGGCTGTACAGCTCAGCTTTTTTTTTTTTTTTTTTTTTGCACAGTTTGCATACGTGTTGATTGTGATACGCACAGCCCTTTTGAAAGAGAACTCTTTCGACAGAGAACTCTAAAAAATTAACAGAGTTGACAACAAGATTGGATGTGAATACAGCTAGTGTAAAATCTAACACAGATTCTATAAATAGATTAATCCAGGAAAATTCAGAAACACGAAAGATTGCAGAAAGTGCAAAAACAACGGCTGAAGAGACAAGGGAAAAGTTTGGGCCTATTATTAAAAAAGTGAATGAGCATGATGCAGCCCTCTCCTTATTGGAACTTCAACGTAAAGAGAAGAACCTAAAACTTAGATTGGTGCCTGAAGGGGAAGAGGACAACCTTGTGCAATTCCTTACAGAGAACATTATAGCTTTTTGGCAGGAGGAATGGGAGGAAGATGATGAATTTGAGATAACAACAGCCTTTCGACTGGGCAGAAAGCAGGATAAAAAACCAAGGGATTGTCTAATTACATTGAGATCAAAAGAAGAAAGAGATAAAATATTGAATCTGCATTATCAAAAGGCACTGGTGATCCAAAATTGTCAAATACAGATTTTTAAGGACATTCCCAAATACATTTTAGAGGTGAGAACATATTATAAAAGCCTAGCAGACCTGCTGAAGAAAAACACCATACCATTCAGATGGGAGTTTCCACAAGGATTGTCCTTTAACTTTAAAGGAAGAAAGATTAAAATAAAAACAATTCAGGACAAAGAACAATTTCTGGAGAGATACCTGGAGGATTTGCAGAAAGGAACTGTGGAGGAGAGGGAACCACCTGATATAGCAAATCTGTCATTTGGACTTTTACCACCACCATCGGAGGAAGAGCAGAAGCTTGGAGCAGTTGGAGGAACAGCTACTTAAATACAAAATGTCTCTGCAACTCCTTAGTTGGAACTGTAACGGCTTGAACCTTCCTCGGAAAAGACGACAGGTTTTTCACATTTTGAAGAAAGAACAATTAGATATAATATGTTTGCAAGAAACCCATATTGCCAGGATACATAGGAAATTACTGATAAATAAGAGACTTGGTCAAGAATTTATCTCATCAGACAAAGTAAAGAAAAGAGGTGTGGTGATCTATGCAAAGGAAAAATTGGCTCCAAAATTGATATTTAAAGATGAACAAGGAAGATACCTGGCAATTGAAATACAAACTCAAGGAGAAAAGATTCTAATTGTTGGAGTTTATGCCCCAAATGAGGGGAAGGCCGAATTCTTTAGGAAGTTGCATGAGACATTAGTTGACTTTTTAGATTATAAAATCCTAATGATGGGAGATATGAATGGAGTTGTCTCAACAAACATGGATAAAGCACAGAGACAAGTGATTTCAAAAGAAGGGAGACTACCAAAGATCTTTTTCGAAATGACAGAAACAATGGACTTGATTGATATTTGGAGAACAAGGAATCCTCTAGAGAGAGAGGGAACTTTCTTCTCTGAAGCAAAAATGACATGGACAAGAATAGACCAAATTTGGATTTCTAGCAGTCTGGCGTCAAGAACAAAAAAAGTAGAAATATGTCCAAAAACGTGCTCCGACCATAATGCGGTGAAGATGGAGATGAAACTAACAACAACTGGATCCTTTAGATGGAGAATGAATGACACCCTATTTAAGGAGGAAGAGATCCACAAGAAGGCCCTTAAAACATTAAAAGATTACTTTGAGATCAACAGGAAAACAGATGTGGAAAAAAGAATAATCTGGGACGCAAGCAAAGCCGTGATGCGAGGTTTCCTAATTCAACAAAATTCTATAAAGAGGAAGCAACAAAATGAGAAGAAGGAAATTTTTTTAGAAAAAATAAAAGAAGGAGAGAAGAAGCTGAGGTCCAAACCAAAGTCCCATGAGATTTTGAGAGAAATAAAGTTTTATCAGATGCAATACATGGAGCTCATGAACCAACAAATAGAATGGAAGATAAAGCAAATGAGACAAAGAACTTTTGAATCAGCTGATAAATGTGGGAAACTTCTGTCATGGCAACTGAAAAAAAGGCAGAAAATGAATACTGTAACAAGTCTAGAAATGGATGGGAAAATTATCCACAAACCCAATGAGATAAACAATTGTTTTCAAAGTTTTTTTAAGAAACTGTATGCACAAGGGCCAATTAATGAACAAGAAATAGAAGAATTCATCAGAAAATACGGTCCACCAAAAATTTCAGAACAAAGTAAAAGGATCTTAAATGAGGAAATAACAGAACAAGAAATAGAGGGTGCCATCCAAAATATGAAATTGGGAAAATCACCAGGACCAGATGGTCTGACGGCCAAATACTACAAAATGCTGAAAGAATGGTTGATACTACCATTGAAGGAAGTCTGCAATGAAATTCTGAAGGGGAAAAAGGCACCTGAATCGTGGAAAGAGGCTTTCATCTCACTTATACCGAAAACAGAGACTGAGAAGAACCAGGTCAAAAACTACCGCCCTATATCTTTACTTAATGTGGATTACAAAATTTTTGCAGACATTTTGGCAAAAAGATTGAAAAGAGTGTTGACAGAAGAGATTCATAAGGACCAAACAGGCTTTCTCCCAGGTAGACATATGTCAGATAATGTGAGGAACATTATAGACATTTTGGAGCTGCTGGATGTTGACATTAACAGGAAAGCAGTTTTGATTTTTGTGGACGCGGAGAAAGCCTTTGACAATATCTGTTGGACTTTTATGAAAAAGAATCTCCAAGGGATGGGGGTAGGCCAAGGTTTTGAAAACGGTATAGGTGCAATATATTCTCAACAAAAGGCCAAGCTAATTGTAAACAATGTGGTAACAGAAGAAATACCCATAGAAAAAGGTACACGGCAGGGTTGCCCAATATCCCCTTTGCTTTTTATATCAGTCCTGGAGGTTCTGTTAAACATGATTAGAAAAGACCAGTTGGTTAAAGGAGTTCAGGTCGGAGCTAGACATTACAAATTAAGAGCATTTGCAGATGACCTAGTATTGACTTTGCAACAGCCAGACACTAGTACTAAAAGAGTATTAGAATTAATTGAAATATTTGGTCGAGTAGCAGGTTTTAAATTGAATAAACTAAAAACGAAAGTGTTGGAAAAAAATTTAACAATGGAAGAAAGAGAGAGTTTTCAGAATGAAACAGGCTTGGAAATAACAAAAAGGGTAAAATACCTGGGGGTAAACTTAACATCCAAGAATGTGAACTTATTTAAGGATAATTATGAAAAATGTTGGTCAGAAGTTAAAAAGGATTTGGAAATATGGTCAAGGTTGAAACTTTCCTTGTTAGGCCGAATTGCTACTATTAAGATGAATGTATTGCCTAGAATGTTGTTTTTATTCCAGACGTTGCAGATTGTGGATAAGATGGACTGTTTCAAGAAGTGGCAGAAAGACATATCAAAATTTATCTGGCAGGGCAAAAAGCCTAGAATTAAATTTAAGATTTTAACTGATGCTAAGGATAGAGGGGGGTTTGCTCTGCCGGACTTAAGACTTTATTATGAATCAGCAGCTTTCTGCTGGTTGAAACACTGGCTACTTCTTGAGAATGCAGACATTTTGGATCTGGAAGGGTATGACAATAGTTTTGGTTGGCATGCATACTTATGGTACGACAAGGCAAAGGTGTATAAAAGTTTTAAAAACCATATTGTAAGGAAAGCATTGTATAACGTTTGGATTAGATACAAAGATTTGCTGGAAAGTAAAACCCCTAGGTGGGTGTCACCAATGGAAGCTAGGGAAGTAAAAAAGCTTAATATGGATTCTAAATGGCCAAAATATCATGAGATTTTAGAATACGATGGCGAAAGGGTGAAACTTCAGAGTTATGAGAAACTAAAGCCTAAGGTTCGAGATTGGTTGCACTACCATCAGATAAATGAGACATTCAAACAGGACAGGAAAATAGGATTTCAGAAAGAGAAGTCAAAACTAGAAACAGAATTATTGGAACCCAATACTAAGAACTTATCAAAAATGTATAACTTGCTGTTAAAATGGAATACACAGGATGAAATGGTGAAATCAGCTATGATTAAATGGGCACAAGATATCGGTCATGATATTATGTTTGCTGACTGGGAACAGTTATGGACCACCGGTATTAAATTTACTGCATGTAATGCCTTAAAGGAAAATATTATGAAAATGATTTACCGGTGGTACATGACCCCAGTCAAGCTTGCAAAAATATACCATTTGCCTAGTAACAAGTGTTGGAAATGTAATGAGACTGAAGGCACTTTCTACCACCTTTGGTGGACCTGCCCAAAGGTTAAAGCTTTCTGGGAAATGATCTATAATGAAATTAAGAAGGTCCTTAAGTGGACTTTTCCTAAGAAACCAGAGGCTTTCCTTTTGGGCATGGTGGGCCAAGTGGTGTCAAGGAAGGATAGGATTTTCTTTATGTATGCCACTACAGCAGCAAGAATTCTACTGGCAAAGTATTGGAAGACGCAAGAACTACCTACTCTGGAAGAATGGCAAACAAAGGTGATTGACTTTATGGGACTGGCCGAGATGACGGGCAGAATCCGGGACCAGGGGAAAGAGACAATGGAAGAGGACTGGAAGAAATTCAAAATATATCTTAAAAATAATTGCAAAATTGAGGAGTGCTAAGATGTCAGGGGGTAAGAAGTAAAGAATTGCAGCAGTAAACAAAGAAACTTAAGAAATTTTTATGAAAGGGAATTAAGATAATGGACCTAAGGGTTGCTAAAGAATTATTAAACAAGGATGCAGGGATGGGGAGGTATGGGGAAGTCAAAGAAAGAAGGGAATGAACTGATGAGCTTGAAGTTGTACTGTTTTATATTGTTTTTTATTATTTGTGTGGAAAATTAATAAAAATTATTATTAAAAAAAAAAAAAAACATGTACCTGTGCAGACAGCTTGTTGTACTGATGTTCAGTATAACATGTAAACAAGCCTAGAGTTGCTAGGCTTGTTCACTTCTGCAAAGTGAACTTTTTCTGGGATGACAGAAATGTTCCTCAGCCTATGGCCCAGAATTTGTCAGGATTCCTGGAGCCAAGGCAGGACATCAGTACCTGCAGATTATTCGAGCCTAACAGCAAGTTTGCTAATTAACACCCATTAAGAGCAACTGTAAAGGACACAGGTGGCGCTGTGGTCTAAAACACAGAGCCTAGGACTTGCTGATCAGAAGGTCGCGGTTCGAATCCTCGCAACGGGGTGAGCTCCTGTTGCTCGGTCCCTGCTCCTGCCAACCTAGCAGTTCGAAAGCAACGTCAAAGTGCAAGTTGATAAATAGGTACCACTCCAGCAGGAAGGTAAATGGCGTTTCCGTGTGCTGCTCTGGTTCGCCAGAAGCGGCTTAGTCATGCTGGCCACATGACTCAGAAGCTATATGCCGGCTCCCATGGCCAATAAAGCAAGATGAGCGCCACAACCCCAGAGTAGTTCATGACTGGACCTAATGGTCAGGGGTCCCTTTACCTTTACCTTTAAGAGCAACTGTAAACAGAGAGCCCAGTTATGTGGAACTACTTACTGTAGAGCTACCCACAATGCTTTCTACAAACTAAGGCTCAGATTCCTAACTAAAGACAATTACTAAGGGTCAGTCTGAACCAATGCTACATCTGAAATAATAATAATAATAATAATAATAATAATAATAATAATAATAATAATAATTGTATACTGCCCATGATCCCTAGATCTCAGGGTGGTTCACAACATAAAAATATGATATAAAAACACAAAGTACACAATAAAAACAAAAAACAAAAAACACAAACCAATACCCCCACCCTATCCCACAAGAATAATAAATGTCTGAACTACTGTCCAGGCTATCCAGACTCTAGGAGGTCCCAGCCTCTAAAAAGGGAACAGGAGCAATTTCCTTGCAGTGGGATGCAAATTCCCCTATATTATGGATAGGGCTTGCCAAGACATTTTTCTGCAAATGGTGCCACCTCTCCTAAAGTCAAGGTGCGGAGTCAAGGCCAGGCCAGCTATTCTGGCACCAAAGGCAGAAAAACTCACAAGTGACTCCCCACTTTCTTGGCAGTAAATCTACAACTTTGCCATCATGCTATCTCCAGTTTGACTTTATCCACATTCTTTCTCCCAATATATATCCTAAAACAAACCGTAAAAAGGATAGGGGTCAGGTCTGGCGATGCAGCCGCTGCCAGAACAACAACTGGTTAAAACAATGAGCTGCTTGCTGTCCTTTCATAGCTTCGAAAAATCAGCTCCCTGAGTCACATTTCTCTGAATTTTGTGCGCAGTTCACCAATCAACCAGCATTAATAGAAGTGCATATATTAGACGGGAATGTGCATAAAAGTATGTTTGCGAAAATAACAAACAAAAATGCACTATTTTAGGGAAAATTTCTTGCAAAAATGTGTACATTAGTAAAAAATGCATGGGAAATGTGTTTTTCGGGGAAAATTCACACTAAAATGTGAATGAATCTTCATGAAGATTGATTTTTTAATTGTAGATTGCTGCAAAATGTAGAGAACTGAATTTAAGATGGGGAAAAGGAGAGACTGAGAGGACATCCTTAGCTCTGAAGGTCTGATAGGGACAGATTTGACCACTGGGCCTGAGACTCCCCACTCCTAATCTACCTACATGATGAACATCTGAACAGAGTTATAGTTTGGCTCCAGTAATTTGGCTGTCCCCATTCACTGGTTCAGCATCGAAATATGTGATGACTGACCTCTAGTCTTCCATGAAACCATTGGGTTGCTTCCTCCTCAGTTGGAGTCCTAATTTGCCACCCTAATTTGTTCATTATTAATAAATCTTAAAACTTTTGAATGTAATTCCCTTCTGTAGCTATTTCAACAGCACAAAAATGGAAATCCATCACTAATCAAGCAGCATACAGCATATCCTAGACTTTTAAAAGACCCTTTGTGGTGTTAAATTTAAAGAGTAAAATCTGAGTATCACCAAGCAAAATATATTTGTCCGCCAAAACTCCTACTGACTGCGGAACGCCTGTTTGTACTCAAACCTCTCCCCCACCCCCATAAGTTTCCTCTTATGTCCGTTGCAGGTATAATTGTTTCCCACAAGTCTACAGTGCAAAAATCAAACCGGCTCTGGAGGCAAGTCCATCTCTCTTCTGGCAACACAGCAAAAATGCTGAGTTAGACGCTTGCCGACAAATACCACCAATTAAACTGTTAAATGCTGAAATTTTTGGTCCACAATATGCTACATTACACAAGTAATTTGATGGAGAAATGGCAGTTTATGTTATCAACCTGAAACTGACCATGGACTCACACAATGAATGTTATTAGGGGTTTGGAGGGGGAAGGACAAGATTACTTGGAACGGGAAACATTAAGGTACATCAGAGCAGGCAGTTGCAGAGAGCACAATATGATGGTCGGGATGAAAGAGAAATTCAATTTGCTTTGTTTTTAAAGGTGATCCTAGCTAATCTGGACTTTCCAAAACGATGTGCAGAGCAAAACACAGCCATCCTTTGAAAGCCACACTTCTTGAAACTGTGCAGTACAGTTTTCCAGCCACGCAATGTGCGCAAAAAAAATGCATGTAGTGGTGAAAAGCAGGCTAAAAAAGCCTGTATTAGTAAAAATAACATTAAAATATTATTTATATTACAGAAAATTGCTTTGCAAAAGTGTGTTTTTTAGGCAAAATTGCTTACAGATGTGTATGTTTGCAGAAATTTGCTGATGAATTTTCATGAGAGCTCTTTTTATGAAAAAAAGGGGGGATTATATGGAAATGTTGAGAACTGAATTTAAGATTGGGGAAAAGAAAAACAGAGAGAAACACCTTCACCCATCCCCTAACTGATGATCTGGGGTGGTGGCAGGAATTTGGTCCAGAGGGGAAAGTATAGACAGAATTGTGTGGGAATGGGTTTAAGAAATGGTTAGTTCTGATAACTCTGATCCAAGACTTGTGTTTATTGCCAACTTGTTTGCATTGTTCCTCAAAACACTGCCTGTTGATAGCTCTATATAATTCTCAGAGAAACCCACCTTCACATGATTTTCTCAGTGCCTACTGCAACACCCACACAGTACGGTTAGCAACTGTAAGGCTGGTGTCTTACAAAGCTGCATTTGTAAATGGCGTTTCCATGCGCTCTGGTTTCCATCACCGTGTCCCGTTGCACCAGTAGCGGTTTAGTCATGCTGGCCACACGACCCGGAAAGCTGTTTGCGGACAAACACCGGCTCCCTCGGCCTGAAAGCGAGATGAGCGCGGCAACCCCATAGTCGCCTTTGACTGGACTTAATCGCCCAGGGGTCCTTTGCCTTTTTACCTCTTTGGGACTGCAAAAATCCCAGGTCATGCCTTTCACAACTCCTCCACTTTCAATAAAGGTAAAGGATTTGAACCGCCAACCTTCTGATCAGCAAGCCCAACAGGCTCAGTGGTTTAGACCACAGCTCCACCCGCGCCCCTTCCACTTTCGGAGGACAGCTGAGAAGGCTTGTGCAATATAAAGTATGATGCAAACCAGCCTTAAGTGATATTTAAAAGCTGTCCTCCTAGGCACACAAACTCTGGGGAGGAAGCCCCATTGAGCTTAGTGGGACTGGCATCTGAATAAACATGTCTGGGATTTTACAGTAAGCGTTTTGGAGGTTTTTACAATTCACATTATAAAGGAAAACATAAAAACTGCTTACATTTCCCCCCTGTTCTTTAAATCAGAGTTGGCAGGTACAAAAACACTAAGAACCTGGACCATCCATCCTCTCTCCTTTTTTTAAAGGGATTAATAAAGACAGACAACATACGCTCACCATACATGAAAAAACTGGCAGCATCAAATGTGTATGGGTAGCAGCTACTGCTCTCTGTTTACTGTGTTGCTATAGGGAAGGGGCCATGGTACTGGGGTAGAATACATGCCTAGGATGCAGAAATACCCCAGGATTCAATCCCTGTTATCTTCAGCTAAAAGGGGATCTGAGATAGGAGGGCTGGGAAGGACCTCTGCATGAGACCTTGAAGCGCTCCTGCTGGAATGAAGCTGAAAATAGTTGGCGAGATGACGCGATGCAAGGATGGGGGAGGAATCTATTTCAAACAGGAATCTGGCTGTTCTGACCCGATCAAGCTATTCTTGCATCAGACCACTGCTTGTAGCAATCCCCTAGTGATGCAGCAATAAAACTGTTAGCACATTTGCTAAAGCTAAGCAGGGTCTAGTATGATTCCAAATTGGATGGAGGAGGCTGTGTGTTGAAATTCCTGATTTGCAGGGGGTTGGACTAGATAACCCTTGGGATCCAACTCTACAATTATATATGATTCAATTTAAGTGTCCGCCTATGTCCCTACTGCTTGCTAAATGTCATTTTTGAAAAGTTCAACTAACAATATGCAGAGTTATATGCAGCCAGGTCCAGTGCCGAATTTGCTTATCAGCTAAACAAGCTATAGCTTAGGGCCCCACTCTCTTGGGGCCCCCAAAAAATTTTTAAAGGAAAGAAAAACCTGGATGTACATTTCCAAAATATAAGATAATAAATAAATAAAATAAAACCTACATACAGCAACAGTGTTTTGTGTTGTAGGCTCCTAGGATGTAAGTAATGGGCCCCACCTGCTAGCCTGCTCCCTAAAATATCACTGGTTTGCTCATTTCTATATACAGGGTGCCTACATTAGGCATGAGACACGGGTGGCACTGTGGTCTAAACCACTGAGCCTCTTGAGCTTGCTGATCAGAAGGTTGGCGGTTCGACTCCCCACGACAGAGTGCACTTCCGTTTACCTTCCCGCTGGAGCGGTACCTATTTATCTACTTGCATTTTGACGTGCTTTTGAACTGCTAGGTTGGCAGGAGCAGGGACTGAGCAACGGGAGCTCACCCCATCGTGGGGATTCAAACCGCCGACCTTCTGATCGGCAAGTCCTAGGCTCTGTGGTTTAACCCACAGCGCCACCTAAATCAGGCCCTGGCCAGGTCCCATATAGTCCATGTATAAAAGAGTCAAGCCTATGCTGTATTTCTGCAGCACAATTAAGACCAAAAGGGTGATATCCAACTAAGTTCTACAATGCAGGATGCATTGCTACAGCGGCCCTAATAGACAGTTGTCCAGCCTCTGCTTAAACACCTTGCATCAAAGGAGACTGGACCACCTCCCAAGGCAGTCTGCTCCCCTATCAAACATCTCTTAATATTAGGGAGTTCTCTGTCATGTTTGGCCAAGATATGCTGCCCTGACATTTCTAGTCCTCTTTCTCTGCAGCAACAGTCCGCACCATCTTTTGCGTGACAGTTCTCTCAGCAATAAAGTGAAGGTATATTTTATGCCATTTAGCTCCACTTAGTTGTAGCTGGTGGAGTGTTTCAAGGAATGTTTGATAATCCTGATGCTAACGGACAAGGAAGCAGAAATTGCTGCGGTTTGCCTGCCCATCTGCGGTCAAGAATGTAAATCAGTCAAGCAAATACGATTGGTATGCATTCGCATCGTTGTTTTTTCTAAGTCTGCGAAGGATATGTAATTAATGACTTTCTAAGCATTGTTTTGATATTTCTCTTGGATTGAAATGAACGTAACATACACAAACAGTTATGTAGGCTCACACTTTCTGAAATAATACGTGAACTGAAACACGGCCAACCTTTAGAATTTGCACTTCTCTGAATTTTGTGGCGCAGTTCCCCAGCCAAGCAATATGCAGAAAACTCCATATATTAGAGTGTGCATACAAACACCTATGTTCATGAGAAGAACATGCTAAATGCATTATATTAGGTGGAAGTGATTTGCAAAAATGTGTATATTAGGAGGAACTTTCTGATTAAGTTTCATAAGGGCTTTTTTAAGCTAAAAAATCACATTGGTGTAGAAATGCAAAGAGCAGGTTGAGAAACTTAGAGAAACTTAAATATGCACATGCCTAGGTACAAGCAACTATGCCTCAAATAAATCTCACAAGGGGGCATTCAACACACTACCCTTACATCTGCAATAAGGGGATTAAAATAATAATACTGACCCACCTTACAGGGCTGTTATAAGATTGCACACGCAAGAGATTCTAGGTGAACATTTGAAAGCACTAACACAAATATTACAACTTGCTACCTGCTACTATTTCCGTTGCAATACTTCCTGGTTAGGTTTTATATGTTGATATGTTGGTCTGCCTCTTAAGTCTTGAGCTACAGGACTGGATTGGTGGTATTAAAAATCCCTAAACGTTTTTGTTTTAAAACAAATGAAAAATGCATACCCAACATGCTGCTGGAGCTGTGTGGAATCCCTGAGCACAGATCCGCTATGCATTCTAATCTGGCCTTGCAGTTAGACCTTTTCCTTTTCTTTCTTTTAAAGAAAGCTTATAAACATCACGTTTTATTCCCTGTGGGCAAAGATGGCTGAGGAATTCTTCTCCTGTTCAATGGATTGGTAACAGAAAAGGTCAATTGGAGACTTGGTTTTCTGCAGTCTCCAGTCCCCCTAAGGAAGTGGTTTTAAAAGGGATGTCTGAGATATGCACACATGCCATGCCATCCCTGGGAGAATTTGTAGTGAACTTGGCACCAGCGCTGCCTCCTTAGGATGCTTGAAGCTTAGGAAGAAAGGGAGTGGCAAGGGGTAAATGGGATCTGCAGGATGCCGTGCTGTGCTTGGTGGGGGGCAGATTTACTCAGAGGGGGAACTTTCATGTTAGGCACTTCTCCTCTCACAACAGGAAATGTGTATCCAGCAGCAGCTGGGACCCTGTAGCCCTGATAGGTAGGAAGGCAGGGAGCCCAGCAGTAGGTGGCGCCAGAGCAAATGACAGGTAGAGCCAACTGATTCTAGTCTTGTCAGTATCCTCCTCCCAGCTGAGTTCCACAAGGGCAATGCTAAGACTAAGAAGGAGGAAGCTGACAGGCAATGCCACCCCCTGGGCTGGTTGTAAATAGGAAGTGAGACAGATGAGAAGCTGGCTGAAGGCAGGCTAAGGTTGTGGGGGCAGTTGACTTATATGCCTTAATGAACCAGCCTTCACTGTAAAAGGTAAAGGGACCCCTGACCATTAGGTCCAGTCGTGGACAACTCTGGAGTTGCGGCACTCATCTTGCTTTATTGGCCAAGGGAGCCGGCGTACAGCTTCCGGGTCATGTGGCCAGCATGACTAAGCCGCTTCTGGAGAACCAGAGCAGCGCACGGAAATGCCGTTTACCTTCCCGCCAGAGCGGTACCTATTTATCTACTTGCACTTTGACATGCTTTCAAACTGCTAGGTTGGCAGGAGCAGGGACCGAGAAACAGGAGCTCACCCCGTAGCAGGGATTCGAACCACCAACCTTCCGATCGGCAAGCCCTAGGCTCTGTGGTTTAACCCACAGCGCCACCCCCGTCCTCAGCCTTCACTGTAGTGTATCACTTTTATACTAAGCAAATATAGGGCTTTGTAATGTGGTCAAAAGCCAGCAGATTAGTAAAGATACTGCAATGGGAGATTCAGGAAAGCCAAGAGATGGTACTTTCTAAGAACACAAGAAGAGCTCTGCTGGATTAGGCAAAGGCCCATCTAATCCATAAGCAGGACATGAATGAAACAGACTCTTCTGAACTGCAATTCCCCACAACTAGTATTCAGAGGCATACTGCCTCCGACAGTGGACAGTTAAAGTATGCAATGTACCATCACATGACGCAATGGTGGTCACCTACTCAGCTGGCTTTAAAAGGGGGCTAGACAAATTCATGGGGCAGGGAGCTAGCAATGGCTAGAAGCCACGAGGGCTGTGAACTACCTCCAATATCAGAGGCCTCTGAATAACAGCTGGCAGGGAATGTGAGCCGTATCCTCTCTGACTATTGGCCACAGTAATGGCTGGGGCTGATGGGAGTTGCAGTTCAACAACAGCTGATCCAGTGTGCAGGTGGCAAATTTCCTGCCTTGCAGAAAGGTATGCTGTTAGCCTCTGTTCATGCTACAGTGCTTGCTCAGCCAAAGGAATTTAAAAACCCAAGTACTACTGTCCTTTAAATCTTAAAAATATATATGTTCCCATCAGTTATTGTCATAAAGTCCTCCTAACATACTTTGAATGCAAAGTTGCAAAATTCAGTTCACGAGAAAGGAAGTGCAGGGGTGCAGGCAAGTAATCTTAGACTCTTGCCTTGATGGTTTTATGTGTGTCCTCTCCACCCCTTTCTAGCTAGCAATATTTATTACTTCAATCTGGTAATACAGTGGTGCCTCGCAAGACGAAATTAATCCGTTCCGCGAGTCTCTTCGTCTAGCGGTTTTTTCGTCTTGCGAAGCAAGCCCATTGACGGCTTAGCGGATTAGCGCTATTAGCGGCTTAGCGGCTTTTAGCGGCTTAGCGGATCAGCTGATAAGCGGCTTAGCGGCTTAGAAAAAGGGGCGGAAGGGAAAAAACCCTGCAGGAACTCGCAAGACATTTTCACACTGAGAGCCAGTGTGGTGTAGTGGTTAAGAGCGGTAGTCTCGTAATCTGCAGAATTGGGTTCGAGTCTCCGCTCCTCCACATGCAGTTGCTGGGTGACCTTGGGCTAGTCACACTTCTTTGAAGTCTCTCAGCCCCACTCACCTCACAGAGTGTTTGTTGTGGGGGAGGTAGGGAAAGGAGAATGTTAGCCGCTTTGAGACTCCTTAAAGGGAGTGAAAGGCGGGATATCAAATCCAAACTCTTCTTCTTCTTCTTTCGTCTTGCGAAGCAAGCCCATAGGGAAATTTGTTTTGCGAAGCGCCTCCAAAACGGAAAAGCGTTTCGTCTAGCGGGTTTTCCGTCTTGCGAGGCATTCGTCTTGCGGGGCACCACTGTATGCTGCATTTGGGGGGTCCTGTTGCTCATTCTGCTGAGCAGCCCCCTGGACGTCCTGCCCTGACAACACCACTGAGAGAAGGATGATGTCCCTATCAGGTGTAGATGGTTGATAACCTTGTACTGATCCACAGAGCTCAATAGACACCATCAACCAGTACATCCACACAGAGAAAAGTAAGTGCTCTGGCTACAGGTACAACTGGAAGCAATGCAAGAATACAGCGGCTCATTGAACCAGGAGGCTGGTGGTCAACAAGGCAAGTCCTGTTACACATCTGACAGCTTTCCAGTTCTCCTTAAATGTGAGACACTGAGAATCCTCCTTGGCTACTTGAGTCCCCAGGATCATGTTGGGAAATATCAACGTGCTTGACGTGGGCAGTAAATGTAGTATAAACATAGACAATTGGAGAACAGCCTTTACCAAAGGTGTAATGGGCTTTGAAGATGCTCAAACTCAGGACGAAAGGGAGAAACGTGCTAAGAGGAAGGCACGCTTGGCAAACCCTCACCGTGATCACACAGCGGATCTGTGGATCCAGAACTGGCCTCCACAGTCACTGTTAAAACTGTGTTCATGGAAGGCAATCTTACTTAGCTATGAGATATCACCAAAGAAGGAGACGACCTACTGGTACACAGTCACTAGGTTTTCATTAATTGGAATTAAAAAATAAAAAGAAACAAAAGTTTGTATCCAACTAACTTTTACCCAAAGTAGACCCATTAGAATTAATGGATGTAAATTACATGTGACTGTTAATCTAACGTTCTCTGTCCACTAGTGTTAAGAGTTCTGCTTATGTAGTCTCTTGCACAACCATGTCCAGCAGCCACCAAACATTTTGCCAGTGAAACAAACACAAGTGACCTTAACTTAGTGCGACATTGGAAACAACCAGGTGGGTCAACTCTGAGTATAACTAACATTGGACAGAACCCAGATTAATCTCATTAAGAGCATGCAGTTCTTTTAAGTGTAGATTGTGGGCTGTCAACCCAGAGACTTGGGGAGAAGAGGCCATTGAGAAAAGCACAGCAATTCATAGAGATCAACATACCATTTTGGACTGCTTGACAGGTGGAGATAGAGCAGCTTGCTCTTCCAAATTTATCTTCCAGATCAGGAGTGTGCACATGTAGAACAATCAATAACTTTGCCACCTGTGAAGAAAAGATGGAATAAGACCTCTCAATAATAATAATAATACCTGGAACCCCTAATAAGGCTACCATTGGGTTTGAATCCAATGAAGACCATTCCAAAAAATCATCATAAGAACACACAGTTATGAGTTAAGCTCAAGGTGCTCTTGCCTTGATGTAAACCAGAGATTCATATGCAAGCTGCTGTCTATACCGTCAACCTATTTGTCTATCTAGTGAAGAATTGCCAACTCTAAGTAGTGCTGACTCTCTACAATTTTGGGTAGAGAGCCTTTCCTCATTGCTTGCTCCCTGAACCTTTCTAACTGGAGATAGTGAGGACTGAACCTGGGACCTTTTGTGGAATTATAGGGACAGAACTACCCAAACTGTGAAGGAATTTATTCTTGTATGCGGCTACAGCGGCACAAATGTTATTTGCCCAAAAATGGAAAGAAGAAGTAGTCCCGACAAAAGAAGAATGGATACAAAAACTTGTGGAATATGCAGAAATGGCAAAACTTAACAGGAAAAATGAGAAATCAAGATAAACTTTTTTATAAAAGAATGGAAATGGTTTATTGAATATTTACAAACTGTAAACAGATAAGAACATTAGCAGGATTATTGTAATAACCTGCAGTTATATAAGAGTACACATCGAAAGCAGATGAATAAATGATTAAGTTAATTTGGAATATGCGGAAAGTATAAATTTAAGGTGCTGCAGAAAGAGGGGGAAGGAAGTCGAGTTTCGAAACGTTAAAATGATTGTAAAATTACTGAAATGTATAAAATTGAAAATCATATTTTATTTTATTTTTAAGAACCTGGGAACTTCTGAATACAATCCACATGCTCAACCCTTCCCTATCACTCTACAGCAACAAGGAGCTCATAGGTACAATGGACATCTTTCAACAGAATTTTATGGCCGTTGTGTGATCCAGGTTCTACAGGCAGGATCCAGGGAGCCCCATGAACGTGCAGAAGGTACATCCACTTGTGTCAGGAAGCACATGAGGGAGTTCCACCATTTTTCCTGAAGTCTCCCCACCTCTCAGAAACAGCTGTTTTAGAGGCATGCATGATAGTAAAGCTTCATCACCCAAGTAGAATTTGGCTTCTGATTCTCTGAATCTGTGTTCAAATTTATTTTATTTCCTCCCATCTATCTGGTTTTCTTTAACTGAACAACTTGTATATGCTGCCTGATTGTAATCAAAGCTCAAAGTGGTTTACAAAAGACAGTAGAACAATCAAATTATTGATAAAAAAGGATTAAAAACGAGTATTTAAAACATTCAATGAATAATTTAAATCGGCAATAAGCTAAAACCAGATCAAAACACATGACAGCTTCTATGCGTCTGAATAGGCTTCCCTAACAAAAAAACCAGTTTTTAGCAAGTGCCCGAAAGAGTAGAGTGAAAACACGTCCCTGATATAAATAGGGAGGGAGTTCCAACGTCTCAAAGCAACATTTTGTACACCTCAAAGCAATTTCAGAATAAATTCAACAATAAAAAGCAATGTCATATATTTGCCTGTGCCGTGTGCCCCTTACCCAGCCTGCCCCACTTCCCACCCAGAACCACTGCAATTGAGGGGGCCCCTGCTTTCTCCAGCTCCTCTCCTCCCAGACACAACTTCCCTCTGTTTGGTGGTAAGGCGCTTTTGGTTGTCTTGGGCAAGAAAAAGCGACTAACAAATTTCAAATCCAAGACAGACACAGACTGGGATAAATATCTCCACTTAAAAAGCTTGTTGGGAAAAACTGAAGGTCTTCAGTAGAGGCCCCAAACACAGCCAAGAATAGACAATCCTCTACTGAGGGCCATGCCCTCTGTTGCTGTAAACTTGCTAATACCCTGCACGTTTAAGGAATAGTTGTCCTAAAGAAGGGGTGGGGAATTTGCTCATGGACCAATCTTTGCCCACCAGGCCATTTTCCCCAACCTACACCCACCCATCAGCTGTCGTCACTGGTGATGGAGCCAAGCAGCTCATTGCAATCACCTCCCTTCCAAATCTGTGAAACCCAGGTAGCACAACCAATCACGACTTTTCAGTAGCCCTGGTCTATTTTACCCATTGACTGAGAAGCACGGCAACATCAACGTAGACTCATGAAAGTTTAGCGTCAGGAGTCCGCAATATTGGGCATGGGCCAAGACTTACACCCCAGCAGGGGAGCTCTAGAGTCTGCCCACATCAGCTGCTCACCTGCCTTCTTCAGATACATAGCAGCTGTTTAGAAGCTGGAACATTTTAGGCAATTTATACAGTACCTAAAATGAAAGAAGTTAAGTAAGAGAAGGGACTGGTTTCAGAAAGTTAAAAAATACCAGTTTGTTTGTTTTTATCCCATCAGCCTTAAATGTCATTACTGACTTGAACCAAGACTTTTAGCACATACCTATGCCTTGATTTAAGTGTGAGTCATTGCATCGTGAAACAGACGCACAAACACAACACCACCATGACTGGGGACTCCAGCAAGCTCAAGCTGGAAGAGCTGAGAGGAGGGGGCAAATATTAGATGGTTGATTATGGAATACAGTGGTAGCTCGGGTTACAAACACCTCGGGTTGCAGACTCCGCTAACCCAGAAGTAGTACCTCGGGTTAAGAACTTTACCTCAGGATGAGAACAGAAATTGCACGCTGGCAGCATGGCAGCAGCGGGAGGCCCCATTAGCAAAAGTGGTACCTCAGGTTAAGAACAGTTTCAGGTTAAGAACAGACCTCCGGAACAAATTAAATTCGTAACCCAAGGTACCACTGTACACTTTGGGATAGATCAGGGTCTTTGGTGGGTACTTCAAAACACTTGGGGCCAACAGGTCCACCACACAATTTTGCATATGCTAATTTATAATTTCTTCCGGGAAATTAAGATGCTGAGTGGCAGAGGTCTCATAGCACTGCAAACAGATACCCTATAAGCTAAGGAAAAAAGGGGAAGAAGCACAAGGAGATATGGGGTTCGCCAGACTAGTTCCAGCACTGGCGACTTCAAGGATAGATTACTGCAATCCTCTCCATGTGGGGCTTCCATTGCATTTGATCCAGAGGCTGCACAATGATGTAGAGCGGTTGTGGTTGTTGACAGGAGAGAGACCTTGTCATGTCATGTAACACCTGCGCTCAGAGATCTGTGTTGGTTGCTGATTTGCCACCCAGTCAAGTTCAAGGTGTTACTATTTAGTATATAAAACTCTTAACAACCTGGAATCCGTTTACCTGCAAGATCACCTTTCCCCATATATGCCCACTCAACCAACCACTGTGATCTGCAGAACTGCTACTGTTCTGCACGTGCCATATACAGTGGTGCCTCGCAAGACGAAATTAATCCGTTCCGTGAGGCTCTTCGTATAGCGGTTTTTTCGTCTTGCGAAGCAAGCCCATTGAAAGCTTAGCGGATTAGCGCTATTAGCGGTTTAGCGGCTTTTAGCGATCAGCTGTTAAGCAGCTTATCAGCAGATCAGCTGATAAGCGGCTTAACGGCTTAGGAAAAGGGGGGGAAGGGGAAAAAACCCGCAGGAACTCGCAAGACATTTCCGTCTTGCAAAGCAAGCCCATAGGGAAATTTGTTTTGCGAAGCGCTTCCAAAACGGAAA
The DNA here is from genome assembly GCF_951804945.1 of Podarcis cretensis. NCBI lineage: Eukaryota > Metazoa > Chordata > Lepidosauria > Squamata > Lacertidae > Podarcis > Podarcis cretensis. The sequence continues at coordinate 34,184,443 of NC_137185.1, read as the reverse complement.
ACCCTTTCGTCTAGCGGGTTTTCCGTCTTGCGAGGCGTTCGTCTTGCGGGGCACCACTGTAATATCTGTTGCGCCCTGAGGCCCCCAAGCACTTCGCCTGAAATAACTTCACACTGACACGTAATTTTAGTTTAAGTTATTGGGCAAAATTTAGGCCACAACTTTATTGATTACAGCAAAGTGAGCGGTGTTGGCTTAGGCATTGGCAACAGACTATAACTGACTCCTGCCTCTCTGTTTGGAAGTCTGGAAAGGTAACACCAAATGAGGGAGCAACATCGATGAAGACCAACGAAGCTCACCCCGGGGTTCCTGTGGTCCTGGCATGGCCCTAGCCCCTCAAGTGGACTTCGGACGAGATCCAGGACCCCCAGATTCCTTTACCAGAATACCCTTCTTCATGGAGGGGCAGGTGATGGCCGCACCTCCCCTCCCATACACTTCAATAAGCCAATGCCTAACCGCCAAACCTTACAAAGTTGTGACGATTGCTAAGGGGGTAGGCGAAAACCAAGTGGCTACATCCAATCTGTCAAATGGAAAAATTCCTACCCAGCCCCTGCTCCAAAGCAGGAGACCCAATCCAAAGCAAGGACAAAGCAGCAGCAGCTAAAATTAGGGAGGGAGGGAGGGTGTTCAGCAGCAGGATGCAAGTTCCCTCAGTTACGCCGCACTGCTGCTTTTATAGGCCCCAAGAATCGCGCCAACTGCCCCGATTGGCCCAAACAGCCCGGGCCCAACGGTTAAGGCTTGGGCCACGCCTGGCAACAACTCTCCCCGTGGGGGTGGCTTAGGGGCCTGCACGCAACCAGGACCCTCATTAAGGAGGATCCCATTTCTGCATTTGAAGAAACCGATCTTTCGGTGTGACAGCGCTGAAACTTTGGAACTTCTTGCCTATTGACATCAGGCAAGTGCCTTCCTTCCACTATTTTTGGTGCCTGCTTAAAACTTTGTTTTGTTCTGTTTGGGCAAGTCTATTCAGACATGCAGATGTTACATGTGTTTTAATCTTTTAAATGTCTTAATACCTTTTTTCAATCTATAGTTTCTAATGTTTCATTTTATACCATTGTAAACTGTTTTGAGCTGTTTTGATTTGTTGTTACAACCAAACAGTGTCTAAATTTAGTAAAATAAATAAACGCCAGATCACAAGAGGACATCAAGTATCTAATGAGTCCTGTAGGTCCCACATTTGTAGCACAACTATCTCAAAACCCTAAGAAAATCATGCATTTATTACATGAGCGCCCATCCTCCTTCCCCCCCCTCCACTAAACTGATTAATTAAATTAATACAAAGACTGTCTTGTTGGGCACTCTCGTCTCTCTGCTTTTCTGCTCCTTTTTTTTTTTTTTAAGCCAGCCAGGCAAACAGGAAACAAAGGGTTTAATTCTGTCTGGTTTCATGAAGGGTGCTGTATGTCATGGCCAGGTGCTGGAACCCAGCCAGCTTCTTGGACCAGCAGCAACAAGGCTGTTAGACAGACCCCCTCAGCTCCAGTCCCAAATTAAAAAATAAATATATCCAACCAGGCACACACACGCAATCAGCAAGTGAAGGCAGCCTGAGAACCAGCTCCAAATACCAGCACAGTAGGGAACTGGCAGAGCAAGCGCAGGGAAATATTAAGAGAGCATTTGAAGGCAAACAAGCAAACGGCAAAAAGCAAAATAACTCGAAAGGGAAGAATGTGGAGTCTGTGCCCTGCGCTAATCCAGGATCAGAATGGTATCTGCCATCTATTCAGTGACACATCACATCTGCTAAGCACGTTGCAAACGGCACCTCACTTTATTAAACAGTCAGGCTGTTGGCTCAAATTTGCCTTGCTCCAGGAGGGCCTAACCTGAAAACCAATTTGATGACACTGAAATAACTCGCATTCACAACTGATCACCCTGCCCCTCCAAATAATGAGTTAAAAATCAAGACAAGTGTCCCGTTTTATTTAGGACCAGCACATCTCTGCATCATCTATGGTAATTTGTAAAAAAGGCAAGATGTAAAGCAGGGTGGGGAGGCTTTCTTAGAACTGATAAAAACTTAAGAGGGTTCTTTTAAATACAGTGGTACCTCGGAAGTCAAATGGAATCCATTCCGGAAGTCTGTTCGACTTCAGAAACCAAGGCGAGGCTTCTGATTGGCTGCAGGAAGCCGCAGAAGTTGCGTCGGGCGTTTGGGTTCCAAAGAACCTTTGCAAACCAGAACACTCACTTCCAGGTTTGCGGCGTTCGTGAGCCAAAACGCCTAAGTACCGAGGTGTTTGGGATCCAAGGTACGACTGTAATATCAAACGGTAGTTTTTTTAAAAAATGCTTGATATTGTATTATGTTTTTATATGTCTTTATGATGTTAGCATCTGAGCCCGGCCTCGGCTTGGGAGGGTGGGATACAAATAAATTATATTATTATTATTATTAGTAGTAGTAGTAGTAGTAGTAGTAGTAGTAGTGTTGGAAGCTTCCCAAAGTGCCTGCAGCAACCCAGCAAGATGGACAGGATATAAATAATCAAAATTTTGTTGTTGTTGTTGCTTTTGCTTTTGCTGCTGCTGCTAATTCACAAACTTTTTGGTATGGCAACACACAAGTCCACATTCATTTGTCATGGTGACAAATTGCATTATTGCCACTAGTGTCAGTGCAGCCTTATAATATGCCAACAAAACAAAAAGTTGTTAGTGGCATCCATCGTACCAGGATTATTTTGGTTTTACTTATAAAAGCCTGCGCAGGTTTTGTGATCCCCTTGCAGGTTGCAACCCGCAGTTTAGGAAACACTCACTGACCTAGGCAAGTCAGTATCTGTGGGTCCTACTTCACAGACCTCTGTTTGAGGGACTCTCCATAAATATAAAGAGTCTTGAGGGAGAGCAAGACAGGCACTAGCAGCGAGTATCTGGACAGCAATCTGAACACTAAAGTGTAGATACAGAGGAATTATCAGTGAAAATAGGATACACAAATGCATTGCCTTAGGGTTCACTGGTTTGCAAAAATGTGTACAGGAAACTCCCCATGTACACAGGAGTTACGTTCCAAGGCACAGCATGCAGATGTAAAATAGTGTATAATCGGAACACCCATTGAAAAAGCCTTCAAGCACCCCGTTCTCCCCTCCCGCCCCAGTCCACCCCTTTCTGTGACGTTTCTGGGTTACTTCTGAGCTCGGCGCCATGTGCACATGCATGGTCGTGCACATATTAGGTGTGCCTAAATCAGTTTTTTATTAGACAAAGGTACCTAACATGTGGCTGCCCTCGAAGCCGAAACTGCATTTGGTGGAAAATGAAGCCATCAGATTACTGGCTGGCGTTCTGTTTAGCTCTTACAACCCTTGCGTTAAGGCAGCTGCACTGGTTCTCAGTCAATTTCCAGGCACAATTCAAGGTGCTCGTATTAGTCTTCAAGGCCCTAAATGACTCTGGCCCCAATACCTGAAAGGCTGCCTTCATCCCTACAGACTCTGCTGGGTGCTAAGATCAACAGTAGGGACCCTCTTAGTAGTTCCCCTGCCCTCAGTGACTTGATGAGGGCAGGAGAGGGTCTTCTCTGTGGCACATCCTGAGTTGTCCACACAGAAGTGTGTCTGTCACCTTTATTATACAACTGGATGGCGGCTAACAGATTGAGGTTGAATCCTGACAAGACAGAAGTACTGTTTTTGGGGGACAGGAGGCGGGCAGGTGTGGAGGATTCCCTGGTCCTGAATGGGGTAACTGTGCCCCTGAAGGACCAGGTGCGCAGCCTGGGAGTCATTTTGGACTCACAGCTGTCCATGGAGGCACAGGTCAAATCTGTATCCAGGGCAGCTGTTTACCAGCTCCATCTGGTACGTAGGCTGAGACCCTACCTGCCCGCAGACTGTCTCGCCAGAGTGGTGCATGCTCTGGTTATCTCCCGCTTGGACTACTGCAATGCACTCTACGTGGGGCTACCTTTGAAGGTGACCCGGAAACTACAACTAATCCAGAATGCGGCAGCTAGACTGGTGACTGGGAGCGGCCGCCGAGACCATATAACACCGGTCTTGAAAGACCTACATTGGCTCCCAGTACGTTTCCGAGCACAATTCAAAGTGTTGGTGCTGACCTTTAAAGCCCTAAATGGCCTCGGTCCAGTATATCTGAAGGAGCGTCTCCTCCCCCATCGGTCTGCCCGGTCTGCCCGGACACTGAGGTCCAGCTCCGAGGGCCTTCTGGCGGTTCCCTCACTGCGAGAGGCCAAGTTGCAGGGAACCAGGCAGAGGGCCTTCTCGGTGGTGGCGCCCGCCCTGTGGAATGCCCTCCCATCGGATGTCAAGGCGATGGACAACTACCTGACATTCAGAAAACATCTGAAGGCAGCCCTGTTCAGGGAAGTTTTTAATATGTGACATTTTAGTGTATTTTTCATCTCTGTTGGAAGCCGCCCAGAGTGGCTGGGGAAACCCAGCCAGATGGGCGGGGTACAAATAATAAATTATTATTATTATTATTATTATTATTATTATTATTATTATTATTATTAACTGAACATGCACCTCTTTACCCTGGCTTCTGACACTTGAAGGGCATATTTGTTTGACCCACCCTATTTTCACAGTTGTGTGTTCAGACCCAGAGACCTCCCTCCTAAATAAAGACACATTTGACTCAAATTTTAATTTTGGTTTTTGGCAGAATTTAGGCCACAACTTTATTGATTGCAGAAAGGTGAGTGGTTGCATAGGCTCTGGTTCGACTAGCTCCCTGCACCCTTGCAGGTAGTGCTGACCGAGAGCTCTATCATAGGTCAGCCAAAGGTGAACACCTGAGGAAGGTGAAAAGCCTGGGAGCAGACTCTATTCACTCCCCAGATGCTCCCCTGGACTCAGGCATGGGCACAACCCCTTTTCAGGGGTTGGCCAAACCACGTTGAGTCCCTGGATTCCTTTAACGGAATACCCTTCACATAGGGATGGTGAGACTGTTCTCCTATCCCTATCACATGAACCAGAGCCTATCTGCTACCTTACAAGTTGTGATGAATTGCTACGGGGCAGTCGAAACCCAAACGGCAACAGCCAATCAGCCAAGTGGGAAAATTCCTGCTGTGCTTCTGTCCCAATGACAGACAACACATGACGGCAGAGCAAGGTCAAGCACAAAAGGCCCTAAAATTAGGGAAAGGTGGGTGAGTGTTCCGATGCCCAAGCTGAAAGAGGAAGCTCTGGGTCACATGCATGGGTTTATATAGGTCCCTCAATCCGTTTAGACTGCAACCCCATTGGCCAGATTGAAACCCAGCATTGAGGGACCTACCAATCGGGTGTTGTGGCTATCCAATGGACCCACCCACAACCAAGAGGTCAGTCTCCAGATCTCACTGCAACACGTACCCTCTTTTAGGGAGGACACAATTTGTTTTAAATTGTTTTTAATATGGTATTTCACTGTTGCAACCTGCCCTGGGATCTTAGGGTGAAGGGCATGTAATTAATAATCACAATAATGTGTACCTGAGGAGAAATGCTCGCTAAAAATGCTAATGAATGCTCATGGGGAGTTTATAAATAAATCAATAAATGAATCACAAAGCGATGTGGAAGTGTGGAGAACTGAACACAGGACTGGGGAAAAACCGAGGTGCTGAGGGAAACCAAAACTGAAAGATTGGCCCATCCCTAGTCTAGGTACATACACACAGAAGACAATGAAGTCCTTATAAGTTATATATTTTCATGACCTAAAAGGTCTCCTCGGCTCTTGTCACCACTACAGGTGGGAAACAGACGGCACGCAGACCTTAAGAAAAAGTGTTTGAGGGAGGGGGAGAGTCCTAGACCCACCCAAGGACATAAACACAATCAATGACTGCATTGTCAAGCCCGGCGTGTGTCAGCAACCGACTCTTACTGCCACACAGTTCTCCAGGCAGAAGTCAGAAAGCACAAATTTAGGCTGTGATTTGATACAAATGGACAAAGTGGCAGGTACCTGCAGATAGCAGCAGGCATATCCTTGTACGTTTGTCAGTATGAAGAAGGAAAGCGAGGGAAGGGTACATTTATATCAGGAGAGAACGGCTTCCCATCATGTGGTAAGCACAGAGTGAGCTAGTCCCACTAAAGGATTTCGAAAGCTGTATCTTCTGATGGCGGTGGGGCACAGGCATTGACACTTGTGAAGTGCAAACCTTTTCCTTTCACAAGGTTGCTTATGAAAGGGCCAAACCAGATGGGATGCTAAACACGCGAAGCTGCATCCAATGTTGGTCCGGCTCAGAGTAGACCCATTGAAATTGGTGGACATAACTTAGATCTTTTATTTTTCAACAGGTCTCCTCTGAGTAGAATTTGGTTGCATATAATCCATTGGATCGTATCCAACTAGCTTCTACTCAAAGTAGACCACTGAAATTAAAGGACATAAGTTAGGGCCAAGATTATCCAAACCACCTGCCATGTATTCAGGTCAACTCTGTTCAGTTTATACATCGCTTCATACAGCCAGAAGGAGTCCACATAGTGATTTACAGCAATGGCAACATACACACACAATAAATATCCTTTAAAACCAAACAAATATATGGAAATGCTGTGGCAACCAGGGGAGCCAACTTGAATAAAATATTGTGGGGGCCCAGGTAAGCCCTGCCTCGCATAATCAATCACATGATGTAGCTCACACACACAATTTGAATGGGAATGCCCGTCAACTTTGAGGAGGCCCAGCCCCCTTAAATATTTTATTGTGGGGGCCGAAAGCCCTCACGGTCCCTAGGAATTGGCTCCTATGGTGGCAACAAATATTCACCCAACGCAAAATAACCATCCCACCCACATGAAAAAATATCAACCAAAAGCCAGGCCATTTAAAAGCTGTCCTAATGCCCAAGTGAGTGAAGATGTCTTTGTGTGGGGCCAGGATGACAAAATTGCGGCTAGGCGAGCCTCTCCTTGGAGATGATTTTTTAATAGGGGCTAACTCAGAAAAGAAATGGGAAGCAGGTGGCGCTGTGGTCTAAACCACAGAGCCTAGGGCTTGCCGATCAGAAGGTCGGCGGTTTGAATCCCCGTGATGGGGTGAGCTCCCGTTGTTCGGTCCCAGCTCTTGCCCACTTAGCAGTTCAAAAGCATGTCAAAATGCAAGTGGATAAATAGGTACCGACTGCTCCAGCGGGAAGGTAAACGGTGTTTCCGTGCGCTGCTCTGGTTCGCCAGATGACACGGAAGCTGTCTGCGGACAAATGCTGGCTCCCTCAGCCTATAGAGCAAGATGAGCGCACAACCCCAGAGCCGTCCACAACTGGACTTAATGGTCAGGGGTACCTTTACCTTTAACTCAGAAAAGACCCATTCTCTTCTTTCTACCCTCCTAACATCTATTGTAAGGGAAAACACAGTACTGTGGTACCTCGGGTTAAGAACTTAATTCATTCTGGAGGTCCTTTCTTAACCTGAGGTACCACTTATCTAATGGGGCCTTCCGCCGCCACTGCGTGATTTCTGTTCTTATCCTGAAGCAAAGTTCTTAACCCAAGGTACTATTTCTGGGTTAGCGGAGTCTGTAACCTGAAGCGTCTGTAACCCAAGGTTCCACTGTATAGGGCCTCAGATATTGGTCCCAGTGCTTATATAGGGAACGGGGTCGAGGTCCTGAGCCATGCAAGGTGTTACGGGTCAAAACCAGCCTTTTGAATTGTGTCTGGGATTTTTTAGGGCAGCAAAGGAGCTTTTGGAACACCTCTGCCACACTTAAAATGTGACCACGCTGAGAGATTGCTGGTGTAGCTGGATTCAAGCATGCAAGAACAATGAAGAAGAAAAAATGAAAGGGGGGGATGGAAATCCCACATAAAATCGCTAAGCAAAAGACAAGAACAGATAGCCTCCTGCATTACAGGCGCAACGTCTCCGCAACTCACAGAAGGAGCTGACTTTGTTTTCACTTCTAAAAATAAAGAGGTTGGCAACTCACAAGAAGATCAAACTGGGACAGTCTTTCTTCTCGCTAACTCGAAGTGCCGAACAGCTCCCCTCCCCTACCGAGACAGCTTCCCAACAGAATCTCAGCAATTGACTTAAGCCTAAAATGAAAGGGCCCCCCAACTGCAAGAGGCAGCATGTGTACAGTATTCATCTCTGTTCTATTTGCGGTAATAGGCCTGCCCTCCAAAGAGAGAAGCGGGGAGAGAGAGAGAGAGAGAGAGAGAGAGAGAGAGAGAGAGAGAGTCGGAGGCTGCCTCGTGCCAAATTTTGCAACAATACGACTGGCTCTGCGAAAAGGGAACTCCCACTTGAGCTGAGCCTTCCAAACTCACGGCACGCAGGGACCTCAACTTGACAAGTGAAGATCATAGACCAGAGATTATGCACTAAGCCCCTCTAAGGGTACAATTAATTCTGAGTGAAAAGGCTTCTGTAATTCACACAGAGATAACAGCAGATTTCCCCAGTAATATCAGCCTGGAAAATTCGGTCTCTTTATAACAAAATCCAAACATAAATTGTTGCAGGAAAACAATAAGATGACCTACCTTGAGATCACCTTGGCTCCCTTCCAGGTGTTCTACCAGCAATGCTACTAAGCCAGATTGTTCACTTAACTACCCCCTAGTGAAATAGGTTTATTTGGTGCTTTTAGCATACATATTCCCATAGGAGTCTCCATCCCAGCAGTTTTGAGATGTTTGGCTTCGGGGCGGGGGGTGGATGTGAGGAGGGGTGAAGAGAGAAAAGGTAAATCAGTGCTTTGACTGCTTCCCTGTCTAGAAAGAGATATTTGAAGCTATCAACACTGGAGGATGGAGAGGAATTATTCAGCATGATACAAAGCTGTGTGCACCATCTGGGAGGCAGAAAAGAAGAGGATGGAGTTCACATCACAAAATGCAGTATTTGGTAGCAAGGAGCTTTTCTGAATGGTCTATTATTAGATAGTGGGATTTCCACCCAAGGGAAATGGGGGGAACCCTATTGCTAAAGAAACAGAAAGCCAAGGTCTGCTTACTGAGTTACTTCACAATAATAAAAAGCTTCAATAGATGATATCCATTGTTTTCCAGTCCAGCTTGGTGCCACCTCCAGTGCCTTCCGCAAAATTGGCCATGTGAGCTTCTAAGGTCTTGCAGTCCCATCTTTTCCTTGGACCCAAGTGAGGGAGGGGACCCATGCAAGTATTCTAGCATCACAATTCCACTGATTCCAATTATTGCTATACTCAATTTGCATATTTGATTCCTGATCTCGTTAGCTGCACAGAAATGGCTGGTTCTGGCATAAGATTTTACATACAGAGGATCATACCCGGGACTCCTAGAATATATGCCAGGATGTTATTGTCTTTGGAATGGTCATCCATGGACTTTCCTCAAAAACAATCCCATGAATCGATTGTTCCATTGTTGATTTTAACACAGAATCAACACACAGGGTTGGGTTACATCTATTTGCTCTGCTCAAACATTTATCAAATGCCTTTCTAGTACAAGATGCTCAAGGAATGGACAAATATTCCAACGACAATGAACAATAAAGTATCTTTAAAAGGCTGTATGGTGAAACACTCAGACATTATGTAATCACATGTCTACATTTATATGGGGTGTGTGGGTTGTTAGGGGAGAGGTAGTGTATCTGATGAGAGAATGTTGTGCTCCTTCTGGGGTAGTTTGTCCACCTTTGGTCCCCACTCTGCACTTTGGCTCCTAAAAGCTGTCAACACACGAGAGCCTCCACACCCTGGGAAACAGCTTTGACTGGCTGGCTAAACCAGATGAGGGTAACTGATGGGTCTGAAACCCTCAGTGAGTTTGGAACTTCCCCTGCCTGCAAAGAGAAGCTCTGGCAGACTGAGTGGACAAGACCAATGGTGTGTCCAACGGTCAAGAACGTGGTTTCTGCATGTGCTGTAGGGGGAAGTGGGGGCCGATGGGGCTTGTCAACTTGGGAAGGTAGCCCATCTAGGAGAAGGAAAACTCTGCTCTTAAACCAGGGGTCAGCAAACTTTTTCAGCAGGGGGCCGGTCCACTGTTCGTCAGATCTTATGGGGGGCTGGACTATATTGGGGGGGGGGGTGAACGAATTCCTATGCCCCACAAATAACCCAGAGATGCATTTTAAATAAAAGTATACATTCTACTCATGTAAAAACACCAGGCAGGCCCCGCAAATAACCCAGAGATGCATTTTAAATAAAAGGACACATTCTACTCATGTAAAAACATGCTGATTCCCAGACCGTCTGTGGGCTGGATTTACAAGGCAATTTAATGCTGTATTGTTTTTAACACTTGATTGGAAGCCGCCCAGAGTGGCTGGGGAAACTCAGCCAGATGGGCGGGGTATAAATAATAAATTATTATTATTGTTATTATTATTAAGCCAGATCCGGCCCCCGGGCCTTAGTTTGCCTACCCATGTTTTAAACCTCTTCTCCCTTGAGGAATATCTGCAGAAGAAGAAAGGGCTAAGGAGTAAATCCTACACAAATCCAGAGAGGAGTTCCTAAAACAGTAGGATGTTGTCTTGCACCATCTTGTTCTGCTTTCCTTTGGACCAGTAGGGTAAACAAACAAACCCCTGCGTTGCAAAATGTGACTCAGCAATATCGAAAGCAACACAATGGCCAGAAACAATTACAGTACAGAAAACTTGATGGAATAAAGCAAAACATCAGAACTATCAAACTGAAGTCTCTGAAAGTCCTTGAATAAGTCACGGTGCCAGACTTCACCCGACGGAGATCAAGCTTGTAAACCTTTGTATAATTCTTTAGACCAGAACAGTGGGGAGGGGGGTCTTGTCATACGGACAAGCCCAGGACCTTCATACACACTGCCCAGATTTGCGCCTCAGGGAGGTCACTTCAAGTGCTGCTAATGCAGTGGTTTGACCCCCGGAGGCACACTCCATTGTCTCTCGAATCAGATGGATGCCGCTAGCAGCAGCAACCCCCTTTTTATTTAGCAATTATACCCAAACCTACAATCTGGAGGAAAAGGAAAGGCAGTGTGATAAAGATACCACCGTAGTGGACTTGAATCTGGGTTCAAAAATAGGCTTCTCTATGAAGATAACCAGGCAGCCTTAGGCAACTCATGACTTACCAGCCTAACCTAAGGTTGCTACAATGATATGAGTGGAATAATAAAAGCTGTTCTAAATTCTACAAAGGAAAAATGGGTTACAAAAGAGGATGAGTGATTTTCATAAAGTTAAATCAAAAGCTGGTTTGTTTGGTTTTTTTTAAAAAAGTTGAGTGTGTATTTTAAATTGAAATCTGAAATCCTGCTTTTCAAATATTTTAGATTTCTACATTAAACTGAAAGTTTAAGAGGCATTTTTTAAAAAAGAAATAAGGAAAGGCCTTGTTTACCAAGTTCATGCAATCACAGTAAGTATTAACTTATTGGAATCAAGCATTTATGCTTCTTTATTCCTACCAGTTATAGATCCAACAACATTCATCTTTGGGAATGCTGTAAAAATATTCAAATTTAAAAAAGGAAGAATATGAATTCAAATTCATTTTTAAACAGCATGTTTTAGATGGGGTTTGTCCCCCTCTTCCTCCACCCCAAGTTTGCTTAAGAACTGGGCAAAAAGGATCACGGAAAGGCATTGCAATCCTATGTACATTCATGCGTAAATAGGGGTGGGGGGGGATTCAATTCAGTTTGCACCTACAAATTTGCACTTTTTGAAACACTATGAGATCCAAAACCTAGCCATCCTTCAAATTTTCCACATCTCCAGCCAAGTAATGTGCAAAAAAATCCATATACTAGGGTAAAATCTACCTAAAAATGTGCATGTTGGTGAACAATAACATACCAAAATGCATTATATTAGGAGAAATTGCTTTGCAAAAAAATAATAATGTAGGCATTAGGCAAATTGCAAACAATTTAGTGTTTATGACACTAAAAAGCTGAGAAATTTTAATGAGGATTTGTTTTTATTAAAAATTGTAAATTGCTACAGAAATGTGGAGGACTGGATTTATGATAGGGGAAATGAGGAACAGAGAGAAGTGAAATTGTCAGTTCTGTTCATTCCCACTCATAATAATGGCTGACTGTGTTCAACGGGGAAGGTCGGCGGTTCGAATCCCAGCTATGGAGTGAGCTCCCGTTGCTCTGTCCCAGCTCCTGCCAACCAAGCAGTTCAAAAGCACGCCAGGGTTAAATAGGTACCACTGTGGCGAGAAGGTAAATGGCATTTCTGTGCACTCTGGTTTCCGTTACGGTGTTCTGTTACACCAGAAGCGGTTTAGTCCTGCTGGCCACAGGACCCGGAAACTGTCTGGCTCCCTCGGCCTGAAAGTGAGATGAGCGCCACAACCCCATAGTTGTCTTTGACTGGACTTAACCGTCCAGGAGTCCTTTACCTTTTTTGCCTTTACTAGAAAGTGTATTTAGGGTGGCAGCCTTAATTCAAGGAGAGAGCTAGAGAGACTACTACCTAGGAAACTGCAAGAACCCCATCTATGGTATTCAAAAGACAGTGGGCAGGATTGTAGGAAAAGAGCTGCCAAGGAAATTAAAGAACTTATTTATGTATGCGACAACGGTGGCAAGAGTCTTGATACCACAAGGATGAAAGAGTGAGTAAATCCCAACAAAAGAACAGTGGCAAGGGAAATTGATGGACTATGTGGAACTGGCGAAACTGACATACAAACTGCGAGACAAGGACAACTGTGGCTTTAAAGAAGAATGGGAACTTTTTACAAATTAATTTAAAAAAAAAACACCAAAATGAATTGGACTCCTTGGCAGGTTTTGAATAAACATACACAAATTTATTATTGTTAACATAATAGAGAGATAATTTAAGGATTTTTACAATTTTATAATATGCAGAGAATAATATGTGTTGAAAAACCAGAGAGACCAGCTGAGGGAAGTCTGGGGGGTGTGGCGGGAGGGAGGGTTTTTCTTGGGGAGGGGGGGAAGGGAAAAATGGGGGGAATGAAGATGATATGTTTTTGATAATTTGTGATGTGGAAATTCTTAATAAAAACTATTTCAAAGAAGAAAAGACAGTGTAAAGTACTATTACTGCACTGAACTGGACTCCAAAGAGCAGTTCTTAGCAAGGGACGACAGCCACCGGCACAAGAGCCCATTCAGCACTGTAAAAGGCAGGCCTGTAGCCAGGGGTGGTGCCCTTCAGGTGTCATTTGACTACAATTTCCATCAGCCCCGGCCCCAGCCAGTGGTCAAGAAGGATGGGATCTGTAGTCCAGCCACATCTGGAAGGCACAACTTTGGCTCCCCCAATTCTATAGCACTCCTCATGCTTCCGCTTGTTGAAGCAGCCATGACCAACAAGACGTTACCCACCCTATCACACAATAAATGGCCTTGTGGGCAGACATGGGTGTGGGATACGGAAGACACACCGAGTTCAAATCCCTCTTGACGCTATTACTTGACACAGTCAAGCAGAATAAGCTTTTGGCACCAGCCGGCAGATCGCTCCCTCAGGCCTCTCCATCCAGCCTCTCTTGTAAAAGGGCAACGAACAGTTCTCAAAACTTCATTCTGAACACAGACAAACAACAACACCGGGAATCTTCTCTGCCTGGAAGGCAGGCCAAGCGCAAGCCAAACTTGGGAAGAAAGTTTTATTTAATTTTCGACTGCAAAAATTAGCTTAGAATAAAAGAAGTAAAAATGGTGAGTTGTTTCATCCCAGCATTCATCACAGAGGGAGGCTCCAGTAAATATAGAGCAGGCAGTGTTGAAAATTCTCTTTTTGACTTCCTCCCCTTTTCCTCAAAGGAGAGGAAGTGATCCCAGGACTTCCATAATGCTTTATGCAGGCGGAAAGTCAGAACACGTGTTTTGCATCTGAATGGTCTGAGGTTCAGTCCGTGTCACAGGCAGAACTGAGCTAGCCTGACCAGTGGTCTGCCTCTGTATGAGGCTAATTCCTACGTTGCTGTTAGGTTGCTTGTACAATTAAAGATGTCAGCAGCCAGCATTCTTCCAAAGGCTCCTACCTGTTCAACAATCTGTCATCTGAAAGACGCAACTAAACTGTACAGATGCAACACAAAAAGATAGCCAAGTGTCTGTTAAGGAGCAAAAAGATGTAATAAATGCCAATCACGTTTGTTACCCGGAGACAGTGAAGCACAGAGAGATTCCTAGAGTAAAATAAACACGTCAGGTTAATTAAATTAAGATTTACTCCCATCAGTTTTTCTTCCGATCCCGATTCTCTTACCCATCCCATCATTAAACGACAGCTCAGATTCTTACATGGAAAAATAACCCAACAATACAGTTTTATTAAGTCTTGCTCTCCCCCTTGTCAAGCGGCTTGGATTTATCGCGCCTTCGCTTAGCTCCAAATAGCTTTTGCATTCACTTTGCACTAAACATTTGCCAGAAGTACCCTTTTCGCCTCACAAACACATTTCAAAAGTGCATTTGGAATGCTATTTTTAAAAACGTTTCTAAATGCCCCAGCAAACAAAATGCCTTTCAAGACCAGCCCACGAACGAAGCTCACGAACGGGGGAAACTGCTCAGCTGACAAAACACGCCACTTAATTTTTTATGCTGCTAAATTAATTGCCGCAGTTAGAGATGCTGGATCTGTCACTAAGATATAAGGAAACCAATTTCTCCACAAATGCATTAAAAGACCTTTCCGGGGCACTTTTCTGCACAAATGAAATCACACTGGCAAGAAGATGTAACAAAACAAATGGGGGGGGGGGAGAGAAAACGATGAAATGCAAGTGGTTAATATGTTGTACCATTAGGTTCCCCCTCCCCACCCCTGCTTTTTCCTTGTCTGCAGAAGAATAAATGGGGGGTTGCTAATGAAATACAACCCACTTTTTAAATGTAATATGCCAGTGGTAGGGAACATGAGGGCCAAGGGCCAAATATGGCTCTCTAGGCCTCTTCTATCAGGCCCTTGAGGGCCCCACCCCTCTCTAGGCCACATCTCTCACTGGCTTTGTGCGACACACAATCTTCTCACGCCTTTGTTGTTGTTGTTTAGTTGTTTAGTCGTGTCCGACTCTTCGTGACCCCATGGACCAGAACATGCCAGGCACTCCTGTCTTCCACTGCCTCCGGCAGCTTGGTCAAACTCATGCTGGTAGCTTCGAGAACACTGTCCAACCATCTCGTCCTCTGTCGTCCCCTTCTCCTTGTGCTCTCCATCCTTCCCAACATCAGGGTCTTTTCCAGGGAGTCTTCTCTTCTCATGAGGTGGCCAAAGTATTGGAGCCTCAGCTTCAGGATCTGTCCTTCCAGTCAGCACTCACGGCTGATTTCCTTAAGAATGGAGAGGTTTGATCTTCTTGCAGTCCATGGGACTCTCAAGAGTCTCCTCAGCACCATAATTCAAAAACATCAGTTCTTCGGCAATCAACCTTCTTTATGGTCCAGCTCTTACTTCCATACATCACTATTCGGAAAACCATAGCTTTAACTATATGGACCTTTGTCGGCAAGGTGATGTCTCTGCTTTTTAAGATGCTGTCTAGGTTTGTCATCGCTTTTCTCCCAAGAAGCAGGCATCTTTTAATTTTGTGCCTGCTGTCACCATCTGCAGTGATCACGCTTTTACCTGGTTGGAATGGATCCTTGATCTATGATAATACCTCTGGTTTGCCTGGATGGAAAATGGGGTGTGGGATCCACTTTTGCCACACCCACCATTGGCACATGGCCCTCAGAAGGTTGCTTACAGGGAAATATGGCCCTTATGTGGGAAACTGTTCCCTGATCTAGATGAATGGCACAGTAAAACTGGAGGGGACAGGGCTATATCTCAAGTAGGGATGTTGGAGAATTATGAGAAAAGCAGAAACAGGAGTAGAAATGGCCAACGTACGTGCATTCAATCCAGCAAATGCAAGCGCTATTTCCGTTATTGTTGCATTAAGTTGGCAAACCATTATCTCCTCCACCCCATCCCATGTAGCATTGCGCTTCCTTTCCACTGAAACGAATAGGGTGGAATAATGCAGTGACAGTGTAATTTATGTAATTCATATAATAAAATGCATAAGTTACGTCACAGCAGACAGCAAGATGGATAATGCCATTTCTGGCGGAAGACGAACTGCAGTGGAACAGAAACAATGCCACGTGTGACAAACACAGGCCAGAATGGAAAACGATCCCAAGAGTAGGGTTGAAAAAAAAAGAGACCCCAAAATTGTTGAAGGACAATTTTTCAATTGACTTGTCTTTTCCCTCCCCTGGATGTCAATTCTGCCTTTGAAATCCTGGTAATGTCAGAGGAAATCCAAACGTATGGCAGCCTTACCCTAGGCAGGGCTGGATAGGAAAAATAAGAAGCACACATGGGGAGGTCAAGGAGTTCCCTGTGAAGAGGGATTGCTTGTTAACCCACTCTAGGAATTGCAGCTTTGTGAGGGGATTAGGGACTTTCTAATAACTTTCAGCACCCTTAACAAACTAGATTTCCCTAAGATGTACAAATTGGAATCTGATGTATTTTGGAAATGTGAAGAAGCAGAAGGAACATTCTTCCATATGTGGTGGGCATGCACAATAGTTAAAGAGTAATGGGAAATGATATCTAAGAAGATATTTTTTAAAACAACAACAACAAGAGGATCAAATATAAAAAGATGAATGGAAAAACTTTGTGGAGTATTTGGAAAATAATTGTAAAAATGTGAAAATGGTAGCAGGATTAAGGTAAATTCAACAGTATAATATAAACTAAAGGAACTATAAAGGGAAAGGAGAACTTATATGGATATATAAGAATATGCAGGAATGATGGGAAAATCAAAGGAACCAGGGAAGGCGAAGAAGGGAAGTCGTAAATGATTGTTTTAATATAAAGTAAGATATGAATGAGGGAATTGTTGATTTCAATGTGCATGTGGTGTTGGAAATTGTAATAATGAAAAAATATTTTTAAAAACTTGTAAAAAAACTAGATTCCCCAGGATTCTTTGGGGGAAGCCATAATCGTTTAAAATGGCACAATACTGCTTTAAAGGTATGGTGTAGCTGAGGCCTTAATCTCAGAAGCACGGAGAGATCCTACAAGCTGTGATGGCCGCGTTCTGCCTCTATGGTCGGAGGCAGTGATGTCATACCCTCCAACATTCCTCAAATGAAAATAGGGCCACATTTTGATCTTTGACCCCCCCCCCTTTCTGCCCCTCGCTGCTTCCATTTTGACCTGTTTATTGTATTTTCAATTTAATAATAATAATAACAATGCACAAAAAGTTGCATTTATATTCATTTTGTACTCATGTTCCCACAAAATACTCATTTCTGTATGCGTTGCACAATTTGGAGAAGGGTGCAATCTGATGGGTAACCGTGTCCCGATCTGCATGTAATCCTGGGAACTGCAGATGGGGTCTGTTCACTCTGAAACATACACTGAGCAAAATTCTCCTCCTTTTCAACTTGGAACTATGCAAATGATAAACAATAATCCTCTCCTCCCAGCAACAATTTCTGCACAGACCCTGTTAACCAGAAAGCAACATCCAAGTGGGGAAACAAATTAACAGCTTGAAACAATTAATATATATATATATATAAACTTCTCCACAAAAAGATACAAAGCGACTTCACAGAGTTTTATATGCCGCATAAATTAGGACACGATGTTTTTCATTTATACAAACCGAGGTGCTTGCTTTCCCCTTTTTTCCAGATTTATTGCTTTGGAGCATTAAAATGTCTAAAACAGTTTACATACACCATCACAGTGGGAATTTGCTTGGGGATAAGGAAGCTTGTAATTGCAATTCTAAAACTAGCCCTGTAAGCTTGGAGTAGTGTTTAAAAACATTTTAAGGGCTTTATAAAGCTATAAAGTGCCTTGCAAGAAACCTAAAAGTAATATATCTTTAAAAAGAAAAGGGAAAAGGAAACTAATCTCCCAACAAACTGCGGACATGGGATCACACACCACTGATTATTACAATGCAAGGTTCTCGTAAATGGCACAGTGGAAATGAAATATAATTTTTGAGGGGGATTAAGGAAATTATCTCCAAAATAAGGAGAGAAGAAATGAATTCTGGCAGGAGAGAGAAGGAATGACTTGTGGCTTGCTGGGTGGTTGCTAATACTATTTCTCAGAAGCTTAAGGAGACCGTGGCCTGCAGTACTGGGACATTCCAGCTCACTTTCCATTTAGGAGCATGCCAAGGTATCACACATCACACTTTGCAGGGGCCTCGTTATATGGAACAAATAGAAAGCTCCTCCACATAGGAAACAGCAGGCAAATTGTTAAATGTGATTATCATTATTATTACATTTCTATCCCACCCTTCCTCCCAAAGGAGCCCAGGAAGGGTGGGTGGGCAAACGACAAAGGATAATAAAATAAATACCTCGGAAAAACAATTTCAATACAGATGGAGACTAGGAAAGACCTTGACTTTAAAAAAAGATCGTTGGAAAAGGAAGGTCTTCAATGGGTGACACAAAAAGACAGCAGAGATAGCACAAGTATGATGTTCAAGGGGAGAGAATAGTTAGAGCTTTGGTTTTCCCAGTAGTGATGTATGGAAGTGAGAGCTGGACCATAAAGAAGGCTGGTCGCCGAGGAATTGATGCTTTTGAATTATGGTCTGGAGGAAACTCTTGAGAGTCCCACGGACTGCAAGAAGATCAAACCTCTCCATTCTTAAGGAAATCAGCCCTGAGTGCTCACTGGAAGGACAGATCATGAAGCTGAGGTTCCAATACTTTGGCCACCTCACGAGAAGAGAAGATTCCCTGGAAAAGACCCTGATGTTGGGAAAGACCGAGGGCAAAGGAGAAGGGGAGGACAGAGGACGAGATGGTTGGACAGTGTTCTCGAAGCTACCAGCATGAGTTTGACCAAACTGCGGGAGGCAGTGGAAGACAGGAGTGCCTGGCGTGCTCTGGTCCATGGGGTCACGAAGAGTCGGACATGACTAAACGACTAAACAACAACAACAATGTTCAAGGGGAGGGAATCCCACAAGATAGGGGCATTATAGACCTGATGCCTGCTCCTGGAAGGAAAGGAACTTCCTGATCAGATGGTATCTGCAGGAGGCCCTCGCTTGCAGAGCACAGTGATGGCTTGAGTATATAAAGGGTGAGATTGTCTTTCAGGTATATCCTGATCCAAGCTGTGATGGGTATGAGACTATACCCCTTTTGTTTCATGTAGACCACAGCTCCACCACAGGGGACAGGGGACTAGTTTACCAGAAACCAGCATTTCTCGGCATTGTGTCCACACAGGCTCTTTTCAGTGCTAGACCTTATAAAGGTAAAGGGTAAAGGGACTTCTGACCATTAGGTCCAGTCGCGGACAACTCTGGGGTTGTGGTGCTCATCTCGCTCTATAGGCCAAGGGAGCCGGCGTTTGTCCACAGACAGCTTCCGGGTCATGTGGCCAGCATGACTAAGCCGCTTCTGGCGAACCAGAGCAGCGCACGGAAACACCATTTACCTTCCCACCAGAGCGGTACCTATTTATCTACTTGCACTTTGATGTACTTTCGAACTGCTAGGTTGGCAGGAGCTGGGACTGAGCAACGGGAGCTCACCCGGTCGCAGGGATTCGAACCACCAACCTTCCGATCGGCAAGCCCTAGGCTCAGTGGTTTAGACCACAGCACCACCCGCGTCCCTGTCAGACCTTATACTATCCATAAAATATTCTTCTAAATAGTGTTGAGAAAACAAAAGGCAAATTGTCACATGTGGTGGCCTCACGAATAGCTTTTTTTGCTTAGTGTGTACCATTTCATCCTATTCAACAACAACAACAACAATTTTATTATTTATACTCCGCCTATCTCACTGGGTTGCCCCAGCCACTCTGGGCAGCTTCCAACATATATAAAAACATACTAAACCATTGAACTTTAAAAAAACCAAAAAACTTCCCTACACAGAGCTGCCTTCAGGTGTCTTCTAAAGGTTGTATACTTATCTCCTTGTCTCAGGGGTTGCATAACCAACAATTCTCTGATGAAAAAAGGGACGCACTAAAGAAAAGTGGGACATTCCGGGATCAAATCAGAAACCAGGACGGCTTCTGTAAATCCAGGACTGTCCCTGAAAAATAGGGACACTTGGAGGGTCTGGTATACTCTATGTATATGGAGAATAATCATGGGTCAGCATGTGCCTTGTGTGTTAATGGCCAGAGGGTCAACCATGATGTCTCATAAGAGCCCTGTTGTATTAGACCAAAGGTCCATCAAGTCCAACAATCTGTTCTCACAGTGACCAACTAGATGACTATGGGACTAAGCAGAACATCAGCAACCTTCTTCCCACAATTTCTCTAGTTAAAAAGAATTCTCAATAAAGCAAGGCTGGGGAAGGGAGATCTATCCACAACACGAGACAGCATCAAATATCATTTCATACCTGCTGTTGCACACAAGCGTGATGCTAGAATAAAAAAAGAAATTCCTAATTCCATCCCTCTCCCCAAACAACTCACCAATTTTCCTGACAGCGGGTAAATTATCCAGAAAGACTTAAGCTCTAAATCATTTTCTCAATCCTCAAATTCTAAATTCTGCAGCCACCTCCCATGTTAATACTTTAACAGGAAATAATTATGGGCCAGTTTCCTGAATTCGCTTGATGTGATTTTAATGGCCAAAAAAAACCCCTCCAACCTATTTTGGAGACGGATTCTCTCGAAGCTGATTGCATCCACGACAAAACACAAACCGGCTTATTTGTCAAGAGTGGTCTAAAGCAATACAGGACTTTTCATACATTGGTGATATAAATATATTATTTGGGGCGGGGGGGGGGGGGAGATTGGACAATTACCAGTTTTTCAAATTGGATTTAACAACTCCTGCTCCCACTCCTCTCTCTTTACAGTACAAAGCACCACATTGTAACAGAGAGAAACAGAGAGAACAGAGGCTCGGCTGGCTGAGGGGGGAAATGTGTTTTTACTTACTTGTGTTTTCATAGGTTTTGCAACACCTTATTAAAGTTGAAAGCTACATGTATAAAATTACTGGTGGCACTTGCCTAATCCACTGAAGTTGTATTTCATTACAGTGCCTCCTGTACCAAAAAACATTTTTTTATTTAAATAATCTAGTATTATTTGCCATGGCCTTTCCGCACATTGGATTCCCCCAATTTCTGCATTCCAAGAAAATATTCATCCACCACATATGCATGCTTCTGTTTTGCCAACTGCTGACAGTAAATTACAATAAAATAAACTTCTCAGCAGACCAGCTGTCGTTAAGAGAGGTTTGAAGGAGAGAGAGATTTCCCTTTAGAGCTACCTCCCCCTCCATGTTTCAATAAATCTGGTGGCCATAGGATGGGCATTTGGGGTTCTTAGAGGCGATATTACCAGCGAGAAACTCTACAGTGGTACCTTGGTTCTCAAACACCTTAGTACTCAAACGCCGAAAACCTGGAAGCAAGTGTTCTGGTTTTCAAATGCTTTTCGGAAGCCGAACATCCGATGCGGCGGTTGGCTATTGTTTCTGGGGCGCCTGCACCAATCAGAAGCTGCGCCTTGGTTTTCGAACATTTCGGAAGTCAAACGGACTTCCAGAACAGATTAAGTTCTGGAAGCTTTTGTTTTTGCTGTTTATTTTGCGTTTTTGAGGCTTTTTCGGTTAATTTGTTTTGCGACTGCATGGAACCCAGTTCAGCTACTGATTGATTGATTGATTGATTGTGTGACTGCAGAAATGAATAAAAGTCCAAACAATGACTATCATCAGTTCAGGTAAAAAATAATAATTAATTTTAATTTTTATCATCTACATTACTGTTTTATTTATTTTATAGTACAGTCATACCTCGGGTTGAAGTAGCTTCGGGATGAATATTTTTGGGTTGCGCTCCGCGGAGACCCAGAAGTAACGGAGCGCGTTACTTCCGGGTTTTGCTACTTATGCATGCGCAGACACTCAAAATGACGTCACACGCATGCGCGGAAGCGGCGAAACGCGACCCACGCATTCGCGTCTTACGTTTACTTCAGGATACAAATGGGGCTCCAGAACGCATCCCGTTCGTATCCAGAGGTACCACTGTACAGTACATTGTTTATTGCTTTCATTTTATGGATCAATGGTCTCCTTAGATAGTAAAATTCATGTTAAACTGCTGTTTTAGGGGTTGCTTTTAAAAGTCTGGAACAGATGAATCCGTTCTGCATTACTTTCTGTGGGAAAGCGTGCCTTGGTTTGGAATGCTTTGGTTTTGGAACGGACTTCCGGAATGGATTAAGTTTGAGAACCAAGGTACCACTGTATTGTGATATCGCTTTCAGAACAATAAACTGTGTTCAAGAGAGGCCACACTGTCACAGTGACTTCAAATCTCACACCGGATGCAATGGTGTATCTGCAGGAGCCTTAGATTCAAAGCTCCTCCTCTCTCATAGAATGTCAGGGTTGTGGGGTCTGTGAAGGTCATCCAGGGCAGCCCCCAAATCATGACAGGATCTATGATGCATGCAGCTACAGGGGTTGCCAACCTTCATGAACTAGAGGCACATTTAGCTGTTTGAGGGAGTGCTGGGGGCGTCAGTCATAAAATGGCTGCCACAGGTACATACCTTCCAACATTTATCCGATGAAAATAGGGGCATCCCGTTTCATAATGATAATTTTGCTATTTATACCCCACACATCTTACTGCGTTGCCCTAGCCCAGGCATCCTCAACCTCGGCCCTCCAGATGTTTTGAGACTACAGTTCCCACCATCCCTGACCACTGGTCCTGCTAGCTAGGGATCATGGGAGTTGTAGGCCAAAAACATCCGGAGGGCCGAGGTTGAGGAAGCCTGCCCTAGCCTCTCTGGACAGCTTCCAACATAATAAAACATTTTTTAAAAACTTCCCTATACAGGATTGCCTTCATTCAGATGGCTCTCGGGTTGGATAACTCCATACCCTCCAGTGAAAATAGGGACATTCTACCATACCCTCCAACATTTCTCCAAAGAAAATAGGGGTGTCCTAAGGAAAAACAGGACATTCCGGGATCGAATCAGAAACCGGGACGGCTTCTCTAAATCAGAGGCGTCCCTGGAAAATAGGGATACTTGGAGAGTCTGTAGGCAGGGGCACGGCGCTGCTGAATTTCTGTCTAGAAAATAAGACAGAAGGAGGAAGCATGCATTAAAGGAGAGGGGAAAACAACTGCCTTTTAAGACCCTAATTTTATTTTTTTTCCAGTTTGTATTCTGTTTTAGCCAATTCACATTTAGCTGCTGTGCCGTTCCTTACTTGGTTCAGTAACTGCACAGTTGTGTGCATGTTTGGTGTCTCGAAAGACAACAGCATCTCATAGGTACCCAAGCTTGCAAAAAGGTACAGACATTTTACAGGCCATAAAAGTGGCCCCATGAACCAGTGACATCTCCTGGCTTGTAGCATTTTAAGAGACCACTGTCTGTACATCTTAAAACAAGCAGGGCCACAGTCCACTCAGAGTTAAGACCTTCAATTTCCCATTGACTTCACTGGGGAAACAGAAGCACACACAATCGTTCCTGCTCAAGTCTGAGGGACTTTAGTGTGCTTCATGTTGGCTAGATTTCCCCCCGTGGCCAAATAATCTATCAAATGATTAGAAGCCGACTTTGCTGTAGCAAAACCTTCCCTTCATCAAATCTTGAGCACAAAGGGGGTTGTTTACGATGCTTCAACTAGTCCTAATAGCAGCCTAAAATAAAGATACATATTTGGAATCAATCTATTCAGCTTAAATCTTTTAAGCTTTAAAACAGATTATCTAGGAGAGACAATAGCCCAAGACATCCCACAGACTCAGAGCCAATTTACAGTACATTGTCCAATTAAGGTATTATTGCTGCAAGTAATATCCATAGAAACATAATGCAGGAATGTGTTAGGTATATGAATTGCTTCCCTGCTGGCCTGTTCGCTCTAAAATCAAATCCAGAAGCCTGCAAAGCACAGACTGGTTGAGGATTCAATTCGGGCTTTTACTCTATTTGCACATTACATTGCCATTGGTATTCACTCACAGAGGTCATATACACAAGCGGTCCCATGGCCAAAAACTGGAGTGGGAAACCTTTTTCAGCTCAAGGACCACTTCCCCATGAGCAGGCTTCCAGAGCCCCACATAGCAATGATGGGCAGGGCCAAATGTAAAACGTGGGAATAGCAATGGATGAGCCTCTAACCCAGGGGTCAGCAAGGTTTCCCTCACCTGGACTGGTTCATTCCAGCAGAGATGCCTCCGTGGGCCTGGTTGTGAGCGTGCGCAGCCGCAATTTCCAGCGTCTGTGCCTGAGCAGACATGCTTTCCGGTGTCTTGTGTCTGCACAGATGCGATTTTCTGCATCTGAGCATGCGCAGATGCGATTTCCGGCACCATGGAAGTGAGTGTGATGTTAACTTATGTGAGTGCTGGAGGTGAAATAGTTAAACAGGTTACCCAATCAGAACCCAGGGGGTGGAGTCAGAGGGACTATAAAACCAGCTCTGGGAGGGGCGAAGGGAGGAGTTCATTGGGAGCTGGGTGGTTGGTTGGAGTGGGAGTGAATTGGGATAGAGTTTGTGGGAAGGTTGAGTTAGTGTAGAGAAATAAGCAGAGTCAGGAACAGTTAGGGGCTGGGAAGACAAGTAAACATCTGAGAGGTGGTTTAGTGAGTGAGAGCAGGTAGCAGAAGTTATAGGTCTGGATAGGCAACCCATGATTGTAATGGACTGATACCGTTTATGAAACCACACTCTTGTTAAACTGCAACAAATAAACAGAAGTTTATGTTCCAATTTAACCCTGACTAGACTCAGTATTGCACCAGGTAGGGCCTGGGTGGTGGCAGCGAGAAATAAAGTGGTGGCACAGGGATCAATAGACGGTGAAACATCCAAGGACCCTGTGTGATCGCCACAGTGAGTCCCCACGCCATGCTGTGCCAGTTTAGCGCAATGCGCAGGGACTTGCTGAGCGGGCGGCTTGGTTTGGGGGCAGCTCATGGGCCGGTAAAACGACCCCCGTGAGCCACTTGTGGCCGATGTTAAAAGAAATAGAATAAAATCGTGAATTGCTACAAAATGTGGAGAACAGAATTTAAGATTTGAAAAATGAGAAACTTTGAGGACCAAGAGTTGGTCATTTTATTTCAACAGAGGTCACAGGACAACCCTCCCCCCCCCAAGAAACAATCTGCGGGAGAGGGAGGCCCTTTGCCCCTGCCATGGTCCCAATCCAGATTTCCCTCCTAGCTGCTGTTAGCTGTGAGAAGGTCACTCCCATTTGTTGTCTACAATAGCAGTTTCCCTTGCAAATAGCAACTAAGATAATAAGGGGCACATTCTGGATGGGAGCAAAGGGTTAAATATTCCTCTCTCAATCTGGATCGGGGTGCATGGCATGGCAATTTACAACTGCAGGGAAAGTATTAATTTGCACAATGAGTACTTTTGCAAATACTATCATGCCTATCTGCACATGAATTGTACATCACTGCGCATGGAGTGGCACAACGAGGGAGAAGTGCAGGGGAACACAGCTCCAAACTTTTCCTGCCAGAGTGCCAGGTTAAGCAGCATTGAGGCTTTCACATTTCCTTGTGGCAGGTTAGTACAGAGGGGGTCTGAATACAGAGAAAATAACCAAGTGGATGATATCACAGCTGTCTTTCCCTTTAACGGGGCTCCAAGCACCACTAAGTTCAAGGGAGCCTACATGCTCGTCCTCACAAAATGGGTACTGTGGTATGTTGCATTGCTCTTTGGCAATGTGTGCGCACACAAACACATACATACATACACAGAGAGAGAGAGAAGCAAGTACGCTGGCTCCCTCAGCCATTAAAGTGAGATGAGCGCCGCAACCCCAGAGTCGTCTGTGACTGGACATAATGGTCAGGGGCCCCTTTACCTTTACCTTAACAACTCTAAGGACCCTTAAGAAACTACCATCCCCAGAATACTTTGCAAAATGTCATGGTCAATTAAAGTGGTATGATACTGCTTTACGTGTATAGTGCAGATAGGGCCTAACAATCTCAATCTGGCAAATTGTGGTTTGTCACAGGGATGAGGGACCTGTGGCCCTCAATATGACTCCAACTCCCATCAGCTCTCCAGACAGCATGTCCAGTG
The DNA here is from genome assembly GCF_951804945.1 of Podarcis cretensis. NCBI lineage: Eukaryota > Metazoa > Chordata > Lepidosauria > Squamata > Lacertidae > Podarcis > Podarcis cretensis. Next base: position 34,158,358 of record NC_137185.1, on the reverse strand, counting down.
GCCAGAGTTGAGAGGAGTTGTGTGTCCAGAAGCAACTGAAGGGTCATATGCTCCCGAACCCTAAATTAACATTTACTGTACAAGTGACTGGTTTCCCACCTCGCTCAAAAATAAGAGACACAAATGAAAAGAGCGGAAAACATGAAATGCCTGAATGACATTCTTGGAAGCATACTGCTCAGCCCAAGAGAGCCACGCATTAAACGGATTCTCCTGCTCCATGACAACAAGCTCTAGTCATCAAGTGTTGAAAAGGATGATCTCCCGAGTGAGTATAAAAATAGAAAACGTCAGGGATCAGCAGGGGGTCAACGTTCTACAGGGGGGAAAGGACCAACCTGGCTATATAATCACAGTCTTTCATGTCCTGGAGCAGAATAATTCAATCTGAGCTCTCATCCTACGGTCTGATTTTCTTGTACAGAAAAGTTGCCGTCATCAGCAAACTATTCATAATGCTGTATTAGGAGCGCATTATGCAGCAGCAGGAATGCAATAGGCAGCGCACTTCGCTTATAACATCTGTGGTTAAAGTGGACAAAACACAATGAAAGGAGAAGGGAATAGAATTAGAGGCCTCAATTGTGTAATAGCTACTTAAATTCTGAAGGCTGGTTTTTTTAATGTCTACCTGGAAATCACACACAATAACCCTTTAACCCCAGATCTGCAACATTCAAGCACCCTCTTGCATTTTCTAGTTCCTGAGGACATGGACTCTAATCTGGATTGTATGGTATTTCCGCCATACATGTCAGATTTCAGAAAACTTTGGAGAATATGTACAAAGTGTAACAGAAAGGATTAACTCTCTGTCCAGCTGACTGTCCGCAGGGGGAAGGGGCAGATTGGTTTGAGTATTGAATCTTGTAGCAGTGAGCTCCATAAATTAAATTAAGGGTTGTACCAATGTTAGATCTACACAGGGTAGACCCATTGGAATGAATAGGCATGAGTAGCTTAGGTGCATTAGTGCTAATGGGTCTACTCTGAATAGGGCAAACATTGGCTACAACTCTGTTGTCAAAAAAGAAGCACTCTCTCTCTCTCTTGGGCTGCCAAGTTTGAGTATTATTTTACTTATTTCATTTAGGATAGCTATAAATACAGTTATATTTATAACATGGTTATATAAATATAGTTATATTTATAACATACATATAAACATCATATCACAAACCATAATATAAAACACAACATTAAAAGGGAATTTTAATAGCTCCTTAAAACACTCTTCCAAACATTGTTTCTGAGAAGTCAACATCCTGTTATCAAACTACAAAAATCTAGATAACCAAAAACATCTTCGATGTCTGAAGGCCAACAATGAGGCCAACAGAAATATCTCTAGGGGGAGAGAAGAACATAAGAAGAGCCTACTGGATCCAGCCAATGGCCCGTCTAGTCCTCTATCCTATTCCCACAGTGGCTAACCAGGTGCCCGTTCCATAGTAGAACTATGCCACACAAGAAGCTCCCAAGCTTCTTCTGCACTCCAGTGCAGCTGTACCAAAGATATCATTCCACAGTTGGGAGGTGACCATGGAGAAAGCTATTACACAGACACATATCGATGGCAGCTATGAACGGAAACAGCTGACCGATCTTAAGATCAAGTTTGCCAATAGTGGAGAAGGAAGCAAAATAACCTGCCTGTACTTTTTCCAGACCATGCACTGATGTTCACATTCAGGTGACACTGCTCTTGAAACTTGGCAGTATTGAAGATCATTGCCTTCTTATTGACTAGGGGTGTGGGACCTGTGGCCTTCCAGGTATTGTGGGACTACAACTCCCATCATTCTTGAACATGGGCTATGCTTCTTAGAGCTGATGGAAATTTCAGTCCAACAAAATCTGGAGGGTGTTAGCCACCCCTGTTGTAGACCATTACACTATGGTATGGTTTACAGCGGCCATGCAGAAAGAACCCAAACTCAGCTTCTTCTGCACTCCAGTGCAGCAGTACCAAACACATGAATCTTCTCCTGGCAGGGGAAGGGGATTATCTGGGTTAAGGTCTCATTTAAAGATGAACCTACCTAATTCTCACTTCCCACAACAGTAGGCGAACCAAAACAGAACCATCCTTCGAATTCTTTTCTGAATTTTGCAATGCAGCACTCCAGCCAGGTAAAGTGTGCAAAATTCCTATATTAAGGGTATATTGTGCATAAAATGTCATAGGATAATGAAAATGGCATTCAGGAATGCATTGTATTCTGATAAATCGCTTGCAAATGTTCAGATTAAAGTGTTGATACAGTTTTCATGAGGACTTCATTTTTGAAACAAAACAAAATCCCAAACGGATGCTAGAGAAGTAAACTTTAAGACTACAAAAATGAGGAACTTGGAGAAATCAAAACTGACAGAATTTCCCATCCCTACTCTTGACCAACAAATATCTCTGTGATATGGAATACAGTGGTACCTCGGGTTACAGACGCTTCAGGTTACAGACTCCGCTAACCCAGAAATAGTACCTCGGGTTAAGAACTTTGCTTCAGGATGAGAACAGAAATCGTGTGGCGGAGGTGCAGCGGCAGCAGGAGGCCCCATTAGCTAAAGTGGTACCTCAGGTTAAGAACGGACCTCCGGAATGAATTACAGTAAGTTCTTAACCCGAGGTACCACTGTATTCAAATCTGGTAATGCCTACCCTCCCCCTTTCCAATCACCTCTGGTGTTTAAGCCTAACACTGAGGAATTCATGTTGCAAAAGGCAATTGCTATGGACTAGAAACAGCCTCTTAAACATGAAGATTCATATTTCCCTGTATCTACGCATCATAATAACTATACAGTGGTACCTCGGGTTAAGTACTTAATTCGTTCTGGAGGTCCGTTCTTAACCTGAAACTGTTCTTAACCTGAGGTACCACTTAAGCTAATGGGGCCTCCCGCTGCTGCTGCGGCGCGATTTCTGTTCTCATCCTGAAGCAAAGTTATTAACCTGAGGTACTATTTCTGGGTTAGCAGGGTCTGTAACCTGAAGCGTACAAAACCTGAGGTACCACTGTACAGATTTTGCAGCATTCCTTTATCTGTAAGGACAGTGAGTTCTGTCATGAGGCAAGCAGCGCTGAAAAACAAAGACATCAGAAAATTATCCCCATATTCTCAAGTACATTTAGTATAGAGGCAGCAACAGCAACTGGCATCTCTCATGGAATTGTAATTGACAAATAAGGCTCACCCATGGGGATATCCGTCTAAGCTGACTTAAATGTTTGCTGACATTTTCAAGAGAGAATTCTGCTGCTTCAGACAGACAAAGAGAGAGAGAGAGAGAGAGAGAGAGAGAGAGAGAGAGAGAGGGCAGCTACATTCCTAAGATTTACAAATTCCTCTTTAAAGGAAACATCCCCAAAATGTAAATAAAAGGGAAAGAACAACATTCTCAGCTCTCCTGAACTGGAAAGTCTGGAGAAATCAGAAGGTGCCAAACAGACTTGCACATTAGCAGCGAGCATATTCTCTCCTGCAAAAAGTAATTCTAATATAAAAAGGGGTTTTAGCAAGGCAATGAAGTCATCTGCTGCTGTCAGCTAAGAAGGGGTTTAAGACATTCGGGAAAACTCAGGGAAATTTTTTAAATCAACAAGAGGAACAAAGACAATCGAGTTAAAGGATAAAGTTCAGTGGATTCCGAATAAAAATTTCAAGGAAAGTTAGCTACAGTAAATGTTGGCCCATAACTTGTTCACAATTGAGAAAAACAGTGAAATGTTTTTCTTGTTTGTTCTATTGTTTAGTAACGTTCTTTTTAACAAAAGTGAAAATTTTTAAAAAACTCTAAGTGGACAAAACATAGAAATGATCCTTCGGTTGTAGGTTACATGCGATTTGAACGTTACCTTGGAACAGCTGGTGTTGAAAATGCCACTCCATGGAAAATAACTTTATCCAGTATTTAAGTGAGGAAATAGAAATTAAATGGGTTTTTTTTTGTTTGGGCCAGCACATTATTAAAGGAATAAATGCCTTGCTTGTAGGCCATCAGAAATACTACTCAGCAAACCACAAGGTTTCTGTCACAATGTCAGTAATTTGTCAATGAAGGAGACTACACAAAAGGCATGCAGCCATCCATTCTATCCATGTGAAGCATGTGGCTTCCCCCAAAGAATCCTGGGAACTGTAGTTTGTTAAGGATCCTGGGAACTGGAGCTCTATGAAAGCTAAACTACAATTCCCAGGATTCTTTAAGGAAAGCCATGTGCTTTAAGCGTATGATATAGTTGTAACTATATCGCCTGCCAACCTAGCAGTTCGAAAGCACCTCCGGGTGCAAGTAGATAAATAGGGACCGCTTACCAGCGGGAAGGTAAACGGCGTTTCCGTGTGCAGCTCTGGCTCGCCAGATGCAGCTTTGTCACGCTGGCCACGTGACCCGGAAGTGTCTCCGGACAGCGCTGGCCCCTGGCCTCTTAAGTGAGATGGGCGCACAACCCCAGAGTCTGTCAAGACTGGCCCGTACGGGCAGGGGTACCTTTACCTTTACCTTTATAGTTGTAACGTTTATCTACGTTTGGCAAGCCCAATGCTGTCATGGTAAAACATGGCAGCTACGGTACATTATTTTGGTGCCCAATGTGCTTGGATACTATCATAAACTTTGAGCAGCAGTAGCCAGACCTGAAACCCAGTAAAACCTAATGCCTTTTGGTTGTACATGACTTCCTGAGGGAGAGGGGGCCCATTTGGAACGGGCTGAGGGAAAATGGACAACATGGAATGCTATGGCCCCCAACCCCCCCAAATCCAACTTTGATACCATTCCTAAATATCATTTTTAGAGTTGTGCATACAATGTCAGTTCTAACACAATTTGATGCTATGCATTTTATTGTGCCAAAAAGGAGAGGAAAAATGCATATACCAGGGCAGGGTTTCAAAGGAGAGAAAAAACAGGGACCTTCACTTTCAGTAGCACACCCAAGAGGCATTAACTAAGCGTACAGAAGACACAAGAGTCTAATTTCATTGCTTCCAGTGGTTCAGTCTGTTAGTCTTTTAGCCGCATTCCATCCTGTCCAGATCACTGCTGGATCCTCAAAAGGCCTAGGGCACAAATCTGCATAAAAATTGCATGTGCCAATTTAGGCAGCCTTTCAGAGAGAAAGCTTCCCAGCACAGCTAGGGCTGGGGAACCTTTTCCAGCCAAAGGGCTGCATCTCCTTCTTCACAAGTTCCTATGGGCCACAGGCCAGTGGCGGATGGGGCTAGACCATGGGTAGGCAAACTAAGGCCCGGGGGCTGGATGCGGCCCAATCACCTTCTCAATCCGGTCCAGGAATCAGCGTGTTTTTACATGAGTAGAATGTGTGCTTTTATTTAAAATGCATCTCTGGGTTATTTGTGGGGCATAGGAATTTGTTCATTATTTTTTTTCAGAATATAGTCTGCGCCCCCCCCCCAAGGTCTGAGGGACAGTGGACCGGCCCCCTGCTGAAAAAGTTTGCTGACCCCTGAGCTAGACGAAAGAATGAGAGGAGCAACGAATATCATTTTTACCGTCGTACAGCCCACCATTTTTCTGCACACACCCTTCTCTATCTGCCACCCAAGCGGGCAAGCAGTGCTGTAAGAGTTCAGAGGCTTGTTCCAACCACACAAAAACACTCAAGGAGTGTCCAAAGCTGGTAAGAAATGTGACCTAGGGAACAGTTCCAAGGACCATGTAGAAGGGGATAATTAAGAGGCCAGGTCAGAAGTCTCCCATCTCTGCTGAAAGCAAAAGTAAACAAGAGGCAGGAGACCCTGGGATGAGTGCAGACGACTTTCAACTTGGATCCTCTAGCCCAGTGATCGCCAACTTGGCCCTCCAGCTGTTTGGGGACTACAACTCCCATCATCCCTAGCTAACAGGACCAGTGGTCAGGGATGATGGGAAATGTGGTCCCAAAACAGCTGGAGGGCCAAGTTTGGCCATCACTGCTCTAGCCGCTCGCTGGGACCACAGCTGATTTCCAGCACCCCTCCGCATTCACCACCACTCCCACTACCAAAACATGTATCACGTCATTTTGAATGTCTGCCACCTTTTCCAACAGAAGTGCAAATTAGCGATCCCTATATAGATGTGCGCATGCAGACACAGAGAGATATGCCTATATTTAAACTGGCAGCCGAACGCGATTCTCCCATGTATGGAACGCACCTGCTTCTGGGGTAGAGACAGAAGCAGAGTTGGATCTGCAAGAGACATTCTTTCCGCTAGGCAGGTTCCACGCTGGAAACCAGACACAGAAATAGAAAAGAAAATTTCAGAGGCTGCGAGACAATTAAAAGAGGTGAAAGCACAAAGCACCAAGGTGGGACTGGTAGGCAAACGAGGTCTGAGGAAAATACCTGGGAAAGTAAAAATAGTCAAAGACAAAAATGGAATTTCATGTAAAATGATATGGGAGGACCTGACTGATAAAGATGGGAAATGATTTGGGAGGCTTTGACTGGGTTAGAGAAGAAACAAGAAGGGAGGGCAAAGGGTTTAAGATGCTACCCTATGTGGTGGCAATGTAAAATTGCCAAAAAGGCCTGGGGAAAGACATATAAAGATTTGAAGAAAATGTGGGAAATGATGGTTGTTTAAAAAAATTGAAGTTAGGATATTGAGATGTAAAGGACTTGATGGATTGTTTGAACGAAAGACTCTTGTTATGATATGCGAGACTGGATGCCAGGCCAAGACCAGCAAGCCTTCATGGAAGGAAGAGGCCTCGACCGAAGAAGATAAAGAAGAAGATTGGCAAAATAAATTACTGAACTATGCAGGACTTATTATTACAAAAAAGGACAATTGCTCAATGCATATTTCTTAAGATTTGTGTACAGACTTTTACATTAGTATAACTTCTAAAAGTCACTTGTAATAAGATGAAGGGGGTTTTAAAATTGGATTGTTATGTATATAAGGTTTTATGGATGTGCATAAACAAGTATATTAGAATGGAACCAAAAGGGGGAGTGGAGGGAAGTCGACCAAAAAAAATATGGTTTAATCTGTTTGTGATATGTTTCCTTTTTTCTGTTGTTGTTGTTTTTGTTTTGTTATTTTTGGAAAATCAATAAATTGTCATCAAAAAGAAAAAGAAAAGAAAAAAGACCCAGGAAGGAAATGGTTAGTGCATGGAAACAGTTAAACACTGGTTGAAGAAAGGGGCAGAAAGCCATTAGAAGTGACTATGGACAGCCTTGGCACAGTGGTACCTTGGTTTTTGAACTAAATTAATACAGGGAGCCCGTTCGACTCCTGAAACGGTTTGAAAACCAAGGTGAGGCTTCCGATTGGCTGCAAGAGCTTCCTGCACTCAATCGGAAGCCATGGAAGCCATGCCGGACGTTTGGCTTCCAAAAAACGTTTGCAAACTGGAACACTCACTTCCAGGTTTGCGGCCTTTGGGAGCCAATTTATTCGGGAGCCAAGCCATTTGACTACCAAGGTACCACAGTTATGTCCTAGAAGGGCGACACCTTGAACAGCACAGAGCGGGGGAGCCAGAAGGGATGGAAGGATGGGAAAAGGGCAGTTATTTATTCTAGATCGTCTTCTGTGTGGTTGGCATGTGACAGGTCTCCTGTTGAATCAGAGTGAAGGATGCCATCTGCTGGATCCCTAGAGCCATTTCCAACTAGCCCACTGACTTTCCATTCCAGGCACCTCCCCAAACCAGCCTGGGATTTACTGGATAAAGGAACGCGGACTGTGCCCATGCCATTACCTCTCCTTCCAGCACAACAGTCTTCAACCCCGGAAAAGAGGGGTCCCTTATTTCTATACACCTTCGTAATCAGATTCCCTTGGAGCTCAAAGAGTATCTGGGACTTTCTATGGTTGCCAGTTTCCAAAGGGGACCCAGGAAGTTACCCCAACTTTGCAGAACCTCTTTCTCTTTATGCAGTTCATTGTGTCTAAGGAACCACTCTCCAACTTGGAGGGTCTGGCTGAAACACACACACACACACACACACACACACACACACCTCAGACCCTCAGCCTTGGGCAGCCAAGAGGATATATATTTTCAGGACCCACCCTAGTCCTGTGACAGTAATTTGCTTTAAATTGTTTTTAATATTGAATTTTAAATTGCTGGAACCTTATGGTGAAAGGTGGACAAGAAATCCATTCAATAATACTTCACGCTATTGTCTTTATTTCCAAGCAAGATCAGTGTGAGGGCAATTCTATATCAGGCGGCGAAGAGCCTAAATCTGCTTCTTTATCTTTTAAAATATGCTAACACAGAAAACCAGTTCTGGGTAACGCTCTTTCAAAAGCAGTTTTCCATTTTTCAGATACCTGCAACCTAAACACAGGTGGCCAGTCAGCAGCCAGGGAGCAGAATGTGGCCCCTAACCTCATTTTGTGCAGCCCCAAACACCTCATGAAGCTTTCCCCCAAGGAGACTGAGCACATGGCTCTCTCCTTTTCCATATTATCTTCACAACAACCTAGTGAGGGAGGCAAGGCTGAGATGGTGATCAGCCTGAGGTCACTCAATGAGCTTCTTGGCTGAGTAGGATTTCGAACCCTGATCTCCCAGATCCTAGCCCAACACTGTAAGAACTAAACCGCACTGGTTGTTCTTCTCTGTGTGCGTATGGCATAGACCACTAACATCAGAAAGGAATTGTGTTCTTGCTGTCCTAGAACTACATCTTAATCATCCATTTGCTCAGACCACGATCTGTGGTCCACCAGAAGTTGTTGAACACCAACTGCCATTGGCCCCAGCCAGCAGGGCCAACTGTCAGGGTTAATGGAAGCAACATCTTGAGGACCACAGATTCTACATTGCTGACTCAGATGATTATAGGACTTGCCTCAATGACTTCTTATGCATGGTTCCAGCCCAATTCACTGACTATTACACTTTTCACAAGGGATGTTTCACACAACATTTTCATCTGCATGATTAAAAGAACTATTTGGGTACACACCTGGCAAAGGTTTCTCCCAAATTCATAGATCACACAGGGTTTGAAAAACATGCATTCCGCAAGTATACAGAACCAAGCAAATCCTGAACACATTGCGGACCACTCCTCCTGCCGGACCTGCCCAACTACAGCATCTTCACAGTGCTCTCTACAACATTCACAATGTTATTTAATTAACGCAGATGGAGCCCAGCGAGAAAAGAAATCCTGATAACACTTTATTGAGCAAAACTGAACAAAACCAGCATATAATAAGAAAGCAACAGATGATTATGTCTTTCCTAAGTCTGGCTTTGCACATAGCAGGGAGACATTCAAACAAACATACAGAGGGAAACTCCCCTCAAACAGTCAATCACAACACAAGTTACCTCTGCAAAGATCATGCTATGCAACACCTCCACCCCTTATTTTATCAGCTGAATGATCCCTGCTGTTGTACTTCCAGAACTATGTGCTAAGTGGACAAACAGAACAAGAATCTCCATGTATGCTCTCCTGTACTTCCTAACCAGCCATTCCCTCTGTTCGCACACAAGTTATACTTCAGCAGACAATCTTGGCAGCGTTGCTCAGATAGGCAGCCTCCAACCTGCTACATGCATTGGCAAGAGTGCAAGGAAAATAAGCGAACGGGGCCCAATCGCTTGCTGGATGCGGGCGAAGATTAAAGAGATGACATTTTTTCGAGCACATAGCAGTATCCTTTCCCCGCTGACATTTAATATGACCAGCTTTGAGAGCTGGGCCCAACTTTCCGTTGTATGAGTAATAACAGAAGACAGCTGCTGTCTCCTCCTGCACATGATAGTCCTGGAGCTGAGGCTTCTTGCAATAGATCACATTTTGATTTGAGCCGCGTCGCCTCCTGACATCTGCACTGCAACAGACCATTATTCTGCAGCTATTGGGAAATTCCACAGCAGCAGCAGATGGAGAGAAAAAACAACAACCATACGCTTTGCAGGCTCCGGCACATCACTCCTTGAAACTCTGCCCATCACACTTTAACATTAAATATTTAATCCGGCGAGATGTCCGGTTCTTAATGTTAATCCATTTCTTCCACCTTGCCATAGTCAAAAATTCAGCTTGCTGCATAAGTCATGGTCTTAGCACTTACGGAAGGGTAAAAAGGATGCTTTTACTGGATGAGGAGGAAGTTTGCTGTCTTACATGCAGAAGTAGCTTCTGGCAGCTATCATATCATTAATAATGGAGGTACTGAGACACGGAGCTTGACAGCCAGGAAGCAGCAGCCTCTCCCTTGCCTTCCCCTCTGCATTCATCAAGCAATTCCTTTCTCTTCCTTCAAAGTCTGGCGAGCAGGGAAATATAATTTTCCCAGGGTACCCGAGCTCTTAGCATGGATGTTAAGGTGCCCTAGCAAAAATGAGTCAGGGCAGTGGAATGTTTGCGAGTGTTGGACCGGGCAGGTTGGCCCATTGGGGGTGGGTCACAATGCCCCCCAACCAGCTTTCAGACAGCTTTCCTTTGCCTGCCTTCCTACCAGTATACCTGAAGGAGCGTCTCCACCCCCATCATTCTGCCCAGATACTGAGGTCCAGCTCCGAGGGCCTTCTGGCAGTTCCCTCGCTGCGAGAAGCCAAGTTGCAGGGAACCAGGCAGAGGGCCTTCTCGGTCGTGGCACCCGCCCTGTGGAACGCCCTCCCACCAGATGTCAAAGAGAAAAACAACTACCCGACTTTTAGAAGACATCTGAAGGCAGCCGTGTTTAGGGAAGCTTTTAATGTTTAATAGACTATTGTATTTGAATATTCTGTTGGAAGCTTCCCAGAGTGGCTGGGGAAACCCAGCCAGATGGGCGGGATATAAATAATAAATTATTATTATATTATTATTGTTAAGTTGTGGGTGAACATATCAGACGAAACAGCGATTCTTCAAACAGCTCTTGTTTATTCACAGGCCAGAACAGAACAGAAGGGTTCAGCCAGCCTGCTTATATAGAGCTCCAGTACAACGCAACTGTAACAACTTTCTGTAACTATCCAATCACTGAACGTCACTTTCAATCCCTTATTTGCATATGTGGACCTAAGTGAAAACTATCTACAGTATCCCCCTGCTGGCCCAGGGTGAGAATTTCAGTACATAACAATTATTATTACTTGTGGCTGATCAAAGAGGTGGCACTGCCTGCCAGCTTCCAGCTCCTCAGCCCCAGTTAAGGATGGAGGAGAAATTCAATTCAGTCTGCATTTTAAGGCAAATTGCACCTAAGTCACACTTTGTGGAACAATACAAGAACCAAAACACAGCCCACCTTCGAAATTTGTGAATCTCTGAATTTTGCAATGCACTTCTCCAGCCCAGCAACATTTACACACACACAGGCCTAAACTTGGGTAAAGTGTGTGTGTGAAAATACACATATTAGCGAAACAACATACAAAAAAAATGCATCACATCCGGGGGAAACTGATTCACAGAAACACATATATTAGGCAAAAGTGCAGGCGAACGTTGCGTATTAGGGGAAATTAGTACTAAAAGGATGGTGAAGTGTCATGGGGAGGTTTTTTTTTAATTTAAAAAAATGGCAAGCTGATGTAGAAATAAGGCGAACCAAGCTATAGATTGGAAAAATGAAAAACCGAGAGAAACCAAAATGGACAGATTTTTATTGTTGTTAACCACTTTGAGCCCGGCTTCAGCTGGGGAGGGTGGGATATATACAATTATTATTATTATTATTATTATTATTATTCCTCCTTTGCTCTTGCAGAACTCAGCAAAGAGGAAAGTGGTAGAATCATAGAAGGGAGGCAAAACAGTCACTGGTCCTGGTTTTGCCTGCTACTGGTTTCTTTGCCTTCAGGCTTAGACTCTCCACTATGCTATGACGTTCATCGGTTGACAGGGGTCCAAGCCAGTCTCTATCTCGGCCGAAACTACCTCACAGGAGTGTTGTGCAAATAACATGGGGAGTGGGGAGCTGTGTGTGGCTGCTTGACCTCCTTGGGAAAGAGGTGAGATATAAATGCAATAATAGGCAGGTGACAAAAATGCATGCGCTTTGTGCCGGGGACACCGCAGAGCATTCAGACCTTGTTACACATGCGATTTCATTGGGAATTCAATGGGCCCAAACTGGGCTGGGAGAAAGTGAAGTTATTTGCAAGGGGTTCTTTCTTTCGTTCTTTCTTTCTTTCTTTTTCAAATGATTAGGCTCTGCAGAATGAATTCACTTCATATTGACCCAAGGGATGTTTGCCCATTACTGGCTAATTCTCTCTTTCTAGCAAAGGAGGAAGTCAATGGGTTGTATCCAATGAGAGTCATATGCTACAGCAGACCCCACTCAAATTAATAGACAGGGCTAACTTAGCCCCATTCGTTTCAATGGGTCTACTCTGAGTAGGTTGGTTGGATGCAATCCAGCATGTCCTAACTTTCTCTTGCCTTGCTAACTTCCCAACATCTAGAGTGGAAATGAATCACAGATTAGCCATTTAAGACGAACCGCCTTAGAGAACTGGGCCACTTGCATCCCACATCACCAAAGGAAGTTGGTACAGGACCAGATTTAATCTGCAGCCTGAGCTAATTCTCAGACTATGCAAACTAGGTACGGCCTTTATTTGCATAAAAACTACATGAATGTTTTCCGACCGCCACGTTGACATCTTTCCTGGGCATTGGCATTCCCAGTAAATAGTGTCCCTGCTTTGAAAGTCTCTCTCCTCAAACACACACTGCCCCAAGGCTCTTTCCTGAAACAACAGTGTTAAGCAAGGGGTAAAAAATAGCTGCAAATTTTGCTAAGAAGAGAATCTTATCTCTATAGTCTTAGGCGCTGCCATCTCCTTAAGTAGCTGTATGAACGGACAAATTGCTTTAGAAGTGGTTTCTTTCCTTCCCCCACCCTTAATATTTCATTTATTCATTTTGGATATTTATATATCACTGCAAAGTCAGAATTTCCAATCAGTGTACATAAACAAAAAAATGTTTTAGAAAAAACACATACAGGAAATAAGAACAATTAAAAATATTCCGTAAGTACAGCAAAACTGCCTTAAAATGTCTGCTGGAATAAGGAAGCTCTTTGTCATGAGTCTGTAGGTCAGAAAGGAGGGTGCTTGTCTAATCTCAGTTAGGAAGGAATTCCACAGCCTTGGGCTCACAAGACTGAAAGTATGTCTCATGCAGCTGTGCCCTGGGAGACGATCAACAGAGACTCCCCCAAAGATCTTAGCGATCAGGTAGAGGTACAAGGGATCAGGCAGTCCTTAAGATACCCTGGACCCAACTTGTTAAGGGCCTTTTAAAATTAACACCAAAACCTTGATCATAGACTGGTAACATGTGGGCAGCCAGTGTGAGTTTTTAAGCACCAATGTTATGCGCTGGCAGAGTCCAGTCACAGCATTTTGGCCCAGCTTTCACATTATTACCTCCCAAGGCATACAGCAGAGAGGTTTGTGTGCTTCCAGAATTGCTCCACTTTTAATAGTACTTATTTTTTCAGAATAAACTGAAGGCCCGAACCCCGATGTTCAGCAGCTGCGAAGAGGCACCAATTCATGCCAAGTGTTTGCCTTTTGCACCTCGCTCCTGTTGGTGGATCTTGGGCTCCTAGCAAAACACAAGGCAGATGCCACGCGCCTGAAGTCTGCCCTCCCCTGGTATAGACAGGAGAGTTCAGCAGAGCTGGGACCCGTAGTACTGCCAGAATATCCATAAGGTGGCAAGACTAAAAGCAGTGCGCCATTTGTTTATTATTGGATTACAAACAAAACAAAAAAGCCAATCCCGCTTTTTGGAAATAAAGTGTGTCCCTTGACAAGGGGTGTCATGATGCAGGAATTTCTCACGCAACCAATTTTTAACAAGGCAATCTGTTAATTCTATAGGCCTATGCCATCAACCTCGGGGAAGAAGAACCTTAACACAAGTCACAAAAGCAAACAGAGGTATTTTCTTTTCCGAGAGAGAGAGAGAGAGAGAGAGAGAGAGAGAGATTGCCATGCCAAGGGTGTCCTGTGTCGTCTTAAAGACCAACAGATTTATTGCTGCATAAGCTTTGATGGTCAACTTCCATCAGCTGCATACCATAAAGAGATTCTTAAAGTTGGCTGTAACTTTTAAAGACAACCACAAAGGAAACAAAACCTGGCTTGGGTGCATCAATAAAACTATTTTTGAGACTACCATGACTAAAAAGGCCAGAAAGGAATCAGAATGAATACAAGGCTGCTTTAAACACTTTGGAGCGTCTTCACTCTACAATGCTACAACAAATTTTAGGTATCAGCGTCTCCTTTTACTGGCGGCACTCAACAGTACTCAGTACCATCAGCTTTCTGCCCCCTGCCCAAATCTTGTGATGACCCTCGTGGTCTCTTCCAACTCTATGATTCGACTATTGCCTCCCCCATTCCATGCTCCCAGTTCCTAAGAAAAGGTTGATTAGGTGGCAAGGCAAGCATCAATGCTATTATCCCCTTGCAGTTCCCAGCCATGCAACAGAGCAAGGCTTCAGAGGCACCCACAGCGCAGGCGCCTGGCTGTCACACATGCGCACTACTTTCCCACTCTTTAGCCAGTGGCAGTGGTGGTGGGTAGGGACGCAGGTGGCGCTGTGGGTTAAAGCCTCAGCGCCTAGGACTTGCCGATCGAAAGGTCGGCGGTTCGAATCCCTGCGGCGGGATGCGCTCCCGCTGCTCGGTCCCAGCGCCTGCCAACCTAGCAGTTCGAAAGCACCTCCGAGTGCAAGTAGATAAATAGGGACCGCTTACCAGCGGGAAGGTAAACGGCGTTTCCGTGTGCGGCTCTGGCTCGCCAGAGCAGCGATGTCACGCTGGCCACGTGACCTGGAAGTGTCTCCGGACAGCGCTGGCCCATGGCCTCTTAAGTGAGATGGGCGCACAACCCCAGAGTCTGTCAAGACTGGCCCGTACGGGCAGGGGTACCTTTACCTTTACCTTTTAGTGGTGGTGGGTGGGGCATGGAAGGAGGCAAAAACAATAAGTCTGGGGTACGGGGGGAAGAGACGTGGGTGGTGCTGTGGGTTAAACCACAGAGCCTAGGACTTGCTGATCAGAAGGTTGGCGATTCGAATCCCCGCGACGGGGTGAGCTCCCATTGCTCAGTCCCAGCTCCTGCCAACCTAGCAATTCGAAAGCACAAGTACAAGTAGATAAATAGGTACCACTCCAGCAGGAAGGTAAACGGCATTTCCGTGCGCTGCTCTGTTTTGCCAGAAGCGGCTTAGTCATGCTGGCCACATGACCCGGAAGCTGTACGCCGGCTCCCTTGGCCAATAAAGTGAGATGAGCGCTGCAACCCCAGAGTCAGTCACGGCTGGACCTAATGGTCAGGGATCCCTTTACCTTTTACCTTACAGGGGGGAAGGGGGATGCAGCCTCCGCAAACCTGCGCATGTGCAGTCAGACAGCAGCACAGGCGCAGTGCGGCCCACCTGCTATGAAGGGACAGGACAGGACGGGTGGCTACCTGGCTGCCTGGTCAGCCCATTGGGTGGCAGACATTTGGGGGGGGGTTCCCATGACCCCCCCCTCGTGAAAAGGGCAGTGGCAGTAGTAGGTGGATTGCTATGAACCTGGTGAGTACCAACACCATTTTTCCAAGAAAAAAAGGCACTGGGTATCAGTAAGGTGTGAGTGAGAGTGATGGAGCTGTTAGTGTTTTGGGCTAGGAGCTAGGAGATAAAGTTTCAAATCCTGACTCAGCCATTAAGTTCACTAGCTGACTTGAGCCAGTCACCACCTCTCAGCCTAACCTACCTCACAGGGTTGTTGAGAAGATGGAATGGGATGGCGGAGGGAGGGGATACACTTCAACTGGAGCAATTTGGAGGGGAAGTAGGGTACAAATGCCGTAACAATGTCAGAACTCTTTCCCGCTAAAGCATTACTGCACAAGATTGTAATGCAGAATTTTCTCTTCTACCAATCAGGCCTGGAGCCATGCCAGGGTCACAACCAAGGGCTCAGGATCCCAACAACAGGACCCACTAGCACTGAAACTGGTCTCAGGTCCTCCATATAGACCAGCTGGCTGTGTAAACCTCCACTTCAAAATTTCCAATATGTTTTCCAATGAAACCATGTTAGGAATATAAGAAGAGCCTTTTGAACCATCAATGGCCCAGCTACTCCCGTTCTCCCAGGAGCTAACCAGATGTCTATGGAAAGTTGGAAGCCTGGAAAAGAGGAGACTGAGAGGAGATATGATAGCCACTACCAAATGTCTAAAAGGATCTCACATGGAAGATGGAGCAAGCTTGTTTTCTCCTGCTCTGGAAGATTCAAGTTACAAGACAGGAGATTCCGCCTAAACATCATGAAGAACTTTCTGATGGTAAGAGCTGTCAGATAGTAGAATGGACTTCCTCGAGAGGTTGTGGACTCTCCTTCTTTGGCGGTTTTTAAGCAGAAGTTGGATGGCCAGCTGTCATGGATGCTTTAGTTGGGATTCTTGCATTTAAACTAGATGACACTTGGGGTCCCTTCCAATTCTCCAGTTCTTTGATTCTATGATAGCACCTAAGTGTAACAATAGTTGTGGTTCCCAGAAACTGATATTTGGGGGCATACAGCCTCTGACAGTGGAGGCAGAGCATAGACATTGCTCTGGGGCACGGTGAGAAATGGGCAGATCCCAGCCCCGCTTGGATCGCTGCTGGCAGGAAAGCTTGAAGAGGCCCAGCCAGAAGGTGTGTTATGCCCGGTTTATAGGGACACAGGTGGCGCTGTGGTCTAAACTTCTGAGCCTCTTGGGCTTTCCGGTCGGAAGGTTCGCAGTTCGAATCCCCACGATTAAGTGGGCTCCCGTTGCTCTGTCCCAGCTCCTGTCAACCTAGCAGTTTGAAAGCACACCAGTGCAAGTAGATAAATAGGTACCACTGTGGCAGGAAGGTAAACAGTGTTTCTGTACACTCTGGTTTCCGTCACAGTGTCCCGTTGCGCCAGAACCGGTTTAGTCCTGCTGGCCACATGACCCGGAAAGCTGTCTGTGGACAAATGCCGGCTCTCTCGGCCTGAAAGCGAGATGAGCGCTGCAACCCCAGAGTCGCCTTTGACTGGACTTAACCGTCCAGGGGTCCTTTAACTTTTTTTTTTACCTTTTGTGCCCAGTTATTGATGCAAGGAACACAAAGACCCATCCTTGTCATTTCCCCCTTTCTTCCCCCAAAAGAAACAAAGGGAGAAAGCCCCACTTTCCCACCCCACATTTGAAACCCAAACTGACTCTCCTGACCCTCGTTGGAGCCAGCTGCCTTCGTCCACATTCCAGCCAAAAATAATAACAGAAGAGCCCAGTTTGGAGGAGAGTTAATCTAATCTTCATTGCTTCAGTTTTAAAATATCCTGCTTGGTTTTGGGTTTCTTGTTACATGGAGGGATATGTTTTTAGTGAGATAGGTCTTAGCATAAAGGTCCTTCGTGGAAGCTTCGTGTAACCAGATACAGAGGAAAGCCAGCTCTGCTGCAATCCAAACAACACACACACACACAGAGAGAGAGAGAGAGAGAGAGAGAGAGAGAGAGAGAGAGGAGACGGACAGACATCGGCATCTCCACAAGGCAACCCTTTGCAAGCAAGCTCTGCTGAAGCCGAACTCCCGACAGCCGTAATTATGTTAATGCCTCTGCAAAAACTATTTATAAATTGTGCTTCATTGTAGAAACCTGCAAAACGTGTCAGCAGCAGCTCCCTGATTCTTCCCACCCTCAAAGAAAGTTTACTTCTGATTTGAGAGAGAGAGAGAGAGAGAGAGAGATACCTGCATAATTACATTTCTTTCTCTCTCTTTTTTAAAAAAGAAGAAGACGACTCCTCACCCATACATTTTAAGGTGTCAAGCCAATATTTTCTAGCTTCTGCTACTATCCTGCTATGAAGGAGACTGAAAATTTTACCCCTTAAGAGAAAAGAGTTTAGGATACATTTCAGGGATGTGACATGAAATTTACACACCTGTGCAAGCACATAGTAGGGACAGCTGGAGGACGTTCAGTCTGCATTCTCAGGTGAATTGAACTAAATCACACTTCCTGGACAGATCACAGCCAGATCATAATGGAATTATCCTTCAGTTTTCGCACTTTTCCTGAATTTCTGCAACACAATTTTCAGTTCAAAGAGTCCCAAAATGCCTATTTTGGTTTAAAAGCACGTAAAGACAGAGTCTCACCCTCTTATATACCTAGCGATTTTCACACTCTGCAGGAGAGGACCTCTAGATCTCATCCTCTCTTTAGGTTTTTTGGTTAGAGCATGGTGCTGATAATGCCAAGCTTGCAGGTTCAATCCCTGTATGGGACAACTGCATATTCCTACATTCCAGGGGGTTGGACTAGATGATCCTCAAGGTCCCTCCCAACTTTACGATTCTAAGTCTTCCCTGTGTGCTGCCACTTGGATCCAATTCTCTCCTGCCATATAGAGCCAAGGGCTATGCAGAAGAGCTCTTGTCCCTCCTTTATCCTGCTGTTCCTGAACAGCAGAAGCATGTACAGGACAAAATAAGCAAATTTTACAGAAATCTTCCGTGTACCTGTGTATCCACAGTGAATGCAGTGGTGTCATCAGGGCAGGACTTTAGGGCAGAGGTCAAGGGTCTCATTCAGAAAAATGAAGCTGGGCTGACTTAGGTAAAGGTAAAGGTAAAGGTACCCCTGCCCGTAGGGGCCAGTCTTGACAGACTCTGGGGTTGTGCGCCCATCTCACTTAAGAGGCCAGGGGCCAGCACTGTCCGGAGACACTTCCGGGTCACGTGGCCAGCGTGACATCGCTGCTCTGGCCAGAGCCAGAGCCGCACACGGAAACGCCGTTTACCTTCCCGCTGGTAAGCGATCCCTATTTATCTACTTGCACCCGGGGGTGCTTTCGAACTGCTAGGTTGGCAGGCGCTGGGACCGAGCAGCGGGAGCGCACCCCGCCGCAGGGATTCGAACCGCCGACCTTTCGATCGGCAAGCCCTAGGCGCTGAGGCTTTAACCCACAGCGCCACCTGACTTACTACACTTGAAATAATACACATTACAGTCCAAAGAAGGGACCACTGAGCCCTAAAGTCTAAACGTACAGTCGTATCTTGGATCCCGAACGCCCCGGAACTCAGACGTTTTGGCTCCTGAACGCCGCAAACCCGGAAGTGATTGCTCCGGTTTGTGAACGTTCTTTCGGAACCCAAACGTCCGAAGGGGCTTCCACGGCTTCTGATTGGCTGCAGGAGCTTCCTACAGCCAATCAGAACCCGCGATTTGGTTTTTGAACATTTTGAAAGTCAAACGGCATTCCGGAATGAATTCCGTTCGACTTCCAAGGTACAACTGTACTTTACTGCACCACTGAGAAAATTGGGGGCAGAGGAGAGAGGATCAGCAATTGCTTACACAGGGCCCCCTCCAGGAAAGACGTTTACCACCAAGTCATCAAGGGCGATTTCACTGATGGGCCTAAGGCAGCCTTAGAATGAGAAAAGGTCACTTATCCAATGTTGCAGCTCAAAGACCATCTCCTGCAAACAGCTTGCTCTAGGCAGCCATTGCTTATTCCAGGGCTGGGGAACCACAGTGGTTGGAGATGATAGGAGCTGTGTCCAGCAAGATGTATGCCCTCCAAGTACCCCTATTTCCAGGGACAGTCCCAGAATTACGAAAAATTAAGATTTGATCCTGGAATATGCCTATTTCCACCACCAGTGCCACCAGTGCCAAGCTTAGGGAGCAGGATGAGCTGGTATCAGCAGTGGCAGAGGCCTCTCATTGCTTCTCCATGGCCACTGCCCCTGGCCTCCTCCTTTCAGCAGCTTGTCCATGGAGGCGCAAGTCAATTCTGTGTCCAGGACAGCTGTTTACCAGCTCCATCTGGTACGCAGGCTGAGACCCTACCTGCCCGCAGACTATCTTGCCAGAGTGGTGCATGCTCTAGTTATCTCCTGCTTGGACTACTGCAATGTTCTCTACATGGAGCTACCTTTGAAGGTGACTTGGAAACCGCAATTAATCCAGAATGTGGCAGCTAGACTGGTGACTGGAAGCGGCCACCAAGACCATATAACACCACTCCTGAAAGACCTACATTGGCTCCCAGTATGTTTCTGAGCACAATTCAAAGTGTTGGTGCTGACCTTTAAAGCCCTAAATGGCCTCAGCCCAGTATACCTGAAGGAGCGTCTCCACCCCCATCGTTCTGCCCAGACACTGAGGTCCAGCGCTGAGGGCCTTCTGGCGGTTCCCTCATTGCGAGAAGTGAGGTTACAGGGAACCAAGCAGAGGGCCTTCTCAGTAGTGGCGCTCACCCTGTGGAACTCCCTCCCATCAGATGTCAAGGAAATAAACAACTATCTGACTTTTAGAAGACATCTGAAGGCAGCCCTGTTTAGGGAAGCTTTTAATGTTTAACAGACTATTGTTTTTTATATATTTTGTTGGAAGCCACCCAGAGTGGCTGGGGAAACCCAGCCAGATGGGCAGGGTATAAATAAATTATTATTTTGTTGTTGTTGTTGTAGCAGCTGCCAGAGAACAGACAAGGAGGATAGGCTACTGCTGCCTCACATTATGTGCTAGCTCCGAGGTACACAGGGGCACACCCTCCATGTTCAGAAAGAAAGAGGGAGTCTTGATTTTTTAAAAAAACAACAACAATGCTTTGTGTGTCCATGTCTAATTTTGCCCCTTTCTAAAATTTATTAAATGGTGTGTGTTTTTCTTTTTGTAAATCTACCAAAGAATAAAATAAAATAAATTTGGTGTCGTGGCGGTAAAAATGCTCTGCTGGGGAGGGCAAAAATGGGGTGTCGAGGGAGGTTAGTTGGGAAGTAGTGAGAAATGTCCCTATTTCCATCTGAGGAATGTTGGAGGGTATGCATCTGAAGGGCCAGAGGTTTCCCACTTCAGCTTACTCACACTGCCGAAGTTGAACCAACAGGACAAAAACAAACGAAAAGGTTTCCTTGCTACTGTCTCGCTTTGGGCTGTAAACAATGTACCTATGAAGCCACTAGAGCTTGCTTCTGAGTGTAGGATCAGCCTGGGAATCTAAACCCTTTAAGTTCAGATTCCAACAGATCAACAACTTCCACAGTTTCACTTTTATGTCCCCTCCTCTTAAATACATCAGGCATCTTGTTCTTGAGCACAAACTTTGAATGCATCAAGAAGCAAAGTGCCAGGTCTCTCTGCAGCACTGATGCAATTGTGTTCCTTATGAACTGAGCCTAGAATCAGAAGTCTGCAAAGCTTTTATTTGTGAATAAAAAACAAACAAACACTATTCATTCTTACAAACTCATTGCACAGAAGAGGAACCTTGAAATTAATGAACCTCAGTTGGCTCTAGCGAGTCTACTCTGAGCAGGGCAAGTGGATACATCGGAAAGTTTGCAGAAGTACAAACAGGGGAAAACAAATCACGCATGTGTATATAAGACAGGGCATAGCCCAAGGAAAATGGAGCAGGCTTGGTGGGCACAGACTGTCAGCAGTTGGCAAATGAAAACCGGAGAGGGGAGGAATGGAATATCCTGGAAAGGGCATGGCTGGCTGGCTGGCACGCTGAAGAGGAGCATTCCACATTGCTATATTTTATTGCAGCACCTATTTGTATTAAGCCTCGGGAGCAGTAGCCTGCACGGCGACAGACAGGCGCGCAGGAAAGTGGCATCCTGGTTGGCATGAATGAGTGTGTGATGCAGAGAAGGCAGGAGCGCTGTTGCAAGAGGGGCAGAGAGGACGATGCTATGGTATAAATGGGAAGAGAGGAGAGTAGGCTGCAGAACACAAAGAGGCGGGGAAAACACTTGAAAATGCATACATCTCAACCTGGCATAAGTCACGTGAGGCTTCTAGTTTAAAAAATAAAAATAGATAAAATTAAAAACAAACAAGTATGAAACCCATGCTTCTCATCCCCCTCTAGTGGCTATTTCCTATAGAGTAGCTAAGATGATTATACTGGCAGCTGCAGTTGTAAGTGGACCGCTGTTTCTGCTCCGGGTCTGTTCACAGTACCAGTTAATCTGCACCCAGTTTTTGAAGCCACATTCACACACCACTAGCAACAAACCATAGAGATCCTGCATTTTCTTTTCTTTTTTCATACTTTACAAAGTTGTTGTGGTACTTCACCAGATCTTAACCTATGACAGTGTTTGTAAGAATGGATTCCAAATATCATTGAATTTGTCCACGGCAAGTCTGCATTTATATGCAAGTTGTTCATATGTTGCGAGTTTGTATAAGTCTTCAGTCCAATCAGAGAAGGGAGCCACATTTTTTATTTTCCCAATTCATCAGTATCAGTCTTTCTGCTGTGGTAAGGGCACGGAGAGTCCACGCATATTGTCCTTTCATAAGGTTCCATGTGCCTGTATTTTTTTGACAAATGTTGCTGCTTGATGCATTTTTCCTCGAACCGGCTTCAATCAGACTATTGTATTTAATAGACTATTGTATTTTAATATTCTGTTGGAAGCTGCCCAGAGTGGCTGGGGAAACCCAGCCAGATGGGCGAGGTATAAATAATACCGGTATATTATCATCATTATCATCATCATCATCATCAGACTAGAAAACTGGAGTGGTTATGTGAACATACCCTAACAGCCACGGCATTTTATGTATTCGTCTTGTTCATTCATCTCTCATTTATTTGTTGCATTTGTGTTCTACCTTTTCATCCAAGGAACTTGAGATGGCACCCATGGTTTTCCTCCTTTTATCCTCACAACAACCCTGTGAAGTAGGTCAAGCTGAGATGCAGTGATTGACCAGGGGTCACCCAATGAGATTCTTGGCCAAATGGGGATTTCACCCCTAATCTCCTAGGTCCTAGCTAGTCCCACTCCCTAACCACGATGCCACATCTGCATGCATGTGCAGTTGGCAACTTCAGGAAGAGGCTGGGCAGTTGGGGTTGCAGGGGTGGGGAAGGCATGTGTGCTGGGTGAAGACAATCTTGCCCCCTCTCTAATGTAAACATCATGCAAATGCATCTCCAAAAGCACTGGAGACGGGTAATTGCCTTGCTGTGTATTAAGCCACTAATGTGAACATACCCTTAGATTACATGTGAGGTCTGTGTAGAATGCTACCCTTGAATTTCATGGTCCTTCAGCTCCACTGTTTTACTTTTCCCCCTCTTGGTACATATGCATGATCAGTGCTTTTCGTTTTGAGATACAACGCAGGCAAAAGCTTCACACGTGTGATGTAGGCTCTCTAGAATGAAGCAGGATACAGGACCTATCCAGATATGTGGGGGGAATCAAGATGCTGGACCACAGTTCATAAATCTTCTGGACATGGTGCCTGCGGCTCATGGGAGTTGTAGTCCAACAACATCCATAAGGCCACTAATTCCCTACCTGGGCTCTAGTTTAGCTGTTCTTAAGAGAGGAACAGCTGCTTTGTTGAGCTGTCTGTAAACACAGCTCAACAGGCACAGAAAAAGGTGTGCAGAAGTGTGTGCAAAAGTTCAGGCACAGAAAAAGGTGTGCAGAATTAATCGAGGGGCCGGAGAGACTCACCTATGAGAAGAGATGATGAACATTGGGGGATTTTGAGTTGAGAAGAAAGTAGATTCAACAAGGATGATATATTTAGAAATATGCACAGTGTAGAGAAAGCAGGTAGCAGTTTTACTCCCTTACTCATAAGTCATCCAGTGAATCTGAATGATAGATTTTAGGACAGACAAAAGGGAGCATTTCTTCACACAGCATAGATCAAAATGTGCGATTTGGCCATAGCTGTCAACTTTTTCCTCTTTTTTTTGCGAGGAATCCTATTCAGAATAAGGGAATTTCCCGTAAAAAAAAGGGAAAAGTTGACAGCTATGGATTTGGCCCCACGAGATCCAATGAGAGATGGCCACCAATTTGGGATGATTTAAAAAAGGAGATTAGCTTTACCATCTAATGACTTTGTTTAGCAATGGCTACCAGACATCATGGCTGCGTATTGCCACTGGCACCAGAGGTGACATGCCTCTGAATGCCAGTGTCTGGGGTACAGCATCAGGAGAGGACTACTGTACCCACAGACACCTGCATGGTTATTGCAGGGGACAGGCTGTTGGACTGGACAGATCTCTGATCAGATTCAGCAGGACTTTTCCTACATTCATCTTTCCTTCTTCTTCGACCTTGAATAGCACCCAACGTCTACCCAAGGTGCAACTGAGCTCATTTTCATTCCAGGCCATTAAATTCCAGAGGCTCATTAAAAGGAAGCCGGGAGCAGACAGAAACGCTTTGGGATCTGCACGGGTTGGGCTATGTGAGCCACAAGAAGCTTCTCCACTGCCCTATAAGTTCAGGGATGCAGTCCATGGTGCCTTGTGGCTGGGATCTACCTCCACGGCCTGTGGTTACTGGCTGCAAGGAATCACAAATGCAGAGAGCACTCTTGCACTCAGCTCCCACTGGTTGCACTGGTTTCCTAGTGGCATCTGGCTGCCCGCAGTGAGAACAGAACACTGCACTAACTGGGCCTTTGGCCTGATGCAGCAGAGTTCTTCCTATGTCAGGCTTAAGTCTTGTTAAGGTAGCTACAGACTGCAAAAGGCATGGGGCAGCAATGGGGCTGGGAGGGAGCAGAGTTCAGCTTATGTTGATGAACCTTATACATCCCTGAAACAGTGGCCTACATTTCCACGTAAGAGGTCCCAGATTCAATTCTTCACATCTTCAGTGGAAAGGATCAGAGGCATCAAGATATCTCCCTAAGACCTTTGAAGAGCTGCTGCCAGTCAGCTGCACAAAACACTAGGCTGGGTGGACCAATACTCTTCACTCAGAACAAGATAGTGCCATGAGCTTCGTATCAGAGATCAATAAAGGAGCAAGAGTGTGTTGGTGCTATCTCATTGGCTCAAGGCTGTAGGTCTGTTTTTGGCAGCGGCCCAGATGAAAGGATACACCAGAGTGTCTGATTTCTACTTGAGATATTTATTTATTTTCCCTATTAAAAACTTCTAAAAATATGAAGGCTAATTTAAAGGTGAAATGGATGAAGCCAGACACTTCAGACTTACGAAGCCCAGCACTCAAGGACTCCGTGCAACCTTATTTTGTAGCTGTACTTTATAATCTAATATTGAATTCTATGCTGGTTGGTTTATATCTCACTCGCTCACTCACTCACTCTCACACACACACTACCTTCCAAAATAACTCTACAATCAGGCTAAGTTATGTCAGTCACAAACTACTCCTATTTCAGTTTATTCTGACTGCAACTATGAAGTGGGGTTGGTTTGTCATAGTTAACATTTTTGGCAGGAGCTGAGTTGTGGGCGGTGGGGGGGGAGAGAGGCGGAGCTAGAAGGAGGGATGACACAAACAGATTTCAACATGCTGCAAGGAAGTAATTGCAAGTCTCTCCCCTGCTGTTGATGTACATGCGTAAGAGACACAAATACTGTGCTTGTAATGAGGTTAATATAAATGTACAGCAAACAAAGGAAGGTGTATTTACAGCTGCTTTTCACCCTCCTTGCAGTTGTCACTCGTCCAAAGATGCATTCTATCCAAACAATATCTGAGCCCTCCGACATCTGTTTTGTAGACTCTCTCTTGTCCACAGTGACTCCCTTAACCCTATAACTCTGGTCCATCTGCATCATCCACACACCGACCCTTTCTTTCACTTGGTCTACCCTCCACTCTGGTCTGCAATGAAACTGACCAGTTTCACTGGTGTGGAAGTCGTTCCTGCTGTAGATGGACTGAAATGGAGTGGAGAACTAGGTTCACCCCCTTGTGCTCCTTAGAGGGCAATAATAAGCATTCCATTTTTACCACAGAAGTATAGGCCATTCTAGCTTAAGAAGGCCGCTACCCAAAAGCTCTTTCCCATCCACATGTTTCCCTCCATATTCGTTTCCATTGGTCTTTCATTCCACAGATGAGTTGGGGGAATTAGGAAGAATGGTCAGCAGTTCATTTCCATGGGGAACATGTGGTGCATTGGTTAGAGCAGGAGGGGGGAACCTTTGGTCCTCTAGATGTTGGTGGCCCATCAGCTTTAGTTAGCATGTCAAATGGCTAGGGCAGATGAGAGATGCGGTTCACCAACATCTGGAGGTACAAAGAATCCTCACATCTGGGTTAGAGTGTAGGACCAGGGATAAAATCCCCACTTGACCATGAAGCTCACTGGGTGACCTTGGGCCAACTCTCAGCCCAACCTACCTCACAGGGTTGTTCGTGGGGGTAATATAGGGAGAGAGGGAGACAAGAACGCCATCTTGTGTTCCTTGGAGGAAAGTTAGCATATAAATGCAATAACCAACAAGGCTGAGAAATGTTCAGGTCCTAACCACATTTCCGGAGTTGAGGACTACCCACCCACCCTCAGGTAATTCTGGGGATTGCTGTATGCATGGACAGTGCTGGGTAAATACAGATAACAGGCAGGGCTGTATCTTCAGGCTCTCACAACCTAACCAGACTTCAAAATACAAGGAGTTTTCCTCCATAGGGCTTGTTTGAAGACCAAGGCACAACTTGCCAGCAAGAGTGTACCACTGTGCTGTAGCGGCTGAAGAGCCAGACTAGGCAGCAGCAAGATCCAGATTCAGATCCCAGCCGAGCTGTAAGAAATCAACTGTGTGACCTTGGGCCAGTCACTGTCCCTGGCCTAACCTGCTTTGCAGGGCTGCTGTGAAGCTCAAGGCGTGAGGACCTCAATGTGTAAGTCTAAGGTTAAAGAAATGACAGCTCTTTGGAAGGCAGGAAAGGAACTATCCTAGATAAGGAAAGACAGGAGAGGAGGAGGAGAATGGTCTAAAGGGAGATTTTAATCAGTATGTTCCAGTCACTCTACTTGGGCTTCTCTGGAAAGAAGCACCCCAAGTGTAACACTGATTATATCCCAAGGTGAAGACCAGGAAACTCAGCTTAGTTTAAAATCACCTTTATGCACAATTGGTTTAGCCTTGACGTTCCCCACCATACTCCGCTTCTCCTTAAGTCAATTTCAAATCCTTTAAGCTAACTCAGTCTTCCCCAATGTGGTGCCCTCCAGCTGTTTTGTGCTACAACTGGAGGAGAACAGGTGAGTGAAGGCTGGAAGAGGAGTCCAGCCAAAGAGAGAAAGTGGGAGCTTTGGTGTTAGGTGTTTTTTCCTTTTTCTTTTAAGTTATTATTAAAAGCCAATCCGGCAGATCTTCTGCTCAGCCCCACGGGGGGATAAACATGGTGCAATACACTCCTTTTATTTCATCACCAGCTTTGCTGCAAGTGTTTTTGTTCAATCTTTTTTGCTCCTGAATTGGGGAGGCAACTGGGTTTGGGAGTTCATCAAAGGCAGCTCTAGGACCCTTTTGGAGGTGGGGGCAGACAAGGGTCTTGGGGGGGGGTGACATGCAGGCAAAAACAGCCGCAGGCAGCCAGAGAAATAAGCTGGGAACGAAGGTGGAAACAGACAGAGAAAGGGAGAATGAACGGCGCCAGCCCAACAAGCCCCCATCGGGACCACAGATCCCAGAAACGGAGACATGTTCTCTAAGGAAAGGAAGAGGAGCTGTTAACCGGAATGGTTAGTCTGCTGGACCCTCTTGGAAGTTTACTAAATCGTGCCTCAAACAAACAAACAAAGTGATTTCTTTAGGTCACCACGCACCAATGAGATTTCATAACTTATTGCTATTTCTCCGGGATCCCGGCGTGCATGACCTATTGTCTTGGGAGGGGGGCGGCGTGAAAGAGAGAGAGAGACAGCAGAGAGAATCGAAGACATAACAAACACCGAGCGAGGCAAACACGCCGAGGGTGAGAGACGCACAACTCAGAAAACGACAGCACAGATTTCCAAGCCGGCCTCCGCCTTCCTGTTCCCTCTCCAGCGAGTCAAAGGGAGGGAGAAGATAAGCCGGGACCAGAGCTCTCTCTGAAGACCCTCTCCAGATGGAGATGATCACAAGAAATATTATATATATATATATATACACTGTATATAACTACATATATAATTGCATTTTTATCATCGCATCAGCATGATCACAACAAAAAAATATTATTAAATTATATTGCTTTTTAAAAATAATATCACAGTGCTACTAGTTTTATTTATTTAATTTTTTTATTAACAACTTCCTGCGAAACCAACTCGCCTAGAGCCCAATCGTGAGAGCGAAATAATGTCTAACGCAGCAGCAGGAGCGCGATCCAGCCCACGTTTACCCAGAAGTAAGTCCCACCTAGTTCAAAGGGGTTTATTGCTAAGAAGCGCTGCCCTAGGTGCGGGAAATAGAGAGCCACCGCTTTCCTGACGGTGGGTTTTTTCGGAGGGGGATGGGGAAATGAGACTTAAAAACAGCTTGGCGACGTTTAAAGAAATAGATGGATGTTAGGAAAGGGTTTCTCCTTCGTTTGAGAAATCGGCCTCGAAACTCTGCCAAGTCGGCGAGCGCCCCGGCGAAGGCGTCCGCGCCCCCATCACCCCCTCCTCGGTTGCCCAGTTCGACGAGGCTCCTCGTTCCCACCGGCAGCGCGGACCGGATCGCAGCCTCGCGCAAGAGATCCGCTCGCCAACGAACTCCCTAGCCGGCAACATACAGACAGGGGGATCTTTTTGTTGCTCAGGCGGAACAGCCCCGGAGCGCGATTCTCCCTGCTCTCCGGCGAGCGCCTGGCCGGAGTTTCTTCCCCGGGAGGCGAGCGACCCTGCCCAAAGCCGGGCTCTGCTCCCCCGGCCCCACTCGCGTCCCCGGGCGCCTGCCGTCGTGCAAGGCTCGGGCGGGGAGAGAGCCAGCGAGCGAGCGCAGCCTGTTCTCCCCCCGCGGCGACAGCGACGCGCACCCCTTTGTCTCCTCGGCAGACGGAGCGAGCCAGCAGGAAAGGAGAGCCGGAGAAAGTCTGCCTGAGCGAGCGCCACCAGCTCGGCCTCGGTCCCCGGGGCCCCCGCCCAGGTTGGCGGGGGTGGTCGCCGCCTCTGCCTCGGGCGCCCCTCCAGCAGAGCGCCGCCGCCGTCCCCCGCCTCCTCCCCACCTGCGCCCTCGCCAGCCAGCCAGCCAGCCAGCCGCGCGCCCTAGCCGGAGAGCCCCGGCCGTCCCCGTCGCGCAATCGGCAGGATCTCCCTTCAGCAGGCCGTGCTCACAACTCGGCCCAGGGACCCCCCAGCAGCGGATCTCCGGCCCAGCGCCAGGCCCCGTTGAAGAATCTGGCAACAAGCCCCCTCCTCCCCAATCGCTCCGCCAAAATACGCTCCAAAACCCCCCAGATAGGCCGCCAGCCGCCAAGTCTCGTGGCGCCCTGAGCGAGGGTCTCTCTCCCCAACACCGCCACCTCGAACTGCGTTCTCCCGGCTCCTCCAGCGAGCCAGCGGCAGCTTCCCGGGCGCTCTTTCCGACTCTGCCTCCGAAGAAGAAGCAGCAGCCCCCGCCGAGGTGCATCCCAAAAGTTGGACGACGACGCGTCTCGGAAGCAGCCCGCCTCCGCCACTGCCAGCACTCGGGGCCGTCCAAAGCGCTACCGGCGAGGCTTCCCTAACCTTCTCCTGCACCGCTCGCGGCTCAAAAGTACGAAAAGGGGGTGTCATTCTTTCCCCGCGCCCCAAGCCTATCACCTTCAAAGCGCCCACAAATTAGTCTCCCGCCACCGCACCCCGCACAGCCTCCAGAAGTCTCCTCGACCCCTCTTCTCTCCTTTCCCGACCCGTCCTCTCTCAACTTTGCGGTTCTGCCAGCCTCGCCTCCAAAAGGCAGCCCCGCAAACCTTCCGCATCTCGCGCCTCTCCTCACCCCTTCCTATCTCCGCCCCCTAGAACCCCATGCCAGTCTCTCTCTCTCCCCCCCCTTTCCCCACCCCACATTCCACTCGGCCTTGGAGGGTCCCCTTTGCGCCTCCGAACCCAGTTCTTGCGCCTTCGACAGCTTCGGGAGATCTTTGGGCGCCTGCCTCTCCCCAAACACCCCACCGCTGCTCCACGGAGCCTCGCACCTGCAGAGCAACCCAGAAAGACGCCCGTCCGCCCGTCTCCAAACACATCCTCACGGAGTCCTTTCCACCTCTCCCCTCCTCGACGGCACCGTCCCCACCAAGCCCGCTTTGTCCCCCACGAAAGTCGTCCTCCCTCCGTCCGTTACCACCCCACCCCCGCCCCCGCCGGCTGCTCGGTTGTCCTGCCCGTCAAAGGCTCAGAGCTCAGCCAAAGTCCCTGGCTCGGGAGAAGG
Organism: Podarcis cretensis; assembly: GCF_951804945.1. NCBI lineage: Eukaryota > Metazoa > Chordata > Lepidosauria > Squamata > Lacertidae > Podarcis > Podarcis cretensis. Next base: position 34,128,229 of record NC_137185.1, on the reverse strand, counting down.
AGGAGGGAGGAAAAGAGAAACCGGGGGGCGTCTCCCCGACGGCGCTGCACGGAAAGCCCCCGCGTGCCCCCTTTCCCTCCCCTGCTCGCAAGCCTGGCTCGTGGCCGGTGCCTGCTGCCCAGCCAGCTGCAAGCACAGCAGCGGGAGCAGCAGCTGCTGCTGCTGCGAGCGCAGAGCCCGCTTTGCCCGCCCCTGCGAGTCTGCGACGCGCCGCGACTCGGCTCCCTGAATGACAGCTTACCTGCATGCCAATCTTCATCAGACTGACACCGGCCTGACAGCGCAGCCTATACTCACTGCCTGGCCCTGCCGCGCGTCAGCCCGGCCCCGCCCTCGACGGGCACACCTCCTCCTGCCGCCCGCGCACCGCCCCCAGCCCGGCCCCGAGCGCTGGTGCTCGACAGGCGAAGCGCGCACCCGCGCGCACTCGCGCTCCCAGCCGGCTTGTCTCCCCCTAGCGGACTCGCTCGCCTTTCAAGCGGCCGCCTCCGCGGCTAAGAGATCTTTTCCCAGAGCTTTTTTGCATGCTGGCGTCTAGAGATGCTCTCCCAGTGGATCCCAAAACAGCGCATCTCTATCTCTCTACTTTGAGGGAAGGAAGGGGCACAATCCGGCAGGTGCGGCTTGCCGGAAGAAAATCCTTGGTAGTTCTTCTTGCTCCAGTTCTGGAGGAATGTTGCGGCTTAAAGAGTTGCCAACTTATCGGTTTCTGTGCACTAAACTGCACAGCACTGCCTGCTGTGATTCCGGAGGATTCCTGCATGTTGAGGTTTCTGAAAAGGGCACACAGGACTAGGAGAGACTGGATTTTAATGCTGGCTGGTTGCCCCCTCCCCGCCTGTATTTTTACCGGAGAGTGAGTCCCAAGGCTGTTCTCTTTCTTCCAGTTGCTGCGAGAGGGAATGGGGAAAATAACATAACCACTTGTTGGTAGCTTTTGTTCGTTAAAATTGGCAATTATCTTACACTCCCTTCCCTGCCTCTGTTTAAAAAGGCCACAGTACTGAGGTTTTTGGAAATATGCAGATTTATTTAAATTTAATTAACAATCTGTCAGAAAGCGGAAGATCAGTCAATTAAAATTCTTCAATCAGTGACAGCCCTGTTCAAATCTTTCGTGATATTATTACAGTTCTTTGGAAACAGAAATAGGCTGGGATATTTTGGGAAGTAGAAGAAGAAGAAAAACAATGTGCTTTGGGGCTTTTGCCCTTCCAGATAAATCGGGGTGGGGAACCTGTGGCCCTCCAAATTTTGTTGAACTTCAACACTCATCATCCAGCCCAGCTAGGCCAATTCGTTCTGGAGGCCCGTTCTTAACCTGAAACTGTTCTTAACCTGAGGTACCACTTTAGCTAATGGGGCCTCCCAATGCCACCACATGATTTCTGTTCTCATCCTGAAGCAAAGTTCTTAACCCGAGGGACTATTTCTGGGTTAGCGGAGTCTGTAACCTGAAGTCTGTAACCCGAGGTACCACTGTACAACAGCCTTCTTCATCATATGGACCCAGGAATCCCTAGGCATTCTTATTGCTTGTCTCTCTCCTTCCTACCCTTTTAACAAGAGTTTTGTATTTACCGTATTTTTCGCTCTATACGACGCACCAGACCACAAGATGCACCTAGTTTTTGGAGGAGGAAAACAAGAAAAAAAAATATTCTGAATCTCAGAAGCCAGAACAGCAAGAGGGATTGCTGTGCAGTGAAAGCAGCAATCCCTCTTGCTGTTCTGGCTTCTGTGATAGCTGTGCAGCCTGCATTCGCTCCATAAGACGCACACACATTTCCCCTTACTTCTTTAGGAGGGAAAAAGTGAGTCTTATAGAGAAAAAAATACGGTGATTTAATTTCAGCCATGCTTGCGGAGCTGCGGGGAAAACACAAGCAACTGTATCTTTCTTCCAGCTAGATTCCACTCCTTGTGTTTCCTGCATGACCAGTGTCCTGTCTCGCAGTGTCTGGTATGAACCAGGAGTAGGATGCAGGTGATGCTGTGGGTTAAACCACAGAGCTTAGGACTTGCCGATCAGAAGGTTGGCGGTTCGAATCCCCACAACAGGGTGAGCTCCCATTGCTCGGTCCCTGCTCCTGCCAAACTAGCAGTTCAAAAGCACACCAGTGCAAGTAGATAAATAGGTACCACTCCAGCGGGAAGGTAAACGGCGTTTCTGGGCGCTGCTCTGGTTCGCCAGAAGCGGCTTAGTCATGCTGGCCACATGACCCGGAAGCTGTACGCCAGCTCCCTCGGCCAATAAAGCGAGAGGAGCGCCACAACCCCAGAGTCGTCCGCGACTGGACCTAATGTTCAGGGGTCCCTTTACCTTTATGAACCAGGAGTACCATGTTGCAAAACTTTGGGCTAGTGGCAAATTACTGTTATTGTTGCTCTTACCACCACCAAAACAAAACAAGAGTTTTGTATAACTAACTTACTACATGCCTAGGGAGACTTGCATCAGATGCTGCCTTGTACCAAGTCAGACCATGGGTCCATCTAGCTCAGAGCTGTCTACACTGACTGGCAGCTGCTGTCTTGCATTTCAGACAGGGATCTCTCCCAGCCCTACCTGGAAATGCCAGGAATTGACGCAGGGACCTCCTGCATGGAAACTCAACCACTGAGCTACACTGGAAATAAAACTATTTTGCATTCCAGCTGTCACTGCTAAATAATGCCCCTCTCATTCCCTCTAAAGGAAATCTTGATGCTTCCTTGCAAATAGCAATGGAACCAAAACGGGACAGAAAAACAAAAGGTATCAACACAGTTCCGGGTGCTCAAAATTTTGCAGAAGTGTGATTTTTTAAAAAAGTAATATTCTAGAACTACCCAAAAAGTTCTCCCAAATCAGTGTGATGTTGAATTGAGTGACTAAAGGGAAACTGATGAGGGAAGTGGGCTGTGAATTGGCATCCTTCAGCCCCTAATTATAGCATCCCAGAGGAATGGTTGGTACCCTTAAACCCTGAGAATCAAACAAAGTCCCTGAGTGGCACCTAAGGCTGCATCTTGTTCCTAGTGCCGAAAAATCCATGTGTGTGAACACCACGGCACAAAGCAGCACATAGGTCTGCCATGATTTGTGCCAGTTCTATTCTTCATCCTGTCTGCCATGCATTTTTTTAAAAATCCTGTTCTTAAAACGCTTTCTAAAGATACATTCCTGTCCCCCACCCACCCACCCTTCCACTCTACATGCTCTGACAAATTGGCTGTTAAAATTCCCTCTCCCTGCCAATAGGCACAAGGGAAACTCTGCAAAGTCATCTCAGCTCTTTCATGACTCTCTTCTCCAAAAACAACCAGCTCTCCTGAAAAGCAAACATCTCTCTTAGAGCAGCAGGGCTCTTCAGTGAGCATGATGGACATTTAACTGCTTCCTAAAATATTATTTCAGTTTCCCCTGGTCTTGATATTAACGAAAAGAAGGTCGCAATAAAACCGCACTAGGACAGCGTTGCCAAGATACCTGGCTCCTTCTTCTGTATTTAATGGGCACCTTACAACACAGCCCTAAGCAAATCCCACTGTGTTTAATAAGTCCTACTCACAAGTAATTGTATGTAGCATTGCAGCCTTAGTTCCCAGCTAGTTGCTATTGCCTGTACATTTACTATAGCTGCTTTTATATATTGCATTTATCATTGCAATGCCATTTCTGTGGCTGTAGTGTTGTTGTTTTAAAACTTAGTTTTGTATTTTGATTTTGTTAAGCCTCCATAGTTTTTGCACAATAGAAAAACAGACGTTTTGATGGTGATGGTGATGGTTGCATGCAAGTAGCAGATTCAGTCCTGGGATTTCTGTTCCCTATGCAGCCAAAATCAAACCATCCAGGAACAAGACGGAACCCCCAAAGTTTGTAAAAGTACAAAACAAAACCCTTTTGGGGGGGAAAGTAGCACTGGAGGCAGGATGGAAATGCGAAAGGGTGGAATGGAGCACTCTGGAAAGGGGCATGGCTGGCTGGCACCCTAAACCAGATCACTCAGTGCTGCAATATTTTGTTGCAGTTCCTACTTGTAAAGACATCAAAGCAGTTTGCTCTGCAGACATCAGTGAATGAAGCTTTTCATTACACAGAGCTAAATGTAAGCACCTGCTCCTGTCGACGCATCAGCCTGCTGTTATTGGCCTATGGAGAAAAGGCCAGTTAAAACAAAAACAAAAAACTTGCAACTCTACTCTGGAACAACTTTTTTAAAAATCATGATCTGGAGTTGCAGCAATAGGTGGACCAGATGCAAAAGGGACAGGGGTTCTGTGCAGAAGAGTTTAGCAGTAGGAAGACCAGATACAGAGCACAACAGGTATTCTGTGTAGAAGAGACCTTATATCCTCTCAGAGCTGCAGTTTCTCAGAGTTTCCTGAGGGAAAGGACTGATTGTTAAACTACTCTGAAAAGACTCTCCTCCCTGGAAGAGAGGGGAGTGGTTTTGGGCGGGAGCCCGAGCTCCGCCCCTAGCAGGGGGTGGTAGCCCCCTGCCTCCCCCACTCACCTGGCTGGCGCCCACGCCCATCGGCAGGCACCCAACCAGGTGCCTCTGAGGGGGCGTGTTCAGCAGCCTATGTGCTGTGGCGCCAGCCCCTCCTTGGCCTCATTCTCCTCTCCGTCGTCTCGTCGCGAGTCACCCACCCTCTACTCCCTTCAAGCTCAGGGTCTTAGTTCCTTGGCCTTGCTATGGACCTTAGGTTGGTCGCCCTGGTTGCCCAGGGGGCCTGGTAGGAATTTTTCCATTTGGCATTAGGCTTTTTGGTTTTTTCGCCTACCTCGTAGCAATCGTCACAACTTTCGTGGTATTGGTGGGTAGGTTAGGCATTGGAATAAAGTGTTGTGGTCTGTTGAAGAGCTAGGTGTGGCCATCGCCTATGCCTTCAATTTTTGGGTATTCCGTTAAAGGAATCTGGCGGTCATGTATTCTGTCCGAAGCCTGCTTGGCGGGAGGCCATGGCACGACCCTCGGTGACATCAGGGTAGAGCCTATAGTTGGATTAGCATCAACAGGCTCCACCTACTGGTGAATAAACCCCCTTGTTTTAGTGCTTTCGAACTGCTAGGTGGGCAGGAGCTGGGACCGAGCAGCGGGAGCTCACCCCGTCATGGGGATTTGAACTGTAACCACTGAGCCTAGGGCTTGCCAATCGGAAGGTCGGTGGTTCGAATCCCTGTGACGGGGTGAGTTCCCGTTGCTCGGTCCCTGCTCCTGCCAACCTAGCAGTTCGAAAGCACGTCAAAGTGCAAGTAGATAAACAGGTACCGCTCCAGTGGGAAGGTAAACGGCGTTTCCATGCGCTGCTCTGGTTCGCCAGAAGCAGCTTAGTCATGCTGGCCACATGACCTGGAAGCTGTATGCCGGCTCCCTTGGCCAATAAAGCGAGATGAGCACTGCAACCCCAGAGTCGTCCACGACTGGACCTAATGGTCAGGGGTCCCTTTACCTTTACCTAACAACTCTTAGCACCCTTAACAGATGACAGCTCCCAGGATTCTTTTGAAGAAGCCATGACTGTTTAAAGTGTTTTGATACTGCTCTAAATTTTAGTGCAGCTGAGGCCTCAAACTAACCTGTCTGCTAGCGCAAGAGCCCTTGCAACTAGCAGATGGAGAACAGTGGATTAGGCCCTGTTTGAATAAAATTATGAAGTAAGAATTATGTACTGAATTATGTAGAAAATTTCAAACTTAGAAAGCGGTTATGTTTTGCGGGCTCATTTTAAAATGGCTTACACCATGTAAATAGCTCCAAGTCTGCATCCATTAGCAAAGAATAATAATACACTGGCTGTTTTCATATTTTGAAGGGGAAGGGACTCGATCTCTCATTATTCTAGCTCTGTGGTTTAAAGCAGAGAGCAGCACAATTGGTCAAATTCAGAGCCATTTGCTCATGTTAATTTCCTGCCAATTTCTTTCTTTCTTTTTTCGAAGATGCAATTAAGGAACCAGATAACTTGAAACATTTCTGCTTCTGCTTCTTTTTTTAATGTTGAGATGGATTATAATCCTAATTTGAAAATGCTTCTTAATGGACCATTAGCCACCCTTGACTTCTTCTCGGGTCAGCTAAATACCTCCCACCACTGCGAGGCAGTTGGCAGCAAGAAGATAACAGCGCTCACCTCATTAGATATTATTGCTTCAGCAGCAGTGGGTTTTTTTGGGGGGGGGTCTTTTTTTTTTTAAGTAGAGTAAAGTAAAAAAGGGTGACAAGAGACAACAAACCTCAACTATCACAAAGATGGATTCATGGTCCTCTAGAAGTAATCGCCCAACTTACTCAGAACAAACCAAATGAAATCAATAGACTGACGTTATCTAGGCCCGTTGATTTCAATGGGTCTACTCTTAGTATGGCTAACATTGGTGAGTACCCTAAACGTTCTGCAAAAGTTTGACTAGTAAATACTTTGCCAGTTTATGATTATACTTTGTTGCATGTGTGCCAGAAAGAGAGAGAGAGAGAGAGAGAGAGAGAGAGAGAGAGAGAATGAGGAAAATGGCGCATGAGACGAAGAAGAAGCATTTGGATTTGATATCCCGCTTTATCACTACCCGAAGGAGTCTCAAAGCGGTTAACAATCTCCTTTCCCTTCCTCCCTCACAACAAACACTCTGTGAGGTGAGTGAGGCTGAGAGACTTCAGAGAAGTGTGACTGGCCCAAGGTCGCCCAGCAGCTGCATGTGGAGGAGCAGGGAATCGAACCCAGTTCACCAGATTACGAGTCCACCGCTCTTAACCACTACACCACACTGGCTTCCTGAGTTAGTATGTGAGGGGGTCTTTGTGTGTGAGAGAGAAAGAGAGCCTAGTGTGAGCCTGTAAGCATTGGGGGGGGGGGAATTGTGTGCATGTAGACGTGCAATTCCCTCACTTGTGTGTGTCTGTAAGTGTGGCCACGCCAGCCTTTTGGCCATGCCACCATTGGCAGGTGATCCCTGAAGAGTTTATCATGGGACATTGTGCTCTCTGACCAAACCTGCTTGGCTAAAAACACCTGGCCCAGCAAATGATCCCTTTACAATATGCTCAAGCCTTTTCTGAAAGAGTACTAATTTGCGGAGAAAGTGTCATGTGATGAGCTGCTGTTAAGACACGGAGTGGGAACCTGTGAGCCTTTGAGATGTTGTGGAACCACAACTGCCATCACCCTCAACCAGCTGGCAAGGGTGAACTATTTCTGGAAGGCCAAAAGTACAGCCTTTCCCTGCCTGCAACGAGAAGCTGCAAAATATATTTGCGTGTATAAGGAGCTAAAGGTGAGTTTTCTTGATGCAATTAATAACGATTTGTGTTGACGGGGTTTGCTGGGTCACTGGCTTCCTTCAAAAGAATAAATCTGTTGGACTAGCGAAGCCACCATATGGTCCACTATAAGACTCCCCCCCCCCTCCAAAACAACAACAACAAAACGACCCACCTTTGATTATGTGACACTGAAGGAAGAGAAAGACAACAGAAGGCATGTGGGAGGAAGGACAAGCAGCCATTTGTGGGGAAAGCGTGCCAGAAATTGTTTTTATTTTGGCTATTTATTTTCCAGGGCACACTTTGCCAAGTGGCCGTCCTCAAATGTTATTTATTAGCCTCTGCCTGCACCCTGGCTGTTTCTGTGCAGGATGATCAGACAGGTGTTTTTTCAGCATCATGAATAAAGGTAGCCTCTTACAACATGACCCACACAAGCGAAAAGAGGGAAAGCATCACCCCAAAGCTTGCATATGCTCATTTGATGTACAGGTACAAATTTAGGAATAACATAATTTGAATAGAAATCATGTACATTTGACCAGGTGATCTGTATGCCTCCTTGGTCTGCTGTCCAGCTGCCCACCACTGACCAGCTTATTTCAAGGTCCCTCTTGCTTTCCCTTCTTATAGTTAGCGTATTTTTCGCTCCATAAGGCGCACCTGACCACAAAGCGCACCTAGTTTTTAGAGGGGGAATTCAAGAAAAAAAAAATTATTTAAAGGGAGCACTGAGCAGAGCCTGTATGCATTCCAGGCTCTGCTCAGTGCTCCCTTTCACGAGCCATGTGGAGTGTGTGTGTGGCTCTTGGGGGCTTTTCCCCAAGGAGGGAGAAGGGCAGCCCATCACTGATGGGCTACCCTTCTCCCTCCTCTGGAGGGTACTCATAAAATGGCGGGGGGTGGTGGTCCATCTAGGTCAGGACTGGCTGCAGCTCTATGGAGTTTCAGGCAGGGGTCCCTTCCAGCCCAATCTGGACTGAACCTGGTACATTGTCAATGTATACAGTGGTACCTTGGTTCTCAAACGCCTTGGCACTCAAACAACTTGGAACCCAAACACTGCAAACCCAGAAGGAAGTGTTCCAGTTTGCAAACCCTTGTTTTGAGTGTTACGCTTCCGATTTGAGTGTTATGCCGAGGTCTGTTTTTGCTATTTATTTTGCATTTTTGTTTCTGCAGCTTTTTGTTTTGTTTCTTGTGACTATGTGGAACTCAGTTCAGCTACTGATGGATTGATTGCAGTACGTTGTTTATTGCTTTCATTTTATGGAGCAATGGTCTCGTTAGGTAGTAAAATTCATGTTAAATTGCTGTTTTAGGGGCTGTTTTTAAAAGTCTGGAACAGATTCATCCATTTTGCATTTCTTTCTATGGGAAAGTGAGCCTTGATTTTGGAACGCTTTGGTTTTGGAACAGACTTCCGGAACGGTTTAAGTTTGAGAACCGTATATACATATACAGTGGTACCTCAGGTTACAGACACTTCAGGTTCCATACGCTTCAGGTTACAGACTCCGCTAACCCAGAAATAGTACCTCAGGTTAAGAACTTTGCTTCAGGATGAGAACAGAAATCGTGCTCTGGCGGCGCAGCAGCAGCAGGAGGCCCCATTAGCTAAAGTGGTGCTTCAGGTTAAGTACAGTTTCAGGTTAAGAACGGACCTCCGGAACGAATTAAGTACTTAACCCGAGGTACCACTGTATAAATTTGCTCTGTCACTGAGCTTTGGCAAGTATCTGCTCACTCTGTGCAGTGAATCATCCCCTCTTATACACAAATGTCTGGATCTTCATAGGCAATCGTCATAGAATCCATTTATTGTTTTTATATCCCACCTTGTTTCTCCCCAAGGAGCTCAAGATGGTACACAAAGAATTGTAGAGCAGAGTGGAAGGGTTGGAAGGGACCTGGGGGTCATCTAGTCCAACCCCCAGCAACACAGTAATCTCAGCTAAAGCATCCATGACAGATGGCCATCCAACCTCTGCTAAGAATATACCTGTATACCTGAAGGTGCGTCTCCACCCCCATCATTCTGTCCAGACGCTGAGGTCCAGCACTGAGGGCCTTCTGGCGGTTCCCTCACTGTGAGAAGTGAGGATACAGGGAACCAAGCAGAGGGCCTTCTCGGTAGTGGCACCCACCCTGTGGAACTCCCTCCCATCAGATGTCAAGGAAATAAACAACTACCAGACTTTTAGAAGACATCTGAAGGCAGCCCTGTTTAGGGAAGCTTTTAATGTTTAATAGATTATTGTATTTTAATATTCTGTTGGAAGCCGCCCAAAGTGGCTGGGGAAACCCAGCCAGATGGGCGGGGTATAAATAATTTATTATTATTATTATTATTATTATTATTATTATTATTATTATTATTATTATTATTAACCTCCAAGGAAGGAGTCTTCCACCTCCACTGTTGAACATCTCTTGCTGTCAGAAAGTTCATTCTGATGTTTAGCCTGTTAGACGCTTTCAGGAGGGAGAATCCTGTGCTTGCCAGGTATCCTTAATGCTCTTTCCCCAGAGAGGTACATGAGGGTTGGATTCAAGAAAGCAGCCTGAACTTTTGCAACTGTGGAGCTGCACTTATGAAGAAGTGTAGCCTGAACTTCAGCTGGGCTTTCCCTTTTTTTGCTGTCTCAGGATGGCGTTGCTTGAAGGATTGAGCCCTAAATCAACTTTATGGGAGCCCACAGTCAGTGACTGCTCCAAAGTGTCATGACATTTTTCTGGGCAACTGCAATAAAGATATCGACCAATCTTTTTAACTTGGGAGGATGAGCCTCTGGGCATCAGGCTAGTTTTGAGAATTACTGACAATAATAGAGTGTGCCTCAGTTGGAGGCAGCCAAATAAAAAATATAACGGGTGTAGAAATATGCTAGCCATCAAACAGAGAGAGACTTCTCTTCGAGGTGGTTCACAAGAGCAAGTCATTAATAAATTGAACAGTTTTAGGGGGAGGCAAGAATTTCCACCCAAGTCTAATACCATTCTTTAAAGGTTCTGTTGGTGAAAAGGGATGTCCAGAGCTAAACAAGGTTTGTGGCTTCCTCTTTTCTTTTAGCAAACAAAATTTCCCAGATCACTGAAATTGTGCAGAAAATATTATTTCCCCTGCAAAGTAGGTCATAGGGCCTCCCTATCTCTGCCTTAGTCCCCTTCCCATATCGGCAGCACTGAGATGATGATGTTTAGGGAAGTTTTTAATACTTGATGCTGTATTGTTTTTAACACTTGATTGGAAGCCGCACAGAGTGGCTGGGGAAACTCAGACAGATGGGCGGGGTATAAATAATAATTTATTATTATTATTATTATTATTATTATTATTATTATTATTAGCAAAATAACGACAAAATAATGGAGATGAGCACACTGATTATGCAAAAACCACAATGTGAGAGTTAAATTTTAGCCATACCCACATTCAGTGGAGGTGGGGGTAAGGCAGTGATACCTAGTTTAGAAATTTTACAGTTTCGCCACATGGGTTGTGCTGTAACCCCACAAATTCTGCATTGCAGGAATTGCCAAACCTTTCAGGGTGCATTTGCAAACCAGAGAAATTGTTGCGGGTACCATGCACTACAATCACATGCATGCATAGCAATCACACTCACCACAATTACCGTATTTTTTGCTCTATAAGACTCACTTTTTCCCTCCTAAAAAGTAAGGGGAAATGTGTGTGCGTCTTATGGAGTGAATGCAGGCTGCACAGCTATCCCAGAAACCAGAACAGCAAGAGGGATCACTGTGCAGCAATCCCTCTTTTTGTTCTGGCTTCTGAGATTCAGAATATTTTTTTTCTTGTTTTCCTCCTCCAAAAACTAGGTGAGTCTTATGGTCTGGTGCGTCTTATAGAGCGAAAAATAGGGTACACATAACCACTGCAAACACATGCACACCTAAAATGCATAAGGAATTGGCATTTTTAAAGATTTTTTTTAAAGCTTTATTTGGCCTGGGGAGGTGGTGGCAGCAGCAATTTTCCTATAGATTGTAACTAGGGAGAGAAGATTCACCCTTGTTTCTTTCAACCCCAATTTCAGAAGTGTGGGGGAGGGGGTTACACAGAGCAAGACCCTAAGGGTGCTTCATGGCTGCAACGTTGACAAGCCACGCTGTGTCACAGAGCAAAGAGATAGTGGCCACAACCCAGCCAATAGAAAGCGCATTTGAGTCCCACTGATTAAGGTTAAGGATGGGCTGAAATGCTCTCTGTTAATTGAAATTAATGGGACTTGAAAGCATTTCACTTTGGCTGAATCATACCTCTTGTATTCAGAAGTACATTAGAGAAGAAATATAAATGACTCTTTGGGCTTAGACAGAAGAGGGAAACTGCAAGGCACAACAACTTAATAGCGGTCCATTTGGATTTTAGTCCACAAGTTTTAACTGTGGCTCCATCATTACCTTCTGGGAAGAAGTTGCAACTGAGCAGTAGAACAACTGGTTGGTGTGCAGAAGGTCCCAGGTTCATTTCTTGACATCTCCAGGTAGGGCTGAGGAAAGACTCCTCTCTAGAAAGCAGCTGCCAGTCAAAGGCAGACAATACAGGTGGACTCTTGGTCCATCTAGCTTCCTGTGGTCCTATGTTTCCAATGTTGTTAATAATCATCAAAGAGTTTAAGCTAGAAATAGCCTCCCCAGAAAGAGAGAGTGTGTCATATTCATATCCAAAGGGATGCAGGTGCTATAGGTAAAGGTAAAAGGACCGCTGACTATTAGGTCCAATCGTGGCCGACTCTGGGGTTGCGGCGCTCATCTCGCTTTATTGTCCGAGGGATCCGGTGTACAGCTTCTGGGTCATGTGGCCAGCATGACTAAGCCGCTTCTGGCATACCAGAGCAGCGCATGGAAACACCGTTTACCTTCCCGCCAGAGCGGTACCTATTTATCTACTTGCACTTTGATGTGCTTTCAAACTGCTAGGTTGGCAGGAGCAGGGACCAAGCAACGGGAGCTCCCCCCCCCCCCCCCGTTGCGGGGATTCGAACCACCGACCTTCTGATCAGCGAGTTCTAGGCTCTGTGGTTTAACCCACGTCCCTGGGCATGACCCTAGCAAACCCTATAAAAGGGCCATTGTCCATCCTCCCTACACTAGCCTGAAGGTAAAGGTAAAGGTAAAGGTAAAGGTAAAGGTAAAGGTAAAGGTAAAGGTAAATGCAAAGGGACCCCTGACCGTAAGGTCCAGTCGCAGATGAATGAATACACTCCCTCATTTGAAGGACTCCTGTATCTGAAGGGATGTCCCCCAGTCTTAAAGATAAAGAACCATAAGAAGGAAGAGCCTTTAAGTTGCCCCTCCACTGTTAATATCCAGACAGCTAAGTGTGCAGGCACATAGATTACCTGATTGTAGTCTTTCCCACTGCAATGAGATGTATTCCCCCCCCCCCCAATTATCACAATTATTTCTAAATTTGCATTTGTGCATCTAAATCAGCACATGCACCTTTTATGCAGATCTGTGTCTTCTTTTGTCCTCTTTTTCAGTGATGTGTAAGCTGCCACCTTGAACAATGCCTTATTTTCCTTTGTTTTGCAATTTCTAAACTACATTTCGTCAAGGAGATCCACAGGTAATTTGCTCCTGGACCCTCTGGGCCCTTGCTGCTCCTTCTCCTTGCCGTCACTGCCCTCCACTTGCTCTCAGTGATATGAATCAGGACGTGCAACAACATCTTCCAAGCTTTCCTTGTGCTCTCTCTCTGGTCGGTTGTACACAATGGGCCCAGACAGAGAGGACAAACATGAAGAGGAGTAGATTGCCCCAGCCCAGGATAGGGGAGGTAATTTTGCCCAAGCTCCCTCCCAAAAAAACAAGACAAAGTGGGGTACCTGCAGACTGTCACTATTTTATGAGGGGGGTTCAAGCACATACTGAAACTTTTACTTTGTGCCGTTAAAGTTGATTAAAGCACTGTACTACCCCAGCACAACAAATTCACTTTTTAAAGAATCGGACGTTTTGCTGTTTGGAAAGTTACAGGGAAATCCATTGGAAAGGGTGGGATGAATGAATGACTGGTGGGAAGATGGATAAACACCGTGCAAAGAAATCAGGATGAAGGCAAGACAAATGTTCATTGTTGTAAAATCAAACAAATCAGAACGAATGCTCAGTAAAGACTGAATATAGTATAACACCCATATAAGCTTAGACAAACAAATCAGGATGAATATGTGGGAGATAAGTAGCAAAACAAATAATAATAATAACTTATAATAATAATTTATTATTTGTACCCCGCCCATCTGGCTGGGCTTCCCCAGCCACTCTGGGCAGCTTCCAAAAAAATATTAAAATCCTCTAATACATCAAACACATAGTCTTGCTAGTTAGCATGAGAAGGGGTTAAGTCCACAGAGCTGTATTGCTGTTAGGCAGATACTCAGACCATAGAAATACAACTGGTAGACAATACCTCCTGGAGAGGAAGGAGTGCATAGTACTTCCTGTTCCTTTCTCTCTCTTCCTTTGACCAGCATTGGATTCAGACATGCCTCTGCTTACTCCAGCTCTAAGTACACACCTGAAGCTGGTTATACTGTTAATTTTAAGTATTTTGCGTGGACAGGCAGAGTCCCCCCAATCCCAGGCGACCCCCGAGCAGAATAATGACTCAAGACAACATGCTATGGGATTAAAATTGGCCACAACTTTATTAGGTTTCAGATGTAGGGAGACCTTGGCTCAGGCATTGGTCGTTTATCCTTCCCATTCCCCAGCCGGGGATCTGAGAGACATCAGGGTTATCCACAATGTGTGGGGATTGGGCTGGCTCTGGAGAACATATGTTCAAGCAGAGAGCCCACCCCCCATTTTGCTGCCGTCGCAGGGGAGAGCAATGACAACCTCTCGGCATATGGCCAATGCCTCCTCTCAAGACCCCTTTAACCGGGAACCCTGGGATCACCGCCGCAAGGGGGGGCGTGGGTCACCGCTTCACGCCCCCCTCCCCCATTTAGGAAGATAGACTAAATGATTCCACCCAAGGCCTGAAACCGCCAAAGTTGTGACGTTTTGTTACGGGGAAGGCAAAACCTTCCAAGGCAGGAAAATTCCTTTCCGGCCCTTCAACAGCGACCATGACGTAGCAGTGCCTGTGGAGAAGAGGTTAACTTGCAAAAGAAAGCTTAACTGAGGGAGGGCAGGGTGGGAGAAGCTCTGGAGCCAACTGACACTTTGCAGGTAAGATTCACCTTCCGTTGTGTGGGCAGGGCGGTCCCTCCCCCTACCTGGCCGATCCCCTGGCAACGCCTCCCCAAGCAGGATTGGGCGATTGGCTGAGGTAGGCGGAGAACTCCAGGTATCCAGCCTGGGGAGGGCGAAGCCAGCCCGTACTACCAGGAGCCGAACTGGGAGCCGGGGGGGGGGCTGTGCGCGACCATGCGAAAGGCGCCCCCCATTTGATATGGGGAGCGGTCACTGCCTACATAGCTTTTACTGCTGCCATTGCTGTGAACAAATGCATGATTAGTAAGTAAGTAAATCTTATATTTAAACTTACTTTACAAGTTGTTGCCTGATTCTTTGTTGGGGGGGGGGGAGAGAAGGGGGAAGCCAGCTTACCTCATAGCTAGACTTGCTCTAAACAAGGTTACCTCTAATTTAAATTTTGCTGCCAAGGACGGGATGTTGAAACTCTGTTCAACCCACACACATGGGTGCCTGGAGAGATAAACTGCAATTAATTTGGCTTTTCCTACCCATTAAAACCCATCCCATAGAATGGTGACTGGCCAAGTTGTCTGGAGCATTCCCGTGTGATTTACCAGAAAAAGAACTCGGAAAACAAGGACTCTCTCCAGGAAACAGGGACAGTTGGAGTATGTGAGATAATCCACTGGGCGATGTTACATAAGAAGTGGCCTGCGCACATGGATATTACATAGGGGTGGTTGGGAAGAGGCAGGAAGGCAAGCAGGCAGATGCTTGCAAGCTAACAAGGCTTCATCTTTTGCTGAGAGCTGTGAAGAAACAGGTCACTGAGTCCTGACACTGCAATCACTAAGCTTTGACACAGCCTCCTTGATACTGCACCAAGCCTTCCTACTGTAAATCAAAGGGATATTATTCAGCCAATGAGACAGATGGAGGAGATGTCTTCACAAGACACAGCCAGATTGCTATCAGTACAGCGTGTCAGTATGACAAACATCATTTGAAGAATAACTTGGAGTGACTCCCTTTTCTCCCTCCCCATCAGGGTGCCTTTAGAGAATTTTTTTTCCAGGGGGTGGGGGGGTGGGAAACAATGATTTATAATAATTTCTCACTGTTCTGGGCTTGGAATACAGTAGAGACCTCGGAGTGTCTTGTAAATCAGAATACAGGATGGTCCTCACACACTCATTATTATTCTACAAGAGCAAGGCAAGACAAGGAGCTATAAAACTGTCTTCAGTGCTAAGTTGTTTCAGTTGGATTTGGTGCCAGATAAAAAAAATATATTTTAAAAAAATGAAAAGTGGGGGCGGGGGAGAGTCTAGCTTTTTGGCAATGACATAACTGGAATAGGATCGGTAAGAAGGGGAAAGCAGAAAACCTCCGTCTTGATATGCAAGTCATAGTAAGAGTTTGCATATCATTTTCTGAGGTGGAGGGGGGATGAAATGAGAAGGGAATCAGAAACTACCACAAAAAATGTAAATTCTTATGCAGGTCCAAGAATGACATTCCAACACTATTAGTATGGACTGGAAATGTTGGCCCCCAGGCCACTCTAACTGGCCCTTGGAACTCTCCTCCCCAAGGCACACCCCTCATCAGTCTTGGCCAACATCCCCTTTGAGTGTTTTTGCTTGTGTCCTTGAACATTGATAATAACTCCTGCTTGCCTAGATGGGGGATAGAAAGGGCTGTGCGAATGTTTTTTGAAACGCAATGGTAAAATTTATATTCATTGCTCCGCCCACTTTTGCTGGCATGTGGCCCTCGAGAGGTTGCCCAGAAGCAAATGCAGCCCACAAGTTGAAAATGATTCCCCAACCATCATCATCTTCCCTGATTAGCAGCAGTTCTCCAGCGTTTCATACAGGAAAGCTTTCCCAGCTCTATCTAGAGATGCTGGGGATTGAACCTGGAACCCTGTGCAACCCAAGCAGATGCTCTACCAGTGACCTATTGTGATGGTGGTTTAGGACAGATGCTGGCAAATTCCATCAGACATGGAAAGGGGACTGGAAATTGCCACAGTTCACATTGTTGTCAGAGGTCGGGAGTGGAAAGTAGGCAAACAAATACAAGCAGTATTTGTTGTTGTTATATAAATTGTTGTTATATAAATAATTTGTTATATAAATAATTTTCTGCATTGTTTTCTCCCTTCTGTTGAAATGCATTGAAATTGATAACAGAATCAATCAGTCACAGAATCAAACCACAGCAGAAATTGACGCAAGAACAAGGTAGGCTTCAGAGGCAACTGAACTGTAGCAGCACGGAAACAGTGCCGATTGCAACAAACACAGCACAGGATGAAATTCCCAGGATGGAAATTCCTCGTGCAATATTCTTTCCTGAAGCAGCTTTTCTCAAGCAGGCTTCTTTCTAATATGCACATGCACATGTATCCAAAAGCTTCACACCCATTGCCGCCTGCAAATCACAGGAGTTGATTTGGTATATCCTTATCTCTTTCCAGACCTAAAGAGGCATTTGGAGCCTTAATCCTTCACAGCTGATTGGGGTCAGCTGCAGTCTTGATTAGAACTGATCCCTTTTCTTTTTCTGAGAATATTTTCTTCCTACCCTGGGGGAGAAAATTACTTTTGCAGAATTCCCCCCCCCCCCAAATATTCTCCACCATTTTTAAAATAGTGACCACCACATCCCTTCCCTATCTCCAACAAAACATTAGATCAAAATATAGCTCCAGGTTAATAATACCTTTGGTGTGGGGAGTTCACATTTAAAGGTGAACCTCCCCAATTTTCACTTTCCAAAAACAACCAAAGCATGCCCATCCTTCAAAATTCCCAATTTTGCAGTGTTCTTCTCCAGTCAAGTAATATGTACAGAAATGCATTACCAATGGTGAAGTGTATTAGCAAAAACAAGATACAAAATGCATGGCTTTGGAGAAAAACATTCTATATTTTCCCAGTCTCTCATTTTTCCGGTCTTAAGTTCAGTTCTCCATATTTCAACATCAGTTTCTGCTGCCTCTGAGTCTGGATGGCTTTCTGCCACAGCCTCTTCCTGCTCACTAAACCTTGTGGCCTCTTCAGCTTCCACCTCCTCCCAGTCTTCTCTCTCTGACCACTCATTGCCGTCCCACCACCAATCCCCTGGCTCTGCCTTCTTCCCCTGGGGGTTCCTCAAATGGGGCCCCCTACCACTCTTCTGCATCCATCCAGTCTATGATTTTTAGGTTTAAATGCCCTCAAGAATATTAATCAGCATTTTAGCATGAATTTCACCTGCTCAACAGCTCTGCTGGTTAGAACGTGGTGCTGACAACACCAAGGTCCCAGGTTTGATCCCCATAAGGTATGGATAGCAGACGTCCCCGTTTCCCGGGGACAGTCCCCGGATTTACAAATCTGTCCCCGGACAAAATCCATTCCCGGAACGTCCCCAGATTTCATTTAATGTCCCCAGATTTATATTTTAAGTGTTGTAGATTTATTAGTAGGAAATGAATGTTGCGTGATTAGTTCAACGGCACAAGACACATCATATGGGGACTTCCGGTGAGGCAAAATGGTGAGCGCCATGGCAGCAAGCAGCTCCTGAAGCCAGCCAGAGCCAATTGCGCTACCAGGCTGGCTCCGGGCTGCTGAGACTGCTGCTGCTGCCACCACCACTGCTGAGGGGAAACCGGGGATGCCTGGCGCGTCAACTGGGGGAACCGTTCACACACACACACACACACCCCACAACCCAAATCAAGCTGGGCATAAGAGCACCCGGCCAACTGCCCAGCAGCGCTCCAGGGCTGGGAAAACCCCAGAGCCAACACAGGGAGAAGGAGGAGAGGGAGAAGGAAGAGAGAGAAAGAGGAAGGAGAAAAAAGAGTGGAGCCCCGACCTTGCCGCTCCACTGTCACCACTCAGGAAAAGAGGTAGGAGATCACTGGGAGGGCAAGGACACGTGGCTGAGCCCAGGCCCGACCCCAGCCTACTCCACGGCGGCTAGCACTCCAAGAGAGCAGGCCAGGGCCCAGAGGAAGGCAACATGACTTTCGGTTTTTACTTTGAATGCAGCGCTGCGGTCCCAGCGCTGTCACCGCCACCCCCTCCTGCCCCCCAGCCTGCTCCACTTCTAAGAGATCCCTGCCTCCACTCCTGCTTGCACACAAGTAGGAGTGTGATTGGGCAGCTCAGCTGAGGAGCACCTGGTTGCCTTCAGGTGGTGAAGGGGCTCTCAGATGCAGCTTCCGGGCTGCCTCCACCTTCCCCAACCCCAGCAACTATTCAGCCTGGCTGCCTTCATGGGATTGCAGGGAATCTGATGTGGAGGTGGAGGCCCCTTTAAACATCTCCCTTGAGTGCAGCCATGAACCCCTCAATGGAAAGTGTGAAGGAGCCTGCACTTCCCCAGCTGAGAGCCCCGATCCATCTCCTGTTACCTCCTGTTACCGTGCAAGTGGCAACACTGCCTAGCAGAGCAGCCCGATCCCACTCCTACTTGCTTGCAAGCAGGAGCAGGCTGCGGTGGGGGGGGGGCATCCCTTGCCTGCTCAGTTTGCCACCCGGCCCACCTTCCCTCACTAGGAAAACAAAGTGCAGCACTCAAAATAGAGGTTAGAACAGAGCACATTCAGCTTCCGAAAAAAGTTCCAAAACAGGAACACTCATTTCTGGTTTTGAAGTGTTCAGGTTCCAAGTACAGTGGTACCTCGGGTTAAAAACTTCATTCGTTCTGGAGGTCTGTCTTAACCTGAAATTATTCTTAACCTGAAGCACCACTTTAGCTAATGGGGCCTCCCACTGCCGCTGCACGATTTCTGTTCCCATCCTGAAGCAAAGTTCTTAACCGGAGGTACTATTTCTGGGTTAGTGGAGTCTATAACCTGAAGCATCTGTAACCTGAAGCATCTGTAACCCAAGGTACCACTGTAGTTTGAGAACTAAGCTGTTCGAAAACTAAGGTACCACTGTATTTATTTTTTCCCAATTTGAACTGTATTTATTTTTTCCAATTTGAAATGTATTTATTTCCCGCCCCCGCCCACGGCGTGGTGATTTTCTTGAGTCAAAATGAGAGTACTTCTAAACATTATTTTTTGGGGGGAAAGCACTGAATTATAACATGGAAAGATAATTTAATGAAGAATGTAATGCAATAACTTTTATGAAGGATTGTTTTTTACAACAGCAGTCATAAGGAAGAAACATGAAACACAGAGGGGAAAAAATGAGATATACAGGTTAAATTGCCGTGTTGGCACTTTGTAATAAATAAGTAGGTTTTGGGTTGCAGTGATGGTGAACCTTTTAGATCTCTAAAAGGTTCACCATCACTGGACTAGATGATCCTCAGGGTCCCTTCTATATATATATATATTCCTATATTCTTCTAATATAGTTTTCGTCATGCAATCTTCCCCAATGTCCACATTTTTGCAAAGCCATTTCCCCTAACACAGTGCATTTCCACGCACTATTTTCACCCTGGTATATGCATTTCACTTAACTGGAGAACAGCACAGCAAAAATTCGGAGAAGTGCTCGCTTTGAATGATTACGGTGTTTGGTCTGTGCATTTTTCTTCAAGAAATCATGAATTAGGTCGGTTCCACTTTAAATATAAACCGCATTGTAATTCTCCCCCACCCCCTACCTATCACCACCCAGGAGTCCAGCTTCAAAAACTCATGTGCTTCCATCTCACACTATTAAAAGACATCCCAGTAAAAGTATAATTACTACGTGCTAAGAATTTGTCACTAAAGGCACCATTTTATAGCTTTTGCGGTGACAAGAACTGGGGGGGGGGGGGGGAGAGAGACCATCTTAAGTTTGTTAAAATATTAAACACTCTACAAGTGAAGCAGCGTGTATAATTTGTAATATTTACACTTTTACATAACAGGCTTAGGGGAGAAAACAAATTACATAAAAATCCATTGAGTTTGATTGTAAAGTCATTTCACTACTTTTACATAAATAATTAAATTCTGTTTACAAGATTATATTATTGCTGGTGTGCAGTTTCTCCACAAGAACTGTGTCAGGTTGCAGGGGGAAATTAATGCTTACAGGTTTATGTGTATGCGAAGAGAGAAACTTGTTAAATATACATAAGATTGAAGCAGAGTAAATTATTGAAGAATGTATGCTCAAAAATCAGCACCATTTTTATTTTTATTTTATCACGGAGATGCCCGCTGTAGCTCTTCAGATGAGGGAAAGTTGCCTTTCCCACTTCAAAAAGGAATAACGCAGTTTATTTATTTATTTTATTATATATCCTTTAAGAAAAAAAAATACGCCACACTTCACCGGAAGACAACGGGGCGGTTGACAGCATAATAAGCAGCATATAGCAGCCATACAAAACAAGCGCTTAAAAACAATTACCTCAGTGCAGCTCACAGTAAAGCAGAAGCATAAAATGGTTCGTAAATTCATTCCGTCGCAGTTCCCTCACCCCAAAGGTTGACAAAAGAGGTGTGTCTTAACTCACAATGCAGGTAGGCACACCACAATGGAGACTGCATTCCACAGTCGTGGACCCACCACAGGGGGGGAAACACACATTTGATTGGCCCTGGAAAACAACTGGCAACCAGGGTAGTTATTTTTAAATCAGAGTTATATCTCCCCAGCCCACATCTCCTGTCAACATGGGCCATTGCATTTTGCACTTGTATTATTGCAATGTCTTCAAGGGCAGCCTCACACAGGGTGAATTGCAGTAGTCTAGATTGGAGGGTACCAGAGCATGGGTGTCTGAAGGCAGGCTAGTCCTATCTGGGGAAGGTCACAGCTGGCACAGCATCGGAAGCTGGGCATAGGTATTCCTAGACACGGAGGCCAACCACTTTATAAATAAGTGCATTTTGGCCACTATAGCCTACAGGACCACACGGGGGGGTGTATGTTTGGACTCAGTGGACTATGTGGAAGTCAAAGGAATCCTTTTATTTGTTGGTTGAAAGGAGACCAGATGGCTGGTTTTTGCTTTTTTTTTAATCTACTTTTAAAAAAAATACAGAGCAAGTAATGTTGTACAGTAATACCTTGGTTCGCTGAAGAATTGATGCTTTTGAATTATGGTGCTGGATGAGTCTCTTGAGAGTCCCATGGACTGCAAGAAGATCAAACCTATCCATTCTGAAGGAAATCAGCCCTAAGTGCTCACTGGAAGGACAGATCCTCAAGCTGCAATACTTTGGCCACCTCATGAGAAGAGAAGACTCCCTGGAAAAGACCCTGATGTTGGGAAAGATTGAGGGCACAAGGAGAAGGGGGCGACAGAGGACAAGATGGTTGGACAGTGTTCTCGAAGCTACCAGCATGAGTTTCACCAAACTGCGGGGGGCAGTGGAAGACAGGAGTGCCTGGCGTGCTCTGGTCCATGGGGTCACGAAGAGTCGGACATGACTAAACAACATAACAACAATACTTTGGTTCTCAAACTTAATCCATTCTAGAAGTCTGTTCGACTCCCGAAACTGTTCAAAAACCAAGGCGTGGCTTCTGATTGGCTGCAGGAGCTTCCTGCACTCAAGCGGAAGCCACCTCAGATGTTCAGATTCCGAAAAATGTTCACAAACCAGAACGCTTACTTCCGGGTTTGCGGCATTCGGGAGCCAATTTGTTCGGCAACTAAGCCATTCAAGAACCAAGGTACAGTAGTACCTTGGATCCCAAACGCCTTGCGAGTCGAATGTTTTGGCTCCCGAATGCCGCAAGCTCGGAAGTGAGTGTTCCGGTTTGCGAACATTCTTTGGAACCCGAACATCCGACGTGGCTTCCGATTGGCTGTAGGAGCTTCCTGCAGACAATTGGAAGCCATGCATGGTTTCTGAACGTTTTGGAAGTTGAACAGACTTCTGGAATGGATTCCGTTCGACTTCTGAGGTACCACTGTATTACTGTATTGCATGTTTACTTGAAAGCAGACAGGTTTTCCTTTTGGTGTCACTCGAGTTTAATTTTTTTGTTTAGCTGTAAAAGCTCAGGTCAAGTCCTAAACAACTTTAGAATTAATGCAGTTCTTATTCTTAACTCCACATTGGCTTCTTTAAGATAAAGAGCCTGAAAGCTGTTGGCCCAAAGGATAGCATAAGGCTGCCATAATAATGATGTAAAGTTTTAATCCTGAGCTGGACCCAGTTCTGTAATTTTAAATAAATTTGCACCGGCTCTAAGATCATCTCTAGTCCTCAGAGCACCGGAGGGTCAAGAGATGGAGATTGCCATGGGGACCAGCAACAAAATCCTTCGTGGCATGCTCTTGTTCAAGAGCATGCCATTTTCCTGGATATTTCATTCTGTTCCCCATCCCACCTGGTTTATTTCCCCAACTGCAACAACCATCAGCACTCTATTTCAAGAGAAGAATGTACACAGTCGTGCTTTGCTGAGGCCTGTCTGACCCCAACTGAAAATGTGTTCCATAAAATTGAGCCCAGACTACTGAATGCAATAAATAAATAAATAAATCACAAATAAATAATTTATAAATAATTTAATAAATAATTATTTATACCCTGCCAATCTGGCTGGGTTTATCCAGTCACTACATTCTCCAGCAGAATATTAGTAATAATAAAAAAAAATAAAACATCAAACATTAAAAACAGGGCTATCTTCAGATGTCTTCTAAAAGTCAGATAGTTGTTTATTTTCTTGACATCTGATGGGAGGGCATTCCATAGGGCAGGTGCCACTACCAAGAAGGCCCTCTGCCTGGTTCCCTGTAGCTTCACTTCTCGCAGTGAGGGAACCAGCAGAAGGTTCTCAGAGCTGGACCTCAGTGTCCTGGCTGGACGATGGAGGTGGAGACGCTCCTTCAGGTATACAGGGCCGAGGCCATTTAGGGCTTTAAAGGTCAGCACCAACACTTGGAATTGTGCTAGGAAACCAATTGGGAGCCAATGTAGGCCTTTCAGGACTGGTGTTATATGGTCTCAGCGGCCACTCCCAGTCACCAGTTTAGCTGCCACATTCTGGATTAGTTGTAGTTTCCGGGTCACCTTCAAAGGTAGCCCCACATCGAGCGCATTGCAGTAGTCCAAGCGGGAGATAACTAGAGCATGCACCACTCTGGCGAGACAGTCTGCAGGCAGGTAGAGTCTCAGCCTGCATACCAGATGGTAGACAGCTGCCCTGGACACAGAACTGGCCTGTGCCTCCATGGACAGCTGTGAGTCCAAAATGCAAGATGACTGGTGGATATGAGCCATGTATCCAAGTCATGGGGGACCATTACCCATGACACCCCCGAAGACCACTGTGATCCGGCAGGGATATAATAAGTCATGTGGTCCCTAAGATATCCTGGACCCAATTTGTTAGGGGCCTTGTAAATTGATACAAGAACCTTGAACCAGAATCATGTGCAAGACCTCCTCAACAAATTCAGCACTACTTGCTATTGTGACTACGTGAGAGGTCATAAGTAGCCTCGAGAGATACCTAATTATCCACGTAGCATTTTCAGGCCTGTATCCTGACCATTCCACCCCCACACCCGCCTGCGTAAGAAATTGTGTTGTTTATGGAGCCAAATTGCAGTGTTTTAAATCCTCATTAGCAATGTGCTTCTCCGGAGCAGAAAATAAAGTTACTCTCTCTTTGAAGGAGGACGCCCTCAAAAGCCAAATTGATGGAGAAAACACGATTCGTGCCTGTATCCATTAACGCGAGACAGTTTTAGTTCTATCTGTCACTCAGGGAGAAGAAAAAGAATCAAAATATTTAATTCTTCCCTTGGCAACAAACAGAGTTTGCTGCTTATCAGCATGACTATTAATAAGTGGATAGATGCCTTTAACGATGATTCCTAATAACAATCCTGTAAAACAGCAGCATCTTGTCATAAAAAAGTAATTATATAGGAAAGAATTCTAAGGCCACCTCTAGTGGCTGCATTTTAGAAAAGACATTGAAAATACTGGGGATGTTTAGGGTCAACAATTCCTCTGAAAAAGCCAGTTGATGAGGACTTCTTCAGCCTGTCAGATATAGCCATGTGACAAGACGCCAAGTTCCTCTATGCAGAAATACCACACATCACCTTGGGATTCTTTTATTTACTACACTTTTATCCTGTCCTTCCCAGAAGTGCAGGGTGGCCCATGGATTTGCCCCATCCTTTATTTTCTGTGAAGTAGGTTATGCCATGACGTCAGAGTCCAGCAGCTGTCAAGCCCTATCTGCACTATAAAGCGGTATCATACCATTTTAAATAGTCATGGCTTCCCCCACAGAATTCTGGGGGGTTAGGGTTGTGGGTGAACATATCAGACGACACAGCGATTCTTCAAACAGCTCTTGTTTATTCACAGGCCAGAACAGAACTGAACTGAAGAGTTCAGCCAGCCTGCTTATATAGAGCTCCACTAGAACGCAACAGTAACCATTTTTTGTAACTATCCAATCACTGAACGTCACTTTCGATCCCTTATTTGCATATGTGGACCTGAATGAAAACTATCTACAGTATCCCCCTGCTGGCCCAGGGTGAGAACTTGAGTACATAACAGGGAGGGTAGTTTGTTAAGGGTGTTGCGGCAAGTTGCTGGGAGACCCTTATTCCCCTCACAGATATACAATTCCCAGAGTTCCTCGGGAAGAGGGATTGCCTGTTAAATCACTCAGAGAATTGTGGCTTTGTGAGGAGAATGGGGTCTCCTACCAACTCTCAGCACCATTAAACTACATTTCCCAGGGTTCTTTGGGGGAAGCTGTGGCATTCAAAGTGGCATAATAGTGCTTTAAATGTATAGTGCAGATGGGACCTCAGAGTCACAGATTGCAGATTCTTCAGGTAGGGTGCCGCAAAACAACCATATCGCCAGGGCTTACAGGACAGAGCCCAGACCATCATTGTTATGTAGTGAAGTTCTCACACTGGGCCAGCAGGGGGATACTGTAGATAGCTTTCACTCAGGTCCGCATATGCAAATAAGGAATTGAAAGTGACGTTCAGTCATTGGATAGTTACAGAAAGTTGTTACTGTTGCTTTGTAGCGGAACGCTATATAAGCAGGTTGGCTGAACCCTTCAGTTTAGTTCTGTCCTGGCCTGTGAATAAACAAGAGCTGTCTGAAGAATCGCTGTGTCGTCTGATATGTTCACCCACAACTTAACAATCATGGACAGCTGAACCTAAGGAACCAAAGGCCTCACTCAGTACTTCACAATTTCAGGGGCACAATGGGTGCATCAGGCACAAGGCTATGGAACAGGGTGACCATCTTCAGGCCAGAGGCTTTTAAGAATCCTGAAGTTATCCAGAAGGAGGTGGTAAAAATTTCACCTGCTGCCAACTCCAGAATTTGGGGACAATGGGGTAGTAAAAGTAAGATTTTAAGTGCTGGTTGAAGAACCAAAAAGCCAATAGTTTGGTACATCCTGTATTTAAATGTGTAGTAATACACCTTTGATTGTTTCCCCAAAGATAAATGACATTCAGTTTTGGCTGAGACAATATTTTATCCCTATTGATTCTTGCTTTCCTACCAGCCCCCTCGGGCCCCCTTGCAGAATCCTGCTCACATCCAGCACCTGTTCAAAAAGTAATCATGCAGGACCCCAAAGCCATAAGACCATCCTGCCTCCAATATAACTAGGAAGGCAGAAACCTAGACATGGTCACAACTCTTTAAAGATGCAAATTGAGAATCAGCCATCATAACAAGAGAGTTCTGTTAATTCTCTTATGAGTATGCAGATTTCAGTGCCGACTTTTGCTGGGCTTATTTGTTTTATTTAGCAATGAATTTAATACAGGCTCCCTGAAGCAAAGAGACAGATGGACTATAAACTTTGCATTTTTAGTAGCTTTAGTTACTAGGTTAGTGTGGTTTTTTTTTTTATCCCTGCTTAAATTATATCTATGCGAGTTTATATTGATTGAATTCTGACTTTAAAAATACGTGGCCTCTGGTGTGACTTAGGATCTGCAGGAATTCATTTGATTATCTGCAAGGATTCATTTGACTGTCTATTCCTCATTCCCACCCCCACTTTCTGTGCACAGGATAGCTGGGGTTCAATATCTGCATCAGACACCGTGTGTCAGACATCAACACGGCACCAGTGACGAACCATTCCCAAGCAAGAGCGTCCCTGTTTGAAGGAGAGAGTTGTAGCTGCAGACAACTCAACACTGCCTCTGATGCTGTATACATACCACATATCACACAATTACACCAGCAATTACACATGTTTTCAGTGCAGCTGAGTAAGGATTTGAAGCCAAGTCTCCCAGATCCTAGTACAATACTGTTATGTACTGAGTTGAATAGGATCCAAAATGCAGCAGTCTGATTGGTCCTAGAACAATAGGATTCAGAATGCAGCAGTCTGATTGGCCCTAAAACAATAGGATCCAGAATGCAGCAGTCTGATTGGTCCGCAGGAGCCACCCAATCCAACTCCAGGTGGAAGTGAATCCACAACCTGATTGGCCTACAGGAGAATCCCAGAATTAGCCAATCACGTGGGGCCTATTGTGTATATAAAGCAGACATTTTGGGGGAACTTCCATTCCTCACTACTATGAGCTGAATAAAGAGAATGAAATCCACACTCGACTCCGAGTATATTTCAAATACCATACCACATGGAGACATAAAACTGTCTTGGCCGAGTCATTACTCTCCTGTTGTTCCAATAGCCAGGTGATCAGCAGACTGGGGCGACAGTTTCTCCAAGAAGGCCTCATGTACTCATGTGAGCATGTACTCATGGATGCATGTACAGAATAAGCATGCCCACACAGTGCTCCTAACTCCACTGTCCGGGGAGCAGTCAATATGTGCAAAATGTAGGTGGACAATTTTTGCACACTGGGGCAATGGTAGCCAGAAGGTTAAAGCAGGCCATCACCCCCCCCCCCCCATTACATCCCCTATTATCCAAAAATTATTTTGCACACTGACGCTCTACCCCATTTGACAGTACCAGCAGTGGTCAGTGCCATAGGTCTTCAACCAGTGGGTTGGGACCCACAGCAAAGATGTTGCTGCCATGTTGGATTCCAGCTTGGGCTCATAAGACCAAAGGAGCACTGCGTGTGACCGGGATGAGATGCTAATTTTATCCATTTCCACAAGAGTTGCAATGTGGCAGAAGAAAGGTGCGAGCCATTTAAAAATAAAAATAAAAAAATACATATTTCTGGCCAGCTGCATTTTCGTGACTTCCTCCTGCCCCATAGCAGGACTAGTTTTCCTTTAGCGGCAATGCTGAGGTAACACAATGCATATCACTAAGGGAATTGCCACTTTAGGGTTAATAACATACATTGTTAGCGCTATTAAGAATAAATCACAAGTTGCAGCTTGGGAGTCAGAGGTGGGTCTTGGGTCTGGACTGGTCGAAGATCACTGGTCTATGCTGCTGGGTCATAACAAGAATATAAATTGCCTTGAAATGAGGATGCTATATTGCATTTTTGTGACCATATCCACTCAACACCCCTTGTACAGGTACATGACCGTATGAACCCCTTTGCTTGGACAATCACACTGGGCTATCGCTTACCCATCGCCTCGGTCCTGAGCTTTGGAGAAACCTCGTTTTTCTCTCTTTATCCAGATTGAATTCGTAAGCTGTATTATAAAACGGACTTACAGAACACTTTCCAAGAAGTGGGCATTAGCTAATGCTGAACTGCAATAGAATTACTATGGATTAACATATTACAGGCCTATTAAAATCTAATGAGTACGCCATGATTAATGTCATTATGAGGAATACCAAAGGAACTAATGATGATTACCCACTTTACAGTTAAGCATTTCAGTTTCATTATCAATGACTGGATGGCTTCTCTTGGAACTCAGTCTGGATGCTGCCATCTGACAACATTTGCCATGTGCTCGGGGCATGGAATTTGCTCCGAGGCTTGCGATATAGATCTTCTTTATCACATTCTATGGAAGAGAGAGAGAGAGAGAGAGAGAGAGAGAGAGAGAGAGAGAGAGAGAGAGACCAATGCAACCCAGCTGTGTTGAATTGAAGCTGACTAGCTCTACCAGGCAAAAGCATGGACATTAAAGCTTTTTCAAAACAACACCAACACCACAATACTGGAAAGTGGAAGCCCTGTTCCGAGAAATACAGAGGCAACTACAGGGGCCATTAATTCTAAACAAAAGCTACTCATTTTGCAGAGGCATAGCTGGCCTGATATATTTCTGCTCCTGGGATGTAATGTGTGTCCGGAAATACAGGGGTGGGGGGCAAAAGAAGGGGTGCAATGTGTGCAATGGATAGCATTGCTGACCATGGATTAGAACAGAGCTGGGGAAGCTTTTTCAGCCTAAGGGCCACATTCTCTCGTAGTCAACCTCCTAGGGGCCATATACCATGTAATGATTCAGAGTCCACAAAAAACTAGAGAAATGAGGAAGGGCTTGAGAAAGCTAAAATCTTTGGAACTGCTTGGATATTGTGACCTTAGGGCAAGTCCTCAAATTGCCAACTTCTGGGTAATTTAGAAATTGTCCCTTAGTATTCAGAAGTTGGCAGTCTGAGGACTTGCCCTAAGGTCACAATATCCAAGCAGTTCCAAAGATTTTAGACTCTACCATTACACACACACACACACACACACACACACACACACACCCCGGTCCAGGTTCAATCCCTGACATCTCCAATCAAAAGGATCGGGTAGCATGTGATGTGGGAGGAGCCCTCTGCCTGAGACCCTGCAGGGCTGCTACTAGGCAATGCTGAGCTGGAATAGATGAACTCCAGGATGATGCTGTGCAAATCATCTTCCTTTGCTGATGCTAACTAGTGCTTCTGATCCAGGGCTGTAGGGTGTTAGAGGGGCAGCTAACCCCCCTGAGATATTGCACAGGCAGCATTCTGCCAAATTGCTCACTAAGAAGAAGCGCAATCAAATAACTTAAAACATTATTAGACTTCCTGCATTCGTGTTCTGGCTCTCATGCAATGATTCAATGCCCCCTCTAGGGTTATCATGCTCCCTTACCACCATATTTCTGGCTAAGTGCCTGCAGTGATTTCTCGGACTCAGAGAGACAAAGCTACAAATGAGCAGAATGTCTGCAGATTGTGTATCGTCCTCATTGTCTGCACCGGTAACTAACATGCAATTTGTGCCTTTCAGCCTTCCCTCGTTTTCCTTTTGGCCATGGTAGGGAATCTCTGGGGCAAATTGTTCTCTTCAAAACATGGCGCACGTTCTGACAGGAAGTGGAGGCAAAGCCAATGACAGGAAGAGCCATGTATCCCATCCCCCACACTCTTCTCTGATGGGTCCTACAAAGGCAAGACTACATAGGACGAAGCTGACAGCCAGTGCTACCTCCTGGACCAGTTGTAATTAAAGAAGGCAGGCAGGTGGGGGCTTACTGTGGGAAGACAGAGACTGCTGGGGCAGCGACCCATTAGACCTGTTGGACCAGCCTCCACTGTCTCACAAGGTAATGCTGGTGACTGGGGGCAGCCGCTGAGACCACATTACACCAGTCTTGAAAGACCTACATTGGCTCCCAGTACGTTTTCGAGTACAATTCTAAGTGTTGCTGTTGACCTTTTAAAGCCCTAAACGGCCTCGGCCCAGTATACCTGAAGGAGCATCTCCACCCCCATCGTTCTGCTGGACACTGAGGTCCAGTGCCGAGGGCCTTCTGGCGGTTCCCTCACAGCAAGAAACAAAGCTACAGGGAACCAGGCAGAGGGCCTTCTCAGTAGTGGCACCCGCTCTTCAGATGTCAAAGAGAGAAACAACTACCTGACATTTAGAAGACATCTGAAGGCAGCTCTGTTCAGGGAAGTTTTTAATGTGTGACATTTGAATGTATTTGAATGTATTTTTAATCTGTGTTGCAAGCCGCCCAGAGTGGCTGGGGAAACTCAGCCAGATGGGTGGGTACAAAAAATAAATTATTATTATTATTATTATTATTATTATTATTAACCATGGAGCCTCTTGGGCTTGCCGATCAGAAGGTCGGCGGTTCAAATCTCCACGACGGGGTGAGCTCCCATTGCTCTGCCCCATCTTCTGCCAACCTAGCAGTTTGAAAGCACCCCAGTGCAAGTAGATAAATAGGTACCGCTGTGGTGGGAAGGTAAATGGTGTTTCTGTGCGCTCTAGTTTCCATCACGGTGTTCTGTTGTGCCAGCAGTTTAGTACTGCTGGCCACAGGACCTGGAAAAATGTCTGTGGACAAACGCCGGCTCCCTCAGCCTGAAAGCGAGATGAGCACTGCAACCCCGTATTCACCTTTGATGGGACTTAACCGTCCAGGGGTCCTTTAACCTTTTACCTATGAGGATAAATCATATGCAGATGGTTAAGCATCGTTGGCACATAAATGACACATCGAAAGCATATCTTGTGCTGGTGTCAGGAGTGCGTGCAGGAGCCAGGCCCTGTGACCAGTAGGACTTTGCAGGACTGGGGCCTTCCAAAGTTTGTTCTGAAGAGGCAAGGTGCAGACGCACAGGTAAGGCCAATTGGTAACTCACAGAACCTGGTGGCAAGGGCCAGGAAGGGATATAAGGTCAGCATTTCCCTTCAGCATTTTGCCTTGCTGAGTTTGGCTCCTTGACTCCTTGCTTCTCGGACCCTTGACTTCGTGATTCCTTGCTTCCTGACCCTCGGACTCTTGGCTTCCTGACTCCTGGCTTCTGGACTCCCTTTCCTCTCCCACCCCGCCATCTTGCCCCCGGTCCCGACATCCCCAGCTGGGACTTCAATCACCTGTGAACCGGACCTTGACAGCTGGTATGTATTGTGGGGCACCCAGAGGCAGCACATTCTGTTTTGCCGCTTGAGTCTGTTGCCACCTGTGCTCCCCACCTTGCCACCTATTTGCCAATCAGTGACAATTTGGGGTGATGCCTCCTATTTGGGGCAAGATCTCATGTGCTCTGCAAGATCTTACACTTATTTCAGCAATATCTCGCCCCAAATCAGCCCCAATAGCAGCAGGGGTGGGCAGAGTGGCCACGGGGACCACCTCAGGAGGTTCTGCCCCCTGAAGCCATGGTCTCACCCTGCCTGGTGGCTGCATGGGACCTGGAGGCATCTCACGGGGCCCCCACATTGGCTGTCCAAGACCCGGATTAATAACAGGGACCCCAAACTAGAGCCAAAAGCTACAGGACAGTAGGTTTTTTTCACACCTCCATACAGAAGTTTTTGGGATTCTAATGTGATCATTCTTCAGGAGCAAGCATCTCTGATATTATGAGAGGTAAGAACTACAATAAACACTCTTAAATAGTACACTGATTTCTTTCTGGTAGTTTAATTTTGCATCCATCCAAGTCCTTGTCCTGCTTTGTAACAGTCGCTGCTTACTGCAACCACTACTATGCTATAAGATCCACTATCCTGTAATATTACATATGGTGTGTACAATTGTTTGTGGTTTTTTATATTAATTTTGCTGTAAAAATGTGTGATATTATCATATTGTATTTATTTGCATTATCTAGAGCCTGTTCTACTGATGAAGCCTAGGATGGCGAAACAAGGCTGATATTCCGGAAATCCTTGTCTTAGACTCTGTGAAAGGATTCTGTGTAACTGTAACAACCCTTCATGTGGATTATTGGATTCTTTGAACAGACAGGTGGTATAGATACTTATACATGTATGGACCTTATGCATAAACTGACTAAAGAATGAATTGATCCACGGGTCTTCTGCTTTTTTCGTTGAACTTTATGATACTTCCGTTGAAATCTACAATTTGATACAATGAATAGTATACCTTATTTATTCAAAAGTACAGCCAGTTACGTCTTGTGTGTTTATTGAGTATGTTTCACGTAACCATAGGTTTGTTGTTGTTGTTTTGCAAAACAGGTATGGGCAAATATGTCAGTCTCAGTTTATTTCAAAAATTATTATTTTTTTCCCCAGTAGCACCTTAGAGACAAACTAAGTTTGTTCTGGGTATAAGCTTTTGTGTACATGCACACTTCTTCAGATACACGGAAACGGAAGTCACCAGGCCTTTGTATATAGTGGGAGGGTGGGGTGGGGTTTTTCTCAGAAGGATAGTAGGACCCCACCCCGCCCTTTAATTTATTTCGACTGCATCAGACCAACACGGCTATCTACCTGAATCTAGAATCAATTTATTTCAGTATCTTACCGGTATTTTTACAGGATTCTGTTATTCAGATTTTCATATCCTTTTTTAAAAAAATTAAAGGTCTCATCATGAAAATTAATCAGCATTTCAGTGGGATATATACACATGCACACACACATTCTGTATGCAATTCTGCCTAATCCACAACTTCCCCCAATATAACATTACATTCAGAGAAGTGCGAATTTCAATAGATAGCTGTGTTTCACTCCACATCTTGTTCCAGAAAGTGCAGATTAGATAGATTCCCCTTTTGACGCAAACTGCACTGAATTCCTTCCCCCTGTGCTACTGTGAATCTTGAACCACTGGAAAAGGTGGTCCCTTAGTAATGTTCAAACCGTAGATGGCCCAACCGAATATGCTTTTGAAGTGAATCCAAACTGGTAACACATCAGACATGAGATGGGAAAAGGATCACAGCTCAAATTGGGGTGGGGTGTGAAGAGCATCCTTATCCTTTTCAGGTGGTTCTAAAGCTGTCCCACTCTTTTCATTGGCTAGAACTGAACTGGCCCAGCTAAAAAACAAAATCTTCCCTTTACCGTATTTTTTGCTCCATAAGACGCACCTGACCATAAGGCTCACCTAGTTTTTAGAGGAGGAAAACAAGAAAAAAAAATATTCTGAACGAAACAGTGGATGTATGATTTTTGTGGTTCATGCTGTGGCCACAGACATGTGATTTGACAGTGAGTTTGGGGTAGCCCAATGCAGAAATCCTGAGAATCCATGTGGATCCGTGCTTTGTAACCATGTTTTTGCGCCATTGCGGCCCCATGCAACAGTGGATGTGTGATTTTTGTGTGTGCAGGCTGTAGCCATGGACATGCTATGTGATCTGATGGTGAATTTGGGGTGACCCAATGCAAAAATCCTGAGGATCTATGGACTTTTACCTCCCCCCTCCCAGGCAGCCTCCTTTATCTCTAGCGTCCCTTATCTCTCTCCCCAATCAGCAAACAATCAGCAGCTTTGTTTCAACACCCACTTCCCTCTTTCAACCCCCCCCCCCATAATCTGCTTTTTGCCCCTGGACAATTCAGCTCCAGGGACCACGCATTCACTCCATAAGACGCAAAGACATTTCCCCTTACTTTTTAGAAAGAAAAAAGTGTGTTTTATGGAGCGAAAAATATGGTACCCCTTCCCCACCATCTCTGTGAACACTGAGGAATGCATAACAAGCATTCACGTAAGCATAGTTCATTGTAAGAAGATTGATCAGAAACATGACAGATTTTGGAATATCTGCCAGATTTTTAATTTTTTGGAGTAGTGGTTGGAAGTGACAGAACCACAATATTCAGTCCAAGTTGCAATTTGGGGCGAGCATCAAGCCTAATGTGAAGAACATGAACTTGTAAATTTCTCTTGTTATAACTGACAATATGGCTCAAAAGCAGAACAATGGGTCAAGTGATATTCCTTGTTATATATTTTCCCACAACGGTATTGTCTGTGGAACATAAATATGCCGCCAATTTATATTTATATTATTCAACTTCATTTATATTTTTAGATTTACACTGTTTTAACTGTACATTTCTGGCTATGCCATTTGAAAGACTTTTGCCAGACAGGGCTGTGGTGTTTGTATCTTTCTAAAAGGCTGCTCACTTGAAAAAAAATCAGATTTTTCTAAACTTTAAAAATGACTTCATAACTTATTTTATTATTTCTGAACCTTGCAGGATTTGTTCTATGTGAAGTTTTACATCCTCGTTTCCTGTCAGTTCTATTAAAATTGATTTCCGCCATCAGCAAGAGAAAGATAATACAAAATGGGTTCCTGTGAGGAGAGGTTAAAAAAAAACACCACACACACTTTATCCCCACAGGAGCCATTACAACCCCTTATATTATTTGAACTTTCTTTTTTCTTGTTGTTCTTCCCAGAAAAGGCCAAGTTATCCCTTGGCTGATTATAGAACAAACTCGTATTTCAAGAAAACTGGCAAGAAGCATTTGGCCTTCACTGTTTCCATGGCAGAATATGAACACACACACACACACACACACACAGAGAGAGAGATATCTTGGTCTATCATAATGAATAATGAAAAAATCAGCTTTATATTTGGTTTCATATCACATGTAAGATGGTCATAGGTGATAGCATTATTTGTAACTTAAAACAACGCAAGGAACATTATGGATATCTAGGCCATTGGTTCTTTGCTGTCTGTGGAACAAGGTCAGGGCAGTAGTAGTATTGATAATAAAAAAACAATTTGATTTATTAGCTGCCCTTCACCCAGGGTGGGCCACGACAATTTAAAATACCAGCTTAAAAACAATTTAAAATAGATTGCAATCCCAAGAATGGACTGGTGCTTTAGGGTTGAGGAGGCACTAGACAATGTACCCTCTTCAGTGGACCCTGTGGCAGAGTCTAACCGCCATTTAAATTTCTGAGAATGCCCCAGAACGCTAGTACACTGAAGGCCTTGTGGGAAACTAAGATGGTGGATGGACTTAGCCACCCCTGATGTTGGGAAAGATTGAGGGCACAAGGAGAAGGGGACGACAGAGGACAAGATGGTTGGACAGTGTTCTCAAAGCTGCAAACATGAGTTTGACCAAACTGTGGGAGGCAGTGGAAGACAGGAGTGCCTGGTGTTCTCTGGTCCATGGGGTCTTGAAGAGTTGGACACGACTAAACAACTAAACAACAACAACAAGGGCAGGTGTCAGGCCTCCATATTGCTGGAGACCCAGTAGCTGCTCAGTAGTGCCAAGTGACAATACAGACCCCAAATTGGGGTTACATGTGTGAGAGTAAAGAGTTGGGCTGGAAGGAACATGGAGCGAAGGGATTTAGCCCATTGTAGAAAAGAGTGAGCAGAACAGCACAAGATGGGAAGTGGGGAAGAATAAGAGGTTTGCATTTAAAAAGCAAACCCAGCTAATTCACACTTTCTGAAGCAGTATGCGAACCAAAACGTAGCCTTCCTTGCTACGTTGTAGTATGGCAAGACCGGGGGTGGCGGCGCTACAAGTTCTCTACCCTTGCGCTAGTCCGCCACAAATTTATGATGTACTAAGAGTGCGGCATTAAGCGTTGCTCAGGAATGATAAGCAGGGGGGTGGAAATCAGTGCCGTTTTGAAAGTTTCAATCCGCCATCTTGATTCAAAATGGCGTCCAACTGAATCCAAGCAATGATGAAAAAACTGCTTCATCACCTCAGGAGCCATCATGCAAAAACTGGTTACGATCTCTCAAGAGCTGTCCAAACGTATACGAAGCAGACAAAGAACTTTACTAAATATATAGCAGGTGTGAGGAGGTTGATATGAACATTTCCTTGGAACACTTGAACTGGATTCAAATCTCTGCTAGCCCATTAAAGTGACTGGGGTGACATGGGGTTAGTCCCATGTCCTACCTCAAAGCGTTCTTGTGAAGGTAGACTAGGAACACCTGGTGCGTTCCATCCTGAGCTCTCTAGAGCAGGAACGGGGAGCCTGGTGGCCAAAAGTGGCCCTCTGGACCTCCTTATCTGGCCCTTAGGACTCTCCCCAGAATGCACATTCCTCCCCAGTCATATCTTGTTTCTCCGGGCTTCACCCTACACCAGCCATTCTTCATAGCCTTTGTTATGTAGTGAAGTTTCACCCTGGGCCAGCAGGGGGATACTGTATATAGTTTTCACTCAGGTCTGTAGATAGTTTTCACTCAGGTCCACGCCAGTTATTTTAGGCGGGAAACTCTGGGTTGTTGTTGCTACAATGTTGACAGCCGGCTGCCTATAAAAGCAGGCCGGCTGAGCTGTTTGCTAGTCAGTTCTATTCCAGCTTATAAAATAAAGAGCTGCTTTGGAGAAATCGCTGTGTCGTCTGCTATGTCAACCCACAACTTAACTCTTCCTGAGCAGTTTTGCATTTGAATTCAGATCCATGTTGGACTAAAAGCTTCCTTTGCAGGAAGGGGGAATGAATCTAGCACAGGGGGCGGCAACCTAAGGCCCACAAGTGGCCCACGGGGAGTGTTTAATTGGCCCCCAAGCAGCCCCTGAACTGAGCCACCCGCTCAGCGAATACCCGCGCTAAACCAGTACTTGCTTCTGTGGCGCCCGAAATTGTGTCTGCGCAGACACAGATGCTGGAAATTGCGGGCACGATCCAACCCACGGAGGGATCTCTGCTGGAGTGAGCAAGCCCAGGCGAGGTAAACCTTGCCAAACCCTTATCTAGCATTTTCTCTCTCCCTGAACCAGAGTCCTTCCCTTCAGAACCACAAATTTCCTCGCTCTGCCTTTCAGACATGTGCCTGCCGCCTAGTGGTGTCTTGTGGCGACGAAGATCGCCCTGCCTTTGCAAAGGAGAATAATTTAACGCTACTTCCCACTTAAGCACTATATCTACAGGGCGTGAAATTAGTTCCAGCAAGCAGCTAATAAAAATATTTAGCAATTCACTAGTCTTTAAATCAGCAGCAGAATATTTCTTTATTTGCATCAGTGCTTGTTTCTTCTAGTTCTAATATTTGATGATCAAGCCAGAATAGCTCTGCTAAAACTGTAAAAAAACAAAAAAAAAAAACCTCCCAAGTTATATTCCTGTGCAAAAAAAAAAGTTCAGAATTAATCCCCACGGGGGCCAGACACTTCTTCCCCCACACGGTAGCTGAAATCCAGAAACCAGGTCCTATTTACCAGAGAACAGTTCCTATTTTTGGATACTGGCTGCTCACAGCAGAATGAGTGTGTGTGTGTGTGTTTATTTATAAATATTTGCAAGTTATATATATGGTGCAGTGTGTGTGTGTGTGTGTGTGTGTGTGTGTGTGTGTGTGTGCACGCGTGCAGTAAGTCCCATAGTGTTTAAGTGATTGCAGCTTCCCTGTCCCTATTTTGTTATTTATTTCCACAATTTATATCCTGCTTTTTAGTTAGAAGTATCCCAGGGCAGCTTACAAAAATAATTTCTGATATAGCCTTTGTCCCCAGACTCACTATGTAAAAATACATAGCACACAAGGAAAAGAGGAACAGGAGGGAGAAGGTGAAAGGAAGCTCAAGCAAATGTTATTGAAAGTTACAGTCCTTAAAGCTGCAGTCTTGGCAGTGCCAGTTCTGATGGTCTTGCCCATGGGTAGGCAAACTAAGGCCAGGGAGCCAGATCCAGCCCAATCACCTTCTAAATCTGGCCCGCAGATGGTCAGTGTGTTTTTACATGAGTAGAATGTGTCCTTTTATTTAAAATGCATCTCTGGGTTATTTGTGGGGCATAGGAATTTGTTCATTCCCCCCCCCTTCAAAATATAGTCCACCCCCCCCCCAAGGTCCGAGGGACAGTGGACCGGTCCCCTGCTGAAAAAGTTTGCTGAGCCCTGGTCTTACCCTTGAAAACGAGCAGTCCTGCCTCTGAAACGCTCTTGCCTGCCCGCCTCTGCCCCCATCAGATCTAGGACCACAGGGGGTGATAGTGTCCAGGCCAGAAGGACAGGTCAGATCCTGTAATTCTGCCTGAGTACTGATGGCTTAGGGATGCGGGTGGCGCTGTGGGTTAAACCACAGAGCCTAGGACTTGCCGATCAGGTCGGCGGTTCGAATCCCCGCAACGGGGTGAGCTCCCGTTGCTCAGTCCCTGCTCCTACCAACCTAGCAGTTCGAAAGCACGTCAAAGTTCAAGTAGATAAATAGGTACCACTCTGGCGGGAAGGCAAACGGCATTTCCATGCGCTGCTCTGGTTCGCCAGAAGCGGCTTAGGCATGCTGGCCACATGACCTGGAAGCTGTACGCCAGCTCCCTCGGCCAATAAAGCGAGATGAGCGCCGCAACCCTAGAGTCAGCCACGAATGGACCTAATGGTCAGGGATCCCTTTACCTTTACCCTTTACTGATGGCTTGATGGCGTTATAGTCCTCCCTTACCGACACCTAGGGCTTTTTTTTTCCATCTGGGACTCTCTGGTGGGCACCATTGCCATTCTAAGAGAATGTGGGAGGTGTTCTGCACCTCTTTTTTCTAGAAAAATAGCACTGCTGATGCCTATTATGTATTTACAGTATTTATGCGCCTCTTTTCACGCAGACCTCACAAAGCAATTTACATAAGACCATTCGAAGAAGCGTCACTATTTTAAAAAATGTTACAAAAGAATGGAAAAGACAACTTGTGCATTTAGTAAAAAACTGTTAACACTTCTTCTCCATCCCTCACCCCTCAGGGCAAGAAAGTTCTTCAGACATCCCTGTTGTGTCAGAGATTGGTTTTTTTTTTTGGGGGGGGGGGGGAGGCATTATGGAACTTGGATGGAGTCAGTTCTTCAAGGTGGTTGTTGTTGTTGTTCCACTCTTCATTCTAAGAAAAAAGACCAAGACACTTCACAAATAAAACAGCAAAATAACAAGGATAAAGCCAATTGTAAATATACAGCTACCCATAATTAAAACAAAACTACATTAAATTAAAACAACTGCATTAAAACAGCCATATGGTGGTTCTGGCTGCCTCGCCTTCCCTGAAAGCACACTTCCTCCCCAGCTGGGGAACATGAGAGTTGCAGTCCAAAATATCTTGAGGGCACCAGGTTGGGGGAATGTGGCCTGTTATTCTGGCCTGGCCTGCTATTTTCTCCTGCCTAGCCTTGCCGAAGAAACCATGCGATGCCCCACAATATTCCCTCCCTCCATAATAAAATGCTTAATGCCTTGTCATTCTTCAAGATCTTCAGACAGCCAGCAAGAACAAAGAAATCAAGGCTTGGAGCAAGAGCAGAGAACTTTTGCTTGACTTTAAGCTCTCGCTGGGAGCCCCTCCCCATCCCAATATTAAGATTGCTTTCATCAGACACAATAAGAGCCGGGAGAAGCTTCGCTGGTTTGATTTCCGGCCCTCCAGCCTCATTTTGTCAGCTCCACATCACGGGGAAAAACTCAAGACTATGGGAAAAGGTTTATTAAAAAGAAAAAAGTAACCAGAAGAGAACTTTCTAGCATTGCACAATGGATTCCCCCCCCCCTTTCTCTCTCTCCCCCACCCTCACCTTCCTGTTGGGCATCAAAAGCGGTTCCCCTGCATGGAAGCCGCTTAGGCAATAACAATGCAATTTGCTATTTTTGTCCAACCCACTTTCTTTCCATACAATTCCTGTTAATTAAAGCATCCTTCGCACAGTATTGAAGCGGCTTTCTGATCACCTTGCACTGATTGAGATTCTGTGTTTGGAACGCCTCGGCAGCGTGGGAGCAGAAACAAAATGGAGGAGGTGGGCGGGCTTTCGAGATTCTCTACTTGAGCGCCATGGGCATAGCCGGGGGGGCAGGGGGGCAGCTGCACCCTCCCCCCAATCAAGTACATCAATTAAAAAAAAATACTTAAGAAACTGAGGTTTTGTTCCCCCTTACATAAAGCCTGCCCACCCCCCAACATAACTCGTGGCTACGCTCATGCCTAGCACTTCAGATGTAGAATGCATCTCACCAGAGAAGACTGTGACCGGGAGATTTGGGACTCAGCTACATTAGCAAAGAAACAACGATTTGAATGTGCTATAAACATTCAATACCAGGTGGCGCCAGAGAGCAGGAAATTTTTAAACACGATTTTCCATAAGGTTTTTTTTCCTTTTGTTATTACCATCTAATTTCTGACTTATTTATAGCATTTCTCCCCCTGTGTGTAGATCTACTGCTGGGTGCCTTCTCAGTCTGCTGCCCTGGTGGTAACTGTTAGCAGGCAGCTTCAAGGCTCCTCCTGGTCACTCCTTTTAGGGTTTGTTTTCTTTTAAACCAGACTTGGACCAGACAGGGCTTTGAGCAAAGGATTTTCACCCGACAGCTTTTCAAATAGAGGGCTGTCCTCCACATAATCAGACACACGGCGACCTTGTTTAGGTAAGCAATGTAATATCCCCCTAGCTAGCTCTCTCTACCTCTACCTCTACCTCAGTTTGCCAGGTTGCAAGTCGGGTATTGTACATCTCCACAGAGGTGAAAGATAATGTAGTTCTCCCCCAGGATCTTCCCCATTTTACACTCCCATGTGCTAAAACAAGTAAAACTGCTATTATGAAGTCTACCCCATTTCCCCATACAAAACCTGACTGCGGTTGCTTCCAGATGACTTATTTGAGGATTCATCCTGATTTGTTGGCAGGGAGGCTAGATGATGTTGGCTATTTAGTGACTGCTCACCTCGATTTGTTTCTGGATGGGATTAGATGACGTTGCATCATACCACACCTTCCAGTGCATTTCCCCATTACTTTCCTGTCAGCAAGAAGTCCAGTCTTTGTTGGGAAACAGGTTTCTTGCACAACAGCTCCAAATCAGGTTTCACTGCACAACCCGAATGTGCCTATCTACAGGCTCACCCGATGCTGTGTCTGGGTGGCATAGGTCTGGGCTTTAAACCTCTGTGTCCAAGTGTGTCTCCCCGCCTCCTCCTGGGGAAATCCACGTTTTACCACTAAATTAGAGCAAACAGCAATCAAGGGTGGATCTACACACGGGGGGGGGGGGGGGATGCTATAAATAAGTCAGAAGTTAGATCGTTATAACAAAAGGAAAAGGAAATCCGTATTGAAAATCGTGTTTAAAAATTTCCTGCTCTCTGGCACCATCTGGTGTTGCATGTTTATAATGCATTCAAATCGTTGTTTCTTTCCTAATGTAGCTGAGTCCTGGGTTTCCCGGAGATTGCCATTTGCTCCGATTCAATGATAAAACTCTGGTTTTCCCGGGGAAAGCATCAGGACAAAAAAAGAACCACTCATACACAGAGCTTTTAAAGCACAGACCTGTGCCTGGAATATGCAATGCAAAAAGAAGCCTGGATGAGCCCTGTGTGATTGAATCCAGCAGACTGGACCAGAATTGCCCCAGATGGGCAATTGAAACAGGTTGGAAGGGGACAGTGCTCCTGGAAGTTGCAGGCTATTTTGGTGGGTGTAAGGCAGGCTGTGCTCTGTCCACTAACACCTCACTGATGCACCTTGCAGCCTGTCTCTGCTGGGTGGTAAGGCTAACCTTGATGTGCTGCATAATCTTTCCTTGCTGTTAAAAGAAGACATGCAAAATCTCCAGGTGTTGTGACCTGATGAGCTCAGCCAGGGATCAGCTCTCAGTACTCTTGGCTTGAACATAAAGTTAGCGGACACACAAAACCAAGGCTGTTTTCACACATGACACCAGAATCACCTTTGATGCCTTCTTATCTGAAAGAATGGATGTTTCTGATGCAGAGTACAAAACTGGTAGGGTGGGCTGGGATTGGGGGAGCTACAGAGATTCAAAGCAAAACCTCTAGCTGGTTTGAATTTTGCATTCACATTACTCATCCGACAAAATGCAAAGAAAGTGATTTTGCGTCTCATCTATAATGCAAACTTAGACCACTATGAATCAGATTAAGTTGTCACAGGTTTCTTTTCGTAGAGCAATAGTTCTCAAGGTTCCTTGGTTGGGATTTGTTTTGAGGGTTGAAAATGGGTTCATGTTTATATTAGAGTCTGTGTAGAGTAGTAGACAGTGTTAAGCTCTCACACTGGGTTCAAATCTCTTCTTAGTGTAGCTTACTTATTGCACAGTATTAGGTACATTCCATGGGATTCACCCATCCACGGATAAGGGTATATGCCCTGATTTTGGCATAGACTGGAAAAGAATAAAATTAAAACTGTTAAATAAAATTGATCAGTGCTGTACTGACTGATTCATAGTTCAAGACAAAGAGAGCTGCGCTGTGGGCTTGAATATTATGAATTCAATGCTGAGGATAAATCAGATGGAAAGGTTTCTATGTGCAAAAGCATCAAGCAACAGCTGTGAAATGCCATTTTAAAACGCAAATGTGTACAAGTTGTGTTAATGTTGTATTTATTCTGCTTTGTTAGAAATGGCAACATCATTTTCTATTTTCTGTCACCACAGTGCTTCTGTTTAGTTGCAACATCAGCTGCTGTTATTTCAAGAAAAGATGCATGGCTGTGTTGATTCTTCTTAGTAATTACTTTGCTCTGCAGGTATTTCATGATTCCATCACTTGGTCGTGGCCACGAGACAGAATCAAATGGTACATGTTCAGAAATCTCTCCAGCACATGGTTCTTTCCTGCTGTTTTCACGGGAGGATCATGTGGTAATGGAAACACACATGTGCAGAAATTGGGGAGAGTAGTGGTGTTGTCCAGTCACATTCATTGTTGTATCACAGCCAGAGGTGTGAGTGAAATTTAGTGAAACCTATTGGTGTATCTGTCAAGTAGCCATATTCCATAACTCAACAGGTACTGAAATGTGAAAGGAACATTAGAGCATGGGACAAAAGCACTAGCATTATAATCAGGAAAAATAATGTCATGTTCCCCACAACTGAATGCACCCTCAGTGAAGACATCACTGTCTAAAATGTACACCTCAGCTTAACCATAGCTGAAGTTTTAAAATCAGATGGAAGTTGAAGGAAAACACTTTTTACTGGGTATTGTTGGGAGTGATATAAATAGAAAAGAATGTAAGCTCTTTTTATATGCAATAAAAGCAGCAGGAATATTATCGGCCCAAAAATGGAAGCAAGAAGAATTACCGACGATTGAAGTATGGAGGATGAAATTAATGGACTATGCAGAACTAGATAAACTAACAGGAAGAATTCGAAACTGGCGGGACCAGAAATTCGCAGAAGACTGGAGTAAATTTATGGACTATTTGAAAAGTATTTGTGAAGATCAGACGACGTTTGTAGGTGTGCAAGAAGTTCTGTGAGGAGTATTATTGGAAGTATTGCAAAAATAGATAAGGGGAAGGATAATTTGTTAAGAGACTTAAAGGCAATATAAAGTTCAGAAATGTATAGGAAGTGGATAAAACGGTGGATTATCAGAGGTGCTGATGGAAGTCTAAAAAGATTGTATAAGTGATAAGTTTTGTGGTACATTTTATAATTTATATGTTAAAATCAATAAAAATTATATTAAAAAAGGAAGCTGAAGGAAAACACATCAGTAAACAGTATTACTCAAGAAACGAATGGCTAGAAGTGGATTGTGGCTGGCATCATGTGTTCGCAGCTTTAAACAGCAGTGGCGGAAGTGCACTGGAGCCAGAGTAAATGGTAATGTAAACATAGCCTAGGAACAGATAGGTAGCCGTGTTGGTCTGCCATAGTCAAAACAAAAAAAAAAAAATTCCTTCCAGTAGCACCTTAAAGACCAACTAAGTTAGTTCTTGGTATGAGCTTTCGTGTGCATGCACACTTCTTCAGATAGATATTGGTATCTGAAGAAGTGTGCATGCACACGAAAGCTCATACCAAGAACTAACTTAGTTGGTCTTTAATAGCCTAGGAAATCAGGGATGCTCCATTTTGGAACAGGTCTTAGAAAAAAAAGGGGGGGAGAAAGAAACTGCAAGAAGAACTGGATGTCCGACAGAAATTCACTGCCTGTGTAAACTTGCAAAAGGTCAAAACAATCTTTCATTTTCACAAAGTAAAGCCTTATTCTGGAAGCTGTCGTAATATTAGCATTTACTGGGAACAAGGCACCTAAGGCTACGTCTTATGAAGTTCTGGCAGATCCACTCAGTAGGGGCTATAAATTGTTTCCTGCTTAATGGATGTTTGGCAGCCGCTTTAGATGAAATGAATTTCACAGAGCTGGAAGGAGCCTGCTCCAATTCCAGTGCATGGTGCAGAATCCTTGGTGTGATGGAGCAAACCTGGTAAGGCCTAAAGTGGGTTTGGTCAGCACCCAGAAACCTGGTGCATAATGAAAGTAATAATATTTATTATTTTGTTAACTTAGACCATTTCCATATATAGAGACAGCAATTTAAAAAGCAGAGACATCTCCTTGCCGACATCTGTCTGTATAGTTAAAGCTATGGTTTTCCCAGTAGTGATGTATGGAAGTGAGAGCTGGACCATAAAGAAGGCTGATCGCCGAAGAATTGATGCTTTCGAATTATGGTGCTGGAGGAGACTCTTGAGAGTCCCATGGACTGCAAGAAGATCAAACGCATCCATTCTTAAGGAAATTTGCCCTGAGTGCTCACTAGAAGGACAGATCCTGAAGCTGAGACTGCAATACCTTGGCCACCTCATGAGAAGAGAAGACTCCCTGGAAAAGACTCTGATGTTGGGAAAGATGGAGGGCACAAGGAGAAGGGGACGACAGAGGGCGAGATGGTTGGACAGTGTTCTTGAAGCTACCAGCATGAGTTTGACCAAACTGCGGGAAGCAGTGGAAGACAGGAGTGCCTGGCGTGCTCTGGTCCAGGGGGTTACGAAGAGTTG
Source organism: Podarcis cretensis (assembly GCF_951804945.1). Classification (NCBI taxonomy): domain Eukaryota; kingdom Metazoa; phylum Chordata; class Lepidosauria; order Squamata; family Lacertidae; genus Podarcis; species Podarcis cretensis. The sequence continues at coordinate 34,083,433 of NC_137185.1, read as the reverse complement.
GACACGACTAAACGACAACATATATATATATATACCCTCTAAGATATGCACAGCAAGCTAAAACATACAAAATAAATGCATCAATACAAATGTCTGCATAAATATATACCAGTCACCACCCATCCAATGATTTCAAGCCTGCTGGTCAGCAGTGTTCCAGGGCATCGTGCAAGATCCTGCGTGGTGCTTTGAAGTCCCAACATCATGTGATTTCATTGTGAGGTGAGCTGATTGACAGGTGTCCAGCCATGCCCACCTGTCAAATTTGCCCCCCCCCCCGAGGGGTGGGTGAGATTATGATCTGGTTCGCCAGCCAGATAAGGTGCCCCACCCCTGAAATTGAGGATTTCTTCAGAGTATGACAAAGAAACCACACTAACAACCAGGAATCTAAGCCACTGTTTCCCAAACTTGAATCTCTAGCTCTTTTTGGACTACAACTCCCATCATCCCTAGCTAGCATGAGCAGTGGTCAGGGATGATGGGAATTGTAGTCCAAAAATAGCTGGAGACTCAAGTTTGGGAAACACTGTTCTAAGCAGCCTAATACCAAGTCAGGCTATTTATTAATATATCCCCACAATGGCTACACTGACTCCGGAAGTCTTTCCTCTCATCTACTACCTGGACCATTTTGGGGGGTTGGAAATCCAGAGTAGGGTCACTCAGTCTGTGATCCACAGCGATGTCAGTAATGTTGTTCAAAGAAACACAGGCGATACATTAGGGAAGGTCCATTTTGGGGTGAGCTTCTCCACAGAATATTTCCACTCCTCAATGATCAGTCAGGAAAGGCATACTTACCTTGAGCTAGTGATTATTTACGGTTCATGGCTGAGACGCCCTCGCAAATTTCTAAGATGCTTTTCTCTCCTGTGCCCTCCTTTATTGCCATTTGGTTAAAAGGTCAAATATTTTCAAAGGTGCTTTAAAAAAATACACAATTTGGGTTAATGGGAGGTCATTCTAAGGCATGGTTCCTAAGCCTGATTGTATTATTTTTCCCCCTCCTACATTCTCTTTCTTACTATGGCATGAAATCTGCATTCCTGTCTTGCTGTGGCACACCTGGATCTGAACTGCAAATGCTGATTTATGGAAAGAGAAGCAAGGATTGTGTTATACACATTCCCTGCCCTCTGTCTCTGGGTTGCTATGACCTTTCCCATCTGCATGTTCTCCTCCAAGTTAGTGGTGTTTCAGAAAGGTCAGGCAGCTGTAATTTGCCCTAACTTCTTTTTCCAGTTCAGTTCCATCACCTTTTCCCCCCTCTCACCCACCTCTTCATCTCCCAACTCTGTTTTGAATCTGGAAAAGCTTAATTCCCTGTGTTGTGAAATCCTGTGTTATGGAACACAGAGGAAATGTATGAATATGAGTGTGGCGGAAAATGACACTGGGTTCTAGATCATGGTTTGGGGTGAGGGTAGGGCAGGGGTCTGCAAACTTTAAGACAAAAAGAGCCACTTGGACCCATTTCCGAAGAAAAAAAAAACTGGGAGCCGCAAAACTCGTCATTATAAAAATAACTTTTTTGTCACTTTTTTATTATTTCTTTGTTTGACCCCTCAGAATTACTCCTCCTCATAGAAATAAATGTTAAATTAACAAGTTACCTTTTTGTGTGTGTGTGTTCTTCACTCCCCTTCAAAACAGTGACCAGCGTATATGCCCCCTTTCAATGCAGTGACCAGCGTACATGCCCCTTACAATGTAGCGGGCGGGCGGGAAGGTGACGTCGGGACAGTGCGTGACTAACGCACGCACCGCCCCCATGCGACGTCAAAGCCAGTACAGCGCCCGCCACAGTGGGGAGTGTTGGGGCGCACAATGCGCCTCCTCCCCTCGCTAGTATCCGCCCCGGAGCCGCGGCAAAGGTGTAAAAGAGCCACATGCGGCTCCGGAGCCGCGGGTTGCTGACCCCTGGGGTAGGGTGTCCAGAAAGACTGACAAGCCACTCCTGGAAAATAATGGAAACCTAGACAATCTTTGAAACTTCTTTGCACTGAAGGATTTTAGAGGGCATCTATTAAATCTCTTCATATCCATGGCTTTCTGTTGAGCATAGATATCCCTTCCAGCTTCCACAGTGACCAGCCAGATGCCTTCAGGAAGTCCACAAGTTAGGCATGAGGATAAATAGCCTTCTTGCTGTTGTATACAAACTGTAATAGTAATTATTATTATTATTATTATTATTATTAGTCTTATATGAATGCAGGCTCTTTCAGAAGTTCATAGAGACCCAGGGCCCCTTCCAGCTTATGAGACCCACTAAAGACACACTAAATTTTGTGTCTAATGTTCTGCCATCAGGGTTGGTATATCTGTATATATCATAAACATTTTGAAAACCCTTTAATACAGGGGTCAGCAACCTTTTTCAGCCGTGGGCCTGTCCACCATCCCTCAGACCATGTGGTGGACCGGATTATATTTTGAAGAAAAAAATGAACGAATTCCTATGCCCCACAAAAAACCCAGAGATGCATTTTAAATAAAAGCACACATTCTACTCATGTAAAAACAGCAGGCAGGCCCCACAAATAACCCAGAGATGCATTTTAAATAAAAGGACACATTCTACTCCTGTAAAAACATGATGATTCCCGGACCATCTGCGGGCCGGATTGAGAAGGCGATTGGGCCGCATCCAGCCCATGGGCCTTAGTTTGCCTACCCCTGGTTTAATATGACCAAATTTGTATCAGCTAACAAAAAAAAAGCTATGACTTTTACCAAATTGTATCCTTTTTATTTGCTTAAACTTGCAGCACGAAGCTGAGAGCTTATGTCACATTTGGGTCTCCTGTGCCTATAAATAAGCTGAGAAACTTATTAAATGCCAACAAATCAGCAATTGTCTAAAATTCTGCACGCCCACCCACCCTGGGCCCAGTGGCCCTCTTGCACCCCCACCCTCTATCACAAATGTATCTAATGCCCTTTTAAAGCTGTCTGCTGAAGGATATGTCAACATGAGGCAAAAGCAAAACTGAGCTCACACAGACAGTATCTTCATTTCTTACTGATGCTGCTGGACTTTTAAACAAAACAGAAATCCAGATACTGCAGTCCCTTAGCAAATCTGGGAAAAGAGAAAAAAAAGGGGGGGGGGAGGACAGATGGTAAATGAGTCGCAAGTTGATATTACAAGTGTTTCTATTTTGGATCTTCTCTTAATGTTCAAAATACCACAAGCATGACAAGCATAGGAATGTTTTCCTCTATAAAAAAAAAGGTTTTAGCAGAGAGGTAGAAAATGCAGAGACACATGTGCATATACCACTATTTCATCTCTGCTCCACCCACCACCTTTGCCCAAAAAATGAATTAATATATTGGGAGGGGGGCACCCAACGTTGTTGAGCTTTTTTTAGGAAATCAAAGTTGGGGGCAGAATTGAGTACTTTCAATGCTTTTCACTTTTCATATTTGTGGTTCTGCGCTATTCCCTTAGTACTGTATTGGGCTTTGGTACAATAGGAACATTAGAATAAAAAAAATAGTAAGAATGATAACCCCCTATTTCAGTGGCACACATTTTTATATTATTATTAAGTACAAATTAGAAAAAAATACAAATATACAAAAAAAAGAAAATACACAAGAGAAAATACATATAACCAAGAAAATAATTAGAAAATATTTTGTCTCTTTTCATATTTACAGTTTTTTATACCTCTATAAAATACTATTCACAATAAAGAGGAGAAATGAAAGATAAGATATAAGAAAAAAGAACAAAGAGAAAATAAAGAATTAGGAGAAAAAGATCAAAAGTGAAAATTTTAAAAGTAGACAAGCTCTCACACATTTTATTGTCAGTGATCTGGGGCACCATGGGGAAAGGCAGAGTTAAACCCTCATTTTTATACAGTAAAAATGGGTCACAAATTCGGAATAACTTTGCCACTTTCTTGCGGTGGGGCTTCTCGTTATCCTTATTTTTAGCTCATCCCCAGCGCTAGCTAATTTGACAGTTTTGGAAAAAAAACCCGGCATCTATTTAAATGCAATTAACATGCATTGCATTCTTCCTTGGACAGAGCGAGCAAACCCACTGATCAGAGCGGCAGTCTGATTCTGCGCGACGCCCGGCGGGAGCGACGGCTCTGGTTCCGACAGGGGAGGCATCGGGCAGAAGGCGAGAAGCCGATTGGTGCAGAGCGCACTCCCCCTCGTCCCCTGAGCCAATCAGCCGTCGCGTTTCCGAAAAGCCGCGGCGCCCTCGGGCAGAAGGCTTCGGGTTGCCCATGGTAACCTCCAATCCGCTCTGGAAAGGGAGATGAAACGAGAGCGGTCATTGGCTCCCGCCGGGCGGGGTTGACTAGAATCTTCGCTGTGATTGGTTAAGGTGGTTGAGGCGAGGATTGAAAACTTCCACGGAGGGGCCTTCACCGGACTTGCCCGCAGGTAGGGCGCGGGGCAGCCGCTGCTTTGGGCTCCGCTGTGTGAGGGGGAGACCCCTGGGTCTGTTACAGCGGCAAAGCTTTGGATTCCAAAAGGCTTCAATGTCGCATTTCCTCTTACACAACAGCCCCGCGAGGCTGGGCTCACCTTGTTGTGCCAGGCAGAGATTCAACAGGTGAAGCTTTATGGCCTCTCCCTGTTGGAAGAAGCTGCATCCTTGGCCTGCAGCTGTTTTTGGACTACAACTCCCATCATCCCTAGCTAGCAAGACCAGTGGTCAGGGATGATGGGAATTGTAGTTCAAAAACAGCTGGAGGCCCAAGGTTGGGAAACACTGATCTAACACGCCCCCCCCCACTTTCCTCTTTCACACAACTGTTAAAAGCATAGAAGCGCTTAATAGGCATTTATTTTACTCTCGTCTCCCCCTCTCTCCTCCCTCCCCATCACTTCTTGGCCTGACCTACTTTGCAGGGTTGTTGGGAGGCCTGTTAAAGCGGGGAGTGGGGTGTTAATATTATTTTATTAACTGCTATTTTATTATTATTTATTATCAGTATTTATTATTTTATTAACTGCTAAAATGATTATTTTATTAATTGTTCTATTATTGTTTATTTTATCATTTATTAACTGCTAAAATGATTATTATTTTACTATTAGTTATTTCATCATTTATTTTATTAACTGCTAAAATGATTATTTTATTAATTGTTATTTTATAATTATTTTATCATTAACTGCTAAAATGATTATTATTATTTATTTAATCATTTATTTCATTAACTGCTAACTGATTATTTTATTGTTTATTTTATCATTTATTATTTTATTATCTGCTAAAATGATTATTTTATTAATAACTTCCGTCATATCATTATGCTTTTTTATTATTATTACAGTGGAACCTTTGTTTTCGAACGTCTCCATTGATGAACATTTCGGAACTCGGAACGCCGAAAACCCGGAAGTAACTGCTTCCGTTTTCGAACGCACCTCAGAAGTCGAACTCCCGAGGTGGCTTCCGTATTGAGCTTTCGTATTAATTTTTCCATTTTGAGGCTTCCTTATTGCATTTTCAGTTTTCAAACGTTTCGGAAATTGGACAGTCTTCTGGAATGGATTACGTTCATATGCCAAAGCGTGTTCTTAATGTTGTACACCGACCTGCGATCTTCTGATAAAAGACGGTAAATGAATGGAATAAATAAAAATATAACTCAAAGGAGGGTATGCGAACTATTGTGTTCTGCCCTGAGCTTGGAGATCCTTGGTGGGGTACTTTATTTACCTTTTACCCTGCACTTCCACTTCCCTGGAAGCCCCCAGAATAGCTTATGGATCAAGACAGTCCCTGCCCTCAGGCTCAGATGTTGTGCTGGTCCCGAGGGTTAACTGTGCGGCAAGGTCCAAGTCCAGTCCGAGGTCAAGGGTGCGGTATGGAGGCTGTCCGTCAAAGCTGAAGCTGGGTCCAAGGCAGGGAGTCATTTGAAGTCAGGAGCTCCGGCAGAAGAGCAGGACAGAGTGCAGGCAGGAACAGGCTACCAACAATGTTGCTCCCACAACCTGGGACTGGGGCTGGCTTTTATCTGCCCCGAGGCATGAGGCGGCCCCGATCCTCTGGTGACTCGCCTCTCCTGGCCTGGAGGCGAGCACTCCTCCTGCGGGAACTTAGGTCCCTCCGCCTGTCTGCAGCTCAGGAGAGGCTGGAGGGTTACTGGACCCAGAGGCAACCTCAGCTTCCTCTGACTGGGCTGAGAGTGGAGCACCTGCAGGCAATGGGTCCTCCATCACCTCAGGAGCCAGAGCAGACTCAGCTGATGCCTGCACCTGAGGATCTAGCACAGGTGAGGACCCTTCAGCTTCAAGCCCCAGCCCCGGCTCAGCTGGTTCTGGAGGCGGGGACTCCTGTGCAGGCTGGGATTCCTCAAGTTCAGCCTCCGAGTCCGAATCCCAGGCCATCACAGAAGTGTTGGAAAAGGAAAAGGGACAAGTTCATGCTCTTGGTTACAAGTTCTTCTAGTGACCAGGTGGGATGGAAACATAACGCAGCAAAAGGGAGAAAGCTTAATCTGTTGCATTTCTGCTCCTAGTTTGTGATGCTGCTTTGAAAGGCGCAAGAGGCCCCACCAGAAGGAGGAAAAAGCAGCGTTCACTTACTGTGAAGTAAGTCTGTAATATTTCTGTTTTGCATGTTGGGAACTGAGAACCTAAGATCAGACCTTCATCTCATCCAGGATCCTGTTTCATACAGTGGCCAACCACAAATTGGGCATAAAGACAACGTGATGTTTTCACCCATGAGTTCTCTTAAGGGAGTTTCACATTTTATGGGGCAGCAATCATGCTTGACTGTGGCCAGTGACCTACATTTTTGGTTCAATATCCATTATTTTTGATCATTTTTTAAACTCATGTCTAGGGTTGCCATATGTTCCTCCTTTTAAAATTTTGTCCCTTCTGCTAGACATTTTTACAAGCTTCCAGATGGGCAGTAAAGACTTATTTCTTTCAGTTTGCTTTTTTTCCTAAACAAGCCCTGGATTCCTGTTGATCTTTTTACCAGTACAGTGGTACCTCGGGTTACATACGCTTCAGGTTACAGATGCTTCAGGTTACAGACCCAGAAATAGTACCTCGGGTTAAGAACTTTGCTTCAGGATGAGAACAGAAATTGTGCTCTGGTGACACGGCGGCAGCAGGAGGCCCCATTAGCTAAAGTGGTGCTTCAGGTTAAGAACAGTTTCAGGTTAAGAACGGACCTCCGGAACGAATTAAGTACTTAACCCGAGGTACCACTGTAATTGAATGGCCCTACTGGTATCTGAGATGCGGGTGGCACTGTGGGGACACGGGTGGCACTGTGGGTAAAACCTCAGTGCCTAGGACTTGCCAATCATATGGTCGGCGGTTCAAATCCCCGCGGCGGGGTGAGCTCCCGTCATTCGGTCCCAGCTCCTGCGCACCTAGCAGTTTGAAAGCACCCCTAAGTGCAAGTAGATAAATAGGTACCGCTTTATAGCGGGAAGGTAAACGGCGTTTCCGTGTGCGGCGCTGGCGCTGGCTCACCAGTGCAGCTTCGTCACGCTGGCCACGTGACCCGGAAGTGTCTTCGGACGGTGCCGGCTCCCGGCCTCTTAAGTGAGATGAGCGCACAACCCTAGAGTCGGTCACGACTGGCCCGTACGGGCAGGGGTACCTTTACCTTTACTGGTATCTGAATGGCATGTTCATGGCTTTTCTTAATTGGTTTTAAATTACATTATGCTGGGTGATACTGTTTCTATGGTTATTTATGGTTCATGTTGTTTTTAAAATAGGATTTTACATATAATAGATTCAAAAATCATACAATTCAAAGAAATTCAAAATGTACAGTACTTGGACACACTGCATTGATACATCGGTAGTATTCTCTTGTTGCATGTAACAACACTGATGGTTCTTAAGATAATTTTTGTAATTTTTTTATTTCGATTCATAACGCGTATTTAAAATCTATTTTGGGAACTGCCTTGCAATGTTATTTCCCCCGAAAAGATGGCTTCTACATATTGTAAATTAGCAACCTTGTACTTGGTGTTTTTCAAGAATTCTAAGAAACCAAAGAATCAGTTTTTAAAGGTTCTCTCTGCCATCTTGATTCAAAAAGCCACCCAACGGTATGGAAATTTTATATGAAAATTTACCCCCTGATCTCAAGAGCCATCAAGCAATATTGGGTTGCAATATCTTAAGAGGTCAGGGTGGATAAAAATCAATGATTAAAAAAAATAAAAAAAGGTTTTTTTATTTAAATTGGATTTTTTAAATTTAAATCGGATTTTTTAAACTAAAATGCTTTTGGAGGAAAAATCTTTCTAAAGATAGTTTTCTATTTAAGTTACATTATAGTCCTAAAACTTAATCTGTTGTTGTTTTTTAAAATCATTTAACCACATCAGTTAGCAAACATGGATACATATACTATTATTTTTTTGTTTAATTAAGTAGATTGTTATTAGGAAAATGATTATTTTTCTCCTACCAATAAAGTACAGCAGAAAAGTTGTCCAAATATAAACAATAATTTCATAATTATCTATGTATTTCTAATAGTATAACCAAATCAGTAATTTCTGATATAACTGTAAAAACTACTCTGAAAATTTATTATTCCAAAAATGAAACCTTCATATGGCTGTAAATATTAAGATTATACCAGCAAGAATGAGTCTTTCTGTAAAAAAAAAAAAAGATTTAAATCAAGTCTTACTGACTAGTGATTTAAATCAAGTCTGACTAGTGATTTAAATTGATTTGATTTAAATCAAATCCACCCTGTAAGAGGTGTTGAAATGCACAGCTTCCACAGATACCAGACCCCCAGGAATTAATGGGAAAGGTGGTGCTATGCTAACAAAAAGTTCAGCAGTGCTTCTTTCTTTGCAGGATGCCTGGCACAATTCTTGGAGTTGGGCCAGGAGTATTTATCTTAGCGCTGCTCTGGGTACTGACCTTGCTGCTCTGCGTGTTCTTATCCAGAGCTTCTGGACTCGCTAGGTAAGGTGCCGTCTCCTGCTGGGAAAGTAATTGGAGAGGAAACTGCTAACCACATGGATTTCAGGCAAATATTTCAGCCATTCCTCCTGAAGGTTGGGTTCCATCATTTAATTAATTACATGTTACTTCCCCACCTTTGACTCCAGGGAGCTCAAGGTGTGGTGATTTTTAGTGCTTTGTCACAAGAGACCCTTGATTGATTTTTGGAGGGGACAGAAAAGATATCGGAGGTGCTAACCAGCCTACTACTGATCTATTCTGAATTATTATTTTTCTGCATGTGTTTTTTGACAGCGAAGCAACTATGTTTAGAGGGAAGGAGAATACTGTGGATTAATGTTTTCTTAAAAAATGGAAAACCCAGGACAGCAATGTTTAGTCAAGGTTTTAAAAATAAAAATTGATCAACTGAAAAGGTGCACCAATTCGTCACAGCTAATCTTTTAAAAATGTAAGTGCTAATGGAAACTGCAGATAGCAAGTACCAGCTTAGAAGAAACTTTCCTTATCTTTCTCACAGAGGAGTGAATGCCTTTTCTAGGATGATGCCTGCTATGATATCATGTAAAACAGGAGCATCCTTTTTTCCTTCAGAACTCTTGTTTTTCTGAAGTTGCAAGTTTTATTTAATCAATTAATCCGCTGAAACTTGTATAATTAACCAGCCAAGATTTATTTAATTGGAGAGCAGCCTTTAAAAAACAAAACCCCAAGTATTCAAAATGTGGATTGTGAAATCATTTGAAAAGTATAATAGACTCATTAAATCCCCTGCCACCACCAAAACAAAATGAAAGACTTCTCCGTGTTCTATCCAATTATTCTCAGGAAAGACTTGGGATATTTAATATCTTCCTTTTTACTACATAATGTTTCATTTGTAAAATCAAATACTCATAGCATTTTTAATGAGGAAGGGTTACCTGATCATTTTGCTTGTGTACTTGGCTTTCTTTTCTTACTTATGATTTGATAAATTAGTGAGTCTTTGCTTGTCTAATTCATCTCCAGCTATTGGCTAGGTACCCAAATTTTGGTATGGCTAGGGTGTCTATTTCTTCAGCAGCTGGGAAGACCTAATATCAGGGAGGGAACCATCTTGTATCCTATGGCCCCCCCTCACAGGAGCCATATGATTGTCACCTTGTGTCTCCACCCACCCCCTTTTTTAAAAAAAAAAAAGTAGACAACATTTTATGATTTTATCTTTGCAGTGGACATTATTGACGATTTTTTGTTCTTATTTGGCAAAGTCTATAAGTAATAAACAATGTCAAAGGAAAATTGGCAGCCACATATCCTCTACTTAATCTAATAAGTGCATCTTTTAGCTTCTCAAGACATGGTGTATATTGGCAGTTATTGCACAGCCTTTTTCTATTAAAAAAAAAAGGAAAGGAAGCTGGCATCAAAAGGATGTGGGTTGCAGAATACACTTTTTCCAGAACTGGCCATATCCTTCCGAGGATCCTTCCTGTAGTGTAGTGAGGTAGAATCCAGTCCTGTTAAATTCATAGTGCACTTTTCACTGGGGTCATTTCATTCATTCTTGAAAATTGCACCCTAAAGTTACAGTCATTAAACACTTTGGGCTGTATCCAGTGTAGCACTAAGTTACTCATTCCATTAGCAAAGATTTACACTTGTGCAGAATAGGACTTCCCGCCTGCCCCAACCCAAAATCTGTTATTGGGGTTCCCTCAATCCTCTAGACAGATTTGGAGAGGGAAGGGGGGTGGAGTTCTGTTGTGCAAACATAAATCCTTGCACTAATGAAATGAGTGCATTGAATGCCACTCTTTGCTACAGATTCGTCCATTTGGGGCTGCTCTGGGAGGTTCTATTGTCCACTGTGATGCAAGGAGGAGCTGAGGTGCTTGCAAACAGCAGAAGATGCTAGCATACTGGAAGCCAAATCCTGTGCAGGTCTTCACACCTGGATGCCTGGCATAGTCTGTTAAATTTCCTGAGTCAGTGGGAGAGAAGGCAGTCATAGCTCCCTTCTACCATCTAGACTCCTGGGTTCTTGCTTGCTGGTAGCCAAGGGAATGAGCGGATTCTATGACCAGGAAGGTAAAGGGTGGAAACTACCCTGCTTGCTTTCTGCTGTGCTATTGGGGCATTTAAAGGAGTGTGTGCCTGGGTAGTGACGTAGAGCAACTCTATGCAGGTTTATTTAAATCTTCTTCTAAGAAAGTGTGGCTAGCATTATCAGTGATTCCTGTGGTTTCTCCTCTCTCTCTCTCTCTCTCTCTCCAGGTTCTCTGTCATTGTGGTTTTCTTAGCTGCTGTGATCATCACGTTGGTTCTGTTGCTTTTCCCTCGTGCCAGCGAGTTGCCTGCACCAGCTACAGAAATTAAGGTAAAGTTATTGAGAAGCTCGCCCTCCACAAATCTGTAGCATTTCATACTAACAGTTTCAAATACGTGCTGTTTATAAGCCAACACAGATTTCAAGAGGGCCAAGTTCTAGCACCAAGTATAGTCCCAGTGAATTTGCATCAGTACAAGGGGTTGGCTAATTGAACATTTCCCAAGGGAAATCAAATGCCGCCAGGTTGAGTGAGTCATCGTTGGGAAAGGGATAAGAGAACTCAGCATGCTGCCACGAAAGGGCTACAAGATGACGTAAGGCCACAATTGGTATTTGGGAGTCAGGTGTTCAGGCTGAGAGCAGGCACCTATTTAGTTATTTGACTTATTACAGTGGTGCCTCGCAAGACGAAATTAATTCGTTCCGTGAGTTTTTTCGTCTTGCGATTTTTTCGTCTTGCGAAGCACAGACTTTGGAAAAGCTTCAAAAATTACCAAAGTCTTCAAAAACCTCAAAAAAGGCTACCACACCGCGTGCTATGAGTTGCTCCTCGAAGTGAATGCACGGTGTTAAGAAAAAGGAAACAAACTTGCAAGATGTTTTTGTCTTGCGAAGCAAGCCCATAGGGAAATCTGTCTTGCGAAGCAACTCAAAAAACGAAAAACCCTTTCGTTTTGCGAGTTTTTCGTCTTCCGAGGCATTCATCTTGCGAGGTACCACTGTAATCTCATTCTACCTAGATGGTCTCCAGTCAGCTTACATTTAAATACATAAACATAAATGCATTATACCATAGCTTTGGGGGGGTGGGAATAAAACAGTAAATGTTTTCATTCAATAATCAAAAACAGCCCCACCACCCCACGAGCCATAGGAAGGCAGGGAATGGGAAGCCTTTCACTAGTACTGAAAGGATGTAAGGGAAGGTGCTAGATGGAACTCAGTGGGGAGAGCATTCCACAGTTGAGGAGCCACAACTGAAAAGACTCTCCCTTCTCATCACGCTCTGAATCATGCCTCAGAAAAGGGACCCGAGGGCCTCAGATGATGTGTCTTTAGGTACCTTGAACGCCAGTGGACTGAAGACAAGCTTAGAGGTCAGGTGGGAGCCAGTAAGTTTGGAAGTGAAGAGAACCAGCTGGCATGCCTTAGTAGCTTAATTGTCCAGACTGAGCAAAGTCAGCAGGATTCATTCATTCACTCATTCATTCAGAAATTTATAGCCCTGCATTTTGAGGAACTTTCTTCCCAGAGCAGCTTACAGTCTCTAGTAAAAACCAACTCCACCCGACAAACAATAAACCCACCGTAAAAAAAAGTGAAATACTGAAATAGAAGACAATACAGATGGGGCCTGTGAAAACAGTTTTCTTGTCAACCATTAAAAATGAAAGAAAGTCTTGAGGGTGGGGTGGTGGTGGTTAGTGTTTAATTACATCTCTCAAACAGCCTGATTTAGCAGCAGGATCTCTGCCCCTTTGACCCTTCCCATTCCCAAAGCCAACAAACAAACAAACACAACCCCTTTCAGTTGAAAAGTGGCTGTGTGTGTGTGTAACTTGAGGATTCTCCCTAGCTGAAATAGGGCCTTCCTCTTCAAGACAAGGAAGGTTGTGATTTGAGTGCCGTGCTTTCAAATACAGGCCTTTCTGAAGGCCTTTGTATCGCCTCAGCGTTACCTGACTCCCCAGGCCAGGAGAATACTGTATTGGAAACAAAATGACATATAACCATACCGATACATTAAGAGAAATCATCATGAGTGCACAATGAAGAGGACTTCTGGAGAGCCCCTTGATCTCTTCATTTGATTGATGGCAGACATTTTTATTTGGTACATGCTGGCACAAGGAAGGTACGTCAGGTGCATATGGATCACGTGGTCATGGCCTTGGATGCCTCCTTAGTGATGGGTGCAGGAGTGCCCTTGCTTCAGCAGTTCACTATGTTAAGGCCCTACACGCCAGAGAAATGTGAACCGGGCCTCTTCAGGGTTTACATCTCCCAAACAAGAAAGATGGCTTCCCATTGCAATCTCCCATTAGCTGGAGATTGAGGGAGGTTGCAGTGCCAATATAAGAGCCATAATTACCATTAGGTGTAATGGAGATAAATGAAGGACAATCAAAATGCATTCAACTAATGTTTCATAGAAAATATTGCAGTGTGGGTGCGCTTCATAATGTACCTCTAAAAGACAATGGTGTTATGTGTGATATAGTGATACACAGAAGGAAAAATCAATCTGTATAAAAAGCATTGCAGTTTGTTGCCTGAGATTAATCAATGGCTTAATTTACAATATGCATCAACATTTCGCCTCCACATTGCCACTGTTATCATTTACTTACATTTTCTTTTGTCCGTCTGCACTCTGCTTCCTTTTACCCAGTTGAAAGATCTCTAGATAGTGGGAGGGATTCTAGTTCAGGTGCAGGGCATGTCCTTTGCATGCAGAAGGTCCCTGGTTCAATTGCTGGTATCTCCAGTGTAGAGAAGGAATGGTAACTTAGTAGTAAAGCACATGCAGAAATGGGTTTTGGATCCTTATTCAAGCCAAGAACTGCATTACCCCAATGGGAAGCTGTCATTGACTCTTTCCAGAACTGGACAGGGCAAGAGCCAAGAGTTTGTACAATCCCACACCTTTAGTGCATGCAAAACCACAAAAAGCAAGGCGTAGGTGCTGGAATGAGGGAGAAAGAGCCAGGAGTGCATTTCTTTGCTATGCATTAAGAAGGGGACTCCATTTCTCAGTGTGTAGCATAGAAGCAAAGCAGTCTGCTTGCAAGGAAAGAGAGCGATTTCTTTCTCTTCATGCAGCTTAGGAATGCTGCCATCTGCCCAGGAAGGAGTTCCTTCCTTGCTGTGAAGCACAAAAAGAAGAGAGCAGTTGGTGGGGAAGGTTTCATGGACCAGACCTAGGTTCAATCCATGGCAATCTAGGTAAAAACAGTGCAGATGATGAGCAGGTAATGAGATGGACCCTGCCCAAGATCCTGAAGAGTACCAGTCAGAGGAGGGCAAATAGTCTGATCTGGTGTAAGGCAGCACCTTAAGTTTCTGCAACCCGCTTGATGTCGGAGGACTCTTAATTCCAAAGTAGGGAGAGAGTTTTTTGTCTAGACGGTCCACGATTGAATCTTTGTTGGGGGCGAGTGGGATCTGAGTGAAGCTAATTTTGTCTTCAGACATGGGAGTGGAGAATTTTTTATTTTTTTTAAGAGTTTGAGCTAGGAAGATGACCCTTGAATGGAATGTTTGCATTATTTACCCAAGTCACCCTATTAGGTGCATTATAGCAGCCTGAGGGGAAATGCTTTTACACTGAGGTCTGTTTGCAAAGTGAATCTGTTTCCACTCTGGGTCATTTGCAAGAGAAATAGGTTGCTTCACTAGAAGGTGCATAGAAGATGCCTGGCTTTGCGTTCATCAGCACATGGGCATACTTGCCTGTAACCAGGTTTATTGCATATTAGCAGGAAACTCTGGTTGCAACTGCTTGTTAAAATATTGTGGAAGCTATCTGGTACCTCTTTCTGCTCCTTTTTCATTTTTCTGATATCCAGCAGTAGTTGGAAGAAGGTGGATCAGGATCAACTGGTAGATCTCTGAGTAACTTGCAGCAGATCAGCAGGGACTTCCAACTCCTAGTGGAAGTCAACAAAAGAGAAAACAAAAAAAGCTGTTTTTAGTTCCTAAATTAGGAAATCAAGTATGTGCACACATGGGAGAGAAATGGAAGGGATCTGTCTGAGAATTCTTGGGCTGAATATTCAGCCCTGTCACTCCTCCCTTTGCACGTAGCAGGAAACAAGCCAAGAAGCCACAGTTAAACTATACCTTGGCTTACAAATCCCAGATTGTACAGAAGCCAGCTTTAAACTATGGCTCTGTAGCTTGGCTTCTTTGAAAGCCATTGACCATATTTTCGTGGTTTGCATGTAACAGGAAACTGTGGTTAACTGTGGCTTCCTGGTGTTTCCCTGCTTGTCGGAAGGGATTGCATGCGGCTGCAAGGAGCTCGTGCATATCCCAGCTTATTAAACAAGGGTTTGATCATTTATACATGGTCCAGCTTTCCCTCTATGTGTTCAACTTGTTTTCCTGACAGCTCCTCGCATAACTGTTTTAAACTGCTCCACCACATCTCATTGCAGAGAAAAGTCCTAAGAATAGAGCAAAGGTCCATCTAATCCAGTGTCCTGTTCCCCACAGTGGCTCTGGAAAGCCCACAAGCAGAGCATAAAGACAATAGCCCTCCTCACTCTTTTTCCCCACCCCAAAATGGTAATCAGTGGCACATGGCCTCTGAACACAGGTGTTTCATTTAGTCATTGTGGCTAAATCAATGGATGTCTCCTATGTAGGTTTGTTTCATCCTGTCTTAAAAGCCATTTAAGCCAGTTGTCCTCGCCATAAGATAAAAAGTGCCCAGCTGGGTCAGGCCAAAGACTCACCTAGCCCAGCACCCAGCCAGGTGCCTTTGGGTAGCCCACAAGGAAGACACGAACACAACAGTACCCTCCCAGTTTGTGATTCCCAGCAGCTGGTATTCAGAGGCATCCTGCATCAACATAGCTAGGGGCATGTATGTGTGGATTAATACTACTTCTTCTCTACCTACCAAATCTTAGGCAAGCTTCCATTAATGGTTGCCTTTGCTGTTAACTGAAATTGGCTTAATACCTATGTTCTGACTAAGAAACCTGAATAGGTTGAAAGCTTGTATATATTCAGCAAGCTTTCCACTGTGACCCCATGGTCACCAATGCCACATTCCCTGTTATTCCTCCCTCTTCTGCCTGCCTCCTTGCCTGATTATTGTGCTCTGATATTACTGTGTCCTACCTGTTTGCCTCCAACAGTCTCCAGCATCCAGTGGAGCTTTCTCGGGGTGATACCCTGCCCAAAAGGTTACTTTTCCCTTCTATTTTTGTTCCACCTGTAACAACAAGACGCTTTTGATTTCTGTTGTTGCTTAATTTTAATGTATTGATGGTTAGTTTTGGCTCTTTGTCTGCTAGGTCTTTGATGTTAATTTCAGCCTGGCAATTGTGTTTTAATGATGGATTGTTGTTAAATTTGTGCCTGTGTTTGCATTTTTTGAAAGCCCTTCAAGCACCTCTATTGAAAGGGAAAAGCAGGGTATAAATCTTTGTTACTTGTAAGTCACTTTGCAAGGATTTGTAGCCTGGAAGGTAGAACGATAAATGCTGCAGTAAGATGCATAAATCTGTGCTGTTACACGCTACAAGCAGAAGGCCAAACTATTTGATCCAAAGAGTTACTAGATTCTTCTCCATGTCCTCTTTTTCAGAAGCCTTGAACCCTCAGCCCATTTCTCTACATTGCCCTAAATTTAAAAAGAGAAAGAGAAAAGTTATTCACAGTGGAGTTTTTTGTTGCTTCAGAGTTAAATCTTTTGATTTAACAGACTGACAGTCTGTTAAGAAGACCGCTGAATAAATGGCTGGCAATGAAGATGCGGATTTTAATTGTGATGATCACATCATCTTTGATCCTGGAAGCTCTTTTTTAATTATCTTGGTGCTGACACTTGGCTGCTATTAGAGTGCTTATCCCACCTCCGGGTGCCCTTTCTCCAGAGGCAACAGTAATCCTACCCGCTTTCCCCCCAAACCCCCACTTTCACTAGCACAGCTGCTGCCTCCAGCAGATTTCACCGATAATCAAATGTTCCTTCTCAAGGCTTTCCCCTGCTGCAAGATTAACAACCTCCCCCCCACCCACCCCCGGTCTGAATTTCCATTACCAGCAGTTTGGCTCCCTCATGGATCAGCTTTGGAGGAAATTCTCCCTCTTCCCAAAGGTTTCCTGGTCCTAATTATTTAAACTCCACATTCATTACATAGTCCTTCTCCTGTCTTCATCTCCTAGAGACACTGGGAATGTTTTGAGCTCTCTGGCGCAAAGGCTCCTTCCTGACTGCATTCCTCTACAAGGCCCCACTGCCGCCACACTCCAACAGCAGGGGAAATCACCTAGACTTACTTAGGACAGCTGTATCTTTCTTTCTTCTTCTGAAGAACTTTATTGTCTGCAATTTCAGTTTATAGCACATGCAACCTTGTTACAAAGAATTAAAGCATCATTTCTCGGACCCCAAAGCGTCTGTTGGGGGTGGAATTGCATTTTCCCTTGCCAACTGGGTCACTGCAATTTGGAGTGCTGCCCAGAATGTGATTACATGGGAAAATTGGGATTTGTCCTGTACTGAGTCCTTCAAGCGAGTTACTGTCAACATGGACTGGCAGTGGCTCCCCAGGGTTCCAGATGATCCTACCTGGAGATGCCTGAGATTCAACTTGGGGCTTTCTGCATGCAGAGCATGTAATGTAATGTGCCACTCTGCCACAGCAAGAGTGTCATGGACAACTGTTAAGTAGTGTCTGTGCTTCTAGGACAAGGACAGAAGACAACTTCTCCCATCTCCTTAGCTGCAAGGAGATTTATGCTAGATACTAAATGTGACAAATCCAGACTTTGCCTTGATTGTGCTCCCCCACCCCCTGATGTGCTCTTGGATGCATGCCGCGTGATATTTGCAAAAGAAAGGAAGACAGAGTGAGTGTTGCACAGCTTCCTCATATACACACAGCAAAGTTTTCCCTCCACCCCACTCCATTCCAGAGAGCAACTAGGGATAGTAGAATTGCTATTTTCTCACTCAAGGGTAGGCAGAAGGTAGACCAGTGCCCACTTTTTGGACCACTGAACAATGCCTGGTAGGTCCACTTGGTTCCTTGGAATTCTTCCAAAGAATGCTGACCTCGGTGTCTCCTGGTCTGCACCAGCAAGTCACTACCTATGCTGGTTTGCAGTCCTGTACATTCACTTTTGCTTAACACTGATGATGATGATGATGATGATTTTATACCGCGCCCATCTGGCTGGGTTCCCCCAGCCACTCTGGGCGGCTCACAGCATATCTAAAAACATAATAAAAACACCAAGCGTTAAAAACCTCCCAATACAGGGCTGCCTTCAGATGTCTTCTAAAAGTTGTGTAGTTCTTTGTCTCCTTGACATCTCCACAGGGAGGGCGCCACTGTTGAGAAGGCCCTCTGCCTGGTTCCCTGTAACTTTGCTTCTTGCAGTAATAATTAATAATGGCAGAACTGCACCGAGTTCTTGTGTGGCTACAAGATGCTCAGGGCACCCTTGATCCACAAAGGCAGATCTGCCTTTGTGTCCTGAAGGACCAGACTGCTGGTGGCATAGGAGCTAAGTAGGGCACCAAGAAGTGCCTGTTGGAGACTGGTTCAATATGAGACATCCTAGCTTCTTAAGAGGTGGGAAAGGTGCCATGGGTTTGAGACCTCTAGGAGCCAAGGGGGGCTGCAGCAGTAGAGTTCAGCAGGTAACAAGTCTATGTTGGAAATGAACAGGAGTCTGCTGTACATATGGAGCTGGCAACAAGTGATATCACAAGTATGTTCTAGCCTTGGTGATGGAGGTGGTGCAAAAAGGCAAGGAGAAGCAATGAAGAAAGACCAGTGGATCCAGCCAAGAAGGCTGCATGTCCTAAGAAGCGGAGCAGCTAATGCCCTGTTTCATGGAAATATTTATACCTAGCAGGTGTCAGCAAGGGCCAGTCGTCTGCTCCGAGTGTAGAGTCTTGCAAAGTAGTACTGTATTGGCCTGAATATAAGCCACACCCGAATATAAGTCGCTCCATTAAAATTTCACAGGCACTCACACCCGTTCCGTTTTAGCGTATGTCTGTTTCAGCAGCGATATCGTAAAAGCCCATTTTTGTAAGGTTGCAAATTTAAGCCACACTTCAACTTTTCATGGTCAGAGTTTGGGAAAAAAAGTGAGGCTTGTATTCAGGCCAGTACGGTATTCCTTCTGTTTTGGAACCCATTACTAGGTTAAGCCTGGTGTCAAAGCAAATCTGTCCCTGTATATCTGAATTTTCAGTCCTGTCCATATTTCAGCTACCACTCTCTACCCTCCTTATTGTTCTTTTCCTCTCTAGAATCACAGCAGGATCAGGAGAAACTGTGGAAGCTGGACTTAGCAGTGCAGTCTCTCTCTGAGAGACACTCCTGCACCGCAAAAGAGTCCATTCTGAGGATCTCTAGGACTCACCTCGGCAGCAGCCCAGCACAATATGGTATCAATAATACATGCCCTGAGCTTTCGGCACCCAAAGCCTGCTAATTGGCTAATTAAAAAGTGCAGTGTGTTGAGCGAGCAAACATGTCACCCACAGGAGACTTGTTCTGTAGCGGAGCCGAGGTCAAACTTGTGTTAATGCTGTTTCATGAAACTCACCTTTGCTGTAAGCAGAGTGTAGAGCAGTCCCAGGAGCTGGGAAGAGGGTGTGGGAACCCGTCTCTTACCGATGGGGTGGGGTGCCTCACTACCAAACTCTTCTTTTTATTATATTTTTTCCCCAGGCTGTTCAGGGGTTCTTATATGGCAGCTTTAACCTCATTCCTCCTCTCTTGTCCTAGCATGCATCTCTACTTATATATGTAGGGCAAACTGTCCGCTTTAACTTACCAGAGTTCAGTTTTCACTGCAAGGGCAGGGGGGCAGCCGTGGGGCAGGCAGAGCACAAGCCAGCTGGACCCATGGCTTCTTGCAAATAATTCAAGCCTTAATGAGCATGGAAGGAAAACTCAGAGACTTTTAATTTATGCATTTATTCATTCCAGCAGCTTTTTTTTTAACTGTAAACAAGAATTGAATTCACTCTTGCGTGAGAATATATTTGATACGAAATACAATTTGTTGAATTTAGTGGGATAAGTCCTCTGACCGGAGGCCAAAGCTGCTGATTCTTTTTGTTGCTGTGGTTTCTCTTTATCTTTCTTGATTTTTTATCCTGAGACGTTGAATTTCACCTATCGTCTCCTTCTTGAAGTTGGCAAGGCATTGCAATGTTTGGCTTCTGGTTGTTGCAGTTTTAGCATAAGGCTCTCAGGATAGCTCATATGAAATACAATCAACAATGAAATCAATGCAAGACAGGAAAATTCAAATTGACTGTAAAACAGCCAACAACAGAGCAGTACTTAAAATATGGTGGCCACAATGGTGGCCAAAATTGTGGAAACCTTTTGGAAAAAGCGTGTTTCCGAGGTTTGATGGCTTATAACACCACTTTGTTTTGGAGTAATACCATAAAATTATATATCACTGGAAAGATAATTTAATGAAGAATGTAATACAACAAAGTTTGTTCAATTATCTGTATTCTATCAAAAGTTATAGCCAAATTACCAGAAAAAGGAAGCACAACTTGCTTAGGTTGATATGCAGAACCTTTCCTTCATTTGAATGTAGCCAATGAGCATGAGTGTTAGAGAGCCAGTCATCAAACCTCAGAAATACACTTTCCCCAATATTGCAAAATATTGGAAGATACAAAATCTACCCACCCTGGAAGAATGGCAGATGAAGATGATCGACTATATGGGACTGGCAGAAATGACCGGCAGAATCCGAGACCAGGGAAAAGAGGCGGCGGAAGAAGATTGGAAGAAGTTTAAAGACTATTTGCAGAAATATTGTAAAATCAAGGAATGTTAGAATGATATTGGATAGAAATTAAGCGGTTTTCAGCTGTAATGTATAAAAGATATGGAAAATAAGGTTTTGAAATATTTAAAAGAATCAGTGGTGAGGATTTGCTAAACAAACAAATTGAATTGGAATATAAGAAAGGGAGGTATGAGGAGGTCCGGAAAATAAGTTAAAAGAAAATAAGTAAATGGAAACTTTATGTGTTTTTAAATTGTTTTTATTTTTGTATTTTTCTACTTTTGTATTTTTGTTTTTCTTTTCTTTTTGTTTCACAATGTATTACTTTTGAAAACTTTAATAAATATCTTATAAAAAACAAACTAACAGAAATACACTTTCCCCAAAAGGTTTCCACAATTTTGTCCACTAGTGTAGGACTTTAAAAGATGGGTCTTTGTATGGCCCTGAAAAGATACCAGATTAGGAGCCAAGCAAGCCTTCTTAGGGAGAGAGTTCCATGAGCAGAAACACTCCATCACCAATGAAGAAACCCTTTCCTCGATTTCCTGCCTCGCCTCTCACAATAAGGCCTCCTAGTGGAGAGACTGTCAGTGAGCTTGGCGCACAAAAAGGTTGATGTTCAAGTCTTTCCGCGGTGTTTGCTCAACCAGGCAGAGGGAGCAAGGGATGAGATGCAGCAGCCATTCCATCTGGCAGTGGCTGTGTGGCAGGCAGGGAAAGAAGTGTGCAGGGACACTTCATTGGCGCTGCTGAGAGACCCTCAATGCTTGGCTCCTCTTGTTGAACTGTTTTCCATTCCAGCTGCTCAGTGTAAGAGCTTTGTAACAAATAATTATTTCCCGAGTTTGCTTTCTGTGCTCCAAATTGTGTCGTGTCTTTTTAGATGGTAACCCTGAGCGCAGGAGATTCGTCTTGCTTTTATTAATCTGTGAGCACACCTTTTATTTATTTAAGAGGGCCTTCTCGGTAGTGGCGCCCGCCCTGTGGAACACCCTCCCATCAGATGTCAAGGAAATAAACAGCTATCTGAGTTTTAGAAGACATCTGAAGGCAGCCCTGTTTAGGGAAGTTTTTAATGCTTGATGTTTTATCTTGTTTTTAATATTCTGTTGGGAGCTGTCCAGAGTGGCTGGGGAAACCCAGCCAGATGGGTGGGGTATAAATAAATAAATAGATAGATAGATAGATAGATAGATAGATAGATAGATGATGATGAAATAGAACCATCTAATTGCACATCTATGCAGCATTTTTCAAATTGGGCCTTGTGTGCCTTTAATGCAACCCTTCACTGCCTCCATACACCAACAACTTCAGCCTGTCTGGTCTTTATCTGATCTCCAGCCAGCCATATTATCTTAGAATTATAGAGTTGGAAATAAACAACTGTCTGACTTTTAGAAGACATCTGAAGACAGCCCTGTTTAGGGAAGTTTTTAATGTTTGATTCTATTTTTAATATTCTGTTGGGAGCCGCTCAGAGTGGGAAACCCAGCCAGATGGCTGGGGTATAAATAAATTATTATTATTATTATTATTATTATTATTCAAAGGAGAAGAAAAACAAGTAAGTCTGCTGTCGTTGATATGCTCAGCTGTCACTTGTGCAATTTGTCTTCTCAGATCGTCGACACCTTCTTTATCGGCCGCTTCGTCCTGCTGTCCCTTCTCTGTGTGGTCGTCCTTGGGTGCCTCTTCATGGTTTTGGTTCACTATGTACTGCAACCAGTGTATGCCAAGCCCTTGAGAACCGCCTCCTAAGAAGACAGGCTGCCAATCGCTGGTGCCACTTTCTCCTTGGGGAGCAATACTTTTCGGTAACAAAAGGAAAGCAAACTTAAATTGCTGCGATCAAAATGTTCTGTTAATTTTTAAATATATGTATGTATGTATAATTTTGTTACTAATATCATGTTGTATGACATCCTGAGCTTTTCGGTAGAAGAGAGATTGCAAATTTTGTAAATACAGTTAAATGTAATGCAAGTTCTAAGCCTGCTCTTCATGTTGTGGTCGCCCCTGTCCCCACCTTCAGTTCACCTCCCTTGCAAAATATGTTTATAAGGTGTGCTTACATAGCAGTAGCAGTATAGGTTGGCTGTATTGATTCTGGTCCATGTCAACTATAGTATTAGTAGCTGCTCTTCAGCTAGGACAACTTATTAAATAAAGAGACATTTTTCACATTAAATTCCAATTTGACTTTTAACCAGTTTCTGTTTCCCTCTATGCTGTAGTCAAAGAAACTATGCCTGTGTATTTCTTTGTGGTAACTTCTGTATTTAGTGGTTTTAATTTAATGGATCCCCAAGGGCTTATTTATTGTCTCCCCCCTCCTTCCTGACACAGGTGAGAGATGCTAATGAGTCCCTCTGAGAAGTGGCTGGGCTGAGTTGTTCCAGGAGGACAAAAAGGAAACAGATCATTTTTCTTAGTCACCAAATTATTGTTGTCCACCCCTTAAAAAAAAAAGTACAGAGAAGCCCATATCTGATTTAATGCCTCTCTTGGGGCTGAACCTCATGGTGCATTAAAAAAAAACAACCCTGAGCTGGGAGTCATTTCACATCTGCCTGCACACACAGAAAGGGGAAAACGTAATGTCTGAATAGATGAGTTGGAGATCTTGTTTATGCTCACACAAAGTCCGGAGTTTCAAATTGATTTCATGGGTCACATAATTATATTACTCTTTATTACTTGCATCTTTTAAAAATCCCACACATTATGGGGCTTACAATTAGAATCCATGCCCAGGACTGCTTAGGGTGCCAAATCATATTTTGTGTATAAATTGCGGTTTGCAAAGATCTCCTTTGCCAAATAGATGGTTGGTTCTGACCAGTGCTTTTCCCCCTTAAAAAATGTGTAGGGGTACTGTCATTTTGACTCATTTTATAGTTTAAATTGGGAAAAATAAATACAGTAAATAAATACAGTAAATGGACAAAAGTACAAAGATTCAAAAAAATGTTTAGGGGTATGCGTCCCCCAAGAAAATAGCTCTGGTTCTGATATTAACATATACCCTCATGACAACTTCGATCTATGGAACTGGCTGTGTTAGAGGTGCCACATAATATTTGGTTTGCATTTGTATGAAATTGATCTTTTAGTGTGCCATCCCCTGTGGAACTCCCTGCCTATTGACATCAGGCAAGTACCGTCACTGTACTCTTTTCGGTGCCCGCTTAATGCATTTTTGTTCAGGCGAGCCTGCCCAGATATGTAGAATACTGACATGTGTTTTAATCTGTTTTTAGTCTATCAATTTTTTTAAAATGTTTTAAATAGTTTTTTTTTAAAAAAAAAGGTTTGTATCAATAGTTTTCTTAGTTTATTCTTTGTATAAACTGATTTGAAGATTTTTACAATCAAGCTTTGTTAATGAAATTAATCAGATGGCAGATGGTCCTGTGTTCAAACTCTGGCATCTCCAGTACAGATAGAAATTCAGACAGCAGTTGATGGGAAAGAAACAAAATGGAAACCAGGCTTCCAGGACCATAATTCTGCACCTAGTATCATATTTTATATTTGCCTTGTGCAATTGCAGAAGTGTGTTGTGGAAAGCACGTAACCCAGATTTGGAACTGGCGAACCATAGTAGGGTCCTTATCCTTTACACACACACACACACACACACACTTGAGGCTAGTAGTTCTATAACTTCTGGATATTAAACAGACTCATTGCTTCAACTTATCGTCTTAGTTCTTGCTCCACCACCTTCCTCAGGCCATTCTAATTTTCCTTGGACTAAGATCTCCCATTTTTTTCTGGCACTAGCTGCAGAATAATTTTCATTTGGCCTAAAAAAATTAAACTTGAAATGGGAGAACAGCCCCCTTTTTCTCCTAACGAAAGAGCTATGTGAGATGGCAAAGGGCTCTTTCTAACAAGAGTGTAGATACATTTTCTAACTTCATTAAAGGTGCTTGCCCCGGGAGTGGATTTTTATTTTTTTTAATACACCTTAGAATAATTCTAAAATAGCTGAACCTCATTTTTAACAAGAGAAATAAGTAGAAAAGTAATTGGCCAGCTAAGGAATACTTTAAAACCCAGCAAATAGCAGGGAGAGCTTCCTGAAATAGATTGCCAGTGTTTCCATAAAGGTAAAGGTAAAGGTACCCCTGCCCGTACGGGCCAGTCTTGACAGACTCTGGGGTTGTGCGCCCATCTCACTTAAGAGGCCAGGGGCCAGCGCTGTCCGGAGACACTTCCGGGTCACGTGGCCAGCGTGACATCGCTGCTCTGGCCAGAGCCAGAGCCAGAGCCAGAGCCGCACACGGAAACGCCGTTTACCTTCCCGCTGGTAAGCGGTCCCTATTTATCTACTTGCACCCGGAGGTGCTTTCGAACTGCTAGGTTGGCATATCACATATTAATTGGCAACAGCCCATTTGGAAACCCGTAAAAAGCTGGGGAGGTGGCAAGAAATTGCAAAATACAAAGGTGCCAGTTCTCTTGATTTCATCTTTTGCAAGAAGCAGGGGAATCTTATAGGCAGAAATCACAATCCTCACGATGATAAAGTAATAAGGCTGTGATTTCACTTCTGCAGAGAAGAGGCTGAAAAGTAAGAGCTTGGCTCCTAAATGGGGAAAAAGCAGCAAATAACCCATATTAATAAAAGTACATTAGTATTAATTCAGTACCAAGGCAAGTGCAATTTAAGTTAATTTAAATCCATGGTTTGTATCCAACTAAGCTCTGCTCAGAGTTCACCCATTGAAATCAATGAACCAAAGCAAGCAATGCCCATTGATTTCAGTGGACCCACTCTGAATATGACTAACTCTGGATACCACCCAGTATATTTAAACATGCCTAATTCGGCAGGCGATCAAGTAACGTACAGAATTTACTATTGCAGGGTGTCATTGACAACTACTAGCTTAGATGGTTTCAAAATGGGGTACGTAAATCAATAGGCAATAGGTTGGCCCATATTGTGGACATTTCAGGAGAAGCTAATATGGTACCCTCTAATGTTGGACTCCAGTGCCCATCAGCACCCCACCAAGGTGGCCAGGGCTCAGGAATGATGGGAGTTACAGTCCAACAACATCCAGAGGGCACAACATTTGTAATCCATGGAGCATTGGACTAGGCTGGGTAAGATCCAGGCTCACATCTGTACTAGGGAAAGTCACTGGGTGACTTGGGCAGCCACTATCTCAGGCGTCCCTAAACAAAGGTCCGCGGGCCGGATAAGGCCCAAGGGACTCATTTATCCAGCCCGTGGCGAAGCCTGCTGCCGCTGCCCACTCTTACCGGCGCTGCGTAGCTATTTCCGGGTCGGAGAAGCACCGGAAATAGCTTTTGCCTTGGAGGAGGCCCGTGCACATGCGCACAAGCTATTTCCGGTGCTCCTCTGACCTGGAAGTGCACCGGAAATAGTGTGTGCGCACGCACTCCCCCACCCTCTGGCCCACCGTGCGATCGGCTGGAGGCACGGTAAGTTTGCTGACCTCTGCACTATCTCCTAACCTAACCTGCTTTTGAATATTAATTCAGCCCCCCCCCCACGTGTTGCAACTGCGCAAGCAAGCAACCATTTTAAATTTCCCACAATGCCCCAGAGCAGCACATGGAGGGCATTGTAGGAAACAAAAGAGTGCCAGGCCAACCTAACTGCTGCCAGACAAGGCTAGTTCCCGAGAGGAAACTGTATCCCTTCTCTTCTGCCCACAGGATGTCAAAAGGGAAAAGTGTCTACCATTCCTCTGCTTTTTGAAGTAGCCCAGCTCTTCCTAAGTTTAATAAAAGTTGCAGCCTATTTGCATGGCAGCCAAGCCCAAGAGTGGGCTCCCCTTGCTTCCTTCCCGTTTGAGAGAATCACATATAGTTCTCGTCCAGGCCCTGGGAGACTTAATTAAATGTGTTAATTCTGCAGCCTCCTGCTGTAATTTGTCAAGTAGGTTTGTTTTAAGTCTCACAACCCTAAGGTCAGAGATGGAGTGTCCAGGGAGACGGAAATGCTCCATTGCTTCAGTTTTCCATGTTTCTGTCTGAAATGGCTGGTCTGTTTGTCTTTATTTTCTTACAGAGGGACCAGCCTCCTTGACCAATGTAAAGTACACAGTGTTCTCAGGCATACATAGGAATTAGTGCTTTGTACCACACAGCTCAGGACGCGGGTGACACTGTGGGTTAAACCACAGAGCCTAGGACTTGCCAATCAGAAGGTCGGGGGTTTGAATCCCCGCGACAGGGTGAGCTTCCATTGTTCGGTCCCTGCTCCTGCCAGCCTAGCAGTTCGAAAGCACATCAAAGTGCAAGTAGATAAATAGGTACCACTCCGGCGGGAAGGTAAACGGCGTTTCCGTGCGCTGCTCTGGTTCGCCAGAAGTGGCTTAGTCATGCTGGCCACATGACCCGGAAGCTGTACTCCGACTCCCTCGGCCAATAAAGCGAGATGAGTACCGCAACCCCAGAGTCGGCCACAACTGGACCTAATGGTCAGGGATACCTTTACCTTACCACACAGCTCAGGGATGAGGAACCTGTGGGTCTTCAGAAGTTGTTGCACTCCAGCTCCTATCATCCCTGACCACCTGGGGCTGATGGGAGTTGGAGTCCAACAACACTCAGGCCATATCTGCACCTTACATTTAAAGCCATATTATACCACTTTAACCACCGTGGTTTTCCCTGAAGAATCTTGGGAACTTTGGTTTGTTAAGGGTGCTGAGAGTTGTTAAGAAATCGCTATTCTCATCAAGCTGCAATTCTCTCTTTTTTTGTATATAATTTTTATTAAATTTTCTGTTTTACTATTTTAAATACTCATTTTTACATCCTTAAAATATCAGTGACTTCCCTTCTTCTCTTTCCATGTTTCATTTTACATATCATAAATCCCTGCATATTTTACAAAAACTATACCATTCAGTATTGCATTATTACATCCATCATAACTTATTTACACTGTTGAAGTTATCTTGATGCTGCCAGCTTTTTCAGTTGTACAGAGTTATTTCCCATATATTCAATATACGTTTTCCAGTCTTCTTTAAACATTTGTTCTTCTTGTTCTCTTATTCTTATGTTAAGTCTGCAAGTTGTGCATATTCTGTCAACTTAAGTTGCCAATCTTCTTTGGTTGGGAGCTCGCTCGTTTTCCATTTTTGGGCTAACGAAACAGGGGCTGCAGTTGTTGCATACATAAATAACCTTTTTTGACACCTGGGAATTTCTGTGTGAATTATCCCCAACAGAAAGGACTCTGTTTTTTGGGGGAAAGTACTTTTAAACATTTTTTTTCCAATTCATTGTGGACCATTTCCCAATACTCTTACCCTTTTACAAGTCCGTCGCATATGAAAGAACATTCCCTCAACCTCTTTGCATCTCCATAGTTCCCTGGGAAGAAGGATTATCTATTAAATGGCTCTGAGGATTGTAGCTCTGGGTTGTTTGAAGGTGCTTGGATGAGAGGAATGAACTGAGGGTTGGGTGCTTACCTGGGAATCGCAGGTGGGGAGGCAAACAGGTTCTGCTGGTGGGCATCTTTTTGGCCACTGTAAAAGCAGAGTGCCAGACTCGAGGGGCTTTTGACATGATCCAACAAGGCCCTACTTACGTTCTGAAGCTTGTCTAATCCAGTGGCATTCCTCTGTGGGCTGGTTTCAACTCAGAGGCTGCCATTTCCCAACCTCTTATACAGTGGTACCTTGGGTTAAGAACTTAATTCGTTCTGGAGGTCCGTTCTTAACCTGAAACTGTTCTTAACCTGAAGCACCACTTTAGCTAATGGGGCCTCCCGCTGCCGCCGTGCGATTTCTGTTCTCATCCTGAAGCAAAGTTCTTAACCTGAGGTACTATTCCTGGGTTAGCGGAGTCTGTAACCTGAAGCGTCTGTAACCCAAGGTACCACTGTATCTGGGTTAAAAGAAAATAGTGTGGTTTCCTGAAGTGGGTTATTTTGCCAGGCTTTTCATAAAGAAGCCAAGGGTTCACACTGTGGGTTTTTTACGAGGGTGGCAGCGGAAGAAATCCAGGCAGCTGTGAGGCCTGCAGGGAAGGAAAACAGAACTGTAGAGCAGGGACCCAGTCCTCTGTTTTTCCCTACTCTGGCTCCATCTAGTGACAAATCCAAAGGGAAATGCAGAATGATATATGCAGGGCTCCTCCAGATCACCAGTTTTCTCAGCAATCTTCCTGATTTGCTCACATAAAGCTTAGGAGGTTAGGCCATGTGTGTTCTTTATTGAGCAGCTGTTCTGATTTATGCACAGGGACATTATATGACAGTGAGCATTTATCCCAATTTGCCTGCACAGCATTTACATTGTCTTCCCTTTAACCAGTTTGTTCATCCCATACTTTTCAGTGCATTTCCCCATCACTTTCCTAACTGCAGAAAGTATGTGGGGTTTTTTTTAAGAATCCCTGCGACAGGGTGAGCTCCCGTTGCTCAGTCCCAGCTCCTGCCAACCTAGCAGTTTGAAAGCAGGTCAAAGTACAAGTAGATCAATAGGTACCACTCCGGTGGGAAGGTAAACAGCGTTTCCGTGCGCTGCTCTGGTTCGCCAGAAGTGGCTTAGTCATGCTGGTCACATGACCTGGAAAAACTGTCTGTGGAAGCGGACAAACGCCGGCTCCCTCAGTCAGTAAAGCGAGATGAGAGCCCCAACCCCAGAGTCATTTGCGACTGGACTTAATTGTCAGGGGTCCCTTTACCTTACTGTCATAGAATCATAGAGTTGGAAGGGACCGTGAGGATTGAGTCCATTCTCCTGTAATGCAGGAATCTTTTGCCCAATGTGGGGCTTGAATTAAGAGTCTCGTGTTCTTCCGAGGTTGAAATAACCTCATTCTTCTCCCAACGTTTGTTGAGCAAGTTGCTCACTTTGAGCTGCTTGCAGTGCAGCACTCTTGCTGCCATCTTTGCCTCCTTTTCCTGCGAGTTCTGGCATCACAGATTTGGAAGGGACCCTGAGGATCATCTAGTCCAACCCCCAGCAATGCAGTAATATGCAGCTGTCCCATACAGGGATCAAACCTGCAACCTTGGTGTTATCAGCACCACGTTCTAACCAACTGAGCTATCCATGCTCGGGACATATCTTTAGGACAAACGTCCAGGATCCTATTTAGCAGAATGAGGAGGGTCTCTAAACACAGTAGGGCTAGCTCACTACATTGCGATGTAAGGCAATTAAGTGCAGAGACTACAATTATTGAATTGCTCCTGGCCAGACATATGACTTCTCTGAGCTGGAAGAATTGTGGCAGCTTCTAGATCAGGCTAGAACTTTGCCTTGGTAATACCAGTATTCACTGGTTTCTAATCTGTGGCTATGGGTGGCCCAGCCCTGAGGCTTTCAAAATCAGGTTGCCACCTTTTCAAGTGGGACTCCTCTGCCTTTATCAGCTGTGTGACAGGCGGAAAGCCAGAGTTTAACACCTTTCCCCAATCAACTCACCCCCATGCTTCGAAAAGCTTTACCTGTTGCATTCCTGTCTGTGCTGCAGCTGCCAAATGCACAGGAGTCACATCATGATGGGGAGGCAGCAACCCTACGGAATACATTTGCCTTTTCTCATCCTTAAGAGAACCAGAGATCTGATTCTGCTGCTTCCCCTTCCACCGCTGGAACAGACGCACCTGCAGAGCCAGACTTTTCGCTGGCAGCCATCGCCATGCCCCGATTTGCATCAAAGAATGGGCCCTTCTCTTTTCAGCCTAAACTTCTTGCTTCATGAGCAAAGGGAGGGATTAACATGTGCAGGAAACCCTGGCTGAAAAGTAGCAGGCCAGCCAGCTGAGGATTAGCATCACCAGCACAAAGCGGCTGCAGTCATTAGTGTGAAAGTCTGCCACAGACTCCGTAATGCCCTACAAGGTGTTAATCTGCTCAGGAACCTTGCCTTCCATTAAAGACGGCTGCGCTGGGGGGCTAAACCATATAGGCAGGAACTTCTCGCCACGGCCTCTGCAAGGAACTGTGCCCGCTTACAGCACCAGCGATGATGCCAGGGGAATGCGAATGCAGAGCCATCCAATCAATGCAGTGGCAGGAAAACTGGAGATGCTGACCTAACCTTAAAAGCAGCTTTGTGGCTCCTTCTTATAAGATGTGGGGAAACAACAGCTGGGCAATAACACTCCTTCATTCTGGCACGCAGGGCTCCTCGCACTGTCCTCCTTTTCTCCAGAGCAGTTATTGAGATCAATCGGGCCAGAGTCCGGCAAGAGCTGATCTTGCACTTTCTGCACTCGCAAATATCACAAAGCAAGCATCTGTTTCCTGCGCTTATTGTTCCAGTATTTCACTGGATGAGGATATTAGTAGTGTTCAAGTTCCCATCCCTAGAACAAATCAGGGATCAATGTTCTGCTCAGTGTCTCTTGGTCC
This sequence comes from Podarcis cretensis, assembly GCF_951804945.1. NCBI lineage: Eukaryota > Metazoa > Chordata > Lepidosauria > Squamata > Lacertidae > Podarcis > Podarcis cretensis. Next base: position 34,052,272 of record NC_137185.1, on the reverse strand, counting down.
AGCAGTATGCTCTCTCTTTTTTTGGCATAAAGCAGAGGCTATTTCTCTGACAAATGTTGACATGGCAACCTGCCAGGAAAAAAAAAAGAACAACAGCTAAAATGCAGCTGGAGGTGGAGATTCCTCATCTCACCATGTATGCTGAACCTGACCTCCCTCATCAAATAAGTTTCTTTGTTATCACCACCACAGAACATGGCTGGACATATGAATTGCCCTGTGTCAGCACTACAGAGCATGAGTGTGAATTGCCCCTTAATTTCCCAGTTCACAGGTGTTAACAATCAGCAGAGTTGATCCAAAGATGCCTGTTTGCAAAAGGGTTTGTCTGTCAGGAGCTCGGCCTACACTCGAGTAGGACCCTGGCAGAGACACATGACCGAATGGCATGTTCTCTCCCTCCTGGTCGATCATTAGAGAGCTTCAAAAGCTTTCTTCAGCCTGAACAACACAGCAACCGATGCCAACAGACACACTTAGGGATCCGGAGAGTTTGTGCAACTTTCGTAACAGACCCTCAGCAACTCAGCATTTTGGCTAATCTACTTCATTTACATATAAACACACACGGAGCACTGCAACATGGCTCCCTCTCTCTCTAGCATCAGACAGCAAAGAGAAAAAGAACAAAGGAACACTTCCTTTCCACTTCACGGAACACAGTAACACAAGCATCCTGTCTTCGTCACTTCCCACTCTGTGGAGTCAAAACATACACCATCATGTGACAGACAACAATCCCATGACTGCAATCACGGAGCAGGAATTCTAACATTGTCTCTGCATAAAGATGTGGGGAGATGGTCTGAGTGGGCGAGCTAGATTTTGCTTTTCCTCACCATTTGTGCCTGGATAGCTCAGTTGGTTAGAACATGGTGCTGATAACATCAAGGTTGCAGGTTTAATCCTGTATGGGACAGCTGCATAATCCTGCTTTGAAGGGGGTTGGACTAGATGATCCTCAGGGTCCCTTCCAACTCTACAATTCTATGATTTTCCCAGTTTTCCCCATGTCTGACACTTCCCTTGGAAATGCAACTGTCCTTGGCTGTCAATCTGCACCAGGTTCCTCCTATTAAACTCTGTACAGGAAAACAGGGCTGGCCCTACCATTAGGCAGGTTTTCTTACTTACAGAAGCTGATTTTGGGTGTCATGAAAGGGCTGCAGATTATTGATTATTCACTTTAGTATTGTAGCTGGTGATGAAAAAACAGGCTTGTAGGATTTTGATCTTCTGGTGCCAAAACATCTTCATCGGCCTTGAGTGATATTCAGCTTGACATGAGGCAGACGCAGCGATGGGAGAGGGGATTTGATTCACTTCTCATTTAAAGGCAGACTGAAGGTACCTTTCGAAATTTGCATTTTTCCAATTTTTGCAATGCAGTTCACCAACAAAGTAATGTGTATAAAAATGCATATACTGAAGTGTGCGTAGAAATGTGTGTGAATTTGCTTTTCAGAATTGTGTATATTAAGAAAAACAGCATACAAAAATGTGTGGAGAAGGAGAAATTCACACTGAAATTCTGGTGAATTTTCACAAGTAGTTTTATTTTTAAATTGCAAACCAACGTGGAAATGTAGAGAACCCAACTTCCAATTTGAACTCAGAGAAACTGAAATCGACAGATCTGCCCACGCTTAGGCACCACCCTTCTTGTGCTTTGACTGCTAAATTAAAATATCTCCCTTCTCCCCACCTTCTGATAATTGGTCAGTTTTGTTGGGGGCTAGTTTGTTTTAGCTAAAGGGGCTCTTGTTAGGTTTTCATTTTATTTTTTAAAACAGTGTTTTGGATCTTGTGTGATTCTTGTTAACATTTTGAGAACCTCCTGGAAGGGGAATTTTGTTGTCAGTGGTGGTAAAAATGTATTTTAAATAAATAAAAGTAAAAGAGGGACTGTGGTGTATCTTTCAGAAACTGGGACCGGAAAGGATTTGCTGGCGGTCATGCACAGTTGGTGTTTCAGAACTGTGCTGTTGCCCCCGAGGTTCCTGTTCATCCAGGAAATTCCATCAGATAAGCTATGGATGCAGGAGCTGATAAGAACACAAAGAATGCATGCATATATATATATATATATATATATATATATATATGAGAGAGAAATGCCAACTGGTCAGGAAAGGCGTGAGAAGGGGAAGGTCAGGAGACAGGAGTATATAAACAGCTAGACTCTGAAGGACCTAAGCAGCTGGCAGGCAGCAGAGAACGACGCGCTTCCCATTTACCTGGCAAACCTAATCTGCAAAGATTTTAATTAAAGATTTTAAGAAATTGGTTTTATGCAAATGACAGTGTGGAGGGTTCTCTTCCTCTTGCTTTGAAGAAGGATACAGAACTCCAGCGAGGAGGAAGCCTGCAGCGGCCTCCGTCTATGCCTGCACAGGCAGCGCTTACGATTTCTATCACAACTCTCGTGATATTTGAGGGTATTTTTAAACCCCGCTGCTGGGAACCAGATTTGGAGGGGGAAGGCACTTTTCTTTTTCATGTCTTTTAAAAAGCGGGGAAGGATTTGAAAGTTTTTCTCTTTTTTAAAAAAAAAAATTTAAATGAAGCAACGCAGCTAAAATTTGAAGCAATAAAGCAAAATAACAGAAAGGATATCGAGGGTGGGGAACTTTCAAAGGAGAAACGAATGTTCTTCCGGGCAAGGGGAAATATGCACCATCCCTTTAAAGCACATGGGTTCCCCCCTAGGACCTGGGGAACGGTAGTTTGCTCAGGGTGCTGGGAATTGTAGCTCTGCGGTAGATAAACTGCAGCTCTCAGGATTCTAGGGGGGGGGGGGATTTATTTATTAGTTACCGTAAATTTATATACCACCCTTCAGACCTGAGACCTCCGGTGATAGAGCAGTATATAAATTCATTAATAAAATAAAATAATAAAATAAATTAATAAAATAATAATTGATCAGAAGATCTTAGGGCGGTTCACACATTTGCAGCATCCAGTGAGCAGTGAACATACCCTGGTTTTGGATTCCTTAGTAGCTTCGGGCTGGCCACTCTTTCCCCATCTTTAAAATGGGTAGAATAGTAGGAACAAAGGAAGGCGCCTTGTGCCAACTCAGACCATTGGCTCTCCTAGCTCAGTAATGTCTACACTGACTTGCAGGTGCTGCAGTCCTTCAAGATTTGAAATGGAGTCATTCCCAGCTAACATGGTCATGTGTCCTTTGGGACCACTCACGACCTCCCGGTCTAATCTACCTCATCCAGAAGAAAGACACACCTAGCAAAACGTTCTAGACACAGGTGTGAGCAGTTTTGCCTTTGCCACGCGATTTTCCCCTGGAAAAAGAAACCCCTCTCCTTAGTACTAAATTGGAGCAAATGGCCATTTGTTCCAATTCAGTGCTAGAGATTGGATTTTCCCAGGGGGAAAAAGAGGTGTGGATGAGCCTGGAGCAAGAGGACATGTCACCTTGCCACCTAACTGTGGGATGTGATCCATGAGAGGCAGTCAAGTACGACATTCCTTGTTATGCTAGAGAAGACATGCGAGGGAAAGTTTCCTGTTCCTCCTGGGCTGGAGCATGCTTCCCGTTGCATGTGATAGAAGGTGGGTGTGACCTAACCTGTCCAGGTAACAAAAGAATGAGTCACGCAGCACTTCCCTCTTTCTGACTTCCTTCTTCGTTTGACCAGCTTTTAGCTAGGACTGCTCTGCTAGCTCTCAGCTAGCAGAAGCACTGGGATTATTCCCCCATATGGGATAGATCCACATGTACATGTTTGTAACTAAGTCTGCCTTCAGGAATCCAACTGTGAACTGATGTGAGTAAACTTCTTTTATTGACTTTGAATAAGACCTTGGCGTCTTTATTCTTTTAAGAGGGATTCAAGGGAACTTACCAGGAACGTACAATTCAATCTGAGACAGACTGAATTGTATAATAGTGAGAAGCTCACACGAGCCTGCAACCAGCCATCAACTGTGCATATAAAAAGGGGAATGCAACTCTGCTAAGTAAAGGAACTTGCTAGCGCAAGTTAGGAAGGATATTGATAAACAATATATCCTCTCCCGCCACCCTGCACATTCCCACACTAACCATATTCAATTTGAAAATCACCACAAGAATTGGGCCTTAGTGGAGTCATTGTTATTCCAGCTTAAACTGTGGCATCCTACATCCTTTCAGATTTGCTGCTGGTTGTTAAGGTTATGATTTAGCTGCTTCTGGGGATCTATTCCCAGTCATCTCTGTGAGATCATGGTACAACCTTCCTCCCCCACAGCAAGTCTCTGCAACAGAAGTGGCCGATGTGGGAGTTCCTTCCTTGCCCATCACAGCCTTGAACAGGAGGGATGCAGGTAGCTGAAAATCCACTTTGGGGAAGCCAAAGGAAGCATTTCTGAAGTAAGATGAGCAGAACAAACAGCTCAGAGGAGGAACCCAGCCAACCAGAAAGCTGAGGTGCAAATGGGTATCAGGAGGCAGCTAACAATGTAATGGATTGTACAGAAGCTGACATAAAGCGGCCAGAGAGGACAGCAGGCAGAAGAGGCCTTGATGCCTTTTGCAGATGACTACATTCTTGCTAGGGAAAAACAAACACACATGGAGTACTATCCAGCTCCCTTGGGTATGAACGCGCCCATTTCAGTTGCTTCAGAGTGTAAAGACTCGCCAGGAAACCCTGTAAATCAAAGCAACTCACTAAAATGATTTAACAGCCTATGAATCTACAGAAGGGTGCCTTGAGAGTTCTGGCAGCTTCGCAGATGCCCAATAGATGCAATCCATCCAAGGGAGGATACCAATTTGCTGGACTAGAATTTCATCAGCAAGTCTCATTCTAGCTGTTTTAAGGCTCGGTGGAGACTGGGGCTTGAATACAACAATGTTATACTCAGTGTAGTCCCACTGAAATTAATGAGCCTAAGTTGGCACTCATTATCTTGAATGGACCTACTCTTGAGTAGAACTAGCATCAGATACAAACCAACATTCTGTTTCTGCCATTGTAAGTGTTAAATTCAGCACTGTGATGCAAGGAAGGTCACACTGATTAAAGGTAAAAAAGGTAAAGGTACCCCTGCCCGTACGGGCCAGTCTTGACAGACTCTGGGGTTGTGCGCCCATCTCACTCAAGAGGCCGGGGGCCAGCGCTGTCCAGAGACACTTCCGGGTCACGTGGCCAGCGTGACATCGCTGCTCTGGTGAGCCAGAGCCGCACACGGAAACGCCGTTTACCTTCCCGCTAGTAAGCGGTCCCTATTTATCTACTTGCACCCGGGGGTGCTTTCGAACTGCTAGGTTGGCAGGCGCTGGGACCAAGCAGCAGGAGCGCACCCCGCCACGGGGATTCGAACCGCCGACCTTTCGATCGGCAAGCCCTAGGCGCTGAGGCTTTTACCCACAGTGCCACCCGCGTCCTAATTACTGCTCTTTAATTAATTAATTTAGACTGATTACTGCTCTTTAATTAATTAATTTGACACCTTTTTTTACAACAGATGAGTCACAAAGCAACTTACGTTAAAGTACAGTAAAAGAGAAAAGAACAAGCATCGCCATAATTAATACTGAAAGTGCTCAGTCAAAACAATCAACTAACAAGGAAAATATCCTTCCCCACCTATCCAAAAGAGGGGCACCAAGAAGTTAATGGCCAGAAAAGTGAACCATGTCAAGCCCCAAATGCTTGGGAGAGCAAGAAAATCTTTGCCTGACATCTAAGAGCTGGCAATGTTGGTGAGTCTTGTGGGGTAGAGGGTCTATCATCACTTACTGCTGTTTTGAATGGTCACAAGGTAGCAAGCCTCATTTTGTAATAAGCATCTGTGTAGATCTACCAGGTCCTACTTGCTATCTCCAACTCCTCCAAAGATTCCATCAAAGGTGTCTCCAAAAATTTTTACACATCACTTGGGAAGACAGGCGAACTAATATCAGTGTACTGGAAGAAGCAAAGATCACCAGTGTTGAAGCAATGATTCTTCAACATCAACTTCGTTGGACTGGTCATGTTGTGCGGATGCCTGATGATCGTCTTCCAAAGCAACTACTCTATTCCGAACTTAAAAATAGAAAGCGTAATGCTGGTGGTCGACAAAAGAGGTTTAAAGACTGCCTCAAGGCAAATTTTTAAAAATGTAGTATAAACACCAACAACTGGGAAACACTTGCCTATGAGCACTCCAATTGGAGAACAGCCTTTACCAAAGGTGTCATGGGCTTTGAAGACACTCAAACTCAGAATGCAAAGGAGAAACGTGCTAAGAGGAAGGCATGCTTGGCAAATTCACACTGTGATCAACTCTCGCCCGGAAACCAATGTCCCCACTGTGGAAGGACGTGTGGATCCAGAATTGGCCTCCACAGTCACTTACAGACTCATTGTTAAAACCGTGTTTATGGAAGACAATCTTACTCGGCTATGAGTGATCGCTAAAGAAGAAGATCGGTGTAGACAATTCAGAGACAATGCATGTTCTGACTTGGTATAAGGTAGAGTCCTATGTGTCCATGAGGATGACCCTGTGGGGGTCACAAAGGGGAGTTCTGCTTCCAAAAATGATATTGCCCTGCATGGGTGTGTTCATGCTCTAAATTAAATTGTTCCCACTTAGCTCAAGTTACACAGGCATTTGTAACAGAGCTGAATATCTGACAACTTTCATTTAGCCAGCGCCCCCGATCACTAATGCCAATCCTCAGAGCTCCACTCGTTCGCTGGAAATTTCATGGGTACTTCCAGAAGGGCCAAACCAATAAAACGTGATTGCCCTGGTTACCACACACAATGAGATCTCCAGCGAGGGAGCCCTAAAGAACTCCATTAACGTTTATAGGTGCTGAATTAAAAGTACAGATTCAATTAAGAGACACAGCTACGGAGACATAGCGGTTGGCGAAAAGCAACGGGTCGATGGGGGGAGGCAGGAATGTGGGAGATCTGGCAGAGTCCCTCTCTCATCTGCTGAAGGAGGCCATGCTGATGTGCCTAGGTGAACACGCACATGCAGGCCACACCGCCCAGCCATCCGTTTTATCTTGTGCTGCCCCGCAGGCAGCTGTCGGAAGTGAACCGAGAGCCAAGACAGGGCACTGGAGCCGAGGACCAGGCAGAGGCACACCAGAGCTGAGAATGGGCCACTTAATGCATGACCAGAAGACAGGAAATGCATCATCCAAAAAGAAAAGAAAAAGAGAGGCGGGTGGGGTGGGAGACAAACACACACACACACACACACACACACAAGATTTGCATCAAATGTGCATATGCTAATTTATATCTGTAGACGGAGCGCGTTACTTCTGGGTTTTGCTGCTCGCGCATGCGCAGACACTCAAAATAAGGTCACGCACATGCGTGGAAGCGGCAAAAAGAGACCCGCGCATGCGCAGACGCGCCGTCACATCTTACGTTCCATTCAGGATGCAGCCAGCGTGACAAGCTGCATCTGGCGAGCCAGCGCAGCACACGGAAGTGCCATTTACCTTCCCGCCAGTAAGCGGTCCCTATTTATCTACTTGCACTTTGATGTGCTTTCGAACTGCTAGGTTGGCAGGCGCTGGGACCGAGCAACGGGAGCGCACCCCGCCACGGGGATTCGAACCGCCGACCTTTCGATCGGCAAGCCCTAGGCGCTGAGGCTTTTACCCACAGCGCCGCTACACCATTGTGCAGGAACAAGTCCCACTGGGCCTTGTGGGGCCTACTTCCGGCATACAGGCTTGCGTTGTAAAAGGATCGCAAAGAAGATATTGTACACTTGGGAAAGTTCAGAGAAGGGCAAGCAACATGAACAGGAGGTTGTCACACCTTCGGCGTAAGGAAAAGCTAAAGTGTTCTGGTTCTTTTAGTTTAGGGAAAAAAGCAAGAGGGCACATAATAAAGTTTTATAACCTGGTTCAGGGTATGAAGTAACTGGAAAGAGAAATAAGGTCCCCCCCACCACTTTCTTTTCTTATCAGGACTTGGAGAGGGTCACCCAATGTCTTTGACTCTCCAGATTCAATAATAATAATAATAATAATAATAATAATAATAATAATAATTTATTTATACCCCGCCCATCTGGCTGGGCCTCCCCAGCCACTCTGGGCGGCTTCCAAAAAACCCCCAGATACAGTGGTACCTCGGGTTAAGTACTTAATTCGTTCCAGGGGTCCATACTTAACCTGAAACTGTTCTTAACCTGAAGCACCACTAATGGGGCCTCCTGCTGCCGCTGCGCCACCAGAGCACGATTTCTGTTCTCATCCTGAAGCAAAGTTCTTAACCTGAAGCACTATTTCTGGCTTAGTGGAGTGTGTAACCTGAAGCGTATATGTAACCTGAAGCATATGTAACCCGAGGTACCACTGTATTTGAAAACACTGTTATACACTTGACCATCTTTGAACATCACAAGATGTTTCACATAGTAGTAGCACCACCTAGTGAGCTGATTTAGAAATACTTAAAAAAACCCAAACATCTAGGACAGAGCTTTCCAATCTGTGTATCGTGACATGTTAAGTGTGTCGGCTGCAGTGTGTCGATGTGTCCCATGAATGCTCCTGGCGCTCTTCCAGGGCCTGGGAAGGGGTTAGTTTAACCTCCAGTTTGCTAGTAAATCCGAATTACCATGTCACGAAGCGATGCATGTCTAAAAAGTGTGTTACCCGCATGAAAAGTTGGAAAGCTCGGAACTAGAGGAATCTTCTGTTCACATTACAAAGTAATAACTCAGATTTGAAGAGCGGTAAATAAATATCGCCTCAAAGACAATTGACTGTTCACACATTCAGCTGAGAGTCATCAGGTGGGAAGAAATGTTTGGTGTAAATGCAAATGGCTGAATCAAAGCACCATGCTACCACTTTAAACAGTCATGGCTTCTCCCAAAGAATTCTGGGAGCTGTAGTTTGTTAAAGGAGCTGAGGGTTGTTAGGAGACCCCTGTTCCTCTCCCAGAGTGGTTTGACAGTCAGTCCCTCTTCACAAGGAATTCTGGGAACTGTAGTTGCATGAGGGGAATAGCAGGCTCTGAACTGAACAACTCTCAGCACCCTTTACAAACTACAGGCCCCAGAAGTCCCTGCGTCAAGCTATCACTGTTTAAAGTGGTATTGTAGTGCTTTAAGCTTATGGTGTGTGGCCTTAGATACCTCTTTTTGCGACTTGGGTGCTGAATGTTTTTTTTTTTTTTTAAATGATATTTATTAAGATTTTCCAATTACAGCAAAATAAAAAAACAAAAAATCCAATTTTAAAATCTTTTTCCCAATAACATCTTTTCAGGACTTCCCCTCCCCTCCCCCTCCTGTATTCCAATTCTTACAAATAAACAAGAAAATTCAACAAATTCTTATCCCAAATTTAAACTTATTATCATTGACCCAATTTTAAAAATATTTTCCCATCCCCTAAAATCGACCTGTTCCCTTCCGCGAGTTCCCCCCTTTAATATGCAATACAGATTAAAATAGAATTTTTTTTTTTTTTTTAAAAATGATTTTACACCCTTTGGATTCCAAATTTCCCTCCCCCCTTTCCCGGTTGCGTTCCCAATGTTCCTCAACGTCTGATGTCTTCCTGGAGTTCCCACATCTCTCTAAGCCATAGTCCTTTCCCAGTCATCTTTAATTTCGAATGTCCAATCTTGGAAGGAGTCTGTCTCAGAAAAGGCCCATTTCTTCCATCCAGATTTTTATATCTAGGAGTAAAAACTCCAATTTTATTTCTTTAAGCCTGTCAAATCTGGATGTCCCAAATGTTCCCACTTCCAACTTTGTCCAGTTCTTATTATTTTTGTTGTTCTTGTTGATCTCGTTCCTCCTTTTTTTTTTCCCCCCCTACTCTCCTGCACAAATGTTCTAATTCCAAAAGCTTCTAATTCCTCTGCAGAGGCTTGTTATTCAGGAACAAAACATTACGTCAAGTCCCTTTCATTCTTCAATAGATAAATCTATTGTCTTCTTTAGTGTGTAGACCTCTGTAGACAAAATAGTGTTCCATTTCTGCAGTTTCCCAGGAGATAGAAAGTTCTGTTCAAATTCCACGCCAACAATACTTGTAATATCCCTCGGCTCCTCTAGGTGGTTTGCAATAACTGAATTCCCTTCCAGATCACGTCAACCAGTCAAAATAACTTGTTATTCCTTGTTTAAAACAATTTGTATCCAATTTGTAACAAATGTAACCGGCAAAGTCCTCGTAACAAAGTTCTCTATTTTATTCTTCCGCTTTGACAGCTCTTTGACAGCTGTCAAAACCTCTATTTCTCTTCTCCCGGCGCTCTCACAAATCGCTCCCGGGGTTCCGGGGGGGGGGGGGGTTTGCTTTTTAGTTCAATTCAATTCCACTTTTCTCCTCCAGCTCAGTCTTATGATTTTCCCTCGCGAAGTTAATAACCTTGTCAAAGTAAGGTTGCTCTCGATCTTAGTTGTCAAATCCTTTGCTTTAACTCTTCTACAACAGGGGGGGGCTGACTTCCTTTTTGCGCCTCCCCCGCTCGCTCCGAATTTTTTAAAAAAATTTATCCCCCTTTTTAGTCCAGGTTCCGATTACTCACGGGTTATTCTTTTAAGTCCAGATTTTCAATAGAAGAAGTCAGCGCTCTCCGTCGAATGGCATGCGGCTTCGCTCGGCAGGGGAAGCGAAGGATGAATGTTGTTTTGTCTCATGCCAAGATTTGAGAACCTTTTAAAGCAAGCTTCTGTTACGAGTGGCTCAACCAACAAAGTGCAAGAGATGTCGAATGCGTGCTCAGAAGAAAATGGACCAGCCCCTCCACCTTGGCACATCTTCTTTCGTGCTTGAGATTCTTAAAGTCTGCAAGTGATCCTTCTCCAGAGACAACACTGGAGTTGGTTTTGCAATTCAAAGCACATGCACCAACAGAGTCCGCAAACAGCATGTATTTATCTTGCCCTGTGCATAAAAAATAAAAATAAATACCTCCCTTGCCTTCTCCTTTAAACACACAAACATCATAAATAAAGCAGGCTGAAATGTCTTTTTGTGTTCCTCCTTTTGGAGCATGTTTGAGAGGCTTTCATTTCAGCTTCTTTGCAAAGTATTTTGAGTAAGGTGACCAGATGAAAAAGAAGTCAGGGGTGCTGAAATTCCCTCTTCTAAATAGCTATTAAAGGTGTCAGACCTTTCTTTTTGCACCTTTATGTTTGAGCTACTTCCCTTAAGTTACCAGTAACTACACACACAAAAACAGGGATGGGGGCTCTGTGGTTCCAGATGTTGGTGGATTACAACTCACATCAGCAGTCTTCTTTGTGGCTATTAAAGTTGCAGGATCACTATCCTTGCTTCCCCCCACCTTCCTTATATTTAAGCTACTTTCCTTAGTTTACTAATACAGTGCACCCCCCACTCGCATACCCTATAAATTAGGGAAGGACCGAGCAGATGTTGCTGGGCCCCAACTTCCATCTGTGCCACACGGCCAATGTTTAGCTGCATGGTGGAGTTGTTCTTAAACTCTCATAATACCCATTGCATATCCCCAATGAATGTCAATGGGACTTACTCCTAATTCCCAATTCCTCAATTAAAACCTATTTAATTAATTAATTGGATTTAATTAAATATAGCTTGCTTATATGGTATACATCCTGGACTTGATTCGTATGTTAGGAAGTAACCAGTAACAAAATTTGTTACAATGACCACTCCCTACATCAAATGGGGGGGTGCCTTTTGTGTGGTTGCGCACAGCCCCCGGATCCCACTGTGGCTCCCAGTAGTATGGGCTGGCTTTGCCCTCCCCAGGCAGGATACCTCTGCTCTGGTCAGACCTCACCTGGAGTACTGTGTCCAGTTCTGGGCACCACAGTTCAAGAAGGACACTGACAAACTGGAACGTGTCCAGAGGAGGGCAACCAAAATGGTCAAAGGCCTGGAAACGATGCCTTATGAGGAATGGCTAAGGGAGCTGGGCATGTTTAGCCTGGAGAAGAGGAGGTTAAGGGGTGATATGATAGCCATGTTCAAATATATAAAAGGATGTCACATAGAGGAGGGAGAAAGGTTGTTTTCTGCTGCTCCAGAGAAGCGGACAAGGAGCAATGGTTCCAAACTACAAGAAAGAAGATTCCACCTAAACATTAGGAAGAACTTCCTGACAGTAAGAGCTGTTCAATAGTGGAATTTGCTGCCAAGGAGTGTGGTGGAGTCTCCTTCTTTGGAGGTCTTTAAGCAGAGGCTTGACAACCATATGTCAGGAGTGCTCTGATGGTGTTTCCTGCTTGGCAGGGGGGTTGCAATCGATGGCCCTTGTGGTCTCTTCCAACTCTATGATTCTATGATTCTATGATTCTACATCAGCCAATCGCCCACTCCCGCCTGGGGAGATGTTGCCAGGGGAGGAGGAGGGACCGCCCTGCCCACACAACGGAAGGTGAATCTTACCTGCGAAGTGTCAGTTGGCTCCAGAGTTTCTCCCACCTTGCCCTCCCTCAGTTAAGCTTTCTTTTGCAAGTTAACCTCTTCTCCACAGGCACTGCTACGTCATGGTCACTGTTGAAGGGCCGGAAAGGATTTTTCCTGCATTGGCAGGTTTTGCCTTCCCCATAGCAAAACAGCACAACTTTGGTGGTATCAGGCCTTGGGCAGAATCCTTTAGTCTATCTTCCTAAATGGGGGGGGGGGTGCGTGAAGCGGTGACCCACGCCCCCCTTGCGGCAGTGATCCCAGGGTTCCCCGTTAAGGGGGTCTTGAGGGGAGTCATTGGCCATACACCGAGAGGTTGTCATTGCTCTCCCCGACGACGATGGCGAAACAGGGGGTGGGCTCTCTGCTTGAACATATGTTCTCCAGAGCCAGCCCAATCTCCACACATTCTGGATAACCCTGATGTCTCTCAGATCCCCGGCTGGGGACTAGGAAGGATAAACGACCAATGCCTGAGCCAAGGTCTCCCTACATATGAAACTTAATTAAGTTGTAGCCAATTTTAATCCCATCGCACATTGTCTTGGGTCATTATTCTGCTCGGGGTCGCCTGGGGTTGGGGTAAGGATACCAGATTTTTTCCAAAGAATCCTGGGACACGTTTAAAAAAAATGGGGGGGAAAGATATTTTTAAAAATTAAGAAGTATCTTCTCTTCTGTGGTCTCTTCTGTCACATGCCCTTCCTCTGGGCCCCAGCCTGCTCTCTTGGAGCACTAGCCACCATGGAGTAGGCTCGGGTTGGGCCTGGGCTCGACCACATGTCCTTGCCCTCCTGGCAAGGTCAGGGCTCCCCTCTTTTTTCCCTTTTCTCTTTCTCTCTATTCCTTCTCCTTCTCCTCTCCTCCTTCTCCCTGCATCAGCTCCGGGGTTTTACTGGCCTCGGAGCGCCACTGGGCAGTTGGCTGGGTGGCCGGGCGTTCTCTCTCCCGGCTCAATTTGGGTCGCGGGGGGTGTGTGTCAGCGGTTCCCCCAGTTGACACGCCAGGTGTCCCCGGCTCTCCCTCGGCAGCGGCGGCGGCAGCGGCAGCCTCAGCAGCCCAGAGCCAGCTTAGTAGCACAGTTGGCTCTGGCTGGCTTCAGAAGCTGCTCGCTGCTGTGGCGCCCGCCATTTTGCCTTGCCGGAAGTCCCCATATGATGTGTCTTGTGCCTTTGAACCAATCACACAACCTTCATTCCCTACTAATAAATCTACAACACTTAAAATATATATCCGGGGACATTAAATGAATTCTGGGAACAGATTTGTAAATCCAGGGACTGTCCCCGGGAAATGGGGACATCTGTTAACCATAGGTTGGGGGGACTCCACCTGTCCATGCAAACATTACCATTCAGCCTGTTGCGCTCTATATGTTGTAACTATTGCATCTGCGTAACAAGGTATTGTATTTGTTTTGAAAATTGCAGCCTTGCAGAAGTTAATTCTGAAACAAGACCCACCGTTTCCAACGGGACTTACATCCAAGTAAGCGTGTATAGGATTGCCATTGATTCCTTGTAAGAGCCTGGTGCAGCACCCAGTTAACTGCTCTTACGGATTGCTTTGCATGCATTTTTCTCGCCCGCCTTTACTGGAGGAATCAGCACTTAATAAAATAACATCAGGCACAGATGTTGCTCAGTGTGTTAAGTTCCAAGGAGGTGAAGTCAATTAGACTTCAGGTTTATACTGTAAATAAACACTGCACTTGGCACCAGTGTGTTTAATAATACCAGTGGAAAGATCTGTTGGGTAATTAGTCTGACTGCCACCTTGGCACATATTTTCCCCGGCGGAGAAAAGATCAGGCTGTCTTCGGCAAAAAGGACCCTTTAAAAGATTAATTTATTTCCAGCATGTATTGCCTAAAAAAAAAAAAAAGGACTCGGGCACAAAACTGCACTTCACATCTGGAGAACAGGTCGGTTATTACACATCTGGTTACAATGTACCTCTTAATGAATAGTCGTGGTGGCTCTCAGCTTGCTGAGAGCCAAATATCTCAGGCTACTCTGCTATTTGGATGGATCGAGAGGTTCTTCCAACAGCCAAGTGGCCCAGAGGCCTGATCCAGTAGAGATTCTTCAGTGAAGTTCTCCTAACAGTACTGCAAATGAGGCGTCATATTTCTCTATCCTATTCACGCTACTTAGTGGTGGAAATAGGGGTGTTGTTAGCAAGGGGCAACCGAGTCCCAGGTTTTTTTACGGTGGGTCCCAAACAAGGGTGCCAACTACAATAAAATATTTTTGGGGGGAGGGATAATCTCCGCCCTGCATAATCGATCACAATACAGTGGTACCTCGGAAGTCGAACGGAATCCATTCTGGAAGTCTGTTCGACTTCCAAAACGTTCGGAAACCAAGGTGCAGCTTCCGATTGGCTGCAGGAAGCCCCTGCAGCCAATCGGAAGTTGCGGAAGCCGCTTCACATGTTCGGGTTCCAAAAGAACATTCACAAACCGGAATAATCACTTCCGGGTTTGCAGCGTTCGGGAGCCAAAATGTTTGACTCACAAGGCGTTCAGAATCCCAAGTACGACCGTATGTGGTACCCGGATACCATTTGAATGGCAATGCCCATCAATTTTGCGGGGCCCGGATTCCTCAAGTATTTTATTGGGTGGGGGGGCAAAGGGACCTCTGCCCCTAGGAGTTGGTTCCTATGGTCCCAGACCTCCTGCACACTTCTCCACTTTTTACTTTTTTCTTTTTAAAAAATGCTTATGTGCTGTCTGACTACACTGTAAGCTCACCTACTGTCTTAATTTATCAGAGGCACCTATGCTTGGAAATCAGCATAGGCAAATTTAATGCAAATTTGGGTCCTGGGCCCATGCCCCAAGTTCTTTAAGTACCCAGCAGAGTTTCTTGTTGGAAACCATTCTGTGGCAAGTGGAAGGCACTTTAGCTGCTGCAGCAGGACGGTGCTCTGGGGCCACAAAACATGTCATTGTAAAATGAGGATAGTGTGTCAAGGAAATTCTCGACTCCTGTCATGTGCTGTTCCCCCAGGGCTTAGAAATCCAGGGCACAGCAGGAAAGAAAGCTGGAGGCTGGATGGCTTTGCCAGCTAGGTTGCCACATCATGCCTCTTTCCATATGAACCCACCCAGACCCTGAGATCATCTTCTGAGGCCCTCCTTCATGTGCCGCCTCCTTGAGAGGTCCAGAGGGTGGCAACACGAGAACGGGGCCTTCTCTGCAGTGGCTCCCCATTTGTGGAATTTTCTCCCCAGGGATGTTCGCCTGGTGCCTTCATTATACAGTGGCACCTCGGGTTAAGAACTTAATTCGTTCTGGAGGTCTGTTCTTAGCCTGAAACTGTTCTTAACCTGAGGTACCACTTTAGTTAATGGGGCCTCCCACTGCCGCTGCGCTGCCGCCACGTGATTTCTGTTCTCATCCTGAAGCAAAGTTTCTTAATCTGAGGTACTATTTCTGTGTTAGAGGAGTCTGTAACCTGAAGCGTCCGTAAACCGAGGTACCACTGTACACCATTAAGCACCGGGCAAAAACGTTCCTTTTTAACCAGGCCTTTGATTGACCTGGCATCATATTTAAAAATGTGGTTCTTTTCGGGGGGGGGGGCGTGTTATTGGGCTATTGTTTTTATTTTGATTTTATATATTGTGATATTTTTTTGTGAACCGCCTTGAGACCTCCAGGTATATAGCGGTATATAAATTCAAATTATTATTATTACTGTTATTATTAATGCGGCAGTTCCTGTGTGGACAAGCAGTGGTGCTGGAGGCCTGTGCGCCACAAAATCTGCCTTGGCCCTCCTATGATAGCTTGCTGCCCTCAGGTTCAGTGAAGGGTTCTGTCTTGTTGTCAGTCTCGAAGGAGAATGTCAGTTCCGTCACCTTCCGTATGGAGAATGGGGGGCAAGTGCCATTTTGTCCTTTTCCACAAGCAGCAAAATGCTTTGGGCAAGTCCTGGTGAATGCTTTCACCTCCTGGGAACAGGGGTGCATAGCCAACAGAGGGCTTGTCCACGCTTCCACTTGTCCTGTGTCTAGAGCCAGTGTGGTGTAGTGGTTAAAAGCAGTGGACTCGTAATCTGGGGAACCGGGTTCGATTCCCCGCTCCTCCACATGCAGCTGCTGGGTGACCTTGGGCCAGTCACACTTCTCTGAAGTCTCTCAGCCTCACTCACCTCACAGAGGGTTTGTTGTGGGGGAGGAAGGGAAATGAGATTGTGAGCCACTTTGCGACTCCTTCAGGTAGTGATAAAGTGGGATATCAAATCCAAACTCTTCTTCTTCTTCTAGAAAGCATGGGTCCAAGTGGTTTTCCGCTTGGCCTGTGCTTTCTAGACTTGGGTCTGAGCAGTTATGCCTTTGCTCCCCTCTCCCCGGAAAACACATTCTTTAGCGCTAAATTGGAACAAACAGAAAGCACCATTGCTGTCCATCCCCGTTCAGCACTAAACCATGGGTTTTCCCAGGAGAAAGCAACGGGGCAAATGGAGGTGTGGGCAGTCCAGCTCTGGCCTCCTACCCCATTGCTTTAATCACATTGTTCCACTAAGTTTGACCCCGCCACCACCCCACCCCACTATTCACTCATCAGCAAAGCTATATTGGGGCTTTCTGCCTGAACACATGTGCTTCATAATGATAAAGGTTTTGATGCTTTGGGACTATACAGCTTGACTCACCAGGGCAATCCTGATGAAATAAATCCTAGTTGGTTTTAATTGCTTGAGGTTTCAGCCAGCTAAATGAATAATGAATTGATCTTTATCTGGGAGTAGGTTCTGGTGAATTCAGTGGGTCTTACTTCACAATAGAAAGGCATGAAATGGTGCTGTACTTGTGCATGAATTTGCTTATCTTTTCCTTCCCTGTGCATGTCAAAGAGCCTTAGTATGAAAAGGTCCCCATTGCACACTCCGGCTGCATTAAGGCTCCCAGCTATGGAGTGCATTTTGCACGAGGACCTTCAGCACCATTACCCAACAGAAAAGTGGGTGGGATTGGGATCAGGTTAGGATTCAGAGCACTACAGTCCTACCAAGTTTGCACCGGTTGCTAATTTGCTTCAAAGTCTCATTCAGGATTACATTGGCATACCGAGGCCTAGAAAACGTGGGTCCAAAATACCGATGGGGCACCTCCTTCCTTGCAGGCAAGCTCTGGTGTTGAGGTCAGCTGGAGATGCCTTGCTGATATTGCCACTACCCATTGAGGTCTGCAGAAATATGGTATGCAGGCTTCTGGCTAATTGAATAATCTAGGGCCTTTTAAACTGGGGGAGGGGTGATTGTTACTATGGTGTATATTTGTGCTTTTTTATATTGTAAACTGCTCTTTGATCCTTGGATGAAGGGCGCTAAAGAAATTTAATAAATAAACAAAGCAGCAGGGTGTAGCTCCCAGGCTATGAAATACCCCACTATCACCACTACTCCTCCACAGGGCACTTCTGTGCTTTAGCTTCTGTGCAATTGCTTAAGACCAGGGTTGGACAAATCAATCAACTTTTGCTTCTCAATTTCCTTTTGTTTCTCCACTTTTCCACATCAGTTTTCCTGCCTGGAGAACTGAACTTCAAAATTCAGAGAAGTGCAAATTTCAAAGGACAGCTGTGTTTCAGTTTGTTTACTGCTTCAGAAAATGAGGAAAACTCCCACCCCAACCCTTAGACACCTTTTTGGCCAGAACTTTGCTGTATGATTGAACAACACACAGCTTCCCCTTCGTAGTATTGCAATCATTGGCTGTTGTTTTAACTGATATGTTAATGTGTTTTGTTACTTTGATAGGTATAAACTGTTATGTACTGAAGTTCTCACCCTGGGCCAGCAGGGGGATACTGTAGATAGTTATGCAAATAAGGGATCGAAAATGACATTCAATGATTGGATAGTTTTAGAAAATTGTTACAGTTACGTTGTACTGGAGCTCTATATAAGCAGGCTGACTGAACCCTTCAGTTCAGTTCTGTTCTGGCCTCTGAATAAAGAAGAGCTGTTTGAAGAATCGCTGTGTCGTCTGATATGTTCACCCACAAGTTAACATAAACCCTACCCTTAGCTTTGTGGGTGAACCACTCCATGCTGCAGAACATTATTCCAGCAGAGATTTAACAGACATTCTCACTTTTCACTCCCAGGTATCCATAGATGACTCTTTCATGCCGGGAGGCTGATGTAGTTGTTCAAAATTTTGTTGAGTAGGCAGCCATTTTAATGACTGTCCCGCATCGCTTTTAAATTGCCTTTTTTTCTAGGTGTTTGACTATCATTGCACACACCACCTTGATATTTTATGAATGGGTGGTTTACATAAATACCTTTTATAATAAATAAATTCATGGCTAAGGGACTGAAGTCTTCCCCCTCAGAACCCACTGGGATGTGCACGTAAGAACAGCCTGCTGAATCAGGCTGGTGACCCATCTAAGTTGGTTGTCTTGTTTTCAGTGTCACAAACCAGATTCCTAGAAGCCCACATGCAGGACTTGAGCACAGCAGCACCACTCTCCCCGCTTGAAACACAGTGCCTCCGACCCCGCAAGCAGAAAATAGCCATTGTGGCTAGCAGTCACCATTGATAGCCTTCCCCTCTATGAATTTGTCCAGTTCTCTTTAGAAGCCGTCCGAGTTGGTGGCCCTCGCTGCCTTTCGGGGGGCGTGAATTGCACAGTTTAACGATGTGCCGTGCGAAGAAGTACACTGGTACCTCGGGTTAAGAACTTAATTCGGTCTGGAGGTCCATTCTTAACCTGAAACTGTTCTTTATACCACTTTAGCTAATGGGGCCTCCCTCTGCTGCCACGCAATTTCTGTTTTCATCCTGAGGCAAAGTTCTTAACCTGAGGTACTATTTCTGGGTTAGCGGAGTCTGTAACCTGAAGCGTCTGTAACCTGAAGCATCTGTAACCCGAGGTACCACTGTACTTTGTCCGGAATCTTCCAGAATTCCGCTTCACTGGATATGACTGCAGAACGCCCCCCAAGGACAGGCTTAAGTACCCCCCTCAAGACTCCGAACCTGAGTCACACAAGCCATGCCACACAAGCCGCTTGCACCCAGGCGACTGAGGGCGTGAGCAGGGCACAATGTTAAATATACGAGTTGGGCCTGCTGCATGTCTCAAGAGCAGCTGCTCTGCTCCGTGTTTTGCGAGCTGTGAAGAAAAGAGGTGCAACGCATTCTTTGTGCGCTGATTCTTTGAAGGTGGGTGGCATGCCTGAATTAGACCTCTGCTATGGACAGCCCCATCGTTAGGGCTTTAATTGCAAGCAGGTGACCATAGAGCTTTCATGTCTTTTCATTAGCCTCCCAGAACCGCAAAAGCTGGTGTTGTCCCCTTACGGGACTCCGTGGGGTTGAATGCACTTTCCAGCTGGAGCCCTGGCACACAAGGCTAATTCACCAGGTCACAGGAAGTTTCCTTTGACTGATGCAAAAGGTCTAAGATGTGTTGATGCCTAAACTAGCACTTAACGGATAAACCCTCTCCTCCAACAGGAAGCTGCCTTACCACTAGTTGGACCAATCATCACTTGTGGTGGTAGATCTCTGGCCCAGGGGCCAAATGTGACCTTCCACATCTCTCTGGCCATGCTCCCTGCCAGCTCTGCTTTGCACCCTGCCTCGCATCTAGCCTTGCTGGACTTTGTCTTCGAACTCCGACAATGCCACTTGTTTGGTCTGAATATGTGTTTTTGTGTGCGTGAACTAACTTACTTTCTAAACGCAAGATTTACATTTGCTGCCCCACCCACTTTTGTCTCTGGCTCCACCCACAGAAGCATGTGGGACCCCCCTCCCCACCCCCAAGGGAATGGAACGCTGAAGGGAATGCTGAAAAATTTCCTCGCCCCCACTTTAAAATATAATCTGAAGCCTTATAGTACAGTGGATGCTTGGGTTGCGAACGTGATTCGTGCGGGAGGCACATTCGCAACCCGCAGCGCCTGCGCATGTACGGGTTGCGATTCGGCGCTTCTGCGTATGTGCAAGGACTGATTTAGTGTTTCTACGCATGCGCGAGCGCCGAAATCCGGAAGTAACCATTCTGGTACTTCCAGGTTTAGGCACGTCCGTAACCTGAAAAAACACAACCTGAAGCATCTATAAGCTGAGGTGTGGCTGTATAATATATACGCTCACTGGGATGTCAATCACAATGTGCTCAACTCATTTCCAAGTCAACATGCACAAGATTGCAGCCATACGAGATTGCAGTTGTACAGATCGCTGCTTTTTGGCTGGTATGTCGGGACCTGCTAGTGGGTTATGGCCTGATCTAAGGTGGGTTGCAACAGGAGCACGACCAGTCTGCAAATGTAAGATTAAGAAATAGGGCTCAGTGGGTTAAAAGTGGGTCCTGAGTCTGAAAAGGCTGATACTTGGCATAGATGTTAACTCGGAACCCAGAGTTTTCAGTAGCACTTTCTACCCGGTAAGCGTGCAGAGGATTGCAGTTGATTTCTAGCAGGAGCACTGTGCAGCACCCAGAAAACTGCCCTTGGGGGTTGCTTTGTAGCCACTTTGAAGAGTTACAGAACTACATGTAAGGTGTGCTCTCACACCCAATGACAACAGTTAGGAGGGTAATAGCTGCTCCTACTGGGCCACAAACAGGGTGATACAATAACTCCCATATGGGGAAAGGTTACAAGATATGTAACCTTTAGTGTATTTTTGATATGTAACCTTTAGTGTATTTTTGGTTTTTATGGAAGCCGCCCAGAGTGGCTGGGGAAACCCAGCCAGATGGGCGGGGTACAAATAATAAATTATTATTATTATTATTATTATTATTATTATTATTATTATTAGGGGCTTCCTAGTCGACATGGTTGGGATGCGGGTGGCGCTGTGGGTTAAACCACAGAGCCTAGGACTTGCCGATCAGAAGGTCACGGTTCGAATCCCCGTGACAGGGTGAGCTCCTGTTGCTCAGTCCCTGCTCCTGCCAACCTAGCAGTTCAAAAGCACATCAAAGTGCAAGTAGATAAATAGGTACCGCTCTGGCAGGAAGGTAAACGGTGTTTCCGTGTGCTGCTCTGGTTCGCCAGAAGCGGCTTAGTCATGCTGGCCACATGACCCGGAAGCTGTATGCCGGCTCCCTCGGCCAATAAAGCGAGATGAGCGCCGCAACCCCAGAGTCGGCCACGACTGGACCTAATGGTCAGGGGTCCCTTTACCTTTACCTAGTTGACATGGTAAGAGGTGTGTTAAGATGTAGAGGAAGCAGACAGAAAAGGTTTTCTGCTTCTCTTGTGATACTAGAACGTCCAATGAAGCTGAACACTGGAAGACCCAGGACCAAAACTTTCTGTAAGAGGCAGTGACAGCCACCAAGCAAGATTGCTTTAAAAGAGGATCAGACAAATTCAAGGAGAATGAAGCTACCAGAGGCCTACTAGCCACATCCCCACTGTTGAAAGAGAGCTGTTGAGTTCAGGTCCTGATTTCAGGCTTCTCAGAGGGCTCTGGTTGGCCACTGGAAGAACAGGACGATGGACTAGATGGCCTTGGCCTGACCCAGCAGGTCCTTCTTATGTTGCCTTCATTCCAGGAGACAGAAAAAGACCACCGACGGGTCGCGTGCCATTTTTAATAACAAAAAATCGCAGTAACAAAAGGGCAATCGATACAAAAGAGATGCTTTGGATATGGCACGGATCTCAAATATGCCAGCTTTTCTTTTTCTCCTTTGGTTCCACGGCATCATGTTCCCCTGTTCCCTTCCGTCAGTTATTATTCTTATTTTCTTTGTTTAAAAAAGTGTGAAGCTTGGTGATCAGCTTGAATGGCGTTCGGCAAGAGAGTTCTCTTTTGTTTCTGGAGCACATCCTGTTTCAGCTTCATTTATTCCTCCCGCTGTGAACAAGGGGAGCGGGCAACAAAACCAACAGCCTCCGGCAAGGCTCCCCCTGTTGCCTCGATGGTTTCCTCCGGTCACGTGGGTCTCCGTCAAAATTCTTTAAAGCTGCAAGGGCAAAGAGAGGCATTAGAAATGTCATCCTGGTAGACACCCCAATGCAGGCGGGGGGGATGTCTTTTCAAGGGCAGGCAGATTCAAAGGGAGAGCGATAGAGACAGATTTTTCAGAAGGCTTCCAAGCTAAAGCAGTTCCTGTTACTTCCTCTGTGGCTTGGGCACAGTCCTTGGGTGAGATATATTGGACATTTGGATTTCTTTTACAGCTGCTAGATTTATTTGGCAATTGAAGTCTGCGGTTTTTGCTTCACAGTTGTACCTTGGATCCCGAACGCCTTGCGAGTCGAACGTTTTGGCTCCCAAATGCCGCAAACCCGGAAGTGAGTGTTCCGGTTTGCAAACGTTCTTTGAAACCAAATGTCTGACGTGGCTTCCGATTGGTTGCAGGAGTTTCCTGCAGCCAATCGGAAGCTGTGCCTTGGTTTCCGAACGCTTTGGAAGTCGAACGGATTTCCAAGGTACCACTGTATTTTGTTTTAATCTTATTGTTTCGTTTTGGTTGTAGGCTGCATATATTTCAACCCTGGTGCCTTTGGGTGGATGAGAAATGCTTTTTGATAAATAATTTATAAAATTATCATTATAGATCACATACACCAAGCTTCTGCAAGTTGTGATCCTTACATAGCCCAAATGTCACAGAATGAATTAAAAAGGAAGTATTAGAAGACTTGGGGGGAGCATTTCAAGTAGTTAAAAAAAAAATGTAACCAACCCCACTTGAAGCAGGGGGTAGGTTGGGGCACCAAAAATTGGCCCAATAGGAATTGAGCATCCTCATTGGGTGTGCGTTTGTGTAATACAGATCTGGAGGCTAGTGGTGAAATGGGAAAGGGCATGGCTGGCAGAAGAACAGGTGCTCCGCACACTGCAACAATTTGTTGCAGCTCATAGTAATAATAGTAGTAGTAGTAACAATAATAAATAATAATAATAATAATAATAATAATAATAATAATAATAATACTATGACGACCTAAACCAGTGGTTCCCAATTAGCTAATTACTGAGGACCCCCTATTTTTCAAAAGCTAAACCACAGACCCCCTACTTTTGACAATTTTGATTACTCTGCGGCAGTTACCTCTACAAAGTAATTTTTCCAAACAAAATGTGGGGTAGCCCCTAATAAGCAAAGGATTTTAGGTATACTAAAAACAGACCATAAAATTTGTGATATTAGCCTGCAAAAGAAATGACAAAAATTTAGTTGGGGGGAGGCAAGGGACAGGACTGCAGACCCCCTGGGTGCGTTCCATGGATGCCCAGTGGTTCCCGGACCCCTAATTGGGAGCCACTGACCTAGACAGAAAGTTACCCTTAAGGACAGGCATCTATTGTGCATTTATGCCATTTGATGCCATATACCAGTCTGTATGTCCCATATACCAGTCTGTATTTAATCAGGATTTACATTTTCTATGCTAAGTTTTTTCTGTTGCCAGTGTCCTGTGTGCGAGATCTGAATTTGCATTCTGGAAGCACCCTCTGGATGAAAACTGGATTTAAGTGCCCATCCACCAAGTTCATCTTGCAATATGAACCTATTTCTGTTCTTTCTGACCAAAGCTGGATGTCACCCAGCAGCAGATGGCTGCTCACAGTCGTACTGCTGCTGGAGGGGCGAGAATGGCAGCTAGGTGCAAATGCATCAGCAGATAATCTTCAGTGATGCATTTGCACTGCAATGACTTTGCTGCTGGTAAACATAAGTGCTGCAACCGACTGGAGGTCAAAAAAGGAGTGTTGCCCCCCAGGTTGCCCATTCCTGACGTCCCCAACTGCACCCCTTGCTCTAAGCCCATTCCTTTGTTTCAGGTTTAGAATTCAAGAGGAAGCAGGAGAAAAATCAGTCAAGAAGTTGGGAACAGAGGATCTTCAGAGGTGACCACAGAAATGCAGACTCACAAGAAAGAGTGTGAAAACCCATGGAAACTCAGTGGATTGCTTAGGCTCTCTTGGCTCCTTCTAAGTTCCCGGGAACACCAGCTCCACCACCAGAGTACGAGAGCCTTGCTTATTCCAACAGAGGTGGCAAGAAGGCCAAGGAAGGAATGATGAAACCTTTGACCATGAGGTCCCAACGACAGCAGAAAGCAGGAGATGACCTACTAAGTAACACCAGGGGCTTGAGACGTAGACTTACCATGACTTATGGCCCCAGAACATGCCTACTCAAGAGTGATGTCTGACCTGTGAACACAATCAATATATAGTGGTACCGGGGTTCTTGGGATAGTAGGTGGGAGAGGAAGAGCAGGTTTCATTACGTAACATGGCTTGATACTTTAAAACAGTGGTCATCAGGGCCTAGCTAGATGTTCCAAGGGACATTTAGCATCTCCCCAGCCATGTGGCACATGAGCTTACCAACTGAAGCCGTGATCTGGGTGCCCCTGCCTCTGTTAGTCGCATGGCCACTAGAAATAGGGCCTTTGTTGCAGTGGCTCCTGATTATGGAATACCTTTAAGCCAGAAAGTGGGCCTTTGCTGTGGTGGCACCCCATTTACGGAGCACTCTCCCCAGATGCTTTCACCTGGTGCTTACAATGGTACCTCTGGTTACGAACTTAATTCGTTCCAGAGGTCCGTTCTTAACCAGAAACCATTCTTTACCTGAGGTACCACTTTAGCTAATGGGGCCTCCTGCTGCTGCTGCGCCACCGGTGCATGATTTCTGTTCTCATCCTGAGGTAAAGTTCTTAACCCAAGGAGCTACTTCTGGGTTAGTGGAGTCTGTAACCTGAAGCGTCTGTAACCCGAGGTACCACTGTATTGCTCTATCTTCAGGCACTGGCTTAAACCTGTAATATGGGAATTGCTTTTTTTTTAATGGTTGCCTCATTGTGCTCCTTTTGTTTTCTTTTGCTCATAAGGTATGCTTTTTGTTTGTTTCAAAAACTATTTTTTTATATTATATCCTGGTTTGGATTTAACATTCAAACACAACTCCCCTTCAAATGTTGGAACTGAAGGGTAGGAATTTTTTGGAAATGTTTTGGCATCAGGCCGGTCGCTCCCTAGAGGGGGAGTCCAATGTTAGTCCTACTCAGAGTAAACTTACCAAAACGAAGAGACGTGGCTCAGGATACTTATGGGCACGTTCACACCATATATTTAAAGCAGTATCATGCCACTTTTTAACAGAGCTGGCTTTCTCCAGAGAACCCTGGGAACTGAGGCTTCTTAAGGGGGCTGTTGGGAGATCGTTCTTCCCCTGCCAGAACGATAATTCCCAGAGCTCTCCACTAACCCATCCCTCTTCACAAGGAACTTTGGGAATCGTGGCTCCATGAGGAGAATAATACTAATACTAATACTACTAATAATTTATTATTTATGCCCCTGCCCATCTGGCTGGGTTTCCCCAGCCACTCTGGGAGGCTTCCAGCAAAATATTAAAATACAAAAATTCATCAAACATTGAAAACTTCCCTAAACAGGGCTGCCTTCAGATGTCTTCTAAAAGTCAGATAGTTCTTTATTTCCTTGAATCTGACAGGAGGGCGTTCCACAGGGCGGGCGCCACTACCAAGAAGGCCCTCTGCCTGATTCCCTGTAACCTCACTTCTTGCAGTGAGGGAACTGCCAGAAGGCCCTCGGAGCTGGACCACAGTGTCCAGCAGAACGATGGGGGTGGAGATGCTCCTTCAGGTATAGTGGGCCGAGGACATATAGGGCTTTAAAGGTCAACACCAACACTTTGAATTGTGCCCGGGGTCTCCTAACCCCACTCAACACCCTTGACAAACTACAGCTCACATAATTCATTTAAAGTGGTTTCATAGTGTTTTAAATGTATGCTGTGAATGTGGCCTATGTCTCCCACGACGACTGTCTGTGCCTCATTTTGGGGAGCTCATCTTTGAGAACCACTGCTTTAAAATACGACCGTTCTTCTTTCTCAATCACACACCCCCCCAAATCAAAACTCTCGGTGATTTGTTAACAAGGTACAACAGGGTATGGGAGTATTGACAAACTGTGAAGACCAAGGCAATTACGTGGCTGCGCCAATGATTTCCTGGACATGATAGCCAAGATATGATTTTTTCCCCCCAACTTGAAATTCATTTCGATTATAGGATTCAGGGGCATTAGTCAAGAAGTCAAGAGGGGGCATCTGTGGGTCCCACGGCACGACAATGGCTTGCAGAAACAGGCACCAAACATTTCAGTTTGATATTGGCTAGGGCTCTGCAGTCTTAAATTTGAATATTCGTTTTAAAAATAGCACATATGGAAATGGCCAAATTATTGGAGGGAAATGCTCATGTCACCAACAATATAAACATAAGAACTGGATCATCTCATAGTGGCTGACCAGATGCCTATGGGAAACCTATAAAGGATATACCAAGAGCTCTGGCCAAAAGTTTCAATACAAGGAATAATTCCTACTCGAGAGTTGAAAAGAAAAACGTGTATATTCTGCTAAGAATAACAGTTTTAAACTAATAGTAAATTTAAACACAACGTATAAGTGCAGAAATAATGTAGTTTCAAATATGCAGTGATATAGTATAAAGGTACATAAAATACCAGTACACAACAATTGTTTTATACAAGTCTCAATGGCAGTCAAAAAGAGTCCATATTATATAAAGTCAGAATATAGAATCAAATAGGGCCAAAAAGAAGTATCCGGAGTATGAATTAGATGTACGACTCAGTTGTGGTGACCAGGACAGGGCCCTGTTTCGGAGTAAATGCCTTCTTCAGCTCGGTTTTTTAAGGAATATAAATCTGTTGGAAGTCTGTATCATTCAATTCTTTTGTGTTTCTTTTTCCAACATGCGTCTTAGATAAATGAATCCAAATTTTCTTGCGCAGAATATACACGTTTTTCTTTTCAACTCTCGAGTAGGAATTATTCCTTGTATTGAAACTTTTGGCCAGAGCTCTTGGTATATCCTTTTATGGGAAACCTATAAACAGGACCTGAGTGCAACAACACTCTCCCATCTGGAAGTTTTCCAGAAAATGGTCTTCAGAAGCACACTGCCTCTGACTATGAAGGCAAAGCATAGCCATCATGGCTGATATCTCCATGTTATTTTGGTGCTGTTTGGGACTCTGTTAGAACACTGTCCCTTTCTGGGCCATAAGCAAACTAAGATGATCCATGCTGGATCACAGCAAAATTCTATCTAGCTTAGCATCCTGCTTCCAACTAGATATTTATGGGAAACCTACAAGCAGGGCATGAGGGCGGTGGCATTCTGCTACTGTTAGGTTCCACAGCAACTGGTATAGTCAAACCTCGGTTGTTGAACGTCATCCGTTCTGGAAGCCCATTCAGCTTCCAAAATGTTTGACAACTGAGGCGCAGCTTCCAATTGGTTGCAGGAACTTTCTGCCCTTCCTGGACATTCGGCTTCCGAAAAACATTCGAAAACCAGATCATTTACTTCTGGGTTTTCGGCATTTGGGAGCCGAAACATTCCAAAACAGAGGCGTTCAGGATCCGAGGTTTGACTGTATTCAGATGCATGCAGTCTCCAATGATCAAGGCAGCCTATGGCCACCACAACTAGGAAAGCCTTCAGATCCATGAATTCATCTAATCTCCCTTTAAAGTCATCCATGTTGATGGCCACTATCATTGTGGTAGAGAACTTTCTAGTTTAACTATGAGCTGTGTGAAAAAGTACTTTCTTTGATCGGGCCAGGATCTCTACACAGCCTCGTTGGGATGGTTCTAGGTCATGCAACTTGTTCATCTTCTTCGTTTCCCACCCTGATCTACGTGTTCGAATCCCACTTGATCCACTTGAGATTATTGTGTTCAACCCAAGTTATAACTGGGTTTCTGATCCAGAAAGCTAGGACAATGCAGGTGAATTCGCCGCCCTAGACGCATCACACCTTTGCTCGATTTAGGCAAACTTAAATCTCAAAGATAGGTCACAGAAACTGTGTGTTTTGCTACTGCGTTTTTGCCTCACAGATGCCCCGTGGGGGAAAGAGGGAAATCAAGAGAAAAATCATACCCAGAAATTTGCACACGCACCCTGTTCCACTAGATGGGAAGAGAGAACCAATGGGCATACTCACACAGCAAACTATTTCATATCCAACACTACTGGTTCTGTTAATGCCACACAAGAGCTAGGAAGGCACATGGGGGAGAAGGTTGCTGTTAGTATTGGTTAAGGATTGGTGGGCATGTTGGGAGTGGTGGTGGTAGAGGAATTGGGGTTCATTCTATCATGACCAGAGTTCCACTTAACTCTTTGCAAGAGCAGTCAGCGAGAAGGGGCAACGCCACGCACTAAGGTCTCCGGGCAGTGACATCGCTGGTGCTTCCCAGGAAGGAAAGGGGCATCAGTGGGAGTGCTGGATGGGCTCTGGCCATGTGCCCAAGCAGTGCCAACTTTCCTGCTGCTCCAGCAACATCACTGCAGGGAGGTCAAGTGTGCAGCAGCACCGCTCCTGGTTCTTTGGGACCCTGGTTCATAAGTGTCCCTTTCGGTATTACCAGAGGTTGATGACTTTAGGTATGACTTTCATGGTGGAGTTTGATGCTCGTATCTTGGCATGATGATATTAAACCAGCCTTTCGGCCAGGCAAAGTGATAGCAGAAAACAAACCACAAAGTCTTTCACTACCTAAAGTTTCCCATCTCGTCTGAACTGGGGAACTATGGCAAACGCCTGCCAAACAAGCCAGGATATTAAGCTAACCTCAAATCATGGTTTAAAATCCTGGGGAAGGCATGTCCAAAGCCTGTTTCGGGGGCCTAATCCGGCCCGTAGGTCGGTTTAATCCGGCAGTTTATTTCCTTGGGTAAAATCCTAAAAAAACCTCTTCAATCCTAAAAAATCCTTAAAAAACAACTTCAATTCTAAAAAAAGGCTAACAACTTTGGTAGGCTCTCCGGTCGGCCCTCACGGCCCTTCACTTAATCAAATCTGGCCCTCTTTGAAAAAAGGTTGGACACCGCTGTCCTGGGTCCCACCCCCACCCCCCGCCAAAGCAGCTAACCACAGCTTGGTTTGGACGATCCAGTAAACTACAGTGAAATGGGTGGCTTTCTCTTTCGTTTGCTCTTGCAAAAGGAAAAGGTAAAGGTAAAGGTACCCCTGCCCGTACGGGCCAGTCTTGACAGACTCTGGGGTTGTGCGCCCATCTCACTTAAGAGGCCAGGGGCCAGCGCTGTCCGGAGACACTTCCGGGTCACGTGGCCAGCGTGACATCGCTGCTCTGGCGAGCCAGAGCCGCACACGGAAACGGCGTTTACCTTCCCGCTGGTAAGCGGTCCCTATTTATCTACTTGCACCTGGAGGTGCTTTCGAACTGCTAGGTTGGCAGGCGCTGGGACTGAGCAGCGGGAGCGCACCCCGCCGCAGGGATTCGAACCGCTCTTGCAAAGGGAAGAGCAATTGGGTTGTTTCCGTGTGCAGGCAAAAGCCTTTTTCGTTTCTTGGCTTTTTAAGTGGAGATACCATGGTTCGAGCATGGTCAGAACATCTGCAGTCCCAAGGATCCCTGACTCCTGCATGCATCTTCAGGGCTACACATATAGTCTTCCCTAGCAGAAACTCCACTGCTTAATTCCAATGTTTAGTTGGGTTGTGGAACATTTGTTGGGGGTGACTAACTGGGAAAATTCTGAGAAATCAGTGTGTTTCAAGCTATAATCCTTTGCTTGCTTACCTGGGAATAAACCCCATTGAGCATGGCAGGACTTTTCCATGTACCGGACACATTCAGATCAACTGAAGATGGGAAGTAATCAATCTAATAACGGGGTGATCTGCAGTGCTGTTACAGATCTGTTACAGTGCTGGATCCACAACCGCAGCTCTGTATCTACCTTAAATTTATTTTCTTTTTGCCGCCACCAAAATTTTTTTGTGTGTGAGGCCAGATCAGGGCCGCAAACTAGAGGTTAGCCATTCCTGAAGTAAAACATGTGTAAGATGGTTAAGTGTTCTTTTGAGAAGGAGAATTTCAGTCTGTGCATAATTGCCCCATGAGCTGCTGGCGCATGTCAAAAACGCCCTGTCAAACATGTCTGATAAAAGCCCCACCAAGAATGGAGCATCGCTATCCTGGATTTTCCAAGCATGCTCCGTAGCATGCTACTCTACAGGTAAACCTGACAGCCCGTCATGCAATTCCAGCGTAGCAGGTCTCAGTAGCACATTTCAGAACAGAACGCCGCCATCTTGTTTTGCTTTGTGCACACTCAACTGGCCCAAGATGGCAGCATGTATTGACAGGGGAATTCAACAGGGCTTCACTGGCAGGCTGGTAAAACTTAAAATTCAAGGGAATCGGGGGGTGGAAATTTTTAAAGCACCAGTGAACTACAGGTCCCTGGAGTCATACATTCCAAAATATTCAGCCTCTGCAAACACCTACCCTCGTTTTCTTCCGCAGGAGCCGCACCACCCTCGTATTTCTTTGAACACCACACGTGAAAGGAACTGGAAGGGGAAGATATACTCAGAGTTAATGATGGCAGTGGCTGTTTGGTGCATGCAGACAGCCCACCCAGCGTTTGTCCATGGCGCTGCAATGATGTCTCTGTGCTAAAGACACCAGGAGCTGCCTTATACCTATTCAGACCCACTGGTCAATCCCACTCAAGCTTTCATCTGCTGCATGAGGGGGGACTGCTCCCACTTGCCCCACCAAGCCACAGTTGCTGTCCATACCCATTGTCTTATACTGAGTCAGATGTTTTGGGACTACAATTCCCATCATCCCTGACCACTGGTCCTGTTAGCTAGGGATGATGGGAGTTGTAGTCCCAAAACATCTGGAGGACCGAGTTTGGGGATACCTGGTCTACACAGACTGGCAGCAGCTCTACAGAGTTTCAGTTGGGTGTCTTTCCAAGCCCCGACTGGAGATGACAAGGATTGAGCCTGGTAGCTCTACCACTGAGCTACAATCCTTCTTCAAAATTACACACAGACAAATGCAGTTGGAAAGGAAAGTTTTCATATAGAGCTGCTATTTCTCCATTGGTCTACCTAGACCAGTACTGTCAACTCTTGACAGACAGCAGCTTTCCAGAATCTCATTTGTGGTTCTTTCTCAGGTCACTGTCCTTTTGACTGGAGATGATGGGGAATGCTACCTGGGACCTCCAGCAAGTAAATCGTCTGCTCTACCACTGCGCTGCAGGTGGTTCCCAACTTAGGTCAGGATTGGTGTAGCAATATCAGCTGTTCTCAAGGGTTTACCCAACTGAGGTTAAATTTGGTAGGATTCACCCCTTAGCTAACAGCAGGGATGGAGACCTCTGGACTTTGTTCATCTCCATTCTCATCAACACCAGCTTGAATGGCCAACCATCAGGGATGAGGGGAGTTACAGGTCCCCAAAAAGTCCTACTCAGGTGAGACCCCTTGAAATTAATGGACCTAAGTTAGTTGTGGCACAGGACAACTCTTGAGTAGGATTGGCACTAGATATAACCCATAGTCAATCAACATCTGGAGGGCCACCAGTTCCTGATCCCTTAGTTCACCATATCAAAAGTCTGTGCAGACAGGGGCAATAAGGCGACATGGACGCCTCACAGAACGGTTGGGTTAACAGAGGAATTGATGTGGAATGCTCTACAAAAGGAAACTCACTAGGCAAGCCAGGAGATCGGCGGCCATCAACATGTAGAAGACATTGTCCCAGCCGGTGCGAGAGATCAAACCTGCCAGCAGGGGTCCAAGGGCAGCACCTGCAAAATGAAAAAAGAATGATGCAAAGGACCAGCAAGCAGCCAAGAGTGAAGCCCAGCTCATGGCAATATGGAAGGCAGGCTCCTTCTAGCACAGATGGCGCAGAAAACCTATGTCTGCAAATCCTACATGGTGGTGGTGCAGGAAGACTCAGGAAGTTAGAGATGACCAACATGTACTCACAGATAACAACAAAAGGCTTGATGTGCTGGAACACAGCAAAGGTTCTTCTAGCCAGGACTATGCATCTAACAGGGGGGCAGCCATATACCCTGAGCTCACAAGAAGCACATAGTGGCAAAAGCATTTGGTGATCTCTGAATGTGGGGGTTCTGTTTGTAGCTAACATGGCTGACTGCTGTTGACAGACTGACCATTTACAGCAGTGGTTCTCAACCTGTGGGTCCCCAGATGTTGTTGGACTACAACTCCCATCATCCCTGAGCTCTGGCTTTGCTAGCTAGGGGTGATGGGAGTTGTAGTTCAACAATATCTGGGGACCCACAGGTTGAGAAAAGCTAATTTACAGCATGGGTAGGCAAACTAAGGCCCGGAGGCTGGATCTGGCCCAACTGTCTTATAATCGGCCCGCAGATGGTCCGGGAATCAGGGTGTTTTTACATAAGTAGAATGTGTCCTTTTATTTAAAAGGCATCTCTGGGTTATTTGTGGGGCCTGCCTGGTGTTTTTACATGAGTAGAATGTGTGCTTTTATTTAAAATGCATCTCTGGGTTATTTGTGGGGCATAGGAATTCGTTCATTCCCCCCCCCCTCCAAAATAGAGTCCGGCCCCACACAAGGTCTGAGGGACAGTGGACCGGCCCCCTGCTGAAAACGTTTGCTTACCCCTGATTTACAGGTTGATTTCCCACAGAGGTAGGAAACCATGGGTGTGACCAGGGATGTTAGAGAGCCATATGGATTTGTTTCAGACATACAGGAACACAGGAAATGGACTTCTACTGAACCAGCCATTGGGCCATTCAGCCCAGTGGGGTCTACAAGAGCGGGGGGGCTACCCATCTCCAACTCTCGGGGTGGGGGCACATGTCAAAGTGGAGGAGGCTGCAGTGTCAAAGTTGGTGTGGGCATCTTTTAAAAAAGAAAAAGTTTACTTGGGGTGGGGGGTTGTTTGAGGGAGTAACCCAAACCCTTTGGCACTGCAGAATCACAGTGGGATAACTATGGGAGCAGTCAGCTTAAAAAGGTATTTTGATGATGATGATGATGATGATACTACTTTAAAAATTGCAGATTTGGGGAGCAACAAAAAGTCTTTTGGCATTACAGTATCACAGTAGGTGACCTAAGGAAGCAATCAGTATAACTCCGCCCAAGGCATGATGTAGGACAGCAACAACTGGGAAAAGATAGACGTACAGTGGTGCCCCGCAAGACGAATGTCTCGCAAGACGAAAAACCCGCTAGACGAAAGGGTTTTCCGTTTTTCGAGGCGCTTCGCAAGACGAATTTCTCTATGGGCTTGCTTCGCAAGACGAAAACGTCTTGCGAGTCTTGTGATTTTTTTCGCTTTCCCCCCCTTTTTCTAAGCCGCTAAGCCGCTAATAGCCGCTTAGCCGCTTTGTCGCTATTAGCCGCTTTGCCGCTAATAGCGCTAATCCGCTAAGCCGCTAATGGGCTTGCTTCGCAAGACAAAAAAACCGCAAGACGAAGAGACTCGCGGAATGGATTCTTTTCGTCTTGCGAGGCACCACTGTAACATTTTACAAGGACAGGAAGAAACATGACGGACAGAGTAATTGTCACACACAGGAAGAACAAAAATATAGTTTGATTGCCTCACTTGTGGTTTTATCAATCATTTAATGTGTCAATATGAATGGAAGTTGTTAATACTGTAGCTGTTGTATAAGGGATTGTCATTTTGACCAGAGTATAATTGAACATAGCTGTCAACTTTTCCCTTTTCTTGGGAGGAATCCTATTCGGAATAAGGGAATTTCCCTTTAAAAAAGGGAAACATTGACAGGTATGTAATTGAAGCTATTAAGATTTTTGAATGCATAAATAAAGTAAAACTTCAAACCAACAACTCTAGCACATAGGGGGCCACATAAATTATGTAATTTGGTACCTGAATGATTGGTATTAGTAATTGTGTTATTATTTGGCATTGTTATAATGAGGCTATTACTGGATTGTAATTGAAAACTAATAAAAAATATTATCAAATAGAAAAGAAGAGGAAGCAATCAGTATTTACTTTTTTAGTGAAGTGAAAATAAAGTATTTTGCCATCAGAGGAGCAATGAAATAGTAGTAGTAGTAATAATAATAATAATAATAATAATAATAATTTAAATATATGTATTTTGGGAAGCCTTGAGGAACCACAAAAACCTCTTTAGGGCAGACGCACTTGCATACAGATTTGCATCATATGGGTAAGCAATGCGGCAATTAGCCCCATCCCTTCTCAGGGCAGATTCAGAGCTGATATGGGCTGGGTTTGAGACAGATGTGGGCCCAAGGTGTGGGACTAGTAAGCAGCCAATTATCACCACATCTCCCTCGATAATGGTATCCTTTGGGGAAGAGGAAAAACCTCTGCCCCTCTGAGGCATCGTACAACAAAACACTGGATGAGGCTCAAATTAACTCCTAGGCCAGGTGTGGAGAAACTGTGGCCCTCCAGGTGTTGCTGGACTGCAGCTCCCATCATCCCTGGCCATTGGCTGTGCTGCCTGGGGCTGATGGGAGTTGTAGTTCAACAAACACCTGGAGGGCCAAAGCTTCCACACTTGGCCTAAGCTTCTTAGCTACTGACCGACAGATCCCGTTCCATCAATGATGGCTGTAACGGTGGCAAGGGCCTTTGCATTTCCTTGGAGACATTCGTGAGTGCCCTGGGGTGGAAAAGGAGAAAAAACAAAGAAAGATTACAAGGTTAAAGGAAACCATCACACATGAACGTTGCAAGGTTCCTGTTGCTCTGGGGGGCAAGGCTGGAACCAGTTAGTGGGCAAAAAATTCAGGGAAGTGGATTTTAGTTAGCTATTAGGAGGTTTAGATGACGTGGTAAGCCAAACCATGGCTTAGTTCAGCAGAGCAGCAAAATGACTGGAGGATAATAATAATAATAATAATAATAATAATAATAATAATTCATACCCGCCCATCTGGCTGGGTTTCCCCAGCCACTCTGGGCGGCTCCCAACAGAATAATAATAATAAAGCAATAAAACATTAAAAACTTCCCTAAACTTAGTGTACGCTTGCGCTAAGTCATGGGTAGGCAAACTAAGGCCTGGGGGCCAGATCCGGCCCAATCGCCTTCTAAATCTGGCCCCTGAAAAAGTTTGCTGACCCCTGTGCTAAGTCATGGTTTCCTTTAGCAAGATGTGTGTGAGCCGGGCCAGAGATCTAGGTTTTAATTGATTATTCCAAAATGAGTTAGTTTTGTTAAATTGTACGGCTTTTAAAAGTATTTTTAAAACCAATTCAAATCATTTTAAGATTGTATGCATTGAAGGAAACATGTTGAATATATATAATTGCAATGAACTTTTTTTGGGGGGGATTGCATTGAAAACGCTTCCCCTAGACAAGCCAACACTCCTTGCAACAAGAGTGCTCTGAGCCTGTACTATTTTCCACTTTGTTCTAAAACCATCCTGACTACATCTTTTTTCTTTCTTTCTTGTACACTAACAGCTGCCATGAGAGGAGGGATTTGCCGAAGGGACAATTTTACAGCCAATTAAAAAAAAAAAATTTCCAGAGTACCTGGAGAATGTGTAACTGATGTGTGCCAGATTAATTCAGATCTCTTCCAAGTTTTGAAGGCTGTGAGCTGGAAGCCAAGAAGCAATCTTCCTCCTCCTCCTCCGGAGGCTCTCTCAGCCAAGGTGTCATATTTACACTCCGTGGAAAGAATTTCCTATTCTATTGCCCAAAGAAGAAAACTGCTGTGCTGTGCGTCTGCGTGTTGAATCCTGTTCTAGGAATGAGTTCAAGGCCAGAAAGGCTCAAGTCATATGAATGCCCTTAATTGATGAATAAGAAATGGTAGCAAGGGACGAGCGTCAGAGAAGAAAATCAACTGCTTCAGACAATCGGATCTGGGTTATAGCTCAGCAAGGTACTCGTCAGCTATAATTTAATATCCTGGCTGATTCGGAAGCTGGTAACCATAGTTTCCCAGTTTGGGTGAAACAGGAAATTGGAGGCTTCTCGGTTTAAGCACGGATCCTGACTAATGTCCAAATGTGGGGCCGCTGAATTGTCTGGGAGCCAACCTGGGTTGTTAGCTCAAAAGGCCTCTGGAGCATAGCTGTCAAGCGTCCCTTAATTGGAGGAACAGTCCCTTATCCCAGCGCCATGTCCCGCTGCTGTCCCTTATTGATGGAGATCCCTTAAATTTCCCGGGTTTCAAAGGAAGCAGCTCCTCTCCCTCCCTCCCTGCCGGCCCTTTTAACTTTGTATTTCATCTGGTTGACTAAAATCCCTTATTTTGGCTACTGGTCCCTTATTTTCAAGGCTGCTGGTCCCTTATTTTCAAATCTGTAAGTTGACAGCTATGCTCTGGAGTGAACATTTTTGTTTCCCAGTGAATAACAAGAACTTCTGGGGGCAATTCTTACCAAGTCCGCTGACACCGCAGTTGTGATGAGAGCATATGGCCCGTTGACAAGGGCGCCGCAGATAATTAACATCACTGCAGAGAGAAAGAAAGAACAAACATCAGCCATGTAACCTTGCCGTCTCGATTTATTTGCTTCCATTTACGAATCACTTTGCTACGAACTATCCCAAAGCAATTTTAAGTCAATTAAAAAAAGCGCATCGGAAACAATGGCTGTAGCTCCCTGGGGGAGCACCTGCTCTGCAGGCACAGGGTCCCAGGTTCAGTCCCCAGCATCTCCAGGGGGAGAGCTGTTGCCAGCCAGTGTAGACAGTACTGAGCTAGATGGGCAAATATTTGGACTCAGTAGAAGGTGTAATCACTGAAGCTGTCAAATACAATATTTCCTGTTGCCTAGAGTGGACACACAGGGGATGTTGCTCCAGCCAGGAGGACTTCTTGTCACACCTGGTCTGGAGCATCCTCCCCGTATGTGACCAGGTAGATGGGCATGACCCTAAGGTAAAGGTAAAGGGAACCCTGACCATTAGGTTCAGTCGTGGCCGACTCTGGGGTTGCAGCACTCATCTCGGTTTATTGGCCGAGGGAGCCAGCGTACAGCTTCCGGGTCATGTGGCCAGCATGACTAAGCCACTTCTGGTGAACCAGAGCAGCACACGGAAACTCCGTTTACCTTCCCGCCGGAGCGGTACCTATTTATCTACTTGCACTTTGACGTTCTTTCAAACTGCTAGGTTGGCAGGAGCAGGGACCGAGCAACGGGAGCTCACCCCATTACGGGGATTCGAACCACCAACCTTCTGATTGGCAAGTCGTAGGCTCTGTGGTTTAACCCACAGTGCCACCCACGTCCCTGGGCATGACCCTAGGAGACCCCATAAAAGGGCTAGTCATGCAGCCATCTTCTTCTTGGACTCTTCTTTGGCTATTTGACTCTTTTGCTGCTCTTTTACCACCTTTTGCTGGCTCTTAGCCATCCATCCTTACAGAGGATGGAAGCCACAAGGTAAAAAGTCTGGGGCCTATCTCAGACTTCTCTTCTCTACAAATGTGTTAGGGATTGTAGGACAAGACCTGCCAAGAAAAACAAAGACTCTATTTATGTATGCCACAACAGTGGCAAGAGTCTTGATAGCACAAGGATGGAAGAATGAGGACATCCCAACGAAAGAACAGTGGCAAGAAAAACTGATGAACTATGCAGAGTTGGCTAAATTGACATATAAATTGTGGGACAAGGACAACTGTGACTTTAAGGAAGAATGGGAGCTTTTTACAAATGGTCTAGAAAGACAACAAAATGAACTGGACTTCTTGGCAGGTTTCGAATAAACATACACAAATTTTTTGTTTGATAACATGATAGAAAGATAATGTAAGGATATGTAAAATTTTATAACATGCAGAGAATAATATGTGCTGAGAAATCAGAGAGAGGAGCTGAGGGAAGTCCGGGGGGGGGGGGAGAATGGAAGAGAGGGGGGAAGGGGGAAAATTAATGTAAGCAATTATATGGTTTGTTAATTTGTTATGTTGAAACTGTTAATATTTTTTTTTAAAAAAAAGACTTCTTTTCTCTACAAATGTAACTGTAACCACAGGATTAAAGCCTGCCTTCAGGATACTACTGTAAACTGAATGCAAATAAACTTTACTATTACTTTTAAAGAAGACTGCCATGTTATTATTAAAGAGGGAAATAAAGGGAAATTTACCAGGAACAATCCAATCCAGACAAGCCAGACTGGATTGCTCAACTTAAACGATTCTAACACATCCACCAACTTGCTTCTAGCAATGTGCAAGGGAATGTGCTCTGCTACTAGCTCACTAGCGTGAGTGAGGAGGGATAATATCTAATCAATATATCCTCTCCTACTTCCCTCAACATTCCCACAGAAGGCAGGTTCTTGTGTTGGCAGTGGGCATGGGTAGCAAGTGCAGCTGGGCAGGATTAGGCCCCCTCATGCAGCAGATGGGTGCTTGAGCGGGATTAAATATATTCTCCAAGTCTGTGAAGCAATTTGCTAGCTGGAACACCTTCACTTGTAAAGTAGAAGGCGACACTCAAATCCCTACCATACTGCCAGCTCCAGATAGCCTGGTGATATATTCAGAGAACATTTATTTCCCTGCACAAAACTGAATCAAGAACAGCAACAAAGGGACCATCAGGGTCCAGTGGCAATGTGAGAACTAGCTCAGAGGTTTCTTGGTGGAAGCCAGTGTATGCCAGTGGTGAAAATCTCCAGAAATGAGTGCAACTTTACCTACTGACGTTGCTAGTCCATTCTGGCCAACATGGTTGTAGGCGAAGAGCTAGAAGAGAAAGCAAGGCAGTGAATGAGCATTTCCAGAGAGGTTCAACAAGCAGTCCCAGGGAACTCTAGGAATTGCAGCTCTGTGAGGGGAATAGGGGTCTTCTAACAGCTCTGAGCGAACTCAACAAAAGCTCCCAGAATCTTTTGGGGAAGCCATGAGTGTTTAAGGGGTGCTTTAAATGTAGGGTGTACTGCAATGCGCTCTGTGTGGGGCTACCTTTGAAGGTGACCCGGAAACTACAACCAATCCAGAATGCGGCAGCTAGACTGATGACTGGGAGTGGCTGCTGAGACCATATAACACCGGTCCTACATTGGCTCCCAGCACATTTCTGAGCACAATTCAAAGTTTGGTGATGACCCTTAAAGCCCTAAACGGCCTCGGTCCAGTATACCTGAAGGAGCGTCTCCACCCCCATCATTCTGCCCGGTCCAGTGCCGAGGGCCTTCTGGCAGTTCCCTCGCTGCGAGAAGCCAAGTTGAGGGCCTCCATCAAGGCCTCCGGGACATTGCTGCTGCAGCTCTTGTGAGTGCTGGGAGGACCGCTCCCTCTCCTGCCAACTCCATCTGGCCTAGGGGGCGGGGCCGGCACTCACCACCACAGCTTAAGAGGCCTGAGAGAGGCCTCCGGGACATTGCTGCTCCACCCCCATCGTCCAGCCCGGACATTGAGGTCCAGCTCCAAGGGCCTTCTGGTGGTTCCCTCCTTGTGAGAAGCCAAGTTACAGGGAACCAGACAGAGGGCCTTCTTGGTAGTGGTCCCTGCCCTGTGGAACACCCTCCCATCAGATGTCAAGGCAATAAGCAACTATTTTACTTTTAAAAGACAACTGAAGGCAGCCCTGTTTAGGGAAGTTTTTAATGTTTAATGTTTTGTCGCTTTATTATTATTATTATTCTGTTGGGAGCCACCCAGCCAAATGGGCGGAGTATAAATAATAATAAATTATCATTATTACGTGTGGACATGGTCAGGTCATGCATAGGAAGGGTGAGAGGCTATCAAACTATGACCCACTGGGATTTGGCCTTGCCCTCTCTACTTTTCAGTTCAGCCTTTGCCAACCTGGTGCCCTTCAGATGTTTTGGACTACAACTCCCATAAGCCCTAGCCACCACAAGGTGGTGTAGAAAAACGGCAACTAAAGTAAGCAAAGGGCAAGCCCAGATGACTTGTTTATTGAACATTCATCTCCATTTGCTCTCAGGGAACTTAGATGACGTTGGCTCTTTCATGAGCATTCATTTGCGGGGATGTTAGAGGATGTCCTGCCAAAGCAAGTGTTATCCCATCCTTTTCAGTGCATTTCTCTGTCACCTCTTGAAAAAAGGTCCAATTATTTGGGGAAGTAGACCTCCCAGCCACCTGTAATTGCACAACCTGAAGCTGAGGGTATGTGACCCAAAAATAGTGACTGCCTAAAAGTGCCTGGACACGCAATTGGTGTTTAATCACCTTGCTGCCTCTGAAGCTGGAAGTGCGCAATAGGGAAACTCACCATGGGAACAGCCAAAATGAGCATCGTACAGCATGTCGTGCCCCTGCCACCTGTGTAGTCAGAGATAAGACCTGCCAGGATGCCTCCTGCAGGGGGAAAAAAGTCACAGTTCACTTTCGGAAGTTGGCAAAGAGTGGAGAATGTCAGGTCTGAGAGCCATGAATTCACTTATAGGCCTTCGACAAGCCAAATAAATATCAGATTTTCTGTTTTACCATTTAAAGTACTCATTTTTACATCCTAAAATATCAATGACTTCCCTTCTCCTCCCATGTTTCATTTTACATATCATAAATCCCTGCATATTTTTACAAAAACTATACCATTCAGTATTCCATTATTACATCCATCATAACTTATTTACACTGTTGAAATTATCTTGATGCTGCCAGCATTTTCAGCATTATTTCCCATATATTCAATAAACGTTTTCCAATCTTCTCTAAATGTATATTCTTCTTGTTCTCTTATTCTATATGTTAAGTGTGCAAGCTGCACATATTCCATCAGCTTAAGTTGCTACTCTTCTTTGGTTGGGACTTCACTCATTTTCCATTTTTCAGCTAACAACATGTGCTGCAGTAGTGGCATACATAAATAACCCTTTTTTTACACCTGGGAATTTCCTTCTGAATTATCCCCAACAGAAAGGACTCTGGTTTTTTTTTTTGGGGGGGGGGGGAAGTACTTTGGAACATTTTCCCCAATTCATGATGTATCATTTCCCAATACTCTTTTACCCTTTTAGAAGTCCACCACATATGAAGGAATGTTCCCTCAACCTCTTTGCATCTCCAGCACTTATCTTATTCAGTCTTACACATCTTCGCGAGCCGACTCAGAGTTAAATACCACCTGTCAATCATTTTCAGGTAGTTCTCCTTCAAAGAATAACACGCTGTGAACGTCAAAGCACTTTCCCAGAGTTCAGCCAAATAAATTTGCAGACAAAAATGAGTCTTTTTATAATTTACTGCAGTAATGAGCTCCAGGATAATGTAAACCCATTTGCCGTGGCTTGAAACCCAATGATTTTCAGTTGCCGTATCTGACTTTGGCGAAGTTTGTTAAATTTGCTTTGTCTGTTATGAGTTCTGGATATTCATTTTCCTTTGGCTTTGGATAATCGGACTTCATCTTGCTTTGTTTTGTTTTGGTATTGTAATGGTTCTAGGGGGTTGCTCGTGCATAAGTTGGCGCCACACCTGGCTGGGTTACCTGGGTGAACCCTTTCTGTCCGGACAGCCACCCATCCGTGGCTGTCTCAATCGCTGGCAGAATCCGTCAGTGGGCGTTTCTTGAACTTCTTCCAGCAAAGAAGTTCTTTGACGCCCAGTCTCCTCCTACTCTCCCTGCGTGGAAGTCTTCTGCGCAGGGAGGGTGTGGGCAGCGGAGGACCCGTGCTCTCCCCGCTGGTCTCCTGCGAGGAGTCCTGGAGCCTTCTCTCCAATTCCCACATCTGCCCCCCTCCTCTACTGGTGCTACGCTGATTTCCTTCCCCAGCGGATGGGCTGCCTCTCTCCCTACTGGGACCCTCTCCGGCATCCCTCTGGAGCCTTCCCTCCACCTCTGGCTCTGATGGCAGTTCCCTGACAGGTATCTATGCACACAAATATAATTACACTACTAAAATTAATTTTTTTAAAAGAAAAAGAAAATCGATGCAACAAACCGACTATGCCGCCGACATCAAAGAGGGTGGACATATCCCCTGCCTTCTTCGCGGTGAAATGAGCTGCAAAAAGAAGAACAGGAGAAATGGCTGGGTGAGCAGAGAAGATCAAAATGTGATGGAATTAAATGGGGGGGGGTGCAGGGTTTGCATGCAAAGAGATCCACATTCCATTCCACCATCACCAACACCTCCAGTCAAAGAGATCTCAGTTGCAGAAGACCCTCTGCATTTGACCCTGCACAGCTTCTGCCAGTCAGAGTCAACAGAACTGGGTTAGATAAGATCAATGGTCTGACTTGGCTGGAAGCAGTTCTCTGCTTGTTGGCAGGAGATGTAGCTGAATGGAAGAGGATAAGTTTTGCATGCAAAAAGTCCCTTGCATCTCCTACATCTGAAACCCTAGAGAGACACTTCCAGTCAGTGTAGCCATTACTGTGCCAAATAGGGCCAGTACTTTGAGAATGAAGCCTTTAGCTCTGCTCTTCTAGGCTTTTGTTTTAACTCTGCTATTTAATTCTTTTGTTTTAATTCTGTCCTGTTTTCTTTCTTAGAAGCGCTTGTTAGGGCTGAAACGGGAGCATAAAATGATTTTTTTCTCAATCAGCAAAGTAGAATAAAATAAAATGAGGTCCTACTGAATTCTTTATAAATAAATAAAAAAAGTTTGTCTTCTTCTTAAAAACGGGCCCATCTTTAGGTGTGATGAAGGACATGGACCTAAGCCAGCCTTCGGGAGACTCAGAGTCGGTGGAAAATCCCACCAGCAAAACTTCCTGAAGCAGGTTCTCAGATCACAAATTGGGAGCCTCCATAACAAGCTCCTTGCAACTCACCCACATTCACAATGTAGAGGGGAAGCCAGTAAAGGAACGTGTAACTGACTAGTTTTGCAAACAGCAGGCAAAAGGAGAACTCCACAACTCCCTGCAGAGAAGAGAGAGAAAGGAAAAAAAACAAAACATTAGCAGCTAACGAAAGGCAGTTTTTGCAAAGACAAAGGCCCCAAAC
This sequence comes from Podarcis cretensis, assembly GCF_951804945.1. Lineage (NCBI taxonomy): Eukaryota > Metazoa > Chordata > Lepidosauria > Squamata > Lacertidae > Podarcis > Podarcis cretensis. The sequence continues at coordinate 34,009,096 of NC_137185.1, read as the reverse complement.
AGATAGGACACAGGGGTACGGGTGTCCATGGGGGTGGGAAGGGGGATGTTGCTACCCTGAATCACAAGCCACCGATTCCCACAGAACTTGAGATACAAAGGGGAATGTGCAGGCATTCATCTTCCTGTTTTGTTTTAAATATATATTTGTGAGAATCCAGGCTCCATTCAGGGCTTGCCTTTACCCTCCACTAGATAAATGCCGATGGACCCCCATGCATCAATTCATGATCCGATCTCCTTTTCTCCTTTTGTCAGCCTCAGCCCAGTATACCTGAAGGAGCATCTCCACCCCATCGTCCAGCCCGGACAATGAGGTCCAGCTCTGAGGGCCTTCTGGCGGTTCCCTCACTGAGGGAAGTGAAGCTACAGGGAACCAGGGAGAGGGCCTTCTCGGTGGTGGCGCCCACCCTGTGGAACGCCCTCCCATCAGATATCAAGGAAATAAACAACTATCTGACTTTTAAAAGACATCTGAATGATGTTTAGGGAAGTTTTTAATGTTTGGTGTTCTATTGGGTTTTCAATATTCTGTTGGGAGCTGCCCAGAGTGGCTGGGGAAACACAGCCAGATGGGCGGGGTATGAATGAATGAATGAATGAATGAATGAATGAATGAATATCTTCTTACTAAACAGTAGCTGACAGGTGCGTAGTTGCCAATCTGATCCACACAACAGCACACCTGTCAATTTCAATTTCCAATCTTCTCTCCCCACCCTGGGATATAAATATAGTGCAGTGGTACCTCGGGTTACATACGTTTCAGGTTACAGACTCCGCTAACCCATAAATAGTACCTCAGGCTAAGAACTTTGCTTCAGGATGATAACAGAAATCTCATGGCGGTAGTGGGAGGCCCCATTAGCTAAAGTGGTACCTCAGGTTAAGAACAGTTTCAGGTTAAGAACGGACTTAACTTAAGTTCTTAACCCGAGGTACCACTGTAAACTAAACAAAGGGAGTTCTACCACTGCAACTAGCCTCTTACAACTCACCCCACCCTCCCTCCCCTGTGGGGTCGTACTCACAGGTATCCGGAGGGCATCAATGAAACTAATGGCTTCCCGGTTTTCCGTCGATTCTTTGCTACCTTCCGACATGTCCACAATGTTTTCTCGGCTGTTGCTGGAGATATTTAGGCTCCTGTCGCTGATGGAGTGGCCCGCCTCAAGACCTTTCTCTTCCAAACCGGCGGTCTGAGAGAGACACAAACAAATAAAAACACCTCAGGAGTTTGGATCGAGATATGACCCTTCTATTTGTCGAACTTTCCCTCAGAAGCAGCTGCTCTTTATTGAGTCGGACCACTGGTCTATCCAGCTCTGTTAACCTCTAGAGTGGCTGGCCCCCAGGGCTTCAGAGGGGGGTCTCTCTCAGCCCCTACTGCCACAGAGATGCCAAGGATTGAACCTGTGGTCTTCTGTGTGCATAGCAGATGTTCTGCCCTGAGATATGGTAGTTCCTTCCAAGCCAGGCCTCTCCTTTCCCAGCTATGACAAGGCTGACACAAGTGGGAGCTTGTTTAAAATAACTTTTTCTTTAAAAAAACACCCCAAAGCCTTCCTTTTAGGAATTCTAGGTGCCGAAATCCCAAGGGAGCAGGAAATCCTATTTATGTATGCAACCACGGTTGCATGGATGTTATTGGCCCAGAGATGGGAAGAAAATGAAGTCCCTGCCAGAGAAGAATGGCAGATGAAGTTAATGGACGATGCTGAAATGGCTAAATTGACCGGAAGTATCAGAAATCAGGAAGACCAAAAATTTAACAAGGAATGGGGGAAATTTATAACTTATCTTAACGACCATGGTAAGCAGTTAAAATCGTTAGTAGGATTGGAATATCACTTGTAGTCTATGGTGAATTTTGGACACAATGGAGATGTAAAAGATTTGGATCATCATAAAAGATGTGGGAGGAAATGGCTAACAATAGGACCCACAAAGGGGAGGAGGGAAGTCCAGGAGATTCTTTGGAATCTTGTTTTTATGTTGTATGTGATTGTAAAACTTTAATCTGAAAAACCAAATAAATAAATTTATGGGGTGGGGGGAAGTGTTGCGATGTTGGGTGCCCCTGTCCAGCATTCTAGCCAGCCATGCCCTTTTGCAGGATGTGCCATTCCTTCTCAGTCAGCATTCAGTGGCTACTGAGCATGCTCAGTCCTCAGCCCTTTAACAGCAGCTCGATGTGCAGCCATTAGCTGGGGAGAAGAGAGCCGGTTAGGTCTCGTCTCAGATGCCCAGGAGCAGCTCCCATGTGGATGGGAGAACGCATCAATGACCCAACTGTATCATGGAGAGAGTTGCCAACTATGTGAGGAAGGTATGTACAGTTGAGCCCTTTGGGAGGAAGGGAGGGGTATAAACGGAATGAATGAATGAACAGAATCATTGTAGAGTTGGAAGGGACCGTGAGGGTCATCCTAATCCAATCCCCTTGAAATGCAGGAATCTTTTGCCCAAAGAGTTGGCTTGTTTTGGTTTTCCTTCTAGCAGCATGGAAGCTGCTCATAAGGAAGATGGGAGAGCTTCAGCTCCATCAGACTCTGTCAGCAACGATCAGAGAGGTAAAGAGGGGAGACTGCAGGGCTGTGCAAGATACTGCGGGTTGGAAACCAAGTGAGGGGCTTCCGGAGCAGCGAGCCAAAGGATCGGGTGGGTATCTGCGCTCCTGCTAACTCAAGACAGACCCAATGCTGGAGAGAGAAACGGGGCACCAAGTGTAAGTCACCCCAGCCTCGGGGCGGGGGGGGGGGTGTCCTGAGGGCTGAGCCTAAGGCAGCGCAAAAAAGAGGCCTCCCAAAAACTAAAAACCAAAGATAAAGAGTTAAAAAAAAAAAGACACAGGGAGGACCTCTGCGCAAAAGGGCTAATCCACTCTCCGGTGCAAACGCCCCAAAACCCCGATGAGGCAGCGCTGGACTCTCCTATAAAAGGAGACTGTTCAAAGCAAGACGTCTGCTCCTTAAAAAATTAAAAACTGGAAAAAATCAACATAATTGACAACCCCCATAAGCGAAAGTGGGGGGAAAGGGAGAGACGGGAGGAAAAAAAATTCTTGCCAAAAAAGAACACAGAGTTTGACCCAAAAGCAGAGAAGGGGACCGTAACATTACACAGATTACTACAGTTTTCAGCAAAGGGCTCCCGAAGCAATGCACGAGAAGCTGAAATCTGAAATTATAAAAGCTGTGCATGATGCTAGTTCAGTGATTAAGCCATGAAGAAAGGATATTGACTCTCTCAACCTCCTTCTGCCTCCCTCCCTTCTCTAGCAGTGCATCATGCTCCATACTGAAAGGAAGAAGAAACAGCTGTTTGCTGTTAGTGGTGGAAAGTCTAAATCTCATTAAATTGAATGGTGCTTGCTCCCCGGTAAATGTGCATAGGATTGAAATGTAAGTGGGTGGTTGGGGGGAATGTGCAAAACTTACGTGATGGAGAGGAGGGCTGCAGTCGACGTCTTCGGGATCTGAAGTGGAGAGGAGACTGCATTACAAAAGCACACCTTTCATTCGGAGCAAGATGACAGCAGCAACGGGGGTGCGTGTTTTATCAAATATATTCCAGTTTGGAAATCAGGTAATTAGTGCCTGGCTGGATGAGACCTGTGGTCCATCTAATCTAGCATCCTATTTATTCTGTGAAGGCACAGAAAACCTCTCTTGCAGGAGGTCACCCTAAGAAAAGCACATCCCTCATTTGTTTTCAACCCGCTTGTGGAGACTATCAGAGGTCACAAAGAAAGGAATATATGACAACAACAAGAAGATGAGGAAAACAATAAAGAGAAGATTGGACAGAACTGTGAATACTATTTGGACAGAACTGTGAATATTAAAGCAGCAGCAAGAGAGATGTTTGGATCCCTTTCTGAGCTCGAAGCATGGGTACCCCCAACAAAAATTTGGCTTTGTAATTTGGAATTAATGTGATTTGATTGGTTTGTTAATAAAAATTATATTAAAAAAGAAAGAAAAGCACATCCCTGCCAGGGCAGAGAAGAAAGCAGTTATAAGTGCTTTCTTCCACTAGGCGGCAACATCTCATAGTCTACTGCTGATGAAATGAAATTCAGGGATGCTCAGAGATGTCCCTTCTCAAGTCCTATGAGGGTCAAAAGCAATGCTCCCCAATTTGACACAGACTAGTTCATTGCCGCCTCAGTGATTCTGCTCTGGGTTTCTATTGTGCCTTTTAAACACTGCATGGTCCAATAAGCCACATACATATTCCGTTTGATTGTTTTGGCTTTTACGAGGCTATTTGAGACAATTCCGACATTTGCATTCAGGTCCTCTCTTTGCTTCTCACCCCCCTCACTTTGGTGAATTGCTATTTCCGACTACAACTATGTTATCCAGATATGCACATATTAAAACATGCATTGCTTATAAACTGCATCCCCTCTCTGGCTAACACCCTGGTCCTAAAGGAGTTTAAAAAGTAAATGGACCCCTGACCATTAGGTCCAGTCGTGGCCGACTCTGGGGTTGCAGCGTTCATCTCGCTTTATTGGCCGAGGGAGCCGGCGTACAGCTTCCGGGTCATGTGGCCAGCATGACTAAGCCGCTTCTGGCAAATCAGAGCAGCTCATGGAAACGCTGTTTACCTTCCTGCCGGAGCAGTACCTATTTATCTACTTGCACTTTGATGTGCTTTTGAACTGCTAGGTTGGCAGGAGCAGGGACCGAGCAACGGGAGCTCACTCCGTCGTGGGGATTCGAACCGCCAACCTTCTGATTGGCAAGTCCTAGGCTCTGTGGTTTAACCCGCAGCGCCACCACTTTAGTCAGAAGTAAATATCATGGATTTTATAAAAGCAGAAATTACTTCCTTGGGCTTGCACCCAAACACTCTCAAAGCAAGAGTAGGTAGGTGTGCATATAGGGTCGAGCCAAAAATTATTTTCAGAACTTTTTTTGCATCAAAACGGAGTGCTCAGGATGGGGGGGGGGCTGGGGAGACAAAAGATTTCACAAAGCTGGCCCCTCCTTAAGTTTTTCTGCTACTGTCTCCACCTCCTCCTCTATGAGGCTGGTGACAGGAGATCACACCCCTGGGAGTCCTGGCTCTTGCTAGGCATCAGTTGTTTTACCTACCAGGCTCCAGAGTGAGGGCAGAAAGCATTTGCCCTCACTCTGAGTTGGCTTAACAACAACAGCATATAATCACATAATGCCATTGTCATAAAGTCAAATCAGAGAGAGGGCAACACTTCCTGAACTCTCTTGGATTTTAAGGGAGTGGTTTTTTTCTGCTGCTGCCAGACTTCATTCCTGTTTGTGTTCCTGTACCCACGTGCCTCCAATTTTGCCAAGTGTGTTTGTGTGCAGGGAGACATTTTAGCTCAGTATACACTCACATTCAATGAGGAACAAGAAGCAGATGACGCCCATGCTGGCTATGATGATCCCAGGAACGATGAATGACAGGCCCCAGGCGTCTGAAACCCAGGCACCAGCAATCAGGGATCCTAAAATGTTTCCGACAGATGTGTGTGAATTCCAGATGCCCATGATGAAGCCTCGTCTGGTAAGATAGAAAAGACATGGTTCAGTTCAGACAGCAAGTCCAAAGTCTACACCGATCATAGTTTAGAACCAAAACCACAGCTTGAGTTTCTGAGCATGCAGCTGGCAAACCACAGTTTCCCTCCTATCAGCTTTTAGTTTCAGAAGTTCACTCCTGCTTCCATGGCACAGCAACCTTTTGAGAAACAGTGCCTTTAGCTATGGTTTGTCCATTAAGACATCATTCCCAACCATAGCTAGCACAAAGCATGGCTTGCCAACCCCTATTAAACAACGCTTTCTCATTCAGACTGTTATCGCTAATTGTAAACCCTCAGGCTCCATTCAGAAATGGTGTCCAAACCATGCTTACCAAAACTTAAACTATGGTTTGGTATAGTGTCTGAATTCACAAATCATGGTCTGTAAACCCACTTTCAACCATGGTTTCTCATTCTGGTTTGACCACTGATTGCAAACCATGATACATGGATGCTCCTCCCTCAACCCTGCTCGTTTGCCCTTTGGTCCTGACTACTGGGGTGACCCATAGCTCCCACTTCTCAGGTCCTGGGCTCACCTCTGTCTGCTGTCCACAGCTCAGGTCTGATACCAGAATCGTTTAATGAGCAGAGGGTTGCCAAATTGGGAATTCAGGCAATCCCTGTTCAAATCTCTGCCCAGCCATGAAGCTCACTGGCTGGCTTCATGCAAGTTGTTATCGCTCAGCCTAGCCTACCTCACCAGGTTTTTGTGAAGATACTCCAAGTCACTGATTTTATATTACTGGTTTATTAACTGTACTTTCATGCTACCCCATTACTCTGGATGGAGTACATCAAAAAGCTATTTTGAAAAACACATACACACCATCAAACATCTAACATAATGCCTTTCACAAAAAGGCAGGAATGCATATGCAATTTTTTTTTTTAAGCCCCATGATGGTGCCATAATCAGGTCACTCCCTCATTTTCCAGCGCAGGGTGATATTTTCCATTTTGGCAAGGGAATAAATCTGGTACTTCCTTCCTTGGCACTTGAAAGCAAAACAACCACCCACAAGACACAGTTCGACAGATACAGTATTAGGAAACGAGACTCACTTCCCCTTTCCAAACCAGTTGCCAACACATGTCACTACGGACGGCCATCCCGTTGTTTGCGCCAAGCCATTGAGGACCTAGTGGGTGGATGGAAGGAGCAGGAGAGGGGAAAAACACAGCTAGTTAAGCCAAAGTTAGCATTATGCACAATGCCCTATCATTATAAGAAAAACAATGGGTTGTAACTAAGGGGTTGTATCTAATGCTAGGCCCCATCTGCACTATGCATATAAAGCAGCATCATACGGCTTTAAATAATAATGACTTCCTCCCAAAAAATTCTGGGAAATGTGAGGAGAGTTCTCCTGTTCCCCTCACAGAGCTGCTTTGGATTAGACTTCTGGAACGGATTAAGTTTGAGAACCAAGGAACCACTGTACCCTTAAGCCATGGTCCAATTCCAACCTACCCACCTCTTCCACCTGTGATATACAGTGGTGCCTCACAAGACGAAAAGAATCCGTTCCGCGAGTCTCTTCGTCTTGCGGTTTTTTCGTCTTACAAAGCAAGCCCATTAGCGGCTTAGAGGATTAGCGCTATTAGCGGTTTAGGGGCTTAGTGGATCAGCTGATAAGCGGCTTAGCGGATCAGCTGTTAAGCGGCTTGGCGGATCAGCTGATAAGCGGCTTGGTGGATCAGCTGTTAAGCGGCTTAGCGGATCAGCTGTTAAGGGGCTTAGCGGATCAGCTGTTAAGCGGCTTAGCGGCTTAGAAAAAGGGGGGAGGGGAAAAACCCCGCAGGAACTCGCAAGACATTTTCGTCTTGCGAAGCAAGCCCATAGGAAATTCGTTTTGCGAAGCACCTCCAAAACGGAAAACCCTTTCGTCTAGCGGGTTTTCCGTCTTGCGAGGCATTCGTCTTGTGGGGCACCACTGTATTTTAAAAAGCCATGTACACAATTATTGTGTTACAGTGCCTCATCTAGTTTAGCCCTACACCAAGACCATCAGGACAGCTAACCTCAGTCCCCTGGCAACTGATTGTACACATCCCCAAAAGAGCTGTAGGAACAAAGTCTTCCTCACTGCTCATTCCCAAGTAAGCAAGCCAGGGATCCTGGTTTTCTGAGTCAACTCGAATTTGGGGGTGTTTCCGGGATGCATCTCGCCTCTCTTCATTCTAGACTTCCCGGTGAGCAAAACCTGGCTGGGCTACCACCCAAACCAGTTGTGAAGTTAAATCCATGAAGGAGTGGGAGGAGATTATCATGACTCGTCCCAGAGCCAGTTTCAATTGGGAAGGAAGAACAATGGGACGCCTTGCCCAACCGGCTCTCTAGGGTTTCAGGAAAAGTTCTCTCTGAGCATTACGTGGAGATGCTAAGGAGTTAAGCTTTCTTCCCTCAAAGAAACTACTTTCTTCCCTTGGCTCAAGCTTAGGGGGTACCCATCCTGGTTTTCAGGTGCACAATGTTGATTGGCCAGCCCCTGTGACCTGTCACAAAACCACCAGAGCTCAGAGATGATTGGTTGGCCTGAGTCTTCATGGCAAAACCTTCTCAAGGTTGCTCAGCATTGATTGGTTGGCCCTGGTATCAATGGCACAGCCTGCTCAAGACAAGCTTTTAAAGTATAAATTAAGTTGTTTTTTTAAGTGGCAATCAAATATTTGAGAGCAGGTAGACATGTAATGTCCTTGAAAACATAAACAATGCTTAAGGAATAACATCAGGCTATGGACTATGGATTTCCTGATCAGGTTTCAGATGTGCTTTTTATGTCAATAGCCAGCAAAGAAAGGATCACACCCAGGAAGCAGTGTAAACGAGCTCATTATGGAATGATTCACTGGAGTTATATAAGGACGCAGGTATCACTCCGAGAAATTGCTTACTAATGCTTGTATTGGATTTTTCCATAAGCTAATTAATCAATGAATCGCTAGAGTCAAACCAACAGCTTTAGTTAATTGAGCTGTGGGGACAAAGTTTAGTGACAGAGATCAAAACTGAAGGGGACAGTCGCAAGCTTAACTTTTGAAGCTACTGTTTGAAGAAGTTTGGGGGTCTTATATACAAATGATTACCACAGTGTGGATCCGTTTATTAAATTCTATGTTATATCATGCTTTGGTCAACAACTTAAAGAAAATGCTTGGTATGCAATCAATCAGTTGAAAAGCACTCACGCTCTTCAGGTGTAAATCCCCTGACATTTAAGATATTCCAGGGATGATTGGTCTTAAAATTCTATCTCACATGGCAATTGGAGTGACATCCACACGGAAAGTGCTCTGTTATACCCAAAGCTCTGAAATTCTCTCCCATCAGAGGCCCATAGGATATTATTATTATTATTATTATTATTATTATTATTATTATTATTAATTACCTGGTCTGCTTTCTTTGGCATAGCCATCCCATGACAATTCACTATATGTATTTTCTCACAAGAAAATTTGCCACATAATTTCCAAACAACCATCTGATCAATGAGCAGAAGCAATGAAAAGTTAAGTTAAGGTATTTCTTTCTTTGCTGTTGTGTCTTCAGTACAAACTGTTTCAGCTCAGCTGTTTGTCAGATCCCAGCCTGTTTCTTTCTTATTTTTAATTTCCAAGTGTGCTACTGGTGTTTCCCATATTGCATGTGGGTTGTTTTTAATTGTAAGTACAGTGATACCTCGCAAGACGAACGCCTCGTAAGACGAAAAACTCGCAAAACGAAAGAGTTTTTCGTTTTTTGAGTTGCTTCGCAAGACGGATTTCCCTATGGGCTTGCTTCGCAAGACGAAAATGTCTTGCAAGTTTGTTTCCTTTGTCTTGCAAGTTTGTTTCCTTTTTCTTAAAACCGTGCATTCACTTCGAGGAGCAACTCATAGCACACGGTGTGGTAGCCTTTTTTGAGGTTTTTGAAGACTTTGGTGATTTTTGAAGCTTTTCCAAAGTCCGTGCTTCGCAAGACGAAAAAATCGCAAGATGAAAAAACTCGCGGAACGAATTAATTTCATCTTGCGAGGCACCACTGTACACTGCTCTGGGAAATATACATTGACAGGGAAGTTTTTAATGTCTGATGTTTTATTGTATTTTTAACATTCTGTTGGGAGCCCCCCAGAGTGGCTGGGGAAACTCAGGCAGATGGGCAGGGTATAAATTTTTATTACTGTTGTTGTTGTTGTTGTTGTTGTTAACAACAACAACAACAGAAAGCAAAGTTAAGTGGACGCTCGGGTTGAGAACGTAATCCATGCGGGATGCACGTTCGCAACCTGCAGCGTCCGCAACCCGCAGCGTCCGCAACCTGCAGCGTTTCTGCACATGCGCGGCCGCCGAAACCCGGAAGTAACCTGTTCTGGTTCTTCCTGGTTTTGGCGGTCGATAACCCAAAAAAACGCAACCTGAAGGGTCTGTAACCCAAGGTATGACTGTATCTCTCAAAAATGCCAGGGTACTTAAGTGCAGCGCTTTTAAGGTACGGTAATAAAGTGCCAGTACTCAGATATTGAAAAAAGTGTTGGTGAGGACCGCCACAAAAGTAATACTGGTTGGGTGGAAACTTACTGAATCATCGATTTTGAAATATGCATAAGAGTGGGGCTGAGAAGTTCAGACAAAAACAGAAGCACCACATCCAGGAGTTCCTGTGTCATCAAACACAATAACCTCTCATTTGACTGCCGTGTGTGTCATTCAGACAGACAGGCTCAGCTGGGATGGGAAAATATACTGCATCCTTCTCTAAGTTATTCCGATGGCTAAATATATCAGGTTTCTGTTTGCCCAGACTGCAGTGCATGTGACTATGAGATCCACAAAGCTGAGCATCAGAAACCGTTTTCCCACGAGGAAGCAAATGGAGCAGAGGAGGGGCAAACCACCCACTCAAAAGTTCATCGTGCAAGGAAGGTCAGAGGGGGGAAACCTGGCAGCCAGGTCCTGCATAAAGGCTACAGGTACTTGATGATTACATTCTTTATACAGCTCCATCAGTGCATATGGTTATGGTGGAGAGGTCCTGCCCCAAGGAGACTGCCATTTATTTTTGCCAGTGGGGCTGACAAGAGGAGGAGGAAAAGAGGAAGCTGACCTAGGCAAAAGATAATCACAATCTAACTTAGAAGGTTAATGAGAGGAGCCCTAGAAGCCACCTTACATGAAATCAAACCACTGGTTTATTTAGTATCACCTGCACTGACTGGCAGCTGCTCCCCAGGGTTGCAGGCAGGGGTCTTTTCCAGGGGATTGAACCTGTGACCTTCTGATGCAAAGCAGAAGCTCTGTCCTTGAGCTATGGCCCTTTCCCAGATGAGGGTGTGCAATAAGCCACTTTATATTAAATCAGGCTAGCAATGCTTCCAAATCCATAGAAAAAATCCTTTCTTCTTCTTCTTCTTTTTTTTTTTTGCAATTGGTTTCAAAGCCAGTTCTGAAGTGGCTCAGGAAGAATCAAGTCCCTGTCCTACTGTCCTTTAACTGGAGACTAAGACCCATACACAAAGGTGCACACATTCCAGTATATGGGGGAACTTGGGACAGCTGTCTGGGGGGCAGTGGCTGGCTTCTCTTTGTTAGAATTCCTGCTCCATGACTGCAGTCATGGGATTGTTGTCTTTCACATGACGGTATATGTTTTGACCCCACAGAGTGGGAAGTGACGGAGACAGGATGCTTGTGTTACTGTGTTCAGTGAAGTGGGACTATTGTCCTTTGTTCTTTTTCTCTTTGCTGTCTGATGCTAGAGAGAGAGGGTGCCATGTTGCAGTGCTCCGTGTGTGTATGTATGTAAATAAACTTAGATTAGCCAAAATGCTGAGTTGCTGAGGTCTGTTACGTGACTGTGCAAACTCTGCGGATCCCTAAGTGTGCAGGTGTCGGTTGGCATCGGTTGCTGTGATGTGCGGCTGAAGAAAGCTTATGAAGCTCCCGAACTATCAACCAAGAGGGAGGGAACATGCCAGTCGGGCATGTGTCTCTGTCAGGGTCCTACTCGAGTGTAGGCTGAACTCCTGACACTCTTCCCACTCATGTGGAACCCAGAACCAAGATGAGTTGTTCCACCTTGGGAGATGGGCTACCCATCAGGCTGACAGCCAGGTCCATCTGCCAACCACCTGCTTCAAGAGAAAGCTATGGTGGCCCTACGGATATGTTCCTCTCATTATCTGAAAGATGATTTCCCCAAAAACCCTCCTCACTATCTGTGTGAACTGGAAAGACCCACAGAATCACAGTCGGCCATCTAACCTAGGGTTTCCCAAACTTGGGTCTGCAGCTGTTTTGGGACTACAGTTCCCATCATCCCTGACCACTGGTCCTGCTAGCTAGGGCTGGTGGGAGTTGTAGTTCAAAAACAGCTGGTCTAGAAGAACCCCTGATAGAAGCAAATAAGAGCAGGCCTCCTGGGCCTTGGACCCTAGCTCCTTGGGAGACCCACATCTGGAGCACAACAGATGATACAAGACCTGCTCAGAGACCCCATAGTAGGAAAAGGAAACAGCTCTAGGGAACTTAGTTGGCAAGCGTGATGTATCTCCGTACCTGTACGAGAACAAAATACCACAGTTCATGGATGTTCCAGTAGTAGCCCAAACCAAATAAGGCAGTGAACAACCCACTCAGCAACATTCCTCCAGACAGATAGTAGCGCAATGGGAGGCGCTCACCAAAGACCCCGCTGTGGGAGACAGGAAGGAAGAGCGCATGAAACACAACAGCCACTTCTCAAGGATCAGTGCCCAACCAGAAATGAATGTGGAAACAGCTTAGGACCGCTTAAATTAAAGGAGTAACTGCGGTGGTAACGGAAGCTGGTGTTGCTTCTTCCCACAATCTTCTGGGAAACCATCGTCAACAACACAGCTATTTCCCATGTCGCATTTCCCACACTGACGGAGCAGCATCAAAAGCGATGCCGTCGTGGCTTCATTGTGGTTGTGGTGCCCTTTGTCTTTGAGGAAGGACACAAATTTTGCAATGCCCTGGCCTGGTCAATTAAGCTGGCCCGTGGTGATAAAAATGGCGTATACACAGCCCTGGAAATAACCCCATGGAACTGTTTAATAACTACTTAGGAGACAAGAGAGCAAACAGGATCCATCATGTGGACAAGAGTCCTGTTGACGTCTCGAGACCTCCATTAGCAGATTTCTTATCTGCCTGCAGTTATTACCATGTTTATGGGAATTCTATATCTCTGATCGGTTTCCTGCGTGGTTTAAGAGGTGAGCTGATTGCTGTCGGTGCGGCTGGCACCTGCCATGCCATGCCAAAGTAATCAAATATTATGGATTTGTCCTAAGAGCACCTCTTGGGTTGTTTGAGACCTTTTAACAACAGCCGGGATACTGAAGTCCATAAGCCGGTGGTTGGTCACAGGCAGGGCCTGTGGATGAGAAAGAGGCCTCTCTGCCTAACCCTTGGGGATCTTATCAGACCACGCCCCCTCCCAAACCACTAGCCCTGCTTTGCATTCTCCTTGAGTGGTTATTTTTTTGCCTGGCTGGACTATGTCCTTGAACTCTGACCATGCTTCCAGCTTGCCAGGAGAGAGAACATTGCATGTTTGTAGAAACTAACCTACTGTAGCAAAGGTCAACGTTCATTGCTCAGCACGCTTTTGTCTTTGGCACTGCCCACCACTAGAATGTGGGCTAAGGAAAAAGGTCCCCCACCTGTAGTGTAGGTAAACCAAGACCAAATCTAAAATGCAAATGCCACTGAAGGAGCTGGTGAAATTAAGATCACAAGGATTTCCTTGCTAGATCTGATTCCTATTCCCCCCCGCCCCGGGGGTAGGACACATGTGTCTTAACAATTCCCATTGCCCTTAACAAACTACAGTTCCCAGGATTCTTTGGGGGAATCCATGGTTCTTTATAGCGGCATGATACTGCTTTAAATGCACAGTGCGGATGGGGCCAGAATCCCACTGTGTTCCGTGGGAATTAAAGGTAAAGGTAAAGGTACCCCTGCCCGTACGGGCCAGTCTTGACAGACTCTGGGGTTGTGCGCCCATCTCACTCAAGAGGCCGAGGGCCAGCGCTGCCCGGAGACACTTCCGGGTCACGTGGCCAGCGTGACATCGCTGCTCTGGCGAGCCAGAGCCGCACACGGAAACGCCGTTTACCTTCCCGCCAGTAAGCGGTCCCTATTTATCTACTTGCACTGGTGTGCTTTCGAACTGCTAGGTTGGCAGGCGCTGGGACCGAGCAGCGGGAGCGCACCCTGCCACGGGGATTCGAACCGCCGACCTTTCAATCGGTAAGCCCTAGGCGCTGAGGCTTTTACCCACAGCGCCACCTGCGTCCCTTTCCATGGGAATTACTCCCTATTAAATGTGCACAGGATTGCAGCATTAAGGAATGTGTCCTATGGAACCAACAGAGCCTTTTAAGCAGGCATGCTTATGACTTTAACTGTAAGGTAAAGGGACCCCTGACCATTAGGTCCAGTCATGGCCGACTCTGGGGTTGCGCGCTCATCTTGCTTAATTGGCCGAGGGAGCCGGCGTACAGCTTCCAGGTCACGTGGCCAGCATGACGAAGCCGCTTCTGGCGAACCAGAGCAGCACACGGAAACGTTGTTTACCTTCCTGCTGGAGCGGTACCTATTTATCTACTTGCACTTTGACCTGCTTTTGAACTGCTAGGTTGGCAGGAGCAGGGACCGAGCAACGGGAGCTCACCCCATTGCGGGGATTTGAACCGCCGACCTTCTGATCAGCAAATCCTAGGCTTAACCCACAGCGCCACCCGCATCCCTCTAACTTCAACAGTAGATCTATACAAACTCAGTGCACACTAGAGACCCAGGGCGGAGTAACGGTTGTTAGAGTTTTGAGAGATCAGGGTTCGATTCCCCACTCAGCCATGAATCTCACTGGGCAACCTTGGGCCTGTCACCATTTCTTGGCCTAACCCACCTCAAAGGGTTGTTGTGAGGGTGAAATGGGGAGGAGACCCATGTACACCCCCTTGAGCTCCTTGGAAGATCAAGGTGGTATATAAATGAAATAAACAAGTAAATGTGTCATTTCTTTCCTTCCAGCATTATGAGTACATACCTGATGTACATTCCTATAGCATAGGCAACCAGGAACGCATTGTCCAGGGCTCCAAAGAGTTCTTTGTAGTTGTCCTGATCTGGAAGAAGGAACGGTATGGGTTAAGTTCAGTGGCAGCCGTACCCCACTGGGCAAAAGAAGTATCAAGCTCACGCAGGTTCCTGTATTGAGGCAGCTGGCTCCCCCCACTTTTTTTTTTCATTTTTGCAGTGGGCAAGGAAGAGCAGTTCCTGGCTGCTGATCAGCCACACAAAATTTTGGAGCAGAATATCACACGTTTTGGTCTTATGAATTTCTGACCTTCAAGGTTTCCAGGTCAACTCCTGGGTACTGTTCTCTTAGCTGCACTCTGAAGTGGTACAGTCCCAGTAGGGCTATAAGGTAAAGGTAAAGGGACCCCTGACCATTAGGTCCAGTCATGGCTGACTCTGGGGTTGCAGCGCTCATCTCGCTTTATTGGCCGAGGGAGCCAACATACAGCTTCCGGGTCATGTGGCCAGCATGACGAAGCCGCTTCTGGCGAACCAGAGCAGCGCACAGAAATGCCGTTTACCTTCCCGCCGGAGCGGTACCTATTTATCTACTTACACTTTGACATGCTTTTGAACTGCTAGGTTGGAAGGAGCAGGGACCGAGCAACGGGAGCTCACCCCGTCACGGGGATTCAAACCGCCGACCTTCTGATCGGCAAGTCCTAGGCTCTGTGGTTTAACCCACAGCGCCACCCGCGTCCCCAGCAGGGCTATAGCACAGGCTTTTTAAAAATGTCAACACACGTGTGTGTTCCACCTCTCCATTTCTTTTCTGGATGCAAAGCGTGTGCTCTTAAGTGCAGGGAAATGCAGCCATGCATGCATCAAGGTTGCGGCTGCATAATGGAAACACAGGGAGCCTCCCTTTCAGGGCTGTTGTACGGACGAACCTCCCTTGCAGCCCATTCTCCTTGCTGCATCCTATAAATGGAACTTCTCTTCCAAGCATATGGATGGCAGCACCTTTCTCCCCTCCTTCAAAATGCACCTTGTCCAAAGGCCGAGACCTATTGAAATCACAAGCGGGAGAAGCTTGTGAACCTGGGATTCGGCTGGCACCTTTTGCGCCTCCCCTACTCGCGGGGAAACCCTGTTTTGGGGATCCGGAGCGACGTGGGGTGAGTGGCGCGGTGCTTTGAATCGACTGCTTCTTTCACGGAGTGAAGCTGCATTGCTGTTGCTGGAGACTTTCTCCTGTGGACAATTGGATTTTAAACAACTACCGTGAGTAGAACGGAAAATTGGATCTTTAAATACCTTAATTTGGCGCCGAAGCGGGAAGGTCATAAACAGGAAGTCCGCCTTCCGCTTTTGTAAATAGACTGAAACAAAATGCACCTTGTCCATGTGGCTGTTTGTTTGCCTTTTTAATTCCCCATTCTCAGTATAACCTGGACGCACACTTGACGGCATTTGCTTGCACTTAAGAGCACATGGGACGCAGGTGGCGCTGTGGGTTAAAGCCTCAGCGCCTAGGGCTTGCCGATCGAAAGGTCGGCGGTTCGAATCCCTGCGGCGGGGTGCGCTCCCGCTGCTCGGTCCCAGCGCCTGCCAACCTAGCAGTTTGAAAGCACCTCCGGGTGCAAGTAGATAAAGAGGGACCGCTTACCAGCGGGAAGGTAAACGGCGTTTCCGTGTGTGGCTCTGGCTCTGGCTCTGGCCAGAGCAGCGATGTCACGCTGGCCACGTGACCCGGAAGTGTCTCCGGACAGCGCTGGCCCCTGGCCTCTTAAGTGAGATGGGCGCACAACCCCAGAGTCTGTCAAGACTGGCCCGTACGGGCAGGGGTACCTTTACCTTTTTTAAGAGCACATGCTTTGCATCCAGAAAATCTCCCGGTGCTGCTAAAGACCTTGGCCTGAGACCCACTGTCAGCCGGGTATAGGGCAATATATAAATTCAAGAAATAATAATAATGGACAGTACTGGCTCAAATGGGCACATGGTGAAAGACAGCTTAAGGCAGTTTCCCAACTCTCGGGAAAAGATATACAACGAATTGAAGAAAATGTTCCATTTAACATTTTTTAAACAAATGTTCTGTTTAACATTTGTTAAAAAACCCAAGGCATTTTTGTTGGGGATTGTAGGGAAAGACCCGCCAAAAAAGTTGAAAAACATCTTCACGTATGCGACAACGGCCGCAAGAGTTCTGGTAGCACAAGGATGGAAGACTGAAGAAACCCCAACTAAAGAATCATGGCAAGAAAAATTGATGGATTATGCAGAACTGGCAAAACTGGCATATAAGCTACGGGACAAGGATAACTGTGACTTTAAGGATGAATGAGAACCCTTTACAAAGTATCTGAAGACGCAATAAAGTGAACTGGACTCCTTGGCAGGTTTCGAATAAACATTCACAAACTTTTTATTGATAATAATCAGCTAAATAGTTTGAGGATCTATACAACTTTGTAACATGCAAAAAACAGCATTCTTAGAGAAACCAAAGACTGGAACTGAGGGAAGTCGGGGGGTGGGTTTTGTGGGGGGCGAGGGAGGAAAAATGGGGGGGGGACAAGGAAGATATGCTTTTGGATAATATGTCTTTGTTATAATTTTGAATATATAAAAAAGGCAGTTTCCCAACTCTCCCTCCCTCCCACTGCTGTTTCACCTATTGCCTATTCCTTGCAGATGGGGACCTGTGTCTTTTTGCCTAAGCAGCTCTGTAAAGGTAGTTTACCCTGAAATTGCACTGTATAAATATATCTGTGGAAAGCCTGACTGCACAGTGGGAACCAACCTGCAACCAATCTGCTAATGAGGCTCCACAATGACATTGCAAACAAACGCAGATAAGATACGCCAAGGTTGCTAATCACATCAGAATAAACTGCTGGCCCTCAAGGCATCCCGTTCCGGTTACTGCATACGAATCAGTTGGGATCAGAGAGCCTAAGTTGGCCATAAAGGCTGCCTAGTCACCTGAGATTTCCAGGAAAAGGACTCTGGATACAGCCCATAACTCAAGAGTCTGTGGAAAGCAGGAGGGTCAAAGAAGGAACAACACTCCAGCTGTTTTCCAGACGACAATTCTGAAAGCCACATGTCCAAGTTGCGGAAGTCACAAATAGCTTTTCCATATCCTCCAACACAGAAAGTTGTTTTCTACCAAGCTCAGACCATCGGTCCATCGAGCTGAATACTGTCTGTACTACACTGACTCCCGAAGCTTTGCCAGTCCTACCTGGAGGTGTCAGGAACTGACCCCGCGACCCTTTACCTGCAAAGCAATTGCTCTGTCATGGACCTATGGTCCTTCCCTACCTTACAGCGCTGTATGCTACACAATTTTGCCCTGTCCTCCATCACTTTAGGAAGGCCAAGAGAGGGTGTATGTTTGCTCTTCTGGGGAAAGATACAGCAGAAAACCAATGCAGCCTTACCAAAAGGCTTCCAGTCACACCACGTAGTGCTGTTTGATTCATTGTGCGGATTGGGTCCCCGTGAAGAACAGTTATAGTGCAGTTCACTCTGGGGAGAAAACACACACACACACACAGAGAGAGAGAACAGAGTCAGAGATTCTTTATTCATTCATTAAATTTACATCCTCCCCAAAGAACCCAGGGTGAGAAAAACATTGGGCAAAATATTCCTGCATTGGAGGGGGGTTGGACCTGACAATCCTCATTCAATCCAATTCTATGATTCTATGAATTTAAAACAACAGTGAACACAGTTTCAAAGCATTCTCTCCACAGGTGATTTCGGGGCTGCCAGGAGCGGCATGCTTCAGCCACCAAATGCCTGGATAAATAGGGATGTTTTAAAATATCTCATCGGAGTCAATAATGAGGGAGTCAGATGCACCTCGCTGAGGGGAACATTCTAGAAATGGGGAGCCACCACTGAAAAGGCCCTGTCATGGGTCAACACCAAGTGGGCAGCCTCCGGTGGTGGCACTGCCAACAAGGTTTCACTTGCCAAACGTAGGGGTTGCAAATAGTGGGGATGGCACACTTTTAGGTCCTTGGTCCCAGGCCATTAAGGGCTTTAACAATTAGCACCAATGCCTTGAATTTGGTCTGGTAGCTCACTGACAGCCAGGGCAGAGGTTTTGGGATCAGCAACACATGGCCCCATCGGGCTGCCCCACTTACCAGCCCAGCAGTCATGTTTTATGTACTTACTTAAGACATTTCTATACCGCCTAATTATACAGATTTCTAAGAGGTGTACATAGAAACAATCGGCAGGAAATGGAACAATTGAAAAATCACCATGAAACCATGCTGCACTAGCTGTAGCCTTCAGAATGTCTTCAACGGCAGCCCTGCCCAATGCAGTAGTCAGATGGGAGGTCACCAGAGTATGGACAATTGAGGCCAGGAATGGCCCTAGCTAAGCAGCCTAAATTGGGCTTAAGCACTCCTACCTACAAAAGCCACTCAAGATTCTAGGGGCAAGTTGGAATCCAGGAGGTCGCTGAGACTCTTCTTTAAATTAATTTATTATTTATACCCCACCCATCTGGCTGAGTTTCCCCAGCCACTCTGGGCGGCTCCCAATCGAGTATTAAAAACAATACAGCATTAAATATTAAAAACTTCCCTAAACAGGGCTGCCTTCAGATGTCTTTTAAAGATAGGATAGCTGCTTATTTCCTTCACATGTGAAGGGAGGGCATTCCACAGGGCAGGCGCCACTACCAAGAAGGCCCTCTGTCTGGTTCCCTATAACCTCACTTCTCGCAATGAGGGAGCTGCCAGAAGGCCCTCAGAGCTGGACCTCAGTGTCCGGGCTGGACGATGGGGGTGGAGACGCTCCTTCAGGTATACAGGGCCGAGGCCATTTAGGGCTTTAAAGGTCAGCACCAAAGCTTTGAATTGTGCTCGGAAATGTACTCTGAACCTGTTCCTTCAAAGGGAATGAAACCCCTCTCATGACAGGAAATGGGAGCCAACTCCTAGGGGATGTGGTCCCTTTGGACCCCCAATAAAATATTTGAGGGGGCATTGCCATTCAAACAGCATGTGCGCATCTTGTTATTATGTGGGGTGGGCTTACCTTCCCCTCCTCCCAATATTTTATTCAACTTGGCACCCTTGGGACAGGCCACACACCCAATAAATTATCTTTACACAAAGAGTTCCGGAAGGGATGCACATGTGAAAATGGATTTTTATACGTCTGGCGAACAACAAAGGTGCTGATTGCAAGGAAACAAGAAAGGCCAGCTATGAAAACAGATTAAAATTAATAGAAGGATGAGAAGGCAGTTAAAGAAGAAGAATGAAGTGGCAACATCAGGAAGCAATGGACATATGCTTGTAACAGGAGCGGGAAACCAAATTATTATTTTTTTAAAAATTGTATTATATTTAAATAATTTGGATCAACTTGTTAAAATTTGGAAAACTAATAAAAACTAATATATAAAAAGGGACAGGCCATACACCAAATTCCCAGGCATGGTCGTTTCATATAGCACCATCAGTATGGATGCAATTTTAAAGGGCACAAGAGAACAGGTCCCTGCCCCCAGGGGCTTACAATCTAGAAAACATTACGGGGATACACCAGAGGAACAAGAGGGAAGTGGAAGAAGGGGCGAGTTCAAATATCCTGCTTACAGCTGAAGCCAGTGAATGTTTACTTGGAAGTGGATCTCACTAAAATTCAATGGGGCTTCTTCCCATGGAAACCTGTATAGGATTGCATGCCCCCCCTTGTGTCCAAAGATACATAGCTGTCAAGCGTCCCTTATTTGGCGGGACAGTCCCTTATCCCAGTGCCATGTCCCGCTGCTGTGTCTTATTGATGATGTCCCTTAAATAAGCTACTGAAGGTAATGGAGCCCTTTCTGTGTCCAGCTGTGCTTTGTCAACAACAAATTGTTGCTGGTTTTTTGTGTTGAATATATGCTATATGGTAATTTATGCACCTAATAGGTATCTAAAGCCATTTGCACGCAACAAAATATGTATGTTATCAAAGTAATTGTTGATCCCTTATTTTGGCTGCTGATCCCTTATTTTTGAGGCTGCTGGTCCCTTATTTTCAAATCTGTAAGTTGACAGCTATGAAAGATAGCTCATCACCCCTGGGGACCGATGCTACGTACCTTTACTATACTGATGGGCTTCCGTGAGAGATGGAAAGTGGCATAACACAGGAACGTCAACACCAGAATTAATCCCCGGTACCTAGAAAAGAAGACACACATGAAAGATAGAGCAAACAGCGAGAAAGATCGAAAACAGTGATAAGCTTTAACTGTTATCTCTGAAGGCTGACTTGCTTGAGCAGTCTGCAGAAAAATAAATGTCTACCACATCCTCTGGGTGGAAGAGAACCAAAGCTGGGAGGTCATTTTACTCCCCGTTTAAGCTACAGAAACCGGTATGCTTTAACTCTACATCCAAGGGCACCATGTATCAAAAGAAAACCCTACTGCTTATTTCATTATTATTAAATTTATCCTGCCCTTCTTCCCAAAGGAGCCCAGGGCAGCAGATGGCATGTGGTAATAATACGAACATATTTAAAACAATTCCAGTGAAGATGCAGACTGAGAACAATTTCAGCTTAATGAAAGGCTGTGTGAAAAAGTTCTTCAAGCAGGTACTGAAAAGACAGCAGAGTTGGTGCCTAACTCTGGGGAAGGCATTCGAAAGGACAGGTGCTACAATCCTAAAAAGCCTGTTGTTCTGTTGTTACAACCATCACTGCATGGTGCACTACTAAATACGATAGGGCAGGTTCTTGACCCAAAGAGCTTAATGGCATATAAGCCAAAGGCTACGTGAAAAAGATCACTTGACCACACGGAAAAGATCACATGATCTGCTACTACTGCAAAAATAGGGGCCACCTTTCCTGCTCGCTTTGCTCGCCAACCCCAGCTACCACCTTCCCTTTACACCTTAGCAAATCCCCTTCCTCACCCCTTTACAACTTACCAAACTGCAGCGTGACAACATCCTTACAATTTTATTATATTATTAGTAACAGAATTCCAGAACTACAGAGGGGGGAAACAGCTCAATTTCTACCCAGAAGACAACTTTAAAATATGAAGGGTTTCCAGGTTGAAATGTAAGTTTCCTTCTTCCCAAACAGTTCAATCAGATTTCCAAAAACAGGCAACTAGTATTAATCCTTTACAATTAAACCAGCAGTACTAAATGCATTTTATAAAAACCAGGGGATTGTTTTTTTTCTTTTGATATATAGACTATATGCATGTTTATCATCCACTTGGGTTGCAACCCTACACACTTGCATAGGAATAGGCCCTGTCGAGCTCAGCAAAATTTACTTCTGAGTAAATGCCGAGGAAGGCACAGTTTGTGAAAGCCAGCCAGAAAGTGGGCAGAGAATTTACATCATCCGTTACCATGGAAGAAGAAGAAGAAGAAGAAGAAGAAGAAGAAGAAGAAGAAGAAGAGGAGGAGGAGGAGGAGGAGGAGTAGTTTGGATTTGATATCCTGCTTTATCACTACCCGAAGGAGTCTCAAAGTGGCTAACTTTCTCCTTTCCCTTCCTCCCCCACAACAAACACTCTGTGAGGTGAGTGGGGCTGAGAGACTTCAGAGAAGTGTGACTGGCCCAAGGTCACCCAGCAGCTGCATGTGGAGGAGCGGGGACACGAACCCGGTTCCCCAGATTACGAGTCCACCGCTCTTAACCACTACACCACACTGGCTCTTTGCATGCCGCAAAGTCCCTCCGGCCTCTGATCTTCTTCACCTTCAAGAGGTGAAACAGAGGCTGGAATAAATTGAGCAAGAGCCAGAAAGGTCACCTGACTCATCCTTTTTATGTCATCCTCGAAGAGCTGGCGGCATAAATCATTGCATCCTTTTTATCATTGCAGGTTGCAGTTCACTCTTCTGTTGTGTAAAGCCAAGGCCAGTTTGTACCCGCACCTTCACCTCTGGCTGACATCAGGACAGGAGTTTCTTCCCCATCCCCAGAAGAGACAATGCTGGAGTTGGACTATATGGAATTGGCGGAAATGAGTGGCAGAATCCGAGACCAGGGAGAAGAGTCGGTGGAAGAAGACTGGAAAAAGTTTAAAGTCTATTTACGGAAACATTGTAAAATTAAGGAATGTTAGAAGGTTGTTGGAATGAAGTAATGGGGTCTTAGCAGAAATGATATAAGGATTAGGTTAAAATTGACTTTTTAATTTGTGAAAGACGTGAATAACAGTATATCAAGATAGATTATTAGGATAAAAACAAAGTTGGAAGGATTTGCTGAAACATCTAATTGAACTAGAATACAAAAAAGGGAGGTGTGAGGAGGTCAAGGAAATAAGTAGATGAAAAATAAGTTACGGGAAGGTTTGTTTTGTTTTTTGTTCGTATTTTTCTGTGTTGTTTTTCTTACTTTTTTTGTCTGTTTGTATTTAGTGTGAATTTAGTGTTTTCTTTTTGTAACTTTTAAAATTGGAATAAATATTATTATTTTTTAAAAAAGGTAAACCAATGGTTCCTACTCAGTATAAGGAAGGCATGTCCAAAATCCATTTTGGGGGCCTAATCCGGCCCGCTGGTTGGTTTAATCTAGCCCCTGTGGTAGTTTATTTCCAGGGGGTAAAATCCAAAAAATACCTCAACAACATCAATCCTAAAAAAAACTCAACAACTTTGGAGTAAAATCATAAATCATAAAAAGCTCAAAAACTTCAAAAAAGGTCAACAACTTTGGTTGGCCTCATAGCCCTTCACTTCATCAAATCTGGCCCTCTTTGAAAAAAGTTTGGACACCACTGGTAAGGCATGGATAGGCAAACTAAGGCCTGGGGGCCGGATCCAGCCCAATTGCCTTCTAAATCCGGCCCATAGACGGTCCGGGAATCTGCGCGTTTTTACATGAGTAGAATGTCAAAATGCATCTCTGGGTTATTTGTGGGGCATAAGAATTCGTTCATATAGTCTGGCCCCCCACAAAGTCTGAGGGACAGTGGACCGGCCCCATGCTGAAAAAGTTTGCTGACCCCTGGTTTAAGGGATGGCACTGTAGCTCAGTACCAGCCCTGTATTAGATATGTTTAGAGCGGCTCAGTCAGTAGAACATGAGACTCTTAATTTCAAGGTCGTAGGTTCGAGCTCTGCACTGGGCAAAAGTTTCTTGGATTCTATCCTAGCACTAGGGCTAAATGGATAAAGAGGCTGGCCTGGGACAAAGCAGTTTCCTAAGACATTTCCAAGTAAACTGTATTGAATCCGCAATATGTGAATGATACCCAGCTCTACCTCTCTTTCAAATCAGAACCAGTGAAGGTGGTGAAGGTCCTGTGTGAGAGTCTGGAGGCGGTTGGAGGATGGATGGCGGCTAACAGATTGAGGTTGAATCCTGACAAGACAGAAGTACTGTTCTTGGGGGACAGGGGGCAGGCGGGTGTGGAGGACTCCCTGGTCCCTGGGGTAACTGTGCCCCTGAAGGACTAGGAGCACAGCCTGGGAGTCATTCTGGACTCACAGCTGTCCATGGAGGCACAGGTCAATTCTGTGTCCAGGGCAGCTGTTTACCAGCTCCATCTGGATGCAGGCTGAGACCCTACCTGCCCACAGACTGTCTTGCCAGAGTGGTGCATGCTCTAGTTATCTCTTGCTTGGATTACTGCAATGCACTCTACGTGGGGCTACCTTTGAAGGTGACCCAGAAACTACAACTAATTCAGAATGTGGCAGCTAGACTGGTGACTGGGAGCAGCCGCCGAGACTACATAACACTGGTCTTGAAAGATCTACATTGGCTCCCAGTACATTTCCGAGCACAATTCAAAGTGTTGGTGTTGACCTTTAAAGCCCTAAACGGCCTCAGCCCAGTATACCTGAAGGAGCTCTCCACCCCCATCGTTCTGCCCGAACACTGAGGTCCAGCGCCGAGGGCCTTCTGGCAGTTCCCTCACTGAGAGAAGCCAAGTTATAGGGGACCAAGCCGAGGGCCTTTTTGGTAGTGGCACCCTCCCTGTGGAACACCCTCCCACCAGATGTCAAAGAGAAGAACAACTACCAGAGTTTTAGAAGACATCTGAAGGCAGCCCTGTTTAGGGAAGGTTTTAATGTTTAACAGACCACTGTATTTTAATACTTTGTTGGAAGCGGCCCAGGGTGGCTGGGGAAACCCAGCCAGATGGGCGGGGTATAAATAATAAATTATTATTATTATTATTATTATTATTATTAATCCATGCAATTGGTTCTGGCCATCACCCCGGTGATGTAGCCACCACACCCGGACATTAGAACCTATTCTAGCCTTTTTCAAAAATAAAAATAAAAAATATTTTCACTCAAAACATTCCTGCTTGAAAACAACCCCAGCAAATATTCCAAAGGTCTCGTTCATTTTTTTATACGGCAGCTTCCTCCACCTTCCTTGGCGTTTCCCTCTTGTCTGCAGCCTTTTTTTTCAGTGATCAAGACATGTCATCCTTACAGATAGACTTCTGAGATCCAGGAAGTTCCATTGCAGATTTGCTAACATCGTTCTGCAAGGGTCAAATGTGTTTTTCTTTGGGGCTGCCGTTTGCATGGGGAAATTCCCCTCTGCTTTTAGGATGTAGGAATCAGGGGCTGTCCAGTATCAGCCACGCCAGCAGAACCTCCCTGCTTTGTCTTGTGGTTTCCTTTGAGAGGGCAGGACAATGTTTTGCATCAAAACACTTCCTTGACTGCTGCTTCCAAGCATTTTATGCAGCACTTGAGAAAACTGCTCAGGAACTGTCCCAGTAATCGAGGTCACCCCTGAGGATGGAAAATACCAAGGGAAGCAGAGGCTTACTGGTGTTTTGTAATCGTTGCCTATAGAATATTGGCCAAATGTAGGCGGAGGCACAACTGAGACACTCCCAACAACAACCAAAAGCCACTGCTTTCAAAGCAGATCTCTAGAAAGAGGCCCCAACATGCTATTAATCCAAAACCTTGGCTCCCTCTGCCTTTTCTCTGTTTGGATTATATCTTCCTTAGCCAAAGTGTTTGCGTCATTCCTATACAGAATGGTTCTTCCTATACAGAATATTCCCCCAAATGGTCCTACTCAGAGAAGCAAAGATTAATAATAATAATAATAATAATAATAATAATAATAATAATTTATTTATACCCCACCCATCTGGCTGGGTTTCCCCAGCCACTCTGGGTGGCTTCCAACAGAACACTAAAATACAATAACCTATTAAACATCACTATTTAGACCTCACTATTTATTGATCTCACTATTTATAGATCTCACTATATTTATAGAGAGATTTATAGATCTCACTATTTATAGATCTTACTATTTAGTTCCCATAGCAACACATCACCTATATTTGCATGGCAAAGGAGTGTGGCAGGCCATGCCCTCCTATCTAACTATATATACATATATAGATATATATATATATATATATGTGTGTGTAAGTAAATTTTGATTTAGCTGCCTAAAACTCTGGAGACCTGCTGCCAATCACTGTAGAAAATACTGACCTAGATGGACCAATGATCCAAATCAATATCAGGAAGCTCCCTATGTTCCCATTTAAACAGATCATTATATAGAACCTTGAGGACTAGAATCTTCCTTTCAGGAAAGGAATCAAAGTTCAGTGATAAAGTATACGCTGGGCATGCAAAAAGTCCTATTTTTTAATCCCCAGCATTTCCAAGCAGGAATAGGAGAGGCCACTGCCTGCAATCCTGGAGAGATGTTGCCAGTCAGTGCAGGCAATACTGATGGGCTCATGGTCTGACTCCGTATGGCAGCTTCCTATGTAGCCAAGTTCAACTGGATTTGTTCCTAGTTATGCCGCTAAAGGAATGAGGTGAGAAGTGAAGAATTTGAGCCGCAAGTGTAAGAAAATATTAGACATAGCCTGCTGCTTGCTGCTGGTTCCTTTTTTGTTAATGGAAATAACATCGGCATATTTCCATTCTCCAAAGTAAGTGAGTAGCGATGGGGAAAAGCATGTTTTCATAATCACATGGGATCAGCGGTGGAAACTCAACCATGTGAGGACAGCTCTACTCAGCCTGCGGTGAGGAGCAGAAGCCACAGACTCACTCATTTTGCCTTTCAAGGAAAGAAGGATCTCAGCAACTCAATTCAAGAGAGGCAGCCTGATCAGGGAAGCTAAGCAAAGAACTACAAGGGGAAGCAAAGAACTACACAGGATCGGGAGGAACGGTTAGCACAAAGGTGGTATGTCCTTCGCCAGATTCTGTAGCAAATGCCTTCAAAGTGGAAAGAAGGACAAGAGCTTTCATTCATTCACTGAAGCTGGATGTTTGGAGATCCAGATCAGACAGAAGAAAGGGCTTCTTCACATAGTGATGACTACTAACTTGGGCAATGGGTTGGCTACATTCATGGACTGCAAGGTTCCCAACGCCTCCAGGTCTATATAATAGCTCCGGCATCAAAAGCAGTGTGACTGTGAATACCAGTCTTTCTTGTGGTCTTCCTTCCAATAGATATCTGGCCAGCCACTGTGAGAACAGAAGGCCAGACCAGATAGGTCCTTGCTATGATCCAGTGGGAGTCCTTCTTAGGTTCTCATGAAGTCAAAATAAGGCAGCAACTTCATAATCTGCTCGGTAATAATAAAGAATAATAATAAAAATAATTTATTATTTATACCCAGCCCATCTGGCTGAGTTAACCCAGCCACTCTGGGCGGCTTCCAACTGAATATTAAAAACAATACAGCATCAGACATTAAAAACTTCCCTAAACAGGGCCTCCTTCAGTTGTCTTTTAAAACTAAAATAGTTGTTTATTGCCTTGACATCTGCTGGGAGGGCGTTCCACAGGGCGGGTGCCACTACCAAGAAGGCCCTCTGCCTGGTTCCCTGTAACTTGGCTTCTCACAGTGATGGAACTGCCAGAAGGCCCTCGGCGCTGGACCTCAGTGACCGGGCAGAACGATGGGGGTGGAGATGCTCCTTCAGGTATAAAGGACTGAGGCCGTTTAGGGCTTTAAAGGTCAGCACCAACTTTGAATTGTGCTTGGAAACATTCTGGGAGCCAGTGTGGTTAGGGTGTTGGACTAGGGCAGGCTTCCTCAGACTTGGCCCTCTAGATGTTTGAGACTACAATTCCCATCATCCCTGACCACTGGTCCTGCTAGGAGTTGTAGGCCAAAAACATCTGGAGGGCCAAGTCTGGGGAAGCCTGCGGCGCAGAGCTGCCCGCAACAGAAGAGCCCGCGGGACTCAACTCTTGGCCTGGCACCCCTGAGAACCCAGCACCCAGGTGCTCCGCACCCCTCATGCCTATGGGTAAGACGGCCCTGGAGGAGAACCGTGGAAGATAAAGGTGGTATATAAAAGAAATAAATGAATAAATAGCACAGGGATGGGGAATCTGAGGCCTTCCAGACCTTGTTGGACTCCAACTCCCCTCATCCCTAACGATTGTTCATGCTGGCTGCGACTGATGGGAATTGGAGTCTATCTCGGAAGGGCTACAGCTTCCCCACCTCTGGTGTAACAGCACGTTGCCAAAGTTGTTCGAAGAAACATATTTGGTGGTTTCCATTCACTACTCAGCATTTTCACTTAGTAATAGACATCTCAAGCCCCCTCCAAGAATTTTTCTTTTCTTTTCCCATCTACCGTATTTTTCGCCCCATAGGACGCACTTTTTCCCCTCCAAAAATGAAGGGGAAATCTGGGTGCGTCCTATGGGGCGAATGCAGGCTTTCGCTGAAGCTTGGAGAGCGAGAGGGGTCGGTGCGCACCGACCCCTCTCACTCTCCAGGCTTCAGGAAGACATCCGCAGCCTGGGCAGCCCTGCAGGAGGTCCGGCAGGGATGTCTAGGCTGCGGATAGCAGCCTGCTTCCCGGAGCGTCGGGCGCCCTGAAAGCAGAGCGCCCGGCGCTTCGGGAGCACATCCGCAGCCTGGGCAGCCCTGTGGGAGTTCTCTGCAGGGCTCCCCACGCTGCGGATAGCAGCCTGCCGCCTGGCGGGCGGGGCGCCCTGAAGCAGAGCGCCCGCGCGCCGGGCAGACATCCGCAGTGTGGGGAGCCCTGCAGGAGTTCCCCGCAGGGCTCCCCACCCTGCGGATAGCAGCCTGCCGCCTGAGGCAGACATCGGCCAGCCCCACAAGCTCAGGGAGGCGCAGCGCTGTTCCTCGACCTGGTTCAGTTTCCCCAACCTGCTTTTGGGGGGGAAATAAAGGAAAAAAATTTTTCCTTTATTTCCCCCCCAAAAAACTAGGTGCGTCCTATGGGACGAAAAATACGGTATATGTTTTGGTTTTTGAATCAGCGGATCATAGAGATCACGTGTCAACTACAGTGGACGCTCGGGTTGCGAACGTGATCCGTGCGGGAGGCACGTTCACAACCTGCAGTGTTCACAACCCGTGCGTGCACGGACGCGGGTTGCGATTCGGCGCTTCTGCGCAAAGTGCGATTCAGTGCTTCTGCGCATGCGCGACCGCTAAAACCGGAAGTAACCTGTTCCTGAAAAAACACAACCTGAAGCGGCTGTAACCCGAGGTATGACTGTACATCCATTTAGTCACTGCTGAGGCGGGAGGATCTGTCACTGTATCCTTGTTCCTGTCCTGTCTATCCTAGACACAACAGACAGTGTGGCAATTGTTGACAAAGCTAGACTCCCTGCATGCACAGAGTGCCACGCTGCTGCTATTTCATCCTCCTCAGGAAGTAATGAAACTACTTCTTTTTTCTTCTTTCTTTTCACGGCCAGTTTCACTTCTGCTTTAAAATTAGCCAAAACTGAACAGGCAAAAAGGAGCTGAAAGAGACAGAAAAAGAGAAGCAGCGAAGAGCAGGAGAATATTGTTATGCTCTGCTTTTATCTTCTGATGTTATCCTGTTAACTTTCATGAAACCTGCAGGTATAGGGCGGTATATAAATTAATT
Organism: Podarcis cretensis; assembly: GCF_951804945.1. Taxonomy (NCBI): domain Eukaryota; kingdom Metazoa; phylum Chordata; class Lepidosauria; order Squamata; family Lacertidae; genus Podarcis; species Podarcis cretensis. The sequence goes on along the minus strand of NC_137185.1, from coordinate 33,979,595 downwards.
AAATTAATTAAATTAATTAAATTAATTAAATTAATTAAATTAAATTAATTAAATTAATTAATTAAATTAAAATTTGTAATATGGTTTGTTTATATAAAGCCTCCGCCCAAATCAGAGTACACAGCAGCAGCAGCAGCAGCAGCAGGTGTCAAGGTGGAGTTGGAGCTGCTTACCTGACCTTCTAGCTGCTAACCAGGAGGGGGATAGGTGATTTGGCTGTGAGACCTGCCTGGTCTCTAGAAACATTAGAGGAGCCCATCTGGGCTTCCTGCTAGTACATTTACACTGCTCCCAGTAAGTAGCTGCAACTCACCTGCCAGAAGATCAGGTAAGTACCTCCTCCCCACCATCAAAGGATGGTAAAAAAGTACTGTACAATAAATGTGACCAGCCAAAATTACATAAAGCAGCGCAATCAGCCAACACCCACAATGACATTCTTGCTCTCACAACATAGAGGCCGCTTTGTAGCATTCAGTCTCTTGTTGGGAAGCCGCATTTACTCACATCAGTACCCCCCCACCCCCAATCTCTCACCTAGGAGCCTGCTAGTTCATCCAAAGATAAAAGGTAAAGGTAAAGGTAAAGGTACCCCTGCCCGTACGGGCCAGTCTTGACAGACTCTGGGGTTGTGCGCCCATCTCACTTAAGAGGCCAGGGGCCAGCGCTGTCCGGAGACACTTCCGGGTCACGTGGCCAGCGTGACATCGCTGCTCTGGTGAGCCAGAGCCGCACACGGAAACGCCGTTTACCTTCCCGCTGGTAAGCGGTCCCTATTTATCTACTTGCACCCGGAGGTGCTTTCGAACTGCTAGGTTGGCAGGCGCTGGGACCGAGCAGCGGGAGCGCACCCCGCCGCAGGGATTCGAACCACCGACCTTTCGATCGGCAAGCCCTAGGCGCTGAGGCTTTAACCCACAGCGCCACCTGCGTCCCCCATCCAAAGATAACTGCCCTCAAAAACCCCAACGGAGGGCATGTAGTTGGTGGTGTGTTAGCCAGGGCATCTGGGTATCACCAGTGCTAATATGCCCAAGAACCTCACCAAAATGCTGGAGAGGATGCACCTCCACAGACACATACCTCCACATGTGGTGGCAATGTCCCAAAATCCAACTCTCCTGGACAGCAAGAAATATGCAAAATACTGCTTCTTCTAATTAGCTAAATTAACAGTGAAAATTAGACAACAGGGTGATGAAACATTTCAAAAAGAATGGGGGGGGAAATTATGTTGTATATAGGAAAGATAAGGTGAAATAATGAAACCAGTAGAACTGAAATAAACCTCATAATGTGAAATACAAAGAAATTTACCGGATAATAAAAATAAAAAGAAGCAAAATGTATAACATGACTAATGTAACTAATAGTAGTTGCAAATGAATATAGATAGACAACAAGAATTGTGTAAATTGTGTTTGATACCATCGACCATAACATCCTTCTGGACCGTCTTGAGGGGCTGGGAGCTGGGGGCACTGTCATACAGTGGTTCCGCTCCTTCCTCCTGGGCCATGTTCAGAAAGTGGTGGTGGGGGATGAGTGTTCAGACCCCTGGGCTCTCACTTGTGGGGTGCCTCAGGGTTCTGTCCTCTCCCCCATGCTTTTCGATATTTACATGCAGCCGCTGGGAGAGATCATCAGGAGGTTTGGGCTGGGTGTTCATCAGTATGCGGATGATACCCAGCTCTACCTCTCTTTTAAATCAGAACCAGTGAGGGCGGTGAAGGTCCTGTGTGAGTGCCTGGAGGCGGTTGGAGGATGGATGGCAGCTAACAGATTGAGGTTGAATCCTGACAAGACAGAAGTACTGTTTTGGGGGGACAGGAGGCGGGCAGGTGTGGAGGATTCCCTGGTCCTGAATGGGGTAACTGTGCCCCTGAAGGACCAGGTGCGCAGCCTGGGAGTCATTTTGGACTCACAGCTGTCCATGGAAGCACAGGTCAAATCTGTGTCCAGGGCAGCTGTTTACCAGCTCCATCTGGTACGTAGGCTGAGACCCTATCTGCCTGCGGACTGTCTCGCCAGAGTGGTGCATGCTCTGGTTATCTCCCGCTTGGATTACTGCAATGCACTCTACGTGGAGCTACCTTTGAAGGTGACTCAGAAACTACAACTAATCCAGAATGCGGCAGCTAGACTGGTGACTGGGAGCAGCCGCCGAGACCATATAACACCGGTCTTGAAAGACCTACATTGGCTCCCAGTATGTTTCCGAGCACAATTCAAAGTGTTGGTGCTGACCTTTAAAGCCCTAAACGGCCTCGGTCCAGTATACCTGAAGGAGCGTCTCCACCCCCATCATTCTGCCCAGACGCTGAGGTCCAGCGCCGAGGGCCTTCTGGCGGTTCCCTCATTGCGAGAAGCAAAGCTACAGGGAACCAGGCAGAGGGCCTTCTCGGTAGTGGCGCCCGCCCTGTGGAACGCCCTTCCAGCAGATGTCAAAGCGATAAACAACTACCTGACATTCAGAAGACATCTTAAGGCAGCCCTGTTCAGGGAAGTTTTTAACGTGTGATATTTTACTGTATTTTTGGTTTTTATGGAAGCCGCCCAGAGTGGCTGAGGAGGCCCAGCCAGATGGGCGGGGTATAAATAATAAATTATTATTATTATTATTATTAAATAGAAGGATTTATTTGTGTACAAATACTCTATGGACAAATATGGAAGAAGAACAATAATATGCAAAATGAATAAAAACAATGCGAAAATGTCAGATGTGATACAAAAAAGCCAGAAGAAGGAAGGAGGGATGTCAGATCTCAAGAGCAAGTAGAAATGTAAAATGTAATACAATATGTGTATGTGGAGTATGTAACTGAAAAACCAATAAAGATGATTTTTTAAAAAAAGAAACAAATATGCAAAATAACGAAGCAAGTACAGTGGTGCCCCGCAAGATGAATGCCTCGCAAGACGGAAAACCCGCTAGACGAAAGGGTTTTCCGTTTTGGAGGTGCTTCGCAAAACGAATTTCCTATGGGCTTGCTTCGCAAGACGAAAAGGTCTTGTGAGTTCCTGCGGGTTTTTTTCCCTCCCCCCCTTTTTCTAAGCTGCTAAGCCGCTTATCAGCTGATCCGCTAAGCCGCTAAGCCGCTAATAGCGCTAATCCACTAATCCGCTAATGGGCTTGCTTCGCAAGACGAAAAACCCGAAGATGAAGAGACTCGCGGAACGGATTCTTTTCGTCTTGTGAGGCACCACTGTATAAACCTCAAGGGAGCAACCTCCTCTGTTTGGCATCACCCCCAACAGGACTGCACATTGGCAAGGTGAGGAGGGATGTTTCATGATCAATGTGATGCTACAGCATCATGCTCAGCTACAGTTAGGTTCATAGCACTCTTCTAAGCTGTTACAGCGACAGCTGAACAGGAAATACAGCTGAGGCTCAGCAGCACACACACACCCAATCCCCAATGATAACTCAGCATTGAAACAGCCCATGCAGGGCTGCACTGGATTGGTGTACTTAGAATTATTTATTATTATTATTATTATTATTATTATTATTAATACCCCGCCCTCCCCAGCCAAGGCCGGGCTCAGGGCGGCTTACAAGCAATAATAAAAACAAGTTGAATGATTACAACTTAAAAACAAAATTAAAATACAACATTAAAATAATGAAACATTAAAATATTAAAATGTAGCCTCAACGCAGGAGGAGAAGGAAAAGAAAAAAGAAAGAGAGGGAGGGAGGGAATCAAATTGGCTCCATGCCAAAGGCCAGGCGGAACAACTCTGTCTTACAAGGCCCTGTGGAAAGAAATCAGATCCTGCAGGGCCCTGGTCTCATGAGGCAGAGTGTTCCACCAGGCCGGAGCCAGAGTTGAAAAGGCCCTGGCTCTGGTTGAAGCTAATCTAACTTCCTTAGGGCCCGGGACCACTAGGGTGTTACTATTTATGGACCTTGAGGCTCTCCATGGGGCATACCGGGAGAGGCGGTCCCGTAGGTACGAGGGTCCTAGGCCGTGAAGGGATTTAAAGGTCAAAAGCAGCACCTTAAATCTGACCCTGTACTCCACCAGGAGCCAGTGCAGCTTGAAAAGCACTGGGTGAATATGCTCCCATGGCAGAGACCCCGTGAGGAGCCCCGCTGCGGCATTCTGCACCCGCTGGAGTTTCTGGGACAGCTTCAAGGGCAGCCCCGCGTAGAGCGAATTACAGTAGTCAAGCCTGGAGGTGACCGTCGCATGGATCACTGTGGCTTTACACACCCCTTGCTTTCCTAGGAAGATGCTTCTGCCCACTGGTTCGTGTAGCTCAGCACATTACCCTGCCCAGCAGTGGTTCTCGTGGTGTTTAGGTCTTCCTCTTCCCTCCTTGGAGATGTGATGGCTAAACAAAGGACCCTGCACATTGCAAACCATGCCCTTTGCCACTGAGCCCTCTGCTCTTTCCTTCCTTCCATGCTAGAGGCCGACCAGGACTTGACATTTCCCTATGCTTATCAAGCATCTACATAGAGATAGACAGGGAGCATCAGAACAAGCAAGATAAGCAGAAGAAAGCATGCTTAATCCAATGGTTGAAAGCGTGGGAGAAAAAAGGTACAGTGTGATCCGCTCTAAGGAACATTCCTGCACATCCTTGTCAGTCACCCTACCTGCTTTCCCCCATCACCACCCAACTATAAAGACTTATCCATCGTATTTGTTTTTCTCTAACTGCATGTTGGACTGCTGACCTTACAGGGAACCAGATGTGAGCAATAAGTAGGAGGAGACAGACACACAAACACACACACACAGAGAGAGAGAGTTTGGAGCAGTGATGGGGAACTTGTGGTCCTCCAGATGTTGCTGGGCTCCAGTTCCTTGGCCAATGATGGCTGGGGCTGATGGGAGTGGGAGATGCACAACATCTGGAGAAACACAGGTTCCCTGTTCCTGTGTCTGAGCCTTCCTTGGAAAGGGTCTCCCCGCACACATTCAGCGGCCAACAAATCGCTGGGGATTAAGGCAGAGCAATAAGTCTGTGGATGTTTAACCAAGAAGCGTCACAGATGCTGATAGTCAAAGGGGAGTGACGTGGGAAAAGCTCCTTTTTTTACAGAAAGGCATTCCTACTGGTATAATCTTAATATTTACGACCAGATAAAGGTTTCATTTTTGAAATAATAAATTTTCAGAGTAGTTTTTACAGTTATAACAAAAATTACTGATTTGGTTACCGTATATTATTAGAAATACATAGACAGATAATTATGAAATTAGTGTGAGGTTTAATAAGCTAACTTTATATTTGGACAACTTTTCTGCTGTACTTTATTGGAAGGAGAAAAATAATCATTTCCTTAATAACAATTTTAACAATTTATTTAACTAAAACAATAACATTATAGCATATGTATCCATGTTTATTAACTGATGCGGTTAAACTTTTTTAAAAAAACAAAAACAAAAAAACCCTTAGACTGATTTTCAGCACACAAGTAAAACTTAAAACAAATCCTTATTTCCTGATGGCCTTTGGACTATAATGTAACTTAAATAGAAAACTATCTTTAGAAATATATTTTCCTCCAAAAGCATTTTATTTTTAAAATTCAATTTAAATTAAAAAAGTGATTTAAATTTAAAAAAATGATTTAATTTAAAAAAAATTGATATAAATTAAAAATCTGATTTAAATAAAAAATATGATTTTTTATTTTTTAAAAAAATCCTTGATTTTTATCCACCCTGCCCTCAGCTCACTTCTGCACTCACAAAATATTCCTCTTCTCCTCCAGCATCATTTGCAAAAATCATGATGCATAACATAATTCCACCCCGCCCCCAATGCTTCTTGATTGCGACTCATCAAGAGCCCAGCTTCAGTAAGAACATGGAAACTTATCCAGCTATGATTATTTCTTTGGAAGCCTGTGATTCAGTGAGGCGCCATCTATGGAAATGGCTTCGTCAGACACTGAGTTACAGGCGGGGGTGGGGGGGGAAATCTGATTTAGTTCACATTTTATTTTTTATTTTTTTGAAAATTTTTATTGGATTTTCACATTTTATAAAAACAGACACACACAAAGACAACACATATAAGGTTTCATGTCCTTACATTCCTAACCCCAGTTCTTGACCTCCCCCCACCCCCCCTTCATACATCCTAACTCAATTGAATTAGCTCAGCAAGCTCATATCTCTCATCCTTTACATATTGTTGTTATATATATTTTTTGGAAAAAAGAACTTGATTCTTATTACTTGGCCAAATTTTACTTATCCAATTTTCTTATAAATATTAAATCCTTTTCTAAGGTCGACCCAAATTCCTTCCACGAATTTCCCTTTTTATCTTAAAAATAGGTCATAATAATCAAACACAAAGGTCATAAACATTTTTAAAATTCTTTCTCCCCCCCCCCCCCCCGCCCCGGTTTCTTTCCCTTCCCAAATGAATATCCACAAAAACAGTTTTTAGCCTGGATTCCTCACATCTGAGGCCTTCAAGTCTCTGTCAGTCTCTCTCTGCCGATTTTGTTGGTAACCCTCTTTGTTGGTCATCGGGTCTCGAAGGAGTTCTAGCTCAGTCTCATCAGGTTTTCTTCCATCCAAAATACTTGGTAACATCTGCTGCGAAAAGTCAGCTGGACTTCCATACTCAAAGAGGAGGCCCCAATCATATTTCTTGTTTCTTTTAAATTCAAATATTCCAAGTGTTCCGGGGGCTTCCTCCCTCCTCTTTCGCATCTTTCGCAGATTTGTAATCCAAAGGTCTTCTTCTTTATGTTCTAACAATATAGGCTTCTGGTTGGTACTCTCCATCTGTACTTGCTCCACTCCTTCCCTCTCCTCCTGTTCCAAAGTTATCTCTTCTAATTCAGCTGCAGATTTTTTCCCAGTCAAGTCCATTGTACATTCAGCAGAGCCACTTATTTTAGAGTTCAAGGTTATAAGTTGTTTATTCATAGCCGTACTCTGCTCCTGCAATATTCCCACGAGAAAAAACATTCTTTCTATCTCTGCCTGTAATTTTCCATCTGCAGCCATTGTAGTGTTTCAATGTTTCCCCTAGGGGGATTCTGGTTACTTAATAGTCCTTTCCCAACAGTCCGTTACTTTGTTATTTCACTACTTTGTTCCCAACCACTTTAATTCAAAAGTAACAAATTTAGTCCAGAGAGGTGTTAAATAATAAGATTTTTAACTTTCACTGCCCGTTTGACAGCTCCTTTGACAGCTGTCAAACTCCTTGTTCCTTTTTCTCCAGCTCACATACAGGACACTCCCGGGTCTGGGGGGGGGGGGGAGTTTAGGCAAAAGCTTCTAAAATTCCACTCTTGCTCTCCAGCACAAATCTTCTTCTGTCAAACTCATGAAAATATTGTCTTTTAAAACACACCGAAAAGAAAAAACTCTCCACCTTAGTTCTCCGATCCTTGCTTTAAATCTTCTGTAAGTAGGGGGGGTGCGGACTTCCCTTTAGCACATCCCCCGATCGTACCAAATTCAAAGGTAAAAATTTTAAAGTCCAAATTCCATTCTACTCACGGGTAAATTTAAAGTTCGAATTTTCAGGGAAGAAAGTCAGCGGTCTCTGGCCATGGCTCGCGGCTTCACTCCACTGCAGTAGCGGTCCACTCACAGCACCACGCCGCTCCCCGTACCCTCTCCGCAGCCTTTAAAAAGGCTCTTCGTGGGTCGGGGGGGCGCTTAAGGTGCCCGCCGAGTCACCAAGTCCGCAGGCTTCCGCGCCTGCGGTTTCTGAGGGTCCCCGCGTCGCCGTCGCGGTAGAACCCTTCTCCAGCGGAGCCGATTCCCTCCGGAGCTCGGAGGGAATCCGCCATTAACCAGATCGCGCTAACCCGGAAGTCGATTTAGTTCACATTTTAATGGTAACCTATCTAAATGCCCTGCAGACCTCCAGATGTCAGGGAACTTGCATCAGCCCCAGCCAACAAGGTGGTCAGTAGTCAGGGATGATGGGAGCTGCAGCCTGGAGGGCAGAAGAAGAAGAAGAAGAAGAAGAGGAGGAGGAGGAGGAGGAGGAATTTGGATTTGATATCCCGCTTTATCACTACCCTGAGGAGTCTCAAAAAAGGGACGTGGGTGGTGCTGTGGGTTAAAACACAGAGCCTAGGGCTTGCCAATCAGAAGGTCGACAGTTCAAATCCCCGCGATAGGGTGAGCTCCCGTTGCTCGGTTCCTGCTCCTGCCAACCTAGCAGTTCGAAAGCTCGTCAAAGTGCAAGTAGATAAATAGGTACCGCTCCAGCGGGAAGATAAGCAATGTTTCTGTGTGCTGCTCTGGTTCGCCAGAAGTGGCTTAGTCATGCTGGCCACATGACCTGGAAGCTGTACGCCAGCTCCCTCGGCCAGTAAAGCAAGATGAGCGCCGCAACCCCAGAGTCATCCGAGACTGGACCTGGTTCCGAGACAGTCAGGGGTCCCTTTACCCTTTACCTTTAAGGAGTCTCAAAGCGGCTAACATTCTCCTTTCCCTTCCTCCCCCACAACAACCACTCTGTGAGGTGAGTGAGGCTGAGAGACTTCAGAGAAGTGTGACTAGCCCAAGGTCACCCAGCAGCTGCATGTGGAGGAGCGGGGAAGCGAACCCGGTTCACCAGATTATGAGTCCACTGCTCTTAACCACTACATCACCCCTGGTTTAAACAAACAAAATAAATAGGTTTTCCTAACAGAAACACTTTCCCCAAGCTGCTGTGAGCCACAGTATGGGGTTTGTTTGCTTGTTTGTAAAACAACAACCCAGGTACAATCTGGATAGCTGCCCTTTTGTCCTCCACAGCCAATATGACCTTCAGAGGAGGAGGAAATCAAAGTGAGGACTATCACAGGGAGAGTTACCATATTTTTCGCTCTATAAGACGCACCAGACCACAAGACGCACCTAGTTTTTGGAGGGGGAAAACAAGAAAAAAAAATATTCTGAATCTCAGAAGCCAGAACAGCAAGAGGGATCGCTGCGCAGTGAAAGCAGCAATCCCTCTTGCTGTTCTGGCTTCTGGGATAGCTGCGCAGCCTGCATTCGCTCCATAAGACGCAGACACATTTCCCCTTACTTTTTAGGAGGGAAAAAGTGAGTCTTATAGAGCAAAAAATACGATAATCTCCCGTCCTCTAGCAGCAAATCCCCAAATCCAATGCCCCCTCTTCCAAGTCCTGGAGCTTGCTTTTAAAGAAAAGAGAAGCCACTGCAGATCTAATGATGGACCCGACCCCAACATCACGTCTAGTTTAGGCACAATGTTCTTAGGACCTTGAGTGAAGAGGTCTGTTATCAGCAGGTGCCTTTTAAAGTCATCCCCGGATGACAGGTTGCACCTACCAAGCCACAAACCCTCTCCTGTACAAAACGAAGCCTCTTGTGTACCCAGCTGCTAAAAGGAAGGAGGCCTGTCCTCTATTGTGCCGGCTTCCTTATAGGTAGTGGCATAATTAGACTCATAATTAGGCAGATGAGTGGGCCCTTAAGCAACCAAGCTAACTGCGTCACACTCAAGGCTTCCCTCCCTCTAATTAGGACAGTAGGTTAATGGGAAGATGCAAAGCAGGTCAGGTCTCCAAGGAGCCAAAGCCCAGGATAATTGAGACGATCTGGACTGGGGAAAGCACAGGTGGCCATACATGATAAACAGAAGAGAAATAGAGCCAGGCTAGTCGGTCACCAAGGGACGCGGGTGGCGCTGTGGGTTAAACCACAGAGCCTAGGACTTGCCGATCAGAAAGTCGGTGGTTCAAATCCCCGCGACGGGGTGACCTCCCGTTGCTCAGTCCCTGCTCCTGCCAAACTAGCAGTTCAAAAGCACACAGTGCAAGTAGATAAATAGGTACCACTCCGGCGGGAAGGTAAACAGCGTTTCCGTGCACTGCTCTGGTTCGCCAGAAGCAGCTTAGTCATGCTGGCCACATGACCCAGAAGCTGTACGCCGGCTCCCTCAGCCAATAAGCGAGATGAGCACCACAACCCCAGAATCGTCTGCGACTGGACCTTACGGTCAGGGGTCCCTTTACCTTTACCTTTAGTTGGTCACCAAAGCTACTGGTCCATTTCATTCCTCCGCATTAAAGTAAGTTCTTTATTTCTCATGTAGAATTGGAGAAATCCTCTGGTGGTGAACCCAACTCTGAGCAACCATTGCCTATCTGAGCCTTTGTCCAGCTGCTTCAAAACAGAGATGGGAACGTTATTTCAGTCCAAGGGCCAAAGGGCAATGGCAGGAGGAGCTGGAGGTAAATGTGGGCAGACCAATGCATGTATTTTTTTACCTTTGTGCAGTAGTGTAGTTTACACACACACACACACACACACACACACCTCCCTGTCCTCCGTGCAGAGCAAGAGGCAATATGGGAGGTTAAGGACACATTCCAGCCAGGCCAACGCATTGGGGATGCAATGAAGGCTTTGCCCTGAAGGCTGCGCTCGGTCCCTGGATCTGAATCCCATCACCACCACTTTAAAATGAACCAACTGGTCATCCGGAGGATGTCCTAACAAATCACTTTAAAGGATTCTGAAATGAAGGAGCGGCAGACAAAGAGGAGAGTGGCCGGCTGCCATGTGTACAGGCAAAGAATGCCGGAAGGAAATAAAGTCTTGGAAAGCACTGCTTGGCAAGGACGAGGTCATGGCAGAAAACATCTGCAAGATGATCTTCATTACCTGAGGGGAGGAATGTGTGTGTTTGTGTGCATGTGTTAATAATGCATTTGGACTTTGTAGAATTCTGTGTTTGTCAGTTCTCTGCCAGTCTGCCTTTAGACATCAGAATAAAGCAAACAGTGGCTACTGGGCATGATGGCAATGTGCTCTTTCCAGGACTGGGGGGGGGTGAACCATGCTTCTGAATAACCACAGTAGAATCCAACCAAAAGGTCAAGGTCAAGGACCCCTGGATGGTTAGATCCAGTCAAAGCTGACTATGGGGTTGTGGCGCTCATCTCGCTTTCACGCCGAGGGAGCTGGCGTTTGTCCACAGACAGCTTTCCAGGTCATGTGGCCAGCATGACTAAACCGCTTCTGGCACAACAGAACACCGTGACAGAAACCAGAGCGCACAGAAGCACCATTTACCTTCCCACCGCAGTGGTACCTATTTATCTACTTGCACTGGCATGCTTTCGAACTGCTAGGTTGGCAGGAGCTGGGACAAAGCAACGGGAGCTCGCCCCGTCGTGGGGATTCGAACCGCCGATCTTCTGATCGGCAAGCCCAAGAGGCTCAGAGGTTTAGACCACAACGCCACCCGCATACTTCCAAGTACTTCCCTTAGCAGAAGGATTCCCACTGGCATGATGGAGAATGGAACTTCCTCTCTCTCTCTCCTTCCTCTCTGCACACCATCTCCAAATCTGCTCTAGAGGGGTAGGGTGTAACCCCAAAACAGATTTAAGGGGTGCAGGGGAAGGGGAAGGGGAAGGGAAGTCTTGTTGCAGAGACAAAAGTTCTTGCACCAGCCAAACTCCTTTTCTTGGCTACTGCCCTCAGCTGCTGGGGAGCACTAGCAGAGCTCTCGTGTTCTGCTCCTAGACTTTGTATAAATGTCTGGTTGGCCACTATAGAAAACAGAACCCTGAGCTAAATGGGCTTTTGGTCTGATGCAAGAGGCCTCTTCTCACATTTTTTTATTTAACATGCCTTTGGCCTAGCTTGTTTTAGTTGTCTTCTTCAGGATTTTGTTTTTGTTTTTCTTACTGCCTTCTAGAATTTTTGCTTGAATTGCATTTTTTTTCCTTTTCTTCTCAAGAGTTGCCTTCCTTCATATAAGCTTGATTGGCAATTTCACTCACCATTGGAGGCCCTGTGAAAGATTTCTCTGCTGCCAGAACCATGGCGGGAGAAGCACCCAAGGTTTGGAATAGCTTTACTTTTGCAAAAGCAGCAAAGAATAATTTACTTAAGGGAGTCTTTGACCGATACTCCCTCTTAATATGATTGTTTCTACCAATGCCTTTTTTAAAAAAACTATCATTTAGTCTTGGTGAGGGAAGAGCAACGAGAGCTTACCCCGTCAGGGGGGATTTGAACCGCCGACCTTCCGATCAACAAGCCCGAGAGGCTCAGTGGTTTAGACCACAGTGCCACCTGCATCCCCTCACTAGCCAGGATGAATCTGCTCTGCATCCACAGTCAGAGAGAGGCAGGGATACTTCTGAATGCCAGTTGTTGGGAGTCACAAGATGCGAGAGGGCTCTTGTGCTTGAATCCTGCAGGCATCTGGTTGGCCACTGTGATGAAGAATGCCAGATTAGATGGGTCACTAGCCTGACCCAACAAGCTCCTCTTATATTCTTGACTAACTTGAAGACTGCTGGAATCAACCACAAGTATAGTTCAGGGCATGGGCAGCTGCTTTTACATTGATGAACAAGAGGGGAAAGAGGGCACTGATTTCCATTAAACCTGCACATGCTAATATAGATGCAAATTTAAAGGTAAAGGGACCCCTGACCGTTAGTTCCAGTTGCAGATGACTCTGGGGTTGCGGCGCTCATCTCGCTTTATTGGCCGAGGGAGCCGGGGTACAGCTTCCGGGTCATGTGGCCAGCATGACTAAGCCGCTTCTGGCGAACCAGAGCAGCACACGGAAATGCCGTTTACCTTCCCGCCAGAATGGTACGTATTTATCTACTTGCACTTTGATGTGCTTTCGAACTGCTAGGTTGGCAGGCTCTGGGACCGAACAACGGGAACTCACCCCGTCGCGGGGATTCGAACTGCCGACCTTCTGATCGGCAAGCCCTAGGCTCTGTGGTTTAGACCACAGTGCCACCCGCATCCCTTTTAGATGCAAATTTAGAGAGGAATAATCTGAATCGAAAAGCAGGGGAGGCTGGGATTAGGTGATCCATGTTTCTGCTCAGTCTGGTGTCCAGCTGCTGATTGTGGATGGGCAATTTAAAGGGCCCGTCCTCCTTGTGATGTGTTATCTTTAAACCAGATGAGGACCTGATGACAATTCAAATAGAGGACTTCCATCTAACAGCCCTTCAGATAAAGGTAAAGGACTATCCTCTGTAAGGTAGGGCACAGGGCCACCCCAACTGGGGGCTAGCATTCGAAAGCAACACAAGCACAACTTGCTCTCTTGTAGATTAGTGTGCAACCCCCCCCCCCCGAAAAACAGTGTCTGGTATAGAATGGATGGAGTCGGGTGTGTTTCCCCCGCAGAGATTCGTTCACAAATGCAAGTTACTGCTTTGACCCTGCAAGCATCAAGAAATGAATATCCACGTAGAAATTAGAAGGAAGTTACGTACTTACAAAAAAAACAAAACCCCAAAAGGATGCAAAATGCCTTGGCTAGTCCCAAAGTGTTCTGCTTGTGTATATCCATTGGAAGCTTATTCTATTCATTTTGTAAAACGGCGCTGCAGTGAGATGACCTGATTACTGAACAATGGCATACAAAAACATGTGGGGGTGGAACTATTCAGTGTTGCAAACACACGACTGAAAACTGAATCATGTGGGTCACACAGTGTAGCAATTGGACCTCAAAAGATCGAAGTGTAATTTCTGTTAGGAAATGTCTGCAACTGCTTCCCAAGAAAGGCAGTATAACCCCTGCGGTTGGAGTAATTAAACTGAGATTTAGATAGTCTCTTGCAGGTGATGTGATATCCTCTCAAGATTAAGTGAAGCCAGGTAAACACAAGAGCCTCTTCCAGCCCCATGCCATCAGCCTGAACTTATTTTCCTTTCAACACCTGTGTGAACGAGATAAAATGTAGCTGACTCAAGCACAGCAGGCAAAGTTTACTTTGCATCAGCTCCTTCAGTTCTGGGCCCAACTTAAAGTGGTGATGGTTCAAAGCTCTAAACCAGGAACAGAGAACCTGTGGCTCTCCAGATGTGGCTGGACTCTTAACTTCTATTAGCCCCAGTCAGCATTACCAGTGGTTGGTGATGAAAGTGAGTTGTAGTCCAACAACATCAGGACAACCACAGGTCCCCCAACCCTGCCTTAAAATACTTGAAAGACTATTTGTATAAACCTGCCCAAGTCTTAGGCTTAGCCTCTGAGGCCCTGTTTCTTGGTTTGACACCATGAAGCATTATAATGGCTGCCACAGAAGACAGGGCCTTTTTCGTGATTGCCCCATGCCCATGGAACTCCCTGCTTAAGAATTTTTTAAAAAACCAAACTGCTTTAAATTCATTTTTATGTTGGTATTTTTCTGTCCCCAATTTTTTCTGTTTGCTTTTACATTTGTATTATTTGAGCCTACTGACAATTGTTTTTTATAATATTGCTTTGAGGATTGTTAGGTTTGTTGCTGTGCTTTTTATTGTTATGTTTTTATTACTTAGATTGTTTTTAACATGCTGGGAGCTACCGTGAGAGGGGCAGCCTCAAAAGACCATCTATAATATGGAAAATAAATTACGAAAAAGTGAAAATGCAAGCCCTGGGTACTCCATATAAACTAGCAATGAGAGACTTTGACAAAGTACTTCTGAAACCAGCAAGAAGCTGATACAACGCGGACCAATCTGCAAAATGATAAGTTTGAAGTGTAAATGGATAGAGTAACAGCAGCATACTGCTCAGTTTTAAGGCTCAGTTTTAAGAATAATTTAGGATTGTAGATCTAAATGCTTCCAAAATTAACTCTGTCACAACTCTGGGCTGGTTCCACTGTTACGTTTTGCATATACTTTAGAAAAATTCCTGTGGATAAATATATCTGGGAAAATGTTGTAGAAGAATGGAAATCCCATTTGGATTGCAAATGGAAAACCCTCATGCAGAAGTTTTCCAGATTTTAGTATCTTGATAGCAGATCTTTCCTACAAAAGCCAGTCAAACATTTTGGGGAACCTGGGATTTGCTAGACTACAACTCCCATCCTTCACAGCCAGTGGTCAGGGATGATGGGAGTTATAGTCCAGCAACATCTGGGGGGCCACAGGTTTCCTATCTCTCCACAAATCATTTATATTTATAGCCCAGGGAGCTCAAGGCAGCATACAGGGTGTTCCTTCTCTCAACAACCTTGTGAGGCAGGTGAGCCTTAGTGCCTGTAACTCATCCACTTTAGCAGCCCACTTTACAGAACAAATAAATGTGCCAAGTGCACTGCAACCTTGATTTCAACACTGTGGCACCAGTTCTCCAAAATTCTCTTTCTAGAAAGAAATGCAAGCCCCAACATTATGTTTTTGCTGTTGGTTGAAAACGCTTCTTTCCCCTCAAGCCGCCCCAAGTTAATAGTCCATTTTATTCCTGCAGTTTTTAATTCCTGCCAGTTTCATGTTCTTAACATAATGTTCTTAACATTATCTTCTAACGAACAAAATACAATAAGAACAGATAGGTAAACCATATCGTCAGCATCTGCCCTGCACTGCCACTCTGTAAGGGGTAAACAGCAGCACCCAGAATTCTTTTGAGGGAAAAGAGAGGCTTCAAAGGGCCTTGTGTGTCTGCAGATGAACCCAGCCAGGCCCCATCTCGCACGCTATTGTCTGCACCGCCTGTCCTTTCCAACGCTACCTGGAGATGCTGGCGCTGAACCCTGAAGCCTTTTTGCCTGCAGGGCACGTGCTGCGCGCCGCTGAGCTGCAGCCAGCCAGAAGCCTCTCTGCGGCATTTCTCTACACACAGCAGGGCTTTGTTTCTCTGAGTCAGCGTGTTCTTTTTCCCACCAGTTTGAGATAAACTACCACCACCGCCACACACACACAAAGGAAAAAGAAAAGAAAGAAAGCAAAAACCAAACCCTTGAATCAGGAGGAGGATGCAGCAAATACTCTTCCCCCCTCTCCAGGCCGGCTCAATTCCAAGCCTAAACCCAGATCCCCAAACCCATTGGGGGGGGGGGGTTGTCACCCCAGCTGCAAAATAAAGCCCCCTCTCTCTCCACCCTCCGTCGCTGAGCCAATCGAGGGAGGCGAGAGAGGATCAGGGAAAGCGCCCTCGCCGGAGCAGACAGGGGACCTCTCCAAGCCCAGCCTAGGCGCGTCTCCAAGCCCAGCCTAGGCGCGTCGCGTCGCCGGCCCCGAGGGCGCCCCAAGCAGCAGCCGGCCCGGCCCGGCGAGGCGAGGCCCGGATCGCCCTTTCTTACCAGCTGTCCCTGGAGAAGGAGCGCAGGAAGCGGATCCCGGGCGCGGGGATGGCTCTCATGGCGAGCGGTCTAGGCGAGGGCGCACAGCGCGGCGACGGACGCGAAGCAGGACCCGGACGAGGAGCGCGCAATCGTCTCTCTCCGGGCGAGATGGATCGGGCCGGCGGCGGAGATGGTGGCGGAAGCTGGCGCTGCTCCGGGCCCGGCGCCCGCTGGCATTTAAATGCCCCGCTGGAGCCCGGGCATCGGGCACATGATGCCCGTGATTCAGGCAGCCTCCCCGCCCCGGCGCGGGCAGGGCTAAGCGGGAGAAGGAAGAGGCCGCCCCGGCAGCCCCTCCCCTGGCTCCGGCCGGCCCGGAATCACATGCTGCGCGCCCGAGCGCAGAGCCAAGGCGGGGAGGCGGCAACTGCGCCACCGGGAATGGCTGTCAGGTTTTCACGCTGCTCGGATGCTTTTGAGCACCACCAGCCGCCTTGCCTCGGAAAAGCGAGAGCTTTTTTTGGTGTTGTCCTCAGCGTCAGAAATCGACGCTGGCAACTTTTATTCCTTGCTTCATTTGCTAAGCAATCTAATTTTGCCTGCAGCGCAACACGCTTGTTCTCGTTTTGTTTGCTTAGGAATTTGTTCATAGGATCATAGAATTGGAGAGTTGGAAGGAAGTCGAACCCCCTTCAATGCAGGCAACGCAGCTAAAGAATCCCTGACAGATGGTAGTGCCAGACCTTGTTGTTGTTTAGTCGTGCCCGACTCTTTGTGACCCCATGGACCAGAGCACGCCAGGCACTCCTGTCTTCCACTGCCTCCCGCAGTTTGGTCAAACTCATGTTCGTAGCTTCAAGAACACTGTCCAACCATCTCGTCCTCTGTCGTCCCCTTCTCCTTGTGCCCTCCATCTTTCCCAGCATCAGGGTCTTTCCCAGGGAGTCTTCTCTTCTCATGAGGTGGCCAAAGTATTGGAGCCTCAGCTTCACAATCTGTCCTTCCAGTCAGCACTCAGGGCTGATTTCCTTCAGAATGGATAGGTTTGATCTTCTTGCAGTCCATGGGACACTCAAGAGTCTCCTCCAACACCATAATTCAAAAGCTTAGCATCTCGAATTTCAGTGGTGCTCTGGGCAATGCAAATGTCTGGTGCCTCCTCACCTCCTTCTCACATTCCATTGGACTTCATAGTTGCGGTGCTTGCTGCAGCACCCCAGAAGATCTCCACCCAGGGTGACCGAATTGGTTATGCACCCCTAGATCCACTTTTGCAGATGGCCACCCAACCTCCAATGAAGGAGAACCCACCACTTTCCGAAGAAGCCCATTCCACTGGGGAACAGCTCTTTCTGAGCCTCTCTGGGGAGAGCATTCCACAGATGGGAAGCCACCAAGGCTTGTTCTCATGTTGTCAAACTTGGAACCTCTCAAGGAATGGAGAGCCTCGGATGCCAAGCACAGGGTCTGGGTGATTTGAGGTACCAAGCAGTGTAATGCTACTGTTTGATGCATTGTTTTTCAAACCATCTCCACACCCATTGGAGGGTTGCCATTTTTGAAGAGCAGAAAAGAGGACACATTTGCTGACTTTTACTTTTAATAAACACACAAGACGTAACCGGCTGTACTTTTGGGAAAATAATATATACTATTCATTGTATTGAATCAGTTTATGCATAAGGTCCATATATGTGAAACTACTATGCTATAAGATCCACTGTCCTGTGATATCATATATGAGTCTGTACTACTGATGAAGCCTAGGACGGCGAAACAAGGCTAATATTCCGGAAATCCTTGTCTTAGACTCTGTGAAAGGATTCTGTGGAACTGCAACAACCTTTTGTGTGGATTGCTAGACTCTATGAACAGACAGGTGGAATAGACACTTTCACATATATGGACTTTATGCATAAACTGATTAGAGAATGAACTGATCCACTGGGTCTTCTATTTTCTTCGTTGAACTTTATGAACTACCTCTGTTGAAATCTACAATTCAGTACAATGAATAGTATATATAATTTTTTCAAACGCACAGCCGGTTACGTCTTGTGTGTTTATTGAATATGTTTCACGTAACCAGAGGTTTGTTGTTGTTTTGCAACTTTTAACCATGGATCGCTATGACGACTCTCGTTTTCCATACCCACGAGAAAGAGGGCACATGGTAACCCATCTCTAGCCAATAGGTGAAGAGCTTTGCACAAGCTAAAAGCATCCTTGCCTGTCGGCACCCCCTGGTGTGCACACAAATAGAAACGATTCTGACATGTTTATTTTATTTTAATTAATTACCGTATTTTTTGCTCTATAAGACTCACTTTTTCCCTCCTAAAAAGTAAGGGGAAATGTGTGTGCGTCTTATGGAGCGAATGCAGGCTGCGCAGCTATCACAGAAGCCAGAACAGCAAGAGGGATTGCTGCTTTCACTGTGCAGCAATCCCTCTTGCTGTTCTGGCTTCTGAGATTCAGAATTTTTTTTTTTCTTGTTTTCCTTCTCCAAAAACTAGGTGCGTCTTGTGGTCTGGTGCATCTTATAGAGTGAAAAATACGGTAATTTATTAAATTTGTAAAATCTCAGGGCAGTTCACAACATATGATTACAATATTAAAAACCACCAAATATATAATAAAAAATACAAACAAAAAACCAAACCAATACCCCCCCCTCCACAACACATTTAAGAGAACATTGGATGTCAGTCGGCCAAGGTAAAGGTAAAGGTAAAGGTACCCCTGCCCGTAGGGGCCAGTCTTGACAGACTCTGGGGTTGTGCGCCCATCTCACTTAAGAGGCCAGGGGCCAGCGCTGTCCGGAGACACTTCCGGGTCACGTGGCCAGCGTGACATCGCTGCTCTGGCGAGCCAGAGTCGCACACGGAAACGCCGTTTACCTTCCCGCTGGTAAGCGGTCCCTATTTATCTACTTGCACCCGGAGGTGCTTTCGAACTGCTAGGTTGGCAGGCGCTGGGACCGAGCAGCGGGAGCGCACCCCGCCGCAGGGATTCGAACCGCCGACCTTTCGATCGGCAAGTCCTAGGCGCTGAGGCTTTAACCCACAGCGCCACCTGCGTCCCTGTCAGTCGGCCAAAGGCCTGGTTAAATAGGAATGTTTTTGCCTGGCGCCTCAATGAAGGCGCCAGATGAACTTCCCAGGGGAGAGCATTCCACAAACGGAGCCACCACAGAAAAGGCCCGTTCTCGTGTTGCCACCCTCTGGACCTCTTGTGGAGGAGGCACACAAAGATGATGATCTCAGGGTCCGGGTAGGTACCTATGGAGAGAGGCAGTCCTTGAAGACATGTTTATGAAAACAGCTAGGGAAAAGCTGTGAAACACATGGGGGGGGGGGCAACTTTACTGTGTTCTAGTGTGAGCACATCCTTATTGTTTCACCCAGAAACACAAACAGAAGGCTAGCAGGTAAAATTTCCCACAAGTACAGAGCAACTACCTCCAGGTCTCCCCATGGCTACCCCCAAAGGCCTGGTGCCAATGCTGATGTCTTTTCCACACCAGACCAAGACTTTTCTCTGCATCTGAATGCTACTCCTCTTCTTTTCTCTCTCCTGTTGTGGCTGCTTTTGGTTCAGTCTGGTATTTTATATAGCAATCACTTCTTTCATGCGAACTTGGGTTGAGGTTTGAGGTTTACATTTGAGGTTTAAATGTGTGATTGTTTTTAGTTAACTGTTGATGTGTGGGGTTAATACTGACTTGTCCGTTAAATAAGTCGCCTTGAGACCTTCAGGTATAAGATAATAATAGTAATAATAATAATAATAATAATAATAATAATAATTTATACCCCGCCCTTCCTGGTTCAGAAAACCGGGCTTAGCACTTAATTGATGCAACAAAAAACAGCATAAAATACAGTATAAAACATGAATAACAATAAATTCAGAATTCAAAAATCAATTTAGGGGGGAAAACCATCCAATATACATTAGATAATGAAGCAGCAGCAGTAGCAGCAACAACAACAGAATTGCATTCCATTCCCATTTAACTCTAATCTCCTCCTCTTTGCCTCTTTACACTATTCACTTGACAAATGAGGATCATACTCCCTGCAAGATGAACTGAGCATTAGTCTATAAAAACCTATGTCGTAATGCATTTTAAGGTAACACAAGACTCTTTCTTGTTTTTGCTGCAAATGACTAAATACCGTACAGCCAGCCCTCTGGGATATATGTATTTTGTATTCCTAAGAACATAGGAAACAGCCTTATTCCAAGTCAGACCCACTGGCCAGTTTAGTTTCCCATCTCTACCTGGATATGCCAGGAATTTGGCATCTGATGCCAAAATCCAGCATCGCCTGAGCTCTGCTCTGCGAGTTCAGCTTTCTCCCAATTGAAGTGCAGAGTGTTTGAGGTCTGGGACATTTGCAGGGAAACCAAAATGCTTGTTTACAAAGTTATTGTACTACCAACCTTACTGTATGCTTGTGAAACACAGACCACTTATAAACACAATCTCCAACTTCTCAAAAGATTCCATCAACAGTGTCTCTGAAAAATTTTACACATCACTTGGGAAGACAGGCGAACTAATGCCAGTGTACTGGAAGAAGCAACAATCACCAGTGTCGAAGCAATGATTCTTCAACATCATTGGACTGGTCATGTTGTGCGGATGCCTGATTATCATCCAAAGCAACTACTCTAGTCTGAACTTAAAAATGGCAAGCGTAATGCTGGTGGTCAACAAAAGAGGTTTAAAGACTCCCAAGGCAAATCTTAAAAAATGTAGTATAAACACAGACAACTGGGAAACACTGGCCTGCGAGTGCTCCAATTGGAGAACAGCCTCTACCAAAGGTGTCATGGGCTTTGAAGATGCTTGAAGTCAGGATGAAAGGGAGAAATGTGCTAAGAGGAAAGCATGCTTGGTAAACCCTCACCGTGATCAAGTCCTGTCTGGAAACCTATGTCCCCACTGTGGAAGGACGTGTGGATTCAGAATTAGCCTCAGCTCACTGTTAAAATTGTGTTCATGGAGGACAATCTTACTAGGCTATGAGATTGCCAAATAAGAAGATAATGCATTGTGCATATGCCTAGTGAGAACTTATTTTACTGATTTATTATTATAATAAGCAATACGTAACACTCAAGCAAATAATCCCTGATTCACAATGCCGTCATATCAGAATATTGCAATTATTTGCTGGCCTTACCTCCCCCACCCCCATAATGATAGACATGAATTTAAGAATTCTTCGTTCTAGATTCAGAGATCCATAATTGTTCATCCAACTTTATATCCCTGAAAATGAATGTCACTGGAGCTACTGTAATCTATGTGCAGCTTTGGGAGATAGCCATGCTGCCGCCACCCATCTTGAACCCTTTTTTTTGGAAAGAATTGCTTTGGTATTCTATTTCTTTTCCAGTATTTATATCCTTAATTCACATGCTTCTTCCGGTGTCCTGACATCTCCTCTGTTATACCAATAGACACTCCATTTGAATCTTGATAACATTATCCAAAGTTAATACGGGTGCTCTCCATTCTGTTCTTGATAAGCTATCTGCAAATATTTGTCCTATTCTGTAGGAAGGTGGGACTAAAGGACAGTATTTGACACTTGCTCCATGGTCACCTTGGAGGACCTGCAGCTGGAGCTGAAAGAAGTCTATGCTGCTGCACAGAGATCACCTAACACCATATCTGTGTTTTGAATGGTGGTATCCCATTTTGATCATCAGTATGGATAGTGAAGTCAATGGAAGAGATTTGGTATGTCTTAGGGTGACCATGCACCTGACTTTATAGATAGCATTGTTTGAAGAGTGTTGGAGAATGGTCCCGCTTGGACTACTGCAATGCACTCTATGTGGGGCTACCTTTGAATGTGACCTGGAAACTACAACTAATCCAGAATGCAGAAGCTAGACTCGGCCACCGATACCATATAACACTGGTCCTGGAAGACCTACATTGGCTCCCAGTATGTTTCTGAGCACAAGTGTTGGTGCTGACCTTTAAAGCCCTAAATGGCCATGGCCAAGTATACCTGAAGGAGCGTCTCCACCCTCATCATTCAGCCCGGACATTGAGGTTCAGCTCCAAGGGAACCAGGGAACCAGGGAGAGGACCTTTTTGGTCGTGGCGCCCACCCTCTGGAACACCTTCCCATCAGAGGTCAAGGAAATAAAGAACTGTCTGACTTTTAGAAGACATCTGGAGGCAGCCCTGTTTAGGGAAGTTTTTAATGTTTGATGTTTTGTTGTGTTTTTAAATATTCTCTTGGGAGCTGCCCAGAGTGGCTGGGGAAACCCAGCCAGATGGGTGGGGTATAAATAATAAATTGTTGTTGTTGTTGAACGGCTGCCTCCGGAACGAATTAAGTACTTAACCTGAGGTACCACTGTACAGAACCATTGAAAGGATCAGCAGAGGCCCTGAAGTTGCTCACTGGCAGATAGCAGACAGGGAAGGCACAGAGACAACCTGCTCATGGTCTTCACCCCTATGTTGATATGAATGCCAGTTTAAATTATAGCATTTCTCACTTTGCCACCATACATGTATTAGCATGTGCAGATTGTATGCAAAATGGTGTTTTTCTTTTTCCTTGGCACATCCCTGCTCTATCAGATGCTGAAATCAGCTTTGCCTTGGCTGGTCTCAGGTGTATGGAAGTACAGAGATTTCCCACCTTTGCACTGTGGGAAAGAAAACTGGTTGAGACTGGGAATGCTATGCAAGGTAACGCAGCACAGCAGAGTTAGGAACTCATGTACTGTGGCTGTGAATGGTCACTAGTTTACCTTAAACACAGCTGATCCTTACACACACGTCATGCTTTGCAGAAGTCTGTCCCAGGCTGGGAGGTGTCCTGTGTTTGTGGGCTGTCTAGACCAAGTCTGGTTTAAGAACAAGGAACCACAAAAATGGAAAGCAAAAACCTTGCAAGTGGTTCATCAGTTGTTAGCAGTACCTGCTCAGCAGACTGAGCAAGAAACCTCTCACATGCTGTCTTCCCTGCTATGGAGAGATGTATTGAATTTATATTTGAATTATGGTAATTATTTATAAATTTGCACACATATGCTGATTTTATGGAACTTTTAATGGAAATTGGAGGTACACTTTTCTCTTTGCAGATCCTGTTTTGGGCCGTGCATATACTAGCAAAGCTAATGTATGAGAATGCATTCAGTTGGGGGAAATTGCTTGCAACCATACATATATTTGTCAAAATTGCATTACAAATGTGTTTCTTAGGAGAGAATCCATGTTGGTAGATTTCTTCAAAGCAACAACAACCTGGAAACTCCTGCAGAAATGTGAAGCTCTCAATTTAAGAAAATGAGAAACTAAGAGGACCAAAACGAACAGATTCACCCATTCCTATGATTATGTCTGTGTCCTCTTTGGAGGTAGATACTATAACATACAAACACTTCCTGTGGATTTAAAATACCCATACATTTTGATGTGTGCATGTCTGTTGCAGTTTTAGCCATCTTTAAATTGCTTGTCAGAGGTTGATACAATAATACTTATAAAACCATGAGAAAGCAAAGGCATATACAGTGGTACCTCGGGTTAAGAACTTAATTTGTTCTGGAGGTCCATTCTAAACCTGAAACTGTTCTTAACCTGAGGTACCACTTTAGCTAATGGGGCCTCCCGCTGCCGCCGTGTCACTGCTGCACAATTACCCGAGGTACTATTTCTGGGTTAGAGGAGTCTGTAACCAGAAGCGTCTGTAACCTGAAGCATCTGTAACCCGAGGTACCACTGTACGGTAATCTGCGAGCAGTTCTGCAGTGGAAGCAATGAGCTGGAGAGGTGGCAGACTGTCCCTCAATGGAAGTGTTATGTACTGAGGTTCTCACCCTGGGCCAGTAGAGGGATACTGTAGATAGTTTTCACTCAGGTCCACATATGCAAATAAGGAATTGAAAGTGACGTACAGTGATTGGATAGTTACAGAAAGTTGTTACAGTTACGTTGTAGTTGAGCTCTATATGAGCAGACTGGCTGAACCCTTCAGTTCAGTTCTGTTCTGCCCTGTGAATAAACAAGAGCTGTTTGAAGAATCGCTGTGTCGTCTGATATAATAATAATAATATAATAATAATTTATTATTTATACCCCGCCCATCTGGCTGAGTTTCCCCAGCCACTCTGGGCGGCTCCCAATCAGTGTTAAAAACAATACAGCATTACATATTAAAAACTTCCCTGAACAGGGCTGCCTTAAGATGTCTTCTGAATGTCAGATAATTCTTTATCTCTTTGACATCTGATGGGAGGGCGTTCCACAGGTCGGGCGCCACTACCGAGAAGGCCCTCTGCCTGGTTCCCTGTAGCCTCACTTCTCGCAATGAGGGAACCGCCAGAAGGCCCTCGGCGCTGGATCTCAGTGTCCGGGCTGAACGATGGGGGTGGAGATGCTCCTTCAGGTATACAGGACCGAGGCCGTTTAGGGCTTTAAAGGTCAGCACCAACACTTTGAATCGTGCTCGGAAACGTACTGGGAGCCAGTGCAGATCTCTTAGAACCGGTGTTATGTGGTCCCGGCG
The DNA here is from genome assembly GCF_951804945.1 of Podarcis cretensis. Lineage (NCBI taxonomy): Eukaryota > Metazoa > Chordata > Lepidosauria > Squamata > Lacertidae > Podarcis > Podarcis cretensis. The sequence goes on along the minus strand of NC_137185.1, from coordinate 33,955,016 downwards.
GCCACTCCCAGTCACCAGTCTAGCTGCCGCATTCTGGATTAATTGCAGTTTCCGGGTCACCTTCAAAGGTAGCCCCACGTAGAGCGCGTTGCAGTAGTCCAAGCGTGAGATAACCAGAGCATGCACCACTCTGGCGAGACAGTCCGCGGGAAGGTAGGGTCTTAGCCTGCGTACCAGGTGGAGCTGGTAGACAGCTGCCCTGGACACAGAGTTAACCTGCGCCTCCATGGACAGCTGTGAGTCCAAAATGACTCCCAGGCTGCGCACCTGGTCCTTCAGGGGCACAGTTACCCCATTCAGGACCAGGGAATCCTCCACACCTGCCCGCCTCCTGTCCCCCAAAAACAGTACTTCTGTCTTGTCAGGATTCAACCTCAATCTGTTAGCCGCCATCCAACCTCCAACCGCCTCCAGGCACTCACACAGGACCTTCACCGCCTTCACTGGTTCTGATTTAAAGGAGAGGTAGAGCTGGGTGTCATCTGCATACTGATGAACACCCAGTCCAAACCCCCTGATGATCTCTCCCAGCGGCTTCATATAGATGTTAAAAAGCATGGGGGAGAGGACGGAACCCTGAGGTACCCCACAAGTGAGGGCCCAAGGGTCTGAACACTCATCCCCCACCACCACTTTCTGAACACGGCCCAGGAGGAAGGAGCGGAACCACTGTATAACAGTGCCCCCAGCTCCCAGCCCCTCTAGACGGTCCAGAAGGATGTTATGGTCGATGGTGTCAAAGGCCGCTGAGAGATCCAGCAGAACTAGGAAACAGCTCTCACCTTTGTCCCTAGCCCGCCGGAGATCATCAACCAGCGCGACCAAGGCAGTTTCAGTCCCATGGTGAGGCCTGAATCCCGATTGGAAGGGATCCAAATGGTCCGTTTCCTCCAGGCGTGCTTGGAGTTGTTCAGCAACCACCCGCTCAATCACCTTGCCCAAGAATGGAAGATTTGAGACTGGGCGATAGTTGGCCAAATTGGCCGGGTCTAAAGATGTTTTTTTAAGAAGCGGTTTAATGACCGCCTCTTTCAGCGGGTCTGGGAAGGCTCCCTCACAGAGGGAAGCATTCACCACCCCGCAAAGCCCATCGCCCAGCCCTTCCCGGCTCGCTTTTATCAGCCAGGATGGGCAAGGATCAAGAAGACAGGTGGTCGGTTTCACTCGTCCAAGCAGCCTGTCCACATCCTCGGAGGTAACAGATTGGAATTGATCCCATATAACAGGACCAGACAGAACTCTAGCACTCTCCCGCCCTGGCCCTGCTCCCACTGTGGAGTCTACTTCCTTCTGAATCTGAGCGATTTTATCTGCAAAAAACTTTGCAAAAGCATTGCAGGAGATCTTGGGGTCCCTACCAGGCCCCGGTGGTACAGGTGGTTCCGATAAACTGCGAACCACCTGAAAAAGTCTCCTGCTGCTGTTTTCTGCAGATGCAATGGAGGCGGCGAAGAAGGCCCTCTTCGCCGTCGCCATTGCCACTTGGTAGGCTCGACGTTGAGCTCTAACCCGTGTCCGGTCTGATATGTTCCACCCACAACTTAACAGGAAGTTTTAAAGCACACACAGGACAACAAACTGTTGGGAGTTCTCTTGTTTCAGGTTGCCTGCATCAAGCGGTGTGTCTGTGTGAGAGAGGGAGTGATTGAGACAGACAGACAGACAGACAGACAGAGACATACAAGGACCTCTCCAACTCTCTGACACCCTCCAAGCCATGGCATGTGTCAGGGGGTTGAGGAACCAACCCCCACGGCAGGTTGCCAGGAACAGATAAGACGGGAAAAGTCCTTACCAACTGCTTTTATTCAAATTTTACAGAGAGAGGCTTGGGAATGTAGCCTCTTAGAATAATAGTATTGCCCCGAGTAAATCTCCCCTCCCCTTCTTTTCCACTTCCTCATTTGTCATCCCTTTTACAGCTGGCACTGAGGGCCCTTTGCTTCTGAGCCTTTTGCTCTCCTACTTTTGAGGCTCGCCGGGTTCTGGGACATGGTGGGTCTGGAATGCTTCTAGAAGAGTTTGGATTTGATATCCCACTTTATCACTACCCAAAGGAGTCTCAAAGCGGCTAACATTCTCCTTTCCTTTCCTCCCCCACAACAAACACTCTGTGGGGTGAGTGGGGCTGAGAGACTTCAAAGAAGTGTGACTGGCCCAAGGTCACCCAGCAGCTGCATGTGGAGGAACGGAGAATCGAACCCGGTTCACCAGATTACGAGTCCACCACTCTTAACCACCACACCACACTGGCTCTCTAGTGCTAACGTGTCAGCCAGCTGCTCCAATTCTGCCTCCTCCTCCTCTCCCATTACTTCCCAACTTTCCCCCTCATCTTCCCCTGAGCTGTGATCTCCCTCAACCCCCTGTTGTAATTCTGAACTGTCTTCTTCTCTAGAAGGGTCAGGCTGGGAAGGTGGTCTCCACCATTCCTCCTCTGCCCTGTCCTTGACGTCCCCGCTCCATGTATGTAAAGGAGATACTGAACTGGCACACTAGCTAATGCAAGTCCTCCTCTTTCATCATAGGCTGGCTTCACAACATGCATTTGAGGGCGACTCGAGTGCCTTTGGGATAGGAACTGGCTCATGTCCAGCAGAACAGGTAGCTGCCTTTTATCAGCACTGCCTCAAGTACTGCCATAACACAGTAAGATGATGATTATTTTTTAAAGTGCTGGTATTGCTCAATTAAATGGGCTGGGTTGGAAGAAAACTTCTCACACAGAGTTAAAGTTATGTAACTGCCATTAAAAGCTGTTTAGTAGAACCACAGGATGTATTTTTGACTCAAGCTTATCTGCTGATTCTGGTATCACTCCAAACTACAGGTGGAACAAAAAAATTGCGGGAGAAGAGAAATTGTGCATGTCTTCACACAAAAACAAGAACAGGTCATGGCGCACAGGTGTGGTAGCATTGCATTCGCTTGTGTGTACTGTGTCCCAACCAACCCATGGGCGTGGGCCTGGGGCAGACCCTGTCTTCTGTTATTGTTAAAACAGAAAAAGACAATTAGAAAATATAGGTAGCTGTATAAAAATCTGGCAAGTTATCTCTCGCTTGGACTATTGCAGTGAGCTTGACATGGGGCCAACTTTGAAGGTGACCCAGAAACTACAACTAATCCGGAATGCAGCAGCTAGACTGGTGACTGGGAGTGGCCACTAAGACCACATAACTTGAAAGACCTACATTGGCTCCCAGTATGTTTCTGAGCACAATTCAAAGTGTTGGTGCTGACCTTTAAAGCCCTAAACGGCCTCAGCCCAGTATACCTGAAGGAGCGTCTCTACCCCCATCATTCAGCCCAGACACTGAGGGCCTTCTGGCAGCTCGCTCGCTGCGAGAAGCCAAATTACAGGGAACCAGGCAGAGGGCCTTCTCGGTAGTGGTGCCCGTCCCGTGGAATGCCCTCCCACCAGATGTCAATGGAAAAAACAACTATCAGACTTTTAGGAGACATCTGAAGGCAGCCCTGTTTAGGAAAGCTTTTAATATCTGAAGGACTATTGTATTTTAATATTTTGTTAGAAGCTGCCCAGAGTGGCTGGGGAAACCCAGCCAGATGGGTGGGGGTATAAATAACAAATTATTATTATTATTATTATTATTATTATTATTATTATTATTATCATCATCATTAGCATTATTACCTAGCAAACGAATTTACAGGTAGAGTCCCTTGGGAGCGTGGAAGGAGGCTAGGACATTGTCTCTGTCCTTTTATTTATGTGCCATGTTTTCCACAAGAAAATCTGCGCTCAGAGCTGTTCACACAAAAATCAAAGGCCAAATACAGTTCATACGATAACAATGCAAAATAAGATATATAACATCACTGTGGCAGAACACTAAAATCAATAAATAACAATTAAGAGTTCATTAAATGTACATAAACATTTAAGTCAGCATATAGATTACCAAGATGTCATTTGAGAGCATCTAAGGACATGGTGCTCTCCTACCTCTAACCAGAGGTATTTTTTTCTAGAGAAAGAGGTGATGGAACTCACCACGAGCAACTCCCTCGTTCTCTTAGAATGGCAACGGAGCCCACCTTAGATGTGTCGGAACTGAGTTCCAGAGAGTTCCGGCTGAAAAAAAAGCCCTGCCTCTAACTGTGGTATCTTCTGGTGAGATGGGAGAGCCAGGAACTTGAAGACAAGGTGAGAACCAAACGTGGACTGAAACAAGTTGAGAGCTGGAGGAAAAGCCAGCATCAGGATGGGTATTTGCTGGGCATCTGATGAGGTCACCACCTGAAATATACTCAGAGTCAAGAGTGGATTTCATGCTCTTTATTCAGCTCATAGTGGTGAGGAGGAAAAGAATGTCCCCTCAAAGTATCTGCTTTATATACATTATTTACACAATGGGCTGAATGTGATTGGCTAATTCCGGAATTCTCCTGTAGGCCAATCAGGTTGTGGATTCACTTCCATCTGGAGCTGTATTGGGTGGCTCCTGCAGACCAATCATACTGCTGCATTGTTCTAGGACCAATCAGACTGCTGCATTCTGAATCCTATTGTTCTAGGACCAATCAGACTGCTGCATTTTGGATCCTATTCAACTCAGTACATAACACCACCCAAGTAGGGGGTCCACTACTAACTGCCAGAGCCCGACCCTGTTGTCACAGTCTATTTATGGCTTCCTTTTAAACCGGGGATGGCTTAAAAATGGATGAGAGATATCCGTAGAGGATAAGGCTATCGATGGCTATCATGAATGATAGCTATTTATATTTTTCCAGCAACCGAGACCGTCTTCCTCTGAATACTAGTTGCTATTACATGCATATCCTGCTTGTGGAATTTGGTTGGTCCCTGTGGGAACAGGAAACTGGACCTGATAGGCCTTTGCCTTGCAGGGCTCTTCTTTAACATGCCCCTAGTTTCCTCCCAAAAGCTTTTGATAAGATACTCATAAAAAAGAAAGAACCCTATTAAGTAACTATGGGGCAAAGAGCAGAGTTCAATTACAGAGCAAAGGGTTGTTAAGCAACAGGAACATTGCTGTATCACCTCCACCAACAAAGGCCTCTCCCAGGCATGGCCTGAAGTCTCCTCCTGTCTTCAGCTGCGCCTCACGTGCTTTTGCACTCCTGCTTTTACAAGGATGTAAAGTTAGTCCCAGCCCTTAAAGTAGTGCTTGTAAATCTAATTTAACAAAATTTAGGTGCTGGAGATGGAGGGCCAGAACCGTTTGCATGTCGAGTAACTATTTTCATCTAAATTCTCCCCGCAGGTAGATCAGAGTGATGAACCCGGTTTGTTAAGTTGAGGGTGAACATATCAAACAACACAGTGATTGTTCAGACAGCTCTTGTTTATTCACAGGCCAGAAAAGAACTGGGCTGAAGGGTTCAGCCAACCTGCTTATATAGCGTTCAACTACAAAGCAACAGTAACAACTTTCTGTAACTGTCCAATCAATGAACGTCACTTTCAATTCCTTATTTGTATATGCGGACCTGAGTGAAAACTATCTACAACATCCCCCTGCTGGCCCAGGGTGAGAACTTCAGTACATAACACGGTTCTCTCCCCAACCCCTTACAATTCTGTAAGGATGAAAGCGGTGGCAACCGGCCGAATACTTGACAGTGAACTTCTTAGCCGAGGATTTGAATCAAGGTCTACGAGTTCCTAACACAAACCACTATACACCATGCTGGCTTGCTAATAATGGCCCTCATTTCATCTAAACTAGTTTTCTGGGGTGGCCCTGAGAAAAGGACACTTTCTTAGCAGAGAGAGGACCCTCAAATTTGTTTCGGGTCCCTTCCCTGAGTTTCCAGGAAAGAGAACGAGAATCACCAGCCCTTATATTTGTGAAGATGTAGGGAAATCTGTGCAGAACATATTATGCCCGAAGGTTCGATAAGAAGGAAAAATGTTCTTACCTTCCAGAGTATTGGTTGATGCATTTAAAAGCACTGGGGAGTGGACAAACACAAAGAAAAAAATGTTTTGTTGTCTCAGTAATGGAATGGCATAAAATAACATTATAAACATGTAAGGCTGCCTTCATTTTAGTCATTCTGCATCAATTCTTCCTACCCTGGTCTACTAGTAAGAGGCTTCCTCACTACCGACCTGCCTCCTGGATAGCCTTTTTGAGAGCCTCTTGTAGAAAACACACACGGGCTGCAAAGAGATTGCATTGGCAATTAGAAACTGGGCCAATAGTGATTTATTTATTTTTTAAGTAAGTCAGTAAGTACAGTAGGGTGGGATGGATCATTGGAAACTCACATTCATTTAGGGAAGCTTTTAATGTTTGATGCATTACTGTATTTTAATATTTTGTTGGAAGTCACCCAGAGTTGGTGGGGAAGCCCAGCCAGATGGGCGGGGTATAAATAAAGTATTGTTGTTGTTGTTGTTATTGGTATTTACTCCCTGTTTCTTGGATTTGTTGCTGAGGTTGTTTCTCTCTTTTTCTTAGAAATCCCCTATTGTTCAGTTTCTGTACAGAACACAGTGGAGTTTGCAATCCATTTAGTTGCTTCCATTTACTCACACCTTTTCTCTGTTACTGCTGTGCACATAGACTACACACTTCAAAAACAAAAATATTGATCTCCTATAACAATTTTATGATGGAATCAGAATTATTTGTTGTGTCTAAAAGAATGGAAATGGTTTACTGAATATTAACAAACAAACTGTAAACAGATAAGGACATTGGCAGGATTATTGTAATAACCTGCAGTTTCATAAGTGCAGTGGTACCTCGTGTTACAAACGCTTTGGCTTACAGACTTCGCTAACCCAGAAATAGTATCTCGGGTTAATAATTTTGCTTCAGGATGAGAACAGAAATCGCGCGGCAGCGGCAGTGGGAGGCCCCATTAGCTAAAGTGGTACCTCAGGTTAAGAACAGTTCCAAGTTAAAAACGGACCTCCGGAACAAATTAAGTGCTTAATCAGGGGTACCACTGTGTATTTATTTAAAGAAGATGAATAAAAGAATAAGTTAAGTTAATTTAGAATATGCAGGAAATGTAAAAATAAATTTAAGGAACCACAGAAAGAGGAGGAAGGAAGTCGAGTTGTGAAATGTCAGAATGATTGTAAAACTATTGAAATGTACATAACTGAAAATCATAATTATTATTTTTTAATTATTTGTTGTGGTACATTAATTTGCATTTGTGTTAGTTGATAATACTGCACAAAAAATAAACCTTTTGACTGCATCAAGATTCTTTCTATGTGATTTTTTTAAACTCAATGAACACAAATGCATATCATTCCAATGCTGCCTGAAAACTCATTTATTTAAAATTTACTCATTTATTTAAAATTTTCTACCCACACCTCCACTTTTCCAAAGCAGATAGCCTGCAAAACAACATAAAACAAAACCACTGCCACCTGATTAAACCCACCTATCCGCTCAAAATAGTAAGACAAAAATATTCTTTTGCAATCACTTTTGCCATCAAAATTGCTTTTTGGACATCGTTTTACTGATGAACAGAAATGCCCCTTCGGACATGTATTGGGAATGGGGGGGGGGGGAATAAAAATGATGTAAGTAAAAGCTGTAGGAGACAGCTCATGTTCCCAATTCCTGAATGACCTTTCGAAATTCTTCAAGTTACGCTGGAATTCCGGAAGTGGTGATTACAGAGCAAAACCTTAAGAATAATAATAATCAAATAGAACAGCAAGCAGGGTGTGACTCAGTACGCTAAAGGTTGGTTGCATAGCTGTAGAGTTCAGTATCATGCTTACAACTGCATTTTAAGGCACCAATAGAAAAGAAATCTGTTTGATAAGATAGGAGCTATAATTTCATTATAGAGGAACAGACTTCCAACATTCCATGTTAAACAACAACGAAGCCAGGACAACTTCATTGCAATAGGAATGAATGATAAGCACACAAAATAAGACCAGCAATATCTGTTTACTCCAGTCAGTGAATTTAAGTAACTTGATTTCAATGGATTTACTCCGAGCATGACTTAGCTGGATGCCAACCAATGTGTTTACATTTCCCCTAATGTGCTTGCATGGGAATGACATGGGCTTTGTGAAACCGGGATCTTTTTTCAGGGAAATTAATAGAGGATGAAAAATGGCAACAGGGTGGATTGAAACCCTCAAAGACTTGGAGTGCAATGACATTTATTATAGAAAGGCAGGGAAAGAGGCAGAAGCTGCTGCAAACATCAGGGAACCCTGGCTCTTGAAGTAGATGTACACTATAGGGACCCCAAATGTACCCTCAATAGAAGAGAGATGAGGAACTTGGGAGCCCAGTGACATCTGCAGGGCCCAACTCCCACCAGGCAATGGTCAGGGATGATGGGAGTTATCCCAGCATAGCCAGTGGTCCTTACTGTCTTAGCAAATATCTCTAGATGCCCGTGGGTGATTGGATCATACAGGGGCTATACTTTCTGAAACTTGCTTAAGGATATGGGTTTTTTTTCTCCACCACCCCAACATGCAATTATTGTAGCAATTAAATACTTTCTTTTATAGGGACACGGGGGGTGCTGTGGTCTAAACCACTGAGCCTCTGGGGCTTGCCGATCAGAAGGTTGACAGTTCGAATCCCTGCTCCTGTTGCTCTGTCCCGGCTCCTGCCAACTTAGCAGTTCAAAAGCATGCCAGTGCAAGTAGATAAATAGGCACCACTGCGGCAGGAAGGTAAGTGGCATTTCCATGCCCTCTGGTTTCCGTTGCACCAGTAGCGGTTTAGTCATGCTGGCCACATGACCCGGAAAGCTGTCTGTGGACAAACGCCATCTCCCTCGGCCTGAAAGCCAGATGAGCGCCGCAACCCCATAGTCGCCTTTGATTGGACTTAACTGTAATGGTTATAAGGGGTTACTTGTGCGTAAGTTGCCATTACTGTTGGCTAGATTGCCTGGCTAACCATGCCTCGGCTGACAGCCCTTCACTCTGTGGCCGTTCAGTCGCTTGCAGAATCCGTCAGTGGGCGTTTCTTGAACCTCTTCCAGCAAAGAAGTTGTTTGACGCCAAGTCTCTGCCTACTCTCCCTGCGCAGAACTCTTCTGCGCAGGGAAGGAGTGGGCAGAGGCGTGCACGTGCTCTCTCCACTAGTTTCGGGCGAAGAGTCTTGGAGACCCCTCTCTGAATCCTCCATCTCCCTCCCTTCTCTACTGGTGTTGCGCTGAATTCCTTCCCCTCTGCTGGTCCCCTCTCCTGCATCGCTCTGGAGCCTTGCCTCCGCCTCTCGCTCCAATGTCAGTTCCCTGACATCCATCATCCAGGGGTCCTTTACTTTTTACCTATAGGATTTATATACCACTTAATAATAAAACACCCCCAAGCCATTTACAGGAAACAACATGAAGTATTTTTTTACGAATCAATAAAACAAAATAAACCAAGTTGACCTAAAATTTATCAAAATATAAATGAAATCAGCAATATGAATATATGTATATAATTTCACGGTGTTCCGGAGAGGAGTGCCAGCTTCAGTCAGTGCAGAGTTAGGTTTATACAGAAAACAATTTAATTCTCATATCTCAAGCCACCAAGAACATTCAGACAAATCGTTAAGCAACAATAAAATTTTATGGCCATGTTATTTCTTTATACAAGAAAATAAACATAGGACATAAAGTTGTCCTTATTGGACTGCAGGAGCATTTGCCAGGGTGGCGCTTGGACTTCAGTGAGGCAGTTGCATGCCAATTTTCCTGTCCCAATAGCACACCTATGTGCATTGCTGCCAAAGCACCCCAACAGAAAGGTCCTATGCTGCAACTCTGTCCCAGCATAGCTACTCATTCCAGGCCTTTATGCACGCAGGTGGCGCTGTGGGTTAAAGCCTCAGCGCCTAGGGCTTGCCGATCGAAAGGTCGGTGGTTCGAATCCCTGCGGCGGGGTGCGCTCCCGCTGCTCGGTCCCAGCGCCTGCCAACCTAGCAGTTCGAAAGCACCTCCGGGTGCAAGTAGATAAATAGGGACCGCTTACCAGCGGGAAGGTAAACGGCGTTTCCGTGTGCGACTCTGGCTCTGGCCAGAGCAGCGATGTCACGCTGGCCACGTGACCCGGAAGTGTCTCCGGACAGCGCTGGCCCCCGGCCTCTTAAGTGAGATGGGCGCACAACCCCAGAGTCTGTCAAGACTGGCCCGTACGGGCAGGGGTACCTTTACCTTTACCTTTACCTAGAACATAGGTCTTCAACCAGGGGGTGGGTTGCAAGGCCCAGCAGTGGGTTGCATGACCATGCCATGTGGGTTGCATGACCATGCCATGTGGGTTGCATGACCATGCCATGTGGGTTGCAGCAAGACTGCTACCACCATGTTTGATTCTAGCTTCTGCTGACCAGATCAAAGGACCACTACATGTGTGTCTGGATTAGGGTGCATTCTGATGAGACGCTCATTTTGTCAGTTTCCAAATTTATTTTTATTGAAACTTTTCAGCATAGAATACAATAAAAACAGATTAATCTAAATGAAACAAGGAAATAACATAAAAAGGGGGTGTGGGGGGGAAAAAAGGGAAAGAGGAGGGAAAAGGGGGAAAGATGCAAAGCCATCTATCAGAGGTAGATCTTAACCATTGTCTCCCACAAAATGATGTGGACCCCTCCAGCTCTCATCTGAGAGCTTTCCTTTCTTCTCCCAGCCTCCCACCCTGGGAGATCTTCCTTTCCCTGCCTCTCATGAAGGGTCTTTTATCTTCCATTCATCCTCTTCCTGTATGTACCCTCCTTAAGCCAGAACAGAGGACCTCAAAAAGCAAAGCAAAACATAGGCAAAAGTAAAGTAGATGGAAAGAGAAAACACAAGAAATAGAGATAATAATAAAAAAAAGAAAGAAGGCTTCAAATTCTCCATCTGTGAATCATGTAAAGGTAAAGGGTAAAGGGACCCCTGACCATTAGGTCCAGTCATGGCCGACTCTGGGGTTGCAGCGCTCATCTCGCTTTATTGGCCGAGGGAGCTGGCGTACAGCTTCCGGGTCATGTGGCCAGCATGATTAAGCCAGAAACGCTGTTTACCTTCCCACCGGAGTGGTACCTATTTATCTGCTTGCACTTTGACGTGCTTTTAAACTGCTAGGTTGGCAGGAGCAGGGACCGAGCAACGGGAGCTCACCCCGTCGCAGGGATTCAAACCGCCTACCTTCTGATCGGCAAGTCCTAGGCTAGTCCCTGTATTTCAGAAGATGGTTGATTTTGCCCGTTCATAATTTCTGGAGATGTTCAAGCAAACCTCGCCCATGCTTTGCCATATCCCAGAAAGCCCCATCGTTGTGTGAGAGGACAGCCTCCCCCAACCTGGTGCCCTCCAGATGTTTTTGACTACAACACCTATCAGTCCCAGTCATAGGTGCTGTGGTCCAACAACATCTGGAGAGACCACATTGAGGAGGACTGTTCCAAAACCAAGCACAATATTCCCGTCTTTGGTGTGCAGTTGAAATGGCTTTTATATATTTATCTATGAATGGAAAGTGCCTTTTTTTAAGGCCACAGTATTTGAAGTTTTAACTCTCCAGGCTGTGCATTGATGCACAGAAGCATGTAGTGGGATTTCAGCAGAATTTGCAGCAATGAAGTTTCACCAAAAAGGAAGAAATATATAAGAAGGAAAACAGAAGCAATAGATGGGTAAATAGCTGTCCTCGGGGGCTCCTCAGGGACAAAGGCCTTGAAAATTCAAAGAGCTGTTGGATCATAGAAACATCCCATTGCAACAGTGTTTACTCTGTAAAGTAAGAGTAAAGTGTATTATCTTAACAACCCTATGCTTTCTGTAACTCAGAATTTACTAGCTCTCACAGGAGCAAAAAGTTGTAAAACGTGACTGAGTTGAGAGTGGGTCATGGGGAATGCAATATTTTGCTGCACATCCCCCCCTCCCTTGTATGTATTGATTCTGGTAATCAATACAAGTACAGCTTCTTTGGGACGCTAGAGCCAAACATTAATTTTTCAGCCTGTTCCATCTGGGTCTCCTTTGTCTGCTGTTAGGCTGGCAGTCCCTAGTCGGTTCTCTTCAGCCATTACCTGGCAACTGTCTGTCCATCCTTCATTCTTTCCTGGTGACTTGTGCTTCGGTCTCGTTTCTTCCCATGTTTTAGACTGGCTCAAACACCGCCTCCCTCGGCCTGTAAAGTGAGATGAGTGCCACAACCCACAAGTCGTCTGCGACTGGACTTAACTGTCAGGGGTCCTTTACCTTTTTACAAGCAGAAGAAAGGATACCCTCCGAGTCTCCTGATTTTCCAGGGACAGTCCCAGAATTACAAAAGACACCCCAGTTTCTGATTTGATCCTGGAATATCTCTGTTCCTCCTGCTACTGCCACTGAGCCCAGGGAGGGGATGAACAGGTGCTTGTCCTGAGCAATGATGATGGGAGCAGCTGCTGGTGCTGGAGTGAGGGAGCCTCCTGTTGTCTCTCCATGGCTGCTGCTGCCAGCCTCCTCCCTTGGGCAGCTCATCGTGGCTGCTGGAGAGTGGGCAAAGAGGAGGAGGGGCTCCCACTGCTGGTGCCCAGTCCCTCGTGGCGCAACAGCTCTGAGGGGCAGGCAGAGGGCAGGGCGATCAGAAGGTTGACAGTTCGAATCCCTGCTCCTGTTGCTCTGTCCCGGCTCCTGCCAACCTAGCAGTTCAAAAGCATGCCAGTGCAAGTAGATAAATAGGTACCACTGCGGCAGGAAGGTAAGTGGCATTTCCATGCACTCTGGTTTCCGTTGCACCAGTAGCGGTTTAGTCATGCTGGCCACATGACCCGGAAAGCTGTCTGTGGACAAACGCCATCTCCCTCGGCCTGAAAGCCAGATGAGCACCGCAACCCCATAGTCTCCTTTGATTGGACTTAACCATCCAGGGGTCCTTTACTTTTTACCTATAGGATTTATATACCACTTAATAATAAAACACCCCCAAGCCATTTACAGGAAACAACATGAAGTATTTTTTTACGAATCAATAAAACAAAATAAACCAAGTTGACCTAAAATTTATCAAAATATAAATGAAATCAGCAATATGAATATATGTATATAATTTCACGGTGTTCCGGAGAGGAGTGCCAGCTTCAGTCAGTGCAGAGTTAGGTTTATACAGAAAACAATTTAATTCTCATATCTCAAGCCACCGAGAACATTCAGACAAATCGTTAAGCAACAATAAAATTTTATGGCTGCTGGAGAGCGGGCAAAGAGGAGGAGGGGCTCCCACTGCTGGTGCCCAGTCCCTCGTGGCGCAACAGCTCTGAGGGGCAGGCAGACGGCAGGGCCATCCTGGGCGGGAAGAAGCGAAGCGCAAGGAGTCTTAATTAAAAATAAAATAAAATGCTTTGTGTGTCTGCGTCTAATCTTACCCCTTTCAAAAACATATTTATTGGTGTGTGTTTTGCTTTTTGTAAATCTACCAAAGAATAAAATAAAATAAAATTGGGATTAATGGGTTCTCTCGGGACAGTGGAGGGCATGTGAGCTGATAGGAATTGTTCTGTGGGGGGGGGGGGTGTGACATAAAAATGGGGGGGTCAAGGTGGGTCAGTGGGGTAGGGGAGTGAGAAATTTCCCTATTTTCGTCTGAGGAACATTGGAGAGTATGAGAAAGCCCAAGCGCAGTCCAATATGAGGAAGAATCAATCAGAATCTTAATTGGTGAATACTGAAACAAACATTGTTGCTACAATTTTGTTTTATTTATTTCATAAGATTTATACAATGTTCCATATTAAAGGAAGCAGTTTACAAAAAAACACACAATAAAATCATGACCGTGCTTTAAAATATTAAAACATTACCTCAGCTTTCTAAGCATCCTGGTAGGCTTGTCTAAACAAGAGTGTTTTTAGGAGGCCTTGAAAATAGTACAGTGAAGGTTCCTGCTTGATTTTCAAGAGGCAGAGAGTTCCAAAGTGCAGGTGCTGCCAGACAGATAGCAGAACAACTGTGTTCCTTAATAACATGAATTTCAAGAATAGCACCACAAAAAAATTCAACGTATACATTATTATTTTATTATGTATTGAATTTCTATACTGCCCTATACTTGCAGTTCTCAGGCTGTTTTACAGAATAAAATCAAAATATAAAACCACAAAATACTTAATCAAATTAAAAAGAACAGCGACCCAATACCCCACCCCCCAAAAAAACATTTTAAAAGTGCATAGGGTGTCAATTAAATCAACCAAAGTCCTGGTTAAAATGGAATGTTTTTGCCTGGCACCTAAATGTGTATAATGAAGGTGCCAGGTGAATTACCCTGGGGACGGACACACACACACACACACACACACACACACTCCATATATCTTTAAATAAGTAGGACAAAGGACAATACATTGGTTTCTGAAAATGGAGTGGGGGTGGGAATCATTTGGTGCTTGTGTGATATTGTCAATGTCTCCTCAGGGGCAAAGGTCTTGAAAATTTAAATAGCTGGTGGATTATCTATTCTAAACATCCCATTGTAACAAGTAAAGTAAGAGTACTTGTGTATTATCATAACAGCTATTCTGCCCCACGCCTTCCATAACTCAGAATTTACTAGCTCTCATGGTAGCAAAAAGTGGTGAAACGTGACTGTGTTTCTGTCCAGCGAAGGCCAAATGAGACCAAACTCGTAAAATGTCTGCAAGTGTGTTTCGGTAGCTTGGTGATGTGCTTTCCGTCCTACTCTCTCATATATTCTGCAGAAGTTCGACACTTGTGAGGCATCACATGGTCTTCATCCTATGGATAGTTGGTTGTTGTCATTCCCTGCTTCTGTACCTGCTCCAGATAAAAAGTGGAGGTAAACAGCAGTACTGTATATGGTTGCATATGTCCACTCCTTGTATTTTAAGAGTGTACCTCTGCTGGCAAAGCGTGCAAGAAATAGCTGAGCCATCGAAAACTAAGGAAGATGCACATGCAAATAGGGAATATCTCCTTCTTTCACCCATGTGGTCCACTAGAACTGTACTGGACCGACTAGCAAGAAGTGCCTGGCAGGGGTGCCAAATGGAAGAAAAGATGGGGGGGGGGCAGGAAAGTCCGTCCCTACATAATCAATCACATGACATGGCACACACACGCCATTTGAATGGCAATGCCCATCAACCTTGGAGGGGGGTGTCAAAGGGACCTTGGCCCCTAGGAGTTGGCTCCTATGGTGCCTGGCAATGGCTGGCAATTTGAAGGAACTCCAAAAATTGTGGTTTTTAAAAGGATAGTGTAATTTGTGTGTGTGCACATGCACACATGGAAAGACCAACTCAGGGCTCTAACCCGGGTCAAATATATGTTGGGAATGTAAAGAAAAGGAAGAGACATTTTACCATATGTGGTGGGAATGTAGAGAAATTAAAAAATTCTGGGAAATGATATATAATGAATTGAAGAAAATGTTTAAAATGACATTTATAAAAAAAACCAGAAGCATTTCTGTTAGGGATTGTGGGACAAAACCTGCCAAGGAAAATAAAGAACTTATTTATGTATGCGACAACAGCGGCAAGAGTCTTGATAGCACAAGGATGGAAAAATGAGGAAACCCCGACAAAAGAACAGTGGCAAGAGAAATTGATGATCTATGCAGAACTGGCGAAACTGACATGCAGATTGTGAGATAAGGACAACTGTGACTTTAAAGAAGAATGGGAACTTTTTACAAATTATTTAAAAAGACAACAAAATGAACTGGACTCCTTGGCAGGTACACATACACAAATTTATTGAGGGTTAATATAGTAGACAGTTAATAAAAGGATATACAGTATACAATTTTACAGTATGCAGAGAATAACATGAGTTGAGAAATCAGAGAGAGGAGGTGAGGGAAGCCTTGGGAGGAGGGAGGGAGGGTTCTTTGGGGAGGGGGAGGGAAAAAAGGGGGGAAATAGTGAAGATGATTTGTTTTGATAATATGTTGTGTTGAAATTGTTAATAATTTTTTTTTTTAAAAAAACCCCAAAAATTCAGGGCTCTAACCCAACCTGGGAAGCACCCAGCAGCAGCAGAAGAAGGGCAGAAAACATTTCACCTTTTCTCTAAACAAATAGGATAGAGGATAATAAATTGGTTTTTGAAAATGGAGTGTTGAGAAAAAACATTTGATGCCTTTGCGATGTTGTCAGATGGTGGAAAATCTCCTCAGAGGCAAAGGCCTTGAAAATTTAAAGAGCTGATTTAAACATCCCATTGCAACAATGTTTACTCTGTAAAGTTTATCATCTTAACAGTCACTCTTTGCCCCATACTTTCTGTAACTCAGAATTTACTAGCTCTCACAGGAGCAAAAAGTTGTAAAACGTGACTGAGTTGAGAGTGGGTCATGGAGGATACAATATTTTGCTGCACATCTCCCCCTTGTATGTATTGATTCTGGTAGTCAATACAAGTACAGCTTCTTTGGGACGCTAGAGCCAAACATTAATTTTTCAGCCTGTTCCATCTGGGTCTCCTTTGTCTGCTGTTTGGCAGGCAATCCCTAGTCGGTTCTCTTCAGCCATTACCTGGCAACTGTCTGTCCATCCTTCATGCTTTCCCGGTGACTTGCACTTCGGTCTCGTTTCTTCCCATGTTTTAGACTGACTCAAATAATGGGGTCACTAGCCAGATCTGGAAAGGAGGGTTTGGTATGACGCCTATTTGGAAGTCAGGTAGGCAGATGCTGAGAGGCAGAGACTGTATGCTCTTGAGTGGGCATGCTGGAACATCAAGTTTGGTGAGTTCCATGGATTGTGAATTGCATTTGCAGGGTGGATCATCACAGGCACCTCTGTTCCTGGATTAAGGCATTCTTATTTTTATTTTTTTCTGTGGCAGCTGCACCACCCACCAGCCTGAACCAGCATGGCCAATGGCCTGGGATGATGGAAGCTGAAGTCCAACAATATGTGCAGGGCAAGCAGCCGCCGAGACCACATAACACCAGTCTTGAAAGACCTACACTGGCTCCCAGTACGTTTCCAAGCACAATTCAAAGTGTTGGTGCTGACCTTTAAAGCCCTAAACGGCCTCGGTCCAGTATACCTGAAGGAGTGTCTCCACCCCCATCATTCTGCCCAGACACTGAGGTCCAGCACCAAGGGCCTTCTGGCGGTTCCCTCACTACGAGAAGCCAAGTTACAGGGAACCTGGCAGAGGGCCTTCTTGGTGGTGACACCCACCCTGCGGAACGCCCACCCACCAGATGTCAAAGAGAACAACAACCACCAGACTTTTAGAAGACATCCTAAGGCAGTCCTGTTTAGGCAAGCTTTTAATGTTTAACAGACCACTGTATTTTATTACTTTGTTGGAAGCCGCCCAGAGTGGCTTGGGGAAACCCAGCCAGATGGGCGGGATATAAATAATAAATTATTATTAATTATTATTAATTATTATTAATTATTATTAATTATTATTAATTATTATTAATTATTATTATTATTACTACTACTACTACTACCCTCATGACATCATATAGTGGTAACACACACTATTTGTACTTTCCAGAAACAATTGAAGATACTCTTGTTCCAATAAACTTTTCACGGGTGTTTGTTTCAATTGCTCAGAAACCTATATTTAATTGCTTCTATTGTATGATTGACAATCACCTTGTCATTTCAGTGAAAGGCGATTCATTAATATCCTCCTCATCCTTATTAAAAATAACCATTGAAGGTGTGAGATTAAAAGAAAAAGAAAAGCATTTAGTTTTCTTCTGGTGAGATTCAAAGAACAGAGGCAGCTTAAAGAGAAGCTATGTACCCCTTGCAAGGAGAAGCAACCCTTCTCTTTGCCATTTTGCTCTTGTTAAGCGATGCCTCCTGGTGGCTGCTTGGTGACTGGTATAAAACAAACACAAATGCCATTTGGGGAGATATTTTAAAAGTTGTTTATTTATTTATTTTAAAAAAACTCATATCCTGTCCCGTCCCCGTCCCCCCGCCCAGAGCAGAAGCTGTTCTAAGTGGCAAGAACCACAAGAAAAGCAACCCACCGTAAAAACCATCAACAATTATCACAATGAGTTTTGACTGAGTGGCTTAATCTGAGCAAGATCTTCCCCACAAGGGCCTGTTAAGATGAAACATAGAATCAGAGTCGGAAGGGGGCCAAGGGCCATCTAGTCCAACCCCCTGCAATGCAGAAATCTCAGCTAAATCATCCATGACAGATGGCCATCCAACCTCTGCTTAGCAGCGATACTTTTATGTTTGAAATTCCTTTTCAGCAGAGGCACTTCTATGTACTTAAAAATACTTGCATATAAATTGCATACGCTAATTTATATGTAGATATTACAATGTTAACTCCCTGAGCAAATTAAAGATGGTTGGTGGCTGGGATCCATCTAGCCCTGAGCTTTCCAGAATGGCATAGTGATAATAAAGGCAAAGGGACCCCTGACCATTAGGTCCAGTCGTGGCCGACGCTGGGGTTGTGGCGCTCATCTCGCTTTATTGGTCGTACAGCTTCCGGGTCATGTGTCCAGTATGACTAAGCTGCTTCTGGCAAACCAGAGCAGCGCACGGAAACGCCGTTTACCTTCCCGCCAGAGTGGTACCTATTTATCTACTTGCACTTTGACGTGCTTTGGAACTGTTAGGTGGGCAGGAGCAGGGACCGAGCAACGGGAGCTCACCCCGTCATGGGGATTCGAACCGCCGACCTTCTGATCGGCAAGTCCTAGGCCACCCACGTCCCTGACCTTGTCAGTTCCTCTCTTTAAAACCTGATCCAGCTGGGAACTAAAGTTCATTTCTTTGTTATCTTTTGATTGTGGGGGACTTGCCCAGGTAGCATAGCCCCCACATTTGTTTTTTTAAAAAGAATCCTCTCTGCACGTCTTACGCACTTTATTAGCAATTTGTTGCTCTTGCTGACGCAAATCGCTCAAGAGTTATCGGCTAATAAATGGCACCTACAGCCCTATTAAAGAGATAAATGATTTGTTGGTTAGCGTCGGGCAGAACACACGGGAGCAGAGCGACAGAAAATCAAACTTAAGAAAGTGCTACGAGAAAATATTGCATCTTGATTAGTGTCAAAAGAATCTATACCACCCCTCGGGACTCTTAATAATGGTGCCTTGGAAAGTCCTTATCAGCATAGCTAGTAAAGGAAAGAGCAAGTTTTTCCCTCCTTCTCCCATTTTTAAGCAAGGAGAAAACCACCATTGAGAAAAGTGGGATTCCTTTCATTGAACAACATTCATATACTGCTTGGTTGTGCAAAAACCTGTCAGCCGTTTTCAAACATATGAAAAAGTTAACATAACTGAAAGAAACAGTTAAAAACAGGCATTTAAATATGTTCAAAAGATGATTAAAATCAACAGTAGCTAAAAAGAAATGAAACATATGTAACTTAAACAAAAATGGTTTAAGCAGGCAATGAAAGGAATACAGCAAACTTGCCTGCCTGGTGTCAATAAGCAGGGAGTTCCGAAGTGTCGCTGCCAAAAAGAAAGATTTCGTACAAGTGCGGAATGAGTATTATGTCGGCACCTGTAATTCTGCAGACTGAGGTCTAGTGGGCATATATGGGGAAAGGCGGTTACTGTTTAGTACCGACGACAGGGAGATTAAAAGAAGAGTGTTCCACAAGAATCATGACGAGGCCAATGATCTGTGGGAGCTATCATATTTATCTTCGTAATCCAATTTCCACCTCACCTTTCTTCCGCACGGTGGAAACTTAGGGTGGCCAAATGCACCAAGTTCAACCCAGTTACAGGAAAGCATTAAAAAAACTTGTTAGATCCTGCCGACACAGCTTTCCGGCTGCCTCTTGGTGCTTGCTGTAACTATTAGAAGTAGCATTTGAAAGAGGATACTGGAAAGACTTTGCTTTCCCTCACAACCTGCCAGATGACCACTTATCCTTGGTGATCTAAGCTTCTCCACACAAGGCCTCCATCTTTCTGCCTTGTGTGTAAAATAAGATTAAAAATATTTCTTTATTTATTGCTCCACTTCCCCCACCCATTTCTCCCCAAAACCACCATTTAATCAGAGAAAGCAGGCGCTAGTTTGTAAATATTTGTCGCATTAAATCTGTTAGTCATAAAGCCACCGCAAAACTCATGTTGGCTTTAGCAGAGCTATCCCTTGATTTTGGATTTCACACTCCCAGAATTACAGGCACCTTTTTTTTTTTTGGCCTCAGGTCTCAGCCCAATCCTTTACCTTTTTACTTCAGTATTTCAAAATAAGAACACAGACCTACAGATGTAGCAGGGGGAAATAAAACAACAGTGGTACTACAAGCTTAAATGTCAAAACTTATGTGTCTGAGAGACGGTCCCTGAAGTTTCAAGAGCACAGGAACCTTCCTGGGTTCAGACAGCTCAGCATTGTCTGCAATGATTGGTAGTGGCTTTCCTGGATTTCATTCAGACGTATTACCAGTCCGACCTGGAGATGGCAAGGACTGAATCTGGGATCTTCACCATGCAAAGTAGTTGCTCTGTTTCCCCAAGCTCTATAGTAGCTGAACACTTCTTCGGGTTTTTGTGACATATTTAACAGCTTCCAATGTGATGCGAGTTTCATAGCAATACAGTCGTACCTTGGAAGTCAAACGGAATCCGTTTCGGAAGTCTATTCGACTTCCAAAACGTTCAAAAACCAAATCAGAAGCCGTGGAAGCCCTGTCAGACGTTCAGGTTCCAAAAGAACGCTCGCAAACCGGAACAATCACTTCTGGGGTTTGCGATGTTCGGGAGCCAAAATGTCCAAATTCCAGAGCATTAGGGATCCAAGGTATGATTGTAGTTTCTGTCCCCCAGCTGTGGCTTGGAATGATTCCCTCCCAGCTCATGTCCTCCTGCAGCTGTTTACCACATATACTTTTGTCTGTTTCCTGCAAATATATATATATTTAAAAATATATACCAGCTTGCTAACTTGAAAACACATTTTGATGTAACAGAGGGGAAGGGGACATAGGAGCCAACTCTTAGGGGCCGTGGGGGTTTGAACCCCCACAAAAAATATTTGAGGGGGCCACCCCCACAAAGTTGATGGGCATTCCTGTTCAAATGGTGTGTGTGCACTGCATCATGTGATACGATTATACAGGGCGAGGCTTACCTGGGCCCCCACAACATTTTATTCAAGTTGGCACTCCTGGAAGGGGAAATTGAGTTGTACCTACATTGAATTGTTTTTACATTGAATTGTTTTGACAAGCTTTTCCTACTGGATGAAAAGCTTTAAAATGTGGTTAAGTTTAAGTTGGGCCTGGAAATGGACTGGGAGCTACAGAAACAGATACAAACAACATGTGCCAAACCCCTGCCCTCTGTCTCTGGTCAGAGCTCACAGTGCAGAAGTTTCTGAACACTTTTCAGGCAGTGGCCCCATGTAAAGTAAGCAACAGACCTCCACTCTAGATGTAACTAGAGCTATGTACAATTATAGTCAAATTTGTGTCCTTCCAAGAATCACTGCAAGTCAAATCACTAGGATAAGCTGTGCAAACGCCCTGCTTGTCGCAGCTGCCACCATCCAAACACTCCAAAAAGGTAAACCTAAATTGGTCCCACCAGCACTTTTCGCCATTTCCCTGAACCGCTTTTATTGTGGTTGGTTGCAACAGATACAGAGGACAATCAAACGAGAGCTGTAGGGTTCAAAACAATCGCCTCTCCACCAAAAAGAAAACAACTGCAGAAGAAATGGGCCTTGTTGGATTT
The DNA here is from genome assembly GCF_951804945.1 of Podarcis cretensis. NCBI lineage: Eukaryota > Metazoa > Chordata > Lepidosauria > Squamata > Lacertidae > Podarcis > Podarcis cretensis. The sequence continues at coordinate 33,933,364 of NC_137185.1, read as the reverse complement.
GTTGCGTAATTGGCGAATTCTCACCAGCAGTTTAAGGTCTAACTTTTACTAGTGTCAACTATGTGCAAATCAAGCGACCATCTACACAGAAAGAGAAAAACACAGGCCCCACCCAGCAAGGTTATCTCAGGTAAGTTGAGACAGGGGAGAGGCTAATTTCTTGGAAAAACCACGCTCGGGCAATAAATCCCACACCCTGTAGAATGAATTTTCCATATACCTCAATCCTAAACATTTATGAAGCCATATTTGCTGGCAGTGCAGGTTATTAGATGGCTCATTACACTATGCAGGCACATCCTATGCACCGTCTGTCGCCATGTAGTCTTTTTAGTACATCTATCCGATAGTCTTCACCTGGTTTAACCGACATGGTCCCAATGTCCTCAAGGTAACTTTGATTTTCCTACACTTATCGCTTGAGCGTAGCTATCAAGAAATACTCTACCAGAATCTAAGCATTTTACCATGGGCCAAGGTTAAGGATGGCCACATCTGAATCCAGACTTTGGAGTCAGCTAGATTCTGGAGTGCCACAGGTAAAACAGGAACGGAGAACCTGTCGTGTTCTAAATGCTGTTGCATTGCCCAGATCTCTGGCAGTTTGGTGATGCTGGCTGGGGCTGATGCGTCCCAATATCTAGAGGACTACAAAATCTCCTTTCCCCAACTCTGTTGACGAAGTGGGCACAGAAGACCAGGTTCCTGTTGATTTGTAGCAGATTCCAAGTGCACAGCGGAATGATGAGGAATACGTGCCAACATGCTCTATATTGCTTTATTTACATTTCAAAGCTGGTAGATTACAGAAAACCATCTTGTCTCTGCCGGAGCAAAGAATGCATCCTCTCTCCTCTGAAGCACGGAGAGAATCCACTGTGAGAACAGTGAAAAACAGGAAACCAGTGTACGTCACATCCAGCCTCCTTTTCCCGTGGGAAACACAACAGTAATGCTGTCTGTGGAATGTAAACATTGTCTTGTGACAAGCCTTTCGCTGCACAGTGAAGAGAGCAGAAACCAACATCTCCGACCATTTAATCATAATCATAGGATTGTACACTCGTATTCATTTCTGACCCCAGCGAGAACGTGATCTGTGCGGAATGCACGTTCGCAACCTGTAGCAGTGCGTCTGCACACGTGCGGGTTGCAATTTGGTGCTTCTGCGCATGCGCAAAAAGCGATATAGCGCTTCTGCGCATGCACGACTGCCGAAACCCAGATGTAACCCGTTCCGATACTTCCGGGTTTCAGCAGTCCGTAACCTGAAAAAACACAACCTGAAGCATCTGTAACCTGAGGTATGACTGCACTGATGAGAATATTAAAAAGATGTAGTAAATGGAAGGCTCCATCTCTCACCCATTTTCTTTCTTTTTTTAAAAAAATCCAAGATAATTCAGATCATAGTAAGCAAAAGGAAAGGGCTAAGTAACGGTGCAAGAGAATGCTGATGTAACATTCATGTTACTGCTATTTTTTTTTTTTGGCTGAAGTGTAATTGTTTGAACCAAACAGATCTACTTCTATTACTTGCATGTCTAGGCTTCACTCACATCAAGGGCACAGTTTAAGTTTAGAAAAGTGGCATTGCAGTTTGAATTTGTGATCAAGATGACAATATAAAGTACAACAATATAAAATACAGGTGACAATATAAACAAACCCATCTTTCTAAAATACTTTACTTCTGTAAAGCATAATCCATGGCCAAATCTAATGGCTGTCTTTCTGCAAGAAGCTGACAACAAAGAAGTCTTTTTTGCCCCTGAAGACAATAATCACACACCTATTGTAATGTGTCCAGAGTAGTTATGGGAGCCATTGAACTACCACACTGAATAGAAGAAGTCTGGAATCCAAACTGGACATACTGCAAGGGGACACCAAACACAAACATAATTCTGGGAGTAGAATAGCAAGTGATATGGCACCTGAAAAAAACCCCTATCCTTAGTCATTCACATATTGTGGAAAAATGACAATCCCCCCCCCAAAAAAACAACTCTGCATGCAGAGGTCAATCACACTGTACTCCTCACATATCACTGCATATGTGGTTGTTGTGTCACAGCAGAGAAGGGACCAAAAGGGACAGCCGAGAGTAGACACCAAAGGGGGAAAAATGGAAATATTTTTATTGGAATGGGTCAACACCAGAGTACTATCATCCTGCAAGGTAAAAAAATGCTCCTTGTTACAAATACTAATATTTACAGTTGGGAAGGTAATGAATTAAAACAACCTGGCATCTTATAACAATGTTTTGGTTATTTTTGCAAACAACAATTAAAGGCTTGACTTCAAAGTTTCACTTCTTAGAACTGTTTGAGAAGCAGAATGTGTCCAGATGTGTTCCTGCCCGAAACAGGAATTCAACTTATCAAAAAGGGAAAGGAAGCTGTACTATTTCAAGACTCTTGTCTGCCCTCTTAGTTTCTAAATCATGGACTCAAATAGAAATTCTGGTATAACAGAACCTTCAGAAACATGTGGAATCACATACTTTCACAAAATTCACATTTGCAGAAATTCTTTATTCATCAGATCTAAACATTGCTAAGAATCATCGTTATCAGCACCAACTATCCTTTTGGAATTATCACCTTCTCTTAGAAACTTCCTCCATATTGAACTGGCGGAAATGACTGGCAGAATCCGAGACCAAGGTGAAGAGTCGGTGGAAGAAGATTGGAAAAAAATTAAAGTTTATCTACAGAAACATTGCAAAATTAAGGAATGTTAGAAGGTTGTTGGAATGAAGTAATGTGGTTTTAGCAGAAATGATATAAAGGATTAGGTTAAAATTGATTTTTTTAATTGGTGAAAGACGAGAATTACAGTATATTAAGATAAATTATTAGGATAAAAACAAAGCTGGAAAGGATTTGCTGAAACATCTAACTGAACTAGAATACAAAAAAGGGAGGTGTGAAGAGGTCAAGGAAATAAGTAAAGGAAAGAAAGCTATGTAAAGGTTTGATTTGTTTTTTTTAATTGTTTGTATTTCTTATGTCTTTTTATTTTTTTATTGTTTTTTATTTTTTCTCTTTGTAATCTTTAAAATTTGAATAGATACTATTTTTTTAAAAAAGAAACTTTCTGCATATTGCAGTTTCACAATATGCATTCTGAAAGCCTGGAGTTTTTCTTTTTTAAGAAAAAAGCAAGAAAGAAGAGGCAAGCCTTGTAAAATGGGCAGAAAATAGATACAGCTTCTCCTCAGAGCTTCTCACTCAGCATCAAAAGCAAAGCTTGAACCATGGAGTGCAATAAGTTACTCTTGCATATGCCTGTATGCAGAAGTACGCAGGTCTGGGTTGGCTGATCCAAGTCCTCTTTGCACGCATTATAGGTTCCATGCATGAGGTTTTAGTGTCTGACATATTAGTAACTTGTAGGACGAGATAAACACACAGTATTGGCACGAGAATGGAAAGGAAGTACCTTGGGGCAAAACTCCTTTCCAATTTATTTTTATTAGGACCTGGGGCACACTCCAGGAGGCGGTGAGACTTGCCTACTTGCAGACAATTTGACTGAACTGCCTGGGTGTTGGGTAGAACCAATTCCGAAGTCCTCTTTCAGGAATTCTTAGCACGAGCATGTACGGTAGCAAATGTATGAGCAGCAAGTCTTGTGTTTGAACCCCCATCAATAACATTGCAAGATGAGATGACAGATTGCAGAGCCTGAGCATAAGCTGAAAAAATAATGGAACAAAATTAGCTTTTGGTATAAGCTTGGGAAAAAGAAAGAAGAGGTGGGGAGGAGGTGATGGAGAAAGCACGATAAGAGGTTTCTAAAATTATACGTAGTGTGATGGTAGATGACTTCTATACCCTATCCCACAATATAGGACAAGGATTCAGTACCTACAGAAATATTTTTTCATGCAATCCATGATTTGAGGAATTCATTACCACAAGATGTGACCACTGGCTTATCGAGGGCTTTAGGTAAGTTCATGGAGGGCAGGTCTGAAAAAAATGGCTATACTAAATGCCACTAGATAGATACCAGTCACTAGCAGGCAACTGTGGAGAAGTGTTGTGGCCTTCATATGCTGCTTGTGGTTAAACAGATGCAGCTGTTAGGCACTGCGAAGAACAGGATGCTAAAGGGACCTTTGCTCTAATTCTCCAGGGCTGCTCTTATGTAAATGTTGTTAACTTGGATACAGTTAACTCAGAATCGGTATTGTTCTACAGCTACTTGCTGAATCAGGAATTGAGCAAAGAAGACAGCCCTTTGCTTTTGACCAAGATGTGTCTCCCAACGTGAAGAACATTCACAGGATCCATGGGAACTGCCACAGCGCCACTGAGCAGGAGGCAAGTTTTTAGCATGACTGCTCAGAGATGCAGTTGCTAGGAAGAGAACAGCTTGGGGAAATAGTTTAAAGTTTCAGAACAAGCTAAAAGGCATACGCAAGCGCTGCTACATTGCAGCCTTGGCAGAAGAGTCTTGGCTTAGAATGCATATTTGTGGATCCAGTATAGTGGTACCTTGGTTTTCAAACATAATCCGTTCTGGAAGACCGTTCAAGTTCTGAAACGTTCAAAAACCGAAGCATTTATTTACGGAAAACTCAATATGGAAGCCGTGTGGCATGTTCGACTTCTGAAAAGTGTTTGAAAACCGAAGCATTTACTTCCGGGTTTACGGCGTTCAAAAACCAAAACGTTTGTAAATGGAGATGTTTGAAAACCGAGTTACCACTGTCTATGTCCAACCACAGGCTTACTAGTAAAAACAATGTGAATGGCAACATTAGATGCTTACCAGCCACTGCAGCCTAGTCTCAAAGCCCTTCTACTCACAGAACTAAGATGTTCTGTAGCTTGAGCAGGGCTAATGGAATACCCCAAAGTATTCCCTATATGGAAACTACAAAGAGAAAAGGATAGTTGAAAAGAAAATGCCATGGGATGGATGCTTAAGCAGAGTCCTTCAGAATAATTTCCAGCTGGTATCTGATTAAAAATCCACTGCCATTTCTGTCTTTCATGAGACCGCAACCTACTCTGCTAGGCACTAGGTGTTTCAAAATACGCTGGTATCCTCTTCCACATGAGGAATGCTAAACAGCTGCCGGGAGGAGCAACAGATGCCAGTGATAAAGAATGTCAGAAAACCTTGTACCTTTGTGATTTTTGTAGAACACACAATTGTTGGCGCAGCTATCAGGATGAGAGTCCCAGAAATCTGTCCCACAGAAGCACAGCAGAGGCAAGCTGATATTATACATTTTGATCTTCTCTCGCATCTGGGCTCGTAATGCTTCTACATATCTGAAACAAAATGCACACAAAAACACCCTTACTTTCATCTATTAAAAACAGACTTTTGGCCCTGAAAAGGGCCCCCAAAGTGGTTTACCAACACAAAGCAAAGCCAGTTTAAACAATAATAGGATTGATGCATGAAAGAAAAAGAGCCGAGTCAAAACACTCAATTTTTAATGAAGAACTGTAAAAAAATGCTTTCACTGCCTGCCTATGGGTATTCAGGGATGAGGGCAGCCTAACCTCCCTAATGAGTGTTTTGTATGTGTGTTGGTGACTGATGGCATATGAATCCCTTATGGACTGGCCAATTATTAGGCCTTGCAATTAGGTTGCCCAAATGAATATGGGGAGCAGGCACCTGGGTTCATTGAAGTCCATGAGCACTGCATTGCCTCACATGGCCACATAGCCCTGTAACCACCACTAACTTTGGTGGTTGGCTGCGATTGGCCGCAGCCATTGCAGTGGCTTTGCTGGTTGCCAAGAGCTGCTGCATTTGCTCTGATGACTTGTGGGGATGTTGGCTGATGTTGCAGTGTGACTGACCACATAGTACCTAGCTCTCAGGAACACCTGGGGTCTACTGGAGTTCAGCTATCTTTGCTGGTGGTGGTCCTTGTCAGTACGGCCTCCCTCTGAATATAGCTGCTGGGGACAAACAAGGGAAGGAAGGGTTCTTGTCAGCACAGTGTACTGGTTTCCCATTGTGGGGAAAGAGATGCTGAACTAGATGGGCATTTGGTCTGTAGAATGTGCTCTCAGTTGCTGCAGCTGGGATTTTAGGAAGAGAAACAAAGCCGCCCTCGAATATTTCAGCTCACCTTGAATATTCTTTATTTCTCTGTTGCCTTTCTGCTACCTTTTTCTTCTCCAGCATATCCCCTAGTTTAAGATGTTCCAGTTTTTCATAAGCTTTCCCTTTGGCATTAACATCTCCTTGGGAGGCCTTCTCTTGTATCTTCAGTTCCCCTGCCTGGTATGTCTCCTGTATCCGCGGTTCATTGTCATAGTGCCTCTCTTGTACTCTCTGTCTCTCCTGCATCCTCTGTTCCTCTGCATGGCGTCGTAGCTCCTTTTCCTTCTTTATTCTATGGGCAAGACGTGTAATTCTATTTATTCTTTCACAAGATCACACGCTATATAGCGCAGGCATAAGAATTAGAACAGGCACCCCCAAACTCGGCCCTCCAGATGTTTTGGGACTACAATTCCCATCATCCCTGACCACTGGTCCTGTTAGCTAAGGATGATGGGAGTTGTAGTCCCAAAACATCTGGAGGGCCGAGTTTGGGGATGCCTGAATTAGAACAACATTCTCAGTTCTGCTGTTACATTCCTGTGTGGAATAATTATAAGATGGTAAACACTGGTTAAAATTCAATCAGACTTTCCTTTGGCTCCAGCATGGTCCAGGCTTAACAGCATCATCTTTTAAAATTTTAAATAAAATTTAAATTTTCCAGCAAGTTTGGAAAACTCAGCAGTGGCCAGAAGATTGGAGAAGATCAGTCTACATCCCAATCCCAAAGAAGGGCAGTGCCAAAGAATGCTCCAACTATCGCACAATTGCACTAATTTCTCACGCTAGCAAGGTTATGCTTAAAATTCTACAAGGAAGGCTCAAGCAGTATGTGGACCGAGAACTCCCAGAAGTGCAAGCTGGATTTAGAAGAGGCAGAGGAACCAGAGACCAAATTGCAAACATGCGCTGGATTATGGAGAAAGCTAGAGAGTTCCAGAAAGACATTTACTTCTGCTTCATTGACTATGCAAAAGCCTTTGACTGTGTCGACCATGGCAAACTATGGCAAGTTCTTAAAGAAATGGGAGTGCCTGATCACCTCATCTGTCTCCTGAGAAATCTCTATGTGGGACAAGAAGCTACAGTTAGAACTGGATATGGAACAACTGACTGGTTCAAAATTGGGAAAGGAGTACGACAAGGCTGCATTTTGTCTCCCTGCTTATTTAACTTATATGCAGAATTCATCATGCGAAAGGCTGGGCTGGATGAATCCCTAGCCGGAATTAAAATTGCCGGAAGAAATATCAACAACCTCAGATATGCAGATGACACAACCTTGATGGCAGAAAGTGAGGAGGAATTAAAGAACCTTTTATTGAGGGTGAAAGAGGAGAGTGCAAAATATGGTCTGAAGCTCAACATCAAAAAAACGAAGATCATGGCTACTGGTCCCATCACCTCCTGGTAAATAGAAGGGGAAGAAATGGAGGCAGTGAGAGATTTTACTTTCTTGGGCTCCATGATCACTGCAGATGGTGACAGCAGCCATGAAATTAAAAGACGCCTGCTTCTTGGGAGAAGGGCAATGACAGGCCTAGACAGCATCTTGAGAAGCAGAGACATCACCTTGCCAACAAAGGTCCGTATAGTTAAAGCTATGGTTTTCCCAGTAGTGATGTATGGAAGTGAGAGCTGGACCATAAAGAAGGCTGATCGCCGAAGAATTGATGCTTTTGAATTATGGTGCTGGAGGAGACTCTTGAGAGTCCCATGGACTGCAAGAAGATCAAACCTCTCCATTCTGAAGGAAATCAGCCCTGAGTGCTCACTGGAAGGACAGATTGTGAAGCTGAGGCTCCAGTACTTTGGCCACCTCATGAGAAGAGAAGACTCCCTGGAGAAGACCCTGATGTTGGGAAAGATGGAGGGCACAAGGAGAAGGGGGCGACAGAGGACGAGATGGTTGGATAGTGTTTTCGAGGTTACCAGCATGAGTCTGACCAAGCTGCGGGGTGCAGTGGAGGACAGGAGTGCCTGGCGTTCTCTGGTCCATGGGGTAACGAAGAGTCGGACACGACTAAACGACTAAACAACAACAACAACAATGGTCCAGGCTTGGTAAACTCTAACAAAATTAACTGTCCCTAATGTGTTTCTGTACTGTGAGCTGCATGACACATTACATGTTACTACCATCCTCTTACTTTGCCTGTCTACATTCAACCTCTACCAGGTGTACTCCAGAGCAAAAATATGGGCCATGTATGGTAGCATCCAGGAGTGACCAAGTCCTTGCTTCAAAACTTAGCCATGAACTCACTAGGCGGTCTTAGGAAAGACACACACAGAGCACCTAATATCTGCAAATTAGGAAGACTACTGGTCTAACTCAGGGTTTCCCAAACTTGGGTCTCTAGTTGTTTTTAGACTACAATTCCCATCATCCCTGGCCACTGGTCCTGCCAGCTATGGATAATGTGAGTTGTAGTCCCAAAACAGCTAGAGACCTAAATTTGGGAAATTCTGGTCTAACCTTACAGAACTGGTTTAAGGTTGACTGTGATGTTTTTGAATCCTGAGAAAGAGCAATAAGCAAGTAATATTAATAAACCTGCACAAGTCGATTTTTGAACTAATTATTTGTTTAATTCATAAATAACATTTATATTATGCATATCTTCAATAAATCACCAGTGACAAATAACCCTCAAAAAACCTATGCCAAAACCCCCCGAAAGGTGACTGAAAAGCAAACATTTTCAAGCAAGCTGGATTAGTTGCAAACAGGGAGCCAATGTAATCTCCCATAGCAGGGTGTTCTGCATAGGAGCTGCTACTTCTTTATTCACTTTAAATTATAAACGGCTTTAAAAGCTCCATCAAAGCAGTTATTATCCATAAGTGCTAAATGGAACTTCCACACTCAGCAGTATGCTGGGGACAAGTGGATGAGGCCTAATGCCCTGCTTGTGGACTTCCCAGAGACACCTGGATGGTGACTGAAAACAGCAGGCTGAACTATATGGAATTTTGTCTGAATGAGCAGAGTCCCTCTGCTGCCAACTTACTAAATCAAAGCTATTCGAATAGAGAGGAAAGGCACAAGAAAGTAAAAATATTTACTTAACAAAGTCATGCTGCTGAAGGAAAATAATCTCATTTGACACGTCTCTCCCCACTGCAGCAATTTCCTTAATATTCAATATTTGAACAAACTTTACTGCATCATAGTAAAATTTTCATCTATAAAAGCCATGGGAGTAACGGCAGGCCAACCTTATCCTAAATAATTATAAACAAGATAACTAACTCCTCCCCACCCAGTTAGCAAACTGAAACAAATAAGCATAAATCTGTCATGGAAATACAAGATTCTTCATGTGTTATCGAAAACACAGCTGACTCAAGGTGCATTTTCCTTGCATGATCTCTATACTATGAGGAGACTGAAGGAATCCACCTGGATGCATTTGAAGAGGCTCTAATTAATTATAAAAATTATTTTATCTTTTGGCACTTTCACCCTTTTTATCTTAACAGCAAAAAGAGGTTTATGGTTTCCAGTGACTTCATGGCTTCATGTCATGATATGGCCCTAATAAACTGAGAGCAAAAAGATGGTCATGTGTGGAACACGTACTTCTCCATTTTTCTCTGCCACTCCTTCTGCCTTTGCTGCTCCTTTACTTGTTCTCTTTCAATATCCATGAAGAGGCGCCTGTATCTCAGGTACTGGCCTTGGCGCTACAGAAAAAAGACGCATTTCAGAGCAGTAGTGGACGCGGCAGACTTACCATGCCCCAGCTGCTATACAGAGAACTATTAGCAACCATTCCACCTGGCTGCAACCGAGAGGGAGGCTTGGTCTCACTGCCATTTAGCTCCCTCTCTGCCTGAATTCTCTCCGTCAGTAGCTATTCCGTCTACTCACAGAACGTTTACATCAGTGAAGAATTCATTCTTTTTAATGCACTTATTTTCACAGTGTCCTCCCTTTCTCTTTGTGCTTTCGAGTCACATCTACTAGGTTGCCCATCTGCTAGCGGGAACTGTGTTTGTTCCTTCATTTTTGCAGTGACAAGGAAGCACCGGGTACTTTATCATTACTTTAACAAACAAAACCGAGATTCCAGAAAGTAGGGATTCACTTTTTCTGGATTAAATAATCTAGAATTTAGGAGTACATGTTACGAATACCCCGGGATCTTAAAAGGGCAAAATGCCAATCTAGAGAAGCGGCTGCCAGGGCTCTTCCTGTACAAGATCTATCATAACACATACTCTTATTTTTTTTAATAAGAATTTTTTGGTGCGTGTCCCCACAAGTGTATTTACAGAGCTCAATAAAGTGGCAGCATTCTGCAACTACAGTCAAGGTATTACAATTTATTGAAGTGGTTCAGTTACAAAGACCCCCTGAACCAGGTTTCCCTCTGCTGGCCAGCATTTAAATCACAACTCCGTATTTTGCTCTGACTCCCCATTTATGAAAGTTTAACGTTCTAATGCCTGTTTTATTCTCAATTTTGCCCTTGGGTTTTAAAGAACACACACTCTGCCAGTTGCTCATATCTCACTTGAAGTCCCAAACCAGAAATGCATCTCTATTTATTTATATTGCCTGCTCTGGAGATGTTTTATAAAAGACGTAGTACCAAAATTGCCTTTTAAATGGTTTTGGTACGTTAAGTACAGGAGGCAGCACTTAAGCAACTCCACGTTTGAATTCTGGCAGCACTAGAGATTTATTATAGTGAATCCAGCTAGGAAATTTTACCATTTGTCCGCTAAGCAGCTGCTAGGAAATAGCAGAAGTGTGAACTGTCTTTGCCTCTCCCTTTCCCCCTACTTACACCTCTTTAGCAGCATCCTGGGCCTAAGTCCCAGTAATTTAGGATGTGGCAGCAGGGCTTAATGAAGCAGCATAGCCACATCACCACCCAAAGCCCACCATAGGAAGGCTGAGGGAGGGAGAGAAAATGAAGGGGGGGGAATGTCTCTTTGCTAAGCCAGCTCTCAGGCTGGTGCAGCAAAGAGGCACCGATTGGGCTGTCTACCATCACCTGAGAGCAGCTGGAACATTTCTGAATCCAACAGAAAGTGTGTTGGCCCAGATCAGCTCCCTCAACTCCCCCAAAACACCCCATTTCAGTGGTTTCCGCTTGCTACCACAGCAACAAGCTTCTGCCTTTGGGGCAGGGGCAATGGGACTCTCTCCTGCCATCAGTAGAACTCCCCTGCCTAAGAAGGCAAGCAGAGGGATACCTCCATCTCCTCCCAGTACAGTAAATTGGGGGGCTTGATTTCTCTGCCCAGCTATAACCAGTGGCAGCCATATTTTTATAATGATGGCATGTGTGTGTGCATGTGCACACGCACACAATTGACTCTCAGCATTAAAATATCCCATATCCCTTAAAACGTAAGCAGAGAGGCAGAGGATCACAACTGCTGTCACCACAGCCTTGCATTGTTTCCTCATGAAAATTCATTTGCAAGGTGAATACAAGACTATATACCTGCTTCTTTGATTCTTCTTTCTCTGTTCCAGACCAGAGTATCCTGGCATCTCGAGGTTCATTGCCAGCTGTGGGATAGGTACTTTTCAGTATCTCATTATTACCCTACAAGGAAATAAGAGCAAGTAGCTAACTTCTTACCTTTTGACACACATACAATAAATAATAATAATTAATAATTAATAATAATAATAATAATAATAATAATAATAATAATAATAATTTGTTTATATCAACAAAATATTAAAATACATAAAAGGCTTCCTCTGAAGTTTTAACATATAGCCCTTCTCCTCTTTTAGACTTTGTATTTATCTAGAAAGATATTGATATAAAACCCAGCAATGGACACAATCCAGCCACAGCAAAGCAGTTTTTTGTTTCACTGGTGTTCACTGGAAAGGTTCATGCATCTGCTTAATTTTCTCATGGATGTCAATGGGACTTTAAACTGTTCAGCTTTGGAAAAAAATATATTCCATGTTTGATGTAACATTCTAAATTTCTGGTGCAGTATTTTAGGTTTTTTTGAGTCCAGTAAGTAGTCTGGAAGAAGGCATGAATCTTATTGGTCCATTTTATGAGCAACCCATAAAAGAATGGGGCATTAATATTATAAACATAGTTTAGTAGACTGTAAATGTTTAAAGAACCATTGCAATGTATCAAGTATATGTGGGAATGTTAAGGAAGGTGGGAGAGGATATATTGTTTTGATATTATCCCTCCTCACTCACGCTAGTGAGTAAGCAGCAGAGCACATTCCCTTTGCAACTTACTGGAAGCAAGTTGATGGTTCATTAGAATCCTTTAATTAAGCAATTCAGTCTGGCTTGTCCAGTCTGGATTGTTCCTGGTAAGTTTCCCCTTTATTTCCCTCTTAAAATAATAATACAACAACACAGTCTTATTTAAAAATAAGAATAAAGTTTTTCTTGTGGTTACAGTGAAAAGAAGTCTGAGCTACATCTCAGATTTTGGCTTGTGGGCTCCATCCTATGTGAAGGTTGAGCCATGTGCTGGCTGAGAGTCCAAGAGTAAGAGAATAAGAGTCCCAAAGAGAGATGGTTGCATGGCCAACCCTTTTATCTGGTCAGCTAGGGTCATGCCTATCTACCTGGTCACACACAGGGGGAAGAAGCTCCAGAGCAGGGAGGACAGGATATCCTCCCTGTCTGGAGCCACATTCCCCTGTGTGTCCATTCTAGGCAGCAAGAAAATGTTGTAGTTGACTGCTCTAGTAATAATACATCCCACAGTATATACCCAACCCAATATTCCAGGGTTTTTATTGTTACACTGTCCTATAAAGAAGGGGTGAGAAACTTGTGTCCTCCTGATGTTGGGACTCCAATCCCCAGCATCCCTTTCTACGAGCCATGCTGGCTGGGGCTGGTGGGAGTTGGAATCAAGCTACACCTGGATGGCCACAGGTTCCTCATCCCTGCGATAAAGAGCGGTTCAAAATTAGTTTAGCAAACTATAGGAAAGCAAGCAGCTAGGAAGACATAGGAAATCTCATGAATGCCATGAGAATGAGTTCAATTGTCTTCCTCTCCTTCAATTTCACAGGCTCTCACACAAGGAAATAGGAGAACAGCAAGGGCAATACTCTCCTAAAGCAAGTGTCTCTTCTGAACACACAACTAGTACAGCTAACATCAGCTGCAAGACCGGCATTGGAGAAATCTTACTTTCTGAAACTGCACTGTATAGTATGAGTCTTTGTTCCGCTGTTGTTGTTCCTGCCCTTGAAGTTCAGCTGGAAGGTCATGGTGTCCCACAAGAAGAAACTCGCCTCTGTCACCCTCTTCTGCGTTGCCGGGAATTGTCTTGGGAGATGCTGGGTTCTAAACAAAGTTGAAGACCTTATTTCAAAAGCCTGTTACATGAGCCTGCCGAAACTGAATGGCTTTACTGAAACGTGTAAGTCATTTTGCACTGTGTTAGCCACTTAAGAGAGTTTTCATTTGAAAATTGGTACATGTAATATTCAAAATAAATACACAAACCAAACAGGGGAGATGGTCTACTCTTCAGAAATCCTACCCCAGTCTTGAGACACAGCAGCTTGGTTCACATGTCATATTAAACCAGTGTAGTGAGCGAGCAGCATGCTCAAAACGTTCCTACGTCTCCACCCCCATCGTTCAGCCTGGACACTGAGGTCCAGCGCCGAGGGCCTTCTGGCAGTTCCCTCATTGCGAGAAGTGAGGTTACAGGGAACCAGACAGAGGGCCTTCTCGGTAGTGGCACCCACCCTGTGGAACACCCTCCCAGCAGATGTGAAGGAAATAAGCAGCTATCCTATCTTTAAAAGACATCTGAAGGCAGCCCTGTTCAGGGAAGTTTTTAATATTTAATGCTGTACTGTTTTTAACATTTGATTGAGAGCTGCCCAGAGTGGCTGGGGAAACTCAGCCAGATGGGCGGGGTATAAATAATAAATAATTATTATTATTATTATTATTATTATTATTATTGCAGTACTCTCCCCTGCTCCTGCTGTGCCACAGACGAAGCAAGCCAGAGTCCAAGGAAATCAACCACTAATTCCAATTCAGATGACCCAACAAGCCAGACAGGCTTGCTTTGTTTAATGTGGTATGTGAACTGGACCGGGATATTGGCAGATCCATGTGTCAGGGACACATAAATCATTTGCACCACCTCCAAAAATCCTCCCGCAAAACAGCCTTAAGAGAACAAAGTCCCCCCACCCCAGCTGAACTCTGAAGGGGAAATAATGCTACAGGAGAAATCTGCCATTAAAAAACCTCCTTGCTAGTAAAAAATATGCTTGAAAGAAGGGTTTAGTTCACCTTTTATGCCTATGCTGTGCCTTAAATCACAGATGAATTTCCCTTCTGATTCATAGGGATTTGGCATTGCCTAAGTTGGGTCATGCCACTGCCACACAGACATTTTCACAAAATGGCAAAACATCACTCTTAACAGGGTAAGTTGCCCACATAAGAGCTACAACTTTCACCTGATTGCTTGATGTTGTAAACAGCTAGATAAGCTATCATAAGATCATGTTCTCATCACTTCAGGCAATTACCTAATAGGAGATAAGGCTAAATACACATTTGGTATCACATTAAGTGGACTGTGTGAACTCACCTAGCTAAAGTCACCCAATAGCAAGCTTTAAATACATCTCTTTGTCTGAATGAAAACCTGCACTCCTTGTCCTCTGGGCTGGTATTACTTTGAGATTATGAACAATTACGTTTTTAAACAGAAAGTTTATTAGTATTAGGAAAGCTACATAAGGCTTTAGAAATACTGGCCCTATGATCTTAATGCATAGTTATGCTAAAGATGCAGAAGTGGTAGAATCCAACTCATTCTTCATTTATCACAAAATCAGCTTCCTCTGTTGGTATGTCTGAGGGCACTGAAGAAGATTAGCATGGCAGAGAACCCAGAAGCATAGAGCAGGAACTGAAAAATTAAACTGGTAAGTTGAAACTCAGAGATTACATATACTTGTCTATTTACAATTACTCCCAGATAATTGTATGAAGGACTGCAGCCTCAATCATGCTTCACAGCTAGCCAAGTAGGTAAAGATGATATTGCAAAATGTACCAAAATAGAGAGTATTTTCTCTAGTTGTCACCTGTACGCTCAGATGGCTCTCCCAAGCACCTCCTGGAAGTTCTGGAGCAGGATCACTTTCTGACACAGATTTCCGGGAAGCCAGCCTGTGACGGACCTGTTGCACAGTTTTTCTTACCTATGAAACAGAAAATAGGCGCAGGTTAATTCTGTGTCCAGGGCAGCTGTCTACCAGCACCATCTGGTACACAGGCTGAGACCCTACCTGCCCACAGACTGTCTTGCCAGAGTGGTGCATGCTCTAGTTATTTCCTGCTTGGACTACTGAAATGCGCTTTACGTGGGGCTACCTTTGAAGGTGACTCGGAAACTGCAATTAATTCAGAATGCGGCAGCTAGACTGGTGACTGGGAGTGGACCATATAACACCGGTTCTGAAAGATCTTCATTGGCTCCCAGTATGCTTCCAAGCACAATTCAAAGTGTTGGTGCTGACCTTTAAAGCCCTAAACGGCCTCGGTCCTGTATACCTGAAGGAGCGTCTCCACCCCCATCATCCAGCCCAGACACTGAGGCCCAGCGCTGAGGCCTTGTGCCAGTTCCCTCACTGCAAAAAGTGAGGTTCCAGGGAACCAGGCAGAGGGCCTTCTCAGTAGTGGCACCTGCCCTGTGGAATGCCCTCCCATCAGACATCAAGGCAATAAGCAATTATTTTACTTTTAAAAGACAACTGAAGGCGGCCCTGTTTAGGGAAGTTTTTAGTGTCTGATGCTGTATTGTTTTTAATATTCAGTTGGCAGCCGCCCAGATGGGTGGGGTATAAATAATAAATACGTTGTTGTTGTTTTTATTATTAAAAATACTACTCACATAATCAAGAATTATAAGCAGGCTGGTACTAGACTGCTCTTTTATTTTTATCTTATTCAAAAACAGATGGCCTAATAATAGAAAGTATTGATTTTTGGAAGTGCTTTTTGTTTTTTCAACAGCCTAATGAAGATTTAGTATTTTGTTTTGTTAAGTCAAGAAGAGCTAGATAGAAAATATGTACTTGCAGATTTGAGCTTGTTGTGCAGCTTGGAAAGTCTGTGTAAAAAATGGTGTCTGGGGGACAAAGCATTAAAATAATTCTGGAACAGATTCAAGCAGGCCTCTCTGAGCAGCATGCTACAAGTATTAAAGTCCGCAACCAAGGACCCCATGTTCTACTCCCTAATGGATCTTTGTCTTGCAATGAACTGCAGAACCCCAATAACATGCTATGAAAGCACTGATAAGGCTTTCTTCTCATGGTGCATTATCAGTGCTACACAATATGTATTGACTCATGTAAATGTGCTCATCAGTGGGTGAGTAAGTAGCACAGTACGTACGCATGTGAATCTCTGCTTAGGGTTATCTCTACCAGAACTTTCATTTCATTTTGAATGTTTTCAATCATGTAGCCTGTAGCCACAAAAGCCAAGATCCTGTACTTCATGTGTCTGTTGTGCAAGTATGAATTGTCTTCCCTGAGCAATACAAGTATTTCTGCATATATCTCACATTATTATTATTATTATTATTATTATCCAGGTGCAAATAAAAGTTATGTATATATCAGTTTTGCATCAGTAAAATACATTTGCTGACTATTTATCGGATACTTAAGATTTGAGGCATCATATACCAATGAGACTTAAGGTTAAAATGCCCACAAAACTCAACAGAGCGAATGGTTGATATGGCGAGAAAACACTCACAGTTTTAGCATGCTCTGAAAACTGAACATTTAGGACCTTTTCTTCCAAGTCCCCCTCGTAATCAGGCCTCTGCACAGAGTTGATTTTATTACCAGTACTACAGATAGCAGAATCGGTGTTATGTCTGTACAGACACGTGCTTTTCTTGGGGGTCAATTGTAATGCGGAATATGAAAATCGTATCACAACAGAGCTTTCTTTAAGAGCCTGCAGAAGAAAAAGGTAAAGAACAACAGAGTAATAAGAAGACGGTAGACACATCCTAGCTTACTGCTGTTATGAGGAATGATAGTCATTTAAAGGGTTTGACGTGATAAAACTGACCTCAAAGGTCATACCTCTTTATCTTTTTCATTTACAGTGGATTCTAGTGATTCTAAGACTGATATCAACTTGTTATTTTCCTATCTGGTGATAAAGTAAAATGGGAAACCAGAAGTGAGCATACTTGAGAGATGTTCCAAGGTGTGGTCTGAAGGCAAATAAGACCAAAAAATGCTGAAACTGAGCAGGTCTGCACAGGGGCAACCTGTGCCCCCAAACTCTTTTTATGTGGTCTCCAATACCCCCTGAAGCTGTCCCATTATTTCATGCCATAAAAATCCCTTCCTGTTTGCTCCTTATTTTTATCGACCTTTAAAAATATTTTCCACCTCTTCCTATGTTGTTTTGGAGCAATTTGGAAGGACAGCACTTTATTTTATTTATTTTCTGTAAGTTATTCATATTTAACTTTGTACTGACTACATGGCTAGGAGAAAAAATTGTCTGGAAGCCAGAAAGAAATTACTTCTACTTGCTTTTCTGACCAGTAGCCGCATTAGTTTGCTGTACTTTTATAAAAATCCTCCTTGTGCTCATTTATGAATGATTCCATTCAGGGTAGTCTTTATTCTGGATTATTTAATCCAGAACACTTTTGTCTCTGGCTCCTCTCATCAGCAATGCCATACAGCCCTCGATAGATGGCACCTGAGGGAATGTGGTCCTTGACAGGAAAAAAGGTTGCGCTCCTCTGATGTCAGGGGCTATGGGCCCTAGATTAATGGAACGCCACAGCTTGGAACATCATGATGCAAGTTATCACCACAAATCCTAAAACCAAATTAATACTCTTTTCCATTGGACATGGGCTTCTACTTATAAAACAATGTTACTTGCAAGGAAAGGGCCTACAGGTGTAGTTAACAAAAGAAACAGATATAAGGAGACACTGTCTTACTGCTTCATAGGACTTCTGAAGCTGGTGTTTTCTCCTCATCTTGATGTGCTGGTTCACCCTGTGCTTCACCTCCTCTTGAAAGCGTTTCAGAAGCCTCTCTTTTTCTTTTCTTTGTTCTTTGTATGCTTCTTCAATTTGAGCTGCTGCAGTCTAAAGAAGATTGAAGATTGTTGAAACCAAGAGTGGGTGGAAGGTAAACTAAAGTTCATCCGTGAACCACTAGCCAATTTTGCATAGAGCATCTAGTTGGTGGGATTCTTGCAAATAATGCTGAACTAGATAGAAATTGGTCTGATCCCACAATGCACTTCTTACGGTTTTAACAAAAAATGGAGTCTTAGCATCACCTTGCACAGATTAGGTATTCCTTAAATGTTACTAGATCCCAAGAATTCAGTCTTGCTTGGAACTTTTAATACACTGGCCCAGATCCCATGTTAATGCTAAGGCAATCTATGGCTTAGCTGCAGGTAGCATGGCCAAGGAAAGAGTGAAGAAGTCACAATTTTTGCTCTTGCTTGTTCATACTAAGCAATGGTTTGGCTTAGCATTACATGTAAACCAGGCCACTGGCAGACAGTAGGATGTGTATGTTTGTGTGTGTGTGTGTGTGTGTGTTTAAAGGGAGACCACGATCACCCAAGATTCAAATATGCCTGCCTCTGGTTTAAGAAAATTATTCAGAAAGGGAATGGCATATCACCAACAAGTTATGCAAGAATAGAAGCTGGGTTTGTAACATAATTATATAACCTAGATTTCAAGAAATTTTTTTAAAAAAAACAAACACAGACATTACAAATTATATTACAAATATGAGGCTTTGTTAACATTCTCAGATAGCAAATACAATTCTGACAATCTGTAGTTCCTCCTTCAACAGCCCCACCAGCAGCAGCTCTAGAGAGTTTGCCAGCTGGAGAAGATAGCATTGGGCTAGATGGCCACTGATCCTGCTCAGTAGAAAATATTGTACTTCAGAAAATGATGCTTTGGAAAGTTCAAAAATACTGTTGCATATGGGGTTTCCTTTCTTAGTACTTACAAAAACTGTGTTCTCTTCTTGCTCTGCATCATCTTGGGCACTCTCCACCCAAGCTCCAACAGCTACCACATGCTGCGTCCTCTCTGCTAACACGTTCCAGTTCGCTGCTGCTGACTGAGGCCTCACTTTTTCCTCAGTAGATCTCCAGGGATGCTGCTGCTGCTGCTTCTTGGAAGGTAGCATCTCAGCAACAGAGTAACTTCAAATCAGGGGTGTCTGGAAGGAGTCTCTGTTGAAATACAAGACTGGGCTCAAGATCAGCTTTTAGTTGCACTAGCACACCACCACCAAGTCAAGATGTTCAAATAGGGCAGGGGAGATAGACCTGTGGCCCTCCATATGTTGTTGGACTTTCAACTACCACGAAACCCAGAGACCATGGCAGTTTTATATATGCAACTCCCCATTTGCATGGGGGGGGGGGTCACGTCCCGGGTCACCCATTGAAAAAGCCTGCAAACACCCTGTTCCATCCCTGCCCTGCCCCTTTTGTGATGTTTTCAGGTCACTTCCATCTTTGGAGCAATGCGTGAGTGTGCAGTTGTGCCTATATTGGACGTACCTAAAACGGTCTAGAAGGTCATGCATTCTTCATCCCTCAATTGGGGTCACCAACTGGGATGAAAAAAAACAACCCAGCCTAGCCCAGCTTGTGTTTCTTTAACAGAGTTTTGATCTTCAAAAAAATCAACTGGTGAAGCTTCTCCAGATTTTGATTTAAGCAATTTATATGCAATTGTTTATGAACAATGTATAAGTTTATAAACAAGTTAACTACAATCACTAAGCAATGTGGGGTTGAGAAGACCTGATCATTACTGAAGATCAAACTGCTGTTTAAGGAAGAGCTTATAGGAGCAAACACAAGAAGTGGACAACTCTCCTGAAGAGACAAGGTAATTTTGCTACCTTAAAAAAAAAAACAAAAAAAAAAACTATTGCTTTTAATAACCTTAATTCGTGCACACTTATGCTTTAACCCTCTTATATAGAACCCTGCTTTTTACATGTTTGGCTTCCTCCCTCTATAAAATATCAAAACTCAAAAAAGAAAAAAGAAAAAAAAAGGAGTTGATTTCTTCTTTCGCAAAATGTTCCTAAGAGTTTTTCGTGATGACAGGCAACTTTAGAGGTAAGGCTGATCTGCTGCTAAAAGGTAAAGGTAAAGGTACCCCTGCCCGTACGGGCCAGTCTTGACAGACTCTGGGGTTGTGCGCCCATCTCACTTAAGAGGCCAGGGGCCAGCGCTGTCCGGAGACACTTCCGGGTCACGTGGCCAGCGTGACATCGCTGCTCTGGCGAGCCAGAGCCGCACACGGAAACGCCGTTTACCTTCCCGCTGGTAAGCGGTCCCTATTTATCTACTTGCACCCGGAGGTGCTTTCGAACTGCTAGGTTGGCAGGCGCTGGGACCGAGCAGCAGGAGCGCACCCCGCCGCAGGGATTCGAACCGCCGACCTTTCGATCGGCAAGCCCTAGGCGCTGAGGCTTTAACCCACAGCGCCACCCCTGCTGCTAGGGGTTGCCAACTAGCTAGATCACAAAAGCGAAAAGACGAAAATGGGAGGGGAAAAGGCACGTTAGCTTACTCCTGCTTCCTTTGGCGGAGGCTTCTTCAACACTAGGAGCTTTTCCACAGAACGGAACTAAAACAGGGTCCTTATGTCTGCCAGGGTTAAGCCTATGCTTTCAACATCTTTGTATACAAAACTGCTTTAACTTTTCTTTTTTAAAAGAAGAAGAAGAAAAGTAGCTTTAAGCTCTTCCCATCTCCAAGGAAATCGCGTTACCAGAACTTCGCCCGGGGACCGAGGCTCCTTGCGGGACGTTTCGCGCCCCTCCGCTTCTCCCCACAGCATCCCGGAAAACTGCCTCCGCCGTTGTCATAGCAACTCCCTCCGTCCCCACCCGCGTACCTGCCCTCACCGCCGACCGCCCGCTGTCGCCATGGCAACTGCTTCAGGCCTCGCCTCTCCTTCCGGCCGGCCCGGAGCAAAACTCTTCCCCAACCGGAAGCGGGCTGCCAGAACTCCCTGCCTTCTTCTTCCCCTCCCAAACCGTCCTTTTTTTAAAAAACGCCGCTTCCGCCTCGGCAGAGTTTTGGCCCCGCCTGCACCTTTTACAGGCAACCAATCCGGAAACAGAAGCGGCTCCGACGTCATGGTTTGCGACGCGCCCCCTTTTAGAACTTTGGAATTTCGACGCGCCTCCTTGGAATTGGCCACGCCCCTTAAGGGGTGGTCGCGTCCGCCTGGCACTTGGTCCTTCAGTGTGAGGTGCCTTGGGGCCTTGCTGGTTGCTTGGTGGAGGGAAGTTGGCACGGGCCGTTCCGTTTTCAGGACGGCTTGCCATACCAATGCACCTTTTATTTTATTTTATTTTATTTTATTTTATTTTATTTTATTTTATTTTATTTTATTTTATTTTATTTTATTTTATTTTATTTTATTTTATTTTATTTTATTTTGAAATTTTAATTTAATTTATTTGCGCCCTATACCCGCAGGTCTCAGGGCAGTTCACAGAATAATAAAACTGGGTTGGGGTGGAAATAAGAGGAACCTAGAAATAAAAAAAAAATAAAAATAAAAAGCCAATACATGGTTTGCGTAAACTCCAGGACTTCTTTCTTCAATCTCAACCACACCTCAAGGGATTATGTGGAAATTACAAATTAAGGAATATTATTATGGCCCAAGGAAAAAATTAAGGAATATGGAATCCCTCGGTTAACGGTACCAAATTGGAAATTTTATCAGTCGAATGCATATAAAAGAGATATTAAGATACCTTGACACTTTTGAATTGCTGGACTCTGCCAGGAAGGCGGCTGGTGTCTAGTGGTGGACATGTTGTGAACTGCCCTGAGATCAATGGGTATAGGGCGGTATACAAATTTAATAAATAATAATAAATTTTAGGAGCCTGTCAGAAAAGAAGTTTGCACGTGCTCAGAGGCACTTTTGTTATTGGAGCAGAGCTTTATGTGTTACATTTATTATTATTACCTGCCCTTCACCCAAAGGTTGAAGGGCAGCTTGCAGAACAGTTAAAACACAATATTAAAAAGAATTTAAAGCCACTTGCAGTCACAGAAATAAGGTGGGTTGTAGAAAAATACATCCCAAGTGCCAAAGGCCAGGACGAAGAGGTGCGTCTTCGGCGTTTGCTGAGAGCTGTGTGACAAAGCTTCCAGACTCACCTCTGCTGCACTTACTAGATCTCAGGCTTTCTCCAGCAGGCTCCAGGTGGCATGCTGGCTTCCCCTCCACCCATTCTGTTTTCACAACAACCTTGTGGGCTTCATCAGGTTGAGACTGCCATTGCTAAAGCCCCCCCTCCCCCAGTGAATTTTATGGAAGAGGGAGAGTTTGAACTTTGGTTTCCCCAATCCTAGTCCCTTGCTACACTACACCACATTGGCTCTCCTAACACTTGAAAAGTGTGTTCTGGGTCTTGGCTCTGGTTCAAATTACAGCATCTTAAAAAGCAGAGACATCACCTTGCCAACAAAGTTCTGTATAGTTAAAGCTATGGTTTTCCCAGTAGTGATGTATGGAAGTGAGAGCTGGACCATAAAGAAGGCTGATCGCCAAATAATTGATGCTTTTGAATTATGGTGCTGGAGGAGACTCTTGAGAGTCCCATGGACTACAAGAAGAACAAACCTCTCCATTCTTAAGGAAATCAGCCCTGAGTGCTCACTAGAAGGACAGATCCTGAAGCTGAGACTGCAATACCTTGGCCACCTCATGAGAAGACTCGACTCCCTGGAAAAGACCCTGATGTTGGGAAAGATGGAGGGCACAAGGAGAAGGGGACGACAGAGGACGAGATGGCTGGACAGTGTTCTTGAAACTACAAACATGAGTTTGACCAAACTGTGGGAGGCAGTGGAAGACAGGAGTGCCTGGCGTGCTCTGGTCCATGGGGTCCAACAGAATCAATGCATGGAGGGTAGGGCTGAGTCATTGGTTCTATCCTCCATTTATTTGCTTATTCCATTTGATGTATATCTTGCTTTTCAGCCAAGCTTTGCCGTCGAAACAGCTCACAACAATTCAGCAAAAAGATGTTAGACATGAAGGATGCAGGGACTTCCCTATAGGGAAGGGACCAGGACTGTGGCTACTGGCAACGCTTCCCAGTACTGATGTCCAGTGGCTGTGCTTAATGGAAAAATACCCTACAGGTGTGCAGGTGAACATTAATGCTTCTGGAGAGGTGTGGCCAGCAGGCACATTTGCTCTTATTAGGTTTGGGATTAGCTATTATTCTCCATGCATTAGGATGTCTTGAAGTATCTATAAAAGCCTCCAAAATAATCATCCAAACTCATCTGACCATATCACCAACACGTCATTGAAAGAGTAGACAGGCTCTGAAAGATTTGAGTTTTGCTATGAATCACTTACATTTCTAATTAAAAGCTAAAGGTTTAATTTCAGCTGGCTAAAGTTCTTTTGTTAAGGCTTAATTTGTTTTACAAGTAAAAGCTATTTAGTCACCGTTAAGTTCTATGGAGCCTGCTAGTCCCAGGAAACTATGCATAAGGTTGCAGTCATGCTGATCCTAATAAACTGGGTATTGTGCTATTTACTACTGTTCTTTTGTGTGGGTGTGTGATAATGGATCAACACAGCTGCCTGAATTTTTTGGGCTCTCCTTTGGGGGCTGTCAGAATGGATGCCTTCACGTCAACACTTACCACTGCACCTCTGCTACAAGGATGCATCACAGTTACAGTATTTCTGATGGTCCTTCTCATCTCTGGTAGCAGGCTGGGTGTCATGAGGGTTTTATCTGACTATATAAGCAAAACTTCACCAAAAGTGTAGACAGGCCAGCTGGAACAAAGGCCTGCAGCATTCAGCAATATATTGGCTTGCCTTGCTGAAAACAAAGCTTTTGTTTGTGACTTTGCGTGGAGGCCAAGAACTCCAGCAGCAGAAAAGAGTGTGGAGAGATTAGCTGTTTCAATTTAAAAACAGAACGGGAAAACTTATGGGAGGGGGGAAAAACCCTACCCGCTCCTTGGAAAAGAAATATTTCACAGGAATAGCTCAAAACACACTGAAATGCACTCACCAGCCTCCAAAGTCCCTGGCCCTGTGGATAGATTCAAAGCACAGGGTTTTAATTGCTAACATTTGGAAGACACAGACAATAAACAGGATCAAATGAGCATTTTGGGGACCACCACTTCTTACTTTAATCGGCCTTTTTGGAACAATTGGCATGTTCCACTTGATAGTAAATAATGAATTTTATCGACGACAACAGAGCTGGAATAAAAGTGTTTAGTTAATTTCTGCTATTGGCTGTGCCTGGTGACTGTGTCTGAGGCTCTGTACAGATTACCAGCTAAAAACACAGCTACGCTGGTAATTTTCTCAGCTTGGATCAAGTGTGGTTTGGAAGGGAGGGGGCACAGTACAGTATCTCATAAGAAATGATAGGATAGACACACTGTGACCAACATTGTGTAGGTATAGATTGTGGCTAAGACTGTGTGTGCACCCCTTAACAAGCTAGCAGTGGGGTCGCACAGGATTCTGAGTAAAGGGGAATGTGTACACAGCCTTGTTCAGAAGATTTGGGATGACAAAAGCAGACTAATTGGTACTTCAAGCCTGGAATGCTGTGCTAGTTAGGAGGGTGTAGGGAGGACAGCAGAGCCAATGCTGAAGCTCAAAGTAGAGTTTTGACTCAGTAACTGTGGAAGCTTAACATGGTCACGTTCGGTATTGTTTCTGTTCCACTACAGTTTGGTTTCTGCTAAAACCTATCTTATTTGTCTCACTATACTCCATGGCTGAAACTTATGTAATCAGTTACCTAATTCATTGCAGTGCATTTCAGTAGAAGAGAAATGTTTTGTTTGTTTTTTAATGCAGAAAATAACAGTTATTTATGTAACTTTGCAGACTAAAACAGCAACACTAGCAAACACAACTCGTATTCACTTGTGTGATTTCTGTTCCTGCTATGTTGGACGAACATGCAGATTGTGGGAGATTTCTGCTCCCATTGTTGTTTCTGGTATAATTTTCTGACAGCCTTGTGCTCTATCATTGTACTATGGCCCATCCTCTTGAGAATCATTTGACTGAAAGGTGGAGTAGAAATCTTCAGAATAAACACACCCATTGGCCAGGGGTTAAGGGTTGCTAGGCTGTGTGGGTTTTGGTTTGGGGTATGTGATGTTTTTGTATTTTTGGCATGTGTGTTTTATTACAATCTAAGCCACCATGAAGATCATTCATTTGTAAGGTGGAACATACGTCTTACCAACAAATGAAAAACCAGTGTTTTTGAACTAAGAGTGGCTCCCTAATTTGAACAGGGCAAAAACTATTGGTCTATCAAGCCTTTGCTGGATCCATTGTTAGGAAGGCATCCTGCCTGCAAATGTCACAGCCTCTCCAGAAATCCTCCCTCCAACCTGCCAACTGATGCGACTCCTTGGGGCAGATTTGCCAGTTAATAGCCAAAGCCCAGGAAGCTACATAGAACTGCTGCCACAAGGAGAACAATCTCACAGAGTACCTTTTCAAGGCCAGGGCATGCAAATGGCTCCCAGAATTCCCCTCTGTCGCCTGCCAGAACGTGCATTTCAGAGAGTTGTGGGTACAGCGTGGCATGTGTCAGGCTCCCTAGAAACTGTGGGAGTGAGGCTGCAGACAGTGATCTGGAATTCTGAGCACCTCCTTGTTCCAAGAAACTCTGAAAAACAAATCAGGCTTTTGCTGCGATATTATCTTCGCAAGTTTGGGAATATTGGTCATGTGTTGTTGTTTTTTAATGCATGGTCAGCTAATCCCTTGAAACCGAGGATGTAAGGCTCATGAAACTGGAAAACATCAGGTCTGACCAAAAGAGAAGAAAAGGGGGAGAGAGGGGAAAAAAACCAACACCCCACAACAACACACAGAGGCTCTGTCTATTGAAAGAGGACTTGGCAGAGTTCAGTGGTGGCAGAACAACTCCAAGCGGTACTAAGGGACGTGCCCAGAGTGGACAAATCATGCTAATTGTGTGCGAGAAGGACCTAAAACCAAACCCAAAATGAAGAGAGAAAGAGAAGTCTTGTCCAGAGTTCTCAGTGTGTCGGGTTTTGTGCACGTAGCTTGCCTTCTTATAATCAACTACACAGGTAGGAGAGCAGCACTCTTGAAAGCCTTTGGGGGAAAGGGCTGTGCGGTTTGGCGGATGCTCTTGTGAGGGGATGAGGGTTTGGTTCAGAGGTGCTGAATGCTCAGGCACAGAGGTGAGAGTCAGTCAAGTGACAGCCCTGAACACCTTTTTGTTGCCTCACATAAGAGGGTCTCTGGCACTGGGGGAACGATTTCTTCCCTCGCATTTCAGTGTCGTGAGAAAAGACTTCATCAAAGCATTCTTTACAGAGGAGATTACTGAACTGTGCATCTCTAAAATTGGGGCAGCACTTTGAACCATGTGCCCTCTGAATTGGATGACTTTTATTTTTTTAAACAACAACAACAACTTTGCTGTGACATGTTTGCGGCAGACAGAACCCAGTTCCAACAGTGCTTCTCTGAAAAACACTGTAATGCTCAGACAAAATGTCATAGAGAGCCTATGCTTTGACCTCTCTGTCCTCAATTTTAACTTAGGCTAAATATATTTGTGGGCTCAGAAAGCAAATTGTGTCTTTGTGGTTTTTAAATTTTTTTTCCAGATATGCTGTGGACCTTATTTAACTTCCATTTATGTAACAACAACAACAAAATCAGCAGAACTGGTGTGATGTATGGAGGATCCATGCCATACATTTAAATGCATATTTCAAGCACATGACTTCCAAATAATTTTGGGAACTGTAGTTTCCCCCCTACAGAGCAACAATTCCCAGTACCCTTAACCAGCTACAATTCCAGCATTCTTTGAAGGAAGTCATGTGTTTTAAATATGCATACTTTAAATGTATGGTGTAGATCTTGCCATAGTGACAAAGAGACTGTAGCTACAAACTAGGAAGTCCTCAATTCGAAATTCAGCGCTGCTATGAACTCAGCAGGTGATTCACTCAGTTTTACTCCTCTCCCCCATATCTTCAATTCAGGGGAAATAACTGACTTGCCTTTTGAGGCTATTGGAAGGACATATGTGTCAATTGTTTTACAACCTCTCAATCAGTAAATAAATGCCTTGATAATATCTTAATTTCCATTACCCTGATCCTAGACATACGGGGCATATTTCAATAAGTTAGTTCTGATATCATAGAATTGGAGAGTTGGAAGGAACCATGAGGGTCCTTTAGCCCAACCCTCTGCTATGCAGGTATCTTTTGACCATTTCATTAAGTTAGTTCTGATGTTGTTGCCATTGAAAACCATGGAGTGGGACTTAGCTGTGTTACTGTCATAACAATGCAAGCCTATGCATGTTTACATTCAAGTAAGGGGTACACAGAATTGGAACCTTAGTTTCCATTTATTCCACTGTGACTTCAGCTGCAATCCTATACAATTGTACTTGAGTGTAAGGGTTATTGAACTCCTATAGATCTGCTTCTGACTCAGCATGTATAGTATTATATTGTTAGTTGTGACCTCTTGCTAGCTTATGCCCAGAATGTAGTATGTCCTGTTCACACTGTTAAGTGATGGGGTGCCTGCATGCCTCCCTGTTGTGCAGTGGTTGAAATACACATTTCAGCTGTATGGAACTGAATGAAGCCTTGTTTCTTCCAAGTGATGTGCTCAGAACTTGAATGTATATGAAGCTTACATGTAGATAGGGATTGCACATCCCTAAATGACTACATAAAATCTATTGCACACCTCCAGTAGAGTTATTGAGATTCCTCTCAGGTTGCTATTGCCATGATTATGATTTAGGAAGCTGTCCTGTTGTTTTCACTGCTGCTTGTGCCATGGGCTCTTGTACTAGACCATTGGTTAATGCATACTTCTTGTGGACTGTATCCTCCCATTATATTGCTTGAATGGGAGCCAGATCTAACTGCGTGTATGAGGTGCTGATGGGTTTTGAATTTTGTACCTAATTCACACACAGATTGTCTGATTGTCTGTTTTGTGACTGGTGAAACACCAGCCTTCTTGTTTGGTTACTGGATCAATGTTCCTATTATACATAGAACTTTGTAATTCTTCAGCTAACATGGCTTGAGTGCAAAAAACAGAGAGAAAGTGACTTGAAACAATGCAAAAACAACAACAACAACCAGATCTGTGATACCAGAAGCATATGTCACTTAAGAGGTAGGGAATGACTCATTTTGCAGTTACGTAAAACAACAAACAAACAAACAAACAACAACAACAACAACAACCTACAAATTCTACTGCCACTGCAATTCTACTCAGCAGCAAATTGTAGTACAATGGTACCTCAGGTTACATATGCTTCAGGTTACAGACTCCGCTAACCCAGAAATAGTGCTTCAGGATGAGAACAGAAATTGTGCTTCAGTGGTGCAGCGGCAGCAGGAGGCCCCATTAGCTAAAGTGGTGCTTCAGGTTAAGAACAGTTTCAGGTTAAGAATGGACTTCTGGAACAAATTAAGTACTTAACCTGAGGTACCACTGTATATTCAGCAGGGTTCACTCTCTAACAGGGATGAGCAACTTATGGCCCACCAGATGTTGTTGGACTACAAATCCCATAATACATGATCATTGGCCATTCTGAATGGGACTGAAGAGAGTTGGAGTCCCACAATATCTGGACGGCCAGACCTAGTAAATGCATTTAATCTTGTAGCTTTAGGCAGCCTGGGTAGGAATGTTCATTGGACACAGTGCAACTTCCTTCCAAATGAATGTGCACCAGAGTTTGCAGTGATGTAGCTTGAAACTTCCCATGCAACATGGCTTTCCCCACCTTATCTTCTTTACAAATATCTGCTTTCCCCACAAAATGTTGTTACGAACCTATGTCTTAATATAACTGGAGTAATATAAATGGTAATGTATTCATTTTACAAAAAACAAAAACCAACCTTGTGGTTTAACTTGTTGTGTTAAGGGCTTTCCATATTCACTCAAAATGTTAATGCATTGCAACAGTTAAGGGTGATAATAGATGTGTTATGCAGGTAATATTGATAACCTGTGATTAGTCCCAGTTTCACTACCCGCTTGGAGGTGGGTGTCTCTTAGTGGTAGAGGTGTGGATCTAAGTTCCAGATTTGTCTGTTCACTGGAATAGATATATAGAATCTATACAAATGAAGCTACTATGTATTTCAAGCCCCATAAATATCCTTTCCCCATGCCCTCCCCAAAGTCTCTCGTGTATTCAAAAGCTGCCCATCAGAAATTAGTTTCCCTTCCCTCATTCCAATCAAATGATTTTTAATCATCTCCTGTGATTATTTCCCACCATCTCCTTTCACACATAACTTCTAAACATCTTGGCCTACCAGGACTGTAAACCCTTTAAAACTTAGGCCTGATTTGTGATCATTATCATATCCCTCTCTCCTCATCGGATAAGGTCCTTTTTTAATTCCTACCATAGCCTCACTGTGATTTTTCCAACCTACATCCATTTGAAATCCCACTAGCTAACATTGGCTACAAACATGTTACACAACACTTGAGCAATGGCACATATTAGATGCCCCTCTTGAGCTAACGCAACAAACAGCTACCTAAAATATGCAATATAAACAAAGATATTTCCTCAAAAACCACCCTAGCGAAGACTATGGAAGAAAAACACACGTCACCTGTCAACTTTCAGAAGTCACCTATCACACATTTAACTCATTCAAATATAAATACTTTCCTTTCCATTCTATCCGGATTTTGGCATAGCGCATCCTCAAACCTACCTCTTTTACAAAGCCAAGTTCCATAGAATTTTGTACGGTTGGAAGGGATCCCAAGGGTCACCTGGTCCAACTTGCATCAAATCAGTCTGTTGGACCATTTTCAGACTACGAGCCAGAAGTGGAGAACCTCTGACTCATGGGCCAAACTGTGCCGGAGAGGCAGTTCTCTCCAAACCATGCCCACCTGTCCCACAGGTATAAGGATGGGTATGGCCATGGCTTCAAAGCAACAAATGGAAGCTGAAAGTGAGCACTCAATTGCTCCTTTGCTTGGAGCAAGGTGCCCTCTCACAACCCATCAACTGGGGAGGGGGTGCCTTGCTCAGAAGTGGATTCCACTGAAATCACTGCTAAATCAGAGGTTCCACTGAAACTGCTGCTCAAACCTCTGGACTGCTCCCCAATAAGGCGTGCCCTGGGCAGTGAGGGCATACCTTGCTCTGGGAGCATTTTGCGAGCGTTGGTTGGATGAAGGAGAATTCCCTCATGCAGATGATGCCTGCCAAAATCAGGTTTCTTTTCCCTCCACTCCATTTGGGCTCTGGCTTTCAGTGCCAAAAACGCCCCCCTCTTCTATAAACCATAGAACAGGCTTCCTTGGTCCTCCAGATGTTTTTGGCCTACAACTCCCATGATCCCTAGCTATCAGGACCAGTGGTCAAGGATGATGGGAATTGTAGTCTCAAAACATCTGGAGGGCCAAGGTTGAGGAAGCCTGCCATATAAGTGGGGACCACCACCACCCCAGCAGAAGCCCCAGTTTGGCCCAACAAGGCCATTTCCCTCAAACCCGGCCACCTGCCGCACGTCGGACATCATATATGATGTCAGGTGTGGAGCAGATAAGGATGTGGCTATAAAGGACCCATTGGGAGCTTCAAATGAGCTCCTCATTGTTCCTTTGCTAGCTGATATCACCTGTCAACAAGCCCTACTCGGGTCGCCTGCAGCAGTGACGGCTGCAGGGGTTTGCAATCAGCACTGATCACCTTGAAAGCTATGCTTTCCTTGGATCCAAGGTGCACATGGAAACAGAATTCAAAACACCTTGTCGTACCAGTTACTGCATATTGGCAGTTACAGAAAGCCCCTTTGAACGATGTCAGGTGTGTAGGTCTGCCCACCTGTCAAAGGTGGCCCGTGGGGAGTAGGGGAATTAATTCACTACCCCTGCCATCCTGGCTCCCACCCTAGCTCCTCATTATACCGGCAAGATGAGATTGAGTGCTACAATTGTGGCCTTATAATAAATATTATTATCCAGGGAAACAGTATGATGAAATCCATGTATTGCTCAGAGCCTGGGATATGTCCCCATTTTCCACCCACTCATTTAATTTACCTTTGAAGGTGCTCCTCTTATAACTCTGTAACACTTGTGCTATTTTCCCCCTCGCTGCTTAAGACTATATGCTTCCCCCCTCCCGACCTTCATCAGTTGTGCTGCAAGCATACTTGGAACACTGTGTCCCTGGCTTTGAAGCTGGACAAAGCTGAATGAATAAGTGTTTCTCTAGAGCACGCAAGACTTTCATGCCTGCTTTGATCTGAAAGTGGTTCTAAATGCACACTTACTCAGGGGGCTGTGTTACATAGTTCAGAATCCCTAAGCAGATGGTGCTTCTGTACAGAACAGTTGAGAAATCTGCAGGTCGATTGCAACATGACCATCACATGGTTGTGTGTCCGTTTACATGCCGTGCGGTGTTGCGACATGGGCGAGGCAGTTTGCTAGCATGTATGCAGTATAAAATGCAGTCATCATATACATCCTGATCTGAAAGCTGGTATCGTGTTCGTTTTTACACCGAAGTGCGATTTGTGCAGGAATTTTGTAGTATGTCAGGCAGCCTATGCAATACATTAATACCAAATGCAATACAGTGGTACCTCGGGTTAAGTACTTAATTCGTTCTGGAGGTCTGTTCTTAACCTGAAACTGTTCTTAACCTGAAGCACCACTTTAGCTAATGGGGCCTCCTGCTGCTGCTGCGCCACTGCTGCATGATTTCTGTTCTCATCCTGAAGCAAAGTTCTTAACCCGAGGTAATATTTCTGGGTTAGCAGAGTCTGTAACCTGAAGCGTATGTAACCCGAGGTACCACTGTACATCAATAGCTCAAGCAATAGTTCAAGAAGTTTTTAATGACTAATGTTTTAATGTATTTTAAATCTTTTGTTGGAAGCCGCCCAGAGTGGCTTGGAAAACCCAGCCAGATGGTGGGGTAACAACAACAACTACTACTACTACAACAACAATAATAATATTTTTCCTTTGCAGCTCTTCCTATGCATACCAAACAGCATCTGAGAGCTGGTTCTGCTATTACTTTTATCCATGCAGGGACTAGCAAGTTTGACGTGAGACTGGGAGACTTTGTTTCAAGTCCTACCACTGCTATTTTTCTAGAGGTGCCAGAACTCACCATAAACACCTCCCTCGTCCTCTTAGAATGGCAGTGGCACCCACCAGAGAGGAGCTAGAACTGAGTTCCTGTGAGTTCCCCCTGAAAAAAACCACACCTGAGTAATACCATTACCCATTGTTTGGCCTTGGGCAATCTGAAATGACTGATGAACCTTCAGCCTTACAAATCTTGTTGAACTCCAATTCCCATCAGTCCCAGCTGGCGTAGAGAACATACAATTTTAATCCCCTCTCTTAAAAAAACCCCTCTTTCCCAAAATAAAATACCTATTTGAAGTCTGTCTACTGTGCTGGTTCCGTAGCTGTTGGGAATTCTTTTTCTTCTAGAATCAAAGGGAGGCGTAACCTGACCTCTGCCACCAGGCAGGACACTGAGACATTGCACCCCCTACTTTGCAGGAAAATCGTCAGGACACAGAGGAGACCAACTTGACCCCATTCTTTAGCTGCTGAAGGACCAGCTTCTCTAATATTTGCTTTCCCCTTCTCTCCTCATTTCATCCCTCCCTCTCTTGCCTATCATATGGCAAGCTGGCAGACAGAGACTGTCATAGCTTTTAAATATGTGCAGTACTTAGAACTTTAAGGTGCTATATAAATTGTAATAGGCTAAGTCATATCATTCAACCCAGTGTGAATTAATTCATAATTGCAACCTATTTTTCCTAATATGATTCGCAAACATATTGCAGTTTTCAACTCACGTTCAATAGTCCCCACTTCAATATTCTCTTAACTGCAGATGGATGCCTCTGTTTCAGGACTTGTCAATCAGTCAATCATTTCCCCTTTCTAAGCTCTGCTATATGCTGTTTTCCAAAACCAGTTTATGACATGTTCCGCCTTCCAAAGCTTATTGTTACCTAGGTAACGCCTGGCCATTTGCTATTCAAGGTGCTAGCCTTGCTTGTTCGTTCCCATGAAGTCATGAATAGGTGCGGCTGGATGTGTTATGGCTGCCACTCAGTATTAAGAACCCTTGGACCCGCGGTAAAGACATATGCAGTGGAATGTCTCCTTGCTGAATAGAGCCATTCATCCACTGGGGTGGCAGTTCGTTGCACACAGATTTAGAAAACAGACATGTGCCATCATCTAATTTGCAGCTCATAGATTATATTTATGTAAGGCATTTGGTGGAAGAGTTAAGGCTGGGAAATGGTAAGGCAAGACTCCAATTTGATTGCACATGCATTTTAAGAACTGTGGGACTGTGCTTCCGGTGCAATTATTTAATCAGCCTAGGAAACAAATTCTGGCCTTCAGCCAGATGGCTTCCAGGGTGTTTCATGATGATTGACAGTCATTAAGTCCAGGCAAGAAAAGGAATACAGCAAAACAAGTCAATCTTAATACACCTTAGGTGGTGACCAGAGAGAGACTTTTTGGTGGTTTCAAATCCTACCTTACAGAACTCTCTTTCTTGGAAAGCTTGCCTGATGCCTACAAAGGCACCCAGAGGTTGATATATCTGGGACTTTAAAATGCACTCATAACTGGAGAAATAGCATGATGAATATTCACGGGAGGTTTCCTCCCAATGCAAAATCAACTTTGGAGGAACACTGTTTAAAGCATTCATCCTAATTTGCTTGTGCAAAGCTTACTCAGTGGCTAGAATTCAGGGGTCAGCAAACTTTTTCAGCAGGGGGCCAGTCCACTGTCCCTCAGAACTTGTGGGGGGCCGGACTATATTTTGGAAAAAAAGAATGAACAAATTCCTATGCCCCACAAATAACCCAGAGATGCATTTTAAATAAAAGCACACATTCTACTCATGTAAAAACACACTGATTCCCAGAGCCTCTGCTGTCCAGATTTAGAAGGCGATTGGGCTGGATCTAGCCCCCGGGCCTTAGCTTGTCTACCCATGGGCTAGATGATGCCCAGTCTTTGCTTATAGGGCACTTGTATGAGTCTGAGCATTCATCCTGATTTGCTTTCAGAGTGCCTACGTGTCTTTACAGATTATTTTCCCCAGTTCTTAATTCAGTTCTCCACGTGTCTTCAGCAATTTTTGAATTTAAAAAAAAAATCCTCCGGAAGATTCCGCAGCATTTTAGTACACATTTCCCCTAATAAACACAGTTTTGTGTGCAGTTGGCAAACGTTCAGATTTTTTGCATGTAATTTGTCATGCTATAATGCATTTTGTGTGTTATTTCCACTTACATATTGAATGTTATGCACACTTTCCCCTAATATATGCATTTTTTGTTAAAAAAAAAACCTTTTGGTAATCATTTTTCTAAACATTAGTTTTTGGGGAGTAAGTCCTACTGATTTTGTTAGTTAGTTAGTTTTCGATACCTGAAGGACCTCTTCCTTCTGGATGCCAAGATCCTTGGATGAGGCCCCGCGGGTTGTGCTTCCACCTGCTCACAACAAGCAGGGTGAGGGCCTTTTCCACGGTGGTGTCCAATTTATGGAACTGCCTTCTCCAAAATAAGGCAAGCGCCAACACTGATGTGCTTTCTATGTCTGCCAAAGACCAGCGGTGTAGCGTGGGTTGTCAGCACCCGGGGCAAGGCAAGTAATTTGCGCCCCTAACTCCTAACCCCTAACCTGCCGCCGCTGCCAGCTTCTTCTTGCTGCTGCCTGGTCTGGTCTGGTGTGGTTCTCTCCCGCGCTCAGCGCTGCGCTGGGCGGCCACTGCACTGTCCCTCCCCCAGATAGTTCCTCCCTCGCTCTCTCTCCGCTCCGCACAGTGGGCGGCGACCCGGCAGCTCGGATCGGATTCGCACAGCCAGCACTGTGAGAGAGAGTGAGTGAGCCAGGTAGGGGCAGAGAGCTGCGAGTGCGCCCCCCAAAATGTTGTGTCTGGTGCGGCTGGCACCCCCTGCAGCCCCCACGCTACGCCACTGCCAAAGACTCATTAGTTCACCTATGCATTTGTAGGTTGTTAATACTGTCTCTGGGTAGTTTATCCAGCTGCTCTTCTGTGAATATGTTGATACATGGTGGCTAACAGATTGAGGTTGAATCCTGACAAGACAGGAGTACTGTTTTTGGGGGACAGGAGGTGGGTGGGTGTGGGAGACTCCCTGGTCCTGATTGGGGTAACTGTGCTCCTGAAGGACCAGGTGTGCAGCCTGGGAGTCATTTTGGACTCACAGCTGTCCATGGAGGCACAGGTCAATTCTGTGTCCAGGGCAGCTGTTTACCAGCTCCATCTGGTACACAGGCTGAGACCCTACCTGCCCACAGACTGTCTCACCAGAGTGGTGCATGCTCTGGTTATCTCTCGCTTGGACTACTGCAATGCAGTGACCCAGAAACTACAACTAATCCAGAATGCTGCAGGTAGACTGGTGACTGGGACCAAGACACCAAGACCATATAACACTGGTCTTAAAAGACCTACACTGGCTCCCACAGTTTCTGAGCACAATTCCAAGTGTTGGTGCTGACCTTTAAAGCCCTAAACGGCCTCAGTCCAGTATACCTGAAGGAGCGTCTCCACCCCCATCATTCTGCCCGGACACTGAGATCCAGTGCTGAGGGCCTTCTGGCAGTTCCCTCGTTGTGAGAAGCCAAGTTACAGGGAACCAGGCAGAAGGCCTTCTCGGTAGTGGCACCCGCCCTGTGGAACGCCCTCCCACCAGATGTCAAAGAGAAAAACAACTACCAGACTTTAAGAAGACATCTGAAGGCAGCCCTGTTCAGGGAAGCTTTTAATGTTTAATAGGTTATTGTATTTTAATATTTTGTTGGAAGCCACCCAGAGTGGCTGGGGAAACCCGGCAAGATGGGCAGGGTATAAATAAATTATTATTATTATTATTATTATTATTATTATTATTATTATTACACCTCCTTGCCAAGGACGCAAGGGACCCTAGGTAGGGTGGGCCCGCCTCTTCCTCCTCTTATAGTCATCAGGTATCAACCTGGAGGGTGGATCCTCACCATTGAAATCAGGCAATGCCATTCAAATTGTGTGCGTGCCCCACATCATGTGATGGATTATGTGGGGCGGGGGCTCCCCCGCATATTTTATTCAACTTGGCACCCCTGGGCATGACAAGACTAGGCAAAACTGCATACAAAAATGAGTGCATTAGGAGAAATGTGCATTGAAACACTGGCAAATTTTCAGGAGGGCAAATTTTAAGGTGGGCAACATGAGAAAGGAAAAGAAACCAGAACTGATCCTCTATCCCCCTCATTCCCCTCTGGCACCACATCCAAAGGGCGATATCAACTTGAGGGTCCGAGACGGTGCGTTAAGTGGCCCCGAGAGTCCAAAAATGTACAATTGCCTCCCACGCTGAAAATGGGGGATAAAAGAAAAAAGCAAAACAAATCAGGTGCGTTTCTAAGGAGAAGGCCATAATGAAGGTCTCTTCTGGGGTTTGCTCAGGCTGTGCCAGGCAAGAAAAAAAGAAGTGCCGCTATCGGGGGTCAAGAATGTATAACTTGTTGCTGAGATGGAACACTCAGGATGAAATGGTGAAATCAGTTATGATTAAATGGGCACAAGATGTTGGACATAACATAATGATGGCTGACTGGGAAGAGTTATGGACCACAGGTATGAAATTTACGGCATGTAATGCCCTAAGAGAAAACTTAATGAAAATGATTTACAGGTGGTACATGACACCAGTCAAGCTTGCAAAAATTTACCATTTGCCCGAAAATAAATGTTGGAAATGTAATGAGATTGAAAGTACATTCTTTCACCTTTGGTGGACATGCCCAAGGATTAAGACATTCTGGGAGATGATTTATAACAAAATGAAAAAGGTATTTAAATATACCTTCCTGAAGAAACCAGAGGCCTTTCTCCTGGGCATGGTCGGCCAACTGGTGCCAAAGAAGGATAGAACATTTTTTATGTATGCAACAACAGCAGCAAGAATACTCATCGCAAAATATTGGAAGACACAAGATCTACCCACCCGGGAAGAATGGCAGATGAAATTGATGGACTACATGGAATTGGCGGAAATGACTGGCAGAGTCCGAGACCAGGGAGAAGAGTCGGTGGAAGAAGACTGGAAAAAGTTTAAAGACTATTTACAGAAATACTGTAAAATTAATGAATGTTAGAAAAATGTTGGAATGAAGTTATATGGCTTTAGTAGAAATGTTATAAGGAATTAAGGATAAATAGATTAATAGAGTATTAAAGGGAAAATAAGGTTAGAATGTGTTTAGATAATTATAGGATTAAAAATAGAGGAAGATGGAAAGGAATTGCTGAAAAAATTAATAGAAGTGGAATACAGACAGGGAGGTGTGAGGAAGTCGCGGAAATAAGGGAATGAAAGATAAGATATTGAAATTATTTGATGTGTTTTAAATTGTGTTTGTTTTGTTTTGTTAGTTTAATGTTAGTGTTCTGTTAGTGTAATGTATAGTTTTTTTGTTTGTTTTTTTGTATTGTATTGTATTGTATTGTATGGTTTTTATTCTTTGTAGTGTTTAAATTGTTGGAAAAGGTATTATTGTTGGAAAATATTATTATTATTTTTTTTAAAAAAGAAGTGCCGCTATCGGTGGTCTGGGGAGACTCAGCTGTCTCTGCTGCCTTTGTCCAGCTGCTGATTATTACATTTGCCAGGTCCTTGATGCAGCCTAGTGAATCACAAATGCTGATCTTCCTTACACTGCAGGCTTTTAAACTTGGGCCAGGAAGGAACTAAAGCCCAACAACCACAAGCTTTGTCCTCGGCTCCTGGCAGTCTCATTTCTGCCCCCCATAAGCTGGAGCTGGTGCCTAGGAGACCAGCCTGCCCCCACCTCCCCTCTTCCTGCAGGGAGTTACTAGGCTCAGGATACAAAATGTACTGAAAGAAGAAGCCAGCCTTCCAAAACAGTCATCCTAAATAGTTTGCCAACACTTATTCCCTCACTCCCTCGGTTTAAAGGAAATAATACATCGGATTCTCTTCCCGGTATCCAAGCAGTGGAAGAGTTCCCCAAAAGAAACATCTAGTCTAACCCACCTGCTGTGTGAGGCAAGACCACCCAGACAATTCTTCCCTCATCACCATCATAAGGGGTTGAAGCAGGATTCGCACCAGCATCTGGCGCCTTTGGGCAGCTGCTGCGACTGATGCACTTTCCCCTTCACTTTCCTAATCACGAAAAAGTCTGATCTTTTGAGGAAGTGGATTTGTTGCATGACACCTAATCAGCTCTAGTTGTGCAACCTGAATTTACTGGTATGTGATTTGATGCCACGCCAAAACACAGACATTCTGGAAGATCATTACAGTGGATTCTCAGGACGTGATCTGTGCGGGAGGCATGTTTGCAACCCGCAGCGCCGCATCTGCACACATGTGGGTCCTGATTTGGTGCTTCTGTGCATGCGCAAAGTGTGATTTAGCACTTCTGCACATGCGCGAGTGCTGAAACCCGGAAGTAACCCATTCCGGTACTTCCGGGTTGGGCGCAGTGCTCAACCCCAAAATGCGCAACCTGAAGCGTCATACCCATACCCGAGGTATGACTGTAAATGGATCTGGGTGTGCAGATATTATTTTTGCATTTAGCAAAGGTAGCTTCTCTGGAATAGGAAGAAAATGTCAGTTCTGTTAAGCGTTCCATGTTTAGTCTCTAAAGAATATGAACTGGGTGTTTCATTTGTTTTCATTGTACAGTAGCTGGTTTCCACTGTGTCTTTTCTCCATCAAGTGGTAGCTCTGAATGTATTAGTTGGGTAGTTTTGAATGCAAACTGCATAGATTACAGATTCAGGTAGGTAGTCGGGTTGGTCTGATGCAGTTGAAATATATATAAAAAAATGTCCAGTAGCCCCTTAGAGACCAACTAAGTTATTTCTTGGTATAAGCTTTCTTGTGCATGCACATTTCTTCAGATACAGATTACAGAAGTGTTCATAACCTTTTGGTAATCTGAAACAGCAACGTTTTCCAGACTAGGCCACTTTGAAATGAATGTTTTTCTCTAGGGTTTGAATGCATGTTCTGGTTTGTCTTGGCTATATTCAGTAGCTATCAGTGGTGTTGATATGTTGTTTAAAAGTGTGCCATGTGGGTTATTCTGCCTCAGTATTTTCTTAGCAGGGTATCCTCTTTCGGCTTCCCTGATTGCTTGGGGGCAGCGATATGGTCATGTGGGGACAGCTGTAAGATACAGTGGTACCTCGGGTTACAGACGCTTCAGGTTACAGACTCAGCTAACCCAGAAATAGTACCTCGGGTTAAGAACTTTGCTTCAGGATGAGAACAGAAATCGTGTGGCGGCGGTGGCGGCACAGCAGCAGAGGGAGGCCCCATTAGCTAAAGTGGTGCTTCTGGTTAAGAACAGTTTCAGGTTAAGAACGGACCTCCAGAACGAATTAAGTTCTTAACCTGAGGTACCACCGTATATGGAATGACTAGGATTCTGCAGCCCTAATAAATAATAATAATAATAATAATAATAATAATAATAATTTATTATTTATACCCCACCCATCTGGCTGGGTTTCCCCAGCCACTCTGGGCAGCTTCCAACAAACACTAAAATACAGTAACCTATTAAACATTAAAAGCTTCCCTAAACAGGGCTGCCTTTAGATATCGTCTAAAAGTTTGATAGTTATTTTTCTCTTTGACATCTGGTGGGAGGGTGTTCCACAGGGCAGGTACCACTCAGAAGGCCCTCTGCCTGGTTCCCTGTAATTCCCTAAATTAGGTTCATTGTCATTCTTCTGTAAGTTCATCTGGAATGTGAAAGCAAATAATGTGCATTCTTCAGTTGAGCAAATGCAATAGGCAATATCAGGGAAGAAGGATATCTGTATATTTGTTTGCTTGCACTGGCTCAGCCTCTCCTGCATTTAATACTTCCCTTTCAATATGCCCATATTTCATTGGATGTCAGGACTGGCCACCCATCTTCCATCCATTCAGAAAAGATGAGATGTGCAAAGAGCTTCTGTCTGTGAGCAAGCATAGTGATAGCTAATGTAGGTGATTTCTCCCCTCCCAACTGTGAAGGGGGCATAGCTATACCAATCTGTGGCCCTGTCTCCTTTTCCCCCTCTCTAAGACTTAGCAGTCATTTAGTGTTAAGTCACACCTCCATAGCAGCCATTTTGTGCCTGGCAGCCATGACACTTTCTAAAAATTCCAAATGCCCCCAAAGTGTCCACAACTCCTGATCTGTTGGGTAAAGATGTAGCGGTTAGAGGTGTCTTCCAATTGGCAATACCCTATATCAGTCATACTCAGACCAGACCCATTAAAATCAATGGACTTAAGGAACTTAATACCATTTATTTCAATTGGTTTAGCCTGTGTATCATTTTGTTGAAGATAACCCATTCAGTTGATCTGTTTCTCCTGCCATTGTTACAGTATAAGAATTTGCTCCTTATGTCATTTCCAATGCTGCTCAGGTCCATTAATTTCAATGTGTTCGCTCTGAATAGAAGTTAATTTGATATAACCCAAGAGTGTCTGCTTGGCTTATTTGCTGGATTTCATTTGAACTTCATGTTCTTGGTGGATACAGTCTTGGATTTCCATCCTCATGGACATGGTGCAACAATAAACTTCCCTTTTGTTATTAGATCTTGCAGTTCACTTAGTTGTTCATGGTCAGGAAAGTATTTTTACTCTTCTCTGAAGCATTTCTGTATCCCAATATGATATTCTGTATATCCTGTTCTGCTAATGGACAGAAATCAGGACCATGGAAAGCTCTCAGTCTACCTCGTGGGCTGTTGTTCTCCCAGCTATTACACATGATGAAGATATATTGTCTCAGCAGAGAACTAACTCTGGGGATGCTGCTGGGGGAAGGCCCAGTTTTAGGCAATTCCCCCATCTCCCAATAGCCACCATTGTTCAGGAAGGACCCTGACCCTTCAGAGAAGCCCTTTGGGCACTGGTAGGGAAGGAGGACAGGAAACATTCCTTCCATGAACTTCTTTAAGTTACCTTGGGGCCCAAGTCAATATATTTTAAGTAATTAATTTAAGGTTCATGACACCATCCCTCCCCTCAAGCTTCTTGTTTTTACCTCACATATGCGGTTGGTAGAACTTGGAAACTGTTTTTTTCCCAGGAAGTAAAAGCTAGAATTTACAACTGAAACCAATGTATGGCATTGTTTAAATATCATGTCCACTCTGATAAATTAGATCTGGCCACAGACACTCTGTGCCTGCTCTACTGGGGAAACGGAATGCAGTTTCTTCATAGCCACTGCCAATACTTCCATAATAGGGGTGGGAAGAGCTTTAAAAAAACAAAAACAAACCCAGTGCCTGAGACTAAGAGACTCCTCAGAGCGCAAGCTGCATTAATACAGAGTGTGAAGGGGCTGCATTAACAGCTGAAAAAGAAGATTGAGAGGTAATTGCATTAGAGTCTATAGATCCTCTGACCTTTTGCAGAAGTAAATGGATACATTTGCTGTAACATCTCATGCGACAATAAAAGAAGGACAGAGTTCTTCCATTGATTTCAATAGGCCTGCCTTTGAAAGGCCTTACCAGGCAATAAGAGTAGAGAGCCTTCAAACCCTGATTCCGCAGCTGATTGGCCAATGTGGAAACGTGATTCTGGAAAAGATCAACCTTTGCTTTGATGAAGCAGGGCTCTTCTTATGTCCTTAACTTATTTATTACATTTATATCCTACCTTTCTGCCAAGGAGCTCAAGGCGATGGAGACTGTTCTTCCTGTTTAATCCTTACAGCAACACTGTGAGCTTATTTAGGCTGAGAGTGATGGCTGGTCCAAAGTCACCCAGAGACTTTCCTAGTTGATCTGTCACACTTCCATCCCAAAACACAATGCCAGCAGCACTTGTTTGAAAGTAAGGAGAAGATATTTATTCAGGCTAATAGCAAGCACAAGGTCCAGAAGTCAAGAATCCTATGAGTGAAGCAATGGCCAAGTGGAAGCTACAAAGATGTCCCAACAGCTGGGGCACCTCTCCCACCAAGCTTTTAAATTCAAGGTGGAGTCCTCTTGTGCATCAGATGGTGCCATCAGTGATGTCACCCGATAGGTGGGTTGTTGTGGTTTACGGGAAATGGCCTTGTAGGCCAAGATTGGCTTGCCAGCCAGAGGGTCTCCAACCCTGCATTCCTTGAACATCTCTTCCCAAAAGCCCAGGTAAAGTGATTCCTTCTTATTATAAACAGGATCTGTCAGCCACAAAGGGCTCCCTTCCCATCCTGGTGTTTTTCTTATATGCAAGCTGGGGGGTGGGGGAGAGATTGGAGTTTTTGCAGACATGCCGTCTGCAGTTCTGTTTGAATCTGCGTTTCCATTTCACTCACAAGAAGACCCGGATTCAATTTGGAGCGATTCTAATGGAGCCCACTTCCCGAATCTCTCCAAATCAGCCCAGTTTGACTTGAGATTCTTCTGAATCCAGTGCACACCTCTGGTTTGTTCTACTACCAGTGTGCCATGTCCCTGGATTCTGGGGTGGGGATTTCTCCTGGCAAACCAGCCCTGCAAGATGGTCCTTTACCACAAAGCATCAAAAATTGGTTATGGAATACATGGTGATGGCAAAAAGAAGCAAATCAGCCCTCCGGCACCATATTGTAGAAGACATTTGTGGGTGATTTTCTCCAGCTGTGATACTGCAAAAGCAACCATAACTAGTCCAACTGCATGCCATTGGAGGTGGAACAGTTCAGTGGCATGTGAGCACCGTGTGTGGCTGGCTGAATCTGCCTGGCTCTGCATGTTGATGGTGTATCTCTACATCCTCCAAAAGCAAAACAAATATGCGCTCTCTGCAGGTGATCAGAGATCACAATGGTTGCTTGGCAGACGTTCCCTGGCAGCCCTCCTTACAGAACATCCTGATGCCCAGTATACCACATTCCCTTGGCTTTGCTTCTGTTCTCACACTTTCTTTGTATATGGTGCTGGGAGGTGAATACAGGGCCAGTGTTTGCCTAGTTACGAATTAGACAGGGAATGGAGAGTTCAGTGTCTCTTTAACCCAGTGATTTATATCTTTTTAAGGAAAAGCAGCCTTGGAAGGCTGAGCCTGGTAGCAGAGAAACTGTTTAAAGCAATAGGATACTGCATTAATTGTACAGTGGTACCTCGGGTGACATATGCTTCAGGTTACAGACTCCGCTAACCCAGAAATAGTACCTCGGGTTAAGAACTTTGCTTCAGGATGAGAACAGAAATTGCAGGGCGGCAGCAGGAGGCCCCATTAGCTAAAGTGGTGCTTCAGGTTAAGAACAGTTTCAGGTTAAGAACAGACCTCCGGAACGAATTAAGTACTTAACCCGAGGTATCACTGTATAGTGCAAATGTTTCTGCCAATTGCATTCCAACTCACTTGGGAGTGGGGAGCAAAGAAATGGCAGGAAGGATTAAGAAGTCTTCACCCGCTCTCAGCGTTCAAAATTAGCCAGGTGCCAGGCACATTTTGCACCTGGCTACTGGCCATTTGCGACCAAGAGAAGAAGTTGCCCAGGCACCAGGATGGAGCCTGATGTCTGCATCATTTGGAGGTGCATGTTTTCACACACTAGTAACCAGTGCTATTTTTGTAGAAAAAAGGGTGCCAGAACTGACAATGAACACCTTCCTCCTTCTGGCTGAAAACCCCTCAGCTAGCAACACATCCTGTAGAGTTCTGTCCATTATATTTTATCTGCCCAATCAGAATGAATTTCTGGAACCCAAAAGTCGTATTGAAAAAAATGACTTTTGAGCCGCTTGGCCCCAAAATAGCAACTAGGCATTCTGCTTCGTTGACTGTCACCCTGGTTTAAAGAGCCATTTGGTGCCTAACTTACATATCTGAGTTTTTAACACTGCCCACTCTCACTGAGCTACAATTCTCAGAGTTCCCTGAGAAAGACAGGTGGACTGTTAAATTGCTTTGGAAATTGCTGCTCTGTGTAGGGAACAGAGGTCTCCATACTGTGGGATGTAAAACACAGGAACAGTCAATTACAACATTCCTAGAGTGTACATATTAAGACTTGGGGAGGGATGTCTGTCCAGCCAGCAGGTAAACTTCCTGGGACAGACTTCCTCCGCATGTGACCAGAGGTGGGTGTGGCCTCACCTGTGCAGGTAAATGATAAAAGCACAGTGCAGGGCAGCCATCTCTCTCTTGCCTCTTGTTCTCTTGCCTCTCTCTTCTCTTCATCTTTCGAAGAAGCAACATGCCCTCTTGGCTCCCAGCCAAGAGAGGAGAAAAGGACTATCTTCTTAAAAGATAGATTCTAAATGTATTTTACATTTTTAAGCCTGTCTGCCTTCTGGGTTCATATTGTGAACAGAAAATGAGTAAACTCTTTTATACTTTTACAAAG
The DNA here is from genome assembly GCF_951804945.1 of Podarcis cretensis. NCBI lineage: Eukaryota > Metazoa > Chordata > Lepidosauria > Squamata > Lacertidae > Podarcis > Podarcis cretensis. The sequence goes on along the minus strand of NC_137185.1, from coordinate 33,888,698 downwards.
ACTGTGTCGTGTCTTCTATTTTAAGAGGGAACAAAGGGGAAATTACCAGAGTAATTATTATAGAGGTTCTAGCGAACCTGAGCACAAGTTACAGTTGCGAACTTAAAAAGGGGAATGTCTCTTAACTCTGCTGATATTTTGGGAACTTGTTAGCACAAGTTGGATAAGGATATAATCTCACAATATATCCTCTCCTGCATCCCTGAACATTCCCACACATACAACTCTAACCACACCCTTAATTAACTGCAGTCCTCAGGATGCTTTGGAGGAAGCCGTAAGTGTTAAAGTGGTATGATATTGGTTTAAATGTATAGTGCAGATGGGACCTTACTTCAATACTGGGAACAGAAAGCCCTTCCACCACATCCAACGACAGCAGGCTAGCTTTCAGGGTGCAGGGTATCCTATCTTAGGAGACTCAGGAGGAATGGCTGCCATACCAACCAGCATATGCCACCTGAGTTAACCACCTCCCTCTGCCTAATACTAGGGCTGACCTGCTACCATCTCCTGCTTCCCAATTCTTTTAACTGTAGGAGGTGCCGGAACTGAGTTTTGGCAAGTTGTGGCTGGTAAAAAGCCCTGGGTTTCCCCTTCTGTTTGCATCAGGCAAAGGGAAAGAGAGAGCGAGAGAGAGGTTTGCATACTAATAGATCTCATGACTTCAGGACTTGTTTAAGCTCTTTCTTGTGCTTCTGCTCGCAGCTCCTAATCTAGCAGTTAATTGTCACCCGGATGATTCATGTTCCCCTCCACTGCATATCAATACTGGTTTTGTTTTGACCTCAGCACCCAGGCTGCAGGCTGAAGCCATTTTGGAAGCAGCTCGTCTGATGCTGAGCATCTGCTGTGTCCTCTTTTGCCCCTGGTTGCATTCACTGAACCTCAGTGGTGGCTGGTGCCCATTGGGCCTGGTAGGGCAGGTAAGGCAGGGAGGCTAACCATAGGTGGAGCCAGAAGCAACGGCAAGAAGAGTCAACTAATTTGGTTTCCATCCAATGTTGAAACGAAAAAGAAGGAAAGCACCCAAGGGCCTGGGCAGACTTCCAAGGGCCACATGCATGTTAGTGACATGTGGGGCTAGAGGCAGAAAAACTAAATTCTACCTAAGTGTAAATTTTACCTTTGTACTGTTACAGATCTGGGGTCATCTGGGAGCGAATGTTAGAAATCCATAAAGATTTCTGTTCAGATAATACTTGGAGTTTTGAAGGGAAGGTGCCAGGCAGGTGAAAAATACAGCTAAGCTCCCCCCCCCCCCCAGACCAGGGCTTCACCTGAGATAGAAGTCACTAAGAATGACAAAAGGTGCTGGAAGCAAGTCATTAACCATCAACCAGGCAGGAGGCTGTGTTGGTGCTGGGATGAGGCTGCCAAGGTGATGGGGAAGCGTGATATCACACAGGAAAAATATGTCCTTTAGGAAAACAGAGGTCTGGATAAGAGGAATGAGCAGATAGATGGAAAGGAGTTACCTGGAGCAGGGCTTTTTTTTTTTGTGAAGCGGAAAGGAAGCGGGCAGAACTCCATGAGCAGCCATGAAGGCCAGAACCACCTTGGCAGGCTGGGGCAGAGTCACAGAGATGGCAGGCAGGATGTTTCAGACTCCAATGCTGCTTTGGGAACAAGCCCCTCTGGAGATGTAATGCTCTGAACTCTTTCTGGACAAGACCTAGGTGTAAATATATGTACAATAAACCATATATATTTCATTGGAACTGAGTGAAGATGGAGGCTGCCAGCAGCGAAAAGACCTTTGGATTGATATTTCTGGGTTAGCGGAGTCTGTAACCTGAAGCATCTGTAACCTGAAGCATCTGTAAACTGAGGTACCACTGTAATGCAACTTTTGGAAGACATCTGAAGGCAGCCCTGTACAGTGGTACCTCAGGTTACATACGCTTCAGGTTACACACTCTGCTAACCCAGAAATAGTGCTTCAGGTTAAGAACTTTGCTTCAGGATGAGAACAGAAATCGTGCTCCGGCGGCGTGGCGGCAGTGGGAGGCCCCATTAGTTAAAGTGGTGCTTCAGGTTAAGAACAGTTTCAGGTTAAGAACGGACCTCCGGAATGAATTAGGTACTTAACCCGACGTACCACTGTATAGGGAAGGGTTTTTAAATGTTTTATTATGTAGCAACCCAGTCCGATGTATAGATATTCATATTATGGAGTAGGACACCCCTATTTTCATTGGAGAAATGTTGGAGGGGATGTTCCCCTTGCCTGCTATACACACATAGTTCCTTATCTATCTCCTTATCTATCCAGGCAAGCAAGCATTGTCAGAATTCAAGCACACTTTCCTGCCAGGCAAAAATACTCAAGGAGAGCATGGGTAAAAAGCAGGGGTAGTTGAGCTCATGACCTGTGAAGAGTGGGTATGGCTTGTGGAGAGGATGTGGGGCTGCATAATGAGTATTGTGGGGCCACATTCCCCGCGCCCTCCAACCTGAGATTCTACACCCTTGCTTCTGATTAAGTTTCACCCCTTTTTGAGTTTAATTATGATAAATGTGTGTATTGGCAATATGAAATCAAAATATGGAATAGATGGGAGGTTGGGTTTTAGTGTTAAGACCAATATATGTTTCATTGTTTGTTAAGAAAATTATGTCTATGGTTATTCCTGTGTGTAATTTGGTATTTGTGTTTTTTGTTTTTTCTTGCTTTATCAATACATTAAAAAAAATAAAATAAAAAGTTTCACCCCTTTTTGGCATCGGTTTCTCCTTTTGCAAACTGAAACCTTTCTTTCTGCACTCTCCTTTGTTTTTTCAGCACCACCCCGGCGTTAGCCCAAATGCCGATGAGTTCATTCCTATGCACAGGAGCACATTTCTGAATCAACAACGTGAAGGCATAGCAGTCCTTCAGACATTCTTGCTCTTCTGGGTGCTAAGGAGAGGAAAGGGCATGCGAGCTGTTCCTCCCTCCGCTGTCTTGCCTGGGTCCCAGTGAAATGTCAGGGCAAGGATTTGAGGTTGTTTCCAGGTTAACCATTGTGAGGCCTAGATCACCATCCGCCTTGCCTCGTGCCATTGAAAGCCAGGGCTGGGGGCATTAACTGCTTGACTGCTGTGCTGTACTCAGACACAGTGAATTAACTGTGTCCTGTCCTTACAAGCACAGTCCAGCCTCCGCTGCTTATACTTGTCAATTCAATCCAATATTTAGACGATTAAAAGTGTGTTGTTGTTTTTGAAAAACCAATATCATCTTTATTTTTGTTGTAATCGTTTGCTGTTGGTCATCAAGAGACTTGATCATCTAATCCAGGCATGTCCATTTCAGGGGGCCTAATCCAGCCCATCAGTGGGTTTAATCCAGCCCCTGTGGCAGTTTATTTCCTGAGGTAAAATCCTAAAAATACCTCAACAACTTCAACCCTAAAAAAAGCTCTCAGTCCTTCTCTTCATCAGATCTGGACCTCTTTGAAAAAAGTTTGGACACCACTGATTAATCATAGTAATGCTTAGTACTTAATAGTTTGCCAGTGTGGTGTAGTTAGAACAGACTTAGGACCCAGGAATATGAATAAAAAAATAGCGTTTTAAATGTGTTATAAACATGGAACACCAGATGGCGCTGTAGAGCACGAAACTTTTCTATGCGATTTTACATACGGTTTCCCCCCTTTTGTTATAACGATTTAATTTAAGACATATTCATAGCGTTTCCCCTCCTTTGTGTAGATCCACCCTTAGAGTGTCAAACTAGGATCTCATTTGAAATCGTCACTCAGCCTTGAATCTCACTGGGTGCTGTTGGGTAGATCACTGCCTCTTAGCCTCACCTACCTCACAGGGTTGTTGTGAAAAAATGGGGGGGGGGGACCATGAACGCCACCTTGAGTTCCTTGGACATACAATGAAGTGCCATGGATGCCAGCACAAGATCACTTCTACTATGGGCAGTAAAAATCTTTATTAAAAAGTTGGAGGGACTCTATAGTAGTGAATACTGTCACAAAAAGCACTGATATATGTGATAAATAAAAATAAATACTGTTTAAAGGTGCAATCCGAGGGTTCAGGGTGGCACCCATAGAGCCATAGGATATTGCAGACCTCCCTCTTTGTGGGTGGAGAGGAAGGTCTCATTACGGGGGGCTGAAGTAAATATGTCATTGGATATTATTATGATCACATCCACTCCAGAATTAATGGGATATTTCTATTGTTAACCTCAGCTGATGAGGTCTCAGGCTCTACCCCATTCGGTTATATTTGCATATTTAAAAAAATATGGAGGCACCCCACCTGATCTAGGGCCCTGCAGGACTTGGCATCTTTCCACAGGGCCCGCAAGACAGAGCTGTTCCACCAGGCCTTTGGCCAAGGCACAACCTGACCCCTTCCTTTGGTAATTCTTCACAGAACTCTAGCCCAATGGTTGCCATTAATTTGATTTTGAATTGATTTTAGAATGAATCGATTTTAGAATGCTGTGTTAATTTTATTATTGTTAGCCGCTCTGAGCCCGGCTTCGGCTGGGGAGGGCGGGATATAAATAAAGTTGTTGTTGTTGTTGTTGTTACAGTGGTACTTCTGGTTATGTACTTAATTTGTTCCGGAGGTCCTGAAACTGTTCTTAACCTGAAGCACCACTTTAGCTAATGGGGACTCCCGCTGCTGCCGCGCTGCCAGAGCACAATTTCTTTTCTCATCCTGAAGCAAAGTTCTTAACCCGAGGTACTATTTCTGGGTTAGTGGAGTGTAGGTAACCTGAAGTGTAGGTAACCTGAAGCGTAGGTAACCCAAGGTACCACTGTATTATTATCTAACCTGTAGCTCTGGTAGGGACACTTATCGCTGAGCCGACGGCTTCCGGTTCTGCCTTTTCCAGCACCAGAGAGCCATACTCATACTACCTCCTTCAAATGATCTCTACCCCTTAATGCTAATGCTGAGTGTCCTTTACTTCTTCTTCTTGCTAGATCTGCTGGAAGGAGTCAATATCACCAGCCCGGTGCTGTTAATCCACGGTACTGTTGGCAAGTCCGCCCTGCTCTCCGTGAAATACACCAGCACCAGCCGCGACAAACCCGTGATCAAATGGCAAGTGAAGCGTGACAAGGCTGTGACAGTGGTCCAGTCCATCGGCACCGGGATCATTGGTAACCTGCGCCCGGAGTACAGGGACCGGATTAGAATCTTTGAGAATGGCTCCTTGCTGATCAACGAGCTGCAGCTCTCTGACGAGGGGACGTATGAAGTGGAAATCTCCATTACGGATGACACTTTTACAGGGGAGATGAACATCAACCTTACAGTGGATGGTAAGTGAGCCTTAGAAAAAATGAACTTTTTAATAAAGTTCAATAGTTAAAGGTACAGTGGTACCTCGGGTTAAGTACTTAATTCATTCCGGAGGTCCGTTCTTAACCTGAAGCACCACTTTAGCTAATGGGGCCTCCTGCTGCTGCCGCCCCACCAGAGCACAATTTCTGTTCTCATCCTGAAGCAAAGTTCTTAACCCGAGGTACTATTTCTGGGTTAGCAGAGTCTGTAACCTGAAGCATAGGTAACCTGAAGCGTATGTAACCCGAGGTACCACTGTATTTATTTATTCTCTTGGTGTGGGAAAAGAGACTTTTATGCAGCTTCAACATATAATAACACATGGTTTGGACTAGGAATGGGCAAATCTGTCAATTTCAGTTCCTCCTTTTCCACATATTAAAATTCATTTCCCCACCAATTTGCATGGAGAGAGAGAGAGAGAGAGAGAGAGAATCAGCAGCATTTCAGTGCAAATTTCTCTTAATACATACATTTTTAAATGCAATGTTGCCTAATCTGCACAATTGTGCAAAGCATTTCCCCCCTAATTATTGCACACTGTTTTTGTATGTTATTTTCACTAATTTATATACAAACTTTACTCTGGTGTGTGCGCATTGTTGCATGACTTACTGGGCTGCAGAACTGCATTTCAAAATTCAGAGAAGTGTGAATTTCAGAGGGATGGCTGAGTTTCGGTTCACATCCCGTTTCAGAAAATGAGAATCAGGTTGGTTCACTTTCAAACATGAATTGGGTATAAAAAAGTTTTTCCCTCATGCCAAGCTTGGGCCTTGCTGAAAACCTTTTGCAAAACATCGTCCGCAGTTGCTACTATAAATGAAATCTACTCCTGTATATACCCTGTAAGTTCAAATCCAGTGGAGAGCTTGGAGACACTGTGCTGCATTGTCTCATGCCAGCTGGCTTGGATTTCAGTGTCATTGTCAAAGCATAACTGCCATCATGTGACAAATGCTCTTTTCTTTTCTCTAGGCTTGCCTTGCTTGCCATTTAGCCCTCTCCTATAACTCCACTGCTTTCCACGGGACCACCTCTCCTGGTATGTCCCATGGAGGACCTTACGGTCTTCAAACAAAAACATCTTGGATGTCCCGGGCCAAAAGGAGGTTAGGCTGGCCTCAATCAGAGCTAGGGCTTTTTCAGCTCCATAGTTTTATCATTTTCTTCACTTTCCTCTTTACTGTTAATCTTTGCTTGTTTTGTCTTTGTCTTCCTAGTTCCAATTTCAAAGCCTCATGTGGCCCTGGCCTCTTCCACTGTGCTGGAGCTCAGCGAATATTTCACTCTGAACTGCTCCCATGAAAATGGCACCAAGCCCAGCTATACATGGCTGAAGGACAGCAAGCCCCTCAGCAATGACTCCCGGCTGATCCTCTCCCATGACCAGAAGGTGCTGACCATCACCAGAGTCCTGATGTCTGACGATGACACCTACAGTTGTTTGGTGGAAAACCCCATCAGCAACGGGCGCAGCATCCCCATAAAACTTACCGTGTACAGTGAGTATGGTCAACGCAGATACCGTGAACAGAAGGGACAACCAGAGACTGGGTCTGCCTTAATTATTATATACCTTGTCATGTGAAAAAACCCAAAGCCTTCCTTTTAGGAATTCTAGGTGGGAGCAGAAAAAACTGTTTATGCATGTGACCACGGCTGCACAGATGTTATTGGCCCAGAGATGGAAAGAAGATAAAGTCCCTACCAGAGAAGAATGGCACATCAAGTTGATGGATTATGCCAAAATGGCCCAAATGACTGGAAGAATCAGAAACCAGGAAGTCCAAAATTTTAATAAGGAATGGGAGAAATTTATAACTTACAGTGGTGCCCCGCAAGACGAATGCCTCGCAAGACGAAAAACCCGCTAGACGAAAGGGTTTTCCATTTTTCGAGGCGCTTAGCAAGATGAATTTCCCTATGGGCTTGCTTCGCAAGACGAAAACGTCTTGCGAGTCTTGCGATTTTTTTCGCTTTTTTCTCCCTTTTTCTAAGCCGCTAATAGCCGCTAATATCCGCTAATAGCCGCTTAGCCACTTTGCCGCTAAGCCGCTAATAGCCGCTAAGCCGCTAATAGCGCTAAGCCGCTAAGCCGCTAATTTGGTTGCTTTGCAAGACGAAAAAACCGCTAGACGAAGAGAATCGCGGAACGGATTCTTTTCATCTTGCGAGGCACCACTGTAACTTAAAAACCATTGCAAACAGTTAAAATAGTTAGTAGGATTGGAATTTCACTTGTAGTTTAATGGTGAATTTTGGACACAATGGAGAGGCAAAAGATTTTGGATTATCATAAAAGATGCAGGAGGAAATTATTAAGAATAGGACCCACAAAGGGGAGGAGGGAAGTCCAAGAGCTTCCTTGGAATCTTGTTTTTACATTGTAAGTTGGATATGTGACTGTAAAATTTTAATTTGAAAAACTAAATAAATAAATAAAATTAATAATAATAATAATAATAATAATAATAATAATAATAATAAATGTAGCAGAACTGGAAACAAAGGCGGAAAATGTCCTGGTCTTGCTGAAGCCAACAGTCCATTACTTTCCAAAAATTTATGGATGTTCCAGATTTTTTGTTCAGGTTTTTATCCAGTGCTAGAGTAGATCTATTGAAGTTAATTGACATCTGCACTATACATTTATAAAGCAGCATGTATCATTCCACTTTAAAGAGCCATGTCTTCTTCCAAAGAATCCTGGGACCTGTAAAGGTTTCTGGGCGTTGTTAGGAGGCCCCTTCTTCCCCTTGCAGTGTTATAATTCCCAGAGAGGGTTAACAACCAATCCCTTTTCTCTTGGTATCTACCCATCCTTTTGACCCGTTGCCTCAGTGATGTGGGAAGAGCAGTTGACACTCTCTCACCGCTGTTAAAATAAGTGTTATGTGCTGCTTCTTATAACTAGGGGTGGGGGAGAAATACCACTCAGTTCATGTTGAAAGTGTTGGAAAATTCCATTCCACCTTTAGCTGCAGACATGGGACTGTTGCATGTCACATGTCTGTTTACATACCAGCACAGCTTGCTGGGAACTTCCGTTGTGTGTATAGCTTTTGCTTTTCCCTGTCTCTCTGAGAAGACAAAGAGAGAGACGACATGTTTATTTGTCCTGATTTATAATTAATAAATCCGTAGTTGTAGTATGCTTCCACAAGCCTCACACCTATCCTGTGTGCGCAGTTTCTATCTGCTGAGATAGTGTGCCCTGGCTTTGAAGCCTGGGTTGCTGATTTGTGTCAGAGCAGAGGGCGATGGGTCTTCGCAGCGGGACGGCTGGAAGGAGACGACCCAGCTGGGCTAGTCAGCTGGCCTTGCGACCCTCTGCATGTGGACAGAAAGATGAACCTCCCTGGTTTGCGCTTTCCGCGCCAAACAGTACATGAACACCGCCATCCGCTGAAATGGGCATATCTCCAAATCTTGCAGTTCAGGTCTCCAGCAAAATAGGTGAAACTTGCCCTAACATCTGCCTTGTCTTTTGTGTCTCCATAGGAAGGAGCTCCCTCTATATAATCCTTTCGACCGGGGGAATTTTCCTTCTGGTTACCTTAGTGACCGTCTGCGCCTGTTGGAAACCATCCAAGAAGTATGACGTTTAAAATTATATGTGTGTTTTATAACCTGAACGAAATGTTCTGTGTTTATTTGGGGTAAATCAACATCAACAGGGTTCCCTGTGCCCCCTCCCCAAAGATTTGTGTAGCATTCTCTCTCTGTAACAAAGGCCGCAGCTGCACTACATGTTTAAAGCAGCATCGTACTGTTTAAAACCATCATGGCTCCCCCCAGAGAATCCTGGGAACTGTGGTTTCCTGAGGGTGCTGATTATATTGTAATGGATTATTGAATATTACTTTATTTGATATAAGTTGCTTATTTTAAAATAAAGGTAAAGGTACCCCTGCCCGTGCGGGCCAGTCTTGACAGACTCTGGGGTTGTGCGCCCATCTCACTTAAGAGGCCAGGGGCCAGCGCTGTCCGGAGACACTTCCGGGTCACGTGGCCAGCGTGACAAAGCTGCATCTGGCGAGCCAGCGCAGCACACAGAAACGCCGTTTACCTTCCCGCCAATAAGCGGTCCCTATTTATCTACTTGCACCCGGGGGTGCTTTCGAACTGCTAGGTTGGCAGGCGCTGGGACCGAGCAGCGGGAGCGCACCCCGCCGCCGGGATTCGAACTGCCGACCTTTCGATCGGCAAGCCCTAGGCGCTGAGGCTTTTACCCACAGCGCCACTTATTTTAAAGTGATGTTTTTATTATGGCATTTTTGAATTGGATCAGATCGTTATAAGGTATGTGATTTTGTTGTTGTTTGTTTGTATAGAAAGAAGGTGCACAAATTAAAAGTGAAATGAAATGAGAGTTCGACTGAGAGCTACAATTCTCAAAGTTCTCTGGGAAAAGGGATTCTTAAACTGCTGTGGGAATCGTAGCTCTGTGAGGGTGAACAGGGAGTCTCCTAAGTACTCTCAGCACCCTTAACATACCATACTGCATTAAATGTATAGTGCAGGTGGTTGAAAATTGTAGTTTAGAGCAAGCTACCTAACTGGTGCTATGGAGGGCTTGTTGCATTTGAGTCAGCCTTGGCTAAAACAGTGTCCTTACAAGCCACTGGTCCTCTTATCATTGGCAAACTCCTTACAGCTTGTATGAACAGCTGTGTTTGAGGGCACATGTACCCAGGACATTTGCCAGTGCTCAAATTATGCCCCCCCCCACCCCTGAGCTCCAGCAGTTTTTATGTGATGATGCCTCTCCATCGTCTTCTTAAAAACAGTAAGGTAAAAGGTAAAGGGACCCCTGACCATTAGGTCCAGTCGCGGACAACTCTGGGGTTGCGGCGCTCATCTCGCTTTATTGGCCAAGGGAACTGGCATACAGCTTCCGGGTCATATGGCCAGCATGACTAAGCAGCTTCTGGTGAACCAGAACATTACACAGAAATGCCGTTTACCTTCCCGCCGGAGCGGTACCTATTTATCTACTTGCACTTTGAGGTGCTTTCAAACTGCTAGGTTGGCAGGAGCAGGGACCGAGCAATGGGAGCTCACCCCGTCGTAGGGATTCGAACCGCCGACCTTCTGATCGGCAAACAGTAACTGACACAAAATGTTGAGAGTTTGGGGCAGCTGATTTGAGCACTGATGCTCGGTTGTATATAGTCTTCCCGCCCGCACCCCCCCCTAGTTTTCTTTTTCCGTTACAAAATGTAGCTGCAGAAATTTCCACCTGTAGCAGAAGACTAGAGTGGTGGAGGTTTTCTTAACCCATTTCACTCTGGCCATTCCCCCCTCCGCAGCTTTTGTTGTTGTTGCTCCTGATGGGAAAAGATGTGTGGCCCATGTCAGTTGGCCCTTATGTCCCAGTTGGTGTAAAGAGGAGGCTCACGGACTGGTTCTGTGAAGAGTACAGTGTGTTAACAAAGCAGCCTGGGGTTGTTTTACCTGACTTGTTTCTCGCCCTGCATTTACCGCACAACGTGACAATTCAATTCGCTTTTGGGCAACTCTCCTTTGCTAGGAGAGGATCACATCTGGGGTTGATTTGCAGGCTGCCAGGACCCCTTCCATTCCTAGTGGGCTGTGAGGGAGCCTCTGAGCAAACTCATGCAAACTTTTGCATCCACAACAGCTATGTTCAGTTTCCACTGTCAGACGAATATGCTTCTGAATATGGTTGCTGGGAATTGCAGGTACTGTGGTGCTCAGGGGCAGCTTGTGGGCTTCCCACAGGTATCTGGTTGGCCATTGTAAGAACAGGATAGAATAATAGGATCATGGAACTGTAGAGTTGGCAGGGTCCACGAGGGTCATCTAGTCCAACCCCCTGCAATGCAGAAATATTTTGGCCAATGTGGGACTCAAACCCACAACCCTGAGATTAAGAGTCATAGGTTCTAACAACTGAGCTATCCCAGACTGCTGGACCAGATGGGCCATTGGCCTAATCCAGAAGGCTCTTCTCACTTTCTTATGGTTTTATGCCTTTTTTTGATTTGTTTTAGAAACAAACGGAAAATGGAGAAGCAAAATTCCTCTGAATATGTGGACCAGAATGAAGAACAGTTGAAGCAGGATGGTAAACTGTGAACCTCTGTGTTTGAATTCTGACTCTCGGGCTGGTGACTTCCAGGAACTGGCAGTGCTTTATTTGCTGAGCCTGGTTTATTGTTGTCAATGCTAAGTTGTAGACAGTAGTCCGAAAACAGCCAGGATCTGGGAGCCAGGGGTTATGCCAAGGGTCAAATTTGCAATTTCAAATACAGTGGTACGTTGGTTCTAAGTGCCTTGGTACTCAAACAACTTGGAACCCAAACACTGCAAACCCAGAAGCAAGTGTTCCGGTTTGCGAACTTTTTTCGGAAGCCAAACATGCTCCGTTTTGAGTGTTACGCCACGATTTGAGTGCCACACTTCCATTTTGAGTGTCACACTTCCGTTTTGATTGTTTAGTTGAGTTCTGTCTGTTTTTGCTATTTATTTTGCATTTTTGTTTTGGCGGCTCTTTTTTTGTTTCTGTGACTGTGTGGAACCCAGTTCAGCTACTGATTGATTGTGTGATTGCAATACATTGTTTATTGCTTTCATTTTATGGATCAATGATCTTGTTAGATAGAAAAATCCATGTTAAACTGCTGTTGTATGGGTTGTTTTTAGAAGTCTGGAACAGATTAATCCATTTTGTATTACTTTCTATGGGAAAGCGCGCCTTGGTTTTGGAACGCTTTGGTTTTGGAACAGGCTTCCGGAATGGATTACGTTTGAGAACCAAGGTGCCACTGTATCGTAGATCATGGGGTGCCTACACTGAAAGGCTAAAGCAGGAATGTGGACACAGACCCCAACTCCAACCAGTGGAGAAGTTATATTCTTGATTTTCAGGGGGTGAGGACTCAGGAGCTGAAAAGGCATGCAGGGTCAGCCCCAGAACCATGTCCACAAGATGCCCGAGGGTGAAGCATTATCAGTGCCAAAGACCTGGTCAGATCAGAGACTCTCCTGCTGCATTACTGCAGGAGATTACTGGTGCAGGATGGGGCCCTTAAAGTGAGGCTGCATCTTGCAGCCCAGGTGGTGTTAACAATCTATGCCTGCTGCTACTGTTACATAAGCACTCAGTTCCCACTTGCTCCTTCCTGGAGCAAGATCAGAGCTCCGCTGTCCTATTGCACAGCCTCATGTGTGCAATGCTTTGTAAGTGGAGTGGTGGTCAGGCTTAGCAAGGACTTAGCGATGTCAGCTGAAAAATGGGATCTCCCTCAGTGGAGACAGTGTGCCTCTGATTGTTGGGGAACATGCAATAAGAGAAGGCATTTAGCTGCCCGTTGTCGGGACCAAGGTGCTGGACTTTTGGTCTGATCCAGTAGGGCTCTTCTTAATGTTCCTCAGTCCAAAAAGACAGGATACACAAATCTCGAAATAAATAACATTTGGTTTAATCTACCAAGGCTCTTCTGCCTGCCTGCCTGCCTGCCTGCCTGCCTCTTTCTCCCATGCTCACTCGCATAGCAGAACCCTTTTCAGACTTGATTGAAAAGGAATAACTCATTTCCATTCTCGCTTTAATGCAGTGGAGATTGTTCCCAGGAGTGGAGAACATGAGCGCAAGAATCCTGTTGCTTTGTACATCTTGAAGGACAAAGTAAGTTTCAAGTGTCGTGCTTCGGGGATGCTTCAGCCTGGTATTCTGCTAATTAAATAACTTTCAGGCCAAAGGGCAAAATGCTAAGTAACGACGAGGGAGAAAATTGATTCAGTTGACATTTCAAGGGGGAACCAACCTAATTTACACTTTCTGAAATGAAACATAAACCCAAACACATTTGTCCGTTGAAATTCACAGTTCCCTGAATTTTGCAATATAGTTGTCCAGCCAAATAATGTGTACAAAAAAAATAAATAAATGCAAATACTAGAGTAATGACTTGTAATGGAGATTAGAATGTGTGGAGAACCAAGTTATTTATTTATTTATTTTAAAAAATACCAACTGATATATCTACTGATAAATGGGATTTGTGTTATTTCTCTCTTCTTGCACAAGTGACAGCCCGTGGTCCTCTGGGCTCTACCCTGCCTGAAGTGCATGGATAGCTCTGCATCTGTCCGTAATATTATAGTAGCTCTGTATACTTTCTGGCATGCCTGTCTGTTTTGAATAGGGTGTCCTTAATCTTAGGAACTGGCTTCCCATTCGCTAAATTGCTGCCCTTTACTTTCCCACGACTCACGAGCGACATCTTCTGGTAGCAATTTTTACAGCCGTCTACTGTGCTGAACGCAGGCTGACCACAAACTGTGCTGCTGCGCCACATACAAAATTGGAATAATAGTAACATATTTCACTCGATGGTTATGCATGTGCATGCGGTAACATTGCCTGAGTCAAAGCGGACCAACTTTTCCTGCAAAGTGGGTCACAGAAGTGCATTAACACAAAACCTGTGGGCTCCGCAATGGCTTGCCATGTTGCATGGGGGTGGGGGAGAGGCCAAAATTTTATGCCCTCCTCCAGCCCTTGCACTGCTTTCCCAAAGCTGGCAAAGTGAGGCGTGAGGCTTTGGTAGGGTCCTAGAGCCCTCTTGCCTCCTTTCCCAAGCTAGGAAAGTGCTAACTAGGCTTTGGGAAGGAGACGGGAGGACTCTAGGACCCTGTCAGCATCCTCATGCCAGTGTGGTGTAGTGGTTAAGAGCGGTAGACTCGTAATCTGGTGAACTGGGTTCGCGTCCCTGCTTCTTCACATGCAGCTGCTGGGTGACCTTGGGCTAGTCACACTTCTCTGAAGTCTCTCAGCCCCACTCACCTCACAGAGTGTTTGTTGTGGGGGAGGAAGGGAAAGGAGAATGTTAGCCGCTTTGAGACTCCTTCGGGTAGTGATAAAACGGGATATCAAATCCAAACTACTCCTCCTCCTCCTCCTCCTCCTCTTCTTCTTCTTCTTCCTTCCAAAACCCAGTGCTTTGCATGCAGCCCATGGGCCACATATTGGATCACCCTGGTCTAACCACTATATAAATAATATTACTAGGGGGGGGGGATATTTTTCAATATCTCATTGAGTTACTGCTTTTCCTTCCCAGAGTCCTAGTATTTATATTTACATATTTGCTCCACCTTCCCTCCAAGGATATCAAGGTGGCATTAACACATTTCCTCCTGGAAATTTAGGCTGGGAGACTGCGACTGGCCCAAGGTCACCCAGCGAACTTCATAGCTGGGTGGGGATTCCATCCCTTATTTCCCAAGCCCTAGCCCAGTGCCCTAACCACTACACTAGTGGTTTTCAACCAGTGTGTCTTGACACCCTGGAGAGCCTTGAAAATTGGTCAGAGGTGTCATGGGCAACACTGGCCTCTGTCTCTCTTTCTTTCCCTCCATTCCTCTAATGCCCTCTCACATCTCTGCTTCCCAAAGGCTTGCACAGCTGCTTTTTGCAGCAGCACTGGCTACAAGCTCCCCAGGTAAACGGTGCCTCTGGGGCTGGCCAGGGGGTGCTTCCCAGGGCCCTGTGGGGCAGTGTAGTTGGTCAAGGGAGCCATGGACCCAAAGAGGTTGAAAACCTCTGCACTACACTGTAATATGATGCTACTGCCATATTAGATTTATTTATTTATTTAGACCATTTCTATACCACTTAATAGGGACGCCGATGGCGCTGTGGGTTAAACCACAGAGCCTAGGGCTTGCCAATCAGAAGGTCAGCGGTTTGAATCCCCACGACGGGGTGAGCTCCCATTGCTCAGTCCCTGCTCCTGCCAACCTAGCAGTTCGAAAGCACATCAAAGTGCAAGTAGATAAATAGGTACCGCCCCGGCGGGAAGGTAAACGGCGTTTCCGTGCACTGCTCTGGTTTGCCAGAAGTGGCTTAGTCATGCTAGCCACATGACCCAGAAGCTGTATGCCGGCTCCCTCGGTCAATAAAGCGAGATGAGTGCCACAACCCCAGAGTCGGTCATGACTGGACCTAATGGTCAGGGGTCCCTTTACCTTTTACCTATACCACTTAATATAGAAGAAAATCTTTGTAAGTGGTGTACAGCAAACTGAAACAACAAGCAATAATACATGCTACAAAAACACACAGTGAAAACGATTAATATTATTTACTAATAAATATAGACTGAGATCCTTCTCCTTCTGGCACACCTCCCCTCTCAGCCTCCTGGTGATCACCCAGTCCCCCCTCCCCCCCAACCCCCCTCTGGGGCCATGCACAAGAATACAGGGCTAAACCAAGACATTTTGCTGCCTGGGGTGGAGCAGAAAATGATACTCCTATCAAGTCAAAGTGGGTAATAAACCATGGTAAAAAAATGAAAAGTATTTTTGGCCTTTAGGCAGATAATCGCACAACCACCTCTCCCCTTCCCTGGCAGTAAAAATACCATAATAACAAAGTAAAATAGCTAACACTTTGCTGCTCTTTCATGACACTCAAAATCTACTTCCTGAAGCACTCTGTCTGATGGTAGGGCCGGCCCAGTTCCAAAGTGCTTTTGAAGTTCATTGTAGTATGTTGTGGTACTACACTCATCTTCTGACAGCGGCTGCTTGCTTTTACTTGCTTCCCCAAGGACTCTCCAGAAGCTGAAGAGGAATCCCTTACTGAGTCCCGAAACGCTGCTGAGCCCTCGCCGCCCAGCTACTCCAGCTCTCCTCCTCCACCTGGAAGATCACCTGGACTGCCTGTTCGGTCTGCTCGTCGATACCATCGCTCGCCAGCCAGGTCTCCGGCCACCTCCAGAACGCACATATCTCCTACCAGGTCCCCAACCCCGCCAGGGCGCACCCAAAACACCACACGCTTAGTGCGGACTGCTGGAGTTCATATCATCCGAGATCAGCAGGGGGAGGCCAGCACTGTGGAAATCAATGCCTGAAGGCAGCCAGCAGTGTGCATCTGTCTTGTCTCTGTGTGTGTGCAGCGAGGAAACCTTGCTGTGCTTGTGAATGTTTCCTGGGGTAGCAGTGAGTTTGCACCGGGTGTTTTGTTTTTTTGCACACGCAAATGCATGTTTCCTATTCAAAAGAAGATGCCCGGGCTCTGCTTTTAGGTAAAAAAAGTGAATCCCGCAGTGTTCCACAGGCTGGATGGACCCACTTTAAATGGTTTACAGTAGTTTCAACACTCCTGCTTCCATACATACGTTTTAAAGGCACTAACATGCTATTTGTAGCACCCTGGGAGTTAGCACGCTGGTGTCGCTAAAACTTTTGCTTTTGGGAACGATGCCCAACTAATTGCTTTAAAGCCTGATGTTTCCATCCAAGCCTTTGGAGACTTTTGTATGGGTGGTGATAATGTAGCCAAGGTAAAAGGTGATGGGATGTGGGTGGCGCTGTGGTCTAAACCACTGAGCCTCTTGGGCTTGCCGATCAGAAGGTTGGCGATTCGAATCCACACAACGGGATGAGTTCCCGTTGCTCTGTCCCAGCTCCTGCCTAACTAGCAGTTCGAAAGCATGCCAGTGCAAGTAGATAAATAGGTACCACTGTGGCAGAAAGGTAAACGGCGTTTCCATGAGCTCTGGTTTCTGTCATGCTTTCCCGTTGCGGCAGAAGCAGTTTAGTCCTGCTGGCCACATGACCCGGACAGCTGTCTGTGGACAAATGCCGGCTCCCTTGGCCTGAAAGTGAGATGAGCACTGCAACCCCATAGTCACCTTAGACTGGACTTAACTGCCCAGGGGTCCTTTACCTTTTTTTACCCTAATGCAGCCAATGGGAACGTATCCACCTGATGGGAACGTATCCACGTGATGCCAGCCCTGGTAGGTAATGCCAGGCTAAATGCTTACAGGGTTCCAGGCAGCTTCATGTACTCAAATAAATCCAGGCTAGTCCATGAGTCTCAGAACTCAGCAGCGAGGAAAATAGAGACAAATCTGGAACGACTTGGCTCTGCCTCTCATTGGCTCTGAATCCACCCACTATAGGGCTCTTTGACTTCTGCCCTGTCAGCTCCAATGGGCACCAGCCACCACTGTCTAGCCGGCCTCTTTATATCTATTTCATGGCACACTGGGTTTGTCTGTAGTGAAGGGGAAGAAGGCATCGCTCTGCAGGAGTCAGTTTGTGCTCGCAAGCCTGGGGTGCAGGAATCAAGAGCAGGTTTGACCCTAGAGCCATGCAGTGGCCGGTGTAGCAAACCACACAGCAGTGCTCATTTTCCCCAACTCCACTCTGGGAGGAAGCACCATGGGACATGCATTAGCTTGAATGAAATATCAAGCAGACACGGGCTTTGCAGTATTATGTCAGATGGAAATAAGTTGTCCATTGCATTAAACCTTAGTGAAGAAAGTTCCTGTGAGATCTCATTTTTGTGACTGAAAGATGCACACAGGAGAAATGTCTTAGAATCACAGAATGGTAGAGCTGGAAGGGACCCTGAGGGTCATCTAGGCCAACCCCTGCAATGCAAGAATCTCTGAATTGTACATGACAGGTGGCCATCCAACCTCTGCTTAAAAACCTCCACCACCTCTCATGGGAGTTTATTCCATTGTCGAGCAGCTCTTACTGTCAGAAAGTTCTTCCTGATGTTAAGTCAGAAACTCCTTTCTTGGAACTTGAATCCATCAGTATGGGCCCTAATCTCAAGAGCATGAGAAAACAAGCTTGCTCCATCTTCCAAGTGACAGCCCTTGAGATACTTGAAGATGGCTATAGTAGCATCTGCTCTCACTCTGCTCATTTCCAGGCTGTCGTGGTCTGGTCTATGGGCAATCAAAGTCCTGGCTGAGGACATCAGGACCAGGGGCAAGATGGCGGGGTGGAAGCAGGAATGAGAGTCCAGAAGCCAAGGGTCCGAGGGTCAGGAAGCAGGGAGTCACAAAGTCAGGGGTCCGAGGATCAAGAAGCAAGGAGTCACAAAGTCAAGGGTCTGAGGATCAAGGAGTCAAGGAGCCCAACACAGCAAGGCAGGGAGCGTATTGTTGTGCCAAAGAGCTGAAGGGAAAGGCTGACCTTATATCCCTTCCTGGGCCTTGCCACCAGGTGCTGTGAGTTACCAATCGGCCTCACCTGTGCCTTGCCTCTTCAGAACAAACGTAGGAAGGCCCCAGTCCTGCAAAGTCCTACTGGTCACATGGCCTGGCTCCTGCATGCACTCCTGACACAGGCTAAACATACTCACTTCCCTCAACCGTTCCTCATAAGGCTTGGTTTCTGCTTCCTTGATCATATTGATCCTCCTTCTCTGCACATGTCCCAGTTTATCCATCCTTAAGTTGTCTTGGTGTGAATTGGCTGTAAGGGCCGAACTAGGCATGTAACCTTTCCTTGAGAAACTTATTAAAATTGAAAAGTAACTTTGGGATGCTAGGACCAGGAGTGTAAAAGCAGCAGAGGAGAGAGGGAGATGCTTAACCCTGTCCCCATTGTCCATATTTTCTCATTGAAAGTTGCCCAAACCAGCTGCCTTCAGACATGTGGTGCAAAAGGCTCTAATGTATCCTTAGTTGGTGTATCAAGACTCTAGGTTGATTGGATCTGTGCCGACTTCAGCATGTAATGAAAAGGTCAAGCGATTCCCTTTGCTTCGTATGAGGGATTGCTCTGCTAGCGAGCCTTGGCAGTAAGTGCCAAATCCCAAAGTGGTAGCCATCTGCTGTATGAAGATCAGGAACACAAGAACAGCCTGCTGAATCAGGCCAATGGCCCACCTGTCCCAGCATCCTGTTCTCACAGTGGCCAAGCCTTGGGAAACCTGCAAGCAAGATCTGCACACAATAACACGCTTTCCTCCTGCAGTTTCCAGCCACTGATATTCAGAAGCATCGCTGCCTCCGACTGTGGAGATAGGTACCTTTAGTGGCACCTTAGAAGTGAACGAATGTACAGGTGAAAAATTAGAATATCGTGGAAAAGTTCATTTATTTCAGTAATTCAACTTAAAAGGTGAAACTAATATGTGAGATAGACTCATGACATGTAAAGCAAGATATGTCAAGTCTTTATTTGTTATAATTGTGATGATTAATGGTGTTTCACCTTTTAAGTTGAATTTTACTGAAATAAATGAATTTTCCCACAATATTCTAATTTTTCGAGTTTCACCTGTATTGTGGTGTAACCATTTTGTGAACCTGAGTCTTCTTTATCAGGTGCATTCAATATTATCCCCCATTCACTATATATGTGTGTTTGTGCAGCACTCAATTTCTCTCCGCTCTGAACACGCACACACACTTGCCCATTCACCATAGTCATTGCTGGTCAACAGTAGGTGGCAATGTTGCACAAATTAATGGGCAGTGCTGTCCAACCTCTAGGGATTAAGGCAGCATGCTTCTGAATACTAGTTGCTGCAGGCTTCCCAGGAGGCGTCTGATTGGCCACTGGGAAACTGGATGTTAGAATATGTGGATGTTTGCTTTGTTCATACATTCGTATGTGCTAAATTCATGGCACTTACCATGAATCAGGGGCTCACAGTGGCTCACAGTTATAGGAGCAGGTGGGCCAGGGAGTGTTAAAGCTTTGTGCCAAGTTGTGCCTTGCACATATCTGTTAGAATTCCTGGCTGCGTGATTGAAGCCATGGTGTTGTTGTCTTTCACAGGATGTTATATGTTTTGGCTCCACAGAGTGGGAAGTGACGGAGACAGGATGTTTGTGTTACTGTGTTCTGTGAAGTTGGACTATTGTCCTTTGTTCTTTTTCTCTTTGCTGTCTGATGCTAGAGAGAGAGGGAGCCATGTTGCAGTGTTCCATGTGTGTTTATATGTAAATAAAGTAGATTAGCCAAAATGCTGAGTTGCTGAGGTTCTGTTACGCAAGTTGCGCAAACTCTGCAGATCCCTAAGTGTGCCGGTGTCGGTTGACATTGGTCACTGTGATGTTCGGGCTGAAGAAAGCTCATGAAGCTCCCGAATGATCGACCAGGAGGGAGAGAACATGCCAGTCAGGCATGTGTCTCTGCTAGGGTCCTACTCGAGTGTAGGCTGAACTCCTGACAATATCAAGCCCAAAGTATTCAGTAGTGCAAATCTAGCTTGCACGGTATCACATGTTAGGAATGGAGGATAAATTAGGTTGTTAGGATTTTAATGCAACCTTACCTAATTTGCATTTTCTGAAATGTTATCATTATTATTAATAATGCATATATTTTAAAGTTGTGCAAATGTTTTCACAGATGTTTAAAGGACACCCTGCCCAAAACAAGATGTTGGTATTGTTACCAGGCACAGTGCAGGTCTTGTTGCTTTTATTAGCATCCTTGAATTAGGATCAAGATAATTTGCAAACCATGCTAATGCACAATAGAGAGAGAAGAAACAAATAAATATGACTGGTACTTATTTTATTTATGCATTTGAATCGTGGCTCCTTTTTTTAGCACATTCAAGGTGGGTAATAATAAAGCAAAGCAAAACCACACAATAAAACAAATGGAAGGGGCAAAGCTCAGTGGCAGAGGGCAGGTTTTTGTGCCATCTCAAAGTAGGGCAGGAGGACCTCTGTCTGAAGCCTTAGAGCACCCTGCCTTGAATGGTAGATATATACACAAATGGGGGGGGGCAGGGGTTCAGGCCAGCATACAAAGACACAATATATGGCAAGCAAAGTACAATGAATTGTATTCGTCACAATTACAAGAAACAGCCCAATTTCTTGTCTCAGGAGTAGCTTCTCAGTGTTAATTCTGTTGTATGGGTCTGAGAAGGTGCTCTTGAGACAAGAAATTAATCTTCTCAATAGAATTACACTGCATGGGTTTAACACACCTTTTGATTTGGGCTGTTTCTTATAATACCTCTTTAAGAAACCTTTGGTGTTTCACATTTTCTTCTCATAAATGTCCACTAGTGGGCTTCCTCTGTGCTCTGCTAGCCAGCATGCAGCAGGTACCTCAACTGGTACCCGATGTGGGACCTTGTTAACTTCACAGGGTGAGTCAGCTTGCTCACGGTCTGGAAAAGTTTACATTGCACTGTATATTATTTGGCTTGCATTGCTACCATTTTCTTTTATATTGTTATCTGAAGAAGGAGTTTCTCTTCGAAACTGGGATCACTGGGCTCCAGTCCTGTTTACTACAGCTGCTCCACCACTTCCAATAATTTTCTTGTATCAGAAATGAAAATATATCATTAATCGTAATATTGTACTTATTTTGATCATTCTGGAGTATGTATTGCATGCCTTGCAGGTACATTGCGGGTACATTGGGACGAATACAATTCATTGTACTTTGCTTGCCATGTACAGTTGTACCTCAGGTTAAGAACTTAATTTGTTCCGGAGGTCCATTCTTAACCTGAAACTGTTCTTAACCTGAAGCACCACTTTAGCTAATGGGGCCTCCTGCTGCCGCCGCGCCACCGGAGCACGATTTCTGTTCTCATCCTGAAGCAAAGTTCTTAACCTGAGATACTTTTTCTGGGTTAGCGGAGTCTGTAACCTGAAGCATATGTAACCTGAAGCGTATGTAACCCGAGGTACCACTGTATTGTGTCTTTGCATGCTGGCCTGAACCCCTATTTTTTTTATTTGTGTATGTTTTTATATAGCGGGTTCCTTATTTTTGTGTTTAATGGTAGATAGATCCTGACCTAGATGGGCCACCGCAAAGCACAGACAGATCAGTACAAGGCAGTTTCTGAAGGCAACAGAATAAAACAAACAAACCAGGAGGCAGTAAAAAAACTCAAACACAGAAACAGGAGCAAATGTTCTGAAAGGCAGATCTAATGCCATTCAAAGCGCAATGGAAGGGGTCAACTTCCACATAGCACCTAAAGAATGGATGCTTAAGAAGAGAATTTCATCATTTGGCTGATCAAATCTATGAAAAGCAAGAAAGTGCAGGGCAAATAAGAAAAACTTAGTACATTTACCATAATGGCGAATGCCTCATCTACCAGTAAAATCCACTAAAACTTGCATTGGCCACTGAGACATTCACAAAACCTATGGACAATTCCACAAATGATTATCCAAAGCAATTCCAGAAACCCACTCATTTTCTTCCAGAGAAACATTTGAGAACATACAAACCTGGAACGGATATTTGTAAATGCTTTTAGACTTCCCTGTTATTACTTTTCCTTTCGCATTTTGAATTTGGAAAGCATAAAGTATGAATTGGCATAAGCTTTCAGCTGCCGAACACTGTCAAAAACTGCATACCATTGCACATTGTATGTCAGAGACAAAACACCATTGCATGCCAATAATATTTGACAATTTACATTAAATTCTAATACAGTGGTACCTCAGGCTACATACGCTTCAGGTTACACACTCCGCTAACCCAGAAATAGTGCTTCAGGTTAAGAACTTTGCTTCAGGATGAGAACAGAAATCGTACTCCGGCGGTGCGGCAGCAGCTGGAGGCCCCATTAGCTAAAGTGGTGCTTCAGGTTAAGAACAGTTTCAGGTTAAGTATGGACCTCCGGAACAAATTAAGTACTTAACCCGAGGTACCACTGTAATCAAATACGGCATGCCATTCCTCAAACCCTAACTGCCAGTGGAACTCTGAAACTACCTTTAGATCTTGAACTGAAATATCATTAGATATCAGAGAAAGATAATTTCTGGAGCAAATGCTGGAGTTTCTTTTTTTTAGCAAATACCAGGTGGACATTGTCTATCCACATTTATGGAGGGGAATTTTGGGGAACAAATTGTTTCAGTTCCACCCTGGTCGTAGCTGGGGAGGTTTCCAACAGCTCGGTTTTGCTTTGTGTAGATGCTGAGCTCCGCAGCCAACACCTCACCTGCTGTTCGTCTCATTAGAATTTCCTGCCTGCCTTACAAAATGTTTCGCTGTGAAGAGCGTGGACAACAAAAGGATTTTAAGACTACATATGAAAAGGCTGTTGTGTGAGAGAAGGGGGGGTATCAGGATTGGAGGGGGAAGGATGGGGGGATGCGGTATTTAATCTTTTCCTAACCCCCCCCCCCCGTGCAAACTTGAGTACCTCCTTTCCTGAGCCTCAGCTTGAGGAGTGTATTGCTATTCACATTAGCTCATTGCATTTCTTAATCCATGATAAATGTTGGGAAAGATGGTGTTACGTGTGGTGGAAATCCAACCAGACCACATGAAAGGAAATTAATGAAACAGAGTCAATCCTATTAGTTCCGGCCTGTATGGCTTTGAGGTAGAGACGGAGGGATGGAGGAGAGGAGGAGGCCTTTACCAGCGCTGCAGAGGAATGGGGAGAGGGGCAGGGGCTCACGGAGCTGAGCCATTGCTCAGTGCCATGCGCTGGAAAGGCAGCATGATCCACTGAGAAGTGGAGTACAGGATCAGGTTTAAGGTGCTGGTTTTAACCTTTAAAACCCTATACGGCCTAGGACCCTCGTACCTGAGGGACCGCCTCTCCTGGTATGCCCCACAGAGGACCTTACGGTCTTCAAACAAAAACATCTCGGAGGTCCCGGGCCACAGAGAGGTTAGGCTGGCCTCAACCAGAGCCAGGGCTTTTCGGCTGTGGCTCTGATCTGGTGGAACGCTCTGTCACAAGAGACTAGGGCCCTGCGGGACTTGACATCTTTCTGCAGGGCCTGCAAGACAGAGCTGTTCCACCAGGCCTTTGGCCAAGGCACAGCCTGACCCCCTCCTTTGGCAATCCTCACAGAACTCTAGCCCAATGGTTGCCATTAATCTGATTTGAATTAATTTTAGAATGAAATGATTTTAGAATGTTGTATCATTTTAATGTTGTTAGCCTCTCTGAGCCCTCAATATATAAATAAATAATAATAATAATAATTATTATTAAGAAAGGCATTGGTCCTGTTCTCTGACACTGAGTTGATGAGTGGCCTTTGACAACTCACATAGCCCTTCACATTCCTCTCTAATGCTCCTATTTAGTTTTGGACCAGAGGGAGGGAACCTCTGGCCCTCCAGGTGTTGCTGGACCCCGGCTCCCATCAGCTCCAGCCAGCCTGGCCTGTAGTCAGGAAGGATGGGCGTTGTTGTCCAGTAACTTCTGGAGAGTTGCAGTTTCTCCATCCCTGCTTCAAGGTGTGTGTTGGTGTCTGTATGTGCAAGAGACTGTGGGGTGATCACCCAACAACGAGTAGACAGCCCCAGGAGGGGTTGCAAAATGGCAATATGTGCTCCCTGTCTGAAAAAAGATTAGCTACCCATGCTTTAAATCACACCAAGAGAGCAGTTTCCCACGCTCTCAGTGCTGCAGCATGGTGAATTCCAAGCTTCTTGTCTTCATGGAATCTTTATCACCGTTATTTGTTTGCCGAGGAATATCTCTGCACTGGGGTTCAGGAACAGGGGTTAGCAAACCTGCCAAGGTTTGTGCTTCAGCAAGGGACCCATTGCCCCTCCTGGAGCTCCCTGGCTTCCTTCCTGCTGCATCTCCTAACTCTTTCTCTTTGCTTTCATCTGTCCACAGCAAGAGATAGCAAGAAACAAGGACATAAGAAAACATTTCCCCCTGTCCCACCATGTCTTTGTTGCATGCAGCGTTGTTTCCATTCTGCTGCAGTTCATCCTCTGCCAAAAATTAGCAAGTTCTCTTCCCATCTCTGTTTTCTTCAGACATTCCTAGCAAGAGAGCAAAGATGGAGAATTTCCATTGCCCTAGACTGACCTAGGACACTTTGGTACCCGAGGCAAACCACAAAATGGCAACCCCCCTCCCCCCACCAGAGTGGCTGGAAACCAAAACAGATCCACCTCATGCTGCAACATTTTGTCGCAGGTGCTGCTTGTGGAAACAAAATCCTGGAAGACAATGGAATTTGTCTGATCTTTGGGCTAGATCCAGGCTGAGTTAGCTGAAATTAGTGGGGCCATCCTTCTTCCCTCTGGATAAATCCCAAGGAATCTTGGGATGTTGCTGACCAGCTTTTTATCTGCAAAGAGCAATAAATTTCCGTGACAGCTGGGTGGTCTGATCAAGGATGCCAAGAGGAACATTCACTGGAGTCGTATTTAATGGCAGTGGTGATAGGAAAAGACAGGCATGTCCAATCTCACAGGCACATGTTCCCTCACCCACCCCCTGGGATCTGGCTAGGAGAGGCACGTCTGTCGGCAACAAAACCCTGGCACCACCCAAAGAATGTCTGTGTGGCAGCTTCTGCAGCCACAAAATATCACTGGATTGGGACAACAGTGCCACAGAGAAATAACAGAAGCATAGTGCATGTTGACAGGAGATATGGACAAATCTGTCAATTTCCATTAGTCTCATCTTTAGAGTAGATCCAGTGAAATTTATGGACCTGTTCATTTCAATGGCTCTATTCTGGGTAGGATTGTCATTGGATACAATTCAAAATTTCTAGACCAATTCGTGGAGGGTATGATTGTCAGCGGTCGCTAGTCATGATGGCGATGCTCTTCTTCCACTGCTGGAAATGTGGAGAATTTGTCCCCCATCCATCGCTGGGAAGATTAAGTGGGGTAAGTGTTGTTTCACTCAAGCACTACTTATGGGCTTCCCATAGGCATCTGCTTGGTCGCCCTGAGGACAGAAGATTGGACTCAGTGGGCCTTTGGCCTGATTCAGTGGGGCTCTGCTGACATTCTTACACATAGCCAGCTGAAGCCCGGCATTATAGCCAGCATTATATCCATTTACTTAGGTGCACCATCAATGAAGGGAAATTCAAAATGGTGGCCCTTGGCCACTTGCCACTGCCTGATGTCTGGACCCATTGCTAAGCCCATAGCCGGAGCCCACTGATGTAGGAGGCAACCCCACAAACCCAGAGCAGTTCCTAATCGGGATGGAGTATATAAAGGCTACAACATGGACCAGAAAGGGTTTCAAATATACTTCCTGTTCAACTGTAAGGGAGCAGTTTAGGAGACCACCTCTCTCCATACAGTATGAACCTACCTGGACCCTGAGACCATCGCCTGAGGCCCTTCTTTGTCTGCCTCCTCCACAAGCGGTCTGGAGGGTGGCAACATGAGAATGGACCTTTTCTGTGGTGGCTCCCCATCTGTGGGAATGCACTCCCCTGGGAGGTTTGCCTGGTGCCTTCACTATACACCTTTAGGCACCAGGCGACAATATTCCTGTTCAACCAGGCCTTGGGCTGATTAATATTCCATGGCTTTTTAAATGTGTTGTGGGAGGGAGGGTTTATTGGTTTGTGTTTGTTCATATTTTTATTATGCATTTTGTGTGCTTTATATTGCAATTTTATTTTGTGAACTGCCCTGAGATCTAACAGATGAAGGATAGGGTACAAATTTAATAATCATTACCATCATCATCAACAAGTCACAGCAGGCTTTAGGGTCGCACAGAACATCTCTGAAAGTGGGGAGGCTTCCACGTAGCTCGAACTACACAAATGGTGCTGTGCTACTTTCATATCTTGAGGGGGTGGGTTAGCAAAAAGCAGGATAACTTTGGTTTCCTTTCGGTCATCCAGCCACCTTGCGGCCAGGGCCACGAGAGCCCCTTGCTAATGTCTGCTCCTTCTTCCTCTGAATGTGCTGAAAAGCAGCCTTTGGCTGCTCCTCCCTTTTCTCCCCCTCCCCCCCCAAAAAAATCATCCCTCACAGAGTGGGAAAATAACTGGAACAAAGCAGAGCTGGATCAGTATTAGACCTGGGGTTCTGAGCAGCCCCCCTTTTGTTCAGTGCCAGCTGGGAATGAGTCACAAAACAGAAGCCCCTTCCCCTTGTAGCCCGGGCCACCTCCATTGAGCGGCAGTGAAGCAGAAGCCGGCTCTGTCCTCAGCACTTTTCTTTTCTTCTCCCCCTCCCCTCATCCCCCCCCCCAGCTCCCCACAATGCAGCACAACAAAAACCTCCTCCCCAGGCCGGCTTTCTCCTCAGACGCGTTTCCCTTTTATTGGGCCTGCCCTGCAAATGAGATGTACTTTCTGCTTTAACTAACTCAGGGAAACATTCGCAGACTCTATCTTTCTTTTCAGAGGGTTAGGGCTTGGCAGCCAAGAGGTTGAGGAAGCCGGAGGAGGGACAGGGGTAGCCAGGGGGTGATGGGGAAGCGGTTGCTATAGGGATGGTGTGCAGGCTGCCAAGAGGTGCTGTGGGGGACCACCACCAGGTCCCAGAGAATGCCAGGCCTTCCTCGACACTGCTCACCTGCAGGGAGGAGGTGGGGGGTGGTGGACAGGGGCACAGAGGCCTTCTTTTTCTTTTCTTTCCACCCCCCTTTGGATACAGACCTTGATGTGCTCCGCTTCCCACTTTGTTGGCTTCGGAGCCTCTCGGAATGCAAACCAGGCCCGAAGACAAAGGTCTCCGTGGTGGAGAGGGGTGGGTGGGAAACGGCTTCTCCTCAGGAGGCATTTAAAAAGCCCCGTCCTCCTGTTGGGATGATTAGGGACCAATTTAAAGGTCACTTTGGGAGAAAAAAGGCCCACGCTGCTCGCGGTTGTGTTGGGACTACCTGCCTGCTAGGCAGGAGTGTGTCTCCGTAGCCCCCACTGGGCTGCGGGTTCACAGGTGAAAACAAGGTGGGGGGGGGAGAGAGGCAAGCAAAAACCATTGCACACGACCACAGGGACGGCAGGCACCAGGAAGGGCGGGAACTGGCTCCCCGAAAGGCTCTGCTCCAGCAGATGTAGGCATTTCAACTGTCTGCATTTTTCATGGCAAATTATTGTGCCTGCTGCTGGTAAATAGGGGGGGGGGGGGGAGAAAGTGCGAGACTGGCTAAACTACGCTCAGATTAAAGAAGTCTTTAAAAATGACAAAAAGTTAGGGTTCCAGGTGGAGAAATCGAAGTTGGAAACAGAACTGTTAGAGCCTAAGACTAAGGTACTTTCAAGAATGTATAACTTGCTGTTAAAATGGAATACACAAGATGAAATGGTTAAATCGGCTATGATAAAGTGGGCACAGGACATTGGGCACAACATTATGTTTGAGGACTGGGAAAGGTTGTGGACCATTGGGTTGAACTTCACTGCATGTAATGCTTTGAAGGAAAATGTAATGAAAATGATATATAGATGGTACATGACCCTAGTTAAACTTGCCAAAATATACCATTTGTCTGATAATAAATGTTGGAAATGTAAAGAAAATGAAGGAACATTCTTTCACCTCTGGTGGACGTGCCCTAGAGTGAAGGCTTTCTGGGAAATGATATATAATGAGCTGAAAAAGGTATTTAAGTATACTGAGTTGACTTTCTTTAAGTATACCTTCACTAAGAAACCAGAGGCCTTCCTTTTGGGTATTGTCGGCCAGAAGGTGTTAAGGAAGGACCGAACATTTTTTATGTATGCAACAACAGCAGCAAGGATACTTATCGCTAAGCACTGGAAAACCCAAGATCTACCCACACTGGAAGAGTGGCAGATGCAGCTGATAGACTATATGGAACTAGCTGAGATGACCGGCAGAATCTGAGACCTGGGAGAAGAGAAGGTTGAAGAAGACTGGAAGAAATTTAAGATTTATTTTAAAAAGCATTGTAATTTGGTTGAATGTTAAGAAGGATGCTAGATCATAAATAATTGAGCACCACTAAACTAGATGGAATTAGGATGACAAGTGAGATTGAGGAAAAAACAAAAACCTTTGGGAGGATTATTAGATTATATTTTAAATGAATGGGATATAAGAATGTAAACAAGATGATAAATTGCGGGTAAGAATTGACAATGATGTAAGTGGGAGCGGGAGACGTGAGGGAGTCCAATGAAGCTAAGAAAATATGTTATGATATATGTTTCATTGTTTTTTATTTCTGCATTTATGTTTAAAATTTTTAATATATATATATATATATATATATATATATATGAATTCATATATTTATAAAAGCAACATTTAACAATGCATTAGATTGGGGGATTCTTTTTTTTTTTTTTTTTTGCAAATATATGCATATTAGGCAAAATTGCATAAAAATGTATGTGTGTCCGGAGAAATTTACACGCCGCTGAACAAAAATTCATATACGAGGGTAAATGTATATTCTCAGTGAACGCGTCATACAAAACTGCATTATGCTAGGGGAAATTGCTTTGCAAAATTGTGTATATTAGGCAAAATTGTGTGCAAATGCATATAGCACTAAAAGGCTAATGCATTTTCATGAGAACTTTAGCAAAAATGCAAACTGATGTGAAAATGTGGAAAACTGAACTTAAGATTGGAAAAATGAGAAATCACAAGAAACAAATTGCAAGAGTCACCCATCCCTATTGGTAAAGCACTGCTTGGTGAATGTGTGTTGAAGCTTTTGTCCAGGTGTATAAATATGTACTCCCTCTTGTCTCATTCTGCCTGCCCTATCCTAGGATGTATTGAATTTGTACATGTGCTGTTTCTGGCATTCTGAATCTGAATATGTGCTTTCTGTCTTGCAAGGAAATACACAGTTTGAGAGAAAGATAACAAAAGTTCTTTGGCAAAACATGCCATGGAAGTGGCAGATTTGGGAATAGCTACTCTCATGCTCGCATAATGTAAACAAGAGTATTTATGTCAAACGTTGAGAAGAAATTGAACGTGCTGAGGCGGTGCTTGTGTTTAATCAGCCTGGGGGTTGGGAGAGAAATGCAAAATGTCTAGCAGGTGAGACTGTCAGGAAGTAAGCAAAAAAATGGGGGGTGGGGTGGGGAGGAAGAGTCTGTGGATTTAAAAAGGGAAACAAATATAAGGAACAGCCCAGTACCAAATTGGAGGCCAAAGAAATGTAAATGCTTTTGTCAACAGTGTGCAAAAGCAGGAAAACTCCCACAAAGGACTATAAATCCTTCAGGGGACTGACCTCTTTTTGCTACAGAAAATGGCCGTATTGTGCATTATTAAAAGAGGCCCTGCGTTGGGCGAAGGAACAGAACTTTTGTGAGCTTCAGGACACTTGGCAAAACTGAACAGGAGCAAAACAGACTAAGCAGAGTTCCCCTCCTGCTCCCCCAAAATATTGCCTCAAATATATTGCCAAGCTTTAAGCTTTCTTGTTAATGTGCACGTAGTCTAACAGCCAATCCAACACAGCCATCGGTTGGCTGGTTTGTTGCCACGGTCTTCTCACAACTCTCCTCCCGTTGAGGAGCAAAGCAGAGGAGGAGGTTGCCAATGGAGGGCGCTTGGTGTTTCAGTAGCAGCAGCAGCAGGAGGCTAAGCAATAGCAAGGAGGGGCCTGTGCAAATAGGTAAGTGAGCTACTTGTGTGCTCCTCTTCCCTCACACACTGGGAACCCATTTGCCTGCTCCTTTGCGTCTGCTGCCACCACCTCCTTCTCCCTTGTGGCAGTGAAAGGACCTTGTAGCTGAATGCAGCTGGGCCTGCTAGGCTGTGGGATCTGGCCTTGGACCAGAGCATTTTATCACTTGCAACCTCACGAGTGCCTTCTGGTGAATATTCCCAAGCAGAAAACAAGACTTTTTGTGAAGTGCACCAAATTGTACCGCAGGTATGGTGGTGACCCTCCAAATGACGGTTATTCCACAAGTGCATTTGATGCAATAAAGCTGGGAGATGAATTTAATTTCCTCTGTGGCAAAATGCTGCAAATGAAGGGTGGATGAATTCTTGTGGTGCATGGGAGTTTCCTCAGAAGCACTCCCACTGGCTTCAACAGACTTGCTCCCAAGTAAACTCGCGGATTATCGCAGTCTCAATTTCATTCAGTATGTGGAACGCAGCGGTTTAATAAAGTTTTAAAGTCAGAGCCTGAAGGGTTTGTTACTCTAGCACCGTTGTATCCATTGGCCAGGACACTGGAAGAATGCTACACAATGAAGCAACAACAGCAAATAAAGCTGAGGGATCTGGGTAGCAGGGAGGAAGAGAGAGTCTCACAAAACTTCTCTTACCTCAAAACAACCATCAACATTTAAATACTTTTCTGATGAGCAGCACTTCTTACTAAGAAGTTGTGTAAAATGTTACATGCCTGCCTTTTCTTCTGTTGTCACCAATAAAGGGGCCCAAAGATTGCTTTAAATTAGAGCTGAAAATTCAGCTGAGGGGCCTTGGGTTTCTGTGACAGGGCCAATTTCCCACATGCCCCACCAGGCCCATGGTTTGCAGGGGGAAATGATTTCCGTACCCCTTAGCTTCTCAACCTTATGGTTACTTCTCCACATTTCCACACAAATTTGTGAATATCGTTTTTTAAAAGTCCTCATGAAAATTCATTGACCTGCAAATCCCTCCTAACATGCACCTGGGCTCGTATGCCATTTTGCCTATTTATTTTATTATTATTTATTAAATTTATATACCGCCATTCATTTGAGGATCACGGGGGTAGTTTACAACACAAAAATGCACGACATAATAATAAAAGTAAAACAATAAACCCCAACCCCCACAGTTTAAATATACACATATTTGCAAAACCATTTTCCCCTAAATATAATGCATCTTTAAAAATTGTTTTCAGAAATATATGCATTCCAATGCACAGTTTACTCAAATATAGGCATTTTTGTACGCACTAATTGGCAGGAGAACAGCCCTGTGGGATTCAGAGAAGTGTAGATTTCTAGGATCTATGTGTTTCAGTTACCATATTGTTTCCGATAGGGTGAATTAGGCAAGTTCGCCTTTCAATGCAAAGCGAAATGAATTTTGCCTTAATCCCCAGCTAAGTCCCTGCCTTGCTACCTACACCATATCTGGCTAGCCTCAACATTGTGCTTAAAGGGAAAATCTACAAAGGCATGCAGAAAGAAAATCTAGACTAAGGGCAACTCTCTATTGCTGTCATTACACTGACCTCGACACAACCCCAAGGAACACAAGGGCTAAAGCACTTAATCTTTATTGGGGTTTATGGGTGCCTCTTTGAAATGCCTGCATCCTGACTGGTCTCCAGGGATGACCAGGAGTGGCTGAAACTTGCCCTTTGTGTTGACCTTTCTACTTGACACCCCCCAGCTGGCCTGGGGAGGAAAGCGCTGAGGTCATTGCATGTCTAAGACCGCGATCCCAGTTCCCACATCTATCTGGCAGTCGGAGTCTGTAAGGAGAGAGCAAGGCCTTGGATTTGAGCACATGTAGTCTGTAAAGACATGGCAGCAGAGCCACACTAACAACAACCTTGTCCACCAATGAGAATCCATGCTTCACTTTGTTGTTGGTGGTTTAGCTCATTGGAAACATGACTTTCTCTTACTTCTAAGGACTTTACAAATTCTTATTCTTATTCTTATTATTACTATTACTAAGTCATATCCAACTAATGTCTACTTGGAGTAGATCCACTGAAATTAATGGACCTAAGTAAGCCATTTCTATTGATTTCAATGGGTCTCCTCTATGCAGGATTAGATTCAACCCATTGTTATTTTAGATATATGCCTAAGATATAATAGCCAGCCCACTGACCATCCAGTCAACCGCCAGCAGCTTGCCTGAGGCCAAGAATGAGTACACCTGTCATTTTTTGTTTCTTTCAGTTTCTCATATTTCCACGTCAGTTTGCATTTCTTTAATTTCTTTAAAAAATCCTTCCCGAAATTCACCAGCATTTTAATGCAAATTTCTCCCAATACACAATTCTGTTTGCAATTTTGCCTAATATAACATTTTTGCAAAGCAATCTCCAGTAATAGAATGTCTGTTTCATAAGTTGTTTTCATTAATGTGCACATTTATGTGCAAACTTTGCCCTAGTATATGCATTTTTTGGGTGCCCAATAACTTCCTAGAAAACGGCGTTGAAAAATTCAGAGGCTTTCAAAGTAAAGCTATGTTTCGGTTTGTGCATTGTTTCAGAAGCGCGAATTAGGTAAGGTTGCCTTGAAATGCAAACTGAATCAAAGTTCTTCCCTGCCCCTACCTGAGACACAGAGGCTGCACTTGGCTCTCCCTCCCTGTCCTTGGATGGTGAAAAAACCTGTAGTCTCAAGAGGAAGATAATGCGAGCAGCACCGTCAGGTAACTCTCCACCCAATCGCAAGTAATCCTTAGCGTGAAATGGAATGAGAGGCAGTGGCAATGGCCATAATAACCCCAGAATAACTTGATTATTGCTATTATTTTGGAGGGGCAGGGAGCAGTCAACCGCAGAGCAATGCTGTGTACTGGAGAGAGGGAAGTAACCCCAATGTTACTTTGTGAAAGCTATCTCGGGGAGCTTTCTCGACTGAAAGTGGGATGGAAACAGAACCAAGAAAAGGAAAAAAAGGATGGGGAAGTATAGGAATGTGAGAAAATGGAAGGACACAGAGAGATGAAGGATCCCCTATAGGCAAGGTGAGGGATCCATCAGTTTCTGCCCAATGACACCACAAACACATGCAAGTCCTTTGAGCAGAAGAACCTAGTGGACACACAGTGGGCAAATGGGGCCTTTATCCTAACCCTTGAAGCAAGATCACTGCTTTCTGGCTCTCCAGCCTCGGATGAACACAAGATCCAATACCAGAAGATTTGGTAGCCATTTATCTCAGGTATTGCAATCCATGACTGACCTTGAATGCAAAAAGAAAAATGCAATAGTGAAATTAGAAGGAAGAGTAAGAAAGGACAGATGTGCAGGAGGTGCAGGTTCACGCTTCTGTTTTAAGAACAAATCTATGAATATTGGTATCCATGGAAGAGTCTCTATGAGCTTTGCAGAGAAAGAGAAGTCACATCCTTTGGCTCCTGGTAGATCTCTTCTTCTTCTTTGGCGATCACTCGTAGCCGAGTAAGATTGTCTTCCATAAACACGGTTTTAGCAATGAGTCCGTAAGTGACTGTGGAGGCCAATTCTGGATCCACGTGTCCTTCCACAGTGGGGACATTGGTTTCCGGGCGGGAGTTGATGATGGTGTCGATTTGCCAAGCGTGCCTTCCTCCTAGCACATTTCTCCCTTGCGTCCTGAATTTGAGTGTCTTCAAAGCCCATGACACCTTTGGTAAAGGCTGTTCTCCAACTGGTGTGCTTGCAAGCCAGTGTTCCCCAGTTGTCAGTGTTCATACTATATTTTTTTAAGATTTGCCTTGAGAAAGTCTTTAAACCTCTTTTGTTGACCACCAGCATTACGCTTGCCATTTTTAATTTCGGAATAGAGTACGCTCTGGAAGACGATCATCAGGCATCCACACAACATGACCAGTCCAACGAAGTTGATGTTGAAGAATCATTGCTTCTACACTGGTGATCTTTGCTTCTTCCAGTACACTGGCATTAGTTCGCCTGTCTTCCCAAGTGATGTGTAAATTTTTTCGGAGACACCGTTGATGGAATCTTTCGAGGAGTTGGAGATAGCGAGTAGGACCTGGTAGATCTACTCAGATGCTTATTACAAAATAAGGCTTGCTACCTTTCTGGCAAAGCTACAAAGCCAAAAAGTTCCACGGTCAAAGTGCAATGGTGAGACAAGACGCAAATGATCCAAAGTTTGAACTGTGTTAGGAACTGTGGTGGGTCCGGGGCACAGGAGAGCACCATGACCTCCATGGCTTGTTTGTGAGCTTCCCGGAGGCACCTGTTTGGCCAATGGTGGGGGAAAGGATGCTGCACTAGACAGATCTTTGGTCCAATCCATTGAGGCTCTTCGTACATTTCTGTATATGCAACAAACAGCATGAAATCAGATAGGAAAGAGCCACATTTGCTTGCTTGGCACTGGAAACGGGAGCCCTCAGCTCAGCTCCTGGTAAAACACAACCAGGCAGCTTGGATTGTTGTGTTGGTAGCTCGGCCAGGAATGGGAGAGAAAGACCTTCCTCACTTGGGACGTACTAAGTTGGGCATGAGGCGGGAGAGCAGCATAGTTAATAAGGAGTAAGAGTGATTGATGGTTTGTGCATTTGGGAGTTAAATGGGTATTAATTTCTTTAGGCTAATTTAGTTTGTTGAATGTGTTTGAGTCCATTAAAAAAAACCCAGAACCTCCCAGGAAACGAGTGGTTGTTTTTCTTTTTTTTAAGGAGAAGGGTGCAAAATCAGCAACGGTGATAACAATTGAGATGTTTGGATTCTCAGCAATGGAATGATGAAATAATTGGCCCTAGTGCAATAAATGTAATTGTAACTGTCTCGGGCATGTTGTGCCTCTCGTGACAAATGAAAATGTTTCAGGCTCCCTTCAAGACGCCCAGTTCCCCAGCCAGGTTGACAAAGGAGCAGCCGACAAGCGGTTAAATCTATCAGAGGATGGTCAATTTTGTTTGAAAACACTCCTTCCACCCCCCCCCCCAGACAAAGCACTGAGCCTTCTTTTATGTAGTCAATCTCCCCTCGCCAGGATGGCTGGAACTCAACTTTTCCTTGCCTTCTCCCAAAGGGGGGTGGGAGATAGAAGGCATTTTGCACGGAGGTTAAAAAAAAAAAGAGAGAGGGAGGGAGGGAAGGAAGGAAAGAAGGTTGGGGATGGTTTTTTTTAAAAAATGAGAAATGTCTGGCCTTCATGAAGGAAGCCACAAAGAATGTTTCCCTTTTCTTCGTTGATCATTTAATTTAGTTCTTCACAATATTGTGTAAGGGGGAGAAGAGAAAAGTGTGTGAGAGGGATCCCAGTGGAGATGCCCCCTCCCCGCTTTCTGATGTCACAGATGGTTCAGGGGACCAGCCCGCTCACAGCATGGTGCCTATATGCTTTCCTTCCCCCATTGTTCCCCCAGTTAAAAAAGAAGGGGGGAAATACAAAAGCAGTTGGAAAACATGCTTAATAACTAATTCCAAATAATTTCCCAAACAGAGGGCTCGGGCTAAGCAGAAGGGAGAGCTGTGCAGGCGCAAGCAGAAAGAGAGAGAGAGAAGGGGAAGGAGGGGGGGCACAACCTGCCCCCAAGGCTTCTTGGGCATCTGGACAAGAGTTTCTTTGGATTCCTTGCATGCTACTAGAGGGGACTTTGTTTCCCCCCCTGGAGCCAGCATCTTCCCCCCTTGGTGCCTTCTCCTCTGCAGGATGCTGCCTGAAGTTCTCCTGCTGGGTTTCGCCTTCCTTCCCTGGGTTTGGGGGGCTCAAACATGCCAATGCCGGTGCACCTGCCTGGCAGAGCAAGCGAGGAAGGCCCCGCAGGTGCCCAGCAGGCAGACGCGGCAGCTTCGCCACAGCCGCCCGCCTAGGCAGAGGCACAGGCTAAGAGGTAAGAGAACACCCCTCCCCACCTTTCTTTTCAGGGGGAAACAAAAAAACAAACAAACCACCAAGTTATAGGTTATAGGCCTGCGCTGACTTGCCAGTGGGCATTGCGGCCCACCTGTTTGAGTTCAGCTCTGGGGCTGGCGATCGGCGCCTCCTAGGAAGCGCGCCATGGGGAAATAATGACAGCTGTAGGGTTGCTGCAATAAACGTCAGTCAAAGCCGCAGTCGCTGGGAATGGTGGCGCAGTTGGTGCACAGGCTATCGCGGCACCACGGATGTGTACACTTGCGAAAGGAGACCACATGTGCTTTTGTAGCACTCAAGCAGTTTTGTATCGAAACCCGAGGAAGACCAGAATGAGAGAGAGCGGCCAAAGATGACTGGAGGAGGAGAAGGTGGTGTTTTTCTTTTATTATGTCACTTATGGGTATGTTGTCGCCCACCCATTTCCTGCATCATTTGGGATGGATTATAAGGCCTTTGGGGGCAGAGACTAAGGAAATAAGATGGGGAAACAGGGAGAGAGATGGGGGGAAGCATGCAAAGGAAGAATGGTGAAATATTGGGGATCCAGCAGAAAGCTCTCCTGTGGAAGAACTCTGTTCAGCCCCCTATTAGTTTCCGTGGAGTTTTGTGGAGGTGATTTTCCCAGTGAAATTGTACCCAGCCCAGTGGGATTTATGCCATGTGATGGGATAGGGATAGAGAAATCCTCTGAAATGTTTGTGTGGACTCCCAGCTCATAAGGGCTTTTGATAGAGTGCTTGGTCATTGTGCTTTTTTTTTTTTTTTTTTTTTTGCAGAAAACCCAATATTCTCTTAACTGCTTCTTACCTGCCCGGGCAAAAGACCAAATGTGAATACTGCTGGCTGCATTTCAAACTTCAGTGCAGTTTTACAAAAGTGTTGTACTACTTTCAAACATGTTTTAGAAATGATTTCTCTGCAGCACAGCTACAGAACGAATAATCTGTGACTGCAAAACATTAATGTAAAAGGTTGTATCATTATAACAGTGTTCAAAATAAAGCTACACTATGTGGACTGGACCTATGTTTTAGGTCTTGGGAAGACTTTTTACAGGGAGGGAGGGAGGACCTCGTATTCACTATTCAGTAACACAGAGGTCATGGCTCTGCTCTGAAAGTCAGTGAAAAGACAGTTGCATCTCTCTGTTGTCTTTGGACATTGATGCTGATCTCTCAAATGAACTGAATTCTTTTCTTTTTTGCCATTGTTTATTCCTATCTTGGAAGCCCCTGAAAAGTGTGGGGTGCATCCCAACTAAGTTTGTTGAACGTAGTTCCCATTGCAATAAATGGGACTTATCCTAATCCAAGGCTAACTGATTTCAATCAGAACTAAGTTCAGCTA
Source organism: Podarcis cretensis (assembly GCF_951804945.1). Taxonomy (NCBI): domain Eukaryota; kingdom Metazoa; phylum Chordata; class Lepidosauria; order Squamata; family Lacertidae; genus Podarcis; species Podarcis cretensis. The sequence continues at coordinate 33,851,037 of NC_137185.1, read as the reverse complement.
ACTTAGTCTGGATCCAACCCTAGGATTAGAAGAAAGAAAGAAATTACCTAGGTGTTTTAATGGTGCTGCAAATTACACTGAGGCTAAAACAACCTAACTGTAGGCTGATCATGATAAGCAAGATGAAGGGCTGAACTCTTTGTGTGAATGATGATAGTTGTCCACTGCTTAGAGAATCTTTTTATATTAAGAGGCATGAGTTGACATGAGTAAACAGTCAAACACCACCATCTATGTGCATACTCAATTGCTGCCGTAACACTTTAGTTTCCAAAGGAAATGTATGGAGCGCTTTGTTTATTTTCATTTTATGTTCAGCCTTTCCCCATCCTAAGATCCCCCAGATGTTTTCGACTGCAACTCACATCAGTCCCAGTCACCATGGCCAACACATACTGGGTGTGAACAAGGGGAGTTGTGCTTCAAAACCTTTAAGGGGGCACCGGGATGGGGAAGGCTGCTTTATTGATTTTATCCCCAGTGGAACAAATTTGTGTAATAGTTTGGCTCTAGCAGATGTGATAATTGTTAATCAGAGAAGGATGTGTTACAATTGCTGCATGACACGCACCATGTTCGCAAGGTGCATTGAGTGATATTCATGTGCAAAATCTTGAAATCTTGTAATAACAAGTTTATAACAATATATTAATTAATTAATTTGGTGAAATTATCAATTATATGATGCTTGATAAAATGCATCTTTGTCTGTTATTGCCACTAATATATGCAATTTCATGCACACTACCCTTTTATATGCATTTCTGTACACATTCCTTGGCCAGAAATCTGCATTGCAAAATTCAGAGAAATGCACATTTCGAAGGATGGCTCTGTTTTTGTTTCAGAAAGTGCGAATTAGGTTGGTTTGCTTTTAAATGTGAACCGAGCCATATTTCTACCCCCCCATCCCTAGTCGTCTGAATACAATAATCGGCCTTTGCAAAGTACAGGTTGGAATGGAACTGCCTCAATGGAGTGATCACGTGACTTTTGGGGAAGAAATGTGATTCTCTCACATTTGACTTCTTCTGGAATCAATGGGAGGTTGTTGTGTCACGTGTATCGAGGGTTGCAGGCCATCGCAATGTGCCATCGCAATGCACGCTATGCCCTGTGCCTCATGTAGCACTTTGCTGCTGATACTAGGCCATTGTGCCAGTGTTTGATAACAGAATACAACAAAGCCCAGAGCATTGCTTATAGAGTGCAGGGGCCTTAATTTGCAAGCCTAATACATGGGAAAGAGGCCATTCCTATGCACAAGGGATTGTAGGATTAGCTGCATCTCAGCTTGGCGGAACAAAGTTGGGGTGATTTACAGTGTCTAACCACTTCACAGCTGGCCTGTGTTTCCTAAGAGGGGTCTCATGTTCACACAAGTTTTCTGTATGCATGCACCTTCCAAAGCTACCATAGGCTGAACACACTCTATACCTTCAAAGCACGTTCAATGCAGATTCCTCTGTACCAAAAGAATTCTGGGCACTGTAGTTTGTTAAGCGTTGCTGTGAATTGTAACTCTGTGAGGGGTAAACTACAGTGCCCAGAATTCTTTGAGAGGGGAAAACATGATTTGAAGGTGCTTTAAAGGACTAGGATGTATGCAACCCTCAAAGAATTATGGGTTAACAAATTAGAGGGCCCAGAATTCTTTCAGGGAAAGAATGTGATTCGAAGGTGTCATGTGTATACAGCCTTACATGGCAGCAGTACATGTCAACATGCATCTTTAAATGGCAACTGCTACCCCAAAGCAACTGAAAGACTATGAGTGATCATGTGAATGCTGACTGAGGCTTTTAAATTTAAGATGTATGACCAGCTTTCACTTGGTCTCCTCAGTATTTTTGGGCCAGGATGATAATTTTGTAGTTACAGTGGTACCTCGGGTTACATACGCTTTAGGTTACATACGCTTCAGGTTACAGACTCCGCTAACCCAGAAATAGTGTTTCAGGTTAAGAACTTTGCTTCAGGATGAGAACAGAAATCGTGCTCCGGCGGCACGGCAGCAGCGGGAGGCCCCATTAGCTAAAGTGGTGCTTCAGGTTAAGAACAGTTTCAGGTTAAGAATGGACCTCCGGAACGAATTAAGTGCTTAACCCGAGGTACCACTGTATATTAACTGTGGGAATTTGCACAATGCATAGCAAGTATATGCATGCTTTGGGTATGGCTGACACATGCTTCTTATATTTTACTCCCCCTTGCAGCATTTGGGAGCAGATGGGCCACATTTTTACCAGGTATATAGACAGGAGGCATCTTTAGGATATGTTTCCAGGATCATATGAAGGGGCTGCAGTAGTTTCTGGGCTAATTCCAAAGTGCCATCTAATGGATCCCTGGACAAACTGCAGCCTGGAACAGCCCATGTCTCAATAACGGTAACAAAATCCTGCACTGTGCATTTCATTCATTATACCACAGCCATGGTTTCTCCCAAGAATCCCAGGAACAGTATTTATTAAAGGGTCTGGTAGTGGTAAGGAGATCTTTGCCCCCTGACCGGTGAACTACAGTTTTGAGAATGGTTTAACCATCAATTTCTCTTCCCAGAGAACCTTGGGGAATTGGATATTGAGTCACCAATATTGGGTTGTATCCAACATTAGTCCTACTCATAGACTCATTGAAGTTAGTGAAACTAAGCTAGGCCCCATTTATAGCAATATCCTGCCACTCTAAACAGCCATGGCATCCCTCAAAGAAAAATGGTGTAGCTTGTTAAAGTTCCTGAGAGTTGCTAGGAGATCTCTGATCTCCTCCCAGAACTACAAATTCCAGATTTCCCTGGGAAGAGGGATTGTTGTTAAACCACTCTGAGGATTGTAATCTCCTGATTAGGGATCTTCTAGCAATTCTCAGGAACTTTATCAAACTACATTTCCCATGTTTCTTTGAGAGAAGCCATGGCTGTTTAGGGTGCTGAGGGTTGTTATGGGACCCCTGTTCCCACCCCAGAGCTACATTCTCAGACTGGTTTGACAACAATCCTTCTTTCCAGGGATTTATATGGGATATAAAATTTTTTTTGGGGGGGAGGGGATGTCTCCCTGTAATGTGGACTCCCTCTTTAATGACTTGAAAGTGCTGCAGTTGAAAGTATAGGTGAACATGCCTCATACTGAGACAGATCCTTAGTCTATCTGGGGATCTCCAGAGGTTTTGGACCATAACTCTCAGCATCCCCAGTTAGTGGCCATGCTGGATGAGGCTGATGCAAGATGTGGCCAACAACATCTGGAGGACAGCAGCTTGGATAAGGCTGAACTACAATTAGCAGAAACTCTCCAGAGTATCAGGCACTTGACCTCCTTAGTTGGAGATGCTAGAGATTAAACATGGGTCCTTCTGCATGCAAAGCACTTATCTCACGGTGCGGAAGGGGGCAGAAGTCATTGTATATCACCAATCAGCATAACATTTGTACAGTACATGCTAATTTATATCTATAGATACACATTTAGAAACAATTACAGTGGTACCTCGGGTTACAGACGCTTCAGGTTACAGACGCTTCAGGTTACAGACTCTGCTAACCCAGAAATAGTACCTCGGGTTAAGAACTTTGCTTCAGGATGAGAACAGAAATCGTGCAGTGGCAGTGGGAGGCTCCATTAGCTAAAGTGGTGCTTCAGGTTAAGAACAGTTTCAGGTTAAGAACGGACCTCCGGAACGAATTAAGTTCTTAACCCGAGGTACCACTGTACTAACATTCCTCTCAGTCTGTGCCTGTATTAGACCCAGAATTGTTTTTATTATGAGGTTGCTCTTGTTTTTCCTGATGATGTATTCCTTGTTAAATTGCTTCAGGGTGTTTTGCGGGAAGCAGTTCATAATTTAAGTAAATACACAAATAATTCATGCAGAAATGCCAGCCATCTCACCACAGTGGGGAAGATTGCTCTGACCATGCGGCCTGCATGCTTGTTTTATCTGCTGCCCAGGTGCTCACTGTTGATGGGCAACGTCAAGGTCTATTGTCTCCCTTCTTACGGTCCTTTCTCTTTCAACCAGAATCTGACTCTTCAAATAGAGGACTCTTTGAAAAAGAGGACTAGCCTCTGTAAAACAGGACACATGACTGCCTTAGAGCTGTGGCTGCTCCCCAAACATAACAGGAACCATTTCTCATGGAAGCTTTGCCTCCGCAGGAGTGGAAAGTGCTAAATCAGGATGTGTAATTCAGATAGGCCTTTTGGGAAGGCCCCAAAATAAACTTAACCTCTTCCATGCTTTTAGGTTCCAAAACAGCACACTTTCTGGAAAAGAGTTATATTCGCTTTCTGGAAACATCAGTGGGTGGCAGGGAAATAAAGCTGTTTCAACTTGATTAGTTAACAGTGATGTAATCCTGCTGAAAACAAGGCATGCTATATCCTGTATTGGTCTGAATACAGGCCATCCCCCAATTTGTTTATTTTTTACCGTTGTTATGGTTGTATAAAACCAAATTGTGGCCTATAATCATGCTCTTATAGGGTCAGGATGCTAGCAGTGGGTGTGGCTATCTCACACTCTTTAAATTGCCCTTCCCACTCACTCATGCACAATCTTGCATGTGCAAACGCACACAGCCCTTCCTCAGCGGATCAGTGCAAACCAGCTGAGCAGGGGAGCTACCTCCCCCTGTCCATTCATCAAATGATTGATGTGATGAAAGAGGGCAGAATGATTTAAATCCACATCAGGGTGTTGGACTCTGTCCAGCCCTGCACTGTGTCCAAAGAGGACCAAGGATGCTCACTGGCTACAAAACTCCAAGTTTTTATTGGCAGAGGAAATGGAAAATTGTGGGAATGGAATGGTGGGGTCTGGAAAAGTGTGCGGCTAACTCTGTGGAACCTTCAGCAGAAGCACTCTGCACTGCAATTATTATTATTTTTAATTTCAAACTCTCACCTTAGTCCCACTAACATCAATGAGAAGAACTAGCACGGGATACAACCCAATGATGTCACTCAATATACAATTCCCCTAGTTCCCTGGGAAGAGAGATTGATGGTTAAACCATTCTGGAAACTGGAACTTTCTGATGGGAATAGCGGTTTCCTAACCACTCTCAGCATCCTTAACAAGCCACTATTCCCAGGATTTTGTGTGGATGTATTTATAACAGTTTAAAAGGTAAAGGTAAAGGGACCCCTGACCATTAGGTCCAGTCGTGACCGACTCTGGGGTTGCGGTGCTCATCTCGCTTTATTGGCCAAGGGAGCTGGCATACAGCTTCCAGGTCATGTGGCCAGCATGACTAAGCCACTTCTGGCGAACCAGAGCAGCGCACAGAAATGCCGTTTACCTTCCCGCCACAGTGGTACCTATTTATCTACTTGCACTTTGACGTCCTTTCGAACTGCTAGGTTGGCAGGAGCAGGGACCGAGCAACGGGAGCTCACCCTCTCGCGGGGATTCAAACTACTGACCTTCTGATCAGCAAGTCCTAGGCGCCACTTGCATCCCTTATAACAGTTTAGGCTGTTCCAATAAGCTTATATTATGGAACATTAAAAACAGAATAGGAAAAAAAGACAACAAAAACCAGATATGAATTCCTAACACTATGTCAGCTGACAAAAAAACTGCCTTCAGATATCTGAAGGGCTGTTGTGCAGAAGATAGAAGTGATTTGTTCTCGCCATCAGGCAAGAGTATAACCAATGACTGGAAATCGCAGGGAGGAAATGTTTTAACAATCAAAACTCTTTGACAGTGCAGCAGCAGCAGCCTATATTGGAGATGGGATGGTCTCTTCTTCATCAAAAGTATAGGCAGTGGCTATTTTGTGTGTGCCTCCCGTTCCTGGCCCCCATGTGCGTCAGTTTGCATTTAAAGGCCAACCTACCTAATTCACATTTTCTGAAACAATACATGAACGGAAAGACAGACATCCTTCAAAATTTGCAGTTCTCTAAATTTTGCAATGCAGTTTTCCAGCCAAGTAAAGTGTACTAAAAGGGCATCTATTGGGACAAACTGCATAGAAATACATATATTAATGGGTGGGGGAACATTCTTAAAAAGCATCATGTTAGGAAAAATACACTTTGCGGAAATTAGGCAAAATGGCATACAAAAATGTTTATTTCGGGAGAAGTTCGTACTGAAAACCTGATGAATTTTCAGGAGGGCTTTATTATTATTATTAAAAAGAAAATCACCAACAGATGTTGAAATATGGAGAACTGGGCTTAAGATTGTAAAGATGAGAAGCAGAAATTGCCAAATCTACTCGTTCCTAGTTGCTGCTCTTCATTTCAGGGTCAGGGTGAATGACCTTGAGCCAAAGACAAGCTGGAATAAGATAAGTGCTTGTTATTTGATCACACCTGCCTAGATTTTGTCTTGGCTGCTCCAGATAGTTTCTTTACAAAACAATGCTAAATTAGGAAGGTGTATCCGATTGTGTTGGCTGTCCCTCCCATTGCAAGAGGGAGCACATGTTTTCTGTGATTAATGCAGACTTCCGACCTTTGTCCTCATGCCTTTATGATTCTGGCCTTTTGTGGCTCAGTTTGCTTCTCCTTAAACATGTTATTATTATTATTATTTAGGTTTATCATTCATAACACTTCCTGCCACTTGCGTGCAACATCCTGCCATTGTCTGTTCAGAGAACCTTGGCAAATTCCAGCTGGTTGCAAGATTTTGTATGACAATAAGGTGCACAATCTATGAATAGGGATGTATTGCATCTGAATGATTATTGCATCTACCTTCCCACCTTTCCCCTTAGCAGCTTAATGTGATGAGCTTGGCTTCTCTCCTTCTCCATATTATGTTCACAACAAGTCTATCAGTGATTGCCAAGTGAGCTTCATGGTCAAGTGGGGTTTTGAACTCTTGCTCTTCCAGCCCCAAAACTGACACCCTAACCACCATACCACAGCGACTTTCTTCTGAGGACCGCAGAATTAGTTCTACATTCCTAAAGCAGGGTAGGTGGAGCATGGACAAGTGATTCTCAAACAGCAGCCCCATGTGTTAGGTGGCGAACAGCTGTTGGAATTGAAAGGACATCTAAAAGCCGTGTGTGTCCTGTGCCATGAGCAACTGCTGTTGAAAAAAAAATAAATCTCAAACTCACAGTTGATATGCCATAACCCAGTGTTCCCCAAACTTGGGTCTCCAGTTGTTTTCAGACTACAATTCCCATCATCCCTGACCACTGGTCCTGCTAGGGAGGGATGGGAGTTGTAGTACAAAAACAGCAGGAGACCCAAGTTTAGGAAACGTTGCCATAGCTCTTTGGTACAGAGATCCTATCACAGTGATTAGAAATAACACTCAAAAGTTATGGGGAAATTGGGTGCATATATTGGAAAGTCACACCACCCGTGCTAATAGTGAGCTCATTCTCTGAACACCGATTCTTATGTAAAAAGGTAAAGGTAAAGGACCCCTGGACAGTTAGGTCCAGTCAAAGGTGATTATGGGGTTGCAGTGCTCATCTCACTTTCAGGCTGAGGGAGCCGGCGTTTGTCCATAGACAGCTTTCAGGGTCATGTGGCCAGCATGACTAAACTGCTTCTGCTGCAACGGGAAAGCGTGACAGAAACCAGAGCACATGGAAACACCATTTATCTTCGCACCACAGCAGTACCTATTTATCTACTTGGGCTGGTGTGCTTTCAAACTGCTAGGTTGGCAGGAGCTAGGACAGAGCAACAGAAGCTCACCCCGTTGCAGGGATTCGAATCACTGACCTTCTGATCGGCAAGCCCAAGAGGCTCAGTGGTTTAGACCACAGTGCCACCTGCACCCAAAATAGCCCAAACAGCACCATCAGCAGGCATTGAGAAAACCCATGGTTTGCAGAATTAACCCACAAAAGAACTTTAGATAAAAAGAAAAACACCTAAAAAGGGGGTAAACCGAAAACCAGCCCCATAAGGACTGGGCCTGCTCAGTGGGCATGGAGTGCTGAATCTTGGGGTGGGGGAAGTTCAGAAAGCAGGGACCAGGAATGAAATGAAGTCTCTTGCATAGGAAGCAGGTTATTCTTCTATGTTAGTATGCAGGGAATTTTGAAATGTGATGAAATTTAATACGTGAAGAGTGAAATGTTGCACAGCAAGCTCAGTTGGTTAGAGCGTGGTGCGGATTATGCCAAGGCTGCAGGTTTGATCCCCGTATGGGACAGCTGCATATTTCTGCATTGCTGGGGGTTGGACTAGATGATCCTCAGGGTCCCTTCCAACTCTATGAAACTTTGCTACAAATAGTGCACATTTATACTGCTTAAAATGTACCATTTGCTTTTAATTGGAGGGGAATTATATTTTGATACAAAACTGTTTCAAGTGGCCGAGAAAGTTCTTGCTAAGACAATTAGGGATTCTCACAAGAATCCATCAGAAGAATCCATGGACAATTTGATCAAGCGTAGCTGGAATATAAGAGTCTGCTTAAAAACAAGAAAGCGGAATATTCAAAACAAAGCTTTCAAACATCATTTGCATTTTGGGAAGTGGTGTTCATATTTTGTGGACTCCTTAGGATTCTTTCTTATTGTAAAGCAAGAATGTGTGTGTGTGGGGTGTGTGTGTGGGGGGTGTTTTTTTACCCCTCTGCCAGTTTTTGAAATGTATGCCTTCATAGTTTGGCCAACCCTTTCTTAGATTATTATTATTATTCACTTACAAATTGCATTGCTTGTTGGATAGCTAAATAAAACCCATTGGCTTCACTCCCATTCTGGGGAAAACTTCATATTTTCAGAGCATCGTCTATGCACAAGAAAGGCTGAAGTAGATATAATTGAAGGAAAAGAGGCGGGGAGGGGAGGGGAGGGGAACTTTTTAAAGACAGAGAGCAATTCCTTGACTTAGGAGCCAGCAGATTCCAGGTGCTACAGGAGGGGGGATAGGAAAGTTGGTGCAAACAGTCCTTTTTCTGGTGTGGGGTCTTCCAGCAGCTGTAGTTTTGACAAGAACTTGGAGGAGAGGAGGCGATGAAATTCACACCCACCCCTTTCCGTATCCTGTGAACAGTCCGGGAAAATACGCACTGATACCAAGAGGGGAGGAAGTGGCTTGATGAAACGTTTGGAGCTGACAATCTTGTTTGTGTCAGCGTCCCTGTGCTTGTGAGTCTTGGAGCAGAGAGACAACAAAAGCCCCCAGTGGAACTGACCGGCGGAAAGGAGGCAAGTGAGTGCAGGGTCCAGCCACTCTCCCTGGCTGCCCAGTTCCATCAAGAGGTTTCTGCAACTAGACAAGCATGGCAGGAGGGGTGTGCCCTGTGCTACAGAAGCTCATAGTTTGGGCAGCATTTCTGCTGATGCAAGGTGAGTGATCAGGATCCGTCCGGACTAGGGGAAGCTTTTACTTATGCAGTCAAAGGGGTTTAGAATTTGAGGGCAGATCTCTCTCTCTCCCCCCCCCCAGCCCAATGGAAAGGAGAGAATCTTTGATTGACTTCCTGGGCATACTTGGAAAACTATGATGAAGGCTTTGGTCCTGCACACACTTATGTGGGAGTAAGGTCTATTGAAGCAAGAAGGCTGTGCTTTTCAGTTAAAATGTTTCGGATTGCCCTGTAAGACTAGCCTGAAAGGGGGGGGGGGGTCCGCTTCCCCAACGCTCTTCATTGCTGCAACAACCCCCTGAATTTATAGGAGAAGGAACCCCGAATTTCCCAGTAACACGATTCAGCCTCCCAATAAAATATTTGAGGGGGCTTCCCCCCAAGTTGAAGCGCATCGCCATTCAAATGGTGTGCATGCACCACATCATGTGATCGATTATGCAGGGCGGGGTTTAACCTGGGCCCCCCTCCCGACATTTTTTTCACGTTGGCACCCCACCGTAAAATGTGAGATGTTTTGCAAATGTCATCTGGATCCTGAGTCATGTTCCCTTCGTTTCCTGTCGTTTTGCAAAACAAAAACAAAAACCTATCATCAAACTGATTGATTAAAAAGAAATCTCTGCATTTTAAAAACCTGGAATGGAATGCACTGCCAGATCTTAGCTATGTTCACTCACAGTGAAAACTCTGGCATATTTACTTGAGTCAGAAGTCAGTCCCTCTGCCAGTGTTTAGTGGGGTTTGTCCTAGGTAAATGTGCAAATTTTGCTGTGTTCAATGGCCTTACTGCTATGGCTGTGGTCCTAACACAAATAATAATAATGATGATGATGATGATAATAATAATAATAATAATAATAATAATAATAATAATATATATTTCTACCCCGCCCATCTGGCTGGGTTTCCCCAGCCACTCTGGGCGGCTTTCAACAGAAGGTTTAAAATACATTAAAACACAATCATTTAAAACCTCCCTAAACAGGGCTTAACTTGTAAGTCAGAAATAAGCCACACTTGACATACTGGGGCTTCCTTCCAAATTTTGAATAAATTTGCTTAAAATTGTACCGTAGGTAAGGCAAATATAAAGTGAGCCCACTGAATCCTAACTTTCCCCTGAACACTATTGGCTTGATTTAGGAAATTTGGGTTGCTAGGTTATCCCCCAGGAGCTGTGATAAAAAAACACTTGTCTTCTTAACTTTGCCTTCAGAATTCTGTCCCATGATATGCTTAATATTACTGCACTACTGTTGTGCAAGTAGTTACAACACATCTGGAGCTCAAAACAAAATATTTAATTTGCCATTGGTACACAGTGAGATCTAAGAACACGTGATGCTTTGATCTGGATTTGCTTTGTTTGGCGTTCTGGGATGTTTGGAGACTAAGAATATAAGGAGGCAGTGATTTTCATCCTGTCCTGAGCCCATCATAATCGGCACTGTTTCTGTTCTGCTACAGTTCAGCTTCTGCTATTTTACTATGTGCTGTGGCCAAAACTAATATAATTATGCCAATAATTATGTAATTAACTTCCATGCATTTCAATGGAAAGAAATGTCGAAACAATGCATAAAACAGCACACTTATTCATGTAACATTTACAGACTAAAATGATAGCAAATACCACATGTAGTCACCTGGGTGGTTTTTGTTTCTGACCTTAGATGGACAAGCGAACTGTAGCAATTCAAGGTGTTAGGTAAGGTAAAGGTAAAGGGACCCCTGACCATTAGGTCCAGTCTTGGCCGACTCTGGGGTTGCAGCGCTCATCTCGCTTTATTGGCCGAGGGAGACAGCGTACAGCTTCTGGGTCATGTGGCCAGCATGACTAAGCCGCTTCTGGCAAACCAGAGCAGCGCATGGAAACGCCGTTTACCTTCCCACCAGAGCGGTACCTATTTATCTACTTGCACTTTGACGTGCCTTTGAACTGCTAGGTTGGCAGGAGCTGGGACCAAGCAACAGGAGCTCACCCCGTCGCGGGGATTCAAACCGCCGACCTTCTGATTGGCAAGCCCTAGGCTCTGTGGTTTAACCCACACTGCCACCCGCGATTGATATATTGCTTTCCATTACAAAAATTCCCAAAGCAATTTGCCAAGTAAAAATGCAATAGTGAGAATCACATAAGCATGTTGAAAACATAGAATCAGTGATGGGGAAAAAATTCAGTACAGTTTACGTTTAAGGGTGAACCTAATTCACATTTTCTGAAGCAATATAATTATTTTTACTTGTTGAATTTCTGCCCTATACCCGCACGTCTCAGGACGGTTCACAGAATAAAATCAAAATACACTGATACCTCTGGTTATGAACTTAATTTGTTCCAGAGGTCCGTTCTTAACCTGAAACTGTTCTTATCCTGAGGTACTACTTTAGCTAATGGGGCCTCCTGCTGCCGCCGCGTCGCCAACATGCGATTTCAGTTCTCATCCTGAGGTAAAGTACTTAACCCGAGGTATTAATTCTGGGTTAGCAGAGTCTGTAACCTGAAGTGTTTGTAACCCGAGGTGTTTGTAACCTGAGGCACCACTGTATAAAACCACAAAATACACAATCAAAACAAAAACAACCCCCCCCCAAAAAAAACACATTTCAAAAGGGCATAGGATGTTGACAAACACATCATTTGAAATTCACACTTCTCCAGATTCTGCAATGCAGCAAACTAATGTGTGGGAAAATGCACATACTGTATAACATATGCATTAAAATGCAAGTATTCATGAAAATAACATAGAAAAATTAATTATACAGTGAACACTCGGGTTGTGAACGTGATCCGTGTGGGAAGCACATTCACAACCCACAGCACCTCGTCTGTGCATGGGCGGGTTGCAATTTGGTGGTTTTGCGCATGCGCATGCGCGAGCACTGAAACCCAGAAGTCACGCATTCTGGTACTTCCAGGTTCGGCGTGGTGTGCAACTTGAAAACACGCAACCTGAACGTCTGTAACCCGAGGTCTGACTGTATTAGGAAAATCTGCTTTGCCAGATTGTGTACAGGCAGTGACTATTTTAGATGTGTCCAAATGATGCATGATCGCCAACATGCGGTTCCTTTTGGATTTGCAAGAGGGTGGAATGGGGCAGAATGGGGGCAGGGCAGGGCAGAATGGAGCGTAACAGGGTGGGGCACACAAATATGTACTTACTGATACACACGGGGTCCAGGAATGGAACCCCCATGCAAAATGGTCGTTGTCTGTATACAGTATTAGGCAAAATTCTATGTAATAAATGAATGCATTAGCACTCAAATGCTGATGATTTTTCATGAGGACTTAAAAAACTAAATTGTAAACTGATGTGGAAATGTGGAGAACCAAACTTAGGACTAGAAAAACGAGGAACTGGACAGATTTCCTCATCCCTAATAGATCTCAGTGTCATAAAATGGTCCATCTCCATGAGAACCACCCCATCCAGCTTCAAATGAACACCAAAACAAACATTCAGTTGTTGGCACTGCCCAAATGCCTGGGAAAACAAAGACGTCTCTGGCTTCAAAACAATTCCAACGTTTGTGGCAGGCCAACCTTCTTGGGCAGAGCATCCCGTAGACAGGGCGCTATTACAGAAAAGGCCCATTCTCTTGTTTGCACCCTCCAGGCCTTCCTCGAAGGAGACTTGCACAGCAGGGCCTCAGATGATGATCTCAGGGTCTGGGCAGGTTCATAGGCAGAATGGCAGCCCTTTCGATATAGGGGCCCTGAACTGCGTAGGTCAAAAACAACCATTGCTTTTCTTACTAATTCACATTAGTTTGCTCAGATGATCAGCAATAATGGGAGAGCTGTTTATTTTAGATGCTGCCTGCTCCCTTCTTTGTGTTTATTTCATGGAAATGATGAAATTCTTTCTTTCTTATTTTGAAAAGCTTTGCAGTGTGATGACGGGGGCTTTGGTTCTAGAACTCTAAAAGGGAGCAACACTGCCACTTTTACAAAGTTGTTGCTAATGCACATCCCCTTTTGAAGAAAGCCCCCACCCCCAGCTGTGTTGATTCACTCCGGGGGTCAAAACCTGCAGCTACTGTACCAAGTGATGAATACTTCCCAGCCCTCTCTTTTTCCTCCACCTAGCCCAAATCCTGTTGCCCAGTGCTCTCATTTCCTGCTGCTTGTTGGGATGGTAATACGGAATCTCAATGGGTTAAGATGAAAAAGTGGTGGGGTGGAATGCTTAGATGTTTCTTTAGAAAAAAATAATGAAAAGCAGGAAATTCCTGAAATGTTACACACTGGTCCATCGTCATGCTCGGTAAATGTGGGAAAGATGGGGAATCAGGAAGCTTCAGTGGTAGCACCAGGGGGGAACACGTTTTTGCAGGGATACAAAGAAAGGAAAAACAACCTTTCTGGGTGGGTTGAACTTGGGGAAAGTCCCTTTACTTCAAGTAGCCAAGTCCAGCAACAAAAGACGGGGGGAGAGGGAGAATTAAAGTATTTTTCTGGGCCTCCGTCTGCACTACACATTCAAGGCACTTTAAGCACTTTAAGCAGGGATAGCATATAGCACTTTAAGCAGGGATTGGTTCCTCCAAAGAATCTTGGGAATTGTAGTTTGCTAAGGACGCAGGTGGCGCTGTGGGTAAAAGCCTCAGTGCCTAGGGCTTGCTGATCGAAAGGTCGGCGGTTCGAATCCCTGCGGCGGGGTGCGCTCCCGTCGTTCGGTCCCAGCGCCTGCCAACCTAGCAGTTCGAAAGCACCCCCGGGTGCAAGTAGATAAATAGGGACCGCTTACAAGCGGGAAGGTAAACGGCGTTTCCGTGTGCGGCTCTGGCTCTGGCTTTGGCTCTGGCCAGAGCAGCGATGTCACGCTGGCCACGTGACCCGGAAGTGTCTCCGGACAGCGCTGGCCCCCGGCCTCTTGAGTGAGATGGGTGCACCAACCCCAGAGTCTGGCAAGACTGGCCCGTACGGGCAGGGGTACCTTTACCTTTACCTTTAAGGGCACTGAGTATTGTTAGGAGCAGGGGCTTAGCGCAGGGTGAGCCATTGACCTGGGCATGGATTTTTGAGGGGTACAAAGCCCCCTGTGAGGTCTCCTCTTCGGGTGTTGGAGGAACCAAGGCTCATTGAGAGGAGCAGCAGGCAGTGCTGTCCTGGGGGGGGGTGGCTTGGGGGCACCTGGTTGGGCCCACCAAGTGCCACGTTGTTTGGCCAGACTCCCCCTCCTGGCATGGGCAGGCAGGTGGAGCAGCGCAGCCCTGCTGGGCACCGGTGCAGGGCAGAGTCACTCCGGTGGTGTCGGTGGTGAGGGCTGGGGTGTTGTGCCTGGTTCCTTCACCCTCCATTCCTTTGCCCCCCCCAGCACACATGCACCTACCCCAGGAGCTGTGAACTCACACAACGCAGCTGGTTAGGAGACCCCCATTCCCCTTACATAGCTACAATTCCTGGAGTGGTTTAATAGTCAACCTCTCTTCTCAGGGAAGTCTGGGAATTGTAGCTCTGTGAGGAGAATAGGGGTTGCATGATAATAGTGGCAGAGGGTGGGTCTTGTGCAACACATCTACTTCTAGAAAATACTGGACTTGGAGGACTTCCGGGAGATGATGGCACCAGGTCAAGTCTCCCAAATGTGTTTTATAAGCTGGTCTCCGACCGTAATAAATTATCTATCATCTATCTATATCTATCTATCTATCTATCTATCTATCTATCTATCTATCTATCTATCTATCATCTATCCATCTGTCATCTATCTCTATCTATCTATCTATCTATCTATCTATCTATCTATCTATCTATCTATCTATCTATCTATCTATCATCTATCTATCATCTATCTATCTATCTATCTATCTATCTATCTATCTATCATCTATCTATCTATCTATCTATCTATCTATCTATCTATCTATATCTATCTACCATATTTTTCGCCCCATAGGACGCACTTTTTCCCCTCCTTTTGATGAAGCCTCTCCAGGCTTCGCGCAGCTCTCCGCAAGGCGCGGGAGCCTGGCACTGGGCTCCCACGGCTTGCGGAGATTTGGCTGTTCTGGGGGCTGGGGTCGGGGGGAAGCTCAGGCTTTCCCCACCCCAGCCCCACACCTGGGGAAAAAATAATTTCCCCCCCTTTATTTCCCCCCCCAAAAAACTAGGTGCGCCTTATGGGACGGTGCGTCCTATAGGGCGAAAAATACGGTATCTATCTATCTACTGGACTTGGAGATTTGCATGAGAGAGGTTGCAGAAAGCAGAGTTTTTGACTGGGAAATAGGGGGAGGAGAAGGGCTATTGTATCTCAAAGGGTGCCTAGAGGCCCACCAGTCCATTCTTTGTGGCTGAAGGTCCTTGACTTTCTGCTGCTTCCGAGGGGACAATGTCAGGAAATTCTGCACAGGAAGCTCTGAGGGGATTATTATGTATTGCCGCAATAACAATGAGTTTGCTTCTCGGAGGCTGTGGATCAGCAGAGTGCCATTCTACAGAAAGCTTAAATCAAGGGCTGGGGCTTTCTCCATCTTCTAAATTTTAGAAGTTTGAAAGGCTGGGAAAATTGTACCTCACATTAAACAGAGAGGCTAGAAAACGGACGGCGGTTACTAACAGGCACTGAGATAAGGAGACCAAGGGTGCCATACTGTACTTGTCTACCCAGTCTAATGGGATCAGTTCCAGGAGTATGTATAGGTTTGCCATCCAAGGGGACCAATTTATGTTGTTGATTCTGACAGTGATGTTATTTAGAGCATTAAAATGTCCAAGGCACATTCATGTTCTCAGCAAGCCTCACAATGTATCATTGCCATTTTGATATTTTGGGATGGAGAGCTGATTCTAAAGGAGTGGCAGAGCAATTCAAACTTCCTTATGGGGGTAGGGATTGGATTGAATCTGACCCACCAGCAGGGCGGCACTAACACCATGCCATTGGCACTGAAATCCTCCTTTGGGTGAGCAGGAAGTAAGGTGGCAAGTCCTTCAATAGCCGAGCCCAGGCTGAAGCCCCCGAAGTGGAACATTCGGAGGCAGTCCGGGATCTGCTGAACCCCATATTGGTCTTGCTGTCATCACACAATGCCACTGGGCCCATTGCATAGCCTGCAGCTGCCACAGGGATCGGGCTCATTCATCCTTCTGCCATAGCTGGTACAGTGATCAGGTTGGCCTGAAAATTCAGACTTTTTCCTTGCTTGCCGAAGCAGCAGTAGCAGCTGGTGTAGGGGTGAGGAAGGGAGAAAGGCTTTCTTTCCTTTGTTAGTCCACTTCCACACCCGCCAGTGGAGGAGGAAAGTGGCCAGTAGAGGCACTGACCTCTCGTCATACTGTCGTTTGCAGCAGCACCTGCTGGTGGCGGTGTGAACTACAGCATGACGACAGCCTTACACAAATATTATGTGTAAAGACTGACAAGGGTATCCGATTCTCCAATGAGGCTGTATTCACAATATCCCTGCTGTTATCATCCAAATACCCCTGTAGGTTAGGCACACAGTGACTCACCCAACATCCGTACATTTTGCGGCTTAGCAGGGACTTGAAACCAAGTATTCCAGTCTATGTCCAACAATATAGCTTCTGCAGAGCACTGGCATGATGCAAGGTGCAAAATTATGACATAGGTTACTTTGCTACTGGTTTGTTTGGAACTTTTGAGTCAACCCAGTGCTATGTTACTGTAGGTGGCAAGTAGTCCAGCAAAGGAATGGAAAGACAAAAAAGTGTTTGATGGGGGAGAATGAAGTTTATTTTTTTTTCTGTCCCTCTCTCCCCGTTTCTTATTCTCCCAGGTTCGAAGTCTCGTTCAGAGGAGGTTGTACCATATATCATCGATCACCCCTCTGACCTCGTGGTACGCTGGGACCAGGCTGCGACCTTGAACTGCCGTGCGGCCGGGAACCCGACACCCACCATTGAGTGGTATCGCAATGGCGAGTATGTGAAGACAAACAAAGACGATGGTCCCTCCCAACGCACCCTCCTGCCGGGTGGTTCCCTCTTCTTCTTACGTCTCAGCCAGAGGAAGGGGAAATCGGACGAGGGGGTGTACAACTGCGTGGCCAGAAACCACCTGGGTGCAGCCGTTAGCAAGAATGCTTCTCTTTATGTGGAAGGTAAGGCATTGGGATCAGCTTAGAGAGTTGCATATTGGGCAAGCTACTTCTATTGCAACATGATGGGGCTATCTGGGTGGGACTAGGGACTCACCCACATTAATCAAAAACAGCATTTTAAATACGTTATAAATATGCAACACCAGATGGCGCTGTAGAGCAGAAAACTTTTCTATGCGATTTGACACAGAGTCAAATCTTTGGTTAAAACAATTTAATTTATGGTTTATTTATAGTGCCCCCCCCCGTATAGATCCACCCTTGAGGGGCAGCCAAATTTGTCCATTGTCATTTCTCTTGAATTTCTCATTTGTCCAATATTAAGTTCAATTCTCCACATTGTTTGATGGGTGGTGGTGGAATAAAGTCCTCCTGAAAATTTCTTCAGATTTGAGTGCAAATTTCTCCTTGTATGCACATTTTGTATCTAACTTTGCCAAATAGGCACTTCTTCTTCTTTTTTTTTTTTGGCAAGGCAGCTTCCCACAACATAATTCATTATTGTATTTTATTTACACTAATAATATGCAATCCCACCCACCCCCGGTGAGATCTTGTTTTTTTTCAGCCTATGAACTTTCCCCCTAGACTATGCCACCGACTGCAGGTGTGCATTCTTTGTAAAGACTGTTTAAATGCTTTTACCTTAAGAAAAAGGGCGAACAAAAGAAAGAAATTCACACAGTGCCTAGCTAAACTGTGGGATTGGCTCCCACAGGAGGCAATGATGGTGAGCAACTTAAAAGAGGCATATTGTTGGCCACTGTGATTATAGGGTGCTGAGCTAGGTGTTCCACTGGCCAGATCTAGCAAGTTATTGTTGTGTTCTTATGTTCTTACAAGCAAACCTTTACCTGTGCATGGAAAGCTACCATGTAAGAGAAAAGTCCTCAGGACAAACTTTCCCCCCTGTACTTGATTTTCACTTGCAGGGAGCTTTTAACATGGGATAACATTCAAATATACACCTCCCATCTACAAATTGAAGTGATCAACAGTCCCTGGAGAACTGTTTGTTTGAATTAGTTCTTTGGTACTTACGTACCAACCAACCAACCAACCAACCAACCAACCAACCAACCAACCAACCAATCTTTATTGTTGTGATCGGAGATCAGCCACTAAATTATTGCCAAACAGCTAGCAGTGAATGTCCGTGTTGTTAAACTCATACTAATATCACTTTCAGTGCTCCTTGCCTCACATTTTTCTCTTACAGCAGTCGTGAGCCAAGTCCTCAACTGCTCCCATTTTACAGATGAGAAAACTGAGAGAAAAGGGCTGGTTCAATGTCACCCAGTGAATTCAATGCTGTTGATCCCATCCAATTAGATACAGTAGTGTTTAGTGTGCTGAACTAGGACTGGGGATCGGGGACAACATTTTGCCTCTCATATTCAGGAAGCAGAGAGTAGTAATGCCATTCATCCATAAATAAATACAATTAAATATATGCATACTGAGAGCAACAATTAAGAAAAGTTCTGCCGTGTGTGTGTTTTGTGTTTATAAATACTTTGGACTTTCTAGCTACTCTCATTACTTCTATATTCCATGTTCTGCACCCCCAGGGATGGTACAGAGATATCAAATGCCCCATCTCAGGCATGCCCCTGGACCACACCATCTCTCCCACCTTTAAGCCCACAACGTCTCTCTTGCAGGATTTTGCAGCGCTAATTATTGGCACAATTAAAAACCCTCTTTAATATTCAGGCTGGGAGACCCTCCAATTAACACTTCATTAACGATCAGGCTCCATCCGGCTCTTGTGGCCCAGTGTGAAGGTTCGCAGTGGTGTTTGGCAGCTATAAATATTCATGCAGGCGAAGATGGTTTGGGAGATGCTTCTGTTAGCAACACTAAATTAAGTGCGCCACATGGACTCGCTGTTTGAGCACGTGCAAGCAAATAGTTCCCCTCCTCGGATGTGCATTGGGTCTTGCATTGCCGTGGAGCGATGCAAAACATGCGCTCTGGCAAGCCAATTCCAGACAGGCTCCCAGTTTTTCCACTGCTCCCTGCCCCCCAACGGCCTCTGTGTGGGTCTCTGAAACAAAGTCAGTAGGAGGCTGATGTTGTTTTGGTGTTTTTGCTTTGTGTCAGTTCAGCTCATCGTGCAGAGTGAGGAGGTAAAATGCTCAGCTGTCCCATTTCAAATACAGTGGTACCTCGGGTTACATACGCTTCAGATTACATACGCTTCAGGTTACGGACTCCACTAACCCAGAAAAAGTGCTTCAGGTTAAGAACTTTGCTTCAGGATGAGAACAGAAATCGTGCTCCGGTGGCGCGGCAGCAGTGGGAGGCCCCATTAGCTAAAGTGGTGCTTCAGGTTAACAACAGTTTCAGGTTGAATACGGACCTCTGGAACGAATTAAGTACTTAACCCGAGGTACCACTGTAGCAAGTCTGTGGGTTTCATACCATTTAACAAGCCAACACATTTATTTTAAAAGGGGACAACATTTTAGCTGACTGAAACATTTTGAATTGATTAATATCATGATTGTAGCTTAGAAAAAACCTGGCTCCATGACAGAGCATCTGCTTAATGTCCCAGGTTCAGTTCCTGACATCTCCAGTTAGAAGGGTCAGGTAACAGGTAATGATTGGAGGACCTTTCCCTGTCTGAGTCACTGGAAAGATGCTGGCAGTCAGAATAGACAATAGTGGGCTGGCTGGATATATAGTCTTATTTTTGTAGAGGGAGGTCTTGTAGCCCAGTGGTTTGTACAAGGCAGTTTCCTCTGTTTGTTAAATATACAGAATAAAAAAAAGAATTTCTTGTGATTGAAAAGACCAGCATTGCAGACACAAGCTTTTGTTCCAGACTGAGTGACTTTAAGAAAGTACTATCTTCTTTTCCCATACCCTATGATCACAAAAGCCAATTAAAATCCTCAGCTTGCTCATACATATGCAGCAAAGTGGGAAGCCATCATTCCCTAACCGTGATCTCAGTTCTCCCAACACCTCCAGCACAAGAGGTATTGTTACACAAAATCTTTAGGGGGCAAAACCTAAAAGGTGCTGCTGGGGAACCACTATAAACATCCCACTGGGGACTGAAGGCAGTCTATGGCCATGGAATGCTGACTAACTGTTGAAAGGGAATAATGGAGAACTTGGATGGAGGAGGAATG
The DNA here is from genome assembly GCF_951804945.1 of Podarcis cretensis. Lineage (NCBI taxonomy): Eukaryota > Metazoa > Chordata > Lepidosauria > Squamata > Lacertidae > Podarcis > Podarcis cretensis. The sequence continues at coordinate 33,830,494 of NC_137185.1, read as the reverse complement.
GGGTGGAGTATCTTGGAAGCTGGCATGGCTAGTTGACTGAATCCCTAAACAAGAAGAACTCCATACTGGGACATTTAGTAATAGGTTCCACTTATCAAAACTCCCTGTAAAATATTTGTGTATTGACTTATGCACTAGGACAGGGGTGTCAAACTCAAATTCATCGGGGGCCGCATCAGCAGTTTGGTCACCCTCAAAGGGCCGGTTGTATCTGTCAGACTATGTGTCCACTCTTTATTATCATAAATAATGCATTCAGTTATTACTGTTTTTTGTAATAATGTAGATGGTCCACTTTACATTTATTTTAAGGGTGTTTGGAGTGTGTGTGCGCGCCTCTCTCTCTCTCTCTCCCACTCACCCCCCCCCCCCCCACCAGCCACCCCATATTCCCAAAGAACAACTTGATCACGGGCATTGTCGGTCCTGGAAAGGCTGGCTGTGCAAAGATGGAGAGGGAGGCGAAATGAAGAGGAAGGGAAGCGCCGGGCTGGTGAAATCCAGCGCGGAGGAGAAGAGGACACCTCCCGCAGAGCGAGTTTGCACGCCGGGAAGGATCGGGAAGCAATAGCAGGACGTGTGAGGAGAGAGGGGCTTTCGAAGCCACCCACCCTGGGAGCGGACTCTCCTTTAAAATAAATAAATGATGATGATGGATTCTTAACATCTGGTGGGAATTTTATTTTCTCTCTCTTCCTGCTTTCTCCTTCTCCCGCCACCAAGCTCGCCGCCGCCGCCACCATCAGCATCTCTTTGCATTTGATGTGCGATTCTGGGAGGGGGGAATGCAGAGGAGTTGGAGGCAAGGCGAACAGATATAACAACACGGAGAGTTTGGCGAGGAGAAGACGCGGATGCTCCGGATTGCTGGCTTGCTCCTGGCTGAAATCAGAAATCCGATTGCACACTGGGTTGTGATTGGAAATCTAATCAGATCCTGGGATCAGCAAGGGGGGAGAGCGTGAGAGCAGTGGAGGGGGGGCAGAGAGGGAGAGAAGAAAAGAAGAGCCCCAAAGTTGGCGTTTCTGAGAAAATAATTTCAGATGTTGCAAGGGGATGCGCCTCGGTGGAGGGCGGAGGGGGAGACATGGGAAGCACGGCCGTGGGAACCCCCGATGTAACGTGGACGCACATGGATCCACTCGCAGAGAAGGAGCCGCTTGGCTGGAGCTGAGCAAACATAACAAAATCGTGTTATTAAATCAAACAGCAGCCGTTTCAGACAGACGGGGCAGCCGCTGCTGCTGCTGGTGGCGGCGGCAGCAAAGGGAAACCTTCCGCAGAAGCCAAAAACGCTTCTCTCCCACCAAGAGGGATTCCAAGGTGGCTGAGGATTGGAAGAAAAGGGGAGTTTGGGGGGGGCGGGCGGGGAGGATCCAGCATCCCCGGAGAAGACCCAAGGCTGGTATAAAAAAGTTTCTCCGAGGAGAAAGACTCCCCCTCCGTGGCGCGGAGAGACTTGACCTTCTGCTTGCTCTTTTTGAGCAGTGAGCGGGAGAGAGAAGCCAGCTGCCCACCTCGCTTCGGCCCCCGATGACGAAGGTGCAAGTTGAGAGACGCAGGGACATTTGAAGCAGCAGCCACGTCCTTAAAAGTGAAGGGGGGAGGCGAGTAGGGAGCCGCACCATGTAAACTTTCTTGTGTCAAAAAAGAAAAGAAAAAAGAAGCGAGAATAAAAGGTGAAGGCTGGTGGCCAGCAGCAGCTACACGGGCCACATGATGAGGTCTGGCGGGCTGGATTCGGCCCGCAGGCCTTGTGTTTGACACCCCTGCACTAGGAAGTCATATTTACATTCCCATATGGTCGGGGCAGCTAAATTTGTCTCCCTCCCAGATGTTGAGATCCTTTTCTCATTTCCACAGCAAATATAACCCCCTCCATTAGTCCTGTATGGGCACATCTGTTGATTTGGGCTTCTCTCAATTTCTCATTTTTCCCAGTTGCAAGTTCAGGTCTCTACATTTCTGCATCAGTTTGTGATTTTATTTTTAAGTGGCATTTTAGAGCAATTTTTGCATAATATGCACATTTTCGTGCACAATTTCCCCATAGTTTCTGATTATTTCCTAATATGAATTCATTTTATGTCTTATCTTCACTAATATGCATATTTTTGAACACACTTTCCCAAATAGACATCATTTTTTGGTGCATTATTTGTTTGGAGAATTTCAATGCAAAATTCAGGAAAGTGCGAATTTTCAAGAATGGCTGCATTTTGGTTAGCAGATTGTATTGGGAAGTGTCAGTTAGGTGGGCTCCCATTTAAATGGAGATAAACCAAATTTCTCCACCATCTGTAGTCCTCTACCATCCTTCTTCGGCAGTAGAATTGACCTATTTCTTTGTTACAGCGCAGTCGCTGCAATACAGCCTAATCTTTTCTCTTGGTCTGCGCTGGGAAACGTGGGGCGGGAGACTTTTGGAAACAATTAAGGATTATTTTGTTTAACTGTCTAAAAATATCTAGCAATAACATCCTAAGGTATGGTCTCTGCAGGTTGCTGCTTGTAAGAAGTTGACTCATCTCCTGGACTTTTGATTATATTACAAAGGAGTCACATCCTTCAGGAGGGATGAATGCAGGAAGCTGGCAGAAGACTGGAAGGCAAGGGGAAAAGGCTGCCTCTCTCCCTCTCTGTGGGTTTCTACCTTCTGATTGTGTTCCCAGTTCGGGTTGTCAAGGCAATTGTTATATTTGAAGCAGAAGTAGCTGCAGGAAGACGGCTTCCCATAAATAGCCACGCTAGTTCTCATTTTGTTGCCACAGGATGGGGTAATGGTTGCTAGCTTAGATGGTTTCAAAAGGAGCTTGGACAAATATATGGAGGATAAGCCCATCAATGGCTATTAGCATTGATGGCTAAATGGAAACTCCAGGTTCAGTGGCATTGTATCTGTGAATAGTACCGGTTGATGGGCAGTAACAGCAGGCAAGGGCTTCTCCCTGTCAGCCAGCTGAGCTTTGCTGGTCCGAAGGAGGAAAAAAGTTAAACACGATGAAGAGTTTCCAAAAAGTAGACCAGAGGCAATTGTACTTCATCCAGCAGAGCTTTACTGAAGGCAAATGAGCACAATGGTCACAAATCCAATACACTCATACCTTGGTTGTCGAACTTAATCTGTTCTGGGAGTCTGTTCGACTCTTGAAACAGTTCGAAAACCAAGGCACGGCTTCCGATTGGCTGCAGGAGCTTCCTGCACTCAATCAGAAGCCACGGAAGTCGCATTGGATGAAAAATGTTCGCAAACAGGAACACTCACTTCTGGTTTGCAGCGTTCAGGAGCCAAAACATCCGAGTACCAAGGCATTCGAGAACCAAGGTATGACAGTACATTCAGGATTAGCACAGTTGCAGCACTTACAATAAAACTTACAATGACTTATAATAAGACTAAACCTTAACACTATAGCGTACAGAACAGCACACCAGAACAAAGAGACAGATACAGTAAGCTCAGAGCCCAGGCTCCTTCCAGCCTTATTATTAAAGTCAGCATGGCCTTGACAGAAAGATAAGAGAACCAGTTTAAACCAGCTGTACTCAGCTTCTCAGAAGAAATAACCCAAACAAGAACCTTCTGCCTGTTTCTTTCATATGGAAAGAAAACGTTCCAGAACCCTCTTGAACCAAGTAGAATAGGAAAGATCTCTACACATCAGATCAATACTTTCTGTACTAAGAAATGAGAGCTGCAACTCCCTTCATGTTCCGCTTGTGGGTTTCTTGAAGGTATCTGCCTGGTAGGGGTGGACTTTGGTCTTTCAAAGTTCAGCGGCGCAGCCTCTCCCCTTCTGTTCTGTTCAATTAATGATGTCATAGTTGCAGTGCCCCCGAGGCTCAGTATGCAGTGTGGCAGAACTGGTGGCGCTGCCCTTTGTGGCTGGTCTCTTTGGGAAATGGAGGCATATGCAATGCAAGTTTCCTACTCAGAGTAGGCACCCTGAAGTTAACGGATGTGATTCACTTAGGTTCATTCATTTCTATGAATCTGCTCTGAGTAGCATCAGCATCAGATGCAACCTGTAATGTTGAAGTGGGGGGGGGGGCTTTTGGTCAACAGGCCTCTTTTTGATGGCCTGGTGGTCTTTTGTATTGTTCAAAAGAGCAGCAGCTGATGGCGCTTTGAGTGAAGTGGGACAACAGATGGCATTAAATGGCTACTTGTACAGTCCAGCAGACTGACCCTTAGAAAAATGATAATTTTGAGAAGCCTCCAAAGGCCCATCTAGTCCAGCATCTTGTTTCCAAATAGGTTTCTTTCTTTCTTTCTTTCTTTCTTTCTTTCTTTGCAAAAAGTGAAGGCAAGGAAGCATGTTTGCTAGGGTGCATTGATGAGTAGTAGTTCAGCAACATCCGAAGGATAAAAAGTTCCCCACTCCTGCCTTTTGTGCACCTGAGCATGTGAGCTAGTATGTTTTTTTCTGGGCTAGCAACTGTTGTGGAATTGTGTGTGTGTGTTGCAGTTTTGTCAGCTGCACGGCCTCGTACCATGGTTGAAGGTGGACGTTAGCTCCACACTACACACTTGCAGGCAATCGATGCTGCAATTCAATGCACATGTTCCTGGGAAGAAGTCCCACTGAGCTCAGCATTTGGGTTGCCATACGTCTGGGAAATCCAGGACATGTCCTCTTTTGGGAGGCCAACATGCCCATCCAGGGGGATTTTTACATTTTAAAGGAAATGTCAGGATTTGGAGGGGCGGGGCGGTGTTATTTATTCATTTATCGGGGGGGGGCCTTTTTTGCTTGGGCTTGGCCCAAGCTGGGGAAAGAGGCACATGGGCTGGTAGAGGCTCCGGCTGTCCTCTTTTTTTGCTCTTCAAGATATGGCAACCCTACTCGGTATGGCTTCTCTGACTAGGCACGCCCAGGATGGCAATGTTAATTGAATTCCTTACATCATCATTATCATCATCATTGACTTGGGTGCCTGTTTAAGCTCCATCTCCTCTGTTTATGTAGCTGCACACCATCACTGAAAATGATTAAAAACACATTAACTGGATGTGTGTGTGTGTGTATGTGTGTTTTAGAATCCACGAAGTAATGGTAAAATACAAACCAGAATTAAGGAATTTATACTGCAGCGCTTTCTTGATGCAGTAAACATGTGAGAGGCAATTCAAAGCCTTTGAAGAGTGGTAAAAATCTTAGGATACAATCATCGAGCGCAAGTGAAATAAGCACCATTGATGTTGATGGGAGAGAGTTAAACAAGTGCTCAACACACTAATTGAAATTAATGGGATGTGCTTTATTGCCGTTACAATAGAGTGGCTGCACCAAATAAACTCACTTTTAAGTTTAGTATGGTTTATGATTGATTCTGCTGGTTCAGCTTTTCCTGTTTTAAGCATCCCTACCCCTCACAACATCCAATGACTTTGTGGTTGGAATTTTGTTTGATTGATAGTTTCCTTATTGAAGTTGTTGTTTTTAGCATGTTTATCTATTATTGGCTCTTGCCCTTAATTTGTAAGGAATTAAAGCGCTCAAGGAGCGATCCTTGTAACTGCATCATCCTTCCTTGGTGTTAGAACATGGAAGTTTAGCCTCCAAATTTGGTCAAGTGGAGCGGAAAGGCAGCTGGATCAGTGCTTGATTCTGCTTACAAAATGCAACCTCTGGAAATGACTGAGTAATTAAAAAGCATGCAGTATGTCCTGCTCCTTTGCATAAACACAGTCAACACCAGAGGGCAAAAGAAGGATTCTTACACTTATCCCCCCTTGCTGCTTAATCTACAATGAACAGCTCTTTGCACCTTAAATTTCTAAAAAAAAATTAGTACGTGATCGGGGTTACCCTCTACTGGTGCGGCTAATTTAGGTTGGTTTAATCTGGCCCTTGTGGCAGTTCGACATCAATCCTAAAAAAAGCTCAACAACTTCAATCCTAAAAAAAGGTTAAAAACTTTGGTTGGCCCTTTGGTCGACCCTCATGGCCCTTCACTTCATTAAATCTGGCCCTCTTTGAAAAATGTTTGGACTGTTCTAGTCGGTTGTTGTTTTCAGGTAGGATTCAAACACATACTGACAAATTCAGTTGCAAAATTGTAGGCCGCATTGACATATGTGCAGCTAAAGCAAATTGCTTCCCCCAAAGAATACTGGGAACTGTTGCTTACCCCATGTTGACCTTTAAAGCCCTAAATGGTTTGGCCCAGTAGACCTGAAGGAGCGTTTCCACCCCCATCGTTCTGCCCGGACACTGAGGTCCAGCACCGAGGGTCTTCTGGCGGTTCCCTCACTGCGAGAAGCAAAGCTACAGGGAACCAGGCAGAGGGCCTTCTCGGTAGTGGCGCCCGCCCTGTGGAATGCCCTCCCACCAGATGTCAAGGAAATAAACAACTACCTGACTTTTGGAAGACATCTGAAGGCAGCCCTGTTCAGGGGAGTTTTTAACGTGTGACATTTTAATGTATTTTTAATCTTTGTTGGAAGCCGCCCAGAGTAGCTGGGGAAACCCAGCCAGATGGGCAGGGTACAAATAGTAAAGTATTATTATTATTATTATTATTATTGAATTTTATTTAGGATATATTTGTGTTTTCTCATAGCTCTGCAAGAAGAGTTTCGGCTTCATCCCAGCAACTTGGTGGTGACAACTGGAGAACAATTGGTGCTGGAATGCTTGCCCCCTAGAGGACACCCTGAGCCAACCGTTTCGTGGAAAAAAAACGGCGTCCCCATAAATGAGGAAAATGGTCATTATGAGGTAATCAAAAACAACACATCTAGTAGCAATGCTTTTTGTGGTTTTTTAAAGAGCCGCTGTGGTGTAGTGGCTAGAGTGTTAGACTGGGACCTGGGAGATCAAGGTTCAAATATTCACTCAGCCATGAAGCTCACTGGGTGACCTTGGGCCAGAAACTATCTCTCAGCCTAGCCGACCTCACAGGGTTGTTGTGGGGGTTAAATGAGGAGGTGGAGAACCATGTGTGGCACCTTGAATTCTTTGGAGAAGAGGGTGGGATATAAATGATATCAATCAATCAATCAATCAATCAATCAATGCAGCCCATATCAGATACAGTGTATAGTTATCAAAGTCACAATTGCACCACATCTTCTAAAGCACATGGCTTTCCCCCAAATAATCCCGGGAACTATAGTTTGTTAAGGGTGCCAGGAATTGTAGCTTCGAGAACTATTGTTCCCACGATTTGGGGGTGGAAGCCATGTGCTTTAAGATGGGAATGTAGCCGCAACAACCACAGTAGAGAGGATAAAAAGGCAATATATATACACACAGATTCCGCCTTTTATTTTTAACAAAACAACAACAACAACAACCCCATTATCAAAACTAATTTTAAACTACAGACAACTTTGGCTTGGAATTCATCTTCTCTTTAACCGTTGTATCCCAGTTTCCTAGTTTTGATGGCTACACTGAGGAACTTAGCTATATTTTCTCTGAAAATAAACCCACCCTAAGTGGATGTATTTAAAGGGACGCAGGTGGCGCTGTGGGTTAAAGCCTCAGCGCCTAGGGCTTGCCGATCGAAAGGTCGGCGGTTCGAATCCCTGCGGCGGGGTGCGCTCCCGCTGCTCGGTCCCAGCGCCTGCCAACCTAGCAGTTCGAAAGCACCCCCGGGTGCAAGTAGATAAATAGGGGCCGCTTACCAGCGGGAAGGTAAACGGCGTTTCCGTGTGCGGCTCTGGCTCGCCAGAGCAGCGATGTCACGCTGGCCACGTGACCCAGAAGTGTCTCCGGACAGCGCTGGCCCCTGGCCTCTTAAGTGAGATGGGCGCACAACCCCAGAGTCTGTCAAGACTGGCCCGTACGGGCAGGGGTACCTTTACCTTTACCTTTAAGTGGATGTATTTAGTGGGCTTGGGAATTGTACTGTGCACTGTGTTGTCATTGCTATGTTGAAATTATTTTGCACAATTGTGTATTGTGTGATGTTGTGATGTTGTGATGTTGTGATGTTGTGATGTTGTGATGTCGTGTGTGTGTGTGTGTGTGTGTGTGTATGCTTTGAAGAATATGTAGAGAAGTTGCTGAGCCATTTGCTAAGCCAGCTGTCCTTTTTTTGCCCAGAGAAAATGCATTTCACAGACTCCCAGAAAATATGACAATATTTTTATATATTTTTTTATTAATACATTTATATATCACCTTCTTCCAAGAAACTCAAAGTGGGATGCACAATTCGCCTCCCCCCCCCCCCCATTTCATCCTCACAAGAACCCTGTGAGGAAGGTTAGGCTAAGAGTTGGTGACGGGTTCAAGGTGACTGAGCTTCACGGCTGAGTGGGGATTTGAACTCTGGTCTCCCAGGTCATAGTCCAACACCCTAACCATTATGCCACACATCAAAAGGGACAAGTAAATACTCGTGGAGCTCCAATATATTCTTTCTCCTCTACCTCACCCCATTTTGACAGGTGACCAACACAAAGCTTTTGGTAGCTCATGCTTTGAAGAGCGATGCGGGAGCATATGTCTGCATGGCCACCAATCAAGTAGGAGAGCGAGCGAGCAGAGCTGCCTTGGTCTCCATTTTGGGTAAGGAAGGGAACAGGGATGGCTCCTCCCATCTTTCCCCACCAGGGTGAGCTATGCCCTTGGTGGGTGTTCCATCAGCTGGTGAGAATCTCTACACCACAGATAAGTGCCACATTGGGGCTGATTGGCAAAATGTATAGACATGAGCGTCACCTAACTGCGCAGAGCACAGAAGTGCTTATGGAGATAACGAGAGCATCGCACAACCATAACTGTTGAATTATCATGGTATTTGTTTCCCATCATTTACACCAGCATCAGGTATTGAATTTGTGCATCGTACTGAAGCTGGCAGGACAAAGGTATTTACTTAGTCAATGGGAAACATATTAGAAAGTCAATTTTTTGAAAGGGGAAGTGATCCTGAAGACATCTGAAGGCAGACCTGTTTAGGGAAGCTTTTAATGTTTGACAGACTATTGTATTTAATATTTTGTTGGAAGCCGCCCAGAGTGGCTGGGGAAACCCAGCCAGATGAGCGGGCTATAAATAAATAATTATTATTATTATTATTATTATTATTATTATTATTATTATTTTCATGAATGAGATGATGCACAACACTTTCTTTGGGGATGTGGCATCATTATAAGCAGCTGGGTCATTTAGCATATTCAGATCCAGAATATGAACTGAATATGAAAGACCATAATTTGGTGGCAGAACACCTGTGTTGCAAGCAGAAGGTCCCAGGTTCAGTCCCCAGGTGTCAGGGACCACACTGAGGAGTGCTGCACTGAGGAGGAATGGTGGGAGCCTCCCCCTCCCCCTCCCCCTGCTCCTGATCAGGATCCTGAATCTTCCCAGGAGCAGGAGGACAGTATAGATTTGGAACAGTGGTTTGCAGAGGGACATAGTTCAGAAGGCAAAAGCTGGGAAATACTGGATGGGGAACAGCTAGGAGAAGATGCACTGGGAGAGAGAGAGTTAACAGATTCACTGTCTTTGGAAAGCATTCATTCGCTCAGCCCAAGGTGAAGAAGAGCTGATAATGTGGCAGCACAGAAAGCACAGTGGTTACGAGCTCAGCGTACAAGACACAGCAGTGACGTGGGGGACTAGGGAGGAAGTGAGTGGAACCCTTAATTGGGAGCACCGCCATTCCTAGGACAGGGATTCTTTGTTCTCTCACTGTGATTATTAAAGTTTCTAACGGGTAAGAATACTCCCTTCCTTTCTTCTGGTTATCTGCTGCCAAAAGGGAGAGGAAGGTGATTCCCTGAAGCCTGGCACCAGGTAGGACTGGGTATGTCCCATGTCTGAAACTCTGGAGAGTCAGTGTCCACTGGCAGACAATACTGAGCTAGATGGACCAATGGTTTGAATTGGTATAAAGGAGCTTCCTATGTTCCTATGAGTTCCTTTTTACTGGTTCCATCACCAGGAAGTGTGGGAAAGAGCATTAATATGAAAGCATGGATGGACAGAGAGGTGGGTCATCTTGCTGAAAAGCAGCTATGTCTTTGGATGGCTGGACTCCGTGTGCTGTATCCAGCGCTTGTCCTACTCAGAGTAAAAGGTATAGGGACCCCTGACCATTAGGTCCAGTTGTGACCGACTCTGGGGTTGCGGCGCTCATCTCACTTTATTGGCTGAGGGAGCCAGCATACAGCTTCCGGGTCATGTGGCCAGCATGACTAAGCCACTTCTGGTGAACCAGAGCAGTGCACGGAAATGCCATTTACCTTCCCGCCAGAGCGGTACCTATTTATCTACTTGCACTTTGACGTGCTTTTGAACTGCTAGGTTGGCAGGAGCAGGGACCGAGCAAGCGGAGCTCACCCTGTCGTGGGGATTCGAACCGCCGACCTTCTGATTGGCAAGTCCTAGGCTCTGTGGTTTAACTCACAGTGCCACCCGTGTCTCCCTACTCAGAGTAGACCCCTTGAAATTAAGAGACATGGCCGATTTAGACCCATTACTTTCAAGGGGTCTACTCTGAGTAGATGTTGGTGGGCTCTGACCCCATAAAACCCACTCTGCTAGTGAGAGCTTCCATAACCCTAAGGGACTATTCGGTTTGATTAGATTGTCTGCTTCTCCTATCCAAGAAAAGCCAGTATTCACTCGGAGGCCTAATGATGTCGTGGCCAAGCTTGGCAGCACCGTCCTGTTCATGTGTGGAGTCCATGGAGACCCAACGCCTGCCATTCAGTGGCACAAGGAAACGGGAGAGCTTCCCTCCGGAAGGTGAGGATACCTGTTAGATTCAGAGGATTTCTCTCGCTGTCACTCTCTGCTTGGCCATGGCACTGCAGCTTGTGAAAGGAAGATCAAATTGTGTGTGTTTTTCATTGATTTTTTAATTGTAAATTTATTAAAGACAGAAGAAGAAAAAAGACACAGGGGGGAAAACAACAGAAAAGTTTTGCCCCCGCATTTGCAATACAATAAACATCCATCTTAAATTACACTTGCAGATTAATATATGTCATTCAAATGTCAGAATAGGTCTCAAAGTTGGTGTTTATAGGAAGCACATCAAAGGGTTGATGCTGCTCCCACTGTGGATTTATTCCTCAGATTTTGCTTTTATGTCACCTAGCTATTGCCAGAGGAACAAAGGCAGAACTTAAGAAGAGCCTGGCTGCAGGATCAGACCAAAGGCCCATCTAGCACCCTGTTCTCCACAGTGGCCAAGCAGATGCCCATGGGAAACTGGCAAGCAGAAGATGAACACCATAGTTCTCTCCCCAGTAACTGGTATTCAAAAGTATTCTGCCTCTGTGATTCCCTCAGCAGCCAACCATCTGTCCCTAGAAAGGCTATAAGCAGATTTTGAAGACCATAGTCCTCTCCCACTGGCAATTCGTATTGGGAGTCATGATGATCCTGGAGCTGTTATGGCTAGTATCCATTGAAGATTGCCTCTCCTTGATTTCCTCACCTACTGCTATCAGTCCGGGTGGCAAATCCTAAAGATGAGCCCAATGGTAAACTGTGGAAATAGAAGAAGCCAAACATTGCTGGATCTAGCTTCTGGGTCAGTTAGCATTGGACAGATCAGTCTTTCTTTCTTCTGTGTATGGCTATGCAGACTACTCGCCTCTTAGCAGGCTAGTAATTTTTTATTGCAAGTTGGTCTTTTTAAAAAAGAATCATTATCATCATAGACTAGTAGCTTTTCATAGAATTGGAAGGGTTCATCCGGTACAACCCCCTGCAATGCTGGAATATGTATCTGTCCCATACAGGGATTGAACCTGCAACCTTGGTGTTATCAGCACCACTCTCTAGCCAACTGAGCTATCCAGGACCAATTTGCAAGGCTGCTCTAACATTTTATCTCATCACTTAACATTACCATCAGAGCGATACAGAGTGTGCCTTGAGCACTTGCAGCTGGATGTGTGAATGACCTTCCCTGGAACATACAGTGCTAAGAGTAGCATGACATCAGACCAGAGTCCTTGGCATTTGCTCTTGTGAGTTCCAGGCATTGTGCTCCTCTGCCCCCAACCCTCAGACATATAAGGGACAACATAGACTGGTTCGGATCGCAACAGGCCATAACTTTATTGAATACAGATGAAAGAGGTTTGGCTTGGGCATGGGGCAATCAAAATACTTCTGTCCTGTCCACTGGAAGTGATACATATGTTAATCCAGGTGGAGGGTTGTCCTAAGATTTACATCAGATAGGGTGACCCCTGCAGATACCACCGTCTGGGGGAGGGCCTTCGGCCCTGGCCCCCCTGGCCCCACGGACATGGCCACTCCCCTGGATCCCTTTAGCAGGATACCCCAGCTTTTGGAGGGGCAGGCAGAGACTACAGCCTCCCCTCCATCCCAGACAAAGGATTGCCGCAATGCCCAACCAAGTTGTGACGATTGCTATGAGGTAGGCAAAACCACCGGGTTGGAGCCAATTGGCCTGGTGGACAAATTCCTACCTGGCCCCATAAAACGGCGACTGCCGTAGCCACAGCAAAGTCCTTAAACATCAGCTTGAACCAAGGGAGGCTGGGTGGGAAACCCGACGAGGGGAAAGCAGGTAGGGCCCCAGGTGAGGGCTGTTTAGATTGCCAGGGAACGGACCCAAGGGAAGCCTTTGTCAGGAGCTCGTCCTACACTCAAGTAGGACCCTGGAAGAGACACATGCCCGACTAGCATGTTCTCTCCCTCTTGGTCAATCCTTCGGGAGCTTCAAAAGCTTTCTTCTGCCCAAACATCACAGCGACCAATGCCAACAGACATCGGCACACTTAGGGATCCGCAGAGTCTTCGCAGCTTGCGTAACAGAACTCAGCAACTCAGCATTTTGGCTAATCTACTTTATTTACATATAAACACACATGGAGCACTGCAACATGGCTCCCTCTCCCTCTAGCATCAGACAGCAAACAGAATGAAAAAAGGACAATAGTCCCACTTCACGGAACACAGTAACACAAACATCCTGTTTCCGTCACTTTGCACTTTGTGAAGTCAAAACATACACCGTCATGTGAAAGACAACAATACCATGACTGCTATCACGGAGCAGGAATTCTAACAGCCTTCCCACCCTGTTGACTCCGCCCCACGTTCCAGCCCATGTCCTAGCCTGCATCCCCATTTGCCAATCTGGGATGCAGGCTAGGACCTGGCCTCTGATAGGAGGCGTGGGCTTATGCCCATGCCCCCTATCCATATGGGGCTGTGATGATGCTACCCCCTCGTCGGGGCCTTGGAGGAGCCTCTGCCATCCTGAAATGCCAGCAAACCTAAAAGGGGTGAGCGGACTTGTGATGGCTCTTTCACACATGCAGGCCCTATTCCGGACATTGCAGCTGTGTTTAGGGATGAACATGCATTTGCAAAGAAAGCCTTGGTCATTGACTGTGGGTTCCGTACCGCTGCTCCCCACAGGTATGAAGTAAACAAAGAAAACATCCTTCAGATTCAGCACTTGACGATGAACGATGCTGGGAAATATGTCTGTACTGCTCGCAACCAGGTGGGAACCATCTCTGCCAAAGCATCTTTAACTGTGCAGGGTAAGCGACTCTTATCAATATCAATATTTGGCCCTTGGGACCTTGTCCAGGCCACACCCACTTCCCAAGCCACTCCCCCTGTGACCAGGCATGCTCCTCGAGGGCTTGACCTGGCCAGCTATGACAATGGCTCTGGTTTGCCTGAAGGAAGAATGACCTCACCAGGAAGCTAGCCTGGCTATTTCAAGAATTAGAAGGGGAGGGACAGCCAGGCATTCAAAGGGTCTCAACATACAGCCTAGTCCCCCCCCCAACTCATAACATTATGCAGCTGTGAAAAAAGGACAGCACATGAAAACAAAATAGGAGCACATGCCCACCTCCAGAAAAAAGAGAAAAAGTGAGAGGTGTTTTCTTTTTTTAATTTAACAATTTTTTTTCTACTCCTTTTCTGTGAAATGCACAGAAGAATTGAGGGGGGGGGAGGAAACAGCTGATGTTAAGCATGTGACAAAATCAGTTAACAAGAACATTTATGTCTTTTGGCAAATCACATTTCTTAAATTTTGCAGTTCCAAGCTGAGAGAGGGTGTCACAATTCGCTTCAATGTGCATAAAAAACAAGCTGGGAAATTAACCAAATGCCAAAAAACACACACCAAGTAATGGTTACTTGGGTGTGAGGCTCTGGGACAAATGCCCCCCCCCTCTTCCCCTGTGATCAGCCCTGTGTGTAGAAACCTCTGGCTTCTGTGTGACAGGAAGGTAGTCTACCATAGCAGGATGAGAATTATGCCTGTTGTTTTGCTGCCTTCACTTTTGGTACTGTTGACTTTTTGCCTCTGGGCACACTTCTTACCTTTGGCTCTACATACCACTGGCGTGAGATCTTCAACAGGTTGCCCACTGTTGGAAGATGTCCATATGTCTGAAAAAGGTTCCTCACCTTTTTGCTGTAGCCTAACACGGGTGGCGCAAGGGATGCGGGTGGCGCTGTGGGTTAAACCACAGAGCCTAGGACTTGCCAATCAGAAGGTCGGCGGTTCGAATCCCCATGACGGGGTGAGCTCCCGTTGCTCGGTCCCTGCTCCTGCCAACCGAGCAGTTCGAAAGCACGTCAAAGTGCAAGTAGATAAATAGGTACCAGCGGGAACTTCCTCTAGCGGGAAGGTAAACGGCGTTTCCGTGCACTGCTCGGCTTAGTCATGCTGGCCACATGACCCAGAAGCTGTACGCTGGCTCCCTCGGCCAATAAAGCAAGATGAGTGCCACAACCCCAGAATCGGACATGACTGGACCTAATGGTCAGGGGTCCCTTTACCTTTTTAAAGAACAACTAGGAGGGCACCAGGTTGGGGAAGGCCATAGAGGAAAGCCAAAATGATGTATTTTGATAATTGCTATTGTTGGCATCCCTCTGCCTTGGGAGATTATGGAGGAGTGTACCTTTGAGGGTGAAGTCAAACTATTGGAAGGTTGCAGCGCCTGCTGTGGCTGGAGAGACATGTTTTGTTGCAGCGGGGACAGATGAAAGCATAGGCACTGAGTTGCGACCAACATTGGGTTGGCCCTTCGCTAGTGCATGAAGTCAATAAGCAATGCCCCCCCCAACCCGGCCAGGCCAACTCAGCCCACCATCCCACCGCCAGCCACCTTACCTTCGTGAAATGAATGTGCTGCCGTGGCCCTGGTGATCCTCAAAAGAACAAGGCAGAGCCAAGCATCTTCATCCTGGCGTGTACTTTTGAGGATAGCCACAAAATTGGGGGTGGGCGGTCCCCTTCTTGAAAATATTGGAGGCTCCCTGGCCCCCACAGCCCTCCGTAGATGGCAGCTCTGGATGAAGGCATCCGGTTGTGTTGCTGCAGATGCACCAAGTAGTTTCTTCTCTCTGAGCTCCTCCCAGCGGTCATTCCTCCTCTGGTCATTGCTATGGATGCACAACCAGACTTTCTGTCTCCAGGCACTGGGGTCGCCTGCAAGCGATTCCCACAATGGCAGCCTTCATTTATTGTGAGCTGCGTTGGTCACCATATCCTGTAGGAAAGCAGCATAATGCAAAGGAAGGTGGGACTCCAAAAGGACTGACCTTATCATCTCTCAATTTGGGTAAAGTCCAGGTTCTCCAAGGATCCACCTTTGAGTCTGTTTTTGTGTTTTTTTGGCTTTTAGATCCCCTGGACACTGGCCAGAGCAAGCAGGACAGGCCAAAAGATGCATTGAAGGAGCCGATGGATGCAAAGGTTTACCTGGCAAACGTCACTGCTGTCCCCTCCACGCCAGCAGCCCACCTGCATTGGAAGGTGAATTAGATATAACAAAGGTGTAACAGGGCAAACAGATGGGGCAGCATGCTCTAAACCCATGGGTCATTCCAGCTGGGCCCACAAGGTGATTTCCCCAAATCATGCTCACCTCTCAATCAGCTGATGTGACTTCAGCAAGACAGGTTTTGGTTCTGCATTAGGTGTGGATGCTTGTTCCCAGGAGGATTTAACCCAAGATTTATCTTATCAGCTGACACGTGGGAGTTAAATTGTTTTCAGGGAACAGGCACACACAGCCAAAGGAAGCCTGTAAAATGCAGACATCTTTCTCCCACTTCCTGCAGCAGCAGAGGTGGGGATGAAAGGGAGAAAGTAGCTGTAAAATGCAGGGATTTATAGAACACTGCTGTTTTAATCTGTTCATGAATGTTGTTCAAAATCCAAATTTTGAGCTGAATTGAGCTGGCTGTTCAGAGTTGAATTGCAAAAGCTTGCAGAATTTTAATTTAATTTAATTTGGGGTGAAGATTCCGTTTGGCTTTTGTCTACTCCCACTTTGTTTCATAGCTTTTGTGTTCCTCAGGGACCTCATCTATATCTCCAAGAGTCGCTTGACCCGAACAATGCTGTGGTTTCTGCAGATATCACAGTTCTCTCTGATTTAGGGTTGGGAGAGAAATCTACCCATGTTGCATTTTAAGGCAAGCCTGCTTAATTCACGTTTTGTGAACCAACAAGTCAAATGAAAGGCAGCCATCCTTCAAAACCCACACACGCCTCCAAATTCTATGACATCATTCTCCAGATAAAAAGGGTGCATGAAAAGGCACATGATATCAAAGAAAATGACATTACATTGGAGGGAAATGCTTGCAAAAAATGTGTATATTAGTCAAAATTGTATAACTAAATGCATGCATCGTGTGCAGTTTTGTGCAGATGTTTTTAAAGGAAGAAATTGCAAGCTGAAAGAGTCAGGGAAAGTGAATTTAAGGTTGGAAGAATGAGAAATGGGGAGAAGCTTAAACTGTCAAATTTTCTGCATTCCTACTCTGAACCAGAGGTTAACCCAGATTTCCCACCTATTGTCTTGAAGGTTGTCTCCTCTTCCCAGCGCATAGATGGCTATGTGGTGTTCTATCGCTCCCTGTTGCCTGTGACCACACACTGGGCTGAATGGCATGTCCAAAGCAACCACCGCACCATCGTCCCAGGGCTTGAGAGAGGTTATAAGTATGAATTCAAGGTGCAACCATATTCAGGAAAGGTTTATGGCTTGGACAGCAATGTAAGGGACCTCTGGATCCCAGAAGAAGGTACGACCCTTCAGCACTTCCTCTTTTTGAAGGCTAAATATTCTGGTTTTTTTTTATAATAATATTTATTAAGTTTCAAATTAACACATAAAAACACAAATCCAAACAACAATAAAAACATACAAAAACCAACATACAAAACAAACAAAACAAGTATAAATTCAGATCTTATTTTCAAAACCTACTTTCACCGACCTCCTCGCACCTCCCCCTTCTGTATTCTAATCTCATTTTTCTTGTCAGCAAATCCTTTCCCATATTTCCCATAGTTTTAAATAATTCTATTCTTTTTCCTTAATCAACGCCCCTGCAAACCGCTAATTTTTAAACCCATATCTTTTTAGCCTTCATTAATTTTATAATGTTTATTAAGAAAGTCTTTGAACTTCTTCCAGTCTTCTTCCACTGTCTCTTTGTCCTGGTCTCGGATTCTGCCAGTCATCTCTGCCAGTCCCATATAGTCTGTCATCTTCATCTGCCACTCTTCCAGGGTGGGTAGATCTGGTGTCTTCCAATACTTTGCAATAAGGATCCTTGCTGCTGTAGTAGCGTACATAAAAAAGTTCTGTCCTTCTTTAACACCACATGGCTTACCATACCCAGGAGGAAGGCCTCTGGTTTCTTCAGGAAGGTATATTTAAATACCTTTTTCATTTCATTATATATCATTTCCCAGAAAGCCTTAATCCTTGGGCATGTCCACCAGAGATGAAAGAATGTACCTTCATTTTCTTTACATTTCCAGCATTTATTGTCTGATAAGTGGTAAATTTTTGCAAGCTTGACTGGGGTCATGTACCACCTATAAATCATTTTCATAATGAAGGCTAAATATTCTGGAACATAGGTGAAGAACCAGTGGCCCTCCATACATTGTTGGACTCCAACCCCCATCGGTCCCAGTCACCACATCCTAATGGCCGGGGACAATGGAGGTTGTAGTCGAGCAGAGATACATCTAGAGCAGGGCTACACCTAGTTGCAGTCCTTCAAGGCATCTAGGGGGCTACAAGTTCCTCAATCCTGCTCTAGAGACAGTGATGTGGTGTGATCTGTGCCTAGCAGTTTACTTTCCTTAGGCAGTGGGGTGCATGTGAACATAAAGAAATGAGTTATATTGGGCATGGGGGATATGTGGCCCTCTGTCAGGGACAGGGCAGAGGAGGAATGGCGGAGACCGCCTCCCCAGCCTGACCCTTCCAGAGAAGAAGACAGTTCAGAATTACAACAAGGGTTTGAGGGAGATCACCGCTCAGAGGAAGATGAGGGGGAAAGCTGGGCAGTAATGGGAGAGGAAGAAGAAGAAGAAGCACCAAAGGGGCGACAGCTGACAGATACAGTGTCTTTAGAAAGCATTCCCCAACCCCCAACCCCTTCCAGAACCCGGCGAGCATTGAAAGTAGGAGAGCAAAGAGCTCAAAGGCAGAGGGCACTTCTCAGCTCCCATAGTGATGACGCATGAAGGGAAAGAGGGAGGGGGGTGGATACTCACTTGGGGAAACATCATTATTCCAAAAGGCTGCATTTCCAAGCCTCTCTCTGTGAATATTGAATAAAAAGCAGTTGGTAAGGACTTTCCCTTGTCTTATCCGTTCCTGGCAACCTGTCGTGGGGATTTGGATCCTCTGACGACTGACATCCTCTGGATGTGTTAGACTCCAACTGCCCCAGCCAGCATGATCTGGGGTGATATGAATTAGAATCTTAACATTTGGAGGGCCACAGGTTCCCTTGGCCATTGATCCGTTTCCCCCATTATTGTCTCACCTGACTGGACACAGTTCTCTAAGATGCCAGGGACAGGACTTTTTCTAGCTGTGACACCTGAGGCTCCTTTAACTGAAGACTGAACCAACCCAGGACCTTCTGTCTACAAAGCATGTGGCTGAGCTTTGACCTAGCCCTTGGAGGCCAGTAGGATTCTTCTGTGCTCTTGCACCTTTGCAAAACCCAGGCAGCACTGAGCATATGAACCCTGCCTTGTTGTCATGAAATGGAATTCAGAATACATAATTCAAATGTGAACTTTCCCCCATCCCACGCTCTCTAGTCTTCTGCTGATAGTGCCAGCCCAAGGCTAATTTCGCCACCTCTCTTGGAGAACACCAGGCATGCAAAGGATTGGGATCCCTCAGTCCTGAACTCATGATCTTGAGCTGTTGAATTGTATGGAGGAGGCAGGAGGTAATAGAGTAGATAATAGCACGTGGCTAGAGGCCTGTTGCACAAATAATTTTTGCTCCTTCTTTTCCTAAAAAATATCTCAGCAACCCTATCCTTTCCTTTCTTCCCAGTGCCTGGTGCTTCCCCTGAAAGCATCAGCATCACCACATTTCAAGATGTGAATGGCACTGTGATCATCCACTGGGAGCCCCCTCCACAAGACATGCACAATGGTATCATCAAAAGTTACCAGGTAAGGAGGAATGAAATTGGTGCCATTTGGGTACCACAACATCTGGTTGATGGTGATGGATAGAAGGAATCTGGAGGGAGGATGATTAAGTGGTATTCCACCAAGGTCTGGTGGAATAGAACATTTCATGGGGGTGGATCAATTAAAACTATGGTTGCAACCCTTCAGCATTATCCAGCTGTTGTCCTTGAGGAAACTGGGGAAACTAGAGATGTGCTTGAGTGGCATGCAGTTACGTGTCTTTATGTTTCTTGAAATAATTACAGGCACGAGGGAATCTTTGGCCCTCCAGGTGTTTCTGAACTACAGCTCCCATCAGCCCTAAGAAGCATGGTCAATGGACAGGGATGGTGGGAGTTGAAGCTCAGAAGCATCTGAAGGGCCAGAGGTTACCCACACCTCATATGGTTCTTACTTTGCCATTTCAAGGCTCCTTTCCTCTTTTGCCTGCTGTCATGCTCCTTGTATATTATACAAGTACAGCAGATGTGCTGACTCTGGACTTACGTTCCATGGCAGGGTAGGGAATCTCAAGCCTGGGGGTCAAATGTGGCCCTCCTGAAATCTCGACCTGGCCCTCAGAATTCTCAGCAGGCAGCACCCCTCACTGGTACTGCTTCACCCCTCAAGTGTCTTTACTTGGCTAGAATGTGTCCTTGAATTCTGACATTGCTTCTTGCTTGCCTGGGTGGAGGCAAGGCAGGGGCATGTGTGTGTTTGTAGAAACTAGTCTACTTTACAGAGATAAAACTTTACATTCCTTGCCCTGCCCACTTTTTCCTATAGTGGGATCTTCACTGGATCCCAGTAAGTTTCCGAGCACAATTCAAAGTGCTTGACTTCCAATCCTTGGCTTCCCCCATTCTTAAACCCAGTCCTTCTTCCATGACCAAGTCCTTCGCCATACTTTCTAACTAAGGTACGGACACACAGTATGCTCTTTAGTTAGAAAGTATGGAGAAGGACTTAGTTGGAGTAACGCTTCCCTGCTTAGAAAATGTGTCTGTGCAGGCACTGTCGAGCTGCGAGGCTGTACCACCAACCCATCCCTTTTACCCCTGTGGGTCAGAAATCATGTCAGGGTAACTGGAATTTATCCTCTTTCTAATTTGGGGATTTAAAAACAAAAGGTGGGGTTGTGAGTTTCTGTATAGTATACAGTCCTCTTCAGAGCTAGATCTGTTTATACTGAAACTCCCCGGATTCTCCAGCAGCCTGCCTCATCTCTTGTCTCAGTTCAAAGTGTTGGCGCTGACCTTTCAAGCCCTAAATGGCCTCGGCCCTGTATACCTGAAGGACCGTCTCCCCCCACATTGTTCAGCCCGGACACTGAGGTCCAGCTCCGAGGGCCTTCCGGCGGTTCCCTCACTGCAAGAAGTGAAGCTACAGGGGATCAGGCAGAGGGCCTTCTCAGCAGTGGTACCCTCCCTGTGGAATGCCCTCCCCTGAGCTGTCAAGGAGATAAATAACAATACAACTTTTAGAAGACACCTGAAGGCAGCCCTGTATTGGGAAGTTTTTAATGTTTGATGTTTTGTTATGTTTTTATATTTTGCTGGAAGCTGCTCAAAGCGGCTGCGGCAACCCAGACAGATGAGTAATAAATAATAAAATAAATAATTTTAATAAATAATTTTAATAATAATAAATAATATAATAATAAATCAATAATAAAATCAATCAAACAAACAAACAATCAATTCCTCTGGCTTCACACACTACTGGCATGTGTGCCCTCCCCCCCCCGAAATGCAGCCCACAGACTGGAAAAAAACTTAGCCTTAGCCACCCCCTGTTATTTGGCATCTTTCCCCAACATTGCATCTACCTCTTACTGCTTTGCTAGATGTGTGACTCTGTGCAGGATATATTTGGTTCCTCTCATGTGTGCTTCTGTTCTGCAGAAATTGTCGTCTTGTGCTGCTCTGTGTGAGACAGGCTGACATTTTTCTTCTCTTGCCTTGTGTTTGCAGGTCTGGTTCCTGGGCAATGAAACTCACTCAGGCTCTAACAGAACAGTGGGTGGAGAAACACACAGCCTAGAAGTGTCAGGCCTGGCTAATGGGCAAAAATACTGCGTGCAGGTAGCAGCAGTCAATGGAGCTGGAATTGGAGTACCCAGTAATCCTGTTTGCAGTGCTGTAGGTCAGAGGTGCTATTTTGTAGCTGATCTCTTAGTACAAGGGTGGGGACACCTGTGGCAATCTAGGTGCTGTTGGACTAAAACTCCCATCATTCCTGACCATTTACTATGCTGGCTCCGGTAGATGGGACTTGTAGCAGTGCCAGTGATGGCCACCAAAAGAGGGTGCCTTTAAAAGAGGATGGTGCCAATTCATGGACGAGAGCCCAAAAATATGGTTCAGAAGCTTTACTTATATTAGTAAAGTAAAACACTTTTATATGCGTTCTAACACTGTGACCCACCAGATGGCGCTGTGGAATCCTGTCTTTTGTCAACGTGATTTCCCTTTATGAAATTTACAAAGTGTTTAACTGAAACGCTTCTTTGATGTGCCTAAATCCAGCCTTACAGAACTTCAAAACAACTTAGAACAAATAAATTTACATCCACTTAGTTGCATAATTTCGTATACTGATCCCAGCATGAGACATAATATCTTAGATTATAAATATCTTGCAGTCTGAGCTAAAAACCAAAGCTCTGTCTCTTATCCATTGCAGCCTCCATTAGCCTCAGGCTGCTTTCCTGGAGTCAGAGATTCACACAACTGCAATACCGCCTCTCCCCATATGAACCTACTCGGACCCTGAAATCATCCTCTGAGGCCTTTCTTTGTGTGCCTCCTACTCAAGAGGTCCAGAGGGTGGCAACACGAGAACGGGGCCTTCTCTGCAGTGGCTCCCTGTTTGTGGAACACTCTCCCCAGGGAGGCTCACCTGGTGCCTTCATTATACACCAGGCATAGGCAAAATCTGGCCCTCCAGATGTTTTGAGACTACAGCTCCCACCATCCCTGACCACTGGTCCTTTTAGCTAGGGATGATGGGAATTGTAGTTCCAAAACATCTGGAGGGCCAGAGTTTGCCTATGCCTGTTATACACCTTTAGGTGCCAGGCGAAAACATTCCATTTAACCAGGCCTTTGGATGATTAACATCTGATGCCCTTTTAAATGGACTGTGAAAGGAGGGATTATTGGCTTGTCTTTGTTTATTATTATTATTATTAATAATAATAATATGTTTTTATTTTGCAATTCTATGTTGTGAACCGCCCTGAGATCTACAGGTATAGGGCAGT
The DNA here is from genome assembly GCF_951804945.1 of Podarcis cretensis. NCBI lineage: Eukaryota > Metazoa > Chordata > Lepidosauria > Squamata > Lacertidae > Podarcis > Podarcis cretensis. Next base: position 33,807,786 of record NC_137185.1, on the reverse strand, counting down.
ATACAAACACCAACAACAAAGAGAGCATCTCACCCAAGTTGAATGCCTCCAGATTAACATATGCATAGACCTGTACTACAGTCCTTTTCATGTAATTCTGAGCTAAACACCTTGTGACTGAGCCAGCAGAGATACAGCCCCACTTAATGATTGACCTGTTATCAGCTTCAGTGGAAATTTTCAGCCATTCTTCACAGTACAATCCAGGCACATTATAGATTTGTTTCCCATTTCAATGTACATTAAAACAATGATACTTAACAGGGCTGTAGCTTCCTCCTCCTTAGTCTCAGTGTAGTCCTTGTAGGGAGGAGGATGGGGAGCAAAACTGGGATGAGTTGGCTCTGCCTGTCATTGGCTCTGGCTCCACCTGCTGTTGGTCCTCTTCCCCTCCAGCTGCCATGGGCATCTGGCATCACTGCAGCATGTGCCCTGCCACTCACCTGTAGCTGTGCCTCCCACTGAAGATGTTGTCCATGCGGCCAGGGCTCATCTACTGTGTGTACACATAGCCCAAACCTTCTTCATTCTTCTGTGGCTTAAGTTCACCATCACACCTTCTTCCACTGAGAGTCTGTGTGGTGTAGTGGTTAAAAGCAGTAGACTCGTGATCTGGTGAACCAGGTTCGCGTCTCCGCTCCTCCACATGCAGCTGCTGGGTCACCTTGGGCTAGTCACACTTCTCTGAAGTCTCTCAGCCTCACTCACTTCACAGAGTGTTTGTTGTAGGGGAGGAAGGGAAAGGAGAATGTTAGCCGCTTTGAGACTCCTTCGGGTATGATAAAGCGGGATATCAAATCCAAACGCTTCTTCTTCTTCCTTCCAGGGCCGATAGTCGAGAAGATGGCCAAGACCCCAGACTTCCATTCCGCCAACTACATCCTGGAAGTGGTGCGTCAACCTGTCTTCATTGCCAGTGTGGGCTCAGCACTCTGGGTCATGCTGATGGCGTTCACGGTTTACGTTTGCCAGCAGCAAGCCAGGCAGTATGGCCGGAGACGTCCATATGCCCTAGGTGAAGGTAAGGGAAGCAGATAGAGTCTGGCTTTAGGCTTATAGAAAGAGCAGTGTTTTAACTCATTGCACTGGGTCTCGAGTGGGTGAATGGGTTCATTGTAGGGTATCAGTCTGAACAGGACTCTCTGCCTGTGGTGGGAAACCTTTTTCAGTCTGAGAGCCCCATTTCCTTCTGGGCAACCTTCTGAAGCCTACGTTTCAGTGATAGGCAGAGCCGGAGACTGAAGTGGGTGCAGCTATTATGCAACCTTTACCATTGTACGATAGACTAGTTTCTACATACAGTCAACACAACCCTCTCCTATCATCCGTCCTGGCAAGCAACAGGTGTTATCAGAGTCCAAGGATGTATCCCAGCTGGTCAAAACACTCAAGGAGAGTGTGAAGCAGGGATGTAGCCTGGGGAGAAGTGTTTTGGCCTGGGAAGATTTCCAAGAGTTTTACAGAGATTGCTGGGTCAGTGTAGGGAACCCTGCTCTATTCTAAGCAGGGATGCATGGAAAAAAAATGTCACAGCATGTGCATCGCATGTGATTGTATGTGGGGGGCATTGCTTTCTTGAACACCGCCCCCCAAGCAACTGAATACAGTAAGCACACCAAGAGGTCACTTGAGATCCCAGGTCAGGAGTTAAGTTGTGGTCTTAATAGTTTGGCCCTAGGAAGAGGCTTTATGCAGTGTGGCAGGGAGTCATAAAATGAATTGTCAGTGAAGACAGGTTTGTGAGTCGAGGACCCACCACCCGCATAGGATTATAATAAGACACAAAGACACATTATTTTAGGTTAATAGGCAAAATTAGGCCACAACTTTATTGGTTACAGCATGTGAGTAGTATTGGCTTAGGCATTGGATGAAACAGCAATACAAGACTCCACCCTGCACAGCTGGGAGTCATTTCAGGTTTAACAACCAATGGGAGGAGCTTGTTGATGCAAATACAACTGGAAGCTCCCCCATGACGTCACTGGGGGTCATGCCATGGCCTGAGCCACCAGCAGGGCATTGGACAAGATTCCTTTAACGAAATACCCAAAAGAGGGGGGTAGATGATGGCGCATACCCAATCCTCCAACACAGCACACATATTCCAATGCCTAACTGCCAATACCAGAAAGTTGTGACGAATTGCTACGAGGTAGGCGAAAAAACCAAGAGGCTGGTGCCAATTTGCCAAATGGATAAAAAAGTCCTACCAGGCCCCTTGGGCAACCAAGGCAACCAACCGAAGTCCATAGCAAGGTCAATACGCGAAAGAAGCTGACCTAAAAGGGAGGGAGAGCAGGAGAACTGAAGAAAGCAGGAACCAACTGGGAGCTGAGTGCTGCCACAGTGTTTAAATGCAGCTAGTCCCACCCACCAGCCGGCCCTATTGGTTGGCTGGAAGGCTTGGCCGCGGCAGCAGAAGCAATCAGGAGCAGGGAGCCGAATAGGCCTCCCTGCCCCTGCGAGAAGCTGTCAGCTGCAGTGAGGAATCATAAAATGAATTGTCAATGAAGACAGGTTTGCCTGCCTAATGCTATTTTGCCATGCACCTCACTCTCTCCAGGTTTGTATAGAAACGCCAGTGATGACACCATCATCAAACACAGGTATGCTGCCGTTCCCCCTCTCTCTAGGGATGCATGCATATTTATATCTGGGCAAGACAGCTCTAGCAAAATAGTTAAATGTCGTGGAATGTTTGATGACAATCAGGGGGCAAGTTATCACCCGCCACCACTGTGTCCCAGAATTAAATAGCAATTTCACTTCTTTATTTCCTGTCCTTGTCATGCAAAACCAGAACAAAATCGCTGCAGTTCTATATATATGTTTTGTTGTTGTTTAGTCATTTAATAGTGTCCCATGGACCAGAGCACGTCAGGTACTCCTGTATTCCACTGTCTCCCACAGTTTGGTCAAACTCATGTTAGTAGCTTCGAGAACACTGTCCAACCACCTCGTCCTCTGTCGTCCCCTTCTCCTTGTGCCCTCCATCTTTCCCAACATCAGGTCTTTTCCAGGGAGTCTTCTCTTCTCATGAGGTGGCCAAAGTATTGGAACCTCAGCTTGAGGATCTGTCCTTCCAGTGAGCACTCAGGGCTGATTTCCTTCAGAATAGATAGGTTTGATCTTCTTGCAGTCCATGGGACTCTCAAGAGTCTCTAAAGAGTCTCTATATATGTTTAGTCTTCTTGTAAGGGGTGTGTGCTGAGGTATATACTTCTGCAGCTCACTAGTCCTGTGTGTGCAAATGAAGACACCTGCCAAGTTTGAATGCCCAAGCTACTAACAGAGTCGTGTCATGTCCTTCTCTGATTTCATAGTCTTCTGTCTGTCTGTTTAGTCAGTGAGTCTGTCTGCCACACTACCGAGATTCGCATCTATGAAAGTGTGCCTATTTCCCCTCTGACTGTAGGGTAGACTGTAGCGATTCTCCCTGGCTTTCCAACACATGGAAGTCAACTTCAGGCTCCAAGAACTACAGCACCAGCAGCAGCTTGAGCAGTCAGCTCCTGTGGACTGAACCCAAAGATAACCAGGAATCCCATAAATCAAGTAAGTGTCCCTTGTGAACAGCAGGTGATGGATTAGTTTTGCTTAGAGGTGGCGCTGTGGGTTAAAGCCTCAGCGCCTAGGACTTGCCGATCGAAAGGTCGGCGGTTCGAATCCCTGCGGCGGGGTGCGCTCCCGCTGCTCGGTCCCAGCGCCTGCCAACCTAGCAGTTCGAAAGCACCTCCGGGTGCAAGTAGATAAATAGGGACCGCTTACCAGCGGGAAGGTAAACGGCGTTTCCGTGTGCGGCTCTGGCTCGCCAGAGCAGCGATGTCACGCTGGCCACGTGACCCGGAAGTGTCTCCGGACAGCGCTGGCCCCTGGCCTCTTAAGTGAGATGGGCGCACAACCCCAGAGTCTGTCAAGACTGGCCCGTACGGGCAGGGGTACCTTTACCTTTACCTTTACTTGCTGAAATTTTGCTGAAATTTACAATCTGATCCACTTCCTGGGAATTTTTCTGCTCCTTAAATCGTTAGAGAATTTCACACATCGACCACCCTGGAGAACATTTGGCAAGATAACCTGAGAATATTGTTCCTTACAAGTTAGGTGGATAATTTTGGGTGGAACTGTGCATCTGGTTTTAATATCGTTTATTATAATATGGTTGTTGCCCAAGTATAGGGGAGCATTTATCCTTGCTCATTTCAGCGAGTTGCCTTTTGCACTGTTAAGTGGACGATTCACCAAGCCTTGGGTTTATGAACAGTTGCATTTGTGTGGAGTTGGAGCAATAGGACCTGTTGACCCCGTTCTTCTGTACTGCAATCTGTATAGGGAGTGTAGAGAGAGCGGATGATTCTCCTTTTATTAAGCACTCTCCCAGGAAGATCTGAAGATCTGGTCTCCATCTGCTTAAGGGATGCTCACTCGTATGCTACTGGGAAGGTTGTAAAAAAAAATAAACCTGACTTCAATACAGATCAGGAGAAATTGTCTGTTGGCTTGAGAGATGGGGGAAAAGTATAATAGTATCCCATCTGTTTTCAATTGTTTTAACAAGCTGTATGTTTTATTTCTGTATTTAATTTTATTGATCTGCAGCCATAATAAAGAATTATATTATTGTTGAAAGAAGCAAAGGGGTCCTTGCAAACCTCCACTGTTAGCTTACTGCCACCTTCATCCACTGACAGTATTATTTCATTCATTCATTCAGTGAGCTGGTTTGCAGGCAATGCGAGCTTAGTGGAGGTGTGTGAATGTAAGGGTTCCTGGAATTGGATCCTCTTCCTGTTGCACCACTGCTGCGCTTGACCATGGTTCGGCTTAGCATGTTGTCTGAGCTGGGGATCTTACAAAAGACAAACCATGTATTGTAAACCAAGGAACAAGGCATGGTTACAGCTCATGGTTTTTCTGGAGTGAAACAAACCATGATCCCTGATTTGGATGACACACTGAGAAAAACCATGGCATATTTCAGCAACCATATTGGAAGCATCAGGGCTGGAGAAGGAGCCAAGGTAGCTTTAATCTTGTCTCTGGTAACCTGCCCATCCATGCATTCTAGAGTTATTTGGATTTTGCACATCTCTGAATTTTGAGGTACAAGGGTGCCTCGCAAGACGAAATTAATCCGTTCCGTGAGGCTCTCCATATAGCGGTTTTTTCGTCTTGCGAAGCAAGGCCATTGACAGCTTAGCGGATTAGCGCTATTAGCGGTTTAGCGGCTTTTAGCGGATCAGCTGATAAGCGGCTTATCAGCGGATCCGCTGATAAGCGGCTTAGGGCTTAGGAAAAGGGGGGGGTGAAGGGAAAAAACCCCGCAGGAACTCGCAAGACATTTTCGTCTTGCGAATCAAGCCCATAGGGAAATTCGTTTTGCGAAGCGCCTCCAAAACGGAAAACCCTTTCGTCTAGCGGGTTTTCCGTCTTGCGAGGCGTTCGTCTTGCGGGGCACCGCTGTACCTATCAAATGCATATACCGTATTGGCCTGAATATAAGCCTCATTTCCCCCTCCCCCAAATTGTGCAGCATAAATTCGCGACCTTACAAAAATCGACTTTTACGATATCGCTGCTGAAACAGACATATGGTAATATGGAACAAAAAATGTTTTATTGCTGATTTGAGACCGTTCGTTTGTCATTTATGGGTGTGAGCAACTGAGGAATTGTATTCAACTGAACAGCAATTTGCAATTTTAGCGATTGTACGGTAACTTTTGCGGGCTTGCAAGATCAAAGGCTTAAATTGGCTCGGAGTCACAATTCTACCAACCACAGCAATTTTCAACCTGTAACCCAATTTTGAGGGAGCGGCTTATATTCAGGTATTTACTCCCCCCACCCCCAAATTTTAAAGGTGCGGCTTATTTACGGGTATGGCTTATATTCAGGGCAATACGGTAAAATGTGTACTATAAGGATAAAATAAACTCTTGGAAATGCATACTATGAGAGACATTTAAAAATGCATTTAAGAACATTTAAGTATACATATTTAAATATGATCTTTTTGTAGATTCCCTTTTAAAAAAAAATCAGATAATTGCAGTAAAGGGGCAAAATGGACTTATGAATCAACACATGCAAAACGGCTATGAACTAAGTAGGTTGCTCCATCCCTGACTGGCTCCTCCTTTTTGTATTTTCCTTGCCCCCCTCCCCACAGCAGCATCCTTCGACAGGCAGAGCCAAGGTTCCCGCATCCAAACTGTTCCTTTGGTGGCTGATAGTAGGAGCAGCAGCCTATATGGGGCACTGTATGTAGACCTTCCCGTGAAGGACCTGAAAACTTTCTACAATGCCCCACCGCCTTGCCTTCCCAGCCCCAGCCTGCATGCCGTGGAACTAGTGCAAAATGGGGACCCGATGTTCATGCCCCACTACAGCCCGAACCCCTGGCTGGCCAGTACTAGGGGAGCAGCACGTCAAGGGCCACGGATGCCAAAGGGCTCCCTATCTCCAAATCTTATACCTCAGGGATCCTGGGATAAAAATAGCAAGAAAGGTAAGACATCTTCATCATCATCATATCTCTCTCTCTCTCTCTCGTCTGGGAGTTGCCTATGATATCATAATATATAAAGAGTTGTGAAAGTAAGGTTTCCTATTTTTTTTCTGGCAGAACTTTTGTGCCTTGAAGTTTGGCAGAAGATGCTTCTTCCTATTCTTATTCTTACTCTTATTTATATACCACCCTATACCCGGAGATCTCAGGGCGGTTCACAGAAAAGATCACAACATATATAATCAGAATAAAACCAACAAATAACATGCCCCCCCCCCGAAAAGAGCCACATTTTAAAAGGGTAAAAAGGTAAAGGGACCCCTGACCATTAGGTCCAGTCGTGACCGACTCTGGGGTTGCGGCGCTCATCTCGCTTTATTGGCCGAGGGAGCTGGCGTACAGCTTCCGGGTCATGTGGCCAGCATGACTAAGCCACTTCTGGCGAACCAGAGCAGTGCACGGAAACGCCGTTTACCTTCCCGCCAGAGCGGTACCTATTTATCTACTTGCACTTTGACGTGCCTTTGAACTGCTAGGTTGGCAGGAGCTGGGACCGAGCAACGGGAGCTCACCCCGTCGCGGGGATTCAAACTGCCGACCTTCTGATTGGCAAGTCCTAGGCTCTGTGGTTTAACCCACAGTGCCACCCGTGTCCCTTTTAAAAGGGTATAGGATGTCAAACAGATCAACCAAAGGCCTGGTTAAAAACGAACATTTTTGCCTGGCACCTAAAGGTGTATAATGAAGGTACCAGGTGAACTTTCCTGGGGAGAGCATTCCACAGATGGGGAGCCATTGCAGAGAAGGCCCCGTTCTCGTGTTGCCATCCTACAGACCTCTTGAGGAGGAGGCACACGAAGGAGGGCCTTCACTGCATCTGCCTGCTAGGACAGCTTTGCCTGATTAATTGTGTCATGTAGCTGTTAAAAGTTGCAAGAGCCCCATCTCTTTCTGGATGAAAGAGAAGCAGTATAGGTTACTTAACTGGACCTCTGGTTCTGGAGGAAGTCCCAGGCCACATAGGAAACTGCCTTATATCAAGTCTGACCATTGAGCCACCCTCTTCGCTGTTGTCTACACCAGAGGCAGCTAACCTATGAGCCTGTACAATTTGTTGGGTAATAATATAAGAATAAGAATAAGAATTTTGTTATTTATACCCCATCCATCTGGCTGCGTTTCCCCTGCCACTCTGGGCAGCTTCCAACAGAATATTAAAATACAATAATCTATGAAACATTAAAAGCTCCCCTAAAGAGGGCTGCCTTCAGATGTTTTCTAAAAGTCTGGTAGTTGTTCTCTTTGACATCTGGTGGGAGGATGTTCCACAGGGCGGGTGCCACAACCGAGAAGGCCCTCTGCCTGATTCCCTGTAACTTGGCTTCTCGCAGTGAGGGAACCGCCATAAGGCCGTCGGCGCTGGACCTCAGTGTCTGGGCAGAATGATGGGGGTAGAGACGCTCCTTCAGGTATACTGGACCGAGTCCAGTTAGGGCTTTCAAGGTCAGCACCAACACTTGGAATTGTGCTCGGAGCCAGTGTAGGTCTGGATGACAGCTCCCATCCTCCTAAGCCAGGCATAGGCAACCTCAGCCCTCCAAATGTTTTGGGACTACAATTCCCATCATCCATGACCACTGGTCCTGTTAGCTAGGGATCATGGGAGTTGTAGTCCCAAAACATCTGGAGGCCCAAGGTTTCCTATGCCTGTCCTAAACCATTGGCTGGGCTGGCTGGCATTAATGAAAGTTGGATTCCAATGACGTCTGGAGAATGGCAGGTTAGACACTGATTGGCAGCAGCTCTCTAGGATTTCAGACAGGTATCTCTCCCAGAGCTGCTTGGAGATGCCTGGGAATGAACTGGGGACCTTCTACATTCAAGGGTAATGGTCTACCACGGAGCTGTAGTCCCACATCCCTAGCAGAGACCTTTTCTTCCAAGGAACAACAATCTACAAGTTCTCTCGGCAGTTTATTTTACTGCAAAGCTGTTCCGCTAATGTTCATTTCAGGTTTACTGCCTGAAACGAATTTCCCTGTGGAGAGGGTGTCTTGTGGAGAGTATAAGATTATTTAGGGAGTTAGACGCAGGGATGACATAGAGAAAGGCATCACATCCGTGGCAGCGGGAAACCCGAAGGGTGCAGGGATGTAAGGAGGGCTGAATCTGAGATAGTGGCTTTAAATAACCACCGACAGGAGGTCTCTAGCTATCAATATTTTCGCTCCAGAGGGGGAGCTCTGCGGCAGCAAATGTGAAAATGAGTTGTGGCACCTTAAAGATCACTAGTCTTTATTAGGAGCAGAGTTTTGATGGAACTTGAGCCGACGGCACTGTGCACAAAGTGTTACCGGGTCTGTGGAGTGTTAACATTGTCTCTCCTTGCATCTCATGCCCTTTTGGACACCCTGCTCTTTACATTCAAGATATAGATAGATGGATATCTGGCACCTGATGATCATAGCATGTATCTCAAGTGGATTCTGGTGCACAAAAGCTTAGGTCACAATCCGTATAGTTAGTGCAGAGTACTGTCATTATGCTTTTTATTATGTTTATATTATATTTTTATTATTTATGCTCCATATTATTATTATTATTGTTATTATTTTTTTATTATTATCAGTGCTTTTTTCTGGGGGGTACGCAGGGATACGCATACCCCTAAACATTTTGTGAATCTAAGTTTGGCCTCATTGAGGGGATGTATTTCAATATGAGTAGGAGAATGAGAGTACCTCTAAACATTTTTTAAGAAAAAAAAGCACTGAATAACAACAACAACAACAGCATAAAAACACAAAATACACAATCAAAATATAAACAGAAGTAGCCAAATACCACCACCACAAAAAAACACATAAAACCAGTTAAAAACTTTTTTAAAAAACACACACAGAGAGACTTTAAAAAGCAGTTGAAAATGTGTTCTTAATGTTCTACACCTGGGATGTTTGGGTCAAGGGCAATATATGAATCAAATAATAATGATAGTTTTAAAGGTGTAAGGCTGGGCTTTGTGAATGTGTGATGAATGAACTGCAGAGAGGGGAAAGGGTGTGTATGTAAGCCCCCCCCCCCAGTCCCCTGGCATGCTGCCTTTCTGAATTTTGCATATTGGCCCACTCCACATTCTTCCCACTCTACACATTGTTAATGTTTCTCAGTACAGCCCAGGGAAAGAGAACTTGTCTTCCACCCTGGCAATGTCGTTGGAGTACAATTCCTACCCTACCCCTGATTGTTGTTCCCCATCTCAGCCTTAGAACTTCGGCTACCATCCTATATAGACTCCCTGACTCCACTGAATTCCATGGGGGTCACATCTGAGCAGACATGTCAAGAATTGCATAGGGTTGCTCCTCATGGTAACTCCCTGATTTGGCAATGGTAGCCACAATCATGAGCATCAGGAGTACAGTGGTACCTCGGTTTACAAACTTAATCCATTCCGGAAGTCCATTCTTAAACTGGAACCATTCTTAAACCGAGGCATGATTTCCCTAATGAGGCCTCCCACCGCCGGTTCAGATTCCACCGTTCGGATTCCATTCTTAGATCGAGGTAAAGTTCGCAAACCGGGAAGCAACTTCCGGTTTTGCGGAGTTTGTAAGCCGAATTGTTCGTAAACTGGGCTGTTCTTAAACCAAGGTACCACTGTATTGCCATAGAACAGATCTTCCTAATCTGGGCCTGAAGTTTTGTACTCCAGCTCCCATTATCTCCAGCCACATGGCCCATGGTCAAGGATGATGGAAGTAGGAATCCAGCGACATCTGGAGGACCACAGATTCCCCATCCCTGGCTAGAGAGACCAAACGTCCGAATAAGGCAGCTTCCAATGTCCTGAGTCTTGAGATAAGGGCTTTGTCCACCTCTAAATGTCATACGGATTCCTGGGGGTGGGGGAACATCCTTAGTTCAGCCCCTCCTCTGCATGATGCCAGCATCTCCCTGCCCTCCCTCCAGGGAGGCTGAGGTTCTCAGGAGGCCCTAATTGAATCATCTGCAAAGTTCAGGTACAAATTGAATGCCGTGACTTTCGCGGAATCTAATAGAAAACCTAATTTGCTTGCTGAAGCTGCTAATTGCCGGGAGCGATGCAGAGACGGTGGCCTTCTCTGCTGAGGACGAGGTGGGTGGGGTTGCTGGGAAACAAGCCTGGCAGCTCTGAGGGGCACCCCCATCGCTTGGTATCCATGTGATCCTCCACAACTTTGGCCTTTGCATTCAAATCAGGCCTTATGCCTCCAGAACCAATTATGAAAAAACCTCTCTAGTTCCCTGGAAGGTTTCAATGTGCACTGAAGGCCCCTTCCTCATATGTCACTGGTCCATCAACTGGCCTCCTCTCCAGCCCTTTTTTTTCTCCCCTACCTTCAGCATAGGGTCGCAGGCAGTGCTGTGGGTTAAACCACAGAGCCTAGGACTTGCCGATCAGAAGGCCGGTGGTTCGAATCCCCATGACAGGGTGAGCTCCCGTTGCTCGGTCCCTGCTCCTGCCAACCTAGCAGTTCAAAAGCACGTCAAAGTGCAAGTAGAAGGTAAACGGCGTTTCCGTGCGCTGCTCTGATTCGCCAGAAGCAGCTTAGTCATGCTGGCCACATGACTCGGAAGCTGTACGCTGGCTCCCTCTGCCAATAAAGCGAGAAGAGCGCCACAACCCCAGAGTTGGCCACGACTAGACCTAATGGTCAGGGGTCCCTTTACCTTTACCTTTACCTTCAACATGCTGGGGCATTCCTGGGCCACCTCAGGCAGCAGAGGTGGAGGGGGGCACAGCGGAGAAATCATTGTCATCAGTGGCAACATGAGGGGGGCACTAGGGTCGAGGACCAGTGGCAGCCGGGGGTGGGCAGCATTTTCACTTTTGCCGCAAGCAGCAAAATGTCCTGAGCCGGCCCTGCCGCCTGTTCCTACATCCTCTGTTACAAAGATGGGGAACCTTTGGCCCCCCAGATGTCGTGGGACTCTGATTCCCATCAGCCCCAGCCAGTATGGCCAATGGTCATGGTGGATGATGGGAGTTGTAGACCTACATCGTTTGGAAGTGCCACAGGCTCCCCATCCCTTTTCTATTAGAAAGGTTTTCCGAGATAAAGAGCTGTAATAAGAGATAGCAGGGGCCGCAAAAGTGCCTGTCATCAGGTAGCTCCTGGGCAGGCAACTGACAGTTATTATTTCATACCTATGGGACCGCCTCTCCTGGTATGTCCCACGGAGGACCTTACGATCTTCAACAAAAACATCTCGGAGGTCCCGGGCCACAGGGAGGTTAGGCTGGCCTCAACCAGAGCCAGGGCTTTTTCGGCTGTGGCCCCAATCTGGTGGAACGCTCTGTCACAAGAGACTAGGGCCCTGTGGGACTTGACATCTTTCCACAGGGCATGCAAGATAGAGCTGTTCCACCAGGCCTTTGGCCAAGGCACAGAACTCTAGCCCAATGGTTGCCATTAATTTGATTTGAACTGATTTTATAATGAAATGATTTTAGAATGTTGTATTATTTTACTGCTGTTAGCCGCTCTGAGCCCGACTTCGGCTGGGGAGGGTGGGTTATAAATAAAATGTTATTATTATTTCTAAATTTGCTTCTATACATAGTACATTGGCATGTGCCAATTTTATGCAAACACATATCCTCTTTTTTTTGTAATAAACAGTGTTTTTTCTGGGAGATAAAAGTGTGACACTTACTGTACCTGCACCTACCTACCTTCCTTCCTTTCTTCCTTTCTTCCTTCCTTCCTTTCTTTCTTTCTTTCTTTCTTTCTTTCTTTCTTTTAAAAAAACACATACCACACTTCTGAAACCGCCTTAGGTCTTCAGTAAAAATGCAGTTTTTTCCACACACAAAGATCTCCCAACCATCAGCCCCTACCAATAAATCATCAACCAGTCATTTTGATCCATTAACATGCAATCTTCCTAGCGAAAGATGGTTGTCCAGTCATTGCAACAATACAAATGCACTAACAAAAGGATTGAAAGAGAATTTTGGATGGGAACTACTACAGGCTCAGTTGCCTAAAACAATTTTAAAAATTGAAAGTGGCACTTCTTATCGAGAAAGAAGACGATATAGCGTGCCACAATTATCTCCTTTGTTAGTTGAAATGAGAATCAAGGCTGATCTGACTTGCACATGTCAATGTCTTTATCTCTTCCAGAGCTACAACAAGCACACAGCACTCCCATGCAGCCATCTAGCTTTTCAGCAGACTGGAGCAGCCAGGGCAGCCAGACAAGCTCTCGTATCAGCTCTGGGAAGCATCGGAGAACTCATGGTAGGAGAAGCAGCAAGGGGCAAAACAGAGCACCAGGAAGAAACTCAAATACAGGCAATGTTCTTAGAAACCTAGGGTTGGATCCAGACTAACAGTGCAGTCCTGTGCATGCTCACTTAGTGAGTTCAGTGGGACCAGCTTAGGCTGCTACCCTTCCTTCCTTCTTTCATTTTCATACAAAAAGTTCTTTCTTTTTTATTATTGAATTATGTTGCATACACAAACAATTAGAACAAAACTTACAGTTGTCAAACAGATTAAGTAAATAAAAGCAAAAATTAATAAGGAAAAGTAAAATTATAATATAGAAGAAGAAAAAAGAAAGAAGTATAAAAGAGAAGAAAAGGAGAAAAAAGTGTGTGTGTGTGTGTGTAGGATAACAGTAAATCACTCATTGTTAGACTAATATTTTACAAACAGATTCTTAAATTAAAACACAGAGAACTACATACAAAGCTACCTACAAAACCACAAATAAATACTTCCGCCAATACCACAGCAGTTCATTGTTCTTAGTAAAGATAGTTTCCTGTATTTCCATTGGTTCCTCATCTTAGTATCAGGACACTATTGCTTTTGCAGTGTTATTCTAGGCACAACCAGATCTTAGGTGCTAAACCTTAATTCATCAGGTAGTTGTTTAAATGATCCCATTCTTTCTTAACTATTGTATTAGATTTGTGTCTTAATACATCTGTTAGCTTCATGAGTTCCAAGTACTCGGTCAGCTTGCATAACCATTCTTTTTTGGTGGGTATATGATTTTCTTTCCAATATTTAGCCACCAAGACCCTTGCCACCAATGTCGCATAAAGGGATATTGATTGTCATGATTCCCAAAAGGAATGCTTCCACTTTTTTGCAGAGTGTGATTTTCAATAACTTTTTTATTTCCTCATAAGTCATGTCCCAGAATTTTTTTTATCTCTGGGCACGACCACCACATGTGATAAAAAGTTCCTATTTGGTTTTTACACCTCCAACAATTATTGTTGTGAGATTTGTTTATTTTAGTCAACTTAACAGGGGTTAGATACCACCTGTATTTCATTTTCATGAAATTTTCCCTTATTAAGTAGCAGGCCGTAAGTTTTAAGTATTTTGTCCAGAGCGCTTTCCATTTCTCCAATTCAATCATATAGGTCTCGGTCCCATTTTCTCATAACATCTTTAATGTTTATATATTTATAAATAGAACCATGTTCAATATGGCTTATGACAAAGAAAACATGGAGACATCTCAACATCAACCTTTGCAAGAACCATTTCTTAATAACATAATGAAATGACAACATAATAGCAAATATAACAATGTATAAAGAAACAACTTTTCAGTTCTATAAATATAACAAGATTATAATAACAACTTTGCACTTCCTGGTAGTAGCAAAAATAAGGGAGCTTAGCAGGTTTCCCTTGGTCCTAGAAAACCTTCCATAGTGTTGCTGACAGTCGCTCTTCTGAAGCAGCTTCTTGAAAGGCTTTCAAAGGCAGGGGGCAAGGTAGCTGAAAAAACACCTCCCATGATGCACCTATTACTTTGGGAACAGTTGCATAGAAAGTAGATCAGAATCTACTGGCAGATCCCAGGGTGATTTGCTGTAGATTGGCAATGGTTTCCAACTCCCTTAACAACAAAATGACTTTTCCAGCCTAAATTGGGCTGTTGAAATGAGGAAAGCTAAAATCAGTAGTGAAAGGACTGTAAGCTCAGTTCAGTTCTGGAGCTGAAAAACAAATTCCTAGGCTCAGAATGTGCTCAGAGGCACCGACTTCCTTAATTCTAACAGGATGCCTTCTGTCCTTGGTTCTGGTTGATAGATCTCGGGGTTATAGTAGATCCGACACGCTTGAAATCTGTCCACCTGACCTTGAGATGTAGTTCTGTCAAAAATATGGGAAAGTTGTGGGGTAATAACAACAACAACAACAACAACAACAACAACAACAATAATAATAATAATAAACAAACAGTCCTCTCCCCCACACTTTCACAGGCCATAGATTATTTCATAGCCATAGGCCTGGGTAAAGAGGAATGTATCAGGAAAGGGCATTCCACAACTGAGGAGCCACCACAGAAAAGGCCTGTTCTCTTGTTGCTGCCCTCTCTGGGATGGGGGACATAGAGAAGGGCCTCGCATGACAAGCACAGGGTCCAGGTCAGTTTATATGGGGAGAGGCGATCCTGGAGGTATTGAGGTCCTGAGCTGTGTAAGGCTTGGACGGGTTAATCTACATCAATTTCTGTGGAACCAATCCCATGAATGGGTGTAATAGAAATGAACACTATGGAAGAGTGGGAGGAGGCAGGGAATCTCAGGTCCAGCTCAGGAGTAGGGTATATGCGCCCCTCTAGGGCGTTCTGGGATGCAGGTGGTGCTGTGGATTAAACCACAGAGCCTAGGGCTTGCCGATCAGAGGGTCGGCAGTTTGAATCCCTGCGACGGGGTGAACTCTGGTTGCTCAGTCCCTGCTCCTGCCAACCTAGCAGTTCGAAAGCACATCAAAGTGCAAGTAGATAAATAGGTACCGCTCCAGCAGGAAGGTGAACGGTGTTTCCGTGCACTGCTCTGGTTTGCCAGAAGCGGCTTAGTCATGCTGGCCACATGACCCGGAAGCTGTATGCTGGCTCCCTCGGCCAATAAAGCAAGATGAGCGCCGCAACCCCAGAGTCGGCCATGACTGGACCTAATGGTCAGGGGTCCCTTTACCTTTAGGGCTTTCTATCTGGCCCTTGAAATTCCTTCCTGGCCACATCCCTCAGGGGTCCTACTTCACATCTTGAGCATTTTTTTGCCAGCTGGAATGTGTCCATGAACTTTTGCTTCTCTGGTTGGAGGATAGTGTGTATGTGACTGTAGAAACTAGCTTAATGTACAAAGATAGACGTACACATATTGTTTTGCCTCTTGCATATGACCCTCAAAAGATTGCCCAGAAGAAATCTGCTGGATGAAACCAAAGGTCCACCATCATCCTGTTTCTCACAGCAGACACCCGCATGTGTCTGAGAAGCCTTCTCCCAGTTCTGTTCCCCAGGAACTGCAATTCAGAGCCATGGTGCCCACAACCCGTAGCCATTGATAAAACATATCCTCCCTGAATTTGCCTATTCTCCCCTTAAAGCCATCACCACCCCTTGCAGAGGGGAATTTCATACTTTAACTATGGACTGAGAAATCCCTCATGAGCATAAGGCTCTTCCTGGCAGAGGTGGGCCATACCATGGGCGTTCCTGTTTAAGCCTCTACTTCAGATTGTATAGCATCTCTCTTAACATCCCAGGAGAGGGCAGCAGAGCTTCGTGTTAGCTCTGGAGTTATGGAGCTTTTCTTTGGAGAACAGTTGATTGCTAATGCTTTTGCATTCTGGTGCCCAGCTCTCATTTCGGAAGGCCTGAGGTCTCCTTGTGCTTTGGCCTGTAGTTCCTTGCACCCTTTATAACGTGATGCTCATATTTTGCCATCCTGGGACCTTTGGGCAGGCTAATTTCAAAGGGCACTGCTCCAGTTTTGAACACATGTGTCATTGCATGATCCTGGTTGCTTGTGTCAATGGGAGATTTTCCTTTAACGCTAATAAGTGTGTGTTTGTGTGTGATTTTTAATGGCACTGTGGCTTGGAAGGAAATTATTAAGCCTCTCCTCCGTTATGAATGAAAAGGACCATCACTGCCCCATGCCTGCTATGATGCATTTAGCACTGTGCTGCACCCTGGGGGAGGGGGCATTCAAAAGAGGGGTGTTCCATATGTTCAACGCAGTGCTATTTTTCTAGAAAATAAGGTGCTAGAACTCCGCATGAACACGTCCCTTGTTCTCTTATAATGGCAATGGCGCCCACCCAAGAGGTGCCGGAACTGAGTTCCAGCTTAGAAAATGTCCTGGCCCATGGACCCAGACCTGACTGATGGTCTGTTAGGGACCTGCGTCTGTTAGGAACCAACATGTATGGGGAGGGCCACAACCCAGTGGCAGAGCTTCTGCCTTGCATTCTGAAGTTCCTTGGTTCCATCCCGAGCATCTTCAGGTAGGGCTGGGAACATTCCCTGTCTGAAACCCTGGAGAGCCACTTATAATACAGAGCAAGATGGGCTAATACTCTGACTTGCTATGAAGGCAGCTTCCCATGTTCCTAACCCTTTAAAAGGGCTTGTTGCACCAGGGACGTGGGTGGTGCTGTGGGTTAAACCACAGAGCCTAGGACTTGCCGATCAGAAGGTCTGCGGTTCGAATCCCCACGACAGGGTGAGCTCCTGTTGCTCGGTCCCTGCTCCTGCCAACCTAGCAGTTCGAAAGCACGTCAAAGTGCAAGTAGATAAATAGGTACCACTCCAGCGGGAAGGTAAACTGCATTTCCGGGCGCTGCTCTGGTTTGTGGCTTAGTCATGCTGGCCACATGACCTGGAAGCTGTATGCCGGCTCCCTCAGCCAATAAAGCGAGATGAGCGCTGCAACCCCAGAGTCGGTCACGACTGGACCTAATGGTCAGGGGTCCCTTTACCTTTACCATTTGGGCACCAGCCCCTGCCTTCATCTATTCCTCCCTCTCCCCCTGCCATGGCACCGTCTGCTAGGCCAGCTTCATGCGCCAAGCATGTACGAGGAGCTCTGAGCCACAGTTTCTCTCTCCTTTGATCCTCGCTGAACAGTGGCATTGAAATCGTTTAAATAAATAAAGTCAGGACTGGGAAGCATGAGGGACTGAGCTTGTACACATCGCCTAGCAATTGCCCGCACCTCCTTAGGGGATGCCTGCCCCGTTCCAAGATGTTTGGCTTTCGAGGGCTCCCAGAGCTAGAGATAAGACTATTAGTCTGAGCCTGAACTGTGTGTTTATGGCTGGCTCTGGTGGTAAATCTCTGCTCTCTCCCGGATGTGTGTCTGAGCTTTGCTTGCATTGTTTTTATTAAGGGAGCCTCGTTGCCAGATGAGCCTCCAGCCGGCAAGCTGGCTCTCGAGGACAGAGACTTCTTCTTTGAAGCCCCTTTCAAAAGCTTAATGAGGCAGTGGGACTGCCGAGGACGCCTCTCCTTGCAAACTGTGTGCTCGGCCTCCACCGCACCCTCTCCCTGGTGCCCCATGCCCATAAATCCTTCTCAGTTATTCATGAGGCAGGGTCTGCAAGGAAGAGGCTATGTGGGTAAATTGGACATTGTGGAGGGGGGACAAGAGAGGAATCGGAGGGTTTCTGTCAAAGTATGGGTTACGACAGGGTTTTTTTGTTGCATAAACAGCTGCCTGGCCTGGAAGCCATTATTATTATTATTATTATTATTATTATTATTATTATTATTTCACTTGTATACCACCCTCTATCAAAAGATCCCAGGGCGGTGTACAACATTAAAAATACATTACAGGGCATCAATGATAAAAAACATAATAATAAAAGCATGATAAAAAGCATACTGACTAATGCTAAAGTAGTCTAATACTAAAAATAGTCACTACAAACAACCACCCAGAGTGGCTGTGGAAACCCAACCAGATGGGTGGGGTATAAATAATAATAATAATAATTAATAATAATAATAATAATAATAATAATAGTCCTCTCCCCCACACTTTCACAGGCCACAGATTATTTCATAGCCATAGGCCTGCGTAAAGAGGAGCCACAACTGAGGAGCCACCACAGAAAAGACCTGTTCTCTTGTTGCTGCCCTCTCTGGGATGGGGGACATAGAGAAGGGCCTCACATGACAAGCACAGGGTCCAGGTCAGTTTATATGGGGAGAGGCGATCCTGGAGGTGTTGAGGTCCTGAGCTGTGTAAGGCCAGCTTATATCTTCAACTCAGGCCCTGCCGCGCTATACATTCAAAGCAGTACCATACCACTTTAAACAGTCGTGGGTTCCCCCCAAAGGATACTGGGTACTGTAGTTTGATATGGGTACCAAGAGTTGTTTGGAAGACCCCTGTTCCACTCAGAGAGCTACAGTTGCCATAGTGGTTTAACAGTCAATCAGTCTTCCTTGGGATCTAGGGACGTGGGTGGTGCTGTGGTATAAACTACTGAGCCTCTTGGGCTTGCCGATCAGAAGGTCGGTAGTTCTAATCCCCGCGACAGGTTGAGTTCCCGTTGCTCTGTCCCAGCTTCTGCCAACCTAGTAGTTCGAAAGCATACCAGCACAAGTAGATCAATAGGTACCGCTGCAGCAGGAAGGTAAACAGCATTTCCGTGCGCTCCGGCTTCCGTCCTGGTGCTCTTTTGAACCAGAAGCTGTTTAGTCATGCTGGGCACATGACCCAGAAAGCTGCTTGCACACAAACGCTGACTCCCTCAGCCTGAAAGCGAGATGAGCACCGCAAACTCATAGTCGCCTTTGACTGGAGTAAACCGTTCAGGGGTCCTTTACCTTTTTTAAAAAACCTTACCTGAGGAACTCTGGGAATTGTAGTTGTGTAAGAGGAATAGGGGTCTCCTAGAAACTGTCAGCTCCCTTAAGAAACTACAGTTCCCACGATTCCTAGGATGTATGTGTGTCTTGACTGTTTAAAGTGGTAAGGTACTGTTTTAAATGTATGTGTAGTTGGGGACCCTAGAATCTGCAAGTGATGAAGCCTCTCGTCGATTATACCAGTTTTCAGGTTGCAGGTGGGAGCTTGCTTGTTTTGAAGATTCCTCCCTAAGTGGTGGCGGGTGGGCAGAGATGCCCCCACACAGAAAAGGACCAGGTTGGGAATGAAAGCTAAACCGAACCCTTGTCCCCAGTCCGCCCATTTTCAAGATCAATATTTTACATTACGTGGGGGAGGTATATGATTCATGCAATTTGCCCCAAGCCCATCTCCCCACTGGACTCTACAATCACTGGCCGCAGCATCGCCCAATGTTACAGTCCAGGGAGAACCGAAATATAACAAGATGCCAAAAGTTAGTTCTCTGATTGCTAGCAGTGTAGAGTTCATACATACCACTTAAAGTCTGGTTTTAAAAGCTTGCCTTCTGCTGTTGGTGAGCAAGTGTGAAAGACAAGAATGTGGTTTTAAATGTGTTTCTTTTCAGTGTTCAGATCGCTTAATGGCATGGGGCTATTTCAATTACATTTCAACCTTCTTGGTTTTTTGTGGGGGGGGGGGTTTTGTGTGAGGTGGTGGTGGGGAGGTTTAGTCACCTGTAAACTAATTTGTTCTGATGTGCATTTTTTTTGGCTCCTGCTGCTGTTCTTCCCCATAGAGTTGTACAGATTTGGAAATAGCTTTTTCACAGTTTAATTTAAGCTCAGTGGTAGGGCCCTTGCTTTGCATGCAAAAGGTCCCGAGCTTAATCTTTGGGATCTGCCAGTTGGGGTAAAAAAATAGTTGCATTTGAAGCTAGTGCTGGTCACTGTTGACAATGCAGAGAGAGATGGACAAATGGTCTGAATAGAGTTGGCCCTACCATTAGGCAGAGTGAGCCAATCTCCTCTGGTGGCAGATTCTGGGGCGAAGCATTCCCCTCTATCGGAAGACAGAGCTATTTGTGTCACACTGATTGACCTGCACCCGCTAAACTAGCCTGCTGCCCTTGGGTGGAACAGGTGGCACCATCTTGTCCCTTTGCATAAGGCAGCAAAATGTCTTGAGCCGGCTTTGGACCTGATTCAATATAAGGCGACTTCCTATGTTCTTGTCCAACTTGAGATGTGGTGGGAAAACCTCATCAGTTTAACCAGCGCTCGGCAAGGTTTACCTTGCCTGGGATGGTTCACTCCAGTGGAGATCCCTCCATGGGCCAGACTGCGCATGTGCAGATGTGATTTCCAGCTCCGCGGAAGTGAGTCCCCGTGCTGTGCTGCGCCGGTTTAGTACAGCACGTGGAGACTCGCCGAGTGGGCAGCTCAGTTCGGGGGTGGCTCGGGGGCTGGTTAAACGACCCCTGTGGGCCGCTTGTGGCCCATGGGCCTTAGGTTGCCAACCCCTGACTTTAACCCATCTAGTTTTCCTTTGCCATTCAGTGCCACTCCTGTCGGGTGGAATTAATAAGGCTTTCCCTTGACCTTGGGAAGAACAGATGAGGAGGCAGCGAAGACAATGATAACAGGTTAAGCCTGAAGGCTTCTTGTGGAATTACAGGACACTGTGAGTCCGCCTCTGAGGTAGGGGAGAGGCAGAATCTCTTCTGCCCCGAGTGGGGCGGTTGCTGTGGCAATTCAAGGAGGAATAGCATGACTTGTGGGTGGTGGCAACACATTGATCCAAGAAGATTTCTGAGCAACAAATAAAGTGTTTCAAATGCACCTGTGCTTGGGGGACCTTCTCATGTGAGATGAGAAGAGCATAATATGAGCTCTGCTAGAGGAGACCAAAGGCCCATCTAGTTCCAGATGTCTGTGGGTAGCTCATAAGAAGGACCAGACTGCAACAGCACTTTCCCTGTGTGTGATTCCCAGCAACTGGAACCTGATTCCTTTCAGCTAGGTGCTAGGTGCTGTACAGAACGCAAATGTTTATTCTTGACACAATATGTCTTGGAGGTGAGGTCAATAATGTGGGAAACTGATGTGACTGAGGAGTGTGTGTGTGTGTGTGTGTGTGTGTGAGAGAGAGAGAGAGAGAGAGAGAGAGAGAGAGAGTGCAGCAAAAAAATAAATTGATAATAAATTGTAGCATGGACTCCTTCTCTCTCTCCTGCCCTCCTCATGCGTCTATGAATAACATTAGCAGAACTCACAAACAAATGTCGACCTGGACACCCTCTTTGCTGCTGTGACCTGTGAAAAAAACAGCGAAATTTGAGGGAGCGTTCCTGTTGGTTGTGATAGGCGTTGGGTAGCATTATTGCTTTAATCTCCTTTCCACATCCCTGCAGCTCAGGAAACTAAGTGCCTGATCAATTTGTCCATAGAGATCCTGTCAGGCAGTTAATGTTTATCTTGGTCTTTTTTCCCTTTTCCTTTCCCCCTGATGGACACATTAAGTTTTCCCTAATCTGAATTGGATCTGGCTGTCATATGCAAGGCTTGGGGGATGCTGCCTAATGAGACTTTCAAGGAGAACATTATTTCTAGTTTCCTATAAGAGGGCCAATGATGCAATTCTGCTGATGGCCTTGCTTCTGCCAGAGAGAGAGAGGGGGAGAGATTGCTCTTTTCTTCCCCATATTGGATGCAAGGACCGTAGAGCCTATATAAGCACAATATAGCTCCTAAGATGACAATGCCAAATGCACACTTCTGCTCAAATTAGGGATGGGATGGCTCCATTGGTACCAGTTTGCAATAAATCAGGTGGATCTAGATTTATTGCCAGACAAGAACCAGTTCCTAGGCTCAGAGGAACCCAGTTATTTTATTCTAGTATGTCTTTTGAGCTTGGTAAATCTTGGTAAAGTATGTCTTTTGAGCTTGGTAAATATTGAGGTTCTAGTAAAAAGCGAAGTAGATCCCAAAAGCCTGAAAACTACCCACCCCTGCCCTAACCCATGAGAATTGCACTAATTTAAAACATGAAACAAGGAATTGTCATGGTTTAATTATTATTATTATTATTATTATTATTATTATTATTATTATTATTATTATTATTTTATTAAATTTGTATACTGCCCTATACCAACAGGTCTCAGGATGGTTCACAAGACATAATCACAATGTAAAAACACAAAAGACATAATCAAAACAAAAACAACCTAATAACCCCCAGGGTGAAACATGATTTTGGCTATTTGAGGAGTCTACCTCCATGGATCTGAAAAGTGTTGTGGGGTTGTGGGCTGAGTCAGAAATGACTAACCGTTTCTTTTCCTTGTGTTCCTCCACAGGGGAGATGAAAAAGGTGCTGAAAACGTACAGCTCCCCAAAGTTCTCAAAATGCAGTGCCTCGCAGAACGGCGCCCGTTTGTTGCCTCCTCCTCCTCCCGTCCCTCCGGGTTTTCAAGCTCCCCAAGATTACAGCACCCAGCCAGTGTAAGAGCAGATCTGAAATGCCTTTGTGATTTACCATAGAGTCCCTCCAGACATCCTTTTCATTTTGCATACATGATTATTTGCGCTTTTGGTGCTCTTGGGGTGGCCGCATGCAATTCTGCTTCTGATACTGTTGGTGCCTGCAAAAGTTTTGAGGAGGCCACACAGCTTCGCTTCCAATCCATGCATATCCAGTAACTTCTTGCTGAAGCCCTGTTTAGTACCACAGATGCTCTGGTTAATTTTTTTACTTGCCCCTGGCAGCAACAACGTGGCAGCGTTGGAGAAGCATAGTAGAACAACCTAAAGCAAAATAAATCCACTGCTAAGGCCCCATCTGCATTATACAATTAGAGCAGTATCATGCCACTTTAAATACTTGTGGCTTCCACCAAGGAATCCTGGAACCTGTAGTCTGTTAAGGATGCTGGGAGTTGTTAGGAGACTGCTATTCCCCTGCTACACAAGAGAGGGGGTGTCTGTGCAGCCCTAGCTACTTGCATAATGTTTTGTTTGGGTCCCGAACTTGCTATTTGAGATCCTAAGTTCACACGGTGCCATTTGATTTGCTCACAATCCCATCAGTGCTTTTCTCTTTCTGTAATTGCAGATGCAGGGAGGGATTTGATTTTATCAAGTCCACAGAAAGGAAAGAGGGGACTTTTAATCCTTCCTTGTAAAGGTAAAGGTAAAGGTACCCCTGCCCATACGGGCCAGTCTTGACAGACTCTGGGGTTGTGCGCCCATCTCACTCAAGAGGCCAGGGGCCAGCGCTGTCCGGAGACACTTCCGGGTCACGTGGCCAGTGTGACAAAGCTGCATCTGGCGAGCCAGAGCCACACACGGAAACGCCGTTTACCTTCCCGCTGGTAAGCGGTCCCTATTTATCTACTTGCGCCCGGAGGTGCTTTCGAACTGCTAGGTTGGCAGGCGCTGGGACCGAGCAGCAGGAGCGCACCCCGCCGCAGGGATTCGAACCGCCGACCTTTCGATCGGCAAGTCCTAGGCGCTGAGGCTTTAACCCACAGCGCCACCTGCGTCCCCTATCCTTCCTTGTAGCAGCCCCAATAGAGACCCCCTGTGCTGCAGTTCAGTCTAGAAAAAAGGACAAAGCTCCCATTGGAACCCATTGGAGCTCCGCCCCCCCAAAAAAATCCTATCTGTAGCATAAGGGAGTGGAGCCTAAACTTCCCATCTTGTGCACTAATGTCCTGATAAAAAAGAGGGTATCTCTACCTGTAAATGAATAAAGAAAAGTTAAAAAAAAATGCTAACAAGAGATGCAATTAGCATCAAGTACAGTTATGTATGGGTGGCGCTGTGGGTTAAACCACAGAGCCTAGAACTTGCCGATCAGAAGGTCGGCTGTTCGAATCCCCGCAACGGGGTGAGCTCCTGTTGCTTGGTCCCTGCTCCTGCCAACCTAGCAGTTTGAAAGCACGTCAAAGTGCGAGTAGATAAATAGGTACGGCTCCGGTGGGAAGGTAAACGGCGTTTCCGTGCACTGCTCTGGTTCGCCAGAAGCGGCTTAGTCATGCTGGCCACATGACTCAGAAGCTGTACGCCGGCTCCCTCGGCCAATAAAGTGAGATGAGCGCCGCAACCCTAGAGTCGGCCACGAGTGGACCTAATGGTCAGAGTTCCCTTTACAGTTATGCCCTGAGCTCACAAGACTGTGACTTACACAACTCCCTGTAGTGATGGAGCCTGGGTAGGCTCTGCCTGACTCCAGGAATTCCTTCCTGTATCTGTGCACCTTTTGATGGGTAGTGCATTTCAGCTGTTTCAAGATCCGCTCCATGCTGACTCATCTTCCAGTGCCACCAGGTGCTTCAGATAAATTTCCCAGTCCCCGCCCCCTGGCACCGAGAAAGGGAGCCTACCTGCTTTTGCCTACTATCCTCAGGCACTGGTATGATGGATCATCTTTGCTGGTGGTTCTGGTGGGAATGAATTCCAGCCATACTTTCTACCTACTTGGCACTTAAAAAGCTACAAATCATGCTGAGAATCCATGCTTTGCTGGAAGAGAGAGTTTTCCACTTAATAGAGCAGGCCTCTCTGAACAAGTGCCCAGCTATTTAAGTAAATGGACAATTATCATTCCAGGAACGTAAATCAATCCATTAGGGCAATATCAGCTGACTCTGTCCTTTTCGCTGCCCGCTGAATCCCACATTTATGAAGAGAAAACGTTGTCCTTGGATCTGTGCATGAACTAATATCGGTGTCATTCTAAATTTATGGGCAATTACACCATAATTGGCCGCTCTATTGGAAATACATTTGGTTGTAGAGGAGATCGGGGCAGGTTTTGCAGGAGAGAAGAGGCTACAAATACGTTTCATGCGCTGCCTCATATCACTACTGGCATGTGCCACATGCTCAAGTCGAATAAGTGCTTTTCCTCCTAGTGATGGGAGGACCGTAATGGCAGCCTTCGGACAGGGCTGGGAAACCTTGCCCGTTTCCCCATTTCCTGAAACCCTGGAAAGCAGCTGCCAGTGTAGGCAATGCTGAGGTTGAGGGACCAATGGTCTGCAGCTTCCTAGGTTCTTAGTGGTGATCCTTGACTATTTAGCTATCAGGAGCTGAGGAAGATACTTCTGCTTCTAGGCCATGTTTTCCGTAGCTGGTTAAGAACAAGATCCTAGTGTCCATGGTTGGCATCTGCATTGCTTCTTTATTTAACTCAGGGTAGGGAACATTTTTCATACCCTCCAACGTTTCTGAAATGAAAATAGGGGCATCCTATTCCATACCCTCCCAACATTTCCCCAATGAAATGGGGACATCGTGTTCCATACCCCCCAACTTTTCTCCAATAAAAATAGGGACATCCTATTTCATATCCTCCAATGTTTCTCCAATGAAAATAGGGACGTCCTATGCCATACCCTCCAACATTTATTTCTCCAATAAAAATAGGGACATCCTATTCCATACCCTCCAACATTTCTCCAATGAAATAAGGACATCCTATTCCATACCCTCCAATGTTTCTCCATTGAAAATAGGGACACTCTATTTCATATCTTCCGACATTTCCCCAATGAAAATGGGGCCATCCTGTTCCATATCCTCCAACATTTATCCAGTGAAATAGGGGCATCCTGTTCCACACACCCCAACGTTTCTCCAATAAAAATAGGGACATCCTATTCCATACCCTCCAATGTTTCTCCAGTGAAAATAGGGACATCCTATTCCATACCCTCCAATGTTTCTCCAATGAAAATAGGGACATCCTATTCCATACCCTCCAATGTTTCTCCAATGAAAATAGGGACACCCTATTTCATATCCTCCAACATTTCCCCAATGAAAATGGGGCCATCCTATTTTGTTCAGCCTCCTAGGCTCCCCATGCCAGTGGTGGGCACAGCCAGAGAGAAAAATGGGTGGAGCAGCAAATGCAAGTCTTACCTTGGTGTGATTGGCTACATTCTCAAGCACGTGAATATTCAGAGGCATCTATATCCAGATACCCCATAACCACATCAGGCAAGCAGGAGGCATTAGTCTAGTTCAGGCATGTCCAAAGTCCATTTTGGGGGCCTAATGCGGCCCGCCGGTCAGTTTAATCAGCCCCGTGGCAATTTATTTCCTGGGGTAAAATCCTAAAACAACAACAACAACAAATCCCCCCCCCAAAATCAACAACTTTGGTCGGCCCTTTGGCCAGCCCTCACGGCCCTTCACTTCATCAAATCTGGCCCTCTTTGAAAAAAGTTTGGACACCACTGGTCTAGTTCAAGGACTCATTCCAGCCAGTGAAAAGCACTCAAGGAGGACTCAAAGCAGACCTGGTGAGGGTTGTGACCTGATGAAAACCCTGACAGTCAGACATCCCAGCCTAGGGTTATCCACCCTTTGCTCACAGCGAATTGCCCCTTACAGCAGAGTCAAGTTTGTTTTTTAACCCACCTGTTGGAAATGTATGCATGTAACCACATTTCCCTTGCTGTTCAGTTAATTCAGATGTTCTGGTAATGAAACAAAGAGCAACTTAATGGCTTTATAAAGGTAAAGGTAAAGGTACCCCTGCCCGTACGGGCCAGTCTTGACAGACTCTGGGGTTGTGCGCCCATCTCACTTAAGAGGCCAGGGGCCAGCGCTGTCCGGAGACACTTCCGGGTCACGTGGCCAGCGTGACATCGCTGCTCTGGCGAGCCAGAGCCGCACATGGAAACGCCGTTTACCTTCCCGCTGGTAAGCGGTCCCTATTTATCTACTTGCACCCGGAGGTGCTTTCGAACTGCTAGGTTGGCAGGCGCTGGGACCGAGCAGCGGGAGCGCACCCCGCCGCAGGGATTCGAACCGCTGACCTTTCGATCGGAAAGTCCTAGGCGCTGAGGCTTTAACCCACGGCGCCACCTGCGTCCACCTGCATACCTGTTGGAAATGTATGCATGTAACCACATTTCCCTTGCTGTTCAGTTAATTCAGATGTTCTCGTAATGAAACAAAGAGCAACTTAATGGCTTTATAGGAGTCCTTAAATGGCTCCTAAGAGGACAGCCTTTGTCGTACAAAGGGGAAACACAGGGGAAACACAGTTGGCCAGAGTTCTGCTTCTGGGAGTTGCAGGGAGATTAAGAACTTCTGTAAAGAACTGCTGGCATGCCAACAGCATACAAATGGACTACTTAACGCAGGAGCAAGTACTACCAAAGCAGATTCAGCATTGGTTAATCTTCTTCCTTTTTTAAAAAGCATTTGAAACAGGCCACAGCCTCTTGCATCCCCCCAAAGCTTTGTGCTCTGACTTCCAGAGCTGAAAGTCTTGTGACTGGCTCTGAGGGAAGCGATAATGAGTATGAATGAATGAACAGATAGATGTTGAATTGAACAAAGAGCCCATGACTGGTCAATGAGAGGGAGGCACCTTTTGGCAGAGTGCCTTTGACCTTGACAAAGAGGCACTGGGGTTTGAAATAACCTCACAAATAACCCTCCAAATTGCTTGATGACTTTCGCCTTTATCAGAATGTACTCTTAGTAGCACATTAAGCCAATTTACGTTAAATCAGACCACTGGTTTATCTAGTCCAAAATGGTTGAGTATCTACTCCAAGGGGTAGCCAACATGGTGTCTTCCATGTGTGGTTGGATTCCAGCTCCCATCATCCCTGACCATTGACCAAGCAGGCTAGGCAGTGGTGGCCAGTTCCCTTTTAGGACTGGTACAGTAGCCAACAGAAGGTCAAGGCAACCACAGGCAGAGCTCACACATTCGTGTCTCCATCCTGCTCTCTGCTGAGTTCTCCAAGGGACACACTGAGATGGAGGAGGAGGAGGCTGACGGCCAGGCCCAGTTGTAAGTAAGAAGGCAGGAGGACTTGGAGGAATCAAGTCCAAGGTTGGTGGGGCCATGCCCCATCTGCCTTAATGGGCCAGCTTTCACTGCAGTCAGGGTTAATGGGAGTCCAGCAACCTCTAGAGGGCATCACACCAGCTCCCAAGAGTCTCCCTCGTCCAGCAGCATCTATCTAATGTGGAGTAGGGCTTTCTAGCAGTAGTATTTAATGTTAACATGTACTATTCAGGTCCACCCCCCCAACCCCAGACGGTGGAGTGTTAGAGGCATATGTGGATATTATGGATTTTCAATGAGAATTCTGTAAGTAGAGCTGTCAGTGGGGATGGAAGGAGCTGTAAATTTTGCTTCTCTCAGGTTCTCATTTTCTCAGTCTCAAATGCAGTTCTCCACATTTCTGCAGCAATTAAAAAAAAATTCTCATGGAAAGCCACCTGCATTTTAGTGTGAATTTATCCTGATGAACACTTTTTCTTTGTACAGTGTTACCTCGGGTTACATATGCTTCAGTTTACAGATGCTTCAGGTTACAGACTCTGCTAACCCAGAAATAGTACCTCGGCTTAAGAACTTTGCTTCAGGATGAGAACAGAAATCATGCTCCAGTGGTGCAGCAGCAGCGGGAGGCCCCATTAGCTAAAGTGGTGCTTCAGGTTAAGAATAGTTTCAGGTTAAGAACGGACCTTCGGAACAAATTAAGTACTTAACCCGAGGTACCACTGTATGCAGTTTTGACTAATGTGTACATATTTCCCTCCAATATAAGGCACTTGTGCATGTCATTTTCACTAAGATATTCATTGTTATGCATGATTTCCTCTAGTATATACATTTTTGCAAACATTGTTTGGGTAACTGCATTGCAAAATTCACATAGGTGTGAATTTTGGAGGATGGCTGCGTTTTGGTTTGTGAAAATGTTTTGGAAAATGTGAAGTTGATAGATTCACCATTGGGTTAAATTTCTCCCTCACCCCTAGCTGTCAATGTGGGTTGCCCTGAATCCAGATCTCATAAAACTCACTGAAAGACTGTTGAAAGCCTCATTCTTTTTCCTTTTCAGTAGACAGGGAGGGGGCAGAACCAGATGTGTGTACAAGCAGAAATCAAAGGGAGAAAGCCAGCAGTTTTGAGAGGAATGGCAGAGACATAGATACAGCTGAGTTGCCTTCTGCAGGAACCCTCTCGTGCTGTTAACCTAAATATAAGATGGGCAAACAGTACATGTTGCTCAAGCTGTATATATGTTTAAATAAACTATGTCTCACAACATATCAGCCAGGTTTGCTGGATCAGGCCAAAGGACCATCTAGTCCAGCATCCTATTCCTACAGTGGCCAATCTATAGGCGCCAACTCTATAGGGCTGAGGTGTCTTCAGCCCCCTCAATGTCAAAATGCTGATGAATTTTCACGAGGACTTTTTTTAAAAAAATAAAATTGTAAACTGATGTGAAAAACTGAATTTAATATTGGAAAAAGGAGAATCCAAGAGAAACTGGGGGAAAACAACAGATTCTTCATGCTCCCAGCATCCCTATTTGTGCTAGAGGCATGCTGATGCGTGCAAGTTCACCCTTTTGCAAGTGGTAGCTTGGAACATCGTACAGAGGCTGAGCAATTTCCTCCTCCCTCCCCCTTTTCACTGCCTCCTCCTGTCTCACACCTTGTCAAAGTAGGAGAAAGTGGATCCAAAACGCAGGTGGCAGGTGGCAGACTCCATCCATTTACATGCAAGATGTGAGTGCTGTCACTAGCTGAGCAGAGGCGGGGGTGGTGTAGGAGCGGGACTGAGGAATTGTTCTGTAAGTGATGGAGGAGCGCTCTGCACGGAAATGGGCTCGGTTCATTTATTGAAACCACTCCAACATCCTGGCAGAGGTGTGAGAGATGGACACGACCCGGAGAGTCACTTAGAAACCTGGCGCTGTGCCAGAGGAGTGAGCTCCCCAGACATAGGCTGCCTTTGCGTGCTGGGCAAACTGCAAACAGCCATAATCTAGACTGCTGTACTGGGATGTGGGCAGAGGTGGGCAGCACTTGCCTGCAAATGTTTTGGGCTTCCGTCAGTGTTGCCCAGAGGTAGGACCTGGATCTGACTGGTGGGTCAAATTGTTATCCTCTACACACCTCAGGGGTCAAGCTGCCCATCTACCAATTGTCTGACATCACAATGATATCAAGTGTCCGCAGTGATGTCAAGTGCCTTGCAGAATGCTTTGCAAAGAGCTTTACAACACCTGGCAGTCTGGCAGTCAGCTGGTCGCTGGGCCCTGCAAAGCCCATTGCAACATGTTCCATGAGGCCCGACTATCATCTGGAGCTCTTTGCAAGGGACTTGGCAAGACCCAATGATCAGCCGAATCCCTCTGCACGGGGCAGCAGTGCCTGCAACTCCACCTTTGATGGGTCCAGACCTTTACCTGCCCCACATCTGATCTCATGGACTGGCTGGATGTAGAGGAGTGGTGGGAGGCACCAGCTGGGGAACCTCCAAGGGAACCCCCAGGGGAAGAAGGCTCAGAGCCAGGGGATTGGTAGTGGGATGGTGATGCATGGGCAGAGAGACAAGAGGGAGCAGACTGGAAGGAGGAGGTGTCGGACATTGAAGAGGCAACAGGGTTCAGTGAGCAGGAAGAGGCTGTGGCAGAGAACAGTCCAGAATCAGAGGCAGGAGAGGAGGGGGGCCAGGAGACAGAGGTGAGACAGGCTGCTGAAGAAGCCAGGGAGT
The DNA here is from genome assembly GCF_951804945.1 of Podarcis cretensis. NCBI lineage: Eukaryota > Metazoa > Chordata > Lepidosauria > Squamata > Lacertidae > Podarcis > Podarcis cretensis. The sequence goes on along the minus strand of NC_137185.1, from coordinate 33,777,037 downwards.
CCCCCGCTCCTGCTGAAACCAGCTTACCTCCTCCCTGGTCTTCTACAACACAGAGAGGAATGAAGAGAGTGGAGCGATGATAGACAGCAGGGCTTTAGGCTGCTGGGGAAGGAACCTGGGGAGGAGCCTTAGAGAGCAGTGGGAAGATGGGGACCTTCAGTCCTTGCAGCCGCCTCATTGGGCAAGGCCTACTGGGAAGGGTTGCTGTGACCTCTAGACCTGAGCTGTTTTGTTTTTTTTTTTGAATAACTTTACAGACATGAGATGCTTTATTGTTTTATTGCTGGCCTATGCCTGATTCCAGCTCCTGACACCTGATGTCATAGTTGCTTGGCTGAATTGTCCTCCTGGGCCAGAGGTTCCTCACCCCTGATGTTCCCCCAACCCATTGGTTTTGCCAGGCATGTCTGCAGTTGAGAAGCCATCTTCAGAGGCTTCAGAGCAGTTGAGAAGGGAGATGTCATTGTGGCACACTGACTGGCCATTTAAGATTTTGCTTCTAGTTCCTGGTGTTGGAATTGTCATGCAAACCCAGCATATTTTGTTTGGGGGCATAGTCTGAAGAGGGCATATGATGCAGTGACCTTGCTGAAGATAGGCAGGTCTAGAACCTCTGCCCAAATAAAGTGGTGGAAGTTGGGATTATGGGATAGGGCAGATTGGAAAGAACCCGGAGAAACAATGATTTCCCCTGGGAAATAACTCACAGATCTTTTCTGAACTTCTCAGGTTTCAGAACATGCTGCCTGTACATAGTCTTGCCATTCTCTCCTGGTCCGTTGCCAAAGGGCCTCACCAAATATCCCTTTGGTGCAACACCAGATTTATGACACCAGAGCTAGAAGAAATTTGAATCCACCTGCAGAAGGTTGCTTCAACCCTGTCCCTCCACATGTCCCTGTTGTGATGAGCAGGAAAGGGTGATCTCCTGCTTGATTTAGAATAGGATCAGGAATGGAGGATAGAGATGACACTTCTGTTTTTTTAGCGGGTCAACCAGGAACCATTCCTCTAAGCAGCACAACCGAATAGCCTCTTGCTTCCAAGTGTGCTTATATTGTAGACAGACCAATGATGAAGATGAACTATTGTATAGCTTCAGATAATCATATATTTGCACCAAAGCCTGCATCTGGGGCATGATGGGAATGCAACCAAGGGATGGCTGTTTTCTGACATTTTTCATAGCTTTTACACCAGGCTGAAAACAAGAGATAGAAAAGTTCATGGTTGGAGACACTCATAGCACACCTGCTATTATTTCTGTGCTTGAACAGGTGTACCTGCACTTGCTACCTGGATCCTCCCATGGACTTGGTCCTTCAGCAACAAGACAAAGATTCCCTGCCGGCAACCAGCGAGTCCCTGGGAGAAAGCCATACCTTCCCCACACTGCCCTACAGCCGTCTTTCTGCAGCCTCAATCTCTGTATCTCTCAATGATGATGGGGAGACAGTTCTGACCCCTGAGGAGGTGGCTGAATACCTAGAGCTTAGCGAGGATGCAGAGCATCAAAGGTAAGAGCAACGCAGCCCACACAATGTAGCATCTCAAGGACAATGTAGATGGTGGCTCTGCTCCTAGTCCGTCGTTCTCTCCTTTCTCCTCCTACCCTAACATTAGCTGTTGCAAGAGACGCAAGCATCCCTCTGAATACCCCAAAGAGGAAAATTAACAGCCCGGTCCTCATCACACATACTCAAAAGCTTGCTTTGGTGGGATTTATTTCCAAGTCTGCCAGTTGATGACAGCACTCGTTGGCTCCTTCCCTTGACCTCATTGTCCCTGACCAATGCAGTGTAATGTAATGTATTGACTAAGGTGTCAATGCCCCCACAGGCATGATGAATCCACTGACCTTTGGTAAGTCATTGTCTCTTAATTTGCGGTCCCTTCCTTCTGGCTACTCTGCCAAGCTATTGTGAACGTGATGGAGTTGATCTCCAGGAAGCACTGTGGAGTCTTAGAAAGAACTACAGTATAGCCATGTTGCAAGAGACTCCACTCCATTTTTCCATTTGGTTTTCCATCTCCTGCTCCAATATCCTGTTAGTGTTCAGTGGCCTCCTCATTGGGCTGTTTTAGAGAGACCCCACCCAAGACCCTCCTCTTCAAAATACTTTTTGTACTTCTGCAAACCTTGTGATTCCTCTGACTACTGACCCCTTTCTCCCGTGTGTGGGTGCTGCCATTTTGGCTACTGAAGCAACGGCACTCACACCCTGAACATTGGAAAGAGAGGGAATGGCGAGAACATGGTAAGCATGTTATGAGGAACATTGTTTCAGATTACAATTTTGTGCATTATCTTGTGGTTTTCAAGAAGCTAAACTGAGCACCAAGTAATGGCCCTCAGAGTCTGAACACTGGAAACAGAAGGAAAGCTACGTTATTACTATATGCTATTGCCTAGTGGTGCAATTTTAAGGTTAATAGTTCTTGTTTGTTGGTCCTCTGTGTGCTAATAACTTTGAAAGGCTTATTCTTTTACTTACATTAGCTGTTTGAGCTGTTAAAGAGTTGACCTCTCTGCTCCACTTTGAAATAGTATGTCCATAATCAGATTTCAGGATGCATAACTTGCCTGCTCTAATGTCCAATTAAGCCAGTTTTTCTGTTCTGGATCAGAGCAAAGGTCAGTCTAATTCAGCAGTTTGTCTCGCACAGTGCTCAGCCAGAAGTCTTTGGGAAGGACGCAAACAGAGCACAAGGGTGATGGCAATGATGGTGCAGTGGTTACTTTGTCTATTTTTGGTTACATGGATTAACCAGCGTTAATAGACCAGAATGGGAGCTAATGGTTCAGAAATGGTCCCTGATAGTTTGGGGTAGCTCTGTTTTTGAATGAGACACCCAGCAGAGCTCAGAGAAGGTGACACACATGCAGCTAAGAGAAGAGGGTGGATGTGTTATGTATGTAAGAAGCTGCAGTTCGCAGTTTTGCAGTTGAAATGTGAAAGAGAAAGAGATGAGAGTGTTACCCAGAGGCAGCTGAAACGAGGGGTGCAATCTTGAGGAGTTGGTCCAATTCCTTGCTTGGGTATCTTCTGCCTTGTAGCAGCACCTGCCGTTTGTCGCCACTTACAATTTGTTTGCACATTTTAAGCAAGGCAAAAATTATACAGACACCTCAAGTCTCCAGTGATCTCTCCAGGGCAATGGTTCTCAAAGTGTGCGGTGCACAACATTGTTGTGGTGGGAGAGGATGGCAATTGTGATGGGAAGGCTCAAGGAAATTCAAAGGAACATCTCAGTACATATTGCAGAATAGATACCTTTTCAAAACGAGAGCAAGAACATCAAGTGTAAGGGAATGATTTGTGTTCTTATGTAGCTGCGTTGCTTTATACTTTTTTGAGGTCCCATGATCAGATTATAAAGTACTTCTGTTCAATGTTATAAATCAAGCATTGCTAGGAGTTGTTTATTTTTGTTTTCCAGTGTATTTCTTATATAAAAAAGAATTGGTGTGGCATGAGCACACTTTTATTCTGGAAGTGTGGCCCAGAGAAAAAAGTTTGAGAACCGCTCTAGGGCCCAAAAATTTGAAATCCTGAATTTTTAGAGTGGCAAGGAGGGCAAAAGTGGAACCTGAAACGAGGGGGATGATTTTAGAAGAGCAGTAAAATTGGAAGAAAAGTTCAGGGGTGGGTTTGCTGCTTTCCTTCTTTCTCTTCCTCTCTCCTCCTCCCTTCAAAGAAAGCACAGTGTCTCTGAAACCCCAATTCAAACCACAGTGCTTGGATTATTGCACAAATATGCTGCTTGTTTCAACCAGCTTCTATGTTGGTTTCTGTTTTGTCTTCCAGCTAAGCCTAATAGCCCCAGGGAGGTGGGCCCCTGCACATTCCCTGAAAACATGTAAAGGTGGTTCATGAATGCTACATGTGCTTTTCTGCAAAGGAGAAAATCTCAGTTCCACATTGCACGGATGTTCTTCTGACATGGAAGAGACTTCTGCATCTCTCTGCATGGGATGTGCACAAGTTCCTCTTTGGAACAGTATCTGGAGGAAGCGGGGGAGTAATTTGAATATCCAATTCATGGCAGAGCCTTAAAGTACTTTGCCATAAATGACTTGGGCAGATAAATGCTTTCTTAGGGCAAAATCCATTGCCTATTTCACCCATCCTTTGATGATGGGAGACCAAAAACACAAAACTATATTTTTATTTATTGCTATTCATATGAAATACCGTATTTTTTGCTCTATGAGACTCACTTTTTCTCTCCTAAAAAGTAAGGGGAAATGTGTGTGCTTCTTAAGGAGCGAATGCAGGCTGTGCAGCTATCCCAGAAGCCAGAACAGCAAGAGGGATCGCTGCACAGTGATCCCTCTTGCTGTTCTGGCTTCTGAGATTCAGAATATTTTGTTTGTTTTCCTCCTCCAAAAACTAGGTGCGTCTTATGGTCTGGCGCATCTTATAGAGCGAAAAATACGGTTTTTTAAACTCACTCTTCATTGAGTATTTTTTATCCCAGAGTGGGCAACAATGGAAAAAAGCAATAAGGTTACAAGGGAGTAGACAAAAATACAAAATCCTTTAAAAAAAAAACAAAAACTAAAAAACAGATCCAGGAAATAACAGCAAATCAATAGTTCCACTATAAGACAAACCAAATAATTGAAGTTTGCAATTTAACCAAATACCTGAATATTCAGCATTCACAGGAACTACCTTTGCCTGCCCGCACTAAGAAATTCTCTCCCCAAGTTCTACAGAGGTGGTCTGGCCCTGTGCAGGGTTACTACCCCATTGCACTGCTTGGCACAACATCCAGATATGATGGATGCACAAGCCACTCGCACTCCCTGATTTGCTTTGATGCCTTTGGTTTGAAGGTCCGTGTCACGCAGCCCAAGCTGGCTCTGCTCTCCCACTTGCCCCAGGGTGGGTTGAAGGACCTTCTGGGCATGCGGCCCCTTTCCCCACCCTGGTCTTGTGGGAACTGCACTTAACAGGAAGCCTCCAGCTCCATCCTTCTGCCAGCCGAAGCCTCGCTGACTGCAATTAGCTAATGCGCTGTAACTGCTGCCTCTGCAGTTTGGGGACGGCTCTCCCCGCAAGACCGACTCCTTACACTTTTGTAATTGGGGCTGGGACATGGAGTTGCTGATTTTACGGGAAGCTCATTGATCCCACTCAGATAATTACAGCTCCATTTGGAGCCTAGGCGGGACAACTGCCTGCCAGCTTAAGACATGTTTAACAAGCCTCAGCCAGTCTGGCTTGCCAGCTGCCTGGCCTCCCTGCTCCAAGCCACATCTCCTCCTCAGGGGCGGGGAATGGCGTATACACTCTGCTTCCCTGGTATGATGGAGAGTCTAGTGTTGTTGTAGTGCAAAGTGTAAGAGGTTGCCTTAAAGGTAAAGGATCCCTGACAGTTAAGTCCAGTCGTGGCCGACTCTGGGGTTGCAGCGCTCATCTTGTTTTATTGGCCAAGGGAGCCAGCATGACTAAGTGACTTCTGGCAAACCAGAGCAGTGCACAGAAATGCTGTTAACTTTCCCACCAGACTGGTACCTATTTATCTACTTGCACTTTGACGTGCTTTCAAACTGCTAGGTTGGCAGGAGCTGGGACTGAGCAACGGGAGCTCACCCCGTCGCAGGGATTTGAACTGCCGACCTACCGATTGGCAAGTCCTAGGCTCAATGGTTTAGACCACAGCACCGCCCACATCCCTAAGAAGTTGCCTTAAAGGTAAAGGTAAAGAGATCCCTGACCATTAGGTCCAGTCATGACTGACTCTGGGGTTGCGGCGCTCATCTCGCTTTAATCACTGAGGGAGCCGGCGTACAGCTTCTGGGTCATGTGGCCAGCATGACTAAGCCGCTTCTAGCGAACCAGAGCAGCGCATGGAAATGCCGTTTACCTTCCCGCTGGAGTGGTACCTATTTATCTACTTGCACTTTGATGTGCTTTCGAACTGCTAGGTTGGCAGGAGCAGGGACCGAGCAACGGGAGCTCACCCCGTCATGAGGATTTGAACTGCTGACCTTCCAGTCAACAAGCCCTAGGCTCAGTGGTTTAGACCACAGTGCCACCCACGTCCCTAAGAAGTTGCCTTATACGTGGTCAAATCTTTGGCCCCTTCTCCATTGCCTGGCTCCTCTAACTGGGAGCACATCTCCAGAGTCTTGGTCAGTCTGCTGTCTGAGTCTCTCAAGTAGGACGTTGAACCTGAGATCATGTATGTGCACAGCATATTTTTTGCTGTTGAACTATAGCAGAGAAACTCAGGTCTGAAGCCCAAATGAGGCTTTCCAGACCTCTGGATCTGACCCACGGGACGCCCCCCCCCACAACTGGCCACACACCTCTTTTCCTAGTTCTGCTCTGCCCCTTCCTGGGTATTTCTGCTTGGTTGGATAACACCACAACTGGAAGAAGTGGGAGGCACAATGCAGAGACAGAAACCTCTGCACCCTAACAGTTGTTAATCTCAGAGCCAAGCAACACATTGACACTCATTTATCCCTTATCTGAGCCCGTGAGCCTGGGCACTCCAGAACATGCTCACGACTGAACATCAGAAATGAAAATGCAGCAGCGACAACAACAAACAGGGAATGAGAACAGAGGGAGGGGAGCCAGGGGAGAGGGCAGGGAAGAAAATAAGGGTCTGCACTGTTTTATTGCGATAATGTGAGAACCCTAAGGAAGGAAGGAAAACAGTGGGTGGAAGGGGGAAAGAGAAATGGAGGCGTTCCATTCTCCCCATGATTCACATTTTTTAAAAAAAATGGGATATGTGGGAATCAGCACAGCTACTAGCTCAAGGCTTCCCTCCCCGGCTGACATCTTGGTAAAAAAAACCCCTTGCCATGGAAATTAGCATTCAAAAATAATCCCCCGTTGTTGCCAATGAGACACTCCCCCCTCTCCTCTAACACAGCACCTGATACAGCGGTACCTCGGGTTACAGATGCTTCAGGTTACAGATGCTTCAGGTTACAGACTCCACTAACCCATAAATAGTACCTCAGGTTAAGAACTTTGCTTCAGAATGAGAACAGAAATTGTGTGGCGGCGGCGTGGTGGCAGCAGGAGGCCCCATTAGCTAAAGTGGTACCTCAGGTTAAGAACAGTTTCATTTTAAGAACGGACCTCCGGAATGAATTAAGTTCTTAACCTGAGGTACCACTGTACTTATTTTGAGCAGGGAAATCTTCAGTACAATTGCTAACTTGCAGTTAGGCTCTCTGCGTGATAACTCCCCAATCTTGAGGGGCTTTTTGTGCAGTCCATTTCAGGGCTCCAGGAACTGATGTAGGCAGGATCAGCTGCTTTTGGTTCCCTCTGCCCTATCCTGCTGATCCCCTTCATTCTGAAGAGGAGCCCCAACCCAGCATGCCTGAATATGTGGTGGGTTTCACAGAGCAATTTGCCTCTCCCTTCTTTTCATGCTAGGCTGCTGTCTCCGAGGCCTCTGGGCCTTAGGGCAGGATGTGGCCTGACCACAGCTTTTGATGCTAAGTCAGTTTCATTCAGGGCTGAGTGCAAAATGTTTTCCAGCCCCTTGGGAAAGGCTCGGAATGGCACGGTGGTTATGGAGGGACAAGAAACCTGCAGTTACACACACATACATCTTTATACAAGCCATATCTAAAGGGTTGAGCACCGTAGCCACATGAATGCTCCCCTGGAATGTCACCAGGATCCACTGGCAAGCTGGCAATAAAACCCTCCATCAACAGCTGACAAATCCGCTTTCAGCTGGGATTTTCTGAGAGGCATTAGTAGAGCTGACGGTTGGCAGCTTTCAGGGCTGTGCAGTTGTGCCTTCAGGGCAGGACTTTGGGGCAGACGTCCAGGGCTCCACTCAGTGGAATGAGCAGGGCAGTCCTTGAACAGCAGCCAAGACGGGCTTTCCACGTTTTGAAGTGAGCAAAGTTGTTCACATGACCACCCACACCATAAAGGCCAAAATGGTCTTGCAGGACACAGGAGGTGTGCTTGTGGGCTTCATGAAGAAGAAGAAGAAGAAGAGTTTGGATTTGATATCCCGCTTTATCACTACCCGAAAGAGTCTCAAAGTGACTAACATTCTCCTTTCCCTTCCTTCTCACAACAAACACTCTGTGAGGCGAGTGAGGCTGAGAGACTTCAGAGAAGTGTGACTGGCCCAAGGTCACCCAGCAGCTGCATGTGGAGGAGCGGAGACGCGAACCCGGTTCCCCAGATTACGAGACTACCGCTCTTAACCACCACACCACACCAATAAGCCTGTGAGGAGGAGGTTCCCCCACCTAAAAAAGCCTCTCCTCCCAATAAGATTATTTAAGTGCAGAGTCTAAAATTATCTAAGTGCCCTGCTGGGGCTTGGTGTGTGTGTCATATAGGAATGGGCATTCAGTTCACATTTAAAGATAATAATAATAATAATAATAATAATAATAATAATAATAATAATAATTTATACCCCACCCATCTGGCCAGGCTTCCCCAGCCACTCTGGGCAGCTTCCAACAGAATATTAAAAACATGATAAAACATCAAACATTAAAAACTTCCCTAAACAGGGCTGCCTTCAGATGTATTCTAAAAGTCAGAGAGTTGTTTATTTCCTTGACATCTGATGGGAGGGCGTTCCACAGGGCAGGCACCACCACTGAGAAGGCCCTCTGCCTGGTTCCCTGTGACCTTACTTCTCGCAGTGAGGGAACCACCAGAAGGCCCTCAGAGCTGGACCTCAGTGTCTTGGCTGAATGATGGGGGGTGGAGACGCTGCTTCAGCTATACTGGGCCGAGGCCAGTAACTTAATTCACAGGTAATGGAAGTAACTTAATTCACAGGTAATGGAAGTAATTTAATTCACAGGTAATGTGTACAGAAATGCACGGACCAGAACAAGCTAGCCATAGAAATGTATTCTATGTGGTGGGGGGTGGCAGATTGCTTTGCAAAAATGTGTATATGATGCGAAATTGCTGATGAATTTTCATGAAGGCTTAAAAATAAATCAATCACAAACTGATGTGGAAATGTTGAGAACTGAACTTCAGATTGGAACCAGCCAGAAACCAAAAACGACTGATTTGCTCATCCCAAATGCAGAAGAATTCATCGCAAGGGTAAGCAGGGCAACTGTGGAATGTAATAGACCGAGGAACAGAAAAGCTGAGCAATGTGCCAGTGGTTGGGCTGGAGTTGACAAAAACAAGCCCGTGCCAGGAATAGCGCTCGCCTTCTTAAAGAGTTCTTTGCTGAGATTTACCTTGTAATTTAACCAGGACGATGTATCCCCGAAATGAAGAGTCGCATGAACAAGTTGCTAATTAAATCAAAACCTCTGGATTGCTGGTTTCCTTTTCTGGCAGTTTCAGCTGCCCCCCCCCCCCCCCCCCCCCCGGAATGCTCTTTAAAAGATGAGCAGCACCATTCCACTTCATCCCAAATACCAAAGAGATCCTTGGCAGAGCTCCAGCATGGGCAATTTGCCTCTGTCAGGGATTTTGTGCTGGTTTAGCAAAAAAATAAATAAAGGAAGGGCACTTAAGCGAATAATGCAGGCAGATGGACACGGGTAACACCTGGAGAATTCTGGATGTTGTGACACTGCCAGAGCTGAAGAAGACCTCAGTTGGGTCATTTCTTGGGTGAGAGGCTGCTGGCAGGATGGAATGCCCCATAGAAACATGCCAGGGAAACGGTGACCAAAATGATGAAGGGTTGGAGCATCCTGAAAGGGTTAGGAAGGGGCTGTTGAGCCACGGGAGATGTCTATTTGGGGCTGCAACTGATGGCAAGTGGTGGAGGACAGAACCAGAAGCAAAAGTGGCAGAGTTTGCAGTGTTACAGGACTGTATAGCTCCCCCCTCCCTCTCTCCGTTTCTCTCTATCTTTCTCTCTCTACCACCCTATTGCTGAAATGAGACTGCATGAGACTGAGACTTAAGGCCACAGTGGATTGCCACTTCCCAGAGCCTAAAGCATTTGGGGCTATTTTTTTAAGTCTATATCAGAGATGGCTCATAGCATCCTTGAACCATAGAGGTGGAGAGGTCCAGTCCAACCTCCCTCAAGAAGCAGGCAGTCCAGTGCTAGAGCGTCCCCAGCCAATGGCTATCTGATCTCAGCTTGAAGTCCTCCAAGGAGGGAGAGACCACCAGCCCTCTTAGGAGGGATGGGCAAATCTGTCACTTTTTGCTTCTCTATGTCTCCCAGTCTTCCAATCTTTTCCCAGTCTTCAGTTTAGTTCTCTGCATTTCCCGATGCAATTGCACCACTATTTTGGGTGCGCATTTCTGTAATTTGGCATGCTTGTTTGCAACTTTGCCGAATATATGCATTTTGTGCAAAGATGTTTCCCTTTATGAAGTGCATTTTTGTGTTATTTTATTTGTTTGTTTGTTTGTTATTCAATATTCACTGCCCTATACCCAGAGGTCTCAGGACGGTTCACAAACAAGACCACAAGATATAAAATCAAACCAAAAACAATAACCCAATTAAAAAATAATAATCCCAAAAGAGCCACATTCTAAAAGCGTGTTGGGTGTTAATAAGATCAACCAAAGGCCTGGTTAAAAAGGAATGTTTTTGCCTGGTGCCTAAAGGTGTATATTGAAGGGGCCAGGCAAACTTCCCTGGAGAGAGCATTCCATAGACATGGAGCCATTTTCACCGACATGTGACTTTTTAGGCTCACAGTATTTTTAACGTATGCATTTTCATAGACATTACTTGATTGGAGGTCTGCACAGTAAAATTTGGAGAAGTGTGAATTTCAAAGGAGTCTTGTGTCCTCATTCTTGTACTGTTTAAGAAATGCTAATGTGTATTTAATGCTACACATCTACTGATGCTGATGTTGTTGAACCAATGTTGCTCATTTCTCCTTGGTGGACATGGCTTTAATTGCCTCCTTTTATTGCCTTTCTCCTAAGGCAACAGAGCGACGGCGTTTCTGCTCCTCCGCGGGTCTTCTCCCCACCTCATACCTATGGCTACATCTGTGGTCCGCTGGCCTCCGAGCTGCTAGAGAACAGTGCCATGGACGACGACGACGACCCCAACATGGAGGAGGAAGGTGGCTGCCGTTCCACAAAGTTCTTCCGCAGTTTCTGCTGGACCCCCTCGTCCAGCCTGAGTGAGGATGACGCCTCGCTGGGGGGCTCCCTGCTCAACGGGTGGGGATCTGTCTCGGAGGACAACGGCACCAGCACCCGCTGCAGCCTGGTCAGTTCCACCGACGGCTCCTTCCTTGTTGACGCCAGTTTTGCCCAAGCTCTGGCCGTGGCGGTGGACAGCTTCTGCTTTGGGCTGGCCCAGAGGGACATTGACAAGGCGTTGACAGGTAACAGCATCCTTTCCTGGTGGAAATGTTCACAGGGGAACAGTTAAGGCCAGAGGCTTGCAAGGGTGATGTGGGGCTGTGCTTCCCTCCCTAAGCCTGGCAGAAACTTCCCAGACTTTGGGAAGGAGGCACCAGGCTTAATATTTTAATACTCTAATTTACCGGGAACATTTAATAGACTAGCCTAGTCCCCCTTGTCCACTGACCACACACCTCCGCTTCCCTTCCTTGTAGCAAATAACTGGTGCCCTTCTGCTTATTTATTTATTTGCTTGTTATTTTCAGGCCTTTCCATAAAAGGTGCCCAATGCGTCCAGCACCAGCCGAGTCCATCAACAAAATAAAAATAAAAATGAATTCACAAGCGGATAAGCAATATAGGAACCAAATCAGAGGAGAGCAGATTTTAACAAAATGGCAGCTTGTTAAAAAATATAATTAAGGCAGATGGGAAGAGAAAATTTTATTGAAGAGTGGTCCATTTTTATTGCATTTTGGAGTAATAAGTAAGATAGGAATTACTGGGATCACTGTAAAACAGAAAGTGAGGTAATGACAAGATAGAAATAGGTGTGAATGTCTCTCAAATCTATCTATCATCTATCTATCTATCATCTATCTATCATCTATCTATCTAATCTATCATCTATCTATCTATATCTATCATCTATCTATCTAATCTATCATCTATCTATCTATATCTATCATCTATATATATCTATCTGTCTATCTCCCCACATGTGTGCACAGTCACACACACACAGAGGGAGAAACTATTTTTAACACTTGGTAACATTTTAGACAAGTTAGCTCTGGATCCTGGTAGGGTGCAGTTAATCACTAAAAACATATATTTAGTCCAAGGACTAAGAAAACAAATTAATTTTTTATAGCAAAATGTTTTGGCTTCCTTCTTCTCCAGCTGCTCTGATGTGAATATAAAGCTAAAGCAAAATATGAGGGCTAGAGGCCATAAAATATTTGGTGGATAGCATCCGTCTTATGGAGTATAATTATGTATTAGTTCTACTGATTATATGTATTCAGTTTTATTTGATTCTTTGTTTATCTGTACATAAAGAGAATTGTGTGGTTTTGGTGGAGGGGGGGGGGAACACACAGCAAAGGCTGCCATCCTACACCTACCTTCCTGCAAGTAAATCTCACTGAACTCAGTGGGGCTTACTTCTGAGTAGATATGCAAAGGCTTGTGCTGTAGTATAGCGTTACAGATTGAAACACAGAGCAATATGGATCTGCGGAGGAGAACAAATGCTTGTTGTTGCTGCTGCTGTTTTTAAAAGGATATTAATTGTGCCTCATTATGGGGGAAAGTTCCTGTCAATGTAGCAGTTTGAAAGCACGTTAAAGTGCAAGTAGATAAATAGGTACCGCTCTGGCAGGAAGGTAAACGGCGTTTCCGTGCACTGCTCTGGTTTGCCAGAAGCGGCTTAGTCATGATGCTGGCCACACGATCCAGAAGCTGTACACCGGCTCCCTCGGCCAATAAAGCGAGATGAGTGCCGCAACCCCAGAGTCGGTCACGACTAATGGTCAGGGGTCCCTTTACCTTTACCCAACCTAGGGAGCCTCCTCCCCCTGGCTCTGCCCAGCCAGCTGACAGCCGACTCTACAAGTGTGTGTGAGCAGATCCTTGCCCTCCTTTGAGACGCCCTCTGGGACAGTGGAGTTCAGTTGCACGCAGGGTGTGATCCAGCCTCTCCGGTGCAGCCGACAGCCCCATTGATTTATTTGGTATCTCCTGCTCAGGTTGTGGGTCCTTCCATTCAATCTCTGTTCCTCATAATAAGGCAGACAGCCAGGGAAGTGCGGTTTGATTTATCGCGGCAGTAATTCTCCCTTGCCGTTAGAACGAGGCTTTTGTTTCAAGTTCTTCTCCCCGTATTGCAAACTTTGAGGGCCGTAAATGACAAGATTGATGGACCAAGCGAAAAAGAGGGGAGGCCAGGGAAGGCAAGCAACAGGGGCATTGTTAGGGGGTTGACCCGGGGGGGGGGGGGCAAACCCGAAGTCTTTTCTGCCAAGTCTCAGTTCGCCTGCCCTTTCTCCCTCAACCCACATTTTTAAAAGGTTTTTTAAAAAATATATGTGATTAAAATGTAAAAACAAAAAATGCCCCTGTGGAAACACTAAATTAGCTCTCCCAGCGCTTTTGCACTGTGTTGACTACTGCCTTGCCTCTCCCCCTTTCCTCCCGGATAAGCAGCGGTCACTCAGCTTTTGGGAGGTCAGGTGAGCATTGCTGTCCACTGCTGGGAGTTCCTCTGGCTAATGAGTGGTAGCCGGGTCCTTGTAAGTACATGCAGTAGACGGGCAAAGAAGGAAAAAAATAAGTGTGTGTTTGCATGTGCATGTCTGTGCGTGAATGTTGGACATTGAACTTGTTTTCATTGTAAAATGCACATGCACAGCAAGTTGTAGCAATAGATTATGGGCCCCATCTGCCTAAAAGGTGTTATGTACTGAAGTTCTCACCCTGGGCCAGCAGGGGGATACTGTAGATAGTTATGCAAATGAAGGACGAAAGTGATGTTCAGTGATTGGATAGTTTTAGAAAGTTGCTACAGTAATGTGGTACTGGAGCTCTATATAAGCAGGCTGACTGAGCCCTTCAGTTCTGTTCTGTTCTGGCTTCTGAATAAACAAGAGCTGTTTGAAGAATCGCTGTGTCGTCTGATATGTTCACCCACAACTTAACAAAAGGCACTCAGATAATCCTATCAGTGGCCCATAGCTCAGAGTAAGGCCTTTGAGCAAGAGGCAGTTTGTTTTCACCCCTGCAAAATTCAGCCAAAATTTGCACCAGTGCATATAAATCAGCATTTGCATGTTTTATGCAGATTTCATAGAATCATAGAATCATAGAGTTGGAAGAGACCACAAGGGCCATCGAGTCCAACCCCCTGCCAAGCAGGAAACACCATCAGAGCACTCCTGACATATGGTTGTCAAACCTCTGCTTAAAGACCTCCAAAGAAGGAGACTCCACCACACTCCTTGGCAGCAAATTCCACTGTCGAACAGCTCTTACTGTCAGGAAGTGTACCTGTGTCTTTGTAATGCCCCTGAACAGCTTCATTTTCTGAGAGGGAAAGAAAGTTCTCTCTTTCTTTACAGCAGGTCTAATTCTGTAAACTTCTATCACACCCTTTGCTGGAATCCTATACTTGTTTACTTGGGAATAATTTCCATATGACTCAATTAGAATCGACTTCTTAGTAGATATGCATAGGATTCCATTGCTTGTCATCTTTTTTCTTTTCTTTTTTATCTTAGGAACCACCCAAAAGCCTGTTTGTTTTATCACTCATTTGTTTATACAAATTATATACAGCTTAATTTAAAAAAGAAATCTGTAAGTGATTCTCATGCGCCAGACCATGGATCATTTTAATTTCCCTTGTCCTGCTTAGACCTGCATTCATCATAACACACATACCCTACAAGGAAAAAAAAAGCAAACTTCTAAACTGGAACATATTCAGCAATCTTGCACAGGTTGCACACCCTTGAACGCTCCTAAACCCCCTTGTCAAAGGCACAGTCAGGGGGAATAAAATGATTTATGGGCCCACCATTTCATCACATATTTGTAGGTGCAAAAGAGGGGATTGGAAATTGCATTAGGGATTCCAAGAGAATGCGGAGAGTTATTCCCAATTTTATTAATGCAAAACCCTGAAATGTGGTGGTGTTGCTTTTGCCAGTAGCATTAACACACACACACACTTTTCTGTAACAGCTCTGGTGTTTTCCCTTCCCTGCACTCCCAGCAAACTGCTGTGGACTTGTCTGAGCAATACTAAGGAACGGGGCAACTGAATCTGGTTGCAATGATGTCATTATTTTTGCAGTTCAACGGGATCCCCTGGAGGTGGTTCTGGACATAGGGCAGGAATAGAGCGTCTGCTTTGCATGTAGGCGGTCCCAGATTCAACAACAACAACAACAACAACAACAACAACAACAATTTATTATTTATACCCCGCCCATCTGGCTGAGTTTCCCCAGCCACTCTGGGTGGCTTCCAACCAAGTGTTAAAAACAATACAGCATTAAATATTAAAAACTTCCCTAAACAGGGCTGCCTTCAGATGTCTTTTAAAGATAAGATAGCTGCTTATTTCCTTCACATCTGAAGGGAGGGCGTTCCACAGGGCGGGCGCCACTACCGAGAAGGCTCTCTGGCATTTCACTGGCATTTCCAGCTACGACTGGGTGAGAGTCCCGTCTGACATCCTGGACAGACACTGTAAGCGCTGCAATGAATCAGAAGGTGGCGGACTCTCCTTCATTGAAGGTTTCCAAAGGCCATCTGCCAGGGATTCTATAGCAAAGGGGTTGTCCTTAGTTGACCCCTGGAGGTCCCTTCCTGCTCTGTGACTGTGGTTGGTCTTTAGATGAAATACCTGCTTCCCTTGAGTGGGTGGTGACCTGCCTGCTCTTCTCCCTTGCAGATATTTTGCCTTCAGCACCTCCTCTCAATGGACTCCTGCAACCACACGTTTCCTTGGAGAGCTCAGAGGAAGCTGAGCAGAAGCCTCCCGGATCGCAGCTCCTTCCTGCGTGGGAGTGGAGCACAGATTGGGTGGATGAGGTGGAAGCCAAGTATCCGCAGCAGGCTGAGAACTGGAATGCCATCCCGGAGTTGGGAAGGGGAAAGGCAGCGGGAGTAGCAGGAGAAACCCAGCCACTCACTTCTGCCTTGCAGAGCATAAAGGGCAAGTGTTTTTTGTCTTTTATTTATTTATTTGGGAAAGTAGCCTTGGAGGCTTCAATCTTAAACAGAAGAGCAAATGAGAGTAGAGACAAACTCTTCCCCTTCCTTCTCTTTTTTTTAATATACATTTTTATTGAATTTTTAACGTATCAGTTCCAACAGTCATACAACATAACTTCTCATCTTATACAATGTTTTTAGACTTCCGTCAACACCTCTGATGATTTTCTGTTCTTTATCACTTACTCTGCATTTCTTAATTTCTATATTACATTTAATTATCCTTAACTAATAGTTCTCTTCATAGTCTTTCTTGCAATATTTCAAATAATCCACCTTACAAAACTTCTTGCAGTCCTACTAGCGTAATCTGTTCATCACAATTACTTTTCAAATAGTTCATATATTTACTCCAGTCTTCTAAGAATCTCTGATCCTGCAGGTTTCGATCCTTCCTGTTAATTTATCTAATTCTTCATAGTCCATCAACTTCATCCATTCTTCTTTCGTTGGTTGTTCTTTTTGCTTACATTTTTGTGCCAATAATATTCTTGCTGCTGTCATTGCATATAAAAACAACTTACAATCCTGTCTATTAATATCATCTCCTACAATGCCAAGTAAAAATGCTTCTGGTTTCAACATCTTTTTCATCTCATTATATATCATTTCCCAGAAGTTTTTCACTTTTTTACATTCCCACCACATATGATAAAAAGTGTTTTTTTGTCATGTTCTTAATACCTGCATGTGGAGCAGATGTGGGGTCCAGGGGCAAAAGAGGACTGGGTTCTTTGCACCTTTAACAGTTGCATTGAAGAATATATTTCATTAGATGCTGCTTGCATGACAAGCTGCACCACCCAAGGTGACCCTCTCGTACGCAGCTACCAAAGCAGGGGGGAACACCTCTGTCCTCCTGCAAGGGATGTTTTCCAGAACCCATGCTTAGCGGCAGCTTACAGCTGATATTACAGGTGACTAGAGGTGTGGGAAAGGTAGAAATGCAGCTGGATCGAATAAATTGCAGCAACACCTGCAGCCAAGCTGGTGCCCAACGTAATGTTCTGCTTTCCTTTCGACCACATCAGTGAGGCTGAGAGGGGGGTCTCATCATCTGGGCAGCTCAGGACCTCCATACTCTCTGTGCATGCTTGCTCCCCAGGGAGGTCACTTTGGTGTTGCTAATGCAGTGGTTTGGCTTCATTCCCTCCATTGTCTTTCGAGACAGACAGATGCCAATGACAACAATGAATTGGGGGGGTGATCCCTGCACTGTGGTCTAAACCACTGAGCCTCTTGGGCTTGCCGATCAGAAGATTGGCGGTTCGAATCCCCGCAACGCGGTGAGCTCCCGTTGCTCAGTCCCAGCTCCTGCCAACCTAGCAGTTCGAAAGCACACCAGTGCAAGTATATAAACAGATACCACTCTGGCGGGAAGGTAAACAATGTTTCCATACACTGCTCTGGCTTTGCCAGAAGCGCCTTAGTCATGCTGGCCACATGACCCGGAAAAACTGTCTGCGGAAGCAGACAAACGCCGGCTCCCTCGGCCTGTAAAGCGAGATGAGCGCTGCAACCCCAGTGCCATCTGCGACTGGACTTAACTGTCAGGGGTCCTTTAGCTCTACCCTGCAAAAAGCCAGTTTGAAATCCTATGCACCAGCTGATGCGTGGGGAGATTAATCCTCCTTGGTCACTATTTTCCCCCCACCCACACAGGCCAATTTTAACAGGTGAGTGGATCAACCCACCAGTCAATCACCTGACATCATTATGACATCGGATGAGGGACAGGTGGGTTGTCCTCCACACCTGTCAACATTGGCCTTTGGGATGGCAGGAGATAAAGATCTGGCCAACTGGGCCAAAATTGCTCCCCACCCCTGTACTAAAGCTACAGGTGTCCTTTCCCCTTTTGCATCTGGTTAGCCTGGGAGCAGGCCCAGCATCCAGATGTGGCATTGTTGGGCAGCTGCAGGGTCCTGGTAACCTACTCCCATTATCCCTGACCACTGGCTGTGCTGGTTGGAGCTGATGGGATTTGGAGACTGACAACATCTGGAGGGCAAAACCTGGAGGGCCCCCACCCATGTCTCCACCCCTGTCCTAGAGCGATCTTACATTGAGAGCATGGTGGGAAATGTAAATGGTGGCTGCCCCCCCCCAGCACTGATTCAGAGCACTGCTGCTGCCACAGTTCATAAATTTTCTTTGTTCTGCTTGGTTGTGCCAGAGGCTTGACTTCCGACTGGGAATTGTTCATTTAAGGCGATCCCAATCCGTCAAGTCAAGCTGACAGGGTGGGGAGGTGGACTTTGCCCTCTGGACCCTCAATAATGTTGTTTGCACCCTAAAAGTCCTGACCTTCTGGAACTGAGCTGATGGAAGTCAGGCGGCAAGAAATTCAAGCTAAATAGTGAGGGCATTGTCATGTGGTTTGCTGGGGACAATAAACGGCAGGGGGAAAGAATGGTTCTCCTGATTTGCAGTGGCCTTGTCTGTACATTGCAAACAGGACATATGCAACTCTCTTGCCCAGGGTTGGCCAGCCTTTTGACACGAGAGATTCCTTTGCACTTACGAGTTGGGTAGATTAAACAGCTAGTATAGGAGGGAGCGTTTCAACCCCTGGCAGCGCCATGACTTGGTAAATCGCCACACCTGCCAAAATGCCCTTGGCCTCCTCATCTACTCAAGATACACAGGCTTTGTTAATTGCAAGAGGTCCCCCTGCCTGACCCAGATCTGAGGTGCTGCTCTGTGGGCCAACATGAGAGCATCACACATGGTGATTTGGGCCATTGCAACTCCTGTACTTCAGCAAATTTGCTGCTTGTTTTGCAGATTTTGCTGAAAGCCACCTGCTTTCGAAGGAATAGGGTGACACCCCCACCCCATTCAACTGCCTATGTGGCTTCTCTCTTTTTGGGTGGGTGTGTCTTATAAATTGCCAGAGGTGCGGTGAATTGGGGCCAGTGTCTGCAGCCCACGACTGCTCCATGGTGGGGGCAGGGGGGCACAGAGAAGACCTATTGATTTCCAATGCTCTGACTGACTGATGGCCTCCCACACCTTTGCGCCTCAGCAAGCAAGGAAGAGAGATTCAATTAGTGATGTAAGTATCCCGTGCACCTTGCCCCCCCCTGCCATATCCACTTTGGATCAGAGCCTCACACGGGAGAAAGCCTCACTCCCCAAGATAGCTCTGAGCGATGCCTCTTGTGGATCACAGCAAAGGCATTCGGGGGTCGGAAGGCAGGTGCAAAAAAGAGCAGGCCAGGGCTGCTCCTGCGTCTTCAAGAGTTGTGTTGTAGAGGGAAGGCGGATGAGGCTCATAGCTCAGTCCTGCAGCACCTGCTTTGCATGGCGAAGGTCCCAAATTTAATCCCTGGCATCTCCAGGTAGGGCTGGGAGAGAGGCCTGCCTGAAACCAGCCAGGATAGACAACATTGAGCAAGAGAGGCCAATTTGTCTTCCTCAGTCTAAGGCAGCTTCCTATATCATCATCATCATCTTTATTTACGGCTATTAGCCCATAAAATATGTACAAACATAAAAGCACAGAAGCATAAAAAACCAATACATCTAACAACAGAAGGGGAACACCACGATGCAAGGGTGGGTCATTGAGGAGTGACAAATAACAGCTTGGGGCCCGGAAAGATCCAAGGGACGGTTCACAGAAAAAGGAGAACTGGAGACGAGATCCGTCATGCACTCGAGCTTCCTATATCCCTATGAAAGGAATCTGCTGTACCTTTAATTAGCATGGTCCATTGGAAACTCCTCCTGCACCTTTAATAATGGAGCCAAATAGGGGAGTTGAGCAGGTGACAAGCTACATCTGCAGAAACTCCCTCTTCTGCGTAACTGGCAGAAGTCCTGTCCTGGTTTTTGTTTGTTTGTTTCCAGCAGGCCATTGTATTCAGAGTTCACTGAGCCTCTCTGTCGTCCTTGAAGGAGAATAGTTGGATCATCAATAGAGAGCACTTGTCATCTTACAAACTAAGTCACAGACCGTGATCTATGTACTCTGGCCACTAAGGCTCGGGGCATCCTCTTTCCAGGCCCCTGTGGGGCAGTGTGAGGGGGCAGGGAGGGGGGTCAACTCAGAGACCAGGGTGGCAGCAGCAGCTGCCCAGAGGACTCCCAAGGAGAGGAGATGAGGCTGAGGGAACACTCCACAAGGGGGTGTTCGAAAAAGGGTGAGAGGCTGCCAACTCTGCAGGCAAGGGGTGACATAACTGGGCTCCTGAGCCCTGCAGGGGTGCCGCAGAAAGAATGCAGTTGGTCATGGGAGCTGTGGGCTCAAAAAGGTTGAAAACCTCTGGACAATGCAGTATTAGCACCCATGGGCCCTGGCAAGCACATACTTAAACAGATGCTGACACATGTTTGTAGCTGCCCTCATTAACTGCCACTCTCTGGGCTGTCCTTAGCCCACTCCCTGCAAGCCTTCAGGCCCTGCAGTTCAGTCCTGAGTTCCATACCCAGCTGCACCACTGCTAAGAGGACCAGATGAAACAGAAGAGGCGGAGCTAGCTGCTCCAACACCCAGACCGGCGCAAATGCTGAGCACCGGGGGGGGGGGGGGGCTAGCCGCCCGCAGCGAGTGGCAAGCATCCCAGGGGGGTGCTGCCCACAGCGAGCGATGAGCATCCCAGGGGGCGGCACAGCGATGTCACTGCCCCCACCACACACCCCTTGCTCTGCCACTGCAATTAGGACTGGAACAGATCCCTCTGTGGAGTGCCCTGCCAGTCAGTGTAGACAATATGGTGAACCAATTCTGCCTAAGTCAGTTTCCTAAACTAATAGGTCTCTTAACTGAGATTCTTGAGAAATTCGTTGGGGTTCACAGAAGGCGGAGGAGGAATGAAACAGAGATTTCTCAGTAGAAGTTGTTTGAATAAAGAGCTGTTTCCGTGGAGTTAGCCCTTGAGTTGTCAACTTTTTCTGTTTTGCTGTTCCTGCTCCTATGCTTTTGACTGCAGTTTAGATTTTAGAAAAAAACTTCTTAAGTTGTTGTTAAAGGCAGAGGTGCAAGGCCCATAAAAACAGGCAGTTCTGACCTTGCTTATTATACCAGTCAAAAGGCAGCAAGCTCTTTATTTGGACGTCTGCTTGTTGCACCGTTTGGATATTATTATTAATTTGCTTCTTTTCAGGGATGTGGGGGGAAAGAGATGGTTCTTCTAGGATATGCTGAGCAAAAGCCCTGCTGCAGGAAAAGTGCCTTTGTTTGCACCAGAGGGAGGCCTGCCAGGCACACACTTTTGACCGGCTCCAGTATGTGCACACAGGATTTTTCCCTTGGTTGTCAAAGCAACAGCTTCTGGCTTTGCCCAAATCTTCTGTGCCCCTGCCCTGGTGCGTCAGTATTGCCTGGAACAATATCCTTTTTTGTGTTTGAGCTACAGCCCCTCCCTGCCCCTTCCCCAAAGGACAGTAATAGCAACAGACTGTTTCTTTTCAGGTGCCTGCATGTCTGACTCAAGCAGCTATCCAGACAGAGAAGCTGGGGCCATCAAGGCTCCTCTGACAGCTACCCAGGACTCTGGGTCAGGATCCTTTGCCATTCCCAAGAGAGGAGAGGAACCAGTTGTGGAAAAGCTCGCCACGCCAAACAAAGGGGGGCGCTGAGAAACCTGGAGAGCACATCTGAGTGTGGGGACAAAGGTACATGGAACAGATCAGGACAGGCTCCTCTTGCACTTCCTTGGAAAGGGCTCTGTCAGGATCAGAGAGGGATGGGGGAGACGTTCGATTCAGTTTGCATTGAGAGGAGGATCGATCAAATTCACACTTTTCAAAATGATACACAGACCATAACACAGACATCCTTTGAAATCCGCCCTTGTCCAGATTTTGCAATGTACTTCTCCAATCAAGGTTTACAAAATATGGCTAGATTATGGGAGAGGGTGCAAGAAAAGGAATACATTAGCAAAAATAACATACCCCCAAAAGAATTATATTAGGGGAAGTTGCCTGCAAAAAATATGTACGTTAGTTAAAACTGCATTTCAAAAAGTGTTTGTTAGGAGAAATTCGCATGCCGGTGAATTTTCACGAGGAATTGCAAATCGCTGGAGAAATGTGGAAAACAGAATTTAAGACTGGAAAAAATGAGGAACCGAGGGAACCAAAATTGACGGCTCCTTCATTCCCTAACCCTAATCAGCATCTCTTCTTGGCCAGTAGACTTTCACCAATCTTGGCCTTTGTCAACAAACCCAAGCGTATATTTGTAATCCTTCCTGGGAAGGAGAATTTCCATGGAAGTTCCTTGGGAGTCCTTGAGCCAGTTCTGCCTGCATGTCGTGGACCTTTGCAAAATTTCAGAAAGTCTCTTCTCATTCCAGCATCCCTCAGGGGGAGACAAACCCCTGTCTGAAACCCTGGACTAACAAGAGCACTGAATTTGAGGGATCAATGGCCTGATTCTGTGTAACCTCCTCTTCCCACCTCAACCATAGCATTGTTCGTAATATATGTGGAAGAATATCATGTTTGCAATTTTTTAGCTTTGAGACTAGTTTGGACTATTGAGCATCATGCATCCCTGTGCAAACTTAAGTGGGAGTAAGCTTCAAGGAACACAGCTAGACTTCCTTCTGAGTAAAAATGCTTAGGATTGGGATGTCAGTGAGTCAGGCCTGGGATTCACCTTCTCTCATTTTAACCTTGGTGTTCCAGTGTATGTTTTGGGGGGGATAGGGGAAAAGATTTCAGTTTACACTTTTTGAACTGGTTCTTCTATAGCCTGCCATGATGATCTGCAGTCCTGAGCAGATGATCTAGTGGTGCAATTGCGTAATTTTAGACTGTGTTCTTAACACCCCTCCCCTCTTTAGACAGCAATATATATTACTTTACTTCAAAATGTGGTAAGCCAGCATTTAGGATGGATGCATTTAGGAGCCTTCCTGCTCCTGCAGCTGAATGGATCCCTGGACATCTGCCCCAAAATCCTACCCGGATGGCACCACTGAGCTGAACGTATTTAGCTTTGCAACAGGAAAACCTTCACCTGCTGATTCTTGCATATTAAATGGACTATAAAGGGAGAGGAGCAAAGCCAGACCAGTGTTTTCTTCTTCTCCTTCTTCTCCTGGCCATATTGGCAACTCTTCAGAAGTCTGATCATCGCAGGAGCCTCTGAGGTGGAGATCAGTGTCAGGATAATGAAGAAAAACCCTCTGGGCCTTTTCTTCATTGGCTTCTCTCCCAGGATCCATCAGCCTCTGCTACCATCTGGGTTGCTGACTTGCAAGGACATTTCTACTGGGCAGGGGGGCACTTCTTCTTATCTCCTACTTAACTATTGATTGCCAACGCTGTGGATTTTTAAAGTTTGGACTGAGGTCCCCACCACCCTTGTTCCCATGCAGCCTGCAGTGGTTTCTTAGAGAAAGAAAGAAAGAAAGAAAGAAAGAATCTTCAAAGTGGAGAAAATAGCAACTTGGTAATCATTTTCAACTTGGACAGCCCTTTGTTGCTTTCTCTGTTTTTTACCTTCTTGCAGGAGAACTGTTTACATCGCTGCAAACATTTTCTTCCTTTCAAATGTCTACTAATTGTGCCTGATGTGGCGCAGCTACTAACTTTTTCATGTGTGTGTGTGTGTGTGTGGCCTTACTGTGTAAATAAATTGAAACATTTCCAAAAGGTGCAATCCATTTCATAGCATCACAGTGTTTCAAAGAGGCCATAGGTACGTGCCAGTTGTTTCCTTCTGTACATCCTTTACCTAAGAGGTATTTACAACTGGCCAGGTTGGGGGTGAGGGAAAGCAGGGGAGAAGCTGGTTCAGGGCAAGTCATCCCCAGAGGATGTGGGTGTCCATTTCCCAGACCATCCAACTGATAGGATTTGGCAAGGAGTGTACCTTAAGACATGGTAGCTGCTCAAAGAGACCCGAAAGCTCCATACAGGGGCTGGAAACCTCAGGTACAGAGCCAAATGCAGCTCTCTGTCTGGTCCTTAGACTTCTCCCCAGGCCATACCTCTCCCCAGTCCTACTGCTGGACTATAAAGTGTCCTTCAACTCTGCCTCTTGCATGCATATTTGTGTGTGTGTGTGTGTGTGTGTTTGTGTGTGTGTGTGTGGACACACAGAAAGAGAGAGACCAAATCTGTCACCTAGTATGTCACTAAATGGATATACACTTTTATTTTATTTTATTTTATTTATTTACCGCCCTTCATCATAAGATCTCAGGGTGGTTCACAGAATAAAATACAGGATAAAAAACATGAAAATAAATAAAACAAATCAGCAAAACAATTAACCCTCGCTTCACACATTTAACACATTTAACACATCTAAAAGGCTGTATAATATTAGTCAGTCAAAGGCCTGGTGGAAGAGGAACATTCAAAACCTGAAGATGATTGGGAAACTTCAGCTAGTGCACAATTCAGCAGCCAGGTTGCTCATCAGGGCACGACTGTTTGAGCATATTAAAACGATCCTGGTCTGATTGCACTGGCTACCAATTAGATTCTGGGCCCAATTGAAGGCGCTGGTTTTGACCTTTAAGCCTTCATTGGCTCAGGACCACAATACCTCAAGGATTGCCTCTTTCCATATGAATCCTGGGATCATCTTCTGAGGCCCTCCTTCGTGTGCCTCCTCCTCAAGAGGTCCGGAGGGTGGCAACATGAGAATGGGCCTTCTCTGCAGTGGCTCCCCATCTGTGGAATGCTCTCCCCAGGAAAGTTCATCTGGTGCCTTCATTATAGATCTGTAGGTACCAGGCAAAAACATTTCTATTTAACCAGGCTTTGGTTGTTTTGATTGACATCATATGTTAAAATGTGTGGGGGGTTTTTTGGGGGGTGTTATTGGGTTGTTTTTATTTTGATTATGTATTTTGTCATTTTATATTTTGATTTTCTTCTGTAACCTGCCCTGAGACCTCTGGGTATAGGGAGTAATAATAATAATAATAATAATAATAATAATAATAATAGGTAAAAGGTAACAGACCCCTTGATAGTTATGTCCAATCAAAGGCAACTATGGGGTTGCAGTGATCATCTCACTTTCAGGCTGAGGGAGCCAGCGTTTGTCCACAGACAGCTTTCCATGTCATGTGGCCAGCATGACTAAACTGCTTCTGGTGCAATGGAACACTGTGATGGAAAACAGAGCGCACAGAAATGCCATTTACCTTCCCACTGCAGCAGTACCTATTTATCTTCTTGCACTGGTGTGCTTTCAAACTGCTGGGTTGGCAGAAGCCAATACTGTAGAACTTCGGGTTGTGGACGTAATCCGTGATGGAGGCACATCCACAACCCGCAGCGTTCGCATCCTGAAGTGCCGCGTCTGCACAGGTGCCGGCGTGATTTGGTGCTTCTGCATATGCGCAAAGCGCTATTTAGCGCTTCTGCGCATGCATGAGCGACGAAACCTGGAAGTAACCCATTCCGGTACTTCCGGGCTTCCTGCAGTCTGCAACCCGAAAACACATAACCTGAAGCGTCCGTAACATGAGGTTAACAACAACAACAACAACAACCAGCACTTTGAATTGGGCCTGGAAACTAATTGGCAGTCAGTACAGCCAGGCCAGGATCAGTGTAATAGGTTCAAACAGGATTGGTGTAATATGTGTCATACAGATACATTTCTGCATATCAGTAAAGATTCTAAACTGTTGGGGAGAACCCTCCTTTTGTATTAAGCAGCATTAATAAAACCTCTCCAAGTAAGGGGGGGGTGACATCTCTCCCTTATCCTGCTTATATGGAAAATAAGAACATAGGAACATAAGAGGAGCCTGCTGGAGGAATCCAGCAGTCACAGTGGTCACCCAGAAACCATGAAGCAGGACCTGAGCTCTGGAGCATTCTCCCCTCCTACTGAGATTTGCTCCTGGGCATCCAAATGGGGCTGTTGCACTCAGGTCCTCTGGCTGGTCGTGGTGGGAGCACAGGATGTTGGGCTAGAGAGGCCCAGCAGAGCACTTAGGTTCTTACATGTCATAATTAGGAAATACGGACCAGGTGGGTTCATAGGTTCCACCTGTACAGTTGCCCTGGCACCTCGCTGCAAGCCTTGGCGCTCGCCGAGCTCAACGCAGAAACCAAGAGGCAGTTGGGCTTTCGGTATTTTTGTATTCCGGTCAGACCCACAGCCTTCAGTGAGCCAAGAAAGGGTCAGGGAGTTAAGTGCTTGTGCTCAGTTTGAGAAGAGGGATGGATAATTTTATGGCCGCAATGATAATTTTATGAGCAGAGCTTTTGCTTCTTAAGACGAGCTAATTGGATTTGGTGTTTTCGGGACATTGGCTGAGCGGCGGGAGAGCTGGGCATGAAGTTCTGCCTCTGTGAGCAGCCTGGCCTAATTACTCAACTGCATAAATTACCATTAGGGGGGGAACAAGGCACCATTTGCTTGGCCCATCACTGGTCCCCTTCTGCAGCATCTTCTTGGCTTATTGATGGCTGAGGGTTTCTCCTGCTTGCTGCTCTTGCAGAAAATGATATTGCTAAGCCCTGAGCTGCCCACGTTGAGCCTGGATCTTGGAGAGCATTGAGGCAAAGAGACTGAGCAGGAAACGAGAATGTCCCTGGAGCAATTCTTACCTCTGCCACAGACTCAGAAGGGGGCCTCTAGCAAATATGGTTTTGCTCAATCTCAGCTCCTCACCTGTCATACTGGGATAACAGTACTGGCCTGCATTACAGGGTTGTTGCAATGATTACTGAGATCAAGGATGTCGAAAGTGGCACAAAGGCATACCTTTCAATATTTCTTTGATGTAAATTGGGATACTCTCTTCCATAACAACAACAACAACAACAACAACAACAACAACGGCTTTATTATTTCTACCCTGCCCATCTGACTGGGTTGCTCCAGCCACTCTGGGCACTTTCCAACATATATAAAAACATAATAAAACATTAAACATTAAAACATGTCCCTATACAGGGCTGAATTCTTATGTCTTCTAAAGAATTCATATGTCTCCTTACCTCCTTGGCTTGGGGGTCCCATAACTCCATAGCCTCCATAAATTTTCCGATGAAAATAGGGACGTCCTAAGGATAAGCGGGATCAAAACAGAAATTGGGATGGCTTCTGTAAATATGGGACTGTCCCTGGAGAATACGTCTGTAAATGCTAAGTATTAAATGGTGCACAGAGCCTAGTTAAGGCCGCCATTGCCAGAAGTTATTCCAGGTACGATGGAACTTCAGTGAGCTTCCTCCTGCCTGCCTGCCCCCCTAAGGTTTGCTGGAAAACAAGCTTACAGCATAGCTGTCAACTTTTCCCTTTTCTTGAGAGGGATCCTATTCGGAATAAGGGAATTTCCCTTAAAAAAAGGGAAAAAGTTGACAGCTATGGCTTACAGCGGAGTGAGCAGCAGCCTCCTGCTCCCCCACAATGTTCTGTAGCATTAGCAAGGTCACTGTCAGGGTTAGGCATGGCTGGGCATTTGCTAAGGCCCACCCCTTTGCAGGCCGTAGACCAATGGATTAGCATACCCACATTTTATGCAAATCTGTGTGCTCTTTGCTTGTTCTTTCTTTTCTTTTTTTGGTGCTGTGCCAATGGCACCCTACATGCATTTACTGACAAGGGCAGTGGAGATAATAATAATAATAATAATAATAATAATAATAATAATAATAAATTTTATTTATATCCCGCCCTCCCCAGCCGAAGCCGGGCTCAGGGCGGCTAACAACACTAAAATAGTGCAACATTATAAAAACATTATAAAAATTAATTAAAATCAAAATTGATGGCAACCATAAACTAAAGTTTTGTAAAGATTGCCAGAGGAGGGGGTCAGGCTGCGCCCTGACCAAATGCCAGGTGGAACAGCTCTGTCTTGCAGGCCCTGCGGAAAGATGTCAAGTCCTGCAGGGCCCTTGTCTCTTGTGACAGAGTGTTCCACCAGGTTGGAGCCGCAGCCAAAAAAGCCCTGGCTCTAGTTGAGGCCAGCCTAACCTCTCTGAGGCCTGGGACCCTCAAGGTGTTTTTATTTGAAGATCGTAAGTTCCTCTGTGGGGCATACCAGGAGAGGCGGTCCCGTAGGTACGAGGGTCCTAGGCCGTATAGGGCTTTGAAGGTTAAAACCAGCACCTTAAACCTGATCCTGTACTCCACCGGGAGCCAGTGCAGCTGGTACAGTGGTGCCCCGCAAGACGAATGCCTCGCAAGACGAAAAACCCGCTAGACGAAAGGGTTTTCCGTTTTTCGAGGCGCTTCGCAAGACGAATTTCCCTATGGGCTTGCTTCGCAAGACGAAAACGTCTTGCGAGTCTTGCGAGTTTTTCCCCTCCCCCCTTTTTCTAAGCCGCTAATAGCTGCTTAGCCGCTAAGCCGCTAATAGCCGCTAAGCCGCTAATAGCACTAAGCCGCTAAGCCGCTAATAGGGATGCTTCGCAAGACGAAAAAACCGCTAGACGAAGAGACTCGCGGAACGGATTATTTTCGTCTTGCAAGGCACCACTGTATAGCACCGGATGAATGTGATCTCACAGCGAAGACCTCGTAAGGAGTCTCACTGCCGCATTCTGCACCCGCTGGAGTTTCTGAGTCAGTCTCAAGGGCAGCCCCACGTAGAGCGAGTTACAATAATCTAGTCTGGAGGTGACCGTCGCGTGGATCACAGTGGCTGGATCAGGGCGAGAGAGGTAAGGAGACAAGATGCGGCTTTCCTCCTCTTGAGAGTTACTGTATTTTTCGCTCCATAAGACGCACTTTTTTCCTCCTAAAAAGTAAGGGGGAATGTTTGTGCGTCTTATGGAGTGAATGCCTACGGATGGCGGTGGGATCCTGCTGCAGTCACGAGCGGAGGATCCATGGCTCCCTTTCCTTCCCTCCTCTGTGGCTTGCTTTGAAGCAGCAAAGCGGGAGAGGAGCCATTTACATGGGTGTAAGTGGCTCCTGTCCAGCTTTGCTGCTTTAAAGTGATCCACAGAGGAGTGAGGGATGGACGGGCTCTCCTTCTCTCCCTCCTCCCTGGCTCAGCTCACTTTAAAGCAGCAAAGCAGGAGAGGAATTGCTTACACAAGAGGTTGCTGGGGTTCCTGTGTTGGGTCCATCTGGGTGCATGCTACCTCCCCACTCATCGCTCCTTGAGCGCGCACGCTAAAGAAACATACAGCTCCTGTCCCTTTCCCTCTCCCTCTGATATATTGGTAGTTTATTAAATAGTTTAGTACAACATTTGATTCAGAATATTTCCCCCCCTGTTTTCCTCCTCTAAAAACTAGGTACGTCTTATGGTCTGATGCATCTTATGGAGCAAAAAATACGGTAATTTCCAGAGACCCTGAAGAGGCATCTGAATCCAGACTTATGACAAAGGTGATCAAGAAGCGATTCAGCAACACAAACTTTAGGAAGGTGTTCCCAGAACCAGGACCGGTGCAAGGGATATGGTGCAAGGGCCATAGCTCAGCCACAGCGCAACCATTCTGCATGCAGAAGGTCCCAGATGCATTCCCCAGCATCTCCATGCAGGGCTGTGGGAGACTCCCTGTCTGAAGGAGGAGAAGGAACGTGGGGCACGAGGAGAAGTCCCATTGTGCAGCTGGAAGTCCTTCTGTTGGCAGAGCATGCTAGGTGAATCTTGCCCATGACTCCCTTCCCCAAGAATCCTGGGAACTGTAGTTTACCCCTCACAATTCCCAGCTCTCTTAAGCTACAGTTCCCTGGATTCTTGGAGGGGAAGCCATGGGTGGATGTCTGTGCCCCACATTTCCAGAGACCTCTGGCATAAGAGGAAGCGGATACTCTACTGATGCAAGAGGAAGAAGGGCTATTAGCAGCCACTGACTTCCTGGTACCATTGAGATGTGGAGTCGCACAAGGCAAAACTCTCAGCGGCCTCTTGCCTTCCTTTTGCCAGGCATCCAGAGGATCTTGGCAGAGTTCGGGGGGCCCATCTGGTTTAATCAGGGAACTCCAGAGGGGTTTCCTGTTGGAGAGGGGTTAAATAAACACAGGCAGCTGCTTAGCAGAGAGCTTGGAAACCCAAACCTTTTGTGTTCATTAAGTGTGGCCAAGCCAACCGCCCCCCCCCCCGGCCTCCCCAGTTTCCTTCTATATATTACGTAAACATCCCTTCCATCCCAGAACAGAAGCTTAATGCAAGCGCCGATGATGAGTTTAGCATCTGCAGGCAGGAAGATCTGTGAGCTCAGGAGATTCGTCTGTAGCATTTGGGACAGCTGCCATCCCAGGATGAAGTCAGCCACCAATTTTGTTGACTCTGCAATCGGCCACATGGGATCAGAAGCTGGGGTCAGGCTGTGAGGCTGGGGTACCTTATGACTCTACAAGTCTATGATTCTATGATCTGTGTGAAGCAGCAGCCCAGGTAGAAAAGGGGGGGGGGGTGCCTGCCCTGCAATGCACAGCTCACCTGGTCTCACCCCTACCATTTACGGATGCTCATGGTTAGATGAGGCAGAAAAGCCTATGTAATTGCATAGCAGTTTACACGCTTATAATATTATATTATTTACTACAGTTCTTCCAAGGAGCTCAAGTTCGTGCACCTTGTTTTCCTCCTCCCCATTTTATCCTCACAGGTTAGGCTAAGAGCGAGTGACCAGCCTGAGGGTCACCAAGTGAGCTTCATTTCTCATTTGGGATTTGAACCCTGGTCAGGCAAAAATCACAAAAAAAATGAATCAGAGCGGTATTTGCTACCATTCTGGGTGTGTTTGTGTGTTTAGTTCGTGAATGTTACATAATTGCCTTATCTTCTGCTTTGTTTTCAACATCTCCCTTCCATTGAAATTAATTGCATAATTAATTACATGTGTGTTGGCCGTCGCAAGTTGAAGAGTTGTAGGTTTTAGCAAAAACTGAACTGTAGCCGAACAGAAACAGTGCGCAGTGGTGTAGCGTGGGGGGTGCAG
Source organism: Podarcis cretensis (assembly GCF_951804945.1). Classification (NCBI taxonomy): domain Eukaryota; kingdom Metazoa; phylum Chordata; class Lepidosauria; order Squamata; family Lacertidae; genus Podarcis; species Podarcis cretensis. The sequence goes on along the minus strand of NC_137185.1, from coordinate 33,746,087 downwards.
GGGGGCCGGCCACACCGGGCGCAACATCTGGGGGGGGCGCGCTCGCACTCGCAGCTCTCTGCCCCTACCTGGCTCACTCAGGGTTAGGGGGCGCGAATTACTTGCCTTACCCCGGGTGCTGACAACCCACGCTACGCCACTGACAGTGCGGATTGGAATGAACCCCAGATGGGACAGAAATCTCTGCCTCCTTACATCTCTAGCCCCAGACCAGGCTCCACCTTATACGGTGACACCAGAGATCTCATGCCCAAGGACAGCAGAAACCTGGAGCTGCCTGCAATGGTCAGGAATGGGCACCCCCTCACTCTGTTAAGAGCCCTTCTTTCAACCACCCTCCCCAGCTTCCTCTCCCCACTCTGCAGCGCATAGGTTACTTGACCTGTATTACAGCGCTGCTTTGGCCTGGATGGTGCCTGGCCTACAAATGTGTACACACACACACACACACACACACACACACACACACACACAGCACGCAATGTTGTTGCACTGCTTATTAAAGCAGACTTTGGTGCAAGGAAAATAATTGAAGCCATAAATCCTGCTGCTTTCCAAACACCTCTGCCCCTCTTTGCAGTAAGCTGGGGGGAAATCCTCTGCTTGCAGGGATGAAGGCTGGGATTATGAAGCTCGGGGCTGCAAAGCTTCTCGTCCAGCTTTTAGACGGTTTCTCTCGGTACCTAAGACCAGGGTTCGCAATACATGCCATTACAGAATCACATTACTGTAGCCCCAGGGGTGATTTCTGCAGCTACTCCAAGCCTCCCAGCTCCTTGGGCTATTCCTTGGCACTCATGATGGTATTCTTGGAGGAGTAGCACACTGCCTCAAAGAGCACAGGAAGCTGCTCTATACAGACCTCTGGGCCATCTGGCTTAGCATCATTGATGCTGACTGGCAGCGCCTCTTCAGGATTTGAGGCAGGGCAAAAGGAGAGGTCGCCAGCATTCCTGCCAAGGGCCTGGAGAGAATCTTGGGGACCCAAGAGCTTCATCTGGCACCCAGACCTGCTTCGGAGAAATGTTGCAACACCCTGATCTGAAAGCACGGAAGATGAAACCAGGAAATGGGTGTCCAGGGATCTAACAGGCTTGGGGGAAATAGGAACATTGGGAGCTGCTGTCCATTGAGTCGCACCATTGCTCTATCTAGGACAGTATTGGCTACATTGAGTAGAAGTAGCTCTCCAGGATTTCAGACAGCAGACATTGCCAACCCTACCTGGACATGCTGGGGACTTAACCAGGCAGATGTTCTGTCACTAAGCTACGACCCTTCTCCTCTTCCCATGGGTGTGAGAAGAGGGAAGGGGCATGTTCCACTTTCCGTGTGTGTGTGTGTGTGTGTGTGTGCTTTCTCTTTTTCACTCCCCTTACCCCAGTAGAAACAAGCTGTGGGGTGGCTGGTGTCCTTTCCAAACAAGCCAAGTCTCCGCTGCCAGCCAGCCATCCATCTCCCTCTGCCAAAAGCAGCCATGTCATTTCCTAAGCAGAATTTCTCTTTGATTTACTGACCACAAGCCCATTTATCACTGGCTGCAGTGGAGAAGGGAGTTGCGGGGGGGGGGGGGCTGCACTCCCAGCGGGAGGATAAATTGCAAAAGTGTTACTTCCCTGAACAAATCAACCCTGGGCTTTTTCCACAGCCCAGTTCCCTGGCACCAGCATCTCAAGGTGCCTTTCAGTTGCAGAAAACTCCAACAAAAAATATATATCCTTGTTTTGCCACACCATGAGCTAAAGAGGCACAGTGTGTATGCGTGTGTCCCTCCCTCCTTCCCACTGCAGAATCTGGCTCAGGGTCTTGCGCAGATGGGCACTCTGCCACCCACCCGTGGTCCCCAATTGAGAGCAGCCAAAGCGCATGCCACTTCCTGCTTTTAGAAGCCCTGCGACAGATGCATTCTTCCCTAAGCCAAGGGAGTCTCTATGGTAAAGGTAAAGGTAAAGGTACCCCTGCCCGTACGGGCCAGTCTTGACAGACTCTGGGGTTGTGCGCCCATCTCACTTAAGAGGCCAGGGGCCAGCGCTGTCCGGAGACACTTCTGGGTCATGTGGCCAGCGTGACATCGCTGCTCTGGCCAGAGCCAGAGCGGCACACGGAAACGCCGTTTACCTTCCCGCTGGTAAGCGGTCCCTATTTATCTACTTGCACCCGGAGGTGCTTTCGAACTGCTAGGTTGGCAGGCGCTGGGACCGAGCAGCGGGAGCGCACCCCGCCGCAGGGATTCGAACCGCCGACCTTTCGATCGGCAAGCCCTAGGCGCTGAGGCTTTAACCCACAGCGCCACCTGCGTCCCTAGTCTCTATGGTAGGGTTGCCATATTCTGGGGATGAAAAACCCAGACACGCCCCCCACCATGGGGCACCCCCCCTACTATCCCTCATCTCCCTCGCTCGCCCCCTCCCTGCCGCTAACCCCTTCCTCATCTGCTTGCTCCCCGCTTCTTCTCTAACCTTTGCTATCTTTGGCCTGCTCATGATGGGAGGCTGAGCGGCCCCAGGGACATTGCAGAAGGCCTGGCAGCCGCCAGGACCAGTGTGGGGCCTTGAGCGACCCCCCCAAAGGCTGCACAAGGCCTGGCAGCCTCCAGAAACTATGCCAAGCCTAGCACGACCTCCGTCAGGCTGCTCCAGACCACCCGGTCCGCGCTTCCTGTTTAGGAGAGCTAGAGTGGTGTAGTGGTGGACTGGGTTCGCGTCTCCGCTCCTCCACATGCAGCTGCTGGGTGACCTTGGGCTAGTCACACTTCTCTGAAGTCTCTCAGCCCCACTCACCTCACAGAGTGTTTGTTGTGGGGGAGGAAGGGAAAGGAGAATGTTAGCTGCTTTGAGACTCCTTAAAGGGAGTGAAAGGCGGGATATCAAATCCAAACTCCTAAACCACCTTCTTCTTCTTCTTCTTCTTCTTCTTCTTCTTCTTCTTCTTCTGGCACAGCGACTTCTGAGCATGCATGTGCCCCACAAAAAAAAAAAAATTAAAATCCAAAACACAAGAATAAAAAGCCCCCAAACCCAGACCTTTAATCCAAAAGGCAAAAATCCACTCAGATAGGATGCTGGCCCCCCAAAACAGGACATGTCCTGGAAATCCTGGACATATGGTAACCCTATCTATGGGGAAATAAATCCAGCCAGAATTCCTGTTGTGAGCTGCCTAATAAGTAGCACAGGGGGAAAGAGGGTGCCTGCTAAGATTTCTCCCCAGCAGGCTCACCCCACTTCCCAGTAACTTCTGCACCCTTTCATTTCATGAGGGCACTGAATAGGCTGAAGGTTACCAGTTTGCAACCTGGACACCACACACAGGCTCTTGAAATCTTTCACCATAGTAGGCAACAAGGCAGCCACAGCATCCAGTTTGCAATCTGCCCTCCTCACTCATCTGCTGTGTGTCTGGGACATTAAAAGGATTACATCATAGTGCTTGGGTTGAGATATAGCAACACCAGTCTATGGCAGAAAGTGAATTTTTCAAGCCATTATACTTAGTATGTTATAAAAACTGTGGGTGGCAAGCACCATCTAAAAAGAAGCATCCAACCAGGAGGAAAAGTCTCTTCTAAGGCAATTATTATTATTATTATTATTATTATTATTATTAGCCTTTCACTTATGTCCCAAGGTTTTGAACATAGTATAAAACAGCTTAAAAAACTTACAAAATAGTTCCAAAAATAATAGAATATGATCGTGTGGTTGTTTTTTTTAATGAAAATGTCTCCTAGAACATATGCATCTGCCATCTAAAAACACAGAGGATATTCTTATGGTTTTAAAACTATTGCTTTTACATAGATGGACATTTGATTGATAGAATCGTTGGCTTGTTGCAATCATATGTGGGAAATTGAGAGGGGTGGTGGGTAGTGTGGCAAATCTACCACCCCTTTCAGAGTCAGCCATTTTGCATTGGCCAAAGTGGGAGGTCGGGGGGGGGGACCTAGTATTTATCCTCCAGCAATGGATTTACAGAAATGTTCCTCCCTTCAATGAGTCCAGGTGTACCATACTTATGCTACTTGCAATCTAATGTAGGAGGAAGACTCAATCCTGGTGCTTCTTCATTTGAGGAATGGAATCATAGCGGCTCCAGAATCCGTTTGAGGGTCCATCATAAGCAGTAGAACTTAAACCATGGAGTCTTCTGTGGATGTAGTGAGGGTCTCTACATAGGAGGAGCCCTCCCCACTGGTAAGTGTTCTCCACTGGTGGGGAAGGACCTCTGTGCATCCCTAACCCCCTCCAGCCAGAGGATGTGGGTCCTACAGCAGTTCTATCCAGCTGCAATCACAAAGCACACTTATACCAGGAAGCAAGCCCCACACTAGGACTTAATTTTGAGTAAACATGCAGAAGATGGCACCGTAAAAGTCACACGATTTATCAATTAAATCGTGTTCCCAATTGTGTCATGCCTCTAATTGTTAACAGTTCACAGAGGGTTATTAGGCTTGCCAGCTTTTCTGCTGGCCCTGTTCCTGGGCCTTGAACATGCCCAAATGAAGCCAGTGGTACTTTCTCCATTATTTTATCTCCATGTCTATGGGGGGGGGGGGGAGCTCCACTTGCTAAAATGCTGGGCTGCTGATAAAGGCAGAAGAACAGGGAGTTGGAATCAAAGAGGTGACCATCCCCTCCAATCCAGAGGTGGAAACCCAAGTTTAAATGCATCAGCAGCAGGTCTTTCTGGTACAAGATTTGGGCACTGTTGAAATCTCTTTTGCTAGACAGCAGGGGAAGTGGTGCCAGTTGATCCTTGTTCTCTGCAAAGTCTTCTCAAAGCCCCGGTGCGGCTTGCTGTGCTCATGGTAAATTGAGCACCATTTATGGACAAGTGACCCTGAGTGACTGGGCAGGCTGTCGCTGTTTGCGCTGGGCCAAAACCCAAGGCAGTTTGGCTGCTCTGCTGCCTTTCATCAGCATCCGCCATCTGACAGGAACTGGCTTGACCACCTACTTCCATTGCACATTTTTTTCTCCCTCCTGCCAGACGGCTGAAGTACCGTATTTTTCGCTCTATAGGACGCACTTTTTCCCCTCCAAAAATTAAGGGGAAATGTGTGTGCATCCTATAGAGTGAATGCAGGCTGCGCAGCTAAGCCCAAAGCCAGAACAGGGAGATGGAGCACTGCGCAGCGCTCCGTCTCGCTGTTCTAGCTTGGGATTAGCTGCGCAAAGCCTCCGCAGGGAAGCGGGGTGCCTTCCCACTGCTCCCCGACCAGGTCTTTGGGGCTGGCAGTGGGGGAAAGCAGCGGGAGTTCCCTCTGGGCTCCAGAGGCTTCGGGTGAATGCACCTTGAACTCACAGAACGCACCTTGTTTTAGAGGGGGAGAACAAGAAAAAAAAATTTTCCCCCTCTGTTCTCCCCCTCCTATGGTCTGGTGCATCCTATGGTCCGGTACGTCCTATAGAGCGAAAAATACGGTAATTTCAGGCTGTTTAGCCTATCTGGAGAGCTAGAGTGCTTGATATTCAGGCAGGATTCTACATACACCCTTGGGCTCCTGTCGGTGGGCCCTTGGAGGCTTACCTGGTAGAAGCATCCAACAGCAGGTGCCTTGTCATCAGCGGCAGGTGGCTGCCATTTTGAATTCCCCACAATGCTCCTGGTCTTGCCCTAGTCCAGAGCGTTGTGGGAAATTTAAAGCAGTGGCTCCAGCTGCTCACAAAGGGGTCCGGGGTACACACTGGCATGGTGGAATGCCCTGCCGCCACACTGAGGTTCTGACAGTTGTCCAAAGATGTCTTGTACTGATGGCAGGGCTGAGAGTCAGCCCACAGGCTGGGGCAATACAGTCATACCTCGGGTTGAATACGCTTCAGGTTGAGCGCTTTTGGGTTGCACTCTGCAGAGACCTGGAAGTAACGGAGTGTGTTACTTCTGGGTTTTGCCACTTGTGCGTGCGCAGACGCTCAAATGACGTCACGCAAATGTGCGGAAGTGGTGAATCACGACCTGCACACGCACAGATGCGGGTTGCATTCGCTTCAGGATGTGAACGGGGCTCCGGAACGGATCGCGTTCACATCCTGAGGTTCCACTGTATTGATCTTGTAAAACCTATGGACTGAAAACAAATACTCTTTAGAAATGCATACCATCCATGGCTTAGATCAAGTATGGGGAACTTCAGGTCTGGGGGACAACTGTGCCCCCCCCCCAAGCTTCTCAGTCTAGCCCTTGGGTCTCTTCCTCAGGCCGCACCCCTCATTGACTCTGCTTTGCACCTCAACCATTCTTTGTCTGGAATGCGTTCTTGAACCCTGATGATGCCTCTTGCTTACCTTTATGGAGGACAGAAGAAGGTATGTGAGAACGTGTGCAGAAAGCAGACAATAGTACAAAGGTGAAATGTAGAATCATAGAATTGTAGAGTCAGAACGGTCACCTAGTTCAACCCTCTGCAATGCAGGAATTTCGACCAAAGTATCCATGGCAGATGGCCATCCAGATTGCTGAGTTAAGGAATGGCAACAAATTAAATTAGAAAGCGTAGAGCATGGGTTAGGCAAACTAAGGCCCAGGGGTTGGATCCAGCCCAATCGCCTTCTAAATCTCGCCAGTGGATGGTCCAGGAATCAGGGTGTTTTTACATGAGTAGAATGTGTCCTTTTATTTAAAATGCATCTATGGGTTATTTGTGGGGCATAGGAATTGGTTCGTTTTGTTTTTCAAAATATAGTCTGGCCCACCACAAGGTCTGAGGGACAGTGGACCGGCCCCCTGCTGAAAAAGTCTGCTGGCCCCTGGCGTAGAAGGAGTCCACCTGGAAATGCACATAGCTTTGCCAATTCCAGATGATGGCCACTTCAGTTAGTTAAGATATAACACAGAGTGGTCACGCAGTGTTCACACCCCAAGAAGTCAGGTTGCTCCAATTTCCTATTGAGCTTATCTGCGTAGAACTGGCTTTTCAAAGGTGGCTGAGATAGGCAAGCTACCTGCCTTATGCAAAGAAGCTTTGCACAGGCTCTGCTCCAAGTCCTTTGTGCACCAACAGGATGAGATGCTTTGCACCGGAGGAACGAAAGGAAAGAGAACTCTGAGAGATCCAGGTTAACAAACAGCTTTATTGGTCATTTTACAAAAGGATTCATTAGCTACCAAAGAAACACCTGCTGCCCTCTGCCATGTGGCCAGCAGGACTGAGCACCTGGGCAATATCCGAGCATGTGCTTGGTGGGATGGGCTGCTCTCATTGCCCACCTTTAGCAGGATGGCGGAAGGCAAAGTCCCTTCCCCACTGCCTCCTCCCGTCCCCTCTCCCATCGGACCCAAACCCTCCAGTTGCAGAAATGCCAATGTTTCCGAAAGCAGGCCCTCCGAGGCCCGAAACTCGACTGTCCCTTTTGCCACGATTTATAAATACAGCTTCCTTGGCTCCCAGGGACTGCCAACCTCCAGGGAACAAACTTATTTACAAAGGGGCCAGGTCATGCGGCTTCTTTAGAGGGATCATAAATTAGAAGCACAGAAACACCCCCCGCTTCCCGGCCCAAAGTCTGCGGCTGCCAATTCCTTCGAAGGCCTCGCTTTCCCCCCCGCTGACTTCCATCTGGTTTCATCTCTTTTCCTGAAAGCAGAAAGAGAGGGAGGGGGTGGTATCAGCAAGATCTGCCTCTGCTCTTCAATTGCCTTCCATCCTTCCCGTAGGACAGTGTTTCTCAAACTTGAGTCCCCAGCTGCTGTGGGACTACAGCTCCCATTATCGCTGACCACTGGTCTTGCTCACTAGGGATGATGGGAGCTGTAGTTCAACAACAGCTGGAGACCCAAGCATGAGAAACACTGCCGTGGGTCATAAGAACACAAGAAGAGCCTGCTGGATCCGGCCAATGGCTCATCTAGACCCATAGCTGTCAACTCCCCCCCCCTTTTAAGGGAAATTCCCTTATTCCAAATAGGATTCCTCACAAGAAAAGGGAAAAGTTGACAGCTAGGTCTAGATCATCACCCTGTTTTCACAGTGTCCAACCTGATGCCTGTGGGCAGGGGTGTAGTGTGAGGGGGCCCGGGGGGGACTGTAACCCTGGATGCATGTGTGCAAACCAGGCACCCCCATGCAGGGATCCCTGTCCCGCCCTACCTGCCGCTACCTGTCAGTTTGCATTTCTTAGTGTAGAAAGTATTGATCTTATGTGGAGAGATCTTTCCTATTCTACTTAATGCAAGAAGGTTCTGGGAGCTTCTCTGTGTGAAAGAAGTAAGCAGAAGGTTCATGATGTTTGGGTTATTCCTTCAGAGAAGCTGAGTACTGCTGTGTCAGGGAACTGCCATTGGAGCCAGAGGCGGAGGGAAGGCTCCAGAGCGATGCTGGAGAGGGTCCCAGCAGGGAGAGAGGCAGCCCATCTGCTGGGGAAGGAAATCAGCGTAACACCAGGGGTGAAGGGGGGCAGATGGGGGAATCGGAGAAAAGGCTCCAGGACTCTTCACCGGAGACCAGTGGAGAGAGCACGGGTACTCCGCTGCCCACACCCTCCCTGCGCAGAAGACTTCCGCGCAGGGAGAGTAGGAGGAGACTTGGCGTCAAAGAACTTCTTTGCTGGAAGAAGTTTAAGAAACGCCCACTGACGGATTCTGCCAGTGGCTGAGACAGCCACGCGTGCAATGCTGTCCAGAGAGAAAGGGTTCAACCAGGCAACCTAGCCAGGAGTGGCGGCAACTTACGCACGAGCAACCCCCTTAGAACCATTACATGCTGGCTTCAATTGGTTCTCTTATCTCTTCTTTCATGATCATGCTGACTATAATAGTAATGCCAGAAGGAGCCTGGGTTTCACTCTTTCTATCTCTCTGTCCTTCTGGTGTGGTGTTCTGTATCTAGTATGCTTAGTGTTAAGGTTTAATTATATTGTAAGTTTAAATCAAGTCTGCTGCAACTGGATTTCTTATGGACAGTGCTAATCCTGAATATATTGGATTTGTGACCATTATGCTCATTTGCCTTCAGTAGCTGTAAAGCTCTGCTGGATGAAATATTAGTTGCCTCTGGTCTATTTTTTGGGAATCCTGCAACGTGTTTAAGTTTTTACTCTGTTAACTATACATTGGAGTTCTACTCAGCCTAGCCTGGTCTTGTTACCACGTCATCCCTGGGGCCCTTGCTGAATGGCCGCCCTGCGTCGGGGTTGATGCACCCACCAAGGGCTGAGTTGGTCAGCCAGTCTCCACCCTGTATGGGTAAGTGGGCAGACAGGTAGCGCAGTGCAGCCCTGTGGACCCTCTGTGCCCTGCGCCCACCCAGCGGCATCAGCAGTGAAGGCTGGGCTGGCACGGTGGGTTTTCTTCACCCTCTGTGCCCTGCTTCTGGGCACTGGCAAATGATGCAATGCCTCTGCCTACAGGAAGCCCTAGCAGGGCTCTCCCCTCCTGCAGTTACCAGAAACTGCTACTCAGAAGCATTACTGCCTACAGCCATGAAGGAAGGGCATAGCCATCATGTGGCTAGTAGCCACAGACAGACAATTTGATTCAGGGCAAAGCTAACTGTCTTTTAAAGACATCCATGCTGGTGTCCATCACTGTCTTTGGGGGTCTCGGCACCTGGGCTGGTGCCAGGCCAGTGTCAACCCATCTCCCAGAACTGGCACCCTCCACCCGTCGCCAGGCCAGGTGCCTTAACGCAAAAGATTATTTTTAAAACATCCAAAGGAAGTGCTGTCAAATCACCTCGCTGCGATCCCCTGTTGTCCGGCTGCGTCCTGACCCATGACCTCTAGATCCTGTTGACCCCTTGGAGGAAGAACTTCCTGTTGTGGAGCAGTTGCTTGACACCTGGCTTCTGGAGAGAAAGCTGGGCTTGCTGTACGGGATGATTTCCTCCTCTGCCAGCACACACAGAGCGAGAGAGAGAGTAGAAACAACAACAGCGAAAGCAGGTGGTTAGTCTTGCAAGCTCTGGCTTCACCCAGACTTGGCTGCCGTTTTGCACTCCGCACAGCCTGTGCATTGACAGAAGGGCAGGCAGGTTAAAAGAGGCAGCTTTTGTTTCTGTTCAAAATAACAGCGATCTTACAATACCAAGGGAGGGTTTTATGTCAGGCCGGGTGTCAGAAGCAGGTCAGCAATAACTCACAAGGTGTCAGTGAAGTTAACTCTTTATTCAAGGAAACAAAACAGCTCAGGCCTAGTGAGCACAGCAGCCCTTCCCAGTAGGTCTTGCCCTGATGAGGGAGTTGTGAGGACTGAAGGCCCCTGCCTTCCCATAGCTGACTAAGCCTCCTCCTCCTGCCCCGGGTCCTTCCCAAGCAATCTGAGACTCAATCAATGCGTCTGTCTCTCCCCTGCCCTCTTCATACCTCTTCTGGTCCTGGGAGGCCAGGGAGGGGGGAAGGGGAATTGGTCACAGCAAGAAAGGAAGTAGCCTTCCTGAACTCTGCCTCTTGGTCTCCCTCCTCTCTAGCCTCTGAATCAGGACTGCTCTCTGGCCCAGCCTCTTCCTGCTCACAAAACCCTGCTACCGCTTCTGAGACCTCCTCCTCCCAATCGTCTCCCTCCTCTCTCTCTGACCACTCATTGCCATCCCACCACCAATCCCCTGGCTCTGAGCCTTCTTCCCTTGGGGGTTCCCCAGTTGGTGCCTCCCACCAGTCCTCTGCATCTAGCCAGACCATGACACTTTATGGAGGCAGAAATTCAATCTATAGTACAGGAAGTCAGGGAAGCCATTATGACTGGGGTTGGCATTACCATCCCGGTGCTGGTGGTAGTGCTGTCCTGCCACTGTGCGATGGACAGCTCTCCGCTCCAGGGCCGAGGAAGCATTCAAGTTCTTCTCCAGAGAGGAAGGGTCACAGTCCAGTCGCAGGGCGCCGTCTGGAGCAGCGGTGCCGAGGTCTTCGGCAGGAGGCGGCAAGGGTGGTGGCGGGAGCTCTGTGAGCAGAACCAAGGGGGAAGAACTGTCAGTCTCCACCTTCCCCAAGATTTCCATAGGCACCTGTTGCATGTATTTAAGCTGTACCTTCACAGCCATAAGAATGGCACCCATTGCTTAAAGACAGGAAATCTGAGAGTCTTACAATGCTGAATCACAACCAGGAGTATTTGTTTTATAATTTAAAAAAAATCAATTTATTTTAAGCAACTGAAACAATACTCCCTTCTGGATTCAGGTAGGTAGCTGTGTTGATCTGACGCAGTAGAAATATATATATAAAATAAAAAAATTGTCCAGTAGCACCTTAGAGACCAACTAAGTTTGTTCTTGGTATGAGTTTCCGTGTGCATGCACATGAAAATTCATTCCAAGAACAAACATAGTTGGTCTCTAAGGTGCTACTGGACAATACACAGACACACACACACACACATATATATATCAAATATTCCCTTCTGTTTGTCTCATACTACAGAGAAAGATGGGAAACAACTCTAAAAATCTATGGAAATAGAGAGGAAATTAAGAGGAAGGAGGGAACCCTAGAAGGATGGAAGAATTGGGCAACCTCAGGGGCCAGGGCACAGCCACACCTACCTCCCTGCTTCTTCTCTCGACGGTAGTGGCTGGACTTGGATTTCTTCTTGCTTTTTGCTTTCTGTCCTGGAGGGAGAGGCATGTCTGCTAGGCTGGGGTGAAGTTTGCCTGTCGGTAAAAGCCCAATACCAGAGTGAGACTCTTCAGCCAGCGACCTGGTCTGTCCCACCCAACCTCAGCCCTGCGACATGTGTTCCTGTGGCTGCTAAGGAAGCTCAGAACCATTTCCTGCTAAAAGCAGAAGGGGGCATGACCTAATCGTTCCTTATATTTCTGTCCTACCCTTCCTCCAAGGAGCTCATGGCAATGCGCATGGTTCCAGTCCCTCCCATTTCATCTTCACAGCAACCCTGTGAAGCAGGTCAGACTTAGAGATGGCCAACCCCTGTGAGCTTCATGGCTAAGAGGGGACAGGAACCCATGTCCTCTTCAGTCTTGCTCTCCACTTGGAGAAGAAGGGATTTCTTATTAAAGAAGGGATGAGGAACTCCCATCATCCCAGATCGATGGCCATATTGGTTGGGGCTGATGGGAGCTGGAGTCCCACAACATCTAAAGGCCTGCGGGCTCCTCATCCCTATCTTAAAGGAATTAAATGCAAGGGCAATCAGCTCCAGAGATGTTTTGACTATCCCAGCTGCAGTGAATTGGTGCCGAGGGAAAGCCTCTCAAACCCGGCACTGTAAGGCCACAGACCCTCTGGTTAGAGTCATCAAGGAGGCGGCCAATACCTCCATTTCTCTGTGCCTAATACACCACATTGCCCCTCAGAAGAGGGTTGAAGAAGATGCACCCACCTATTCCCGGGGAGTCAACGTTCTCTGCACTGTGCGCCGGCGTCTGGCTCAGGTTGCGCCGATGACCTTGCCTGGGAGTGATGCCTTCGGGTCCCTCTTCAGGCACGTTGAGATTTGGGTTGGACTGGGTCAAAGGAGGACTTGAGGCTTTGGGCAATGGCCCCGAGCCGTTGGGTAACCGCCTTGAACGCAGAAAGCAACACATTAAGCTGAGAGGACAAGCCCCAGTGGGAGCAGATAAGAGGTGGGGAGACCAGCTGGGCATAAACCAGAATTCTGCATCATGGCCCCCATTCTGCACCAACAAAAGCTGCATTTTGGTTATCTGAATGATGTCATACTCACCAGAAACCTCCTTTCTTGTTTTTACAAGACTGAGGTTGTTAAGGATGCCGAATTCTCTGCTCAGTACAAAATTGCACAGTAGGATCTAAGAGTACATACTGCCCTGGCTTATGTTTCCCACTTCTATGCTCTAATACCATCCATTCTACAACTTATCTCTGTTTAGATCACCTTCCTGATCAAATATGTGTGCCCAGGAAGGACAATTAGGCTCCGATATGCACTTTACTCTGCAAGGTGTGGATTGGTACAGTTTGTATTGGAACTGACAAAGAACGAATTCCCCCAAGCACCCCAGTTTTTTCAAGTCCCTGGGTGAATCATACCTGGGCAGGTGTGGGATCTCAAAGTGATGCAGCCTGGGGATATCTTCAGACGCTCTCATCTCCTCCCGGGGTGAGGGGGTCAGCGTGGCTGTGGACTGCTGGCCATAGGAATTTGCAGGAGAGGAGGCTTCTCCACGAGGTGGTGGCGGAGGACATTCCTCTTCCTGGATGTTCTCCATCAGGTAGGTCCTTTCTGGCAGGGGTGGGCACCACTCCTCTACCTCTGAACTACAAAAAGTGAATGAGCTAGACATTTTGGGCTGCGACACACTGCGCTCCCAATCCCTGAAATCATCCTAAGGAGAACAAGGCTCCATAACATCTAGAGGGGGCATGTAACCATGGGCGTGGAAGCTTTTTTCCAATCTTGGAGCCAGTGACACTAAAGCAAAATGGAAGTTTGTTCGTTCATTCATTCATTCATTCATTCATTCACCCACCATTCATTCATTGTTTTTGCCCAAGTTGCTCAGAGGTACATTGTTCCTTCTCACCTCACTTGTTACTTTCATAATAACCCTTGGGAATTAGGTTAGGCTGAGCAAATGACTAGGCTGAGCTTGGCCAATGAGCTTCATGCCTAAATGAGGGTTTGAATCCAGACTTCCCCATCCTAGTTTGACGCACTAACTCGGGAATGGGGAGCCTGTAACCCTCCAGATCTTGTTGGATCACAACTTCCATTGTCCTTGATTATTGGCCAATGCGTCTGGGATTGGATTCTAAGGTCTCCCTTCAATGAAGTCAGCAATTGCATTGAAACATCTGTCTGGAACCTAAGTCCAAAAACATCTGGAGGAACCCAGGTTCCCCACCTACCCCTACTCTAACTAAAACACCACACTGGCTGTGAGCCAATATGGTGTTGTGGTTAAGAAAAAAGGAGTGGGTGGTGCTGTGGTCTAAATCACTGAGCCTCTTGATTAGAATCCCCACGATGGGGTGAGCTCCCTTTGCTCTGTCCCAGCTCCTGTCAACCTAGCAGTTCAAAAGCATATCAGTGCAAGTAGATAAATAGGTACCACTGCAGCAGGAAGGTAAATGGCGTTTCCATGCGCTCTGGAACTCGTCATGATATTACATCGCACCAGAAGCAGTTTAGTCATGCTGGCCACATGACCCGGAAAGCTGTCTGTGGACAAATGCCAGCTCCCTCGGCCTCAAAGCGAGATGAGCGCTGCAACCCTATAGTTGCCTTTGACTAGACTTAACCCTCCACCTAGTGGTTAAGAGTGTTGGACTAAGACCTGGGAGACCAGAGTTCACATCCCCACTCAGTGATGAAGCTTACTGGGTGACCTTGAACCAGTCACAGTCTCTCAGTCTACCCTGCCTCCCAAGGTTTTTGCAAGGATAAGACGGGAAAGGGAGGAATCATGTATGCCACTTTGAGCTCCTTGAAGGAAAGGTTGGATATATATATATATTAAATATGCTCTTATTGACTTGTTCCAGTTACTAACCTGGCGTCCTAGACCAGCTGCAGTTTCCAAACACTCTTCAAAGGCAGCAGTTTACAGCAGAGCGCATTAGAGCACATTATAGGAATGTGCTGGCCCGATACCAGTTGGAGCTCCAACTAATTGTGAACATGTTTCCCAGATCAAAACCAGTTCCAAGGGAAACATGGCAGTGAAAGGACGTGGTCTCTTCTGCCCTTCTTTTGTTGCTTACCTGACTTCTAGCTCCTCGTCTTCCTCCTCCTCCACATACTGGCTCAGTTCACTGGCAGATGGAGGTGGGGGAAGCACTTCTGTCCAGTTGAGGGATGGTGTTTTCACTGGTTTCCCCATGGACTTCTGTTTCCCAGGCTTAGCAACTACTGAAGAGAAACAGAGCTCAGAGACGGGACCCTCTGGCACAGCAGAGGATGAAATTGCTTTATTTAACAAAAAAACTCCAACAACTCTCTAGCAGTAGAATGCCATGCACATTTACTCTACAAATATCTCCATTGGCTCCAGGTACATTTCCAAGCACAATTCAAAGTGTTGGTGCTGACCTTTCAAGCCCTAAACGGCCTCGGCCCAGTATACCTGAAGGAGCGTCTCCACCTTCATCGTTCAGTCCAAACACTGAGGTCCAGCTCCGAGGACCGTGTGGCGGTTTCCTCCCTGAGATAAGTGAGGTTACAGGGAACCAGGCAGAGGGCCTTCTCGGTAGTGGCACCTGCCCTGTGGAACGCCCTCCCATCAGATGTCAAGGAAATAAACAACTATCTGATTTTTAGAAGACATCTGAAGGCAGCCCTGTTTAGGGAAGTTTTTAATGTCTGATGTTTTATCATGTTTTTAATATTCTGTTGGAAGCCACCCAGCGTGGCTGGGGAAACCCAGCCAGATGTGCGGGGTATAAATAATAAATTATTGTTATTATTATTATTATTATTCAAAAGCAAGTCCCCAATGACACTAAAAGCTCATTTTCTTGTTGCTGTCAGATGAGCCTTGCCAACTCGGGGGATGCTAGTGACTTAGCTAGGATAAAAGGCTTTAGGCAGACCCTTAGTACCTTGGACCTAAGCTGTTCAGGGCTTTGTAAATTAATTCATCCTTGTCAACCTGATCTCTCTCCGTGATCTTTTCCCATTAACTAATTTCCAAGCTAAATATTGTTGGGGCATTTCCAGTTTCGCTCGAGCTGCGTTGCAACATGCTATGCATGTTAACAATGCCCTATCATTAACCACGGTGATAAAATCACCATCGGACTTTCCATACACTATAAGATTCTTCTGCAAGATGCAATAGGGGGTTCCATTTCTAGGCAGGTGACACCAATGGAACTTGAAAACATAATTCCCAGGGAGATGAGAAGAGTGCCCAGTTTCTCGTATGCTTAAGGTCCTTACCACTCTCAGCTCTGCCCCGTTCGGGTTGGGCATACTGGATGCTGGGCAGCCCAGGTTGGCCGTTCCACTGGCTCTCCTCTTCATCAGGTGAGTGTAGATGTGCTGCCCCGTATGGTACCACAGGCGTGGTGGCATATGGGGTGGTGTGCTGGGAAAAGGCCCCATTGAACGTCCTCATGTCGTCACTGGCAGGATCGATGGTGCTGTAAATGGGCCCATCGGACACCCCTGTTCCAAACTTCTCCGTCTGAGCAATGTAATTGGAAATCCCAGCATCTGCGAACGAGCGAGACCCATTGTGACCTTGCTTAACCAAACCTTCTGGTTCAGCCACAACAGATTCCATGTGCCTTAATTTGAATGACCTCTGTGATTTGTGGGCTTGGAGAACTACCACTAATCCAGGCTTGTGGGGAGGGGGAAGGAGAACAAGGGATTGACGCCACTGCTGCCCCCCTCCCAATAAACCTTGGCTCCCCTCCCCTCCTGGCAAGGTCACAACCTGCAAAGCCTGCTTTCGTTGTCTCAACAACTTCCCATTTTGTGCAAACCTAAAGGCTAAGCCTCTCACTGGAGTCTGTTGGCCTTTCCAACCCGATAATGCTCAAATTCCATATCTGCCAACCACAAATGTTTCTCTTGGGCTTGTCAGTTCTGGGAATGGGTGAATTTGTCAATTTCAGTTTCAGCCTCAAGTTTCACATTTTTCTAAACTTATATTCCATTTGTGCCATATCCATATCAGCTTGTGGTTGTTTTTTTTTAAAAAAGAAACATTTTGGGGTGAATTTCTCCTAATATATACATGCATTTTGACTGTTGTATCCATTTTTGCAAGCGATCCCCTCCCACAATGTAGTTTTGCACATTATTTTCTCCGACAGATGCATCTTTATATTACTGTTCTTGCAATATTTACTAAATCTGTATACCACCCTTCACCGAAAGATCACACAAAACGCAGCACAAAAATACAAAATGAGAACACAAAATTCACAAAAAACAAGAACGAAAGCTAACCTATAACCTCTCCCCACCCACAAACACACTGAAAAGGCCATAGAATATTCAGACCAAGGCCTGATTACTGAGAAATGGTTTTGCCTGTCCCCTACCGATATGCAATGAAAACACCAGGCAAGCTTTTGGGTTGCAGAAGTGTATCACTAAATTCAGAAGCCTGCAACATTTGGGAGGCTAGCTGTCTTTGCTTAGGATTTCTGAAAATGTGAAGTAGAGGTAGGTTCGCATTCAAATCTGAACCAGGAGGATTTCCCCCACATCCCATGCCGACTCTACACTGGGCATCTTTCCTTATGGAGATGATGGGGTGGTAAAAGGCTTACCGTTGTAATATCTCTCGGTGGCATTGTGGTTTCCTGTGCAGCAGTTCGCCCCAGGATCCTTTGCCTTCCCGTTCCGCATCAGGTTGGGGGCTGGCCACGAATCTGCCAGCCACGGGTAGCTCGAGGCACTAGTGGCCATGGCTAGCATGCCAGGCCTACTGGAGGAGAACCATGGAAACCAGGGTTATTTGGCTGTGCGAGTTAGTAGGTGGTTTGGGTGAGGGCTAACACCTGATTCTCTCTCTCCCCACCCCCCACTGCCAAAGAGTATATCAAGTTTGTGAGCCATATTCTTTTAGATAATGCAAGTGTGGCCTAGTGGTTAGAGTGCTAGACTAGGAGCCAAGAGGCCAGGGTTCAGATCCCCACTCAGCCATGAAGCCCACGGGGTCTCCCAGTCTAGCCTGCTTCACAGGGTTGCTGTAAGGAGAAAATAGGGAGAGAGAGGACCATGAATGTCACATTGAGCTTGCTGGAGGAAAGGTGGGATATGCATGGAATAATAATTATGAAGTGTATGTTGTGGCAGGTTGCATTCTAGAAGAGGTATCCTATATGTGTGGCATAAAAATTATTATTATTAGTGCTTACACTAATAAATACACAAAATCTATTATTGGAGTTGTGTCGGCTTAAGCTATTTTATTTTGTTGTAGTAGTTCTTCTGTTTGCTTGCCATACTTTATAGCTAAGGAAGAAGTAGAGAGTTGCTTTCTTTATGTTGTTCTTAATGTAGTCGTAACACAATAAAAAAATTCCTTCCAGTAGTCCTAATATGTAGTCTTAATATGGTTTTCGAGTTCTGATGTTCGAACAGGTTTACTTATGCATTTCTGGGCATAAGTAATGGTGGTTATCAGGTTCTTATGTGTTGCTGCTTTGTCATGAATATTCAAAATTCCTTAAGGGATTTACTTACAGGTGTTTAGAGCAGGGTTGGGCAACCTGTGGCCCTCCAGATGTTGTGGGACTCCAACTCTCATCAGCCCCAGCCAGCCTGGCCAATAGTCACAGGTGGCAGGAGTTGGGAGTCCAGCAACATCTGCCATTAAGTCCCTTATCCCTGGTTTGGAGTGATGTTGATGTTGTGTAATATTTGTAGTATGCAATTCTTTGCATAACGGATTAATGCAGTTGCATTAAAAGGGGGAGATGGAGCTTCTGAGACGCTGATTCCCCCTTGCAGCTTTTGTCACTACTTGCAAAACTGCAGACTGGGAGCACCATTTAAGCTGACCTAGACTGTGCAGACAACATGCACGTAAACCACATGACCTCCCCCAAAGAATCCTGGGAACTGTAGTTTGTTAAGTCAGTGTCATAACTGGGGTGGGGGTGGGAGGCCTAGCTGGATTTTTTGCCCTGGGTGAAGCCTCCAGAGGGGTGCCATTGAGGCTCTCAGCCTCTGTGTATGTACATAAATGCATGCTGGGGTGGGTGTGTGCCAAACTGGGTCTTTGACCCAGGTAAAATAAAGCTTAGTTTCACTCCTGGTTAAGGGTGGCAGGAAGTGTAGCTCATTGAGGGGCAATCTACAGGTACCATGATTCTTTGGGGGAATGCATGTGGTATGTGGCTAAAGTCAATCTGAACATTTAATGCTGTGGTTCTAGTTCATGTGATTTACAGTATTTTTCGCTCCATAAGACGCACTAGTTTTTAGAGGGGGAATGCAAGGGGAAAAAAATCTTTAAAGGGATCACTGAGCAGAGCTTGTATGCATCCCAGGCTCTGCTTAGCGCTCCCTTTCACGAGCCGCGTGGAGCATGTGTGCAGTGCTTGCAGGCTTTTCCCCAAGGAGGGAGAAGGGCAGCCCGTCACTGAGCAATCCTTCTTACTGTTCTGGCTTCTGGGATAGCCGCACAGCCTGCACTTGCTCCATAAGACGCACACACATTTCCCCTTACTTTTTATGAGGGAAAAAGTGCATCTTATAGAGCGAAAAATACGGTACATAGCTCAGATCAACTGGGGACAGGGAGGCCCGTATGGCATGAACTTTGACCACCAAGGAGCCTGTATTAGGGAGACGGAGGGAGGGGGCCAAGTGGGGGTCTCTGAACTCACCTGCCACTGCCACGTGCCGGCCCATCCGCATGGGGGATAGAGACTGAAAGAGAGGGGACCACACAAAATCAAAGACGCTTCCGTGAAGAACGAAGGCGGTTGGCGGAACTGGTGGGGAGCAATGTAATGGGGGGGGGGCGAGGAAAAAAAGCCTTACCTGCTGGCGTGTACGCAAAGGAAGCTGCAAAGAGAAGCAAGCAGAAAGTGAGGTGGCTCAGAGCAAGTTGCGTTTGCGGCAGGCAGATGGGGGGCAGGGAGCCTAAGGCAGATCGGGGGGTCAGCAGGTGGAGGATGCGCAGTTCGGTGGCAGAGCACATGCTTTGCATGCAGAATGTCAAGCACTCAAATCCCCAGCATCTCTGGTTATAAGGGATCTTGGGGAGCAGCTGAGGGGAAAGGCGTTCTCTGTCTGAGGTTCTGCAGAGCTGCTGCCAGCCAGAACGGAGGGCAGTGGGATAGATGGGCAAGGAGCCTGACCCTGAGCTGCAGCCTGGGCCTGGGCTTTGACCCCACCTTATGGGTCTACTGTATGAACCAGCTCAAACTTCTGGAGCCTGTTCCCTCTGAACCTGCCCTCTGCCCCCAAAGATCCAACTCCCTCCATGCTGGGAAACCACATGCCTATGTTGGACCAGTAACAAATCCTCAGGGAGGGGGAGGTGGCAGTGCCAGGCTCTCCCCAGAGAGGCCCGTCTGGTGCCAATGCAACGCAACTCTATTTTCATCACCAGGTTAAGATTTCCCTCTACTCTCAAACATTTGATGGTGTTGGATTGGCTGCTTCAGTATAAAATATTATTTGTAATTCAGTCACATGCTGGTATTTTAATAGAATGATGTGGTTTTTAATATAGTTTTGGCCATTTTTTTACCCTTCTCTATGCTATAAAGTTGTAAATCGTCTAGACACCATTTTGTGATGCACAACACAGGGAATAATAGTAATAATAATAATAATAATAATAATAATAATAATGTATTATTACGGTCAAAGACCCGTTCAAGACAACACAGGAAAATGAAGAAACACAGCTCACATAACTCTGCAATTATATAGAACTTCCCAAAGATAAAATGTAAAGATAAGACATTTATATTCCACCAAGTGTCCATTTCAAAATCATGCACAAGTCCAATACGGAATGTCTCAGCTGCAGAACACACAGCTGTGTCTGCATCAGCCTTCACAGGATGAGCAAAGAGCCTTTTTCAAGTTTATGGAGCTGATTTACCTCCTTGTGCATGTGTTTTACCGTTTTATCATTCCAATGTGGGCTGACTGGAGGAAGACATTTGAAACAGAGATTTGCATCCAGTGATCTTGTCGTCGGAATCTGCTTGGGATTTTCACACAGCTGGGGCACTGCGGTTTGAGTGATTGGGAGCAATGCTATAAAACTCCGGTTGATGTGGATAGGGCCCCCCTCCCCCGGTCTGTGGATTATTTTTTAGCAACAAGTATATTTGTAGAAGAGGGACACGGGTGGTGCTGTGAGTAAAACCTCAGTGCCTAGGACTTGCTGATCGCATGGTCGGCGGTTCGAATCCCCACGGCGGGGTGCGCTCCCGTCGCTTGATCCCAGCACCTGCCCACCTAGCAGTTCGAAAGCACCCCTAAGTGCAAGTAGATAAATAGGTACCGCTTTCTAGCGGGAAGGTAAATGGCGTTTCCGTGTGCTGCGCTGGTGCTGGCTCGCCAGAGCAGCTTCGTCACGCTGGCCACGTGGCCCGGAAGTGTCTTCGGACAGCGCTGGCTCCCGGCCTCTAGAGTGAGATGAGTGCACAACCCTAGAGTCGGACACGACTGGCCCGTACGGGCAGGGGTACCTTTACCTTTTTATTTGTAGAAATTCTTTTCTCTTTATTGAATGAGTGGACATTTGGACGGAACTTTGGTTTTGAGACCTCCCATATTGCCCTTGTACATGATTTTGGTATTGCACACCTTATGTAAAAACTATATTTAAAGAAACGGGACACTTAGTGGAATATAAATGTCTTCTCCTTACATTTTGTCCTTGGAAAGTTCTATATAATTACATACAAAGTTATGTGAGCCGTGTTACTGTTTTGCATCAGGCTGCTAAGAAATTTAGTAATGATAAGTCTGAGCCAGAAGACTGACCGCCCCTTTAAGGTCTTCTGCTCCTCAAGGCTGAGGCTAGGAGGGGTGATCTGGACCTAGAGATGTTGCTGGTTCTTATAGATGCCTTGTGAGCATTTGGTCCAAGTCAAGACAGGACCTTTTATAAGGCAGTTCTTAGGCAGCCAACCCATATACCCTGGGGAGGAGGCAGAATGCAGCCTTGCCCATCTCACCTGTGTAGTGACTCAGTTCCTTTCTCTTCTTTCTGCGACAGTAGATCCACACACTGAAGCACATGAGGATGACCCAGCAGGCTCCGCCAATGCCGGCGATGAAGGCCGGCTGCTTCACCACATCCGTGATCTGCTCTGCAAGGCTCACGCTGTCCCCGTTGCTCACAGGCACTGTGTCCTGGTCCGGCAAGGGCTCTGCAGCACACACAGCAGGCAAAAGCAACCACAGAAGAGAGGAGATGAAAGTAGCTTGAGCTACATAGACCGAACGCTCCTCTGTTACTAAAAGGCAAAACGTTCCCTCCGCATAGAGAGTTAGCATGTCAAAGAAGAACCCCCATCCCTGACTTGCTAGTTTTCTACAAGCAAGGAGATGTTTTGTGTGGAGGAACACTTGATTGCATAAGCCCCCACACGCAGCCTGAAGTAGTGCAGACCTGATACCATTTAATTCAGTGGTGGCCAAACTTGGCCCTCCAGCTGTTTTTGGACTACAACTCCCATCATCCCTAGCTAACAGGACCAGTGGCCAAAATTGTAAAACATTAGACATTAAAATTTTTCCAGTACAGGTTTTCTCCTTTTTCCAATCTTAAGTTTAATTCTTCACATTTCCAAATCATGTCTTCTCAAAAGTAAGTCCCACTGTGTTCAGTGGAGTTACTCAAGTTAAGTGGATATTGGATCACTGCCTTAATCCTACTGAACCTAATCTTTATGACAGCACTGTCAACCTCCAAAACTGTGTGTGTGTGTGTGTTACACATTTTAAAGTGTACTTTGTGACCACTTAGAAAAGACTTTTTTTACTTTCAACTACCAGCTACTAAAACTTTGCACAGCATGAACACAATTTTCAGTAACACGGCTTCCACAGATTCAACTTTAAGAGCAAAACCTGAAATTTAAACTTACAATCTGTAAATGGCATACTGGAATAGTTTGTTGGATTAATCCATCACCATGGCAGTTGGCTTCTGAGTCTGAAATACTTTTGGCATCCATTTTTGAAACTGCCACGGGTGAGCCTTAGATGGGAGGAATCAATGTTCTCCAACATCAGTTTCATAAATTGGGCACCACAACTAGGAAGTCCTTCTCCCATTAGGGTGGCACCACAGATGTGGAAGGAACATGTTTCTGCAGCTGACTTCAGTGAATGGGCATGGCCACGCTGGAAGAGCATTATTATCTTATTATCACATTTTGACATTTCGGAAGGAGCCTTAAGTACTCACTGATCTGTATGGTCACTGGGGCGCTCCTCACTCCAATGCCTGCGCTGGTGACTGCTGCCACCTCTGTGCGGTAGATCATCCCTGGCACCAGGCCCAGCACGACTGTCGAGTGCACTGTGCCATCCACTGTCTTATTGATGTGGTAACGAGACTCGTTTCCCAAGCACCAAACCTGCCATGGGAGGAGAAGAACTGTTATGGTAAAAAGCTAAAGGTAAAGGACCCCTGGATGGTTAGGTCCAGTCAAAGGGGACTATGGGGTTGCGGCGCTCATCTCGGTTTCAGGCCGAGGGAGCCGGCATTTGTCCACAGACAGCTTTCTGGGTCATGTGGCCAGCAGAACTAAACCGCTTCTGGTGCAACGGAACACTGTGACGGAAACCAGAGCACACGGAAATGCCATTGACCTTCCCGCCGCAGTGGTACCTATTTATCTACTTGCACTGGTGTGCTTTTGAACTCCTAGGTTGGCAGGAGCTGGGACAGAGCAACGGGAGCTCACCCTGTCACGGGGTTTCGACCCGCCAACCTTCTGATTGGCAAGCCCAAGAGGCTCGGTGGTTTAGACCACAGTGCCACCGGCATCCTGAACTGTAATGACCAATAGCTGAAGGGACACACTGTAGCAAATCTATTGCCTTTTAAACAGGCGCGTGTGTGTTTTGTTGTGTTTGCTTGTTACTATGATATGTATTTTTTGTGCTTTTATATTGTAAACCACCCTAGAGCCCTCGGTATAGAAATTTAATAAACAAATAAAAAATAAAAACGTCCCATGGCTGTTTCCCAGCACTCACTGCAGCTCTTTGCTGTGGCTAGACTTGCCAGCTCCAAATCCTTCAGACCAACCTTCTAATCTCTGGGGCTAATCTTAAATTTCAGAGGTTCCCCAAGGATATTCTGAGAATGGCAGCCTTACCCTGTAATCCTGGATGATCCCATTTTGTTCTCCGGGTGGAGGTGGTTCCCAGGATATGCTGATGCTGGTGCTGTTGCTGGTCCCCACTGTGACTACAGTAACCGCCTGAGGAGGAGCACTGGGGGCTGGGCGAGACAGGATAAAATGAGTTTATTGCTCAGAGGAAGGGCTACGTGGCATCTGGCGGCTGCCAACTCTGTGTTCTGGAATGCTGCAAAGCTATGCCAGGGCATGCTGAGTTACAGGCAAGGCAAGGAAAAGCCACTAGGCATTTGCCCTACAAAGCTTAACTTTCAGAACACTACACATGGAAACGGATTTTTATAGGCACCTAGGAAGCTGCCTTATATCATGTCAGACCCTCTGTTCCAGGAGAGACCAAAGCAGAGGGGAGGGGCAGAACGGTGTAACTGGCTTTATTGGCACACTCACCATCACCCCATCACCATCCTAGAACTGAAGCCACTGCTGGGAAACTAGGTCCCTGGTGCTGCCCCCATCCTCTGCTGGCAGCTCCTGAACGGATCCCATTTAGCTCAGTCTTGTTTACCTGGAGATGCCAGGGGTGGAGCCTTGCATGCAGGAAGCAGGTGAGCTACAGACAGCCCTTGAGTCAGGAGTGGGGAACCTCCAGACTCCTGCTAGCCCCATCTAGCATGACCGACGATGTCTACAGGGCTACAGATCTCCAACCCTTTACTTAAGGAGAAACCCCTTAGAGTATAATACTACAGTGGTGCCCCGCAAGATGAATGCCTCGCAAGACGAAAATCCCGCTAGACGAAAGGGTTTTCCGTTTTCCGTTTTCCTTTTTTTCTGTTGTCTACATTTGTTATTTTTTTAAAATGATTTTTATTGAAATTTCCACAAATTTTTATCATAACAAACAAAACAAAACAAAACAATAAAAACATACAACACATACAATTTCAGCTCTTAATTTCTCATAACTTACTTTCCCGACTTCCTCATACCTCCCCTTTCTGTATTCTCATGTCTAATTAATTGGTCAGCAAATCCTTCCCTTACTTTCAGCTTAATTTTAATAACACTCCTTTTCTTTTAACTTAATCTTTTCCGCTATTTACCCCTAATTTTCTCATCCAACATCAATCTAACATTCACTAATCTTTGAATATTTCTTTAAATAGTCTTTAAATTTTTTCCAGTCCTCTTCCGCCGTTTCTCTTCCCTGGTCTCGGGTTTTCCGTTTTTCAAGGCGCTTCGCAAGACAAATTTCCCTATGGGCTTGCTTCGCAAGATGAAAACGTCTTGCGAGTCTTGCGAGTCCCCCCCCCTTTTTTCTAAGCCGCTAATAGCCGCTAATAGCCACTAAGCTGCTAAGCTGCTAATAGGGATGCTTCGCAAGACGAAAAAAACGCTAGACGAAGAGACTTGCGGAACGGATTATTTTCGTCTTGCGAGGCACCACTGTAATAAAGGGAGTGCCCAACAGAGCAGGCATACACACAATGGCTCTGCCTAGTCTACAGACATCAGGCCCGTTAGCATGGGCAAGAGAAGTCAATACAGTCATACCTCGGGTTACAGACACTTCAGGTTGTGTTTTTTCAGGTTGCAGACCGTCGAAACCCGGAAGTACTGGAATGGGTTACTTCCGGGTTTCGGCGGTCGCACATGCGCAGAATCGCTAAATTGCACTTTGCGCATAAGTGCTGAATCACATTTGGAAATCGCATTTGGAAATGGTCCATGAACAAAAAGTTAGTTTTTTGGGGGAGGCTGAACTGGAGCCTAGAGGCTCACACTTCCCTGCCTTTCCACATCTACCTTCTTCCGGGGTGCGCACCAGCAGCACCTCGCTGTCCATGCCCTGGAACTCATCAAAATATGGGCGGATTTTGACCTCGTACTCCTGGCCTTTGCGCAGCTCGACTAAGACGGTGCTCCGTTCAGCAGGGGACTTCACATCCTGCACGAGCCAGGCACTGTTTTTGGGCCGGTACATCACTCGGTAGCCTTGGATGAACTGAGCCTGGCGGTCCACCTGGAAGAAGACAAACCGTTAGCTGCTTGTGCATGGTGTCCATTTCCACAAAAGGCCACATCAAAATGGGTTCAGCTTCTTGCCTGCTGAAGCCCCCATTTATTCTCTCTGCTTCCAAACCTCTTCCTGCTGGTTCTGCTGCCCTTCCCCAAACTTTGTTCTGCTCCCTCCCTCTTCTTGCTTGCTTTTGCCCCCTGTATTATGTCTATTCCCAGCAACTATTATAATATCTCTTTTGCACCAACCTTGTACTCTCCCGTTTCTCTAAAACCTTTATACATCACCCTAAGCCCTTTAATGCAACAACCTGACCTCTATCGACTAGGGCTGGCTATACCGAGAAGCAGCATGAAGATGTTGCTTTCAGGCTTCAGATGCTCAGTTTTCTTTTGCTCTGGTCTTCCCTTCACTGGAAAAAAAAAACCCTTCATGCCAAAGAATGGGCAGGGTGCTATTGTGACTTTCAGCAAAGGTCAGCAAAGTTATTCACATAAGAAAGACCCCTTTGGATCCGGCCACAACCTATGTAGCACAGTGCCCTCTTCTCCTCAGTGGTCAGTCAGATGCCCATAGGAAGCCAACAAGGGCAAGAGTCACCTCTTGTTATTGTTCCCCTAGCAACTGATATTCAGAGCTACACAGCCTCTGGATCTGAATTTAACATCCAGCCTTTGTGACTGGTAACCATTGTCTAATCCCCATTGAAAGCCACCACCTCTGCCTAACCTATTCACAAAGTTGCCCTTTGCTTACACAGGTTGTGCCATTTCAAGGAAGGATCAGTGATGCTGCCGGTACTCACAGTCCAGGTCACTTGGATGGTGGTGGAGGTGAGGACAACAGGATCCTGGAGCTGCACCACAACTTCACCAAGCTCCTTTTGCACCTGCCGGTGATCCACCCCTTGCCTGGTAGGACTTACATCTGCCAAAGCATATAGGAAGTGAGTCCAAGGCAGTCCATGGCACAAGGTTTCATCTGTATTGAGGAATGTGGTCTTGGCAAGGGTTTGGGGACTTGCTATACTCTCAGAAAACCCCATACCGCTTTGTTGTTAAGTGCAACCTGATGGCTAGGTGATAAACAAAACCCACCACATGGAGTGTGGCTGTCTTGTAACCCCATTGCATGCTGCCTTGATTTCTATGTGAGAAAGGTGGCATGTAGACTGATAAAGAGAGCCATAGACCAGGCATAGGCAAACTTGGCCATCCAGATGTTTTGGGACTACAACACCCATCATCCCTAGCTAACAGGGCCAGTGGTCAGGGATAATGGGAACTATAGTCTCAAAACATCTGAAGGGCTGAGTTTGCCCATGCCTGCCATAGACCAAGGCTGCATTCCTAACTGTGTCTACTCAGATGTAAGTTCCATTCAGTTCAATGGGGTTTGTTCCCAGGTAAGTGCTAGATTGCAGCCTCAAGCGGGAAGTGAGCTAGTTGGGAAGTGTGGGACACAGTTTGGGAACCCCAGATCTATAGGGATCTATCTTTAGGGTTTCAGGCAGAGCTCCCTTTCCCAGCCCTACCTGAAGA
This sequence comes from Podarcis cretensis, assembly GCF_951804945.1. Lineage (NCBI taxonomy): Eukaryota > Metazoa > Chordata > Lepidosauria > Squamata > Lacertidae > Podarcis > Podarcis cretensis. The sequence goes on along the minus strand of NC_137185.1, from coordinate 33,718,854 downwards.
TGCTAGTGATTGAACCTGAGCCCTTCTGCAAGCAAAGCAGATGTCCTATCCCTGAGCTCTGTCCCTTCCCTGTTTGCAGAGGGGATGCCTCTGTAAACAGAGTCTGATGGGTGGTCTAATGTTTTCCTAAATGTCCCTACTGTAGAACGATGTGAGATGCAAATGCCAAGCTGTTCCTATTGCCACTCCAGCAGGTCAGCACCTGGGAATCTCACCTTGCGTACGAACCGGCTCCGAGACGGGGCTGGGGTCGCTGAGCCCATAGGCGTTGACAGCACGTATGAGGAAGAGGTAAATGGTGTTGGGGTTCAAGCCGCTGACCGTGTGCTTCTCCATTTTCACGTTGTCTGCTACTGTCTGCCAGGTGCTGCCGGAAGACTGACTGCAACAGAACAGAGTTGCAAAAGGAAGAAGGGGAGTCCCCAAGGGCAATGGCTCAGCTTTGACTCCTGTACTACCTGGGAAGGGGGAGCCCTGAAAGGGGGAGCTCTTTTAAGTCTAAGGCCCCATCCCCTAATGGGTCATTTTCTGAGTGGCAATGATGGGCACAGAATCATAAGCAATCAGGTACACAGAAAGCAATGCACATTTTTACCTTTGCATAGAAGGCTAGTTTCTACATATGGGGACACTGGCCTTAGCAGCAGTACATGGGAAACCGATCTAGGGGGTCTTAGTGGACCACAAGCTTAACACGAGTCAACAGTAGCAGGGACACAGCAGGGGATGTGGCCTCTAAGCCATTGTGAGCCCTGGCCCTTTTTTGTATCCTTAAATACTGAATTACAGGGAAGGAAGAGGGTGCAGCGAGCACTGTCAAAAGGACTGTCCAGAGTTTTCAAAATCTGGAATTCAATGGGGCCCGGGCTAATGGGGTACTGGCTCAACTTTGGAAGTAAACAGGAATTCGGTTCTAAGCCAAATCTATTCATGCGGAAATATATTTAAAAATCTCCCCTTTGAACCCTTCTGTGCTGCTTCCAGGATGTAAAATTTGCTGTGACCCATAATTGATGTTTGTGTGTGTTTGAGTGTGTGTATGTGCAAGAGAGAGAGAGAGAGAGAGAGAGAGCGCAATGTGCCCTCATTGCAAGACTAGGGTCTGTGTCCAGCAAGGGACTGAGACACAACAATGCAATGATATGTTCTACAGTAACTGCCTGATGTGGTTGCCCAAACAAGTATTTCTGTCCCACACTCCATTCCACCAAATTGGGCAGGAGTGAATGAATGAATGAATGAATGAATGTGGTGGTGATGGTGATGATGATGATGATAAACCAACGCTGAGTATTATCTGCCCAATCCTGATGGGGATGCAATTTCCCCCCATTCCTGCTTTTCAGATCAATAATTTGATGAGCAGATGGAACAATAACACCCACCGACCTCAGATGATCTACCTGGATCAGCTGGGAGAGAGAGAGCTGTGCACATGTGTCCTGAGTGTTTTGTGGTCACAGTCACATTTGGCCACATCTTTTGCTAGCATGCACTCCCCCAAGGGTTGGCAAAGGGTGAGTATGTCCCTCAGGGCAAAAGAAGGGTGGCCACCCCTGTTCTACAGAAATATCCAAGTCTTTGTATAGACTTGAGACATGCTTGCCAGCACCTTGCCATTTAAGTAGGCCCCAATCCCCACTGCCAAGTACTAACCAGGCAATGGCCCCTGAGCAGGCCGTATCTGGACACCACCTGGAGGATCCACCTGGGCTAGAAAGAGCAGAAGAGCCTGCCATATACTGAGTCAGGCATATACTGAGTCTGCCATATACCTGAGTCAGATCTATCTTGCTCAGTACTACCTACACTGGCTGGCAGCAGCTCTCCAGGGTTCCAGGCTGAGACTCACTCCCAGCCCTTCCTGGAGGTGCTGGGGATTGAACTTGGGAACATCTGCATTCAAGGCAGATGTTCCACCACTGAGCATGGAGATGGGTTGGGGCTCACACATTCATTCTGCAGGGCCTCGGCCTGAGTGAAGGATGTGGAAACCGGGAGGTTATTAAAAGCCCCCGAGAGGGGAAAGTGGGACAGTGGAAGCCCAGCAGATTGGTTGAGCTTCCACACAAGGCAGGGTAGCTCACCCTTACTCCGTTGCCATCTCCAGACTCTCTGCCTAAACTTCACTGGCTGGTGTCAAGGAGGGAATAGCTGCATTCTAGGTCCCCACTGCCCCCTTTCTCCTCAGGGAGACATATGAGCCTTAGACTTGAGCCTGCCAAAGCCAGCCGCATGAAAGTCAGGCACCCTAGGAGAGGAGGATGGTACTTATTCTTGAGAGTAATCTGGGGCATGGGTGCAAGCAGGCCTGAGAATAAATATTTTTTTATTTATGCCCCGCCCTTCCTGGTTCAGAAACCTGGGCTCAGGGCGGCTAACAACAAATTTAAAACACTTAAATGATGCAACAAAAAACAGCATAAAATACAGTATAAAACATGAATAACAATAAATTCAGAATTCAAAAATCATTTTAGGGGGGAAATCCATCCAATAAACATTAGATGATCACCAGGGCTAGTTGGCTAAATTAGTCCTATTTGGGCCAGCAAGGAGACCAGGGGAGAATTAGCTGTGGGATCCCAGAGCGGATAATCTTCATAAAAAGGGGAGGTGGAGGAAAAGAAGGGGAATAAAAGATCAGGCTAAGTTCAGATTGAAAGCCAGGTGGTATAGCTCTGTCTTAAATCCTGCAGGGCCCTGGTCTCATGGGACAGAGCATTCCACCAGGTCGGAGCCATCACTGAGAAGGCCCTGGCCCTGGTGGAGGATAATCTGTCTTCCTTAGGGACAAGGTCCTTTAAACTATGATTATTCATGGACCTTAAGGTCCTCTGCAGGGCATACCAGGAGAAGCTGCAGATCTGAAAATAACGCATACTTTCAGCTGACCAGACCTGAGCCGGTGTTTTCCTTGACCCCTCAGTCAGTTGTGGGTCTGACTGAACCTCCTCCCCACTCCCATTTCGATGGGCCTCTTCCCCTGGGGCACAACTCATGTGTACAGTCCGATTTGTGAGCCTGAGGGCACAGATGCAACCCCATGTTGAAGATGCCCTGCTGCTCCCTAACTCAGCATCTCCATGCCTCTGCACGCACATCCGCAGGCACAAGCGCACACTTGCAATCAGCCCGTCTGGTGATTTACTGCGCAGCCCAGCTGCCTCCATGTTTGCAGAATTTCCTACTGCAAACTGACATCTCTCGGCCACCTGCGCTCCCCACAAATCTCCTCCGGCTCCAGAGCAGATGGCTCCAAGGTAGAGGCCACAAGCCATGTGGGTGGGTGGGGGGGAAATAGTTTGGTCTCTGTCATGTGGCACCTTAGCAACTCAGCTGCAGGGATAAAGAATTTGAGTATGGGGTCTTTTGCTGGTGTGCTGCAGGGGAGGGGGATGACAAACAGAAGCTGAATGCGGATTCGGCAGCGGTGACCCTACTGCCCAGGAACATGCTGACAGCGAAGCATTTTCGCAGCTGTGCAGATCTGCTCCCCTGACCTCTAAAAACCCAGCTCAAGACAGACTTGGGTGAGCTGATGAATCAGGGGCAGGAGATTTGGTCCTTTACGACTGCAAAGCCCTTCCTTACTCCAGCCAGATCCGGAAATTGCTGTACTCTGAGAACAGAAGAGGGCTACCTGCCCTGCTCTCCCTGGGTTGTTTACGGGTCAGCGTCTTTCTCTAGGGAACTGCAAACTCCACCCAATAAAGAAAACAACTCCATTACTGTTTATAGGAGCACTTGTCCCAGGAGGAAAGAGGTGAGCGAAAAGCCTCTGGTTTTGCAAGAGGGCTGCAGAATCTCAATGCACTCCAAAGCTCTGATTCACGCCTTGGATGTGCAGATGGGATTCAGGGGAGCTGTTACCTGAGCAAAATGGACTGGGCTGTGGGGCCCTGGCTCTGTGTGCCTGAGGCAGGCATTTCCAATTCTCCAAGGCACCTTCATCAAGTGACCTGCAGCAATTGCAGGATTCTAAGGGCTTGCTGATCGGAAGGTTGGTGGTTCGAATCCCCGTGACGGGGTGAGCTCCCGTTGCTCGGTCCCTGCTCCTGCCAACCTAGCAGTTTGAAAGCACGTCAAAGTGCAAGTAGATAAATAGGTACCGCTCTGGCGGGAAGGTAAATGGCGTTTCCGTGCACCGCTCTGGTTTGCCAGAAGCAGCTTAATCATGCTGGCCACATGACCTGGAAGCTGTATGCCGGCTCCCTTGGCCAGTAAAGCGAGATGAGCGCCACAACCCCAGAGTCGGCCACGACTGGACCTAACGGTCAGGGGTCCCTTTACCTTTACCTTTAAGCTACTGTCAGCTATTAAGGCAGAAGTGAGGTTTTTTCCCTAGTCTAAGGGCCAAAATACAGTGGACGCTCGGGTTGCGAACGTGATCCATGCACGTTTGCAACCCGCAGTGTTCGCAACCCACATCTGCACATGCGCAGGTTGCGATTCGGTGCTTCTGCGCATGCGCAAGGCGTGATTTAGCGCTTCTGTGCATGCACGACCGCCAAAACCTGGAAGTAATCCATTTTGGTACTTCCGGGTTTCGGCTGTCCACAACCCGAAAAAATGCAACCTGAAGCCGCTGTAACCCAAGGTATGACTGTACTTTCTGCAGAGCCTTCTAGGGGAGCACATGACAATGGTGGATTCAGCCAGAAGCAAAACAGACAGAACTCCTACCTCTGTAGAAAGGAACACATTATTGCACAAGCAACCCTAATTCAGATCATCCAGATGCATGCACATTTATTTAGGCTGGCTTCTGCAGCGATGTCAGGATCACACAGGCAGTGGAGCCACTTTCTGCATTTTGTGCAACGCAACCGGCCTCAGCAGGAGAGTCCCAGAGTGACATTTTGAGAAAGAGAGATTGTTTAGGAGCTATGATTGGAAAAGGAAATGCAGCAAAACCCCGCACAGCGTGGGTTACACACTATATATGGTAAATGAGAGTTGTTGGTTTGACCTGGACATCCGCAATGAGAATTCCAGTTCTTGCACAACCTGACAGCAGGGCAAGCAGCAAGCATGGTAGGGTCTTCCTTTTTTAATCCCACATTTACAACACAAACGATATGCTCTGTTTTTGCCAACCAGAGGTGTCAAGGATTCTGACTGCGTTATACTCATGTTATGCTAGTGGCAGTGGCTACCAGACCAACAGAATGCATTGAATTGATCTGCCCATCAACTAAACCAGGGTTAGAGATGTTGGAGAAAACAGAAAATGAAGAGGAAATTGTCAATGCCGGACATTCCTTACATGTCTATAATCAATAAGTATTCGCTGTTGTTGATGACAGATCCTTCCCCCCCCCCCCCGAACAAAAATTACAGCGTGTTTCCCTCACATTGAAATGAATGGTGTGGCAATAATGACACCATTAGTTACATTCAATTTACATACATAATTTTATTACATTGAACAGAGGGCAACAAGACAAATAATTTAATATTTAGCAGAAGCTGAACTGCAGAAAAATGGAAACATTTCTGATTGCACAAAGGCAGGTTGGAACTGCTGCTTCTTACACTACATGCCTGGCTGGGGAGGGGAATGACCTAAGAGTGGGAAGGTGCAGTTTTCATACCCATTGCAATGTGGGGCCGGCCATGGGAGTCCAGCTCAACATTGTGATGGAGATGAAATTCTTCCCCTCCCTGCTCCTCAGATAATCTGAAGAACAGGGAAGGGGCAATAAGACAACCACCAACCCAAGAGCTGATCTGCATGCTCAATACATACAGGATGAGGTCTAACCTTTATGCACATGTTGTGCAAGCAATCAGGATGAGACCCAATAAATGAGTCATTTGAGGAGCTCTCCATGTGCTTACATGATTGTGTTGTGTGTGTGTGTGAGAGAGAGAGAGAGAGAGAGAGAGAGAGAGAATGTGCCCTTGCCCACTGATGAACTTTACCTTTTTGGCCCCACCTACTGCTGGCCCTCAGAGGATTGGGAATGAAGGAATGTGGCTCTCAGGTTAAAAATGACTCCCCAACCCTGTAACAAGCTATTCATTTTCTACCACCTCTCCATTTTGTGCCCAAAGACACTGCAGGTGAGGGCAGGTAGGTGGGATGACTTTTGAGTAACAACATGAGTTACCTGAATGCTTCGATTATGTATGAACTGACAGCGGCTCCCCCACTCACAGGGTTTGGCTTCCAGATCAAAGCAACGCTGTTTTTGGTGACGTCCGTGACCAGAGGTGCAGAGGGTGGACCTGGGAGAAGGCTTGGCTCCGGAAGCTGAGTCTGGAGGTCAGCCCCGTTCTCTGCAGAAGCAAATGTGGAAGAAGAGAATGAGAATGGCAGAGAGCCCTAAAAGGAGGATCGGGGATCGGGTCACCTGAGAAGGGCTTTTATATAAGGGGCAAGCTGAATTCAGCCCTGCACAGCTTGCTTGCATAGTTGTCAGCCAGAAAACCTGTGGTCTATCAATGTGTTTTTCCTTGACAAAGCAAGAATGCATGCTCAGAACAATTAAGATATAAACTATCTGTGTTCTAACAGGACCTGAGAATGCACTGATGTGGTTTTTCGGGAACCCCTGTGTAAAGCCAAGACAACCACCTGCTGTGGGCAAGGCGAGGGAATGTCCATGCCCCTACCTTTCCTGGGGAAAAGAACCTTCTCTTAATTTAGGAGGCAGAATCAGCCACTTCAAGAACTGCTAATGTTGGCTATATTTTATTTTCCCAGCACATCTGTAAATAAGCAGCGGCTCCCAAATTACTGGGCGCCGGGGGCTTGCAGTGAGATTGAGACTTTGCTTTCTTACTGGGGTGTTTGTTTTCCAAAACCAACCTTGGAGAAATGGAAGCTCTCCTTGCATGCAAGGGAAACCACCCCTCTAAAAAACCTTCTGTGAGGTCTGAGAAACCTGGCTCATCATCACATCTCCACATCAACATTTATTCCTTGAGGTGGTTTTACATTTAACAGCCTGGCATGGCTCTCCAAGGCAGGAATGTGCTTGCTGGGCTTAAAATCAGAGGGCAGTTTATTGGTTTTTAAATGAGCTGTTCCCACAGGCGAATGCAGACAGGGCTCCTGTGCTAGGAGGCAGGCAAAGTCCTCTGCTCCAGGGACACATGTGAGCCTACAATTGCAGGCCTGGAGAGATGACTGTGGCTTTGTGAGTCCAAACCCCACAACAGCTGCCTGGGCCAAAAAATTAATCCACTCATCCTTGCATGGAGTGTAGAAAGTGGTGGGTACACAGCCAACCAGGGTTAAAAGAAAATGCATTTTATACTGAATAGTGAAGCATGCTCTGAAGTTGACCTCTTTCTACTGCAGAAGAAACACAATTCAAAGCATGACATAGCTAAGGGCCAAAACTAGATGTGATGTTAAATGCATCTGTGCACTCAATGTGAAGTCTATTTTTAAAAAAATGCAAATAACATTAACTGATGGTGGGATTATCAGAATCACAGCAGGCCTGGAAGGGAAGTTTTGTCGCCTTTCCTGAGTTGGAGGGTGACTGTGTGAAGCAAGGACCATCCTGGGCTCGTGGAAGCTCTTCATGCATTTCAGAACCTTGGCTTTCCAGGGCTCTGAGATGCACACTCTGCAAGTTCAGGAGAGTGACAGGATTCAGGCCTGCCAAGACCATGAACCTGAGATCTCCTGTCCCAGGGCTTGGAGATGCCACCCCAGCAGATGGGTCTCTGGGCTGGCTCTCCAACATGTCCCCACATCTCCCCCAGAGCCACAGGATGAGAGGAGATGGAAACCAGGCATTGCCCAGCAAGCTGCATGTGAAGCTACTCGGGAGGAGGGGGAAACCACGTGCAGAATCAGGGCCTGACTGACAGCCAGAAAGGGGTGGAGCCTCCAGCTCTTACATAGGTTTGCAGTCTGAGTTGCTTTCATCACAGTTCCGAGGTCCAGCCCCACGGACTTGGGGAAATGGACAGAGGGTCCCTGCTTCTAACAGTTGTCCTCCAAGTCACGGAGGCCAACGGGAACAATGATGGGTACATCATAGGTGCCTGTAGCAACTTTTCTAAGGGGAGGAGCAAAGTAAAACACTGAAAGTTGGGAGGAGGCTGTTTTCTCAAACTATTAATAAAAAGTGTCTGTACCTTTTGCCTCATATCTCAGGTTCTACAAGTGCTAAAAGCTTACTCCTTATTTTAAAATAAAAGTTGGGAAACTGGGGATTGTGGTTCTTCTGTGGGGAGGCAACTGTCCCCTTGACACTGCCCCCCCATCTCATGGATACCAATGCATGCTCATCTTCACTGCCTCTCCCCGAGTGCCCAGTTAATGCATTTAGAGGATGTCTGAAGAGGTCCAATAACGTAAACCTCATGCATTTGAGTCCACTTCCTGCCCTTGCCTCAACATCACTGACCTTGCACTGCCAGAAACCCACTCCATCTTGTCTCACCGGTTGAACTGGTAGCGATGCAAACGTACAACCCCGAGTCTGAAACCTGGAAGATGCAGAAAAGGGAGGATGTTATTCATTTCCACTGACAGCTCACTGCAGCCACAGCTCCTGTTCTGGAGTGTTTCACCTTCTGGTATGCAGGCAGTAGATATTGTATAGATCTCCTTCTGTGTTTTTGTGTTGGGACATGGGGTAGGGGAATCCACATTTCATCCTAAGAAGAAGTCCTATGCATTTTCTCAGAGTACTAGGAGAAGTAGGATGTGTGAACTTAATGGAAGCAGACTGCAATACAACAAACCCCAGCACTCATGTTCATCTTCATGCCACTTTCCACTACTGTCACGGTGAGTTTCGGCACCTTTTTCTAGAAAAATAGCACTGTATATAGCCATCATAACTAGCAGTCATAACTTCCACGGATTTGTTTACGTGCTTCGCTTTTAAGCCACCCCCACATACAGTGGTACCTCAGGTTAAGTACTTAATTCGTTCTGGAGGTCCATTCTTAACCTGAAACTGTTCTTAACCTGAAGCACCACTTTAGCTAATGGGGCCTCCTCCTCCTGCTGCTGCACCGCCAGAGCACGATTTCTGTTCTCATCCTGAAGCAAAGTTCTTAACCCGAGGTACTATTTCTGGGTTAGCGGAGTCTGTAACCTGAAACATATGTAACCTGAAGCGTATGTAACCCGAGGTACCACTATATTTGGGTTGTGAATACTATAACTTATGTATGTGCCTTGCCCCTTTCTGCACTTTTCCCAGCTCTACAATTTCCCTTCTGAGGTCCGGTAATCAGAGCTGTGCACAGCATTCCAAGTATGGCTGTGCATGAAAGCCCAAGAGCTGGAACGTCCTCCGTTTTTAATTGCTCCTCTGGTGCAAATTCACTGAGCTGCCCTGGCCTCACCCCTCTAATCTTTAATATGGGGATAATAAAACTACCTGCCATATAGTAGTTATCTTTCATAATCCCTCCCTCCCACATAGACGGTTAATGATAAAGGCTGCTTTATTTATTTTTTTAAAAGTGGGTATCCTGCCAATATGAATATTTCCAGGGCAGCTAACATTTAAGATAGAAAAAACCCACCCAATTCAAACAATGAGAATAAAAAAATACATTAAAAAGGCAGAGCTAATAAAATGCAGGTGAAAAAAACACAATGGCACTTAAAAAATGAAGAAGTTCAGGATGACATTTTAAAAGGCCTGGGAAAATTAAACTAATAAGGTCTTTGCCTATTGCTGAAAGGACAGAAGGAATAGGCAGAGCATCCTCCAGATTAGTAGTATGGAAGCTGGGGCTGGGACTGATGGGAATTGGGGTCCAGCAACATCTGTGGGCCACATGTTCCCCAACTCCGCCACAGACAGAGCCCCATGGCCAAAAGGCCATCTCACTAAGAGCCACTCACCTAACCTCAGAAGTGAGGAGCACTTGGAGAAGATCCTCTAATGCAGGGGTTGGCAACCTAAGGCCCATGGGCCACAAGCAGCCCACAGGGGTCATTTAACTAGCCCACAAGCTGCCCCCGAACTCAGCCACCCTCTTGGAAAGTCCCCACATGCTGCGCTAAACTGGTGTGGCATGGCACGAGTACTCGCTTCCGTGGCGCCGGAAATCACGTCTGTGCATGTGCAGATGCCGGAAAACATGTCTGCCCATGAAAGGAGTGAACCAGCCCAGGAAAGGTAAACCTTGCCTCATCTTAGCACATGGGTAAATAGGAATATAAGAAGCTCCCTTCTACTGGGTGAGACTGTTGCTCCATATAGCTCAGTATTGTCTACACTGACTGACAGGCTTTCAGGCAAAGACCTTTCTCAGCCCTACTTGGAGCTGCTAGGAATTGAGCCCGGGACCTTTTGTGCACAAAGTAAATGCTTTGCCACTCAGCTGCGGCCCTTCACATCTGGGAGGAGGCGATCCCTCAGGCACCCTCAGGTCAATTCTACTTGGAAACAGACTGGAAGCTAGTGGAGGTGCTTCAGAATCAGGGATAAATGTAAAAGGCCTAGACGGTTAAGTCCAGTTAAAGGTGACTATGGGATGTGGCGCTCATCTCCTTTTGAGGCCGTGGGAGCTGGCATTTGTCTGCAGACAGCTTTCCGGGTCATGTGGCCAGCATGTCTAAACTGCTTCTGGCACAATGGAACACTGTGACAGAAACCAGAGCGCACGGAAACACCGTTTACCTTCCCGTCACAGCGGTACCTATTTATCTACTTGCACTGGTGTGCTTTTGAACTGCTAGATTGGCAGGAGCTGGGACAGAGCAACAGGAGCTCACTCCATTGTGGGGATTTGAACCGCCAACCTTCTGATTGGCAAGCCCAAGAGGCTCAGTGCTTTAGGCCATAGCGCCACCCGCATACCAGGGCTGGCAGTCTAGCCACAGGATTTTGAACTAATTGATGTTTCTGAGAATTGCTCCTTTGGAGAAATCCAGTCCTGTTATGACCTCAATAACTGTGGCTGGGCTGTCACTGCCTGTGAGAGGTTGCAGCAGGCACACCAGCCTCAGCTGGAGGGAAGGTGACATACCAATAAATGTATGCACGTGTATGTATGTATGCATGCACTGAGCTTTTAAACTGCCCTTCAGCAAGTAGATCCCAGGGCAGTTCACAATACAGTGCATAACACAGAACAATAAAATAATTATAAAATTAAAAAGCGACAAAACAACTGATTTAAACCACCAACACCACATCATTACAGACTACAAATCAGGGCTGACCAATCAGGCAGTGGTTGAAATTTTCCAGGCACATTTTGCACCTGGCTATTGGCCACTTGCGACCAAGTGAAGAAGCCCTGGAGCCAAGATGGCATCTGACATCTCCACCATCTGGAGACGCTTGCCTGGGGATCCTTGGATCTTGACTGTTTTCACACACTAGCAACACATCCTGTAGAATTTTGTCCATTATGGTTTATCTGCATAATCAGAATGAATTGTAGGAACCAAAAATACTAATTGAAAAATATGACTTTCGAACTGTCGTGCCCCAAAATGGCGATGAATCATTCCGTTTTGGTGACTGTAACCCTGGTTTAAGGAGCTGTTTGGCGCCTAGCTTACATATCTGAGTTTCTAACACTGAATTGATGATGGAGAATTGCAAATATGATATAGAAACCTGCCTTATGGCAACTCAGCCTATTTGCCTATCAAGCTCAGGATCACCTACTCTGAATGGCAGCAGCTACATCTTTGTGGTCTCTGGCAGAGGCCTGCCCCATTTCTTGCTACCTAATCTTTTGAGTTGCTGGTACCAGGGACCGATCCTAGGATCTTCTGCATGCATAGCACATGTTCTCCCATGGAGAATGAAAAGCAAAGGCCCTGAAATGGAGGTTGAGAATGGCTTGCAGCTTGCCACTGCTATGGGGCAGTGAGAGGGAAGAGAGAGGATCACTTTAATGTCCCCACCAGGTGGGCTCTGAAGCTGCAACTTGGGGACAGCTGCCCCACTTTTCCCCATGAATCAGAGTGGCCTGATGAGGCGGCCCGTCCTGGGGGACCATTAACTCATGCTAGTCCTCCAGTCCACCTGACAGCTCTAATTTTTTCCTGGGCAAAGAGCCACAACTGCTATAAAACGATGCTATTAGGCGCGCTGGGACCCGGCAGATGCATTAACCTTCTGACTCTGACACAATGAAGGCACAAAACTAACGTGAAATATTTCACTCCCCGCTGACTGCCGGCATCAATTTTTAAACAAATGTTTAGCGTGAGCTCTGTGTTTTGATAAGTAATTCATGAATAACCTCCACGTTACCCCATCGCCTGATCTGACTCCGGTGCAGCAAAAGGGCAAGTTGGACACACCCACCTTGGGATTCTTTGGTGGAGGGGAGAGAGCTATAGACTGTCCCCAAAAGCTCCACCTGAGCTCTTCAGAGTCAGGAGCCTCCTCACAGCCCAGAGCTATGTTCAAATTATGCACCAAGGAAGCATCTCTCCAGGATTTCAGCAGGGCTCTCTCCCAGCCCTACCTAGAGATTGAACCTGGGACCTTCTGCATGAAAAGCAGATGCTCTACTGCTGAGCTATAGCCTTTACCCAAAGGGCACAAGAAGAACAAAGGAGTTTGCCTTCCTTTGTGGTGTTCAGCCTCCCAAGAACGAGCCATGTGGCTTTACTGACAGCGGAACAAGGGCCAGACCAGAAATGATGTCAACTGCATGACTGTGCCCAATGCAGTGGCGTAGCATGGGCTGCTGGTGTCCAGGGCAGGCCCACACATGCTGGGATGGGATTGCACCGGGTCATCCCTCGCTGCCGCAGCAGCCCCACCCTCACTGGAGCATAGAGGGGACGCACTAAGCCACCTGCCCACCCACGCAGGGGGGTGTCCAGCTGGCTGACAAGGCCCTTGGCAAGTGGAGAGGAGCACAGGGCCAGGCTCCCAACAGTGTGTCCACACAGTCCCAACCTCATTGTTACCCTGCCACAACCCCATCCATGAAGATTGCAGCAATAGTGGTGATGGGAGAGCAGTTCAGTCCTATCCCATCAGTAGCTACAGGTCAGTCCTCACTCTCATAGTGGCCTCTTTTGAAAACTCATTGTGGATAGGAGATTTGCAGCAATTAGCTTTTGATGGGTCCCCAACCCCAAAGCATCCTAATAGATCAAGGTAAACTTTCACCTTGCCTAACTGCCTCATCTATAGTAAAAAAATTAAAGGGTAAAGGACCACTGGATGGTTAAGTCCAGTCAAAGGCGACTATGGGGTTGTGGAGCTCAGGCCAAGGGAGCCAAGGGTTGTGGCACTTTCAGACCAAGGGAGCCGGCGTTTGTCCAGAGACAGCTTTCTGGGTCATGTGGCCAGCAGGACTAAACCACTTCTGGCACAATGGGACACCGTGACGGAAACCAGAGCGCACGGAAACGCTGTTTACCTTCCTGCCACAGCGGGACCTATTTATCTACTTGCACTGGTGTGCTTTCGAACTGCTGGGTTGGAAGGAGCAAGGACAGTGCAACAGGAACTCACCCTGTTGCGGGGATTTGAACTGCCAACCTTCTGATTGGCAAGCCCAAGAGGCTCAGTGGTTTCAGACCACAGCGCCACCCATGTCCCAATTCATCAATAGTACTGAGCTCTGGAGGGAAAATGGTGAGAAAGCAAATGTTCGGCCAATCCTACCTTAGAATAATAGAATCTAGTTCAGGCTTCCGCAACCTTGGCCCTCCAGATGTTTTTGGCCTACAACTCCCATGATCCCTAGCTAGCAGGACCAGTGGTCAGGGATGCTGGGAACTGTAGCCTCAAAACATCTGGAGGGCCAAGGTTGAGGAAGCCTGATCTAGGCCAACCCTCTGCAATGCAGGAATCTCAGCAACGTGGTTCCCCATCCAATTTGAAACCCTACTGGACCCTGCTTAGCTTTGCAAATGTGCTAGCAGTTTTATTGCTGCACCACTAGGAGGGGTTCTGAGGGCTCCATGTTTGCACAAAATGCTTTTCTCCCTGGTTATCCAAGTGTTACGGGGTGCTACTTCAGGCACATTCCAATTCATTTATCGCAGCAGTATGGTTTACAACTTGGATTTCCCACTGGGATGAGTGGCACCACATTTCCCATCATCTCCTACCCCACCCCCCACCCCGCTATATTGTAAATATACATAAATAAGCTTGTAGTAGGGGAGATTATGTGAAGATGTCAGGCGACGTGGTGTTGGTTGAACCCGTGGGGAATCGGAGCTGTAAAACTACGCATGACTGTAATGCATCAAAATGCATGGGATGTGTCCCACCAGGTCCCTCTGCGCATAGAGGTAAATACTGGAGCCACAGAATGATACAGTTTGCCCTTCTGACCACTAGGATGTGCCTCTTCTGGAGCCTGATGCTCCAGATGTTTCCAGAGGGCTGTTGCTGTATCACAATTCCCACCTTGCAAAACTAAAAAGCATCCTATCAACCTATGGTTGAACATCCTGCTATTTGCTGGGCTACCTTGCTTCAGCTGGTGAGGGCCATGCTGGCTCCAGGTGGGTTTATATATTTTTTGGGGGAGGGGGGTCAAGATGCTATCTGTAGGACCCTCTCCAAGGCACAGCTGTCCATTTGCTGACCCTGTCCTTCTGGGCCCAATCCATGCAACCACCCAGAAGGAGAACTCAAAGAAGGTGGAGAATACTGCTGTATCTCCTTAACTCTCATCACTGCTTGCATGCTTGGCAATGGCAGATGAACACAAGAGGCTATGCAGCAGGAGTCTCCAGAGAGTGGGATTGGGACCCCTGTAGGTCTATGGGCTTGGGCTGGTGCCCCACAATGCCAACCCTTAAGGCCTGCCCTAACTGGGTGCACCTGGAGGAGGGCTTCAGACAACAATCTTCAGTGCATGGGTAGACCGATGTGGAGGAAAGTATTGCTGCTGCTGCTGCTGCTGCTGCTGCTGATGATGATGATGATTATTTACATACCACCTTTTAGCCTGACAGGGACTCAAAATGGCTTACAGCTAAGATAGAAACAGCTAAGAACATATTAAAAAGCAATCATTTAGGAACAATTAAACATTGTTAATTAAACATTAGTAGAATGTTTAGTATGATATATAATGTCACACAAGGTCATTACAATAAAAACATCACAGTACCAGCCCTTTCATTAAAAGCAGTCAGTTCCCAAAAGCCTCTTGGAACAAGAAAGTCTTCACCTGCTGATGGAAGGACAACAAGAAGTAAGCCAATCTATCTTCTCTACAAAAGGACTTCCAAAATCTGGGAGCAGTCACCAAAAAGGCCCTCTCCTAGGTTCAACATCAAGGTGGCACCTAAGCCATTTACAAAACAAAATCCAATTGCATAAGTATTTCCTTACTGTATATGTACATCCATCCATTCAATTCCACCAGCCACCAAATAACAGGAGTACAAAGCAAGACAAATTAAAATCTGCAGTGACCACGAGACAAATGAAGCAGCATCAAAGAAGAACCATAAAATCAAAACAAACCGCTTTGAAAGAGAGTTCAAGAGATGAAAAGATTCCAGGGATGATCAGTTACAATAAAGTCACGGAGCTGAACAATTGTGCTGGAAGCTGCAGCGTAGCATCAAGCTGAAAAGACCTGGCAAAGTACAAAAGGGATTTTCCTGGCACTAGGAAGTAGGACCTGGGAGTAGGGTTCAAATCCCCACTCGGCCATGAAGCTGACTGTGCGACTTTGGGCCGGTCACTGCCTCTCAGACTAACCTCACTGGATTGTTGTGGGGATTAAATGAGGAGAGAACCATGTATGTCACCTTGAGTTTCTTGGAGATAAAGCTGGGGTATAAATGCAATAAGTAAGGTTGTAGAGAGAGGCACCACTGAAAATACCCTTTCTCTCTTTTTTTTCAAAGATATTTATTGGGGTTTTACAAACAGAAAAAAGAAAGTAATTACAGAATAAAAAGGAAAAAATTACAAATACAAAAATACAAAAAAAACCCCCACAATACCTGGAAAATAAAAAAACAATTAGAAAAAAAGAAAAAAAGAAAAAAATCAATCTTTTCATATCTTATATTTTGTTTACTTGTTTCCTGACCTCCTCACACCTCCCTTTTTTGTATTCCAGTTCACATGGTTAATTCAGCAAATCCTTTCCCTCTTTGTTTTTATCTTAATTCTATTTCTTAACATATTATAGCTTCATATTTTCATCTGATTATCAATCCATTTTTTTACATACTCTTTTTAGCCTTGTTGCTAAAGCCGTTTCATTTCAATCCAATATCATTTTAACATTCATTAATTTTACATTGTTTCTGCAAATAGTCTTTTAATTTCTTCCAATCTTCTTCCACCAACTCTTCTCCCTGGTCTCGGATTCTGCCAGTCATTTCCGCCAGTTCCATATAGTCTATCACTTTCATCTGCCATTCTTCCAAGGTGGGTAGATCTTGTGTCTTCCAATACTTTGCAATAAGTATTCTTGCTGCTGTTGTAGCGTACATAAAGAAAGTTCTATCCTTCTTTAACACCAATTGGCCGACCATGCCCAGGAGAAAGGCCTCTGGTTTCTTGAAA
This sequence comes from Podarcis cretensis, assembly GCF_951804945.1. Classification (NCBI taxonomy): domain Eukaryota; kingdom Metazoa; phylum Chordata; class Lepidosauria; order Squamata; family Lacertidae; genus Podarcis; species Podarcis cretensis. Next base: position 33,702,388 of record NC_137185.1, on the reverse strand, counting down.
ACACCCTTTCTCTCCACTGTACAGTGTTACCTCGGGTTACATATGCTTCAGGTTACAGACTCCGCTAACCCAGAAATAGTGCTTTAGGTTAAGAACTTTGCTTCAGGATAAGAACAGAAATCATGCTCCGGCAATGCGGCCCCATTAGCTAAAGTGGTGCTTCAGGTTAAGAACAGTTTCAGGTTAAGAACGGACCTCCAGAATGAATTAAGTACTTAACCCGAGGTACCACTGTATCTCAGTTGGATACATCACTTGGGGAAGGGTCTCCGTTCATGATTTCAAGCCGTCTTCCCTGATCTGGTGCTTTCTAGATATTTTGACTGGGGTTCGTGGTAGGGAATCAACTTTGAGAGGGCAGGTGCCATGGCTCGGGTAGGTAACTATGGAAAGAGGCCATCCTTCAGATATCAAGGGTCCCAGGCCAAGAAGGGCTTTGAAGATCAAAACCAGCATGCTGAATTGAGCCCAGATATCACCACCACACCAGTTTCCTACCCTGAGTTGGGATAGGAGAGAGACCACACACATCACAAATGTTCTCAGAATGTGAGAAATCTCCCCACAAATGCTGTGTAGCTTATGTCTGGGAGATACTTGGCAATACTCTGCGAGTTGACCTTGAACGTCGCTAATGGAATGGTCGGTTTATTTTTAAATGTCACCACAATGAGACATTTACAGATTTCTGAGTCTTTGGAAGAAGACGGAAGAGTCTTCAGCAGAGGAGCTGACAATTAAAGAGAATTGTGGCTGCGAGAGGTTCAGTTAAAGAGGGTTAATTATGATCAAGCTCCCAGCGACAAGTTATGTATAACTTTCCCCATAATGGAATTTGCTGCAAAGTGTGTTTTCAGACTCAGCTGTGTCGCAAAGGGACTGATTTGGCTGGCTTGGCTCTTTGTTTATTGATATTCACTTTGTTAAGAGCAAGAAAATTGCATTCAGCTGTTTTTTAGCCAGTAAAACAAAGCAATTGCTTACTGCCTGTTAACAACATTAATGTCTTAATAAGCACACAGAAGCCTATGAGTCCATTCTCTGAGCCAGCATTCAGGAGGGTTGAACAATTCCTATACAGTTTTGAATCAGGCAATTACAGGCTTTCCTTTTTTTATCAAGTAATTTCATTACTTAGCAATTTACCACGATTATGAAAGCAAGCAATTCATCCCCTAACTACACTGTGGAATTCATTCGCTTGCTGGATGTTTCTTTGCCGGAGGGGCAGAATTCACCGTGAAGTAGCAAGCCATGATCTGGACACACATCAGAGCATTCACAAGGTTGGTTCAAATGAACTCAAGGCCACTGGGTACGAGGGAGAGAACTCGTGTTGATTTTATCATATAAGAGATGGGCACATGAATCCGCCTGCTGTCACAGATATTGCCACACAGGCCATATACCACTGATGTACCATCCTGTGGGCATAACTGGATGTGATGCTAAATGCACCTATGTATTTAAAGATGCAAACTGCATCTGCTGGGAGGAATGATAACTAACTGTGCCAGAAAAGGGGGATAGAGTCAACCACTTGTCAATCAGCGGATGTCATCCCAATATACGTACCTGTGAACCAACTGATATAATCTCCCAGGCTATGTGCATTTGTACATGGTTCTACTCCTACCTACAGTAGGACTACAACTCCCATCATCCCTAGCTAACAGGACCAGTCATCAGGGATGATGGGAATTGTAGTCCCAAAACAGCTGGAGGGCCAAGTTTGGCCACCACTGGTCTAGATCCAGCAGGGCTTTTCTTATGTTCTTAAGCCCAACAATAAGAAATGCCAAGAACATGCACTCTTTGCAATTTGTCAATTTTATGAGCATGGCAGGGATACAAAAATAAAATAGTTCTGCTGCTACAAGAAACAGAAACTTGTGTCTGCTGCTAAGGTGGAGAGAAGCAAGAAACATACCTGTAGGTTCATAATCTGTAGAGTTCCATTGTCCAATAGGCTCACTCTAGGGTCGCTGCCCACGATCCGCTGTCCATCTTTCAACCACTGGATGCTGGGAAGGGGGTTCCCAGTCACATGGCACTGCAGCTGTGCAGTAGAGTCTATGGCAAGTGTTTGATTGGTTGGTCCTCGGCGAATAATAGGCGGAATACGGTCCGAGGTCACTATTAGGCAAGGCAAGGCAAAACAAAAACAGCAGGGCACATGAAATTTAATGTATTTGTCTCAGCTGCAGCCCAGGTGAAAAAATTTACAGCAGGCAGACATTTCTAATAGAAGTTACCTTAGGATTTGAGGAGAGGGAAATGAGAGGGTGAAAGACAGCAAGATCACAAAGGCAAGAATTCTGAACCTGGCAGCTTGCATATGGATGCTGGGTTAAGGCGCTTACCTAGGTTGTTATTCTTTATTAATTAAATAGTGATTCTTAATTGTTTTTAATCCCATGCTCAGGATGACATGCATACACATACAATAAAGGCAACATGTCTCTGAATACCAGTTGCTAGCGATCCAGAAAGGAACAGGATTACTCTTCCTCAAGTACCATTTGTAGGCTTCCTAAAAAGATCTGATTGGCTGCTGTGGGGGAAAGGGATGCTGGTCTAAGGAGGTGCTTGGGTCTAATCCAGCAAGGACCTTCTTCTGTTCCTAATCTTGCCCCCCCTTGGTCATCAAAATAACCCTGCAAGGCAGGTTAACCTGAAAATGGTACAAGTCACCAAGTAAATTTCATGGAATTTGAACCCAGTTCTTCCCAGTGTTGGTTGAGCACTCTAACATAGGAAGAAAGGAAGCTGCTTTATACTGGACCTGACCATTGGTCCAGCCAGTTCAGTATCATCTACTGATTTGAAGTGGCTTCCCAGGGCTTCAGTCTGGGACATTCCCAGTCCTATTTGGGGACTAAACCTGGGATCTTTTGCACACAAAGGAGATGCTCTCCCACTGAACTAAGGTACTTCCCAGCATGAACCACTGCATCATGTTGGGAATAGAAAAATGCCTTTGCAGATTAAATCAACTGCAAATCATCTGTGTGCAGATAAAATCCATGCTTCTCCATTGTGTACAAAACCACACTTTCCTTGAGCCTGAGGGCAAGGACCATCTTAGAACTTTCATAAGCCACCCTGACAGCCTTTTTGGCTAAAAGGCAGGGTACAAATGCCTGTAAATCATGGGTAGGCAAACTAAGGCCCAGGGGCCAGATCTGGCCCAATCGCCTTCTAAATCTGGCCCGCGGACGGTCTGGGAATCAGCGTGTTTTTACATGAGTAGAATGTGTCCTTTTATTTAAAATGCATCTCTGGGTTATTTGTGGGGCCTGCCTAGTGTTTTTACGTGAGTAGAATGTGTGCTTTTATTTAAAATGCATCTCTGGGTTTTTTGTGAGGCATAGGAATTCATTCATTCCCCCCCCCCCCCAAATATAGTCCGGCCCTCCACAAGGTCTGAGGGACAGTGGACTGAGGGACTGCTGAAAAAGTTTGCTGACCCCTGCTGTAAATGAACAAAGTGGGACAATTTGTTTGATTGCTGGTCAGCTTCCCAGCCTTTGCTGTTCCTCTTGGTTGGCCATACCAATAGTACAGTGGTACCTCGGGTTATATACGCTTCAGGTTACAGACCCTGCTAACTCAGAAATAAAGGGTTAAGAACTTTACTTCAGGATGAGAACAGAAATTGTGCTCCAGTGGCGCGGCAGCAGCAGGAGGCCCCATTAGCTAAAGTGGTGCTTCAGGTTAAGAACAGTTTCAGGTTAAGAACGGACCTCCAGAACAAATTAAGTACTTAACCCCTATATTATACTGTGGTGTAACTTCCTATTATTTCCCAAACAGGACCAACACTTGTAGCATTTTCCCTCTCATGTGATGGGCTGCTTTCATTTCCGCTGGGCTGTGACATTTCTGTATTTCTGTTGTTCTCCCCCGCCCCCCCCCCCCAGAAGGGAAGTGATCTTTGCAGCATCTTATAAGCCTTTTATGTGACAGATTGCAATTTGCTCCTTTGCCGCCACCAAAGTTACAGGTGATGGGATTCATATCCATCAGCTTGTTTAGTAACGCGTAATTAAATAGTCAATTAAAGGCAAGTATTAATTGATTACCTGGAGATGTACTGCCTGGGAATGACAGGCAGCAGTAAATGTGTCAATGCAAACCTTTAATCTGAGCTATCACCTGCCTGCTCTGAAGGCACAGGAAAGAAATCGTCGAGTTACTAAATTATGTGTGCAAACTTTCCTCTCACAGCTAATAGAGGGAATACACAGAAGATTCCCTCTCCCCAAAAGCAGACTAGGAAATAATAAGAGGCAGCAAGTCTAGCTGGTTCAGCCTTGTGTTTTCCACAGTGTTGAGGAGCTGGATTCTTGCATGCCAAACATGAAGGCAGCATCCTTCCCAGTGTTTGCTCCAAGCATCTTATATCAATCCCTCTAATTCCAGTGTTCACACTGTGAGTGCCACTCCTTATGTAGCTGAAATGGATTCATCCATGCATGAGAGGGAGGTATTAGGCTGGGGGGAACCTCAAGATTTGCAGAACTACAAAAAAATGTCTGGGAGGGAATCAACAGTGGCCCCCTCCTCAAATACACACGACGACACACAGTTCCAGAGGCTTAACTCTGCAGGAAAACAGCCTTCGTCTTTGCTTGCACTTTGAAAAGCATAATTCTTGCTTTCCTTTCCCATCTCTCTTCTGCCTATCTGTCATCACAAACAAAGTGAAGCCATTACTAGGCTACGTTTTACACAGAAATTGCTTGTTATGAGAGAGGAAACACGTTAAGAGATTTCTTATTCAGAGACAAGGTGCCCATGTGGAATTAACATGGGGGAAGACCATAAATCATTTCCTATGGACTTGCCTATTATTTAACACAATAAGAGAAATCCGTATCGGCGCAGTGATACAAGACACTAAGAAGTAACCTAGTAATGAGAAATCAATTTGGCTGTTATTAAATACTTCTGCCTGCTGCGTTGTTTACACTAGAGGAATTTGCCTGGCAAGACTCGGCACACAAAATTAAGGAACAAAAAGGAAGAGATGTTGGGAAACGTTTCCACTAATTTGCAAGAATCACATTGTGCATTTTGGGTAAAAAAGGAAATTCATTTTGCTCTGGATTGTAGTTATGTAAATATGCTTTACATACTTCACTACTTGATTAGGTGGTGTGCTTTCCTAAAAGCGGATCAAGCAAAAGAGTGAAACTTGCCTCACAGCTTCTGTCATCTTTATTCATATACTGCACCCGTCAGTGGAGGATCAGAGCATTCTTAAGCTCTATCCCCCCCCCCCTTATTTGCGTGTTGCTTGCCGGATTGGGTTTCCAGACTGCATGGAAGCCTGCAAGACAGACTTGTCCTCTTCAGATGTCCACACACAATGTACAGGCTGGAGATGCTGAAGATGTCATGGGTAGGGACTGCATGGGTAGGTTTTGCCCGCTCCCCCTTGGTAATCTAATGGGGCCATCATTCTTGCACTCATCATATCCACTCCCCTGCTAATTTCTGCTTACCTAATCTGCTGTGCTCATCCATCAGCTTTGGGGGGGAAACAGCCTTTCATTGGTTCCTGCTTACTGGGAACCAAGTTCTATTTGATTTTGGATACAAAGATCTTTAAGAAATTGGCCTCTGCCTTGTTTTTGCTATGAGCCTTGCAATAAACAAAGCACCTTACCAACTGAAGAATGAGCACTGAAAATCACCGTATTTTTTGCTCCATAAGATGCACCTGACCATAAGACGCACCTAGTTTTTAGAGGAGGCAAACAAGAAAAAAATATTCTGAATGAAATAGTGGATGTATGATTTTTGTGGTTCATGCTGTGGCCACAGACATGTGATTTGACGGTGAGTTTGGGGTAGCCCAATGCAAAAATCCTGAGAATCCATGCGGCCCCACGCAACAGTGGGTGCATGATTTTTTGGGTGCAGGCTGTAGCCATGGACATGCTATGTGATCTGATGGTGAATTTGGGGTGACCCAATGCAAAACTCTTGAGGATCCATGTGCTTTGTAACCACATTTTTGCACCATTACAGCCCCAGGAAAGAGTGGATGCGTGATTTTTTTGGTGCAGGCCGTAGCCATGGACTTCTTTTGGCAGCAAAGCATCTCCACCGTAGCAGCATCCTAGAAAGCAAGGTCTGCTCATTTAGGTTTTGCACTCTCACTGTGTCTGTGTCTCTAGGGCTGTGGGTTTGAATCCTGACATTCCATAAGAATGTACGACTCAAACCCAAGTTCCATCTAGCCCAGAACCTGCCTTCCCACAACATTCAGCCAGACGGCTCTGCTAAACTCATAAAAGCAAGGCATGAAGGCAAAGACCTCTCCTGCTGCTGCTCTCAGGAACTGGTCTTCAGTGGCTTGTTGTCTTTGAGCACAAGGATCTACATAACCACGAAGAAGCTATTGATTCATCCTCTATGTATTTGCCTAAAGCCGTCCGCCATCAATGCATCTTGTGGCCATCAATCTATCCTGTGGCAAGAGGCACTTCTGTCTGAGGAACCTACAATATGCTCTCTGTGACTGCATACTTGTGTACCCATAGCTAAGTGGCAGAGCACATGTACTGCAAACATAAGGTCACAGGGTCAGTCCACAGAATATCTAGTTAAATGGATCTTAGCTACCAGGCAATGGGTAAGAGCTTTGCTCGAGAACTCAGAAAGACGAGTCTAAGCTGACAAGCTGGACGAATGGTGTAACTAATCTAAGGCAACCTTGAGGTGATTGCCACTTTTTAATGTTACTAATATCATGTAGCAGTCAACTACACTGTAGTTGTAATGGGTAACTTGGGCCTTAGGGAGGACTTATTGGTGCACTAACAGCTATCTGTCAACTCCAGAGATCTGCACAGAAGCTTTACTGACAGCCATGCCACAAACCAGCCCTTTAAGTAGTTGCTGACGTCTGTCTGTCTTGAGAGACAATGGAATGTGCCTCCAGGAGTGAACTCAAACCACTGCATTAGTAGCACCAAAGTGACCTACTGAGGGCACAAGCCTGGGCAGTGTTTATGGAGCTCCTGGGTTGCCTGGATGACAAGACCCTCCACTTGGCCTCGCAGATGTGGTCCAAAGGACAGCAGAGCAATACAGTTGGCACCAGCTTGGCTGCAGGAGTTGCCAGAAGAAGGCACACAGGATGCCATCCAACCATCTTAGGGACTCCACTCTGGATTTGTGTAGCCTTTTCTTCTCCCAAGGATATCACAGAAGGCAGGAGAGGTTTAGGATCAGATTTTTCCTTCTTCCAGATGGGCTACCTTCCCAGGTTGATGAGCCCCATCTGCCTCTCAATTCCCTCTACAGTATGTGCAAAAACCACCTTCTTGACCATTGGACTCACTATTGGCCTCATCCTCTCAACCTGCCAGAGCCTGTCTTTGCATGCAGGGAAAGTCCCTAACTCACTGAGGCTTTGAGACCCATTAGCTGTTCTCACCTGGTTTAGCCATTCCTGGTCAGAGCCATTCTCAGGGTGTGGCCACTGTCACATGCTGACAGCTTCTAGGAGCCACAGGTGAGGCCTAAGTGCAGGTGGGGGCCAAAGGTGGACAAACTACCCAAGAAAGATAGTTCCCTCCACCAGAGGTGCTACCCCGCCCCTAAAACCTCATCCACCTTTAAGTAGTGTATGTCAGCTAACAGTCTTATTAGCCCTGCTCAGCCCTGAACAATCTGTTTTCACTGAATGCACAGAGCCAGAGCAGAATCATGTCCACTGGGCTTGCCCCTAACTTCCATGTGTTCCACTGAACCTCTGAACTGAGCCCAGGTGTGTACATACAGCTTGTATATGTGATGCCTCACTCCATGTGGTCGGAGACTTGGCTTCTTGCAGAGTCTGAGGTCATATATAAAGAGCCCATACAACTTGGGTCATCTTCAACTAACTTCTACATAGAGTAGACCCACTGAAATTAATGGGCCAAAGTTAGCCATGCCTATTGATATCAACGCACGTGCTCTGAGCAGGACCAGCACTGGACACAACCCATTGTTTGGAGGTCTGGTGGAACATATGGAGCTTACAGCGAGGCTAGTGGGCCTGCTCCTGCCTTCTCCCCTCTCCATGTTTTCAACTAAGTTCTACTTAGAGTAGACTCACTGAAATTAATGAAGCTAAACTGGATTTAGAAGAGGCAGAGGAACCAGAGACCAAATTGCAAACATGCGCTGGATTATGGAGAAAGCTAGAGAGTTCCAGAAAGACATTTACTTCTGCTTCATTGACTATGCAAAAGCCTTTGACTGTGTCGACCATGGCAAACTATGGCAAGTTCTTAAAGAAATGGGAGTGCCTGATCACCTCATCTGTCTCCTGAGAAATCTCTATGTGGGACAAGAAGCTACAGTTAGAACTGGATATGGAACAACTGACTGGTTCAAAATTGGGAAAGGAGTACGACAAGGCTGCATTGTGTCTCCCTGCTTATTTAACTTATATGCAGAATTCATCATGCGAAAGGCTGGGCTGGATGAATCCCTAGCCGGAATTAAGATTGCCGGAAGAAATATCAACAACCTCAGATATGCAGATGACACAACCTTGATGGCAGAAAGTGAGGAGGAATTAAAGAACCTTTTATTGAGGGTGAAAGAGGAGAGTGCAAAATATGGTCTGAAGCTCAACATCAAAAAAACGAAGATCATGGCTACTGGTCCCATCACCTCCTGGCAAATAGAAGGGGAAGAAATGGAAGCAGTGAGAGATTTTACTTTCTTGGGCTCCATGATCACTGCAGATGGTGACAGCAGCCACGAAATTAAAAGACGCCTGCTTCTTGGGAGAAGGGCAATGACAGGCCTAGACAGCATCTTGAGAAGTAGAGACATCACCTTGCCAACAAAGGTCCGTATAGTTAAAGCTATGGTTTTCCCAGTAGTGATGTATGGAAGTGAGAGCTGGACCATAAAGAAGGCTGATCGCCGAAGAATTGATGCTTTTGAATTATGGTGCTGGAGGAGACTCTTGAGAGTCCCATGGACTGCAAGAAGATCAAACCTCTCCATTCTGAAGGAAATCAGCCCTGAGTGCTCACTGGAAGGACAGATTGTGAAGCTGAGGCTCCAGTACTTTGGCCACCTCATGAGAAGAGAAGACTCCCTGGAGAAGACCCTGATGTTGGGAAAGATGGAGGGCACAAGGAGAAGGGGGCGACAGAGGACGAGATGGTTGGATTGTGTTTTCGAGGTTACCAGCATGAGTCTGACCAAGCTGCGGGGGGCAGTGGAGGACAGGAGTGCCTGGCGTTCTCTGGTCCATGGGGTCACGAAGAGTCGGACACGACTAAACGACTAAACAACAACAACAACAACAAAGTTAGTCGTATCCATTGATTTCAGTGGGTCTACTCTAAATAGGGCTACCGCTGAGTACAACGCTATTTGCCTGACCATAGATTAAGGGTAGGCATCTTGGTGCCTTCTGGATGGTGTTGGGACTGCCACTCCCATCAGTCCCACCCAGCATGACAAAGGATCAGGGATGATGGGAGCTGGAATCTAACAACATCTGTGTTGGCCACCTCTGCCATCGGCCATAACAGACTGAATCTACGATTACAGCAAAACAGTTATGGACAGTGCAATTAAACACAGGCTTCCAGACAAAAGACTTGGTCATTAATGGGACTGCCATTCATTTGTCTGAGAAAGCCAGCGGCTGTGCTAATGAACTCAGCGCCCGGCCTGCCCTAGCTAAAAAGTGCTTAGCGCTTGTGCTTCTCTGGACGCTTGACGTTGGTGCCAGTTTTATTGTGGATCAATGCCATTGATCAGATGCGCTTGGAGGGAGCTTGCTCTGACACTATGAGAAATGACACTAAATAAGAGCCCTATTGAACAGAGGCAAACCAAGTCATGCAAGCGGCGAGAGGAAAGGGAAATGGAGGAGGTGGGTGGGGGGTGGAAGGGGAGGGAGGGGGCCAGAGAGCAGGGCATGAAGGATTAAGAGGGCACCCTTGGCCTCAGCCAGCTGCAGAAGAAGTCATGAATCGAAGCTGAAATATCGTCCTTACATCCTTCGGTCAGCAAACTGACATGAACATAGACAGACAGTGAAGAGGGGCAGGAGAATTGCAAGGCAGAGGTAAGAGATGGAGAATCAAGAAAACAAGTGGAGCCTGCAACAAAATGTTGCTGTGTGGAGTGCCCCGGGGTTCCAGCCAGCCAGTTCTGCTCTATTCCAGTATACTCCATCCCATTCCGTCCTCCCGAGTTTTCCATGGGTCTCCCATTAAGAGTCAACTATCATTCCAAGGTCAGACAGTGTGCTTAATAATAATAATAATAATAATAATTTATTTACACCCCGCCCTCCCCAGCCAAGACTGGGCTCAGGGCTGCTAACACCAAATATAAAACAATTGATTGAAATACAACTTAAAAAACAAGATTAAAATACAACATTAAAATGCAGCCTCATTTCAGCAGAAACTCAAAAACTTTTTTGGGGTTGAAAACGTCAAGTCTTCACCAAGGCTAACTATACAGACTGCTCCTACGTGGTCCAGAAAAAAGCCAGGGAAGTCCCAAAGTAGGAGCTCCGTCACAGAAGGAAAAAGGAAAAAAGGAAAAAAAGGAAAAAAGAAAGAGGGGGAGGGGATCAAGTTAATTCCAAACCAAAGGCCAGGCAGAACAACTCTGTGTTACAGGCCCTGCAGAAAGAAATCAGATCCTGCAGGGGCCTGGTCTCTTGAGACAGAGCATTCCACCAGGCCGGAGCCAGTGTTGAAAAGGCCCTGGCTCTGGTTGAGGCTAATCTGACTTCCTTAGTGGACCCAGGACCACTAGAGTGTTGCTATTTATGGACCTTAAGGTCCTCCGTGGGGCATACCGGGAGAGGCGGTCCCGTAGGTACGAGGGTCCTAGGCTGTGAAGGGCTTAGACTTCATGATGTTTCCCCTTTCTAGGGGTTTCCCCCCCCTCTCTCCACACCCCCCTGCTGCCAATCTTGAGGCTCTCCAGCTTGTGTTTGTGACCCCCAGGACTGTTGTAAGTAGGAAGGCAGGCATGTGGAGACTGAAGGAGGGCAGAGCAAGTGAGCTGCGGACCTCATGAGATGACCAGCAATGGCCACCCTAGGACCATCTGTAAATGGCTTTGAACTCTTTGGAGAAGCGCAGGGCAAGCCGTCTCCCCTGCCCCCATCTAGGATTCTGACTCACAGGGAGTTTCATGTGGTGTCGGGTTTAACATCCTTTGAACTCCTTGTGTTGTCTTGGGTTCCCCTTTTCACAGGAAGGTTTTGATGCTGTTCTGAACTGTCTGGGACTTCCAACGCTTTTGCTCGGTAAACGGATACCGTTGTGAAGCGTTGAGTCAACATAACAGCCAGGAGATAAGTAAATCTCCTTGGTGCAGTTTTTCATTCCCTGACATGAAAGAAAACAAAGAGGAGCACAGCCAGCTGCCTTCTTCCAAGTCAAGAACATTGGTAAATCTAGCTCAGCACTGTCTACACGGGCTGGCAGCAGCTCTCTAGGGTTTCAGAAGGGTAGGGTTGCCAAATGTCCAGAATTTCCTGGACATACCTGGACATACCTGCAGTCGGAAGCAGCATCCGGGCAGAAATCGCTAAAATGTCTGGAAAAATCCGGATATATGGCAACCTATGTTGGCAGTGTCAGTTCTGGAGATTTTTGCAACAACTTTGCAAAAGAAAGGGGATGTGGGTGGTGCTGTGGGTTAAACCACAGAGCCTAGGACTTGCTGATCAGAAGGTTGGCAGTTCGAATCCCTGCGATGGGGTGAACTCCTGTTGCTCAGTCCCTGCTCCTGCCAACCTAGCAGTTCGAAAGCACGTCAAAGTGCAAGTAGATAAATAGGTACTGCTCTGGCGGGAAGGTAAACGGCGTTTCCGTGCGCTGCTCTGGTTCGCCAAAAGCGGCTTAGTCATGCTGGCCACATGACCCGGAAGCTGTACGTCGGCTCCCTCGGCCAATAAAGCGAGATGAGCGCCGCAACCCCAGAGTCAGCCATGACTGGACCTCAAGGTCAGGGGTACCTTTACCTTTACCTTTGCAAAAGAAAAAAAAAGGCAACACAAAAACACACACAAAAGCAAAAACTTTTGTGTCTGGATTTTCACTTTTTGAAATATGGCAACCCTACAAAAGGGGGTCTCTCTCACTCCTAGTTGGGATTATTTTCATGCAAAGGTTATACTCTATCATGGAGCTATAGCCCTTCCACAAGAAAGGGGCATATTTTAAGTGCACATACCTCCTTATCTCCCAAACAGTAAAGAAAATGTATTTAACCTTATGCAATATTTAATAACAATAATATTAAATTTGTAAGGCTGAAATGCCACCTCAATTTAAATCACTTCCTGATGGTTGCTACCCTCACATCTTTCACCCTGGTGATTTCTTCCATAACCTGCTGCTCTACAGATTTTGTTGGACTGCAATTCCCATCATCCCTGACCACTGGCCATGCTGGCTGTGGCCTGATGGGAATAAGAGTCCAAAATATCTAGAAAGCCCCAGGCTGGGGAAAGCTGCTCTTGATCTGCTGCCCTCCTTAGCAGCAAGACTCAAGGGGAGAGGGCATCAGTGCTAGATTTTCTATGCTGCATACATGAGAGATCTGGCCCCTTCTAATCCCCTGAAACTCAAACCCCAGAGGTGGCCAAGCTTCACATCTGCCCAGCAGCCCAGCGAGCTCACAGGCTCTGCCCATTATTTACAACCCTAATTACTCTCTATCGACTGGGAAGCAGCGAACGGACAAAGGGCGCTCGAGAGTTCACACACAATTGAATTTCCCAGTAACAATCAGCAGTGAAAGCGCACGCAAGGGGGCGGAGGGGGAGGGGGACGCGAGAGAAAATCAATCAAGGCAAAGGAGCTGGCTTCAGACAGGGATCATCTGTCGCACCTGCCAAGCTTCCAGCATGAGGGCCCTGCGCCCGCCGCTCATCCGAGGAGATGGATCGCCGGCACGTCCTCCCCTCCTGCCCTGCCAAATCTCCCACGCAGCAGACAAACGGCTTGACATCATATTCGATGGCATGTGGGTGCAACCCACGAGATTGTACACAAGTCCCAGCTGCCTCTTCCCTCCTCCCTGAGTGTTAGGGAGGAGGGCGGGGGAAGATAAGGCGTGATTTAGCTCTTCTGTGCTGACGCTGAAAGGTGGCAACAGACACTTGTCCACTAGCTGATGCCTCCCTGGCAAAATCACGTGCCTGATGTGGACACACTCGCAAGAAGAAGTGTCAATGCGCAACACACACACACACACACACACACACACACACACACACACATGCAAATACACACAGAGCCACGTCTCCCGTGAGCTGGAGCAGTTTTGGAAAGTGTGTGCCTTTTCTTGTTGCCGTAGAAACCCAGCTGGCAATGCTGCGACTAAATGAGGATTTCAGGGTTAGAACCTCCTTTGTCTTATTAATCCCTCCCAATTGTCTGCCGCCAATGGATCAGGTGTTTCTGTTAAATAATAATAATAATAATAATAATAATAATAATAATGGAGAGGGTGGAGGGGAGGACTCTGTTGAGAGTAGAGGATTGCTCCCTGGGGAGAAGCTCAGAGGTAGGGGAATAAGGCAGTACAAAGCCTTTCATTTCCAGGTCACCAGTTCAACAAGGTGATGGTTCAACAAGGTCTATTTGGCACAAGAATGTATATGGCGGCTTCTGAGGCTCTCTAGACAGGGCCAGCCCTTGGAATGACTCTCTAGTCAGATCTTCCTTCTTTCCGGGGAATGAGTTTGGGGATTGGGGGGGGGGAACAACTCCTCTCGGGACATGACCAGTAACACTTGTGGAAGAAGAGCCTGTAGTGCTAGTATTTCTTTGGCCTGAGGAGGCTGCATTGCTCTCCTCTGACTCACCTGGAGTACTGTGTCTAGTTCTGGGCACCACAGTTCAAGAAGGACACTGACAAACTGGAACATGTCCAGAGGAGGGCAACCAAAATGGTCAAAGGCCTGGAAACAATGCCTTATGAGAAACGGCTAAGGGAGCTGGGCATGTTTAGCCTGGAGAAGAGGAGGTTAAGGGGTGATATGATAGCCATGTTCAAATATATAAAAGGATGTCACATAGAGGAGGGAGAAAGGTTGTTTTCTGCTGCTCCAGAGAAGCAGACACGGAGCAATGGTTCCAAACTACAAGAAAGAAGTTTCCACCTAAACATTAGGAAGAACTTCCTGACAGTAAGAGCTGTTCGACAGTGGAATTTGCTGCCAAGGAGTGTGGTGGAGTCTCCTTCTTTGGAGGTCTTTAAGCAGAGGCTTGACAACCATATGTCAGGAGTGCTCTGATGGTGTTTCCTGCTTGGCAGGGGGTTGGACTCGATGGCCCTTGTGGTCTCTTCCAACTCTAGGATTCTATGATTCTATGATTCTATGACTCTAAGGACTCCAGCTCAGAAGGCCATGGTCTCTCTCGTTTTACAGAAGTCAATGACTTCTAAAGCATGCTCTGTCCCTTTAAATGAAGATGCTCCTCTCATGGAAGATGGAGCTAGCTACTGGGATGCTGAAGGCTCCTATTTGAGTCTCAGTCGAAGGCCGGCTGTTGCTGAAACAACATCTGAGCTCTGCTGTTATGTTAAAGCTGCAGGCTGGGCCCTGACTGGAGCTGTCCATGGTACTACTGATGCATTGCCCCGCCCCAGCTCTCTTTAACGCCCGCAAAATACCGGTAACTTTTCTATTCTGTCAGGATAATGCAGGCAATTAAGAATGCATCTTTTCAGAATAGCTTGTTTCTGGTTTTAATTTTTTTGTATGGTTTTATGCACATACGGATCTCAACTGCAAAGGAATCACATGATATTGGGCCCACAATTCTAAACACACAGCTCCTGGTGGATATGAGTCGTGCATCTGAGCCATTAACAGGGTCACCCGCAGAGACCTTAGTGGTTGGGCAGGGATATAGGGGATTGGCAGCCTCTGAGGTGTCCCAGGCTCAAATTGCTAAGGGCCTTGCAAATTAACACAAGAACCTTGAACCTTCCCCAGGAATGTATGAGCATCACGTGCGGACTTTTGAGCACTGGAGTTAATGTGCTGGCGATAGTGTATCCCCACAAAACTGGAGCCCCTGGACCAAGGGTAGCTCCACATAGAGCGCACTGAAGTAATCAAGTCTCGAGGTTACCAACACATGCCTCTTATGACATCTTGCCCTGCACCATATTGGATTTGTAGAGAAGATAGCTTCTTAATAAAGCATACCCTGCTCAGTGCAGAAAATGCCCAGTGTGACAGCAATTTGATTGTGCTGTTCTTTCCGTGGCTAAGTTGTTATTTACGAATATACGCCATGAAATTCCACCCACCACCCTCCTACTACTCCCACTTCTACCTACGTAACTTGACAACATTTCATTAAATAATTGTTGATTTTGATGAAGCACAGCTTGCTTGGGAGAATGGGAGGCGGGGGGCAGGGGAGAACCCCCCCTCAAGTCCTATTGTTAGGTGGTGGTAATGAAGGAAATTGCCTACACAGCTATTCTTTCTCTTTCCCTCTGAACCTCCCCCACCCCTCCAATTCTTTCCAGTGATTGTAATAAAAGTGAAAGGTTTTCTGATCAAGCCAAGCCCCTTCTATGCTTTCCAGGCATCTGAATATTGCCAAGGAAACATAGACAAAATGATATTAGCAGCAAGATGAAAAAGGGGACTGCTAGGGCTCAAGACGTGGGTGGCACTGTGGGTTAAACCACAGAGCCTAGTACTTGCCGATCAGAAGGTCGGCGGTTTGAATCCCCACGACGGGGTGAGCTCCCATTGCTTGGTCTCTGCTCCTGCCAACCTAGCAGTTCGAAAGCACGTCAGAGTGCAAGTAGATAAATAGGTACCGCTCCAGCGGGAAGGTAAACGGCGTTTCCGTGCACTGCTCTGGTTCGCCAGAAGCAGCTTAGTCATGCTGGCCACATGACCAGGAAGCTGTGCGCCGGCTCCCTTGGCCAATAAAGCGAGATGAGCGCTGCAACCCCAGAGTCGGCCACGACTGAACCTAATGATCAGGGGTCCCTTTACCTTTAGGGCTCAAGAAAGGTTCTTCAGTGATTTGGTGTGCAATTTCCTCCGGGTAACAGCTGACGGGTGTGCAACCTGTGGATGTCTGTAACTTGGACTACAACTTCCATCAACCCTGACCAATAAGCATGCTGATGGGAGCTGGAGTCCAACAAGGTGTGGAGGGCAATTGGGTCCTTCATTCAGGTAATGGCCAAACAAACACTGAGACTAGGGGACGACAAAACTAAAGGAATGGCTGGTCACTTCCTCCCTTTTCAGAAAGCTCTGGAGGGATCAGTGTTTTGGGGGGCAGATGCATATTCTTAACTAGTACTCATAGAAGTGTAGAGTTGGAAGGGATCATAAGAGTCATCTAGTCCAGCCCCCTGCAATGCAGGAATTTCCCCCCCAAAGCAGGGTTCGAACCCACAACCCAGAGATTAAGAGTCTCATGGTCTATTGACTGAACTACTGACAATGAACCACACACTGGTGTCATTCTTTAGGATACACCATGTCTTTTCTCTCTTATTTTTCAAAAAAAAATAATTTTCCAAAATAATAAAACTTTTAATAATAACTGGGTACAAGCCTAGTTATATAATACAATCTCCACAAAAACAACAACATTGCATTGAGTACGTTGTGTCATTTAAAACATGTTCTTAAGTCATTAATGGTTAATACAGTGGTACCTCAGGTTAAGAACTTAATTCGTTCTGGAGATCTGTTCTTAACCTGAAACTGTTCTTAACCTGAAGCACCACTTTAGCTAATGAGGCCTCCTGCTGCTGCTGCACCGCCGCTGCACGATTTCTGTTCTCATCCTAAAGCAAAGCTCTTAACCCGAGGTAATAATTCTCGGTTAGCGGAGTCTGCAACCTGAAGCATATGTAACATGAAGCGTATGTAACCTGAGGTACCACTGTATAGCATCACCACCGACAAATTTCAGCTGATGGGGCAGAGAACTGTTATCTTCTTCCATTCCATATAAAAGAAAGGTGAGTCAACAAAGCTATCTCTCTAAGCAACACCTTTGCTACTCTTCTAAGCCAGGTTAGTCGCTCTGAGATAGTTACATCCCAAATGCTATTGAACCATATCTTGAGGGGTAGCTCAGCCTGAGAGTTCCAAAAATATGCTAGCACCAAACGTCTGGACATCAGTAAAAAGAACACTAAATCTTTATGTCAGATGGTGAAGTCAGAATCTATGTTTAATGAAAGCAGGGCTAAAGCTGGATTTGGTGAGTTCTCCATTACCCAAGAAAAACCAACAAGATCTAAGTTTGCAGAGCCTGTTGCCCCTCCTGCAAAAAATAAGAAAAATAATATCCTTGTTGTTTATATTCTAGGATTTGTCTGAGATGTTATTTTCAATGCTCCCATGTAACCCAAACGGACAGACCCTATAAAGCCCAGCCCTTGTAGGTCTTAGGGAAATGTCAGGAGAAAGATTCTTGAGGTCATTATTGGGGTTGGGGGGCTTGCAAAGCCCATGTACCTGAGAAGTCTTTTCTTAGAATCGCAGACTTTTAGGGCTGGAAGGGATCTTTGAGGACATCACACCCAACCCACAGCCCAGCGACCATAATATGCCTCTCTGAAATTTCCACTCATGTGTTTTAGTCTTGCCCTCTTATCCTCTCATTTCCCCCAGCTGCCTCCCCCATCATTACTTTCTCAAATATGCATTTAAAAGAAGGAGAGAAACTGCTCTAATGTAACAAACTACTTAAGATTCCATCAACTTATTTTTTCAGTTTGACGCTGCGGGTCATGTTAGTAGCAGCATTTCATTATTTTTGGTTAGATACAAAGGCAAGATGTTGATTTAAATATGGGGCGATGACAGTAAAAAATAGTTGTGAATCATATGCAAAAATATGGATGGAAGAGAACGTGAACAGCAATCTCTCCCCCCCCCCACAGACCCTTAGGGTATCCTCTTACATTTTAAAAATAATAATGGCGTAACAGGTTCAAACCATAGAATGGATGGTTGTCAACATGCCAGGGGCTCATGCCATCCTCTTTGTTACAACAGCTTTCCCCACTTCCTGTTCAGCAGGAACAGAAACTTGTCAAGGTAATGTCTGAATAGGCCAATACAGTGGTACCTCGGGTTAAGAACTTAATTCGCTCAGGAGGTCCGTACTTAACCTGAAACTGTTCTTAACCTGAAGACCACTTTAGCTAATGGGGCCTCCCGCTGCTACCGTGCCGTCGGAGCCCGATTTCTGTTCTCATCCTGAAGCAAAATTCTTAACCCGAGGTAATATTTCTGGGTTAGTATGTAACCTGAAGCGTATGTAATTCGAGGTACCACTGTAACGGTTTATGCCTGCCCATCCATTTTTATTTTATTTCATAGAATTTGTATGCTACTTTAAAAAAAAACCTCTATGTAGTTCACAAAAACATACATTAATGTTATCTATAAAAGTCAGAGTTTAAAACAAGTTAACCTTAAAGAAAAAAAGGCAGTTAAAATATACGTTACAAAAAAAAAACAAAAAACCCCACACACTTTAAAACATGTACCAGTTTTACATATCAGGGTAAGCCCGACTTAAGAAGAAGGTTTTTAGCAGCTACCAAAAATAGTACAGTGAAGGAGCTTGCCTAATGTCAATGGGCAGGGAGTTCCAGAGTGCAGGTGCTGCTGTGTTAAAAAATTGACTGCTTACAGGCGCGGAACAGACATTTTAGCAATCAGACTATGGGATCTGATTCAGGTTTTGAGGGCAAGTGCGAACCTAGTTGGCTAATTTGGACATTGCAGCAAACTATGCTTATCGCTAAATGGAGAGGAAGCTGTGAGACAGAGGAAAGTGGTGAGAGGAGCTAATGCCAGAGGCTTATTTCCAATCCTCTAAACCAGCAGTTTTCAACATGGGGTGCCTTGAATGAGAGTCAGGGGTGCCTTGGGCAACACCGGCCTTTGTCCCTCTTTCCTTCCCTCCCTCCTCTGATGTCCTCTCACATCTCTGCTGCCCCAAGGCTGGAGAAGTATCTGAAGAAGTGTGCATGAACATGAAATCTCATACCAATAACAAACTTAGTTGGTCTCTAAGGTGCTACTGGAAGGAATTTTTTTATTTTGTTTCGACTACAGCAGACCAACACGGCTACCTACCTGTAGCCCCAAGGCTTGTTTGCCTCATGTCCACCTTTGGCCAGTCTCTGTCAGGCTGCTAAGGCTGGGGGGCACCCTTTTTCCAGCCCCCATGGGGTGGCATGAGGAGGCACCTCTCTTTGAGGGAGGGGGTGGAGACTCAGAGACACCCAAGGAGAGGGGAGAGGAGGCTGAGGGAAGACTCCACAAGGGAGGGTGTTCGAAAAGGGGCGAGGGGCTGCCAGCTCTACAGGCAAGGGGTGACATAACTGGGCTTCTGAGGCTCAGAGTGTGTTTCCTCAAATGGGAGCCGCAGAAAGAATGTAGTTGGTCAAGGGAGCTGTGGACTCGAAAAGGTTAAAAACCTCTGTTCTGAACTATGGTTTGGAGGATCATTTGAATTGAGCCACTGTGACTCTCTAACAAATTGTTTTTTGTGATTTATGACTTCACGATTCTCACCGACAACGTGATTCTAACTATCTTGCTCGGAAATGTTTTACTAAATTGATAGGAATTTACTCCCAGGTAAGGGGGGTCAGGGCTGCAACCTCTCTCTCTCTCTCTCTCTCTCTCTCTCTCTCTCTCACACACACACACACACACACACACACACACACACCACTATCACCATGTTTAAGGCAGGAGCCACTCTCACTTCCAGCTAAGTAATAAATGAAATTGGATCCAAGAATTGCTAAACTGTGAGTCATCCCCAGAGGCTGAGAAACTTTGGGATTACTCCCTGCCTCCTTAATAAGCGGCTATTTGATTTGAAGGAACATGATAAGCATGTCTGTGCATTACTTGCCTTGCCCCCCCCCCCCAGGATTAGGGAAGCATTTCCTCCCATTTAAATCTGTGTGGAGTCAGTGTACATCAGCGCCTCTCGCTCCAAACTGTCCCAGGCGTGAAAAATTTATCTTCCACTCGCAGATAACTTACCATCTTCCACTTCCAGGAGAGCTTTCGCCAGGATGCTCCCTGCCACACTAATGGCTTGACACATGTAGTAGCCCGAATCTGAAGTCTGCACGTCCATGATGTTCATCTCGCCGCTTGGAGACACAGAAAAACGGCCCATCGCCTGAGGGGGCTGGCTAGGAAAAAGCAGGATCTGTAGAAAATAAAATGGGGGAAAAAGCGTTTTCAAATCCCATCCCCTGGAAGCATGCAAGAAGAATGCGGTTGCCGTCCAGTTCCCCACTGCCCAGTTCCCAGAATGTCCCCCTCTTGAGAGACACAATACAGTCCCCCCCCCCTTGCTTCTGTGGAATGTTGTCATGGGATCAAAAAGAGATAATGGGCGAATCTCCAAAGATGCTTAAGAAAATGGTACCTTGTATTTGTAATGAAATGTATTAGTATGTCTAATCCTAATACATAACTCCAAGGGAGTTATGCCTGCCATGGGTGAAACACCATCGTCTTGGAAAGCTCCTCTCTTCATCAGGCTAGTTCAGACATAACTGGAAGCTGTGGTTTCCTGCTGTGTGAATGAGCTGTGGCAAGTCTTGAGCTCATGTGCCTCCCCCTCCCCTATTTTACATGCGCGAGGAAGAGATTAGAAGCATCTGCTTTGGGTTTTAAACTAACCACAGTTCACTGTGATGTCTGAAATCAGGTAACTACGGTTCGTTTTGTGGTTCCAGCTAGGAACTGAAACCAAAATGACATTTCTCACCTATTTTAGGGTTGTCATATTTCAAAAAGTGGAAATCGGGACACAAAGTTGCTCTGTTGTTGTTGTGAGGGCAAAGTTGTTGTGTTGTTTTTGCAAAATCTCAAAAAAAGAAGAACCTTTTGAGCTACAGTGGTACCTTGGGTTACATACGCTTCAGGTTACAGACTCCGCTAACCCAGAAACAGTACCTCGGTTTAAGAACTTTGCTTCAGGATGAGAACAGAAATCGTGCTCCGGCGGTGCGGCAGCAGCAGGAGGCCCCATTAGCTAAAGTGGTGCTTCAGGTTAAAAACAGTTTCAGGTTAAGAATGGACATCCGGAATGAATTACGTACTTAACCAGAGGTACCACTGTATTTTTAATAAAATTCACCAAAAACTATGCTTCCAACATGGGTTGCCATACGTCCAGATTTTCCTGGACATTTAAGCTATTCCTGTCCAGACACTGTTTCAGACATTTGATTCCTGGCTTTGTCCGGGAAATTCCGGCCATATGGCAACCCTACCTAATTTAGGCTACTGGAATAAAGAAATTTACAGTGGTGTCTTGCAAGACGAAAAGAATCTGTTCCGCGAGTCTCTTCATCTTGCGGTTTTTTCGTCTTGCGAAGCAAGCCCATTAGCGGCTTAGCAGATTAGCGCTATTAGCGGCTTAGCGGATCAGCTGATAAGTGGCTTAGCGGCTTAGCGGATCAGCTGATAAGCGGCTTAGCGGATCAGTTGTTAAGCGGCTTAGCGGCTTAGCGGATCAGCTGATAAGCGGCTTAGCGGCTTAGAAAAAGGGGAGGGGATGGGAAAAAAACCCCGCAGGAACTCGCAAGACATTTTCATCTTGCAAAGCAAGCCCATAGGAAATTCGTTTTGTGAAGCACCTCCAAAACGGAAAACCCTTTTGTCTAGCGGGTTTTCCGTCTTGCGAGGCGTTCGTCTTGCGGGGCACCACTGTAGTTAGCTTTTGTGTGAAGGGCCTGTGAACTCAGAATATGCTCAAAGATTAAATATGGCCTTTAAATCTAACTATGTATTTTGCACCTGGTTCTGGTTGGTAGAGCTTGGGGTTCTAGTAGAAAAACAGAAAGCAAAATGGTCCAGGAAGTATGAAGCCTGTCCAGCACAGGGGTGGTGAACTTCTAGCTCGTGGGCCTAATTTATCCTGGAAGGCCATTCTCCCCAAACTAGGTCCACTTTCCCTGCTGTCGACACATCACAGGTGACAGCAGGTGAAGGCATGGCTGCCACTCCTTTGAAGTCCGTTTCCAAATGACCTTCATTGAAACCAATTTCAGATGTATTTCAAAGGTGAGACCGCTTCAATTTTTCACCAGTCCCCTGTTCCACCAGTCAGTGTTGGCCCACGGAAGGATCGGGCTCAGTTGCCCACCCCTGCTGCAGAGACATAACAGCATCCTGTATCCTTGGTGGGCAGAACAGGAGAAAAGCTACAGCTACAGCCCCTCAGAATTCTTCTCACTATTTCATGGCAGAGAAGCTGGGAGGAGCATGTCACCAATTTTCTCCAGGAGGAGGAGAGATTCTCCAACAGATCTTCAGGGATGGGACTCATTATTGGCAGCAGCAGTAGCACAGATCGCTCCCTTTTGGGGGGGGGGGTGTGTTATCGGCTTGTTGTTTTTAAAAAATTGTCATTACACATAGTGGAACCTTGGTTTTCGAATGTAATCTGTTCCGGAAGACCATTCAACTTCCGAAATGTTCAAAAACCAAAGCAGGCATTTCCAGAAGCATTTCTATCCGGAAAACTCAATACGGAAGCTGGATGGCATGTTCTATTTCCAAAAAGTGTTCGAAAACTGAAGCAGCGACTTCTGGGTTTTCAGTGTTTGAAAGCTGACACATTCGGCTTCCGAGATGTCTGAAAACCAAGGTACCACTGTATTCTGGTTTTTATGTTGATCTTTTCTGTGAACTGCACTGAGACCTCCTGGTATAGGCTGGTATATAAATTCTATTATTATTATTATTATTATTATTATTATTATTATTAATAATAATAATACAGTGGTACTTCGGATTAAGAACTTAATTTGTTCTGGAGGTCCATTCTTAACCTGAAACTGTTCTTATCCTGAGGTACTACATTAGCTAATGGGGCCTCCCGCTGCTGCCGCCGCACGATTTCTGTTGTCATCCTGAAGCAAAGTTCTTAACCCGAGGTACTATTTCTGGGTTAGCTGAATCTGTAACCTGAAGCGTACGTAACCTGAAGCATCTGTAACCCGAGGTACCACTGTAATAATACCACCTCTCCAACACAGAGACTCCCCCATCCATCCCTAACATTATACCCTCCCCATCATACTCCTGCATGGAATTTGACCACACGTGACAACTGCATCTCAGAACAAAAGCAAGCCGAAAGATTCAGCATGCGCACACGGGCACATATTTACACAAAAGGAAGGCAAGAAACCATGCTGAATTGGGTAAGGCCGCACCTACCTGGCTACCTTCCTTCTGCCAAAACACGGCTGGCGGTGGGTTTCCTTTGGTCTCACACTGAAAGGTCACGGTGCGGCCTTGGGCTACAATCTGATCCCGAGGACGGGTCACCAACTGTGGTGGAACTGAGAGAAAAGGAGAGGCAAGTCAAAGACAAACAGGTTTAAGACTTTGGGAGAGTTAAGACCTGCACCCACCCCTGGACCCGTCCAGCCCTAGGTTCTTCATTTCCAAACCCAGTGCTATAACCCTGGGACTGGGAAGATGTGCTCCTCCAGATCAACCACGGCTCTCCTCATCTCCGACCTTTGGACATGCTGGCAGGGGCAGGTGCTGAAGTCCAACACCATCGTCTGGAGCAGCCTTTCTCAACCTGTGGGTCCCCAGATGTTGTTGAACTACAACTCCCATCACCCCTAGCTAGCAAGGCCAGAGCTCAGGGATGATGGGAGTTGTAGTCCAACACCATCTGGGGACCTACAGGTTGGGAACCGCTGATTCTGGAGGGACATAAATTCTCCGTTCTTGTTCCTGGTCGCTATACTCTGCTGTCCTGTCTCTGGGCTATTTGTGTGTGCTTGAAAATAAAGGTTCTGCCCCAAAGACATTGACAGCACTCAATAGCTCGGTTGGTTAGAGCTAAGGTTGCAGGTTCGATCCCTGTATGGGGCATATTCCTGCATCACAGTGGGTTGGACTAGATGATACAGTAGTACCTCGCAAGACGAATGCCTCGTAAGACGAAAAACGCGCAAGACGAAAGGGTTTTTCGGTTTTTGAGTTGCTTCGCAAGATGATTTTCCTTATGGGCTTGCTTCGCAAGACGGAAACGTCTTGCGAGCTTGTTTCCTTTTTCTTACAACCGTTAATACCCAGGGAATCCGCCCTCCGCAAGACGAAAAAATCGCAAGACGAAACAACTCGCGGAACGAATTAATTTCGTCTTGCGAGGCACCACTGTACTCAGGTTCTCTTACAACTCTATGAGTCTATTAATAGATGTATTTTGTAGCTATCTTTTCACCCTCTTATAAAATAGGGAGGAAATAACTACCTATTCACTGGGAACCTCTTGTGTCATGTGAAATCTCGCCTCTGGAAAAAGAATGTCTGGACAGTCAAATATAGTGCCTTCATTACTTTCTCTCTCTTAACTGGTTTGAACTAATAATAGTTATAGCAGCAGCCAATGAGCTTCATAAGAGTTAGCATCTTTTAATCCAGATGGATTGAAAGACCTGCTGGTCCTCTTGTGGAATGGGGTTGTGAAAATTAAGTTGTATGTTGTGTGTGATTGTGTGGGTTCTGACCCTCTTCTATCTGGCTCCGACTCATTTATAGCTCATTCATTTGGGGAAGGGGTGGAACTCACTGGTGCAGTAAACATGCTTTGAGTCCAGAAGGTGCCAGGATCAAGCTCCATCATCTCCAGGTAGGGCTGGAAAAGACCCCTATATGAAACCCTGCAGAGATGCTGCCAGTCAGACCATAAGGAACTAGCTGGACCCGTGATCTGATTCTGAATTAGGTGGCTTCCAATGTTTCTAGATATCTGGAGCACCTGCTTTCACAGTATATGGGCAACCCAGAAGATTTTAAAGCAAGAACAGCAAGAGGCATTTAACAAGGGAAGAGATAAAAAAAGAAAGAAATGCAAACCACTGGGGTATGATAAAGCAACACAAGCTATAACTTCACAGAGGAAATCAAACATATTAATGTGCTTCCAGATAGGCTTGGACTTTATTTATTTATTTATTTATTTATTTATTTATTTATTTATTTAAAACCCAGTCTATAAATGCATGCAAAGGATATCATCTTGCAATGGAAGAAAGGAAAGGAGGAGACAGAGAGAGGCAAGAAAAAAAAAAAAGACCCTCTAAATCAGCCACCCGGCCATAAATAATGCTGCAGATTTAAATTCCTCCCTGAGCACCTCTGCCTGGTTTGGAACCTTTTCTCTCCTCTCAATGCAAGACAAATGGCACCGGGTTTTACAAATGCTAATCGCCTGCCTTATCTCCTCTTTGCCCTCCCTCCCAAACTACCTAGAGAAGGAGAGAGAGACAATGCCCCATTCCTCTTGCAGAGCTGTAAAGTATTTATAGGGCACCAGGCACCATAAGAAAGGGAGGGAAGGAGCTTCAGGTGTACTATTGTCATGCTGATCACTGCAAGCCTTACTTTAATGAAGTTGTGAGTGCTAGGTTATCCGCATGCTAATCGCAAGGGGTTTTCTGGCAGAGTTTCCATGGAAGGGGGGGGGAATCCTCCTGATGTTTAATAGTTATTGACTGGTGCTAGAAATGGTTCATGGGAAGGGGTGGGTATGTGTGGATCTATGCAGACAGGAGTTAAATTTGCAGCAATGCCCACTTCCATTGCCCCCTAAAGGTAAACATAAAGGGACCCCTGGCCATTAGGTCCAGTCATGACTGACTCTGGGGTTGCGGCGCTCATCTCGCTTTATTGGCTGAGGGAGCTGGTATACAGCTTCCGGGTCATGTGGCCAGCATGACTAAGTCGCTTCTGGCGAACCAGAGCAGTGCACGGAAACACCGTTTACCTTGCCGCTGGAGTGGTACCTATTTATCTACTTGCACTTTGACATGCTTTTGAACTGCTAGGTTGGCAGGAGCAGGGACCGAGCAACGGGAGATCACCCCGTCGCGGGGTTTTGAACCACCGACCTTCTGATCGCCAAGCCCTAGGCTCTGTGGTTTAACCCACAGCGCCACCCGCGTCCCTATATCTATGCAGACAGGATCTATGCAGACAGGAGTTAAATTTGCAGCAATGCCCAGTTCCATTGCCCCCTACGTTGCTCCTATTCCGGGTCCTGGGTTGGCTCACAAGAGCCACTGTGCTTGATAGTGGTGGGGAGAAACAGCAGTAAAGTTGGCAGCATGAGACATGTAACTGTGATTGCTATTTCAGGAACCAGCAGTGATGAATCATGACAGCAGTTACCAAAGTTTCACTGGAATTGGGTTGGACCAAAGATATGGGTCACTGATAGTCAGAGATGATGGAAGTCCACTGTCTGGAAGACTGCAGGTGAGTTATCCCTTGGTGTATGATGCTCCATTCAGATGTCCAACTGAATGTGTGGATGTGGCACTTACTCAGCCTCAATGTTGTCTGAATGGGGTGCCCTCATGTTGTGCAAAGTCACTCAATTAGCATCATGGATGAGCATGAAACTTGGGCTTCTCATATCCAATCCTCCCAAACTCCAGCCAAGTTGCCACAAAGATATTTAGCACGTCTTGATTTATGATATTGGATCAGCCTTCTGTATCATTCTCCTTTGCCTCCAGATCCTAACATCTGAGAGCGCACAGTGACCCTTTGCTTCAACCCCAAGCGAACACAATCCTGTGTAGTTTTTGTCTTTCTACTTCCATGCTCATAAAATCACGTTAAGAGACCCATAAGCAAAGGCTGTTTTAAAATTTTATACATATTTGAAATAAATGAAGTCACACACAAAAGATTGAGATAGAGTCTCAGATAGGTAGCACACTCCGAAACATGAAAGGTTTCTGAAATCTCACCCTTCAAAGGTTGGAAAAACAAATTTTTAGGGCCATACTACCAGCACAAAATGTACAAAAGCCTTGGGGTGATCAGCTGGTTAGGATATTTCCTGCCTTGATTTTTATCATCCTGACTTTCCAACGCTTGGCGCAAGCACTGTGGGTAACCAAATCCCCCCCCCCAAAAAAAAACATCCAAAGTTGGAGGGTAGGGTCAGGCCCACTTCTACAAACGTCTGTGTAGGTTATTGTAACTTGAGGCTGTGGGTCAGGTTTCGTCACAGTGTCCGGAACAACCTCATTCTCTTTCTCTCCATTTCTCTCCCTCTCCCTCCCTCCCCACGTTTAATGCCCATAAATCCTGCGAGGGAGGGAAGTGAGGAAAAGAATCTGCCAGCCTTTTCTTTTGGGCTGGCAAAGGCCACTTCTCCTTTGCTGAAGGTCAGGCTTTGTCCCCTGGAAATCACTTCACCAAATGATGTGTGTGTGTTATGAGGGAACCTGGCAGCCAGCAGCCACAGGAAGGGTCATTTGGCTGGCACTGAAATCAGAGATCAGCTGCCTTGGGCCGATTCTGCGAGAAGGGGGTGGGGATGAGCAGGGTCCTTCTTAACATGTGCCTGGATGCAAGGCAGGAGACCTCTGACCTTCCAGAGCAACAGCCTGCTGTCTTGGTGATGCCACCTGCTCCACAATCAAATAAAAATGTAAATGGGAGGGAGGGAGGGGGGTCCATTTCAGCTCTTTGGTTAATGGTTGCTGGGAAAGCCCTCTTCCCAGATTATACACACACACACACACACCCGGACTGCACCAGGCGCCACTTCAAAGACTGGAGGAGTCTGGATGATGGAAAGGATATTGTGACTCAGGAAATTCATTACTGCCCCTCCAGCAACGCCTCACCCCACTTCAAAGGGAAAGATAAAAAAAGAAACTCAGAGGGCAGGAACGACCTTGGGGCGTCTAAGGAAAATGGTCCCTGCTGCCCACAAATTCAGCATGGAGATAAGAGATGATGGCTGGCCAACCCCCCACCCCCCTTCAGGCAGGAAATTGAACTGGGTTGCTGGCTGCCTAGCAAAGAAAGGGGGGACCAAGGCAGGCAGCGTCTCCTATCACCTGGCATCTCTCGCTCACCTGTGGGCCCTTATCTTCACAGCTACAAGAAGAGAAGCGTGCTTTGTTAGAGAGGGTGATTTATTGGCAAAAAGAAAAGGGTAGAAGGAGAAGAAGGAGAAGATAAGCCCTTGATGGGGCTGCTGTGCGTCAGAGGAAAGGGCAAAAGCAGCTATTCCCAGGGCTGTTATTAGGGATATGTAAGCCACAGATGCAGGGCAAGCCTGTCGACCTAACAAGTGATGTCACAGTACAAAAATGCATTTGAAGGCAAAGGCATGGCGCCATGGACTAGTTCACAAGCAGCTATCCCCTCCCCTTCCTTTTTATTGCAGCTAAGCGCTTAGAGACTGGGGAAATTCATATTCTGCAATTACCTTTTCCATTATTTATGTAGGGCCAACGGTGTGAAGAGTGCTTTATGGAGGGCAAGTGGTCAGATCGCTGCCCTGAGGAGCTTACAGTCTAAAATTCACCACAGAGGAAGGAAAAAGGAACTCGAGGCAGGTGGGAAACAGGAAAGCAATATGGGGTTGTTTCAGCTGCATGTGCTTTGGGCATAGCTAAGGTAAAGGTAAAGGGACCCCTGACCATTAGGTCCAGTCGTGACCGACTCTGGGGCTGCAGCTCACATCTCACTTTATTGGCTGAGGGAGCCGGTGTACAGCTTCCGGGTCATGTGGCCAGCATGACTAAGCTGCTTTTGGCGAACCAGAGCAGCGCACAGAAATGTCGTTTACCTTCCGGCCGGAGCAGTACCTATTTATCTACTTGCACTTTGACGTGCTTTCAAACCGCTAGGTGGGCAGGAGCTGGGACCGAGCAACTGGAGCTCACGGGGATTCGAACCACCAACCTTCTGATCAGCAAGTCCTAGGCTCTGTGGTTTAACCCACAGCACCACCCGCATCCCTGGGCATAGCTAAAGGCTGTGTTAAAAGCAGGGGCAGTGCTGGGGGGGAGGGCGCAAAGGTTGTGCCAAAGGATTGGCAGAGAAGGTGGGTTTTGCAGAATACTCTGAATGAAGCAAGTGAGGTGGCATCAAACCAATGGTCTGGGAAGCAGTTCCAAGCATAAATTTTGGGGTTGCACCAGAAGGTTTCGTGTGCAAAAATGTTAAAAGTCTGGAAACTTTGTGGTATGTATTGGGAACACTTTGGGGGGAGTGAATTTATTTTTATAATTTGTCCAGTTCTTTCACTTACTGGGAAATTGGGCAAATCCTGAAATCAGTTCATTCACTGAAAGGTACCGGTAAGTTGCAACCATCTCCAACACAATATGTTTTATCCCATGTATGCAGCAATCACCTTGCTTCAAATGGTGGTAGGAAAAACCCTTTCCCATGAGAATCATCACTGTTGACTAAAGTCTTGGCAAAGCATGCGCAAGGGAAGAAAACTTGATTATCAGTGGGAAAGTTACATCCTTCTTAGAAGAGGGGTAGTAAATGTGGTGTTCCTGGACCACAACTCCCATCATCTCCGGCCAATGGCCATGATATCTGAGGCTCATGGGACTTTGAGTCTGACAGTGCCTGGAGGTTACCACATTGGCTGCTCTTGTTGAAGAACAGAGAAGACTCCAAGAGAGTCGGGACTGAAATGTGCCCATTGTGGAAGACAGAAGCCAAGTACAATCCTATGCATTCTTTCCAGAAACCAACTGCTGAAAACATGGCCCAGTTCAGATGGCACTTGAATCCTGGGAGCACAAAGGAATGAAAACGCTAATGGCAGCAATCCAGTATACAAGTACCAGGAAGTAAGTCTCACTATACTCAGTGGGACTTACTGTGGAGTAGAGAAACGTGGGATTACACGCAGGTCTGTAATCTTATGCATCCTTACCTGGGGTTAAGATAAGGAGTGTGCCAAGTGCATAGGATTACATGGCAAATTGGGCATCTTAGCCTTATCTTAGAACAGTGGTGGCCAAACTTTGCCCTCCAGCTGTTTTGGGACTACAACTCCCATCATCCCTAGCTAAGAGGACCAGTGGTCAGGGATGATGGGAATTGTAGTTCCAAAACAGTTGGAGAGCCAAGTTTGGCCACCACTGTCTTAGAAAAACAGTGCTGGAGAGTACCCAAATGCCGTACCACCTTGTTTTGTTGGAAAATGATGGAGATGGAGGGATGCACAAAGATCTAGACCAGCCTTCCACTTCCTGATGCCCTCCAATTGTTTTGGACTCCCAGCTCCCAATATCTTTGACCACTGGCCATGTTGGTTGGGGCTGATGGGAGCTGAAGTCCAACTTTTAGAGGCCACCAGGTTGGACAAGCAAGGCTAATTAGACAACCAGGTGCAATGAGTTCCTCTTAGGTAAGGTAAAGGTACCCCTGCCCGTACGGGCCAGTCTTGCCAGACTCTGGGGTTGTGCGCTCATCTCACTCTATAGGCCGGGAGCCAGCGCTGTCCAAGGACACTTCCGGGTCACGTGACCAGCGTGACAAGCTGCATCTGGCGAGCCAGTGCAGCACACGGAACGCCGTTTACCTTCCCGCTGGTAAGCAGTCCCTATTTATCTACTTGCACCCGGGGGTGCTTTCGAACTGCTAGGCTGGCAGGCGCTGGGACCGAACGACGGGAGCACACCCCGCCGCGGGGATTCGAACCACCGGCCATGCGATCGGCAAGTCCCAGGCGCTGAGGTTTTACCCACAGCGCCACCCGCGTCCGGCAAGCAAGGCTAATTAGACAACCAGGCGCAATGAGTTCCTCTTAGCACTGGGCAAACGCAACACAGAACTCACACGGCAAATACTGCTCTCACTGTGGTTTCAAAAAGGGAAATGAAAAGAAAAGCGGGGAGAAGGCACATGCACAAAACTGACGAAGGAACTCCAACCCTTAGTCATCCCAGCATGCAGCAGTGTTAATGAGATGAAATGAATACTTACGGAATGGGCCAACTGGACCAAAGAGAACATATGAAAAAAAACAAAAAAATAAAAAAGCATGAGATGAGTTGGATCAAATTAATCTGGCATGAATGTTTAAAGCGTCAACAAGTAGGGAGACCCAGAATTAGAATGCAAGGCTAACCAAAGGCCAAATCTGAGCCGATCTCTTTGCCAAAGCGATATGAAGTACAGATGTACTCTGTGGCATGCTACAACCACAGATTTCCCTCCCTTTAGAGACATGCCAAAGCTAGAGAAGCCTCTGCTAATGCTATAAGGTCTTCTTGTTTGGACTGAGCTTTAGTGACCAGAGTTAATACTGGGAGAGGAGATGGATGTTTAGTTTAGATTTTATTCTTCTACAGTTCGCCAGAGACTTCACTGAGATTTTTATTACAAATAAAATTCAATTTCATGCTATGGGCTTTTTATAGAAGGGTGGTCTGTTTTGAACCTTTGGGACAGAGCAGAGGTAAAATGCAAAAACTGAATATGTTAAGTAGGGGAATAATGTGGCTCTAGGACACATTAATAAGCAGCTGTGCATCTTCTTAAACCCAGGCTGGGAATTAGCAGAGAATGCAAGGAACTGCAGGACCCGCAGCCAAGATGTTGCTGTTGTACCTTACAGGTGAAACAAATTCCAGTTACAATGTGTGTTCCTGTGGCCACTGATCTCAAGAGCATGAAGCAAACTGAGAAACCCATCAGGGCCAAACTTTGGGACAGAAGTCTAGGGCACAGCTTGTTCCAGAGAATGACAAGCTTGGACATTTGCTGGAGGTCTAAGACCAGCAGAGGGCCCACCCCATTAACCGTGTTACCATTTCCACTTTGCCAAGAAGATCTGATGCCACCTACGAGGGCTCTCAATTGGAGCACGCCGCCTCTTCCCTGTTAACAGGGCCCACTGAGGGCCCACTCACTCCTAGAGACGGCATTGGGCCCTGCTCAGCAGATATGAACAGGAAGCTCCCCCAATGCTTCAGGAAGTGATGGGTGGTGGGGAGGGCGCCCAGAAGACTATTCAGCCCAAAGCCGAACCTTACCTTACAATGAAAACAGTGATGCACTAAGCACACCTGGGATATTTATCAGTGGAGATTTGCCATGCACTCTCAGGAGCAAGGCGTAGGCTTGGTCCCACTAGAATGGTCTTTCTAAGAGCTACTTCTTATTTAATTCAGTAAGAAGCATCCAATGGGATAAGGAAAGGGGTATGCTCTGGGAGTGAGGGCCAAATCTGCCCCATTTCCTGGTTAATCCCATTTTTTGAGGGAAAGAATAGGAATGTTTTGCCCCTTCGACACTTTGCTGGTTGCAGCTCAGTTTCCCCTCTGCCTAGAACACACGGTGTCTTGACTTCTGGGTTAGCGCGATCGGCTAATGGCGGATTCCCTCCGAGCTCCGGAGGGAATCGGCTCTGCTGAAGACGGGTCTTGCCGCGCCAGCGACGCGGGGACCCTTAGAAACCGCAGGCGCGGAAGCCTGCGGACTTGGTGACTCGGCGGGCACCTTTAAGCGCCTTCCCCGACCCACGTAGAGCCTTTTTAAAGGCTAAGGAGAGGGTACGGGGAGTGGCGTGGTGCTGTGAGTAGACCGCTACTTCAGTGGAGCGAAGCCGCACAGCCATGGCCGGAGAGCGCTGACTTTTTTCCCAAAATTCGGACTGGAAAAAGAACAACCCGTGAGTAGAATGGAATCCGGACTTTAAAATTTATACCTTTGAATTCGGTACAACCGGGGGATGTGCTAAAGGGAAGTCCGCACCCCCCCTACCTACAAACGATCTAAAGCAAGGATCGGAGAACTAAGGTGGAGAGTACTGTTTTTGGTGTCAGATAAAAGATACTTCCAAGAATTTGACAGAAGAAGTCTTGTGCTGGAGAGAAAGTGAGGAATTTTGGAAGTTTTTGTGTAACCCCCCCCCCCCCGAACCCGGGAGCGTACTGTGTGTGAGCCGGAGGAAAAAGAATAAGGAGTTTGACAGCTGTCAAAGGAGCTGTCAAACGGGCGGCTAAAGTTAAGAACTTTGTTATTTAATGACTCTCTGAATTAAAAGTGTTGCATTTGAATTGAGGTGGTTGGAAACAACGTAGCTATAAACAACAAGTAACGGACTTTTGGAAAAAGGACTATCAAGTAATTGGAATCCCCCTAGGGGGAACTAGAGACATTACAATGGCTGCAGAGGGAAAATTACTGGCAGAGATAGAAAAAATGTTTTTTCTCGTGGGAATGCTGCAAGAGCAGAGTACGGTTATGAATAAAGAACTTATGACCTTGAACTCTAAAACAAACAACTCTGCTGAATGCATAAAGGATTTGACTGATAAGGAATCTGCAGCTGAACCAGAAGAGACGTTTTTGGAATTGGTGGAGAGGAAAGAAGGAGTGAAAAAACTACAGGAAAATACCAATCAGAAGCCTATATTGTCAGGAAATAAAGAAGAAGATCTTCGGATTACAAATCTGCGAAAGATGAGAAAGATGAAGGAGGAAGTCCCTGGAGCCCTTGGAATACTGGAATTTAAAAGAATAAAGAAATATGATTGGGACTTCCTCTTTGAATATGGGAGATCAGCTGACCTTTTGCAGCAATTGCTTTTAAATATTCTGGATGGAAGAAAATTTGATGTGACTGTGACAGAACTCCTTCGAGACCTGAGGACCAACAAAAAGGGTTATCAACAAAATCGGCAGAGAGAGACTGACAGAGACTTGAAGGCCTCGGATGTGAGGAATCCGGGCTAGGAACTGTTTTTGGGGATATCTGCTTGGGAAGGGATGGAAACCGGGGTAGGGAGGGAGGGGAGAATAGAATTTCAAAATTGTATGATTTTGTATTTGGCCATTATGACATATAATTAATTAATATACGAAGGGAGAAATTCTTGGAAGGGAAATTAGGTCGACCTTAGAAAAAGGATTTAATGTTTATAATAGAATTGGATAAGTTAAATGTGGATAAGTAAAAAGAGCTAAGTTTTAAAATAATAATAATATGTTAAAGATGGGAGATAAGAACTTGCTGAATTAATTATTGGAATTGGGATGTATGAAGAGGGGGTGGGGGGAAGTCAGGGAAAGGGGGTAAAGAAAGTAAGAATATGAAATTATACATGTTTTGTTTTTGTTTTTGTTTTTGTTTTGTGTGTGTGTGTAAAATGTGAAAATCTAATAAAAATTTTATTAAAAAAAAAAAAAGAACACACGGTGTCTTATTCCGTTCTTTATTTTATACACATCTCATGCAATACATCTCACGGCCAAGAGACCCATCAGTTTATAGGTCTATATGTGCTACAGCACACAATTGACTCGTATCGAGCCGCAGTTAGAAGGAACGTTTTTACAGGATGTGATTTACAAAATTCGGAAGAAGAGGAAGCCTGGTTTGTAAAGTTGGGTGGGTGTCCAATGTTTCTCTGTTGTTCTGTGTGCCATCTCTCTGTTCTGTGTTCCAGCCTGCCTGCATTCCAGTTTAACTTGGAAACATTTCTGCAATTCATTTTGGAATTGTCGCATGTGACATTGGCCATAGTTTTCAGCTGATGTCTCCATTTTACAGCACATAAACATCATGCACACTGAACAATCACTGCACAAAAGGGAATCCTGATATGATCATACCATTCTTTTTGTGCAGTGCTGTAATTAATGTATCTACGCGCTTGTGTGCATCAAAAACCTATCATTGGTGGGTGGCAGAGATATGGCCAACTGAAAATTGAGACCAACTGTGAATGCCTAGTAATGTGAATAAAACAGTCCTGGAAATCCAGAACAGGAGAATGACAGGTTGTCCTTTGGGAGCACTGCTCCATGGAGAAGATCAGATAATTCGGAATGTGAAGGTAACTTCAGGTGGACAGAATTATGTAAGTAGACTGCAATAAAATGACATAGAAGGTGGTTCAACTAGTTTGAAACAAGGTGTTTCAATTAATAACTTTTTCAGTGACATTGTTCTGGGGAGTGGGGGAGAAATGAATCAGAGCTCTGGAAGGATGGCGGTCACCATTTTGCTTTTCTCAGAATGCCGGGTTTTCAGGTGCACATTGAGAAATTCAAAATGGCGCCACCATTAAAAAATGGCTGCCTTCTGTGCACTTAGGCCTACCGTTATAGCGGACAGCAACTGAGTATTGATAGAAAAATGCACACTTTTAGAGCAGTGACCGAAGCAGGCTTGTTAAAAATGCATCCTTTTTTAAAAAGTGAAAATACTGGGGGAAACATATTCTACATTTAGATTTCTTTTCTTGCTCTCTATAAAAAAACACACACCAAAAATGCCTTGCAAAAAATGTGAAGTTGCTTTATTTGAAAGCAAACCCAAAAAGAAAAGAAAAAGAAGCCCGAGTTAGCGTGGAAGCAGAAATTGAAAGTGCAGTTCTATGTGTGTCTACCCAGAGAAAACTCCACTGAGCTCAGTGGGCCTTACTTCAGGTAAAAATGTGCTGATGAAGTGGAAAAACGAATCACTGAAAAACAAAGAGGTGAGGGGCAATGTGCAAAACCACTTCTCCTTGAATTATTGGGTGAATTTTTGCCGAATCAATGTTTCCCGACAGCCTGTGCACCTTAGTCGTGATTAGTTGACTCTGTTTGCATTAGTTTTTGATGCTGGATTTGGTGCTACTAAGCTACATACAGCAGCTGCCCTGGCAATGTGAGCTGAGTGGACATGTGTTTTTACCCTTTCTTGCATTTATCTTTTCATCACCCCACAATGCACCCTCTTCAGGAACAAACATCTTCAACCAATTGAGACATACTCACCGTGGACGCTAAGGGAGCCTGAGGCCTCAGATTTGCCCACGCTATTCTCTGCCACGCACGTGTAAGTGCCCTCATCCTCTGCACTCACCCGGCTGATGCGCAGAGTGTTGTCATTCTGGACCTCCGATCTTGGAATTAAAGGAAAGAAGCAAAAGAATGAAAGAGTTGTCACGTCACCGAAGCCCAGTTCTAACTGAAGTGGAAAACTTGTGTCTCAGCTGTACCAAAATGCCAGGGGGGAACTGGGTGTTGGTCTAGCCATGTACACAGAAAGTCAGGAAGAAGGGGTTTAGTCTAGCCTTGCATGCAGACAGCTAGCATGTCAATTTGGCTTAGCCTTGCACATATAAAGCTAGCGTGTCAGCTTAGCTGTCAGGATGCTGTCAATGACTCCCAGCTGGTTGCCCAGGAAAGACAAGGAAAAGTTTCTTATTTTATTTTTTATTTCAATCTTTACAGAGAGAGGCTCTAGAAGCCAATGGCATTGTCCCAAGTGAATCTCCACCCGCCATCTCTCCCTCTTCCTCATTCCTCATTCTCTATGGGTACTGCTACTTGCCCTCTGTCTTTGAGCTCTTTGCTCTCCTACTTTCAAGACTCACCAGGTTCTGGGAGAGAGGGGGTCTGGAATGCTTTCTAATGGCAATGTGTCAGCTGGGTGTTGTTCCAGCTGTCCCATGATTTCCCAGCTTTTCCCCTCATCTGCCTCTGAGCTGCTACCTCCTTCAAACCCCTGTTGTAAATCTATAGACAAACTCCAGCCCTCCAGATGTTTGGGACTACAATTCCCATCATCCCTCACCACTGGTCCTGTTAGCTAGGGATGATGGGAATTGTAGTCCCAAACATCTGGAGGGCCGGAGTTTGCCTATGCCTGATCTATACTGTCTTCCTCTTCCTTCTCTCTGGAAGGGTGAGGATGGGGGAGGCGGTCTCCACCATTCCTCCTCTGCCCAGTCTCTGACATTAGCCTAGCCTTGCTCACAGAAAGCTAGCATGTCAAGAAGAATTTTAGATTAGCCTTGCGCACAGAAAGCCAGCATGTCAAGAAGGGTTTTAGCTTAGCCTTTCCCCTGACACTCCAAATTGCTATGTGTAAGGAAGTGCTGCTATTCTTCTATTTCATGGCTGGGGGAAGGAACATCCCGTCATCTAAACCCCCATCTACAGTCTGAACTGCGCTTGAAGTCTGTTTCTGTTTCTTTGGTGAAGAAAGTCAACACATACTCTCTCCACTCGCACGTGCTTTTAAAGATGGAGCAAAACAAGCTCACTCGCAAGACTCTTGTTGTGCAAGTCTTGCAAGTCTGTTGAGTACGCTGACACAAACTGCATCAGTGAGGATGTGCATGATGACAGTGACGGGAGGGTGCACTGCATTCTGGGTGACCAGGCTGTGCCTTCTCCTTCTGCCTCTAGTTCCTCCCCCCCTTAGCTGTCAACTGGTGCCCTTTACAGATTCTGTTGTTGTGTGTAGGACTTCCGGGTTGGCGCCTCCAGCAATGGCTGAATTCCTCTGATCGGGAGGAATTTGCTTCGTGGAAATTAGGGTCTGGCTGCCACGGCGAAGGCGGGGACCCACCAAAAATCACAGGCAGGAGAAGCCTGTGAACGTGGGATTCGGCTGGCACCTTTTGCGCCTCCCCTACTCACGGGGAAACCCGGTTTCGGGGATCCGAAGCGATGTGGGGTGAGTGGCGCGGTGCTTCGAATTGACTGCTTCTTTCACGGAGTGAAGCCGCATAGCTGTTGTCGGAGAGCACTGACTTTTTCCTGTGGACAATTTGATCTTAAAACAACTACCCGTGAGTAGAACGGAAAATTGGATTTTTAAACATCTTAATTTGGCACTGAAATGGGGAGGTTTAAAACAGGAAGTCCGCCTTCCCCTTTTGTAAATAGACTGAAGCAAAGAGGCTGCAAGCTAAAGTCTCGGAAAGTCTTCTGTAAAGGATTAAACCTCCATCGGTTAAAATCATTAACCCCCCCCCTGGAAGCAGGAGAAGAGGGGGAAATTTTTGGATCGTGTAAGCCTGCAGGAGAGAGAGCGAAGAAAGATAAATTACCACCGGAAACGGGCTGCTAGTAAGACTGACGTTTTGGGAAAGTTCATTGACTGTGAATAAAACGTATGTGGACAGATAGCAAATAAGAGAAATATATTGTTTCCATTGTTTCCTTCTGCATTTAAAAAGGAGTAAAAGTAACCGAAAATTGAAACTAATTTTGTTGCTTGAACTGTGTTTAAAAGGATTGATACAAATAGAAATTGTTTCCCTCTAGAGGATGGGAACGCAGGTGGCGCTGTGGGTTAAAGCCTCAGCGCCTAGGACTTGCCGATCGAAAGGTCGGCGGTTCGAATCCCTGCGGCGGGGTGCGCTCCCGCTGCTCGGTCCCAGCGCCTGCCAACCTAGCAGTTCGAAAGCAACTCCGGGTGCAAGTAGATAAATAGGGACCGCTTACCAGCGGGAAGGTAAACGGCGTTTCCGTGTGCGGCTCTGGCTCGCCAGATGCAGCTTTGTCACGCTGGCCACGTGACCCGGAAGTGTCTCCGGACAGCGCTGGCCCCTGGCCTCTTGAGTGAGATGGGCGCACAACCCCAGAGTCTGTCAAGACTGGCCCGTACGGGCAGGGGTACCTTTACCTTTACCTAGAGGGAGCCTTTGAAACTGTTACAGGAGTGGAGCTGGGGGGATTACCAGCTGCAGAGATAAAAAACTGTGAGAACCAGGGATTGACCTTGGATTGGTAAGAATTTCGACAGAAGAAGCCTTAGTGATTGCATTATGCAAGATAAGTGCTTCATTGGAACAGCTTCATAAGAAGACGGATGTGATGACTATCAAAATTGACAATTTGGGATAAAAAGTGACTGATTTGGGACAAAAAGTGAACATCTATACAGAAACTATTCAGGAATTGTTTCAGGAATCTACTTTGACATGGCAAATTGTTGAGAAGGCAAGGGAGAAAGTTGTTGTTGAACCTAAAGTAATACAAGTGGAGAGAGTCCCAGTCTTACACAGGCAATTTGATGAATATAAGTTGTTGCCTTCTATGACTGAATTTAGAGAAAGTCAGATTTTGAGGATTGGAACCTTGCTTGGATTTGAGAAGGAAAGTTGGATAGATTCCCTCATGCAGGGATGTACTGATCTTTGGGATTTGGACTTGGGCCAGGAGGAGATTGGAGTTGTGGGGACTTTCAGTTTTGGAGGGATTTTGAAACACGTTCTGAAACATCTTTTGGACTATAGTGCTAACTACGGAGATTTGGCTGATCTGTCGAGAAGGAATAAAGAAATTGCTAGGTTGGAGCCTCCCCAAGATCTACTCCTCGGCATCAAAGGAAGGAAATTAAGAACAAGTTCAACAGAAGACAAAGTAAAGTGCATGTATAAATATGAAGAAGATCTGCAGAAGGGACTTGGAAAAGAGTTAAGAGCCTCGGACAGAAGATCACCAGGTTGATGGACCATATGGAATAGACGGAAAGGACTGGCAGAATCCGAGACCAGGGAGAAGAGACGGTGGAAGAAGATTGGAAAAAGTTTAAAGTTTATTTATAGAAATATTGTAAAATTAATGAGTGTTAGAAAAATGTTGGAATGAAATTATATGGCTTTAGTAGAAATGTTATAAGGAGTTAAGTATAAATAAGCATTATGGTATTAATGGAAGATAAGGTTAAAATAAGTTAAGATAATTATATGACAGAAAATAGAGAAAGAGGGAAAGGAATTGCTGAAATAATTAATAGAAGTGGAATACAAAAAGGGAGGTGAGAGGAGGTCGATGAAACGAGGGAATGAAAGATAGGGCATTGAAACGGTATGATGTATGTTTTTTAATTTTTTTATGTTTAGTTTAATGTGTTAATGTTGTGTTGTGCATTGTTTATATATTGTATTGTATTGTATTTTATTTCTTTTGTCTTTTTGTCTTTTTTCTTTTCTTCTTCTTTTCTTCTTTTTTTTTGTAAGGTTTAAAAGTAATATTTTTTTTTTTTTAAAGATTCTGTTTTGTGTTCTTTTCCCCAGCTGGGGCTTCCTCAGTTGGAGCAGCCATATCCTGGGAGAAAGTAGGTACCTGCCTCTTCCAGCCTCTGATCCCCTGTCTCAGCCCTCCCCACTCCCAATATCATCCTCCTGTTCCTCCTCCTAGTCCATCTCAGCCTGCCAATCCACTCCTGAGTCCAGTGACCCCTCACGACTCAAGACACACTCAGGGATGATAGCCATCCTGAATGATATGATTTATGCTCAGCCGGATGTGGGGTCACAACTTTTGAGTGCCGTTTGTATACAAACCATGTGCCCCACCACTGAACAATGTCTTCTCTCAAGCCAAAAGCCAGTGTGGTGCGGTGACCAGAGTGTTGGAGCAGGACCTGGGAGACCCGGGTTCAAATCTCCACTCAGCCATTAAGTTCACTGGGTGACCTGGGGCCAGTTGCTTGTCTCTCAGCCTAACCTACCTCACAGGGTTGCTGTGACAGATACATTGGGGCAGTGTTTGTGGTGTAGTAGTTGGACCTGGGAGCAGGAACTGGGAGATGCGGGTTCAAATCTCCACTCAGCCATTAAGTTCACTGGGTGACCTGGGGCCAGTTGCTTGTCTCTCAGCCTAACCTACCTCACAGGGTTGTTGTAATGTTAAAATAAGGAAGGGGGAAATCATGCATGCCAACCTGAGCACTTTGGAGGAAAAGAGAGATATAAATGTAGTAATAGATACTGATAAATAAATACAACTCCATCTGCCACATTCTGAATGCTATGGGTTCCTCTCTGTGACAACTGTCAACAACTAATATACACACTTTTTTCCTTTTTCTTAACTGCAAGTGTTCACTGGAACTGGAAAAACTAAACCCACAAGATAATCCTTCCTAAATAGCCACATTCCCCAGGAACTATCAACTGAATTGAAAAAAGAGCTCTCCTCTTCATGTTCTATGCCACATTAACCATATTAACAATCTTAAGCGAATTTTTAGGGTCAGTGGTGCAGGCAACCTAATCTCTCTCCTCGCCAGCTTGGGAGCATCTTCCCGATCAGAACCCTTGTCTCAAAAAAGAAAGAAAGAAAGCGCTTCATTTTCACATTGATACATTTGGGGGCGGGCAGGAGGAAAAGCAATCAAGATGGCTCTCTCTTTAATTGCACAGCACCTTGTGCAATCGCCTGTGCTAATAGGCATTGTCAGGCTCATTGTCTGGGGAATTAAGCAGACTTGCTCATCGCCAACCAAGACAAGGGTATCCAAAACAGTGTTGTGGTTTACCCTTTTGGAAGCGTGAGGAAGTGACCTTTCGTCGGCTCCGCGGTGAAGCAGATCCGGCCCTCAATCTCTTCCCAGCCATTACTGCTATTGCCAGCAATTTTCATAGCTCTTCTCAAGTGCAAGGTGGCTGACAGACCTTGTTCTAGAGATGGGGAATGGCACTGAGAGATGCTGCGTGGCCCCAGGCCATTGGGTCAGTGTGTGGCAAAGGAACAGCCAAGCCCAAACTTGCAATCTACTATCTCCCACCGGGATTGCGAGTTACCCGCCTGCCCATCCTGCAAGCCCCAACGGTGAAAAGGCACCACTTACCTCCCTCGAGGAAGCTCCCCTTCCTCCTTACGCCACCGGGATGTGGGCACAGGGTCCCCCTGCACTTCGCAGTGGAAATTCACAGTGTCCTCAGCAAGCACCACTTGGTTGATGGGCCTCTTGATGAACGTGGGTCGCTCTGTCAGGACACAGACAGGAAATGGTGTTTGAGGAAAAGGACCAGCACAGAGGCAAGCCAACCACTGCTGCCCTGCGCAAGGTCTACCAGCACTGAGGTCTGCCATTCAGCTAGGCCAGTCTTTTTTATTTTCCCACAATGCCCTGGAACAACCCCATGACATTGTGGGAAATGACCATGATGGTTCCTAGCTGCCTCTGGAGTGCTGTTGCTGTTCCTGCCCACTGTTCTTGCAGTCAGCAGGCCGTGGTCCACAAGTTATTTCCACATAGAGTGGTGCCCTCTCAGATAGTAGTTCATGAGATGGTTCATGGGTGCTCATCTCAGCCTTCTCCCCTGGGTGGTCTCCACTCATTAAAGCATCCCCACCTACCTGGGAATGAACTCCATTTGATGTGGTAGGTTCTGGATTCTGGGCTCATATGGTTCTTAATTGTAAACTATATATCTGTCAGCAATTTCTAGATCAACTCTGTATCCCCAAATGGAAACCAGAGTTGGAGGTCATACATTTTCTATTACTGGGGAATGATCAGGAGCTCACCAAGTTAGTGGCTAAATATCTCTATTTGGTTTTTGTCGTCAAGATACACTGCAGATGTCTGATCTCCCTGGAGACCTAGAGATGTGACGATAGACTGCTCTGCCTCCTTTCTTTTAGCAAATGTTTTGTGCCACTGGGGAAGTGGTAATTCTGTATTGATTTGTTTTGGATGTTTGTAGGTGATGCCAATAAAAGGTTTGATGATGATGATGTTCCTGCCCTGGGAATCCCCACCAAAATAGGAGGCCGCTTTGCACGGGGTCCCCTGGAGATGGTCCTGGCTTGATAGACAACTTTAGCCACCTCTGTATTCTATTCACATAATCATCAAAAAGCTCACAGGATGCCCCTTGGCACCAAGAAAGGGGCACCGAATCACAATATCAGGTTTAAGCTTAAGACAGGACTCGCTCAGATAGAAGACATTTCCTGCCACAGAAACACTGGAGATGGATAGCACTGTACAGTGGTGCCCCGCAAGACGAATGCCTTGCAAGACGGAAAACTCGCTAGACGAAAGAGTTTTCTGTTTTGGAGGTGCTTCGCAAAACGAATTTCCTATGGGCTTGCTTCGCAAGACGAAAATGTCTTGCGAGTTCCTGCGGGTTTTTTCCCTCCCCCCCTTTTTCTAAGCCGCTAAGCCGCTTATACGCTTATCCGCTAAGCCGATAAGCCGCTAAAAGCCGCTAAAAGCCGCTAAAAGCCGCTAAAAGCCGCTAATAGCGCTAATCCGCTAAGCCGTCAATGGGCTTGCTTCGCAAGACGAAAAAACTGCTAGACGAAGAGACTCGCGGAACGGATTCTTTTCGTCTTGCAAGGCACCACTGTACTTGAGTTACCCCAAAACAGCAGTGTCTGCAAAGGAACATAACTAGCCTTGCAACCCAAAAATAGCTAGCTACAATGCTGTGGAAAACTTTCAAAACCAAACAACAAATTGTAGGATGGCCCTGTGATATGGGCTTTCTGAAACAAGGCTAATTTTCATGGGGAAATGCTCAGTTTGCATGGGAAAAAATTTTGATTCCCTAGAGACTGATCTAATTTAGCATGTTCATTTTATTTGTGTTCAGTAAACAAAGCAACAAACTTGATACTATCATGCTTGCGTAATATTGTTGTTTGCAATTGGTGTCCATTCATTGTTAGTAACGACCTTATGAAACTGAAGGTTTTCCACAGAAAAATAAAAAACTGAGAAATGTTCAGCCCTTCATCACTGATTCCAGTAGTTATGAGCAATTGGGTAGAATCCAGTCTGCTCACATTTTCTTTATATTTCTACAGGACTAGAGACTTGTTTTTTGTTTTTTTGCTTTTTTAAAAAAGTAAAGTTGAAGAGTCAAGCAAGAGGTCTGGGCTCTGAGTAAAGGCATTTGCAGACTCATTTTCAATGGAAGAAAGTGCTCTCCAGATTTCCCCAAATACTAATGGTCTTGTTAGATAGTAAAATTCATGTTTAATTGCTGTTTTAGGGGTTGTTTTTAAAAGTCTGGAATGGATCAATCCGTTTTGCATTACTTTTTATGGGAAAGCACATCTTGGTTTTGGAACGCTTTGGTTTTGGAACAACCTTCCGGAACGGATTAAGTTTGAGAACCAAGGTAGCACTGAAATCTATTTTTTAAAAAAATAATTCAAAAAAATAAATAAACAAAGGGGAAAAAGTAAACTGTTCTTTTCTCATTCTCACACCCCTCCCTGGCTGCTTCCAAGCTATAGAAAAAAAAACTCACAGATTTTGCCCCTTCCTTTTTGACCCTGAAAACTCAACTTTGCCTTTCTCTCTCCCCTGCCAGATCCCTGCTCCTACGTACCAAAGACCACCAGCTCCGCAGGCTCGCTGTCCCGTTCTCCGACCATGTTGGTGGCCACGCAGATGTACATGCCAGCATCACTCTTTCTCGTGTTGGACATCATCAGCTTCCCACCTCGGATCTAGAGCAGAGGGGCCAAAAGGAAATCCTGCTTAGAGACAGCTGCACAAACAAGCTTCCCAGGCCAATGTATTGGTGGGGCCCCACTTTCCTCAAGAAGCAGCCCCTGGGAAACTTCCTCTTGCAGAGAACTTCACTACTACTACTACTACTAATTTATTTGTACCCCACCCATCTGGTTGGGTTTCCCCAGCCACTCTGTGTGGCTTCCAACAAAGATTAAAAATACATTAAAATGTCACACATTAAAAACTTCCCTGAACAGGGCTGCCTCCAGATGTCTTCTAAATGT
Organism: Podarcis cretensis; assembly: GCF_951804945.1. Taxonomy (NCBI): domain Eukaryota; kingdom Metazoa; phylum Chordata; class Lepidosauria; order Squamata; family Lacertidae; genus Podarcis; species Podarcis cretensis. The sequence continues at coordinate 33,658,236 of NC_137185.1, read as the reverse complement.
CAGGTAGTTGTTTATCTCTTTGACATCTGATGGGAGGGAGTTCCACAGGGCAGGCGCCACTGCAGAGAAGGCCCTCTGCCTGGTTCCCTGTAGCTTTGCTTCTCGCAGTGAGGGAACCATCAGAAGGCCCTCGGCGCTGGGCCCCAGTGTCTGGGTTGAACGATGGGGGTGGAAGTGCTCCTTCAGGTATACTGGGCTGAGGCTGTTTAGGACTTTAAGGTCAGCACCAACACTTTGAATTGTGCTCGGAAACGTACTGGGAGCCAGTGTAGGTCTTTCAAGTTATGTGGTCTCGGTGGCCGCTCCCAGTCACGTCTAGCTGCCGCATTCTGGATTAGTTGTAGTTTCCGGGTCACCTTCAAAGGTAGCCCCAAGTAGAGTGCATTGCAGTAGTCCAAGCGGGAGATAACCAGAGCATGCACCACTCTGGCGAGACAGTCTGCAGGCAGATAGGGTCTCAGCCTGTGTACCAGATGGAGTTGGTAAACAGCTGCCCTGGATACAGATTTGACCTGTGCCTCCATGGACGGCTGTGAGTCCAGAATGACTCTCAGGCTACGCACCTGGTCCTTCAGGGGCACAGTTACCCCATTCAGGACCAGGGAGTCCTCCACACCAGCTTGCCCCCTGTCCCCCAAGAACAGTACTTCTGTCTTGTCAGGATTCAACCTCAATCCATTAGCCGCCATCCATCCTCCATAATGAGGAATACATCTCCCCAAAGATATCAGACAGGCACCTTTGCCATATGGTTTGTTTGCTAAAGACTTCATTTTAAGCAAGCCAGCCCACACATCCAATTTCATTATGTATATCAGGTGAGGTTTTTTTTAGCCCACGGTCCATATCTCTTTCTGGGAGAACCTTCTGAGGGCCACATCAAAGTGGTAGGCAGGGCCAGAGGCAATCGTTGCTGGAGAGTAACAAATGTCAATGCTACCTTTGCACAGTAGGTTGGTTTCTATGCACCTGTCTCAATCCTCCATCCAGGTAATCCAGAGGCATCATCAGAGCTCAAGGACACATTCCAGCCAGCCAAAAACACTTAGGGTGGGAATCAAGGCCAGTGAGTGGAGCATGCTGGGAATAAATCTGAGGGCCAGATACTGAAGACTGGAGGGCCAAATTCGTCCCCTGGGCCTGAGGGTTCCCACCCCAATGTACACTTAATTTAAGCATTAATCAAAATGGAAGTAGCAATGGCTGGTTTCACTTACACTTTGATAAATGCTTAGGTTAACTTGCTTTTAACGTTTGATTTTAATAAATGTGTTTTAGTGGACATTTTATATTCTGTTTAAACCACTTAGAGGTTAGGGGTGATGAAGCAGAATATAAATCCCACTAAATGAATAAAAATGGATTCTGCACCTTAAACTGGGAGCTGACCTTCTCTAGGGAGAACCGGCCGAGATTACACATTTTCCTGCAAGAGTATTTCAGACCTCAGCAGAATTTTAGACAATACTCCATCAATGCTCAAGGCTACCTGCTTGCTGCTCCTAACCATGCATTCAGTTCTACTGTGCCCTATCCAGGATATTTTGCCTGTCATGGCCTAAGCTCAGTGCTATATGCCTTGCATGCAGAAGGTCCAAGCTCCTAGCATCTCCAGTTGAAAAGATCAGGTAGCAGGTGGTTGGAGGGGCTGTAGCATCAGCGGTAGAACACAAGCTTTGAAGGTTCAAGGTCTAATCTCTCGTCTCTCCATGTATAACTGGGAAAGACTTCTATCTGCTGCTGACAGTATGTGTAGACAATGTTGAGCTAGATGGACCAATTATTATTATGTAGATTCCTATGTTTCCTTCAAGGTTCTCAGCCTTGAACAGAACGGCAAAACCCAAAGAAATTATTTAGGTTGAAAGAGGTACAGGGCTGCCTTTTTAAAGGGGGGCTTCCCTCAGTCTCACCGTAATGCGCTCATCCTTATCGCTGATGCGGATGTTGTTCTTTTTCCAGGAAATGGTGGGTTCCGGGTGTCCTCTTGGTGGAATGCATTCCATCACAGCTGGCTCACCCGCTGCCACCACCACATCGCTGGGAGCTTGGCGGAAGTCATCTCGCAAGACTGCAAGGAAGAGAGAAGAGTTTGAGGGTCCCCTTAAGGGGAAATAACAAAAACAGAATGAGGCATCACAGAGACACTTGCAGATTTCCTTTCTTCCTTGGCTGTTCCACCACCACATTTTAAAAAGCACCTGTTCACACTTGGAATTAATTCTCTGTTGTACACAAGGGTTCTCACGGGCCCCTTTATACCCCAGGAGAAAAGCTCTCTGTGTGCGCATGCACATGCACACTAAATCAGATGCAGACAAAACAAATTCAGATCTTCTTGCTGGAGGCACCAATCCTTGCTGTTTGCACAGCAACAGGAGAATCACACAGAAATAACGTGACAAGCTGCTGAGACTTAAGACCAAGGCTGGAGTCTTAGAAGGCTTGGTGAAGCTTGATTGGTCCTTGGAATGCTAAATGCTGCAGCATAAATGGCACCCATGAGGAGCACAGTTCAGCCAATGATGAAATAACTCCAGAGAAACCACGAAAGACCAAGCGGTAGCCTTGTCAGCCATAGCTGAAAGGGCTCCCATTGGCCATGTGTTGGCACTTTACTTCCTGTGTCACAAGGACTATATTCGGCTATAAGCCTTGCTGACTGAACCGGGTTCCTCAAGGGCATCTGTAGTGCCACACGGAGCCCTGTCAGCTGACCATTCTGTCAGCTGATTCCACAGACCAATCACACTTCACCAAAGACACTGGCTGCAACAGACATGGGGTCTATTGTGTTAGTGTTACTGGTTATGGCGTTGGCTCTTCTGCCCCAATTTCTAATATTCTTTTTACTCCGAAGCATCCCTCTCCCCCTGGTTCACATGCTGTGTTTCTCCCAGCCATCATGTGCACCAAGAAACAGCTTGCAGGGAAGGAGGAAAGAACCTTGGCAGTGGCAGTATGAATAAGGCTGAAAAGACTGCAGTGCCGGATAATGATGGTAAAGCAGAATATGGGCATCTCAGCCAGAGACCAAAACCGGCACATTTTCAATCTAGGAGAAAACCCCTAAGATCAGGGTCACTACGGTTGTCAGGTTTACAATCCCAGGTGATTCCCCAAATTGAGAAGCATTAGCAAAGCCTTCCCTGTGGATACAAGACTCCCTACGCTGTTTGCAATAACTGACCCCACCATTTTACACATAGGGCACGACAGCGGTATTTTTTTTGCTGTCCTTCAGCTCATTTCCTCTCTCGTATTTGGCCCTGGCTTTCAGGGCAGCAGGAACTTGCAACTCCTACGCAGGAAACAACGCCCAGCCTGCCACCTGCTCCCTCTGCTACTCGGCCCCGATAGGGCCAGGCCTGCCATATGGTCTGGAGGGATGCGCTAAGATTCCCGGGCAACACACCTCACTTTTGCCAAGTGCAGTACGCCAACTTCCTATGCCAGCAGGCGTCATCTCTTGGGACACAGGTTCCAAACGGACGCAAGACTGCGGTAAATAGCATCCTCTCCGGTGCAGAGTTGCCTGGCGAACCAGTCAACAGTTGGTGCCACGGATGCAGATAATAAAAGCTTCAGACCCAATGAGCATCAAGAGAAAGGGTTGTAGCTCAATGGCAGGGCAGAGACTTTGCAAAAAGAAGCTTCCAGGTTCAGTTCGCAGCACCTCCAAACAGGGATAGGGAAGACTCCTCTGTGAATCCCTAGGGAGCTGCTGCCTGTCAGTGTAAAGCATACTGAGGAAGAAGGACCTATAGTTTGACTTGGTATAAGGCAGCTTCTCGTGCTCCATGTTCGAATCCATCCTATCCTTTTCACCTCAGTTATAGGCAAAACTCTGAAGTGTACCAGTGAACCTACGGATAGCTGAGACCGGTATCATGTGATCAGTGCACTGGGTCCATCTCAACAACTGTGCTGCCAAATTTTGAATCAGTCAATGTTCTCTGAGCACTTTTCAAAGGTAGCCCCACTGGGCCACTGTAACCCTGATGTTAAAATGGCATGGTTCACTGTAACAAGACTGGACCCCAAAATGTTTTGGATGCACAATGCATAGAATTACTGTCTACATTTCTGAATTGACCCTTTTTGTTGGCCGCAAGGACACAGATTGCGGGACTGGAAACGAGAGGTGGGTGTGCTACCTCTGGCTCAAGCTGGCTTGCAGCGTTCAAAATTCCCCAGGTGCCAGACGCATTTTGCACCTGGCTTTCGGCCACTTATGATCAAGTGAAGGCACCCAGGTGTCAGGATGGCGTCTGACGTCTCCACCACCTGGAGGTACATGCCTGGGGATCCTTGGATCTTGACTGTTTTCACACACCAGCAACACTTCCTGTAGAATTCTATCCATGATGATGAAGAAGAAGAGTTTGGATTCGATATCCCGCTTTATCACTACCCAAAGGAGTCTCAAAGCGGCTAACATTCTCCTTTCCCTTCCTCCCCCACAACAAACACTCTGTGAGGTGAGTGAGGCTGAGAGACTTCAAAGAAGTGTGACTAGCCCAAGGTCACCCAGCAGCTGCATGTGGAGGAACGGAGACGTGAACCCGATTCCCCAGATTACGAGTCTTCCGCTTTTAACCACTACACCACACTGGCGTGATATTTTATTTGCACAATCAGAATGAATTTCAGGAACGCAAAAGTGGTACTGAATAATGGCAACAAGGCATTCCGTTTTGGTGATGGTAATCCTGGTTTAAGGAGCCATTTGGCGCCCAGCTTGTATATCTGAGTTTCTAACATTGTTAACTTGGCAAAGAACAGAATTATTCCCCGCACCCATATCAGAAAGTAGCTCAGTTTCCAAATCTATTGAAATATCCTTAACTCTTCCTGGGGGGAACTTTTCAAAGCACTCCTTGTGCAAAACAACAGAGTGGTTTCTCTGTTGCTTTACATAAGGAAGTGCTTTGAAGAGTTGGACATAGTAAACTGAGGTGACCCTCTGTGGGATACCTTGGGGCCAGGACATCTTGGTCCCTGTGTCCCCCCAGTAGCAGTACCCCCAGAAGCAGCTCATCTGTGCAGGACTAAGCTGGAAAATCTTCTCCGGCTCAGGTTTCAATCAGAGCTGCAGAAGAATTCAGGGGCTTCCAATGTTCTCCCGTCCTCTGAGTTAATAATCGCCAAGTCCTCGGAGCTTGTTTCTCAGCTCAGTGAACTTTGCTGGCAACTCTACAGAAAATCCGTATTCTAGATATGATCCCAAAATCCAGTGCTGTAAATTGGGTTAGCAATGGAGAATGTCTGATAGGATTCAGGAAGATTTTCTTTTTAAAAAATAAAAATGATTGGCACTTAGGAGCACCAGCTTCTCGTGATAATCAGCACCAAACCTGCGGTTGAAAAAGATGGATGGACTGCATCTCCCCACAACTGGAGCCCTTAGAATGCACACCAGCTCAGTGCTTCATATCTCTACTGCCCCAGGAGTGCCTCTGAATTATTAAGAACTCCCTAACTCACCACTTCTTAGGTTGCCTCCTGTATTTACCACTGCACAACTAATTATCCTGCCTCCGAGTTGCTCCCTAATCAGCCGCTCCTCGCCCAAATAATTCAGCGTTTTATAACCATTACAGGGAACCGTCAGGGCTTTATTGCACAACTGCCTGTCAGAGGCTATTTATTGCATTGGGGAGATGTCCTCGGCTTGTAAAATGCACATAAGCAGCGGATGCTGAAAGAGGGGAAGCAGCGGCAGAAACAACAATTCATTTAGCTAGACTTTACGATCCCAGAGAGTTAGCCTCTCGCTCTGGACACCTGACAAGCGGTACAGTCGTGAGGCACATGTGGAAGCGATCCTTGGAAAGAAGGCAAGGAAGAGGAAGGCGAGGAAGAGGAAGGCAAGTCAGCTGCCTGCTTTCTGATAAGGAAGTAAAAATAGCCTTGCCAGATCAAGTAAAAGGCTCATCTGATCCAGTATGCTGTTCTTACAGTGTCTCCTGCCAACCTAGCAGTTTGAAAGCACACCAGTGCAAGTAGATAAATAGGTACTGCTGCAGCGGGAAGGTAAGTGGTATTTCCATGCGCTCTGGTTTTCATCACAGTGTCTCGTTGCGCCAGAAGCAGTTTAGTCATGCTGGCCACATGATCCGGAAAGATGTCTGTGGACAAACGCCAGCTCCCTTGGCCTGAAGGCGAGATGCGCACCACAACCCAATAGTCCCTTTTGACTGGACTTAACCATCCAGGGGTCCTTTACCTTTTACCTTCTCACAGTATCTGGCCCAAGGGCTGCAGACAGGGCCTGAGGGGAACAGTGCTCTCCTTACTTGCAAATGTTATTCAGAGGCAGAATGCCTCCGACAGTGGAGGCAGACCATAGTAATCATGAGCTAGTAGACATTGATAGCCTTATCCCTGATGTATTTGCCTAACCCTCTTTTAAAACCATATGCGTTAATGGACATCACAGGGAGCCAAACTCCCTAGTTTAAGTATGCCCTGTACACCAGCCTGGCTGGAGTTCATCGGAGACAACTGTCAAAAGAACCCTTGGCCAACTGGAGAACCGGAGACACACAAGGCATATTTGCATAGAATCACAGAAATGTAGAGTCGGAAGGGACCTTGAGGGCCATCTAGTCCAACCCCATGGAATGCAGGAATCTCAACTAAAGCATCCATGACCCCCCTCCTCTGGCAATCTGCACAGAATTTTGCTTATTGGTTGCCATAAATTTGATTTTAATTAATTTTTACAATGAAATGTTTTTAGAATCGTTGGATTATTTTGATTGTTGTTAGCCGCCCTGAGCCCAGCTTCGGCTGGGGAGGGCGGGATATAAATAAAATTTATTATTATTATTATTATTATTATTATTATTATTATTATCATCATGACAGCTGGCCATCCAACCTCTAATTTAAAAAGGCAGCATTTCCCAAATGTCTGACAGCCGAGGGCAGGACTGTGTCATATTCTTATTCGTATTCGTATTCGTATTCGTATTCGTATTCGTATTCGTATTCGTATTCGTATTCTTATTCTTATTCTTATTCTATACCACACTTTACCCACAGATCTCAGGGTGGTTCACAACACAAAACTACTGTACAATATAAAAACACAAAATACTTAATAAAAGCAAAGGCAACTCAATAACCTCCCCCTTTATGATTCTATGTTTCTATGAGTAGTAGTGTATTTATCAAGTTTCTATACCCGCCTTCATCAAAGATCACACCAAGGTTTACAATATATGCATACATAGTAACAAATGAAAGCAATACCCCAAGAGCATTATTATTTATCAAATTAAATGCTTGGCATCCATGTTTGCACAGTGGTCAATATGCATAGGCTCAAATCTCACCAAGGGAGGGGGCGTGTATACAGAACAGGGCTGGGGGATTTGGGGCTTAAGTGCCAGAAGCAATCTCATAGCTGTCAACGTTTCCCTTTTTTAAAGGGAAATTCCCTTATTCCGAATAGGATTCCTCGCAAGAAAAGGGAAAAGTTAACAGCTATGCAATCTTCCAAGGCACTCCATCTGACCCTAGGGACTCTCTGCAGGCAGCACCCCATAGTGGACCTGCTTTGCTTTAAACAGTTTTTAATGTTGCAACCCTCCCTGGAACTTTAGGGTGAAGGATGCAGACAATCAAATCTGGTCACAGACTCATAGGATTGGAAGGGACCCCAAGGGTCATTTAGTCCAGCCCACTGGGCAATAAGCAAACAAACAAACAAAGTGACCCCTGAACTAATAAAGGTTTCCCCACCCTGATGAAGACTTCTGCACTACTCAAAAGCTTCCACATTATTTTGTGACAATTTGGTCAGCCTAATTAAGGTGGAGTCTGGATTATTTCTCCACCACCACCAGGTGAGCCCCAATGGGACTGGACTAGAGCGTAGTTTCCTCCCAATGTTTGCCAGCAAGAGAAAGAGAAAACAAGCGCCAGGATCTTGACAGCTTCCCAAACCCACCCCGCCCATGGGCACTTTAGCAGAAGAGGGAGCGAGAGCAAATCGGTGCTTACCAGGCATTAATAGCGTGTCAATAAGCCATTTAACTTCAAGCCGAGTAATACACCATAAATATTCATATCTAAGAGTAATATACTGAAATAATCTTGCCAGTAATGAGCAATAAAATACGGATATATTGCTTATTAAATATTGATGTTCGCTACCCGAGAGCGCTGCCGAGGCAGCCGGCTTTGGAAACACCCGGGCGTGGAAATGCCGTAAAAAGAGAGAGAGATCATTTGCTACACACACATAAACACACACACACACACACACCTACACTTGCTGCTGTGGTGGCCCGATCAAGGATAGTGACAAGGTGGTGCATGTCCGTGAAGGTTGAAAGTCGCACCCATACCCACTTCTGAACTGCCACAGGTGAGTCTCTGAACCACATGTAAATGGGTCATAAGGGGTGGAATCCCAACTTTCTGAAGATGGAGATCCTGGGGCAGTCAGGACTAGGGGGCCTGACTTTAGTGAGAAGTTCCTCTCTACCATTCGAACTAGACCTCTCCTTTCCCAGCAGACCCAAGCCTATTACTCATGTTACGTTTGCTTCATGATACGTTTTTTCAGGTTGCGTCCCGTGGTGACCCGGAAGTACCAGAAAGGGTTACTTCCGGGTTTCAACACTTGCGCATGCGCAGATGCGCAAAATGATGCCATGTGCATGCGCAGAAGCGGTGAATCACTTCTATTCATGTTGCAAACGGACCTCCAGAACGGATCCCATTCGCAACCAGAGGTACCACTGTATTTATGTATTGCATGTATTTCCTGCCTTCTTTTGCAAGGAGCTCAAGCTGGCAAGCATAGTTCTCCTCCCCATTCTTTTATCCTCATGACAACCCTGTGTGGTAGGTTAGGATTTGAGATGGTGACCAGCCCAAGTTCGCTGGGTGAGTTTCATGGCTCAGCAGGGATTTCTGGTCCTGGACCAAAACTCTAACCACTACACCACACTGCCGACTCTGGCAGAGTTCTGTTCCAGGAATCAGGTGCTGTAGAAAGAAGACAGGGTTCCGGCACCTTTAACAGTTGTGTAGAAGAGAAGGGCAAGCTACCTCTACCGAAATGTCCTGTTGAATGGGCAACAGCCCTGTCTTCTCCTACAGCTGGCCACCCTAAAAGGAAGGAGTGAGCAAAGTGTGAGAATCCAACCCTTTAAGAAACTGAAGGACCAAATCTGACATCCGCTGCAACGGAAAGCTCAAGTGAGATTTGGCTGTTGAACAAAGATGAAGCTGCTTTACGCTGATTCAGACCATTGAGTCCATCTAGCTCAATGCTACCTGCTCTGACCGGCAGCATCTCTCCAAGGATTTCTCCACCATCTCCTACCTGGTCCATTTCACTGGAGACACCAGGGATAGAAAATTGCCCCTCCTTGTGCAAAGCATGCCTTCCACCACTGGGCTACTGTCATTCCTCTTATCACCAGTTCAAAGTACCAGGCGGCAGATGATGGAAAAGTCCCTAAAAAGTTGCTGCCACTCAGAGTAGACGATATGCTAGGATAGAGGGAAGGAAGGAAGGAAGGAAGGAAGGAAGGAAGGAAGGAAGGAAGGAAGGAGAGGTTTTCACAGTGCTGTACTATGGACCCAGTATTAATTTGTCGTTGCCGACAGAAGAGCTGTGATTCTGAGTAGGACAAAAGGGTTGACATATGGAATAGAACAGGGCTCTCATATTTTTAATAGTTGTGGGTAGAACAGGGAATTTCAACAGGTGTAGTTTGTCATGCAAGCAACACCAGGTAAATGTCCTTCTCCTACACAACGATTAAAGGTGCAGGAGTCCTATCTTTTTTGCATCTTTGTTATCTGCTTATGACCTTGAAATCCAACATCATCCCAACGCTTTCCTATGATGCTGGCTCTGTGGGTTAAACCACAGAGCCTAGGACTTGCCGATCAGAAGGTGGCGGTTCGAATCCCCGCAACGGGGTGAGATCCCGCTGCTCAGTCCCAGCTCCTGCCAACCTAGCAGTTCGAAAGCACGGCAAAGTGCAAGTAGATAAATAGGGAAGGTAAATGATGTTTCCGTGCACTGCTCTGGTTCGCCAGAAGCGGCTTAGTCATGCTGACCACATGACCCGGAAGCTGTACGCTGGCTCCCTCGGCCAATAAAGCGAGATGAGTGCCACAACCCCAGAGTTGGTCACGACTAGACCTAATGGTCAGGGGTCCCTCTACCTTTTTACTTCCTAAGAAACTCCCCTGTCTAGAGCAAAGTCCGTTCATTTCTTTTCCCCCACTGGTTATTTTTTCAAGCCACTTTCCATTTTGTGTGACAGACAGCTAACCCCCCCCCCACCCCATTCTTAAGAGCAGCATTTTGATTTTAGCAGAGATTACCCACATTCTTGGATTTCATGCTGCCTGCTCTGGACCTACAGTCCTATAATTCCTTCTCTCCCTTCGTATTTTTTAAAGTAAAATAAAAAAGCTATTTATAGGGACAGCTATAAGTCTCCAGCGATCTCTTGAATGAAACAAACTGCGCCAGCAGAGGCTGCCTGGAACTTCCAGCTGCCTGGGGAACAGGCGATGAAATGGCCTTGATCCTTCTGCAATTGCCAAACTCTGATCTGCCCTTCCACCTACAGCTTTTCTGACTGATGTAGTGCATGATGCTGCATGCAGGTAATTCTAGACTCTGGATTTAATGGTCTCACTGCTTTAGATGGCAATGTGTAATGTGTATTTACTAATTTCCTGCTCATTCTGCTGGAGGGGCCATGACCATCTGCCCTAGAGTTCTGCCCCAACAGTACCACTGCCCCTTAGGCCCTCCTAGATTAAGGGTGAGGCTTGCTGCTGTGTTCCTACTTTGCACACAGAGAATCTACACTGACCCGTCACAAGAATTGGGCTATGGCCATCGCAGATCATACATTGCAGAGAGAATGTCCACACGTCCAACGCTGTACGTTTTGTGTGCGGAGAGGTTCACATATTTGACACTGAATGATAAACACAGCTCCGTGAATTACTATTAAGGCTTGGTCAGACCATGCGGTGGAAATGAGGCTAGAATGGGGTGGCCAAGTAGATTGCACCATTTCAAACTACGTGTGGTGGACGCTAATTTTAAATGCTCCAACTGCCTTTTAAAAAAGCCTCCTCTTTGAAATATGTGTGTGTGTTTGTGACACACACACACTTATTAGGCACAAAGGTTGGTCCCTGTTTACTCTCTGATAATTTTCTTTTCTCCCCTTTTATTTTATTAGCATATAAAACACATACATATACATTTACACAATACACGTACAGTACACAGCACACTACCTAATTTTCATAGCATAAAACATACCTACATTACTCTATACCTACCTATACTATACATATCAACATACCTACACACATACCCCATACGGACACCCACCAAGTGACTTCACTTACAGCCATTCTTGTTACACTACTTTATTTTTCCAACTAGCTTAAACACATTTCATTATTTCTTTATAGTGATAGTTTTCAATCTCATTAAAAAAAATAAAAAAATGTGGAATTGCATTCAGAAATGTCACCCCCCCCCCTCAGTTTGGAGCCTGAGGTGGTACTGTCCACTCTACTGCCTTGTTCTTGTTCATCAGTCAGCCAATACAAGAAGCTGTCTTATACTGAGCTATAGCATTGATCCATTGAGCTCAGAATCATCTACCCTGACTGGCAGCAGGTCAGAATTTGAACAAGGGGCATTCTGTGACACAGCAAGTGCTCTGCCACTGTGCTGCAGTCCACCTTCCAGGCAGGGGTGTAGGAAGGGGGCACGGGGGGGGGGCTGCCCACCCCAGGTGTCATCCCTGGGGTGTGTGTGACAAAATGGCACATCGCGGGAGGTGGCACTTACAGTGCACCTGAGCCACGCATCTCTCCTGGGAGTGACGTGGTGGTTCGGGGCCCTGCGCTGCCTGAAATGGCAGCGTGGGGCTTGCGTCCACCAGGCGGACTCTGTGGGTGGATCGCCGTGGTGCCCCCGTGGGCGATTCGCCCTGCCCCCGCCGCTCCGGGTGCCAGAGCAGCTAGCTACACCCCTACTTCCAAGCCCTGTGTTTTAAGAAGGAGGCTCTTCAAACTTTGCAACTAGGAATGATCCCTTTTCACAGGGTGAATGGCAGCAAAGCACCTCTACCCTGCTGTTTACAAAGACTATTGCTTCTGTTAGTTACATGAAATGGAGGGCAATCCAGGAGGAAGGCTTTGTGAACAGCGGAAGATCTATCCTAACGGTTACCTCTGGTTGAAAAGAGAGTGAGAGTGAGATATATACGGGGAGGTTTAATGGTTTACCTAGCACCAGTGAATGATCTGTTCCATAATTAGATATCTGCTGGAGATTTTTCTAAATATAGCAGACAGGCGCCGTGCACCGCTCTCTTGCTCTCCAAATATAATTAATAAGTATAGGAAGATGCAATTAGCTGGCAGTAACCCTGATAATCTAGATCAATGGCTGGCAAATCCTTAATGAAGTGTTAAATTGGGTCTGTCTCCCAACAGCACAAGTCACCCGAAGGCTGTTCCAGTGATGGATTTTGTGCCTCTCCTGCCCCAGGCTGGGATGAGATTATTCAAGGAGATGGATGAGGCTGGGGTACAGCCAGCCATGGGGAAGGCAGCTAAACAGTCTGCCTGGGCTTCTGGGAGATTCCCATTCACAACAGGGGTGTTGTTCAAACAAGTCAACCAAGGGGAAAACAAAGTCATCCGGGGCTGAACACTGCAGGGCATTCCTGTCGCCCAGAAAACATCAGAATTCTCTAGAAATCCTCTTAGGCTGCCAACCTCTGTGCCCTTGCCTGGGAGGAAGCCCCAGGAAACTCAGTGGTACTTCTGAGTCGACTGGCTGCTAGGTGCACTGAGCCAGGGAAAGGAGGACCTCTGTAACATTGGGGTGGGGATAATATAACGTGGAGCTTCCCATTGGAGCATCTAGTTGGCCAGTGTGACAACTGGATGATGGATGAGACTGACCATTGGCCCGAGCCATCAGACTCTCCTTATGTTCTTGTGTTAAGAGTTGGGAGGGATCTCAGTTGTCATCTAATCAAACCTCTGCTCAATGCAGGGTCAAAACAAAATAAAAAAATTCCTTCCAGTAGCACCTTAAAGACCAACTAAGTTAGTTCTAGGTATGAGATTTCGTGTGCATGCACACTTCTTCAGATACACTGAAACAGAAGTCACCAGACCCTTCTATATAGTGAGAAGGTGGTGGGAATGGGTGATTGGCAGATAGCTGTGATGAGCCTGTTGACGACTCTTAACGACTGCAATAGGTCTTACAGGAAAAAGCAAGGGGTGAGAAGGTGAAAAATGGCTTTGTCATGTATAATGAGATAAGAATCCAATGTCTTTGTTCAGACCAGGTCTCTCCATGGTTTTTAGTTTGGTTGTTGTTGTTGTTTAGTCGTTTAGTCGTGTCCGACTCTTCGTGACCCCATGGACCAGAGAACGCCAGGCACTCCTGTCCTCCACTGCCCCCCGCAGCTTGGTCAGACTCATGCTGGTAACCTCGAAAACACTATCCAACCATCTTGTCCTCTGTCGCCCCCTTCTCCTTGTGCCCTCCATCTTTCCCAACATCAGGGTCTTCTCCAGGGAGTCTTCTCTTCTCATGAGGTGGCCAAAGTACTGGAGCCTCAGCTTCACAATCTGTCCTTCCAGTGAGCACTCAGGGCTGATTTCCTTCAGAATGGAGAGGTTTGATCTTCTTGCAGTCCATGGGACTCTCAAGAGTCTCCTCCAGCACCATAATTCAAAAGCATCAATTCTTCGGCGATCAGCCTTCTTTATGGTCCAGCTCTCACTTCCATACATCACTACTGGGAAAACCATAGCTTTAACTATACGGACCTTTGTTGGCAAGGTGATGTCTCTACTTCTCAAGATGCTGTCTAGGCCTGTCATTGCCCTTCTCCCAAGAAGCAGGCGTCTTTTAATTTCGTGGCTGCTGTCACCATCTGCAGTGATCATGGAGCCCAAGAAAGTAAAATCTCTCACTGCCTCCATTTCTTCCCCTTCTATTTGCCAGGAGGTGATGGGACCAGTAGCCATGATCTTCGTTTTTTTGATGTTGAGCTTCAGACCATATTTTGCACTCTCCTCTTTCACCCTCAATAAAAGGTTCTTTAATTCCTCCTCACTTTCTGCCATCAAGGTTGTGTCATCTGCATATCTGAGGTTGTTGATATTTCTTCCGGCAATCTTAATTCCGGCTAGGGATTCATCCAGCCCAGCCTTTCGCATGATGAATTCTGCATATAAGTTAAATAAGCAGGGAGACAAAATGCAGCCTTGTCGTACTCCTTTCCCAATTTTGAACCAGTCAGTTGTTCCATATCCAGTTCTAACTGTAGCTTCTTGTCCCACATAGAGATTTCTCAGGAGACAGATGAGGTGATCAGGCACTCCCATTTCTTTAAGAACTTGCCATAGTTTGCCATGGTCGACACAGTCAAAGGCTTTTGCATAGTCAATGAAGCAGAAGTAAATGTCTTTCTGGAACTCTCTAGCTTTCTCCATAATCCAGCGCATGTTTGCAATTTGGTCTCTGGTTCCTCTGCCTCTTCTAAATCCAGCTTGCACTTCTGGGAGTTCTCGGTCCACATACTGCTTGAGCCTTCCTTGTAGAATTTTAAGCATAACCTTGCTAGCGTGAGAAATTAGTGCAATTGTGCGATAGTTGGAGCATTCTTTGGCACTGCCCTTCTTTGGGATTGGGATGTAGACTGATCTTCTCCAATCTTCTGGCCACTGCTGAGTTTTCCAAACTTGCTGGCATATTGAGTGTAGCACCTTAACAGCATCATCTTTTAAAATTTTAAATAGTTCAGCTGGAATACCATCACTTCCACTGGCCTTGTTATTTGCAGTGCTTTCTAAGGCCCATTTGACTTCACTCTCCAGGATGTCTGGCTCAAGGTCAGCAACCACACTACCTGGGGTATATGAGACATCCGTTTCTTTCTGGTATAATTCCTCTGTGTATTCTTGCCACCTCTTCTTGATGTCTTCTGCTTCTGTTAGGTCCTTTCCACTTTTGTCCTTTATTATGGAAATCTTTGTACGAAATGTTCCTTTCATATCTCCAATTTTCTTGAACAGATCTCTGGTTCTTCCCATTCTATTGCTTTCCTCTATTTCTTTGCATTGCTTGTTTAAGAAGGTCTTCTTGTCTCTCCTTGCTATTCTTTGGAAATCTGCATTCAATTTCCTGTATGTTTCACGATCTCCCTTGCATTTTGCTTGCCTTCTCTCCCCCGCTATTTGTAAGGCCTCATTGGACAGCCACTTTGCTTTCTTGCATTTCCTTTTCATTGGGATGGTTTTCGTTGCTGCCTCCTGTATAATGTTACGAGCCTCCATCCATAGTTCTTCAGGCACTCTGTCCACCAAATCTAAATCCTTAAACCTGTTCCTCACTTCCACTGTGTATTCATAAGGGATTTGACTTAGATTGTATCTTACCGGCCCAGTGGTTTTTCCTACTTTCTTCAGTTTAAGCTTGAATTTTGCTATAAGAAGCTGATGATCTGAGCCACAGTCAGCTCCAGGTCTTGTTTTTGCTGACTGTATAGA
The DNA here is from genome assembly GCF_951804945.1 of Podarcis cretensis. Lineage (NCBI taxonomy): Eukaryota > Metazoa > Chordata > Lepidosauria > Squamata > Lacertidae > Podarcis > Podarcis cretensis. The sequence goes on along the minus strand of NC_137185.1, from coordinate 33,642,642 downwards.
GCTTCTCCATCTTTGGCTGCAGAGAATATAATCAATCTGATTTCGATGCTGCCCATCTGGTGATGTCCATGTGTAGAGTCGTCTCTTGTGTTGTTGGAAAAGCGTGTTTGTGATGACCAGCTTGTTCTCTTGACAGAACTCTATTAGCCTTTGCCCTGCTTCGTTTTGATCTCCAAGGCCAAACTTGCCAGTTGTTCCTTTTATCTCTTGACTCCCTACTTTAGCATTCCAATCCCCTATAATGAGAAGAACATCCTTCTTTGGTGTCACTTCTATAAGGTGTTGTAAGTCTTCATAGAATTGGTCAATTTCAGTTTCTTCAGCACCAGTAGTTGGTGCATAAACTTGGATTACTGTGATGTTAAAAGGTCTGCCTTGGATTCGTATCGAGATCATTCTATCATTTTTGAGATTGCATCCCAGTACAGCTTTCGCCACTCTTTTGTTGACTATGAGGGCCACTCCATTTCTTTTACGGGTTTCTTGCCCACAGTAGTAGATATGATGGTCATCCGAACTGAATTCACCCATTCCCGTCCATTTTAGTTCACTGATGCCCAGGATGTCAATATTTATTCTTGCCATCTCATTTTTGACCACCTCCAACTTACCCATGTTCATGGTTCTTACATTCCAGGTTCCTATGCAATATTTTTCTTTACAGCATTGGACTTTCCTTTCGCTTCCAGGCATATCCGCAACTGAGCGTCCTTTCGGCTTTGGCCCAGCCGCTTCATCAGCTCTGGATCTACTTGTACTTGCCCTCCGCTCTTCCCCAGTAGCATGTTGGACGCCTTCCGACCTGAGGGGCTCATCTTCCAGCGTCATAACTTTTATATGCCTGTTGTCTTTGTCCATGGAGTTTTCTTGGCAGGGATACTGGAGTGGCTTGCCGGTTCCTCCTCCAGGTGGATCACGTTTGGTCAAAACTCTCCACTATGACCTGTTCATCTTGGGTGCCCTGCTCGGCATAGTTCATAGCTTCTCTGAGTTCTTCAAGCCCCTTCGCCACGGCAAGGCAGTGATCCATGAAGGGGTTTAGTTTGGTAATAAGTTGCAATTCAGCAGCTTCTCTTTCCAGTCTATTTCTGAAATTCCAACAGTGTCCTTCAGCTCTCTATATTGGACAAACAGGCCAAACCTTACGCCAAAGGATAAACGGACATAAATCTGACATCAGGAATCACAAGACAGAGAAACCAGTAGGAGAACACTTCAATCTCCCAGGACATTCTATACAAGATCTCAAAGTAGCTGTTCTATTACAAAGGAATTTCAGAAATTCTTATCTCATTATACATGACAAAGGATTCTTATCTCATTATACATGACAAAGCCATTTTTCACCTTCTCACCCCTTGCTTTTTCCTGTAAGACCTATTGCAGTCGTTAAGAGTCGTCAACAGGCTCATCACAGCTATCTGCCAACCACCCATTCCCACCACCCTTCTGAGTAATACCCCTCCCCACCTTCTCACTATATAGAAGGGTCTGGTGACTTCTGTTTCAGTGTATCTGAAGAAGTGTGCATGCACACGAAAGCTCATACCTAGAACTAACTTAGTTGGTCTTTAAGGTGCTACTAGAAGGAATTTTTTTATTTTGTTTTGACTATGGCAGACCAACACGGCTACCTATCTGTCAATGCAGGGTGCAATTCTTCTTCTTTGGCGATCACTCGTAGCCAAGTAAGATTGTCTTCCATGAACATGGTTTTAACAGTGAGTCCGTAAGGGACCATGGAGGCTAATTCTGGATCCACACGTCCTTCCACAGTGGGGACATTGTTTTTTAGGCAGGGGTTGATCACGGTGAGGGTTTGCCAAGTGTGCCTTCCTCTTAGAACGTTTCTCCCTTTCGTCCTGAGTTTGAACATCTTCAAAGACTGTTCTCCAACTGGAGTGCTTGCAGGCCAGTGTTTCCCAGTGGTCAGTGTTTATACTACTTTTTTTATATTAGCCTTGAGAGAGTCTTTAAATCTCTTTTGTTGACCGCCAGCATTATGCTTTCCATTTTTAAGTTCAGAATAGAGTAGTTGCAATCCAACTGTTCAATGCAGGGTGGAGCTACAACATCCCTGACAGATATCCAGCCTCTTCTTAAATACCTCCAGAAAAGGGAGCCCAGACCTCTCGAACCAGTCTGTTCCACTACTGAACAGCGCTTATTGGTTAGGATGTTTCTCCTGATATTTAGCTGAAATCGGCTTCCTGCAATTGCTACCCATTAGTTGTAGTCCAATCTCTGGAGATCTATCTTCAGCATGACAGCCCTTCAGATATTTGAAGACAGCTATTACGTCTCCGCTTAATCTTCTCTTCTTCAGGCTAAATATACCCAGCTCTTTCCTCACAGGATTTTGTCTTCAGGCATTTCGCCATTCTGCTTTCATTGCTCTGCGAGAGGAATCTACGGAGTTTGGCGAGATTTTGCAGACAGCCAAAAGTTTTGGCCACCTTGGATCATGTCTCAAGGGGAGAGGAAGATATTTGCTTCTGACACTGGGCTGAGGTTTGGAGAAACTTGGGAAGAAGAAAGTAGACTCACTAGTTTGGAAAGCAGAGATGGGAGCGGAAGTCTTTCACACTTCCCAATCCAACGCATGAGCCAAACAGCAGCCTTTGAAACTCACACTTCTCCCAATGTTGTAATGCTGTGTTGAGGTTCTCCAACCAACCCCCCCTCAAGTGTATATCAAGGAACTGTGCACACAAAATGTGTACATTAGTGAAAATGTATTAGGGAAATGTGGACATACTATGTGCACACTAGAGAGACAAAAAGTCAAAAATATAAATTGGAGGAAATTTATATTTTTGCAAAAGGTGTGTGTTAGGCAAAACATTCAAATTTTGGTGCAGATATTTTTTTAAAATGCAAACTGATGCATTTATCAATGCCTAATCAGAAATCCAGCAGAATGTTATCTGAGATCTGGTGCTGCAATTGTGCTGAGCTTCCACGGTACACTGAAGAATTCTCTTTGTTTTTGAGTGCTTCTGAAGTACTTTGCAAAGTCAGAGATTAGAGTTGCCATATTTCAAAAAGTAAAATTCCAGACACCTGCAATGTCGTTGAGCTTTTTTCAGGTAGACCTCCCCACAAAATAGTGATTTTAAGCTTTTTGGAGCTGTTTCTGCTGCTTTTTCCATCACGTTGCCATACTGTACATATGGGTTTCCCCTGACATTTTGACAATTTGGTAAAATTCCCCTGATGCCATTTTTACACCCAAAAACCAGGACAAGTGAGGAATTTTCCTGATGTATGGTAAGCCTATCAGAGATGAGCTTCCATCCATGCATCTCTCAATCCTTGCTAAGGAAGGTGTTGTCCAGCTGAAAAGTATAGCCCTCCCATTGGCAACCTGACAAGTGCATTCATGGATCTATGTCCTGCATACGTCTTTGTTCAGCAGAATCACTTAATGGCTCTTATGCCAATAAATACCCAATAGTGCAATTTCCCAATGCACCAGGGTTCAATATTTATTGTAGCCAGATTTATTATTGGGTCACTGGCCTGTTCCAGTGGGATTCCTCTTATGTTCTGACTAGCAGAGAATGCCTGGCACTGCTCAGGAATTTTTAGAAACCAACAAATATTTTGATTTTTTAAATGAATAGCATAATTTCTGAGTTGGCCCCAAACCTGGTGAAGTCACACCTAAGTCACATTTTTGGTCAGCCATCTTGATTCAAAATGGCGCCTGGTTCTAAACATCAATGAAGACCTTCCCTCTCCTACCTCAGGAATCCTTGTGTTGAGTTTGGCAAGGGGATCTCAAGAGGTGGTCAAACCTATGGGCAAAGTCATGCCAAAGTAATGTTTTGTTGAATCAAAATAGCCCCCAGCATCCAAGTGTTGATGAAAAGCCCCCCCCCCCCAGCTAGGGAACCCTCATGCCTAGTTTGGCAACAATATCTCAAGAGGCATCCCAACACACAGAAAACAAACAGACTATAGGATGAACAGACAAGCCAGTTTCCAAAATATACAGATGACTACAACTCCCATCAGCCTCTGACAGTATGCCAAAGAGTCAGAAGTGACAGGAGTTGCAGTCAAAACATCTGGGTACCACGATGGGGTAGGCTGAAATTGTCTAAGAAGGTATACAGCAGCTTCCTATAGTTCTAATCTAAGCAGAAAATATTATCCTGTCCTTCATAGTCCCATTGCTTGGCTAGCCATGCCCTGCTCACCTTTTTATTTTAGAAAAATAAAAAATGTATGCATTTGGAGGAATTTCCTCCACAAAGCAGCTGCTAACCTCCAATAAAAGCAAATTCCACCTGATGATAAAATATAAAACCGTTGTAAGAAGCGAGGCACAGAAACAATATAGGAGACACAATACAGGAAGCAGCCACCAGTTTCTGAGCTCTGGCTATCAAACTTCACAAAGCAAACAGCACAGGGAGTGTTCATTTCACAGAGACGGTGCTATCCAGCATGTAGTTGATCATTTGCCCCAACCGGATGGCTCAGATTACAAAACAAACCCCCAAATACCCCATAAAATAAAAAGTGTCCTACTTTAACTTAAAGGAAACCAGTTAAAAAACAAACACCTGGATACACATTATAGCTGCTTTGAAGGGAAAAAAAGGAGGAAAGAGACAGTCCACTGCTGGATTAACCTTTGTGCATGAAAGCCAATCCTCGCATAAAAAGATCTTGCCCAGCTTCAGAAAAGCTGCCCTGGCTCTGTCAAGCTGCCGAAAGGGAGAGAGAATTCATAGCTGCAGGGCAGCCGTGCAGAACATCTCTGAATGTGCCCTTGCTGCCTATTGGCACACACCACCCCTATGGGCCATTTGACAAGTGGGTGAAACTGTCAGTCATCTGACATCACTGTGATGTCAAAGAAAAAGATTCAGAGCGCATTCTAAGGGTGCTCCCAACTCTTTGCTTTCTTTCTCTGCAGCCTGGCTTGAGTTCAAGCCCTCGCTGCAAAAAACTACAAGGCAAAAGCACAAATAAATGGCCAAAACTTAAACAACATAAATGTAAACAACAAAAGAAAACAAAAAACCCCTACACAAACAAATTTAAAAGGCTGTAGAATATTAATCAGCCCAAGGCCTGGTTGAAAAGGAACATTTTTTGCCTGGTACCTAAAGATATATTATGAACCTCCCTGGAGAGAGAATCCCACAGATGGGGAGCTACTGCAGAAAAGGCCCTGTTCTCATGTTGCCACCCTCTGGTCCTCACATGAAGGAGGCACACAAAGAAGAGTCTCAGGTGATGAACGCAGAGTCTAGATCGATTTATATGGTGGTCCTGAGTCGTTTAGAGCAGGCATAGGCAAACTCCGCCCCTCCAGATGTTTGGGACTGCAATTCCCATCATCCCTGACCACTGGTCCTGTTAGCTAGGCTAGGGGTGATGGGAATTGTAGTCCCAAACATCTGGAGGGCTGGAGTTTGCCTATGCCTGGTTTAGGCCTTTGTAGGTCCAAACCAGCACTCTGAAAGGATGGCTTTGCAACCCAGCTTGAACTCAAACCAAGCTGCAAAAGGAAGATCCTTGCTGAAGGTGCAACTGCCTGATCATTTGGCCAGTGACGTCAGCAAACGTCATGTGCTAAGGAACCATCAGGCTCCGTGAGGCTCCTGGTGCCCCTTTGCAGCCACATTTTTATTTTCCCCATATCTGTGGGTCAGGGGGACGTGGCTTGGGGGGAAACAGTCTTGCACATCAATTTAGGACCCCTTCTTAGCCTGATTTGGCTCACCGGCCAAAGCTCCCACAGGCCCTCTGACAGAAGCACGGATTGCAAGGTAAAAGCTACTTGGCTTAATTCAAATCAGATCTATTGGCTATTTTAGTGTTGCAAGTACAGAAGAGAGATGTGTTCTCATGAGAGTGGGGAAGTCTTTCAAACCAGCCAGTTTGGCAACAGTCGAACTTAATGTAGCCATCATGTTCCATTCAGTGCTCCTTCTTGCAAATCTGGAGAGCAGATTCTAATACCACCCACCTTAAAACATGCATCTTAACATCCATTTGAATGCACCCCCCATCCCAACCACCAGTTACCTTCCTTCAGTTTGAAAATGCATTTTATTCAGTTGGAACAATTGAAACTTTTTAACCACAATTTCTGGCTGGGTTGAATTCTGGAAATCGTGCATTAGCATGCAAAAAAAGCAAGAAAGAAAAAGTGCTACATTTTAAAACTGCTTAAAAAAATATATTAGTGAAATAAAATTACTTTAAACACACCTGAATCTACATTAAGGCAAAGAGCTGAATCCAGAGAGGTAGTAATTAAGGCAAAAGCTTTTGTGCCGGCAGCAATTCTGAAAGCTCTGACAGTTGGGAAGAAAGGAATGAATGCTAACATTCAAATCCATTGTAAAGAGTGGAGGAGGGGGTGGCGGTGGCACAATCATGTGGCTGGATCTTTTGCTACATATCTCCAGTTTTCTTTAAGTGTCATAGAGTCACTGACATGTGAGTCTCTTGGTCCCCATAGCTGGAGAGGCCAAAATGAATTTTTCCTATGTTAGGGCTCAGGGCTGGCCCTAACGTTAGACAGTGTGAGGTGACTGCCTCAGGCAGCAGACACAGTAATCTCTTAGCTGTCTCTCCTAATCCCTCTGACCATTCCCTTTTGTGGGAGAACACAGCAGTCCCTTGGAACAGACTTGACTTCACATGCTGATTCTGCAAAGCGTATCTCAGAAACTCTTTATCTACAGATTGTTTGGCTCCACCAAGCTCTGCACACTGTTGCTCAGCAGTGGAACTACGACAGCTACAACTTTCGTCATCCCTGACCACTGATCATGCTGGCTGGGGCTGATGGGAATGCCTGTCCAACTACATCTGGAGGCCTACAGTTCCCTTGCCCTAGAAGAAGTCAGTCACTGTACAAAAAAGGCAGTGACCCTTTAAGCTGGCCTGATGCACCACAGTGGATCTTCCACACTGACGCCCTTGGATAGACCATAAAATTCTGGCAGGTTATCCTAGGTTAGGGTTGTGGTAGCTTGACTTCTTGCTTTAAACCTGGAATGGGGGAAACCTGTGGTTCTCCAGATGTTGTAGGACCCCAGCTCACATCAGCCCCAGCCAGCAAGGTCAATAGCCATGAGACGATGGGAATTATAGTACAGCAACACCTGGAGGGTCATAAATTTCCTGCCTCTGCTGTAAATGCAGGAGCGCTGGCCATGGTACTGAAACCTGACCAACTGTTCTCTGGATCAGCACCTTCAGTCCTGTCCAGATCCCTGCTGGTGCGCATGCCCCAGGTAATATCTAACTCACAGCTTTACCTCCCAGGACTCCTGGGATTACAGAATCTGTGGTGGTTGATAGAATTGTAGAGTTGGAAGGGAGCACAATGGTCATCTAGTCCAACACCCTGCAATGCAGGAATCTTTTTGCCCACTGTGGGGATCGAACCCATAACCCTAAGATTAAGAGCCTCATGCTCTACCAACTGAGCTATCCTAGAGAAGCTCAAATGCTTCGTGTTCAAGCACCATCCAGTGCAGATCTTCTCGACTCAAGAGTTCCATTCCTACGCTTCCCCATCTAGATTCTGGAATGGCTTTTCCCCAGGTCCACTGCAGAGAAACAGGTTCCCCCAAAGTAGCAGGCCATGTTTACCTGACCCCTTTAGCCATATATCACCCATAGCCGATCGCAGCCCCAGACTTTTAAGCCTGTCAAAATTGATTGCAAGCCTTTAGGCCATTAAAAAACCCTTTAGGGTAAACTTGCCATTACTGCAGTCAGCAAAGCAACGTGCAGCTATATAAATAGCAATATTGTCCCTATTATTTAAGAAGACTGTACTCAGAAGCAAGTGTTAAAAGATAACGAGGTGAATTTTCCAAATAACCTCTGTATTTTATCACATAATCAATTCAGCTATATGTGAGCAGGTGCTTAGGTAATGCAGATACTCCAGAGAAGAATGGAGAGGAAAAGTGTATGTACAGAAATCTGACTTTCACATAGCTGGTGTGCAGGCTGCTGGACAAAGGTAGGAGCAACTTCTATCTCTCTGCCAGCTTTTGATGTTGTCCTGCTGAGCACGGACAGGCAATCCCTGCAAGGCTGCCCAGAAGGGAATGTGGCCAAAAAGGGATGGATAGGGCTTTATAGGGCTTGGTGGACAGGGATCAGCCTTTGTGAGGGTCTGCTGATGGTGTCCTTGAAACACAGAACTCTACCAGCCAGGGCTGCAGTGGAAGCAGAGGGCAGGTAGTGCAGGAAATAAGGCACCTAAGCCTAATTGCCAAGAGCCCAGATTCAAGACCCCCTATTCCCCCAACACCTGGAATGTTTCTCAAAGGAGCACCTTTACCCTTTGAACTATGCTCCTGTAGTCCAGTCACATCTGTAGGCCCCCTAGCCTTACTGAAAGACATTGAATGCTTTGCGCCTGTCCCTCTTGGAAGCATTATCATAATTATTTAAAAGGAATCCTGTTAATAGGAGAGAGAGAGAGAGAAATCTTTATTAGAATCATAGAATCATAGAATCATAGAGTTGGAAGAGACCACAAGGGCCATCGAGTCCAACCCCCTGCCAAGCAGGAAACACCATCAGAGCACTCCTGACATATGGTTGTCAAGCCTCTGCTTAAAGACCTCCAAAGAAGGAGACTCCACCACACTCCTTGGCAGCAAATTCCACTGTCAAACAGCTCTTACTGTCAGGAAGTTCTTCCTAATGTTTAGGTGGAATCTTCTTTCTTGTAGTTTGGATCCATTGCTCAAACCAGTGCAGAGTAAAAGACTGGCAAGGGTAAATGGGCACAAGATGTACCAGGCAAGGCTTCACAAGCTAAGAGGATCCAACAAGCGACATGCTCTCTGCAATTCCATTATGTAGGAATGGTGTGAGCACAAGTTAAGTGTGGCAAATGGGACTGGTCATTGGAGTGGGCAAGCAATGGGGCATTATTTCTCAGGGAGGACTGGGTTGGAACGGTCTGTTCACACCTGTGCTCACATCTCCAGGACCTAGGAGATGGAGGAGGCATTAAAAGCACCTCTGGAACCGACAGTGCTAGAAGCTGAAGTGCCCTCCGGTGACCCCAGAGGGGAGACTTGGTGCAACAGGTGGGGGTGATGTCAGTGCCATGCACTGGGGTGATTCGTGGGGGGGTTGGGACAGGGCTAAGGGAAGCCACCCCACTAGGACTTTCCTGGGGTCCTCTTCCTCGAGCAGCTCCTTGGTCCTCCTGGAACCTAGCACAGTCTTTTCTAAATAATAATAATAATAATAATAATAATAATAATAATAATAATAGTGATTTATTTATACCTCACCCATCTGGCTGGGCTTCCCTAGCCACTCTGGATGGCTTCCAACAAGATATTAAAATGCAGTAATGCATCAAACATTAAAAGCTTCCCTAAACAGGGCTGCCTTCAGATTCCTAGCCCAGTGGGTCCCTCCCTGGGATCTTCTGCAGGCAACTCCTCCCACCTTCCATCTGGTCAGCCCCCACCCCACCCCCAATGTCTCCTCAGGTTCCATGACAGGTGCCATCTAGCCAATCAGACCCGACTATGTGATGATGCCCAAAAGTGAAAGCCTTACTGTGGACGGGCCAACATCAGATCTCACATCCACCTCCAATTATCACTTAAAGCAGGGTGATTTGGGAAGTTCAGAAGTGACACCCCCCCCCCCCCATTTTGGTATAGGCACACCTTCTAGAAAGCAAAGCAATATTTCCAGATTAAAGATGTCTTGGCAAAGCAAACAGTTATTCCCAGCTACACCCGGCTACTCCTACAGAGCAAATAGTGGGCTGCGCTCAGGCATTTATCAGTTTAATTGCGAGATTAATCAACTAAAGCTTCACTGGGACTGCAAGTTCAGAGCATGCATGGTTAACCTTTCTAAAGGTGTAAGCAGAGCCACCACTTTGATATAGCATCTCATCCCTATCCAAACAAGGGTCGCTGCAATCATTTTCATCAAAATCCTCTGGAAAAATAATAATAATCTCATACTTTGTTTTCACCTGTAAGCTTGCAATGAAGGCTCCTGCCTTCCTTCTGCCCTGTTAATGTCCCCCTTTCCTTAACCTCCTCCAGCTATTTCCCTTTCATCTTATATTTAAGGAAATCACCCAAACAGTATTGAATACAGAACAGGAAATAACAGGGCATAACAGGGTCCAAAAACAATACTCCACTGTATGTTAGGATCAGGTAGAAGCGTGGTTCTTCAGCTGGTGACAAATCTTTTGAATGCTGCTAAACTTTGTATAGCTCAGCAAGGGAAAAACAAAAACCCTCCAGCTATCAGAGAGCGGATGAGAAAAGTTTGGGAGTTAACTTTGTCATGGCAGCTAACATGTAAAAGAAGAGCTGTAAGGAACACCCAGCAAGATAGAGAGACGAGCCTAGTTTAGTCACTGAAAGATAGGTCTAGTTTATCCAATATTGGAATGAAAAAGCAACAGATACTATTTCTCCATATAATTCTCTCTGGCTGACACAGCGAACCATCATTATTTAAACTTTCCTCTCTTCCTTTTCATGCTTGTTCCTTCTTTTTCCTTGGATACACAAAATCTACAGTATATATATATATAAAAACTTAACACTTAAAAGCAAAAGCAAAAAAGGCACGCTCCTTTTATGAGATGTACAAATGAACGAACTCTCCACCCCCCACTCACCCCCAAAAAACACACATGGGAAAATTTTGCAGTTTGGAGGTGCTGACAAGTTAATGATGAGATCCGAAGTCTGGAGTGTTGCAGTGGGAATGTGTGGGTGAGGATTTAATTGCCTGCATTTCAACCAGCATTTTGACTTCATGTTTTAAAAATTCAGATTGAGCTCTCTCTCTCTCTCTCTCTCTCTCTCTCTCTCTCTCTCTCTCTCTCTCTCTCCGAATGAGCTCTGACTAAGTTGCTAGGCTGTTCCCACCCACCCTGCTCTTTTCTCACTGGGCTAGTTTACAGCCTCACCTTGTGGCCTTGGCTGAGGTCAGGTGTTTCAGCTGGTCTCACACGGGCCAGGGGACATCTGTCACAGGTCATGAGAGGTGAGGCCTTTGTTCTTCTCGCCAAGTTGACGGCAGTAAACCAGCGCCATTACACCCTTCCGAACAAGTGTCCTCTCTCAGAGTACAATGGGAGCAGCGTGCCACCCAGGGAGGGCTCCTGGGTTAAGGGGGTAATCATAGCCATTTGTTTTATTGAAAGCCCCTGGGCAGGGGCAAGGCGAACTGGAGAGGCCTTTGGTATGCGAGCTGCACAGGCAGCAGATGAGGTTGTAAAAGTGCTCAAGGTCTGTATGGCTTCAGCTGCAGGGCAGACTGGAATGAAACCAAACTATCACTACAAAGCAAGTATGTCTAGTAGAAATCGAGGCTGGAATCCTTGTCAGTGTGTGCAAAGAGGTTTGGGTGTGTGTGTTTATACGGCACCCTCTTGCAAAACATCAGGGGAGTACAGCAACATAAAAAAAACCTTTAAAAAGCAATACAGAATAATAATCAAAATGGCTACTCAAGAATGAACACCTATAGACACCTTAAGCCAACAGTTCTCAACCTGTGGGTCCCCAGATGTCATTGGACTACAACTCCCATCATCCCTGACCACTGGTCATGCTGGCTAGGAATGATGGGAGTTGTAATCCAACAACATCTGGGGACCCACAGGTTGAGAAACACTGCATTCCATTGCATTCAAACCACACCTGTCAATAAGGCTGTAGGAATAAAGGATGTGGCACATTCTACTGAGTCTAGTCTATCTAGCTCAATATTGTCTACACTGAGTGGCAGCAGCTCTGCAAGAATTCAGACAGGGAGTCCAGTATCTGGCTGTCAGCAGTGGCCAGATGCCTCTAGAACTGTGATACCCTCCTGATGTTGTTGAACTCCAGCTCCCATGAGCCCTGGCCAATGCAATCAATAATCAGGGGCGATGTGAGCTGTGATGCAACAATATCTGCTTAGGATTTGAAGGGCACAGAAGATTCCTGATGCAAGTGTATTTTAGCCTTAATGCAGCCCATAGGCTGTAACCCTCCAAAGCACCGTGCTTTGCAATCGAGATGGTCAACCTCTGAGAATGCTACAGAAAGGCTGAAGCTTCCATTTGCTGGTAATCTATGGTCTAGGCTTCATCATATCACAGAATCAAAGAGTTGGAAGGGATCCTGAGGATCATCTAGTCCAACCCCCTGTAATGCAGGAATATGCAGCTGTCCCTTACTGGAATCGAACCTGCAGCCTTGGCATTATCATGACAACGCTCTAATCAAACATGCTATGCAGCTGATGAGAGTTCTTCTCCAGGTAGTCAAGAAATTGGAGCCGACACAGATTGATAAACCTGGCAGGACTTCCTATAAGGGCAGTCTCAGATGCCGGTGTCCTGAAGGCTGGGGGCTTCCTGAATGATGGGCCTCTTCCTGGATGGGGGAGGGTTGCCCATTCAAAAACCACGAGAGATGCAGCGATCTCCATCTGCTCGTGATCAGCATTTGCCAATTACATTCCAGGCAGGAAGAATGAAGATTGATGCTACTGCGAAGTCCTCCACAAATGGCTAGTCACCCATGGAAGATCTAGTCTCATGAGTTCACCTGTGTTCTTTGTGTGCTGGCCACACACGGGGGAAAGAGCCCAGCTACCACCAATCTCACTTTGAACACAAATATGCTCAGCCCAAATCCTGGGCTCAAGTTCTATATAGAAGAAAGAGACCCAGCCTCCCCCACTTGTGGTGCCCTCCATGTTGTGGCCTACAGCTCCCATCAGTCCCAACCAGCACAGGCATCCTGGCTGGGGCTGCTGGAAGTTGTAGTCCAAAGCGCCAGGAGGGCACCAAGTTGGAGAAAGCTGGTCTAGAGTTCCTGAAGATGATGAGCTAATCCACCAAGCCAGTGTTGGATGATGAGCTAATCCACCAAGCCAGCGTTGGAGTAGTGGTTAGAGCACTGGACTAGGGCCTGGGAGAGCAGGGTTCAAATCCCAGGACTCCACCATGAAACTCAGCTGTGGGTGACCCAGGCACAGTCTCTCAGCCTAACCTACCGAACCGGTTTGGTAGGAGGATTAAAAAATGGGGAGGAGTAGGAGAACCCTGTATGCCACCTTGGAGGAAAGGTGAGTGATAAATAAAAAAGACCTTGCTTTGCTAGGGGAGTGGGATCTCATAGAACGACCCCCTCTAAGGTGCATCTAACCAAGACACTGGTTTTGTTTCATCCGCATGTGAAGTTGCATTTCTTGGACCAGGACTTTCAAGATGGGTAAGTTGCAATGGGAGATGAAAACTCCTGTCTACTGCTGCTGCTTTATTTTGTTGGTGGTGGTGGCGGCGGTGCTTTTACTGACCTGCAATTTTATTGTGGGTTTTGCTCTATTGCATTTTGCTTAGTTTTATATTGTGTTAGTTTAGATTGCTAATCCGATTTTGTTGGCTGTGTATTCCAACCCGGAGACCTTTGGGCAAAGGTTAGATTTTAAATGCTTTTAATAAGTGAGTAAATAATAAATTACAGCGCTTGTAAGTGATAGCGCTGCCTGGAGAGGCCTGCCAAATAATCTGAGGTTACTTCCTGGCTTTGGGCAACTCTAGGCATAAGTTAAAAGCATCCTTGCTCACGCAGGAGTGTTTGGCTTTGTTTCATTCTGAAATTTGTCTTCCTGTAGATTTATGTCATTTTATTTAGCTTTGATTTCGCTGCGAGTCCTGCATTGCGGAGGGTTGAACTGTAATAATAATATAATAATTTATTATTTGTACCCCACCCATCTGGCTGGGCTTCCCCAGCCACTCTGGATGGCTTCCAACAAAGATTAGAAATACATTAAAATGTCACACATTAAAAACTTCCCTGAACAGGGCTGCCTTCAGATGTCTTCTAAATGTCAGGTAGTTGTTTATCTCTTTGACATCTGGTGGGAGGGCATTCCACAGGGTGGGTGCCACTACCAAGAAGGCCCTCTGCCCGGTTCCCTGTAACTTGGCTTCTCGCAGGGAGGGAACCGCCAGAAGGCCCTCAGTGCTGGACCTCGTGTCCGGGCAGAATGATGGGGGTGGAGGCGCTCCTTCAGGTATACTGGACCGAGGCCGTTTAGGGCTTTAAAGGTCAACACCAACACTTTGAATTGTGCCTGGAAACTAGATTAGGGTAGTCCAGCATGCGGCCCTCAATGCCTTTTTTGTGGCCCTTGGCTATCTGATACCCCCATAGCCCTCAAGCTGCCTTCCCAAGACCAGGTAAGTGAGAGGCTGGGCTTTGGGAAGGAGGCACAGAGTCCTCCTGCCTCCTTTCCAAAGCCTAGTTAGTGCTTTCCTAGCTTTGGATAGAAAGTGCAAGGGCTCTAGGACCCTGCCAGAGCCTCATGCTTCCTTCCCAAGCCCGGTGCCTCAGGTGCTAGAGCTGTGGAGGAGGGGGTCAAATTTTTGCCTCGCTCCCCAACCCCACGTATCAAGGCAGTGTTCCATCTTGAAGTAGCCCTGTGGCCCACCTGGTATGAAAAGTTGGGCCACCTTGGAACAGATCCTTCCAACTCTGCAAATCTGTTTGCAAGCCACTTTGGATATTATTAGCAGAAAAGCGGATAACAACAGTATGGGTTGCATCCCAAACATTGGCAGCAGGGTCACACTGCTGCAGTGACACCTCCATTTCTTCTCTTCCCCCCGTGTGGCCCACAAATCTTCTCCAGAAGGTCCCTCAACCAACCCAAGTGGATTTTGTGGGATAGCTCATTGGGTACAGCATGAGACTCTTAATCTTGGGGTTGTTGTGAGTTTGAGCCCCACGTTGGGGCAAAGGATTCCTGCATTACAGGGAGTTGGACTAGATGACCCACACAATCACTTCTGACTCTACAATTCTAAGATTCTATAGGGGGAGGCTGCGGGGGAGAACAGCAGAAAGTCCCATTCTGCTAGCACACATCCTTTGCACTAGCAGAGTGGGAGCAATATATTCTGTTGTCCTCAGAGGCACTTAGCAGCTCACCAGCAATGACTGCATGCTCCATACTAATGATTTACAGTGCACTCCTATTCATGCCTACTCAGAAGTAAGTCCTATTAAACCCAATGGGGCATATTTGGGGAGGGGAATGCATAGGAATGCAGCCTTAGTCTGCTTTCTTCACGAATGGCAATGTAGGCAGCCCTTTCCCTGTTATAGATTTACACCTAGAAGCAGCTTCTAGAAGCATTCCACTGAAAACATCTCTCCCTACTAGAATGTCTCCAAGGGAATGCAACTTACACTTTGCCTTCCTGCCCAGCAAGGATCAGGACTTCTGAAAAGCAAGGTCTCCCTTCTATATACAGTGGTACTTAAGTACTTAATTCGTTCCGGAGGTCCGTTCTTAACCTGAAACAGTTCTTAACCTGAGATACCACTTTAGCTAATGGGGCCTCCCGCTGCCGCTGAGCAATTTCTGTTCTCATCCTGAAGCAAAGTTCTTAACCCAAGGTACTATTTTTGGGTTAGCGGAGTCTGTAACCTGAAGCATATGTAACCTGAGGTACCACTGTACTTTGCATAATATTAAAGGTCAAAAAGGTTGAGCAGAACAACATTTTTGCCCCACTAAGAATTAGTTCCCAGACTACTTTTGAATTTCCAAAAGGGCATGTGCAGATGGCCTTGTACAGATCAACTCGCTCCATATCTGAACTAATTAAGCTAACTTTTGCCAGAAGATCCCCTAACGAGCTATGAGTGAGGAAAACTTTTCCAAATTATAATTTTTGTTGCTGCTTTATTTTTCCCTTCCCCTCATTCTGTAAGTAGCAATGAACGGTTGCCAGTTTGTCAGTTCCAAATATTTTTTAGCTTTGTTTACTAAATGCAAGTAAAATTAACGTGCTAAACTAGATCACTTTTCTAGGGCAGGTGTGGGGAAGTTCTGGCCCCCCAGATGTTGCTGACCTACAAATTCCACCAGCCCCAGGAAACATAGCAATTGGCTGAGGATGATGGGTGTTGCAGTTCGGCAATACCAGGAGGGCCAAAGCTTTGCCACACCTGTTGCAGGGTATCAGAATTTTTTCTGATGCCAGCTAAACATTTTCCAGTGGAAATTAGCCTAATTTGCACAGTAACATTTGCCCCCCCCCATGCTAAATTTTCCAGAAAACCCACATGACAGCTCTGTAAACCAAGCCTTATGAGAAACAGTTGAAGGAGCTGGGTATGTTTAGTCTGGAAAAGAGGGGACTGGAAGGAGATATGATAGCCATTTTTAAATATCTCAAGAGCTGTCGCATATCTCAAGAGTATGCCCCATAGAGGACCTTAATGTCCATAAATAGCAACACTCTAGAGGTCCTGGGTCCTAAGGAAGTCAGATTAGCCTCAACCAGAGCTAGGGCCTTCTCAACACTGGCTCCACCTGGTGGAACGCTCTGTCTCATGAGACCAGGACCCTGCAGAATCTGATTTCTTTCCGCAGGGTCTGTAAGACAGAGTTGTTCCACCTGGCCTTCGGCTTGGAATCAATTTGATTCCCTCCCCCTTTTCTTTTTTCCTTTCTCCTTCTGTGATGGAACTCCTATCTGGGGACTTCCATGGCTTTTTTCTGGCCCACGTAGGACCAGTCTGGATAGTTAGCCTTGGTGAGGACTTTATGTTTTCATCAAAAGTTTTTGATTTGAGTTTCCATTGAAATGAGGCTGTATTTTAATGTTTTAATGTTGTATTTTAATCTTGTTTTTAAGCTGTATTTCAATCAATTTGTTTTTAGATCGGGTGTTAGCCACCCTGAGCCCGGTCTTGGCTGGGGAGGGCAGGGTATAAATATTTTTTTTTAAATTTTTATTTTATTTTATTATTATTATTATTAGAAATCCTGCTCCTGCCATTGAAACAAGGAGCACAGTGGGAGAAGATTCATGGCTTCCTGTCTTTGGGCATTTCCTATCTGCAAGAAACGAATGGGCTAATGGCTAGTGCTGGCAATGCTTTTCCTGAGTTATGAAACTCCTGATCACCCACAGGAGGGAGAGAAGAGTCTCTGAAACATACATCCAGCTGGGACGTGCCGTGCATGGTCTGTTGCTTCGCTACACTGCCGGCAAGTTGCCGTCCCACCTTGTTTGCGCGTGGAACCAAGAGTGGCAATCGGATTATTCAAAGCGTGAGCAATCTGTGCAGCTGCCCTATGACAGTTAAATCTTCCCCGTCAGGTTATAATTGTTCATTATCCCGAATTACAGACGATCTCGAGGGGTCGTGTCACCTCGCTGTCACAGCAAGAGGGAAGGCCCTTCCGACATGATTAATGCCAGCTTGCTCTCTGTTGAATGAATCAAAAGGCTGCCAAGAATTTTGCAGAACATGATGGAGAGAAAGAAAGAAGGAGAGGGAGAGAGAGAGAATCAGGGTGGGGGGGGAATCTTTTATTTCTTTCCCAGCCACTTGGTCTGCAAATAGATTTCAGATTAATTTCCTCAACGGAAGGTGGCAAGAGGCAGCGGAAGCCGAAGGTCAGGACTTGCTGAATAAGGAGAATCAGCAACTGCTGCTGCAGCTGGACTTAATGTTTTAAAAAATAGTGAAAGAAGAGCCCTGCAGGATTTATTTTATTTTATTACAATTATAGCCTGCCTATCTTCCATCGTGGAACCTAAGAAGGTGTTCCATGCGCTTTCCATGCAGTTACAGATACAAGCACCGAGCCACAAGAACACAAGAAAAGCTACAGGTGGCATTTAATGCCAAATAAACTGGCCAAGATGTATAAAAGCATGTCAAGTAAATGCTGGAAATGTAAGCAGATAGAAGGTCATTCTTCCATATATGATGGACATGTAAAAAAAAAGCTAAGGGCTTTTGGGAAATGATACAAATGAAACGAAGAAAATGTTTATATGGGCTATTCCCCCAAAGCTAGAAGTTTTCCTTACAGGCATAATATGGCTGAAGGTTTCAAAGAAGATGACTAAACTATTTATGTACGTGGTAATGCCAACTAGAATATTATAGGCGTAGAAATGGAAAGAAGAGCAGGTTTCACTGAAGGAAGGGTGGCTTTTGAAAGTAATGGATGATGCAGAGATGGCTAAGCTGGCAGCAAAATTAAGAGATCAAAATGACGAACTTTTTAATAGAAGAATGGAGGTCTTTAGTGACTATTTTTTAAAAAAAATATAGTCAAATGATGTTGCAGGCAGGATTCAAGATAAAACCAGTGAAAGAAAAATGACAAAATAATTGTAATAGAGAAACATTTGGTAATATATAAAGATATAATGCTGTAGAAAAGGTTTGAGTAAAAACATTGTGGAGGTGAGAGTGGGGAGTCTGTCTGTCTGTCTGTCTGTCTGTCTGTCTGTCTGTCTCTCTCTCTCTCTCTCTCTCTCTCTAAAGAGAACAATAAGGAGACCTTGCTGGATCAGGCCATCTCCTGTTCTTCCCTGTGGGGAGCTAGCAAGCAGGATCTGAGCACAAGAGAAGTCTCTCCTCTTGAGGTTTCCAGAAGCACGAGGTATTCAGAAGCCATCTCCAATTATTCTGCAAGTTGGCTTCCCGTGCCTTCGGATCACTCCCCGGGACTAGACGACAGCAGCTTTTATTTTAACATCTTCTTTCCTATGGTAGCCGCACAGGTGCAGAAAAAATGCACGTGGGTCACGAAGGCAAGAGAAGAACATTGGGAATGTCCAGCACCAAAAGCGCCCCCCCCAAAGCCAAATGTAACACAAGGGTGATGGCTCAGTGCTACAGAGTCTGTTTGGCAAGCAGGAAAATCACCTGTTTGATCACCTGTGACATCTCCAGGTAAGGCAGGGAGAAGCATCTCAGACTGGAAGTCTGGAGAGCCCCTGCCAGTCAGTGGACCAGGGGTCAGCAAACGTTTTCAGCAGGGGGCCGGTCCTCTGTCCCTCAGACCTTATGGGGGGCCGGACTATATTTTTTGGGGGGGAGGGGGAAATGAACAAATTCCTATGCCTCACTTCTTCTTCTTCTTCTTCTTCTTCTTATTATTATTATTATTATTTATTTGTACCCCGCCCATCTGGCTGGGTCTCCCCAGCCACTCTGGGCAGCTTCCAACAAAGATTAAAAACACATTAAAATGTCTTCTAAAAGTCTGGTAGTTGTTTTTCTCTTTGACATCTGGTGGGAGGGCATTCCACAGGGCGGGTGCCACTACCGAGAAGGCCCTCTGCCTGGTTCCCTGTAGCTTTGCTTCTCTCAGTGAGGGAACCGCCAGAAGGCCCTCGGCGCTGGACCTCAGTGTCCAGGCAGAACGATGGGGGTGGAGACGCTCCTTCAGGTATACTGGGCCGAGGCTGTTTAGGGCTTTAAAGGTCAGCACCAACACTTTGAATAACCCAGAGATGCATTTTAAATAAAAGGACACATTCTACTCATGTAAAAACACGCTGATTCCCGGACCGTCTGTGGGTCAGATTTAGAAGGCGATTGGGCATGATCCGGCCCCTGGGCCTTAGTTTGCCTACCCATGGTGTAGACAATATTGAGCCAGATGGATCAGTGGTTTGATTCAGTATAAAAGCATCTTAGTTACAAGAAAGGAGATTCTGACTAAACGTCAGGAAGAACTTTCTGACAATAAGAGCTGTTCGGCAGCGGAACGGACTCCCTCAGAAAGTTGTGGACTCGGTATTTAAATATACTTTTCTGAAGAAACCAGAGGCCTTTCTCCTGGGCATGGTCGGCCAATTGGTGTCAAAGAAGGATAGAACTTTCTTTATGTATGCTACAACAGCAGCAAGAATACTTATTGCAAAGTACTGGAAGACACAAGATCTACCCACCCGGGAAGAATGGCAGATGAAGGTGATGGACTTCATGGAACTGGCGGAAATGACTGGCAGAATCCGAGACCAGGGAGAAGAGTCGGTGGAAGAAGATTGGAAGAAATTTAAAGTTTATTTACAGAAACATTGTAAAATTAAGGAATGTTAGAAGGAGGCTGGAATGAAGTTATGTGGCTTTAGCGGAAATATTATAAAGGATTAAGTAAAAATAGATTGTTAATGGATGAAAGGAGGAAAGGTTATATTATATTATATTACATTATATTAAGATAAATTATAGGATAAAAATTGGGAAAGATGGAAAGGATTTGCTGAAATAGCTAACCGAACTAGAATACAAAAAAAGGGAGGTGCGAGGAGGTCAAGGAAACAAGTAAATGAAAGATAAGTTATGGGAAGGTTTGTTGTGTTTTTTAATTGTTTCTATTTTTCTGTTTATTATTATTATTATTATTATTATTATTATTATTATTTTCTATTCTCTTCTTTTTTTACTGTGATGTGTTGTTATGTTTTTGTTTAACTTGGAATTATCTCTTTCTCTTTTTGTAACATTTAAAACTTTAATAAATATTATTTTTTTAAAAAAAGAAAGTTGTGGACTCTCCTTCCTTGAAGGTTTTTAAGCCTAGGTTGGGTGGCCATCTGTCATGCATGCTTTAGCTGAGATTCCTGCATTGAAGGGGGTTGGACTAGATGACCCTGGGGTCTCAACTCTCAACTCTACAATTCTATGGTTCGATTATTCTTTGTTACTAGAGTAGTGAACCTGAAGATGGTGTCTGACTGATGGATTGCCAGACATGATCCAAAAAGTGTCTTCCTCGGGGGGATTAACAACTGCATCTTGTTCTCCTATATCAAAAGCAGCTACCAGAGGGTTTGGGATGACACAACACATGCCTCCTTGCAATTAATGAAGACACATCTGATGAAAACACTTGTCGGAACAGGCTGTGCAATTAAACTGTATAAATTCTCCCGTGGCACCAGCTTGAGGCTCATCTCTCTTTGTTGCTTCGCTGCTTCCTGGCCCCCACTCCCTGCAAGCAACTGAAGTATCTCAGGACGCAGCCTGAAGTCAGAGTACACAGCAAAGTAAAAAGTGATATAAGGGTTATTTGTAAAATAACGAAAGTAAAAAGTTAATGGAACCGATGAAGCTTTTGTGCAGTCAAAGAGCTTCACATGCATTATGGTTTTGTAATCTGTGGAGCAGGCCTGTATGGTCAGTAGGCATAATTACCCCCATTTTGCAGAAGGGGAGGCAGGAGGACTGAGGCTGGAAAACCGTAACTAGCAATGCCTCAAGCAGGGATGGGGACATCTGTGCCATTCCAGATGTGTTGGATTACAACTCCCATCAGTCCCAGCCACCATGGCTAACAGTCAAGGGGTGATGGAGATGCAGTCTGACAGAATCTGGGGAGGCTACAAAGTTCATCATCCATAGCCTGAAACAGTCAATGGCAGAGATGAAATTCAGCCTGGAGATTTCTGAACTTAAACAGTTGTACCTTGTTTCTCGAACGCCCTGGAACTCGGACATTTTGGCTCCCAAATGTCACAAACCCGGAAGTGATTACAGTGGTACCCTGGGTTACAAACACTTTGGGCTACAGACTCCACTAACCCAGAAGTAGTACCTCGGGTTAAGAACTTTACCTCAGCATGAGAACAGAAACCACGCACTGGCGGCGCCAGGAGGCCCCATTAGCTAAAGTGGTACCTCAGGTTAAGAATGGTTTCAGGTTAAGAACGGACCTCTGGAACGAATTGAGTTCATAACCAGAGGTACCACTGTATTCCGTTTTGTGAATGTGCTTTTGGAACCCAAACATCCGATGGGGCTTCTGTGGCTTCTGATTGGCTGCAGGTAGCTCCTGCAGCCAATCAGAAGCCACGATTTGGTTTTCAAATGTTTTGGAAGTCGCACAGACTTCCGGAACGGATTCCGTTCAACTTCCAAGGCACGACTGTAATTCGTAAGTGACCTTAAGCCAGGTCAGAGTGTTTCGCCCAGAATTGCTTACAGTGACTGCCAGGAATATTCACAGGGCTGTTAGGAAGGAAGTGGTAGAAAGAGTGCCATTATGTACCCACTTTGCAGCTTTAAGCACAATTTCCCAAGCTATTATACACCTGTGGTTCATTTTGCACTGTTTGTTTAAAGGGATTATTATTGTATGCTTTGCCGTTTGTTTTTGTATGGATAGGAATGACAGTACACTCTATCTGTGAACTATTTGTATATCTGAAAAGCTAATAAAATTATTTATTAAAAAATATTTTTTGCGGGGGGGGGCTTGTAAATTCCAACCTGTTCTGTTCCCAAAGGTACAGCCTGCTTAAATTAACCCCGCTGAAGGCATTGTGGCTGCACAAACACCATACATTTAACACACATGACTCCCCCCCCCCCAAATAATGGGAACTGTAGTTTGTTAAAGGTAACTCTGTGGAGGGTAAACTAGAGTTCCCAGGATTTGGGGGAAGAAAGTCACATGATTTAAACGTATAACACAGCCTGCTTTTATTTCATTTTTCTGGATATGATGAGGTTCCTTTCTGTTATTCGGGGGTAGGACTTGCCATAATTAGCTGAACTAAATGCTACACAAAGCTGCTGTTTGCCCTTAATTAGAGGGTATAAGGAAGGAGGTTCTCTCCATCATTTGTAATAGGGTCAATTATGCGAAGCACTAATCAAGTTTCCTAATGAGGTCTCTGAGTGATTAGCATGAGCTCCGTAATTGGCTATTGAAACAGAAGCTGCCCTGCCACCGGGATAGTGGGGTGGCGGTGGCAACGGTGGGGGGGGGCTGTCTTAAAGGCAGGTGGGACTGACAGCCGCCTATCGCAGTTCGCTGCAG
This sequence comes from Podarcis cretensis, assembly GCF_951804945.1. Classification (NCBI taxonomy): domain Eukaryota; kingdom Metazoa; phylum Chordata; class Lepidosauria; order Squamata; family Lacertidae; genus Podarcis; species Podarcis cretensis. Next base: position 33,619,995 of record NC_137185.1, on the reverse strand, counting down.
CTGGAACAAACACTGCCACCCTATCAGGCCTCAAAGCGGTAGCAGCACTCAAGAAGCAAAGTGAACAGGGATATTTTAAACGCATTCATTTCTTTCTGATTCCGATTTTTATTGCACTGTTTCAGTTTATCACAAATTGGGAGGGGGACCACTATATCTGAGAGGCCCCCATAGCTGTTTCCGCAGTGCCCCACATTGGGGGGGGGGAGCTGATTCCCATTGGCAGGGTGGAGAAACATTGAGCCCCAATGGCGGAAGCACTCCGATCTGCAACCACATAGGCCCATGGGGTGATCCATGCGATGGTCACCTCCAGGCTTGACTACTGTAATTCGCTCTACGCGGGGCTGCCCTTGAAGCTGTCCCAAAAACTCCAGCAGGTGCAGAATGCTGCAGTGAGGCTCCTCACAGGGTCTCTGCCATGGGAGCATATTCACCCAGTGCTTTTCCAGCTGCACTGGCTCCCAGTGGAGTACAGGGTCAGATTTAAGGTGCTGGTTTTGACCTTTAAAGCCCTTCACAGCCTAGGACCCTCGTACCTACGGGACCGCCTCTCCCGGTATGCCCCACGGAGAGCCTCAAGGTCCATAAATAGTAACACCCTAGTGGTCCCGGGCCCTAAGGAAGTTAGGTTAGCCTCAACCAGAGCCAGGGCTTTTTCAACACTGGCTCCAGCCTGGTAGAACGCTCTGTCTCATGAGACCAGGGCCCTGCAGGATCTGATTTCTTTCCGCTGGGCCTGTAAGACAGAGTTGTTCTGCCTGGCCTTTGGCTTGGAGTCAATTTGATTCCCTCCCCTTCTTTCTTTTTTCCTTTCTCCTCCTGTGATGAGGCTGCATTTTAATGTTGTATTTTAATCTTGTTTTTAAGTTGTATTCATTCAACTTGTTTTTATTATTGGTTGTTAGCCGCCTTGAGGCTGGGCTTGGCTAGGGAGGGCGGGGTATAAATAAATTTATTATTATTATTATTATTATTATTATTATTATTATTATTATTTGCAGGCTGGGGGGGTGCATGGTTGCAGGCAAAAAAAAGTGAGTGGGGCAATGCATGCGGCTCTTCAATTTTAAAAGTAGGCTGCATGCCAATCTTACAAAAGTCAGAGGTCACCTGCCAAGCAAAAGGGCTCAAAGGGGCAGCGGCTGAGGAGCAGCCTGGGGAGAGATCTGAGCACCAGATAGCATTCTGCCCTTAGCCCTGAGGTTTCCGACTCCTACACTGTGTTGAGTTCTCATCACTGGAGAAAGGAAGAAAACAGAAAGGCATGAACCTACACAGATCCTGCATTTGTCATCTGAGGCCCCTCTTTGTGTGCCCACTCTAAGGGAGCTGCAGCAGTGGCAACCCAAGAAAGGGGCCTTTTCAGTGGTGGCTCCCAGATCATGGAATGTTCTTCCTAGAGAGATGCACATGGCACTATCACTGGCAAATATCAGGCACCAGGCAAACTCATTCCTGTTTACCCTGGCATTTGGCTCCTACCTGGGGTGATTTGGTATGATGAGACCTTTGCCTGTCCTCCTTTTAGCAGAGTGGGGTAGAATTCATCCTTTTTATGTTATTGTAACTTGAAAATTTTAGTCAATAATGGTTTATGTATATATACACCAGTGTGGTGTAGTGGTTAAGAGCGGTAGTCTCGTAATCTGGGGACCCGGGTTCGCGTCTCCGCTCCTCCACATGCAGCTGCTGGGTGACCTTGGGCCAGTCACACTTCTTTGAAGTCTCTCAGCCCCACTCACCTCACAGAGTGTTTGTTGTCGGGGAGGAAGGGAAAGGAGAATGTTAGCCGCTTTGAGACTCCTGAAGGGGAGTGAAAGGCGGGATATCAAATCCAAACTCTTCTCTTCTTCTTCTTCTATATAAACCAACCTTTTTGATGTTATTTTATATTTTGTATTCTGTAGGCTTTTATAATTGCAAGACATTTTCCGTAGCAAGCAGCAACCACATGCTAATAAATAATAACTACTATATGCATTACCTAAGAGTGTGTTGGAATTAAGATAGTAAACATGACACTTCCCAAGCCATAAACAGGTCTATTTAAAAACAAAGAATTTTTACGAAGCTCTCTTTCAAGGATCCAGTTTACTGAGGCAGCTCAGGAGCATTGTAAAAATGTAAGCCGGGTGAAGCTTTCGAGCCCAGTTCAAAGTACAGTCGTACCTTGGAAGTTGAACGGAATCAGTTCCAAAATGTTCGGGAACCAAAACGTGACTTCTGATTGGCTGCAGTAAGCTCCTGCAGCCAATCGGAAGCAGCAGAATCCCCATTGGACGTTTGGGTTCCAAAGAACGTTTGCAAACTAGAACATTCACTTCCAGGTTTGTGGCGTTCAGGAGTCAAAACATCTGAGTACAAGGTGTTCAGGATCCAAGATATGACTGTACTCATTAAAGACGAAGTGACTTGGGCCTCAAATATCTAACAGAGCACCTCTTTCTCTTTAAACAAACCAGAGGATTAAACCAATGAAGGACACCCTTCTCAGAGGTTCCGCAGTGGCAGCTTATGAGAGGGACTTCTCTGGGATGGCCCCAAGAACATAGAACTCGCCTCCCATTCTCTTTACACTTTCTGTCTATTGCTAAACATGCTTCACTTCAGTCTGACTTTTGAAAACTTTGGTTATTTTACGGATTCTTGTCTATTTGCTTTAGCGTAAACTGTCCTATGGTTTGTCTCAACAACAGTGTATCAAACATCCAAATAAATAACATAAAATAAGATTTGATGTCCTCTCTGGAATGTGTTGTATGGAATGATTGTTTTAAGGTTCTGAGTGGGATTGTTGTTTATTTCTTGATTTAACTTCATTGTGTCTTTATATGCTGCAATATAATACTAATGGCATTAAACTGATGGACTGATGGATAAGATTCCTTATCCACGCTTCACCAAAAGGTCCCAAAGTGAGTTACTGTAACAGAGTATACAATTATAAAAACAGAGTCTTTGGAAGGATATAAATTGAATAACTATAATAATAAATAATAATAATAATTCTTCTGCTTGGAGGCCAATTGTGATTTATAGGACCAAACCATCTTATGGTTGGCCCATTCCCGCTCAGCACATTTATTTGGCAACATTCATGAATATTTCAATGTTTGAACCTTGTATTCCACTATGGAATATATTTTGCACCATCCATTCTTTTTAAAGCTTTCTATTATTATGAGGATTATTATTTTGTTCTCTTGTAATTTTCTTCTTCCTGTTTTTAAGTACAGAGATGGTGAACCTATACAACAAACCCTTTGGAACTTTCTTCTTTATTAGAGCTGCTGAGATGTTTTTATTCATGGGGAGGAAAGCTCAGGCCTGGGGGCCGGATCCGGCCCAACCGCCTTCAAAATCCAGCCCACAGATGGTCTGGGAACCAGCATTTTTTACATGAGTAGAATGTGTGCTTTTATTTAAAATGCATCTCTGGGTTATTTGTGGGGCATAGGAATTCATTCTTTTTTGTTCTTCGTCAAAATATAATCCAACCCCCCCACAAGATCTGAGGGACAGTGGACCGGCCCCCTGCTGAAAAAGTTTGCTGACCCCTGTTTTTATTATAACAATCAATATGTGATCTTTTACATGTACAGTCATACCTCAGAAGCCGAACAAAATCTGTTCCGGAAGTCCATTCAACTTCCAAAATGTTCAGAAAACAAGGTGCGGTTTCTGATTGGATGCAGAAATTTCCTGCAGCCAGTCGGAAGCTGTGGAAGCCGCATTGGACATTCGGGTTTCAAAGAACGTTTGCAAACTGGAACACTCACTCCCGGGTTTTGATCGTTCGGGAACCAAAACAGTCAGGTAGCAAGGGTTCGTTAACCAAGGTACGACTGTATATATTTAATTCTACTAATACTTGTTTAAATAAAATGTTTATTTGTTTGTTTGTTTGTTATTACCATAACAATTGCAAAGGGTGGTGCTGTGGTCTAAATCACTGAGCCTAGGGCTTGCCGATTGGAAGGTCGGCAGTTCGAATCCCCGCGACGGGGTGAGCTCTCGTTGCTCTGTCCCTGCTCCTGCCAACCTAGCAGTTTGAAAGCACGTCAAAGTGCAAGCAGATAAATAGGTACCACTCCAGCGGGAAGGTAAATGGCGTTTCCGCGCGCTGATCTGGTTCGCCAGAAGCGGTTTAGTCATGCTGGCCACATGACCTGGAAAAATTGTCTGCGGACAAATGTTGGCTCCCTCAGCCAGTAAAGCGAGATGGGCGCCGCAACCCCAGAATCGTTTTGTGACTGGACCTAACTGTCAGGGGTCCTTTTTAACAATTGCAAAGCATGTAAAATCCTTCCAAATGAGAGAGAATTGTATAAATTCAGCAAAAGAGGTGGGTCCCACTGATTAAAATACCTTAGCTGCCAAAGGCTGGGGTAAAGAGGCATGTCTTCAACAGGGAATGATCCTGCATTATCCCAAAGAGGATGATCAGGTAATCTAACAAGGCTCTCACCCGCAACGCCCACAGTGGGTGTGTAAGACAAGGGGCGGTGGGAAATCGAACAGGCATGTCATGATTGGCATGATCTTCCCAAGCACATGCCGACGCTCTCCAGGCGTGCGCTAAAGCTCTTTGGAGCGGAGATGTCAGGGATGTAGTATAGTCACGGCATGTGTCCCTGAGTCGGAGCAAAGTGTACTTAAAATATTGATTAGCTGCGCGGGCTTCTTGAATGCTAGCCAGGTAACAATGCGGTAGAGTCGAGGCTGTTGGTCTTTGAAGAAGGTGGGGAAATGCTTCTTGGCTCTCGCAATCAAGCCCATTCATAGTCTCTTTGCGAAAAATTGATTGGCCAGCTGGCCTTTCAAGAAAGGGGTGGTTTTCTGCTCAACCGCTACATTTCTGTGATGGAACAGCAGAGGAGGAGGTCGCAGAGAAGAGAAAGAAGTGAAGCTTTTTTAATCGCCTGGGAGCAAAACCAAGCCCTGATCCAGTTAGGGAAACGTCAGAGGGACAGAATCAACTGGCATGGGCGTGTAGCCTGTGTGAGGAAACTTTGCAATGGGACTCTCCTAATACGAGGATTCAGGATAAGTCCAGGAGTTGTATGAACAGAAAAAAAGCAACTCAACCTAGCAGTTAGGACTTCCTACCCAGACAAGGCTAAGGTTCCAACTATCCCCCATTGAGCTGTGGAAGGAACCACATCGAGAGAGGGGAGGCAAGTGTCCAATACAGTCATGTTTCTCACGGAGGTGTGGTGTAGTGGTTAAGAGCAGTGGACTCGTAATCTGGTGAACCGGGTTTGATTCCCCGCTCCTCCACATGCAGCTGCTGGGTGACCTTGGGCTAGTCATACTTCTCTGAAGTCTCTCAGCCTCACTCACCTCACAGAGTGTTGGTTGTGGGGGAGGAAGGGAAAGGAGAATGTTAGCCGCTTTGAGACTCCTTCAGGTAGTGATAAAGTGGAATATCAAATCCAAACTCTTCTTCCACCCCAACACACACATACACACCACCACTACCAGCACCACCACCAATAATAGCAGGGAGTCTAGCTCCTCAGCACCATTATCCCCAGTTGCTGCTGTTGCATCTCTTCTTTCATGGCTTGAGAGCAGTACATGTGAAAAGGATCTAGGAGTCTTGGTTGACCACAAACTTGACATGAGCCAACAGTGTGACGCGGCAGCTAAAAAAGCCAATGCAATTCTGGGCTGCATCAATAGGAGTACAGCATCTAGATCAAGGGAAGTAATAGTGCCACTGTATTCTGCTCTGGTCAGACCTCACCTAGAGTACTGTGTCTATTTCTGAGCACCACAGTTCAAGAAGGACACTGACAAACTGGAACGTGTCCAGAGGAGGGCAACCAAAATGGTCAAAGGCCTGGAAACGATGCCTTATGAGGAACGGCTAAGGGAGCTGGGCATGTTTAGCCTGGAGAAGAGGAGGTTAAGGGGTGATATGATAGCCATGTTCAAATATATAAAAGGATGTCACATAGAGGAGGGAGAAAGGTTGTTTTCTGCTGCTCCAGAGAAGCGGACACGGAGCAATGGATCCAAACTACAAGAAAGAAGATTCCACATAAACATTAGGAAGAACTTCCTGACAGTAAGAGCTGTTCGACAGTGGAATTTGCTGCCAAGGAGTGTGGTGGAGTCTCCTTCTTTGGAGGTCTTTAAGCAGAGGCTTGACAACCATATGTCAGGAGTGCTCTGATGGTGTTTCCTGCTTGGCAGGGGGTTGGACTCGATGGCCCTTGTGGTCTCTTCCAACTCTATGATTCGATGATTCTATGCTTGCAGAAAACCAATGAACAAGCAAGCAGTGGCATCAATTATTATATTATTGTATATTATCGTATATTATTATTATTATTAATATTATTACTACTACTACTACTACTACCCACCCTTTACCCTGAGGTCCAAGGGTGAGTTGTAATGCTAAAACAAAGTACAGTCATACCTTGGTTTTCGAACAGTTTCTCGAACGTTTTGGCTCCCGAACACCGCAAACCTGGAAGTGACTGTTCTGGTTTGTGAACTATTTTTGGAAGCCAAATATCCAATGGGGCTTCCATGGCTTCCAGTTCACTGCAGGACCTTCCTGCAGCCAATCAGAAGCCACACTTTGGTTTCCAAACGTTTTGGAAGTCAAATGGACTTCCAGAATGGATTCCATTCGACTTCCAAGGTACGACTGTATTAAAAAAACAGTTTGAACTACTGGTAACTAACATCTACTAATCCTCCTATGTCTATTGTTCCACTGCTGTCTGGGCCAGAGTGAGAGGTGAGTGAAGGAAAGGTGCTGTTCCAGGGTGCTCTTGTCAGTGGTTCCTCGGTTGGGATGTGGACCCTCAACAGATGCCTGACCATGCCATCCTCCATGCTGGCCCCGCACTGGATTTCTGAATTGATGCAAAACTCCTGGGTGTCTCAACACTGCACCTCCCTTTCATATTTACACGCTAGGACAAGACAACCACTTCTGGGAAGATATTTGTGGTGTCATCAGAAGCTCAGAACTTCAAGCAACATTAAATCCCAGTGTGGGTCAGGAAGCATAGCAAAACAACAGAATAATTAGCACCACCACAGATTACATTTCTAACTAGAGGCAGGAGAGATCCGAAGGGTCTGGAGGTGCATTTCCAAAATGCCCATCTTCTACGAGGGATGAATTCCCAGCTCTGCTCTTCTCATCAAAAATGTATCGCTCCCATTCCTAATTGGGTTCGGCCATTTACCCACAAGCCTTTGCATCCCCGGGCGGATTATGATTCTAACCTCTGACCACATGGAGTCCCAGAGGTCTTTTGCTACTAAATGCAAATATAAAGAGGGAGAGGCGGTTTAAGCCCCTTGCCAGAACAGCCATTTAGAATTGATTAAAACAGCCTGATGCTTCCTGATTGGGGCAGCAAGCCTCTGAAGGTGGCAGGTTTCCAAACCTTGTAAAAAACAAAACAAAATACAGGCCCGCCCTGCAAACAAGTCTCACAGGGGCCGGGATGGATAGTTAGTACCATTTTCACCAGGCCAAAACTCAGAAGGAATCAGAGCTTGATTGAAGGAGGGGGGGTGGTGTACAGAAACTTAGCATTTTCTAAATATCCTTGCTGCCACACCAGCTCATGACCTCACCAGCATCATAGTAAACATTACACAGGAACAGAGGAAGCTGCCTTCTGCGGAGACAGAATGCTTGTCCATCTAGCCTAGGGTTCTCTACTCTGACTGGCAGTGGCTCTTCAGGGTCTCCAGGCCCAGCGTCAGCTCCCAGTATAGTTGGCCAAACACAAGGGCTCACTGGGGTTGACATCAGGGCAGTGATAATTCTACAGATGTTAACAGCCCAGAATTAAAGGAGAAGCGGAAGGCTGGGTGGCAGTTATAGCTGCCCTCCCAACACAGCAACCCTACATTGCAACATGGAGGTATTTGGGGAGGAAGAAGATGGCAGCCACTGCCACCACCTGCTCCCCCTTTTGACTGCCACATAACACATTTCTTTTTATGGAGAGGTTTGCAGATATTAGGGGACGCAGGTGGTGCTGTAGGTTAAACCACAGAGCCTAGAACTTGCTGATCAGAAGGTCAGCGGTTCGAATACCCGCAATGGGGTGAGCTCCCGTTGCTCGGTCCCTGCTCCTGCCAACCTAGCAGTTCGAAAGCACATCAAAGTGCAAGTAGATAAATAGGTACCACTCCGGTGGGAAGGTAAACAGTGTTTCTGTGCGCTGCTCTGGTTCGCCAGAAGTGGCTTAGTCATGCTGGCCACATGACCCGGAAGCTGTATGCCAGCTCCCTCAGCCAATAAAGCGAGATGAGCGCCGCAACCCCAGAGTCGGTCACGACTGGAACTAATATTCAGGGGTACCTTTACCTTTGCAGATATTGCTGTACATGTAAAGCCATGGCATGACATTCTCCTATTACAGTGGTACCTCGGGTTAAGAACTTAATTTGTTCTGGAGGTCCGTTCTTAACCTGAGATACCATTTTAGATAATGGGGCCTCCCTCTGCCGCCGTGCAATTTCTATTCTCATCCTGAAGCAAAGTTCTTAACCTGAGGTACTATTTCTGGGTTAGTGGAGTCTGTAACCTGAAGCGTCTGTAACCTGAAGCATCTGTAACCGGAGGTACCGCTGTACACGCACAACAGAGGGGAGAGTATGCCCACATATTGTTCCCCTGCACATGAATAGGATCGATGGTCCAGTGAGAGTTCAAACCAGAATTGGGGGAACTGTGGCGCTCTAGACATTGTTAGACCACATACGCACCAAATTGTTCCCAGCACTGGGGAGGCACCATTGTGTACGCATCACAAGCGCAACTCCCTCCCCAAGTTTGGCCAGGCCAACTTAGCCTGCCACCCACCCACCCACCCACCGCCAACCACCTTCCCTTTTGATCTCTCTCTGGCAATCCTCAAATGGACGTGGCAGGGCCAAGGATCTTTGTCCTGGCACATCCTTTTGAGGATCTCCACAGAATTTGGGGAGGCCAGCCCCCTTTTGAAAATATGGCTCTGGCCCCTTGATCCCCTCTAGTTGGCACTCCCCTTAGACCACAACTATCACCCCTTACCACTGGCCATGCTCCCTTGGGCTGATGGGAGCTGGGAGTGCTGCAAACATCTGGAGAACCTCAGGTTCCCCATCCCTGGTTTAAACCACTGGGTGGAAATATTGTAGCCACACAGCTCACAAGTTTGGATGCATTTGCCTTCTGCCTTTCTCCCAAAGTCTGCCCACATTCCGCTAGGACACTCTCTCTCTCTCTCTCTCTCTCTCTCTCTCTCTCTCTCTCTCTCTCCCATGCTTCCCTCCCGGATGAATCTCCATGACCTCCTCCACATCCCTCCCCCTCCATGGAGGATATGACCCTGATGCTAATGATTTTCAGTTTCACCTTTGATGTTCCACAAAGTGATCCCTGCGGACCGAACATGCCGACAAACATCCATCTCTAGCGGTGGCTGGGGCTGGGCTTTGCTCAGCAGGCTCCCTTTGCCTCAGAGTCCCATTTAATCACTTTAAACCTGACCGAGTGCCAGGTGACTGCTGAGATGGACACTGGCTTTCAATTATCGGATGCACCGCTGAACTGATGGGAGCAAAGGAAAGAACTAGCACACTCCAGGGGACGGGAGGTTGGGGAGAGAGAAAGAGGATGCTTAACTCTTTTCCTCCTGATCTTTTCCCCTTTTTTTAATGATGGATGACCTCAACTGCAAGGAGTGGAGTCACATTTATGAACATCTCACAACAAGGAGAAATGAAGAGCTTATTATTGAGTAGGAGACATTTAGGGCTATTTCTGTACCATGTTCAACATTCAGGACAGTAGCTGATGCACTAGATCCAATGGCAAAGGATTTTCACTTGTGCAGTTGAACTTCCCCACTTTGCTTCCCCCCCATGCCCTCCCCAAATCTCCTCTAAAGGGAGAGGAACCCCCAGAATAGACAAGGGGGGAGATCCATTGCACAAGTGTGATTCCGTGCACTAACAGAAGAAGTTATTCAGGTGACATTGGATCCAACCCTTTCTCCTAGACTTGCCAGGCTGCAACCCATTGACCCTCCCTTTATCTCTTGCCCTTCCCATCACCACTTGTGTGGCCCATCTGAACACCTTGCTACAGCAGGGATGAGGCACCTGCAGCCTATTGAATGTTAGGCTTCAGTTCTCATCCGCCCCAGCCAGTGTGGCCAGCCCTCAGGGATGGTGGGAATTGCAGTCCAACAACATCTAGAAGGCCACAGGTTCTTCATCTGTGCTACAGCAGGTGTGATAGAGAAGTAGAGGACAGGGCATTCAGATGAACAGTGGGTTAAATATTGCTCAGACCCCTGCAGAGGGCAGGAACAAACTCTTTGCCCAATAGCAAATGAGCAGAGGGGCTAAATCCTGCTCTCTGCAGGAATCTGCTTCACCAGCAACTTCCCTGCAAGGAATGCACTGGCAAAGTTGATCCCTACAGAGAGCAGGAATGAGTAGCTGATTTCTATGCACCAGCAGAGAGTTTGGTCCTTTTGATTGCTGCTTGGCCAGCATATTTCCTGGCAGAACAGACCTCCCACCCCCATCTCCGAGGGTGTCAGGGACTGGCAGAGCTCCAAAAAGTGTGTGGAGGAGGCAGGGGACCAGGGGAGTGACCCGGGAGAGGGGACCAGTGATTCATGGGGTGTCAGGCCACCTGCAAGGCAGGAGTCAGGCGAGGAGGGTGAGTCAGGGCAGTCCGAGGCGAAGGAAGGAGTGCAGGACGTAGTGGAGGAAGAAAGGATGGTTCAGCAAAGGGACAGGTCAGTAGGTTCCCCACCTTCCCCTGCCCCACTGTCTCCTAGAACCAGGAGGAGCTTAAAAAGGGAAGAGCAGTAGGAACTTCCATGCAGGAAAAGTCTCAGGTTGCATGTAGTCACTCCGTCAAATTAGGGTATATAAGCCAGAGGAGGGAAAGGGCCCCACGGCTGATGCAACTTCTCCATAGGGCGCAGACCTGTGGACAGCTGCCTAGAGGCTACATCAGGCATAGGCAAACACTGCACCCCCCATCATCCCTAGCTATTCCCAGGACCAGTAGTCAGGGATGATGGGAATTGTAGTCCCAAACATCTGGAGGGCTGGAGTTTGCCTATGCCTGGGCTAGGTATATGTGAACATACCGTATTTTTTGCTCTATAGGACGCACTTTTCCCCCTCCAAAAAATGAAGGGGAAATGTGTGTGCGTCCTATGGAGTGAATGCAGGCTCCTTGTCTTCAGCAATAGCAACGCGAAGCCTCCAAAGCTCAGAGGGAGTGCTCCCTCCGCGCTCTGGAGGCTTCGGGTTGCTATCGTTGAAGCCTGGAAAGTGAGAGGGGTCAGTGCGAACAGACCCCTCTCGCTCTCCAGGTTTCAGGGATAGCCGCCTGAAGCCTTCAGAGCGCAGCACAAGTTTCCGCTGCGCTCCGGAGGCTTCAGGTTCCTTTCGCTGAAGCCAGGAGAGTCCTGCGGGAGGTCCTGCTGCGCTCCGGAGGCTTCGGGTTCCTTTTGCTGAAGCCGGGAGAGCAAGACTCTCCTGGCTTCAGCAGAGAGGGAGAGCTGCGCAGCGCCCCTTCAGCCAAGCGGGAGGAGAAATGGAAGGGGCTCCATTTCTCCTGCGGCTTCACTGAAGGGGTGCTGCGCAGAGAGGGGGAGATTTTTTTTTCTTGTTCTCCCCCTCTAAAACAAGGTGCGTCCTATGGTCGGGTGCATCCTATAGAGCGAAAAATACAGTATGTATCCGCAGCAAAGAGGAAGGTGTTGTAAGTGCTTCTCTCGTCAGTAAAGAGTTAACTGCTTCTTCCTTATCTGGGGCAGCTGTGGCAGAGGGTCAACTTTGACAGGTGACCAAGACTGCTCACCTATCAGTCAGCTGGCATCATGTTTTATGTCAGATGACTGGCAGGCGGGTGTCCATGCCCAGCTGCCAAAGTCAGCCCGCACAGTGGGGAATGATAAATATTTGGGCTGTCAGGTCAAAAAAAAGCCTCCTCTAGTCTACCCTCCAGATAGTGAACAACTGCACTCCATCTAAAATACACAACTGCAGACCAAATCAGGGCCCAAACTAGATGTGGTGCTAAACCCACCCCTCCTAATTTCACCAAGGTTAAAAAAAAAAGTGAGTGTGGGTTTAACCCTTGACTTCCTCATCATAATCCCAAAGAACCTCCACCACTTGCAGCAGAAACTTTCCCCTCAGAGCTTATAGGGGCAGGGGATCAATTTTCATGAGGATCACAGCAAAGAAGCAAATGATTTAATGTCTCCTCCCTATGTGCATTGTTCTTGACAAGAATTGTGGGGCCCGCACCTGCCATTACTTAAAAACAATTCAGCATTTTATTTACTCATTTTTTAATTACATTTATATATCACCTTTCTTCCAAGAAGCTTAGTGTGGCACACATGGTAGTTTTCCCTTTATCTAATGACATATTTTAATGTTATTATTATTAGTAGTAGCAGTAGTAGCACTTTTGCCAATCTACTAGGTGCTAAATACCATCTATATATCATTTTCATATAATTTTCTCTGCAAATTTTATATACATATTCCACAATTGTTCCCATGCTTCTATCTCTATATTATGACCAATGTCTATTGCCCAATGTATCACTGAATATTTTATTTGCTCATCCTTTGTCTCCCATTCCAAAAATATCTTGTACATTTTAGGCAGCACTTTAACATTACATTCTAAAAGGTCTCTTTCCAATTGTGATATTTGTTCACCAAACCCTCATTTCCCATGTTTCTTAAATACTTCATTTAAGTGATAATATTGTATCCATGTTGTTAACATTCCTGATAGGTCCTCAATTTTTATTATCATTATTATTATTACTTTATACCCCGCCCATCTGGCTGGGTTTCCCGAGCCACTCAGGGTGGCTTACAGAATATCTAAAAACATAATAAAAACACCAAGCATTAAAAACCTCCCAATACAGGGCTGCCTTCAGATGTCTTCTAAAAGTTGTGTAGTTCTTAATCTCCTCGACATCTGAAACGAGGACATTGCATAGGGAAGGTGCCACTACCGAGAAGGCCCTCTGCCTGGTTCCCTGTAACTTCACTTCTTGCAGTGAGGGAACCAGTAGAAGATCCTTGGAGGAGGACGCAGTGTCAGGGCTAAGCAGACAACCCTTGACAGCCACCCTTCTTCCACCTTCTTTCCTCATTCATCCCCTTCCAATACTTTCATTCATCCCCTTCCAATACTTTCCTTTGGGTCTCTTGCATGTAACTCTCTTCTGGCCAAGTCAAATTCCTGATCCTTTAAAATGTTAAACTTCAACGCCTCTCTCAAGGATGTTCTTTCTGTGCTGGACAAGGAAGATAATATACCCTCACTACAAAATTTATCCTATTTAATGACACATTCAATGTTACATCACACCCAGCTTGGCCCCCTCTTGAGCATGCAAGTTCAATGCCCCCCAGTTGTTTCTTGTCTCTGGTACCTGCTGCCCCAGTAATAGCTACTTGTACTGTACTCCCTAAGGCAAATGCACATACATGTACCAGATCAGGCATAGGCAAACTCTGGCCCTCCAGATGTTTGGGACTACAATTCCCATCATACCTGACCACTGATCCTGTTAGCTAGGGATGATGGGAATTGTAGTCCCATACATCTGGAGGGCCGGAGTTCGCCTATGCCTGTACCAGATGAATGTCTGCCCAGGAACACTCAGCTGGTGCCATCTTTACTAGAGTTTGGTGCCAAATGAAGACAATTTTATCTTCCTGAGCTTTTAGCAGATGCTTTGTGTTCCTGCCTTCATTGTCTCACTGCTTTTACTACTGCTTTTACTTTCTTTCTTTTTTGCACTTGTGTTAAGCGACTATTAGAATCTTTGAATATACTAAACGTTTCTTTGGAAAAGGAAAGGAAAGGAAAGAGAGAGACGTCTTCCCGATAAGTAAATAAAATACACATTTTTGGCTTTTATTATGCTAATTAATGCCTCTGGTTGTGTTTTAAATATCTTTTGCAAAACCCTGTTGAAAGGTGGAACATCCATCTTTTAAACAAGGCATGGAGAAGCTCTTCCTCATTCTCACAGTGGGGTATTGGAAGGAGGAGGTTTGCCAAAAGCTCTGTGGAAAATGTGGGATTTTGAAAGGAGTAAGAGAGGTGGATTCACAAAGGCATTCTGGGAGACAACCCAGGGAATCATGGGCAGGAAGGGAGAAAGACAAGAGTTGTCTGAGAGAGGAGACCTTCTTGCTCCATCCCTCATTTCCTTTTGTACAGTCATACCTCAGAATTCAAACGGAAGCCCGTTCGACTTCCAAAATGTTTGGGAACCAAGGCACAGCTTCTGATTGGCTGCAGGAAGCTCCTGCAGCCAATCTGAAGTCATAGACGCTGTGACAGACATTCGGGTTCCAAAGAACGTTCACAAACCAGAACAATCACTTCCAGGTTTGTGGCGTTCGGGAGACAAAACATTTGTCTCGCAAGGCGTTTGACTTCCGAGATACGACTGTACAGTAGTACCTCTGGTTAAGAACTTAATTCGTTTTGGAGGTCCATTCTTAACCCGAAACTGTTCTTAATCTGTGGTCCCACTTTAGCTAATGGGGCCTCCCGCTGCCACTGTGCCGCCACTGTGCAATTTCTGTTCTCATCATGAAGCAAAGTTCTTAACCCGAGGTAATATTTCTGGGTTAGTGGAGTCTGTAACCTGAAGCGTCTGTAACCTGAAGCGTCTGTAACCCGAGGTACCACTGTATATCCAGATTCTGATGGCCACACCTAACTGCTGAGTTGCCATGGTGCACCACATGGGCTCTGGCCATGAATCAGCTTGCAAGCCACTCCCTGTCAAAGGAACATCATTCAGACATTACCTTTATTCTCCTCCTATTTCTTGCAGCCTCGGAGTTTGCCTGTGTTGGACAACTGGTGCCTTCCAGGAGACCTCCAGAAGGACGATGTCCAAAATATTGTCCGAGTGCAATCAATGGCATTTCCCCATTGCCTGGGGGGGGGGGGGGGGCTGACACACATCACTATGTCTGAGCTTCCTTCCCACCCCCCACAACTTTGCCCTGTTGCCTAGAATGGGGTCCTTTGTAACTGGGTTGCTGCTGGGGGCAGACAGAAGGTGGGCTGTCAGACAAAGGTCGCCTGATGTGTGAATATTACATTTGGATCAATATGTTATATTGTTGCAGAAATAGGGCTTCATTAGTGTGGAGCTTCAGCAGATGGACCCTATTGCCCCGGGGGAACCCCGCACGCTTTTGCTCAAAAAGACAGAGGCTCAGCTCACTTCCTTGAGGGAAGCAACACTTTAATTAGCAGCCTATCCATCAATAAATCACACACAAACAGTGGCATTCCTTCAGAGCTAACAAACTGGAGGACAATCCATTGAGCTGGACTGGGGGCAGGGAAGGGGGCTGAATAGGGCAAAGAGGTTGCTTGACCCCTGTTAACGTTTGGCAGCAAAAACATGGGGAAGGGGCACGGCAATGGGTGTTCCCGGGCAAGGGGGATAGTGGCAGGGAGAGAGTCAGCTCAGAATGGTAAGGAGCCTCGAAAGCTGGGAATGTCAATGTGAGTGTGGGCTCCATAGTCAAAACCTCTTGCCTTCTGCAGAAGGGTAGGGAAAGGCATTGGACTGAATCCAATGAAACTAGTTAGGGACCGCACCAACACGGCCATATCTGGTTTCATTAGATCACACATGGGTGTCAGACTTCAGGGAATCTGCTTCCTCCCCCGTGGCAGTAGATAAGCAGAAGAAAGGAAAGGAGTCTTCTTACCAGTTAGAAACTTTAATAATCACAGTGAGAGAACAAATAACCCATCTCCTAGAAATGGCGGTGCTCCCAATTAAGGCTTACACCCCCTCTGTCCCTATTAATCTGTGTCACTTCTACATTTTGTAATCTGAACGTGTACCCTCTGCGCTTTCTGTTCTGCCACTTTCTGAGCTCTCCGTGACTTTGGAGAAGGGGGGTGAATGCTGTGCAGAGACTGTGAATCTGTTAACCCTCTCTCTTCCAGTCTTTCTTCTCCTGGCTGCCCCCCATCCAGTATTTCCCAGCTTCTGCCTTCTGAACTATGCCCCTCTGCAAACCACCGTTCCAAATCTATACTGTCCTCCCGCTCCTGAGAAGATTCAGAGTCTGGATCAGGAGCAGGGGGAGGGGGAGGCTCCCACTATTCCTCCTCAGTGCAATCCTCCTCAGCATGGTCCCTGACAGTGGGCAACCTTTGGCCTGCCTGTGGCCTCGGAGGCCTTCATTGTGGTCCACAGTGATACCCAAGTTATCCCTCCTGCCATATTTTCCTTGTCACCAATTATGGAATATGACTGTGTTTGGAGAACACCAATTAGCTTGAGGAGAAATGTACACCATTTAAAGAGTGTGTGAGAGAGAGACTAAATGTGTGTGTAGCCAGATCCAGTCACACTCCCTGGCACCTGGTCCTTGGCCACCCACTGACACATGCTGTTCTTGTGGCAAAATGTATGCCCACCCCATCATAGAGCAGTGGTTTGATGGTGGGTTCAGACTTTCACCATGGCTCAAAGTAAGTCACAATCACTGCACTGCTGCCATTTTCTTTGGCAGGGGTGGGGGGCAGGGATTGGTCAGCATTTATTAAAGTTTCCAAACAAGCCGACTTCAAACCACATGTTACAAACTGGCTTCTTCAGCTAACCATGGATTGCTTTTAAGCCACAAATTCATGATTTGTAGAACGTGGAAGTAAATGCTAGCCAATACTTTCTCCTGACTTTTTTTGCAAGCTCTTTCCTGCTTGCGTATGGCATGATAAACCATGGTTTGGCATTAAAAATAAAGATAAAGGGACCCCTGACCATTAGATCCAGTCGTGACCGACTCTGGGGTTGCGGTGCTCATCTCGCTATATTGGCTGAGGGAGCCGGCATACAGCTTCTGGGTCATGTGACCAGCATGACTAAGCCGCTTCTGGCGAACCAGAGCCGTGAACGGAAATGCCGTTTACCTTCCCGCCAGAGTGGTACCTATTTATCTACTTGCACTTTGATGTGCTTTTGAACTGCTAGGTTGGCAGGAGCAGGGACCAAGCAATGGGAGCTCACCCCATTGTGGGGATTCGAACTGCCGACCTTCTGATTGGCAAGTCCTAGGCTCTGTGCCACCCGCGTCCCTTGGTTTGGCATTACCAGCCTATAAATTCTGAATCTAATCCTAAATGGGAGGCAGCTGAAGCCCTTGGCGGAAAGAAAAGGACTGTGAAAGGGATTGCTGATGCTGCAGAAGCAACTGCAGTCCACTGACAGGTCTTCAGTCCCTCCTCAAGGCAAGGGCTACCCTGAGTCCCCAGTGTGCTTCCTTCAGGCTGCTGGCCTTAGAAGTCTCCTCTCCTCAGTGTCCTGGATGCAATTAAACTCTCATTATTAGGAAGTGTCATTTTCAGAGGGGGAAAAATCAATTTTCCAATTAACCACAGGCAGGAGCAGACATGAATGAATGTGATGAGCAAACAGTAGAATTAGTTGGGAAAATCCAGCCCACCTGATGCCTGGAAGGACAATACGGAAATTAGCAGCATTTTTTTTTCCCAGAGGGGTGGGTGATGGGGGGAAAGAGACATTTCCCTCCATCTTAATAGAAACTGTTTTTTTATAACCCTTGTTTTATATTGCATTTGTATATATTGCTGTACACCTCACTGATATTTTACACAAGTGAGTGGTATATAAATAGTTCTTTTTAAAAAAAAATATATTGCTCCCATCATCCCTGATCACTTGCTATGCTGGGTGGGGCTGATGGGAGCTGGAGTCAGACGACAACTGGAAGGGCAAAGGTCCCCCACTCCTGGTTTACGTTACTTATAAACACTTTATTTTTCAGAGTTGGAGAGGGGGAAACGTACAATCATAGAACTGTAAAGTCAGAAGAGGCCCCAATGATCATCTAGTCTAACTCCCTGAAGTGCAGTAATCACAGCTCAAGCATCCCCGGCAACCTCTCTTTAAAAATCGTGTCCTCATCACGGAGGGAACGTGTTGCAGGGAGATCACTATGACTGACCTTACTTGTTTGCAGTGGCGTAGTGTGGGGAGTGCAGGGGGGCCGGCCGCACCGGGTGCAACATCTGGGGGGGGGCACTCGCCGCCTCCGGAGTCGCCGAAGAGCCTCGGGCGCAGGCTGTAGCAGAGCCCCATGTCTCGCAGAACCGACGAGCTGTGCGCGCGTCCGGGCTGAAGGCGTCCGGCAGGCAGTGGCTCTCAGCGCTCGCCACGGTCCCCGCGCATCAGGGCCGCGGAGGGCGTGCCAGGCAGCCCCTCCTCACAGCCCCGCTGCTGCTGCACCGGCTGGGCAATGTTGCATTTTCCTCGCCTCTCTGCCCTCCTCCTCTGGGCAAGCGGCGTCGTTTGGGCGGCAGCCCCAGCGGCAACTCGCCTCAGATCACCTGACACGGACCCGCCGCCGCCGCTGTGGCTACCTTACCATAAATACCCCAGCCCAGGCAGCAGCAAGAAGAAGCTGGCAGCGGCGGCAGGTTAGGGGTTAGGGGTGCAAATTACTTGCCTTGCCCCGGGTTAGGGGGCGCAAATTACTTGCCTTGCCCCGGGTGCTGACAACCCACGCTACGCTGCTGCTTGTTTGTGTGGGTGGGATCGTTTGAATAGCCACAACGACCTGATAGGGTCCCTCAGTTGCTAGGGTAATTCTGGCCAATGGGGTTGAGAGAATTGGCAGCCGGGGGACCTATTTATATTGCTGCACGTTGCGTCAAGCTTCCTCTTAGCACCTCGTGCATTGGATCATCCGCCCACCCTCCTTATATTAAGGGTTTGCTATGACCTTGCTGGATGTGGGTGGCGTTGTGGGTTAAACCACAGAGCCTAGGACTTGCCGATCAGAAGGTCAGTGGTTCGAATCCCCACGACCGGGTGAGCTCCCGTTGCTCGGTCCCTGCTCCTGCCAACCTAGCAGTTCGAAAGCAAGTCAAAGTGCAAGTAGATAAATTGGTACCGCTCTGGTGGGAAGGTAAACGGCATTTCCGTGCGCTGCTCTGGTTCGCCAGAAGCAGCTTAGTCATGCTGGCCACATGACCCGGAAGCTGTACGCCGGCTCCCTTGGCCAATAAAGCGAGATGAGCACCGCAACCCCAGAGTCGGTCACGACTGGACCTAATGGTCAGGGGGCCCTTTACCTTTATGACCTTGCAATGCCGTTGTGGGTTGTCTATTTTTGGGACAGGGGCCCAGTAGGATTTTTCCCATTTGGCTGATTGGCTGTTGCCACTTGGGTTTCGCCTGCCATGTAACAAATCAACACAACTTTGTAAGGTTTGGCAGTTAGGCATCCGTTCAAGGTGGGGTGGAGGGGAGGTTGTCATATCTGCCCCTCCCAATGTGCGATAGGGTTTTCTGTTAAAGGAATCCAGGTGCTTTTGTCCGATCCACTTCCAGGGGTTAGAGCTCCTGGGAGCATTTGGGGTGAGGTTGCGTCTGTGGTAGGACCAATGCTCCCCCAGTGTGTTTACCCTTACTGACTTCTGCTGGTGTCCAGTTGTCAGTGCTGCCCTGCCAGAGGTGTAGGTGCAGCTAGTCGAACCAATGCCTAAGCAAACCACTCACATTCTGCAATCAATAAAGATGTGGCCAAAATTATGCAAACCTCAATTGAAGGAAAGTCCACCACCTTCTGAGGGCATCTGTTCCACTGTCAAACAGCTCTTGCAGTCGGGAATTTACCGTATTTTTCGCACCATAGGGCGCACCTAGTTTTTAGACGGGGAAATCAATAAAAAAAATCTCCCCCCCCCCAGCCCCAAAGAGCAGCGTACAGGCTGCGCACAACCTCTCCCTGCCGGAGGGATTGCGCGCGGCTATGGAACAAGCGAAGGCAATGAGCGGAATGGATCCCGCTCACTGCTTTGGTTTCCTCTTTAGCCCCGCGCAGCCCCTCCTGCCGGGAGAGGCTGCGCAGGGCTAAAGAAGCCATAGCCCCGTGCAGCCTCTCCCTACAGGAGGGGTTGTGCGCGGCTATGGAACAAGCCTGCATTCGCTCCATAGGACGCACACACATTTCTCCTCCATTTTTGGAGGGGAAAAACTGTGTCCAACAGAGCGAAAAATACGGTAGTTGGAATCTCCTTTCCTGTAATTTGAATCCATTGGTTTGGGTCCTATTCTCTGGAGCAGCAGAAAACAAGCTTGCTCAATCTTCCACGTGACAGCCCTTCAGATATTTGAATGTGCCAATCATATCACCTCTCAGACTTCTTTTCTCGGGCTAAACATACCCAGCTCCCTGAACCTTTACTCATAAAACTTAGTTTCTAGACCTTTTATCGCTCACTGGAAAGACAGATCCTGAAGCTGAGGCTCCAATACTTTGGCCATCTCATGAGAAGAGAAGACTCCCTGGAAAAGACCCTGATGTTGGGAAGGATGGAGGGCACAAGGAAAAGGGGATGACAGAGGACGAGATGGTTGGACAGTGTTCTCGAAGCTACCAGCATGAGTTTGACCAAACTGCGGGAAGCAGTGGAAGACAGGAGTGCCTTGCGTGCTCTGGTCCAGGGGGTCACGAAGAGTCGGACATGACTAAATGACTAAACAACAACAAGACATTTTATCATCTTGATCAACCTCCTTAGCACACGTTCCAGTTTGACAATATCCTTCTTAACCTGTGGCTCCCAAAACTGGACACAGTACTTCAGATGGAATCTAACCAAGGCAGAATAGTACTATGATCGGGACACTACTGTTGATGCAGCCTAGAACTGCATTAGCTTTGTTTGCTCAGTTGACGTACTACTGGGAGTTTTTGCATCTTGGGTGGCTGGAGTTGGGGGCAACATTGTTGGTTTGAGTTACTTGTAGCTCCATTCTCCCCCACGAAAAACCTGAAAGGGAGCAGGGAATGACTCTGGCTCCTGTGTAAGCAGCAATCTGCTGCAGAGAAACGAGGGACACGCTTTCCGCAGCCAAGGTGCAGATCTCTCACTGGTAAAGGACTATGGCTTAGAGAGATGTGGGAACTCCAGGAAGACATCAGATGTTGAGGAACATTGGGAACGCAACCGGGAAAGGGGGGAGGAAAATTTGGAATCCAAAGGGTGTAAAATTATCTTTTTGCCTTTTTTTATTTTAATCTGTATTGCATATTAAAGGGGGGAACTCGCGGAAGGGAACAGGTCGATTTTAGGGGATGGGAAAATATTTTTAAAATTGGGTCAATGATAATAAGTTTAAATTTGGGATAAGAACTTGTTGAATTTATTTGTTTATTTGTAAGAATTGGAATACAAGAGGGGGAGGGGTGGGGAAGTTCTGGAAAGATGTTATTGGGAAAAAGATTTTAAAATTGGATGTTTTGTTTTGTTTTTTTTCTTTTCTTTTGTTGTAATTGGAAAATCTTAATAAATATCATTTAAAAAAAACAAAAACAAGGTGCAGATCTCTCCTGCCACCAAGAAATCAACACTCAGTTCACAACACCAGCGTGAATGAGAAACCACGAAGCATGTCTGGAAACGATTAACTATCAGCTTCAGTATGAAGGCAGTCAGCAGGCCCAGGAACAGATGCATTCATCACAGATAGGGTTTAGCTGGAAGAGGAATGGGAAGACCATGGATGAGCCTAGAACTTCAAGGTGGGCTAGGTGGGTATGGGTGTTTGTCTCCCCTCCAGCTCAAGACTGGGAGGGGGTAGCAACCCTCTCTTGTCGATGAGGGCTATATAAAACATGGGGGACTAACCTGTGGCCTTACGGCTGTTACTGCACAGTATCACCCATTATGCCTGACTATTGGGCATGCAGTTTGAGGTGGGCAGCAGTTGGGAGTCCAGCCTCCTTAGCAAAGCCACAATTAAGCCACCCTTTTGCTATACAACAGCATCAAAGCCTGTTCTCTTTGAGCCTTTAACAGCTGCTAATTTTTGACCTCCTTTTTACAGCTGTCTGTATCTGCTCTTTTATAAATCGTAGGCTGTTTTGCCTTTTAGTTGGCTTACTGCTATTTTACATGGTTTTCAATCAAATCTTTATTACGGTCACAGACCAGCATAAGTAGGGTGGGGTACAATCATTTAGAATCCGTCAAACGTTTTGGAAAGCTAAAAAGTATTAAAATAGAAGGTACATCTAAAAGACTGTAAGAATCTAAAAGAAACTAAAAGAATCTAAAAGAAGGGTTAGGAACATTAAATGGATATGGAAGAGCATCAAAGGTTAGTACATAAAAGACTACGACTATAAGTTTAGAGAGCACTCTGATGTGAGTGTTCATTAAATCTAGTTTGTGGCACAGGTCATCATGTGATGAATTTTGACCGCTGCTGTGCAGACTCTGGCAACATTGTATGTTGTAGCAGGATTGGTATGACATGGTTTTAACGCTGACAGCTGGCTTGGAAAACCAGCGTGGTGGAAAGGTGGAAGAGGAGCGCCTTTGCCGCCACCCATCCCAAAATAAGCCTGCCTTGGAAACAGAGGGGTTGTTACACTGTCATTCCAGGAGTTGAAGAAGCTTCTACAAGCATATGATTGTAGAGTTGGAAGGTACGACGAGAGTCATCTAGTCCAATCCCCTGCAATGCAAGAAAACGCAGCTGTCTCATACGGGGATCAAACCTGCAACCTTGGCATAATCAGCACCACACTCTAAGCAACTGAGCTATCCAGGCTAGCTCTAGTCTAGAGGCTTTTCAGCACATGACCAGTTCAGGCTGGCATATTAAGCTACAAATGGCATGGCAACCACATCCCAGGAATAAAGAAATCACCACCTTCTTTTTGTTATACTGTTATCTTTAAGGTCCCCTAAGAGATTCTTAGTAATGCTACCTGTATTTTAAATCTGCACATGTCAAGCTCCTCTTTCCAGAAGGGAAGATTCATGAATCTACAAAGTGTGATCTTCTCTGCTGTGTCCCCAAGCGCCAGGAGCAACTTGGGATGTTGGAGAATTCTGTCAGAAGCAGAAATCGCTTTTGTTTGCATTTATGTCCCAAGTCTGGAATGGAAATCAATCTTGCAAATACAATCAGCAACAATCCAAGTTAATGCAATCAGTATTAGCTCACAACATTGTTGGGTTTTTCTAAAGCTCGCAGCCGAAGCATAATTAATGACCGCAGTTTGTTTTTTGACATTGTTTTGGCACTTCCTTTACACTGAAATGACTCGGGTGGAAATAATTTTTTTAATCATATAAATGATTGTATAAATTATACTAAATAGCAGCAGGATGAATCCTGCGGTATTCGGTGGAAACCGAACTGCAGTGAAATGGAAACAGCGCTGACCGTGACAAAGACTTGTTTGAATGGAAATTGTTGCTGGCTGACCTAACAAGACCTGCTGGAGCCCATCCCTAACCTTTAGGCAAGACTGTCAAAAACCTCTCCAGATAAACATCCAGTGCAGGGAAAGTGTTTGTGCTAGAGAGTGTCTATCTAGAAATTTATTGGATTGCATCCATCTTAATGAACATTGTTTTAATAACATTTTACATTGTTTTCTATTTGGGGAGGGAGGGAGGGATACAATCTTGTGTAGAAGCAGCCTGGTTGTGAAGGGAGTTACAGCTACAGAAGTCCCTTTGAAGCCTGAATTTCTTCAGGAAGCAATGTGTATTTGACCCAGTATTCCTTAGAGTCATGCATTCTACATATCAATGTTTCTGTGGTGTGTGTGTGTGTGTGTGTGTGTGTGTGTGTGCGTGTGTTAGCTGACAATCGTTTGCCACAGTGACCACTTCAAGCAGAGGATGCCTTCAAAGAGAGGACTGTCCTCTCTTTGGACACATGGCCACCCTAACATTTGGCCAAGTTAACTCTATTAAGGCAGCACGTTCTTGTGGCCAGTTAAATACAGTGGTACCTCGAGTTACAGGCATTTCAGGTTACAGATGCTTCAGGTTACAGACTCCACTAACCCAGAAATAGTACCTCAGGTTAAGAACTTTGCTTCAGGATGAGAACAGATATTGTGCAGTGGCAGCGGGAGACCCCATTAGCTAAAGTGGTGCTTCAGGTTAAAAACAGTTTCAGGTTAAGAATGGACCTCCAGAACAAATTAAGTTCTTAACCCGAGGTACAACTGTATTGACATAGGCTACATCTACAGATCCAAATGGGTGTATTATTGCTAGGACAGCAAGTTACTGACCAGACCATTTAGGCAAGGATTCACCAAAAGGCTTTAAAACTTTGGGACAAAATAACTGCTGCAGGTTTGGGGTGTTTTTGTTTTTTAAGAGTGGGTACATATCCATCAATAACCTACCCCAGTCCCATGCTGCTGCTGCTGAAAGCAGAATGACACATTCCAAAGAGGAGAGTTGGGGGGGCGGGGTCCCCCAGAGCAGCCGTCAAAATCCTGCTTTTTGCAAAAGCAGCTTATGACCCGGCAAGCCCTCCCAAGAGCCTTAGAGGTCAGGAATTAATCGGGGTGGATCATTTGGTTTGGAAGAGAGAATGTCATCAGTCAGGTATCATTAATCTCGGAGAGTGGGAGGCAGAGAATCTGGGTTTACGACAGCATTCCCTAGAGAAGATGCAGAGAGTAGTGGCCAATGGATTTTGGGCATGTCCGAGCAGGAATACCAGGCTACCCAGTAATAATAAAGCATATTTTCTGAACTGTGGGCAGCCCATCTCCATCCATCCATAAGGAAACATTAAGCATTGAGTGCCTAAGTTTGCTTGTTTCTCTCTTCCCTCCTCATCCTTTTTTTCCTTTTCTGCCATGCCCTTTTTAGATATTCAGCCTGAGGGTCGGCGACTGCGTTATTTTTATTAATTTTGCAAGCTGCTCTGGGAGCTTTTCCGACTGAAAGCAGGGCCTAAAAGCTTTGAATGAATAAATAAATGATATATTAATAGCTTTGCTGGATACAACCAAAGGTCCATCAGATCCAGGTTCCACACAGATGCCAATTCAATGCCTCCAAGAACTCCCCACATTCGGGGCACAAAAGCAATAGTCTTCCGCTACTGTTTCCCATCCCCAGGCAACAGCTAAAAATCAAATGTACACTGATTCTGAGCACTGAGACTCTGTTTAGCAGTCACTGTAAATTGTTGTCAGCAAGTGGAACCTGCAACAAAATGTTGCACCATGGAAGGCTCCTCTTCAATGTTCTAGCCAGCCAACCATGCTTTCTTTGGGGATACTCCATTACCCCGATCAGACCCAGACCTGCTTAGCTTCAGCAAGATGGCAGCCTCATATGGCCCTGCGCTGGGACCTAGATAATGTGCAATCGCAACATCAAATAAGATAATACCTATGCAACACAGATACGATTTTGAAATGCTTTATCAAGGTAACGCTTCTTGCTAAAAATTGCTCGAGACAATGTTTGTACTTCAACTCGCCTAAGCAGAAGCTGTTATCAATAACAGCCTCTACAGCTGTTATTGATCCACTCTATCTGGGTCTTATCTGCAATCGCCCCTGAACAGGGCCGAGGCTAGTAAAGTGTTTGCTAAGCAAAATTACTCTGTGTTGTCACCTCTCGAAATACCTACAGATTCTTCACTTGTCATCTATGGGGGTCCGAACCAGCCCTGGGCCATAGTTGCTGGGACGTTCTGATTTTTGCCTGACTCTTCAGGCTTGTTGTTGTTGTTTAGTCATTTAGTCGTGTCCGACTCTTCGTGACCCCATGGACCAGAGCATGCCAGGCTATCTGTGCCTATTCCCTCCCTAGGGAAGGGACTATTGCTGCTCAGTGGCAGAGAATATGCTTTGGAGAAACAAGATCCCACATTCAGTGCCTGCTATCTCCAGTTTAAAGCTTTGCAGGGCGAAGATGCTGGGAAAGGCCTCGGAAGAGCCACTGGGTTAAAGAGCCAAATACAGTGGTACCTCGGGTTAAGAACTTAATTCATTGCGGAGGTCTGTTTTTAACCTGAAACTGTTCTTAACCTGAAGCACCACTTTAGCTAATGGGGCCTCCTGTTGCTGCCGTGCCACAATTTCTGTTCTCATCCTGAAGCAAAGTTCTTAACCCGAGGTACTATTTCTGGGTTAGCGGAGTCTGTAACCTGAAGCGTCTGTAACCCGAGGTACCACTGTAGTCTGGTTTAGTATAGAGGATTCTTATGTTCTGCCACTGCAGTTCCTGAGCAGCAAATGTATGATGCTTTCTGCCCTACAAGGTACACCTGGTGCACTGGTGGGGAGTCTTTGGCCTCCCCAATATTGTGGGCTACATCTCCACCCATCCCTGACCATTAGAATCATAGAACCATGGAGCTGGATGGGACCCTGAGGGTCATCTAGTCCAACACCAGGCAATGCAGGAATCCTGCCACAGCCATCTCTGGGGGGGCTCAAACCACACCTTCTGCTGAACAGCCAGACACAATGACCCACTGTGCCATCTGGGGAACACTGGCTCTCCTAAGTGGGGCTGATGGAAGTTGGAGTCCAACAGCATCTCAGGTGCCACACACATGCTCTCTATTCCTCTGTCCATTCCACAAAGCTTAACACCAGGCTGGGACTGAATCAACCAAACCTTTGTTTTAGCCAAAGCCACTTCTGGCCTGCCCAGGAGGTGGGGTTGCGGGCTTCACGCCCACCTCCACATGAGCGGGGGCTGGTTTCAGCCCCCGCGAGAACAGGGGAATCCCGGCTGGGTCTGCCCTATTTAGGGCCGGCACAGAGGGGGCTCGCCCTTTTTTCGCCGGCTAGCCCTCACGTTTTCCCACCCTCCCTCCCCTTAGGTATGCTTTAGGTAGGTCTTTGACTTTGCTATGGACTTCGGTCTGTCGCTGCAAGGGGCATGGTAGGAATTTTTCCCAATTGGCAATTTGTAGCCTTTTGGTTTTTCGCCTACCTCATAGCAACTCGTCACAACTTTTCGGCATTGGCGGTAGGCATTGGTAAGAAGGGGTTAAGAGGATGTGGGGGGGAGGAACGCCATCACCTCCCCCCAGTGAGCGAAAGGTGGTCCGTTAAAGGACTCCGGGGGGCGTGGCCCTGTCCGAAGCCTATGGAGGTGTGGGCCAAAGGCACGCCCCCGAGTGGTGACCGGGGGGAGCTCCTAGTCAACTGCCTCGGCGGGAGACTCCCCCTATATAGTGTTAACCCTTCCCCGTGTCTCCAGCAAATGGGATGGAGCCGGATAGTCGATAGGACCAATGCCTAAGCCAATGCCTCTCATTCCTGAATTCAATAAAGTTGTGGCCTAATTCGCCCAATTAACCTTAATTATGGTGTCTCGTGTCTTTATTTATCCTGGTGGGGGGCAGGAACTCGCCACGCAACATACAAAGCTAACCACAGGACAATGCTAGATCTACATTCATTTAAGCAGACTAGCAGGGGTGTTAGGAAATAGCTCATTTCATTCTTCTCCCCCCCCCCCAACAAGAAAATGGTGCAACTTTAACATTCCACTAGTGGGGAGGATCTCACAAAGTGTAAACCTATAGCCCTGAAATTTGGATGTTTCAGGGAGCCAATCCAAACAGTCCACAGGCAGCAACAGAGAAGTTACAATAGGTGTTTCAGCTTCTGTTTCCAAACCATTCACATCTAGGGCTTTTATGTCTGCTGTTAAATTCGATAGAGTCTTTTAAAAACAAACAAACAACAACCTAAAGAAACCAGACCCTGCAGAAGGGATCGTCTCTCTCTTTTGAGAAAGGGTGCCCAGCAGGGGTAAAGCTATGGAAGATTGTCTCTTTCTTCCCCTTTCTTCCCCTTGGTACAGCTCCCTCCCTCGGTCCCTGGCTGCGCACACACACTTCTCTGCAATGTGCTGAAACTGTAACCTGCTTTCCAAAAGGGATGCATTTCATCTTGCCCTGAACCGATGCACAAGGACTCCAGTTTGGCAGGGAGGTGGGGGGCAGGAATAACCTGGCAGCTGCTAACGTGGCATCCTTCTGTGGGTGGCCTGGCAGAACTTGTGCCAACAGTGTAACTGGCATAGCAGATGCCAATCCACGTCAAGACCCTCTTTTCTTTGGGGTGGGGGAGGGAAGGCAGAAAGGAAATTGCTTCTCTCACATGCATTAAGTGCAGATGCTCCTGAGAGCATCCTAATGTCCTCAAATGGAGGGTCTGTGATCGAACATTAAGCCGGGATTTGCACCTCCCCCCACCCTCCAAATGCCCTGGCCTACTGTGAATGATTTGGCAAAGGAGGTTTCCACACAGAGGGGATCAGTATGAGCTTCTCTTCTATGTTATCACCCTGAGCAGATGTTCCCTACAGGCAGTTGCTTGCACTTGGCCAGCAGCATCCTACAGACAAAGAGCCAAAGGCTACGAGGCAATGGAGGCAGAAGGAAGGAATGTGGTAGGAAAAGGCGATGGATCCTGGAAGGGAGACTGAGTTTCTCCTGGGAGGGATGCTGTGGCTGGATGTCCCTGCGAGTGCTCCAGGAAAACAGCCAGCGCTGCAAAAAGGCATTTTGCTCTGCATTTGGCAAGGAGCCCAGCTGGCAACAGTCTGCTGTCTGACACATGTGGATTCTTGACATCAGAGGTACAAAATCCCTCCTGAGAGAGAGGAGGGGTGAGGATCACCAGAAATTAGTCAGCCTGGAAAATCCCTCTGTCCAAGTACACACCTGCCTTTAGGCACCAAAAAACTGGAAGAGGATTGTGCTGCCTACTACACAAGCCAGTTCTCTCCTGGGCTAGGGAGAAGAATGGTCTGCAGATCCTGTCCCCTGAAAGGGAAGGGTCTGTAGTTCAGTGGCAGAGCAACTGCTCTGCATGCAGAAGGTGCCCGGTTCAATCCTGAGCACCTCCAGGAAGGATTCCTGTGTGGAACCCTGGAGAGTCATCACCAGCTGCTGTAAACAGTACTGAGCTTGATGAGTCACTGGTCTGGCTTCATTTAAGGCAGTTTCATGTGGTCCTTAACAGAATGGAATTGCTTTCCCTCTGTTGACACCTGGGGACATTAAAGGGTGATGTTCAGAGCAGAGGTGTGGGGGGGGCGAGGTACCCTTGTTGGACTGTAACTCACATGGGTTCGTTCCCAGGTAAAAAGACCAGGGAGATGGTGAGGAGAAAAACTTCTGCCTGATCTAGGCTAAATGGACCAATGGTCTGGCTCAGCATATCTCAGCCCTATACAGTGGTACCTCGGGTTACATACGCTACAGGTTACAGACTCCGCTAACCCAGAAATAGTGCTTCAGGTTAAGAACTTTGCTTCAGGATGAGAACAGAAATCATGCTCTGGTGGCGTGGCAGCAGCAGGCGGCCCCATTAGCTAAAGTGGTGCTTCAGGGTAAGAACAGTTTCAGGTTAAGTACGGACCTCCGGAATGAATTAAGTACTTAACCCAAGGTACCACTGTATATTCATGACCACCCAGGCTCTCCTGCCCCAAGGAGCCTTCTGACTCTACTGATGGTGACTCACTCACAAGCGGGCAATAGCAAAGGCAATGATCCTTTACCAACTAAAAGCTCTGGCAGACTGAGTGTGTACTAAAGCCCTTAGGGTAATATGGATAAGATTAAATATCTGCTGTCTGGGTTGGACAAGCCTGTAATGTTTAATACAGCTAAATTTGCAGTAAAGGCTGCTACACTTAGGTCATGTGGCCTCCTTCGAGATTTAAGATTATGCTTTATTTATTGTATATAATTTATGTTCATATGTTTCTGTTTGGCTACAATCTGTTTTGGTTGCCTTATTTGGAGTTTGGAATACTAGAGCCCTTAGGAATGCTTATTCTTGCCACTGGGTGTTCTAGAAAGACCTGCATCCCTCTGAATGTTGTTGGACTACAGTTACCATCAGCCCCAGCCAGCATCACCAATGGTTAGGGAAGAGGGAAAGTGTAGTTGTCAGGGAACTGCCATCAGAGCCAGAGGCGGAGGGAAGGCTCCAGAGCGATGCCGGAGAGGGTCCCAGCAGGGAGAGAGGCAGCCCATCTGCTGGGGAAGGAAATCAACGTAACACCAGGAGAGAAGGGGGGCAGATGGGGGAGTCGGAGAAAAGGCTCCAGGACTCTTCACTGGAGACTAGTGGGAAGAGCACGGGTCCTCCGCTGCCCACACCCTCCCTGCGCAGAAGACTTCCGTGCAGGGAGAGTAGGAGGAGACTTGGCGTCAAGGAACTTTTTTGCTGGAAGAAGTTTAAGAAACGCCCACTGACGGATTCTGCCAGCAATTGAGACAGCCACGCGTGCAAGGCTGTCCAGAGAGAAAGGGTTCAAACAGGCAACCTAGCCAGGAGTGGCGGCAACTGACGCATGAGCAACCCCCTTAGAACCATTACAGTAGTCAAGCAATATCTGAAGGAATGCAGGCTAACCACACCTGATTTGCACAAAATAATCTGTTGCAGCCTCTGCAAGGCCTTATAAACAAGAACTCCAATTACAGGAAAGAAATGCTTTTCTTTGGGCAAAGTTTTTATTCCCAGGGGAACAGGCGCACTCTTATACAAACGTGTGGCTACTCAGCGCTTGCATCATTAAGAGCAGGGCTTGAACTCCAATAGAACATCAAGTTAAAAGGCAACCTGGAGGTTATTTTACAACCTGTTTCTCTAAGACTCATGCTCTAAGTGGTCTCAAAGGACTAGTCACCAGCCCAAATTTCAGCATCTCAAAAGATGAGCCATTTTTCTGTCAAGCGAAAGTAAAACAGCAGGCTTGCCACAGTTTAAAAACAAGCTTCAGTCATTCCACAAGTTAGGAAAACAAAAAGCTGTCTCCTCCAATTAACCCTTGCAATTGCTTATATATTCCAAGCTTACTCCCTTCTGCCATCAACTACTAAAAGGTTGCGTTCAGCCGGAGGCCAAGTTTGCAAATTATTGCAACAAGGAAAGGTGAAACATTTCTGACAGGTATGCTCAGGTGACATTGTTACAAGGACAGGCAGGTTAATGAACAGGGAAGGTAGCAAGGAGCTGTGCAGCTGAACAGCAGTCACCAGCCCTTGCCCTAAGAAGACTTCCTGTGCCTTTCATGAGAATGTATTGCTAGATCAGACTAATGGCTAGCCCTTAGTTTGGGAGCCTGATGCCCCTCACTTGCCAGCAACACTTTCTGCCCCTGACAAGACCTCACTGATTTGGGCAGCAGCTGCAAAAAAAGAAAAACACTGTATTTTTCGCTCTATAAGACGCACCAGACCACAAGACGCACCTAGTTTTTGGAGGAGGAAAACAAGAAAAAAAAATATTCTGAATCTCAGAAGCCAGAACAGCAAGAGGAATCACTGCACAGTAAAAGCAGCAATCCCTCTTGCTGTTCTGGCTTCTGGGATAGCTGCGCAGCCTGCATTCGCTCTATAAGACGCACACACATTTCTTCTTACTTTTTAGGAGGGAAAAAGTGAGTCTTATAGAGCAAAAAATACGGTAATTTGAGGAGACAAAGTGCTGGGGTGGGCAGAGCCCAGCACCTTAATGAAAAAGCATCTCACCTCCTCCCTGCTCTTTGGACTGATAATTTAACACGGGGGCAGCTAATCTGGTGCCCTCTAAGTGTTGCAGGACCACAACTCCCATCATCCCTCATCACTGACTGTGCTGGCTGGGGCTGATGGGAACTGTAGTCCAACAACATTTGAAGGGCACCCTGTTGGCCACCAGTTCTTTAATAAGCTGAGAGGGCTCTTCGGCCCTCTCCTCTGCTAACAGATGAGCTGAAGGCTGTATGCTTCTGTGTGTTTGTGTGTGTGAGAGACAGACAGACAGAGAGAGAGAGAGTAGGTGTGGGAGAGAGTCTGGGGTGCCCCCCCTTGCCCACCTGCCTGCAGCCCCTGGGGTGGTTGACCACAGGTAAATGTGACCCTTGAGCCAAAGGAAAAGTTAGTTATCCCTGCTTTAAAAATTGGTACATTAGACTTGGTTAGGAAAATATAGGAGTGACTGGGTGTTATAAAACTAACAAGGTTAAAAGATAGGGGGAAATATTCAGAAGGACAGATGGAACCCAGTGACGTATGATAGCAGATGACAACTAGAGATCTCAGGAAGCAGGACAGATTATATTTCAACTGATGGTAAGGACCTTTCCATTACTTTTTGGGAAAATTAAGAGAGAAAGGGAGAGAGTGATAGGGGAAGGAAGGAAGGAAGGAAGGAAGGAAGGAAGGGAGGGAGGGAGGGAGGGAGGGAGGAAGATCAGGGATGGGGAACCTGTGACCCTCCAGATGACATTAGACTACAACTCCCATAATCTCTGACCACTGGTCATACCATCTGGGGCTTATGGGAGTTAAGGTCCAGCAACATCGAAAGAGAAAAAGATTTTCCCATGTCTGGCACAGGTAATATCTGGAAGCTGCTTTGTTAGACATCCCTTTTTATACTCTACAGAAGGACTCCATCAAGAAACGAGAATTACTGACGATCCACTTAGACAGTGCAATTACTGTGCATTACAAAGCACTGCTCAGAAGTATGTTCCATGGCGCTTTCTCCCATGAAAGCTCAAGGCTGAAGTCCTAAACACACAATCAAGTAAGTGCCATTGAAATCAGTGGGACTTCCTTCTGAGTAAACATCTTTAAGGACTGTGCTACGGAGGTCTGTAATTTGGAGTTATCTACAGAGAATCAAGGCAGCACAACTCTGTCTTTTCCAGCTAAGCCTACAGGATTTACTGAGGCCATTACTTCTTACCATTTAAAATAAAAACCCTTAGTTCACTTCAAACCAAGAACTGCCATTTCAGAGTGATGTCTCCTAAAAATTATGGTGGATGACAGACATCCAGTTCCTTTGATCCTCAAGAGCCTCAAGGAGCCACTGGACATGAATACAAGCAAGGAGAGACCAGACACAGCCTTGCGAAACGGGTCTGGCTTATTTCTATCTGTGCCCCCAAGGGATTTTGCCAGTTTATCCCTGGTCTTCACTGATGGTTCTGGGAACTGCATCAATGATGCTGTTGCACTGATACTCTTGGCCGCTTATATATAAGGCCCGATGCAGAAATAAAGCCACAAAAAGATTAACTGGCTGGGCACTTACTAGCTTGGAAATCAGGCGCCTGTTCCTTGCTTGGTTTGATCTTAGTTGGAACTCAGATGGCAAATACATGGCATGTGCAAGGACGTGGGGAGGCAGGGATCCAACCCAGCACTTACGCCAGCAGTCTCATCCCTCTGTCGCTTCTTCAAAATCCAGGGAAGTGGAATGGAGGCAATGCTTGGCTTGGCCACACTGATTTAAGTCTGCAGTCAATTGCCTTGCCTGGCAGCGGAGGCACCATAGAGTACAGGTCCGGCCCAACCATGAGGCAGGGTGAAGCAGCTGCCTCAGGCAGCAGAAGCCCCTAAGGCGGCACCAACGCAAGGGCCTTGCCCATCCCACGGCCTCCGCTGCTGGTGGAGAATCAGCACCAATTTCTAGCGAGAGCTCATGAGATCTCGTGCAGCATGTGAGATCTCACTGGAAATGGGTGCCAATGCCAGCACTGCTTCTCCGCCAGCCTTAGAGGTGGCAGGGCAGACAGTGGCACTTTTCCTGTTTCATCTCAAGTGGAGAACGGCACGTGCTGCCCCTGATATAGTACATTTGGAAGGCTCGTGGTTCCCAGTAGGGCTGGGTGATATATTGAGATATCATCCAAAACCAGTTTGAAGTCCATATTGTGAAATCATTTTCATAATTTTTGACCTGGCAATATCTCGTGAATCATGGTGTGTGGGTGTGGGTGTTATGCAAAAATCACGATGCAGGAAAAACTGTTAAGCCAGCCAATGCCTCTACATAGCTCCAGCCTTATTTCAGACATTGTGATATATTGGTATATCACGAATATTAAAGGTAAAGGTAAAGGGACCCCTGACAATTAGGTCCAGTCGTGATTGATTCTGGGGTTGTGGCTCATGGAAATAAGTCCAGACTGATTTATGAAGCTGACTTGTTTTCACTAGTCCTACTTAATATTAACCACTGTTTATGTTTTGTACGCATAGGGACGCAGGTGGCGCTGTGGGTTAAAGCCTCAGCGCCTAGGACTTGCCGATCGAAAGGTCGGCAGTTCGAATCCCTGCGGCGGGGTGCGCTCCCGCTGCTCGGTCCCAGCGCCTGCCAACCTAGCAGTTCGAAAGCACCTCCGGGTGCAAGTAGATAAATAGGGACCGCTTACCAGCGGGAAGGTAAACGGCGTTTCCGTGTGTGGCTCTGGCTCGCCAGAGCAGCGATGTCACGCTGGCCACGTGACCCGGAAGTGTCTCCGGACAGCGCTGGCCCCTGGCCTCTTGAGTGAGATGGGCGCACAACCCCAGAGTCTGTCAAGACTGGCCCGTACGGGCAGGGGTACCTTTACCTTTACCTTTTTATGTTTTGTACATAACCCTAAAGGTAAAGGTAAAAGGACCCCTGACCGTTAGGTCCAGTTGTGGCCGATTCTGGGGTTGCGGCTCTCATCTCGCTTTATTGGCCAAGGGAGCTGTCGTACAGCTTCTGGGTCATGTGGCCAGCATGACTAAGCCGCTTCTAGTGAACCAGAGCAGCGCACGGAAACACCGGTAACCTTCCCGCTGGAGCGGTTCCTATTTATCTACTTGCACTTTGCCGTGCTTTCGAACTGCTAGGTTGGCAGGAGCAGGGACTGAGCAATGGGAGCTCACCCTGTTGCAGGGATTCGAACCTCCAGTCTTCTGATGAGCAAGCCCTAGGCTCTGTGGTTTAACCCATAGTGCCACCCGCGTCCCATCACAAAGATTAGCTGGTGATAAATCATGATGTTGAAAACCTGATATCACCCAGCCCTAGTTGCCAGTTATCTGAATGTATCCTATGATTGCCTTCTACCTGGCACTATTTTAATTTTCCACTGGTCTCTTTAATCTTGTTTACATGTCTTAGCGAGATGAGAGCCTTGGAGACCGCTCCCCCCCCCCTTGACCAACAGGCCCATCCTCTGTGTCTTCTCTACCATCTCTCATCTTCTACCAGGACTTGATTTCTACTGGGAAAGTGGCCACTGTCTCATGTGGTGAGACACATAACCACAGCCTCTCCGGGGGAAAACCTTCCAGATCTGGCCTTGTTCCACCCACCCAGGCTGGCCATTTGCTACTTATGGACAGAAAGACTACCTTTTCAAGATGAGCCTTGTTTGAGAGACATCTTCCTGAGCTCTTGCATTCCTGTTCATATTTCCTGTCCCCAGCTCCTGACTTTTTCTCATACTCTGCCCCCTGGTTCGTTTCAGATCCTGGCTCCCAGTTCCATTATTACATTATTATTTAACTATTATTTAACTTTATTTATAGTTTTCATTTGTATCCATTTCAATAATTTTACAAAAATTGTAACATTTCAAACAATTCGACTTCCTTCCTCCTCTTTCTGTGGTTCCTTAACTTTGTGTTATTGTTTACTGCATATCCTCAACCTCGGCCCTCCAGATGTTTTTGGCCTACAACTCCCATGATCCCTAGCTAGCAGGACCAGTGGACAGGGATGCTGGGAATTGTAGTCTCAAAACATCTGGGGGGCCGAGGTTGAGGAAGCCTGTTCTAGATTAACATGCCTTTATTTATTTATTTTAATTCTATATTCATTTTAAAACCACAGATTATTACAATAATCCTGCCAATGTCTTTATCTGTTTACAATTTGCTTGTAAATATTCAATAAACCATGTCCATTCTTTTATAAAATGTTTGTTATCTCTATTTCTTATTCTTCTGGTAAGTTTCGCCATTTCTGGATATTCCAAAAGTTTTTGTATCCATTCTTCTCTCATCAGGACCTCTTCTTCTTTCCATTTCTGGGCAAGTAACATTCTTGCAGCTATTGTTGCATAAATAAATAGGTTTCTATACAGTTTATAATTCCCAAGATGAAAGCTTCAGGGGTTTTTGTGTGGTTTTTTACGAATATTATCTTAAACATCTTTTTCAGTTCATTATATCTCATTTCCCAGTAAGCTTTAACCTTGCAACAAGGCCACCACATATGATAAAAAGTACCTTCTTGCTCTTTACATTTCCAGCACTTATTCGATTTTGATTTATACATTTTTGCCAATTTACTAGGTGTTAAATATCACCTATCATTTTCATACAATTTTCACTTAAACCATAATATGCTGCAAATTTTATATCCATATTCCACAATTGTTCCCATGCTTCTATCTCTATATTATGACCATTGTCTATTGCCCAATGTATCATTGAATATTTTACTTACTCATCCTTTGTCTCCCATTCCAATAATATGTAGTACTGTACATTTTAGATAGCACTTTAACATTACATTACATTCTGCAAGGTCTCTTTCCAATTGTGATATTTGTTCACCAAACCCTCATTTCCCATCTTTCTTAAATACTTCATTTAAGTGATAATATTGTATCCATGTTGTTAACATTTCTGATAGGTTCCCAAATTCTATTATTATTATTATTTTATACCCTGCCCATCTGACTTCTCAACCACCCTAACTCTAGCTCTAACTCCTCCCCTTGGGTTCCCATTGGTTACTCATTTTACAATTAGTTAACCTTTTCCTTATGAACCCAGTATGATGTCACAAACCTAGGAGGGCAAATGCCACAGGAGGTCATCACACAGGGAAGGCGCCACTACCGAGAAGGCCCTCTGCCTGGTTCCCTGTAACTTCGATTCTTGCAGTGAGGGAACCAGTAGAAGACCCTTGGAGGAGGGCCTCAGTGTCAGGGCTAAGCAGACAACCCTTGACAGCCACCCTTCTTCCACTTTCTTTCCTCATTCATCCCCTTCCAATACTTTCATTTGTTCCTTTAGATCTCTTGCATGTAACTCTCTTCTGGCCAAGTCAAATTCCTGATTCTTTAAAATGTTAAACTTCAACGCCTCTCTCCAGGATATTCTTTCTGTGCTGGACAAGGAAGATAATACACCCTCGCTACAAAACCTCCCTGATCTATTGTGTTCCTAGATGCTTACACTATACACTTCCAGGAATAAATTCCCTTACCAGAATGTAGGCCTCTTTAGTGCGGTGTGAGGAAACCAACAAATATTTGCAGTAAATGCTTTACAAACCACTTCTCTATGTACTTGTTATATGCTTGTGGGAGGCAATGCCATAAACAGCAAAAAAGAAAGGGGGGGGAGCCAAGAACAAGGATTGTAAAAGCTGAAGGACATGCTGTGTTAAACTGAGCATCCAAAGTCAAGGACTTGCAGTAAGATGATTATTTATTTATTTATTATTTATTTACTATAGTGAGAGTATAAGAGGGATTTTCAGATAAACGATGTGGGCTGTTGATGTGCATTTCAATTTTCCCCCAACATTTTAAATAGCTGTTTTAAATTGCTCATATCAATACTTCTGAAGAAGTGTGCATGCACACGAAAGCTTATACCCAGAACAAACTTAGTTGATCTCTAAGGTGCTACTGGACAATTTTTTTATTTTTCCCCGATTGCTTCAGACTAACATTGCTACCATCCTGAATCTTATATCAATACTGTTACTGCTTTTTCTTTTCTTTTTGTAAACTACTTTGAGGGTGGTTTTTTTGCAAACAAGCAGTGTATCAAATATTTATGAAGTAAATAAATAAATGTGGGAACCGTTCCTCAAAAGGGAGATGTTTCACCCACATTACCATTTGGGCTGCTATTTTCTGAACCTTTTTTTTTAGCTCTACGGTATCCAGAACTGTACATACCGCTCTGTCAAGGCTGTAGATGCAGACATCACCCATAGGGTGATGACCACAGAGGAGATGACAACCATGTTGCGCCATGGTCTCGTTTGATGTGCAGTGTGGAAGGAGCCATGCCATGGTGCACAAGGAGAGTATTCTTACAAAAATAATAATAACCCCATCTGCAATACCTTTGCACATCTGAGTGGAAAGTTACCGGGAGATGCAGGGACAACAAGGTAATGTATTGTTCTTCCTTGGAATGTTCTAAAATGGTCGTGCAAGAAGGTCCTCACCTGGCAAGATCACTAGTTGCCTCCATCTTGTTGGGCTGGGGATTAATACCTTCACATTCTTTAGAATATGGTAAATTGTGGGACGCGGGTAGCACTGTGGGTTAAACCACAGAGCCTAGGACTTGCCGATCAGAAGGTCGGCGGTTCGAATACCCACGACAGGTTGAGCTCCCGTTGCTCGGTCCCTGCTTCTGCCAACCTAGCAGTTCGAAAGCACATCAAAGTGCAAGTAGATTAATAGGTACTGCTCTGGCGGGAAGGTAAACAGCGTTTCTGTGCACTGCTCTGGTTCGCCAGAAGCGGCTTAGTCATGCTGGCCACATGACTGTATGCCGGCTCCCTCAGCCAATCAAGTGAGATGAGTGCCGCAACCCCAGAGTTGGCCACGACTGGACCTAATGGTCAGGGGTCCCTTTACCTTTACTTTAAATTGTGGGCACCCTTTCAAATGACTGCTTTGTTAGCCTCAGTTTTCAAACAGCACTCTCCTTATGTTGACGTCACTGTTTCAAAGAGGTTGTGTTAAGTCCACACAATTATGAGAGACGAAAATGTGTGGCTTTTCTTAAGTAAGATGGACAAATCAGTCTACTTCCAGTCAGTTTTGCATGACTTTATTCACCAAGTACATTCCGCCCCCATTTTCAAATCATTCCGCAATGTAAATGGCAGAATCTTTTTGCAGTTTTTGGTACAGTCGACTCACCACTTGCATGCATTTAACTTGCGCAATCGCAGCTGTACACACCTGGCAGCAGCCAGCTGAAATCACATAAATGAAACACACATAACACAGAGAGCTTAAAAGCTCTTTTTGCACGAGCACAGAAAGAGCTTTTAAGTTCTCAGGTTTGCTTAGCAGAGTCTGGGAGGCTTTCCTATGGGCTGTGAGACAGGGCCATCAGAGATCTTGCGAGGGCCTCCCAGAGCCCCGTAAGCAAAGTGGAAAGCTTAAAAGCTCTCCAGTTCATTGGGAGGGGCAGATTCCACTCAGTGCACCAGCTTCGAAAGGTAGAATGGCCACATGGGGGTGGTTCTGGAGCTGCTCTGACTATTTACACTTTCAGCTTTATGTGCAAACCCCAGAACATAATCCCCACACAAGTTGTGAGCTGACTGTGAATTTTACCCAAATGTGTGCATTTATGAACCGCTTTTATGCTAAAAGGGACGCGGGTGGTGCTGTGGGTTAAACCACAGAGCCTAGAACTTGCTGATCAGAAGGTCAGCAGCTCGAATCCCCGCAACTGGGTGAGCTTCCATTGCTTGGTCCCTGCTCCTGCCAACCTAGCAGTTTGAAAGCATGTCAAAGTGCAAGTAGATAAATAGGTACCGCTCCAGCAGGAGAAGCAGCTTAGTCATGCTGGCCACATGACCCAGAAGCTGTACACTTGATCCCACGACCAATAAAGCGAGATGAGTGCCGCAACCCCAGAGTCAGCCACGACTGGACCTAATGGTCAGGGGTCCCTTTACTTTTACCCTTATTATGCTAAAACACTCGTTTTTATAGCAGTATGGTACTTTTTTCACTAAAAAGTGTATTGCAAAATACAGAGAGGTGCAAACAGCAAATAACAGCTATATTTCCATCTGCAAGTTGAAAGTTCAAAGCAAGCTGGTTTGTATATAATGTGAACCAAACTAACATCCCTATTTTTAAACATCAATTGGAAAATACAGGGAGGGAGGGAAGGAGGGAGGGAGAGAGAAGCAAGCATGATTTGTGAAAGGCAAGATCTTTGGGGGGAGGTGGAGAGAAGCATAAAAAAGAAAAAGATGAACCTGCCAAGATGGACAGACGGACCCAGAGGGACGTAACCTGTTTTGGAGAAATGGAAATGGAGAAGGTGACATAAGGCCTAACCTAGGAAATGGGAAAATTATGCTGAATGTGAGTGAAAAATTCTTGACAGTGGTGTGCATCAGACTGTGGAATTGTCTCCCAGCTCAGGGGGAGGGGTGGCGATGGTGCAACAATGGAAGCCCCAGTGCACGGACAACTAAAATTGAACTTGACAAAAATACATGCCATAAGACAAATTGTAAAGCCCTGGCATCCCCTCCCATCTCAGGGGACATGGCTGGACCATCCAGCCCCTTTTCATCATTGTCTTGATGATGAAGCTACAATGGGAGCGTGTGTCGAGATTCTCAATAGGATAACCCCTGGCTCCTCCACAAGCTCATACGTCTCCAGACAGATCTCCACTTGGAGCCTGCAGCTTTCTTCTCTCGCTGGTTCACAGCCTGATGATGAGCCTGAGATGGCAATTTGGAGCAAAATCCCAACAACCCATCTGGAACTAATGGAAAGAGCCAAGCAGCCATCATTTTTATTTATTTATGCTCCCCAAAAGGGTGCCTCTGTGAGCCTCTGCCAGGTTTGGAGAGGAGAAATGAAATGGACAAACGCAGCGCCACCCGGTTGGCATGAGCCGATGTAGCTGTGCTTTTGCAAATAAACCTGGTTTCCTGCCTTGTAATGCCTTGTCCCATCCTGCAAGGCGCAGGGCCACAGCTGGGGCAGATTGTTGGGAAGATTGTTTCAATGAGGCGGACATTACCCAACAGCGGTGCAGCTTGTCAGGGGCAAATTAAGTGTCTGGCTTCCCATTCAGGGGTGGAGCATTCAACCCTAACCGCACGGCGTGGACTCTTGTTGCATACTTAAGTGTGTAGCCTCCTTCCCTATGTGGTGCCTATAAACAGGAAGCGAAGAGACAAGAAGAAAACAAAAGGACGAGCTGGCCAAGCCTTGTGTTTGAAACCCAATTAGCAGCCGCCTGTGCGAAGAAGAGCAAACAAGGGCAGCTTGACTTATTAGCACCGTAAAGGGCGGAAGCATGCGCCACAGCCCGCAGCTTCACATGGCACAACAGCACATCTCGGCGACCCAGGCTTGCTTCAACAACAGCAGGGGTGCTTCTGCCTTGTTAGGGGGACACGTGGGGGGGGAGGTGCCTCTGGAGCTCAGAGCAAACAGGAAAGTGATTATATGCAAGCAGCACAGTGTGAAGTTGACATGGTGCACTAATGTGCTAATGCTATGTACTCTGAGGGAATGGCATCAGCCAAGCCACCGGAGCAGAGGGGGAGAAAAGGAACCTCTGCCAACAACAGGTCTGTTAGATGGAATCAGATCCATTTGTTTAACATAGCTGCGGCTGTGTGGGATCCCAAAGCTAACACACCCTACTCAACAATTTTAGAAACATGCATCTCCCCACTGCCTGGCAGGCACAGAGTTTCACATTTAGATGCTGCAGATCTCTATCTTCCAAAATGTAGTCAAGAAGAGTAATTGACCATAGTATGCCTGTTTAAGTACACTATCCTGCAACCTTAGCTTTTTAACTGGGTGTGGCAAAATTGTCTTCTCCACTGGGTAGGGCATTCAAGACAACTGGTTGCTACATGCCCAACATGGAAAACATACCACCCAGCCAAAGAGGGCCCTGTATCCACTTAGGATAACATACAAATCTAGCTCCCATATAATATAACAATGTGGGGTCTGGAAACCAAGACCTATGAGAAACGGTTGAAAAGCCCTGGGCATGTTTAGCTTGGAGAAGAAAAGATCAAGGAGAGATACAATCGCAGCCTCCAAATATCTGAAGCATTGCGATGCAGAAGATAGATCAGATTTGTTCTCTGTCACTTCAGTTTGGAATGAATGAGTGGAGACTGCAAAGCAGCAGGTATCAGCCAGAACATCAGGAGAAACTTCTGAATGGCAAGTGCTGTTCAACAGTGGAACAGGATATCTCAAAAGGTGATGGACTCTCCTTTGCTATAGGTACTGTAGCAAAGGCTGGACAGTTATAAGTCAGGGGTGGTGTAGCTGCATGGTTCTTGTATTGAGCTGGAGTTCAGGCTATTTGAGCTCTTGAGTGCTTTCCAACTCTAAAATGCTATGATTCTATACCTTTCAGAATTTCCAATGCTAGGCCAATACATTTTGCTGCCTGAAGCAATGCCTAAATGGTGTCTCTTCTACTCTCTAATTTGGGCTGTCTAGCAGCACCAGTCAGACACCACTTCCTGCCTCCATCCATCACCCACTGCCCCTTTCATGGTGCCATCTGAAGGAGAATGCTTCACCCTACAACAAAGGGGGAGAACCTTTCTTGAACCTGAGGGCTATACTCCCTTTTGGCAGTGGCAAAAGTGGGTGCAGAAATGAAGTTAATTTTACCTTTGCACAGTGAGATAGTTTCTGCACACCCCTCACTGTTCTCCATGCAGACATGGCAAATGGTATTGTCAAGAATTTTCAGATACATTGCGGCCAGGCAAAATCACTCAGGGTAGGTGAGGGTTATTGCCTGGGGTAGAGTCCCAGCGGCCAGATAGAGAGCCCTGGAGGTTCCACATCTGGCTCCTTGGCCCTGAAGTTCCCAAACCCAGCCCTACACAGCATGGCTGGCCTTGCCTTGAGACTTTGCAAAAGGGAAAGTCACCTTGCATGGGTGTGCGGCCTGATATGCAGTGCGAAGGAACAACCCTGCGTGTGAAAAACTTCTGCATCCATTTCTTCAGGAAGAGTTGCTTTAGATAAGCAGAGCTATTCCATGTGCTGAACTGAAGATGCCCACTGTGACGCAAAAACTAAAAAACACACACCCTGTGATCAGGCTACTCCCACAATAGCAAAATTGCCCAGTCTCGTTCTCAGTCAAGAGCTGGTCGTATCTTCCAAAACACGTTCCCGTTTGCAGCATTAAAAGCAACTGTTGAAATTATACGAACCGGGGAGCATTAAAACAAGCCAATAAAACAAATCCTGCAGGCGGGTAGGAATTAAAGTAGCTCAAAAGCTGGGAGGAGAATATCTTAACTAGCCATAGAGCTCCTGGCCATGCAAGTTATGGGGCCTACATTATTTTTTGCCTTTTGCCACATGCAATGTGGACAGGCAGAGAAAAGTTCCCTGCGGGGATCAGAATTGGATGGAGTCACGAAGAGGAGACTCAGGGGAAGATGTGACCAATGGTGGAAATTAAGTGTACACTAGCTCCCAGTTTGTACAGTGCCGGGGCACTTGTGGCCTTCCAGGTGCCGCTAGACTACATCATCCCTTACTATTGCCCATGTGGGCAGATGCTGGTGGGAGCTGGAGCCCCCAAACACCTGGAGGACCACAGATTCCTCATCCCTGACCCAACCAGAGCCCAACAACATCAAGAGGTCCAGAGGTTCCCCATCCCTGATCCAGTCAAAGTCTCGCTGATTTCAACAGAAGATCTTAAAAATCTGCCTGGCAGAAATGGAATTAAGATTGCAATCCTATTACTTGGGAGCAAGCACCACTGAACTCAATTTTCACTTGCTTCTGAGTAGGAGTGTCCTCTTTAACTTTGTGCTTTAACTTTGGCTGGAGTGTGTCCCTCGTAAGAATCATAGGGGACTCAACAACAAGCTGACGTATACACATCCGGTGAGCTGTTAGCACTATTTGGGCTCATAAATCTAACAAACTGTTCTGCTCCAGGGCTCTGCCAATTGCTGGCCTGAAATCTCACAGTGACATGGTAAAAAAAAAGAGAGAGAGAGAGAAAGAAATACGGGGAGGGGGGGAGAGAGAAGTTGCCCTCCAATTGTATTCTCAAAACAAGGTCATCACTCTGCCTGCCTCGCCCTCCATCCCATAAAATACAAGTCAAGGACAGTCAACATTGCCTTTAGCAGCAGCTTCCAAATACAGCAAGGTGGTACTGGCAGGAAAAGCAAACACGGCAGGAGACATTCAAAATCGCACCACTGTGATTATCTAGCCTGAGTGTAAGAGACCTGTGTACACCCAGGTCTTGCTGGTCTGCAGCTCTCAATAAAAATCTAATGGATTGCTTTTTCACATAATGTAACAGAGCAAAGAACCAAGGTGGAATGCAGGGATCAATCCAGAAAGGGCCCAACAAACTCCCTTGTCTTCCACACCAAAATATAAGGATTGTATCCAAAGCAGTGCTGAATAATGCGTCCCATCAGTGAATGGATTTCCACTTGCAGAACAGGGCCTTCTACCTCCTCCGTGTGCCCCCTAAATCTGTTCTAGGGTTCCATCAACCCTCCAGAGCAGATTTGGGGATGGTCTGGGGCACACAGAGACAGGGAAGAGTTGGAAGCTGAGTTGCACAACTGCAAAACCTTGCGCTAATGGAACAATGGCATGAGATACCATGCATTGTTCCATAATTGCCCATGAGTGTACTCTGAGAGCCACTGTAGTGAAGTAGTTAAGAGTGTCAGACTAGGACCTAGAAGACCAGGGTTCAAATTCTCACTTGACCATGAAACTCACTGCTGACCTTGGGCCAGTCACTGCCTCTCAGTCTAGCCTACCTCAGTGGGTTATTGTGGGAATGAATTAAGAGGTGGGGGGACGGACAGACCATGTACGGCAATTTGAGGGTGGGATATAAAATGCAACAAATAAATGCATCTACCCACTATGCAACACCAGTTCTGTGCTAAGTCTTTTCTTTTAAAAATCTGGGAGCTTACATACAGTCAATGAATCAAACATGCCTATGATATCCTGTCCTGTTACCACCAATCACATATAAGAATACTGAAGGCCATTTGACCTAGTGCTAATTTACTAAAATGATCAGAACATAAGAAGAGCCCTGATGGATTAGACCAATAGTTTATAACCATTCCCAATGCCCAACTGTAGCCCCCTAGACTACTCCATCTGGCCCTCAGGAGTCTTCAGAGGCCACACCCACTATGCCCAGGCCACACCCCTCAATGGCACTGCTCTGCATCCTCCTCGAGTGCTTTTTTGGTAGCTGGAATGTGTCACTGAACTGTGACAACACCTCTCATTTCCCTGAATGGAAATGGTGTTAGTCTATGTTAGCATGTATCTCTCAGGAGGTCCAAAGATTCTATACTGCCTCTGAACCCGGGAGGTTGCAAATTGCCATCAGGGCTAGGAACCATTGCCAAGCACTTATCCTCCATTTGTTTAATGCCCTTTCAAAGCCATCTAAGATAACGAGCATCATTGCATCTTGCTGCATAAATTCAAGATGCTTGTTGAAATGTGAAACGATGAATTCCAAAAATAAAGAATGCGTCTCTGTGGA
Source organism: Podarcis cretensis (assembly GCF_951804945.1). Taxonomy (NCBI): domain Eukaryota; kingdom Metazoa; phylum Chordata; class Lepidosauria; order Squamata; family Lacertidae; genus Podarcis; species Podarcis cretensis. Next base: position 33,575,005 of record NC_137185.1, on the reverse strand, counting down.
AGCCTGTCTTTTCAGGAGAAAAACATATTCATTGGAGGCAAGATCGGTGCGTTTCCCCAGAAATCGTGAATGTGCAAGACCATATAAAAAGGATGCCTGAAAGCCCAGGAGGAGCCATCACCACTGCGAGGAAAAGACAAAATTAGACACAAAAGATCATTCCTCTCCCCCCAGCACCACCACCCGACTCCAAGAAAAACAATGGTGGTCATTTCAGCTGCAAAAGGAAGTCCCCAACCCACCCCCGCGGGCTTTTCATCCTCATGAGCTCCCCCAGCTCAAACCCAGCTGAACCTTTTTCACACTGGCAAAATTAAAAGAAAAACACACCACGATTTATCCAAGTAAATTCCCAGTACAATCAAGGAAAAAGCTGAAAAGGGTCGCCCGAAAGGACTCCCATTACTTAGGAAATGACTTAATTTCCCCCTCTTAGATATCACTCATGTCCTAGCTTTGAATGACTCAAACCTGGATGAAACCTCTCTCTTTCTGTTCTCTGTGTGGCTCAGGACCCCCCTCCTCAATGGGGGGTACACCACTAATGACTTAATCACATGACCTCCCCCTGAAATGGGTGCACTTTATCACTAGGAGGTCCCTGGTTAGAAGAAAGAGGGGGAAATAACCCATCACTGTCCAAAACGGGAGCGAAAAAAGGCTTGTAAGCAAGGAGGCCGGGCTGATTACAAGCCTCGGATAAACATCCCCGAAAGACAGCCATTCTTGCCCAAAACGTATAGCTGAAAATGGAAGGCGGGAGGGAGGAGGAAAGAGAGAGGCGACATGATTACTGGAGCGATTTGTTTATTTTTTGCACTTTTCAGGCGGCTCCCCGCAACCCACATTCCAAACTATGAAATCCACTGAAAGCTAAAATTATCTGGCAAATCCTGGGCTCGCAAATGCTATTTTGCCAATGCGGGTTGCAGCTTCCTGAGCAAGAAGGAGCCCCCCCCCCCGAGTTGTCTGCTGGTAGAACGTAACATCTCCTAGCATGGGATGGAAAGTGAATTTCTCTTTGCTTCACGGCAAAGAAGAGCAGCCCTCACCCCCAAGGGCATGCGTGTTTGGTGAGGTCTGTAGTCCTCCCCCCGCCCACCCCTAGTTTCTGCTCTCAGCAAAAGCCCATGCGGATAGTTGGGACGTCCAGGAGCCCGGCAAAGAAATATGTTCCTGGATTGTTTACCCAGCAGCTGCCCCCTTTCCCAAATTACATAAATGCATCCTGTCTGGGTAATGGACTGAGAAGTGACACAAAAATCAATAAATAATTCCAGTTTAGAGATGGCTGGCAAGTGTTCCGAGACACTGCCCATGCTGTGGCCCGGCTCTCAACGGAGCTGTCAGCCCGTTGTCAGTGCCTCAGACACATTTCTGTCTCCAAAACACCTCAGAGAGAGAGAGAGAGAGAGAGAGAGAGAGAGATGGGGTCTCGGCCCCAGCCTCATCTAGGAAGGCTTTTGTTTCCCTGGGATGTGGGGAGTGGGACAGCACCAGTGATGGAGACAGGAATATAGACCCCAGTGTGTTTCGCATCTTAGACTAGGGCCCTGCCAGTTATTCCAGAACTCTCCCTTGACTCCCTGTTCTGGAACCTGCTTCACCATGTATGTGCTGAGGTAAAACCAGCAACGCTTCTGAAAAGTTGACACGGGAGACAATCACCTTCAGAAAGGCTCGGTGGTTGTTACAAAAGGTATTTCCTCATTCCCCACCACTACCCCTTTGTTTCGATGCAGTCATGCACAGTTTTCTCAAACTGTGTGGAATCTTCCATTGGGCAGGATGAAAATATAACTTCTAGCAGTATCCTTCAACCTTGGGTCTATAGACACTTGCTGGACTACAATTCCCATCAACCCCGACCCCTGACTAAGCTGGCTGAGGATGATGGGAGTTGTAGTGCAAAACAACAACCCCCGTTTGTGGACCCGTGGTTGAAGAACACTGACTTACGGGACTGTGTGGATGTTGTTTATGTATTTATTAGAAAAGGAAACTCATACACCTCCACCCAAAAGTCGCCAATATCCCACCATCACCTTTGTATAACAACAATTGGTCCTGTAAGTGTGTGTGGAGGATTTCGGCGTATTCAGAATTAAAATGTGCTCCCCCTTTAAGTATGTATTTAGATGTGTTACGTCTCAAAATGCACATTTAAATGCATCATTGCATGCGCTTAAACTGTGGAGAGCAGCATATTAAGTAATAGCCCCCATCTATGAAATGCTCTTCCCATCTGGCACCAACTTTGATACCATTTGGGCAGCAATGATTTTTTTTTTAAAAAAAGTTTATTTTCATCACTTAATTTTATTCTTGTAAATTACTTCAGGACTTGGGAAGTGATCCATAAATGTGATAACTAGCTAAGGAACATTCAGAAAAGTGTGAACTGGAAAGGGAAGTTCCAGTCCGCACAGGTGCACAGCAAGTTGTCTCATAGAGGAATTCACAAGGACCAAAAACCCTCAAGCATCTCTGGTCCAGCTTCCCACTGAAAGATTCCACCACAGCGGAGTTGGACCAGTCTTCAGCATTTCATTGCCAATATGACTTTCAGAACCTTTATCCAATAAATGGCGGCGGAGGGATCCGAACTGGAAGCCACTCCAGCAAAATGGAAGTAATGTCTCTCTCTGTAAAAGTCCTGCTGTGTCAAAACACTAAGGCTTTTAGATAAGGTAGCTGCAACAAGTCCAGTTATGTATCTCCACTTCCTCTAGGTCTAAAAATACCCACGATACTTTGTGTAACAGCCACTTACGGCATTTCGGTTAGGCATTAGCATCTAGATCATGCCAGCAGGACCATTTGGCAAATTCCCCTGAAAAGGGCCTCATTCTATTCCTCACAATCATTATGAGATGTTATCTGCAGTCCACTAGACAACCCCTTCCAACCCCCCACCTTCCCCATCACTCTTCTGATGGAGGATGTTTCAACCATTTACCTGAGACCTCATCCGTCATTTAATGGGAAGGCAACAGAAAATCCATTTGGGCCATGGGATGGACGTTCAGGGAAGGTCAGGCTGCTCACTAATTGCTACAAGCTGAGCTGTTCCCTCTGCCTTTTCTGAACCGTACAAAAGGATGCGCACGAGGGTATATCAGCCTTTTCACCGGTGCCAGAAAATCACCTCAGACCCTGACAAAAGGCAGTTCTGCTCAAGTCCCTCAGCTCCACCCTAAAGATGCTGCTCGCTCAACCCCTTCTTCCTTTCCCCATTTAAAGGTTCTTTTTCCCTGCTGGGAGCTAATCTTTGACCTCACATCCTTTAAATCTCTCATGCGGACACAACGTGATGCTTCAGAGCCTTTCATTAAAAGCAACGGCTAAGACAACACTAAAAGATAGGGAATCTCTATGGCACCAAAGGGCCACCTGCTTGAGCAGGATACGTTGGCTTAACAATATGCCCCCCGTATAAGGCATTCCGGGGGGAAACTGCAAGCCATCAAAGGCTTTCATTCTCTTCCCCTTCCAAGGGTGAAGTGGTATGGCTTAGCTTTACCAACTAGACCCAAAAGTAAGGCACTTGGAACAGAGCCTCCATGGCAGATCACTGGGCATGGCAAGGCAAACTTTTCAAAAGTATGTAGAGCTCAGACCAGTTAGGGCCTTAAAGGCTATGATCAGCATCTTCAGTTGGACCTAGAAGCCAAATGGAAGTCAATGCAGGAAGCCACTAGATTGAAGTTATGGTTAGATCCAAGAAGGAAACTGAGATGCTCTTACAATCTGTAAACTTATAGAATTCTTTATGTAAGAAAAGTGAGCCCTGTTGGATCAGACCAAAGGTCCATGGAGACCAGCATTCTGCTTCCCAAAGAAGCCAACAAGATGCTTGCAGGAATGCCCACAAGCAGGACATGAGCACTATAGTCCTCTCCTGCTCTTGTTCCCCAGCCATTGGTATTCACAAAGCCACACAAATCCAGAGTGGAGTCCCAAAGACAGTTGGATGGCGCCTTGTACGCCTCCTTCCGGCAACTTCAGCAGCCAAGCTGGTGCCCAACGTATTGCTCTGCTTTCCTTTGGACCACATCAGTGAGGCCAAGAGAGGGGTCTTGTCACCTGGGCAGCCCAGGAACTCCATACACACTGCCCTGGGTAGGTCACTGCAGCAGTTTGACTTCACCCCCAGAGGCACACTCCATTATCTCTTGAGACAGATGGATGATGACAATGACAACAACAACTGCCTCTAATCCCAGAGATAGCATAGGAGAATCTTGAGTTCAACTTGTGGCCATGCTAGAAAAATGAAAGACGCTCTCCAGGAATTATATAAATTTGCAGCACATAAGACAGGTAGCTTCCAGGTACAGTGGCTACTGATTTGTTTGTGGGCCCAGTTCAAGGTGTTGGTTATTACCCTAAACATTTTAGGATACCTACAGGGCCACTTCAGTTGTGGGTGCTCTTTTGCATGCCCCATCTCTATCCAGGTTATATTTTGTGAGGACATGGCAGTCTCCATGGCTGCATCCAGACTATGAAACTCCCAACCCTGGGAGATGTTTTCATTCCAACAGGTGTTTAATTTGACAGGTTAATCAGTATTGTTTTATGTGCCATCTTGTTTCTATATTTTATTTTATAGTTATTGAAATTCCTTAAAGTGTTTGCCGTGGTTTTTCATATTGTGTTTTGCTTTCAACTGCTTTCCTTTCAACCTTGCACGTTTTTCAAAATGGAAAAGTGGGCCAAAAATATGTTAAATTAACAAACAAGATGAGATGTAAATCATGCTGATGTTGCTGGCTGAAAAACAAGGGCACTACAAGGCAAACTATTTGTGTTGCTGGTTTTTCTTTTTACTGATCATTTTTGTTACATGTCTTCAGAATTGAAACTGCTGCCACTGGAGAGTTAAATTAGCCTGCATTGCCAGTAAACAGAGAGTAACTCCTGCCAGAATTATACCAACATTCAGACAAATAAGACAGATCAGCACATATGCTGGCTGAACCCTTAAGTGTGTAAACCGATTTCTCAATTAGCTAAATGCCATCTTCAAAACTGTTTAAGGGTTGCCACCACTAGAATGTGTAATTGTAACAATAAACAACAACAATAATATAGCATGCTTAGCTCTTGCCAAAGTGCCTATCAAAGCAATTGCAAACTTTATGAAAAGCGTTACGCATTAAAGCATGCAAACAAATAGTTTCCTATATATTCCCAATGTGGCTTTCAGTATTGAATGAGTTGCTCCCCAAGCTATGCGTTCAAGGGAATGACAGATCAGATTAGCTAGCATTTGTTGTTTCCTATCGCAGGACACTCCCAGGCACAATGAAGGAAGCTGTTTTGAACTATACTAGCTCTTTGCCTAAGAGTGTTTTTTTTCTCCTTCCATCGTAGAAAGCCTACTTGGCAGGCTAAGCTGAATATTACTGGTGAATGATCCCTTGCTACCATGTGTGTAAGGCGCCAAACCTCAGTCTAGAGGTTTGTGTTGGAGAAAGAGAGACAGACAGACAGAAGAGCAAAGAAGAGTACATAAGTCTAAATATTTGTGAGAAATCTACACACAGCTTTGTGTTACGGCTTCTCCAGAAAATCAGGATTACTCCTTGCATGCAAAATCAAGAACTATTGCCATTTAAGGCAACGCTCGCTCAGTTTTCTGGCATGAACTTCTATAAGCAATCTCAGCCCACTTCAATAGCTACACGGAGTGGACTAAAACAGGGGCAGATAAGCTTATGGGGCAAAGCAGTAGCAGGTACCGCTGCACAGCAAAGCTGATGGTAACTCAGTTTTGCCTTGTGCACCTGGGCAGCAGTTTCAGCAGAAACACCGACCCAGTTTATATGAGATGTGAAACTGTGATTTGCTACTATGGCCTTCCTCCTTCCTTTACTCCTTGCGCACTCCAGTTTCCTGTAGAAACGTATTCAGCCATTAATCCAAACTGGTACAGCACGTTAGCGACAAATATTCACACAGCTGTTCAAAAATAATTTTACACCATTTATCAAATATGTGAGAAAGAGACAATTACTTACAAAGTGCCATGAAAACTTACAAACTACCTAAAATGAATTTGCAGTATCAGATTTTACTAGGTTCTTACAAATTCTTGACTTGGTTTTTCATTTTTTCTTGTTTTTAAAATAAGTTCAAGAAGATTCAAGAAAATGGTAAGTTCAACGTTGTTCCCGGCAGCTGTGAGGTGCTGATGAAGTGGCCTATGACGTAATAAAGAAGTCAGGATGCCAGAGTTCTATCCCCATTTTGCCCTAGTAGTCCATGCAGTTGAGAGGCTGCTGTTTCGCCCCCAGTGGGGCCGATTTGTTGGGATTGGCAGATAGCACACTCCCTGAGCACAGTTTTCTGGGCTTCTTCAGTTGTCCCATGCCATTGATGCGTCTACTAGTGCTAACTGATAATAATCCAAACGGAATCTTACCAGAATCAACATACAGTGGTACCTCTGCTTATCTACTTAATTCATTCTGGAGGTCTGTTCTTTTTTTTTTTATAGAATATTTATTAAAGTTTTCATAAAATAATACAATGTAAAGTGAAAAAAAGAAAAGAAAAGAAAGAAAGATAACAAAAATACAAAAAATACAAAAATACAAAAGTAATTAAAAAACACATAGAATTTCCATTACTTATTTTCTTTTAACTTATTTTCCAGACCTCCTCATACCTCCCTTTCTTGTATTCCAATTCAAATTGTTAGTTCAACAAATCCTCACCGTTAGTTTTTACTTATTTCAAAACCTTATTTTTCATATCTCTTAAGCATTACAGCTGGAAACCACTTAATTTCTGTCCAACATCATTCTAACATTCATTAATTTTACAATATTTCTGCAAATAGTCTTTAAACTTCTTCCAGTCTTCTTCCGCCGACTCTTTTCCCTGGTCTCGGAGGTCTGTTCTTAACCTGAAACTGTTCTTAACCTGAAGTACCACTTTAGCTCATGGGGCCTCCCACTGCTGCCGTGCCGCCACCATGTGATTTCTGTTCTCATCCTGAAGCAAAGTTCTTAACCCAAGGTAATATTTCTGGGTTAGTGGAGTCTGTAACCTGAAGCGTATGTAACCCGAGGTACCACTGTAAAAAGTAAATATAAATTCTCCCACTATATCCAAAGAATCAATTTTGATGCAAAAGTTCATAATTATGTACTTACATATCTTTGAAGAGACAATTTCTTGGCTTAAGCACACAAGACTGAATAGCTTAGCAAGGTAGCCCTGTTTGATTACAGATATATATATACACATTCTCTCGTTATATTTTAGGTAGTTTGTAAGTTTTCATGGCACTTTGTAAGTAATTGTCTCTTTCTCACATATTTGATAAATGGTGTAAAATTATTTTTGAACAACTGTGTGAATATTTGTCGCCAATGTGCTGTACGAGTTGCACTCTCTTTATTAACGGCACAGGTTGCATCTTTCTAGCATTAATCCAAACTGGAGCAACTATGTTTTGTGCAAACCACAGTTTCCCTGCAAGCCAGAACTGGAAAACCAGTGGGCAGAGGGAGATGGAGAGGGAGAACCTGATGCCTGGCATTATACGTGAAACAGCACACTGACTCTGTCTAAAACCCTATCCATATGTTCATCCAAGTGTGGAGGGGGGGCCTGGGCTGTCCCTGTCCCTAGAATCTTTGCTGGCCTCTGGAATAATTGTCTATTCTATCCCCCTCCATATACACACCCACTTCCAGCACATCAGCTTCACAGGGAGCCATTTTATAGATTTCCCTTTGATGTCTGCATTTTGACCAATTACCCTGGCTGCAGCACACTCCTTTGATAGCTTTATTTCCACCATAACCTGTTATCAATCCAGCCAATAGCCACAAATCACAGAGGGCTAGTGGTCAAAGGTCCCCCCCTTACCAGTTTTGGAGATCAACTAATGCTAAGTTCAGCTTGGGAGGTGCCTGAACATGTTAGCGACTCCAAGGGCTTAACCGAAATGGCATTTCATTTCCCCTGCTGCTGGTGTTTGGCCTTGTCTCAAGCAAGGCCATCATTCATCTTGTGTCACTTTCGGCAGGCCTGAATGCTTTTCCGCACTGTTTGTTTGTAGATCTTTGTCTCCATAAAACCATTAAGGAAGACAATGGGTGGAGAGTACCTTGGAAAGCCACGCAGGAGATTGGTTTTGAGGTCAGGGCAGATAAATAATGAACCTGGATATCTTCCGTGCCCACAATCCACACGGCTGTTTGCTTCTCAGGGACCTTTGCTCCTTGAAAGGCACAACTAGAGAAGCCTGCCAAGAATGCAGCCAGGCTATTTGCTAGAAAGAGTTTATAACCAGAACTCAATGGACTTATCAACAGAGTGTTTGCTTATGTCTTATAGATGTTGGAAAGTGACCTGAGCAAAATTGGGAGGAGGGGGATTAAAAACCTAGAAATAGGTAAGATTCCTTCACTCAGATGCTTGACAACCAGCAAAGAAAACAGACATACTCTTTTTCCTGAAATGTTTCCAATACCAATGAACAAGCAAACTTTTCAGAAATATATCCTACATGCATTCCAAGTGTCCCTGCTGACCTTTTCCCTGGTATTTGTACCAGATCACTCCCTTTATGCCTCTGGTTCACCTGACTCACCATTGTCTACACAGCTTGGGTGGAGAACCTGCGGTCCTCCAGATTTTGCTGGCCTACAACTCCCATCAACCCCCTCCATTGGCTATACTAGTTAGAGCAAATTATACTAGCTAGAGCAAATTAGAGTTAGGCCACAGGTTTCCCACCTCTGTTCTACATTAACTGGAGGAGTCAGTTTCAAAATAGGGGTCTTTCCCTACCAGAAGATTCCATGATTTACTACTTAGATGTGTCTCTTCCCCACCAAGAGAATTCTACAGTCTTCAGTCATCACCAGCAGTAACAGATTATACATACGGCCCTGTTATTGGCTATATGAAGGCTGATGTGGTCTGCACACCTCAACAACAAATTTAGAGCCCCATTCCATTCAAATCAGAAGGCACAAGACTTTATGCATCATTTCCAATCAAAACTCTTTTTGGCATCCTAAGCCCTTTGCTTCGTTTAAAAGGAGGGAGAGGAGAAACATAAGGAGACCTGCAAATCTATCTGACACTATCAGTTAATTCACAGGCAACATGGACAACACTGTGTGAGGCGGAATGTATTCTGCTCTAGGTGAAATGATCAGGTAGCAGGAATTTGAAAGCATCCTCATCGCTCCTCCCTCCAGCTATTATTTGCTTAACTCATTTTGTTCGACAAACAGCAACACCCAGTCCCTGTCAGTGGATGAGATTAGCAGAAACATTTCTATTCCCTTTCAGTTTGGACATTTAATTTTTAATCAACATGGTTTGGATGTGGCTGGGAGTTTGGAGGAAACTGGGGCAAGGGAAGAGAACAAATTATAGATTGGCAGAAAGTACTTAAGGGTATATCTCCAGGGCAGCTGCTCACATCTCTTGCCATATGTTCTATAGTGCTCAACTATAATTGCAAATTCAAATGCACATGGGAAGTGGCTGTTCGCAGAATTGGGACCACACTCAAACCACATTTAATCCCAATATCATGAACCACTATTCAGGCCACACAGTTGCCCAACGTTTATGGGAGCTGATGAGCATGGCATCGCTTGCGGCGTATCACTTAAGACAAGCCAAAGTTCCATCTCACTTGTTCAGTAGTCTACTTACTGGCCACCTCCAGAGATGCGTTCCTGCTGACAGCCTCACCCAGGTAGTTCCTGGCTACACAGACATACACTCCCTCATCCGGTTTGCTCCTCCGTCCATGCACGATACGCAGAAAGAAAAGGGAGCCGCTGGGCAGCAACATGCGATGGGATCGAGGGTCTTCCTTGTCCGTCTCCACCCGCTCCCCATCCTTGTACCACTCAATGATGGGGGTGGGACGTCCTTCCGCTTTGCAGTTCAAAGTTGCTGGCTCCCCCTTGGACACAATGAGGTCAGAGGGATGCTCTACTATCCGCGGAGATGAATCTTCAAGGCGAGGCCGAGAGCCTGAGGTGCAAAAAGAGAGAAATGGTTATAGAGAGCAGCACAGAAGGGACTGTTGCAGAACTAAAAAAACAAGACCAGGCACAGTTCGGACATCAAAGCCAAACCATGATTTACATTACAGGTATGTGTTTTCTCCAAGGTCCACCCCCACCAGCTCCACTTCCCTCCCTCACTTACCTGGTCTGCACCAACCATTGCTTGTTGTTAACCTGAACTGAATAAATATATTTCTTGCAAACCGGAGTTTGCCTCCAAATTCAGCATTAGGAACCAAAGCAAGCCCTTGTTTCCCATTCTGATTTGGAAAACAACTTTGGTTTCTGCAAACAGTATCCAGATGCAACAGCAAACTATGGTGGTCACAAATTCAGAAGTAAGTAGGGAGTGCACGAGTCTGAGATATGCTCTGCCTCAATTTTGGCTTGACATCTGAACTGGGCTATTGTAATGGAAAAGGAAGGGCAGTGAATGGCCAAAGCCAATTCATATTCCAGAGTCATTGATAGTTACAGTGCCCAAGGCTATTACTGCTCAAACTCATACTACCACATAATGGAAAAACTACCGTCAAAAGTGAACATTTGCCATCGTTGAAGGTCCCATACAGCTCAAAGAGAAAGAAGCAGCATGCAATGGCCTGGGTATTGGAGAGTGATGGGAGATTGAGAGATCGATGTCAACAGCTAAAGAATGTGGAATACCGTCCCCAGGGAAGCTTGCCTGGCAACTTCATTACATATCTTTAGGTGCCAAGTGAAAAGGTTCCCTTCTTTATTATGATATGTATTTTGTATCTTCATTTCCTATGTTTATGTTATCCCTGTGAGTGATTTAAACTTTTAAAAATGATTGAATTTTAAATTGCTGTGACCTGCCTTGGGACCTCACGGTGAGGGGCAGGTAAGAAAAGGAATAGACGTTGATGAGGCTGATGTCAATGAGTAGAGAGGGGTCTTTTTTAGGAGGCTACATGGTCACACAGGTTAGGAAAGCTGGTCTTCAGAAGCATAGGCGAGTGTTGTGAACCAATCAAAATGGAGTGTTCTGAGCCCGCACCATATTTGGAACAAAGGCGACAGGAATATCCCACGTGGGGAGCGGGGGGGGGGGGGAGATGCAAATGGCCACTGATTAGGTCACTGGCAGCGTACTGATAGTCAGAAGAACGCTTCCACCTCATCAGGGCTAATTAATGGCTGAATAGAGGTGTGTGCTTGTGTTAGCAGTTGGCAAACGATCAAGTGCATAATTAGACATTAGCATACATCCAGAGGGTCTTGCACCTCTAGATCCCAAGAGAACGAGCAATATCCTTTCAACAACAGCCGCCCTTCTCTGTCAAGGGCTGCTTCCTCCCTTGGGATTGCTAAGAAGATGCACAAGAGTCACCTGTGCAGCAAAGCTCAAGGAGCCACATAGTTCCAGGGCATGTACAGAATGCCAGCCACACCCAAGCACCTCAGCAACAACTTGTCCTTTTAAAATCCATGAAACTGAGAGGCTGCAGCCACTTTTGCCTCTGGCCCTGACCACCACTAGAATGTGGACTCCAGACACTTGCCCAGAAAGGAATGTGGCCCTCAAGCTGTAAAGAGTTTCCTACCTCTGATTTAAGTAGAGGTTGGACAATCATCCATTGGGGATGTTCTAATTCTTGATTAGTATTACGGATGGCGCTGTGGGTTAAACCACAGAGCCTAGGACTTGCCGATCAGAAGGTCGGCAGTTCGAATCCCCACGATGGGGTGAGCTCCCGTTGTTCGGTCCCTGCTCCTGCCAACCTAGCAGTTTGAAACCACATCACAGTGCAAGTAGATAAATAGGTACCCCTCTGGCGGGAAGGTAAATGGCGTTTCTATGCACTGCTCTGGTTCGCCAGAAGCGGCTTAGTCATGCTGGCCACATGATCCAGAAGCTGTACACCGGCTCCCTTGGCCAATAAAGCAAGATGAGCGCAACCCCAGAGTCGGTCACGACTGGACCTAATGGTCAGGGGTCCCTTTACCTTTAATCAAGCAGGAACTTGGACAAGATGGCTAACAAGGCCCCCTCTAACTAGGATTCTATGACCTCCCTTTCACCGTTCTTCCCATGTTTTGCCCTAACGAAATATGTGCAAGGTGTTTTTTTACTTAGGTATCTGCGCCTGAGTAGTGCTGACATTTAAAGAGGAGATGTTAAAAGCCCCAGGCGATCTGGGCAAGACCTATTCCTGTGGCCCTCCTCTCCAATATGGACACTTGGATTTTCTCCACATATGACTGGATTGTATGGTGGCATTTGTGCAAAATTTCTACTTCCAAGGAAGGGACAGTTCTTAATTTCAGTGCTGCCTGTGATGAGTCCCAGCCCCTCCCTGGGGTTCGCTACGCATATAAATGATTCTCAGCTGAAGAGGCCCCTGGTAAGACAAATTGTGCTCTAGGCAGCTATATAAACTTAGAAGGTAAAGTGTCCAACAGAATTAATCCTTTTAATCATCTGCTAAAGCCTCTGGAAGCTGCCCAGAGACTTTTTTCAGCACCTTAGACAGAGCAGAACTTAAAAGTCTGCTCCTACCTGATTTAGCATATGCTCTCTTTCCTACATCTCTTACATAGCTAATGGATGAAAGTGACTCGCTCATGTCTTTTTGATCCTTGCTAGCCTTAAAGACTAAAAAATTATAATGGCATAAGCTTTTAGGGACTATTGTAAAATTCATGAGATGGGTGAAATGCTATCCTGAGTTACAGGTGTGTGTCTAGGTGTGGTGTGAGCACCATACAAAAACACACACACACAGTTAAAGAAGGAGGATTGTAAACAGTGAGGTCAAAGGGGAACAAAAAAAACAAAGTACAGAAACAGTACTAATTACATAATGAACAGTGGCCATTCACAAAACAGTTATTGTTGCTAACACAGACATCCTGGCATTGGTTAGCCAATTAACATATGCAGTGTGTTGTTGTTTGTTAAAGAAACCTTTGACCCAATTCAGTCCACACAATGGCAATGAACCTCTTGACAAATTGTCATGTAGTGGTTTCATGCTGCAGTGCAGTCTCTCTCTGTGGTTCCTTTGAAGCTTGAAATGCTAACGCACAGATTTTGCACACATCAGTTTTACATCTTAAAACAGCCGCACAACCGCACAGTTCTGGGTGCAAGCACCTAACACGTTTAGTTTCTACTATGGATAGAGAAGCAAAAGCGACAGTCCTCATTGCAATCCTTTGTCACAATTCCAGGTCCAAGCGGTCCCTTAGAGGAGGTACTGTTTCAATCCATTACTGTGGAGATGGGTCTCCACAAACTTTGTCCCAGTGAACTCCCCAGGAAGGTTGAAGAGGTCAATGAACCTGACCTCAGAGGCTCAAGCGGTTTTCCCAAGAGCCACAAAGAAAGCAAAGATAAGCTCAACTGGGGAGCGGGGGGGCGGGGGGAGCTGGCCCAAAGCAGAGCTGCCATTTCATAAAATAAATCTTCGCCGATTTAACTATAGGTTTTAACAAGAGAAGGCATGCTTTGCTTTTAGGTTATCTGTGTGTCACAACAGACACCATTTCCTTCATGAAAGAGACGGAGGCACTTCTCTAAGAACAAAAAAGCAAGTAATTAATAATATGCACAACAACTGAGCTACAAATTTCACACGGGTCCTTCATATCCAAATCTATTCATAGCACCGCATCTTAGGAACTAGATCATGGTGGGTATATCAAGTATGGGGTGTAAGACTATCTAGATCAGCAGTTCTCAACATGTGGGTCCCCAGATGTTGTTGAACTACAACTCCCATCATCCACGAGCTCTGGCCTAGGGATGATGGAAGTTGTAGTCCAACAACATCTAGGGACCCACAGGTTGAGAACCACTGATCTAGATAGTCTTACACCCCATACTTGATATACTCACCATGGTTATGACTAGTAGGGTCTCTTGTAGGGGCAGCCAGAGGCTGCTGAACTACAATTTCCCATCATATCTGACTGTTGGCCATGCTGGCCGAATCAGGTGGGAGTTATAGGAAGGGTACCGCAATGGTTACCTCTGGCCTATGGGGGAGGGATCTCTTTCTATCCTCTTTCCCAAAATGGTGATTAGTCAATAGACAAAAAATCTTCACACAATTCCAACATTTCCTTAGCGTTCTAGCACAATTGCACTCCACTCTGTCACCATGAGGGCAGGAAAGACTCCATCTCAAAAAACTTATGGCAAATATCGAAACCAAGCCACTACAAAGGGTCACACTGCACCTTACTTCTAAATATAAAGATAGGCGAGGCTAGATCCTTATCTCCCCCATCACAACCCCCCAAACTCTCCCCTCACCACTAAACAGTTACCAATACTGTATTAAACAGTTTTTACTAGTACCAATGGGATCTTTGCCCTATTAGTGCATGGGGGAGGGGGAGTTTGAGGGGGTCACAGAGTGGGAAGAATTAAACCTCCCTTCCTCATGTGCTGTGGTCCTGATCCAGATCCAATGCATGCGTACTTTTGAGTAAGAAGAACATGGCTGCAGACTGCATTGCAACGTGTGGGTTGACCCCAATATCCTCCCCACATAAATGAGGGAGAGGCAGGGAACATATCAGTTAGCTCTAGCATGTCCCCATCAGGGGCTTCACATGGGGGGGGGGCAAATACCTGCCACAGGAAGCCTGCTGAACTCGGGCAGATTCCCCACCCTCTTTTTGTTTTGTCCCTGGCTCACTTTTGGCAGATGGTCTCCAGGAGGTTTGCTGTGAGGCAATGAGGCCCTTGGGCTGCAAGAATTTCCCTACCCAAATTAAGGTTCTCAGTCACGTTAGGGGGCTCCATGAATTTAGCAGGCTCCTCACTGCAGACTATCAATGAAGATAAGAGGGGGCAGCACACAGACTTAACTGGAAAGTCAGGGCTTGCCAGCATGTTCCTGCTCTCACTCATGCAATTCTGCATGCATTGGGACGGGGAGAGACTATATGAATAGGGCTATTATCTTTCCTCCTGTAGCTGGAGTGGGGAGGAACTAGGGATGTCGGAGAATTCAGAAGGAAACAGAAGCAGGCCGCTGAAACTGTCAATGTTTGCTTATTCGTCCCATGCCTTCAACAGAAATCAATCCAGCAAATGCGATTGGTATTCACTGTTGTGGTTTTTAGTCTGTAAACAATACGGTAATTGATTATGTTTCTCCCCCGGTTTGCATTGCATTTCTTTTTCAATGAAATGAATAGAATGGAATAATGTAACTCCAAAGCAGTTGCATAATAATTCTGTATTTAATTATGTAACATTCCACCACAGCAGACAGCGAGATGGGGAACACAGTTTTGTCAGAAGCCGAATTGCAGTGGAATGGAAACAGCATTGCATGTTATGAACATGAGGCAGGAACAAAATCAACACTTTTTAAGATCCATGGGAGGAACACACACCTTTCTTGCACATTCACAAATTGGGGCCAGGTTATGGAAGGGACTGCTTCACCCAATATATCCCTGCTCAGCAGCTGTGCTCCATAGATGGGGCACTGCTGAGTGTACCACTTAGTTTTTACTAGAAAAAGGCTTTTTATTAGAAAGGTTTTTATTGTTGCAGTTCCAGTCCCTTGGAATTGGCTACTGGCTGCAATTAGACAAGCTAGATGTTTAGGTGGCTGCTGAAGACACGCTTGCTTAAGAAAGCTTTTCTTGAAAGGCTCTCCCTGCCTATTTTATAAAACATTAACTGTAGAAATGCTTTTATTGTTTTAAGGGTCTGTTATCTTTTGTATTTTATCTCATCGTACACAGCTTCGATAGCTTCTGGCTGTGAAGCAGTTTATACATCTGTAAAATAAACGAATAAATTTTAATTCCTAATCCATGCAGAAACAGGATAACGTCCCACCACCACTTGACCCTAACCATTGCCTGAAAGCCTGTATTCCAGCTAAGCCCATAAAGAACAAGGCTCTCACATGAGGTATTTGAGAAGTCTTATCTGCAGACTTCACTCAATCAATAGTGCTGAAATCCTAAACTCTGATAAGCTCCAGGGATATTGATCTGTTTACCAATCATAACAATGATGTCACTCATCCTGAGACCCTCCTCCTACCAAAGCAGAACAATGGTTTCTTTTTTATTTGATTGCTGCTGATTTTGATCTAGCCCTCTTCGCTGGAAAGGAATCTAGGGAACTTATTCTGCTACACAAGGGGCAAATGACTTGAGACCGGGGAGATCACTGCCTGGAGATATTCCCAAGGAAGCATGCTTAAAAGCAACTTCAAAATGGGGAAGGGGAGAATTGACTTCAAACAGTAGTTCAAGAGGAGGTGGGCTTAACCCACCCTCTGTCAAGGTTCAGCCTGACCAGGACTCTGGAGATACCCCATCAAAGGAGAAGTCATGGCAGTCCAACACACAGCCCAAGGGAAGGATGCGGCCCTTAAGGCCTTTTTTGCCCCCCTCGACAACATTAGGTACTCCACCCCACCTTGTAGCCCATGTCCTGCCTTCCCAAAGCCAGGTAAATGAGGAACTGGGCTCTGGGAAGAAGCTTTGTGGGATCTGACAGGGTTTTAGAGTCCTCCAGCCTCCTTCCCAGAGCCTAGTTAGCACTTTCCCAGCTTTTGGAAGGTGGCGTGAGGGCTCTAGAACCTCGCCACAGCATTGCACCTCTTTCTCAAAGCCAGGCACCTCACTTAAGTGGCTTTGGAAAGGAATCAGGAGGGCTGGTGGGGGGCCAAATTATGGCCCCGCTCCTTCTCCCCGTGCAACAAGGCAATGTACGGCCCACAGGTTCCGTGTCAAAGTGCTCTTGTGGCCGCCCTGCCCTAGAACAACAGGAGATTCTGGAGGGCCTGCTGAGGCACCAAGTCCCAATGACATCTTGTCAGGCCACCCCTGGATGACCCCAACACCCTGTCTTGACTCCCAAGTCTATTCTTTCATTCCCAAGGGCCATTTGGGCCCATTGGGAAGCCCACTACCTTCTAAGAAGCTTCATCATCAGGAGCCTACTTAAGAACAATGGTCTAGAGTGGAGGAGGGAGCAGCCAAAGACCAAAACGGTGTACTTTGTATCTTAGCAGGTAACCAGGAAGGGAAGGGACTGGTTGTAGCAATATGAATCTCTCATTCCATCTTGGACCTGTGCTGGATGTAAGTTCCCCCTAGGTCACCCTTGTGTCCCAGGTTTTGTGAACTCCTGTCTTGGCTCCAGGGACAATTGCAGTTCTTGCCATCGACCTTAGCCAACAGTGACTGAACAACATTTTTGGCTCTCCAAATGTTGTTGGGCTCCCAGATGCAATCAGCTGCAGCCAGAATGGGGGTATTCCAGAGCACCACCACCCTCAGCCAAATCCCTCACAGCTATTTTCAAGTTCCCAAGAAAGACACTGAGAAACTGAAGCAGATGAACTCTTGCTTGCCAGGTCTTCAAGTATTAACTGGTCCTTTGCTAGAAAGAGAGGTAGAGGCCTTGGATGAGTTGAAGTCGAGACCTGTCCCAATGGACACTGCCATGAAATATGGCAAGGGTGGGGGACTGGAGGGTGGGAGCGATAAACCAAAGATAAAGTAAACTGAATGTCATTTAAAGAGGATTTTTCAGATGAGAAGAGAGTTGCTGAGACTCCCAAAGAGAGAAATAGCAAAGAGATTTGAATTCAAGTGTGTGTGTTGGGGGCAGGGAGGGATTTACTTTAATACATATGGGGGAAATAGTCTTGCAGACAAGTCAATAGAACTGAGAAACAGGGCACTTGGGAACACTGGCAAGCACAGGGTAGAAATTGGCAATAATTATGGAGGCAGCGGACAGGGTAAAATGACACGATAGGAATCTCTAAATACATAAGAGCCTGGGTTTCAAGGTCATGCAGAAACTACTGCAATTATGGAACATTTAGGAAACAGTTTTATACTCGGGCAGAATATCTATCTGCCGTACTCTGTACTGCCTGCTCTGACTTACAACAGCACTTTAGGCCAGAGAAGGGTTTTTTCCACAGCCCCTGCCACCTGAATATTTTCTCCAGAGATGCTCAAGATGGAACTTGGGACCTTCTGCATGTACTGCAGGCCCTTGTCCATTGAGCTACACTCTCGTCCATATAGCGATTTCAGGTAACTCTGCTGCAGTAAGGTTCTGGAAAGCAAGCTGGATTCAGTTCAAACAATCGAGCCACTCTTTCATGTTGTAGTAATTCCTAGGAACATAAGCAACTGCCACACCAAGTTAGGCCATTGGGTTTATCCACAATGACTGGTAGCAGCTCTCCAGGGTTCACAGGAATCCTACAGAAAACATGGGTACTTCTGCATGCAAATCAGATGCTTTATCACTGAGTTGCTGTCCTTCCCAAACCCTTAGACTTCCTGTACAGGGGGACTGCAGCATTCGTTCCTTATGAGGTGGGCCATTCCCACCCCATGAAGACACTTCTTGTTAGCAGCTGACACAGATGTTTGGGACTAGCAAGGAGACTCTCCTCACATGCAGGGAAATCTGCAAGATGAAGCTGGTTTGAAATGTCAAGTGGAGGATAAGCACACACACCCCTAGCATTTCCTCCATCTTCTCAGTCACCAGTCATAGTCTTCCACAAGAGGAATGAGTGCCACAGGGTGTCAGGGTCTGGGCAGAGGAGGAATGGTGGAGACTGCCTCTCCAGCCTGACCCTTCCAGAGAAGAGAAAGACAGTTTAGAATTACAACAGGGGTTTGAGGGAGGTCAAAGCTCAGAGGCAAATGGGGGGGGGGGTTTAAGAAATAATGGGAGAGGAGGAGGAAGAGGAAGCACTGGGGGGGGTGACAGCTGACAGAAACATTGTCTTTATAAAGCATTCCAGACCTGCTCTCTCCCAGAACCGGTGAGCCTTGAAAGTAGGAGAGCAAAGAGCTCAGAGGGCACTTGTCAGTACCCGCAGAGGAGGCGAGGAGAATGACGAATAAGTAAGTGGGAGAGATGGTGGGAGTAGAGATTCACTCGGGACAATGCCATTATCCAAGAGGCTGGGTTCTAAAACCTCTCTGTAAATACTGAATAAAAAGCAGACTGTAAAAAACATTCCTATTCTTTGTATGTTCCTGGGCAACCGGCCGTGGGAGTTGTTGGCAGCAGCCTGACACAAGGATGGGGAACCTATCAAATATTGTTGAACTCCAGCTCCCATGAACCCCAGGCAGTGCAGCCAACAGTCAAGGATGACAGGAGTTATAGCTCATTAACATCTGGAGAGCCACAGGTTCCCCATCCTTGAAGAAGCATGTAACAGACAGACTTCAAGGCATGTACAGCCATGTTTCCCAAACTTGGGAATTCAGCTGTTTTTGGACTGCAACTCCCATCATCCCTAGCTAGCAGGACCAGTTTTCAGGGATGATGGGAATTGTAGTCCAAAAACAGCCAGAGACTCAAAGTTTGGGAAACGCTGGTCTGCAGTGAGGTGAGACACTGAAATAAGATGTCTAAATTCAAGAATGTGACAGCAAACTCACTAAAATAGACATAGCCAACGTGGTGCCCTCCAGACATTGGACTACAGTTCCCTTCCTCAGCTATGCTTGCAGTGCTCCAACAACATGTTGACTACTTCTACACTATAATTTAGAAAGTAAAAGGGTTCTTTTATTTTTCTTTCCTTTTGAACATCTACTTGCCAAGATCTGCAAAACTAGCCTCAACTCTTTTGTTCTTAAATTCACAGGTCATTTTTTAGAAAAATGATGTTTTAGAAAACCAACCGTACTGCTGCCATCTACTCATGGTCACAAGATGGATACAACAGCAATTAGCTGAGGGTCTCCACCCTTGAAATATTCATGATATGGCCCTTGCCATTCTGAGTTGCTTGGACCCACCCAAGAACCAGGCAGGCAGGCAGAAATTAGCAATGCTGATCCCTTCACATAAGAGGCACTTGGTCTACACAGATCCTGTGCCATTCCTTGGTTTACTTATGGATTGCACCGGGCATTTTTCCGTTGGCCTACTTCCAGGATGGAGAGGGGAATCCTCAAGATGTTTCAAAGAGGGAGGTTTGCAAATGCAAAGGAGATGTTCCCAGACTCCTTGTATTCCTGCTAACATCCTTCCACACCAATTCCACTCCTACCCCTACTCCCCCCACAACCAAAGTCGGTCCTTGGTGTGGCTATTTGGCATGCAAGTCAGGCTACTGCCTCTCGCCAGGCACCACATTTCAAGAGCTGTCAGAGAGAGGAATCCCAGCTGGTGAAAGCAGACACTGCCTGCTGCTGCTCCTTCCCTGGGGCAGAATCCGGTCATGAGCCTCCAGCTGCGAATGGTGTCGCTAGCTGGCTGGGTCATTGCTCGTGAGATGCTCATGTCAGTGGGAAAGGCTGCATATTTAATCAAAGCATTTAGATTTTACTTTTTGGCTTCATGGAGTCACTGAAGCAGCATGACCCTTTCTGTAAGATCAGAGGCCCAATACAGCAAGGGAAGCCAGATGTTGCTGGATGACAGCTCCCATCAGGTCCAGAAAGCATGGCCAGTGTTCAGGCATGACAGCAACTGTCATCCAACAACATCTGGAGAGAACCACGTTGGCTACACCTGCAATAAGCCACAGGGAGCCTCAAGGAGCAACACACCAAGAGGAGCTGGAGGAGGAGCAGCATTCAAAACATAGCAGTCACAACAGGAGAAAGAGGAACACCAATGTCCTGAGGATCACAGGTTTCCCTTGCCTGCTTTAGAACATAAGAGGTACCTTCTGGATCAGACCCATCTTGACTAGCATCCTGTTCTCACAGCAGCCAACCAGATGTCTATGGGCAACCCACAAGCAGGACCTGTGGTTTCTAGCAACTGGTATTCAGAAGCTTTAGACTCCAACTGTGGAGGTAGAACATAGCCATCATTGCTAGTAGCCATTCATAGCCCCTCTCCGCCATGAATTTGTCTTTTTAAACCATGCAAATTGGTGGCCCTCACCGCCTGATGTGGATCCATAGTTCAACTATGCGCTGTTTGAATAGTTTTCAATCTGTACTGAATCGTCCAACATTCTGTTTTGTTGGATATTGATGAGTTCTAGTGTTTTACGAGAGGAAGTGTGATGGCCTGGGACTTGGGCTTGGACTCGGAACCAGAGGAGTCTCAGTCTGTACTGGATCCTTTGCCTCAGGGATCATCTGAACCAAGTCTGGGGCCTGATTCTGAAGAGTCCCAGTCTGCACAGGTTCCCCTGCAACAAACACCAGCTGGGCCAAGTCAGGGGCCTGAGCCTGCCCTGGCTCCAGATGCGGGGGATGACCTCGTTGCCTTCAGATGGGTCATCACTTATAGATGCTCCACTACCAGTTGGGTCAGGGGAGGCTGAGGCGGCCCCTGGGTCTAGTAACTCACCGACGTCTCCCAAGCTGCAGAGACTAAGGTCTGAGAGAAGGAGAGACCTGAGTACAGTGGTACCTCGGGTTAAGTACTTAATTCGTTCCAGAGGGCTGTTCCTAATCTGAAACTGTTCTTAACCTGAAGCACTACTTTAGCTAATGGGGCCTCCCACTGCTGCCGCGCTGCCAGAGCACGATTTCTGTTCTCATCCTGAAGCAAAGTTCTTAACCCAAGGTACTATTTCTGGGTTAGCGGAGTCTGTAACCTGAAGCATATGTAACCTGAAGTGTATGTAGCCCGAGGTGCCACTGTACTCGCAGGAGGAGTGCTCGCCTTTGGGCAAAACAGGGAGGTGAGAAGCCGGGGGATCAGGACCAGCTGTTACCCCAATAAAGATAAAAGGCTGTCGGACCCCGCCCCAGGTTGCTGTATACCAGATCCTGCCTGAGATCCTGTACCTGTCCTTGCCTGGTTTCCTGCCTCGTGTCCTGCCTTGGCTCTGTCGGACTGACTCCTTTGGATTCTGGACCGGTCCTGGACCGTGTTTCACTGGTTCCCCCGGGCCCAGCACAGGAAGAAAAACTTATCTCTATCCACTTTCTCCACGCCATGTGTACGTTTATAAACTTCTAACATTTCACCTCTCACTTGCCTTTTCTCTAACCTGAAAAGTCCCTAACACTGCAACCTTTCTTCAAAGGGGAGTCGCTCGATCCCCTTGATCAATATCCTTTTTTGAAGTGAGGTGACCAGAGCTTTAGGCTATGACATGTTCTGCAATTGCTCAGGCACCACGTTCCCCAATGGCAGCAGACTCCAAGAGGGAGATGAAAGGAAAGCACTTGGCTTCCTGACCGCAAATGTTGACCGGCCGCAAATGTTGTTCCAACAAGTTTCTTGGCCAAACATTCCAGTCCGCAGAAGAACCGTGGAGCCATTACTTTCTAGGATGCTTAGCTGGGGCAAGAGCACAAAGGCAGCCACAGCAACAGAGAAGGGCTGAATTTGTGCCGTGGGTGGGTGAACACTTGCCCACACACTAAAAGGAAAGCCACGAGTCCTCACTGACGTGGTAAACCTGCATTTCAGGCTACAGATGAATGTGATGACGACCAGAAAAACAAAATCTCTGCATCTAGGTCAGGCTTCCCCAACCTTGAGCCCTCCAGATGCTGTTGGAATACAACTCCCATCAGCTCCAGCCAGCATGGCCAGTTGTCAGATATGGTGGGAATTGTAATCCAACAACATCTGCAGGGAACATCCACGTTGGGAAGGCTCATCCAGATATTATTATTTTCTATGGCAGCATATATATGCACAGTAATTTACCAAGAATAGGCCAGGATAGGTCCTTTCCCAAAGGGACCCATCTTGTAAAAACAGAGGGGGGGGGACAGAGGAAGAGGAAGAGGTGAGAAATGAAGGTCAGAATAAACAGAGGGGAATATGCAATTATATCACAGGAAAGTGTTATGTGATTTGTTCATTCTTCATACACAGGATACCTTTTTTCATATCGGGGAGCATCCAGTCAAGTCACTCCCCATCTATAGTATGAAGTAAAGGTTTACCACTAGGTCAGGGTGTTTCAGATTCAAAAAACAGCCAGGTTAGACCAACCCATTTGGACACACACCAAATCAAAAAATCACCTCCTTTTTCAGCCAGTCCCTCTTGGAAATAGAAACATTTTGAATGATTTTCCCTTTAAAACTGGCACTCCTAGGTAAGCACACCAGCCGCCCTGTTTAAACACTCAGCCCAGCCCTCATATTATTCTCCAAAAGACTCCATCCCCACTGAGTGGGCCTCTGGGGGCAAAGGTCCAGGGCCCCACTCAGCAGAACGAGCAGGAGAGCTCCCAAGACAGCATTGGGGGGGGGGGCTTACCACATTTTGAAATATGGACATGCACATCACCATCTGAAGAGCAACCCCTCCCCTCACCACCGCAACACACACAAGACTTGCAAATTCAGAGTCTAAAAGTGTCTAAATGAACACCGCTTTCATTGCCTCTAGTTACAGCGTACTAAAAGATGCCATTAGATGGGTTGTTTCAGAGTTTGTAAAAAAAAAAGGGGGGGGAAGGCTGTGTCAGCCATATGAAAAATTCCAAAGGTTGAGAGCCATTCTACTCATTATCCAAAATGAGATGGTATAAATGAGGTTGTAGAATTCTAGACCATACCACTTCTGTATGGTCTGTATATGTATGTGCCATAATTTTTTTGAATACTCACCCATATAACACACCTCCCTGCTGGTAATAAACTAGCACACCAGGGAGATGGCTGTTGCTAACCATACTGTACATGCTTGTTTTCAACATGCAATGAACCTTTTGCAGTGGGGAGCATTTGAAAATGGGACCATCACACCACACACCCCCGGAATCTCAATTGGCACAGCCCAAGGAAGTTTACCACCACATTCTGCGTAATGTGAACATTGGCTGCAATGGTTGTTGAGAATGGCATTTATGTGTGTGCATTTTCTGGTGATTTACAAATGCCAAGTCGTTAACAACCTCTGCTTGATAAGACTAAGGATCTACCTAGCCTAGCATTTCATGCTCTAAACAGTGGGGAAGGGCTGCAGCTCAGTGGTAGAGCATTGCAAGCAAGAGGTCCCCGTCTCAATCGCCATCATCTGCAGGTAAAGGTGAAGGAGACACCCTGTCTGATACCCTGAAAAACTAGGTGAGGCAACATGGTTAACCAAATCAAAGTCAGCGTTCTCTGGTTCAGGTGTAACAGGGTACTCTGCCTTAAGCCAAAATCTTCATGTCAAAGGTCATTGTACAGGAGGAGAGGAGGGAGTGCCCAGCCACAGTGCTTGTTCCCTGCTTAGTAAACCATGGTTTATGAAAGCTACAAGGATTGTCCTAACAGGGGCATCTTATCCATAGAGGCTAGTAGTGCCAGGGCACCACGTTCTGGAGGGCGCCAGGGAAGAGGCGGAGGCTGGATGCGGCGCCTCCCAGAATCAGCTCGATGCCCTCACCCGCCTCTGCTATGCCGTGCCAAAGCAGCGCTGCACCCGGAGCCTCTGTCTGCCATGGCTACCATGGCACGAAGCGGCCAACTGAGCCAGGAGACACCGCGGCCAGCCTCCACCTCTTCCCCGCCAGAGGAGCCTCCCTCCAGCCACTGCCTGCCCCCTCCAGCCCCGCCGACAGTGCCGTCCTCCCTAAAAAAAACTCTGGGAAACGGGGGGGGGGGGCAGAGGGAGCTTTGCACCACGGCACCAGATGTGCTGATCCCAAGGGTTAACCATGAGGCAAGGTCCTAGTCCAGTCCAAGGTCGAGGGTGTGGTATGGAGGCTGTCCGTCAAAGCTGAAGCGGGGTCCAAGGCAGGGAGTCGGGTGAGGCAGAGAATCAGGACAGGGTTTAGGCAGGGACAGGCTACCAACAACTTTGCTCCCGCAACTTGGGACTGGGGCTGGCTGGCTTTATCTGCCCCAAGGCATAGGGCGGCCCCAGTCCACAGGCGACTCACCTCTTCTGGCCTGGAGGCGAGCACACCTTCTGCGAGAACTTAGTTCCCTCCGCCTCTCTGCCCTGAGCCTCTGCAGCTCAGGAGAGGCTGGAGGGTTACTGGACCCAGAGGCAACCTCAGCTTCCTCTGACGGGGCTGAGAGTGGAGCACCTGCAGGCAATGGGTCCTCCATCACCTCAAGAGCCAGAGCAGACTCAGCTGGTGCCTGCACCTGAGGATCCAGCACAGGTGAGGACCCTTCAGCTTCAAGCCCCAGCCCCGGCTCAGCTGGTTCTTGAGGTGGGAATCCCGTGCGGGCTGGGATTCCTCAGGTTCAGCCTCCGAGTCCGAATCCCAGGCCATCACACCAGATATACTTAAGATGGCCCTGTGTCCTAACCAGGCCAAGGGGTGTGCATAAGGGAAATAACGGTTAAAATTCATCAGACCTCATGCCCCTTTACTTCTCTAGATGCCTTTTTCTGGTGCATCTCAGCCTGCCAACTTGCCCCCACTCTTAGGATGCCAACCACCCTCCATGCCCATTGCTAGCCCAGCCAAGCTATTTCGCAAATGAGAGATCAAAAAGAAATGTATCCTGCGCACGCCAAAACAAGATCTCCTCACTGATCCTGCGGTGGGTTTCGCAACGACGCCACCTTCAACGTTCCTTTTACAAACCCATGGTTAAAATAGCAGCATCATGTTCAATGTGCTGGCAGGAGAGAGCACCGAAGGTACGGCACAGATGTGCGATGCTGTTATTATCAAGATCTCCTGTAGCGCTTTTTCCAGAGGCCCGCGCTTAAGCTGCCTCTAATTTCAGTGGCACGGAAAGCAGACGTTCGCATCACAGATAATTTCTCGCCATTGAAAATATTCTGTAAATCCAGAGGAAATCTGGGGGGGGGGGGGGGAGAGAGATGGAGAATTAGTGGCTGGGGCAGGGGGGATGCCTTCTATCCTCCTAAGTGTAATTACAAACAGCAGCTTTGCAGCCAAACAGACAAAGCAGGATTAGAGTAAAAAGTGGGTAAATGCCATCAGTGTGGTGGGGAACGACTGGAGCACGTTGCAGTGAGCTACACAGCAAAGCAAGAAGGAGCAAAAACCTGTTTACTTACTGAAAATGGGGGGGGGGGGGGAAGGACTCCCTAGGGATCATAGGCCTCTCTTTCTGTGCCAGCACTAACTGAATATGAATGATACCTATTTTCTCTGTGGCTGGACCCAATTTGAAGAAAGCAGCACACTCACAGGTCGTTGTTCTCACCATAAGCATCAAGGGATCTGTTCAGGACACCTTAACGTTCACCTGAGTCCTTATAGACCACCGGGGCCAAAATGTATGGGAAACGGCCCTACTAGAGAAGTTAACCAACAAACTTAAACTGGCATCTTCAACAGGACGTCTTCAACCCGGTGTGGTTCCTCTTTATTACATACAGAGCACAACGGGACAATGACCAACCCCCCCCCCCCCACAACAGCATACAAATCAATAGAAAGGTAAAGGTAAATTATCCCTGGACGGTTAAGTCCAGTCAAAGGTGACTATGGGGTTGTGGCGCTCATCTCGCTTTCAGGCCAAGGGAGCCGGCGTTTGTCCGCAAACAGCTTTCCGGGTCAGGTGGCCAGCAAGACTAAACCTCTTCTGGTGCAATGGAACCGTGATGGAAACCAGAGCGCATGGAAATTCCATTTACCTTCCCACCACAGCGGCACCTATTTATCTACTTGCACTGGTGTGCTTTTGAACTGCTAGGCTGGCAGGAGCTGGGACACAGCAACGGGAGCTCACCCCGTCATGGGGATTTGAACCGCCAACCTTCTGATCAGCAAGCCCAAGAGGCTCAGTGGTTTAGACCACAGCGCCACCCGTGTCCCTATACAAATCAATATGCTAACCTGACCCAACAATGTATTTGCCCCCCCCCCCAACACATACATACAAGCTACACTGCAGTCACCTAAATGCAGCCAATGAAGCTCGGGATCCCCTGATCTCTAGCAATATCAATAAAAAGAAATATATAGAGAAGCAAAGGACTGACCCACAAACCCCTACAGTAACACTAGGAAACAGAACAAAAGAACAATACCCCCACCTCTCTCTCCTCCCCTGTCTTTCCTCCCCCCAACTGCAAGGTATCTTTCACTTAAATGTAAGCAAACCGTGAAAAAGACTATGAACTGACAGTGGAGGTGATAGAGGTACCTTTCCCTGTTTATCTGTCTGTTTTGTAACACAAAAAACTTCAATAAAAACTAATTCAAAATCAAATATCCCAGCTCCATCACTGAGGTCATCCAGACCAGAAGTCGCCCATTTGGGGTCACAAGTCCCATGCCCTAGAACACTCTTCCAGCGACCATTTGCTTTTGGCTTTCCTGTGTCTCTTGAAGACGTTTTTATGCTGACAGGCAGTTGTTTCGAATTTCCTTGAGTGGTTAGTCATTTTGATAATTGTTCTGCATTGCTTTTAAAACGTTTTTAAGTGTTGCTATGCACTGCCCTGCCGTTCTGTGAGAGAGCAGCGTACGAAAACTTTTATAAATAAATATGCCTCGGATCTCAAGTGCAATTTCTGGCTTCTGCAGACAAGGCTGGGACAGACTCGCTGCCTGAAACCCTGGAGAGCTGCTGCCAATCAGTGTAGGCCATACTGAGCTCAATGGACTGATAGTCTGACTCACTATAAGGCAGATTTCTGTGCTCCTAAAGTGGGCACAAACACAGCCAAGGCTCCTAAAGCCATTCAAAGATTACGGCAGGAGCAAGGGTGTACAAAGTGGGGGGTGGAGGGGGTGGGTCACCCCGGGTGCCACTCAGGGGGATGACAAGATGGCCCCTGTATGGGCTGCAGCATATGCGTACTCCGTACAATCGCTGTGCAAGCGGCAGCCTGTAGGGAGTGCGCATGTGTGGTATTCCATATGGAGTGAACACGCGGGATGCCGTACATGTGCAGTCCATACGGGATGCTGCACATGTGCATTCCATATGGGATGCTCTGCTGGAGAGGGTTCCTCCTCCACTGGGTAGGAGCCCCAAGTTGCAGAAGGTGACATCACAATACCTTGCCACAAAGATGGGGAACCAATAGCCCTCCAGATGTTGTTAGATTACAACTCCCTTCCTTCCCTGACCACTGCCCATGATGCCTGCAGCCAGCAGGCACTGGACTCCAAAAACATCTGGAGATCCAAAAACATGTTCTCCGCCTTTACCACATTGACTAAACGTGTGTTTTAAGAAAGACGCACTGATTTCTTTTCCCTTCCCCTCCTCTTGTAATTCCTGAGTCATCTGGCATCTATGCCAGCTGTCACCAGCTTGGTGACTTCCAGATGTTTTGGACTACCACTCCCAGAAGCTCCAGCTGTCCAAAACACCTGGAGGGTGCCAGGTTGGCAATGTGGTGCTCTCCTAAGTGCGCTGGACTCCGACTCCCATCATCCCTGTCCATTGACCATGCTGGCCTGGGCTGATGGGAGTTGGAGTCCTATGATGTCTGGAGGGCATCATCCTGGTTATCCCTGAGCTAAGGAATCTGTGGGGTGGGCCGCCCCTAGTATAGTCATTTCCCTGCTGCCTCAGAAATCCCTTTCCACGGGGCACGGCCTCCAATAGAGGACTCCCGGCCAATTTCAGCACTCTGCCTCTGCCTCGTCATGTGATATGCATCTGGCAGGCTTGTCGCGTCTGCCCCACAAATCAGACAGAGTCATCACCTCTCAGAACGGAGAAAGGGAACAGTTTCCCAGCAGAGCATCACTTTGTCTTCAAGAGGCGTGTGGTACAACTGCTAAGGAGATGCACATTTGAGTCTTGCCTCAACTGCAGGTGGCCCTGAAATGCAGGAAATCACTTTACACTGTTTAATTACAATACGGTGTAGAGCAATGGTCTTCAGCTGGTGCGTTGGGAATCTCAACAGGGTCACAGCCTCCTCCATGGTGGGTCGCAACCACAGCACTACCACCATGCAAATACAGTGGTACCTCAGGTTAAGTACTTAATTTGTTCTGGAGTTCTGTTCTTAAGCTGAAACTGTTCTTAACCTGAAGCACCATTTTAGCTAATGGGGTCTCCTGATGCCGCTGCGCCGCCGCTGCACGATTTCTGTTCTCATCCTGAAGCAAAGTTCTTAACCCGAGGTAATATTTCTGGGTTAGGGGAGTCTGTAACCTGAAGCATACATAACCTGAAGCATATGTAACCCGAGGTACCACTGTATATGGCAAAAGATTAAGAAAGGGGTCCCCAAATGCACAAGTGGGTTAAAGCGGGATGAACCTGGGTTTTAAAAGACTACTGGTGTAGAGCAGTAATCCCCAACCAGGTGCCCTCCAGATCTCCTGGACAACAACTCCCATCAGCTCCAGCCCACATGGCCAACAATTAGGGATGATGGCAACTGTAGTCCAAAACATCTGGAAGGTTCGGGATGGCTATACTTTTTATAATATAGTCCAATGGCATCATTCCTCAGCATTCCATTAGCCGGGGGAGATCATGAATAAGAGGACATCCCTTTAAACAGAAATGGGGAAATGAGAAGGTAGCCCCCAATATTAGGAGCTGAACATGTTTTTTAAAAAAAGAAAGGTATGCTCATTTTTAACCGTAGTAAGTTAGCTTTAGCTGGCATGAAATCTATTCACTCTTCGCCACCCTTATCTATATATCCCCAGAGTTATGTAGCTCACTTTGTCTCTTTAGGTTCAGAACGTGTGAAATTAGGGGAGGGGAAGGAGGAGGAGAACAGCTACATCTGTGAGAAGCATTTCAAAGCACACAAAAGCTTATTTTCCAAAAGCGTGTTGCTAAGTCAGAGTTTCTTCCTCTCTGCAAACACTCTCACCCTTTAAAATCAAGATGCTCAGATTGTTTCTGACAAGCTTAAATACACTGGGTTCTTTTTAAAAACCCCTGCGCATTTTAAGATTCTTTTCCCCCCAGAAGACTTCAAATAATTCCTTTAGCCCTTTCTCAGAGAAATCCAGATTTGTTTTTCAAAGAGAAGCTTGAGCTGCACTCCATATGCCAACAGCAGCCTCATCCCTGCCACGCACAGATGTTAAATGGATTGTTATTATACAGACGTGGCCTAAACACTAAGATCTACGGGACTCTGTAGTGACTTCCATGCTAGCTGAACTGCGCTCTAATGCATGGCCTTAGGGCTAATTCACACAACCAGTGTGTCAAAACCAACACCAACAGTTTCCACTCATGACAAGATGCTACAGGCCAAAATAAACCCCAGCAGCAGCCACAAGAGTCGTGCTGAAAGGAAGGCTTAGAATATGAATAGGCAACTTGTGGCCCTTGCTGATTTATCTGCTGCGGCCCACTGGCTTTTCTTAGCATCCAAGCATCCAAGCATTTATTTTCCGAGAGTACAGCGAGAGATGACAGCACGAGGCTTAAATTAGCCACCCATGAGAGCAATTAGCAGGTTCCTGAGAAGTTGACAAAAGCACCTGCAGAGGTCTGGAACTTTTTTTTTTTTTTTTTTGACGAAGATTAATGGAAGCACAAGCCCACTGCAAACAACAACGGCCATGTGGTAACAAGGTCCCTATAACTCCCACTGACTGACTTCCAAACAGGAGCCACCATGCTCACGCTGGCGTCATGGGCTGGCATCATCAGGCAGCTGCAAAAGTCCATGCCTCAGCAGAGACCCACAGCCAGCTCCTAGAGCAATGCTTCTCCTTCTCCTTGCTGTTGAGGGAACATGATGGGGAGCAGGAATAGAAACATGGAGTAGACAACCTCTTAAGGATAGACTTCCATGCTAGAGCCAGAACTGGCTTCACGGCTGCAGAAACTTTTGAGGGGTGAAGAGAGTTGCTATTCAACAGCTAGATTGTCCCTGGGAGCACAGCTGCCTTGCGCCACTATTTATCCAGGAAGCCCAGTCTGGTATTGACTACTCTCCAGGGTATCCAGCAGTGGTCTTTCCTGCTGGCAGCTATCCCTGGAGATGCCAAGGATTGAACATGGGACCTTCTGCACACAAAAACTCAGCGTCTAGCATGGTGCCATGGTTCTTCCGCAAGCTGACAAGGTGCTGGGACCAATCACAGAGTTGCCAAGCCTGCACTTAGATCCAAGAGCTGGAGTATGTGCTCTCCAATCAGGCATCCGTGAAGGTTTATTGTGGAGGAGGTAGAAAGACTCTCAAGGGCAGAAGGTACTATTCTGCTGCTCAGGCAAGAGAAAACTCTTTGTGCCTAGATCACACCCACTCAGTCCATCATACTGCCTGCCAATTGGGCAGTCTTCTTCTTCATCCTCATCTCCTCCTCCTCCTCCTTCCTTGCCCACCTGGCTTGTTTGCCCTAGCCACTCTAGGTGGCTTCCAACACATGTAAAACCATAATAACATGTCAAGCATTAAAAACCTCCTGATACAGGGCTGCCTTCAGGTCTTCTAAAAGATGTGTAGTTCTTTACCTCCTTGACATCTGATAGCAGGGCATTTCACAGGGAGGGTGCCACTCCGAGAAGACTCTCTTCCAGGTTCTCTGTAGGTGAGGGAACTGTCAGAAGGCCCTTGGAGGTGGACCTCAATGTCCAGGCTGAATGGGGTGGAGATGCGCCTTCAGGTACATTGGGCAGGGGCCATTTAGGGCTTTAAAGGTCAGCACCAACACTTTGAATTGTGCTTGGAAACGTACTGGGAGCCAGTGTAGATCCTTTAGGGCTGTGTTATATGGTCCCAGCAGCCACTCGGTAAGCTTGGTCCCCACTGGAAGGGTATTAGAAAGTGACTATTAACCATGATGATGGCTACATGGAAATCTTCAGGCTAAATGGAAACCTCCAGGTTCAGAAGCAATATGTCACTGAATACCTGTTATGGGTGTGTATGCAAAAAAAAAAACAACAACATGGAAAAGGGAATTGCTTTGAAGTCTTTCTGTGTGTTTCCTGGAGACTTATGTTTGGCCACCATGGGACAGAAAGTACTGGGCAATGTGGACCTTTGGTTTGATCCAGAAGGTTCTCTTTATGATAAGTTTACATAAGGCAGGAGTCCATACACAGGATCTCTTAACAGTTATGGCATAATGAATCTGATCCTGAGCATGTACTCATGCTTACTAATATAAGGAGTGTCTTGCTGGATTACACCAAGATCTGCTTCAGGGATGGGGGAACCTGTGATGCTGGACCACAATTCTCAACATCCCTGATCATTCTGGCTATACTGGCCAGAAGTGATGTGGGTTGTGGTCCAACAACAGCTGCAGAGAAGCCCTTTGGCTGTCCCTGTCCTTGGTGACGCACTAGAAATTGCTCAGTGGTCCATTGCTGGACCAGCATTTGTCTTCCATCCACTTCTGGGCTAGAGGGCCTTTATTTGCTTCCGTCCATTATCCAATGGCCACTGAATGCAACAGATGTAAATCAGTAAAGCATTATCTTTTAATACCTTCTGCTGTAGATATGCATCTGTACATTTAGACCCAGCTCTTCCCTGGGCATTCGGGTTTGTTTCTTAGGATCATGACAGGTGCCAATCACATGCCAGCTAAGTTTACAGCACAGCTGGAAGTGGTCCCCTACTCACTTGAAAGCTTAACAAATATTGATCAGCAGAAGGCCACAAAGGCATATCAGCAGATAAAGTCTTGATATGTTTGTGCAACACACACCCTGCCATATATGAGAGGCTAATGCGATAAATAGCATCTCTCTCTGAGCCTTCAAAATATTAAACCACCTTCAGGGAAAGGGAAGGTTCTGGGCTTCCCATCAAAGAGCCATTTTTTAACCCCAATCTGAGAATCTCTAACATGCAGGAATGTGAAATTCAATATCCATTCTTGCCTCTGGCTACTGGAAGGAAACAAGACCTCTCCAAGCATCATTCAGACATCTGGCTGCTGCAAAAGGCAAAGGAGAGAGTTCCTCTCATCCTCGCATCTATTTGTCTCTCTCCACCATCTGGTTGACAAGGCTGTGTGTACTCTGCATGCAAAATTTAAAAAAATAATCTGTGCCAAGAAAGCTATGGTAACAAGGAGACAAATTCTGCAGCTGGAGCCGGCCCTGTCATTCAACAGGGGAAGGCAGTCTGCTAGGACAGTAAGCTGTCAGTTAGGGCTGCAAAATTTAAGCTGCAGTGATACACACACTTACCTAAAAATAAGCCCCATGGAACTTAATGAGGCTTTCTTTCGAGTAGACAAGCACAGGACTGCACCATTTAAATGATTAAATGGCAAGAACATTTCATTTAATTGGGTTAATTAAATTAAACCAGAGTTTCCCATTAATTGGACACCAAATTTTTAAATTATATAATACTAATACAAGGTTCTTGTTATATAAAAAAAGCAGAAGGCAAGTGACATCTTAAAGTAATGTGTCCCAAGGCATGTTCTGACACCATATGACAGTCTAAATGACAATATTGCTGAAGCTAAGCAGGTCAGTGACTGTATAGGAGTCTGCCTGGAAATCTCATGTTCACTATCTTCAGTGCTACAGAAGAGAGGTGGGATACGTTTGCTAACTTAAGGGAGGGACTGTAGCTCTGCATGCATAATGTCTTGGATTCAATCCTTAGCACCGCCAAAGATCCAATAGCAGGTAAAGGGTAAGGCAGGGCCAGTCCTACCATTGGGCAGGAGGGGGCAACCATTTCAGGAGGAAGATGCTCCCAGATCTACCTCTGTCACTAGAGGCCCAAGTAATCTCAGTGGCTTCAGCTGGTAACACAGCTATGGCCACTTCAGGATTGGGACACCCAGCCCACTGTCATCCGTGCCCTGGTAACTTCAAGGCTAGGCTACGGCAAGGTACTCCGTGTGCAAGGCCCAGAAATTGCAGCAAGTGCAAAATGCAGTGACTCAACTGCTCACTGGGGCAGACCATTGCTGTCCTATAATGCCTGTGCTGAAAAACTGCTGCCACCTGCCAATTAGTCGACAGTCTAAATTCAAGGTGCTTGTTGTACTGATAGGCAAAGACTTATACAGCTCGGGACCAGGATACTTAAAATACAGACTCCGCCCAGTTCATTAGTGCACTCCGCAGATGCCCTCTTATTGGGAATTCCATTCTGTATGATGTAGGAATCATACTTTCAGAGTGTGGCGCTCACCCTTTGGACCCCCCCCCTCCCATTACATATCCAACAGGTGCCCTCTTTGCAGTATTCTGGGTGCCTATTGAAGACTTTCCTCTTCCAACAAGCCTTTTAAGTGGAGATTTTCAATCCTCTAAATACATTGGCATAGAAATTGTATTTACATGTGTTTTAATGTTAAATTGCTTTGGGATGATTCCCGGGGATCGATTCAAAAGTGAAATACAGTGGTACCTTGGGTTACAGACGCTTCAGGTTACAGATGCTTCAGGTTACAGATGCTTCAGGTTACAGACTCCACTAACCCAGAAATAGTACCTCGGGTTAAGAACTTTGCTTCAGGATAACAGAAATCACGCGGCGGCAGCAGGAGGCCCCATTAGCTAAAGTGGTACCTTAGTTTCAGGTTAGGAATAGACCTCCAGATCGAATTAAGTTCTTAACCCGAGATACCACTGTATGTAAAATAATGAATGAAATATTAAGAGGCAGTGGTGACAGTCCCCCAGCTGCCCCTCATGAGCCCCCTTCTGCTGGAAGATAGAGCTGCAAGCCATTTCATCCTCTATCCCCCTAACTGTTGTGCTGGCCTCTGTCCGAACAGCTCCATCAGTAGAGCTTGAGACTCTTTATGTCAGGGTTGTGGGTTCGAGTCTCATGTTGGGCAAAAGAATTATGCGTTGCAGGGGCTTGGAATATATGACACTCATGGTCCCTTCCAATTCTAAAATTCTATGGTTCTAAAAGAGAACATAATCCCACTGCTAGTATTGAAGGAAGATTCAACTTCTGTGTGCAGAATTTGGGAAGCGGGGACATGTCATCACGTCCTTTGCCTCGGGCAGCAAAATATATTGTTGCAGCCATAAGAACATAAGAGCAACCTCTTGGATCAGGCCAGTAGCCCCTCTGATCCAGCATCTCACAGTGGTCAACTAGATGCCTATGGGAAGTCCCAGCAAGACTCAAAGAGACCCAAGTGCAGCAGCCCTCTCTCCATGTGGTTTCCAGCAACAATTACCGTATCTTTCGCTCTATAGGACACACTTTTTCCCCTCCAAAAATGAAGGGGAAATGTTTGTGCATCCTATGGAGCGAATGCAGGCTCCTTGACTTCAGCGATAGCAACAGGAAGCCTCCAAAGCACAGAGGGAGCGCTCGCTCCATGCTCCAGAGTTTTCGCGTTGCTTTCGCTGAAGCCTGGAGAGCGAGAGGGGTCGGTGCGCACTGACCCCTCTCGCTCTCCAGGCTTCAGGCAGCTATCCGCAAGCCTTTGGAGCACAGCAGGAGTTCCCCCCACGCTCCGAAGGCTTGCGGATAGCAGCCTGAAGCCTGAAGCCTGGGAAGCACAGCGCCAACTCCCGCTGCACTCCCCGGGCTTCAGGCAGCTATCCGCAAGCCTTTGGAGCGCGCCCCCAGCCCCACAAGCTCCCAGACCTGTTCTGGGGGCTGGGGTCGGGGGAAGCTCGGGCTTCCCCTGCCCCAGCCCCGCGGCTAAAAATGAAGCCAAGACAGCCAGCGGGTGTTTTCTTTATTCCCCCCCCCCCTAAAAACTAGGTGCGCCCTATGGAGCGAAAAATACGGTACTCAGAAGCATGCTGCCTTCATCCCCCCGAGGTTCATAGCCATTGATAGCTTTATCCTCCATGCACTTGTCTAACCATCTTCTAAAGCCATCCATGTTTGTGGCCATCGCTGCCTCTTGTGGGAACGCATTACTTAGTTGAATTATGCACTGCATGAAGCAGTACCTTCTTTGGCTTGTCTTCAGTCTTCCAACGTTCAGCCTGTGCTAAGGAAAGGCCATCCACTGGCTGAGACCCAGGAAATACCTCTTCCCACCCAGGGCTGATCTAGATAGGCTGACCTGGTAGATCCTGGAATCACAGGAAAGAAGGCCTCTTCTAAGGTGAAGGTGTCTGGTACAACCCAAGCATTGCCTAAAAAAAGATAAATGCTTCGGAGCATCTGTTTATACGCAACCACAAATTTAAATAAATGAATTAAGAAAGAAACAAAGATCTTTGCCAATTAATTGATGAATCAGGTGACAGCTCCATTACTATTTATATTGTGCAGGGGGAGTATGCAACATTTCATTTTCTGCCTCAGGCACAGAAATTTCCTCGGCCATCATTGTCTGCAATTTGTATAAATTATGGAAATTAAGCCCATTTGCACCTTATGTATAATTTATTCTGCTTAGCCTAATTGTGGGGAGGGAACAATGTGATTGCATGTCAGGGAGGCCCCACCCACTGGAAATCTAATTTGGGCACACACCTCCCTGTGCTTTCTGAGATTTCACCAAGTCTTTCTTATGCACTTCCATGCTTTACAAGCCATAGCAGGTAGAGACACTGAGGTCGCATCCACACCATGCATTTTAAACCAGGGGTCAGCAAACTTTTTCAGCAGGGGGCCAGTCCACTGTCCCTCAGACCTTGCAGGTGGCCGGACTATATTTTTTTTTTTGGGGGGGGGGATGAATGAATTCCTATGCCCCACAAATAACCCAGAGATGCATTTTAAATAAAAGGACACATTCTACTCATGTAAAAACATGCTGATTCCTGGACCGTCCACGGGCTGGATTTAGAAGGCGATTGGGCCGGATCCGGCCCCCGGGCCTTAGCTTTTCTACCCATGTTTTAAACCACTGGAAATTGTAGTTTGCTACAGGCACTGTGAATTTTAGCTCTGTGAAGAGCCTCCTAACAGCTCTCAGCATCCTTAACAAACTGCAGTACCCAGGAGTTCCTTAGTGGAAGCCAAGAATCAAAGTGGTACTGTTGTTGGCATCCGTCCGCCTCAAGAGACAATGGAGTACAGTGGTACCTTGGGTTAAGTACTTAATTCATTCTGGAGGTCCATTCTTAACCTGAAACTTTTCTTAACCTGAAGCACCACTTTAGCTAATGGGGCCTCCTGCTGCCGCCAGAGCACAATTTCTGTTCTCATCCTGAAGCAAAATTCTTAACCCAAGGTAATATTTCTGGGTTAACGGAGTCTGTAACCTGAAGTGTATGTAACCTGAAGCGTATGTAACCCGAGTTACCACTATATTCCTCTAGTGGTGAAGTAAAACTGCTGCGTTAGCAGCACCGAAGTGACTTGCTCGGGGCTATGGAGCTCCTAGGCCGCCCAGACAAAAAGACCCTCTTCTCAGCCTCGCTTGATATGGTCCAAAAGAAAGCAGAGCAATACGTTTGACACCAGCTTGGCTGCAGGAGTTGCCAGAAGGAGGTGTACCAGGTGCCATCCAACTGTCTCAGCTGAGATTTGTGTAGGGTTTGCTCCTTAGCCTTTTTCTTCTCCTGAAGATATCTCACAAGGCAGTGGATGTTTAGGACCAGAACTTTGCTTTTCCTAGGTGGTCCACTTTCCCAGGTTAATGAGCTCTATCTGCCCCTCACTTTCCTCTGTAGCACAAGCAGAAACCACGTTCTGGACCGTTGGACGGACTTGACCACTCAATTCACCACAGCCTTCTTCACATGCAAAGGAGGTCTCTAACTCACTGAGGGTTTGAGACCCATCGGCTTACCTCACCTGGTTTAGTCTGCCAGTCGAAGCCATTCTCCAGGATGTGGCCACTGTCACATGCTGACAGCTTCTAGGAGCCACAGGTGAGAGCTGAGTGCAGAGTAGGAACCAAAGACAGACAAACTGCCCCAGAAGGAGCATTATGGGTCTCCCTCAAGGGTACTACCCCCTCCCCTAACACCCCATACACCCCTAAAATAGTATAATAGTGCTTTAAATGTGTGGATGTGATCTGCCTTTTTAAAATACAGTGGTACCTTGGTTCTCAAACACCTTGGTACTCAAACAATTTGGAACCCAAACACTCCAAACGCAGAAGGAAGTGTTCCAAACTTTTTTCAGAAGTTGAATGTGCTCCATTTTAAGTGTTACACTTCCATTTTGACTATTACACTGATGATTTGAGTGTTACGCTTACGATTTGAGTGCCACACTTCCATTTTGAACGTTACTCTGAAGTCTGTCTGTTTTTATTATTTATTTTGCATTTTTTGTTTTTGCAGCTCCTTTTTTGTTTTTGTGACTGTGTGGAACCCAGTTCAGCTACTGATTGATTGACTGATTATATGACTATAGTACAGTGTTTATAGCTTTCATTTTATGGATCAACAGTCTTCTTAGATAGTAAAATTCATGTTAAACTGCTGTTTTAGGGGTTGTTTTTTACCAGTCTGAACAGATTAATCCATTTTGCATTACTTTCTATGGGAAAGCACACCTTGGTTTTGGAACGCTTTGGTTTGGGAATGGATTTCCAGAATGGTTTCAGTTTGAGAACCAAGATACCACTGTAAAGGGAAAAGTAAGACAAATATGGATTGCAATTCTGAATTCTGTGCCCATTACCACAGTTTCTGCACTGCTGCAGAATCCATGCCTCCCTTCCTGTCAGTATCATGAGAACATTCTGCTGGATCATACTAAAAGCCTACTCAGTCTATAATCCTGTTTCACAGAGTGGCCAATCGGATGGCTCTTGGAAAGCCCACAAGCTGGACGTGAGGGCAGTAGCCTCTTCATCCTACTGGTGTTTCCTAGTGATTAATATTCAGAGGCAGCAGGCTGTCTCCAACTAAGTTCTACACAGACCCATGAGAATGTAAGAAGAGCCTGTAGTTTCTGGTATGCATAAGTATTGCTGCCTCTGATTGTGGAGGCAGAGCAGAACCATCATGACTAGTAGCCATTGACAGCCCTCTCCTCCATGTGGCCATCGCTGCCCCTCCTGTGGAAGAGAGTTCCATTGTTTAACTATGTGCTGCATAAATAAGTACTTTCTTTGATCTGTCCTTAATCTCCCAACCTTCAACTTCGTTGGTGTGCAGGAGTTCAGATACTGTGAGAGAGGGAGAGAAATTCCATCTCTACCTTCATTGGAAGGGGCACCCAATGAAATTAATGAATCTAAGCTAGTCCTATCTATGAACTTCAGTGGCTTTACTCTGAATTAGACTAGACCGGCAGCCGCCACTGCATATTGTGGTAGAAAATCCCACCATTTAGTGTTGTGCTGTGTGAGGCAGTTCATTGGAAGCTGCCTCATCCCACAATCTAAGCACCTGAAGATGCCAGGAATTGAACCTGGAATGTTCTGCATGTTTCCCTAGATGACCCATAGTTCTAGTATTGTGCAATGGAGTAAGAAAACAGGTCCATATCCACTTTTTCCATATGATGTACAGTGGATGCTCGGTGGAAGACACAAGATCTACCCACCCTGGAAGAGTGGCAGATGAAGGTGATGGACTATATGGAATTAGCGGAAATGACTGGCAGAATCTGAGACCTGGGAGAAGAGTTGGTAGAAGAAGACTGGAAGAAATTTAAAGATTACCTGCAGAAACACTGTAAAATTAATGAATGTTAAAATGATGTCGGATTGAAAATAAGTGGTATTAGTAACAAAGTTAAAAAGAGTATGCAAAAGTGAATTGATAATGGGTGAAAACATAGAGTTTTAACATGTTAAGATATAGAGTTAAGATAAATGAAAGAGGGTAAGGATTTGCTGATCTGATCATATTAATGGGAATACAAAAACAGGAGGTGTGAGGAGGTCAAAGAAACAAGTTTATGAGTTTAAAGTTATATAAAAAAAGTGGATTTGTTTTAACTTCTTTTATGTTCATTTTTCTTGGTTTTTTTGTATTTTGTATTTTTTCTTTTTTTGTTGTATTATGTATTTTTGTATTTATGATTTTGGAAAATCTTAATAAACATTCTTATAAAAAAAAAATACAGTGGATGCTCGGGTTGTTAACGTGATCCATGCGGGAAGCACGGTCGCAGCCCACAGCGTCCACAACCCACAGTGCTGCATCTGCACACGCAGGTCATGATTCAGTGCTTCTGCGCATGCGCAAGCATCGAAACCTGGAAGTAACCCGTTCCGGTACTTCCAGGTTCAGCACGGTGCACAACCCGAAATCACACAACCCGAAGCATCTTTAACCCGAGGTATGGCTGTACAGTGGTACCTCGTGTTACGGACGGGATCCATTCCGGAGGCCCGTCCGTAATGTGAAATGCCAGCAACTTGAAACGCTGTGTCTGCGCAGGCGTGCAGCACGATTTTGGCGTTTCTGCGCATGCGCGAGCAGCAAAACCCAGAAGCAACCCGTTCCGGTACTTCCAGGTTGCCGCAGGACGTAACGCAAAAAGACGCAACATGAAGCGGACGCAACACGAGGTATGACTCATCCTGGAGAAGAGTGACTAGTGGGGTGCCACAGGGTTCTGTCTTGGGCCCGGTCTTATTCAACATCTTTATCAACGACTTGGATGATGGACTCAAGGGCATCCTGATCAAATTTGCAGATGACACCAAACTGGGAGGGGTGGCTAACACCCCAGAGGACAGGATCACACTTCAAAACGACCTTGACAGATTAGAGAACTGGGCCAAAACAAACAAGATGAATTTTAATAGGGAGAAATGTAAAGTATTGCACTTGGGGGGGGGGGGGAATGAGAGGCACAAATACAAGATGGGTGACACCTGGCTTGAGAGCAGTACATGTGAAAAGGATCTAGGAGTCTTGGTTGACCACAAACTCGACATGAGCCAACAGTGCAATTCTGGGCTGCATCAATAGGAGTATAGCATCTAGATCAAGGGAAGTAATAGTGCCACTGTATTCTGCTCTGGTCAGACCTCACCTGGAGTACTGTGCCCAGTTCTGGGCACCACAGTTCAAGAAGGACACTGACAAACTGGAACGTGTCCAGAGGAGGGCAACGAAAATGGTCAAGGGCCTGGAAACGATGCCTTATGAGGAACGGCTAAGGGAGCTGGGCATGTTTAGCCTGGAGAAGAGGAGGTTAAGGGGTGATATGATAGCCATGTTCAAATATATAAAAGGATGTCACATAGAGGAGGGAGAAAGGTTGTTTTCTGCTGCTCCAGAGAAGCAGACACAGAGCAATGGTTCCAAACTACAAGAAAGAAGATTCCACCTAAACATTAGGAAGAACTTCCTGACAGTAAGAGCTGTTCGACAGTGGAATTTGCTGCCAAGGAGTGTGGTGGAGTCTCCTTCTTTGGAGGTCTTTAAGCAGAGGCTTGACAACCATATGTCAGGAGTGCTCTGATGGTGTTTCCTGCTTGGCAGGGGGTTGGACTCGATGGCCCTTGTGGTCTCTTCCAACTCTATGACTCTATGATTCTATGACTGTATAAGTTTGCAAGCCTCTGTCATATCAAGCCCCCCCCCCTTATGCATCTTCCCAACAAAATAGTCCCAAGCATTGCTCCAGCCCCCTTAGCATTTGGGCTGCAGCTCCAAAACACTTCTGTAAATCAGAAAACACCACATTTTGAGCAAACAGCCCTGCAAACAATTATACTGCTACCATTTGGCATTTATTATACACCAGCCATCAGAGTATTAAGTGCTGTATGGAAGACACGAAGTGACATGAGTCCTCCTTAAAGGCCTGATGTCTAAAGGAGAGTGACAAGGCTTTGAGGAGGATGAGGCAAGGCTTGAGCAGCAAAGAATGTGGGAAGGGGAGGGCAGAAGAGAATGCTACTTTCAAGGCTTTGAGTGCATTCTTCCATCCCACCCTGCTCACTTAAACTCACTTTTTAAAAAATCAAGTTTCTAGCCCTCATCAATGTAGCTTCAGAATTGTGCAGGAAATAGCTTTAGAAGTTGCAGAAACTAGGAAAGATGGAACAAAGTTTCCCAGGGGCGGGAGAAAGAAAGAGAGACTTCACGGCTCTGCAAAACTTAAGGCTGAAGTCTGCCTCCAAATCATATCTTTTAACCCAGAAACCCTGCCCCTTCCTTAGGCTGGCCACAAATTATTCAGTGAATATGGAAAGTCACTCTTCACATGCCTAGTGGCATGTTTTACTACTACTTCATGGTTCAGACCTGAGATGCAGAAAGAGCAATGCATCCTCCTGCTCACCGCATGTCAAGGAGTCTGAAGTAGAAGATGTTAGGGTCATCGGGCTACTGTCGACTGTCATGGGCACATGGGCTGCGATACATCAATTCCCCACCCCCACCCCACCCCCGTCCTTGTACACAGGTTGCCGCATGCTGGCTAACAGCTAAATTCAGGCTGGACACTTTATGACCTGGTGAAATGAGTTTTTCCCCTTCCTCCCCCATTATCCCAGCACATTTCAAAGACCTTCAGTTCCATTCTCCATCATCTCTCTAGGAGGCTGCCAGCAGGAGGAATAATTTCAAGGGTTCTGCCACTGTCAATTCTCTCCCACTTAGCGCTTCCACAGGCAGGAACTGGAGCTGGCTTCAGTCTGAAACCACTCCCAAATGCCAGCTAATGCTGATGGCTAGCTAAGTGACTCTGTCCATGCGACAGCCGGTTACTCCGAGTTTATTAATCCGGGAATGAAATAAAACCCATCAGAAGCCCTTGAATCAAGGACATGCAAATCCCTCGTGAACAGAGAAAATCCAAATCTTCTACTTTTAGCAGATGTTTATAAAAATGAATCAGAATGTTAACCCATTAGCAACCAACAGCTGCTTCTACCCCCACAAACAACTGAAATGAGACTTGCCCGCAGCTCAACAACATTACAGGGCTTGGTGGCCGCAGATCTGTTAAATTTTAACTGCTATGGCCACTGCCAAGTCATTTTCACTCCACCTAGCCTTCAATTTTATTCATTTTTTTATGATTACCGTTTCTTTTATTATTCATACAGGTTATCCAGCTGTGTGACTTAGCTCTGTATCCTTTTTTTATCTGTACCTTATTGTAAGCAGCCTTGATTGCTGTTCTGGCTATACAACGGCTAAAAGAAAGTCATTTGCAGCTTGCAAGGATGAGTAAGGAAAAGGGCCACCTGAACTTTCCACATCTCATGTGTGGCTCTGGAGAGGGATTTCAGTATCTGCTACCCCCAAAAAAGCACCCAATTACACATTATCAGCAACAATTCCCCCACCCAACACATTCAGTGTTGTCACCTCCCACCCCTTGGACACTTCAATTTGTTTGACGCTTCAACATTCAGGGTCCCACAGCCATTTCACATTCTGATCCTGCCTCCAACTGTTGCTATAGACGTCAGATTCAAAAGAACACCTTAAAAACAGCTAATCTGTCTTGATCCTAACAAGGCAAAGAATGAGCAGGGCCATTTTCTTCTTGCAAAGAAAAAAAAAACCATGAAACAACAAAACCACTTCTTTCTCTTTTTTTTAGTGTCCCTTAACAGTGCCTGTGAATTCAGTTGCAAATTCACCCTCCCCAAGATTACAGCAGCAGAAAGAGAGAAAAGAGTTGCACAATGGAGGCCATTTCCCCACCCCCATAACAAGGGAAGAAAGACAAAACCCAGTGTTCTTTGGTCCCTCCCCAAGTCGCTTCTGGCTACTTCTTACATCCCATAGCTTAAAGAGCCCTTTTCTCTACCCACCACCAAAGCAGGTCAGGGAGGTGACCAGAGTTTACTGGGAACATTTGCGAGTCACCCTCTTGTCTCCACAAGAGCAGCATGTAGGCTAAAATCATTTTGTTTGCCTTGGCTCGGGGGGGGGGGGGTCGTGTCAGCACAGCAAGTTCTGCAGCAGTGGAACAGCAGAACTTTTCCTGGCTCTGCCCCCAGCTTTTCCTTCTGATCATTTCCAATAAACAGTGGGGTGGAGCAGATAGCATGTGGGACTGTGGCGGGGGGGGGGGGGGTAAGGTAAAGGGACCCCTGACCATTAGGTCCAGTCGTGGCCAACTCTGGGGTTGCGGCACTCATCTCACTTTATTGGCCGAGGGAGCCGGCGTACAGCTTCTGGGTCATGTGGACAGCATGACAAAGCCACTTCTGGCTAACCAGAGCAGTGCACGGAAATACCGTTTACCTTCCCGCTGGAGTGGTACCTATTTATCTACTTGCACTGCATGCTTTCAAACTGCTAGGTGGGCAGGAGCTGGGCACCGAACCATAGGAGCTCACCCTGTCGTGGGGATTCAAACCGCCGACCTTCTGATCGGCAAGTCCTAGGCTCAGTGGTTTAACCCACAGCACCACCCACGTCCCGGCTTGGGGGGATACCTAGGCTCAAATCCCTGCCCACGAGTTGTAGGTTCCTCTTCAAACAAACCATGAGCAGAAGGCAAGGTTTGTCTTGGCTTTGGCTGGTGAGAAGAAAACAGTGAGCCTTGGGGTGGGGGTGGGGCCATAGCTCAATGGTAGGACATCTGCTCTGCATGCAGAAGGTCTCAGGTTCAATCCCCAGCACCTCCAGATAGAACTGGGAATTACCATATTGGCCCAAATATAAGCCGCACTTGCAAATAAGCCACACCTTTAAAATTGATGGGGGGGGGAGGGAAAAAAGACAATACCCGGGCTGTTTCCTAGGGGGGAACCAAACTGCTTTGCCAGTGCACTGTTGCCCTGCACTCCTGGGCTGCTCTTGCGGGGGGGGGGAGTGCCACTCTGCCGCTCATAAGGTTGTGAATATCAGCCACACTTTAAATTTTCACAGTCAGAATTTGGAAAAAAAAGTGTGGCTTATATTCAGGCCAATATGGTATTCTAGAGAGCTGCTGCCTGTCCATGTAGACAAAACTGAACTAGATGGGCCAATGCCCTGACTCATAAAATAGCATGCTATCTTTCTGAGCTGTTTAGAACATAATGCAAAGCCAGCTTAGCCTTTTGTTTCCACACCGTGTGGCAAAGGCAGGAGCAGCTGAAAAGTGAATGGAGCATTATTGAGCATTGTGCACCAGGAGGCTCCACGAGTG
Source organism: Podarcis cretensis (assembly GCF_951804945.1). Classification (NCBI taxonomy): domain Eukaryota; kingdom Metazoa; phylum Chordata; class Lepidosauria; order Squamata; family Lacertidae; genus Podarcis; species Podarcis cretensis. The sequence continues at coordinate 33,530,278 of NC_137185.1, read as the reverse complement.
AGTTAAACCAGAGTTTGGTTTTAAACTCTAGTTTAACAAAGGAGGAGCCTGCTGGTTCATGCTGGTTGGTTTGAAACTCTGGTTCAATGTTACATGAGAAGCAGAACAAAGAATAGCCGTGTTACGTTCAAAGCCGGGATTCTGATTTAAAACATGCCCTTCTGATTTAACAAGTCAGTTTCATAGACCATAGCTAAATATAGGTTCGAAGCTGGCTTATTATTAAACTGACCACAGTTAGTTACTTACAGATGGTTTCCCAACCTAAAACAGCAACAGCAAATATAGGGACACAGAGACCAGGAACAGAGTCCGACCTCAGTGCCAAATCTGTTTCCATGTCTACTCTGGCAAAGTTATAACACAACCTAATAATGCTATCCATAACATCAAGGGTTCGTTCACCTGTTCCTCTTCCAATGAAATTTATGTCATTGTCCCCCAACGATGCCCTTCTGTTTTCTACATACTACAGATAGGTCAATCTCTATGCAAGAGATTAAATGGACACAAAACTGACATCCAAAATGCCAGTATCTATAAACCAGTGACCCCACCCCAGGACACTTGTAAATGACCTTATGGCCGTCCTTCGGGGGGCAGGAAGGAATTCTTCCTGCCCCCCGAAGGACAACCATAAGGTCTTCTTCCAGCCCAGGGTCCCTGAGGTTAGTTGCTCAAACAGCTTAAGACAGAGCCTTAGCTGCAGCAAGAAGGACGTTATTTGAGGTCCATTTGGTTCAATTTCTCACTTGTTATGAATTGAACGCATGCCTCTCGAAGAGTGGTTCCCAACTGGTGGTCCGCAGACCCCAGGGGTCCATGTAACCCACCCAGGGGGTCCACAGCACATACCCGTCTACTGTTTGGGACATTCTGCTTTTGGGTGCCATGCTCACACGCGGTTCATGCGATCCGCATGGAAACACAGCCCAGAAGATTTGCATCCCAGTTTGACACTGGGACATGTTGGAGGATATGGTGGCACCATTTGCACAACAAAAACTACCACAGAGATATCAACATTTTCAGAAGTAGCGGGTCCATGCCTTGGCTTTTGAAAAACAGAGGGTCTGCAATAGTTAGCTAATTGGGAGCTGCTGCTCTAGCTTAAGGGGTGAATAACTTTTGTCCTTCAAATGTTTCTTGACTACCACTCCCATCATCCCTGACTTTTGACAATGCTGGCTGTGACTGATGGGAGTTGGAGCCCATCAACATCGGAAGAGCCATAGGTTCCATGTCCTGCTGGAGAAACACCAAAGGGAAGAGGGCTACCCACTGGCAAGGCTTGTATGTGGCCCAAGCCCTTTGCTACTTCACCATGAAAACCCAGAGTCCTGCTGCAACAGTTCTCTCCACTGCCGGGCCTTCATAGCAGCCCCTGTTGTGTCTTGCTCAGGCAGCTCACAGCCCAAAAGGACCACAGGAAAATCATAACCTGTCAGATATCAAGTCAGTGCAATGATCCATCTAGCCCAATTTCAGGCCCTCCAGAATTTCAGGCAGAGGTTTCTCCTAGCCCTACCTGGAGATGCCAGGGAATGAAAGTGGGACCTTCTGTAGGCAAAGGAGATGCTCTGCCACTGAACTATGGCTTTTGAGGAGAGGGGTGATATGGAGCTGGTGTGCAGCCTTTCTGGAGAGCAGACCATGATTCATGGATCACACACTTATGTAACACACAACCATCTTACTCGATTTCCATTAAGTTTCATACCCTGAAGCCTAACCAAACAAGCTGTGATTTCTTGTGCACACAAAAGATGAGACCTCCTTACACCAGACAGAGAGGGGGCGGGGAGAAAAGGGGGTGTTTGTGTCTCCTTTCCAAAAGTCAAAATCGATTAAGGACCAGCTTTTGCCAACCTGGTGCCCTCCAGATGTTTTGAACTGCAACCCCCATCAGCCCCACAAAGCCAGCGACAAAGGCTGTTTTAGACCAACAAGTGAAGAACCAGACTTGAAAAACATTGCTAAAAGAACACAAATCATAATCCCTCATACGCTGCACTGACATGCTCCAGAATTACTATTTTTATAACACCCACCGATGTATAGAGCCTTTTAGCATCCTTATCTCATTAATCTAAATAGCAAACACTGAAGAAAGCTATGGAAAGAGGTGACCCAATGCTTGCTTGGTTGAGCAAGACTTTGAACTTTTGGACACATTGGCATGAACGATTTTCTCACTCTCTAACAGTTAGCATGATCCAAGGGAGACCATTACGCAACCCTTCCAATGTTATTGGACTACAGCTCTGGAATGCAAGAAGCTGCCTTACACTGGGTCAGACCATTGTGCCACCTGGCTCAGGACTGCCTGCACTGACTGGCAGCGGCTTTGTGGGATTTCAGACAGGGGTCTCTCCCAGTCCTACCCAGTTGTTGAGCCAGAGACCTTCTGCATGATGCAAAGGAGATGCTCCATGATCCTTGGCCATGCTAGCTGGGGCTGGGAGGAGGTGGAGTCCAACAGCATGTGGAGGGCTACCACAGTCATTGCCCCTGCTCCATCCCCAGGGCAGATGGGTACTTGGTGTGTGGTCACTATTTAAGAGCATCCCGCTCCACAGTTTCACCTGCAAGGCAAAAAGGTCGCCTGCAGGTCTTGGGCTGCAAGTTGATTTGTAGCAACCTGAGGCGAAAAGAGATGCACCATCTGTGGCAACAGGGCTCAACAGTGCTGCACACCTGAACAGGGCTCAAGACGATTGATTGATTGATTGATTGATTGATTGAATTTATAAAGGTAAAGGTAAAGGTACCCCTGCCCATCAGGGCCAGTGGTGACCGACTCTAGGGTTGCGCGCTCATCTCGCTCAAGAGGCTGGGAGCCAGCGCTGTCCGAAGACACTTCCAGGTCACGTGGCCAGCGTGACTAAGCTGCATCTGGTGAGCCAGCACCAGCGCAACACACGGAAACGCTGTTTACCTTCCCGCTAGAAAGCGGTCCCTATTTATCTACTTGCCCTTAGGGGTGCTTTCGAACTGCTAGGTAGGCAGGAGCTGGGACCGAACGATGGGAGCTCACCCCGCTGCGGGGATTTGAACCGCTGACCTTTTGATTGGCAGGTCCTAGGCTCTGTGGTTTAACCCACAGCGCCACCCATGTCCCATCCCACTGTGTGTCCCATTGAATTTATATACCGTCCCATTGAATTTATATACCGCCCTATACCCAGAGGTCTCAGGGCGGTCCACATAAAAAGATCACAGTATGTAAAATAAAAATAAAAGCAATAACCCAAAAATACCCCCCCCCAAAAAATAGCCACATTTTAAAAGGTTATGGGATGTTGATCAGGTCAACCAAAGGTCTGGTTAAAAAGAAACTTTTTGCCTGGCGCCTAAAGGTGTATAGTTAAGGCGCCAGGCAAATTTCCCTGGGGAGAGCATTCCACAGATGGGGAGCCACCACAGAGAAGGCCCGTTCTCATGTTGCCACCCTCCGGACCTCTCGAGGAGGAGGCACACAAAGAAGGGCCCCAGAAGGTGATCTCAGGGTCCGGGTAGATTCATGTGGAAAGAGGCGGTCTTTGAGGTATTGCAGTCCAGAGACGTTTAAGGCTTTATACGTCAAAGCCAGCACTTTGAATTGGGCCCGGAAACTAATCGGTAGCCAGTGCAGTCGGACCAGGATCGGTATAATATGCTCAAACCGGCTTGCTCCGGTGAACAACATGGTTGCTAAATTCTGCACCAGAATATAGGCATTTTCCCCTATTACAAAGGAGCACAGAGCACTGTCTTAACCCTTATACCAAGTCAGGTTGTAGACTCTCCTTCCTTGGAGGGTTTTAAGCAGAGGTTGGATGGCCATCTGTCATGGATCATTTAGCTGAGATTCCTGAATTGTGGGGGGCAGGGGGGTTGAACAAGATGATCCTCAGGGTCCCTTCTAACTCTACAATTCTATGATTTTTGGCCATTGGTCTATGTAGTTCAGTGCTTTGTATGTTCCAGTGGATGCGGGTGGCGCTGTGGGTTAAACTACAGAGCCTAGGACTTGCCGATCAGAAGGTCGACGGTTTGAATCCCCACGATGGGGTGAGCTCCTGTTGCTCTGTTCCAGCTGCTGCCAACCTAGCAATTTGAAAGCACGTCAAAGTGCAAGTAGATAAATAGGTACCACTCCAGCGGGAAGGTAACGGCGTTTCCGTGCGCTGCTCTGGTTCACCAGAAGCGGCTTAGTCATGCTGGCCACATGACCCAGAAGCTGTACGCTGGCTCCCTCAGCCAATAAAGCAAGAAAATCGCCGCAACCCCAGAGTCGGCCACAACTGGACCTAATGGTCAGGGGTCCCTTTACCTTACCTTGTTCCAGTGACACTCCAGGCAAAAGTCTCTCCCGGTCCTACCTGGAGATGCTGGAGATTGGATCAGGGATCTTTGGCACATGCACACACTAAAGAATGTGCGCTCTGCCATTGAGTTATGTCCCTTTCCTCCCAGGATCTGCAAACAGGATCCGGTCTGAGGTCTGCCCATATAAGGATCCCAGGAACTCGAAACAATGACGCAAAAACAGTAGCAGTCAGCAACTGTCAAGGAATCCGCTGGTGCCATTTCCTTCTTCCCCCTCACCTCCCACCAGCATCATCTGCCACCATATGAAATTGAAAAGCCTAGAGTCTGCCAAACTCTCAGATGTTTTTAAAAAAGCCAAACCTCTTAGCGAGTGACACAGCCAAGCACTGCCTGGCCTCAATTAGCTAGACAGCTTTCCAGGGGAGGAAGGAGAAACTCTAGTATTTGGATTGCGGTATATGGAAGGATATTCGCACAGAGACACACAAATTGCACTGACTTTGAGCTATAGGTGGAACACGGAGCATTCCGGTAACAAGAAATTCCAGAGAAAAAAAGACTTGGATTATTTTTAGAAAGACCTGCCTCACTATTTTATTTTTAATTGCTGTTTCAGGATGGACAAAACTCCTTCACACAAACATCAATAAATCTTCAGTTAGCCAAGGGCTACTGGCTGCATTAACTCTATCATTGAGCTGCAGTCCTTCCCCATGTCTTCCTATATACATAATCATGTAAGGCTGTCATCACACTATAGTTGTTTTGGCCACCAGTAGGTGGTGACGCCAGCTCCAGTGTGACTACAGAACAGTAGGCAGGTGAACAAACAATCAGTACGGATGGCAAATGGCCAGCAAGCTGTTTAAGGGAAGGAGGTGCTCCAGAGAGCAGTTTGCCAGGCCCCTCTCTGAAGTGTGTCCCCCCTGCTTTAAAAGGGGGGTGAGGCTTGGGGAGAGCTGTGAATGAAGGGCAAGGGGAGGTTTAGGCAAACTGTGAAGGGATAGGCAAGGGGGTGGGCAAGGTGTAAAGGGAGGGATGTTTGGTCAGGTGTAGAGGGAGGAGGGGTTGGCAGGTGTGGAAGATGGAGCGTTGGCAAAGGGTTTGGTGGGTAGGCAGAGATGGCAGGCGGAGTGAGCCATGGCAGCAAACCCTAACTTTACAATCTCTCTCTCTTTCTTTCTTTCTTTTTTTGCAGCACAGTACAGTCGTACCTCGGCTCCCGAATGCCTTGGGAGTCAAACGTTCCAGCTCCCGAACAATCAAAAACCAGAAGTGAGTGTTCTGGTTTTCGAACTTTTTTTGGAAGCCTAACGTCCTGCTTGGCTTCTGCTATTGTTTCCGGTGCACCTGCACAATTGGAAAGCAATCAGAAGTCACACCTTGTTTTCCAAACATTTCGGAAGTTGAACGGACTTCTGGAATGAATTCCATTCGACTTCCGAGGTACGACTGTAGTAGTAACCTCTGGTCACGTAAACTTTGGGATGCACCCACGGCAAACCCAGAAGTATTTTACCGGGTTTCGCCCCATGCGCAGAAGCAGTCCTCAGGTTGCGGAAACCTTGGGATCCAACCGGTCCTCCGGAACGGAACCCATCTGCAACTGGAGGTACCACTGTATAAAGCTACCTACTTGTCTCAGCGCCCTTCGTGCAATGCCACCCGAGTCAATCTCTGTCCTAGCAATGGCATTCCTAGACCACTTCAGATCCATTGCCAGCTTATGGGACCATCTTCTGTTCTGTGCTTTTTAACAGCAGCTTGATGGGCAAACATCAGCAAGTGATAATACTTATATCCATACGCTGATCATTGCTCCATATCAAGCTGATGTTTAAAGGCACAGAACCAGAGAATGTCTAACTTTTACTACTGTGCCTTTTCTTCAGTTGCTCAGGCACTACACTGAAGATGCTCATAAGCCATTCTCACCACATATCACTTACTACTCACAGATTTATATGATGTTTCTCAAGTGTTTCTAAGTGTTTCACAACCTTAACTGTCAATATTTGGGTAATAGCTCCAGGAGGAAACTCCCCAAGTTACAGAAGGAGAATGAAAGTTGAGAGACATGACCAAGGCTGCACAATGATTCAGTGGGAGAGGAGAAAAAGCCAGGGTGACCAAATGCCATAGGGAAGCGACATCTTCACTCCTAAAAAAGGTAAAGGTAAAGGTACCCCTGCCCGTACGGGCCAGTCTTGACAGACTCTGGGGTTGTGCGCCCATCTCACTTAAGAGGCCAGGGGCCAGCGCTGTCCGGAGACACTTCCGGGTCACGTGGCCAGCGTGACATCGCTGCTCTGGCGAGCCAGAGCCGCACACGGAAACGCCGTTTACCTTCCCACTGGTAAGCGGTCCCTATTTATCTACTTGCACCCGGAGGTGCTTTCGAACTGCTAGGTTGGCAGGCGCTGGGACCGAGCAGCGGGAGCGCACCCCGCCGCAGGGATTCGAACCGCCGACCTTTCGATCGGCAAGCCCTAGGCGCTGAGGCTTTAACCCACAGCGCCACCTGCGTCCCTTCTTCACTCCTAGTCAAGCACTGAAAGCTACAGAGAAGCCCTGCCCTTTATGATTAGCCTAACGTGAATACAGTTTCAACTCCGATTGCCTACCTTCTAGTCCACTTTGTGCTGTATTAATGGCATAGTAGTAGAGTAGATGTTTTGCATGGAGATGTTCTCAGGTTCAATATCTGGTATCTTCCAGTAAAAAAGATCCAGGTCACGAGTGATTGGGGGGGGGGCAATTAACTATTTAGGACGCTAGAGAACTGTTGCCAGTCAGAGGCGGTATTGCTGGTATCCTTCATATAAGACAGCTTCCAATGTCAGATACAGACATATCAAAGGTGTGGCTTCTTCTGAAAAGCTTCAAGTTTCTCAAGAAAACTAAAAACTAGAGGGGGGGTTAGAGGGAGGTGAAAGCACATGGAAACAAGAAAATTGACAGTGCAGAGTACAGTGGTACCTTGGTTTACGAACTTAATCCATTCTGGAAGTCCGTTCTTAAACCAAAACCATTCTTAAACCAAGGCGCACTTTCCCTAAACAGGCCTCCCGCCGCCGGTGCCCTTCCACCGTTCGGATTCCGTTCTTAGACCGAAGTAAAGTTCTCAAACCAAGACACTCCGGTTTTGCGGAGTTTGTAAACCAAATCATTCTTAAACCATACTGTTCTTCAACCGAGGTACCATGTATAGCCCTAGTGGAAGCTATATCTTAGGGGGTGAGCATATGTCCCAAGATTAACCTTGTATCTGCAGCTTCTTTTTCAAAAAATGTGATCTGTTTCTGAGTAGCTCTATGTTCTCTCCACTTCAATATTTCATGTTCTGAGCTACTCTGTCTTTACAAAACAAACAAACAAACAGAGCCCTTGGTTCCCATTCAGTATAATGGGGAATTGCAAAATGACTACCTTTTTTTCTCCTTTGGGCCAGAGTGGATGAAATTTACAGGTAGGGGAATCTCTCCAGAGTGGACTAAGCCTGGAAAATTGTGGAGAAATAGATATAGGGGCCCTTTGTGAGGGAAATAAAAGTGATTCACTTCCTCCATAATCCTTTCTGGGTGTGGGGCACATGGGTTTCTCTCTTTCTCACCTTAAAATAATTAAGCAGTGACCAAGTGGTGTGCATTCTTGCTTGTACATTTTTAAAACTCTGCAGCTTCACGTCCACCTTTCTTTCTGGTGGCTGTTTGTGTCTTCTGATAGGCCTTTACAGGCCACCCTCAAGGCTTTATCAGGTCTCTGATAGGCCTTACAATGCAAGGGATGAGCAGAATGCTGCCAGCAGAGTTCTGAAGAATTCTAGGATGGCGCTGTTTTTTGTTTTCTTAAAACAAAAATGATGCTTTCAACTTTTTTATAAAAAAAACTCCACTGCTGTGCTTTAACAAAGCACAATTCAGAGCTCTTCAGTGCTCTACAGGCAACATTTTGGACAGTCTCAATTCTTGCAGAACCCATGGAACTAGAGAAACACAGATATATAGACAATATAGCAAAGAAACACAGAAAAACGAGGTTTTGCAGGAGCTCCCATCTGACTTGGGGGGACCCCGCAAATCACCCTGACTTGCCTTGTTATTCAGTCTTCACACAGACCTGAAGTGCATCCTTGTTATTTACCGCTTAACCAAGGGTAGCCAACATGGCACATTCTAAATGTTGTTGGACTACATTTTCTCATTAGCTCCAGCCAACATGGTCAACCCTCAGGGATGATGGGAGTTGTAGTCCATCATCATCTGAAGGTACCACATTGGCTACCACTGGCTTGCAAAGGAAGAAGTCTGCCAAAGTACAACCAGCAACCTAAAAACCAGTGATCATTGAATATTAAGAACTTCCAAGACTCAGTCACACCCCAATAATTTGACACCAGCATCCAATTGCATTGACAAACAAAGCACATGTACACACTGAATCCAATCCCCTTTAACCTTCTTTGGGGTCAGGATAGCGTGGCAGGCAGCATAAGAAAATCAACATGCACACACATAGCCAGTCTCAAGCGACTCATTGAAGACTTGTTCCGAAAGCCCCTGTCATAATTCTTTCCTTCTAAAGCTTTCTGACAGAGGCTTATGGGTGGAAGAAAATTCCTCGGACTTCCGGAAGGCATCCTGTTTTTCACATCTGCAAATGCACATTCCAGCCAACCTAGGCCATCCTACGAGGTGCTCCAGGGTGCAATGAAATTTCCACAGAAGAACAAGGCACACTCAGACAAAAAGGGCTGTGCAAGGTGTTAACTACAGTATGCAAAAAGGCATAGCTATGTATGTTTATTTGGAACCAAACCACACCGGGTTCAATAGGGCTTGCTCCCAAGAAAATGTGCCTAGGTTTATGGTTTTATGCTCCAAACCTACACACACTTTCCTGGAAGAAAATTCTCGTTCAATACACTACAAGCTTACTTCTGAGTAAAAGTACCTAGGATTGCACTGTGAGTTTCTGACATCCACAGTTTATCTTGCACATGCTTCCTGTGAGGCCAAAAATATCTGATTCCGATCTTACCCAAAGAATACCATACCAAAGGTCACAGAGTTCTTGGTTTAAGCCAGGGGTCAGCAACCTTCCAACAGGTTTAATTCTTTTTTTAAAAAAAACCACAACCCTACACTTTATTCATTGTGGGAGCCTACTCAGCTTCCTCTCTGCACACACGCAAATATTAATGAAGCAGTACAGGCTCCTGTTTGCTGATCTAACAACAGACCCACAGCTAATCGACAGCCCTGCTTGCAGGAGCAGCATATTCCCTCCGATCCTGTTGCCAGCGCCTGCTCTCAGCTGGAAGCAACGTGCAATGAAAAACCAGTCACATTCTCCCCCCCCCCCCACACAAAAAAAACCACACACACATTGCAAATGTGAATCCATCACGCTTTTCACTTGGCATTATCCTTCAGCAGCCATTGTCGTTCAGGCTAAATCATTCCTTCGATGTTCACCGTGCAGGAGATTGGGAACAGCCAGTTGTGAGGGCACTAACTGGCATGCAACATCCACAGATTTGATAGCATTCAATGTAATAAAAGGAACCTAGGTTGAGACCCTTGTCCACAGCCCCACACTCAACAAAACTCTCTGTTCCTCGCCAACAAGAATATACTGTCCGCAGTTGCTTCTTAAATTCCCACCAAGGCATGGGGTGGTCAAGTAATAATGTTTTTTGGGGGGAGGGGGTAACCTAAAAATAAAATTCCGGGAATCTCACCATTCTTGTCTTTTCCACCCCACCCTCCAGGACAGAACTAGCCTCAATCTGACCACCTTTCAAGTTTCAGTGACAAAAATCACATCTGTAAACGAAATTCAGATTGGGGTGGTCAGAGGGATGTTGAAACTCTTTTTCGTTCACTCCTAAAGAGCTGGAACTCAGATCCCAGCCCCCAACCCACCCACCAAATCTGCCTAAATTCTAAACAGAAATACTTTACAGCCCCATAATTTAAAGCACTTAAAAAAATAAAACCCTCACTTTCCCTCCATGGTAAATAAAGATGGGTTATTATTATTTCCAGCGCTGCATGTTTCGCAGCTTTAGATTTTGCTTTAAAACCGACACATACAATGGTTCCAGCTCCAGCCTTGGGCTGCTGCATCCTTTTCCAAAGTGTGTCTTTATGCCTCCTCTAGTGGACAGATTCTGGGAGAGTTTGTGGCCTGAAGATTTTTGTTTCCGCACTCACACACAGAAAAGGGGGGGGGGAGACTGCTAAGGGCTTTGGTAGGAAGCAAATTAAGAGCATACAGAAAACCGTAGCGCTGTCTCTGGCCACAGAGAGAGGGACTGGTACAAATCTTGCTAAGGCAAGCTGTGTGCGAACCCCAAGCCAGGGGAGGCCTGGAGCCTTCAATTGTCAGGGATCTGAAAGGTCAGTCACCCTCCAGCTGACAGCCTCTTCTCTGAAGCTAGCCTCTACCCAGTCGCATCCCCTTGTGTGCACTTCTTTTTATCACACTTGGGCCCATCTGTTACCTCAATGGAAAGTGCAAAGCAGAAGAGCCTCTGGGTGAGGCTGGATCTCTCCGCACGCAGGCCGAGTGCTCAGTTCTGGGTGACATGGAAGGGGGAGGCGACTCCACAACGTGGCAGCTGCGCATTGGGGAGTACATGCACACCACATTTTTGCATCTTACACCTTTCGGGCAGGGAAAGCGCAACCACTGCAGGTGCATACATTTTGCTGTGGATCAAACGTGCACCAGAAGGAAAAATAAAAATAAACGTAGCATCCTGGCATGTTGTACAAAAATAATGGGAAACTACAAACGGGCTTTCATGAGAATCCGCACGTGTTTCACTCCAATCTTCCTACACAGACAAATGCTCTGTAAAGGGAATGATCTATAAAGTGACACGCAGTGGGTCAGGATTGGTGGTCTAACACAGACTCTGGACAAACTCACAAAGACAAGAATGGGGCAGGGAGGAAGGGGGACACAGTGAAAAAAGAGGACCCCCTTCCCACACTGCTCATACCCTAATGCCCTCTTGTCGGTCTCCCATTACCATCCTTTCATAGGGTCGTTATCACCAACATCAACCAGCCCCTTTTGCCTTTTCATCTAGACTTGAAACTGCCACCCCCAAAGCATGGCTCTCCATTTACTCCAGCGGGTGCCAGAGATTCGCCGGGAGCCTTTGGGCACCTCCCTCGGTGTTTCCCTGCCCCCAGATTTCCAGAGCGAAAAGATCTGATACAATTGCAACTAGAGATCCGCCAAACTCCAGAACTGTGGCGCACTGAGCTGTCCCTAGACCAACGCAGGATCCCCGGGCAACAAGGAACCCGTCTCCAAAAGAAAGGAAGCCAAACGCATCCGGATCGTGCGCCTCTGAATGCTACTTTTCTGCCCAGCTGTGCCCAGAAACTGCGCTTTCCCTTAGACGACGGGGAGCTCCGGAGCTGCGGTCTCTCCCGAGAGCTCTTTTTGGGGGGAGGGTGTAAGGGGGGGGGTGGAGTAATAACAGGAGATCTTCAGATCAGGCCCTGGGAGCGAAGCGCATCTTACCTGCAGCGGGTCCCACCAAAGCAGGCAAGAAGCACAGGAAGCTCCGGAGCCAAAGCGGGAGCCGCCGCCGCATGGCTCAGCTCCTCCAGGGACGCATCCAGCAGAGGAAAGCGGAATCCTTTTCGCAGCGGCTCCCCAGCAGGGGGGCGGGTCGGCTCCGGGGACCTGCCCCTAGCCGTGGCGAGAGGGAAGGGAGGCGGTCCTCGGGTTCAGCAGGGGAGGGGTGGGGAGAGGGAGAGGCACGCGATCCGGGCAGGCTCCGGCACTTTGGGGAAAGCAACTCCGAGGCGCCGTTTGCTCCCGGGCGAGCGCAGCACTTCTGGAGCGACTCCGAGCCGAGCAAGCACGTCGCTGATGCTGAGGTTGCTCCGGACGCCTGGCTGGTGCTTTGCTCGCCCGGGCGCGATAGCCGAGAAGCCGCCACGCCGTGGAACTTGCTTCAACTCCGTTGCCCCGGCCCCTTTGTCGGGCTGCTGGTTCCCCCAGCGGCGGCTGGAAGAGACGCCAACCCGCCTCGCCCGGAGGACGCGCGGCTCGAGAGGAGTTGGCTGCGGTCGAACGGGATGGGAGGCGGGCGAGGTTTGGCTCCGGCGCCAGCAGCCACGCCGGAGGGACGCGCTGCTTCCCCGCCCCTGTCGCCCCACGGACGGGCAGGGGGGGAGCGCTCTCGCTGGCTCACGCCGGATCAAGTCGCCAGCCAACGCGACTCGACTTGAATCTGGAACCCGCTCGGGGCGCAAGGGCAATTCCGCACGAAATAATCACAGCCCGTTGAGGTCCTCGGTTGCCCGCCTATTCCAGTAATGTTCTTGTTACACGCGTGTATGAGAAGGGAAACGCCTCCGCTAGCGTGCACCGTCGTCATGTGAGAAGGCAGGGTGCGTGTTCTGCCCGTGTTAGAACAAACGCAGGGAGGTGGGAGGGGCAACGCGGCAGCTACGTGCGACCTACGTGCGAACCTGAGGACGAGTCCGACTAAGGGTTTGCTGCTGCTGTTCTACTCTCTCACCCACGGAGAGAACTGTTTGTAGTTCACTAATTGGAAGCTGGCGAAAAGTGAGCTTTCACCATCCAGACGTTCAGTGTGCACGTGTGTGGGATAGCTAGGATCACACCTGTTATGCACCTGACCTCCACTGGTTCCCCTAAAGAACCCTTGCACATAATTGAGCTTTCTCTTCATGATACCCTGGAAAAGTGAGGGTCCTTGTCACATGTGCAGTTTGCACACACACCAGTGTATTCACACATTAAGCCAAAACATGGGGAGCAAGGCAGCAGGCTTGATCCTGCCCTCTCCTGTCCATACACCATCCACTTTTAATATTATGTCCAGAACAAGGTCCCTAACTGCGCCTGAAGAGCCCACAGGTGTACAACTTAGACGTGGGATGGACCTTGTGCACATCTTCAGCTGAAGGTGTGGAGATGGATAGGAGGAATATGGCTGTGACCTCAATTCCACTCTCCACTTGACCCCCATTTTTCACTGTGAGCATCTACATGGAACGATGGCAGTGTATATAGGTGTTTTCCTCCGTCACTGTATGCCCGTGGAGGAAAAGTGACACATGGGATGCAGCCTGAAAAGAATTGCTCCCCTTGGGTAGGTGCAGAGTCTCTAAAGACATTGGGTGGAATTATTTTGCTCATTCAGTGCAACCAGTCTAGGTGGCAGACTACACTGCTTAGCATTCAGCAGAGAAAGCTGTTGTTATTATTCCCTAATGCTGCAAAGGAGAGGTGCTATGACAAGCCATGCCCTTTGATTTGGCAGCCATGCCCTCCAATTCCAGATATGTGGCCTGTGAACTTTGCAATGGATTAAAGAAATGCACTCTGTGTATATTGAAAGACTCTTTCAGTCCACAGGTGAGATAGTCTTCATTTTGCCTTAGGACAGGGGGTTCCATGCTTTAGTTGTTTTTATAAATTTAACCGATGGCACTGATTCTTCCTTATTTTGCATGATCTAGGTATGCGAAAGTCGATTCTGGAGATGGGGCCTGCTTGGTGAACCCTAACTTAAACCCTCTACAGAGGTTAGCCCTGCGGCAGCATCTTGCATTTGCTATGCTTCTGGTTTAGTGCTGAATTAGCAAAACAAGGAGCAAAAAGTGGTCCTTGCAACATGAATGCTGAAGCCGTCACCGTCAGTCTACAGACAAGGATTAGGGAAGCCACTGAGAGGTGTCAGCTTCTTTACACACACACACACACACACACACACACACACACACACACACTCCCCCAATGTAAGAAATAGAGAAATGAATTCTAGAGGTGAAGTTATATGGATGAAGTCTGCTAAAGCAAATACAAAAAAAAAGCATCTTAAAAGGCTAGTGTGCAAAAAGCTTTCAAGGACAAGAGTCCTTTTCATCGGTTTACAATTGCGTAGATCAGAATAAATGCTCTGACTGTTCAATGTCATAAGACTCTTTTTAAAGGAATATGCTTATTATAAGAAAATATCCATGAGGGCTATGGCATGGATCCAGACCAAGTCCTATTTAGAGTAGACCCATTGAAGTTTATAGGCATGAGTCAGTTAAGTTCTTTATTTTCAAAGGGTCTACTGTAGAGGCTGGTTGGCCACAGCCCAATCAGCGGCGGAGCAAGCCAAGTGGGCACCTGGGGCAGCGTGCATGCCCTGCGCCCAGGGGCAGGGCCAGCCGCCCGCGGGGCAGGGCAAACCAGAGCAGGATGCTGTGTGGGGCCTCTGAGGTGTCTGCCTGCCTTCTCCCACTCAGCCGCCCTACAGCTGAGGGGGATGTGGTGGGCGGACCGTTTGGGGCAGCACGGAGCCTGTGGGTGTCCAAGCCACCGCGTCACTCCCAGGAGAGACGTGTGGCTCGGGCGCGGTGAGTGCCACCTGGCATTTTGTCACTCCTCTCAGTGGTAACACCCAGGCCGGCCGCCCCCCCCCCCCTTCCTCTGCCCCTGAGCCCAATATTAGTTGAACCTGAGTTCAGCTAACTTAGTCTGGATCCAGGCCTTATGAACCCATTCTCTCTAGCATCACAGGGAGATAGCAAGATACCTTCTGTGTCTTTGACAGCTATCATTATTATGGACACCGTAAAGACGTAACAGGTGTATTATGGTACAGTCATACCTCGGGTTGAAGTAGCTTCATGTTAACTATTTTCGGGTTATGCTACGCAGTGACCCAGAAGTAACGGAGCGTGTTACTTCTGGGTTTCACCACTCACGCATGCGCAGACGGTAAAAATGATGTCACGCGCATGCGCTAAAGTGGCGAATCGTGACCTGCAGACACACGGGTTGTGTTCGCTTCAGGATGCGAACGGGGCTCTGGAACGGATCCCGTTCACATCCAGAGGTACCACTGTATAAGCTTCAAATGGACCAAAGCCCATTTTCTCAGATGGTTGATTTTGCTGAAACCATCTGCACTATACGGTTAAAACTGTTTCATACCACTTTAAGTAGTCATGGCCAGGGGTGCCATGTCCTTGGGGCCAAGCTCTTTTGGGTTCCCCAATGGCAACAGCAAAGGCCAAGCACCAGAGAGGAAGAGCTGTCAGCCGTTGAAGGCATGCTGGCGCTGCATTTGGCTCTGCCGCAGCTCCTCCAGACATGCTGATGCGATGTCACGTGATGTGCAACAAGCGTGTGATGTCACACACACACACAACGCTGGCTCTCCTAATCTTTGGCACAAGTTGGTGCCTCTGGTCATGTCCTCCTCC
This sequence comes from Podarcis cretensis, assembly GCF_951804945.1. NCBI lineage: Eukaryota > Metazoa > Chordata > Lepidosauria > Squamata > Lacertidae > Podarcis > Podarcis cretensis. Next base: position 33,514,703 of record NC_137185.1, on the reverse strand, counting down.
AAGAATCCTGAGTGCTGAGAGTTGTTAAAGGTAAAGGTAAAGGGACCCCGACCATTAGGTCCAGTCGCGGACGACTCTGGGGTTGTGGTGCTCATCCGAGGGAGCCGGCGTACAGCTTCCAGGTCATGTGGCCAGCATGACTAAGCCGCTTCTGGCGAACCAGAGCAGCGCACGGAAATGCCATTTATCTGCCTGCTGGAGTGGTACCTATTTATCTACTTGCACTTTGACGTGCTTTTGAACTGCTAGGTTGGCAGGAGAGTTGTTAGGAGGCCTCAATTCCCCTCATAAAACTACAATTCCCTGAGTAGTTTAACAGTCAAACCCTCTTCCAAAGGAACTCTGGAAATTGTCACCATGTGAGGGGAATCGTTTGGTCAAATTTTGACCATGAGGTCATTTTTAAAAAGCACATCTGCCAGCCAATCACTAGACCTGTGGGGGTTTTCCTTCTGCTGGGAACAGGCTCGTGAAACCAAAGCTCAGTGCTGGGCTGAAAACCTTTTTTTTAACAGCTTCATGCTGCTCTTTAAACCTCCAGTTTTGAAAGGCTCAAAGAGCAGCATGGCGCTGTTAGCAAACCTGCTTGCCCCCATGCTTCTCTTTAAGTCCCTACAGTCAGTTTTTCAAGGTGCAACATCACCTGGCATCACTATAATGTCAGGTGATTGGCAAGTGGGCAACCCGACCCACCTGTCAAATTTGGCCTTCCAGGGGTGGGGAGTTAAAAGATTCAAACCCACCCAAACTGGCTCTGAGTTTCAGTGCCTAGCCCAGAGTTACATTATGATATGATACGATATGATATGATATGATATCTTTGTTGTCATTGTCCCATACAGAACAATGAAATTGAAAAATCTGCATAAGACATTCAAAAACCCCTAAAAACCCTGAAACCCCATTTTAAAATACAATACAGTGGTACCTTGGGTTACATACGCTTCAGGTTACATACGCTTCAGGTTACAGACTCCGCTAACCCAGAAATAGTGCTTCAGGTTAAGAACTTTGCTTCAGGATGAGAATATAAATCGTGCTTTGGCGGCGCGGCAGCAGCAGGAGGCCCCATTAGCTAAAGTGGTGCTTCAGGTTAAGAACAGTGTCAGGTTAAGAACGGACCTCCGAAACGAATTAAGTACTTAACCCGAGGTACCACTGTATACTCCTATAGAGACTCCTTATACTGCGTTTAAGTTAGGATAAAGCAGATGGAGAGGCCATAGTCCAATAATGGATACTTCATGAGCCAAAGATCCCACCCAGCTTCATCCTGTTCAGAGTCCTGTTCACCGCTGAGTATTTTCCACTCAGCATTTTCCCTTCACAGAATATCAGGTACCAGGTATAAAAGTGACCTCTGCCTGAGACCTGGATAGCCTCTGTTGCCAGCAAGTACAGCTAGTTCTAAGGTAGCTGGACCAATACCCTGGATCACCACAAGGCATCTTATTAAATTCTTACCTCGGGGGAGATGAATGTACTCTCCTCGCAATGACCAATTGGCTTTACAAAACCTACACCTATGCACCTGACTTTTTTTTTTCTCCCTTTGAAATTTCTGGGGGCAAGGAGAAAAGAGTTTCCCCAACTTCCTCAGCTGGTTTGATAATATTGCTCCATGGATCACTTGTATAGTTTGGGAGGTCGTGGCAAATGCTTGGCCTAAATTGACCTTCCCTGTAATATGAAGCCATTCGTTTTTGTCCTTGCAGAAACAGAAACAAATCAAACCGGGACGCAGGTACCCACTTGCCCTGCAGACCTGGTGATTCTGATGAAGAGAAACCACAGCTAATGAGCTGGCAAGTGTCATCTGCTAACTTGTGCAACAACTCATTAAGGGCAGGCCTGGGACCCTGCCCCACCCCCATCACCACCCAGGTAATTAAAAAGCTGCATGTCAATAAACAAGACACACACACCTCCCCCCCTTTTTTTTAGTTATTATGACTGTGGTTGTGCCATGCCAGGGTGATGCACAAATTAAACACATGTATACACACCAAAGCTAAACTGTCAACTCTCAAGGCTTGCATAAATGACAGCTAAATTGGTTGGGGGGTTTCCAGAAAGAAGAGAAATCAGGTGAGAATGTGCATTTGATTTGAAAATATGCATTAATGTTCGCAGTTCGCACACTCCGGGCTGCCATCAGAATCCAGGTAGCGAGCTCCCTTGCGGCTGATTTTCCAATGTGCTCTTTTAAATGGAAGTGAAAGACTCAAAGAGGAGGGGATACCAAGCGATGTAGGAGTTTTAAGGAGCAAGCATCGTTGTCTCTTTTGGACTCCGCCACCTGCACTAATTGTAGAAGCATGAAAGGATACAAAAATTGCATCCTCAGAAACCCTGGCACTTCAGGCTAAAGGGTGGGTAATAAATCAAATTATCGTCATCATTTCTGAGCCTTCTCCTCCCCTTCAACATCTCCCCTGCTATCAGGACATTTTGAGGTGATGCAGTTTAATATAAACACCAAGATTTTTCCAGGTTATGACAAGTAGCCTCCTCTCTCACACACACAATGCCTCAGGCCCTTGTGAACCTTCTGTCCTCTGTCTGTGGACTGCCCTTCTCTTCCATCTCAAGATACACTTCTTTCAACTCAAGTCTCAGCCTGTGCTAAGCTGAGGTCAGCGCTTGGTCAGCAGGTACCATCGCTCAATATATTTTTTTGGGGGGAGGGGTGTAGTTCTACACTTGATTAATCCTCTTTTAAGCAACGCTATTACTTTTTAAACGTGTCACCACTGTTCATGTGACCTTTAACCCCTCAGAAGAAGCCCGGCAGGCTTTGCCCTGGCAAATGATATATCCATCTTTTATGTACCTTTCTGTAACAGTATCTAATGCAGACTTAAGATTCCTGCCTTGTGATAAATACCAATCACCCAGGTTTTCAGTTTCTGGAAGAGCGAAAAGAAAAACAGTTTCTGCACAAATTTTCCTCCCCCCCCCCGCCCCCATCAGCCTCTTTTCCCATTTCAAATGGGGGGGGGGAGCCTGCAAGAGTGATGGAAAGGAACAGAATAGCTGTTGATGAACGAAAGGCAAAGATGAAATCTGTTGCAATGTCGACAGACTTGAATATAAAAATGGAACTGACATTCGTCAGCTAAAGAAATCAGACAGATTATTCACCCATTCTTCTTATTCTGCCACCAAGTCACAGGCCAGGAGCTGCTTCAGGGATCAATCCTGCTTCTTTCTTTCTTTCTTTTCTCTCTCTCCCCCCCTTTCTTTTCTTCTGAAAAGTACTAAAATAGATCAAGATGGAAATTGCCATTTTTATAGCACAAGGTTCTCTCTGCAGAAGGTTTTGGCCAAATAATTAAGTATCCAGCAATTGTAGAAACTTGCAGGGAATTAATGTTCATCAGTTAAGCCAAGAATGTGATAAAAATGCAAATCTGTTACTAAATTAACAGAGAGCACCAGCCTCCAGGTATAAAGAGGAGTGATTTCGGCATTAAATCGAGGTGCCTGGCTTATTGGAGCCCCACATGAATGAAAATTAGGGGCTTGCCAATGCTAACGATGCAGGAATGGAGGTGATTCCACCATTCCCTTGCAATTGACCTTGGGGTGGGGCAATCCACCTGAAATATGTCTTAGGAAAGAGCAGGGAAGAGTAAGATTATTTCAATCAATGGCACCATTGTATAGAATAGGAATGGAGAACCTTTGGTCCTCCAGATGATGTTGGACTCCCAGCTCACACCAGTCCTAACCAGCATGACCAATGATGGGAGATGGAGCCTAGTAACACGTATTGGTGTGCGGGGGTTGAGGACAAAGACCCTTCCCCCTTTGGAAAGATGGACTCAGACTATATGGTATCAGTAATCGGATGACCACAGGTTCCCCACCTCTGAGAAAGAAACTGGTTGTGTGCAATAAGGAGCATTGCTCAAAAGTTGTCAAGGTGTTGCCTTCAGGGTTAGTTATAGAGCGCCATACAACTCAGATGCAGAAGGACATTGAAACATTTCCGGATCAGGCCAAAGGTCCATCCAGCCCAGGGGTGAGGAACTTGTGGCCTTCCAGGTATTTCTGGATTCCAGCTCCCATCATCCCACCCAGCATATCCAATGGTTGGTGTAACGGAGCTGAACTCCAGCCACATCTGGAGAGCCACAGGATTCCTCCTCCCTCCCCGATCTAGCCCAACATGGTATTTCCCATAGTAGCCAACCAAATGCCTCTGAGAAGTCCCCTTTGAACTTGAAAGATTGGTAGACATAACCTTGAATTTGAAGCTCCCTATGCTACTAGACAGCATCTTAAAAAGCAGAGACATCACCTTGCCAACAAAGGTCCGTATAGTTAAAGCTATGGTTTTCCCAGTAGTGATGTATGAAAGTGAGAGCTGGACCATAAAGAAGGCTGATCGCCAAAGAATTGATGCTTTTGAATTCTGGTGCTGGAGAAGACTCTTGAGAGTCCCATGGACTGCAAGAAGATCAAACCTCTCCATTCTGAAGGAAATCAGCCCTGAGTGCTCACTGGAAGGACAGATTGTGAAGCTGAGACTCCAATAATTTGGCCACCTCATAAGAAGAGAAGACTCCCTGGAAAAGACCCTGATGTTGGGGAAGATGGAGGGCACAAGGAGAAGGGGACGACAGAGGATGAGATGGCTGGACAGTGTTCTCGAAGCTACCAGCATGAGTCTGACCAAACTGCGGGAGGCAGTGGAAGACAGGAGTGCCTGGCGTGCTCTGGTCCAGGGGGTCACGAAGAGTCGGACACGAATAAACGACTAAACAACAACAACATGCTACTAGAATCTGGTGGCAACCAATTCTATAAATGCATGATGTTCTGTGTGAAGAATTTCCTTTTGCCTGCCCTAAAACTCTTACTGATCAGTTTCATTGGATGACATGCCCCCCAAAATTCTAGTATTATGAGTGGGAGAAAAACTTATCTCTATCCACTTTCACTGTGCAGTGCATAATTCACACCTGACTCCTACCAGTCTGATGTGGTCGGGCCCCTCATCTAAGGCTGGTGTCAACGCTATTGACACCCCGCAGAGAAATAATCAGGATAGGAGCCACAAGGGGCGTTCTGGAAAGAGTAGGAAAGCATCATCTCACACAGTTGTGCCCTCAGGAAGGTCTGGGATTTCTGCAGGAAGTAATAATGAAGAAAATATTGCTTCTTCAGAGTGGAGATGGGGGGGATGCAGTTCACTTCATATTTTAATGAAAACCGCCTAGTTCATATTTCCCAAAACAATAGATGACCTGAAACACAACTTTGAAATCTGCAGTTCTCTTAAAAACTTTTGTGGCACGGCTCTCCAAGCAAAGAATGTACCCATTGCTATAGTATTCATGGGGAAAGTTCACAAAAATGCATATATATCTGGGAAAATAACATACAGATATGCATAAAATTGGGGGAAATTACTTACAGAAATAGATTGCATTAAAACTGGTTCACTGGAATAAATGTTAAAATGCTAATGAATTCTTGTAAAAACTTTTTTAAAAAAAGCAAACTGAACTTAAAGATTGGGAAAATGAAAAACTGAAGTCAACAACTTCATCCATGCTTATCCACAAGTGAAGATCCTAGTTATCCAGAGGTCGATGAGCTTCCTATTATTTCCAAGTCCCCCAGAATTGATATCGCTGTCTTCTGCCCTCCCCATAATTGCCTGCAGCATCGCATGGAGTGTCATAGAGGTGCCAGCTAGTTCCACAGCTGTTTTTATTGCTTTGTCTCGACTCAAGTAACAAGTGAAAGAGCAAAAAAGGGGAATAGAGCGCCTTTATGTATGTGCAAACTGCCCCCCCCCTCAGTCACAGAATAAATACAGTCATCTCCCACCACTCAGATGAGATCGGGGACAAGGTGCTGTATGCATAGCAGAAGGTACAACATCCAGGCAAGCTTGAGCCTCATCAAACCTCACTTCTCAGGGGTAAGTGGGTAGTGGGACGTGGGTGGCGCTGTGGGTTAAACCACAGAGCCTAGGACTTGCCAATCAGAAGGTTGGCGGTTCGAATCCCTGCGATGGGGTGAGCTCCCGTTGTTCGGTCCCTGCTCCTGCCAACCTAGCAGTTCGAAAGCACGTCAAAGTGCGAGTAGATAAATAGGTACCGCTCTGGCAGGAAGGTAAATGGCGTTTCCGTGCGCTGCTCTGGTTCACCAGAAGCAGCTTAGTCATGCTGGCCACATGACCCGGAAGCTGTATGTCGGCTCCCTCGGCCAATAAAGCGAGATGAGCACCACAACCCCAGAGTCATCCACGACTGGACCTAATGGTCAGGGGTCCCTTTACCTTTACCTTTTACAGGGGTAAGACTGAAGCTCAACTAGCCTAACATCCTATCTCAGCTTGTAAGCTGTCTCTCTAGAGGGGAGAGGGAGCCTCTCTAGGCTTGTAAGCTGTCATAAACATGGGCTTCCATGAAGGTTGGGTGAATAAAGGGATTCATCTCGGTTTAGGGTTAGGGTGGGACTGAGCTGCTAGATCTCACTCAGCCCAGGATGGAGGCAGGCCGAGTCCTGCAAAAGGAAGTTTTTATATCTCGTCTCCTAATATGAGCAAGTTCCAGTAAGAAGGTTATGAAAACCAGCTCCTCCAGGATTATGCTTTATCAGTTATTAGAGCCCTCCTCTGTTATGGGAATCTTCGCTCGTGATCTTACTGTCCCCAGACAGGAAGGCACCAACAAATCCTGGTGCTATTCCATTTCTGAGAAGATAGGAAGCTGCTGTGTACCAGGTCAGACATTTGGTCTAGGTGGCCCAGTACTGTGACTGACAGTGGCTATCTGGGGTGTCAGATGTGTTTATGCAGGTTGGGGTGAGAAGGGGGCGACAGAGGACGAGATGGTTGGATAGTGTTTTCGAGGTTACCAGCATGAGTCTGACCAAGCTGCGGGGGGCAGTGGAGGACAGGAGTGCCTGGCGTTCTCTGGTCCATGGGGTCACGAAGAGTCGGACACGACTAAACGACTAAACAACAACAACAAAAGTATGGTGGGGTGGGGTGGGGTCCTCCATATCCCCTACTACCTGATCCTTTTCACATGGGAGATGCCAGGGACTGGGAGACAATTTTGGTCTGAAAGGAGAAAAAATAATAATAGAACCGTACAATTGGACAAGGCCACAAGGCTCATCTAGTCTAACCCCCAGCAATGCAGCAATTTTTCATCCAATGTGGGATTGAACCCACAACCCTGGGATTAAGAGTCTCTTGCTCTTCTGACCAAGCCATTATCTATTAAGCAAAAAGAAAGAGGAAGAATGAACAAACTTGGGACCTTTGCATGCAGAAGACATGTGCTCATCCTCTGACCTGGGCCTCCCCTCCATTTTCATGAAATAAATGCCTCTTTTCATCAAGTGTCTGAGGCCTGATCCAAGCTTTCAAACAAGCAGCATGATGGGTAACACTTAACATGAAGAATATATCATCTTAGAGGAGGAGGGGGGAAATGCTGAACGTTTATATAGCACTCAAGTGTTGGAAGTCCTTCATATGCCTTACATAGTTGCGAACTTCACAATTACTATTTACCACAATTCTTATAGTTATTGATTTGAATTGCTATTGTTGCTGCTGCTGCTAAACTCTTATAAAGTGCTGAATATTTTCCAAGTGATATAAAGTACGTATATGGAAAACTAAAGCAGTCCTTGCCTGCAGGCTCCCAATATAATAAGATGTGATACAAAAAGGAATAAGGAACAGGTTCCTCAACTCTCCAGGGCGGATCTGAGGGGGGCATGGGGAGGGTATAGAAGGGGTGTTGTTGTTTTCAGTTCTGCAAGTAGAAATCCTTGTGCTGATGGAACATGTTAATTGGATACCTGCCCCGTTCTCACAGTGGCCAACCAGATGCCCACGGGAAGCCCCCAAGCAGAACCTGAGTGTAAAAACATTCTCCCCACCTGTGATTCCTAGCACCTGGTATGCAGATGCATGCCCCCATCAGAAAATACTATCCTCAGAAAAGACACACACAGTGGCAGCATAGGCTTTGGGATCTAGATGCTCCGTAAATTCCACACTGGGAGGGCTCAGACACATTCGTTTGCTGTGCACCATCAGAGAGTCCTCATGCAGGTTTCCATTTGCATTCAGAAGGCCACTGTCAGAGACCAAGCTGAGGAGAGCTACTCTGATAAGGAGCCTCCCCCTCCCCCTGCTCCTGACCAGGATCATGAAGCTGACCAGGAACAGTGGAACAGTATAGATTTGGAGCAGCGGTTTGCAGAGGGACATAGTTCAGAAGACAACAGCTGGGCAGAACTGAGTGGGGAACAGCTAGAAGAAGAAGAAGAACAGGGAGAAGAGAATTAACAGACTCCCTTTCGCTGGAAAGTGTCCAAACGATCAGTCCAAGGTCACGGAGAGCAGATAAGGTAGCTACACAGAAGGCCAAATGGTTGTGAGATCAGGTTGCCAGATGAGAAAGTGACGGGGGTGGCTCGGGGGGAAGTGGGTGGAAACTTTAATTGGGAGCACCTTTCCTCCGAGAATGGAGTCTTTGTTCTTTCTCTGTGAACATTAAAAACCTCTTTAACTGGTAAGAGAATATTTTCGCTTTTTTCTGCTTATCCACGGCCAACGGGAGGGAGGAAGCAGCTTCCCCAAAGCCTGACAGCCACCCCTGTTCATCTCCACCACAGGACAGTATGAAACACTGTCCCATCCATAGCTGCCATCTTCTTAATGTAATTGGAGGGCTCTGCGCACCACCCTGACGATGTTACGACGTTGGGCGGAGTGAAACATAGCAGTGACGTGGCCCCAGCAGCTCCTTCTGAGCCAGGGGTCGGGGCAGCGCATGCCCAGGCAGATAGTTGGTGGTGGTATCAACAGCATGGTCAGGCTTCTTGCTCTGCCTGCCTCTCTTCCCTCCTTCCCTCATGTGCCGGCCAGGCGCCTGCCTCTCCAATGCCCACTGCCAGTGCCTGCTGGCCAGGTGCTTTCATCAGTGCTCTGGCTGCAACTATGGTATTTGGGGGGTGGCCCCCAAAGAGGCTGTTGCCCCCACCACCTTCTTTGCTGGCTTGCCCACCTGCCCATGTCCTCCTTGGCTGCTCTGTGCCAAGCCCCATGGAGGGAAGGATCAAGCAAGCAAGGGATGAAGGGACAGGCAGGGTGGGAAAAATACTGTGGGGGTTGAGCCCCCAGAGGAATTGGGGGGGGCAAGGTATCCCAGCTCCATAGAGTTGGCAGGTATGGCTGCATCTACTCATTTTGGTCTTGTGCAGTAGCCTTCAGCTAGTCTCTGCATCTTCCTTTTTGTGTGTGCCCCCCCCCCCCGCAATGTGATCTTGTGGCATTTGTGCTGGGTGTGCAAGCCCCCCCCCCATTCTTTTATTCATGGAGGCTGTTTTTCACCAACAGAATATTGGAGCCCTCATTACTGTCTCAAGGAATCTATTAACTAGTAGTTAACAGTACAAAACGATCCAATTTGCCCTGCCCAAACCATGTGTGATCTAAAATACAACCATCCTTCAAATTTTGCAATTCTCCTAATTTTACAGAGCAAATCTGCAAGCAAAATAGGCACATGAAAGCTTGCATATCAAGGGAAAATATGCACAAATACAGATACAGAAAATAGCATGCAAAATTGCATTATGTTAGGTGAACTTGTGTGCAAAAATGTGTAGGTTAGGCAAAATTGTGTACAAAAATGCATATATTAGGAGTAATGCCCACAAAAATGCAAACAGATATTCATGGATTTTTGTTTTTGTTTTTAAGCAAACTGAAGTCAAAATGGGGAAAAAGAGAATGTGAGAGAAACCAAGGGTGACAGATTCATCCAGCCCTGCTTTTAACTTTTGGAGCTCAGCAGAAAGTGATATTCGTAACACACCAGACTTGTAAATGCCCTCAGACTGCAGAATGATTTCTCCTCCAGGTGGATGTTCTATATTCTGAATCATAACATTGCCTTTTTATCACAGCTTCAAACACTTTTGATTCTGCATATTTGGTTCATTTTAAGCCAATTAAAGACACTTGTGAGAACAAGCACCGAGTGATTTCTAAATTCCTCACTTAGCCGTCTAGGAAAATTTCAGCCTCATCATTCATCGTCAGTCTGCAGGAGCTGGAGCTGATCCCATCTATAATTTCCTCCTTGGTTCTGAGTTCCATGTGTCCAATGCTTTTACGCCATCTTCATAATGAAAGTATATAGCTGCCTTAGCTCATTCTGTTGAAATAGCACATCGCAATGCTACCTCTTCCCTTTTGCGCTGCCCTGTGTAAATCTTAGCCATCAATTTTTGACATTCTAATTATGGGACTCCAAACAGTTATGCTCAGTAGATCATAATCCCATCTCATAGCTTCACTACTCGAACTCTCTCGTTTCCATTCTCCTTCCTCTTCTGTATAGAAATGTAGGTAAATTAATATCCCTTTCTATTAAGTTTTTTATATTTTTTTTGCTGCAGGATGATGTCACCATTTGGCTTATTTGGGATGCTTGGAAATCTATACCGCACTTTTCATCTCAGCTCCTTGTCCAGCCTTAACTTGAACTTCCTGATCTAATTATTTTAATCGCTCATTTAAATGTTTCAATTGTTATGCTTTTTGACAAGCTTGTTTTATTGCATATTTTAATTATGGATGTTTCACTGGAGTGTGTGTGTGTGTGTGTGTGTATGTGTGTGTCAATTATGCACAGATAGTTTATAATTGATTTTGTACTTGTAAACCACTTAGAAGCCATTTTGGTCACATAAGTGGTATGGAAATTAATTAACAAGAACTCGGTTTGAACCCTGCTAACGTGAGCCACAGGAGCCAAGTTCCATTCACATGGTCGCTTTTGGTGATTGATCTCTAGCCATAGTAACTGGAGGGTTTTGATGGACTGAAAGTGTTTGGGGTCAAATCGTTGTCTGAAATGGTAAGCCAGAGAGGGGGAGCCTGTGGTCTTACACAAGTCACATCCAGGATGGCCAAGAGTCAGGGATGATGGGAATTGTAGTCATCTGGAAGGCCACTAGTTCCTTGCCCCCATGGGCTTGTAAACTGTCATAAACATGGGCTTCCATGAAGGTTGGGGGATTAAAGGAGGACTAAAGGGATTCTAAAATGAGGGGCACATTCCCATTCTCTTTGCTCCTATCACCCAACTGGTTCCTGCTAGTACTTTGTATGTAGCAGCTGAAGGATAACATAACAAGGGATAGACGTATCCATCAGCTTTGTTTTCTCACACTTTCTCATTTGTCCAGTATTCAGCGGGTCACATTTTCACAAGAGTTTGGGATTCTTTTAAAGTCCTCCTGAAAATTCACCAGCCTTTTAGTGTGAATTTCTCATAAGACACACATTTGTGTGTGCAATATTGCTCAATATACACATTTTTACAAATCAAGTAGAAATGCACTTTTGTATGCTGTTTTTACAAATATATGCATTTCAACACACATTTTACCCCAATATATGCAATTATGTACATTAGTTGGCTGAAGAACTGCATTGCAAAATTTGGAAAAGTGTAAATTTCACAGGGTGGTTATGTGAATTTTGGTTCATGTGTTGTTTTGGAAAGTATACATTGGGTAAGTTTGCTTCTGAATGCAAACAGAATCAAATTACTCCCAAATCTCTAAACATAATGCAGGATAGTGTCCTCCAAAGGGCTAAATTGGACAAATAGGATCTCAGTTTGTAATTTGTTTATTTTAAAAAAGCAGTCAATGGTGGGGGCAATTGGATTGAACCTATCAGCACAGGGGTAGGGGAAAATAGGAATCTGTCTTATAGCAACTTATATCATTGGTCCATCTTGCCTAGCACTGATTGGTGGTGGCTCTCTAGGGTTTCACACAGGAGCTATTTCCCAGCCATACCTAGAGATGCCAGGGACTGGACCTGGGACCTTTGGTGTGCAAAACATGTGCTCTGCCACTCAGCTACAGCTCCTCCCTGACCCATAGGAACATAGGAAGCTGCCTTATACTGAATCAAACCACTGGTCCATCTAGGTCAGCCTTTCTCAACCTTGGGTCACCTGATGTTGTTGGACTACAATTCTAAAATGAGGGGCATTCCAGCTAGCAGTACCAGTGGCCAGGGCTGGGGGGGGGGGGGAGTCCAACAAAATCTGCAGACCCAAGATTGAGAAAGGCTGACCCAGGTCCATCTCGTATTGACTGGCAGCGCCTCTCCAGTATTTCAGGGAGGAGTCTTTCCCAGTCCTACCTGATGCTGGGAACTGAACCTGGGGATTGATACGACCCTGTCCTACGCACCATAGTTCTGATAAAAATATCCCCACCAGTTGTTACATATCCTACACTATCAGTATCTCTCCTTCTGTTTCAATGGGGCCAGCAGCATGGAAGCAAGTTAACTGTGCTACATCTGCAACCTGAAGTTCACACTAGAACATACTTGACAGTTCTTTGAGGAAGGAAAGGTCACTAATGGAAGACTACAGTGGTGCCTTGCAAGATGAAAATAATCCGTTCCGCGAGTCTCTTCATCTAGCGTTTTTTTCGTCTTGCGAAGCATCCCTATTAGCGGCTTAGCGGATTCGCGCTATTAGCGGCTTAGCGGCTATTAGCGGCTTAGCGGCTATTAGTGGCTTAGCGGCTTAGAAAAAGGGGGGGGAAGGGAAAAAACTCGCAAGACTCACAAGACGTTTTCGTCTTGCGAAGCAAGCCCATAGGGAAATTCATCTTGCGAAGCGCCTCGAAAAACGGAAAACCCTTTCGTCTAGCGGGTTTTTAGTCTTGCGAGGAATTCGTCTTGCGGGGCACCACTGTAATTACAAATTGTCTTTGGGGTGGTGTTGTCTTCAGATACCAACCACAGAACACCTGATAACGTTTGAACATCACTGGTGGGAGGGACCACAATTTGGTGGTGGGGTACACCCTTGGCATGCAGAAGGCTCCAGGGTCAGTCCCTAACACTTCAAATAAAATGATCAGGAGGCAGATGATGAGAAAGATTTCTGCCTTGAGATCTTAGAGAGCCGCTGTCAATCAGAATATACAGATGGACCAGTATTCTGACCTAGTAAAAAGCAGATTCCTAGGAAATTAGCACCTTACCACAAATCTTTTGGGAAGGTACATGGTAGCATGCTGGAGTATTCCCTAGCGCAAGGATAGGAAACCTGTGGCACTCTAGATATTTGGTTGGACTACAGCTCCCACCATCCCTGACCATTGACCATGTTGACTGGGGGCTGATGGGAGTTGGAGTCCAACAACATCTGGAGGGCCACAGGTTGTCCATCCCTGCAATAGGGGAATGTCCAATATATATATTTAAGGTAGTTGAAGATGGAAAACACACTCCTCCAGTAACAATGCATCCTATTGTCCCAAGGCACCCCTCCCTACATCACCTCCTCATCTCAGCACCTATTGGCTCCCACTCATGTCAAGCATCCTTTGGACTCCATCCATTGCAGCTGGCCCTTCAGAACTCAAGATGACAAGCCTAATGTTCAGTGGGGGGTGGGGGGTGTAATAACATCTCTAATTACAGGAGAGGCATCCAGAGATCTTTCCAGATTCTTCCTTAATTGAGCCATTTTAAAAGGGAAACTGTCAAACGCTACACACTTTCGTTTGATTGCAATCGTCTTCTGAAAGCCTGGAGATGTAATTCCTCTCCCTGCTGTTTTCATCCCTTTCCATTTGACAGGCGATGCTATTTTCCCTCCTCTCCTTGGGAAGGCTGAGCCAACATTTCTCTACCTCCTTCGTTCGTTTCTTTGTGGAGGGCACCAGGACCGCAGGATAATGCCAAGATAACACTATTGTGAGCCTAGGTCCAATATACCACCTAGCTGCCTCTTTCTTCAGCAAAACACAACCCCTCACCGGCCCCAAACATAAAGGCTAATTTTGGCATGGTTTAATAGCACAGTCTGGTTCAATGGCCATGTACATTGGTGACGCTTCACTGATTTAAAAGGGATTACACTAGTGTAAATGGAGTCCCACGTAAACTGCTCAGAATAACAGAAGACCATGATCTGCAATACTGATTTATATATGAAGATAGGCAAAGATGGTGGTGATGAAGAAGATAACAGACACCACTAATCCATTATACTGACACCCCACCCTGGAGACGAAGGCTCCACGTCAGTGGGAAAGGATTGAAGTATGTACAAAGCAGCCCCTGAGGTCGCAAAGATAGATTTCTCCGCTTCAGTGCACTGCAAGGAATTCAAAGCTACAGTCCTGCAATGCTAGGGCTGTCCCACTGACTTCTATGGCTCTGGTCCAGAATAACTGGTTTGAAGATCGCTGCCAAAACAGAAACCCAGAAACTGGAAATTGAAATGCCTATATCTCCCCTGGGAGCAAGGTTTTTCTCTAGCAATGCCAAGTGGCTCCTCTGCCAAGGACGTTGCTTGGACCGATTTTACACAGCACGAGTTATAATTACATTCTCGGGGAAACAAACAAAGTCAGTTGACAGTCCGTGTGTCAAATGAGCCCCATGAAAGAAGTCAGTTCTCTAAGCTTACAGTAATGTTACTGCACCTATAAGCCATATCTCTCTCATGCCAATATGTTCCAATGACGCAACTGACCATGGTCAAAGTTTTAACTAGTTCAGCTCAATATGAATGGAAGCCCTGGGCAGTATTCAACTAACACATGTCATCAGTGCAAGGATTTCTACGTGTGCAATGGGACTTTCTCCCCCTCCTCTCCCCACATGCAACCTATATCCTCCCCAAATCTGCTTCAGAGGGTTTGGGAAACCCCTGGGACAGATTTTGGTGCGGTGTTCGGGGAAGAAAAGGGAAGAATGTTCCACTGCTCATCAGAGGCGCCATCTCACCCTCAGAGTTGTGGGTGCCCATTGCCATAACACAGTCACATGACATCACAAGCCCATGCCTGCATGTACACGCACTATGTGCAGGTGTGTGCATGTAACATTAGATATCTGTGCTGCAGCGGCAACAGTGGCACCTCTTCTTCCTCCTCTCCATAGCCAGCGAAGCACCCTTTTCTGCAGGGAGGGACTTGGACACAGAGGCAGAGAGACTCTACTTCCGTATCCAAGCTCTCCCCTCCTGGAAAAGGATACCTGTCTGTCTGTCTGTCTGTGGAGGATGGAGCTGAACTGCTTCTCTCTCGGAGACAGCGCCACTGCCACCTGCCAGCTTTCCTCATCGACTTTGTGGGTGCCCAGCCCCCACAACTGTATTATTGTGGGTGCTCAGGCCCCCACGGCCCCCTGGAGTTGGCTTCTATGCTGCTCATGAAGAAATCCTTGCCCTGATGGTACGTTCATATAATACTGTGTCGGATCTGCCAACCGCTCAGTTACACTGGCTAGAGAAAATTAGTCAAGCTATTTTCATTTCAGTTCATGCAGTTTGATGTTTCACAGGAATTTAAAACTTAAACAAAGAGTCCTATTGCACCTCAAAGGCTAGCCAATTTATTACGGCTTAAACTTTCATGGACCGAAGCCCACTTTTGTCAGATGAAAATAGGATGGAGGATCTTGAGAAGCTATTTGCACACAGCTCTAGTTCAAGCAGCCTGTAACATAAGCTTGCTGTGGTTTGCAAGTAACTGCGTGGATAAAAACAAGATACTCGCTCTTTGTCCAGAGCAAGCGAGAGGACCCTACACCAACAGCTTTCCGTTCAGATTCAAGGTACATCACGGCAAAGTTGGATCCACTCCTGAAAACACACTTTCCCAGCCAGCAGAACCCACCAAGTATTTGATATTACCGAATCAGCCTTCCAGTCTAATAAGACACTCAGAACCGTGAGAAGAAAACACGTTCCCGAAGAATGGAAGTTCTCAGGCCCAACATTCATTTCCAAATTGCTTGCGATGCACGGTCATTTGTGGATATTAACCCCCCTCAAACAAAATTTCAAAATCTCTCCCTCTTTTGTGCATCTGCTATAAATCCACGATGAAAATAGGTTGTAGAAGGAGCCTGGGGGATTTAATTTAATGTGGCATCGTTCTAGGAAAGGGATTGGCAGTTTGGCCAGTTTGCAACCTGTTCCCATTAGCTGATGGCATGCTTACTTGACAACCTGACCTTGATTAGTGCTGAACAGCTAAAAGGGATTTGAGGCTACAATCCTAAGAACCAGGGGCATTGCTTGGTTATTAAAAGACCTGGGGCACTAGACTATGCCACAGATTTGTATAAAATTTGTGCATGCTAATTTATATGTATAGGTACAAATTTGGGCCTCTGAGCAAATTAAGGTGGTGGTTGGCCTGCTAGCAGCTCCCCAGCACTGCATTTTGCAGTGCATTGAGCTGCCCTCTACACAAAGTTTCTTAAGACAATTAATAAGGGACAAGAGATGCAGCCAGCAAAACCCACCAACATGAAAACTCACCCGTCCCCTAGTGCAAGAACATTTGCACTAGTGGACAAAGAATGCTGGATATAGGCCATGATGTCTTTTTCTTCTTCATTGCCTGGTGTTTACCTGCACCAAGGACAAGGCAGAAAGATTAAGATGCTGATCTGACATCAGATTGATTACACTAAACTTCAGTCCTGACACTTAGCTGTGGATGTGTGTGCTGGGGGAGAAGTAAGCCCCATTTAACTCAGTGGGAATCTTCATAAATGTGTATAATACCGGGCTGCACAGCACATTTAATAGCAAACTGTTTCCTGATTTGTGGCTGCAGCAAGGACGAAATGGAAGTCAGATCTTTGGTCCATTTAGCTCAGTGTTCTCCACATACTGACTGAGCTCCAAGATTTCAGAAAATGGTCTTCCTCCATCCCTATCTGGAGATGCCTGGGACTGAATCTGGGATCTTTTGTTTGCAAAACAGATGCCCTACCCCTTCACTAAGGCCTTTCCCCCAATTTGGCTGAGCAATAGAGAATTAACCCTAAAACTCATAAATAAGTGGTACCTAACCCCTAGGAAGTTGGCAGTGATAAATCCTGGCACCACACCAAATTGCTGGAAGAGCTACCCCACACAGTACATATCTCCACATGTAGTGGGGATGTACAAAAATACAGCCCTTCCGGAATTGGATATTCCAGAAAACTAATAAAATAACAAAACAGCAGTTTGAAGTCAAACCAGAATTAGCTTGCAAAACTTAAAAATTGGAAAAGCAGCAGCGTCCCAACTAAAACAGACTGGTTATCTAAAATGATGGAATACTTCCATATTGCCGAACTAACAGGGAGGATAAGAGGAGACATGGTACAAAAAGTGAATAAGGCGTGGGCTATCTTTAAAGAATACATCAAAATTTATGTGGAAAAAGTAGAATTTATATGTGGAAGAAGCAGAATACATATATGGCTGGACTTGTGATCCTTTCATATAGCCAAGGGAGATTGTTAACTTCTGGCCTGGGATCATGGGATTTCACTGTCAGTTACGTGACTTTTATAACAGAAATACACCACTATCATACAAAGAAATACAGACTAAACTAGGAAACTTGCAAACCCCTTGGCTGCTACTCCACCAAATCTGCACTATATATATATATATATATATTTGTAAACCGTAAACCCAGTTACCCAGTAAGGCAGCCACAAGACCACCAGCCCCATTTGAAAGGCTTGTAATATCCAATGAAGTATATATCTGCAATCTATAAAATTCTACTCAGTGCATCGGTGGGTTCACTTGACCCTATTAAACATCATTGGGAAAGTGATTTCAGCTATGAACTTGACCTAGGTCAATGGAATAGACTTTGGACAAAAAAATGCTTTGAGTCTATTTTGCTGAGCAATAGAGAATTAACCCTAAAACTCATATATAAGTGGAACCTAACCCCTAGGAAGTTGGCAGTGATAAATCCTGGTACCACACCACGTGGCTGGAGGGGCTGCCCCACACTCAGTACATATCTCCACATATGGTGGCAAGGTACAAAAATCCAGCCTTTCTAGAATTTGATATTCCAGAAAATTAATAAAATAACAAAACAACAATTTGAAGTCAAACCAGAAATAGTTTTATTAAATTTAAACATAAATTATTATCTTCACTTTGAATCCCCTCTCCCACGTTCATCAGTATACAAATACTTTATGTTGTTTCATTGGTAACATAAAAGGAAAAATGATTATTGCTCATACTTAATCTAAGCACAACTACAAGGTCTCCTGATTAGGCATTTTAGCTATGTGATGTTGAATGTCTGTTCTGTCCTGTTTCCCTTTTGTTTTGTTATTGCTTATATTTAAAATACTCCATGAACCAAGAACTTGAAGACTGCCCACTAATAATGAACCATATGTCTTAGATGTCGCTGCAAATTTATTATGCTGTTTTTGTGATGTACAAATGACATTAGAAGACTTGATCTGTTTATTTGTCTCATTTATTATTCCTATGATCCTTGTTGATAAAATCCAGTAAAGAGTTATTTAAAAAAACAAATACTGAATCAATGCCAGAAATATTCATGAGATTGGCTTACATATCATGTGGTCTTTCCTATATCTGCATATGTACATATACACTTTTTTAAAAAAACAAATCTGTTTGTTTAGCCCTGGGGTCCTCTCAGATCACATTTTTTGGTTCATGTTGAAAGATTTTTCTTTATAGCTATGAGGCTTGGAAAATGACTTTGGAGAAAATGAAATTTGAGCTTGCATGAAGTAACATAGCCCACTGAACATTAAGGATGGAAAAAACCCTAACATTTTGAGACTTGCAGTAAAAACTGCAAAAGCTGGCAACGGTGGCAGTTCAAAATGGATTAAGGGCAGAAATGTTTGGCAAGATTCCCTGTAGGCTTTGCCAGAACTTTCTTTCAAAGAATCCTTGTCCATTGTTCCCCCTCCCCACCCTCCGTGATATTCATGAGCCCATATGAGCTGACGCAGGGGAGACCATTTAAGGGTATTCATATTCCACTGGGTAACACTGGCTAGTTTGTGGTGGTGTGAGCTGGTTACCGGGATTCTTGCAAATATTATTTTGCTTCATAAATGTAACACCCATTAGTGGAACACTGGGGTTTTAATTTCTTTTTAGAGCCTGAAGCTAGTCCACACCTTGATTACACAAATCTTAATTTGGAAGACTGGATAATTAAGCCACACCTCCTTCTTAAACACATTGGGTGGTTCTTAGGTGAACCTTTGGCTAAGCATGTGCTAAAGTTATGGGGGAAAGTTGGAGCAAGTCATGGACCTACATACTCCCCTCTCCACTTCTCCCCCATAACAGCCAAGAGAAGAGGATTGGAAGCTTTTCTTGTCTTAGATTAACCACGGTTTAGGGTTATGTATAGGTTTAGGGACGCGGGTGGTGCTGTAGGGATGCGGGTGGTGCTGTGGGTTAAACCACAGAGCCTAGGGCTTGCCGATCAGAAGGTCGGTGGTTCGAGTCGCCGCGACGGGGTGAGCTCCCGTTGCTCGGTCCCTGCTCCTGTCAACCTAGCAGTTTGAAAGCCTGTCAAAGTGCAAGTAGATAAATAAGTACCGCTCCAGCGGGAAGGTAAACAGCATTTCCGTGTGCTGCTCTGGTTCGCCAGAAGTGGCTTAGTCATGCTGGCCACATGACCCGGAAACTGTACACGGCCAATAAAGCGAGATGAGCGCCGCAACCCCAGAGTCGGTCATGACTGGACCTAATGGTCAGGGGTCCCTTTACCTTTAGGGTTATGTACAAACCATAAACAGTGGTTAACATTAAGTAGGACTAGTGAAAACAAGTCAGCTTCATAAATCACTCTGGACTTATTTCCATGAGCCATAGTTAAGATTAAGCACTATTTGCCCAGGTTCAGACAATGCGGCAAAGCAGCAATTAATCTAAACCAAAAGCAAACTTTTCTCAATTCCTCCTTGCGACTATGCTGGAGAGCAGAGTTCCCCAGAATGAGGCTCACCAACAGGGGCAGCCCGAGATGTTTTGGCGCCTGAGGCATAATGCCTCACAGCTGCCCCTTTGATGGGGACATGAGACTCTGCAAGAGCTTCCCCGCAAGGAAAAGCCCTTGCGAAGCCGGGGCCCCCACCGGGCTGCTGGGCTCTGCACCGAAATGCCTCCCTCTTGCCAACATTCTCAGTCAGAGGGAGCCTTTGGCAAGGCTTTGCTGCATGTCACCCCTGGTGGGGTGAAGACCAACATGAAACCACTGGGTGGGGTTATCCGGAGGTTCAGAGTACGTTGTCAGCAGTATGCTGGTGACACTCAGCTCTATTTCTCCTTTACAACTACAAGTGAGACAGTGGAAGTGCTGGACCAGTGTCTTGTCTCAGTAATGGACTGGATGAGAGCCAACAAACTGAAGCTCAATCCAGATAAGATGGAGGCACTCTTAGTGGGTGGTTCCCTAGACCAGATGGGTGGGGAATTGCCTGCTCTTGATGGAGTTGCACTTCCTCTGAAGGAGCAGGTTTGTAGCTTGGGGGTCCTCCTGGATCCTTTGCTGTTGCTCGAGGCTCATGTGGCCTCAGTGGCCCAGAGTGCCTTCCATCACCTTCGGCTGGTGGCCCAGCTACGCCCCTATCTGGACAGGGATAGACTAACTATTGCTGCCTATGCTCTGGTAACCTCAAGGTTAGATTACTGCAATGCGTTACATATAGGGTTGCCTCTGAAGATGGTTCAGAAACTTCAGCTACTGCAGAATTCAGCAACCAGGTTGCTCACCAGAGCAAGACAGTTTGAGCATATTACACCGATCCTGGTGCACTGGTGCACTGGAAACTGTACTGGCTAGTTTCCAGGCTCAATTCAAAGTGCTAGTTTTGACCTATAAGGCCTTAAACGGCTCAGGACCACAGTACTGCCTCTTTCCATATAATCTACCCAGACCCTGAGATCATTTTCTGAGGTCCTTCTTTGTGTGCCTCCTCCTTGAGAGGTCCGGAGGGTGGCAATATGAGAACAGGGCCTTCTCTGCAGTGGCTCCCTGTCTGTGGAATGTTCTCCCCAGGGAAGTTTACCTGGCGCCTTCCTTATACACCTTTAGGCACTAGGCAAAAATGTTCCTTTTCAACCAGGCCTTTGGTTGATCTGATTGACATCCTATGCCCTTTTAAAATGTGTTTTTTTTGGGGGGGGGCTATTGGGTTGTTGTTTTTATTTTTATTATGTATTTTGTTGTTTTATATCTTGACTCTATTCTGTGAACTGCCCTGGGACCCCCAGGTATAGGGCAGTATAAAATAAAATAAGTGAAACTGTGCTGTTCTGCCACCGCCACAGCCTCGCTTACCTGGAGCAGCAGTGGAAGCAATGAGGTGGGCAAGATACACACCTGGGATGGCTGCTTCACCCTGTCTCACGGGTGGGCTGGCTCTGCTCACTGAGGCTTAATCTTAAAACAGTAAACTATGGGTTAGCATGATGTCCACACCAGGCCATCATGTCTCAGCTTCAGCAGTCCCTTCTGAAAAATGGCAATAATGGTGGTCTACCCCAGAAGGTTGCTGTGAGAAAAAAACATAATTAAGGCTATCCCACCATTAGTTCAAATGATTTGCAACAATGCTTAAGGTAAAGGTAAAGGGACCCCTGACCATTAGGTCCAATCGTGGCTGACTCTGGGGTTGCGGTGCTCATCTCGCTTTCTTGGCCGAGGGAGCCGGCGTACAGCTTCTGGGTCATGTGGCCAGCATGACTAAGTCGCTTCTGACGAACCAGAGCAGCTCATGGAAACGCCGTTTACCTTCCCGCTGGAGTGGTACCTATTTATCTACTTGCACTTTGACGTGCTTCTGAACTGCTAGGTTGGCAGGAGCAGAGCCCGAGCAACGGGAGCTCACCCCGTCATGGGGATTCGAACCGCCAACCTTCTGATCAGCAAGTCCTAGGCTCTGTGGTTTAACCCACAGCACCACCCACGTCCCTTCTGCAACAATGTTTAGCCAGGTACAAATGCTATTTTCACCTTACTTTATACCATTGAATCCACACACACAGAAAGCATAATAAGACAGAGCCCTTGGCAACATCTAAAAGAAGAAACTTCTATGGTTCCTCTCTCTCGGGTTCACGGTCTTTGGGCCACAGCTTTAAACATCTTTTCCAACTGAGCTGTAGCCAGTTGGCCTCTGAGCTACATTCTTTTCTAACACATTTGCTTTCCCTAGTTTCTTTCTTTCTTTCTTTTTGATGTTGCAACGAATGTTTAATATTCATGCACTGATGTTCCAGTACTGTACATTTTTAGAGTACACGTGAAAAGGGTTGCAGTGGTTCTCAACCTGTGGGTCCCCAGATGCCGCTCGACTACAACTCCCATCATCCCTGAGCTCTAGCCTTGCTAGCTAGGGGTGATGGGAGTTGCAGTCCAACAACATCTGGGGACCCACAGCCCGAGAAAGGCTGGGTCTTAGTAGACCACACGTTTCCTAGTTTCTTTTTTTAAAATAAAAAATTGTCTCCAGGATATCATAGACTTGGAGCCCAGATTTTGAGTATCCTCTACAGAGAAGGCTGTGAAAGAATGAACACGGCAGCTATTTCCAGTCAAGTCCCTGAGGCCAAAGGAGCTGGCTGGCTATAATCAAGGACCCTTCGTCACCAGGTTCTTAGTGCCATAGAGAATTGTTAACTGCATTTCACCAGATCCAAAAGGGAAGAGGAGGAGACACCAGGATGGAATAATTAAGGCCCAACTAAGCAAAAGCCAATGAAAGATCGCCCTCTACACATAGACGGAAGAACTACTGGTGCCCAACAGTCAAGTAATCCAAGGGGTTGTAAATTACAGTGGTACCTCGGGTTACATACGCTTCAGGTTACATACGCTTCAGGTTATAGACTCCACTAACCCAGAAATAGTACCTCGGGTTAAGAACTTTGCTTCAGGATGAGAACAGAAATCATGCTCTGGCAGCACGGCAGCAGCAGGAGGCCCCATTAGCTAAAGTGGTGCTTTAGCTTAAGAACAGTTTCAGGTTAAGAACGGAACTCCGGAACGAATTAAGTCCTTAACCCGAGGTACCACTGTACTGGGTTTCTGCAAGAACTGAAAAGGGAGGTCCATACTGGAGGAGGAGCATCATGAGCAACAAGTTGTCGGGCAGTTCCAGCTCCTCCTAAAAAAATAGCTGGTGTGGTTTTAAAGAAGATGGCTGGAGCTAGAAAAATCAAAGAAGCATTTCAGTTCAGTGCACTGTAAACTTTGTGTGATAAATCGGGTTGGCAAAAACGGAACTCCACAGCGCCCTCTGGTGTCACAGTGTTAGAATGCATATGCAGCACATATAAAGTGCTTTTTCTTTGCCAATGTAGCTGAGTCCAACTTCAGTAATCAGACCAGCATCATATGTGCGGGAGTGAGGCAGATGGTTATGGCTTGCCCTAAATGCTATGATAGGCCAAGTAGGGAAGCCTGGCAGGCCAGACTAGGTTCATGGGCTGGAAGTCCACCCATCCTTCACCCCTGCCAAAAATAAAGAAGTGTCCCCTGTAAAGCAGAGTGCATGGCAGCCATACCTGGGCTTGACATTTGCAGTGCTCCAATAAGTTTCAGGCATGCTAGAAATGCCATTTTAGGTTCCCAACACAGTCCTAGAGTGATGCTACATCAGGGGCACTCTGGGAAATTTTAATGGAGTCTCCAAGTGTCTGAGTGTTCACCAGAGAACAGCTACTGCTTCCCTACTCAACAGGTAGATTGATGATATAGTTCATTGGAGGGCAGAGGAGAAATTTGAGAAGAAAGTGCTGAAATGGTTTTCCGAGCAAGCAGGCTTTGGAGCTCCGCAGATAACAGGACTGTAATTAGCATTGACTGCCACCCAGGGAAGTAATTTTTCCTTTTTTCCTTCTCTACTTTTTAACTTACTGAGAGTCTAACAGCAGCTTCTTGTCTATGCTATGAGAAACATCCTGGGCAAGTTCTGTGAAGCATCCTGGGCAGGCCACCAGCTGCTAGCTATTAACCGCCAACTCCCTTCTATACTTTGTCCCTGAAACTCCTGGCAGTCTCCACACAGAGAAGCTCTTAAATTGAACAAACTGAGCACTTTCTATTCTTTTCTCTCTTTTCTGGTTGGGGAAACCTCTCCTTGTTTACTCCCCATGGTGACGCTACTCAACAGGTAAGGCCCCTAACATGATAGCACGCTCCTCTCCGAAGGGCCCCACCTCAGACCTGGAGCTGGCCCTGGATGGTAATTACCCTTGGTAATTACCCACCAAAGCATCACAATATAGGCCTATGAAGAGATGTGAAGGCTTCAGCTAAGTCTCCGCTGACAATAGACTGGAGAAATAAAAGTCTGCCTTTGCTGGAAGGAGTCACAGCCAGCTTTATCTCAACACAAGTTAATTAACTGCAGCAGCAAGGTCAAACGGAGCCGAAGTCAGTGCTGTTGAATCGCGAGCCGTTTCGCTACATCACCTGGCGACCTTTAAATACATGCTAAATCAAAGTAATGACACAACAGCAGCCTAATCCTCAAAACAGGGCTAAGAGAGAGAGAGAGAGAGAGAGAACGAACACAAACAGGCATGTTTGTGCATTACAGCAGCACACACAAGACTCCAGCTGATGCAGTCCTAGAATCTCCATCTCTCCAGTGGTGCAGTTGGGTAATTTTCGGGTCGATTTACGTTGTGCTAAATGTACAGTGTGCAGCATGCAAGGAGGGGAGTTTTAATCCCACCCCCCGATTCCCCAGCCACAATCTGAATTAAACGCCCAACCCCACCCCAGCTATGAAGCTTTTTTTTTAAAAAAAAAAAAAGTTGTCCTTGTCATCAAAGGGAATTTTGTCTGCTAAGCCTCACAGAAACCCAGCCCAGCCAACTTGGGACCAGATGGGCCAAGATTGAGGCAAGAGGTAGTTTGGCCGGTATTGCTTATTTATTTCATTAAGAGATTTCTGTACTGCCCTTCATCAGGAAACAGTCAAAGGGTGCTTTACACACACACACAGCCCCCCCCCCATAACAGAAAAATATAATACATAACAAACACTTAAAAATAATTCTTATAAATTATATATCTAGCATCGTTAAAAACAGCATAGGAATGGCTTTACTAACTGATCAGCTCAATAAAAGCCCAGTGGAAAAAAGTACAGAGTTGGGGGCAGTGGGAATGTCATTGTGCAAACATGGAGCCACCACTGAAAAGGCTATTCCAAAGACCCTCCACACTACACACTTCATTTAACACAGGAACTACCAGGAGAGCATCTTCTGTTGAGCTTCAGTACCCAGGCAGTTGATACAACAGAATCTGGACTTATTTGGGAGTGGGCACTTTTAAATGGAAATGTGTATTACTTCGCCTTGCTTCAAACTGTGGTATGCAGTTTTGGACCTTCCTGCTCATTCTTTGAGAGGTGCTCTGGTGTCTGCCCCCAACCCCGGCCCTGGTGATGCCTGATTGGATATCCCTTCCCTTTCAGAACTGTATTTTTTGTAGCAGCAGTTTGGGCTAAAGGGCAAGATGGGTGGCTATGATCCAATTCTCCCTCTGTCTTCTGGTCCTGTCTTCAGTCCCTGTCTTCTGGTATCGGTCTCTAGTAAATGAGGTTTTAGAAGAAGAAGATGAAGAGGAGGAGGAGGAGCCAGACAGGGCAGTTACAGGGGGAAATGGGAAGATAAGAAAGAACATTTGGGCAGTTCAAAAATTCAAATCGTGCAAAAGCCATATACTTTGTGATAGTGGAGGCTGGTTCATTAGGCCAAATAGGACAATGACCCATCAGTCTCAGTCTGCTTTCAGCCAACTCGCACCCACCTAACTACTTCTAGGCAGTCCCATGGTTGCCCTTACAGAACTCAGCAGGGAGGATGGTGGGGCAAAAGCAGTGGCACAGTGTAGGGGGGCACAGGGGTAGTTGCCGGGGTGCAAAATTGTTAGGGGCGCAAAATTTCAACACCCGGAGTTGCCTCAATACAGCTGTGTGTTTCCATTGCTGGGTGCATTGAAAATGGCTTCTCTATGAAAGCCAGGAAGTGACCTCTCCAGACAATGGAACGACTCTTCTTTCCTTATCTCTGCAGCTGTGATCTCCCAGGTGATGTAGACGCCATTAGACAGTTGAATGTGCATGCATATTCCATCTGGTTTCCTCCCTCCCCTCTCCCACGGCTCCGGGCACTGGTATCCCATGTTAGGCCACTGGGCAAAAGTAGCATTACTTGGCTTTGCCTGTCATTGGCTCTGGCTCCATCCATTGTTTGGGCTCCCTTCTTTCTGTCCTCCCAGCCACATTGGGCACCAGCCATGACAGATGTTAGGTAAAGGTAAAGGGACCCCTGACCATTAGGTCCAGTCGTGACCAACTCTGGGGTTGTGGCACTCATCTCGCTTTATTGGCTGAGGGAGCCAGCGTACAGCTTCCGGGTCATGTGGCCAGCATGACTAAGCTGCTTCTGGTGAATCAGAGCAACACAAGGAAACGCTGTTTACCTTCCCGCCAGAGCGGTACCTATTTATCTACTTGCACTGGTGTGCTTTCGAACTGCTAGGTTGGCAGGAGCAGGGACCGAGCAACGGGAGCTCACCCCATCGCGGGGATTCGAACTGCCGACCTTCTGATCGGCAAGTCCTAGGCTCTGTGGTTTAACCCACAGCGCCACCCACGTCCCATGACAGATGTTAGGTGATACTAAAAGGGACTGATAACAATGTGAAAAGTGAACCAGGTGCTACCCAACTTTCCTCCCCTTGCCAAAGACATTCCTGGCAGTCTCAGTGGTACTTGCCACAGAGCCAGTGTTTCTAATCAGAAGAAAATATGGTTCTTTTCTACATCAAATTCCTGTCAAATTCCAAGTTCTGAGGGCTTTCTCCCACTCTTTATAGGCTTCTAAATGTCAGGGAATGCAACTATAAGCAAAACGGAATATATTTACCCACAAGAAAAAGGCAGAGGTGTTTTGTAGCCACATACAATTTGTGCACAAATTATCATCACATACCACTAGGCAGTTCTAGATTTTCTCTTTTTTAAAGGCCCTGTAGTAAATCACATCTATGCTATCAAATGTGGGCTGGACAATATATCTAGTTAGGTGGGTTCTCTTTAAGGTTAGCACTGACACCAGCTTGGTTCTAACTGATGCCATTTTTGTAAGATCCTATATAAGTCATTCTTCTGTTACTGTGGTAATAATCAAGTTTACGATCTCCCTCACTATTTATTTAGCTGCCCACAGTCATGGACTGCGAGGGGGAAATAATCTCCCACGTACATTGAAGATGGGCAAACATTGGTCTACCGTTTTTAATAAACAAACAAACAAACAAACAAATAGATTTTTAAATTTGCTAACATCAAAGTAACTCATAAAGTAGCTTAACATCTATTTTGGATTTAGCAAAATCTCATCCATAATCTGTAACGCCATCATGTTAGAAGAAATGTTGCTGCAAGGTTTTAAGATTTTCTGGATGAAATAAGCGACTGGCTGGTGTGTGCTACATGTTACATTGCTGAGGTTTTAGGTCAGTGGGAGAGCATTTGCTCTGCTTGCAGAAGGTTCCAGGTTCCATCTCCAGCATCTCTAAGCTGGGTCTGAAACCCTGGAGAGCCTCAGCCAGTCAGTGTGAACATTGCTGAGGACTCAGCCACATTAGTAAAAATAAAACATTATAAATGTGTTATAACACTGTGACACCAGGTGGCACTGTAGAGCTAGGGACGCAGGTGGTGCTGTGGTCTAAACCACTAAGCCTCTGGGGCTTGCCAATCAGAAGGTTGGCGGTTCAAATCCATGCGACGGGGTGAGCTCCCGTTGCTCTGTCCCAATTTCTGTCAACCTGGCAGTTCGAAAGCACATCAAAGTGCAAGTAGATAAATAGGTACCACTCCAGCAGGAAGGTAAACGGCGTTTCTGCGCGCTGCTCTGGTTCGCCAGAAGCAGCTTAGTCATGCTGGCCACATGACCCGGAAAGCTGTCTGTGGACAAACTCTGGCTCCCTCGGCCTGAAAGCGAGATGAGCACCACAACCCCATAGTCGTCTTTGACTGGACTTAACCATCCAGGGCTCCTTTACTGTCATCTTTCAACTGCAGAGCTGAAATTGGAACTCTGTGAAATTTTCCACTGTGAGCTTTAAAGACATTCTTTTCAGAGCGTTTTTAAATAGCTGTGTAGCTGCAGCCTGAGTTAGATGCACGGTTCTGTGTGGCTAGAGCTAACTAAAACGGCTCTGAACTGTACTATTTGGTTTCTATTTCAGCCTTTCCAGAATGGCCTTGTGCTATAATTTTTATTGTGAGATGCCACAGATGCTTAGAGCTGAGCTCTCTCCCTTGGACCTTTAGAATTTCGGGCCCAGATCAGTGCAATGCCGCACATGTAATTAACGATTGTCTGGATGCCTTTTAAATAGGAAAACGCTGGCATAGCTGCCCTATTCCAGATAAGATCCCTGATATGGGGAGCAGAGGGCTTTAAACATTCCTGACCACTGTGGCACCAGCCTAGATCAGGGGTGGTAGCCCTGCTATTTGCCATGGGGGGGGGTGCTATGCAAAAAAGCAAGCCTAAGCCTTGCCAAACTGTACCAGGTCTGCAGCAGGGGGTGGGGGATCAAAGAGTTAAAACCCTCCTACCCCTGCATCACCCAAGGTCCCAATCCAGATAACCATGCATACAGTTGCCAACTGCATCAAATCTAGTTTGCACCATTTTATTGCCAACGCAAGTGCATTGAACCTTCCGACACTATGCAGCGCATGGGCTGCTGTTTTGCCCGCCAGAGCCACTGAGGTGTGTTTTGACGTGATGATAACCTATTGGAGAGCAATTCTGTTTTGTTTTTTTTTCAGCTATAAATTTATCCAAAGGAACCATCACCCTCTTGACTTTGAAAGCAATGGGGAATGGGCGAGTGCAGAATAATGAATATGGCATTAAGATGAAGGCAAAGTAGAGCCTTCAGCAATGTGTGACAGCGGGAAAGACTAAGGTAATGATCCCTGGTATGTAGCTGGGACATTACAAGCATGTTCCTGCTTTCACCTGTGAAATGGTGGAGGAGGCTATGTATATGAAGCTAAATGAGAGAAGTGAAGGTGTTTGCAGGAGGCATTTTTGAGTAACAGCATCACCAAGGGCTTGGCTGCAATCTTTTTACATCAGGGGCCAGAGGCATTCCCTGCATCTCTCCATTAAAGCTCATGCCTCCCAGGTGATGGGACAAGACCAGAGCAGTTTGCTTGAAGAGCCTCTGATGATTGCAATCTATTTCACCTTTCAAAGGACCTTGCAGGACAGTCTGCCAGAGGGCTTGTAGCCTGGCTGGGGAAGGAGGCATGCTGGTAACTTGAGAGACTAGAAAGCAAATCCGTAGGTTGTATAGAGCTCTTAGAGAGCCATGAGTTGGAGCCTTAAACTGAGATCAGGGAACCTGCTGCCCTCCAGATGTTATTGGCAGTGGTATCTGGTGCCTACTGGAATTGGTGGGAGGTGGAGGCATGGAGGCCCAACAGTAGGTGGGGTGAGATTTAATGCAGACATTGAATCCTGGTTTGTCCCCATCCACCTCCCTGCTGAGTTCTACGAGAACAATGCTGAGATTAATTTGGAGGAAGCTGACAGGCAGTGCCAGCCCCTGGGCTGGTCATAAGTAGAAGGCAGGGCCAGTACTGGCTGGCTGAGGGCAGACTGAGGTTGGTGGGTGAAATATACTCGGAGTCGAGAGTGGATTTCATGCTCTTTATTCAGCTCATAGTGGTGAGGAGGAATGGAAGTTCCCCCAGAATGTCTGCTTTATATACATTATTTACACAGTGGGCCCCACGTGGTTGGCTAATTCTGGGATTCACCTGTAGGCCAATCAGGTTGCGGATTCACTTCCACCTGGAGCTGGATTGGGTGGCTCCTGTGGACCAATCAGACTGCTGCGTTCTGAATCCTATTGTTCTAGGACCAATAAGACTGCTGCCTTTTGGATCCTATTCAACTCAGTACATAACAGTGGGGCAGTGCCCCATTTGCCCAAATGGATGAGCCTCCATTGCCCATCATCCCCTACAACTGACTACCTTTGTTGGGGCTGTTGGGTGTCGGGTGGGGGAAAGCATGGCTTCAAAGGAAACACCACCAGCTCAAAGTGGAGCTTTGGAGCAAGGTGCCCTCGCCCTGCCCATTCACCTTGCTCTAGGAGAGTTTCCACTGAAACCGCTACTGAATCCTCATTCATTTACCAGAGCTAGGAGAGGCTGCCAGTTAGCCTGGCACTCCAGCAGATGACATCATCACTCCTGCTCTGGAAAAAGCTATGTCCTGCTGCAATTCTCTCCCACTACATCACTCTCGAGTACGTAGCCCGCATCACACCAGCAATGCTGCAGAAGGTCAGGAAGTGGAAGGCCGGCCACATCCAAATTTCAAAAGAAAGAAGCATCTCCTGTGCGGCAGCTGATCATCCTCAAGTCAAAAGGAGACAGCTGGCAACTCGGTTGCGCAAAGGATTTGCAACACTTAACTATATCCAGTCATCGGAATAATCTGGGAGCAACGGAACTGCTTTAAAGAGGTTGACAGAAGAATATCAAAGGCAAAGAAATTACCCCTCTTTAGCTAGCAGGTGCAACTGAAAAAGAGAAGCAGGGGAGCACACCGGCCTCTGGTGTCTTGTGTCATAATCAGATCCACTTTGTGACTGAAGGTTTGTGCCTACAGTGCTAAATTCGCAAAAGGCGACGCTTCCCATTGTGATATTGAACAGGCCCGATTTCCATTACATTGCACAGTTCATCACTCTGATTGTGCAGGGCAAATTTATGCTAGCGCAGACCCCGAAATCTTCAGCGGAGAGTTATGCAGTTCATAAACTCAAAGTCTGCATTCCTTAATTAAAACAGCTCTACTTAACGAATTGGAAGCTGTTCCAGTGGAAATTATTAATTTGGCCACTGGATCCAAGCTCCGTATTAAGAAGGTAATTCCCATAATGGCAAGGTATTTGCTCTAACCTCAGCTCTGGAAGGTAAGGCAGGGTGTAGAGGGCGTGGCTCTTTGTGTGCATAAAGTCCCAGCTTCTCAAGTTACTTTTCTGGGCATCGGACTAAACTGAAATGCACATTATTTGGGCACACAGACTTGCATGTTAACATGAGCCCAATGCCAAGATTGGGGAACTTGCGGCCCTCCAGATGTTGCTACCCTTCAACTGCCATCATCCCTGAAACAATGGCCTTGCTAGTTGGTCTGATGGGGCTGGAGTTCAGAGTCTCCATTCCTGCCCTATACAGATGTTAGATTCACATATAAAACCACTGCATGATCCAGGCTATGTTGGATAGCTTCACCCTATATCATTTGGCCTGGCTAGGCCTGCCTCCTGGCATTGTGAATATAGGGAAGGAGCTTTTACAGAATGCACAAAGGCTCCCTTCCTCCAGATGTTCACAATCTCCATGTGGACACCCATGGCAGGGCTAGTTAGCACGTGGGACATCAGGGCCTAGTCAGTGGACATGAAGTCTGTCCGTATGTTGGTTTTTCAGCCAAGTATAAGGACCTAAGAAGAACCCTGATGGATCAAGCCAGCATCCCATTCTAACAGTGGCCAACCAGAAGTCTATGGGAAGCCAGCAAACAGGACATGAGTGCAGTAGTCTTCTCCCTGTTGTGATCTGCAGCAACTGGTTATCAGAGGCATGCAGCCTCCAGCAATGTAGGTAGGATGGACTTCTGAGTGGGGCTGCCGAATGCCAGTGACTGATGGCTGAAGTGGGTGCATTTCTTGCATGCTAGCCTTACACAGAAATGGGCCACTGCTCATGGGATGTGCATTTAAACACCACCAGGTATATGTGGAAAGTTTACACAAGTGGCTACAGCTGTATAAAGGTAAAGGGACCCCAGACCATTAGGTACAGTCGTGGCCGATTCTGGAATTGCGGCGCTCATCTCACTTTATTGGCCGAGGGAGCCGGCGTACAGCTTCCGGGTCATGTGGCCAGCATGACTAAGCCGCTTCTGGCGAACCAGAGCAGCACACGGAAACGCCATTTACCTTCCCACCGGAGCAGTACCTATTTATCTACTTGCACATTGACGTGCTTTCGAACTGCTAGGTTGGCAGGAGCAGGGACCGAGCAATGGGAGCTCACCCCGTTGCAGGGATTCGAACTGCCAACCTTCTGATCGGCAAGTCCTAGGCTCTGTGGTTGCCAATCACGTCCCTACTAAAAGACAAATATGTGTACCAAACAATCCACCCTGCATTCCCTAAGCAAGCCTGTTGCAATGAGACTCAGCTGCCAGCCCATTCAGTTTCTGGTGTACATGGGAGAAGGTGCCATCTTACGCTTTGCCTTGGGTGGCCCAGGCATCCCTACCTTACCATAGCCCTCTTTGCATTAGTAGTGCTATGCTGATTTTATGTCAGTCTCCCTTCTGGCAAACCCAAGGCTCCAAGAATGGGGGTCGCACCACCCCTCTCCTCTTTCAACTTACAAGCTCCCTCTTAGAAAGTTGTTCATGACCAGGCTGCTGTCTAGATAAGGTAGGGGGCTGCTCTTACAGCTGAAGGTCAGTGTCCTCCTCCCTGTTGCAGCCAAAACACACCCTGGGTGGAGGGAGAAGGGCTTGGATTTCATGGCTGCAGAAGGGCTATTTGCCAGCCCAGAGAGATTTCTGGCTGCACTTAGCTAAGCCAATCATGAAACGGATAAGCTAGTGCAGGGAGAGAATGTATGCTGCATCTCTGGAAAAGATAATAGTCTTGGAGAGACAAGACATCCCTGGCTTCTTCAAAACTCCAAGAAGTAATGAGGCCGAGTTGTGTAGAAGGATCTGAAATGGCTTCATTCTCTCAGGCAGCAATGTGCCTGTTTCCCCACAGGATGACCTGCAACAACAGCTACTGTACTATAAACACTGGGGAAGGAGAGATATATCTTTGGGGGACTGGTCCCTTCAGCGATATTCCCAAGCAGCCTCTCTGAATTTTCAGATTTTGTTAGAAATGATAATAAAATAAATCTCCAGCCATGGCTAGCTCTAGGTTTCAGGAGGCCATTGGCAAAGTGTCTTCTCCTCCATTAGCAAGTCTTCCTGGCACCAGAGGCTTACTTGGCAGTTGCAAGCTGCAGAAGGAGTACAGTGGTACCTCAGGTTACAGACGCTTCAGGTTACAGACTCCACTAACCCAGAAATAGTACCTTGGGTTAAGAACTTTGCTTCAGGATGAGAAAAGAAATTGCGCAGAGGCAGCAGGAGGCCCCATTAGCTAAAGTGGTATCTCAGGTTAAGAACGGTTTCAGGTTAAGAACGGACCTCCAGAATGAATTAAGTTCTTAACCTGAGGTACCACTGTATTTAAAATGCATTTCTGGGTTATTTGTGGGGCATAGGAATTCATTCTCTGTTTTTCTCCAAAACCTAGTCCAGCCCCCCACAAGGTCTGAGGGTCAGTGGACCAGCCCCCTGGTGAAAAAGTTTGCTGACCCCTGCTCTAGCATCTTTGCTTATTATGAGGGTTGAGAACTGAAGGCCCGGGAGCCAAACACAGCCCTCCAGGCCTCTCACTCCTCATGCTAAGCGCCCTCCTCATTCTGGCTAAATTGTATCCTTGAATTGTCATGGTACTTCTTGCCTGCTTGCCTGGATGGAGGTTGGAGAGAGTTGTGTGGGTAGACTTTTGCATGGTGCAGAGGCAAGGACAACCATCCCATCTGCTGCTCCTTGCCAAGCCACTGGCATATGGCCCTGGGAAGGTTCCCTATGAGGTAATGTGGCCCCCAGGCTGAAAAAATGCCCCCCTCGCATCTCTGAAAGCAGCAACTTGCTCACTAAGAACTTACACAATTCAATAATTTAGGCCTGCTGTATTTATGCTCTGGCTGCCCTGCAAATGATTTCCTACCCCCTCAGGGTCCACAGCACAAAATTTCTGGCTACGTGTCTGCAGCTCTCCTTAAAATCCCACACCACAGTACAAATGGGAATACCAATTCCATAATAATGACCTTCCCCTTCCATGCTAACCTTTTTTCTTGTTCCTCTTTTTGCCAGAGATTTATTAGACACTTGAGAAGCCCGTCAGCGTATCAGATAACTTTAATAGTGTAATTTGTTTTTATGATACTTTTGGAGAATATACAAGGCTGACAACTCCTTCTGCATGCGTGCATACCAAAGAAAGCAATGTCAGGAGAAAACGACTCCCTGGAGTTTGGGCAAGCAGGTGGATCTCAGGGGATTTGTAGGAGGGAAAGGAAATGCAGGATGGGCAAAAGCGGTAAGTGACCCACAGCAATTAAATCATTTGGTGGAAATGTTTGTAGTCAGCAGTATTGCTCTGTTTTCCACAGTGACATTTGAGGTCAGAGGGGGCAGGCAGAAGGGATTGGTTTATAGGCTGCTGATGTCACAAGAGCTTCTATCTCTGCAATGAGATGAGATAGCCTTTTTCTTACTGTTGCTACTGCCAAGGTTCCCTCCCAGGGGGAAGACCTCAGATTCTCCAAACACAGGCATGTATCCCATGTTAGTCTTATGCAGAGTAGACCCACTGAAGTTAATGGGCATTACTTATCTCGGTTCATTCATTTCAATGAGTCTTCTCTGAGCAGAACGTGCTTTGATACAACTCACAACCCATAACTTTCATGCATCCTGACGATAGTCTCCTCCCCACACCCATAAAATTATTTAGGAGGAGTTCATAGACCCACCAGCTTGCCAACCTCTAAAACGTCAGAAGTTCTAAAATGTAGGCAATGTTGGCTTTAAAAAGCCTAGAGAAAGACAAAGGTTGAACCACGCTATAATGAAGATGGTCTTTTCCTGTGCCCTGGCATAACAAGAGCCCTGCTGGATCAGGCCAAAGGCCCATTTAGTCCAACATTCTGTTCTCAAATTGGCCAACCAGTTGCCAACCAGTGAAGCCCATAAACAGGATTTAAGTGCAACAGCACTCTTCACACTTGTGATTCCCAACAACTGGTATTGATATGACAACACTATGTCCAAGATGCCTTAGGGACCATCTCCTCCCATATCATCCTGCCTGCTCCCTAAGATCAGGAGAAGACCTTCTCCTCTAGCAGGTATGGTGGGACAGCAAAAGAGCAACTTCTCAGTGGCTGCACATAGATTATGGGACATCTAGGCTCCGGCGGATACAGCGGATGACCTCAATAGTGGGTCCCATAGTCAAGAAGGCAGTTTCTACACATGCTGTGGAAGGAAGTGAGGGGCAGATAGGGCTCATCAACCTGGAAAGGTGGCCTGTCTAGAAGAAGGAAACCTCTGACCCTAAACCTCAGCTGCCTTATGGTATATTTTCAAGAGAAGAAGAGGCTAAGGAGTAAACTCTACACAAATCTGAAGACAGATGGATGGCCTCCTTATATGCCTCTTTCCAGCAATGCCTGTAGCCAAGTTGTGTCATGGACAAAAGTTCTTAAGAGCAGGAACAGTAAGGCAAGGCCTACACAATCATTTCAAGCCTGCTAGCTGTAACTGTTAGCAGTAAACTGCCACATCACTGTGGCTCCTGACTCATCTTGGGTTCCCTAGAGATGTAACCAGCCATCTCTCTGGGCCTCAGACTGTAATGCAGTCTCTATCAGAGTCAGTCTCAGCTCAGTATGTGAGTGTGTTGTTGCAGAAAGAGTGGCTCCAGGACTCCAGTTAACCAGTAACTAAGATCTGTGCCTCTGTGAAGACTAAGAAAGCTGTTATGAGCACTCTGTGTATGCTCTTTAACTATGCTGTTTCTGAACAGGTTTATTTTATAATAATAATAATAATAATAATAATAATAATAATAATTTATTATTTATACCCCGCCCATCTGGCTGGGCCTCCCCAGCCACTCTGGGCGGCTTCCATAGAAAGCAAAAATACAGTAAAATATCACACATTAAAAACTTCCCTGAACAGGGCTGCCTTAAGAAGTCTTCTGAATGTCAGGTAGTTGTTTATCGCTTTGACAACTGCTGGAAGGGCGTTCCACAGGGCGGGCGCCACTACCGAGAAGGCCCTCTGCCTGGTTCCCTGTAGCTTTGCTTCTCGCAATGAGGGAACCGCCAGAAGGCCCTTGGCGCTGGACCTCAGCGTCCGGGCAGAATGATGGGGGTGGAGACGCTCCTTCAGGTATACTGGGCCGAGGCCGTTTAGGGCTTTAAAGGTCAGCACCAACACTTTGAATTGTGCTCGGAAACGTACTGGGAGCCAATGCAGGTCTTTCAAGACCGGTGTTATATGGTCTCGGCGGCCGCTCCCAGTCACCAGTCTAGCTGCCGCATTCTGGATTAGTTGTAGTTTCCGAGTCACCTTCAAAGGTAGCCCCACGTAGAGTGCATTGCAGTAGTCCAAGCGGGAGATAACCAGAGCATGCACCACTCTGGCGAGACAGTCCGCAGTAAACCTTCTTCAGTAGGTTTCTTCAGTAAACCTTTATTTTGTTTATAAAGAAGACTCTGCTTGATTAATTTAGCGTTGTGCAACAAGCTGGTGCCAAATGTATTGCTCTGCTTTCCTTTGGACCACATCAGTGAGGCTGAGAGAGGGGTTTTGTCATCTGGGCAGCCCGGGACATCCATACACACCCTGGCTTGTGCCCTGGGGGTGGGGGTCACTTTGGTGCTGCTAACACAGCAGTTGACTTCACCTCCGAAGGTGCACGCCATTGTCTCTTTGAGACAGATGGATGCCAACGGCAATTTATTCCTGCAGCGTTTTATTTGATGAGGTAGGCAATGTTGCTATTTTAATTCAACAGCACAGAATGATATTGTCACACATAGCAAAAGCAGACATGCCATTCCTCCATCACAGCATGAAAACTCGTCCAAAAAAGTTGGATCAAAGTGAAACAACAGAGCGAACTCCAAAATTGCATCAAAATAGGGCCAAATCGAGGTCCTGTACATATGCTTGCAACACATATGCCCAGTGTGTTCTGAATATCCCTGTATCGTGGTGGAATTCACATTTCTGTTGGTTGAATCAAAAGTAGCACTAAGTGACTCGTTCTACTAGAATGATGTTTTTTTCTTATGCAGAAATCTTCCCCACCTCTTTCTGCAGCATACTCCCTAAATTGGTTCTTGTGGTTCCTCCAACTGCTCTAAAGCAGATTTGGGTGGAGAGGGGAAAAATCCTATTGCACGAGCCCTGATCCTTGCGCTGAAAGGATGCACTTGTTGGATACTGCCCACTGTTTTGATGAAATTGTGGAAGTACTCCATGAAATTCTCATTGCAAGGGTGGTGGCCTCTAGCCTGCTCTCTTGCCCTGGCTGAAAACCATTTGCAAAGAGATGCACGGGACCCCTTCTTGTGTTATATGACCAGTCAGAGAAGTGCAATACAACCACTGCTTCTCCAGAAATATTTCTGGATGGATTTATTACCAAGACACCTTCCTGGCTAAGCAGTCCCTGATTGATCGTTGCAATTGGTTTGTTTTTGAAAGAAAATGGTTTTGTAGAAAATGTTTTTGTAGAAAATGGTTGTGCCCTGCATTGTTGTGGTTCTATTAAAGTTATTTTGTATTGTTATAAGAATTTTAAGAAATACAGAATAAATATTCATAAATGCACACATATCTAAATATACGAACCATGTGTCTGAAATAGTATGGGAGAGCAATCCTAAAGCCATTTTGACTCTCCCAATGACCTCAAATATTCCTCTGCAGTAAGGAATGCAAATGCAGAAAGCCTTTCCATTGTCTTTTTGCTTGTGTATGAATAGGGTGAGCCTGTGACCTGGATTCAGGAACTAAAGTATTAACTTACTTATCAAACCTTTATTAGGCATTATGCAGGTAAAACCATAAAAGGAAAATAACATATAAAAGCCTTGAGATATATATAAAAAGGCAGGAGTTGGCTACATACAAATATAAATATATACATATAGAATCAGTGGTTTTCCTTGTTAACCTGCTCCTTGGAGGACTGCTGCCAAAAACTCGGCTACCCCCGCCGTTACCCTTTGGTCAGCGTCGGATAGGTAGAGTCCCACACATTCAACTTGCTGGGGTTCCAGACCACCCGAAAGGGGGGACAGCACGCGTTGACGGAGCGTACTGTACAATGGGCAATGAAAGAGGATATGCTCTACAGTGTCCGGGACATTCATAGAACATCTGCAGAATCTCTTGCTTCTGGGAATGTTTTGATATCTTCCCCAGACAAATGCTGAGGGAAAAACATTCAAACGGGCCAGCATAAAAGCCCTACGTTGGGCTGGGATTATTAGTTTAGAGACGTAATTGGCTCTGCAATCTAAGATATTTAAATCGTAGAATCTGGGGGAGCAAATTTTGTTTACAGCTGCCATAATATTTTGTCTCTCGACATCCTTTAGTCTAGTTAGGATATTATAGAGAATATATTGCTCATTAGAATTGTACAGGAGCTCCAGCTCGATGCCTAAAGATTCAATTTTTTTTTCAAGGTGCTGATACCATCTTGATTTATAAGGGTCTTTGAGCAAATCAGCGAGCAGACTTGATGGAGGGCAGCGAAAATGGCAGCGTAACCAATACTTTATTGAGGTGGACCATGCCCAGTATTCCATTGTGTGTATGCCTATTTCTGCACACATTGTTTCATATTTGATCATAAGAGGGAGTCCAAGAATACGTCTCAAAAAGCTGGAGTGAATCTTTTTTATATCACTGTTATATGCTTGGACCCATAGCGGGATACCATAGAATATCTGGGATTGCACTTTTGCTTGAAATATCTGATTGGCCGCAGGAATAAATTGATTACCTTTCTGATAATAAAAACGGGCAACTGCTGATGAGATGCACTTTGCCTGTTTTATGGCATTTGTGCGATGGGTTGCCCACCCTAAGTTGCTCTGGAATAAGATTCCCAGATATCTATGGATTTTCACTTGTTGGATTTCTTGCCCTCTTATTTTCCATTTCTCTAATTTCCAACCATTCGAGAAGACCAAAATTTTTGTCTTCTCATAATTTATAGAGAGTTTGTTACATTCGCAGTAAAGGATCAGTGAAGATATAAGACGTTTCAGACCCAAGCTCGTTAGTGATAGTAAGACAGCATCGTCTGCGTATAATAAGAGAGGAACTGGTTTCTGATTGAGTTTAGGGGCATGTGATTCTATTTTTTGAAGGTAATCTGGCAAGTCTGATAAAAATAAATTAAATAGAAAGGGGGCAAGAATACACCCTTGTTTTACCCCTTTCGAGTTTGGGATGTCTGAGGAGAGGTGACCTTTGGTGTTAAGTTTGACTTGACAGGTATTGGAAGAATGTAGATTTTGCATTAGAATCAATAAGCGCTGATCAATTTTTAATTCTGTGAGTTTCCTCCACAACTTTGGGCGGTCAATTGAGTCGAATGCACCACGAAAATCTACAAAGGCAGCGTATATCTTAGATTGCCTTTGGGATCTGTATTTTTCAACCAGATGCATAAGTGTAAGACAGTGGTCTAGAGTAGAGCAACCTTTGGAGAAACCTATTTGTTCTTTCCCTGGTAAATTTAGATTTTTCATCCAGGTAAGAAGTTTAGATAAGAGGTGCTTAGCGTAGATTTTCCCTATCACTGATAGTAGGCTTATCGGTCTATAATTCCTTGGTTCTTTTGGGTCGCCATTTTTAAAGATTGGAATAATTATTGATCTTAACCATATCTCAGGTATGGTCCCATATTTATCTATAAGAGTAAAC
The DNA here is from genome assembly GCF_951804945.1 of Podarcis cretensis. Classification (NCBI taxonomy): domain Eukaryota; kingdom Metazoa; phylum Chordata; class Lepidosauria; order Squamata; family Lacertidae; genus Podarcis; species Podarcis cretensis. The sequence goes on along the minus strand of NC_137185.1, from coordinate 33,475,119 downwards.
AATTGAGCTAAGGGTTCTGCCCACCAATCTATATAGGTCTTAAATAGTTCTATTGGTAGACCGTCTGGCCCAGGAGATTTCCCCGATTTGAAGTTTTTAACTATCTCTCTAATTTCCTCTTCCTCTACCCTTGGCCACTCCTGGAGTTTATTAATTTTATTTTTAATGGTTTCATTTCCTTTAAGTTCACCGTGTAGATTGTTAAATACAGATGTAAAGTATTGGGACCATTTGGACTCTGCAATTGGTGGCAGAGTTAGTTGATTTTCGGCTTTCAGTCCTCCGTACACTAGGCTCCAGAACGCTTTGTTGTTTTTACTCTGAATTGAGTCGAATAATTGTAGCCATTTTTGGGTTGCGTATTTCTGTTTCTTTTCGGCCAGAATATAATGGTATTTTCTTTTTTCATCAAGATAAGAGGGCTCTAGTTTAGTGCGATTATTTTTAAATGTTTGGCGCAGTTTTCTTTTTAGCTGGAAACATTCATCATCAAACCAAGGGCTAGCGCTATATTTAAGTTCCCAAACTTTAGGTGGAGTACTAAGCTCTACAAGCATTTGGAAGATTTCATTATAAATTTTAGGAATATCACAGTAGGAATTAGTGGTCTTTAAGTTGAATAATACTTGTTTTCTCAGGTTAGCTGTAAGTTTATGCCCCACTTCTGCACTCATTTCCTGGGACCATTTTAATTGGGTCATTTGTTTGTATTGAGAAGGTTCTATGATATTGTGCTTAGTTATTTTGGTTTCGTCCTTTAAGCTAATAGACAGCAATAATGGCTGATGATCGCTTTCAGTGCGCGTTCCAATTTTGAGGTCCATGATCGAATTTATAATATTATAAGGGACAAGAATATAGTCGATGACACTGCATCCTCGGGGGGAGAAGTATGTAAACTCCCCGCTTCTATCGCCATTTGTTGAACCGTTCACAATCTGCAAATTAAAGTTGTTACATAATTCAAGTAGGCGTAAGCCTTCGTTGTTAACAACCCTGTCTCTGGAGAATCGTCCTATTTTCAGGGCATGTGCGATATCATTATCAGTATTCCAATTTAGTTTGCTACATAGTTGTTCATTGTTGGTTCCCACTCTGGCATTAAAATCACCTGCTATTATCAGTGAGGCATTTGGGTATTTATCAGACAGATTTTCTATATAAAAGGTTAGTTGTGACCAATTTTCACTACTGATGTTGTTTTTGGTTGGGGGGATATAGACATTTACAAGTAGCAAAGAGTCTTTTTTTTGGGTTAAAAGTAGAGCTTGTGCAAGTGGTAAACATATTTCTAGTTGCTTGATTTCAAACCCTAAGTTGTCTTTGATCATACAACAGAACCCTGCTTTCGGCCGGCCCTTCGTGTTTGTTTTCAATGCGGGTTTCGTATAGGAGATGAATCCGTTAATTTTAATATCTCTAGTTGACCATGTTTCTTGTAGGAGTATTAGTTCAAAATCCTTAAAGAAGTTCATTAGGTCTGGGTCTCCGTCTTTGTTTCCCCACCCTGCGATATTCCAGGACAACAGGCGTAGGATCCGTTTTTGGGTTGGTGGCTGGTTGACAGCATTTAGTCATTCTAGTTCTGTCATTAAGTCCAGCGAGGAATTTTTTCTTGTGCAGATACAGCCATTTGTCGCTGCTTTCGGTGGGGGACGTAATGGTGGATCTTTTAGATTCTTTTTTAAAGTGCGGGAAATTAGAATTTCCTCCCTTTCTTGATTTTCTTCCTTAACTGTTCCTTGTTCCTGAGAGATTTCTGTGGTTGGTGGGCTATTATGGACAGTAGGACTATTTTTAGTCTCTACTTCCATTTCTTTGGCCTCATTAGGTGTTGAGCTCGGTGTGTCAGGTCTGTTGGAGGTCATCTTTTGTTCGGCAAAGTTAGAGTCCTTTGTGGTACTTAAATAAGGGGTACCTATTTCGTTTGGAGCTAGTATTTGATATCTCAGCCAGGAGTTTGTAGTCTCATTACTGGAGTTTTTCCTTGCCGTTTCATATTCTAAAGGCGGCTGGATTTGTAGCTCTGCATCTATACATTTGAAAGTTCCATTTGCAGCTCTCTTTTTGACTATGCATTTTGGGGAAAAGGCTGGCAAGTGTAAAGTTTGATTGTGTATTGTATCTACTGCATTTTGTTGACCTTGTCGGTGAATTTCGGTCAATCTGGCCTGTAGTTTCGTCAATTTACTGAGTATGTTTATTTGTTCTTTATCTGGTAGCTTGGCAAAATTACTCAGCAGATCTTCTTCTTCTGGGACTGTCCAGTCTATTGTGTCAAGGGCGAGGTTGTTATTTGATGCTACAGTCGCATGGTTTGGGAGCTTGGATTTTTCTTGCGTAATTTTCCGGGTAGCTGACTGCGGTTTCTCCCATCTACTGGGTTCTTCCACGGGGGTAGGGGAGATGTCGGCTTCTGGTGGAATGGCCTTGTTCATCTTATTCTGTCTTTTAGATGCAAACAATGGTCTGGGTGATATATCTTCAAAATGTCGGCGCGGAAAAATTCCTTTCTGGGCTAAATGAGCCTTTACCCTTAAGATTTTAGTTGGGATTCTATGACTACCAAATCTTAGTAGTACTTTTTTGGAATATCCGTCGTTAGTGAGCCTCTTGACTGCTTTTAAGTCAATGCTTCCGCCCTCAGAACCAAGGAGCAGATTTAGATGGTGTCTGGCCCAGAAAGATGACTCCCAGTAAGGTAGGGGTCCTCTATATGGAAAAATGTGGAGAACAATCTCACATGGCCTCAGTATCAGGTTGATTGAGTGAGGGGGGCTTCCTCTGATTTTTGACTGATTTAGAGGTATAAATTTGTATTTGTTCTGTTTATTTCCAGGGGTTGTTAAGGATGGCAAAAAGGGAGTGAGTTGCCTCCTTTCATCTGGGTTATCCAGCTTCTTGGAGATGTTTTGTAATTGTTCAAAGATTTTTTGAACTGTTTGAGCAGTCAATAGGCAGCATTCCTCCAGCAGCTCCACCTTTCTATCAATTAGTGCTTGTGCCTCGGTTATGGGAGTAGTAGCCTTGTCCTCATTTACTCCTAGGGATATCTCTTCAATTGTCTTTCCATGTAAGGAGTTGAGGAAGGTTTTGGGAGGAGATACGTGCTGTTTTTGAGGTAGCAGGTAATTATCTAGATTACTCTGTTTAAAACCAGAGGGCTCTGTGTCAGTTTCTATATCAAGGCACCTGGGTCTTTTGCCTCTTCTCATTACTAGATTCTTAAATCAATGAGATCAGACTTCTAAATAGAATGATAAAGTGCTAAAGTTCTCTGGTCACAATCTCGTTCAATTCTCATTCGGTCCTAGCTGGACTGCTGCGAGGTAAGTAACGAGTAACTGGGAGGGAGTGCCTTAGTGCTCGAGAGGGAATGTCTGAGAGCCTTCGTTAAAACTTCTTTAACTTCATTAAGTCCCGGCACCGAGGAGGATAAGATAAGATAAAATGTTCAAACGCACAGCGAAATAATGAAAGGAAATAGAATCCAAAAGGGAGGAGAGCCGGCAACATTTAGTTAAAAGATCTCTTTGAGCTCCGATAAGAGCGTCTTACCTCGGCGCCATCTTGAGACTCCTCGAGTAAATCGCCTAAAGTATTAACCATCACAAAAGAATGGCCAGACTGCCCAGGTAATGCAATCAGTGACCATTATCAGGTGTCCTGGCAGGCAGGATTTCTGCTGTAGACCGCCTCCTTCTGTGATGTATGTATGATGTTTTGGGGGGTGGTCTTGGGCTACAGGGTGAGCAATTTCCAAAGTCTATATAAGAGCTTGCGCACCATTGTTCAGAGTTCTCCCTCCTGCATGTGGTGAGTGGGGACCCTGTTGCAACAGTTCCTTGATTAAAGATCAGGCTTACTAGCCGCTTTTCTTCTCAACATACTCTGGTTGGCCTCTGTTATTTTCTCCTATTGATAGGGAACCCACTTAAGGACTCTATATACCCCATAAGGGAAAGGGAGCAGTTTTTCTTTTAACATACAGTTATGTAATGTATGATGATGTGATGTCATGGATTAGAGAGTGAGAGTGAGTGAGCCACCCAAAGTGTTGCAGTTACACAAGAAGGTGAGTTATAAAAGCTCAAATGAAATAAAACAAAACACTAAAGGAAATGGTCAGACACTCAGCTCTGACTTGGTATGAGATAGCTTCCTGTATTCTTATTCCATCTCCTCCCCCTCCAGCACAGCTGATGTTTAACATCCCTTTGGGTGGGTTTCTTGACATCTCTCTGATGCCTTTCCCGGGGGTGGGGGTGGGGGGTGGTTCCTGATCGAAAAGCACTTGCCCAGCCTGTTGCAAGGGCGGCTGCAAGCCTCCCCCCCCCCTTTGGCTGCGTATTCTGTCTTTCGCCCCACTGCTGAGCCAGAGAAAGACCCCTTTTTCCATTTGTATTCCGCTCTCCTCACTCAGGAATTTGAACTACTGCATAATCTGCAGCAAAGTAATTTTCTCCCTGGTGAATGATGAGGTAATAAACCAGTTGGACGATCAATAGCAACTGATGTAATCTGCTGAAAAGCGACAGCCTCTTCCTGAGTGTGACCCAGAAGGAGAGAAAAAAACAGCTTTGGATTGGGGGGGTTGGAGGGGGGAGGCTAAAAAAGAAAAAGCTTCTGCTCAGTATTCTAGGGAAGGAGGAAGTAATGTGAGCTTTGGACCAGTTCCCTGATAGCCTTCTCACTTCTCACCATGGAAGGAAACAGTAATGATTCAGGTTCAGGTTTTCCACCCACGGCCTCCTCACAGTGACCACAGCACTGTAGGAATTAAACCGGGTGTCCAGGATAGGGAGCTGTAGTCATGAATGGGTTGTGAAGCATGGAAACAGAACTTTCTCCACTTAGGTTCTCCTAGTAGAGAATTTATACAAACCAAGTCCTGCATGGATTGCTTCCGTTTCTCCTCTGGTTCATGTGTCCCAATGATTTACAAGGGCTAGTGCTTGCATGCCGAAGTGTGCCATGCTAGCGCGCCACCTAGTAAGATAATACAAGGATTGCACAGTAACCAAAAAAAAAAAACCCCTTAAAATGGGGCTAATCTTTGCAGGCCACTGAGTGTCATATAAGAGCACCACCTAGCGAGACAATACAAGGATTACACCCACTAAACTGGTGTCTGGAAGGGCATTAAAGAGGGACCCAGCTGTTCACTTTCCAAACATAACTCTGGAGAAAAAAGCTATGTTTGGAAAGCAGGACTTCACATGCTAGCTTCTGATCCTAGCAAACTAAACACATGTATACAACCTGCATGCGCTGATTGGGCACACTCCCTTAATTGTATTTTAGAAGTGGCTAGACAGCTGTGATTTGTTGCAGAGCATGTAGATGGATATATATTTGTGGGACGCAGATGGCACTGTGGGTAAAAGCCTCAGCGCCTAGGGCTTGCCGATCGAAAGGTCGGCGGTTCGAATCCCCGTGGCGGGGTGCGCTCCCGCTGCTCGGTCCCAGCGCCTGCCAACCTAGCAGTTCGAAAGCACCCCCGGGTGCAAGTAGATAAATAGGGACCGTTTACTGGCGGGAAGGTAAACGGCGTTACTGTGTGCTGCGCTGGCTCGCCAGATGCAGCTTTGTCACGCTGGCCACGTGACCCGGAAGTGTCTCCGGACAGCACTGGCCCCCGGCCTCTTGAGTGAGATGGGCGCACAACCCTAGAGTCTGTCAAGACTGGCCCGTACGGGCAGGGGTACCTTTACCTTTACCATATATATATATATATATATATATATATATATATATATGTATATGTATATGCATATGCAGTGGTACCTCGGGTTAAGTACTTAATTCATTCCGGATGTCCTGAAACTGTTCTTAACCTGAAGCACCACTTTAGCTAATAGGGCCTCCTGCTGCCGCTGCGCCACCGGAGCACCATTTCTGTTCTCATCCTGAAGCTAAGTTCTTAACCCAAGGTACTATTCTGGATTAGCAAACCTGAAGCGTATGTAACCTGAAGCATATGTAACCCGAGGTACCACTGTATACAAGTAAGGACCCACAACAGAATGCTGCCGTGTTTTCCCGGCTCCTAAGAGAAGTGCTTCTGATTTCAGCTAACCTTGTTGTGCTTTTAAGGACCTAGAAATGGTGGGGTTTTAACCCCTGGGGTGTGAGACCAAAAGCAAGGATGCCTGCCAAATCCCTTCTGGAATTGTGTTCCCACTTCATGGTACCTGTGACACCAGACGCCTGACACCTACTGGAGGCCAGTCAGGACAACAACAATAATGACTAATAGTGACTTCATTATTTGTACCCCGCCCATCCAGTGGCGTAGCGTGGGGGTGCAGGGGGGGCCGGCCGCACCGGGCGCAACATCTGGGGTTAGGGCAAATCCACGGGTTAGGGGGCGCAAATCCACGGGTTAGGGGGCGCAAATCCACGGGTTAGGGGGCGCAAATTACTTGCCTTGCCCCGGGTGCTGACAACCCACGCTACGCCACTGCGCCCATCTGACTGGGTTGCCCCAGCCATTCTGGGTGGCTTCCAACATATATAAAAACATAATAAAACAAATATAAAAACAAAACGAGACATTGCACATTAAAAAGCTTCCCTTTTAACAGTAGGGGCTACTAACAGACAACTAACGGGGCTCCTCTGGATGATCTCCATGATGGAGCTGGAATATAATGGCTCAGGTGGTCCTTAAGGTATCCTGGGCCAAGTTGTATATCAACACAAGAACCTTGAACCTGGCCCAATAGCATTTGGGCAGCCATTGCAGATGCTTTAGCAGAGGTGTCCAAGTTGTCACCCATCTGCAGTCTAGCCACTGCAATCTCCACCAGACCAGGGCCAAGGGCAGCCCCATATAGAGAGCATTGCAGCAATCCAGTTTCCACATTACCAGTGCATGGACTACAGTGGCCAAGTTATCGTGATATGGCTATAGCTGGCATACCAGGCGAAGCTGGTTAAAGGCACTCTTCACCATAGAGGATGCTTGGCCTTCTAATGATGTAGAAACTATGCTACACACCTGCTCCTTTAGAGGGAAGGCCACCCTGTCCAGAACAGGCAACTGGGCACTGGAACCACTCGCCCACAAAGTCTCTGTCTTTGCAAGGTTCAAACTCAATTTATTGGCCTTCGTCCAGTCCAGCACTGCATTCAGGCAGCAGTCCAGGGTTTGCACAGCCTCCCGTGACTTCAGATGTTACAGAGAAACAGAGCTGCGTGCCATCATGGCACCATGCTCCAAAACTCCCAAAGTAACCTTCATTCTACATGTGCCTTTCTGCTTATCATCATGATGGGCATTTCGCAAGTTAAGAATAGAGGCATCAGTTTGTGAGGCAGCCTTTTTCGATCCAGTTCAGGAAACGCTCGACACCACAGTTATTTCATTGACATCTGGATTTGGGCTGTCATGCCATCTCCTAGTTAAACTCAAACAAGCAAATGTGATAACTAAATACATAAATCACATACATAGCGCTGTCAATGTGCATCCTGCTTTGCAGTGTCAAGGCAACAACACATCCCTGCTCCAAAGAGCTTACAATCTAAAAGTCGACACAGGGGAAGGCAACAGAGGGAGGGGAAGAACAGAGAATTAATAATGCACTGGATTCAACTTAGTAAAGGTAAAGGGACCCCTGACCATTAGGTCCAGTCGTGGCCGACTCTGGGGTTGCGGCGCTCATCTCGCTTTATTGGCCGAGGGAGCCGGCGTACAGCTTCCGGCTCATGTGGCCAGCATGACTAAGCCACTTCTGGCAAACCAGAGCAGCGCACGGAGCTTACCCCGTCGCGGCGATTCAAACCGCCAACCTTCTGATCGGCAAGTCCTAGGCTCTGTGGTTTAACCCATAGCACCACCCGCATCCCTTTTGGATTCAACTTACGCATACCTATTTTGGGACAAATTAGATGAGACTCCATTCATGAAATTGACAGTTCTGTGAATTGCTTTTTCAAAGGTCTGGATCAGGACCTTTGTGCATGGGGGTGGGGGCGGGGGCTGCAATGACTTTAAGCTTTTGCTACCTCACTGTAGTTCCAAGCCAGATCAGGGCACCCCAACCTGCAATTTCCTTTCTGCAATTTCCATTCATCTAGCAGATGATGTTAAAGACCTCTGCTTGACACCCTGCTATTCAGAGTTGATTATACTGGGCTGGATAGACCAATAGTCCAACTCAACCAAAGGCAACCATTCTTTTTCTTGTAGGATGAGCTCTATTACTTGCCCAAGATTCAATGACTTGGGAGATGCCCCAAAGATAATTTAGCCAACACCTCTGCCGATGCAAGGAATCCCCTGCTGCATCATTTACCACAGGTGGCCATCCATCTTATGCTCAAAATTATCTTGCGAAAGAGAGCCATTGTTTTCAGAGGCAGTATGTTCCCCATTCAAAAACTCCAGCCTTTCCTCATGTGTCCTCCAAGATCGCAGCAGAACCCAGCATTTTGAATGGTGCCATCATGAACCCCATTGTTATTATCTACACAAATAAAGCAAAACCACCTTCTCTCCCTGCCCTCCTCTCTGTCACATTTTGGAGGCACCTTCTTAAGAGGAAAACCTAAGAACAGCTTTCTGGATCAAGCCAATGGCCCATCTAGTTCAGCTGTGTCCATTCTCACAGTGGCCAAACACCTATGGGAAGCCCAAAAGCAAGACCTTAGGGTAAGATCACTCTCCCCACTTGTGATTCCTTGTAACTGGGATTTAGAGGCACCCTGCCTCCTATTAGAATTCCTGCTCCATGATTACAGTCATGGGATTGTTGTCTATCACATGACGGTATATGTTTTGACTCCACAAAGTGGGAAGTGACAGAGACAGGATGTTTATGTTACTGTGTTCCGTGAAGTGGGACTATTGTCCTTTGTTCTTTCTCTTTGCTGTCTGATGCTAAAGAGAGAGGGAGCCATGTTGCGGTGCTCTGTGGGTGTTTATATGTAAATAAAGTAGATTAGCCAAAATGCTGAGTTGCTGAGGTCTGTTACGCATGATGCACAAACTCTGCAGATCCCTAAATGTGCCAGTGTCGGTTGGCATCGGTCGCTGTGATGTTCGGGCAGAAGAAAGCTTTTGAAGCTCCCGAATGAAATACCAGGAGGGAGGGAACATGCCAGTTGGGCATGTGTCTCTACCAGGGTCCTACTCGAGTGTAGGCTGAACGCCTAACACCTCCATCAGTGGAGGCAAAACATCACCTTCATGGCTAGGAGCTACTGATAGCCTTATTATCTTCCAAGAATGTATCTGATCCTCTTTTAAAGCCATCCAAGTTGACGGCCACCACTACCTCTTATGGGAGCTTCGCACACACAAACACTAAAGCAAAGGAACAACAAAGGCTATTTTGGGGTTCCCGGATAAGGCCAGGCATTGGTCTCACCAAGGGCTGCGTCCCACTTCCTCTGCCCATTCTCTTTCTTCTTATGGCACCTGGCAGCTGTTGCTTCTCATCTATGCTTTCTGTTCCTTATTTCAGCTGCCTTCCTGGGGAAAGAGCTCTCCTGCTGCCAGCTCCTCTTAGCAAACAAGATGCAAACTGGCCTCACGAGGTTCGACAAGGCAGAAAAAGCACATCTAGTGCCCAAAGCCAGGAGCTCCTCTAAGGTCTGAACACTTCAGACACACAGATAGCACAGGAGGCTCTGTCGGGGCCGTTCTCCAGAGGTGACATTCACAGTGATGTGTGCATAAAACAGGGGAGGGAAAAAACTTGCAGAGCTCCTTCTATGGGCCAGCCCTACTATTTGGCCAAAAAACCAAGTGCCCCTCTGGCTGCAGTGGTGCAGTCCATTGTACCACCTCATGGCCCAGCCATCTCATTCACCTGCACTTGTGCTTAAAGCTCAGGCCAAAAAAGCCAAGGATGGCCTATCTATTAATGAGGCTTTGCTCACGAATTAGGCTGCAGTCTCCCGGTAGCCACACTTTCCTGAATTTACTGTAGCCATAGATTCCTACTGGGATAAGTGTATCTTCCCCAGAGACCTGTGTGTTGAGTTAACTCTGGCTATACACTATTGAAAGCTTCAAATAATCAATTCAGCAAGCTGCAGTTAAAGATTTGGCTACTTATGATAAATCAATATGTGAAACACAGCCCTCTTCCTTCTCCCGCTTCCCTGTTCACTGGTCCATTCCCTTCCTGCTACATACAAACTCTTTCTCCATGGTACTGTGTTGTTGTTGTTGTTCTTGTTTGTTGAATTTATACACTACCCTATACCCGGGAGTCTCAGGGCAGTTTACATAAAAAGATCACAGTATATAAAATCAAAATAATAATAATAAAAATAACCCAATAACCCTCCCCCTCCAGGAGCCCATTTTAAAAAGGTATAGGATGTTGATCAGGTCAACCAAAGGCCTGGTTAAAAAGGAACTTTTTTGCCTGGTGCCTAAAGGTGTATAATGAAGGCGCCAGGCGAACTTCCCTGGGGAGAGCATTCCACAGGCGGGGAGCCACTGCAGAGAAGGCCCCGTTCTTGTGTTGCCACCCTCTGGACCTCTCGAGGAGGAGGCACACGAAGAAGGGCCTCAGAAGATGATCTCAGGGTCCAGGTGGGTTCATATGGAAAGAGGTAGTTCTTAAGGTATTGTGGTCCTGAGCCTGTGTGACATTTTCTCCCAGACTCCTCTCGCTCTACCCCTTCCAGATGAACTCTCTACTTCATCTGACCTCCTGTCTCTCAATATGCTTTTTCATAATCTAGGAGTCACTCTGTCCCCATTCCTTCAGCCACCCCAGCTGTTGGCCCTCTGGGTCCCTTGACAAACCCCCATTGCCAGGTCACCATCCCAATTCCTCTGATTCTATTGTCCCCCAATTCCTACACCTTTTAAGAGGCTTTCACCAACCAAACTGACCCTGTGCTTCCCTTACAGAGGCTGCGTCACCTAGCAACAATATTACAGTGGTACCTTGGGTTACATACATTTCAGGTTACATACACTTCAGGTTACATACTTCGCTAACCCAGTAATAGTACCTCGGGTTAAGAACAGAAATCGTGCTCCGGTGGCGTGGTGGCAGCAGGAGGCCCTATTAGCTAAAGTGGTGCTTCAGGTTAAGAACAGTTTCCGGTTAAGAACGGACCTCCGGAACAAATTAAGTACTTAACCCGAGGTACCACTGTACTGCTGAAACCTTTTCCGTCAGTAGGTAGAATATTTATGAGCATTCCATGCTGCCGCCGCTACAGCTTACCAAGTAACCAAGGAGGCTCACAGGCATTAGTTGTGGTACTTGGCACACAGCTGAGTCCATATGACTAACATGCAACAGACCTTTATCATCTGCACTATGTGTGCAGCCATCCCATATCTGCCTGTGCTAAAAACATGATTAGGGCTGGATCCCCCATCACTGGCCCTTCACACACCCCTTGAATCAGGGTTGCCATTTTTCAAACAGTGAAAATTCAGACAGAAAAAGTTGTTGAGCAAATTCACAAAAAATGAAGGTGTTGTTTTTTTTGAAACTGGAAACAGAACTGTTAGAACCTAAGACTAAGGTACTTTCAAGAATGTATAACTTGTTGCTGAGGTGGAATACACAGGATGGGACGGTTAAATCAGCCATGATAAAGTGGGCACAGGACATTGGGTATAACATCATGTTTGCTGACTGGGAAAAGTTATGGACCACCGGTATGAAGTTTACGGCATGTAATGCCTTGAAAGAAAACATTATGAAAATGATATACAGGTGGTACATGACCCCAGTCAAGCTAGCAAAAATATATCACCTGTCAGACAATAAGTGTTGGAAATGTAAGGAAACTGAAGGAACGTTCTTTCACATCTGGTGGACTTGCCCTAGGGTTAAGGTCTTCTGGGAAATGATATATAATGAGTTGAAAAAGGTATTTAAGTATACCTTCCATAAGAAACCAGAGGCCTTCCTTTTGGGCATTGTTGGCCAGAGGGTGTTAAAGAATGATCAAACATTTTTTATGTATGCAACAACAGCAGCAAGGATACTCGTAGCTAAACATTGGAAAACTCAAGATTTGCCCACCCTGGAAGAATGGCAGATGCAACTGATGGACTACATGGAGCTGGCAGAAATGACTGGCAGAATCCGAGACCTGGGAGAAGAAGCAGTGGAGGAGGATTGGAAGAAATTTAAGGACTATTTACAAAAACATTGTAAGCTTTATGAGTGTTAAGAAGGATGAGAGATTCGAAAACAACAGGGCACCATAAAGTTAGTTGAAAAGACTATGAGAATGAGTGAATTGTATGAGAGTAATAAATTTTGAATAAATACTATTTTAAAATTAGGTATTTAGGATTTTGACAAAAATATTCAAAGTTATGGATAAAATATTGGAATTCTGTACAATAAGAATGAAAATAAGGTGATAAGTTGCTGGCTAAAGTTTTATTAACCTGGAAAGTAGGAGCGAGAGACGTGAGGAAGTCCAAAAGGAAAAAAAATGAAGAAAAGATGGTTATTACCAGATGTATAATTTCATGTTTGTTTTATTCTTTGTTTGTTCTTTGTTTATTCTGTCTTCTTTTTTTCTTTATTGTATTCACAAAACTCTTAATAAAATTTTTTTAAAAAAACAATGAAAATGATTTACAGGTGGTACATGACCCCAGTCAAGCTTGCGAAGATTTATCATCTGCCCAATAACAAATGTTGGAAATGTAAAGAGACTGAAGGTACCTTTTTCCACCTTTGGTGGACCTGCCCAAAGATTAAGGCCTTCTGGGAAATGATTTATAATGAAATTAAGAAAGTGCTTAAGTGCACCTTTAACAAGAAACCAGAGGCATTTCTCTTGGGTATGGTCGGCCAGTTGGTGCCGAAGAAGGATAAGAATTTCTTTTTGTACGCTACTACGGCAGCAAGGATTCTTCTAGCAAAGTATTGGAAGACACAAGAGCTACCCACGCTGGAGGAATGGCAGGCGAAAGTGATTGACTTTATGGGATTGGCAGAAATGACCGGCAGAATCCGCGACCAAGAGAAAGAGACTGTGGAAGAAGATTGGAAGAAATTTAAGATGTATCTTAAGAATTATTATAAAATTGAAGAGTGCTAAAATGCTGAGGGAAAAGAAGACGTAGAATTGCAGCGGAAAATTGTGTTTAATTTTAGGGTGGAATTGAAAAGGAGAATGAATTTACATTTAATTGGTTAAGAAGGGTTGCTGAATAATGGTTTAAAATTAAGGATGCAAAAAGGGAAAGGTATGGGGAAGTCCGGGAAAAGAGGGTTATGGAAATAAGGTTAAGAAAATATGAGTTTCTGTATTTGTTTTTATGTTGTTTTTGTTTATGTTAAAAAATTTGGAAATTAATAAAAAAATTATTAAAAAAAATTAAAAAAACAAAACAAAAAATGAAGTTTTTTTGAGCTATTTTTAATGATACGCCCAGATTTTCCTTGACATGTTGCTGATTTCTGCTCAGATACTGCTGTCAAATGCAGTACTCCAGGTATGTCCAGGAAATTTCGGATGAATGGCAACCCTACTAGAATGGTTTTACGTGGCTGGAATAGGTTCCTCAACTCTGAGTATGCCTCTAGCTTGTGTGGCTGAAGGACAGAGAGCAGTGTGTGGATGTGCTTAAGTTCAGGCAAAGAACAAGTTCCATCCTCCGTAAACAGACCCCTGTGTTACAATATAGACAAGCTGAACAATATACCAGTAACACAACACGATGGCCAATAACAATGGCACTAAACACTATTTATAAACTAATACAAATGTTCAGAAATTACAACCGAAGTCTCTAAATTTTCTTCACCAGTCGCGGTAGAATAATTCAAAAGTTCGATATATAAATAATCTGTCACTAAATATCGCCGGAACAGAGTTTCCGTAAAACCAATCTGTTTCGTTCAATGCTTTATCAGCCAATCTTGATCAATTCTTCATCAGCCAGACTTGTAAGAACTAATATGAGAAGGATGCAGTTCAATTTCTTAACAAGCTGAAATTGCAATATACGTGCGATGAAACCTGCGTCTGTATAAAATAAAATGCATAATACAATATATACAACTAAAATACATACCCAATCTTACATGCAAGCATGTAAGCAAATATAAACGCTGTAGAAAATACGCTCTGGATCAGTGCTCGTATGATACTGTAGTCACTGATGCTAGTAACAAATTGTAAAGAACATAATATAGTTAGCCACAGGTGAAACTAATATACTGTAAGGGAAATTAAAGACACAACAGGCAACACTGTGTGAGTCCCTTGCAGGCGACCACAGTGCCTGGAGACAGACAGTCAGGTTGTGCATCCATAGCAGTGACCATGGGAGAAAACCTCTCCTCCTTCCAGAAGGGAGGAGTTGTGAGCGGGAGTCATTTCCCGCGGCTGCAGGGGGTGTTTTGGCCCCTGGGTCTGTTCTCCCGGCTGCCGCCCCGCGCCCCTGGCTGCCAACCAATCGGCTGGAGGCTGAGGGGGCGGGAATTAGCCGCTCAAATGCGGCCACGGCAGCATTGCCCCCTCATTGCGCTGCTGGATTGCGTCAGGGGGAGCTTCTAGTTGTATTTGCATCAACAAGCTCCTCCTGCTGGTGGTTAACCCTTGTCAGACTCACCCCTCCCTGAGGGTGTGGAGTCACACTTGGTTGTTTTATCCAATGCCTAAGCCAATACCACTCACATGCTGTAATCAATAAAGTTGTGGCCTTTTTTAGCCCATTAACCTAATATACGGGACGCGGGTTAAACCACAGAGCCTAGGACTTGCTGATCAGAAGGTCGGCAGTTTGAATCCCCGCAACGGGGTGAGCTCCAGTTGCTCGTTCCCTGCTCCTGCCAACCTAGCAGTTTGAAAGCATGTCAAAGTGCAAGTAGATAAATAGGTACCACTCCGGCGGGAAGGTAAACGGTGTTTCCGTGTGCTGCTCTGGTTCGCCAGAAGCGGCTTAGTCATGCTGGCCACATGACCCGGAAGCTGTACGCCAGCTCCCTCGGCCAATAAAGCGAGATGAGCGCCGCAATCCCAGAGTTGGTCACAACTGGACCTAATGGTCAGGGGTCCCTTTACCTTAACCTAATATACTGCATCCTTGTGTCTTTCTTATCCTCAAGCGGGTGGCGGGTCCTCAACTCACAAATGACCACTGGGAGGAGCACAGAGAGAAGGAATGCCATCAGTAGCTTGTGGTGACATTTTTCATAGGGAAACAGGGCCAGAGGTGCCAGCTTGAGAGGGCAATTGGGGTGGGGTCCTGGTGTCGTGCAGTCCTGATGTCGCACGCATGAGCATCGTGCCTGCCTCCCGAAGCTGGGCAGAAGCTTCTCAGGATTTGAGAAGGAGGTGGCAGGGAAGCATGTAGGGGACTAGCCTAGTCTGCACATCACTGAACGCCATGGTGCACCTACAACCAGGCGCCTTCATCTGCCCCAGCTGCAACAAAACATGTCTCTCCTGCACTGGTGTCTACAACGTCCAACAACTTGACTTCACCCCAAAGACACACTCCTCCATTGTCTGCCAAGACTGGAAGATGCCAAGAGCTGTGTGTGTAGAAAGAAGCCTACAGTACAAAGGTAAACTTTGCTTTGCCCAGATCTGCCCCTGCAACCCACCCCACTGGGGAATGTGGCCCTAGGTTCATCAGCAGTGGCATCCACTGGTTGACTCTGCTCAAAGGCAGGTTTTCTAAACAATACAAAACCCTGCTTGACTAAGAGGTCATAAATAAATACACCCAGAAAGCAGGGATCCCTCTTTCAAACCACCTTCAGCTCCTTGTGATGGTGGGGGAGCCATCTGCCTCCAGCCAAGAATTCTTATAAGGGATAATCTTGCCAGGCAACTATAATTGCTATTTTGGAATGAGCAGTAAGGTTAAGTGGCATAAGGAATGCTGTGCCTATGATATACTTCTGTCTTATTAAAGCATTCGATATGGTGCCTCATTAAACTGTAACTAAAAAAATGTAATTTAAATTGGCTCGGAGAGAAGCAAATATGGATTGAGAATTGGCTAAAAGGCCAATGACAAAAGAGAATGATAAATGGCAACAAGCAGGCTGGGGTAGTGGGAGGAGGAAGAGGCATTTTGTGATGGGACCTCTGGGATCAGGGTTTGGACAGACCTGATTTAATCTCCTCATTAATGATTTGGTGGAAGGAGCAAAGGGCATATTAATGAAAGTTGTAGATGATATTAACAGGCTGATATTCAGGCTGTGAAGATCAGCCAAGACAGAAAACTAGTACAAAGAAATCTGAAGGGAATCAGGTCTTGAAAACAGCAGAATGAGTTTACACTGGGGAAATACAAGAGGGGGTGAGAGGTAATCAGCCGATGGGAAGGGCCTGGAAACAGAGATGGCTGGTGCCCAATGGAACTGGTAGGGTAGAAAGCAGGGGGACCTCCTCACCACCTCATCCCTCTCTTTCCAAGTAAGCCACAGTGACACTGGTGCCAGGAGGATAGGTGTGCACTGCTGGTCCCTCCCCATCTTGGCCACTCATGGTCAAGGTCAAAGTGCACAAGCAGGTTCTAGAAGCAAGCCTGAAGTTTGGACCAAGGATTCAGAAACATACCAGAACTCAAGGAAAAGTTTGTAGCTCAAAAAAACCACAACTGGTACAGGAAATCACTTATACAACTTCCAAAACCAGGAAGATCTGCTGGCCAGCCTCAGTGGGCAAAGTGCATCCTGGGTTTGAAGGTACTGTACTTCACTGAGAAGCTGCCACCTGCAGTTCAATGGCTCACCACAAGGGACAGCTGATCCCAGTTCCCATCTATAAACCAGAGTTGCTAATTGGCTTGGGGTGGGGGCAGAGGGTGGACATCCAGACTAGCTTACTCCTGTCACTTCAACCAAGAACTGATGTGCAAAGATCAGTAGTGAAGCTTTAGAGGGCAAGGCATTAATGACGACATTGCTGAAGATCAAACCACTAGTAAAGAGACAACTACAAGGAGTTGTTCATAAACTCCCAGGTGTGGTGCATTTATTCATTTTAAACAACTTGTTTTGGAGGGGGGCTATCTTCCTGTGTCCATGTACCTGCCAACACTTGGACCCAGTTGTTCATGAACCAGTAAGATCTGGGCCAAGGACCAAGAAAGAGATAGTCATGAATAGGAAGGAGTTGCTTGTGTAGCTAGCTGTTTTCTCCTAGGCCATCCCCGCTGCTGGAAAGCTAAGGCACCCTTTAGTTTGTGGCTTATCTCTTAGAAAACTGCTATGGTTATTTCCCTCGTGTGACTGTTCCTTCTATGGAAATCTTCGGACCAAATCAGCAAAACCAAAGGATAAATTGGGTGGGTTGTTGGGAAGCAAAAGATCTTTCCTACGGTCTTCGTATTATGCAGATTAGAGAGATGGCACAAATATTAAATGAAGGAAATGGGACATGGAAGTAAGTCACCAACTGAGGGGGGCAAAGACATGCCCTGCTGAGGAACCTTTGCTAAATAAAGGATGCCTGAGAACAGGACCCCCATCACAGAGCCCAAGTGATGCGTGGAAGCCTTCAAATCCACAAAGAGGCAGCAAAAGCAGGGTGAGGCGGAATGGAAGGGAGAGGTGTGTTTGCTAACTGACGAGCGATGCTCTCGGAAGTGGCTTAGCTGAGTCAATATTGGATGGCAGAGAAAGGCCAGGTGATTCGGAAGAGAGGCACTGTGTTGTGTTTATTGAGTTGGGGGGAGCGCCAATATTTTACTTCCTGTGGAAAATAACCTGCAGCATATGCTTCATTTAATTGAGAAAAAGAGAGATGCTCTTTGGCTTAGATATCAGCCCCTGAAAGTTAAAGTGCCTGAGCCTCTCTAACCCATCCCTGAAACTAGGACAAGACGAACTTTGGCCCTCCAAATATTGCCAGTTGTTAATCGAGGGTGCATATATTCCTGAAGGAGCATCTCTCCCTATACTATGTTGCCTACGCTTTTAGATTGGTGGGAAAAGGCTCTTCTCTGCATCCCTCTGTTAAGTGAGGCTCCTTTGGTAGTGATGCAGGATAGCACCCTTTGCATGGTTGTGTCCCATTTGTGGCATGCCCTGTACCTGTTAAGATTCCTGCTCTGTGTTTGCAGTCATGGGATTGTTGTCTATCACATGACAGTGTATGTTTTCATTCCACAGTGTAGGAACTGATGGAGACAGTATATTTGTGTTACTGTGTTCCGTGAAGTGGGACTATTGTCCTTTGTTCTTTTTCTCTTTGCTATCTGATGAGAAAGAGGAAGGAGCTAAGTCAGAATGCTCTGAGTGTATTACATGTAAATAAACGTAGATTAGCCAAAATGCTGAGGTCTGTTACGCAAACTGCAAATACTCTGAGGATCCCTGAGTGTGCTGATGCTTTTTGGCATCAGTCGCTGTGATGTTCGAGTTGAAGAAAGCTTTTGAAGCTCCCGAACGATCGACCAGGAGGGAGAGAACATGCCAGCCAGGCATGTGTCTCTGCCAGGGTCCTACACAAGAGTGGATGGCTTGCTGTTCGTTGAAAGAAAATTACACTGAGTAAAATTGCGAAAATGAATAGAACCAGCTCAAATTTGTGCTGGAAATGTAAAAAGAAAGGGTACTTTTTAATCATATGTGGTGGCCCTGTGGAGTGTAAAAGCTTTTGGGGAAATGATAAATAATTAGTTAAAAGAAAATGTTTAAGAAAACTTTTGTTAAAAACCAGAGATTTTTCTGTTAGGTATAATAGGTGAAGAACTATCAAAAGAAAATAAAAGATTGTTTATGTATGCAATGACGGCAGCGAGGATGCTTCTAGCCCAGAGATGGAAAGGAGAAGTACTGACCAGAGAAGAGTGGCAGACCAAGCTGATGGAGTATGCAGATATGGCAAGACTGGTGGGAAAGATCAGAAACCAGGAAGACCAAGTATTCTTAAAAGACTGAAATAAGTTCTTAATATGCTTAAAAGACCACTGTAGACAGTTAAAATCATTGGCAGGGATACAGTGATACTTGTAAAGTGAAATGAACTTTGATTACTATGATTATATAATAGATAGATAATGGTAAAAGATGCAGGAAAAAAGAAAAAGATAATATATTTAGAATTGGAACCCATGAAGGGAGGGAAGGAGGTCTGAAGGTTCGAAAGAACCTCTTTTATTTTTATGTTTTGGAATGGTTACAGTTATTGTGTATAACTCTATGTAATATATATCTACATACCGGCAGCAGCGGAAGGAAACTGTTCAAGCTTGAGGGCTGTGGTCCTTTCTGGGCAACGTGCCAGTGGAGAGCAGGGCCAGAGCAAGAGATGGCGGAGCATTGAATGTAAAGTATACCTTTGGTACTACAGACTAGCTTCTAAACACACTCACACAACCCTCTGTATCTTCCATGCAGACCAGCAAGAGGCATTATCAGAATTCAAGGCCACATTCCAGTCAGGCAAGAACACTCAAGGAGGACATGAAACAGGGTCAGTGGTGGGTGTGGCCTGAAGAGAGAAGGTGTGGCTTGGGGAGAGTTCTGAGGGCCAGGGAGAGAAATGGAGGGCCACAATTTGTCCCCTGGGTCTGAGGTTCTTTGCTGCTGCCTTTCAGGCACACTTGATGCCAACATGGCTGTCGTCTGAGTGTCAAGTGAAGATGGACCTATTTGCTAATGCATTTTAGGTGTTTTGGACGAATTACTGCTATGGCTTTTCTCTGTCTCATGGTGTTTTTTTATGAAGTTGTTTACTGTTTTATTGATTTGGTTGCTTATAATTTATTTTATGCTGTACCCCACCCCACCCTAGCATCGATAACAATCAAATGTGGGCTATAAATCCGCTTTGCCGTGCGTTTGTGGGGAGGGCTCTTCCCCCTGCTAGCCCATTCCCCATCTTGGGCTTGGGGACGGGCCCATACTCCACCTCAGCGTGAAGGACTCCAAGGAGGCCCGGGACACTGCTGCTGCCGCTTTGCCGGTGAGTCTTGGGGAGGACCGCTCCCCCTGCAAGCCCATTCTCCACCTTGGGCCTGGGGGCGGGCCCCAGACTCCACCTCAGCATATAAGGCTCCACGGAGGCCTCGGAACATTGCTGCTGCCGCTTTGCCGTGCGTTTGTGGGGAGGGCTCTTCCCCCTGCTAGCCCATTCTCCATCTTGGGCTTGGGGACGGGCCCATACTCCACCTCAGCGTGAAGGACTCCAAGGAGGCCCGGGACACTGCTGCTGCCGCTTTGCCGGTGAGTCTTGGGGAGGACCGCTCCCCCTGCAAGCCCATTCTCCACCTTGGGCCTGGGGGCGGGCCCCAGACTCCACCTCAGCATATAAGGCTCCACGGAGGCCTCGGAACATTGCTGCTGCCGCTTTGCCGTGCGTTTGTGGGGAGGGCTCTTCCCCCTGCTAGCCCATTCTCCATCTTGGGCTTGGGGACGGGCCCATACTCCACCTCAGCGTGAAGGACTCCAAGGAGGCCCGGGACACTGCTGCTGCCGCTTTGCCGGTGAGTCTTGGGGAGGACCGCTCCCCCTGCAAGCCCATTCTCCACCTTGGGCCTGGGGGCGGGCCCCAGACTCCACCTCAGCATATAAGGCTCCACGGAGGCCTCGGAACATTGCTGCTGCCGCTTTGCCGTGCGTTTGTGGGGAGGGCTCTTCCCCCTGCTAGCCCATTCTCCACCAGGCCAGGGGGCGGGGCCCACGCTCACCACCGACGCAGCCTCGGGGACACTGGTGCTGCTGCAGCGGTTGTTGGAAGTGTTTTTATATGTTTTAAACTGTTTTTATTTTTTTTGCTTTGTTGTACCACCATAAGCGGTGGTTTTTATCCATGTACTTTTATTTTGTTTTGATTTATTGTGGGTTGGGGTGGGGTGGTTGGGGAGTGGGGTGGGGATTGGTTTTGTTTTTATGTAATTGTTTTTCTTTGTTTGCTTTTATATTCTGTAAATGGAGGCAAGTATGAGGCTTGGGATTCCTACTGTGGAGGGGCGAGGGAGGTATGGCGGTGGGGGCAGATGTCATAGGCGAAGGGGATCGAGATACGGATATGCTCGTACCCCTTCCAATCTGCGCCCCATCCCGAGAGACGAGGGTAGGGTGAGCAAGGATTACTCACCTCCGTCACTGGTGTTGTGCAATGCCAGGTCTATAGGCAACAAAACCGCCACCCTGCGAGATTTCTTCACCTCGCAGGGGGTTGACCTGGCATGTGTGACTGAGACCTGGGTGCGCGAAGGGGATACTGTTACCCTACGAGAGATGGCGCCCCCGGGTTTCTCCGTCCTTCACCAGTCGCGGACTGTGGGCCGGGGGGGAGGGGTGGCGTTATTAATCCGGGAAGATTGTTCTTTCAGGGCTCTACCATCACCATCGATCCCCGGCATTGAATGTGTTGGCCTAGTGTGGGGCTCCGAGGTGAGCTTGGCTGTCTGGCTGGTGTACCGGCCACCTAGCGCACCAGCAGCCACCCTGTCAGGCCTGCTGGAGGCGGTGGCCGGCTGGGCCTTGGAGTTCCCTAACCTATTGGTATTGGGGGACTTCAACATCCATGCTGATGCCACTCCCTCCTCACAGGCTCTGGACCTGGTGTCTTCCATGGCGACACTAGGGCTCTCCCAGTTTGTTTCGGGCCCCACACATCAAGCAGGCCACACGCTGGATTTGATCTTTGGCGTCGGTATAGATGTGATCATGTTTCCTTCGATGAAGGTGCCATGGTCTGATCACTATGCTCTGAAAGCCAGGATTGACGTTCCACCCCCACCCTGCTTGGGTGGCGAGCCAATTTGGGCTCGCCCGCAGAGGCTGATGGACCCTGATAGATTCCGTCAAGCCTTGCGGGACCTTTCTCCCCCTGGCGACTCATTGACTGAGCGTGTTGAGGCCTGGAATACCCAGCTCCTGGCAGCCATCAATGAGATCGCACCTAAGCGCCCTCTGCGACCCCGCAGAAACCGGGCTCCCTGGTTTACCGAGGAGCTCCGGAAAATGAAGCGGGACCTCAGACGGCTAGAGCGAGTATGGCGGGGTGCCCGTGACGGAGCCTCAAGAACATCTTATAGGGTTTTTATGAAAACCTATGAGATGGCAGTGAAGGCCGCTAAAAAGTCCTACTTCTCGGCCTCCATTGCATCCGCTAGCTCTCGCCCGGCACAATTATTTAGTATAATTCGGTCTTTAACGTCCCTCGAAGGACAGCCAAATTTAAATAATAATTTGACACACAGCTGTGAGGCATTTGCGAGCTTTTTTGCGGAGAAGGTCTTGTTGCTCCGCCATGACCTCCCTGCCAATTTGGATACAATAAAGGAACTGGAGGCCCCTCGACTGTCCTCGGGTTCAGTATTGGACCACTTTGACTGGATATCCCCAGCTGATGTAGACAGATTCCTCCGAGCTGGAAAGCCCACCACTTGTCCTCTCGACCCGTGCCCGTCCTGGCTGATTAGAGCGTGTCCAGAAGAGGTGCGGGCCCCCCTGGGGGATATCATCAATCTGTCCCTTGGCACCGGGACATTCCCAGGGGAACTGAAGGAGGCAGTGGTGCGCCCGCTCTTAAAGAAAACATCATTAGATCCCTTAGATCTATCCAATTACCGCCCGGTTTCGAATCTTCCATTCCTGGGTAAGGTGATTGAGAGAGCGGTTGCTGAACAGCTTGGTAGGTTTCTGGATGAAACATCAGCTCTGGATCCATTCCAGTCCGGCTTCCGCGCTGGTCATGGGACCGAGACGGCTCTGGTCGCCCTAACAGATGATCTCCGCAGGCAGCTGGATCGAGGCGGGTCGGGGCTGCTGATTCTTCTAGACCTGTCAGCAGCCTTCGACATGGTCGATCACGAACTCCTGGACCACCGCCTTGCCGACGTGGGGATCCAGGGCACAGTCCTTCAATGGCTGCGCTCGTTTCTCTCTGGTCGGGGACAGAGGGTGGCGCTTGGGGGGGAATTGTCATCCCGCCACTCCTTGGTGTGTGGTGTGCCTCAGGGTGCAATACTCTCCCCGATGCTTTTTAACATCTTTATGCGCCCCCTCGCCCAGCTTGTCCGGAGTTTTGGGCTGGGCTGCCATCAGTATGCTGATGACACCCAACTCTATTTGTTGATGGACGGCCACCCGGACTCGGCCCCAGACACACTGATCAGATGCTTGGAGGCTGTGGCTGGATGGTTACGTGGGAGCCGGCTGAAGTTAAATCCTTCGAAGACAGAGGTCCTCTGGCTGGGACGGGACGACATGGGACTGAGGGGGCAACTCCCATCTCTTGCGGGGGTGCAATTAGTGCCAGCACCGTCCGTTAAGAGTTTGGGTGTAATCTTCGATACCTCCCTCTCCATGGAGGCGCAGATTGCAGCTACAACAAAGGCGGCATTTTTTCATCTCCGCCAAGCTAAGCAGTTGGCTCCTTACCTCTCTCGCCCTGACCTAGCCACTGTGATCCACGCGACGGTCACCTCCAGACTGGATTATTGTAACTCGCTCTACGTGGGGCTGCCCTTGAGACTGACCCAGAAACTCCAGCGGGTGCAGAATGCCGCAGCGAGACTCCTTACGGGGTCCTCGCTTAGAGATCACATTCATCCGGTGCTATACCAGCTGCACTGGCTCCCGGTGGAGTACAGGATCAGGTTTAAGGTGCTGGTTTTAACCTTCAAAGCCCTATACGGCCTAGGGCCCTCGTACCTACGGGACCGCCTCTCCTGGTATGCCCCACAGAGGAACTTACGATCTTCAAATAAAAACACCTTGAGGGTCCCAGGCCTCAGAGAGGTTAGGCTGGCCTCAACTAGAGCCAGGGCTTTTTCGGCTGCGGCTCCAACCTGGTGGAACGCTCTGTCACAAGAGACAAGGGCCCTGCAGGACTTGACATCTTTCCGCAGGGCCTGCAAGACAGAGCTGTTCCACCTGGCATTTGATCAGGGCGCAGCCTGACCCCCTCCTCTGGCAATCTTTACAAAGCTTTAGTTTATGGTTGCCATCAATTTTGATTTTAATTCATTTTTATAATGTTTTATAATATCACACTGTTTTAATGTTGTTAGCCGCCCTGAGCCCGGCTTCGGCTGGGGAGGGCGGGATATAAATAAAATTTATTATTATTATTATTATTATTCATAAATAAAACTACACAACCAATAAATACAAGAAGTATGTGATGTGACTCCATTATCAAAAGGGTGCCTCAGCTAACTTTCCCAGGAATGACTGGGTGGATGGCATCCACCCAAGATTTCTTAAAGACCTTAAATGTGAAATTGATGACCTTCTGACCAAGGTTTGCAATTTGTCCCTTCCATACATGAGAGCTAGAAAGTGGCCAATGTGATAAAGGTAAAGGTAAAGGTAAAGGTACCCCTGCCCGTACGGGCCAGTCTTGACAGACTCTGGGGTTGTGCGCCCGTCTCACTTAAGAGGCCAGGGGCCAGCGCTGTCCGGAGACACTTCCGGGTCACGTGGCCAGCGTGACATCGCTGCTCTGGCCAGAGCCAGAGCCAGAGCCAGAGCCGCACAATATTTAAAAAGGGATCTAGAGGAGATCTGCAACATATTACAAACCAGTGGGCTTAATGTCTTTTCTGGGAAATGGGTGGAATACCTAGAATAGCTAGATGTGTAGAACAAGGCTGGGGGACCTTTGGCCCTCTAGATCAGGCACAGGCAAACTTGGCTCTCCAGATGTTTGGGGACTACAACTCCCATCATCCCTAGCTAACAGGAACAGTGGTCAGGGGTGATGGGAGTTGTAGTCCCAAAACATCTGGAGAGCCAAGTTTGCCTATGCCTGCTCTAGATGTTACTGGACTTCAACTCCCATCATCCCTAACCACTGGCTGTGCTGGTTGGGCCTGATGGGAATTGGAACCCAACAACTTCTGGAGGGCCAAAGATACCCCAGCCCTGATATAGTTGAATGTAATGAATACATAATGAAAATAACATACAAAAATGCACTTTCTTATGGGAAATTGCTTTGCAAAAACATGTATAAAAGGCATATAAAAATGTGCATTGGGGGAAATCTGCACTAAAATCCTGGTGGATTTTTATGAGCACTTATTTTTTGAAAAAAAAATTACAAACTAATACAGCGGTACAGTGGTACCTCGGGTTAAGTACTTAAATCGTTCCGGAGGTCCGTACTTAACCTGAAACTGTTCTTATGCTGAAGCACCACTTTAGCTAATGGGGCCTCCTGCTGCTGCCGCGCCACCGGAGCACGATATCTGTTCTTAACCTGAAGCACTATTTATGGGTAAGTGGAGTCTGAAACCTGAATCGTATGTAACCTGAAGCATATGTAACCCGAGGTACCACTGTACCTTAGTTGCCTTATTTAATCCATTCCCAGAGTCCTATCGACTCCCAGAACAGTTCGAAAACCAAGGCAGGGCTTCTGATTGGCTGCAGTAGCTTCCTGCATCAATTGGAAGCCGAAGAAGCTCCATTGGATGTTTGGCTTCCAAAAACTCTTCGCAAACCGGAACATTCACTTCCAGGTTTGCAGCGTTCGGGAGCCAAAACGTCCGAGTACCAAGGTGTTTGACAACCAAGGTATGACTGTATAGAAATGGAAGGGACTAAACTTAAGAAAGGGAAACTGAAACTGACAGATTGGACCACCCATAAATGGGGCAACCATCTTTCTGTCGGTACAATGGCCCTTTGTATACCGAATTATGTGTGGTCACTTCCTGGACCATTTTGAAAAACCATTTTCACCCATTGTGGTAGAGGTGCCTCCTTCTGAAGCCACTCCAAGCAGCTCTATTCTGTTAAAGCGGAAAAAAGGTCAAGCCTCTTTTGATTCATCTCTAAAAGGTTCATAGATCTGTGGACTAAACTACAGGTCTGCATTCTTTTTTGAGCAGTGGTTCAAGAGATTCAGTGAGGGAGCATTGCACCAAATCATGGACCAAAGCAAACTGCTATCTCTGCCTCTTATAACTGATGTATCTTCATAAAGCCATCATACACCTGCCTCTCCCCTTACCTGAGGGGGTTGTCACATTCTCCAAGCTCTGATGGATATATCCTTCAAACACACAAGTCAGGAAACCATCTCCCAACAATTAGCTGAGACATCAGCCAACCGTGCTGCGCTGACAACTATCAATCTGCTTAAGAAAGGAATCGTCGGCCAGCAGCTAAAACAATCTCTGTATAAAATTCTTCAAAATTGCTCCCTCTATCCCCAGTGTTCAGAGGATGAGAGTCATTGCCTTATGGAGCCAAAACATCAGCACCATCAGTACCAAGGAGGGAGGTGTGGTGGGTGGGGACTCTGTGAAATTAACAGAAATCTTTAGAGGAAAAGTCCCTAAAGGAAGGAACTCCCCTTAAAAAAAAGGAAAAAGACCAAGAAAAAATGAGGACTATTGAATTAATTATCTGATAAAAGAGCACTCTACAATGCAGCATTTTTTGTTGTAAGTCCCACTTGGAAAGCCAAATTTTAAAAAGAGCAGAGAATTGCTTTCTCAGCCACAGTACTGCACAAACTCTTCTCATGAGTCGTAACTGGATCCAATTTGGTTATGTTGTTTTCTCCAGGTTCAGCTTGTGAGCTCACTGCTCCAATTCCTCCCCCCCCCCCCAATATCTTTAGTCCAAAGAGCAAATATTGTATTTGGCTTATAAAATCCAAGTGATAGGTGTTGCAGAGGAAATGAACAGGGACATTGGACTGACAGCACAGAGCCTGTAGCAATGATGGGGGGTGGAGAGGGGAGTTGAGATGAGAGAAATAGAAGCTTTATCCAAGAACCTTGATGGGAGATGAGAAGGATATGTTACAAGCACGTCCCAATTGTGATCTCTCATGAATGAAGAGGGTATGGACTAGGCCAGCTTCCTCCAACTTGATGTCCTCAAGGTTTGCTTGTTTGTTTTGGACTACAAATCCCATTGGCCATGCTGGCTGAGTCTTATGGAAACTGCAGTCCAAAACATCTGGAGGGGACTCAGACAAGAAAGGCTAGGTTAAGATAATGCCTTGAGGTTGTTTACTAAGTATCTCTCACTGCCCTTCCTGGTCCAAGAGCTCTGATCAATACACCACATTAATTTTGGATGAGCTGGAAGCTGTCAAATTTTCCTCTTCTTATCCTCCTGGCTTAAATGCATGTACACTAGACATCCTTTCTTTGCCTCTCACTCCCCATTCTCCTAGAGAAACAAAGAAGGCTGATACAGTGGTACCTCTAGATGCGAACGGGATCTGTTCCGGAGCCCCGTTCGCATGTAGAAGCGACGGCACGTCTGCGCGCGTTCTGTTTTGCCGCTTCTGCGCATGCGCGTGACGTCATTTTGAGCGTCTGCGCATGCGCAAGCAGTGAAACCCGGAAGTAACGCGCTCCGTTACTTCCGGGTTGCTGCGGAGCACAACTCGAATGCGCTCATCCCGAAGCACATTCAACCCGAGGTATGACTGTACCTTGAAAATGAAAAACCACAACTTATGGGAGGGACCACACCTCAGGGAATGAGCCAATGGTGTCATCAAGGCTGGTCTTGGGGGCATAAGTCCAGCCCCCCCCTCAGCAAACTGGGAAGGAGGTTCCCCAAACACAGCAGGGGTGGATTACATTTTGAAGTGGAAAAACTCTGCATTACTATCTGAAGAGGGGTCTGTGTAAGACCATTAAGTTCAGATTACCTAAATGCAGGCATAATGCTTGCATGCAGAAGGTCCCCAGATAAACCCCCATTATTTCCAGTAAAAAATAATCAAATAGGAAGAATAGGAAATGTTCTCTGGTTGAGACCCTACAGACCTGCTGCCAGTCAAAGCAGACAACTCTGGCCTGGTATCACGGCAGCTTCATGTGTTCACTAACAACACTCTGACAAGTTTTCCCCCAAAGTGGGGGAAATAGCAATAATGATCAGCTGGGAATAAAAAAGTGGGGCTCTCACTTGTAAACAGGGACAGGTGGATCACCTTTGGTGGTGTAGTGGTCTGGAGTTGTGGTGGGCTGAAGGCATGTTACTATATCTGTAGTAGGTTCCTTGTCTCCAGCAACCTAGAGTCACCCAATCACTGTGAAAGGGGAGCTCCAAAGTGGAGCATTTAAGAACACTGAACTCAAGGTTCTTCAGTTTCAAGGGAATGATGTGCAAGTTTTGTTACGTATAATGGAATTTCATGGAAAACACAATTTAAGTCACTCTGAAAGAACAGTCCAAATCAGTTGCCTATGTAAATAAATAATAAAGCACAGAAAATAGTATAGGCAACCCCTGGAGATAGGCATTAATGGTTGCAATGCATCCCTTATGATGATGATGATGGTATAATTATAAGATTATTGTATAATCTTAGAAGGTTGTATAATCTTGGAAGGGCATGGTTGTGCTAGTCTTACAAAACAGCTGAGCACAGCTACTGTGGCAGCTGGAATGTCAATTGATGAAGTGTAAGTGTGGAACGAGATAAGCAGAATTGATAGGCAACTGGGCCAGAAAAAAGAGAGAAAAGTTTCAGAGATAAGACAGCACAGAGAGAGACAGGAGCACTAGACATCACACAGAGATGGACTTTGGCCTCCTAAGTCTTCTTACAACAATAAAAAATGGCATGTGAAAGTACTGGCGGATTTCCTGCCTTGCCACCCCATCCCAAGGTGTCCTTATCTTCTCCCCTGCATAAAGTAGAGGTCAACGCAGTTCTTAGGCAATCCTATTCAGAAAACTGAGCTTCAGGATCTCAAAGATCATGGTTAAAACACATGGCTAATGATAACTCGTTAGGCACATAGGTTAATTCAGTTCACTTTCTCTATCTCTTATCTCCACCCCCATTGTTCTGCCACTGAGGTCCAGCTCCGAGGGCCTTCTGGCAGTTCCCTCACTGTGAGAAGCAAAGCTACAGGGAACCAGGCAGAGGGCCTTCTCGGTAGTGGCACCCGCCCTGTGGAACGCCCTCCCATCAGATGTCAGAGATAAACAACTACCTGACATTTAGAAGACATCTTCAGGGAAATTTTTAATGTGTGACATTTTAATGTATTTTTAACCTTTGTTGGAAGCCGCCCAGAGTGGCTGGGGAAACCCAGCCAGATGGGCGGGGTACAAATAATAAATTATTATTATTATTATTATTATTATTATTATTATTATTATTATCTGGTTACCTAATCTTGATGATAAAGATCAGCAAATGCCCTCATATGAGCTGGTTTAAGTCCAATTAAATTCACCAAGGCAGCTGCAACATTTGCTCCTCATCCCAGCAGGACGTAAGAAGAGCTTGCTGGGTCAAGTCAATGGCCCATACAGTCCGGCATCCTATTCTTACAGTGGCTGACCAGATGCTTATGGGAATCCTGCAAACAGGACCTGAGCGCAAAAGCCCTCTCTCCACTTCTGATTTCCAGTCTCTGACAGCATATGGGGCATTCAGAGGTATACTGTATCCAGCAGTGCAGGTGGAGCATCACCATTGTGGCTGGAAGCCACTGACAGCGTCATCCTCCATGAAATTGACACTTGGTCAGGCCATGGGAAACATTTCCTGCCAACACTGTTTCCTTTAGCAAATCTTCAGTATGTTTACTGGACTGTGTGGATAGATGCTTACAGCTTGAAGACTTAGAAAGGATTTGTTGTTGTCATTTTCATTCCGTTGCCTCTAAGCTATTTCATATGTGAGATTGTTTCCTACACTGAGATAAGCTCTAGGTGATGGTGTGTGCTTGTGGAGCGCCATGTGTGGTTTGTGATTAGAGTAAATTTCATGGATTGTGCAGTTGGAGCTAGAGGTAGAGA
This sequence comes from Podarcis cretensis, assembly GCF_951804945.1. Lineage (NCBI taxonomy): Eukaryota > Metazoa > Chordata > Lepidosauria > Squamata > Lacertidae > Podarcis > Podarcis cretensis. The sequence goes on along the minus strand of NC_137185.1, from coordinate 33,445,447 downwards.
GGCTCTTTTTCAAAGGGGGGCAGCGTTCGAAAAAGGTGTGCACACTCTTCCCACTTGGATAAATCAATGTGTTCTCCATCCTTGTCGCTTTTGCATGTGTTCACTCCTGAACCGGAAGGACTATACTAAGAGGATTTCCTGTCTCATTCAAGCCTTGCAACAAGGTCTCCCCAAGCTCTAGCATAACTCCATATCCTTTGGTTTGTCCTTCTGTTCTGCCTTCTGCCTTGTTCCTCAATCTGCTTTGTCATTTGGTCCCTACCTCCTGTCCTGTCCTTTATTCTTGACCTGCTTGCTTCCTCCTGATCCTGCTTCCTAGCTCGTCCTTCGGTTCCAAATTACTATTTCATCCCAATCATTGGCTTGGCCCAGAGTTCTCACTTACCATAGACTGCTGCTCACAGCCTAGCCTTTACAACCATTCAGGCTCTGCCTAGCTTGTTTCTCAATGAGGTCTTGAGTCTCTTATAGCCTGTCCAAGGCGTGGTCCTGGTGATCAGCTGCCTCCTCCTTAATCACAGCCTTGCCCTTGTAGAACACAGCAGGGAAGAAAATGGGGGCAAACCTAGAATCAGTTGCCTTTGCCTGGGCATCCATTCTGGCTCAATATATTGTTGCGGCTACCTGCCTTTCACCCTATCCATCCCAATGGACACCAGCCCTTACTGGAGATCAAGCTTGGTAAAGCACCCAGGATAAGTTGCTGTGCTCCCTGATGTCAAAAACCAGGTGAAGTCATTTGAAAGTTTTGTTTCAGTCCACCATCTTGATTAAATATGGTGGCTGGTATCTAAACAGACTCCCACTCCTGCCACGGGAACCCACATGCCAATTTTGGCAACGATATCACAAGCGGCAATGTCAAACCTATGCCAAAAATGGGCACAGTCATGCCAAAGTCCTGCTTCAGTCTGCCATCTTGATTCAAAATGACAACTTCGTTATTCATGCTTTTTTTAAAAAAAAAAAACTCTACTTGAACTAACTATTTTTATTTTGAAGGAAAACCACACACAATACCCCTGATCTGATACAAATTGGGAAAATGCACCAGCTTCCAGCTGAAAATCCCCCCTCCTGTTACTATTTGCCCCAAAGTTGCTGCTTTTGCAGCATCCAATTTAGTAATCTTTAACATTTAGTACTGCTGAAAGAAAATTCAAAGGATGTCGTTTTGAATCTCTTTCTCCAAATTAACCACAGCTGTAAACCTAATTCCAGGTTTATGCTTACCCCCTCCTCGTACTCACTCCATATTTCACATAGAAAAGAGCAAGCACATACTCATTTATCACTTTATCTTTGCAAAACAGTGCAAATGGCCCACCAAAAGGCTTTATGAGCTACGAGAGCCCAGCAAACAATGTTGATTGGCAAGCAAGGGGTTATGGACAGGTAACAAATGATAGCCTCACTCAGGATTCATCATCCAGCTTTCAACAAAAATATCTGAATTACTGTCTATAAGCAGGAGCCTGGCCGAGAGTTTTTCCTCCTTCTTTCCCAGCAGAGTTGTTAACACTGGTAGAAAATATTTGCACATTCAAATAAATCCCTTTAATAGCTCGGGTAATTGCTTTATGTCAACTTCCCTTTCCTTTTAGACTTTATTTTTTATGTGGAGTAATAAACCCTCAAGGTATGCTCCTTATTTATAAGGATATTTGCAAGCAGAGGGGGGGAAACACACACACAGATACGCAAACCAACTCCCTTGGAATTCTGAGCAAACACCATTAGAAGACGAAGTGCTGATCTATACAGAAATCTATAATGTGCCGACGTGGCAATGTCGCTTTTGGACAAATCCTGTTCATAAAATGGATGTTGACCCAAGTTGTCAGCCTCGATGTACAAGGGAGATGCCTATTGATCAGCCGAGATAGGCTCGGCCTCTTCTTGGCATATTATCAAAAGCGAGTTTTGCGTGGAACCAGGCATCAGAAAAATGGCTTCTTTTGACATTCTGTGTAAACTCGGGTGTTTAAATGGGTCTCTTGAATGAGAGGCAAGCAGTGGGGGTTTCTTTCGAGTGGGGGGAGAGAATAGGGCTGTTACAGAGCCAAGTTCCACCTCACTTGCTCTCCAGATGATTAGGGCATCTCCACGCACACAATATGTATTCCCCCCGACACATGAAAGTTCAGCTTTCCATCTTGCAAACACAGAACTTCAACACATATCATTTCCTGCAGATGATTCTGTTTGATGTCCGCAGTCCCAGCCATCCCTCATGACCCGAACTGTCCTCCATATAAGAAATCCTGCAACAGGCCTCCTCTCTCCCTTGCCTGCTGCTCAGCAGGATAATAAATATGCAGTTGTTCAAATAACAGCAGTTTGATATTCAGCGAGAGCCCTGAGCAAAATCCAAATGGTGTTTAACCTTGTGGGATAATAGTAAACAGGCAGAGGAGATCACAGCAGCAGAGCAAGGCTCTTGAAAGAGAATGAGCAATCCTGATAACATTGGGAAAGCAAAACAAATTGCTTGTGAATGAAATTAGCCAGAAACCTGACTGCTGCAGCACCAGCTGGGGAGGAAAAAAATCCATGCTAGCCGCAAAGATTTTCAATGACAGACAGCCACAAAGAAAGCCAAGTTAGGTAAACTTCAGGCTAACAAACTTACAGGGAGATTTGCAGCATCCTCAAGCTATTTGAAAAGCTGGGGGTCTTATGTACTTACGTAGGGCAGGGGTGGGAAAGCATTTTTCAGCCTGAGGGCTGCATTATTTTCCAAGGTGTCACATAAGGAGAGTGGGTATGTCAGAAGAAAAAAGGAGTGAAGCAACAAATGTATACTTTACCTTTAAAGCCCTTTGTGGCTTAGGTCCCTCATATTTATGGGACCGCCTCTCCTGGTATGCCCCACAGAGGACCTTAAGGTCCATGAATAACCACAGTTTAGAGGTCCCGGGCCCTAAGGAAGTCAGACTATCCTCCACCAGGGCCAGGGCCTTTTCAGTGATGGCTCTGACCTGGTGGAATGCTCTGTCCCTTCAGGATTTAACCTCCTTCCATCAGGCCTGTAAGTCAGAGCTATTCCACCTGGCCTTTAATTTGAATTCAGCCTGATCTTCTATTTTCCTTCTCTTCCCTCCCCCTCCCCTTTTATGAAGATCACCCGCTCTGAGATCCCACAGCTAATTCTCCCCTGGTCTCCTCACTGGCCCAAGTAGGACCAATTCAGCCAGCTAGCCCCGGGGATGCTTATTTCCCCTAAATTGATTTCTGAATTTTGAATTTTATTGTTATTCATGTTTTTATACTGTATTTTATGCTGCTTTTACAATTAAGTGTTTTAAATTTGTTGTTAGTCCCCCTGAGCCTGGTTTTGAACCGGGAAGGGAGGGGTATAAATATTTTTTTTATATTATTATTATTTATTCCTACCATACACACACATCTTCATCCAGTCCCACAAGAGGCTCTATCACATTCCAGCCAAGCAAAATCACTACTCTTGAATTCAAAGCAGGACTAGTGGAAGGTGCAGCCTAGGGAGTGTTTCAAGGGTGAGATAGGGAGGCCTGGAGGGGCACATTTGGCACTTGTCCTGATGAAGTCCCCCACTCCTGATGTAGCACCTTTGGAATCTTCTAAGAGGCCTTGATTGTGAAACCTAAAGAAGCTGCAGTATGGAGACAGATCAACAGAGAACCAGTCTGCTCCATGTTCCATTCAACAGCCCTTAAGATGCTCAAAGGCATCTAGCATGTATCTGCTCAACTGTTCTGAGAGCAGTTACATTATGCTAGCCCAGAGTCTAGCAGTGTCTAGGACACCAAGTCACAAGCTGCAGCACCAACATCAGTTGAGGAGGTGGACCAGGTTCTTGGCTCTGATCCTCATAAGGAGCCTGGTGAACCAGACCCCAAAGCACAGTGTCAGGATCATAGAATCATAGAACTGTAGAGTTGGAGGGAACCTCCTGCAATGCAGGAATCTCAACAAACAAATGTGCTGGCTGCTTTATTGCTGTACCACCCCAAATAACCACTTGCCATCCCACACTACTCATTGAGCTGTGCAGGGATGTCCACAGCTCAGGAGAAGTGATAGCTCAAGCAAAGTGATGTCGGTAGTTGGATAGCAAGGACAGGTGAGGCCCTGAGAGTGATGGAGGTTCAGAACCATGGACAGTGCCCCTATAGTTGAAGCCAAACAGTCAAGTTTTCTCAGCAATGTCCTACAGCAACTTGATGAGCTTTCTATAGCAGGGCTAGGTAGTCAATGTCTAGAGCAGGCATCCCCAACCTGTGGCCCTCCAGATGTTTTGGCCTACAACTCCCATGATCCCTAGCTAACAGGACCAGTGGTCAGGGATGATGGGAATTGTAGTCCAAAACACCTGGAGGGTCAAAGGTTGGGGATGCCTGGTCTAGAGGCAGTGCTGTCTTTCAGTCAGTTAAAGGGTCAATGCCTTCTTCTGCAGCCAGTGGCTTTTTCAAGGTTATGGGGTTTATGGCTGTGGGGGATCTCTCTTCACCAACTGCCAGAGTCTGATGGCAGAGATGTTCCCCTTGGGGTTCAGGAGAGAAAAGTTGGGCTTCAGCTCCCACAAGCCCTCATGGAATGCACAGAGTATGGATCCATCTCTTTCTCACCACCATTGGTTGCTGGAGACCTCTGCCTCTAAGAAGTCCTGGTCTCAGGCCATTAGGCTACATCACCAATTCAATGTTATCTAGAGCAGGCCAGGGCAAAGACTATGCAGCAGGAGAGAGAGGTCCAACTTCAGGCCAGAGGATATCTAAAAGGTAAAGGTAAAGGTACCCCTGCCCGTACGGGCCAGTCTTGACAGACTCTGGGGTTGTGCGCCCATCTCACTTAAGAGGCCAGGGGCCAGCGCTGTCCGGAGACACTTCCGGGTCACGTGGCCAGCGTGACATCGCTGCTCTGGCGAGCCAGAGCCGCACACGGAAACGCCGTTTACCTTCCCGCTGGTAAGCGGTCCCTATTTATCTACTTGCACCCGGAGGTGCTTTCGAAATGCTAGGTTGGCAGGCGCTGGGACCGAGCAGCGGGAGCGCACCCCGCCGCAGGGATTCGAACCGCCGACCTTTCGATCGGCAAGCCCTAGGCGCTGAGGCTTTAACCCACAGCGCCACCTGCGTCCCTACAGCGCCTAGTACTCCATTAAAGAGGTGAGATGGAGACAGAGACTTAAAAAGCAAGGAGTTCTGGTGAGGGTTTGGAGAGCCACTTCAGAAACATCGGTTGGAGTATAAATATTGGTAGCTCAATAGGAAAAAAAGGTAAAGGACCCCTGGATGGTTAACGCCAGTCAAAGCTGACTATGGAGTTGCGGCACTCATCTCGGTTTCAGGCCGAGGGAGCTGCTATTTGTCCACAGACAGCTTTCTGGGTCATGTGGCCAGCATGACTAAACCGCTTCTGGCGCAAAGGAACATCGTGACAGAAACCAGAGCACATGGAACTGCCACTTACCTTCTTGCCACAGCGGTACCTATCTATCTACTTGCACTGGCATGCTTTCAAACTGCTAGGTTGACAGAAGCTGGGACAGAGCAATGGGAGCTCACCCCATTACGGGGATTCCAACCACTGACCTTCTGATCGGCAAGCCCAAGAGGCTCAGTAGTTTAGACAACAGCACCCCCCACATCCCTTACGTAGCTCAATGTAAGTTGTTGAAATGTATTAAATATCAACAAATTAATGTGTGTGTGTGTGTGTGTGCGCGCGCGCATGCACACACACACACATACATTAATTTGTTGATATATAGCTTAGGGCTTCTTAGTTACCTCAGTCTCTTTGTATTCAGCAGCTATAACCAGGCCTTCTCAAAGGTCTGGGTCACTTGCAGGTTTTGAGGACCCAGCCATAATGAAAAATAAAGAGATGACAAAACAAAATAAGGCAGCAGTGGGGGAAAGTGTGAATGGTTTGCTTATATAATCAGCTGATCTTGGAGGATCAGGGCCCACTCTAGGAATGACTGCAATTTCTTTTAAACTGATTTTAATGTTGTATTTAACATTGCTGTTACCTACTCTAGGATCATATGAGTTAACAAAAAAATAAAATAAAAATCATGCCGTTCACCAAATTACATCTCTTACTTGCTTAGATATGAAGCCCCCAGCTAAGACAATGTGTTGCATTTTCATCCTATGTACATAAAAAGGTTGCAAAACTTACCAAATGCCAAAAAGTTTTGGCAAGTGTCTTTTAAAAAAAAACAAAATCCCCACAGGCTGAAATATCCCCACAAGCTCTCTGTGACGATGGCCTTGATTCCCATAAAGATCTCTCATAAACATGCACGCTCACACACGAATCCAGCCCAATCTTGCTTAGGTAGGCGGAGCTGGCAAAGCCATAGCTGAAGGTGATATTTTAAAATATGATTATGAGTTCACAAACGGCACAATCAAGCTAACAGCTTATTTTAATGCAGTAACTAACAGATGGGTAGCATCTCCATCGCAGTGAATACTTTCTGCTCAAGTCGAGTGAATAATGCACAGTGCTATTAACTCTGCCATTTTTCCTTCTTTTGTTCGTGAATTGTTCGTGGACAGATTGCAAAAGCTCTAGGACATGTTTGGTATTCCAAAATCTTTGCAACATTTCTTCTGCAGTGTATCCTGGGGCCTTTCAGAAGCAAATATCAAAGTCAGTTTGGGCATCCTTCCGCCCATTGAGCTAACAAGTTTGCCTTGTGCTACATAAGCATAATAACCATCCAAGTTAGTCACCTAAATTAGTTGAGGGTGGTGGCGCTTAGAAGCCAGAACCAGCCTGGCAGTAGTACAAATTCTGTTCTGTGCAAGTTCTTCCATCTTTGCCAAGGGCTTGGATGTTGAAGGAAAGAACTCACAACACTTTGGCCAAATCAGAATTACGTAGCTATTTTATTTTTAAATGCAAATCTAGATACAATGATACCTTGGGTTAAGTAATTCATTCCAAAGGTCCGTTCTTAACCTGAAACTATTCTTAACCTGAAGACCACTTTAGCTAATGGGGCCTCCTGCTGCCACCGTGCCACCGGAACACAATTTCTGTTCTCATCCTGAAGCAAAGTTCTTAACCCAAGGTACTATTTCTGGGTTAGCGGAGTCTGTAACCTGAAGCGTATGTAACCTGAAGTGTATGTAACCCGAGGTTACATACTGTTGTTGCAAAACAACTCTTTTCAGATGGTTCACTTGACATTTCACAACACTTCACAACATTTTATCTAAGACACGAATATACTGCTTTTATCCTTAGCATTCCTGAGTGGTGTACATGCACACAAAAAGCCATACAATCAAAAACAAAGCAAAAAGTAATCATAAAACTGCCTGATGGTGTAAGAGAATCTCTGTCCCGTGCCTGACATTCACCAGTCAGCAGGGAGTTCCACAGGTTTGAGCCCTCAATGCCAAATGAACTGTAATAAGTCATTGTTGCTCATTTTGTTTTAGATGTTATGTACATTTTTATCCCACTCTTCCTTGAAGGAACACAGGATGGAATTGGCACCCCTCTAAAGGGGATTAGAGCAGGAGTCAGCAAACTTTTTCAGCAGGGGGCCAATCCCCTGTCCCTCAGACCTTGTGGGGGGCCAGACTATATTTTTTGGGGGGAATGAATGAACTCCTATACCCCACAAATAACCCAGAGATGCATTTTAAATAAAAGGACACATTCTACTCATGTAAAAACACACTGATTCCTATACCATCCGCGGGCCGGATTTAGAAGGCGATTGGGCTGGATCCAGCCCCCATGCCTTAGTTTGCCTACCCATGGATTAGACAAATCCATGCAAGATGCAGCGGTCAGTGTCCACTAGTTGTGACGGCACACTCCTTCCTCAAGGATCAGAAGCAATGTGCCTCTGGAGAACTAAAGCGGGGAAGACCTATGTGCTCATGTGCCACACACAGGCTACTCAAAGGGAACCAGGGTGAGCCTTTGCTCTGATGCAGCCGGGCACTTCTAATCAGCTCAAATCCTTCCATTCGGAAGAAAACACAAGAGCATCTCCCATAAAAAGGAGAAACACTCCTCTTTTGCACAGCTGCCTGGCTTTTGCTGGTTTTGGCTGTCTCCACTTCCATTCTGTCATTTCATCGCAGGACGGAGACAAAGGGCTTAGCAGAGGATATGATGGGAGCTTTCACTTATGAGCACCAATACTGATTGACAGGGCTGCTCCTCAAACAGAAGAAGCTCATTAGCCAGCAATGGGAAAGGTCACGTCTGGGATTTATTATTTATTTTTTTGTCCAAGCTGCGATTACAAAAGACTTATCCCGAAAGGGAGAAGTTCAGTAACGGCACCCGACGTCATGCAAATGATCTGCCATGGGGCTTTGAAGTGGCAGGCTCTCACTTCTAAGGCTACATCTGTAATCAGGGCAGAAATGCATTTTGCCGTCAGCTAGCCAATCAAGAGGACTTGTAGCTTAGAGACCTTACCTAGCTAAGGAAGGGCACACACCAAAGGAATTTCTAAAGGGTAACCTCTTTAGATGAAGCCCTGCAGGCTTCCCAGGAGGCATGTTTGTCATTGAGCACTCCTACCACCAAAGCCAAAAGACCCCCTGTTATCGTAGCCCTGGAGGACAAATCCCAAACTAGCTATAACCAGTCTGACATCGGTGACAGTTGTTTTAGGTGTCTGCCCCAATGTAACAAGCAAACGGAGCTGCACAAAGCAGTCGATATCCTGGATGCCCGGGTTGCACAGGGATTTCCTTAGGTGACCCATCTGAGCTTGGAGAAGGCCACACCTCTGCCCACTGAAGGAACTGGTGTAAGGTCCCTTCCAACTCCACAATTCTATCATTCTTTGAGGCTTTCTTTCAAGCTTCTTTCATAGGGGAAATCAGAGAATGAGAAAAATAGAATCATAGAATCATAGAATCATAGAGTTGGAAGAGACCACAAGGGCCATCGAGTCCAACCAAGCAGGAAACACCATCAGAGCACTCCTGACATATGGTTGTCAAGCCTCTGCTTAAAGACCTCCAAAGAAGGAGACTCCACCACACTCCTTGGCAGCAAATTCCACTGTCGAACAGCTCTTACTGTCAGGAAGTTCTTCCTAATGTTTAGGTGGAATCTTCTTTCTTGTAGTTTGGATCCATTGCTCCGTGTCCGCTTCTCTGGAGCAGCAGAAAACAACCTTTCTCCCTCCTCTATGTGACATCCTTTTATATATTTGAACATGGCTATCATATCACCCCTTAACCTCCACTTCTCCAGGCTAAACATGCCCAGCTCCCTTAGCCGTTCCTCATAAGGCATCGTTTCCAGGCCTTTGACCATTTTGGTTGCCCTCCTCTGGACACGTTCCAGTTTGTCAGTGTCCTTCTTGAACTGTGGTGCCCAGAACTGGACACAGTACTCCAGGTGAGGTCTGACCAGAGCAGAATACAGTGGCACTATTACTTCCCTTGATCTAGATGCTATACTCCTATTGATGCAGCCCAGAATTGCATTGGCTTTTTTAGCTGCCGCGTCATACTGTTGGCTCATGTCAAGTTTGTGGTCAACCAAGACTCCTAGATCCTTTTCACATGTACTGCTCTCAAAACAGAGAGGTTCTGGAAGCAGCTTTCTTCTTCTTCAGCGATGTTCTACATCATGCTAACGGTTTAAATGGCAACATTTCCTTACAAGGTTGTTTGCGTTTTTAATTAAAAAGCTAAAGGTTGCATTTCAGCTATGTTTTACAAGTTGAATTTGTTCTATAAACATCTATGGCTGTCAGCTGGTCCTAACAAATTGGATATCATGCTATGTGCAACCGCTTTGTGGGGAGGAAATCTAAATAATGTGTAAATGTGTGTAAAGGAGCGTCTCCACCCCCATCGTTCAGCCCGGACACCGAGGTCCAGCTCCGAGGGCCTTCTGGCAGTTCCTTCACTGCGAGTAGTTAAAGGGAACCAGGCAGAGGGCCTTCTCGGTAGTGGTGCCCACCCTGTGGAACGCCCTCCCATCAGATGCCAAGGAAATAAACAACTATCAGACTTTTAGAAGATATCTGAAGGCAGTCCTGTTTAGGGAAGTTTTAAATGTTTGATGTTTTATTGTATTTTTTAATATTTTGTTGGAAGCCGTCCAGAGTGGCTGGGGAAACCCATCCAGATGGGTGGGGTATAAAGAAGAAATTATTGTTATTGTTATTGGTTATTGTTATTATTACCAGCATTTTGGGATTCTCTATGGCTATCATGATGAACGTCTGCTCTTCAAAGGCTGCCACTACACCATTGGCAGAGTATATGTTCCACATGCAGAGAGTCCTAGGTTCAAGCATCAATATTTCCTATCAGAAAATCCTACCTATAAATGAAAGCACCAGGATAGATGTGGCAGTGGCCTCAATTCAGTAAAAGGCAATTTCCCATGTTTCATATACTCCATGGCATTTAAACTAACTAGTAGTATTATGCATTAATTCCCACAGGCAGATAATTGAATATGCGCTCGAAGAGATCCATTTGGATTGAATTTTCCTTAGCAGTCTTATCTGGGTGTTACATACCTTAAAGATTCAGAAGCATTGGTTACTTTCTGACTAGTGAAAGGGCAGAACTTTCTTTAGTTCACATTTTAACTTGAACCTACTCAATTTGCCCTTCACAAACCCTTATGGAAGCTGTCCTTCAAAGTTCACAATTCTCCAACAGCAACAACAAAAATGTATAAAAATGCACACATAGGGAGAAAGTATGTAGAAAATATTGTGTATGAAATATTGTGTGGTCTCTGGGAGGGGGGGGATGCTAATTGACATGGAAATAGAGGAATCAGATATAAGACTGGAAAAATTAAAGAAGCCAAATTTGGCAAGAGTCATGTATCCCTGCTTCACACACACACACACACACACACACACACACACACACCATATTTTAATTAGAAACAAAGCAAGTTTCTTCTGCTGCAAGGTCCATATATACAGCAACTGAACCCCAAAAGCCCAACTAACCAAAAACCAACAATGGCAACATACATGCCTATATTATTGTTCACAAGAAGAAAATGCACATCAACCAAATTTGGCGAGCAGCAAAGTGATCTTTAAACAATCTTTAAACACTGTTGTAAGGCAAAGCCGGGGATCAAGGACAGAGTGAAGATCAGAAATGTTGCAAGAAGGAGGGGAGTTTACTCTCCAAGAATTTGGGTTCCAGTCAGGGGCATCCTGGCAACAGGGACCCAGTAGAAATATATACTTCTCATTTCTGAGCTCACAGAAATCTTGCTTCATTTGTGATTTCAGTTTTGCCTGATCTGACCCCTTCAGCACATGTAAGCAAAAGCATTGAACTAGTCCAGGATGACCTCGGCTCCTTAACAAATAGAAATTGATTTAATCGCACAACACACAGTGCACATCACATAGACCTATGCTCATGCTGTCTGGCATAAGTCTAGAGAACTCCAAGAGAGGGAGATAGGAAATCCTTCTTGCACTACTATTTTTGTCTCCTGGCAGCTCATAAGCCTCACATTAATTTGAATTTGCGATCTGAAAGGCATTTCTGGGTTCCGGAGCTATTAGTGGCCAAGTTATGGAGATTAAAGCAGAGCACTGGTCTTCAGCTCGGGACTCACCAATGGACCACACTTTGACCTCAAAGCACCACCAAACATATTACTTTAAAATATGATGAGAAAGGTGTAGGAAGTTTGAGAAAGCAGAAGAAGGGGTGAAGGAGAAAGAGAAGAAATGCTATCATCTATGGCAAGGGTGGTGAACCTTTGGTCCACAGGCCAGCCAATGTCTGCCAGGCTGTTGTCAGTGGCCCACCAGCCCCTGGCCCTGCCAGTCCCCTGCAAAGAAACCTCCTCTCACTTCCACACCATGCAAGTAGGTCTACTTCTCATGTTGATCCTCCTAATTTATATGAACTAGCAGTAATCAGAACAGGGATGAAACCCACTCCAAATGTGTGGATTGCTGGTGATCAGTGCTTTGATTTGGTGTTGAATACCATAGATTCTAAAAGGGACACAGGTGGCGCTGTGGGTTAAACCACAGAGCCTAGGGCTTGCCGAGCAGAAGGTCGGCGGTTCAAATCTCCACGACGGGGTGAGCTCCCGTTGTTCGGTCCCTGCTCCTGCCCACCTAGCAGTTCGAAAGCACGTCAAAGTGCAAGTAGATAAATAGGTACCGTTCCAGCGGGAAGGTAAACGACATTTCCGTGCGCTGTCCTGGTTCGCCAGAAGCAGCTTAGTCATGTTGGCCACATGACCCGGAAGCTGTCTGTGGACAAATGCCAGCTCCCTCAGCCTATAGAAGCAAGATGAGCGCGCAACCCCAGAGTCGGTCATGACTGGACCTAATGGTCAGGGGTCCCTTTACCTTTACCATAAATTCTATGTTAAAAGTTAAGTGTGGAACCCATGTCAAAGAGTTAAAGGGCCTCAGATTTGGAGACTCCCACAGTACAGTGGTACCTCTGGTGATGGACGGGATCCATTCCAGAGGCCCAGCCGTATCCGAAAAAATCCATAACCGGAGACACCCTTCTGCGCTCGAATGGCGCAATTGTGCACTTCCGCATACACGCATGATGCATAGATCACTTCTGCGCATGCACACATGCCGAAACCTGAAAGTATACACTTCTGGGTTTGCCGCGTTCGTAACCCAAAGATTACGTATCCAGAGGGATACGCAACCCGAGGTACCACTGTATAGGCATAGCAGATTTAGTTGTCTCCAATCTGATCACCACCAGGACATTCCTTAGGCTGCTTCTACACAGAATTACAACTGATACCCTGAATTCACCCAAAATGCACAGATTTGAGATCGGGTTGAGTCATATACTACTTAGCACTACTTAATCTAAACTAGGACAATCAACATGTGAAAGGCAGGACTACCATTGAACTCAACTGATGGCAGCAGTGGTTTAAAAAAACAACCACCCTGTAATAGGAATCAGCTCTCTTCTGTGAAGTGGTTTCCAGCTGGCAGGGGCGTAGGAAGGGGGTGGGGGGGGTGGTACGCCCCGGGTGTCATCCCTGAGGTCGGGACAAAATAGCACACTGTGGGGGCGGCACTTACCGTGGGGTCTGGCCTGCAGCACGCCCCAGCCACACATCTCTCCGGGAGTGACGCGGTGGCTCAGGTCCTGAGCTGCCCAAAATGGCGGAATGGGGCTTGCATCCACCAGGCGGACTCTGTGGGCTGCTTGCTGTGGTGTCCCCCTGGGCAGTTCACCACAGTACCCCCATGTGCGGATCACCCATGTGCAGCTCGCCCCGTCCTCATGGGTGGCTCGCCCCGGGTGCTGGAGCAGCTAGCTACGCCCCTGCCAGCTGGCCACTACCACCCCGATTAAGACAATGTCAATAAATTATGGCAACAATAAAAAAAATATTGCATGGGTAATCCATCTTGGAAGTTACTAGCACATGGACAACAGTAGTCAAGACTAGTCCAGAAACAGCTGGAGCAGGTAAGAGGGGCACTCTTAACCACTGAGGTCACCTGGGCCTCTAGCAATGAAGATGGATGCAGGAGCACCCCCAAACTATGAACCTGCTCTTTCATAAAGAGTGAGGCTCCATCCAAGTCAGGCAATTGACCAGTTATCCTTGCACAGGGACCACCCACTTATAGCATCTGCATCTTGCCAAGATTCAGAGTCAGTTTATTGGCCCTCATCTAGCCCACCACCAAGTCCAGGCACCAATCCAGGATTTTCACAGCTTCTCCCCCTTCAAATGTTACAGAGACACAGAGCTGGTTACCATCAGCATACTAATGACACCTCACCCCAAATCTTCTAATGCCCACTCCCCATGGCTTCATTTTCACTTGCATAAACTCATTTTTATGGATTCAAGCTCTGGAAGCAAGCAACCTGCATTCTAGCAATCTTTCTCCAGTGAATCATACTTCTTTCTCTAAATACAATGGAATAAGGAAATATTGCTAAGAATTGCTATGTAGGTTGTCTCCAAGCAGAGCTGAGAGGGGGCAATTCTAGGATACTTCTGTAACATTTCTTTAAACAAACTGCATTAAGCCTGACTTTCAATGGCTTTTGGAAGGCTTAACATTTCTTTCCTAGTAAATCTAAACAGTCAAAGTGATACTGACCTCCAGATGGATGTCACTAACATCCATTAGCGCCTTTGATTTCAATTTATGTCTCCTTTGGAAGTGCCGAAGTACAGGTGGCAAAAAGATCTTCTCTGCAGAAGCTTGCCAAATTTCACACATGGCATTGATTAAAGCCGTATGAATGGGGATTCAAACCCTCTGCGTTCAATCCATTGCTCAGTGGTAAAGTTCATGCCTTAGATGCAGAAAGTCCCAGGTTCAACCCCCATGATCTGTGGTTCAAACTTTAAATTCAAGCCAGGCTGCAAAGGAAGATCCCCAATGAAAGCAAGGTTTGCAAGCCCCATTCAGCAAGGATTGGCTGAACTTGGGAGCAGCTGATCAGGAATGCCTGAGTGCAGCTGGGCCCAGTGGGGCTTGTGGTCAGCACAGTGTTGTAGTGGGTGGGTGGGGGGTGGCACAAGGGCAGTTGCCCTGGGTGTAAAATTGTTCTCCATGTGAACCAGGAAGTGACTTCTCTAGGCAATGGAACATTCTCTTTTCTCGTCTCTGCTGCTGCAATCTCCTGGGTGACACAGATGCCGTTAGGCAGTTGAATGCACATGAGTTCTCTGTCCAGTTCTCTCTCTCCCACCACCCCCTGGGCACTGGCAACCCACGCTATGCCACACTGACATCAAGCCCCGCTTGCCAACATAGGAGCCAACTTCTAGGGCCCATGGGGGCTTCGGACCCCAGAATAAAATATTTGAGGGGCAAAGTTGATGGGCATTCCCATTCAAATGGTGTGTGTGCACCGTGTCATGTGATCAGTTACATGGGGTGGGGCATAACTGAGCCCCCACAATATTCTATTCAAGTTGGCACCCCTGCTTGCCAAAGAATAATCAGGAGTGCACTTTAAGGCTCCCAATTGCCTGCCCCACATTTGATATCATACATCATTAGGTGAGCATGGCCTGGCTGAAATACTCTTGCAGATAAAATTAGAACCCATACCAAACCTGATTTGGGCTGCAGGCTGGTCCCTATGCCTGGTTTAAAGGATCTTGGCTAGCAGGAAGCCTGTTTGAGACTTTGTAGAGGCGTACAAGTATGGTAGATTATACTTGGCCAGACTGGACAGTGTATAAGGCAGCTCTCTGGTTGGCTGTATAGAAAGTATAACAAAAGATGCTGTCAAGTAGAAGCTCCCCAGTACCACAACGCCAAATAGAGCCTGCCCAGTAGTCTAACCATGGAACCACATGTTGACTTCTAGATCCATAGGCAAATGTTACGTCATCGCTCAGCCTGGACTTGAATCTATCTGCACTGGATTGTAGGGTGGCTCCACCTTATCCTCTCTCAGCTCTGAGTGTTCTTCAGTGGGTTCCCCCATCCCCACAGAGGGCCCTTCAAAGGGTTCCTCAGCACTGCTTCTAGGGGAACCTACCTGCTCCCCAAGTTTCTCAACCTGGGGCTGGGTGTCTGGTTCATTCTTTGAGGGTTCCATATGTGCTACCAGATCAGGGCAAGCAGGCAGCAAATCAGAAGATTGTAGATAAGTCCACAAGACCCGTGGGTTCAATGCATGCAAAAGCATTTTTTAAAAACCAAACCCCCAACCAAGTGAAACTTGCAACACCTGCCAGGCTGGCGTTGATGTTTTCGTTGCACAATGACAAGTGCTTTAGAAATTACGCCAAAGGAGGACAAGTGGATGGATGAGTGGGTGTGGAAGTCTGACAGCTGAATTAATCAAGAGATATTCATTTGTGTGCCGATGTGATTCTTATCAATCCTCTCTGAATACTGCTGGAGGTGCAAGCACAGCTTTTTGCCCATGCACCAGTATACCTGTGGCTTTAAAAAATAGTATTAATTTATCTAATAAAGGGCTGACTCAAGGTCAGCGTAGTCCAGGGGTGAGCCAACTTTCAAGCTCTACTTTTATGCTCTACTTCTTTGAAATAAATAGTATCCATGTGCTCCAACCATGTGCTTACATTTACAAAGCAAAGGATCTCTTGACAGTTATGGCACAACTGGGTGTGCATCTTGCCTTAAAATCATCAGAAGCGCCTTGCTGGATCAGACCCAGGACCACCTCGTCCAGCATCTTCTCTCCCTGTGAGAAATGCAGCAGTGAACAAGTCCGGGGAATTCTAGGTCCTAGATCAGGGGAGGAGAACCTGTGGCCCTCCAGACGTTGCTGAACTACGACTCCCATCAGGCCTAGCCAGTTTGGCCAATGGTCATGGATGATAGGAGTTGTAATCCAGCAACATCAGGAGGGTCACAGGCTCCTCTTCTTTGCCCAAGGTGGTTCACCAGAAATTGGCCAGTTGCCTGGTGGGTTTCAGTCTACTGCTCATAGACCACAAGGAGATGGAGCTCTGAAAGGAAATAAAAAAGTGAAGGAAGGAATGTCCTAACTAGGTTTCAGATTTTTATTTTGGGAGAGCCACTATGCCTTTAACAGCTATGTGGAGGCTCATCACTTGAATTCAGCACCCAATATGGACATAGCCATCATGGTGCCATTCTCCAAGAGAGCGTGGTAGCAGCTATCCAGTACCTTGGACAGCCACCTGACTATGGGATGGGCTTGACTTGACTCTTCTCAGCTTCTGTGAGTGGCAGCCACTTATTATTCCCGTTCTCCAGGTACAGAAGGATTTGCCCAGATGGCTTGGGAGATGGGGAAAGTTAAATTACTGCGTTCAGACTCTAGACTAGTCACCAAAAGATTGACGTGCATTTCTAGCTCTTTAAGAGAGAACGTGAACTGGTAACGCTCCCCCCATCACTCTGTGAGAAAAAGCTGTCCACTGGAACTTTGGCCTGTCACACTGACATTCAAATTCACTTGTCATTCCCAGTAACTAGTTTCAACCCTTTGTGACTTTGTTCCTCGGTGGAGCTTTTTTTGTCAGGGCCGTGATGAAGAGAAGACAGCCAGCAGGGGACAATAAACATGATCCTCAGGAAATAAACAGACAGAGAGACTCCAGATTATATACACATGATACTCTTGTGTGCCTACAACCCATTTCAGCCTTGACCTTGCGTCCGACTCCCCTGTCTCCTGAAGTGTGACCTTCATTCCCCAGTTCCATCAAAGCTACAGCTGCAGCTCACTGGGTTTATCTAGATATTTGCAGAGAGTCCACTTATTATTTTGTGCCTTACCACTGACTGTATCTATCACCACATCAGGACAACCGAGAAACAGAAAAGACAAACTCTTAGCTCCCCAAGGAGGGCAGTGGTAACCACAGAGACTGGTTATTTTCTTCCCACCATTCTCCATCTGCAATAAAATAATGTTCAAGAGCTATTCCTTTCCTTCAATGACCCACTTCTTTTGCTGAAGTTCTGTACAGGAGGGACTGTGATGAAGTACGACTCTGACTCCATGGCTCAGTGCAAAGCATCTGCTTTGCATGAGAAGATCCCAGGTTCAATCCCTGGTATCTCCAGTTAGCTTTGGGAGGGACCCCTGCTTGAAACCTCGGAGAGCCTCTGCCAGTCGTCGTCATCATCATAATATAACAACAACAACAACAACAATAAAGCAGTAAACATCAAACATTAAAAACTTCCCTAAACAGGGCTTCCTTCAGATGTCTTCTAAAAGTCAGATAGTTGTTTATTTCCTTGACATCTGATGGGAGGGTGTTCCACAGGGAGGGTGCCACCATTGAGAAGGCCCTCTGCCTAGTTCCCTGTAGCTTCACTTCTTGCAGTGAGGGAACCGGCAGAAGGCCCTCGGCGCTGGACCTCAGTGTCTGAGCTGAATGATGGGGGTGGAGTCAGTGTGGACAATACTGAGCTAGATAGACCAGTGCTCTGACTGAATAAGATAACTTTCTCTGTTCTAAGGCATTCCGTTCTAGCAATAACCTCCTCTCAAGAGCAACCAAGAGGATTTAGACAGGCAACAAAAGTGGTTTGAGGGTAGCGGGCGAAACATCCGTATGAAGAGAGACTAGGAAGACTGGGCCCATTGTCTTCAGAGAGAAGCTGGATCAGAAGGGACAGGAGAAAAGACTACAGTGTGGAGCAGGCAAGCAAAAGTGAAAACAGAATTGGCTTTTGCATAGAGAAGAGCAAAGAATAGACAATGAGATTCCAGGGCAGAAAATGTGTAGGGACAAAAAAAGATCGGAAGTGATTTTCCATGTTACATTAAATGCATATTTGCAATTTTTGTGTGTGGTGTTTATGTATACAAACCATGAGGAATAACAAGGGGTTTCCGAGGACTTGACCAGAGCTCTTTCCCAGCCCTGCATAAAGGCAATGCTGTCCTTGAAATTCTACACACTCTTTCCTGGATATAAAGGTAAAGGGGCCCTTGACCATTAGGTCCAGTTGTGGCCGATTCTGGGGTTGCGGCACTCATCTCGCTTTATTGGCCAAGGGAACCGGCGTACAGCTTCTGAGTCATGTGGCCAGCATGACTAAGCCACTTCTGGTGAACCAGAGCAGCGCACGGAAACGCCGTTTACCTTCCCGCTGGAGCAGTACCTATGTATCTACTTGCACTTTGACGTGCTTTCAAACTGCTAGGTTGGCAGGAGCAGGGACCGAGCAACAGGAGCTCACCCCGTCACGGGGATTCAAACCGCCGACCTTCTGATTGGCAAGTCCTAGGCTCTGTGGTTTAACCCACAGCACCACCCGTGTCCCTGGATATAAGCCCCATTAAATTCAGTGGGCTGCATATACACCAGACGTGCAAAGCCCATCCCTCCACCCTACCAAAAAACCCCAATAATCATAGTTTGTTAAGGGTGCTGGGAATTGTAACTGTGTGGTGGGCAAACTACAGTTCCCAGGATTCTGGTTTTTGGGTGTGTGTGCTTTAAATGCACTGTGGGTGCATAGCCTGGGACTTATTTCTGAATAGTCACGCATGAGACTGTGCTGCTAACCACAGAGCACTCGCAATTGAATTCAGTAGGGGTCCATTTGGGGTCTAAGCATCCCAAAGATTGCACTATTACATTCTGCCGCCGCAGCCCCCACCCCCGGCTCCCCACGCGCTTTTACAAAGTAACAAGGTTTTTCCCCATTGCCAAGATTTGTAGGAGAGCATCATGATGAGCTCAGCTCCGCTGCCAAGAGAGTCGGAGAAGAGGAAATCAATTTCCATCCAGGTCTTATTACAGGCCTTCTCAGAAGTCATATAATCGGAAGAGCAAGAGGGGGAATTGTCATGGAGCCCCGCGTGTGTCATTCAGAAGCTACAGCACGCAGCACGGGGGGCAGGCTTAACAAGGGCTCTACGCTTGTCCCTGTTGGCAAAGGGGTAAGCCCCCACTCCGCTGCCACCCCATTGGAGCCTTGTTATGTTCCCTCTGTGCGAAAACTTACCTGATTCATCTTAGGTGCTAGACAGGCATCACCCTAATGAGCTGTGAAGGTGGGTGGGAGGGAGAAAAATCTCTTCATTTGTTGTTTGACCTTTACATATTTCCCAAGTGAAATAACAGATATGTCACAAATTTAATCCATGACTTCGGGTCAGAGGTCGCAGGCAGCCGGCAACGCCGGTCTGTCACGTATTCTCAAAGGTCACTGAAACATGTTTGCAAATATACTGCACGTTTCAGTCGCGCGCCCGTGTAAAAGGAGATTGCGCCGGAGCCAACGGCAAGAGAGGCCCTCTGGAGAGAAGGCCAATTTAGCAGAGAGGCTCTGTGCTGATTTTAGAGACTCTTGGGTTCTCTCTCTCTCTCTCTCTCTCTCTCTCTCTCACACACACACACACACACACACTGCTCTTTCCGATTTAAATGCCCATGGAGAATATAGGGATTTCAAGCCTGGACACAAAAAAGCTTGGTTGTACCATTCTTGATAATGCACTGACTTCCATGCTATCAGTTTATATACTATTATGCAACCCTAGGTAGCAGCTCTTTTGCAACTGGGACCCTTTCTGCACAATGCATTTAAAGCAGTATCATAGCACTTTAAACAGTTACGACGTCCCCCAAAGACTCCTGGAACTGCAGTTTGTTACGGGTGCTGAGATTCGTTAGGAGACCCCTATTCCCTTCAGAGAGTGACAATTCCCAGAAGAGGGATTGGTTGTTAAACTCCTCTGGCAATTGTCGGTCTGTGTCCTGGCTCTTTTGGCTGGACAAAGAACAAGAACTTGGAAAATGTTTCGGCCAAAGGCTTTAATGAGTAAGTCCATTCAGCACCTGTCATTCACTAGGTGTGTACAGTGGTACCTTGGTTCTCAAACTTAATCCTTTCCAGGAGTCCGTTCGACTCCCAAAACGGTTTGAAAACCAAGGCACTGCTTCTGATTGGCTCCAGGAGTTCAGGAGCTTCCTGAACTTAATCGGAAGCCACATCAGATGTTCGGCTTCCAGATTCAACCCATGCGCTGATGGAAGCACAACTGTCCTCATATCTCTGGTTTAAAAGATTTGGTAGCCCAGAATGGGAAAGAGCTTTGCTGGAGACCCTGGAGAGCTGCTGCCAGCCGGAGTAGAGAACACTGGAGGAAATGGGGAAATGGTTTGACCCAGTGTGTATGTCAGCTTCTTAGGTTCCTGCTTCAATCGCCCTCTTTTCAAACAACCCACCCCCACTATAAACATGAAGGTTTCCATCTTGCAAGCAGCTGCCCTGTGCCTGAATTCAAGAGGAAATAGGATGAAGGCCGGGTTGTTGTTTTTTTACAAGCTTCCCTTCTTCCTTCTTAGGGCAGCTCCTTTTCCAAAGCAAAAGCAGAAGGGAGCCATCACCATGGATGGGATCAGAAAGCGTGAGCTGCTAACCTTTCTGTGTCTTTTTGATTTTATGAAACAAAACAAAACAAATGGCCTTTATTAGTCCTTCACGCTCACCAAGGCCTGGCCTGCCCCTCATGGTGCCAAGAATGACCTTCAAATGATATCGGAATGATTGGTATTAGTAATTGTATTATAATGTTGCATTGTTTAATGAGGCTATTGTTGGATTGTAATTGAAAATTATTATTATTTTAAAAAAGAATGACTTTCAAATAATTTCGCAGCCCGCAGAAGCTGGGCCCTCTATGCTGGCTGAGTTTACAGAACATGAGTTCTCAGCACCATGCAGGAAACACAGATCAGAGGGGAAAGTGAGCTCGGAGTTTCATGGACAGCACTGGGACAAGTTATATGAATGAGTTGCTCTTGTCTTTAAC
Organism: Podarcis cretensis; assembly: GCF_951804945.1. NCBI lineage: Eukaryota > Metazoa > Chordata > Lepidosauria > Squamata > Lacertidae > Podarcis > Podarcis cretensis. The sequence continues at coordinate 33,424,208 of NC_137185.1, read as the reverse complement.
TCTTTCCCCGCTTGGAATGCATCAGCTTCACGCACAGAGTGTGGAATGAACGAAAGAGCTATTTTAAAATTTGAAATTAAAAATGGCAGCCTTGCCCTTCTTCCTTCTCAGCAAGCAGCAGCAATATGGTGCATTCAGAAGACCAGAGAGCATTGCAGCCCCACCTGACCCTACTGCCCAAGTCCCACATTACCTTCTGGGCAACATTTCAGGGGCCATATGCTAACGCTGAGCAGGGCCAGCAGTGAAAGTGGGCAAGGCAACAAATGTGAATTTGACCATGATATTACCCCTCTCTATAATCCAGGTTTTTGCACAAGCAAAAGGTCAACCTTGGAGGCCCTAGAATTGGATCGTAGCATTTTACCTTATACCAAGAGAGACCGTTGGTCCACAGAGCCCAGTACTGTCTGCAATGACTGTCAGCGGTTGTCTATGGTCTGAGGCAGGAGTCTTTCCCAGCCTCGCTAAGAAAATCAAACCTGGGAGTTTTTGCACTCAGAGCATGAGCTCTTTCGCTGTATTGCAGCCCTTCAGGAATTCAAGAGCAACAGGGAAGTAGTGCTAGCAATGCTTATGCAATGGCAAGATGCATCAGCTGACCCCTGAGCCTAATGCTGGCATGGTGCTCAGCACACAACTAAGGCAGGATGTGGTGCTTCTGCTGCCCTCTTGTCAGACCCCAACAGTAAACCTCATTAGCACTTGTGTTTTGCCTCAACTGGAAACACAAAATGGGGGCGAAAGGGATAACCGTGTCCCCTTACGCCGCAACCCCAATCGGATTTGACCCCAGCAGCTGCTTTTATCTCAAATAAAGAAGAAGGGGGAGAATCCTGTTAACGGATCTCTCACATCCCATCTACTTACGCTAGATGCTTTCCAGATGGGCAGATTCCAGAAGGGCGAGTAAAGATGGAGCCAAAACAACAAAAGGGTCTTATGGCACTTTAAAAGATGGGAGGAGTCCCAAGGCTTAGGAATCAGTCAATTTCATTTCATCCCAGCTTCCGAGTCTTAAGTTCCACATCATTTTGTCATTTATTTATTTATTTATATATATTATACACAGCACTCATGAGAATTCATCAGCATTTTAGCGCAAATTGCTCCTAAAGACCCACACTTCAGCATGTGATTTTGCCTAATATATTCATTTTTACAAAGTGCTGTCCTCTAAGAAAATGCATTTCTGTCTCATTTTTTCACTAATGTATACAACTCTCTGCACGCTTCACCCGGTAAACACATTTTTGCACACACTACTTGGTTTGAGAATTAGGAATTACAGGTACTGTACCAACATGCTAAAGAAGCAGAAAAGACTATTTGTTTATGGAACAACAGCCGCCTGTATGTTATTAGCCCAGAGTTGGAAAGAAGACAAAGTCCCTAACAGAGAAGAATGGCAAACCAAGCTGATGGACTGTGCTGAGATGGCAAAGCTGACTGGAAAACTCAGAAACCAAGAGGATAAAAACTTTATAAAAGAATGGGAAAGAATTATAAGTTACTTAGGAGACCACTGTAAGCAGATGGAAACAAGAGCAGGATTTTGATTCACTTGTAATGTAAAAATCACTGTGAACAATATGGTCTGATATAAAAACTGGGGTATGGATGAATATGCAGTTGTAGGTGTTTAAACTGAGATCCCATGGAGGGGATGGAAATCTTGAGATTCAGAGAATCTGTTTATAAAGATATGTCTTTACTAGTTTGTGTTTATTCATAAAACCAATACAAATTATTTCATTAAAAAAGAAGAGAAGTTGCACTGCAAAATTCACTGACGCATGAATTTCGAGGGATGGCTGTGTTTCAGTCCATCTATTGTTTCCGAGAGTGTGAATGAAGTAGGTTCAGCCTTTATATGCAAACTGAATTGGGTTTCCTTCCCATCCCTACCCAAGACTCAGCCAGCATCCATATCTCAATGGAAAATGGGAAAAGAGCAGAACGTAGACGGGAGACTGCATGAGGCCCATCCATTTCCTCTGAGCCATCCCATTATAGATGGGCTTGGAGTCTCCGGTCTGCACTAGAGCAGATAAACGGATGCACTCCTTGTGGCTTGTCTGCCTTGACAACACTCTTCACATTGCTTTATCACAAGAGGATGAGCAGCGGCATGATAGGAAGGATAGATGGGACCTGCCATGGGACTCCACATGGCTCTGCCTTGATTGGGCGAATTTCAGTGCTTATCTCCCAGAGGCATTCGACCCTGATGGTGTACCAGTGGCTGTTGGCTCTGTCCTCACAATCTAGAGAGCAGTATTCTCCTTATGCTGCCATCAGGGATGGGGGTTTTTTAAATACCCCAATGGGTTACGCCAGTACTGAGATGCATCTTACAAAGGACGGTAGGATAACCTCACTGACTACCATATTTTTGGCACACACAGCCCTGGTAGGAGAGAGCAGAGTCAGGCCAAAGTAGCTCTCTGCAACCAGAGGACAGCCTCAGACATTGCAAAGAAGCAGGGCTGCAGATAGTGGAAATTAGGGCCGGATCAAGACTTTTTTCCACCTGAGGCAAAAAATGAGATGCTGCCTTACTCCATCCCATGTGCAGAAACTGATAAGATGGTACTTGCCCCTGAAGACCGCAGTCTAGCTTAAGGGGTACTGCTGGGCAGGCTCCATAGCACACCTCTGTCCTCCACTGTGGGAAATGGCCAGGAGATTCACCTGACACCTGAAGCAGCTGCCTTGCTGTGCCTATTGGTAGGGCTGGCCCTGGAAGAGATGTGAACAGCTTGCCAAAGCAGGAAGTTGCCCATATCCCTGGAATATATCCCAGGACCCAGGCCAGGAGTCATGGCTGTTGGGCCCTGGAGTCCTGCTCATTGCAACACCAAAACTGCTGGTCAGAGGAGGGCAGGCTGGGATACCAACCCCACAGCCCTGAGCCCCCCAGGTCTGAGGATCATTTTTTTATCCAGGCCTATGGTTTCTAACTGGGAGGGTAGTTAGCTTTGCCAGTGACCTTTAAGTGGGGTGGGTGAGTATGTTCCTTGAAAGATATTGAGTTTATTGCTGTTTTTGCATATGGTTTTCATGACTTATTTCTGTTGTTATTGTGTAAGTCGCTTTGAGACACCTTAGTGCAAACATGTGGCCAATCAATCATCACCACCACCACCATGTGACACTGCAGAGCCAATCTCATGCCATGGTCTGCTGTGTAGCTCTACCAGATCTACAACCCCCATCGTTCCTGATCATTGGCCATGCCAGATGGGGCTGATGGGAGTTGAAGTCCAAAAACAACCGAGAGTCAGGAAAATGAGAGGTTGTCATATGAAATAATAACTATTCCTTTCAGTTGTTAGGAACTGACCTGGCAATGGATGCCAGCAAAGCCGAACACCCAGATCCTTATCTATATACCGAATGGTTTCGTGGCATGTTTCACTTCATGCCCCTGTGCCCATTCCGCACTTCTGGACCACAGTGGTTCCAAAGCAGAAGCCCAGGGCCCCACTCAGCCAAATGCACAGAGAACTCAATCATGCTGCAGGTCCGGCTTACCACATTTTGAAACAAATACATTAATGCACATTACCATGTAAAATGGACACCCGTGAACTGATGTCTAGAGTCTAAAACAGGCTTCCTCAACCTCGGATCTCCAGATGTTTTTGGCCTACAACTCCCATGATCCCTACCTAGCAGGACCAGTGGTCAGGGATGATGGGAACTGTAGTCTCAAAACATCTGGAGGGCAGAGGCTGAGGAAGCCTGGTCTAAAATCTCTCGGCTGCCCCACTGCTTTAGACACCTACGAAAGCCCTCTTTGAAGAAGAAGAAGAAGAAGAAGAAGAAGAAGAAGAAGAAGAAGAAGAAGAGGAGTAGTTTGGATTTGATATCCCGCTTTATCACTACCCTAAGGAGTCTCAAAGCGGCTAACATTCTCCTTTCACTTCCTCCCCCACAACAAACACTCTGTGAGGTGAGTGGGGCTGAGAGACTTCAGAGAAGTGTGACTAGCCCAAGGTCACCCAGCAGCTGCATGTGGAGGAGCAGAGACGCGAACCCGGTTCCCCAGATTACGGATCTACTGCTCTTAACCACTACACTACACTGGCTCTTTGAAATGGCTGTCAGGCCTTTCCACTTTCACCAAGAGCATCAGTCCTCTTTCAGGCTGGCCAGATGAAGCCGCCAGCAACTGCCCTCCTCCGCCTCTTCCCCTGTGTCTCCAGCAGTCAACCTCTGAGGATAAATGGGTGTCACCACCGCTTAGTTGTCAGGTGGCCGTCTGCATGACGGCAGATACTGAAGTTTGCCTTTGCATAAAGGGCCCTCATCTGCATGCATTCCGTCCTGATTAATTTCTGCCTTGCGCATCTAGGAGGCGGAAATGCCAATGATAAATAGCAGGCGCTGACCTTCAGGGCAACCTGTCAATAATTGCAATCTTTGATCACCTATTGCACGGCACCTAGAGCAGTATGGAACATGGGTCTCTCCCAGGCCTCTGCAGGCGCAGAGATAACCAGATGTTCCATCAAGCGGGACCCTCATCTGTGGGTCATCGTCTGCTACAAAGCCTCTGCAGTACCTACATATGAGGTGTCTCCTTTTTAATTACAGATACCATCCAGCCCATCCCTTTGGGTGGCTTCTGTAGGGGTGTGTTTTGCGAGGCAGAAGTACACACTCATTTGTATTCTGTCAGCCTCAAGACAAAGGAAGAAGCTGGTGTTTGGGGCCTAGTTCTCACCAGGATGGAAAAATCTGGGGCCATGCTCTGGGTGGGACCATAACTCCATGGCAGACTACATGCATTGTATGCAGCAGGTCTGGGGTTCAAACTCTGGCATCTCAAGTTAGAAATGGTCAAGGTGAGGGGATGGAAATTGCATACCCTCCAACACATCGAAAGCATTTCCAGGATGCCATCTTCCCATTTTTTCTTGTGAGGGGACGGCGGCCATTTTGGGTGCTGCGGTCCCATGTGGTTTTGTGTTGCAATTTCCTCCTGAAAAAAGCGCTTTTTCAGGCAAGGGCCCCCCAAAAGCGCATTTTGGGGCACCGTTTGAGATCACGCCCCTCCCAAAAGGGCTCCATTTCAGGGGGGAATCATGGCACGAAATCGAGTGAGATCACAACACCCAAAATGGCCACCCTCTTGTACACAGGATGATCAAGTGTATGTGTGTATTGTGCACACAGGTGTTAAATCAACTCCTGTTCTTGCAAATTCACACAGCATCAATAGTTGTTGTGACTTAGTTTTTTGCAGAAGTATGTGAATCCTCATATTGTGGGGCCAGCATTTGCACTTTTCTGCTGATACCTCACATGTTTAAAAACTAGACCACTCCTGTCATTTGGGAAGTTTGCCTCCCACATATGCAAGTTATTTTGGGCATAATCTAATTTGCAAGAGGGGGGGGGAGCACTAACTGAAGAAGAATCAGTACAATCTGTTCATCAGCTTTCAGTGATTTGTGCTCTTCGCCAATGTTTGCCCTGTGGAGATATCAACATACACCTAGTTCCTACTGAGGAGTCATTAGAATGGAGGAAGGAGACTTATTTTGGGGATGATGAATTCCATGGCAGCCTAGCTGCTTGATAGAACATATGAGCAAAGCAACCAAATGTTCATGTGTAAAATTAATTTGGTTGGTGGCCATAAGAGATAAGGTCTTTTCTGTGTTGGCCCCTTGACTGTAGAACTAATGCCCATAGTGCATGACCTCTATGCTGCAGGTTTTAAAACATGTTTTAAGTACCCACCTCTCTCAATCTATACTTAAATAGCATTTTTCCTCCTCTCTAGATAACTGGGCTATGAAGGGTAGCTCACTTAGCTGTTGCATTAATCTGTCATTTGCTTTAAATGGGCACTTTAGTAATAATTGGTCATGTTGCTGCCTTCCTGAGTTGTGATTTTTTGGTTTGCATTCTTATGATATTATGAGCCAGCTTGGGTGGGCTATATGGCCCCCAAATACCTAATTTTAGAGACATATATGGCTGGAATCCAGTGAACCTTGATAGGGTGTCGTACACTGGATCTTCTAGTTCAGTGAGAAAACTTGGACCTTGAGAGGGAAATTCAATGTGGAATTGTCCCCGTCACTGCGGTCTCTTCGGCAGCCCAGGCCCAATGGACCTCTGGGGTTTCTAGCACCAAAAGCCAGCAAGGTCAGTGGAGGACCAGGAAAGGCTTGAATCTGCCCCCAAACCCAGGATAAATTTAAGTCAATCCCCTTTCTTGTCCTCTATTGTTTCCAGCAGGAGGGAAACAATGGGTCGTATCGGTATAATACAGTAGAAAGGGCTTTGAATGGCAACACTGTAGAGACGGGAGTTGGAAGTCAATACATGAAGTGGTGCAACTATTTAATTTGGAGTCAATTTGGAAAAATTTGGAAATTCATAAAAATTATACTGGGGGAAGAATATAAAATAATGGGTTGTATCCATCCACTGTCATTAATGTATGACTCTCTTAAAGGTAAATGTAAAGGGACCCCTGACCATTAGGTCCAGTCGTGGCCGACTCTGGGGTTGCAGCGCTCATCTCGCTTTATTGGCCGAGGGAGCCAGCATACAGCTTCCAGGTCATGTGGCCAGCATGACTAAGCCGCTTCTGGCGAACCAGAGTAGCGCACGGAAACGCCGTTTACCTTCCCGCCAGAGCGGTACCTATTTATCTACTTGCACTTTGATGTACTTTCGAACTGCTAGGTTCAGTGGCGTAGCGTGGGGGGTGCAGGGGGGGCCGGCTGCACCGGGCGCAACATCTGGGGGTTAGGGTTAGGGATAGGGTTAGGGGGCGCAAATCCACGGGTTAGGGGGCGCAAATTACTTGCCTTGCCCCGGGTGCTGACAACCCACGCTACGCCACTGGCTAGGTTGGCAGGAGCAGGGACCGAGCAACGGGAGCTCACCCCGTCGTGGGGATTTGAACCACCAACCTTCTGATCAGCAAGCCTAGGCTCTGTGGTTTAACCCACAGCGCCACCCGCATCCCAACGACTCTCTTAGAATTCATTAATTTCAGTAAGTTTACTCTGATTAAAACTTAGTTGGATTGAACACAGTGTAAAGAAAAAAAACCCTGAAACAGCTGAAATTGGGCAGCAGAAGGCAAGAACTCTCATCCGCTCTCACTTTCGCCTCATCAGGAAGAGCCTGGCAGGGCACTGGATTGGAGGAAGAGCTGCCTGCAAATTCCGCTGTCCACACAACTGTCGGATTGCACTGTCAATATACAAAATGCAACAGAAGATGGCAGATAATCATAACATTCGGGTGGAGAGTGGCTAATATATATATAAGCATGACATGTTCTCGCAGACTTAATGGATGGTTCAAAAACAATAATAACTTTTTAAATCAGATGTTCATTGGTGTGTGGCCCCCTTTTATGAATATTTAATTCACCGAACAATGCACAGCATGAGCAACAAGGCAACTCAGCCTGTGTTATTAGCCGGGGAATTGCAGAGCATCTCTGCTTGATCATGCAAGACTTTCTGGTCATCTCTTGCAAAGGCAGGGGGAGGACAAAGGACTCCAGAAGTTCAACAGCTGCAAATCAACTGTGGACTGCTAATGTATTCAGATGTGGAGCAGTTTTTCCCATTGGGGTTGGTTCACTGTGCTACTAATGAGAACAGTGATAATGCTGAAAGACCAAGCAAAGCAACTAGGTTCTACTTTCAAGATCGCAGCTTCGCATCCACTCTGGTGTGCTTTTGAACGACTCCTTTAAGTGTACACAATCAAAGACAGGTTTTATCCTTACAGTGTTGGTCACTGCACAAGAACAACATAATAAAAGACCTAATGCATCAGAGGTCTATTGCGTCAAGGGAAGCAATAATAAAGGGTAAAGGGGACCCCTGACCATTAGGTCCAGTCGTGACCGACTGGGGTTGTGGCGCTCATCTCGCTTTATTGGCCGAGGGAGCCGGCGTACAGCTTTCAGGTTCATGTAGCCAGCATGACTAAGCCGCTTCTGGCGAACCAGAGCAGCGCACGGAAACCTTCCCGCCGGAGCCGTACCTATTTATCTACTTGCACTTTAACGTGCTTTCGAACTGCTCAGTGGGCAGGAGCAGGGACCGAGCAACGGGAGCTCACCCCGTCATGGGATTCAAACCACCAACCTTCTGATCGGCAAGCCCTAGGCTCAGTGGTTTAGACCACAGCGCCACCTGCATCCCTCCAAAGCAATAATAGTGACACTCTATTCTGCACTGGCTAGACCACACCAGCAGTACTGTGTCCAGTTCTGGGCACCACTATTTAAGAGAAGCTGGAATGCATGCAGAGGAGGAGGACAAAGGTTATCAAGGGTCTGGAAACAAAGCCTTATGTGGAATGGTTGAAGGAGCTAGGTATGTTTAGTCTGGAAAAGAGGAGTCTGGGAGGAGATATGATAGCTATCTTCAAATATCTCAAGGGCTGTCTCATGGAAGATGGAGCAAGCTCATTGTCTCCTGCTCTGGACAGTAGGATTTGAACTAGTGGCTTCAGGTTTCAAGAAATGAGATTCTAACTAAACATTGGGAAGAACTTTCTGAGGATAAGAGCTGTTTGACAGTGGGAAAGATTGCCTCGGAAGGTGGTGGACTCTCTTTCATTGAAGGCTTTTTAAGCAGAGGTTGGGTGGCCGCCTGTCATGGATGCTTTGGTTGAGATTCCTGCCTTGCAGGGGGTTGGACTAGATGACCCTCGGGGTCCCTTCCAACTCTACAGTTCATTGATTCATCCAGCATCTTCCATCTGGCTAATAGGGTGCTTCTAAGAAGCCCCAGGGACGCAGGTGGCGCTGTGGGTTAAAGCCTCAGCGCCTAGGGCTTGCCGATCGAAAGGTCGGCGGTTCAAATCCCTGCGGTGGGGTGCGCTCCCGCTGCTCGGTCCCAGCGCCTGCCAACCTAGCAGTTCGAAAGCACCTCCGGGTGCAAGTAGATAAATAGGGACCGCTTACCAGCGGGAAGGTAAACGGTGTTTCTGTGTGCGGCTCTGGCTCGCCAGAGCAGCGATGTCACGCTGGCCACGTGACCCGGAAGTGTCTCCGGACAGCGCTGGCCCCTGGCCTCTTAAGTGAGATGGGCGCACAACCCCAGAGTCTGTCAAGACTGGCCCGTACGGGCAGGGGTACCTTTACCTTTACCTTTAAGAAGCCCCAAGGAAGGCATGAAATCAACAGCCCCCACTGTTCTTGTCCAATAGCAAGCGGCATCCAGATCTTTTTGTAAATTACTTTGAGGTTTTATTTTTAGAGTCAAGTTGTACACAAACTGCATGAAACAAATAGATACCGCCAGTGGCGTAGCGTGGGGGGTGCAGGGGGGCCCGGCCGCACCGGGCACAACATCTGGGGGTTAGGGTTAGGGGGTGCAAATCCACAGGTTAGGGGGCGCAAATAACTTGCCTTGCCCCGGGTGCCGACAACCCATGCTACGCCACTGGATACCGCTTCTGAGCCTGAGGTTTCTATGTAGCCATCGGGATGAACAGCCTCTGAAAGACCTCTCCTCCCACGTAAATTTGTCTCATCCCCTTTGAAAGACATCTAAACTGATGGCTGGGAAAGACTGGAGTCAGGCTGCCAAGTCAGTGTTGACAATACTGAGCTAGGTGAAGCAAGGGTGTGAATTCTCATTTTCCTATCTCTGATGTAGTCAGTCTAGGTAAAAGGTAATAGGTAAAGGACCCCTGGATGGTTAAGTCCAGTCAAAGGTGACTATGGGGTAGCAGCGCTCATCTCACTTTTAGGCCGAGGGAGCTGGTGTTTGTCCACAGACAGCTTTCCAGGTCATGTGACCAACACGACTAAACTGCTTCTGGTGCAACGGGACACCGTGACAAAAACCAGAGTGCACCGAAATGCCGTTCACCTTCCCTCTGCAGCGTTACCTACTTATCTACTCGCACTGGTGTGCTTTCGAACTGCTAGGTTGGCAGGAGCTGGGACATTGTGACGGGAGCTCACCCTGTTGCAGGGATTCGAACTGCAGACCTTCCGATCAGCAAGCCCAAGAGGCTCAGTGGTTTAGACCACAGCACCACCCATGTCGAATGTAGTTGTTCTACATCATGGGTAGGCAAATTAAGGCCCCGGGGCCAGATCCGACCCAATTGCTTTCTAAATCCAGCCCGCGGATTGTTTGGGAATCAGGGTGTTTTTACATGAGTAGAATGTGTCCTTTTATCTGAAATGCATCTCTGGGTTATTTGTGGGGCATAGGAATTCGTTCCTTTTTATTTATTTTTTTCAAAATATAGACTGGCCCCCCCACAAGGTCTGAGGGACAGTGGACCGGCCCCCTGCTGAAAAAGTTTGCTGACCCCTAGTCTACATGTATCTTGGCCTATGACACTATTGAAGTTCCGCCGCATTTCACAAGAGAGGAAATCTTCCCTCTGTGCCACGAGTCATCAAGCCTTTTATATTTACAGCAGCAAACAATACATCCTCTTGCATGCCTTGCATGCGCAACACACAGCCAAGCATAAGCAAAGGAGGAAAGGCAGCTTCATTTGAAATGAGCCAAGAGATGCAACTGGATCTTGAGATGAAGCAAGAGTACCCTCTGGTGGACTGAGCAGAAAGCATTAGAGTGAGTGTAACCAGCATTGCTAGGGGACACAGGTGGCGCTGTGGGTTAAAGCCTCAGCGCCTAGGACTTGCCGATTGAAAGGTCGGCAGTTCGAATCCCTGCGGCGGGGTGCGCTCCCGCTGCTCGGTCCCAGCGCCTGCCAACCTAGCAGTTCGAAAGCACCTCCGGGTGCAAGTAGATAAATAGGGACCGCTTACCAGCGGGAAGGTAAACAGCGTTTCCGTGTGCAGCTCTGGCTCGCCAGATGCAGCTTTGTCACGCTGGCCACGTGACCCGGAAGTGTCTCCGGACAGCGCTGGCCCCTGGCCTCTTAAGTGAGATGGGCGCACAACCCCAGAGTCTGTCAAGACTGGCCCGTACGGGCAGGGGTACCTTTACCTTTACCTTTAACCAGCATTGCTAGGGACGCAGGTGGCGCTGTGGGTTAAAGCCTCAGCGCCTAGGACTTGCCGATCGAAAGGTCGGTGGTTCGAATCCCTGCGGCGGGGTGCGCTCCCGCTGCTCAGTCCCAGCGCCTGCCAACCTAGCAGTTCGAAAGTACCTCCGGGTGCAAGTAGATAAATAGGGACCGCTTACCAGCGGGAAGGTAAACAGCGTTTCCGTGTGCGGCTCTGGCTCGCCAGAGCAGCGATGTCACGCTGGCCACGTGACCTGGAAGTGTCTCCGGACAGCGCTGGCCCCTGGCCTCTTAAGTGAGATGGGCGCACAACCCCAGAGTCTGTCAAGACTGGCCCGTACGGGCAGGGGTACCTTTACCTTTACCTTTAACCAGCATTGCTAGACATGCATGGTAGGGTCCTTGAAAGTACAGACATTTCCCCCCTACTACACCACTTAAGAGCGTCCTACTCACACATGACCGCATATATGTGCGGTGCCGGGAAATAATGAAATAACTCAATTCAAACCCAGAAATGGCATGAGGAAGCTGGAGAGTCCTCATGGCTCATGAGAAGACCCTCCCTGGAACTCGAAGAGGACGTCAGTGAGGGTGGAAGAAGCCCCAAAGAGACCAGAGATGCAGTGGTTTATGCTGTTCTGCTTCCCCTCCCCGCAGCTGATGTGCTGCTGCAACCATTTTTCCATGCATCCTCCAGCCTCCTACTGGCTCCAATTCTAGTTGTGGATATTTTTGGACACAGTATTTTTGGTATGGAATAAAGAGAGAGCGGCAGAGAGGGCATTTTAAAGGGTGTTTAGAGAGTGCTCCCCACTTTATGCAGTTTCACTTATGCATGCAGGGGCCCGGAGCGTAACCCCCATGTAAGTGGGGAGCTGCCTGTATCTGGGAATTGAGGGTCTCCATCCATATGAGGTATGCATTTGAGTACACATGTCTATAGGGGACGCAGGTGGCACTGTGCTCTAAATCACTGAGCCTCTTGGGCTTGCCGATCGGAAGGCCGGCAGTTCGAATCCCTCCTGTTGCTCTGTCCCAGCTCCTGCCAACCTAGCAGTTCGAAAGCATGCCAGTTCAAGTAGATAAATAGTATCACTGTGGTGGGAAAGTAAACAACATTTCTGTGCACTCTGGGTTTCCGTCACAGTGTTCCATTGTACCAGAACCAGTTTAGTCCTGCTGGCCACATGACCTAGAAAGCTGTCTGGACAAACGCCGGCTCCCTCGGCCTGAAAGCGAGATGAGCACTGCCACCGCACAGTCGCCTTGGACTGGACTTAACCGTCCAGGGGTCCTTTACCTTTTTATCTTTACCTTACACAGATCTACAAGGACTCACATTTTATGCAGAAAGATTGGGCATTGCTTAGTATACTTCTAACTCAAGCCAAAAGGATGAGTCTGCTGGGTCAGGCCAATGGCCCACCTAGTCCAGCATCCTAGTTCTGAAATAAATAAATACTGAACCTAGAAGTTCTGTCTGGCCAACATGATTAACAGCCATTCTGAACCTTTCCCAACTCTGCAAAATCCTCTTTTAGCTGATGCAACTGAAACTGCACACTGGGGACGAAATTAATCATGGCAAAAGGAGAGCCAAAACAAGATCACCAAAATGTTGTTGTTGCTGCTGCTTTTAATAAAGGTAAAATCAGCCACAAGGAGAGTGTGTGTGTCAGTTTGAGACCATGGCACTTGGAAGGGAGGTGTTCAGACTTCCCTTTGCACACACTCCCCCCTCTCAATTCATACTGCAATGCTCAAAGCTGATACATTGGTACCTCTGGTTACGTACTTAATTCGTTCTGGAGGTCCGTTCTTAACCTGAAACTGTTCTTAACCTGAGGTACCACTTTAGCTAATGGGGCCTCCCGCTGCCAACAGAGCACGATTTCTGTTCTCATCCTGAATCAAAGTTCTTAACCCGAGGTACTATTTCTGGGTTAGCGGAGTCTGCAACCTGAAGTGTATGTAACCCGAGGTACCACTGTATTTGCACTGTGAGGGAAAAGCATACAAGTACCCCTGCACTAGGGGTGGGGAACTAAATCTGGCCAGTGGGCTTGGATCCTTATCTCCTTTACTCCCTGTGGGCCAAATTCAATGGGTGGGTGGGACCAGCCCCCTGTCAATAGCTGGTATCACAATGAGGCCAGGTGACCTGTTTCTGCATCATGCTGTGCACAGAAGTCTCAATGATCAGCTGATTGCTGGCGCTTGATCAGCTGAACTGTGGCACTTGGCAAACGCCCTCTTGGGCCTGCCACATTCCTACCTGCCCTACACCTGTTGCCATATAGGGCATCAGGTATCTGTGGCTTTGGCAAAACAGCCTCAAGGGCATAACTAGGCTTTCCTCCACTGACTTACGGTGTCTGTACATTTCCCTCTGTTGAGCAAATAGCAAGTGCAGAGGCATTTAAATCAGGAAAGCTCATGGAGAAAAGTGCCAGCCCCATGGCCCTGATCCAAATCGCCCCCTCCCTGCAGCTGCTTAGGTCTTTTGGAAGGAAAAACACAAATGATCTCATCACAACCCTCCTCTCATCACAACCCACCTCCAACATTTGGCTTGAACTGTTCACTAGGAGGCCAGCCTGGCAGCAGTCGCTCATGTGGTCATGAGCCTCAAATGAGAGCAAGGGGAGGGAGCTAGATGGCTGCAAAAGGGGGGAGGCTTTTTCTGTTTGACTGCTGGCTGTTTGCTCCATCCGAGATCTGCAAACTAAACATGACTCCCGAGACAAAAGGGGGGGGGTGGCAGGAAACAGCTACGCCCAGAGTCCTCTCCCATCCTTGCTGTCCAAGAGCTCAGATTCCAAATAAATAGTTTTGAGGCTCTGAGATAAGGGCTGTGCCTTCTTCATTTGGAAAAGGAACCTTCTGCCTAGAGGGCTCCTGCACGTGTCATATAATGTCCTTCCACGCTAGCTCAGCAGTAACTGGTCACAAGTACCTACAGTTTGTGCTGCTTTGTAAATAAGTCCATAAGCTGGGTAGATGCAGAGCAATCCAGCACACACCCAACCCCCTTGCACTGGACTAGGCCAAGACGGGGAAGGCACTGGTTTGGGCAGAAGTGTCCCTCCACCCAGCTCTCTGCAAGCTAAGACACCCTCCCAATGACCCCGATTTCCAGGGGTGATGCAAGCATCACTCCACCCGGTGAGGAGCTTCCCCTTCCAGTCTCTGAATATCCAGGCAAGCGGGCTCAAAACAGGGCACCCTGGAGGCACAGAGGGAGAGGACTGAGCCAGCCCAAGATCCATTGACTCCTAAGTTTGTTGGTCAGTGTGGTGTTCTGAGTTCTGAGAGTCGTTTGGAGTTTGTTAAGAGAGAGCTAGTTAAGATCTGTATCTGTTCTTGTATGTAGTAACTTGTAGAGTCTGCTGTAAATAATAAACACCTATAAGTAACCAAGTTACTAGCAGCATCTTGTTCCTGCTTCGTCCATCCTGCTTGCAACTGATTGCTTTCTGGAACTCTGCGTATGCTCTGCTAAGGTCCTGCAACAGGTCAAAGTTGCGAAACACCAATAGGAAGTGACTAGAGGGAAGTGGGTGGAACCTTCATTGAGAGCACCTGCACTCTCAGAAGGGTCGCTTGTTCTTTTGCTGTGTTCCTTAAACATTTCTGTTACTGGTAAGAGACGGCTTTCTCTTGGTACTGCTTATCTACGACCAAGAGGGGAGGAAGCCAAGTCCCAAAACCTGACACCGGAGGACAAAGTCGCATTGTCAGGCCAAAGAGGAACAGGCTGTTCTTGTGGAACGTCTTCCTGTAGGCTAGGTGTTTCTGAGACTTACCCTGAGGGCAATTTCCCCTCCTACTCTGAAACCCCAGGCTCATTCCCCCTACAGAAGGGGAGTCCAGCTCCAGGGCCTGACAGAAGTTAAAAAGAACTTACAATTTTATATGTACCGTACATCTTTATATAATTTTATAAAATGTTATACCACAGGTACTTGACTCCACTTCAGCTAACAAAATGGATCCTAATGCTAGTGAGATGCGCCAGAAGTGTGGGGCAATCAAAGCAGATTATATATGCACATATGGTTGACCTATAAGAAAGCCAGGAGCTTCTGAGGGAAATTTATTAATATTATACAAAATACGATGGGATATAATATACCACTGAATCCATTACATGTTCTTTTAGATTATCTTCAAAATGATATACATCCAGAGCAGCGTAATTTAGTGGGAAATCTGCTAACCGCAGCAAAAAACACACAAAAAAAACACACCAAAAAAAACCCCATTAATAGGAGCCAAACGGAGTACTGAAATAATGCCAACTGAAAAGAATGGTTTCATATAACATGGCACACAGCCATGATGCCTAAATTTACTGAGGTGGTCAGATGAGTTAGAAAAGGGAGTCAGAGGAAAGACCTGTCTGGTTGTCCTTTATTGGTCATTTAAAGCCGAGGCATAACGTGAAACTATTTAAAGCTTTGCTGCTGGTGGTTTAAATCTAAGATCATACGTTAATTATACGCAGAGTTGTCGCCAATAGTAGAATCATTGGAGCCAATCGTAAAGTCTGTTAGGTACACTCATTGCAATGGGTCTACTCTGAGTAAAGCAAAGTAAAACTGCTCAGATGATGAGGTTTTTATTGGGGCAAGGGACCAGGAGTGAGTTTTTATGTGTGAAAGGACATTGAGGGCCTTCTCGGTGGTGGTGCCCTCCCTGTGGAACACTCTCCCATCAGATGACAAGGAAATAAAAAACTGACTTTTAGAAGACATCTGAAGGCAGTCCTGTTTAGTGATTTTTTAAATGTTTTATTGCTTTTTATTATTACTAATATTATGTTGGGCAGGGTATATTATTATTATTATTATTATTATTATTATTATTATTATTATTATTATTATTATTATTATTATTATTTACCAGCTTGCATCTTTGCATCATTGGGTGGGTCTTCAATATTCTAGCCAAAAATAAAAGAAGCTGCCTTCTGCACACCCCCTGGACTAAATAATCAAATCTAGCACATTTCCATTAGATGAACCTTCCCTTCATGACCACAAGAGGGCAATAGAGATTAAAACAAAACAGCTTTTTTATTTTATTTTTTAAAAAAACTTCAGCACAATTGTCATCCCGCACTGAAAGCATGTGGGAAACAGACTGAGCTGCTTCCACAACTGCCCACATAAAAAGCAGAGCGAAAAGGAAAATGCCACGCCAGCCTCTGTTTGTTGTTGTTTTTTCCTTTTCTCCAGAACACCATTCAGTTATGCCATAAACATGCAGCGATTACTTTCCTATTTCCAGAGGGGCAGCTGTGTCCAGTGTCTGTCGGTTGCAGCCCAGGAGTCTTCTGGCAGCTTATAAAATAATGCCAAATAACACATGTGCATGGGTGGCTGTGGTTGGAAACAGAGGTCGGAAGGAAAGGAAATGCAGGAGAGTCGAGGTGGTGATAATAACCACATTAATAACACCGGTATTCTAAAGCAAGGGACACGGGTAGCGCTATGGGTTAAACCACAGGACCTAGGACTTGCCGATCAGAAGATCTGCGGTTCGAATCCCCGCGATGGGGTGAGCTCCCGTTGCTCGGTCCCTGCTCCTGCCAGCCTAGCAGTTCGAAAGCACGTCAAAGTGCAAGTAGATAAATAGGTACTGCTCTGGTTTGCCAGAAGCGGCTTAGTCATGCTGGCCACATGACCTGGAAGTTGTACGCCGGCTCCCTTGGCCAATAAAGCGAGATGAGCGCCGCAACCCCAGAGTCGGCCACAACTGGACCTAATGGTCAGGGGTCCCTTTAGCTTTTATTCTAAAGCAAAAGCTGGTTGCGTTGCTAACACAGACATCCTGGCATCAAATATGTGGAGTGTGGTCATTTAAAAAATCCACAAGTCATAGCACCAAGCTCTTGATGAATCATAATTTAGTGCATGGTTAGGCAACCTAAGGCCCAGGGGCCGGATCCGGCCCAATCGTCTTCTAAATCTGCCCCGCGGACGGTCTGGGAATCAGTGTGTTTTTACATGAGTAGAATGTGTCCTTTTATTTAAAATGCATCTCTGGGTTATTTGTGGGGCATAAGAAATATAGACTGGCCCCCCACAAGTTCTGAGGGACAGGGGACTGGCCCCCTGCTGAAAAGGTTTGCTGACCCCTGATTAATGGCTTCATATTGCAGTATCCCTTCGAAGAGGCTTTGCAGTTACAGAGTGTTCCAGATGGTTAGAGTTTTGCAAAAGGGACAGAGAGACGGGTGTTCAAATCCTCACTCAGCCGTGAAGCTCACTCAGGCCAGTCACAGTCTCTTAGCCTAGCTTACCTCATGGGGCTGTTCTGAGGATTCAGTGGGACGTGGTTGAGAGAACCACTTTGAGCTGCCCAAAATATAAAATATATATATCTGCTTGGGAATAGAATATAAGGCTAATCATAATCAAATAATTTAAAAATAAAAAATGTATGATTCCCCCATGATGTGTGTACACACACACACAAACGTTTTTTGGAATTGTTGGGAGCAAAGCAGCAACACTTGCAATAAGTAACCTGAACCACCAAGGGGCGATAGACAGTAAGTCAACCTGTCATTCCGTTTCTTGAGAGAGGGTACCTTTGATTTTTCTCTCAGGTTTTACTTCACTCCTTCCCTCTTCTTCATCAATCTTCCTTTGCACTGGAGCCTCCTCTTGGTAACCTCATGACTCACGATGTCCACATCTGCCAGGAGCAACTGTTATGTACTGAGTTGAATAGGATCCTAAAGGCAGCAGTCTGATTGGTCCTAGAACAATAGGATTCAGAATGCAGCAGTCTGACTGGTCCGCAGGAGCCACCCAATCCAGCTCCAGGTGGAAATGAATCCGCAACCTGATTGGCCTATGGGAGAATCCCGGAATTAGCCAATCACGTGGGGCCCATTGTGTAAATAATGTATATAAAGCAGTCTATTTGGGGAAAATTCCATTCCTTGCTATTAAAGGTAAAGGTACCCCTGCCCTGAGCTGAATAAAGAGCATGAAATCCACACTCGACTCCGAGTATATTTCACCAGGCAAGCCCCACAGATAACCCAGAGATGCATTTTAAATAAAAAGACACATTCTTGTCATGTAAAAACATGCTGATTCCCGGATTGAGAAGGCGATTGGGCTGGATCTGGCCCCCGGGCCTTAGTTTGCCTACCCATGCTTTAGAAGAAGTTTCATGGCACTTTAAACTGTCATAGCTCCCCCCCCCCAAAAAAAAAAAAGATCCTGGGAACAGTGGCGTAGCGTGGGTTATCAGCACCCGGGGCAAGGCAAGTAATTTGCGCCCCCTAACCCGTGGATTTGCGCCCCCTAACCTGTGGATTTCACTAACCCCCAGATGTTGCGCCCGGTGCGGCCAGCCCCCCCTGCACCCCCCACGCTACGTCACTGCCTGGGAAGTGTAGTTTGTTAAGGACGCTGAGAATGGTTAGGATACCCCCTCTTCCCCTCAAAGAGCTACAATTCTCCGAGTGGTTTAACAATCAGTGCTCTTCCCAGGGAACTCTGGGAATTGTTGTTCTGTGAGGGAAAGAGAGGCCACCTAACAACTCTCAGCATCCTTAATAAACTACACTTCCCATGATTCTTTGGGGGAAGCCGTGGCTGTTTGAAATAATGATGCTGCTTCAAAAGTATAGTGCAGTTGGGCCTTGAATCTCCACCAAGAGCAATAAATCTGGATAATGCATATGGGGCCCAAGAGGTCCCCTCTATGCACTGCTCAGTCAGCATCATGTGACCTTACTACCCCACCCCACCTCGCAAAAGCCCATTTTCATGTTCTGGCTTAGGGTTGTATCCAATGCTAGCACCAGAGTGGATAAAAATCAATGGGTTTCTTTAAAAAATAAATCAAAAAAATCATATTTTTTAAAATGGTTTTTTTTTTAAAAAAAATGCTTTTGGAGGAAAAAATCTTTCTAAAGATAGTTTTCTATCATGTCAGTTAACAAACATGGTGACATATGCTATAATGTTACTGTTTTAGTTAAATAAATTGTTTAGATTGTTATTAAGGAAACGATTATTTTTCTCCTTCCAATAAAGTACAGAAGAGAAGTTGTCCAAATATAAACAGGTAACTTATTAAACCTCACAATATTTTCATAATTTATTGATTTAAATCAAATCCACCCTGGCTAGTGCTACTCAGAGTAGACTCGTCAAAGTTAACGGGCATGACTTAGGTTTCTTGATTTAAATGGGCCTACTCTGAGAATAGGGACGCGGGTGGCGCTGTGGGTAAAAGCCTCAGCGCCTAGGGCTTGCCGATCGAAAGGTCGGCGGTTCGAATCCCTGCGGCGGGGTGCGCTCCCGCTGCTCGGTCCCAGCGCCTGCCAACCTAGCAGTTCGAAAGCACCTCCGGGTGCAAGTAGATAAATAGGGACCGCTTACCAGCGGGAAGGTAAACGGCGTTTCCGTGTGCGGCTCTGGCTCGCCAGAGCAGCGATGTCACGCTGGCCACGTGACCCGGAAGTGTCTCCGGACAGCGCTGGCCCCTGGCCTCTTAAGTGAGATGGGCGCACAACCCCAGAGTCTGTCAAGACTGGCCCCTACGGGCAGGGGTACCTTTACCTTTTACTCTGAGAACAACTTAGTTAGACACCATCCTGATGATGATGATTAAAAGCTTTTTCTTTCACTTTATTATTTCCAGGTCTGGCGCTGTCAGCTGCTTCACTTGCAGCTGCTACAATCAAAAGGGTCAGTCCCTTCTCTGCCTGAGACCTTGGGAGGTTACTGCCAGTCAGAGTAAGTGATACTGAATGAGATGGCCAAAGAGTCTAGCATGGCGTAAGGCAAGCTTCCTATGTCCAGGACTTGCGTTGCCTTCGGCGACAGAATTAGTTCTATGATACGATAATCTTTATTGTCATTGTCCCATACAGAAAACGAAACTGAAAACTACATCAGACATTCAGAAACCAACAAGCCTGCTATCCCAGCTATCCCAGCCTGGTAGGCCCCCAAAAACTCTGATACCCCATAATTAAATACAATATACTCCCGTAGAGGAACGCGGGTGGTGCTGTGGGTTAAACCACAGAGCCTAGGACTTGCCGATCAGAAGGTCGGCGGTTCGAATCCCCGCGACGGGGTGAGCTCCCATTGTTTGGTCCCTGCTCCTGCCAACCTAGCAGTTTGAAAGCACGTCAAAAAGTGCAAGTAGATAAATAGGTACCGCTCCGGCGGGAAGGTAAATGGCGTTTCCATGAACTGCTCTGGTTCGCCAGAAGCGGCTTAGTCATGCTGGCCACATGACCCGGAAGCTGTACGTCGGCTCCCTCAGCCAATAAAGCAAGATGAGTGCCACAACCCCAGAGTCGTCCGTGACTGGACCTAATGGTCAGGGGTCCTAATGGTCAGGGGTCCCATAGATACTACCTTACACTGTATCTAAAACCCAAATCACATTTGAATACAAACTGTTTCTCAGGCGGCCAGTCCTAGTCTTTATAACCCTGTATCTTCTTCCAGAAGGCAGAAGCTGAAAGAGATCATTTCCGGGGTGCGCACTATCCTGCGCTATCTCTGCAGCTTTCATATGCCACCTAGAAGCATAGATTTGATCCAAGGTAGGGAGAGTGCACCCAATTATTCTCTCTGCAGTCTTTACAACCCTGGACAACATTGTTTTTTCCCTGACCGTTCTACAAATGTGGATGGCTTTCAAAAGGGGTTAGACGAAGTCACAGAAGAAAAGGATATCAGTGACTACCAGCCACAATGGGCTATATACTCCTTCCAGTCTTAGAGACAGTGTTGCTCCAAACAGGAGTAGCTGGGAAGCAAGTGGGGAGACGGCTGTTGCACTCAGGCCCTGTTTGGGGGGCTTCCTATAGGTGTCTGGTTAGCCACTGTGACAGCAGGATCCTGGACTAGGTGGGCCTTTGGCCTAATCCCATAGGGCTTTTCTACACCCCCCAAGTGTCTCTATTTTCCAGGGACAGTCCCGAATTTACAGAAGCCACCCAGGCTTCTGATTTGATCCTGGAATGTCTCGATTTTCCTTAGGATGTCCCTATTTTCATCAGAGAAATGTTGGAGGGTATGGAGCTTTGCAACCCCCCGAAGCCATCTGAAGGCAGCCCTGTATAAGGGAGTTTTCAAATGTTTAATGTTTTGTTGTGGTTTTTATATATGTTGAAGCTGCCCAGAGTGGATGGGGCAACCCAGTCAGATGAGCAGGGAATAATAATAATAATAATAATAATAATAATAATAATAATGGAATAAAGGTAAAGGTAAAGGGATCCCTGACAATTAAGTCCAGTCGTGAACGACTCTGGGGTTGCAGCGCTCATCTCGATTTACAGGCCGAGGGAGCCAGCGTTTGTCCGCAGAAAGTTTTTCCAGGTCATGTGGCCAGCATGACTAAGGTGCTTCTGGTGCAATGGAACACCGACACCAGGGCAATGCATGGAAACGCCGTTTACCTTCCCGCTGGAGTGGTACCTATTTATCTACTTGCGCTTTGTGCTTTCAAACTGCTAGGTTGGCAGGAGCTGGGACTGAGCAACGGGAGCTCACCCCGTCGTGGGGATTCGAACCACCGACCTTTCGATCAGCAAGCCCAAGCGGCACAGTGGTTTAACCCACAGCGCCACCTGCAACAGGACATCCCTATTTTCATTGGAGAAATGTTGGAGGGTATGCACTTCTTACATTCTGAAATCTGGCCAAACACTAGCCAGGATACGTCCTGCTGTGCTCTTTTATAAAACTTTTCCCTTTCTTTTAAAATTTGTCCTAGGCCGTGTGTGCACAATATATCTAGCCAAGCTTACCTTGCTGCAAGGCCAATCCCACAATGCATTGTGGAGAGAAGACAGCACACTGCTGGGAATTGGCACTTGACTTGAGCCATGCTTTTAAAAATCTAGCACTTGTCACTTAGGAAGTTCTATACTCTCTGTAATTATCACAAGTAGCCACTAGGGGTCAGCATGGTTTTGGTTTAGTACCCCAAGAAACATCATGAGAGGCGCTGCATCAAGCTCATGTGTCTACAAGAATTCGGATCTGTGCATGTCTCTGGGTGCGCACACCATCAAGAGCACTGCTGCATCCCTATGAGAAAGAAAAGGAGTAAATAACCAACCAGTATGTAGCTCATTCAAGTTATTAATATTAACCTCTGGAAAGGTGGGTCAATATTTGTCAGTTTGCATTTCTTAGTGCAGAAAGTGTTGATCTGATGTGCAGAGATCTTTCCTGTTCTACTTAATTCAAGAGGGTTCTGGGAGCTTC
The DNA here is from genome assembly GCF_951804945.1 of Podarcis cretensis. Lineage (NCBI taxonomy): Eukaryota > Metazoa > Chordata > Lepidosauria > Squamata > Lacertidae > Podarcis > Podarcis cretensis. The sequence goes on along the minus strand of NC_137185.1, from coordinate 33,401,943 downwards.
TCTGTGTAAAAGAAACAAGCAGAGGGTTCATGATGAGGAACGGCTAAGGGAGCTGGGCATGTTTAGCCTGGAGAAGAGGAGGTTAAGGGGTGATATGATAGCCATGTTCAAATATATAAAAGGATGTCACACAGAGGAGGGAGAAAGGTTGTTTTCTGCTGCTCCAGAGAAGCAGACATGGAGCAATGGTTCCAAACTACAAGAAAAAAGATTCCACCTAAACATTAGGAAGAACTTCCTGACAGCAAGAGCTGTTCGACAGTGGAATTTGCTGCCAAGGAGTGTGGTGGAGTCTCCTTCTTTGGAGGTCTTTAAGCAGAGGCTTGACAACCATATGTCAGGAGTGCTCTGATGGTGTTTCCTGCTTGGCAGGGGGTTGGACTCGATGGCCCTTGTGGTCTCTTCCAACTCTATGATTCTATGATTCTATGATGTTTGAGTTATACCTTCAGAGAAGCTGAGTACAGCTGGCTTAAACAAGTTCTCCTATCTGTTATCTTTCAGTCAAGGTCATGCTGACCATAAAAGGAAGGCCATATTTATGGTATGGCAAGAAAAAGGTCCATAAAGGATTTGGAAACCACATCTCTTATTGAAATCTGGGATAGGTATAAAAACCTCTTGGAACCAAAAACACCGCATTGGTTGTCTCCATTAGAAATAATGTGTATAAAAAAGGTCAATATGAGTGGGAAGTGGATAACATATAGGGAATTAGCAATCAAAGAAGGAGGAAAATGGAAACTGAAACCATACGAAGAAGTGAAAGATTATGTTAATGATTGGTTACATTATTATCAGGTGAATGAAGTGTTTAAACAAGATATCAAAGAAAATGGTTATTGTAAGTTTAAGTTAAATCTGCTGCAACTGGATTTCTTATGGACAGGGCCGATTCTGCATGTATTGGATTTGTGACCATTGTGCTCATTTGCCTTCAGTAGCAGTAAAGCTCTGTTGGATGAAATACAATCGCCTCTGGTCTGTTTTGGGGGAATCCTGTGAAGTGTTTAAGTTTTTACTCTGCTAACTATACATTGGAGTTATACTCTGGATCAATACTGAGTAGAACTCTATGACAATATTAACTCCAGCAAAGACAACCGAAAAAGGTTACACAGCGCACACCAAAGAAATGTGCAAGTCTAAGATCAGAGATGGCCCCAACATTGCCATGAAGTATGGGTGGCAAAATGTGAATTTGCTGCAGCACAAAAGCACCATATAATATCAGAGTGAGACTTACAAAAACCTTTGTACTATGGAGTGTTTCTTTTGAACATCCTCACCACTTCATTCCATTCTCTCTCTCTCTCTCCCCCCCCCCATTCTCTCTGTTCCCCGCAACCCCAACCCCACACCAGCATTTTGTGACCAGTGAGCACACTCTGTCCTTATTTAGCTGCTTTTGGAGGATTCCCCTTACTCCCACCCTCACATTTCTATCTACTTCTGCAAACATACCATTTCATTAGATGTTCATTTTCCCAAGCGTAAATCTTGTGAGATTTAACAGGCACTAAGTTGCAAAATATATTTGCTGGGTCCTATAGGTTTTGTTCTTGCTTTCCTTTGGATGGAATGACTTGGTCTCCTTCCATTCCTTCCTTCCTTCCTTCCTTCCCTTCCCTTCCCTTCCCTTCCCTTCCCGTTTTAACTCTTTTTCACCACATGGTGGCACAAGAATAGAAGCCTTAAAGGAAGGAGCTCTTAGCAACGATGATGGGGCAAAGTCCCTTTAAACTCACCCTAAAATCTGTGGTACGACAAGGTAAAAGCTAATAGAGCATTCAAAAACCATATTGTCAGGAAAGCTGTGTTTAATGTCTGGACAAGATATAAAGACTTATTGGAAAACAAGACCCCAAGGTGGCTATCACCTATGGAGGCTAAGGCTTTGAAAAAAACTCAATATGGAGGCCAGGTGGCCGAAATATTGGGAGATATTAGAACAAGATCGAGATACATTGAGACTGCAGAGTTTTGAGAAACTAAAAGACAAAGCGTGAGACTGGTTACATTACTATCAAATTAGAGAGGCTTTTAACTTGGATAAAAAAGTAGGCTTCCAGGTGGAAAAATCGAAACTAGAAACAGAATTGTTAGAACCGAAAACTAAGATCCTTTCAAGAATGTATAATTTGCTGCTGAAATGGAATACTCAGGATGAAACAGTTAAATCAGCTATGATTAAATGGGCACAGGACATAGGTCATAACATTATGTTTGCTGACTGGGAAAAGTTGTGGACCACCGGTATGAAGTTCACGGCATGTAATGCCTTAAGAGAGAACATTATGAAAATGATTTATAGGTGGTATATGACCCCAGTCAAGCTTGCAAAAATTTATCACCTGCCTGACAATAAATGTTGGAAATGTAAAGAAACTGAGGGAACATTCTTTCACCTTTGGTGGACATGCCCAAGGGTTAAGGCTTTCTTGGAAATGATCTATAATGAACTAAAAAAGGTATTTAAATATACCTTCCCCAAGAAACCAGAGGCCTTCCTTTTGGGCATTGTTGGCCAATTGGTGTTAAAGAAAGATAGAACACTTTTTATGTATGCAACAACTGCAGCAAGAATACTTATCGCAAAGTATTGGAAGACACAAGATTTGCCCACTCTGGAAGAATGGCAGAAGCAAGTGATAGACTATATGGAATTGGCAGAAATGACTGGCAGAATCCGAGACCTGGGAGAAGAGTCGTGGAAGAGGACTGGAAGAAGTTCAAAGAATATCTCCAAAAACATTGTAAAATGTTTGAATGTTAAAATGATGTGGGATATAACGATAATATGGCATCAGTGACATAGTAAAAAGAAACATGCAAAAAAGTTTGATGAAAAAAGGGCATGCAGAGTAAAATTATGTCGAAGCTAAATAAATGATATAAGGGATTAAGTTATAAAGAATAGGTGATAAATGGATTTAAAAGGAAAGGAAACCGAAGACATAATAGGTTGAAATGTATAATACTAAATAAGATCGGAAAGAGGGTAAGGAATTGCTGAATTTGATTGTGTAAAGGGGAACACAGAAAAGGGAGATGTGAGGAAGTCAGGAAAGAGGGTTATGAAGATGGTTAGTAAAAAACTAGATTTTTATGTTCTTTCTGTTTGTTTTTTCTGTTATGTCTTTTATTGTGTTTATATGTTTATGTTGAATAATTGTTTTATTATGCAAAACTTTAATAAATATTTGGAAAAAAATAAATAAACTCACCCTAAAATCGCACCTGAGCAAAGTGTGGGTTGCTTCCAACTCACTTATACTCAGAGTAGACCCGCACTGAAAGTTCAGGTGCATTATTTTGAATGGCTCTGGCCAGAGCAGCGATGTCATGCTGGCCACGTGACCCGGAAGTGTCTCCGTACAGCGCTGGCCCTCGGCCTCTTAAGTGAGATGGGCACACAACCCCAGAGTCTGTCAAGACTGGCCCGTACGGGCAGGGGTACCTTTACCTTTACCTTTACTGTGAGTGGGACTAACACTGGATACAGAAGCAGCTCTAGGGAACAAAAATGGAGCGTTTCCACAACTGCTTCATAGGACAAGACCTACCCACGAAAAGTTGCTGTGCTCATTGGGCCTCACACTCCTGTGCAGATCCTGTTGTTGTTTTTCTAATAAGAAGTTAACTCCACTTGCTTTGTGTGATTTACTGCTGGCTCGCTCCTGACACTGAGGGCTGCATTTCCTCGCAAGCAACCTTTTGGGGGCTGCATGTCGATGGTGGGTGGGGTTAGAGGCAAGAGGAGGCAGAATAACAGAGGCACCTCCTCCCTGTCTATTTTGTTGTTGTTGTTTAGTCGTGTCCGACTCTTCGTGACCCCATGGACCAGAGCACGCCAGGCACTCCTGTCTTCTCCCTTTCTAGGTGACATTCCACCCATAATTTTGACATTCCACCCATACGAAAGCTTCTACAGGCACACAAATCGATACAGCCAGGCAAAAGCACTCAAGGGCAGGATCAGGAGAGATGTGTGGCTGGGTTGTGGCCTTGGAAGAGTCCCAAGGGCCTGATAGAAAAGCCTCAAGGGCCAGAGCCCGAGTTTCCCCATTCCTGACATATAGGTTGGATGTGTACAAAATCATGTCCGTACACATCTCTAAGAAGCCATTTCTTCCCTCTTTTTTTCCTCAAGAGCATTTCTGAAAGTCGTGATCGGAATGATGTTAGGCGGTTCTGATTCATGGTTCCGCAAGCTTCCCAGATGCTGGAAATGCCATCAGGTGGGGCTTTGGTGCTCCTCAATTAGCAGCCGCCTCTACCTCTGACATTTCCCTTCGCCAGCCAAGCAATGCAGCCACTTTCAAATGCAAAGCAAGGACTTGAGAGTCAGGCTGCCTTGCTAAGAGTTTCTGGATGCAGAGATGGGGAACCTGTGATCATTCAGAAGCAGGTGGATTCCAACTCCCAGCAGACCCAGCCAACATGGCCATTGGTCAGGGATGATGGGTGTTGTAGTCCATAAACATCTGTAAGGCCAAAGTTTCCCTAGCCCTGCCATATAGGGCTAAATTGAAAAAAAAAAATGTTTTTGCTCATGGCTGCATACACCCCGCACATTTAAAGCACATACTTTTGCCCAAAGAATCATGGGAACTACAACCTACCCCTTACAAAACTACAATTTCCAGCACTCTTAACAAACTACAGTTCCCATGATTCTTGGGAGCCTGGGAACCAGGTAGAGGGAGACAAAATTATGGGACACAGCATAAAGCACCCAGGTCCCGTCCCCCCGCAACTCTGGATTCTACATCACGTAGTTCACCAAATCTTTCATGGTGGTCTTGTGCTGGTCTTAGTGGAGGAATGTTGCAAAAAGGTGGGAGAGGATATATTGATTAAATATTATCTCTCCTCACTCACGCTAGTGAGCTAGTAGCAGAGCACATTCCCTTGCACATTGCTGGAAGCTAGTTGATGGATTCGTGAGTATCATTTGAGTTAAGCAATCCAGTCTGGCTTGTCCAGTCTGGCTTGTTCCTGGTAAGTTTCCCCTTACGTTTCCCTCTTAAAATAATAATACAACAGTCTTCATTAAAAGCAACAGTAAAGTTCACTTACATTCAGTTCACAGTAGATTTCTGAAGGCAGGCTTTAGCTTATAGTTGCAGTTACATTTATAGAAATACAAAGTGTGGTTTCATCCTGTGTAGGGATGAGCAATGTGCTGCTGGCTGAGAGCCAGCAGAGAGCAAAAGAGCGTAAGTAGCCAAAAAGAGTCAAAGAGACAAGAGGAAGATGGCTGCGTGATTGGCCCTTTTATAGGGTCTGCCAGGGTCACACCCATCTACCTGGTCACACACAGAGAGGATGCTCCAGACCAGGTAACACAGGAAGTCCTCCTGGCTGGAGCAACATTCCCCTGTGTGTCCACTCTGGGCAAACAGGAAATGCTGTATTTGACTACTTCAGTGATGTTACATCCCACAGAAACCCATTTTAGTTTAGCATCACCAAGTGCAGAATTCAAATTAAAGCCGAGAATTAGAAGGGGGCACCTGGAAGCCAATCTGCTTCAGGGTGTGGCAAGGTTGCCTTAACCTCTGGGCCACGTTGCAGAAGAATGAGCTGGTCTTGGGGCACAGCTGAAAATTTCTTGCAAGGCACCCTAGGCAGCGAGGCAGAAGCCAGCCAGCCAGCCACGGGTGTCCGATTGAGTCAAACAGCTGTCTCTTCCATCTGCCAGAGGTCTGGACCAACAGGCTCCCCACACACACAATGTTTAAGGGGGAGGAGAGACCTGCCAGAAGCCAGGGCCCAGGAGCCGTTTTAGGGGGAGCGGCTATCCTCTTAAAGGCTATCGACTCACTCCGGTCCCTGCTGCCGCCTCGCAGCAGGGATTTGCCTCCTGCCAGCCCCGAGCAGCAACTCAGCTCCACTCGGCCTGCAGGAGACAAAGCAGCTAATTAATAACAGTCTTCTCTGCAAGCTCAGCATGGGGAGCGAGGCTTCTGGGAGGGTTGTGCAAAGAAGCATCCTCTGGTAGGGAACATGCCCACAGCTGCCTGGCTGCTGTTCCATCAGCCGCCCACCCCCGACCTCCTCTTCTTAGTTTTCGCTAGAAGCCAGGAATTCACTTAACCGGGCTAAGCAGGGCTGCAGCCTTCATGTCCCTTACGGGATAGAGGGACCCCATCTGCGTTGATTTGCATCAAAAATAGATCACGCTAACGACAGAGCCGCCCCTTTGCTTCCATAATGAGGCTGCAAAGTCCTCAGCTGACAACGGCCTGATGTCTTAACCTCTGTTCCCCCTCTCTGTTCTGCGGAAGTTGTCTTACGCCAGCTCGGGTTCTTTGTCCACCTAGGCCTGGTAGAGCCTGTTCTGACTGGCAGCAGCTCCCCAAGGTCCCAGTTGAAACGGGGACCTCTGTGCGTGCAGAGCAGCTGCTCTACGAAGAACGGAATGGTTGCTTGCGCATCCCAGGAGAGGTCATGCATCCACAAAAGAAGACAACAAAAGAGGACACCTATCTGAGCAATTTATCTCAGCTGATTTGTACATACTGTAATGTAAACAGGACTACAGTACATCTCACCACAGTGGGGTGCAAGTCTGGGACCAGAGGAGCTGTGTGCCTGTTCACTATGCTGCCCCAGGGCCCACTGTGGATGACCAAGAAGAAAATAAATGTCTCTCTTTTTCAGCAGCAGCATCAAGAAGGAAGATGACAATCATAGGACTCTAGGATTTGGGATAGGGACCTTAGCAGGCAACTGACTATGTTCTTCTATACAAATAAGTATCCTAAATTTTCTCATGTCATTTGTATATCACAAAAATAGCATAATAAATGTGGGGAAACACCTACAACATATGGTTCATTATTAGTGGTCAATGTGTAAGTTCTTGGTTCATGAATTGGTTTAAACAATTAGGAAGGAAAGAGGGGGGAGAGGGGGAGGGGGGATTGTAAGTGGGGTGGGGTGGTTATGCTTCTCTACTTCTACTTAGTGTATGTGTGGGGTTTTGTGTCAGCATTACCTGTGTGGGTTCTCTTACTATTCACTTGTTGTGTTTCCTTGGTGGTGAGAGAGGTTAGGGGTGGCGTACGGTGTGGTTGGTTGTCTTTGGTTGGCTGTAGTGAGAATTGTTTTTGTGTGTGAGTGTGGTAAAAATGCTGTTTACCTTCCTGCTGGAGCAGTACCTATTTATCTACTTGCACTTTGACATGCTTTTGAACTGCTAGGTTGGCAGGAGCAGGGACCGAGCAACGGGAGCTCACCCCGTCGCGGGGATTCGAACCGCCGACCTTCTGATTGGCAAGTCCTAAGCTCTGTGGTTTAACCTACAGCGCCACCCGCATCCTTATGAGTGGGGTAGGAGTGTGTATTTTTGAATCAGGTTAGCCAGATTGATCCGTATGCTGTCGGCAGATTTTTGTCATTGTCTTGTTGGGCTGTTTATGTGATGAAGGGAAACCATACTGCAGTGAAGGTGCCTTCTTCTGTTTGTCCCCGTTTCAGTTTCAGTTTTTGGGTTAGTTTTTGGCACCTGACAATGTTGACGTCCAGTGCCAACCCTGCTTGCAACAATGCCCTAAATCAGAGGTGCCTAAAAGTTCTCCCAAATCCACTGGCCTTCTTTTTTTGGTGTGGAGGACTCCCTGGTCCTGAATGGACCAGGTGCGCAGCTTGGGAGTCATTTTGGACTCACAGCTGTCCATGGAGGCGCAGGTCAATTCTGTATCCAGGGCAGCTGTCTATCAGCTCCACCTGGTACGCAGGCTGAGACCCTACCTGCCCGCAGACTGTCTCGCCAGAGTGGTGCATGCTGTGGTTATCTCCAGCTTGGACTACTGCAATGCACTCTACGTGGGGCTACCTTTGAAGGTGACCCGGAAACTACAACTAATCCAGAATGCGGCAGCTAGACTGGTGACTGGGGGCGGCCGCCAAGACCACATAATACTGGTCTTGAAAGACCTACATTGGCTCCCAGTACGTTTCCGAGCACAATTCAAAGTGCTGGTGTTGACCTTTAAAGCCCTAAACGGCCTCGGCCCAGTATACCTGAAGGAGCATCTCCACCCACATCGTTCTGCCCGGACACTGAGGTCCAGCGCCGAGGGCCTTCTGGCAGTTCCCTCATTGTGAGAAGCAAAGCTACAGGGAACCAGGCAGAGGGCCTTCTCGGTAGTGGTGCCCGCCCTGTGGAACGCACTCCCATCAGATGTCAAAGAGATAAACAACTACCTGACATTCAGAAGACATCTTAAGGCAGCCCTGTTCAGGGAAGTTTTTAATGTATGACATATTAATGTATTTTTTGGTCTTTGTGGAAGCTGTCCAGAGTGGCTGGGGAAGCCCAGCCAGATGGGCAGGGTACAGATAAATTATTATTATTATTATTATTATTATTATTATTATTATTATTATTATATTTGCACAGGGGTGTATGGCTCAGCAGGAGAGCACATCCTTTGGAAAGGTCCCAGGTCCAGTCCCCAGAATCTCCAGTTAAGGCTGGTGAAAAGACCCACAGAGAGTCCCTCACAGTCACTGTAGACCGGGGATGTTAAACCTTAGGCCTGGAACCTTAATGCACCCCTTCAGCTGGCCCTTGTGATCCTGCCCTGGCCATATCCCTCGTAAGCTTTGCTTTGTGGCCGAGTTTTGTCTCTGGAAAGCCTCAGAGTTAGCCATTATCTCTTGACAGGTGATGTCCTAATCTCATGGAGGCCCCACCTCAGCGGGATCCTTATGGATCAGCTGATTCCCGCTGGCAGCTCTCCAGTGAGAGGGGGCCTGTTTCTAAGGCAATGACAAAACAGCCCTCGCCGGGAGTCAAGGGGAGGATGCTGTCACTCACAGGCTGCCCAGCTAATAGCTGTCAATCACAAACAAGCCTTTCCTTTTAAAAGCCACCACCAATTATGCAAGCTTCCCAGGACCACCCTGGCATCTCCAGCTGTGTCAACGCATCAGAAGTAGAAATGTGGCTTTTTAAAACCATATGCAAAAGTCTTTTAATGTCCCTGCTGCCGGGGTGTGTGTGTGCCTATATCCCCCATAAAGCAGGGCATCAAGCACCCCTCAGAAACACATAGGCAGTAAACCAGATGTAGGGAACTTCTCCCCCCCCCCCATGTTGCTGAACAACAACTTCCATCATCCACAGCAAGCACGGCCAATGGTCAGGGGCGATGGAAGTTGTAATCCAGAACATCTGGGGAACAAAGGCTCCCCACGCCTGCAGTAAACCAACATCTGCAAGAGCTCCGTAAAGCAACCGCTGCTGCGAAGGGGGTGAAGCACATCAGAGTCGTCGTCCCAGATGTGTTGGACTACAACTCCCATCAGCCATTCCACCCAGCGTGGCCAGTGGTCAAGGTGATGGGAATTGTAGTCCAAAACATCCGGAGGCCAACCAGTTGGGGAAGGCTAGATTGGAGCAATAGGTGCACAAACAGGGCTGTGCACTCGGGTTTGGAAATGTTACTGGCTGATAAAGCATCTCTGGTTTGGGGGTAGGGAGGTGTTGGTCAGGTGGCCATCTGATTTGCACAGCCATTAAAGATGGAACCATTTCTTTTGCGGCGGAAGAGTTTTTGTTTATTTGATAGAATTATAGAGAGTCATAGTCCAAGCTCCTGCAATGCAGGCTGGAAAGGAGTAGTGTACTTAAGGCCATCTCATGACCTCGTGGCAGAGGCAGGATTTGAACCTCATCCGCAGCTCACCGTCTTAGGCTGTGTGCACACCATACACGTTTAAAGCACATCTCCTGCCCCCTCCAAGAATCCTGGGAGCTGCAGATTGTTAGTGGTGCTGGGAATTGTAGCACTGTGAGGGGTAAATTATTGTCCCCTTACGGCGCAGACTTCGCCTAAGCCACTATGCTAGAACACCAGCTCTCAATGCAGCTTCTCCAGAAACCACAGCTGTATATGTAGCTCAGCTGGTAGAGCATGAGGCTCTCGATCTCAGGGTTATGAGTTCAAGCCATTGTTGGGCAAAAGATTCCTGCATTGCAAGGGGTTGGACTAGATGACCCTCATGGTCCCTTCCAATCCTATGATTCTATGGCCTATTCTATGAGTATGCAATCGTACCTTGGTAGACGAACGCCTTGGCAGTTGTACGTTCTGGCTCCCGAATGCTGCAAACCCGGAAGTGAGTGTTGTGGTTTGCGAACACTCTTTGGAACCTGAATGTCTGATGCAGCTTCCGCAGCTTCCAATTGGCTGCAGCAGCTTCCTGCAGCCAATCGGAAGCCGCACCTTGGTTTCTGAACATTTTGGAAGCCGAACAGACTTATGGAACGGATTCCGTTTGACTTCCAAGGTACGACTGTATATGGACATTCGTTCATCAAAGCGAAATTCCACTCTGGAGCAGGGGTGCCAACTTGAATAAAATATTTGGGGAGGGGGTGCAGGTAAGCCCCGCCCCACATAACTGATTACATGACATGGCACACTGACGCACAATTTGAATGGCAATGCCCATCAACTTTGAGAGGCCCAGCCCCCCCAAATACAGTGGTACCTCTGGTTGCGAACAGGATCTGTTCTAGAGGCCTGTTCACAACATGAAAAGAGCGCAACCCACAGCAGCGCATCTGCGCACACACGGGTTGCGATTCGCTGCTTCTGCACATGTGTGTGATGTCATTTTGCACTTCTGCGCATGCGCAAGCGGCGAAACCTGGAAGTAACCCTTTCAGGTACTTCCAGGTCGCCGCGGGACATAACCTGAAAGAACGTAACATGAAGCAGATGTGACATGAGGTATGACTGTATTTTATTGGCGGGGGGGGGGGGCAAGGGACCTTGACTCATAGGAGTTGGCTCCTGAGCTCTGGAGGACCCAGAACCAAACTTGTTGCAGGCAGAAGTGGGGGCTCAAGCCCATTCGCCACCCCACCCCACACAGTGCCTTCCTGCCCTTCCTTCTTCCTCCCCTAAAGACAGCCGTTTCCCCGCACAGCTCTGCTTCTCCTGATTGCCAAATCACCCTGATAAATAGCTTATGCTAATGGGGCAGATTCAAAGCAGAGGGAAAGTGCCAGCGCTCATAAAGCGCCTCATCTCCCTGTGCAGTGCAGCAGCGCCTCATCTCCCTGTGCAGTGCAGCAGTCCTGCTGCTTATGCAGCACACGCTCCATGCATAAAGATTTTCCGCCCCTTTGGAGCCTGTTCTGATGCTCCACGCTAAGCATAGAGGCAGCTCATTAGGAGGCAGCAGGGTCTGGCTCGAAGCCTCCCTGCCTCTCGCTGTTTCGAACGCACCTTTTATTTACTGGCGCACTCCATCTGCTTTCAGTTGCGGGGGTGAGTGAGAGAAAGGGTAAGGGGTTCTGACGGACTATTAAAGTGGTATTAAGTCACAAATTAGGCTTGCAGCTCGGTAGCAGAGCACCTGCTTCGCATGCCATAAGGTAAAGGACACCCTGACAGTTAAGTCCAGTTGCGAACGACTCTGGGGTTGCGGCGCTCATCTCGCTTTACTGGCCGAGGGAGCCGACTTTTGTCCACAGACAGTTTTTCCAGGTCATGTAGCCAGCATGACTAAGTGAAACCACAGCAGTGCACAGAAACGCTGTTTACCTTCCCGCCGGAGCGTTACCTATTTATCTACTTGCTTTCAAACTGCTAGGTTGGCAGGAGCTGGGACTGAACAACGGGACCTCACCCTGTCGCGGGGATTCGAACCACCAACCCTCCGATCGACAAGCCCAAGAGGCTCAGTGGTTTAGACCACAGTGCCACCCACGTCCCATTCGCATGCCATACCCTCCAACATTTCTCCGATGAAAATAGGGAGCATCCCATTCCATAATGATAATTTTACCATTTATACCCCACACATCTTTTGGGGTTGCTCCAACACTCTGGGCAGCTTCTGACACACCCACAAATAAGCCGCACCTTTAAATTTGAAGGCTTATTTGTGGGTGCGGCCCACCTCCCGGCACCACCACCCAGGCGGGGGGATGGCCAGTGCCAGTGCTCGGTTCCAAGCATGCTACGCACCCACCTCCTGGCACTACCTCCCCAAGCCGTCGCCGGCCGCCCCATCCCCCGTTCAGGGCAGTAGTGTCGGGAGGCAGGCGTGCAGTGCTCAGTTCCAAATATAAGCCACACTTTAACTTTTCACAGCTGGAATTTGGGGTGGGGGTGGGGAAGTGTGGCTTACATCCGGGCCAATACAGTATATAAAAACATAATAAAAGATTTATTTATTTTTAATTCCCTATACAGAATTGCCTTCAGACAGCTCGGGGGTTGGATAACTCCACACCCTCCAACATTTCTGCCATGAAAATAGGGACATCCTAAGGGAAAGCGGGTGCGGCTGGCGCTGTGGGTTAAACAACAGAGCCTAGGACTTGCAGATCAGAAGGTCGGCGGTTCGAATCCCTGAGACGGGGTGAGCTCCCATTGCTCGGTCCCAGCTCCTGCCAACCTAGCAGTTCAAAAGCACCTCAAAGTGCAAGTAAATAAATAGGTACCGCTTCGGTGGGAAGGTAAACGATGTTTCTGTGCGCTGCTCTGGTTCGCCAGAAGTGGCTTATTCATGCTGGCCACATGACCCGGAAGCTGTACACCGGCTCCCTCAGCCAATAAAGCGAGATGAGCGCTGCAACCCCAGAGTCAGTCATGACCGGACCTAATGGTCAGGGGTCCCTTTACTTCTACCTTTAAGGGAAAGCAGGACATTCCTGGATCAAATCAGAAACCAGGACAGCTTCTCTAAATTAGGGACATCCCTGGAACACTTGGAGGGTCTGGCATGCTCAAGTTCCCAGTTTCAATCTCCAGTTAGGGCTGCAAAAGACCCCTGAACTTCTGGACTGCAGCCAACAGTTGGTGTAGACGGTAGGAAGCCAGACCACCAACAGTTTAATGCAGCTTCTTTGACTCCTATGTCAAGGCAGACACTGGAGTCCAGGGCTCCATTCTGCAGAACAAGCAGGTGGGTCCACAAATGCAAAAGGGGAAGGGCGTGCTATGTTTTGATGCAAAATAAAAGACCTTTGAGCCCAGGGTCTAAGGTCACCTCCAGACAGGCTATTTATGGAACATTCATCCTGCACAATGCTTGGTGGCAGCAATTAAACTTGCTCTTGAGGCAAGGGCCACTACATTAGCCAGTAGGATCCAGTATTTACATTATTTCTTCAGCAGGTAGGAATCAGTATTTAATTATTTGTTTGTTGCATTTGTACACAGCCAGGTTCCCTGGAGCGTTGCAAGCCATTGAAATGCAATCAAAAAATTAGACACTCAAACCAATTAGAAATAAAGCAAGACAGCGGGGTGGGAATACACAGCAGCTAAAGCTAACTGAGAAGAAGCCAGGGGAATAAAATAGTGCAAGAATCTAAAGAGACTTGGTAGATGTACCCATTATAATGAAAAGCCCATGGAGAGCTGTACCTGGCACTTGAAGATGATAGTGTGGGGCTCTCTGGGGAGGGCATTCTGTCAGGTCAACCGGTGTCAGGATAGAATGCTAGACCGTAAATCTCGGAAGATGAATCTTGCACAGAGGCAAAGGTGATTGTTCTTACCAGGCCAGCCTTGAATGCTGAGAGAGAATGCAAGTATTTGAACATAGGGCAGTTAAACAGATCTGCTGGCACAAGGACTTTTGGTTATGCGAAAGAGCTTCGCCTCCCCTCTCCCCATGTGCCCCCCTAAATGTGCCCCATGTGCCCCCCTAAATCTGTTGTGGGGAGCGGGGGGGAGCTCCCTTTCACAAGGCCTCTCCTTCTCCCAGAGTGGAGGGGTTGTGAGCGGAAACAGCTTCCCGCTGGGGCAGGAGGCGTGCTCAGCTCCCTGCTCCTGATTGCTGCTGCTGCTGCGGCCAAGCCTTCCAGCCGGCCAATAGGGCCAGCTGGTGGGCGGGGCTAGCTGTGTTTAAACGGCCGCAGCAGCGCTCAGCTCCCAGTTGGTTCCTGCTTTCTTCAGTTCTCCTGCCCTCCCTCCCTTTTAGGTCAGCTTCTTTCGCGTATTGACCTTGCTATGGACTTCGGTTGGTTGCCTTGGTTGCCCAAGGGGGCTGGTAGGACTTTTTTATCCATTTGGCAAATTGGCACCAGCCTCTTGGTTTTTTCGCCTACCTCGTAGCAATTCGTCACAACTTTCTGGTATTGGAGGTTAGGCATTGGAATATGTGTGCTGTGTTGGAGGATTGGGTATGGGCCATCATCTACCCCTCCTCTTTTTGGGTATTCCGTTAAAGGAATCCGGCGGTCGTGGATCCTGTCCGATGCCCTGCTGGTGGCTAGGGCCATGGCATGACCCCCGGTGACCTCATGGGGGAGCTTCCAGTTGTATTTGCATCAACAAGCTCCTCCCTTTGGTTGTTAACCCTGAAATAACTCCTGGCTGTGTGGGGTGGAGTCTGGTATTGCCGTTTCATCCAATGCCTAAGCCAATACTACTCACATGCTGTAACCAATAAAAGTTGTGGCCTAACCTAAAATAATGTGTCTTTGTGTCTTATTATACTCCTATGCAGGTGGCGGGTCCTCGACTCACAAGTGGAAATCCTTGCATTAGCAGGTCTGTTTGGTTGGATGCCACCCATTAACTATATTCTTCCCCCTGTTTACCCTCTCCTCCCATATCACATTGCTTTCCATTTTAAATTTCCAATTGCAGGTGCCTTGAGGCACAGACCCATCTTCTTCGAACGCCGTGGGTAGGATAGGTAAAGGTAAAGGTACCCCTGCCCATACGGGCCAGTCTTGACAGACTCTGGGGTTGTGCGCCCATCTCACTTAAGAGGCCAGGGGCCAGCGCTTTCCGGAGACACTTCCGGGTCACGTGGCCAGCGTGACATCGCTGCTCTGGCGAGCCAGAGCCGCACACGGAAACACCGTTTACCTTCCCGCTGGTAAGCGGTCCCTATTTATCTACTTGCACCCGGAGGTGCTTTCGAACTGCTAGGTTGGCAGGTGCTGGGACCGAGCAGCGGGAGCGCACCCCGCCGCAGGGATTCGAACCGCCGACCTTTCGATCGGCAAGTCCTAGGCGCTGAGGCTTTAACCCACAGCGCCACCTGCGTCCTGGGTAGGATAGTCATCGGCAATTGCATGGTACAGCCACAAGAGGGAGACAGTGACTCACCTGGCCAATGCTGTCACTTAGGGAGCTTATCGGACGAATGGGGCATTTTAACAAGAAATTGCATTTGATTGCATTCTTATGTGCTTGCTGCTTGGGTGCATGGCAGTTCCTGCCAGTCAAGGAAGCAGGGAAGCTGCAAACAAAAGCACTATGGAAAGATGTGCGTTGAGTTCAAGCCGTCTAGTTTACAGAGATGCAGCTTGATACTTAAGGATGTTCACGGGCATAAATATACTGGCTAATAAAGCCTCATGAATCTGACAGTGGAAGGAATTAATAAGGCCCAAATGGATGCCAATTAAAGTTGGTTAATTGAAAGTTCAAGACAAGGCGCATTTCGAGCTGAAATAGCCACTGACACAGAGTGCCCAGGGGTGGTAAAAGTAAGTTCTCCATCACTTGCACTTTGAGGATAAAGAATGGACAGCCATCTATAAAGACATGAGGCTTTATCCAGACACAATTTAATGAGCTTGATTTACATACTGGGAGGGGGAAGGAATCCATTCAGCTGGACTGAAACACACTGCATTGTCCCAGCGGTCCCTTCTGACTTAAAGATTTGCGATTCTGTGCACTTGCCCTCATTTGCATTAATAACAATACTAATTAATAATGCTAATGAAAAGTGCCTCCTGTTTATGACAGGAAGCCCAAAGGAGGCCAGGGTGAGGTCTCTACTGCACACCAACAGAGAGCAAGTGCTCAGCGTTCAGCTTCATTTACATTTAAAAAGGGACGACTCCAGGAGTGACTGATTCAGTCGGCACAGACTCTGCTCTATTATTTATTTAGCTATTCTTTTACCAGTGACCCTATAATTTCAAGTGTCTCCTTTCTTGCATCATCACATAGATGCACTGTAGCAGACGGCCCACAGGACTTTGAGAAGTCACAGTTTCAGGGCAAACAGGTTGCCCGGCTGAAACGGTGCCCTCCTTCCGGTGATGCCCGCTTGTAAGATTTGTGGAAGCAGGTAGAAATTCTACAGATGAAGGCAGCTTTCCCGCTGCTGCCACAAACAAGCATATACAGTGATGGAAATGCTACACCTGTTGAATGGTTGTCTGCCACTTATTACGCACTCTTCGGCCACAGCTATCAGAGCAGCTTACAAAGGCCGGCAGAGAAAATGAATATCAACATAAAACAGATTACAAGGGAGTAAGTTAAAAACACCAGCGTGACACTAGCTCTGTACACTCAAACAGCTAAAACAGAGTATTTTTAAATTATTATTTTTTTAAAAAGAATCTATTTGAAAGCCAGTTTGCTGGGATGGTGGAGGGACTGAACATAGAATTTTACAGTTGGAAGGGACCAGGAGGGTCTAATAATAATAATAATAATAATAATAATAATAATAATAATAATAATAATTTAATTTATACCCCACCCTCCATGGCCAGAGCCAGGCTCAGGGCGGCTAACATCAATAAAATTTCAGTAAAAACATAATAAGGGGGGGAGAAAAAGAAGAAAACAGGATAAAATAGAGGTTAAAATACAATCTAGTGCAACCCCCTGCAATACAGGAATATTTTTGCCCAACTTGGCCTTAAACCCACAACCTCAAGATTAAGAGTGTCATGCTCTACCGGCTGAGCTATCCTGTGAACAGTGATGGATGAAGCACAAGCCATCATTCATCCAGCCCCTCCCTCCTTTCCTCCTTTCCTTCCATCACCTAGTTTTCATATCTTATTTCAGGGGTGGGGAATCTCAGGCCCAAGGGACAAATCAGTCCTCCATTCCACTCTTCTTGGTGCTTGGGACTCTCCCCCAGGCCACGCCCCCTCTCCCCTAGGCCACGCCCCCTCTCCCCTAGGCCACGCTCCCTCTCCCCTAGGCCACGCCCCCTCTCCCCTAGGCCACGCCCCCTCACCGTATCTGCTTCACACCTTCCTTGGATGTTTTTGCCTGGCTAGAAGGAGTCCTTTGACTCTGAGAATGCCTCTAGCTTGCCTAGATGGAGGACAGAGGTGGGTATCTGAGTATGTGCAGAAGCCAGCCTACTGCAGAAAGGTGAGATTTATGTATGTTGCTCCACCTATGTTTGCCTCTGGCTCTGCCCACCTCTGACATGTGGCCCCTGGAAGGTTTCCCAGAAGGAAATGTGGCCCTCGAGCTGAAAAATGTTCCCCACCCCATTCTATTGCAATTGCACCTGCAACTCTGTCTAAGTGAATGTAACTGAAGCATGCACACATTCCCCCTACCTTCATTTCTTCTCCCTTTCCCTGTTTCCCCCTTGTCAAATTTTAAGCATAGATGATGCTCTATAGGTGGTGGTCATAATAATACACAAGACCTTCTGCAACGTTCACATTCATAATTTTGAAAACAACTTGTGTGTTCTTTGTGTCATGTTACTTAATAACTCTGCCCATGGCAGGACAAACATCAACATTTGAAAACTGCCTTTCAGTCTCACCTGGCATTTCCCTTCCGCATCTGGGATGGGGTGATTTGCAGAGCTTTACATAAGACATTCCTAGTCCAACTACATGATGTGCCTACACACTGCAGGGCACAAGATTTGGCACCAAAAACAGGTTTTTAAACCTTGGGAATATTTGCTTTCATTCCGGTTTTTGAAACAAAAGAAACAATATCCCTAACCCATGAGGTTCTCAGGACAGGTTTGAAAATAGTTTGGCAAGGCATAATGACATTTTAGAAGCAATGGGAAGGTTGCCCAGTGGCCTTCTCCTTCCCCATCACAGGTGTGAACTAGCATTGTCAGGTAGGGCTCAGCCTTCTCCCGGACACACTCATTTTCTTTGTTCAGTTGGGGAACCAATTCCCACTCCATCCCAGTGTGTAAGCCCAGACCCAGCTTCACCACTTCAAACAGTTGTGTGAATCTGACAACTACTGGGCAGTGATGGCACATTCCTGCAGGTGGGAAACTTGAGATTTGGAATGGTGCTTCTAACAGGAGGGAAGGAAACTGCAGAGTTTGACAGCTCACTAATTACCGTAACTGCAATACATTACTGAGGAATGTGTGGACTTTGCTCAATTAACCAAGATGGAAAAAGCATAGACATGTTCAAGTACTTAATTCCTAGAAAGCATACAGTATTTAGAGACTGGATTCTGCAGACCACTTACCTGGACACTGAGGATGCCTGTTGCCATAGAAATAAGGACCCCTGCTTTGTTTGAAAGAATAATTGATCATGTGCATTTGGTTCATGAAATCATCTGTATTGCATAGATAAAAAGACTAATCGTTTGAATGGGCCAGGAGCCAGCTATTCATGAATCCTCCTTTTGGTTTGGCAAATTAAAATAAAATGAAATAAAATACACAATCCCATCACATCTCAGTATGGCAGGAACATGATTTGCATTTTCTCTAAGACTGGGAAAGTATTTCCCTTTCCCCCTTCCTTTAAAGCAAAGATTACCATCCCTGACCACTGACTGGGGTCTGAAGTTAGTACCAGGAATTAAATATTATATGGAGGGGCGAAGTCTCCTCCTCTCTGCTTTAAAGTTGCCACTGTGAGGCATCACATAAGCAGATGTGCAAATCTTTGAGCCACAGGTCTGTTTCTTATTCGGGTAACTTGAGTCAAGAGCTTGTCTATTATCAGCAAATAGGCGCAGGTTTGAGAAAAGTTTTCTCGGTGTAATTGCTTGGGCTTGCCTACACAGTCATTCCTGAATTTCCTGAATATCAGTACAGCAAGTCTTTAGGGAAAAGGGCAAGCGGCGGTGTACTTGGTGTTTACCAACCTTTTCCAAGAGAGGGCGCTGGTTGGCCAATTTACAGTTCATATCAGCTGCATGCAGGAAACAACCGCTTAAATAAAACACGCCGAGAGTGACAGCGGGGAGCGCTGCCCGTATCGACACCCTCTAACCCGAAGACGATGCGGCAGCTTATCAGGACACTCCGCATCTTAATAACTAGTCATCATTGCACAGCCATCAGCGGTACCTTTATTCCAGGTCTGGCAATTGCATTCGTGGAACGGGCGCATCTTACGCCACTTAGGGGCTCGCCTATCTGGCAGTGAGTGGTGCAGGGAGATGCTCTCTGCAGCAGCGCATGGCCACTTAGTGCAAACACGTGCGCTATCCCGACAGGCTCGCCAGGGGGACTCGCCCCGATTGACTGCAGCTGGTTACTGACCGGACACCCGGTGGCAAACCCGGGTTTGCCTCCGTGCAAAGTGTGGAGTGGCTCTAAAACTCCGGTGTGGGGAAGCTCAAGAAAGCATGCACGCCGGCCAAATGCACACCTGGGCAGTGCATGCGCGCAAAATCCTGGGACGCGTGTGTGTGTGTACACACGCGCACACCTATGCACGCAGCCTAGATGAAATTAGAATAGGAACACGCCAGGATTTCCAGTGACACGCTGGAATCACGTATAAGAAAAGAAATTCCGGAGCTCAAGTTGACCGGAACACTCTGCCCCCTGATCTCGGACAAGCGTGAAGGGCAGGCTGCAACGGGGTGAGAGGATTGCCCTTTGCACGTGCTCAGAAGCACTTTCGTTTTCATCGGACCTCGGTTGAGAAGCTTGGGATTTGAAACCCGGCAGGAAGTGTCCTACTATGCACCCTTAACTCGGGTCTTATTCCCACGTGAACGTGTATAGAGTTGCAGCCCTAACTGAAAGTTCTAATTCTTATGGAACTTAGGTGGGGTTTCTTCTGAGTGAAGGCGCATAGGAACTGGGTTTAACTAGGGATTAGATCCCTGCTGCAGTCGCATCCTATGCATGCTGACTCGGAAGTAAGTTCTACTGAGCTCAAGGGGACTTCTTCCCTTGTGCGCGCATAAGATGGTCAGTTGCAATCCTATGCAAGTGAATACGAGATCCCTGGGATTTCTTGAGTAAGCGTGCAGAGGACCCTCACCCCCTTCAAATTCATCCTGCTACTAAAGGCACGTCAGGAGGGCTATGCACGATAATGAAGGTCCGGTGGCGAGGGGTGCACACAAGAGTCCCGGGCAGGAAACCAGCAAATCCCACATGCGCCCCAGTAGATGCTCCAGTAGATGCTCGCACGCGTCCGTCTGAACCTGGAAAACGCTCCGATTCGCCAGAAACATGTCTGGGAGATGGGTGCGTCTCGTCGACGCGAGTTTGGGGGCAGAGCCAGACGGGCGAACTCAAGATTCCTAGGATGAGACACAGACGCACTGTCCTCTGACACCCTGAGAGACGCAAGCATGTCTGAACGAGCAGCTACGCGCTAGGATCGGCCCGAGTTTCTGCATGGACACTCGTTGGGATGTGGGCTCCCTTCTCCCGCTTTCTAACAGGGCTCAGACGAGGAACATCCTCTCCACACACCCCGGCCCTCAACAATCCTTGCCCCGCCACAACTGGGAACATCCCCATCCCCCTTCCCGCTCCACTGGCCGGATGCTAAAAAGCCCAGCCCTGGTGCATTCACATCACAAGCCCCTGCTGCACATACAGAACCGGACGGGACTTTCTCCCAGGTCGGTGCGTATAGTAGGATCGTTGCCCGAAGCTGAACCCGCTCCCCACGCCGCAAAACCAGCCGCGAGAAAAGAAGCGTGCCCGTGAGCATGCACAGAGTGCCCACGCGTGAGGGGGGGGGGGAATCACAAACGGCGTTCACACGTTCATTTGGGCTAGGGGGTGATAAGAGCTTCACGTGGGTGGGGAGGGGAAAGCAAAGCCCCGGGTCTGAACCTCTCTCCAACCTGCGCCCTCCACCCTCCCCATATCCCATGTTGGCTTCCCACCCGCATCCCAGAGGTGGGTGGGTGGATGGGGGAAGCAGCAGCTTTCGGGCCGGTCCCCTCCCGGGCCCCGCCGCCCCTCACCGTTGAGGCTGGTCAGGTTGCCCAGGTCGAGGAGGCTGGGGCTGAGCGCGGCCAGAGCCGAGGCGTTGAGGCCAAGGAGTAGCTCGGACGAGTTGGCCAGGGCGTCGCCGGCCGCCAGCGAGTCGGCGAAGAGGTTCATCTGCAGCAGCGTCTTGAGCAGGTAGCGCAGCATCCTGGCCGCCGCCGCCGCCGCCGCTCCAGCGCTCCGCCGCGTGTGCTGGCATCCGAGCGCACAAGCATCCAGAGCCTCGCCGCTGCTGCCTCTGCGGCGCCGCCGCTGCTGCTCTGCCGCGCCGCTCGCTCTGGTCCCCCTCCTTCTCCTCCTCCTCCTGCCTGCCTTGCCGAGGCTGGGCCGGGCTGGCCGCTCCCCCGGGGGCCGGGCAGGCGGAAAGCAGGTGCCGCCACCAATAAATGTTTAATTATTGGATTAATAACCCTCCCTGGAGACGCAGCGCGCTGCCTCCCTCCCTCCTTCCCTCCCTCGGTCGGGAAGAAGGTAGAGGAGGTGGGAAGAGAGAGGAGAGGAGCCTTGCCAAGGGGCAGAGGAGGAGAGCGCGGTGCAGTGGTTAGAGGGCTGGGGGTTCAAGTCCCCACATAGCCACGAAGCTCCCTGGGTGACCTTGGCTTAGTCCCCGTCTCTCAGTCGGACCCACCTTGCATGGTTGTCGTGCGGAGGAAATGGGAAAGGGTAGAAATCGAATGATAAATCAATATGTGGTTGCAGCTGGCCGCTCGAGAAAGGAATCCGGCCAAGTTTGGAATGCTGCCCCCCTCTCCGGCTGCACTGCTACTCTTTCACCTGCATACACTTTCCTTGACAATGCAGAAGTCAAGGAGAAGGGGGGGCTTTGAGTGTGGGGGTAGGAAGGGGAAGTAGGTAAAAGGTGGCTGCCTGGTCAGGGGTGTGCAGTTGTTCTTCCTAAATCAAGTAAAGAAATAAAAGTACTTAACTGAACAATTGCGTTGCAGGTGACTCAGTTCTGCCCCCCCCCCCAAGCCTGGCCCCCTAAAATAAATACTGCCTATGCTCATATGCCTGCCACCAGGACCATGCTGGGGTATGGGACTGTGCTGACTTGGGGGGGGGGGCGATAGTTGCTGATGTGGGGAGTGAAAGGAAAGAGACAGTGATAGAGCACGTGCTCTGTAATACAAAAAGTTTCCAAGTTCAATTCCTGGCATCTCCAGTTTTAACAGGACCCAGGAATGGGTGATGGGAACTCCTCTGCCAGCAAACTTAGACCAAGTGTCATCTCAATGTGGGCAATAGCACCCCAATAGTTAAAGCTGTGGTTTTCCCATGTATGGAAGTGAGAGCTGGACCATAAAGAAGGCTGATTGCCGAAGAATTGATGCTTTTGAATTCTGGTGCTGGAGGAGACTCTTGAGAGTCCCATGGAATGCAAGAAGATCGAACCTCTCCATTCAGAAGGAAATCAGTCCTGAGTGCTCACTGGAAAGACAGATCATGAAGCTGAGGCTCCAGTACTTTGGCCACCTCATGAGAAGAGAAGACGCCCTGGAAAAGACCCTGATGTTGGGAAAGATGGAGGGCACAAGCAGAAGGGAACGACAGAGGATGAGATGGTTGGACAGTGTTCTCGAAGCTACCAGCATGAGTTTAACCAAACTGCGGGAGGCAGTGGAAGACAGAAGTGCCTGGCGTGCTCTGGTCCAGGGGGTCACAAAGAGTCAAACATGACTAAACGACTAAACAACAACCACAACAAGTCTGACCCAGCAGAAAAGGCATCTTCCTACATTCCTAAACTTTCCATCAATTCCAAAGTGAGACCATTAGACCGTCTGGCTCAGTACAGTCCACACTCACTGGCAAGAGCTCTCTGGGATTTCAGGCAGGGGACATTGTGGTGCAGTGGTTAGAGACCTCGGAAACTAGGGTTCAAATCTCCCCTTGGCCACACGAACCTCCCTGGGTGACCTTGGGCCATTCACTGCCTTTCAGACTAACCCACCGGACAGGGTAGGTTAAATGAGGAGGGGGAGAGCCCCGTACACTGCCTTGAGCTTCTTGGAGAAAAAGGTGGGGTATAAATGGAATAAAAATAATAAGGAAGTTAATTCCCAGCTCTTGCAGGAGGTTGAACAATGAAAGGCAGAAGCTCTGCTACTAAGCTACCATCTCCCCAAAGCTTCCAGGGGAGGTTGCTTCCAAGTGACAGTCTGCTCTTAAGCTCAGCAGCCTTGAGCCAAGTAATCTGTTTTGGGAAGATGTCCCTGGGCCTGAAATGTGCTTATTCCAAACCTGAAAGCCTCGCATCTTGATCCCAGGTGCCTAGGCATTCCTCAGAGCCTGCTCATAGAAATATTGAGCGTGCAGGCAAAATCCTGCCTTCCTCCCGCCAGCCATGTGCATCACTTGGCGGCTGTGTGTGCAAGAGTCAGCGTTTTGAGTGACACTCCATCGTAAATGTCACTTCTGCTGTGTTTGCCTGCATTGCTGTGAATGGCAGCGAGCCTGCAAAGGCTCTGCCCAGCCATGGGGAAAAGAGCCAGCAGAATGCAGCAGGAGTTTTCAATCAGCGGCCATACAGCAGATAATAATTGTTATTCATTGTTTAATGACATGGGCACACAGGAATGTAGGAAGCTGCTGTATGCTGAATCCATCTGTTCCACCTAGTGCAGTGCTGCCTGCACCAACTGGCAGCAACTCTCTAAGGTTCCAGGCAGGGGTCTCTCCCATTCCTACTGGGAGATGCCACTGGATATTGAACCTTAGGACCTTATGAATGTAAAGTGGGTGCTCTGCCACTGAGCTACGATGACCCTTGCCATTGTATACATGGCAATAAGTAGCACAAGCAAAAAGACAGGCCCGTCCTCTGATACATTTAGATGGGGTGGGGAGAGAAAGCAACAGGGAAAGGGGAGAGTGGGGCAATGGCGGAAGAGGTGAATGCAAGCATCCAAGATTAAGTGCTTCACGGAAGAAGCAGGCTCTGGACATGAGTTTGGAGAAAGGAGAGGCAGGTAAGTGTTGTAGGAGGTTTATTTATGTAAAGAGACTCAGAGCTAGTTGTGCCCAGGGGCCCAACTCAGCAGAATGATCAGGAGGGGTCCCAAAAGGAGCAGGAAGTGAAGAAATACAAGTTACCAGTCTAGAATCTACAATTGGCACACTGAACCACTGCTGTAAGAACTAAGGAAAGGACACTCTGTATGTGCTCAGAGGCACTCCTTCCTGTACCCTTGCATCTCAAGGTAGGGCTGAAATCATGGAGAGCTGCTGCCATTCACCATACACTAAGCTGTATGGACTGTTGATTGGACCTATGTGTCAGTTTGCATTTCTTGGTACAGAAAATATTGATCTGATGTGTAGAGATCTTTCCTGTTCTACTTAATTCAAGAGGCTTCTGGAAGCTTATCTCTGTGAAAGAAGCAAGAAGAAGGTTCATGATATTTGAGTTATACCTTCAGAGAAGCTGAGTTCAGCTGGCTTAAACAGGTTTTCCTATCTGTTACCTTTTGGTCAAGGTCATGCTGACTATAAAAATAGGGCCAGAAGGAGCCTGGGTTTCACTTTCTCTTTCTATCTCTTTTCCTTCTGGTGTGGTGTTCTGTACATAGATAGTGTTAAGGTTTAGACTTATTATAAGTTATTGTAAGTTTAAGCTAAGTCTGATGTAACTGGACTTCTTATGGACAGGGCCAATCCTGAATGTATTGGATTTGTAACCATTATGCTCATTTGCCTTCAGTAGCAGTCAAGCTCTGCTGGATTAAATACAATTGCCTCTGGTCTATTTTTGGGGATCCTACAACATGTTTAAGTTGATTCTCTGCTAACTATACATCAGAGTTCTGCTCTGGATCAATATTGAATGGAATTCCATGTCACTATGTACAAACGCCAGCTCCCTCAGCCAGTAAAGCGAGATGAGCGCACAACCCCAGAGTCGTTTGCAACTGGACTGAACTGTCAGGGGTCCTTTACCTTTTTTTATGTCCCTAATACAGTGAATAGGGTTTGAGGAGGTCCTGGGAAAAGGGCCCACTGGTAATACTCTGGCAGGCTTAACTTCACTCTGAGTAGTATGATACTGTTTTCAAAGTGGGGGCCAAGACCGGCATCAGTGATGGGCCCTGCTGGGGCCTGGGCAACTCAAGGATGCTCTTTGCCATGGGTAGGCAAACAAAAGCCTGGGGGCTGGATCTGGCCCAATCGCCTTCTAAATCCAGCCAGCAGACGGTCCAAGAATCAGCATGTTTTTACATGAGTAGAATGTGTGCTTTTATTTACAATGCATCTCTGGGTTATTTGTGGGGTATAGGAATTCGTTCATCCCCCCAAAAAAAATATAGTCCGGCCCTCCACAAGGTCTGAGGGACAGTGGACCGGCCCCCTGCTGAAAAAGTTTGCTGACCCCTGCTCTTTGCTGATGCCAGCACTCACAATGAGTACTGACCTGCAGAACAAATCAGACTCAGAATCTGACTATTTCAAATGTCCAAAATCATTCTCTCCCCATAAAAACTAGAGTGTTCACACATTACATTTGATGAGTGTGCAATCTGCACCCCTGTGCAAACAAATAGCTGAGATGCATATTCATACGGTTGTTCACAAGCAGCATTCAACAGGAGCACAGTCTACACACCTAGCATTTACACAGCAGCCTTAGGGGCAGGAACCACCCATAGATGCTTGTGTGAAAGGACTGCGAGCTTATTTTTCGTACTGAAAATGAGATGTGCTCTGGGTGCCCTGCTCCTTACTTCTGCCCCTGACACACTGGAAGGCAGGGAGTAGTTGGTGGAGACAGAGCCAATGGAAGGCAAGAGGAAATACAACATACGGTAGTTTTGTCCTCATTTTCTTTCTGCTAAGTTCTGCAGGAACAAGTGTGAGACCAAGGAGGAGGAAGGTGATAGGAAGTCCTACCCCCTGGATTGGTTGTAAACAAGAAGGCCGGCAGGTGGGGGTGGCTGAGGGCAGAATGAGGTTGGTGGGGCAGTGCCCCTTTGGCCTGAAGAGACCAACCTCCACTGCCTGACATAAGAAACCATCGCACCAAGCCTGGTGAAAGAATCCATAGCATGGGAAACATTGTCAGGCCCTGCCTGACAAACACAAGATGGAAAGTCAATTCTTCCTCCGTTGGTCCATGTTTACACAACTTCGCTGCAAAGTGAGCCTTATTCTAACAGAGACTGGCAAAGCATGGAAGCTGTTCCTTTATCCATCATAAATCAATCAGTTAATGTGCTTTTGCCATCAGGCAGGCAAGAATAAATCTCCTTCGGCCTTTCTCCTTATTTTAAAGCAACTCTGTGGGCTGAATTCTGAAAGCTTGATTACACATTTTGAATGCTAACGATCTCCCTGTCCTGGAATTCGAAATGGGGACATTTGGTGGGAAAGGCGGATGGGGAGGGGGAGGACAAACTGCAAAGCCTGGGACTGAATCTGAAGAAGGTACATTGTCTGTGGTGACAACATCAGAAGACAAGCTTTAACCTCAGTTCCTGCCCTGTTGCAGAGGAAGTAACATAAGACTTTTCAGGTGTTCCAGAGCACCCTCTGTGAAGCGGTGGTTGTTGTAGTAGGCCTCACCAGGTGGCGCTCTTGCACACATCCTTACCGTTGGCACAAGAGGAAAAGCCACAAGCAATTTGGGGGAAAGCTTTGTGAGGAGGGTCCCAAGATTTGGGGTTTAATCCAGCACTGCCAAGAGTTCTTTAGATGCCCCTATTCCCCTCACAGAGCAGCAATTCTTGGAATGGCTTTACATAGGGTTGCCATATTCCCCAAAGTGAAAATCCGGGCAAAGTTGTGGAGGTTGGTTTTTTGCTTAATATTGTTGAAATATACAACCTCCCTTTCCTCCATTTTGCCAATTTTATAAAAATCTGCCCAGATGCCATTTTCCGGGTGAATTCCTAGACGTGTCCGGGAAAACCCAAACGTATGGCAACCATACTTTACAGTCAATCTGCCAGGGAACTCTGAGAATTGTAGCTCTGTGGGGGGAATATATGGTCCCTAGCAATGCCCTTAGCAGCACCCTTGGCAAACTACAGGTTTGTCACAGTGCAGAGAAATGCAGCTTGTCATCAAATCAGAAACCAGAGGCAGTTTGAGCAAAAGCTTCACATGGAAGGCTCTGTTATTCACCTATATTTCTTCTTCTTTCCATTCTATCACAAATCTGTTTTTCATAGAATAATAGAATAACCCCTTGCAATGCAGGTATCTCAACTAAAGCATCCATGACAGATGGCCACCCAGCCTCTGCTTAAAAACAAGCTCTTACTGTCAGAAAGTTCTTCCTGAATGCTGAGTTGCTCCAGCCACTTAATCATTTTGGTTGCTCTTTTTCTGAGCCTTTCCCAACTCTGCAATATCTTTCTGGAGGTGAAGTGAGACATTTGCACAGGTCTACCTAGCTGAGCTCCTTGGCGGTCACACTGGCATTGTCCTGGCATGGAAGCTTGTGAACAAAGGCTGGCATCTGAAATTTGGCATGGATGAATTCAGGCTTGGTGGGGCTGTGATACAGAACAGGGCCAGATCAGTGAAGATTGCTATCAGAACAACAGTCAATCTATGTCTACTCAGAAGGAAGTCCTACTGAGTCCAGTGAGGCTTGCTCCCAGGTAAGTATAATTTTGCAGTCTAAATGTATTTATATATTTAGAAGATGTATAGCTTGCTTTTCTCATAAAGGCAGCTTATCAATAAACACAATCCTAATAAGAAAACTTTGGAACTCATATTTCTGTTGGTGCTTCATTTTCATCAAAATTCTATATATCTACTAAGAAACTAGTCTCATTGGTTTGTAACCAGTGCTAGCCTTATTCAGAATAGACATACTGAAGTGAAAGGACATGACCAACTTAGGTTCATTAATTTCAATGGGCCTATTCTGAGTACAACTTACTTGGATACAACCATTGAGTTCAGTAGGAATTACTCCCAAGTAACTGGGACGCAGGTGGCGCTGTGGGTTAAAGCCTCAGCGCCTAGGGCTTGCCGATCGAAAGGTTGGCGGTTCGAATCCCTGCGGCGGGGTGCGCTCCCGCTGCTCGGTCCCAGCGCCTGCCAACCTAGCAGTTCGAAAGCACCTCCGGGTGCAAGTAGATAAATAGCGACTGCTTACCAGCGGGAAGGTAAACGGCGTTTCCGTGTGCGGCTCTGGCTCTGGCTCTGGCCAGAGCAGCGATGTCACGCTGGCCACGTGACCCGGAAGTGTCTCCGGACAGCGCTGGCCCCTGGCCTCTTAAGTGAGATGGGCGCACAACCACAGAGTCTGTCAAGACTGGCCCGTACGGGCAGGGGTACCTTTACCTTTACCTTTAACTGGGTATAGGAGTGCACCATTTTGTTTTTTTTAAAATAATATTTTTAATTAAAGATTTTCTTTGTTTACAAAAATATGTGCCTTGTCTCTTTTCTCAGGTTGTAAAGTCTTTTCCATATATCAGTTATATATGATGCAATACATTGTTGTATAGAGAATAATGTTGGGGAAGAAAAAGGGGGGAGGGGGAAAGTGGTAAACTTACATTCTTATACTTAGTGTGTATGTGGGGGTTTTATGTCTGCATCGTATGGGTAGGATCTCTTTCTGTTTATTATATTTCCTTGGTAATGAGACAGGCTGTTTGTGTTTAGTTGGCTGCAGTGAGATTTGTTTGCATGGGGCAGGAAATTGCTGGGTCAAGTTAGCCAGATTGTTTTGTATGCTCTTGGTGGGTTCTTGTTGTTGTCTTGTTGGGCTGTGTATGTGATAAAGGGAAGCCGTACTGGGGTGAAGGCATCCTCTTCTACGTCAACAGTGAAATCCTATAAACAGGTATAGGATTGCACTTGTTGGTGTTTCCTTCTTTTTATGTGTATATGTGAATCTGTCTTAGGGATGCTTCATTGAGCAGCAGTTTGGCTAGATGACCTCAGAGATATCTTCCAAGCCAATGATTTCATAAATGCTCATGGATTCCTTTCTGGCTGCAGAGTTTCTGGAAGGGAGCAGCCTAGAATTGCATCAGCTCATTTACTTACCTGTGATTCAAGCCAAAATATGAAACTAACTAATTATGCTGGATACAAAGGCTCTCAACCACTGATTTAATACTCTGAACTCATTCATAATAGTCACTTCACATTAGTTACCAGAAGCACAGGAACATCTACTTCATTTGCAGCAATGGCAATAACAGGTCACTGTTAAGATGCTGTTCAAATTCCTTCTTAGCCAGGAGAGCAATTGTTTGGCATTCTTTATTAGGACTCTACACTCCTCAATTCAAGGGTTATTAGAAGGAGGAGAATGCTATATCAACATACATCACCCTCCAAGGACCAAGCCTGAAACGATGGCACATATCTCCTGAAGGATTATGGATTGCAGAGGTAGTGGAGAATTGCCTTGGGCATTCTGTACATTTGCAGACAGAATCAGTTATACACACACTTCCAGACCACACCCTCCAGCTGCAGAAACACAAGTGGACTCATTAGGGTGCTTTGTGGATACAACCACTGATTAGGGGTTTGTTTTGTGATGTGTGGTCAAATTCATGAGGGAACTGGTTGTCTACTCAACCTTTTCCAGGAGAAGAACCATAATAAGTAATATATTCAACCATATTTTCATTTTGGAAATGTACTTGGGCAATGGAGGGAAAAACACACAATATTAATATAATTTTCCATATACAGTCGTACCTCAGAAGTCGAATGGGATCCATTCCGGAAGTCCGTTTGACTTCCAAAACGTTCAGAAACCAAGGTGCAGCTTCTGATTGGCTGCAGGAAGCTCCTTCAGCCAATCGGAAGCCACGTCAGACATTTGGGTTCCAAAGAACATTCGCAAACCGGAACACTCACTTCTGGGTTTGCGGCATTCGGGAGGCAAAAAGTTTGACTCGCAAGGCGTTTGGGATCCAAGGTACAGCTGTAGTGCGCAATTTAAAAACATGGGAAGAATGATCCTGAATAGGAAAGATGCTCATTCAGAGGGGCAGGAAAAGGGGAATTACCCCAAAAATCCTCTGCAATGAGGGATCGGGGACCTGTGGATCTCTGGAGGCAGCTGAAACAAAATTTTCTTCATCTCTGAACATTGGCGTTGGTAGCTGGAGCTGATGGGATTTGGAGTCCAAAAACATATAAAGAGCCACAAGCTCCCCACCCCAGCTCTGCAGGGTAGGAATTTATTTAACTCTCCCAAGTCGCTGTCTGGGCCCAGCAGAAATAATAAGAATAATAAAACCCAAATAGTCACTTTTCAGTATTCAGAGGGGTACTGGTTGCCGTCCTGAGCAGCCAGAGGTGAATAGTACAATCGGATTAGATACCTTGGGTAGCAACTATAGCTCAGTGGTACAGTACAAGCTTTACTTGCAAAAAAAAAAAACTCAGATACAAACCCAGGCATTCCCCTCCACCTTTTAAAAAAAGGATCTGGTAGCAAGTGATGGGAAAGACCTCTCTCTGCTAGAAACTGAGGAGGATGGCTGCAAGACAATACTGGGCTTGAAGGACAAGCAATCTGACTTTGTTATAAGTAGCTTCCCATGTTTCACAGGTCAGGTTGCAGAGCCAGCAGGTATCACAGTCCAAGACAGGCCAGAGGTCAAGTTGCAAAGGTAGCAACTAAAGCAGAGGAAGGGAAGCTTTTTCAACCCAAGGGCTACATACCCTTCTGGGCATCCTTCTGAGGGCCAGATGTCAGTGATAGGAGGGGCCAGAGGCCAAAGAGGGCAGGGCAAGGAATGCAAATGTTACCTTTGTACAATAGGCTAGTTTCTATGCAGACATGCAGCATTCCATTCAAACAAGGAAAAGGCATTCTCAGAGATCAAAGACACATTCCAGCCAGGCAAAGATGCTCAGGGTGTAAAGCAGGCTGGTGAGGGGTGTGGCCTGGGAAGAAGTATAAAGGCCAGGTAGAGAGGCTTAGAGGACCATTTTGGGCTGGAGGTTCCCCAGCCTTGAATGAAAGGATCATAGTCCAAGACAGCATGCACCTCATTAGGTGACTTCAGGCCAGTCACTCTTTCTCAGCCTAACCTACCGTACTTTACAGAGTTGTTGTGAGGCTAATATAGTGGGGAAAGGGGTGAAAACAAATATGCCACGTTCAGCTGTTTGGAGGAAAGGTGGGATATATTTTTGCTGACATCCATCTGTCTCGGGAGACGATGGAGTGAGCCTCTGGGGTGAAGTCAGACTGCTGGGCAATCACAGGGTGTGCTTTGGCTGCAGAGACTGATAACTCATAACTGACATCTCCTGTGTTGTTTTTGATGCATTGGCAGCACTGAAGTGACCTCCCTGGGGCACAAGCCTGGGCAGGGTGTATGGAGCTCCTACAATGCCTAGACAATACCCCACTCTCAGCCTCACTGATGCACTCCAAAGGAAAGCAGAGCAATACATTGGGCACTAGCTTGGCTGCAGAGATTGCAAGAATGAGGTATAAAAGACACCATCCAGCTGGACTGGTGTTGGGTTTGCTCCTTAGCCTTTTCTTCTCCTGAAGATGTACTGCAAGGAAGAGGGTAGATTTTTCCTTGGGGTTTGCTCTCAAAGGTTTTCTCATGAATGAGTACAGCTGCAAGGCAGTGCAGTTTTAGGATCAGTTTTCCTTTTCCTTGATGGGCTACCTTCTCAGGTTGATGAGCCCCATCTGTCCCTCATTTTCCTCTATAGCACATGCAGTAATTACCTTCTTGACCACTGGACCCACTATTGGTCTCATCTGCTCAATCCATCAGAGCCTGTGGGCTTTAAATGTAAAAAAAAGAAATAACCTTGCTGCATTGTTAAATTAGCTGCTGTGGGTGATGGTGTGACTATTGAATTATTATTGAATCTTGAGTGCTTTTATTGAAACTGTTGCTTGCCACCTTGGAGGTTCTGTCAATAGAGCAGAAAGTGAAGGCTTTCTATATTTTAATATTTGGGGGTGGGGTGGGAAATACAAGAGTAGAGGAAGGTGGGGAGAGCCAGATACGAAGCTGCTTGGCGGGTACCTTGGCACATCAGAATACGTTTGGATCCTTTGTGTCAATTAATCACCAAGTTAGCTATTGTGGGGAGTGATTCGTTGCTCGTGTGTTAACAAACTGGTAGCTTACTACCCTCATGTGTTAACAGCTTGTGTCTGCTTAACACATAGGTAGAGCAAACACATGCACAGGTGTGACTCCTAATTAGTGCATGTCCTCAGATACCATTTCATGGCCGTGAAACACCTGATATCCCCAGATATCTGCCAGAACCAGAATGCATTGTACTCAATCACTAACGGTGGTGGTTTAGTTGACTGATAATTAGTGGAAAGCTCTGCAGCTCAGTGGCAGAGCTCACTCTTGTGAGAAGGCCCCAGGTTCAATCCCTGGCATCTCCAGTTAAAAGCCACGCATAGCAGGTGATGGGAAAGACGCTCTTGAGACCTTTGAGAGCTGCTGCCAGTCAGAGCAGAAAATACTGGGATGGATGGACAAATTGAGTGGGTACACAACAGCTTCCTATGCTGCTCCTTCCTCCTGGGCCGTGTTCAGAAATTGGTGGTGGGGGATGAGTGTTCAGACCCCATGGCCTTCACTTGTGGGGTGCCTCAGGGTTCCGTCCTCTCCCCCATGCTTTTTAACATCTATATGAAGCCGCTGGGAGAGATCATCAGGGGGTTTGGACTGGGTGTCCATCAATATGCAGATGATACCCAGCTCTACCTCTCTTTCAAATCAGAACCAGTGAAGGCGGTGAAGGTCCTGTGTGAGTGCCTGGAGGCGGTTGGAGGATGGATGGCGGCTAATGGATTGAAGTTGAATCCTGACAAGACAGAAGTACTGTTTTGGGGGGGCAGGGGGCGGGCTGGTGTGGAGGACTCCCTGGTCCTGAATAGGGTAACTGTGCCCCTGAAGGACCAGGTGCACAGCCTGGGAGTCGTTTTGGACTCACAGCTGTCCATGGAGGTGCAGATCAGTTCTGTATCCAGGGCAGCTGTCTACCAACTCCACCTGGTACGCAGGCTGAGACCCTACCTGCCCGCGGACTGTCTCGCCAGAGTGGTGCATGCTCTAGTTATCTCCCGCTTGGACTACTGCAATGCGCTCTACGTGGGGCTACCTTTGAAGGTGACTCAGAAACTACAACTAATCCAGAATGCGGCAGCTAGACTGGTGACTGGGGGCGGCCGCAGAGACCACATAACACCGGTCTTGAAAGACCTACATTGGCTCCCAGTACGTTTCCGAGCACAATTCAAAGTGCTGGTGTTGACCTTTAAAGCCCTAAACGGCCTCGGCCCAGTATACCTGAAGGAGCATCTCCACCCCCATCGTTCTGCCCGGACGCTGAGGTCCAGCACCGAGGGCCTTCTGGCGGTTCCCTCATTGCGAGAAGCAAAGCTACAGGGAACCAAGCAGAGGGCCTTCTCGGTAGTGGCGCCCGCCCTGTGGAACGCCATCCCATCAAATGTCAAAGCGATAAATAACTACCTGACATTCAGAAGACATCTTAAGGCAGCCCTGTTCAGGGAAGTTTTTAATCTGTGATATTTTACTGTATTTTTGGTTTTTATGGAAGCCGCCCAGAGTGGCTGGGGAAACCCAGCCAGATGGGCGGGGTACAAATAATAAATTATTATTATTATTATTATTATTCCTATGCTCTGTGGAGCAACTGCTTTATGTGACCCAGATCCCAAAGGCATGGCTTGTTAGAGAGAGGGCAGAGCCATAGCTGGGCAGGGAGCTAGCTGGTTTTCTTGCCCCGGGTGAAGCCTCCAGAGGGGTGTCATTGAGGCTCCCAGCCTGTGTGTGCACATGTGAAAACATGTGGGGTGGTGGTGGTGCCAAACTGGGTCTTTAACCCAGGTGAAATAAAGCCTAGTTTTGCCCCTGGAAAGGGCTCATCCACATGCTGCTTCTCTGACAAAGACATTTTCCAAAAACAATCCAATTAGTTAATGACAGTTTAAAGAATATTAATGATTTTAAAATATCTTACATCAGCCTAGTTCAATATTCTATGCTTGTAAAGGAAGCAAGATTGCATAGGCAAACAAGAATTTAAGAAGAGCTCCTCTGGTCAGACCAAAGGCCTATCTAGTCTTGTGTCCTGTCTCCCACAGGGACCAACCAGTGGCAATCCTGTTTGCTACTGGAGGCCGCACTTCATGCACATTGAAACCTGAATTGTGTCTTTTTAGTCTGGCAGTACTTATAATCTGAAAGTCCCTGCCTATTGATATGTTTGTGACACTCACAAAAAAACCTTTGTTTTGTTTAGACTAGTCAGCTAGTTTTATTTATAGTTTGATTAATTTATCATGCCTACTCATTTTTTTAAAGTTTGTTGATTTTATCAGCAGTTTTTTGTAAGTATTTCATACTACCTTATGTAACCCAATTAATTATTATTTTATTAAGTGGTCTATAACTTTTGTTAAATAAATAGAATAAATTACAGCATATATGCAGAGTACAATCATAAGCATGTCTGCTTACAAGATGGAAGTCCAACTGAGTTCCTTTGGGACTTATTCCTTAGTGAAGCTGCAATGCTAACTCACATACGTGAATTCAGTAGGACCTACTGTGCTGCAAGGGAGTTTAGGGCTGCATATTTAATGTTCCTAGGTTTGACCATTAGGTGAAAAAAGGAGCATAAATTGTCCAGTTGTAAGCAAGGAGTTTTGGATTACGCTGATTCCAACTTTCAGCTTTCTATTGTATGGAGATGCACTTTATCTATTTTAATACATCTGTGAGCAATAGTTCAATCCTGTACACATCTACTCAAAGACAAGTCTCATTGAGTCCAGTGAGCTTACTCTCAAGTAAGTGTATAGAGGATTGAAGCCTAAATCCATCAGCAAGGCTGATCATAAACCTACACACATTGGCAATAAGGCTCATTGAACTACAAGATCATCTTGCCCGTTATGGGTTGTATCCCATGCTAGTTCTACTCAGAAAAGAATCATCAAAGTTAATGGACATAGCAAACTTAGGTTCACTAATTTCAGTGGGTCTATTCTAACTTACCGTAGTTATATAAAATCCAGTACACTGAACTGATCTCTGTAGGCAAGCCACCATTTCTCAGCCTCAGTTCTCCATCTGCAGTATGGAAACAACACCTCACAGGGGTGTTGTAAGGATTAGTGAGATTATGAATGAAGTGCTTTGAATGGTCTAAACAGTGTTTTTCAACCTTTTTTGGGCAAAGGCACACTTGTTTCATGAAAAAAATCACGAGGCACACCACCATTAGAAAATGTTAAAAAATTTAACTCTGTGCCTATATTGACTATATATAAAGTAATTCTCTTGAATAGGAATCAAATAAACACAAAGAAAGTATTCTATAATTACTTTATTATGAAATAGTAAGTAAACAGAAATATGAAAAATTTATAAAATACTTTATTTTTAAATCTTTCAAATTTTTCAATTTTTCCCACAGCACACCAGGCAGCATCTCGCGGCACACTAGTGTGCCGCGGAACAGTGGTTGAAAAACACTGGTCTAACAAATCATACCTGCCGTCATCCCCCACAAGCCACAGCTGTGTGCCAAAAGGTAGAGCAATGGGCTCATTTGAGGGGCAGGCAGGTCTGGATACTGTTGATCTTTATTCTTCTGGCCAAATGTTTGTCTCCATGCCATTAATCTTACTATACAGGCTAAAGAAACATAATGCAAATGGTGCATACTAACCTCAATGCTCTTTATGCATTACGCTCTTAAATTAGAAAGGTTATCTATCTCATCTATCCATTGAATATAACAGATATATATTACTCCCACTATGGCATCTCAGAACTGCAGGACTCCTACGTCTTTCAGCCCATTAACATCACTTTCTGACAGCTCCTTAATGTGCCAGAACAACTCAGGACGGAATGAAAGGGGGGCAGGTGGCTACCATCCCAGCTCCATCAAAGTATGCCCCAAGAAGGCTCTCTTTAGGGGGACTTGAATTTTAAGTGGGTTGCTTGTGCTAATCTGTAGCTGCTGAATGGCACACGGCAGATTGAACCTGTCTCTTTCCACCTTTGGGCACAGGGAAATTTCCAGCATGTCAGAGGCACCGCTTAAATAGGCAAGAGGCCTCTCTGCTACCAGCTTCTCCCTCTGCAGCAGGGGAAATTCTCCAGATGTTCAAACAGCAGACACTACAGGCAAGCACACAACTCAAGGGACCCTTCTTGTCTATACGTTTTGGATTTGGCTGTTGGAATTGTCATTCTGTTTTAATTAGTAAGCTTAGAGGACAGCCTCTTAGAAAGGGTCCATTTCTGAGCATCACCCAGTGTCAACAGCCCTCTAGGAGAGTACCACTGCAACAGTGAATGGCTCCAGAGGTTGTGGTTGCACGAAAGCAGCTGAACGTGCATTTACAGTCTCCCCACTGGCTTTTGCTGTACTTTAAAAATGCACAGTCCCTTTAAAATGTGTATTGTGCAAGTAAATACATTTAAAATGTGCATTTAAATGCAAATGTTCATGGGAATTTTTAAAAAAGTAGATAAAGGCAGAAGAACAGGATAGCACATACACAAAAGCAACATGGAAATGGACTGATTCGCTCATCCCTAATGTATGCATTGCATTCAGTTCACAGCACAGCAGCAAGTATATCTCTGTGCTTCAAGATGGCTTCATGCTATTCTGTTTCAGTGACCGTGAAACTGCCAAGGCCCAGACTGAACCAGGAATGGGGTGTCACCAAACAAGAGGCATGCAACAAAGATTCAGAATTGTACAGCTGGAAGAGACTCCAAGGGTCACCTAGTCCAACTCTCTGCAGGAATCACAGCTAGTCCAACTCTCTGCAGGAATCACAGCTAAAGATTCCCTGGCAGATGACCATCCAACCTCCTATGAAGGAGAGAGAGGCCACCACCTTCTGAGGTAGTCCATTCCACTGTTGAAGAGCTCTCACCATCAGAAATGTTGGGATTTCCTTTTGGACACTAATACAATAAGAATTAAAGAAGATGTTGAAAGTATCAATAATAAAAAAACCAGAGATATATCTCCTTGGATTGATAGGGGAAGAGATACCAAGGGGGGAGGGAGAATCTTCTTATATGCAAGTACAGCAGCTAGAGTAGTGATTGCTGCTAAGTGGAAGTCACAAACTCTACCCTTAAGGGAGGAATGGATTTGTAAACTAAATGAATACGTAACTCTGGCAAAACTAACAGGTACTGTATTATAAGAAACCAATTGAATCAAAAATTTAAAAAGGAGTGGGAATGTTTTGATGAATATATGGTAAAATATTGCTCAAAAAATGATATGCTAATATGCCTAGATTAAAATGTAAAGTATCTGAGGGAACGTACCATATTTTTCGCCCTATAGGACGCACTTTTCCCCCTCCAAAAATGAAGGGGAAATGTGTGTGCATCCTATGGGGTAAATGCAGGCTTCAGGAAGCTATCCGCTAGCCCTGGGAGACGCAGCTCTCACATGGCTAGCGGAGAGCTTGCCGGCACCCAGAAGCTTGGGGCGCGCTGAGCTCAGCATGCCCCAAGCTTCGGGCTTCGCGCAGCGCTCCGCTAGCCGTGGCTAGTGCGGCTCTCCCACGGCTAGCGGAGAGCTTGCCGGCACCCAGAAGCTTGGGGCGCGCTGAGTTCAGCAAGCCCCAAGCTTTGGGTTTCGCGCAGTCCTCCACTAGCCGTGGGAGAGCTGTGTGAAGTCGCGCAGCTCTCCCACGGCTTGTGGATAGCAGCCTGTTCTGGGGGCTGGGGTCGGGGGAAGCTTGGGCTTCCCCCGCCCCAGCCCCGCACCTGGCGGGGGGAATAATTTTTTTCTTTATTTCCCCCCAAAAAAACTAGGTGCGTCCTATGGGCCGGTGCGTCCTATGGGGCGAAAAATACGGTAAATTAGTAAGGAAAGATAATAAGAATATATAGAAGATTTGAGAAGATTGTAAAATGGAAAGATAAATGAAATCTCAGAATGTAGAGGAAATCAAGTGGGGGCGGAGGGAAGCAGGGGGAGGGACAAAAGAATATTAGGTTTGATTGATGGATATATGGGGGGATGGGGAGGATATGGTGATGGTTTTGGTTTATTTATATTGTGATATAATACGGAAAAAACCCAATAAAATGTTGTATTGACAAAAAGAAAAAAGAAATTTTGGGATTTCCATAAATAGGCAACCTGCTAAAGAATTCTGGAAACTTTAATATTTTGACAGTCAAGAAAGCCCCAACATCTTCCATTTAGATGTAATATTAAATGGTGGGTTTAGGCTAAAGAATTCTGGGCAAGGAGCTAATGCACAAAATCATATCGTTTTCCCAGGGACTTTGGCTACATTCAGCCGAGCTCGTGGGAGTGCTTCAGTTTAGCTAGATTACAGCCTATCAGTTTTCAAAAGCCATTCACTTTACCAGGAATCACAAGAATCTGCTGACTGTATGCACTAAATGCAGAGAATATCTGCTAGGAAAGATGGCAGTTCCTGAAGCCTGTTCAGTACTGAACAACGTATACTTCTTTTAAATAGAAGAGCAAATCACTGACTGACTGAATAGACTATTCAGGTGTTGTATAAAGAGAGAAATTTCACAAGCAATGTGGTGGGGGGAAGCAGAGAGTGAGCTGGCTCTATCCCACCTGAATCTCTATCCATGAGGTGAAGAGCAACTGTCTGAAGAAGGGAGCCTGCTTCCACTCATGTAGAATGAAACACCCTGATAATCCAAAATTGCATGGGGAACCCCCACGAGTACAGGATCCCACTCCTAATCTCAGTCACCCATCAACTTGCAAAGAGCAACAGGGCAGGGGGCTGGTGGAGCTAACATGCTTATAACCCTTGACTACTGCCTGGTAGGGGAGAAGGCAGGAAACCCAACAGGAGGTGGCCAATGACAGGCAGTCAACCAATTCTAGCATTGTCCTCTTCATCTTCCCTTCTGTGTTCTACACCAGCAAAACAGACTAAAAAAGAGGAAGCTGACAGCCAATGCTATCCCCCTGAACTTGTAAGTAATAAGTCAGACAGATTGGGTCTGGCTGAAGGCAGACTGGTCCCACTTGCCCAATGGACCATCCTCCACCATAAATGTGGAATTTCCCACCTTCTATAACACCAGAAATGGGATTAGTTTTCTTAACCTCAGGCATTGACAATGCCAAAGAAATGGATTTTAGTGAGCATTGCCATGCAAATTCTGTGCAACTCTTATTTATTTGCAGATGGCTTTTAAAAAGTTCAGGTGTGCAACTCTTATTTATTTGCAGATGGCTTTTAAAAAGTTCGGGTGATCATTCTCTGAAGTTCCTATCCTGTGTATAAGCCACACTGAACATAGTTGGACTTCCAAGTACATTTCAGCCCGAGATTAATCTGAGTTACAGTACCTAATGAATACATCCCCATTTTTCTGACTCACAAAGTGTTCCTTATTTCTTCATAAAGCATTTTGGAGTTAAAGCTCTTTTTAGAGAGTAAATCAAGCTATGGCAAAAAGCCCGCTGCAAAGTATGAGAGTCCACAAAAAGTCATTCCGTAGAGAAACTTTAGTAGCAGAAAGTAGTTAATCCAGTAAATAAATGATTTGGCATGAACATGGACTCAGACATCTACCGTAATCCAATATGAAAACACAGATAGCTGTGGGAAAAGTCACTGTCACTTTGTTTCTGACTTAGTCTTACATCCATATACAGTGGTGCCTCGCAAGACGAAATTAATTCGTTCAGCGAGTTTTTTCGCCTTGCGATTTTTTTGTCTTGCGAAGCACGGACTTTGGAAAAGCTTCAAAAATCACCAAAGTCTTCAAAAACCTCAAAAAAGGCTACCACACCGCGTGCTATGAGTTGCTCCTCGAAGTGAATGCACAGTTTTAAGAAAAAGGAAACAAACTTTCAAGACAAAGGAAACAAACTTGCAAGACGTTTTCGTCTTGTGAAGCAAGCCCATAGGGAAATCCGTCTTGCAAAGCAACTCAAAAAACGAAAAACTCTTTCGTTTTGCGAGTTTTTCGTCTTACGAGGCATTCGTCTTGCGAGGTACCACTGTAGAATGGGAATGAAAGTGAGGCCCACTTTAGAGATGTTGTGATGATCAGCTACTGATCCTTTTATTTTTATACTGTAAAATTATTGAAAAATAAACATTAACATTAATGAACAACAGTGAACACAATGGTGGAGTAGCAGCACTTTACTCAACTCTGGTCAGTTACGTTGCTGCTTCTTACTGGGAGGTAGAGGGGGAGGGGCACAGTGTCAGCATAGCCAAAGTACTAGATTAGCTCCACTAGCTTATTTGCTCCATGGCTACCTCTACTTCTTCCCCTTTACCTCCAAGTTAGCAGCAGTGACACAACTGACTAGTGGTCAGATGAGTGCAGCCACCTGTCTTGAACCCCCAGCCTACCTGATAGCAAGTCCCGCTGGTGTATACAGTATGCCAAGTTCAAAGTTCAACAGTCAGGAAACACAGTCCACAGATCAATCCACATAAGCAAAGTTCAAAGTCCAGCAGTCAGGTAACACAGTCCGGAGTCAAACCTGAAGCACAGACCCAAAGATGTCCCAGAGAATCCAAGCCGAGGTCTATCAACATGGGCAGTTGAGCAGACACAGCACCTCAGCTCTGTTTCTCTTTTATACATTGCACATTGATTGCAGCATCTGGGCTTCTTGAGGCATGTGACCCTCACCTGTTCTGAGCCTACTCCAGCAGAGGCTACACATCTCCTCCCAGAGATAGTGAGCCCAACCTGGGCAGCTAGGGAGCTGGGTTGTGGGCCCTTGCCTGCCTCAGCTTCCTGGAGTGCCCTGTTCACTTGCTCCCTATGCCTCAGAGCCTGCCTTGTTCATGGAGATGGGGTCCTCTCTGGCCCTGGTGAGGAGTCCTGTACTTCTGGTCCTTGCACACTGACCCCCCAACCCCTCACCATCCTCTGTCATCCTGTATGTACTTTCCACAACCCTAACCTCTCCTTCCCCATCCCTGACTTACCCTGGTAGGTCCTAGACACAACTGCACCCCTCGCCAGGATCCACTTCCTTCTCCCTGTTGTCCTGCCAGTTCATGACACCACCCCACTGTCTGCTATTGCATATAAATTGTTTAGATGTGCCTCTACATTTGTTTACAGAAGGAAGATAGTCAGCCTAGGCTCTGGAGAAGGGCAAGCCCATTCAGAAATTCATCCAGCAACCACAGACATTATACAGTGGTGCCTCGCAAGACGAAATTAATCCGTTCCATGAGGCTCTTCGTATAGCGGTTTTTTCGTCTTCCGAAGCAAGCCCATTGACAGCTTAGCGGATTAGTGCTATTAGCGGTTTAGCGGCTTTTAGCGGATCAGCTGATAAGCGGCTTAGGGCTTAGGAAAAGGGGGGGGGGGAGAGGAAAAAACCCCGCAGGAACTCGCAAGACATTTTCGTCTTGTGAAGCAAGCCCATAGGGAAATTCGTTTTGCAAAGCGCCTCCAAAACGGAAACCCTTTCGTCTAGCGGGTTTTCCGTCTTGCGAGGCGTTCGTCTTGCGGGGCACCACTGTATTTCTAGTCCAACATTCACCAACCTGATGCCCTCCAGATGTGTTGTACTACAGCTCCCATCAGCCGCTGATGGGAATTGTATTCCATCAACATCTGGAGGACACAAGGTTGACAAAAGCTGTCCTAGTCTGAATTTGAGCTGATGGTGGCATATAATACACGGAGCTATAATTCACCTTCCCCAAGAGTCACCTCCTTCAGCTTTGCTTACACAGCAGTGTTGTACTGGAATGTATAATTAAGTTTGATTGTATTTGTTTAGGACTCAATTGACATGAAAGTTTTCTTGTCCGCTACAGGTGTTAAATTAGCATAGCAAAGAAGAATGTTGCATTATTGACTGACGTTGTGAATAGCTGCTACGTTTGTCTTATATACACTGGTGCTTAGCAGAGATATGTCACAGACTGTGCTTCTTGCATTCCGTAGCCTTTGGGGCTCAATGTTTGACCACAACTGCCAACAACTGGTGCACCTGTTTGTGGCCTTGAGCCCACAAAAGGTTTGCTGGGACCTGTAACTCTGTAGGAGGGTTAAATACAGTGCTCAGAATTCTTTGAGAAATGTGCTTCAAATATGCTTTAAAGCTACAGTGGTACCTCTGGTTGCGAATGGGATCCGTTCCCGAGGCCCGTTCGCAACATGAAAAGAATGCAACTCGCAGTGGCACATCTGCGCACGTGCGGGTTGCAATTCGCCGCTTCTGCGCATGATGTCATTTTGCGCATCTGCGCATGCGGTGAAATCCAGAAGTAACCCTTTTCGGTACTTCCGGGTCGCTGCAGGATGTAACCTGAAAGAACATAACATGAAACGGACATAACATGAGGCATGACTGTATAGCGTACATGCAGCCCCAGTCATTCAGGGCTAGGAAAGACTCATTTCTGAAACCCTGGACAGCCATAGCCAATGAGTATTGATCGTCTTTATCTATACTAAGTGGGCTATAAGTTTGTCTACATATAGGGTAGCTTCCACTGCACTAAGAGCAGAAGAACAACGTATCTTATCTCTCCAGTCTCCAAGGAAGGAAAAGGGAAGAGACTAGATGTGTGTGAGAGAGAGGAATGGAGACTTGAAGCCAATATCGTAGACGGTATTATGCTTGTGCAGTGGTCCCTAAGGATCCTTCCAACACAGAAACTACATATGTTAGTGACTGGGTATGCTGCTGATAAGGGATGAGGGCCTGACTGCACAGCTGTCAGGGAGATGAATTAAATGGCACCCAATCCCAACTTTACAGGGCTGTAAGCCCATGTGGTTCCAACATCCCTTTCTTTTTCTCTGTGGACTGCTTTGGCTGCCTGTGAATGGCATATATACATGACCATCCATCCACAAACCATTTGGGGCACATGTGGTTTGCTGCAATGTTACCAGCCTCTCCCAGCTGAGTTTCTCCTCCCTCCTCCTCATTTTGTGACTCCCCAGAGCAAGGCAACTGCTGAGGTTAGAAAGGAAAGAGGGGTGCACACAAGGAGGGAGAGATGGCCTGGCAGAGATTAACATTCTAACTCACACACACCAGGAGGGGACAGAGAGAAAACTGTCAGAGAGTACAACAGAGATAAAAAGGCATGACAAATGAATGTCAAGAGGGAGAGTGGTACAATCTATATTAATGAGACTTGCTTGGGAAACTTAGGCAGAAGAATGCGGCCAAGGAGGAAGGGGCTCACATGACCCATGTTGGTCAAGCTAGAGATCAGTGCAGTGACGAGAAAAGGAACTGAATTTGCATTTCAGTGAATAACTAACTGGATCAGCAGTGCACAACCTTCATGGTGTGAGCAAAAGCCAATGGACTTTCAGTGAGATCTGATTAGTCATCAAGTGTTATTAGACTTTGCAGAGCTCTGCAATTTGCGATAATAAGGGGAGATAGTGTATCTCCTTGCAGCAGATCCTCTGATGGGAGCCAGACCCCACCATTCAGAGAATGGCAGGAGATAAGGAGTCGCTATTGAACGGGGTGGGCTGGGAGGAGGGAGGGCACACAGCAGCTTATAATTAGTCTCCTGCACTTACACTTTTTGGTGTCAGGGGAAAAATTGAAATAAGGTTAAATGATTTGTGAAAAGAGAAGCAGGGAGATGAAATCAGGAGTCCTCCATTTCATCTGTGTCTTTCCACTCCCCATTCTGTTCCAAGATCCTGGGCTTCTTTAGTTCCATGAGGCAATTCTGTTCTACGGCAGAAACACAAGCTCAGCCTGACAACATTTCTAGTCTGTGTAAATCCTCCCTCCTCAAAGCCTTGTAAAACTTTTCCAACAAAAAATGTTCTGACCCGTAAAAATACCAGCAGGATCTCAGGAGATTCATTGGCTTAGGAAGAACCATTAAGGAAGAGAAAGGGTTTTGCGATGCCTTAAAGACTAACAAATTTATTGTGGTGTAAGCTTTCATGGGCCCAGACCCCCCAAGGTTGTGCTACAATAAATTTTGCTGTCTTTAAATGTGCCACAGGACTTGTTGCTCTTGCAACCGCAAACTAACACAGTGAGCCGATGCTGTGGAATAAGGACAGCATTAAAAGTTTTGTTACACTTTCCAGAGGGGTAGTTGTGTAAGTCTATTGCAGCAAAAGAAAATGAAGAGTGCA
This sequence comes from Podarcis cretensis, assembly GCF_951804945.1. Taxonomy (NCBI): domain Eukaryota; kingdom Metazoa; phylum Chordata; class Lepidosauria; order Squamata; family Lacertidae; genus Podarcis; species Podarcis cretensis. Next base: position 33,357,874 of record NC_137185.1, on the reverse strand, counting down.
CAGAAGACAAACAGGTTTAGAGGGCATTTAGGAAGTTTTGGGACAAACATATGTAGTTAGGACTAAACTACATATGTTTTTACAACTCTGAATTTTAATTTATTTTAAAGCCAACTCTCCATCGGTACAAATACTGATAAATAGCAGGTGTGTGAGGACAGATCAGAAATGGGACCATAGCATGCAGGGAGAGGGTGTTACCATTTACCTACATAGAAATACACTTCTATATAAATACAGCTTCTGTTGGCCCCAGGAGGTAAACTTGATGAATTCAGAAAAATGTGTTGAATGCAAAATTACTCCATATACGAGATGGGGCTTTTGGAACAACTGCATTCTATCACAGTCCACACCATTGGGGGCGAGAAGCTAGTTAATAGTGGGGGGAACCTCTCTGGTTGAGATGGGGGACATTTCATTTGCTCCAGGTGCATGGTGAGGTGGACAGAATGATACCAACTGTAGATCTCTGCTAGTGTGTTTTATGGTATACTGTATGTGGCAAACTTGTTATTTTTATTATCAGTGGCTGGCTGCAGATAAGAGTGGGGTGTGCAGGTCTGTTTGTGGAGACTGGGAAACCACATTTTCATAGGAAATATAACAAAGTGATGTACAACTTAAAAACACAATGTGTGGTTGAGTCGATTGGTGAGATGGGTTGATATGCAAGAGGTGGATGCAATGCTTCCTGAATGTGCCTAAGTTGGAAGCAGTAGAACATGGTACAAATGCACCAGTCACAGTGGTTGTTACTTGCAGAAGTTAGGGGATAGGAGATAAAGCATACCATCGTGGAAGAATGTGGCACAGATATTTATGCATTGTTCCCCTTTTAGGCCTTTCCAGTAACTGTCAGATATGCAGTAGCTCTGCCACTGCACCCTCCAGTCTGGTAGTACAGTTTTGTAATACCAGGACAGTTCACAACAGGTCTATACTCATCTGTCATTTAATCATGGATGAGGAAACTGACCAGGCAAGCATCATTGAAACTTAGGAGGGGGTCCTAGATAGTGTTGATCTGAACCAGCTATATCTGACTAGGTAGCCTACGGGATGGGCCATTAAGGGAAACAAAGGAAAGGTGGCTCTGTGTGAGATGGCAACTGGGTGGGGCTCCTCCCCAGTTTACAGCTAGTTAGAAAGCGGAAGCCAGAGTCAGAGCTGAGTTGCCGTGCCGTGACCCAGAAGAAAAGCAGCAAGCTGGAGAGAGAGTCAGAACAACATTTGAGAGCCATGTTCGATTTCTGTTTCAATCAAGGTGGAGGCTATGGGAGAAACAAGACCCTCTTGGGGTGTTAATGCTGTGAGCCCCTCCATCGTAGGTTTAGGTTATATACATGTGTAAATAAACCATATATCATAAAGACACCACTGTCTCCACTGCACCTCATAGTCTCTAATGTGCCTCATTTCCAAAAACAAACACAAACCCTGGGTAAGCACATGGAACCACTGGAATTTTGCACCACTTGGAGACTGGGGTGGCATGCAACACTGGTGTCAGAAGAGATCCTTGGCACAGAATCAACACAGACTAATGGGCTGTGGTGTGTGTGTGTGTGTGTGTGTGTGTGATTGCCATAGTTCACAGACATTCTATCTCCCTTATTAGGAGACCTCTCTGCCTTGGAGGGCCTGCACCTGGTGCTGAGACATAGAGACAGGGTGGTATACTAACCACTCTGCTGCTCAGCAGCATCCCTTACTGAGTTGGTCATGGTCATGAGTGTGGTTCTGGAAGAGTGTGTATGTGACTGTGTATTTAGATCTGTTTGTAGCGTCCTACCTCTGGGTGTTTTAGAAGTCATCCTCTAGTTCTCCCTCCCCAGCTGTGCTTGACTAGTACCTGGCCTGCAAAGTGAGCTGAAATAGAAAGAGCAGGCTAATGTGTCTCCCTAAGCAGCACCAAACTCACTCCCCCTCCCCTTATGGCTCATGTGATTGATTCTTCTTGTGTGTATGGCGTGAGTGTGTTGGTTTTGTCATAGTTACAATTAATTAGCTAATTCTCCCAAACCAAATAGATGCATATTTATTGTTGCTGAGTGATCTCCACTACCATAATAGGTAAAAGGTAAAGGTACCACTGCCCGTACGGGCCAGTCTTGACAGACTCTGGGGTTGTGCGCCCATCTCACTTAAGAGGCCAGGGGCCAGCGCTGTCCGGAGACACTTCCGGGTCACGTGGCCAGCGTGACATCGCTGCTCTGGCCAGAGCCAGAGCCAGAGCCGCACACGGAAACGCCGTTTACCTTCCCGCTGGTAAGCGGTCCCTATTTATCTACTTGCACCCGGAGGTGCTTTCGAACTGCTAGGTTGGCAGGCGCTGGGACCGAGCAGCGGGAGCGCACCCCGCCGCAGGGATTCGAACCGCCGACCTTTCGATCGGCAAGCCCTAGGCGCTGAGGCTTTAACCCACAGCGCCACCTGCGTCCCCACTACCATAATAGATATGCATAATTTGTTGAGTTACTGAAATGTTAAATGTTTATGTTTTGATTCTGTGTCTGTGCAATAGGCTTCCCCATCTTAAGACCTGTGTGAGTGTAAGTCACTGGGTAAATACGCCGAGATGACCTTTGCCACTGTCTAAAGCTCTTACTTCATGAGGCTCCTAGAATATGTGTATGTGACACACGTTTCTATTGAGGAGGCCTGCTAACACATTGTGTGGGAGTCTAACCTTTGCAGCAAAAACAACACAGAGTCCCATGCCACCTGAAACACTAACAAATGTATTGTGGCATAGGCTTTTGCTCACCAGAGCTCATGCCATCAAACGCAATCTTTGGAATGTGTTCCCAAGGGAATAGACCCAAGAGGCTGGCAAAAAGCCATTTTCATTGATCTCTCTCACCTAAAAGCTCTGTCACTAAACCTTTGCTTGTCACACAGAGATCTATGCGGCAAAAGCTCTCTGGTCAGCAGAGCAAGACTAATTTACCTTTCAAGAAATAGCATTGGCCAATTGACAACTTTGGCCAATTCTAGCAGCAGAAATGTTAGATTTTTGTTGAAGGAAGAACCACTCAGCATTGGAAAAGAGTAACATTTAATAAACTTCATTCATTTCATTTATTTGTTATCCATATTCATGGGTTTTGTTTTTTGCTGCTGATTGTGGCACCAGAGATCCTTTTGACTGCTGCTTCCTCACAGTCACCATATTATCTTCCCCAAATGTCTTGGTCACTGCATCTTTCCAGGGCATTCTGGGTGATGATTGGGATGGTATGTCGGTCATGTTTTTTTGTAGAGGCTGACATTCCCCACTCACCCTCAAGAATGCTTTGGGATAACGAAACATTCAGGGTACTCTGTAAAAATAAACCAGTGGTCAAGAGTGTGGGAATGTTGAGGATAGTAGGAGAGGATATATTGATTAAATATTATCATTCTTCGCTCAAGTTAGTGAGCTAGTAGCAGAGCACATTTCTTTGTACACTGCAGGAAGCTAGTTGACGGATTCATGAGAATCATTTGAGTTAAGCAATCCAGTCTGGCTTATCCAGATTGGCTTGTTCCTGGTAAATCCCCTTTAGTTCCCTCTTAAAAACAATAAATAACGGCACAACAGACTTCTTCTAAAAGTAATGATAATGAGACCACATAACACCGGTCTTGAAAGACCTACATTGGCTCCCAGTACGTTTCCGAGCACAATTCAAAGTGCTGCTGTTGACCTTTAAAGCCCTAAACGGCCTTGGCCTAGTATACCTGAAGCAGCGTCTCCACCCACATCGTTTTGCCCAGATGCTGAGGTCCAGCGCTGAGGGCCTTCTGGCAGTTCCCTCACTGAGAGAAGCAAAGCTACAGGGAACCAGGCAGAGGGCCTTCTCGGTAGTGGCGCCCGCCCTGTGGAACACCCTCAGATGGGCGGGGTACAAATAATAAATTATTATTATTATTATTATTATTATTATTATTATTATTATTCAGTTCACAATAGGCATATGCATACAAGGCAGGCTTTCGCTTGTAGTTACAGAGAAAAGTGTGGGTTCATCCTGTGAGGGATGAGCCCACGTGCTGCTGGCTGAGAGCCAGCGGACAGCAAAAGGCAAAATAGAGAGAAGGGATCGAGAGAGAGAGAGGGCTGCATGACTGGCCCTTTTGTAGGGTCTGCCAGGGTCACACCCATCTACCTGGTTACACGCAGGGGGAGGATGCTCCAGACCAGGTGTGACAGGAATTCCTCCTGGCTGGAGCAACATTCCCCAGTGTGTCCACTCTGGGCAAACAGGAAATGTTGTATTTGACTGCTTCAGTGATGTTACATCCCACAAAGAGGAGCCGATTGCCAAGACAAGATAAAGGCAAGCCCTCGTCCCCCATTTGTTACAAAATGCATGCCACCTCTCCTTTTTTAGGGCTGTCAGAAGCCGCAATAGAAGCCACAGATCTGTGCCTAGCTCCCCCATCTGGTGACCCATAGGGAAGTCCCTGTAGCACCCCAGGTACCAGAATGACTCTGCACACCAAGGCTGACCATTGGCTAGCCTCTGCTCAACATGAATGCCTATAAAGGTTTCCTGTTCACTCTCAGATTTTGCACGGAGAACAATAGCCCTGACCAATTCAGACCGCTTATTCTCAGGCTCTGACACTTAGACATAAGCACCCACTCAATGGCTATGGCTCAGCACTGACATTCAGAGAGCAGGCCATGAGTAGACATCCTGAATACAATCCAACGCAGAATCAGCTGTACTTGAATTCAGTGGGTCAAAGTACACTCAACTCTGTGTTGGACAGGGGCTCAGTCTATAACGCATATGCACTATAGGCAGCATGCTAACATGCCATTAGCTATTATAGCTGCAAGTAAATAGATGTTACATAGGTCTGTGAAGATTTCTAAATGTACATTTAATTCAAGGTGTTCCCTGATATATATTTTCATTCCTCAAATTCTTTCTTTCTTTCTTTCTTTCTTTCTTTCTTTCTTTCTTTCTTTCTTTCTTTTTCTTTTTGCAAATTTAGATGAAAGTCCACAGCATTCACAAGGTTGGAAACAAAAATAAAAAATCAGGGGCTGTTCTGAGCAGAACAGGAATTAGTCAAAGTATCTGCCAATACTAATTATTACACTTTGATCTCTTCCATCCGACAAGGAGCTGTAAATGGCTGTAATGGTTCTAAGGGGGTTGCTCGTGCGTAAGTTGCCGCCACTCCTGGCTAGGTTGCCTGGTTGAACCCTTTCCCTCTGGACAGCCTTGCACTCGTGGCTGTCTCAGTCGCTGGCAGAATCCGTCAGTGGGCGTTTCTTGAACTTCTTCCAGCAAAGAAGTTCTTTGACGCCCAGTCGCCTCCTACTCTCCCTGCACGGAAGTCTTCTGCGCAGGGAGGGTGTGGGCAGCGGAGGACCTGTGCTCTTCCCGCTGGTCTCCGGTGAGGAGTCCAGGAGCCTTTTCTCTGATTCCCCCATCTGCCCCCCTTCTCCACTGGTGCTACGCTGATTTCCTTCCCCAGCTGATGGGCTGCCTCTCTCCCTACTGGGACCCTCTCCGGCATCCCTCTGGAGCCCTCTCTCCTCCTTTGGCTCCGATGGCAGTTCCCTGACAATGGCATACATGATATCCCTGCTTCTTTGCATCTCTCCGAGTTGAGTTAGGGTGAGAGTTAGGGACTTATCACCTGCATTGTTGAACAGAGGTTTGAACCCAAGTTTCCCCAATATGTTCAATGCTGTGTCCTCTACTCTGTCTACTAAGGCTCTAATCCTATATTTACTGTCTTAGGAGTACACCCCATGGAACTCAAGTGACTTAGCTCTGAGTAGATGTGTACAGTGGTACCTCGGGTTAAGTACTTAATTCGTTTCAGAGGTCCGTTCTTAACCTGAAACTGTTCTTAACCTGAAGCACCACTTTAGCTAATGGGGCCTCCTGCTGCTGCCGCGCCGCCGGAGCACGATTTCTGTTCTCATCCTGAAGCAAAGTTCTTAACCTGAAGCAATATTTTTGGGTTAGCGGAGTCTGTAACCTGAAGCGTATGTAACCCAAGGTACCACTGTATAGGATAGTGTTGTTAGCCACACTGTTAAAATGGGGGCAGCTTCTTGGACTTCAGATCTGTGCTGGCTTCCACCAGAAGAAAATTTGCAGTTCTCTCCATTGTGAACGAAATGCCTCTAGAATGTCTAATTGACAATTACCCAGTTTATTAATACATTGCTTCACACATATCAGAAGGTGGTGCATTTAACATAACATTTAACCGGATGAGCCCATTTCTCTGAGATGCAAATGAGATGTGTGAGTGCCACCCCTGGATGCAACCTTGGGAATATTCAAAGCACAGACAATTGCGCTCATTTGAATCAGTTAATTTTCTGATATTAATGATTACATTTGAAAAGAGCAAGACAGTGGGGGGTGGAAATGTAGAATGAAGAGGGACAAAGAGGGCTCAGTGGGATTACTAATAAAGAGAGGAATGGGCAGGGATGAAAATTATTCATGTGTACATGCTGCAAAGCATATTGTAGGAAAAATGCCTAGGATTAAAAAATCATGATCACAAATCACACAATGCAATCTAGGCTCTTTTTCATAATTCTAATATAATAAGGGATGCTTTTTTAAAAAAACAAAACCTTTCATTTTCCTGTGAAGAGATAGTTTGTGTGAATAGTTCCACAACACTATGATTTGAAAGGATAGCATGAATTGAGTGTTAATATGTTCCATACACACATAGGAACTCAAGAGTTGTATTCAGTTGAGTTGCTGGCTTTAAAAAATCACATTTCTAGCTGTCAGGGTAAATTGTGAATAAATATTTAAAAGTGTAGATGATTTTTCCAAAGCTGGAAGGCCTGAACAAAATTGGAACCTTTGTCTTTAGAACTGTGAAGGCTTTCTTAAGTTTAAATGTAAGATCCTATAGAAACAGGTATATTTGTGAACCAGCAACAATGTTTTACCAAAGAAACTTTCTTGGGATTCAGAATTTTTGGCACAAGCAAAATTAAAAGCCTTTAATGCTGCTTTTATTCATTAGCGTTAGCACTGTTTTCTGATCATTCCGAGCCTCTGAAAGTAGAAGTTCAGAGCTTTACCAGAATCACTGCCCAGGACCCTGAACTTTCAAAGCAGAGAGTAGCTTTGGGGACATCATCTGGAGTGGCCTTCGCCAACCTGGTGCCAGCATGCTGCATCAACATCTACATCAACACAAAGTGTGAAAGTGTGTCATCCTTTCAGGTAAACAGGTCCACCTGATAACTTACTTCAAAGTGTCTCTTGAATGTGCAAATTCTGAGCAAGAAAGTCTGCCCAGTGTGGTGTAGTGGTTAAGAGCGGTAGTCTCGTAATCTGGGGAACCGGGTTCACTTCCCCGCTCCTCCACATGCAGCTGCTGGGTGACCTTGGGCCAGTCACACTTCTCTGAAGTCTCTCAGCCCCACTCACCTCACAGAGTGTTTGTTGTGGGGGAGGAAGGGAAAGGAGAATGTTAGCCGCTTTGAGACTCCTTAAAGGGAGTGAAAGGCGGGATATCAAATCCAAACTCCTCCTCCTCCTCCTCTTCTTCTTCTTCTTCTTCTTCTTCTTCTTCTTCTTCTTCTTCTTCCCATTGCTTATTTTATCAAAGAGCTCTGCTGCTCTATTAAGCAATTTGCAAACTCATAAAGGACACATTTACTTGCCTACAATGAACCATGTTTGTAAGGCTTCTCTCTAGTTTCCAAACCTGGCAACTAATTAAAGATCAACTAACAGTTTGTCTGTATCAGATTTTTCTTAACATCTGTGTGGATTCAACTGCTGCTTTCAGAGCAAATTCACTTCCGTTCCAGAATCTATAAACAATAATGTCTAATACTGAAACTCATCCCTCATACTTTGAGATACCTTTATCTCTCAGGGTGGCTACTATGGTTATTTTACCTACACTATAGAGCCTTGCTAAATAAATTACAAGGGAGATGAAATAAGCATTTATTTTAATTAATCCCTTTGAACTAGCAGGATTCCAAGCTGCACAGATCCCTTTCTTCATCAGTCTCAAATTAAAATAAGGGTGGAAATTAACAATGTATTTCTGCCTTTTATGACAGTGGGAAATGCATTAATGCTAATATGCTACTTTAAACAAGCCCTTCTTATGAATGGGTGCAACAGTTAGCATATGTGAACTCCCCAACATTATTTAAAATCTATTTTTAATGGATATATCACCCTATATAAATTGAATTACGTGCAATGTATAATCACATAAAAATATAATTAACAATGGACCTATCCTGTCCAAACTATAGTTTTAAAAAACCAACTAGCATTATCTAAAAACCTTAGGTGAACAAAAGGGTCTTACCCTAGTGCCTGGAAAATAAAAAAGCAAGAGCCTTTTGGATCAGGGCAGTGGCCTATCTAGACCGGCATCTTGTTCTCACAGTGACAAGCTTAATATTTATGGGAAGCACACAAGCAGGACCTAATAGTACTCATCCCAGTCACAATTCTCAGCAACTAGCATTCATATGTACGGCCTCCAACAGTGGAGGTATAATGGTTAATAAGCCACTGATAGCTTTATTCTCCATGAATTTGTCCAATCCTCATTTAAAACAATCCAAGTTGGTGGTCATCACTGCCTGCTGTAGGAGCAAATTACATAATGAACTATGCATTGTGTGCAGAAGTAGCTTTTTTTTTGTCTCCTTGGGGAGAGAGCTCCACAATGGGGGAACCACAGCAGATGTCTTCTGACCACTACCTGCCTCTCTTCTGATAGCAGTGTCATTAGAGAATGCCACCAGCAGATGACCTCTGTACGTGGGCATGTTGATAGAGCAGCAGGTATCCCTTGAGATACCTGGGTCCAGTTAGGTCTTTATAGGTTAGCGCTAGCACCTTTATATCAGACTTGGAAATAGATCAGCAGCCACTGAGGCTCTTTTAATATGAGCAAGAGGTGGACTGGGTGTGTAGTCCCACATTGCAGTCCAGCTACTACATTTCTGTACCAACTGCATTTTCTGAACTGTCACCAAAGCTGCACAGGCAATGCTGACAAGTCTTGAAATACTGTATGCAACTTACATATCTAATTAATTAATTGTCTAGGTTATAGGCAACTAATAGGGTGCAAAAATGGAAGCTTCGGGTGCTCTTTACAAGCCTTTTGTAAGCACCCAATTGAAAGCCCCTCTTTGAAAGTGCCCAATTGCCCGATGGCACTGTGATGTCAAGTTTGGCCTATGGGCTAGGATCTGGCTGACAGAGCCAAATAGGTTTCATGCCCTTCGCCTAGGCTGATGCTTCTGCTCTGGCATGGATTGCTGTGCCGGACAGCTCCCCTGTTGCTTTAAGCAAACTTTGCTATAGACTGCGCTTTGCCTAATGGGTTAGCTCCGCAACCTTTCCAGTATAACGGAAATGCTCAAGGCTGCCAATAACAGAACCCAAAGTGTTTTGAGACATGTACCATTCTTTCCCACTTCGGGGATTTATCATGGCAAACACAACCGCTGTATAGATGATGCAACTGTTCAGTTTTTTTTGGAAAACAGACACAGTGACTCAAGTGATCAGCACAATTCAGATTTCAGTACACTGCACCTTACTGATGAGAAAGGAACTCACTCTGCTTTGTGTATTTCAATTAACTGCATGCAGTCTAGTTTTGCCTGCATTATCCAGCATATTATAGAATCTGAAAGGCATGAAGTAAGGAAGATGCACCAGGAAATCCCCAATAATTTCATGCTCTGGGAACTACAAAAACCAAGTAGACTTATCATCATTGATGCTCATGCCTTAATTTCATGTCTCTCTCAATAAGAAGTCTCAGAATAGATAGTTGTTAGCCTGCCTCATCACTTATCCTTTCGTTTAGTGAAACATGGTGTTTATCAGGCACCCCTTGATGAAAGAAAGCGTGGGGAAGGTTTGGGGGGTGGAGAGAAAGCAACTTGGAACAAGATGATTGATCAGAGAAGCAATTGTTCTGCTTATTACATTTAGAAGAGCAAGACTGGAAGAAGTGGAATGTCAACGCCAATCCCAAATGTACAAACATCAGCTTCTTGGACTATGCTGACATGTCTATTAGTTCAAAAGCTCCATACAACGTGAACACATTACTAAGCACTTATTGACCAGCTCACATCTATCCACCCAGTGGGTGATAAGAAATGTCTGCATCTTTTGACCCTTTATCTTGTTGCACCATGATGGCTGCATTAGCGGACTAATTTCAGTGTCAGGACTGATGTGAGATAACAAAGGAAAACATGTCACCCAAAAGCTAAGATGGAGTTTCTCTTGGGATATGTAGCAGGCAGGCATTAAAAACAACTACACACCACTTCTTGTACTAAGAAAAGCAGCTTTTAGGATCAACAGCATGTCATTTCCCCTTTTGAAGCTGGGAAGTTATCTGAGGTTACATTGGGCCTTTACATTTCTGCAAAATTCTTAGCTGTAAGATACATTATTCTGCTAATATTTATTTATTACTTTTATACCCTGTCTTTCTTCTATTATATGCAGTGTGCATGGGATTCCCAGGTAGATGGCATCTCTGGAACTTCAGGTATCCCCATACACAGAGCAGGACAACGCAGCAGATCTCCATACCACTGGAAACCCTGAAAAGCTGTTGGATCTAGACATTGCTGCCACAGGATTGGAAGACACACCACAACAGCTGCATGGGTTCCTGACTTGCTCTCAGGTCACCCGCTCAACATTCACAGGATCAGAGGAGACAGTCAACCGGGGAAGAGCTTCAGGGCCACCACCACATATGAAATTAACTCAGGATAGGGAAGCTCATGAAAACACCTATCCTAATCAGGAAAAGGTTGGAGCCTCCAGCTCATATATCATAGACTGAGTTGCTTCATTTCCTGAACCAGAGGAACAGGCAGTGGTTTCTCATCCTGACACTAATCAAGACCATGACCTATTTAGCTTTGGCAAGCATGTTCTGGGACCATATATAAAGTAAAATACATAACAGTGAAGTATCTGAAGCTAGGAAACATGCCCAGTAATTTACACTCAGGAGTCATACATCCAAGTCAAGAAAGCAACATGCAAATCTCCTCGGAAGATTTTCCAGTGCATTTCAAATTTTGAATCTGTATTTCATTCTGGTGGTCTGTTTTTCCCAGGTCATTCCTACCCCCATTTACCCCAAGATAATAATGGGTCTGCCTTCATTTTTATTTTTTTTAAAAAACATGGGCCTTGAAGTGAACTCGAATTCCCATTTGCCTGAGCCATGCCTGATGCACCTGACAATGATGATTCTTACCTTCGATTTAAGTTTTCTGGATCCTACTGGCATTCAGAATATAAAGCCTCCTATCTTGGCATCTTTGGGCCTATGTATTATTCATGGAGTCTCTTGTTCTTGAGCAAGTGAAGAAACCAAATAAATATTAATTCCAAAGTAATACAAAGCCTTCCATTTCTCCTGCAGCAGCTCTCGTTGCTCCAGGGACACAGGAGAATCCACCACGCGGAAAAAGTAGAAATAAATTACCTGAAAATAACACGTTATCAAACAATTATCAAAACAATTATTCTCCACTGTAATAGAAATGAACAGTCACGTTACACTGGAATATTAAATGCTGTGCAAGGTGACAAGTGGGGAGTTCTGCCAAGTGCCTTTATTAAAAGATTTCCTTAAATCACTGCTCTGAATTGGTCTGCTTCCTGACAGGACAAATTCAGCAATAAATCAGTGAAAAGCAGAAATTGTTACTATGTTATGGTATGTGGAAGCAACTGTCACTTGAGCCCTTGACCAGTGACCTTAACTGGCTCTCGTTATCATGGCTTTCAACTATTAAAGCCATACAGATTTTTTTGAAAATCTTAGCTATAGCTGATGATAGTTATGTGTTTGATCCAAAGTGTTATTGTAAACTTTAAAGATACATAACAGAGTGATGGCTATGTTAGCCTGTTGCAGCAAATCCTTAAAAGATTATTAAATTTATTATAATAGAAAGGAGCCTTTTGTGGGTCAGAGCCTGCTTTATCAGTTTTTTGAAGTGTTGTCCTTAGGCCCCAAGTAGTTCAATCTGTTTGTTTTTAGCCATTAGTCATAGGAAAACACTGCCTGCCCACCCCACCACAGCTAAAAGAGAAGAGATGGAAACTATTTCAATCTACTTTCAATCAAGGACTATACCTTAATGCATTCTTGACCCGGAAACTACAACTAATCCAGAATTCGGCAGCTAGACTGGTGACTGGAGGCGGCTGCCGAGACCACATAACACCAGTCTTGAAAGACCTACATTGACTCCCAGTGCGTTTCTGAGCACAATTCAAAGTGTTGGTGTTGACCTTTAAAGCCCTAAACGGCCTTGGCCTAGTATACCTGAAGCAGCGTCTCCACCCACATTGTTTTGCCCAGATGCTGAGGTCCAGCGCTGAGGGCCTTCTGGCAGTTCCCTCACTGAGAGAAGCAAAGCTACAGGGAACCAGGCAGAGGGCCTTCTCGGTAGTGGCGCCCGCCCTGTGGAACACCCTCCCATCAGATGTCAAAGAGATAAACAACTACCTGACATTTAGAAGACATCTGAAGGCAGCCCTGTTCAGGGAAGTTTTTAATATGTAACATTTTAATGTATTTTTAATCTTTGTTGGAAGCCACCCAGAGTGGCTGGGGAAACCCAGCCAGATGGGCGGGATACAAATAATAAATTATTATTATTATTATTATTATTATTATTATTATTATTATTATTATTATTGGGACGCGGGTGGCGCTGTGGGTAAAACCTCAGTGCCTAGGACTTGCCGATCATATGGTCGGCAGTTCGAATCCCCGCGGCGGGGTGAGCTCCCATCGTTCGGTCCCAGCTCCTGCCCACCTAGCAGTTCGAAAGCACTCAAGTGCAAGTAGATAAATAGGTACCGCTTTATAGCGGGAAGGTAAACAGCGTTTCCGTGTGCTGCGCTGGTGCTGGTTCGCCAGCTGCAGCTTCGTCACACTGGCCACGTGACCCGGAAGTGTCTTCGGACAGCACTGGCTCCCGGCCTCTAGAGCGAGATGAGCACGCAACCCTAGAGTCGGACAGGTCTGGCCCGTATGGGCAGGGGTACCTTTACCTTTACCTATTATTATTATTATACATCAGGGACAGTCAATTATGTTCTAATAAGTCCACTTTAGACTTAGCTAACAGCAATAAAAAATGTAGCAATGCATTTCCTTAAAATAATTATTAAAAAGAATTGCCCAGTTTTTAAATATTCAGTTTAAAAAGGAAGAGGAGAAGACCAGATTAAAACTAGCACTGTGATAAGTGCAAATTGCAGCTATGGATTTTCACTGGGGAAATGGGGAAAAGGAGTGAAGTGGTCCCAAGTAGCTTTTTTGAAAAGTGAAATGAGTTAGGACTCAATTTAGTTGTGCAACTGTCTTTTTCCTTTTTGTTTGTGGTTTCTACATTTTTATTAAATCTTCTCAATGGTGTAAAAAAAAAAAAAAAAAGGTGATCCCTCCCTTCTCCAGTGTCATGATCCTGATCATATTTGGTGACCCTAACTGCACTTTTGAAAGTAGCAAGTGATATGATCATAGATCTCCTGGTGTCAGATCAAGTTGTGCTCTTAATGTTCATGGCCCTGGTGAACCAGCATTGGGAGTCAAGAATGTCAGCAAACCTTTAAGATAGGGTATTAACTTTAGGTGCAATAAACCACTGAAAGGAAGAGGGGATTTCACATCCGGGTCAAAGAATAAACCCACCAGCATTCTTGAACACAAACTCTTTGAGTTTTATTATCAACACACACACACACACACACACACACCCCACAAGGGGAATCATTGATGTTACACAATATTTTGTCATTACCCACAACAATTTCTGTACATCTATAGCAGTGAGGGCAAACCTTTTAGAGACCAAGTGCCCAAACTGCAACCCAAAACCCACTTATTTATCACAAAGTGCCAACACGGTAATTTAACCTGAATACTGAGTTTAGTTTAGAAGGGGAGGTTGGCGCAGCCATGTGGAGAGAGAGTGGAGCAATACAGTGGTACCTTGGTTTTTGAACAGCTTAGTTCTCGAACTACTCGGAACCCGAAAACTTCAAACCCGGAAATGAGTGTTCAGGTTTTCAAACTTTTTTCGGAAGCGGAAAGTGCTCTGTTCTCAGTATAACTTCCGTTTTGATTGCCACACTTCCGTTTTCAGAGTGAGGGAAGGCAGGCTGGGCGGCAAGCGAGCAGGCAAGGGATATACCCTGGCCGGAGGGTGTGTAAAGGCTCAACCTCACAGCAGCAGGAGGAAGGTGGCTGCTTGGAGCTCTGGGTGGCCCACCAATGCATCAGCATGCTTCTGAGCACGTGCACAGCGCTGCGCCCTCCCCACCCACAGCAGAGGCTCCCCAAGGGAAAACACGCACCCTGGAGGTTGTGGCTCCGTTTTGCACACACACACCCCAATGCCCCATCCAAGGTGCTTCTACTCAGACACAAGTTGAGCTGAGGACTTGATGCCCTCGCCTGCTGCCGGCTCTGTGCTGGGGCAAAAGTGTACGTGCCCACAAAGAGAACTCTGAGTGCCTCCTCTGGCATGTGTGCCATAGGTTCGCCACCACTGATCTACAGAACTTCCTTAATCACACTTCCAGATTAATGTTGAGAGTCCTCCCACTCTTTCATGGTTACTACACACATTTACTTTATGAATAATTCCACACAGTGCCAGTTATACAAAGTATCTGAAAATAACCCAAGCTTGCAGATATTATCCTGGAGACAATGATGCATCCATTTCATATAGAGCTGTAAAAACCACCATCACATGCTGCTTTTGCTAGTACATTGCACAGGAGCTACTACTTTGCACAAGAGTAGTGTCAGTGTACTAATGCTAGTCAAAGATCACCAGTATCGAAGCAATGATTCTTCAACATCAACTTCATTGGACTGGCCATGTTGTGAGAATGTCTGATTATCATCTTCCAAAGCAACTACTCTATTCCAAACTTAAAATGGAAAGCGGAATGCTGGTGGTCAACAAAAGAGGTTTAAAGACTCTCTCAAGGCAAATCTAAAAAAATATATAGTATAAACACCGAAAACTGGGAAACACTGGCCTGCAAGTGCTCCAATTGGAGAACAGCCTCATGGACTTTGAAGATGCTTGAACTCAGGACAAAAGGGAGAAACGTGTTAAGTGGAAGGCAAGTTGCCAAACTCTCATCATGATCTATTCCCACCTGGAAACCTATGACCCCACTGTAGAAGGATGTGGGGATCCAGAATTGGCCTCCACAGTCACTTATGGACTCACTGTTAAAACTGTGTTCATAGAAGACTACTTTGGCCAGGGAGGAGTCCCAGTGGCCAGAAAGAGAGGCATGGGGCCCCCCATTTGGCCACTGGGCTTGAAGTGTCCCACCCCCGAGTTAGATGGTGGGGTCCCTGAAATGCTCTCACCTTTGAGTTGCAGGGTAGGATTTACCCCCTTGCTGTATTCAGGAGTTTGGATCAACTTCTGATTAAATTCCAGATAGCCATTCTAGTCTGTTACAGCAAACACACACATGAACACACACACATACACACACAGAGAGAATTTGACTAACAGATTTCTTATGGCATAAGCTTTCATTGACCTGAACCCACATTATCAGATGCATGAAGTGTTGTCCTCATAAGGAAGATAATATCTATAGTGACAGACGAGATTCAGAACACATGCAGGTAATACAGGAAAAATGAGAACAGTGAGACCAAAAGGCAATGAAATGCAAGAATTATTTGTTATTAAAGAAATCTGATCATCTCATGTTCATTTTCTTCCTTTCCAGTCCTGTTATGCAGTTTTGTCTAGCTTCAGTTCCACATAATCAGGAGTAGACTGATTAGCAGTTTCAATTCAGTCGCCAAGGCTAGATGCAGTGTCTCTGTTATCTACCCTCTTCCCATCCAGCCCCCACATTCTTGCATGTATCCTGCTTATTGAGTGTGAAATTTAATGAGCTCCAGCCAAATGAAGATGATTTCGAAATGCGTTCACTCTGGTTGTGTCATCTTGCTCAACTCAATTCAAGCCTTCTGTAAAATGCTCCCTGTGACAGATGTTTACCGCTTCGCTCCAATCTCACTCCTCCAATTTACTTTGTCATTCCCACTGTAGACAAAGGTTGGCCTATCAAATAAGTTTCATTTATTTGTGCTTAGCATGCATAATGCTTATTTTCTTTTGTCTTATCACTGTTTATCCAGATTACTTGTAGCATGTTAACGTGTATTCTGGTTAATGCTATTCAAACAGAGCCTATTGGGCTGGATTCTTAAGCAATCAAGTTCACAGACAACAACTTGGAAGAAATTGCTTCCAATGTATATAAGACAAGCAGGAAATTGAAGGCTTCTCTCAGTGAGGCTGGAAACCCCCAGTTCTTAGAAAAAGCTTTATGAAAAAATACTTTTACTCCAAAGGACTCTATGTGACTTTTCTGCTTTGTATAATGTCTGGTCATAAATGTTGGTGGCAAACAAGTATTAAGTTGTAGCCAGCAATGTGGAAATACTTGTAAATGAAATGGAAGGCAACAAAGGAAGTGTATTTAATATTTCAGCTGCACCAACTATATACTTGGAAGGAATTCCTCCATGTTGCCAAGTCACAACATAAGGATAAGGAAATAGCTTTATACCAAGTCAGACTATAGCCCCTTTTAGCTCTGGATCATCTACTGATAATGCATCTGTTGTGTTTCAGAGAAGGTTATTTCCTAGCACTATTGGAGATAGTGAACTAGGAATCTTCTGTATACAACACACATGCTCCATCACCAATAGCTCCTCCTTAAGGATCTGGACCACGACTAGGAACAAAGGACACTGACTCATTCCCAATGAAACCATTGGTCCATCTAGCTCAGTACTATACTAGCTACACTGGACATATTTGCGTGTAATGCTAAGGCAAAAACTATGGTTTAGTGCAAATGCTGGCTCTCAGAAAGAGATTGCAGCAGTTTTGTTCTTGGCTACAGGTTAAGGAGGACAGAGTTTAACCACATTATTGGGTTCTGACAACACACTAAGCCAAATGTTGGCTTGGTGACTGTAATATGCAGGGTCAAAGGAATCAAGCAGGAGCAAACTGTTGCAAGCAGCATCAAACATTTCTTGAGGTGGTGGGATATAAAGAGCCAAAACAAATAGATAAATATGCTGTCAGTTAACTGTCAGAATTGCATCTGACAGAATGGAAAGATGACATTAAAGACAAGTTCAAGAGTAGTGTTCACTCTGAGTAAATGATCTAGATGAATACATATAAATCACCATGAAACAAGAAGCATGTTGTTGGACTGTCAACTCTTCTCAGCCCCAGCCTGCATGGGTAACAGCCAGAGGTGATGCGAGTCCAATGATGTTTGGAGGGCTACTTGTTCCCAACCCTGCTGCAGGCCAAAGAGAGAACCTTAGGCGATATGGAGCTGCCTTGGTGCCTTGTATCCATGTGCAATAAAGCTTGTCTCCTACATGAAACAGTGGAAAGCCCCAAATATGACACATTCACAAAACTCTGCACCTGGAGCTTAAATGACATGGACAAAGAACACACCTTTTATCCTCAGTTAAACAACGTTGAAACTTTTCCTTCCTGCGCCGCAATATTCATTATAGTTAACATAGTGTACAATCCTCACACACAAATATGCAGCAAAAGAATGGAAACTACATTCTTAAGCCACCCTAACTCAAAAGTGTATTTAAAGGGTTTTAAGACATGATTAATCTGTGATGTTGAATATTATGCCCTAAAGCACCACTGAGCCACCTCCTGAGACCCATTCCTGAGTGGCAGTGCGGAAACATTGGGACCTGCCAAGCTCCTATAGCTGGATTATTATGAGACATCCTCAGGACATCAGCATCAGTCCCAGCATGAACCAGGACCAGATGACCTGGGACAGCCTAACATCTAACATGGTGTCTCAGGTAGTTCTAATGATATCTTTGCTCCTGCAAAGAAGCAAAGGAGAATGGAAGGATATCATCACATAGTTAACGTTCATGTCTGAATTTTAAAACTATTTCATATTGTTTTATTTATTGCATGTCTTGTAATTTTACTGCATCTTTATTTTGCATTGATATTATTTATTTCATGAAAGTTATATACCGCTTGAATGTAAAAAGCCTCAATGCGCTTTACAGAAAGATAAAGCAAGGGGAGGGGGGAATCACAACCATACTCTATGCAGAAGTTAAAATACTAAAACAGATTAAAATTACCTCAACTTTCTAAGCCTCTGGGTAGGTTAGTGGGCACATGTGGGGTAAGGCAATCTTGTAGATAAACTAGTCCCAAGTTGTTAATATGCATTACTGTTGTTCATGCTTTGAGGGCCTTTGAGCCCAAAAGGAACATATAAATAAACCATACAACACCATAGCTAGGGCACCTTGAGGCAATCCCAAAGATCTTACTGAAATGCAGTAGATCTGATATGCTTCCACTGGATTCATCCTACAGTTCTCGAATCCCCACAATCAACATGAATCATTATCATAAGCACAGTCAGGATCAAGCTTTCACTAGTACTTCAAGGTGGGGGCGAGGCCAACAGGGAATAACCAGGCTGAGTACAGTGGTACCTCGGGTTACAGACACTTCAGGTTACAGACGCTTCAGGTTACAGACTCCGCTAACCCAGAAATAGTACCTCGGGTTAAGAACTTTGCTTCAGGATGAGAACAGATATTGTGCGGTGGCAGCAGGAAGCCCCATTAGCTAAAGTGGTACCTCAGGTTAAGAACAGTTTCAGGTTAAGAACGGACCTCCAGAGTGAATTAAGTTCTTAACCCGAGATACTTTGATTTTCAGCTGCTGTGTGGAAGCTACTGATGCAATAGGTTCATAGTCCTACTCCTAGTCTATTGTACTCCTGGACAGTTCCTGCTCAGCAATAGGTATTCTGACTGCTGATATTGCTGGAGAGCTCCCTTGCCTGGTTCAGAAGACATGAGGGAATCTGCTTCTCTGTAGTGCAATGCTACAACAATGTAGTATTAGCATGTGTGCCATATAGATCCAAGGCTCACACACACGACACTGCAACATTGGTTTGCATTAAAAAAATGTGGAGGTTAACTGCTGCCTTACCTGATATTCTGGCCCGGGGCGGGGGGCAGGGAACCCAGCTGGAGGCATCTCCTATCTTCTCTTCTAAACCCACTGTTTGATTATTGTCCAAACCCACAGATTCAAGAGTACAGAAGCACAAGCTGCATGCACCTGACTTTGTGCACGATCATGGCCATAGGGGTGTGTAAGGCTGTATTCTTTAAGGATACACCAGGCTTCTATGCTGATAAATTAAGAAATTAAATAATTTTGCATATAGCCAATTTACATTTTTGCAGCTTCACTTTGATTTACAATGAACTCCCTCTCTTATATACTCTAAGGCTCTTTAGGCAGAACCACAACTCAATGGTAAAGCACACAATTTACACGCAAAGTAGTCCCAGTTTCAAGCCCCCACATCTCCAAGTGAAAAGGATCTCAGATATCAGAAGATGAGAAAGACTCTCTGCCTGAGACCCTGAAGAACCACAGAGAAGACAATATTAGTCGAGAACATTAATCTGATCTCATATAAGGGAACTTCCTATGCTCACAAGTTCCTTAAACATGACAGCTCTGGCTAAGATCTGACCATGAAGATTTCTGTGCATTCATCTGAGGACTGGCCCTGGGTTGATTGGGTTGGATTAAGAGAAACCTGAGAATGGAAACCTGAGAATGGTAATACTACATTGAAAAGAACATAGGAACTTATAACGCAGGAAGCTGCCTTACCCTGAGTCAGCCTGCTAGTCCATTTAGCTCAGTAGTGCCTACACCGACTGGCAGCAGCTCTCCAAAATTTTAGACAGGTTTCTGTCCTAGCCCTACCTAGAGATTCTGGGGATTTGACCTGGGACCTTCTGCATGAAAAACAGATTATCTTCCACTGAGCTTCAGCCATGTTATGTCTGAACATAATATCCTTATCATTTCTCGATGGATAATCTTGTATGCAGACCCAGCAGGAACTGAGGATGTCATTCATGGCATTGTTCCCAGAAAAGTTATGTTGAGGAATACCCAAACCCAACATAACTCTTCAATGTATATATGATCATGGGACCACTTCAAAAAATCTCATTACATGCGCACCAAATGTCACCTCAAAATCAGAGCTGAAGCATTTCAAGAGCAAACATGGCTTGGCATAAGGGGTCGATTTCCCTTACATTTACAGATGTGAATCAAAAGTGACACTTAATGGATTTAAGTCACTAATTTACATCAGGTGCACTCCATGCCATATAATTTACACAGAAAGCCAAAGTTGCAGGATGACTGTGTGAGTCACAACAGGACTAGCTGTGTCCTTCTTTTGACTGTTAGTTTTCAATTATTCTAGCAGAGGCATCTTTTATGAGGAAATTAGGTGCCACTTATGGACATTGGAACTGGAGCAATCGTTAGACCAGATGCCCCGTTGATCAAGCTGGAAATACAATTCCAGGCAGGTTTGGCTTCCTTGTGTCAAGACAAACAAAGAAATGTGCTTGTCCCTTGCAATAAGCTGCCCGATTTGTCCCCATTAATCTGCTCAGCAAACAGCAAGGCTGGGGATCTGGCTGTGAATGGCCAGAAGGTTGTATTCTTGTTAGTAGATTTATTACAGGAGACATCACCGCTAATTGTCCCTTTATTCTGTGATTAGTATTTGTTTGCTCAGGGCTTTCCAAAAGGAGGTTAGCTTCTCTTGTCAGATGGTTTACATAGCCTTTTCCCAAACATCACTCCAAGCAGTAGTGTTAGCATTGGGAGTGCTAATCCTCTTTGATCCCCCTGAGTTTTTTTTTTTTAATCTGTTCAAACCGAAGGAAGTCTCTCTCCTCCTCACATGCTGGTTCAGGCAGTATTTTCACTTCATTAAAATTTTAAAGATTGACAGTTGACTTATCATTTTCTCCATCTTTTGCACTCTCGGAAATTTGCCAGGCCATTGGCTCAGATGTGTCAAAGGCATCTGCACATATTGCATCCAGATGCACGTGGGAAAGCTTGTGTATGATCTCTCTCTATATATATTTATCTGAAAGGGAAAGAGTGGTGCTTTTAATGTTGCAAGCCAGCTATCTTTCTGGGCGCTTACACATGTTAAAATATTTGCATGGAAGTGGTCTGCATGTGCATGCATAAGAAGGCTCCTGATAATTTATATCCTCCAGAGGACTGGGCTCTAGTCCACGAAAGCTCACACCACAATAAATCTGCTAGTTTTTAAAAGTGCCACAATATTCGTTATGATTTATATATGTGTGTGCTTAATTGATGTGATATGTGCAATATCTCTCTCTTTAGGACCTATGCGTGTTAGAACATTTCTATGTAATGCAGTTTTCTATATTAACTGTGTACTCTATGATCTCATATACATATGAAAGAGATTTTGGTGTGACTGTCATAAGTCCAAAATCAATCTGGTAGAGTTGTCCTTCTAATCCTCTAAGGCTCAGTTCAGAGGTAACAGGAAACCAGTTTCCCACTACATAAATAAGTCCTACAGTGCACCTGGGGCTCACACACTTTCCCCTCTGCGGAGAAGGGGACTGATTTTTTATTTATTTACTGCATTTATAACCCCAACTTTTTATCCAAGGAACAAGGTGGAGTACTTGGTTCTCCCCCTATTCATTTACTCCCAGCAACAACTCTGTGGGGTAGGTTAAGCTGAGAGGCAGTGACTAGCCCAAGGTCATCCAGTGAGCTTCATGGCTAAGTGGGGATTTAAATCCTGGTGTCCCAGGCCCTACTCTGGCACTCTAGTCACAACACCACATGGACTCTCTTCTGTTTTGGGTTTTTTAATTACCACAGCAAGTGGCATATGAAAGAGAACTAGAGGGAAGGGGTGAGCACACAGGTCTAATGCTCAGGCTGGCTCATTTACATCCGATCCAGAGCAAAGTCTCTGCCCTTTGGGTGATATTAATATACAATGATTAGGTTGAGGTAAAGTAAGACTGCACACATATCATACATTTAAAGCACATATTCCCCAAAAGACGAATCATGGGAACTGTACTTTACTCAACCCCCTAGTTACAATTCCTAGTACCCTCAACAACAACTACAGTTCCCAGGATCCTTGAGGTTTGTGTGTGCTTTAAATGCATGGTTTGTACACAGCCCTTGTTTCAATCAATCCTTAATGCTGTGTTATTTGCTAGCAGCAGCCCACCCAGTGTTTAAAATCCAAAGAAGCGGGCAAAATGTTGAGATATAGAGGGAGACTAACTAATTTGGTTACAGAAATCTGTGCTCTTCTCATTGTTTGAACTCAAAGTCCAGTCAGCTTTTCTTTGACCAATGACTCCATCCATTAATTTAGTAGCATAAAGTCCAGAGGTCTTTTGAGGCTCAGAGAGTGAAACCTTAGAATTACATTTGATACCTAAACAATCAAAACATTTTTAACAAACCAGAGGAGTAAAACAATGCTCAGAAAAATAATGCAAATAACACGAACATATACACTAGAAGCACAGCATGGGTCATATGCGATAACACAAAAAGCAAAGGCATGGTTTATGGGAGTGGCCAGGATTTTTGTTGGGAGGGGCAGAACTTGGTTGGGGGGCAGAACTGACGTGATTGGTCAGTTAGTTAAGTATTTCTATTGTTTTACTTGATCGAGTTGGGGGGGGGGATCTGCCACCCCCAACTACGCCCAAGACATGGTTCATATGAAACACCAAATCATGGTTTGCCATTGCATGAGTAAGACCTGGACATGCACGATCCCGCCACCCTCCCCTTACATATTCTAATTCACTCCTATGCTTCATTTTTCTCAGAAAAGCATGGTTTGCTGTTACTTCCAAAACAAGCAAATTAAGCTTTAAGCAAGCCATAGTTTACCCAATTTGAAAGCAATGATTTGCTGACAACCATGAAACACAGGAGGAAATGTGAGCATGTGGGAGGAGGGACTGTGCTAGCCCAAGGATAATGCTATGGAATTATGTGTGAAGGAAGAAAAAGACTTGTTAAATTCCCAGGATTGTATGGGATAAGGATCCTAATCTCTTAAAGAGGAAGAAATTAATTAAAACATGAAGATCTCCTAGTGAGGACAACAGACTTCAATTCAAACTAATATCCATTTTCTGAAAGGTGTAGTTATGAGGCTGCTCAGATCAGTGGGATGTATCTAAGCTATCAAGAACAAAGCCATCAATTAGGTAATCTGGGCCTTCCCAGTCAGTAAGAATCATAGAGTAGTGTGAAGAATTCCTCATCTTGAGAGGCCTTTGAAGTACACAGGGCAATGATTTGCATGAGACAAGCTAAGATAGGAACAAAGACTCCATTGGAAATCAGGGCTAGCTTTCAGATACACAGAATGAAGCAAGATTTTGGAATTCATCCAATAGAGAGCATTCTGAGACAAAGACAAATTACAGGAAGAAAATATAGAAGAATCTTGTTTATTCCACAGTTGCACATTCAGGGTTTCTTCTAAAGGGGGTGAGGGAATTTGGAGGAACAAGTGAAGAGCTGGATAGTTGGAGTAGAACGTAGAAATGAGTAGAAAGACTAATTCATTTCAGGTACCAGTTTCACCAACTGGAAAAGCGGCAAGCACACAGCATTACTTCCCCCAAGTTATAACCCTTTTCACATTTTGTGAACTGAGCTTCCTGTCCCAACTATGGACAGAATTAAAACTATTTGAGTACAATGTGGGTCTAACCTAGACTGTTATTCCCAATGGAAAAAAATATTAAATGGTTGCACCAAGCTTGCCATGGCAAATTTATGCAACAGATTTATTTTAAAAGATATAAAGAATATGCTTTGGAAAGATGTGTGAATATGGCCTTGGTCCCCATACTTTAGTAGGTTTAATTTTGTTAAAAGCCGAAGTGAAAGCCAAGAATATCTGCCAGCATTTTTTGAATATAATGTGATCTTACTTGTATCTTTAGCAGGATACAGTTCTTAAGGACATTTTAAATAAAACTATAATTCATTTTTATGAATTTGGACATGCACAATCCCTCCACAATGAAAATAAGCAGCATGGCTCTGAAATACTGACACCTTTGCAAATAATTTTATAAGACACTAACAGTATGATTCTAACCCTGTCTACTCAGAATTAAGTCCTACTGAATTCCATATGGATTACTCTCAGGTAAGAGAACCCTCTTTTGTGTGATGCTGCTCCTCTGTACTTCAGCTGCTAAATCCATGGTCAATCAGGAGAGGTTAAACTAGGTTTCTGCAGGTAAAATCCTAACTCCTTTCCTCCTAAACCCAGCTGCAAATTGATGTGTGTTAACTCAGAACATAAACAGACTCCAAGGAATATAATACTGATAAATTTTAGCCATGACACAATATCAAGGCACATGAATGCAATCAAGTATATATTTCAGCATGCATGACAATACACTCCTATACAGATCTGCAAGTGTCAACCACTTGCATGCTGCTCTTCAATCTGATAGATAAGAAAGGGACACCATCCTTCGTGGCCAAAGTTTACCCCTGGAAACTAACTAGTGCTAGAAAAGATCCCCACCACCAGCCCAATTCCAATTTATTTCAACATCACAGAAATACTTTGATTATGGGGCTCCTAATTGTGAGCAGGGTACCTCTCAGTCTCAGTGTATCTCTCTCGCTTTTACGAGTCGTTGTGGTAGAAGCTGTTCCTGTCAGATATGAACTTTAGCAGCTGTATAAATATTGATGACTGCAATAATTTGTGTTCTGCATATGCTCTCCTTAAAGCTATAGTGTAATCCTCTAGCTAGGGCTACGTTGCATAGAAAGGAGCCAGTCTCCATTTGCATGGTAATGAAGTGTCTCTGAAGGTGCTCTCTGGAATTGTTAGCCACACAGCCGAGTAGCTAATGGATATGGAAGCAAGACTTTGGGGGGAATTAATACTTCCAGACAATCTAATCAACTCATGCAGTGATATGCATTTGCAACCAAGGAAGATGGGTGACCTATTATCAAAAATGAAATGCGGTCTCCAACTGTTAGCACAGATCACAAGGAAGTTGCAGCTGGGAGCAAAATGCACTATATTCTACAAGATGAAAAATGAAAACAGTACCTGTCCCCAAGTCTAGTGGAGGAATAGCCCTGGATTCATAAAATGGAAAGCAAATACAGTACATCATCAGGAGGGATCACACCAAATTTTGACAGAGTAAATGTCTACTCCTAGCTACTCCTAGCTACTCCACCACTTTTGCTATGTATTTGTAACATAACAGGACATCCAATAGATTCCAAGGGTAGAATAATGGGTAATTTTAGCCATTGGAAGTTATCTCAGGACACAGGAATCAGATTACAAGGTCCAAGTACTCTGATAACCATACACTATTTTCTGACTGTGTTTTTGTTCCTACTTTACAGGGTTTTTCCTATATCTAGACTTTAGAGATGTGACAACCTTCAAGCTGTTAATTCTACAATCCAGGGCCCCACCCCATATAGACATATTTACTTTGAGGAAACCAACACATTAATATTTATTTCTAGTAGCAGTTCAGGCTTCTTTTAAACTATTGTAGTTTGCTTTACATGAAGCATATCACTCACATGCTCTTAGGCCAGGCCCACTTTAGCACTGCTCTACTGAATTCTTTCTGTATTCCCCCACGCAGAAGGCTTGAGAAATCTGTAAGTTTTTGTGGGGGTTTTTTTACATTATTAAGTCTCCTCTTCACATACTTAAAGGACTGCTTCTTCCCCTAAAGAATTCAATAGATAGAGGAAGAAGCAGTCCTTTTGGCAGGCTGAGCACCATGCTACCTTGCAAGAAATGGGAATACAAGTATGTGTATACTGTTCTCACTTCAGTATCCCAAAGTCAATATCTATAGAAATTTCAAAGACCCTGTTTGCTTTTTTCTTAAGAGTTCCCCCACCCCTTTGTCAAGTTTATCTGATTTTGGAAGGAAATTGGCAAAACTATTATTCTCCTGCAAATCTTAAGTCCTCCATTCTTTAATACTTCATTTCTCTCTCTGTCATCGTAATGTGTCCAAACATATTATCCCAAGCTGCTTTTAACTTTATAGATATACAGTGGTACCTTGGGTTAAGAACTTAATTTGTTCCAGAGGTCCATTCTTAACCTGAGGTGCGCTTTTGCTAATAGGGTCTCCTGCTCCTGCTGCCACACAATTTCTGTTCTTATCCTGGGGCAAAGTTCTTAACCTGGAGCAACTACGTCCTGGTTAGCAGAGTTTGCAACCCGAAGCGTCTGTAACCTGAGGTACCACTGTACATATTTTCTGCCTCTGAAATTCAAAGAACAGTTTACCACCAACTATAAGTATCTCTTGTGTTTATAGTTTCTTCACCATGTACTAGCAGCAAGGGCATTTGTTTTCAGTGACTGCCATTTAGCTGCCTTCTGCTCATTGCAAGCCATTTGCCTCCCCACCCCCTCTCTCAATGCCAGACAGCTCTGAGTGAGCAACTTTCTCTGATAAAAGTTGGGAGCACACTGAGGTCCTCTGAGCTCTGACTCTGGACCATCTCCTCCAGGTTCCACTTCCTTGAGAGAACTTCAGAGTCTCAAAGGGCCAACCCTCTGGCCTGAAGATGGGCACTCCTCCTGCACAGCAGCATCAAACCACACATGGAGGAAGCAGCTCTCACACTAACAACATGCAGTCCCGTCTGACCCTAGGCCTTGCGAAATGATGACCTTTTAAACATTTCTGAATAGTTGAAATATTTATGAAATGTCACTGATGCCCCAACTCCTAAATCTTCTTTTCTCACACATGCTGCTTCCTCCAACACACACTGATAGTGCTGCCACTTCTTATCTGCTACATTTCTTGCCAAAGCCCAGGGTCAGATGGGACTGCATCTTGTTAGTGGGAAGAAATGTAGCAGATTTAAACAACTATAAATCAATGGAGCTAACAAAGAGAAAGTAATAATAATGATGATGATGATGAATTTATTATTTATACCCCACCCACTCTGGGCGGCTCCCAACACTTCCCTAAGCAAGGGCTTCCTTCAGATGTCTTCTAAAAGTTAGATAGTTATTTCCTTGACATCTGACAGGAGGGCGTTCCACAGGGTGGGTGCCACTACCTAAAAGGCCCTCTGCCTGGTTCCCTATAACCTCACTTCTTGCAGTGAAGGACCCGCCAGAAGGCTGGCGATGGGGGTGATGATGCTCCTTCAGATATACTGGGCCGAGGTCGTTCAGGGCTTTAAAGGTCAGCACCAATACTTTGAATTGTGCGCGGAAAAGTACCAGAAGGCAATGCAAAGAATGCATTACCGACACAAAATATGAATATCTGTGGTTCCCCACATTTTTTGTGAACCATATGAAACTGACATATAATCAGACTATTTTTTTTATTGTCATAATTGGCTTGCTTTCAAGCAAATTTCTCCTGCATGCTTTGGCCATGCCTGCTTTAGTGCATTTCCACTCAGTTCCTTGAAGCATGCAAACATTATCCTTTGCATTCCCCATACAGTATTTCCAACACTGCTATCTTTTGCTGAGGTGTTTAACATAAAGGGAAGAGCGCTTAAATGATCTATGAGGGATGAAAAAATAGAGATGCAAACAGTGCCTTTCTTTCTTGACTCTAGGTACAAATGATGTTTCAAAAGCTCTGATAAAGTGTAGGGAGAGAAGCATGACAATAGCCAGGATGGAAGGAGATGCATAACTGTTGCTCAGTCAATCACTTCTAGTATTAATGAGCATTATAATCAGGTTTGTATCTAAGTTGTGGGGTACAGACTACTTTCTCCTACACATGCACATACTGCTTGTCAGACATAATTATTGCCCTACCTACACGCCACGACATACGCATTCTTTTTTTAAACAGTGAAACCTGAATTCTCTTTCTAGAATTCCATAATTCCAGCTGAAGTGAAATAAAAAAATATGAAATGCACTAACAAAAACAAAAAACCAAGAGAGGAATGCAAACCAGGACAGGTTACTCCATTAAGCTGGCGTAGGTGGTAAAAAACCTGAGTGATCATATCTCATTGACTGAAAATCCTTGCCTGCCCAAAGTCTTCAATCCATGGTAGGACTGGGAAAGATCCCTGCTGAAAACCACAGAGAACCACTACCTGTCAGTGTACACAACACGGGCTTAAGGAATTCATTGCCATAATGTTGGCTATCATAGCAAATGCATCAGGTTGGAAACTAAAACTTAGTAAACTAGGAAAATGAGGAAAAAAGGAAGGAAATGGTGGAACTGGGATCAACCGTCACCTGTAGTTGGTACTTTTTATGTTGCTGGTTATTAAGTATCTGGAATGGGAGCACACAGCTGACTTAAAAAGGTAAGAATTAAATGGAAATGTTTCCCTATGCTAGTTAACCACTGGCAAGAACAGAAAAGGTGCTTCCTAGCCAAACACTGGCAAAGTCCTGAATAACGGTGAGTGACAAAAATGTACATGGACAAATGACTGAAATACAAAGCTCTGTACTTCAAGTGGCTATGCTTGGAATGTAAATCCCTTTCAGACCAAACTATTAGCATATCCTTAGGGAGACCCCGTAGTCTCTTCCTCTGTTGACTGTTATCTGCTCAGTTGTCTGAAAAGTCATCTGTTTGAATATTTATACATACTGGTATGTAGTGACTGCTTAGTATAAATCATATAGGCAATTTTGCAAGTGAGAGTTCTGTTTATAAAACAAATAAATGAAATGGTTTCAATTGTGAAGACGTTTCAAGCAGGATTGTCCATGTTAAAACAGAACTAGTCAGGGAAGATTGAAGGAGATGTGAATTGGCAACAGAGGAAAATGCTACAGCAGGAGACCGGCCCTTCTATTAATGCAGAATAATGATACTGGCATGCTTCCTCCTGCTGCTGCCTATGTGGGAAGGACTTTCAGCTGGGATCTGCTGATGAATGAGACAGTAGGACATTATCTGCAAATCCCCCATCCACTCCAAGATATAGCAGGTCAAGGCTGACTTTCAAATGAGAAAAACACACAGATTTAGGATCAGGTTTTCCAAGGGTCTTCAACATGCCTTGTTTTCTCTGTAATCATTAGCAACCTTTAGAAGTACAAACCTTGCTTCTCAGAGGGAGAAAACACCCTGAATGACAGGATGTATGGCCACTAACAGAAAATGTGCGGAGATTAATAAACAGCTTGGGAGCATTATTGTGGAATACCCTCTGCAGAGATCCACTTGGTCCCTTCTCTTGTAATCTTTGCATGACTGCTAAACACTTTTTAAAAGCCAACATGCTCTTAATATTTAAATTTAGTCTTCCTATTGCTGTTTTTAATCAAACTGCTGGTTTAAAACTGTCTGCTTTCATTGTTTTGAATAAATTTTGTTTTCTTATTTATTATTTTAACGTTTGCAGTGCTCAAATGACAAGGTGAGGTCATTCCCGGATTGTTTGTGACTGCTCCCTTAGAAGATGACAGGGAGGATGATTTGGTTAAAATTGAGGAGAATCTATGGGTGGTGCTTGTGGATTTTATTAAGCTCCCCAAACATTTGTTGAAAACTGTTCTATGGATTGCAGATTTTTTTTTAAAAGTACATATATATAATAAACAAACAAGAGTAAAAAGCTAGTGATAGCAAGCAAACACCTAAAGCTTAGAAGGCTTTGTCATCCAGGTGGTGTTTAACTAAAGCTGAAGATCAGACACAGAAGGGCAAAGAATGTGAGGATCATGGAAGACACATCTGCTGCCCTCTATTTTAGAATACAACTCCCATCAACCCTGTGTCCACAGGCCAATTATCAGGGATGATGGGAACTCAGGGTTGAGTCCAGGAATTAGAAGGGACTCAGGCTTACAGGCTACCCACCCCCCAAACTCACAACAGTATAAATGTTGAATGGAATCCTATGAAAGCTGATACCATGTTAAAACTGCTAATCTCCGATGGTGTTATAAGGCTGTGTTCTTTCTGAAGTACTACTTTGCCTGTGTATCTACCACCAGCCTCAGGAAAAGTGGTTACTTAAAGTGCTGGAGAGAGAGTCTTGAAATGACCAATGTTCAAGTTAGATTTTTCTTTCACCAAAAAGTACCATCTGATTAATGAGATTATGTATTCAACTAAGTAATAAATTAGAGTCTCAAAACTATATTACAGTCGGCATATATTGAATTTTATTAGCGGATTAGCAGAGCCTCTCTGAAACACCAAATACCTGATTTAATCTCACCTCTGCCATGAATTTACTAGGTGGGCTTGGTCCTTCACCCCACCTGCAGTATGGAGATAATACTGACCTACCTTACAAGGTTGTTGTAAGGATTCCAACACA
Organism: Podarcis cretensis; assembly: GCF_951804945.1. NCBI lineage: Eukaryota > Metazoa > Chordata > Lepidosauria > Squamata > Lacertidae > Podarcis > Podarcis cretensis. The sequence continues at coordinate 33,327,492 of NC_137185.1, read as the reverse complement.
ATAATGCATGGGAAGTGCTAAGTATTAATGTTATTAGGCACAATGAGCAGGCTGAAATGATGAGGGCAACATTATCTCTGTTCAAATACCGTGTGAAAATCAAGAGCTGGGATTGTCCTGATTGGATAGAGGGACTATGTCCATCCAATTGAGAAGATACAATTAAAGCAGTTTGCACAAATATTTGCAGGGCATTTGATACCCTAGCTGGTGTATGAGATCCTGCTGCAAAGAACAGTAGCATGAAACATTATTCAAGGACTCCTAATGTGGCAATTATCCTCTTTGTAATTAAACCAAATTCAGCTTTCACTCTTACACCCTAGTCCAGAGTCAGCAAAATTCAAATTTTCCCTCTTATTTTTTGATAATCCCTAATAAAGGAGTATGGAGTATTCGCTTTTATTCAGGATGTCCTTGGGGCAGCGCTTGGAGACGTCAGCACACATGGCTAGCAGATGAGCAAAATATAAAGGAGCCTGATACACTGGTGGTTCAAATTCATCATTTCTGCTTGCATTAGATGAGCAGGTGTTGGGCATGGTAAGTTGGAATATATTGAGATAATGTTCTCATGACCATAATTCTGAAAAAAATATCACCATATATTTTATACATGCCAGAATCCTAATCAATATAACAGATTGGCAATACAAATATATTTTCTGCTGGGATCAAAGGGTAGTCAGTGGTTCAAGAACACTTTTATTCATTTCATTTTCTTTAAATTATATCCACATTTCCTTCAAGCTCAGAGTGGTGTACATGGTTCTTTTCCCTGCTAACTGGATCCTCACAACTACTTTTTAAGGTAGATTTGGCTGAGAGATGATGACCTGCTCAAAATCACTCAGGGAGCTTCATACCTGAGTGGGGATTTGAACCTGAATCTTCCCAGTTCAGACAAGCACTTTACACCATATTAGCAAGTAACACTACACTTAGTTATAAAAATCTCGGGTTATTGGCAGAAAGGCAAGACAGGCTTTCCCAGAATAGCACTTAAGTAAAATAGACCTACATGTTACACCAGGTGAGTGCTATATACAGGGCAAAAAATTAGCTGGACTTACCATGCATAAGGACACAAATGCACAAAAGCTGCCTTTGGAAAGACAGTTGCTTGGCAAAGGCCATGTTTATCATTGGCCATTGTTTCAGGGCACTGGTTTAGCCTGGAGAGCATGTGTTCTCTAAATTAGTGGCTTGGGGTTTATTAACATCCCATTTCCAACTCTTTAATACAGACTATTCTAAAGATCATTTATCACTCCCCACTCCCTTTAGGTCCTAAGCATCCCCAGCAAGCAGCTGGGTCACCAGGGGGCGGGCAGGGATGTTCTATCCCAGAAGAGAGTGAGATTGCAGGTTTAACAGGTAGGGGCTCATATGTGAATCACTAGCTTGGGACTGGAACATCATTGGGAAGGGTATTTTCAAAGCTGTGCTTAATTAGGTGGAAGGAGTGTTTGCATGGCCACTAATAGTGGATCAGAGGGACAGTGAGCTATGACTGACTGCTATACAAAGGCAGCCAATTACTTGCATGTCTGCATTATGTATTAACCCATCTGGGCCTGAGATATTGGCTTTGAAAGGAAGACAAAGGAGAGGGTGTGTCAATGATCACACACCAAATTATAGTGTCTGTGCCCTATTGTCCAAAAATAAGCAATTCATAGTCAGGGCAGCTGGAATTGTAAACACCCAGGGACACTGAACTCACTCTCTAGCTTCCCACCCTGGCAGGAAGATACTTCTCTTCCTGGAGTCTGTTTGTGGTTAAGTATCTCTCTGTTTGTTTAAGAAATTTGTCCACCGAAGTGAACAGCATGACCCTTTCCCCAGGTGCTTTCTCAGCAAGTCTGGAAAGAAGGACAGCTTAGGGAAATGGGGAAACACACAATTAAATTAGTCCTACAAATATTACCCAGTTATACATGGAAACGTAAGCTTGTCATTCCCATGCATTAGAATGTGGTGGTAGAATCTAGAGGGGAATTTTTATTAAAAACTATTCTTTTGCGTTAAATTAAAAATCTCCCTGCAACTAGAAAATTGGGGTGGGGAGTTGTCTTATCCACTTCACCTTTTGATGTCCCAGCATTCTACTTGCATTGATGTGAGTTTGGCATTTAAAAAAAAAATGCAAGAGAGTATTCAAAAGAGGTAATTTCCTATCTGCACTCCAGTCTGAAGTGATAAGAGTTCATTCCATCTCAGGATTCTACCATGTTATTCTGCTTATGTCTTATTTTTTTCAACGATGGTTTGCTCCAACAGGACAACTGCTCCCTTCCAAATAAAATTTTGCAATAAGGGCTGCACATTGTAACGCCTCAAGAAAACATCACAAACCAGTTGAAGACCTCACTGAACTCCATCAGCAGAGGTACTCCTATTTCTTCACCTGACATTCTTTCTTTTAAAAAAAATATTTTTTATTAACATGTAAAACATATGACATACATACATTATTCATTACAATACTATTCAGTACATCATTATATAATCAAATAAAATACCATACCTTACCCTCTGAAGGAGCGTCTCCTCCCCCATCGTTCTGCCCGGACACTGAGGTCCAGCTCCAAGGGCCTTCTGGCGGTTCCCTCACTGCGAGAGGCCAGGTTACAGGGAACCAGGCAGAGGGCCTTCTTGGTAGTGGCGCCCGCCCTGTGGAACGCCCTCCCATCAGATGTCAAAGCAATAAACAACTACCTGACATTCAGAAGACATCTGAAGGCAGCCCTGTTCAGGGAAGTTTTTAATATGTGACATTTTAGTGTACTTTTCATCTTTGTTGGAAGCCGCCCAGGGTGGCTGGGGAAACCCAGCCAGATGGGCGGGGTACAAATAATAAATTATTATTATTATTATTATTATTATTATTATTATTATTATTATTATCTTAACAAAAGACATAACCATATAACTATACCATATATACCTATAAACTTACCCTACACCCACACCCACATAGTGACTTGACTTCCAACCATTCTCTTAGCACAATTTTACTTTTTCATTTAACTTAAACACATTTCCTTATTTCTTTATTTCTCCTTCTCTACTCTACTTTCATTCTATTCTTTTCTGAATTCTGACATTCAGCGAAGATCTTAGATATAACCAGACTGGACAAGTCCAATGCTTTATATACAGGGCTACCTTTGAAGAGTCTTTGGATGCTTCCGTCAGTCCAGAAGGTGGCAACGAGGATGTTAGCGGGTGTTTGAGCATCGGATCATATCACACCTATCCTGCAACTACTTGCCAATTTGTTTCTGGCCACAAGTGCTGGTGATTACAAAGCTCTAAATGGCTTGGGTCCAGGAAAACTCAGGGGCCAACTCATCTTAAATAACCTGTCTCCTCCCTAATCTCCATTGGAGACGCCCTTTTTTGTATCCTGCCTGACCTGGAGGAATGCTTGTCTGGGACAAGAGATAGGACCTTCTTGGTAGCTGCACCCAATGGACACCATATTCCATAAGGTTTGCTTGGCACCCTCCCTTGCCGTTTTCTGCCTATTAGTGAAAGCTTTTCTGTTCTGGTAAGCTTTTGTTTTGCTAGGCAGATGGTGTTTTGTGTAGTCTTTTACTGGCTGAGCTTGTTTACATGTTTATATTACTTTGTTTTAAATTGTTTGATTACAGGATACAGTAGTTGTATTACAATCATTGTAAGATAGTCTGAGCAACTGAATGCATTGGATGGATAGGAGATGAATCTTCAGAGTGAATAAATAAAATGAATCTTTAAACCCCATGACATACAATCCTCCTTGCTGACGATCACTAGCACTTTAGCAAAATGTATAGTGCCTGCTAACATACACTAGGTTGATTACTTTTATTAGACTAAAACTTTTATTAGAATTTGACAGTTGTAAGCTGATGAGACAGCTATAACTCTCCACTTTTTTGTTTTTAGATAAATCAATCCTTAGTTGACTAACATCCAGTAAATGCCTTGTTAAATATAAATTAGTTCTTCATTTGTGGCACTTTATTAAGACTGAGAGTGCAAGCTCTCCATATTTTAGAAAGTTTTGGGACAATACCTTAATTAAGATTACTTGTCCTTGTTCACAGCAGACGCTGGAGCGCTGATGCGCTTGTTTGTTTATGCCATTGATCACATCCATGTCTGGAACTTGAGGGAATTGGGGAGGTGGCATCTGCTGCAATCGTTTCCCTTTGGAGAATAATTTTATGGCTCTTGTAACTTGGGAGGGAAATAACAGCAGTGACCCACACTCCAACGAGACAAGGTAATGTGGGGGCATCCAGGAGTCAGAACACAGGGGGAGAGGGCTCTAGTTGCATAATGAGGCAGATGATGTTTCAAACGACACGACCCATTCTATGGTTTCAATAGCAGCTAAAGAGAGAGAGGGCTATCTTCCTTAGATTCAATATCTAACACAGAGGGGTCAATTCCATCTTACCCTGTACTATATACATTCATGTAATTTCACATGCTGAGCTAGTAGTAAGAACATAAAAGAGCCCTTCTGGATCAGACCAAAGGAATATCTAGTCCAGCATCCTGTTTTCCACAGTGGCCAAACATATGCTCTTGAGATACACATAAGAAGGCAACAGTCCTCTTATGCTGTTCTCCCACCCCAACTGGTATGTAGAGGTTTATCGCCTGTGAACATAGAGGTGTGATTTAGTCAGTCATGACAAATATTGCACAACCATGAATCTGATTAATCCCCTCTATTTATTCAGTGCATTGATAGCCTGCTTTTCTTCTATCATGGAAGTTATAGGCAACATACAGGATTTTATAGCTGGTTTTCCACCCAGGCACTGACCAGAACTTTTAGCTGCCTTGGGCAAGGGAGCTGTATCATATGCAAAACAGGCAGCACCATAAAGTTAGAGGCTTTCTAAGTAAAAAGCCACTACCACATTCTGTGGCAACAACTTCCATAAATTAGTTAAGTGTTGTGTGAATGTTATTGTGTCAATCTTTAATCTACTACCAATTTTGCATTGGATGACCCACAATTATGGTATTATGAGAAAGGAGGAAAACCTCGCTATCCACATTCTCTAGCCATACCATGCATAATTTTTTAAGCCTCTATTATGTCCCAGCTTAAGGGACGTGGGTGGCACTGTGGATTAAACCACAGAGCCTAGGGCTTGCCGATCAGAAGGTCGGCGGTTCGAATCCCCACGACAGGGTGAGCTCCTGTTGCTCGGTTCTTGCTCCTGCCAACCTAGCAGTTCGAAAGCACGTCAAAGTGCAAGTAGATAAATAGGTACCGCTCCGGCAGGAAGGTAAACGGCATTTCCGTGCGCTGCTCTGGTTCGCCAGAAGTAGCTTAGTCATGCTGGCCACATGACCCGGAAACTGTATGCCGGCTCCCTTGGCCAATAAAGTGAGATGAGCGCCTCAACCCCAGAGTCGGACACGACTGGACCTAATGGTCAGGGGTCCCTTTACCTTTATGTCCCAGCTTAGTTGTTTGAATTAATAATAATAATAATAATAATAATAAGAAGAAGAAGAAGAAGAAGAAGAAGAAGTAGTACCGTATTTTTCACTCTATTGGACGCACTTTTTCCCCTCCAAAAATTAAGGGGAATGTGTGTGCATTCTATGGAGTGAATGCAGGCTCCTTGGCTTCAGCGATAGCAACGCGAAGCTCCCTCCATGCTCCGGAGGCTATGCGTTACTTTCACTGAAGCCTGGAGAGCGAGAGGGATCGGTGCGCACCAACCCCTCTCACTCTCCAGGGTTCAGGGATAGCCGCCTGAAGCCTTTGGAGCACAGCGGAAACTCGCGCTGCGCTCTGAAGGCTTTGGGTTCCTTTTGCTGAAGCCGGGAGAGCAAGACTCTCCTGGCTTCAGCAGAGAGGGAGAGCTGTGCAGCGCCCCTTCAGCAAAGCGGGAGGAGAAATGGGAGAATTTTTTTTCTTGTTCTCCCCCTCTAAAACAAGGTGCGTCCTATGGTCGGGTGCATCCTATAGAGCGAAAAATACGGTAATTAAAGAAGCTCTCTGCAGCACAGTGGCTCAGGGATCAAAGGTGCCAGACTTCACCAGCCCAGGCCCAGGAATTCCAGTCTCTGGAAGAGTTCGAACTCCTCTCCTGGCAGCTTTCTTAGCTGAAGTTTGTCCATTCAGAACAGAGATGAGAACCTATGGCACTCTAGATGCTGTTGGCTTCCCATCATCACTAGTTGTATTGGCTTGGACAGGAGTCAGGCAGTAGGGCAGGTTCCCTATCTCTGGTTTGGGGACATGATTCTTACTTAAGGGGAGGAACTGTAGCTCAGTGCAAGGGCACACACTTTGCATACAAGCCTCAGGTTCAATCTCCCTGGCATCTCCAGTTAATGCATCAGGTGGTAGAGAGCTGCAACCAGTGAAAGTACAATATTTAGCTAGATGGACAAATAGTCTGACTTGGTATAAAGCAACTTTCTATGTTTCCAAGAAGCCTTCTTTCTTGAAGTAATAATTTAATTTAAATTATACACTCCTTTGGGTAGGGGTGCATTGTTTGGTTTGACACTCTGAAGAGCACCGTATCAAACCTGCATATTCTTTTCTCAACGTACACTTCCAACCCACAACTACATAAACAAATCACATTGCCTAAGTGGCTAGTGCCAGATTTGACCATCAGTTGTTGGGCAATGCTGTCAAAGCAATGTTAAAGCTATTGATACTCAAGGATTATCAATGGGTAAGTGGTTTAGAGCTGGATGTATCATAGAGCAGGGATTGGGGATTGGTCCAAATGTCTGTAGTGTGGACATACAAACTGTTCTTTAAGGAGTACACACAAAGTTGAGAAGAACCAACTTTAGCACATGTATAACACACATTATATGGATCCTCCTTATATTGGCTCCTCACAGAAACATGGAAAGCTGCCCAGAACCTTGGTCCATCTAGCTTAGTATCATATGTAATGACTGGCAGTAGCTCTCCAGGGTTTCAGGAAAGGCGTCTCCCAGCTGTACCAGGCTACTAGGGATTGAACTTGGGAGATTCTGAATGCAAAGCAGATGCTCTACCACCAAGCTATGACCCTTTCTCAGATATTAGAAGATATCCCAAGAAGAAGGGAGTAGAAAGGACAGCATCCAAGTAACTGCCATTCCATACTTATCAACACAACACACTACAAGTGAGCAGCACCTGACTCCTCTCTGCTTTAGCTCTATGCATGTCTACAGAGGTACAAGTTCCAGGTCAGTGGGCATAGGATGGACGCCTAAGGTATCAATCGTATACACACTTACCTAGGAGTAAATCCCACTGATTTCAATGGCATTCTTTTGAACAAACAGTATCATAAAAGAGAATTCTGCTGTCACAGGGGACAGCAGACAGCAGGCAGCTGCCAAGCAGGATGTCTGAAAGAGTCAACTATCTGGAGGACATGCAACTATGGGAACTGTGCTTAGGAGCTGTGAAGCTAACATTACAAGCTTTCTTTAATCCATTACAAGATGGAGATGGATAGTAGTAAGATGCTGGGAAGGAATGGGCTATAGCAAAACCATAACCTACAGTGAAAACTAAAGTATTTTGAATAATGAGGCAAGGGGTGTAAGAAGTAAGCTTTTAAAATTATCTATTGAATTGCTGGAGGATTTGATGGTCAAAACATTAGGATATAAATCTGATAAACTGTTTTTTTAAATGGAAGATAAGTTAAAGGACAGGGCAGGGATTAGCTTCAGCTGTCACTGCAATGTTCTGTAGAACAGGGGAAGAGAATCTGTGGCCTTCCACATGTTACTGGACTACAGCTTCCATCATTCCTAACCACTGGTCATGCTCATTGGTGGGATTGATGAGTGTTGAAATCCCACAGCATCCCCATCCACGCTATAGAGAAATTAAGAGCCAGGGGTTTCATTTAATCACACACACCCCTTTGCTTTATTCAAGAAAGAATAAGTCCTAGGAATGCAGTTTCTCACATTTGGTTTGGCATTGTTGTAGAATCGATCTGCTGTGATGGAGGTGGCTTCTTACAAGGAAGAACAAAACTTAATGGAGGGAATAAAAAGTTATCACCATTGATTATCCTTAACAAAATATCAATAGAATGGCACATGACATTCAGATAGGTTAATAATGCCTCCAAGTTAGCTTTCTGGCTGTCTGTCAAAAAAGAATGCACTGGAAGCCCAGCTATTCAGGCCATACCTGAAAAAGGTTAACTTTGGGATGCATGTGTTGAACCTATTCAGCATGCGTATGCACTCCTGTACAGCAGAAGGCTGCTTAACATTTTTATTGTTTTTCTTTAAACCCTCTGTATTATTACTTCCCACCCCCAACTTGCTACAGACATCAGGCAGTTTTTTTATCCCCTTTCATCAACTCCTAATCTCGTTCTGGCACGTGCCAAGCATAGGGAAGCATGGGAAGATAATAAAAACCCATTATAGCTTTGCTTTCCCAAGCTTGAATGAAATGCAGCTTAATTGGCACCTTATTCTGTCACTGTTAATACAAGTTTATACTTTGGCTTCTCATCAATATACTTTACAATCTGAGGTTAATTATGAATGGGTCACGAAATTACAGTAAACACTAGTCAGGGAATATCTAATTACTTGTCTGCTTAGCTTTTTGTTAATTGTTAATTATCCTTATTTAATTTGAATTTTGAGTTAGTATTCTACATGTGGCAGGGGTTTCAATGCACATGCTCTATGCCCATCAGGAATCAGTCCAGCCCATGCTGATAGCTACAAAGAGGCTGTGTGGGACACATCAGATGTCTGCAGATGATCTTTCTGCTTCCAAGGGTGAGAGTCTTCACCAAGCTTCACCCACCAGTAGAAACAAGGAGGTTGCCACTTCCTGCTGTCCTTTGAGAAACAGCTGGATCCCTGCCTCCTGCCAGTTGCATGAAAAACAGTCTTTGAAAAGGGGCTGAGCAGCCATAAAAGGCTCGATTCTTCAGGAGGCGGCTGGATGATTTACTGATTCCGAAAACACAAAGTCATCTCATTTTTCACTCTCATCTAAGATCTCTACCCACTAGTCTTGGTTTCCGACTTTCTGGACAGCAATGTGGATGGCAGTGATGTTTTCACTTTCCAAGTCTTTTTTATATAGAACACATACACACATTAAATTAAATATTGGTCGGCTGTAGGGCTCTCACCCAATTAAAAACAAATCTTAATCAAATGAATCGACCAATTTGCATTAATCTGCATATAGCTAAAGCTATGGGCAGAACCCAACAGTGAATGAGCAAATTTCCACTCATGTAACAGGACTTCATCTTCCTCTTTTCTCATCTGCGTACCGTCAAAATCTGCTCTGGAGGATTTCCCAACACTCAAGAGCAGGTTTTGAAGGAACACGGGGGTGCAGAAGAGAGGAGAGGAAGGTAGTCTTTCCCACCTGCAGACAGATTGCATTGGATACAAACCAGTTCTTTTCAGGGAAAAAAGCATACCTATTTTGTATTTAGGTGGTGCAGGCATGTATTACAGCAAGTAATGGTAACATATTAGGAAAAGTCATTCCTCCTGTGTGAAAAGAAGAAAGTTCCTCTTCTCTCAGGCAGTCTGTTCAGGAGTTGATGACATGTAGCTCCTGGCATGATGCCACATAAGCCTAATAGACAAGGAGCAAATCTAATGTCCAAGCAAGAACACAAACTATTCTATATCCTTTTAGGAAAAGAATCAAAATATTTCAAGAGCTATTTGTAGAACCAGAGGCTGCAGACTTTCAGCACATCCACATTTCCACTTGTCTTGTGCACAGAAAGCACGGGTCCAAAGTGGTTTCCCACTTGTCCTGCACATGTCCAAGCAGTGTTCTGTTTGCTCCACTGCTTTGCCAGGGAAAATCTGCCCTTTAGCAGTGAATTGGAGCAAATACCAATCCACAGAAAACCCAATTACTGATTGCTCTGATTCAGCACTAAAGAGTGCATTTTCCCAAAGGAAAGTTGGAAGTCTGGATGAGCCCTCTGAGCTGAGACTTGCACTATACTCCCACAAAAAAAGGGAGGAAGCAATGACGCACAAAATTCCTTATAATATTTTAAAAGATGTAAGAAAGGCTTCAAATAGATGTAGCATGTTAATATGCAATATAAAATATGTCTAGGTTTCCCAAGTCAACTTTGTCCTGAGCTGCAGAGATTCAGTTAACTACTAGCAAAAGGTTGCCTACCTCTGACTATACGGTCCCTGATGCAAAAAAAAATATGAAATAACTAATGGGATTTCAAAACACTCCTTCAAAAATACATGCTAAATAAGTTTGATCAGGCATTAAGATAAATAAAGGAATATTAATATTTTTACAACTGATTTAGCTACTTTCCGTATACAGTGAAGTTAACTGATGGCTACACACAATATTCATGGGGAAAGTCTACAATGCAATTCAGAAACAGTATTCATAATTTTGATTGTGTGACACAGACTTTTCTCTACATGAAGCAATTTCTAATTGAAGAGAGTTCAGCAAATCTATATGGTAGGAATAATGTATCCATCCACAAGTCACTATAGGAAGACCAGCAGTCTGATCAAATGTATTGCAAATATTAATTCAATTGTGTGAGATGATCTCATTAATATAAAATGAGCAAGGGCTTGGGGAGTCTCATACTGATATTTCCTGTCCCAACAGAAATTGACCTTAAAACACACACACAAAAAATCATTTTAAAATAAAGTGAAGTTTTGTAATCAGCAACTGATTATCCTCCTCCCTTTTTGTGCAGATGTTGTATTTCCATAAGCCTAACATACAGCAATTGTTGATTAGCATGATTCAGGTCAATCTTATTGCCAGTCAGGAAGGGCTTTGGACGAAGCTGAAGTGTATCCATTTTAATCAGCAATCCTATTTTCCTAACTCCTAGAAGGAATCAAAATAAAGACAAGAATAAAAATGCTCTTTCATATAGTGCAATAGATTGCCCTGCATCTATGATTACATTCATAGGAGGTGGGTGCAGCTGCTGGCTGAAGTGGTCTCCCATGGAAAAGATGTTCAGAGAAAATATGCAGCAGCAACAGTCATGGAAGCTGTCATTTAATGAAAGGAAGAGGGATCAAACTGTTTCTAGCATCTATGAATCCTAGAATGGTAGAGCTGGAAGGGACACCGAGAGTCTTCTAGCCCAACCCTGTGAAATGCAGGAATCTCAACTAAATCATACATGACAGGCCATCCAACCTATGCTTAAAATACTCCCAAGGAAGGAGAGTCCATCATCTCCCAAAGGAGTCCGTTTCACTTTTGAATAGTTCTTACTGTCAACTGGTCTGTAGTTACCTGGGTCTTCCTTTCCCCCACTTTTGAAGATGGTGGCCACAGGGACCTTACCAGTTCTCCAGGAATTCTCAAAGATTATAGACAGAGGCCCAGAAATCACATCTGCAAGCTCCTTTAGCCCTCCTTTAGCCCTTCAGCTCCCTCCTTGCATTGTTTATTCTGTTATCACCAGGATGGGCATCAATTTCCTTTTGGGTGAAGACAGAGGCAAAGCAGATGTTAGGCAGTTCACCTTCTTCCAGTCACTCAATAGTATTTCTCCATCTTCTCCACACAAGAGTCCTTCTACTTGCTTGCTCTTTCTCTTGCTTTGAACATAGCCAAAGAAACCTTTTTATTGCTTTTAACCTTTCTTGCAAACCTGAGTTCATTTTGAAGTTTGGCCTGCCTGACCTTTCCCCTGCATCTGTTGGCTACTTGTGTATACTCTTCCTTTGCAATTTCTCCTTTCTTCCATTTCTTATACATGCCCTTCTTACATCTCAGCTCATCTGTAAGCTCCTTCTGCAGCCACACCAGTTTACAGTAAGTGCCTCCTACTTTTCCTTCTTGTCGGAATTGTCTTTGTGCCTTCAATTTTTCACCTTTAAGAAACTCCTATCCAGCTTAGACTTGCTTCTCTTTGAGTATTTCTGACCATGATTTCAGTCAGTAAAAAGTTTCTGAAACCAACCTTCTTAAAGTCCAGAGTGCATGTCTGACTACACTCAGCTTTGCCTTGCCTTTGTAAAAATAAGCCCAAGAGAACATGATCACTTCTTCCCAAGGTTCTCAGTACTTTCACTTTATTGATCTGTTCCTCCCTGTTGGTGAGGACCAGGTACAAGAGAGATGATCCCCTTGTTGCTTCTTCCACCTTTGGGAAATAAAACTGACAGTGAGGCAATGGAGGAATTTGTTGGACCTTACAGTCTTGGCAAAGTGTGAGTTCCAACAGATACTGGGGTAGTTAAAGTCTCCCATGACTATTATATCTCTCCTTTTTAAATGTTTGGTAATCTGCTGTAGGAATGCAGCATCCAAGTCCTTAGTCTGGGCTTGGAGGTCTATAGCAGACACCCACAGTGCCCTCAAGATGTTGTTGGACTAGAACTCTCACCATCCCCAATAATTGGTCTTGCTGGTTGGAACTGATGGGCATTGGTCCGATATCTGGAGAGCACTAGATCAGGGGTCGGCAAAATTTTTCAGCAGGGGGCTGGTCCACTGTCCCTTAGACCTTGTGGGGGGCTGGATGGCAGCGGTGGCTATGGAGGGGTGATGAGCGGCGCGCGAAAGGGCTCTGGAGAGGGGCTGCTTTAAATGGCGGCCACCTGAGTGATCACGCTGCTGCTGCTGGCACCAATCAAAGCCCAGTCCCCTTCCTTCGCAGGGTGGGGAGAAGCCAGGAAGAGGAAGGGTGGAGGTGCCACTGTGGTGTGTCTGGGGGGGGGGATGGATGGTGCAGCTCAAACAATCAGAATCAGATCCACGCAGCAATTCCCAGACCGTCTGCAGGCCAGATCCAGAAGGCAATTGGGCCGGATCCAGCCCCTGGGCCTTAGTTTGCCGACCTAGATTATGCATGCACTAGATTAACTACCCAGTGATAGGAGCCATAGTCAGGAGTAGTTCAGTAATAAAACACCCAGTGTCAGTGAAGTTAACTCCTTATTCAAAGAAACCAAAACAGTGCAGGCCTAGTGATCACAGCAACTCTTCCCAGTAGGTCTTGCCCCAATGAGGCAATTGCAAGGACTGAAGGCCCCTGCTTTCCCACTGCTCTCTAAGGCTCCTCCTCTGGTTCCTTCCCCAGTAGCTTAAGGCTCCATTGTCTTGTATCTCTTTGCTCTGGCCTCTTCATTTCTTTGTGTATTCTGGGAGACCATGGGGGAGGGAAGCTGGTTGCAACAGGAGGGAGCGACCCCCTGGCTTCTTCAGAAGCCTGTCTCATCTCTGTCTTCTGGCCCTCTATCTCACCTGCCTCTGATTCTGAACTGCTTTCTGCAAACAGCTTTTCAAGACACAGAATGATGGGTACTGAGGGGCACAAACTAGGAGACCTGGGAATTGGGCATCAGCTTATTGTCGAGGCCATGTCCAGCAAGTCACAATAACCCTCATCCCCTGCCTCACCCACATACTTTTATCCTTCAACCTGTGAAACAGACCAGAGCTAGTCAACGTGGTAATCTCCAGATGTTTTGGACTACAATTATCCCATCATCCCTGGCTGCTTGACATTCTGGCTGGAGCTGAGAGTTGCTCCACACTGACCACCCATGAAGTAAATTAGTAGTATATAGATAGTCTTCCATAGTCACTCCAACCGGCCTTTCTATCACTTATGTTTCAATTTCAACCTCCTGCTACTGTCTTTCAAGATTTGATTTTGATTTTATAATTTCCCTAAACCACTTAGCCCTCTCCCCCCAATGTCAAGTAGTACAGTGGTACCTCGGGTTAAGTACTTAATTCGTTCTGGAAGTCCGTTCTTAACCTGAAACTGTTCTTAACCTGAGGTACCACTTTAGCTAATGGGGCTTCCCGCTGTCGCCCCACCGCCAGAGCACAATTTCTGTTCTCATTCTGAAGCAAAGTTCTTAACCCGAGGTACTATTTTTGGGTTAACAGAGTCTGTAACCTGAAGCGTCTGTAACCTGAGGTACCACCGTATATGAAATTACAGCATAAATATATAGTTTACTTCAATCCTAACATCATGAAGCAGCCTACTCACCACAGGCCACAAATAGTTTTCATGGAAGAGGAGAGAAAGGAACCAGGAGCTATGGTCAAGGAGTCTCTTAAGTACCTCTCTTCTCTTTTCTCCTATTCCTGAATTAATTGTACTGTGATTTTCAAAAGACATGCAATTTACAAATGGTTTTTTATGCCTCTGCCATCTCCTAAGGATTCTGAAATAAGATTAGATGATACATGGAAGAACTAACTCTATCCTAGATGCCACTAGGTTTCGTTGTTAGGTTATTTTATTGTCACTTTGCTAATTTCAATGTTTATGAGTTTGTTTTCATGATGTTATAAGCTGCTTCAGATATAACATAGAAAAGCAAGATATAAGTAGTGACATAAATAATGGCAAGTGCCAATGCAAGACAGACAGAATCCTACGTTGTCCAGAGTGCTTTGCATTCAACTTGACTATAAAAGGGTTTGATATATTAACTTACGTTAAAAGCCACAAAATCAGAATGACTGAAAACAAGTCTGAAGCATAAATAAGCATTTCACAGACTGCTATAAGTGGACAGAGCCAATTGAAAATGGATGTGTCAACTGCAGCTGTATAGAATGAGATAGTCAATATGTCCCAGAATGACTTTGAAGCGTGTGTAACTCACTCCTGCGATTTTAAGGGAAATTTTTAGATCAGCTGCATCCTCCTAAACACCCTGTTGTTCAGAAGAATCAGACTATTGCATTAGTAGCAAAGAAACATTCTTGTTTCCCTACAGAGTAAGATCTGATAGTTTTTCTAATTGTGATGTCACCCAAAGCTAACTCATATGCAAAGCCTGTAACTTCATTAAAAGGAAAGTGCTGCATGTGTAAGATGAATCACTGTGTATTATGCTCCAACCAATCATAATAATGTCCAAGGGCAACATGGAGAATGATACATGATATGCAAATTCAAGTGGTGTAGGATAAAAGCACTACTGTGTTTCCAACAGCGACAACAATTAATTGCTAGTGTGTGTGCTTGTATGTTAGAATCAGAAGAAGAGGTCCCTTATTTCACCTCTACCTGCTTCATCAGAAAGCTTTGTTATTCAATTGGCCAAAGCTGCCTTGGGCGCTCAGATCACTGTTACTCATATAAGCTGTAACAGATTATAAGTCAAATTACACTATTTCATTCTGGAAATGAACAAATAGTCTTAATTTAAATTGCAACACTGCTTTTCAATCAGCTGCTCTAGACAAATAATGAATTTTTCAAAAAGTAATTAACTGTTCACCTGATTTGCATTCCTCATTCACTTTGGACCACTTGGATTATCAAGAGTCCTTCTAATTTTGTTCTTATTATCTCTCTAACAGGGAGATTGTCATAAGGCAAACAGGAGGATTTGCCCATCATGAACCTTGCTTAGAACAAACATAACTAGCAAAATACAGGATAGAATTACATTTTGATGTGCTGCAAATTGTAAAAGAGATGGAGAGAGAGAGAGACAGAGAAACAGAGATAGACACTGCACTCTATTTTCTTAGAAGCACAAGGGAAAAATATGTATTTGCTATGTAATACTCTAGGGCTGACAGAAGCATAGCTAAAGAATCTTTGATGAAGGATACAGAGGGGGTGGGGTGGCAATTAAGACACAGCAAGGTAGTGCAAGTCTCAGCCCAGGTAATTCAAAGTGATAGGTCAGATTAGATCAGAGAAGAAATGAGTAAGAGAAAGTATGGACTTACAATAAATCAGCCCTGCCTCAGAACCAAGATCACTACTATGGTACATGACACAGAATGCTCACTATAACAAGGAAACCATAAGGTGAAGGATGAATGTAGGTGATCATTCCACATTTTTTGCAGAAACCACTCAAACCTGTTTATCACTCAAATCTTGCACAGGTGGAGGACTAGGTTAATGCATGCTGGGGTAAAACATCTGTGTCCCCCATGTACTGGACTCCAATCCATCAGTGCAAGGCCAGAGAAGGTGGGGTGGGCTCCAGTCTAGCAACATCTGACAGTCTACAGGCTCCCTATCTCTGAATTAGGAGTCACGAAAAGATTCATGTTAAGAAAACAGAAAATGAAGATCTGATTACATGGGTCAAATAATCCACAAAATACCATATTTTTCGCCCCATAGGACGTACTGGCCCATAGGACGCACCAAGTTTTTTTGGGGGGAAATAAAGAAAAAAAGATTTACCGGTATTTCCCCCCCCCCCAGGTGCTTGTGGGGCCGGCAGCGGGGAGAAGCGCTCTTCTCCCCGCCGCCCGCCTGCAGAACAGGTCCAGGGACAGCGGGAAGACGCGCTGCGCCTCCCAGCTGTCCCCGGAGCTTGCGGGGCTGGCGGCGAGGAGAAGCACGCGTCTCCCCACCGTCAGCCTCCAAACCACATCGGGAGACAGCAGGATGGCGGCGTTCCGCCTCCCCGCTGTCCCCCGACCTTGTGGGGCTGGTGCTGCGGCTCTCCTGAAGCCTGGAGAGCGAGAGGGGTCGGTGCGCACCAACCCCTCTGCTCTCCAGGCTTCAGCGAAAGCCTGCATTCACCCCATAGGACGCACACACATTTCCCCTTCATTTTTGGAGGGGAAAAATTGCGTCCTATAGGGCAAAAAATACGGTACTTGCAAAAGTACAGGAGATTTAGGAGTTGATATGAGGATGCTCAGAAAGCAGATACTGTAGACACTTTTACTGAACACAGCAAACATTAAACGAGCTGCTGGGATTCTGTTTGCCATGTAACATAGGATTGTTGGATGCAACACATAGGCTTTTAAAAGAACTCTGTGGTTGCAAAAGGTTTCCCCTGCACTGGTCCTTTCTTCTCTTCCATTTACTTAAGCCCGCAGGACTCATTTTGTTCCATGACTGCCTGGGGAGAAGGCAGGAGGATAAAGCACTAATAATATATTCTGTTGAGGTTGCTGACCTGTTAGGTACATGGAATCTCCAGGTTGCAATCATAACATTCTATCATGGATCATTTGACAACTTCTGGAACGCTGGCCATTTGAATTCAAAGAATGGATTAGGCCTCCTGAACATAAAGCAGATTCTGTCCTCTGTAATGATGACCTAATCTGGTCATATTCAGAGAGAAGCACTTCCTCCATATAAGCCTAGAACAGGCTGAATGCTGGATTACTTTGATCAAGGAAACATATTATCCTGTACTTGGATTCAGGGGCCCAGTGTGCATTTAGCACCAAGCGGATTTATGACTTAGCACAAATGAGTGGGTTCTTGGAGTAAAAAATGATGGCCACTGTGCTCCTTCCTTGGTTCTGCAGCACTGCTATGGGCTAAGCCATGTCTGAACCCAGGTTTGTGGTTTGTCTCCCCCAAAATGCTCCAAGGTAAAGGATAGTTGTTCTAGAATAGTCATACACTAATCTTAAACACAGTGAAAATTTTGTGAGACATACTTTGTGAATAACCAGCTGCACTAATCAGTTACATTGCCTCAGTCTCATTACCATATGGATCACAGACCAGCAAGGGTGTGTGTACAGGATCCTCAGCTTCTGAAATGTATTTCTCAAAAGTGATAAACAATTATGAATGATAAACTGTTTTGTTATGGGGAGAATCAACTATGATCCATTTTTCTAGATTTGAACATTTATGAATTGTCTGATTTTATAACCTATCGGACCCTTTATTAATTCTAAAATCACAATAATCAACTGATATACATATCACTTTCCAAGAACAGGCAAAATTAGTTATAAGACAACAGTCTTCATAACCCTAAGAATTCAGTCTGTTGTCCTTTGCTAGAGAGAGGCTAGATAACATGTAGGAAGAGAATTATAGTATTCCACTGGATATTTTGTGTCTCATTCTACTTTGCAATCATGGTGACCATCCTCATCTTTCAATTTCTCAGTTTCAGATCAGATCAGCATGCAAGCATTACACATAAGAATGTTTCTAGTTTTAAAATGCACAACTGGATCAAGGATAACATGCACTCAGATTTTTTTTATAAAAACCCCCGAAAAAACCATGAAGCCTGCAGATTAATGGCACACATTTTAAGGTGTTTTAACTTGATGTGCCTGATATGTACATTCATCATATGATAGAGATAAAACTATGTGTATTACATCCAATGAACCAATACGGCTATAGCAAAAGAAAGGAAATCAATTGTGAAACATGGAATGTCTCCTGCTGGGGGTTACAGTGGTGAGATCTATAAAAGCGCAAGAGGCACCTTTGGATAACATCTGTATTAGAATTGCAAATTGTATTTTGGGGTAATGAGTTTGCTACTCATCATTTCTAGGGCTGCTTGGGGAACTGACAAATGCGAAAGGCAAACAAGCACTCATCACAAATGGGAGGAGAGGTGGCTTTCAGAAATCTTCCAGGGTTAAATGCATTTTGCTGGGACACCTATTCAACTTAATGCATTAAGGAAACCATGGGACTCTCAATTTCCAAACATATTCTGCAACCTATTCTCACTCCCCCTGCTGAGTTTGCTTCTTGTTCCCTGAAACATTTCCTCAGCTTTGAAAAAGAATGGCATTAAAATAGTAGCCAAAAAATGTGATGTTGTTAATCCCAGATCGCAACATCACTATTGGCAATATAAATGGAAAATCTGGGTTCAAAAGTAAGAACTGTGTGACAGAAGAGCAATGATTATAAGACCATCTGTCTATTGCATTTATATTCCACCTTTCCTTCAGAACTCAAAGTGGTGTACTTGGTTTTTCCCCTCCTCATTTTATCCTAACAACAACCCTGTGAGGTAGGTTAAGCTGAGACACTATGACTGGCTGAGCAGGGATCTGAACTCCTGTCTCCAACACTCTAACCCATGAGTAGGCAAACTAAGGCCTGGGGGCCGGATCCGGCCTAATCGCCTTCTCAATCCGGCCCGCGGATGGTCCAGGAATCAGCGTGTTTTTACATGAGTAGAATGCGTCCTTTTATTTAAAATGCATCTCTGGGTTATTTGTGGGGCAAAGGAATTCGTTCATTTCCCCCTCCCCCCCCAAAAAAAAATATAGTCCAGCCCCCCAAAAGATCTGAGGGACAGTGGACCAGCCCCCTGCTGAAAAAGTTTGCTGACCCCTGCTCTAACCATTACACCACTAAATCACACTGACTAACCTCTACTTCTGTACATTTTCTTTCCTTTCTTTTCATGACACTGTTTATTTAGATGTGGTAAGAAGGTACAAAAGAATGAATTTGTTTCTATCCTTCCAATAATAACAGTATTACAGAGGAAGGTCAACCACTTGCTTTATCAGGCACACCACTGGTTAATAATAGTTTACAGTGGTCAGTTTCCTCAATCAGAGCTGTGTGTTCTAAGTTGGCTGAAGTTCTATGGGCTGCAGTCTTTCTCTCACAAACACTAAGAATTTAATGCAAGGTAGCAGATCTGCTTATGCTCTCTCTTGAATTGTTATGAATAACACAAATTTTATAAAGACGTTTTAAATCTCAAGTGCTCTGTGTAACATGAACAGCAAAGTGCATCTACAAGATTTTGTGATTTCTTTAAATTTCATGTTTTATTGGTTATGCTTATCAGTAAGAAATGAGATCAAAGAGCTGGGGAGTTGGGAAAGGTCTGCTTCACTCCACATTGCACATAACCACATTTTTTCAAATGCTAGCCCTGCTCTAAGGAAAGCGAATGAAATGAACAGACACCAAGGTTGGTAAATGCATAAAACTTTTACTCTCAGGGTTGTTGGTCCCAAGTTGGGCAAAAAGATTCCTGCATAGCAGGGTGGGGTGGTGTGAACTAGATGACTCTCATGGTCCCTCTTCCACCTCTAAAATTCAATGATTCTATGTTATTGCTGCAACAGAGCTAACGCTGCCACCCTGCTGTAAGGTTATGATGGCCTGTTATTAGTGTTGGCCTACACCTACAGCTTCCTTCATTTTTCCTCTACCTCAGTATCACTAAGGCTACACATACAGTATCATCAAAATGTATTTTACACCATATGTAGAAAAATAATGCTACCTGCAAATATTGAGCAAAATCCAGTAGTACCTCTGGTTAAGTACTTAATTCATTCCGGAGGTCCGTTCTTAACCTGAAACTGTTCTCAACCTGAAGCACCACTTTAGCTAATGGGGCCTCCCGCTGCCGCCGCGTCGCCGCTGCACGCTTTCTGTTCTCATCCTGAAGCAAAGGACTATTTCTGGGTTAGCGTAGTCTGTAACCTGAAGCGTATGTAACCCGAGGTACCACTGTACTTGCATTTATTGTTTTGCTTTAGAGATAAGGAACATTTAAGAAATTTGCTGAATCAGAACAAAGGCCTATCCAGCATCCTGTTTCAACAGTGGCCAGAGGCCTATGAGAAGCCCACGTACAGTATATGAGCTCAATAGCCATCTTCTGAAGCTCTAACCTCCAGCCCCCTGAAATCCTGTCCAGCCCTTCTTCTGGTTCCTCAGGTTTCAAAGTCTATCTTAGAAATCTTTTCTAAGGTCCAACTTTTCTCTCTTTTTCATTGAAACATTTGAGTCTGAATTCCACACTTTATACCAAATTCCATCTAGATAATAGGGGAATGTGTCATCAATTCCACACAAAGTCTTATTCTTCACAAAGAGCAGGGCATCCTTGGCTTAGTCACCTGCTTTGCTTTCAAGTAAGCATTTAATGTATTCTAATGCCCGCAGCTCATGCAATTTGTAATGCCACGATCTCTGTAATCCCTGTAATTAGAATAGTATAATTACGTATCTGATTGCTCCCGTCCTGCAGTCCTGACAGCTGTGATTGCTTAGATCTCCACATTACTTTTTGGGGGATTTCCCCCCTCAAACCCTTCCCACCCAGCTGAGGAAATTAGTTCTGCAGGCAGAATCCTGCTTTCTCCAAACACTGATTTGTTTAACCAACATTGGTACAAATGGCTTTGTAATTAAAGCATTTTGGTTAATGTGAGGAGTGGAATACCCATAACAAAGGCAACTGAAATTAAGCAGGCAAGAACAAACACAGAGCTTTTCCAACCATGAAGCACAATTACCAGGGGCTAAAAAGCAGTTAGTAGAGACTTAGCACCAGCTTTTCCTTTTCAAATACATTAATACCTTACAAATGATACTCTTCAATTACACCCTAATTCTCGAGTAAAATGGAGCAAATCAGCACAGCATTCAAAAAATAGTCATTTTATATTTCAGCACACACACACAAAGTAGCCAGCTCTCACATTTTCCAACTTGTTTAGTTCTGAACTAAGTGTACATATGCAATACAGCTGTCTTTGCTTTCTGTAGTACAGCTTCAAAACACTGTCATGACTAAATGGTTACTAGAACCGCAATCTCTAGGGTCTTAGTCCAACACTGTAACCTCTACAGCACACTGGCACTTTTTGTGATCAATTGACATTCCTGGCCGCCTTGAAAAGTTCAGATTGCATCTGAGCCTTGCAAATATCTGTTTTAGTTTGTTTGCCTTTCCTGCTCATATTGTAATTCTTTTTACAAAGCCATCCTATTTAAAGGCTATTGCTTCTAGAGCTAAATTAGATGACATATACAAGCAGCCATTTCATCAGAAAGAGTGCAAGTCCTCTCCATAAACTCTGTTGAAACACCAGCTCCATCAGGCTCCCTGCTAAAGTGTCATCAATCTGCAGCCATTCCATCAGACTATAGCAAAGGGAGAGTTAAGACTGCAGGACCCATAGAGTTTGAGGGAATACCAGAAACCTTTGGCTCCTACCTTGCAATTCATTCCATTCCCACTGATCATAAAAAGAACTTGTTAAAATACCTAGTGCCTAAATATGCTCTTTTCCTCCCTCCCAACCCAGTTTATGTATTTAGATTGCAAATTTCATGGAATTGACTGTCTTACCATTGGCATTTGTAAGCAACTCTGGAAGCCTTTTTTGGCTGAAGAACAGGGCAAAAACGCTTTGAAGGAATGGATGATTACCAAGAGTTCAGATGTTCCCATTCCTTTGGATTTGCAGTATTATCCCTTCTTACATGTTTTTCCTGAAACTTGTTCCTGGAATTAGTCAATTGCACTGACTTAAATATAGTAAGGATTTGATTCCTCCTTCTCTGTGAGAGCCTCCATTTGTTACGCCACTTCCTCAGAGGGATGTTAGCAGCTAAACTTTGTCATGATAGGCCATTTGAATAGCTACAGCTTTTCTAAAGGCTTAAGCTACATACAATTTGTCATTATATAATTGTGCCTACTTTTAAAGTGTCTATAACCAACAAAGGCAACTAGCCATGATGGCTATCCTCTGCCTCCCCTGTTGGAGGGAGCACTGCTTCTGAAAAGCAGCAATGCTTCTGAAAAGCACTTGCTGGAAGCCACAGACTCACAAACGTGTTTCACAAGGACCCCTTCCTTCCCTCTGCCCCAATACCTGAGGGTCATCACGTCTCTCCAGGGATTTGGCCAGAACCAAGTATATGTTGGGGAAAGGCTCCCTCGCTGCAAAGAAAATGGAGCAATCAGCACGCGCCTGGCTCCCAGCCATGCTAGCAGCAGTCTGGCACATGAGGGTGGGGGAGATGGGAAGGAAGCATTCCGATAGTATAGGGCACTCAATTGACATTTCTACCTACCTGAACTCTGAGCCTTTCCGTCTTTGTTCTGGCATGCCTCTCTCCTAAGGAAGATGCAAGCTGTTGGGGGAAGCCACTGGTGGGGTGAGTGTTTCTATGATTCCCAAATGTTTCAGAAGCATCTTTTTGTTCCTTTAGCTGCTTGATATAATCATAATATGGCATGGTTGGAAGGGATCCCAAGGGTCATCTAGTCCAACCCCCGGCAATGCAAGGATCCTGCCCAGAGCCAGCCCTGGCTGGGTTCCAAACTTCAGCCTTCTGGTTACCATTGCAATTCTGCATGGTGTGGAGTGGGGGTCACCAACCTATGGCCCGGGGGCCAGTTAAGGCCTGAGGGACGCCTTTATCCGGCCTGCGGCGCCCCCTGCTGCCGCCCACGGCCACCCATTCTTAGCTGCGCAGCACAGCGTGGGGACGTTTTCTAGTGCACATCCGGGTCGGATGAGGCCCGTGCGCATGTGCACAAGCTATTTCCGGTGCTCCTCCAACCCGGACGTGCACTGGAAATAGCGTGTGCGCGTGTGTACGGGCGCACGCTCCCCCGCCCTCTGTGCGATCGTTGCTCGAGAAACCAGCCCGAGGCAAGGAAAGCTTGGAGACAGCGTGGGGACGTTTTCTAGTGCACATCCGGGTCGGATGAGGCCCGTGCGCATGTGCACAAGCTATTTCCGGTGCTCCTCCAACCCGGACGTGCACTGGAAATAGCGTGTGCGCGTGTGTACGGGCGCACGCTCCCCCGCCCTCTGTGCGATCGTTGCTCGAGAAACCAGCCCGAGGCAAGGAAAGCTTGGAGACCCCTGGTGTGGAGAAAGGGTAGAGAGAAATGTGTCGCTTACACTCTCATAACACTGATATGAGATCCACACTATGCAGACCTTTCAATAACTAAAGTATAAAGGGCAGTTACATGGAGGGTGGAGCAAGCTTGTTTTCTCCTGTTCCAGAGGCCTTTAGGCCCTGAAGCAGTGACTCTCCTTCCTTGAAGGTTTTTAAGCAGTGCTTGGATGGCCATCAGCCATGGATCATCTAGTTGACCCTCGGGGGCCTTTTCTAACTCTACAATTATATGATGGTATGTTTTAAAGAGCATCCAAGGCGCCTGTAAAGCACATGACTTTCCCCAAAATGATTCATGCCATTGTGGCTTCCCTCTCAGACCTACAATCCCCAGAATCCCGAACAAACTACAATTCCCAGGATCATCTGGAAGAAGACATCTGGTTTTTAAAACAGGGATGGAGAACCTACAGTAACAGTATGGTTACAGGGAGCAGTGTGTATAAAACATTGAATGTAATAACTATTACATTGTATTACAAGGTAATTGTATCAGAATTATTATGGGAATGTTAAGGAGGGAGGGGGGAAAGAGAGATTGTGGAATCCTGGTGGTGAGTGATGATTGGATGAGGATTTGAAAGGGAGTTTGAATGCGAGTCAGTTGAGAGTCAGTTGAGAGCAATGGGTTCTGGAGTGGGTGGTTGGGCAACTAACTATTCAGTTTAGGATCAGTAGTCTAGTCATCATTTCTGTAATAAAGCAGCATGTAAGATAAAGAGAATTTGGGGCCATAAGCTCAGGTACACACATCATCCTACAATCATTTAGTGAATCATCCATACAGCCTCCTTTAGCGAGGGTGCAGTACCTAGGGTCTGGACAAAACATTGATATTTTTCACTCTTTTCTAATTTCATAGGTTTATGTTCTGATTCTAATGATGTAATAGGGGTGGGGCTCTATAAATACTAGGAGCTGCCACATACTCCTTTTCTTCTTTAAAAAAATTATAATTTCCCCTTGTTTTCAAAAGCACATGCATTGTCTCTTTCTTCAGGTTCTTCAGTTACATTTGTTGTGAGACACTGGTGTTATATACTGGGAAGAAAAGAGGGGACCAGCATTCAGATTTAAGACGCATTTCTGCACCTGGAGGACATGCTGCCATCTTCATGCAAAGAGCAAATGTGGCCTTCAATGATTGTGAATTGCTACTTGCCATCTTGTGCAACAAAATCATTTATAAAGTACTCTAGTGCCAGCAACAAGAAAACTGACTGATATGTTATAATATAGCAATCATGACATCATCACAAGAATTGCTAAAATGTGAATCAGATGTTAAACTGGGCCTTCCAGACAACCCAATGAACATTTTCACTTGTCTGTCTCTCAGACTTGTAATCCCCTTTAACTATTTGGTTCATGCAAGTAGTCAACTCTTTCAGCAAACTAGTCTCTTACCCTAGAGGTTTTCTCTTTCTCCTCAGTTCCTATTTCTCTCAGGTACCAGGGCAAACAACTTAAAGAATATATTATCCCCAGTGGTGATACTGAACACATGCCTGGTGGTGCCCCATTGCCAAGAGCAGACCTCTTTAAATATAATTTCCACCCCAAAAACAGCCACAGTAACATTTATTGGGCCCTTTAGAATGGGGCTACCTTCCTGGAAGTTCTGGGTCCACAGCTGGGCTTGTTTTTCTTGTTGTTTTGCTTCAATGCTAATTAAAGGGAAGGAATAAGAAATAGAAAATGAGTAAGAGCTGTAGTGAATTCAAAAGATTTTGATCAATGGTAGTTCTCAGGTATCAACATCTTTAGCAGAACTGCCCACATTTTCAGATATTTGTTTGCAATCATTGAGACCATAAACTTGCTTCTGCAAAGGGTACTAAATTGTGCATCGCAGAATATGTCTATGAATATTATTGGGACAAAAGTGCAGACACATAGCTCAACAAAGAAAAAGGGAGACAGAATGTAAGATTAGAGAGGTACACAGAAAGAATGCGTTTTCAGGAAGAAATGTATTGTGTTTTAATGGATATTAGGATTCTAACGAAAGTTATTGATCAGTAATAAAGAAAAAAGGAAAATATTTGATAACTTGCTAGATGAAAATGGGAATTAGCCCCAAAGATTCACAGTAGTGTTTTAACTATGGTACTATTTTGTTCCACATCATGTACTGAATAATTGCTCCCTAGACCTATGGAGATATTCCTTAGTTCAGAGCAGGATCTATTTCTTCTTCTTTGCTATTAGAGGTGAGAAAGACCTGCAGTGATAGATTAGGCAGGTCTTCCTGTGGGCTACTCTTTGATGGTTTCAGTTAAAAAAGGACTTCTGACATTCTTTAACTACACAAGGGAAAAGGGCAGTTTTATGCCCAGACAATGCAACTCCTAAGGGAATCAAGACTAAAGTTAACTGCTTCATGATGGCCTGATCTGCTCAAGGAGCTCCCACTGGCTCTTCAAGCTACAAAATTGAAGAGGTTAGTCAGTTTTGCCCTGCACAGAGGAGCAGGAAAAATACCATTGGAGATAATTCTCTGCATAAATGATCTAAGCAGAGAGGGACAGCACCTGATCCCCCAAACCCCCATTGCTGGATCATTGTTGCTGCCCATAACCCTTAGCAAGTTCCCAAGAGAAAGGAGATGTATCAGCTTGGGCTGCTCACTCTTTTAAACTCCCTGTTCATTAACTCCACCCAACCTCATTAATCAAAGCTGGAATAAAATGAGCCCTAGAGAATGCAGAGTTTCCCCCTCTGTTTCCAAGCTGCTTTAATTACATTCTCAGTGGGAGGGTTTCTTACACACACAGGCTCACTACTGGCCCACTGCCTTACAGGGATTTGGAGACACTGGCCACAGAGCCTCAGGTCATGACCTGGCCAGAGTAAAATAGACATCTTGACCTCTTTTTTGTGTCCACTTGACAAGTACATGTGCGTTTTCATAGCTCTGAAGTACCCAAGATGACAGAGAAAAGAGAGTCAATTAGTTGTTTCATCTATTCTCATTCAGTGCATTTTGGAGACCTCACTTCAGTACAAAGCGGCAGAACCCAATAGCAACCCTACAAAGCCAGATGGTACCAATTCATTTTTGCTAACAGCTATTATATCAGCCCTGACTGCTGAGGTCTGTATTAACACAAACACAATTAATGATATGCAATTACTGCTTTTCCAGATTGCAAGGAGTCACTAATAGGAATAGATGCTTATTTATTTGTGGTAAGGGGTGTTAAAAGTGACGTATAACCTCTGTTCAACTTAAGGCAGAGGTGGGGAACCTGCGGCCCTGCAAATGTTGTTGGACTCAAGCTCCCGTCAGTCCAAGGCAGCAAGGCCAATGGTCAGAAATGATGGGATTGTAGTCCAACTACATATGCTGCAGAGTCATAGGTTTCCCACCACTAAATTAAAGTGTGTGCAAGCTCTTGAGATTCATAATCTTCTCCAGACTAAACTGTCTGAAATTCTAAATTTGAACTTGAATAAAGTTCAAAACTATGTAAGGTCACACACCCACACCATACATTTAAAGCACATGGCTTATCCCATATAATCCTGGGAATTGCAATTAAAGGGGCTGAGAACTGTAGCTCTGTAAGGGGTACACTACAGTTCCCAGGATTCTTTTACAAAAGTCATGTGCTTTAAATGTATGGTGTAGATGTGATGTAAGAATTTTACATTTTCTGAAACTAGGATGGTAACTATGTTTTATAGCAACGTAGCACATTCTTCAAATGTGGTCATGGAAATCTTCTTCAGTCCAATAAATGTGGCAGGGATTTCCACCAGAAAGAAAATTACACAAAAAAAATATTTATGTTACTCTTTTGTATTTATGTAATATTTTCTAAATATACTGTTGGGCCTCAGGAGTCTGCTCCAGGTGTTTGGTGCAAAGATACAGGTAAGCTGATTTTCAGCACAGGAGGGATATGGTCAGGACCAGTTCAAAAGTACACAAATCAGGACCCAAGGAGCCATCTGCACTGCTATTCCCACTGGCCTGGAAAATTGCTCAGACTAAAAAGCAGCTTCTGAGGCCCAAGTTTTGTAATAAATGGCTGTTCCAAATTAGTCTACTATATTCAGGCTGATGGGTACTGCAGCCTAGATGGTGCCCTTGATCCCTCCCCAGCCAAGGCTGGCCTTAGGACGGCTAACAAGCAATAATAAAAACAAGTTGAATGATTACAACTTAAAAACAACATTAAAATACAACATTAAAATATTGAAACATAAAAATATTAAAATGTAGCCTCATCGCAGGAGGAGAAAGGAAAAGAAAAAAGAGAGGGAGGGAATCAAATTGGCTCCAAACCAAAGGCCAGGCGGAACAACTCTGTCTTACAGGCGCTGCGGAAAGAAATCAGATCCTGCAGGGCCCTGGTTTCATGAGGCAGAGCGTTCCACCAGGCCGGAGCCAGAGTTGAAAAGGCGCTGGCTCTGGTTGAAGCTAATCTAACTTCTTTAGGGCCCGGGACCACTAGGGTGTTGCTATTTATGGGCCTTGAGGCTCTCCATGGGGCATACTGGGAGAGGCAGTCCCATAGGTACAAGGGTCCTAGGCCGTGAAGGGCTTTAAAGGTCAAAAGCAGCACCTTAAATCTGACCTTATACTCCACCAGGAGCCAGTGCAGCTGGAAAAGCACTGGGTGAATATGCTCCCATGGCAGAGACCCCGTGAGGAACCTCGCTGCAGCATTCTGCACCCACTGAAGTTTCTGGGACAGCTTCAAGGGCAGCCCCGCGTAGAGCGAATTACAGTAGGTCAAGCCTGGAGGTGACCGTCGCATGGATCACTGTGGCCAGGTCAGGGCAGGAAAGGTAAGGGACCAACTGGTACAGGACATCAAGACACCAGAGCCTGGTTTATGAATGCACCCCTCCTGCCCTTCCCTTACAATAAATACATTTGTTCCATAGGCTCTGGCAAGACATTCTACAACCATGAAGTGGTATGAAGGAAATAGTTTCCTAAATTTCATGGATTATGCACCAAGCTGCTCTCCAGGCTCAAAACCAGAAGGGATTTGAGGTGGGAGAAGAGAGCAGTTCAAGAATTACTTTGGGCCAAACTACACGTGATGGGACGCAGGTGGCGCTGTGGGTTAAAGCCTCAGCGCCTAGGACTTGCCGATCGAAAGGTCGGCGGTTCGAATCCCTGCGGCGGGGTGCGCTCCCGCTGCTCGGTCCCAGCGCCTGCCAACCTAGCAGTTCGAAAGCACCTCCGGGTGCAAATAGATAAATAGGGACCGCTTACCAGCGGGAAGGTAAACGGCGTTTCCGTGTGCGGCTCTGGCTCGCCAGATGCAGCTTTGTCACGCTGGCCACGTGACCCGGAAGTGTCTCCGGACAGCGCTGGCCCCTGGCCTCTTGAGTGAGATGGGCGCACAACCCCAGAGTCTGTCAAGACTGGCCCGTACGGGCAGGGGTACCTTTACCTTTACCTTTACACGTGATGTGAGAAATCAGTGTTTAGGTGCCTAACAGTTTTTTTAAAAAACTTAAAAGCAACCATATGAACAAACTGGATTAAGGTAGTGGTGCTGTCAGTCTGTGCTATTTTTTTTAATTACACACTCCACAGGGAAGAAAATATACCTTTGTTGTTTCTGTCTTTTTTACCCAGCAAGACCATTATAGCAATCTCAAAGGGTGATATTGGGCAATATATTTTTATTTATTACTTACTTGGAGAAATAAGTAAGGGAGGCAAAACTACACATTCTCAGTCCTGTGGCCCCAAGCCATACCCAGTTACTTTTAAGCTTTGCTTTTTTTAAAAAAAGTATTTGGAGGTCTGAAAATAGATATCCCACATCATGTGTACTTTGGCCCCAGCTTGCTGTAAATCAGTAGTAAAAATCAGATAAACCCTCACAAAATGTGTGGGCCTTCCCTCCACCACTCTCTGAAAAAAAGGAAGGAAACTTAATTTGAGGTCCCCTTTGGCCTATGCTGCATTCAGATATTTCACTTCTGAATGCTTTAAACTAGAAAGGGCAAGAAAGAGAAGCTCAGAGCTGCTAGCTTCTATTTTTATATAGCACTACTTTGAATTTCTCAATAAATCTTCTTTTCACAGGGTTTCCCTGGCAGTGGACAAGGTAGGCACAAGGTTACCAGAAGCAGAAAAATATGCAATCAAATGCATACAAATCCCTCATTGAGGGGATCAATAGGCCAGCAGGCAGGCGGGCACGCAGCCAAGCTAGCTCTCCTTCAGAAAAGAGCAAAATAGCAGAAAATACTGTTTTAGGCTGCAATTCTATACACACTTACTTGGAAGTAAGCGCTACTGAACTCAATGAAACTTACTTGTGGGCAGACATGTATTGGATTGCACTGTATCTTTCAAAATGAGCTGCTCCCAGATTTCTTCTATTTTCTTGAGAAGTGGGTTAAAGCTATAAATGGTAGGTAGGAAGTGAGGAAGGCTGCAGTCTTCCCTGTCTGCAAACTCCATATACTGCAACAAATTAGCACTGCGGTCAAAGGATGCCTGCATTTCAGAGCAATTACTATGCAAGATTGTAGCTGTACTGTCTCAGGTGTAAAAAGTTAAAATATGCAAATACTTCTCCATCCCCTGGCCAGTTATATTTCTGATTTTGAAACTTCTTATTTTTATGAAGACATTCTGAGCATATGATCTGTTCCATGCATTCCTACATCCAAATGTAGATCAGTAAGAGGAATTGTCTGCATGATTTGATTAGAAAGGGAGATGGGATTTGCATAAATAAATAAATAAATAAATACCCCCCCTTCCCTTTCAAGGTACCCAGCCACGACCTCTTTCAAAATACTCTATTTCATTACGCCTGCCCAGTTTAGTTTTATGTCCCTTTCCCTACCCCTCAACATCTCTACACTGGTACAAAATCACCTTGCTTGCTTTCAGAGAATATATTAATCAGAGATTCTCCATTTCTCACTGAACCTGCCTCAACAATTCTTAGTTCTCAGGAGTAATCTTCTGCCATCTCCTTCTACCAGCAATTTTAAAGATCTGATCACAAGCTAAAGTGATCATAATTTGCATTGGGGTAATACATTTAAGTGCTTACCATATTTTGTTACATATAAGTAAACTTTTTGTTTGTCAAGCACAGGCAAGGTTTTCTTGATTCATTTGAGATTTTGCACTGATCTAAGAAATGGTGAGAGAGAAATATGGCAAAACCTTAGGAAGTTTCAGAGGGACACAGTTCAATGCATGAAAAACTGAGAAAATGTAAAGTTTTTCTACAGAACACTTCTGTTGTAGGAATGGCAGTGTCAGTGTGTGAGTTTGGCTCATCACAGTCCACCCAGCTCCAATATTATCATTATTACTACAGAGATCTTTTGTTACAGACACCACAGATCCCCTCATTACAATAACCCCACACACATCAAGCTAATGAGAGGCTATGTAATAGGAAAGCTGTGTGTGGCACCCTGCATGCCCATGTGTGTGTTCTGGGATGTGAAAGAGAATTACTCCACTATCTATAGCCCGCTTAGCACCTGCTCTTCTGTCCGTTGGGGCAGGCTGGCCTAAGGTGTTACTGAGACCTCTGGGAGAAGGCTCAGCTGGGGCTGCAGTTGGTAAAAGGGTCTGCAGAGAAGAGAAGCAAGAACCAGAATCTGTTACACTTAAGTATGACAACAGAGAACGATAAATTTGAAACAGATGCTCTTCAAATGAGCTGTCTGCCAACAAAGTGATTGCTAAGAGACTTCCAGGAGGAAGTCTCTGAGAGTCTATCCAAGTTTAACATAAGTTTATTATTATACAAACTATTCAAGCTGCAATCAGGACAGTTCTTTCCCTATTCTCTCCCAGAGGGCCATAGACATGGCAATTAAAAATAAGGAAAAAGCCTTCCAGGGAAAACCTTGGAATAGATCATGACACCTAAATGGGAGCTGATGAACTGTAGCACTGCTTAACTTGATCTATCAGCCAGTTCAATACTGTTTTATTATGAAGAACTGTTTCTGTGTTGCCCAAGTTTGAAACACACAATCATAGTACTATTTGTTAGACCAGGAACTTGCTGAGCTCAAAAATATTTTAGAAATTGAGACTGTTTATACCTCTAACCAGTCCTTCCTTACCAACCACTGTTCTAAACCCACAAACACGATCCCTTCTCCCCACTACCCAAAAACCTTTTGCAGTTCCTGGCAGCACTCTGCCCCTCAACTTGCAACACAGATTCTGTCTTTCAGAATCTGCAGAATGCCTTCATAACCACAATGATAGGAGGAAGATATGTGAGGCACTGAAAGGAAGGATAATTGCTGGCAAAATCCAGTGAGCCTGCTTCAGCAGGAGCAGAGCTATGAAAAAATATGGTACCTGCTGACCACAAGTCAATGAGGTTCTTCTGTCATGAATAAAGGAGAAAGTGATGGGGAGAATACAGTCATACCTCATGTTACGCCCGCTTCATGTTACATTCTTTCAGGTTACATCCCGTGGCGGAAGGGTTACTTCCGGGTTTCGCCACTCGCGCAGAAGCGCAAAATGACATCATGCACATGCGCAGAAGTGGCAAATCGCAACCCGCGTGTGTACAGACGCGCCCCTGCGGGTTGTGCTCTTTCATGTTGCGAGCGGGCCTCCGGAACGGATCCCATTCGCAACCAGAGGTACCACTGTAATAAGGAAGTGGGAGCAACTGATGAGGCAGTATAGAAAGAAGCAATATGGGGTTCCCAGCTATGTCACGAGTCAATGGTGATTGCCGCCCGCTGCCCTCTGCAGACAGTGGGGAGGTTCAGGCAGGTTATGAGGCAAAAATCCTGGAAATGTTCTCCAGCGGGGTCTGGGGAGCTCACTGCATCCCACTGTGCTGCTCAAGCCTGTGTCTGCCAACTTGAAAGGCAGAAAAGGTGCAACCTGTGAGTGTGTCCCTACCATGGACGAGCCTCCATCTCTGGCATGATTTATGGTTGGTTCCTCCTTAATCTGGAATATTGGCGTTAATCAAGAGGCACTTCTAGACCAACATATGACAATGGGCTGCAATTAATCAGCTGCTGAAAGGACTAGGTTTTGCCCTTTGACAGTATTTGAATCTTTTTTTCTGAAGCTTGAGAATCCTTACAACAGCAGGGAAAGGAAGGGGGAGGACAAAGGTGCTTGGTGCTTTCATATGGTTTTCAAATGGCCTACTTTTTTCTTGTCCTCCCCTGTAAAATGAAAGAGACTTGTGTAGCTGTGGCTGTTAACGTGGAAAAGAGGCGGCTTTTGATTTATGCTCAACAAGGAATTTAACAAGCTTTTATTATGCCCTTCCCCCTCGACCGAGGTTGAATGGACTTTATTTAAAATTATCTTTGGATTGGATCACGAATATGATGGAACAATACAGAGCAAGAAGAATGAACAGCTCCCGAATAGATCTGGCAAGAGGCTGAATTTGATAAAAGATTTTGTTTTTAACTGTGTGCTGAGGATAAACTCCAGAGTGGAATTTTAATGGCAGAGACTGGGCATGTACTCTGTGAGTTATTTATGGCTGCAGCTTATACGCTAGTTGGTAAAGAGTGGAAGGAATGGAATGTGACCTTGTCCCATCCAGATAACTACTGCAAAGAACTCAACAATGGAAGATAGTAATTAATGCTCCCAGCACACCAGGTCTGAAAAAACAATGTATATGAAGGACTACACACGTTAAATGGATTTTATATGATGTAATAGAGGTGCTGTTGGTAAGGAGGAAAAAAATGTGGTCAGCTGCAAGAATGGACTAACGGCAAGTGAAGGTGTCAATTGGACATTAATTAAGAGATGATGCGGCTAAGAGGAAATGATCGACATATGTTTGCAATAGGAGTGGGAAACCTGATTTTAAGAAATTGTAACAAAGTAATTTGGTTTGATTTGTAATAATTTGGAAAATTACATACTGAAATATGTAAATGTTTACGACTTTTGAGATGAGCTGCACTCAAGATAGCGCAGCACTGCCATGTGGGAACTAAGCCCTACCACAATCACATCCATAATCACTACTAAAAGGAGCTATTTCCTTGCTCACTGTAACTCTGGATTTTTGCCAGAAGTGCTTGCAACAGATTTTGTCATCAACATCCTTCACAGAAGGCAGATAATAGGCCCCCAGTACCTGATAAGCCAACTTGTATCTCTTGATCAAGAAACTTTGAGTAGGACCTCTCACTAAACTACCAATTTGAAAAGGTTAAGTCTCAAGCCTGCCACCCTTCTGTCCCTAAAAAACAAGTTTTCTTAAATTAATACAACATTAGATCCTGCTTTGCCCTTCAGGTATCGTCTGTCATGATATGTCTTCCCGGCTCATACTCTCTGTGGCACACTAATATGTAGTATTTTATTTATTAAAATGTTTTTTAATCCTCCCTCTCATTTAATTTATTAAATTTATGCTCAATCCTTACTCCCAAAGGTGCTGAGAGTAGCAAACAAACAATAAAACAATAAAAACATTTTAAAAACCATTCCAGTAAAGATAGAGACTACCAGAAGATCTCAAGATGGCCAACAACCATACACACACACAAATATATATATATACACACACACACACACATATACATATACACATATCTCACAAAAAAGAGACAAACCAATAAAATATTAAACTAAGTTCAATCAATCATCATCAAAAGCTACAGAAAATATACTATTGCAACTGAGAACACAGGAGCACTCTGGGCATCTAATCCCTGTGTTAGGAGTGCGTACAGGAGCCAGGCCCTGTGACTGGTAGGGCTTTGCAGGACTGGGGCTTTCCTAAGTTTGTTCTGAAGAGGCAAGGCGCGGCCACACAGGTGAGGCAGACTGGTAACTCACAGCACCTGGTGGCAAGAGCCGAGAAGGGATATAAGGTCAGCATTTCCCTTTGGCTCTTTGCCACAGCAACACGCTTCCTGCCTTGCTGCGTTAGGCTTCTTGACTCCTTGCTTCCTGATCCTTGGACCCTTGGCTCCAGGTTTTCTGACCCTCGGACCTTGGCTTCTTGACTCCCAACTCTCTGACCCTTGGCTTCCGGACTCCCATTCCTGCTCCCACCTCGCCGTCTTGCCCATCCTCAGCCGGGACTTCGACTGTCCGTAAACCAGACCGTGACATCCTGTGTAAGATGTTTATGAAGGACCTTACCATAACACACAAAGTTATACATGATATACAGGTCTATTCCAAAACTATTAAAAGGTAAAGGTAAAGGTACCCCTGCCCGTACGGGCCAGTCTTGACAGACTCTGGGGTTGTGCACCCATCTCACTTAAGAGGCCAGGGGCCAGCGCTGTCCGGAGACACTTCCGGGTCACGTGGCCAGCATGACAAAGCTGCATCTGGCGAGCCAGAGCCGCACACGGAAACGCCGTTTACCTTCCCGCTGGTAAGCGGTCCCTATTTATCTACTTGCACCCGGAGGTGCTTTCGAACTGCTAGGTTGGCAGGCGCTGGGACCGAGCAGCGGGAGCGCACCCCGCCGCAGGGATTCGAACCGCCGACCTTTCAATCGGCAAGTCCTAGGCGCTGAGGCTTTAACCCACAGCGCCACCTGCGTCCCCTTATTCCAAAACTATTATCGCAGTGTAAATTCTATCCTTTAATAATGTGAGGTCCTAAACTATTAACTATTTGCACTGAAACCTTGACTAACATAGCAAGAAGCAACACAGAGCTCATTTGGCATTATGTGGCCACATTATGCAGCTGACACATAATGTCAGCCTCTTCTCTTGCCCACTTTTGTAGCAAACCATACGTAGCAGTTGCATCCTAGCCAACAAAGTATGATAATAGTCTGTCCTACAAACCAAACTTGCAAAATATGGTTTAACTCCTTCAGAGCTCTGTCTTGGACAGTGGCTTGGTTGATATGACATGTAGTGTCAAATCATGGTTTTCTGTAAAACAGATGAACCTGATTGTATTATGCAAAGAAAAGAAAGCCAAAACATGCATTTATATAATGCCAAGCAAAGATTTAGTTTTGCATTCCATGTGATCAGAACTGCTATTCAATAGAGGGCTCTGAAGACTGAAGGAGCTGGAATTCTGTGCTGTTTTCATTTATAGACACATGGCCTTTTACTTCAGTCTTTAGAGTTCTTTGTGTGAAAGAACTCTTAGAAAATTTGCAAGGCAGGTCTGGGAGCCCATAATTTAATCTGAAGTCAGGGCACCTTGTAAATGCAGCACACATTAAACATAGATTATGTGCACCAAACCCTGCAGGTCCTGCGGCAAGACAGTGCTCAGTTATGCTGCAACGCTGAGCTCCAGGGCTATTCAGTAACCTTTAATTTCAGTGGAATCATTCAAACCACTGCAGTGCAGAGAGGAACTCTCTAACCTATGCACTCTAGTCCAGAGAAAGATAGAATAAATGTGACTTGGCTACAAGGTATTAAAATTAAATTCAAACAGCCAGGAGAAGTGAAAACCATCCAGGACTTGACTGCAGTGGTAAAATGCTTCACATACTGAGGAAAGTTGAACCACAAAACATGTCCTATGCATCCATTTTAGTTACTGATATGAGGAAACAGTATTTTAATACAAAAATATACCCTGTTAAAAAGCAGTACAAATATTTGATATAAAATATTTGAAGTTATACCAAAACACACAATTTATGATTATCCACATGACTGAACTAGTATAACTATTTTCTGGGAACAATTCCATAACATAGCCGAATTTAGCTTGAATCTGCGATTCTGCTTACAAACCCAGCCACAGAAAAATGCACATGGATAGTGAATTATGGTGCAACCTTTCATCACTCATGTAGATAGGGGATCACATTTTAGTCGATCCCTGCACACACAAATTGAATCTAATTTAGGACAGAGACTTAACAGAAAGCATTCTGATAAAATGTTCTGTTATCTCAATGAAGACAACCCTGAAAGAAGATAATACTGACAGTCCAGTGTCACTAGACAAGTCATAAACCTGGCAGTTTTATAGGGAGTAATGGTTCCCTCTAGTGCTCTGATGAAGGATAGCATTTTACAATCACGCTATATTCACCAAGATTGGGAAACTGTTTGGAACACATGTTCCATGATGATGCTACAATTTAGAAGCTTCCTACAAAGACATGCTACTGGGGGTGCTTCATTTACAAATAATATACAATTTTAAAGATCAAAAGCAGAAAGGCTAACAAACTATATGAAAATACCAGCTCCCTTCTACCAAGGAATGATGTGGAATTTATGTGTTAGAAGAAACACTATTTAAAAATAGGCTGGGAGATTGTGAGCTTGCTCTTGGCTAGAGGTCTAAACTGTTCCCTTGCAGAGGGCTCCCCTCCCCAATCACTCCATCCATTTTCAGCTATTCTCCTATCTCGCCTCCCTTCTCTCCCTC
The DNA here is from genome assembly GCF_951804945.1 of Podarcis cretensis. Taxonomy (NCBI): domain Eukaryota; kingdom Metazoa; phylum Chordata; class Lepidosauria; order Squamata; family Lacertidae; genus Podarcis; species Podarcis cretensis. The sequence continues at coordinate 33,290,712 of NC_137185.1, read as the reverse complement.
TGGTATCTCACTACTCATTAGGCCCAGGGCTCTGAATTGCCTAGTTCTGACACTGGGCATAGTATTAATACTCTACTTGGCCTCAATGGGATTAAGAGAGTAAATTTTAACTACAATAATGAAGCAGAAAGTATAGAAATGATATTGCCATGTATGTGAAGAAACGCTGGTGCCAGCATACCTGACACATGAACAGACTTGCTGCCCTATAAAATATTTACAAAATGGAACTCCTGACGGAGACTTACCACAATTAGGAAAACGACAATGTCCAATACAGCATTAATCCAGAACAGATTCAAAAACCACAAAAATAAATTCTTGCTGCAAGCCTCGTCTGGTTCCCATTGCAGTGGCAGATTTTCGGGTCTCAAATTTCAGCGGTACCCTGTGCGACACCAAAATACTGCACCCACCCACCCCTTCTCTTGCTCTCATTCTAATAATAGTTGCGGCATCCTCTGGGGTGCCCCCGAGGTTCCATGCCCAGTATGACTGAACACACTGCGCTCCCCTATATCCGCCTCTGAACATGTAGCCAGGCAAAATTTGGCTGGGTGAATCCGAATCCAGATGCATCAGGGTAGTAATGAAGTGAGAATCCAGTCATGAGGAAAGAAAACAATAAATTCCACTATAGCACATATAGGAAACCACCATACTGAATGTTTGATTGTTCACCAGAAGCTATAGAACACTGAATGGCATTTGGAATGGAAAGCTGAGTGACGCCATTGGCTTGCTACAAGCCCCTAATAGCTTATACTTAGTATGCTAGAAGGAGGCATAGCTAGCTGGCTTGTACAGTGAACACACAAGAACTCCTATTAGGAAGTAAAGCTATACTGCAACATTTTGTTGCAATTCCCACTTGTTTCTTTTTTAAAAAAAATAATATTTATTACTTTTAAACACTACAAAAAAAGGAAAGAAAAAAGAAAAAAAGACAATACAATACAATATAAAAAGATTACACAACACTAACACAATAAACTAAATAAAACAAAACAAAAACAGTTTAGCACACATCATACAATTTCAATATCTTATCTTTCATTCACTTGTTTCAATGACCTCCTCACACCTCCCTTTTTGTATTCCACTTCTATTAATTGTTTCAGCAATTCCTTTCCATCTTCCTCTATTTTCTGTCCTATAATTACCTTAACATGTTCTAACCTTCTTTTTCCTTTAATACTCTAATAATCTATTTATACCTAATTCCTTATAACATTTCTACTAAAGCCATATAACTTCATTCCAACATTTTTCTAATATTCATTAATTTTACAATATTTCTGTAAATAGTCTTTAAACTTTTTTCCAATCTTCTTCCACCGACTCTTCTCCCTGGTCTCGGATTCTGCCAGTCATTTCCGCCAATTCCATATAGTCCATCAACCTGGTGATCTTCTGTCCGATGCTCTTAGCTCTTTTCCAAGTCCCTTCTGCAGATCTTCTTCGAATTTATACAAAAACTTTACTTTGTCTTCTACTGATCTTATTTTTATTTTCCTTCCTTTAAAGCTGAAGAATAGACCTTGGGGAAACTCCCACCTAAAGATGATTTTATTCCTTCTCAGCAGGGCAACCAAATCTCCGTAGTTAGACCTAAGATCCAAAAGGTATTTCGGGACGTCTTTAAAAAATTCCACTCTTGGCTGTTGTACTTCTAGGTTCTTCTGGTAGTGCCAACAGTCTCTTATTCTGTTCTTCTCTTTTTTCCCTCCTCTTCCAAATCTGAAGGCCCTCACAGTTTTAAACTCTTCTTGACCCAGATCCAAGTCCCAAAAATCAGCAAATTCCTGTGTGAAGAAGTCTCTCAAACTTTCCTTCTCCAATTCAGGTAGGGCTCTGATCCTCAAATTCGTCTGTTTTTTCTTTAAATTCAATCATAGCAAGTGTCGACTTATGGTCATCAAGTTGCCTCTGTAAGGCTGGGACTCTCTCTCTCACCAATTGTGTTGCTTTACATTCAGCAGCAACGGCTTTCTCCCTAGCTTCCTCCGCAGTCTGCCGTATCAAAGTAGATTCCTGTATCAATTTCTGGATTGTTTCTGTAATGATATTCACCTTTTGTCCCAGATTATTTATACTTTCTGTATTTAAGTCAATTTTAATAGTTGCAGCGTCCACTTTTGCATTTGTCACATCTATTTTCTTGTTAAGCTGTTCCAGTGAATCACTTATCTTACATAATGCAAACGCTAAGGCCTCTTCTGTCGACATTCCTCTTGATTTTGAATATACTGTTACAAAAGCAATAGCGGAAGAAGCAGGGGGGCCTGATATTGAGGTTCTCCTAGATTGCTGCCAAGTCCTCCCAGACCTTAATGTTTTTTCAGGAATTGACTAGTCCGTTTTTTCCTTTCCATTTGCCATAACACATAACCGATTCAAGGTCAGTCCCAGAGTCTCACAGCTTTTTATCTTGCAGCTGGAAATTCCCCAGCCCAGCTCTTGTAACAGTTTCAAAAGCTTCCTCTAGGGGGAAACAGTTTCTGTTTATATTAGTCAATAATGTCCTCTTTCAAACACAGCTCAAACAATGAAGTTAGTTTCAATTTTCAGTTACTTTTACTCCTTTTTAAAAGCAGACGGAGACAGTAGAAACAATGTATTTCTCTTATTAGCTAGCTGTCAATGAACATTCTAATCGCTGTCAGTGAGCCTTCCAAAGAACATCAGTCCTGCTAGCAGCCCGTTTCCAGGGTCTGAGCAGCGTTATTTTAACTCTCTTTGCTCTCTCCCGCAGGCATATTCAGTTCACAACTTCCCCCCCTCTTCTCCTGCCTCCAAGGGGGGGGTCCCACTTGTTTCTATTAATGGTAACTGAAACAGTGTCTGATTTGATGCATAGAGGGAACAGAAGGACTGGTAAAGGGAGCAAACAAAATATGTGGATTTATTGCCATGTGCGGATTAATACTGCTAAAACTAGCACCTTTTCAGGACTCCAAAGGACAATGACAATCAGCACACTTCACAGAGCAAAAGCTACACATACTCTCATCTCTTGGCATTTAACAGAAGACACTTGCAGAATTTTGCACTAACTGAAGCTCCTGAGACAGCTCACAGCTCATATTACTATCATCAAACCCTGAAATTTAAAAGCATCTATCTTTTCTAAAAGGGAAAAACAATATGCACAGTAGATATAATTGACAGATGTTCTAGAAACTATAGCAACCTGCTTATTGAAAACCAAGGCAAGGTCCAGGATTATATTGAAGCTGGTCACCCATCAATTATTAGCATTTTACACATACTAACTGCTACACCACATTTGCTCTCAGAAAATTGGATCCAGACATAGCCATGCTTAAACCAACTGAAATCAATGATATTTAAGTAAATGGTGACTTAAGTCCCACTGATCTTAATAGGTCTACTCTAAGTAGATGGCTACATCTGGATCTAACTCCCAGAGGCCTAGTGTGGTGCTGTGGTTAGAATAAGGATAGCCCACAAATCCCATCAGCTTCTAATGCCCAGCTTAGAATGCTGTACTTGGCACCAAGGAGGCCCAAGTTCAAATCTTGCTCAGCCATGAAGTCCACTGGGCCCTTGTCCAGTCACTCCTGTGCACTCTCTCTTTGCCTAAGCTCCCCAAGGATAGTTACATGGCTATTACCAATGCTAGTGGTGAAGGGCTCTTATCCAGCCCTCTGAGCTCCATGAAAGGTAAATAGAATAATGTAATAAGGGAATGAAAGCAGTAAGTGTGGAAACAGTACTTTGCTCGTCTGTAAATGGTACCTCCACCCTCAAATGCACTGCATTGAAGCAGCTTGTTTCAGGACAAACAAATTAAAAAAGATTACCGGTATGTCACTCAGTCAGTAGCCTGGTTTGCACACCACAGTAAGCCAACTATGTCTTCCCATGATTGCATAAATGTGCTGGAAGAGATCACACCATCTTTGATCATCCCTAGCCCTCTTAGCTTAGGTTTGGCTTAGTATGTAGTCCGAACCTGGTTTCATGGCTTACCTTTCTCCTCTTTAAGTAGGAGGTTCATTCTTGGCTACAGCTCATGGTTACTGAGGAGAAAGTCTAACCAGAAACCCGTTTGGGTCACACACTAAAAACACTGGGAAAGAGACACAAAGCAGGTGCAATCTCCTACCCACATGTCCACAGGCCAAAATCTAAAATTGTCTCACTTACTATTCACCGCCCCAATGCAGCATTGTCCACAAGCACGGCAAAACCAAATCATGGCTTTCAACACATCAACACCATATGTGAAAACAAGGGGCTTCCTCTCCCACAAGAATTCTGGAAACTGCAATTCATTCCTCCCAGAGCCACAATTCCCAGCATCCTTGACAAAGTAGAGTTCCCAGGATTCCTTGGGGGAAATCATATGCTCTAAACAGACGGTGGGGGTGTGACCAGCTACAGGGCATTTGATTGCTTGTTGGGAAGGACAGTGGTCCAATGAAGTAATAGTCCAAGATACATATATCCTTTCCCCCCTGACAGGCACTCAACGCAGCTTACACAATCCCATCCCCTCACACATTTTTATGTTTACAACAACCTTGTGAGGTAGGTTAAGCAGAGAGGTCATAATTGGCTCAAGGTGACAGGTGCATCTGTATAAATGAGGTACATGGGTGTAGTGAGATCGAATGGCAAAAGAATCTTCCTGGTGTAGAAGAGAAGGTCCCTATCTTCATCAGAGAAATGTTGGAGGGTATGCTACCGTGACGGAGGGTTCGTCCACATTGAGGTCCAGCTCCAAGGGCCTTCTAGCAGTTCCCTCCCTGCGAGAAGTGGGGTTACAGGGAACAAGGCAGGGGGCTTCTTTGTAGTGGCACCCGCCCTGTGGAACGCCCTCCCATCAGACGTCAAGGAAATAAATAATTACAGTCGTACTTTGGTTACTGAACGCCCTGAAACTCAGATGTTTTGGCTCCCAATTGTTCTGGTTTCTGAACGTTCTTTTGAAACCTGATCATCTGCCACGGCTTCCGCAGCTTTAGATTGGCTGCAGGAGCTTTGGTTTTCAAACGTTTTGGAAGTCGAACATGTTGAATGGTCACTTTAAAATGTGAAGGTTCATTATTATTTCACAAGTTGTGTATGTCTTTAAGGGCCAGGGCCAGGGCAAATAACAAGGCCCAGTCTTACAGCTGTGAAACATAGCAGGTGCTGCTGAGTTGTGTTAATCAAGCTATGTCAGCAATTGGGTATAGTATATAAGGAGCAGCACCTAGCTCTCCCATTACCCTGGGGGGTGGGTTGGTGGCTGGGTCATGTTTGTTGTTGTTTAGTGTAAAAGGAGTTTTTGTTTTTGTTATTAAAACCTTTGTTAATGCTATTTTTGAGTTCCTGGTTATGCATGGTCTCCCCAGCAAGCTCTCTGCAGCACTACTATACTGCAAAAAGCCAACAGAACAGACTTCCAGAACAGATTCCGTTTGACTTCCAAGGTACGACTGTATACAGAAATCCCTGCCAACCAATTCTCATAAGGGAATGGACTCATATACATATATGTATCCATTACATGGGACAAAAAGGACAGGTTGCCACGGTCTGTCTAAATTTGAGACTTTTAAGGAAATTATCATACAAACTGGTAGGGGCTTTTTCTTAGAGGGGTTGTTCATTGGTAAGAAAAATTAATAGGAGCTTGTAAGAAATTGGTTTTCAAATGTTTTGGAAGTTTGGACTTCTGGAACGGATTCTGTTCAACTTCCAAGGTATGACTGTATCTGACTTTTTGAAGATATCTGATGTTTAATGTTTGATGTTTTATCATGTTTTTAATACTCTGTTGGGAGCTGCCCAGAGTGGCTAGATGAGCAAGGTACAAGTAATTATTATTATTACTGTATTATTATTCCACTTGCCCAGTGCTAAGAAAGCAGTTTTTCCTTTGTCCCATTGCTCACTACAAAATCTGAAAAAACTTCAATCCTTAGAAGAAGAAGGATTTAGGTTTTTTTTTCCCTTTTGGGAAGAAAGAAGGAAGGAAAACTCCCCGAGTAACTGTCTAGTTACAGTGGTACCTTGGTTCTCAAACGCCTTGGTTCTCAAAAACCCACAAGTGTTCCAGTTTTTGAACATTTTTCAGAAGCCAAACATCTGATGCTGTTGTCAGCTATTGTTTCTGGGGCACCAATCAGAAGCTGCGCCTTGGTTTTCAAACATATCAGAAGTCAAATAGACTTCCGGAATGGATTAAGTTTGGCTCTTTTGTTTTTGCTACAGTGGTGCCTCGCAAGACGAAATTAATCCGTTCCGCGATTCTCTTCGTCTAGCGGTTTTTTCATCTTGCGAAGCAAGCCCATTGACGGCTTAGCGGATTAGCGCTATTAGCGGCTTATCAGCTTAGCGGATCAGCTGATAAGCAGCTTAGCTGGTTAGAAAAAGGGGAGGAAAGGGAAAAAAAGTCGGAAAAACTCGCAAGACATTTCGTCTTGCGAAGCAAGCCCATAGGGAAATTCGTTTTGCGAAGCGCCTCCAAAACGGAAAACCCTTTCGTCTAGCGGGTTTTCCGTCTTGCGAGGCATTCGTCTTGCGGGGCACCACTGTATTTATTTTGTGTCTTTGGTTTTTGAGGCTTTTTTGGTTAATTTGTTTTGTGACTGCAAGGAACCCAGTTCAGCTACTGATTGATTGTGTGACTGTGGAAATGGATAAAAGCCCACAACCAATGACTATCATCAGTGCATGTAAGATTTATTTTTTTAAAAAAAAATCTACAATACTATCTTATTTATTTTATAGTACAATACATTGCATATTGCTTTCATTTTATGGATCAATGGTCTCTTTAGATAGCAAAATTCATGTTAAATTTCTGTTTTAGGGGTTGTTTTTAAAAGTCTGGAACGGGTTAATCTGTTTTACATTACTTTCTATGGGAAAATGTGCCTTGGTTTTGGAACCCTTTGGTTTTGGAACTGACTTCCAGAATAGATTGTTTCAGAACCAAATTACCAGGGCCGGATATAGGTTTGACGAGGCCCTAAGCTACTGAAGGTAATAGGGCCCTTTATATATCCAGCTGTCCTTTGTCAACAACAAATTGTCACTTTTTTGTGTTGAATATATGCTATATGGTAATTTAGGTACCTAATAGGGATCTAAAGCCATTTATCAAAGTAATTGTTGAACTGAAATACAATTAAGTATATTAATAGTGATTTGAGGGGTGGGGAAAGAGAGTGGGGCTCTAAGCTATAGCTTGTTTAGTTTATACGGCACTGAAGGTACCATTGTATTCGCTTACTTCGAAACATGGTCCTGCCGCTCCTGAGGTGAGGCTCGTCTGAGGCGCCTCACGCGCCTTTTCCCGCCTTCATCCTCTTAACAACCGTTAAAACAACCGTTAAAACGCTCCTGCCGCGGCACGCGCTGCAACGCTCTCCCTAACGCGCACGCGCACACCACGCGACTCCCTTCTCGCTTCCCCACTCTCTCTCTCTCTCTCTCCCGCTTTCCACTGTTGGCTGTCACGCCTGGCGGAAGCCCCGCCCGCTGGGCTCCGACCGTCACTTCCGCCCGCTCGGCTCCGCAGCTCCAATATGGCGGCGCCCTGTGGCTCCTCACAGCTCTCAGCCGCCGAGCCGCCGCTGAAGATCCCCAAGATGGAGGTGCTGTCTCCCGGCTCTCCCGGGGCCCTCAGCGACGGCAACCCCAGCCTCTCCGACCCTTCCACGCCCAGCGGCGCTTCCCCGCTAGGCCCCGCCGGGCCGGGCTCCGTGGCCGCGGCAACCTCGGCGGGGACTGGGGCCGGCTCGGGGGGCGGCGGCGGCGGCGGCCGCGGCGGGGCCTCCCCGTCCGTCTCCTTCTCGCCGGGAGGCACAGCCACGGCGGCCGCCTGCCGAGGCGTGTCATGGACGCCGGCCGAGACCAACGCGCTGATCGCCGTGTGGGGCAACGAGCGGCTGGTGGAGGCGCGGTACCAGCAGTTGGAGGGCGCCGGCACCGTGTTCGGCAGCAAGGCCCCCGGGCCCGCCATGTACGAGCGGGTCTCCCGGGCCCTGGCCGAGCTGGGCTACGAGCGGACACCGTCCCAGTGCCGCGAGCGCATCAAGGTACGGAGCGCAGCCGCTTGCCCAGCAAGTGATGCTCGAGAGAGGAGGAGGAGGAGGAGGAGGAGGAGGAGGAGGTACCTGGGCGTTCCCTGAAAAGGGTGGCTCATAGCTTGGGGACTTCTCCATGTGGTTGGTTGGTTGGCTGGCGGGCCGCTTCTTCCTTGGAAATCCCAGCGCACTTAAGCCTTGGCCGAGGAAAGAATTGGCCCTTCCTTTGGGCTTGCTTTGTAAGCCTTCGGTTGATTCTCCAGGGAGCTTTTGACAGCCAACAAAACTCATCCCCTAGTGCCCGTTTTGGTTTTGTCATTCTCTGGTCCGTTGCGACTAACTAAATTAGCTTTAGTGCGGGGCTGGGGACAGTCCATTTATTGCTTTCTTGGACATAATTGGGGTCAAGAAATCACATGTAATCAACTCTTCATTAAAAGGAGAAAACAAGGCAGCACCATCCTATCCAGCAATGCAAGCAGTTGAATGAAGATTTTTTTTGGTCTGATTCCTAAAGATTTTGTAGGGTTGGCAAGGCCACAGGCTATTATTTTATCTTCTTTTCCTTCAAGAGCAGGATGCGCCCTTTACGAAAGAGTTCCCACACAGAAACTTTCAGAGTTATCTGCCACAGGCAGCAGGGCTCCAATGAATCACAGGGAGCAGAGCTCTAGATATGAGAAGCAAGGCTGAGAGTTGTTCTTCCAGAAGATAAGATTCCACAGCTTGAAAAATATTAGGAACTGGTTCAATTTGGATTCCTGTGTTTTCTGTACAGTTTAGCAGACCAGCCCCAAATTTATATTGGTTGTGTGCCATAATGGTGAAGGGCAGTATTCAGTGGTAGCTTTATCTATTCAAGTATAGTAAATGTTTTCTAAATGACAGGTTTGTTTGAGGACTTAGTTTAATTTTGTTCATGGTATTTGAACATTAGTTTTATTATGTGGCATTAAAAAGGGATATAGCAGTGAATGTGTTGAAGAATGTTAGCTTTTGGAAAGCAAGTGGACAAATTCAGGTGGAATGCCAGTAGAACTCAAAGCAAAAATGTCTTAAGCAAATTAAATCTCATGCAAGTCAAATCATCTGTTTCCATTTTCTGCCAGATTACAAGAGTACATATTGCTGTTTTAAAAATGAATATTATTTATGTTTCTGTTTGGTTTAGTGACTTTTTAGCTGAACAGCAGCATCTTATGGAGTAAGTATTGTTGTTAGTTGGTGTGGGGAAGTAGGCTGTGTGCCCGAGTCCTTTCTAATTCCTGAATCCAACAAGGATCCAATTGCTAGAATAGCTAGACAAGTTTTTTGGTAAAGTCCTCCTAAGTGTGGGTCCTTAAGGTAACAAAGGAAGTGGCTCTGTGCCAGCTGCAAAATGGGTGGGCCCCCATCCCTCAACTGTATTAGAAAGACAAAAGCCAAAGTTGAAGGGTGTGAGCTAAAAACAGGAGGCTGCAGTCTGGGTAATATAGATTCCTAGTTTAGTGGTTGTCTTTTCTGGGAATGTGGTATCTGACAAATCAGAGTTAACCAGCATAAGAAGCATGTAGTTTTCCTTATTTTTCAGTGTGAGAATAAATGGTTCTGAATAATGAAATTTGTTAGTGACTGGAGTGAAACTTTGTTGGTTCAGTTAATAGTTTTTCTTATTAGGTGGGAAAGGTAGCAGGAATTAGTATAATGGCAAACTAAATTTGCTCATATTCCCAAGTTTTCTTATTTTCCTCTTCACTCTGACTAATATTGAAGAGGATGCCATTTTAACTAACTTAACTTGTATTTTGCTTATTTTGAGTCAATGCTGCTGAAGATAAGTTTCCTTTAATTTTAATGTATTGGTATTAATACTAAGATAAGGGGAGAGCATGACTAGATAAAATCCAGTGCCTGCTTCCCTCTGGTGCTGTCAGCTTTGTTAGTGAAAACCACCTGTGTGATAGTGGAAGTGATACAGGAGCAGCAGCAGCAGCAGCACATATCCTGGGATGCTATATTTGCGCTGTTTCGTCATCCACCCACCAACCCACAGCCTTTTGTACAGGCAATGCAACTGTTCTGTGGGCACAGAGCTGTCACCTTTATCAGACAAGTATTAATCTTTATGACAGTTGTATGTTGCCCCATAACACAAAGTTGTCTAGGTCAAGGTTTCCCAAACTATTCCAGACTACCAGTAGTTGCAAGCGTGTCTGAAAATATAATTAAAAATCATACAGCAGCTAGCACAGTGCATTACAATTGCTATAACAGGCAGAAAAACCAGTAAGTAATTTTCAAGTGGTCCATGGGGAAATCTTTCTAGATGCCTTACAGTAAATAAATAGAAAACAGTGAAAATGGACCTACTAAACCATTAGAACTGCTTTTTAAAATATATTTCATGGTTTTGTTTTTGGTCTTCCATTTTTTTAAATTTTGTGTTAACATTTGTATTATTCTGTAAGTCACTTTGGGTCACTTTTTGTGAAAAAGTGACCAAATATGCAAGAATAATATACAAATAAATACGAAGAATATAATATACACCAAATCCAAAAACTATGTAGAGACAATAGACCTCTCCATACTGGGTACCCTCAATGTTAAATACATTTTTAAAAAGGGGGTAGAGAAACAACCCCAGACTAAGTTATTTAAAAGCTTGGATGAGCAGAAAGGTCTTAACCTAGCACCCAAAAGACCATAAAGATGAAGCTGAGTGGGCCTCTCTGAGGAAGGTTATTCCATGAGCAGGATGCTGTTACTGAAAAGGCAATTTTCCAGGTGGTTACCTACATCACTTCATTTGATGGGGGCACCCAGAGCAGGGCCTCTGTAGGGGATCTTAAGGTTTTGATAGATACATATGGAAGAAAGCAATCTGTTGGGTAGCCTAGTCCCAAGCACTTTAATTTCGTGTTGGAGCATCCTCTAGACAGCCTGCCCTTAAGAACTTACATGATTATTTTAAGCACAAGATTGCCATAAGTGGGCTACTCTCATGCAAGAGTCAGAAATTGTTTAAAGCCAGTAAGTGGTGCATGTGGTAAACGTGCAAAGCTGGTTAAGCAGTTATGCCCTGCAAGGAGGAAGTACTTTCAGAATAAGTGTTTATTCAGACCAATTATAGCAAGTTGTAGGACAGAACCATAAAGGATTAAAATGGTCGTAGGAATTAAATGACAGAGTAAACATCCAGAAGAATTACATGAAATTATGATTGGAAGTCTCTAACAGCTGAAGATTTTCCAGAAGAGGAAGGTATTCATACTGTGATGGAAGGCTAATGTTTGTTTATGATATTTGTATGCCACTTAGAAGGAGGCAAGATAAACCTCCCTGGCGGGAGGGAGGGGGGGAGTTCCAAGGTCTGGGTGCAGTAACAGAAAAAGTCCCTTCTTCCTGTTCCACTCAAACAATTTAGGTTTCAGACTGTCAAGAGAGCCTCCAAACATGAATAGGTAGGCAGGCCCGTGTGGGAAAAGGCAGTCTGTCCCAGAAAGTATAAAGGTATGTATCTAGAAGAGCATCTAATGATATGGGCTCTCTTCTCTGTAACCTGAAGTGGTGACAAGCCTTTATGGCTTTAAGGCAGATTGTCAATCTGAATTGATTATCTTGACTCTGGTATAACCATTACGTGTGAGCAATTGTTGATGCTGGCATTCATTTTGCACCTTTGTAACTTTAGCCAGGGCAGGTTGGAGAAGGTCACATATATTTTGGCAGGTGGCCTAATCCTACTATATTTCTATACTGTTTTACTTGCATGCTATATTGATATGATATTGACTAATCCAAAACAGGATTGCTTAGTTTGATTCAGATGAAATTAAAAGTTCCTTTTCATGTTTTTGATACCAGTTGCCACATTGATGCAGGCCCAATAATGCCGGCTGGAAGCTGTGTTCTCTAGGGAAGGGACTTATGTTTGATTTGTTGTATCACTGGTACCCACTATAGTTGAAGAACTTGAGTGACCAGCTGCCTTAGCCAGCTTGCTTGCAATCTACATTGTGGAAAGCATTGGATAAAGTAATTAAATTTCCTTAAAGTAATTAAACAGCATTATACAGCTTCCACTTAAAAAAATAAAATAATTCTCTCTTTCTCTCCAAATACCTTGCCCAGTTGTCAATATAATTTAAAGCCCGTTATGTATGAATGTATACTTGTTTATACTTGCTTAACACAAGGGTCATACAATCTTACAGAAGATTGTAGAGTTGGAAGGAACCATGAAGGTCATCTAGTTCAACCCCCTGCAATGTATGAAACGTTTGCCCAACTTGGAGCTTGAACCCACAATCCTGAGATTAAGAGTCTCATGCTCTACCAACTGAGCTATATGTTTTTTTAACAAAGGAGAGAAATTCAGAAGATTCTACTTATATATGAGCAGTTATGCATCCTTTTACTTGTCTATTATGAGTTTTAAGGCTGCAGTCCTAAACGCACTTGTTGTTGTTGTTTAGTCATTTAGTCGTGTCCAACTCTTCGTGACCCCATGGACCAGAGCACGCCAAGCACTCCTGTCTTCCACTGCCTTCTGCAGTTTGGTCAGACTCACGTTCGTAGCTTCGAAAACACTGTCCCACCATCTCGTCCTCTGTCGTCCCCTTCTCCTTGTGCCCTCCATCTTTCCCAACATCAGGGTCTTTTCCAGGGAGTCTTCTCTTCTCATGAGGTGGCCAAAGTATTGGAGCCTCAGCTTCACGATCTGTCCTTCCAAGGAGCACTTAGGGCTGATTTCCTTAAGAATGGATAGGTTTGATCTTCTTGCAGTCCATGGGACTCTCAAGAGTCTCTTCCAGCACCATAATTCAAAAGCATCAATTCTTCAGCGATCAGCCTTCTTTATGGTCCAGCTCTCACTTCCATACATCACTACTGGGAAAACCATAGCTTTAACTATACGGACCTTTGTCGGCAAGGTGATATCTCTGTTTTTTAAGATGCTGTCTGGGTTTGTCATTGCTTTTCTCCCAAGAAGCAGGCATCTTTTAATTTTGTGACTGCTGTCACTATCTGCAGTGAACTGCTGTCACTATCTGCCTTGTTGCTATCCCATGCAGGGCCACCCAAGACAGACAGGTCATAGTGGAGAGTTTTGACCAAACCTGGAGCAGGAACCGGCAAGCCACTACAGTATCCCTGCCAAGAAAACTCAATGGACAAAAGCACTTATCTGAGTATAAATACTATTGTACTTGATGAAACTTACTTCTGAGAAGACATGCATAGGATTGCACTGCAGATTGGTGTCTGTCTACAGGCTTTGTTGAGTAGATCTTCAGCCATTGTTTGAGATGGCACCCAACTGTTCTAAACAATTTCAACAAGAGCATCAAATGGGGCTATTAAACTATTCCTAATGTATGCAGATTTGAAATAATTATAATGCAAATGAAAAGTTCTAAGTTTCTGGTGATCAATGCTTCATTTTTTAATGAAAGACATAGAAAGCTAATGAGTTAGATCAGTGAAATGGTTTTACATGGTACATTTATGCCTCTGCTTTTCATAAAGAAAGTGCTAAAAAGTTCTACAGAAACAAATTGATGCTGCAGAGCAAGTCAGCAGTTAATGAGCTGACTTTTCTTTTTAAAAAAGAAAGAAAGAAGGAAAGAAAGAAAGAAAGAAAGAAAGAAAGAAAGAAAGAGAAAAAGAAAGAAAGAGAAAGAAAGAAAGAAAGAAAGAGAAAGAGAAAGAAAGACTTGATTAGCATGCATGTACTGTATAAATATTTGGGAAAGGAAGGACTTTAAAATTCTAAAGAACTCTTTTTTTAAAATAGAAAATGGCATGACACCATTGAAAGGAGCTAAAGATGGATGAGCTTGGATGAATAATAAGGTTCAACTTTTCATTAAAAGCTCTTGATCACTTTCATTCTCAAAGTCAAAATATGTTTAAATCAAGCAACATGCTTCATAACTTGTAGCAGAAATTTACTGGCCTGGGCTACACTGGAAGTGAAAACAAGTTTGTCCTCAATTTGTTAATTTGATCATCTTGCTCCTTTTGAATAAAGCAGCATCTACTGGAATCATGAAGTACCGTATTTTTCGCTCTATAAGATGCACCAGACCACAAGACGCACCTAGTTTTTGGAGGAGGAAAACAAGGAAAAAAATATTCTGAATCTCAGAAGCCAGAACAGCAAGAGGGATCGCTGCGCAGTGAAAGCAGCAATCCCTCTTGCTGTTCTGGCTTCTGGGATAGCTGCGCAGCCTGCATTCGCTCCATAAGATGCACACACATTTCCCCTTACTTTTTAGGAGGGAAAAAGTGCGTCTTATAGAGCAAAAAATACGGTATATATTGAACCGCTGTTACCTATTCAGCTATGTAATGAGTGAGCAGCATTAATCTAGATCTTGGGCAACTTCTTTGATGAGCCTTTGAAACGTCTGTAATATGAAAATACACTGCTTAGTTACTTTATATAACGGTTTGCTAAGTTAATCTCCTTATCTAATACCTGATTTATTATCATCATTTGTCTTTCTGGATATAACTTTCCTCCTTTTGCCCGGAATAATGAAAGGGATTAATTTTCAAAGGAACTAGTAGTTACTCAGGTACACAAATTGGGTACTCTGGGCTTGTCTGCATACAGCAAGAGTGTTTCAGGACATGTGATTTCATTTTGGTCTGCCTTGCAGAGCATATGCAGATTCACTTTCTAGGACTGGTAATTATTTCTGAGGAAGCAAAAGATCACATGAATATTCTATTAGGAATTGAACTGAACCAAACTGGCATCAAACATGGTTACTCAAATGAGTTGCAACTTTCTATTTGTGCTTTTGTCTAGGACCTGAATCAATTTTGAATCAATTTTGAATCAATTTTGAAGGTGGAACACTTAGTTGGGTTGGGTAGGGTAGGTTAGGAGGTGGGAAAGGGTAGAATAAGCTGGGGGGGCACTTAATTCTGACTTGTGCTTTTGTGCTCACATGGTGCGCACACCAGTAGTATACCTGTTTCCCTGGAATTTAGCAGGTAGGCTGTGTTAAAATAGTTCTGAATGCTCAGTAGGATTGCTGCTAGTCAGGATTCTTTGTTGGTATTGAAACAAGCAGTGAGAAAATACCTGGAAATGCTAAATTGAGCCCCAAATATTTGAAGTAGTGTTTGTGAATGCTAGGACTCCCAAAAGACCTCAGTAGATCATATTAAGACTTCTGGGCTAATTGTGCTAGATGAACTGTTTGTTTTAGCTTGACATTTAATAAAAGCGTTTATTATCTCTAATGAACTCGTATTAGTGTCTCCTGTAATACTCTGCTGCTTAGCTAGAGAATCAACTCATTGTCACACAGTTAAGCAACAGTATAGGGATTTTGGTGGGTTTAGCTCTGTTGACTTCCCAGTGGGATTAAGTATTGAAAGAATTCCCCCACACCTGTAAGCGGATTGTGAAACTTGCTGGGAAATATCAGAAAAGTGTGCACAATCACTAAACATGTTCCCTACAGAAGGCTAGAAACACTTCAAATATATTTAGCCTTTTTCCTCTCTAAAAGAAAGAGAAAATGTTCTCCCTGTCTTTTTCTCCCTGTCTTCACATCTCCAAAGTTAGCAGTATGAAATTAACGTTATGAAACTTACCATTCTTAGGACCAGTATGGTGTGTTAAGCAGCTCATTTTGTGTGTCATCAAAGGGCAATATATTGTTAGTTGCATTTTTACTTCCGAGGAGGAGGAGGAGGTGCTTGTGGGATTTTCTGTATTGAGTGTCCTTGGGTACTCTATCCCTTGAGATGGGAGGGTGAGCGCAATTTGCTGCCCTGCCTTAAGCAGCAAAATAACATGATTTCAGCTCCTGGGATTCCAAATATGCATTAGGCCACTGATTAACTCTTCTCTGCATGATTAAGAAATGAGCATCAGCATTGTCACTGGGGCGATAGGAGAAGCTGGCAAAGTTACACTTTATAAGAATAAAAATCCAAAGTGGTTGGGAGACAAGAGTGTATTATGGTGCTTGAGTTACTGAATGTCTTCAAATCCTTACAGCTTTTGCCCTTCCCATTTTATTATTTCTGTCATTGGAGCATACTTGCTCTTGCAAACAGGGTGCCCTGTGATGCGGTGTGTGGTCAGTTTTCTGCCCATAGCCCGCTCTTTACATCAGACTATGTTAATAGGTACAGATTTAAGGTTTTCCAAAGAACAGGTGTTGTATGCAGTTGGAAATCAGGAAGGAAGACCCGGAAGGAAGTATTTGTAAAGCTTTATGCTTGCTGCTGCTGTGTAATGCATACTGCTTGCAGCCAAAGTGTAAGAATGAAAGAGGCCAAAACCTGAGTGAAGCTTGGTGTATAAGATGCTTCAGAATCTAGGGCAGACTGTTGGGTTTAATGTTTTATTATTAGACCTGACCATCGTAGTACTGTGTGTTATGATATTTGAGCATGGGAGTTCAGAGTATTATTGATTTCACCTCTTTTAAATTTCAGCAGCTTCCCAAGAGACAGAGTGAGTTAGTAAGGATGCAAAATATGTAAGTAATATATTTTACTAGCTAAAGAGTTTAGGCCAACAATTTTTTTTAACTTCTTAAATGTTTTCTTTTTGGAGTAAGGGATGATCCAACTGTCTGCTTTTGGTGACTCCTGTTTCTTTTTCTTTCTCTCTCCCTTCCCTTAATCTTCTCCAAACTATGGGCACAACAGTAGCTATTCTTTCTCCTCCCTTTGTAAAGGTGTACATCTTATGGGCTTGTTGGTATCTTACTGGGATTTAGTTCTGCATAATACAGCAAGTTTGGGGGCTAAGAAGGGAAAGCCCTTGGTAGTAGACAAGAACCAGTAAAAACTTATGTCTTAAAACGATGATCACTCAGATGCGCTGTGCTCTTGAGGCAAATATACAAATGAAAGTGCTGTATGCTGGAAACTTTAAATGGCTGCAAGAGTTCAACCTGGCTTTAAAGCTACTTGGTAGCATCCTGTTTTGGTTAAAAATAGTAAAATATATATGGTAGAGCTTTGCTCAGCCAAAGTTAGAGATTAAATAACATTGTGTAGCTTATTTAGAAGTCTTGGTAAGCTAGTTTACACTGACCAGGTCCCTTCTGTCTTTCAGACTCTTCGCAGGTGTTACAGCCGGGTAAAAGAGCACGGCGTTGGGAAAAGGAAAAGCAGTTACACCTTTGAACAGCTGGAGCAGGTGTTTGGTCAAGGAGGATGGGACTCTCAACCCTGCCAGCCTGTGCTTATCAATAGCAGTGGCCTATACCAAGAGTTGGAGTCAGACGGCAGCACTATGGAGGAATATTCGCAGGACGAATGGGGGAACCACAGTCAGGACCTTCACTGCTACCAGTCAGGAGACCAAGAGTTAGGTATGAAATACTAGTCTTCGTCATAGCTATAATTCTGCTGCCGCCATTTATGCTGCTTGTTGTCATTGTGTATCTTGATGAAGAGGTTTAAATCATCTCATTATAAATAAGGAAAATGGAATGCACAGAGGAGGACTGCTGTACTTCTTTGGCCAGTTTGGTTCATTCTGTCTCCCTCTCTCTGCCTGTGTAGGCTTAACACAGGCTTCCTCAAACTCAGCCCTCCAGATGTTTTGAGACTACAATTCCCATCATCCCTGACCACTGGTCCTGCTAGCTAGGGATTATGGGAGTTGTAGGCCAAAAACATCTGAAGGGCTAGTTTGAGGAAGCCTGGCTTAACACTTGCTTCCCTACTGGCCACTGCACCCACAAGCTCTCAAGAATACTCACCCACCCCCGTTTCTAGAAAATAGCTCACACATGAGAAACAAAAGCTACAGCATTTGAGAGTTTCAAACAGTGCATTTAGATTTTGCAAGTTTCCCTATGTTTTGCTGATTGTTATTTTCCTTATAGTTATGGATGCACGTGGGTGTTTTTACAGAAATGTTTTTTATGTTTGATGTTACTTGAAATAAGAATTGGTGGTACACAGGAAATCTAAATCAGATGCAAAGGTTTGTTATATGCAATCTTCATATATATAAGCAGGGCAGAATTGCGTTATGTAAATATTCAATAAAGTGACCTTCTGGCTTGATTCTTGGTATTATTCTTAAGAAGAGTGTAATTCTTTAATCTGTACATAATGCTGAATAAATCTAACTTTTATTGCACTTTTAAGTGCTAATTAAATGTCTGTCAGGACGTTTAAATTAAAAAAGTAGCAAGTTTTTGTTTTTGTTTTTAACAATTATTTGTAACCCAATCTTTCAGATGAAATGCCTGCTATGAAGAAATCACTGAAGATAAAACAGGAATCTTCTGAAGAATCCCAGTGAGTAATTTATGAGTGTCCTACCTGGGAATCTCTGACAGTAGTTGATTTTAGAAAGAGGGCACCTAAAACTTTAAACAATAACTATAAAGTTCTTCAAGCTTTCTCTGTTCAGAACTCGTTCGTATAAAATGAGTCTTTAACCTCTGTAACACATACAGCCATCAGCTGTGTGTATGTTGTCCACTGAAATCCAGACACTGGTCTATGTAATGTTCTTACTTTAAATTTTTATCTCCCACCCCATTTTATTTCTCAAGCTCAGGTAGATGATGGAGAGTCAAGTTGACATCCACCAAATTACTTGTTTGCTAATGATACTCTTATCCTGTCCAGATCAAAATTTGAGCCTCTCAGAGTAGCTAACCCACATTAAAAATGCAGTTATAGCAGTTATTTGGTTGGTAACTGTGAGAACACGATACTGGGCGGACCATTGGCCTGATCCAGAAAGCTATTATACCTTATATTAGAATAAAAGCAAACAGGCTACAGATAAAATTTGACAGGAGGAGGGAACCAGCAGAATTAACTAACATTCAGGTTAAAGGCCTGATTTCTCTCTGTCTCTGTTGCACACCCCTACCCCTCTCTCTCTGACACACAAAATCCATTCGGGTAGAAATATAATGTCATTTGGGCCAATCGTATCTTCTGAGGCAGGGAATTTTTGAAAGCTGAGTGCTCACAACTGGGAGAGGTTTCATGCAGTCGCAGCAATAGCCCTTCAAATGGGAGAGCGACACACAAGCAGGACTATCCAGATAACTTCATTGGGCAGGCAGAATTGTACAATAAGAGAAGATCCTTTAGGTATTCTGGTCTCAATCCATTAAAGGTCATAGCCAGCACTTGAATTGCACCTGGAAGTAAACTGGCGGCCAGGGCAGTTAATACAAGGCTAGTAACCCACACTACTGCAAAGTCTTGCTTGGAAGGAATAATCTTCTGGAAATATTAAAAAGAGATTATGAAAAGAGCATATTTTTGTGTTGTGCACAGTCCTGGCTTCCAAAATCTGCCTGTTCCCTAGGAAGATGACATGTGCAACCCTGTTTTTCCAGGGTGACTCCGGACCTCCTTTATTATCTAAGTGGCAGTTTGTAGGATTGTGTCATTGTGCGTTGACTGTGTTGAATGCAGCTACTTGGAAATTCCTGTTTTCACGTCCTGGAATGCTTGCCAGACATAGTAGTCTTCATATGGGTAGGTTTATCAGGCAGCGCAGAGCCATTTAAATTGGCAGTACACCAGTTAGTTGTGTCCCCACACCAAAGAGGGTAACTACTAGTTAGGTCTCAGTACACCTTTGAAATAATTTGGCAAAGACAGGTTAAGCTGCTGAATAAGCCAAGATAATTGTATTTGTAACAAACTTTTGGAAAGATGTTAGATCACAATGTGGGACTCAAACCCATGACCATGAGATGAAGAGTCTCATGCTTTACCAACTGAGCTATCTAGAGATCAAACCTGGGACTTTCTGCATGCCCTGCCTCTGAGCTTTCTTTGAATTATGCTAGATAACACTAGGACCATTTTAAATGGCGCATTTAGAATTATTGTGGTGATTAAGGGACCACTACAGTTTTCCACGGTGTATAAGCTTTTGCTGTTGTTTAGTCGTTTAGTCGTGTCTGACTCTTCGTGACCCCCTGGACCAGAGCACACCAGGCACTCCTGTCTTCCACTGCCTCCTGCACTTTGGTCAAACTCATGTTCGTAGCTTCTGGTCAGTATAAGCTTTACTGACCAGAAAATGCCTTTGGAGCAATCAGGTCAGGTTAGTTATATGAAATTATATTCAAAAAGAGCCAGGGCAACATTTTTAATTTCTGTAGCTACTACATGTGTTTACAGTGTCAGATGTTCTTGCACAGGGGTCAGCAAACCTTTTCAGCAAGGGGCTGGTCCACTGTCCCTCAGACCTTGTGGGGGGCCGGACTATATTTTGAAAAAAGAACAAATTCCTATGCCCCACAAATAACCCAGAGATGCATTTTTAAATAAAAGGACACATTCTACTCATGTAAAAACACCAGGCAGGCCCCACAAATAACCCAGAGATGCATTTTAAATAAAAGGACACATTCTACTCATGTAAAAACACGGAGATTCCCAGACCGTCCGTGGGCCAGATTTAGAAGGCGATTGGGTCGGATCCGGCCCCCGGGCCTTAGTTTGCCTACCCATGTTCTTGCATATGAAAGTTGGTGTTTAAAACTTATACCTCTTGTGCTCTTCTAAACTAAGGTTACCAGATTTTTTTCCCAATGAATGCAGGGACACTTTTCAACTTCAATGGATTTTGTATGGGGACTGATTTGTAAATCCAGGGACTGTCCCTGGAAAACGGGGATGTCTGGTAACCTTATTCTAAACCCCTTGATTGCCTGCCTTAAACCTTACACTTTCTTTTTTTCTTTCTTTTTAAGGAAGCGTGATATGATGCAGAATATTGTACAGATCTTGGAATCCGTCCAGTTAAAATGGGAATTATTTCAGAGCTGGACAGACTTCTCTAGGCTGCATCTTTCTAACAAACTGGCCATTTTTGGCATTGGCTACAACACACGGTGGAAGGAGGATATCCGCTACCACTACGCGGAGATTAGTTCCCAAGTCCCCCTTGGCAAGCGGCTCCGGGAATATTTCAACTCGGAGAAACCAGAGGGCAGGATCATAATGACCAGGGTACAGAAAATGAACTGGAAGAACGTTTACTACAAATTCCTAGAGATCACTATTAGCGAAGCCAGGTGCCTAGAGCTTCACATGGAGATTGACTGGATTCCTATTGCTCACTCTAAGCCAACAGGTGGAAATATTGTGCAGTATTTATTACCTGGGGGTATTCCTAAGAGCCCTGGTCTGTATGCCATTGGTTATGAAGACTGTCACGAGAAACTACAGTCTCCTGATCATGAGGGCCTCAGCCAAGACCCTGAAAATGAGACACTGGGGGAAGCAGATATGCCCCTGTCACAAGCGTCACTCAAAGTCGAGATGGAATCCACCCGAATAATATATTGTTACCTTGGTATTGCCGAGGTCAGAACTCTTCAGCAGTGCTTGTTCTTACATTTTCAAGCAAACACCAAAACCTTCAGCAAAGAGTGGGTTGGAATCAATGGCTTTTTATCTCAAAACTGTATTGTAGACCCGGGAATTTCTCCCAAGTCCATCTATATCAAATTTGTAGAAGTAGAGAGGGACTTCCTTTCTGCTGGCTCTTTGGTAGAGTGTCTGGAAAAAGCCATTGGATACCCCTTGAAATTTAACAACTGAATTTCGTCCTTCATAAGGATTGCAGGTTTGACTCTTCTGTGGCATTGGGGCGTCTTACGGAATCTTGCAGTACAGGACTGGGCGAAATAAGCCTTCCTGAATGAACTTGAACAAAAAAAGACACTTGCGAATGATTTTACAAAATGCGTATCCCAAGTCAGTAAAATATACAGCTTACTTGCCTTGGGCTGGTTTTGTAAAGAGAAGACTCTGAAAGGGAGCCTGTAAATACAATGACTGTTGGTACATTCCACGTTGGACAAACGTACACTTTGCGTTTCATATGAAAAAGCTGTTTTCCACAATGTCTCATTTTTACACATCTTGTCTCTATAAGTGTTATTACAGTTATGTAATAAATAAGCAATAGATAATGGCAAGTTTAAACTTGGAGTCACTTGAGACTGTTTTTCAGTGCCACCCTTTGCTCCTCTTGTATATAATTTAGCATTTCACTTTTTTCACCCATCAAGTGTTTTTTACTATTTCCAACCAGTGTTGCCTGCAAAAACTTCTGTTTCTGTGATGTATCCCACTTTACTAGTAGTGTTGCCATATCAACTTTTTTGTTTTGTTTTGGTTATTTTATTTTATTTTTTTACATTAAAGTAATCCCTGGCATTTTTAAACAAATTTAGTTCGCCTCTTTATGTGGCAGTGAAAGTAACTCAACTGCTGGGATGCATTTTGCCATACCATGCTTTTATCAAATACAATCAAAGCTGTGAGAAGGGGGTGGGAGGTGGGGATGGGAAAGTTATGGACCAGGGGAGTAAGCCTTTTTAATGCCTCATCAAAATGTGACTATATAAGCCCCATTACGCTGCTGGCAAGGTCCGGCTTTTTAAAAGTTCTTTTTTTAAAAACCTCATTGATCAGTGGAAGTTGTGGCATACAATGAATGTGTCAGTCCAAATAAAAACAAACAAACATGTGAGTTTTCAGAAATGTGTTTCTTACTCGGTGGTGTCTCCCTGGACATAGAAATGATCTTCACAGTTATTTATGCTCCATCATCCCTCACACCTGGCATAAAGCAAGAATGCCTGTACTTCCTGAAGGTAAGGATGTAAATACCTTTGGTAGGATGTCTGTGGGTTCAAGGTACTATCACTGTGTTTCTAAATACAAACTGAACTTGTTAGTTACAAAGCACTAGAGCTTGGTTCAGAATTGGCCTTTATTCTTGAATTATGGGTCTGTGGAAATTTGTGGTAACTTCTAACAGAGAGATGCAAGAACTGGTTGGTATTCTAAAATACCGCTTTTTAAAAGCACATGTAGACGTATAACATTTTTCTAGTATCAGCAGTGAGTGGGATCAGCATGGAGCACGAAATCTTGCACTTTTCTGGGGCCGTACATAGCCAGAATTTCCAATCATAGTTCTCTTCTGAGTTGTATTGGCACCTGGTACATCACCTCTCTTTAATAGGAAGACATTCTCCATTACTGAGGTATAGGATACCTGAACACTCCAGACCTGGAAAGAGAGGCACACTGCTTCCTTACCTGCGAATGAAATGACAACTCTTGTCTTCCTGCTTTATTTCTCTACCCAACAGACTGGAGAAATTGATTTTGGGGGTAAGTTTCCTGTTGGAGCGTCACATGGATAAAACCCAGTGTTTTATTCCTACCTACCGTACTTTTCTGTGTATAAGACGTCCCCATGTATAAGACGCAAGGGCCCTCGTGCTAGCAGACAGAGAAGGTTGACCCTGCAAGTAAGTGTAAAATTGATGCAAGATAGTACACACACACACACACACCCAATTTATTTAACCCAGAGAAAAACCATGTTTGATGGTATCAAAAGCAGATGAGAGGCTGAGAAAGAGCACTGGGATTGCCTTCCCCCTTTTTGCTGTCCCGCTAGAGGTCATCCACAAGAACGACAAAGACTGGCTTCGTGCCAAACTCGGATCTGAAGTCTGGTTGGAAAAGGTCCAAATAATCTGTGTCCTTCAAGAGTGGCTAAACTTACTTGAGATGGTGATAGAAGCACAAACCCAAAAGGCGTATTTCTGATGTGGAAGCCGTTTTCAGAACCTCTAGACACAGGGTGGGCTTTCTCAAGAGCAGCAGTGCTATCACCTTAACATTAAAAAAAAAAAACTTTTGAACTGAAGATATCCCCCAGAGAGCTTATAAACCTCCAGTTGTCCCCAGGAATGAATATCATTCCTGTTTCTGTCAGCAGAGGGAGCCATGTAGTAAAAAAAGGCAAAGGTTCTGCCAAGTTACAGCCCTCTGTTAAAACTACCATATTGGCCTGAATATAAGTCGCACCCAAATATAAGCCACACCTTTAAAATTCAAGGGGGGGAGGAGAGAAAAAAGACAATACCCGAATATAAGCTGCTCCCTTAAAATTCCGCAGGCTCACCCATTCCGTTTTACTGTTATGTCTGTTTCAGCAGCGATAATCGTAAAAGCCAATTTTCGTACGGTCGCAAATTTAAGCTGCACTTTAACTTTTCACAGTCAGAATTTGGAAAAAAAAGTGAGGCTTATATTCAGGCCAATACGGTATTATCAGTCCACGAATAGGCATTCAAGCAGCTGAATTAACTTAGGATCATAGAATTGTAGAGTTAGAAGGGACCGTAAGGGCCATATAGTCCAACCCCTTGCAATGCATGAATCTTCCCCCAAAGTGGAGCTTGAACCCAACACCCTGAGATAGAGTTTCATGCTCCACCAACTGAACATAACAGTTGGGAAGTAAGACAAAGGCCACCAGAAATTTAGGTACATCTGTTCCTACAGGGTCAGATTTAAGGTGCCGGTTTTGACCTCTAAAGCCCTTCACAGCCTAGGACCCTCGTACCTACGGGACCACATCTCCTGGTATGCCCCACGGAGGACCTTAAGGTCCATATATAGCAACACCCTAGAGGTCCCGGGCCCTAAGGAAATCAGATTAGCCTCAACCAGAGCCAGGGCCTTTTCAACACTGGCTCTGGCCTGGTGGAAAGCTCTGTCTCATGAGACCAGGGCCCTGCGGGATCTGATTTCTTTCCGCAGGGCCTGTAATACAGAGTTGTTCCACCTGGCCTTTGGCCTGGAATCAAATCGATCCGCTTTCCCTCTTCCTTTTCCCTTCTCCTTCTGTGATGGAACTCCTATTTGGGGACTTCCTGGCTTTTTTTCTGGCCCACGTAGGACCAGTCTGGATAGTTGGCCTTGGTGAAGACTTGACGTTTTCATCCCCCAAAAAGTTTTTGATTTGAGTTCCTACTGAAATGAGGCTGCATTTTAATGTTGTATTTTAATCTTGTTTTTAAGTTGTATTTCAATCCATTGTTTTTATACCGGTGTTAGCCGCCCTGAGCCTGGTCTTGGCTGGGGAGGGTGGGGTATAAATAAAATTTAATAATTTAATAATACATTCTCTAGGGAGATGCAGTTGTTTGTAAATTAAAATAACAAAAAGATTTGTTTAAATTTCTAAAACCACCTGACCAACAGCTTCTGAGCTTAAAGGAGGCTGATGACAATATAAACTATAGAACTGAAGAGCTAGAAGGGGTCCCGAGAGTCATTTGGTCTACCTCATGTCTGAAAAAAACACTTCTTTCCCATTTCCAAATTTGCCCACCACCAGACAAGTTTGGGAAGCCTTGCTACAAAGAAACCAGAAGTTGGAGAGATTGTGCGTGAATCAAATATTTGTGACACAAATATGTGGGAGAAAGTTGAAAATGAAAACAGAAGGGGAAATGGAAAAGAGAAAATCGATTTGCTCAAGCCTCTGGCAGCTTATCGTTAGTACCTTGGAGAGAGAAATTGGGGCAGAGGGTTTATGTGTCATGTAGTTTTAAAATGAAACTTCTTTGTTATACAGGGATGGTTTAGTCTGCAGAACTTTACCCTTCTCTCCTCACTCCTTCTAAGAACAAACTCAACTGCTGAGTACTGACAGTGCTGTGTAGACAAAACAGGGTCACTGAGAAACAAGAGGGAAGCATTCACTTAGTAAACTGGATCCCAGTGTTTCTGAAATACAAAAAGAAAAAGAAAAGCATGGGGGGGGGGGACTTCAAATCTGACCATTGATTAGTGAGCATGTTTCATGAGAACAAAATACAGAGTTTGGCAGGGAGGAAGAAAGCTTGAGGGATGTGGAATGGAATGGAATGTCCTGACAGCAGGATGTGGCTGGTGGAAACCCTGAGCATGTATACTCTTTACTGCAACATTTTGCTGTAGGTCCCACCTGTACAGCTCAGAGGGAACTCTCTGAGTAACGGGCAGAGGATAATGATAATGATAATAATAATAATAATAATAATAATAATAATAATAATAATTTATTATTTGTACCCCGTCCATCTGGCTGGGTTTCCCCAGCCACTCTGGGCGGCTTCCAACAGAGATGAAAAATACACTAAAATGTCACATATTAAAAACCTCCCTGAACAGGGCTGCCTTCAGATGTTTTCTGAATGTCAGGTAGTTGTCCATCGCCTTGACATCCGATGGGAGGGCATTCCACAGGGCGGGCGCCACCACCGAGAAGGCCCTCTGCCTGGTTCCCTGCAACTTGGCCTCTCGCAGTGAGGGAACCGCCAGAAGGCCCTCGGAGCTGGACCTCAGTGTCCGGGCAGACCGATGGGGGAGGAGACGCTCCTTCAGATATACTGGACCGAGGCCATTTAGGGCTTTAAAGGTCAGCACCAACACTTTGAATTGTGCTCGGAAACGTACTGGGAGCCAATGTAGGTCTTTCAAGACCGGTGTTATATGGTCTCGGCGGCCGCTCCCAGTCACCAGTCTAGCTGCCGCATTCTGGATTAGTTGTAGTTTCCGGGTCACCTTCAAAGGTAGCCCCACGTAGAGCGCATTGCAGTAGTCCAAGCGGGAGATAACCAGAGCATGTACCACTCTGGCGAGACAGTCTGCAGGCAGATAGGGTCTCAGCCTACGTACCAGATGGAGCTGGTAAACAGCTGCCCTGGATACAGATTTGACCTGTGCCTCCATGGACAGCTGTGAGTCCAAAATGACTCCCAGGCTGCGCACCTGGTCCTTCAGGGGCACAGTTACCCCATTCAGGACCAGGGAATCCTCCACACCTGCCCGCCTCCTGTCCCCCAAAAACAGTACTTCTGTCTTGTCAGGATTCAACCTCAATCTGTTAGCCGCCATCCATCCTCCAACCTCCAGGTGCTGGACTAGGACCAGGGAGAACAGAGCTCACCTTCCCAGCCAGGGTCCATGATCTTTTGTTGCCCACTCCTGAACCTTTATCTCCCCCTCCCAAAAAAATCTGGAGCAGCATTACACAGCTGAAGAGCTACATCCTGGTTTGCCAGGTCATAGTCTGACACACTAACCCAGGGGTCCCCAAACTAAGGCCCGCGGGCTGGATAAGGCCTGAGGGACTTGTTTATCTGGCCTGCAGCGACCCAGCCACCCACTGCCGCCGCCCGCTCTTACCGGCGCTGTGCTGCACGGCTGCCCACTTCTGGGTCGGAGGAGCACCGGAAATAGCTTGTGTGCATGTGCAAGCGTTGAGCGCATGCACAAGCGTTATTTCCGGTGCACATCCGGGTCGGAGGAGGCCTGTGCACATGCGCACAAGCTATTTCCAGTGCTCCTCCGGCCCAGAAGTGCGCTGGAAATAGTGTGCACACATATGGGCACGCGCTCCCCCACCCTCCGGCCCACCGCGCAATCAGCGCTGGAGACACTGGCCCGAGGTGCGGTAAGTTTGCTGACCCCTGCACTAACCACTACACTGCATAACTGAGTTTCTGTATTACGGTTCATAAGACAAGTGTTATACAATTGATCTACCATAAAACTATCTGATCATCTTTGGATCAGTGAGTTGCATCAGGGATAGGGGGCCTGTGGCCCTCCAAATGTTGGTAGACTACACCTCTCACTGTCCCTATTCATTTGCGGTGCTGGCAGGGGCAAATGGAGGGGGTGGTTCAACATCCGAAGGCAAGGGTGGACCTTGGTAATATGCCACTTTGTGCAAGGACAACATTTGATGCCCTCCCAGCAGCCCTCTGCAGCACCAGTTTAAGATGGATAAACAACACATCACTCCTTGGGAAGAAGGTGCAAGGCTCTAGCAGGGTCCTAGAGCCCTCCCTTCTTCCCAAAGCATGGTAAGTGCTTGCCCAGCTTTGGAAGAGAGGGAAGAGGACTCTAGGATCCCCTCATGCCTTGGCCTTCTGACAGCTCCCTCCCTGTGAGAAGCGAGGTTACAGGGAACCAGGCAGAGGGCCTTCTCAGTAGTGGCACCCACCCTGGGGGAAGCCCTCTCATCAGATGTCAAGGAAATAAACAACTATCTGACTTTTAGAAGACATCTGACGGCAGCCCTGTTTAGGGAAGTTTTTAATGTTTGATGTTTTATCATGTTTTTAATATTCTGTTGGGAGTCACCCAGAGTGGCTGGGAAAACCCAGCCAGATGGGCAGGGTATAAATAAATAATTATTATTTATTATTACTGTTAGTCCCAAAGCCTGACAAGAGCTTACCAGGCTCTGAGACAGTGCCCTCTTCAGATGCTCAACCAGAACTCCTGGACTGCTTGTGCTGCCCTAAATCCCCCTCTTCTGAAGCATCACAGGCTGCTCATCCCTGATTTATGTTTTGGAATCTTTTTGAAGTGGCTCGAGCACTCTGTAGTTTATTTGGAAAGAATGAAGAATCTTCCTCCCCACTGCCCCACATCTCTCATGTCCAAACACTGAGCAAAAAGGATGTTGTCCCTGATCATTGCTATACTGACACTGTCTTGCTGTGGGGAGAAGTGGGCCATGTCCCCCAACAGCCCTCCCCAACCTGGTGCCCTCCAGATGTTTTAAACTGCACCTTCCATCAGCTCCAGCAGTCTGCTTGGCCTGTGGCTAGGGATGATGGGAGTTGTAGTCCAAAATACCTGGCAGAATGGAGAAGGGCATCTGAGAAGGATTTTGCCCCCAGTTTCATATAGGGATGGTAAAGAGGAGGGGCAGGCAGAAATTCTCAGATTCAGTCCCTGGCATTTCTCAACAGGTCAGGGAAAAAAACACTACCAGTCCATATAGACCAGGGTTTCCCAACCTTGAATTTCCAGCTTGTCTTGGAATACATTACCCATCATCCCTGACCACTGGTCCTGCTAGGGATGATGGGAGTTGTAGTCCAAAAACAGCTGGAGACCCAAGGTTGGGACCCTGATGCAGACCATACTCTGCTTATGTAGACCAGTGGTCTGGCTCCATATAACAAGGCTACCCAGGTACCCGTGGTGTGCAGTGAACTAGAAGTGATGAGATGAGGTCAGGGATCTTATCAGCATCACTGTTTTCATCTCTTTAGCTCTGGGGACTCTTGACATTGATGGTTCAAAATGACAGGCAATAGGTTTCTCCAGGAGGGCAAAATAGATTAACATGCAGCTGGGCTGAGCAAATCTAATCTGTTCATATTTAGAGATTTGCTTAAATCCTGATTTGATTTAAGAACATGTTAAAGTTGTTACTCCACCGACCAAATCTGATTAGGCATTCACTGGATATTGCTTGTGTTCATTTGGAGGTTCATTTCACTAGCTAGTAATTATTTCGGAGGGAGAGGGATATAGATCTATTATACTTAAATTGCTAAATTAAGTGGTCAGCCATCTCTCCTGGGCCACTTTCCACATGGAGAGAAACTAGGCTCAGAATTGCTTCCCCCATTCCCTATATAATAGCAATAATTTTATTATTTATATGTCACCCATCTGACTGGGTTGACCCAGCCACCCTTGGCGGCTCCCAATAGAATATTAAAAACACAATAAAGCATCAAATCCTCGCGAACAGGGCTTCATTAGATTACATATGACCTATCTGCTACTTGGAGAGTTATGTGCTCCCCACTGTTGTGTTCTCCCCCACTTCCCCAAGTGGCAAAATGTTCCAAGGACTGTACCAGTGATGGCTGGCCCCCATTGGGGGCTGGTAAGCTGAAAGGCAAGGAGCCAAACAGTAGGGGGAGCCAGAGCCAGGCAGAGCCAGCTAATTCGACCTTTGTCCCCATCTTCCACCCTGAGTCTATAACTCTATGATCAGGTTGCCTCCTACCTTTTCTGCCAACAAAAAGCCTTAAATGCTGTGACCTTTCCTTATAAGGGTTTTGCTCCATCCCCCTGATCAGTGAGCCTTGTAAAGAGTTTGCCACATTAAAAGTCCTAATTTGCCCCCATCTCTCTCGGCCACCAACACTTATTTTTTTCTTGGAATCCCTGAACAATCTGAATGGAGAGGTCCCTACATGGAGTGTCCAGCACAAAAGTTACCTGGAGGAAAAGATGGTCACATGCTTCTCCACCACAAAGGACTGACATGTGAGCAACAGGGTCCAAGTTTCAGATGTAAACATTCCTTCCGATGCCAAGCATAACATTCCACAACTTTCCATGTTATGCATTTTTAAATACACAGACTAGGGAAGCATTTCTTCCTCGATCAAGCCAGGACAATTTCCCAGGATGAAGTGTGACCCAGTAGTGTGATTTGGGTGCCCCTTTTACATCCTGCCTGTTGAGAAATAAATGGTGGGAAGGGACTTTTATGGCAACCAAGAATCAAGGCCCTGCTCAGAAGTAGTAAGTGTTTATAAAACACATCTCTCTTTCCTCTGCATATTTAGGATTGAGACTAATAACTAAGTATTGCTTCATGCCTGCTGGATTAGGGGCATTAAGTGACTTGGACCTGGGCTCCTTTTCTTGCTCAACTACATAATCACTAGGCATAAACCCAATCCTTGGGTAAACTGTGAGCAGGCTCAGTTCCTCATCTGCAAAATGGGGATAATGGCATTCTACCCTACCAGCAGCTGTATCGTGCAAACATGCTTGCTTGTAAAAGCTCTTTATGAACTGGTTGCAGAGTATTCAATGCATCCGCAGAGACTGATGGGGCTAAATCTTCTTCCTCCACTGTGGCAGGGAGATGACCCATCCTAAATGTGAGTATGCCAGGGGAAGGGGGCCATAACTGAGTAGACACTGTCAAGGCCTTTTTCAGTAAGCACTCACCAGAACTGTGTTCTGGCACCTCTCAGGTGGGTGCCACTGCCATTATAAGAGAACAAAGGAGGCTTTCATGGTGAGTTCCGGCACCTCTCTTTCGAGAAAAATAGCACTGGGCACAGCAAATGTTAGTCTAGGGGGGTAAAGGTCCCAAATTCAATCCCTGGCATTTCCAGGTAGGGCTACAAAAGACTCCTCTCTTGGACCCGGCTTCCAGTCAGTATAAACAGTGAAGTTAAAGGTTCAATGGTCTAATTCGGTATGAAATGGGACTCTTCCATGTTGTGGATAGCAAGCTTCTTTTGCTCCCATTAATTCTGTTGTCCACGTGGCAATCTCCTCCAAATCACTGCCTTCCCACACTCTCCACAATCCAGATTTCCTCATACCTTCTCCTTTCCAGAGTATCCACAGCATAAGAAAATCCCTGTGGATTTTGCAAAGGAAAACGAAGGTTCAGTGTACTTAATATTCAAGGGCCATCGACTTTTGAATAGAAGCACTACAGTACAGCCATACTGCACAGTGCTCATTTTGACTCCATGCAGTCAGGGGTGTGAGCGTTTTTGTGCTTCCAATAAGGGAGTGACACTTTCCTGCTTATTTTAGACTGAAACTTGCCAGACTGAGAACACAGCTACGCAAAGCAACTCTGCAAACAATACGTGTGTCAGCTGAGGTGGCTTACACCTATTGAGTGTAATCTAGGGCAGCCTCCTGCAAGCTAGCAGGAGTGTAATCTAGGGCAACCTCCAGATGTTGGGTTTGGTGGGAGCTGTAATCCAAAACATCTGGAGGGCACCAGGTTGGAGAAGGATGCTGTGGAGTGTTCCCAGTTTCCAGAGAGGTAGCCATGTTAGTCAGTCCCAAAAACACTGAATCTTGCAGCTCTGTTAAAGAGGAACACAATTATTGTAGCAGAAACTATGTGGTGTATGAAGTGTTAAGGTAAAAAGGTAAAGGATCCCTGGATGGTGAAGTCCAGTCAAAGGCGACTATGGGATTGTGGCGCTCATCTCGCTTTCAGGCTAAGGGAGCCAGTGTTTGTCCACAGACAGCTTTCTGGGTCATGTGGCCAGCATGACTAAACTGCTTCAGGTGCAACGGATCACCATGACAGAAGCCAGAGCACATAGAAACATCATTTACCTTCCCGTCACAGCGGTACCTATTTATCTACTTGCACTGGCGTGCTTTCAAACTGCTAGGTTGGCAGGAGCTGGGACAGAGCAACTGGAGCTCACCCTGTAGCGGGGATTCAAACCACCGACCTTCTGATCGGCAAATCTAAGGCTCAGAGGTAAACCTAAAGACCACAGCCTCCCCTTGTTTAGGGAAGCTTTTAATGTTTGATACATTACTGTATTTTAATATTTTGTTGGAAGCCGCCCAGAGTGGCTGGGAAAGCCCAGCCAGATGGGCGGGGTATAAATATTATTATTATTATTATTATTATTATTATTATTATTATTAGCAGGTATATAAGACACACACACCCTTGAGTGTATAGCAGGGATAGCCAACATGCTCCCTGCAGAATTTATTGGACTACAACTTACCATCATCTCTGATCAGTAGGTATGATGGCTGGGGCTGGTGGAAATTGGCAGTCCAGCAACATCTGGAGGGCTACAGGTTCCCCATCCTGGTGAAGAAAGAGAAAATGGAAAGCTTGAGGGAAGATGGCAGTTATATGGAAGATGTATATACCATGGCCCTGTTTGTACCAAGCACATGCTAATTTCCAAAAGTCAGCATAAAAAGCTGCCTCTATGGAATTGGAAGGGACCCTGAGGGTCCTTTGGGCCAACACCCTACAATGCAGGATGCAGAGCTTGATCAAACATGTAAGATGGCCACCCAACGCCTGCTTTTAGAAGTCCAAGGAAGGAGAACCCACCACCTTCCGAGGGCATTTGTACCACCGTCATACAGTTCTTACCACC
Organism: Podarcis cretensis; assembly: GCF_951804945.1. Lineage (NCBI taxonomy): Eukaryota > Metazoa > Chordata > Lepidosauria > Squamata > Lacertidae > Podarcis > Podarcis cretensis. The sequence goes on along the minus strand of NC_137185.1, from coordinate 33,258,119 downwards.
AGAAAGTTCTTCCTGATCATTTAGCTGGAATCTCCTTTCTTGTAACTTGAAGCCATTGATTTGACTCCTAGCCTCTGGAGCAGGAGAAAACCAACTTGCTCAATCTTCCACGTGAAAGCCCTTTAGATATTTAAAGATGGCTATCATATCATATCATAGGGACATGGGTGACGCTATGGGTTAAACCACAGAGCCTAGGGCTTGCCGATCAGAAGGTCGGCGGTTTGAATCCCCGTGACAGGGTGAGCTCTAGCTGCTCGGTCCCTGCTCCTGCCAACCTAGCAGTTTGAAAGCACATCAAAAGGGCTAGTAGATAAATAGGTACTGCTCCGGCGGGAAGGTAAAGGGCATTTCTGTGTGCTGCTCTGGTTCACCAGAAGCGGCTTAGTCATGCTGGCCACATGACCCGGAAGCTGTACACCGGCTCCCTTGGCCAGTAAAGCGAGATGAGCGCTGCAACCCCAGAGTTGTCCACGACTGGACCTAACGGTCAGGGGTCCCTTTACCTTTACTTATCATATATCTCAGTCTCTTCTGCAGGCTAAACACACCCAACCCCCTCAACTGTTCTTCATAAAGCTTGGTTTCCAGGTGATGCAGTGGTTAGAGGGTCAGGCCAGGACTAGGGAGACCCGGGTTCAAATCCCCCTTGCCTGTGAAACTCAGGTGACTTAGGCCTAGATGGCCTTACCTAGGTCTTTACCTTTAAGCCAAACCTACCTTACAGGGTTGTTGTGGAGGTAAAACAACTCAGCAGTCTTATGCTGAGTTAGAATTTTAATCCTTCTAGCTCAGTAATGCCTACCCTGGCTCACAGGGTTTCAGACAGGAGCCTCTCCCAGTCATACTTTGAGATACCATGGGGGATTGAACCTGCAGCCTTCTGCATGCCAAGCAGAGTCACCACCCTTCTCCTGAGGAGGGAGCGGGGGAGAGAACTAAGTATATCAGGTTGAGCTCCTTGGAAGAAAAGCAATAGATAAATAAATTAATAAATACGTAATAAACTAAACTGACAAATTCCGGCATTTTCAAGGTGTGTGCTTAATCTAGGACTTCCCAAACTTGGCTCTACAGCTGCTTTTGGACTACAACTCCTATCATCTCCAGCATAGGAGCCAACTTCTAGAGGTCGAGGTCCCTTCGCCGCCCCCCCCATTAAATTTTTTGAGCCTCTCCCCGCCCCCGTTTATGAGCATTGCCATTCAATTGGTGTGTGTGCACTGCAGCTTGTGATCGGTTATGCACATAGGAGCCAAGGGGCCGAGGGGGTCTTCTGCCTCCCCATAAAATATCTGAGGGGGCGCCCCCCCAAGTTGATTACCATTCAAATAGCGTGCGTGTGTCGCATCATGTGAATGATTATGCGGGGCGGAGCTTACCTACCCCCGCCCCCAATGCTTTATTCAGGTTGGCACCCCTCATCCCTAGGTAGCAGGACCAGTGGTCAGGGATTCTGACGAAGATATCTACGCAGCTCGCTGACTTCTTCGTGGGTCCGAATGAAAGGATCGCGTTAGGCTTTTTTCCTTTGCCCCCCGCCCCTCCTTCTCCCCGGCTCCACCGGCAGCGACGGCGTCCAGCGGCCATCCGGCAGCATCACCAGTTGCAGCGATATCCCAAATCGGCCCCAGTTCTCTACCTGCTTGGCGGGTGCCTTGCAACTTAAACGCCCTTGCTTAGCCCCCGCCTCTGCGATCAGGAAGGGTTCAAAAGAAGACGGAACAAGAAGCCGTCGCTGGTGATCACAGTCGGCTTCCTCCAAACAAGAGCTGCAACCCGGGATCCCTTCCGCGCCTCGGGCGTCTCTAACCGCCACCTGTGCGCTCCGCCCGCTTGGCACCTGACGGGGCTCCTCCCTTTCCCCGGGGCGCCGCCCCCTGCCCTCCCCCACCTGCCGGACACGCCCCCGCTCGAGTGGCTCCTCCCCCCTCCGGTTTCCCCGCCTCCCCCTCGCCCCAGCTCCCGGGCTCCGGATCCTGCACCTGCTGCTGCTCTCGCTTTTCTCCTGGCCGCGCGTCGGGCGCCTCCTCGGGGAACGGGCGCGATGGAGCCTCTGCCGCTGGCGCTGGGATTGGCTGCGTTGCTGGGTGAGTGAGATGGTCCGGCGGGAGGGATCGGACGGAGGGCGAGGAGAGCGTGGCTCTCCCCCCGGGGCGACGGGGCCCGAGCCTTCGCCCAGCCCGTCGGCCGGGGTCTCCCCTGGGCGCCTCCGGTGCGCCTCCGGAGGCGCTTTCCTTCCTCCGCCTGGACGCGCCCCGGCTTGCCCCGGGTCCCCATCTCCCTGGAGTTTCCGAAGTGGCTGTGATCCTTCCCTGCGAGTAAGCTCCGTCTAGCGCAGGTGGGGACGCACTTTTTTGAGGGTGTTGATGCGTTGGATCGTGAATAGGATTGTGCTGCGCGACCCCCCGCGCCAAGGAGGTGAAGAGCGCGGGCTGCGCAGCTTTCGCTCCGCTGCATTGAAAGGCGAACTTGTGCTCTCTGTCTAACCCCGGAGATGGCAGGGGGCTGCTCCGCTCGCTTACTGCGAATCAGTTGCCCTCCCTAAGAACCTGGCTAATCAGCGTGCAACTGGAGCAGGGTCTTTGGTCGGTTTAGTTTTTTCCTCTGCGATTGATGGAGGAAACTGGAGATCGTCTAATAATCCTCGTTAAGGATTGTCAGCAGCTGGGCAAGAACCCGGCGGTGTGAGTTCACTCCGGATTAACGCAGTAAAAACAGCTAGGCTGTAATCTTGGGCTTGGGTAGAGTTTGGATCGGAGAGAGGGCTCGCTTTAGGTGAGAATCTAGCAAGCTGACTCCTATGCGTGTTTACTTGGAGATAAATCCCACCAGTGCTGGACACAAGCCCAGGAGCATGATTGTGACCTGAGGTCTGTGTCTGCATAGATGCTTATGCTGGCATGTGGGTAGGTGGTACCAGAGTATGGTCTGATGGTACATGAGGCCACCACCTTACTGAAGCTAAATGGGTCTGGCTCTGGTCAGTGCCTGGATGGGAGACATGTATGCTGCCCTATGGGCTGTGTGGTCGTAGTCAATTGCTGGGTGGTTCTGGCTAATTGCCATGTATGGGCAGTGAACGAATAGCTCTGTATGGTTCTAAAAACACCTGGAAGTCCCACTTCTTCCATAGATCCACTGCCAATGGCGAGAGCCAGCGTGGTGTAGCAGTTGTGCTTAGACGCTGGAGAGCAGGGCTTCCATTCCATGAAGCTCTCTGGGTGATTGTGGATCATGGCCGCTCTCTCTGCCTAAGCTGACCCTGCAGAGTTGTTGTGAGGATTGGGGGGGGGGGGAATTTTGAGTTCTTGGAGAGAGGGTGGGTGAGCAACAAAATAAAATAAATAGGACACTTGTGTGTTTTGGTTCTGATTCCCACCCCCACCCCCAAAGGAAAATCTTAGAAATGATCTTCACAGGATAGTGGTGAGAGGAGTCAGGAAAGATGGTTAAATTCTCTACATGGGTCAGAGAAAACTGTTGCTGGACTCCAGCTGTTGTTAGACTACAACTCCCATCACCAGTTTGCATGTCGATTGATGAAAATTGGGAGTCTGACAACATCTGGAGAAAGCATCATATTAATCATCTAGGGTGCCACAGATGCCCTGTCTCTGCGCAGTGGGTGAGAGGTGCTTGATATCATTTGGACGTGAGCTGAGGTGCAAGTTAAACTCTCATCTAGAATGGAAGGTTTCTTTCCTCCCTCACCTCCCTTTCCTTTGCTGCCTGGTTACAATAAGCCTCTGCAGCTAATCTCTCCAGTCAAGTTCTGCTCCCCTACCGTTTTTTCTTAATCCATCCCGAAGGAGAGGAACATTTGTTTACTTTAATCTCCTTACTGTATTTGCCAACCACCTTTTCCATAGTTCAAAGCGGCTCAGGCATTCTGAAATGCATCCATCTCATTGCCGAAACAATGTTAAGATTATACTCTTTAATCAAACACATGGAGATGTGGAATTACGCTCAACAGGCCAACGGAAACCTTAGTTAACAGAACCCGCTCTCTGGGAAAGGAGAGCCATGAGAAAACAGCCAATGCGAGTCACATTCCAGGTTACTGAGGAGTTAACAAATGTGATGTAAACCATGATGCGCCCTTGAATCTGGAGACAGCTTGTGGTTGTGCACTCTAAGCAGTTTGGTAGGACCTGTGTAGAATCTGTGATTATAAGTGACTTATTGACCTACTCTTAGGGAGAGGGGAGAAATTTGATTCGGTTTGCATTTAAAGGTGAATCTACCTAATTCACACTTTCTCTGGAGCAATCTGTCAGCTGCGACACAGCTACCCTTCAAAATTTGCACTGCTCTGAATTTTGCAGTGCAGTGCAGGATACGAAAATGCATATACAAAAAGCATGCATGGTAATGTCCATATTAGTGGAAAATAACATACAGAATGCATCATATTAGGGGAAATGGCTTGCAAAAAATGTGTATTTCAGGCAAAATAGCATATGAAATGTGTATGTTAGGAGAAATTTGCACCAAAATGCTGATGAATTTTCATGAAAATCAATAGGTCAGTGTTTGTTGCAGTCAAAAACAAAATGATGATGTAGAAATGTGGAGAGTTAAATATAAGGTTGGGGAGAAAACATAAGGAACTGAAACTGGCAGATCCACACATCCTGCACACCCCCCCTCAGTTCCTTAGCAGTTTATTACCCATGCATCAGACTGTCTATTAATCATTTATGGATCCATCCTGAATGATACATTGGGGACAATTTAGGACAAATGGTCTTCAGGTTGTGAGATGTGCCTTCAGCTTGGGAATCCTCCCAGCATCATTGACATCTTTCATTTGCTTGAGAGGAGGAGAAGAGGAAGGCCAAACAGAGGAACAAGATGGGTGTATATGGATAAACGCTCCTCAACGTATAAAACCAGGATCAAAAGACCATCCAGCTTGGGATTTAAGCTGAAAAAGCACTCAATCACTTTTTCACCACTTGTTGCTTCCACACAGTCTGCACGTTTCCCTCATAATCCTGTTCTAGTAGCAGGCTGAGTGTGAAATTCTACTTCTAAGAGCACTGATAGTGTGCAGTTGTAGTTATTTTGACTTGCTGTGCAGGTTTTTGTTATTTCATGGAGCATCTTGGGGGTAGCTATTGGATGGTGTTGAGGTGGTGACTAGTGATAACATCTGTCTAATGATGGGAGGAAAGAGAAATTGAACACAGGAAACCAACTTTAATGCCCAATTGGTTTAAGTGAGAGCATTTGACTCATGGTGGTCACCAGAACTAGAAACGAAAACTATTGCTAGCGTGTCAGATTTTTCCTGGATAGTGATTTGGGGTGTGTGTGTGTGTGTGTGTGTGTGTGTGTAAATGACTAATTTAGATTCGTTAATGTCAATGGGCCTACTCAAGTAGATTCATGTTCTCTTATATGAAGACTGCAGCCACAGAATTGAATCCAGTTGAAATTAGTGAACTTAAGTTAGTCAAGTCCATTAACTTCAATGGGTTGGCTCCGAGTACAACTAGTATTAGATACAATCCACAGATTTTTATTTGTTAGTACTGAAAATACAAGTATATAAAGCTGTCCTTTTTTCCTGTCTGTCTCTAGTGCTAGCACATTTCAGTTTAGAACCCTATGCCAGTTTTTCTAACTAACATGCAGAGAGGTGGGATCACGTATACACATTGCATACACTGTATACACATTGACACTCAGAGTTCCCACAGTGATCTGTTCACATAGACTCTCAATGCTTGAGATGACCTTCCCCTCCACGAATTTGCCCAGTCCTCTGACCCAACTGCAGGAGGCAGTGGAAGACAGGAGTGCCTGGCGTGCTCTGGTCCATGGGGTCACGAAGATTCGGACACGACTAAACGACTAAACAACAACAACTTTTAAAGCCACCCAAATTGGAGCCCACTGTAGCCTCCTGGGGGAGCAAGTCCCATACAGTGGCACCTTGGGTTAAGAACTAAATTTGTTCCGGAGGTCCGTTCTTAACCTGAAACTGTTTTTAACCTGAAGCACCACTTTAGCTAATGAGGCCTCCCGCTGCTGCCACACCCCACCGCTGCGCAGTTTCTGTTCTCATCCTGAAGCAAAGTTCTTAACCCGAGACTATTTCTGGGTTAGTGGAGTGTGTAACCTGAAGCGTCTGTAACCCGAGGTACCACTGTAGTTTAACTGTGCACTGCATGAAGAAGATCTAAGCCTTGCTTTGTCTTGGTACAGCTAGCTAGTTTCTATACATGCTCCGCTCTCTATCCTTCATCAAGACAAGCAGAAGACATTAATCAAACTGCAAGGGCCCATTCCAGCCAAGGGAAAACAGTCATGGAGGGTACAAATGGGCCAGTGTGGGATGTGGCCTGAAGGGAGCCCCAAAGGTCCGAAAGAGAGGCTTGGAGGGTTGCTTTTTGCATCCCATGTGATTTGAGCCTATGCATCTAGATCAGTGTTTCCCAACCCTGGGTCTCCAGATGTTTTCAGACTACAATCCCCAGCATCCCTGACCACCGGTCTTGCTAGCTAGGGATGATGGGAGTTGTAGTACAAAAACAGCTGAAGCTCCAAGGTTGGGAAACACTGATCTAGATCACTGTGTAAACATGGGTGTCAAACATACGCCAGGAGTTGAAGCTGCACACAACGCAATCGTTCACTTTGCCTTCTATGCAGATAACAGATTAAGATGTCGGCACAGAGCTTTGAACATTTGGATCCTGAAGTCAGAAGAGGGCACACACTGTTATCACTGTTGGCTTTCTGTTGTTCTTATCCTCTGCCCTTTTCTGAACTACTCTCTTGTTTGTTTGTCTTGGTAGAACTTGGACCGGCAACTTCTCCTTCTTAGGGCAGCTGATAATCTGTCTGTATAACATTGTGTAAATGTCGGGGGCCTCTAGCAAACACTTCCGCAAATAATTTCTGGAAAAGGCCGCGAGAGTACTAATCCGTGGCAATATATTCCAGGGTCTAGTTCATGACCGCAATTGCACCAGACCTGAGCAGCCAGGAAAGAGGGGCACAAAATCACACAGGCTTAAAAGAGAGCCGAGCGGACTGTATTCTGGGCACATACATCCACAGATGATCTGTACCAGGGGAACTAAAAACTTTGCCATCAAAATAAATTGGGGGGAGATGAAAATTTATCAGTGTGTGATTGATCCATTGTTGTTGTTTTACGTTTTCTGTAATTTTTTATTCGGAGCAGTTTAGTGGCTTTGCAGAGTTGGGCTACTGTAAGGATAGCAGTGAAAATAGTGTGGGGAGATATGGCCCCAACCCCCCCTAAGTCATCCTGAAACTGCACATTCCTCTCCCCAAAAAACACCCCGTCACCACCCATGCTTTGCTCCCCCCTTGAGAGTTTTTGCCTAGCTGGAATGTGTGCTTGAGTTCTGGCAATACTCTTTGCTTGCCGGGATGAGGGATAGAGTGGGGAATATGGGTAAAAAAGGTAAAGGACCCCTGGACAGTGAAGTCCAGTCAAAGGCGACTATGAGGTTGTGGCGCTCATCTCGCTTTCAGGCCGAGGGAGCCGACGTTTGTCCACAGACAGCTTTCTAGGCCATGTGGCCAGCTTGACTTAACCGCTTCTGGTGCAACAGAACACCATGACAGAAACCAGAGCACACAGAAACCCCTTTAACCTTCCCGCCGCAGTGGTACCTATTTAACTACTTGCACTGGTGTGCTTTTGAACTGCTAGGTTGGCAGGACCTGGGACAGAGCAACAGGAGCTCACTCCATTGCACGGATTCAAAACACCAACCTTCCAATCAGCAAGCCCAAGAGGCTCAGTGGTTTAGACCACAGCTAGCCTAACGTAAAAGTAATATTCATTGCTCTGGTCACTTTCACCTCTGGCCCTGGCTGCCACTGGAAATTGGCCCCTGGAAAGTTCTTCAGGATGGAATGTGGCCCCCTGGCTGGAAAAAGGTTTCCCATCCCAACTATATGGGAATATGCTGTTGCTGTTAAGAATAGTATTTATTAGTGGCTTTAAAAAAGGGAAAGAAATGGAACTCAAAATGACCATTAAAAACAAGGATAAAACAACCTACAATACAAAAGCGGCCAGATCCTAAGAATGCCTTACCATCTTAAGATCTGCTCTAGGATGATTTTGTGGGTAGATGGGAATAGATTGAAGTACCAGGCAGTTCACTGTAGAAATTAAGCCCAGCCTCTAATGTGTGGTGTGTGTGTCCCTATTTGGAGAGGTTGACTTCCCAAGTCATCTCCGCTGGGACCCTTGCCCTTGCATGTTTCCTTTAAGTCTTATTATGCTTTCCTAACCCTCCCCCCACCCAGCCCTACGTGACATAGGACATTTGAAGCACGAGTTCTGCGAGTTTGTGGAACTGCCTCTACGTAAAGGAAGTGGCATTTGCCTGATAGCTTTAAAAGGAGATGGAAACGATGACTCTAAAACACAACATTGGGAACATTTTATTACTATTATTTTTAAAAAATGCATTCTCCCCAGGGAATGAGTTGGGTGGACCATGGCTTTTATTTCTGGCTCTGTTTTCCAGGATCTTGTTGTAACATTCTGAGCTGCACAGCGATGCAGAGGAAAATTACGTACTGACAAGGCAGGGATACAGGGATCCTATTAATTAGATTCCCCTTTACCCTTCTTGAATGTAACAGGAAGGGAGCATTTTGCATTGAGCTATGTGATTCCAAACCTCTTCTTGTGATGTCGTAAATCCAGGATCCCCTCCAGACTTGTGTGTGAGGTTTTTTTTGGGTGGGTGTTGGACTGTGCATACCTCATTCCGCTTTATTTCTGTGGTGCTTCCTCAATTTTTTTGCATTATTGCTGTCTGGAGGGTCTGTCTTGTGCTGTAGCACAGCAAGGGAAGTAGAAAAACCCATGGAACATATGTGGATATAACAGGTTTTCAAGCCCCAATAAATGCACTCGTAGGAAACAAAGCAGTGTCCTCCCCCCAAAAAAATTTCCAGGTTCTAACTGTACTGAAAGCAGGATTGTGTATAATTTTCCTAATATCATCCTGAGCACACCTTATCAGGAATGCACAATAAAAAGGACACCAGGAGAGACCCAAGCTGTGTACTTAATAGTGCAACTAACTCCAATATGAGTTCTGTTGCTTTGGGGAGACTTGTGTACACACCTAGCGTTGTAAAGTTAAAGGGTCCATAGCGGGCAGTTTGCAAGATGTGATACGATACGATAATCTTTATTGTCATTGTCCCATACAGAACAATGAAACTGAAAAATCTACATAAGACATTCAAAAACCAACAAGCCTGCTATCCCAGCTATCCCAACCTGGTTAGTCCCCCTAAAAACTCTGATACCCCATTTTTAAATACAATATACTCCCATAGAGACTCCTTACACTGCGTTTAAAACCAAAATCGCATTTGGATAGAAACTGTTTCTCAGGTGGCTAGTCCTAGTCTTTATAACCCTGTACCTTCTTCCAGAAGGCAGAAGCTGAAAGAGATTCTACGCTATCTCTGCAGCTTTCTTATGGCACCTGGAAGCATAGATTTGATCCAAGGTGCGAAGAGTGCACCCAGTTATTCTCTCCACAGTCTTTACAACCCTGGACAGCATTGTTGGTATCACCTTGGCCAAGATTGTAGAGGAAGCAGTTATTCCAATGCTCCCTTCCATGTCTTGCAGTCAGCTCCCATAGCTACAGACATCACTTGTGTGAATTGGTCCCACTGAACCTGTCCGTCCCCTCTGGGCTGTGTAAGCCCAGTGGCTTCTGGGCAATGAAAGAACATTCACCTGCAGGCAACTGCTTCTACTTAGTGTGCAGTTAGTAGCTGGAAGTGAGGTCTTTTAGCTCTACCTGATGCTAAGCTACCAAATGATATGCTACTAGGACCTGGGAAATAGCAAGACTGCTGCCGGGGTAGACTACCTGTGGCCCTCCAGATTTTGTTTGTCTCCCACCAGCCAGCGTGGCCCAATGGTCAGGGATGATGGAAGTTGTAGTTAGCAACCTCGGGCGGGCCACAGGTTCCTCTAGTTATTTGCAGGATTCTTTGGAAATTTTCACCCCAAACTACTTCACTGCCACAAGTTTAAAAAGTTTCTCATCCTATAGAAGCAGCCTCCTGCCTACAGGATTCTGGTCTTTCAGCTGTTTCTCCCAAATTGTCTTTCTTGAATCTCGCAGTGGGTCCTTAAGAAACAGCACTAATCACTCTCCCTTTCACCTAGGGTGCAAACAGCTGTCTTAAGATGCCCTGCAGTTCTTGCTGACATTGCCCTTGATGGATTTCATTTAAATGTCTGAATTCTGTAGCACCTCTCAGATCTTTCATCATGGTTTGCTTTGGAATCTCTTGTCACTGATGGCTGCTGGCCACAATGGCTATGTCCTACCTCCATGAGAGACATCGTGCATTTGAATACTAGTTTCTGGGAATTGCAGGTGGGCAGAGTGATGTTGTGTTCATGTCCAGCTAAACTAGGTGGCCATTGGCCTGATCCAGCAGGCTGGTTTGCCTTACGCTTTTCGGTGTTCATAACATGCCCATAGTTGGTTGATCTGACAAGCTTTTAGTTTCCCCTTTGTTGAATTAACTTTGGCCAGCCTGATCTGTGGGGAAATTTCCAGTGTTGCTCACACACAAATTTTCACCGGAAGGAAGCGAGGTCATAATCATTTTAGCCATCTGTAAAAAGGGAGCAAAAAAATGAGGTTTGCTATTGGACTGCTAGCAACTGATTTGAAGGGAGGTGCCAGATATCTGTGGCAGAGCATTTTATTTGCATGCAGAAGGGCTTGGGTTCAATCTCTGGCATTTTCCAGTTATCTGGATTAGGTAGTACAGTAGTACCTCGGGTTAAGAACTTCATTCATACTGGAGGTCTGTTCTTAACCTGAAACTGTTCTTAACCTGAAGCACCACTTTAGCTAATGGGGCCTCCTGCTGCCGCTGCGCCGCCACTGCACAATTTCTGTTCTCATCCTGAAGCAAAGTTCTTAACCCGAGGTACTATTTCTGGGTTAGCGGAGTCTGTAACCTGAAGCGAATGTAACCTGAAGCGAATGTAACCTGAGGTACCACTGTACAGAGATGAGGAAACTTTGGCCCTCCAAATGTACAGTGGTACCTCTGGTTGCGAACGGGATCTGTTCCGGAGGCCTGTTTGCAACCTGAAAGGAATACAACCCGCCTCTGCGCGTGTTGCAATTCGCCACTTCTGCGCATGCATGTGATGTCATTTTGCGCGTCTGCGCGTGCATGAGCAGCAAAACCCGGAAGTGAACCTTTCTGGTACTTCTGGGTCACTGCAAGACGCAACCTGAAAATGGTTAACCTAAAGCAAATGTAACACGAGGTATGACTGTAGTCCCTTCAGCCCCTGTCTGCACTGCCAGTCATAAGGCATGATGGGAGTTGTAGGCCAAGAATAACTGAAGGGATGTAGGTTCTCCATCTCTGAGGTAGGAGGTGAGAGGCAAAGCTGCTCTACCTGCGTAGGGAATACTGAGCCAGATGGACAAATAGTCTGATTTGCTATAATGCTGCCCAGTTAGTTTATGTATGTGAAATGGGGGATGGGGGAGCATCTTGTCTTTTCTTCAAAATGTCTTGCACTCACTTTAACCTTGGGGATTTATCTTGGAGCCCACCTAAGACCTTGGCAATCAGTCCAGGCACCTGCTGCTCTTCAAGGGATAGCAGCTGAGTTGAAAAAAAAACCCCAACCCTTTCAAACCTCTAAGTGTTTTGTGCTCTAAATTACCTCTGAAAGACAGCTCACTATTCCTGTTAAATCGGTTCCCCCCATGAAACAAAATCAGAATGGTAAGAGTTAAAAAGCAGTCAGCTAGCTGCTAAGTATTACGGAGTTAGCCAATTCTCCCCCCCCCCCCAATTTTTATTCTCTTGAGTCTTAAAGTTCCTCCTGCCCTGGGGTCGTGAGAAATGCAACAAGGGACTTTCTCAACAAGCGTTGTGCTTAAGGCCAACTCATATCTGTTAATTTTATAAATAGTTCCTGCTCGCAAACAAACTTTTTTCTCCCCCTTGCAACTTTGAATTGGGAATGAGATACTCCCATTCCTACTAGGAAAACGTCTAATTACGAGCACATTTGCACCATACAATTAGAGCACATGGCTTCTGCCAAAGCATTCTGGGAACTGTAGTTTAAGAGTGCGGGGAACTGTAGCTCTGGGAGGAGTAAACTGCAGCACCCAGGATTCTTTGAGGGAAGTCATATGCTTTAAATATGCGGTATGGATAGTTATCAGCACCAGAGAAACTAAGAACGGTAACCTTCAGTCTTCTATTTTGGAGGGTTTCCACCCTTCCCTCTGTCTACTCTTCCATAGTGAAACTTGCCATCTGGGCACCTTCACAAACCAGCAAGGGTCCATCAAACTAATACTGAGACAGAGGGAAGAGTGCTGGTCTCTTGGTTTAATTTCTGTCTCGATTTCACATCGCGTAATCATCTTAATCTTATAGACCCAGGTCATCAAATGAAATCCGCCTTCATCCTTTAATTCCCAAATGTTTAATAGCTTATAGGGGAGGAATCTCTGATTGGAGGACTGTGGTCGGGAATTATGGATGGGTCTCTGAAATGCCCAAAGTCTCCCTTCTCTCTGATTTGCGGTTCAGGTTTTCACTTGGCTCTTTTGAAAGCATATTTTGGATTTGTTTATTTTTTAAGAGACCCAGCAATCAGGAACATTGATTTTTTAAGTCTGGAATAGTGTGGCTCCCTGCTAATTGGGCATTTCTCATCTTTTCCACCTTTTCCTCTAGTTACCTTTTCTTCTCTTTTTTCATCATTCAGGATTCGTTTTGCAAAACTAGAGGGGTGGTGATGAACAGGATTCTTCCCATTCACATACAGTGGTACCTCAGGTTAAGTACTTAATTTGTTCTGGAGGTCTGTTCTTAACCTGAAACTGTTCTTAACCTGAAGCACCTCTTTAGCTAACGGAGCCTCCTGCTGCTGCCCCGCCGCCGGAGCACGATTTCTGTTCTCATCCTGAAGCAAAGTTCTTAACCTGAAGCACTATTTCTGGGTTAGCGGAGTCTGTAACCTGAAGTGTATGTAACCTGAAGCGTATGTAACCTGAGGTACCACTGTATACAGTAGAGTCTGGGCTCCTCCACACAACCCTGTTCATTGAGTGTTCATCTTTATTTGCTTGCACAAAGCTTACATGGAGGCTAGATTGTGTCTTTGTTGAGTGTTTGTTCTGATTTGTTTGTGGGGAGGCTATACAACGAGCATTCACCCCAGCTTATTTATGCAGTGGTTTTTCACCCCACGATTTTCTATGCATTTCCCTGTCACTTTCCAAACAGCAAAAAGTCCATTTTTGAAATGTGGATTTCTTTTGCTGCATCTTTAATCCACTTTAATTGCGCAAACTTAAATTTCCCAGTGATGCGCTTGAATCATTCCCACAAAGTAGTGCCATCCTGATGATACCTTGAGAAAATTAGATCTTTTGAAGTCTGTCTTATATTGCACTCCACTTCCCCTGTTTTCCTGTTCTCTTACTTAAATGGTAAAGGGACCCCTGACCATTTGGTCCAGTCATGACCGACTCTGGGGTTGCAGCGCTCATCTTGCTTTATCGGCCGAGGGAGCCGGTGTACAGCTTCCGGGTCATGTGGCCAGCATGACTAAGCCGCTTCTGGTGAACCAGAGCAGTGCACGGAAACGCCGTTTACCTTCCCACCGGAGGCGTACCTATTTATCCACTTGTACTTTGATGTGCTCTCGAACTGCTAGGTTAGCAGGAGCAGGGACCGAGCAACGGGAGCTCACCCTGTTGCGGGGATTCGAACCGCTGACCTTCTGATCAGCAAGTCCTAGGTTCTGTGGTTTAACCCACAGCGCCACCCGCATCCCTTGTTCTCTTACTTATCCCCACCTAAACAAGGGGGCATCCTACTGATGTAGATCAAAATCATGCAAGGAAATCGGATCCTGCCAAATGTTGCAATGGAGCAATGTTAAGTTTTTTGTTTTTAAATTTATTTTAGTATTGTTTTTTATTTTGAATTACATGGCGGGGAGCACATGATAATCTTTTCAGTGCTTAGGCCCTCCAAAGGTCTTCATCTGAAATCTCACCCTGGCTGTAGCATCTGCCTTGTGTGCAGAAGGTCTCAGCTTCAAGCCCCAGCACCTCTAGATAGAGCTGGAAATGGGTGGGAATGTAGAGAAGGTTTTTTTTGTGTGTGTTTTTTTTTTGGAAATGATATATAATGAACTGAAGAAAATTTTTAAAATGACATTTCCTAAAAAAAACCCAGAAGCATTTCTGTTAGGGATTGTAGGACAAGACCTGCCAAGGAAAATAAAGAATTTATTTATGTATGCAACAACAGCGGCAAGAGTCTTGATAGCACAAGGATGGAAGAATGAGGAAACCCCAACAAAAGAACAGTGGCAAGAGAAATTGTGGAATTATGCAGAACTGGCTAAATTGACATACAAACTGTGAGATAAGGACAACTGTGACTTTAAACAAGAATGGGAACTTCTCACAAATTACTTAAAAAGACAACAAAATGAATTGGACTCCTTGGCAGGTTTTGAATAAACATACACAAATTTATTGATTGATAACATGGCAGACAGATAATGTAAGGATTTGTATAATTTTATTACACGCAGAGAATAATATGTGTTGAGAAATCAGAGAGAGGAGCTGAGGGACGTCTCTGGGGGAGGGGAGGGAGGGTTTGAGGGGGGGAAAATAATGAATATGATATGTTTTGATATGTTGTTATATTGAAACTGCTAATAAAAATATTTTAAAAATAAATAAATAGATAGAGCTGGAAATGTGGCCAGTCTGAAACTCAGGAGAACGCCTGTCACTGAGTGCAGAGGATGCTGATCTAGGTAATGGACCAGTGTCCTCACTCAATATAAGACTGCTTCGTATGTTCTTGGATCAACCTTCTGGGAAGTGCATTCCACACCTGTGTGCTCCTTTACTGTCCTGCACCCCCAATTTCTTCTTCTTCTTCATCATCATCATCTTTTATTTATTTATTTATACCCCACCCATCTGTCTGGGTTTCTCCAGCCACTTTAGGCGGCTCCCAACAGAATATTAAAAACAAGACAAAACATCAAACATTAAAAGCTTCCCTAAGCAGGGCTGCCTTCAGATGTCTTCTAAAAGTTAGATGTTCATTTCCTTGACATCTGCTGGGAGGGCGTTCCACAGGGTGGGCACCACTACCAAGTAGGCCCTCTGTCTGGTTCCCTGTAACCTCACTTCTCACAGGGAGACAACCACCAGAAGGCCCTCAGAGCTGAATCTCAGTGTCTGGGCTGAACGATGCGGGTGGAGACGCTCCTTCAGGTACACTGGGCCTGATTCATAAGTGAATCAGGGTTGATTTGTGATTGACGGCACCCTTGCAACTGGTTCTGCATCAGATTAATCCTCAGCTGGGATTGACGTGTATGAGACAATACTTTGGAAGAAGCTGAAGGAAATGAAAGCATAAGCGCTGTGACTTGATGGCAAGGAGTTTCCTTGCCTGTGGGAAGGCCGCCTGCGGTAGCCTTAGGGCTCTTGCTGCTGAGTCGGCATTTAAAGACTTTCCTTCATCTTCTTTTTTCCTTCTTTTTGCTGATGATGTACTTTGCCAAAACTGTTGTTTCCCCTTTAGAAGTGCCCTTGTATCCTCCTTGGTTCTGAAAGGAGAACAGGAAATCCCAAAAGTTTTTAGGTGAGTGGGTGCTCTCAGTAGATGCCTCTTTCTGGGACTCTCTAACTTGGCACCAGCAATCTGATTGGCAGATGAGCACAAAAATCTGTATTCGTTTTATGAGGGTTTTTCTTTTAATGGTGCTTTCCTAATTACAATATTCCCAATGACAGCCAAAACCCAAGACGGCCAAATTGCAATCCCAAAACAGTTTAAGAACAAGGCAGTATCAAATAAAATCAGATCCAATAAATAGGGAAAGGAAAGAAATCAGATCCAATAAACAGAAAGAAACAAAGAAAGAAAGAAAGAAAGAAAGAAAGAAAGAATAGTTGTAACAGACTCTAGAAGCAGCAGTGTTAGTCAGGACTAACACTAATTAGACGCTAGACTTAATGTTCTTATAGTCACCCACACCCACTTAAGAATGTAACAACAACAACAACAACAACAAATAAAGAAATAAGAAATAAGAAATAATTTTATTATTTATACCCCGCCAATATGACTGGGTTTCCGCAGCCACTTTGGACGTCTTCCAGAAAAATATAAAAGTATAACAAAATACCAAACATTAAAAACCTTAAATACATTAAATACAGGGCTGCCTTCAGATGTCTTCTAAAAGTTCTGTAGTTCTTTATCTCCTTGACATCCACAGGGCAGGCGCCACTACCGAGAAGGCCTTCTGCCTGGTACCCCCTAACTTCACATTGTGATCTGCATTTTTAAAAATCCACAAAAAAAATGGCATTGTGCATTTTCTTCAGAATATGCATTCTGATACATTTTTTTTTAATCTGAGAACACCATCACAAAATTGGGAGAAGAACAAATTCTGAGGGCTGTCTTCTGATCTACATACCTAGTCCAGGAGATTTGGATCTTGTTGGGGCATATCAGAATTCATTAAGATCTAAGTCTTGAGCGTCCCTACATGGGTGTTCCATGACTGGGACTCTTTGTGGTTCCCCCCAGCCACCCCCCCTCCCCCCCTGCATTGTGGAACTTCCACAATGACATCTTTTATTTTATTTATTAGATTTGGCAGTTGCTGTATCTTGCCCAGGGCAACTCAAAGTGACTTGCTACCAAACAGATAGATAGATAATAAGCACCACATGGATACATCAACACCAAGAGGAAAGAAAAATACATTTAAAAACATCCCACCCACTTCTAAAAAGGCCACGGGTAGTTAATATTTTTTTTACACTTAATTTATTTATTATTAATGTTGCAATGCATATATGGAATCTTTACATATTGATACATATACATTATATTCGTAAATTCACATTTTCACATTTCATTATGTACCAACATTTATCCATTTCTTATTTCTTGCCCTGTGTCTTCCCTCCACCGGTGCCTGACTTCCTTCTTATTATTTTGTAACTTTATTATTGAGATTGTAATTCTGTATCTTAATAATTAAACATTCAATCTTATATATCTGCTTAGCTTAGCTTAGCTTAACTTTGTGAAATCAGTCTATACATATCAATAAATTATTGTTGGAGCGTCTTTTGGTCCTGTATTCTTCTGCACATTTCCATTCCTGTTTTAAATGCCAAAGGATGGCTACAGAGGAATTTTTTTTGCCTGGAGCCTAAAGATAACTAATGACGGTGCCAGGCGATCTCCCCTCAGGAGACCATTCCACAAATGGGGAGCCACTGCAGAAAAAAAACCACCGTATAGTTTGGCCTTTAATTTTAAAAAGAAACTGAACTTGTGACCCCCTGCCTTAAGTGACAGCAGAAGAAAAAGGGGGAAGTCTTTTAAAGAAATCAGCCTGGGCAGCGGGGAGCCAGCATGGTCTATCTTGAGCAGCTTAGGGGGTTGCCCTGATAAAGCAATGTCACTTGGCTGTTTCAAAAGGCTCTTTCCCCGTCTGCTTCCTTCTCATGGAGGGGATCAGGCATCCATCTGGGCTTGACCTAAGTCACTCGAAATGACACAGTGTGGAGATCAGGGTGGTCAACCGGGGCTAATGCAAGGCTAATGTGTTCTTACCATGTCGGGCAAGAAGCGGCGTCGGTACAGCAACCTGTTTCCGGAGAGCAGCTGGTCTGTATCACAGGAACCTACAGAAAGATGGAAATAGGAGCCAATTGCTATGGGGCTGTGATCCCGCCATGCATTTCTTGGTATTGTGCTGAGCATTGTGCAAATACTCTGAGCGTAGAAGTGGGGGTTTCCCTGGGAGAGGGGTGTTCTTTAAACATACGTTTTTTTTTTAATAAAAAAAATCCTTAATACTTTAAAAACTCTGAGATAAGAATGCACATGTTATATTTGGCTTTGGAGATGCACTTAACTGTTCAGCAGATCCTGTCCTCAGTGCTTATCTTGGGTACATTGTATGCAGTTTATCTCATGTACCTTTTTTCCATCAAATAGGTGAGCCATATTAAGTGTCAAATAATAATTTATTATTTATCCCACGGCCTCCCCAGCCACTCTGGGCGGCTCCCAACAGAATATTAAAATTGCAACAAAACATCAAACATTAAAAACTTCCCTAAACTGGATTGCCTTCAGATGTCTTCTAAAAGTCAGATAGTTGTTTATTTTCTTGACATCTGATGGGAGGGCGTTCCACAGGGTGGGCGCCACTACCAAGAAGGCCCTCTGTCTGGTTTCCTGTAATCTCGCTTCTCACAGTGAGGGAACTGCCAGAAGGCCCTCAGAGCTGGATCTCAGTGTCTGGGCTGAACGATGGGGGTGGAGACGCTCTTTCAGGTATACTGGGCCAAGGCTGTTTAGGGCTTTAAAGGTCAGCACCATGTTGTGTGTCAAAGGTAGGCAGCTAACAATTGTGATCCTGAATTCAAAGAGAGGCTCATCTTGTTTTAAATGAAATAACCCTCTGCACAAAAAGACACAGAGGAAAAGGGAAAACAGGTGCAGATGTAGCCCAGCTGATAAGACCCTTCTGTCTGAGCCAGGTGCTTAAAGCCCACACATCTGGAAAAGGCTGCACTGTTCTCCAGGACGACAAATACTCTGGCTCCCAGCCAGCAGTTTTCTCAGGACTTGTAGGGAGGGAGGAATTTCTCTTTCAGCCTATGCATCAGGTTTTTATGTATTACAGTTTAATTGATGGACACCCTTGAAACTCCCTTATTCTCATACCATTCATTTCTGCTTGTCTCTCCCTGCCCTTACAATTTGCTAAAACCACTCATCGCTATGTAGCACTTGCTCTGCAACAGCCTGTCTTGCGTTGTCATTAAAAGCCAAGGTGAGTGTTCTTTAGGTTTAAAGATGTTCTAGAAAAACACAACTATCCTACTATCTGTTATCAGATAATGCACTACAATTCAGCGGTGGCCGGTGCCCCCTGAGCCTGGCAAGGCAGAAGGGGCAGGGAAACCTAATAGTAGGCAGAGCTAAAGCCAATGACCAGGCCAAGCCAATGGATTCTAGTTTTCTCACCATCCTCTTCCCAGTTGAGTTCTACAAGAGCAAACCTGAGACTAAGGAGGAGGAGGCTGATAAACAGAGGCATTCCCTGGGTGAGTTGTAAGTTGGCAAAGGGGCTTTCTTGTGGGTAGACTGAGACGGATGGGGCAATGCCCCATTGGCCCTAATGGACCAGCCTCCACTCACCTAAATAAGTTATGGGGTGGTAGCTTTCAGCTGACAATCAGGTAGCAGTAGTTGGGACTTAGGGGTGATGGAGTCTTCTGCAGTGGAGGTCTTCAAACAGGCTGTTGGGGAGGCTGTAGCTCCAGATTGTCTCCATCGAGTCCTGCAAGGTCCCCTCTGATTCTGTGCTTTGTTGATCAGCAGTTCAAAATGGAGGCACACCAGCACATGAAAAGGCAGTCTGCTTAATACAGGGCACCTTTAATATCCTTGCATGTGTTCATTTCTCTCCTTTTCTCCAGGGAACTCAGGGTGGCATTCCTCTTTTTCTCACCCTACCCACTTTATCCTCCAAACGACCCTGCGAAGTAGATCTGGCTGAAGTGTAATGACTTTCTGTGAGGATCCTGGCTGAGCAGCAATGTAATGGCAAATTCAGAAATGCAGGGTTCCTTCACGATAGTTAGGCATGTCTCTTCTAAGATTAGACGACCCTCTGAGATTATACAACAACTGTAAAACAGTAATAATAATTAGGGGTCCATGGCACCAATCGAGGCAAATCTCCATCTGTTGCCTTTCAGCTAGATCTACTATTCTCTGGGCACATATGTGGGAAATATATCTTCTTTGTGAGTGACTTTGGTTGTGTTTTCTGTGGAGTTCTCTTGTACACAACAGAACTTATACACCATTCTCCTGAAACGGAAGCACCTTGTGCTTTCAGTGTTCTTAAATGCTCAGCTTTGGAGCATACAGCAGCTTAAAAAGCTCCCTTTTTATGTTGATCGTGGAGCTCCATGATGCTGTAAAGAGGGACTCCGCAGGGGCCCTGCTGCAGAAATTTCAAAAAGGTAAAAGGTAAAGGACCCCTGGACAATTAAGTCCACTCAAGGATAACTATGGGGTTGTGGTGCTCATCTCGCTTTCAGGTCGAGAGTTTTGCAGAGTTGGGAAAGGTTCAGAATGGTTGTTCATCATGATGGCCACATAGAACCTTGAGGTTCAGTATTTATTTATTTATTTATTTATTTATTTATTTATTTATTTATTTATTTCATAACTAGGATGCTGGACTAGATGGGCCATTGGCCTGATCAAGCGGACTTTTCCTATGGGCTTAAATTAGATGTATACAAAGCAATGCTCAATCGTCATCTTTCTGTATAAAATGTGAGTCCCTGTAGATCTGTATAAGGTAAGGATAAAGGACCCCTGGACAGTTAAGTCCAGTCAAAGGTGACTTGCTTTTAAGGCCACGGGAACCAGCATTTGTCTACAGACGGCTTTCTGGGTCATGTGGCCAGCATGATTAAACTGCTTCTGGCGCAACAGAACACTGTGACGGAAACCAGAGCACACAGAAACGCTGTTAACTTTCCCACTGCAGTGGTACCTATTTATCAACTTTCACTGGTGTGCTTTCGAACTGCTAGGTTGGCAGGAGATGGGACAGAGCAACCAGAGCTCACCCCACCGATCAGCAAGCTCAAGAGGCTTGGTGGTTTAGACCACAGTGCCACCCACGTCCTGCAGAAATAGTAATGGGTCTATTGCAACCCTACCCCCACCCCATGACCCCAGACCACTACACCTATGGCTGAATGAGGAATTTAATCCAGGTCTGCCCTGCCCTGGTCCTGACACTCAAATCACCACCACCTACTGGTTCTTATTTGGCAGAAGATTCACTCACTTGTTCAGAGACAACTCTAGCAAGTCATGCCAACAAGACCTTAGCAAGGCTTCCCCCAATGGCAAAAATAGGCTCAAGGGGATAGTTTGGAGGTGGAGCACGTGCTTTCCATACAGATGGTCCCAGGTTTTGTCAAGCTCCTTCCAGGCAGTGCTGAGAGAACCTATTTTCTGAAAAGCTGGAGAGCAGCTGCCAGACATCGTATGGGTCAGAGATGAGCAACCTGTGGCCCCCTTGATGTTGGACTGCAAGTCCCATCACCCATGCTGGCTGGGGATGAAGGGAGTTGGTGAAATAGGACAACACCAGGAGCATCACAGTTATCCACCCCTGGTGCAGACTGTGCAGATCTAGATGGACCACTGCTCAGAGTCAGGATAAGGCATCTCCCTATGTTCATATATGATTTACTTGGCACAGCCGGGCTGCATGTGGTGGTTCTTTCTTTCTTTCTTTGCATTTAATCTCTATTGATTTTTTTTGGTTATACATCACAATTATCATTCTCCATCAAAAACATACATAAGAAGCAAAGAATATTAAATGAAATTCAATTATGTAATAAAGTATTAAGACTTCCCTCCACCCTCCACCCGAACGTGGGTCCTCTACAATTCTGTATTAACTGCATATTTGAATAACATCTAGTTCATATTTATCCAATATGTCCATAAGCTAAGTCACCTTGCAGGAGTCATTCAAGGCCTGCCAAAGATTTCAGAGGTTTACTATGATCTTTTAGGTATTGTCTGTATTTATCCCATTCTGTGTTAAATTTTTGGTCATCGTGATTCCTAACTTTCCCCATTAGTCTAGCCAGTTCCGCATACTCAAATAATCTTATTTGCCATTCTATTTTTTTCTTTATATTGTCTCCTTTCCAGCATTGGGCTAATAACATTCTTGTGGCCGTGGTTGCATAAATAAATAATGTCCTCAAGTCTTTTGATATATCTACTCCACATGTGGTACTTCTAAATTGATTCATAAACCATGGTCAGAAGGAAAGCTGTTTGTTACCATTATCCCACCCCCAGTTACTGTGGGAATGTTCAGGGAGGCAGGAGAGGGTATATTGTTTAATGATATCCTTCCTAACTTCTGTTAGCAAGTTCTATATTTTAGCCAAGTTTAAACATTCCCCTTTAAACGCACAGCGGATCTGCTTGTTGCAGGCTCATCTGAGCCTCTCTAAATAAGATTCCTGGTAAGATCCCTTCTTGTCTCTCTTAAAAAAAATAGACACAGCAATCTTATTAAAGTGAGTAATTTACTCACATTCATTCAGTTCACAGTTGGATCCTTGAAGGCAGACTTAGGTTACAAGGGAGTTAGTCTGCTAACAGGTAGAAAAACAAAATGGAGAAGATGGAGCAAAAGAAGAACATGTGCTCCCCTACCCAGTTTAGGCCACACCCGCCTCTAGTCACATGCAGAGGAAGTTTGTCCCAGCTCAGGAGGAAACAGGAAGTTTTCTCCTGGCTGGTACAAAGCATCTCCTAGCATGTCCATTCTAGGAATGTTGTACTTAACTGCTGTGTGTTTCACATCCCACATTTACAACACACCAGTGCCAAAATGGCTTCAAAGATAAATATGACTTTTAATCTAAGCCCTGACAATGAATCAGCCAAGGTACGCTTGCACGGGAGTCTGCACCAGTGAAATGATTTGGCGTTTCTTCCAAGTAAGCACCAGAAGGAGAGCTGGCAGTTAGGCTTCCAGCAGACTGAATTGCATGTGTTAATTAAATGTGCTCTCTAAACCCTGGAATTGTCAGAGCCAGGGCTAGTTCCTAATGCTTGAAACCTAAGCTTCTTAGGGTGGAATTCAAAGGAGCGTTAAGGAGATATCTCCGTCCGTACAAGTGTTTCTGCTTGCCTGATGGAACGATCCCTCCTCTCTTCACCCCAAACACTATCCTGGGGGTCTTCCCACAAACACCTAGCTTCCTGGCGGAACATGTGGGGGAGGAGGGGGGGAAGCCCCATTACGCTTTTGGGACATATTGCACTGGCTTCTGCTAGCACAACCATTTAGTTGAATCTGGCTGTTAAAAGTTCACTGAGCCTTGGACGCTGAACTGTGCTTTCTGCCTTGCAGATCTTAACATTTGAGGGTTTAGAGCAGCCTTTTGCAACCTGTGGGTCCCCAGATATTGTTGAACTACAACTCCCATCACGCCTAGCTGGCAAGGCCAAAGCTCAGGGATGATGGGAGCTGTAGTCCAACAACATCTGGGGACCCACAGGTTGAGAACTGCTGGTTTAGAGCATGGGTTAGCAAACTAAGGCCCGGGGGCTGGACCTGGCCCAATGGCCTTCTAAATCTGGCCGACGGATGGTCCAAGAATCAGCATGTTTTCACATGAGTAGAATGTGTCCTTTTATTTAAAATGCATCTCTTGGTTATTTGTGGGGCCTGCCTGGTGTTTTTACATGAGCAGAATGTGTGTGTGTGTGTGTGTGTGTGTGTGTGTGTTTTAAAAAAGCATCTCTGGGTTATTTGTGAGGCATAGGAATCCACTCATTCCCCCCCCCCTCGAAAATATAGTCTAGCCCCCTACAAGATCTGAGGGACAGTGGACCGCCCCCCCCTGCTGAAAACGTTTGCTGACCCTTGGTTTAGAGATGCTATGAATGAGAATTGTGTCTGGCAGAGCCAGCTTCTAGTCAAAAAGTGTCTGGGGCCAGCTACAGGGATGCCCCGAGTATGTCAGACAATCAGATCAAACCCTTGTGTCAGCTTGACCTTCATTGGTGAAGAAGGCCCTGTTCGAATTAGCCTGATGACTTGGCAGGTGATGTATCTCATATGGAGGAGTGGAATCTCCCTGCTTCACTCAGTTGCTGGGGTACCTCTTTGCTAGGGTGGCCATTATAAAGGTAAAGGGACCCCTGACCATTAGGTCCAGTTGTGACCGACTCTGGGGTTGCGCGCTCATCTCGCTCTATAGGCCGAGGGAGCTGGCGTTTGTCCGCAGACAGCTTCCGGGTCATGTGGCCAGCATGACTAAGCCGCTTCTGGCGAACCAGAGCAGCACACAGAAACGCAGTTTACCTTCCCGCCGGAGCGGTACCTATTTATCTACCTGCAGTTTGATGTGCTTTCGAACTGCTAGGTGGGCAGGAGCAGGGACCGAGCAACGAGAGCTCACCCCGTCGCGGGGATTCGAACCGTCAACCTTCTGATTGGCAAGCCCTAGGCTCTGTGGTTTAACCCACAGCGCCACCCACATCCCTAGGGAGGCCATTAGTCCATTGAAAAAAGATGGGAGGTAGAGATGGGTCACCATCTTTGCAAAGATTTGCACATGCCAATCTATGCACAGAGATGCAAAAAGTTGGAACAATGAGTATAATTTAAATAGAAATACAATAAATCTCGCCATAGTAGGGAAGACTGTGACCAGACGGCCTGGGCGCCTTTGCAGTCTTCTGTCCGGGTGTTAATTGTTAATGGGCAACCTCAAGGTCCTTGGTCTCTATCTTATGGTTAGGAACCTAGAAAGCTGCCTTATTCTGCATCAGACCCACTGATCCATCCAGCTTCCTGTTGCCTACACTGACTGGCAGTGGCTCTCCAGGGAGTCTCTCCCAGCCTTACCTGGAGATGCACCTCACATGCTCTACCACTGAGCTATGGTGCCTCTGTCCCACAGTGGTCCCAACCTGCTCGGCCAATCAGCTTTCTGGAGAACTGGTGAATGCCGGGCCATGTTACTAGCATGTTTACGGACTGCTTGCTGCTACCACGTGTTTCTATCAACAAGCATAAGAAGTTACATGTGAGAAGTGGTGTGGAGCTGTACGCCCCCCATTCCTCTTTTCCCTTCTGCTTTGTATGATTTCCCATCTGATAATCCAGGATTAAATCTAACCAGCTCCACATTCCCTTTGCTCCAGCCCCCTAACTTTCAAAAGCAGTGATGCAAACTGTGCCTTTGCCCTGAAGTCTCTTTTGCGTCTCTCTCTCTCCCCCACCTCTTCCTTTCACTGAACAGCTCTGTCTCTGGTTATCGCCCCCCCCCCCCGCCGGAATATCTTAATTTGGATTAATCTCTGCGGAGAGCCTCTATTCATTGATGCTTTATTTTGTGTCCTTGTTTTCATTTCCCTTTGTCTGTGGATTATAGGCTGGCCTGTGCTAGCACCTTAACTGATGAACAGTGGGGCTTTCAAGGGGGCTTAGTGTAGCCTTCTGGAGTCTTGTGCACTGTAACTAGCTCTTTTTTTTAAGTGACCTTGAGCTGAGTCACAACACTCATTCAGATGAGCAGAATTACCTTAAGGCAGCCTTAGATGACCCACAGAGCTTTCATATGGAATAACTATAGTCTCCCCCTGGCTTGATCACTGAGTCTGGCTGTACAGGATGAAGATAATCCCATCTGCGTTCTGTGTAGACGGGATTATCCTGGCCCCCACTTCACATTTACTGAAGCCAGCATCCTTAGTGGACAAAATGGAAAAGTATAGATGTCACTGAACTCCAGTTTCCATCAATGGCTAGCATGGGAGAAAGAGAGAATGCAGTTAAACTCAGGTCCTGCTGAGGGGCTTCCATAAGCATCTGACTGAGGACTGTAAGATCACGATGCTGGACTAGATGTGATTTTCGTCTGATCCAGCAAGGCTATTCCTATGTTTTTATGACAGAGGTTCAGTGGCAAGACAAAGACAGTCTTCAGGTTACAGACTCCGCTAACCTAGAAATAGTACCTCGGGTTAAGAACTTTGCTTCAGGATGAGAACAGAAATTGTGTGGTGGCAGTGCAGCGGCAGCGGGAGGCCCCGTTAACTAAAGTGGTACCTCAGGTTAAGAACAGTTTCAGGTTAAGAACGGACATCCAGAACGAATTAAGCGCTTAACCCGAGGTACCACTTTATATGAATAAGTTTCTATGCAGTTTTGGTAGTTCTGTACCTATAATTCCGCAAAGAAAAGCTTGTGGATTTTGTGTGTGTGTGTATGTGTTTTTACAAATTTTACTTTAAACATCCTTTTCGATTCATGATATATCATTTCCCAGTAAGCTTTAACCTTACTACAAGACCACCATATATGATAAAAATAACCTTCTTTCTCTTTACATTTCCAACACCTACTTGATTTAGATTTATACACTTTTGCCAATTTACTTGGTGTTAGATACCATTGATAGATATATGTGTGTGTGCGTTATGTACAAACTAGGCTTTAGACTAGGTAGGGCCAGGGAGACCCACATTCAAATCTTCACTCAGCCATGGAGTGCCCTTGAAGCCAGTCATCATCTCTCAGCCTAAACTATCTCACAGGATGGTTGTGAGGATAAAATAAGTGGGGTAGAGAAATAATAATAATAATAATAATAATAATAATAATAATAATAAAAACACTTATTCTTTATACTCCACCCATCTGGCTGGGTATCCCCAGTCACTCTGGGCGGCTTCCAACAAAAGATTAAAAATACATTAAAACATCAGTCATTAAAAACTTCCCTAAACAGGACTGCCTTCAGATGTCTTCTAAACATCAGATAGTTGTTTAATAGAAAGAAACATTGTACACTGTGCTGAGCTGCTCAGAGAAAGGATGAGATAACAACATAAGTCAAAGCCAGCATTTTAAATTGTGCCTGGAGGCCAACTGATAGTTGTTGCTGATCTCGTAGAGCTTGTGAAATATGTCCATCATCTCAATCTTTTGTCTGGAAAATGAGAAATAACAGCAACCCATTTACGGGTCAGTTGTGAAGACCACCAAAGTGGAGATTGTGAAGTTGTTTCATGCCTTAAAAATGTCACATATGTTTTATGTGGCAATGATTGGATGATGATGCTTTCAGCTCAGTGTTCTTAAGTGCTACATTGGAGGTGTTGCAAATCTTTTGGAAATGCAAGTATTCTCGCCCCCCAATGTTGAATTTCTGTGCCGACACCACATGTCAGCTGTGCTGACTGCCTAGCAGGCAATGCTCTTGCGATTGTCCTTGTTGTGCTATGTAAGGATTGTGGATGACTTTGTGCGGGTTAATCAGTCCAGTACAAGCACCTCGGGGTGCTTGCTGCGTCTTCAAATGTGCATTCAACGACTCCTTTCAAGGCAGGCCTTAAACATGAGTCAACATGAAGAAGTTGCTTCAGGCCATAGAGTGAGAGTTGGGGAGGGCACTGCACTCTGTATTGGTTTCTGCGCCATGCTTTTAAAAAACGGCAAGCTCTAGTTCACAGCAGCGGGGCATTGCTTCATGTGCAAAAATACAGCTAAAACTAACACCAACCCCCTTGAGAACATCAAATGGAGGCAGAAAACGGCATTGCCAATTCTAAGCAAAATAGTGACTTTGGAGCCCATTCAGCCAGGAAGGGCATTAAATTGGCATTTAAGCCAATTTCAGAATGATTTAGGATTCTCACTATCTCGTAAAAGATTTGGCTCCCCAAGCGCTTTCTTTTCCTAAGAAAATAGGGATTGCCTCTACACTTTCATCTGTCCCGTATTTACGTACCAATTAATTCCCCTGCGTCCGAGAGGTTTCCTCGTTGTTCTAGTGAAAATCCAAACCTACTCACTGAACTAGATCTTATCAGATGTGCCAAAAATCCAAAGAGAGATTTTTCTTAACCGAGCTTCAATTCAGTGGGTAAGATCAGATTTCCGCAAGGCGCGGCCTCAGAACAACAAGAGACGCTCTTAGACTGCGGGCAGGAAAGAATTAATTGGTGCATCAAAATATGGGTCAAGTGAAAGTGTGGAGGAGCCTTTACAGGATCAGACAAAGACCTGTCTGTTGATGGATTTTTCTCCTCCCCCGCTCCCTCTAAAAAAAAAAAAAGTCACACCTGTTTTTCAGTCTGAGACTCTTGTCACCAATAGATAAAAAAAATGCAGGTGCCAGAATTTAGAGTACAGCAAGGTGATCCAAAAAACTGATAATCTTCCTCTTAGATCACACCAGCAACTTGTTTCCTAAAGTTTCCATCCAGCTGTTTCACAAGCAGAGTATGAAGTTCATAGCTAGGGGGCTAACAGAATACACAGATCTCTAGCTTTAGTGGCAGCCAGCTTCTTATCAGACTCCCTTCAAAGTTCTGTGTTTGACGTTTTAAAACCTTTAATGACCAGGTAAAAGGTAAAGGTACCCCTGCCTGTACGGGCCAGTCTTGACAGACTCTAGGGTTGTGCGCTCATCTCACTCTAGAGGCTGGGAGCCAGCGCTGTCCGGAGACACTTCCGGGTCACGTGGCCAGCGTTATGAAGCTGCTCTGGCGAACCAGCACCAGAGCAGCACACGGAACGCCGTTTACCTTCCCGCTGGTAAGCGGTCCCTATTTATCTACTTGCACCCGGGGGTGCTTTCGAACTGCTAGGTTGGCAGGCGCTGGGACCGAACGACAGGAGTGCACCCCACCGCGGGGATTCGAACTGCCAACCATGCGATCGGCAAGTCCTAGGCGCTGAGGTTTTACCCACAGTGCCACCGCCGTCCTCATGACCAGGGACCAGGTCCTAATGACCAGGGACCAGAATAATTCAAGAACTGTCTTCCTCCACATGAACTTGCTCAACAACTTCATTCATCTTCAGAGGTCTTGCTCTGAGTCCCCCTCCTGTCGGAAATAGGTGGGTAGGTACCTGCAACAGGGCCTCTTTGGTTGTGGCACTCAAAATCTGGAACTGTCAGCATGGTTGTCTTTTATGCTGCTACTGCCCCCTATGTTTGTGGGATGGCTTTATGGACATTTTTGTGGCTTTATGGACATTTTTGTTTTCAACTTCCTGTACTTCTTTCATTTTGATTCTAAGGCGCGGTGTGTTTATTAGAAAAGGTGGGTTATACAGCGGTACCTCGGGTTAAGTACTTAATTCATTCAGGAGGTCTGTTCTTAACCTGAAACTGTTCTTAACCTGAAGCACCACTTTAGCTAATGGGGCCTCCCGCTGCCACCGCGCCGCCGGAGCACGATTTCTCTTCTCATCCTGAAGCAAAGTTCTTAACCCAAGGTACTATTTCTGGGTTAGCAGAGTCTGTAACCTGAAGCGTATGTAACCCGAGGTACCACTGTAAGTTCAGAAAACAGATCAGGAAAACTTCACTTGTGGGGTAGATTGTACAATCCAGGGGTCAGCAACCTTTTTCAGCCATGGGCCGGTCCACCATCCCACAGACCATGTGGTGGGCAAGACTATATATTTTTTGAGGGGGAATGAACGAATTCCTATGCCCCACAAATAACCCAGAGATGCATTTTAAATAAAAGCACACATTCTACTCGTGGAAAAACACGCTGATTCCCAGACCGTCTGCGGGCCGGATTGAAAAAGTGATAGGGCCCCAGAGCCTTAGGTTGCCTACCCCTGGTACAATCTGTTGCACAACAAGTTTCTGCTAGCATAACTGTTGCATTGCATCCCTCCAGCATGCAGCATTAAAACCTGCTGGCTTAAGAACCATTGCACTAGCAGGCAAAGAATATTGGATGCTATTCATAAGTCTAAAGCAGAAGACCTAAATAGGCAATGGGCAACGATATAGGTGTTTGCACGGCATCCAAAAGAGCTTTCCACTGAGAGGGCTCTATGGTGGTGGTAACACTCCCACCTCCAGTTGGGAACATGGAAACCTGCCTTATTCCATGTTGAGTGCTTGGCCCACCCAGCGAAGTCTCACTAGCAGTGATTTCTCCAGGGTTTCTGACAAGCATCTTTTCCATGCCTAGCTGGAGATGCTGTGGATTGAACTTGCGACCTTTTGTGCTCAGAGCCAGGTGCTCTTCTGCTGAACTCTCTGCCCACTGCCTTTAAAGTCAGGGAGATCAAGGCAGGCCTGGAAGACAGACCTTAACATCTGGAGAGGGTCATCTAATAGAAGTAGCAACAAGAGTCACGCTATATTTACCCCCCCTTTACATACACTGTGCTCAAAGCATGACCAAAAAGAATACATTGCTACCTATCATATCCATAGAATTCAAAATGGTTACACAATAGCCCATATGAAAAATGAAATAAATATAAAGAAACATGACATTTATTGGTCCGGTTTCCAGTAAGAACAAATCTGCCTCTGGCCTCAGTGACAGCTGCAACAGTGGAATGAGTCCTTTTTACATAGCAAGCCATATACTGAGGTAGACCACTGGTCCATTTGGGTCAGTGTTGTCTACACAATGTGAGGAACCTCAGGGCCTTGGGACCAAAAGTGGGGCCCCAGACTTCTCCATGGGACCCTTGGGAATCTCCCTAGGTGGCCCCATGGCTAACACGATGTTCTGGCTTCAAATGCCAGCAGCTGGAGAACACCCGTTAGCAAAGGTGTCATGGGCTTTGAAGAAGCATGGACTCAGGTCGAAAGGAAGAAACGTGCTAAGAGGAAGGGGTGTTTGGCAAACCCTCACCATAATCAACTGCTGCCCAGAAACCTATGCCCTCACTGTGGAAGGACGTGTGGATCCAGAATTGGCCTCCGCAGTCACGGACACATTAAGACCATATTCATGGAAGACAATCTTACTTGGTTACGAGTGATTGCCAAAGAAGAGAAGAGAAAAGCAGAAAGATATAGGCCTTCTTTTCCTTTTTTTTTTTTTTTTGTCCCCAGAAAATGGCATTCAAAGGTAAACTGAAACTATACATGGATTCCCCAATGAGCTATTATGGCTAACAGTCTTTGAGAGACTTGCTCTTCATGAGCTTGTATGCTGTTTCTTTTTAGGCCTCTATATTAAAAAAAGCAAAAAACAACAACCCACAATGTCACCTTGTGGAGAATTTTTTGAGTTCATTCTACGTTGTGTGAAAAGTGCTTCTTTTTCTCAGTGCTAAACCTTCTGCCAAATGGACTTCTTTTGGGTGAACCTGAATTTCTACTGTTTACCCCTTTGCACATGGTTTTGCTGGGTATCAAGTTCTGAGGTGATGAGGTTTGGGGGATCTCTAAGATTTGGCACAACAACAGAGGGAGCACCTGTAGCAGGTGCTGAGCAAAAAGCAAGGCAGGCGAAGTAGGATGCTTCTATTAAATCTCTGAGTGGCAAAGGTTTAAGTGCCTTCTTGCATTGGTTCTTTAATGCTTATATATAATAAACAGGTTGGGATTGCACCATCTTGTGTTTATTACGCTGTTGGCTTGAATGCTTGCCATATTTTTGCATAAGCATCTCTGCAGCAGATTAATTTTTAGAGCCGATTAAAGCATTAGCCACCTAACTGTTTAAAATCCGCTAAACCTTTAGCAAATGCCAGGAGGGCTGTTTGAGAGGCAAGTCTGAAGATGAGTGATGGAAAGGGTGTTTGTGTATGTGTGTGTGTGTGTGTGTGTATGAAAACAGTGTGTTCTAACTTCTCCCCAAGGATTCTGTAATTACTGTGCATGGATGCAAAGGCCACCAGAACTAAAGAAGTATCCAGACATGACAGAATATTCCTTAGTGTTGAGCAATAGCCATCGGCTGGGTGAGGACTGCAGGGCCTGCTCCCTTCCAGGGCCTTTTCCAACTGGCCCAGGGGGCGTGGCCCAGGCACTTATTTGGAACAAACTTTTTGGGAAGGGTGGGAAGTGTTCTGCCATTCTTCCCTGTTCCAGGTGGTTAATGTGCTTTAAAATGTCCTCAAGCAGTCGGTGGCAATTTAAATTTAAATTTAAATTTAAATTTAAATTTTTTCCTTTTTTCCATTGTTGTGGGTGGGTGGGATGGATATTTAGTTGGGGATTAATTTTAGTATAATTGTTCTGTTTCTTTTTGTTGTTGTTGTTTTATTGGTTCTGTATAGTTTGTGTTTTGTTTTTAAGGGGCGGGATCAGGGCTGCCTGGGAGTGGGGCCCCAGCCAACACGATGGCTGGGACAAGTTCCACAGGGGGGGAAGCACTGGGACATCCGATCTCGGTGATCATGGGCAGGAGGCGGAGTTACGCTAAGACCAGACCATGCCATTACCGAGGAGGCAGGTTTAGTCGTTGTTTGAAGACTATCCCTGCCTCCGGGTCTGGCCTTGACCAGATGGATACTGGAATCAACAGGGGAAACCTACATGACCTGAAGGTGTTGCTGTGTAATGCCAGGTCAATGATGAATAAAACCACTGCCATCCACGACCTGATTGTGGATGGAGGATTTGACCTGGCATGTGTGACAGAGACCTGGTTGGAGGAAGCAGATGGGCCTGTCCTTGCCGCTGCTTGCCCACCAGGTTTCTCTTACGCACAGCAACCCAGGTCATGTGGGCGGGGAGGGGGGGTTGCAGTGATTTTTAGGAAGTCACTAGCTTGCACCAGGTGTCCTACTGGGAAGATCCAGTTTTCTGAGTGCATGTTCTGGAAGTTGGGCAATAGGGGCAGTACAGGATTCCTTTTGGTGTACCGACCTCCCCGCTGCACCAAGGATTCCCTGTCTGAGCTGCTTCAGGTCGTGGCGGATTTTCTCCTGGAGACACCTAGTTTGGTTGTCCTAGGAGATTTTAACATCCATGCCGACACGACCTTACAAGGGGCTGCTCGGGACTTCGTGGAAAGCATGGCCTCCATGGGGCTGTCCCTGAATAAGTTTGGCCCAACTCATAGTCATGGACATGCCTTAGACCTGGTGTTCACCTCTAGTGACGTGGGTGATCTGACACTAAGTAAAAGTGAAACAAAAGAAGTGCCATGGTCAGATCACTTCCTGGTGCAACTGGACTTCTCCGCGACCCTTCCCCTCTGCAGGGAGGTGGGACCAATTCGGATGGTCCGCCCCCGCCACTTAATGGATCCAAATGGTTTCCAGAGAGTGGTAGGGGATGCTTTATCCCATGTTGATGGCCTTTCAGCTGATTCCCTGGTGGCCCGCTGGAATGTGGAGTTAACCAGGGCTATCGACTGTCTGGCTCCGAAGCGCCCTCTCCGATTGCATGGAGCCTGGACAGCTCCGTGGTTTTCTTCAGAGCTGAGGGCGATGAAACAATCGCTGAGATGGCTAGAGCGTCGGTGGCAAAAAACTCACTCCGAATCTGACCGGACACAGGTTAGAGCTCAACGTCGAGCCTACCAAGTGGCGATAGCGACGGCGAAGAAGACTTTCTTCACCGCCTCTATTGCATCTGCAGAAAATAGTAGCAGGAGACTCTTTCAGGTGGTTCGTAATTTAACGGAACCACCTTTACCACCGGGGCCTTGTAAAGACCCCAAGATCTCCTGCAACGATTTTGCAAAGTTTTTTGCAGATAAAATCACTCATATTCGGAAGGAGCTAGACACCACCGTGGGAGCAGTGCCGGGGCGGGAGAGTGCTAGAGCTCTGTCTGGTCAAGTTGCATGGAATCAATTTCAATCCGTTACCCCCGAGGATGTGGACAGGCTGCTTGGACGCGTGAAACCAACCACCTGTCTCCTGGATCCTTGCCCATCCTGGCTAATAAAAGCAAGCCGGAAAGGGCTGGGCGATGGGCTCTGCGGGGTGGTGAATGCTTCCCTCTGTGAGGGAACATTCCCAGATCCGCTGAAAGAGGCGGTCATTAAACCGCTTCTTAAAAAACCATCTTTAGACCCGGCCAGTATGGCCAACTATCGCCCAGTCTCAAATCTTCCTTTCTTGGGCAAGGTGATTGAGCGCGTGGTTGCTGAACAACTCCAGGAACGCCTGGAGGATGCGGACCATTTGGATCCCTTCCAATCGGGATTCAGGCCTCATCATGGGACTGAAACTGCCTTGGTCGCGCTGGTTGATGATCTCCGGCGAGCTAGGGACAAAGGTGAGAGTTGTTTCCTAATTCTGCTGGATCTCTCAGCGGCCTTTGATACAATCGACCATAACATCCTTCTGGACCGTCTAGAGGGGCTGGGAGCTGGGGGCACTGTTATACAGTGGTTTCGCTCCTTCCTCCTGGGCCGTGTTCAGAAAGTGGTGGTGGGGGATGAGTGTTCAGATCCCTGGGCCCTCACTTGTGGGGTGCCTCAAGGTTCCGTCCTCTCCCCCATGCTTTTTAACATCTATATGAAGCCGCTGGGAGAGATCATCAGGGGGTTTGGACTGGGTGTCCATCAATATGCAGATGATACCCAGCTCTACCTCTCTTTCAAATCAGAACCAGTGAAGGCAGTGAAGGTCCTGTGTGAGTGCCTGGAGGCGGTTGGAGGATGGATGGTGGCTAATGGATTGAGGTTGAATCCTGACAAGACAGAAGTACTGTTTTTGGCGGACAGGGGGCGGGCTGGTGTGGAGGACTCCCTGGTCCTGAATGGGGTAACTGTGCCCCTGAAGGACCAGGTGCGCAGCCTGGGAGTCATTTTGGACTCACAGCTGTCCATGGAGGCGCAGGTCAATTCTGTATCCAGGGCAGCTGTCTAACAACTCCACCTGGTACGCAGGCTGAGACCCTACCTGCCTGCGGACTGTCTCGCCAGAGTGGTGCATGCTCTAGTTATCTCCCGCTTGGACTACTGCAATGCACTCTACGTGGGGCTACCTTTGAAGGTGACTCGGAAACTACAATTAATCCAGAATGCGGCAGCTAGACTGGTGACTGGGGGCGGCCGCCGAGACCACATAACACCGGTCTTGAAAGACCTACATTGGCTCCCAGTACGTTTCCGAGCACAATTCAAAGTGCTGGTGTTGACCTTTAAAGCCCTAAACGGCCTCGGCCCAGTATACCTGAAGGAGCGTCTCCACCCCCATCGTTCTGCCCGGACGCTGAGGTCCAGCGCCGAGGGCCTTCTGGCGGTTCCTTCATTGCGAGAAGCAAAGCTACAGGGAACCAGGCAGAGGGCCTTCTCGGTCGTGGCGCCTGCCCTGTGGAACGCCCTCCCATCAGATGTCAAAGCAATAAATAACTACCTGACATTCAGAAGACATCTTACGGCAGCCCTGTTCAGGGAAGTTTTTAATCTGTGATATTTTAGTGTATTTTTGGTTTTTATGGAAGCCGCCCAGAGTGGCTGGGGAAACCCAGCCAGATGGGCGGGGTACAAATAATAAATTATTTTATTATTATTATTATTATTTTACGTACCTGATACTGCCTGTCTCTGAACGCTGCAGCACCCCTGTCTCCTATTCTCTGCAGCACAGGTGCTCCTGGAGACTGATCCATGAGAGCAAATGGAGCGCTGCCCCACCAAACTCAATCTACCTTCAGCCAGCCTGCCCCCCACCTCCCTGACTTCTTACTTGCACCCACAGGGACTTGGGTGGCACTGTCGTATAAACCACAGAGCCTTAGATTTGCTGATCAGAAGGTCAGTGGTTCGAATCCCCGCTACAGGGTGAGCTCCTGTTGTTCTATCCCAGCTTCTGCCAACCTAGCAGTTGAAAAGCACACCAATGCAAGTAGATAAATAGGTACCACTGTGGCGGGAAGGTAAACAGTGTTTCCGTGTGCTCTGGTTTCCGTCACGGTGTCCCGTTGCACCAGAAGCAGTTTAGTCATGCTGGCCACATGACCCGGAAAGCTGTCTGTGGACAAACGCCCGGCTCCCTTGGCCTGAAAGCGAGATGAGCGCCACAATCCCATAGTCGCCTTTGACTGGGCTTAACCATTCAGGGGTCCCTTTTTTACCTTACTTGCACCCATTCTAGTGATGATGGCATTGCTGAGCCTCCTTGGTCAGTGATGCTTCTGAATGCAGGTTACTAGAAGCAACAGGAGGGAAGGATGCTCTAGTGCTTAGATCCTGCTTGCAGGTTTCTAACAGGCATCTGGTTGGCCCCTGTGAAAACATGATGTTGGACTAGATGGGCCATTGGCCTGATCCACCAGGCTCTCTTTATATGATTTTGGGGTGTGGCTCTCTGGCAATCAGATTGCTCCTTCTTAGTCTCTCAGTGTCGCCCTTGTAAAACTTGGCAGGAAAAAGGTTTGGGGCAAAACTGGCCGGCTCTGCTTGTCATTGGCTCCTCCTAGTGTTTATTGCAGATGAATATTGGACATATGGAAGCAATAAGATGAATAAAAACTGACTCTTTTTGGAATATAAATTGTCCAGACCAAAATTATGGTTTCAAAGCTTTCCTAACAGAATTTGTTCCAAAACAGGCTTACAACAAAAATCCAAATGCTTGCATAAAATCATGTGGTTGTCCAAGCACAGGTTCAGCATCTTAAAAAATATGTAAGTACTTCAAACAGAACTGGAATCAAAGCTCTCTCTCCACACAAATTTGATTGTGGTCTGAAGGTGTGTTCTCTCCAGGAGAGTCACATCATTGTCTTTGGTGGCTTGTGAACAAAGACTAGCTCACATAAAATAGTGATTTGCAACTGAATGCCCCTCCCATGTGATCTAAGTTAAACACCACATCAGAGAGCAGCAGAGATACGTTCTCTGTGAATCATTGACCTATTGGGCACTCGGAGAACTCTTACTTAGCTTCAGTGGAATTTTCCAGTTACCCCTTTAGCAATACACATACAAGCATATGCAGAGTTATTTTCCATTTTAACGTACAATTTACAATTATACATAACACCGTTGACCTCTCTGTCTTCTGCCTCAATGAGCACCAGCCACCATGGTGATGTGGTGCAGTCAGCAGGCATTTTGGCACCTGAGATGGACCCCAAAGTTGCTCTAGAGTAGAAGGGGTAAGCGAAGAGCTACATCGGGAGCAAGGACAGAAGGAAGATTGGCATCTGCTACCCCTGTGGATCCCACCGCCTCACCTGGTTGCTTCACCTGGCCAGCCTGTATTTTTGGAATGGGTGTGTGTATGTGCTTGCAAACAGAGTTCAGTTCTGGGGGAACGTTCACCACAAAGTGTAAAGGTCTGTGTGCATATTTCAGTATTTGAAAACAGAAAAGGATTTTAAGAGTGTTATCAACACTGGGTGAACAAGCAGCTCTCTCTTTGTGTGATTTTTATACTGCCATTTTATGTTGTGAACTGCCCTGAGATGTACAGATGAACATACAGATTTAACAAATAATAATAAATATTTATGTCAATTAATGAATTATGGGCAGCAAGTGTGGACCACTAATGGAATCCATAAAGCTCACTCCTGAATTCTCCCCCATTTGACCTTTCTTGTGCCCCACAGGGAACCTTTTTAAACCAGCAGCTTGAGTGACCAGCAGAAAATGTAAAGGATTCTGACCCCTTCTGTTCCCTACCCCATGATTTATGCACAAATGCATTTTACTTTTTACTTTTTAATTTAATTTTATTTTTTGTAAATTGCCTTTTCAACCACAATATTGCACAATGCTGCCCGGATGGCTAATCCTAGAATGAATAATTAAAAGGTGGTAAAACAAGATAAAGTATAACAATGTTTGACACAGCAACCCCAAAGCATCATGCAGCATGGAGAGCTGTTCCTTAGACACCTCAAATGCCCTTCGAGAAGGAAGTGGCCTTCACTTGTCTTGTAAGCCTGGCTACATAGGGGCCAAATATCCCTTGAGGGGGTAAGTATGTAAAGAAGAAGCAGTAGATATTAAAGGTAGCAGTGGTGGCTGCCAGCCCAGGATCCCATATTCTCCAGCTCACTGCTCACCTAGGTCCAAAAGCATCACGCACACATGCAAAATCATGTCCTTAACCCCCTGCTTTTACACAATTCTTACACCCCAGATTCCATATAAGGTGGTCTATCTGCAGTGTAGTGCCCCACTGACTCTCTGACTGACCCCCGTTTTCTATATGTGACTTCATCCCCGAAGTCAGGTGCATGGGCCTTCTCTGAGACAGATGTCCCAGCAAGATTCTAGACTTCCTGACTGCGTTCTGTGTCACTTGAAAACACAGGCAGAAGCAGAATCCTTGCTGGTTCTGCTAGTTTCGCAGTCTGTGAAGTGCTCCCCCTGCCGCCACCTTCTGAGCTGCAAGCATCTGACACTGCAGTAAGGATAAATTTCACAAGAAACTTTCAGATGGTTCTCTGCCAGCATTGTGCTTCCCTTTTTCCTAAGCAAGCAAGCCAGCCTTTGACCCACATGGTGGCTACCCTTGGACCTCCTCCTTAGCAAACTTCTAGGAAGTACCTCTCATTTTTCTGCATTACAAATTAATTGAAG
The DNA here is from genome assembly GCF_951804945.1 of Podarcis cretensis. NCBI lineage: Eukaryota > Metazoa > Chordata > Lepidosauria > Squamata > Lacertidae > Podarcis > Podarcis cretensis. The sequence goes on along the minus strand of NC_137185.1, from coordinate 33,220,142 downwards.
CCACAGCTTTTAAGCAGATAATTAGCTGATCACCTCATCAGCAAGTTAGTACAGTCATACCTCATGTTACGTTCTTTCCAGTTACCTCCCGTGGTGACTCGGAAGTACCGGAAAGGGTTACTTCTGGGTTTCACCGCTCGCGCATGCGCAGAAGCGCTAAATCACGCTTCGTGCATGCACACAAGTGCCAAATCGCATTGCGCACCTGCGCAGATACGGCGCTTCAAGTTGTGTTCTTTTCATGTTGCGAACGTGCCTCCGGAACGGATCCCGTTCGCAACCAGAGATACCACTGTAGTCCCCAAGGGTACATAAAGTGATCGTCGATCAGCTCTCACTCGCTGAAACAGTTCATTATCTCGGAAGAACAGTTCATTATCCCAGAAGAACTGTTCTGTTTGCTGTTTGTTGCTGCTGTGCTTAGAGCACCACCTGGCTCCAGTTCATTCTCAACCAAAGTTTGATATAGATATGAACTGTGGAAAGGCTTTCAGTGTTTCTTTGTGGTTACACGCCATTCTAAGCATTCCTGTTGATGGTATATTTATTTGACTTCTATTAGTTTGTGACTTCTTGCACGTATTATATGGCTTTTGTTTATGAATTAAGAAACAAATGATAGTGCTTCATAAATATTGCCAATACAGTGGTACCTCTGGGTACGTGCACCTCTGGTTGCATATCCTTCAGGATGTGAATGCTCCAAACCCGGAAGTGTTTTCCGGGTTTTGCCCTATGCGCTGTGCGCATGTTCAGAAACAGCACCTCTGGTTGCGAATTCCTTGGGATCTGACTGGAGCTCCAGAACGGATCCTGTTCACAACCGAAGGTACCACTGTACATTATTAGCCCACATGTTGCCTTTTGTTGATCACATTTTAATGTTAGGACAATAATTAATGTGTTCAACAGGTAGCCCACTGACCTGAAATGTTAGTGTTCCTGATTGGTCCACAGGGAAGGTGGGAGGAGATATCATAGGACACACCCACCCACCCGATGGAGTTATTACCTGCCTACATGAGACTATCTTTGCAATGCCAATTTGGCCATGCAAATTGGCCCTAAACAGTTGGATCTTAATAATTTTTAAACCCAGAGGTACCGGGGGCTCTCACACTACCTGCCAGCAGCATTGATGTTTATCTCTTAGGGCACTGTTCTTAAGAAGCCTCCTTGCTATGAGAGAGGTGAGTAGTGATTTGCGAGACACTGTGGAAGAAGTGGCGATGATTGAATCCTAGAACACAGTGAATTTAATCCTGCTGAACAGATCAAACCCATCATTTCGGGGGTGGGGAGATGAAAATCCTTGAATTTAGGTCATTGAATCCAGCCTGGACAAAATTACTTTTTTTTTTTTTAAGTTCTTGTCCTGCACACTTCTCATCCTTTTCCTTGCATAACCGGAGCCATACCTGCAATCATGGCTTGATGGAGCTGCAGCTGACTCCTCCATGCTGTGGCAGAAGTTTATTAAAAGCTGTGCAGAGGTTCGACTGGCCTGCATCTGTTAAGCAAACTGGCCAAGATTTGTGTCTTTTACTGAAGCTCTTGCAGGAGGAGGAGTTAGCATGTATTTTTATGGCACTGCCCAGTACCATCCCATGTCGTGGGACTGGAGCTGTGGGACCACCTTCCTCACACTGACATTGCAGTAGTTCACCTGGATAAGGTAAAAGGGCAAAGGTGAGGCTGTGCAGGTGCAGCAGCAGGAACTCTGGACCGGCTCCTCCAGTGTTCCCATACAGCCCTGAGCTTGCCCTGCCTCAGGTAGGATAAAGTGCTACCAGTGTTTTTTAGGTGAAGGATCTGCCCCACCACACTCAGCATTCCTGGCACTCCTTCCTTCTCTGGATGGTAGGAAAGCCCAGGACCATTGTTACTGGGTTTAGTTTCCTAAGGGATATATGATGGACTGGGACTTGGGCTCTGACTTGGAACCAGAGGAGACTCAGTCTGCACTGGATCCTTCACCTCAGGCATCATCTGAATCAAGTCTGGGGCCTGACCCTGAAGAGTCCCAGTCTGCACAGGTTCCCTTGCAACAAAAACCAGCTGGGCCAAGTCAGGGGCCTGAGCCTGCCCTAGCTCCAGATGTGGGGGATTACCTCGTTGCATTCAGCTGGGTCATCACTTACAGCTGCTCCACTACCGGTTGGGTCAGGGGAGGCTGAGGCAGCCCCTGGGTCTAGTAACCCACCGACGTTTCCCGAGATGCAGAGACTAAGGTCTGAGAGAAGGAGAGACCTGAGTACTTGCAGGAGGAGTGCTCGCCTTCGGGCAAAACAGGGAAGTGAGTTGTCAGGGGATCAGGACTGGCCGCTACCCTGACAAAGATAAAAGGCTGTCGGACCCTGCCCCAGGTTACGGGAGCAACATTGCTACATGCTAGATCCTGCCTGAGATCCTGTACCTGTCCTTGCCTGGTTTTCTGCCTCGTGTCCTGCCTTGGCCCTGTTGGACTGACTCCCAGCGGAACCTTTGGATTCTGGACCGGTCCTGGACCGCATTTCACAGGTTACCCCCAGGCCCAGCACAGGATAGAAGAAAGCACTGGAGGTTCAAACCATCTCTGTGATGTTTGCTTTCTTTCAAAATCAGCATCAGTGGAGGCAAGCAGGAACCCACAAAGGCAGAAGAACCCCAGGAGCAGTACTTGGTTAGCCTCCCCAGCTGTACTCCTTGGGTGCTTTCAGGCTGTTTCTGTTTTGTGCAAATCAGTGACTTACCAGCAAATTCAGGTTACACAACTGAAGTTGATTGGCAGCGCTTGTGCAACAAACACACTTCTCCCAAAATAAAATTTATATTTATTTTTTTGCAGTAACTAAATTAAAACTGGGAAGTGTGGGGTAACACTTCTGGCAACTCCTGCAGCCAATCTGGTGCCAAACGTATTGCTCTGTTTTCCTTTGGACCACATCCGTGAGATTAGACCACATCCGTCTAATCATCTCGGCAGCCCAGGGCCTCCATACACACTACCCTGGCTTGTGACCCAGATCCTCTCGGTGCTGCCAACACAATGGTTTGGCTTCACCCCCAGAAGTGCGCTCCATTGTCTCTTGAGGCAGACGAATGCCAACAACAAAGGAGTATATTAGAAGAAGTGCACACTGAATGCTGATTCATTTTCATGAGGATTTAAAAACTATTGCTGCAGAAATGTGGAGAACTGATTGGAGCAATGGGGAAATGAAATTGGCAGGTTTATTCATCCCGAATACTGGCCTGTGGCTTGCGACTACCAGCACATCCCTGGTGCTCCATCTGCAAACACTGTTCGACTTGGGGCTGCACCAAATAAGGTTGTAAGTGAAATGACCTTGCCCCAGTCTCCAAACATCACAGCAATAACTTTTCTGTCTCCTCTCACATAAGACACTTCAGGAGAGCCAGCGCAGACCCTTAGCTGCAAATTACTGAGCGATGCACACTGCCACTTACCCTGTTGGACTCTTTGGATGGAGACCCAACCGTTTGTTTATGTGCAGCTGTCAAGTGTCACGTTTGAAAAATGCCTGTATTTTCCACTGTGACACCTCATCAAGGAGGCCGCCAGGGAGGAGGCTGCAATGGCTGTTCCCACTGCTTCCTGTGACATATATCATGGGACAACCAGCTGGTGCAGCCCTGTAAGCACAGGAACATCCTGTTACGCTTGTCTAGGGCATTCGTGTGGGAATAGGGAGGCTATATGCTGTGTTGTGCAAGCCTCTGGGCAACTTTGCACCATGTGGATTTGTGGCAACTAGGCTGCTTCGCTATGAACCTAACAGAACCTCCAAAAAGGGATGGATGAATCCAGGGGCAGATTTAGGGCTCAAAGCCCAGTAAGCGAGGTGCTGGGCTTTAAAAAGGAGGCATTAGGCTCTGAGAGGGTCATTGAGTCCTCCTGTCTCCTTCCCAAAGCCTAGTTTGCACCCTAAACAGCCTCGGCCCAGTATACCTGAAGGAGCATCTCCATCCCCATCATTCAGCCTGGACACTGAGGTCCAGAACCGAGGGCCTTCTGGTGATTCCCTCACTGCAAGAAGTTACAGGGAACCAGGCAGAGGGCCTTCTCGGTAGTGGCATCCACCCTGTGGAACGCCCTCCCATCAGATGTCAAGGAAATAAACAACTATCTGACTTTCAGAAAACATCTGAAGACATCCCTGTTTAGGGAAGTTTTTAATGTTTGATGTTTTCTTGTGTTTTAAATATTCTGTTGGAAACCACACAGAGTGGCTGGGGAGGCCTGGCCAGATGGGTGGGGTATAAGTAATAAATTATTATTATATTATTATTATTATTATTTCCCAGCTTTGGGAAAGTAGGGGGGTTAGGACCCTGCCAGAGCCCTCGTGCCTCCTGCAGGGCGCTATAGTACTCATGTCTGTCACTGACAAATCATCCATTTAGTTTATTTGCAGGGAGGTAATGCAGCAATTAATATCTATCCTGATCTGCTTGCACAGTTGTTATATGCATTCCCATTTCTCATTGATTCCTTCCTTTTCAGTTCATTTCCTGTCACTTTTCTAACAGCAAAGAGTCCATTTTAAAAAGGTGGACCTGTTGTGCTAGGGCAACAGAGTGCTTCAATTCACTTTGATTTGGCAAACCTAAATTTTCCCAGTATATGCTTTCATCCCTCCTGCATAATACCAACAATCTCAAAGCTGTCGAGGAGAAGAGGGCATAGGTAAGCAGTAAAGCATATGGGTTGCATGCAGAAGGTCAGAGGTTCAATCCCTGGCATTTCCAGGTAGGCCTCGGATTGTCCTGTGTCTAAAATTCTGAAGAACAGCTGGCAGGCACTGTAGATAATGCTGAGATAGATGAGCCAACTTCTGATGGGTTGTATCAAACTAGCTTCTACTCCGAATAGACCCAGAATCGACCTTAGTTAGCAATGCCTATTAATTTCAGTGGGTCTACTCTGTTCCTGTGGAAGGGGAAACTAGGCCTGTAACCAGGGGTGCCATCTTGAATAAAATATGGGGGTGGGCAGGTAAACCCCGCCCCACATAATCAATCACAAGGCATGGCACATACACACCGTTTGAATGGCAACGCCCATCAACTTTGGAGGGTGGCCCCCCTGAAATATTTTAGGAGGGTGAAGGGACCTCACCTGCTAGGAGTTGGCTTCTATGCCTGTAACCATGCCTAAGTATGCTTGCCGATCAGAAGGTTGGCAATTTGAATCCCTGTGATGGAGTGAGCTCCCATTGCTCTGTCCCAGCTCCTGCCAACCTAGCAGTTCGAAAGCACGCCAGTGCAAGTAGATAAATACATACCGCTGTGGTGGGAAAGTAAACGGTGTTTCTGTGCGCTCTGGTTTCCATCACGGTGTTCCATTGTGCCAGAAGCAGTTTAGTCCTGCTGGCCACAGGACCCGGAAAGCTACCTGTGGACAAATGCTATCTCCCTTGGCCTTTAATTGAGATGAGCGCCACACCCCATAGTCACCTTTGACTGGACTTAATCGTCATGTGGTCCTTTACCCTTTTACCTTGTATGTATAACTGAAAGTATGGCATATTCTTCCTCTGTTTACCCCTTTTTGTTTCCCTCGGGTCCAACTTGAGATTGTAAGCTCCTTAGGGCAGGGACCCATCTTGCTTCCCTCTGTAAAACTCCATGCATGTTGATGGCACAATACGCAAAGCAATAAATAGTGGGCAATTCTAGGGTAGATAGTCGATTTGACTCTGTGTGCAGCAGCTTCACATACGGTGCTGTTGTGTTCAGGGCTTCTCATAGGAACTTAGTTGGCCCCTAAGTGGAACAGATGCTTGACTAGATGAAATCCAGCAGGGTTTCCTTATGCTTCTGCATGTGTTTGTGCAAAGTATACTTTTTCCTCTTGTGGAAACTGCAGGAGATCCCAATGTATAACTTAGTGCACTCGCTCCCTTTCCATTCTTTGTTCTGTAGTCCGGGAGATGCATGACAACGGTCTTTGTGATTTTAGTGAAGTGGATTGCTTCAGGCACATTTGTTTCAAGATGTCATATGTGCCGTCTGAGAAACAGAGAGGGTGCAAAGCCAGGAAACAATGTGCCCAGAGAAAACCAGCATACAGCTGCATTTAGGCCATATGCCTGGGATCTACAGGTGAAACTCCAAAAATTAGAATATCGTGGGAAAGTTCATTGATTTCAGTAATTCAACTTAAAAGGTGAAACTAATATATGAGATCGACTCATGACATGCAAAGCGAGATATGCTTCCACTTCTCAGAGGTCCAATCTTGCTCGATTTGCAATCCTTGTTTTGCTGATTTCATTTAATGTTCTAATTTTCGGAGATGGTTGATTTGGAGTTTTCATAAGCTGTACGCCATGATCAACACTACTGGGAAAAGCCATGGTTTTCCCAGTAGTGATGTATGGAAGTGAGAGCTGGACCATAAAGATGGCTGATCACCGAAGAATTGATGCTTTTGAATTATGGTTCTGGAGGAGACTCTTGAGAGTCCCATGGACTGCAACTTCTCCATTCTTAAGGAAATCAGCCCTGAGTGCTCACTGGAAGGACAGATCCTGAAGCTGAGACTCCAATACTTTGGCCACCTCATGAGAAGAGAAGACTCCCTGGAAAAGACCCTGATGTTGGGGAAGATGGAGGGCACAAGGAGAAGGGGGCGACAGAGGACGAGATGGTTGGACAGTGTTCTCGAAGCTACAAACATGAGTCTGACCAAACTGCAGGAGGCAGTGGAAGACAGGAGAAGACAGGAGTGCCTGGCGTGCTCTGGTCCATGGGGCCACAAAGAGTCAGACACGACTAAATGACTAAACAACAACAACAACGCCATGATAATCACAATTATAACAAATCAAGGCTTGACATATCTCACTTTGCATGTCATGAGTCTATCTCATATATTAGTTTCACCTTTTAAGCTGAATTACTGAAATCAATGAACTTTTCCACGATATTCTAATTTTTCGAGTTTCACCTGTACATGGAGCACACTAGGCTGGCTTCCCCAAGGCACTTCTTTTCTTTTTTTTAAAGAAGAGAAAAGCTGGTCATTAAAATGTAAGCAGAGTCCTGAGGATTTCCCTCCAAGCACAGATAGAGCCCCCCTCCCCTGAATCCCATTAATGGGATTGGGAAATGAATGGACAGACACCAATCACACCTCAGGGTGTAAATGGGATTAGCTGATTAGCCCTCAGTCAGTGGGCAAGCTTTGTCTTAGCACCGCTGAGCTCCAAAACTGGGTTGAGGGGTGTTTCTCTTCCTTGCCAAGAAATTGGACATGGAAGCCCTGGTCTGAATCTTCCCCAACTGTATTTATTTATTTTTAATTGCTTTTATTTGATTTTACAAATATACATTTATAAGAATACCAAATACATATGCATATAGAGAGATTTCTCTGAATCTCGAGACTTCCCCCAATCCTCTCCATGGGTCCTATTGTCAACATTTTCAACTGCATATTATTTCATAATCTATATTTTATCTCCATCCGTATTATCCATAGTGCTTGTTACATTACAAGTGAGATTAAAATCCTGCTAATGTTTTCTTCTTCTTATGGTGGTCTCCTAAATAAATTATGATTCCCTCCCCCATTCTTTCTTGAAGTTTTTGTCTTCTTGGTTTCTGAGCTTTCCGGTCAGTTTTGCCCTTTCGGCGTAGCCCAACAGCTTGGTTTGCCATTCCTCTCTGGTAGGGACTCTTTCTTCTTCCCATCTGTGGGCTAGTAGCATCCGTACTGCTGTTGTCTTTTCTGCTCCTTTGGGATGTCGGTACCTACAATTCCTAGTAAGAAAGCTTCTGGGTCGTTGCTTTTTAACAAAAGTTATTTTAAACATTTTTTTTCAGTTCATTATGTATCATTTCCCAGAAAATTTTTATTACCTTAGAATCTCGCCTAACTATAAAGGCAGGATTGGTCTATTTGTCTGCAAAATAAGAAAGTCAGACTATCCTCCACATGAGCCAGGGCCTTTTCAGTGATGGCTCCAATCTGGTGGAATGCTCTGTCCCATGAGACTAGGACCCTTCAGGATTTAACTTCCTTCCTGTAAGACAGAGCTATTCTGCCTGGCCTTTAATTTGAATTCAGCCTGATCTTTTATTTCCCTTCTCTTCCCTCCCCCTCTCCTTTTATGAGAATCACCCACTCTGAAACCCCACAGCTAATTCTCCCCTGGCCTCCTGGCTGGCCCAAGTAGGACCAATTCAGCCAGCTAGCCCTGGGGATTATCTAACTGATTTTTTATTTTTATTGTTATTCATGTTTTTATACTGTATTTTATGCTGCTTTTATAATTAAGTGTTTTAAATTTGTTGTTAGCCGCCCTGAGCCTGGTTTTTGAACCGGGAAGGGCGGGGTATAAATAAATTATTATTATTATTATTATTATTATTATTATTATTAAAAAAATAGATTCTGCCCCTGCCCTTTCTTTTATAATATCATTTACAATATAAAACTCTCAGTCACAAAGAGAAAAAGGAGAAGCTGTCAGGAGTCCTGAGCTCAGGTGTAGAGTGGCAGGCTGTGATGGACAAGGAGGGGGAACAGGAGGATGAGATGGGGGAGCTGAGACTGGGGAACAGACCTGGGGAGGCCAGTAATCCTAACATCTCAGGATGCAGCTGCACAGCTGGAGAAACAGGGCTCCCATCTCCCCTCCCAGGAAAAAGAGGACAGCATTGGAATGGGGGGTGGGGTTTAACCCACCACTGTGGGTGGAGGAACCAGAGTCAGAAGGGGGGGGGGGCACTGCCTCGTCACCAAGAGTTGATGGTGCTCCCATAGCTGGGAACAGATGCATCCTCCTTGATGCAGTGAGTGTGTATACACTCAGCAGTCTCGCAAAGCACAGAAGCCTTGCCAGTAAGCACACCTTGCCCTGTCTTTAAAAGCTTGGCAGGCATTTGTGTTAACTCTTTGGGACAACTCCATTGCCTCAGGGCAGTTCTGATCTCCTTGCCCTGGTTTTGGGCTCCTCAGACCTGGACCTCTGCTCCCAGTCCGGCATTCCTTGGCTTGACTCTCCGGTCACCGTAAAGCAAAGCACAAAGCAACTTAGATAAATGAATAAAAGAATGGTTTTAAAGGGCAGCACCACATGTTAGTGCAAAATTCTGCGCAGCATCTTAATTAAGAACAGAATAAATGGATTTCAAGCCCATTTAAAAGCCCGCTGTGATGGAGCCAAATGAATATCTCTGAAAGATGGGGCCAGCACCAAATAAGGCCCTGTCTCTAGTGCCTGCCAAATGGATTGATCTTAAAGGTGGGCCAGAAAACAGGACCCCTGAAACCAGCCTTAATGAAATTAATTAGGATAGGAATGGAGAACAAGTTGCCTTCCATTCATTACACTTCCCAGCATCCCATATCATTTCTTACGCTGGACGGGGCTGGCTGAAGGAAAAGCAGGCCAGCAACATATGGAGGGCCACAGGTTCCTGCTCCCTGCTTTAGGGCTTTAAAGGTCAGCACCAGCACTTTAATACGCTACCCTTTAATAGTGATTATCCGGGGAGCTCACAAGCAACAACAGAACATAATGGAAAAAAGCAGCAATGAAAGAGCAGGCTCGATAAACAGAAACAAAGAGTTGCATTCAGTGTTAGTCATATGCAGAACGGACCTATTGCAATGAATAGACATTACTAATTGCAATCCATCAATTGCAATGGTCTACAAGACATTCTATGGACCACTGAACAAAGTTCACGGACTATAGTTTGGGAACCCTGGGTATACAGCATGTATTGTATGCTATAGTATGGTGTACATATAGAATAGAGACAGTATATAGTATGTTGTATGCAGGTAAGGTAAAGGTAAAGGACCTCTGGACGGTTAAGTCCAGTCTAAGGCGACTATAGGGTGTGGTCTCATCTTGCTTCTGGCCAAACGAGCCAGCGTTTGTCCACAGACAGCTTTCCAGGTCATGTGGCCAACATGACTAAACAACTTCTGGCAAAATGCAACACTGTGACGGAAACCAGAGCGCACGGAAAAGCCGTTTACCTTCCCGTCACAGCTATACCTATTTATCTACTTGCACTGGTGTGCTTTCAAACTGCTAGGTTGGCAGGAGCAATGGGAGCTCACCCCGTCACAGGGATTTGAACCGCCAACCTTCTGACTGGCAAGCTGCAGAGGCTCAGTGGTTTAGACCACAACACCACCCACATCCCTTGTTAGCACAGTGTATATGCTATGCTATGTATAGTATGGTGTACATATCGAATAGAGACAGCACATATAATATGTTGTATGCAGGATAGCACACCGTAGCTCCATGGTAGCGCATTTGCTTTGTATGCGGAAGGCCCCAGCTTCAATCCCTGACCAAGACCCTTGTCTGAAACCCTAGAGAACTGCTGGCAAGTCTGGGTAGACCAAACTGAATGAGATGGTCCAATAGTCTGTCTCAGTAGAAGGCAGCTTCCTGTATTCCTAATTGTGACTAGGAATTCCCCCATGTGACATCGCATGTAGTTTGGCCCAAAGACCTCCAGCTTTGATGGAAGGTGTGGTTTGGAAAGGGCCATAATCTCCTACCTGGGATCTTTCTCTCCGCTAAAATGAAAGTCTGTATTACGGCAGGTCGCAAGCAAGATGCTTCAGCTTGAATCAGTTTAACCTGCTCATTTAAAATTGGATCTATAACCCTCCACTGACAACTGGAATGAGAAAGTCATGTAACGCAAAGCCTTGCACTTTCAAACAGCGTGCGTCAGAAGAAAATAAATTCCTCAGCAATACTAGCTTGGCTGCTCTCCGACCCGGTTCAGGGTAGAAACGTATTTTCCCTCTTGTGTGGGATAACTTTTCACAGGGCACACTGAATCTGCTGTGCACCTGTGAGCATGGACTCTGGGCCTCTCCAAGTTGCTGAATTACAACTTATCACCAAACTTAAAACCATGGAGAAACCTGGTCTGAACAAAGACCTTGGATTCTTATCTCATTATACATGACAAAGCCATTTTTCACCTTTTCACCCCTTGCTTTTTCCTGTAAGACCTATTGCAGTCGTTAAGAGTCGTCAACAGGCTCATCACAGCTATCTGCCAATCACCCATTCCCACCACCCTTCTGAGTAATACCCCTCCCCACCTTCTCACTATATAGAAGGGTCTGGAAACTTCTGTTTCAGTGTATCTGAAGAAGTGTGCATGCACACGAAAGCTCATACCTAGAACTGACTTAGTTGGTCTTTAAGGTGCTACTGGAAGGAATTTTTTTTGTTTTGCATAAACCCTGTAACTTTTGTACCACAAATGATCTAGGGCACGATTTCCCAAAGTTGGGTCTCCAGCTGTTTTTGGACTACAACTCCCATCATCCCTAGCTAGCAGGACCAGTGGTCAGGGATGATGGGAACTGTAGTCCAAAAACAGCCAGAGACTCAATGTTTGGGAAGCCCTGTTCTAGGGTTTTTCCAGCTGTTATTGTGCTCCAGTGCATGAGTGCCCCCTCCAGATGTCGATAATGCCACAACATTAGGAAAACATCACAACAGTGTGTGGATGGCCTAGTTCCTGCTGCAACCCCATTTTTGAACCTGTGCATGAAGTTTGCGACAGTAGCCAGGTTTTCGAGCCTCTTGTGGCAAAAAAAGAAAAAAAGAAAAGAAATATCGTACCTTGGATTTCATATGGCTTAGTAGCCGAACAAATCGGCACCCAAATGCTGCAAACCCAGAAGTAGGTCTTCCGGTTTGCGAATGTTTTTCGGAAACCAAACTTCTGATGTGGCTTCCATGACTTCCAATTGAGTGCAGGAAGTTCCTGCAGCCAATCGGAAGCCGCACCTTGGTTTTCAAATGGTTCTTGGAGTCAAACGGACTCCCGGAATGGATTAAGTTCATGAACCAAGGAACCACTGTATGAGAAAACTATGTATAAAGGCACCTTGCAACGATCTTTAAATTGTGTACACAGGTGAATAGAATGGAGTATTCTGGAGAAAGGAATGGCTGACTGGAACATGCCAGCTGTCTCCAAACTGCAATGCTCAGTGGCAGGTCCAACTTCTTGTTTGTTTAAAATTTACTTTTGAACCAAATAGTGGCATGAACTGGTGGTGGCAGGAGGGAATTTGTATTTTGGCTGCTTCTAAAAAAAAATTGCTCTGCCATTGCAAGAGGAAAACAAGACACTGTGGCAGTTGGACCATGAAGACCCCCCCTCCCCCTTTTAGCAAAAGAAAGAGTGTGTGTCTGGGGGAGCGAGAGAGACTTTTACTGCTGCTAAGTGGATAGTCCATCTGAATTAGTCTGGCAAATGCCTTCACTTAAATGAGCCTCGTTCCAGATGCATTTTTACTCACAGCGTGCATCAGCAGGGGCTGCAGTTAATCACATTGAATCAAATTGCACATTTAAACTATTAGATTATGTTAAACTTAATCTTCTCCCTGGAGAGGAACATTAACTCTTGGGTGTGTGTTTTCACCTACATTACAAGACAAGGACAATCCAGGAGGATAGATGGATTCTGCCTATCTCAGCTATTTCGGCTTTCTTGCCCTTGCAATACCTGGTGACATCCAGGTGTTTTAGACTACAACTCCCATCATCCCTAGTCTTTGTACTACAACTAGTCTTTGGACTACAACTCCCATCATCCCTAGGGATAGTTCTTGTTTATTCTGTTTATTTTTTCAGGAAACATATACTAACTACTCATTATTTTATAACTGTTCTGTCTTATCCCTGAGAATTTATATGTGATTCTCCACAACTTCTCCCAAACCCAGCTTGGTATATTTCCCCTGATGTTCTGGGCCCATTGAATAATATATTCCTTAACCAGTTCCAGGTCTGTATCGTTATTTCAATAACAAATGATATATTTTCACCAATCTGTACATAGCTGTCAACTTTTCCCTTTTCTTGCGAGGAATCCTATTTGGAATAAGGGAATTTCCCTTAAAAAAAGGGAAACGTTGACCGCTATGAATCTGTGTCTGCCTGCTCTGATTACTGCTTTCTTAAAATCAGATTGTTCTCTAATTTGATTAAAGTTGGCAATATAATTATTGCCACTGAGGTTTGAAAGTCTTTAAACCACAAAGCGTTTCTGCCTCGCATCCATGGCTTAGCCTCTAATTATGCAATTATATTTCCCCTGAGTAATTAATTTCTTGATTGTAAATAATTCATTATCCCCTGGATTGTAAATAATTTTTTATCCCCTCCCCCAGCTTAAATTTGAAAAAAAAAATCTGCAATTGATTCCAAAGGAGAGTGTTCAGAGCTCAACAACTTTTTATAACAAACCCATGTCTTTAAAAAAATGTAAACAGTATTCTTAAGTGGTGCAATTTGTGTCACAGCTATGGAAAGGTAATAACATTGGTCAGACCTGGAACTCTCTGCACCCGTTTTGTGTCCCATTTGATTCAGATGCAGAGATGCCTAGGGGAGATGCTGGCCTGTTTGGCACCCAACCTGAAGAAAGCTCTTGGGTCTTGAGCTCCTTTGCCACTGAAGCACCACAAGCTTATTTTCTCCCATGCTGGTCCTGTGCGATGCCTCTCATAGAATCACAGAATTCTAGAGTTGGAAGGGACCCCGTCCATTGCAGGAATATGCAGCTGTCCCATATGGTAGGGTTGCCATATGTCTGGGAAATCACTGGAATGACTGGGAAAATGTGGACGTATGGCAGCCTATGCTGAAAGTGTAGATTTTGGTGATCTTCATTAAAAATACAGTGGTGCCCCGCAAGACGAATGCCTCGCAAGACGGAAAACCCGCTAGACGAAAGGGTTTTCTGTTTTGGAGGTGCTTCGCAAAACAAATTTCCTATGGGCTTGCTTCGCAAGACGGGTTTTTTCCCCTCCCCCCCTTTTTCTAAGCCGCTAAGCCGCTTATCAGCTGATCCGCTAAGCCACTAAGCCGCTTATCAGCTGATCTGCTAAGCCGCTTAACAGCTGATCTGCTAAGCCGCTTAACAGCTGATCTGCTAAGCTGCTAATGGGCTTGCTTCGCAAGACGAAAAAACCGCAAGACGAAGAGACTCACGGAACGGATTCTTTTCGTCTTGCGAGGCACCACTGTAGTTCAAAAACTAAAAGCTCTCAGAATCTCTATACCTAAAATGCCTAACAAAAAAGTCTCTGAGTTTTTCCCACAAATGTCCTCCTGAATTTGTTTCTCCTCCCACAGGACCATTTCTGGTCCATGGTTTTGAAAGGTCCCAAGGTGCAAATGAAGCATTATTTGTTTTCCTCCCACTTCCTGTACACTTTTTAAAACTTTCATCTCCCCACCCCAGCCGCATTATTCAGAAAGGTGTGGTATCAGGAAATGTTGTCTGATTAAATACTTAGAAATCTGGACAGACTCCTCTGAATTAAGTGGCAGTTTTGCCCTTCAATGTCCAGTGACATTCCCCCCCCCCCAAGAAAAAGTATTTATAGCTCTAATACCATGTTGTATGTTGCCAAGAATATGGGAGTCTCCCGAAACGAGTATTTCCTGTTTTTGTTAGGATTTAGAACTGGTGATTGTGAACCAGTTATAAAAACCAGATCTCTCATAAGGACAACCACTTGTGCATCACTCAAAAAGAGGAAATGCATCACTGATTTGCACAACATGCCGAGTTATATGCATAGATTCAAATGTATAAGCTATGGATATAATTTAAGTAGAAATACAATACAGTGATACCTCTGGTTACGAACTTAATTTGTTTTGGAGGTCGGTTCTTAACCTGAAACTGTTCTTAACCTGAGGTACTTTAGCTAATGGGGCCTCCCCCAACACGATTTCTGTTCTCATCCTGAGGTAAAGTTCTTAACCCGAGAGACTACTTCTGGGTTAGCTGAGTCTGTAACCCGAAGTGTAACCTGAGGTGTTTGTAACCCGAGGTACCACTATATGCCACCTTGAGCTCCTTGGAAGAAAGGTGCAGTATAAATACCATTATTAAATAAATAACACTGCTAACCAGATACTAACTGTCATGGGGGGGGGGTGCTTTCTTGAGTCCTCCCTCCAAGCTGCTAATAACTCGCTCAGGCACTGAACGGGTTATCAGGCTTTATTGGCGTTTTCTCTGGCACCAGCTACAGACATCTAACGGCAGTCTAATCCACAGTGTGTTCTCTCCCTCCCCTTTGCAGCTTAACTTGAAAATTTGTAGGGGCTGAGGAATCCTGGCAGCCCCATCACCTCTTCCCATTTTAACACCGGCCTGAGGCCCCACCCAGCAATACTTGCTCACAGAATTGCTCCTTCATGACATCTCTTCTTTTCTTCTGAAGATGAAATTCTAAATCAGGCTTCTTCAAATTCAGCCCTCCAGATGTTTTGAGACTACAATTCTCATCATCCCTGACCACTGGTCCTGCTATCTAGGGATCATGGGAGTTGTAGGCCAAAAACATCTGGAGGGCCAAGTTTGAGGAAGTCTGTTCTAAATGTTAGATTTTTTCATCTTCAAGTAGACCTGGACCGTAAACAATATTATTTACTATAACCATTCTGCAACCAACGATATCTGAGCAAATAAATGATGAAACAGGAAATGTACATGAACAATATCCACAAGACTTACTGCAAGATTGAAGTACACCATTTAAAATTAACTTTAATCCTCATAATCCACATAGATTCTAGATAAACAGTCAGCATTTAACATCTATATTCTGCACAAAATCTTATACCCCCCCCCACCCATCTTTCTTACGCACCAGAACTACAGGACTTGCTCATGGTGAAGTACTGGGCCTAATAACTCCCCATTCTAACATAGCTTGAATCTCATCTGCAATTTCCTTACAATGTTGCTCTGAAACATGATAAGAGTGATTTACAATGGGAGGCTAGGACTCTCCTTTCTTAGGGTTCATTGTCTTCATGTAGCTGTTTTGGTGCCACCACCCCCACTCCCCCAAAAGCAGGTGTTGGTTCTTGCCGGTTCTGTGATCCATCCAAACATGGATTATACAGATGACATAACAAAGCCAAATTAGAGTGAAGGAAAGGGACTTTAGCCATTCAATAAAATTGCTATCACATTTGCAAAGTTAAGCAGGTTTGATATGGTTTCAGATTGGATGTGGGGGGGGGGGACCACATATCAATATTCCTGCATTGCAGGTGGGTTGGAGTAGATGCCCTTTGGGTTCCCTTCTATATCTACAAATCTGTGATTCTGTTATTCGTTCCCTTTCATGCCCTCTCAACCAAATATTAGACTTTTAGCTGGTGAAGCTTTCACCAAAATGCATCCATTTTAAACTGAACAGCTCCAATTTAACATGTATAGTCGTACCTTGGTTCCCGAACGGCTTAGTTGTCAAACAAATTGGCTCCCAAACGCCGCAAACCCGGAAGTAAGTGTTCCGGTTTGCGAACGTTTTTCGGAAGCCAAACGTTCGACGCGGCTTCTGATTGAGTGCAGAAAGCTCCTGCAGCCAATCGGAAGCTGCACCTTGGTTTTCGAATGGTTTTGGGAATCGAACGGACTCCCGGAACGGATTAAGTTCAAGAACCAAAGTACCACTGTATCATGATGACCGCTGTTGTCTTCTGGAAGAAGGTATGGGGTTATAAAGACTAGGATTAGCCGCCTGATAAACAGTTTCTATTTCAAATGCAATTTTGGTTTTAAACACAGTGTAAGGTAGTCTGGGAGTATATTGTATTTAATTGTGAGGTATCAGAGTTTTTAGAGGGCTAACCAGGCTGGGATAGCTGGGATAGCAGGCTTGTTGGTGTTTGAATGTCTGATGTAGTTTTCAATTTCGTTGTTCTGTATGGGACAATGACAATAAAGATTATCATATCGTATCATCTCGTATCACATTCAATTTTGGCTTGGAATCACTCTTTGAGCTAAATGACACACTTCAACACAAGTGTCTTCTGGTCCTCAGACGTGTGTATATTCTGGGGTTTGGCAGATGTGCAGAAACTACACAGTGTGCTGGATTGGAAGGGACAGTACCTACCTGACACACCAGGCTCTTCTTAAATCTGCATAATCTATGGTGGGGGTTACAGAATTCACCTTTCCTTATCACTTTGTGTTACCTCCCCGAAGGATTTGTGTTTCTTTTGAAAGCATGGAGTAAACACAGGCCTGACGTAACCGTACCAGCCAGGATTCTGGTACTGAGCAATTGTTCTGACCTTTTCCAAGCGGTTGTACATTCTTTAGGTGGGGTAAAGCGGGAAGAAGCAACATTCTCTTTGCTCCCCATCACCTGGGAGTTGCTCATCCCTTTGCATTAACTTCTCTCGAGAGGCAAACAAGTAGGGCATTTTTAATAACTCTGGCTGATGGCCTATCATCCCGTGATGAGTTGCAAATCAATAAATCATGTGCGAAGTGCTGTTATCTAGGCCAGCTCCTATCAGCATCTATGCTCAAAGAACGTTTCCAGTCTGCGCTGCCGGAGACTGCCAGGTTTTTTGAGAGTTGTTTTTGGCTGATGTTTGTTGTGATAAAAATCAGATTCCATCTCCTTGTGCCAGTTGAAGGGAATGGAATGTATAGTCTGGCTAGAATTGCCCCCCCCCCACCTCAGATAGCATTCTCTGCCATCTAGGGCTTTGAGGAGAAAATCTGGGTTTGCACTGCTTGCAAAACAAGCTGCCTGCCTTCTAAGAAACATGTTGCAAAGTGGTGACATTCATTATTCTTCTTTCTTCCCCCTGAAATCTCCTACTTTTAAAGATTTTTTCAAACAGATTTTGCGTCACATAACCCGCATCAGTGTTAAGCTTCTAGTTCTCAGGACTTGTGGATTCCATGATTTCAGGAGGCCTTTGCACTATAAATGCTGTTCTAATGTTTAGTGCTTCAGTGTTCTCACCTATGTATTAAATTTTGTGTATTTTGTGTTCTAATTTCTGTAAGCTATGTTGAGACCCAGATGTGGTAAAAAGTGAGGTATATTATAGTGAGGTATATTTACAGCTCTGTTGACTTTTTCTTTTTATTATTGACACCATGCAGTATCTATTTATTGCAGATGCGATGGCAGGCACTATACATTACTAAATACAGTCATACCTTGGGTTGAATATGCTTCGAGTTGAGCGCGTTCGAGTTGTGCTCCGCAGCAACCCGGAAGTAACAGAGCACGTTACTTCCAGGTTTCGACGCTTGTGCATGCGCAGACGCTCAAAATGACGTCACGCGCAGGCGCAGAAGTGCCGAAAAGTGAAGCGCGTGCAGACATGCTGTCACTAGTTACGTTTATCTCTAGATGCGAACGGGACTCTGAAACAGATCCTGTTCGTATCTAGAGGTACCACTGTACAGTCCATATTTTAAAAGATGTTCACAAAAGATGCGCACATATACCTTCACAGTGATCAGTACGAGATGCAACAAATATTGCTACTTTGATAAGGCTTGGGTGAGCCAATAATAATAAATAAATTCCATCATACGCCAAAAACAAAATTGTCAGTGCATGACTTGTATTTAAGGGGAGAGTATTCCAGGTTCTGCCACACACAAAACTGCTGCATTTCTGCATCAGTGTTCTTTTATTTTCAATGCTTCACAAAAATTCTGCATCAATACTTTCCCTAACATAATGCTATTTTAAATGTTATTTTCACTAATATAAGCATTTAGGCACATTTCCCCTAACGTTTCTGCACCCATGACTCAGTTGGAGAATTGCATTGCAAAATTCAGAGAGGTGAAAATGTTGAAGGCTTGCTGAGCTCCTGGTTCGTGTATAGTTCCAGGAATGGCAGATTTGGTAGTTCTGCAATGTAATGTGAACCAAACTTAAGTTTCTCCCCATCTCTACCAATGGGTGGGAATAAATCCATCAACAACTGTGTAGCGTTTCAGACATAAGAAGGATCTTGAATATTTAGAGTATCCCGTTAGACCTAGATTTGGATCCCCTCCATCAAGCCATGACTTGGGCTAGTAACTATCTTCCAACCTGCCTTACCCCATTAACATTATCATAAGCCTTATATGCCGCTGTAGCTGCCGATCCTGCCAATGGTGGTTTGTGGCAGGTGGCAGCTGTGGAAGCTCAGGCTCATTGACCTCTGGCCTCTTCAGCAGCCTCAGCTTTTGTAGCTGGAGTCAGTCAAGGCCCTGCCCTCCCAGGCCAAGGCAAGGAGCAGGTCTTCCAGGACTCACAGCCAAGATGGTGCTTCTACATGCCAGACATGGCTTCCCAGCTGAGATGTGCCCCTCCCTTCTCAAAGAAGAAGGACCCACCAGATTCTGTTCTCCATACCAGGGGGTTGTTAGTGTTTGGGCAGTTAACAAAATGCCACACCTGGTTTGACTGAAGACGTGTCTGCCATCCCGGGGATACCTTTGAATTTATTTCCATGGAAACGCATGGATGTGCTATGAACTGAAACAGCTTGCTTAAATGTGGTTGATGCACCCTCAAGGAACTGAGGGAATTGTAAGTTTTGCAAAAGCAGCAACGAGGTAGAGGCAAATATCCCTATTTCAGTTTCTCATTGTTCCAATCTAAAGTTTTGTTTTCTACATTTCCACATCGGGTTGCTATTTATATCTTATTCTGAAAGTCCTCATCAAAATTCATCAGCATTTTAGTACAATTTTCCCCCTGATAAACATATTTGTTTATTCAAGCTTGCTTAATAAACACATTTTTTCAAAAACACATTTTTGCAAAACAGTTTTCCATAATATAATGCATATGTTATATGTCGTTTTCACTAACATACCCTTATGTAGAACCATAGAATCAAAGAATTCTAGAGTCAGAAGGGACTATGAGGGTCATATATTCCTCTGCAATGAAGGATTTTTTTGCTCAGTGTAGGATTCGAATCCATGACCCTGAGCTCAAGAGTCTCATGCTCTTCTGATTGAGCTATTTGCACACTTAATGCCAGGATTTGCACTTTTGTGCCCAATGCTTGGCTGGAAACCTGTGCTACAAAATCCAGAGAAGTGGAAAGATCAAAAGATGGCTCTGTTTTGGAATGTGTGAATTAGTTAAGTTTGCTTTTAAATGCAAACTCAATCAGATTTCTCCCCCAATTCCCCCCCCCCCCCGCAACAAATATCCATGCCATACAGGGGCAAAGAGTGGGTGGAGTCCTCCCTTTGGGCATCGTCGCGGACGGCCAGCGATGGTTCCCCAAAGGAGCCACTTCCAGAAGCTTTTGCTGTCTCTCTCTGTACTGAGCGATCCGTCACTCCAGCCTCAGTCTGCTGGGGAGTTTCAATATTTAACTTGAAACCCAGCCAGTAAACTGGAAGCTGCTTTCCTTCTGTTCCTGAGGGAACAAATATAGAAGAAGGAGCTGGGAACAATGACGGGAAGAGACTCTCTTCCCAGGCAGCCAGCTACAATGCAGCAGAGCCTGGTTGCAGATTTATTTACAGAATCTGTCCCTTCAGACGCTCTTTCTCCTTCCAACGAGTTCTTTCTTTCTCTGACTGCAGCTGTGGACACAATGGATTCACAGGGATGGCTCTGCAAAACCAACATGGGAAATTATTTCACTACAACCGGGGTGATTCCCCCCGCCATACACACCTGTGTTTTATTTTTATTTTTTA
This sequence comes from Podarcis cretensis, assembly GCF_951804945.1. Classification (NCBI taxonomy): domain Eukaryota; kingdom Metazoa; phylum Chordata; class Lepidosauria; order Squamata; family Lacertidae; genus Podarcis; species Podarcis cretensis. The sequence continues at coordinate 33,199,613 of NC_137185.1, read as the reverse complement.
TATAAATTTTTATTTGGTTTTACAATTTAATCTCACATTCGCACAAAACGTAGAATCATAAATATAGAATTCACCGAATTCTCAGACTTCCTTCCTCCTCTCCGTGGAGTCCACATTTAATCGCTTTTCGCTGCATCATATATCGTCGGCTATATTTCTATAAACTCTGTTTTTATCCATAGTACTTTGCACATTACAAGTGTTATTGCAATCCTGCTAGTGTTTTTAACTATTACAGTGTTCTCTCAGATAGGTTACAGATTTTCCCCAATCCTTATTGAAATTTTTATCATCCGGGTTTCTGATTTTTCTAGTCATTTTAACCATCTCTGCATACTCCATCAGTTTTTTTATCCATTCTTCTATTGTACGGAGGACATACACACCTGTGCATAAACACCTGTGTTTTAACCACAAAAACATGGGAGTGTGGTTGATGTTGAAGCCACAACTGAGGGCAGACTTGCCATGTTTAGGTAGAGCAGGGAAGCAAGGACTCCTTTACACCACATAGAGTTTTAATTGTTTTTTTTTTTAAATTAAGCTGATTATGAAAGTTCTTAAATAAATGTCTTTGGGCAAATTATTATTATTATTATTATTATTATTATTATTATTATTATTATTACTATTATTATTGAGAGTGGTTTAAGAGCAGTAGACTTGTAATCTGGGGAACCGGGATTGCATCTCCGCTCCTCCACATACAGCTGCTGGGTGACCTTGGGCCAGTCACACTTCTTTGAAGTCTCTCAGCCCCACTCACCTCACAGAGTGTTTGTTGTGGGGGAGGAAGGGAAAGGAGATTGTTAGCCGCTTTGAGACTCCTTAAAGGGAGTGATAAAACGGGATATCAAATCCAAACTCTTCTCTTCTTCTTCTTATTTATACAATGCCCTATATCCAGAGGTCTCAGGGTGGTTCACAGAAAAGATCAACATAAAAACCACAATATATATATGATCAAAATAAAAACAACAAGCCAATAACACACATGTCCCCTGAAGTGTAGGTGGGTTCCCATGAGGCAAGACACAGTGATAACGACAAGAACCTTTATTGAACTACATAACTGGGAAACAGGGGCAAAGCAACTGCTTATATACATTCCTGAAAGCCTGGGCCACTCCCACTCCCAACGTGATTGGCTGTCTAAACTTCCAAGATGCGAATCACAATTCAGAGTTCAAGGGCCATTGGCAGAGGCCCAAATCCTGAAATGTTCTGTGATCGGTCAACATGTATCGAATCAGAACACAAGAGCTCAGAATCCTTAGTCCAGACTCAAGCTCAGGCAAACGCAGACCACTGAATACATAACACCCCCCAAAAAACATTTCACTAGAAATGGTGATGGTGGCCGGCTAATGTCTCACTAGTTCCACCCACCCAACCCGCCAAGAAAGTTTAAAGAAATTAAGAGTAGTATCCAGCTTAGGGATGGAGAAGAAATTTGTTTCCATTCACGTTTCAAGGCGAACCTGCCTAATTTGCATCCTTTGAAATTCGCGCTTCTCCTAATTTTGCCATGGAATTCTCCATCCAGGCAATATGTACAGAAATGCATATACTACAGAGTAAAATGTGCATGAAAATGCATGTATTGGTCAAAAACAGCATATAAAAACACATTATATTAGAGAGGAATCGCTTTGCAGAAATGTGTATAATGTATGAGGTAAAATTGCATTTAAAAATGTGCATATTGAGAGGAATTCATGATGAAATGCTGGTGAAGTTTTCTCTCCCCCCCCCCCTAAAATGCAAACTTTGTGGAAATATGGAGAACTAAAATGAAGGATGGGGATCGGGGAGAGTGAAATGTTGAGAAGATCCTAATCTAGCGAAGTCAGCTTTTGCTCGTGCAGCAGAACTTTTCCTCCTCCTCACTCCCCATTGCTCCACTCTGGATCTGCGCAGGGTATTCCCCCCAGCTCCCTAGAGCAGATTTGGATGGTGCAGGAGGTGCATTGGGAATGGGGGCAGAGAAGAGCAGAAGCTGTCCCTCTCGTGCAGTGGCTTCATTGGAGACAACCTCTCCCCACGCCCTCCCCTTTGTTTTTACAAGAACAAATTCAACATAATAAAAAGAAAAAACTTTTACCATATCCATATATGAGCTTCTCTGAATCTTGCGACTTCTCCCCGTCCCCTGCATGGGTCTTTAACATAATTTTTCTAAAACTACATATCATTACGTTCACCACAGTTTTCATCTCTCTGAATTATCCACACACACACACCTTTTTCTATACAAGTTGTTTTTAAAGTCCCGTAATGTTCTTATTGGGACGCGGGTGGCGCTGTGGGTTAAACCACAGCGATCAGAATGTCAGCGGTTCAAATCCCTGTAACGGGGTGAGCTCCCGTTGCTCAGTCCCTGCTCCTGCCAACCTAGCAGTTCGAAAGCACGTCAAAGTGCAAGTAGATAAATAGGTACTTCTCTGGCGGAAAGGTAAACAGCGTTTCCGTGCGCTGCTGTGGTTCGCCAGAAGCAGCTTAATCATGCTGGCCACATGACCTGGAAGCTGTACACCAGCTCCCTCAACCAATAAAGCGAGATGAGCGCCGCAACCCCAGAGTCGGCCACGACTGGACCTAATGGTCAGGGGTCCCTTTACCTTTACCTAATGTTCATATTTATTTACAATGGTCTCCTAAGTAAGTTATGAATTTCCCACATGCTTATTTAAAGTCATTATCTTCTTGATTCCTGTGTCTCCCAGTCAGTTTTGCTATTTCAGCGTAGCCCAGCAATTTGGCTTGCCATTCTTCCTTGGTCGGAACTGTTGGTTCTTTCCATCTTTGGGCTAGAAGCATCCTTGCAGCTGATGTCGCATACACAAACAGTCTTTTCTGGTCTTTGGGGATATTGGAGCCTGTTATTCCTAACAGAAATGCTTCTGGTTTACCAAAGGGAGTGGAAAGTGGAAGGAGACCTGATGTAAATGACCTGGGGCTGGAGACTACTGGCCCACCCCCTAAGAATGTCCCCCACCCCGGAGCCAATTCCAGGGGACCGTGGGTGTTTCGGCACCCACAATAACATATTTGTGGGGCTGAGCCCCCACAAGGTCAATGGGCAAGGTTGAAGCCCTTCATTGTGGGCACCCACAATCTTTGGCACAAGATGGCACTTCTGCCCCCTACCCTGCTGACTTCTCACAGACTCTGGACCATGAGCTCACTGGCTTCCCTCTGCTCGGGTTTCTTGAGTTCTTGCATTCTTATAACGCAGTTAGCTATTATTAGGCAAGTAGTCGTTTCACCCTAGCAAGTGTCCGGTGCAATTAGGCTAATCTAATTTCTTGTGGCCGCAAGCTGAAATAAGGCGAATCCCATCGCCGCTTCCTATCGGGGAGGCATGTAGCTTAATTGGTGTTCCAGGAAACTGGAATTGTGTGTTAACGTCTTAATTCCATGTGCTGTTTAGGCGGAGGCGATTCCTCGCCATTGTTCCAGTTGCCTTTGCGGGACACAACAGAATCTTGTGCTTTCCTGAGAACCTTAGTTATCGCCTTGCAGCAGAACTTCCTGCCGGGAAGCTGTAAGACGTTGTCAGGAATCATTGCCAAGCATCTGGTGGCAGAAAGAGCAGATATCTTTATAACCTACAAAGAGTTTAAAAATATCTAAGCCTCCGTGAAAGGCCAATGCCCTCCTGAATGCATTTTGCATCAGAATGCAAGCATTGCTGCCGGACGTCGCTTAAACAATGGGTGTCTCATGCTTTGAAGGGTGTCGCCTTTTATGTTGGCCATAGCGTTGATGTCTCATTTTGGTTTTTCATTGATATTCCAGGGAACGCAGTGAATCCAAGAGTTGGCATTGCGGAACATGCCCAAAATGACCTTGGCATGTTCAAAGTCCTGGGTTTGTTCGCATATTTAGTGGATCTTTATCCCACTCTGAAGAGGTAAAAAAGGCTATCTGATTATGAAGATCGGCGTTGCACTCATTTTCACCATCTCAAAAGACATGACACAAAAGGAAAATGGTTTGGGGCGGAGGAGGAAGCAAGCAAACTCAGGTATAAATTCTTAGTTACAAAACCAATAATAATAATAATAATAATAATAATAATAATAATAATAATAATTTTATGCCCCGCCCATCTGGCTGGGTTTCCCCAGCCACTCTGAGTGGCTCCAAAAAGAATATTAAAAACATGATAAAATGATCAGCTGGGGTGAAAAAGTTCAAGACGAGAAGGCCTCTCCCAAAGTTGTTCGTGTTTTAGGTGCACTGATGGAATAGACCTGCATCCCTTCCCTTCAATCTTCTTGTAAAGCCTGATGTAACCACTGTTGCTAGGTGACAGTTGATGGAGGTCCAGTCCTCGGCATTTCTAATTAAAAGGGTATGGTAATAGGTGCCTGTAGTTTGTTTAAGGGTGTTGGGAAATGTAGTTCTGTGAATGGTAAACTACAGCTCCCATTATTCCTTGAGGAAGCCATATGCTTTGAATGTATGGCATGGTTACCTCTCTCTGTGTGTGCATATGTAAGAGTTGCAAACCCTTGTTGATCTGTTGCAAACCACTCAGAGATTTACCAGCCCATCTTCTGCTCACACCTGCTTTAGACCTCACCGGCCCTCCCCCCCCAAAACAATCTAGGGCTGTATTCAACTAAATCATTGTGCTGGTGGAAGGCAGTGAAAGGATTTCCTCTAGTGCAACGGGGATTCCCCTGTTCATGCCCTGTGCCCTCCCCCAGATCTGCTCTGGAGGGTTGGCGGAAACCCCTGAACAGATTTAAGGTGCATGGAGAGTGGGGAGAAAGGGGAAAACTTCCATCGTGCAAAGAAAATCCTTGCACTGGTGGAACCGTGGCCTTAGAGTTGCGTCAAATACAACCTCTAGCCTTTGGATCCACATACATGAATCCCATCATGTTACTTTCCCAACCTCCTATGCCAAATAACCGTTATATTCTAAATTCCTGGGATAGCTCAGCCAATAGAGCATGAGACTCTTAATCTCAGGATCGTGGGTTTGAGCCCCATGTTGGACAACATTGCATTGCAAGGGGTTAAACTAGATGACCCTCATGGTTCCTTCCAACTCTATGCAATTCTTTGTTACTATGATTCGGTGGAGGGGGGAAGAATTCTACAGATTGAGGCCTGGGAGGTATTCGGGTTTGGTTTACGACTCAGAGTTAAACTGTCAGCCTCGTGGGTGGCTAATGCATGCAGCAGAGGGCCAGGCTGCCTGGGTCCTTAGGGCACAGAGTTGGTATGAGCAGATAATGTGTGAGGAGGTGGGAAACGTTATGCTAATGCACCCATGTTGCTCACACAGTGGAAGAGACGGGTGCCCTATCCTTTGATCTGTGCAATAATGGAGCTGTCACTCCATTGTTCTATGAATATTCTGCCAACGGAGTCATTAGAATCTTGGGCCAGTGACAGGTAATCAATGCTAGCATTTCAAAACTGCAATGTGGAGAGAATCAGGCTTCAACCCCATCAGGCTCATTGGCCCATCTAGCTCAGAACTGATTGGCATTGGCTTGCCAGGGTCTGAGGCTGGGATTTGGCTACCCGAGAAATTTTTAACCAGTGGTGCTAAGGATTGGGAGCACCTTTTTGTGCAGGGCAAAGCATGTGCCCTTCCACACAGATGCGACCCCAGAATGATCCTTTGGAACGAAGCTGCATAGATAATGTAGAGCTGGATTGCTGAGAAACCGCCCAAATAAAGGCTAGGTTTGGAGTTTCTGCTGTGATCAGAAAGCAGAAAGCAGAATCCAGAACTCAGTGGCTGGGGTCACCCAGGTATTTGGAGAATGCTGCTGTGCTAATGGGGTTCCTCAGTGCATCCTGTTGTTGTTGTTGTTGTTTAGTCGTTTGGTCGTGTCCGACTCTTTGTGACCCCCCTGGACCAGAGCACGCCAGGCACTCCTGTCTTCCACTGCCTTCCACAGTTTGGTCAAACTCATGCTGGTAGCTTCGAGAACACTGTCCAGCCATCTCGTCCTCTGTCATCCCCTTCTACTTCTGCCCTCCATCTTTCCCAACATCAGGGTCTTTTCCAGAGAGTCTTCTCTTCTCATGAGGTGGCCAAAGTATTGGAGCCTCAGCTTCAGGATCTGTCCTTCCAGTGAGCACTCAGGGCTGATTTCCTTAAGAATGGATACGTTTGATCTTCTTGCAGTCCATGGGACTCTCAAGTGTCTCCTCCAGCACCATAATTCAAAAGCATCAATTCTTTGGCGATCAGCCTTCTTTATGGTCCAGCTCTCACTTCCATACATCACTACTGGGAAAACCATAGCTTTTACTATACGGACCTTTGTTGGCAAGGTGATGTCTCTACTTTTTAAGATGCTGTCTAGGTTTGTCATTGCTTTTCTCCCAAGATGCATCCTGTTAGCACTTCACAAACTCAGGAAGAAGCAGATCCGAGCTGCCAAACTACAGAATAGTAGTTGTAGTAGATCTGAGCTGCCAAACTACAGAATGTTTTGGACCATTTAAACATTTCCACAGTTGGAAGCAGTGATGCTTCTGAATACCAGTTGCTGGAAGAATTGCTCTTGGGTCCTCCTTGAGGGTTTCTCATAGGCATCTGGGTAGCCATTGTGAGAACAGGATCTGGTCAAGATGGCTTGATCCAGCAGGACTCTTCATGCCATTCCATCTGTCATAGTGATGGTTGTTTTCCTAGCCACCAAAGAAAAGGCAGATTAGTGAATGACTCTTTATTTTTATTTGAATTTGTTTGATTTGTAGCCTGCTTTTCCACCAAATGATGCTCAGGGAAGTTAATAATAATAAAGCAAATGTACTGTAATAGCAATGATGACAAAATAAAAGAATGCCAAAGCATCAACAAAATCTACAAAAGCACCAGTTTAAACCAATTTCATTTGTCTCCCCCAAGAGATGTCAAGTGGCCTCATCTTGGGTAGTGGAACCAGATGGTGTGCTCGATACAAGCAAGATTTGGGGGCAGTTGCCATCCTTGTAAGGTGGGTCACAGGCAGGAGCAAAAAGCTACTACCATAAATGGCTTCAACGGGATGGAGAAGTCCCGCTATACGTTCATCCCTACTTGTTGCAAAATTCAGTTAAGAATGAATTCAAAGAATAGCTGCATTTCATATTTGCCTTTTTTGGTTCAGGGAGCGTGAATTTGGTAGGGCCATGTCAGACTGTGAATAAAACTTCTCCTCATCTCTAGTTGCTACAAAGTGAATTGCTGGAGATGAAAATTGAGAACGTAAGAAGTAGTACCTTGCTGGATTGTTGGGGAGGATCCTTTAATCCATCATCCTCTTTCAGCAGGCAGATGCTTCTGAGAGAGCCCAGAAGAGAGTAGTGAACAGGTGAACCTGTCAGTTTCGGTTTCTCATTTTCCCAGTCTTTAAGTGAAGTGTGTGTGTGTGTGTGTGTGTGTGAGAGAGAGAGAGAGAGAGAGAGAACAAAACAAAACCTCATGAAAATTCATCAGCCTTTCAGTGCAGATTTCTCTTAATAGGTGCACATTTGGATGCAGTTTTGCCTAATATACAGTTTTTCGCAAAGCCATTTCCCCCAGCATAGTGCATTTTTGTAAATCGCTTTCACTAACATGTGCACCTCTATGCACAGTTTAGCAGATGCATTTTTGTACGCATTACTTGCTGGAGAACTGCACTGCAAAACTCAAAGAAGTGTGAATTTTGGAGAGCGGCTGTGTTTTGGTCCCTGTGTTGTTTTGGAAAATGTGAATTAGCTAAGCTTGCCTCTGAATCTGAACTGGACCAGATTTTATCTCCACAAGCAGAGCAGGAGGGCAGCAGCTCTTCTCTGCTGCTCACCTCCTCTCTCCCTTCCAGCAACTGATAACCAGAGACATGCCACCTTTGTAATCCAAGTCTTCCCCTAGAGTCTTCTCTCTTTCTTTTTAATGCACATGCAATCTCAAGCGAGAGCCATACATATGCTGGGGAGAAAGTGGCGGCAGCAACTTCCCAAGCAGATGCTCTTTGCCTCTCCCCTTCCAACCGTGCCCCGCTGACCTCTCTGCAGGAGATAATTCCCCCCAGCTGATCCTTCCCTTGCACTGTCACAAAATAATCCCTGTAGCCGTAACTCCAGCAATTAAACCGGCTTGCCCTGCTGGCCTCAGAACTGCATCGCTGCATTGTCCCCGGGACTCTCATCCGAAGTCCACGAGGCTGCGGCGATGCTGGCATTCCGCGTCCTAACCTGTTAATATTTCCTGACACTTTGCTTATGGTTTGTGTCATCAGATTTGCCTGGAGAAGCGGTGGCAGTGCCTGCATTTTGTTGTTGCTGTGAACATCACAGTGACAGGTGGCCTTTTTGCTTTGGGCAATCTCCAAGGAAACGAGTGCAGATCTTTCTGCTTGCCGGTGTTAAAGTACCACTTAAAAATGGGGATACTTTGTGTGAAAAGGAGCCCTCTTGCCGACGGCTTGATGGAGATCAGCAGCAGCAAACAGCAGGCATTTGAACGAGAGGAGAAGGATGAGGTGTTTGTTTTTGTGTTGGCTCTTATCCAACCAAGACTGGAACCCTTTCCAGATCTGCCACAGGCTCCCTGTTCAATGTTGTGTATGCCTCTAATGACCTCTTTCCAGAAGTTTGGAAAGTATGTAGACTGAACTTATGAAGGGGGCAGGTGCAGATAACGACCAACCAGGTTCAAAACTAACTGGATGGCAGGTGCATTTAACAATAGGTGGTGGTCCAGTCGTGAGCATTTTCAGAATTCTAGTTGAAATCTATGGAACCTGAGATTAAAATTGCCACTGTTACCTGCGTGATCTGCCACTGCTTGCCCTGAAGTGGGGCTCAGCTGGTAGGCACTGTGGGTCCTTGGAGACAGAGAGAGAGCCATGGATGGAGTGCAAGGGGCTGGTTTGCCGCTGACTCTTCGCTGGCTTGTGGAGAAAGAGGAAAGAAGGAGAAGGGGGCAAGAAAACCAGCCTGCCTGATCCATTTCTCCTCTTTTCTCCCTTTGTGACCCCCCCTCCCAGCTCTCCCCATTGGCCTTATAATATGTTAGGGAGTGGGGAGAGACAAAGCAGGCAGCCCCTCCCCAGTTTGATTAATTTTCTTCTTCACCATCTCCCTTCACCCTTCTTGGCTTGGCCCCTACACTTCATCTCTCCATTCTTCCTTAATGCTGGGGGTGGGCAGGAGCCCCTGAACAGCCCCTTTCATTCTGTTTATTTTTGTTATTCTGAAATATCTTGTGTGGGGATTACTCCCAAGTAATGGGGCACACACCTCTGTTCTAAGTACAGTAGGGTGAAAAGGCATGTGTGTGCGGGGGGTGGGGTGGCTCTTATAGCTGGTAACTGTTTTTTTTATGAACTGGTAGAATTGGGAAGGAATCCAAGAGCAGAGAGAGAGAGAGAGAGAGAGAGGAGGCTTAGATGACAGAAAGTGAGTTGGGAGCCTTGCACTGATGCTTCTAGGAAGGCACCCAGTTGGGGCCACCTCAGCCTCTCTCAGCACCATTTTCGGCACAGCTCAGTGTCCTGTGTGGCAAAGGTGGGATGGGGAGTGAAGGAATGACCACTGAGTGTGGAGCACACTTCCACCCACAGACAGACCTCAGCTGTCTGACTGCATGACCTTCGGGTGTGGAGCACACTTCCATCTGCAGACAAAGCCACAGCTGTCTGAACATCATGCTGTCTATCTAACCTTTGCTCTCTCAGTGGTCTGCCGTGCCCTGTCTGTGACCTTTGTCTCCTTTGTCATACATTGTGCAAGGGGAAAGTGACGCGGTGGAAACAGGTGCCAAAATAACTTTGTGCCACCCCACGATCGCGGGATTGGAAGATGTGTAAAGGTCACAGTCCAAAATGTACTGGTTTTGCATATTGTGCTAATAAAAAGAGCCTCTGCAGAGCTAGCTGGCAGCTTGCCTGTGCACAGCTCACCTGCATTACCAAACTCCTGCCTCATGTCCTTCACTTCAGGGGAGAGTTTCCCAGGGAAGAGGATGCAGAGGGAGGAGTCTCCAAGGGCAGCCCCAGTTGCCTGTTCACTCAGCATAGGTCCTCCCTGAGCCACCTGCTTGCTCCCAGCTCTCACGCCTTCCAGTGGGAGCTGTCAGGGTGCCTGGCTGAGTGCAACATGTGGAGCCCCTCAATCTGCTCGGCACTCCTGCTGGTGGTGGGCATGCACGTCAGCCTCACATACCAAGGTAGGGGGCTGAGGTGTAGGGACAGAAGTGGGGGGAAGAGAGAGGGGGTGGCGGTGACAGCAGGACAGGTGTGTTGGCTGTCTTGTGAGAAAGGGGGATTCATTCAGAACCGTGCGGGTCTGTGTGAGACACTTTTGAAGAAAGGGACACTGCAGCCACCTGGCCGAAAGTTACGCTGATTGTGGAAAAGCAGCAGTTTTTTTGGGGGGGGTGGACCCTTCTCTCCCTTGTGAGGGACACACTGAAATGAAGGAGAATATAGTGTGCCTGCCATGGGTTTGCAGTTATTTAGCATAAGGTGTATCCTTTCAGAAATGGTGCATCTGGTAGTTTCTGGGGCAAAAGGAGGCTTCGTTCTTCAAGGTTGTGAGGTGGGGAGGGGGAGAGACTTTAAACTAAAAGCCTAAGTGTTTTGTCTCCCTAGCCTGTGGTAAGCTTATGGCCTGAACCAGAGGGCCACAACAATAATAATGAAATACCGGCCCATAGGGTGCACCTAGTTTTTTTTGGGGGGGGGAATAAAGAAAAAAAATTATTTCCTCCCCAGGTGCGGGGCTGGCACTGAGCTTCCCCCGACCCTAGCCCCCAGAACAGGCTGCTATCCGCAAGCCTAGGAAGCACAGCAGGAACTCCCGCCGGGCTCCCAGAGCTTGCGGATAGCTTCCTGAAGCCTGGAGAGCGAGAGGGGTCGGTGCGCACCGACCCCTCTCACTCTCCAGGCTTCAGCGAAAGCCTGCATTTGCCCCATAGGATGCACACAGATTTCCCCTTCATTTTTGGAGGAGAAAAAGTGCGTCCTATAGGGCGAAAAATATGGTAATTAAAATTGTTGCTGATTTTTTTAAAAAAAAATTAAAAATGCGACCAGACCTTCTGTTTTGGCACCCCCAACTGAGGTTCTAGGAGCCATGTGGTGAATAGCTTTTTCACCCCAGTTTTATAGGGACGCAGGTGGCGCTGTGGTCTAAACCACTGAGCCTCTTGGGCTTGCCAATCAGAAGGTCAGTGGTTCGAATCCCCAAGACTGAATGAGCTCCTGTTGCTCTGTCCCAACTCCTGCCAACCTAGCAGTTTGAAAGCATGCCATTGCAAGTAAATAAATAGGTACTGCTCGGCGGGAAGATAAACAGTGTTTTTGTGTGCTCTGGTTTCCGTCATGGTGTTCCATTGTGCCAGAAGCGGTTTAGTCCTGCTGGCCACATGACCTGGAAAGTTGTCTGTGGACAAACGGTGGCTCCCTTGGTCTGAAAGCGAGATGAGTGCCACAACCCCATAGTCGCCTTTGACTGGACTTAACCATCCAGGGGTCCTTTACCTTTTTACTTTTTATCCCAGTTTCTAACACTGAGTCCAATGTGCCATGATTGCTGAATTATCCCAAGCCAAGCTACATACTGGGCAAGGATAGCTTTACGCCATCAACAAAACAATACGAGCACTTGCATAACTGGAGCTCTAGTTCTGCGCAGAACACCACTCTGCTGGAAAAGCATCATTGCACAGTTCAAACTCCCTGTTTCAATGAACTCCAAGCAGATGAATGTCACTGACATCTCAGGGAGGAGCGACACACACAGCTTATGTCACTCCCAAATCTCAAGCTTGCTCCTGGTGCTCAGATCCGGCCATCAAGACCTTCCCCTTAATATTCACGCGCAGCTGCTAGAAGGGTGGGGCCGAAAGATACTCTGAACTGTGAGGGGTTGTAAAGGGAAAAAAGGATAAATCTTCATAAAATCCTTTCATGGAAAAACCTCACAGAATATATAAACACATGTAAATAAAGAATTTATATCCTGGACCTTCAACATACATTTCTGTTCCCAGGGTAGCTACTAGATGATGATGATTATTCTACATTTGTCACTCACTAAATTTTTGCAAAGTAATTTACAATTGTATAAGCATGAAAAGCATTACAAAGAAGATAAAAAGAACTGATATTGCTCATCCTGCAATCTTATAAAAGGATGATCCTGTTCCACTCCACTAAAAGATGAATGCTAAAGAATTACTTAAGGGTAGTAAGAAAAGAAAAGACATAATATTTATTTTATTATTCTAATAATAATAATGTCATAAAAACTAACACAGCAAATTAAAACATGGAACTAAAATGGCAACAGCTCATTCAGACTAAAATCCAACTGTTCTGCTTTAAAAATAATAATAAAAATGCTCACATTAGCAGTTCTTAAATGCCTGGGAGAGCAAAGGGTTTTGCCTGGTACCTAAATGACAGTAGTAACAAGGTGTCCAGGCAGGATTCCATAGGGAGCATCTTTCCAAGGGGAAAAGTCACCACAGAGCAGGCTTTCTCTCTAGTTGCCAGCTGCCCTGCTTGAGACAGCAAGGGCCCTCAGGTATGGGGTCAGAGATGGCAATCTCAGTGGATGAGCCCAGGGGTTGAATGTCTGCTTTGCATGTGGATGTTCCCAGGTTCAATCCTTGGTTTGTCCATTTAGAACAGTTGGGTTTTAGTGTAAGTCCGAAGGGTAGAAGGTGATGTGAAAGACTATTCTGCGGCCGAAACCTTGGAGAGATTCAGGCATAGCAGGGAACTTGAGGAAGTCTGGACAGGTAATCCATTTATACCTTGATTTTAAAACATCATTTGGACCATCTCTCACCAGGGTCTGCACAAGAGGGTAGTAAGGTTGGTCCAGCAGAGGCCCTCGTGCCTCAACTATGCTACCATTTCCACTTCGCATATAGGGTTGCCATGAGCCCTCTTTTTCCAGGACATGTCCTCTTTTTCATGGGTAAAACTTCTGTCTGGCTAGATTTCTTACATTTGCCAAAATGTCTCTGGATATACTTTCTGGATGAGACATGAACATAACTGGTGGTCGAAGACTTGCTTTCCTCTTCTCTTCTGCTACCCCACGTCAGTGATATATCACAGCTTATTTAGCCTACATATAGTAAAAAAGGTAAAGGGACCCCTGACCATTAGGTCCAGTCGTGGCCGGCTCTGGGGTTGCGGCGCTCATCTCACTTTATTGGCCGAGGGAGCCGGTGTACAGCTTCCGGGGCATGTGGCCAGCATGACTAAGCCACTTCTGGTGAACCAGAGCAGTGCACGGAAATGCCGTTTACCTTCCCGCTGGAGTGGTACCTATTTATCTACTTGCCCTTTGATGTGCTTTCGAACTGCTAGTTGGCAGGAGCAGGGACCGAGCAATGGGAGCTCACCCGGTCGCGGGGATTCGAACTGTGACCTTCTGATTAGCAAGTCTTAGGCTCTGTGGTTTAACCCACAGCGCCACACGCGTCCCTACATATAGTAGGGGTATTTAAAATGAGCGTCGTCATAGTGTCCTCTTTTTTTTTCCTCTTCAAAATATGGCAACCCTAAGAAGATCTGAGGCAGCTTAAGAGTTTGCATGCCTCACCTTTTCTGTATTAAGGCTGCTTGCTGAGGGCACTATGTTCAGGGCTCACACAAAATCCTAGAGCCAGCACTGGTTGCCCCTGTTTTGTTTAGGGGCAGAGGGGAGGATCTCATGTCAGAAGACGGAAAAGGCCGGTGCTAACGCTGAGGTCTGCAATTGTGATACCATTCGAATCTGCAAGGAGCTGATAGGAGCGAAGGAGCCGGAATTGTTTGGTAAATCATCTAGACGCCTTATCAAGCAGGATGTTAAGTGCGGCTTCCTGTTGTTGTCTCAGGCGTTTCCAGGGTTTTGTTTCACCAAAGCGTTCTGTGGAAATGGCTGGGCCCGATGTCAGCGTGCCGTTCCTGTGACGCAAGGCGGGGGCATCTTATTGCCATTGTCTTGCATCCTCCACTGAAACGCTTGGCCTTGGAAAGCAGGAAATCCCTTTGGTCTGAAAGCAGATGGTGCATCCTTTAAGGAGACCAAGCAGGGTGGGAGAAGAATGGCACCTTGGCTGTTCCTCGTGCACAGGAGACACCTTCGTGGCTGATATACGAGGAACAGACTTAGACTGAACCAGAGCTCAGGTCAATTTGGGGGATTCGCTTTTTCAAACCTCTCTCTGTTCAGACCCAAAGTTCACTGGGTGACATTGGGCCAGGGTCAAGGATTACCTTGTGAGGTTGTTGTGAGGCTAAAACGAGGGAGGGAAACCCCTCTTCACCGCCTGCAGCTCCATGGAGCACTATAAATGTAATATATAAAAATTACGGTGAACTAGGCTGAACCAGAAACTATATCTGATGGGGTGTACCTTGGTGTCAGGGAACTGCCATCAGCTCGGAGGTGAGAGGTGGAAGGGCAGTTGCATTATAGGGAACCTCCAAAAGTCTTGGGAAACAGTTCTTCCTCTGGCGAGGAGGAAAGCCCCAACTCCAGTGGAGAGGAGGTGGTGGAACCAGGGGATGCTAGGGAGAGCCTCAACACTGACCCTGAACAAGCTGGAGAGGAGGGAAGTACCCCTTTGCAAGCGCCCACGCTGCGCAGTAGGCTTCGGCGCAGGGAGGGGAGGAGAAGGTTGGGGGTCACGCGACTGTTATGCTGGGGGAGGTACAAGGACCGACCACTCCCAGATTCTGCTAGTGACTGAGCCAGACATGAACTTGCGACGCTCTTCACTGTAAATAGTTTTGCACTAAGAATAAAGCCTGGAAAAGACAGGTCAGAGTCTTGCCTGTTTGCTCTCGAGCAACCACACCATCACCTGACACTTGGTAATATGCTGCCCTGTGTGAGGCCAACAGTTGACGCCCTTCCTGCTGTCATGGAAGAAGAAGAAGAAGAAGAAGAAGAAGAAGAAGAAGAAGAAGAAGAAGAAGAAGAAGAAGAAGAGAAGAGTTTGGATTTGATATCCCGCTTTATCACTACCCGAAGGAGTCTCAAAGCGGCTAACATTCTCCTTTCCCTTCCTCCCCCACAACAAACACTCTGTGGGATGAGTGGGGCTGAGAGACTTTAGAGAAGTGTGACTAGCCCAAGGTCACCCAGCAGCTGCATGTGGAGGAGCGGAGACGCGAACCCAGTTCCCCAGATTACGAGACTACTGCTCTTAACCACTACACCACACTTAACTTAAAACACGTTGCAGGATTCCCCCCCCCCAAAAAAAAAGGCAGAAGCAATTAATATTTCATCCAGCAGAGCTTTACTGCTACTGAAGGCAAATGAGCATAATGGTCACAAATCCAATACATTCAGGATTGGCACTGTCCATAAGAAGTCCAGTTGCAGCAGATTTAAATTAAACTTACAATAACTTACTATAAGTCTAAACCTTAACACTAACCATACTATATACAGAACACCACACCAGAAGGAAGAGAGATAGAAAGAGAAAGTGAAACCCCCCATGCTCCTTCTGGCCCTACTTTTATAGTCAGCATGACCTTGACAGAAAGAGATAAGGTGACCAGTTTAAGCCAGCTGTACTCAGCTTCTCTGAAGGAATAACCCCAACACCATGAAACTTCTTCTGGTTTCTTTCACACAGAGAAGCTTCCAGAACCCTCTTGAATTAAGTAGAATAGGAAACACATCCGATCAATACTTTCTGCACTAAGAAATGCAAACTGACACCTGCAGCCCTCGGAGAATGGCCTAAGCCAATTAAACAAGATGACAGGCTTTGTGATGGAGGCGAAGGCAGAGGCTCTGGCAGGGTCCTAGTGCCCTTCCACCCAGAGGTGGACCTACATTTTGGTGGTCCTAAAGCTTGAACTGTTTTTTTTGGGGGGGGGGCTTTGCAACCAGCAACAAGGTCTGGGTAGCCATTGTTACCTGTTACCTTCTTCAGTAGGGTTGTCCCATGTACTGGATTACCTGACATGTCAAAAGTCACCGGTGTAAATAAAATAAAACATTCCTATGCCTTATAGTTTTTGAGTTGTGTGTGTGTGTGTGTGTGTGTGTGTGTGTGTGTAAATTAGGGAAATCTTATATACATGCAAGACTAAAGTCGTTTCTGGGGGCCCTCCAGGATTAGGGGCCTTGAAGTGTAAGCTTTATTAGTTTCATAGTAGATCCTACCCTGCTCTCAAGTTATTTTCCATGTCAGATTAGAAAGCCCTCCACTCAAAGCTGCAAAAAATAAATAAATTCCTGCCCATCCCACTTCATTAGTGACCATGCGTAGAGAAAGCACACATGACTGATATTTTGTAAAGGGAATTGCAAGGTTGCTGGTGCATCGAAATTCATCAGACAACTGGTTTCTGGTCACTAGTTCTTGCACACCAAGCTCCCCTTGTAACAGACTGCATTTCTGATGCTAACCAACATTGCCGTCATATTATTTCTGGGACTTAGGCGAGGAGCAGGCGATGGGCAACTTCTGAAGGATGCATGATAATTCTCCCAACCTCGTGGGCAATTCTCTCTTCTCGCTGACATCTTCTGTGGTATCGCAGTGTCAGGAAGATGCAGAGCGTTCCAAGAGCATGCGATTTCAGCTGATGTTTTGCCCTGGAGCTTCCACGCTCCCGTCGGAACAGTCAGAATCGAGCCCGTCGCTTTCAGGAGCCATTAGCTTCTCTCTTGAACATGCTGGTTGGGGCTGCTACAATTAAAACATTAAGAGCTCCCCAAGTGGACCTCTGATGAGGAGGAGGATTTTTTTTCATGCCTGGAAAGGGCTTCACACGAATGCAGCACAACACCTTCCATCTCCCCTTCATGTTTGCTCCTTGCCCAGTGGTCATTGGTCATCAGGGCTACAGACAAAATGCTCAGTGGAAGAAAAAACAAAATAAAAAAATTCCTTCCAGTAGCACCTTAAAGACCAACTAAGTTAGTTCTTGGTATGAGCTTTCGTGTGCATGCACACTTCTTCAGATACACTGAAACAGAAGTCACCAGACCCTTCTATATAGTGAGAAGGTGGGGAGGGGTATTACTCAGAAGGGTGGTGGGAATGGGTGACTGGCAGATAGCTGTGATGAGCCTGTTGACGACTCTTAACGACTGCAATAGGTCTTACAGGAAAAAGCAAGGGGTGAGAAGGTGAAAAATGGCTTTGTCATGTATAATGAGATAAGAATCCAATGTCTTTGTTCAGACCAGGTCTCTCCATGGTTTTAAGTTTGGTAATAAGTTGCAATTCAGCAACTTATTATTATTTCAGTGGAAGAAAATTGAGGATGGGGGGGATGGGGGATACTGCTCCTTCTCTTTGCCATATTCAGCAGTGATCTGTAAATCACTAAAAGGACACTATCCATGCCCAACAGAGATGTGTCAGCATAGTTAGAGGACCTGCTAGGTTTGCAAAAAACAAATTTTATTCATGTATATAAAATAAAGTCTGTGCACATGGATGTGTGTAGATAGGAAGTTTCAGAGGGCAGGTGCCGCCATGGTAAAGGTCTAATTCTGACATAATACAGAAGAAGCATCCGAATGAGATGGTATCTGCTGGCGAATGCAGCGATTGGTGGGGAGGTGATTTTCTGGGTATCCTGGCCCCAAACTGGCTCCCATAAGCACCAGCCATTCTCCCCACAGAACTACAATTCCCAAAGTGGTTTAACAATCAATTCTTCTTCCAGGTAACCCTGGGAATTGTAAATCCGTGAGGGGAATAGGAATCTTCTAACCATTCTCAGCAGTCTCAGGAAACTACCGTTCCCAGAATTCTTTGGGGAAATTTCATGGTGGTCTAAAGTGATATGACACTGCTTTAAATGCATAGTGCAGACAGGGCCTAAGACAATTGTGGTTGGCCAGTTTCCCATGTCCCCCCTTTGCAGGACTTTCCACTCTTGAGTGGACTGGATATTGGAATGCGGTTGTTTTTTCGATAGCTGATGTAAAATGCTTTGGCATCAAGAATGTTCTGTGCTCAGAGTTCAGAGAACAGTTGCCTTCTTCAAGCATGTGTGTTTCTTTAATTAATCAGCTTTCACAGTCCCAAAATAGAAATACTAATGAGAGAGGGTAGTACTGCTATGGCCTCTGTGAGTTTGATGGGTTGTTTTGGAAAGCACAACCCTCAGAAAGGCTGGGTGTCTGGAGGCGACAACTGTGCTCCAATTAATTTGCACAGATTGAACTGTCTTTACCTGCCATTCTGAGGATTGCTGCATGCAAATTCTGCACGGTAGAACAGAGTTGTGCAAGATATTCCAATCCAAACATTTTCCCTCCCTAAACCGGTGGAGTTCCACTGAAAGAATGTGCGGAACATTCCAGAAATGGTGAACATTTTTCTCTTGGAAGAACTGCTGCAAATCGGATTATTACACTGGGCAGTCTGTTGCATTGGAAGAGCTAGCATAAAGCAAAAACTTTCCATTAAAATCTCTTTTAATGGAGCAGTTGATGTTGGAACCCATAGCAACAAGATTGTTAGGCGAAATATGTCATTGACACGCCTCACTTGTAATGGAAGGATCATTTGGGTCACTAGGCACACTGAGGACTTATCCGATTCATCCACCTCCCATTTAGCTGTTTTCCTCTTCAGACCCCACTACCATATTATCTTTAAATCTGGTTCAGACATAATAGGAAACCATGGTTTACTGCAACATGAATGAGCTTGCATAAGCTTAAGGTCCTGTGCTCTTCCCTCACCATCTCTCTTCTCCCCATTTGTAGTTGCAGGGATGATATGGGAATCCTACAGCCCTGCTTCCAGTTTTAAACAAACCTCTGTTCCTTGTGGTATCAGAACTCAGGGAACTGTGGTTTGTTTAAGAGTTGCTTAGTGAGGGCAATTTAGAACCTGAAATCCTCCTCTGATCTTGGCTTGTTTCATTAACTAGAGTAAATAAAAAAAACCCCCACACATTTCCCAGTTATAGGAGGGAAGCTGTGTTTTGTTGGAAGCACCTGCTTCCACTTTTAATTTTAGCGCATAACCACAATAGAGGAGAACAAACATGAGGTCTGGGTAAGCTCAGGGCTAAATTACCCACCACCCTAAATGCTAAAGCACACCTACCTATCTTGCCTCTTGCTGTGGCAGGCCTGCCTTCCACTGAAAGCAACGGTTAAGCAAAATGAATGAAATAGTAGTGATGAATGAGTAAAAACCAAGTGTCATTTTAGCGAAGGAATATAACTAAGTAGCTGTGCAATTTAATAATGAACACAAATGGAGTACAGAAGAGATTTACGCCCACTTGCGCATCTCCAACCACCAAATACAATGTCAGAAACAGTTACAAAAATGGCACAGGCATGGGAAGTTGGCAGAGTCTGATGAGTTCTGGTCACCGCCTATGGTTTTTAAAATGTATTTATTACAAGAATATTTATACACTGCCAGCAGGGTAGCAGAATTTCCAGATGGTGTACATTTAATTCATTAAAACATCACCGAACTATCTGAAAAAGAACCAATTGCCAACACTGAGTCATGCGATGGATTCTCTTCAATAGGAGCCCATAAAAACTTCAGAACCGGATTGGTAGTTGGCACTCTCACTTCCAATGGCTGAGGAAAGCTTTCATTTTCCTTGTGGTGCTTCATTTGAGGGATGGCATCTGCATCACCTATAGTTAGTAAATAAGCAACATCTGTGTCTGTGCTACCCAATTATTATTTTTTCTAAGCATGTTCTAATCCAGGAGTAGCCAGCATAGACTTCAGCTTCAGATAACCATGCTGAGTGGGGCTGAGTCCAGCCACATCTGGGGGGGTATCATGTTGATTGCTCCTCTTCTGATCTATAGAACACTGAACTAGGTACAGTGGTACCTCAGGTTACAAATGCTTTGGGTTACAAACACTTTGGGTTACAAATTCAGCTAACCCGGAAGTAGTACCTCAGGTTGAGTACTTTGCCTCAGGATGAGAACAGAAATTGTGCGTCGGCGGGAAGCCCCATTAGTGAAAGCACACCTCAGGTTTCAGGTTAAGAATGGACCTCCAGAATGAATTAAGTTTGTAACCCGAGGTATCACCGTAGTTAATCCAACCTTTATGGCTTCATGGGAGGGTTGTGTATATCTCTGACCTACATAGTGACATTCCCTCCAACATTTCTCAGGTGAAAACAAGGGCATTCTATTATGCATCAGGAATAGAACTCAGCAATATTGAACTCAGTGGGACTTATTTTTGAGTAAAAATTCTTAGTATTGCAGTGCAAGGCTTCAGTCTTTTTTAAAATAAATTTATTTGTTTGTTTTTTCAAGTTACAGTTTTACAATCACATGTCCAGCATACAACATAAAGACAAGATTCCATAGAATCTCCTGGACTCCCTTTGTGGGTCCTATTGTTAATCATTTCCTCCTGCATCTTTTGTAATAATCCAAATCTTTTACATCTCCATTATATCCAGAACTCACCATTAGACTACAAGTGTTATTCCAATCCTATTAACAATTTTAACTGTTTACAGTGGTTTTTAAGATAAATTATAATCCACCCATTTTTTATTGAAGTTTTGGTTTTCCTGATTTCTGATTCTTCCGGTCAGGCTGCAGTCTTTTGGACTAAGCTCTATTGAATATATTGGGACTAACTTCTGAGTAGACATGCAAAGGCTTACAGGATAAGGCTCCATTTATAAGAAAGGACAGATTGTGAAGCTGAGGCTCCAGTACTTTGGCCACCTCATGAGAAGAGAAGACTCCCTGGAGAAGACCCTGATGTTGGGAAAGATGGAGGGCACAAGGAGAAGGGGGCGACAGAGGACGAGATGGTTGGATAGTGTTTTCGAGGTTACCAGCATGAGTCTGACCAAGCTGCGGGGGGCAGTGGAGGACAGGAGTGCCTGGCGTTCTCTGGTCCATGGGGTCACGAAGAGTCGGACACGACTAAACGACTAAACAACAACAACAACATAAGAAAGGAATAAACACTCCACGTGTTTTCTAAAATATTGCTGGCTGCTGAAGCATTGCAATTAAAGAATTTAAAGTGGATTGGTTACATTTTCCTTCAAAATTAAAGGAAGGGCTTTGTATGTCAGCTTTGCCATTTCTTTCATTTGGTGCAGGTATTTTATTTTCCGTATAAACAGGACTCTGTTTTTGCACATGCACACACCACAGCAAAGGCTCCTGTTTTGAAAAAGGACTGGAAGGGGAGGGGGTCTGATCACTCCACCACTTTTAATTGTTCTGTGAGATGTGCCAGGGAGGAAAAGGGAAAACTAGGACAGTTCAGATCAGAAACCGGGATGGCTTTTGTAATTTGGGGGCTGTCCCTCGAAAATCGGGACACTTGGAAGGTATGCAGTGATGCTGTGGGGCAGAGGTCGGCAACCTAAGGCCCATGGGCTGGAAGCGGTCCATGAGGGTCACTTAACGAGCCCATGAGCCGCCCCCAAACTGAGCCGCACAAACCAATGCAGCGCGGCACAGGGACTCTCTTCCGCAGCTCCGGAAATCACTTCTGTGCATGCCCAGATGCCCGAAATCACTTTGGTTTTCGGAAATGTGCAGAAGCGATTTCCAGTGCCGCAGACATGCACATACGTGATTTCTGGCATCACACTGCACTGGCCCGGCCCACCGAGGATCTCTGCGGGAGTGATCTGGCCCATGCGCAGTAAGCCTTGCCGACCCCTGCTCTGGGGCCTTGCCTGCTAAATACTCACGGGATGTGTGATGGATCCTAGGATCTGAGAAGCAACTGACACCTCTCTCTCTTTCTCTTGGCAGGCCTTTCTTACGGTGCGCTGCAGGTGCAGGTTGGAGCAAAGTCGGTGGTGGTGATTCAAGGACAGAGGGCCATCCTGCCCGTTTGGTATACACCTGAGAGTACGGAGCAGCCCTTTGTCACCTGGCACCTTGAAAGGCCTCATAAACATTCACAGGTAAAGTCCAATTCTGCTTGGGCAGGAATCTCACTGGTTGGCCTAGCTTACCCAGTGTCAGGCTTCACTGAGAGCCAGTGTGGTGTAATGGTTAAGAGCGGTAGACTCGTAATATGGTGGACCGGGTTCACTTCCCCGCTCCTCCACATGCAGCTGCTGGGTGACCTTGGGCCAGTCACACTTCTCTGAAGTCTCTCAGCCCCACTCACCTCACAGAGTGTTTGTTGTGGGGGAGGAAGGGAAAGGAGATTGTGAGCAGCCTTGAGACGCCTTAGGGCAGTGATAAAGCGGGACATCAAATCCAAACTACTACTACTACTACTACTATTCTTCTTCTTCTTCTTCTTCTTCTTCTTCTTCTTCTTCTTCTTCTTCTTCTTCTTCTTCCTCCCCCGTGGCCATAAATGAGCAAATCAAACAAAAGGGAATTCTTGCCAGTTAGTTTCTTTAACGAATACAGCGAAGGACAAAAGAATGCATCTAACCAGAATGGCAGTGCTCCCATTAAGGTCACTCCCCCCTCCATCCCTATTAATCTACGTCACTTTGCTGTTTAAAAAGATTTTCTTGGTTGATGTTTGCAGTGTGGGCTGTTCCCCGCCCCCTGCCCCCCCCCCACTTCCATTTTTCACAATTGACTTCCCCTCCCAGAAATGAAACTTGAAATCTGGATTTCCTTGTTGTAATTGTTGCTGATTTAAAGCTCTGTAGCGTTTATGTTGCAATTTGGGTTCCTTGCAATGGCAAAGCATGAAATATACACTGTGTGAGAAGGAGATATTTGATGACTGTGAGCTTTGATTTACCAGGGCATCTAACACCTGAAGATTTATAGCAGTGTTTCCCACACTTGGGTCTCCAGGTGTTTTTGGACTACAACTCCCATCATCCCTAGCTAGCAGGACCAGTAGTCTGGGATGATGGGGACTGTAGTTCAAAAGCACCTGGAGACCCAAGTTTGGGAAACCCTGGTCTATGGGTTTCCCATCCTAGGCTTAGCTTCATACTCAAAGGTATCATTAGTGTGTCAGTAAGCAAAGTTGCATGTGCGCAGTCAATTTGCAGAATTCCTTCCTGGGCTAGAAGTGGCCTTTACCAATCCAGAATGACAGCTTCATTTATGCACAGCTTGAATGTTTTTATTTATTTATTTTATAATTGGTCCTGTGACTGGGGAGAGACTGTTGTTTTCATTTCCTATTTCCCTCTGCTCGGTTCTTTGACCAGCTGACAGGCTGCTAAAAATTGTCCAAAGCCCACTTGAGTTGAGAGAATTTTTAGCTGACGGGCTCCTTTGCTGAGTGGATTTTAGCAGCCTGTCATCCGGTCAGCGAGAAATAGCGTCGTGCAGAGATAATTGTGATGATTTGAAGGGTCTGTTTCTGCAAGCAGGGATTCATACATTTCCCCTAAACTAATCTGTAGGAGAAAATGGGCCTCTTGTCTCCACGTAACAACCCTTAGCATTAAGATGAAGCTTCGGGACATTTGAAGAGCTTCATAGCCTCCCAAGAATTGCTGTTAAAAAGATGGGGGTTTAACTGTCCCAATTAGGCATCGAATAACATGTTAGGGGGGTTCTCAGGCTGGGTGGACAGCAGCATCTCCTGACAGTTACATCCCAGTATTATAAGAAAAATCTGCTCCTTTTCCCTTATGGGGTATTCCAGAACCCGTATAGAGTCCTTAAGTGGGCTCCCTATCGGTTGGAGAAAATAACAGAGTCCAACCAAAGTATTTGGCAATCACTCATAGCCGAGTAAGATTATCTTCCATAAACAAAGTTTTAACAATGAGTCCATAAGTGACTGTGGAGGCCAATTCTGGATCTACACGTCCTTCCACAGTGGGGACCTTGAGCAAAGCAGCTAGCAAGCCTGATCTTTATTCAAGGAACTGTTGCAACAGGGTCCCCACTCACAACACGCAGGAGGGAGAACTCTGAACAATGGCTTATATAGACTTTTGAAATTGCCCACCCTGCAGACCAAGACCACCCCCCCAAAACATCATGCATACATCACAGAAGGAGGCAGTCCACAGCAGAAATCCTGTTTGCCTGGGTACCTGATAATGGCCACTGATTGCATTACTTGGGCAGCCTGGCCATTCTTTTGTGATGGTTAATACTTTCCTGAATCCAGGTCATAGGCTCACCCTAATCATGCACAAATACGCCCTCAAGGCAGAATTTGCAAGCAAAAAGACCATGAAAAGACTTTCCCCATTTGCCTCCCTTACTGCAGAGGAATATTTGAGGAGAGTCAAAATGACTTCAGGATTGCTCTCCCATACTATTTCAGACACATGGCTCCTATATTTAGATATGTGTGCATTTATGAATATTTATTCTATATTTGAGACCTTAAAATTCTTATAACACCAGCAACCACACATGTGGCTGTATATGTGTAGAGCTGGAACTGGCGTCAACAGTCTGGGTGGTTGGGCATCTGCTGGGAGCTCTCAGCCCTGCAGGGGAACCTATGACCCTCCAGATATTGTTGAACTTCCACTCCCAATAGCCCAATTGGTAGAGCACAAGACTCTTAATCTCAGGGTTATGTGTTCAAGCCCCACATTGGGCAAAAGATTCCTGCATTGGAGGAGGCTGGACTAGATGACCCTCGTAAGGTAAAGGTAAAGGGACCCCTGACCATTAGGTCCAGTTGTGGCCGACTCTGGGGTTGCGGTGCTCATCTCGCTTTATTGGCCGCGGGAGCCGTCGTACAGCTTCTGGGTCATGTGGCCAGCATGACTAAGCCACTTCTGGAGAACCAGAGCAGCACACGGAAACGCCGCTTACCTTCCCGCCAGAGTGGTACCTATTTATCTACTTGCACTTTGACGTGCTTTTGAACTGCTAGGTTGGCAGGAGCAGGGACCGAGCAACGGGAGCTCACCCCATCGTGGGGATTTGAACCACCAACCTTCTGATCGGCAGCCCTAGGCTCTGTGGTTTAGACCACAGCGCCACCCTCGTACTCCCTTCCAACTTAATAATTCTATGAAATCTATGAAACTCTCATCAGCCTCTGCCAACATGGTGAATGGACAGTGATGATGGAATTTGTAGTCCAATGGCATGTGGAGGACCTCACATTGGCTAACAGTGATTTATACTCTCCCGCTTATTTTATTTTGTTTAGAAACTCAGATCCTGCTTTTCAAAGCAAAACAAAAACAAAAACCTTTCATAAGATGGGTAACAAAATAAACTAGCCATCAATATAATAAATTTCAATGACACCAACCGTAATAAAATAAAGTCAAACAGGGGCAATTCATTTCGATTACAGTGGTACCTTGGTTTTCGAACAGGTTAGTTCTTGAACGTTTTGGCTCCCGAACGCCACAAACAAAAAGTGAGTGTTCTGGATTGCGAACTATTTTTGGAAGCTGAATATCCATTGGGGCCTCTGCAGCTTCTGATTGGCTGCAGGAGTTTCCTGCAGCCAATCAGAAGCCACGCTTTGGTTTTTGAACGTTTTGGAAGTCAAACGGACTTCTGGAACAGATTCCGTTCGACTTCCACAGTACGACCATATACAAAAATCCCTGCCAACCAATTCTCATAAGGGAATGGACTCATATACATATATGTATCCATTACATGGGACAAAAAGGACAGGTTGCCACGGTCTGTCTAAATTTGAGACTTTTAAGCAAATTATCATACAAACCGGTAGGGGCTTTTTCTTAGAGGGGTTGTTCATTGGTAAGAAAAATGAATAGGAGCTTGTAAGAAATTGGAGTACTGTAAACTGCGGCTGCTATGGTGCCAAGATGAAAACTTATTCTGCGACTCAATCTGCTAATTTTTGCCCTCTGCCTCTCTGGATGTTATAGGGAAGGCTCTGCCACACATACAAAGGGAGTTTTTGCTAAGAGTTCAAGTCAGCAGAAAAGGTGACGAGGAAACTGACGGCAGCACCGGCTGTTACGAGGAGAGGCAGGAATCAGGCTGGGAGCAGAGAGTCTCTGAGAAAGAGAGGGGTTCAGAAAAAAGGATATTTTCAGCTAGGAGTGGCAGCGGACCTGGCACTATTACATAATACCCATTTTACATTTGTAAGGAATCAACTGTTTAATGTCACAGTACTTGGACTCTGGAACTCCCTGCCTCTTGAAATCAAGCCAGATGGGCGGGGTATAAATTATTATTATTATTATTATTATTATTATTATTAGACTGGCTCATTCATCACACTTTCGGATGCCTGTTAAGAAACATTTTTGCTTAGAGAAACCTACCCGGAAATGTAGAAAGTTTGTGTGTGTTTTAATCTGTTTTTAGTTTAGCACTGATTTTTTAAATAAATAAATAAATAAATAAATAGGTAGTTGCTTTAAACTGTTGCTTTAAACTACCACTAATATTGTTTTATTCATTTGTCAACTGCTTTGAGGTCTTTTGCAATCAAGCCGTGTATACATTTTGTGAAATAATTATAAAACAAATTCATTTATTAACTTTCGCAGCCGCAGTTCTCACGGGGAGTGGGGTGAAGGTTGTATCTCTTCAGGCCGCAGGCGACGGCTTATATGATCGGATCTATATGGGAAGCAATTCATAAATGAAATAAGAAATATACCACTGAACAGTAACAGATTAAAAGATTGTCATTGATAAATAGGCTCAGCACAAATGCAGGCATCCTGCAAAGTAACAAATCCAAAAGGAATTAAATCTGGGAAATGAGATTTTTTTTTAAAAAAGGGTTTATTAACTGAATAAAAGAAAACAAAGCTAAGAAATGTTATCATGAGAATGTTGTCTTTTTCTGCAAGTATGACCAGGGGTAGGGTTGTGTCCAGCCTAGGGGCCATTCTTGGCAAGCCAAGAGGTCTAGTTTTGCCCTCCAGCCCTTTTATTTTTTTGCTAAACCAGCCCCTCCCCCACGTCAATCAAGTGCCACCATCTGCCCGTCATCTGCAATCACTTGCAAACGTCATAAAGGAAGTAGCCACAGGCACTTCAGAAATGAATATTCCTTGCGTGGCGAGTTCCCGCCCCCCCCCCCAGGATAAATAAAGACACGAGACACCATAATTAAGGTTAATTGGGCGAATTAGGCCACAACTTTATTGAATTCAGGAATGAGAGGCATTGGTCCTATCGACTATCCGGCTCCAGCCCATTTGCTGGAGACACGGGGAAGGGTTAACACTTTATCGGGGGAGTCTCCTGCAGAGGCACGTCGACTAGGAGCTCCCCCGGGTCACCGCTCTGGGGCGTGCCTTTGGCCCACACCTCCATAGGCTTCGCACAGGGCCACGCCCCCCGGAGTCCTTTAACGGACCACCCTTCGCTCACTGGGGGGAGGTGATGGCGTTCCTCCCCCCCACACATGAGGGCGAGCCCCCTCTGTGCTGGCCCTAAATAGGGCAGACCCGGCCAGGATTCCCCTGTTCTCACGGGGGCGTGGGGGTGGGCGTGAAGCCCGCAACCCCACCTCCTGGGCAGGCCGGAAGTGGCTTTGCTGAAGAGGGGTGAGAGAGCACAGTAGAGGAAAGGTTTCTTTGCTGTTGATGCCCAAGTGCATTCCTCACACCATTCTGAAAATCCAAATGGACTTTCCCCAGTTTTGGGTTTTTCCCTTCCCTTCAGCATCCCCGAGTCTCTTCCCAATTTTTGTACGCACGTGTGCATTCACACCTTAAGTACATCTCAGAGCACTTTACAGTTGGTAATGGATTCAGATCCCAAAGACCCTTAGAAGCTGAGAAGCAGCATTCTTCCCATTTTACAGCTGGGTAAGCTGATGCAGTCTAGAGAGGTTGCGGATCATGAAGCAGCAGACTGATTCAAAAGTAAAATCTGCCCTCTCCAATCGCCCAGGCTAGCCCAGTACAGTGGTACCTCAGGTTACAGACTCTGCTAACCCAGAAATAGTACCTTGGGTTAAGAACTTTGCTTCAGGATAAGAACAGAAATCATGCTCCGGTGGTGCAGCGGCAGCAGGAGGCCCCATTAGCTAAAGTGGTGCCACAGGTTAAGAACAGTTTCATGTTAAGAATGGACCTCCAGAACGAATTAAGATCTTAACCCGAGGTAAGGTAAAGGTAAAGGGACCCCTGACCATTAGGTCCAGTGGTGACCGACTCTGGGGTTGCGGCGCTCATCTCGCTTTACTGGCCGAGGGAGCTGGCGTACAGCTTCTGGATCATGTGGCCAGCATGACTAAGCTGTTTCTGGCAAACCAGAGCAGCGCACAGAAATGCCGTTTACCTTCCCGCCGGAGCGGTACCTATTTATCTACTTGCACTTTGACTAACTTTTGAACTGCTGGGTTGACTGGAGCAGGGACCGAGCAACAGGACCTCACCCCGTCACGGGGATTCAAACCGCCAACAGTGGTAATCCGAGGTACCACTGTACATTTTCCTGCCTGAGGCAATGGAAGACTTCTTCCCCTCCCTAAATTCCACATACTGCCCCCTAGATAGGCAGTTTAATCGTATTTCAACACTGATGATGGTACAGCATCCTTGGTTGCACCTGTGCACAAGAGGGTAGCTTAGGAGCCCATTGGAAAGGCATCAATAGCAAGAACTGTCAGTCTTCATGGTTTGGGGCAAATATCCAGAGAAGACTCAGCAGGAATCACTTGGGGGACTGCCGCCCTCCTGAGAAGGCATGGCTGAAGTGCAATTTCTGCCGTTTCCCCAATATTAAAGTTCTGTTCTCCACATTTCCACATCAGTTTTTTTTTTAAAAAAAAGTCATCGTGAAAATTAATCGGTATTTTAGTGTGAGCATTGTTTGCAAGTTTGCAAGTTTCCCTAATACAGTGGTACCTCAGGTTAAGTACTTAATTCGTTCTGGAGGTCCGTACTTAACCTGAAACTGTTCTTAACCTGAAGCACCACTTTAGCTAATGGGGCCTCCTGCTGCCGCTACGCCGCCGGAGCCTGATTCTGTTCTTACCCTGAAGCAAAGTTCTTAACCTGAAACACTATTTCTGGGTTAGCAGAGTCTGTAACCTGAAGCGTATGTAACCCGAGGTACCACTGTATAAATAATTCCGATATGTTTTCCCCCGCCCAGTAATACTGTCTGTGCATTTTTATGGACAATTCTCCCTCATAGACACATTTTTGTATTCATTATTTGGTTGCATCACAATATTCAGAGATGCATAAATTGTTTGCATAAGTGTGAATTAGGTGGTTTCACATCAAAATCCAAACAGAACTCTGTTCCCGAGGCAGCTACCTTGATGGTAGGGGCAGTCTTGCTACCCACACACTTACCTATCCCACTCAGTGCTTCACCTGTAGTTGCACAACCTTTTAATAAAAAGGGTAAAGGTACCCCTGCCCGTACGGGCCAGTCTTGACAGACTCTGGGGTTGTGCGCCCATCTCACTTAAGAGGCCAGGAGCCAGCGCTGTCCGGAGACACTTCCGGGTCACGTGGCCAGCGTGACATCGCTGCTCTGGCCAGAGCCAGAGCCAGAGCCGCACACGGAAACGCCGTTTACCTTCCCGCTGGTAAGCGGTCCCTATTTATCTACTTGCACCCGGAGGTGCTTTCGAACTGCTAGGTTGGCAGGTGCTGGGACCGAGCAGCGGGAGCGCACCCCGCCGCAGGGATTCGAACCGCCGACCTTTCGATCGGCAAGCCCTAGGTGCTGAGGCTTTAACCCACAGCGCCACCTGCGTCCCACAACCTTTTAATAGATTGTAAATAACTAATGTTAGGGGTTCTCAGGAGCACAGCATGCAGTGGAGGATGGAAAATTTGCCTCTATTATCCTGTACTGAGTTCCAGATTAAAATTGCTACCCTGTTCACAAGCCACTATTAGTTCCCAGGTGGGAGCGTCCATCATAAATTTAAGCAGGCTGAACTTTTCCCAGCATGTAGATAAGTTCCCTCCAATTTAGCAAATTCACCTGCTTTTTTTAAGGAAATAAAAATAAGTTCTGATGATGATGATGATGATGATGATTTGTATTCTGATTTCAAGTGGCACTCACAGAGGACTCCTTTCCGAGGCTCACTGAGGTCAGATTTTTATTAGGTTTAATATTTGCAACCCACTTTTCCAACAGATGCCATTCATGCAATCAACAATCATGCAAATATGTGGGTTTTTAAAAAAATTGCAGACGTATTGGGAGTAGCTGACCTGGATTGGGACCCTTGTGAAGAGAGTAGGGATTGCATTCAGCTAATCTTTACACAATGAAATTAATCCAGATCTGAGGCCACATGCCTGCTATTTGCACTAGGTGTTCGGGGGGGGGGGGCGGACTCCTGCTTGCTGGAGTTTGCTTAAAACCTGCTTAGCATCAGGCACCCTCAGATCATTTCTTAGCTCCATAGCCTCACCTGTGTTCATTTCTGGTGTTTTGATTTGATGCACATAAATAACTAGAACAAGGCAGAAAGATGGAGATCTCAGTCTTACCTTAACCCAGGCTTCCTCAGCCTCGGCCCTCCAGATGTTTTTGGCCTACAACTCCCATGGTCCCTAGCTAGCAGGACCAGTGGTCAGGGATGATGGGAATTGTAGTCTCAAAACATCTGGAGGGCTGAGGTTGAGGAAGCCTGCCTTAACCCATCCCACACTTTGCCCTGGAGAACCAAAATCTCAACAAGCTCTGAGCCATCATTCCCCACCCCACCCCCAAATATCCCTGGGAAGTGTGGTTTGTCAAGGGTGTTGAGAGTTGCCAGGAGACCCCTATTCTCCTTACAGAATTACAGTTCCCAGCATGGTCTAACAATCAATTATTCAAACCACAAACTGGGCGAAAGATTCCTACATCACAGGGGGCTGGACTAGATGATCCTCATGGACTATTCCAACTCTATGATTCTTCTGAGGAAACTCTGGGAATTGAAGCTTTGAGCACTCTCAGGGCGCTTTTAGTCTGGCATTAGCAGGTGGCTTCAGCCGATTTCTCCAGCCACACCTTTCTGCCTCCAAAGAGAAATGCTGGTCTCCCTGTGTGTCTGAACCCAAGCTGCTGGATGCTGTTGCCACGGCAACCAAGCAACATCCGCTTGATGTGCCAGACTTGTCGCTGTGTCAAATGGGGAATGGGTTGTCAAAGCAGAGGAGCTCTGGAGCATCACAATGACTCATTGGTTTGTTCTTGTTTTGATTATGTATTTTGTCTTATCATTTTGTTGTGAAGCGCCCTGTGATCTTTGGATGAAGGGCAGTATACAAATGTTGTTGTTGTTGTTGCTGTTGTTGCTGTTGTTGTTGTTGTTGTTGTTAGAGTTAGACACTTTGAATTCTGTTTTCCTATTTTGGCAATGCTGTCATATTAAATCTCTTTCCTGTCTTTTCTGCCTTTCAGATCATGGTGTACATGACCGGCGGGACAAAAGTGGTAGATTCGGATTTCAGCCGTCGGCTCAGCTTCCTCTATCCCATGCCTTTCAATAATGTCTCCATTGCAATTAATAATACCAAAGAAGCTGACTCAGGGCAGTACATGTGCACAGTGAACCTCCTCAACAGTGGGAGCGAGCAAAACATTGGACTCATCAACCTTACAGTCCTAGGTGAATTGAGCCTTGGCTTGCTGTGGGTTTGGGGGAACCTGAGGTTAGAGGTATTTCCTACTGTCCCGAGGGCACTAGGCAAGCAGCTACTTACAGCCCTCATTTTAGCACACCAGATTGAGTTCCTAAGAAAATTCTGCATCACAATTTCATATTACAAATGTGCTTAATGGTTGGGCGTAGGTTTTCTTCTTCGCTGGTGGTAACATTTTACAAAGACAAATTTTGAAAATATTTTTAAAACAAAAACGTAGCAACAAGGTTTATCCCCTGTAGTGTCACTAGGGCAATATGAAACAAGGCATTAAGAATCAAAGCAGTCAGGATTTCAAGAGAGGTAGCTGATGTGGACACAGCCCTACAATGATTGCCAATGCTATCAGAATTTGGGATTGACAAATCTGTCAATTTCAGTTGCTCATACCCTAATCCTGTGAACTCCCCCGCCCTTTTTTCTAATGCTCTCATGAAAATGCACATGTGCCTTTGTGTGCATATCTTCTAATATTTGCATCTTTGCATGCAATTTTCCTGCATATAAAGATTTTGTGCACATTATTTTCACTAATGTATGTGTTTGGTGCACACTTTCCCCTAGTACAGTCGTACCTTGGCTTTTGAACAGCTTAGTTCTCGAACGTTTTGATTTCTGAATGCCACAAACCCGAAAGTGACTTTTCCGGTTTGCAAACTATTTTTGGAAGCCGAACGTCCAATGGGGTTTCTGATTGGCTGCAGGAGCTTCCTGCAGCCAATCAGAAGCTGCACTTCGGTTTCCGAAAGTTTTGGAAATCGAACGGACTTCCAGAACAGATTCCGTTCAACTTCCAAGGTACCTGCTTTTTCAGTACACATTTTAGTTGTTGGAGATCTGCACTGCAAAAACGGGGCAAGTGTGAATTTCAAATGACAGTTGCATTTCAGTGCATGGGAGGCACCAAATTAGATAGGTTTGCATTAAAATACAAACTGAATGGATTTCTCCCTCTCCTTATTCAGAACCAGCTGCAGTGTTGTTTGTGGTCAGAAGATGGCAATGTTATAATTTTCCATCTTATTCACCTTCCTTAACTATGGGCCACTTGATACAGATTTGTAAGCCTCATTATTTGCTTTTGCAGTTCCTCCATCCCTGCCAAAGTGTCAGATTCATGGAAGCCCTCGTGTCGGGGGAAACATTACCATGACCTGCAATTCTACTTTTGGCAAGCCTATCCCTAAGTACAACTGGAGACGCACTGGACCCACCGATCAAGTTTTCTTTGAACCTGTGCAAGGTAGGAAATAAATATGTCCATGTGGGAACAGATTCAGAGAAGGGTCACGAAGATAGTTGAGGATGTGCAAAGCAGGTCCTGTAAGGAAAGTTTGGGGAAACTCGGAAGAGAGAGGACTGAGGTGTGGAGGGTTTGGGGATATATAATAATAATAATAATTTATTATTTATACCCCGCCCATCTGGCTGAGTTTCCCCAGCCACTCTGGGCGGCTCCCAATCAGTGTTAAAAACAGTACAGCATTACATATTAAAAACTTCCCTGAACAGGGCTGCCTTAAGATGTCTTCTGAATGTCAGGTAATTCTTTATCTCTTTGACATCTGATGGGAGGGCGTTCCACAGGGCAGGTGCCACTACCGAGAAGGCCCTCTGTCTGGTTCCCTGTAGCCTCACTTCTCGCAATGAGGGAACCGCCAGAAGGCCCTTGGCGCTGGATCTCAGTGTCCGGGCTGAACGATGGGGGTGGAGATGCTCCTTCAGGTATACAGGACCGAGGCCGTTTAGGGCTTTAAAGGTCAGCACCAACACTTTGAATCGTGCTCGGAAACGTACTGGGAGCCAGTGCAGATCTCTCAGAACTGGTGTTATGTGGTCCCGGCGGCCACTCCCAGTCACCAGTCTAGCTGCCGCATTCTGGATTAATTGCAGTTTCCGGGTCACCTTCAAAGGTAGCCCCACGTAGAGCGCGTTGCAGTAGTCCAAGCGTGAGATAACCAGAGCATGCACCACTCTGGCGGGACAGTCCGCGGGGAGGTAGGGTCTTAGCCTGCGTACCAGGTGGAGCTGGTAGACAGCTGCCCTGGACACAGAGTTAACCTGCGCCTCCATGGACAGCTGTGAGTCCAAAATGACTCCCAGGCTGCGCACCTGGTCCTTCAGGGGCACAGTTACCCCATTCAGGACCAGGGAATCCTCCACACCTGCCCGCCTCCTGTCCCCCAAAAACAGTACTTCTGTCTTGTCAGGATTCAACCTCAATCTGTTAGCTGCCATCCAACCTCCAACCGCCTCCAAGCACTCACACAGGACCTTCACCGCCTTCACTGGTTCTGATTTAAAGGAGAGGTAGAGCTGGGTGTCATCTGCTTACTGATGAACACCCAGTCCAAACCCCCTGATGATCTCTCCCAGCGGCTTCATATAGATGTTAAAAAGCATGGGGGAGAGGACGGAACCCTGAGGTACCCCACAAGTGAGGGCCCAAGGGTCTGAACACTCATCCCCCACCACCACTTTCTGAACACGGCCCAGGAGGAAGGAGCGAAACCACTGTATAACAGTGCCCCCAGCTCCCAGCCCCTCTAGACGGTCCAGAAGGATGTTATGGTCGATGGTGTCAAAGGCTGCTGAGAGATCCAGCAGAACTAGGAAACAGCTCTCACCTTTGTCCCTAGCCGGCCGGAGATCATCAACCAGCGCAACCAAGGCAGTTTCAGTCCCATGGTGAAGCCTGAATCCCGATTGGAAGGGATCCAAATGGTCCGCATCCTCCAGGCGTGCTTGGAGTTGTTCAGCAACCACCCGCTCAATCACCTTGCCCAAGAATGGCAGATTTGAGACTGGGCGATAGTTGGCCAAATTGGCCGGGTCTAAAGATGTTTTTTTAAGAAGCGGTTTAATGACCGCCTCTTTCAGCGCGTCTGGGAAGGCTCCCTCACAGAGGGAAGCATTCACCACCCCGCAAAGCCCATCGCCCAGCCCTTCCCGGCTCGCTTTTATCAGCCAGGATGGGCAAGGATCAAGGAGACAGGTGGTCGGTTTCACTCGTCCAAGCAGCCTGTCCACATCCTCGGAGGTAACAGATTGGAATTGATCCCATATAACAGGACCAGACAGAACTCTAGCACTCTCCCGCCCTGGCCCTGCTCCCACTGTGGAGTCTACCTCCTTCTGAATCTGAGCGATTTTATCTGCAAAAAACTTTGCAAAAGCTTTGCAGGAGATCTTGGGGTCCCTACCAGGCCCCGGTGGTACAGGTGGTTCCGATAAACTGCGAACCACCTGAAAAAGTCTCCTGCTGCTGTTTTCTGCAGATGCAATGGAGGCGGCGAAGAAGGCCCTCTTCGCCGTCGCCATTGCCACTTGGTAGGCTCGACGTTGAGCTCTAACCCGTGTCCGGTCTGATTCAGAATGAGTTTTCTGCCACCGGCGCTCTAGCCGTCTCAACGATTGTTTCATCACCCTCAGCTCCGGGGAAAACCACGGGGCTGTCCGGGCTCCATGCAATCGGAGAGGGCGCTTCGGAGCCAGACAGTCAATAGCCTTGGTTAACTCCGCATTCCAGCGTGCCACCAGGGAATCAGCTGAAAGGCCATCAACTTGGGATAAAGCATCCCCTACCACTCTCTGGGGGACGCAGGTGGCGCTGTGGGTTAAAGCCTCAGCGCCTAGGGCTGGCCGATCGAAAGGTCGGCGGTTCGAATCCCTGCGGCGGGGTGCGCTCCCGCTGCTCGGTCCCAGCGCCTGCCAACCTAGCGGTTCGAAAGCACCTCCGGGTGCAAGTAGATAAATAGGGACCGCTTACCAGCGGGAAGGTAAACAGCGTTTCCGTGTGCGGCTCTGGCTCGCCAGAGCAGCGATGTCACGCTGGCCACGTGACCCGGAAGTGTCTCCGGACAGCGCTGGCCCCTGGCCTCTTGAGTGAGATGGGCGCACAACCCCAGAGTCTGTCAAGACTGGTCCGTACGGGCAGGGGTACCTTTACCTTTTACCACTCTCTGGAAGCCAATTGGATCCATTAAGTGGCAGGGACGGACCATCCGAATTGGTCCCACCTCCCTGCGGAGGGGAAGGGTTGCGGAGAAGTCCAGTTGCACCAGGAAGTGATCTGACCATGGCACTTCTTTTGTTTCGCTTTTAGTTAATGTCAGATCACCAACATCCGTAGAGGTAAACACCAAGTCTAAGGCATGTCCGTGGCTATGAGTTGGGCCAGACTTATTCAGGGACAGCCCCTTGTAAGGTCGTGTCGGCATGGATGTTAAAATCCCCCAGGACAACCAAGCTAGGTGTCTCCAGGAGCATATCCGCCACAACCTGAAGCAGCTCGGGCAGGGAATCCTTGGTGCAGCGGGGAGGTCGGTACACCAGTAGGAATCCTGTACTGCCCCTATTGCCCAACTTCCAGAACATGCACTCAGAAAACTGGGTCTTCCCAATAGGACGCCTGGTGCAGACTAATGACTTCCTAAAAATCACTGCAACCCCCCCTCCCCGCCCACATGACCTGGGTTGCTGTGCGTAAGAGAAACCTGGTGGGCAGGCAGCGGCAAGGACAGGCCCATCTGCCTCATCCAACCAGGTCTCTGTCACACATGCCAGGTCAAATCCTCCATCCACAATCAGGTCGTGGATGGCAGTGGTTTTATTCATCATTGACCTGGCATTGCACAGCAACACTTTCAGGTCATGTGGGTTTCCCTTGCTGATTACTGTATCCTTCCGGTCAGGACCAGACCTGGAGGCAGGGATAGTCTTCAAACAACGACTAAACCTGCCTCCTCGGTAATGACATGGTCTGGTCTTAGCATAACTCCTCCTCCTGCCCGTGATCACTGAGATCGGGTGTCCCAATACATCTCCCCCTGTGGAACCTGCCCCACCCAATCTATTGGCTGAGGCCCACTCCCAGGCAGCCATGACCCTTCCCCTTAAAAGGCAAAATACAAACTATATAATAATTTAACAGAATAATAATAATAATAAAACAAAACAGAACAAAACAAA
The DNA here is from genome assembly GCF_951804945.1 of Podarcis cretensis. Lineage (NCBI taxonomy): Eukaryota > Metazoa > Chordata > Lepidosauria > Squamata > Lacertidae > Podarcis > Podarcis cretensis. Next base: position 33,163,197 of record NC_137185.1, on the reverse strand, counting down.
ACAAAACAAAGCAAGGAACAATAGTGCTGACTCAGTGCTTATCCCACCCCAAGCAAAAATAAAATAATGAAATAATATAATATTATAAAAAACAACAACCACCATTTAAAGTGCTGCAAATTAAAAGCGATTAAAACATTTAAAACCATTTAAAACCATGGGGAGCCCATGCAATTTGTTGTTGTTTAGTTGTTTAGTCGTGCACTGTTGTTGTTGTTGTTCCGTCGTTTAGTCGTGTCCGACTCTTCGTGACCCCATGGACCAGAGCACGCCAGGCACTCCTGTCTTCCACTGCCTCCCGCAGTTTGGTCAAACTCATGCTGGTAGCTTCGAGAACACTGTCCAACCATCTCATCCTCTGTCGTTCCCTTCTCCTTGTGCCCTCCATCTTTCCCAACATCAGGGTCTTTTCCAGGGAGTCTTCTCTTCTCATGAGATGGCCAAAGTATTGGAGCCTCAGCTTCATGATCTGTCCTTCCAGTGAGCACTCAGGGCTGATTTCCTTCAGAATGGATAGGTTTGATCTTCTTGCAGTCCATGGGACTCTCAAGAGTCTACTCCAGCACCATAATTCAAAAGCATCAATTCTTCGGCGATCAGCCTTCTTTATGGTCCAGCTCTCACTTCCATACATCACTACTGGGAAAACCATAGCTTTTACTATACGGACATTTGTTGGCAAGGTGATGTCTCTACTTTTTAAGATGCTGTCTTAAAATGCTAGTCGTGCACTAGCATTCTGCAAATTTCTTAATGAGTTTTTAAAGTATTTTAAATCCACTCTTTCATAAAATATAACAACCTAGCCTACAACATATAAAACAAATACAGCTGGCCCTTAAATATCCAGAAGATGGAATTGGAGAAATCAGCATGAGATGCTTAATCTCAGTGTCATGGGTTGGGCAAAAGATTTGTGCATTGCAAGGGTGATCCTTGTTGTCACTTCCAGCTCTACAATTGCATGGTTCTATAATAAAACATCAGTACATCCTGCTTGGTTTAAAGAAAAACTCATGTTGTAAAGGCCTGTCTAAAGCACGACAGTATTTAAAAGGCGTTGCAAGGAGGGAGGGACGGTTTTTGATGAATCTGTACTGGAAGGGAGTTCCACAGGGCAGGGTCTACCACTTCGGTCCTTAGTGAAGGTCAACCAAACATAAGGGGTGAGGGAACCACTAGAAGTGCCCCATCGGAGGATCTCAGCGCTTATAGATGGACTATAAGGGCTCAAATGGTCATTAATTAATAAATTTTGTTTATTTCATAAAATTTGTGCACTGCTTAATTGTAAATAAACCGCAAAGCAGTTTACAGAGAGTTAATACCCCTTGCACAGATGAAGGCAAAGACTACATCTAAGGCCCAGGCTTGAGGGGAAACCTGTGGCCCTCCAGATATTGTTGGACTACAACTCCCACCATGCCTGATCATTGGCCATGCTAGCTGAGGCTGATGGGAGCTGGAGTCAGGTTCCCCAAGCCTAACTTAGACGTAAAGATGTTTGAAGTACAGGAGGGGTTCAGCTTTGTCTCTGAATTGACAAATGATGATTTAGCCTTATGCGCAAACACAGCCTGTGTACAGCTGGGCTGGATCTACATTAATCTTCTAAATGTTATTAAATTGAACGTTCTATAAGGTTCAGTGGCAGTTTCCCTTTGTCGGTGGTTCTCCACTCTGCAGCGCCCTCTGATGTCTCATTTTAATAATGCATTTTAACGTTATAAACAACGGGTGTAGATCTGTCCCTGGAGAATAAGGCTTTCCATGGCTACTGGTTGTGACAGCTGAGGCGGTATGCCTTTGAATAACAGTTTCCGGGATTCGCAGGCAGGAGCAAGTGGGTGTTGTGCTCCTGCCCTGCTTGTGTTCTTTACAGAGGCATCTCACACTGTACAAAAACAGCAAGCTGGTCTGGATAAACCTTTGGCCTGACCTAGCAGAGCTCATTCCATGCTTTTAGGACAATATCGCTGGATGAAAAACAAGATCCCAACTGAAATAAGCTGCTGCTCTGAAGCCTTGTTTCTGTTGTAATTTTTGCAGACCGTAAGAGGGGGATTCTGAGGCTAAACAACCTCACGGCAAGTATGTCCGGAACCTACTTCTGCAATGCTTCCAGCGATGCTGGCTTTTCCAGCTGCACCATTGCCCTGGAGGTGTATCCACGTGAGTGCAATCTTGGTTTCACCCTACGGAGCTGCCAGTGAACACTTTGCACGGAAATGGAAGCGTCAAGGGTTCTTAACCCTTCCATACCCAGATTCTTTTCCTGCTGCACATTTTTTACATGACTAGGGAAGGAGAAGAGGGCCTGTGCTGCATTCTGGGGCCAGATCAAGGCTGGATCAACACAGATAGGAAAAACGCTATTAAAACACTATACAGTGAATGTGGCAAACCCGAAATGTATACTTGTGGGTTTCACTATCCGTGCATGCACACAAGCACTCTGCGCACTTCACGCATGCACAGAAGTGTTCTATCATGCCGCGTGCATGCGCAGAAGTGGTGCCCCATGTTGCAGACTTTCCAGGGTACATATGGACCCCTGGAACGAATTAAGTTCGTATCCAGAGGGTTCACTGTATAGCTCCCAATGCAATTTACTGTTGACAACAGATTGCTGCTCTATAGCGCCATCTGGTGTCACATTTTTATAACACATTTTAAACGTTATAATTGACAGGTGTAGCTGAGTCTCTACCAATGTCAGGGACTGGGCAGAGGAGGAATGGTGGAGACCGCCTCCCCAATTTGACCCTTCCAGAGAAGAAGAAGACAGTTCAGAATTACAACAGGGGTTTGAGGGAGATCACGGAGGCAGATGAAGGGAAAAGCTGGGAAATAATGGGAGAGGAGGAGGAGGAGGAGGAGCAGAAGCACTGGTGGGGGCAACACCTGATGGACTCAGAAAGAATTCCAGACACACACACACACACACCTCCCAGACTCCGGCGAGCCTTGAAAGTAGGAGAGCAAAGAGCTCAAAGGCAGAGGGCACATTTCAGCACCCATAGCGATGACTCAAGAGGAAGTGGGAGAGGTGGAGGGGGTGGAGATTCACTTGGGACAATACCATTATTCTGAGAGGCTGCATTCCCAAGCTTCTCTCTGTAAATATTGAATAAAAAGCAGATGGTAAGGCCTTTCCCTTGTCTTGTCCATTCCTGGCAACCTGCTGTGGGGGTTGGTTCCTCTGCCGCCCGACAACTATTCTCAATGGCTGTGTTGTATCTCCACTGTCAGAGGAAGTAATGCTTCTCAAGACGAGTTGCTGGAAACCACAGAAGGGGAGAGCGCTCTTGTGCTCAGTTCCTGCTTGCAGGCTATTCATAGGCATCTCATTGGCAACTGTGAGGACAGGATGCTGGACTAGATGGGCCACTGGTCTGCTCCAGCAGGGCCCTTCTTTATGTTCCTATCAGATTTCCCACGTCTATGATCCTGGAATCTCTTCTCTTCCCACTCTTATTACCATTTTCTGTTTTCTCTCTGCTGTGATTCCCTTTGCAGCGATCAATGGAGCCATGGTGGCTGGTGCCGTCATAGGAGCCCTCATTGGACTTGGCCTGATCATTTTGTTTCCACTCCAGATGCTCTTCTACAGAAGGAAGATGAAAGAATCACAGGAGGAGATGGCCAATGAGATCAAGTGAGTGAAAACGAGGTTCTTAAATTGCAACACAAGGCAGGCAAGTTGTGACCAGACATGACTAAAGAGGCTAAAATCTGTTTGGAAATACTTTTAAACGCAACAGCAGAAGGCCAGTGAACAGATTGCTGTCTATGAAAGAAACAAGTGCAATAATATCAAACAGAAATCAACAACGCATTATACCTGAATGAACCTCAGGGAAGAGAGAAATTGTCCCTTATTTCTCCCTTCCCTGGAATTCATTCGGGTACAGTGCATTGTTGATTTCCATTTGATATTCTTACATTCATATCCACAATAGCTGTTCCATAGTCTAGGCCACCATACCTCTAGAGTTAAGCTAGTAGTTGTTTTCCAGTATTGTGCTAACATATTTCCATCTGCATACATGGAAAAGATTGGTAGCTCCTAAACAGTAAATTATTGTGGTCATCTATAAACAGATTTGGGACGCGGGTGGTGCTGTGGGTTAAACCACAGAGCCTAGGGCTTGCTGATCAGAAGGGTGGCGGTTCGAATCCCCTCGATGGGGTGAGCTCCCATTGTTCGGTCCCTGCTCCTGCCAACCTAGCAGTTCGAAAGCACATCAAAGTGCAAGTAGATAAATAGGTACCACTCCGACGGGAAGGTAAACGGCATTTCTGCACGCTGCTCTGGTTCACCAGAAGTGGCTTAGTCATTCTGGCCACATGACCCGGAAGCTGTACGCTGGCTCCCTTGGCCAATAAAGCGAGATGAGCGCCACAACCTCAGAGTCGGCCACGACTGGACCTAATGGTCAGGGGTCCCTTTACCTTTACCTATAAACAGATTTAATAAAAGCTAGCCCTAGGATCAGGTTACACTACCTGTTTCATAACAGAAACAGGAAACTAAAAAGGTTCTTCCTCTCACTCCTTTCCCCTCACTAGTTCATCTTTTTCTCCCCCCTTCCCCACCTTCACAGGGAAGATGCTGTTGCCCCAAAGACTCTTTCCTGGGCGAAAAGTCCTGGCTCTGATATCGTCTCCAAAAACGGCACCTTGTCCTCCATGAACACGACCCGGGATCACAAACTCTACCCGTCCAAGCCGCCCTCAGACACGGCCTCCATCACCACAGCCACTGGGAGCACGGTGGGCTACAAGCCCCCTTTCAGCAACCACCGCGGCGGGACCCACACACCGACGCCCAGCCTCTCCAGCCAGTCCTTGCCCCTCTACTTCCCGCCCATGGCAAATGGGGTCCATTGCCACCACGCCAATGTGCCAATCCATAGGAACACCCTCCACAGGACAAACGGGGCTCAGCCACAGGCCCCCCGACTACACGAGCCTGCCGCCCCCACCCAAGGGCTCACCTCCTCCACCCTGAGCCGCATGGGGGCCATACCCGTCATGGTGCCTGCTCAGAGCCAAGCAGGATCCTTGGTGTAAGGGCTTGGCGGCACCCTCCAAGTGTTCTAGCAATCCCATGCAATGCAGAGAGGCTGGAAGCACTGGCTCTGGGATGTCTGCCTGCCTGCCTGCCTGCCTGCCTTCAGAGCTCCTGGGTGAGGTTTTGCAGGTGTGTCCTTCGAAGGAGCAGTTTTCAAGGAACCACCATCAATGAGACTTTGCAAAGACTTGTGAGACAGGCCTTTTGTAACACCTTTCAGAACTCTTCCTCTTGGTGCCCGAGTTGTGTCTAGCAGTGGCGGCATCTACTCGAACAAATACCAGTGGGTCTTTGTTTTGCTTTGCAGGATGTGATTCATTCCTTTCTCTCTCTCTCTTATTGGAGGAAGCAGCTGTGCTGGGATTGGCTATCTTGACTTGGGGGAAAACGTGGCAGGGCAGATCTGAAACCTGCAGCCAGAGTGAGGTGCTTTCTTGACCCGCCTTTCCTGGGAGTAGCCCAAAAGGATTGGAGGGCATTGGGTGCTCTGGAGGGAGATGGCAAAGAAATATTGCAGTTTAGGTCAAAGGGAAGAGGGGTATGTGTTCTCTGAACTTGAGTTACCACAGGAAAGCTGCAGAACGACACCTCTCCTTTTTCAAGTTTCTAGACCATGGGAGATTCTTCAGAGTCAGAGAAGGGCTCTGTAGGATATCCAGTGTCATTGGCCACTTTCCATAACTTGGCTGAAGCAGAATGAGTTATGCAAGCAAAGGAAATGTATGCACATTAGTTTGGTTTGCAGAGTGTTCGTAGCTTGTCTCTTGCTGCAGAATTTGTATTATCTCGGCACAGAGCACACCCAGCCCTGAACAAAGAGCTTTGGTAGTCCAGTCTCTGTTCTGAAATTGCTTTTATTATTATTATCTGGAATGGGGGGATGAAATGGGGTGTTCTTCATAGTATTCCAACCTTGTTGGCTAGTGTAGGTGCCACTCAAAATAGCAAGAGCCCTTTGGCCACCTGCAGTTCCCAGTTACTCAGATATGAATGTTGATGTGCAAATTGGATCATTTTCCGTTTGCTATCAAGAGTCCCTGGGAGGGGAGACAAGGCAGGTTAGGCAGAGAGTCTGTGATTTGCTTTGTCACTGAGCAGGAATCCCCCTGCACAAAAGTGGCCAGCAAAGGGAGGGAGGGTTCCCTTGGCTTTTCTGTTCGTTGCCATTTAGGTGACCAACTTTTACTGCTATTTTTAAATAAGGAAAGAAATGCAAGTTTTACAACTGCAAATAGTTTTTATTTTATTTTTTAAAGCTATTTCAAAATTGATTTGCAAATGCTGGGAAGAGTGGGGAGTGTCTGCAATTTCTCTTTGTTTTCTCTGAGTAACCCCTGAATAGACTTTCCCTTCTAAACAGCTTCCTTGTGTCACTGAGCCTCTCCCGTCTCCTAAAAAAACTCCCACAATAACTTGAAGCCCAGTTTTGGATGAATCCTCGCAGTTTTGGCTTTAGGAACGGGGAATATTTGGCTGGTTTCTTCTGCCCCCTTGTGATGCACAGAGGAACTGTACCTGGTCAACAATTCCGCCTTGGGGATCTTCAGTAAGATGTTTCTTCTTCCTGCCCTTCCCAAAAGCTTCTGCAACTAACCTGTATGTAACCTTACATCAGAATATCCTAACAATGGATTCTCTAAGGGCGCCTTCAGTATTTTAATACATATTGTGCAATTATGTTTATTCAATGGACTTTTGATCTTCTGTTTCTTTCTTTTTTATATAAAAGTAGATCTAGCACATAATTTATACTTATAGATATCAACAGGTCTGTGAATCCTGGCTAAAGTCCTCTAACCATTTTCATGCTGGCTAATTTTTTTTAATGGCAATGAGACCCTTCTGTTACATGAGAAGCTAGGATGGCACTGAAATATTTTTATGTACAGTTTGAAAAACATATTATTTTTCATAAATAAAAGTATTTGTTTTTTATATTTAAAAAAAACTTTGGGGAAAGTGTTTGTTTCTGTGGCCTGTTGTGTATGAAAGCAGTTCCACCTTGAAGCAGATTGCTTTATTCATTTTTCTTACTGTATGTATTTATTTTAAATATTCAGGGTAAATGACCTTGAAAGGTGTCTGACATAAAACTGCAACCATATGATTTCAATAAGAAACCATGCTTTAAGAGGGCAATTGAAAATAATTCTGAACCCAGCTGAGCAAACTGCAAAACTAACTAAACTATCAAGGAATCGCTTAAAGATCCTAGAATGGTACTGGCAGGTATTAAAAACAGCAGGAATTTAAAAAGATGGATTTGGGAAGGCTGAGGTGAAAAGAAAAGTTTTCAACAAATATCGACAATCTAACATTGTTGGCACAATGTTGCTAAAAGTGTATGTGACCAGGTTGGGATTTAGCTGGAGAGACAGCTTCTCAAATGCCCTGGTCTGGAACTGCACAGGGTTTTATATACCTGTAGCAAAACTTTGAATCTAGCACAGTAGCAAACTGGCAGCTGTGACACTGGTAGGACTGTGGTCTAAACCCCTGAGCCTCTTGGGCTTGCTGATCAGAAGGTCGGCAGTTCAAATCCTCACAATGGGGTGAGCGCCTGTTGCTCTGTCCCAGCTTCTGCCAACCTAGCAGTTCAAAAGCATACCAGTGCAAGTAGATAAATAGGTACCATTGTGGTGGGAAGGTTCCCATGCACTCTGGTTTCCGTCACGGTGTCCCATTGCACCAGAAGTGGTTTAGTCCTGCTGGCCACATGACCCGGAAAGCTGTCTGCGGACAACGCCAGCTCCCTTAGCCTGAAAGTGAGATGAGCGCCGCAACCCCATAATTGCCTTTGACTTAACTGTCCAGGGCTCCTTTACCTTTTTTATTACCTTTTACAACACTTTTAACAGGGGTGTCATAAGTTGTCCATAGGTTGCCCCAGAGAACAGCCACACAGGAGAGTTTTATGCCAGCCACAGCTTCCTAACCAAAGGAAGCCCCAGCATTTTGCAGTTATTGGGTCCAGAAGCTACTAGGACTTAGACCACCGTTGTGGCTGGCATACCAGCCAAAGCTGACAGCAGGTACTTCTGCACACACATAAGACCTTCAGCCTCCAGAGGCAATGCTGAATCAAGGAGCAACCCCAAAGCTGCGCCCCTGTTCTTTCAGAGTGAGCGCAACCCCATATAGAACAAGCAAACGGGCAATTTCCCCGACCTAGGCACACTCAAATGCAGAGCATCCATCTCGCTGGGATTCAGGTTATTGGCTGTCATCCAGTCCATTACCTGAGTCCAGTCGCAGGTTCAGGACTTTCACAATGCCACCTGATCCAGATGTCACAGATTCGAACTCATAACCTTAGGTATGATGCCAAAATGTGTCAAGTCAAGTTTCATGTTGCACCCATGTCCACTGTAATAAACGAAAATCTGCCCTTATTCCCTTATGGGGGACACACGAGCCCTTACAGAGTCCTTTGCAGGTTCTCCATCGGTCGGAGAAAATAGCAGAGGTCGAACAGAATATTGAGAAGCAAAGCAGCTAGTAAGCCTGATCTTTATTGAACTGTTGCAGCAGGAGGAGAAGGAGGACTTCGAACAAAGGTGTGCCCGCCCTTATATAGACATTTTAAATTGCCCACCCTGGAGTTCAAGACCACCCCCAGAAACATCATACATACATCACAGAAGGGGTGTAGCTCAAGACAGCTCCCCAGACATATCATACCTACATCACAGAAAGGGCGGTCTACAACAGAAATCTGAGTGCCTTGTTTATCTCCTGTCGTTGTTTATCTCCTGTCTGACAGGTTACCTGTTAATGCTTACTTAATTGGATACCCTGGGGAGCCTGGCCAGTCTTTTGTAGTGACATGTGCTTAGTTCCTGAGCCAGGTCACAGGCTCACACTATTCATACACAGATATACCCTTAAGACAGGTTTTGTGAATGAAAAGACATTGGGGAGGCTTTTCCATTTTCCTTTGACCTTGCAGAGAAAACATTTGGTCAGCTTGGGAGTCAAAATGGCTCCAGGACTGCCCTCCTGTGCTGCCTCAGACATGTGGCCCATACATCTATGTATGTGTTTGCCTGGCAAATCCATGAACATTTATTATATATATATAATACCTTAATTTTTTATTTCACCACAAACAGCCAGTCTTGCAACAGCTAAATGTCCAGGTAGCATATTTTGTGCTCTGTGGAGAAATTTGGTAAGATGTGCTAGGACAGTGGTTCCCAACCTTTTTTTTGGGGGGGGCATGCCCCACCTAAGCATCTCAAAAATCCTGACACGCACACCCCTCCCCCAGTGATATATAATCCTTATTATTCAAAAAGTGAACTCCTATTCACATGGAGGAAGTCTAAAAGGCCATTAACTTGGTCTAAAGATTATCAAATTGCCCCCTTAAAAATTAAATTGCCCCCTCCCCATGTTAGGAATCACGACGAAAGGTGCCCTGTTCTCAGCTTATCTGGAGAATAGTGTTTGTGCTGGGAAGGTGCCGCCCGATTCTTTTGACAGCTCTGTTAATAATTAATCTCCCAGTCTGATCTGTATTTCCTTTGCAGAGTCAATAAACGGAACTTTCTGTTGCTTCCAATTAAAAAAAACCCAGATGTATCACTGAAGCCTGCATTTATGCGTAGGAGTCGAACAGCCATCTAGTTAAGTTCAGGAGCATGCAAATGGATGATTCAGTTTAATAACTTCACTGCAAGGGTGGGGACTTAATATTGTAAGCAGGTCATTCAAACATTGCAATCAGGTGCTGGCAAGAGACTTTTTGGGGGGGTTTCCCCCCAACAATGGATTTTTCTGGGAAGTGTAACTCCAGATTAAACAGAGACAACCATGGATCTGGCCAGTCCAGCCAGAGTGGTCCAGTGTGGTCAAAAAGTGGGACGGTCAGCTCCTGCAAGGTTTAAAGAGCAGCACAGGGGTGTTTGCAAAAGGGCTTTTAAACAGCCCCACGACACACTTGCGCACAAAGGAACATCTGCATGCTGCCAAACTGCACAGGGGAAGCAGCACTGAGTTGCTGGTGGCAGCCTCCTGAATCCACTCATTCAGACTGGCCACTGGATCTGTGGAGCAGAAGATGACTTCCTCGTTCAAGCAACAACTTCTTCCTGAGCTCTGGTGCCTTCCTGTATCCTTGCTGTCCTTTAGTCCTGACAGCTGTCTTGCTCCTGCTTACTGACTACTAGTTTGTCCCATACCTCCTGACTCATGTCTACCTCCCAGCCATGGTCCAGCCCTGACATCTAGATGCCACAAAGCTGACAAGGAAAAGGCCAGAAGGACCTTCCAGGGGAGGAAGTTTCACTGTCTGGGTGCTGCAACCAAAGAAGTCCTGATCCATGTTTTCAGCAATGATGCTTCTGGTGGTGACAGGATGCAGAGCAGATTCAAAACACCACAGTGGACAGGTAGGGTCATGTCAGAGCAGATGGTTCACAAATGATTTAGGACAGGGATCAGGAACTTGTGGTGCTCCAGCTCTTGCTAGACCACAGCTCCCCTCATTCCTGTTGGTTGGGGCTGATGGGAGTTGTTGTCCAACAAGATCTGGAGGACCACAAGTTCCCCATCCTTGATTTAAGGCTTTCGAAGTGCACTTTGAATTAGACTCGGAACCAGGCCAAGAGCCAATGCAACTAAAATGATAATAGAAGAACATCCTCAAGAAAACATCTGCCTTTGGACCACAGCATCCTGTAACTGCTTTCTGACTGTTCTTCAAAGGCAGTGTGCATTCAGATAGTCAAACCAAGCTGCAGTACAATAAAGGGGGCAGCTGGTGTCACCAGCTGAAATGTTTAAGCAATCAGGATTTCATTTGTTGCCTTATTGGGGAGGAGGTTTGAGGGTAGGATCGGAGTAAAGTTTTAAATTGTTGCAAAGCTCCATGTCTCATGACATCACAAGCACAGGCCAATCTGAGCCCTGCACATATAACTTCAAATGGCAACTAGGAGAACCAATTTGCCCTGTATAACGTGAAAGTGATGAGTCTTGTCTTTCCAGACTGCAGCAACTCCTATCTCTTTCTGTCTCTTGTACATCTGTTACTTTTTCCTTAAAGAGAAGTTATATCCCAATTTTTCACTGTTGGTTTGGGTGAGAGGTACAAGAGCTCGTGATATTTCTCTTCCTAGGTTACCTCTTGTCCATCACAGAGGATGCAGCTACTTGGACTCTGGAAGATCCCCATAAGGACTAAACTGAATGCACACACCTGGCCCAATCACAGGTGTGTGTGTTTTAAATCATCTGGATTCCAACAGTCTCCTATCAAAATGTGGGGTCAGATTTATGTAACGTTGGGTGTACTGGGTAAACTCTTGAGAGTTCTTGAGCGATGTCTGCATTTCCCTTGTCTCGTCAATACATTTTAAACATTTTGCACCTTGCTTTCCCATGTCTGCATGACAACTTGTTCTTTGAAAATGAAATAATCAAAAGATTGGCATAAAAAATTCGAATAACAATTAACTTAAAAACACACACAGAGAGAGAATGCAAATTAAATAGTGAAGATGTGTGTAGTTGTGTCAGCAAAATACTTGGAATTGGAAAAGGCTTGGAAAACAAAATCATTTCACTTTGCTCCTAGAGACCTTTTATAATAGGCAACTAATAAAGGAAATTAATGTTTGCAATAGTGATATACCATAGTTCATTTCTCCACCTTTCCACATCAGGTTGTATTTATATATATATATATATATATAAATAAAAGTCATCGTGAAAATTCACCAGCAAATGTCTCCTAATATACAATGTTTTGGCAAAGCAATTTCCCCTAATATGATGCATTTTTTGTGTTATTGTCACTGATATAAAGTATGCTTTTAAAGGCACACTATATGCATTTTTGCGCACAGTCCTTGGCTGTACTGCAAAATTCAGAGAAGTGTAGATTTTGAAGAATGTGTTTCAGTTCACATATTGCTTGGGAAAGCACAGTTTAGGTAGTGCTTTTTTCCGGAGGTACTCAAATGTACACAGTACCAGTACCTCTTTTTGTTGTAGTTATAAAGTGTGGCAGATACTGTAACAACTTCACGGTGAGTACCGGAACCTATTTTTCTAGAAAATAAAAGCACTGGGTAGGTACACCTTTACAGGCAAACTGAACTGAATTTTTCCTCCATCCTTTGTGTGAACTGCCCCTAAGCTGCAGCCAGCACTAAGGAGAAACATCTCCACCCTTTCGCATCAAGGGAGGCTCTTGTGCTTGAGGGTGGTTCAGAACTTACGTCTCGGCTGTTTGTTTTAGCTCACGTACGAGATAAAAAACAGTCCTGCTTAGTCTCAGTAGAGTTTCAGCTTTTGCACCAAAAGTCACAGCCTCCCAGCAGAGCAATGGCTCTCACGGTGATTTTCCTGACTCCCTCCATCTCTTGCAGCCTGATTCTCATCTCAATCTTTGGTGAGTACCTAAGATAGTAGCATACATAAATGACCTTTTTTTGACACCTGGGAACATCTAACCAACACCAACCCGACAAAAACGAAACTAAGGAACCTGCTTCCACCACATTCCTAACTCTCTGGAGAGAAAGGCTGTAGACCTATACCCACATGCCTGGGTGCAAGTCCCATTGAACTCACTGAAACTTACTTCTGAGTAGACCTGCCTCCACTTTCGGTTACAACTCCCCCACCCCAATTTTCTACATTTTAGCAGCATAAGTGTGGGAGGGCGGGGAGTCTTTTAGTTGTCACCATTGTTAAACAACTCAAAGTCAGAAGTCCTCGAAGATCTACTTCATTTTATTTTTTAAAAATATATATCTTTATTAATTTAAAATAAATACATTTATGAGAAAACAGACGTACATACAAGTAAACAAACATACAATCAAACAAACGAATAACAGAAAAATCAAACAAACCACCACACTATAAGATACAAGAAGATTAATATAATTATCATCATATATACTACTGATACTGAACACAATTATAAAACTTATAGAGAAGAAATAAAAAACTGACTTCCCATTAATCTCACTGTACTTTATCTATCCATTACTTTATACCGCACAGTTACATATTTCTTATATAATTTCTTTTTACCTCCCTACAAACTTATATTTATACAATACAGGGATCAGTCTAATTCTGCCAAGATGTTTCCTTTTATTCCATAGTTTTCTAAATATTCTTTAAAGATTCCCCAATCCTTATAGACTTTTTGTTTTGGTTGGCTTCTTACTCTTCCTGTCGCTTTCGCTAGCTGCAGATATTCTACCATTAGGATTTGTCAATCTTCCGTGTTGAGTATTGTGTTTTTCCAATTTCTTGCTACTAAAATTCTGGCCGCCGTTATTCCGTACACGAACAATGTTCTTTTCTCACAGTCCTCGCAGATCTACTTCAATTCAGTTCAAAAAGTCCTTGCAGATCTGCTTCAATTCACCCAGAGATTTGCCCAGTCGTAGCATACATGACTGCTGCAATCGTAACAACACTTATCAGAGACCATTATGCCCTGAACTAACCGGGAGACTCAGGAATCAAGAAGATAAGGACTTTAAAAAAGAATGGGGAAATTTTTATAATTTATTTAGGAGACCATTGTAAACAAATTAAAACTTTAGCTGGACTATTAAGATTCATTTGTAAAGTAACAAAAATTATAGATAATTCATGAGTACAAAAAGTATGGAAAATGGACTGATATGTAATTGTAAATATTGGTATAAGGACCCATGTAAGGGATGAGAGGAAGTTTGGAGATTCAGAGAACCTCAGAGAATGGTTATTTAAATACTTTTGCTATAAATTTGTATTTGTAAAAAACCAATAAAAAATATTTCATATAAAAAAGAGACCATTGTGTCCTGAAAACCACAGGACTTGCTTCCTATCACTAACCATGCAAAGGGCTTTAAGTATCTGAGAATGGGCAGGGCGATACCTGTCCAGATTATAAATGTGGCTGAGTATCTTTGCGTCATGGCTAATCTACAGGAACCACATCAATTCTAAAAGTAAACCATCTAAAGCCGTTTATGGTTAGTTTACTAGGTACATCAGAGGTGGGGAACCATGAGCCAAGGCATCCAACACAGCCCTGTAGGCATCTCTATCTGGTCACTGGGATAGTTGCTTGGCAATATCATCTCCCCAAGCCAGATTGCTCACTGGTACTGCTCCTTCTTCAAGCAATTTTTGCCCGGCTGGAACGTGTCCCTCAGCTGGGACGGTGCCTTGTGCTTGCATGTGTGTCTGGATTTTGCAGATGTGAAGAACCTTTGGCCTCTGGATGTTGCTGAACGACAACTCCCTCCACTGCTGGCCACTGGCTTTATTTGCTGAGGCTGATGGGAGTTGTAGTTCAGCACATCTGGGGAGCCAGAGGTTTTTTCATCCCTCTACTGCAGGGATAGGGTGAGTTGAACAAGCAACCTGAAAGTGTGTTTAGAAGTTTCTTGATACAGGATTTACAAAAAAACAAAAACAACCAGAGATATGAAGATGCTAACAATCCAGGGATGCGGAACCTGGGCCCCTATTATTATTAATTATTATTATTAAATTTATATACCGCCCTTCATCAAAAGATCTCAGGACAATTCACAGAATAAAACACAAAATAAAATACCCTACAAGTGTTGCTGGACTAAAACTAACCCCCCTGTGTACCAAAGACTGCATCTGTGAGTTAGGAGACATGGAGGACATTCAACACTATTTGTTACAATGCCCTTTATATACATCCCCTAGACAAAAATTCCTCGATTACACCCTTTGCTCTCTTTCCAACCGACCTCCCCTTGAGCAAATCTCTAGCCAAACTTACCAAACTTAAAACCATGGAGAGACCTGGTCTGAATAGAGACATTGGATTCTTATCTCATTATACACGATAAAGCTATTTTTGGCCATCTCATCCCTTGCTTTTTCCTGTAAGACCAATTGCAATCGTTAACAGTCGTCAACAGGTTTACCACACCTATCAGCCAATCACCCATTCCCACCAACCTTCTGAGTGATACCCCTCCCCACCCTCTCACTTTATATAAGGGTCTGGTGACTTCTGTTTCCATGTATCTGAAGAAGTGTGCATGCACACGAAAGCTCATACCAAGAACAAACTTAGTTGGTCTCTAAGGTGCTACTGGAAGGATTTTTTTATTTTTATTTTTTGGGTTTCGACTATGGCAGACCAACACGGCTACCTACCTATATCTAGTATTTATTAGTGCACAAGTTGCAAAATTTGCCTTGGCTGCAATTAAGTTGAGAGCTAGGCACCAAGGCAAGTATCATAAGGGGGGAGTGTGAGATGTGGAGTGCTTAACTTATGCAGGTGTGATTTTGGCATTTTTGTATGTTTGCTTTGCTGTTGTTGTTGTTCAGTTTTAAATCAATTATTTGTATTCTATACATTGTGATGGCTTATAGCTTTTACCGAGGGACGCGGGTGGAGCTGTGGTCTAAACCACAGAGCCTAGGGCTTGCTGATCAGAAGGTCAGCGGTTTGAATCCCTGCGACGGGGTGAGCTCCCGTTGCTCGGTCCCTGCTCCTGCCAACCTAGCAGTTCGAAAGCACGTCAAAGTGCAAGTAGATAAACAGGTACCGCTCCAGCGGGAAGGTAAACGGCGTTTCCGTGCGCTGTTCTGGTTCGCCAGAAGGGGCTTAGTCATGCTGGCCACATGACCCAGAAGCTGTACGCCAGCTCCCTCAGCCAGTAAAGCGAGATAAGCGCCGCAACCCCAGAGTCATCCGCGACTGGACCTAACGGTCAGGGGTGCCTTTACCTTTATAGCTTTCAACAATAAATATAGCATTCATTCATTCTGCACTAAAACACCCAGTCATTCCTAGCCTGTGCCTATGCTGCCTGGAGTCAATGGAGGTTGAAATCCCAACAACATTGGGGGGGGGGGGCACAACTTCCTCTGTAGTAATCCAAGAGATGAAATGATCAAACTGGTGAGCTTCTTTTTTCGTTTCCCCTGCAGGCTGTGGGGAGTGTGTGGAGGTGACAGTACCACAAGATCCAGTCATGCAGCGGAGAGGTTCGAGTGTGGAGCTGCCGTGTCATTACAAAACATCTGTCGACAAAAACTTTGTGCTTGAATGGAGGTTTGCCCCTGGCTCAACTCCTCCTGACCAAGGGAAACAGGTGAAGGGGTTGGGGGCCGTGGTGTGACCCATAATGAAAGTTGCGTAAGGAGAATGTATTGATCTCAACCAACCTAACCTTGAAGTTAAAAAAAATGGAGGGGAAGAGGACATTCTGCTTAAACTATGGGCTTCCTATTGTCCTACTCCTTTCTTACAGGGAAAACCACTCTTTAGTACTCAGTCAGAGCAAATAGCAATTTGGGTTTTCTCCTGATTGCCATTTGCTCTGATTTAGCACTTAAGGGAGGGTTTTCCCTGAGGAGGGAGATAGGCAAAAGGAAAATTACTTGGAACAGTGTCTACAAATTGGAGGTCGAGCAGAAAACTGTGGATGAACCCTTTGTCTGAAATTTGTTGAGGTTGCAACCTTACACACTCTAGGGAGTAAGGCCCACTGAAAACAGTGGGACTAACTTCTGAGTACACATTCACAGGGTTAAGAATGTAAAGAACTAGAGCTATAAACAGAAACTGCTAAAATTACCCAACTCCCAAAAGGTTTGGCTGGATAAGATTCAAGAGATTTCTCAGATGCCTAAGTTCAGAGTCAGGCTCTTCTCCAGCTGATCAACAGGAAGAGAAGACAAGCTGCATTTAGCAGATGAGATGGGAAGTTCTAGCATTGGAGTCAGGCTCTAACTCCAAGAAGTGGTCCTCTGGGCAAACTGCTAGAGTAGCAACAGCGTTTTCACAGCAGGTGTAATGATGTAATCTGCTAGAGCTGCATTTATTTGCGAGTTCTTGTGAGTTTCAGGATGGTAGTAGTGATAGGTTAAAAAAAAAAAGGTAAAGGACCCCTGGACGGTTAAGTCCAGTCTAAGACAACTATGGGGTTGCGGCGCTCATCTCGCTTTCAGGCCGAGGGAGGCAGCGTTTGTCCACAGACAGCTTTCCAGGACATGTGGCCAGCATGACTAAACCACTTCTGGTGAAACAGGACACTGTGACGGAAACCAGAGTGAACGGAAACACCTTCCCGCCCCAGTGGTACCTATTTATCTGCTTGCACTGGTGTGCTTTTGAACTGCTAGGTTGGCAGGAGCTGGGACAGAGCAACAGGAGCTCACTCCGTCGTGGGGATTTGAACCACTGCAAGCCCAAGAGGCTCAGTGGTTTAGACAACAGTGCCACCCACGTCTCAGTGATGATAGAGGGCCAGTGTAGCCTTGGCTGGTACATGATCCCTCTCTTTGGAAGGATAGGCAGAGGCATCAATTGGTCCAAGGTCACCCAGTGCCCCTCATGACTGATCAGGGATTTGACCGCAGGTGTCCCCAGCTGAAGTCCAACAGGCTAACCATGATTCCGTCCTTTGTTAGCTCGCTATTCTACAACCGCCACTTGATCCTTATAGAATGGGTATTAGGTTGTGCAGTGATGTTCTTTGGGATTATATCTAGGGGCTTGTTCACACATTACACTGAATGCAAACATAAGCTGTCCCCACACATGCTGATGTGTGAAAGTGTGTACACTAGTTTGTTTCTACAGCTCAGCGATTGTGTACACAGTTAGACACTACTGTACTCTCGTTGAATGCATACAGCTTTAAACAGTCACAGCATTCCCCCAAAGGATCCTGGGAACTGTAGTCTGTTATGGGTGCTGGAAGTTGTTAGGGGGTCCTTATTTTCCAAGTGGTTTAACAACAACAACAACTTATTTATACCCTGCCCATCTGCCTAGGTTTCCCCAGCACTCTGGGTGGCTCCCAACAGGATATTAAAAACACAATAAAACACCAAACATTAAAAACTTCCCTAAACAGAGCTGCCTTCAGATGTCTTCTAAAAGTCGGATAGTTGTTTATTCCCTTGGCATCTAATGGGAGGGCGTTCCCCAGGGCAAGTGCCACTACCGAGAAGGCCCTCTGCCTGGTTCCCTGTAACTTCACTTCTCGCAGTGAGGGAACCGCCAGAAGGCCCTCAGAGCTGGACCTCAGTGTCCGGGCTGAATGATGGGGGTGGAGATGCTCCTTCAGGTATACTGGGCCAAGGCCATTTAGGGCTTTAAAGGTCAGCACCAACACTTTGAATTGTGCTCAGAAATGTACTGGGAACCAGTGTAGGTCTTTCAGGACCAGTGTTATGGGGTCTTGGTGGCCACTCCCAGTCACCAATCTAGGTACCGCATTCTGGATTAGTTGTAGTTTCTGAGTCACTAAATTTCTCTTCACAGGGAACTCTGGAAATTGTAGCTCTGGGAGGGGTATCAGGGTCTCCTAGCAACTTTCAGAACCCTTAACAAATGACAGTTCCCAACTTTCTTTAGGGTGCCACAACTGTTTTACTAGTATAAGAAATGTGTGGCACAGATGTAGCAAGGCCATAATCTGTCATAGCTGCCTATGCGTAATATCCACTATATGTATCTACTTGAAGTTAGTCCCATTGATCTTAATGGTGTTAACTTTCAAATAAGCATGCTTTGGATAGCAGCTTTATTTCAACTTCCAGCACATGATTCAGTTACAGCTTGTACATCAGGGATGGGGAACCTGATGTTGTCCAGATGGGTGGCAACACAACCCAAGATCCAGGTGGAGAACCATAGCTGGAGGGCCACAGGTTCACCAGCCCATGCTAAAAGTGTCTTTCCTTCAAGTAACCTCATGGGTTCATCAGCGGGTTAGGGATACACCCAGGTATCTCTGAAGAGGTGCCTGTTTCCAGCGGAGCCTCCCTTCTCTCTACAGATTCTGTACTTCACAAATAATAAGCTGTACAAACCAGGCTCCCAGAGTGAACGGCTAAGTCTCCTTCAAGATCTTCCCACGTTGGGTGATGCTTCCATCCAACTGACTGACTTGCATGCATCCGATGCCGGCACCTATATCTGTGAGGTGAACAATCCCCCGGACTTCTATGGAACGAGCATTGGGCTCATCCAGCTCACAGTTTTAAGTAAGTCCCATTTCCCTTTTAACATTGATGAAATATACTCGGAGTTGAGAGTGGGTTTCATGCTCTTTATTCAGCTCATAGTGGTGAGGAGGAATGGAAGTTCCCCCAGAATGTCTGCTTTATATACATTATTTACACAATGGGTCCCACGAGATTGGCTAATTCGGGGATTCTCCTGTAGGTCAATCAGGTTGCAGATTCACTTCCACCTGGAGCTGGATTGGGTGACTCCTGTGGACCAATCAGACTGCTGCAATCTGGGTCCTATTGTTCTAGGACCAATCAGACTGCTGCATTCTGAATCCTATTGTTCTAGGACCAATCAGACTGCTGCATACTGAATCCTATTGTTTTAGGACCAATCAGACTGCTGCATTTTGGATCCTATTCAGCTCAGTACATAACAATTGAATAGAAGGGACGCAGTCCTGCAACCATGCTGAAAGCAGGCCAAACGTTTTGTCTCCGTTTCCCCAGAGGGCAGGGTGGGGAATGGGTTTAAGTTGGGTTTAAGTTAACCCACTTGGTTGAATGGGTTTAAGTTGCAGGCAGTGAGAACTTGGTTATGTATAAGGAGAAATGTATTCAGTTTAAGAGCAGTTTGCCAAGGGAACCAGTTACCTAGAAGGATGGTGGTTCTTAATCTCCAGAGGACATTTTCAAGCATAATCTGGACAAACATCTGTTGGGGATGCTCTCACCCTAGGACTTCTTTTAGATCTATGACTCTATGGCTGCATAAACACCATACATTTAAAGCATATTCTCTCCCCCCCCCCAAACCCTGGAAACACCCCTCAGAGTGTGTTGGGTTTCCATGGGAAGGGGTACATCTGAAAGCCCCCAGTCCCTTTCTCCCAGCACACAAATAGCCAAGAACACATGATTGTTCAGTTTAACATTTATTGCAATGATACATCACATGCTCTTCCCTACTGTTTAAAGTGGTATGATAGTGCTTTGAATGTATAGTGCGGATGGGGGCCCAGGAGCATGCCTTCAAGGGGGCTTTGTCCGTTTTGAACCACTTCCTTTTTTATATAATATTTTTAATAAATTTTCAACAAAAATAACCAAAGTAAAAGACGCACAATAACAAACACAATAACAACCACAAACAAAGAAAAATACACACAAAAACAATGTCAAATCCATAAAATGGGATTTTCTGAATCCCGGGTCTTCTGTCCCCCCCTCCATCCCTGGTCCCTTAAATTTTCTTTTCAATTGCATATCATTTCTACTCCAAATTATTATTATTTGACTTCAGATTTCCTGTCCTATTTCTAAAATTACAAGTGTTCTTAAAATCATGCCAATGTATTAATTAACCTGTTTACAATACTTTTGCAAATACAAAATAAACATTTCCCATTCTTTTTTAAATTTCTCGTTCTCTTGATTTCTGAGCTTTCCAGTTAGTTTCGCCATTTCAGCATAGTCCATTAACTTGGTTTTCCAGTTTTCTTTAGTCGGGGCTGCTTCCTCTTTATGACTTATGTCTGATATATCTCTGTAAAATTTTAATTTGAAAAACCAAATAAATAAATTTAAAGGCAAACTGTACAATTCTATGATTCTATGTGTCCTGGCACTGAATTATCTCTCTCTCCCCCCCCCCCACAACAGTGCCTCCATCCACTCCGGTGTGCAAAGGGACCACTTCTGCTTCCGTGGGTTCAGATGCCCGCCTGACCTGCAATTCTTCCGAAGGCGTGCCTTCACCAACTTATTCCTGGACACGGCTGGATACCAAGACTCCGCTACCTCTGTCCAATATGGTGCAAGGTAAGTGAATAACTGCTCTCTTCAGATACATTACTATTAAGGAACACTTTGGAAAAGGAAAACTGCATTGGTGCAATTTTCGTTCTTACCAACAGGGTAATGCAGATAGATGTGTAGGGACATGGGTGGCACTGTGGTCTAAACCACTGAGCCTCTTGGGCTTGCCGATTGGAAGATCGGCGGTTCAAATCCCCGCAACGGGGTGAGCTCCCGTTGTTCAGTCCCAGCTCCTGCCAACCCAGCAGTTCAAAAGCACACCAGTGCAAGTAGATAAACAGGTACCACTGCGGCAGGAAGGTAAATGGCATATCTTCTTGCACCAGGTCATTGAGGACCACTTGCTTTTTAAAATTCTCCCATATATACAGAACTCTCTGTGCACCTTTTGCAGACCCTCCAACGGTCCCTATTTTCCAGGGATAGTCCCCGATTTACAGAAGTCATCCCAGTTTCTGATTCAGTTCCAGAATGTCCCACTTTTTTCTTAGGACGTCCCTATTTTCACCCGAAAAGTGTTGAAGGGTGTGGAGTTTTCTGACCACCAAGCCATCTGTAGGTAGCCTTGCATAGGTTTTAAAAAATGTTTTGTTATGTTTTTATATATGTTGGAAGCTGCCCAGAGTGGCTGCAGCAACCCAGTAAGATGTGTGGGGTGTAAACAGTAAAATTAGTATTATGGAATAGAACACCCCTATTTTCATTGGAGAAATGTTGGAGTTTATGCTTTTGGCCTGTTATCTGCAGGTTTCCCCCTCTGCTTCAATAATATTTCATTATGTTCCTATCATTTTATGTAATTGTATTTTTTATAAATTATTTTAAAAAAATAAAAATAAAGCATGTTTTACAAAACAAAATATTTAAATAGCTACCGTCCTACTGGTAGGACAGAGTGGGGAGCCACAGGAAGGAAACGAGGTCAGAAGGGGGCCATGGTCGGAAAAAGGTTGGGAAGCACTAATCAAATGGGGTGCCACGTTGAATTCCTCCAAACGAACTGGGTCCAGCAATATATATTTTTAAAATCATTTTTATTCGATTTTACAAATACAGTGGTACCTTGGTTCTCAAACAACTTGGAACCCAAACATTGCAAACCCGAAAGTAAGTGTTCCAGTTTGCGAACTTACTTTGGAAGCCAAACATGCTCCATTTTGAATGTTACGCTTCCGATTTGAGTGCCACACCTCTGTTTTGAGTGTTACACTGAGGTCTGTCTGTTTTTACTATTTATTTTGCGTTTTTGTTTTTGCGGCTTTTTTTTGTTTTGTTTCTGTGACTGTGTGGAACCAAGTTCAGCTACTGATTGATTGATTGATTGTGTGACTGCAGTATATTGTTTATTGCTTTCATTTTATGGATCAATGGTCTCATTAGATAGTAAAATTCATGAGGGGGCCCACTAGGGGGCGCATAGGAAGATGGCCGACAATAACATCTCTCCGACCCACGGGAGGTATTTGGAGGCTATGTTGGGAGTAATTAGCCTCCCTAAACCCACTCAAGATGGTGAGTGGGGCCGTATGCCTGCTGTGCCCGATACCACCCCTGAATTTTTGAGGGGGATGGGGGCATTAGGCACAAAACCCTCCCGTGGGTCGGCACTCCTGGACGCCATCTCTGACCTGCGCCACTAGCTGCGAGAACTTCAAAAGAAACGATTTGGCATGAAGGAAACGCACATACTTCAGGAAATGAGGAGGAGTGAATACTGCAACAAAGAGGTCTCTGGAAAAACAAGATTTAATTTATGAGAAGATATGTCAAGATACGGTATGGCAAAGACTGATGGGGGAGGGGGAAAAACATTTTATTTTACTTATGTGATTAACCCCAAGAATCCCCTCCCTTCAAGAGTCAAAAGCCAGAAATGAGGTTTTAAGGACTTAAGCTGTGAATCTAAGGCTGTGTGGAGATAAACTTTCGAACCAAGGTATGTTTTTAGAAGACTGTGGAATGTATAAGAGCTTTGTTCTGACGCAGTTAAAAATGTCGTCGTCGCCATCTTGGGAAGCTCTGTCGGAGGAATAAGCCTGGGAGGACAGTGAATATCGTGGGAGAGACTCATCAAAGAGGCTTTAAGTACGACAGAGCTATGAATTTACGAGGGAAAAAGTGATCTTATCTCCGAAGGTGATGATTTATGGGAACCATCTGGATGGAGGTTCACGACAAGAAATCTACGCAGGAGCATTACCAGTGTATATCGGCTTAAGGAGACCATCAGGAGAGACCATAAAGGACAAAGAGAAAATATTTGATTAAGAAGTGATGTGGAAACAGCAAGATAAGACTGGAAAGAACTATGAATATGTGTTTGGACTGTTTAAACATCTATTTGGACTTATTTGGACTGATTTGGACATTAATGCAGAAGTAATGATTAGATCAGAATCCCTCCTCGGATCTGGAAGTATGGGACCCCCCAACAAAATTTAAAAATTCGGCACTGTAATTTGGAATTTATGTGATGTGGTTTGATTCGATGTGATTGGCCGGTTAATAAAAATTTATTAAAAAAAAAAAAGATAGTAAAATTCATGTTAAATTGCTGTTTTAGGGGTTGTTTTTAAAAGTCTGGAATGGATTAATCCATTTTACATTATTTTCTATGGGAAAGCATGCCTTGGTTTGGGAACACTTTGAATTTGAAATGGACTTCCAGAACGGATTAAGTTTGAGAACCAAGGTACCACTGCTCAAGTTTATAACAAAACCAAGTACTTTATCCATATAGAGAGATTTCTCTGAATCTCAAGACCCGACCCTCCCAATCCCCTCCATGGGCCGTATTGTCAACGTTTTCAACTGCAAATTATTTCATAATCTATATTTCAAATCTATCCTTGTTGTCCATAGTATTTGTTACATTACAAGTGAGACTAAAATCCTGCTAATGTTTTCATCTGCTAACAGGGTCCAGCAATTAATAGGCAGGCTGTGCTGTTTTGAGATTGAGCAAATTGACCCTAAACTTCACTCTTTCCTTCTTCCCTCCCCACAGATGACAAAACAGGGAATCTGTGGCTGAGAAACATCTCACTCGCATTCTCTGGGACGTATCAATGTCTTGCCTCCAATGAGTTTGGACAACAGAAATGCGAGCTCACCATTCATGTGACAGGTGAGGACAGGTGTCTAGCTTTGTGTTTACCTGCTTGAGTGCCTGGCTGTTGTCATGAGTGTGGCCACTTCAGTAAGCCTTATATATATATATATATATATATATATATTAGATAAAGTAATAACAATAAATAAATAAGAATAAAAATGTGCACCCCACCACCGAGACCATTCCATTGTAACTATCCAACCTCCCAAAATTTCAACACTTCTTGCGATGGTTTGACCCCTTTCCGTTTTAACAGTACAAATTCTACAAATATCCTCCATAGCTCCTCAAAATCATTTCTTCTGCATATTCCCCATCTTACCTTAATGACACGTGTTAATTGATCATTAATAGCTATATCCCACACACCTAAGTAAGCCGAAGTGAGATACAGTCAAACCTGGGTTGTCAATCGTAATCCATTCCGGCAGCTTGTTTGGCTTCCGACATGTTTGACAACCGAGGTGCTGCTTCCGACTGGTTGCAAGCAGTACTTTTTTTCTATTAAAAAAATGTTTAGGGGTACTCTAATTTTCCTACTTATATTGAAATACTGCCCCTCAATGAGGCCAAACTTAGAGTCACAAAATGTTTAGGGGTATGCAAACCCCTGCGTATCCCCAGAAAAAAGCACTGGTTGCAAGAGCTTCCTGCACTCGGACGTTCGGCTTCTGAAAAACATTCGAAACCCAGAGTATTTACTTCTGGGTTTTCGGTGTTCATGAGCCAAACTGTTCCAAAACAGAGACATTCGGGAACCAAGGTTTGACTGTATCACGTAGTGGTGATTGAGAAACTGGATGGGTGATTAAGGACATAAAATGGTCCTTAATGACCTGGAATCTCTCTCCAGCCTTGGGAGTGTGGGACCTATCAAAATTTGGGGGAGGGGATTGGAACTAGCTAAAAAGACAGCCAGAGACATTGAGCTACCTGAGGCGAAGGGTAACAGGAAGCCCCTCTGCATGCTACCTACAGAAACCAACTGGGCTGGCTGCTGAATCTTAGATCAATATGGGCAACAGGATAGTGCCCCCCTGAAAGCAACAGACTACTTTAGGGGGTGCAGAGCAGGCCATGTGCCTCCCAGCAGAGAAGAAGACTTGGGTGGGGATACATCAGAGGGAGCTGCGAGTAAGCTACTGCTTCTTCTTTTTAATTTTCAGTTTTTAGAAATGCCGTTTACATTCAGATATAATCAATTTTATACATGTATAGGATTCCCTGAATTCATGGACCTCCCTCCGTTCTCCCATGGTTTCCATCTTATAATATTTATCAAAAAAAAAAAAATCCATAAAGTTATTATATGACAAGTGTTATGTCAATCCTGCTAACGTTTATAAATGTTTACTGTGTTCTTCAAGGTAATCTGTACAAAACTTCCATTCTTTGTTAAACTTCTTGTCTTCTTGGTTTCTAGTTTTCCTGGTCAGTTTTGCCATTTTGGCATAGTTTAGGGGCCAGCAAACTTTTCAGCAGGGGCCGGTCCACTGTCCCTCAGATCTTGTGGGGGGCCGGACTATATTTTGCAGGGAAAAGAAAGAAAGAACGATTTCCTATGCCCCACAAATAACCCAGAGATGCATTTTTAATAAAAGGACACATTCTACTAATGTAAAAACACCGGACCATTCCCGGACCATCCGCGGGCCAGATTTGGAAGGCAATTGGGCTGGATCTGGCCCCCGGGCCTTAATTTGACTATCTATGGCATAGTCCATCATCTTGATTATTCATTCTTCTCTGGTTGGAACCTTACCTTCCTTCCATCTCTGGGCAAATAGCATCCTTGCAGCTGTCCAGGAGGCAACTGCTTCTGCCCCTAGCATCTGATGCCTGAGGCTGTTGCCTCACTTTGCCTATTAACAGGGCCAGCCTGTGTTGGAGGTGGCACATGGCCATATAATGGCAAGTAACTTCTGATAGCCATATCCTTCTTATATGGAATATTTGGGATCATAGGGAGCTGCCTCAAACTGAGTCAGAACATTGGTCCATCTAGCTTATTGTTGTCTATGCTGAGTGACAGCAGCTGTCCAGGATTTCAGGCAGAGATCTCTCCTAGTCCTATGCAGGGACGCCGGGAATTGAACCGGGAACCTTTTGCACGGAAAGCAGAGGCCCCATCATTGAGCTATGGCTATCCCTGCTGCAACACCAGTACAGCCTAGGAGAGACATGAGGGATGCATGCTACCTTTGAGAAAGATAAATCCACTCGTGCTGTTTGACAATATAGAACCCATTTGCAAAAAGTCCACTCTCTCTATTTCAGGCAAATCTTCATGAGCTTGCAGTGCCATCTAGTGACCAACATGTATCTGCATTTATTTATTTATTGACATGTGATTTTCCCCCCCAACTGTGTCCCAGTATAGTCAGAATCTGGGCTTGAGCCAAATTACAAGATGGGTCTTGTCTCTGTCTCCACCGACCAGTATATTGCAGGATGTGGTTGAGAGAAAAAGAGAAACAGAATACTCCAGCATTAGTGTTCCCACATTGCAAGTGTGTTGGGGGTAGGGATGAGCAAATCTATCAGTTTATGTTTCCCTGGTTTTCATTTTCTGTTTTGTTCAGTTCTTCACATTTCCTTTTTTAAAATACAGTCATACCTCGGGTTAAAGATGCTTCAGGTTGAGCGTTTTCAAGTTGCATTCCGCGGTGACCCGGAAGTAACAGAACAGGTTACTTCTGGGTTTCGCTGCTCGCACATGCGCAGACGCTCAAAATGGCACCACGCGCATGCTCAGGAGCGGCAAATCGTGACACGTGCATGTGCAGACGCGGGTTGCATTCCGCTCATGATGCGAACGGGGCTCTGGAATGGATCCCATTCGCATCCAGAGGTACCACTGTAATTTTTATTGAGTTTTTGATACTTTTATACATATAAAACACAACCAGACAATAACATACAGGGGTTCTTTTGCACCTTCGGACCTTCTTCCTTCTCTCCATGGGGTCCATATTCAAGATTAAATTTTCTGCATCTTTTACCTTTATCCATCCATTATATAACCATAATTACCATAAATCATTCCACATTACAAGTGTCATTACATCCCTGCCAAAGATTCTAACTGTTTATAGTGGTCTTTTAAATCAATTTCAAATTTACTCCAGTCTTTAGAAAATACTTGATCTTCCTGGCTTCAGAACTTCCCCGTCAGTTTTGCCATTTCCACATACTCCATCAGTTTCATCTGCCATTCTTCTTTTGTTGGTCCTTCTCCTTCCTTCCATCTCTGGGCTAGTAGCATTCTCACTGCCGTTGTTGCATACAGTTCTTCACATTTCCACACCACTCTTTTCTAAGTCCCAATGAAAACTCACCAGAAAATTCTCCTAATTTTGTGTGTAATTTTTCTATACAATTTTGCCTAACGTACAAGTTTTCGCAAAGCAACTTCCCCTGATAGAATTCATTTTTGCATGTTGTTTTTCAGTAATAGATACATTCTTATGCACACCTTATCCCGGTAGATGAATTTTTGTATGCATTACATAGCTGTATCACTGCATTGCAAAATTTGGAGAAGTGAGAATTTTGAAGGATGCTCCGAGTTTGGCTGCCATATTGTTTCTGAAGGTACAAATTAGGCAGATTCACCTTGAAATGTGAACTAAATCCCATTTCTCCCCCATCCCTAAGGGTGGGGTGAGGCTGAGAGAATATGACTTAATGGCAGTGCTCCAAGACAGTTCACTGCAGGTTGGAAGCATATCTAAGGCTGAGAGTGGCTTACAACATCCCTGCTATGTTACTTTTATGAATATTATGGAAGAAGGAGCTGAAATTGAGAGAGTGAATGGCTACCAACAGCCCTGAAATGCAATCTGCGTTTACAGATATGTGGCAGAAAGTGGAGATAAGGAGTCACTTGCTGCTTCTCTTAATGTAACAAAAATGTATTGGGTTGGGACTGCAAAGAGACCTGTCTTTCTTCAACATGTTCTTCGGCTTAAGAAATTCTTCTTCTTCTTCTTCTTCTTCTTCTTCTTCTTCTTCTTCTTCTTCTTCTTCTTCTGTGATCACTTGTAGCCAAGTAAGATTGACTTCCATGAACCCGGTTTAAACAGTGAGTCTATAAGTGACTGTGGAGGCCAATTCTGGACCCACACATCCTTCCACAGTGGGGACATTGGTTTGGGGGCAGGAATTGATTGCGGTGAGGGTTTGCCAAACGTGCCTTCCTCTTAACTTGTTTCTCCCCTTCGTCTTGAGTTCGAGCGTCTTCAAAGTTCATGATGCCTTTGGTAAAGCCTCTTCTCCAACTGGAGCACTCATAGGCCAGTGTTTCCCAGTTTTTGGTGTTTATACTACATTTTTTTAGATTTGCCTTGAGAGCATCTTTTGTTGCCCACCAGCATTACGCCTTCCATTTTTAAGTTCAGAATAGAGTAGTTGCTTTGGAAGACGATAATCAGGCATCCACGCAACATGACCAGTCCAACGAAGTTGAAGAATCATTGCTTCAACACTGGTGATCTTCGCTTCTTCCAGTACATTGGCATTATTTCTCCTGTCTTCCCAAGTGATGTGTAAAATTAAGAAATTATACATAATATCTCACATGATGAGCATGAGATCGCAGCCTTGCATCTGTGTTGATTAATCCTAGACCTTTCACTTCCTGATGCTCAAAAACAATGGTGGGGAACCTGTAGCCTTCCAAATATTTGAACCCTTGGCAGGTCAAGTTTGGCTTGTGGGCCAGAGATTCCTCACCTCTGCTCTAGCAGGCAGCAGGAGAACTAATGACTGGAAATGACAGGGAAGCAGATTTTGTCTAAACATTGGGAGAAACGTCCTCACAGCAAGAGCTGTTTGACAGTGGAGCAGACAGACTGCCTTGGGAAGTAGTGGACTCTCATTCGCTGGAGGTATTTAAGCAAATCCTGGATGGGCATCTCTTAGATATGCTGCAGTTGTGTTCTGCACTGTGGTCTAAACCCCTGAGCCTCTTGGGCTTGCCAATCAGAAGGTTGATGGTTCGAATCCCTGCGACGGGGTGAGCTCCTGTTGCTCTGCCCCAGCTCCTGCCAACCTAGCAGTTTGAAAGCACACCAGTGCAAGTAGATAAATAGGTATCACTGTGGCAGGAAGGTAAACGGCGTTTCTGTGTGCTCTGGCTTCCATCATGGCGTTATGTTGCGCCAGAAGCGGTTTAGTCATGCTGGCCACATGACCCAGAAAGCTGTCTGTGGACAAATGCCGGCTCCCTTGGTCTGAAAGTGAGTTGAGTGCCGCAACCCCATAGTCCCTTTTGACTGGACTTCACCGTCCAGGGGTCCTTTACCTTTTTACATTTTCAACCTCTGCATTACAGAGCCTGCACTGCAGAGGGAGAAGGACCTCAGGTGCCTTACAAACACTTTAATGAATCTGAATCCTCATCTCATGCCTAAATGTGCATTGAAATAAAGACCAAATTCAAAACAGGATAGCTAAAATAATAGCTAGAGTGCATTAGAGGATCCGTAGAAGGTAGTCATGCAACCTGGAGACAGATAAAGTCACCTTTAAAATGAAGTCAGGTCTTTCCAACAACTTTCTCCTGGCCTGCCTGCCTGCCTATCTGCCTATCTTTTGCACCTCTCGCTGTCAGCCTTCAACAGTTCCTACTGAAATAACACTTTCCCACCTATTCACCAGATAAATCCCTGAGCTAAATCTGCTTCACCGAATCTCTGTTTTGACACCCCAATGATGTTGCTGTTAATTCTTCAAGAGAATTCTGGGCTCAGAGCCAGTTCTCATCAATGCCCAGGACATAATAGGCATTCGATCATATTTCTAGGGATATGAATTGTTGCAGCTGTGCTGAAGGTTGTCATTAAAGTTAATTTATGCTGGCTTGAAGTTACGTCTTTAGGGAATTCATTGTAAGAACTTTCTCCATGAGAAGGTGCTTTTAAAAAACCCAAACCTGTGCCAGCTGTGGAGTCATGACCCATTTGCTTCGCGCATTACAGCTGCCTCTCCTTGGATTAATGCTGCTTATGTGCAGGATCTCACCTTTCCCTTTGCATACACCTTGTACACAGGAGAATGTGATCCTGTACATGGGGAATTGTGATATTTCCTCCAAATTGCACATCTATTGCTACTGAAGCTGAGGCTCCAATACTTTGGCCACCTCATGAGAAGAGAAGACTCCCTGGAAAAGACCCTAATGTTGGGAAAGATGGAGGGCACAAGGAAAAGGGGACAACAGAGGATGAGATGGTTGGACAGTGTTCTCGAAGCTACCAGCATGAGTTTGACCAAACTGCGGGAGGCAGTGGTGGACCAGAGTGCCTGGCGTGCTCTGGTCCATGGAGTCATGAAGAGTCAGACACGACTAAACGACTAACCAACAACAATTGCTACCAACAGAAACATGGCTATGTGAGCGCCATAGAAAGGTATCTATTGGTCATTGTCCATGACGTCATGAACAGCAAGTAACCAAGCTCTGTCCACCATGCCTGTGCCATTGTGTGAAATTGTTTTCAGAGGTGCTTTGTTTGGGCTTTAAAGGTCTGCACCAACACCTTGAATTGTGCTTGGAGAGGTACCCAGGAGCCAATGTAGGTCTTTCAGGACCAGTGTTATATGATCTCTGCAGCCACTCCCAGAATCCCTGCTCTCCTTCGTCCCTCATTCTGCTGCAGCCTGAGATATCCACAAACAACTCTGGAAACAGGAGAAAAGAGTTCTGGGTGACTGAGTGTGATTCTCAGTTAGATTGGAAGCATATTTTTGGCATGCGAATAAATAAATAACAGTGTTATTTTCTTTTAAATTAAGCATTGCTGGTACTCACTGATTGGAATTTTCTGGTACCAGCGAGATATCTGGCCCATTTGTGCTCTGACAGATTTCCAGAATGTGCCGGGCTTTGATTGCCGCCTCAACGACTCACATCCCGTTTTTCTGACTTGCTTCCTACTCAGGTCAGGTCCTTTCATTTAATTAGCTCTCATTTCCGTGGGCAGATTTCCCCCCCCCCCCCCATCGTTGGCTTCGCTTCTTGGCTGAACGGCGACTTAGAAGGAGAAATTGGACGGCATCTGGGAACGACTGAAGGATAAAAACACCAAGCGTACATGCAGAGGGGTTTGAGGGTGCGGAGAGAATGGCGGCAGAAAAATGAGATGTTAATTGAAGGCAAGGGACTGGTTTGGTTTAGGAACATAGGATCGAACCTGAGACCTTTGGCATGCAAAGCAGATGCTTTGCCCCTGGGCTACAGGAAGAAGAAGAAGAAGAGTTTGGATTTGATATCCCGCCTTATCACTATACGAAGGAGTCTCAAAGCGGCTAACATTCTCCTTTCTCTTCCTCCCCCACAACAAACACTCTGTGAGGTGAGTGGGGCTGAGAGACTTCAGAGAAGTGTGACCCAGCAGCTGCATGTGGAGGAGCGGAGACGCGAACCCAGTTCCCCAGATTAGGAGTCTACCGCTCTTAACCACTACACCACACTGGCCCTTCCCCAGAAAGTGAAAATGAAGCATGGGGGAAAGCTGGAGAAAGGGTTCAAGATATAATTAAAAAATGATACTAGTGACTTCTTAGGACTTGGAAGAGCCTCAAGAGATAAAGTGGAATTGGAAAATGAGTGAGGTCCCAGCTAAAGAAGAATGGCAACTTAAGCTGACGGAATATGCACAGCTTGCAGACTGAACATACAGTGGTATCTCAGGTTACAGACGCTTCAGGTTACAGACTCTGCTAACCCAGAAATAGTACCTCGGGTTAAGAACTTTGCTTCAGGATGAGAACAGAAATTGTGCTCCGGTGGAACCTCAGGTTAAGAACAGTTTCAGGTTAAGAATGGACCTCCAGAACGAATTAAGTTCTTAACCTGAGGTACAACTGTATAGAATAAGAGAGCAAAAGAACATATGTTTAGAGGAGCCTGGAAAATGTTTATTGAATATATGGGGGGAAATTTTGTACACCTGAAAACACTGACAGGATTAAGATAAACCCAGGGAAACCCAGCCAGATGGGCGGGCTATAAATAATAAATTATTATTATTATTATTATTATTATTATTATTATTATTAATTCAGTTTTAATGGATGCAATAATGGAATACTGAATAGTTTTGTTTTTGTGAAATGTGCAGGGATTTATGACATGCAAAATGAGCCATGGAAAGAGAAGAAGGGAAGTCACTGATATTTTAAGGATGTTTAAACGAGCATTTTAAATTGTAAAACAGAAAACTTAATAAAAATGAGAGAGAGAGAGAGAGAGAGAGAGAGAGAGAGAGAGAGAGAGAGAGACAGACTCAGTGATGGGCTATACAGAACGAAGTGAAATGTGAGTAAATAAATGCATATCTTATCCTGAAAGAAACAGCTTCACTTCAGTTTCCAAAAAGATTTCAGGGTTACCTGGCTGTTTCCTGTGAAGCAGGTAGCAGCATCCATGGAGGGAGGAAATTTAAACTGGGAAAATGGTCTAGGATTAACACCCTCCTTACCTGCATTACAGCCCGGATCAAATTCTCCCACAATCGCTACTGCATTTGCTTTTAACTTTAAAAGGCAGGAGATGAGGTTCATCCTTCCCCAAGTCACATCTTGTTGGGGCCCACCTTCTACATCTTCCCCATTCATTTAAACATATTCTCTGTTTGGGGTCTGTTTGGAACCTTATTTTCAAAATATGTGCAGGTTCGATAGGTACGTAATAATTTTATTTGTGAAGCTATAAGCCGTGATGAAACAGGAAGAGCATTCAACGGTCAACAAGGCGGATTCTGCACGTGCCGCAGAGGGAATTGAAGGGCAGAGAAGGTTTGTCAACCTGGGAAAGTAGCCCATCTAGGAGAAGGAAAACTCTGATCCTAAACCTCCACTGTCTTACAGGATGGCTTTGGGAGAAGAAAAAGGTGTGGGAATGTTGAGGAAAGTAGGAGAGGATATATTGATTAAATATTATCCTTCCTCACTCAAGTTAGTGAGCTAGTAGCAGAGCACATTCCTTTGTACACTGCAGGAAGCTAGTTAATGGATTCATGAGAATCATCATTTGAGCTAAGCAATCCAGTCTGGCTTGTCCAGATTGGCTTGTTCCTGGTAAATCCCCTTTAGTTCCCTCTTAAAAACAATAACAGCACAACAGTCTTCTTTTACAAGTACAGTCATACCTTGGGTTGAATGTGCTTCGAGATGAGCGCATTTGAGTTGCGCTCCGCGGCAACCCGGAAGTAACAGAGCGCGTTACTTCTGGGTTTCGCCGCTTGCGCATGCGCAGGTGCTCAAAATGATGTCACATGCATGCGCATAAGCACTGAAACGTGACCCGCGCACACGCAGACGCATGGACACGGGTTACGTTTGCTTCTAGATGCTTCTTAGATTCAGTTCACAGTACAGTGGTACCTCGGGTTAAGTACTTAATTCGTTCTGGAGGTCCGTTCTTAACCTGAAACTGTTCTTAACCTGAAGCACCACTTTAGCTAATGGGGCCTCCAGCTGCCGCTGTGCCACCCGATTTCTGTTCTCATCCTGAAGCAAAGTTCTTAACCCGAGGTAATATTTCTGGGTTAGCGGAGTCTGTAACCTGAAGCATATGTAACCTGAAGCGTATGTAACCCGAGGTACCACTGTATAGTCCTGAAGGCAGGCCTTAGCTTGTAGTTACAGTTACAGAGAAAAGTGTGGGTTCATCCTCTGTGACGGATGAGCCCATGCGCTGCTAGCTGAGAGCCAGCAGACAACAAAAGGCAAACTGGAGAGAAGGAACCAAAAGAAAGATGAGTGGCTACATGACTGGCCCTTTTGTAGAGTCTGCTGGAGTCACACCCATCTACCTGGTCATACGCTGGGGGAGGATGCTCAAGACCAGGTGTGACAGAAAGTCCTCCTGGCTGGAGCAACATTATCCTGTGTGGGCAAACAGGAAATGTTGTATTTGACTGCTTCAGTGATGTTACATCCCACAAAAGGCTATGGAGTTTGCCCTACACAAATCCAGAGTGGAGTCCTTAAGAGGGCTGGATGGTGTCTTGTACACCTCCTTCCAGAGACTCCTGCAGCCAAGTGAATGCCAAATGTATTGCTCTGCTTTCCTTTGGACCACATCAGTGAGGCCGAGAGGGGGGTCTTGTTGTCTGGGCAGCTCAGGACCTTCATACATGCTGCCCAGGCTTGTACCCTGGGGGATGTCAGTTGGGTGCTGTTAACACAGAAGTTTGACTTCAACCCTGGCACACTCCATCGTCTCTCAAGACAGATGGATGCAAATTAATTGTTCTGGGAGTGCACCAATGTTGATTGAATCCCCAGCTTAACAATTAATAGGTTGCATCAGATTTCCATTTTATACGTTTCTTTGAGATTTCTTTGAATGGAAAGTGATAAAGAAATTTTCAAAAGAAATAGACCAACAACACTTGGAGGGTCAAGGGTTCTTCACCCATGCTTAAGTTGTCAAGAAAAGGTCCATGTTTTTAGGTTACTGGAAATAAATGAGCTGAGAACTTCTCTCTCTTTACATCAGGGTAGGTGAAAGCAAGCAAGCAAGAATATTCTGATATTGTGAAATTAAATTAATGGTTTGAGGTTTCCAGCTCACAAGTCTATTTTTGTTTCTCTCAGATTTTGAGGAAGAAAAAAAAATCTATAGGAAGTAGAGAAAGTAGGATCTTCAGCATCTTCATGTTCAAAATCCATTTCTGAAAATGAATGGCTTATAAAAGCAGAGCAGTTGGGAAGAGCCATATGGTGTGAAGCGGTATCTTGAGCATCTCCATTGA
Organism: Podarcis cretensis; assembly: GCF_951804945.1. Lineage (NCBI taxonomy): Eukaryota > Metazoa > Chordata > Lepidosauria > Squamata > Lacertidae > Podarcis > Podarcis cretensis. The sequence continues at coordinate 33,128,441 of NC_137185.1, read as the reverse complement.
CACCACGTGGTCAGGGAGTATCTGAGAAAAAAGGGTTCTAGTAGAAGTGAAATAGAAGTAGAGGGCAGCAACAAAAATAGGCATTTGCAACACTTTCACGAGAGAGGAGGATGTGCAAAATAGGGGGAAGATCTTTACATGATTGAGGCGAAAGAATAGGTTTCCAGTGAAATTAACATGGGAAGGTAGAAAAGGAAATGCTTTTGGCATGTGGAACTCTCTGCCACCAGATGCAAGGAAGAATAATACAACTGATAAGGCCAATGGCCCATCTAGTCCAGCATCCTGTTCTGACAGTGGCCGAACAAATGCTCCAATGGGAATACCCCCTGGTATTCAGAGGCATAATACTGTTTTATTGGGTCTGCCCTACTGATTGTTGTACCCCTTGCATTGTACAACGATTTTTTTCCCTCTGATTTTGTTCTTTTCCCTCTTAAAATACCGCAAGTTGTTTGGAGACCGCTTTGTGGAAAGCAATTAATAAATAGACTAAACCGTTAAGATTTTTGTGCTGCTGCTGAGGACTGAAGCCTTGTGTTTTGTGTCTCTCCATACAACAGGCACTGCGGAAGCTGGAGTGATTGCAGGAGCTGTCATAGGGGTCCTCTTAGCGCTCCTGTTGCTCTGTGGAATAGTCCTCTGGTTCTTACGCTTTAGGAAGCAGAAGGAGAAGAAGAAGACACAATCCATATACAGCGGGAATGAAATCAGGTTAGATTGGCTCGCCGCAAGGTCGCCTTGGTTCTAAGCAAGCATCATTTGCCAACTGATCCTTAAAAGATGCAAAAACAAGGAAGCCAGGAGCTAAAAGTGGCCTTTCCTAACCTGATGCCCTCCAGATGTTGTAGACTACTACTCGCAAGTGTTGGCTGAGGATGATGGGAGTTGTAGTTCAAAACATCTGGAGGACACCGTGTTGGGGAAGGCTGGCTAAAGGCCAGAAATCCACAGAGGCCTGTTGACACTAAGGCTAGTTTATGCAATACCATCAGTCTTTCCTCTTACCACTATTATGGCACGAGGTCTGATTCAACAGGTAGTTTGATAGCTCTGCAAATCAGATGGATTATCTGAAGGTGCAATGAAGGGGGAGAAGCCTCCCTTCCCAATTCCTAGGTCCTGTTGACTGGTAATTAAAAAAAAAAGTGATATTGAGCAGACAGGTGCAAGGGGCTTCTGGTTAAGTTAATTTCATACTGAAAGGAAACTTTTAAAAAAATTAAAAAGTCTTTTCCACTATTGTCTGTTTGCTACCCATCTTGACTTTTCAAGGCATGGGATATAAAAGATGAAAAGCTTTCAATGCAGTCTACTCCACTTAATAGGCTACAATATTGGAAAATGTGACCAGTTGATGTGTGCACCTGCTCAGTCTGCTGTTCAGGATCTAAAAGTAGAGAGAAGTTGGATTTCATGGAGAGAAATCCATGTATTTCATGGATAGGGGAGTGGGTGGCGCTGTGGTCTAAACCACTGAGCCCCTTGGGCTTGCTGATCAGAAGGTCAGCAGTTCGAATCCCCATGACGGGGTGAGCTCCCGTTGCTTGGTCCCTGCTCCTGCCAACCCAGCAGTTCAAAAGTACTCCAGTGCAAGTAGATAAATAGGTACCGCTGTGGCAGGAAGGTAAATGGCATTTCCGCGCACTCTGGCTTCCGTCACGGTGTCCCGTTGCACCAGAAGTGGTTTAGTCATGCTGGCCACATGACGACCTGGAAAGCTGTCTGTGGACAAACGCTGGCTCCCTTAGCCTGGAAGCAAGTTGAGCGCCACAACTCCATAGTCCCCTTTGACTCGACTTAACCGTCCTGGGGTCCTTTAAGGTAAAGTAAAGGTAAAGGGACCCCTGACCATTAGGTCCAGTTGCGGATAACTCTGGAGTTGCGGTGCTGATATCGCTTTACTGGCCGAGGGAGCTTCCAGGTCATGTGGCCAGCATGACTAAGCCGCTTCTGGCGAACCAGAGCAGCGCACGGAAATGCCGTTTACCTTCCCGCCAGAGTAGTACCTATTTATCAATTGCACTTTGATGTGCTTTTGAACTGCTAGGTTGGTAGGAGCAGGGACTGAGCAATGGGAGCTCACCCCACCGCAGGGATTCGAACCGCTGACCTTCTGATCGGCAAGTCCCAGGCTCCATGGTCCAAGCCACAGCGCCACCCGCGTCCCTTTACCTTTACCTTTTTTACCTTCATGGACAGAGCACATGTTTTGCATGGGAAAGGTCCCAGGATCAATCTCTAGCATCTCCAGCTAGTATTGAGAAAGACTCTTGCCCCAAACCCTAGTGAACTGCTGCAAAACCTCAGTCAAGTATAACTGTGCAGCCTGAATTCACTGGTCTCTCACTTGAAAATAGTGACCATCTGGCTGATGCTACCTGCTTCAACATCTCTTCTTTTCCCCTTCTTCTCTTCCAAAGGGAAGATGCCACAGCTCCAGGAATCTCTGAGGCCTCTCTGCAGGGAGAAAGCCAGCCAGAAAATCATCTTCTGGAAAACATACCTAGCAGGCCTGCATCTACTACCAGCACTACCAAATCCCAGCTCAAGAATTTTCTTGTCTAAGCTTGCTCTGTGACTGTGGGGTTGGTTTGCTGTTGCTTTACAGCATTTTGTTTTACTGCATGGAGAACATTTCTTCTGAAGATATTTAGGACATCCTTCAAAGGGTGTCCTAAACTGCCCCTAATCTGCTTGCTGCATTGTTAAAACTTGAATTAGATTTATGAGAGCTCCACCAGAATAGAGGTGGTGGAGAAATTCTATTCAGTTTGCATTTCAACCTACCTTATTTTCACTTTCCAAAACAATATGCAAACCAAGACACAGCTATCCTTTGAAATTCTCATGTCTCTGAATTTTGCGATCTCGTTCTCCAGCAAAGTAACGTGTACAAAAAATGAATATACCAGGGTAAAATACATCTTTGTGAAAAACACATATGAAAATGCATCATATTTGGGGGGTATTGTCTTCCAAAAATGTGTCTACTAGGCAAAATTTCAGACAAAAATATGTATAATTCACACTAAAATGCTAATGAATTTTCATAATAACTTCTAGCTACAGTACTTCCTTCAAGAGCTGTGGTTCAACATCACTTGCCCTCTTATCCAATCAGAGTTTTTAGTGTAGTTTACTATGACTCCGCAAGCTTCCCTGCTAGGTAGCACTGAACGCTAGCTTTTCTATGGACTTCCTACCCTTAGAATTTAGCTCCTGTGTTGTGAATTTTCACAAGACTTGGAGACAGTGACCTCATACTGCTGTGCAATCTGCCATAGCTTTCCAGCTGGACTACCTGATCTGCGCTCGAAAGTTGTTCGGAAACTGCAGTTCCTTTGGAACATGGGAGCCAGACTTATTTTTAGTGTGAAATGCGGGGAGCATTTAAACTTTGATTCTGTATTTGTCCATTTGTTTCCAGGTTCCTTCTGCATCCCTTTTGGGAACAGCCTTTTTTTTTATCCTGAGGGCTGCATTTGCTTCTAGGCAACCTTCTGAGGGCCACATGCTGGTGGGTGGAGCCAGAAGCAGAAGTGAGTGGAGCAATAAATGCTAATAGACCAACCACCCGCCTCTATCCTCCATACAGGCCAACAAGAGGCATTATCAGAGTTCAAGGGCACAGTCTAGTCAGTCAAACGCCTTCAAGGAGGGTGCAAAGCAGGGCCATTAAAGATGTAGCCATGGAGAGGGGCGTGTTAGCCTGGGGAGAGTTCCACATGAGACACATGGAGAGACCTGGAGGTCTGACTTTGGCCCTTGGACTGAAGGTTCCCCATCCCTGTTTTATGGTCTTAGTCCAGGCTATTTGAGAGAGTGCCTTCTCCCATAAGTACCTCTCTGCTCTTTAAGATGAGTCACTGAGACTCTTCTGGTGGTTCCCACGGTGTATTTCACTGATGATGACTGCCAATCAGGCTTTTTCAATGATGGCTCCTAAGCTTTGGAACTTGAAACAGGTTCATGTTGCAGGGTACCAGATAATCCAGGAATTTTCTCCTTTAAAGCACACTGTTAATATGTTTTTGTTGTATTCATAGGCTATTTATGGTCAGGTTCATGCGTCAATGCTCTTGATTTCTCTCATCGTGTGTTTCCACTACCATTGTTCTGATTCTATATTTTGTGTTGTTCCTTTTTTAAAAATCATTTCCTTACCATGAAGATTGTTGCATGAAGAGTGAGTTAACCAAGCCCCACCCCCCAAAAAATAAACAGTGGGTGTCTTGTTGTATTAAGCCCCATCTTACTAAGACTGAACAACCCTAGGCTTTATCCTTGGCTTTAAGGCTAGACACAGCTGCCCAAAGTATCCCAGTTTGGGGGATTTTTTTCTCCCTGGAGCTGCCCAGAATCTCTTTTCTTCAATGTGTGCCCCCGCCAAAAAATGTGTCCAGGCAACCCAAACACTCTCTCTCTCTCTCTCTCTCTCTCTCTCTCACACACACACACACACACACACAAACACACACACACACACACACAGCTCAAACCTGTTGCCAGCGTCCACTGTGCACAAATTAGAGGAGATCAGTTCTAGAGAGCATGCCAGAGGAGCAGCTACTTCCAGAGTCGTGCTGCGTACACACCAGCCAGGACAAAACAAGAGCCTTTAACACATTATTCTCCTTGCCCCATTATCTGATGTAAATTATAGGGCACCTCCTATCGGTGGTTTACCCTTCCGTGGACTCCCTGCAGATGGGCAGAAGTCAAGATATAGCCTGGCTTCACCCCAGTGCCTAAGTCAAACCCCTGACATCTGTAACTAATTAAGTTGTGGCCTATTTGAACCCATAAAACCAGTGTGTTTTATTGTTCTCCTGGGAACAATGGGCAAGATGGCGGGCAGCTGCTGCAACAACAACAAAAAGAATCCAGATTTTCATATCAACATTCCTTTATTAACATTCCATCTTGGTAGAAGCAATCACATGCAAAATGTTAAAAAGATATTTAGAAAGACAGCTGCACCAGCTCCTGCCAAAACTGGATGGATGGAGAGAGAGAGAGAGAGAGAGAGAGAGAGAGAGAGAGAGAGAGAGAGAGGACTTACAAAGTGGGGCACGGTGCAGAGAGGCCGAGGAAATGTGGGGTGTTCACAAGGCAGATGGAACAACAGTGTAGGGTGGTGTAAAATGTAGCTGAATAAGCAGGGGGGGAAATTCCTGCATGCTATCAAGGCCTTTTGAACATTTCTTGGAATGGTTGGATGGTGTACAGTCCTCCTTGCTACCTAGAGAATCTTCCTAAAAGCCCAGCAAATTCAAAGCAGAGAATACAGTCACTGCTTGAGTTTGCTCTTCTGCTTATCCCATGGCCTTCTTCCCCACCCCCTCAGCCCTTTTCCTGCCTGCTCTGAGCCCTGTAAGAAGCGAGGGAAGAAGAAAGTGTAAAAAGCCAGGATCACATCTTCTTCCTAACCTGCCAGCCTGTTAGAGAACTTGGACCGTTCTTCGTGCTCTATAGAGAGCATAAAGCTGGAGGTTTGAGTAAGAAAACAAGAATGAGGGAATTGAGTCAGGGGAGCCAATTGGGGGAAGGGGGAATCGGATTAATACAGCCTTGCAAATAATAACAACAACAATAATAAGTGGTTGTCTGCAAAAATATTTACTAGCCTGCTGTGGGCTAGCATTGGAGGGACAGAAGTGGTGTGCTATTGCATTCAGGTCCTGCTTTTGAGCTACCCATAGGCATTGGGGGGTGGGGGCACTGTAAAATGGTCCCTTGGCCTGATCCAGCAAAGCCTTCTTATGTTCTTATGACAAGGTACACTGAGTGGCTTCCTCTTCTCTCACTTGCTCTCTCCCTCTGGGCCCAATCGGCACAATGCCCTGAAGCTGAGCATGGGGAGAGGCATGGAGGCTATTCTTGTCTTCTTGCTCTGGTTTGCAGGCTCAAAGAGAGCAGGTGAACAGACAGTTCCAGGATGAGGAAGAGGAGGGAGAAACACCAGAAAATGACAGGGGGCCCCTAGTGGGTTCGTGCAGGTGCCCACCAATGCCTGCCCTGTGGAGTGCTCTTCCCTTCCTTTGCCCTGCCTTCCTATCCTGCGTGCAAAGCAGGGATGGGACACTCCGTTCCTCCTCTACCAGCTGCAAGTCTTTCATGGTTGCTGATGGCTTCTGGGCTAGTGCTTAATTGCAAGGGTGAGTTAATAGCAAATGCGGAAGGCAAAACGATTTAACCTGACTACACGGTTGATCCCAAAACTATAGGGCCGGACCATTACAGTGGTACCTTGGTTCTCAAACTTAATCCATTCTGGGAGTCGATTCGGCTCCCAAAACCATTAAAAAACCAAGGCACGGCTTCCGATTGGCTGCAGGAGCTTCCTGCACTCAATCGATAGCCACGTAAGCCTCGTTGGATGTTCGGCTTCCGAAAAACATTCACAAACTGGAACACTTACTTCCGGGTTTGCGGCGTTTGGGAGCTGATTTGTTCGACAACTAAGCCATTCGGGAACCAAGGTACCACTGTATAGTTTGCAGCCTGAAGACAAGAATGGTGCCCCTCTTCCCCAAACCAACTGGACTGGTACATGAATCTTGCCTCAGCAATGGTGATGAGACAACATTCTCCATCACACTTGAGGCAGTGTATGCAATCCTGGCTTCCAACAGAGGGCAATGGCTGGGGGGAGGAGCTCAGGAGCCACAGCTGCACCCCAGTACCTGACCCCTGAAGTCACTGCCTCACTCTGTACAATGGTAGGGCCAGCCCTACAGAACTTGGGGCTAGGAGGTTAGGGCAGCCACAATAAGCAACTTGCATGGTGGGGGGGGGGGAATGATACACACTGACTATCAGATTGGGTCTGTGCAAATGAAGAACCTGAAGGCTTATAACTGGGAGCAACTTAGCACTCCCCATGATCTACTGGCCCAAAGAATAAAAGGTAACCAATGGCTGTCCTACAGCTACTGTATAAGTTCATTTAAAAAGGGCTCACCACACCATGACAAGAATTGAGGACACCAACAGAATTAATATTTCAACCTTCAAACCACAACTGAACAGGAACGTTCAACAAAGGCTAGACTGATTAAAAATGGAGCTTGGTTGCGCAACGCCTCAAAAAGAATTTCTAAAACTGTCAGATGCAAAAGAATAAATCAGCATGCAACATGCAAGAAAAAGCTTTATGGGAACACCTCTCTGGGCTGACCAAGGAAAAGGGTGTTTCCTTTCTAGCTGGAGATATTTTAAATTTCAAGTGTGAAAGGTAGTATGAGAGAGAGGTTTCAGAAACAGCTTTGCAGGATTTTGATGTGTTTTTCCAAACTTGATGCCGCCTGTAATGAGGACAGACAAAACACCTTATTGCAATCCTATGCATAGTTACGGTACTCAGAAGCAAGCCCCATTAAGTTCAATGGTACTTACTCCCTGGTATGTGAACACAGGATTGCAGCCTCAGTCGTGGGGAGATAGTTTGAATGGACCTTCCTTGCACAAGTAACATTATGTACAGATTTCTGCCTGGCGCAAGTTCAGCAGGCAAGGAATGCTGCTGCAATTTTTCTGTGTGTTGGGACAGGGGGTGGGGTGGGGACACAGAGCTGGGATGGACACATATGAGTTGGTGTTAGGGATGAGGAAAAATATATGAACTGAAGCACAGCTATTTTTTGAAGCATGCCCTTCTCTGAATTTTGTGACGTAGTTCTCCAAACAAATGAAGTATACAAAAATATATATATTGGGGAAACTAGGCAGACAAAGGCATATATTAGTGAAAATAGCACCATACGTGCATTATATGAGGGGGAACTGACTGAAAACACTTGTCTGTTAGGCAAAAATGCATATAAAAATGTGTACATTAGGCTAAAATTCTGATGAATTTTCAGGAGAATCTTTTTTTAAAAAAAGGAATTCCAAAACTGATGCAGAAATGTGGTGGACTGGATAAACGAGAAACTGAGAGAAACCAAAATTGACAGGTTAACCCATCTCGACGTGGCACCCGTAACATCATCAACATGCATTTCCTTCTCCATTATTTTTAAAATGTTATTTAATTGGTAAGATGAAAGATGGGCGAATGGAGATATAAGAAAATCATTGCGTTCACAATCACAGCCATAGGCGATGTTAATGTGGTTTTATTTTATGTGTGTATGGTGTTGTTGTATGCAGTAAGGATCTAATTAAAAACAGCAGCCAATATTATGCCCCATCGAGCCAGATATTACAGTGGGACAAAATACATGCTTGTGTGCTGTAGAGCAAGCCACTATCATACCACTTGCAGCTCCACTGCCTTGTCTCCAGACTCTGGCCAGTGATGGAAAAGGCTTAAAGGCCAAGCTATAAGAAGAATAGCCTCTTTGCCTCTGCTCAGACTGCTTAGAATACAGGACTGAGTAGCGAATGCCTGGAGGGCCCCAAAAACTGAGAGGTGGAGAGGCAAGCTTACAGGTTATGAGCGCTGCAAAAGAAAGCTCCGTCCTATATTGCACAGGTGTGGGTGTGATATACGTGTATATAATTTGGGTGGGGGAATTGAAGAACAACTGATATGTACACAGGGAGGGGTTAGAGACAGCGTGCAAAGGAGGAAGCAAGGAGTGCCAATATGATTGTTATTTTTAACAGAAAGAATAGGGATAGCGGCTCTAAAAAGAAAGGCGGTCCAGGAGAGCATTGCATCTCTTCTGTGATCAGACTCAATGGGGTGGTGATTGTTCTTCTGGAAGTGAAAGGGTGCTGTTGAGAGGACCAATGGGAAACCAGCTTGGATGCTTCTGTGCCATTCCATTTCTTCTTAGACACTGTAAATAGAAAGATACATATTGACTCTGGCATTCGCAGACCTGCATCAACAGCTTCCTTCCTGACCCGTGGAGGGACTGCTTCCAAACCTCCCCTCCAGATTTCTTGGTAGGTTTCGGAGCTCCAAATTGCAGGGGTTTGTTTCCAAAGTGGAACCACCAATGAGTTAGAATTTGCCCTTATTCTCCTTTAAATAACATTTCTGAATTCTCAGTGGTAGATAATAATAATAATAATAATAATAATAATAATAATAATAATAATAATTTATTTATATCCTACCCATCTGGCTGGGTTTCCCAAGCCACTCTGGGCAGCTCTCAACAGAATATTAAAAACACAATAAAACATCAAACATTAAAAACTTCCCTAAACAGGGCTGCCTTCAGATGTCTTCTAAAAGTCAGGTAGTTGATTATTTCCTTGACATCTGATGGGAGGGTGTTCCACAGGGTGGGTGCCACTACCAAAAAGGCCCTCTGCCTGGTTCCCTGTGACCTTGCAGTAAGGGAATTGCCAGAGGGCCCTCGGCGTTGGACCTCAGTGTCTGGGCTCAATGATGGGGATGGAGACACACCTTCAGGTATACTGGGCCAAGGCCGTTTAGGGCTTTAAAGGTCAGCACCAACACTTTGAACTGTGCTCAGAAATGTACTGGGAGCCAATGTAGGTCTTTCATCTGCTTCGTAACCCTGGCATGTTCAGGAAGGGCTGGGAGAGACCCATCAGAAATCCTAAAAATTTGCTGCCGGCCACTGCGGAACAGGGGCAGCCAATGGGGTTTTGCAAAACCTCCAGATGTCTTGGACTACAACTCCCATCATCTCTGACTGCTCACCACACTGGCTGGGGCTGGTGGGAGTTGCCATCCACAATATCTGAGTGGTGCCATGTTAGCTACCTCTGGTGGAGACAACACTGAGTTAGGCAGTCTAATGGGCTGGCCCACTTTAAGGCACCTTGCTAGACTAGATTTTTATGTTGTGAACCACCCTGAGATCTATGGGCATAGGGCACTATACAAATTGTAATAATAATGATAACAATGATGATGATGATAACAATAACAATAGTAGTAATAGTAATAATTCCCCCCCCCCCCAACTTTCAGAGTCCCAATAAGGCCCACCTCTAGCACCTGGCCTGGGCACCTCTGCTGGGCACCTGAAAATAACCTGCAGTTTAAAAATAACCTGCAGTTATTCTTTTGGGAATTATAGGGACAGAACTACCTAAATTGTATAGAAATACAGTGGTACCTCGGTTTACATATGCTTCAGGTTACAGACTCCGCTAACCCAGAAATAGTACCTCGGGTTAAGAACTTTGCTTCAGGATGAGAACAGAAATCACACGGCGGCAGCGCAGCAGGAGCGGGAGGCCCCCTTAGCTAAAGTGGTACCTCAGGTTAAGAATGGCTTCGGATTAAGAACGGACCTCTGGAACGAATTAAGTACTTAACCCGAGGTACCTCTGTAACCAATTTCTTCTTTTTGGTGTTGTGCTGAACAGTCTTAAAGCAGGGATGCCTAACTGCAGGCATAGGGACCAAATGTGACTCTCCAAGCGTCTTTGTGCCCCCCCCCCTTTCCACACCACACCCCCTGTCCCAAGCCACACTCCTCACTAATCCTGCTTCACCGCCTCCTAATTTTTGCCTGGATGGAGGATACAATGCCCTTGTTGTTCTGCCCACTTTTGCCTCTGTCTCCACCCACCACTAGCATGTGGTCCCCACAAGGTTGCTCAGTAGACAATATGGCCCTCGGGCTGCACAAACACCACCCTTGTCTTAAAGGGTAGGTTAGTTTGATACAACAAAAACAAGAGAGTCCTGTAGCAACTAAAGACTGACAAATATATTATGTTCCAAGCTGTGATTCCAAAACACAAGTTCTGATTCATACTACAGTGGTACCTCGGGTAACGTAATTTCAAGTTACGAATGCGGCAACCCCGGAAGTGTATACTTCCGGGTTTCACCCCGCGCACATGCGCAGAAGCACTCTATTGCTCTGGTGCGTGTGCAATAGTGGCGCCTCCAGATACGGACTTGGTGCCTCCAGATACGGACTTTTTGGGGTAAGTGCGGACCCCCAGGACGAATTAAGTTCGTATCCAGAGGGTCCACTGTACTACTACTACTACTAATAATAATAATAATTTATTGTTTATACCCCACCCATCTGGCAGGGTTTCCCCAGCCACTCTGGGTGGCTTCCAACAAAAGATTTAAAATACTTAAAGGTTGGGAAGGGGGGAAGGGGGAAGGCATACTTGGGGAAGCAAGTGCACTGATCCCAGTGAAACTTACTTCTGAGTAAACAAGCAGAGTGGATTATTATAATAATAATTTCTTCTTTATACCCCGCCCATCTGGCTGGGTTTTCCCAGCCACTCTGGGCGGCTCCCAATAGAATATTAAAAACACGATAAAACATCAAACATGAAAAGCTTCCCTAAACACGGCTGCCTTCAGATGTCTTCTAAAAGTCGGATAGTTGTTTATTTCCTTGACATCTGATGGGAGGGGGTTCCACAGGGCGGGCGCCACTACCGAGAAGGCCCTTTGCCTGGTTCCCTGTAACTTCATTTCTTGCAGGGAGGGAACCACCAGAAGGCCCTCAGAGCTGGACCTCAGTGTCCGGGCTGAATGGTGGGGGGTGGAGACGCTCCTTCAGGTATACTGGATTGGGCAGGCCGGGGCGCTCAAGTGGGACTCAGCTCACATGAATGCAGGCTAATAACCTGCAAGCAACTCGAGCATCTCCTCCCTTTTTTGAGCCATGGGGAATCTCCCCCTCCCGCTTCGAATGAATGCTGCGATGATGATCCAAGGCCTGGACTGGCTGTGCCGGATCCCTGGTGGAAAGGAAGCTTGTGTTCTGGGCGTTGTTTGGAAAGCACACCGGGCTTAGGAAAGAGGCAGGAAAGCAGTGGGGCACTCAGGAAGCCCAAGGAGGCATTCGGAGAACTCGCCGTCTCCATTCAGATGAGGAAGTGTAGGAGACGAGGGCTTTGGATCTGACTTGAAAACAGTTCTTGCAGAGGGTGTGTGGGTGGCGAGCAACACTGGCTCCTGCTATTTTCTGCCAGATGGCTGATGATAACTCCTCTCTCTCTCTCTCTCTCTGGTTCTGTGGCTCTTGTTTTTCGCATTGCCTTGATACTGTGCAAAGCCGTGGCACCTTTCTCATCCTCAGGGAGGTGTGAATCATTCCCCTGGTCTACTGATGGGTGTTGCACTGCTGCCTTGGTGCCACCTGCAAAACCTGGCACCTGTGTCTCAAAACAGGAGACAAGCTGACATTTTAGGCACCAAGTTCCTTTCTCTGCTTCTGTAGCTTTACTGAGATGTGCATTGCTAGTACAGTGGTACCTCTGTTCCAGAGCCCCGTAAGCATCCTGAACTGAAAGCGACTCGCATCTGCGCGTGCGCAGGTCGCAATTCGCCACTTCTGCGCATGCGTGAGACGTCATTATGACCATCTGCGCATGCGCGAGTGGCGAAACCCGGAAGTAACACATTCCATTACTTCCAGGTCACCGCAGAGCACAACCTGAAAACACTCAACCTGAAGCAACTTCAACCCAAGGTGTGATTGTACATTCAAAAGGATGGGAAGGGGGGGGGGACTCTGTGTCTCATCATGACATTGTTGACCTACCCCTACCATCATAACTTGACTGCTGGTCATCCTGGCTGATGGGCGCTCTCAACTCAACAGCATCTACAGGACCACAGGTCCCGAGAGAAGAAGCTTGTTGGATCAGATCAGGCACCCCCAAACTCAGCCCTCCAGCTGTTTGGGGACTACAACTCCCATCAGGGCCAGTGGTCAGGGGTGATGGGAACTGTAGTCCCAAAACAGATGGAGGACTGAGTTTAGGGATGCCTGGATCAGATCAAAAGTCCATCTTGCTTGGCATCTAGCTGTTCTCCCCCCAAGCCACACAGCTCAGCAGATGCCTCCAAGAAAGTTCAGGATAGGACCCCTGGACGGTTAAGTCCAGTCAAAGGTGGCTATAGGGATGCGGAGCTCATCTTGCTTTCAGGCCGAGGGAGCCGGCGTTTGTCCACAGACAGCTTTCTGGGTCATGTGCCCAGCATGACTAAACTGCTTCTGGCACAATGGGACACCGTGACGGAAGCCAGAGCACACAGAAATGTCGTTTACCTTCCCACCACAACAGTACCTATTTATCTGCTTGCACTGGCGTACTTTTGAACTGCTAGGTTGGCAGGAGCTGGTACAGAACAACGGAAGCTCACCCCATCACAAGGATTCGAACCACCAACCTTCCAATTGGCAAGCCCAAGAGGCTCAGTGGTTTAGACCAGAGCGCCACCTGCCATCCCTATGGGGCAACATCAACCCCAGCAGCAATTCAAACGGTATTCAGTAGCATTTGTCAGAGAACATGAAAGTTCTGCCATATGGGCACCATAGCCAATTGCCATTTATAGTTCTATCCTCAAGGCATTTGTCTTAGGGAGGGGCCCTAACTCTGCAGTTGAACATCTGCCATGCTGGCTGAATGTCCCAGGTGCCCATCACAGGGGTCTCTGAAGGACCATCTTGCCCTGTGGGGAATGGAGAAGAAGCAGAAACAGTTTTTTCTGAACAAACTTCTCTTTTCCATTTTATTATAACTTTTTTAAAAAGGTGTTCTTTGCTGTAATCTTATGTAAACTGTTTTGTGAGGTCCACCCAAAAAATGGTACATAAATACTGTAAGTAAGTAAGTAAGTAAGTAAGTAAGTAAGTAAGTAAATATTATAAACCACTCTGGAGAGCCACTGTCAATCAGTATAGAGACTCTACTGAATTAGTATAAGGCAGCTTCTTTCTATGCTCCTAGGATGGGGCTGCTACAGGCAAGTCCCCGCTTCCCTCTGTGAAATCTCGCAAGGTGTGTCAGAGCTATACAAAATCTGCCTCCTTTGCAGGGAACCTACTCTCTGCAACCTCCGATAAACATGTGTTCAGTGAACCTCAGGGTTGTTGTTTTTATTAATTTAAACACCCTCTCTGATGCACAGCGCTGCCTTCCATCTCCAACTGTCTCTCATAGTCGTTTCATCATTGTCATTACCATTATTTAAACCTATTAGTTGCTTTTTGTACAGAAGTAAAGCAAAATGACTTAGAACGGTGGTTGTCTAGGCTCCATAGGTTGCAGGACTGTCTCCCTACTGCAAATGCAGAGATGTCTAAAAGGGGAACTGGCAAATGTGTTTTATTTATTCATTTATGTTTATACTACTGGATTGTGGTAAAACCTCAAAGCAGTTTTCAAGAAATATTAAATTCACCGATTAAAAACAGCTAAAAACCATTAGAAAGATTTTTTAAAAAATAAAAAAATAAATAAAAATTATTACCTTCCCTTTACTCCCAAGGTTCCATGGGCAGGTTACAACAATTCAAAAAATAATTAGAAATAACAGTGCAAGAGATTAAAACACACCAATACCTACATGTTTGTATAGGATATTGCGTATTAAAAAAAATGTTTGAAGCAGGCACCCAAAACCTGCCTGGTGTTAATGGTCAGGGGGTTCCTAAGTGTAGAAGCTGCAACACCAAAAGATATTTAATTTTAGCTTTCAAATTTCCCAGCTGTCATGCATCCTACAGAACCCAGCAAGAAGAATGAGTGACTGTTGTCTAGAATATTATCTAATTGCAATAATGTGCAGGTGGGCAGCTATGGAATACCACTAAATATTACAGTGTTGGGGAGGAAGAGAATTCCACCCACTTCTGTCTCTTCCCATTTCATTTAGTACAATTGCATTTGGGAGTCTGTAAGCCTCAGATTGCTTCTAGATCAGTCCTGTTTGCCAGTTCCACATCTTTGATGTTTTCTGTAATGCTTTTTGCTAGGGGGAAGCATCAACTCTAATCATGATCATTGTAAACAACACTTAACATTAATCATTGCTGCCTTTGTTTAATGAGCTCACAGTGAATTTGCTGCAATGTCCTCTTAATCCTGTAACAATCTGTGGGATCTGCATCCTATTCTGGGGGTTTGTATTTCAAACAGGGCTGCTGCAAAACTATCCCATAATGGCAGCCTATAACTGCACTGATACTTGAAAGGTGAGCTAGCATTGCTTATCTTTTAAAACATAGGCTTGTGTCTAGTGTTCCCTTTCTGCTAGTGCAAGGGCTCACATGCTAGTCAACGGGTGATGTGGTTTTTTCGCCCTGGCGCTTTCCCCAGAAAAACCTGTTCTTTGCTGCTGAATCGGAGCAAACAGCAGTCTGTGGGGAAACCGAATTCAGCATGAGTTTTCTGGGGCAAAGCAGTGGGGCAGGGGGGAAGTGCTCAGACACAGAGCTTTAAAGACCAGACCTGTGTCTAGCAAGCGTGGGGCAAAAGGGAAGTTTGGACATTTTGCTACAGACTCAGCAATCTCTTGCACAACCCATGTATACATTGTCTAGCACAGCCATGTTCCGCAGGCACAACATGTTTTTTCCAGAAGAACAAGGATACCCTAAGGGACTTTAACTGAATGCCACATTTAGATACAACCCTCAATATTTTAATCTTATTGCACGCTTGGGGAATTCTTATCTTGTTTTATGTTTGTTGATGCATTTGCAGAGCCTGATATTTAATATAGAGAGAGGAACCGTTCGGTATAAAATACAAAACAAAGTCCGTTTCCCGCAAGTGTTTTATTCACTATAGTCCTTGTTGTGCGTTCATGTCAAAGAGGCAGTGGAAATGAGCTCACTGGTGCTTCATTTTTTGCCACCCTCCAGCTTGTGGAAGATCAACTTCTGCAGCAAGGAGTCATCAATGAAAGCTCATTTTCCAGGGTCTAAAAGCCTCCACAGGTACAAAAGGTCCCTATTGCAGATGTTTGCCCTCTGTAAGTTGGACAAGAATGGCAATGGGACAGAGCTAGGGTGATCTTTCCTGCAGCCCCCTCCCATGTTCTGGGCATGTGGCCAAGCAGCAGGCAAGAAGCCCCTTAAAAGTAAAGGTAAAGGGTCCTCTAACCATTAGGTCCAGTCGTGGCCGACTCTGGGGTTGCGGCGCTCATCTCGCTTTATTGGCCAAGGGAGCCGGCGTACAGCTTCCGGGTCATGTGGCCAGCATGACTAAGCCGCTTCTGGCGAACCAGACCAGTGCACGGAAACGCCGTTTACCTTCCCGCCTATTTATCTACTTGCACTTTGACGTGCTTTCAAACTGCTAAGTTGGCAGGAGCAGGGACCGAACAACGGGAGCTCACCCCGTCACGGGGATTCAAACCGGCAACCTTCTGATCGGCAAGTCCTAGGCTCTGTGGTTTAACCCACAGCGCCACCCGCGTCCCTAAGAAGCCCCTTACCACCCTTTAATGCTTCAGGGGCTTAGGAAGTCCCTGTTGTAACTTAAGTGGCTTTAGATTGCCTTGGGCATGATCGAGCAATTAAGCTACTAACAAATTTAATAAATAAATAATAATGATAGGAGAAATTCACAACAAAATGACAATGAATTTTCACGATTTCTTTTTAAAAAACTAACTCACAGAATGATGCAAAAATGTGCAGAACTGAACTTGAGACTGGAAAACGAAAAACTGAGAGATACCAAAATTGCCATACAGTGGCACCTCTAGTTGCAGACGCAATCCATTCTGGAGTGCCGTTCGAACCCCGAAAAGTCTGCAACTAGAGCAGCACTTCTGTGCAAGCGCGGAGCATGATAGAGTGCTTCTGCATATGCAGAAGCACGCAGAACGCTTCTGCACATGCGCAGAGTGCACAGAACGCTTCTGCACATGTGTGCGCAGTGAAAACTGGAAGTATACACTTCCGGGGTTGCCACGTTCACAAGCCAAAAAGATGCAACATGAACCTAACACAACACAATGTATGACTTTACAGTGGAACCTCAGTTTTCAAACATAATCTGCTCCAGAAGACCATTCAACTTCCGAAACCCGAAGCATGCATTTCCGGAAGCAAATACTTATGGAAAACTCAATACGGAAGCTGCATGGCACATTCTACTTCCGAAAACCAAAACGTTCAACTTCTGAGACATTCGAAAACCGGGGTGCCACCGTATAGTCATACCTTGGATCTCGAATGGCTTAGTTGCCGAACGTTTTGGCTCCTGAATGATCAAAAACCAGAAGTAAGTATTCTGGTTTTCAAGATTTTTTAAAGTCAGATGTCCGGCACGACTTCTGTGGCTTCTGATTGGCTGCAGGAAACCACACCTTGGTTTTTTAATGGTTCTGGGAGTTGGATGGACTTCCAGAATGGATTCCATTCAACTTCCGAGGTATGACTGTATTTGCCAATCCCTACCTCCAGGCTAGTGTAGGGAGGATGAACAATCCAATCCATGCAGCATACGCAGTTCTGTCCTCCAAAAAAGGGGAATTGCTGGAATTGCAGGGGGTTGCATTAGATAACCCTCAGGGGCCCTTCCAACTCTTCTATTCTATTCTATTCTATTCTATTCTATTCTATTCTATTCTATTCTATTCTATTCTATTCTGGGGCCCAACGCTATTTCCTCACTCTGCCTAATAAAAGGGCCATCCCTCCTAAAACTGATTTTGGAATCCACAGGATGTGTAAGGATTATTTAAGCCACATTCTTCTTCTTCTTCTTCTTCTTCTTCTTCTTCTTCTTCTTCTTCTTCTTCTTCTTCTTCTTCTTCTTCCACTCCCTTTCCTTTAGAATCGTTTCTCAATAAATATCTCAATTAGAAACCTGGAGTTGAGCAACGAGGCTCCACTTGGAAGATATCGCCCACGCTGACTGTTCAGCCTAATTGCTAAAAGGAGAGCTGGCTTATGTCTGTCTCCTGCCTTCTTTTAAAATTTCTTAAGTTTGGATTTGGCTGGGGCTTCTTCTCAGGAAAGTGGAGACAGGCTTTATTTATTTTATTATATTTTATTTTGCTGCCTTAGTGACCATGTGTTTGTGAGCGATAAAACACACTCATCCTTTCTTGCATGGCAAGGCACCGGTGGGCACGAGAGTCCCGAGAGTCTCAAACGGCATCCGCCCTTGATTTACTCCACTTTTCTATACCTTTTTCCTGCCTGGTTTTAAAAATAGCATGCGCTGATGTGAGGCATTCAGCCTGGTGTTGCTAAGGAAGAAATCAAATTCAAATCCAGCTCCTTCATCTCCACTGGGGCGTTAAGTCCTTGTTTCCATGTGAACTACCAGCATGTAGGATTGCTGCCTGCCACGTTAAAAACTAGGACATACAGTTGTGACTCTTTGCTGGTTCTACATGTGGGAAGTTTGCAGAAAAGAAAGAGAAAGGAAAAACAAACCAGAGTCGTCGTGAAAAGCGGAACTGGTTCTTTCCTTGTTTTCAAGCAGAAATGGAGGAAACCATGCAGGGTTCAATGATTGTTTTGGATTTCTAGTGCATGCATACACACATAAGGAATCAGGCCCAGTTGAAATAAACACATTTAAAATGAAAACAGGACGTGCTTTCGAACTGCTAGGTTGGCAGGAGCCATTTGCCTAAAAAGGTAAAGAGACCCCTGACCATTAGGTCCAGTCACGGACGACTCTGGGTTTGCGGCACTCATCTCGCTTTATTGGCCGAGGGAGCCGGTGTACAGCTTCCGGGTCATGTGGCCAGCATGACTAAGCTGCTTCTGATGAACCAGAGCAGCTCACAGAAACGCCGTTTACCTTCCCACCGGAGTGGTACCTATTTATCTACTTGTGCTTTCAAACTGCTAGGTTGGCAGGAGCAGGGACCGAGCAACGGGAGCTCACCCCGTCGCAGGGATTCAAACCGACAACCTTCTGATCAGCAAGTCCTAGGTTCTGTGGTTTAACCCACAGCGCCACCCGCGTCCCACCATTTGCCTACTTGTCAATAAAAATAGATACAGTCTACAAAATTTTAGGATCAAGATCCTGCAACAAAATATTGAGCAGTGCAACCCAAAGCTTAATGGTCAGGACACCTGAACAAATTAAGACATGTCCTAGTTGATGCCTCTCGAATCACATGGGGGAGGGTGGTCCAGAGGCTTGGTGGAGCTATGGAAAAGGTGCTGTTCCTTGTGATCTGCCAACCATGACATGACCAGCAGGGTATTCCCCAATGGGGAAGTGTCCCCAGGATCAACCCCCAACATCAGCAGGTAAGGCTGGGGGAGAATACTGTCTGAAAACCTGGAGAGCCAAACTGAGGAAGATATCCATGTATGTAACCACTGCCACGAGAATGCTGACAGCCAAATGGTGGAAGGGAGTCAAAATACCCACTAAAATGGAGTGGCAGGCGAAATTATTTGACTATGTAGAATTGGCAAAGATGACAGGAGAAATGAGGAACCAGGCAAACCAAAAGTTTAACAAAAAATGGGATATATATTTAAAAGAACATTGATCACATATGAAATCTTTGACGTGCTTTGATTAACTTCTGCAGTGTGATATGCTACAAAGATTGTAGATAATGTATGATAAGTTAAAGGTCCTACAATATGCAGTCGACAGGGAAACAAAGGACCCATACTGAGGATGACGGAAGTCTCAACATAGGGAAGAACTTTATTTTATATGTAACATATGTTTTGTGTGTATTTGATGTGATTTGTTTTTTCTTTGGGTTTTTTGTGGTGAATGGATTCAATATTTAAAAGCAATAAAGATTAAATTGCAAAAAAGGGAGAGAAAACTTGGAGAGCCACTGTCAGTCAGAGTAGGCGATACTGAGCTAGATGGACGAATGGTTGGATTCATTACAGGTATAAAACAGCTCCCAGTGTTCTTAAGGCAATCAGTCTGCCAAGTATTCTGATCTTCAGCTGTTCAGGGTTTCCTATGTCAATAGCAAAACCTTGAAGATGTACACAATGTACAAACATGTACAAAATTTGGGGGGGTTCTTGCAAAAACGTATACATTGGGCAAAAATACTTGCAAAAACTGTGGGCATGAAGGGAAACATGTATGAAAACAAAGACAAATTTTCATGTACATTGGTAAAAGAATATAGAATGGGGCGAACTGGGGACTGGAAAAATGAGAAGCCAAAATTGACAGAGTCACCCACGCCTAATTCTGCCCCAGTCAAAACAGCCTCCATCTCTGTCATCAGTAAAAAAAATTAATCAAACGCAGAGCTAAGTACAGATATCCCCAGCTGTTGAGTGGGGCTCAAAGACCATCATTGCTCCATGGACCACAATTGGGTGATAAAAACTATTTGGCATTACTTAGAAGCTGGGCCAGTCACTCTCTCTTCCGTCCCTCCCCCCTCACGGCAACAGGCTGAGATTCATTGGTCAATAATTCACATCAATATTTGCAGTCCCCATATGACAAGCGTCAGACACGCTCCATCCATCTGACTTGCACTCCACAGCATACATGCAACAACTCATCAGCAAATATGGCTTTAGGGTTTTCATTTAAATTTTAAAAAGAAAAGATGAAAGGAAATAGACCACGTTGCATTTATACATCAAATACTATCTAAATTTGTCAGAAGGCCAAATTCCATTTCCCTTCTAACGTCTTTCCTCCCCCGCAAACCTGTACATTTGGTCTGCAAATGCTTTCAGGGAAAGCATATAAGCTTTGCATATGCCAACGATATCCCCAGATGGATTGAGCTAATGAAATCATGCTGCGGAATAGGATTGCAAGCCTATTTGTGCAGGGGAGAAATTGTGCGCCTGGAATGAAGAGGGCAAATTCCGATGTCCTAAAAGAGTGTCTTAATTCCATGGATCCAAGGACCTTTTGAAGACCCAATAAATCTTTCCACATGCAATTGTGCCTCCAGTCCTTCCAGTATACCATAAGGGTGTTTAAAACATCACAGGGGGCCACTTTTTTATATCCCTGCATAACTCACACAGCTGGGGGTTATGGCTCTGAACGCCAGTTGTTGGAGACCCTGAGCAGGAAAAGGCTATTGCCCTCCAAGTGTCCCTATGTTTCAGGGACAGTCCCAGATTTAGAAAAGCTGTCCGGGTTCCTAATTTGATCCCATAATGTCCCGCTTCCCCTTAGGACGCCCCTATTTTCATCGGAGAAATGTTGGAGGGTATGGAGTTGTGCAACCCCTGAGCCAAGGAGATAAGTAACTCTACAAACTTTAGAAGACATCTAAAGACAACCCTAAATAAGGAAGCTTTTCTTTAAAGTTTAATGTTTTATCATTTTTTTAATATATGTTGGAAGCTGCCCAGAGTGGCTGGGGCAACCAGTCACATGAGCGGGGTAAAAATAAATTATGATGATGATGATGATTGGATGCAGGTGGGGCTGTGGTCTAAACCACCAAGCCTCTTGGTCTTGCCGATCGGAAGGTCGGCGGTTTGATTTCCTGTGACAGGGTGAGCTCCCATTGCTCTGTCCCAGCTCCTGCCAACCTAGCAGTTTGAAAGCACACCAGTGCAAGTAGATAAATAGGTATCGCTGTGGTGGGAAGGTAAACGGCGTTTCCGTGTGCTCTGGTTTCTGTCACGGTGTCCCATTGCACCAGGACTGGTTTAGTCATGCTGGCCACATGACCCGGAAAGCTGTCTGTGGACAAATGCCGGCTCCCTTGGCCTGAAAGCAAAATGAGCACCGCAACCACATAGTCATCTTTGACTGGACTTAACCGTCCAGGGATCCTTTACCTTTTACCTATTACAGTGGTACCTCTGGATGTGAACGGGATCCATTCCGGAGCCCTGTTCGCATGATGAGTAGAACGTAACATGCATCCACACATGCATGGGTTGCGTTTCGTCACTTCTGCGCATGCATGTGTTCCGTTACTTCCGGGTCACCGCGGAGCGTAACCTGAAAAAGCTCAACCTGAAGCATATTCAATCCGAGGTATGACTGTATTCTTATGTACTGGGCCAGCAGGGGGATACTGTAGATAGTTATACAAATGAAGGATCGAAAATGACATTCAGTGATTGGATAGTTTTAGAAAATGGCAACAGTTACATTGTTCTGGAGCTCTATATAAGCAGGCTGACTGAGCTCCTCAGTTAGTTCTGTTCTGCCTCTGAATAAAGAAGAGCTGTTTGAAGAATCGCTGTGTCGTCTGATATGTTCACCCACAACTTAACATGTATCATCATCATCATCATCATCATCATCATCATCAAGACTCCTTGCCCTCTGCTCTCCCTTTCTTCCACTCCAACCCCACAGAGTTGGTATGTCACATGGGACTAAGCCTTGGTGACCGCAGCCTCCCTGCCGCCTTCTTGACTGTTTCCCAGCAGCTGCTACAAGTTGCCCAAGGGGGGAGGCCAGCAGTGGCAGCCATGGGGAGGAGAAGCCATGGGGAGTCAGCAGTATGCTCCCTTACAGCCACCACTGCTGCCGTCGCAGCTCAGGACAAGCGATGGATCATCCTCCCTTTCCCAGCTTGGTTGGTGGCAGCAATGGTTGCGGGAAGAGGGACATTCCGGCATCAAATCAGAAGCCAGGAGCTTTCATAATTCCAGGACTGTCACTGGGAAATAGAGAAACTTGGAGGGTGTGCAATTCCCTCCAGGTTACAAACCCGCCCACAGGCCACACCCCTGAATGTTTTTGATCGGCCGGAATGTGCCTTGGAACTGTGACGGTGCTGCTTCCTTCCTCTGATTTTTGCATGGCAGGGAAGAGTTGCACCCATTTGCTCTGCCCCTTTGCATCTGCCCCCGCCACCTCTGGCATGCGGCCACCAGAAGGTTGGGGTCAGGGACCGTGTTGAGAAGGGCTGCGCTGAGGAGGAATGGTGGGAGCCTCCCCCTGCTCCTGATCAGGATCCTGAATCTTCCCAGGAGCATAGTATAGGTTTGGAACAGTGGTTTGCAGAGGGGCATAGTTTAGAAGGCAGAAGTTGGGAAGTACTGTGTGGGGAACAGCTAGGAGGAGAAGAAATGGGGGAGAGAGAGTTAACAGACTCACTATCACTGGCAAGCATCCAGCCACTCAGCCCAAGGTCAAAGACAGAGGATAAGGTGGCAGCACAGAAAGCACAGGGCTTGTAAGATCAGGTTGCAAGGCGCAGAAATGAAGTGGGTGACTAGGGAGGAAGTGGGTGGAACCCTTAATTGAGAGCACCGCCATTCCGAGGAATGGATTCTTTGTTCTCTTGCTGTGGTCATTAAAATTTCTAACTGGTAAGGGACTGCTTTTGCTTTGTTCTGCTTATCTACAGCCAAAGTGGGGGAGGAAGCAGAGTCCCTGAAGCCTGACAGTTGGCCATGAAGGAACGTGGCCCTTGGACACATTAAGGTTCCCCACCCTGATTTGAAAGGGTGTCTAAACCAGGTGCCCAGCACTGCATGTGCAGGATGGAAATCCATAGCTAAAATAAGCCTTCTCCAAGCTGGTGCCCTCCAGATCTTTTGGACTATAAGTACCATCAGTCCCAGCTAGCATACTGCAGTGGCAAGGGCTGGTGGGAGTTGTAGTTCAATCATCTGGCAAGCACCCTGTTAGGGAAGACTACTGTACATGTCTATCTGGAACTAAGCCCCTTCAACATCAGCTGAATTTGCTGCCTCTCCCTTTCCTCTATCATTTCCCCTATACAGTGGTACCTTGGGTTACAAACACTTTGGGTTACAGACTCTGCTAACCCAGAAGTAATACCTCGGGTTAAGAACTTTGCCCCAGGATAAGAACAGAAATCGCGCAGTGGCAGCAGCGGGAGACCCCATTAGCTAAAGTGGTACCTCAGGTTAAGAATGGTTTCAGGTTAAGAACGGACCTCTGGAATGAATTAAGTTCGTAACCAGAGGTACCACTGTATTTGAAATGTAGTTTGGAAGCTCCTTGAATGCAGGGACCTGACTTCTTATACTTTGTGAACTGCCACACGCATTGATGGCACAATAATAAACTCTAATATTCATAATAATACATAAGACAAGATTGACAACTACTCCATGTTTTTCTTTTCTTCCTGGCATGTAATTGTAACTTTAAAAGTTAAATTAGTTTTTTTTTTTTTGGGGGGGTTAGGAATTTAAAAAGCTCTTTTTTTTAAGATGCTGAACCCATTTATATGCAGAAAACAGTATAGTGTTGACAACAATGAGCTAGTTAATTTCATTTATTCATCTCAAAGGGAATTAATCAAATCTGCATAATTATTTCCAAGGTTGAAAGGTATGTTTAGTTATTTAAAATGCGACTTTCTCTACTGAGAAGTGCAGTAGTGTGGGGTGGATTTAGCAGACAGTGTTGTGATTTATTTATCAGAGAAAAGTGGAAAGTAGAGATTGGAGCAGACAGATTGATGGTTTATTACACACAGGTTGCCTGGGCTAGATTTGGACTGTTCTAAACTGTCCTTTTGCAGAACACAATCCCAAAGGGGGCAGCGGAATGCAACTTCATTCTTGGCTGAAGCAGATGCAACTTATTTGTCTTGACGCAACTGCATGCTTGAGGGATCCCAGATTTTAAAAGTGGCATCTTGTGGTCTGCTAATTGCCCCTCTCGGCTGGTGCGCCAGCAGAGCTTTCTCAGGGTGGTGGGTGGGAGAAAAGTGGCGTCTTGCTGAGCTAATAACCATTCCAAACAAATTGCTCCTAATGTGTAAGCACATTTTCCTCTTCTTGCTCAGTTGCTTCCCACAACCGTCGGGGTGAACACTCAAAACCCCGCACAATTGTGCCCAGGGGGTGCTGCCTAAACAAAGGCCAGGGGTTTGCATTTCTAGAGGGGAGAGCTAGGTTTGCCAGTGGGTGGTGTTATAAGAATTCTAAGGTCCCAAATATAAAATAAAGGTTCATAAATGTACAAGGCAAACACATACATAATTACATAAACCACGTGTCTGAAATAGTACAGCAGTGCAGTCCTGAAGTCATTTTGACTCTCCCAACCCATTTTGACTGTCCCAAATTGACCTCAAATATTTTTCTGCAAGAAGGAAAGAAATGGGAAAGTCTCTCCATTTTCTTTTGCTTACCTGTCTTAAGGGCAGGTATGAACAGAGTGAGCCTGAATAAAGCCATGGTTTTCCCAGTAGCGATGTATGGAAGTGAGAGCTGGACCATAAGAAAGGCTGATCACTGAAAAATTGATGCTTTTGAATTATGGTTTTGGAAGAGACTCTTGAGAGTCCCATGGACTACAAGAAGATCAAACCTATCCATTCTGAAGGAAATCAGCCCTGAGTGCTCACTGGAAGGACAGATCATGAAGCTGAGGCTCCAATACTTTGGCCACCTCATGAGAAGAGAAGACTCCCTGGAAAAGACCCAGATGTTGGGAAAGATGGAGGGCACAAGGAGAAGGGGACGACAGAGGACGAGATGGTTGGACAGTGTTCTCAAAGCTACAGTATGAGTTTAACCAAACTGTGGAAGGCAGTGGAAGACAGGAGTGCCTGGCGTGCTGGTCCATGGGGTCACGAAGAGTCGGACACGACTAAATGACTAAACAACAACAAAGGGTGAGCCTGTGACATGGATTCAGGAATTAAAGTATTTAATTAAGTATTTAATTTAATTACCATAGCAAAAGAATGGCCGGGCTGGCCAGGTAAAGCAATCAGTGACCATTGTCAGGTATCCTGGCAGACAGGATTTCTGCTGTAAACCACCTCCTGTGATGCATTTCTGCTGTAGACTGCCTCCTTCTGTGATGTATGTATGATGTTTTGGGGGGTGGTCTTGAGCTACAAGGTGGGCAATTTCAAAAGTCTCTAGGAGGGCTTGCACACCACTGTTCTGGGTTCCTCCTCCCTCCTGCGTATGGTGAGTGAGGACCCTGTTGCAACAGTTTAATAAAGATCAGGCTTACTAGCTGCTTTGCTTCTCAATATTCTCTGGCTGGCCTCTGTTATTTCTCCTACCGACAGGGAACCCACTTAAGGACACTATATGGGCTCCAGGAAAGGGAAAAGGAGCAGAATTTTTTCTGTATTTTTTTTTTTTAAATTATTAAAATTTTCCAGAATAAAAAGGAAAGATAGAAAGAAAGGACAAATATAGTTTACACTTAGTTTCAGTAACATCTTTCCCGGACTTCCCCCTCCCCTCCCCCTCTTGTATTCCATTCCCTTAAATTGATTCCACAAATTCTCACCCCAAATTTTAAAACCTTATTGTAATTTTAACTAACCCATTTATTCCAAATTAATTTATCTTATTTATCTTAATTCCTTATATTTTATATAATTCCCTAAGATCGACCCCATTTCCCTTCCACGAATTCCCCTATTTTCAAACAACAGACAAGAAAAGAAAAAGAAAAGAAAGAAAAAATATGTAATTTTACAGCCTTTGGGTTCCAAATCTCCCCCCCCCCCCCATTCCCTGGTTCCGATCCCCAAAATTCATCCATTGTCTACTGCCAGCCTGGTGCATCCACGTCTATATCTCAGCTCCACTTTGCCGTCTTTTGATAGCTTTTAATTTCAAAAAGTCCAATCTCGGAGAAACTCTCAAAAAAGATCATTCTTCTTCCATCCAGACCTCTGTGTTTAAGAGTCTAACTCAAATTCTGTTTCTTGATCCTTTTAAAGTCTGGATGTTCCAAATGCTCCAACTTTGGATTTAGTCCAGCTCTTTGCTTTTTCCTGTTCTGCTAATTCAGAAACTTCTTGTTCTCCACAGAGGCTTTTGTTATTCAGGAACATAAACTTGCGTTCAGTCCCTTCCTTTCTTCAATAGATAAATCCATTGTCTCCCTTAGTATAGAAACCTCTGTAGACAAAATAATGCTTCGTTTTTGCAGCTTTCCCAAGAGATAACAAGTCCTGCTCAAATCCATAGTATTTTTCCACTTGCTGTTACTGTTGCAATGTCCCGGTCTCCCTCTAGAGGGAATATGGTAACTTAATTTCTTTCCAGATCAGACCCAAAAGTCAAATAACTTGTTGCCTTTATTTCCAGTAATTTATGTCCAAATTGTAACAAATCTAACCAGCAAAGCCATCGTAACAAAGTTCTCTTTTATTTTCCTGCTTTGACAGCTACTTTGACAGCTGTCAAAGTTTCTGTGTCTCTTCACCAGTCTCTCATAGCGGATCGTTCCCGGTTCCCAGGGGGGTTGCACCTTAGTTCCCGCAAACTAATCTTCTCCTCCAGCACAATTATTGTAATTTCCCTTCGTGAAGTTAATTTTTTTTTTTCAAATAAGCAAGTTCATCTCTCGATCTTAGTTGTCAAATCCTTGCGTTAAGCCATCTACAACGGGGGGGGGGGGGGCGGACTTCCTTTTTGCACCACCACACCCCCCCCCCCGCTCGCTCCAAATTCGTAGATCAAATTTCCCTTTTAGGTCCAATAAATTTACTCACGGGTTGTTCTTTTTAGTCCAAATCCGAAATTTCCAAAGAAGAAGTCGTTGCTCTCCACTGAATGGCATGCGGCTTTGCTAGGCAGGGGAAGCAGTGGACTCATAGCACCACACCCCCCCCCGTCACCCGCTCCGCAGCCTTTAAAAAGGCTCCTTCGCGGGTCGGGGGGCGCAAACGGTGCCCGCCGAGTCACCAAGTCCATGGGCATCTCTGCCCATGGTTTTTGAGGGTCCCCGCGTCACCGGCACGGCAGGACCCGACCCCTACCCAGCCGACTCCCTCCGGAGCTCGGAGGGAGTCCGCCATTCGGCGATGGCGCCAACCCGGAAGTGATTTTTTTTCTGTAACAGTGGTTAAAAGTTTTCCATGATTCACAGTTGCTAATGGCAGAGAGAGGTTTGGCGTGGGTGTTTCTACACACACACACACACACACACCTGAGTACAGAAGTGCAGGAGAATTGCATCTGATTGATTCCCCGCTGCCTCATAACTGTCAATGAAAAAGGATAGGAAATTGCCGCTCCAAATTCCCAAAACACATTTGGATTTTAAAGGTGCTAGTCCCTCTGCTACTCCTGTCTTTTATTTGCATAGATGTTTAAGGTTTTGTTTGGGGTTGTTGTTGTTTTTTTTAAAAAAGGTTTTATGAATTCTGTTCATTGTACAGTGGTACCTCGGACGTCAAACAGAATCCGTTCGGAAAGTCCATTCAACTTCCAAAACGTTCGAAAACCAAAATACTGTTTCCGATTGGCTGCAGGAAGCCATGGAAGTTGCAGTGGACGTTCGGGTTCCTAAAAACATTCGCAAACCGGAACACTCACTTCTGGGTTTGTGACGTTCAGGAACCAAAACATTCAACTCACAAGGCATTCGGATCCAAGGTACGACTGCAATTGCTTTTAGCATTTCTATTGTGTCCGTAAGTCATTTCTATGAATAAAGCAACTAATTAATATAAATGCTACTACTAATAATCATGATCATTATAATTGCTTCAGGGACAGAACTAAGCTTGAGCCTGCCTTACTGTTTATCCATAATAATGACAATTTGTGCGATGTTGCTAGCTTGCTATTGAGTTGACAACACCCAACATGGAGCGAGTAGCATTGGAAGTACACATCAACTCAGCTGAGGGCAGGGAGCGCGGGGAAATAATTATTTTTCTCTGCCAGAAATCTTCCCAGCAAGTCTGCACAGCACGTAGCATCTGTTTTCCACCGAAATGAGTAGGAAGGGATGTCAAGAATCATCTAGTCTGACTACACAGGGAAGACACTCTAGAGACAAGTTTTTTTAAAAAAATAAAATAAAACAGGAGGGGGATTCAAAGTGGCACCTGGAATAAATTGTGAAAATTGAATGCATTTGCTTCTTTTTTGCATAAGTATTTTCTGCTGGCCATTGGGGGGGGGTGTCAAGGAATAGTGCCAAGCATTGAAGCCCCCAGTGCAAGTCCAGTGCAAGGAAAGAAGGAAGGAAGGAAGGAAGGAAGGAAGGAAGGAAGGAAGGAAGGAAGGAGGGAGGGAGCTGAACAATTTGCCCGGCATCTAATTCTAAGCTTATGGTATAAAATTTAACAGCAGCAGCTCCAATTCAAATGGGCAGCCAGAGTGCCTTTCAAAAGAAACAGAAATAAAATACACAATATTAAAGTCACTAATTTGGACAGCAATCATTAAAAGTAGCAGTCATTAAACTCACTTCTCCCTGAAGAACTGCTTCCCGTGAGTGTAGAAAACGCTACGCTAGATGGTCTTATTTTTCTTACATATTAAAAGCAGCAGCAGTGATAAACTTTAAGAGCCTGTTCAAATGGAAATATTTTCAGCTTCAAAAATGTTTAAAATAACCTTTGCTAAAAAAAAAAACCCTGAAGCCTTCCTTTAAAGAAATTCTAGGTGCCGAAATCCCAAGGGAGCAGAAAAGACTACTGTATTTATGTATGTGACCACAGCTGCGTGGATGTTAATGCATAGCTGTCAACTTACAGATTTGAAAATAAGGGACCAGCAGCCTTGAAAATAAGGGACCAGCAGCCAAAATAAGGAACCAGCAGCCTCACCTGTTCCAGGCACTCCAGTCTTCCTGTCCTCCTGCAGTCTGGTTAAACTCATGCTGGTAGCTTCAAGAACACTGTCCAACCAACTTTGTAACCAGAGGTTCAACTGAATAGAATCTGAATCACATGCACCACAAGGCCTATGCAGCCTCAACTTAAGATGGCTCCCCGGCCTGGCTTTGCACTGCAAAGTTTGCAGCAGCACGTGCAACAAAATGGCGTCCAGCATTCAAAAAACCCCTCAGCTTGCATTAACTAGCCACACACAAGGCATGCAAGCTCCACCCCCCCAGTCGTTCTTAGACTTCTTATTGGGTGAGCAACACAGCCAAGCAACACAGTTGGAGCCTCCCTCCTCCCTGGCTGGCAGGGAGGGAGGGAGATGAGCTGCTTCCTTTGAAATTTAAGGGACATCATTTAAGGGACATTTAAGGGACATCTATCAATAAGGGACAGCAGCGGGACATGGCGCTGGAATAAGGGACTGTCCCTTCAAATAAGGGACACTTGACAGCTATGTGTTAATGGCCCAGAGATGGAAAGAAGAGAAAGTCCTTAACAGAGAAGAATGGCAGATCAAGTTGATGGAAATGATTAATAATAGGATCCACAAAGGGGAGGATGGAAGTCCAGGAGATTTCTTGGAATCTTGTTTTCATTATTTATGTTCGATATATCTCTGTAAAATTTTAATTTGAAAAACCAAATAATTCCCACCCTACCGAAAAAAAGGAAATATTTTCTGCTTCCATCAAAAAGAAAACAAGGAGGGCAATTGAAAGCCCCAGAGCTACTACCAAAAAATACTTTGTCCTCACTCAGTTAGCCACTTGCAAGCTGCCCTGAAGGTAACTTGAAGTGCAGAGAACACACAATCGTGCATTTTCAGTGGCTGGAGTGTGACATGTAGAAGGCTTGTGTTCAAATCCCCTCCAGCCACTAAATTCACTAGGTAACCTTAGGCTGCTCACTGCTTCTCTCAGCTGAACCTACCTCACAGGGTTGTTATGAAGATGCTCTACAACAGTGAATAAAATATGGCTGCAGAAATCCAGCCTGGATTCCCCTCTGCTTCCTCAGGGCCATGTGACTAAAGCAACTTACAAACTGCTTCAATATTTTCACAGGCCTGGAAAACTTTCTTCTCCACGTTATGTATCTATGAAGGCTATTTTCCTTTCCAAACCACCGACTGGCTGATTCTGCCAAGGTACCCAAAGCACTTTATGGTTTTAAAATACCCAGATACATGAATGATATAAAATGTAAATTTAGCTCTTCTGGAGGCGGCAAGATGCCATCTTTGCCTTGTTCTCTCTTTGGTGTTTGTTTACAAGTTGTTTTTGTTGATTTTTGGAAATCTGTTGTTTGTTTTGTTTTTAGAGCATTGGTGGTTTGATGCATTTTTTTAATTCATTTTTATTGGATGCCTTTGAATGTGTTTGTAGTGCATGTTTTTAATGGGTGTATTTTAATTCTTATCAGCCACTCTGCGTTTCTTTTCGAGAGAGAGAGAAATGGGAGGTGGCATTTTAAGATCATTTTTTTAAAAAGCTCTTGGAATAAACCATGCAAAAAACAGGACTGTTGCAAAACCAACAACAACAACAACAACAGGTTTTACTATACACTTGCTTAATGGATGTGCCATCCCAGCATACACTCATATCATATTGTATGATACAAATAGAATACCACAGTGAGGAACCAACAAATGCCTCTGTGGTGTAGAGGTTAGAGCAGGCATGGGAAACCTGTGGTTCCCCAGCTGCTGTTGGACTACAGTTCCCATCATCCTTGGCTACTGACTATGCTGGCTGGTGCCAATGGGAACTGCAGCCTAATAACCTCTAAAGGATGGAACAGGACACCTGTCCCCAGGTGTGAGTGTTAGACTTGGGCAAGAGAGACCCAGGTGCAAATCCTCACTCAGCCAAGAAGCTCACTGGGCAGGGGCGTAGTGTGAGGGGGCCACAGGGCTGTGGCCCTGGGCATACATTTTTTGAGAGGGCACAAACCAGGGGCCCCCACACAGGTGACCCACTTGGCCCTCCCTGGTGCTCCTCGCTGGCCACCACGTCGGCCAGCCAGGCTCACCCCTGTGCAGACGGGCAGGTGGCTCAGCGTGGCCCCACTTTGCTCTGGTGTAGATGGGGTCACTTCAGCGGCAGCAAGAGCTGGGGTCTACACACATCTCTCCGCCTGGCACATGTGTTCCTGCCTCACCCATGCCCTGGGTGCCAGCAACCGACACTACACCACTGTCACAGGGTGACCATGGGCCAATTGCTACTGTTGGCCTATCTACCTGGCAGGTTTGTTATGAGGATAAAGATGGGGGTGGGGAGGAGAGCCAAGTGTGCCACATTGAACTCGTTCGTCTGGAACAGAGCAGGTCACATTGTTTGCTTCTTGTCCTCAATCTGACAGACTCAAAGGGCAAGCTGTACTGGATACGTCATGTGGCCTCTCAGTCTATTTCTCAGTCTATTTCTGCTTCAGTCTCATTGTGCTTTGTACAGCCCCAGGTCCTCTCTCCCCTGTAAAAGGTAAAAAGGTAAAGGACCCCTCGACGGTTCAGTCCAGTCAAAGGCGACTAAGGGGTTGCAGCACTCCTCTTGCTTTTCAGGGCGAGGGAGCTGGCGTTTGTCCACAGACAGCTTTCCAGGTCATGTGGCCAGCAGGACTAAACCGCTTCTGGTGCAACAGAACACCGTGATGGAAACCAGAGCACACGGAAACACTGTTTACCTTCCCACCACAGTGGTACCTATTTATCTACTTGTACTGGCATGCTTTTGAACTGCTAGGTTGGCAGGAGCTGGGGCACAGCAACAGGAGCTCACCCTGTTGTGGGGATTCGAACCGCCAACCTTCCGATTGGCATGCCCAAGAAGCTCCGTGGTTTAGACCACAGTGCCTCCCCTGTGACATGTCAGTAGGCAGAAAGCCCAGTCTGCTCATGCCTCAACAGGAGAAAGTTCTTCGAGCAACTGGCAAAAGACCATAGAAACACAGGGAGCTGCCATATACCTAATCAGGCCATCAGCTGATCTACCTCAGCCTTGCATCTACAGTGACCAGAAGCATGGTCTCCCAGCCCTACCTGGAGATCCCAGGGATTGAACCTTGGGACTCGCATGCAAAACAGATGTTCTGTCCTTGAGCTATGGGCCTGAAGGCAGAAGTCAAAGTGATGGGAGCTTGTGAAAAGCAGCAAAGGGGCTGGAGGTAAGGAAGGGACTGAGGTGCTGGCAGCCATTAAGGAAACAACTCTGTGTGCCAGGGCTGGGCCCATGGGCAGCAGTAGGGGGTAAGCCAGGGCTGAAGACTAGGCCAAAGCAGAAGTCAGAACCAAAGACGAACCAAGGCTATAAGGGCCCAAGAGCACAGAAGGACCACGTTGCTCAATTGAGGCTGAACTGCAGGAGGAAAGTCCTTCCCATTCAACAGGATCCAATGGCCGTCCAGGGCGGGCAGAGTCAATCTGGGGTTTGAAGGTGCTTTGCAGAAAATCTGCTATTTGCAGCTTGGTGGCTCCCGACTTAGAGGAACTGCACACCGAACCAGATGCTCCTGACAGCATATGGTTTTCCCCATGTGTAAAAGGCAAATAGCAGCTTCAGGGAATGACGGTGACCATTCAGATTGGGAAAATGTATTAGAGGATTAATGAAGGTTACAAAAACCTCTGCATTGTTGCAGCCCTGATCTGGACCGTGTCTACCCATCCATGGCGGTATTCAACGTTTTGTTTTAAAAAGAGGGAGAACCAATAATGGAGAAAGGGATTTGCACCCAGTACATTATCAGGGCAGCTTATAAGAAAACATTAAAATGTCTTCAAATAAGTGGTGTATGAAAAGCAATAGCAACAAACCCAGGAAGTCTTTAAAAGCATCAACAGCGGATCTCAGGTGTGGTTTCGGTGCTGCTCACCCTTGCGGGAAAGTTCACCAAACTGAAAGTTCACCAAACTGTAGGGACCTAAATCTGAAAGCAACAATAGACCAGGGGAGATTGATTTTGTGGTGGATGCACTACAAAGCTGCTGACTACCATGGAGAAAGAGAAAGGGTCAATATGATCTCAATATTCTTTTTTAAAAATAAATAAATACAGGATTTCCAGACATTATTTTGGAGAGAGGATTTGCTTTATACAGGGTGAGTCCTTTAAAAGAGGCCCCGTGGATACAGAGTACACAAAAAAAGAGCCAGGCTGAGGGTCCATCTAAACCCACATGCTCTTCCCAATGAAGGGCAATCAGATGTTTCCAGGAAGCCAACAAGCAGGCTATGAAGAAGAATTTGGATTTGATATCCCGCCTTATCACTACCCGAAGGAGTCTCAAAGCGGCTAACATTCTCCATTCCCTTCCTCCCCCTCCTCTGTGAGGTGAGTGGGGCTGAGAGACTTCAAAGAAGTGTGACTAGCCCAAGGTCACCCAGCAGCTGCAGGTGGAGGAGCGGGGAAGCGAACCCAGTTCACCAGATTACGAGTCCACCGCTCTTAACCACTACACCACACTGGCTCTCAGTGTCTCCATTGCTCCCTGCCCCCCCGACCTCAGCAAAACGGTATTTAGAGCTCCACTGAGCATAAGAGATGCCATTTAGCTATCATTGGCAATAGGACCTCCATGCCACAAATTTATCTGGTGCTCTTTTAAAGTCATCTGACCCAGTGCCCATACCCATGTCTTGCAGAGCAACGAATTCTGCAAAATGCACTGGCTGAATGTGCTGTGCTGCTGCTAAGGGTGCTGTGAATTGTAGCTCTGTGGGGGATAAACTACAGTTTCCAGGATTCTTTGTGGGAGGGAGAATGTGCTTTGAATGTACGTTGTGTACACAGGCTGAATCAGGTTTGGCTTCTTCATCTCAGTCACCAGGCGGAGAGCACCATGCACTCCTGCTGTGGTTGGTGGTAGTGAACCATTCATTTGGCACCAAGGGACCTGAGGCACTTTGTGTCTGAGCAGTGTGAGGCTCGTTTACATGATGCTACACCGTAATTTACTGTTGTGTCCAAAAATCTTCAGTAGGTATAACACTAAACAACAGACTAAGTCCATAGCTTTAGTGAAAGTTGACGTGTTTCTGTGAACAAGCATCAAACCACCTTTGCCTTCAGTTTCAACAATACAGTGGTACCTTGGTTCTCAAACACCTTGGTTCCCGAATGCCAAAAACCTGGAAGTAAGTGTTCCATTTTTCGAACATTTTTCGGAAGCCAAACGTCCGATGCAGCTGTCGGCTATTGTTTCCGGGGCACCTGCACCAATCAAAAGCTGCGCCTTGGTTTTCGAACATTTTGGAAGGCAAACAGACTTCTGGAACAGATTGCATGTGGCGCTTTTGTTTTTGCTATTTATTTTGTGTTTTTGTTTTTGAGGCTTTTTCGGTTAATTTATTTTTGTGACTGTGTGGAACCCAGTTCAGCTAATGAGTGATTGGTTGTGTGACTGCGTAAATGGATAAAAGCCCCACAACCTGATGACTATCATCAGTGCAGGTAAGAAAAAATAATAATTTTAATTTTAATCATCTACAATACTGTCTTATTTATTTTATAGTACAGTGCATTGATTATTGCTTTCATTTTATGGATCAATGGTCTCGTTAGATAGCAAAATTTATGTTAAATTGGTGTTTTGGGGGTTGTTTTTAAAAGTCTGGAATGGATTAATCCATTTTGCATTACTTGCAATGGGAAAGTGTGCCTTGGTTTTGGAACGCTTTGGTTTTGGAACGGACTTCTGGAATGGATTAAGTTTAAGAACCAAGGTACCACTATATGTGCTTAAGTGGGAAAATGGGGAAAGGGCAGGGATCAGTTCTGGAGACCATAAACAGAAATAGAAAGCATGAGTTTTCGTTCTCTACAGGGCAGGCATAGTGGGCGTATTCATCATAATTACCGCAAAATTGCTGCGTAGAATAATGAATGGTTATCTTGGCCATTAAAATGATACAATGATAGTATTGGTTACAATGCAGTGATTGCAACAAGGCTTTTCAAAGCCTGTTTGTTTTGTCCTTCGGATGCGTTGCAGAAATGAATGGAAAAGAACGTGCCCGGAAATGAAATTCCATTTTGTTTTCTTTTTGCATGCACTTGGAATGAGCTTGTATTAGAGCCCTCCAGATGTTTTAGACTACAAAACCCATCAGCCCCAGTCAGCACTGTCATGCAACTGGGGCTGCTGTGAGTGGTAGTCCGTAACATCTGAAGGGCGGCAGGATAGGGAAGGCTGAATTGTTTGCATTACTTATCTGTGCACCAAAATGTCTCGGGGACAGAGGAGAGAGAGCCATGAAACTAACAGATTGCTGGTAAGTTCTATTGAGTTTTGACTGCAGTTAGGCTGAGTCTGTTGCTCCTTGTTTAATTGCCTATTAAATGGGAAAGCTTTGTCCAATCCATCTGAAAATTGGCAGGTCTGATGCCCAGAGGGAATTATAGAATGACTGCAAATTTCATGTCATTGGAATGAAAAGTATCCAAGATGATACGAGACCCCTGGAAGACTGTCTGAATCTTTCACTGAAATCAATGGGAAATGTATAGGATGTGCACTTTTTTAAATTGCCTCTGAAATAATAGGAAGCTTTTGTTCAATTCCCTTGGAATTTGGCATCTTTGACACCCTGGGAGTTAGTAAAAGGACGTAACATATCATGAATTTTTGGACAGATAATGCCACAGTTACAGCAGGAAACTCACTGAATCATCCATTTAAACCAGAGTTGTGGAAACTGTGGCCCTTTACATGTTGCTAGACCCCAACTCCCATCATTCCTGTTATGTATTCAGTGGTCTGTGTTTGCCTGAGCTTCAGTCTGGACTAAGGATTCTGAGCTCCTGTATTCTGATTCAATACAAGTTGTCTAATCACAGAACATTTCAGGATTTGGGCCTCTGTCATTGGCTCTTGAACTCTGAGTCATGATTCGCAGTTTGGAAATTTAGACAGCCAATCATGTTGAGAGTGGGAGTGGCCCAGGCCTTCAGAAATGTATATAAGCAGTTGCTTGTCCTCTGTTTCCCAGTTATGTAGTTCAACAAAAGTTCTTGCTGTTATCACTGTGTCTTGCCTTGTGGGAACCTACCTACACTTCAATTCCTACCATTGACCATGATGGCTTGGTCATAGACAATGGTCAAGGATAATGGGAGCTGGGATTCATTGATATCTGGAAGGTCACAGGCTCCCTGACTTTTTGTTACAAAGATAAGGGCAGAGATTACTGCAGGGATGGGGAACCTGTGGCCTTCCAGGTGCTGTTGGACTACAACTCCCATCAGCACCAGTCAGCCTAGCAAATGTCCAGGGATAATGATTTGTCTAACAACATCTGGAGGCCCACAGGTCCCTCATTCTTGCTCTAGACCACAGCAGCTTATGCCACAATAAATTGTTTCATCTTTCAGGTACCACAAGACTCTTAGTAGGAAGGTAAATTAAACTAAAAGGTAAAGGTAAAGGGACCCCTGATCATTACGTCCAGTTGTGACCGACTCTGGGGTTGCGGTGCTCATCTCACTCTATAGGCCAAGGAGCCAGCATTTGTCCACAGACAGCTTCCAGGTCATGTGGCCAGCATGACTAAGCCGCTTCTGGCAAACCAGAGCAGCGCATGGAAACGCCGTTTACCTTCCCGCTGGAGCGGTACCTATTTATCTACTTGCACTTTGACGTGCTTTCGAACTGCTAGGTTGGCAGGAGCAGGGACCGAGCAATGGGAGCTCACCCCGTCACGGGGATTCGAACCACCAACCTTCTGATCGGCAAGTCCTAGGCTCTGTGGTTTAACCCACAGCGCCACCCGCATCCCTAAATTAAACTAGGTACATGCAAAAGAATGGCTCTCAATAAAACAAACAAGTAAGCTGGGCTGGGGCATTCGGATCCTTACCACTTAATCTCCATTGCGTAGGTCCCCCGCACGAGTGCTGCTCGTGCACTCGGGGTCCTTGCTTTTGCGCTCTCCCCCTTTGATCTTCTTCCTAGTCATATGGCCACGGAAACTGGCCTGGATCTTGGCGGCAGCCGCGTTGGCACTGGGGTCATCCAAGGGAATATCCATGATGTCTTCATCCAGCTTGGTGCAAGCCCCTTCCTGTGAGAGAGGGAAGGAAGCAAAATAAACACAGGAGGTCCTCACGCCATCAGGCACATTCTTGTCAGGGACGAAGGAGAAGTACCAACAAAAGAAGAATGGCAGATGAAACTGATGGAATATGCAGAGATGGCGAAACTGATGGGAAAGATCTGAAACCAGGAAGATCAAGTATTTTCTAAGGACTGGAGTAAATTTGTAATTTATTTAAAAGACCACTGTAAACAATCTCTGACAGGGATGTAAGGACACTCGTAATGTGGAACTATTTATGCTTATCATGGTTATTTAACAGATGGATAATGGTAAAAGATGCAGCAAATTTAATCTTAAACATGGAACTGATGGAGGGAAGGAAGGAGGTCCAAAGGTTCAAAGACCCTTGTACTTTAATGTTTGAAACTGTGGGGGAGGGAACAATTAAAAAATTAAAATATAAAAATAAAAGTTCAGACCACCATCTTGATTCAAAATGTCATTCAATTGTATCCAAACATAGACGAAAACCTGCTCCTTGGTCTTAGGAACCAGCATGAACTGACAGCTTTCCAAGATATGGCTTTGATGTCATTCTGGACCATGACTGTTTCTTGTCATATTATTCAAAGCAAAACAAACAAAGCAACCAACCAACCCAGGAATGAACTAATGTTCATTTATCCCTGAAGTTCTTGTCAAGGGCTGTTTGTGCTAACTTTAATTACAGCTTGGTGCTGACTTCAACCCACCATAACTTCAGACTGCAAATAGCTATAGGTTTGTTGGAAATGACTAGGCTTTGTTGTGGTTTTGTCAGACAAGTGTGAGATTGTATTTTTTCTTTCCTTTCAAAACAAAAGAGGCAGCCAAGATTGAGGTGAAAAGCAGGAAAGGGAAGGGAAGGAAGCAGCTTACTGTGTTCCTATGAATGGTTTGTATCTCATAAAGACATTATGTTATTCTAGCGTATAGGACTTCATCCTAGGAGATGTCACCAAGGAGAACAGTTCTATATGAGAAGGCATTCCTTATTTGAATGGTTCTGTGGTCCAAGTCTAGTTTAAAGATCAAGATATCATAAAAAGGGAGAGCAGGGTGCAGACTTTGAGCTGCTCATCCACACCTGGATTGTTCAGGCCAGACGGCAGGTCCCCTGGCCACAGTCTTCCTCATTAAGGTGAGATATAATTTAAATTCTCTCCAGGTCTTCTACTCAGGATATGATCAGGCCAAAGCACTCATTAAACAACGTGTAGCAGTCATAGAGCACCAATTGGATCTAGCCAGGACCCCAACTTTTATCACCAGTGAATCCACCAGGTACTCTGCCTCCCCCATGGCATATCTAACTAAACTCGAAGTCCCTTAAGCATCGGAGGGCCTTTACCCTGGCATGATGTCACGCCCTCCCCTCTGCTGTCATTGAAGGTCAATGGCTTACTTGTAGAGACAATGCCCCTGTGACTCTGGACAAATAGAAACAACAGAGCATGTGCTTCTCCAGTGCCTATACTATAGAGATATTTGTATTAGCCTCACCTCCCCACTACTCCATAAGTACCCAGGGTGCACCAGACAATTC
This sequence comes from Podarcis cretensis, assembly GCF_951804945.1. NCBI lineage: Eukaryota > Metazoa > Chordata > Lepidosauria > Squamata > Lacertidae > Podarcis > Podarcis cretensis. The sequence continues at coordinate 33,089,620 of NC_137185.1, read as the reverse complement.
TATACCTCCCTGCTGCTTTCATATACCAACCCTGCTACAACCTACAATGTTGCCAGATTCTGCACAGCCGCGTTCAAAATTCGTCGGGTGATGACCTGTGCCACAAACTAGATTTAATGAACACTCATATCAGAGTGCTCTCTAAATTGATAGCTACAGTTTTTTATATACTAACCTTTTATGCTCTTCCACATCTGTTTAATGCTCCTAAGCCTTCTTTTAGATTCTTTCAGCTTCTTGTAGTCTTTTGTACAGTGGACACTTTGGTTGCGAACATGATCCGTGCGAGATGCACGTTCGCAATCCACAGCGCCTGCACATCTGCACGCACGCGGGTTGCGATTTGGCACTTCTGCGCATGCGCATAGTGTGATTTAGCACTTCTGCGCATGCGCAACTGCTGAAACCCAGAAGTAACCCTTTCTGGTACTTCCAGGTTTGGCGGTCCGTAACCCGAAGAAAACGCAACCTGCAGCGGCTGTAACCCGAGGTATGACTGTATATACCTTCTGTTTTAATACTTCTTAGCTTTCCAACACGGTTTACAATTTTTAAATGTTTGTACCCCACCCTACTTATGCTGGTCTATGACTGTAATATAGATTTGATTGATTGATTGATTGATTGACTGATATAATTTAAATTATCACTGTGATTTCTAACATTGCATCTGTACCTATGTAAATTTCATGCAAATCTGCGCCTCCTTTTTGATGATGTGTTAAGGGACTGCCCAACCAGAACACCAGACTCCTTCCTGAATGGCAGGTTACTATTGCAGACTAGATGCAGACAGAAGATGAGCTACCCTGCTGGATCAGGGTAGTTGCCCATCTAGTTCAGCATCCTTTTCTCACAGTGGCCAACTAGATGCCTCTGGGAAGCCCACAAGCTGGACTTGAATGCAGCAACCCTCTCTCCAGCTGCGGTTCCCATCAACTGATATTCAGAGGCATGCCACAGATCCTCCAGGCGTCCCTATGTTCCAGGGACAGTCCCGGATTCACAGAAGTCGTCCCGGTTTCTGATTTGATCCCAGAATGTCCCGCTTTTCCTTGGGAGGTTCCTATTTTCATCTGAGGAATGTTGGAGGGTATGGTAGGAGGTATCTGCTTCTGTTGGAGAAATGTTGGAGTTATACAACTCCTAAGCCAAGGAGATAAGTAATTATACAACCTTTAGAAGACATCTGAAGGCAGCCCTGTATAGGGAAGCTTTGGTTAATGTTTTATTATGTTTTTATATACGTTGGAAGCTGCCCAGAGTGGAAGAAGAAGAAGAAGAAGAAGAAGAAGAAGAAGAAGAAGAAGAGGAGGAGGAGGAGGAGAAAAGTAGGTCGTCCCTATTTGCATCGGAGAAATGTTGGGGAGTATGATACTGCCTACGGAAGAAAGTAGGGACGCAGGTGGCGCTGTGGGTTAAAGCCTCAGCGCCTAGGACTTGCCGATCGAAAGGTCGGCGGTTCGAATCCCTGCGGCGGGGTGCGCTCCCGCTGCTCGGTCCCAGCGCCTGCCAACCTAGCAGTTCGAAAGCACCTCCGGGTGCAAGTAGATAAATAGGGACCGCTTACCAGTGGGAAGGTAAACGGCGTTTCCGTGTGCGGCTCTGGCTCGCCAGAGCAGCGATGTCACGCTGGCCACGTGACCCGGAAGTGTCTCCAGACAGCACTGGCCCCTGGCCTCTTAAGTGAGATGGGCGCACAACCCCAGAGTCTGTCAAGACTGGCCCGTACGGGCAGGGGTACCTTTACCTTTACCTTTACGGAAGAAAGTAAACATCATGGCTAGTAAAGGTAAAGGTAAAGGACCCCTAGACGGTTCAGTCCAGTCAAAGGCGACTTTGGGGTTGTGGCACTCTTTTTGCTTTCAGGTCGAGGGAGCCGGCGTTTGTCCACAGGCAGCTTTCCGGGTCATGTGGTCAGTGTGACTAAACCACTTCTGGCACACCGGAACACCTTGATGGAAACCAGAGCGCACAGAAACACTGTTTACCTTCCCGCCACAGCAGTACCTATTTATCTGCTTGCACTGGCGTGCTTTTGAACTGCTAAGTTGGCAGTAGCTGGGACACAACAATGGGAGCTCACTGCGTGGCGGGGATTCGAACCACCAACCTTCTGATCGGCAAGCCCAAGAGGCTCAGTGGTTTAGACCCACGTCCCCTTTTACCTTTTAGCTCATGGCTAGTAACCACTGACAGCCAGGACCAAATAGAACAAGCAAAAGGAAAAGCTTTAGCAATGTATACTGATGTATGCGTGAACATATGCCTTGAGGAAGTAGTGATCCACAATATAAGCATTGGGTGCTGTGACGTGTTGTATTTATAACTGTTTCCCTGTTTTCACCTGTGAAACAGTGGGACATATGGAACAGCCTAGCCCAGCCTCCCCTTGTCTCCATTCTCAGGAATCAGATTATATAACACTAGCCCTACTGCCACTGGATCGGAGGAGTTGCACAAGAAAAGCATTTTAGAAATAAAAAAACCTAGCCTCCTTCTCCCCCCCCTTTCTTTTTGTAGTCATCTAGAAAGGCTCATCGCCCCAAATTGTGACTCACATTACGCCTCATCTGGGAGAGAGGGTACAGAAGCAATTCTGCCAAAGAAGCTAAAACACCATAATGGGATAATTGGTTACCTGCCAGAGTTGAGTTGCTGACAGCCAGCCATGCTAACTCGCACACATGTGATATTCATTGCTGAATATATATTGCATACACCTGAACATTGTCTATGAAATGGCACTCTCCCCCCCGCCCCCACAACACACCTCCAGTGCTGTTCCTAGAGCTCTCACGGTGCTAAAATAGAACTATGCCTTTTAAAGAAAAACGTCTTGCTGGCTTCAATCTGTCCTAAAGATTTAATTGATCCGAAGCTGCCTTTTTGGCTGAGTGGTGGAGGAATGTATTCTATGCACAGAGTGTTGCCTAGCTGCATAGGAAAAATGTTTCCTGTTCTAAAAGATTAGATTTCTGCCATTCTTACACACAGTAACACAATTGTAGGCTTTTTTCCTGCCCACAATTGAATCACTATGATTGTTTTATCGGTATTATTGTCAGGATTCTGGCAGGGGATCAATTGAATAGAAACCTGTATAATTAGACTTTGCAACCTCTGGACCTTCATTTATCCACAGACACCAGAAGCATGCACAGAACTTTTTTTTTTTCAGCTTTAGTGTCCAAACTTCTTCTTTCAACCTCCCCCCTAACGTTATCCTTGCAACAGCATTGTGAGGGAAGCTAACTGGGAAATGGTGATCAAGGATTTGAGTCTGAGATCTAATCTAGCATGATGTTTTAACCTCTGTGCCAAAGTGGTTTTATGTCTCTGACCCCGAACTATAAACAGGACCCACAGGCATGGGCAGGTCACACCCTGACATCATATGGCCCAGACAATTTTCTCTCTTTTTGTTTATTTTTTAATGGTTTTAAAATAGATCAAAACTACAACTAATCCAGAATGTTTTCTATATTTCATTAATGTATTAATGAATATTTATACCCCACCTACGAACTGAAGTTCTAGAGATGTCTTACAATACATTTAAAACACAATTAAACAGACAGTGATGCAAATGTTGAAATATACTAAAAAATAAAAAAAAATGTCCAGTAGCACCTTAGAGACCAACTAAGTTTGTTCTTGGTATAAGCTTTCATGTGCATGCACACTTCTTCAGATACAAATGTTGTTACAGCAGTACAAGGTGTACATAAGTCCTGTCCCCCCTGCCTTGTACTCAATGTTCCAACAAATGCCATTTTGTAGCTGAATCTCCTGGCTGTTGAAGCAGCTAAATGTTAGTGCCACCAAGTCTAGGAAGTCCTCACTGGGTGGCTCCTGCTGCTGCTATAGAGACTCCCACCGTGGTCAATCACTTCTGGGAAGCCCAGAAACGGGAGCTGACAACAGGCCTCAGGTGGCCTTAAAGGTAAAGGGACCCCTGACCATTAGGTCCAGTCGTGGCCAACTCTGGGGTTGCGCTCATCTCGCTTTACTGGCTGAGGGAGCCGGTGTACAGCTTCCGGGTCATGTGGCCAGCATGACTAAGCCGCTTCTGGCGAACCAGAGCAGCACACGGAAACGCCGTTTACCTTCCTGCCAGAGCGGTACCTATTTATCTACTTGCACTTTGACATGCTTTCGAACTGCTAGGTTGGCAGAAGCAGGGACCGAGCAACGAGAGCTCATCCCATCGCGGGGATTCAAACCCCCGACCTACTGATCGGCAAGTCCTAGGCTCTGTGGTTTAACTCACAGCGCCACCCGTGTTCCTTGATGACAACATTACACCTCCCCTATTGCTTTTCCCCAGCAATATTCAGAATCAGAAGCAGGACGCCTCTGGTCCTGAAGGCAATAAACAACCATCATGACAAGTAGTCATTGGTAGGCTTATCCTCAATCAATTTGTCTCACCCCCACATTTAAAGCTCAGTTGGAGGCCATCACCATATCTTACAGTAGCAAATTTCATCATTTATCTATGTGTTGTGTGAAGATGTGTTTCCTTTTGTATCTGCTGAATCTCCTACTCTAAGGAATCTATTTCTTGGGGTCGACACACAGCAGGGGAATAGATGACTTCCTCAAAATGCTTTCCATTGCAACATGCAAACAGTGTTGAATCATAGACACCCCCAGAGTCTTCATTTCCTAGGCTAATAACAGACTGCTGAATTACACAGAGCTGTATGGCATCTCTTAGGGTTTCGCTGAATGCTACAGTAGCAACATAATAAATAGGGTATCATATAAATGTAGTGTAAAAGGTGTTCCCCTAAGCCACTTAATTTCTAGTTCTGCAAGGGTCACAAGTGACTGTGATCATCCCAGTCCCATCTTTAAATCCTTAGAGCCAAACCCTCTATCTACCACGACACATTAGGAATGCAAGAATTTGGGAAGCTGCCTTATAAAAAAAGTGGCTAAACATGCTAATTTGGGTTTCACACAGTAGCTTATTTACCCCCACATTTCCACATCATTCTGCTCATTTTTATTTTTTAAAGTTGTCACGAAAACACACCAGAAAGTTTTTGTATGCAATTTTGCCTAGCATATACAGTGTCACAAAGCAATCGTCCTTAGTATAGCACATTTAAAAATGTTATTTCGACTATTGCATGCATTTTTACACACACTTTAGTATGTGAGGTTTTCTACACATAAGTTGGCTGGAGAACTACACTGCAAAATTCAGGGAAGTGCAAATTTCAAACGACATCTGTGCTTCGGTTTGAATGTTGTTTTGGGAACCGTGAACTAGATCGATCCAGATTTAAATGCGAACTGAATTGAATGTGTCACTTATGCAGAGCCAGACTGGTTTATATTTTTGACACTGGCTCTCTGGGGTTTCAGGCGGGTGTCTTTTCCAAGCCTTACCTGGAGATAAAAGGTAAAGGTAAAGGTACCCCTGCCCGTACGGGCCAGTCTTGACAGACTCTGGGGTTGTGCGCCCATCTCACTTAAGAGGCCAGGGGCCAGCGCTGTCCGGAGACACTTCCGGGTCACGTGGCCAGCGTGACATCGCTGCTCTGGCGAGCCAGAGCCGCACACGGAAACGCCGTTTACCTTCCCGCTGGTAAGCGGTCCCTATTTATCTACTTGCACCCGGAGGTGCTTTCGAACTGCTAGGTTGGCAGGCGCTGGGACCGAGCAGCGGGAGCGTACCCCGCCGCAGGGATTCGAACCGCCGACCTTTCGATCGGCAAGCCCTAGGCGCTGAGGTTTTAACCCACAGCGCCACCTACCAGGGATCAAACCTGGAACCCTTTACATGCAAGGCGTGTGTTCTGCCAATGAGGTACAATTCTCTTCCCTGCAGTTAGAACCAGGGGAGCAGACTGAGCAGGTGCACAGAACACCTGGCTATAGTCTTCCCACTACAGCAAAATGTAATCATTTCTACATTTGCATCTGTACATATAAATTAGCACGTGTCGTTTTTAAGCAAATCAATGTCCTATCAATTTATCGTTGCTTCCACTCAGTCTTGAGACATCTTGTCTGCTTCGGGTCCCACCAACACATAAACCACTCCTACTTTTGGGAAAGATTTTAGTAACTTTTGCAGAAGAGCCTGAAGCCAGTAGCTCCAGGAAGGGGGACAATTCATTCATCATAGTCTGCCTTAAATCAGGTTGGATAAAAATCAATGTTTTTTTTTAAAAAAAAGAAAAACAGATTTTTTTATTTAAATTGGGTTTTTTTTTTAATTTAAATTGATTAAATGGTGGAATCCATTCATTTCAGCAGGTCAGCTATGAGTAGAAGTTTGCTGGATCTGTGTTACTAATATAGCATTAACTGATTGCAGCTAAGCAACTGGTTAGAAATCTTCATCAACTGTTTTCCTTTTATTACTGAAATCAAAGGGACTAGAGACCTAATTTTTGAAAAAGCTTTGCATGTAGGAAGGTCCAGGTTAAATCCCAGCATCTCCAAGAAGGGCTGGGAATGTCTAAAGTTGTGGAGAGCCACTGTAGTCTATGTAGATAATATTCACTAGAATGATCAGTGGTCTGGCTCACTATAAGGCAACTTCCTATGTCCCCATGTTCTTCTTCTCACTGCTGCACAACTTGTTTGAGGTTGAATCCTGACAAGACAGAAGTACTGTTTTGGGGAAACAAGGGGCAGGCAGGTATGGAGGACTCTCTGGTCCTAAATGGGGTAACTGTGCCCCTGAAGGTGTGCAGCCTGGGGGTCATTTTGGACTCACAGCTGTCCATGGAGGAGCAGGTCAATTCTGTGTCCAGGGCAGCTGTCTACCAGCTCCATCTCGTATGCAGGCTGAGACCCTATCTGCCCGCAGACTGTCTCATCAGAGTGGTACATGCTCTAGTTATCTCCCGCTTGGACTACTACAATGTTCTCTGTGTGGGGCTACCTTTGAAGATGACCCAGAAACTACAACTAATCCAGAATGCGGCAACTAGACAGGTGACTGGGAGCTGCCGCCGAGACCATATAACAGCGGTCTTGAAAGACCTACACTGGCTCCCAGTACGTTTCTGAGCACAATTCAAAGTGTCAGTGCTGACCTTTCAAGCCCTAAATGGCCTCAGCCCTGTATACCTGAAGGAGCATCTCAATCCCCATCGTTCAACCTGGACACTGGGGTCCAGCGCCGAGGGCCTTCTGGTGGTTCCCTCACTGCAAGACGTGAAGTTACAGGGAACCAGTCAGAGGGCCTTCTATTGACACCTGCCCTGTGGAACGCCCTCCCATCAGATGTCAAGGAAATAAACAACTATCTGACTTGTAGAAGACATCTGAAGGCAACCCTGTTTAGGGATGTTTTTAATGTTATATGTTTTATCACATTTTTAATATTTTGTTGGAGGCCTCCCAGAGTGGCTGGGGAAACCCAGCCAAATGGGTGGGGCATTAATTATTATTATTATTATTATTATTATTATTATTATTATTATTGCCTTGATACACATGGCACACAAGCATTTAGAGATAAACATGATGCTTTTTCTTGTCATCCACCCAAGGCATCTCAAGAACTGTTCTGTATTAGTCTGACAGCAACTCACAGAAACAAAGAATGCAATACAAAATGCAACACTTCAAATCAGCACTGTATGCTTATAAATGCGATCATATGCTACTGTAAGCCCAATTACTGTGACGGCACTGTAGCAGCATAAATGATCCGCCACCCTTAAAACCTGCTCATGTTTTAAACCTGTCAATTATTTTATTTTGGTTTTATTTTAAACGCATCAAACTGTTGAAGGCTTGATTTTTCTGGAAGCTATTTTGAGGTGCACTTAAAATGAACCACGCCACATAGTAAGCATTGGCTGTGTTGTATCACGTTTTTCTCCAGCCTATGTTTGGCGCATTAACATTGCACCGCTGGGAATGGTTACATAAGCCCATCTCCTTTTGGCGGGGTGACCATCGTTCTTAACACCCTTGCTATTTACAACCCCTGAGTGGGCATCCATTTTTGATGCTTGGAAAGCCTCGTCCGATTATTGGCGGACAACTTTGCTCTGCCTGTGCAGGAGAGATGGACAGACATCACGTAAAACTGCTATCTTTTATCCAGGCAAATGACGTACGGTCCAGGTCCAGCTGTTTGCTGCATCGGTGAGACAAGACAAGTGGGACAGGAGGGGGGTCTATTGATTAGCAGATGATTCACGACAGGAGAGGAAAAGTTACCGTATTGGCCTGAATATAAGCCACACTTTTTACCCCCAAATTCCAACCGTGAAAAGTTAACATGCTGCTTAAATTCGCGACCTTACAAAAATTGGCTTTTACATTATCGCCGCTGAAACAGACATACGGTAAAACAGAACAAAAAAAAAAAAGTTTTATTGCCAATTTGGAAGCTTGAGACTGTTGTGGAATTAATTCTAATGTCATTCATAGCTTTCCCCGTATTCTACAGTGCAGTATTGGTTTTTTATTTACACTGACGGTGCTACGAACAGGTGTTTAACCCACTTGCGGGTCCTCTCCAGTATCCATAGGATTTTCTTATATATTTGCCATTTATGGGTGTGAGTGCCTGGGGGATTGTAGCAACTGAATAGCAATTTGCTGTTTTAGCGATTGTACAGTAACTTTTGTGGGCTTGCAAGATCAAAGGCTTAAATGGGAGTTACAATTCTACCAACTGCAATGACTTTCAGCCTGCAACCCAATTTTAAGGGAGCGGATTATATTTGGGTATTCTCCCCCCAAATATTTTTTTTAAGGTGCTGCTTATTGGCCGGTGTGGCTTATATTTGGGCCAATACGGTAACTGTCTATAGAGCACTTAATTAACTTACGGCATTCAATGTGGCAAAATGTGGTGATCAGCACCAGCAACAGGTTTGAGGGGGCCCTGTGCAAAATGGCCACTGGTGTTGCCCCCCCCCCTGTTAGCTAGTACTTGTGGACTTGTGGGACAGCACTCTGAGCAGTTCAAGGTGGTAGGTTTGGTCTAATTACCATTTTAATTTCCCAGAATCCCCCAGCCCTAAGGATGACTACATTTTGGTTTGCGCTTTGTTTCAGGAAGTGCAAATCAGGAAATATGCCTTTAGGTACAAACTGAATCAATTTTCTGCCCAATCCCTAGTTGCTGCCTTGGCTATCCCTGCCCTACAATAACCTTGATACATAATTTAAAGACTTTCTCTCTGTTTTTCAACAGTGCAATGTTACTTGATAGTTAACTGATACAGAATGGGTCCTCTTGGACTAATCTGAAGAGCAGAATTGGGGCGTTGCTAGGTTCTTAAAAGATTCAATGCACAAGCCCAGAGACAGACATTTGCATTAACATTGCACAGACTAATTGATATGTGCAGATGCAAATCTAGAATTTAAATGTCACAGGAGAGAAGACAAACCAACTAATTTCCCATCCATATCTTCAGATAAATTCTACATTTAATTTGCACCCCACCCAGATCAGTTCCTCTTCAATTTATTTACTCCCGGTTAATTTCCCAACAGATCCTTCTCCACATCCATTCTATTCTTCTTCAACAGCTCCCATTTGTTGGCCTCTCAAATTGTCCCTAGATAAAGTCAGCTCAAATTAATTTATTGATGTATCCCCCCAGCCTGCTGAGACCACCCACCTCACTCAATTTTCCTCACACTTCTTACCCACCCAGAAACTGTCAGGGCAGTTCAAGGTGGGTTCATGTGACATGGATGCCAAACCTTTTTCTAAGAATGCCCATAGCCAGACTCATGGAAAGATGGCATTTAGACCTCTGTTCATACAGAAGGTTTGTGGGCATTCTTTTTAAAGATGGTTTTAAACTGTATGTGTTCACATACACCTCTGCTGTCATACTTTCATGAAAAACTTTCTAGATTGGATTATTTCATTGCCCCTGACATTCATTTCTCTAAAGGCCCTTGTCCCAGAAATGTTATGGTCTTACTTACTAAGGAAAGCTGGCTATAACCCTTTCTCAGGTGAAAACAGGGACATCCTATTCCATAATAATTATAATTATGATAATTAATGAAATTACAATTATTTATACCCTGTCCATGTGACTGGATTGCCCCAGCCACTCTGGGCAGCTTCCAACATATATAAAAACATAATAAAACCTTAAACATTAACAAAAACTTCCCTATACAGAGCTGCCTTCAGATGTCTTCTAAAGGTGGTATAGTGACTTATCTCCTTGGTTCGGGGGTTGTGTGACTCCATACCCTCCAACATTTCTCCGATGAAAAGAGGGACATCCTAAGGAAAAGCGGGACATTCTGGGATCAAATCAGAAACCGGGATGGCTTCTGGAAATCCATGACTGTACCTGGAAAATAGGGACACTTGGAGGGTCTGTAACACTCGGTCACAATTCCCCACATTTTGTGGAATGGCTCAGTGTGGTATAGCATCTGCTTTGCACGCAGAAGGTCACAGGTTTAATCCTGGCATCTCTGGGTTGCTTTGGGAAAGACTTCCTGTCTGAAATCCAGGAAAGCTGCTGCCGGTCCGTCTGGATAATACTGAACTAGATGTACCCAATAGTCTGACTTGTTATAAGGCAGCCTCCAGTGTATGGGGACTAATTATCAGTTTGCATTTCTTAGTGCAGAAAGTGTTGTTCTGATGTGTAGAGATCTTTCCTATTCTAATTAATTCAAGAGGGTTCTGGAAGCTTCTCTGTGTGAAAGAAACAAGCAGAAGGTTCATGATGTTTGGGTTATTCCTTCAGAGAAGCCGAGTACAGCTGGCTTAAATTGGTTCTGTTATCTCTTCTGTCAAGTCATGTTGACTATAATATTACGGCCAGAAGGAGCCTGGTTTCACTCTTTCTATCTCTCTATCCTTTTGGTGTGGTGTTCTGTATATAGTGTTAAGGTTAAACTTATTGTAAGTTTAAGTTAAGTCTGCTGCAACTGGATTTCTTATGGACAGTGCCAGTCCTGAATGTATTGGATTTGTGACCATTATGCTCATTTGCCTTCAGTAGCAGTAAAGCTCTGCTGGATGAAATATTAATTGCCTCTGGTCTATTGTTTGGGAATTCTGCAACGTGTTTAAGTTTTTACTCTGCTAACTACACGCTGGAGTTCTACTCTGGATCAATATTGAGTAGAATTCCATGACACTAATGCCCTGGAGAGACATGATGTCACGGTCACTCCAGGAAATTAGAAAAAACCAGAGGCCTACCTCCTGGGAATAACAGATTTGGATATTCCACAAAAGAGGAAGGGTATCTTTTTATATGCGATGGCGGCAGCAAGAGTTTTGATCGCAGCAAAATGGAAGAGTAATGAAATCCCCTCTATACAAGATTGGATCCAAAAGCTGACAGAATATGCCAAATTAGATGGTTTATCAGAAAAAAACAAAGAATAAATCAAAACAGGAATTTGTTTCTAAATGGGAGGTTTTCAAAGAATATCTGAAAAATAAATATAGTAGTTTAAATTCTGTTGCAGCATTCGAGGAACTTCAGTAATAGTTGCTAGGTAGATAGAAGAAATTAGATTTGTTGAGAATAAGTTTAATTATGAAAAAAATGTGTATTGGCAATAAGTAATATGATTTTGAAATATGGAATAGACGGGAAGTTGGGTCTTTAGTGTTAAGACCAATAGATGTTTTATTGTTTGCCAAGAAAATTATGTGTCTATGGTTATATTTGTAATTTGTGTGTAATTTGGTATTTGTGTTTTTGTGTGTGTGTTTTTTCTTGTTGTATAAATAAATAATTTTTTTTAAAAAAAGAAATACAGCTTGAGGACCTGGGCAAGAGATGTTGGCGACAGTGGACCGTGCCAGGGAGTTGGGACCCCTAGCTGCTGCCCAAGGAGGCCAGAGGCTGACTCCGTGCCTGGTCACAGCTAATGATGAGTTACAGGAAAATAAGGGCAGATGGAGTGGGATGAGAATGCCAGCAACGATATTTCTAAGAAATGCTATTACGTTGCATGGGGCACGTCTCAGTGCAGAAAGGTCAACCGGCCAGAAGCACTTGCTGTTCGGAACTCAAAGACAAAACTCATCTTCCCACCTGACCCCCCTAAATGCCTCCACGTTGATGTGCCCTTTTGTTGAGGCTCACCTGATGGCTTCTTTCAACTGCATTGACTCCACTGCAGAAACAGCACAGAATCCTGGGAACTGTAGTTTAGCCCCCCACAGAGCTACAGTTCCCAGCACCCTTAACAAACTACAATTTCCAGGAGGGGAGAAAATGTGCTTTACATGTGTGATTACATGTGTGCAGGATTTTTTTTTTAAAAAAAAATGCTTCCTTTTTTCTGGAATGGCTCCCTTACCTTTAATAACCAAGACAACAAGAAATCCAGCCAATGAAGCTGTATCCACTGGTACATTGGGAACATTTTCTCCAAATCTCTGCCTGAAATTGGATGCATTTTGTTTGTTTGCGATCATCTACTCTGAAAACCGGCATCATTGTGTAGGATCAGGAAGGAGCTGTAATGCATGGGTGGCATCTACAGTGGTACCTCGTGTTACATACGCTTCAGGTTACAGACTCCACTAACCCAGAAATAGTACCTCAGGTTAAGAACTTTGCTTCAGAATGAGAACAGAAATCGTGCGGCAGCAGCGGGAGGCCCCAGTAGCTAAAGTGGTACCTCAGGTTAAGAACAGTTTCAGGTTAAGAATGGACCTCCAGAGCGAATTAAGCACTTAACCTGAGGTACCACTGTATAGGGAAAGGACTGCAGCTCAGGGACAAAGCCATGCTCCGATTCGAATGCTGACATCTCCGGTTTAAAAGGATCAAGTGGCAGGTGGTGTGAAAGGTTTTGTCTTCACCTCAGACCCTGGAGAGAGTCACTGATAAGTCAGAAAAAAAAACAATACTGAGCTAGGTGCAGAAATAAGCTGATGATATATAGCAGCTGATTTATGCAGAGCAAACCCCTTGAAGGAACAGGAGCAGGACACAACAGTTTTTTCCTGGGCAGTTGACAATCCTCTACAGAAGAGAGACAGACAGGTGGCCAGACAGCTGGGCATTAACATGCCCACCACAACTCTGCTGGTGCCTCTAGAAAGGTCCTGAGCTGCCCTCCTTGCAGCCAGTGGTGGAGGAAGACACTTGGGTGCCTGGGGCGGTGTGCCATGGGGCAGGGCGAGTTGCCCATAGGGGTGGGGTGCACCACAGGGCCTCCGGAGCCTAACTGCCTCCTCCCACTTTGCCACCCTACAGCTGGGGGGGGGAGGCAGCGGGCGGATCGTTTGGGCAGTGCAGAGCCTGCATGCGCCCAAGCCACCGCGTCTTTCCCAGGAGAGACGTGTGGCTCAGGCGCACTGCAGGCCCCGCAGTGAGTGCCTCCCGGCATTTTGTCATCCCCCTCAGTGGTGACACCCGGGGCAGCCCGCACCTACCGCACCCCCCTTCCTCAGCCCCTGCTTGCAGCCCATCCCCCAACAGTGGGCATTCAGTGAAGTCCCATCATGTGGACATCACTATCAAAGATATCAGAAGAGCCCTATGTTAGCCCTCTTGGCTTCCATGCTTGGAGACGGGAGGCGGGTGGTAGGCAGCAGAGGCAAGGCAGAGCAGTAGCAGGGCCAGAGTGCTTGTGGGTGAGGGCTGGGGATGAGCAGATGTCCCCACTTGCTCAGATGTGGGCCTTGTCAGAGTCCCAGCAATCCCAGCCCTTCACACCTGTTCTCTGCTGGTGGCACATTGTGGAATGCATCATTCGGATCTGTGCCAGTGTGCTTAAGGGAGGAGAGCAGCTGAGTTAAATGGCCCTGCTTTTGGGGTCCTTCTTAAAGACTCTGTTAGAACTTAACCCCTAACCATCCATCTTTCTCCCCTCCTTTTTTTTTGCATTTAATATTTGTTGATTTTTTAAGTACAGTGGTACCTTGGGTTACATACGCTTCAGGTTACAGACTCCGTTAACCCTGAAATAGTACCTTGGGTTAAGAACTTTGCTTCAGGATGAGAACAGAAATCGTACTCTGGCGGTGCAGCAGCAGCAGCTGGAGGCCTCATTAGCTAAAGTGGTGCTTCAGGTTAAGAACAGTTTCAGGTTAAGAATGGACCTCCGGAACAAATTAAGTACTTAACCCGAGGTACCACTGTATACATCACAATTATCATTCTCCATCAGAGATATACAGAAGAAGAAGAAAATACTCAAACGTTCAAAATGAAATAAAATTCTGTTTAAAAGTATTAAGACTTCCCTCCACCCGAACATGGGTCCTCTACAATTCTATATTAACTGCATATTGAATAACATCTAGTTCATATTTATCCAGTATGTCCATAAGTTATGTCACCTTGCAGGAGTCATTCAAGGCCTGCCAAAGATTCCAGATGTTCACAGTGATCTTTTAAGGATTGTCTGTATTTGTCCCATTCTGTGATAAATTTTTGGTCGTCATGATTCCTAACTTTCCTCATTAGTTTTGCCATCTCAGCGTACTCAAATAATTTTGTCTGCCATTCCATTTTTGGTGGTATATTATCTCCTTTCCAGCATTGGGCTGATAGCATTCTCACAGCTGTGGTTGCATACATAAATAACATCCTCAAATATTTTGGTATATCTACGCCTATAATACCTCGGAGAAAGGCTTCAGGTCTTTTTGGCGAAGGTTAATTTAAACTTCTTTTTTAGTTTGTTGTAAATCATATCCCAAAATCCCTCCCCCTCCTTTTCTTTTGGTAATATATTTGTGCTGAAGAAAAGTAGCTGCGCTCCCTCCAAATTGGAAGGCTGTCTCCACAAATAAGGCACACAGCCCTGCCCAGAAACCCCAGCAGCCCACACACCCTGCCAGCAAATGCAGGCAGACAAACATATAAATAAGCAAAGAAGATGGCACACAGTTCTGATTCTGCAGACAAGTCACCTGGTTTCCATCCCACTTAATGCAACGAAATACGACTCTGCCAGCCATCTCCTAATTGAAATTGCTGAAAACCAACCCGAGTCCCTTGGGAGCTGCCGGCACGCCGGCACTGACATCCCCTGGCTTGGCAAATAGGATCACGGGGAAATTCCAACAAAAGCTCTAAGTGAGCAGATCGCGTCCTTTCCCCCATCTAGCTCTGCGGACGTGGGAGAATTTCTGGGTCAGGCTGTTAGAAGAAGTCCAGGCTTCCTCTTGACGCTGATGGGTTTCAGTCGATGGGGACTCAACTCTCATTTTACCTTGCAAGTCCAATAACCTTTGGAGAAGCCTTTTCCAAGCTGCTGCCCTCCAGGTGTGGTTGGAAGGCAGCTCTCATCAGACCCAGCCAACAGGACCAGGGACCAGGGATTGAAAGCCATAGCAGCTTGGGGGAAGGCTGCTATAGTTTTTCACATCCCTAAATGCAATAAAACATCAAACATTAAAAACTTCCCTAAAACAGGGCTGCCTTCAGATGTCTTCTAAAAGTCAGGTAGCTGCTTATTTCCTTAACATCTGATGGGAGGGCGTTCCACAGGGCAGGTGCCACTACCGAGAAGGCCCTCTGCCTGGTTCCCTGTAACCTCACTTCTCGCAGGGAGGGAACCACCAGAAGGCCCTCGGAGCTGGACCTCAGGGTCCGGGCTGAACAATGTAGGTGGAGACACTCCTTCAGGTATACAAGGCTGAGGCCGTTTAGGGCTTTAAAGCTCAGCACCAGCATTTTGAACTGTGCTCAGAAACATACTGGGAGTCAAAGTAGGTCTTTCAGGACCAGAGTTACTGGTATATGGTCTTGGCGCCAGTCACCAGTCTAGCTGCTGCATTCTGGATTAACTGTAGTTTCCGGGTCACCTTCAAAGATAGCCCCACATAGAGCGGGGCATGTGAATACTTGCCAGTGTTGTGGGATGTGCAGCCGCATATGCTGCCAGCACAGAGATGGGGAATGTGTGCTCCTCTAGATGTGGTTGGACTCCAGCTCCCACCATTCCCAACTACTGGCAATGCTGCTTTGAGGCTGATGAGAGCTCAACGATAAGTCCCCCATCCCTGCCTTAGCATCTTACAGGTGGTGATTGGGACATGCTTGCAACATTCCCATTCTAATAATAAGGTTCTCATCATAAGCCACACACCCAGGACCAGCATCAGGAATCAGCGTGGTTGAGCATCTGCCATGCCATCCCTCCAGTTAGTGTTCCACTGCTAATCCATCCCCCTGCTGCTACTTCTCCTGTTGCTGCTTGCTCACCCTCCCTCTTCAAGCAAGCAGCAAGAGGAGCATAAAAAAGTGAAAATATAATAATAATAATAATAATAATAATAATAATAATAATAATAATACCCCACCCATCTGGCTAGGTTTCCCCAGCCACTCCGGGCAGCTCTCAACACAATATTAAAAACACAATAAAACATCAAACATTAAAAACTCCCCTAAACAGGACTGCCTTCAGATGCCTTCTAAAAGTCAGGTAGTTGATTATTTCCTTGACATCTGATGGGAAGGCATTCCACAGGGCGGGCGCCACTACCAAAAAGGCCCTCTGCCTGGTTCCCTGTAACCTTGCTTCTTGCAGTGAGGGAACTGCCAGAAGGCCCTCAGAGCTAGACCTCAGTGTCCGGGCTAAACAATGGTGGTGGAGACGCTCCTTCAGATATACTGGACCGAGGCCATTAGGGCTTTAAAGGTCAGCACCAACACCTTGAATTGTACTTGGAAACATACTGGGAGCCAATGTAGATAGCCATATCTTTGTCGTTTCTCTCTCTGGGAGGGGATGGTAGTAAGGAATGGATTGTGTCCATAGCAGAAGAGCGGCAATGACGGTGAAAGGACCTAGAGACCAAGTGAGATGAATTAAGGTGGAATGAGTATGTGTTTTAGAGACAGCTAGGAGGTGGGTGATGTTGTGGCCCCCTTCAGATACTTGAAGGGCTGTTGTGATGACAGAGCAAATTGATTTTCCATTGATCCAGAAGGCAGGACTTGAACCAACACATTCCACTCACAACAAAGGGGATTTCAATGAAACAACAGGGAGAATTTCATAGCACGAGCTGCAGCACAGGGGTGGAAAACCTTTTCCACCCTGAAGGCCACATTCCATTCATTGCAAGCTTCTGGGGGCCACAAGTGTGCACTAGGGCCAGAGGCAAAAGCAGGTGGACCAACAAATGTGAGTTTTACCACCTTTTTGCATAGTAGGCTGGTTTCTTCACACACACCCTTCTCTCCTCTATCCAGGCAAGCAAGAAGCATTGCCAGAGTACAGAAGCATATTCCAGTCAGGTAAAAACACCTGAAAAAAGGTGTGAAGCGAGGCTGGCAAAGGTGTGTGAGAGCAAGGGTGGAAGTAGGCCTGGGGGAATTGCCAAAGGCCAGATAGAGAGTACCAACCTTGTGGCTCCCCACCCTTGGGAGCCAGTGTGGCATAATGGTTAGAGTGTTGGACTAAGGACCTGGGAGAGCAGGGTTCGAATCCCCACGAGGCAGCCTTGGGCCAGTCACCATGTCTTTGCCTAACCTAAGTCACAGCCTTGTTGTGAGGATGAAATGGGGAGGAGAAGAACCATGTACACCACCTTGAGCTTCTTGGAAGGAGAAGAAGACATAGTATATAAATGTAAGAAAATAAGATTGCATCAGAAATCTTTTCTTTGGACTTTTTAAAGCAGGTGATGGATTACCACCAATCAGAGAAGCCGTAGCAGCAGATTTCCTGACCTAGATGATCTTTGAGGTCCTGTTTAGCTCCATGATTCTATGAAGGAACGAAGCCCGCAGGAACGTACCTTGTCCAAGGGCCGCCCCCCAAGCTTCAAACTGGCATCACCCACCTTCTCCACTGTTAAAAAATGCTGAAAGCCCTTCTCCAAATGCCATATCCATTGATTATGCAGTGAATTAAAAGCCAAGAGCATGTTTGTCATTTCCAGTTAAAGATATAACAGAGAAACATATTTGCTCACACAAGATAGCCCTGGAATATGTTATCAACACTTGGTGAAGTGGCCAGATGTACCTTCTTCACAGTTCCAATGAACAGGCATTTATCTGGATGTAACTAGGGGCCTCAAGATGCATTCACCCAACCACTCGGTTATCTTAGACTTCTCCAACCCCTGGGAATGGACCTGAATCCTGAAAAGGGGGCACAACTACCAACGCACACTCAGAAAATTTGAACACAGCACTCCTCAAAGGAGTCCTAATAAGCAGGAAATGATTGTGGGCATATTTCCAGTATTGTTTGCAGTTCCCTAAACTAGGGATGAGGGAATCTGTGGCCCCCGCAGCCAACACGGTCAATGATTGGCCACATGTTCCCCATCGCCACCTTAGCCCCTTTGCCAACAGAACGTGTGAACATACCAACAGCACTTATTTTTGTGTGTGGATTAATCTTGAAATCAAGGGTACAACAGAGTGTTGCACCACAACTTGCATCGCTGGTCATGCTGGCTGGAGCTGATGGGAGCCAGAAAACCAACATTAGAAGGGAACAATGTTGGCTACCCTTGCTCCAAAGGTTGAAAAATGAAGGAAACCCAGGGGGAAAAGCTTGCAAAATATGCATGTTCTACCCAACGCTGCCAGCCTTCAAATGCTTTTCCCACCCAAAAGCGCAAATCCGATTTAAGACTTCCAGCAGTCCAAAGTTCATTGTTTTAGTGTGTTTCTTTCAAAGGGATGAAAAAAAAGAAAAACCCTGATCCATGAATTTAGTCAGCGGTTGCTGCTTGTTCTTCTTTCTCAGCCCCTTTATATATATATAAAAGAGCCATTATTTTCCCTCATCTCTTTTTCTTCCCAGTACAGGAGTAGAAATAAGCAGCAAACTCCCACACAGAAACTAACAGTTCTGCTGGTCCTGTTATTGCTATTTCCACGCTTAGCTTTCTGGCAACTAGAAATCGCTGTGCCACACAGAGCAGCCAACTTAAAAGATCCAAAAGACAGACTCCTTTTATTTAAAATATTGCAATAAAAAAGTCAATGCACCACATCTAATTTAAAGTTATTAAATAGGCTCAGGGCAGCTGGTAGAATTTCCAATCCATCAGACAGGGAGGAGAAATTCCAAAATGTCACAGGGTTCAGGTACATGGTGTGCCATGCCTGGTTGCCTGGTCCACAACCATCTCAGAGAGGGGATCTTTCAGACCCTAAAGAAGAGACCCTAAATAAAAGGTGGGCGTGTTCCCCCTCCCCCTGCGCCATATCAATATGAGAGTAGATTCAGAGACAACTCAGCACTTGATCACAGACTGCCATTCATAATAGTTCAGCAATAAAAACGAGCAAAACAACCTGAACTTCAGTCTTTCCCCACCAGCTTATTACATTCTAGCATGATTTTTTCTTTGCGCATTCCAAAATAAAATAATAATAATAATAATCTACAGATGTGTACGTACATTACAGCAGTCCATCGTGGGTGCCAATCTGATTAAGAGTTCCCCAGCCAACAGGAGCTAGATATACCCTGGGAAGGCAGAGATCTGTTTCCTTCTCCACTTACGAGAACTTGCTTTTTCCCTGCTGCCTCCAGAACAGATCTTTCCGTAGGTGCTGAAGTTGAGCAGAGCTTATTGCCTACGTAACCCACTTACTCTCAGCTGGGGAGCCTATCAGACCTACTCAGGCAGCTCCAGTTCTCCTCTTGCTTTTTAATTTCTCTCTCTCTCTCTCTCTTTCCCCAGCTTGTTTTACAGCAACTCCCCTCGCTTCTAACACCCTTTAAATACTTAAAGAGACAGGCAGCCCAGTTGGCATTAGAGAGCTCTTTGTGCCATAGAAACACAATCAAGAACAAACAGTACCCAGCTCGACATAGAATGGCCAATTCCACAGGTCTCTAGCAAGTGCCCAAATTATATTGTCGGTTGCCAGTGCTTGATCAGACACCAGAAAAAGAACCAGGAGGGGGGTGCCTCAAATATGAATAGCTGTATTGGTCCCAGGGTATTGTATGAAGACACATGATGCAGTGACCTTACTGAAACTAAGCAAATATGCATCTGGCAAGGTCTTAGAGAGGAGCTGGCCTGCAGACTCAAACCCTCCAATAGTCCCTATTTTCTAGGGACAGTCCTGGATTTACAGAAGCTGTTCCAGTTTCTCATTTGATCCCGGAACGTCCCGCTTTTCCTTAGGACACCCCTATTTTCATCAGAGAAATGTTGGAGGGGATGAAGTTATGCAAACCCCTAAGCCAAGGAGATAAGTAGCTATACAATCCTTAGAAGGCATCTGAAGGCAACCTTGTACAGAGAAGGTTTTTTATGTTTAATGTTTTAATATGTTTTTTTACATATGTTGGAAGCTGCCCAGAGTGGCTTGGGCAACACAGTCAGATGGGCCAGGTATAAATAATAAAATTATTATTGTTGTTGTTGTTGTTGTTGTTGTTGTTGTACCTCTGGTTACGTACTTAATTTGTTCCAGAGGTCCGTTCTTAACCTGAAACTGTTCTTAACCTGAAGCACCACTTTAGCTAATGGGGCCTCCTGCTGCTGCCACGCCGCCGGAGCACGATTTCTGTTCTCTTTTTAAAAAAATAATAATAATATTTATTATCTTTTCCAACAGTTTAAACACTACAAAGAATGAAAACCATACAATACAACACAATACAATACAATACAAAAAAAACACAAAAAACCACTAACATTAAACTAACAAAACAAAACAAACACAATTTAAAACACATCTAATAGTTTCAATATCTTATCTTTCATTCCCTTATTTCCGTGACCTCCTCACACCTCCCTTTTTGTATTCCACTTCTATTAATTCTTTCAGCAATTCCTTTCCATCTTCCTCTATTTTTAATCCTATAATTATCTTAACACATTCTAACCTTATTTTCCCTTTAATACTCTATTAATCTATTTGTCCTTAATTCCTTATAACATTTCTGCTAAAGCCATATAACTTCATTCCAACATTTTTCTAACATTCATTAATTGAATGTTGCAGTGATTTTTAGGAAGTCATTAGTTTGCACCAGGCGTCCTATTGGGAAGACCCAGTTCTCTGAGTGCATGTTCTGGAAGTTGGGCAATAGGGGCAGTACAGGATTCCTTTTGGTGTACCGACCTCCCCGCTGCACCAAGGATTCCCTGCCCGAGCTGCTTCAGGTTGTGGCGGATGTTCTCCTGGAGACGCCTACTT
The DNA here is from genome assembly GCF_951804945.1 of Podarcis cretensis. NCBI lineage: Eukaryota > Metazoa > Chordata > Lepidosauria > Squamata > Lacertidae > Podarcis > Podarcis cretensis. Next base: position 33,068,528 of record NC_137185.1, on the reverse strand, counting down.
TGGTTGTCCTAGGGGATTTTAATATCCATGCCGACACGACCTTACAAGGGGCCGCTCGGGACTTCGTGGAAAGCATGGCCTCCATGGGGCTGTCCCTGAATAAGTTTGGCCCAACCCATAGCCGCGGACATGCCTTGGACCTGGTATTTACCTCTACGGATGTTGGTGACCTGACACTAACTAAAAGTGAAACAAAAGAAGTGCCATGGTCAGATCACTTCCTGGTGCAACTGGACTTCTCTGCAACCCTTCCCCTCTGCAGGGAGGTGGGACCGATTCGGATGGTCCGCCCCCGCCACTTAATGGATCCAAATGGTTTCCAGAGAGTGGTAAGGGGTGCTTTATCCCATGTTGATGGCCTTTCAGCTGATTCCCTGGTGGCCCGCTGGAATGTGGGGTTAACCAGGGCTATTGACTGTTTGGCTCCGAAGCGCCCTCTCCGATTGCATGGAGCCCGGAGAGCCCCGTGGTTTTCCACGGATCTGAGGGCAATGAAACAATCGTTGAGACGGCTAGAGTGCCGGTGGCGGATAACTCATTCTGAAGCTGACCGGACACAGGTTAGAGCTCAATGTCAAGCCTACCAAGTGACGGTAGCGACGGTGAAGAAGACCTTCTTCACCGCCTCTATTGCATCTGCAGAAAACAGCAGCAGGAGACTTTTTCAGGTGGTCCGCAATTTAGCGGAACCACCTGCTACATCGGGGCCCAGTACGGGCCACATGATCTCCTGCAATGATTTTGCAAAGTTTTTTGCAGATAGAGTCGCTCAGATTCGGGAAGAGGTAGACGCCACCGTGGGAGCAGGGCCGGGGCGGGAGAGTGCTAGAGTCTAGTCAAATTGCATGGGATCAATTCCAATCTGTTACCTCCGAGGATGTGGACAGACTGCTTGGACGAGTGAAACCAACCACCTGTCTCCTTGATCCTTGCCCATCCTGGCTTATAAAAGCTAGCCGGGAAGGACTGGGCGATGGGCTTCGTGGGGTGGTGAATGCTTCCCTCCGTGAGGGAGCCTTCCCAGACCCACTGAAAGAGGCGGTTATCAAACCACTTCTTAAAAAACCATCTTTAGATGCGGCCACGATGGCCAACTATCGCCCAGTCTCAAATCTTCCATTCTTGGGCAAGGTGATTGAGCGAGTGGTTGCTGAACAACTCCAGGCACGCCTGGAAGAAGCGGACCATTTGGATCCCTTCCAGTCGGGATTCAGGCCTCATCATGGGACTGAAACTGCCTTGGTCGCACTGGTTGATGATCTCCGGCGGGCTAGGGACAAAGGTGAGAGCTGTTTCCTAGTTCTGCTGGATCTCTCAGCGGCGTTTGATACCATCGACCATAACATCCTTCTGGACCGTCTTGAGGGGCTGGGAGCTGGGGGCACTGTCATACAGTGGTTCCGCTCCTTCCTCCTGGGCCATGTTCAGAAAGTGGTGGTGGGGGATGAGTGTTCAGACCCCTGGGCTCTCACTTGTGGGGTGCCTCAGGGTTCTGTCCTCTCCCCCATGCTTTTCAACATCTACATGCAGCCGCTGGGAGAGATCATCAGGGGGTTTGGGCTGGGTGTTCATCAGTATGCGGATGATACCCAGCTCTACCTCTCTTTCAAATCAGAACCAGTGAAGGCGGTGACAGTCCTGTGTGAGTGTCTGGAGGCGGTTGGAGGATGGATGGCGGCTAACAGATTGAGACTGAATCCTGACAAGACAGAAGTACTGTTTCTGGGGGACAGGAGGCAGGCAGGTGTGGAGGACTCCCTGGTCCTGAATGGGGTAACTGTGCCCCTGCAGGACCAGGTGCGCAGCCTGGGAGTCATTTTGGACTCACAGCTGTCCATGGAGGCACAGGTTAAATCCGTGTCCAGGGCAGCTGTCTACGAGCTCCATCTGGTACGCAGGCTGAGACCCTATCTGCCTGTGGACTGCCTCGCCAGAGTGGTGCATGCTCTGGTTATCTCCCGCTTGGACTACTGCAATGCACTCTACGTGGGGCTACCTTTGAAGGTGACCCGGAAACTACAACTAATCCAGAATGCAGCAGCCAGACTGGTGACAGGGAGCGGCCGCCGAGACCATATAACACCGGTCTTGAAAGACCTACATTGGCTCCCAGTATGTTTCCGAGCACAATTCAAAGTGTTGGTGCTGACCTTTAAAGCCCTAAACGGCCTCGGTCCAGTATACCTGAAGGAGCGTCTTCACCCCCATTGTTCTACCCGGACACTGAGGTCCAGCACCGAGGGCCTTCTGGCGGTTCTCTCACTGCGAGAAGCCAAGTTACAGGGAACCAGGCAGAGGGCCTTCTCGGTAGTGGCGCCCTCCCTGTGGAATGCCCTCCCACCAGATGTCAAAGAGAACAACAACTACCAGACTTTTAGAAGACATCTGAAGGCAGCCCTGTTTAGGGGTGCTTTTAATGTTTGATGTATCATAGTATTTTAATATTCTTTTGGAAGCCGCCCAGAGTGGCTGGGGAGGCCCAGACAGATGGGCGGGGTATAAATAATAAATTATTATTATTATTATTATTAGTATTATTATTATTATTATTATTATTTTGCAGTATTTCCGTAAATAGTCTTTAAACTTTTTCCAGTCTTCTTCCACCAACTCTTCTCCCTGGTCTCGGATTCTGCCAGTCATTTCCGCCAATTCCATGTAGTCCATCAACTTCATCTGCCATTCTTCCCGGGTGGGTAGATCTTGTGTCTTCCAATATTTTGCGATGAGTATTCTTGTTGCTGTTTTTGCATACATAAAAAATGTTCTATCCTTCTTTGACACCAGTTGGCCGACCATGCCCAGGAGAAAGGCCTCTGGTTTCTTCAGGAAGGTATATTTAAATACCTTTTTTATTTCATTATTAATTATCTCCCAGAATGTCTTAATCCTTGGGCATGTCCACCAAAGGTGAAAGAATGTACCTTCAGTCTCGTTACATTTCCAGCATTTATTATCAGGCAAATGGTAAATTTTTGCAAGCTTGACTGGTGTCATGTACCACCTGTAAATCATTTTCATTAAGTTTTCTCTTCATTACATGCCGTAAATTTCATACCTGTGGTCCATAACTGTTCCCAGTCAGCCAGCATTATGTTATGTCCAACATCTTGTGCCCATTTAATCATAACTGATTTCACCATTTCATCCTGAGTGTTCCATCTCAGCAACAAGTTATACATTCTTGACAAATGCTTAGTTTTTGGATCAAACAATTCTGTTTCCAATTTTGATTTTTCCACCTGGAAGCCAACTTTTTTGTCCAAATTGTATGCCTCCATTATTTGGTAATAATGAAGCCAATCTCGCACTTTATTTTTCAATTTTTCAAAGCTCTGCAATTTTATTCTGTCTCCATCTTGTTCCAAAATTTCCCAATATTTCGGCCGTTTGGCCTCCATATTGAGTTTTTTCTGTGCCTTCACTTCCATTGGTGACAACCATCTTGGGGTTTTCTTTTCTAACAAATCCTTATATCTTATCCACACATTAAACAATGCTTTTCTATCAATATGATATTTAAACGCTTTGTGTGCTTTTACCTTATCATACCACAAATATGCATGCCAACCAAATACATTATTAAAACCTTCTAAATCCAACACGTCAATGTTTTCAAGAAGCAGCCATTGTCTCAGCCAGCAAAAAGCAGCTGATTCATAATATAGTTTAAGGTCTGGCAGGGCAAATCCACCTCTTTCTTTAGCATCAGTTAATATCTTAAATTTTATTTGAGGCTTCTTGCCCTGCCAAACAAATCTGGAAATATCTTTCTGCCACTTCTTGAAACAATCCATCTTATCCAAAATTTGCAATGTTTGAAAGAAAAACAACATCCTTTGCAGCACATTCATTTTTATCACAGCAATTCGGCCTAGCAATGATAACTTCAAGTTTGTCCATATTTCGAAATCCTTTTTCACTTCAAGTTTGTCCAACATTTTTCATAATTATCCTTAAATAAATTCACATTTTTGGCTGTCATATTTACCCCATAATATTTCACTTTCTTAACCAATGTTAATCCTCTCTCCTGAAACTTTTCTCTCTCATTTACAGTTAAATTTTTCTCTAAAACCTTAGTTTTCATCTTGTTCAACTTAAAACCTGCTACCTGTCCAAATTCTTGAATCAGTTCCAATACCCTTTTAGTACTAGATCCTGGCTCCTGTAAAGTCAACACTAAGTCATCAGCAAATGCTTTCAGTTTGTACTGTTTAACTCCCACTTGTATACCTTTAACCTCTTGGTCCTTTCTAATCATATTTAACAAAACCTCAAGGACCGATATAAAGACCAATGGAGAGATTGGGCAACCTTGTCGTGTCCCTTTCTCAATCTTGAATTCTTCTGTCACATTGTTCACAATTAATTTTGCCTTTTGTTCTGAGTAAATTGCACCTATACCATTTTCAAAACCTTGGCCTACCCACATCCCCTGTAGATTCTTCTTCATAAAACTCCATGAGATGTTGTCAAAGGCTTTCTCTGCATCCACAAATATCAGAACTGCCTTGGTATTGATATTCACTTGTAATTTTTCTAGAATATTAATTATATTCCTCATGTTGTCAGACAAGTGTCTACCCGGGAGAAAGCCCGCTTGGTCTTTATGAATTTCTTCAACTAGAACCTTTTTTAGTCTTTTAGCCAAAATATCTGCAAAAATTTTATAATCCACATTAAGCAGTGATATGGGGTGGTAGTTTTTAAGCTGTGTCTTTTCAGTCTCTGTTTTTGGTATAAGTGTAATGTAAGCTTCCTTCCACGACTCTGGTGGCTTTCTCCCTTCCAAAATTTCATTACAGACTTCCTTCAATGGTTGTATTAACCATTCTTTCAAAGATCTGTAGTATCTTGAAGTCAAACCATCTGGTCCTGGAGATTTACCTAATTGCATATTCTGGATGGCACCTTCCACCTCCTGATCCGTTATTTTATAATTCAACATTAGCTGTTTTTCCTGAGAAATTTTGTGTAGTCCATTTATTTTCAGAAATTGATCAATGTCCATTTCTTTCTGCTTCTCCTGTGTATAAAGTTGTTTAAAATATCTCTGAAAACACTTCCTAATCTCCACTGGGTTCTGTATATTCTTTCCTTCCACTTCCAAATTCGTAATAGTATTGAGTTTTTGTCTTTTTTTCATTTGCCAGGCCAATAATTTTCCACACTTATTTGCTGATTCAAATGTCTTTTGCCTCATCTGTTTGATCTTCCATTCTATTTCCTGATTCATCAGCTTTGTATATTGTACTTGGTATAACTTTATCTCTTTCAGAATCTCCTGTGACTTTGGTTTTGCTCTCAGTTTCTTCTCTCCTTCCTCTATTTTCCCCAGGATTTTATCCTTTTTTCATTCTGAGTTCTCTTCTTAATTGCATTCTGTTGTATTAGGAATCCCCTCATAACCGCTTTGCTTGCGTCCCAAATTACTCTTTTTCCCCCTGTAGTATTCATATTTATTTCAAAATAATCTCTTAGAGTTTTTTGGGCCTTCTTGGTCACCTCTTCATTCCTAAACAAGGTATCATTCATCCTCCATCTAAAGGAACCAGTTGGCATCAATGTAATTTCCATCTTCACAGCATTATGGTCAGAACAGGTTTTGGGGCAGATCTCCACTTTGCTGATCTTCGGAACCAATCCCCTAGTTACCCAAATTTGATCAATTCTTGTCCATGTCATTTTAGCCTCAGAGAAGAAAGTTCCCTCTCTTCCCATCGGGTTCTTCACTCTCCAAATATCAACTAAATCCAGGAAGCATGGCCATTGGCTAGGGATTGTGGGAGTTGTAGTTCAGCAAAATCCGGAGGGCCAGAAATCCCCCGCACCTGGTCTATACAATCTGTGTGCAAACTTCAAACATGTGCAAGACAAGCAGATGCCCACTTTTGAGAGAAGCGTGGCAGGGAGAACGCACTCCAGTTTCCCTCTTCCTAAACTGTTGCAGATTGCAGGCTCATGCATGCTTCTCTAAAAAGGTAAAGGTACCCCTGCCCGTACGGGCCAGTCTTGACAGACTCTGGGGTTGTGCGCCCATCTCACTTAAGAGGCCAGGGGCCAGCGCTGTCCGGAGACACTTCCGGGTCACGTGGCCAGTGTGACATCGCTGCTCTGGCCAGAGCCAGAGCCGCACATGGAAACGCCGTTTACCTTCCCGCTGGTAAGCGGTCCCTATTTATCTACTTGCACCTGGAGGTGCTTTCGAACTGCTAGGTTGGCAGGCGCTGGGACCGAGCAGCGGGAGCGCACCCCGCCGCAGGGATTCGAACCGCCGACCTTTCGATCGGCAAGTCCTAGGCGCTGAGGCTTTAACCCACAGCGCCACCTGCGTCCCCGCATGCTTCTCTAGGAGCCCCTTAATCTCAGTGGCACTTATTTACGTGGGGGAAAAATGCATTCAGTTACACTGTTAGATGGATTTTTGAGGGCGAAAGGCCTAAACCCAGCTGCATAAAGATACTGGATTTCTCCATTGATTTCTTATTAACATTTGTCACTTCCAGCCCTGGGAACTTTTGAAAATAGCTTCTCAGCATGAGCCAGGAAATGACCTATGGAGACAGAGAAGTGGTTCACTCTGTTATCTACTCTATAAGTCTTTTGATCCCTTAGCAGCTGCTCCATCCCATTCCACTCCCCACCTGCCTCTCCTGTTGTTGTTGTTGTTGTTTTCACTCTCAGACCCTAAACATGCCATGCCACTGAGTACATAAAGGACTTTTTAGGAGCCTCCTCCTTCTGCGTTTTTTCTAGAGACTTTTTTGTACTTTTGCAAACCTCTGGGTTCCCTCAAGCCTGCCTGTACCTTCCTTTCCTGTGTGGGACAGACATGGTTTGTTTTAACGTTAAGGTCGCTTCTTATGTCCCTAACCAGTTAGTTAAAAGTTGCAGCCCTAGTACAATGGTACCTTGCTTCTCAAACACCTTGGTATTCAAACAACTTGGAACCCAAACAGTGTTCCGGTTTGCGAACTTTTTCGGAAACTGAACTTGTTCCAGTTTGAGTGCCCCACTTCCCTTTTGAGGGTTACGCTGAGGTCCATCTGTTTTTGCTATTTATTTTGTGTTGTGTTTTTGCTTTTTCAGCTTTTTTGTTTTGTTTCTGTGACTGTGGAACCCAGTTCAGCTGCTGATGGATTGACTGTGTGACTGCAGCACATTGTTTATTGCTTTCATTTTATGGATCAATGGTCTCGTTAGATAGTAAAATTCATGTTCAATTGCTGGTTTAGGGGTTGTTTTTAAAAGTCTGGAACGGATTAATCCATTTTGCATTACTTTCTATGGGAAAGTGCGCCTTAGTTTTGGAACGCTTTGGTTTTGGAACGGACTTCCGGAATGGATTAAGTTTGAGAATCAAGGTACCACTGTAAAAGGTTTTGATAAGTGTTCTGCAAATTGTTGGCCACTTTAACAAAGCAGCAAGAACACAGGTTTGCTATTTCATGAATACTAGAAGGTGTTTGGTTTGGACACCAGGATAAGTGGATCCAGGAGGGATCACCATGCCTGAATGTGTGGTGTTCCTGGGGTACTATTCCCCAGATAACCAGGATGGTAGGAAGGAGGGCGGGAGTGTGGCCACGTGGTATAGAGCTTGCCCTGTATTCAGAAGGTCCCAAGTTCAATCCTAGCCAAAAGTATTCTGGATAGGAAATTACTGGAACCAGCACCACTGCCTGAGAAACAGGCACGAGCTAGACAGGACCATAATGGGCAAATAATCTGCCCCAATCATTCCTTGTACTTGTGATATCAAGTGGAATTATACAGAGATAGAGACACCTGTGGGTATCTTTAAAAAAAGAAAGATCATAGCTTTTTTGCTTCAAGCTTTTGAAACCAATACAAATACACCCACACATCAAAGCAACCTTGTGGAACGAGGACTTCATTATGTAACGGCTGTGACAAACTGCAGCTGACCTTAGACTAGTGCAGAGATGGGGAAAGTTATGGCTCACCAGATGTTGCTGGACTCCAACTCCCATCAGCCCCAGCCAACACAGCTGATGCCCAGGGATTATGGGAACTGTAGTCCAACAGCAGCTAGAGGGCCATAGGTGCCTTAGCCTTCAAATTGCCGCTTGCTTAAGTCCACTTACGGTGCAATGCTTTCTGTGTCTACTCAGACATACGTGGGCCTAGGATTGCAGCCTTTCATATGGCGGATTTAGATCTGAACCAAGTGCATTGAGCCACTGAGTGCCAACTGAATACCCTCTAACTGTCCCTATTTTCCAGGGACCGTACTGGAATTACGAAAGCCAGCCGGCTTCTGATCCGATATTGAAATGTGCCTATTTCCTTTGCCAGTGCTGTCCCAAGCAACAATAAAACAATGAACAGAACAGCATGGTGAAACAATGACTACCCTGATCGACACAAGGTAATATCACCAAGGCAACTATCGGGGGGGGGGGACAATAAACACCCATAAAAATGGCAAAAGTAGCTTCTTTCGCAAATAGGTTTTATCTTAAACAATAGCAAACGCAGTAAATAAAGAGTTCACTTGTAATATATGAGTGGTTCAGTGCTCATTTCTTCTCCTTCCAAAACAGATTTTATCTTGAACAATTGCAAACGCAGTAATAAAGAGTCGACTTTTGAATAGCAGTGGTTCAGTGCTAAGGAAAATTAAAATTAAAAATACGTTGAGAATGCATAATTAAGACATAACTTTGTAGTAAATAATATACAAGAGAAGACAGTATGTAAATGCCTTAAAGCAGGGGTATATCTACAACAGGGATGTCCAACAGGTAGATTGTGATCTACTGGTAGATCACTGGACATTTGTGGTAGATCACTGGTAGATCACCAGCTCTCCCCCAAAGCAGCTCAACATTTTTGCCCCCCAAAAACAGGGCTTTTCTCCTCCCTAAAAGAAGCTCAACAACTTTGACCTGAACCCCTAAAAAAGGGCCTTCCTCTTCCCTAAAAAAAACCTCAACAACCTCAACCTGAAACCCTAAAAATTAGGATTTCCTGCTCCTTAAAAAACAAACTTTGACCTGAACCCCCCAAAAGGGGGTAGATCACTGCCAGTCTTTAACTCTGTGAGTAGATCTCAGTCTCTTGGGAGTTGGCCACCCCTGATCTACAAGAATAAAGGTGAGACTATAACTAGTCTATTTGCACATACACAGTGAATACCCCCAGTCCCACTAATACAAAATATCTCTGTAGAACAGCCTTTCTCAACCTGTGGGTCCCCAGATGTTGTTGAACTACAACTCCCATCACCTCTAGCTAGCAAGGCCAGAGCTCAGGGATGATGGGAGTGGTAGTCCAACAACATCTGGGGACCCACAGGTTGAGAACTGCTGCTGTAGAACCTTACCTATCGCCACCTGCATGTTTCCTTCCGGAGGAGCACAGAAAGAGGACGATGTCCTTAAGTTTGTTAAACCTCCTTAGGAAACATGGTCAGGGCTCACAAATTTAAAATCATAGCGGTGAAAAGCCAAGCAATGGCAGCTGTGGCTGTGAGGAAGCACCCTGTTGCATCTCCATGGCTGTGAGGGGAGGCTGGCTCTGAGGGGCAGGCAGAGCGCAGGCAGGAATAAAGGGGGAATGAAGCAGAGAGCAAGAAGTCTTCATTTTTTTAAAAAAAAATGCTTTGTGCATCCGCGTCTAATCTTACCCCTTTCTAAAATTTATTTATTGGGGTGTGCATTTCTTTTTGTAAATCTACCAAGGAATAAAATAAAATCGGGATTAAGGGGTTTTTCCTCTTCCTTCTTTCTTTTTGAAATTGTTTTTATTTGATTTTACAAACATAAATTTATAACAATACCAAATCTATATTTGCATAGATTTCTCTGAATTTCGGGACATCTCTCCCCCCCCCCCCCGCATCCCCTCCATGGGTCCTATTGTCAACATTTTCAACTGCCTATTATTTCATAATCTATATCTTATGTCTATCCATATTGTCCTTACATTACAATTGAAATTAAAATCCTGCTAATGTTTTCATTTGCTTACATCGGTCTCCTAAATAAATTATAATTCCCCCCCCCCCTTTCTTGAAATTTTTGTCTTCTTGGTTCCTGAGCTTTCCAGTCAGTTTTTCTATTTCGGTGCAGTCTAACAGCTTGGATTGCCATTTCTCTCTGGTAGGGACTCTTTCTTCTTCCGATCTCTGGGCTAGTAGCATCTGAGCACTGGCGGAGGAATGGGAGGGAGAAGCGCACTGCCGCCGGCACCATCGGGGAGGGGGGTACCATCACAGCTGCCCCCCATACACACACCACACACACACCCCACCATGCCAGGCGCCATGCCCCCGCAGACGGCACGCCACACCCCCGGGATGCATGCCACTGCATCTATGCTGCAGTTGTCACATACATAAAAAGACTTTTCTGCTCCTTTGGGATGTAAAGGTAAAGGTAAAGGGACCCCTGACCTTTAGGTCCAGTTGCGGATGACTCTGGGGTTGCGTCTCTCATCTCACTTTACTGGCCAGGGGAGCCGGCGTACAGCTTCCAGGTCATGTGGCCAGCATGACTAAGCTGCTTCTGGCGAACCAGAGCAGCACACGGAAACGCCGTTTACCTTCCCGCCAAAGCGGTACCTATTTATCTACTGGCGTGCTTTTGAACTGCTAGGTTGGCAGGAGCAGGGACTGAGCAACGGGAGCTCACCCCGTCACAGGGATTTGAACTGCCAACCTTCTGATCGGCAAGCCCTAGGCTCTGTGTGTCAAGGAGGGTCAGTTGTGGAGGAGTGATAAATGTCCCTATTTTCATCTGAGGAATGTTGGAGGGTATGCAGTTGGTGGGAATCACAGAGCAGAACGTTGTTGGACTCACAATCTGGGCTTCCTGCAGGATGCCGGTGTGTAGGTGGGCTGCTAGCCTGATCCACGCAGGGCTCTACTTCTGCTATGCCCTTACATTGTCAGAAGGGAGCTTTGCAGCTTATACCTAAAAGCTCATGGAAACATAACCTGCCCCTCTGTCCAATCAAGGCAAAGCGTTCAGATTTAAGCCCAACCAGCTCCCAACAGGGCTTAAATCAGCTTTCGTCCTCCAAGGAGTTTGGCAGAGAGCAGACTAAATATCTCTGCACTATGAGATCTCTTTGCAGTGGTGAGTGCCTGTGTAATTAAATCCACGCCGAGAAAGCTGGGCGAAACTTTTGTGCCTGTCTGAGCCCAAGCGAAGCGAGAGGCTGAGAATTAACACGGCTCAACTGTATTCTCTCCCATCTGAGCTCCCTGCCCACATGGAAAAAAATTGCTGCCGAAAAATAAAGGCTTGGATGTTGCTAAGCAACCTTACAATTCTCCCACTTTATCTTGCAACTGTTCGGTGGCTTCTCTTTTCTTATTGCCCGGGGACCGATTTCTAAAATAAAAATAAAAATCTTTCCACTACCAGGTGCTGAAATTTATTACACCTCCCTGCCCGCCCCCATTCTTAAGTACCAACATGTTTGTCTGAAAATCAGACGCAAAAAATAATCACAGTGTTCTCCTGTATCAGAAGGAGTAGTGCTAGCTAGTTGTCTGACCTTATGCTTCATATTTAGGCATGTTTAGATATAAGTATTGTGTATACTTATGCTTTTTTAACTTGCTATCTTATGCACTGGTATCTTTTCTAGAAAAAGAGGTGCCGGAACTCACCATGAAAGCCTCCCTTGTTCTCTTAAAATGGCAATGGCGCCCATCTAGGAACATACTCCTCAACATTTCTCTGATGAAAATAGGGACATCCTATTCCATTATTATTCTTATTATTATTCTTATTATATTTTTGCCCCGCCCATCTGTCTGGGTTGCCCCCAGCCACTCTGTGCAGCTTCCAACATATATAAAAACATAATAAAACATTTTTAAAACATTTACAGAGCTGCTTTCAGATGTCTTCTAAAGGTTGTATAGTTACTTATCGCCTTGCCTAGGGGGCACATAACTCCATACCCTCCAAGATTTTGCCAGTGAAAATAGGGACATCCTAAGGAAAAGCAGGACATTCTGGGATCAAATCAGAAACAGAGGTGGCTTCTGTAAGTCTGGGACTGTCCCTGGAAAATGGGGACACTTGGAGGGTCTGCCTGAGAGGTGCCAGAACTGAGTTCTGGCTGAAAACAAAAGCCATGATGTTTTGTGAAACACTTTCAATGTTGAAAGACAGCTGCTATGAATATAGATTCATATTTTTTAAAGTGGGATAGAAATCTACTAAGTAAATAATAACATAAGAAGAGCCCTATAGGTCCGTCGAGTGGAGCCTTCCAAATGAAGATCTACTGCTCCTATCAGCCCCAGCCAGCCTTTGATGGCTGAGGCTGATGGGATTTGTAGTCCAAGCGATCTGGAAGGTGCTAGGCTGGAGAAGGCTGTTAGGTTTCTGTTATGCCACTGTGCAGTTCTTGGAGTCACAAGACTCTGTTGACATTCCAGACTATTGGAAGTCTCACGGGAGACGGATGTTGATGTTATTGGTTTCCTGTTTCTTTGTCCTGTTGTTCTCTGTCTCTCACAGACAGCAGATACACAGGTAGAAATAAAGTAGCAATGTAACACATATTTCTGGCTCCTGCTGCTGCTGTCTGGGTACTCTGCGAATGGAGAGCGTGCCTGAAGTCTCATTCAAAGGCTTAGGTCATCAATCACTGTCGGAGGAGAGCCTGGATGGGTTCCAAAGATACGTCGGAGGAGTAGCCATTACAGTTTGGTCATATGGGGGCTCTGATAGGCTGGCCTAGTCTAGGATCCTGTTTCCCACAGTGGTTTGCCAAGTGCCTGTGGGAAGCCTACAAGATGGCATGAAGGCAGCAGCCCTCTCCTGTTATTTCTTCTCGAAACCTTGTCCAAAAATGTACACTGCCTCTGAAACTGGAGGCTCCGTTTAACCATCATAACCAACAATAACTGATAGGCCTTTACCAACCAGGAATGTGTCTAATCATGCAGCAGTAAGTTCCACAAATCAGTCATGTGTTGTGTGAAGAATCATTCCTGAATCTGCTACCAGTCGACACCATCAGTTCTAGTATCAACAAATTACTAGATGCAACATGCAGGGTCAAACTAGGTTTTTATTTTTAAAAAGCAGCTGCATGGCAAAGACAATTCGGATCAGGACTGCTGCAAGGTGGGGAGAAAGATTAAGCCTTGTTCTCCTCCACTGATTCCCTGACGTTACTCAGCCCTGCATATGACTACAGTGGTACTTTGGTTTTCAAACGTACAAACATTTCGGTTTTCGAATGCCGGAAACCCGGAAGTAAATGCTTCAGTTTTCGAACATGCCTCGGAAGTCGAACATGCCATGCGGCTTCCGCTGAATGCAAGATCCTGAGGCCTAGCTGTTGGCTACTGAGTTTTCGGTTTTCAAACGTTTCAGAACTCGAACAGTTTTCCAGAATGGATTACAGTGGTACCTCGGGTTACATACGCTTCAGGTTACATATGCTTCAGGTTACAGACTCTGCTAACCCAGAAATAGTACCTCGGGTTAAGAACTTTGCTTCAGGATGAGAACAGAAATCGTGCTCCAGTGGCGCGGCAGCAGCGGGAGGCCCCATTAGCTAATGTGGTGCTTCAGGTTAAGAACAGTTTCAGGTTAAGAACGGACCTCCGGAACGAATTAAGTACGTAACCCGAGGTACCACTGTATGTTAAAAAACTGAGGTACCACTGAATTTGCTTCCCCTTCACAATTTATAGCAGCCTACTGGGGTGAGGGGGACGCAGGTGGCGCTGTGGGTTAAAGCCTCAGCGCCTAGGACTTGCTGATTGAAAGGTCGGCGGTTCGAATCCCTGCGGCGGGGTGCGCTCCCGCTGCTCGGTCCCAGCGCCTGCCAACCTAGCAGTTCGAAAGCACCTCCGGGTGCAAGTAGATAAATAGGGACCGCTTACCAGCGGGAAGGTAAACGGCGTTTCCGTGTGCGGCTCTGGCTCACCAAAGCAGCGATGTCACGCTGGCCACGTGACCCGGAAGTGTCTCCGGACAGCGCTGGCCCCTGGCCTCTTAAGTGAGATGGGCGCACAACCCCAGAGTCTGTCAAGACTGGCCCGTACGGGCAGGGGTACCTTTACCTTTTACTGGGGTGAGGGGAGGGGTGGAGAACAGCCTGAGATGAAAGGGCTAACCCCCCCCTCCCCATTCCCACTCCCCACAGATTCCTTCCTCCACCTTTCTTGGCACTGCTGCTATTTGGAAAAATGAAAATAACAACAGAGCTGCCTTCTTGTCGTAAACATGCACTGAGTTCAATGCGATCTGCTCCTTTAACTAAGGCTGTGGTCCATACTGGACAGAAAATCCCACTGACCAAATATAACAGGGCTTGCTTTCGACTGCAAATTCACCTGTTGAGAGGCTTGGTACCTTGTCAGGTTGCTCCAAAGAGAACTGGCGCCGGCTCCGACGCTAAGCCGTCGAACCATGTGCCGCACCGCAGCCATTATAAACACAAGCGCAATTACTGTCATGTTGACTGCAAGACTTGGCAGGTTTCGCCTTGTATTTATGTCATAATGCTGAAGGCTGTGATGCGCCGCAAATGTGTTGATGCTTAAAGGATTCATGCTGATCACTCCAGTAATAACCTGCGCTGGTTAACAGCAACATCTTCCCTTGGCTGAGAAGGCGTTCAAAGGCAATTAGCCCGTTCTATGGAAAGCGTCTATGACTACCTAGCAGTTCGAAAGCACCTCCGGGTGCAAGTAGATAAATAGGGACCGCTTACCAGCGGGAAGGTAAACGGCGTTTCCGTGTGCGGCTCTGGCTCGCCAGAGCAGCGATGTCACGCTGGCCACGTGACCCGGAAGTGTCTCCGGACAGCGCTGGCCCCTGGCCTCTTGAGTGAGATGGGCGCACAACCCCAGAGTCTGTCAAGACTGGCCCGTACGGGCAGGGGTACCTTTACCTTTACCTTATGGAAAGCGGCATTTGTTAAGGATGCTGAGAGTTGTTAGGAGACCCCTCTTTCCAGCATATAGCTACGTTTCCTAGCAAACAATGTCTCTTCCCAGGGAATTCTGGGAATTGTTTCTCTGTGAGGGGAATGCGGGAGGGGAGATGTCCCTCCAAACAAGGCACAGCACCCTGAACAAAATACATTTCTGGTTTTTTTTTGGGGGGGGGGAAATCCAAATAATTTTTATTTGGTTTTACAAATTTAAAATTATAATCATACCACAACAAATTCATAATTTAAATATTCTTCCAAATCTCTGGACTTCCCACCTTTGCCTCCAGGGGTTCTGTTGTTACCCCTGTTCTACTGCATCTTATTTAAATAATCCAATTTTTTTGTAACTCTGTTATATCCATAGTTCTCGTAACATTGCAAGTGTTATTGCAGTCCTGCTAGTGTTTTCAGCTCTTTTCAGTGGCCTTCTAAGTAAGCTATAATTTCCCCCCATTCCTTATTAAAGTTTTGGTCTTCCTGGTTTCTGAGCTTCCTGGTCAGTTTTGCCATTTCGGCATAGTCCAACAATCTTATTTGCCATTCTTCTCTGGTAGGGACTTTCCATCTCTGGGCTAGCAACATCCGTGCAGCTGTCGTCACATACATAAAAAGTCTTTTCTGCTCCCTTGGAATTTCAGCACCTACAATTCCTAATAGAAGCACAATTCCTGGGGGTTTTTTAAAATAAAAGTTCTAAACATTTTTTTCAATTCATTATATATCATTTCCCAAAATGCTTTTATTACCTTACACGTCCACCACATATAATAAAAGGTGCCTTCTTTTTCTTTACATTTCCAGCAGATATTTGTACTTGTCTTATACATTTTTGTTAACTTATTAGGCATTTGGTACCACCGATACATCATTTTCATATACCGTATTTTTTGCTGTATAAGACTCACTTTTTCCCTCCTAAAAAGTAAGGGGAAATGTGTGTGTGTCTTATGGAGCGAATGCAGGCTGCACAGCTATCCCAGAAGCCAGAACAGCAAGAGGGATTGCTGCTTTCGCTGCGCAGTGATCCCTCTTGCTGTTCTGGCTTCTGGGATTCCAATTTTTTTTTTCTTGTTTTCCTCCTCCAAAAACTAGGTGCGTCTTATGGTCTGGTGAGTCTTATAGAGCGAAAAATGCGGTAATTATCTTTCAGAGTACAGCATGCCATGAATTTCAAATCAAGATACATTTCTCAATATTCTCGGGGGGGGGGGAGGCATGGTTTATTATTATTATTATTGTACCACTTGAAACAGCAATAAGAAGAAGAAGAAGGAGGAGGAGGAGGAGGTGGAGGAGGAGGAGGTGGAGGAGGAGGAGGAGGAGGAGGAGGTTTCGGCCAGGGAGGGTGAGATATAAATAAAATTTGTTTTTGTTTATTATTATTAATTATTATTATTATTATTAATATTATTATTATTATTATTATTATTATTATTATGGCTGTTTCAAGTGGTACAATACTACCGATGGAGCCTAACAATGGCTATGAGCTACAAAAGCTACGTAGAACCTTGATGTCTAGAGGCACTTATGCCACTGAATACCAGCTGCTAGGAGGCAACAGCAGGAGAATGTATTTAGTTACCTACTTGTGGACCTCCCAGAAGCATCTCTTAAGGCCATGGTAGGAAAAATAATGCTGGACTAAATGGACCTTTGGTCTGATCCAGCCGGACTCCTCTTATGCTCTCCCATGAGCATGTCTATAGCAGCTAGGCAGACATGGTACTTTATTATTACAAAGGTTGGGTAACTCCCCCTCCTCCCATGGGGTTTGAGACACTCACCCAGGGTGGTCCTTTGGAGAATTGAGATGTGGAGGAGACTGCTGTACCTTTAAGAAATATAGTATATACAGTGGTACCTCGGGTTGCATACGCTTCAGGTTACATACGCTTCAGGTTACAGACTCCACTAACCCAGAAATAGTACCTCGGGTTAAGAACTTTGCTTCAGGATGAGAACAGAAATCGTGCATCAGCAGCGCAGCAGCAGTGGGAGGCCCCATTAGCTAAAGTGGTGCTTCAGGTTAAGAACAGTTTCAGGTTAAGAACGGACCTCTGGAACGAATTAAGTACTTAACCCGAGGTACCACTGTACACCTATTTACACCTTTATTCTGCATGGAGGGAGTTCAGAGGGGGAGTGACCTAGCTAAGCCTGGCAGGGCAGCTTACTCTATGACATTAACTCCTTCATGCATCAATTAGACTTAAGCATGCTGGCTATGTGAGGTTGGTTATCCCACATTTCTTATGCTATTATGTTCAAGACTGCTTTTAATTAGATTGCTTGAAGTGAGATGAATGTGTGTGTTTCTTTCTCGTGTTTGTCAGCCAGAAAGTTTGTTTTTGGAACATGAGGCTTTTATAGCACTTCTCAAGTCCTCATCGTCTGTCTCGGTGCCTCTGTCTTGCAAACATAAGGTTCTATCTACTGCAAATGTTGCTTCCCCTCCCCCTTTGTGCTGGTATGGAGGAAACTTTTGTTTTGCCACGGTTTTCGACAACATTTGCATTAAAATCATCTTTCAGTTTCTAAATAAAGACTCTTCCATTTCTGTGGCTCAGATCCCAACTCTGCTCAAACTAAGGTGATTTTGGTGCTTATGAGTTTTATGGCTTTCAGTGAGTGTTTCAAACCTTGATGATAATCCTCTACGGGAGACTACTTTTCTGTTTGATCTTAACCAGAAGGTATCTCAGTCGCTTTCTGGACCCATCCTGGATTTGCTGCTATCCAGACTATCTCACTGCTGGATTTTTCCTTTTACCCTCAGGACATCGGTGGCGCTGTGGTCTAAACCACTGAGCATCTTGGGCTTGCCAATCAGAAGGTCAATGGTTTGAATCCGCGCAATGGAGTGAGCTCCCATTGCTTTGTCCCAGCTCCTGCCAACCTAGCAATTCGAAAGCATGCCAGCGCAAGTAGATAAATAGGTACCACTGCAGCGGGAAGGTAAACGACATTTTCATGTGCTCTGGTTTCCGTCATGGTGTCCCGTTGCACCAGAAACGGTTTAATCATGCTGGCCACATGACCCGCAAAGTTGTCTGTGGACAAACGCCGGCTCCCTCGGCCTGAAAGCGAGATGAGCACCGCACCCCATAGTCGCCTTTGAATGGACTTAACCATCCAGGGATCCATTACCTTTTATCCTGCTTCCTGTTTCCCATTAAATTAGGGTCGCCATATTTCAAGAAGTAAAAAATCCGGACACAAAAAGTTGTTGTTTAGCTTTTGGGGGAAAGTTTCGAAACCCAAGACATTTTGACTATTTCCCGAAATTCCCCCCAAACACTGATTCCGTCATTGGAATTCCAGACATGTCCAGGAAAATCTGGACGTATGGCAACCCTACATTAGAGCATCAAATGGAACTAGGATAGGATCATGGGGAGCTGACTTATACTAGTCAGTCCATTAGTCCATCTAGCTCAGTATTTCCTACACAGTGAATAGCAGTGGCTCTCCAACAAGTCAGGTGCAGTTCTCACCCCAACTTACCGGGAGATGCTGGAGATTGAAAGGGGACCTTTGGCATGCCAAGGAGATGTTTTACCACAGAGCTGTGACCCTTCCCAGTTCCTGTTCAGATAAATGCTAAATATACTTCAGCAATGACAAACCTAGACAGCATCTTAAAAAGCAGAGACATCACCTTGCCAACAAAGGTCCATATAGTTAAAACTATGGTTTTCCCAGTAGTGATGTATGGAAGTGAGAGCTGGACCATAAAGAAGGCTGATCGCCAAAGAATTGATGCTTTTGAATGATGGTGCTGGAGAAGACTCTTGAGAGTCCCGTGGACTGCAAGAAGATCAAACCTATCCATTCTTAAGGAAATCAGCCCTGAGTGCTAACTGGAAGGACAGATCCTGAAGCTGAGGCTCCAATACTTTGGCCACCTCATGAGAAGAGAAGACTCCCTGGAAAAGACCCTGATGTTGGGAAAGATGGAGGGCACAAGGAGAAGGAGACAACAGAGGACAAGATGGACGGACAGTGTTCTCGAAGCTACCAGCATGAGTTTGACCAAGTGGAAGACAGGAGTGCCTGGCGTGCTCTGGTCCACGGGGTCACGAAGAGTTGGACACGACTAAATGACTAAACAACAACATACTTCAGCGAACAGATAACATGAGTTGTTGAAATATCACCTATGGGTTGTTGGCAACAAGTTGTTTTTTTAAACTTATTAATATGGAGGGCAGAAATACCGGCAGGCATTTTGATGCGAACAATATCATGTGGATGTTGCAAAGAAAGAAAAAACACTCAGCATTGGGATGTATCTGGAAAACTCACAAAATGGACCCATTTGATGTAAGCACCTTGTGTGGATTGGCAATGCAGAAGGAGTCACAAGTCTAGTGATGGAAGATATGTTTGTTTCTTGATCCACACAGGCTGACTCACCCAAAGCTAATCTTCAAGGCAGTGGTGGTTTTCAAACCCCTTAGCGGTATTCTTGTTTGATCTTCCAAGT
Source organism: Podarcis cretensis (assembly GCF_951804945.1). Taxonomy (NCBI): domain Eukaryota; kingdom Metazoa; phylum Chordata; class Lepidosauria; order Squamata; family Lacertidae; genus Podarcis; species Podarcis cretensis. Next base: position 33,049,093 of record NC_137185.1, on the reverse strand, counting down.
TTTGAATCGATCCGAGGTTTTTTAATCCCCCTTAGTACCAATTACAGCTTTGAAGTAAGGATAACTTAACATGTTGTTCGTTCCACTCAGAAAACCACCACAGAGAAAACAGAACTGCTGGCGTTACAAATCTTCTGGAAGGAGGAGGTTGTGCCGCAAAAGTGAGCTTGGTCATAGATGGTGAGAGGTAGCGTGGATCAGTGGGGCGGCTGCTTCAGTTTGAAGATGCTGAGGTCAGGGAGTGGCAGTGAGGTATTTGAGGACCTCCAATGTGTGCCACTCAGACTCTGTTAAACCAGCCGACTGTCCTCAGGGTCAGTGGAGGAGTAAGATTTAATGGTCAATGCTGAAATAAGATTCAACAGCCAGCCATTGTAGCTGATGCCCATTGTAGGGTAGGGAGGTAGGGAGCCCAACTGGGAGCCCAATACACATTCTGCCCTGTATTCATCGCACGCAGCACTGTTTCTGTTCCACTGCATTCCGTCTTCGACCAACAACTGTGATATTCGTCTCACTGTCTCTTGTCACAAAATTACGAATGCAAATTGTCATCCCGTGTGCCACCTTGGCCTCATGATTGAGGGGCCCCGGGGCTATGCAACGTCACCATGGCATGCATGCAGACACACCCCAGTGTGTTCGCATGACGTCAACATGCAGTGGGGTGTGCTTGCACTGTACAAGTGTGCATGGCTGCCACTGAACTTTTTTTGGGGGGCTGGCCCCCTGGCCCCCTACTACTCAGCCTGTCTGGTTGTCATTACATTATTCTACCCCATTCATTTCAATGCAAAGGAAACCGTGCACATTGGGACGCAGGGAGGAAACGTAATCATCCCATATTGTTTGCAGACTGAAAGCAACAACGGCAGGGAATACTGATCACATTCACTGGATTGATTTCCATTCTGGACATGGGATAAATAAGCAAACATCAGCATTTTCTACTCCTGTTTGCAGTTTTTGTCAGAATTCTCCAGCGCCCTTACTTCAAAGCTAGGGTGCATATAGCATTGCAGCCCTAAGGGTTCCTCTAGACCAGGTGTTGTCAGCCTGGTCACTCTAGCCCACAAGCAGGCATTTCAGGATTCTAGGTGGGCAGTAGGAGGTTCTATGGCAGAAGCTGAATCCTCCTTCTATTGAACACCGGTGGGCGGTAAGGAAATTTTACCATCAAGAAAGATGCATTAGTGGGTGGTAGGTATAAAAAGGTTGACAACCCCTGCTCTAGACAATATACTTATTGAGCATTTATCGTAATTCCCTTGCACAAAACCTATGCAGAGGTTCAATTATATCTACTCCTTATTGAGCAGTCATTCTGATTTGTTTGCGGGGAGGTTATATGACAATGAGCATTCATTCTGATTGGGGCTGTTTATATGTCTTCCTGTTAACCATTTTTCATTCCACACATTTAAATGCATTTCACGGTCACTTTTCTTTGACCCACCTTCACTGCACAATCCTAAAAATCCCTGGTATGTGCTTGAATCCGTCCCACAAAGAAGTGACAATCTGGAGGCACCCTTCGTTAAATTTCCAGGACATATTGCCCCACCCTCCAAATACTGAAGCCACTTTTGTCAGAAGCGAAGGACAGTTGAATGTTAAGCTTGTTCCAAAGTATGCATTTCCTTATTACTCATCACGATTACATGATTTGATGGTTTCCCACTGAGCTGAGGGAGAAAGAAAAATCCTACCGGTACCTTTTCGTTCCCCTAATCCAAACCATTTCAAATCTGCTATTAACTTGATTCCAGCTTTCTTTCCTTGCCAGAGAACCACAAGTCTTTCTTGGTTTGGATTTGCTGACTGGAGAGGGACAAGCTAATTGCAGATAAACTGGGTGCCCTTAAAATGTCCCACCTGATACAGTGGTGCCTCGCAAGACGAAATTAATTCGTTCCGCGAGTTTTTTCGTCTTGCAATTTTTTCGTCTTGCGAAGCACGGACTTTGGAAAAGCTTCAAAAATCACCCAAGTCTTCAAAAACCTCAAAAAAGGCTACCACACCACGTGCTATGAGTTGCTCCTCGAAGTGAATGCACGGTTTTAAGAAAAAGGAAACAAACTTGCAAGACAAAGGAAACAAACTTGCAAAACGTTTTCGTCTTGCAAAGCAAGCCCATAGGGAAATCCGTCTTGCGAAGCAGCTCAAAAAACGAAAAACTCTTTCATTTTGCGAGTTTTTCGTCTTTCGAGGCATTCGTCTTGCAAGGTACCACTGTATGCTGGTCTGAACCAGCAAGGATCTTCTTAGGTTCTTAACTCCCACCATGGCTAACAGTGGGTGTGATGGGAGTTGTAGTCCAGCAACTTCTCTGGAGGCATTATGTTGCCAAGCGTTGCCTCAGAGCACCTCAGAGATACTTGTATGCTGCTTTCTCTATGTCCTGTCATCATTTGGAATACCCGCTAAGGAAGGGGTGGGAAACATTATTTTTTTCAATTGAAGGGCTGCGTCCCCTCATGGGAAATCTTCCAGGAGCTGCACATTAGTGATGGGTGGAGCCAGAGGCAGGACAAATCTTTCCCAGCAGCAGATGTTGCCCACTTTGACATAGGGCAGAAGGAAGGGAGCCCCACAGTAGGCAGGCCACAGTTTAGGAACCACTATTCTATGGAATACCTGTTCCTAGTGGCATAGCGTGGGTTGCCAGTGCCCTGGGCCATGCGGGGGGGGGGGGAGGGAAACGAACGGAATATGCATGCGCATTCAACTGCCTAACAGCGTCTGCATCACCCAGATCACAGTCACAGAGATAAGAAAAGAAGAGGCATTCCATTGTCTGCAGAGGTCACTTCCTGGTTCGCTTAGAGAAGCCGTTTTCATTTTTTTTTTCTTCTGATATTTATTAAAGTTTTCAAAAATAGTACAAAAAGAAAAGAAAGAACAAAAATAAAAAAAAATACAAAAGTTTAAAAGTACAGAAATAAAAAACAATTTAAAAACACGTACAATTTCCGTTCACTTATTTTCTTTTACCTTACTTTCCCGACCTCCTCACACCTCCCCTTCTTATATTCCAATTCAAATTATTTGTTCAGCAAATCCCCATCATTAATTCTGTTACTTATTTCAAAACCTTATTTTCCCTATCTCTTAGCCTTTCAACTGGAAACCATTTAATTTCTTTCCAACATCATCCTAACATTAGTTAATTTTACAATATTTCCGCAAATAGTCTTTAAACTTCTTCCAATCTTCTTCCGCCGACTCTTTTCCCTGGTCACGAATTCTGCCAGTCATTTCTGCCAGTCCCATATAGTCGATCATCTTCATCTGCCATTCTTCCAGAGTGGGTAAATCTTGTGTCTTCCAATATTTTGCAATAAGTATCCTTGCTGCTGTTGTTGCATACATAAAAAATGTTCTGTCCTTCTTTGGCACCAACTGGCCGATCATGCCCAGGAGAAAGGCCTCTGGTTTCTTCAGAAAGGTATGTTTAAGTACCTTTTTCATTTCATTATAGATCATTTCCCAGAGAAGCCGTTTTCAACAGAGCCCAGAGATGGAAGCACAGAGCTGTGTTGGAGAGGCACCGGGTCCCAAAATTTTGCACCCCTAGCAATTTTGCAGCTCAGGTCAGGCTTTCTTAAAATGTTAGAAGTAAATTTTGAAGTGCAAGAGCTCATCATGACTGCGCCTATAACCTAGGTGCCGGGAACTTTTGGCCCTCCAGAAGATGCTGAACTACAACTCAAGCAAGCAAGGCCAATGCCCAGAGCTTTTGGGAGTTGTAGTTCAGTAACCTATGGAGGCCCAAAGGTGCCCCACACCTGCCATAACCCCATAATAGTTTTGTTGGAAGGGGTGTGGTCAGATCTGTTCTTACTTTCGTCTTTTATGGGGATGTACAACAGTACAGAGGGACCTGGGAACACAAATGCCGATTACTGCCAGGAATTTATCCACATTAGACCAGAGATAATGTTCAAAGTTATGTCCCTTCAGCATTTTGAACCTGTTGGCCATGGCTCTCTGCATAATGACCTTCTTAAGCAATCATATATAGTGAAATGGTGTGCCTGTGTATGTGTGTGTGTGTGTGTGTGTGCGTGTGTGTGTGTGTATAGCACGTAATTGGAAGTCTCCAAAGCAACCATCTGCATAGCAAAGGATTAATAAACCTTGGGCGATTATGATCATGTGCAAACTTATTCAACAAGTGCAGCAAGCGAGGAATTCTTGTTTTAAAAATGATTATTACGATACTATCGTTTCCGTTTATTATGTTGGGAGTCTTTCATATGCCACTTGAGTCCAGATGCCTATGGAGGTTTCTGGTATGAAATATGCATGGCTTGATAAAAATGCTGTGGGTGCCACGGCCATCAGAAAAAGGGGTGCAACTCTACACCAGGGAGTACTGTCACAAAAAAGGACTTAGTGGGGAACCTTTGGCTCTCCATATGGTTTTGCACTGCTTCTCCCGTCTTCCCTCACCATTAGATACACTAGTTGGAGTTGACCAGGGTGTTGGAAGCCGGATGGCTATAGTAGGGTTACCAGACATCCCCATTTTCTGGGGACAGTCCCTGGATTTGCGAATAAGTCCCCGGACAAATTTCATCCCCTAAATGTGTTGGGGCTCTTTAAAGACTTCACAAATTTGTGTAACCAAAACTCAATGTAATCCTTAAAAAAAAAATCTGCTAAGTGCATTGTAGTTCATAAAAGCTCAGCCTTTAAAGGTTCAGCCTTTAAAGACAGGTGTGCGGAACCTATCTTCCCCTCCCTCACAGGTGAACTCTTGACAGGTGAGCAGAACTACCCACTTCTTGAACACCTGCCCTCAGTTGATCGCAGTGACGGAGCTTTAAGCTCTGGCGGTGAGGCGGAAAGCAGGCGGGGGCATGGCTGATGCGTGTCCCGGGGGCGTGGCACGCTGCCCGCAGGGGCGTGGCACCCAGTGCACGGGGGCGGGGAGCCACAATGGCACCCCACCAGGATAGTGCCACTGGGGGTGGTGCACTCTCCCCACACCCCTGTTCCTCCGCCAGTGGCTGATCAGCTGTGCCTGCAAATCTGTTTTTGGCCCTACAGTCTTTACCTGTGCCACACCCTACATCATAAAGGGCACCAGGTGTAAAGCGGGGTGTGCCTTGGCCAAAATGGCCTGGTCAGCCAAATGGGGGAGATGCCTGAAAAGCCTAATCAGATGTCAGAGGTTCCCCACTCCTGCTTTAAGGACATTTGCCGTAGTGCGAGATCAACATGGCTATTCCTCAGGGAGAAGTTTAGAGAGGTTATCTGATGAATTTTCCCTTTACTTCATACCACAGAGGAAAACCTGTATCTGAAATCCTTTGCCCTTCATCCATTTGGAACACAGTGGATGTTACCAGCTTAGAAGAAATCAGCTTGACACATGCCCAAGAGTTTTTACTCTGACCTCCTCACGATAGCACTTTATTCTCCTTTTCGCTATTGCATATTCATGACGCTTGCGATAATAGCAGATGCCACATTCCTCCCTCACGAAGGGAGTTGTGACAGCCTCCTGAGATGCTGGGAAACTAAAATTAGAACCGTTAAGTATCATCTAGAGAGAAGCACGCGTAGATCACTTTTCCCTCTCCTTAAGAGACATGGGAGCAGGGCAGCACAAATGTTCTTACCCTAAAAAAAAAAATTAAAAATACACCCTTCACAGAGCTATGAGTAAGAACTCTCAGATGATCACATGTAATAATTGCAGAGACCTTGGGGATATATCCAATTATTGGCGACAATTTATTAAGTTTGCATTAAACAAGATTCCTGATGAGCTAATCTTCCACCCCACGAGCACACAAAGGAGGCAAGGAACTCTTTTGTTCTTCAATCATTGGTTTAGACATATTGTTGAGGAGGAGTGGAAAGGGAAGTGTTTGATCAAAGAAAAAATGACAACCCCCCGCTTTTGTTTTGGCAGGTTGTGTCCTAACATAACTATTTTTTTTTATAAGATACAATCTCACACACAAAAATTTAGAACTAGATTGGAGGACTTGTGGCCCTCCAGATGTTGTTGGACTGCCATGAGCCCCAGCCAGCATGGTCAAAGGTTTGGGATGATGGGAGTTGTAGTGCAACAACAGCTGGAGGGCTGCAGGTTCCTCATCCCCAGTCTAGAACAACGTTCCACAAGGTTTTGATGACTGAAGCATATCTTCTCTCCCCCATGCCCAGGAATTAGAAAGATACTCTCTAGAACAATGGTTCCAAAAATCTGCCCCTTCCCATGAACTACGTGAAAAATGTTGAGGGCTTTTATTCTTCTCTTTGTCTGTTGTAGCAGCTATAATTCACGGAACTAGGTGTCGTATAATTTTTATTTGCATTGCTTCTTTTATTTCTGATGCAGTATTTTACTGTATTGCACAATGTGAACTCCATAGAATTCATAGAATGCCCCACGTTTTTTCATAGTACACCAAAACAACAGCGTTATGTTGACTGCAAGGGAAGTGTTGCTGTCTTACCCAACTAGAATAACAGAATCATAGAGTTGGAAGGACGCTTAGGGTCATCTAGTGGTTGTTGTTTTACTAACAATATTGCAACATTAATACCTGTGACACCAGTAATTACTGGTGTGAAAATACTGTGTTGTATTCCTCTAGCTTCTAACAAGGAACACTCCTTAACTGCACTAACAAGGTAGCCAAAGCGTTTACATTTTCCATCTTTTATCTGGGAGTATGTTCTGACACAAAAATATCAAAATAGCTTGATTACAGATTTTTAGATATAGAAAAGGAACTAAGAGAGAACAAGCTTATACACTGCATACAGGAATCAACAGCAGCTGGCTAGTCTCAAAAGAAGTACAAGGCAAAAATAAAAGCATTTTTAATAAACAGGGCAAGCATGCAATGAAAACTTAGGGTGCATGGTAGTCCACAGGTTTTTCCTCCCAGGGCAAATAGCATCTCCAGGGAGGAGGGTTAATCCCATGCCACAGTCCCTAATGCATAACCCCTCTCCCCAACAACTGCTATTTAAAATATGTATCAGTAAGATGGAAATGCAACCATGTGTTTCTCGTCTTGTCTTCCTTGGCAATCACTCTCTGATGGAAATGGAGCATTTCTGTCTGCATTAAGATAGTAACAGCTTTTTGTTTGTTCTTCAGCAGTGTGGCTTTTACTAGAACCTTACCAAGGGTATAGTGTGCTCTCTCAATATATACATTCTTTTAGTTAGTTAAGAAATTTGTATCTCACCTTTCAGAAATATTTCCTCACATATGTACTGGCCTTGTGAATCAGGCTGAAGCTACAATCTTAAACACACATTTACTCAGTGCTTTTTTTCTTTAAAAAATATTTAGGGGTACTCTAATTTTGACTCAAGAAAATCACCATTTTATAGTTCAAATCGGGGAAAATAAATACAGTAAATGGACAAAAGTACAAAGATTCACAAAATGTTTAGGTGTTCAGAGAAGGGCAGTCGAGATAATAAAAGGGTCTGGAAACCAGGCCTTATAAGAAACAAGGCCTTATGAAGGAGTTGGATATGTTTAGCCTGGAAAAGATGAGACTGAGAGGAGAAACAATAGCCATTTTCAAATATCTAAAAGGCTGTCACATGTAGGATGGAGAAAGCTTGTTTTCTCCTGCTTCAGAGACCAGGACCCAAACCAATGGATTCAAGTTATAAGAAAAGAGATTCTGATTAAATATCAGGAAGAACTTTCTGACAATAAGAGCTGTTCAACAATTGAACAGACTCCCATGAGAGATGGTGCACTCTCAATTCTTGGAGGTTTTTAAGTAGAAGTTGGACGGCTGTTGAGATTCCTGCATGGCAGAGGGTTGGACTATAACCCTCCGGGGGGGGGGGGCTCCAACTTTTATGATCTATGATTCTAAGACTGGTGAACTAAAAGTCAAGAGCCCAGGATATTAACTGAGAAACAGAAATAAGATATATGTATTTCTCTTTAAGCTTAAAGAGTGGATGACCCTCTCTTTCCTTCGACTGCTGTGGCTAATACGTATGTATACTTAAAACTTTAACCACCCCCTGGTTCTAGGGATGAAAGGACCCATGTTAAAATTGAAAATCAGTATTGGTGTTAAAACTGAAAATCGATACCATTGGATGTAAAGTTAAAGTAGGTACTTACCAAAATCCATGATATTTTTTGGTCTGTGTTGTTCATGATTCAGATTCAAAGAAAAATTAGACATGGGTCAAAACTGGCAAACATGTTTAAATACATTTCACTTGTGTGCATTCAGCTTTAGGAGCATGGAAAAAAATAAAAAATTAAAAGGAGGTGCAAAGGGGGCAGAATTATGGGGGAAATGACTTTGGCAATCCTGCTTGCCATTGAACCCCAAGGGTTTTGACTATACACAATTTTGGCTTTAGGCACAATCCCTGGAATGTAACCCCCATACAAGTTGTGGGCTTACTATATATATATAAAAATCTCCAACCCAAAGTAAAGATTCCCCGCCCAGCCACCTGAGGCACCAAGACTGGCACAACCACAAAAGGTTATGTAAGGTCTGATTGTACAGGTTACAACGTTCATGAAAGTGCTTTGCACTTTACATCCATAGAACCACAACAACTTAGCAAATGAAATACTAAAAGAGCCATAAAGAGTCATATACCTCCTTTTGCTCCTCAATGTAGCCAAAAGGATGATGAAGTAGTAGGAGACTCGCTATTTGTGCCTTAAAACAGATTCAGGCTGCTGTTCTGCTAATGAGCACCAAGAATGACAAGGTGCATTTTTGAAGGTTATTGTTTATTTCATAAACGTGACACATGCTCCTAAAGCAGACCCAGGGGCTTTGCCTTACGCCACTTCTAAACTTGACTGCTGGCAGGTTGCTGTGTAGCATTACTGGGGCTCTTTCTTTTCAGGTTCACTTGGCTTCTCCTCCTCCCTCACTTCTTCCAATTCTTCTTTTGTGGATTTTGTGTTCCTCCTTGATCTGTATCCCCTGTATGTGGCTTGAATTTTTGTAGCAGCCTCTTCTTCAGTTAGGCTCATAAGACTCATAGCTGCTGGTGGTTTCTCCACTCCTCCCTCCTTTACAATGGAAAAGAAAAACAAATGTACATGTCTAAGCTTTGCCTTTAACCAGCTGAGGGGTTTGAAGAGATATATAGCTCTCTCTTTGAAAAAGAGAGCAAGAGCTTTAAAAGTAACTCAAACCTCCATTATTCCAAAGGCTTTTTGGAAGGTGGTTTATGAGTCCTAGGGTGGGTGGGAAAACAAAATGCAACTTGTTTTGTCATTTTTTAAATATGTACTTTCCACAATATATTCACAGGACTATTTTTAGTGCTAGATGTTCTGTATGTCACTTGGGCAACTTTCCATCGTTTTTCAAAGGAAGTTTTGTCTGCTAAAAATGTGAGAATTTAGCACTCAGAATTTAGATATTACCAACTGTTCATCCTTGGGATGCAAGAAGAAAAAATCCCCTACCAGAAGAGAGGGGGAGCAATGCCATAGGCTGCAGTTGCCTAATCTGTTTGCCTGCAATGGACAAAGGCTTCAATGTCATTCAAACGTTACAAAATACAGAGGGTACACTTCATCCATAGTTAAGAAGTTTCAAATCCCAGTGATTTCAATGGGTGAATAGAACAGAAGCTTAAGCCTGCAAATATCTGCACACCTACCTGGAAATAATCCCCACAAACACAGCAGGGCTTCCTTCTGACTAAATATGGATATCATCATCATCAGGGCTGGGCAATATACCAATATATTGTCCCAAACTGGCTTTAAGTCCACATCATGATACCGGTTTCATAATTTCTGACCTACCAATATATTGCGAATCATGTTGTGTGTGTGTTATGCAAAAAAGTAAGATGCGAAGAAAACCATTAAGCCAGTCAGTGCCTCTACATAGCTCCAACCTTATTTCAGATATTGTGATACAGTGGTATAGCAGGCGATATGTTTATCGGGCAGTATATCACGATGTTGAAAACTAGATATCACCCAGCCCTAATCATCATCCTATTTGTTGCTGCATTTCCACAAAAAGAAGCATGCTTAATGTGGTTTACAACAAAGAAAAGAGTACTACACCTCAAAATCAACACTGCAAGAACAATTTCATAGTAACATCATAAAGCAACACAATAGCAATTATAACTGCATGCAAAAAGCAGTATTTCAATAATAAGAGTATAAATATAACAAGATTAAATTAACATCACACCTTCTAGCAACAGCAGAAATAACAAGGGAGCATGACAGTTTCACCTTAGTCCTATGGTGTTGCTCACACTGCAAGCCTTTTTCATAGAAAGCAATGGGACTTTAAACACTTGGTTGGGCTGTGCCTACATTTTCCCTGATGGAACTTGTTGAACAAAGGTGTAACATAAGCTCTCAGTGATGAGCTGCTCCGTTTGATTGCAGGTTCAGAGATCCAACTCAAACATCCAGGTGTCTTGGGGAAATGTTAGAAATAGGGCAGGCATAGGCAAACTCTGGCCCTCCAGATGTTTGGGACTACAATTCCCATCATCCCCGACCACTAGTCCTGTTAGCTAGGGATGATGGGAATTGTAGTCCCAAACATCTGGAGGGCCAGAGTTTGCCTATGCCCGAAATAGGGCTAGCTGCCCATGATGTTAATTTCCAGAAGATTTCTATACAGATCAGGGCAATTTGCTTAGGAAAATATCCTGATGCCTTGGAGAGGGCATGGGCGTAGCCAGGATTTATTTGGGGGGGGCAGGCTTTATGTTAGGGGGGCAGAACCGAGTTATCTGCAATTGGTCAGTTAGTTAAGTATTTTTATTTCTTTACTTGATTTGAGTGAGACAACTGCCCACCCCTACCTCCTCTGCCCTACCCCACTACTTACATGGGAGAGAGAGCTAATTCGCAATGTTTATTCTACCTGTATTTAAAACTAAGGACCTGACACCATCAAGCTTACCTAATATTGCATTTGCAACTGGCATCCATTCATAGTTACTAATTAATTTATGAAATGGGGAAACTTTCTATTGGAAAATTTTCTGTTTAATTTTTCCCACACCACATTGCCACTGTCTGCCACTTTATCCAAAGCAGATTTAGAGATGTGTTAACTGCTCTCACTTATGTGACTAGGCTAATTTCTCTCCCCCACCCCCACCCCACCCGCCATGCATTTAACTTCAAGTGAAGGATTTTTTTCAGTGCACCAGCAACTAGGGATTTGAAACTGGAATCCATGCAGGGAAGAAGAGACTCCATAGATTGCTACCGATGAGAGTCTCTGGGTTGTATCCAAAGTAGAGCTAAGTTGGTAAGTCACAGTCCTGTGTTCAGAAGGATTTCCGTTTGTGCAACAGATTCTCCCCCCTCCCCAATCTGTTCTTGGGGTTCCCCTAACCCTCTGGAAGGCACAGAGTGCACATGGTGGGAAGATGATGGGCTGTTTTAGTTGAATGCCTCCCTCTATAAAAAGCAATGGAAATTATTTAGAAAAGTGAAAAGATCTTGACAAACTGACTATTGCTGCATTCTATGCAAAGATTAGTCTGGCCTCACTGATTCTATACTGCCTCACGGCAGCTTTTGGGCATGGCAAGGTCAGTAGTGATTTAGCTATGTAGCAAAGGGCTGAGAATGGTCTTCAGGTTCAAGAAAAGTACAGTGAACTCATTGAAGATTGCTTACTGGCTGTGCCTCAGATCCTTCCTTCTTCTCCTCTGCTTTATCACCACCTCCTGGTGGTGCAAGTTCCTGCAAAAACAAAGGCTATTTTCAATGCACTTGCTTGCAAGAAGAGCACCAGGGTCCGGTGGTACAGGTGATGATACTCAGTTCAAACCCAATCAAGGTGTAGGATGAGAAGGGTCAGGGAGTTGCTCACAATCATTTGGGTGTGTGGTTTTCTCTAGATCAGGGAACTTGTAGCTTTCCAGATGCTGTCGGACTCCATTTCCACAACCAATGTGAGTCAGGATTGATGGGAACTGAAGTGTGTCACCATTTGTAAGGTCACAAGTTCCTCACCCACAGTCTAGGAAGGGGTGGACTATGTGCCTTGATAGCCTCTGTGACCAAATCAACAAACACATTTGTTTTTTCTACCACCTTCCATAGTACTGTTACACAATTGACACATTCAAGTGTTAAATGAGCACCTAGAATTATTTCTGAGCTTTTGATTCAGTTCAGGCATAGCAATTTGGGGGCGGAGGCAGATGTTTAACCTGCCCTTCCAAAGCACCACAGTGCTTCCTATGCTACTAAGCTGTCTCTGCCCACACCTTCTGGCCTGTTAGTCCCATCCCATCCCGTCCCCCCAATATGCCCACCATAAAATAAGACTTACATTGAAGGCATGGTTATTGTAGTATCGGTCGTCTATTTTTGCTCCCCATTCACATGGATCATAACCACTTTCTAAACAGAGTTTTGTAAAAGAAAATAAACACTGAATTATTTTATATAAAATAAGGGTCATATCCAATGCTGGTCACTAAAATTAAATAGGCATAGCTAACTTGGATCTATTGTTCTTGTGTGTCTAATCTAAGTACAGTTTGCTTGGGGACAAACCCAAAATAAGCTACCCATTCAAGTATTTAGAGTAGCAGCTGCAATGAAATGCAGGTATCAAGTAACATGTCTTGGTCTAGTTATGCACTTTCAGCTTTAGGGATTGTAGGATTATTTTTCTTTTAAAAATCTCTTAACTATTTATACTTACACCTGTGTACTTATATACAGCCAAGTGCAAGACAAAGGGGGAAGCAACTGCAAGATTCTCTATGGAGTTGAGTCAGGATTGTAAGTCAGAACACATGTATTTCCTTCCCAAAAAAGAGCAGAAACAACCAAGTATGATGGGTTATAGTAAATGAGTGAATGGGCAAAACAATGCTTTAAAACATCTTGTTTTCGACAGGGAAAAAGGGTCTGATAATGAAAGAAATGTAGAGTAAGAGCTGGAATGATACACGTCATGAAACATTTGCCCAATCTTACTGAGTTAAGGTATCCAATTTTGCATGAGTAGGTGGGAAGTAGAATGGTAATCAAGGACAGTTGGGTGGCAAAATGAGAAGTGACTATACTGGCTACTCATACCGTTTTAAGTAACAGATGGTACAAAAAGGAGTTAGTACATTGCAATCCTATGCACGTCTCCTGAGAAATAAACATTTACTCCCAAGAAAGTATCAATAGTATTGCTGCCTATATCTGTTTTCAGCAACTACTTCAGGTCCCACAAACTGAGAGCTGCTACTTCATTTGTACTGCTTTGGAGGACCAGCCCCATCTTGCGTACAACTGCTTATTCCACTCTGTTCATCATCACCCATCCTAAGCAGACAACATCCACAGGTACATTAGTCACAGGTGGGAAACAATCTCAGTGTCCTGTGACCCAAACTCTTCCTTTTTAGATGCATAGCCTGCTTTTGGGCTGGAATACACAAACAGGCTTAAGGCGTTCATACAGTTCAACAGTTTCCCTTGAGACAGCAAAATATTTTTAAAAACATAAACAACAAAACAAATGCTCACAAGGTTATATTTCATGGCCTCAGACCAAGGAGATATCAGTTCAAATATCCACCCAGCTACAAAGCTCACTGGGTCATCTTAGGAGAGCTACTCTCAGCCTAGCCTGCATTACAGGTTGCAAGGATAAAGTGGGTGCACCACCTTGAACTCTTTGGAGGAAAGGTAGGATAGAAATGAAAGCCCCTTTAAAAAAATACTGAACTCAAGAAGGGGGATGGTCAACACAACCAAGGTGGGGCGGCGGGAGAGTCCGGGTGATTCACAATAACAGATATATAATGGCATCTTCAACTCATGTGGCAACTAGACTGGTGACTGGGAGTGGCTGCCGAGACCACACAATACCGGTTCTGAAAGACCTACATTGGTTCCCAGTATGTGAGTCATGCAGGCTGGAACTGATGGTAACTGTAGTTCAACAACTGGAGGGTGACATGCTCTCTCTCCATCTCTGTCCTAAACATGACTTTTTAGACTCTTAAAAAGCAAACATAAGAAGCTTAGCCTGGCTCCCCATGTTTGGAAATATTTTTCCTGTCCTGCTTATGCAGACAGATCTGCATGGTGTCCTTAAGTTGCATAATAAAATCTGGCTTCACAATTTGTGTTTCGGGGCCAGGTGGATAAGGTGTAGAACTCACAGAACCCCATTATGAAACTGCTGATGCTGCATGCCCTATAAAATTAAAATAACCCTCCTGAGTGTCAGTCTGCCTAGCAACATCTACACGTATAGAGCCAATTACATTCTGAAGGTCTGCTAAAGAACAGTGTATTTTGAAAGGAGGGTATCATTCCAAGCAAAAAAGTGTAGGCTTCTACCTGCAGCTCTGAGGCACAACTGAGTATTGCCTCTGGGAAGAGGAAAACTAATTATATGAGGTGGTAAGGGGTTCTTTCTCTTGCACCCAGAACATTTACTGCTCACTAACTTCCCTTGCATAACGCTATAAACCTTCTCCAAAAGTGTCATTTACTAGACATTTTAAAAACAAAAAAGAGGCCAAATAGCTCTGAGCTTCACTGTGAGTCATCCTGCAATTAAAAACACCACCACATGTTTGTAGCTTGGTCAATCAGCAAGCCTGCTTCCTCCGGCCGGCTATTTTTAAAAAAATGCTTCATAAAAATTCTCCCAAAGAACTAGGAGTACCACATTATCAAGAGAAGGCCACAACAACATGAAATTAATCATACTTGGATTGCTGTCAAGTAGCTTCAAATGAAGAAAGGGGCTTCAAATCCATCAGGGGCTTTTTCCTTGCCTCAAGATGCAATCCTATAACTATCAACACACTTTCCTGGATAGTACCTATATATAAAGTAGACAGGAAAGTCCTACACCTGCTTTTAGTAGAGGGTCAAAATGCAACAGTGTGTGAAAAACCTTCTATCTTGGGAAAGAGAAGTGTAAAGATGTGGAATCTTTGCTCCTTGTTCACAGAGCAAGCCATGTACTCTGTACTTGCACACCAAATGGCCAAGAAGGGAAAGAGGAACATGTCTTCTCTGCACCCTCAGACTTCCAGCGCATTTTCTTCTTCCCATCCCACCAATCTAGGTTTCCCATGACCTAAAGAAAATGCCTCTGTTTGTGTAAAGCTAGCACTGGGTAGTGTTTTATGGCTGCAACCACAAACAGTAGAACTTTCACATCTGCCCTCCAGATGCTATGGACAGCTTCAATCATCCCTGACTATTGAGAGACTGTGAGTGATAGAAGCTGTAGTTTAAAACATCTGGAGGGTACCAGTTGAGAAAGGTTGCTGTACACACTTACCTGGAAGTCCCACTGAACACAGTGGGACTTCTGAGTAACCGTGCATAGGATTAGGTTGGTTTGGATCTTTCCTCAGGAAGAAGAATGTGTGCACGTATACGTTAAACATATGTGAAATTATCTCAGTTTATGCTCACTTTCTCTTTCAATGAGAAGAGTTTCAAAATACTTGGCTGCAAAGCTTGGTATATCCGCAGGCTGGCTCCTCAAGACTTCCCTGGCAAGCCCTTCGAGCAGATTTGCAAATCCTGGAGGAATGCGTTGAGTGGTGTTGGAGAATGGAATGGACATTGTCTCTCAATAGGTTTCTATCCCACCTGCAGCTTCATTAACAAGAGAAATGCATTACTTTTGTATCTGAAAAACGGAATTTTTGTTGGTCTAATATATACAGATGTTACAGGTATTACAACTGAAGTTATGAAACTCATACATTCCCCACCCACTGCATCATTTACTGAATGAAGCATGAACACAAATGCCTACATTATACTTAAGACACAAAGAGCACAAAATAACAATAATCATCACTGCAATTTGCTATCTGTTATTCAGAAATCTGCAACGGCAGCTTTACTCTGGGGCTGCAATGCCTTATTTATGAGATCCGTTGATGAAAAACATTTTGATCAACCCAAAACAAGAACTCATTTAACCAGGGACAAGGTATTTAATTTAAAATAATTTTCTTTCAGGCCCACAGACTGCACTTCCTTCTCTTTCTTACTATGAGACCAGAGAAGCCATGCCGGGGGGGGGGGGGGAGAGTAATTTAAAATTATTTTTAATACAGGTTCTTATATGGCAAGTGCCATATCAAGGCAAAATGCCCACAAATGAAAGACAAGAGATGTTCCTCTTCTAACATGTTTTTTGCATGAATAACTCCCCTTTTTTTCAAGAAAGGGGGTGCAGCTAGCATGAAGGAAGGCTAGAGTTAAGTTGTGGGTTGACATAGCAGACGACACAGCGATTTCTCCAAGTAGCTCTTTATTTTGTAAGCTGGAATAGAACTGACTGCAAACAGCTCAGCCGGCCTGCTTTTATAGGCAGCCGGCTGTCAACATTGTAGCAACAACAGCCCAGAGTTCCCGCCTAAAATAACTGACGTGGACCTGAGTGAAAACTATCTACAGACCTGAGTGAAAACTATATACAGTATCCCCCTGCTGGCCCAGGGTGAAACTTCACTACATAACAGCTAGGAAGACAGCCTCAGATCTTCCTGCAGGAGGAGGGACCTCCTGCCTCAATCCCAGATGACTTCCTGACTTCATGGTGAATGGTCAGACACTGAGAGGGCTGCTGTTGTAGGCAGACCCTAGTGCAGGGCTGGGCCAGATGTGGTTATTCAGGAATTTCTAGCTGACCATCAGAATGTCCCCAGCCTACACACCCTCCCTAGCTGCGCCATCTGTAAATATTTCTCCCCTGGCTGGAATGTGTCCTTGAATACTGATGTGTGTCTTGAATACTCTTGTGTGTCTAGATAGAGCATAGAGAGTGGGGTCTGTGAGTGTCTGTGTTGAAGCTAGCCTAAAAAGAGAGATGCAACCTTCCTCAAGCAGAGTTCATTTATTAATTATATATCTTGTTGCAATTTATGAAAGAATGTATACTTTTCATGTTGCAAGCCACCTTGAGCATGGTTTGAACAGTGGAAAGGCGATTATACAAATAAAATTACTGATGTATGCACACAGTGCTTTTTTTCTTAAAAAATGTTTAGGGGTACCCTCATTTTCCTACTCATATTGAAATACTGCCCCTCAATGATGCCAAACTTAGATTCACAACGTGTTTAGGGGTATGCATACCCCTGCATCCCCCCCAGAAAAGCACTGTTGTACATATGCTATGCTTGAATGCATCATCTAAACACAAAAAGTATGCTATCTTCTGCAGGAATCCCCCCATATGCAAATTTATCTGTTTATGTGATTAAAGTTCATACACTTAACTCACCAAGGTTTGGTTAAGTGGGCCCTACTTTTTAAAGCTTGGGAGTACATATTTCCACTAGCTAATTGCAGTTCAAACAGATGTTTTAAAGCACAGCAAAGCAGTCAATACAAAAGTCAAATCTTCAACAGAGCACCTCTGTTTCCTCAGTTCTGCCAATAGAAATAAACTCTAGGATATTAAATGACAACAGTTTGTTGTAAAGTTCTACTTATGAATTTAGTAACAAGCAAAGTCAGGGAATGCAGGAGTTACAGCAGAGATAGAAGCCTTAATTCATTCTATTCAGTACATATTAAACCTCTGCTAAAATTTCAGTTGCCTTTTATACAGTCACAGTTTACCTTCACAGCTTGAGCAAGGTTACAAATAGGAGTTTGTGCACCTCTCATTACCCTAATGGATGTAATTAGAAGCGCAAGTACTCAGATATGGAAACAGGAAACAAACTCATACATTCGCAAACACTTTCAACAGTGCAATCTTATACGTACATGTCTAAGTACTCCACAACAAGCAGAATTGGACTTTCTCTTAATTAAGTGTGTATAGGATTGCAATCCTATGCTAACCACCTGGAAATAAGCACCACTGAAAACAGTGAAACTTCCTTCTCAGTAAACATACAGTAATGTACTGCTAATACGGTAACTGTGATTGCAATCAAACTATACTTAAGGCTCCTTGACCTCAATGGGTTCTGCATTCTGAGCTGCCTGCAAAGGATCAGAATGCAAAACCTACATGAATTTGTAATTTTTATTTGGGAAAATATTTTAAATTGTAGCATAACTACTGCCTGTAGCTGCTTGCAGTCCTGAGAACACTTACTTGAGAATAAGTTCCACTGAACTCAGTGGGATTTATACTCAAGTGAGTATACAGCTTCGGTCCTGTATACCTGAAGGAGCATCTTCCCCCTCATTGTTTAGCCTGGACACTGAGGTCCAGTTCTGAGGGCCTCCTGGCAGCTTCCTCATTGTGAGAAGTGAAGCTACGGGAACCAGGCAGAAGGCCTTTTCGGGTAGTGGTACCCACCCTGCAGAATGCCCTCCCCTAGACAAATGAAGGCAGCCCTTTATCAGGAAACCTTTAATGTCTGATGTTTTGTTGTGCTTTTCTTATATTGTTTTGGAAGCTGCCCATCATGGCTGGGGCAACAAGTTATAAATAATAATTACTATTATTTCTATGTAAATATGCATGAGATTGAGCAGCAAACTGTGGATTTAGTACCCTTACTGACACAACAGACAGAAAAGTCTACATTCAAGGTTCAATTCAAAATGACCATTATTTTTAATTTTAAAACATATATAGCACCCTTATATAGCACCCTTCATTTTGTTTAGGATTCTAGGGCAATGTACAATTTACTGGTCACCGTGCTTTATTGTTCTATCTTTGAGATCAGCATAGAAATGTCGCAGACATCTTTGGCCCCAGCAATTCCCCCAACTCGGTTTATTCTTGTCTATCTTTAACATGTTACCATTCAATATGGTTGATATTATTAATTTATGATTAATTTCTTAACCTCCCTTCACCATGAGGTCCCAGAGCAGGTTACAACAATCTAAAAATATATTAAAAGATGACTTGTAATGAGCTATACCTATTATTAGGGATTAGTGACCTGTTTTCCAATTCCATTATTTTATAATGATCTTTTTTTAAAAGCACTTCTGGAAGGAGTTGGGCCACTTCTAGACTGTCACTAATTTCAGGTGGAATTCAATCACATGCCAACAAATGTGAATAAATGCACAATAAATAGGTTTGGAAGTGCCCTAAGTCTCCCATTTACTGGGAATCTGCACACACAAACATAAGACAGATGCTCTGCTTTCAAATGCAAGAGTAACAATCCCTGGTTACATCCACAAAACTCATTCACTGAATGTTCATTTTGATCTTGATTTGTTTGCAAGGAGGTAACATGATGTCGCATGAAGCAAATTTAATCCCATACTGGCTGAGACCCTACCTGCCTGCACACTGTCTCGCCAGAGTAGCGCATGCTCTAGTTATCTCCCACTTGGACTACTGCAATGCAGTCTGTGTGGGGCTATCTTTGAAGGTGACCCGGAAACTACAATTAATCCAGAATGCAGCAGCTGGTGACTGGGAGTGGCCACCAAGACCAGTCCTGAAAGACCTACCTTGGCTCCTGGTATGTTTTTGAGCACAATTCAAAGTGTTAGTGCTGACCTTTAAAGCCCTAAATGGCCTTGGCCCTGTATACCTGAAGGGGCATCTCCACCTCCATCGTTCAGCCCGGACACTGAGGTCCAGCTCCAAGGGTCTTCTGCTGGTTTCCTCCTTGCAAGAAACAGTTACAGGAAACCAGGCAACCAGATGTCAAGGAAATAAACAACTATCTTTTAAAAGACATCTGAAGGCAGCCCTGTTTAGGGAAGTTTTTTATGTTGGAAGTTTTATTCTGATTTTAATGTTATGTTGAAAGCTGCCCAGAGTGGCTGGGGAAACCCAGCCAGATGGGCGGGGTAAAGGTAAAGGTACCCCTGCCCGTACAGGCCAGTCATGTCTGACTCTACGGTTGCGCACTCATCTCGCTTAAGAGGCCGGGAGCCGGCACCGTCCGAAGACACTTCCGGGTCATGTGGCCAGCGTGACGAAGCTGCAGCTGGTGAGCCAGCACCAGCGCCACACACGGAAATGCCATTTACCTTCCCGCTAGAAAGCGGTACCTATTTATCTACTTGCACTTAGGAGTGCTTTCGAACTGCTACGTGGGCAGGAGCTGGGACCGAACGACAGGAGCTCACCCCGCCGCGGGGATTCGAACCGCCGACCTTACGATCAGCAAGTCCTAGGCACTGAGGTTTTACCCACAGCACCACCCGCGTCCCTTGATGGGCGGGGTAGAAATAAATTATTATTATTATTGTCAGTCCCCCAACTCAGCTGCCATCATCATCATCATCATTATTATTATTATTATTATTATTATTATCATCATCATCATCCAGTGCGTTTCCCCCTCACTTTCTTCAGCGCAAAGGAGTCTCGCAGAGTTTATGAAATCTACTTTAAAGGCTCACCCTGAACTGGACTAGCAGTCCCAAACCAGACGGGGCAACAGCTAGGAATACCCGTAGACCCACTTATTCCCCACTGCCTGGGTTAGCTGCCCCTTCGTGTGGACGAGGCACTCTGCCCATGCTCAGAAACACTCGCCCTCTCCCGACCCGCCCCACCTGAAGGTGACGTCACAAAGTGGCTCCTCGCGCTCCTGTCAGTCTTATCCCACCTCGGCCTATTTGACTGTGGGGAGCGGGAGAGGAAGCGGCGGGAGCGATAACGAAACCCCACCTCTCAGCCCTTTTTCTCAATTCGCCTGAGAGAACCTAGAGAAAAGCTCTGCGTTTGTTGTTAGTTGCCTTGGCAACCCCAAGCGGGACGGCAAGCGGGGAGGGACATAAGAGCGAACCGTTAGTGGATCTGTCGGCCGGTCGCTCTCGCGCAGCCCCGGATTCGTTCTCCAAGCCAAGGCCCGCCTCTCGGATGCCCGGAGCCGCCCACCTATTGGACGACGGACCCGCCTTTCAAGCAAAAGTTTCGCCCCCACTCCAGCCCGCCCACTCGAGGCCTCCGCTTCTTGAAACTGCCTCAGCGCCGCTCTCGGGTTTCACCTGGTTGCCCGTTTACGCAAGGGGAAGCTCGCCGCGTGGCCAGAGAAGGAGGCGGTGGCGAGGCCAAGCCTTTTGGCCGAAGCAGGGGAGCCAGAGCTCCTGTCGCGTCTAGTCAGGGCCCATTGACTTGGGACTCTGCGGGGCGGAGTGGGGGCCGGCAGCCGCCTCAGGGGTTCGCGAAGGCCTTACGCAACAAACGGCGGCGGCGTCACGCGACGCCCCCCCCCCCCAGCCGCCTCAGCCCGGCAACATCCGGGGATTCAGGGCCGCGGCCTAAGCTGCGCCCTGTTAGGGTGCCGCGGCTGCCCAAGGGAGGCTCCGACGCCAGCGCCTGGTAGGCCGCGGGCTAACTCTGGGCCAGCCGCGCACCTGAGCAGGGTTGTTGTGAGCAATCCCATAGGTTGCTTCGGTCTTGGGGAGGAAAGGCCGGGTAAAAATAAAATGCAAAGAGATTGTTCTGGCCGAAGGAGTTAAGAGGCTGTGGGAGTCATAAAAGACTCTTGAGCCAAAATCATCCTGCGCCATAGCCTGAAGGTTCTGGAATAAAGTTGTTGAAGCCTTGGACTCTCCAGAAGAAAGGCGGGATAGAAATGCATGGTTAAATCAAGAGTAATGCTGACATATTTGACCCATTTGACATTATGGGATTTGTAGAGACAGTCGGAATTGCTATGTACCTTCATCCTTTGCTCAACAGACCATTCTTTGCTAATGTGTCCAGGTAATTTCTCAGGAGCAATTTCAGCAAGTGCTTTTTAAAAAAAAACACATAAAATAATGGAATTGGAAAACAGGTCACTAATCCCCAGTGTACTGCTCATTACAAGTAATCTTGCAAGTAAGTATAGACACGTGCACAATAAGAGATTATTCCTGAAGCCCAAATTTGGGGAGTCGTGTATATATTTCTGGTAGGGAAGGTGGGAGCCCCTCCACCCGGCAACATCTGAGGTTTTTAGGGCCTAAGCTGCCCCCTTATGGTGCTCAGTAGGGAGCGGGCAGGTACAAAGCCCCCAGCTGGTGTGCTCTGTTGGGGTGCCAGGGTTGCCCAAGGGAGACTGGTGTGAGTCCTTGTTAGGCCGTGGGCTTCCTCTGGGTCAGCTGTGCACCTGAGCCTCTCACAGAGGAGTTGTGAGCAATTGCATACATTGCTTTGATCTTGGGGAGGAAAGGCGAGATAAAAATAAAATGCAAAGAGATTGTTCTGGCCGAAGGGGTTAAGATGCTGGGGTTTTTATTATTATCTATTATTATTACTTTGTTAAAATAAATTTAAAAATGAGGAGGGGAGAGACTGGGGGGAGCCGTAGTCCCCATCTGTCATAAAGGACTCTTGAGCCAAAATCATCATTCACTTATTATAGAAATTATAGAAACCATCAATTCTAGCACGCGGAAGGCTGCCTAAATTATATAATTTGGTATTTGAATGATTTGTATTAGAAATTGTATTATAATTTGGCATTGTTATCATGAAGCTCTTATTGGATTGTTGTAATTGAAAACTAATAAAAAATATTATCAAAATCATTATTCACCATAGCCTAGTTTAGGCTCTGAAGGTTCTGGAATAAAGTTGTTGGAAGTTGTGAAAACCACCTTGAGCTCTACGGAGTAAGGGTGGGATATAAGTGTGTTGTTAAATCAAGAGTAATATTAACATATTTTACCGATTTGACATGGGATTTGTAGATAGTCGATGGTTGCAATGCTGTGTACTCCTGCAATCCTTTGCTCAACAGACAATTCTTCGCTAATGTGTCCAGGTAATTTCTCAGGAGGAACAGAAGTCTAGACATGTGCTCAAAGGCTCTGCAATAAGAGGCTACTCCTGAAGCCCAAATTTGGGGAGTCGGGTATATATTTCTGGTAGGGATGGTAAGAGGCTGGGGTAAGAAATGTTAGGCTACGATACTGCAAAGGCTACCTATTCCTATCTTTGGCAGGCCTGAAGCCATATGGCTGAATAAAGCAGAAATCGTGTTATATAGCATTCTAGCTGGTGGAGGGTATTTATTAAAATGTGCATTGCCTTTTCTGTACTAAGCTTTCAAATGGAAATCATGCCCCACCCACCCCCTTTTTTTTGCCCCAGGTCAGTTGTGAGATCACAAGGAACCTCGCCTCTTTAAGATAAACTGGCTGCTGGAATTCTGCATGCCCTAGAATCACGTGGTGTTACTTCCTGCTTTTGTTTGGTCAGAGGGGCCATGGCTGCTTCTGTGCTGCTTGTGTTGCTGTTGGTTTGGAGGGCAGGTGAGTACAGAGGGCGGGAGCTGCCCCTAACAGGAAAATGTCCTTTGCTAGGAGACATGTACACAAAAGGGCTAGAGGGGAAATTTGAAACGGTAGCAACTATATTCACATTAGTCACAGAACTTTCGTGTTTATTCACCTTCCTATTTGAATCTCCTGATGTGAAGGGATTGCAGTTCTTTCAAAAAACAAAACTAATAGCAAGCACAGAGAGAGGTTTTTTGTGGGAAGCGTTGGAGCACAACAACCAGAACCGTGATTCCTAGCACAATAAAAAAAATGTGTAACTGTCACTTTTTTTTCAGTGTAACTGTCACTACCCTGTGCTTTCAGCATTTCACTTTCCTCTCATCACACTTTTCATATTAAGTCAGGGGCTTAATATTAATAAAGCAGTTCAGATATTGCTAGCCGGTGACTGGAAACAGGTTTTTTGTTTTAAACTTACTGGATTTTCCCTGGAAAGAATGTATCTGGATTAAATGGGGATAATTTATGGGGTGGCCTTTTGATGTCAGTGTGGATGCTGGGAAAAGTTGCATGCAAGGTTTCAGTAATAGGTTTATGTGTCTGTGTATCATATTGCAGATATCCAGCTAACCAGCTTCATCGGGTTTTTTAATGTGAATGTAACATCCCATACCATGCTTGCTTTCGTTGTGTTTAGTTTTTATGTGTTTGCCTTCTTAAGTTGTATTTTGTTATTTGGGTTATATGGCTAATAATTCAGTAAAAAATACTTTCAACAAAAATATATATATGAAAAAGCATCCTGGGGAGGGGTTCTCCAAAAAGCCAAAAGAAGCATGCATATGAAATATTTTCTTGAACTCTAAGAACAATTCAGGGTGAAGAAAAGTAAAATGTCTGAGGATCTGTTCCTCTTTTCACTAACAGACTTGGCTTCCTTGACAACCTGATACAGACTGGCAGCTGTTTCTGCAATCAGAAAAAATCTAACTGTTGCAAAGCAGCCCATTTCCCACAGGAACATTCCAGAGAAACCTTAACTACTAACAAGAATGTCATGACATTTTGTGTTCTCCCAGGTGCTACGCTTCGTCTTGCCTCCTATTATGGCGATCACATGGTACTGCAGAAGCAACCAAGTCAGGCCGTCATATGGGGCTATGGGGATCCTGGCGCCAACATAATAGTGACTGTTTCTAAGGATCGCAACGTTATGGAAAAAATGACAGACATTAAAGGTAAAAAAGGCAGATTAAAGTGGTGGATTCAGAGCCAACACAAAGCAGAATTGTAGTTTTTACACATTGCTTCCTTAAATTCTCAGATATGTTGCCAACAGATGTAATGACCACCAGCTTGGGTGGCTGTAAAAGAGATTAAGCAGATTCATGGAGGATAAAGCTACTAGCCGTGGGGTTGCATCCAACTATGTATTATTGCTCCATGTTTTTGTTTTACAAACCACCTTGAGAATATTTTTAGATGTTAAAGGTGGCACAAACATATTTCATCTAAACAAGTATTAGCTTCAGTTTCGGAGGCAATATGTCTCTGAGCACCAATTGCTGTGGATCACAAGTGGGAGAATGCTGTTATGCTTATGTCCTGCCTGTGGGCTTTCCAGAGGCATCTATAGGCCACTATGGTCATGGCTCTTGGTCTGATTCATTTGGGTTCTTACATTCTTAAAGTATATAAAGCTTGCCCCACTGCCCAATCCTAACACACAGTCTCCTGAACGGCACAACTTTATTTGACTTCTTTGTGCCTCTATTGCATACTTCTGTGAGTACCAGTATGGTACAGGGATCCCATAAAGAGGGAATGTTTCTTGTGACAAAAGTTAAGCATTGATAAAATGGAGGAATCGTTGGTCCGAGATTCTGGCAATCTGTTGGCTTGGTTTAGGCATGTATACTTTCCTTGGAACAGATTCCATATGATAATAAGCCTGAGATCTTAGGTGTCCTTTTTATGTTGAGATTCGTAGAGACACCATTGATCCTTTGCTGAGGAGGCTCGCCGATCTTTCAGACAAGTCTAAACTTAATTCTCTCCTCTTAGGCAAAGATCCTAAGACGACCTGGCTGGTAGCCAGACTCTGCGCCTAGATTTGTAGGCACAGATCATCCTCTAGAATAAAATAGCTTACTAGGGAAATGCTGAAATTGCCCTTTGGGGTGCCTCAGGGTCAACTTTTTATGGTAGCCCAAATCTCAGTTGTATAGGTGTATGTATATTTCTCAATTTTAATTCATGAGCTATTGCTGCAATCTGCTCCAATTGTATATTTTATCTTTATGAACGCTGTTTTTATTGTGTTATGTTATGTGAGCTAGTCTTTGACCATAATAAATTATCTAAGCCTGAGATCTTTGTAAATTCTCTCTCCCCCCCCCCCAAAAAAAAAGGCTCTGGGATCTGGAAAGTACTCCTGAGTCCTATGGCCCAAGGTGGCCCTTTCAATATACATATACGGCAATACTGGATGGGACAGGAATCAAATGTGACGTTGAACGATGTCTACTTTGGAGATGTCTGGTTTTGTAGTGGACAAAGTAACATGGAAATGACAGTTTCTCAGGTAAGCCACATCACTATAGAGTGCAGCATATGCTCCATTGGGAGGAAAAGTACTGATAAAGGCCAAGTTCGGACAATATGCAAAACCATGATTTCTGTTGCTTATGCAGGGGTGGGAAACTAATGACCCTATAGATGTTGCTCAACAACAACTCCCATCATCTCTGACCACTGGCCATACTGGCTGGGGCTGATGAGAACTGGAGTCTAACAACATTTGGAGAGCTAGAGGTTTCTACCCTTGAGCCAAACCTGAGCCTGCCTCCCAAACTTTGATTTTATTGTTGCTGACAAATCCAGATCTGAAACCATGGGTTCAGGCTTTCTTTCAGGTTTGCTATTATGTCTGAATTCACAGGTTGCAATTAGGGCCATTGCTTTGCTTCAGGAGGTTGCAGCACATGCAAATGGGAATGAATTTGATAAGCTTACAGGCTGACAGCTAAATGTGGATTAGAAGACAACACAAATATTGTGCTCTTGTGTTGTTCAGCCACTCCTCCGACTCAGTCAAGGCAGGGGATCCTGCCTTCTCTCCGGGCTGAGGGGATTGGGTGGGCTCGTTTGTCCTAGTTTCTGAGTCTCCCAATAGTGACTCCTGCTCCAGTCGGGCCTCAGGGACCTCGTTTTCTAAAGTTGCTTGTAGCTCAGTTGCCAGATCGACTTCCTCCCCTCCTCCGTTTGCTTCCATATGCTTCCCATGCCAGGTACAGTCGACAGACCATTCGTGAGTGTGCAGGCTCTCCATGTTTCTTGTATCTTCTACTTTTGGTTTGAAATAGTATAAGATTTTGGCCTTCTTTTTCCTTGGGGGGGGGGGGGTTCTGCAGCTTGTGTAAGAGAAATTCCCAGTTCTTTATAACTCTTTCTTATGAGTACCATCCCCGGACTAGATTTGGGTTACTTTGTCCTGTCCGTATATTTGAGGGCTTTGTTTCGAATTTTGCTTACCTGTATTTCAGTAGAATCTGCCCTGTTTCCTAGATATTCAATGCCAGCAAGGAGCTTGCAGAGGCTTCCCATTACTCACTCGTCCGTGTGTTTTCAGCCGGTCTTGTCCAGTCCGAAGTGGAACTGCAGGACCTTGCCAGCGTCAGCTTGCCGTGGTCTATTCCGACAGCCAGTAAGAGCCTTTTTTTTTAAAAAAAAGCAATACCTCCGGCAAACCATCTGAAGCAGAGGTTTTGAGTGTGTTCTGTCAAAAGCAGGCATCTTCTGTTTGTGGTTTGGCCAGTGGAGTAAGAGTTGAACAATTTTCCTTCCTGAACTGTACCATGGACTTCAAGGTAAAAAAAGACCTTGAAGATTTAGTTAATGGAAGCAAGCATCTCAAATATCTCCGCCGATCAACGGGCACTTTCATTCTGGCTCAGATACATGATGATCCACACAGCCTGCTACACAGTTTCTGAGAGTGGCCAACATTAGCTGCTTCAGCAGAGCATGTAGTAGTTCTTCAGTATTCCATTCCCTGATCTATCACAGCTGTACAATGGCTAATATATGAAAATACAGCAGCAGAAATTATTTTTGTAATACAGCATTTAGTTGTGTATTACACTTAGTTGCACTATTAGTTTGCAAGTTTGTATATGCTCTAAAGTTTCTTTTAACATTGCATTGAACAGAGAACCTTGGCCATGGAGACTTCAGTTACTTCTCTGCTGTGTGCTGGCTCTTTGGCCGGTATTTATTTGAGAAGCTCAAGTATCCCATAGGACTGATAGACTCCTCCTGGGGAGGGACACCAATAGAGGCCTGGTCTTCCAAGAGGGCACTGCGGGAATGTGCAATCTCAGGATACTCTAAAAAGTAAGGAGAGTTAATGACAGTATGCTCTGTTCCTTCCAGCCGTGTTAGACTGGTTCCTCAGTACACTGAATGCTTTCCACTATTACAGAATATTGTGTGCTCACTGGCTTTGCAGCACCTCCTTCCTGTGCGGAAACAGCACACAAGCATCCACACAACCTGTGGTCCTGCAGATGGTGTTGGACTCAAACTCCCATCTTCCTTAACCATTGGCTAAGCTGATAGGAGTTGGAGTCAAACAACATCTGGAGGGTTGCAAATTTCCGTACCCCTGGCGTAATCCCATTTAGCACTAGAAAGGCAGTGCAGTTGCCTGACTTGTGCCTAGTTTCTTACAGGTCGGATGAATAACCTTAGACCCTGCAATCATTATGATAGGAATGTAAGAAGAGTATACTTTCCCCGCCCAGAAGCCAACCAGTTACGTTTAGGAGGTCCCCAAGCAGGACACAGGGGCAATAACCACTTACTTCTTTCCTCCATCACCTAGTATCCAGAAGCATGTTACCTCTGATCCTGAAGGCAGCAGTGTAGCTCTCATGACTAGAAACCATTGATAACCTTATCCTCCATGAATTTGTCTTAACCATTGACACATATTGTGGAAATATGGGGCGCGGGTGGCACTGTGGTCTAAACCACTGAGCCTCTTGGGCTTTCTGATCATAAGGTCAGTGGTTCAAATCCCTGCAACAGAGTGAGCTCCTGTTGCTCTGTCCCAGCTCCTGCCAACATAGCAGTTTGAAAGCACACCAGTGCAAATACATAAATAGGTACCGCTGTGGCGAGAAGGTAAACAGCGTTTCTGTGTGCTCTGGTTTCTGTCATGGTGTTCCGTTGCACCAGAAGTGGTTTAGTCATGCTGGCCACATGACCTGGAAAAGCTGTCTGTGGACAAACACCAGCTGCCTTGGCCTGAAGCAAGATGAGCTCCGCACCCCATAGTCACCTTTAACTGGACTTAACTGTCCAGGGGTCCTTTACCTTTACCTTTTTTTATTGAGGAAGCATATTCCATGAGCTGGGAAAGCTGGTGTTTTCTCTTGGTTTAGTTCTAACATGGTTTAAAGGGTTCAGTCCTTGAACATGTTATCGGCATGAAAGCTTTTCTACAGTTTTGCTGTTTTATTCTGACAGTAATGAGAGAGGTGTATGTAACAAGATATTTGCACAAATAGGATGAGTTCAGTGAGGGGCATATTTTCTCTGAGGTGTACAGATACCATGACAAAATAAATGATGTTGCTAATGTATTCTACTTTATGAAAAACCATTGAAACATTTTTTTTAAAGAGTTACGTTTAAAAGCCTCTGGTAAGACATATATGACCAGGACAGCTTCAGAACAATGCAATAACATAGCCTGAGCTGTGTAAATGTGTGCTTAATCCTTCAGCACTCTCTGATCACAAATATTCAGAAAAGTGCTTCACCAGCTGGAAATCAAGCATTGGCTGCTTGCTGTAAATTCTTTTCTAATTGGTCGATCTCGTATGTTGCAGGGCTGCTTCCTTATCCATTGATTCTGGCCCCAAAGTGTTATCGGTGCTCTGGAATGCCATGATTCACCCTTTTCTCAACATGACCCTCCAAGGTGTTATTTGGTATCAAGGTAGGTATTAATAATAATAATAAAATTATTATTTATACCCCTCCCATCTGGCTGGGTTTCCCCAGCCACTCTGGGCAGCTTCCAAAATAATAATAATAAGAAGAATAAGAATAAGTAATAAAACATATAACATTTAAAACTTCCCTTCAGATGTCTTCTAAAAGTCAGATAGTTGTTTATTTCCTTGACATCTGATGGGAGGGCGTTCCACAGGGTGGGCGCCACTACCGAGAAAGCCCTCTGCCTGGTTCCCTGTAACCTCACTTCTCGCAGGGAGGGAATTGCCAGAAGGCCCTTGGCGCTGGACCTCAGTGTCCGGGCAGAATGATGGGGGTGGAGACGCTCCTTCAGGTATACTGGTAGGCCCCACAACAGAGTTGAGCAGGCATTGTGTCACTATAGTTACCCCATCTGGGCTATTTCCTGCTTTGTGTGCCCTACCACAGGTGAAGCGAACACCCTTATAGACACCAGTCTGTACAACTGCACATTTCCCGCACTCATAGAAGACTGGCGGAAAGGCTTCCACGAAGGGTCTGATTGGCAAACTCAGCGGTACTTTCCCTTTGGCTTCGTCCAGGTAAATGGCCGTAGGGTGGTGGCTTGAGCCCTGAGCTATCAGCTTTGAGACAACTGCAGGAAGGCAGCACTTTGTGCAAGCAGCGGGAGGCGGTATCAATTTGTCTCCCATCCTAGCTATTTCCTACGTCTTGCACTACAGCCGAGTATTTTCTCACATTTGTCTTCAGACCTCAGCCCCCTCCCCAATACATATTGTGTAGAACCACTCACTCCATGTCCTGACATGATCACATTGTGGGTTTCTCAACACCCTTCAATACTGCTGGTGGTTAAGTGATTCTACAAATGATGGAAGACAGGGTGGTAGGCTTTGGAATGTGGGTGCCATTCTTAGGAGCAGGCTTGAGTCTTGGATAACAGAGTAATTCAGGTGAATTCTTTGTGTGGCCTTACATCTCCGATGTCTTTCCTTAGCAATATGACAGTTGATGCCTTTGTCTATGTCTGTAACGCAGAAGCAGCCTGTGGGTCTGTTGTAGCCAGCCGAGTCGCCTGCCCGTTCATGATCTGGTGTGTATGTGATGTGTGTACGGTTCACAGTGTGAGCATCTATGGAGTAGCCATCACCACCACTGGCATGCCGTTCCCACAGGGTATGCAAGGTGGTGATGTGGTCCTCAAGTCTGGAATAGCTAACCCCCCATGCTGTAGAAAACTCTCCCTTCTCTGTATCCTGGATCAGAAGGCAGGTTCTGGGTCTGCTGCAGGGGATATTTCCAACAGTGGTTCCTTTTCTGCTGGCCTGTATTGCTCCTCCCACC
This sequence comes from Podarcis cretensis, assembly GCF_951804945.1. NCBI lineage: Eukaryota > Metazoa > Chordata > Lepidosauria > Squamata > Lacertidae > Podarcis > Podarcis cretensis. The sequence continues at coordinate 33,018,603 of NC_137185.1, read as the reverse complement.
ATTGCCATAACTGTGATCCCAAAATGTGTAGGTGTCCTATTTTCCACAGTCCGTATGTTCCTGATGGGCAACATGCACACTGTTTGCTTAGAGTTGTCACTCTGATTCAACAGGCATGGCTTCCCTTAAAGAATCTTGGGAACTGTGGTTTGCTAAGGGTGCTTACCTCACAGACCCACATTTCCCAGCAGCCTTAACCATCAACAACTCCTGAAATTCTTTGTGGCTGCTAAAGTGGTATAAGAATGCTTTAGATATATGCTGCAGATGCTGTCATTAAGCCATGTCTGTCTGCAGGAAGCACAGACAAAAATAATTCTATGACATCCACAGCTGGAGATAGGTTTCGTCTCAGAATATCAAATGTTGTTCTGTGTTGCAGTTATCTACAGTTCGCTCTGTTGAACATAATGACAACTTTGCACGTATTCGATGGCACCAAACAGCAGACTATGGCTTTGTCCCTAATAAGAAAATGCTCAATACTTTCATGGCTGTGACTATAGATCTTGGTGATGAAAATTCCCCCTATGGAAGGTAAAGATAGCCCACTTTCTTTCTTCGTCCAAACCCGCCCAAACCATCCATAAAGATTTTCAGGTAGCCAAATCTCTTCTATAACAGAAGGCATCTGGAGATGGAAACCTTTGCCTCTTATTCGCCAGGTGTCTAAGATGACCTAGAATCTACACCAATGCTCTTCAGACAGGTGGAGGGAGGAGATGGATAGCCTGGGAGGCAGAGGCATGATGCAGGGGAGAGAGAGAGAGGAACAGTGGAAGGAGAAACGGGTACAGCTGCTGCCATACATGAGAACAGCTGCTGTCCCAGCTGGGTCTGGTCCAGCTGCTGGCAGAATGCAGCAGCTAGACTGGTGACTGGAAGTGGCCGCCGGGACCGTATAACACCGGTCCTAAAGGATTTTCACTGGCTCCCAGTGTGTTTCTGAGCACAATTCAAAGTGCTGGTGCTGACCTTTAAAGCCCCAAACGGCCTCAGCCAAGTATACCCGAAGAAGCATCTCCATCCCCATCTTTCAGCCTGGACACTGAGGTCCAGTTCCAAGGGTCTTCTGCTGGTTTCCTCCCTGTGAGAAGCAAGGTTACAGGGAACCAGGCGGAGGGCCTTCTTGGTAGTGGCACCTTCCCTGTGGAACACCCTCCCTTCAGGTGTCAAGGAAACAAACAACTACCTGACTTTTAGAAGATATCTGAAGACAGTCCTGTATCAGGAAGTTTTTAATGTTTGATGTTTTAGTATGTTCTGATATGTCCTGTGAGCCGCCCAGAGTGACTGGGGAAACCCAGCCAGATGGGCAGGGTATAAATATTACCATTATTATTTATTACACATAAGACAGGGAAGTGGTCAGTGTCCAAGAGAAGCACGGCAGAAAAGGTAGGAGTAGATAGCATAGGGATCTGCCTTAAACTGAGTCAGACCATTGGTTCATCTCAGAGAGAGTCTCTCAAGTGACTGGCAGCAGCTCTCCTGAACTTCAGAACTTCTGTTCTAACCCTGCCTGGGAATACTAAAAATAGAACCCATGATCTATTGTCTGGTATCCAAAGGACTTGTTCTGTTAGCACCCTAGACCCTCAAATCTGTTCTGGAGGGTATGGAGAACACTCAGAACAAATTAAGGAGGCATGTGTGAGGAGGGGGAAGCTTCATTGTGCGAGCAGAAATCCTTGCCCATGGAACTATTTACTTAGCACTGCAGTGGCTACAACACTGAGTTATGCTCCTTCTATTTAACAGTAGATAGAAAAAGACAATCAGCTGAGAGACTGCATCAAGGACTTGATGAAAGAGCTTTTCATAGCGTTTGCTGATTGGTTGCTCATGGCAGCCTCTAGGAAACTGGATTAAGCACTTTTGCTGTATTCTTCCATGTACTGCATAACTTGCTATCTCTTCGAGATTTTTAGGGGGAGAATGGAATGACAAAAAGCATGGAGAGAGGGGCAGAGCCAAGGATGGAGACTGTATAGAGATGGGGGTGAGGAAAAAAGAAGACTAGGGACAGTGGCAGTAGGTGGACAGCTAAGAGCTATTGTGGGGGGAGGGCGTTCCTCAATCTGTTGCCCTCCTTCCTCAGACAACTGTTATGAACCTCAACTAAGACAATTGTTCTCAGCTAGCATAACGTTTCTCTACATTCATGAGAGCTAAATGGAATTTTTATGAGAACTGGAAAAAATGGTTGGTTTCGTGTTTTGAACCCAGTACCTACCTTAGCTCAGTAAATCTGCAGGGCTGAGGACTGAACATAACCCCAGTAGTAATCCCCTCCTTTCTTCCCTCCCCCTGCTACTTTCCCTTGCTTTGCAGCATCCATCCTCGAGATAAGCAGACAGTGGCCTCTCGATTGCTCCGTGGTGCCTTGGCATTAGCGTACGGTGATAAAAGCATCGCTTTCCAAGGCCCATACCCTGAGAGAGTGCAGGTGGATGTAGCCCGCAAAAGTATCAATGTCTCCTATAAAGGAGATATCCTGCTTCGCCGCTTGACCAATGACACGTTTGAGGTAAGAACCGCAGGGGAAAGGGGTACTCTTTCTGCCGTGTACCATGTGGGAAAAACACAGGGTTGTGCTGTCCATTAGACAAGCCGTTCATTCGTCCAGTTTACTCATTCCTGAATCCAGCAGCGCCAGCCTGGTTTGTGTCCCATAAGAAAGAACAGACCGAACGCATGTGGACCTGCTATATTTCTATCCTTTTATGTTTTTAACAATTCAGATATCAATATTAGATGCCAGTATTATATTATTCCCCTTAAATGGGCTTTGTAGCAACTTCAGGAGTGGAGAAATAGGATTAGACAGGGTGGGTAAAAATCAATGGTTTTTTAAAAAATAATAATAATAAAATTGATTTTTATTTAAATTGGGGTTTTTAAGAATAAAATGCTTCTGGAGGAAAAATCTTTCTAAAGATAGGTTTTATTTAAGTTACATTATTGTCCAAAGCCTATTCATCAGGAAATAAGGATTTGTTTTAAGTTTTTCCTGTGTGCTAAAACTCAGCCTAAGTTTTATTTTAAAAAATGGTTTAACCACATCAATTAACAAACATGAGTACATATGCTATAATGTTATTGTTTTAGCTAAATAAATTGTTTAAATTGTTATTAAGGAAATGACTATTTTTCTCCTTCCAATAAAGCACAGTAGAAAAGTTGTCCAATTATAAACAGTTAACTTATTAAACCTCACAATAATTTCATAATTATCTGTCTGTGTATTTCTAATAGTATAACCAAATCTGTAATTTTTGATACAACTGTAAAAACTAGTCTGAAAACTGATTATTCCAAAAATGAAACCTTCATCTGGTTGTAAATATTAAGATTATACCCGCAAGAATCTTTCTGTAAAAAAAATAAAAAATTAAATCAAGTCTTACTGTCTAGTGATTTAAATCGTGATTTAAATCAGATCCACCCTGGGATTAGATGAGGAAGACAACATGGTGGGGAAAGGGTTACATGCCCTCTTGCCTAGCACTGCTGCTTCTATCTAATTTCCATTCCCCATTGACTGCTTTGTGGTGGGGGGCAGATCAAAACATCAGCATGCCTGATCATGGCTGCACTGAATAATGTGTACTTTGGCCCAGAGTCTGGTGCCAAGTGCATCTTCCACAAGCTGAAAAGGAGCTACATGTGTGGAATGACTCTACCATTCTAGGGCTTTAGTTCCTAGGGCTTCATCTGAAGCAAGTTTGGGTAAGTCCTCTATCTCTCTCTTCGGCAGGTGTGCTGCTCTGCAGAGTCATTGTGCCATTGGAGCCCAGTATCCATTGCTACCAGCGCTTCCCACACAGTGATTCTGCACAACCCAGAATGCCCAAATAGCACCGTTGGCCTCCGCTATGCGTGGAATGATTGGCCATGCGACTACAAGCTATGTCCTATTTACAACACAGAAGGATTGCCTGCCCCTCCGTTCATCACATTTTCGCAGAAGAACTCTGGTTGGAATATATCGTGAGCAGAAAGATGGGTGGACAATCTTAGATTTTGGCCTCACAGGCTGCCGTATGAAGTTCTGAAAAATTGTAGTGGCAGAATATGTAGTAAACCTCTCTGACAGAGAGAGAGAAAAACCTTAAAATTGGGGGTTGTGGTTGCTTACTCCTCAGAAAAGATTATATAGAAGTTGCTGCTGGGGAACTTTCATTGCACTTAGCACCTGCATGAACCTTTAATGGTCCCTTCTTCACTGCCTGCTCTGAATTTTTGCAGCAACAGCATCATCTTGGTGAAACAAGGCAAACCTGCTCAAAATTCTCTCTGTGCAGCTGTCCAAAGGAAAAGACCTAATTTGGACCACGGCTTCAGACTAAAACAGGTGTAGTGCTGCAACATAATACGTTTGTTTGCTGCTTCTAGAACATAGCTGAGTTGGCTCTCGAGGGGACTCTCTCTTGGGTTTCCCCTGCAGCTTTTGTTCCAGAACTACAATAAATTGTTCCACCTGGAGTAACACATACAACTCTATTCCACATAGATTAAATTCTATATTGAAATGCCCTAATTTTGTTACCAGGCTTCTACTTTGAAAAAGGGAGTATGGTAACGTTAAAAGGTAAAGGACCCCTGGGCAGTTACCGTAAGTCCAGTCAAAGGCGACTATGGGATTGCGGCGCTCATCTTGCTTTCAGGCCGAGGGAGCCAGCATTTGTCCACAGAAAGCTTTCTGTTTATCTACTTGCACTGGCATGCTTTCAAACTGCTAGGTTGGCAGGAGCTGGGACTGAGCAACGGGAGTTCACCCCGTTGCACAGATTCAAACCACCGCCCTTCTGATTGGCAAGCCCAAGAGGCTCAGTGGTTTAGACCATAGCGCCACCCACATCCCTTGCCCCCCCAAAAAGGGAGTATTAGTATTTTTCTACTTATCACTATGAAAATATTTGGCCACAGCCAGAAGCTATGGAAGTTTTTCCAGTAGAGGATTGTGATAAACTTGATTGACTTCACCACTTAAGTGGAACTTATTGCATGTCTGCTTTAGAGAAACAGAGAGCCAGCCTTTTGACTGCTGTGATCCTCGAATGCATTGTGTAAACACAAAGTCTTCTGTAGAACTTCCCCCCTCTCATATGCAGATTTTCATATACGCTTATTTTATTAAAACTCATACCTTTAACTCACTAAGATTTTGTTAATTGGGCCCAACTTTTTACAGCATGTGAGGGTAAATACTTTCTCTGGCAAATTGCAGCAGTTCAAACAGCTCTTTTCAAGCACAGCTTAAAGGAGTCAGTTCAAAAGTTGGGAATATAGCACTTTGGTTTCCTCAGTTGTGCCTTTACAAATAAAATTTAGGAAATTAAATACCAACAGTGTGTTGTTGTAATGTTGTACTTTTGAATTTAATAGCAAACAAAGTCAGAGAGTGCAGGAGTTAGAGATGGCCGCATTCATTCTATTCTGAGCGTATTACACCTATGTTAAAATTAACGCTTGCCGTTTTATACAGTCACAGTTTACATTTGCAGCTTGAGTGAGGTTGCAAACATGAGTTTGTGCATTTCTCATTACCCTAATGGATGTGTTTAGAGGCGTAAGTACTCTGATCTGGAAACAGAAGACTTAACACATGTTATACATTTGCACACACAGTTGCTAACCTATACATACCTCCATAGAAAGTAGAATGGGGCTTACTCTCAACTAAGTGTATATAGGATAGCAAACTTTTGTTCCCTCCATAGAAGTTAGCACCACTGAACATAGTAGGACTTCACAGTAAAAACTATGATATAAATATAATTGTGATTGCAATCAGAACTTTCTGGTGACCTGCAAAGAATCACACTACAAAATATACACGATTTTAAATTTTTATTTTGGAAAATATTAAAAAAATTGGTAAAACTGCTGTATGCAATCCTGGGAGTAAGCTCCACTAAACCTAGTGGGACTTATTTCTAAGTGAATATGCACAAGATTGAGCTGCAAATTGTGAACGTGGCAGCCTTATTGACAAAACAGACAGAAGATTTAACCTCAGCAAATCCTGACTCTGATGTGTGACAAATAACAAAATAAAGAATGAAATAGTTAGCAGTGGAGCCAAAATGTCCCAAAATGCAAAAGGCACAGCCAGCTCAGAACTTATGTAAGATAAGCTGAATGACCGTTACTTTTATTTTTAAAACATGTATAGGATTCCAGAGCAGTGTACAATTTAGTGGGCACTTTAATTAACTTGTTTAACGGGGTTCTGCATAGAAATGCCACTGTATTTTCACACTTTGATCCTAGCATTTCCCCACACACTCGTTATGTTCCTCTAATGTTTACAAGTCGGTGTACAAAGTGGCACACTATTCTTTGTTATTATTTATTCTTCATTTCTTAACCACCCACCTCGGTGAGGTCCCAGAGCAGATTTCAGCAATTTAAAACTACAGTGTTAAAAACAGGTTGCTGTATTTATAAGGACTCTTATAACGTATTAGTGACTTTGTTTCTCAACTCCATTATCTAATACTTAAGTGTTTATACAGTGCTTGAAAGGAGAGGAGCTGGGAGAGTTTCCAGACTGTTACTAATTTCAGGTGGGATGCAATCACATGCCAACAAATGTGAATAAATTCATAATACAGTGGTACCTCGGTTTAAGAACTGTCCTGTTTACAAACAATTCAGTTTATGAACTCCGCAAAACCGGAAGTAGTGTCCTGGTTTGAGAACTTTACCTCGGTCTAAGAACAGAATCCAAATGGTGGAAGGGCACCGGCGGTGGGAGGCCTCATTAGGGAAAGCACGCCTCAGTTTGAGAACCATTTTGGTTTAAGAACGGACTTCTGGAACAGATTAAGTTCGTAAACTGAGGTACCACTGTAAATAGGTCATCTGGAAGTGCCCTGGACTTCCCATTTGCTGGGAATCCGCACACAAAAGCATAAAAGACAGGTGCTTTGCTTTCAGACGCAGGAGCAACAATCCCTGGTCACTTCCACACAACCAGTTTGCTGAATGTTCATCTTGATTTGTTTGCAAGGAGGTAACAGGATGTCGCATGAAGCAATTTTAATCCTGCACTTTTCAATCCTGTGTGTTTCCCCCTCACTTTCTTCAGCACAAAGAAGCCCCATAGAGTTTTTAAATCCACTTTAAAGGTGCACCCTTGAGGCGGAATCCCATCGGCCAAGTTGCAACAGTGGAAGCACCAGGGGGGGCAGGGATTCTATGGCCCTCAAGACGTTGCTGGACTCTGGGCCCCAGCAGCCCCAAACCAGAAGGGCCAACAGGCAGGAATAGCCATAAACCCACTTATTCCCCACTGCCCGGGTTAGCCCCCCCTTTGTGTGGATGAGGCACTCCACCCATGCTCAGGAACACTTGCCCTCTCCTGCCGAACCTGAAGATGACGCCCTGCACTCCTGTCCGTCTTATCTCCGCCCGGTGACATCTGGGGTTTCAGAGTGGGCAGGTACAAAGCATTGGGCCGGTCACCTTAGCCCGCCTCGCAGGGTGGCGACACTCTTTAACACGTGTGTGTGTTTGCATGTTTGAAACTAGCTGCACTTGTTTCTCAAGATACCTATCAAAAAGGACTTGGACACTCTTGCGCTGAATTTCCTGACGATGACTCTCTTTCGGTCGCAGCTATTGGAGAGATGCGCTTGGCGTGGCAGCAATTCCCCAGCCACTACAGACCTTGCCCGGAAGCATTTGAATCGTTCCATTTCACAGAAAGTGGTTGCATTGAATGGCCGGGTGATCACACACCCCTCCATTGTATTCAGTAAAATGGCCTTATTTCGCGACGGCAAATGATATATGGCTAGCCAATATTGCAGAGGGCTTGAGGCATTGGTTACAGATGTGAGGGTATTTGGCGGCGAGCCTTTGGGCTCTTGTGGCGGTTAGGCATTGTTTGACCTTGGGGGGGGGAGGGGAGGTGTGGCCATCACCTGCCCCTCCATGCTTAAGGTTATTCTGTTAAAGGAATCCGGGGGTGTTGATTTATCCGAAGCCTGGCTGGGGGCTAGGGCCTTGACACGACCCCGACAGGAATACCAGGGGGAGCTTGAGTTGGTTCGCATCGACAGGGCTCCCCCTACCGGTGGCTTACCCTTTCTGGACTTCCTGCACAGCGGGCAGGAGTCGGATACAGTGGTGCCCCGCAAGACGAATGCCTCGCAAGACGGAAAACCCGCTAGACGAAAGGGTTTTCCGTTTTGGAGGCGCTTCGCAAAACGAATTTCCCTATGGGCTTGCTTCGCAAGACGAAAATGTCATGCGAGTTCCTGCGGGTTTTTTCTCCTCCCCCCCCTTTTTCTAAGCCGCTAAGCCGCTTATCAGCTGATCCGCTAAGCCGCTAAAAGCCGCTAAGCCGCTAATAGCGCTAATCCGCTAAGCTGTCAATGGGCTTGCTTCGCAAGACGAAAAAACCGCTAGACGAAGAGAATCGCGGAACGGATCCCTTTCGTCTTGCGAGGCACCACTGTATAGTCAGGTCCAATCAATGCCTAAGCCAATACTGCTCAAAATTTGTCCAATAACATAAACCTAATATCTGTGTCCTGGTGTGAGTTATTTCCCAACGAGGAGTGGCTGTGGGGTCTCGACACGCAACCCCCCCCTCTCTGTGGGGTTGCCATTGAAAAGCCCTTGGAAACTTCAGTGAGACTATGTTGCTGCGGCCACATTGGTGATGAGCTGGTTATACAGAGGACAGAAAATACTTGTTAGAATGGCTGCACTGGCTACCAACATTTTCTGGCACCATTCAATGTTCTGGTTATGACCCACAAGTCCCCTGTATGGCTCGGGGCCCAGGCTACCTGAATAACCTTTATTATTTACTGAATTTATATACCGCCCTATACCCGGGGGTCTCCTTGTGGTTCACAGAATAAAATCAAGATATAAAACCACAAAATACATAATAAAAATAAAAACAACAACCTAACAGCCCACAAAAAAATTTTTTTTAAGGGCATAGGATGTAAATCTTTACTTACCTACTAATTAATTAATTATACTGCCCTTCATCCCTAGATCTTGGTGTGTTTCACAGCATAAAAGCACAAGGTAAAAAAACAAAATACATATTTAAGAGAAGAACAGGAAGAAAGCAAAACAAGGCAGCTACTTTGAAGCTCTCCAGCACTAATATATGCTTTTGAAATGTTTATTTGTTTTCAGACAGGCTTTCTTCAGATTGTTAACATTCACTGAATGTTGGGCATTCATTATGAAATATGTATAGAATCTTCCCCCCCCCACCCCCTCTTTCTTTGATCATGATTGTTTAAGTCCATTTGTCTCTTGAGTAAATCTAAAGTATAGGTCCGGGACAACTGCAATCAGAGAATCGGGGGAAAACATCCTGGATGTGGGTCGTTGTTTTCCAAAAAGACAAGAGAAGCATGCATATGTCCTGAAAGAGATTTCAAGACTCTTAAAAACAGTTCAGGGAGAAGAAAATGTCTGAGGATGTATTCTTCTCAGCAACAGACTTGGCTTCCTTGGCAACCCGATACAAACTGGCAGCTATTTATTCAGTGGGGGGGGGGGGGGAATCTAACCATTGATTGGCTGTAGAGCAGCCCATTTCCCACAGGAACATTCCAGAGAAACTAGTAACAAGAATGTCATGACATTTTGTGTTCTCCCAGGTGCAAAACTTCACTTTGCCTCTTATTATGGCGATCACATGGTGCTGCAAAAGTCAGGCCATCATATGCAGTGCCGGATTTACATATAAGCTAAACAAGCTATAGCTCCACTCTCGGGGGGGGGGGGGCAATTTTTTTAAAAAAACTGGATGTACATTTCCAAAATATACATCCAAAACAAGTAAAATGGCTTTAGATACCTATTAGGTCCATAAATTACCATATAGCATATATTCAGCACAAAAAATAGTGACAATTTGTTGTTGACAAAGGACAGCTGGACATATAAACGGCCCCATTACCTTCACAGTACCTATTTATCTATTTGGACTTGACGTGCTTTCGAACTGCTAGGTGGGCAGGAGCTGGGACCGAACAACGGGCGCTCACCCTGTTGTGGGGATTCGAACTGCTGACCTTCTGATCGGCAAGCCCTAGGCTCTGTGGTTTAGACCCGTGTCCCTAAAACAGGTGTAGTGCAACATAATACATTTGTTCATTGCTTCCAGAACAGAGCTGAGTTGGCACTTCAAAGGACTCATACAGCCTTTGTTCCAGAGCTACAATAAATCGTACCTCGTAGAGTAACACATATGCCCAGGGATTTTTCTCAGCCAGAACTCACAGGAACTCAATTCTGGTTCCACTCAGATGGGTGCCTTTGCCATTATAACACAAGGTAGGTGTTCATGGTGAGTTCCAGCACCGTTTTCCCTAGAAAAATAGCACTGCATACTCCTCTCATTGAAAAAGCATTAAATGTACATACGCTGAAATGGTGAAAATGACTGGGAGGATCAGAACCAGGAAGATAAGAACTTTAATAAGGAATGGGGAAAATTTCATAAGTTACCTTGGAGAACACTGCAAACAACTAAAAACATTGGCAGGATTGTTATAAGAGTTTTTAAGAAAAATGGAAGAAATTATAAGATGCAGATGAAAAATATTAACAATGGAACCCATTTGGGGGGGGAGGGAAGTCTAAGGATTCAGTGAATCCTATTTTGATTATGGATTATGACTGATATTTCAATGTAAATATTCTTTGTAAAACTGAATAAATTAAAAAAAAGCATTAAATGCGTAGAGTGACTCTGTTCCTTTTGGGTTGTATTGCGTATTGCAATACCCTAATTTGTCACTGGGCTTCAACTTCAAAAAGGGAACATTAGGATGCACATTCCTTTCTGTCACCTGGCTGCAGCCAAAAGCTGTAGAAGTTTCTCCAGCAGCAGATCCTGAGTAACTTGACTTCACCACTGAAGTAGAACTGATTGCATGTCTGCTTTGCAGGAGCAGAGAGCCAGCCTTTTGCACGCCAAAGAACTGTGACTGTTCCTGTTGTGCTAACCAGAGCAGAAAAGAAGGAACAGCTTGTTCTTGTTGCTGGGTTCATTGGATTTGAGCAAATACATGGACTGCTGCTGAGTAAGGTGTTTGGAGGAGCAGATGCACAGCTTAAGGATAGCATGCAAGCAAATATGCTTTGGTTTATTTCCCTTCCGCTGTCTGCTCTTGAGATCAGCGTGAGTCTTGTGATCGTGCGTGTGAAACAATCTCTCAGATTTTATACTTGAAATCCCCCCCCCCAAAAGTCCTCTTGGTTATTTACCAGGGATAGGCTATTAGTTATGTTTTTAAAAAATAATGTTTAAAAACATTATGTTTTTTTTCGCACCCTAAAACAACTGTCTTATAAATTATTAAACTTTCCTAGATATATTTCTGGTTCTGTTTATAGCAATTCATGAGATAATGGATTCTCAGCTACAGTGGTACCTCAGGTTAAGTACTTATTTCGTTCCGGAGGTCCATTCTTAATCTGAAACTGTCCTTAACCTGAAGCACCACTTTAGCTAATGGGGCCTCCTGCTGCTGCGCCGCCAGAGCACGATTTCTGTTCTCATCCTGAAGCAAAGTTCTTAACCTGAAGCACTATTTCTGGGTTAGCGGAGTCTGTAACCTGAAGCGTATGTAATCTGAAGCGTACGTAACCACTGTATAGACTGGACTAGTGTTTAAGATGGAATATATGGATTACTTTGTGTCCGGGTTGATGTGATCCAGCTGGTAACATGGTTTCTACATCAGAACCAGGTCAGACAGGAGCACAGTCCCCCACTGATCGGTGTGACATTAAATTTAATGATTAGCTTGCAGAACAAATACAGCAAGGGAGACAATGGGCTGTAGGTAAGGTGAACATTAGCATACAACATAAGAAAGCCACTATTTTTTTTTCATGGAAAGGCCGTTGCACCTTCAGCAGGTTTGTAACAGATATTAAACAGGTGAATCACACTTGCCAGGGTGGAAAAGTTCGATCTGTCTGCAGTGCAACTTAAAAGACCCAGGATTCTGCCAGAACAACTGGTAGCCTAACCTTAGGAGTACATTAAGCCTCAAACAATACAAAGACATTTGCCAGCTTGCAAGAATCGTATTCCAAATATTAAATTCTATGGACTTTGAACCCAATAAGCAAGCAAGCACTTAGGATGGTGCAGTCCTGTACCAGGAAAACATGATACAACTTAGAATCGCGATGAAAGCACACAGCACATTGCTGTACGTAGAATGGGGGCACCGGCTGTCTTTGTGTTCTAGCACTGTTCATCAGTCCCATTTCCTCTGCTGCCCTGTCTACAGTCTGCTGCCGGTTGGGCGTCTCAGTCTTCTTTAGATTCCAAGGCAGGCTTCATTTCTAGATGCAGGAAAGAAAAGATTGTGTCAAAATGATGCTGTATCTCACGGACAATGGACAATCGGTGGGTGCCATCCCTGGAGAGGAAGAGGAAGAAGGCAAGAGGGCTCGGTCAGAGCACAAAGTTAGAGCCATGCTCTCGCCTGCCTCTTCTTTGCACCTGATCAGCTCAGGAGACCACAGATGAAACCAAAGCCAAGCAGGGTCTTCTAAATATGGTAGTGCGCAGTACAGGAGCACCCTGTTTTTACAGTATATGTACTGTGCATGCAAGTAAATACACAAATATCAAGGAACCAGGTAGCACAGGGGTAATAATAAATAATAATAAATTTTTATTTATACCCCGCCCTTCCCGGTTCAAAAACCAGGCTCAGGGCGGCTAACAACAAATTTAAAACACTTAATTGATTCAACAAAAAACAGCATAAAATACAATATAAAACGTGAATAACAATAAATTCAGAATTCAAATATCATTTTAGGGGGGAAATCCATCCAATAAACATTAGATGATCACCAGGGCTAGCTGGCTAAATTAGTCCTATTTGGGCCAGCGTGGAGACCAGGGGAGAATAAGTTGTGGGATCCCAGAGAGGGTAATCTTCATAAAAAGGGGAGAGGGAGGGAAGGAAGGGGAATAAAAGATGAGGCTAAGTTCAAGCTGAAAGCCAGGTGGAATAGCTCTCTCTTACAGGCTCTGCAGTAGAGAAACTTGGACTTCCAGATGTTTGATGGCATCTCCCATCGCCCTCAGGCAGTATTTCAAGTATGGTGAGCATGGTAGTCTGGAAGTTCACAGGTTCTCCACTCAAGATGTAGCACATAGCCTGCCATTTCCCATGTTACAGCAGTTGAAGTAACATCTTGCTTTACATTTGCCCCCACTTATGTGCTCAGGTGCACATGGTTCCCTTGGCTGCCTCCTTCATCCGTTGTACAGTGGTACCTTTGTACTCAAAAGACTTGGTTCTCAAACACCTAAAACCCGGAAGTACCGTAAGTGTTCCGGTTTTTGAACGTTTTTCAGAAGCCGAACGTCCAATGCACCTGTCGGCTATTGTTTCCGTGGCGCCTGCACCAGTCAGAAGCTGCACCTTGGTTTTCAAACATTTCAGAAGTCAAACGGACTTCTGGAATAGATTAAGTTTGGTGCTTTTGTTTTTGCTATTTATTTTGCGTATTATTATTTTTTGAGGCTTTGGAGGTTAATTTGTTTTTGTGACTGTGTAGAACCCAGTTCAGCTACCGATTGACTGATTGTGTAACTGTGGAAATGGATAAAAGCCCCCCATCCAAACAATGACTATCATCAGTGCAGGTAAGGAAAAAATAATAATTTTAATTTTAATCATCTACGATACTGTCTTATTTATTTTATAGTACAGTACATTGATTCTTGCTTTCACTTTATGGATCAGTGGTCTTGTCAGATAGTAAAATTCATGTTAAATTGCTGTTTGAGGGATTGTTTTTAAAAGTCTGGAACGGATTAATCTGATTTGCAATACTTTCTGTGGAAAAACGCACCTTGGTTTTGGAACGCTTTGGTCTGGGAACAGACTTCCGGAACGGATAAAGTTTGAGAACCAAGGTACCACTGCCTACTTGTAGCACTCCTGTGAGGAAGGTTAAGTAGACAGAGAAACACTGGCCCCCAGATCACCCAGTGAGCTTCATGGGTGGAAATCTGAACCCGGGTCTTCCTAGCCCTAGCCTGATAGTCTAAACAAGGGCTGGATCATCTTTTTCAGCTGCCTTCTCTTATGGGGAACCTTTGGAAGAATTTGTGCCAGTGGTAGAGAGAAAAGCCAAACAGGGTGTCCTGAAAAGCATGTTATGGGAGTCAGGGACTATCTATCCTTCCAACAAGCTGGCAAAGCACTAACTGCTCAGCTTTTCAATTGCTTAAAGAAGCCAGAACGACCTTCGCTTAGCCAAGCCTTTTCAGCCTGCACACCCTACCGGGGAGAGGCAACTAGCCTTAAAAAAATAAAATAAAATCAACCTCTGTCACAAGTCCCAGAGATATAGCAGGAAAAGATTCTCCTCAGTTGGCATTTGCTTTGCTGCTGGCAGAATCTTGCCTTCAGCACGGCAGCAGGCGGCTATTGGCGTAAGCTTTTCAGTGACACATTTGTTCACGCTACACTGTTCGTCAACAAGACATCTCTCTCCCACTAAGAGCTACCGTGAGAGTGATGCTTCTTTTAAAAAAAAGTCTGTATACATATACTGTGATTTTTGTAAGATTACAGCAGACTAAGCCCATCACATGGATGTGCATTGTCTTGATATTTATCATTCCAAAACATAAGAAACATTTCCCCATTCATCTGTTTGGCTGATTCGTATGTGTCCTTTGAAGGTACTATGTTAATTTTATCATCATTCCAATAGGCCATACCTTATCAGTCCAATCAAATAAAGATGGTGTATTGCTCTCTTTCCAGTTTTTTTGCTGCTATCACCACTGTTCCAGCTATTACTAAATTGATAACTACTTCCAGATTGTGGTTTTTAAGAGGTCTAAAAGTTCAACATTGGGATGGATCCAATTAATAATGAACGATTTCATATCCTCTCCTTTTCCTCCCTCTATCTTGCTGCTCACCAGTGATCTGTTCTCCTGGTGTTCCAGGAGGGTTTCCTGAGCAGGTACAATTTTTTAATTTGTTCTTCATGTTTAACTCCCATATTCATAGCTGTGTTAGCAGTTTTATCTATTGCATCTAATAGGGTTGTCATGTGTCCTCTTTTTCCAGGACGTGTCTTCTTTTTCATAGGTATACAAGATGAGAGTCGTCATAGGGATCCATTGTTAAAAGTAGAAGTTGCCAAATGTGTCCTCTTTTTTGCTCTTCAAAATGCTCTACTCTTTTCCTCCAGGCAAGGGTTTAAAAGCTTTATCAAACTTCTCTGCAAGCTCTGGCATAAATTGCTGAAGATGCTTCATAAACCCTAATTTGACAATCATTCACACCTCCAACACCGACTAGCAGATTTTGAAAAGCTGGTATGGTTAGATCAAGTTCATCGGTTTTGTGGAACTAATTAATCTAAATTGTGTCAATTGGATTTTGAAAAGATTAATTGTTACCGTTGTTATAAGAATTTTAAGGTCTCAAATACAGAATAAATATTCTTAAATGAACACATATCTAAATATAATAATTATGTGTCTGAAATAGTACAGGAGAGCAATCCTGAAGTCATTTTGATTCTCCCAAGGACCCCAAATATTCCTCTGCAGTAAGGGTGGCAAATGAGGAAAGTCTTCCCATTGTCTTTTTTGCTTACAAATCCTGTCTTAAGGGTATATTTGTGTGTGAATAGGGTGAGCCTGTGACCTGGATTCAGGAACAAAAGTATTAACCATCACAAAAGAATGGCCAGGCTGCCCAGGTAATGCAATCAGTGACCATTATCAGGTACCCTGGCAAACAGGATTTCTGCTGTAGACCGCTTCCTTCCGTGATGTATGTATGATGTTGTGGGGGGGTGGTGGTCTTGGTCTACAGGGTGGGCAATTTCAAAAGTCTATATAAGGTCTTGCACACCATTGTTTAGGGTTCTCCTCCCTCCTGCGTGTGGTGAGTGGAGACCCTGTTGCAACAGTTCCTTGAATAAAAATCAGGCTTACTAGCCTCTTTGCTTCTCAATATTCTCTGGCTGGCCTCTGTTGTTTTCTCCTATCAATAGGGAACCCACTCTACGGGCTCTGGAATACCCCATAAGGGAAAGGGAGCAATTTTTCTTATTACACTGTTTTGAATTTTATTCACACCTCTTTCACCCCACCCCTGGGCACTTCCTTGCCTCTTATGGAATTTCCTAGGGCAACTTCCTGTGTTCCTGTGAGAGGCTTTTTAAATATCTCTTGGGCTGCGCCAGAATATGCTGGGACAAGATCAGTAAAACATGCAATCATAGCTGTCAACTTTTCCCTTTTCTTGCGAGGAATCCTATTCGGAATAAGGGAATTTCCCCTTAAAAAAAGGGAAATGTTGACAGCTATGCATGCAATGCATTTCTTTTAAAGAAAGAAGACAACAGATCTCTTCTGATGCCAGCGAAGAAAGCTGGGATGGTGCCAATTTTATTGATGATAACTTGTACAGTATTCATGTTCTATGGTTATATAGTTCCTTTTATTAAATGCTTGCTTTACATGGCCTGGTGACTAGATGACGATGATATATAAAAAGCAACTTCTGAATCCATGTGGAATTAATACTTCAGTCCTTCCCATGTTAGCTGCAGGCTGTATGCAACAAAATGTCTGCAAGGATATTCCATGTGCATCTGTGAAATGGCTTATTGCTGCAGGATTTGACAGGAGGGGGGCAGAAGGCAGGGTAAACTCAGCAGGGCTTAAGCTTCAAATACTGGAGAAATTATTGGTATGACCACTTCAAAGTTTCTCTTTTTGCTCTAGCAGCAGTGAAAATCCGGAAAAGAGTTATCAAGGAGATTGCAATTGGGGATGCTCTTATTTAATCATAATATATTTTAACAATCAATGGGGTTTTTCAAATCTATATTAAATCTTACCCTTTCAGTATGTAAGTTCCATACATGTCACATGTGGTTTATGTAGTATTTTAAAGATGTATGATTCTAAGCAGTAACATGGTTTTGTGCAGCATTTTATACTGTTGGGTTTTGTACTGTATTTATCTGATATGCGAAGGGCCTATGGGCCAAGCATTAATAAACTTCCCCATCCATGCAACAGGAGTGAAAGCAACTGAAGAAGGTTGCAATGGAGAGCGAACATAGGTAAAGGTAAAGGGACCCCTGACCATTAGGTCCAGTCGTGGCTGACTCTGGGGTTGCGGCGCTCATCTCGCTTTATTGGCCGAGGGAGCCGGCATACAGCTTCCGGGTCATGTGGCCAGCATGACTAAGCCGCTTCTGGTGAAGCAGAGCAGCACACGGAAACGCTGTTTACCTTCCCGCCGGAGCGCTACCTATTTATCTACTTGCACTTTGACGTGATTTTGAACTGCTAGGTTGGCAGGAGCAGGGACTGAGCAACGGGAGCTCACCCCGTCGTGGGGATTCAAACCACCGACCTTCTGGTCGGCAAGTCCTAGGCTCTGTGGTTTAACCCACAGCGCCACCCGTGTCCCATAGCAAACATAGACAAGGTGGTAAATAAAGGATTTTGCACACTTAAACGCGCTGTTGACAGCTGGACTGCTTGTGTTCAGCAGAACAGGGTTTTTAATAATAACGGGGACTAGCAGTGTGCCTTCCCTCATTCATACAGTGGTACCTCGGGTTAAGTACTTAATTCGTTCCGGGGGTCTGTTCTTAACCTGAAACTGTTCTTAACCTGAAGCACCACTTTAGCTAATGGGGCCTCCCGCTGCTGCCGCGCTGCCGGAGCACGATTTCTGTTCTCATCCTGAAGCAAAGTTCTTAACCCGAGGTACTATTTCTGGGTTAGCGGAGTCTGTAACCTGAAGCGTATGTAACCCGAGGTACCACTGTATTTCTCTTTAGAGATGGCGTGGATAACAGGGGTGTTGCTGCTTCCAGGTATCGTGCTGTTGCTCTGTGCTTTGCTGCACGTAGCCTTGGAGCTGCACTCTGAAAGGAAACTGTTTCCCCCAGTTAACGAAAAGCATGGCAAGCAGTCACACTGCACTGGGTTTTTCTCCTTCCTTGGCACTTGCCATGCAAAGTAAATTTCCACAGCTTTCCACAAATTCAGGAGGGTTTGAAACACCCTGAATCCTCTCTTATACTCAACTTCTTTTTTTAAAACAGCAACAACAAACAGTAGTTGATTATGAAGCAGTTGGGATACACACTGTGGAGCCCCTATTGCACGAGTTTACACAAGCAAAGTCCAACAGTATACTTATGTGTCAGGGGCTCTGACATTATGTAATTATCATGTGGCACAGAAGAATGTCTCTCCAAGGCCAAAAGGCAAGACTTAACCTGAGCTACAGGCAGTGCTTTTTTTCTTTCAAAAAAGTGTTTAGGGCTACTCTCATTTTGACTCAAGAAAATCACCATTTTATAGTTCAAATCGGGGAGAATAAATACAGTGGTACCTCGGGTTACATACGCTTCAGGTTACATACACTGCAAGTTACAGACTCCGCTAACCCAGAAATATTACCTCAGATTAAGAACTTTGCTTCAGGATGAGAACAGAAATTGTGTGGCGGCAGCAGGAGTTAAAGTTAAAGTTATTAGTTAAAGTGGTCTTCTGCTTAAGAACACTTTCAGGTTAAGAACGGACCTCCAGAATGAATTAAGTACTTAACCCGAGGTACCACTGTATAGTAAATGGACAAAAGTACAAAGATCCACAAAATGTTTAGGGATATGTGTACCCCTGTGTACCCCCAGAAAAGTCCCAGCATACGCTTTAAAATAAGAAAGCAGTCCACATCGTTTGCCAATGTTTAAACCCACACGGTGCAACACAAATAGAGGAGTTTGGCAACTTGGGCAAATGATGCACATAGATTTGCTGATTTTGCCATAATATATTTGTGATGTAAAATTGTGCCCCCTTTTGTCACTCTCTCTTAAATTTCTAACTGTGCACTAACCACCGAACAGGAGAGGGACACAATGGAGATGCAAAGAAGGATGGATGGGTGAATTTCCCTTTCTCATTTTTCCAGTCTTAAATTCAGTGCTGCATATTTCCATATCAGATTTTTCAAAGTCCTCACTGAAATTCATCGGTGAATCTCTCCTAATAGTTTGTATGCAGTTTTGCGTAGCACTTTGTGTAGCATTTAATGGTGCCCGCAGCTAAGTTACACTTTCAAAAATGTTATGTGAACCAAAACAGAGCCATCTTTTGTATTTTGCATTTCTCTAAATTTTGCATTTCTCCAGTCCGGTAATGTGTACAAAAATGTACATACAAGGGTAAATTGCACAGATACTAGTGAACATAACATTAGAATATGCAATATCTTCTGTAGAATTGCATATATATATATATATATGAGATATATATGGCATAAATGTCTATATTTGAATAAACCTGCTGATGAATTTTCATGACCACTTTTTTCAAAAATTGCAAACAGATGTGGATATGTACAGAACTGAATTTAAAAATGGAAAGATGAGAAACTGAAATGGACAGATTTGTCCATCTCTAATAAATCTATCTGGTCCCTCCTTTCTTTTCTTTCTAAATTGCAAGCAAAAGCTGCTCTGTTTACCCTGACTTTTGATGGTTAGCCGAAATGTTTTGTTTACTTGGTGCCTGTTTCGGTTGGCAGATAAAAGAGTTTCAGCTGTCTAATTTGTAGCAACTTGTTTTATGAGAAACTTGCTGCTGCACAGATGGCATGTGTATCTTTTGGTCTTAGTGATTTCTTCTTAGCTGCCCCATTCAGGGGAGAAAGTATGCAAATATTTTCATAAAGTAATGACTAAATAAAGCAGTGTACTAAATTAGACTTCCTTCATAGTAAACAAAGAATGCTAGTAGACAGGGCTTTATATCACAAAAGGGTCGATCAGATCCATTTTTTCTGCATGCAAAATTAATTTCCTAGTTCCCATGCATTCTGTTTTGTTCAGGCTATAGCTATGGCTATTATTCCACCGCTTGTCATCAGCTGCAGTCTGGGCCGGCCCACCTATTGGGCAAGGTGAGTTAAGTTGAGTGGGAAAATCCACAGGGGCAGCAGATCCCGATGTTGATCCTTATTCTTCCCTTCTTCCTGATGTAGATCTTCACTCACTCCTTCTTCCTTGTTGGGGAAGGATGACATTTTGTCATTCACCTCGGGTGCCAAAATGCCTTGGGCCGGCCCTGACACCAGTGGAAAAGCTTGACAAAATGCATCAGGATTAGGGATGGGCAGATCTATCTCTTTTGGTTTCTTATATTCCTGCTCTTCAGTTCTCCACATTTTCACATCCGTTTGCAATTCTGCAAGGGTAGGTCCTCGTGAAAATTCATCAGCATTTTAGTGTGACCCCGCCCCCCCCCCCAGCTACACATTTTTCCTTGCAGTTTTGCTCAGTGGTTTTTTTCTGGGGGTACCTGAGGGCATGCAGTACTGGAACCTTTTTTTTCTAGAAGAAAAGCTCTGGTTTAAAACATGACACTTACTGTAATAACTTCATGGTGAATACCCTTCTAGAAGAAAAGCATTGATTTTGCCAAACATGATGGATTTTTTGTTTGTTATTTTCAACAATATAGCCATAAATGTGTTAGTCTGTAAGGTGCTACACAACTCTTCGTTGTTTTGTTGTTTTGACATCTGAAGGCAGCCCTGTTTAGGAAAGCTTTTAATTTTTAATAGGTTATTGTATTTTAGTTTTCTGTTGGAAGCCGCCCAGTGGCTGAGGAAACCCAGCCAGATGGGCAGGGTATTTATTTATTTATTTATTTATTTATTTATTTATTTTGCTTGCTACGGCAGCCTAGCACGACCTAAAGAGGAGCAGACATGTCAGAGACCAGACTGAGGAGTCCTGCTCCAATGAGGAATGGTGGGGTCCTCCCCCTCCCCCTGCTCCTGACCAGGATCCTGAAGCTGCCCAGGAGCAGTGGAGCAGTATAGATTTGGAACAGTGGTTTGCAGAGGGGCATAATTCTGAAGACAAAAGTTGGGGAAAACTGGGGGGTGAACAGCAAAGTGAAGAAGAACTAGAAGAGAGAGAGCTAACAGACAGACTCTCTCTCACTGGAGACTGTGCAGCCTATTAGTCCAAGAACATGTAGAGATAATAATAATAATAATAATAATAATAATAATAATTTTATTTATACCCCACCCTTCCCAGTTCAAAAATCGGGCTCATGGCGGCTAACAACAAATTTAAAACACTTTAAAACACTTAATTATAAAAGCAGTATATATACAATATAAAAACATGAATAACAATAAAAATAAAAAATCAATTAGATAATCCCCAGAGCTAGCTGGCTGAATTGATCCTACTTGGGCCAGCAAGGAGGCCAGGGGAGAATTAGCTGTGGGGCTAAGGTGGCTACACAAAAAGCACAATGGTTGCAAGATGCAAAAGTGACTTGACCAGGGGGAGAAGTTGGTGGAAACCTTAATTGGGAACACCTTCATTCCGAAAATGGGTGCTTTGTTCTTTTGCTGTGATCATTAAAGACTCTTTAAATGGTAAGGGGCTCTTTTCGCTTTTTCCTGCTTATCTACGGCCAAAGGAGGGGAGGAAGCCGAGTCCCTGAAGCCTGACAAGACATGAACAAATCTGAGTTGTGCTGTGGTCTTTGTCCACAAAAGTTAGAAAGCTTGGCTTTCTGCTGGTATCACTTACCAATAATTTCACTGTTGTGATGAGGTGAGTTTCCATTGGCACAGAGATTCTGCTTAGGCTTCGACATCTCCAGACCAGCCAAGAGGGTCATAAAATCCACCACCGTGTCAATGTCTTCCTTATCTGCCCTGACATCCCTCAGAGTGCACAGCACGCTCAGCCTGCTGAAGGACTTGACCTCTGAGATGTTGGCGCGCAGGAACAGCAAAATGATGTTCAGGTCGTTCAGAGGGCAGGTCAGCATCTTCCTGCTGAGGAGGTCAAAAGCTGGCAGCATCTCGTAGATGGATAGGAGCCGCTTGTCCCACTGGCACAACTGAAGCAGGTGGTAGATGACGACGGGCCCCAGAAGGACATACACGCACCCGATGCAGATGCTGGTCACCTGGAAGACGGTGAAGAAGACGAGCTTGCAGGGGACGGAACCTGGGATGTGAAGCTCATCTCTTAGCAGGCCCACCTTGATGGTGCAGCTGAACTCATCTTGGAAAAAGACGCCCACATGGAAGTAGGCCAAGTAGAAGCAGGTGACAGCGAGGAGGAAGAGGAGGAGGAGGTTCCTTAGCACGTAGACCCCAACGAGGTAGTAAGAGCGCTGCTTGCAGGTGAGGTATCTCTCCAGTAATGGGAATTCAAAATAGCGTTCCCTGCGAGCCCTTGGTGAGAGAGAAACAAGGACTGTTTACCGTTATAGCTGGAAAAGAGCTTGGATCTATAGATCTGGTCAATCAGTGGGGCTCTGCCTTACAGGGGAGAGAACATGATCGAGGAGAGGCTGCAATGGTTAGACAGGTAATTTTAGGCTCTGGAGTTTGGACTTTAATGGTTTTACCAGGCGGGTGGTGATGGAATTCTTTAAATCAGTGGTTCTCAAAAGTTTTCCCCCACAGACCACTTGAAAATTGCTGAGGGTCTTTGCGGACTACTTAATGTGTTATCCCCCCCTTTGGAAGTTGCAGCAATTGTAATTCACTGTGCTCAATGCTGTATGTTTTTCCATTGTATTTTGTTGCTTCTTTTGCTTCCTATGTTGCATTTTATTAAACAGTGATACCTTGGTTCTCGAACTTAATCCGTTCAACTCCCAAAACCGTTCAAAAATGTTCGACTCCCAAAACCGTTCAAAAACCAAGGCACAGCTTCCGATTGGCTGCAAGAGCTTCCTGCACTCAATCGGAAGTCACATCAGATGTTCGGCTTCCAAAAAAAATTTGCAAACCAGAACACTCATGGTGTTCGGGAGCTGATTTGTTTGACAACTAAGCCATTCAGGAAGCAAGGTACCATTGTATTACCATCTGAATCCTAAGGATTTCGGATTGTAATACCATCAAATGCAATATAGGAAATAGAAGAAGCAATAAAAATACAATGCAAAATCAATCTGGATATTTAATGTGGACTCACTTAAATGAAACTCGCAAACCACCAGTGGTTCACAAGCCACAGTTTAGGAACTGCTGCTTTATATTGTTAATTACAATCCTATCATTATTGTTATTATTAAGCCAATATATTGTTATTAATATTAATCCAATTTCTTACCCACCATTCACCATAAGGGTCCAGGGTAGGTTACAACAATTTGAAAAATACAGTGTTAAAAACAGTTGAAAGTAAGTTACAGTCACAAGAATAGCATGGTAATGTCTGTTGCTTCACTTATACTGCACATTCAGCCAGTTGAGGGACCTGAACTTCTGCCCAAAATCACTTCTGGCAATTGCTCTCTAGGAATTTCTCGGAGAGGGAGATGCCAGGGACTGAACCTGGAACCTTCTGCATGCAAAGTGGGTGCCCAACCACCTCGACTACAGGGGTGCCAACTTGAATAAAATATTGCGAGGGTGGGGTGTGTCATTTTACATTTCTTAGTGCAGAAATTATTGATCTGATGTGTAAGAGATCTTTACTATTCTAATTAATTCAAGAGGGTTCTGGATTCTTCTGGAAGCTTCTCTGTGTGAAAGAAAAAAGCAGAAGGTTCCTTATGTTTGGGTTATTCCTTCCGAGAAGCTGAGTACAGCTGGCTTAAACTAGTTCTGTTATCTCTCTCAGTCAAGGTCATGCTGACTATAAAAGTAAGGCCAGAAGCAGCCTGGGTTTCACTTTCTCTTTCTATCTCTCTTTCCTTCCGGTGTGGTGTTCTGTATATAGTATGCTTAGTGTTAAGGTTTAATTATAAGTTATCGTAAGTTTAAATCAAGTCTGCTGCAACTGGATTTCTTATGGACAGTGCCAACCCTGAATGTATTGGATTTGTGACCATTGTGCTCATTTGCCTTCAGTAGCAGTAAAGTTCTGCTTGATGAAATACAATTGCCTCTGGTCTATTTTTGGGGGATCCTGCAACATGTTTAAGTTTTTACTCTGCTAACTATACATTGGAATCTACTCTGGATCTATACTGAGTAGAATTCCATGACAGGGGGTCCACATACGCCATTTGAATGACAATGCCCATCAACTCTGGGGGCCCCTGGCACCCTCAAATATTTTATGGGGGGGGGCTGAAGAGTTCTTGGCCCCTGGGAGTTGGCCCCTGTGCTCGGCTACATCCCTTCTTCTCAGCCATCTGTTTGTCTATTTTTTTATTGGAAATTTTATTTACAACATAACATAACCCCCCATACAGAAATCCACTCTCATTAAATGTGAACAAAACATACAATAAGCATAACATACAACAATACAAACAACCAAATAAAAGACTTCCTTTATCCTGTATCTGGCCTCCTTATTTACTTCTTATAAGCTATTTCCTTTATGAATAATTATTAAGATTTTTCTAATTATAACTTAAATATCCACAAAGTCTCCTGCAGACATTTATCGAAACAACTCCAGGTATGTATTTTAGGGCACTGTTTTGTGAAGTATTCTCTGCATTTTCCCCATACTTTTTTGAAATTCTTGTCTAGTGTGACCTCTAATTGCCTCTGTTAATCTAGCCAGTTCAATATACTCTAACAGTTGTCTTGCCATTCCTTTTTTGTTGGCACAATTTCCTTTTTCCAGTTTTTAGCAATTAGGATCCTTGCCGCTCCTGTGGCATAGAGGAATATTTTCTGATCTTCTTTTGCTATACCTATGTCCGTTATCCCTAGCAGAAATGCTTTTTTATTTTTCATACAGTTATACTTAAACATTTTTTTAAGCTCGTCATGTACTATGTTCCAGAAGCTTTTGATTTTTTCACAGGTCCACCAAACATGTATAAGTGTCCCTCTGTTTTACCACACCTCCAGCACAGATTTGTTTTTGTCTTATACATTTTAGCTATTTTGGTAGGTGTTAAGTACCATCTCTCAGCCATCATTTTGAGCTTACTTGTCATATTCCTCCCATAGCTCTTCTGGGTCGGTACCAGACTGTTGTAGTTTCACCATGTGCTGCACTAGGCGGATGGAACGGTTGTAGGATTTGTCCAGCTCATCAATGATGAAGAGCAGGTCGCAGTTCAGCGACGAGGCAGCCGCATATCTCCAGAGCAGAGAAGGCAGGTACATGGCGACTGCAATCACCAGCAAGGAATATGGGAAGACCTAGGTGGATAGAGAAAAGTACAGTAAGAACTGCCGAGGAATCAGGGGCGTGGGAGAAAGAAATACGAGGTATTGGCCCAGCTTATTTTTCTAGAATACTCTTCTCCAGGAGTTCTATACATCTTGAAAAGGGAAAAAGAAGAAGCTTGAAATATACTCGGAGTCGAGAGTGGATTTCATGCTCTTTATTCAGCTCATAGTGGTGAGGAAGAATGGAAGTTCCCCCATGTAAAAATATACATTATTTACACAATGGGCCCCACGTGATTGGCTAATTCCGGGATTCACCTGTAGGCCAATCAGGTTGCAGATTCACTTCCACCTGGAGCTGGATTGGGTGGCTCCTGTGGACCGATCAGACTGCTGCATTCTGAATCCTATTGTTCTAGGACCAATCAGACTGCTGCCTTTTGGATCCTATTCAACTCAGTACATAACAAAGCTCATTGCATAGAGAAAGGGGCAGGGCCCAAAAAAACAAAAAGGACATACGTTTTAAAGAAGATTGGAAAACGTTTATTGAATATATGGGCGGAAATTTTGTGCACTTGAAAACACTGGCAGCATTCAGATAAATTCAAGAGTGTAAATACGTTTTGATGGATGTAATAATGGCATACTGAATGGTTTAGTTTTTATAAAATATGCAGGGATTTATGAGGTGTATAATGAACCATGGAAAGAGAAGAAGGGAAGTCATGGATATTTTAGGGATGTTTAAATGAGTATTCTAAATTGTAAAACAGAAAATGTAATAAAAATTATATATATTTATATAAAACAGAAAAGGGTAGGGCCATACTGCTGGCCCCCACCACAGTCTTGTATTGACAGTCTTGCCTTGCCTCCAGCCCCCATGTGATGAGTTCACACCTTTTGCAAGGTACCCCTACATGTGAGCAGCAAAGATGCTTCCTCTTCAGACATCTGCACTTAGTGTAAATAATGGAACCTTACAAAAAATATACTGAGAGTGTGCTAGAACCACATTATTCAACCTTGGGTCCCCAGATGTTGGCCAATGTTGTGCCCTCCAGCTGTTGTGCAACAGCTCCCATCATCCCTCTCTATATAAGATTCCTGGTAAGATCCCTTCTTGTCCCTCTTAAAAAGAATAGACACGGCAATCTTATTAAGGTGAATATAAAAGTAGTTTACTCACATTCATTCAGTTCACAGTTTGATCCCTGAAGGCAGACTTATGTTACAAAAGTACAGTGGTGCCTCGCAAGACGAAATTAATCTGTTCCGTGAGGCTCTTCGTATAGCGGTTTTTTCGTCTTGCGAAGCAAGCCCATTGACAGCTTAGCGGATTAGCGCTATTAGCGGTTTAGCGGCTTTTAGCGATCAGCTGTTAAGCAGTTTATCAGCGGATCAGCTGATAAGCGGCTTAGCGGCTTAGGAAAAGGGGGGGAAGGGGGGAAAAACCTGCAGGAACTAGCAAGACATTTTCGTCTTGCGAAGCAAGCCCATAGGGAAATTCGTTTTGCGAAGCGCCTCCAAAACGGAAAACCCTTTCGTCTAGCGGGTTTTCCGTCTTGCGAGGCGTTCGTCTTGCGGGGCACCACTGTATATTCATATGTGGAACTATCCCATAAGGGAGTTAGTTCCTAAGTGACCGCATAGAGAAAAACAAAAATGGAGAAGAGAGGAGCAAAAGAAGATGGTGTGCTCCTCTTGCTTGCTCTTGTTACCCAGGCAGACTAGGCCAGATTAGACCATGCTCACATCTAGTCACATGCAGAGGAAGTTTGTCCCAGCTCAGGAATGTTGTACTTGACTGCAATGTGTTTTACATCCCACAAATAGGACCTACATAGGGGAGGATGGGAGTCCAGAAGATTCCTTGGAATCTTGTTATGATTTATGTTTGATATATCAGTGTGAAATTTTAAGTTGAAAAACCAAATAAATATTTTTTTAACAAAAATAGTAAATATAATAATCCTTCCTTTGAAACACTAAGGTGTCCCACACTGATACCTTGAGGACCCAGAGGGATCTGGATCGAGAGTCTCCCATAGTATGGTAGTCATAGTGAAGCAAGGAGTCCCAGCACACAGCGTCGACGTAGGCCGATTGCTTCCCTGTGAAGTTGGCGGGAGAGAAGCAACTGATCTGGGAGCCTGGAGGGGAGAACAAGGGGGAAACAGAGCCATTAGCCTCCAGGGCCGTTTCTGCTGGTACTTCATCCAGCTGTTCCATCAAACTGCAGGGAAGGTGGACGCTGCTTCATTCCAGCAGTAGCAGCCTTGTGACTCAAGCAAGCAGATGGTCTTCCTGGTCAATGAGGAGAATGAGTCTGGTTCTCCCAGCAAATACTCCTCCTAATCAAACTGCTCCCCATCATGTAACCCCAACTGTGTTTTTTTCTAAAAAAAAATGTTTAGGGGTACTCTCATTTTGACTCAAGGAAACCACCATTTTATAGTTCAAATCGGGAAAAATAAATACAGTAAATGGACAAAAGTACAAAGATTCACAAAATGTTTAGGGGTATGTGTACCCCTGCGTAACCCCCCCCCCAAAAAAAAAGCACTGGCTGCATTATATTAGCACAACCAGCCTTTGGTGACAGCCAGCCCATGGAGTGACAGTTCCCATGATTGGAAATGTAAGGAAAAAGAAGGCACCTTTTATCATATGTGGTGGAACTGTAAGGTGGTAAAAGGGTGTTGGGAAATGATATATAGTTAGTTGAAAAAAATGTTTTAAATAACCTTTGTTAAAAAGCCTGAAGCCTTCCTTTTAGGAATTCTAGGTGCTGAAATCCCAAAGGAGCAGGAAATGAAAGAGTTTCCATGCCTGAATCTGGTCTGTGGGTCACTAGTTGACCATCTATGATCGGCAGCAGCTAGCAAGTCGATATCTTGCAATGTGGTCCCACTAGCTGTTTCTGTTTACGGTTCCTATCAGCTCCAGATGGCATGGACAACAGATTGAGATTTTCTCCAGGCCATTTTGAAGGTCGAAAAGTGTGGGGGGGGGCATGCTGGGGCAGAAAGAGAGAGGTTGCTTGCTTTAGGGAAGCAGGGGCAGCAACCTCAGGCGAAACAAGAATGTGCTACCCGCACCCAACCCCTCTGCCGCCGCTGTAATGGCCTGCTCTCGCCACACTCGGCGAGAGGGGGAGCGATCTGCAAGGCCTTCCTGCTCATCTTCTCTGCTACAGGGGCCCTACAGATGTGCTTTTACAGCAGAGTAAGGAGAGGAATTAAGGTTGCTAGTACTTCCGCGTGCTACACGAGAACCTACCAAATCTGCAGTTCCCGTACCAATGCATGAACTGAGACAAAGCACTGTCACGCAATTTGCACTTCTAATTTTGAGATGCAATTTCTCCAGCCATAGAATGTGTTCAAAATTGTGTGTACTAGTGAAAAGTGCATGTGAAAATATGATTGATTGATTGAATTTAAATAGCCCCCTATACCTGGAGGTTTCAGAGTGGTTCACAAAAAAGATCACAATATATAAAGTCAAAATAAGAACAATAACCCCCGAAAGAGCCACATTTTAAAAGGGTATAGGATACAGTGAAAATAACACAAAAGTGTGTTCTATTGGTGGGAATTCTGAGTAAACATGTATGCCATTGCATCATTAATCTTTCTGAACTCTGGGCTCCCCTTCTGAATGTATGCTACCTTTTTCACATACAAACCCTTGCTGCAACAAATCGTCAACCATCTGTTCCCCATGCAAAAGGGAATTACAAGGTATTACTCAGCCTAAACAATGGGAAATTGCTTTAGAATCTATACAGAACGTCTCATTGGACCTGAAATTGATACTGAATCAGCAAAAATCAATATTTTCAGTATAATGGATTCTACAACATCTGTGTAAGAAGGCAGTGTCTAACACATAAAGATGTTGGGGGTGTAAGCTGAGAGTTCCCTTTGAGGCATATGATGTAGGTTTTTCCAGTGATATATTCCTTTTGGGATTGAAGTGGTATTGGCAAAATCCTTTATATTTGCAGGTGCCCATGTGACTTTAAATGATACCTCTGTGGTACAGGGCTTAACAGATGGAAAACAAAAGGGGATTTTGCGAGCCCTTGTGGTGGCTAAGACACTTATACTTCCAGCCTGGAATAGTACATATCCATTGTCTCTTACATAGTGGTCCGAGAACCTTACTACACTGGCAACATTTGAACATATTTCATATATAGGAATAAATTCCGTGTGGATTCCTATTTGAATACCTGGAGCTTTTACATTAACTTGCATGCTTCATTTAAGATTTGTGTTCTGGTGGTCACTGTATTCGCAACGTGAAATGATGGTCTATTATTAGTAGTATTATTTGCTTATTGTTTCTCTTTTTCCGTCGTCTCTTTTTCTTCTTTATTTTTTTTTTAAAAATTCTTGTTAAATTCGCAAATTAAAAAAAAAGTTTTTAAATTTGAATTGGACCAGAGTCCTAAGGAAGGGAGATGTATAAATATTTATACAAATGTTTTTTTAATTATCATCTGGTGGTGCCAAAATTTATTGGCTGTAGTTTCCAAAATTTGAATGTAAAATTTCAGAATAAAGTTCGTAGTTCAGATACGAATTTTTATTTTCAAATTTGAGTGCTTTAGGCTTCTTAACATAACTTTGGCAAGTGCTGAATACAGAAGCACACAAGACATGAATAACTAAATAGTATTGCACCCCAACTAACAAATACTAAAATCAAGTATCCCAGTGCATATATAGTCCATAAACAATTTAGTGAATTATCTAGCAAACATCTGAGTGCAGAAAGAACATCTAAAGGTGTTCAACTTTTTGCAGAAATGTTTTTGGAACAAATGAATTTCAGCTTGAGAATAGAGCAGGTTAGATTATGAATATTCGTAATCTTATATATTCATATGAATATTCATAATCTATGGTTCAGAGGCATTTTGGACTAGAGACAGACTAGGGTGCATTTAGTTCCTGTTGTAATCAATGCCACTAAATTTTTCACATCGATTTTAATTCATAGGCCCAAAGTGCAACTAACGCAGAGTGGATACAGCCCAGTGAGAATATATTTTAAGTTGGTTTAACTAGAACCCTGGAACAAACAGTAGCAATAGTAAAGAAAGCAAGTTAACGTACCCGATGAAAATTCCCGCGCAAACGACAGGGACACGAGCAGCAGGGGCAGCCCCACAGTGACGAACTTCACAATGCGGTCACACGAGAGCTCCAAGCGAAGCCCCTTTGCCCTGGAGCCATTCGGATCCGGAAGCAAAGCATCCGAGAGCATATACTCGCCCGCAGTGTGTGCGATCGACATGATACTTTTTGGTTGGGCCAAGCACAGGCAAGAGGAGAGGCAGCTGCTGCGATCGCACTGCTCACAAACGGCATCTAAAAGCTTGACGTTTGCACTTGCCAAACTGAAAGCTTTATTTGCAGAGAATTAAGCACCGGACAGCTGCAAATGACAGCCTTGGATGTTTGCGAAAGGGAAGGGTAATTACAAGGCAAGCCGGTTTCTTACAAAGCAGCGACTGCCGTCGGCCCCAGAAATAGCGCAAGCAGCATCGGGGCGTTGCGATTGCAGGGGACACCGTGTACCTCCATCAACCACAGGCATAGCAAGGCAAGGCTGGGTCCTTGTGGTTTTACATCCCTCTCTCATAAGCAGATGTTATTTCCAGCAAGCATCTGCAGGAATGTGGGGCTGTGGATTTGGTTTTACATCCAGGAACACACAGGGATGTGGGCTTTCAGGGTTAGCTGACTAGTGGAAATCGTGGACCACGCTTGCATTTTCAGAGCACAGCGGTGGCTTAATCACACGCAGGACACCTGCATTCAGGGAGTATTTTTAGCCCTGTGGGATATGCAGTGGGATTGGGAAAGCCCTTTCCATATTTCATATTAAAAGGCAGTTTGTGGATTTTGCAAATCCTATAGCTTCAGGTCTTCAGTAGTAAATTGAAAGCAGGTGATCTGGAGAATTGATCCTTGGGTGGAGAAGATCAGGGGGCCAAATGCCGCCTTCCATCCTCTCTAACTGACCTGTGGGACTCTACCGCAAACACTCTCTTCTCAGACCTCCCTCTGCTTTGCAGGCTCCTTGACTGTTTTTGCCTGGCTGGAATGAGCCTTTTGATGGCTGGATGGGAGGGTAAAGGGGGGATGTTTGAATATGAAGAAATGAGCCTACTGTACAGAGACAAAATTCATATTTGTCCCACCCACCACTTGCACATATGGACGCTGGGTGATTGTTCATAAGGGAATGTGGCTCTCAGGCTGAAAAGGGTTCCCCATCCCTGGGACAGGAGGATAAAATGATAATTTTGATTGAAATATTAGAAAACAGCTCGGTTTCAAACCTTTGCTCTAGCCTGAGGCAGCACTAAGCACTACTACTTAGTATTTGTCATTATCATCCTAGCTACCACCCTA
This sequence comes from Podarcis cretensis, assembly GCF_951804945.1. Taxonomy (NCBI): domain Eukaryota; kingdom Metazoa; phylum Chordata; class Lepidosauria; order Squamata; family Lacertidae; genus Podarcis; species Podarcis cretensis. The sequence goes on along the minus strand of NC_137185.1, from coordinate 32,987,000 downwards.
TAAGGTGCAGAATTATTATTCCACCCTGTTGCAGATGGGGAGACTGAAGCTGAGAAAAGGTGGCTTGTCTGTGGCCATGGCAGAGGGAACAGCTGGGAACTTCCAGATTTCTAGCTTAGTCTCTTAACTGTTCTACCAGCAACTACCAAAGCTAAAGCAATGTCCCAACCTACCCAAACGTCTCTCTTTACCAGTAGAAGTCAATGATGGGCCAGGTGGCTCTAATGCAATTATTTCAACACTTGCAATACCCAGTTAAAACATTTGGAGAGCTCTGCCACTGCCAGCTACATCCAAGCTACACAGGCAGAGATTCATAAGGCTAAGCCATTTGCATTGCTGGCTTCTTGCAATGAGTACAGAGGCACCCATCCCTTCTGAAATATCTACCACTTCCCAGTTCTGGTTAAGACGCTGGTTTTCTTTTTTTTTCTTTTCTTTTTTTTCCGAGATCAAACTCTCCCTCTTTTATTGTTGTCGTTCAATTTGGTTTTTTTTAAAAATGATATTTATTAAAGTTTCCAAATTAAAACATATAAACACAAACAACAATACAAACATACACAGACACAATACTAGAAACATGTATAATTTCAAATCTTATTTCTTAAACCTAATTTCCTCAACCTCCTCGCACCTCCCCCTTCTGTATTCTAATTCCATTTATCTAATCAGCAAATCCATTCCCTTATTTCCCATTATTTTTAATAATTCTGTTCTTTTTCCTTAATCAACGCCCCTGAAAAACCACAAAATTTCAAAACTCATGTCGATTCTAGCCTTCATTGATATTATAGTGTTTGCTTAAATAGTCTTTAAATTTCTTCCAATCTTCTTCCACTGTCTCTTTCTCCTGGTTTCGGATTCTGCCAGTCATCTCCGCCAGTCCCATGTAGTCAATCATCTTCATCTGCCATTCTTCCAGAGTGGGTAGATCTGGTGTCTTCCAATACTTTGCGATAAGAATCCTTGCTGCTGTTGTGGCATACATAAAAAAGTTCTGTCCTTCTTTAACACCACATGGCTAACCATACCCAGGAGGAAGGCCTCTGGTTTCTTCAAGAAGGTATATTTAAATACCTTTTTCATTTCATTATATATCATTTCCCAGAAAGCCTTGATCCTTGGGCATGTCCACCAGAGGTGAAAAAATGTACCTTCATTTTCTTTACATTTCCAACATTTATTATCTGATAAGTGGTAAATTTTTGCAAGCTTGACTGGGGTCATGTACCACCTATAAATCATTTTCATAATATTCTCTCTCAAGGCATTACATGCCGGGAATTTCATGCCTGTGGTCCACAACCTTTCCCAGTCAGCAAACATAATGTTATGACCAATATCTTGTGCCCACTTAATCATAGCTGATTTAACTGTTTCATCCTGCGTATTCCATTTCAACAGCAAGTTATACATTTTTGACAAATTCTTTGTTTTGGATTCTAACAACTCTGTTTCCAATTTTGATTTTTCCACCTGGAAGCCAATTTTCCTATCCAACTTATAAACCTCCAATATTTGATAATAATGAAGCCAGTCTCGCACTTTGTCTTTTAGATTCTCAAAACTTTGCAATTTCCACTTGTTTCCCTCCTGTTCTAAAATTTCACAATATTTTGGCTATTTGGACTCCGTATTAAGTTTTTTCAAAGGTTTTGCCTCCATTGGTGACAGCCACCTTGGAGTTTTGTTCTCCAGCAAATCTTTATATTTAATCCAGACATTATATAATGCTTTCCTGACAATATGATTTTTAAAACCTTTATGAGCCTTAACCTTGTCGTACCACAAGTATGCATGCCACCCAAAAAAGTTGTTGAAACCTTCCAAATCTAAAATGTCAGTGTTCTCAAGCAGCAGCCAGTCTTTTAACCAGCAGAAAGCTGCTGATTCATAGTAAAGTTTCAATTCCGGCAGGGCAAATCCCCCTCTTTCCTTTACATCAGTTAAAATTTTAAATTTTATTCTGGGCTTTTTGCCCTGCCAGATAAATTTAGAAATATCTTGCTGCCAACCCTTGAAACACTGCATCTTGTCCACAATTTGCAATGTCTGGAACAAAAACAACATTCTAGGCAATACATTCATCTTTATAGCTGCTATTCGACCCGACAAGGAGAGCTTCAAATTCGACCAAATTTCTAAATCTTTTTTCACTTGTTTCCAACATTTCTCATAGTTATCTTTAAATAAGTTCAAGTTTTTTGCTGTCATATTAATCCCCAAATATTTAACACTCTTAACCACCGTTAAACCCGTCTCCCTCTGAAACCTCTCTTTCTCAGTTACTGTTAAGTTTTTCTCTAATACCTTAGTTTTCAATTGTTTTCAATTAATTAGTTTTCAATTAATGGTTTTCAATCCGATATTTGCAGCATGTTTCAGTGTCCTACCAAATCTAACCCTCCTGCTCCTGCAAAACTCTCAAGTGTGGAATACCTTTTCCCTAACCTATGCTCTCACCCCTGGTAATCTTTGTCCTGGACATGTACACTGTAGGGTATGAGATGAAGCATGTCCTTGATTTAATCAGGACACTGAATTACATGCCTAATATCAGCACCAGCAAAGATTTTCATAGGAAGCCACAACTGCTGATATTCAAAAACTACTATTAAAAGCACATCTCTTAGAACACTGTTCATCAACTGGTGGGTTGCAGCAGGAACACTACCATTCTGTAAATTGATGCTAGAAGATTAAGAGACGAATTAAAGTTTGGGTTAAAAGTCAGTCCTGAGTCTGAAAAGGTTGAAGATACATTTTTCAGAAGACCAAATCCAAGAACCCTTCAAGGTGCCTTGTAGTTTTAAGAGTTGCATTTTCTGTCCATCCATTAGAACATGTTGCTATTGTTCAACATATCGCTGAAAACACTCTTAGGGTTTTTTCTTTCTTTTCAGAATTACAGCTAACACTTCACTGATGGATTCTGCAGTTCCATGGATCAATTCTGTGTTACTACAGAATATGGCAGTCATCAATATGCCACCTTCCCCCTCACACCTAAAACAAGAAAGCCATGCAAAATTATGCAAGTGGCTGGGATGCTAAATGCTTGAATCTGGTAGCTGCCACTAGAAAGGCATGTTTTGTCTTCGTATTTACAGCCTTAAATGCCACAATTTCTTATTATGTTTGCAACTGTATTGTAGCCACAAGTATCCTATATTTTGTGGTAAACAAAGCACCAGCATGCAAACGTGAACTCAGAAAAAACATTTGGAACTGTTAGGGCTTTGGGGGGATTTTTTTATTGAATTAAACAGCAGTTTAGGAGGAAATGCAAGAATCGAAGAGGCTAGACATGGTGCAGCAGCCAGTCTCCATATTACACTAGGGAAGAGGTTGGAAATTTGTGTCTCTCCCCCCCCCCCCCCCCGCCAGCTCTTATTGGTTCTAAAGCCAGCACAGCATGATTTGAACCCAAGGGCTTCTCAACGTGTAACTGACTTTCATCACTATTACATCAGAACAAACTCCAGACTGAGTCTTTCATCAAAAAATCCCTGTTAAAATTACATCATGCCCATTCAGTCAATTTCTTCCAGCAAGAACGTTGTTTGTACTGGGCTGGGTTTCAGATGCCTCGACTGCTGTCTCCATCACCATGTCTGTCACAGGACTACTGAATCTTCAAAAACCCCTGTCTGAAACCTACTGGGACCCCCGTCTTCACTTCCCATGGCAGCTGAATACAGAGCCTCAGCACTTGCCACAAAGATTCTCTGGACCGATGTAGGCTTCTAGGAGAAGCAAACCTTGCAGTTCCATGGTAAGCCACTTTAGAGTCCAAAAAGCTCTGCACTTAGTGGAATTCCAGGAACTAGGAGGTCAAGGAAATCAAGTTTCTCCAATAAAGCTACACAGGTCATCATTGCTTCGGTTCACTATTTCGTATTTCTGGGAACTCCAGCTTCAGTCGCTGTAAGGAGCGAATGAAGAACAGGGGTGGCTTGCAAACCAAGTGGATTTTATCTTCTTCGCTGCCATTTTTTGCAGGCAGAGTGAGTTGGCAGGCATGGAGGTGAAGTGGCAGGTGGCGAGCTTTGACTTGTTCCAAGCCCAGCCTCTTCAATGCAGCCTTTGGAAGCTTCTGCAAAAAAAGGAGGAAAGAAATGGTTAAATGGTGAATTCCAGGGGCAAGGACCTCTTAACTTTCCACTTTAGATCTCCAAGTGTTGGGAGGTGGAAATGCTCTCTTGAAAAGTGCAAATGATGTAACAAAGTTTTTTCTCAATTTTCTGAGAGATGTTGTTAGAAATCGACCTGGCAAGGGACCAGAATAATGGGTCTTAATGCTTTCTTGGAGATTTTGAGGATCAGGAATGATAAAAAAGAAAAAGGGTGTGCTTAGCCATGATTAGTGGTTGGCCGCTGGGGAGAACTGGACAGTTACAAACAGTTGATTTGTTCACATGGATGCATGGAGTAGAATGTAATGAACATTCTGTGCATTTGGCAATAGATTCTCTTCAAAATTTGCAAGTACAGTGGTACCTCGGGTTACATACGCTTCAGGTTACATACGCTTCAGATTACAGACTCCGCTAACCCAAAAATAGTGCTTCAGGTTAAGAAATTTGCTTCAGGATGAGAACAGAAATCGTGCTCTGGCGGCACGGCGGCAGCAGGAGGCTACATTAGCTAAAGTGGTCTTCAGGTTATGAAGTTTCAGGTTAAGAACGGAGCTCCAGAATGAATTAAATACTTAACCCAAGGTACCACTGTATGCAGCAGATACTTTTCAGATTATACGATGTATAAAAGGAAATAGTTTATGGTTGAAGTGAATTAAAAAAGAACTAAGTTTTTGCAATAACGGTCTGCTCTGTTCTAGCTATTAGTGCTACTCTGTATTTGATCTGTAATAATAACAAAATTAATATTAATATCATAAATGGTACTGCTCCCTCTCCAAACAGATCAATAAATATGCACCTTGACAATTCTAGAAGCACTAGAGACTGCAACATGCAGCAGGCACATGCCAAAGGATGCAGTGAATGCCCAGTTGGATTAGTGCTTCACAACAACTCAGACTAAAAGCTCTTTTTGATTCAGCCATAGCAGTGCTCTACAGATTCCAAGTCGGGATGGCAGCATCTCATCCAAACTCCATGCGGGAAATCTAGGGCTACAGAATCTCCAAGAGTTGACTGTCAAACCTCTACATGAAGACTGCCAGCAATTACCCTTCAGGTAACTGGTTCCAGAGATAAACTGCTCTTCCTGTCAATACATTTCTCCTGATGTTCAGCCAAGATCTACCCTCCCGTAATTTAAGGAGCCTTGTGGAATGGTCTCTCCCTGGGTGTCCTGGCAGGTGTTCAATGTGTTTTAGTGGGTTGTTATTTGTTGCATGCCACCTGGATGACTTCTGGTTAAAGGTGGCATGTAAATATTTTTTTTTAAATAACTACCGTATTTTTCGCTCTATAAGACGCACCAGACCACAAGACGCACCTAGTTTTTGGAGGAGGAAAACAAGGAAAAAAAAATTCTGAATCTCAGAAGCCAGAACAGCAAGAGGGATTGGTTGACCACAAACTTGACATGAGCCAACAGTGTGACGCGGCAGCTAAAAAAGCCAATGCAATTCTGGGCTGCATCAATAGGAGTATAGCATCTAGATCAAGGGAAGTAATAGTGCCACTGTATTCTGCTCTGGTCAGACCTCACCTGGAGTACTGTGTCCAGTTCTGGGCACCACAGTTCAAGAAGGACACTGACAAACTGGAACGTGTCCCAAGGAGGGCAACCAAAATGGTCAAAGGCCTGGAAACGATGCCTTATGAGGAACGGCTAAGGGAGCTGGGCATGTTTAGCCTGGAGAAGAGGAGGTTAAGGGGTGATATGATAGCCATGTTCAAATATATAAAAGGATGTCACACAGAGGAGGGAGAAAGGTTGTTTTCTGCTGCTCCAGAGAAGCGGACACGGAGCAATGGTTCCAAACTACAAGAAAGAAGATTCCACCTAAACATTAGGAAGAACTTCCTGACAGCAAGAGCTGTTCGACAGTGGAATTTGCTGCCAAGGAGTGTGGTGGAGTCTCCTTCTTTGGAGGTCTTTAAGCAGAGGCTTGACAACCATATGTCTGGAGTGCTCTGATGGTGTTTCCTGCTTGGCAGGGGGTTGGACCTGATGGCCCTTGTGGTCTCTTCCAACTCTATGATTCTATGATTCTATGATTGCTACGCAGTGAAAGCAGCAATCCCTCTTGCTGTTCTGGCTTCTGTGATAGCTGCGCAGCCTGCATTCGCTCCATAAGACGCACATACATTTCCCCTTACTTTTTAGGAGGGAGAAAGTGAGTCTTATAGAGCAAAAAATACGGTAAATAGCTCCATCGGGCCTCCTCTCCTACAACTGTCACCTGGTTGCAGTCATTCCATCAGGCTGCCTCAGTGGGAAAGGTGGGAAGCAGGGCTCATTCCATCAGCTTTGCCAAAAGATCAGCTCCATCAGTCACTTCCTGCCCCTCATCTATTTCTATGCCAGATGGTCATTATAACTACTATTTAAGAATTGTGCGATCTGGTTTTTTTAAAAAGAATATAAGTCTGAAGGCAGGGACCGTCTTGTTTTAATGTATTGTATGTAAGCCGCTCTGGCAATCTTTTTGGTTGAAAGGCTGGGTACATATGCTCTAGATAAATAAGTAAGTGAATAATACACTCCTTAGATCTCGCCCTGACTTCTTGGGCAGCAGAGAGCAAGCCCCTGCAGTCTTCTGTGTGACAGCCGTTCACGTAGACCAGGGGTGGACACCTGGCAGCCTATGAATATTTATCTGCATCCAAGTGGTCCTTTCAAAACATCATTGATACACAGTAAAAATTCAGCCAGGTTTATGTAGCCAGTAGCCTGAGGCTACTAGTTCCTGGTAGCCTCCTACCTAAAGCATTTAGTAGCAGGTGCAAAGGGAGTGGTTGTTGGGAATGGACTGGAATTTGAAGCAGATGACAACCACCTCAGGGCAGGAGATCAGTCTACCAAATTGAGACCCCACCCACCATATGGGGGATGAGAATGCAAGCCAGGTTCCTTTCTAGAACTTGGCTGAGGCTTGAATCCTAAGCAAACTTACTTGTGGTTTAAGGACCTTTGGCCATTATGAGCCATACTTCCAAGTAGGGTTCGAGATTCAACCAGTCCACTATTTGTAAAAACCGAATGTTTGGCGCTGTGGGTAAAAGCCTCAGCGCCTAGGGCTTGCCGATCGGAAGGTCGGCGGTTCGAATCCCCGCGGCGGGGTGCGCTCCCGCTGCTCGGTCCCAGCGCCTGCCAACCTAGCAGTTCGAAAGCACCCCCGGGTGCAAGTAGATAAATAGGGACCGCTTACTGGCGGGAAGGTAAACGGCGTTTCCGTGTGCTGCACTGGCTCGCCAGATGCAGCTTTGTCACGCTGGCCACGTGACCCGGAAGTGTCTCCGGACAGCGCTGGCCCCCGGCCTCTTGAGTGAGATGGGCGCACCAACCCCAGAGTCTGTCAAGACTGGCCCGTACGGGCAGGGGTAGCTTTACCTTTACCTTTAATGTTTTCACAGCACTCAAAAGATCATACATAAACTAATTTGATACTTATGAGAAGTTAAAAAACTGATGATTGTTCACAATAATAGTTTATCCAAAGTAAAACATTGCATGTAATTCTCATAACATTACCACATATTTTAAGTCATTTCTGATTTAATACAGTGGTACCTCTGGTTACAAACTTAATTCATTCAGGAGATCCGCTCTTAACCTGAAACCGTTCTTAACCTGAAGCACCACTTTAGCTAATGGGGACTCCCGCTGCCGCCATGTGGCCACTGCACAATTTCTGTTCTCATCCTGAGGTAAAGTTCTTAACCCGAGGTACTACTTTTGGGTTAGCGGAGTCTGTAACCCGAAGTGTTTGTAACCCAAGTGGCTTAGCGGCTTAGAAAAAGGGGGGGGGGAGGGGAAAAAACCCGCAGGAACTCGCAAGACATTTTCGTCTTGCGAAGCAAGCCCATAGGGAAATTCGTTTTGCGAAGCGCCTCCAAAACGGAAAACCCTTTCGTCTAGCGGGTTTTCCGTCTTGCAAGGCGTTCGTCTTGCGGGGCACCACTGTAATCTGTTGTATGGGTTGATCTTGCTGAACAATACTTAGAGACAACTATAATTAAGCAGTATATAATTGAAGTAAGTTAAGCACATAGTAATACTACATAAGGTTTTTTTTTAAAAAAAATGTGAACAATTTGCTGAACAGTTCTTCTCTTTCACTTTGAACTTGAAATGTCAGGGTCAGCCTACACTTGTCCAAAAAAGGGGTAGGGGAGGAAAGGGGAAAAAATAAAATTTAAGTAAACACCCCTTGTTAAAAACAGTCCTGATAAGTAGGCAGGACTGTTCAAGGATAAAGGAACACCTGCCAATATCTGACCAGTGTGCCAATCTAATTTACAAGTAAGCAACATAGGGACGCGGGTGGCGCTGTGGGTTAAAACCTCAGTGCCTAGGGCTTGCTGATCGCATGGTCGGCGGTTTGAATCCCCGCGGCGGGGTGAGCTCCCGTCTTTTGGTCCCAGCTCCTGACCACCTAGCAGTTCGAAAGCACCCCTAAGTGCAAGTAGATAAATAGGTACCGCTTTATAGCGGGAAGGTAAACGGCGTTTCTGTGTGCTGCACTGGTGCTGGCTCGCCAGAGCAGCTTCGTCACGCTGGCCACATGACCCGGAAGTGTCTCCGGACAGCGCTGGCCCCCGGCCTCTTGAGTGAGATGGGCGCACAACCCTAGAGTCGGACACGACTGGCCCGTACGGGCAGGGGTACCTTTACCTTTAAGCATAGGTGTACATTGACAGCAGAGGCATAAGAGGCCCTTATTTCATTCCACTGTCTTCTTTCACTGAAGAAGCTCCGTTCATCATGCTTCTCTTACCTGTGGTGCAAGCTTATTCCAATGGGAGTATTTATGGTCTCCAAGGATTGGACAGCCTAAGCCATAGGCCAAGTGGACTCTGATTTGGTGCTTCACTCCTACGTACAGGGGGAAGGCAAAGAGAAAAAATTAAGCACACATGCATACAAAGCCACAACCACCAATACACCCGTCTGCTCATTCTTAGCAATGGGCTGTCCATACTGAGTTCCATTTGCAGTTTGCTAGAAATGGAGGAGGAAGGAGGAGAGAAAGGGCGGCTCCACTCATCTACCTCTGACATGAAGCCCCCAAAGGGAATGCCGTTCCTGCACCACTATCATAGTATGAACAAATCGCTGGCCGTTAAATTAAAAGCTTATAATTCAAGTGGCACATTCATGCCTTCCTTTTTCAAACAGCAGCCTGTATTTCCTACATGTACTTCAGCAGTAATATGCTTTTCTGTTTGCACAAACTCTCAAAGAACAGCAGGGCTTCGCCCTGAAAAGCAACATGAGTCATTTCAATAAATAAAATAAAATATACTCCTGCATGGGTAAACACTACTGTATGCTCCACCAGAAGATTTCAAGATGACCAAACTTGCTCTGCACTCAATTGCACAGAACAAGGGGCAAATAATAATAATAATTTTTAAATGCCCAAATAAAAAAAACTGCCAGGCTTAGAGATGCTCAGGAAGGCTTTTAAGTACTCAGTGCTGATGGCATCACTCTGCAGAAGTTCCTGAGGCCTTACCTGTGACCGGGTGCAGTTCAAGGAGGGAACAAGAGGAGGAGCTACTCAGCACTCGGTACTGGGTCACGGCCATACTGGCATCTCTGTGCTTCCGGACTTTGAACATATTCCCATCCTCAGAGGACACGCGATAGTTTGGCGCAAGTGTCATCTAAGCCAAAGAGAGATAAATAGATGTATCACGCCATAGAGGTCCATCACTCATTATCCACCTCCCAGCACTTTGTCACTGAAGGATCAGGCAGCGTCAGTGAATAGAAGGGCCTTTTACCAGTTGTAGCTGGTGCAAAGTTATGGCTGCTCCTGGACTGGGAGAGTATGACCCTAGTAGTTCAGGCACTGGTGACTTCATGACTGGTTTACTGGCATGTGGAGCTTCTCTTGAGCTTCACCTCTGCTCAGAGACCTGCACTGGTTGTGCATTTGCTACTGGCTAAATTCAAGGTGTAACTATTACCATATAAAACTCTTAACAGCTTGGGAATTTGCAGAATCCCCTTACTACTCTATATAAAAAGGTAAAAGGTAAAGGACCCCTGGAAAGTTAAATCCAGTCAAAGGTGAATATGGGGTTGCGGCACTCATCTTGCTTTCAGGCCAAGGGAGCCAGTGTTTGTCCAGAAACAAGCTTTCCGGGTCATGTGGCCAGCATGACTAAACTGTGATGGAAACCAGAGCGCACAGAAACACTATTTACCTTCCTGCCACAGCGGTACCTATTTATCTACTTGCACTGGTATGCTTTTGAACTGCTAGACTGGCAGAAGCTGGGACAGAGCAACGGGAGCTCACCCCATTGTGGGGATTTGAACCACCGACCTTCTGATCAGCAAGCCCAAGAGGCACAGTGGTTTAGACCACAACGCCACCCGTGTCCCTATATGTGCCCACCTGACTGCCATGATTTGCGGAACTGGAACTGGAAAGCTGTTGCAAATCCAACTCATGCACTGCGTTGAATTTCCCAGGAATAAAGCTTAAATAATAAATCAGTGCCTTGGTGCTTGAGAGAACTGGAAAGCATCAGAAAGCCCTCCTGGAAATGGTGTCAAGACATTGCTGACAGGAAGCAAACTCACTTTATAGTGCAATTGGTTGCCCTCGGCTTCCTTCTCCATGATGGGAATATCCACCACTCCCTCTGCTGGCTTTGGTTCTCCAATGCAGATTGCCCTACCAAGATAACAAGTGATGAACAGTGCCATATTTCAGCTTGTTACAGCCATCAACTCTCCTTTCAAGAGGGAAAGAAAATGAATTCAGCCCTTCATTAACAGACATTGTGCCAGAGATGCAGTTCTGAAGGGGCTACTGGCTTATAAGAAGTCAAAGTTTCTATTAAAGTTGAAGGTGGGAGTTGGGAAGAGTATATGAACCCCAGTAATGTGTCTCATACCAGTATTTTTTCTCCACCTGTCGGGTTTTGAAGAGCTGTTGGATCTGGTGTGCGGTGTCCTCATCGCGGGCAAGCACCATCACTCCAGTTGTTTCTTTATCCAGCCGGTGACAGATATGAAGGGGTTCAGCTTTCATGCCATCCAACATCTTTGCCAGTACTGGCAGCACATCAGTGATGCACATTTTTACCTTGGGGCCACCTGGAAGGAAAGCAGAAACAGCCTTGATCACATTACCTCCAAAGAGCAATTTCTTTTCCCTTCGCAACTTCACCTGCAATGTGTGAACACACCAATATCATAGATTTAAAAGGATAATTTTCCTGAAGCTCAGATTCTCACAAGCATCTCCTAAGCAAATTGGAAAGACTGCTGGATGTCCACATAATCACACACTCATCTGTTCAATTATAGCCAGAAGCCAAAAGCTGTTACTTGAATACCAAGAAAGAGTGTGCAAATACCCCAACTGTATATGGGGAAATTGAGACGTGCTGTATTTGCTTTGTTCTCCTTTGTCTCTCTTCCCTAGTAGAAAAAAATAGATTTTTTTGTGTGGGGGGGATTAACCCCACACCCTATTGCATTTCCCCAGGAAGGAGATAGTCACATACCACAGTTGCTGCCTCTGTAGTGTGTACCTTTCCAGTAGAAGTAGAAAAGACTTACACAAGAGAAACACCTCCTGAATTATTATTTGCAAGCTGGTCTGTGTAGCACTCAGAACACAGGTGGCAATGGCAGAGGCAGCTCCAACATGTACATGGAGCATTGAGGTTTCATTGTTTATAATGTAGAAGGAATGACTCTCTGGGAAGACTAAAGTTAATAAGACACTAGTCCGGCAATCTGGGAATCTCTTAAGCAGAGGACGATGAGAGAAAACTATCCTTTTGTCATCCCCTCACCCACAACATCTAATTCAGAAGGTTATACTGCCTCTCAGTATCACTGAGAGTAGGGTAACTAGGATTCTGCTCCACAGGATGAATTCACATTTAACCTGGGTACAAGACAGGGATGTCCTCTTTCGCCATTATTATTTATATTGGTCTTGGAGGTTTTCTTGAGTTCAAATAGGCAAAATGAACTAATAAAAGGGGTGACAGTAGGTCAGAATGAATATAAGGTTAAAGCCTTTGCAGATGATCTGGTGATAACGATAGAAGAACCGACAAAAGGCGTAAATGAAGTTTTGGAGGAGATTGAACAATTTGGGAAAGTGGCAGGGTTCATATTAAATATGAAAAAAACTAAAATAATTGCAAAAAATATGGATCAAAGTGCGTTAGAAGCAATACAACAACAAACAGGGATTGATGTGGTGAAGAAAGTGAAATATTTGGGAATATGGCTAACTTCTAAAAATATTGACTCATTTCAAAATAATTATATGCCGGTGTGGAACGGAATTAAAAAAGACCTGGAGGTGTGGGGACGGTTGAAACTATCTTTTTGGGGTAGAATTTCAACGATTAAAATGAGCGTACTGCCAAAGATGTTATTTTTATTTCAGGCCATTCCAATAATCAAGGGGACAATGATTTTTAAAGAGTGGAAAAGAGTAATTTCGAGATATATCTGGCAGGGTAAAAAGCCGAGAATTCAATTTAAGTTATTAACAGATGCAAAGGAAAGAGGAGGCTTTGCTCTGCCAGACTTGAAATTATACTATGAAGCGTCATGTCTCTGTTGGTTGAAAGAATGGATAAAACTAGAAAATACAGGATTATTAGATCTGGAAGGATTTGATAACAGATTTGGATGGCATGCGTACTTATGTTGTGAGAAAAAGAAAAATCATAAAGGTTTTGAGAACCACATCTTCCGGAGATCTTTAATTGAAATATGGGATAGATATAAAAATATATTAGAACCAAGAGTCCCACACTGGTTCTCCCCGTTAGAGGTTATGAGTGTAAAGAAAATCAATATGAGAGGGAATTGGGTGACATATGGAGAGTTGATAACTAAAGAAGGAGAAAAGTGAAAAATGAAGCCATATGAACAAGTTAAAAAACATGTATTTGATTGGCTGCATTACTTTCAAGTGAATGAAATGTTTAAAAAGGATCTTAAAGAGAGTGGATATATAGAAAAAGATTCAAAATTTCAAATAGAAATAATTAATAATGATTGTAAGATATTGTCAAAAATGTATAAAATGTTGTTGGAATGGCATACGATGGATGAGGAAGTTAAGTCGGTTATGATACATTGGGCCAGAGATTTTGGATATAATATACAATTGGAAGATTAGGTGAAAGTATGGAAAGAAAACATAAAATCTACAGCATGTACTGCGTTAAAGGAAAATGTTATGAAAATGGTTTATAGATGGTATATTACACCGGTTAAGTTAGCGAAAATGTTTAAAACATGTAACAAGTGTTGGAAATGTAAAGAAAAAGAAGTTACTTTCTATCATATGTGGTGGGAATGTAAGAAAGTGAAGGGTTTCTGGGAGATGATATATAATGAAATGAAGAAGATGCTGAAATATACATTTGTAAAGAAACCAGAAGCCTTTCTTTTAGGAATAACGGGAAATGAAATAAATAGAAAGGATTGTAAACTTTTCCAATATGCAGTTACAGCGGCAAGAATATTAATGGCCCAAAAATGGAAACAGGAGGAACTACTGACCCTGGAAGAATGGAAAATGAAACTGATGGACTATGCAGAACTTGACAAATTAACTGGGAAGATCAGATATCAACGAGACCAGAAGTTCATCGAGAACTGGGGGAAATTTACAGAGTATCTGAAAAGTATATGTGACGAGCAAACAACGCTAGTTGGATTTAAAGCTCTGTAAAAGTTTGAGGAGTATTGTAAAAAAGAAAATATGATAGGGAGGGTATATCAAAAGGCAATATTAAATTTAGGGAATGTGTAACAAAAATTTAACTACGGATGATTGACAGAGAAGCTGATGGAAGTCTAAAAGATGAAATTTGTGAAAATTGTGTGATATAGTGATATTTGTATAATTGCATTGAAAATTTAATAAAAATATTATTTAAAAAAAAATCACATTTAACCTGTTGAAGAGCCAGTACAGACCTCAAAAACAAATAAAAGCAATGAATCTGATTAAGTCATAGAGAAAGAGATATCTGGATAGCTAGCAGGGCTCTTTGCAATGAGGAACCTGTGGTCCTCTAGATGTTTCTGGATGACAACCTCTGACTGCCATGCTGACTGAGGCCGATGGGAGCTGAAGCCCAACAACATCTGAAGGGCCACAGCTCCTACACCCTTTCTTTATAACTACCAATCCACTATAACAGTCTTTCAGTAACATTCTGAATCACACTGCTCATTCTTCTCACCATGAACAGGAAGGCCATAAGGTTTGTTAATCACCACAATCTCTTTGTTCTGGTAGAGGATTCCATTTTTTAGTGCCTTGGCCAACACATTAGGATGAACCCGCTGCAACTGCTTCGTTAGCTGAGCAAGTTCTTGCACCCGCCGTGATACTCTGTCTTTAGGAACCTTTGAAGGACCAGGGAAGAAAGAACAAAGTAGTTCATCAATCCTTTATAGTATCATTTCTGGTGTCACAAAATATGTATACTGAAAAGGATATACCAAGAGCTCTGGCCAAAAGTTTCAATACAAGGAATAATTCCTACTCGAGAGTTGGAAAGAAAAACGTGTATATTCTGCTAAGAATAACAGTTTTATACTAATAGTAAATTTGAATACAACGTATATGTGCGGCAGTTTTGAAATAATAGTAAATTTAAACACAACGTTTAAGTGCAGAAATAATGTAGTTTCAAATATGCAGTGATATAGTATAAAGGTACATAAAATGCCAATACACAACAATTGTTTTATACAAGTCTCAATGGCAGTCAAAAAGTCCATGTTATATAAAGTCGTAATAAAGAATCAAATAGGGCCAAAAAGAAGTATCCGGAGTATGAATAGATGTATGACTCAGTAGTGGAGACCAGGACAGGGCCCTGTTTCGTAGTAAATGCCTTCTTCAGCTGGTAATATCAAATAATATGTCAATCAAGTAAGTGGTTTTTAAAAAGGTAAGAATGGAAACTACTGATGAAAAAATACACTAGATCTCTCTCTCTATACACAAACACATACACACACACCCTAATTGCTAAGAAAATAGCACTGCAACTGGAAATCATAAATCTCTGCCACCACCTTGCAACAAGCAAGTCAATTAAAGCTGTGGAAGAAGAGGTGGAATGTTTGTTTATTTTCCCTCTGGCCATTTCCCCACAACAAAAAACCCTCCCTGTAAGGTGCTTTCCCCATGCGGGTGGAAAAGCATGGTGGTGGTCTTTCAGAAAAGCAGGCACTGCAGGAAAGGAAAAACAGCCTCTACTTGTGGATTCCACCACTCAAGCTAATTGAGCGTTCTATCAGGTTACAGCAGCAGGAGAGATGGGAGTTCAGGCCCCTCCACTAAAACTGTTGAAAGATCAGCTCTATTAGGCTCCTCCTCTCCGTGAGCATTTTAAGAAACAAAATCTAACTTTAACAAAAACCATAAGAAGCTGTCTTTATGAAGATAACACCAGACATATGCCAACTTGGTCCCTGGTCACTGTACGCTTATGCCACGATGAACTTGTGTGACTTTTAGCTGGAACACAGGAAGCTGCTTTATATAGAATCAGGACATTGCCAGCATTGCCTGCACCGACTGGCAGCGGCTCCCAAGAGTTTCGGACAGGGTACATTCTCAGCAGCCACAATGACCTAAGTAGAACTGGATTTTTTTTTTAAAGAGAAAGGATATGCTACCCCAAGCAATACCACATGTAGGAAGGTATAAAACAGGAGTCTGCATGCAGTCACATCGTATTGTTTTACGAAAGTTGCCTTCAGCTTAAAATAATTTACTTTGTTAGCTATATATTTTGCTTCCCCCACGCCCCATCAAGGCAGCAATAAGGCGGGGTGTGTGTGATAAATGATGACATAAATTATCATACATAACAATTTAACTACAAAAGTTAAATTCAATGTTACAAACAAAACCTATGTTTAGGTTTTGCCAGGAGCTTGAGTGTTTACACGATATAGAAGTATAAAGATTGATTATTTAGGAGACCACTGTAAGCAGATGAAAACATTAGCAGGAGATTAATCTCACTTGTAATGTAGCAACCACTATGGACAATATAGAGAGATACAAAACATGGTCATGAAATAATATGCAGTTGAAAATGTTGTCAAAAAGACCCATGGAGGGGGTTGCTGGGAAGTCTGGATATTCAGAGAAATCTCTAAATGTGGATATGTACTTGGTATTGTTGTAACTTTACGCCTGTAAAATCAAATAAAAAAGGCTTTCAAAAGAAAGAATAGAAGTAAAGGTTGGGAGTTCCAACCTCAAATTGCACACAAGTGCATATGGAACAAAACCCCAACCCCTTTAAGTGCTGCTGAAGAATGCTGCATGCTGGGAAGTGTAGTCTTTCCTTCCCGGCGCAATGCACTCTGGGAAATAGAGTCCCAACTGACCAACGGACTCACCACGGCCTGCTTTTTTTTCTGCTCCTGCTTCTCGGCTCGTATTTTCTCCGCCAGCTGCTGGGCGCTGAGAGGGGCGGCCGCGACCTGGCTGTGAGAAAAGGCCCGCCGGCCTGCTTTCCAAACGAGTCGCAGAGCGCGACGAGGGGCGCCACCCTGAGCCGCCATCTTGTTTAGGGCTGTCCGAAAAAAGCAAACGGAGCCCGGATGTGGGCGTGGCCTGCGCCGCCCTCTCCTTTCGCTCGCGCGCTACCACGGCGGCAAACCAAGCAGGGCAGGGCATTAGAAGAGGTTCCGGCCAATCTCGAGCAAGCCCCCCCCCTTCCTCTCCAATGAGATAGCCGTGCGGCGTTCTCCGTATCCAATGAAAAGCAGTCCTTACGTGCAGTGGGTGGGAGAAGAATGTTGGCGCACCAATGAAAGATGGCGGAACGGGAGCGGGCCAATCATGGAAAGAGGGCGGAGCTTGCTATTTCCTTTTCGGTTTGAACAACGGCAGTTGTGCGGCGGAGTAACCGTCGCCGCGCGAGGGGAGAAGGAGTCGGAGCCGGCGGCAGCAGCAGCAGCAGCGATCAGGTATTAAGCGAAGGGCGCAGGACGGTAGAAAGCGCACGTGGCCGGTCGTGGAAGATGCGCGCGCATTCGTTTCTGGCCGGGCCTTGTCCTCTCTCATCCCCTCCCTTCCTTTTTAAAATTCTCACAAGAACTTTGTGAGATAGGCTAGGCTGGTTGGTTCAGGGGTCGTCCACGGAGCTTCGTCGCGAAGGGGGGTTTGAACGGTAGCTTCCTATCCCTGCCTCTGGTACTCTAACCCAGGGTGGGGAATCTGTGGCTCTGCAGTTGTTGGTACTCCAGCCATGGGGATGCGGGGGGGGGGGAGCTGACCCCTCCCCCCCTGAATCAAGTAAATAAAAATATATATGCTTAACTAAAAGTCGAAATAAATCAGAATATTTGAAATCGAAATGATCTCTGGGGTCACTGGGAGGATGTTGGGAATCCCAGCCAAATGGGTGGGGTATAAATAATGAATTATTATTATTATTATGGTAGTAGTAGTAGTAGTAGGGACGCAGGTGGCGCTGTGGGTTAAAGCCTCAGCGCCTAGGGCTTGCCGATCGAAAGGTTGGCGGTTCGAATCCCTGCGGCGGGGTGCGCTCCCGCTGCTCGGTCCCAGCGCCTGCCAACCTAGCAGTTCGAAAGCACCTCCGGGTGCAAGTAGATAAATAGGGACCGCTTACCAGCGGGAAGGTAAACGGCGTTTCCGTGTGCGGCTCTGGCTCGCCAGAGCAGCGATGTCACGCTGGCCACGTGACCCGGAAGTGTCTCCGGACAGCGCTGGCCCCCGGCCTCTTGAGTGAGATGGGCGCACCAACCCCAGAGTCTGTCAAGACTGGCCCGTACGGGCAGGGGTACCTTTACCTTTTAGTAGTAGTAGTAGAAGACAGGAGTGCCTGGCGTGCTCTGGTCCAGTGTTTCCCAACCTTGGGCGTCCAGCTGTTTTTGGACTACAACTCCCATCATCCCTAGCTAGCAAGACCAGTGGTCAGGGATGATGGAAATTGTAGTTCAAAAACAGCTGGAGGCCCAAGGTTGGGAAACACCGCCTGGTCCATGGGGTCACGAAGAGTCAGAAACGACTAAACAACAAGAAGTAGTATTTATTATTACATTGGTTCCCAGTACGTTTCCAAGCACAATTCAAAGTGCTGATGCTGACATTTAAAGCCCTAAGTGGCCTCGGCCCAGTATACCTAAAGGAGCATCTCCATCTCCATCGTTCAGCCCAGACACTGAGGTCCAGCTCTGAGGGCTTTCTGGTGGTTCCCTCCCTGTGAGAAGTGAGGTTACAGGGAACCAGGCAGAGGGCCTTCTCAGTAGTGGCGCCCGCCCTGTGGAACGCCCTCCGGTAAGATGTCAAGGAATTAAACAACTATCTGACTTTCAGAAGACATCTGAAGGCAGCCCTGTTTAGGGAAGTTTTTAAAGTTTGAAGTTTTATTCTGTTTTTAGTGTTCTGCCAGGAGCTGCCCAGAGTGGCTGGAGAAACCCAGCCAGATGGTCAGGGTATAAATAATAAATTTATTATTACTACAGTGGTACCTCTGGTTACGTACTTAGTTCGTTCCGGAGGTCCGTTCTTAACATGAAACTGTTCTTAACCTGAAGCACCACTTTAGCTAATGTGGGCTGCCGCTGCGCAATTTCTGTTCTCATCCTGAAGCAAAGTTCTTAAACCGAGGTACTATTTCTGGGTTAGTGGAGTCTGTAACCTGAAGCGTATGTAACCCGAGGTACCACTGTATTATTAGCAACCAGATTGAGTGGTAGACAAGGCAAACAGAGGAGGATGACAGGTGCCTGCCCCCCAAAATACCCCAAACTATATATCATGGCTTTGCTCAGGACTCCAGCTGCCATAATCTTTGATGGGTGGATGAGAGATGGAGCACAGCATCACCCCAAGAGCCACAGGGTCTCCATCCTTTCTCTAGTACCACACTGACCGCAGCATTAGCTCTGTACCTTTTTTTTTTAATTAAAAAAAAGCCTTCCGTTTCCAACCTAGATCCCATCAGCACTCTGCAATGTAAGCAGCATTGTACTGCTGCAAACACTCATTGCTTCTTCCAAAGAAGCCTCTCCTGGGAACTGTAGTTTGCCAAGGGTGCTGAGAAGCTGCTAGGAGACGCCGGTTCCCCTCAAAGAGCAACATTGCTCAGAATACCTTGGGAAGAGAAGCCCAACACTGCAAGCTGGAACAAACCCTATGCTCTCAGATTTTACGTACGCTAACTATTTAAAGGGATGTCAAAAGAAGACGCAGGTGGCGCTGTGGGTTAAAGCCTCAGCGCCTAGGGCTTGCCGATCGAAAGGTCGGCGGTTCGAATCCCTGCGGCGGGGTGCGCTCCTGCTGCTCGGTCCCAGCGCCTGCCAACCTAGCAGTTCGAAAGCACCTCCAGGTGCAAGTAGATAAATAGGGACCGCTTACCAGCGGGAAGGTAAACGGCGTTTCCGTGTGCGGCTCTGGCTCTGGCCAGAGCAGCGATGTCACGCTGGCCACGTGACCCGGAAGTGTCTCCGGACAGCGCTGGCCCCTGGCCTCTTAAGTGAGATGGGCGCACAACCCCAGAGTCTGTCAAGACTGGCCCGTATGGGCAGGGGTACCTTTACCTTTACAAAAGAAAATTAGTGGTTCTTTTAAGACCCACTAAAAATAGAAACAGTGGGTTTAAATTACAGTAAGGTAAGCTTTAAACTAAAGCTGCAATCTTAAAATATATTTCCTTACGAACAACTTCCACTAAATTCAATGGGCTTAGTTCCAATTAAACTTCTGTAGGATTGTGGCCCCAATGTAAACTGGCATTGGAATAAGTTATACTGGTAAACTGCAGTAGAAAGGGATTGACCAGACGGCATGGTGCCAAATCAATGCAATAATAATAATAACTTTATTGTCATTGTACAACCTGTGTACAGTGAAGTAATACATACAAATGATCTTTTTCATGTGAATTTTAACTAAAGTAACTATTGAATGGCTGCTATGCTTTCTAATAGGCCACAACATATCTGCTCATCACATCCCTGACTAGTGGAACTGTTCTTTCTCTTTTTCTGAGGTCCTAGTAACCTAGTTAGTCCAGCTTTTCCTAGTTTTTATTTTGCTCCTTTGTTCCTATCACTTCATCCATATGGAAGAGCAGGATGAAGCTGAACATAAGGAAGTGTAGAAAGAGGTGAGTCCCAACCTAAAGACGCTACTACTTGTTTATTCTTGTAAATAAAAAAAGGTACCACACCCAGCTCCGTTGATATGACAAGGCTGATTCACATACCAGCTCGTGATGTGGTGGCCATATAAGAAGACCCTAATCTGGGGCCACTTACTCCTCTCCATAGTTACCCGCCTGGTTTATAGATTTGTTTTGGCAATGATTAATTGCTTACAACTGTTGTAAGAGCTATAAATGCTTTCAGTGGTTGTAGCAGTAGGAAGAGAATGTGGAGCTAATAAAGAGATTTGCCTGTATTTTGAAAACAATTTCACACCTGCTTTATGCTATTATTTTTAAAAAAAGGTTTATTTCTTAAATGCAAAGCATTTAGTGGTATGCCTGTGTTCTTAAAAAGAACAAAAGTAAATAAGGATCCCAATAGGTTTGCATGAAAAGAGATCTGGAGATATCTGCTTGGAGATAAGAGATGGTGTGGAAACTTCAGTCTGAACTCGTACAGACTCTCTTTGCAGCTTGTTCTGGAACATCGTTGTCTGTCTCCACACTTTTGCTGTGGCTGCTCTTAACTTCCATCTCTTCATCTGATTCCTTTTCAGAGTGCTTTGTTTTCTTAAGGTGTGGAAGTTCAATGCGTCCTCTACGCACAAAGTAACTGATGCGAGACTCCAACCCTTCACATTTGGGGCGATCCATTAATGGCTTGTAGTTTCGGGCTTTTGCTCCCTCGATTAAGGCACTGATCTGATTGTGGACCGGGGGCTTCAGCTCTCCCCACCGAATTGTGCCGTTGCTTGAACCTGAAAACATAACAAGTGCCAACGGGTCAACAAGTCCTGTGTAGCATATTATTATTCACCAGTTGCTTCTATCCACTTTTAAATTACCCAGTTCTGTATCCATATATGTAATCACTAGAATAGTGCCTTAGAGCCACACTCATATTTAGCAACAGTGAATACTGTTAGAATTCTACAGAACTATGCATCTCCTACCTGTCTCTGCAGGCATCTCAGCAAAATCAAGCCCTTTTAACATGCTACGCAGCATATGAGTTTTAACAGCATGGTTGGCCCAAAGCTGCTGTAAATGAGTGACATTAAACTCCTGGACATTGCGATCATAGATCCACTGGATATTTTCAAATTCACAGTCATACAAAACCAGAGGAAATTCCACTGCCATGCTACAAGAAAAGGAGAAGATAAGGTGTTAAGGAGCTTAAATCAGATGCCTGTGACTTAAAACAGGGAAGTACATGCATAAGACTGAGTAACAATCTGATGTGAAACAAAGCAGTGATTAATCTTTATAATGTTGGATTCCCATACATGTAAGGCAATTGGTGTTGATCTTTCTGTGCCAGTAACGGGAGTGCAGTTTTTAGTGCACACTAATGCACATCTACAGCTTCCCTTTCCACCCGCTCTTCAGCATCTTGATGTGGTTTTGCCTGCAGTCCAATTGTATTATGGAGCAATGGCACTGGAAAAGCTACACTTAAGAGCTACAGAAATCCCAATTATGTTTGCCAGGACTTTGCTAAAGACTGGCATGCATTTTCATAAGCAAGACTATGTCATTGGGAGTGATGCAGCAATACACTGGTTAGACTTTAAGGTACCACAGCGGTATGGTGATGGCTCAGAGCTCAGTGGCAGAACACAGGCCTTGCATACAAAAGGTCCCAGGTTCAATCGCTATAACCTCTGATTAAAAACGGCTCTCTGATATTAGGTCTAGGAAAGACCTCTGCCCAAGATTTGCATCCACTGCTAATGAGTAAAATAAACTTGTTTCACATCTAACACAAATATTATACTGGCTATATAATATATAGAGGGACGCAGGTGGCGCTGTGGGTTAAAGCCTCAGCGCCTAGGACTTGCCGATCGAAAGGTCGGCGGTCCGAATCCCTGCGGCGGGGTGCGCTCCCGCTGCTCGGTCCCAGCGCCTGCCAACCTAGCAGTTCGAAAGCACCTCCGGGTGCAAGTAGATAAATAGGGACTGCTTACCAGCGGGAAGGTAAACGGCGTTTCCGTGTGCGGCTCTGGCTCGCCAGAGCAGCGATGTCACGCTGGCCACGTGACCCGGAAGTGTCTCCGGACAGCGCTGGCCCCTGGCCTCTTAAGTGAGATGGGCGCACAACCCCAGAGTCTGTCAAGACTGGCCTGTACGGGCAGGGGTACCTTTTACCTTTACCTATATAATATATATTAATTTCTTTGCAAAGTCATACCTGTATTGTGGTTTTCGAGGGTTGTTCTCTACATCCAGCAGCACATCGATAATCTCTGGCTTTTCCATCCTTTGTCCAATCAGGAAGAGAATAGCCATCATGCAGCGGACCTGGTGGTAGAGGAATGCTTGGCCTGTCACTTCAAACAGGTACATTTGGAAAGAGTTGTGCAGCTCGGCATCCTCTGCCCTAGCCACAGGCTTCACCTCTGCAGTAAGAATTGTCCGTTGAAAGTTGATTACACCATTGGCTACATCCATCTTGCATAGATTACGAAAATCATGGGTCCCCACGAGCTTCTGAGCTGCAGTATTCATGAGAGCTACATCTAGATCAGCACGAGGGAAGAAATAGTGATAGGTCCTTTTGAGGCAACTAAACCTAGCACTGAAGCTGGGATCTACTGGGGCCCAAGCCAGTACCCGTATGTCATGAGGGAGCACTTGATTCAATATGTGTGTGTAGCGGATCTCCTCTGCAGTATTTGTGGCTGTGTCCTTCGTTGCACCCTTGGGTTTATTTACTGCTTTATCCTTTGACAGGTTTGAGCGGAGATCTAGGGAGATCACCTGAAACATTGGAGAAGGATAATATGGAGTAAAATATGCAAAAACAACACTATGGACAGTATCCGATGCCCTTATTCCATTACACTAGTGCAACGGAACTCCACACCCCCCCATGGGCACTTGCACCATCCCCAATCCTTGCGCAAACTGTACAACTGACATAGCAATACTTTGGATACAAACCTAAGGGTTAGATCCCAAGTTAGCCATACTTGGAGTAGACCCATTAAAATTAAAGGACGTGAATAAATTAGGTCCATTAATTTCAGTGTGTCTGCTCTGAGTCAAACATAGCTGAATACACCTCTACTTTTTAAATTGTTTTTTTTTTTAACGGAATCAATGAGAATTCTCCAAATATGATGGTGTTGGTGTAGGTTCCTCAATGACTATTTGGACCTGAACTGATCTGGCAGTAGGTTTCATCTTGCAGCCCTGGATAACTCAGGCTACAATCTTTTACACACTTTCCTGGGAGGAAGCCCCATTAAACGAGTTCTAATATCAGCATATCTAACACCCAATACAGTCGTACCTTGGAAGTCGAACAGAATACATTCTGGAAGTCCATTCGACTTCCAAAACGTTCGGAAACCGAAGTGTGGCTTCTGATTGGCTGAAGGAAGCTCCTGCAGCCAATCAGAAGCCCTGTTGGACGTTCGGCATCCAAAAATAGCTTGCAAACTAGAACAGTCACTTCCAAGTTTGCGGCATTCGAAAGCCAAAATGTTCGAGAACTAAGCTGTTTGAAAACCAAGGTACGACTGTATTCAGCTCCAACCAGAGCTAAGACCTCTTGAGGCGCAAACTCTGCTAAGCGGGAATATCACAGAAGGTAATGCCGCTGCCCCCGCTTTAATTCACATTTTGTTATAGTGCTGAATCCAAATCCCCCCTCCCTCACCCTCTGAGCAGGTTCCCTCATTTCTGCTGTGAGTTGAGCAGGTTGGTTTCATAAAAATGGAGGTTAGACAGATGCTGAACTCACCTGTCCAAAGGCACTGACTCCCTTGTCAGTGCGCCCACAGCGGTGATAGTTGGAAGTCTGTCTGCTGGCCACCAGTCGGGTTTTGCTGAGAGCCTCAAACAGCTTTTCTTCAATAGTATTGTTGGTATTCTCCTGGCTAGCAAAGCCCTGATATCCCCAGCCCAGGTAGGCTATCTTCAGTGCCACATGTCTCTGGCCATAAGCGCTAAAATCAAATGGCCGCTGCTGCCGTTTCTTAGTCTTCCCTGCTGCTGAGAGGCCGCCTTCTGTGCTTGCAGTCTGCTTGCTCTCCAGCTTTTCTTGCAGCCTTTGCACCATGTCTTCCAGTTCCTGGACTCTCTTCAGTAGCTTCTCTGTTTCTGCTCCATCTCTGGCCATAGTGAGAGTCCCTGGGAAGGGAAAACGAGTTTCCACAATTCAAACTTTTGTATTTGCTGCTAAAGGAGAGGCTACTCAGCTGGGGACTGTCAACTTGCTATCCAGCTTTATGCTTTTATTTTCTACCTATACTGTATTGCATATTTGAACGTAATGAAATACTTCCAATATTGAATTGTGAGTGCATGCCTTTCTCCATTTACTGATAAATTCATACTAATTCCCAGGGGGCTTTCGGGACATTTTTTTTGTTTACATGGAATGCAAGGTGTAGGGGACAGAAAGGGTTTGCTCTTGACACCCATGGGCTACTCCTGCATAAGGAAACCCTGCATATAACACAGGATTCTGGGGTTTTGTTCTGAAGTTCACATATTTCAGGTGAGATACTGGTCCACCCTGTTGGGTCTCGCAGTTCCCAGTGTGAACTGAATGTGCACCATAAAGCATACTTAACCTCAGGGAGGAAGATTTCAAGTTGCGGGCAAACTCCCTTTCAGGGATTCAGATCCACCATTATTGATTCTCATTGTAGAATCTCTGATACATTACTAAGCAGCCTCAGGATTTGCTGGAAAATAATTTGAAACCCACTAGTATAGCTAATAACTGTAAGACTTAACACGTTCTCCAATGTACTACAAAGGGGGAACATCGTAACGCAGCAGTACTCAGGATTTTTATTGTATCCTAAGCTGACTTAAGTGAAAGCAAATTCTTGCTAGAAATAGGTAAACGACTATTCAATCAGTGAATAAATTTAGTACAGTGGTACCTCGGTTTTTGAATGTAATCCGTTTTGGAAGACCGTTCAACTTCAAAAATGTTCGAAAAATGAGGCGCAAAGGGTGGCCTGCAATTTCAATGGAGAAAATTGGGAAAAACTCAGCAGAAAACCGTTCAACTTCTGAGGCACATTCGAAAACAGAAGCATTTACTTCCGGGTTTTCGGCGCTCGAAAACCGAAACGTTCGGCTTCCGAGATGCTCAAAAACCGAGGTACCACTGTACTTAAACTTGTTTTGGGTAGATATAGCACGCTGTGAGAATTAACATCTCTCTCTTTCAGAATCAGTGACTGCACCAAGCCAAGAGAAGCAATGGAAACATTCATGGGACTTGATCGTCCCCGCTGGGCCTCCATGAGCCATGAAGATCGGCTCAAAGAAGCTGCAATGGCATTCATCCGCCTTTGCGCAGAACAGGGAGAAGGTGATAGCCCAAGGAAGATGTGTTTTGCACCTCAGCTGGACCCCTACACAAGAGCCTCAGTGGCCTCTTTGGTCAGACCCACACTTCCTGTGAAGATTAGGCATCTTAATTCAGGACCCACCTTGCAAGCAAAGACTCCCGAGGAACCCAGAGTTGCTAGGAAGCCTATAATAAAAAGGAAAGTTCTGAGGCGAAGGCCTGATGGAGAAGTAGAGGTGACGGATGAGTCCATCACCAGCACACCAGAGAGCAGCAGTCAGAGTGACCCCGAGTATGGGGAGTTGAGTCAAAGAATGCACAGTCTGAAGACTCAGCAAGAGGAAGAAGAGTCAGAGGAGGAGAGTGAGCCAAGCATTTGCCCAGAGTCTGAGACGGCTTATTCCTGGAGAACTACAGAGAGCCAGAGCCAAAGCTCGCAAAGAGAGAGCCAGAGCCGCAGCAGCACATCCTATGAGCAGGACTTGATTGTTGCTGGCCACCCAAAATCCTTCATATTACCAAGATTTGATCAGCTAAGCCGGAACAGAATGAAGACCGACCGGGTAGCCCGTTACTTGGAGCATAAGCATGACTGGGAATCTCTGCGGCTACCAGGGGAAGATCCCAGGAAAGGGGTGCGCTGGAGCATCCGGGAACAGATGCTCTGCAAGTCAGAATTGCCTCCTAGGGCTCAGCACATTTATATTCCCAACAACTACCTGGTGCCTACAGAGAAAAAGAGGTCTGCCCTGCGCTGGGGAATACGCTGTGACCTGGCAAATGGCGTGATGCCTAGGAATACCTACTCCTCCTAGAAATGCAGAGGTCTCTATAGCGCCATCCACAGGAGCATGCCTTGCATAGCACAGCCCAAATACCCAACTACTCCAGGCAATCAGCTAAGCTATTTTGTTTCCTTTGAAACCCTTTCAAATCCTTATTGGTTTTAAATCTGGCTTTCAGAATGAGTGTTCCCACAACACAAAAGGATTTTACTTATTTGTGCTTCTTGAATAGTTGTCCCATATAGGATCATTTAGAGATTAATATTGCCTCATCAGAAGCCAGACAGAAGATGAACCCAAGTTTACTGAAGTATATGTCAAGGAGAGTAATCTTTATTTTTATTGCAAGATCTTTTAAACCCACTTCCTCTTCCTAACGCAATCATCATACTTCTGTATGATGTTGTTATTTTTAAAGAAAGTTTAGCTTCTAGATGTATGGATTAAATTAAAAGTGTGTGGTATAAAAGGATTGCCTCTAATTTGTTGAGAAAGTAATATTTTATCCAGAACAGAAGGCAGGTCAAAAGCTTCACCTCACTTATCAATTGTTGTTTGGAACTGCTGTGCTACATTGTAAACAACTCTTCGCTTTCAAGTAGGTATGTGGTTCTTATTCCATTGAGAATATTGTCTTGGTTCGTATTTATGTATTTTTTAAAACAATTTTATTGACATGTTAAGCAATAAAATCCAACACATTTATAAAACAATAAAAATATATCAAAAAAGAGAGTAATAATGAAATACCTATATACAGGCAACTCCCAATTTAGGTGCCAAACCTAGAAGTAGCCCCAAAACATCACTGATAGTGGAGGGGTGGAGCACAGTGGGCATCCACATGCTCCCCTATAAACCAGAATTACTTGTACTAAGGTTCTCATGCAAAGTGCTTTTCTTCTGTTCTAAGTTTCTTTCCCCACTTGGAAACACTATGGATATAATGAAATATGGGTTGCATACTGGAGAAGACAATGGACAATTGGAGAAGATTTTAATTATGCCTGGCTGCAAGCGTAAGCACCAGTGAACACACTGAAACTTCTGAGTACAGTGGACGCTCAGGTTGCGAATGTGATCCATGCGGGATGCATGTTCGCAACCCGCAACGTTTGCAACCTGCAGTGGTGCGTCTGCGCATGCACGGGTTGCGATTCGGCACTTCTGTGCATGCACAACCGCCGAAACCCGGAAGTATCCTGTTCCGGTACTTCCAGGTTTCAGCGCGTCTATAACCCAAAAAAAGCAGCCTGAAGCGTCTGTAACCCGAAGTATGACTGTATAGTGGAACGAGGAAACTGCTTTAGCCAGAAGGCTGCTTTTCCTTCTGGGTAATATACCAGTAGTGGGTGGGGCTGAAGGGGGAGAAATGGGCAGAACAACTAGTCCAAATTCTTCGTACAATGGGGCTAATTTCTACGCATGCCTGCACACACCTCTGTCCTCTGTCCATACTGGAGATGGGAAGGCCTGGATAAAACCCTGAAAACTGGGGGGGGGGGGAGCCCTGGTTCCCCCCCCCAATTTTTCCGGAGTTTTTCCAGGCCTTCCTATCTCTAAGACAAGCAGTATTGTGGCATGATTTTCATGGGTAAGAACTCATTGGGTACATGAACTGCCAGAATCTGTAAAACCTCAGCTAGTTGACACTTTTTCTTCCCCTTAATGTGAAATTACAGCCCAGTTAGCTTAATGTTTTTTCCTGGTAAACGGGGGGGGGGGGGGGGGAAAGACTGTTAACAATAAAATTACCAACCCTATAGAAGTCTTGCTGATAGCTTCTGTAAGGGTAAGTCTTGTCTACCTAACCATTTTAGAGTTCTGCAAGAGTATCATGCAAATGGGGTAATCTTGGATGTGTACCTGGACTTAACTGGTTAAAGAACACTAAGCGGAGAGTAGGACTTATTGACAGTTCTAACAATGGAAGGATTTAGTAAGCAAGGTTCTCCCAAGATCTGTAATGAAAACAGCTTTTTAACTTCTTCATAACTCTGGAATCAGGGAGCAGTGAGGTGGCCAAGTTTGCTGATGACACCAAATGGTTTAAGGCAGAGCTTTCCAAACTTTTCATGCTGGCGACACTTTTTGGGCATGCATCATTTCATGACACAGCAATTCAGTTTTACATCATTTTGTGGCACAGTAATTCAGTTTTACAAGCAAACCAGAGGTTAAACTAAGCCCTTTCCCAGCCCGGGAGGAGCATTTGTGGGACCCACCTACACACAGCAGCCAACACACTAACATGTTACAACACACAGTTTGGAAAGCTCTGGTTTAAGGTGATTAAAACCAAAAGGGATTGCCTGGAGCGCCGGAAGAATATCTCCCGACTGGGTGAAGGACCATTAAAAATGCATACAATCTTAGTTGGAAGGGATCCCCTAAAGGTCCAATCCCCTGCAATATAGGAATCTCAACTAGATTATGACAGAGTCCACCACCTCTTGCGGGAGTCCATTCCACTGTCAAACATTTCTGTCAAAAAGTTCTTCCTGGTGCTTAGTTGGAATCACCTGTATTATAACTTGAAGCCATATCTTCCAGAGCAGGAGAAAAAAAGCTTGCTCCATCCTGCATGTGTCATACCCAATTCCCTCAACCATTCTTCATAAGGCTTGGTTTCCAGACCCTTTTATCATCTTGGTCGCCCTCTTCTGCACATAGTCCAGCTTGTCAATATCCTTCTTAACAGAACTGGACACAGTACTCCAGGTATAGTCAGACCAGGGCAGAATATAGTGGGACTATTACTTCCCTTGATTGGTGGAAAGTGATGCATGCTGATGCAAAAAAACCCAATAACTTCACATGTACTCACAGCGTCTGAACTGGTGTTAACTGGCCAGGAAGGAGATTTGAGAGTTGTGGCAGATAGCTTGAGAAAGATGTTTTCCTATCATGCAGTAGCTATGAAAAAGGCAAATTCCATGTTAGGGATTGTTAGGAAAGCGATTGAAACCACCAACAGGAGGCCTTTTTACAAATCCATGCCGCAACCACACTTGGAATAGTGTATGATTCTGGTTGCCATACCTCAAAAGGCTCCTGCAGATCAAGAAAATGGCAACCAAAATGATTAAGGGAGTAGAACAACTCTACTGTGAGGAAATTTTACAGCATTCACGGGTTTCTAGCTTATAAAATGATAGAGGTGCATAAGATTCTGCAAGGTGACGGAAAAGCTGTTTTTTCTTCCTACTATGTGAAGATAATGCTAGAACACAGTCATCCGACGCACCAATTCTCTACTAACTTTTTTTTAATTAAAGAAAACAAGTATACTATAAAAACATTAAAATATACAGTAATTGGACAATTGGACGCACTGGCCCATGAGAATAGACATGCATTTTAGTGCTTTTAGCATTGGTGAATCGAGCAGCCTGATCCTGTGTACTTTTATTCAGAAGTAACTGCTATTGAGGTCAACGAAGCTACCCTGCTAAGGATTACTGCAACATCCTAGATGCATCTTTAATCGATGGGATTTCAAACCCTGCACCCAGTGAATGTGCATAGCAGAAGATGAGCCCTGTTGGATCAGGCCGATGGCCCGTCCAGTCTAGCATCCTGTTCTCACAGTGGCCACCCACGTGCCTACGAAACGTCAGCAAGCAGGACCTGCGTGCTCCCTACGTGCTGTTCTCAGTACTTCGAACACGCGTGATCGTGGCTCAGGGTTTGAAGTCGGGCCACTAATTTCGGACAGAAGCGACCAGTGCAAGAGCTGATCACGGAAGGCTAATCAGAACAGGACAACTAGTAACACCCCCCCCCCAAAAAAAAACCCCATATATATTCTAAGGGTTCAGAATTGTTATATGTTACAGCGGTGGGGGAGAGACGGGCGATCCAATCAACACCGCCTTAAGGCTGCCTGTGAAGGCGATCAGCTTCACTAAAGGAGCGATCCTAAACGCCACTTACTCAAGAGTAAGCCCAATGAACACTGTGGGATTTGCTCCCGTGTTAAAACATGCGCTGTGAACGCGCGCCGCGACCCCCGGGTTCCTACCTCGGCAGCTTTTACGCTGACGTTCGTAGAGAGCAAAAGACTCTGAGCGCAGGCATGCCGCCCGGTCCGCGATTTCTCCGCAGGAAATGACGCAAAGGCTTCCCTTTCCCCAACACATGACACAGAGGAGATTTGTGGGAAATGTAGTCTTTCTCTAAAAAGCGGCCGGATTAGCCTTTTACTTCCAACAGCAGGCAGCCAAATGTTTTTGGAAGGTTACAGAAGGTTATCCTGAACGGGATAGCCCTCCCCTCCTTGTTTGACCCCATGCCTCTGACATGGAGACTCCATTTAGTTATCATGGCTATGAATCATTGAAAGCTTTATCCGCCATAGTGTGTAAAGTCATGAGCTACTGAATTGAGATGTTAGGCAAAATATTACTATTTTAATTCCCGCCTCAGTGGTTGCTTCTATTTCAACAATAATTTAGAGTGTCCAGGGTGATTCTTGAGAAGGGTTCACCACAGCTTATTGCCATACCACCCTGAACACGCACAATCTCGGACCATCATTATGCCTCACAGAAAAGTGCTTGGAGTTTATTCATTTATTTAAGAATAACTAGTAATAGATTAACTATAGAATAATAGAATAACTAGTAATAGGGACGCAGGTGGCGCTGTGGGTTAAAGCCTCAGCACCTAGGGCTTGCCGATCGAAAGGTCAGCGGTTCGAATCCCTGCGGCGGGGTGCGCTCCCGCTGCTCGGTCCCAGCGCCTGCCAACCTAGCAGTTCGAAAGCACCTCCAGGTGCAAGTAGATAAATAGGGACCGCTTACCAGCGGGAAGGTAAACGGCGTTTCCGTGTGCGGCTCTGGCTCGCCAGAGCAGCGATGTCACGCTGGCCACGTGACCCGGAAGTGTCTCCGGACAGCGCTGGCCCCTGGCCTCTTAAGTGAGATGGGCGCACAACCCCAGAGTCTTTCAAGACTGGCCCGTACGGGCAGGGGTACCTTTACCTTTACCTTTAGTAATAGATACCAAAGCATCGTATTCATAGCCAACATCTAAACGTTCAAAATATTCCAGACCAGACCAACTATCAGGTTCAAGTATAAGGCCCATTAATTTCAATGGTTGTGAGTAGAAATATGTTGAATACAACCCTTGGAATATGAAGTATGGTGTAGAAATTTCATAACAATATCAACGTTTTGGGGTTTTTTTTAAAGGAAAACCACCATCACCACATAGAATCACTGAGTTGGAAGGGAGCCTGATGGTCATTTAGTCCAAGCCTCAACAATGCAGGAATCTCAACTAAAGTATCCATGACAGGCTATCCAACCTCTGCTTAAAAACCTCCAAGGAAGCAGAGTCTACCATCTCATGTGGGAGTCTTGTGGGAGGCTCTTACTGCCAGAAAGTTTTCCTTATGTTTAGTCGGAATCTCCTTTCTTGTAATTTGAAGCCATTGGTTCAAATTAATGACATCAATGTTCCTATTTTATTTTTCAAGCTTATGTTTGTCTGTCTGTTTGCCGATGCCTTGGGCAGGCTTGGTCTAGAAAGGGGTGGGTGGGTGTTTCTAAATATATACATTTAACTATTACATCTTCTCAAAAGTATTATTGTTTATTAAATTTCTATACCACCCTTTATCTGAAGACAACAGGGGTGGTTGATAATAATAATTTATTATTCACACCCCTGCCCATCTGGCTGGGTTTCTCCAGCTACTCTGGGCAGCTCCCAACAGAATATTAAAAACACAATAAAACATCAAACATTAAAAACTTCCCTACACAGGGCTGTTTACAATACAGGCAACCAGTCAGAGGGCCTTCTCAGTAGCGGCGCTCACCCTTTGGAAAGCCCTCCCATCCGATGTCAAGGAAACAAACAACTACAGGTGAAACTCGAAAAACTAGAATATCGTGGAAAAGTTCATTTATTTCAGTAATTCAGCTTAAAAGGTGAAACTAATATATGAGATAGACTCATGACATGCAAAGCAAGATATGTCAAGCCTTTACTTGTTATAATTGTGATGATTATGGCGTACAGCTGATGAAAACCCCAAATCAACAATCTCAGAAAATTAGAATATTGTGAAAAGGTGCAGTAGCTATTCAATCCATAACACCTGTAATGGGTTCCTGAGCCTTTAAATGGTCTCTCAGTCTGGTTCAGTAGGAAGCACAATCATGGGGAAGGCTGCTGACCTGACAGTTGTGCAGAAAGCCGTCATTGAGACCCTCCATAAGGAGGGAAAGCCTCAAAAGGTAATTGCGGAAGAAGTTGAATGTTCCCAAAGTGCTATATCAAAGCACATTAATGGAAAGGGAATGTGTGGAAGGGAAAAGTGTGGAAGAAAAAGGTGCACAAGCAGCAGGTATGACTGCAGCCTGGAGAGAATTGTCAGGAAAAGACCATTCAAACGTGTTGGGAACTTTCACAAGGAGTGGACTGAGGCTGGAGTTGGTGCATCAAGAGCCACCACACACAGATGAATCCTGGAGATGGGCTTCAAATGTCGTATTCCTCTTGTCAAGCCGCTCCTGAACAAGAAACAACATCAGAAGCATCTTACCTGAGTTAAAGAAAAAGAACTGGTCTGTTTCTCAGTGGTCCTAAGTCCTCTTTTCTGATGAGAGCAACTTTTGCAGCTCATTTGGAAACCAAGGACCCAGAGTCTGGAGGAAGAATGGGGAGGCACACAATGCCAGATGCTTGAAGTCCAGTGTGACATTTCCACAGTCTGTGTTGATTTGGGGAGCCATGTCATCAGCTGGTGTTGGTCCACTGTGCTTCATTAAGTCCAGGGTCAATGCAGCCGTCTACCAGGAGATTTTGGAACACTTCATGCTTCCTTCCGCAGACGAGCTTTATAGGGATGCTGATTTCATTTTCCAGCAGGACTTGGCACCTGCCCACACTGCCCAAAGTACCAAAACCTGGTTCAATGCCCATGGGATTACTGCGCTTGATTGGCCAGCAAACTTGCCTTATCTGAACCCCATAGAGAATCTTTGGGGCATTGCCAAGAGACAGATGAGAGACATGAGACCAAGCAATGCAGAAGAGCTGAAGGCTGCTATTGAAGCATCCTGGTCTTCCATAACACCTCAGCAGTGCCACAGGCTGATAGCATCCATTGCATGCCACATTGAGGCAGTAATTGATGCAAAAGGGGCCCAAACCAAGTACTTGAGTACATATGCATGCTTCTACTTCTCAGAGGTCCAATATTTCTATATTTGCAATCCTTGTTTTGCTGATTTCATTTAATATTCTAATTTTCTGAGATTGTTAATTTTGGGTTTCATCAGCTGTACTCCATAATCATCACAATTATAACAAATAAAGGCTTGACATATCTCACTTTGCATGTCATAAGTCTATCTCATATTAGTTCCACCTTTTAAGTTGAATTACTGAAATAAATGAACTTTCCCACTATATTCAAGTTTCACCTGTATCTGACTTTTAGAAGACATCCCTGTTTAGGGAAGTTTTTTGTTGTTATCGCATTGTTAATATTCTGCTGGGAGCCGTTCAGAGTAGCTGGGGAAACGGGGTATAAATGAATTCATTATTACTAATTATAAAAGCACAAAAAAATACATCCCACTGAAGCTCCATGGGGAGGGGAGGGAACCTACACTCAAATAAGTGCGAATATGTCTTTAAAACGCGTCTCTAACCAGACTAGAGAGCCCCGCCTCGGAGCAGAGATCAAACGGACCCGCGGGCGTTCTAGAACGCCCGCGGGCCCATCAAACGACCCCCTTCGAACGCCCGTTTCTCCTCCGCCTCCTCACTTTCCCTGTCTCCATGGCAACCCCGGCCCCGCCCCGCCGGGTATAAATATTTACCAGTTTCCCACCTCCCCCGCCCCTTTCCCTGCCTTCGCGCGAGGCTCCCGCGTCTCAGGGCCTCGTGCTGCTGCGGCGACGCCTCGCACGGCCGGCGCACTGAGATTGCCCGGCGGGCGGATGGACCAGTGGGCAGAACGGCGGCTGGGCGAGATGTGGCCGAGGCGGAGCAGCTTGGGGAAGGGGCAGGAAGCGAGTTCCCGCGGGGTCGCCGACTCTCTGCCTCAGAAAGTAAGGGAAGACGCCAGGGACTAGCGCCTTGAGTTCCTTTTCAGTTCTCTCTCTTAACAGCTTCGAGCCCTCGTTCTTCCCCCTCCGCCTTTTTTTGCGTGTTCTGCCCCGCAGTCCTTCCTTCCTTCCTCCTCCTCCTGTCTCACATATGCTTGCTGAAAGCTGACCCCCAATTTTATATAGGGGCTGGTTTGCTGCAGAGAACGAAGAGGGCTCTCTGCACACGCTCGAAGGTCCCTTTTTAAAAATTATTTCCTCACGTGTTAAGGCTGTGCTTCCTGCTAGCTCCCACAAAGAGCTCTTGTTGCAGGGTCAGGCCAAAAGGGCCATCTCAATTTGTGGGTTTTTAGGGATAGGCGTAGCTGACCTGTGTCATTAGCTCTGGTCATTTGCACACATACCTCAGTATTGTCTACACTGACTGGCAGCATGCTCCAGGGTTTCAGGCAGGGGACATTCCTAGCTTTACCTGCTCTACCACTGAATTATGGCCTTTTCTTCCAGTTTGAAGTTGTTGGCATTATATATCAGATGTCGGGTTTTGGACACTGACCTGGAAGGGCATTTGTCCTAAAACGCAGGATATAACCCATATGTGTGTGTAAAAATAAGGTAAAGGACCCCTGGACCTTTAGCACCCAGCCCAGTATCACTCTTCCCTCCCTCCCCAATGCATCAACTCAGTTATGTGACCACTGAGCTAAGGAGATAAGTACCGGTAACTCTACAACCTTTAGAATACATCTGAAGGGAAGTTCTTTAATGTTTCATTAGGTTTTTATATGTGTTGAAAGCAGCCCAGAGTGGCTGGGGCAACCCAGCAAGGTGGGTGGGGTATAAATAATAAATATTATTATTTATAATAATAGGACATCTCTATTTTCATCGGGGAAATGTTGGAGGATAAGCAACCAGAAACCCAATAGAAGTCAGTAATTCTGCTGCTGTTTGCTTCCTAGCTCCTGCTTGTTGTCTCTGAAGACTTGACTTGGCTATGCTGATCAGTAGCCACTGACTAACCCAGGGGTAGGCAACCTAAGGCCATGGGCCGGATGTGGCCCAGTTTCCTTCTCAATCCGGCCCGCAGACGGTCCGGGAATCAGCGTGTTTTTACATGAGTAGAATGTGTCCTTTTATTTAAATGCACCTCTGGATTATTTGTGGGGCAGAGGAATTTAGTCCGGCCCCCCACATGGTCTGAGGGACAGTGGACTGGCCAACGGCTGAAAAAGGTTGCTGACCCCTGGACTAACCTATCATTTATTGCATTTATATAATACCTTTTCCTCCAAAGAGCTCAAGGTGATGTTTAGGGAAGCTTTTAATGTTTAATAGGTTATTGTATTTTAGTGTTCTGTTGGAAGCTGCCCAGAGTGGCTGGGGAAACCCAGCCAGATGGGTGGGGCATAAATAATAAATAATAATAATTATTATTATTATTATTATTATTATTATTATTATACATGGTTTTCCTATTTTATCCTTGCAAAACCTCAGTAAGGTAGGATATAGACCAAGAGACAGTGGCTGCTCCGAGGTCCCGCAGTGAGCTTCATGGCTGTGTGCTGATTTGACTGCTGCATCATACTGGCTCCATTAAACTCCCACCCCTTATTCTCCTAGTTTAGCCTTTATAATGCCTGTTTTGTCTGTTCTTCCACCCCACCCACCTTACTGTACTTCTCTTTAAAAGAAGTATGCCCACGAAGAGCCTCAAGGTCCATAAACAGCAACACCCTAGAGGTCCCAGGCCCAAAGGAAGTTAGATTAGCCTCAACCAGAGCCAGGGCCTTTTCAGCCCTGGCTCCGGCCTGGTGGAACACTCTGCCTCATGAGACCAGAGCCCTGCAGGATCTGATTTCTTTCCGCAGGGCCTGTAAGACAGAGTTGTTCTGCCTGGCCTTTGGCTTGGAGCCAGTTTGATTCCCTCCCCCTCTTTATTTTATTTTTTTTCTCCTCCTGCGATGAGGCTACATTTTAATGTTTCAATATTTTAATGTTGTTTTTAAGTTGTATTCATTCAACTTATTTTTATTATTGCTTGTTAGCCGCCCTGAGCCCGGCCTTGGCTGGGGAGGGCGGGGTATAAATAAAATATTATTATTATATTATTATGATTACAGTGGTGCCCCACAAGATGAATGCCTCGCAAGACGAAAAACCCGCTAGACGAAAGGGTTTTCTGTTTTGGAGGCGCTTCGCAAAACGAATTTCCCTATGGGCTTGCTTCGCAAGACAAAATGTCTTGCGAGTTTTTCCGACTTTTTTTCCCTTTCCCCCCCTTTTTCTAAGCCGCTAAGCCGCTTATCTGCTTATCCGCTAAGCTGATAAGCCGCTAAAAGCCGCTAAGCCGCTAATAGCGCTAATCCGCTAAGCCGTCAATGGGCTTGCTTCGCAAGACAAAAAAACCGCTAGACGAAGAGAATCACGGAACGGATTCTTTTCGTCTTGCGAGGCACCACTGTATTATAAAAGATTTGCCGCAGTTTCTTATTCACGTTATTTTATTTATATCCTGCCTTTTGGGGGGCAGTGATGGAAATTATTTGGCAGCACAAAATAATATATCAAATACAGTGATACCTTCGTTCTTGAACTTAATCTGTTCAGGGAGTCCGTTTGACTCCCAAAACGGTTTGAAAACCAAAGCGTGGCTTCCGCTTGGCTGCAGGAGCTTCCTGCATTCAATCGGAAGCCGCGTTGGACGTTTGGCTTCCGAAAAAGGTTTGCAAACCAGAACACTCACTTCTGGGTTTGTGGTGTTCGGGAGCCAATTTGTTCGGGAGCCAGCCGTTTGAGTCCCAAGCTACCACTGTACATTTATAAAACATCATAGCTAAGGCAAACAAACACATTTCAGACTTGCTTGTTACCCCCCCTTGTTTCATTTGGGGGGCTTATTTCTTTCTCTTCCCCCTCTCCCCACTCCTCTCTAATGCTTTAAATGGCACTGAAATGGTCTTTTAACATGTGATGAGTTTGCTGTAGTTTTTACTGTTTCTTTCGATCTTTTGCATTGCGAGTCACCCAGAGAAGTCCTTACGGAGGCCCGTGGAGATCACCCCCAGGTAAGTGTACATTGCAGCCCCTCTGGCCCAGTCTTTTCTTTAGCTTGCCTCTAGTATCTCAGAATTATAGAGTTGAAAGGGACCCCAAGGGTGATCCACTATAATCCCTTGCAATGCAGAAATATGCAGGTGGCCCATACAGGAATCAAACCAGTGACCTTAACATTATCAGCACCACACTCTAACCAGCTGAGCGCTAACCATCAATTCCTTCCCACACCTTAATCTATAAACTTTTAGAAGTTTTAAACTGTTTGAGAAGGCTATTTTTAACTGTTTTTAGAGGCTTTAATTTTATTCTTTTTAGTATTGACTAAAATGTAAATTTAAGGGACACAGGTGGCGCTGTGGGTTAAACCACAGAGCCTAGGACTTGCCAATCAGAAGGCCGGCGGTTCAAATCCCCGCGATGGAGTGAGCTCCCGTTGCTTGGTCCCTGCTCCTGCCAACCTAGCAGTTTGAAAGCACGCCAGTGCAAGAAGATAAAAAGGTACCGCTCTGGCGGGAATGTAAACGGCGTTTCAATGCGCTGCTCTGGTTCGCCAGAAGCGGCTTAGTCATGCTGGCCACATGACCCGGAAGCTGTACACCGGCTCCCTCGGCCAATAAAGCGAGATGAGCGCCGCAACCCCAGAGTCGGCCATGAATGGACCTAATGGTCAGGGGTCCCTTTACCTTTACTAAAATGTAAATTTAATTAATATTGTCTCTGCCGGCCCCACTCTGTTGCCCAAGACTTTTTATTTCTCACATTCCCCCTACACCTTTTTAACTTTTCCCTTGTTGCCTTCACCCCATTTCACTATTTCCTCCACAAGTTTCCTTTGCAATACTCCAAATTATTTTTTAAAAAGCCATATGTTGTGACCTACCCTTAATTTTTCTTCCGTGTGCTTTGCCTGGGTGTGTCACAGGTTGGCTGTGCTAGACCAAAGTGTCTCAAAAAGCTTGTGATCTGTTTGGCTCATACTTGTAACCATTCCTTCTTCTAGTTGAATAGATCATTATCCTGTGGGAAAAATCTTGGGTGTTTTCCGCATCGACCTGTTTCAGGTAAGGGGATCCTTGAGGGTGCTTTGCTTGTATGTTTAGCGCAACAGGTTTGTTTTCTGATCTTACCTGCCCTGAATCTTTGGCCACAAATTTAAGTACGATGCTCCTGGTAGCATCTCTTGAAACATATCACATTGGAGAAAGTCAAAGAGCCTACCATCACTCATATTAAGAGAAAGCAAGGTATGTTTCATGAAACAGATTTTAAAACACATTGTCCAGAATGTTATACAGTGGTACCTCGGGTTAAGAACTTAATTAGTTCTGGAGGTCCGTTCTTAACCTGAAACTGTTCTTAACCTGAGGTACCACTTTAGCTAATGGGGTCTCCCGCTGCCGCCGCGCGATTTCTGTTCTCATCCTGAAGCAAAGTTCTTAACCCAAGGTACCATTTCTGGGTTAGCGGAGTCTGTAACCTGAAGTGTCTGTAACCCGAGGTACCACTGTACTGTGGTACCTTGGGTTAAGTACTTAATTCGTTCCGGAGGTCCGTACTTAACCTGAAACTGTTCTTAACCTGAAGCACCACTTTAGCTAATGGGGCCTCCAGCTGCCGCCGTGCCGCCAGAGCACGATTTCTGTTCTTATCCTGAAGCAAAGTTCTTAACCTGAAGCACTATTTCTGGGTTAGTGGAGTCTGTAACCTGAAGCGTATGTAACCTGAAGCGTATGTAACCCGAGGTACCACCACTGTATGTTTATTTTTTATGTTCCGCTTTTCAGACATTTGTCTCCCAGAGTAGATCACCTCAAAAAAGTGACATAGCTTGTCACCTGGTTTTTTAAAAAATAGGACATGGCACACAAACGAAGGGAAGTTGAGGGCAAAGGTTGTGGGATGTAATTTAAG
Organism: Podarcis cretensis; assembly: GCF_951804945.1. NCBI lineage: Eukaryota > Metazoa > Chordata > Lepidosauria > Squamata > Lacertidae > Podarcis > Podarcis cretensis. Next base: position 32,947,489 of record NC_137185.1, on the reverse strand, counting down.
CAGTCAAGTACAACACTTCCTGTTTGCCTAGAGTGGACACAGACGGGGATTTTGATCCAGCCAGTTGAACTTCCTGTTGCACCTGGTCTGGAGCATTACCAGGAATATACAGCCATACCTCGGGTTACAGAAGCTTCAGGTTGTGTTTTTTGGGGCTACGGACCCCCGAAACCCGGAAGTACCGAAACAGGTTACTTCCGGGTGTTGGCAGTCGTGCATGCGCAGAAGCATTAAATCGCGCTTTGCACAGAAGCGCTGAGTCGCATCCCAAGCATCCATTGTACTCCAATCTGAACAAAGCCAGATTGGATTGCTTAAGTCAAGAAATTCAAACAAATCTACCAACTAGCATCCTGCTATATATTGGGGAATACACTCTGCTGCTGGTTCACAAGCGTGAGATAGGAAGGATACTATTAAATCAATATATCCTCTCCTAGTATCGACAGCATTCCCACAAAGGTAGATGATGGAGACAATTTTTTTCAAGTCCAGACCCAAGTGGTGAACCATAAGTAGGGATGGAGGAGGAGGAATTTGGTTTGGTTGGAATTTTAATGCAATTGTAGCTAATTTGCACTTCTCGAAGCAAATACGTGAAGCAAAATACTGCTGTCCTTCAAAATGTGCACTTCTCCAGTTCACCAGATGCAGTTCTCCAAGAGAATGTGTGCAAAAATGTTTATATAGTGGTGCCTCGCAAGACGAAATTAATTCGTTTCGCGAGTTTTTTCGTCTTGCGATTTTTTCGTCTTGCGAAGCACGGACTTTGGAAAAGCTTCAAAAATCACCCAAGTCTTCAAAAACCTCAAAAAAGGCTACCACACCGCGTGCTATGAGTTGCTCCTCGAAGTGAATGCACGGTTTTAAGAAACAGGAAACAAACTTGCAAGACAAAGGAAACAAACTTGCAAGACGTTTTCGTCTTGCGAAGCAAGCCCATAGGGAAATCCGTCTTGCGAAGCAGCTCAAAAAACGAAAAACGCTTTCGTTTTGCGAGTTTTTCGTCTTTCAAGGCATTCGTCTTGCGAGGTACCACTGTATTAGGGGAGAGTGCATGAAATAAATAAATAAATACAGAAATACAGAAATACAGAATCATAGAACTGAAAAGTTGGAAGGGACCCTGAGGGTCATCTAGTCCAACCCCCTCAACTAAGATGGCCCCCCAACCTCTGCTTAAAAACCTCCAATGAAAATAGTGCAGTAGTGAAATAATATGGTAGCGAAAATAATATAAAAATGCCTAACTAGAGAAAAATACACTTAAAGGGCTTTTGAATTTTCATTAGGACTTAAAAAATCGCAAGCTAATGCACTAATGCTGAGAACTGGAAAAGAAATGAGAAAAGGAGAGGATCTGAAATTGATAGAGCCGTCCCTTACCTATAAGCAGGCATTTTGTGTCTCGTTCAGCCTACCTTTGTGGTGATGGGGCTTGGGTAGCAGGTGGTGCCTCGAGTTCCTTTGACCAATAGGTAGGGCCAGATGGTCCTGTCCCCTTGCTTCTGCAGCCCTAGGGCAATTGTTAGGTGGGGCAAAATGGTTCTTCATGGGAGGAAAGGAAGCTCCCTGCAGCTGCTCCTTCTCTGCCCAGTAAATGGGACCAAAGGCAGAGGCTGCAGCATGCTTCACTTCAGCTCTGTGTCTGCCCGCAATGCAAAAGCATCCCCAAAGTTCTGTCTCTCTCTCTCTCTCTCTCTCTCTCATACACACACACACACACACAGTGCCTTTTCCTCTCAAAAAATTATAAATGTTTAGGGGTACTCTCATTTTGACTCAAGAAAAATAATTTTATAGTTCAAATTGGGGGAAAATAAATACAGCAAATGGACAAAAGGCCGCCACCAGGGGTAGCCACAGAACTGACGATTCACTGTGCTAGAGAAGAAACTAATTTAAAAAGATGTTTTAGTTTCTTCTGTTAGATTCGCAAAATGTTTAGGGGTATGCGTCCCCCTGTGTCCCCACAGAAAAAAGCACTGTCTGTCTGTGTGTGTGTGTGTGTGTGTGTACACACACACACACACACACACAGTGCTACCTCGGGTTACAGACACTTCAGGTTACAAACTCCGCTAACCCAGAAATAGTATGTTGGGTTAAGAACTTTGCTTCAGGATGAGAACAGAAATCGTGTAGTGGTGGCAGCGGGAGACCCCATTAGCTAAAGTGGTACCTCAGGTTAAGAACAGTTTCAGGTTAAGAACGGACCTCTGGAACAAATTAAGTTATTAACCCGAGGTATCATTGTAATTAAATTTTCTGTTTTACAAATAAGATTATTCATTTATACAACCTTAAAATATCCATGACTTCCCTTCTTCTTTTTCCATGGTTAATTTTACATAGCATAAATCCCTGCATATTTTACATAAACTAAACCATTCAGTATTCCATTATTATCAAAACTTCTATCAAAACTTATTTACACTGTTGAATTTATCTTAATGCTGCCAACGTTTTCAAGCATGCACAATTCCCCTCCCCATATATTCAATAAATATTTTCCAATCTTCTTTCAACGAATGTTCTTCTTGTTCTCTTATTCTATATGTTACGTCTGCAAGCTGCGCATATCACATCAGTCTAAATTGCCATTCTTCTTTAGTTTAAGTTCACCACATTTTTTTGAATGAATCTGGGGGCACTTTTCAACTTCAGTAGGAATGATAGGATTTTGTATGGGGACTGATTTGTAAATCCGGGGACTGTCCCCGGGAAACGGGGACATCTAGTAACCTTACTTTAGTTGGGACCTTGCTCATTTTCCATTTTGGGGCTAACTGAACATGGGCCGCCCCCAAAGTTCTGTTACGATTCAGAGTTGCCTTGCACGTTGTCTGATAAGGCAAACTTTTAGCCAGCTAGATAGCTGCACTTGTGACTTGGAATGTTTCTTCGCTATATTTTCTGCAAGGCGCTAGTTTGTGGTGCCTTTAATTAAAAACATGTAGGCCAGTCGTCTAACGTTCTGAAAACTTTTTTAAAGAGAGCAGCGAAGGGAAGAGCGATGCAGATATGAAAAAGTTGGAGGACGATGATTGCGACCGAGGTAAGATGACAGGCAGCTTCTAGCTGTCGCCCTTGTTAAAAATTGTGGTAGTAACCCTGAGCTGCCGGCTGCTTGTAGGGAGACACGATTGAGTATTCCTCCATACCAAAAATACCCCAAATGTCTCACTGCCTATAGAAATCTTATTGTGTAAGGAAGAAGGCTAAGCTAGAGGCTTTTTCCCTGACATGCTAGCTCTCTGCCTTCAAGGATTTTTGTGAATGGAGGGGCTTTCAGTTGCATAAACCCTCTATGTCTCTCTTTAGTTTTTATTGTTTTCATATTGAATGTTGTCAGCTGTATGGGTTGCCTGTATTAATCAATAAACTATAGAGTATACTAAATTTATACTGTGTAAATTTAGTAAATAAATAACTGATGCATTTTTTCTTCATGCAACACAGTACCTGCAGCAGAAACTTCTCTCTTAAACAAGCTGATTAGAAAATCTTTAGTGGAGTCCTACCATCATGTAGAGGTTTTACAGCGTGATCCCAGCTCACCACTGTTTTCCGTGAAAACCTTTGAGGAACTGCATTTGTGAGTATCTACAATCAATTGACATTTGCATTTTGTTCGTAAGTTTCAATGACTTTTCTTCTCTGGGCTGTGTGTCTACTCAAAATGTATAATTATATATCAGAAACTGAATCAGCCCATGCCCGCTCACCAGAAAGTGCTCATCCACCCTGTGGTCTGGTGCTTATTATGGGTTTTGCATTTCCCAGAGCTCAGGTTCAGATCCTGCATTTTGCAAAAGCTCATTTGCGAACCTAATGTGCTGCATTTCAGTATGAGTCCATTGTCTTCTATTCCTATTGACCTTGCTCTTGGTTTCAGAGCGCTGTTTGCTTCCATAGTACTTCTTATCCTTCCTTTTAGCTCTGTTGACTTTCTCAGGATTGTAGCCTTTCATTTAAACTTGGTGAAATATTTAGGTGTGCTCTGGTCTGAGGCACAAGTCGTAGACTGTAAAAACACAAGAGAGTGGCTGGGGCTGATGCCATTCAAACCAGTAATTTCACAGGAAGCTGCCTTATACTGAATCGGACCACCTTCCACTGGTCCATCTGGCTTAGTAATGTCTACAATGATTGGCAGCAGCTCTCCAGGGTTTCAGGTAGAAGTCTCTCCCCTGCCTGCAGAAGCTAGGGATTGACCTTCTGCTTGCATGTGCTGCACCACTGAGCTACAGAAAATGTATTATTGAAGAATATTTTCTGATAACCAATACTTATGTTAGACAAGGGAAAGTTTGAGAATGGTGGGTCTGAAAATTACACTCCAGATGGTGGACTTTTGGGAGCTAGCCGACCTGACAGGAAGAGTCCGCAACCAGAAGGAGGAGAAGTACCAGGAGGAATGGATGAAATTCAAAGACTATTTAGCTAAATATGCTAAGATAACTTAAATAGAAATACTTGCAAGTACCAGTTTGGCTTAGGATTTAAATATGTGATGTTATAGAATATTATGTTTAAAGTTAATATGAAAAGAAAGAAAGATGTTACTCGACTAAGTAAATTTTATGAGAAATTAGTTTTGGAAAACTGTTACAATGATATACATTGAAACTCAGCCAGGGGGATTCGAGGAAGTCACCTAATAATGTTAACAAAAGTGGAATTATTACAGTTAGGATTTATGTTTTTTTGTTTTTTTGTTTGTTTATGTTTGTTATAAATTTGGAAAACCAATAAATTTTTTTGGAAAAAAAGAAGAAAATTACACTCCTAATACTTAAGAAATGTTGGGATAGACCCACAATATGCTGTTCTATGGACCTCTCTTGCTGTTATTAATAAGCCACTTTTTGCACTAGCTGACTCCTCTTAGAAGGGGTTGATGGGAACGCAACATCTTTGTAGCAGGCTCTTATTCTGGTTTTCAGGGCTTTTCATTTTGCTACCGCCCAAATCTATTGGTTCAAGACCAAATCGTATTATCTTGACGTCATTTTGTGTGAAAGTGAGCCTAGCGATTTGCAACGTGTTCCGCCATCTATCCACATTTCTCACTTATGGCAACTCTTGATTCTCTAAAATCATGACAGCTATTCCTTTTAAAGTCCCAAGCAGTACATGGAGGTCAGGGGATCTTATTTTCCAGACTGCTAGCATCCTCCAGTTTCACTCAGAAGTACCTGAGCTGCTTATGTGTAAAACTGTTAACTTTTATTCTCATTTTAACAGGAAGGATGAACTCTTGCAAGGCATCTATGCCATGGGCTTTAACAGACCTTCCAAGATCCAAGAAACGGCACTTCCAATGATGTTAGCTGACCCGTGAGTTGGTTTCAAACAAATTGAAAGATATTCTTTGTGTTGCAGCCAGCATGGGACACACCTGTGCCGATTAACCAGCGAACTGTTGAGCTAATTCATGTTAGATTTCTGGTAGACGCTGGAGTTTCATCTACGTAGAATGGGTAACATAACTTCTGTCCCCAACTGACACACAGGTTTAGGGAAGGGATATTTTCCCTCTGATTACTATTCTGTTGCCTAATCGTTTTTGCATCCCGTTATCAAGTGAAAATCCAGATAAAGATATCTTTTCAGTCTGGTTATCAACCACCTTTGATTTTTCGTTCTGGTTGATCTGTGCTTTAGAAGGTTGTCACTCACTGTTTTCTGTTCTTTTCAACCTCCTTATTCCCAGTTCATGTGCTTAAAAGACTCATTCTCCCAATGAAACTTGGAAGTACAGTGGTGCCCCGCAAGACGAACGCCTCAGAAGACGAAAAACTCGCTAGACGAAGGAGTTTTTCGTTTTCTTAGACGCTTCGCAAGACGCATCTCCCTATGGGCTTGCTTCGCAAAACGAAGCTTGCCCCGCATGCTCCGGGGATAGCGGGGAAGTGCAGCGCGTCTTCCCCTCTGTCCCCGGACCTGTTTAAAGCAAGGGGCGGCGGGGAGAAGATTGCTTCTCCCCGTTGCCTGCCCCGCAATCTCCGGGGACAGAGGGGAAGCAATCTTCTCCCCGCCGCCCCTTGCTTTTACCAGGTCCGGGGACAGAGGGGAAGGCGCGCGCCTTCCCCTTTGTCCCCGGACGGTCTCCATAGGAATGCATTGATTGATTTTCAATGCATTCCTATGGGAAACCGTGCTTCGCAAGACGAAAAACTCGCAAGAAGAAAAAACTTGCGGAACGAATTAATTTCGTCTTGCGAGGCACCACTGTATAAAATATTATTAACACTCTGAAAAGCAAATACCAAAAGTTTGCTAAACCATACTTCTATGTAAAACATTCTTCCCACTATGCCTTTTGTGTGCCTCTCAAGTATCCTTGCTGTATCTGAAGAAGTGTGCATGCACATGAAAGCTCATACCAATAGCAAACTTGGTCTCTAAGGTGTAGGGACGCGTGTAGCGCTGTGGGTTAAGCCACAGAGCCTACGACTTGCCGATCAGAAGGTCGGCCGTTCGAATCCCCACAACGGGGTGAGCTCCCGTTGCTCGGTCACTGCTCCTGCCAACCTAGCAGTTCGAAAGCATATCAAAGTGCAAGTAGATAAATAGGTACCACTCCGGCGGGAAGGTAAACGGCGTTTCCGTGCACTGCTTGTCAGCATCGCCCTTGAGCCAGTGTCATCAACTGGACTCATGCACTTCCACCCCGACTGGGCTAGGCGAGCTGGGTAGCACTTCCACCTTCTGCACAGGAACAGGTCAAAGTGCTGTGGAGCACCGGATTCACTTCCACAATACAGTCGTCGCTCAGCAGAGTATAGCAGAGTCTGGCAGTGTATAAACGACTCGGAGAGCAGCTCTGTAGAATATCTTCTTTTATTCTATAACTACAACTATAATACAAAACTATATACAGAGCTAAATAGGTCTAAGCATTAATGAATGCAGCACTGAGTGTCTGCAGCTGCTCTTAGCAGCAACCTTATCTCTACACACGATCTCTAACACTCAGTCTCTCTCTCTCTCCGACACACTGACTGACTGACTGACTTGGTGCTGGAGCTGAATAAGTAGAAAGCAGAACACTGCTCCTCCTCTCTGGAGAATCAGCAGACTCGTCAGGAGATTCTTGGATATGGGAGGGGTGAAATCTCCTCACTGCTCTGGTTCGCCAGAAGCGGCTTCGTCATGCTGGCCACATGACCCGGAAGCTGTATGCCGGCTCCCTTGGCCAATAAAGCAAGATGAGCGCCGCAACCCCAGAGTCAGCCACGACTGGACCTAATGGTCAGGGGTCCCTTTACCTTTACCTTTAAGGTGCTACTGGAAGGAATTTTTTTATTTTGTTTTGACTACGGCAGAACAACATGGCTATCTATCTGTACCTTGTTTCAGTTACACATATCCTTCCTCATTATTATTTTGTTGAAACAGGAACACTCCTTAGGACCCCCGGCTTATTAACTCTGTAGCCCAAAAGCTGGGATCCCCTCCAAACCTGTGCCAAAGTTTCGCAGCCGTTTTGCGACAAAAACGCCACATTTTGCTGCGCCCCCCAAACTGAGTAATTGATACATCAACTTGGGGCTCGAAGTTAACGGCCAAAATTCCAACAGTGAGTCACTTCAAACCGGTGCCAAAGTTTGGTGATAGTTTTGCAGCACTCCACAAACTTGAGAAGCCCAGACCATTGGATTATTGTTGTCTGTCTGCATTAATCCCAGCTTGATTCTCTGTTTCAGACCCCAAAATCTTATCGCACAAAGTCAGTCGGGGACAGGCAAAACAGCTGCTTTTGTTCTGGCTATGCTGAGCAGAGTGAACCCACAGGACAGATTTCCACAGGTAAAATAAACTCCGCGATACAGCCTCTGGCTGCAGAGTCATCTTCAGTTCACTAACGCCAACAAGAAATTGAAATCTTTGCTATTAACCTGAGTAAGGGCTGCTTCCCTGGGGTTTGTGCCTTTTCTGTCTGGTCCACTGCTTCTGTAGAACGGCCGTTTTCAATGCTGGGAGTTTCCTAAAAACCTGGAAGCTGGCTGGCGGAAGCAAGCTGCCGTAAAATTGACACACAGACTAATCTTGCAGAAGTGGAATTAAGCCTCAACATGGTAACAAGGTAATGTTGGCACCAGGGTGGATTTTATGTAAATCAAATCGATCTAAATCACGATTTAAATCACTAGTCAGTAAGACTTGATTTAAATTACTGGTCGGTAAGACTTGATTTAAATCACTTTTTTTACTGAAAGACTCATTCTTCCTGGTATAATCTTAATATTTACAACCAGGTTTCATTTTTGGAATAATAACTTTTCAGAGTAGTTTTTACAGTTATATCAAATATTACTGATTTGGTTATACTATTAGAAATACAGTGGTAGATAATTATTGTGAGGTTTAATAAGTTAACTGTTTATATTTGGGAACTTTTCTGCTGTACTTTATTGGAAGGAGGAAAAATAATCATTTCCTTAATAACAATTTCAACAATTTATTTAACTAAAACAATAACAATAACAATATAGCATATGTATCCATTTTATTTTAAAAATCCGATTTAAATAAAAAAAATTTCCAATTTTTTGATTATTATTTTTTTTAAAAAACCATTGATTTTTATCCACCCGGGTTGGCACAATCATCAAGCAACCATCCCACTGTGATCATCCGTGCTCATAGCTGTGACATACTGCATAGGGAAGGGACATTTAACCAGGTTTTTTAAAAAATAAATAAATCCCATGATTCATTTGCTTAAAATCACTTTTAACATTTGTGCTGATGCACTTAAAAAACCCCAAAAAACCCAGCACCATTGTGTGATTGCTTCAGCGTTCAAAAGTGCAAGACAAAAACTAACACGTTGATAAACTTGCACTGAACGGAACTTCTGTTTGCTCTAAAACACTTTTTCATGTGGGTGCTAATTGAGCAGATACTTCCATTTTTAAAAACAGGCAGAGAAGCCCAAACCCAAAGATAGATTAAAAAGAATATGCTAAAATGAAGCTAGCCATAAAGTGTTACGGTGGAGGTTTGTGAAGGTAAAGGAGCATGGTCAAAACTAGCTTATTTAAAAAGACAAAAGACTAGTACTGAGGCAATCAACATCTGGTGGCGATTGCCCTTATTGTTCTTTCCTTTTAAAATAAGATTTTCTGCAGTTTGAGAAAAGATAGGAGGAGCTTAAGGGAAACAGGAGAGCAGTGCTTTCAGAACTGTGTTGTGTAGATACCCCATAAAAAGTAAATGAACAAATTGTATCTATTCCACATCTTTTCAGTGCCAGATAAACGCTTCTCTTTCTCCGCAGGCTATAAGGTGATGTTGTTAGGTAGCTAATGTGCTGCCAAAACCTTCCTGTGGCTGTTACGGGCACTGTTTGGTTCTGTTTTTATGCTGCAATGTATTCATATTTATGTTTTAAATATTCTGCAAGTCTGCTGGAGACTCTTTAGTGAACAAGGGAAGAAGACGTCTAATAAATAATAGTAATAGCCTAATGCTAAAGTGAAAAGGAAAGGGACGCGCGGGTGGCGCTGTGGGTTAAACCACAGAGCCTAGGACTTGCAGATCAGAAGGTCGGCGGTTCGAATCCCCGCGACGGGGTGAGCTCCCGTTGCTCGGTCCCTGCTCCTGCCAACCTAGCATTTCGAAAGCACGTCAGAGTGCAAGTAGATAAATAGGTACCGCTCCGGCGGGAAGGTAAACGGTGTTTCCGTGCGCTGCTCTGGTTCTCCAGGAGCTACTTAGTCATGCTGGCCACATGACCCGGAAGCTGTACGCTGGCTCCCTTGGCCAATAAAACGAGATGAGCGCCGCAACCCCAGAGTCGGCCATGACTGGACCTAATGGTCAGGGGTCCCTTTACCTTTGAAGTGAAAAGGAAACATGCCCTGCATGTCATATTGGGAAAGCACTGCACCATTTCAGAAGGCTAAACTGACCTCCATCTTTCTGTTTCCTTCTCCCTCTGTTGCCTCCTCCCAAAGTGTCTCTGCTTGTCTCCCACCTTCGAACTGGCATTGCAGACGGGGCGAGTGATTGAGAAGATGGGAAAGTTTTGCATCAACATAAAGGTTGCGTTTGCCATTCGAGGGAACAGACGTAAGGCTCTCTCTTGTTGCATTTTTTTCTGCCTACGTTTGTCTTCCTGCCTAACGCTTTTGTCAGAAGTACTTTTGTTATAAAATCCAGATGTTACAGAGCACCACCCACCCACCCCCAAAGCTCTTGGTGCCGTGAAATGCATACTAAATACTGCATGCCTTTCGTAGATTAGATTCGGCGGCAGCTTCCATCTTTGGTAGCAGTCCTTTGTCATTAGGTGAATGAAATATACTCGGAGTCGAGTGTGGATTTCATGCTCTTTATTCAGCTCATAGTAGCGAGGAATAGAAGTTTCCCCAAACTGTCTGCTTTATATACATTATTTACACAGTGGGCCCCACATGATTGGCTAATTCCGGGATTCTCCTGTAGGCCAATCAGGTTGCGGATTCACTTCCACCTGGAGCTGGATTGGGTGGCTCCTGGGGACCAATCAGACTGCTGCATTCTGGATCCTATTGTTCTAGGACCAATCTGACTGCTGCATTCTGGATCCTATTGTTCTAGGACCAATCAGACTGCTTCATTCTGAATCCTATTGTTCTAAGACCAATCAGACTGCTGTATTTTGGATCCTATTCAACTCAGTACATAACAGTGAACTAAGTATCCACCTTTTAAATTTGCTTCCTCTGTTAAAAAAAAAAAAATTTCTAACTTACTGATATGTTTATGCCATGAAATAACTCCCCCCCGCCACCACTCTAGAAATGAGTGTAAACCAGGGTAGCCATTGTTGTTGCCTGCAGGTATTGTTTGGGCTGTAGCACCCATCAGCCTCTTGGATCACAGCCATTGTAGCAGATGATGGGAGTTGAAGCCCCAACAACTTTTGGTTTGCATCATGCTGGTTATCCCTTATCTTGGCTGCTGTGTCCGGACTCAACGGCGTGCTTCCCTCTTGCCCCTCCCTAAATTTTTAAACCTGGTTTCTTTGCTTCTATGGCGAGGTTTTCCTGGAAGAGTGTGTTCCAGCTGGACAAGTTAACAGGGCATATGTTTACAGCTTGCATGCACCCACAATGGGATGAGCTCCCATTGCTCTGTCCCAGCTCCTGCCAACCTAGCAGTTCGAAAGCACGCCAGTGCAAGCAGATAAATAGGTACCACTGCGGCAGGAAGGTAAACATCGTTTCCGTATGCTCTGGTTTCCGTCGCGGTGTTCCGTTGTGCCAGAAGTGGTTTAGTCATGCTGGCCACATGACCTGGAAAGCTGTCTGTGGACAAACACTAGCTCCCTCGGCCTGAAAACAAGATGAGCTCCGCAACCCTATAGTCACCTTTGGCTGGACTTAACCGTCCAGGGCTCCTTTACCTTTTACTGCTTAAGTAAAGTGGAGAAAGAACTGCAGGGGATATACCTCCATGTTACTTCTCGGCACTTGGTTTTCTGCAAAATGATGGAGATCCTTTAAGCCAGGAATGGGCAGGGGGGACACCTGTAGCCTTCCAGATCTTGTCGGACTCCAACTCCCATCAGCCCCAGCTAGCATCCAGGAGGACAGTACTAGCAGTTGGACAGCCTTGTCTCTGATTTAAGCCTCAGGCCAAGCTTGTGCAATTGCAGTAAGCATCTCAACATCAGTTTCATATATTTAGCCCTGGCTCTCGTGCTTATTGTTATTGTAAGTGTGTCGAGGAGCTGGGAGTGCGTCTTGCATCCTTGCACCAGACACAACGTCCACACACACTGTTTACCTGTGCACTTGTCCCCCCCCCCCAATTGCATGTGGTTAACAAGCTGCAGGTTTGGGGAGCCAAGGCTAGCACCGTGATAACAAGAAGGGGGGAAACAGCAGCTGTTATTCTCCAAAAATTAATTGCATTTACCCAAAATCTTTTTAGTTTAGCAAATGTGCACTGGCTGACGTAGCAAAAGTAACTCAATCTCTCTCCCAGTTCCAAGAGGGACTGTAGTGGAAGAACAGATAGTAATTGGAACCCCAGGAACTCTGTTAGATTGGTGTTTCAAGCTAAACCTTTTGAATCCGAAGAAGATCAAAGTATGTGTGCTGGATGAAGCAGATGTCATGATCGACAAACAGAATTACTCAGACCAGAGTGTCCGAATTCAGAGGTAAACGTGTGTTTGTTTGTCTTTTGGTAAGACAGATCTTGGAGTAGTAACTTACTTCTTGCTGAAATTCCTGCATGTAGAACTTTTCTAGACACGCTCATCCCTGTTGGAGCATCTGGGAAGGTTTTTAACCACTTAATTTGTATTGATAGAACTTGCTTTTCCACTAATTTATTACTACTTTGGAGAAGGCATGCCCTATTGAATACTTGTCTGTGTCGAAAGCGGCTTCAGATGTAGACCTAAGGGCTTTTGTACGGTCATATTGCTGCCATGTAGAAACAATAGCATTCTTGCCTTTCTTCTTGTATGTGCGGAAGAATATTATTAACAGCCTAAGTTCCCCGCGTGGGTTGCAACAATTTAAAAATACAATATTAAAAACAGTTTAAAACGAATGACCGTCACAAGAGTAGGATGGGACCTAAAAATATTTACCTCAGGTGTCAAAAAGGCCAGGGTAAAGAGGTGCTTCTTCAGCATACGATGGAAGCTGTACAATGCCACCATTGCACAAATCAGTCTCATCATTTGACCCTCATGTCCCTAGACTGGCTTCCTGTCTGCTCCGCACAAGCTCCTTGTCCCTGACTTGAGAGCCTCACAAGGCTCCCTGCCTCCCTTTCTGCTTTTATATCCTGATAATGTTCCTGAATGCGTCCTCTGCTTATCCAACTCCTCTCTCAAAGCCTTTGCCCTTTCTCAAGCATTCTGGTGTCCCTCCTTTCCTGCCCCTAGTGTCCTAGGATGCCTCTACAAGGCCACCACACTCTCTGTTTTCCCCATCCCTGCCCTCCCGCAACAAACCCTAAGCATTTGCAACTGATACAATCACCCCTGCCCTTCCTCTGTTCTTTCCCCGTGCTGTAAGCTCCTGGGCAGAGAGCTTTCCCCTTGTGTTCTGCAAAGCGCCATGTACCTGGACATTTAAGAAGATGATTTGGCTTTTATAATTGGTTTGTTACCAAGTTGGGAGACACATAGGTAGGCAGTCTTTTTCCAAGTTCATGGAAGTGCCTGAGAGATGTTCGATCAAGACCTTATTAATTGTAAATACTTCTATCTAGGAACGGAGTCTGTGGAATATGGTGCCGGGGAGAAATTTGAGGGAGGCAGATGGGCAAAGACGACCTCCTAGCCTGCTCCCTTCCCCTCCTCCCAAGTCCCAAGAAATTAATATCACGGCCCTCTTAGAAGAAACACCTTTCAGTGGGGCTGGTGCTTTGGTTTTGTGTTTATGTGGATTTGGCCTGTATCTTACATGTGTTATATAGATAAAAATAGCTGATTTGAATTCCCTAGCTGAAAACTGAGAGGTAAACCTACTTATTAGGAATGAGTAGAAATACACTGCAAAGTCTCCCTTCTTCCTGGTAACAAGTGAGAATGAATCATAGAATCCTAGAGTTGGAAGAGACCACAAGGGCCATCGAGTCCAACCCCCTGCCAAGCAGGAAACACCATCAGAGCACTCCTGACATATGGTTGTCAAGCCTCTGCTTAAAGACCTCCAAAGAAGGAGACTCCACCACACTCCTTGGCAGCAAATTCCACTGTCGAACAGCTCTTACTGTCAGGAAGTTCTTCCTAACGTTTAGGTGGAATCTTCTTTCTTGTAGTTTGGAGTCATTGCTCCGTGTCCGCTTCTCTGGAGCAGCAGAAAACAACCTTTCTCCCTCCTCTATGTGACATCCTTTTATATATTTGAACATGGCTATCATATCACCCCTTAACCGCCTCTTCTCCAGGCTAAACATTCCCAGCTCCCTTAGCCGTTCCTCATAAGGCATCGTTTCCAGGCCTTTGACCATTTTGGTTGCCCTCCTCTGGACACGTTCCAGTTTGTCAGTGTCCTTCTTGAACTGTGGTGCCCAGAACTGGACACAGTACTCCAGGTGAGGTCTGACCAGAGCAGATGCTGCCTTCTACCAAGGCAGGCAGTTGGTCATGAAGCTCAGCTGACTAAGCTGTGGGCCTCAAGGCTTTCAGGCAGGAATCCTTCCCAACCCTTCCTGAAAATTGAACCTCATATCTTCTGCATGCAAAGCACAGGCTGCATTGCTAGGCCCCAGCTGCTCCCCAGTGAGTTCAGTTCTAACAGGTAGGCAATCTTTGGCCTGCCTGATGTTTACCAAACTCCCATCATGCCTGCCCATTGGCTGTGAATGCTGGGGCTGATGGGAGCTGTAGTTTGGCAACACCTGGAGGGCCCAAAGTCCCTCAAACCTGATTTATAAAGAGGCAAAAGATTCGTGGCCACGATTTCTCTTGAGAATGAAATGCCGGCTGCTTTTTGTTTTTCTTCCTTCCAGAGCTTTAGACCCCGGTTGTCAGATGCTTCTCTTTTCCGCCACCTTTGAAGACCCTGTGCTGCTCTTTGCCCAGCGCATCGTCCCTGAACCCAACGTTATTAAGCTCCGCCGAGAGGAGCTGACCCTGAACAATATCAGGCAGTACTATTTTGAGTGTGAGAACAAGGAGGACAAATACAAAGCCCTGTGCAATATCTATGGCAGCATCACAGTCGGCCAAGCGATCATCTTTTGTCAGGTAAGGCGCCCTTGTAACATCGAGGTAACCTGGGGCCCCAGAAAACGTCCTGAGAAATATATTTGAGGTGAGGAGGAATGGTGGGCCCATGGTCTTGGGATGAAAATTTGCTGACTTCCAGCCCAGTCTTGCTAGTCAGATACAGCCTTACTAGTCAGTTACAGGTGGTGACCATTTTGTGCAGGAGTTCATTCCTGGACCCTGCGCCCATCAACACAGCACACGTTAGCCAGTCCCATCCTGCCCTCTTGCAGGTCTAAAAGGACCATGGGTCGGCAGCCACGCTTCAATTGGACTAGTGCAAAACGGTCGCCACTTGTACTTTGGGGGGGGGGGTCCAGAGTGGGAGGGTAAATGACTCAGGACTGCAATACGTCAAGGACCGCCTCTTTCCATATGAACCTACCCGGACCCTGAGATCGTCTTCTGAGGCCCTCCTTCGTGTACCGCCACCTCGAGAGGGCCAGAGGGTGGCGGTACACGAGAAGGGGCCTTCTCTGCAGTTGCTCCTCGTCTGTGGAATGCTCTCCCCAGAAAAATTCTCCTGGTGCCTTCGTTATACACTTTAAGGCACCAGGAAAAAGCATTCCTTTTTAACCAGGCCTTTGGTTGATCTGATTTACATCCTATGCCCTTTTAAAATGTGTTTTTTGTGGGGGACTATTGGTTTTTTTTAATTATGTATTTTGTGGTTTTATATCTTGATTTTATTCTGTGAACCACCCTGAGACCCCCGCGTATAGGACGGTATATAAATTCAATTAATAATAATACAGTGGTATCTTGGTTTAAGAACAGCTTAAACCACTTGGATTAAGAATGCTGCAAACCCGGAAGTAGGCGTTTTGGTTTGTGAACTTTGCCTTGGAAGCAGAGCATGTTTCGCTTCCTGTTGAGTGTGTTCCATTTGTAAATTGAGTCCCCCACTGCTGTGGGAAAGCACACCTTGGTTTAAGAATGCTTTGATTTAAGAACGGACTTCTGGAATGGATTAAGTTCATAAACCAAGGTACCACTGTAATAATAAATATAAATGGTTCAAGGCTAAATTCCTAAAAGCTGGACCTGCCAGAACAGAAATGTCGGCGCCACTGCAGGGAAGGCCATGACTTTGTGTGTCTCTTTTTTTCTGTGTTCCTTTGGCAGACGCGTAAAAATGCCAAATGGCTTCACTGGGCTCTGTCGATGGATGGGCACCAAGTATCCCTGTTGAGTGGGGAGCTCTCTGTCGAAGAGCGTGCAGACGTGATCCAGAAGTTTCGCGATGGGAAAGATAAAGTCCTCATCACAACCAACGTCTGCGCCAGAGGTAATGACTTGGACAAGCAAAAGCAAGGTGGATACTTGCTCCTTCAGCAGGAAGTGACCTTGTTTTGTGTCGCCTTGTAGGCATCGACGTGAAGCAGGTCACGATCGTTGTCAACTTTAGCCTGCCTACAACGACGTCCTGGCTGCCTGACTACGAGACCTACCTGCACCGCATAGGTCGAGCCGGTCGCTTTGGAAAGAAGGGTCTGGCCTTCAATATGGTCGAAAGGCATAATCTACCGCTTGTCTATGCAATTCAAGACCACTTCAGTGAGCATGATATTTTCATGTGACTTGATAGTGCAGAAAGTTAGATATTGGGTTAGGGTAATCAGGGTTTGACTCTCTGCTCAGAAACATGCTCACTGGCTTTTAGCCTCTGAATTAGCTATAATTGGGAATTAAAAAGGTTGCACAGCAGTGGAAAAGAGAGAGAGAGGGGCTGAATTATAGTGGGCATTTTTCCTGCCAGAAATGACTTGGTCTATTGCCTAGACAAATAACAGCATTTTAAAATAATTAAACTTTCAACATAGCAACAGAACTACATTTTTAACCATTTGATACATACCCGAATTAACAAGACCAAATTCTTTATTGCATGCATCACATGCCTTTTCTTCAGGATGGTTAAGGTAGTTATTTGTTTTTATTTAGTCAAAAGCATTTATAAACTGCCTAATAATTTTTTAAAAATAAAACCTTCAGCAGTGTACTATATAAAAATAATTCAGTATCATTGAAACAAAAATACAGCCTGGAATCAGTAACAGGGTACCATACATGGCTGTCCCCTTTTTGCACACAACAACCTTGCGAGAGGCAGGTAAAACCACGAGATGGTGTCTGGCCTGCTTTGCTTTGGTTAGGAGGCAGGCTCACGTGGCTTCCCAGTGAGCTTCATAGCTGCTTGGGGGCCTGAAATGCTTCATAGCTGCTTGGGAGCCAGTGTGGTGTAGTGGTTAAGAGTGGTGGACTCGTAATCTGGTGAACTGGGTTCGATTCCCCGTTCCTCCACATGCAGCTGCTGGGTGACCTTGGGCCAGTCACACTTCTCTGAAGTCTCTCAGCCCCACTCACCTCACAGAGTGTTGGTTGTGGGGGAGGAAGGGAAAGGAGAATGTTAGCCGCTTTGAGACTCCTTTGGGTAGTGATAAAGCGGGATATCAAATCCAAACTCCTCCTCTTCTTCTTCTTCTTCTTCTTCCTGGTCCAACACCCTAACCTAATGAGTCCTCAAGCTGGCTAATTTCATGGGTTGAGAATATTAGGAGAAAATTCTACAGAGTTGCCCTTTTCTTTCCATGCCCGATATTTTCTCAGACAAAGAAATTTAGAAATGTTGTCCCAGCCGTATCAGAAGCATCTGTTGATCTCTCCGTCCACCGTGTGGAATTCTTGCGAGTCAGAGAGGAGAAAAGGCCCAGAGTATTAGTCGCCCTCCCTGTGACCAGTGGCTTGTGAAGGGTTGAGTTCTTCTTTTTCCATTGGGATCCTCCTCCTAGCAAAAATGTCTTTCCTTTTCATTTTTTTTAATACATATTTATTAAAGTTTTTTGAATACAAATGCATAAATAATAAACAACATTACTTATATCATAACATAATTTCGTCACTTCTTTGGACTCCCTCACGTCTCCCACTCCCACTTACATCTTTACAAAAAAAATTTCCAAGCAAATTACCCACTTATTTGCAATCTTATCTCCGCTCATTTAAATAAAATCTAGCAGTTCTCCAAAAAAATTATATTTTCCTTAATCTCACTTATCGTCAAATTCAGATCTAATTCAGTGGTGGGCAATTATTTATGATCTAGCACCTTCTTGACATTCTCCTTTTCAGAGACTACCATCAAGTGCCTCGATCCAGAGGATATGGAAGCACTGGAAAAAATAGACGACTGAATTCTTCTACGGCTTGAAGGGGAAATGGTGGCTTTCCGGAATACAGCTGGGCTCAATCTCCCAATTTTCCCTAGCCTGCATGGCCAGGAGCAAGGGATGGTGGGAGTTGGAGTCGAGCACGTTTGGAGGGCCTCAGGTTACCCATCCTAGAGAGTTCTGTAATGTTAAACCATTTTTCAGACGATGCTGATATTTTGTCAGAATAATAATAATTAAAAAACAAAACTCATTACTTGCCCTTGGTTTTCTTTTGCTTGCGCCAACTATTAAGACTCATCAGATGTCTTGTGTGTTTGGAAGAGCTATTCCTGAGTGCCTTTAACACTGCCTCCAGGCCACGTATGTGCCCTTTGACGCTGTTATAGATATGAACTGCTGTGATTTGTGATCTCCCTTGAGAGAAATGGGCTCTCACTTAGGGATACAGCCTGCACGTGATATAATTCCATCCCCTAGTTCAGTCTGTAGCTCTCATAATGCCAAGTGCTCAGATCTTTGCGTATAATAAAATGGACTCCTTGAGGGGTCTGTAGCTCTCATAATGCCAAGTGCTCAGATCTTTGCGTATAATAAAATGGACTCCTTGAGGGCTTCCCAATATGCGATATTAATTTGTGTCAGCAGAGGTAAATTTAAAGATTAATGAAGTGAATAGACTTCCATATTTCAGTAAAAGCGGAATGAGCAAGTTTATTATTACTGGTGATTAAGCTGCCAGCCTCTAGATGTCAGTGGCTCCTTTCACTTAATTTTGTGCCCTAGGCAAATCAGTTTTGACTTCAGAAATGTGTGATGTATGGAAGGAAGAAATTAAAGAAAGAGGGAGGGAGGGAGGAAGGAAGGAAGAAGTGACTCCTATCCCAGGCCCCCTAAAATATGCAATTTGACAAGGGTTTCAGCTTGTTTCAGTGATCAGTTGCTACCATAGTTTGGGAGCCTGGGGCAGGAATGTGACAATTCTTAGAGCTTTTCATATCGGGAACTAAATCCACAAAAGCAAAAAGGGAATAAATTGGATCATGGGGCATAATTGAAGAAAGCAGCCCTCAGAATGCTTCTTTGGCCAGAGACTTCATTCACTCAGCAAGGTGGGACTTGCTCTTGAGTCGGCCTGTATGAAGATTAGGCAGGCAGGTTCATCCCAGCCGGCTGAAGACATTTTGCTGAATATGGTAGACAAGATGCTCCTTTCCTAATATGGCAGCCTAATTGCACCAGCAGTTGAATCTTCAGTGCTGGGGACAGAATAGCATCTTCCATGGCAACAGAGGACAGCTGGCTAGTGCTGGGGAGGCCCATGGCTTGTACGAATCTCTTGACCATCCTTCATGTTCTCTGCCTCTGCCTCACCTTTATTCTAATACAAGGGTCAGCAAACTTTTCCAGCAGGGGGCTGGTCCACTGTCCCTCAGACCTTGTGGGGGGGGGGGCGGACTATATTTTGAAAGAAAAAAAAAGGGAAAAAAAGATGTATGGTGGCTAATGGATTGAGGTTGAATCCTGACAAGACAGAAGTACTGTTTTTGGGGGACAGGAGGCGGGCAGGTGTGGAGGATTCCCTGGTCCTGAATGGGGTAACTGTGCCCCTGAAGGACCAGGTGCGCAGCCTGGGAGTCATTTTGGACTCACAGCTGTCCATGGAGGCACAGGTCAAATCTGTGTCCAGGGCAACTGTTTACCAGCTCCATCTGGTACGTAGGCTGAGACCCTACCTGCCTGCGGACTGTCTCGCCAGAGTGGTGCATGCTCTGGTTATCTCCCGCTTGGACTACTGCAATGCACTCTACGTGGGGCTACCTTTGAAGGTGACTTGGAAACTACAACTAATCCAGAATGCGGCAGCTAGACTGGTGACTGGGGGCGGCCGCCGAGACCATATAACACCGGTCTTGAAAGACCTACATTGGCTCCCAGTACGTTTCCGAGCACAATTCAAAGTGTTGGTGCTGACCTTTAAAGCCCTAAACGGCCTCGGTCCACTATATCTGAAGGAGTGTCTCCACCCCCATCATTCTGCCCGGACGCTGAGGTCCAGCGCCGAGGGCCTTCTGGCGGTTCCCTCATTGCGAGAGGCAAAGCTACAGGGAACCAGGCAGAGGGCCTTCTCGGTAGTGGCGCCCGCCCTGTGGAACGCCCTTCCAGCAGATGTCAAAGCGATAAACAACTACCTGACATTCAGAAGACATCTTAAGGCAGCCGTGTTCAGGGAAGTTTTTAACGTGTGATTTTACTGTATTTTTGGTTTCTATGGAAGCCGCCCAGAGTGGCTGGGGAGGCCCAGCCAGATGGGCGGGGTATAAATAATAAATTATTATTATTATTATTATTATTATTATTATTATTATTATTATTATTATTTATTCTGCTCATGCAAAAACACGCTGTTTCACGGACCATCCCTGGGCCGGATTGAGAAGGCGATGCAGCTGAATACGGCCCCCAGGCCTTAGTTTGCCTATCTATGTTCTAATACTAGGATTGGAGATTTCATGAAGAAACTCACAAACCTAGTGGGAAAGTGACAACTAATGTGTCGTTTGGGTGTGACTTGAGCTGAAAATATTAGCAGGCAACATTAGTCGACAATTCGGTGCCTGCCAGAGTCTTCCTTGTTCCCCCTGGAATGAACCGTATTCTCCAGGTTCCAAGATTTCTTGGGGTTTTTGTTTTTTTTGAGAAAAAGGTTATTTTCTAGCATTTTTAGAACCTGAGATACCTGGAAAAATGTACAGACACAACTCTTCTCCATTTTAAATGAGAAATTAACCCACAACACCCTTTCGGCGTTTCAGTTTGTTGCCCCTTGAGAAAATTTGCACACACCCCCATATTTGGGGGTAGAAAATAAGGTGGCAGTTGGGGGGGAGAGAGATAACCCAACCCCCACCCCCACCCCTTTGTCATTAGTCTTGTCCACATCTGGTCTGAGAAATGCAAACTTTCCCTTTCAAAAATACAGTTTTCTAGATTTCTATATTTTTTATTGAATTCATTGTGAGCTAGCAGCTGCTTCTGTGCCCTTTGGGTCTTATTGGGAGTTGCCAACTGGGAGCATGCCAGCCTGCTCTGATGCCTTTTAATGCCTTGGTCTGCAGAAACCTTTTCACAGTATGCAGGTAAACACTGTCTCCTCCTGTTCTCTAGGTGGAGCGGCTGTTCAAGACACACAGGGCAATAAAAAGATGGCAACCACCTTGTTTTTAAGAGGACAATGAATGTTGAACGCAGTGTAGCAACAGCATCTTGAGGGTTTGCAAAAAATAACCCCAGGGCAACTCGTAAAAGATGTTTATGCTGAAATAGTCCTTTTAATAGACAGTGGTACCTCAGGTTACAGACGGTTCAGGTTACAGACACTTCAGGTTACAGACTCTGCTAACCCAGAAATAGTACCTCGGGTTAAGAACTTTGCTTCAGGATGAGAACAGAAATCGTGCTCCGACGGCGTGGTGGCAGCAGGAGGCCCCATTAGCTAAAGTGGTGCTTCAGGTTAAGAACAGACCTCTGGAACGAATTAAATACTTAACCCGAGGTACCACTGTACCTCTAGCGAGGGGAGGAGGCGCATTGTGCGCCCTGACACTCCCCACTGTGGCGGGTGCTGTACTGGCTGTGACGTCGCATGGGGGTGGTGCGTGCGTTAGTCACGCACCGTCCCGATGCCGCCCGCCCACCCGCTACATTGTAAGGGGCATGTACGCTGGTCACTGTTTTGAAGGGGAGTGAAGAACACACACAAAAAGGTAACGTGTTAATTTAAAGTTTATTTCTATGAGGAGGAGTAATTCTAAGGGGTTAAAGAAAGAAATAATAAAAAAGTGACAAAAAAGTTATTTTTATAATGACGAGTTTTGCGGCTCCCAGTTTTTTTTTCTTCGGAAACGGGTCCAAGTGGCTCTTTTTGTCTTAAAGCTTGCAGACCCCTGGCCTAGGTGGTGAAATTGACCGGGAAAATCAGAAACCAGGAAGAGAAGAACTTTAAGAAGGAATGGGAAAGATTTATAATGTGTTTAAGAGAACACTGTAAACAACTGAAAACTTTGGCAGGATTTGAATAATGCTCATAATGTATTAGAGATTATGGTAAAAATGGATTATTATTATTTTTAAAAAATAGAAATAATAAGAGAAGCAGTTGGAAAAAGATTGATAATGGTAACCATGGAAGGGCAGAGGGGAGTCGAAGGAATCGGAGAATCCTAAATGATGATGTTAATGCTTAATGTTTGAATTTTAATTGGCAATGTAAAGTAAAGGTAAAGGGAACCCTGACCATTAGGTTCAGTCGTGACCGACTCTGGGGTTGCGGCACTCATCTCGCTTTATTGGCCGAGGGAGCTGGCATACAGCTTCCAGGTCATGTGGCCAGCATGACTAAGCTGCTTCTGGCAAACCAGAGCAGCACACGGAAACGCCATTTACTTTCCCGCCAGAGCGGTACCTATTTATCTACTTGCAAGTTGATTTCGAACTGCTAGGTTGGCAGGAGCAGGGACTGAGCAACGGGAGCTCACCCCGTCGTGGGGATTCGAACCGCCGACCTTCTGATTGGCAAGTCCTAGGCTCTGTGGTTTAACCCACAGTGCCACCTGCGTCCCAATTGGCAATGGAAGACTTAATAAAAAAAGATTTGACCTGATCCTAGAAAAGAAAAGAAAAAAAGAGAGACAGGACATGCAAACTTGCAATTCCTCTTTGGCTGCCTCTGATCTTCAGCTGCACAAAGTGACAATCGTGGCAGTGGGTCTTCCGTGGGTCTTGGCATCCTGGCAAATGCCCAGCCTTGCCATTCTCTGGATATAAGGCAGCTTCCTTGGGAGCTGCAGATTAAGCCTCATCCTCCTTCCAGCATCACTTCCGTGTCCTTTGCAAAGCCATCTACTGTCCTGGCAGAACTATAAATACGTGAGTCTCTCTGGCTATGTTCGGATTACTCCATAGTACTTGTTTCAAGTACAGTCATACCTCGGGTTGAATATGCTTCATGTTGAGTGCGTTCGAGTTGCGCTTCGCGGCAACCCAGAAGTAACAGAGCGTGTTACTTCCGGGTTTCGCTGCTCGCGCAAGTGCAGATGCTCAAAATGATGTCACGCGCATGCGCAGAAGTGGTGAAAAGCGACACGCGCTTGCACAGACGTGCCGTCACTAGTTACGTTTGCTTCTGGATGTGAACAGGGCTCCAGAACGGATCCCGTTCGCATCCCGAGGTACCACTGTAGTAAAATCCCATATCAGAAGCAGCCCTACATCTTAAAATGTGATTGTAATTAAAGGAGCACTTCATCCCCATGAAAGAAATGCAACCACCAAATGTATTTGTTGAAACGAAGTACAAGCGCTTCCTTTGTGGCTCTCTTTTGCAGAAAAGTACAACCTTCCCTTGTTTCCCAGCCCCATTTGACACATCATTATCCCTCTGCCATCTCTAGCCAAAACAGTCTGTAATAAAAGGGAATTAAGAATGATTACCGAGGAGGCATACTGCTTCTCGGCTGCCAAATTGTTTCTTACAAATTACAATGTATTATTTTGTTTTCTCACTGAAGTATTTTTATTATGTCGGGCTCTTGACAATTTTGTCATTTGCTGGATTGGCCAGCACCCCCCACCCCACCCCGCCAACTTCATCTTTGCTCATTTCTCTCCTGCCCCACACCCCTCAAAGACGGGTCTGTACTCTATTGGAACAAATCTAGAAAGACCCCTTTGCAAAATGACTCCGCAGAGACTTTGGCTCCTATCTGCACTATGCATTTAAAACAGTATCAGGCCACTTTAAAGCATCATGGTTTTCCCCAAAGCATCCTTGGAAGGGGCTGAGAGCTGTTAGGAGACCCCTGTTCCCCTCACAGAGCAACAATTTCCAGAATTCCCTGGGGAAAGGGGTTTATAGTTTAACCACTCTGAGAATTGAAGCTCTGTGAATTGGGGTGTCCTAACCACTATGGGTTAATCCTGGGACGCGGGTGGCCCTGGGACGCGGGTGGTGCTGTGGTGTAAACCACAGAGCCTAGGACTTGCTGATCAGAAGGTTGGCGGTTCGAATCCCCACAACGGGGTGAGCTCCCGTTGTTCGGTCCCAGCTCCTGCCAACCTAGCAGTTCGAAAGCACGTCAAAGTGCAAGTAGATAAATAGGTATCACTCCAGCGGGAAGGTAAACGGTGTTTGCGTGCACTGCTCTGGTTTTGCCAGAAGCGGCTTAGTCATGCTGGTCACATGACCCGGAAAAACTGCGGACAAACGTTGGCTCCCTTGGCCAGTAAAGCAAGATGAGCGCCACAACCCCAGAGTCGTTTGCGACTGGACTTAACTGTCAGGGGTCCTTTACCTTTTAACCACTTTTAGCACCGTTAACACATTAGAGTTCCAAATATCCTTTGGTGGAAGCCATGGCTATTAAAGTCAGATGAAAGTGCTTTAAATGTGAGGTGCTCCAAACTAGGATGGAAATGTGACTTTTTTCTGGTCCATATTGCAATATGCTCAGCCACAAATCCATTCCATCTTGTCTCTACATTGAGATTTAAAAAGGAAAACCTAAGGCTCATCTGCACTGACCCTGGCTGTGGATCAGAAGCTCCTCGCATTTAAATTAAGTAGGCATTGTCTACATATTGTTGGCCTCAATCAGCACTCACCTCACTTCTTTTCAACAGTAAATTTGGATTTCTCCTGCTGTAAACATACCCATAAACAGGCAGCGTTGTATAACCCCTGCACAATTTTTCAGGTGTGAACATATCAGTATGAACTCCATCCGGAAGGTCTGTGTGTATTTTATTGGTGTTGTTTAAAGGCTATTATGGTAAACCGTCTTAAAATCATTTGTGGTGAAAGGTGGGGGTAAACCCTGTCAGGTTTTGTATCCCTGTTGCCTTCAGAAAATCAGTTGGTTGTACCCAGTGTTATATAGTGGTACCTCAGGTTAAGTACTTAATTCGTTCCAGAGGTCCTTACTTAACCTGAGACTGTTCTTAACCTGAAGCACCACTTTAGCTAATGGTGCCTCCTGTTGCCGCCACGCCGCCAGGGCACAATTTCTGTTCTCATCCTGAAGCAAAGTTCTTAACTTCAAGCACTATTTCTGGGTTAGCGGAGTCTGTAACCTGAAGCGTATGTAACCTGAAGTGTATGTAACCCGAGGTACCACTGTACTAAGATCTGACTGACTTCAGTAAATGGACATGATTCATTTAGGTCCATGAATGTCAGTGGGTCTAAACTGAGTAAAATGTAATCGATTAAGAACACGGTTTGATTTCCTGTCTGAATAAGAGGAAGCGTCTCATGAAAATAGCTTTGAACCTTTGTGGCATTGCACCATGCTTGAGACAGCACAAAGAGTGGGCACATGACACAGCCAGCTTGGTGAAGCTAACCAGGCCTTGCTCTGGTCAGTGTCTGAATGGCACCAAGCACAATTGCATGTATGCCACCTCAGGTTCTGTGCTGGAAGGAAGGCAGACTAAATAAAGTAAATTACAGAAGAATGTTGGTCATGGAGAAAGACCTTGCCTGGATAATATAGTGCTATATTTGTTTTTGGGTGATGTAGGCACACAGTGGTCATAGTTGGCAACCTCTTGGAACAGATATTCCATTCTGTGCATGAGAGAAGGGAAAATATAGCTTTGAAGATGACATTTGCCATCTGCAGTTTCGCTAAGTAAACGTATTTTTAAATCCGCTGTCTGATTAATGGAGGGCGGGGAACGATCTTTTCAGTTAAGCAATTAAACAAAGCAGCCCTTATTAAGAGCGCTAAGGCTGCACAATGGGCTGGCACCAGAAGTCTGTGTCACTGGGAACCTGCCACGACCCACACAGCCCAGAGATGGGGGTCACTGCTGAACTCTGGAGCTGCCTCTTCTCTGTTGCGGCCTGTTCAGCTGGTTTTTTTTTTAAAAAAATAATTAATTAATTAGGCTTTTCAAATTACAGCTCTACAATCGCATATCCAACATACAACCTAAAAACAAGATTCCAAAGAATCTCCTGGACTTCCTTCCTTCCCTTTGTGGGTCCTATTGTTAGTCATTTCATCCCACATCTTTTATAATACTCCAAATCTTTCACATCTCCATTATATCTGAAATTCACCTTTAAACGGCAAGTGTCATTCCAATCCTACTAATGATTTTAACAGTTTACAATGGTTTTTAAGATAAATCATAAATTTCCTCCATTCTTTATTAAGAAATTTGTCTTCCTGATTTCTTATTCTTCCTGTCATTTTTTGCCATTTCGGCATAACCCATCAACTTGATCTGCCATTCTTCTCTGGTAGGGCCTTTATCTTCTTTCCATCTCTGGGCCAATAACATCTGCGCAGCCGTGGTCACATACATAAATAGCCTTTTCTGCTTCCTTTGGGATTTTGGCACCTAAAATTCCTAAAAGGAAAGCTTCAGGTTTATAAAGAAAAAGTTATTTTAAACATTTTTTTCAATTTGTTATATATCATTTCCCAAAATCCTTTTACTACCTGTTCTTTCTGAGTGTGCAAGCTGCAACCATTTTGAGAAAATGGAAGGGCACCCTCGGTTTGCTTTGCACTTCCCCTCTGTGTGGTTGTTTGGATAGGGCAAGTAAATTGGCCCCTACTCAATATCACTTTGAAGGCAATGTACCTCTGCATACTTGTTGCTGAGAACTGGGAGCTGTTGCAGCCGGGTCCTTCTTGTTGGCTGCCCCTAGACATCTGGTTGGCTGCTGTGAGAACAAGATCCTGGCGCGGACGGGCAATTCTTACATTCTTATACCTTGCCCAAGATCTCCCCCAAAACCTGAAGCTGGCACTGCCTGCAAATGAAGGCGATGCTCATTTGAGAGTCAGTTCCGTCAACTCTGCAGGACTGACTTCCGAATAAACACGCCTAGGGACTGGGGGTTGCATTGCATGTGTGTCAGCATGACAGCAGAGTAGGAAATGGCCTGGAAACCAGAGGAGAGTAATTTGAAATCCTGCAGAGACAGAGCCCTTTCCGGGGAATTGCATCACTGGCACTGTGGCACAGAGAAGTTTGTTCTGCAATTGCCTGCTACGTTGGTGGCCCAGGCATCAACAGGGTGAGTCAAGCCAACACCCCTCACCAAAACATTTCTTTTACTTCTTGTGGAACTTGGAAAGGAGATGCTCCCTCAGCCCGAGTTTCCCATGCGATCCTTTCTCCTGGCTCCTTTCCATTTGACTAGTGCAAGCAGGCTGGGTTAGGAGGGAGGGAAGGAAGGAAGGATTATGTAGTAAACATGGCTTTTGGGAAAACAGTTCCCCCCCACAAACTGTTCCCCTGGTCATTCCCCACCACCACTTGACCAAAATCCCTGGCTGATTGAAAGATATTTGGGGAAGAGGTTCAGAGAAAAATCAGCAGTGGGTACAAGGGTTAAGCAGCCTTTGAATATTCTGTCCTCCCTACTGCTGCTTCACACCTTTTCAAATAAGCACTGGTTTGGGAATCCTGTGTTTACCTCACTAAACATTGTAGTTCTGCCCCTAGATAACTTTAGTCTCCAGAATACCTTTCCAACGAGCCACAGTGCTGATGAAACCAGTTTCGAAAGGTATGCTGCAGAGAGTTGCCCCATGACCACCGTGTTCAACATCAGTTTCGTTGGACTGGTCATGTTGTACAGATGCCTGATGATCGTCTTCCAAAGCAAGTACTCTATTTGGAACTTAAAAATGGCGAGCGTGTTAAAATTTAAGAAGATGTAAGTGGGAGCGGGAGATGTGAGGGAGTCCAAAGAGGTTTTGAAAATATGTCATGATATATGCTTTATTGTGGATTTTTTTTGCATTTGTATTCAAAAAATTTTTAATAAACATTTATAAAAATAAAAAATAAAAATGGCGAGCGTAATGCTGGCGGTCAACAAAAGAGGTTTAAAGACTCTCTCAAGGCAAATCTAAAAATATATAGTGTAAGCACCAGCAAATGGGAAACTGGCCTGCGAGCGCTCCAATTGGAGAACAGCCTTTACCAAAGGTGTCGTAGACTTTGAAGATGCTCAAACTCAGGACAAAAGGGAGAAATGTGCTAAGAGGAAGGCATGCTTGGCAAACCCTCACCGTGATCAAGTCCTGTCTGGAAACCTATGTCCCCACTGTGGAAGGATGTGTGGATCCAGAATTGGCCTCCACAGTCACTTACGGACTCATTGTTAAAACCGTGTTCATGGAAGACAATCTTGGCTACATGTGATCGCCAAGGAAGAAGAAGAAGCAGAACAACGTGAGACTAGGCATGAAGGAGATCTTTATTTCAATTCAATTACCCATTTCCTCACTTTCTGACACAGTACATGAACTGAAATGTGCACTTCTCTGAATTTTGCAGTCCACTTCTCCAGCCAAGTACCGACTAAAAAAATGCATCCACCAGGATGAAGTATGCGTAGAAATGCATTATATTGTTTTAGGATTGGGGTTGGTTTGGATGAAACGTGTGGGTCCCCATGAAGCCGGTGATTGAGTATCTGTGAGATGAGATTTTGTAGTAGAAGGGAATCACTGAACTGGCCAAACCAGTCTTTTTGTTCAGATAATGGCCCTAGCTCAGCCTTTAAGCATGACCAAGAATAGCCCCTGTTGCCATAGAGACAACTGGAGGAAGATGTTATTTTAGGAAGAAACTCCTTTCCATTGCTCTTACCTGGCTGGTTGTCACTAGGGATGGGGGAACAATTGGCCAGGAAACTAGTCTTTGTGTTAGTCTGGTCTGTGGATGGAAAGACACAAAAAGACTTCTTGCTCTCTGTGCTGAACCCAAAGCGATGGCTTTGGGGTTCCCCTGGAAGCCTAATGATGAGCCTAGATCTGTTGGCATGTAAATGCTGTGAGCCCTTCCATCTTATGTTATATATATATATGTAAATAAAACCATATATCCTAAAGACGCCACAGGCTGAATTGACCTTCATTCTAAGGAAACTGAACTCTGTGAACCAGTGGCCCTCCAGATGTGGCCTACAACTCCCATGATCCCTAGCTAACAGGACCAGTGGTCAGGGATGGTGGGAATTGTAGTCCAAAACATCTGGAGGGCCGAAGGTTGGGGATGCCTGATCTAGTATTTTAAGGGAAATTGCTTTGCAAAAATGCATATGCTAGGCAAAATTTCATTTTAAAATGTGTATTTTAAGGGGAAAATTTGCACTAAAATGCTGGTTAATTTTGATGAGGAGGTTTTGTGTTTAATGCAAATTGCAGTCAAAATGTGGAGAACTGACTCTGAAGTTGGGAAAATGAGAAACCGAAATGGACAGATTGGCCCATCCATCGCTACTTGAGGCCTGGATCACTGACTCTCTGCATCCTCCCTCTGTTTGCTGACATACTCTACCCTTTCCACGACTGGCCTGTGTCATATGTAGCTAATCAGCGGTGCTGCGGAGAAGCAGGAATGATAAACTGTTTTTACTATTATTATTTTTAAAAAATTCAATCAAGTTAGTGGAGAACATTGGAAACAGCTGTAGGACTGAGTCTCGGAGCTTATTTGAAGTGGAAGTGGGGTGGCTAAGGCATCTCTGAGCCCTCATTGATGGAGTCACTTGTGTCAGGCAGCCTCACAAAGAGAGAGCCCGCACTTTCTCAACGGTACAGAGGATGGCAGGACAATGTTCGGTTGATTTGAAATGATCATTTTTCTTCTGGTCACAAACTGGCACTAAACACATGCAGACACAGCCTTTTAAGCAGAGAAACGGCTCATGAAACAGAGGGCTTGGTTGCAAATCAGGAAGAGACCAAGTTGCAAAGGAAGGTCCTGGTTTGAATCTTGCCTCCATCATGACTTACAAGATAGTTTGTTTATTTATTTAGCTATTTGTAAAAGTATTTCTGTACCTCCTTATGACAAAATGCCAGGGCAGTGCGTAACGTTGAAACAAGAAGCACCGTTTGAAAAGCAGAAACAGAAGCAAAACTGCAGGCGATCATTATCAAGGTGACTGGCTAATCAAAATATCAAATCAAATCGATCTTTATTACGGTCCAGAGACCCAACAAATCATTACAAAGCAATGCACAATTCAGACTGCCTACCTCCAGGTTAAACAAGCGTTTTGTTCAAAAGATAGGGATCATTGATTCTTGCAACCACCAATAAAAACTTTGCCACTGCTAATGTTCTGGCGTTTGTCTGGTTTTCCAATAGGAACCTGACATGGTGAGCCTCTGATTTTCCCGGGAAAGGTACCAGCAAGGGTAATATCAGTTCAGCCCTGGCTTGCTCGTATTTAGCACAGTGCTGCAAAATATGTTTTATGGAATCGACGTCTTGAGCACACGAGCAAAGTCTGTCCTGGTAGGGAAATCCTCTCAACCTGCCATCCAGCACTGCAGAAGGAAAGATGTTTAGTCTGGCTTTGAAAAGCCTTCAATAATTCGGTACTGTCAGGTTTTTAAGTTAAAGACATGCCCATATTGTAAAAAATAAACATCTGCAAAGGACAGTTGGCATAAAAACGGTATTCAAGGGATGTCAGAATGTAAATAGTGAGGATGCCTGATAAATCTCTGCTGGAAGAGTGGGCTACAGCAGGGGTTCCCAATTGGTAAGCCACCCAGGGGGTCTGTGGCACCATTCATGTAACAAAAACTATAATTGAGGTATCAACATTTTCAAAAGTATGGGGTACATGGGTTGGCTTTTCAAAAACAGGGGGCCTGGAGTACTTGGGAGCCACTGTTGTACAGTGTGGGAGTGGTGGTTGAGGCCATTCGGGCATCTGTGACAGAGGGGACAACTAATAGTGGATTCTCTCAGTGATGGAGTTGGGCTCAAGCAGTCCTTAAGATTCCCTGGGTCCAAGTTGTGGAGGGCTTTGTATATCAATGCATGGGCTCTGCCAGTGAACCTTCCCTGAAAAAACAAAGAAGCTAAAGCAGTTAATGAAATGCATATGAAAATTGGTTAATGTAGGGGTAGCCAAAGTGGTGCCCTCCAGCTATTGGGGGCTAGCACCCACTAGGGCAGAAGGCAGGGAGGTGTCAGAGCCAAATGACAGGCAGAGCCACCTCCTTGTGGTGGTTGTAGGTTTTAGGTGGTTATGGATACAACAACAACAACAACAACAACAACAACCTGTTATTTTTACCCCGCCCATCTAGCTGGGTTTCCTCAGCCATTCTGGGCAGCTCCCAATATAATATTAAAAACACGATAAATACATCTAACATTAAAAAGTTCCCTAAACAGGGCTGCCTTCAGATGTTTTCTAAAAGTCAGGTAGTTGTTTATTTCCTTGATGGGAGGGCGTTCCACAGGGTGGGCGCTACTACTGAGAAGGCCCGCTGCTTGGTTCCCTCTAACTTCACTTCTTGCAATGAGGGAACCACCAGAAGGCCCTCGGAGCTGGACCTCAGTGTCCGGGCAGAATGATGGGGGTGGAGACTCTCCTTCAGGTATATATAGGTACATTGGTATAGGAACTCAGGAAGGACTTGTGAGAACCATGTGGTCTGAGCTGGGAGCAAACCAGCTTAGCCTCTCCACACTCTGGGCTTCTCAGGTAGACTGTAGAGGAACAAAGGCTTGATTACCTAGTCCCTCCCATGGTGAGCTAAGCCTGGCAGCACAGCTTATTCTATGATCTTAACCCCTTCATACATTCATGTTGGTTATATGAGGCTGGTTAGCCCACATGGCTCCCATCATCCCTGACCATTAGCCATGCAGGCAGGACTGATGGAAGTTGGAGTCCACTGACATCCTGAGGGTACCACATTGTCTTCCCCTGATCTAGTCCCCATGTTGTCCTCTCTGGGACAGCAGTGGCTCTTCATGATAGCAGATAAGAGCCCTTTCCCAGTCATGCAACTTGAGAACCCGTAACTTGAGATGGCAGGGATTGAACTTTTGGCCTCATGTGAGGAAAACAAAGATGCTTTATGGGCCCCTTGATGGTCTTTTGACTTGGAGCCCTCCTTGTCCCTTGGCTCAGTAAACTCAGCAAATGCCCTCCCAAAAGACACACGACACTCTGCAAGCTCTGCTTGATAGATTCATGGGCAACAGATTGACTAGTTACTGTCAACCTTGTTCCGTTACACATATGTGTGTTGGGGGTGGGGGTTGTTTTTGTTACTATAGTATGCATTTTGTGTCTGTATATTGTAAACCGCCCTGTGATTCTCAGATAAAGGGCAATATAGAAATTTAATAAATAATAATACTAACAATATACCATCAGATATGCACCCATGCTGGCATTGACTTGGAAAATGTATGTTTGTGTATAAAGCACTATAAAACAAAGTAAAAGGTAAAGGACCCCTGGACGGTTACATCCAGTCAAAGGTGACTATGGGGTTGCGGCACTCATCTCACTTTCAGGCCGAGGGAGCTGGCGTTTGTCCACAGACAGCTTTCCAGGTCATGTGGCCAGCATGACTAAACCGCTTCTGGCACAATGGAACACCATGACAGAAACCAGAGCGCACGGAAACGCCATTTACCTTCCCACTGCAGCACTACCTATTTATCTACTTGCACTGGCGTGCTTTCGAACTACTAGGTTGGCAGGAGCTGGGACAGAACAATGGGAGTTCACCCCGTCATGGGGATTTGAACCACTGACTTTCTGATCGGCAAGCCCAAGAGGCTCAGTGGTTTAGACCACAGCGCCACCCGATGCCACATTGAACAGCCATAGCTTCCTCCAAGGAATTTTGGGAGCTGTAGCTTGTTAAGGGTACTGAGAGTCCCCCTAGTCCCTTCCCAGAGCTATCACTTGGCTGAATATTCAAGTCCATCCCTGCCACCGGGAGGGGACCAGGAAGACCTAGAAACTTCAGGTCAGCCCTGGTGTCTTGCCAACCAGTTCATATCTGGTCTTCAGTTGATCTCCGTTAAATGTCAGATGTTAGAAATGATCCTAGGCCCAAGAAAACCCAAGTACTTTGTGGGCTTTGTCGATAACCCCTCTCTTTACACAATACACAATAATACTCTTTAACGGCTTGCAACGCGGAGGTCCCTTTCCGGTCTCTACACAATAAGCAGACTGAGAACCAATCTTTCTGTAAGTCAAGAGAACTGGAGAGCAAATTATTAGCAAAGATGCGGGTTTCAGATTTCGAGGTGTTATTAAACCTAACAAGAGTGAGGAAAGAAGGAATTTTCATAATTATAAAACTGCCTTGGCACTGTCCTTTTGCGGCTGGCTTCCTATCTGTACGATCTTGCGCAAGTCCCAATCGGAGACAAAATAAAGAACAGTCTCCAAACACTGACAGAGGCGCCTTTAGGGGAACAGACACACCTCAGCCAGGCAAAGAAATGGCTTGCCTTTTTGACTTAATTAAACCCACGGATATCGATCTGCCTGGATCTGATTTCATAGTATGTATGAGACACTGAGTGTGCATGCTAATATATATATGTATGTATGTATGTATCATCTCCGTTGACAGAAAGATGAAATGCGTTTCCATTTCTTGCAAATCATCTGTGTCTCTACAAGGCCCTTCTCTGTTTGGAACCAGTCCAGCTACACAGACATAAATAAACATTGATTTGGGGACAGGATTAATAATGCTTTGCTGTAAGATCTATTTATTCTTTTGCACATATGTCCCACCCAAGAATAGGAAGGGGGGGGCTCACATTCTATGTGGGGGCCCCATTGTGTTTGTTCTGGAAACTGCCATTAGCGCAGAATGCTGCACCCAACTGTGGATGGAATGTAGATTCTGTCTGTATGCAATGTCCCTGTTCAAAGATATGCAGTGGGTGCCAATTTATTACTGGGCCAGGTCCAAGATAGTAATATACTAATAGTAAAGGGACGCGGGTGGCGCTGTGGGTTAAACCACAGAGCCTAGGACTTGCTGATCAGAAGGTCGGCAGTTCTAATCCCCGCGACGGGGTGAGCTCCCATTGCTCAGTCCCAGCTCCTGCCAACCTAGCAGTTCGAAAGCACATCAAAGCGCAAGTAGATAAATAGGTACTGCTCCAGCGGGAAGGTAAACGGTGTTTCCGTGCGCTGCTCTGGTTCGCCAGAAGCGGCTTAGTCATGCTGGCCACATGACCCGGAAGCTGTATGCCGGCTCCCTCGGCCAATAAAGCGATATGAGTGCCGCAACCCCAGAGTCGGCCACAACTGGACCTAATGGTCAGGGGTCCCTTTACCTTTACCTTTAAACATTAACAGCTATTAACTGCTTGGGACCTGTTTACTTACAGGATCACCTTACCCATATGTGCCCACTTGGCTGCTTTGACCTGCTGAACTGGCAGCTTTACAGGTGCCACATAATATTTCTTCCATACTTGTAAGAACTCTGTACTTTAGGGTGACTGAACTTCGGAACTCCCTGCCTATTGACTTCAGACAGGGGCCTTCACTGTACAATTTCTGGTGCCTGCTTAAAAGTTTTTTTGTTTAGGCAAGCCAATCTAAACATGTGAAGCTTTCTTTTTAGCATCAGATATTAAGGAATTTAAACAACTATCTGACTTTTAGAAGACATCTGAAAGCAGTCCTGTTTGGGGAAGTTTTTAATGTTTGATGTTTTATCACTTAATAATAATAATAATATTCTGTTGGGAGCTGCCCAGAGTGGTTGGGGAAACCCTGCCAGATGGGCTGGGTATAAATAATAAATTATTATTATTATTATTATTATTATTATTATTATTATTATTATTATTGCAGTGGTACCTCGGGTTACATACGCTTCAGGTTACAGATGCTTCAGGTTACAGACTCCTCTAGCCCAGAAATAGTGCTTCAGGTTAAGAACTTTGCTTCAGGATGAGAACAGAAATTGTGCTCTGGTGGCATGGCAGTAGCTGGAGGCCACATTAGCTAAAGTGGTGCTTCAGGTTAAGAACAATTTCAGGTTAAGAATGGACGTCTGGAACGAATTAAGTACTTAACCCGAGATACCACTGTATATAGATGAACCCTTGGCCTGATTCAGCAATATGTACAGATTCCGGTTGGGAATTGTTGTTGTTGTTGTTGTTGTTGTTGTTGTTGTTGTTGTTGTTATTAATTATCTGGCCTTCACCCTAAGGCATAGAGGAGAGGACCTTCTTTTGAGTCAGAGCAAAAGGAAGAGAGCATGAAGAAGGGACCATGGGTCTACCCCAGCCTTCCTCAACCTGGTTGCCGCTAAACGCTTGAAATTCCAATTCCCATCATCCCTGACCACTGGCCATGCTGGTTTGGAGCTGATGGGAGTTGTAGTCCCTAATGTCTGGAGAGCACCCAGTTGTGCAAGGCGGGATTATAGCGCTGGAGCATATGCTCAGCAGGGAACAAGCTGCTCAGCTTTCTGTCTCCGGCACTTACGTCTGGGTCAAAGGAGAGGTTGGCAAAGCTTCCCGTAAACCCAGCAAACCAGATTATAAAACTAGCTAAGCACAGCAGGAAGCACAAGCTTCTCTCCCCCCCCCGCCCTCCACGATGCACCACCTGTCTCACGATGCCTGCGGGATAGGCAATTGCAGCTCCCCCCCCCCGCCTGAGGCGCGACAAGGTGAAAGGCAAATTGGGCCACGTCGTAAGACACAAGGGATGCTGTTTAGTTTGGCTGTTGCTTCATCTGCATGGGATTCCTGACAGGTACTCTCATGCTCTTTGCTCATGTAATTTTATTATTTTCTGCAGGGTGGGAGGAGGTACGGTAATAAGCAATTAATTTTAATTAAAAGATTGGCTGTGTGGTGGAGGGGGGCTGATGCGCGAGCGCTGGGGGTGAGGAATTGCAGGTAATTTCGAGTTGTTTGCCTTGGCTTGTTTCCCTGTGCTATTTCAGCTAATTGTCATTATTTAGTCATTTGTTGCTACGGCGACAGCAGATCACTTCAGGTTGCCAAGTCTCTTAGTACAAGCTCAAACAAGGCACTTGAGGCGGGGGGGGGGGGGGCGCTGTGATATTTCTCTTTCCCCTCCAGCTTGCCAAAGAAACCTGAGGCCCTGCGTATTGGGAAATCGTCCAATCTTCCCTTCTTGAGAGCTAACTCCTCGCCCTCTGCGACTCCTGGAAAGTTACAAGTTCCAGAACTGAGACCCCAAATTGCCAAAGAGCAGCCAGGCCATCCCATTTTAATGGAACATGGGGATATTCATTTGAGGGGTGTGTCTGCAGCCCTCCAGATGTGGTCGGACTCCAACTCCCATCACCCCCAGCCAGCTCAGCCAATGGTCAGGGGCAAGGGGAGTCATAAACCAACATCTGGAGGCCTTGCTTTACCCAGACTTAGTCTTCATCAGCGTTGGGGAAGCTTGGGCCCTCCAGATGTTACTGGACTACCCCTCCCATCAACCCTGACCAGCCTGGCCAATACTCTCATCTAATGGGCCAAAGATTCTCAACCCCTTATCCAGATGTTGATTGGGGGGTTCTTATGTGTACACCCCCATATAGCCCACCCCTACTGGTGTTCAGATGGACATTTCCCCATTGCAAGGAAAATAAGAGGAAATTCATCACCAGGAAGAAGGATAATATTAATAATAATAATAAATTTTTATGTATACCCCACCCTTCCCGGTTCAGAAAACTGGGCTCAGGGTGGCTAACAACAAATTTAAAACATTTAATTGTGATACAACAAAAAACAGCATAAAATACAGTATAAAAGCATGAATAACAATAAATTCAAACCAGATTTGTTGTCTGGCAGATTCTAATTTATGTGTATCAAGGTAGAAATAAGTTTCAGCATCGTCAAGAGGCATGTGACTAGGAAAATCATGCGCCTGCTCTGTCTGCTGTCTGGGCGTTCTTTACAGGCAACTTCAAGGCCCCCTTTCACATGTATTTATAAACTTGACTCCGACCAGAAAGCCCTTCAAATATAGGGCTGTACTCTGCAAAGTAAGACAGGTGAGATGAGACAATTCCATAGCCTTATCAAGGGCTGTTGGCCATGACCATCCCCTCCAACATTCCTCAGATGAAAACAGGGGCATTTCTCACTCCCCCACAATTGGCGTTCCTTGATTCCTTGACACCCCCCCTCCCGCAAGAGCATTTCTTCTCAGAATAACGGCAAGTACCACTGTCACTACACCAATGGGACATAGCGCACACACCCTCCGCCGTCCTGAGCAAACCCCTTAATCCGAATTTTATTTTATTCCTTGGTAGATTTACAAAAAGGAAAAAGGAAAGAAAAACACACATCAGTACATAAATCTTAGTGCTTTAGTCCTTTTTCATGATGTATCCACAATGCTTTTGTACTCATCACGGTATGGGGTTGGTTATACACGATTCGATGTGGCTTTCGATACTGTTTGCACCTGAACATTTTTCAGGGACAGACTTGCTCCTTCGTTTCCCATCAGTGCATGCCCTGTAGCTTCCTGCTGAAATCCTGTAACTTTTTGCACCACAAGTGCCATCTTCTTGATGTTTTGTCCTGCTTTTGTTGAGCTCTAATGCAATAGTGCCCTGAGTACAATAGTCATTGGGGAAGCACCACAGAAACCTGAGGTCCTGTGTATTGGGAAATCGTCCAACCTTCCCTTCTTGAGAGCTAACTCCTTGCCCTCTGCGACTCCTAGGTAAAGGGACCCCTGACCATTAGGTCCAGTCGTGGCTGACTCTGGGGTTGCGGCGCTCATTTCGCTTTATTGGCCAAGGGAGCCGGCATACAGCTTCCGGGTCATGTGGCCAGCATGATGAAGCCGCTTCTGGCAAACCAGAGCAGCGCACGGAAACACCATTTACCTTCCCGCTGGAGCGGTACCTATTTATCTACTTGCACTTGACGTGCTTTCGAACTGCTAGGTTGGCAGGAGCAGGGACCGAGCAATGGGAGCTCACCCCGTTGCGGGGATTCGAACCACGGACCTTCTCATCGGCAAGTCCTAGGCTCTGTGGTTTAACCCACAGCGCCACCTAGACTGAGCAACAAAGCAGAAGCAACAAAGCTGAATGATGTTGGGATGGTGCAATAGAAATCCCAAACCCATGAACTATTATTGCATCCATTACATGTTGCAAAATATAGCCACAAATACAAACAACAACCCTCCAGTCTGGAAAGGCCATTCTGGGTGAGATCAGCCTTTCCCGCCTTAATGCTCTCCAACTGCTTTATGCTACAACTCCCTTTATATCTGACCATAGGCTATGCTGCCTCGATCTGATGGGAGTTGTAATTCAACAACACCAAAGTGTGTCAGGTTGGGGGAAGGCTGGACAAGATAAGCCTTTGGTTGGATCCACCATACATAGCTCCTGCATTCTAAAAATGCTCATATCGTTTTCTTACTTCTGAATCAATGCACAGTAGCTTTGAGGCAGCACCATACTTTTGTAAACTGCTATAATTATGCGGGATGCGGGTGGCGCTGTGGGTAAAAGCCTCAGCGCCTAGGACTTGCCGATCGAAAGGTCGGCGGTTCGAATCCCCGCGGTGGGGTGCGCTCCCGCTGCTCGGTCCCAGCGCCTGCCAACCTAGCAGTTCGAAAGCACCTCCGGGTGCAAGTAGATAAATAGGGACCGCTTACTAGCGGGAAGGTAAACGGCGTTTCCGTGTGCGGCTCTGGCTCGCCAGATGCAGCGATGTCACGCTGGCCACTTGACCCGGAAGTGTCTCCGGACAGCGCTGGCTCCTGGCCTCTTGAGTGAGATGGGCGCACAACCCCAGAGTCTGTCAAGACTGGCCCGTACGGGCAGGGGTACCTTTACCTTTACCTTTATAATTATGCAGCTGGGATTTATATGGGTCTAATTCCAGCTATTCAGACGTGTGTGGAGAGACCATTGCCCAGAGCACAGGCTCAGAAAGAGCTTGCTGTGACGTTCTGCGAAGCTCAGCCGAGAGTTGCATTTTTGTTGTTGTTTGAAGGGAAATGACGACATTCGCAAAGGTGCTGCTTTAAATGGAAAAGAACCCCAGAGAGTTATAATTAGCGTCTGCTTGTTTTACTACCAATAAAGTTTTTTTAAAAGGAAAAAAGCAACACAGCTCCCAGCTTATAAAAAGACATCTGGGCTGTAAAACTGTTGATATTTGCTATCATTGCCTTTGCCCTGTTTGCAGCCGGAACACTAGTGGGGCTTTAGTTTCATTCTGCAGTTCTCCAACTGCTTTCCTCTAAGTAATTCCATAAGCTTCATTGTGACTACTCTGAAGTCAGTGGCTTGAGACACTTGCATGCTTTGGTGGGGGTAGATTTCTGCATTGCAGGGTGCTAGAACTACATAGCCCATAGGATCCCTTCCAATAATACAGTTCTATTATTCTGTTATTCTACCTCATTTCCTTACATTACATTACGCTGGCTTTTATTGTGTGTTATGATGCTTTTGGCTACAGTTGCTTTCAAACTGTTTCATTGCTGGCTTCTATTGTTTCCTTTCCTTTTTACATAGCTGTTTTTGTTGTGTTGTGCTTTAATATTTTGTAAGCTGCTTTGTACTATAGGAGGAAAGGTTGGGTATAAACACTTAACAAGCAATCAAGCACGCTCTTTGCTGTCTGCAGACTTTCATCACTAGAGGCCGCTGCAGTGCCTGAGCAAAGAGACAGGGACATGTTTGAACCTAGCGAGAGACCAGCAGCTAAATGGGTTTTGCAGGCGAAGTGGTGGAGGAAGTTGCTTCAGGGTAACGGCTGCAGAACGACATCAAGAATTTCACAGATCAAAATGCAGACGTTGCTTTGTTACTGTAAACCCCTTTCCTCATTGCCCAAGCTCCACATTATAATACATTAGAACAGCTATCCCTAATATAGTTCCCCTTTCTGTGGCCTTATCCAGACCTACTTTTGTGCCATGTTTCTAGGCACGTCTGTGCTTTAAAGCTCTGTGTGCAAGTGCTTTTTTTATATATAGCTCCACCACTTACCCCACAAAAACCCACTCTTTACTGCAGAATTGGAGCAAACAGCAATCCGCAGAACACCCTAATTACCATCTGTTCCGATTCAGCATTAAAGAGCAGGTTTTCTTGGGGAAAGAGGCAGGGAAAAGAAAAAGAAAAAAGAACTCATACCAGAAAAGCAAGGGAAAATGTATGTGTGGATGAACCCTGTGTTTTTGGACTCCCATCTCCCATCTTCCCTGATCATTGGCTATGTTTGCTGCAGGCGATGGAAGTTGCAGTCCATCATTGTATGAAAGCCACAGGTTGGGGAAGTGTAATGTGGCCTTCTAGGCCTCTCCGTATGGCCCCTGGAACTCTCAGAATATTTGTTCCTTTGTCCTTTACTGTCACTGGCTCTCCAGCAGCGGCTGTCACTGGCTGAGAATTATTAAGTCCCCCTGATCAATCTGCCAGGGCCCCAGTGTAGACTTGGCTCCTCATTCTTGCTATTCACTTTTATAAAAAATAAATATTCTTTGCACAATTGCTAACTTGAGTAAATAGCATCACATTTAGTTTGGCTCTAATTCTCATCCAGAATAGATGCTGCTCTCAGCTGCATCATATGCTGGTAGCACTTTGGCATGCTGTGCTGCCATTTTGAGTGAAGAGGGAGAGAGGAATGTATCACAAAGCTAGTTTGCTTCCTTGGGAAAGGGGCGCAGCTCAGGAGCAGAGCATGTGCTCTGCGTGCAGAAGGGCCCAGGTTCAATGACTGGCATCTCCAAACAGGGCTGGAATCCTTCCTGGAATCCTGGACAGCCTCTGCCAGTCACTGCAGACAATACTGAGCTAAGAGGACCAATCGCCTGGCTCGGTATAAGGCAGCATCTGATGTTCCTATTGGTGCTTCTGAGCTGTCCCTATTTTGGAGTGGGATTCAATCACAGAATGGCAAATTCAGTCTTGTGCAATTGCAGTAGATTAATAGGTCAAACCCACTGCCCCAAAAGATAGGACTTTGTTACAATAAGGAAAGTAAGGGGGCGGGAATGCATCAGAAAGTGTGGGATACCACTTGCAAGGTTGTCTAATCTCCCTACAAACAGGGGCAGATCTACTATGAAACAATTGAAGCTTAAACTTCAGGGCCCTTAATCCCAGAGGGGCCCCAGAAGCAACTTTAGTTCATGTTGCTTAAAAGTTTGGGGTCTAGCAGACCAAATATGAGTTGTAGAACTCAAATTGCTGTGTGTGTGTGTGTGTGTGTGTGTGTTTGTATATGTGTGTTTCAACAATCTCAAAGTCTGAGAGTCAGTAGCACAGATGTTACACAGGTTTGGTGATCTGTTGTAGGGCAACTCCATTGGAGAAGATGACAGCAGTTACTCAGACCTTGTTGCTGGTTGCAAAGTTCAGCTTCAAAAATGTAGGCCCACCAGAATGCCTGCTTATCAAAAAGACATTATCTAGACTTCCTCTAAGCAAATCAATATGAATGCTCAATAAACAGGAAGCACCCTATGCTCCCTCAGGAGGGCGTTTTTCCCGAAATCATGGTGTTCTCTATGCCTCCACTGGTATTCCCAACTTTCTCCTCCACCCTGCTGCTGTTAAGACCCACCAACGAATATTTCTGACTCAGAAAACCCAGCTCTCTTTCCCCAGCTGTTCCAATCCTGGCACGGCACACCAAGTGACTTCATTTCCCGTGAGGCTCTGCTTCTGCCATTGGAGCTCCTCTGTACGTAGCAACGACTTCCACAACAAGAGGAGCTCAACATGGGACCAGTCA
This sequence comes from Podarcis cretensis, assembly GCF_951804945.1. Taxonomy (NCBI): domain Eukaryota; kingdom Metazoa; phylum Chordata; class Lepidosauria; order Squamata; family Lacertidae; genus Podarcis; species Podarcis cretensis. The sequence goes on along the minus strand of NC_137185.1, from coordinate 32,905,978 downwards.
ATGGAGTCACCTGCCAGGTTTGGAAGGAGCCTGCGTGTAAACAGGGAGAGTTGCACGCTTGAGATCTGCCGCAGACCCCTCTTTCTCAAGCTCAAGAGTTTCCTCCTGGCCCAGCCTCTCGACAAAAGCGCATGACTTACAGTTACATCGGTCCCCGCAGAATAGTTACTGCAGTTATTACTCTCTGGCTCCAGGAAAGGAAGATTGAGCACCACACGAGGAAGGTCCAAGTTATCCTTCAATACGTGGGACTTGTGTATGTTTTTCAACTTGGAAATGTAAGGCTAGCAGTTGGACAGGTGCCCTGAGAGGCCAGCGATGGAGAGAGCTGGATAGATCAGCCAGATATTCTCATCATGGTAATAAAATAGGGGTTCTAATAAGCAGTTGATTCAGAGTGACAGGGAGGCCACCAGGGAATGGACAGAAGTGCGGAATGAGGGCATAAAAAGAGCCCAGTTAGCTAAAGGTAAAGGGACCCCTGACAATTAGGTCCAGTCATGGATGACTCTGGGGTTGCAGCTCTCATCTCACTTTATTGGCTGAGGGAGCCGGTGTACCGCTTCCGGGTCATGTGGCCAGCATGACTAAGCCGCTTCTGGTGAGCCAGAGCAGTGCACAGAAACACCGTTTACCTTCCCGCTGGAGTGGTACTTATTTATGTACTTGCACTTTGACGTGCTTTCGAACTGCTAGGTTGGCAGGAGCAGGGACTGAGCAACGGGAGCTCACCCCGTTGCGGGGATTCAATCCCCCGACCTTCTGATCGGTAAGCCCAAGGCTCAGTGGTCTAGAAAGCAGAATGTGAGTGCAGCAGCACTCTCCTCACCTGTGATTCCTAGCAACTGGTATGCAGCACAGAGGGATGTTATCTCCCACAGTGGAGGAATGAGCATGAGGACCCCTGGACTCCGTGGAGGTGATTTGCCACATGTTGAAGAAAGACATGCTGCTACCTAGAGAGGCGAATCCACGTAAGACCAGTTAGTCCAGAGACTAAAACGACCTAAATGCAGAGAGGTGAGACTGTCTTACCATCCTTCTGTACCCCACAGAAACACCTCTGGGCTGCAGAAGGCTCGGTTCAAGGTCATTCTTGATGTTGAGTCCATTCACACACACACACAAGACTGCCATGCAGTGACTCATGGCTCAATGTGTCTCCTGCCTCTGTAGAAATGCATTGCATCCAAGGAGAGGTGAAGCGCTGCATGCGATACCCAAATGCTGCCTGTGGTGTTTCAGGTGTGCTGGCAGTTCCACATGTGCAAATCATCAACATACAATATTACAATTGTGGAATGGAGAATGTACAAGCATGGACTCACCTTTAGAGTCAAAGTAGACTGGGGAGAGGTCCATGACTAGAACTTCTTTTTTTCATCGCTTCGCAGTGGGAGGGGGGAAACTGTGTTTGACTAGGACTGGTGTACTGGTGTACTGGGGTGTACTGGGGATCTTTGCCCCTCCATCATTTCCCCATCTGAAATCTGCCCTCTGAAGCTGCTACTGTACTGGTTTCAAGGGAGGGGTGTCTGGGGCTACAATGTCAGTATGAAATGGGGGAAATATTTTTCCTTGGGGATGGGAGCTAATGGCAACTGGGGAGGGGGGTTTCTAATAGGGCTAATCATGAGAGCTGCATGGCTCCGCTCAAATGTGCTTTCCCAGTTTATTTCGAGGCAGCGAGATCAGAGAGAAGATAGCTTGCAAAATTCATCCAGCTCTGCATTTATGCAAAACTGATGATGTGGATGCTTCTCCCTTGACTGGGAGTGGGTGTGGATGTCGCAGTGACATCGTCTGTCTGTTTACGGCATTGATGGGTTCCTGTTTGTGGTACGATGCCCTGCAGTGATGCTGGATTCCAAATCTGCCCAAATTACAAATCCAAGTAATTTCATTTATTATGCCTCTCCACTGGATTCCTGCAGGCTTGCTGACTAACAGCTGAAAGTGTGAACTGGCTCCATCGAAAAGCTTTTGCATATTGCCTCTGGGACAATATGACTGGTGGCCCACCATTCATACTTGTGAGTCCCAACTCGACGCTGCTGTCGTAGACCTCTGTGAAGCTGATTTTAAAGCAGATTTGGAACTGCTCTCCCAAGATCAAACTACCAGGGACCCCTCAACATGGTGCCACCCACAGACCCTACCTGGCACTAATCTGCACCATCGCTTGGCACTGCTGCATGCTGCCGTCATCATAAGCCGCCACCAGGTGGGCAAAGGCTGTTTGCTGCTGCCAGTGGTGCCTTTGAATGGGAGCCAAGATAGCGCTTGACTCTGATCTGCAGCTGGCCCTCACCATATTAGATTACTGAAATTGCAGTGCCTGACACAACTGATGGGACAAGTCACAACAGGGAGGGCTGTAGGAATTCTGAGCAGGGTCAGTTTAGCAATGGGCCCTTCTGAGCAACCAGGACTTTGGCAGGTGTCCCGCTACATCCATCCCTGACATCAGCCCTCTTGATGTTGGACTCCAACTCCCATCAGTCTCAGCCAGCACAGCCAATGGCCAGGTGATTATGAGAATTGTAGTCCAACAGCATTGGGACTACACCCCCAACTTAAAGGCTGCACAGCTCCATCTCGCCCAAGACATCCAAACGCAATCATGCTAACAAGGCACAGCGTGCAGAGGACAACCCAAACTGCCCACCTGGTGTGTGCCTGTCAGCTTTGTGAAAACTGGCAGGAGCAAAGAGCAAAAGCTATTTAGCATTTTGCGTTCGAAATGTCAATGGCTCTGACACACCCAGAGGAGGGACCTGCCCTCACCACCAGGATCAGCACCCGCCACACACTCAAAAATATAACGATAATCCTTTAGCAGGTTAGAACTGCACTTTAATTGGAATAATGACCAAGCTGACACACCTGATGCTAAAATCCCCAAATAACTGTTGCCTCCGGAGGGCTTTTTGGATTAAGAACCAACTGGGATAGGAAAAATGAAATAAAATAATAATTGCTGACAAGTTCTTCTTGGAGGGAGGTTGAGCAGACACTGAGTTTGCTAAGTGCATCTTGCAAGGATTGCCAGTCAAATACCTACACTGCCATTGTACTGCTCCTGCTCCTAACTGGGGGCCACCTTATGCTCGTGCAAGTGGTTTTACAGGCCTTCGGTTGCTTCATTTCTGCGCAAGGAACTGTCTGTGATTGTGCTAAGCAGTCTAAACTTTATATGGTCAAAAGTTGGCAAGGGACTTTATTCTAGTTCATCTGGAGATGGGTGGGAATACAGTGGATCAGCCTGTTTTCTGCTTTTCATGACTTTGGAACCAGAAGGCAGAGGTTTATCTCTGATCTTAGTGCTGTGGGATCTGAGATAAAGCTGTTCCTGCTCCCACGACTTGAACTTTTAATCACCTGCTATCATATTGACCTGCGGAGACCTGTCACAAAGGTCCATGGAAGCAGAGCCAGCCTCTGGCCAGCTCCAGCTCCACTGCACCTCAAAGTATACTACTTCAACATGTGGCAATTTATGGATTTATGCCCCAAAATCTCATCCTGACAGCATCATTGCTAGCTCAGTATGGTCTACACTGGTAGAAACTAGCATTTCAGACAAAGGTGTTTCTCTGTCTTACCTGGGGGGGCCAGGGATTGAACTCAGGACTGGATGTATGCAAATGCATGCAATCTGCCACTTTTAATGTCTTTTTGCTTGCAGTGGCATAGTGTGGGTTGCCAGTGCTCAGGGCTGTGCAGAGCTGAGGGGGGAGAAACAGACAGAATACTCATGCACATTCCACTGCCTAATGGTGTCCATGCCGCCCAGGAAATTGTAGTCACAGAGATAAGAAACGAAGAGCCATTCCATTGTCTGGAGAGGTCACTTCCTGGTTAGCACGAGGAAGTCGTTTTCAATGGAGACCAGCGATAATAATATAATATAATAATAATAATAATAATAATAATAATAATAATAATAATAATTTATTATTTGTACCCCGCCCATCTGGCTGGGTCTCCCCAGCCACTCTGGGCGGCTTCCATAAAAACCAAAAATACACTAAAATATCACAGATTAAAAACTTCCCTGAGCAGGGCTGCCTTAAGATGTCTTCTGAATGTCAGGTAGTTATTTATTGCTTTGACATCTGATGGGAGGGCGTTCCACAGGGCAGGCGCCACGACCGAGAAGGCCCTCTGCCTGGTTCCCTGTAGCTTTGCTTCTCGCAATGAGGGAACCGCCAGAAGGCCCTCGGCACTGGACCTCAGCGTCCGGGCAGAACGATGGAGGTGGAGACGCTCCTTCAGGTATACTGGGCCGAGGCCGTTTAGGGCTTTAAAGGTCAACACCAGCACTTTGAATTGTGCTCGGAAACGTACTGGGAGCCAATGTAGGTCTTTCAAGACCGGTGTTATGTGGTCTCGGCGGCCGCCTCCAGTCACCAGTCTAGCTGCCGCATTCTGGATTAGTTGTAGTTTCCGAGTCACCTTCAAAGGTAGCCCCACGTAGAGCGCATTGCAGTAGTCCAAGCGGGAGATAACTAGAGCATGCACCACTCTGGCGAGACAGTCCGCAGGCAGGTAGGGTCTCAGCCTGCGTACCAGGTGGAGTTGGTAGACAGCTGCCCTGGATACAGAATTGACCTGCGCCTCCATGGACAGCTGTGAGTCCAAAATGACTCCCAGGCTGCGCACCTGGTCCTTCAGGGGCACAGTTACCCTATTCAGGACCAGGGAGTCCTCCACACCAGCCCGCCCCCTGTCCCCCAAAAACAGTACTTCTGTCTTGTCAGGATTCAACCTCAATCCATTAGCCGCCATCCATCCTCCAACCGCCTCCAGGCACTCACACAGGACCTTCACCGCCTTCACTGGTTCTGATTTGAAAGAGAGGTAGAGCTGGGTATCATCTGCATATTGATGGACACCCAGTCCAAACCCCCTGATGATCTCCCCCAGCAGCTTCATATAGATGTTAAAAAGCATGGGGGAGAGGACGGAACCTTGAGGCACCCCACAAGTGAGGGCCCAGGGGTCTGAACACTCATCCCCCACCACCACTTTCTGAACACGATAGCAGTGTGCAGCTGTTTTCAGGCAGCATTAGGTGTTGAAATTTTGCACCCCCTAACAATTTTGTTCCCTGGTCAATTGCCCATGTGAGCCCCTCCCCACACCATGCCACTGTTTGCTCAGACTTATATCTGGGTGTATGCTTGACCTTCTTTAACAATCTTGCACTTGAGTAGATTTGGAGCCCAGTTCAGTACAGATCTGGAACTGATCTTAAAGCAAATAATGCATCCATACAGAGTCGCCAGACATCAGTGATATGATTCAAGTGTGTAATCAATCTTGAGTTTGTGTTGACAGCAGCAGCAGCAGCTCAGCTCATTCTCACCCTGATGGAACATTTCTTGACTACTTCATGGATACTTCCAGGGATGAATCCCTCCTCTGGTTCTTGATCCGAAGCCATCAGAGAAGGAGCCCCCCCCCACTTGTTTTCTCTGTCAGGGAACAGCTGTGATGTTGCTGGGAAATCCTGGAGTATTATGGATGAGGTACTGGCAACTGAAGAAAACTGGAGCACCTTTTGCACCACAGAGCCATAATGCAGGACTAGAATGCCAAGGCCTTCTCCATTTGAAATATACTTCTCAGAAGAAGACATAAACCAGAACCTGGGACTGGAATGAAAAACAGATCCCTGGGCTGGAATCCGATGAGGTCTGTTTTATGTTTGGAACTTGAGGTGAAGATGAATTCCTGTGTACCTCCCCCACCTGTGGGATGGGAGTCAGTCACCCCTTTTGCATGAGAGTCAACCTCTCTAAGCAGCAAGCAGATTTCTGAGGCCACAGAACTTCCCAGAACACTGCCTTTCCCCTGACTATGCACTTCTAAGCTATGGAAGCTCTTCCCTCAAGAAAATCCCTCTGCTGGTTAAGAACAGGCTTGAAACAACCAGATGAGGAGTGGCTCAGTGCTCCTACTGCTGCTGCTGCTGCTGCTGTATGGGTGGTCATGGGTATTGTCAGCAGTTGGAGGGACAAAGGTCTCCCATTCTTGATTTAGCCTGAGGGTTCAAGAGATGCCATCTGATGTGTAACACCTTCTGGTTGTACTCAGCTAGGAGAGTGGTTTTCAGTCTTCTACCTGAAGGGAGCACTTTCCATGTCAATGCATTTGCCCAGGGAGCCCCCTATTTGCCTGTAACAGAATCCCTGAATGCTATAGAGCAGCCTGTTCCAACAGATGTTGCTCAACGCAGCTCCCATTATCCCTGATCACTGGGCATGCTAGCAACAGTATGCCTTGATGGACGTGGGTGGTTCTGTGGTCTAAACCACTGAGCCTCTTGGGCTTGCCAGTCAGAAGTTTGGCGGTTCGAATCCCCAAAACGGCGTGAGCTCCCATTGCTCTGTCCCAGCTCCTGCCAACCTAGCAGTTCGAAATCATGCCAGTGCAAGTAGATAAATAGGTACCGCTTTCTGCATTTCCATGTGCTCTGGTTTCCATCACTGTGTTCTGTTGCACTAGAAGTGGTTTAGTCATGCTGGCCACAGGACCCGGAAAGTTGTCTGTGGACAAACACCTGCTCCCTTGGTCTGAAAGCGAGATGAGCACCAGAACTCCATACTCACCTTTGGCTGGATTTAACCATCCAGGAGTCCTTTACCTTTTACCTGCCTGATGGGACTTGGTGTCTCTCCAACATTTGGAAGCCACCAGCTTGGGAAAGGCAGGTGTAGATAGTTCTGGGTCTTTTCTAGGGTGGACAATTGGTGAGGTCTACTAAGCCACATAATTTGTTGTTGTTGTTGTTTGTTGTTGTTGTTGTTGTTGTTGCTGTTGTTTAGTTGTTTAGTCGTGTCTGACTCTTCGTGACCCTATGGACCAGAGCACACCAATTCAATGGGAAAAGATCATGTTCACATGACTGCTTTTATTGTTAAGGAACCAATAAGCTTTGAAGGAATTGTACTGGCCAGTGCTAGACCAGGATGTCTATCCTGGCTTGTATTGCTCAGCCTGCCTCCTTCTCCTCTTCCTCTCCTCATAGATCCTGCTCTGGCATCTGTGGGCACTGGGAAATTTTTAGGATGCTCTCTAAAATCCCAGAGTTGGCAAGAGTCTTCTTTGTTGGTCTGTCAAATTTTATTCATTTATTCCCTCTTGTGGCTTGCACAGCACCATGGCTCTCAAGATGAACCGCTGCCTGATATGTCCCTGATTTGAGCCCAACCAGCCACTGTTTCCCTGTTCTAAGCACGACCGAAATTGGCTTCTCTCTGCTTGCTCCATCCAACTTTCCACATTCCCACATGCCACCTCCATCCTTGGCTGTGCAGGCAAACTGGCCCCCTGCCTTATGCCGAGGGCATGCAGGGTGGTAATAAACTGTCGCCATTTCACTCAGCCCCCTTAAACATCAAGCTCCCCTTCCTGTGATCCTGCAGCGTGTTCCCAAATGTTTCCTAGCTCAGTGCCTTAAAAATAGCTCTTACTGTGTTTCCACAGCTCCTGTCAAGCCAGCCTGGTTTGCAATTTCCGCTCACGTCCCCAGGCATCGTTATATAGAGTAATGGAATTGAGTTTGCTAGTCCGCCATCCTTGGGGATCGCTCTATAACAAGCCAGACCTTGGAAACGTCTCCAAAAAGCCTCCTCTGCTTCCACCCTGGTCTTCTTGCGTGGATGTAAATATATGTTCCTGTCCTTAGTTACTATGTCAGTTTTAAGAGCCTCTGACCCCTCTCCGAATCAATGTTTCCTGTGTTATCTGCACAAATCCTAATTCGTCATCCGCTGTCTCCAGAAACATGATCCCCATTTTGGACAAATTGCTGCCGTCCCTGTCAGAGGAGCATGTGCAAAAGTCATTCTCTCATAACACTGCTGCCTCCTCTGACCCGGTTTGTGATTAAATGTAATCCATTCCCTTCTCCTCTCAGCAACAACACAGCTCCCACTGTGCTCTCCTGCCCCTGAACTGTTCAAGGAGTGGCTCAAAACATTAACATTTCTGGGTTCGGGATCATGCCGCCCCCACAATATATAATGTCCAAAAAGCATGGAGGCAAAGTGTGGAGCCAAGCGTGGTGCAGCTCCAGTGGCCGGCTGCTTCAACTTCTCCTCCTACTGCCACAGAGGGCCAGGAGGACCGAAGCAGCCTCCATCAGTGGAGGCACCAGGAGGAGGCAGAAGAGGAGCCATCAGCCATTGAAGCTACATGGCTGCAGCATTCGGCTTCACCCCCGGTTCCTCCCCATGTCCTGACACAACATGCATACAACATTGCCTCCCCTCCATCACCCTCGCCATCTGGCACCTTTGTCAATTCAAGTCAAGTCAAGTAACCTTTATTGGCATCACATAAGAACATTCAGAATACATTCAGAATAGATAGGCCAGTGCGATCTTGTCGCCACCCCAACGGCACAGTCACCTGCCAAAGGGCTGAAGAGGCAAGCAATCCGCCTCATCTCTGTGGGTTTCCAGCAAGGGCAGGGTCCTGTAGCATAAATCAAATAGAGGAACTTAGCTACTGTCTTGGTGGGCTCCTGGTCTCTCCCCTGTAATAAGAAGCGCATAACCTCCGTCTCTGGCTTCCATGTTGGAATGCATAGATGGTCTAGAAATTGTTGGCAGAGATCATCATACATTTTACATTTAAGGGCCCTGTGAGCTAGAGTTTCCACCAGGTGGGCATCACATGGGCAGATCCTATCTCTTTTTGCCAAACCTGCAAACCTACCCCAAAGGAGGTTAGAAGGATTAGAACTGAACCTAGCCAGCGAAAAAGCCCTTCTTTCTTGTGGATTAAACAATTGTAAATAATTAAGATTAAATTCCTGTGCCCAAGAGAGTCGAAAATAAAGAGGGGAGCATGTTTTTTCCATAGCTGAGATTAGTTCCTGGTGATCTATGTCCCAGAGCCTAGTTTTTAACATGGTCTTGGTGACTGGGAGAGCCACAGCGCCCAGGAGATCCTCTGAAAGCCCGAGTTGCCGTATCTCTGTGCAAAACAGTTGTAGCCCTGGGGAAAGGAAGGAGTCAGACAGAACTTCACTGAGTAAGGTATCCTTGAGGTGCCTTTGTTTGGGATTGACTCCCATGGGTGGCGATCTATTGCATCTGAATAAGCTGTGGAAATGCAATGTTTCAGTGCATACGGATGCATATTTCCCTTACACTTTTACATTCAAATAAGAATGTCAGAAGAGATGGTTGGCAGGGGAAATTAGCACCGCTGAGTTGTGCTCATGTTGGCATCAGGCCAGTTCTATGCAACCCTGCCCTTCCAGGCAGCAAGAATGTGGGGGAACATTAGAGAACAACTGGCAAAGCAAAAAGAGGTGTGTGGATGGTGCAGTATAAATCCACCAGGGGACGCAGGTGGCGCTGTGATCTAAACCACTGAGCCTCTTGGGATCGGAAGGTTGGTGGATTGGAAGGTTGGTGATTCGAATCCATGTGATGGGGTGAGCTCCCATTGCTCTGCCCTAGCACCTGCCAACCTAGCAGTTTGAAAGCATACCAGTGCAAGTAGATAAATAGGTACTGCTGTGGCGGGAAGGTAAACAGCGTTTCCATGTGCTCTGGCACTTGTCACGGTGTTCCGTTGCCCCAGAAGTGGTTTAGTCATGCTGGGCCACATGACCCAGAAAGTTGTCTGCAGAAAAATGCCGGCTCCCTCAGCCTGAAAGCGCGATGAGCTCCGCAAACCTATAGTCGCCTTTGACTGGACTTAACCATCCAGGGGTCCTTTACCTTTTATAAATCCATCACTAATGAACTGTTACTGCATTAGGGTCATGTTGCAGAATACATCCAGGAAAACACCAGTGTGGAGGGGTTCTTAGTGGTGAACAGCGAAACCAACACCAGCTGCCATTCTGTGAATGCCCCAGTGCTTGCTGGGATTTCACATCTGCACCCAATGCCATACTTCAAGGGGCTCCAGGCCTCTCTGTCTGGCCTCAGGACTTTCCCCAGGCCACGCCCCATCTCCCCTGGCCACACCCCTCACTGGCTCTGCTTCATAGAATGCTTTTGCCTGGCTGGACAGTGTCTCTGACAATGCCTCTTCCTTGGCTGGATGGTGTGTGTTTAGAAATCAGACTACTGTACAAAGGTACACATTTCATACCCTCCAACGTTTCTCTGCTGAAAATAGGGACGTCCTATTCTGTAGTAGTAGTAGTAGTAGTAAGAATAAGAATAGTTTTATTTATACTGTACCCATCTGACCAGCCTGTCCCAGCCACTCTGGGCAGCTTCCAACATATATAGAAACATAATAAAGGTAAAGGGACCTCTGACCATTAGGTCCAGTGGTGACTGACTGGGGTTGCGGTGCTCGTCTCGCTTTACTGGCCGAGGGAGCCGGCGTACAGCTTCCCGGTCATGTGACCAGCATGACTAAGCCGCTTCTGGTGAACCAGAGCAGCTCACGGAAACGCCGTTTACCTTCCCGCCGGATCAGTACCTATTTATCTACTTGCACTTTGATGTGCTTTCGAACTGCTAGGTTGGCAGGAGCAGGGACCGAGCAATGGGACCTCACCCCGTCACGGGAATTCGAACTGCCGACCTTCTGATCGGCAAGTCCTAGGCTCTGTGGTTTAACCCACAGTGCCACCCATGTCCCATACAAACATAATAAAACATAATAAAACGAGCCAGTGTGGTGTAGTGGTTAAGAGCAGTGGACTCGTAATCTGGTGAACCGGGTTTGCGTCCCCTCTCCTCCACATGCAGCTGCTGGGTGACCTTGGGCTAGTCACACTTCTCTGAAGTCTGTCAGCCCCACTCACCTCACAGAGTGTTTGTTCTGGGGGAGGAAGGGAAAGGAGAATGTTAGCCACTTTGAGACTCCTTAGAGTAGTGATAAAGTGGGATATCAAATCCAAACTCTTCTTCTTCTTCTTCTAAAACATTTAAAGATTTCCCTATACATCACTGCCTTCAGATGTCTTCTAAAGTTTGTAGAGTTATTTATCTCCTTGGCTCACGGGTCGCATAACTCCATACACTTCAACATTTCTTCGATGAAAATAGGGACGTCCTAAGGAAAAGTGGGACATTCCGGGATCAAATTGGACAACTTCTGTAAACCATGGACTGTTCTTGGAAAATAGGGACACTTGGAGGATCTGACATTTGTGTTTATTACTCCTCTCATTTTTGCCTCTGGCCCTGCCCACCTCTGGCCTGTGACCTTGGAAGACTCTCTAGAAGGGAATGTGGTGCTTGGACTGAAAAAAAGATTCCCAGACTCTCCTATGAGCCTTGCAGAAGTCGGCAAAATCCACGGGGACAATGGTATAAATTCACCTGTCACCTTCTCTGAAACATTTCAGGTTTGTTGAGAAGGCCTTCACCAGATCAGGAATCTAGAGATTGGAGAGAAATTCATTCTGTATGCACTTAAAGGTGAGCCTAACTATTCCACACTTTCAAAAACAGTGTGCTTCATCACACATTGATGAAAATAGCATGCAGAAACACATTATGTTTGGGGGAAATTATTTGCAAAAATGTGTATACAAAAATTTGCATACAAAAATTTGGACTATTAGGAGAAATTTGTGCTAAAACGCTGATTAATTTTCATGAGGGCTTTAAAAGGGGGGGGGGAATGCAAAGTTTTGTGGAAATGTGGAGAACCAAATTTAAGATTGGAAAAGGAGGAACTGAAGAAACTAAAGTTAACAGATTTGCTCATCCCTCCTGCCCTCTTTGCCTTCTGAAGGAGGCTTGGCCTGAACCCAAAGGTCATGTACAGCACAGTCAATAAGTGGCGACTGAGTTTTGAAAACTGGGCTGGAGCACATGCACATTTCAGAAGAATAGGATCAAAAAGAGGAAGAGATGGGTTTGCTGCAGGGGAGAAGATGAATACTTGTTTGTCCTCTTAAGAAGAAGAAAACCAGACTAGACATGCAGCAGTTGCATGCAATTAAACAATGATAGCACACCTCATTTTCTCTGTCAAATATCCGAAGGTACTGTTATCACACTGAGCCTTGGCCCATGCTGGCAGGGCAAGTGTGCAAAGTTGATTCTCCTGCATGCGATCTGTGGCTGCAGCGAGTCTGTCTGTCAATGCAGCACAACGAGTCGTCAGCATGAAATTCACTTAGGAGCAAACTGGAATAGCAGAATTCCCAGCTCCCAGCATGTGCTAAGTCAGCTTCCTGTTGGAAATCAGCTGTTTATAACATCTGTGGCAACACGTGGGATCTTAATGTGGAATAGTCCCCCTCTGTCCATTCAACTGATGAAAAGGCAGCTATTCTGTTGCAGTTCGAAAGCCTCTCTGAGACAGAAAGCCCAGAGAATCCTAAATTATCCTCTAAATCAGCACTTTTCAACTTCTTCAGACCTTTTACCCCGACCTGCAACATGAGACTTGCCTTTATTTATGTCTTCTTCTTCTTCTTAAACCATCCCTCCCCACCATATATGTTGCTTTCTCCTTTCCCCTTCTGCTAGCAAGAGCCAAAAAAAAGCTGGTGATTCTGGTGTGACTCCACTGAATGTCTGCTGCTCTAAATATGGTCAAACAACCTAGATCTAAGCAAGGACCAAATATTAGATTTGCTGTGTGTTATAAGAATACCAGAAGAGCCCTGAAGATTCAGGCCAAAAGCCTGTCTGGGCCAGCAGTTTGTCTCACCAGATACCTCTAGGAAGCCCTTAAATAGAACTTGAGGCAATAGCACTTTTCCAGTTGGGCTTCCCAGAATCTGGTATTCAGAGGCATGTGCTGACTATCAAAGCTACACAAAAGGGCAGATTTACACAGAAGACTCATATGGAACCAACCTTCCTTCCTTCCTTCCTTCCTTCCTTCCTTCCTTCCTTCCTTCCTTCCTTCCTTTTTCAATTTTCAATTTTATTTTGACAAAGTAATAATCATAAATAAACAAGAATAAAAATGTGCACCCCACCACCAAGACCATTCCATTGTAACTATCCAACCTCCCAAAATTTCAACAATTCCTGCAATGGTTTGACCCCTTTCCGTTTTAACAGTATAGATTCTACAAACACCCTCCATATCTCCTCAAAATCATTTCTCCTACATATTCCCTGTCTTACCTTAATGGCACATGTTAATTTATCATTAATAGCTATATCCCACACCTCTTTATACCATTCTTCCATATTATATTTCGCTTGCCCCTTCTACTTTCTAGCTATAATAACTTGTGCAGCTGTCAATAAATTTGTGAGCAAGTCCTTCATAGCCTGAGAACCTTCCACTCCATTGTAGATTGATAATAATGCTGCCTCTGGACTTTCGGCCAGCTTTAACCCAGTGATTTCTGTTAAACACCCTTTGCCAAAAAAATTGTACATATTTACACCCCCACCACATGTGAAGATAATTCCCTGTTTGCTGGCAGAACTGGCTTTCTTGAGAATATAATGCTGTAGCAGTTGAGAATGTGTGTGTGTGTGGGAAATCCCATCATTGATTACTCTCATGTTCCCTACATGTAGAAAACTTGCACATCAGAAAGGCTAGGCTTGAACTCTCATATATTGTTCTTCTGTCGGCACCGAAAAAATAATAAGAGAGGGTTCAGTTTTCCAGTCCTCCATTTCTATTCTCAAGTGGCATAGTCCCAGGAGTGCTGTACTGTTTACTTTCTTCCGATTATCTAAATATGATTGTTGGTCCAATTTCATGCTCAGTGCAAGAGAAGAGATAGAGTTCTTGTTAACTCACTCATGCACAAAAAAGCATGGAAATTTGCCTTATTGTGGAATCAGAGACTCTCACTACAAAATCAGATTGACTAGGATTGCAATCCTATACACACTTACCTAGGAGTAAGTCCCACTGAATTCAAAGGGGGAACAGGCATGCATAGGATCGCACTGTGGCTACCTAGATTTTTAAAAAATAATATATACAGTGATCTCCCACAGTCATGGATATCTGGAGGATGCAATGAACGGATGAGCTTGTCAGCACCTCTACATTTTCAGCCTTGGCATCTTACAGACAGTGGCACTGCAGTTAAATTACTGGCAGTCATCTATATTGCATGGTCTCGGGCTAGACGGAGACTGAGGGATGAAATATCAAACCCAGCAGAAGTCCAAAGGCTACACACAGCAGGCAGCAACACAGAAGGCTTATGTAGCTTGAGCCTGTTCCAATCTTGAGTCTGATTTAAAGAAGGGAAAAGAGAGTTTTTATTACATGGAGACCTATGGCCTTCCTGATTCATTTTGGCATAGCTGCTTTTTATTAACGATAGGCCCCTTCAGACTGGTGGTTTCTTCATCCTCCCAGGTTTATTGTGCAACGTGTCTTTGATAGAAGAAGAAGAGTTTGGATTTGATATCCCGCTTTATCACTACCCTAAGGAGTCTCTAAGGGACGCAGGTGGCACTGTGGTCTAAACCAAAGAGCCTAGGGCTTGCCGACCTGAAGGTCGGTGGTTCGAATCCCCACGACAGGGTGAGCTCCCGTTGCTCGGTCCCTGCTCCTGCCAACCTAGCAGTTTGAAAGCACGTCAAAGTGCAAGTAGATAAATAGGTAACGCTCTGGCGGGAAGGTAAACGGTGTTTTCGTGTGCTGCTCTGGTTCGCCAGAAGCAGCTTAGTCATGCGGGCCACATGACCCGGAAGCTGTACGCCGGCTCCCTCGGCCAATAAAGTGAGATGAGCGCTACAACCCCAGAGTCGTCCGTGACTGAATCTAATGGTCAGGGGTCCCTTTACCTTTAAGGAGTCTCAAAGCTGCTAACAATCTCCTTTCCCTTCCTCCCCCACAGCAAACACTGTGTGAGGTGAGTGAGGCTGAGAGACTTCAGAGAAGTGTGGCTAGCCCAAGGTCACCCAGCAGCTGCATGTGGAGGAGTGGGGATGTGAACCCAGTTCCCCAGATTACGAGTCTACCACTCTTAACCACTACGCCACACTGGCAATACAATACACAATGCACAAGTGCATTGGTGCTAGATTTATATTGGACTGTCCACACACCATTCTGTTTTATGAGTTGCTTCTGTGATGCTTCTCTTTTAACACATTGCTATCTGGAAGGGCTCTCTTGTGCCACAGTGCAACAAAAGCAGGGCAAGCAAACAAAGCCTGGAATGTTTGTGGTATAAAGGGTTTATAGGATTTCAGCAGGAAATTACAGGATAAGCACTGATTGGAACAGAAACTTTGTGACCACCCCAAAACCTTTGCACTTGTAGATGGTATTTAAAAGTGGATTGTATATGACTGTCCCAATACTGCCATGAGCAAAAGTAATCATGAATCCACAACAAAAAGGGCATCCTGAGAGACCCCATGAAAACTGTGGCCTGCCAAAGAGTGCTGCTGCTGTTGCCATCCATCTGCCTTGAGAGAGTGCGCCTCCAGGAGTGAAGTCAAAACGTTGTGTTAGCAGCACCGAAGTGATCTCCCTATGGTGCAAGACTGGGCTGCCCAGACAACAATACCCCACTCCTCCTGGCCTCACTGATATGGCCCAAAGGAAAGCGGAGAATATGTTTGGCAGCAGCTTGGCTGCAGGAGTTGTTGGAAGGAGGTGTCAGACTTCAGGGAATTGGCTTCCTCTACCCATTGCAGTAGATAAGAAGATCAAATGAAAGGAACGTCTTACCAGTTAAAATCTTTAATAATCACAGTGAGAGAACAAAGAACACGACTCCTTGAAATGATGGTGCTCCCAATTAAAGCTAACACCCCTCCATTAATCTACGTCACTCCTACGTCTTGTAATCTGAGCTTGTACCCTCTGCACTTTCTGTTCTGAGACTTTCTGAGACCTTGGGGAGGGTGGAGGAATGCTGTCCAATGACTATGAATCTGTTAACGCCCTCTCTCTCCCAGTTCTTCTCCTCCTAGCTGTTCCTCATCCAGTATTTCCCAGCTTCTGCCTTCTGAACTATGCCCCTCTGCAAACCACTGTTCCAAATCTATATTGTCCTCCTGCTCCTGGGAAGATTCAGGATCCTGATCAGGAGCAGGGGGAGGGGGAGGCTCCCACCGTTCTTCCTCAGTACAGCCCTCCTCAACACAGTCCCTGACAGGAGGCATACAAGGCCTGCAAATGATTGCATTAAGAGTTTCTCTTCAGGCATACCTACTACTTTGGGGATTTGGAATGGCCCCACTGATTTTATTATATGCAATATTAGATGTCACGTTCTAACAAAGGCAATGATCAAGTTCATTCTGCAGCAAAACACCCTCCTCACAATGGTGGAGAAACACACATATATTACCCTTATAAGCTGATCATCACTAAGACTGCATGTTCCCTATGGAGAAACACCATGAGGCCCGCCTTTCTGTGTGTACCATTATTAAATCCATGTCAGCACGATCCCCACGATGGCATTCCCATTCCAAGTCAGAGCCTCGGACTCTAAACTAGAACCACATGTTATTTTCACAAGGCAGCGTCCAGGTCCGTCTTCACACTTTCGCCCAGCTGTCCGAGGGAACCACATCAAAGCAGGCGAAGTGACGTGAGGGATACACGAGCACCAAGGGCCCCTGAGCCAGCCAAGTCCTACCCCCACCCCTAAAATGAGACATCAGCAGGGTTGGATTGCAGCGCTAAAGGCAAGCAGGCAAAAGAGGCGAGTACGGCTGAAATAAGTAAGATCGTTTGCAGCCCTCTTCTGCTCATAGAACACCCGGAGCAGCGTCGCAGTATCAAAAGCAACATGGCACACTTGCAAAAGTACATGGAAAATAAGGAGACTATCAGCTGAAAGCTGCAGTCTCAAACATAGACACTGACCCTGAGCAGCGTCGCAGTACATGCAAAAGTACATGGAAAATAAGGAGACTATCAGCTGAAACATAAACACTGGGCAGCAACAAAATTAAACTGGAGCTGCTCAGTCTTATAGGACCTGGTTAACGTATGGACAGCAGAATAAGCTGGCATGCAGGGAATATGTGTTTCTCATTGTGGTGAGGATGCATTGTATTTCTATTTAAATTATAGCATATTAGTTTAGGCAAACTTTTTTTTGATGCTGCTGCTGCTGCATTTTCTCTTACTTTGGGATATGTAAGTGACCTCCAAGTCATCAGTGATGCTTCTATGAAGTTCCCAGTTTGGGTGTTATTCTTTAGAGTGAGGTGGGGGCAGACTTCAGGCCTGTCGGATCGACTTTCTTTTCACGATAACCCCAAGATCTACCATATACATAGAATGAAAGAA
Source organism: Podarcis cretensis (assembly GCF_951804945.1). Taxonomy (NCBI): domain Eukaryota; kingdom Metazoa; phylum Chordata; class Lepidosauria; order Squamata; family Lacertidae; genus Podarcis; species Podarcis cretensis. The sequence continues at coordinate 32,888,785 of NC_137185.1, read as the reverse complement.
CAGGATGCATCTGAGCACATACAGAACCTAGGGGTGCCCCCAGTCTGTTGCTATTTTTAAAAGGAATTTGATCACATACCAGCAAATTCAGGACACATAGTTTACAGCAGCAGCAGGCTTCAGGCTTTGAAGTTTCAGTGGCGCCTCATGTGATGCCAAAATTTAGTGGCCCCCCCACCTCTCGCATTCCATTGTCTGACATTATTGCGGCACCTCCTGCAGTGCCCTCTCACCTTGGCACCCCGCACAGGCGAACCGGTCATACTCCCCTAAATCTGCTTCCATTGGGAGGTCTTGAGCAATAAAACCATTTCCCCCAAAGATCAGATGTTTTGTGAAAAGGGAGTAATCAAAAATTATTGGGAAATGATTTATAATGAAATGAAAAAAGATGTTTAAGACAACATTTGTATGCAACCACAGCTGCACGGATGTTACTGGCCCAGAGATGGAAAGAAGATAAAGTTCCTATCAGAGAAGAATGGCAGATCGAGTTGATGGACTATGCTGAAATGGCTAAAATGACCGGAAGAGTCAGAAATCAGGAAGACCAAACTTTTAATAAGGAATTGGGGAAATTTATAACTTATCTTAAAGACCATTATAAACAGTTAAAATCGTTATTAGGATTGGAATATCACTTGTAGTTTAAGGCTGAATTCTGGACATAATGGAAGAGGTAAAGGATTTGGAGTATTATAAAAGATGTGGGATGAAATGATTAATAATAGGACCCACAAAGGGGAGGATGGAAGTCCAGGAGATTCCTTGGAGTCTTGTTTTTATGATTTGTGTTTGATATATCTCTGTAAAATCTTAATTTGAAAAACCAAATGAATAAATAAAAATTAAAAAAAAAGAAATTGTCCGCTCCTCTTTCATCCATTCCATTTCATCCATCCATTCAGCTTTGTTGTGCACCCACGAGTTCCATTGTAGTTATACACTTGCTTTCACACATCATCTGACCTCCCCACAAACAAATCGGAATGAATGCTGAATAAAGAGAATGTATGGAAGTGCCCTAGGAATTCATTTTCTATTGAAGAGTTGAACGGAGCTCCCAAAGTCCGCTGCTGACTAATTTTTTCTCCTTCCAGCAGCTGAATTCAAGTGAAAAATGTGGGGCTATTATTGCAATTACTGAACCACTAGGTGTTAGACACTCTTGTCATCAGAGCTGCTGCACATCGCCCAGAGATCTTCCATCAGATGCCCACCTGCCTTTGGCTCACCCCATCTGTATACTTTATGTACCTGCCTGGTTTGCTTTTGTGTTTCGGGAACGAAATGTTCATTCCAGGAAGAATAGAATATATCACTTGAATATTTTCTTACTCAGGATGACATTTATGCTGAATTTGATAGCAAACTGGTTTCCGCCGAAAATAGCTTCTTTTAAACAAGAAGAAATAGCTTCGCTGTTTTTCTCCGTGCCCATTAATGGAAGGAAGAAGTGAACTGTGTAAGACAACACCCTGATGATAGTCTGTGTGATCGAAGGCATTTATTTTGTTTTTTAAAAGAAGTATTGCAACATTCTCTTTGGCAGACAGACTGCAAACAATTTCCTGCAGAAAAAGGCTGTGTACATGGACCTTTGAGCACCATGACCCAGTGATCATTGTCAGTTGGGAGTGAGAAAGGACCAACAGCCCCAGGGTTTCTCTCTGGAAGGTCAGCAATGTTAAGGCTCCCACTAGTTCTTGTTTTCAAAAATCCCTGCACACTACGATCAGCTTCTCTGAGCATGTGCAAAGTTCCTCTGGGATAATAACTTGCAAAAGTGCATCTGGCACTGTGTGTGTGAATGGAGAAACAAACAAATGGGTCTAAGGCATTAGGACCCAAGAACAGCCGTCCTAGATCAGATATCAAAGGCTTGTCTAGTCCAGTATTCCTCTTCCAACAGTGGACTGGCCAAATCCCTCTGGTAAGGCTGCCCTGGAGAGCAGAACTACCATAAGAAAATAGGAAGAGTCCTGCTGGTTCAGTCCAGATCCCCATCTAATCCAGCATTCTGTTCTTACAGAATGCCTATGGGAAGCTTGCAAGCTGGACTAGAGTTCAACAGCGCCCTCCCATTCTCAATTCCCAGCGACTGTAATTCAGAGGAAGGGAGGACAGGTAGCCATTGTGGTTATTGGCCCCAATAGCCTTATCCTCTGCAAATGTGTCTGTTCCAAGTTGATGAGATACAATGGGCTGGAGGGTAGGTTTCAGCAGAACATCAGGTCAAAACGTAGCAGAGGTTTGACACTGGAACCAACCAATCACCCAGAGGGGGCGGGTGGCCTCTCCCTCACTGAGGGTCTTCAGGCAGAGGCTCTAGCTAGGGGGTTCCTGCATCAAGCAGGGAGCTGTACTGCCTACAAGACTCCTTTCAACTCTATGATTCATGCACAAGACTGGTTCATCTGCCAAACTACAACTGTTGTATTTATGTTGGTCGACAACCCACCATATTAACCCAACCAACAATGAGAGGCAAGAGGCTATGTTTAGTACCAGCTGAAGCTTCTAAATCAGGGATGGGGAAGCTCAGGCCTGGGGGCCGAGTGAAGTCTCTATATCTGGCCTCTGGGACTCTTCCCAAGCTAGAACCTCCTGAGACATCTTCCTCACCACCTCTGCTTTGCGCTTTCCTTGAATGCTTTTGCCTGCCTGAGATGGGTTCTTGAACTGGAAAGTTGTCCGAAAGGGAACATGGCTCTCAAACTGTAGCAGGTTCTCCATCGCTGTTCAAAATAGTCATAACATGCAGCCAGATGGAGAGGAAGGCCAGCATTAGGTTGAAATCTGGTTTGGCTGTAATGGTGAGTCAAGGTAGAGGGGAAAGCACAACACTAGGAGAAGTTAGTAAATTGAAATTGTTCAGCAGCCCCTCACCCTGGTGAGTGTTAGAGAAAAGAACATGCTGTTTGCTGATAAAGCAGCTCAATGCATCCTGCACTACTGAAAATCATGGCCATTTCTGGCTTCTTCTACAAAGGAAACCTCACCGGCTGCTTCAGCAGAGCAAACCATCACTCCTATTGTTTACACAAATTTTAAGGTGCACCCAGTAGAAGGAAGTATCTTGGAAAAACCTTTCCCAATAGTTCTTTTCATCTGCAAAATCCTTCCTTTTTTAAAAAAATAATATTTATTCGAATTTTAAAAATTACAGAGAGAAAAATTTGAAAAACAAATAAAATAAAATAAAATAAAATAAAATAAAAAAGATACAGAAAAGACAATACAAAAATAAACAGTTAGAAAAAAAAGAAGAAACAGCTCAAACCTTTACATAACTTTCTTTCCTTTGCTTATTTCCTTGACCTCCTCACACCTCCCTTTTTTGTATTCTAGTTCAATTAGATATTTCAGCAAATCCTTTCCAGCTTTGTTTTTATCCTAATAATTTATCTTAATATACTGTAGTTTTACATTCTCGTCTTTCTCCAATTAAAGAAATCAATTTTTACCTATTCCTTTATATCAGTTCTGCTAAAACCACATTACTTCATTCCAACATCCTTCTAACATTCCTTAATTTTGCAATGTTTCTGTAAATAAACTTTAAATTTTTTCCAGTCTTCTTCCACCAACTCTTCACCTTGGTCTCGGATTCTGCCAGTCATTTCCGCCAGTTCCATATAGTCCATCACTTTCATCTGCCATTCTTCCCGGGTGGACAAATCTTGTGTCTTCCAATAGTTTGCAATGAGTATTACTTTTCTAGTCTTCGGGGCCATCCCCCTAGTTACCCAAATTTGGTCAATTCTTGTCCATGTCATTTTGGCCTCAGAGAAGAAAGTTCCTTCTCTTCCCATGGGGTTCTTAGTTCTTCAAATGTCAACTAAGTCCATATTGTCAGTCATGTCAAAGAATGTCTTTGGTAGTCTGCCATCTTTTGTTACTACCTGTCTCTGTGCCTTGTCCATATTAGTAGACACTACTCCATTCATATCTCCCATCAAAATCATATTATAGTCCAAATAGTCCAATAGAATCTCATGTAGCTTCTTGAAAAATTCCGATTTCCCCTCATTTGGTGCATAAATACCTAGTATCAAAAATTTCTCTCCTTGTGATTGAATTTCAATTGCAACAAATCTTCCTTGGTCATCTTTAAATAAAAATTTCGGTGATAGGCTCTCCTTTGCATAAAGTACTACTCCTCTTTTCTTTACTTTATCTGATAAAATAAATTCATGTCCTAATCTTTTATTACTTAAAATCTTCCTGTGAAGCCTTATCACATGCGTTTCTTGTAAACAAATCAGGTCCAATTGTTCTTTTTTTTAATAAATGAAAGACTCTCCGTCTCTTTTCCGGGGAGTTGAGTCCATTAATATTCCAGCTTAATACTTGCAGTGCCATAATGTAATTACTATATTGCTCTTCCTACAGTACCCAGTGCTTGTTCTAGTTCTGTCAATGGTGTTGGTTTCCCTTTTTTTGGTGAACTTCTGTCCAAAGCTCTTGGCTCTTTTCCAAGTTCTTTCTGCAGATCTTCTCCGTGATCTCTCAAAAACTTGTCTTTTTCCTCAACTGATCTTATTTTTATCTTCCTTCCTTTAAAACTAAAGGATAGGCCTTGGGGAAATTCCCACCTAAAAATGATTTTGTTCCTTCTCAGAAGGGCAACCAAATCTCCAAAATTGGACCTAAGATCCAAAAGATGTTTCGGTATATCTTTAAAAATTTCCACTCTTGACTGCAGAATTGTCAAAGGATTCTGAAAGTGCAGGCCCAAAATTTTATCTCTCTCTTCTTTAGATCGGAGAGTGATCAGACAGTCCCTTATTTTAATCTTCTTTCCTCCTCTTCCCAGTCTGAAGGCCCTCACGATTTTAAATTCTTCTTGTTTCAAATCCGACTTCCAGAACTCTGCAAATTCCTGTGTCAAAAAATCTATCAAACTGCCCTTCTCCAATTCAGGTACTGCTCTAATCCTTAAGTTCGTCTGTTTTTCCTTAAGTTTGATCATAGAAAGCATCGATTTATGGTCCTCAATTTGCCTCTGTAAATCTGGGACTTTCTCTGTTTCCAACTGGTTTATCTTAAATTCCACGGTGTCAGCTTTCTTCTTGGCTTCATCTGCGGTCTGTCGGGTCAGAGTAGATTCCTGCAGCAATTTCTGAATAGATTCTGTGTTAGTGTTCACCTTTTGTCCCAAACTATTTAAGCTTTCTGTATTTAAGTCAATTTTAATGGTTGCTGCATCTACCTTCGCTTTTGTCTCGTCCACTGTCGTCTTTGTCTCTTCGACCCTCTTATTTGTCTCTTCTGCCCTTTTATTAAGTTGCTCCAAAGATTCATTGATCTTAGCCAGTGCAGTTGCTAAAATATCTTCTGATGACATTCCACTAGGCTTAGATTGTGATGGTACAGTCACAGATGAAGTGGAAAGGCCAGCAGCTGATGGCCTTCGCGCCCAATTCTTCCTAGACCTTGTTGTTTTGTCTGGGAGTGGTAAATCTACTTTTTCTTTCCCATCTGCCATAACACTTAAACAATAGAGAAGCCAAGGTCAATCCCAGATACGCAGTTTGTCTTTGCAAATGGAAAGTTCCCCTAGTAACAGTTTAACAGTTTCAGAGTCTTCCTCTAGGGGGAAACAGTTGCAATAGTCCAAGAAAAAACACCTTTTAAACTCAGACCTTAAAAAAAATAAACAGTTCCAATTTTTGTTACTTTTCAGTTACTTTCCCTCCTTTTTAAGAGCAGAAGAGGAAAACTGACCACAATGTATCTCTCTTGCTGAGCTAGCTGTCAGCAAGTCGTCTGTTCACAGTTAATACGCAGTTCAAAGCACGGCAGTCTTTGTCTATTGGCACCCCATTCCCAAGTTTTGAGCGGTGGATTTTCAGTTCTTTCCCGCTCTCTTGCAGGTATATAAAGTCAAAAACTTCCCCCCTCCTTCCCCTGCTTCCTGGGGGGGGGGGGTACGATACTTTTTGTGTTAGGAATTTAGCCCTTTCCAGTCAATTTTCCCAGACTTTAGCTTGTATTCTCTTGCTTTGATCTACTTACAAAAGCAGAAGGCGGACTTCCTGTTTAAACCTTCCCTGCTTCAGTGCCAAATTGAGTCTCTTTTATACTTCCAAATTTCCCCTACTCACGGGTAGTTGCTTTTAGAATCGAATTGTCACAAGAAGAAGTCAGCGCTCTCAGGTAACGGCTGTGCGGCTTTGCTCCAGGGAAAAAGCAGTCGATTCACAGCACTGCACCGCTCACCCCGCTTCGCTCCGGGAACCCGTAATCGGGATCCCCTGCAAATTGGGGGGGGCGCAAAAGGTGCCCGCTGAATCCCACGCTCACAGGCTTCACCCGCCTGTGATTTTTGAAGGGTCTCCGCTTTCGCCGTAGCGGTAAGACCCGATTCCCCCAAGGCAAATCCCTCCTAGTCAGAAGGATTCCACCATTACCGATGGCGCTAAACCCGGAAGTCTCATCTGCAAAATCCTTCCAACCCTGTAAATAGATAAACTTCTCACATGAATAAAGGAGGTCTAGGACAATGAATCTCAGAACTAAGGTATTTACCGTTTCAAAAGAATGGCCCAGACTGGCAAGGATAAGGCAATCATCAAGCATGATCAGGTTCTTGATAGACAGGTGACAAGCCACACTCTCAAATTTCTGTTGTAGACCGCCTCTTTCTGTGACGCTGGTATGGCTTGTAGGTGGTCTTTGGCTAAGGGGTTGGACAATTTCTTGCCTTTAAAAGTTGTTGCATGCTTTTGTTCTGGGTCATCACCCCCTTGCAAGGTAGGGAGACTCTGTTGCAACAGAAAAATAAATATCTGCCTTGCTTTGGCTGGTTCTAACCTCCACCTATTCTTCTTTGACCGATCATGGACTTACGGGATATTTGGGGAGTCCCTTGGGGGAGCTGGGCTGTAAAAGTCAACCCCTAATTTTCTCATGGCACTATCTTGAAGCAAATCAAACAGTTGTTCAGTTCTGTATATGCTCTGTGGAGGAGGGCTGAGAAAAAATGGTCATCAATGAGCTGATCAGTTAATGAAGTCAAGAATCTCCTGTCTGAACATACGGGAGGCAAGGTCTGTCTCAGACTGCATGCGACCAGATTGAAGATGCTTACTACTTGCCTCTGGGCAACATGTTTAGTGCCAAACTATAGTATTGGAGGGGAGACCTAATGAGATTCCTGGCTTTGGCAGGAACAGTGGAGCTGAGAGCCAAGGCAGCTTTAAAAGTGCTCTCTGTGGTTTCTGTCGCCGTCGAGAAAACAAACAACAGCAACGTCCAGTATTTACAGCACCCCCCCATCTCCAAGCAGTCCCTTTGTGCCTTTATTTTCATCTTTATTGAGTCAGGAGTCCCTGTTCCCCACCCCCACCCCAAACTCAGAAAATTCAGACAGGGGACAGCCTCGGCGAAAGAATCAGCCTGGGCTGGGCGAGTAACCCAAGGAAAGCTGATAATTCAACGTGTGTTTTTCTGTACTCGCTGTGTGTGGTCTGTACCATGCTTCGTAATCGTATCTGTCCCTTGGGGAGTGACGTGCCTCCTTGCTGGAAAAAGAGGCCTTGTGGAGACGCTGGCATTTGTTGCCGCTCGTGGTAAATAGCAATGTGCACGTTGCTTAGGGAAGGCACTCCTTTTGGGCTCTCTCTTCTCTCCCCCCATTTAGAATCTGGGCTGCTTTTTGGAGGGATTCTATTTTTTGCCAAGTTCTCTGCAGCATCCCACTTTTAAGTGTGTGTGAGGAAAAGAATAAAAAAAAAACACCCCAAGCTCTGCAAATAAATCTATTTTATGCCCTCAAGAGGAAACAAACCCGAGAAGTAATTCAAGTGTGCTTGTGAGGCAGAGTTATAGCCCTTTTAGAGGACAAGGGAGGCTTGCGGATAATTCTCAGGGTCTTAGGCCTTTTCATATCACTTTAAATGTCTTCCCACAAAGATTTCTGAGGCCTGTAGTTTGTTAAGGGTGCTGAGAGTTGTTAGGAGACTCCTATTCCCCTAACGGAGCTATGATTTTCAGAGTGGTTTGACAGCAAATTTGTCTTCACAAGGGACTCTGAGAATTGTAGGTGTGTGAGAGGAATAGGGGTCTCCCAACATCTCTCACTACTTTTAACAAGGGGTGAACTGCAGGGGAATGGAAACAGTGCTGCATGGGGTGAATAGGGAGGAAGAGAAAATGACGCATTCATACGTTATGTTTCCTCCCAGGTATCCACAGCAAAAACTTTAGAGGACTTTGACTTGTGCGGAGAGGGGCACCATTTGCTGTTCTGATCCAAGCAGCAAATTGTCTTGGGACACATTTACCTCAAATGTTTACAGTGCTATGATACCATAGTCATGGCTTCCTGCTTCCAAATTTTGGGAGCTGTGACCTGTTAAGGGTGCCGAAAGTTGTTAGGAGACCCCTGTTCTCCTCACAGAGCTTTGATTTCCTGAGTTCCCTGTGAAGAAGGGTTGACTGTTAAACTACTCTGTGAATTTTAGCTCTGTGAGGGGATTAATAGGGGTCTTCTAACAATGCTCAGAACCCTTAGCAAACTATAGCTCCCAGAATTATTTGAGGGAAGCCATGTCTGTTTAAAGTGGTATCGCAGTGCTTTAAATGTACGGCATTGAATGCGGCCTTGGACCAGCTCCACAAAGTCCTCCAGGGCCTGACTTTGATGTATCCAAGAAATCTGTGAGCTGAAAAACGGGATATGACGTGTGTGTTTCAATGCAGCTGAAATGACAAGAAATGCCCTATGAGGTGATCTTATGTCATGTACTTGCCACAAGCTAGCTGTCTTTTCATGAGCCATCTGGGGAGGGGAGGGCGATGGGTGAGAGGAAAGGCCACAAGGTTATTTTGTCTCCTTTTCATCTGAAATGCCCTTCTAGGACCAAACATGTCAATTTTGTTATGGCAGTTGGAACAGATTGTTGGGAAATGTGATGCTTTCTCAAGGGTGTTGGAGATGTTCTCTTCTGTATGACCAAGTCTGGTTTTTTTTTTTTTTTTTTGTTTTAAACCATTTCATCATGTCCTCCTGACTGAAATCCCAAGATATATATTTTTTTTCCTGGAAAGGTGACAAAACTTCCTGCACGATGCTTAAAAAGGAGGGGGAGCTGTCAGGAGGACTCTCTTTTGGTGTGAAGGGAGGAGAGTGAAAACTCTTTGGAAAGGACATGTGGAAAATATATAGGCATGAAGGAAAGGAGGCAGATAACCGTGGGAGGACAGGCAGCTTTATTGAATCCAAACAGGTTAAGTCACCCCAAACTCACAGCCAGACAAGTTTAAATTAGGTCTGAGTGACTGGGACTCTTAGCGGTTCTCCAAGATAAATAGTCCTCACCCTCCTGTCTCAGAAAGGCAAATACTGGAAATTTCCATCGCAACACTCCTGCCTCTGTCTAGCAGTGCATAATCCTGTAGTAATTAAACACACTAAACAGGCTAGGCCTAAAAGTATTGGTCCAGTTCGCATGCAACGTTAAGCCAAGCCATGGGTGAGCAAGCATTCAATTTTATTTAATGTTTCTGTATACCTTTTCCCCAACAACCAGATTGAGCTCATAGCAGCTCACAACAAGAAAACATTAGCAGATAAAAACACCACTTCCTCATACAGAACATGAGTACAGCACGAGTACAGCAAATGTAAAATGGGAAAATCACAAAACAATCACACTGGAGATATGTTAGGAATACCAGCCAATCGTGAAGCAAGAGAGAAGAAAAACAAAACCATCTCTCTCTCATCTAAGGTGTACATATTCCCTTCCCCTCTCTTACCTGAAGTTAGAAATGGGGGAGAAAGTCATCGCAGTTTGAATTGAAAGGCGAATCTATCAAATTCACACTTTCCTTGGCAACATGTGAACCAAAATCCAGCCATCCTGTGAAATTCACACTTATCAGATTTTTGCAGTGCAGTTCACCAAACAAACAATGTTTATGAAAATACATGTATTAAGGGAAGGTGTGCATAGAAATGAATATATTAGTGAACATAACATACACATTTCCATTACATTAGGAGAAATTGCATGCATACATATGTAAGTCAAAACTGCATACAAAAATGTGTTTATTAGCATGAATCTGGCACTAACGTGCTGATGAATTTTCATGATTAAAAAAAATACGAGAGAGAGACATTGCACACACTTTTGTAAATCAAGAAAATCTTTAATAAATAATAATGCTAATAATCTGCTCTTACCCAATTAGGGTATATGTGGTATTTTTACATTGTTGGCACTGCAGTCTTCATGAGAGCCATGTTTTTGGCTATTTAGCAAGATCTGAACGTTATAAACAAATAAAAATAAAAAGGTTGATGGCAAGAAAAATCAAATTGCTGCAGAAATGTGGAGAACTGAATTTAAGAAAATGAGAAGCCAAAAGAACCGAAAGTGACAGGTCCTGCCACCGCCATTGACTGCCTGCCAAATGGTTGGAATGGTATATGCAAATATCTCTGGACCAGATCCCATGGCCAGAGTGATGTGGGTGCCATCCCCTCCACTGCTCTTTCAACACCCACCTCTACAGGTCTTGGCCTGTTGTCTCCATAAGAAATGGGTAGTGTTTATAATATGTGGTACTAATCTAACACTGGGTCACTTGTACAATGGCCAACATCTCAAGGCGAATGCTGCTATGTAACCTTCCAGGGTCCAAAGGTTGCTTGCTGCTCTGTTGTGAACAAAGACCTCGGCCGACCCAGATGGTGTTTGTGCTTGACTTATGCTTTGATCTTGAGCAGTGCTCAGTGGGGGAAGTTTGACCTTCCCTCCCCCGCCCTGTAAAAGCCTGGATGAAAATTAAAACCACTGACCATCCCTGCAATGAATAAGTAACACACTGATACCTAACCTGGGTCCCACGTGAGCGAGATGCCCAAGGTGTCTTTCAACACTACATTAAGAGCACGGAATCTTATTTCAGTAGCTGAATGGTAATAAATCTCTCCAAGGGACCTCTGCTATTCATAATAAAACAGGAGTGGGAAGCCTTTTTTTTCACCTGAGGACCACATTCCTGCATGGATAACCTTCTGGGGGCCACGTGCCAGTGGTGAAGCAAAAATGAGTGGAGCAACAGATACAACTCTACATTGTAGCCATGCAAAATACAGATTTGTGCGCCATATATTTGTTGTTGTTGTTTAGTCGTTTAGTCATGTCCGACACTTCGTGACCCCCTGGACCAGAGTACGCCAGGCACTCCTGTCTTCCACTGCCTCCCGCAATTTGGTCAAACTCATGCTGGTAGCTTTGAGAACACTGTCAAACCATCTCGTCCTCTGTTGTCCCCTTCTCCTTGTGCCCTCTATCTTTCCCAACATCAGGGTCTTCCCCAGGGAGTCTTCTCTTCTCATGAGGTGGCCAAAGTATTGGAGCCTCAGCTTCAGGATCTGTCCTTCCAGTGAGCACTCAGGGCTGATTTCCTTCAGAATGAATAGATCTGATCTTCTTGCAGTCCATGGGACTCTCAAGCACTGGCGGAGGTAGAGGAGTGCAGGGGGAGCGCACTGCCCCCAGCAGCGCGACCCCCAGGGTGCCATCGTGGCTGGCCCCCTGCCCCCGCAGGCGGCGCGCCAGCCCCTCCCCTGCCTGCTCTCCGCCCCCAGTGCCAGAGCATGAAGCTCTGCCACTGCTCTCAAGAGTCTCCTCCAGCACCATAATTCAAAAGCATCAATTCTTAATAATCCATGCAAGCAATACCTGTTGCTACACTTCAGGACACGTTTCAGACCCTGCAAGTGCCCCTATTTTCCAGGAATGTCCCTGATTTAGAGAAGCTCTCCTGGTTTCTGATTTGATCCCAGAATGTTCTGCTTTTCCTTAGGATGTCAGAGAAATGTTGGAGGGTACAGAGTTATCTGACCCCTGAGCTGCCTGAAGGCAATCCTGTATAGGGAAGGTTTTTTTTAATGTTTAATGTTCCATTATGTTTTTACATATGTCGGAAGCTGCCCAGAATGGCTGGGGCAACCCAGTAAGATATGTGGGGTATAAATAGTAAAATTATCATTATGGAATGGGACGTCCCTATTTTCATCAGAGAAATGTTGGAGGGTATGACATTTCTGCTTGGCAAAAGCACCCAAAGGAAGGTGTGGAGCAAGTGTGATGTGGGGCATGACCTAGGGACAGCTTCCAGAGCTAGATAGAGAGGGCTGGAGACCACATTAGATCCCTAGGCCTGAAGGTCCCAGATGAACTTATAGCATTCTGATGGCACCCTTTGATTCATTATAGAACCACCTTTGTGACAATGACTACGTGAGAATGTTTTTGTTTTGTTTTTAATGTATTTTTATTAAAGATTTTCTTGGTTTACAAAAGTATGTGCAATGTCTCTCTCTCTCTTTTCCCCCCAAGTAACATTTTTTACAGATCAGTTTCATTTGTTGAGACATTAGGAAGAAGAGGGGGAAAGAGGTGGAGGGGGGAAGGTGAGTGGGGGTGGGGTCGGGTGGCAATGTTTCTATTATACTTAATATATTTGGGGTTTTGTGTCAGCGTCACTTGTGCAGGTTCTTTGCTATTCGCTTGTGTTCCTTTGGTGGTGAGAGAGGTTGGGGTTGGCCTAAGGTGTGGTTGCTTGTTTGTGATTGGCTGTGATGAACTTTGTTATCATGTGTGAGTGGGGTGGGTGGGTGTTTTGGATCAGGTTAGCCATACTGATTCGTATGCTGTTGGTGGATTTTTGTCATTGTCTTGTTGGGCTGTGTATGTGATAAAGGGGAGCCATACCGGGGTGAATATGTTTCTCTATTTGTCCCCATGTCAGTTTTAGTTTATTGGTTAATTTTTTTAGTAGGTCTGTTTCCATACCATTTGGTACCATTGGTCCATGCTTACTCCTGACAGGTCTCTCCAGTGTCTGGTTATGGTGTTTCTGGCTGCTGAAAGTAGGTGGGTTATGAGTTCCTTGTGGTGTAAATGGGCATTGTTGTCTCGGACGTTGTTTAGCAGGGCCAATTCTGGGGTGATTTCTAATACTACATGATAATGTTGAAGGATGAGCACTGAGAGGCAGGTGCCATCCAGCATCATGGAGGCACAAGGAAGTACATCTTCCTCCTTTGCAGCATCCAGAAGTCAGGGTATTTTTATGATGATGTTGATGTGTTCACACAGAGTAGTTGGGTCTTGCTCTGTTTTGAAGGAAGGTGTTGCATTGCAATTTCCTAGCTCTATTTGTTTCACAGCATATTTGCTTTTTTATCTTCTGAGGGTTTTGCTCTGGATAAAGGTTTTGTTTCTGCTTTATAAGATATAGGGAGAGTTAACAGGGCATTGGCCACCCAGACACAGCTCCAATATCCAGTTTGCATTATAGTTCACAGGAAGGGCTGCAATTCAGCGGAATAACATCTTCTTTGCATGCATAAAATCCCAAGTTCACTCGCTGGTATCAACAGGCAGGGCTGGAAATGTGCCCCTGTCTGAAACCCTGGAGAGACATTGTTGGTTAATACGATACGATACGATAATCTTTATTGTCATTGTCCCATACAGAACAGCGAAATTGAAAAAATCTACATAAGACATTCAAAAACCAACAAGCCTGCTATCCCAGCTATCCCAACCTGGTTAGCCCCCCTAAAACTTCTGATACCCCATTTTTAAATACAATATACTCCCATACAGACGCCTTAAACTGCATTTAAAACCAAAATCGCATTTGGATAGAAACTGCTTCTCAGGCAGCTAGTCCTAGTCTTTATAACCCTGTACCTTCTTCCAGAAGGCAGAAGCTGAAAGAGATAATTTCCAGGGTGCACACTGTCCTGCACTATCTCTGCAGCTTTTTTATGGCACATGGAAGCATGGATTTGATCCAAGGTGGGAAGAGTGCACCCAATTATTCTCTCCGCAGTCTTTATAACCCTGGACAGCGTTGTTTTCCCCCTGACAATATAGACAATACTGAACTGCACAGTCCAACAGACTGACCTTGTCTGTTTTCTTACGGTTATAAACTTAAGACATAAGGAGGCAAGTGCGAAAAACCTTCAAGCCCTACTGCTTTCAATAGGCGAGAGAGTCAAGCACATCCTCGGAGCTCCAATTTATGAACGCTTTCGCTGCAGTAAGCCTTACTGAATTCAATTTCCTTAAGTGTGACTTCAGGGTTACCTCAGACAAAAAGAGAATTGGTGTGGCATAGTAGTTAAAGCAGAGGTTGGACTTCATCTCCCAACGCCCCCAGCTAGCATGGTCAATAGTCAGGGATGATGGGAGTTGTAGACCAGCAACATCTGGAGGACACCAGGTTGGCTACCCTTGGGTTAGAGTGTCAGACAAGGACCTGAAGCTCACTGGGTGATCTTGGGCCAGTTGCCATCTGTCAGTATAACCTACCTCACAGAGTTGCTGAGAGGATAAAACTGGATAAAGTAGACTACACTACCTTGAGTGCCTCGGAGGAAAGATATGTACGCATTAAATCAATAATTGAAAGACCTGCTTTGTCTACTTTTGGAAAACACGAAATAGATTTGACTCCTGGTTATGGTTTTAGATTTGAAGCTCATGACTTAGATTTTCCTAGGGAGAACCGAATATTCTCGATCTTTATCTCGTGCTAGAGGCCAAGATGCTAAAACCAAAGAAAGTTGACTCATCATATATGAAGAAGCTCCTGCATAATAGATCAAGGAAACGAGATTAAGGAGAAGAAATGAATAATTGAAGATTAATCAGGGGAGATTCGGAGTAACCTGAGACTGATGAGGGCTGCATTTTGATGGACGAGAGGCTGAAAGAGGACCCAGAGAGACTGGCTTTCTATGTCACAGAGGTTAACAAGGTCTGTGGAGTAAGCAGGAAGTCGAAAAAATTGGGGACAGAGTGGTGAGCACTTGCTTGAAGGCTAGAGAGATGTGCCGGTTCGAAAGGAGCTAGGAGGGTCTCTGGCTTCTGGTTCCTTCCTCACGCAGTGACATGGAGCAATGGATTATGGATTGACAAGGAACCTACAAATTAGGAGCCTGCTGAAAATAATCTACATCCTCCCAACAGTGGCTTATGGTGAGTAACATCAGTGCTTTTTATCTGGATATACTGAAGAGTACGCAGTACTTCCACCTCCCACCCCCAAATGTTAAAAGTGTGGGTACTTACTGTAACAACTTCATTGCGAGTTCCAACATCTTTTTTTCTTAAAAAGAAGAAGCAGCACTGAGTATCTTCTTCTTCTTCTTCTTCTTCTTCTTCTTCTTCTTCTTCTTCTTCTTCTTCTTCTTCTTCTTCTTCTCCTCCTCCTCCTCCTCCTCCTCCTCCTCCTCCTCCTCCTCCTCCTCCTCCTGCCTTTGCCCCAGGCTGGGACTCAAGGCAACTTCCACAAATTAAAACAAGGATATATATATTTTAAAAGTGAAATATGATAGTTAAAAAGTATGTAAGCTCAAATAGAATTAATCCAATATTTAAAAATCGATGAAAATACAGATAGCAACACAGTGCAGCACAATTAAAAGCCCTTTTCTTCAAAAAACACCAAAAACCAGATCCCCAAGGCCTCTCAGAATAAAACATTCACCTGCCAGTGGATGGGCAACAAGGAGGGAGCCAGTCTTGCCTCTCTGGGAGGGAGTCCCAAAGTCTGGGGGCAGCCACTGAGAAGGCCCTCTCCCATGTCCCCATCAAGCATGCCTTGAGGGTGACGGTACCAAGGAAAGGGCCTCCACCTAAGATTTCAAAATATGGGCGGGTTCATATTGGAGAATATGTTCCTTCAGATAGCCTGGGCCTAAGCCACAGAGAAATTTTGCCAGGCCAGCTACCATAGAAAAGCCTGTATGTGTCTATACCAGGGTTTCCCAAACTTGACTCGCCCACTGTTTTTGGACTACAACTCCCATCATCCCTAGGTAGCAGGACCAGTGGTCAGGGATTATGGAAATTGTAGTCCAAAAGCAACTGGAGACCAAAGTTTGGGGAACCCTGATCTACATTCTGGATGGGGAGATTGGTGGAGAGGGGGAGAAATTTATTCACTTCACATTTAAAGGTGAGCTTATCTAATTCACACTTTCCGAATCAACATGCAAGCCAAACCTCAGCCATCCTTGGAAATTCACACTTCTCCAAAGTATGCCATGCAGTTCTCCAGCCAGGTGATGTGTAGAAAAAAACGTGCCTATGTTTAGTGAAAATAGCATACAAAACTACATGAGATTAAGGGAAATTGCACTGCAATTTTTTTGTCAAAATTGCCTACAAAAACATGTTTATTGGGAGGAACTCACACTAAAAGGCTAGCAAATTTTCATGATTAAAGAAAAAGAAGAAATGAACCATAAATTGCAGCAGAAATGTGGAGAACTGAATTTAATACAGGAAAATGAGAAACTGAGAGAACCTAAATGACAGATTTGTTCATTCCTAAGCAATAGTTGTCAGTGCCATGGTCCATGACCAAGTATAGATAGCTATCCAGTTGTATATTATACGCCACCTAGGCTGGACTACTTTAATGTACTGTGGCTGAGACTCTCTTTAAATATGATTTGGAGAGTTCAGCTGTTTCAGAATGTGGTCACCTCAGTCCTGAAAGGCTACACATTCAGATCACTTTGACACCATATATAGCTTTTGGACACAGAGGTTCCAGTTATTTGTAAGAACTTTATGAAAGATTGACTAAATCCAGCCAGCAGGTACTGCTGGGAGTGCCAGGTCATTAAATAAAATTATTAAGAGCCCCTCAAAGCAAACATTAGCAGTGCGTCCTTCTTGGATGCCGGGCTCTGATGCCAGCCTTGGCAACAAAACTATCCCACCTATTTCAAGTTAACAGGGTCCAATGAAGGTTTTTGCCTGAGATACGTGGCTGATGTTCTGGAACATCATAAGAAGCATAGCTTGCTATTTTATATGTTATGAGGCTGATTTTGAACTGGTGACAGCAGATTGTAGTGCAGTTATATATCTATATTGATATCCAATCAATGCAGCGGACTGGGAAATTGCAGAGCAGATGGATGCTCAGGCAGCCCAATGTTTAATAGGTGGATGGAGAGTATTTGGGGAATCATTGTTAGTATGAAAATAAAAGTGTCACTGGCATGTCCCAATTATGAATTATTGCAGGGTGCATTTGTATAAGCTGCCCACAGTTTTTGAGAAGGAACAGGATATAAACTGGGAGCTCAGTGCTTTGTGCCCAGAAGATTGCAGGCCTTATTATCTTCTGTTAAAGGTCTAAAGCAGTGTTTCCCAACCTGTGGGTCCCCAGATGTTGTTGGACTACAACTCCCATCATTCCTAGCCAGCATGACCAGTGGTCAGGGATGATGTGAGTTGTAGTCCAACAACATCTGGGGACCCACAGGTTGAGAACCGCTGGGCTAAAGTAACTGGAATTTAGGATGGACAAATATGTTAATTTCGGTTTCTTTCCATTTTTTTCAATCTTAAATTCAGTTCTCTTCATTTCTTTACCAGTTTGGATGCTTAAATTAAAAAAAAGAACTCACAAAAAAGTAGTTAGCATTTTAATTCACATTCCTCCTAATATTTATATTTTTGTACAGTGGTACCTCGGGTTACAGACACTTCAGGTTACAGATACTTCAGGTTACAGACTCCACTAACCCAGAAAAGTATCTCGGGTTAAGAACTTTGCTTCAGGATGAGAACAGAAATTGTGCAGCGGTGGCATGGTGGCAGCGGGAGGCCCCATTAGCTAAAGTAGTACCTCAGGTTAAGAACAGTTTCAGGTTAAGAACGGACCTCCAGAACGAATTAAGTTCTTAACCTGAGGTACCACTCTATATCTTTTTGCCCAAAGTATACATTTTTGGGAGGAAAGCAGTACATCCAAATAAAACACACTCTTGTATGTTATCCTCACTAATGTATACATCTTAATGCATACTTTTGCCTAATTTGCATGTTTTTGTATGCATTATTTGGCTGCAGAACTGCATTGCAAAATTCAGAAAAGTGCAGATTTAAAAAGAGAGATGATTGTTTTGGGAAGTCTGAATTAGGTACATTCACATTTAGATGTGAACTGACCTCTTCCTCCCTATTGGGAAAGTCCTCTGGGCTACATGGTTCGGTATGGTAAAATAATCCATTGTGTTACAACGCCATTTCCTAATATCCTCAACTAAATGAATGAGGAAGACATAGAAAATGTAGGTGTTGTCCTAAGCAGCTCCTTCCACCAGCACTAAGATTTATGCTTAAGCGACATAACTTACCCCACCTTCTCCTCCTGTGTGCCCCCTAAATCTATTACAGGGTTCTCTGAACCTCCTGGGCAGATTGGGGGAAGTTACAGATTTGCAGGAGGGAAAACATTTTATTGCACTAGCATAAATCCATATGCTAGTGGAATAAGTACTGGCGCCCCTTGAGTTGTGTCCATTGCTAAACCTGATGATATCAGTTGCAAACGGATTCCTGGAAAACTTAAGCTGCTTGTTTCCTCTAGGTCAGCTGCTCCCTTTAAAAGAAACAAAGTATGAGGAACATGTGGTCAAAGGGGTGCGCGATCGCTCGGTGCTGCTGCCATGCGGTGATGCGGCTTCGCCCATGGTTGTCTTCTGGAGTTTCACCAAGCTGGGCTCGGACATCCCCAGAGCTGTCGCAATCAGCAATGGCATAGAGTCCAAAGTGGAGAGGGGCTCTGGTGTTCTGGGGAATGTGACGTTGGATAACAGCACCCTGGAGATCGAGAACCTGAAAACAGCAGCGGAAGGGCGCTTCCTGTGCCAGGCAATGTATGGCGAAGAAGATGAGATCAAAGTCGTTTATTTCTATATTGAGCTCATCGTTCTGGGTAAGTAGCTTTGCACGCCTGAAATGCGGAAGGATTGTTCCTTGAGAGCCTCTGCGCTTCTCTGAAAATGCTGCTGAACTATACAACTCCTTGGCCAATGATCATGTTGACTGAGGCCTCATTAATGTCATCTCCTCTTCATTTAGGGAAGGTGAGATTTAGAGCAGAGAAGCAGCAGTGGGGAGGGATGTTTTAACTCTTCGATCTCTTGTCACTTCTCAACACCAAATTGTGTACCCCCCAAATCCCCCTCTCGGGCTTTCATGTGTGTTTATTTTGAAATGTGTTTGGGAACCTACAAGGGGGAAAGGAGCCAAGGAGAGGAATGTGGAAAACAGGGGGAAAGGAAAGGGTTTCAGAAAGGACGACTGGCCCAATCTGTTTTGAATTTGTGTCACTTTTGAATGTGCCCAGATGTATAAGACCTTTCCATCTTATTTCTATGTTGACTTGCATTATAAAATCGACATGAAAATCCAGAATGAATTTGTTCTGCTGCAAAATATTTTATAGCAGAAGTGAATGCTTCCATGTACGCTTCCATGGAGAACCCAAGGCCAGAGAGATTGTGGGAAAATTTTTGGTTTGGGTCTCCACCTTTTCCAGGTTAAGTGGGCCCCACTGAGGACCTTTGCAAAGGTTTTCCCCCCCTCCCCATCCTGGAGCCAGGACAGTCTGGCAGAATGCAACAGCTGGACTCAGGTCAATGGGCAAAATTGAAAACAATATACAGATGTGCTTGGGGGGTTCCTGCGCAAACAGCAGCCTGGCTCATCTTGATCAGAGCTGTCAAGGATCCTGTCTACTGAAAGCACCTTAGGAATGTCAGCCAGCACACTCTGGCCTCTTGAAATTTGTCCAGAGATAAAAAACGGTTGCAGCCAAGTAATTGGATCTCCGCAAAAAGAGCTAACATTCCTGCCTCGGGTGTGCTGGTCAGAAGGCTTTTCTAAGAGGCACATTAGGGAAACGTGTATCCCAGGTTTCATGTGTGTCATCCAGACATCCGGTCCTCTTGTGTATGCAGAATGATGCAGCTGGGCTTTCATGGTCCTGTATTTTGCTGCTGGTGGGGTTGGTTAAACTCAAGTTGTCAAATACTCTTTTTGTTGCTGGGGGATTATCTCTCAGAAGTATGTAGCTGCCATTCATTGCCAGCAGTTCAATTGGAGTGGCTTGTGTTTGCTTTCCGACAGGGGATGATTTAATCCTTTTCTCATCTTAAGGCAGTCAGCCTTGTATTTCCCAGCACCATCTGTAAATTAAGGGGAAGGAAAAATACATTGCAATTTTCAGCTAAGAAAACGCATGTGAGGGTGACTGGGATCCCTTCTCTCAGTCTCTCATCCCAGGATAGTCACTATGATGGCTATATCCTCCCTTCAGGACCAGAGGCTAAGTTACAATATTCAAAGCTTTTCAGTTTAGAAAAAAGAGGCGAGCAAGGGAGGGGTCATTGTGCATGACAAAAGGGAATAGAGAAGTTCCTTCTCCCTTGTAATAGTAGAACCTGGGACAATCCAATGAATGGAAGTAGGTGAAAGTACTTCACAGGGTATAGTTACTTCTACAAGATGTGGCAACAGCCAAGAATGTAAATAGATTTAAAAGTGGGTGGGAGATCGACTGCTCTTGATGGGGTTACACTTCCTCTGAAGAAGAAGGTTTGTAGCTTGGGGGTCCTCCTGGATCCTTTGCTGTCGCTCGAGGCTCGAGTGGCCTCAGTGGCCCAGAATGCCTTCCATCAGCTTCGGTTGGTGGCCCAGCTACGCCCCTATCTGGACAGGGATAGACTAACTATTGTTGTCTATGCTCTGGTAACCTCAAGGTTAGATTATTGCAATGCATTATATGTAGGGTATAGGGCGGTATATAAATTCAATAAATACTACTACTACTACTACTACTAATTTAGATCAATTCATGGATGATAAGTTTATCAGTGTCTAATAGCTATGAAGGCTAATGACTCCATGCAAGATCAGAGGGAGCATGCCTTTAGATTACAAGTTGCTGGGAAACAATCACGAGAGATAATAATGATAATAACAACAACAACAACAACAACAACAACAACAACAACAACAACAACTATTATTATTATTATTATTATTATTATTATTATTATTATTATTATTATTTACTTATACCCCGCCCATCTGGCTGGGTTTCCCCAGCCACTCTGGGCACCTTTCAACAATAAATTAAAAATGCATTAAAACATCAGTCATTAAAAACTTCCCTAAGCAGGACTGCCTTCAGATGTCTTCTAAATGTCAGGTAGTTGTTTATTTCTTTGACATCTGATGGGAAGGGGTTCCACAGGGCAGGTGCCACTACCGATAAGGCCCTCTGCCTGGTTCCCTGTAACCTCGTTTATCGCAGAGAGGGAACCGTCAGAAGGCCCTCGGAGCTGGACCTCAGTGTCTGGGCTGAACGATGGGGCTGGAGATGCTCCTTCAGGTATACTGGGCCGAGGCCGTTTAGGGCTTTAAAGGTCAGCACCAACACTTTGAATTGTGCTTGGAAATGTACTGGGAGCCAAGGTAGGTCTTTCAAGACCGGTGTTATGTGGCTATTACCCTTCTTTCTTGATTTCGGCCTTTGCAGAGGCATCTTGCTAGCCATTGTAGGAAAGACGAGGTTGGATTAGACAAGTTTTTGGTCCAACCCAGCAGGGTTCTTCTGCTCTTCTTATCCTGAAGTTTGCTCATCCTTGATCTACGTTCTGTTGCTGTCATAAGAACATAAGAAAAGTCTGCTGGATCAGGCCAATGGCCCATTTAACCCAGATTCCTGTTCTCACAGTGGTGCCTTTGGGAAGCTGGTAGGCAGAACGTGAGTGCAAGAGCAGTCTGCCCACCTGAGTTTCCAAACAAGTGGCGTTCGGAGGCAGAGTGGAGGTAGAGCATAGTGCCTGGAAAGGGCGAGGGCATAGCTGAGCTCAAGTCTATGTTTGCTCTATTGCAGTTCCTGTTTCAAAGCCTTTCCTGCAGATGAACAATTCAACGCCCGTGGAAGGCATGCCTGTCGTGATGACATGCACAGTGAAGGAGGGGACGCCTCCTGTTACATATTCATGGCAGCGCTACACTAACCGGGATGGCACAGTATCTGTCGCAGAAACAGTGGAGGGTCTATTGAACCTGACATCGTCTAACCGGACTCAGATGGGCTGGTATACCTGCACCACCCAAAATGAAGTCAATAGCCAAACCAGCGAAAGGATGTACCTTGACGTTATCTGTAAGTAATCGGAGAAAGGGCCAAATGTTCTGGTCTTTCCTCTTCATGTCTTTCTTCAGTGCTGGAAAGGTGCTAAAAAATACCGTATTTTTCGCTCCATAAGATGCACCTGACCATAAGATGCACCTAGTTTTTATAGGAGGAAAACAAGAAAAAAAAGTATTTTGAATGAAACAGTGGATGTATGAGTTTTGTGGTTCATGCTGTGGCCACAGACATGATATGTGATTTGATGGTGAGTTCGGGGTAGCCCAATGCAAAAATCCTGAGAATCCATGTGGATCCCTGCTTTGTAATCACGTTTTTGCGCCATTGCGACCCCACGAAACAGTGGATGTGTGATTTTTTTTGGTGCAGGCTGTAGCCATGGACATGCTATGTGATCTGATGGTGAATTTGGGGTGACGCAATGCAAAAACCCTGAGGATCCATGTGCTTTACCTCTCCGCTCCCAGGCAGCCTCCTTTATTGCTAGCGTCCCTCATCTCCCTCCTGATCACTTGCCGATCAGCTGCTCAGCAGCTTCATTTCAACACCCCCTTCTCTCTTTCTTAAAAAAAACCGAACAGGATCTGCTTTTCGCCCCTGGGCAATTCAGCTCCAGGGACTACGCATTTGCTCCATAAGATGCACAGACATTCCCCCTTACTTTTTAGGTGGAAAAAAATGCCTCTTATTGAGCGAAAAATACAGTAAATCAACAGAGCCTTCGACTTAAAAACACATTTATTATGGCATAAGCTTTCATTCACTTCATCGGATGCATGGAGGGCCTTTCCTGACATCCTTTTTATTGTGCATTCGTGATTATTTGTGCTACTGATGTTATTGGGATGATCACACGCTTTCAATATGGTTTGCACCTGCAGAGGCTCTGGGTCAGTCACACAGCTTCATTTCCAATCAGTGCATAACCTGTAACATTCTGCTGAAACCCTGTAACTTTTTTTTTATAATGTAAAATATCTGGTTTATTTTTGTCCCCCTGCTTTGGTTGCACTGTAGTCCCTCTGGACAGCAATAATGTGGCAGTGTCGGGGAAGCATCACAGAACAAACTTAAGCGGAATGAATCCATTGCTAATTCACTATTGTTGTGACATGTTGCAGAATACATGCACAATAAAAAAAACAGCAGCCTGGAGTGTCATCTTGAGTTTCTGGTCTATAGAGAGAGATGGTTGGGGATTGTACACAGTGAGATCAGCGGAAAATGAAATGCAGACAGTGATAATTATGCCATTAATGGTGTAACCGATCTCAAAACAGACAGTCTTGGACAAAAGGACTTCAAAGGGAGACTGCAATGCAAAACCGTGCAATTCAAATTCATCAAGAGATTCAGCTATCCCAACAGAATGAGAGTGGTTTAATAACATTTGATACCTTGCAACAAGAAGAAAATTAATAGAAATGCCACCTTTTAAAGGAAAGCAAACAAAGAATCGAACAATTAAGTGCATGGAACGAGAGCGTTAGAATTATTTAAAGCGTTTCCCCTGCTGTCATATGGGTTAATTCATTAATTAAATGGCAATTATGATGATTCCATTTATACTCATATTGAAGATAATTTTAATGCAGGGTGGTCTGGAACTAAGTTTACAGATGAGTGAATATTGGATTGTAAACTGTGTTTGTTTGTTTTCTCTCACTCCCTTATTCACTCTCAAGTTTCAGCTCTATAACCTGTGGATTGAATCAGGGCAAAGGTTGTGTGTATGTGTGTGTTTATCACAATATATCTATGAATTAGCTTACCAATGCCAGGATGTCCAGGTTGCATCTCCAACAACTGTTTTGGTAAAAGGTCATGTCTGTGCTTTCTTCATCTCATTTCTCTCTGAGTCAAATCTCTCAATGTTCTAATTTTAACTTGGTAGCAGCCTCAGACTCTCAGAATGGGTAGTATTGTGAAACTACTTATTTATTATGTATTGAATTTTATTGTTAGCTGCCTTGGACATTTTTTAGTGCCGATGAAGAGGACCTCTCCAAATCCCTGCTGTTCCATGATCTAAAAATTGCTGTTTTTCTCCATGAAGAAAAAACCTGTGAGGAAAAATGGGGAAATTTGGTGGGAAATTTTGATGAGGGAAAGAGAGAAGGGATACATCTAAATACATCTAAATCTCCCAAGACAGGGGTTGCCAACTTGGCAACGTGAAAGATCACGTCAAATATATCCTCAAAATATACACCCTGTAAGAGAAACTGCTTTTCCTGCTCAGCTCCTGTTTGCACTGGGTAGAAGCCCTGACAATGATACCAGTTTAACATTGCCACAAGTAAATACTGTAGATCTGCTCTGACTGTCATAAAGGTAAAGGTACCCCCTGACTGTTAGGTCCAGTCGCGGACAACTCTGGGATTGCGCACTCATCTCGCTCTATAGGCCGAGGGAGCCAGCGTTTGTCCACAGACAGCTTCCGGGTCATGTGGCCAGCATGACTAAGCTAAGGTTACCAGATTCTTTTCAATGAATCCAGGGACACTTTTCAACTTCAATGTATTTTGTGTGGGGACTGATTTGTAAATCCGGGAACTGTCTCTGGGAAACGGGGATGTCTGGTAATCTTAGATTAAGCCACTTCCAGCAAACCAGAGCAGCATACGGAAACACCATTTAGCTTCCCGCTGGAGTGGTACCTATTTATCTACATGTACTTTGACATGCTTTTGAACTGCTAGGTTGGCAGGAGCTGGGACAGAGCAACGGGAGCTCACCCCGTTGCAGGGATTCGAACCGCCAAACTTCTGATTGGCATGCCCTAGGCTCTGTGGTTTAGACCACAGCTCCACCCGCATCCCTATCTGACTGTCATAATGATGGCTAAATATATTGGCTTCTAAAGTTCATCCCGAGCCCTTTCTCTGCAGCAGGTGCACCTCTAACTAACCTCATGGTCTCTTCCATAGACGGGCCTGATGAACCAGTGATCAGCGTGGAGCCGTTTGCTGTAAACCAACATGGCTTCTCAGCCAATGAGCAAGAAGAGGTGATCCTGACATGCCTGGCATCGTCTAATCCACCCAGCCACTATATTTGGTTCTACAATAGCTCCCAAGTCTACTCTGGTCAGAAGTATGTGATCACCAGGATCTCAAGGACCCAAACAGGAATCTATACTTGCCTTGCTCAGAACATGCATCTGAATACACGTACCCAGACCGCCATTATCTTAACAGTCTACTGTAAGTAATCCCTTCTCGTCTTGTTTGGGCATGAGGCTCTGGCATGTGCTGCTGCTCCTTCCTTCCCTCTGTCTTCTGGTTTTTATTTCCTTCTACCTTTCCAAATATTGCCATGGCTAAAGAGGAGACGGGGGGAGGCATTATTTGGCATGTAGAGCATCAGTAGGAAATGAAGACCATGGATGTTTCCATCTTTTGATGAACCTCAACGACAGAGAAAGCAAAGCAGAATGTCACCTGTCACAGAACAAAGAATGCTGTCACTCACGACTTTCCTTTTTTAAAACAAAACAAATCAATGGACGGCAGAAGGGTGCTGATGTCTTACTCTTTAGCTACAGTATCTTAACTGGCTTCTTCTGCATATGAGCCAAGACAAACTTAATTTTGTTCTTTCTGGTCAGACGCTTCTAATTTGGCTTTGTTGTTGTTGTTGTTGTTGCTGCTGCTGCTGCAAAAAAGGAATGAAAGAGAGCAAAGATTTATTTACATCTGCATTTATTTGGAAGGAACTAGTGGAGTGAATGGGGTTGACATTTTATTAGGACTAAAAAGGGAGGATTGCTTTGTTTGATGTTCTTGTTATTATTTATGTAGCTAACAGCAGCAGTAAGTAGCCAAGGAGACTTTTTCAAGTGGGTTGAAAGGGGTTCTTCTTTGTTGTTTAATGTCTGATGCAACATTGGAAGAGGTGCTCGTTTACTCTGCAACCAGTGCACTCTCACTGCTGGTTTGGGAAGCCGTGTGCACACAACATTAACCACAATCTGTATCAAGCCAGTATCTATCTATCCTGTTGTTGTTTTTAAATGAAACACAGCATTTCCCACTAACCAGCTTCAATCCAAAATAAGAAATGGAATGAGACAGCTGTGGTTTAAGCCAGTACAGTTGTACCTCACAAGTCGAATGCCTTGTGAGTCGAACGTTTTGGCTCCCGAGCGCCGCAAACCCAGAAGTGATTGTTCTGGTTTGCAAATGTTCTTTGGAACCCAAATGGCTTCTGCGGCTTCCGATTGGCTGCAGGAACTTCCTGCAGCCAATCAGAAGCCGCACCTTGGTTTCTGAATGTTTTGGAAGTTGAATGGACTTCTGGAACGGATTCCATTCAACTTCCGAGATACGCCTGTAATTTGGACATGGTCTTAGAATCCACCTAGGAATTCTTAAACCTTGGGCTTAAACCAGAGACCAAATTGCATGATCTTGCATCCCCAGTAAGTTAATGTGGTCCTGTACTGTACCACCTAGAACTGTAGGGGGGGTGTTTCCTCCCTCTCTCTTTTCACACAGAAAACAACCTGGCTGACCTACAGGAAATATGTTGTTTTCATGTGGGAACCAGACAGGAGATCCCCCCCAGTTGCATCCTCAAATGATGGGCAGTCTATGAAAGATGAGTCATGCAATTCTGCTGCACAGGTGCGTTGGCTTTTAAGGAGTACATTGGAACCAGCACTTATTTGTTGTAAGCTTGTGGACATTATTTTTTAAACACACACGAGAGAAAGAGGGAGAGAGAGAAGAGTGATAGAAATGAAGCCGCAACAAGTGCATCCTCAACAAAACATTGCAGCGTAATGTGCTTCTGTTCAATCCGTGCCATCTCCAGGATTCTCTCTTCCACCCTGCCCCACTATGGGTTTCCAACCCTATCTTGCCAGAGTCAGACACCATCTGCACAATAATACATTTACAGCAGTGTCATACCACTTTTTTATATTAATTTTTAGTTGTTTTTTCCAATTAATGTTTACATTCAAACTCACATCTAAATCAAAAGAAATACAAGATTCATTCGAGTCTATAGACTTCCCTCCACCCTTCCGTGGGTTCCACATTTATCCTTTGCTACTGCATTTTTTGAAGTCATCCAGTTGATTAATTATCCATTATGTCCAAAGTCTTTGTTACATTACAAGTGTTATTTGAGTCCTGCTAAAGAGTTCAATTGTTTACACAGTGTTCTTCCAAGTACAATATAAATTTTCCCCATTCTTTATTAAAATTTTGCTCTTCCTGATTTCTGATTTTCGTGGTCATTTTTGCCATCTCAGCGTAGTCCATCCATTTAGCCTGCCATTCCTCAGAGCATCATACCGCCTTAAACAGCCGTGACTTCCCACCAAGATTCCTGGGGACTGTGGTTTGTTAAGAGTGCTGAGAGCTGCTAAGAGACCCCTATTCTCCGCACAGAGCTGCAATTGTCAGAGTGGTATAACAATCAATCACTCTTCCCAAGGAGCTCTAGGAACTGTAATGCCACAAGCCCAGCCACTGGGGGGGGGGGGGAGCCTGTGGAGATGTCAAAGGGAATCACCTTCACAGGTGCATTTGAGATGCCAAAGGGAATTGCCTACAATATGCATTTGACACACTCCAACATTCTGCTGATCCAAATGGGGACGCTTGTTTGTTTTTTGGTCTCAAGCTCTCTGACTTGCACAAGAGTGTGAGACCAAAAAAAGAGCATCTTTTGGTCCAGTGCTCTGGCGTGAACCAGCTGACTTGCTCCAGAGTGCCAAACTGAAGAACAGGACATTCCAGCATCCCACTAGAAGCCAGGATGGCTTCTGTAATTCAGGGATGTCCCGCTTATATTGGGACGGTTGAGCAGGATGGCTGTAAGTTGAATGGCTGTGTGTGTCCATGTTGCAAGAGCCATAGATAGGAATGCCAGTTCTTGCCTCTCACCACCCATTGGGCCAACAGGGATGTGCTGGGTGCCAGGAACTCCTCGTTGCTGTTGATACCATGTTTGCCCCCTACGCACAGATCTGCCCAAGGGGAAGCCCAGCTGCACTCCGCTGCCAGCCACCAATTTCCAAGACCTTGCCCTGCGCTGTTCGTGGCAGGGAGGGTTCCCCCCGGTGCGGCTGCGGTGGGTGAAATCCCGGTGGGGAGGAAACAGCACAGCGACCTACTCCAACGCCACCCAAATCCATCACGGCAAAGATGTTCGCAACGGGACCTCTTACACTTGCCTGGTTTCTCACCCGGCGCTCAGAGATGAGACCATCTGCAGAACCACTGTGTGTGAGTAGTGACCCTCCTTCTCCACCCAGTAAAACCTTTGTCTATTATTATTATTATTATTATTATTATTATTATTATTATTATACCCCGCCCATCTGGCTGGGTTTCCCCAGCCACTTTGGGCGGCTTACAGCATATATAAAAACATAATAAAAACATCAAGCATTAAATACCTCCTGATACAGGGCTGCCTTCAGATGTCTTCTAAAAGTTGTGTAATCTTGAGGCTGAGGCTCATACGCAGCCCCGCCTTGCACTGAAGGGCTGTGATTGGATCATGGGGAGATATCAGCTTGTATAGAGAGTTCTCTACGTGCAGCGTGATTGGTGTTTAAACTTCCCCATGCCATTTTGGTCTGGGTTAACAGCAAATCACGCTGGGCAATGAGTGAGCCCCATCCTAATTTAAGGGCCCTTAGTACATGAGGCTCTTTGGCTTTGGTTTTTGTTCTTAAGTCCCCAGCTCTCATTGTTCCAGTGAAAAACTTGGGAACATGTGGCATGTAGTTTACACCAGGCATTTCAAGCACATTTGAAACACGTTTCCGAGGACAATTCAAGGTGTTGGTGCTGACCTTTAAAGCCCTAAATGGCCTTGGCCCAGTATAGCTGGAGGAGTGTCTCCACCCCCATCGTCCAGCCTGGACACTGAGGTTCAGCTCTGAGGGCCTTCTGGCGGTTCGCTCACTGGGAGAAGTGGGTTTACAGGGAACCAAGCAGAGGGCCTTCTCGGTAGTGGCACCCACCCTGTGGAACGCCATCCCATCAGATGGCAAGGAAATAAACAACTATCTGATGCTGTGGGTGGCGCTGTGGGTTAAACCACAGAGCCTAGGGCTTGCTGATCAAAAGGTTGGCAGTTCGAATCTCCGCGATGGGCTGGGCTCCCGGTGCTCTGTCCCTGCTCCTGCCAACCTAGCAGTTCGAAAGCACATCAAAGTGCAAGTAGATAAATAGGTACCACTCCAGCAGAAAGGTAAACGGCATTTCCGTGTGTTGCTCTGGTTTGCCAGAAGTGGCTTGGACATGTTGGCCACATGACCCTGAAGCTGTACGCTGGCTCCCTCGGCCAGTAAAGCAAGATGAGCGCCACAACCCCAGAGTCGTCTGCGACTGGACGTAACGGTCAGGGGTCCCTTTACCTTTTAACAATGATTGAGTTTAGGTAAAGGTAAAGGTACCCCTGCCCGTACGGGCCAGTCTTGACAGACTCTGGGGTTGTGCACCCATCTCACTTAAGAGGCCAGGGGCCAGCGCTGTCCGGAGACACTTCCGGGTCACGTGGCCAGCGTGACATCGCTGCTCTGGCGAGCCAGAGTCGCACACGGAAACGCCGTTTACCTTCCCGCCGGTAAGCGGTCCCTATTTATCTACTTGCACCAGAAGGTGCTTTCGAACTGCTAGGTTGGCAGGCGCTGGGACCGAGCAGCGGGAGCGCACCCCGCCGCAGGGATTCGAACCGCCGACCTTTCGATCGGCAAGTCCTAGGCGCTGAGGCTTTAACCCACAGCGCCACCTGCGTCCCTATGATTGAGTTTACTTATTATTAAAAAAATAATTATTAAAAAAATTATTAAAAAAATAAAAACTTATTATTATTTTAATAATAAGTAAACTTTTTAATAATGATTGAGTTTACTTATTATTAAAAAAAAAATGCATCAACCAACCTAACAAGTTTGTGGAAAGATGGGTATTTTTGTAATATTTAGAATAACAAAGTTAATGAGAGTGTTCAAACTTACGCTGCTTCCAACTTTTCAAATAGTGCTATTAGTATTCATATACAGATGTATTTATTTATTGAATATGATCTATTAGAATCCCTGAATTTGCTGTTTAAAAGATTTAATTTCAATAAATAAATATATATATATTTTAAAAAACATGTTCTTGCACGCATTACAAGAGCTGTGGAAGTGCATTGTTCGATCATTAAATGTGTTCTGATCAGTGCACTAAGTCTGCACATATTGCAATTTAGGTCAGTTTGCCTTGAAACGGGAGGGCCAGATGGAATTCTCCAGCAGAATTCTGAAGGCAGTGAGCCTTGGTGAGTTGTTAAGGCTAGAAATCTGCCTCTGAATTGTCCTGTTTCTGCCACAGGGGTCCCTGGTGGGAACCCGACCTGCAGCGCCGTAGCAACGAAGCAGAATGAATTCCTCATGCTGGCCTGCGACTGGGCAGGCGGAGAACCCCGGGTGACTCTGTGGTGGAGAGACTGGAAGGACCATGTGCTCGGAGGACTGAAACAATCCCACAACATCTTTGTCATGAAATCAAACGCCACCCTGGGGGGAAAGGAATTCACCTGCGTGGCAGCCCACCCACTTCTCACAAGAGCTACTGAGTGCCGGGTCCGTTTGGGTAAGCAGTTGAGAACAGTACCTTTGGGATGGGGCCATAGCTCAGGGGCATAGTACACATGAAACTTGAAAAACTAGAATATCGTGGAAAAGTTCATTTATTTCAGTAATTCAACTTAAAAGGTGAAACTAATATATGTGATATACTCATGACATGCAAAGCGAGATATGTCAAGCCTTTGTTTGTTATAATTGTGATGATCATGGCATACAGCTGATGAAAACCCCAAATTGTTAATCTCAGAAAATTAGAATATTAAATGAAATCAGCAAAACAAGGACTGCAAATAGAGCCATATTGGACCTCTGAGAAGTAGAAGCATGCACATGTACTCAGTACTTGGTTTGGGCCCCTTTTGCATCAATTACTGCCTCAGTGCGGCGTGCAATGGATGCTATCAGCCTGTGGCACTGCTGAGGTGTTACGGAAGACCAGGATGCTTCAATAGCAGCCTTCAGCTCTTCTGCATTGCTTGGTCTCATGTCTCTCATCTTTCTCTTGGCAATGCCCCATAGATTCTCTATGGGATTCAGGTCAGGCAAGTTTGCCAGCCAATCAAGCACAGTAATCCCATAATTTGGGGTTTTCATCAGCTATACACCATGAACAGGAGAGAAATTATGTCCACCAGTGTGACTGTGAACATTGCAAGTGACAGTGCTTGGGGACTGCCTCAGGTATACTTCCTGGTGTGACTGCACCTGCTAGAATGGGCCCTTATTTTTGGACTCTCTTCCATTGAGCAACAGGCAGAAAATCAACAAATTAACCAGGAGATTCAGAGACCAGGATGAGAAGAAGTTTAAGTAAGACTGGGGAAAATTTACAACCTATTTAAGAGAACACTGTAAACAATTAAAAACTTTGGCAGGATTAGAGTAATACTTGTGATATAAAAAATACAAAGGAAAAGGTTAGTAATACAACTAACAAATTAGGAAAAAAATGGATAAGCTGAATGAAAAAATGATTGATAATGAAAACTGGAGAAGGGTGGTGAGAAGTCAAAGGATTTGGAGAATCCTATATGTGAAGGTGAATGCTATGTTTTAATTGAAACTTGTTGTGTAAAACTCAATAAAAATATTTATATAAAAAAAGAAAATCAACAAGTGCAGTTCATTCTGCTGCAGCATTGATAAACATGCTATGGCCCTCCAGATGTTTCTAGACTAATCATCCCTGACTACTGGCCAACAGATGGAAAGTCACTGGTTACTCAGCACCTTCAAGATGGCAAAAGCTTCCCCTATCAAATTCCTGCCTGGCACACAATTGTTAAAGGGGGCAAAGGGGCACCTTTATTGCCGACTTTTCTCAGGCTCTTCCTTCCTTCTTCTTTTCTTCTTCTTCACAGAACCTCCTAAGCTTGTGGTAGACAGATCCAAAGTGTCACTGTTTGAAGGCAATGAGGTCGAGCTGGCCTGTTTGCTCGAAGGCGCCTACCTGGGATCAGAAGTCTTTTGGTACAACAACAAGAATCAGGTCGTCAGAACGGATGCTAGGAAATACCGGCTGCAGCAGGAGAATGCCTGGCTTAACTTGACCCTCCGGGACACAGAGTGGATGAAAGACAGCGGTACCTATCGCTGTGCTGCCATGAATGCTGTCGGCAACACCTCTGCCAGCATCAACCTGCTGGTTAAAAGTAAGCAGATGCGTGAAGGTAAAGTGAAAATGCTAAGGCTGCAATCCAAACCCAAGATCTGCTGGGATGTGTGGAGTTTGGAATACGCTGATCTGCCACTGAGCCAGGTGAGCCTGGACTCAGCCAGGGTTGCACCAGTTGCATCCCAGCTCAGATGTGTTGACATAATCAAAACAAAAAAAATTCCTTCCAGTAGCACCTTAAAGACCAACTAAGTTAGTTCTTGGTATGAGCTTTCATGTGCATGCACACTTCTTCAGATACACACTTCTTCAGTGTGTATCTGAAGAAGTGTGCATGCACACGAAAGCTCATACCAAGAACTAACTTAGTTGGTCTTTAAGGTGCTACTGGAAGGAATTTTTTTTGTTTTGACTATGGCAGACCAACACGGCTACCTATCTGTGTTGACATAAGTCATCCATCCTGGCTCAACCAGGGCTCAGCTGGGGTAAGTTCTGAAAAAGGGGTGTTCCAGGGGAGCGTCAGGGGTAGGGTGGGGCTGGGGGAGACTTGCCCCTATTCCAAACTCCATTCTTGCTTTTTAAAAAAATCATTTTTATTGATTTTCCAATAAAAACAGCCAATCAGCATATCCGAACCATAATCCAATTAAAAATAATAAACTAAAATTAAAAAATGACCAATTATAGTCCAAATTGCAAACATTAATTTTTCCAGGCTCCCCATAGTCTGGACCTCTGAAGCATATCTCCAAATCTTCTATTCCAAACTCCATTCACATGTCACATGACGGAGTAACCCAGCAGAATTGATGCTGGGGGAAAGTGTGGTGTAAGTTTAACTCTGTTTTAAAAGCTTGGTTCCCTCTGCCAGGTTTTAGCCAGCTTGAAATAGGGGTAAATTTCACAGCCATAATTTCTCCCACTATAAATTACGCTGGCTTCCTATCGTTTGGATCGCTCTGCTTGATGCTCTAAAGCTGTGTACTGTAGATTCAATGCATGGAGATGAGGGGATGAGATCTCATTGTGAGTCCCACAACACATTGACTACTATTGATTGTGTTGATGCAACAGCACAGCGAATAACTCATTTGTAGACAAAGTGTTTATCCCTGGCTATATGCAACCTCCAGATCCAGGGGACAGCATCGTGTCTCCAAGTGAAAGTTTCTGTAGAGCAACAACAGGAGCTGTGGTGGTGGGGCTATTGATGTTGTGTCCTGTTTGTAAACTTCCCAAGAAGATTCTTATGCATGCTATCATAAACTCCTTGGCGTAAAGGCAGGATGTATCTGCTGTGCATTTTGGAAAACTATGTATCTGGTGGGACGTGGGTGGCGCTGTGGTCTAAACCACTGAGCCTAGGGCTTGCTGATCGGAAGGTCGGCGGTTCGAATCTCTGCGGCGGGGTGAGCTCCCATTGCTCAGTCCCAGCTCCTGCCAACCTAGCAGTTCGAAAGCACGTCAAAATGCAACTAGACAAATAGGTACTGCTCTGGCGGGAAGGTAAACTGCGTTTCCGTCTGCTGCTCTGGTTTTGCCAGAAGCGGCTTAGTCATGCTGGCCACATGACCCAGAAAAACTGTCTGTCAACAAACGTCAGCTCCTTTGGCCAGTAAAGCGAGATGAGCCCCGCAACCCCAGAGTTGTTCACGACTGGACTTAACTGTCAGGGGTGCTTTACCTTTACCTTTTATGTACCTGGTAAGCAAATTTTGCATTATAGTTTTTGAAATCAAGGAGCAGGTTTGTCTCTGTTTAGATACAGCTGGACACCATTTTGAATCAAGATGGTGGACTGAAATGTTCCAAACTGCATACATTTGGACACCTCTTAAGATATTGTAACCAAATTTTCCATTATGGTTCCTGAGATCAAGGAGCAGGTTTTCTTTCTTTTTTAAAATTATTTTTTAATTAGTTTTTAATTACAAGAATCCAAAATAAGCCTCATTATATCTATTTCAAATCACAATACCAAATCAAATATCAATTAATCAAGCTTCCAATTGTATAATTTTGGTGGTTGCCCACATGCTAGAATCACAGATTTGATAATTTCTTTTAATTCTGCTTCCAAAGTCTAATTTAATCCAGTTACATTCCAGTCAAAATAATAATCCATATTCAGCAGCTGTAATATTTAGAACTTCTATTTGTGTTAACACATTCAATAACCTGTTAATCTACAAGTGAAGATCTGTATCCTTTTTACTGCGTGTAGTAATTATTTGTCCATATTATTTGTTTTTATCTTTGCCAAATGTTGTGCTCTCAAGGAGCAGGTTTTCATCTGCGTTGGGGTAATTACTACCATTTTGAATCAATATAGTTAACTGAACCTTTCCAAATTGCACTGAATTTTTGATTTCTTGGAATTCCCAAGCAATGGCAGGTATGAGGTTTGCCAAGACTCACTGATGGACTGAATACGTTTTTCCTCCTTTGCAGAGTACCCCTCCCCACCCAATGTAACAATCAGCAAGCTGATGTACACTCGCCACCGCACAGAGGTGGAACTGGAGTGGCAGACCCAGGGCTCGGGGAACTTGACCAGCTTTGTGGTCCAGATGAGGGAAGCAAAGAAGGCTCCCAAAAACCAGCTGGCCAGCAGCTGGGAAACAGTAGTCAGCGATATTGACCCTGACACCCGCGACCAGAGGCTGGGTGGGCTGGATCCTGCAATTGTGTATGCCTTCCGCATCTTGGCTGTCAACCACCGGACGACTGGGCACCCCTCTGAAGTAAAGACACCAGGTGACGTGGGTAGCTAGGGTGACAGCATTCCTCTGCAGACTGTGACAGAAGTTAACTTGGGAGCTGTGATGACCCCCTTCCTAAGGGCCACATGGTAGATTCATGTGAGCTGGGGGAAGAGCTGGGCATCTGAATGCGGGGGGCAAGCTTAGCCCTTTCTCCCAAGAAGCAATCAATACTTTTCGGATATGTAAAAAATAATATGATCGGTTGGTGGTTTGTTTTAATGGGACTGTTGCAATAAATAAACACATCTGTTTATTAGATTCGAAGGCTGTTGGGTTTCAGCTCTTGCCTGGGAAGACCCAGATGCTACACCTGCTAGGGATATACTCAGACTTTGATTTGCATAGTCTGCTATATCCATATAGTCTTCTGAGTGTGAAATATACTCAGAGTCGCAAAGTGATTTCATGTCCCACCATCGTTGCCAGTGAAATATACTCAGAGTCGCAAAGTGATTTCATGCTCTTTATTCAGCTCATAGTGGTGAGGAGGAATGAATGAAAGTCCCCTCAAAGTATCTGCTTTATATACATTATTTACACAATGGGCTGCACATGATTGGCTAATTCCGGAATTCTACTGTAAGCCAATCAGGTTGTGGATTCACTTCTATCTGGAGCATGATTGGGTGGTTCCTGCCAACCAATCATACTGCTGCATTGTTCTAGGACCAATCAGACTGCTGCATTTTGGATCCTATTGTTCTAGGACCAATCAGACTGCTGCAGTTTGGATCCTATTCAACTCAGTACATAACAGAGTGATTCAGAATTTAGTTTAATATTTTGTATTGACAATTCGTAGACTGCTCAGTCACCATTGGTCTCCAAGTGATGTAGCTGCAGTTACTTCTCACACTGATATGAACAGGTTAGGAAGAGGCTTTCCATCCATGCCTTTAAAAACCCCAATGCCAATCCATTTGGTGCAAAGTTCTAATAGTTGGTTAAAGGGACTCTGCAGAAAATATATCTTGCTCTAGACCAGGGGTGGGTTGTTGAAGTAGCATGGACAATGGTGAGACATTACAAGAACACAAGAAGATCCTGCTGAATCAAGCCAATGGCCCATCTAGTACAGCATTCTGCCCTCATAGAAGCACAGATGCTCATGGAAAACCTGCAAGTATGACTGACGCACAAGAGCACTCTCCCTTCCTGTGGTCTTCAGCAACTGGTTTTCAGAAGCATTACTGCCTTCAACTATGGAGCCAGAGTACAGTCATTGTGGCTAGTAGCCTTTGATAGCTCTCTCCTCCATGGATTTTTCTTCCATCCTCTTTTAGAGTCAGACAACATCTGGAAAGCCGCAGGTTCCTCACCCCTGCTCTAGACTGAAGGAACTTTCCTCCATCTGTTCAGAGCTTGGCTGTGCAACAGTGTGAATTGGCTGGTCCTTGTGTCAGTTGTGAGCCATTTCCTCATCCCTAACAGAGCAGATTTCAAGATGTAAATAGGGAGTGTGTGTTGGGAGAGAGCATAAAAAAAAACTGAACAAACATTAAAAGTGGATAATTTTTTCGAGTTTTTTTTTTTTTTTTGAGGGGAAGCAAATGCCCCCTTCTCAAACTGTGGGGAGCATTTCAAAGCTGGAGGTGGTACGTGTGCCAGATGAGGGCTGCAAAATCTGAATCCACTTCACTTGGAAGATAGGTGTGTGTGCAGTTTACACGAAACCCTGTGGCAGTTTATCTAATAATTCATTCTCTGCGTCTGTCTGGTGGAGGTGGTGGGTTAAATCACAAATGCAACATGATGGAGCAGAACAGCCACAGGGAGAGGATGGCAGTGGGGAAATCTCATTGTGGGGAGAGTAGATGTGTTGCTTAGGCTGCCCTG
Source organism: Podarcis cretensis (assembly GCF_951804945.1). Taxonomy (NCBI): domain Eukaryota; kingdom Metazoa; phylum Chordata; class Lepidosauria; order Squamata; family Lacertidae; genus Podarcis; species Podarcis cretensis. The sequence goes on along the minus strand of NC_137185.1, from coordinate 32,851,941 downwards.
TGAGTTGAGACCCCATAGCTCTGGGACAGAGCAGGTGCTTTGCATGCAGAATGTCCCAGGTGGTAGGATCAGGTAGTGGCAGATGATAAGGAGGACCTACCTGAGGCACCCTGAAGAGTTGTTGCCAGTCATAGCAGACACAATCCTGGGTTAGCTGGGAGCCAAAGCCAGGTTGGATGAGAAACAAGTTAGAGGGGGAAGTGCTTCTTGATAATAATAATAATAATTTATTATTTGTACCCCGCCCATCTGGCTGGGTTTCCCCAGCCACTCTGGGCGGCTTCCATAGAAACCAAAAATACACTAAAATATCACAGATTAAAAACTTCCCTGAACAGGGGAATGTGAGTCTGGAATGTGATTGCAGTGACCAGAAAGAACCTGCTTCTTGCCATTGCTTCTCCCAATGCCTTTGCTTTTGCTCCCTCTCTGTGTGTGTTCAATTGTGCTGCTGTTGCTGATCTTCTTTTGCATCGGGGAGCGGCTCAGCTTCCTCTGCTTTTCCTGTCTTGCTGCACTGCATGAGGCTGGATTTAGATTTGCAAAACCAAATGGTGCAGGCTGCTGCATGCCACAGGGATCAGGCGGGGCAAATTATATCTGATGGGTGAGTTGGGGTTTTTTGGGTGGTTTTCTTTTTCTTTTTGGATGGAGTTGTCATTCCTGTGCCCCATCATCTCTTCTTAATTGCATGGTTTGGTTAATCCTTCCTGCCATGGATTATTTTCCTTCGTCTTCTTCTTCTGGGAAGTGTTCTCCGCCCTCCTATCTAAGACATGCCCACCAGGCCCATTGGAAAGGAACTGCTTCTTCGCTTGCTAGCTTGGGGTTCCTCCGATATAAACCCCTGCCTGACGTTTGAGTGGGTTTGACAGAGCTGGGCTTTCGCTGCAAGATCTCACAAACATATGAAAAATGAGATCTCTTGACAAAGGAGGAAAGGCCCAGGTTATTTGATCAGAGATGGAAGATCAAGATTGCATCCAGTGGATCAGCCCTCAGCCTCTCTGAATTCAGCCAAAAGTTCTGGATTAACAGGCTCTGTAATGTCCATAATATATACAGTGAGAGCACATTTAAAGCACATTACTTCCTTTAAAGAATCGTGGGGACTGTACTATACCCCTCACAGAGCTACACTTGCAGCACCCATAACAAATTGCAGTTCCCAGGATTCTTTGGGAGAATTCACATTGCTTTAAATGGATGGGGCGGGTGTGACTTGTCACTGGGAACCTTTTGCAGAATTCTCTGTCGCACAGAGAGGTTGTGTGTCGCTCTTCTCAACACTTGTTGCCCTCCAAGTGTTGGGACTCCCGTCAATCCCAACCACTATGGCCAATGGCCAGGAACGATCAGGACTGTAGTCAAATGGTAACATCTGACGGGCACCAGGTTGGGAAAGCCTGATCTGAGCACTGAAAGCTCAGATGTATGTGCAAAGGTGTCATTTTGGATGTTCAGCTGATCACACAGAGGCTGGTGGCAGAGCCCATTTTCCCCACCCATTATATGTATTCCCTGGACGCCCCATATTGCATAATAGGGCTTGTGATTGTGTGGTGCTGTAGAGGGAAGATACAGTTTGCTTTACCATATGGCAGACACACACACTGCAAAATTATGTCTGTCTCACACCAGTTTGTTAACTGTCAGTGGCTTCTCAACGTTCTCATGGGGTACTGGAGTTTGATCAGGTGCTCTGAGTTTCTTAGCTAGAAGCCTTTGGATCTCCCGTACGGAACAACAGTTTATAGGATTCCTTGTTCCCTTTGTGGGGGAGGATCCTTGTTCAACCATTTCCAGGTCCTAAAGGTACAACTAGAGAACAGCTTCTCATGGTCCCAGTGCAGATTTTGACATGATCAGCTGTTTATTGTAAAATCACCTTAGCTCATTTGCTCACGTTTGTTATGGCAGGTGGGGGAAAAGGGACACTTGGAGGGTCTGTACTGGAGACAGTATACAGCCAGCCATCATAACTCCTAGAGAATTGAAGAAAAAGCACTCATCTCTAGGACTGTGGTGCCCCAGAAACTATTTGTGGAACTTAGATAGTTTATGATGCACACAGCAGTGTTTACAGGGCCTGTAAAAGGGCTTCTCTTTTGGGTTCCTTGTTGACTTGGGAGCCAAGTTCCACCTGCAGTCCAGTTGTTCTGCCTTCTGCCCAATATTCCCTGAACATCTTGGCTTAACTCTGCTGGTGCCAGGCGAAAATGGCTGCCTCTCCCCTCCATATGGGCAGCAGCTGTTGCAACAAGTCTGGGTGCAGGTCGGGGACAGCTTTAAGGAAGGTGCAAAACCAAAACGAAACACTCAAGAAAAACAAGCAAACTATTTTCTTGGGAAAATGGAGGAGATTGGAAACAGATGCGGCAGCCTGGAATGAGCAGGCTGGGAGGAGCCTGAGGAGAGTTTGTGTAAAGCCTCACTGAGGGCTTCCTTTAGCAGAGAAAGAATTCTCCAATAGCACAGTGCTGCCAAGGACCAATTGGTATGTTAATGTCGGCAATCTGTGATTGGCTTTTATGACTCCCCCCCCCCCAAAAAAAAAGCTTAAAATCAGCTTCAGGAGAGTAATGGGTGAATTGGATTGAGGCAGAGGTGCTTCTGATGGTATCAGGGTGGTTGTCAGTCACCCAGCTTTCGAACCTCATTTCCACAGACTGGAATGCTGGAAGCCCCTGTGATGTGTGATGCCGAGATCCATTTGCTATAGCATGCTCTGGGGTCCTGATGATCCGGTCGTGGTATGACTCTGTGGCTTTCAACAGCAGCTTCCTCTCTCTTGCAGCCGACCCTCCTTTTAATGCTTACCCTGCAGTGATTGGTGCCGCAGTGGCAGGAATGATAGTGGCAACAGTTACATCTCTCCTGGTGTTCCAGTACATCATTCGGAACCGGGAGAACAATCCAAGTGAGTGTCTGACTGCTGGGCAATTGCCCTCCCTGCTGCTGCTAGCTCAAGGGGTTCCACAAATACCTTCCAAGATTGGGGTGTTATTCAAGGGCAAAGAGTAATGGGCCTTGAGTCATGGGGAGGTGGGGGGGAACCGCAGGCCCTGTGGCTGAATGTGGCCCTAAGGCATCTCTATTTCACCCTCGGGATTCTCACTAGACTTCCCCTTTTTCTCCAGGATATATGCCGGACCCTGCTTAGCTTTGCAAATGTGCTCACAGTTTTATTCCTGCACCACTAGCAGGGCATATGCTCAGCCTCTCCCCTCGCCCCCATTTCTTTATGATGCGCTTACATTTTATCTGTTTTGTGCCACAATTGTGTTTCGACTCTGTAAGCTGCACTGAAATTGTTGGAAGCTGCTGCAGGTCAGTGTTGACAAGACAAGAGATAGATGGCCTGACTCGGCGCAAGGCAGTTTCCTAAGTTCCTCCTCTTGCTCAGCAAGTGCAGCTGAAGTCTGATGTGGAGCGAAGCAGGGAGACAAAGAAGTCAAAATAGCACAGCCATCCAGGGGCACAACCAGTGGTGCCTTGCCTAGATAACATGGCGGTGCATTGTTGTTTGTACTGAGCTGAAACAGGGTGGAATAGATGAGGCAGAGAAAGAAAGAGAGGCAGAGAGAGAAAGGCAGAAAGAACTGCCAGTGGAATATCCACCATGATACCTACAGCCCCCAGGTTAGTGCCCGGGGGAGGGGGGGCTCTCTTCCCATTTGGATGCAACAAAGGTATAATGCCAAAGTAGGTCAAGTGAAGTGTTTCCTCTAGCCATGCAAAGTCATGAGTCCATCCTGCTTTTGCTCCAAGCAAGTGGCTCGTTGCTGCAGGACAGATTTATTTCTTGGACTGGAGAAACCTGGTGGCCCTCCAGATCTTGCTGGAGTCTGACTCCCATCAGCCTCTACCAGTGTAGCCAATAGTGTAGCCAGGTTTAGTGCTCAGGCTTGTGCTCTGGGGAGGGCACTTCACTGCTGCTAATGCAGCCATTGGACTTCACCCCCGGAGGCACACTCCACTGGCTCTTGAGACAGATGCCAGCCAATGGCACTGTAGCTCAGCAACACCTGTTCTCCAACAGGTTTTCTACCCATGCTACAAACATGTCTTGCGAGGGTGAGCCTCATCTCTGAAGCTCCCTTTCCCTGGGTTTTGAGGATGGGGTTTAATTTTGCCACTGTTCCTGCAACATAGTTCTAAAGATGTGGTCTCTTTGCTTTATTATGTTACAGGGTTACACGACCTGCTCTTCAGAATGTAAGTGGTATCCTCTATTCTTTGTCTTTTATGTCCTCTGTCACTCATTGATTCCTGCTCTCTCTCTTGTTGACTTATGTTAGGGATAGCCAATATGGTCCAGCCTTACAGATGTTGGACTATAACTCCCATCATTCTTAATCATTGCCTATGCTGGCTGGGGCTGATGGGCATGGAGAACAACGTATGAAGAGCAACCCGTTGACTGCAAGTGGTCTGCATTCACAGCTCAAATAGCTAGACCACATGGAACACTTTATGCCAAAATAAATTGTAATGGGATGTATGTGGGTTGCTCGTGCGTAAGTGGCCACCACTCCTGGCTGGTAACCTGGTTAAACCTTTCCTGACTGGACAGCCCTTCACTTCGTGGCTGTTCATTCGCTAGCAGAATCCGTCAGTGGGCGTCTCTTAAACTTCTTCCAGCACAAAAGCTCTTTGACGCCAAGTCTACGCCTACTTTCCCTGCGCGGAAGCCTTCTGCGCAGGGTGGGTGTGGGCAGAGGAGGACCTGTGCTCTCCCTGCTGGTCTCCAGCGAAGAGTCCTGGAGACCCCTCTCCGATTCCCCCAACCGCCCCCCTTTATCCCTGGTGTTACACTGATTTCCTTCCCCAGCCGATGAGTTCCCTCTCTCCCTGCTTGGCCCTTCTCCGGCATCGCTTGGGAGCCCTGCCTCCACTGCTGGCTCCGATGTCAGTTCCCTGACATAAATGTGCTTCCCAGAATTTTCCTTTGCTAATTTTGATGTCAGAGCTTGTCAGAGTTGGGCTGTAGGCAGCTGTTGAGTAAGAATTGCAAGCCACGAATCATAAACCAGGAATCGCAAGACAGGAATCAGAGACAGCAAAGTCTGTTGTGGCCCTGTCAATGTTCCAGTCTGAACAAGAAGTCATAGAAGTGGAAGGGACTGTGAAGGTCTTTGCATCTCTTCCTGCAGCAAGTCAATGGCAAGCTAGGTGCTTCAGGAGCCCTTGCTGCAACTATGGGGACCCTGAAATTCTCCAGATGTTGTTGGACTCCAACACTCATCAGCTCCATGCAGCATAGCCAATGGTAAAGGCTGATGGGAATCAGAGTTCAACAAAATTTGGAGGACCTCTGTTCCTCCACCCCATCTTACTGCCCAGAATATACTGTGACTTGCCACCTAAATGGCTCAGCAGATGGGAGGAATAATTAATTTCATGGCTTTGCAGAGTGTGTATATGTTAGTGTGTACACACACTTCCAGATAGCCTTTAAATATTTTGTCAGTGCTGAATATCTACTGCCATTTGATTTCAATGTTTCATATATGACCTTGATGCTTATTTTTAATATTTGGTTGTTGCTATTTTGTGCACTAGCTGTCACATTTAGCGCATATATATATATATATATATATATATATATGAGATTGTATTTATAATTTTCATTTATATATATTACAACAATTACTCAACCATAATTTTAACATAACTTCAACTCCCTTCCCCCTCTTTTTGTGGTTCTTTACATTTATTTTCATCCTTTCCCGCATACTCCAAATTATCTTAACTTATTATTTTATTCATCTATTCTTATATATATATCATATATATTTTTGAAGCTGCAGGTTTTTAGAATAATCCTGCCAATGTCTTGATCTGTTTACAGCTCATTTGTAAGTGCTCAATAAACCATTTCCATTCCTTTCTAAAATGTTTGTTATCTTGATTTCTTATTCTTCCAGTAAGTTTTGCCCTTTCTGCATTAGTTTCTGTAACCATTCTTGTCTCCTTGTGACCTCTTCTTCCTTCCATTTTTGGGCAAATAACAATTTTGCAGCTATGGTGCCAGGCTTAGCATTTGGCAGAAGATGTCAGTTGACAGAGACCTTACAACAAGAATGTTACTTGCCCCAAAATGGAAAGAAGCAGAAGTCTCAGTGAAAGAAGAATGGATACAAAAACTTACGGAATATGCAGAAATGGCAAAATTACCGGAAGAATAAGAAATCAGGATAACAATTTTTTTATAAAAGAATGGAAATGGTTTATTGAATATTTCCAGATAAATTGTAAACAGATAAGAACATTGGCAGGATTATTACAATAACCTGCAGTTTCATAAGAGTATATATTTAAAGAAGAAGAATCAATGGGCAAATTAAGTAAATTTGGATATGCAGAAGATATTAAAATTAAATTTAAGGAACCGCAGAAAGAGGGGGAAGGAAGTCAAGTTTTGACATGTCAAAATGATTGCAAAATCAGTGAAATGTATAAATATGAAAAGAAGAGAGAGAGAGAGAGAGAGAGAGAGAGAGAGGGAGAGAGAGAGAGAGGGAATTTAGGAGATTTTATATTGGACACTTGCCAGAGTAAAAGACTTAAGAAGAGCCCAACCTCCACCCAAGCCTAAAGAACCGAAATTGTGAACACATGATCGTAGGAATAGTATGGATGTGAGAGAGCCAAAAGACTTGAGATGTTTCTAGCTGTGTCTTCACTTTTTCCTTCTATGTCTCTTGTGTACATACCCCTTTAGGGCTGGCGGAGAAGCCCGTGAGCACATCAGCACTCCAGAAGATGCTGAGACAGCAGCAGGGATGGAAGGAGGGACCAGTGAGCAGCTTGGAGAGCCTTCCACGGAAGCTGAGGAAACAGCAGCAGGTAAACAGATGGCAGACCTCCACCATCACCGGATTAACAAAGTTGACTTGCATCCAAACTAGGCTTCTACTTGTGGGAGCATCCTCTAAGTGGAGTTCCGCTCATGTGAAGCTCCCACCAGGAGAAGAAGTGGTGTGGTTATCCCTTTTCTTGGAAAACCCATTGTACCTCTGAAAATCTACTCTGGAAGACTGGCCACCACAGTAGGAACTGGTGACTCACATGTGTGGACAAAGGCACCACTGATCAATGAGTGCAGATTTTACAAGTCCTTTGACATAGTGCAGTTCATCTATTCAGTCACTTGGTTTCTCTGGAAAGGAAACGGTTGCTTATTTATAAGTACATAAATGTCACTGCCATTCCCTGTTTTGAAGAGGCAAGCTCACTTTTAAACGGAACTGCAGCTTGCCTCTTTGGGAGCGGCAGCAACATACAACTTTCCTAATTAGGCACATGAATCTGTTTTCTCTTTTTGTAATTGAAGCCAGAATTTTGCATGACGAGAGTTTGGTTTTCATTGAAAAATATAGGAAGCCTCAGCACCCTCCTGCCCTGCTTTTGTTCAGTCACATTCCACAATTCTGACCATCGTGCTGAGTCACTTCATTCGCCAAAGAGCACAAAAAGAACACATGTATACAAAACAAACTCCTTGCACCCAACTTGCCATGGTTAGGCGTTGTTTCTGTTTTCTTGCAAGCACAAAACCTGCATTTCATTGGGACAAAGTGCCGGACCTAGGAGTCAACAATCTGGGTCAACGATCCCTCCCTTATTTTCCCCAAACACTCTCGTCTTGCAAAAATAGGGGCTGGTTCTCTGCCCCATGTTCTTTTGCAAAGGGAAAGGGAAGGGATTTCTCTGAAGTGTTCAGAAGTGGGTACAGCTCACCTGACTGGGTCTTGCTAGGAAGTGAGCCCTGTGGGAAGAGTCTCATGCTGCTTCCCACGAGCTGCACTTCCTGGAATGCCTTGGGAGGGATGCAACACGCAATGATGTGGCAACGCTGGTGAGAAATTACAGAGACAGGACAAGAGCCTCACACAACTGCAAATGATGTGGGGCTAAATGGAAAAGCCTTGGCAACCTCGAAAGGTTTAATTGAGGTAAGGGGCAGGCCTCTCATCAGAAAATCTCTCCCCATCTTACTTTTTGTAAGGTTTTCCTTTTGCTCCCATCCACCCATCCAATGAATGGTCCAAGGAAGGAAGGAACTTGGTAACAGATTTTGTGATTCAAGGACCTGCCACCTGCTTGGGGATAAGAAAGACACATGGACACAGTATATTAGGTTAATGGTCTAAAAAAGGTCACAACTTTATTGATTACAGCATGTGAGAGGTATTGGCTTAGGCATTGGATAAAACAACAGAGCGTGACTCCACCCCCTCAGGGAGGGGTGAGTCTATCAAGGGTTAACCACCAGTGGGAGGAGCCTGTTGATGCAAATACAACTGTAAGCGTCCCCTGATGTCACTGGGGGTCATGCCATGGCCCTAGTCACCAGCAAGGGCATCGGACAGGATACACGACCGCTGGATTCCTTTACCGGAATACCCATAAAGTGGAGGGGTAGGCGATGGCCACACCCTGCCTCCCAATACACAAACATATTCCAATGTCTAACCGCCAATACCTAAAAGTTGTGATGATTTGCTACGAGATAGGCGAAAACCAAGTGGCCGGTGCCAATTTGCCAGTTGGATAAAAATTCCTACCAGGCCAAGGCGACCAACCACAGGTCCATAGCAAGGTCAAGAACCAAGCAATGAACTAAAGGGAGGGTGGGTGGGTGATCCGTCAAAAACCAGCAGCAGAATGAAAGGGAAGTGCTGCCACAGCCACATGTGAGCGGCAAAACCCCTCCCCCAAGCCTCCACCTGATTGGTTGGCTAACTGGGGGCGTGGTGTGGCAGCCAGGCCAGCTGGGCAGGGGCTGGAACACCCCCTGCCAACGTGGGAAACATCTCCTGCTCACAACTTCTCCCCTCTGTAAGGAGGAGAGGCTTTAGCAAAAAATTACAGAGACCTGTATATCCAAACCAAATGTTTGTAGCTCCAAAATGTACATTTTCTCAATTCAGAGTTGTCAACATACTGCTTTCAATCTAGGTTTGTTCTAGATCAGGCATCCCCAGACTTAGCCATCCAGCTGTTGTTTTACTTCAATTCCCATCATCCTTGACCACTGGTCCTGTTAGCTACGGATGATGGGAGTTGTAGTCCCAAAACAGCTGGAGGGCCGAGTTTGGGGATGCCTGTTCTAGTTCTTGCTGTCCACAAGGCTGGGCATGGCTACTTGATACACATTTGACAACCTTCCTTTGATTAGATTTCCCCTACCTTTTCCTCACTGTGCATGAGGCAGGTGAAAGAAAAAGGAAGTGGTTGCAATTTTGTTATATGCCCACTCACAATGCCATTACGCAGATGTGGATATATCCCCCAGTTGCCGGCCTTCCTCCATTTCTTTCCAAATGGACACATGGCAGGGTAATACAGAATCAAATAGCAATGAGTCCTTCTCTTCAGAAAGGGACTTATTTCTCAAGAAGCACTTTTCTGGGCAAAAAAGAAACATGCAATAGGTCTAGATCGTTTGCGGGCTACATTAAAAAAACCAAAAACCCCCTCAAGTATGCAGTTTCAATTGATTCTAGAATAGAACGTCATGTGTACATAGGCAGAAACTATTGACTGCCTTTCGTTTTTAAAAATATATATTTTATTTTTCATTTTTTAAAAACAACATTCTTATACATTTAAGACATTTTCAATTTCTATACATCTGGGACTGCTTAGATCCCTGGACTCCCCATCCCCATGCCTGGTTTCCAATTTTCCTTTTCATTCTATCACATATAATTACATTTATCTAATCTGTTTTATCTCCTTTTTTACCTTAAATCATATTACATTGTAAGTGTGATAACAATCCTGCTAACGTTTTTAAGTATCTACAGTGGTCTTTTAAGTATCTACAGAATCTATCATTCTTTTCCTCGCTCATGACTATTTTTTTTTAATCATCTTATTGTCTGATCTTCATGGTCATCTTTGCCATTTCGGCATAATCCATCATCTTGGTTATCCACTCTTCTTTGGTTGGGACTTTCTCTTCCTTCTACTTCTGTATGAGCAGCATTCTTGCTGCTGTTGTCGCATACATAAATAATCTTTTTAAGTCTTTTTGCATTTCATTTCCTGTTAATTGCCTTTCCCCCATCAGCTCACAAGCAGTGGCATAGCTAGCTGCTCAGGCACCCGGGGCGGCACAAACGCCCTAAACCTGGGGCAGGGCAAGCCAGGACAGAGCATGCTTTGCAGAACCTCCACGGAGTCCACAAGCCCCACGTTGCCATTTTGGGCAGCGTGGAGCCTGCAAGTGCCTGAGCCACCGCATCACTCCCCAAGAGAGAGGTGTGGCTCAGGCATCCTGCAGGCCAGGCCCCACGGTCTGTTACGAAAAAGGAGCAATGCAGCAGCGAGCTGCAGCTGGCTGGAATGCCAAACAGGATGTTGATGTTTGGGACTGTACCGTGGGATCCAAAGGACAGTCTATTCACTGTACTGAGCACCGGATGTTAGCTCAGTGTGTCACCTGACATGTACTGGAAGTACAGGGGTGGAGTTTCTCTCTCTGTTGTTGTTGTTTGGAGAGTACAGACGTGTTTCTCTGTACTGCTGCATAGACAGAAATAAAGGCATGTAAATACATTTCTGTCTGTCTCTTTCCCCCTCCTGGGGAAGACAGGGAGGAGGGAAGAGTGGTGTGTTCTTCTCACGTTTGAGGAGGATCGCCGATAGAGACCCTGCCTGTCTCCTGCCGGGAGTCGCTGACAGGGAGGTCAACAAGTAATCTGAGCCGGGTGCCTGGAGAATGGCACATTCCTCTGACTAGGCTCGAAGATTACAACACGGTCACCCTCCTCAGTGATGACACCTGCGGTGACCTGCACCCACCACACACCCCTTCCTACACCACCTCTCACAAGTACAGTGGTACCTCGGGTTAAGAACTTTATTGGTTCTGGAGGTCTGTTCTTAACCTGAAAGTGTTTTTAACCTGAAGCACCACTTTAGCTAATGGGGCCTCCCACTGCTGCCGTGCGATTTCTGTTCTCATCCTGAAGCAAAGTTCTTAATCTGAGGTACTATTTCTGGGTTAGCAGAGTCTTTAACCTGAAGCGTATGTAACCTGAAGCATCTGTAACCCAAGGTACCACTGTCCCTTATATACTTTGTGCATGTGTTTCTTCCTTTTACAGAGGTTAGCCCCGAGGAGGCTACAGAAGCCCCAGAGGATTCAGCCGTGGCCCACGACGAAGCCCCAGCTCCAGCGCCTGTCCCAGAACCCACCTCTGATGACCCTCCAGTTAATGTGACAATCACAGTGACCGCCACCCCGTGACCACCAGAAAATCTGACTCCCCAGTAGTCAAAATAGCTTGGTGAGAGCTATTCAGGTCAACAAGGGGAGGACAGTGATATGGGGGAGGATTGCAATGCTTGGGAGAAACTGGAGGGAGATATCAGACCGCTCTTTGAATCAGGCAAGATCTTTCTCATCGCAGATCCTGAAGCTTCTTCCTCTTTGAAGGCAGAAGGCCACATCTAAGCGCTAGCCACAGAATCAAAAGGGTCCTTGCAGCAAATAAGGGATAGCCTGTGAAAAATCTGGAGGATGCCTTCCTTAGAGAAGGAGGTGTGCTTCTTTCCTTCCTCTTTGTAGAAGCTGGCTGGGCAGTTCCTGGTCTAGGAATGACGACGGGGAAGCCTCAGAGGTGCCACTTTAGTTTGCATGTGGTTACTGAAGATTCAGAGACCTCATCTGGGAGACCTGGGACAAAATCCTGTTATCCAACAGATGCTGGTTTCTTTGTACATTAGTGGGTGTGCAGAAAACCATTGCTAATGATTGGTTGCTGCTGTTAAACAGTCTGATGCACTGACAGTGTGGAATCTTTTTTTTTCTTTAGTGGGAGAAGGAGGAATCTGAAAGTGCCTGGGATATTAAGTAGGTGTGTTGTCCCTGGGCTCCTTTAGAAAACGATAGCGTCCTAACCCCTCTCTTCCTCCAGCATCTCAGAGGTTACTCACTTAGATGAGAGTCTAGTTACTCCAGCTTCACCTTTAAGGCTAAATCCACCCTTAAGATGTACTAGGGAAAGAGCTGCCACCATCTTCTGAGAAGCAGAAGCTCTTGCTATCCGGATCAGTTGCTTTGGATTAATAGAAAGTTGCATTGTACCACGTCAGACAGCTGGTTCATCTAGCTCAATATATTTTCAGGGGCAGGGAGAAGGAAGAGAAGGAGTTTGGATTTGATATCCCGCTTTATCACTACCCTAGGGAGTCTCAAAGCGGCTAACAATCTCCTTTCCCTTCCTCCCCCACAACAAACACCCTGTGAGGTGAGTGGGGCTGAGAGACTTCAGAGAAGTGTGACTGGCCCAAGGTCACCCAGCAGCTGCATGTGGAGGAGTGGAGACGCGAACCCGGTTCACCAGATTACGAGACTGCCGCTCTTAACCACTACACTATGCTGGAGCCTATTCAGTGGTCCCTCGATAACAACATTCATCACTCCTGGCTATTGGCTATGCTGCCTGAGGCTGATGGGAGCATGCAGTACATAGGCATTTGGCGAGCATCACATTTGCTACCCATCAGTCTGCACTGACTGGCAGCACCACCTCAGAGTTTCAGGGCTGTCCCAATCCCATTTGGAGATGCTGGGGACAGAACCTGGGACATTCTGCATGTGGCCCATGTCCTCTGCCACTAAAAATCGGTTTCTCCGACAGTTAGGTTCAAACCAAAAGGTGCAGGTGGCTATTTAACATTGCACAAATTACAACCGCAGAAATGGAAAGCAAGACCTTGCTTCAAACTCAATATTTGTCTTAGGTGGGTTTTTTTTTTTAGTTTACTTGGCTGCCAGCCTGCTTTAAACCTCAGACCTATTTCTCTAATTGCTGGCTAGATCGAAACCACCAAGCTGTTTTCTACAGCTCCCATCCAAGTGGAACTTGTTTAAGTCCTCAGCTGACATTAAGCAAACACATTCAGTTTGCAAGATATATAGAAGGCTGAAGAAATGTTGTTTTTGCCTATCTCAAAAGGATGCTTGCCTCTTGGAGACAATGACAATTGTGATGGGATCTGTGAGCCATTGACTGAATTTTGGTTGTTCTGATGAATGGATATCTCCATGAGTGCAAGGGTTCATCTACAGTTCTGTTTGCCCCACCACTCCCCCCCCCCCAAACCCCACAGTTTAGCACTGAATGGGAACGAAGGGCAATTGGGTTTCCCCACAGATTGTCCTTGGTTCCAAATCACCGCTAAAGTGCCAGTTTTCCAGGGGACAGTTGCTGGGCAAAGGCAAAACTGCTCAAAGCCATACTTTCTAGTCATGGGACAAGGGGTAGTGCGAAGGAGCCCAAAGAAAGGCCCCAAACTAACCTTACACCCAGATCCTAAACACATTTACTTGGCCAAAACCACACCCACCTGCCTGACACCAGACACCACAAGATGTGGGGCAGGTAGAAATGTGGCTGCAAATGTACCATCAGAAGCCCTAAAGTGTACTCATGATTTTGTATTGGCAAAGAAGAGTTGACGGGCAGTAGAGCCAAGGCTTCTGGATTAGCCTGCACTAGGGGCCTGCCCATAGGGAACTCCCTTGTGCACCCAATGCCTGCAGAAAGCAGGTGTCAGGTCAAGTGCTGCATTTAAATAACTCCATTTAAAAGATATAGAAGCACAGTCCCAGGTTGGATCTTGCCATTTTGGTAGAGATAGATGCTATCCTTTCTCCCCAATGGTCATCCTACAGGTTAAATTCACTCTTATGGGTGCCCTTTGGAGATAGAGGAGCAATAAAAGTCTCGTGGTGATTGTGGTTTCAGTAGAAGCTGCCCTCACAGCTCTACCCATGTCTGCCCCTTGCAACTAGCTGACAGTCACCTTTGTGTTTGATCCACAACAACGCAGGGAATATTTCTTTGCCATAGCTATACCCTCCCTGCCGCCCCTCCCGTTCAGTCTTGCTTTATGGAAATGGTTGGGCGAATCTATTGAAATGGGTCTGACGTCTCTGCTCAGCCTAGACTCTCAGACCACCTCTCCCTTACTGTCTTTTGAAGGAGACTGGGTAGTCTGTCTGGAGCCCCAGGTCCAAGAAGAAGTGTGGTAACCAAGGGACTAATTTCCCAGTTTGGGAACCCCAGTGCGATTGTATCATGCACCCATTTCAGGGCTTTGCAAAATTATTTTGCTCCTTGGGAATGGCTGCGTCCATCTCTTGCGCAGATACGTGACAACTTCTAAGTCAATGGCTATAGGTTAGCTGTTGGAGGTGAAGAAGATTCTTTTTTTGGATCTAGTGGGGAACCTGTGACTCTCCAGATGTGTTGGATTCCAACTCCCATCATCATTGACCATCTGGGCTGGGGCTGATGGGAGCTGGAGTCCAACCACACCTGAGGGCCACTGATTGTCAAACTCTGGTCTAATGTGGTGATAAATGGCCTGAACGCCAAGGAACAAAAATGTATGGGCCACTGGAAGAACACTGCACTTTAGAGCTTATTCTGTATAATTCGACTGGAGGTGGAGCAGTTGCACGTTGGAATGCTCTTGCACATCAACAGCACCTTGAATGCTGAAAGTGAGAGAATTTCCTACCAAGGTAAGAATTCTTGTCTTTTGCTAGGCTGCATTAGTTCTTCTCTACCCAGAAATTTGTGGGTGGGAGAGAGTATTCACCCAGGCAGTTCAACCCCCACATCTCACTGCCTGACATGGTATGGTCCAGGGAGAAGGATAATTTTAAGAGGTCTCTTGAGCATGTGATGTAAATCACCCCAAAATCCATATACCCAAAAACCATGTGCAGAAATCTTCACCCAGTCAGAGCACCACAACTCTTGCCAGTGGCATCATCAAGACTTTGGAAGAGGCATCCAGGGTCCCACTCAGCAACATGAGCAGGCAAGTTGGCATAAACAGAGGACTGGTTTCCCGTAGCTTGAAGTGAAGTGAATTATACACATCACTGTCTAAAAAGTGTTGTCACTGTAAGACAATAGTCCAAAATTACTGCACCACAAGTTATTACTAATGATACCCCACCCCACCCCCTTTGTCACCCTTGGGCTTTTTCCTTGGGGGGTAGAGTTTGCCTGAAAAGACTGGGAAACTGTCTAATCTGGTCCTGAAAAGTGGAGCTAATAATTGCTCTACGGACAAAGGCTGTAGCCATGGCTCTAGGTTGCTTGCAAGTCCTTCCTGCAATGCCCTTAAATGCTGCCTAGGTAAGTTCTGTGAATGCTGTGATTCCTGCTTTAAATGGAGATGCCAGGGGCTATGTCCATGTCTCATGCCTGCATATGCAGGCGCGCACACACACCACACTATGCCACCAAGCTGTGGCTCAACACACTGGCTATTTGTTGCGATGAGTTTCATCAGTCAAACAGCATCACTCCCTTGGCTGATTTCAGCTCACGAACTGGCCACTGTTACTATTTCTCCTTCTCTGTTTCCAACATGTTGTGACCTTTGAATCTTCTGTTTAAGATGGAAAGGCAGCTTATACATTCATGTACTGATATGTACCTGCTCTCCCACCCCCCCACCCCGAAATCAGCACAGTCATTCCTAGGTGTTTTATGGTGGTCCAAATCTTAGCAGGTGGAGGAGAGGCTGAGCTGATGATGATAAGGGACAGGGGAATGGATTGAAGAGCCAGTTGTTTGCTCAGCTCATTGTTGAAATGAATGAGAAAGGGGGTGGTTAGGGGCACACATGCTAACAGAAGTTCTGACTGCATCAGATTAATCCCTCCTAGTTTTAAATCCAGTGCCCCAAAGAACATAGGATGTCAACAGCTACTTTAACCATAGGAGACATTCCTTTCATTGTCTCCCAAGAGGACAGTCAGAAAAAACTGTGGGAACTGCCAGCCCCACAAACACCCAACCGGTCTCATCTGCCATGGAATCCCTGCATCCTCTCATCTCTCATTAGCGACTTGCCTGGGCCAATAAAACAGGAGCCCTAAGCAACTGGAACAATGAGACTCTTCAGCAAACAAGGGCCAGGCAAAGACCCAGACATATCCGCCCCCCCCCCCAGCTTGTCTAAGGGATCGGTGGGAGACGGCATTCACTACCCAAGCAATCTGCAATCTGCCTGCTTGCTATCACATTTCTGTACACAGTGCATTTTGTTGTAGCAACCTCACCACCACAACCACACAGACATTCTCTTCTAATATCTACACCAAAGAAAAGTTTGTGCCTCGGTCACTGGAAGCCCAACTCCTGTGTAACTGGTTTCTCTGCAATTAAAAAGGCAGACCACCACATTCTGCCTTTCTGTAAGGTTCCCTAGCCCAGAAATTGGGAACATGTGGCCATTCAGATCTTGTCGGACTCTCTGTTCCCATCAACCACAGCTAGCATGGCCAATGGTCAAGGATGTTGGTGGTGGGTCACAAGTTCCTGACCTCTGCCTGAGTCCAACAGCTCCTTGTAGCTTCAGCCATTGTCACTGGGCTCCAGACTTTGTGAAGATTCCTTTCCTTTTAAGGGTTGCATTTACACCAAGTACTGCTTTTGCTCATCATTGCCACGCAGCTAGGAAAGAATTCATAACTTTGTGATTCAAATCACAGGAACCCACTCTGAGGATTTGGATCAGGGAACACTTTAAAAGCAGGTTCCTTTAAGGAATCTTGTTTTGGGGTATATGTTGAGGTTGCAACATCCACTGTCTCCGTAGGCCATGACAGAAAGTAGGATTCCATTTCCTACCTACTTAAGAGCGATCATAGGATTTGTGGAAACTTATTTAGACAGGCAGAACAGCAGCTCAAAAAGTTGAAACAAGGAGATAGGGGTCATCCAAAGTACCAGTGGAATGCATTGACCAATTATATGAGGATGGGTGGACAAAGGAGTGATATAGAAGCTGTAGAGGTGTCGCTGCAGGTCCAGTTTTAAGGCAGTGGCTACTCAGAGATAGCTGGAGAGGGGTCTTGTAGGGAATTTTGAGTGCAGGATTTCTGGTGTAAGATTTTATAGACAAGGCAGTCTGACCAACTGCAGGAAGCAGTCTTGGTGCAGAGCAGTTTCACAGGCTGATTTGACTACACTACACTTTCCCTTAGAGCAATCTAGGAGCTTCTCAACTTATGTCCTTCTCTTGAGGTGGTGAGGAGGGAAGAATGCATTCAGGTCCTGCTTCCAAGCTTCCCCCAGGCATCTGGGTGGTTGCTATAAGAACAGGATGATGATCAAGCTGGGCCCCTGGCCTGATTCAGAGGGTGGCTTCTTATGTATATTTATTCATCTTTATAAAAACACTTCTAAACTTCATTGGGGGCCCTTTTCAGAGTTGACAGTTGTGGAAGATAACTGAAACGCCACAAACATTAAAGGCCATTTAGACAGGTAACACAGATCCACAACAGGCAATATTAAAAATACACAAGGCTTGGCAGTATACACGTTATGTGAAAAAGGTGCAGTTTGCTTTTGGTCCCTGAAATGGCATCCACTTCCACAATTATTACAAGCCTGTTCTAACTGTCTGCTGGAAAAACTGGTCCCCAGAGGAAGGCAACCATCGTAAGTGCTTGGGTTGAAATTTTATATGAAACCTCCACAGCAGTTTCAAACACCAATGCGGTGTAGCAACAGCTGGTTATAGGATGGCAGTGGCAAACACATGGAAGCACTATAATCCTCAAGCGCAGCCTTCCCTCGCCTGGTGCTCTCCAGGTTTCAGGACTATAACTCCCATCAGCTCTAGGTAGCACAGCCATGGTTAGGGAATAATTGGAGTTATAGTTCAATACTTCGGAACGGCACCAGGTCAGAGAAGGCTGGCCTATTGTCACCATTTAAATAAGGTGTGTGCCAAATGGTAGATTTGAAATTAGTTATTATTTGTGATGATGATGATGATGATTATTCCAAATGTATTATCAAACACCAATTTAAACACCATGAAATAATGTATGTATAAACTTATGTATAAACTAAAAAACATCAAACCTATAGAGGGCAGCATAAAAATAACCCAATTGATCTATTGGGTTCAGTAAAAAATGCTTGGGGAAATAAAAAAGGACTTCACCTGTTGTAGAAAAACTATCAGAGTGGCTGCCAGAGGAACTTTTCTGGGGAGAGCATTCCAAAACCAGGGCACAACAATTGAAAAGGTCCTGAAAATATCCCCATATGTCCGGGGTAAACACATAGTATACTAACCAATCATTTCATTTTATGATGCGCAGCTGTGTGTGTGTGTGTGTGTGTGAGAGAGAGAGAGAGAGAGAGAGAGAGAGAGAAATGTTGTGTGTACAACTAGTAATACCAAAATAACAATAACAAAGCAGCGTTAAGCAGTTAACTTACTTGGCATAGCACTTGGAATCCATAATTCTGGAGAATTCAGATTTAAACATTGGAGACTGAAACACCAGACAGCAATTGTGACTATTACACCAAAGCAGCAGCATTCTCTTTAATATTAAAAACAAGGAAAATCCTGCCCAAACCTACATCATTTAAACATATGTACAATTTTCTTTTAAAAAAAAGAATATTACAACTTTTAAAGGAAAATATAGTGTATTTTTTTCTATATGATACAAAAGACATGCATCTTTAAAACCATTTATTTGCAAAAGAACAAGAATTACAAATATTAGAACGCTTGCTGCTTAGACAGCAATACTTTATTTAACCAAGTTGCTTTTAAGAGATTGGAGGGGGATAAGACCTTTTATAATGAAGACCAGTATCCCTTAACCTGGTACCCTTAAGAAGTTGTGGGACTCCATCAGCTCTAGCCAGTATGACCAATGTTTCGGGATTACGGAAATTGTAATCCAGCAACATACAGAGGGCACCAGGTTGGGAAACACTTCAGTTCCATAGGCAGGACATATGCCATCAAGAAAGTTGTTCAAAAAAAACTTGTCAAAGCTGAAGTGGTTTCCCAGCACTGGCTCCTTATACTGAAGTAAGGACGACAGATTTCAGTGGGACATATTTGCCAATTTTGTGCTTGGACTTACAGACTTGCTAGTGCCATGCAAAACATGGATAGCTGTGGTATAATAATATATCGCTGCATCAGTTCTTGCCATTTTAAAGTAGTCAGAAGCCCTTCTAATGAGTCAGAGACCTTATGGATGAACAAAAGGAGAACATCTAACCTATCGCAAGCCAAAATTGTGCATTTTCTTTCTGCTTTAACATAATCTGCATCTTTCCATGAGCACACGTGTCAGATGCCAAACTACTGATGACAGACACACAGCATTTCGTTTGCGGCAGTAATATATTCTGATCATGAATTTTGTATATGAGAAATATTCAGGGAAAATCTGCTAAACACTAAAAGCATGAGAATGAATGTGGAAGTTTATAGACTTCTACTTGCTTATTTGGTTCCAAAGCTCTGTGAAGACATGAGAACTAGAAACATTGAGAAGCTAGCATTCTAAAGATTTTAAACAAGATTCTGTAAGTCTCATGAAAGTGCTTTGTGAGCCGTTAAAAAGTCCCACAAATTTATTGTGCTTAATGAATTTGAAAAGGCAGTGACAGCTTAAGTGGATACCAAGTAGGAAGGCACATTATTATCCATCAGTACATGCAAAAACAAGATTTTCTTTGTTTCCTGACCAGGAGTCACTAGTCAGAATCTAATATGGAACTGAATGAGCAAGTGGATCAGAGAAACTTGGCCACTTGTCTATGCTTTGCAAGGTTCATAATTACACACCTATGATTGAGGGAAAACTCACAATCCCCCTAAAATATAAAGGCAATATATAACTCTTATAAATAAAATACAATAAAAAGAAAAAACACTTAAAACAGTGTCACACAATATAAATAAAGCAGTCCTTGATGAGATTCTACTACAACAGATTACAAACTCTTCCCAGCCTCCAAGTATGACTTTCTCAGTTCCACATCGAAAGGCTCATGTTACCTGCCTGGACTCTATTGAATTGAAGTGGCCTCGTATGACAGAGAAGGTGCCAGAATCCCTTAAATTCCCACATCAAAAGTACTCTGAGATTCTTGCTTTTTGAAAAGGCATATATAATAATTGTCTCCAAACCAGCTGGGACTTTGCTTCCACCAGGTCACATTCATTTACTAGTTGTCACTCCCCCTCTAAGGCTTTGAAAAGTAATTTCTCAGAAGTGTCCAGCCATTAGTTTAGTTTGGAGATGAGCAGCAGAGATGTTCTGTGGGCCTAATTATAAATTGAATCAAGTCTTGTTCTAATTTCCTACAAAGAAGGGGGTCCTTGCACAGTAACCCAATAAGCACTGCAAATTCTCATTAGGGAGCCTTATTTATAATATTATATAATATACATAATATATTATATAAAATAATCACACACTATATACACACACAGCATTTGACAATTGCTGCAACAGATATAAAAATACAAAGCTTGTTTTTATCGCGCGCGCACACACACACAAAATACACACACAAATGTTACTCAGTATGGTACATTGCACCTATGAGCACCTCTGCTCTTCTGTAAGGGGCTTGCAATTACTATTCAGTATATTTGGCCTTTCCTCTATTCCCCCCTCACTCCTTCTTCAAACGGGGTGTTTCTAGTTCCTGGATCTAGCTAGGAAAATGAATTCATATTGCCACGAGGCAACTGCAAATATAGAGTTATGTGCCTCCAATTTGTGGAGCTGTTTTACAAGTGTAAGTTTGTTTTATTTGTGCTGGTTAAAACTGGGAGAAGGTGGAAATATGCAGCTAGCCTTGTGACATCCACATTGTGCCCTCAGCTATTTCTGAAGCACAGGCACATATACAGGTGTTGTACAACTTGGCTGCAAGTCTGACACAACCATTGAATAGTGTTGGGCGCTGCAGGGAGACACAGCTATTTTGTACTCCAAAAGAAGTGAAACAAGGGTGTTAAGCATTCTGCATCACCCCCAGCCCCGACTGCCCTGATTTTACACCTATTATCCAAGTTCCATGAAGATACACAGAATAATCATGGTAATTATTGGGAAGCTCCTCACCCCCCCCCCAAAATAGTTTATTCAAGTTGGCAACGCTGGGAAGGTGTAAGACAAAGGACTTGAGTCTAAAGCTGGTGCCTAAACCAAATGAACAAAATGTTCTAGAGGCCTTACATTCTAAGCTTGATTGTGTAATGCTCCAGTGTATTTATAAAGCAGCCTAAGCAGAACCCTTTACTGGACCAACTTCTGGCAAAGGGTGAGTTTGTACGACCTATTTCATAGAATGTGTTGCTAAACTTAACTACCAACAACTAGCACTTTTGTCCCCAAATCTCCCTCAATACTGCTCCATCTTGTGAAAGTGAATAATTATAAAGGTTCTAACTGTGGATTAACCAGGACAACTCTTCTCAACTTCCTCCATTCTGGCCATTTCCCTCCTGGTGTTTCCCCCTCTTAGCTGTTTTTCTTAATGTGAACTGTGTATGAACTTATTTACCCTTAAAGCAAACTCCAGAAACACACTTTTTTTTGGGGGGGGGGGAGATAGGAGGGAGCCATTTCCAATTCAGAACAATTTTGATTGCTTTCCTAAATCACTGACATCAAATTCTCCCTTTGCTTTTTTTAACCCAAGCATTCTACAAAGCCTTTCAAAAAGCTCACCTAACTCAAGTAGTGCCCTTGTACATTCTCCTTGATGCACAGGACACATAACAGGAACATCAGGAAACAAATCAAAACGCTTTAGAATGGCAATAGGGGGTGCCGGTGCAAAATACCCATGCTCAACTCTTCTACCCAGCAGTAAGGGTTACATATGTGTCTGCCAACCATTAATTGTTGCCCATGTTGTGCCTTTCACTATCTGGAACGAGTATGGCAAGAACTTCACACCTCAACTACTACATTCACTTAAATGAGCCTCTCTTCAGTCCTGCCATTTTCCAACAAGTTTTCGCTAGCACTAACTTCCATTGAAAGTTCCATGTTTTTTCCACTTTAGGGTGTTTAGAATTAGGTGGCAACAGTTCATTAATATGCTGTAACAATTTAAATTTCCATAGCCAAAAGTTCATTCTGTTTTCATTTGCACTGAACCATCCTGTGGAGTTATATAACCAAATTGTAAATTATAAACCGAAGATAGACTTGGATCTGAACCAATCCAATAAGTACTTCTCCTAAATGTTTGCACTATAATGAAGCTGTATTCTTCCAATGTCCGTGGAAAACATTTTAGTATGTTTCCTGTAATGACAACATACCTTCAGATAGTCACAATGGTGTCGTGCTGGGAAGGAATTTCTCAAGACATAAATAAAATGAAAAGGCAAAAGGCTTTCTTAAAAACATACATTCATAGGACACTACACAAAAAAATAAATAGCATCTTTTATAATTAACATCCTGTTGTAAGTCTCTTTCAGCGACTTTGCTGTGCAGTTACTGGCTTTAAGTGGGGAGGGGAAGGAGGTCAGTTCCTTAAGTCTCTTGTACTTGGAGCTGTCGAAGACTCCCCAAACCGTCCAACGTAATGCCATTTGAAATCCTTTCTGTCTTTTCATTACAGTCTTTTGAAAGAGGCTGGAGAATAAGGGGGCTCCAGCTCAACATGTGATCTGATGTTTCCAAATGTGCACTGTGATCTGCAAATTAAAAACGCAGCTATTATCATCTAGTTGTCTATTAGCAACTTCAACAACCATCAAATTTATCAAGAGGCTTCATACAAGCTCCAACAGGCTGGGAAACAAGACTACTATTTGATGAATCATCAACATTCCTCCCTCCCCCGCTGTCCTGCAGCTCTTCTATCCTAAGTAGCTAGTTTGATTAATCTTAGTTGCTGAAACACAAGATCACAGCCGAAGGTGGTCTTGGCAGAGATTTAAATAAATTAGCACAGTGTTTAAAACAATTTAGTCACCACAAATAATCCAAGGAGAGTACTGGATGAAATCCATTTTTTAAAAAGAAAAAGAAGCCCGCAGTTTAAGCACCACAGCACCAAATTCCATAACATGCACACGGAACCACAAGAAGCTTAAGTATTTAATCTCAGTCTGAGTTTGGTTTCTGTGTTAAATTGCTCTGATTATAAATAAAAAGCAACTGCCTCGGAGGCAGCTATATATTTCCACAATTCCCAAAATGCTGGCGTACCTTCTATACAATCTGTACTGAGAGGATTCACATTTTCTTGGTCACAGGAGTCCCGAGGAGAGGGGGGATCCACTTTCTCCTTGCCGTCTTCCTCTGCCTCAGCGTTGCATCCAGGGGTTGTGGATGCTAAGCACATCGCAACCATCATATGATTCAAAGGTTTCATTTCTAAACTGTTCTGCTGATAAGGTGCTACGACGGGCATCACAGCTGCAGGGTTGCTTCCAAAAGTGCCACTGGTTTTAGTGAAGCACCTAGAAAAATTCAAACACGTTCATGGAAAATGGCTCACTATAAAGTATACTGTAAATCACTTTGTGATGCACCTTATAGAGTGATTCATAAATGAAATAAACAATGTTTCATTACGCAGTTGTACAAAATAGAGGGGTTTTAAATTTTTTTTAAAAAAAGACAGCTCCCACTAAGTGCTCTCTTACACATTTTTAAATGGGGTATTTTTTTATTTTTTTTTTTGAAATATAAGAAAAAGAACTTCAATATCAATTTGCTCTTTCAATTGGTAACCTGACCTCTGTTAAAGTGCTGCTGATAGAGTGATTACATTCAATATTGGATTCTTCAGCATTGTAAACTTAGAAAGTGAGAACATGCTTTCTAAGCCTTCCCAGAAAGAATCTTTGATAATTCTCTCTCATTCTGGATTGTGAAAGACTAGTCAAGCAGGGAAGGAAGTCAATTCCTTATAGCGGAATCTACTTAGCCTTTGAACAACAACAAAAAGGCATCTTACATCTAAAATCCTTTGTAGACATGCCCAGAGCTAATCCAAAGTGTTGGGAAACTGCCAGTGCTATAAATGTTTGCAGCTGGAGAACCAGCTTCTAAGGACACTGAGGTGGTTATCAACTTGCTTTTTCAACTTTCATGATATATGCTAACAAGTACTTAACTATATTATTTGTAACTAAACAACTGAGAAACCAAAGCACACCCATATCTATTTAGGACAGGCATATGAACTGAAAATCTGGGACACAAAGCATGTGAACAATTAAGAATATTCTCCAAAACTATGATAGAAGTAGCAAAAATATTTTGACACTGCACTTCATCCTCTCATATATATACATGTTTACAGTGATTTAAATTAAACCTTTTCTTGTTACAGGGTTTTTTATGAGAACTTGAAATAAAACATAGAAAGCATTCTTCCACCAAGTAGAGGAACTACTGGCATATACATTCTTTGAATTCATTCACTTTTCATTGACTATGGTTTGCTAGCTCTCCATAATTATCTCCTAGGAAGAAGATGATTAACATGAAGCTCTGTCTTAAATTATTCCTTGGCAACCACACCACTTATTCACAATGGCTGTCAAAATACATCCTAAAGCTACATAATATTTAGCTTTACAGACAGAAAGCTTATTATGTGGAACTTTCTTTAGCCACAGAAGCAGAATCATAATTATAAATGCTTTGTTATTTATACAGTGCCAACGACGTGCTTTGCACTTTACAGAAGCAACCAAAAAGTCGCCCTGCTGCAAGTAGCTTACAATCTAAATTTTGTCATGATGAGAGACAACAGAGCTAGGAGAAGGCTAAAGGGGATGAATGTGAGCAGATGGAAATACACAGAGACTGTGTTTTGGCTTGTGATCAAGATTAAGAAGTTAAGGCACAGGATTCACAGAAGAGGTGGATTCAGAGGAGGAATGTGAATGGAGAGAGATAAGATTCATTTCACAAATGGAACACTCATATGGACAAATACAACACAAGCTGCAAGATTCTTATTTGCAGGATATTTAAAATGTGTCTCAAGTTAACAAGCCATCCTCTTAATTTTTTAAAAAAACTTTCAGGGTCCCTTAACCCTGTACATAGTGGAAGAGTGTCTAGACAATGTAGCACAGAGCAGCATATATCTTTCTGCGTCATGTGAGAACCTATGCACTTGAACAAACGGATATTCAAGACCTTAGCAGGAGTGCTATTGCCCTTTTTCCATATCTGTATTTTCTGCCAAGACAAGGAACTAGCTGCTGCTTGCACAAGTTACCAGCCAGCATCTATGCCTCTGGAATGGTCTTTGGGAGTCAACTGGTCCCTTCTTTAATGCCATTTACCGTATTTTTTGCCCTATAGGACGCACTTTTTCCCGTCCAAAAATGAAGGGGAAATCTGTGTGCGTCCTATGGGGCGAATACAGGCTTTCGCTGAAGCTTGGAGAGCGAGAGGGGTCGGTGCGCACCGACCCCTTTCGCTCTCCAGGCTTCAGGAAGCTATCTGCAAGCCTGGGAAGCCTGCGGGAGTTCCCGCAGGGCTCCCCAGGCTGCGGATAGCAGCCTGCCGCCCGGCGCGCGGGATGCCCTAAAGCAGAGCGCCCTGTGCGCCGGGCAGACATCCACAGCGTGGGGAGCTCTGCGGGAGTTCCCGCAGGGCTCCCCACGCTGCGGATAGCAGCCTGCCGCCCGGCGCGCAAAATACCCTGAAGCAGTGCGCCCCGCGCGCCGGGCAAACATCCGCAGCGTGGGGAGCACTGCGGGAGTTCCTGTGGGGCTCTCCACGCTGCGGATAGCAGCCTGCTGCCCGGCACGCGGGGTGCCCTGAAGCAGAGCGCCCCGCGCGCTGGGCATATATTGGCCAGCCCCACAAGCTCGGGGCACAGCGGGGAGGCGCAGCACTGCCATCCCACTGTTCCCCGACCTGGTTTTTTTGGGGGAAATAAAGGGAATTTTTTCCCCCTTTATTTCCCCCCCCCAAAATTAGGTGCGTCCTATAAACCTAGCAGTTCGAAAGCACCTCCGGGTGCAAGTAGATAAATAGGGACCGCTTACCAGCGGGAAGGTAAACGGCGTTTCCGTGTGCGGCTCTGGCTCGCCAGAGCAGCGATGTCACGCTGGCCACGTGACCCGGAAGTGTCTCCGGACAGCGCTGGCCCCCGGCCTCTTGAGTGAGATGGGCGCACAACCCCAGAGTCTGTCAAGACTGGCCCGTACGGGCAGGGGTACCTTTACCTTTTTTATGGGACGAAAAATACGGTATGTGAATTGAAAAGACTTTCTTCTGCCACATTCAAACCTGTTGCTGTATATTTTTAACAGTTCTATTATTGGTAAGTTGTTATGTTTTGATTTACAGTTGTGAGATGCCTTGTGGGTTAGGAGTTTTTATAAATTCTGCTGCACGTGTAAACCTAGCCTAAAAATACTTCTGGAAGGTATCCAGGCTGAGACTTTAATGGAAATCTAGAAGGGAGTTCCACATCTGTAAGGCAACAACTAAGAACCTCTGTTTAGGAGCATTTGCTCTTCCAATAGTATAGTCAAAGTGCTGGTTTCCAAATGTATATTTAAATGCGCATATCAAAACAATTGCAACCTCAGCCCTACCTGAGCAATGAATGGCTTGAATGCTGGGGGATAACTTTTTCTTTTAAAAAAACATTATTTGCTTTGTGTATCTAAAGTAATAAACACATAAATACGCGACTGACTCAAAACACAGACAACTGTAAGTAGAGATTGTGCAATCCTGGGATCATAGTTACATCAAGTCTTTGATTAGAGAAGACTGGGATGACTGCACCGCACTCAATACTAAGAAAAACTGACACCACAGAACTGCTACACAGTTCTACGGTACAATCATCTATTTTAGAAACTGTGCTTACTTAAGTTGACAGCAAAGGAATTAAGAATGGCTCCTGACTAAGCCATTTAATTTCCGCTTGTTTTACACTGAAGGGCAAGAAACTGGCTATATTCTGGAATGAACAAACGTAAAAATGTTTGCATGAGGGTTTTCCCCTTACTCCACAAACCACTAAGCTCAAAATATACACCCGACACAAGGAGTGCTTTTTATCTTCTGTAAAAGAGAACTATTACCCCAGGTGTATTTAAAACAGTCTGACCAGGAAAACATTAGCATTGATCCTCAAATGTTGAGTTTGTTTGATCTAAGGGCCCAAAAGGGTCAGCTGTGTGCAAAATAAGACCAAATTAACCCTAGTAATCAACCAGGGCATTCCACGTGTCCCCTGCAGACAGTCAGTGGTTTCTCGCTGACTACGGTGTGCAATGTTTGCTAATGGAAAGTTGCAAAAATCAAGGGTAAGACTAAAGAGATGTTGACTGAACAAGCTGCGACTTCTCACTCCTGCCACCATGGACCCCAAAGAGTTACTCTTGAAATGTGATAGTCTCACTAGTGCAGCCTCTGGTGCACCTAAGGGAGTTGCAGTTGAAATGAGAAAGCCAAAGAATTCAGGTGCATGTGCAGAGATGTTTGGCAGCATACATGGCGCTCTGATTCGCCAACTAGTTATTGCTGTGGTCATTTAAGAAACTTGGGGGGGGGGGGATTGGCACCTTTTACAAAAGAGTAAAGTGGAAACATCTAACAATGATGATAATATACCCCATATAACCTCTGCTTGGATTATCTTTATTACTAGTTCTATCACCCAGTTTCTCTTGATGTGCACATGCAGTTAGCTTCTTTTAGAATAATGAAATAGTCTGTTGCAGCATGAAACTTTCAGCCTAAAAATGATGAGCTTGTAACAGCTGTTCTTTTCTGACATTGTGCTTCCTAAGAGCATTTTTCTGTGTCGATGGATGGCCTTTGTGGCAACTAGATACTATACATTTGAAGATGGAACTGTTTTAAGGACTCTAAAAGCAGCCAAATGTGTCCAGTGCTAAGCAGGGAGCCACACCCAACCTTGTGGCTGGTTCTTGGACAGCTTCATTTCTCCTGTTGACTCTTATAAACGTTATGTGAAATGACATATGTGCATCTGAAGAAACTGGAAATTCTCTTGCTAGATTCTACATTTTTGGGTGTGGTGTTTAGCCTGCCATTGATCTGAAGTCTCAGGAGAAGGGTTCGGAGATACTTTGTGGCAAAATGCAGATCCTGTATTTTTGGAGGTACTCAGCTCATTACCTAACTGCATGCCCCATCCTCACTACAAGGATAAGAAGTCTGTTAAAACACCTTCCTTACTTCAAAACTGCCAATCCAGTACTCCCATTTTGCAACTGGAACATACAAATTGAGCAGATAATCCTCATTTCTTGTGTTTGTTCTGTTTTGCTGTACAGAGCTTGGGGACTTTTGCCTTATTTTGGGGGCCTCTTCATAGTAATAATTCAATATAAAAGGAAGAAAACAGAGTGCACCTGCTGGTCTATCATATACCAATGCACTATCATAGAGGGAACAAGCTACTCAAAGATGTTCCAGTTGGGAAAAGACTGGAAGGTGCTGGTAGATGGGAAAGATAAAAGAGAATGGATGGCAAAAGAACTATGCTTCTTGGAAGCTTAGCTTACAAACTAAGCTATGAGGATCCAGAGAGAAGTTCCTCTGGGTGATGATATTCATCCCTTGTTTGGGATGTTTGAGACACCCATGTTGAAATCACAGTGGTATAATAACCACAATAAACCTAGAAGATTTGTAAGCTCACCCATTCATTTGCAATGGCAAGGTAACAGAACACAAGATTAGATTATTTTTATCCTGAGGCAGCATCACCAGCTGCTATGGTACCTGTTTCTGGACTCAAAGTATCCGAGAAATCCCAGGAAGCTGCTGTTAAAGTGCCAACCTCTTAGGATGTACATTTCCATAAAACGTAACAGCTTTTATAAAGAAATCTTGCATAGTCTTTATGCGAAAACCAGGGATAAAAAGCAACCTCCACTTGAAAGCCCCTAAAAAGCATAGGTGTAGTAAGCAACTGGAGCAGACGCAATCCCAAAGCTCACTTTATTCGCTCTTCCCCGGTTTACTACCTGTTATTGTTCCGGCAGTTCCGGCAGTTCGCGCATTCTGAAGGGTCTGTCTGAGGCATAGCTGTGTATACACCACCACCCTAGATAAATTGGGGGTTTGGGGAGGGGAGAGAATAACAAATCAGAATAAATACAAGCCCTTAAGCATGCCATCTGTTACAATTAACAACAACAGATTCTATTCTAATTTGTAATGAAGTTTGGCATTCATCAAAAAGACAGAGCACACAGTATTGCAAAATTTGTTTTGCAAAATTTGTTTTGCAAAGCCTAACTTTCAGCATGTATGCTACAGCAAAAACTAACAGCTGTAGTTTGCCCATGTATGTTGTAATTTCCTTGGCTCTATTTTCAGCCTGTATTGCCCAACTCAAATTTGACAAAACTGAAAATGCTTCACACAGAGATGAGACATGAAAGTAACTTCCTTTCCAATACAGACTTTTGTCTGCTTGTGGAGACAAGATATACATGTGGCTAGTATGATGAATACATCTGACTGATTTTCTTGGAATTAATCTGATTAGATCAGCTTGCTTCACCAAACTCAGTTTTGAAATGTTCTTTATTTTCACAGATGCAATAATTCACCAGCCAAGAGTGATTTGGGGTTTGGGGGTGAGAGGGATTTTGAATTGTTGGTTTTGGCTGCAGAATCCTTTACAAATAAAAATGCTAAGATTAACACATACCTCACTGCTGAATGCAAGGGAGATGCAGGTTTGAGGAATATTTGAAAATGAGGTAGTACAGGTGGCAATAAAAATCCTTATTTAACTACTCAAGACTGTAAAAGACCATTTTACATCCAAGACTCAAACTCTACTGAACAAATCTTTCTGTCCAATATTTGACCATGAAGACATCCAAAGCAAAACTGCTCCTGTATACTAGTTCTAAGTTGCCACATTTTCTCAACGCAATAAATTTGCTCACTAGTAAATCATGAGAACCATAGTTCTGTGTGTGGGTCAGAGGGCATTAAAAGAACGTACTATATAGCCACACAAAATTCCAATTTCATACTCCAATTTAGCCCTGGTGTGTTGTTTCAAGATGAAGAGGACAAATTAGAATATTATAGGCGGATTCTCACTTTGATATTATGGATGGGGCAAGTACAACAGACACATGGTTCTCATTAAGTTGAAGAGTGTCTCTCTCTAAATGTTAGTATGCAGCCCTTTGAAATAAACAAAACCAGTGAATAAGAAAAGAAAAGAAAAGAAAAGAAAAGAAAAGAAAAGAAAAGAAAAGACCTTTGCTTTGGATTATTTTATAGGCATGCATGCTGAACTACAGATTTCATATTTAGTTTAAAAGGTACTACAGTGTATACTCGGGTTGTGAACGTGATCCGTGTGGGAGGCACGTTTGCAACCCGCAGCGTCACATCTGCGCATGAGGAGGTTGCGTTTTGGCACTTATGTGAATGCACAGAGTGTGATTTAGTGCTTCTGCACATGCGCCGAAACCCGGAAGTAACCCGTTCCGGTACTTCCAGGTTTGGCGCGGTGCGCAACCTGAAGCGCCTGTAACCCGAGGTATTACTGTATTTTTATTCAGAATGTAAATGTCAAAGTGAGAATCAGGCCTTAGACAAGCATCTAAAAGAAAAACTGGTTAACACCTGTTTTAGGTTTGTGTCCCTGGAATACCCCTATACAGACAATAGACAATTGTTCTGTTTAGGTTCACATAGTCTGGATATATCCATCACTTACAGAATGCTTATAGAATCATGTTTTGATACTTGTAAAATCAGTGTTTGGGTTGGCTTTTAAAAAGAACGAGAACTTATGAGTTTAAGAGTGCTGCAAAAAGAAATAAGATAAGGCAAGGTTATCTGAAGTGGCAACTCTTGCTTGAGCAGCAATCTGTTTCTCCCTAAAATGAAGCTCTTGTGTTCAGTTACCAAAAACAAACACTAGTCCTATATTCCCCACCACCCTCAGAAGTATACTTACTCAACAAAAATTGAACACATTATTTGTTTCCCCATAAAATATTCAAACAGTTTTGAGCAGGACCAGTGTTAAAAAAAAGATTAGCTATTTAGATAATTCCTTAGGGAAACAAATGAATATTTTTTCATAATACAGGGGCCGAATCACAATCATTCTTAATAATTTCAACCGAAGTCTCAAACATTCAGAATGCAGATAGACTTATGGTGTGTCAGAGCAGGACCAGGAGGAGGGATTTCTTGATTTATTAACCTAAAGTTTTGGCACACTGTAATGTAATAAAGAGCCCTGCTTAAAAGTTAAACCTGAAATGGGGCTGTAGGAACAGCCTGGTCATAAAGCTAAAGGTTCTGGCACAATTAATGGAAGAATGTGAGAAGTCTCCAATAAGATCACAAAAATCTCCAAGCAATGTAAGTGAGTGGAAGGGTATCCAATGTGTAACTGCCATTATTACTGTGACATAGAGCTAAACTGAGAATGCCTGAGGAATAATTCCACCCAAGCACCTTCATCAAAGTTGGGCTGACAGCCTTCAAGAACAAAAAACAACAACAAAGCAGAATAGTACATGAGAAACTACACTTATGCAAGTTACCTCTATCTATCTATATGCTGGTTCACACATAAAAAATCACCATTGATGACATGCACATATATAATATAAAAATAGATCACTAAAAGCACAACTTTCTTCAACCAAGTCTAACGCAAAACTTTTCAATGGTGTTTGTTCATCCCATCAGGTTCACACATGCATGCATAACATCTTTATTCTGAAAAACTTGGCAGAGTCACAAGAAATGATGAGAACTGAAAGACAGCATATTTGCTATGCTTGATCTTTTAGCCAACCTTTTTGAGCCTCTCTGTAATCACCAGGTTAGCAAAACATTAATATTGGGTGTTAAAAATGCTGTTTAAAAATGAAGATTCTAACCCCTAACAGTGCAGTAAAAGCTCATGAGTTATGTAAAAAAAGGGGGTTGGGTGGGGATAGAGTTTACAAACAAATCCATATATTCAGATTCAAAATATAAAATTAACTGAGATGTATGGAGATGTCATTTGAAATACATGTGCAGTTCTCTTGTAGGGGTCTGAAATGATTAATTTTAATGTAACATACCTCTATGAGGTTACTTCCAGCAAGTTAAGCTTCAAAAAGCATGCCATGTTGTGGAATTTTCAACATATTTTTGTTAAGTGCTGAATGCTTTCAATTTCCTAAGATTTCATTTCGTATTATGTTCAAGAAACAGACCTCCAACATCTAGGGCTTACTTACATTTCCGAGGTGGTGGGTGTGTTCATATTCCATACGTGCTCTGGACAGGGAATTAGTGTGCCTTGGATAAACAACAGTTCCTCCATTTACAGCACCATTCATGATTCCATTTGTTCCATTAGGAACCTTGTGATGGAGGTGAAGGCAACCATTATTATGGTTTCCATTACTGATAAAGTTTCCATGTATGCTGCCATTGATACGACTTGTGCCTGGTAATGTTGTGTACTCAACCATTTGCCCATTGATATCAGCACGTTGGTAAAGGTAACCAGGAGGATCATACTCTGCAAGAGTGAGGATTGGGAGAAAATGCTTAACACTTCAACTCTTCAACATGTTTTTTATCTGAAAAGGTTACAGATGAAAACGTTTTACAGCTGGCTGTTCATGGTAGAGTTTACACCCCTAGCACTACAATGCCTTAAGCCCTTTGCAGATTGTAAAACATGTTACAATCTGACTAACAGAGTTCAGATAGCAGATTACCACCACTGATAATTAAGGGGCTAACACAGATTACATGTTTTGCATATTTATCACTGTTTGGGGAATCTGACAGCTTTTGTGGCATAAAGACACTTATTTTATTGCACCAGCACTATTCTTAACAATGCAATATAGATTGTTCTGTCAGATCTATAGTTATAAGAGCCAAGTAAAACTGCTATTATTATATTTATTTATATCCCACATTTCCCCCAGACCAAGACACAATTGCTATACCTTATGAACATTTAGAATACAAAAAATGTAGGAACAGGAAGCATCTCCCTTTCCCAGCAGATTTCAAAGAAGACTGTAACTATGTACGTTGGCCATTAACTATATCTACCAATATCCTCTGAAAGTGAAAATATAAAATTCTCCTAGAATACATTTCTATTGCTAAGTTGGAATGGAAAGTGAAGGCACGGAGTTAGGCTCTAATCTCTATGTTTCATAAGAAGAATAAAGCACTTTTTCATATTTGTTCCCCTCTGTTATTCAGTGGTGATCATAACAGCAACTGAAATTCACAATAAATGCTGTGGTGTTAGGTTACATGGCAACAATATTGTTTCATTAGGTTTGGTCCAGCAGAGGACATGAAAAATATTAGAATTAACCTACTCTGCATGGCAATTTGCTGGCGATTCTTCCACAAGCACATAGCAATGAAGGCTATCAGAATAAGCACCATCACTCCAAGGACACAGCCCACAATCAGGTATAACATGTCACTGCTTCGGACGGGACCATTTGGTTGACCAGCATTACTCCCAACTCCACGATCAGGAGAATTTGGTGGTGTGCTAAGGTCCTTCACTGGGTATTCTGATGCTCCAGGTGTGCGCTTCACTAATGTGGAGAGAGGAGAGTATACAATAAAACACACATTTAAAATAGCAAGTCTACAGAAGTGTTATTAATTCTATAAGTTAATCAAGAGCTGCAACTACTGCAATCCAAAATGGCATAAAATATGATGGTAGAACATTTTTTATCATAAGTTACTTGATAATATATATTTGTTTTGGAATTTGTTTACCCTCAAGTCCACACATGTGTCACTGCTTTAGCTTCTTTCACACTTTCACACATCGGAATAATGAACATTTCCAGAATGTAAAGGGCGTGTAAAGTAGTTGACAAAAAAAGATAATGGGCCCATTTTTGTTGTCAAATATCAATGCTTATGATATTGGTATGAACACATACCAATATATTCTGGGACAGGTGTGCATAAAATTTATTAAAGATCCTTCTTCTACCCTTACTAGTATTCCAAAATTTTATATTTTAAAACTGATCATAGTTTCAAACATAGTTTGCTTTAAAAGAAATAAATTGTTTATTGAACAAGGGTATTGGGTAGCTGATGATCATTCCTATGTGTCTCTCTGAACCCAGAAACTGAAGCCATCTTTTTGTTTACAGCAATAACAAGCAAGAGCATTAGCTTGAGATAAAGTATGGGAAGATAGCACAGTTTTATGCATTAAATTAGAAGTTCTCTCAAGCACTGAGGTTTGGTTTTGATGGTAGAATGTGATTTCTAAAAGCCCATACTGTATTACATATAGTGTGCTGAAATGGAATATTTATTTTCATGAAGTCAAGAAACTAACTAAAACATCTGAAATATTGTGAAAAATATTTGAAAAGAAATGAATTCTTACATAAGTATGAAGATTAAAGGTAAAGGTAAAGGTACCCCTGACCGTTAGGTCCAGTCGTGGACGACTCTGGGGTTGCACGCTCATCTCACTCTATAGGCTGAGGGAGCCAGCGTTTGTACGCAGACAGCTTCCGGGTCATGAGGCCAGCATAACTAAGCTGCTTCTGGTCAACCAGAGCAGCGCATGGAAACGCCATTTACCTTCCTGCCGGAGCGGTACCTATTTATCTACTTGCACGTTGACGTGTTTTCGAACTGCTAGGTGAGGAGGAGCTGGAACCAAACAATGGGAGCTTATTCCATTGCAGGGATTCGAACTGCTGACCTTCTGATTGGCAAGCCCTAGGCTCTGTGGTTTGGACCACAGTGCTACCCGCGTCCCAAGTATGAAGATTAGGGAACAGCAAATATATGGCTATTGGTTTAGTGACAGAAGAAAAATAACAGCTCCTTCTCACCTTTGGTCTCACAGATCATCACATTGCTGTAGTCACTTTCACCTCCTTCATTGTAGCACTGCATTTTAATATCATAAGATGTTTCAGGTTGCAGGTGACTTATCAAGTGCCACTGCTTTGTGCCTAGAAAGAAAAACATATAGACATGTAGCATGTTTGTTTCACAATTTGGAAAATATAAACTGAGCTAAAAAATGTAGGAACTGTCCTTCCAATTTGAGGACAACAGGTAAAAAATAAAAGACCCATTGCAATTAAGAGCTAAGATAGCAGGCCAAAATCAGTCTTACATACACAAATATGCATATAAGAAGAATGTAATTTACTACTAATAAAATGTCTACAACCTTCCTGAACATGTTTGTCTCAAAGATGGAATGTAGCATCTATTTAACATAAAACCCTAAGGGCAAAGTCTGAATCAGACACGCAAATAAAACTGCAATAAGAAATATTTGGCAGAAAGTGGTTGTTTTAAACTTTGGAATTCGGCCAATACAAAGCAGTATGCATGGACAGCCATGGATCACAACATGCTATGATCACAGAATGTCTATCTTAAAGAGACTCATCTCACCCCATTGTTGATGACCTTCCACCAAGCTATTAAGATCTGACTTAAAAAATAAATAAAAATAAAGAATGCAATAGGAGCCTGGTAGAAAGAGACACTACTTTTGACTGTAGGTCTTGCTGTTGATACAACTAATCACAATATGATACAAAGAGTAACATGAACCACCTCCACCTTTGTTATAGCTTAAGCAAGACTAACACCATCTTGTTGCAGGCTGACACCATAATCATGTATTCTCATTGTAATCATGCTGACATGCAAGCTTAAGAGAGGAACAGAGAAAAAGCAAACCACAAGAGGGTGTGTAAAGGGAAGTTTTAGAAGCATGCTAGGCCATGACATTTAAATGGAATAAACAAAAAAATGCCTAGCTAGCTGAAATGTGGAAGCATCTGTCTATGCAGTTAAGCTGGCGCTATGAAGAAGAAGAAGAGTTTGGATTTGATATCCCGCCTTTCACTCCCTTTAAGGAGTCTCAAAGCGGCTAACATTCTCCTTTCCCTTCCTGCCCCACAACAAACACTCTGTGAGGTGAGTGAGGCTGAGAGACTTCAGAGAAGTGTGACTGGCCCAAGTTCACCCAGCAGCTGCATGTGGAGGAGCGGAGACACGAACCCGGTTCCCCAGATTACGAGCCTACCGCTCTTAACCACTACACCACACTGGCTATCACACGCAAGATTGTATTACTGGGAGTTTTGCAAGTCTAACCTATATGTATAAAAACTGTGTGCAAACAGAGATAAGGATTCAGCCTCTGATCACTTTTCTGATTGCTTGTTGTTACCTTTTCTGCTCAAGTAAGAAATTAAATTTGCTTTTAGAGAATTATTGAGCATCACTTGTCGTTTTGATAGTGAGTAAAGGACTCAGCTGTGCAACAGACCTTAGGTGAGGTTTTGCCACGGCACTTTCCACCATGCTATTAAGACTTG
This sequence comes from Podarcis cretensis, assembly GCF_951804945.1. NCBI lineage: Eukaryota > Metazoa > Chordata > Lepidosauria > Squamata > Lacertidae > Podarcis > Podarcis cretensis. The sequence goes on along the minus strand of NC_137185.1, from coordinate 32,815,707 downwards.
ACTTTTTAAAAAATAAAGCATGTGATAGGAGCCTGGTAGAAAGAGAAACTGTACTTTTGTCTGTAGGTCTTCTGTTGATACAACAAATCATATGATAAAAGGAGTAACATTTTGCTAGCCATCTTAGGGTGTGTGTGTCTTTTTAAAGGCAGAAAAGTGAAGACATCACAAAAAGACTTGAAGCCACTCAATTCTATACTTAAGTCTAAGAACATACTCCAGAGAACCTGAGGAAAGCAGTTTACCAACAGCATGACTAGCTGCAGACAATTTTTATGTACTATGAAAATATATGAAGTAAGAAGGCCTTTGATATTCAGCATTGGAAATTCTAATCCAAACAAGTTCATTTAAGAGAATGATTTTACTGTGTCTGGCTGAAAGTCAATTTTTCGTTTAGACACCACCTGGTGTTTTCTTCGTACTCATAAATCACTTTCAGTCTGTATGCTCACCCTTATGACAAGTTTTAATAAAGAGGAACCCACTATATTATAATTAAGATGGTTTAGATACGCCTAATGCTTCTTAAATGTCGACATCCTGGTCTATTTCTGCTGGAACTGCTTCCACCTAGAACACAGACAGATCTATAAGCTACAGCCTTCACAGGGAAGAATAGTATCAAGATGCTACTGTATTTCAACAGCACCCAAGTAGGGGTGCTATTTACACAATAACCCAATGCTCTTCTTTGCTCCACTTAGAAAGGTGGAAGTAAAGCAGGGTCGTTTCAGTTGGTGCTTCCCCTGATCTCCACATACAGTCCGAGAAAGGTGAAAATGGGCCTTTATGTGCACAGATGCTTCGGCACCACCTGAAACATTGATCAATCACGGATCTCAACTGCATGGAAGGCTCCAGACATGTACACGCACAGACACCTAATTCTCACCTTTGCGTCAATGCATAGAGCTTGAGTCAGCCAGTGTAATTCTGCTTCCCCTCAAAATCACACTCCAGGTGTGAATCACATGCATATACAACTATTGTCCCTACTGAAAGACTGAACCGACAAGAGAACAGCACTGTTGTACAATACAGCCTGCCAATATCTGAAAGTCTCTGTGTTTAACTGCTTTGTTGAAGAGCCTTAGAGGTGACTGTTTCAAACAAATCATAGTTCATTTATGTTTGCAGCTTATATCCTCAAAAATGAATACAGGCTGAAGCAGCAGACTAGCTTTTCCCCAGGAACTCAGTTTTCCAAATCTTTCTAAGCTCCATCTTCTCATTATACCTCAAGCATCCTTTTAGTAATTACATCAGGCTTTAGATTTTCCCTTCAAACGTTTACTAGAACTGGAATCAGTACAAATATTTTAACTCTGTTCCCATATATTGAGCAAGTAAAATGTAAGCAACTGTTATCTGAATGCACTTTGAGTTTTTGACACTAGCTCCATGAACCAAGTATGGAATGCAATGGAATAATGGAATAATTTCAGCACAGGAGACAACAAAAGGTTTGGTGGTGCTTTTGTTGAACAAGCAGAAAGACAGAAAACTACTGACTATGTAATGAAGAACCAAATGCAAACATCAGGAACTTTAAAAATAAAATCAAGCTAGCATGTGGCAACATATACAGAAAAGGCATCAAAGTTTTGAGACAATCTCAGAAAGACAAGACTGATCATGAAATGAAACCTTGGGCTACTAATGAAGTCACAACCATTGCAAAAACTTTACTACTGAGTGTTTGGAACTGAAAATCCTGTGCCGAAATTTACTTATGAAAGGTACAAAAAAGAAAAAGAAAAATACAATGCAGCTGCAGTGATCCAAAAGGCATGCACAAGAGATTCCCCTCTCTATATTTTCCTACATAACTAAGGCTAATTCGAATATTTAAATCAATAAGTAGTTGTGGATATATAATGTAGTAAAGAAGAGTTTGATGTATAACATTTCTACCACTGTGCAAATTTCTGTTCAAGCTTTGGCACAGCAAAGCAGCTGCTAGTGGTTTCAGGCTTCCTTTAAGATTTCAGAATGCATAAACCTGAAAATCAGGAACAAGCAAATTTCACAGCACAGCGGAGCTCACTTAAACATTTATAAACACAGATTCTGTGTACCAGAAAGGCTACAAGTGAAACACTGAACTTCTTCCAAGGTAATAGCTTAACCTCTCAGTTAACTACACTCATTACATAGGTGTTTAGCAGCCCTGTAGCATTGTAGAGCAATATTAATATAGTAATAGATTCAAGCATGGCAACTTGTGGCAGCCATAGCCATTCTATGCAATTGTGAGAACAGGTTTAATCTTACATAAAATAATTTTTAAGAGCTCATAGATGGTGTTATCAGGGGAATTCTGTAGTTGTCAGTGCTCAACCAAATGCCTGTTCCTGCGTTAAAGAAAGTAATTGGTTTATATACTTTCCCACTGTACAGCTCATAAAATTAAGACCTACAAATGGACCAAAATCCATCCAATAAAATCAGCTGCTTATATATTAGTGTTATGAGACTAAATCTGAGAAGCCAGCTCTTTTCCAGCTTCAAGCACGTTAAGAGATTTAACACTTGAATTAAATAGAAGAACAATTGCAGTATAGAAAATTTTGCAGCTTATCTCAAATTTGTAACCTAAAAGTTAACAGCATGGCATCTTTATAGTAATGGGACACTGAATTCAAAAAGTGAAGGATCATTCATTCACATGAACAGCTTCCACACAATCCTGTTAGACCATAATGAGATTTATGGATCATGTGCGAAATTTATTATGAGAACTAATACTCCACAAATATAGTCCCACTGCAATTTCTGTGACAAGGGTTCAAGATCTGGCAGATAGTGACACAGGGAGGAAGAGATATTTGTTACAAACAACTATTAACCATTAGTTTTGTGTGACTGCAACAGAAGCAAATGCAATTCTGGAGTGTACAGTGGTGCCTCACAAGACGAAATTAATTCGTTCCGCGAGTCTCTTCGTCTTGCGGTTTTTTCGTCTTGCGAAGCACCCCTATTAGCGGCTTAGCGCTATTAGCGGCTTAACGGATTAGCGCTATTAGCGGCTTAGCGGCTATTAGCGGCTTAGCAGCTTAGAAAAAGGGGGGGAAGGGAAAAGACTCGCAAGACGTTTTCGTCTTGCGAAGCAAGCCCATAGGAAAATTCGTCTTGCGAAGCACCTCAAAAGACGGAAAACTCTTTAGTCTAGCGAGTTTTTCGTCTTGTGAGGCATTCGTCTTGCGGGGCACCACTGTACTAGTGCAAGTTCCTTTAGCAAAGAAGCTAACGACCACCTGGTACAAGACACTGAATGAAAACATGTTTATTCTGGTGCCTCAACTCCAGTTCACAGGAATCAGAAAGGGTTCTCATCCCCCCCCCCACATTACACTTTGGCTTTCTTAAATGTTACAAAGAGCACAGTCCCTTATACAGAGTTGTCTATTTCTGTGATGTCTTTTTTGTGATGTCTTTGTTATGTTTTCTTTACATTAGAACAGCATTTGGGTTGATGCTTTGGAGGGGGAATAAGAAGTACTGTAATTGGAGCAATTCCTTGCATAATCAGAGTAATGTATCTTACCTTCCACAACATCCCTCTTGTAATCACTATCATTGTCACTATCTGTTGGCCGGTAATAAATATAAAATCCTTGGATGGGTGTGTTGTTGTTGCTTGAAGTGATATACTAGAAAAGAAATATTAAAACAACTGAAATTCCAGAACTACAGTCAACAAGGGATATATTTTCCTGGGGCAGGGGCTGAAAGACAATGTTAATGTAATGCGGGAAGAGACAACGGAACAAAAGTGGGCTTTAAAACAGTGAGAAGTATTTTGCGAATACAGTTCTAGAATTTTAGCTAAAGCTATACTCTCATTATTGTTTAAAGGTTTAAAATCTGGAACCATTCCATTCTGGGTTCAGACCAAATTAGCTTTGGTCATCTTGAGGGATGACCTTTATCAGGAGAAGGGCGGGAGTAATGTGACCCTGTTGCCTTTACACATGGATGAGGATCAATGAACTAAAGCTGAGGCCCTATGGGTAAGTGGTTCATGGTTCTGGAAAACAGAAGAGTTGCATGTTCGGGATAGGGCTGCTTTTGCCTGAAGGAATAGGTATCTAGTCTGGGTTATACCTAGATCTATCTCTGTCACTGGTGACTCAAGTAGGCTGCATGGCTATGAATGCCTTTTTATAGCTCTGGCTGGTATGTCAGCTATGACTGTTCTTAGAAAGGCACAGCCTAAGCCAGTGACCCATGCCTTGGAATTCTGAGATTGCAGTAATATAATGTATTCAATGTGGGGCTGCTCTGAAGACTGTTTCGAAAGTTGCAGCTGGTGTACAATGTGGTAACTTGGTTGCTCAGTGGAGCACCATACTGTGGGCATGTAACATCCCACTTGAAGAACCTGCACTGGCTTTCAATTTGCTATTAAACAAGGTTTAAGGGTCTACTGCAATTTATAAAATCTTAAACAACTTGGAACCGGGTTGCACAAAGGAATGCTTCCTCCCATATAGACCTGTCCATGCAATGAGATCAGAAGATGAGCCCTCTTAATGCACCTTCCAGCCTCCAGACCACCAGGAAAAGGGCTGTTGTGACGGTAGCACCTACTATGTGGAACAGCCACCCTACAGAGTTACAGTAGGCACTATCTATATTATGTTTTGATGCAAGTTTTTAAGAGTACATGTTCACCAAGGCATTTTCCTGAGTGCAATACTGGTTGCTAATACTGACTGCACATACTCAGCATTTATACTGTGCATTTCAAGTGCTCACTGCTTTTCATATACAGCTTTTGGTTCCCAAAAGGTCAGTTTAGTATAATCCACTGATTTGTTGCTTTACAGAACAGACATTTGATCTAACGTGAGATGCAAGCAAAATCAATTTTTTTCATGGTGCACATAAATTGATACTTACAGTCCACTTTAACATGATCTGAGTGTCGCTGACCGCCTCAGTGTAAGCAATGTGTGGTCCTGTGATGGGTCGGTTGGAAAACCGATTGGTAAAGCCAGCTACCTGATAAGGCCGAGAGGCAGAACTTCGTGGGCTCTCCCCGTAGTTATTAATAGCAATCACACGAAACTTATATGCAGCTCCTTTCATATGGCAAAAAAAGAGAGAACTGAGCATTAGACGAAAAGATAAAACCCAGCATTCTAGAAACATAGAACAGAAAGATCCATATGTCAGGAGTGCTCTGATGGTGTTTCCTGCTTGGCAGGGGGTTGGACTCAATGGCCCTTGTGGTCTCTTCCAACTCTATGATTCTATGATTCTATGATTCTATGAAATGACCCTTGTTGCAAGGTTATCTTATACTATTTTTCTCACTTACTATGCTGGACATCCCTTCCTGATAGAAAGATCCAATCTAGCCAAATACTGGATGAGATGTTATTTTCCACCAGAAAAGATATGGCAAGATGTGAGCACATTCCTGCTCTCTATACCAAGTTAGGAAAGTAAAAGCTGGTCAGTGACTTATGCTTATTATGAAAATGCTGTTCAGATGCTTGACTAAAAAAGTTTGTGATAGTTAAGACACAAGGACTGCTAATTTCCCTGAATCTTATATAACACTGGTGGCATTAAAAGCAACATCCTATAGTTTAACAGGATTTTAACTTGGCTACAGTGCCAATGCAGAAATGCATAATACTGATTGTGATCTCTCTTGAACAAAAAATGCATATTAATACCTGGATCCAAACTGCCAACTTCCACTGAAAGTTTGGAAGGGGAGATGTTATCAGCTGCAACCAGCCACTCACTGTTCCTGTTCATGCGTTTATATTCTACTTTAAAGGCAGTGATGGGTGATCCACCATTGGCACGTGGGATCCAAGTGACATAAACAGAAGTCTCTGATGCCGTGGAAATAGTAGGTCGATCTGGTGCCTCAGGTACTGAAATAGGAAATTGAGAAGGCTTCATAAAGATTTAGAATAGTTAGAAGCACTTGATTTCTATACCCAGATTTTATTTAATAATGTGTTTCAGTCAAGTGAGAAAGAACATACTCAAATGTGCATTAGTCTTAAGCCCAGAAAATCCTTTCTTAAACACAAACATGGAAGATCATTTCAGTTTTTAAATATGGAGATAATTAAAGCTTCTTAGGGGAAAAAATAGCTAATTTGGCAATGTAGTCTATTGTATATAGACTATGTTATGCCAGAACACTGTATTATGTCAGCGCACACCAGTCCTGAAGCATTAGCACATCATCAGAAACCAAGAGAATTGCATAGCTTAATTCACAACCACAGAAATAGACAGGGTGATCTGCTGTGTCACTACTACTTGGTACCGAACTGAAATAAATGTATTGCACAGAAACCTCACCATTTGCAGAACAGAAAGCCTACAATCTAAACTGAAATTCCTAGATACAGTAACTATAAGAATAAAGCCTTCATAAGTATCAAGAAGCTTTAAGACCTCTTAGGAACAAGTTAGCTAGCATTCAAAACCATGCATATTATATTAATACTTACTGAACTCACTTGAAGTTAGACAGCAGTGGGAACAGAAAGAATGGAGAGAGGTGGTGTTAGTAAGTGTGATTATAACCATTCTGGCAGACATATCCTTCAGTCTTTACTTTATTGGTTCATACACTTAAACTACATAGAGTACAGCATAGAGAAATAGGATATAATGTGGAAGAGGAAGATACATAGTTTAACCATGAAAAGGTTATATATTCTTAAGGCTATTTTCCAGCTTGTCATCTTCTACCACATAGGACAGACAACACATGCAAGCGCCGACACTTGACTATGTTGTTTCACATCAATTTAACTATGAAACGTTAAATTATTCTGTAAAATTTAGCAACGACAAAAGTGATGGAACATACATTGGACTCATTTTTTAGTAAATGAGTAGGACATCTCTCACTAATTATAAATCCCATTAATCCTACCATCTCAACATGCTAATTATAAATTCCATTAATCCTACCATCTCAACATGCAACCCAAAGACCATCACAAATAATACATTTTGATTATACACTGGAACCCTCTTCATTACACAACAAATCATATAGGAAATCAGGAGGGTAAATATATCATGTAATGAGTGAGGAGTCCTACTTTCTGGAAGGTTTGGATTAATCAAGGATTAGGCTCCCCACACTTCAGCTGATGCACAGAGAGTTCATTCTTGGACAAACTCTGATGAATCGGGGGGACCACTGTCTATCATCTGATGACATAATGTGTATACTCTGTCAAAGTTGGTCCACAAGGTGGGGGTCGACTAATTGGCAGATTAAATACTGCTTTCCAGCTGCAGTTTCTATCTGCCTGGCACCTCACATCACATATGATGTCAGGTTTGAGGCAAGTGGATGTGGTTTGGTGAAGCTCCACAGACCAGAGGTTCTCTACCCCAATCTAGCTTACTGCAATCTACTCTGACTGGAAGCACTCTCCCAAAAGCAGAGGTCTTACCCAGAACTGCTACCTAAGATCTTTAACTGGATGTAGAAGCTGCCTTATACCACATCAGACTATCGAACATCTACTATCAGTACTGCCCACACTGAGCAGTGACAATTTTCTAGGTTCTCAGTCTTTCATAATCTGCTACCAGATTTTTGTTTTAACTGAAGATGCCAGGGATTGAATTTGGATCCTCTTCATGCAAAGCATGCATTCTGCAATGAGCTACGGGGCCTTCCCAATTCCACAAACAGTTTAGTGCTCAGTTGGTGTTCTTTTAAGTTGCTATACTGTCATTCAACTAGAAAAGTCACAAATTGAACACTTACACATAAATGACCTGAAAATCAGATGAACAGCCAGAGAACATTCAGGAGGGTTTCCACACACACCCACACCCCAAACCATAATGTATGCTGCAGTATAAAATGCAGAGACAAAAATCTGAATGGTAACACCTACCTCCACTATGTCGAGATGAATCTGGAAGGACCACTCCAAAATTGTTGGTTGCCCCTTCTTGAATGACAGAGTGCTTAGGAATACCAACTGGTTGAGAGGGAGCCTGTGTATTTTTTGAGGAGGAGGTTCTTTCTAAGAGAGAATTATGTGCTCAGTGAGTGGAAGAAACCTTGCTAGTCAGTCAATATCCTCTCTTATGGCATGTTTTGAACCAAGTAGTAAAGGTTTATAATCACACACATCCTACACAATTTTTATGCCATTTGAGAACAGCTTTCTGCCCCATGGAAATAGGCAGCAATACTATTGAACCTAAATAATATTTACACTACAGAAATCCTACTAAAACTGAATATGCCATGCTATTGATGGTACATCAGTTTAGCCTTTGCTATAGGACAGCCCGAATCTACAAGTCTGTTTCAATGGAACTTTGGGAAGTTCCCAAGGAAAGCGTATTCTCATTGTGAAGAGATCCTAAAGTGCCCTTCTATGTATGAAAGAGCACAGCCTCCCAATAATGCAAGAAAGGTGATTTTGCCAATCTGCCTTCATTCCTGCAGCCAGCCAACCAGCCAGACAACTTTCAATACTGTTCCCAAGGGACCCCCACTCTACCAGAGTAAATTTTCCTAGGGGCTAAAGAGGAGAGGAGAAATTTGCAAAAATTACCTTCCTCCCCTTATATCAGCAAGTGCTGACATTGTTCTGTGAATGGAAGATCACTCACAGAATCTCAGGGTTCTACTCAGACTGCAGATCTATGTTCAGTTCCTGAATCCTGGTTCAGAGCAAGTACTGGACATGGAGTTCCAATGAGACTGCAGCCACTATCTTTGTTTTTGTTTTTATGGGTATTATAGGTCTCCGCAAATGGGAACTTTAGAAAAAAGCCCATCAACTGCAATGTATTTTGAGTACACGCTTACTTACCTTTGCTAGTACGGAAAGTAAGCATGGAAGGCTGGCCTTCACCGGCCACATTTCTGGCTACCATCAAGACTTCATAGAGACTGGAAGGTTCCAGTTCTGAGAGTGAAAGTTCATTTTCGCTTCCAGGGACACGAACTGTATTCCAGTTGGTAACATTGAGATTATCATCCAACTGCAAAAAGGAATCACAAGAGGCTAAGAGCAAATAAACCGCTATCTGAATCTGCTGCAGTTAAAAACAGGAAAGAAAAGTCTAAATATAAGCTAATACCTTAGTTATTTCACTATAAGAAAGTGAAAACAAGTAACTGATGTGAAAGAGTTTTCTTAATGACTTTTCCTGCAAAGCTTAGAGCAAGCTTTAGGAGCAGAGACTTGAATGCATTGGGACATGGAGTTTCCTAATCTTGCTAGGATTTCTGGTTTTCTCCCCAAGCTTCTGGGCAGTATTTAAGGAGGTTAAATTGGAAACTCCCAAGGCTCTATTTCATGTTGCCAGTAGCAAAGGAACCTTAAACTTCTTCATTCCTAAATAGCTACCTACAGATCCAGATGGATGTATCTCTCTTTGGCCTAATATTATCATCAAATACCAGAGTTCTGTACCATGTATGTGTGTGTGTAACATAAGCCCTGTTCGTTACTAAAAAAGATGGCAGTCCAACTCATCCAATTTTCAAAAAAAATGAAGCACAAAGTTTATCAAATATAATGCAATTTGAACAAGTACCTTGCGGTATTTCACAAAATAGGCATTAATTGGCTGACCACCATCTTTTCCAGGGCGCCATACCAGATTGTACTGATCTGGTTTAAGAGTCTGTGGAGGACTGAGAATGATCGGAGCTTCTGGTGGAGAAATGCCACTGGATGTTTTTTCTGTAGTGACTTCTTCAGTAAGAATCTCTGTTGGAGATGAACTTTGAAGGCCCGTATCGGAATCATAATCTCCATCTCCTTCATCACTCTGGGCAATTTCCACAGGAACAATTTCTTCTGCTTTTGTACTAGCTTCGTAGGAATCTACAGAAGGAAGTTGAAGGTTAGAGATAAGCAGTGAAAGAAAAAGAGGCACCAGAACTCTCCACAAACGCTTCCCTTAATCTCTTATAAGGGCAATGGTGTCTACCTGAGAGATGCCGAAACTGAGTTCTGGCAAGTTCCAGCTGAAAAAAAGCCCTGGAGATATGCATGGATTCCAATGTTGTTGGTTTGCAAATACCATCAGCTCCAGCCAATAGCCAATGGCTAGGTATGATGGAAGTTGTAATCCAACAGCACCTGAAAGGCATCATTTTGGCTACCCCTGCCCTACAAAACAAAAAATATTGCTTTGCTTTTTGATCTTTACCAACAAATATGAAAGACACGTTCTTGTGGCACAGTGAGCCAGTTTGCACATCACACAAAAGCCTAATTAAATATAAAATAAAAATAAAACTCAGATTTAACGTGAACAAGCACTGGGCACCGGCACACAAGTGAGTCATACCTTACTTTACTCCTTCCCTGCTCCTGTGTTTTCCACGCCAGGAGGAAACAAACCACAGCCCTGGCTTAGCATTATGTGTGAACCAACAGTCATCGTTTATTTCCACCCGACCAACCACAACTGTTAAGTCAAGAACCCTGGTTTCCATTCATGGGTTTGCTTGGCCAGAAACAAAGCATGATCAATTGCAGAATATGTATGAACAGCAACAGGCAGATGCTCCTGACCATCCATTAGATGTATGATTTGTCCAAATCCAATAAAATAAAAAGTTATCCTGACAGTACTTCAGCCAAAATATCTGCACACTATTGGAGCAGCAACTTGGATGCCACTTACCAACGGTAAGGAAAGCTTCGGAACGAGCAGTCCCATATTCATTAACTGCTTCACAGGTATATTTCCCAGCATGCTCTGATGTAACAGGCTGAACATATAAGGAGCTTGATCCACTGCGAGACATGATGAAGTAGGTTCTGTCTGAAATGGAGTTGCCAGTTCTTGCTTGGGAAGATGACTTCCGTGATTTTGAATATAGCACCTGTGAAGGATGGCTGGTAATCAGCCCATGACTATTGTACCAACGGATTACAGGTGGAGGCAACCCAGTGGCATTGCAGGACAGTGTGACTGTGTCACCTTCTGCTACTCTGCTGTTTGCTGGCAGCGAGGTTATAGTTGGCTTGAAGCCTCTGTCTATTAAAAATATAAATATAAGATACAAACTCATATTATAATAAAATACAGTACTGTTCTTGCATATCCCGAAGCCAGCACAGGCATAAAGGGGGCCAGGGGGTAATATATGGACATCTATGCACATAAAAGCTAAGTAGACTGCTTTGGGCCACAAACACATCAGAACCCACTCATGCAGGTGCTGTGATTGTTAACTACTCTAGTAAAAGAATATTTAATATTCTGAAGAGAAAGAAACTGAAAGTTTTCAAATATGCTCCCTAAACTGACACATCAGCAAGAAGTATTATCAGAATTCCATTATTTGAGATTCTGCATATATAAGTTTACAGCTGGAGTTTAGTTTCAATTGGCAACATCATCAAAACCATTAGCAACACTCTCAACACCATCAAAACTAAGAGGCTAATAAATTTAGTCTGTCACAATCTCATAGCTCACACACTAGGTGGCCTATCAAAAATTGGCTAGTATTTGATCAGTGGACTACAGTCTACTTTGCAACACAAGAAATGAGGTCTACCATTTTAAAGCGTAACTTGTTGATCAGAACAATTTAGGAGAATAATCCCAGGAAGCAACAGGCTATTTTCATGTTAGACTGAAAGATGTCAAAAAGAAAAGCAGAAGTTTATAAACAGAAAGGTGTTTGATGTGATTAATTTTTTTTACCTCCTTGGGAATGAAGTCTCCCAGTAGACTGCACAAATCCAATGCCATTGTTGACTAAACACTGATACAACCCTGAATCTTCTCTGGTGAAACCATTAATTCTCAGCTTGTTTCCTGAAGGTAAGTGCCGTGAAGAAAGATGGACAGGAGCTGCATTATGGTACCAGGTGAGGTTAGGTGTTGGGTTTCCATGTATTTCACAGGAAAGATGTATATTTTTACCCAGGGACACTAACTGATCTTGCAATCCTTTTGAAATTGATGGTGATTCTAGAATGGAAAAGAAAATGCACATATGATATGCTGCTTTCATTCTGTTAATTTCACAATAGCATGTCTCATGGACCATAAATTTATTGCTTCAAAAAAACTCGCCAATCAAGCATTTTGCCACTGCATATCTTACCAAGTACATTCACACTGTAGTTTACATGTTTCACAACTCCGGACTTGTTATCCACCACACAGGAGTAATTTCCAGCATCTGACGTATTAATCGAGTCTATCATAAGATGAGAGTGAAGCATTCTCCACCTGCCTTTAGTGAGTACATCTTGGTCATCCTTATACCAATGGACATAAGAAACAGACAGCCCACTAACAACACATTCCAACATCAAAGGATTGTGCTGAGGTACTGTCAAAGTCTGAGAAGTGGTGGGATGAACAATGTGAAAGTTGTCTGAGGAAGAGCCTAGAAATTGAGAGGAAAGGATACATGAGTTCTTTTCAACTGGGTGTTCAAGACTCTCTGGCTTCCTACATTCTCATCAAGGCATTATGTTTCTTTACCATTTTATAAACATGCCAACATAACCACCCACTGTTGACCCTAGGCTGAGTGAAGATGTAACATTTGATTGTACAGTAGTTTGTTCCCTTCAGCCTGGTTAAATTTCCAAACATTTGCCAGGCATAGCCAAGCTAAACCTTAAGTAGTACACATTAGTAAGATCTGCTTATCACTTTTCCTTCTTTCTTCATTTCTCTGATTGCAAACTACTTTAACCATAAGAATCTACCTTACACGAAGCCAGACTATTGGTTTATCTAGCTCACTATTGCTTATCATGTCTGGCAGCAGCTCTCCAGGGTTTCAAGGTGTGAGCATTTCTTGGTCCTACCTAGAGAGGCCCACTTTTTCATGCAAAGCATATGCTCTGCCAATGAGTTGTGGCCCTTTGCAATGGTCTGCTTGATGCAGATGCAACTCTTAAAAAAGGTTAATACTAACTACAATTTACAAACACACTCCAAATTATGTTTTCACATCCATAATAATAATTTAGGTATTTAGATTCAATGCTTAACCATGGTTAAGGAAAACTGGTTATGCATTGTACCGGATACTTTGACAGGGCTTCCTCTAAACTGAACTTTTCAAAGTGCAAGGTATGAGATTCAGGGAACTTGCAGTGGTAGTCCTTGGTGGTTTATGCCCTATGATTTCATGGAACAATTTTAGTCCTATCACATTCAATACTCACTGCTGATTATGAGCTTATGTCCATTGGGTTCATGTTTAAGATCATCAGTGACTGGGTTATATGCTGCACACTTATAGAATCCTTTGTCATCTGAAGATACATTCAAAATTTGCAGATTTCCAGATGGGAGAATTAGGTAGTTTTCTAGGATAAAATTGGGTTATTATTAATTAAGTTGCTATGGACTTGATTTTCTACTCAAGTGTGCAGATTAATCAGTGTTTACTGAAACAGAAAGATAATGTAATGACCAAAGCTCAAATTACTGTAGCAATTCCTAATGGTCAGGAAAACAGACAGAAAGTGAAATCCCTCTATATTTGTAGATAGATAGATATATATATATATATATATATATATATATATATATATATATCTACGCAGAAGTAAATTCTATGGAGTTCCATGGGACTTATTCCTTGGTAAGAGTGCTCTGGATTGCAGCCATTTATATCTTTTTATTACACAGAGTCTCACCTGTTGATTGTTCCAGCCATTTCCCTCGTACACGGAAACGAATATGTGCCTCTGGACTACTTTTTGGTGGCTTGCAACTGATTAAAGCAGTATTCCCTTCTTCCGCAACAATTGTGTTCCTCACTGAGGTCTCAAAATCATCAAGATCTAGAAGAAAATGTAGTTCTTTCTTTAAAGGTTCAGAAAATACAGCAGGATCTACTTCCAAAGTTTTGGGTTTAATAAAAAAGTGGTGCTCAAGTCCTGATCAGAGGATATTTCTCAGGAGAGAATGTCAATGCAGTAACAATGAAGGAAAGCCTTAAGTTCATGTGTGTCCTTCCCCTCCCACTTTACTAAGCACAGAAATTAAAGTTCCAGCATACAGCTCAGTTTGAAGTTTATTTTCTACAAGCTCTGTGTCTGCGCACACGTATGTGCGGGGGATGAATATACCTAAGTCTGAATCTCCATTGTTACTGTATTGACTGTCTCCTGAAAAGCACCATCTAAAAATTCTTCTAACCTTTTCGACCTCAACAATGCTATATCGGCATTTTGTTCCTGCAATGGAGGGTAATTAGAACAGCAGAACAGAAATTCGACAATGTGTAGAATATAGTGCTGTTGTACATTATTGCCATGCCAGTTTTCATTGGCTAGGTTTGCACAGCACATTAAACCATTGTTAAAACAAATTATGACTGAGTTTGAATGAGCAGAGTTGCTGGTGCATACTGCTGAGAGTACACATGTCTTCTTCCTCCCCTGCTCCTGCTGTACTGTAGGGAAATAAGCCATGATCTGGTATGTCATGTTATCTGAACCCACTCTTGTGGTTTGTTTATCTCCAAATAACTTTGGCTTCCATATGTTGGGCTTGAACAACATGACATGCAGCGGCAAGGACGAAGTGAAGTGCCCATGACTTCAGCAGCATGCATGAACATGCTGCTCCACACTGGTTTCTTTTAACTATGGTTTAATGTGATGTGTGAACTGGGCCACTGTTTTGTACAATTCTCAGCTTATGTTACAGAGATGCTAGCTCACTTAAATGCCAATTCACCTACCAGTAGCTCCACCATTGCCATTTTCACCTCCAAGAGGTACGGTACACTTAGATATATTCACAATTTATTGCAACCAGTAGAGTTTGTCAGTGCTAACTGACCTTTATAAGCTCTCAAGGGAATCCTGCTATGGGTCAATACTCTACAAAAACACTTACCAGTCTGAATTATGAGAAAATTTTCTCTTATGGGTATTTGGGATACGATTCATACACACAGCATCTTTATAAAGGAGATTCTTTAACTCAGACTTACAAGACAATTCAAGCATCTTACTTCTGATCCCCAAAAGCCAAATCGCCCTCAAGTTGGAAATACTTTTGAAAACAAGAGGGGGAAAGGTTTTCAAAAGACAAATATAAGCATGGGATGATTTTGTTGAGGCCTTTTAACTTTCATTTAAGATTGTATTTGCAAATCTAATTTTTTTACAGTTGATTATGGTTTATAATGTAAATTATGGCAATTCCCATGGAATTAACAAGCTTTTGTTCCCCTCCCCTTTCAATTCAGGTAAAACTGATCAAACTTGCACCATCTACCTAAAAACTAGGGGGTGTTTGGGTAGGCCTTCAGATAAATATTTCTTCATTTAGCACAAACTCCCTTTCTAGAACATGTTCATAAATTGCAATATGAGGACTGATTTTTACTGGAAGAAATTAGTAATAGTTTCTTTCTATATTATGTAGTTAACTTCAAGAGAAAAACACAAAATCGATACTTTGCTTTACTATGTGCTTCTAACACAGAGGTCACCCCTTTGTCCCAAATAAGGCATGTTTAAAGACACATAAATTCCTCCAAGACGTTAAATTCATGGATGTGGCAAACAAAAAAAATGGACAAAATAAAAGGAAATGTTATAAAAGAATAATGTGCTCAGTTTTACCATAAATAAAAGTATAACTTACAGGCAATAGATACTGTTGCAGGCCTGCTGATAATTGCACCAATGCTGTTATTGACTATGCATTGATATACACCAGAATTTGAAGGGCTAAGGGAGAAGATTGTAAGGTATCCTGGCTCTGAGTCTACTTGCTCCACTTTCTTGTGTAATTTCTCTCCATTGAATAGCCAAGCTACATGAGCTGTAGAGGGCTCAGCAGTACAATGAAGCTTTACAGTTGCACCAGGTTTCTGGATGGTAGAAAGTGGCTCAGAAACAAAGTGAGGAATCAAGTCTAGAAAAGAAAGACACACACACTCAGTGCAAACAATTCCTTTGGCTGTTAGCAGTTTTGAGTATGTATGAAAATGTGGATTAAACATTTGGTATGCTGCAGGTTATATACAGTACTGCAGTTTAGGCCCCCAAAGCAGTGGAAAACATTAATACGTATTGATGCAAAAGAAATATGCAATAAAGGTACAATATAGAAAACACAACAATCAAAAGAATATAAAATAGTGTCAGGATTTTCAATAGGCAACATCATGGGGGGGGGACCCCATAGAATTTTTTTTTTAATGTATCTCATACAAATACAGACCAGTTTATACTATTTCTGAATTTATATCCAACCTCAATATTTGTGCATTTGTTACTCATAAGCACTACAGATTGGAACAGAAAACTATTTTGAAGTTAAACCTTAGCTCAATATGAACGTTTTTACCACTCTCAAAATCAAGTACAGTGCTAGACAATGCAGAAACCGTTTTCATTACAGTGAAGCCATACTATTTAATATACAACGACCTCTGATCACCATATGTGGTATCATCGAGTTTAATTCTAAATCCCTGGACTGATTTTTTAAAAACTCAGTTTTAAATACAGAAAGTAGTATAATATTTTGGCTTGATTATCAGATATTAACAGACACTTCAGGTACTTATATCCAGGAAGGTCTTTCTGATCCAATTTATCCATCTGTATCATTGATATGAACAGATCCACACATGTGGTTCACTTTTTCTGCTTCTTGTAAGTATACTGTATCTCTCTTTAGAATCCATATTAGTGGGCAGTCTTTGATGGGATGTATCCACGCGGGTGGCACTGTGGGTTAAACCACAGAGCCTGGAGCTTGCCGATCAGAAAGTTGGCAGTTCGAATGGTTAGGTTGTGCCCAAGTGAAGAGCACATAATATAGGGGCATGGCAACAGAGATCAACCACCAAAATGTCTGGAAGAGAACATAGGTATATATGACAGTTTAGGAAGGTGAACTTACCTGAAGCTGTAGTTGAGAAGCAAATGGTAACTATAAGAAAAAGTAGTTCTTGTAAAGGTCCAGGATCAGGATGCATAGTGCCAAGTTAGAAAGTGTTGTGGCAAAGAGCTTCAGATTAATGAGAATCACTGAAGAGCCTACAAAAAGAATAGGCATGTTATTATTATTATTACAATTCATTTATTAATACTGTAGCCTTCTAAATAATTTGTCTCAATGTGATTTACACATAAGAAAATTAAAAACTGTTTAAAACACAAAAACAAATACATTTAAAAGAATACTAAAATCCTAACAAGTGAACACTTGTAGTAAAGACCCATTTATCCACCTGGATAAGCCTATCAGAACAAAAAGTTCTTTAATGGTTTCTTGAAAGTACAGATAGTGGACACTTGTCATATCTTAACTGGAATGCTATTTGATAGAGCAGGGGCAGCCACACTATTATTTACTCAATCTGTACACTACATCCATAGATCTTTGGGTGTTTCACAACATAAAAAACAAGATTAAATACACAAAATACATTTTTAAAATGAACAAAAATAGAACAAACCAATAACCCCCCTCCCCTCCTTCAGATCGTATAAATCTTTCATCTTTTAATATTTACAAGTGTGTAAATATGATAACTGTTTTACAAAAGGAAATTCTCTCAGATGTCTTTTGTCTAGTTGGCTTTTGTTAGTTTTTAAAATCTAAAAATAAGGTTGGTTATTTCTTCATTCCATAATTGCTACAGTACCATTTCCACATACTTATACTAACAAGGAGGAAGGAGCAACACATGTTGGAGGATACTATTTAGGTATTTATTTTATTACTACTGTTTTTCATGTTTTTCAGGTACGAAAATGTTGTGTTCCATTTCCAGCTCCTGAGTTTCTCCTCAGCATCTCTCAGTGCTAGGAAAACTCTAACCTGCCCTTCCAATGCATTTGCTGTTGTAAAGGCAGTACACAATAGGTAAAAACAGGAAAAATCAAACCTACTACTACCACAAACCAATATAGCAGCAGCAGCAGCAATGTTGCTAAAAAGGCTGACATAGCAGATAAAAGTAATCTAAAACAAGGGTTTGCCACATTAAATTCATTAATCAGGTATGTCAAATGCCTGCAGAATAGAAGCATTCTGATGGGACAGTAAGATGAGGCCAGAAAGATTGCATGAATAAGATGTAATATGGTACAGCCAAACAGATGGTGTCATGAGAATGATACACTGAAGGTCGTTTGAGGGAAGGCCTATTTCCTTTCTGTCAGTTGGAAAGGAGTGGGGCAAGGGGAAAACCACTCAGACCCGTGCTGTCTAGGAACAACACAAGCAGAAGTGTGGATGAGCCCTATGTTGCTTTCCTTACCAAAGGTCATAAGAGATCTCCAAGTTGCTCAAGGGAATTCAGTTTTTAGGAGTGAAGTCTTTGCATGTGTTCAACACACTGCATTTACATTTTCAACTCTGTTTTAAACAGATGTTACATACTTTTCACTAACTGTTTCCAACTGCAATACAGTTCTGGTGTACCTGAAAGTCATTTTAGGATGGACAACATGCCTAAAGGGGTGGGTGGGTGTAAAGGTGTCCTGTAGTGTTTTTGTTTACTCCAGAGGTATTGCTAGCACCAAATCTGTCAATTATTTTCCATGTCTAGTAAGGAAAGGGTTTTTTTAAAAATGGCATAAAATGAGGTATATACAGTGGTGCCCCGCAAGACGAACGCCTCGCAAGACGGAAAACCCGCTAGACGAAAGGGTTTTCCGTTTTGGAGGCGCTTCGTAAAACGAATTTCCCTATGGTCTTGCGAGTTCCTGCGGGTTCCCCCCCTTTTTTCCCCTTTTCCTAAGCCGCTTATCAGCTGTTCCGCTGATAAGCCGCTTAACAGCTGATCGCTAAAAGCCGCTAAACTGCTAATAGCGCTAATCCGCTAAGCTCTCAATGGGCTTGCTTCGCAAGACGAAAAATCCGCTATACGAAGAGCCTCACGGAACGGATTAATTTCGTCTTGCGAGGCACCACTGTAATTGCTGCATTAGAATGTTCAATGTAGAAGTGAACTATACTCAACCAGCAGGAACTCAACATTTTATATTACCATTTGCTGGGTAATTTTCTTACTGAAAAGAGAAAAACTCACATAAATAATCCAAGGTATTTAGTTCATTTTTATTTGTGATCCTTTAGAGTTCAAGCTGTACAGATGGAAATAACTGTGCATTTGCTTGTTTTTCATTTATTCAGTAGTAGAACCACCTGAGCAGCATGTGAGAAGTAAACATTTAGAGAACTTTAAGAGTATGAGAAGCAGTGTTTTCGCTATCTGCCAAATCCTTCTACCATCTATTTATGTAAAGAGTGTAGTTGAAACTACACTCATCATCATCAACTTTACCCAGTTATTTCATAGGCTTTGTATACAGAAAATTTTCAAAAGTCATCCAGTGGACCATATACATATCTATGCTATACACGCTCTTTAATATATTGATTTTCTAGGATTGTCTTTATTTTTAAAAATCAGTGTTGTATTAAATGAAACATGGTTTACAAAACATCAGTTGTATTCACATAAGAAACCATCCAATGAAATAAACAGTCTGAAGTGGACTGTTTTTTGTTGCTACATAGTAAGGCTATATGCTCTTAATCCTGCTTGTCAAAAATGGCTACAAAATGGTTCATATCGGACAATGCATGTGGTGGTAAGCACTGTGCACAAATGAAAGAAAGTACAAGCCCTCCCTTAATTTTACAAATGGAGAGACACACATGCAGAAGGGACTAAAAGAAAAAGGTAGAGGAAGAAAAGGGTAGAGGAAAATCAACAGTTTGATACTGCCAGAATGAAGACACCTAGGATCACTGGCCTTCCCTTGTGAATATTCTGGCTGGAATAGAACCTGTGAAACTAACTCAATGGTCCTTAGTGCTCTGGTAAGAGAGGGAAGTCAGCGTCATCTTCTTCATACAACTGCAGTCACAGGTCCTCCTAGTTGGTGTAGAGTTCTTTCCATTAGGGAGATGGAAAGAAAATATGGCTGATGGCTAGGGCCAGGCTAGTCCTCCCTTTGCCATGATACTCTGGGATGGAGGGGGTACAACCTCCCAGTGGTCCTCACTCTTCTGGCTAGTGATAGAGGGCAAAGCACACTTACACTTGCAATTGAAGTCAACCATATGTTACATTCTCCAATGCTTTTAATTCTAAAAGAGCAAGGTTACACCCTCACCATAAAGCACTCATATCAATTTAACAGCCATGACTTCCTGCAAAGAATCCTAGGAAATGTAGTTTGTTTTAGGGTGTTGACCTCACAGACCTGCAATTACCAGCACCCTGAGCAAACTTCAGTTCCCAGGATTTTCCATTACCCTTATAACAGTATAAGAGCTTTAAATGTAAGTTGTGGATGTGACCTAAGTTTCTAGCCCATATATTTTGAAGGTAAGTTTTAATGTGGTGGGCAATGCCTGATAAAAATCCATGATTCCTGAATGCTTGCCATATTAAATTTTCAGTGGAGCATGAATGCTTAACAAAATGTATTATGAAAAGTAGAAGTAGATTCACGCAACTTGTACATGTCACAAATTTTACTGTTTGCTATAAAACTGAACATCCAGAACACAGCCAGTAGTGTTTATAGCAACATGTTTAATAAGAGAAAATAAATTATGTTGCTTTTCAAGAAGTTTACTTTGTTGTTGTTTAGTCATTTAGTCGTGTCCGACTCTTCGTGACCCCATGAACCAGAGCACGCCAGGCACTCCTGTCTTCCACAAGTTTACTTTATGACTGCTTATTAAAGAATTTCTTTACTCCCACTTTCTCTTCAGCCAGTAACCACTTACCGGTAAGTGGCTTTGTGACCAGAATTTCTTTATTATTGGCAGATTAGTTTCCATATAAAACAAAATGTCATGTATGTTAATTTCTCTATCAGAAAACAGTAATTCACAAAAACAAAGGGCTTCTGATTTAAGCATCATTTCAATCAGGGCAGCTAAGCACTCATCATGAACTACATTTTGGTTCGGTATTTATTTACAAAAGCATTTCTATTTTTGAGGGCAGCAAAATATTCTGCCTTTCTACCATCTGGTCTATGAGGCAGCTTACAAACAAAGCAATATAAAACATCAGTAGAATTCTAACCATTTCCCAAGTAACAGCTGTGTTAGTCTTTTGTGGTTCTGGCATAAGTATTTGTTGTCTTTAGTCCACCTCATCAAACATATGAAGTGTTACTCCAAGTTACAGGTAGATACACACATATTTACACGCATATACCCCATTGAGAGTGACTGTAAAAACTAAGGTCAAAGGAAAATGAAATGCAGAAAAAAATAGACAAGTGATCATTACATACTTGACAGTGGTAATTCACAAAGTGTACTTGATGACAGAAATTCTGGCACTGGAAAGCTAATCTGCCTCTGAAGTCCCTTTGCTTTAGGATGGGCACTTTGAGGTCATTTACAGAAATACCCCCCCCCCAATGGCTTTTGAATACTGTCATTTCTGCTGTCAGATTTGTGTTCACTTATTCTTTTGCACAGAGATGGGCTTTTCCTCTGTAGAATGCAGAAGGGCACTGAGGGTAGATTTTTCAGTTTGTTTATTAAAAGATTTCTATTCCACTTTTCATTTACAGAAAGAAATACCAAAGCAGCTCACACAATAATAAAATGCAACAAATCCAATAAAAATAATCAGTACAATCATACCAATGACCAGTATTAGTAATATTAAGGGTCAGGGAAAAGATGAAAAGATATGTCTTCAAATCAGTGGCAGAAACACCCCAAGGTTGGTATTTCCCTGATTTCAGTGGGAAGAGCATTTCATGTGGTAGGTGCCACAAAGGAGAAGGATTTCCTTGCACAACCAGCAATTGGATCTCTGTGGTTCATGGTAAAATCAGGAGGGTTCCATCTGCAAACTGCAGTGAGTGACTATACTGCAGTAACTGCAAGTCTGTACAGGAGAATGGAGTCCCTCATATATCATAATGAGAGATAAGCAGGTGAATCCTAACAAGTTCAATATTTTGTTTTTTAAAAGTCAAAATATGTAGAAAGTCTGACCAAACAATATTAATTGCCATTAAGCTTAAAAGTCAAAATATGTAGATAGTCTGACCAATCAATATTAATTTCCATTAAGCTTAATAAGCAGCAAAGTCTTCACACTGTACTGAAAACACCACAACCTTGACACCACACATACACATCCCTGGGAAGAGCTCCCTACCTGAGTTGCCATGTAGTTACCATGTAGTAATGTTCACCCCCAACCGCTTGCCCCTCCCGTCTCCTGTCTCTGCTCTCCGGCCAGACTAGGACGCCCAGGGCAAGGTTGGCGGGCTAATTACTTTTTCCAAAACAGAACAAACACGACCCGGTAGGGCTGCCACCACTCCCTCTTGTCCAGGGGACCCAGAATCACAACCCAGGGAGAAGGCTGTGACCCGTTTAACCTGGCTGTCCCCCTGTTCCGCAAGCTGCATCCACAGACTTGCAGATTTGTGAGTGTCTGGAGGCGGTTGGAGGATGGATGGCGGCTAACAGATTGAGGTTGAATCCTGACAAGACAGAAGTACTGTTTCTGGGGGACAGGAGGCGGGCAGGTGTGGAGGATTCCCTGGTCCTGAATGGGGTAACTGTGCCCCTGAAGGACCAGGTGCTCAGCCTGGGAGTCATTTTGGACTCACAGCTGTCCATGGAGGCACAGGTCAAATCTGTGTCCAGGGCAGCTGTTTACCAGCTCCATCTGGTACGCAGGCTGAGACCCTATCTGCCTGCGGACTGTCTCGCCAGAGTGGTGCATGCTCTGGTTATCTCCCGCTTGGACTACTGCAATGCACTCTACGTGGGGCTACCTTTGAAGGTGACTCGGAAACTACAACTAATCCAGAATGCGGCAGCTAGACTGGTGACTGGGAGCGGCCGCCGAGACCATATAACACCGGTCTTGAAAGACCTACATTGGCTCCCAGTATGTTTCCGAGCACAATTCAAAGTGTTGGTGCTGACCTTTAAAGCCCTAAACGGCCTCGGTCCAGTATACCTGAAGGAGCGTCTCCACCCCCATCATTCTGCCCGGACGCTGAGGTCCAGCGCCGAGGGCCTTCTGGCAGTTCCCTCATTGCGAGAAGCAAAGCTACAGGGAACCAGGCAGAGGGCCTTCTCGGTAGTGGCGCCCACCCTGTGGAACGCCCTTCCAGCAGATGTCAAAGCGATAAACAACTACCTGACATTCAGAAGACATCTTAAGGCAGCCCTGTTCAGGGAAGTTTTTAACGTGTGATTTTACTGTATTTTTGGTTTTTATGGAAGCCGCCCAGAGTGGCTGGGAAGGCCCAGCCAGGTGGGAGGGATATAAATAATAAATTATTATTATTATTATTGCCACTACTAAAAAGACACCCTCCCTGATCACGTGCCAACTTGAATAAAATATTGAGGGGGGCCAGGTAAGCCCCACCCTGCATAATTGATCACATGACATGGCACATGCACACCATTTGAATGGCAATTCCAATCAACCTTCAGGGGCCCGCCTACCTCAAATATTTTATGGGGGGGGGGGGCTAAAGGGACCTCAGCCCGTAGGTCATGGTACCTATGTCCCTGATAGTTACTCGTCTCACTTCATTTGAGAGAAATATTGACTATGAGCAACCTGACTGGATTTAATCAGTGCATTATTGACCCTAGGCAACTGCCCAGTAAAGCTGAAGAATCATGTCATTAAGATGGAAGACATAAACGGAAATGTGTACCATAGGCTTATTGGGGCTGATCTCACTCTGATGATTCTTGTACTGTAAATATTATCACCCTGGAGACAGTGTGGATCCTGGAAGGACCCTACAACAAGTAAGCTGCTAAGAACAGTTCCACAGGTTCACCTTCTTGAACCTCCCAGCAACATCCATAGTCAATGGTATCAAATTCGACTGAAAGATTGGAGGAGGGGGAATCAACATTCATGGTATCCAGATCTCTACAACAGCATAGGTCATCTACCAGGGTAACCACAGTACCGAAACTCAGCCTGAAGCTGAAAGGAAAGGCCAACAACTTTGTTAAGTGACAGGTGTCCTTTCATTTGTCATCACTGACCTCTCTATTGGTCATTTCAAGAGGTCAAGATTTAATGAGTCTACAGATTGAAGTCTGCTCATCTGTACAAGTTGTAAATCTTAAAGAAAGAGGCAGTATGAGATGTTACATTTATTTCAGTCACAGAATATTATTTTGGACATTAATCACAATTTCTAATATTACAAAACCTGGATCATTACCGTATTTTTTGCACCATAACACTCACTTTTTCCCTCCTAAAAAGGGGAAATGTCTGTGCGTGTTATGGAGGGAATGCCTACAGGTGGCATGCCTACGGATTTTCCTCCTCTAAAAACTACATGCGTGTTATGGTCGGGTGCGTGTTATAGAGCGAAAAATACGGTACTTATTCCTTATTTATTATGTTAACTGTCCATAAACAAAATTCTGAACTGGAGAATTTACTGCAGAATCGAATCATCACTATTTATATTTAGCTTTAGTTCAGAATTTCAAATCAAATGAGTGAACAATATTTTTAGAGATATTTGCAGGAAATTCTGCAGTTAACATTACAATCCTAGCAAATATTTTCAGATCATTTTGTGCACATGATTAATACATTGTTTTGTACCATCTATATATCTAGCACCAAGTTTTCAAAACAATTCAAAAATTAGTAAGATCATGATTCCATTCCTAGAAGCCAGACAATATTGCTTTTGTTACCCCAGCTCTAAAATGAGCTTTTGATAAAGTGGCTAATTTGCTTTAGATGAATTACAACAAAGCTTCTTTGCCCTTTGAGAATATTAACTGAATGAATAATAATCCATCTATATGGCGCTCAACAGTGTTCAACACACTTCAGGTACATTTTTTCTTGTCATAATACTTTAAAAATCCATGAATGTATGTCAGTACTATCTACATATTACGGAAGTGAAGGATGGAGAACTGAGAGAGGCAGCAAATGACACCACCAGTGCAAGTCAATGCCTTTGAAAAAAGGAGGTTTTTAAAATTTTGTGCGACAGAGAAATTTCAACTTATGAAAGTTGCTTATTTCATTCTGTTGCAATTTCAGAGTTTTGTATGATCTTAATCTGTACATAACATTGTGTGAAGAAACATCATGTCACACTGCCCCCCTTGCATCAATGAAAACCCATTTAGATTCCACAACATCTTGTCAGGAACAGCACACGTTTTTAAAAGTGAAAATTGATTATTAAGTTTCACACTGAGCCACCTTAAAAGCAAAAGCAGAGACGTCTACATTATTTAGAGAAAGGTATTTCCTTAGTCAGTGGCATTTCCTTAGTCACTGGCTCCTCCGTGATTCTCAAAGCCTTTGATCACAGTTTTCATGCTGTTTCGTCAGACCTCAGGAATACAAGTGTAACAGCTGGCATATGCAATTCACTAGTCCTTATTTATTTACAAGGAGTGGTTAAACATCAGCTAGTAGCAACTGACTTGCTGCCCATCAATTTTAACTGCTAACCCCCGGGTTCATTTCTTCACTCTTTTGAGAACTGTAAAATCTCTCAATGCACATACATGTACAATTGACACTAATACATTCTCTCACACAGGGATGTGGGTTTGGGATTTTTAAAAAGTTGCTGTGCATTAAACGTTGAAAGGGAGACTGGAAAATCAGGGAAATGTAAATTTAAGCAGATTTTAGATGTTTAATAGACACTACCAACTACCAAATTATACCTAGGAAATATAGCACCTTTGGGGTTTGTTACCCTACGCCCCCACCTTTTCACAGGCTCAATCAAGTCGGCCAAGCATGTAAACTGATCCTGTCGCCAGCAAAAGCATTTCCTTTCACTGTGGTCAGCCAAAAACAGAGAAGAAAATGGAAATGACTTGAAGTTATGGCACCAAAAAGACCAGACAAGCAAGGAAATAATCAACTCCACATGAGTCACTTCTAGCCCATCACAAAGAAAAAGGCCTATGACTAACCCCAGGAAAGGTCATCGAGACCATGGGGGTCACATGAAGAAAAAGGCAATAGTGAGAGGGTGCCAGCTGCAATAAGAATCAGTGTGTTCCTAATTACATTCAGAAAAGAAGGGATTCAGCTCAAATAATGTTTTGATTTAGTCACAACCTAATGTAAAAGGCAGGAACTACAACTTATATTTTTGTGTATTACTAGATTAAAAGAAGCCAGGCCTCCAACATGCCTGCGGACAAGAAACTTGCAAAAGTGATTTGAAAAGTCAGATCTAGAAGTACTTTGTTTGGGAAGAGAGAAGTTAGTTGGTTGGTTTCCAAGGTTCAGTCCTTCAACTAAATTTGCATTTTCAATATTTGCACTAGCCTTTCACAAATCTATGATACTGAATGGAACAAATAATTTACCAGAAGTTTTTCAAACCAAGAATGAAGGCAGGATATGTGTGCACACACCTAAATTTTCTAAATTTAGGACAAAAATACAATGTGTGTAACAAGCTAATTTGAATTAAACTTTAGAATCATAATATTATTTCAAAAGTTTAACATTTTTAACCATTTCAGGAGAATTTTTTGTTATTCATTATTTTTGACACAGATATGTTACAAGCCAGGCTTTAATTTATCAGAAATTTGGAGATGGCATCGCTTATTTATTCCTAGGTGTGTAACCTGATCTCTGAAGCACCTGGGAGGGACTTATTTAGCCTGCAGTCTCCATCTTGTAACTGAGTCTACAAGCTGTCCTCTTGGTCTCATCTCTGTGTAAACATCTTATTTGTATGCTGAGTTCTGGGGAACTCAAAAGTATGCTACACTTTTGTGACATTTTGGATGGTCCCAATGAAGATATTAGAAAACTAGTGGAGAAATTGCCATATTTTACTTGTGTATCAGCGTGCCTAACTTTGCCTTTTTTCTTATTATTGTATATCATCTTTAGTAAGCAAATAGAATGGCAATTAAGAATTTTTTTAAAAAAATTGTTCTAAAATTGCTAGACCAAACAGAAGACAGTCCTCAAGCCTGCTGTCTTTTTCCACAACTGCCATCTTTCATCTATTACTGTTAGGGTAGCTCTTCCAACACCTTGCTTGGGGCAAATTAAGAGCTGTATGCCCTGAAGGAAGGCAGAAGTGAAGAAGCCCAAGGTAGGAGGCTCATTATCAGCTCTTGAAGGGACCACCACTTGGTCTAAGAAGAAAATGTTCCATACTTTGTACCATTTGTTTGTTTTAGTATTTTAAAAATGCAAATAACATTGGAATGCCTTGGAAGAAAGCTAGTACTGCGTATCAGTATAACAGTGTTAGAAACTGAGATATGAAAGCTAGAAGCTAAATGGCACCTTAAACCTAGGTTATGAGCGCAACAATGGACTGTCAAGGCACTTTTTTAATAACAAGAATCCTTCTTCCTACCCGCCCGCCCCCCTAATGTTCTTAAGAGGGTCTCTTCTCCAGTCTTCAGAGAGTAGCTGGAAGTGGGGAGGCAGAAAAAGGTCCTCCTTTCCTTCCACTATGAAGTTTTAATCTGAAATCTTTGGCGCAGTACTGCGCCCAGTCCTCAGAAACTGCTCGCGCAAATGAAATTCCCTGTTGCAAAATGTGCCTAGAACAATGGGCATTTCAAACTCTGCAGTGAAATCAATAAATAAGAATGTATAAAAAGTGGTAGTTTCAATGCAGGCTGCAGTCATAAGCTTTTATGAAAACCCATTTAATTAATAAATTTATTATAGGTATGTTTAGTAACAGCTATGAATTAACTAATTGGTTTATTATCCCTCTCTCATCTTCCTAAAATAAATTAATATAGCATGGTTTAAATCTGAACAGACAAATATATGGATGTCCACTCAGAAGTAAGTCTCACTAAGTTCAATGGGCTGACAGCAACTGAGTTTCTGTTGTCTGGCTATGCACATCTTACTCCCTTCACCCCCCCCCCCAACTTCTGGATTTGGGTCATTTTACATTCCAAGAGCAGAAAGGGTGGAGTTAGGTACAGCAACTAAATCTGAGGTGTGTGATATCCCTTATATTATTCATGATAAATATGGACACTTGACACGGAAAAGGCAACCAGATGAATACAAATCTCCATGGGCCACAAGGGGGAAGGGGATTAAATGAATGCCTTTTCAAAATGATATGGAAAGGCAGGAATGTGGAAAATTTCCTCATCAAAATCCAATACCATCTGCTGTAGGTCACTGTAACACTCTGAACGCAACCATTAAGAACATATGTTTAAGCAAGCTTTATGCTACTGTGCGCACAAGTACTACCTGAGAGATAAATTAGACAGAAAGAAAGTGACTTGCTAAAATCATGCAGAGAGATCCGATAGTTATTCAGGCATTTGAACCTGCTCACCTTGGGCAACTAGATGGCTTGTATGTGACACCAATATGAAATGCTTTAATTGTTTGTTTTGAACATTTGTATACCACTGTTCTTTAAACAGTTTACAACAGTTATACATAAAAAGTACACAAAATTACAGTTTAAAAAAACCCAGAGAACAGCAAACTATTACAGAAAGATGTACTGTATGTGTAATTGCCAGCATAAGCCTCATGGAATTGAAAAAAATTCAGCAAGCATTTAAAACAGGGGTCAGCAACCTTTTTCAGCCGTGGGCCAGTCCACGGTCCCTCAGACCTTGTGGGGCGCCAGACATTTTTTGGGGGGATGAACGAATTCCTATGCCCCACAAATAACCCAGAGATGCATTTTAAATAAAATTTAAATAAATTACACTCTACTCATGTAAAAGCACGCTGATTCCCGGACCGTCCACAGGCCGGATTAAGAAGGCAATTGGGCCACATCCGGTCTTAGGTTGCCTACCCCTGATTTAAAAGCTGAAAAAGAAGGTACCTCTACTGGTAGTGTATTCCACAAGTATTCCAGGGACACAAAAGGCTTCTTGTTACTATCAAATGAGCCTCGTCCACTTAGGAAACAACTAATGATGC
Source organism: Podarcis cretensis (assembly GCF_951804945.1). Lineage (NCBI taxonomy): Eukaryota > Metazoa > Chordata > Lepidosauria > Squamata > Lacertidae > Podarcis > Podarcis cretensis. Next base: position 32,786,768 of record NC_137185.1, on the reverse strand, counting down.
CACTGCTGATTACCTCAGGGTTCAGTCTGGAATGTAAGGGTTCAAGTGGTCCCTAAGATAAATTAATACAAGGACCCAGAACCTGACTTAGTAGCAGATTGGCAGCAATGCTAATGTTTTAATTATGTTGTCACATGCTGTCAGCCATATCCCCGGCTGGAGCTTCCACACAAGACCCAAGGGCAGCCCCACATAGAGCACATTGTAGTAATCTAGCCTAGAAATTACAAATGCATGGACTATAGTGGTTATGCTATCCCTGTTCAGGAACAAATATGCCTATTTTCATTTGTTAAACGTGAGATATCTATATAACCCAGCAACAACGTTATGCCTTCATTTATGCTCTGAATTAAAGTTGATGAGCAACAAACTCGCTTCCAAGTTTATTTCACTGTTCTAAAACAAGGAAGGAATCAAGCAGTCAACACTCCATTTATACATATTAAAGGTAAAGGTACCCCTGCCCATACGGGCCAGTCTTGACAGACTCTGGGGTTGTGCGCCCATCTCACTTAAGAGGCCAGGGGCCAGCGCTGTCCGGAGACACTTCCGGGTCACGTGGCCAGCGTGACATCGCTGCTCTGGCGAGCCAGAGCTGCACACGGAAACGCCGTTTACCTTCCCGCTGGTAAGCGGTCCCTATTTATCTACTTGCACCCGGAGGTGCTTTCGAACTGCTAGGTTGGCAGGCGCTGGGACCGAGCAGCGGGAGCGCACCCCGCCGCAGGGATTCGAACCGCGACCTTTCGATCGGCAAGCCCTAGGCGCTGAGGCTTTAACCCACAGCGCCACCTGCGTCCCTTTATACATATTACAAATATGATATTGACCACCCTGCCCCAAATTTGGAAATCACTGTGCATGTAATAATCATACATATCAAGGTGTACTGCTCTGATTATGTGACTCCCAACCCCAAGACACTTGTTGGTCCCACTCTTTATTGGCATTTCAACATCTTGTAAAAAAAAACAACCTGCTATTTTTTTCATGCCTTTGCTATTGTGATTATATGTCCCTCCTACTAGTGTCTGATGGTGACCATATGTTGCTTTAAAGCTTACTTTGTTGCTGTAACTTCATTCCTAACCTTGTTTGATTTTAATAGTATATTAATATTTACCACTTTGAGAACCTTCAGTTCTCAAAGTGGTAAATATAAATTTAAATTAAAAACAGAGTCAGGCACTAAAGATAAACCAAACTCTAGAGATAAAGGGTGTACCAAGCACTTTTTACAACCTTGAATCACAGATGTGCACTAGTAAAATTTTTTTTCTAGATTCTACAAGTCACAACACTTTCCTGGAAAAAGTTTTAATTTAAAGCAACAGGTAAAGTGTTCCACTGATTCACTATGACTAGACTAGGGTGTTTTGTTTTTCGAGTCAAGTTTCAGCATGAGCTAGTAGGAACAAAAATATGCCAACTTGCCACAAAGCACCATTTCATGTTTCATCAAACACCACAACCATTTGAAGGAACTCTTGAACTTTTCCAGGGAGTCTATTTCACAGAAACTTAGAATCATAGAACTGTAGAGTTGGAAGGGACCATGTGGGACACCTAGTCCAACCCCCTGCGATGCAGGAATCTTTTATCCAATGCAGGAATCTTTTACCCAACGTAGGTCTCAAAGCTACAATCCTGAGACAAATTCTCTGTGGTCAAGTTACTGTGAAACAAAATACAATGGTGGCTTATTTCTGCAAGTATTAAATTCACATAAATCCATCTACTACTGAAACTGAAAGTCACTATGAAAATCTTGTGTCTTGCAACATGAACCAGGCTTATTATAGCTCAAGAGAAGAAGGCTACAAACAACTGCTACAACACTAAATACAAAAGGACAGAACCAAATGCAAAAGAGCAGAGAAAGAGGGAAACCTCAAAATAGTACAGGGTAAAGGAGAGAACTCAAGTAAAACAGTAAACTGTCCAATGAGCATCAATATAAACCCCCCTCAGAGGCATTATAATTCACCTTAAACTAAATTTACACCCCCAAGGAACGTTTCAATAAAATAATGTAGTAAATTGTCCATTTACTCTTTTATGAGTTCACTACATTTTTCCAGTCCCATTTTGAGACTTTCTTTCTTTATGCCATACAGAATGGTAACAGAAAACTTTGAAGAGTTTTTTGCAACCCTTAAAAAAATATTGATTTAACTTAGAAATTATAACCATTGATTATGACCACCGACCAATGAATACATATTTTAATGTATTTCCTTGCTCCTGACTTTTCAACATTTCTATTACAGTTTAATTCTTGGAAACTATAAAGGCTAAGAAAAGTTGGGCAACTCATCATTGTAAGACTCTGTGGGTCACATAGCTAAAAAAACTGTACACATTTTGCTGACATGTTGCCAACATGATTACACAGCTGTGTAAGAAATTCTAATCATGGTGTGATGCCTAGAGAGAAATACTTTTCTCCTCTGAAAAACCAAAAAGATGTACATGTTTCGAAGCTACATAGCGGCCACCACCCATTTATCTGAGCCACACTTCAAATGGTAAGCCTTTTACATTTTGCCTTGAGGTCTATAAATTTTCATTCTTGAACTCAACTCATAGGTCAACTAAATTACACATCTGCAAGCTATAGAAGGAATAGGGTAGTGCAGGATTTCAACTGTTTTAATTATTCAATTGTTATAACGAGACACACAAAAAAGCAGCTTTGTTCTAAAACTTGGCATGCATATGGCCCTGACTATGTAATGCACACTAAACCATGTCGAACACATCTGGTTCTTAGGTATGGCCAATGACAGTCTAATGGAACTTGCACATGGAATACAGATGCGGCCTAGAGATATAATAGAACCATCTACCCTCTGACCTAGAAGCATGATTCTCTGTATATTATTCCACATTCCAAAACATTCTGACTAAAGTATGTCACAAGAATGGAGTAGAACACACAAGGTATGCCATGCCAGAAGTGCATTAACAACCCAGTAACAGTCCACACATCTCAATAAAGCAAATCAAGCACGGCAGTACAGGTAACTTGCAACTTGTGTGCATTTAACTTGCACACATCCAGCTTTATGTGCTTGGCTAAAAAATAAATGAGTGGACGGAAATGGAATAGGTGTCTAAGGGAAAAGGCTTTGGCAATCTTACACACTCACTCAACCCAATGTGTTTTGACTATATGCGATTTTGGCTTTATGCGCTGTCCCTGGAGCGTAGCCCCTGCGTAAGTGGAGAGTTGCCTGTACAGAAGAAGAAACCCAAGAAGACTGTTCATGCATTTTCAGTAAGGAAATTCTTTTAGCTTTACAGTGCCATACTCCATTCACTAGTGTAAGCAATCAGTAGTAAGATACTTTGCATTCGAAAAGAAAGCAAGCTACTAACATGTACAACAAGAACTAGGTTTGAATTCAAATACGATCTCTCAAGTAGTCTCAAATTCAATCGCATGGAGAGAAAAGTAAGATGAGCCAACGTAGAGGCCTGAAGACCTATTAATTAGGTTTGAAAGAGTAGAAAAATGACATTAAAGATCATCCAGATATGATGAAGGAAGACCTAGAGAACAAGTGTAGAAACCTGACATTTCATTCCATCACAATGCTCAGATGCTTCAACACTGTTCTTTTGGGAAATTCCATAACTTAAATGACAGGAAGAGACACACACATAAGAATGTAAAAAGAGACTGCTGGATCAGGCCAGTGGCCCATCTACTTCAGCAGCCTGTTCTCACACTGACCAACCAGATGTGTATGGAAAACCCACAAGCAGGATCTGAGCACAACATCACTCTCCCCTCCTGTGGTTTCCAACTTTGGAGGCAGAACATATCCATCAGGGTTATTATTATTTATTATTATTGCTTACATTTATATACCACCTTTATCTTCCAAGGATCTCAAGGTGGTGTACATGGTTCTCTCCCTCCCCCCATATCATCCTCACAACAATCCTGTGAGGTAGGTTAGGCTAAGGTAGATCATCCAGTGAGTTTCATGGCTGAGTAGGGATTCAAACCCTGCTCTCCCAGGTCCTGATGCAACACTCTAACCATTACACCACTGTTTAGCATCCATTTTGGCTAAAGAATGATTGTGTTCTGCTATTAAGTATCCACCAGTCATTAAGCACTTGTACAAAGGTATCTGAACTCTACTCTAAAATAACTAATAACTTAATTTTCAACTGTACTTACACTGACATTGTCAAGAAACTATGGCAACTCTATAAAATACAGGCCAAAAGTAAGCCAGCTTATCAAGTCTTATTTTCTGTTGCAACTTGTACTATAGATACTATTTGTGATCCATAAAAGGAACATATATCTATTAAATCCACACCTGCAGCTACAATTTATAGCCACCCAGTCATCTACTACTGTCTTACATCATAGGTAATTAGAATTCACTGAATTCATGGCCACAGGGAAAATACAAGTCCCATGAATGGGAACACAAAGCAAACACGAGTTCCACAGAATTTCAACCAGCATATGGTAGAGACGAATTAAATCTGACTCAATACAGAGTAAGAAAGGAGCAACTGTTAAGTTTTGACTTCATGTTATTTATTCTATACTTCACTGACATTTTCACCAAACTCAGTCTTGCTTGCATTTTGTTGGCATATATACTAGATTCAAATGAAGTAGTGGGCCACACTTTTTAACCTCCTGTAATTCTTTCAGGTTTTGGGAAACCAAAACCCAATGCAAATTTCCAGGTAACTCAGAAGATTCCATGAGGAAATCAAGCTTTAATGTTTCAAAATGTATCTCAACAGCTTCATCAGATCATAGAACAGCAGATTTACAACAGTATCATTTCAGTATTCCTTCAACAATGCAGCAGTCTTATTAGAAAGATTTCTTGGATTGAAGGCTACAGCTATTCTACAATTTACATGGTATCAACATTGTTTGTACAGCCCCTGATTTATGTGATATAATGGCAGAAATAAATCCACTTACTGGTAGGCAAGTCTTGCACCAGCAGTCAAATGCTTTATAACTTCTGTGATTGCTAAATGGGGATTTGAAGAATTAAATTAAGGATTTGTGATTATTTGCTTTTTAATAATTTCTAATATTGTATCCTCAGGTATTCAAGCAACAACTTGAGTGTTATATTTAGAACATTTTATTTAGATTGTTTTATTTAGAACATAGGCAAAAAACAAAGTCTTGCGGCATCTTTAAAATTAATTTATTATGGCACATGCTTTCAAGGACTAACGTCCACTTTATCAGATGCATGGAATATGATGCTGAATGAGTAGCTACAATGAGGAGCTGGGCATGTTTAGCCTGGAGAAGAGGAGGTTAAGGGGTGATATGATAGCCATGTTCAAATATATAAAAGGATGTCACATAGAGGAGGGAGAAAGGTTGTTTTCTGCTGCTCCAGAGAAGCGGACACGGAGCAATGACTCCAAACTACAAGAAAGAAGATTCCACCTAAACATTAGGAAGAACTTCCTCACAGTAAGAGCTGTTTGACAGTGAAATTTGCTGCCAAGGAGTGTGGTGGAGTCTCCTTCTTTGGAGGTCTTTAAGCAGAGGCTTGACAACCATATGTCAGGAGTGCTCTGATGGTGTTTCCTGCTTGGCAGGGGGTTGGACTCGATGGCCCTTGTGGTCTCTTCCAACTCTATGATTCTATGATTCTATATAGTACACATGACTATAGAGAAAGAGACAAAACATTAGCTGTCAGATGAGCAGAAAATGAAATGTAAGAAAGGCAGATGGTGAAAAATGTATTAACACTTAACTGTATGTAAAAGAATTACAATGAGCAACATTGCTTTGTGAACAGTAACATACACATCCTGGCATTGCAAGTTAATCAACACCTCTCTTTGTTCAAGAACGGTCAACTTAAGGTCAGTAACAGAGTATTCTGTGGTGGTGAAATGTTCTCCAATGGGATATGGTCCTTTTTGATGTATTATTTGTGTTTTCTCTCTCTTTCTTTGCATTAAGGCTACTGACCTGTTTGCCCTTTGCTGTATAGAATGCAGAAGGCCGTTACTGGCAATGATGCTGTATGTCATATTGGAAGACAAGCAGGTGAATAAACCCTTGATATTGTGGTTAACATTATTAGGTTCTTTAATATCTATTTTATTGCATCTGTATCTGGGCTTGTTGCAGTGTCTGATCCTTGCATTTGTGCCTCTGTTATGTGAGCTACTAGCAATGGTGAGCAGCTGATTCAGGTTAGGGGGACTGCCGGTGAATCAAGACATGCCTACTGCCAAACTGCAAAATATAGTTGTAATGGATGATGGGTTGGAATAGTCTTAGCTGGGAGGTATAAGGGGCAAAAAAGTGGTGTTCTGACACCTTCTCCATATCTGTCCAGTACAGGACAGGGTTTCATAGAATGCTGGAAGAAGGAAGTTCCATAGGCAGGATCACCTCACCTCCTCTAACATGCCCTCACAGGGAGCACGATCAGGAGGCTGACACTGGATTCCAAGACTTATTCTTCTAATAGTTCAATTTAGGACCCTAGAGGGCCACACCCAATGCATTGGCTGGTACAGAATACACAAATGTGCCCACAGTTACGAAATAGTAGACTGAGAGAAAATTTCTCCTCACTTTTCCTGATACATGGTCTCCATCATCCATGTTTATCTCCCATATCTGTCTGCCCAACTTATTCCATCACCCTCCCTTACTGATATGTCAGCTGACTGCATCATGCTTTCTCTTGTGCCAACATCATGCTTCCTGCATATATGCTGTGAGGGGTGAGGAGAGTATGTTCACTGCCTATACTGCCAACAAAGGGCTCAGGTAGGAAGACAGGGATGACGATCACCACTTCTCTTCCCTCACACTCAACAAACTTGCAGAATCAGAACCCACAACCTGCTGCTTTCTCACGTCTAAGATCACATACATTTCCTGCTTGGTTATGACTGCCTTAGAGATGCCCAGACCTCATTGGACTTGTCATAAAATCACAACCCCATTGTTGAAGCAGTGAGGTACGTAAACCCTCAATGCACTGTGCATCTCTGCCTCACATGCATCCTCAATGCCCAGATTAGCTAGACTCCACCCCTGATTTTTCAGAACAGCTGTCTTCCACACACTCTCTGTACAGCTTACTCACACCAATCCCCTGCTTTGCCACTTGCCACCTACTTTTCTATGGATACAAACATAGAAGCAGCCCTGCTGGATCAGACCAAAGGTCCATCTAATCCAGCATGCTGTTCTCTCAGTGGCCACTAATTTCTAAAACCTTAATGTCAGCCGTCCCCAACCTGTTGCCCGCCAGATGTTGTTGGACTTAATTCCCATCAGCCTCAGCCAGCTGGAGTTGTCTAAAACATATGGAGAGCACTAGGTTGGGGAAGACTCATCAAGACAGCTGTAGACAGTAGACTCATGTAAAACCCTATAGCAAGAAAAACCATTTTCAGTAGAGACAGAGAAAGTTACCTGCTATTTACTGATACGTTTTGCTGAAGTTCTTGAGCATAATAAACCATCAAAAACTGGAATCATAAAGCAAATGCTACATCAGTTACCACACAAAATATAGATTGGAATACTCACTTATGACACATTTCTAAGGCAGACATCAGTACTACATAAAATGCCCCAGGCTACATTAAGATAGTTTACTTTACGTTAAAAGAACAGACTTGGCTGCAATGCTAAGACAGCATTACATTTTAAAAACTGTGCCCTTTCTTCAAGTCACTATCCGAACTTGTTTCTGTGGTTTTCAATGCATAGTTTTATTGTGCCAATAACTTGACATGGACTGACTGCCCATCTAGTTTTTAAAAGCTTTAATCTTCTAATGTACAGAATACAGTGCATATATTTTTTTTGTACTTTGATAACAAATGCATGTGTGTGCAATTCGTGCTTTGGTGAACCCATTCTAAAAGAGAAAGCTGAAATCAAGAATCTTGAATTTACATTCTAACAGACAGATAGTAGTGCTTGTATGACTCCCAAATTACTGTTTTCTTTGTTTCCCTAAAGTTATAGCTGTTGTACTATCAAACATGAAAAGTGTCTACTACTCTAAAGTTTCCTGAACAGGTACTGTATTCACAAATAGTGCTGCCTTTGCAGCTGACCAGCAGAGGGAGTACGTCACAGCCAATGTTCTGCATAGCTGAAAAGAATTTTGTAAACATCACAAACTAGATAATTTTACTAAACAGAAATAGAGAAGATCAATGTTTGCAGATCATGAACAGAGAATGCCAACTTCTCAGAATATAAGTTGTTTTGGAAATAAAATCTTACTTTCAAATGTTAGGACTACACGATTCAGTTGTAATCCTAAAATATTAGCTCTTGTGTCAATCAATATAATACCATTTTATCATTTTCCCACTGTTTTGTGCTTTTACCAGGCTGACATTTAAGCTATTTATTATACTTGTTAGCCCACATCATACCTAATTATGCTTAAATGAAACTTAAAAACAAATAATATTTCAATCTTACTTCAGAAGTATATTTCATGCAACCGATTGAATTACGTAATCTAAGGAACTCCTTACATTTTTCTTCCCCCTTCATATGCTCTATTTTAAAATATCCAAATGATAAACTAGAAATGCTACTGGAAATGTTTGTCAGTGCAACTACTAAAATTGGATTCCAAACTCAGACAGTACCAGAGACAATCTTAGCCAATACTGATGTTCAGTGCTTTTTCCTGGGGTGATGCATGCCCCTTAACATTTTGCAAATCTTTGTACTTTTCTCCATTTACTGTATTTATTTTTCCCAATTTGAACTATAAAATGGTGATTTTCTTGAGTCAAAATGAGAGTACCCCTAAACATTTCTTTAGAAGAAGAAAAAGCACTGCTGGTGCTGTAAATCAAATCAATACAATTTCCACATTTAATGTACATACACAAAAAACAACAGAAAATCTAAACCCTGAAATTAGCACATCCTCCAAGAATCATGTTAAAGAATAAGCTTCGCTTCCTAAACCTTTTCAATTAAAAAATAATGTTTAAAAATTGGAGCAGGTAGAGGGGAGTATGTATTTAGAGAAGGGATTGTCATCCTTAAAAGTAAGCCACATTACACAAGGCTACCTGTGCAATCTTTGTGATTATGTTCAGGCAAGGTGCAATATTCAATTGCTAAGTACTTTAGTTGTTTTAATGAAGTATGTCTAAAAAATAGACATAAATTCCATGTACAAATTGTAAATGGAAACAATGGACCACATAAGAAATATACCATTCAATATAGAAATATAATAATCACCAAATGATCAAACATGTATAGTGCAATCCATATATATTCTTGCATACAAATCATATACCATTTGCATATGTTATCAAAAATTTAAGATAAAAAGATAATGAACAGAAACTTGGAACTATTGAGAAATGCTTCAATTACCAGTATTTTTCCTGTGGGGGAAGATGAAAAGTATACAAATAAAAGGTTAATTACCAAGAATCTGTTACTTATTCAGACTTTAAAAAAAAAATCAGTGTGATCAAAATAGTGCTCTAGAGGCTTCTCTCAGCAAAAATCTATGCTTTAAACAGTACCACAAATATGATTCAAATAATTAAAAATAATTAAAAAACCAAATTTATATTAACTGGCAAATAAAAAGTACACACCATTGCCTGTTATATTCTATCTTATTAAAAAGACTCACCCACTCCACAAGTCTAAGTGCTTGCACTGATAATGGTTTGCCACCGGTTTGCTTCTTCAGACTGAGAAATAAGTGATGGTTTCAATAGTAAGGGTGGTTGAACTAATTTCAGTGCCTTAAGTAAAGTACAGTTCTCTTTAAACATCAGTGTCTAACTATTCGTATTCTTTGGGGTTGGGCTTTTCTCTCACTAGATAAGCTGTTAAGTCATGCCTTGATTTTAGATCTGCCAACATACAGATTCTTCTGGTGTAGCCTCCCCCACTCATCATCAAGAGTGATATACTTCTTGTTCTATTTTCCCCACCCCCACCCGTATTACAAAAAAAGGCACTGCAGGGCAGAAATTCCTCAGGTGCTTGCTAATGGAATTCCCAGGGTCTATGAGCCGCTTCGGGGATCAAGAGATCTCATAGCCCCTGCTGGGGTAAGAAGCAACGAGTCTGTTCCATTTAATCAAATACAGAATGAATTTTCAGCCCTATTCACTAGGTTGTCTCCAGGGCTCCAAAAAAAGCACTAGGGAGCAAGAATCACACTAATGTGGCTCTTTCAGGCAGATATAATTAGTTTGATTTTAAAGAGTCACATTAATATCACCTCAGTACTATTACCCAGATTGTGCGTGACAGCGATACTGTACATCGCAAGGCTGAAAAAGGGAACTAAGGAAATATAAAAAGAATCATACAAAATGTTACATATCCTACAAAGGGATGTTTCCTATTATTGCATGCTGCATGGTTTCATTTTAACAGCAAGACATTCATGCTTAACTCTTTGAGCATGAAAACAAGCTAGCAGTGATTTATTTTTCCTTTAGATTTTTAACCTTCAAAATGAAATCTCTTTGTACATGACACCGATGTTGCTGAATACTATGAGTTTTGAAAATCATGAGATATATGCCAAATGGCCCTGGGAAATAACTTTTATGGCTCAAAGTCAAGGGATATTTCACAGTTAGAGAACATTAACATTTAAAATAATATTGCCCTAAATCCTGTTTAAAATGCGCTGCAGACAGACTACAACCATTATTACTTGTGAAAGGAAACTGTCAGATAATAGGTCATAATGAACTAGATTCAACCCCTAGGTTATGTACATGCTATAACTAAAAAGAAACACTCGCCCCACAAAAAAATGTAAAAACCCATCAAAATAGGTCTGCATGTTTTTTATCCATCATGGAAAAACATCAGATTATAGGCCTCCTAAATTGAATTCAGTACCAAGTCCTCTCTCACTTTGACAGTAAAAGGAGTACAACAGTTCCTGCTCTGGTACATAGAAAACTCATTCTGTACTGTTTTGCTGACCTGGCTGTCTAAACAATCAATTTAATTCACTTGAAAGTCAAACCACCTGCTAGACTGGGCAAGGATTATGAAACCTACAAACTAAAGCAACATGATACAACTCTTTACTGTGTCCTTTCTGAGAAAACTAAATGACACTATAGAGTTCTTTTCACAGGAAAAATCATATTTGAATACAAAGTTTTAAAACCAGCCAAGCCTCTGTTAAGAGTGATACAGGGTTAAAATCACAACTGATCTCCTTTTGACAAAAAAACACAAGTGTTTTGACACAGAATCATAAATACTCTGCTTAGAAATCAATAGAGATAGCCTCCAGGAACAGCAGATTGAGGCATCAATCTCCTGCAAGTTTGGTTAATTAAGATGCTGAAAGAACTTAATGCTAAGAATTCTCTTATGTAAACCCACAAGTCACAGCGAATTATGTTCCTGATTAAGCAAACTGTTCCTCTGAAATTAGGTACAGTACAGAGAAACAAACTTTTCTTATTTTATAATATCTTTCTTCCACACAACTCATTTGGACACTATGCAATTTTAACATGTGCATAACAGATAGCGGCAATGCAGGCTGCTCCTGGTAAGAATGCTTTCTAGTTGAGCAGCAGTTAACAACAGTTAATTTAAACTTTCCAGACAAAATGTGATGTTTCATCTCAGCCCAAATGAGAAGAACTCCCAACATGTAGCTGCTATAAATACTTTTTAAGAAAAACAAGATGCTGCTTACAATTTCATGTTCATAAAGAGATGTGCCAGAACTTAAAACAGTTTGAAGTTGACAACCAAGCTTCTCAATCACATTTCCCATTGAAGTGCCAGGAACTGCTTTTGGCTCTATCAAAAGCAAGTTTCTGATCAAGACAGCATCAGAAGACTGCAGACATGGCAGCTGCTTAGGATCCAATTATCTGTTTCTGTGGGATTTGGTCATGGATATACAGCATCCATGCCTTAACCAGAAGGAATAGAATACCTTCCAATTCACACAGGTAATCACAGGTATTCTTCCTTCCACATGTACACACTAGAGCTTTTGAAACTGCATCATAAATGACAGGAACACAATCAGGTAAGGTTATCCCTGACTGCAAAGTCAGGTAACAAAAAGTAGGCAGAATAATTTATTTACATTAAAGGAAGTATAGGATATGGGGGCAGAAGACATAAAAAGTGATGTCTTGTACTGGGCTAACTTATTTTAAAGTAAAGTAATCAGGTGCAAGAGGGTATATTCATACCAATCAGAATATTTCATCCATTGTCAGGTAAAAATGAAAGTTAAGAAATTGTTAAGCAGAATCATCTGCCTCCACCCCCCCCAAACCGCTTTCACATTTATAAATGGAACCAGGAGGCGCTGGTTATTCCAGAACCCCAGTGTTAGTTTGCATATGCACTCTGCAGAAAAGTACAGCTGAGTAAGAGGTGCTCATCCCTTTGTATATAGGGGGAAAGCTTGGATGCACTCAACAACAAACAGATCTTTTCTTCAAGTGCCAACTGTAGAGGATGGATACCGTGATATCAAAAATGACACCCAGAATTAAAGACTAAAGTCATAATGCTTCTTTCATTTCACAGTTCTAGGATTTAAAAAGGTACTTCCACACCAATTACTTCCCCCTGGGCAGATGCATGAGAAACTATTTCAGATTAAGCAAACTTTATATCCTCAAATTCCAGAGGAGTAGACATGGTAGCTTATTAAAGCAAACACATATACACAGAAGAAAGTCTTGGGGTACTTTAAGAAGCTTTATTATCAATTGCATTCATTAGATGCATTTTTCAAAAAAGAGACCTAAAGTACCTTGTAACGTGAAACATGCATTAAAACCAAATATAAACACCAGAATACAATAGAAACCTAAGCCTCACTTCTGTAACATATTTAAAAGCAATATACTTATTGTGGCATAAGTTTACATGGGCTACAGAATCCCACTTTCATGAACTGTGGTCCAACTTAGATGTGGCTGGCTGGATCATGCATCCTGTCTTTAAATAATGCGGCACAACTTAAGAGGAGCAGGTTTATTATGGCAGCAGCTTTCGTGAAGCTAACATCCCGGATAAAACTGTCTTCCAGGTGCCATGAAACATTGCTGATGCTCCCGCCTCAGCGCAAAACCTAACTGCTTCTTGCCTTGATGGAGTGGGCTGCTTGCTGCCCGTAGCCCACATCAGCTTACTCGCACAATAAATCAGCGAGCCTTTAAAGGTGTCACACATGTGCGCACGTGTTTATTTGTTTCGCACATTGATGACCCGTCTTGTTGGGTTTTTTACAGGGTGTGTGGGTGTTGTGCATTGGGGTGGGGGTGTCCCCGCCAAAATCAGCCTGCAGCTAACACCCGGCTCTTGCTTCGGATCCGAGTCGTTTACACACAAACGCGCCCCACTTCCCGGTTCAGAGTACAGTGTACGACGATTCTTTACACGTAGCCGTAAAAACGAACCGATTGTAAACACCGAGCCTCACCATTTAACTGAAGAGCACCTCCTCCTCCTCCTCCTCCTCCTCTCTGAGGGCCCTCAGCAGCTGCAGCAGCGTCCCCCGGCCCTACACTTTGCCCTCCTGAGATGACCTGTAACTCCAAGCGCGCATTCACACGTACGCGCGCACACCCAGGGCTGGCCGGGCTCAAGGCATTCGGCCCGAAGCCCCGGCACTTCTTCGGCCTCTCTTCATCCCCTCACCGGCTTTTAACACACCCACCGCAGCCAACCCGCCCCCACTCCCCCCCCGCCAGCCAGCGCCGCGGCTCCCCTCCTTCTCACCTCTCCTCAGCGGCAGCAGCGGCGCTGCCTGCGCCCATAGAGCCCTCGCTCCCACTCGGCAGCCGCCCCCCAGTACATTCCAGAGAGAGCAGGCGAGGCGGACGGGACCCTCCATCCAACACCGACCGACCAACCGGCCAGAGCAGACCGTCCCGTCCTGCGCCGCCGCCGCCGCCGCCGCCGCCAACGAACAACACACGACTCTCAAGCACTGACGGACTGATTGACTGAACTGAGGGAGGGAACGCGCGCGCGCCCGCCCGCCCCAGCAAGCGACAGGCGCGCGCTCGGCTCCGCTCGCGAGGGTAGGTGGGTGGGTGCGTTAAGCCCCGCCCCATGGCCCGCTCGCGCCCGAGCGCAGCCTCTCACAGACGGAGAGGGAGGCGGAGGCGCGCGCTCGAGGCTCCGCCTTCCTCCTCCTCCTCCTCCTCCTCCTTCTTCTCCTCACGAGTCAAAACGGCTGGGCTCGCGCCTCAAGCGCCGCCCACCGCGCTCGCTCAGCCAAACGGCGGTTTCCTTTGCCTTCCCGCGCTCCTCCCTCCTCCCGCCACCGCAACACTCTTGGAATGTACCAATGGCGTAAACAAATGGAAGGTGGGGGGGGTTGCGTGCGTAAATGAGCGAAATCTCAATCCTGGCCGAGCCGCGTCCGTTGCTTGAGAGCGGAGATGTGAGGGCGGCGACTTTGTGGAGGAAACGGCTGGCTTCGAAGGGGGGCGCCGCCGCTTGGAAGTCCGAGGAAGGAACAGCGAAGGTGTTTCTTTCTCCCCACCCCCCCCGTACGAACATGGGCGTTGCCGTCCAGAAAAGGAGGCGGGGCTGCGGGAATGTGTAACTCTGTTTGACCTCGTTTTCTCAATGAGATCCAGCAACGTGTGAAGTATGTGTATGGTTTGCTGTGGGCTTTATCGCTGCGCACATTATTACTGAGATGAACGCTGCGATCCCAGTGTCAGAAATAAGCCCCATTTAGTTTAGTGGGACTTGCTCCTAGGTAAGCAGGTGTGGGATTGCAGTGTTGCTCCTTTATAAAAACCATAAAAAAAAATTACGTGCGTTATTTATTCATAGAGGCAGTGATTTTTTCTGGGGGGACGCAGGGAGATGCATACCCCTTAACATTTTGCGAATTTTTGCACTTTTGTCCATTTACTGTATTTATTTTCCCCGATTTGAACTATAAAATGGTGATTTTCTTGAAGCAAAATGTGAGTACCCCTAAACATTTTTTTAGAAAGAAAAAGAAAGCACTGCTGGTGCTATAAATCAAATCATTACAATTTCCACATTTAATGTACATATACAAATAACAACAGAAAATCTAAACCCTGAAATTAGCACACCCTCCAAGAATCATGTTAAAGAATAAGCTTCACTTCCTAAACCTTTTCAATTAAAAAATAATGTTTTAAAATTGGAGCAGGTAGAGGGAAGTATGTATTTAGAGAATGAATTGTCATATTTTGGGGGGGGGGAACACTGCATAGAGGCAGATGATAGCAGTTTAAAGTGGCCAGAGCACCACGGGGCTCACATATGTTAGAGGCAGAGCACTGCAGTGGTTAGAGTGCCGGACTAGGGCCTGGGAGACTAGGTTTCAAATCCTCCCACTCAGCCATGAAACTCACTGAATATCCTTGGGTCAGTCACTCAGAGCCCCTGCCCCTGAAGAGTCTGTCTGGGAATTATGCATCATGGAAGAAAGGAGAGATATAAAGGTAGCAATTAAACAAAAATAAACAAAGGGCAACTTGCTGCTGGGTCTGCTTGATGGCCTGTAGCTGTAGACAGGTGAGCTAGTAAATTATCTGAAAGTCTTCTGCTAGGCTGAGTTAATATATTTACCAGCAGCAGCACGGAATGCTATATATCAGAGGTTCAGTTTTATGCCTGATGTCCCCAGAGGCCAGAGTGATGATATGCATAACAAATTCTGAAATTAAAAATGGCCATGTGTCATAAATAAATAAAGCTACTCATTTGCTAACTAGAACTTCTCTCCTTGGGGAAGCTGAAAACCTTGAAAGGAGTGCCACGGGGTTGATATTTTTGCACTGGCACAAAGCCAGTGTAATTCTAATGCCATAAATAAAATTCTACACTTGATACACAGAGTACAGTCTCCTGCTCTCATTTGCTATTGTGATTCCTTTTTTTGCCACACTTACCCATTCATAATGAAAGGAAAAAAACTGAAATGTGCATTCATGAAATTCAACGCAGTATCTTATCTTTGCTCAAGAATGCATGCACCCCTATCCTGTACGTATTACCGTCCCAGGAGTGATGATCTTACTTCCTAATAGCTGTAGCATTTGAGTAGCTCCTGCAATAACTTGTTCTGATCAAGTTTACCTTTTGTCACTCATGCAAACATTCGGTCCTGAACATGCCTTATGTCTCCGATACATGTTTACAGTGGTGCCCCGCAAGACGAACGCCTCGCAAGACGGAAAACCCGCTAGTCGAAAGGGTTTTCCGTTTTGGAGGCGCTTCGCAAAACAAATTTCCCTATGGGCTTGCTTCGCAAGACAAAAATGTCTTGCGAGTTCCTGCGGGGTTTTTCCCCTCCCCCCCCCTTTTCCTAAGCCCTAAGCTGCTTATCAGCTGATCCGCTGATAAGCCGCTTAACAGCTGATCGCTAAAAGCCGCTAAACCGCTAATAGCGCTAATCCGCTAAGCTGTCAATGGGCTTGCTTCGCAAGACGAAAAAACCGCTATACGAAGAGCCTCACGGAATGGATTAATTTCGTCTTGAGAGGGACCACTGTATTTGGAATTAAGACCATTGTGTCCAATGGGGCTTGCTCCCTAATAAGTTTGTTTAGCCTCCCCAGCTGTCTGTCTCCTTTAACATATAGAGACATGGGGAAGAACAGTCATAAAATATTTCTAAATCTTCAGTGACAATACACCATGGGCAATTCAGCTAGCTCCAGCTGGGGTGCTCATTTATATAGCACCCAAAAAGAGTGGAAATGTATCACCTCAAAAGAGGACACAGATTTGCAAAGAACTTACGTATCTAATTTATATGTAAAAAGTAAAGGTAAAGGGACCCCTGAACATTAGGTCCAGTCGTGGCCGACTCTGGGGTTGCGGCTCACATCTCGCTTTATTGGCTGAGGGAGCCAGCGTACAGCTTCCGGGTCATGTGGCCAGCATGACTAAGCCGCTTCTGGCGAACCAGAGCAGCGCACGGAAACACCGTTTACCTTCCTGCCAGAGCGGTACCTATTTATCTACTTGCACTTTGACGTGCTTTCGAACTGCTAGATTGGAAGGAGCAGGGGCCGAGCAACTGGAGCTCACCCCGTCGCAGGGATTCGAACCGCCGACCTTCTGATCAGCAAGTCCTAGGCTCTGTGGTTTAACTCACAGCGCCACCCGCATCCCCAATTTATATGTAACGATGTAAAATTAGGAAGAATTGCTATCATTTAACTAAAATACATCTCACAGTAGTGGGAACAACTATGGCCAGGTGTCTGCTTTTTCTTCTGTGCAGGTGTTCACTGTTGATCTCAAACTTCATGGCACCTGCTCACCATTCTTGGGGTTCTTTCTCTTTAAACAAGACTTGGACGCTTCCAATAGAGGAGTGTCAGCCCAATAGAGGACTGCCCATTGTAAATTAGGGCACACAACCACCCTAGTAACATTATACGTCATCTGGCTGTGGTTAGAATCCACTTGAACATTGTGGAGTTGACAACGAAACAAACAAACAAAAACCCAATAGAAGCTTGTATTTTTCCTGTCTAAAAGAAGACAGATTGTGGCTGTTGCATGTTTGGCTGACTTTTAGGCGTTCTAAAAATAAGCATTTTTGGAAGGATCAACGTCGCTAGACAAAACAAGATTCTTTGTTGCAGGCCATATATATTGACATTAATAGTGAAGCGAAAACAAAGGGTTTAAATTAAGCAAAGCATTTTCAAAACCCCACCTCCACCAAGTTTTAAAATAAATACAATGGAGTCTTGGGGGAAAGGGGATCTCAGGAAATGGCTGGCTCTTATCCAGGTAAGTGCTTATAAATTGTAATACTATTAGTGAAAACATTTCTTTCAATGAGTGAAAATAAAAGGTTGTTGCTTCCATAAGAATTCATGGATAAACTTTATACCAACAGTGTACTCCTAACCAATAAGATATGCACTAGGATGCTAGGGAAGGGACTGACCATCATTGCCCTGCCCAGCTTCTGCTTTTTGCTGCTGCCAGCCTCCTCTGGAGTAAAGATTTGGGAGCCAGCTGTATGTGTCATCTAGCCTGGTGAGAGGACCCCTCCCCTCTGAGCTGTAAGCCAAGCTGCTTGCAGTACAGGAAAACTAGAAACTTTATTGTCAATTAACTCTTGTTTTGCTTTGTATTTACAGTACTTAAACCTATATTGTGGTGTGTGTGTTTTGGTGATACTGAATTTATTCTGTGTTTGTTAAATTGTCATTTTTGAAATTTACTGACATGCTCTATATTTTGTATATTTGTATTTTGATTTTTGGATGTTTGCTGTAAGCCACTTTGGGTGCATTGTGGAAGAGTGGCATGTAAGTAAATTCAACCAACCAGGTCTACTGAGAAATAAGTCCTGCTGAAGTCAGTGGGACTTGCTACTAGGTAATGGGGTTAGGACTGCAGCCTAAATTCTTACACAGATCAGGGGAAGCAATAGTGCTACTCTATTCTGCCTTGGTCAGATCACACCTGGAATGCTGTGTCCAGTTCTGGGTACCACAATTTAAGAAAGATATTGACAAGCTGGAAGATGTGCAGAGGGGGGCAACCAAGATGATCGAGGGTCTGAAGCTCTGAATGGTTGATGGAGTTTGGTATGTTTAGCCTGGAAAAGAGGAGACTGAAATGAGATATGATAGCTATCTCAAGGGCTGTGACTTGGAAGACGGAGCAAGCTTCAAGTTTCAAGAAAGGAGATTAAACACCAGGAACAACTTTTTATCAGGAAGAGCTGTTGGACAAGAATGGACTTCTTTGGGACATGGTGGACTCTTCCATCGGAGGTTTTTAAGCAGATGCTGGGTGGCCATTTGTCATGGGTGCTTTAGTTAAGATTCCTGCCTTGCAGGGGGTTGGGCTAGATGACCCTCGGGGTCCCTTCCAACTCTACAATTCTATGATTCTATGATGCTTGGTGTGGGATACCACTTTTGAATACGCCCACCACCACCAAATGAATAAAAACAGACTCCCTGTAAATAAATAAAAAAAGCACACAAAGGTCTGTATAGTTAAAGCTATGGCTTTCCCAGTAGTGATGTATGGAAGTGAGAGCTGGACCATAAAGAAGGCTGATTGCCGAAGAATTGATGCTTTTGAATTCTGGTGCTGGAGGAGACTCTTGAGAATCCCATGGACTGCAAGAAGATCAAAACTCTCCATTCTTAAGGAAATCAGTCCTGAGTGCTCACCGGAAGGACAGATCGTGAAGCTGAGGCTCCAATACTTAGGCCACCTCATCAGAAGAGAAGACTCCCTGGAAAAGACCCTGATGTTGGGAAAGATTGAGGGCACAAGGAGAAGGGGACGACAGACGTGCTCTGGTCCATGGGGTCACGAAGAGTTGGACACGACTAAACAACAACTACTTGGCCATTTTGCCCTTTGTACTGGTTGTCTATTTGCAGGGAGTTCATAAACAGAGTATTCCCATATGTGATCTCCCTGCATCTCAAGCTGCACCTTGAAGTGCTGCTCTCTACCACCACTGATTCTGCTGCATCTGTAGATCAGGCCAGAGCCCGGTGATAGGAAGAGGAGGTTATCATACACAGACAGCAGAGGGCAAGGAGAAATCTGAGGTCCAGCGCCAAGGGCCTTCTGGTGGTTCCCTCACTGTGAGAAGCCAAGTTACAGGGAACCAGGCAAAGGGCCTTCTCAGTAGTAGCACCCGCCCTGTGGAATGCCCTCCCACCAGATGTCAAAGAGAAGAACAACTTCCAGACTTTTAGAAGACATTTGAAGGCACCCCTCTGTAGGAAAGCTTTTAATGTTTAACAGACTACTGTATTTTAATACTTTGTTGGAAGCTGCCCAGAGTGGCTGGGGAAACCCAGCCAGATTGGTGGGGTATAAATAATAAATTAGTACAGTGGTACCTCAGGTTAAGTACTTAATCCGTTCTGGAGGTCTGTACTTAACCCGAAAACTGTTCTTAAGCTGAAGCACCACGTTAGCTAATGGGGCCTCCTGCTGCTGCCGTGCCGCCGGAGCACAATTTCTGTTCTCAACCTTAAGCAAAGTTCTTAACCTGAAGCACTATTTCTGGGTTAGCGGAGTCTGTAACCTGAAGCGTATGTAACCTGAGGTACCACTGTATTAGTACTAGTATTAGTATTAGTATTAGTATTAGTATTAGTATTAGTATTAGTATTAGTATCAGTATCATCGCAACAGGGAGAGCCAGGTAAAAAGCACATTAAGCTGCTAGGGCTCAGGAAACCCCATGGTTTTCAAGGACATGGAACAGTTCAAGAGGCAGCCCTGCACCTCATTTCTTGGAAGAGCTGTGGTTCAAATCCACCTGTGGCTGATGTGCTTCCTTTATCCCAGCCCAGTCCCCAGAAGTTTTATGGGTGCTATTGGAGAAATAGGAGGCAACACCTTTTTTTGTATGTAGCCTATGGTTTAAATATCTTTCCTTGAGGTGTAAGAGAGATTCCAAATGAGCTTTTCAAACATTTTATCCCACTCTTCTTCCAGGAGTTTAGGATGGTACCCCTTTCCCATGTTTTAAGCCAAAACAACCATGCAAAGCAGATTAGGCTGAGAATAACTGGCCCAAGGCTACCCAGGGAGCTCCATGGCTGGGCAGAGATTTGAACATGTGTCTCTCCAGTCTAAATGCTCTGTCCACTATGCCCTACTGAAATAACTTTGGGCTCTTTTTGAGACTGTGTTTTTAAACACCTGGGTGCTGCTTCTGGCAGTTTTAAGAGTTTATTTCACATTACATCAGTTTTCAAATGAACTTGTGGCATGACTAAAATGAAGTGTGTGTGTGTGTGTGTGTGTGTGTGTAGTGGAACTGCCCTTGAGGATGCTGAAATGTTTCCTTACTCATCAGACAAAATTAGTTAATATTTTGCTGAGTTTGCTGCAAATCTCTGCAAACAAAACAATGACAAAATAAGACAAATCAAAAAGTGACTTATTTGCAAGGAACAGAAGACATGGCTAGCATGTTTTCTCTATATCGCCTCTGTTAAATGTGGCTTGCTTCACTTAGATATTCCACTTGCCTGCTTCACTTAGATACCCCTTTTTAAAATTTATTTGCTCTGTAGAGAATAATGATGCTAAGGGAGTGAATCAAATCCAGTCCCCTGCCAGGATGTACTCTATACCCCAGCATGGTGCTCTCTCTGCCTCTCCTCCAGTTCCCTGAGGAAAGGACAGTTCTGCTGACGACAGCAGCTAAAACCCAGGCAGAGATCCTTAAAGGCAGGCCACAATGCAATTTTCTATGGTCTCAGATTAAACGTCCTTTCTCCCCCGCTACCTGTCTGTCGGAGTGCTGCGGAGGGGATGTATAACCAGCGGAGGCTATTCATTCACCTCCGTTCACATCCTTCTACCTGCATTCCTGGATGTGTTTCCCATCCCACATTTATTTCAGCTGGATTTGTCAGAAGCTTAACTCGGAGCTAATTAGCACCCTAGAATGGCTGTCTTTTCTACTAGGGTACCTCCACAAAAGGTTTACCTTGTGATTAAAGTTGGGTGCCTCAGGACAGCACCCTTGAATGCATCCTTCTGCATTCTTTCAGAATTAAGCCTGGAGGAGGAGGGTGGAGTGGTGGGGGAAAACACCCACATTTTCACTAATCCTAAGAAAAAACGAAAACCAAAAAAAGCCCTGAAAGAGGACTTAACTCCTTTCTAAAAAGTTAAATCACTTAACTCTGCCTGACCTGTTGCCAGAAGCCAGGAAGCTGAACCAACAGAGCTTCTGTCTGTGATCCTTCAGCACAAAAGATCCTCTGCTTCGGGGCTTTGTTTTTATTTAGGTGGAGTGACTTGCCTTTGACACCCCAGTTTCCCTCCTTCAATAAATCCAAATGACTGAAAATAACAAGGGCAGAGCCGGAAAACCACTTGCAACCACTATGTCACTGAAGTTAATGGGATTTACAAGTTTGTGAATGGTTTTCCAGGCTGCAGCAAAACTTGTTAGGAGATTTCTGTTTCTTCAATAAGAAGGTATTATATTGGATGAAACTGCTATGCCAAACATTGCATCTTGCAAACGCACACACTGCATCGTACTTGGGTAGCCTCAATTAGCTCTGTTTGTTTTTCTCTGGGCTTTTTCTGGGAAGCAGAAGAACCAAAACTATCCTATAAAATAAATAACAGTGTAGCCCAGTGTGTTTATTATATAACCCAGGCTTCCTCAACCTCAGCCCTCCAGATGTTTTGACACTACAATTCCCAGCACCCCTGACCACTGGTCCTGCTAGCTAGGGATCATGGGAGTTGTAGGCCAAAAACATCTGGAGGGTCGAGGTTGAGGAAGCCTGATATAACCTGTATATGAGGAAAAAAGACAGCCACCTGCAAGTTGAGCCTCTATCTAATGATGGTCTTGATAACTGGGCAGAATCTTAAGGGACTTGGCAGTTCTTCAAATAAACCCATTCCAATGGGCATGTTTAAATACTAGTAAATGTTGAATCTCAAAGTCAACATATATTGATAACCTGCGTAAATCTCAAATTAAGCATGGTAACTTCATTCATCAAAGCACACTCAGCCCCCTTTGCCACACACAGTTTAAGAATCACTAGTGGGGGGAAACTTGTGCTGAGAATCTATAGAAATCCCTCAAACCACATGTTGGAGATGGGTTGACGTTCTCCAGGCCCAGTCCTGGGAACTCAGAAAGGCCTAGTTTCTTCTGCACCTGTGTGCAGAGACAGGCAAGCTGATGTTGCTAGCAGCTGGGATAGAGACATGCTGTTTTTGATGACAGCTAATGGTGAGTTTCTTTTACTCCATGGCAGAGCAGCTGCTTTTGGCCATGAGTTTAAGCATCAGTTGAATAGATTCCTTGTACTGTAGCCAGACTCTTAATGCGGTGACTCTTGCTGTAATTTTTAAAAGGTCCATTATTCAATAATTCCTTGTCCCAGGAGAAACTACAGGAGCAGAGGAGGTGGACACCAAAATTGCTAAAGGTAGGCTGTAGATAGCTTAAGGAGAGTGCTGTCTGTGGCTCTTGACAAAAAAGACTTCATGTGGCCCTATGGAAAGATGTTGTCTAACTATGACAATGGGCACCACACACACTTTAAACAAACATTTTGAAATAAGACTGGGAGGATACTAGAAAATCTTTATTGAAAGATATGATCTAAGAGGGCTTTCTTCCCACCATCCAAAACTCCATTACTCAGACACCAATGACTCAGCCACACCACTTAAGAAGATGTATTATTATTATTCTCAAACTGAAATTTATAGGCGATTAGATTAAAAACTAACATGCCATATTCGTTTCTAATGAAACGAGATTTTTGATTAACGACCTGCTGTTTAAAGCAATCCCCTTGGAATGAGCTGTTCTCAAACACTAGCTATGCTGCCAGCCGCACACAGCCTCATGCTCACTGTAGGGGTGTTTGGGTATGTTTTAAAATCTAATTACTTACTAATCAACACATTCTCAGAATGTGTTTCTGCCAGATGTAGGATACTGATATGACCACACCAAGAGGAGAAATTGACCCAACTCAAATCATGTACCCCTGTGGCTCTCCACATGTCGTTGGAGTCCCATCAGCCCCAACCACTATGGCCAATGGCCAAGGACAACGGGAGTTGTAGACCAACTGCATTTAAAGAGCCACAGGTTCCCCACTGCTGTTCTGGACCTTCCCTGGTGGGCTTATATTCTCTGTTTCCATCAATAGACTCACCCACCTGTGGGAACCGTATATGGATAAACATCATGATGCAGAAGGCACTCACACCGAGATTCTCCTCTACATCTGCAATGCACGCTGAAGGTCTCCTTCATGGTGGATCTCCATTGTTGGATTGGAACAAAGAGCTTGGGGTGGGATCTATGTTTTGCTCAGAGTAGACCCAACGTAATTCATATGACCAGGTTAGACCCATTCATTTCAATGAGTCTACGCAGAGTAAAACTTACCTGTGAGAAATGGCATCTCCAATGTGACCACAGAGCTTTGGGAAACCACTCTACTGTTCACCATCTGCCAGGGCCATGAAATTATTTCAGCTGGATCCATTAATGGACCCCACTTCCGGTGCATTCCCACCACTCAGACCACACCACACTTTGTGGTGACTCCAAGTAGGTGGGGCAGTGGGACTGTGCTTGCTTGCTAGCCTTGCCCTATACCTGAGTTCACCATAACCTGTGAAAGGGCCTATATCAGGAGTCACCAATTCTGTGCCCGGGGGGGACTGTGACACCTATGAAGGCTTCAGAGGTGTCTCTGGACAAGTGGCCGAGACTCTGAGCTTTCCTTTAAAAAGAATAAAGAAAAAAGCTTCTAGCATTCCTTGAAAGTTATGGGGCAAAAAATGCGGTCACCTTCAAAGCTCTTCTGTGAAATGAGAGTGACTACCATGCATCCTTTTCCTGGGGGTGGTTGTCCCTCTCATTTTGTGTTATGCCACGCTACCCCAGATAAACCATTTTGTGTTGTGCCCCACCCTCTCCATGACAGCCATTTTGCGACTGGTACCCCAGCACCCTCTCAAAATTCAAAATGAGCCCACTAGTCCAAGAAGGTTTGTGACGCCTGACCTACTTGCACACCCAGAGAGCGTAAGCACGGACTCTGCAAACATAATTGGGATTCTGCCTATTCAACGAGCTCTCTGATCACTGATGCTGCTGAATAGTAAGATACATGCTTTGCAGGCAATAAGTCCTAGGCTGAATCCTTGGTATCGTCAATTAAAAGAATCAGGTAGCAGGTGATGGATAAATGTAGCTCAGTGGCAGAAAACATGCTTTGCAGACGAAAGGTCCCAGGTTCAATCTATGGTATCTCCAGGTATAGCTGGAAAATACTCCTGTCTGAAACTTTGGAAAGCCACCATCAATAACTATAGATAATAGTGAACTAGATTAACCCATGGTGTGAATTGGCACAACCCTCTATCAGCCAGAGTTGATCAGTGGGAGTCCTCCATATATTGTTGACTCTACCTCTTATCATTCCTTGCTTAGCATGGCCAACAGTCAGGAATGATGAGAGTTGTGGTCCAGCAAATCTGGAAGGCCCCAGGTCAGCCATCCATGGTGTGGAAATAATTCTGACCTAGATAGATCACTGGCCTAAGTCAGTATAAAGTACTTTCCTGTGTACAGAACCTACATACACATAAAGTTTGAAGTCAAACACATGCAAGGAGTGGAGCCAATAGGCTCTCTCGCAGACCCTCCAAGTGTCCCTATTTTCCAGGGACAGTCTCGAATTTACAGAAGCCACAGTAGTTTCTGATTTATCCGGAATGTCCCGCTTTTCCTTACGTCATCCCTATTTTCATCAGAGAAATGTTGGAAGGTATGTATGTGCAAAGAGTCGCAACGAGCGTCATAATTATTGTGGAAAATACTGAGAATCACAGTCGCTCTATGATAATCTCAGAGAAGCACCAAAATAACTTGCCTTGGTTAGCTACCAAAAATCTGGTTTCGTCCTGTAGGTTTTGGTAAATCAAAAGTACTTTGACTCTGAAGAACCTTGTTTTCATTTTCAAACCCAACCAAGTGAAAGTTTCCTAACCACTAACACAAGAACTCCTGTAGGATTATTTTAAAACACACACACAATACAACGCCCACCCACCCGCCCCCGCCGTGTGGAACATTGGGACAGTTTTTAAAATAAATGTAACCGCCCAATTTGTAGGACAATTTTTTAAAAAAATTAAAGAAGGTAAAAAGTATGTGCATTATGAGTCATTGGGCATGCTTGGTATCTTTCGCACTTTCAAGCATGGCAGTCCTTTGAATGATGAAAATGTTTTGCTAACAAGTCCTGGCAATGTTTTTTTTTGGTCTGCTCCCCCTTCCAGAAACGGCCTGCGAATTGGCACAAAGAGTGCAAAGTTGGCAAGACTTTTTGAGATCATATCTTGAGCATGCCGTAACACAAAGCATTTATTCTGCAGCAACTGAATACAATATTGTTTGCTGTCCAAGACTTCAAGAAAAACTGCAATCTGCTTTTTCTCTTTCCACATTCAGTATTAAATTCAGTGTGCACTCACTCACTCTGACACACACACACACACACACACACACACACTCTTTTTAAAAATCTTAATGTTTCAGCTTGCACCACTTGTGCCTTTTTTCCATTTTGGCATGGCATTACAGAGACGTTTTAAAAGGAAGATGGAAATGTGAGAATAAATCTGTGCAACAGATTTTTTTAAAAAATAAAAGCAAATAGTTTAACAATCATCTATAGAACAACAGGAATTGCACTCCATGCCAGCTATTCGGGGGGGGGGGGCATAAAGAATTACCATGTTGTTTGCCTTTCATATAAGCTTATAATAGCCTTAAGAAAAAGAAAAGGGGGAGCTATGGCAAAAAGATGTCTTCTTACTATTTTTTTCTTTAAAGAAATGAATTTTTCTGTTGAGAAAGATTTAAGGATCCTTAAAAGAAGTGTTCAGGTCTGAGTGCAACCAAAACTGGACTGCTGCAGCACAACAAGGTAGCAGAGCAAGCCATTGGCTACAGCGGCAGAGCAAGTCGATCGGGCACCAGGGGTGGTACACGTGCCCTGCACCCAGGGGCACAGCCAGCTGCCCGCGGGGCGAGCTGGGGCAGGACGCTCCGCAGGGCCTCTGAGGAGTCTGCCTGCCTCCTCCCACTCAGCTACCCTACAGCTGAGGGGGAGGCAGCAGGCGGACTGTTTGGTCCACCATGTCACTCACATGGGAGACACGTGGCTCGGGCGCGCTGCAGGCCCCACAGTGAGTGCCACCTGGCATTTTGTCATCCCCCTCAGTGGTGACACCCAGGGCGGACCGCCCCCTCCGCCCCCCTTCCTCCACCCTTGATTGGCTATGTTCACATGTCATTATAAGCTGGGATTTCTTGATTATCGCAAGCCATCAGAGGGTTGTGTATCCACATTCCTTGCACAAAATACAACAGCAGCAGTACACCACAGAAGCATCTGTTGTTAGACTTCCGGGTTGGCGCCACCGACTAATGGCGGATTCCCTCCAAGCTCCGGAGGGATCGGCTCCTCGGGATCGGGTCCTGCCGCTACAGCAAAGCGGGGACCCTTAAAAATCACAGGCGCAGAAGCCTGTGAGCGTGGGGACTCGGCGGGCACCTTTTGCGCCCCCCCAAGCTGCGAAGGAGCCTTTTTAAAGGCTCCGGAACGGGACGGGGTGAGCGGCGCGGTGCTGAGAGTCGACTGCTTCTCCCGAGGAGTGAAGCCGCACAGCCGTTTATCGGAGAGCGCTGACTTCTTCTTGTGAACAATTGGACTCTAAAGTAACAACCCGTGAGTAGTACGGAAATTGGAACTTTAAAGGAAAAATTCTTTTTTTTATGAATTAGGCACGATCGGGGAAGGTCCAAACAGGAAGTCAGCCTTCCCTCCTTGTAAACAATCTAAAGCAAAGGACCTACTAACTAAGGTCGAGAAAATCTTCTTTTTCTTCTCTAAAAGACTTTAATTTCACGGTTTGGCATTACATGAAATTTTATTGGAAGCAGGGGAGCCTGCGGACGAAGAATTAATCTTTGGAGCTGAAGTGCCACCCCCCCCCCCCGGACCCGGGAGCGTTCCGCGAGAGAGCCTTGAGGTACTGAAGAGTTTGACAGCTGTCAAGTCAGCTGTCAAGACGGAAAAAGAGAAATTTGTTTCTGTTGCTCTTGCTGGCTATATTTGTTACAATTTGTTGAAAATAAGGAAGGGTTGATACAATCTAACTGGACTTTTGGACTTGAGCTGAAAGGAATATCAAGGAGCTAAAATCCCTCTAGAGGGGGTTTTGGACATTACAAGAATGGCTGGAGGAGGGAAAATTCAGGCTGAGTTGAACAGAGCATTTGTTCTCTTGGGAAAGTTACAAGGCCAAATTGATGTTTTGGCTACAAGTGTTAGAACTCTGGACTTAACAGTAAACACCATCTTTGAATTTGATAAGGATTTGGAACAGGAAGCCTATTCAACTGGAAAAACAGAGAAACTTGAGAGCTTTGAAAATTTGGAGAAGGAGATATATGTTCTCCCTGAAGAAAAGGAAGGAGGAGCCGTAATTTTCCAGATGCCAAAGGAGAGCCGCAACTTGAGGCCTGACATGATGGCAACAAAGGAAAATAAAAACGTGATGTGGAAAGTCTGGCTTGAATTGGAGAGTGAAAAATGGAGAGATCTCCTGGTGTGGAGATCTGAAGACCTAAGGATTACAAATTTGATCAAGGTGAAGGTTGGAGCAGTGGGGACAATTGGACTTGAAAGAAGTATGAAACAAGATTTGGACTATCCCACAGGCTTCACCTTTAAGTATGGAGGACTGACCAGAAGAAACATGGACCTTGTTGGGCCGGAGCTTCTCCGAGATTTGCTGTTTAATATTAAGGACTATCAAAAAGACCGGCAGAGAGGAAGTGAGAGAGATTTAAGAGCCTCAGATGTTAGATCTCCAGGCTGATTGCATATTGAATCTGATAGACATTTCTTGGGGATGGAAACCGGGAAGGGGGTATGGGGGGATTAGAAATTGAGAATTTAGGGTATATAATTACAATTTGTTTCCTTTTTATTTTATTATTTGTATGAGAATTGGGAAATTCGTGGAAGGGAATTGTGGTCAATCTTAGAAAATGTTTTAAGAATAAGTATTGATGTATAAGTTTGGATGAGAGCTAAGATGAGACAAAGTAAAATTGGTTTTTAAAGTGAATTAATTTAGGTGAGGATTTGCTGAGTTAATAATTTGAATTGGAATACAGAGAGGGGAGGGTGAGGAGGTCTGAGAAATAAGATAAAGGAAAAGTAAGCAATTGAAACTCTATGTGTTTTTAATTGTTTTTAAGTTTTGTATTTTTGTATTTTTTTGTCTTTTTTGTCTTTTTTTGTTTTTTGTTTTTTGTATTAATTTGGAAATGCTAATAAATATTCATTAAAAAAAACCAGAAGCATCTGTTGTTAGCTCAGTTGGTTAGAACCTGGTGCTGATAACACCAAGGTTGTGGGTTCGATCCCCATATGAGACAGCTGCATATTCCTGCATTGCAGGGGGTTGCACTAGATCAGGCACGTCCAACTCTCAAGAGACTGCAATCTACTCCCAGTAGAAAATAAATGGCAGTGATCTACCTATTGTCATTCGAGGGGGGAGACGCCAGAGCTGTTGAGCTTTTTTTAGGTGAGGCTAAGAAACGACAGGGACGCAGGTGGCGCTGTGGGTTAAAGCCTCAGCGCCTAGGACTTGCCGATCGAAAGGTCGGCGGTTCGAATCCCTGCGGCGGGGTGCGCTCCCGCTGCTCGGTCCCAGCGCCTGCCAACCTAGCAGTTCAAAAGCACCTCCGGGTGCAAGTAGATAAATAGGGACCGCTTACCAGCGGGAAGGTAAACGGCGTTTCCGTGTGCGGCTCTGGCTCTGGCCAGAGCAGCGATGTCACGCTGGCCACGTGACCCGGAAGTGTCTCCGGACAGCGCTGGCCCCTGGCCTCTTGAGTGAGATGGGCGCACAACCCCAGAGTCTGTCAAGACTGGCCCGTACGGGCAGGGGTACCTTTACCTTTTAAGAAACGACAAACGGATGCCCATTAGATGCAATGGAGGGTTAGAGCGAGGACAGCGGGAGCCAGAGACTTTCATCACAATGCTTTTTTCATCCAGCGATCAACAGGGATCACACAATCAACTGTGAATGACTGTGAACATCTGGGGATCTACCTGCCGATTGTGGTCAAATGGTTGGACATCCCTGCACTAGATGGTCCTCAGGGTCCCCTCAAACTCTGCAATTCTATGAGCCTATGAGGTGCTTTGCCTACATTACAGAAACTGCCACCATTCATGCTGAGGAGGACCCTCAAACATCAAGCAAACGCCTCTGGCAGAAAGTAACACCAACAGAGTTTTTAAAAAGAACCACACTGGCTGTGTAAATATTCACAGATTACTCATTTTTTCCACAGGTGCTGGTAACTTTTCTGGGAGTGAATAAACTAGTGGCATGGCACTAGTGATCACATGACCGTGCTGGGTGGCATAGGAGCTCCTTTTGGCCATTAAACTTCTTTCCCATGAAGCCACAGCGTCACATAAATACCCCAGCAGCCCAAGGCTTAGTCAGAAGGCACACAGAATCATAGAAGGGACCCTGAGGAGCATCTACTCCAACCCCCATATGATACAATCCACTTTGATGAGCCCAAGCAGGCCTGGCCTTGGTCAGCTTAGATGGAAAAATGCTCAGACAACCTCTGTAAGTTGCCTTGCATATTTGAGAAAAAGGTCAGCTATGTAGAGAAATGACTACTGTAAAAATATATTGAAATATATTCAATGTGGATTTCATGCTCTTTATGCAGCTCATAGTAGTGAGGAATGCAAGTTCCCCCAAAATATCTGCTTTATATACATTATTTACACAATGGGCCGCACGTGATTGGCTTATTCTGGGATTCTCCTGTAGGCCAATCAGGTTGCGGATTCACTTCCATCTGGAGCTGGATTGGGTGGCTCCTGCGGACCAGTCATACTGCTGCATTGTTCTAGGACCAATCAGATTGCTGCATTCTGGACCCTATTGTTCTAGGATCAATCAGACGGCTGCATTCTGGACCCTATTGTTCTAGGACCAATCAGACTGCTGCCTTTTGGATCCTATTCAACTCAGTACATAACACATATCCATGCAGTGGTGTAGTGGTCCGGGACTATGGCAGGTTGAAGATAGGGTTCCTGTCTCCCCCATTCTGGAGCTGCCCCATCAGCACGAAAAATGAGCTTTTCCGCCACTGAGAAAAGCCTTCACACCCTTTGTGCTGATCAGAGCCAATCAGAACGAAAGTAGGTGAGTCGGCCACTGAGGATTGGCTCCTAGGGCTACCCTGAAGAAGATGCGTCGGAAGAACTCAGAAGAGGAATTTTCCTGTACACTCCAAAGCTTAAGCATTTAGGAACATGCACTGAAAACACAAGGTGTTTCTGTTTCAAGGGAATGTTGCGCAAGCTCTGTTATATGCAATGAAACTTCAAAGAAAACACGGCTAAAGTAAGGTTACCAGATTTTTTTTCAATGAATTCGGGGACACTTTTCAACTTCAGTAGGAATGATAGGATTTTGTCAGGGGACTGATTTGTAAATCTGGGGACTGTCCCTGGGAAACGGGGAAGTCTGGTAACCTTAGACTAAAGGCACTCTGAAGGAAGATATCGGAGCAGTGCAAATTGTTTGCCCAAGTCCATGCACAAAAAAATTGATTCACGCATTAGGGATCTGCACTGATAGTTGCAGATCCCTTTTTTATTATTATTGTATAATTATAAGCTTACTGTATAATCTTAGAAGATTTTGTAATCGGGAGAAGAAAAAGCTAAGGAATAAACCCTATACAAATCCCGAGTGGGGTTCTTAAGGCCTTACAGTGATGACGCCTTGTATGCCTCCTTCCGGCAACGCCTGCGGCCAGCGTAGTGCCATGCAACTTGTTCAGTTAGCACAAATATTTTTGCTTGTGGAACCTTTCCTTTTCCCTTCCCCGCCCCATCCCTTTGACATGAAAAGGCAGATCCAGAAAGGCTCGCCCTTAACAGATCTAGCTTTATTTCTGTCGCTGGAAGGCTGCATTCCAAGGATGACTGCAAAGCAAGGATGATGTTTAACCTAGCAGTCTAGAATCCCAAAGCATAATATTTACAGCAGTCTTCTTGCAGCAGCAATTACCCTCATTAACTCCGGGCTCGGCCACTTGCCTCCTGCACTACGAAGCAAAACAAAAGCTATCCAAGGCAGGAATACAATTGCAGGATGCATCAGTCAGAAGAGGATAATGGTGCTCCTCAAAGCCCTAAAAGGTTATATTACTGGCCCCTTGTTGTAAAAAGACGGGGTGGGGGGAGTAAGTAAGTAAGTAAGTAAGGGGAAGGGGTAAACAGAGATGTTAACTCATCCAATCTCTTCCAACTAGTAGCTGCTGACAACAAAGTTAAAAGGACAGAGGAGAGAGATTGATGAGTCCAGGAGGTGTTTTTACTTAAAGCCTGTAAAAGCTGTGTATATGTCACTCAGAAAAGCCTATGCAGTATTATACACACCACCAAATTGTGGAGCTTGCTGTGTGTATCCCAACAGCCGCAGAGTCTCTGCTTCCAAAGCAAACAAGATTTCAAGATTTCTGGGAGGTGGTTGGGTGGTTTTTTTAGATGCGCTCTCTCTCTCCCCCCCCCCGTCTTTGCGTAACACGTGAGATGTGTGGTGAGACACCTCTGACTGCTTATCAGCTGAAATGCCTCATATTATTTAGGAAAGTTCAATGCGCTAGAATTCTTGGCGGTCTAGACATTAGGGAAATGATAAGGGCGAAACAGGGCGAGCCACGTTTCTATGGAAACAGGAAGTGGCAGGATTCCCGAAAAAAAAATGGCTGCTGTGTTGTGAATGGTGGACTACTCCATCAGAGAGTGTTTACTCTGTGCTTGTCTATATAAATAGCTACTGCTGTTTTAAGTTTTTGTTGGGGCTTTTGCACTGTGAAAGGATTCCACCGGCCAAGAATAAAATAAACAGAGCTATGGGCTTCAGGCCTCTGTTTTTGTTTTCTTCTTTAGATAGCACATTGCTTCTCTCACCATTTGGGATTACTCCAGATTTCCACTGTCCGCGATTCTCTTCTTTGTTTACAATGATTAAGCTGCATTTTAAAGCCCCATAA
The DNA here is from genome assembly GCF_951804945.1 of Podarcis cretensis. Classification (NCBI taxonomy): domain Eukaryota; kingdom Metazoa; phylum Chordata; class Lepidosauria; order Squamata; family Lacertidae; genus Podarcis; species Podarcis cretensis. Next base: position 32,754,051 of record NC_137185.1, on the reverse strand, counting down.
AAACAGACACATTTCATCACTGTGACTTGCTTAAGGGTTTTGAAAACGACTCTTCTAATAAATGCTAACTTCCCGATGAGGACAATTATTCTTGGTGGATTAAAGGCCAAATAAACAGGATCAAGAACCCATTAATAGAAGAGCTTCTGTGCTGAAAAGAGACTGGGAAGCGGAGGCTTGGTGAGGTCTGCAGCTCCTACAAATGGCCCACATTGCGGTTCTTTGGGGCACTGGATGTGTTCCTACCTGTTCAGTGTGATAGATCAGGTTAACCATGATTCCAGCGCAGACTCCTGACAGCATGGGATGGAAAAGCCCTTGTAGGCTAGATATAGTCTGAGGGCTTCCATTGGGCTTCCATTGACTATCCTTCCCTGATACAGAATGTTTCAGGAGGTGTTAAGCATCACTGTCACCACCAGCAAGTCTGATCTGGAATATATCATTCCCTTTCTTCTCTCAATACAGCAGTCATCCCCAAGAAGAAAAGTAAGAACTGGTGTGGTGTACATTGCCATGTTCAAAGCAGTTGCACATGCCTAAAGGATTGCAGAATAAAGCTCTTCTCCAATGGGAATGTTTAAGCAAGGGCTGAGAAGCACTGGCTGTATAGACCATAGCAATTGTGGGTTGTATTAGGGTTGCCATATGCCCGGAATTTCCTGGACAGATTTGGAATACTGCAATAGTGTGCGGGCGGAAATAGGTCAAATGACTGGGAAAATCTGGACATATGGCAGTGCCCATTTTCCATAGAAATAGCTCAAAAATGGCATTTTTTTGCGATTTTGCCCAAAAAACTCAACAACTTTGGGCAAAACTAAAAAAAATCTCAACAACTTTTTCATTGTTTGAAATATGGTAACCCTAGTTATATCCAATGTAGCGTTACATTAAAGTCACTTAGCTAAGGCTGCCATATGTCTAGAATTCGTCCGTTGGGTCCGGGCAGAATTTCCTGGGCATATAGTAAAATAAACTTTTGCGTCTGGATTTTCACTTTTTGAAATATGGCAACCCTGTTGGAGGAGACTCTTGAGAGTTCCACGGACTGCAAGAAGATCAAACCTCTCCATTCTGAAGGAAATCAGCCCTGAGTGCTCACTGGAAGGACAGATCCTGAAGCTGAGGCTCCAATACTTTGGCCACCTCATGAGAAGAGAAGACTCCCTGGAAAAGACCCTGATGTTGGGAAAGATTGAGGGCACAAGGAGAAGGGGACCGCAGAGGATGAGATGGCTGGACAGTGTTCTTGAAGCTACCAGCATGAGTTTGACCAAGCTGTGGGAGGCAGTGGAAGACAAGAGTGCCTGGCATGCTCTGGTCCATGGGGTCACAAAGAGTCGGACACGACTAAATGACTAAACATCAACAAATACGATATATGTGTCCCACAGTCAAAATGTTTGAAATATATGCTGTGGCAAATAAACCACATAATTGACCTGGGATACCCCGCAATCGACCAGTAGATTGCGGTCAACCGGTTGGACATCATGAGCTATATCATTCGTGGAACTGGTGCAGTTTCTTCCCTTCTATTTTCCTCCTGTAGGAGGGAGATTGTTCCACCATAGCAACAAAATGGAGAAACATAAGGGCATTCTTCTGCCATCATAAGAACCTGGCAAAGTACTGGATAAGGTCTAAATCGTCCTGTTCAAGATTTAGGATTGCCACCTTCAGTCTGCAGCCTCTTCCCTGCTAGCCCCAAAATAGCAGCCTCAATATCATTCTTGGCAACCAGTCATTCCATGTGGTTTTATTTTTGAAGACAGTGGATCAAAAGACCATCTTTAATTCCATGCAAATACATGCTGGATGCAGGGAAGCCTCCCGCATTCCCCTACTCCAGCATAGATCAGAACAATAACTGTGGCATATTCAGAATCCTCTCGACATCTAGTGTCTCTCTTGCACAGTTTACAGGCCTACATAATGAGAAAAGGAGCAGCTTGGATCAGTCTCTCCTCTAGAGAGAAGATACTTTTATCACTCGCTCATCATCACAACAAGTCCTTGTCAGGCCCCATGTTGACAATCTGATCAAAGCTGCCAGAGACAAAAATAAATGAATTTCAAAGGCTGCCACTCAGACATGCAGGAGTCTCCCCAGGCTTCAAGTGATGCACTGAAGCTCTCATTCTCTCTAGTCTGATGCTTGTTCTGTAGTCTTTTAGGCTCCAAAAATCCATCACCAGCGTAAGGGCCCATTTTAACTTTGATGAGTTGCAAGCTATAAAAGCCAGATTTGCTTGCTCCTGAAACAGCCTTTGTATACTCTGCTTCTAAGCACATAACTTTCATATGCTACGGCACGGCTCATTTCTATGAAAAGGTCTTGTGCTGTTATATAGAAGCTGTTCCAGTATTAGGCAATTTCAAGACTCCTTGCATTTTATTTCTTGCTGACCTCGCTAGTGACAATCTCTACTGCTAGGCAGACACACTTATTTATTTATTCCCCACATTTTTATCTAAGGAGCACAAGATACCATATCTGGTTCTCCTTCTCTTCATCTATCCTCACAAGAAGAAGTTGACAGGTTGGGCTGGAAGGGACGCGGATGGCGCTGTGGTCTAAACCATAGAGCCTAGGACTTGCCGATCAGAAAGTTGGCTGTTCGAATCCCTGTGACGAGGTGAGCTCCTGTTGCTCGGTCCAAGCTCCTGCCAAGCTAGCAGTTCGAAAGCACGCCAAAAAAGTGCAAGTAGATAAATAGGTACCGCTCCAGCAGGAAGGTAAACGGCGTTTCCGTGCGCTGCTCTGGTTCGCCAGAAAGCAGCTTAGTCATGCTGGCCACATGACCCGGAAGCTGTATACCGGCTCCCTTGGCCAATAAAGCGAGATGAGCGCCGCAACCCCAGAGTCGTCCGCAACTGGACCTAACGGTCAGGGGTCCCTTTACTTTTAGGGTGGGCTGGGAGGCAGTGACTAGCCTAAGGTCACCCAGTGAGCTTCCTGGCCAAGTGGGGATTTGAACCCTAGTCTCCCAGGTCCTGGACTGATCCTTTAACCACTACACCACACTGCCTCTCATATTATGCACCTGCAACTGTAACTCAGGATATCATTTCATGCATCTGGTGAAGTGGAGTGTAGTCCATGAAAGCTTATGTCGTAATAAATTTGTTGGTGCCACAAGATTCTCTGTTGACCTTATTAGTCCCAGCTTTCCAAGCTGACGACTGAGCAATATCAAGACTATTGAGCAATATCAAGCCGTCACACTATGGCATATCTCTGCAGAGGGTTGGACTAGATGACCCCTGGGTCTCTTCCAACTCTGCAATTCCATAATTCCATGAAAATAAACAGGCACACATCTGTCTTGGAATATTAGCCAGGGTTTATTGACATAACTACTTGATTTTTTTTTTACCTTTCTTCTTATTTGGGCAGGGTTCCCCCTCTTCCTCTCTCCAGGGCCAGATCTAGGTTTAATGAGGCCCTGGCCTAAGCTACTGAAAGTCATGAGGCCCCTCATATGTCCAGCTGTCCTTTGTCAACAATTCTCACTGTTTTTTGTGTTGAATATATGCTATAGGGTAATTTATAGACCTAACAGATATCTAAAGCCATTTGCACATGCAGAATGTAGACACCCTATATATAGAAATGAGCAAACCTGTGATATTTTAGGGAGCAGGCTAGCAGCCTGGGCCCATTATGTACATCATAGGAGTCTACACAACACAAAACACTGTTGCTGTATGTAGGTTTTATTTTATTTGTTTTTATCTTATATTTTGGAAGTGTACACCCAGTATTTATTTCCTTTAATTTTTTGGGGGCCCCCAAGAGAGTGGGGCCCTAAGCTATAGCTTGTTTAGCTTATACGTAAATCTGGCACTGCTTCTCTCACAATACTAACATGGCAAGCTGAACATGGACATCACATCAGTATGGGCAGATACTGATGCCTAGCCTAATCATGAGAAGCTATATTGATTTTCACAGCAGCCCCATCCAAGGCAGTTAAAGCCCAAAATATACTACAGTCATACCTCGGGTTATGGACGCTTCAAGTTGTGCGATTTCATGTTGCGCACCGCACCGAACCCAGAAGTACTGGAATGGGTTACTTCCGGGTTTCACCGCTTGCGCTTGGGCTAAATCGTGCTTTGCGCATGGGCAGAAGCGCTGAATCGCAACCTGCGCGTGCGCAGACGTGGCGCTGCGGGTTGCGGACGCAGCAGGTTGCAAACGTGCTTCCCGCACGGTTCACGTTCGAAACCCAAACTTCCACTGTACTAGGCTGCCAAGTGCAGGTGCAGATGTTTGTTTTTTTTTCTTACTTGATTTTTATTGTTTTTAGATCATAACAAACGAAAAATAAAACAATTTACATCTTATTATCACAGATTCCTTTCTTTGAGACTTCCTTCAACTTCCCCTCGAATCATCCATACCCTTGTTTAACAAATTCACACAAATCCTAGTTTATATTGACATTATTTTCTCTTTCCTTTTCTTTTTCTCTTTAGACAATATTCCAACCTTTTCACAGAGCCTTTTTAAACCCAACTAGCGTTATCTGACCCTCACTTATATTATGCAGATACTCCACAAATTTCCCCCAGTCATCAATGAACCTTTGGTCTTTTAAATATCTAATTTTCCCCGTCAATCTGTCTATCTCCGCGTAGTCTAACAATTTTACTCTCCATTCCTCAAGCGTCGGTATGTTCTGTTGTTTCCAATTTTGAGCTAATAGGACCCTTGCGGCCGTTGTTGCATATTGAAAGAATTTGCCGTCATTGTTCTTTATGTCACTTCCTATTAGTCCTAACAGAAAGGCCTCCGGTTTTTTTTCAAAGTTGTATCTTAATATACTCTTCATTTCATTATATACACTTTCCCAAAAACCTTTGACCTTTCTGCAGTCCCACCACATGTGGAAAAAGGATCCCTCTTTTTCCCTGCATTTCCAGCATTTGTTGCAAGTTTTATATATTTTTGCTAATTTTGCAGGAGTTATATACCATCGGTAAAACATCTTCATGAGGTTCTCCTTTAACGTTATACAAGCTGTGAATTTGAGGTTTTTTTTCCAAAGTTTCTCCCATTCTTCGTAATATATGTTATGACCGATGTCCCTTGCCCAATGAATCATCACCGACTTCACTTCCTCATCTATCAAATTACACTCCAGTAGCAGATTGTACATTTTAGAAAGGATTTTATAGTCATTATTTATTATTTCAGTCTGGAATTTAGATTCTTTGTCCGCATAACCTCTCTCTTTGATGTCTTGTTTGAACATTTCGTTTATTTGGAAATAGTGTAGCCAATCAAATACTTTTTCTTTAACCTGATCGTACGGTTTCAGTTTCCATGTCCCCCCTACTTTTGTTAACAATTGTTCATAGGTTATCCAATCACCTCTCATATTCACTTTTTTCACGCTCATAACTTCCAATGGGGATAGCCAGTGTGGTACTTTAGGTTCTAATAAGAATCTATTCCTCTCCCAAACTTCTATCAGAGGGCCTTTAAAGATGTGTGTTTCGAAACCCTTGTGTTTCCTCTTCCCCTGCCATAAGTACGCGTGCCATCCTGCTCTGTTGTTGAATCCCTCCAGATCTAATAGTTCCTTATTTTCCAATTTTATCCACGTTTTCACCCAGCAAAGACACGATGCCTCATAATATAGTTTCAGGTCTGGCAGAGCAAATCCCTCTCTTTCTTTAGCTTCTGTTAGCAATTTAAACTTAATCCTTGGTTTTTTGCCCTGCCAGACATATTTTGAGATTTCTCTTTGCCACTCTTTGAATATCTTAGTGCCCTTAATTATCGGTAAGTTCTGGAACAAAAATAACATTCTCGGGAGCACGTTCATCTTAATTAAGGCTATTCTACCCCAAAATGACAATCTCAACTTCCCCCACCTCTCAAGGTCCTTCCTTATCTCTTTCCATACCTGCTCATAGTTATTCTTAAATAAATCTATACTTTTCGGGGTTATCCATATTCCTAAGTATTTCACCTTTTTGGCCACTTCTATTTCTGTTTGTTGTTGTATTTCCTCAATTACCTTCGAGTCTAAATTCTTCACCATTATTTTAGTCTTTCTTTTATTTAGCTTGAAGCCAGCCACCTTGCCAAATTGTTCAAGTTCTTCCAATATCTCTTTTATCGAGCTCAACGGATCTTCTGTTGTTATTACTAGATCATCTGCGAACGCCTTGACTTTGTATTCGTTTTGACCAATTTTTATCCCTTTTATCTTCTTATTTTGTCTTATTGAGTTCAGAAGTACTTCCAGTACTATTATAAATAACAGCGGGGAAAGTGGGCAGCCCTGCCTCGTTCCTTTTGCTACCGTTATTTCTTCTGACACCACGTTATTTATAATCAGTTTAGCCTTTTGCTCCGTATAGATTGCCTTTATTCCGTTAAAGAAATTCGAACCGACCTCCATGTATTCTAACTGTTTTAATAGAAAATCCCAAACTATATTATCGAATGCTTTCTCTGCATCCACGAACATCAATATGGCTTGCTTATCATACCTGGCAGACAGATATTCTATAGTATTTATTATATTTCTAATATTATCTTTCATTTGCCTGCCCGGCAGAAAGCCCGCCTGATCTCCATGGATATATTCTAGCCATATTTTTAACTCTACTTGCCAGTATTCCTGCGAAGATTTTATAATCAACATTTAGCAACGAAATTGGCCTGTAGTTCTTAACTTGCAGCAGATCCGAATCTTGTTTTGGGATTAAAGTGATGAATGCATCCTTCCATGTGTCTGGTATTTCTTTTTCTTTCAGAATATTATTCATTACTTCTCTCAGTGGTGTCGATAAAATATTTTCCATTTCTTTATAGTAGCTTGCCGTAAAGCCATCTGGACCCGGGGCTTTCCCTCTTTTTAATTCTTTTATTACTGATTTTATTTCTTCTGCCTCTATTGGGATATTTAATTGCTCTTTTTTCTCTATTGAGATCTTCTGTACCTGCTTATCTTTCAAAAATCTTTCTATTTTTCTCTGGTTATTTCTCTCTCTATTTTTATATAATCCTCTGTAATAGTCCAGAAAAGCTTTCCTTATTTCCTTGGGATTAGTTATTTCTTCTCCGTTCGCTGCAATTTTATTTATTTATTGTGCTTTGTTCCTTTCTTTTCCCTGGCTTATTCGCAAACTCAAACGTTCTTTGTCTTAATTTTTTTATATTCCATTCCACTTCCCTATTTATTAATGTTGCATACTGGGCTTGCAATACTTTAATATTTTCTTTTATTCTCTTATTATTAGGCTTTTTAACTAACTTCCCCTCAAAGTCCATTATCTGTTTCAGAATGTCCTTTTTCCCTTTTTCTCTTCCGTTATTTTTAATGGCATTCTGCTGAATGAAAAAGCCCCTCATCACTGCCTTACCTGCATCCCATACCACTTTAGTTTTGGTGCCTTTATTCATATTATCCTTGAAGAATTCTTTCATCCTTTTCTGCGCTTTTTCGACTATTTCTTGATCATCTAAAAGATAATCCTTCAGTCTCCATCTAAAAGTACCTTCTTCTAGGCCTTTCAGTTCCATCTTTATTGGGTTATGATCGGATATTGTTTTAGCCTGGATCTCTACCCGTATGATTCTTGGTGTTAATTCATTCGAGACCCAGATCTGATCTATTCGGGACGATGATTGATTGGGCTCAGAGTAGTACGTAAATTGCTTTACGAGTGGATGTCTAAGTCTCCAGGCGTCTATTAGGTTGCAATTTTTAACCAATGAGAAAAAGGTTCTGGGCAGCTTCCCTTCCTTACCCCCTCCATCTCTAAGTCTGTCCATTTCTAATGAGACCACCCCATTCATATTCCCCAGTATGATCATTTTTTGGTCTGCGTAATCAGCTAGTTTTTCTTCCAGGATTTTATAAAACTCAGATTTATTATCATTTGGGGCATATAACCCCACTATAATTAAGTTTTGTCCATGCCATTTAATTTGTACCATTATTATCCTTCCGTTTTCGTCTTTAAAGATTTGCTGAGCCAAGTGCAGATGTAGGCAGTCTTTTCTTCAAATGGCCTGGGACCTTTAGAAATAAGAATCCATATCCTCCAACATGTATCTGATGAAAATAAGGATGTCCCATTCCATAATGATAATTCTACTTTTTATACCCCGCATGTCTTACTAGGTTTCCCCAGCCACTCTGTGCAGCTTCCAACATATATTAAAACATAATAAAGCATTAAACATAAAAAACCCTTCCCTATGCAGGATTGCCTTCCGATGGCTGGTGGGGTCGGATAACTCCAAACCCTCCAACATTTCTCCAAACAAAATAGGGACATCCTAAGGAAAAGTGGGAGATTCCGGGATCAAATCCGAAACCGGGACTGCTTCTCTAAATCAGGGACGTCTTTGGAAAATAGGGACACTTGGAGGGTCTGAGAATCTGTAGCAGATCCCCTGGTGCTACTTTGGTGCTAGGAAAATACCACCCAACCACCCCCTGAGCATTTTGGGCAGTACCAATGATTGGATGTTTCTACTCTGAGTATATTTTTAATATCTTTACATATTTTTATTATTGTATTCTGTTCTTGTTGGAAATTGCTTTAGAACTTTTGTTGCAGGAAGAGATAAATAAATTTAATAAACCTAAACCCAGAAGGGACTGGCCCCCTTAGCAGGTGGGTCGCTATTGCTTACTGGGAGGTGGAGGCAGCAGGAAGGTCAGCGTGGAGCAAACACACTTGCAGGAGCACTAGATGAGCTTCACCACTGTGTTTGCGCCGCATCAACCTCCCTCCCGCTTTGCCCCTCTTCCTCCCCTCTGCTGTAAGTGTTACAAGTAGCTGGTCCACAGATCAAACTAAACCCAGGAAGCAGAAGTGTGAATTGTCTCTGAGGTATTACCTGCTGCTTTGCCCCTTAGCTTCAATGCCCAGAGAAAATTACCTGTCCTTGACTGTCTTTCAGGCCGATCCCCCCAGGAGGTGACAATAGAGCTTCTGGCTGATAAATACTTACAGATTATACACCTGGTAGCCAAATTTGCTCTGGCAGGTAAGAAACTCCATAATGCTCTCTTATGTTAAAATTTCATGCTGTAAACTTTTTATAGGGTATGTTGTGCGATTTCAGAGGAAAGCCTTGCCTCACCCTCTCCTGTACATTGTAAAGGCCTTTGGCTATGCACAATAAATCGATTGGTTTACTTTTGGAAATCCAATGTTCCCCCAATACAGAGTGCCTGGCAGAGCATGCACGCTAATAAAACTCCCCTCAGAATTGTCCCTGAGTTGTGGGATCTTTGCTATTGATTTGTTGCAAACGAAAGAACAAATTTAGCACTAGCGGCTCGCCTCCATAACAGTATCAATTTGCTACCTACTTTGGGCGCGAGCAACTGGGGAAGGTCTTTTGTAGAACAAGCAGGGTTGAAAGGCATGGGAGCAGTGGAAAAAGTAGGGGAGCTGTGCTCCTGCACAAGAGCCATTCATTCCAAGAGAATTTACACCGAAGGTATTCCCAATGGACTGAGCCCTTTGTCTCCTTCAGCCCTCCAGGACCAACATGTCAACACCATCTATAGACACATGTTACCCTACTGCTCTTGAAATACTACCCAGATGTATTCCCACTCTCACATGCCCAGCACACACAGAGAGATATACACACACTTGTAAGATATTGCTGGCAGACCTTAACTATACATCTGCAGTCTTTGAATAGGCCTTTAGGGTGGAAGTAGGATTATTCATAAATATATTATTGTAAGCAGAGCCCTGTTGCCTGGCCCCATTGTTCTGCAACAAAGCCCCGAGAACCCAATAGCTCAATAAATGAATAACTTTTATCTGCTTGGTTAATACCAGTACATGCATACTGGATTAATGTCCCCTTACTTCTTAGCAAAGAAAGAGGCTCATATATTGCCCAAAGCATTTACATCACTTAAGTGGGCTCCATTTGCATGATAATCACCTCTTTGGGGGGGAATTACTGCTTAATTAAAGAACAGCAGTCACTTTAATTAGCATGTCTCCATGCTCCCTGGTACTTTGCATGGATTCAAATGAGCTGCTCATTAAGGCCTGGCATTGATACAAGCTACGCCCTTTGGCCGTGATCTAACTAAATTAACATCAGGGGACAAACCGCTTCATGGTTCAGAAGGGATGACGGACAGCTTGTTTCTTCATGTCTGTCGCACACGGTCTACACGGGAGATCGCTAACTCCCAGAGGGGGATTTGGGTGAAAATGTGAGGTTTTGAAATAACTTGGTAAACAGCTGCTCCTGAAATTGTTATTAAGCAGTCCTGCTAGCTAAATGCACCGAAAGATTCCTATATGTTTCACCTGAGGTAGGAAAACACCACATGCTGCAAATATATCCTCCGCGTTAAACCATCAGAAACATCATCTTTTTGTTAGGTGTGAAGTCATGTACAATAATAATTATATTCTCATTCCACCCTTCCTCCAACAAATGCAGGCCTTTTATAGTGTATACTATTTATAGTGCTATAGCTGCTCTTTGATCCAAAGTTTGACTTTGTAGCTGATTGTCTGCACCTTGCTTCCCATGTCGTTGTTATCAGAGAGTGTGGGGTTTTCCTTTCCACATGAATGGCAAATTGTTCCTGAATCCATGGCTGTAAGCACATCCCTTAAGTTTCCTCGGGTTCCTCCATCCAGTAAATACTGGACTTTAGAGCATGCACAAGGGGATAGCTATTTGGGGCTTAAAAAAAATAAAATAATGCCCCGTATTCTGAAGTTCTAATCTTGTGGGAGTATAGGATATTAGAAGACTACAGGATATTAGACTACAGTTTCATAATCATTATAATCAAGAATCCACACTAATGCAGAAAAATTAAACCCGCAGAGTAAAACAGCAACAGCCCATTCAAAATGGACAGGAAAATCAAATTGCCCAAGGTTAAAGAAAATGCTTACCTTAGCAGTTCTTACAAGCCTTGAAAATCTGTAATGTTGGACTCCAACTCACATCATTCCTGGGCATTGGGCATGCTGGCTGGGGCTGATGGGAGCTAGAGTCAAGACCGGCAGGCAACAGGCTCCCTCCCCATCACTGTTCTCAAAGAACAGGTATCTTCATCATCACAACCTTTCAAATGAGCAGGCCATGGACATCTGGCTCAATGGAAAACATTTATGCGTTAGCTGCAGATATGCAGACTCACTCTGTTGAAGTGAGAAAATTCTCAGTAAATGAGGCACGGAGAACAACTTGGGCCTTAGAACGCTTTTTATTTTAAAGCTAAATACATGACCTGCTGGAGGAGACTCTTGAGAATCCCATGGACTGCAAGAAGATCAAAGCTTTCCATTCTGAAGGAAATCAGCCCTGAGTGCTCACTGGAAGGACAGATCGTGAAGCTGAGGCTCCAATACTTTGGCCACCTCATGAGAAGAGAAGACTCCCTGGAAAAGACCCTGATGTTGGGAAAGATGGAGGGCACAAGGAGAAGGGGACGACAGAGGGCGAGATGGCTGGACAGTGTTCTCGAAGCTACCAGCATGAGTTTGACCAAACTGCAGGAGGCAGTGGAAGACAGGAGTGCCTGGCCTGCTCTGGTCCATGGGGTCACGAAGAGTCGGACACGACTAAACAACTAAACAACAACAACAAATACATGATCGAAAAGTCTCTGATAATAATAATACAGTGGTACTTTGGTTCTCAAACTTAATCCATTCCGGGAGTCCGTTCGACTCTCGAAACTGTTTGAAAACCAAGGCGCAGCTTCCGACTGGCTGCAGGAGTTCCCTGCACTCAGTGGGAAGCCGAAGAAGCCTCATTGGATGTTCGGCTTCCAAAAAATGTTCAAAAACCAGAACACTTACTTCTGGGTTTGCAGCGTTTGGGCGCCAATTTGTTTGGGAGCCAAACCGTTTGGTAACCAAGGTACCACTGTAATAATAATAAAAATGCTGAAGAGGCAGGCATCTGTACAATTTGATGCTAAAACTTTACAATTGGCAAGCAAATGCACTCCCACCAGTATTGTGCAGTGAAATGTTTCACAGGGGAGCAGCTAAGGCCAGAGGCGCCAGCTTGCGAGGGCGATGCGGGGTGTGTGTGTGTGTGTGTGTGACATTGTGCATGTGACATTACAACGTCCTGACGTCACGCCTCCCTCCCTAAGCCGGGCAGAAGCTTCCTAGGCTTTGGGAAAGAGGCACTAGGCTTTAATACCATAATACTCTAATTTACCGGGAACATTTAGGTGACTAGCCACACACCCTACGCTGGGACCTGCAACACTTCCGAGCGATGAGACTCTGCATGCTTTCCTTAGAATACTATCAAGGGCATTCACAAGTTGCCTGATTTTCCATTTGTCTCGCCCCATAACATTTCAGGGTACTGAGTATGTTCAATCCTTATTAGGCTACTTAAGTATCACCAAGACTGGGCTACTGAGAAACAATAGGCTTGGCTCCATTTCCCCCAGCACCTACCACCTTTGTTTACTGCAGCAGCTAGACTGGTGACTGGGAGTCGCCACCGAGACCACATAACACTGCTCCTGAAAGACCTACATTGGCTCTCAGTACATTTGCGGACACAATTCAAAGTGTTGGTGCTGACCTTTAAAGCCCTAAATGGTCTCAGCCCAGTATACCTGAAGGAGTGTCTCCACCCCCATTGTTCAGCCCAGACACTGAGGTCTAACGCCAAGGGCTTTCTGGCAGTTTCCTCGCTGCGAGAAATGAGGTTACAGGGAACTGGGCAGAGGGCTTTCTTGGTAGTGGCACTCGCCCTGTGGAATGTCCTCCCATTAGATGTCAAGGAAATAAACAACTATCTGACTTTTAGAAGACATCTGAAGGCATCCCTGTTTAGGGAAGCTTTTAATATTTGATGAATTATTGTATTTTAATATTTTGTTGGAAGTTGCCCAGAGTAGCTGGGGAAACCCAGCCAGATGGGCGGGATATAAATAGTAAATTATTATTATTATTATTATTATTATTATTATTATTATTATTATTTATTATTATTATTATATAGAATAGTAGTGATAAAATATAGTGATAAAATGTAGTAGCTGGGAGGAGTTTTGAAATTATAACCAGTACCCAGATGACACCCTTTTGTGTTATATATATATATATTTGTCCAGGCAACCTTGTTAGCACATTAAAATAGGTGTGAAGTTTTTGTTCCCCTTATCAATGGCTTATTAAGGTTTTTCAATGACAGTTGTAAACGATAACTACAGAAATGAAGGGGGGCGGAATCTACCTAAAATTAAACTTAAGGTTTTGAAATGACAGCCTTCGGGTGGTAACAAAACGCCTGGGAAGAAGAAAATATTCTAATAAGGAAATGATGTCTCTGTTGCTCCAGTCAGGGGTCTTTGCAAAATTACTGAAAGATGCATAGTTAATTTCTCTCTTGTAAAATGACAATCGCGCCCCTGCACCCCTAGAAGTGGGCTATCAATTACAACAGGCTGGTTGAAGATGTCATTATTATATGGAAACCATACAAGCCACCAGCAGTACAGACTGGTGCAAAATCATCATGCCAAAGCAGCGAACATGCCCTTGATTGTTGTTTTTGTGGGCTACAACCAGGTAAGTACAACACTGTGTAAGCAAGAGCAGCCTCTCTGGCCCCACCTGACTGCCCCAGAAGTCACAGTCCTCTCATTATGTCACACTTCAGAAGGAGAGGTTCCCACCTAGAGGGAAGTTAATAGGAGGAGGGACGGAGCTTTGAGGAGCTTATAAAAGAGACTTAAGCAACATCCTTGAAAGCCTCTTTAAAGTGAGCCCTTTTCTTCGCTGCTCTTTGTCTGATTCACTCATTTGCTCCTCTCAATGGGGGATGAAGCCATGTTTTATCAGCTAGGTGACATCAGGCACAATGCTGATATCAGAAGCCAGACAACAGCCAAATGAAAAATACACCCAGCTGTTCCAAGAGTGAAATGGCAGTCCTGGTCTGCGGAAGCTGGCAGGGCACCATGGGCTTTTGCAACACTCCTGAATTGCTTTCCTTCTCCCCTCCCCAGCTGTGTTTTCCAACACACAATGCAACCGTCTTATGAAAGGGGAGCCTTGGGTGCTTTCAAATGGACTGTTAGCAACCGTGCTGCTTTGAATTCCACCGGGAAATCTGCTGCGAGTTCCACCCATACACATACACGTTTCACTTTATTTCATTTTCTACATTGGTATCCAGCTTTTCCTCCAAGGATCCCAAGGCAGTTATCGTTTCTCTCCCCCTCTTTTGTTTTATCCTCACAGCAATCCAGTTAAGTAGATGAGGCTAAAATATATGACACTCAGTCAGTTTGTGGTTGTGAGGGGACTTGAACCCATCTCCACCACTACATACTAACTCCCACATGTTATGTTGGTATATTTTGCTTATAGGGAGTTAAACAGCAGCATGAGATTGTTCCTATACTTATACTGTAGTTAGATCATGTTAGCACTGCAACATAGAGGTTGTAGTGTTTGTCCTCACTTTGGACATCATTATAGGTGAAAATGTTGAGAGAATGCCTCTTAAACAACCACAGTTTTAGGGGGCGTCCATGAGCAGACTGCTGTTTTCTCTTTACAAGCATTCAAGTAAAGCTTTCTCTGAATCAGAGGACTTTCCTTTCCCAGTACATTTTGCCCTGCAGTTTAACGAGCAGAAGTGTTCTCGGCAAATGACCGTCAGGTGTAAGCCTAAAAGAGGTAGCCCAAAACTAGACAAGACGTCATTCATGCAATTTCCAATTTCTGGAATCGCTTTTTAAAAAGTTAACAGCAGGTGCTGAGTCCCAGACCCTGGCCAGGAAGGAGGGGGCTTTAACCCTTTGCCGCCCACTGTGGTCCTGATCCAGATCACCTGCCTCGTGCCTGCCGTTTGCATCAGAAGGAAAGCTTCCATTTGTACCAAGGGGAGATTTAGGGGCTGCCAGCCCAGTTACACCTGGCATTTGCAAAGCATAAATCACAGAGGGGAAAGGGGGCAGCTGAAGCACATCCAATGACCCGTTGGCGTCTATCCATGATGGAACAGAGGCCTCTCTCAGCCACCCGGGGGCCATCTCCGAGAAATGCCATTTTGGAGTTAAGAAGGACTGCAGCTCAGTGGTAGAACACCTAGAATCATAGAATCATAGAGTTGGAAGAGACCACAAGGGCCATCGAGTCCAACACCCTGCCAAGCAGGAAACACCATCAGAGCACTCCTGACATATGGTTGTCAAGCCTCTGCTTAAAGACCTCCAAAGAAGGAGACTCCACCACACTCCTGGGCAGCAAATTCCACTGTCAAACAGCTCTTACTGTCAGGAAGTTCTTCCTAATGTTTAGGTGGAATCTTCTTTCTTGTAGTTTGGAACCATTGCTCCGTGTCTGCTTCTCTGGAGCAGCAGAAAACAACCTTTCTCCTTCGCATGTAGAAGGTCCCTGGTTCAGTCACTGGCATCTCCTGCTAGGACTGGAAGAGTTCCTTGTCTGAAACCCTAGAGAACTGTTGTCAGTCAGTGAAGACAGTGCTGAGCTGTTATTCAGTATAACACAGCTTCCTCTCTCTCTCTCTCTCTCTCTCTCTCTCTCTCTCTCTCTCTGTGTGTGTGTGTGTGTGTGTACACCCACCCTGCTGGATCAGACTCAAAACCATGGGCGTGGGGGAGACAGGACACCCACCTGTCATCATTCTCTGTCTAGCAGACTCAGAATGAAATATCTCAACAACAGTTGTTTTAAATTGCTTCCTTTTGACCCCAAGTGCTCATAAAAACCTGTCAAAATCTTAAAGCCATTTGACAACTAGGAAGCTAAGTAAAAAATTAACACCAGGGAGTACCTTTCATGCCGTTAACGAGTATATTTTGCAAAATTACAAAGAACGCGCCTTTCCCCCCCATCTTATTTTTTTTTTACAAAAGTCTAAACTAAAACAGGGACGCGGGTGGCGCTGTGGGTTAAACCAGGGCTTGCCCATCAGAAGGTTGGCGG
The DNA here is from genome assembly GCF_951804945.1 of Podarcis cretensis. Taxonomy (NCBI): domain Eukaryota; kingdom Metazoa; phylum Chordata; class Lepidosauria; order Squamata; family Lacertidae; genus Podarcis; species Podarcis cretensis. The sequence goes on along the minus strand of NC_137185.1, from coordinate 32,738,079 downwards.
TTCGAATCCCCGCGACGGGGTGAGGTCCCTGCTCCTGCTTCAGCTCTTTCAACTGCTCTTTGCTGAGTTTCTTCTGCTTCCCCATGGCATACCATAGTTCAGCTTTGGAGTCGAAGCTCAGTCGGGTTGCCAGTTGCATTGCTAGAAATGTGCCACAACATCATCCAGGTGACCTTTGGCTATGCCCATGCCAAAGGCCTATTAAGTCCAGCATCCTCCTTCTTCCATTGGCCAGGCAGATGCCTCCTTCAGTCCCATGCGGACAAAACAAAGACTACGGCCTTCCCCTGCTGTTGACCCACAGCAAGGGGAATCCAGTGGCAATGCTACTTCTGAACATGAAGATTTGAGACACTGCCAATGGCCGGCATGGTTGGGCATCCACCCTAGAAGGGAGCCCCCTGACAAGAGCTCTCCTGGGCCTGCTCCCCTACCTGTAGCCTGCTTGATCACCAGACGCCAAGACAATGGCAGTGGGGAGAAGGTGGGCAGGAGATGCCACGGATCGCTTGCTCACTGCATCTCTGCCTGGCAAGCAAGCAGGCAGTAGCCATGATGAGGGAGAATGGTGATGAGCAGGTAGCCTCACAAAGGATGCGGGGCCTGTGGCAGGTGTCTTGCCCAAGGACCAGGTGGGGGCCCGTCCCGTTTTGCCGCCTGAGGCGAAACGAGAAGGTGCTGCTCCTCTGTGGCTACTGCCCTGCAACCAAAGCTCCACTTACTGGGGTCATGTGGTGGTGTACATGGTTCTTCCTCTTCCTGATTTAATCCCCACAACAACTCTGTGAGGTAGGCTAGCCTAGGAGGCAGAGACAGGCCCAAGGTCACTCAGCGAGCTTCATGGCTGAGTGGGGATTTTACCCCTGGTCTCCCAGGTCCCAGTCCAACTATATTACACGGGCTCTTTCTTTTCGGCAGCTTATGCTCTACTCTTTAACAAACAATATTTTGGTGGTTTTGCATGTGTGTTGTATCTTCTGATACTTATTCGCTCATTTTCAAACAACATCTCTCTGTTGTGTGAATTAAATCTTCTTTTGTACACCTCCCTGGATTCTTTTGATAAAGAGCAGTACAGAAGTATTAAATCCAGGGCGAGCTCTGAACTGACCCTTTTGAGTTCCGCCTGCCCAGAGAAAGATGTTCTCCCTTTTGTTCTCCCTTCTCAAGTTCAATACTCGATGCTTGCCAAAAGGTAAATACTTCTGTTCCCCCACCACATCCGCCTGCCCTGCCGCCATGGGACTAAAAATAGTGAGAACTGGGGAGTGGGGGTAATTTTCAGCCAACCTGGTTTTCATTGCAAGAGGAGAGTCTAATTTATTCTGACCTGTGCCCATTCGCTTCCCATTACTGATTGGAGCCTTTAAACTCCCTCTCAAGCTTCAAAAGAACAAAAAAGGAGGGAGAAGTAACCCCAGCCCCCCCAACCTTTCGCAAGGTCACGTTAACCAGTTTGCTGCTCAGAGATGCATATGATCGGGGCGGACTGGAATCACACAAGAGAAGGTGGCGTGGTTTGAAGGGCACAAAGCTCTGCCCATTTGCAGAGCCATAAACAGAGGCTGTGACGCAGTCTCGATAGGAATGGCAGATAGAGGTGACCATTTCCAGAGGGACAGGGCTGCGTCAGTCTGGTGTCCAAGGTGTTTTGTCACCCGAGGCAACAGGCAAGATGGTGCTGCCCTCCTAAGTCCATGTACAAAAGCCAATCAGAGTGGCGCTTGGTTCAACTGTGGCAGTGAGGCGGCATCTTCCACCACACCTGAGGGCTAGCTTTGGGGGTACACAGCAGGCTGCTTGGCTCAGACTGCTCTGGCCCACAACACCTCACTGCTGCTCCCTCAGCAACTTCTGCCTGAGGTGGTCATCTCACTCCGTCTAACGGCAGCGGAGACAACAGCAGAGAGCAGCACCTTAAAAGCAAACACAATACAGTGGTACCTCGGGTTAAGTACTTAATTCGTTCCAGAGGTCCGTTCTTAACCTGAAACTGTTCTTAACCTGAAGCACCACTTTAGCTAATGGGGCCTCCCGCTGCTGCCACACGATTTCTGTTCTCATCCTGAAGCAAAGTTCTTAACCCAAGGTACTATTTCTGGGTTAGCGGAGTCTGTAACCTGAAGCGTATGTAACCTGAAGCATATGTAACTCCATTTAACCATGAAACTTCCCTTGGACCATTTACCATCTCTCACCTTAACCAACCCCATAGGGTTGTTGTGAAGATAAAACACAACCCCAGTGAGGTATACGATTTGGGGGAGGACCTTGAATTCTGGCTTGAGTTCCTTGGAAACAAAAGTGGAGTTATAGATCTAATCTGATATGCTAGCAGCAAACTCAGCATAGGTCGTAAGGGAGGATGCCTGGTTTCGTTTTCCAGCAAAGACATATACTGTTGTACCTTGGAAATTGAATGGAATCTGTTCCGGAAGTCTGTTTGACTTCTAAAACATTCGGAAACCAAAGTGCGGCTTCTGATTGGCTGCAGGAAGCTCTGATTGCCAACTAGACGTTCGGCTTCCAAAAAATAGTTCGCAAACTGGAACAGTCACTTCCGGGCTTGCCGCGTTCAGGAGCCAAAACGTCCAAGAACTAAGCTACGATTGTAGAAGGTATGACTGTAGAAGGTTCTTGGCAAATTGTCAAGCCAGTCCATTGTGCAGTTCATACAGCTAGAATAAAAATACAGTACTTTCAAAGCTGCTGTTCCATTATTGTGCCTCTCATTAAGGTTTTGCCTCAAGTGATACCCGATAGGCAGCAGAGCTCTTTGACAAACAAATGTTATTGTTTCTAAATGATTCTTAATGTTTCCTGGATGGGGGATTCACCTGCAGAGACCCTGGCCCCACAAATAAGTGGGCAAGAAACAGCAATTGCAGTTTTGCAAAGACACCATGGCAGAAAAATGAGAGGAGTGGATTGACCTAAGGCGAAGCACCTTGGGGTGTATGGGCTGCATACACACCATATACCGTATTTTTCGCTCTATAAGACGCACCAGACCACAAGACACACCTAATTTTTGGAGAAGGAAAACAAGAAAAGAAATATTCTGAATCTCAGAAGCCAGAATAGCAAGAGGGATCGCTGCACAGTGAAAGCAGCAATCCCTCTTGCTGTTCTGGCTTCTGGGATAGCTGCGCAGCCTGCATTCACTCCATAAGACGCACAAACATTTCCCCTTACTTTTTAGGAGGGAAAAAGTGAGTCTTATAGAGCAAAAAATATGGTATTTAAAAGCGCATTCTCTCACTCACCCCTCTTTGAATCCTGGGAACTGTATTTTGTTAAGGATGCTGCAAACTGTAGCTCTGTGAGGGGCAAAACAAGAGAGATAGCACACCCCTGGGTGCTTCACCAGAACTGTTGAATTTCAGCCTGTTGTGTAGTGGTTAGCTCATCCCCAGTAAAAAGGGCCAGCCCTAAATAGGACAGGGCATATTTTAAAAACTTTTACTTTTCAGCTGGGGTTCAGCTGAACTATGCACACAATAAAAGGCGCATCGAGTAAAACTGCTTCCCTGGTGACCACTAGGTCATAATGCCCCATCCATGCGACAATAAGAACCGAATGCCACACCCAGAATAAACGGTGCACATTTTGTAATTGCCTATCTGATTCTGATTTATTGCAGTGTTTTAGGTTCTTTTTGCTACAAAATACTGTGTTGGGGGATTTATTAATTTACTTTGCTAAGTATTAGCATGGACATTCTGCATTTGCACAGATTCTCAGAATACACACAACCAGTCCTTTTTTTTCTGGGGGGGCGCAGAGGTACGCATACCCCTAAACATGTTGTGAATCTAAGTTTGGCCTCATTGAGGGGCAGTATTTCAATATGAGTAGGAAAATGAGAGTACCCCTAAACATTTTTTAAAGGAAAAAAAAGCACTGGACACAACCCATCCACTGTTTTGCTGTGCTTTCAGCAGCTGCCACCCACCGATTTTCATAGCGCTGATGTCCATGAGCACTAGAAACTTAACAAAAATAAAAGAGACTATTCTCTGAAACAAGGGGGGGGGGACATTTGGGGCAGACAATGGAATTATCAAAGCTACTTGGGTTTGTTTTTTTAAAACCAACCAACCTTGGGTTATAACAGTGAGTCCAAATTAGTCACTGAAAGGCAAGATCTATTTTAGATAAAGCCTAAACATGCCAAGGACAGTGGTACCTCGGGTTAAGTACTTAATTCGTTCCGGAGGTCCGTTCTTAACCTGAAACTGTTCTTAACCTGAAGTACCACTTTAGCTAATGGGGCCTCCTGCTGCTGCCGCACCGCGGGAGCACGATTTCTGTTCTCATCCTGAAGCAAAGTTCTTAACCTGAGGTAATATTTCTGGGTTAGCAGAGTCTGTAACCTGAAACGTATGTAACCCGAAGCGTATGTAACCCGAGGTACCACTGTATATTGTTCAGTCACCGTTTTGATCCACACAGCAGAATTTAGAAGCAAATAATTTAGAAGTGAGAGTTGTATCCTTGGATGTTGCGATGGAGCAGGATTCCGGGTCTCTGCCGGATCCTTGTTTTGCACCCAGTATTCACTGCGCCCACCTCAACGGAAACCAATCCGGGACTTTCCGTGTTTTGTTCTCCCGAGGAGGGACATGCCCCTCGAGCCACAGTGAGGATCATTTTTCTCCAGATGACCCTCCATTTCAGTAATATGATCGTCCTGTCATGGTTCCAAGCCCTGATTTTGGCAGAACAAAGCCACACTGCATCTTTCAATCCTCCAGCCAGGGAATGCAGCTGCGGGTCAGAGCGTGACCAATCAGGAATGAACATTTGGAGCGCATCTAATGCAGTTTGTACAGGGAGCCTTTCATGCATTCATGGGAGTGAATCTCACAAAGCAGAGCTGACACTGCCTTGCTCTTCCAACTTTGATATCTCACACCCTGCTCTGGGATAATCCGGCAGGACCAGACCCAGCCCAGCTGAATAACAGCAGTGTCCTGGCTGGAGCGCTTTTAACGCTGAAAAGCAATCTCGCCGAAGATGACGAAGGCTGACTCTTCATTACATTTGGCAGTACGCGGAGGAGCCTAGTTTCTGACCCCCCTTCCTTCCCCCCAGGAGAAACGAGGAGCCTGAGAAACAGTCTCGACCCCAGCTCGGCCCAGAGCTGAAAAGCGAGCCAAAGTCTGGAGTTATGTTTCCGCTACCTTCCCGCAGAGCGCGAGATTGATGAGAACAGGAGTCCATAATCAACTTGATCCGACCCCTGTCCTGTACCATGAGGGCCCCTTAAAGAAACACTGTCACATTAGAATTAATGATTTTTTTGTTGCCGGGCCCGGCCTGCCAATCCTTAGCAATTTAAAAGCATGCTGCCTCAACAAGGCCACTTTTTAATTAGCCGGCAGAAGGGGCGGGGCTCTACACACGCACACAATCCAAAATAATCAATTTCAAATTGCCAAAGCCAGATCAGCATGGGGGCAGCACGGGGGTGGGGGGTGGGGGCGAGCAGGAAGGGGAACAATGCAAGCGAGCCCACACTCCCAAATCATCCTGTCTCCCCGATTCAGGCACCATTCTTGCTTCTAAGCTGACTCGGCTGCAGAGTCTCCCTTGTTCCGCGCATTAAAAAGCAACAACCACAAAACGCAAACACACACACACCATCAAAACCCCCCAAAACCAAGCACTCGGGTAAATGGCCTTTGTTTGCTGCGGACAGATCGCTTTGTCACCTCAAAGAAAGCGATCTTTAAACTTTCAACAGATTGTAAATGGGCAAGGCAATTTTTAATGCGACACCCTCCCCACTTTTTTCACACACCCCCCCCCCCTCAGCCCACCCCCTCGCTCCCAGCCTGACATGTTCGGCCGATGTCCTCCTGCGGTTTATACACTGAGGTTTAGATTTCATGACCTCTTTGTGGAGAGTATATCTGGGGACGCGGTGAAATGAAAGGGTTTTCGAGATTTCCAGTGGGAATGCGAATATTATTCCTGGCCGGCTGCCCGTTACATTGTGGCATTCTTAGCGACATGATCTGATACGGCATAATGATTGAGACTTGTATGACGGAGCATTTTGTTTTGCTTTTTAATGGGAAGGGGGCACCGCTGCTTTTCTGCAAGGTGAGGGACAGGAATCATTCGGACGGTGGATTCTGTATTTCTCTGTGTTTAAATGTGTGGCATGTGTGGGTTCTTCCAGACCTGCAGAGGCCTTTTCTGGAAGGAGGTGTCTCCTTTGGAAACCTTCCTTAGATATATGAAGGTTAACATAGGAGACAGCAAGGTCCATAAAACTTTAATGTAACTTTTACGCGCTAACAGCTTCTGTGGTGGCAATAAAAACCATATCAGTTAAATTGTTGGTGCCTAAGAAAACACAGCTGCTTTCATGCCACACCAGAGCACTTGCAGCAGAAAATTTATTGTGGCTGAATAAAACACAATGCAGACCACAGTCATTCCTGGTGTAAATCTGTTGCGTTCGGCAGAGCCGGACCAGCCACATGTTTGGCTCGCTGTTTGTAGTGATGAAATGAAGAGGGGCTTGTTTGTTTTTCTAATTAAATGAAAGGCAAATGGTGTTAATAATGCTTGGGGCCAGATCCTAAGACATGGTGCACCAGATGATGTGCCAGAAAAGAGACTACACGTAGGATATACTGTATGCAAAGAAGAGGTTTTGCACCTGCACAGCATGACAAACCAATATAAAGGTAAAGGGACCCCTGACCATTAGGTCCAGTCACAGATGACTCTGGGGTTGCGGCGCTCATCTCGCTTTATTGGCTGAGGGAGCCGGCGTACAGCTTCTGGGTCATGTGGCCAGCATGACTAAGCCGCTTCAGCGAACAAGCAACTAATTCCATTTCCACTAATTTTGTGTTAGTCAGTTGCAGCAAGACTCAAACCTCCTAAACAGCAGGAGATTTATAGCATTTGGGGGCCCGTGCTTATGAACAAATCCCATTTTCTTAAAAAAAATTCTTTTTGTCATAATGATGCCATCATCACATTTCAGTCCAATACAGATGTGCATTACACACACACAAACACACACCCTAGTTTGTTATATAACTAATACATCCAAAGTCTCAGCCCAACTTTATAGTTAGACTGTTTTACTCTAATTGTCACACAATTAGTGTACCCATCATAGCTCAGTTGGTTAAGAATGAGACTAATAATCTCAAGGTTGTGGGTTCGAGCCCCATGATGGGCAAAAGATCCATACATTGCAGGGGTTGGACTAGATGACCCTCGTGGTCCCTTGACACGACAAGCGACACCCTCCTTCTCAAGGCCACACCCCTCATTGGCCTTGCTTCACACCTCAAGTTTTATTACCTAGCTGGAATGCATCCTTGAACTCTAATCATGCCTCTTGCCTGTCTGGATGGAGTGCAGGGGTATACAGGTAATTCATATTTGTCGCTCTGCCCACCACTGGCATGTGGCCTCTAGGAGGTTGCCTCGAAGGGAATGTGGCCCCAAGGTTGGAAAAGTTCCCCATCCCTAATCTAGGATAAGCCTGGCCGAAAGACCAAGGAGGGAATTCTGCTATATAAAAGCAGGGCTATGATGAGCAACCAACAGCCCTACGGCCACACATAGACCTTAGCCTGATTTCAAAAATCCTCTGCAAGTGATCTGTTCAGACCTTTCGCAAGATGTCTGACCCCCAGCTGACAGCTGGGCAGTGAAGAGACTGGGGAGGAAGAAGAGAGAAAGGTGTTCAGTCCAAGCTCCTGTGTGCTGGGCTCAGGGGTAACCCGTGAAACACAGTCCAGGACCAGTGCAGAATCCAAAGGTTCCACTGGGAGTCAGTCCAACAGGGTCAAGGCAGGACACGAGGCAGGAAACCAGGCAAGGACAGGTACAGGATCTCAGGGAGGATCTGGCATACAGCAATGTTGCTCCCACAACCTGGGGCAGGGTCCGACAGCCTTTTATCTTTGTCAGGGTAACAGCCAGTCCTGACCCCCCGGCGACTCACTTCCCTGTTTCGCCCAAAGGCGAGCACTCCTCCTGCGAGTACTCAGGTCTTTCCTTCTCTCAGACCTTAGTCTCTGCAGCTCGGGAGACGTCGGTTGGTTACTAGACCCAGGGGCCGCCTCAGCCTCCCCTGACCCAACCGGTAGTGGAGCAGCTGTAAGTGATGGCCCAGCTGAAGGCAATGAGGTAATCCCCGCATCTGGAGCCAGGGCAGGCTCAGGCCCCTGACTCGGCCCAGCTGGTGTTTGTTGCAGGGGAACCTGTGCAGACTGGGACTCTTCAGGATCAGGCCCCAGACTTGGTTCAGATGATGCCTGAGGTGAAGGATCTGGTGCAGACTGAGACTCCTCTGGTTCTGAATTCAAGCCCGAGTTCCAGGCCATCACACCCTGTTAGCTTTAACCACCACTGCCTTTGGTCCTTTCCACCAACAACTTGTGGGTCCTGACCCTCAACAGAAAGGTTCTCTGTCCATGAAATAAAGAGACTAGCCTTTGACTGGTCTGTAGAACAGAACAGATGCAATGTCGGAGCCAAGCCAGTCCCTGGAATGTCTTTTTAAAACAAGGATGTGCAAGGAAGCTCCAACCCAGTCAACCTCTCCATGGGAAGAAGAGCACAGCTTGTGTAAACAGCTTGCTCTGTTGCCTGCTGTTTTCATTATGAGATGCTTGGAGAGGGTGAGCTGTGTTTTGCTTGGGGAACTTTCCAGGTCAGGAATAAAGGAGGGTCCCTTATTTTCCCATCTCAGTACCTAGCGACAGGAATTGCTGTTTTAATTGCAGAAGGCAGATGCAATTGGGCCATCTGTCTTGGGCTTGGGAAGCTCGGCCGACAGGCAGGAACGCGAGGTTTGCCTTGAGAGAAGCAGTAAGGATAAGCACGTGAAAGCGGAAGAAGGATGGCTCCTTAAATGATTAGCCAAGCGCGGTGAGTCCAGCTGGACTTTATCAATCACTGTCAGGCTTTTGTCCTGCATGGCGGTCAGTTGACCATGAGGGTAAGGGGCAACTGCAATGAGGGTTATTGTTTCAGGGAGATTGTTGCCAGTTCAGCTAGTTGATTATTGCAGATGGTGCCTGCTGTCCAAACAGCACTGGTGCCTTTTCCCACTGGCAAGATCCAGGGAGCAAAGGACCTGAAAAGGTGAGTATTCAGATCGAACCATAGGCAGATGTACAAGATGAGCCAGGAGCCAATCGACAGAGTCGAAGCCAAGGAGCAAGCTTGGGGACTCAGAACCAAGGAAACCATCGGACACCAAGGAATACCATGGAAGACTTAAAAGCTACAGGAAACAGGACAGGAACTTTATTGCCTCTCTCCAACAGGAACAGAGCAGCAACAGGAACTGCCTGACTCCACCTATTGACTAAACTACATAATGACACTATCCACACCAGGAACCAGCAGAATCAAACGGAAGCCTAGAAGAAAGCAGGTGTTGTTGTTAGAATTCCTGATCTATGATTGCAGTCATGGGATGTTTGTCTATCACATGACGGTGTATGTTTTGACTCCACAGAGTGGGAAGTGACGGAGACAGGAGGTTTGTGTTACTGTGTTCCGTGAAGTGGGACTATTGTCTTTTGTTCTTTTTCTCTTTGCTGTCTGATGCTAGAGAGAGAGGGAGCCCTGTTGCAGTGCTCTGTATATGTTTATATGTAAATAAAGTAGATTAGCCAAAATGCTGAGTTGCTGAGGTCTGTTATGCAAGCTGCAAAGACTCTGCGGATCCCTAAGTGTGCAGGTGTTTGTTGGCATCGGTCGCTGTGATGTTCGGGCAGAAGAAAGCTTTTGAAGCTCCCGAACGATCGACCAGGAGGGAGAGAACATGCCAGTCGGGCTTGTATCTCTGCCAGGTTCCTACTTGAGGGTAGGCTGAACTCCTGACCGTTGGAACCAAAGATAAGTCCAAATGCAGGGCTGCAGGTCACAGGTGCAGAGCATGCAAGGCCACATCAACACCAGGAATGTCTTGCTGCTCAGGTGAAATAAGAAGGTGCCCTGTGACCAGCTTGGGTGGACAGAGCTAGTCCAGGGCCTGAGAGTACTAGGCAAATGCTTCAGCCCATCGTTCTGTAGTTTACCTGGTGATGCACCTGCACAAAAATCTGAATTGAAGACGGGGCCACTCCTAACCATGACAAATAGCATGTGTTTACAACTCCTTTTAGGGACACGGGTGGAGCTGTGGGTTCAACCACAGAGCCTAGGACTTGCCGATCAGAAGGTCGGCGGTTTGAGTCCCTGCGACGGGGTGAGCTCCCGTTGCTCGTTCCCTGCTCCTGCCAACCTAGCAGTTCGAAAGCATGTCACAGTGCAAGTAGATAAATAGGTACCACTCTGGTGGGAAGGTAAACAGCGTTTCCATGCGCTGCTCTGGTTCACCAGAAGCGGCTTAGTCATGCTGGCCACATGACCCGGAAGCTGTACGCCGGCTCCCTTGGCCAATAAAACGAGATGAGCGCCGCAACCCCAGAGTCGGCCACGACTGGACCTAATGGTCAGGGGTCCCTTTACCTTTACTTTACAACTCCTTTTGGAAGGAGAGCAGCCAAACCACCTCCAAAGCTGACTAATAGCTGTGGAAGGATAGAGGACCATTGGAGTTTTCTTTCCCTCCTTGCCCAGAAAACTCCTCCTTGGGACCATGGAAACAGGACAGGGATGTGGAATAGCTGGCTTCTCTAGCCCCTGAAAGCACAGGAGCGAATTGAGACTTCTATCCCAAGCAGCAGGCTGAGTAATTCAGTAATGACATGATTTTTTCCACTGAAGTTGCAGGGAGCAGAGTTCTGCTATTTGACAGAGTGTGGGAAGGTGCACCCCTGAATTTGGAGAATGTGGCACTTCGAGGAGAGATTGGCGTGGCTGCCTGCCTAGTGGTCCTGCCACTGATTTCTGGCACAGGCTATGAAGCCCATGACAGGGGACTAGCAGTCCTTTCGGCAGCATTTGATCTAAACCCGCATTAGCTAGACAAATAAAGAAATAAACAAGTAGGGGAGGGAAGATTCTGTTTGCACAGCCGTGACCTAAAGTCGGCCATTTACGCAAGGTCAGGAAAAGAGGCCTATTTGGTCTCAATCCCCATCCACTTCCAGCCCAGCCAACCCCCCCCACCCCCCATCCCTGGCCCCATCTGCAACAACAAGTAAAGGAGTGTGAACGCTTTGCCATAATAATATCCCTAACCTTGCCCTGAAATGCTTATTGTTAGATTATTATCAGCAGTTAGCACTTACCAGAAAGAGATCAAGGCAGCAGGCTTCCCAGGGGACCTCCCAAATGTGTGTGTGTGTGTGTGTGTGTGTGTGTGTGTGTGTGCTGGGGGAAGAGGAAACACTGGACAGGGTCACTGGAAGCATGCCTTGAGGTGGCAAAAACGAAGAGTTTACACAAGGAATTAAGCGGCAATTGGGAAGAGAGGGAAGTAGCAGCATCCACGAAGGCAGACTTACCGTGGCAGGCTACCGTTTCTGGAATGGTCCAGTTTTGCCAAGGAAGTCTCTCTGTGGAGAGCAGAGAGAAGAGAATCAGCTGTGTGGTACCCAGATGGCAGACACCTACACTTGTCACTGGAAGTTGACACACAAACACATACGCCCCTATGTGGTGTTTCCACGCAAGGATGCTTCCATGACTTGTGAGCGTAACTGGGGAGGAAAATTCTACCTCACCATCGCCTCCAACCACTTCGCCTGATTCAGGTGGAAGAAAGAACTAAGTGCCACCTACACTCCAAATATCCCGTGGCAGCTCCCAGCAGCTTCCTATAGATGTTAACAGCATGGGGGACAAGATTCAATCTTGCAGGACAATAGAGAGCAGCTGAGGTGGTGCTGAACACTAACTTGTCATAAATGTATTTTCTGCAAGTGGCTCTGGAGGCAGGAGTGGAATAACAATAATAATAATAATAATAAATTATTTATACCATGCCCATCTGGCTGGGTTTCCCCAGCCACTCTGGGCAGCTCCCAACAGAATATTAAAAGCACAATATAACATCAAACATTAAAAACTTCCCTAAACAGGGTTGCCTTCAGATGTCTTCTAAAAGTCAGATAGTTGTTTATTTCCTTGACATCTGACGGGAGGGCGTTCCACAGGGTGGGTGCCACTACCAAGAAGGCCCTCTGCCTGGTTCCCTGTAACTTGGCCTCTCGCAGTGAGGGAACTGCTAGAAGGCCCTGTGAGCTGGAAGTCAGTGTCCAGGCAGAATGATGGGGGTGGAGACGCTCCTTCAGGTATACTGGACCGAGGCCATTTAGGGCTTTAAAGGTCAGCACCAACACTTTGAATTGTGCTTGGAAACATACTGGGAGCCAATGTAGGTCTTTCAGGACCAGTGTTATATGGTCTCGGCGGTCACGCCCAGCCACCAGTCTAGCTGCCGCACAATGTCCCCAAGTTTCTACCTTCCTGAGGTTGACAGTTTCAGGAATTGTCGAGAGATCAAGGCTTGTACTGCCCCATCTCTTTCCTGATCGAAGCAGTTTCAGTGCCATGATCAAGCCAGACTAGAACAGATCCAAGTACGCAGTTTTCTCCAAGCATGCCTGAAGCTGGACTGCTACCATCTTCCCTAGCATCTTGCCCCCAGAAGACCACCGGGCCATGGTTATTTTAACATCTTGGGGTCCACAGAGGTCTTCTTAAGGAGGAGGCACACCACTTCCTCCTTCAATGCCGATGGCATTTCCTCCTCTTCCTTCTGTGAAACACTAATCACTCTCTGGACTCGCCCGGTCATCCTCTTACAGGTAGCTCTAAGAAACCAAGATGGGCAAGGACCAAGGAGGCAAGCGGTTGGCTGCACTTCTTTAAGCTGCCTGTCCACCTCCTCAGGCCATAATAAAAAAACTGATCCAATGTGGATGGAACAGACATTGGACTTGCTCGAACACTGGTATCCAACTCTCACTGAACCTAAGCACAGTCCTGTGATTAAAGTCAAAGAATCAGAGGAAGAATAGTTAATTACTCAATATAATAGACATTAAATCTGCATAAATTTCAGACCCTCCAAGTTCCCTGCTTTTCCTTAGGACATCCCTATTTTCATTGGAGAAATGTTGGAGGGTATAGAGTTATTTCAAAAAGTAAAAATCCGGACACAAAAGTTGTTGAACTTTTTGGGGAGTGAAGTTGTCTTTTTTTGGGGGGGGGTGCAAAGCTGTTGAGTTTTTTTTTTTTGGCAAAACTTCAGAGAATGAAAAATGAAGTTTTGGAGCAATTTTTATGGAAATTCGCCAAAAAATCAACACTTCTGACATGGATTGCCATACGCTCCCAGTTTTCCCTGACATTTTACCGCTTCTCCAAAATTCTGCCTGGACACTATTTTCAATGGATGAATCCCGGATATGTCCGGGATCCCAGACGTATAGTAGCCCTATGTCTGTAGAAACAGAAACCCCATAGTTGTGTGTGATTGGAATGCATGCTTCTCTGAAAAAGAAAGATTAGTCTCTATTGCTCCACCTACTTTCTCAAAAACCACTTGACCCTCTACAGCTTTAAAGAACACACCCACACCACACATTTAAAGCATACTAGTATCGCTTTAACAGTCATGCTCCTCTCCCCACCAAGAATCCTGGGAACTGTAGTTTTACCCTCCCCTATGGGGCTACAGTTCCCAACACCCTTAAAAGCTGTGGCTGCCAGGATTCTTCTAGGAAAGTCATGTGCTTTGAATGTTTGGTGTGGATGTGGCCAGGGCCATTTAAAAAGTAAGAACCTGCTACCTGATCAACCTGACACACACTTTTAGCCAACCAAAACGTTTCTAGCAACATTAATTGCATAGCTGTTTCCCTTTTTTTAAGGGAAATTCCCTTATTCCGAATAGGATTCCTCGCAAGAAAAGGGAAATGTTGACAGCTATGAAATTGCACCAATTCACCAGCAATTCATTGCAGCCCTTTTTACAGATACTCAGAAGTGAAAGAAAACTTTGGTTTCTTGTGTGAGTGGGGTGTGGGTGTGTTTGCATCAGCTTAGCCAGATTGATTCGAATGCTGTTGGCGGGTTACAATCAAAAACAAGCAACCACACCTTAGGCCAACCCCCAACCTTTCTCACCACCAAAGGGATACAAGCGAATAGTAAAGAGAACCCACACAGGTGATGCTGACACAAAGCCCCACACATACACTAAGTAGAATAGAAGCATTGCCACCTGACCCCACCCCACTCACCATTATCCCCTCTACCTCTTTCCCCCTTTTCTTCCTAATGTAATACTAATGTCTCAACAAATGAAACTGATCTGTAGAAAATGTAACTTGAAAAAGAGACATTGCACATACCGGTACTTTCGTAAACCTACACACACACACACACACACACACACACACACACACACACACACAGTGGATGCTCGGGTTGCGAACGTGATCTGTGTGGGAGGCACATTTGCAACCCGCAGCACTGCATCTGCGCACACACGGGTTGCGATTCGGCACTTCTACACATGCGCAAAGTGTGTTTTAGCGCTTCTGCACATGCGCGACCGCCAAAACCTGGAAGTAACCCGTTCCCGTACTTCTGGGTTTCGGCGCATCCGCAACCTGAAAAAATGCTAGCTGAAGTGTCTGTAATCCGAGGTATGACTGTACATATCTATCTATCTATCTATCTATCTATCTATCTATCTATCTATCTATCTATCATCTATCTATCTATCTATCTATCTATCTATCTATCTATCTATCTATCATCTATCTATCTATCTATCTATCTATCTATCTATCATCTATAGATATATAGAAAGAAAGAAAGAAAGAAAGAAAGAAAGAAAGAAAGAAAGAAACCCATGCTTCCTTTGGCCCCAGTGAAGCCTTAGCAAGAGGCCCATTTCAGCGTTCATCCTTTAGCCTGGTTGCTTTCCTTGCATCCAATGGAGTTGTTCTTCTGGTTTTTAACCAACACTGTCAACAGGGCAACAGCCCTGCATCCGTAATTGAGCTCATTTGAAAAGCAGTCATCATATTAAAATTGCAGCTGTCATTTTCCCCATGAGCTCTGCTTCCTGAGCTCTGCTTCCAGAGCAGAGCAGTCCCCAAAAACTCCCTAAGGCATACCTCAGCTTTGAAGCACGCAAGGCAGGAAATTAAGAACTGTCTTCAAACAAAATCTCTCGACTCCTCCAGGAATTGAAAAAGAGACAATTTCCTTACTGTCTCCTCTCCTTAAACACAGAACAGGATTAAGGTAATCTGGGGCCTTAGGACCAGCAAAATATGACAACCCCCCACCCCCAATAACACCCCCTCCCCAACCTCTGCCCTACTTTAGAGCATTTGGGGATATTTTTCAGAACTGAAGGAGGGAACGAGGCCGACGGGAGAGATCAGAGAATAATCACTGATAGGGTGTTCTTGCATATATGATACAGAGCAGCTATACGTCTGGCAGTGGCATCAAAGTTTTTGCAGGAAAGGTTAAAAACATAGCATAGGCACAGCTTCAGATAGTCAGAGGCATCAATGCTTCTGAAGACCAGTTGCTTGAAACCACAGGAACTTGTGCTCTTGTGCTCCGATTCTGCTTGTGGGTTTCCCATGGGCGTTTGGCTGGCCACTGTAAGAACAGGGTGTTAGGAGGAAGGTCTAGGTATGGAGAGGTAGAGCCAGCAGGAGAGCCCAGGAAAAAAAGAAGAGGCAGAGGACTGAGAAGCAAGAAAACCAATAAAAGATAGTTGGAAGAGAGTGCTCCACTGGAGGTAAAGAAAATGGGAGGAGGAGCTGGAAAAGGTGACCAAAACTGATAAAGAAAATGGGATGTGTTGAGATGCGCAGGACTCCAGAAGCTAGGGAGGTAGAGAATCATAGGGTTGGAAACTATCACAAGGACCATAATAATAATAATAATAATAATAATAATGATAATATATTTATACCCCACCCATCTGGCTGGGTTTCCCCAGCCACTCTGGGCGGCTTCCAACAAAGTATTAAAATACAGTGGTCTGTTAAACATTAAAAGCTTCTCTAAACAGGGCTGCCTTCAGATGTCTTCTAAAAGTCTGGTAGTTGTTTTTCTCTTTGACATCTGGTGGGAGGGCGTTCCGCAGGGCGGGTGCCACTACCGAGAAGGCCCTCTGCCTGGTTCCCTGTAACTTGGCTTCTCGCAGTGAGGGAACTGTCAGAAGGCCCTCAGTGTCCGGGTGGAACGATGGGGGTGAAGACGCTCCTTCAGGTATACAGGACCGAGGCCATTTAGGGCTTTAGAGGCAAGCACCAACACTTTGAATTGTGCTTGGAAACATATTAGACCAGGGGTCAGCAAACATTTTTAGCGGGGAGCGGTTCACTGTCCCTCACACCTTGTGAGGGGCCGGATTATAATTGGGGGGGGGGAATGAACCAATTCCTGAGTTAGTTAGATCTGCCTGTCATCAATTCTAGTGCCATCTACTGTTGGTCTCCCGGTCTTCCATCCTACCAGTCCCAAGGGTCACTAGCCATTACAGTGGTACCTCGGGTTACATATGCTTCAGGTTACATACGCTTCAGGTTGCAGACTCCGCTAACCCAGAAATAGTACCTCGGGTTTAGAACTTTGCTTCAGGATGAGAACAGAAATCGTGCTCTGGCGGCGCAGCAGCAGCGGAGGCCCCTTACCTAAAGTGATGCTTCAGGTTAAGAACAGTTTCAGGTTAAGAACACACCTCTGGAATGAATTAAGTACTTAACCCGAGGTACCAGTGTACTGATTAACAGATAACATGAAGCAGTACATTCATGAAAAGAAGCTGTGAGACTCCTAGCCAAACTTCAAACCAAGATCAGCCAGAGGTTTTTACCTGCACTGCAATGATCCATCAAATGCACATGTAATTGGCATTTATTTACAACATATTGTAATGTGTGCAGAAGTGACATCTCTTTTGTGGCTTTCAGGTCTCTCTTCCCTGCTGAGCTTCCTGACAACCTGTCTTTAAAATTCATTCTCCCTTTGGCTCAACTTCCTCTGTCAAAGGATGTTCTGTGTACAAAGCGCGGTAAACATCACTCCCAAACAGTTAAAAACGGCTTCCCAATTTCAGGGCCCCAAACGTCAAAGTCAATTTTCTGTTTGGCCCTTGTAGCAGCCTCAGAATAGCACCGCCTCCTGCAACCTGGTGCCACACAGATGTTTTGGACCACAGCTCTCATCAGCTCCAGCCAGCTCAGCTGCTGTCCGAAACATTTGGAGGGCTCCAGCTTGGGGAAGCCTGACATGGCATTACGCTTCCCAGTCCCAAATAAGAGTGTTCTGCTCTTTCCCTTCCATTGCCTTTAGCACAGCAAAGGAGACAAGTCAAACAAACAAAAGTTATAGAAACTCAGCCTTCTTGTTTATGAAGTAAAAACAATGAAAGTGTCACTGGATTGTAGCGAAAGAGAAATATTTATTCAACAGGCACATTACGCAGCCAAAAAGGCCACACACACCAAAAAACGGTTTCTTAAGAAGCTGCTCCTTGCTTCCAGCATCTTTGCGCACAGCCGTGTTTGCATCCTGGTAGCCATGGTAACAAAGCCTCACCTCCAGGCCTCCCTTACTCTCTAGCTCCTCACCCCTGGGCTATCTTCCCTTTGTCTCTGGCATAGCCTCTGACCAAGGCAGGTTTCTGCTGACTGTCACAGCACCGGACTGATAACCTTTTTGCACCGAAGCACGCTTGCTTCCCATTCTTTACCTGTCAGCCACTGCCCAGTTGGAGCAGCAGCAGGTTGACAAGGGGAGTGGGAGACTGGGCATTCCGGTGTAATTCAGTTACGGAATCAGAGACAGAATTCCTGTTCTGCTTAGCATTAGCCATTAGCCACAACCGCCAGTCTGTTCGTTTCCAAAGCTGGCCTGACATATTCTGCTCTTTAGGACAAAATGGTATATGGTGCCTTATCCCACAAATTGAAATTCAAAGCACCCAAGCCCTTTCAAATTATTTTGATACTTGACTCTCTCTCTCTCTCTCTCTCTCTCTCTCTCTCTCACACACACACACACACACACTCAAACACACAAACACACAAACACACAAACATGTACTTATGTATACAGTATATAAATTCCTGGATTAATTTCAGTTTATGGGCTGCAAGTTGGTCACTTACACCCTAGCTTATTGCTGGTCCACTTTCTCTCAGAACTTGTGGGGGCCTGGACTATATTTTGAAAATAATAAAAATAAATGAACAAATTTCTATGCCCCACAAATAACCCAGAGATGCATTTTAAAATAAAAGCACACATTCTACTCATGTAAAAACACGCTGATCCCCAGACCGTTTGCAGGCTGGATTGAGAAGGCGATTGGGCCAGATCCGGCCCCCGGGCCTTAGTTTACCTACCCATGTCTTAGGGGGTCCATGGATCCTAACTGACAGACGACACCTCCATCTCTGAAGGCATCTTTCACTTGAAGGACTGTCCGGCTGGTCCAAGTTTGTTGGCAAGTTGTTAAGGGTGCTGGGAATTGTAGCTCTCTGAGGGAGTCTTAACAACTCTCAGCACTTTCAACAAACTCAAGACATGACTGTTTAAGTGGTATAACAGTGCTTTTAATGGTGTGGATGTACCTAATTGTGCCCAAGTTGCCCATTTACAGTTAGTATCTGGATAACATACTGAGCAGGTCCACGGGCCAGCTGGTCTCCATGTTCCTTGCTCTGGGGAAAGGTATTTCAGTCATAGTCATTATTTCAAAATTTTCACATAAAATTCACAGATGTGAAATTTTATGCAGCTCTGCGCCCTCTTTCCCTCTCCCTCTCTTCTTAAAAAAGAAAGAAAGTAAAGGACCCCTGGCAGTTAAGTCCAGTTGCAAATGACTCTGGGGTTGCGGTGCTCATCTCGCTTTACTGGCTGAGGGAGCTGACGTTTGTCTGCAGACAGTTTTCCCGGGTCATGTGGCCAGCATGACTAAGCCGCTTCTGGTGAAACCAGAGCAGTGCATGGAAACACCGTTTACCTTCCCGCCGGAGCGGTACCTGTTTATCTACTTGCACTTTGACATGCTTTTGAACTGCTAGGTTGGCAGGAGCTGGGACTGAGCAATGGGAGCTCACCCCATCTCAGGGACTTGAACCGCTGACCTTCTGATCGGAAAGCCCTAGGCTCAGTGGTTTAGACCACAGTACCACCATTCTTTTCTTGGCGATGTGCAAATGCCCACCCCAAGTCAGCTAGGCAGGGGATGCAACCCCCAGTGGTCCCATGTGGGCTTCCTTCAGCTCTGTGGAACACAAAGAGGGCTCAGGCAGTTTGAGCTACCCTACACCTCTGTGGGCACTGGAAGGGCTGAATCAGTTTGCCTAGCTCCTCAAACCAGGGCCATCTGGCTGTTCCCTAGACAAACAGCTTATGCTTATGATTCATATTGGTTTTGGTCACGATGCATCTGAATCGCCCACAAGCCTGGGAAATGACAGCACGCCTCTCCTTAGTGCAAGACAAGTGTGACAGAACCTGCTCAAGGTCCATAGTACGCACAGTGACATACATACGCCCTGGCCAACCTTTCTTCCCACAGGAAACCTCTCTTTTTTCTCATAAAGGACCGGCCTCACTTCCAAAGGCCATGAAAACCCCATTGGCTACACAGCTGGAGACCTCTCAGTAAGTGGCCGCCACTCGTCTCTTAATAACCGAGGGAGAAATTATTTCAGATATTGAAAGTGGATCTTTTCAGGGGTGGCTTAAGGGCAGACAATAGCTCCGGCCCGTATCATCACTAACTCAGGCTGACAAACACATGGGAGGCTCCTTGTCTGTGGCTTTGATGTATGCAAATCCCACTGTCGGCTGGGCTGGGTCCACGCCTACAGAGTCTCCTGCTGCAAGACTTTTGCATGCAAACAGGGCCGAGGGAGCAGTTTTTGCAGGACAACAGCTCCCCACTCTCTGCTTCATGGGGGTGCAGGTCCAGGTGCTTCTTCGGGACACAACACGGGGGGTTGGGAAGTGGGGGGCCTTGAGCTTTGCACTGAGGTTCCCACAGAAGACCGAGACTTTCCCATAGCATCCTTCAGGCTGACACACACAACAGCAAAGGGAGACAGAGGCTTGCATAGGGCCTGAACTCATAGGTGCAGTATCGATTTTCCCACTGTGAAAGTTGGTTGCTGCGAACCACTCAGCCTGGTGAGAAGAACCTCGTTCCTGCTGAACTGTACATAGACCTGAATGCTGCAGGCTCTTGGAGTACAGAGAAACTAGAGCTCCTCACCTGCAATGGATTTGGTTTTATTGTTATTAAGGGCCAATGCACTAGCAGACAGGTGAGTTTTAAAGTTGTGCAATGGAGGAACCCATCGCATCAACTGCACTGGTGGAAAGTCATTGTACAACAGATTGCACAATCTGTTGCACAACAAAATTACCAGCAAGCAGCCTTCTATTGCGCCACAACCTTTCTCTCGCACAAATCATTTTGCCGGTGGGACAAGTATGCCGCTGAGTGACGTCAGCTTAGTGCTGTATTGGATGCAACCCATAATTTGTCAGCTTGTGGCTGTATATTACAATATGCAAATGTTATGCAAAATTGACTTGCTCTTGCTTTTGGTGATGCCTAGCTGGCTACTGTAATCCGGAGAGATGCTGTGTTTACAGATGCTCACACTTGTGGATATAGAGGGAAACTGGTCAAGAGTAATATTCAAATATTCATAAAATAGGCATATGACTTAAATCATAAGGAGGGACAGAGGAGACCCAGCCCCTTTCCCTTCTGTGTTGGCCTCCTCAGCTACTGTTTTGAAAAAGGCTACCATGTTTGTGATTGGACTAAAATTGAAGAGGATCTTGCAGATAACATTATGCATTTCCCCCCAGAATTGGAGCACTGGATTAGCACAGTGAGCATTCTCAATAACAGTGGCCAGGGAGAATCAACCTTTCAGGCACTGCGAGGTTCATTTATCATGGGTGTGGCATTGAAATGGCCGAATATAGATAAATTCATCGCCTGCAAAGGCCCTGACTGGAAATATGAGATGCTGAACAAGCAGCTCCTTCCGCCGTGCTGAGGCTCGATGGCAGCTTCCTCTTTGTCCGGACCCCTGTTTGCCCACATTCCCCACAACACAACCTCAGTTGCCACTTGAAAGGGGGGAAACCAAAGAGCGAGCCAGTACTCCAAGCTAAAGCAAACAGCTTGGCTCTGCCACTCATCAGATCTCCCCGGCTAGCATCTAACCACCCACCAGACCACAAACAACTCAGGAGGGACTCAAATTAGAAGGAGGGCTCTGGAGCAACAAGGGCAGGTGGCCTTCTGCTTTCAGCACCAGCTCCCGAGACTCGGCCTTGAGTATCCAGCCCCCTCCTCCACTCACCCCAAGGGGTTCCCCATCCATCAAACTTCTTAAACAAGCCAGGCCATTACTTTAATTCCAGCTGTGGATCCAGTTACACTCCCAGGCTGCTCCATTAGCTGCCAAAACAGAAACTGTCCCCTTGATAAGTGAGGCGGTTGGGGTGGGGTGGGGAAATCCAAACCCAACAGGTTGCTGTGGAAACACATTCCAGCCCGTGGGGCTGTGTCTTTGGAGGTCAGGACTCTGACCTTGTGGATTGCCTCCGGGCCGCACATTGTGCTCCGCGCTCAGGAATGATGGCAGATGCTGCTCCATGTAATGTTGTGTTGTCAATCTGGGGAGATCCCACTCGAGGCACTCTGCTTTGACACCTGTGCAAAGGAATAGTGGCCTCCAGCCTCCTTCCTTGTTTGAGATGGGCTCATTCTTGGCATTTTAGAGGCAGATTCTTGAGCGAGGGGCAGTGGGAGCTGTGAGTGTCCAGGTGATCGGATGGAGAATTCTAGGCATGTGATAACTAGCCACAGAGGCGCATCACTTGTATGTGTGTTCATGGCTCAGAGAAGCTTCTGGTTCCAATGCTTGCCTCCACCTCCAAACTGTGTTTTACCTCATCCAAAAAAACTTTAATAAAATAAACTGTTACAAGAAAATAAGCATAACACAAATGATAGCCCAAACACAAGATGCATTCCACTTCCCTGGCCCCAAGCAATCAACTTCCATACTTTCTCAGTTACTTGGTTAAATTAATTTAGGCCCTGAGTGGTGTCACACATGTTCCTTTCTTTCCTTTTCTTGCTCAGCGCAACACTGAATCATTGACTTTGTAGTCTTAAATGTTCCATGCTTCTGAGTTAGAATGGAAAAGTTGTAAACCTGGGGGCACATTCAATAACTTAAATGGGTCTTTTTGGTGCAACATGATGGCGGTCAGAGGATCAGACTGCAAACGGCATGACAGGTCAGCATATCATGAAAATATCCTTGACAAGTACACAGAAATGTTAACCGTCGGCCGATAGCACCCAAGTAAAAAATGTGTAATGCTGTGGATCTGAAGGCAGGAGACTAAAGGTGCAAAATCAAATCAAGAAAAGCTTTATGAAATTTCTACAAGGCTGTCGTCGTTTTCACAGCAATATTCCAAACGGACAGAGCCAAGGGCCGTGTGACCTGACTCCTAATATTGTCAGGTTTTGAGGTTTTTATGCTTGGCAGACAGAGACCTCCTTAAACTGCCTGCACGCTAGGCTTCCTCTAGTCTCAATCCCATCTCTATCTCACAAGCAAGTTTCTTCATAGCCCAGCAGGTCTGCCTCTAGCTTTCAGCTATATGTTTACATTTCTCCTCTACAACCACCAGCCTGCATTGCCTTTTATAGGCTGCTCTTACTACACACATAACACTGTTATTATAAACATAGCCCTGGTCGTCTGGGCACCCTGGCCACTGGCACATGCCATGGCTGCTCCAAAACAAACCGCAGTGTTACCCTTACGCAGAGCACCTTGCAAGGGGCATGTGACCTGGCCCTGGCATTTCACAGCTTTTCATCAACAAAACTCTCTTCAGTTCAGCAGACCGAAGGGAAACGGAATTGCAAGGATTTACAGGCATATTACGGTTACATATGCATATCTGGTGTAGGAAAACTGAAGATCAAATTGCCAGTGATGTCTGCAAAAAGCCAGGAATGGGGAGCCTGTGGCCCTCAATATCTCTCTGGCCCTCAGAACTCTCCCTAGGTCACACACCCCCCCCACTCTGGGCCACTCCTTGTGTGGTTTTGCCTGGCTGGAATATGCCTGGCTGGGAATGTGATAATACCTGCTGCCTGACTGAATAGAGACATATGGGCACTTGCATACAAACCTCTAGCACCTGCGCGGCCAGAATGCAGCAAAGATGAAAGTCACACCCTTTGACCACACCCACCACTGGCATATGGCCCCCAGAAAGTTGCTCATCCCTAGGTTTAAGCCTAGGTCTGCCCCCATCATGTTCAAAATGTGGGATGGGGCTCAGTGTCATGGAAAGTGGGTGTGCATTTGAGAAGATCCCACGCCGTTCCCATGGCTTGCCTTCCCACAGCCCATCACCAGAACTCCTCCTTGCTCAGTCGGCCTCTGATTCTGAGAAGAGTGGGAAGATAAACTGTCATGAGGGGAAGATAAGCTTGGGGAATTGAGGGTGCCCATCCTCCATGCACCCATTTGGCGCTCAGAATAAGTATTTCGTTTTTAGCACTGCAGGTTGTTTAAAGTGGGGATCTTTTTTATTATTATTATTATTATTATTATTATTATTATTATTATTATTAGCTTTTCTTGGTTTACCAAAGCATGTGCCTTGTCTCTTTTTTTTCTGGATTAAAGACTTTTCTACAAATCACTTGCATTATATATGAGACATTAGTTTTGTATTCAGTATGGAGTCGGGGAAGAAGAGAGGGAGGAGAGGAGGTGTGAATAGCGTTTTGTATAGTGCACATGTGGGTTTTTTTTTTTGGGGGGGGGGTTGGTCGGTGTCAACTGGATAGGTTCTCTTTCTATTCACTTCTTACCTTTCCTTGGTAGTGAGACGGGTTGGGGAGCCCAGGGTGTGGTTGGTTGTCTGTAGTTGTCTGAAGTGAGGTTTGTTTGCGTTTGTGAGGGTGGTGGGTGGGACTGTTGGGTCAGGTAAGCCATATTGATTGGTATGCAGTCTGTGGGTTGTCTCGTTGAGCTGTGCATGTGATAAAGGGGAGCCATACTGGGATGAAGATGTCCTCTTCTATCTGTCCCCGTGGGGTGGGGAACCCAACCCAACCATTGCTTTCCCTTAGTCTGAACTTTCCAGGGCCCTCATGTAAGTGGTGGATGGGGCCCAAGGCAAAGTATACAGATCAATCAGTGCAGGTTTACCTCTGTTCTGGCGATAAGTTCCAGCCATACAAAAGTGAGGCCCTGCTATACAGCACATACATCCATACAGGCAAGAAAGATTATAGCACTTCAAGGATTGATTGGGTGATTGATTTGTCCAGGGAGTAGAAGTATTGCAGATGAAATAGCATGTATGGGGGGGGGGGGGGATGGCCGTTGTATTAGTATTGTGGTTGCCTACTGGCCAGTGCCAGTGCCATCATATTTCCTTCTACTTACTTCTGGTTGTATGTGGGTGAAGCTCCCATAGATATGGCACATCTTTGCATGCAAAACTTCAGTTGTATGAGGAGTTACTCTTTGCATCTCGACCCTGTTACTGGGCCTCTGTTTGTTTTTAATATTCAAGTTATTTCATATTGCAAGGAAACCTAGGCTTTTATTTTTCTAAGGGAATGTCAGGAGGTATTTTCCTTGGCTCACGACAGCGCGCTCTGCCGTTGCCATATAGTTCACATGCCAGAATGAATGTTCTTGGCATTTTTTGCTCTTAGGGGATGGCAGGAGGTATTGTTTTGGCCAAAGGTATGGAAACAGTCACTACACATCCATATGAAAGAATGCTTTGCTTCAAAAGGGGAGCCGAGCTGTCTGTAACACAAATCTACAGGCTAGAGAGAACCACAATGGTGACCTAGTTTGCCCTCCTATCAGAGATGTTTCATTTACCACTCCAACCTTCAATTCTAGCCATTTCTGATGGAATTTCAACACGTCTTGGGACTTGCAGCAAATTCACAGAATGCCAAGGCTGGTGAAAAATGCAGCCTACTAACTGAACAGGGTTGCTTCTCCCCACCAGCAAGACTGCTGTGGCTTTTACCTCTGCATGAAAGGCAGAAACCAGGCAAAGCCTTTCCTTGCATGCAGATTCAGCAATGGGACAGGGTTTCTGTCTGCCATACAGTTGTTAAATGTGTGATATTTCTGCCAGGGGCTTGGGAGAATGAGCTATATGCACTGAGGGTAGATTGAAAGCATGTTGGAATATGAACACATGGTCAAGTTGACTATAATGCTGCCATTGAGTGGGCTGGATGGCTGTGCCCCATAGAATATATCCAGGAACATAGGATGGTGCCTTAAACAGAGTCAGACCATTGGTTCTTCTAGCTCAGTATGGTCTGCACCAGGGATTAAGAACCTGTGGCCCTCCAGATGTCATTGGATCACCATATCTGACCATGGACCATGCTGATGGAGGAGGCTGGAGTCCACCAACATCTGGAGGGTAGAGGGTTCCCCATCTCTGATCTACAATGACCAGCAGCAGCTCTCCAGGGTTCCAGACAGGGGTCTTCCCAGCCCCTGCCTACCTGGAGATGTCAGGGGGTGAATCTGGGACCTCTTATATGCAAAGCATGTGCCATTGTACCATTGAGCTATATTCCTTCTCCACATTTCTATAATATTGTTCATTTGGTGTAAAGTATGAAGGTAAAGCATGGGCTCAACTTTCTTCTGAGCCCCATGCCTTACCTTTTTGCAAAACATAAACTATTTGGGGGAAGCAGCAGTAGGGTGGCAGGAGGCAAGGAACGGGTCAGTCGTGAGTTGTGGGATACGTGAACAGGTAAAGACAAGCACCAAAACTATCATTTGAACACTGGAGCCTCTGGCAGATACAGCACATGGTTTAAAATATTATTTCAATTTCCTTGAGGACTAGAATTATATTGCATGGTTTGGTTTTTTAAATCATGGATAGTGGCAGTGTCATACAGCAACATGTATTTCTGCAGGAAATTCTATGCATGCAACACTGCAGAGTTTATGCACATGTATATGTGCAATTACAATGGAAATGTGTACATTAAACAATGTGAGAAAGAGTTCTCAGGTCTTTTGTGCAAGTTCACCCTATCCGATATCCTGTCTCATACTGTGCTGACTTCTACTGCTTTAGAGGAAAGCTGAGCAGAGGGAAGGCACAAAATATTAGGAGTGAACAGTCCTATCTTAACATCTATATGTTGGAGCAGATACATGATGCTGTGGGCTCCCTTTGCCATAACATACTTGGGATGTGTAATTTTTGAGGTTTGCCATGTGCATCCTTGGGAAGGGACCAAGGTGGTAGAGTAAATGCTTTATATGCAGAAGATCCTATGTTCCACCCCTGTCATATTCAGGTAGAGCTGAGCAAGTTCTTTGTCTGAAATGCTGATGAACTGCTTCCAGCCAGTGGAGACTAAGGGTAGCTAAAGTGTTGCCCTCCATACATTGTTGAATTTATGGCAGGAATGAAAAAATGTGCAATATGTGGAAGTTTAAGCTTTTCTCCATGCCTACAATTCTCAGCTGCCCCAAGCAGTATGGCCAATGCTCAGAGATGATGGGAGTTCCAACAATCTCTGCAGAACACCACGTTGGCCATCCCTGATGTAGATGTAACCGAGCTAAATGGACTAGCTTCCTACTCTGATCTAAACAGAGAGCATTTCGACAAAAATAAGAAGAAACAAAACCCAAACTCCTAACCATCCAGCCCCGCTTGCTACACCTTATGAAATATAGGAAACAGATGTGTCAGTCAACCAGAGGTATGCCTACATCAGCTGGTTTGATGTTCAGGCATTATTATGGATCCCAAAGCAGCAAAGTTTTGTGCTCAGGTACTGCACACACCTGGGCACAGGTAAGAACCACTGACACGCCATTACAATGTATCCTTTTCCTATTCACCTCTACTTGAAATGCTCACACAGCTGTAACTGCATACATCACAACACAACCCATCATCCTTCATATATCAAAGGCAATACTGCACCAGAGATCCCACAGCTCAGGGAAGCAAACATTCCCAAGGAGTGTCTTGGCAACACCTGTGGAAAGACAGATCATACTTTCTTCCCCTCAGCTCACCCACACCTCTAAGCACACTCTGATTTGTCCAGCAAAGAGACATCGAAGAAAAAGAAGAGGAGACATTTGTCTTTTATTAGGATAATTAATTCAGGCAAATTACCTGGACTGGTTTTAATTACTGAAGTATCTCAAACGAGCTTGCACCTGTCTGACTTCAGGCAGCAGATCTGCCCCCAGGGACAACCAGAAGCGACTTCTCTGAATCCTAAACGGCAGACAGAAGCTTGGGGCTCTGTCCAGCATATGACACATTACGTTTAGTATGAACAGAGCCCCTTGGTGACTGGAGGAATCCCTCATAGAGCTGCAAGACTTTCTCACAGAAGTTGTGGAGGCTTAGACTGTAAAACAGGCCACCATCAATTCTGGGTCCCCAGGGTCCTTCTGAGAGGGTCTCATGTTCCCTCGGGGACTACAACTTTCTGTCGTTGTACGGAGAGGCTCCGACCACACAATCTCGATGCTCTCATCAATGTCTCCCCTTTTGCTCTTCTGAACTGGAGCGTAAGAAAGGCAGCTCAGTGCAGCTCTCCTGTTGCAGTTTGAAGAGCAAATATTTTCCTACAGGTTTGCTTGTCGACAGGCTGCTCGCTTCACAGGAAGAAAAAAAAGAGGGAGCGAGAAAGCAGCAAGGTGGAAGAGCTTCAGCTCAGGTTGACCACCCTGAGGAAACCGGGGAAAGAAGGTGCAAAGAGAGAGAGAGAAAGAGAAAAAAGGAAGAGGGGACGAATTCACCTCAGCTAACTCAGCGGCTTCCCCTTCTGAAAGCTGAAGTGCTCACTTACCTCCTGCTCTGTCGGTGAATTCTTGTCCAGTCTCAGAGCCTCTCCTGTTCAAATCACGCCTCTAAGGCACCAGACACTTTTTCTTAACGTTTCCTTCAAAGCAGAACCCACCCCCCCAGCCCACCATGGCTCTTTGCCCAGTCGTTCTCCATGCGGAGCCAAGAAAACCTCACTCAAGGAGAAAACAAAATTACTTGGGAATGATGCGAGCAGGAGGGATGGTTCTCGTCTTGGGTTTTTAGGCTCCGTACCATCCGGGTATACAGCAGAGGGGGACTGTATAAGGGGGGGGGGGAGAGAGACAGGGGTGTTGGGGGGAGAGAAAGAGAGCTCTAAAATTGACAACACATGGCTGTTTCTTATCCTAGGGCCTAGTAAATAGGTCTTTCATGCTGGGCCAGTTACCACGGCAACAAACATGCAGGAAATATTCCAGATAACTAGAATAGTGGCAAAAAACATGTGTTTTGGATAAAGCATCCCCCCTCCTTCTCCCATGGCTTTATTCATTCGGCTGCTCCACACAAGCTTGCCTTTCAGTGCAGACACCTTCCTT
This sequence comes from Podarcis cretensis, assembly GCF_951804945.1. NCBI lineage: Eukaryota > Metazoa > Chordata > Lepidosauria > Squamata > Lacertidae > Podarcis > Podarcis cretensis. The sequence continues at coordinate 32,709,636 of NC_137185.1, read as the reverse complement.
GTGTCTGGCAGGGGTCAGAGGCTAACCTTTGCCGCAACTAGGAAGATGAGACCCATGTTTTTTATCCAGGGGAGAAAAAGAAATAGCGGTTTCTTCCTGCCGCCCCTTGTCTTCAGATGAAATTGAACAAAGATGCTTGCTGGGAAACTCTCGGATGAGATTCTCCTTGGCTACTTGACTCCTGCACATATAGAAGAGAACTTTGTGGTTCCTAGGGCCAAGACAGCCAATAGTGATGTTGTTGGGGGACAACTTCCACCATCTCCAACCACTGGCCATGCTGGATGAGGTCCATGGGAACTGGAGTGGAAGAAGAGCTGGAGGACATCACATTGGGCACTGCTGCCATAATTGGCCAACAATGAGTTCTGTTTTGGACCCCTGCATGGTCTTTGATGTGTCATGGGTATTGAAGGCCACACCCACACCACCCATTTAAAGCACTTCAATACAACTTTAATAGTCATGGCTTCTCCCAAAGAAAACTGGGAACTGTAGTCTGCTAGGGTCTCATTTTGCTCAGGTCAATTCTGTGTCCAGGGTAGCTGTCTACCAGCTCCATCTGGTACGCACACTGAGACCCTACCTGCCTGCGGACTGTCCCGCCAGAGTGGTGCATAATTTAGTTATCTCCTGCTTGGACTACTGCAATGCGCTCTACGTGGGACTACCTTTGAAGCTGACCCGCAAACTACAACTAATCCAGAATGTGGCAGCTAGACTGGTGACTGGGAGTGGTTGCCAAGACCATATAACACCGGTCCTGAAAGACCTACATTCTCTCCCCGTACAATTCAAAGTGTTGGTGCTGACGTTTAAAGCCCTAAACAGCCCCGGCCCAGTATACCTGAAGGAGTGTCTCCACACCCATCATTCAGCCCGGACACTGAGGTCCAGCACCGAGGGTCTTCTGGCAGTTCCCTTGCTGCGAAAATTGAGGTTACAGGGAACCAGGCAGAGGGCCTTCTCAGTAGTGGCACCCACCCTCCCATCAGATGTCAAGGAAATAAACAACTATCTGACTTTTAGAAGACATCTGAAGGCAACCATGTTTAGGGGAGTTTTTAATGTTTGATGTTTTATTCTGCTTTTAATATTCTGTTGGGAGCTGCCCAGAGTGGCTGGGGAAACCCAGCCAGATGGGCATGGTATAAATAATATATTATTATTATTATTATTATTATTATTATTATTATTATTATTCCTCCACTCTTGCCTCCAGAGCCACTTGCAGAAAATACAGTTATGACAAGTTAGTGTTCAGCACCACCTCAGCTGCTCTCTGTTGTCCTGCAGAGTTGAATCTTGTCGCCCATGCTGTTAACATCTATAGGAAGCTGCTGGGAGCTGCCACGGGATATTTGGAGTGTAGGTGGCACCTAGCTCTTTGTTCCACCTGAACAATAGGCATGGCACCCAGCATGGTGTAACTGATAAGCCCAGTCATTATAATGGTATCAGTTTGTGCTTAATGAATTGTCCAGGAGCACACAGCCCTTGTTCACACATAACGCTAAGCCAAACTATGGTTTAGTGTGAACAAGCAAACATGTTGGTTCCCCAAAAGTAGCTCATGCGCTCCTTGGCTCCTCCTAGGTTCTTTTGCTGCTGTGCAAATACATGGTGTGCTTAGCATGTCATTTGAACCTGTCCTTGTGGTTGACCTCTTCCAGAAATTGAAATACTTTATTGACACTTGTACAACTTGTATACAGTGAGATTACACAAGCACCCCCCACTCAGCTCTCTTAGTCTTAATTCCCCTCGTTTACTGACGCACACCCACCAAACCCGAAAGTCAGTTGCCCTGTTGTTATCTTTTCATTCAGCAGCCTAACAGCCCACGGATAGAAGCTGTTCTTTACCCTGTTGTTGCGACTAATCATGCTTCTATATCTTCTGCCTAAAGGCAGGAGATCAAGAAAGTGCCGGCCAGGGTGTGAATCATCCCTGAGAATTTTCCTCACTCTCCTGAGGCAACGTTCTTCCGCTATTTCATCCAGCGGATTCACGGGACAGCCCATAATATCTTGTGCTGTAAGAACCACAAGACGCAAATCGAAGGTCAGACTTTAGTTCCAGCTCATGGTCAGTTGAAGCATGTGTCTGGGTTTGTATGACACACCATGGCTTAGCTCAGTACAGCACAGCAGCAAGTTGACAGGGCAGGAGCAAAGTGGCCATCACCTCCTCCCTGGGAGCTACGTGTTTGCTTGTTCACACTAAGCTGGGGCTTGGCTTAGCATTATGTGCAAATCAAACTATTGTTTTTGTGAAGCTAAGCCAGTGAAGGTCTGGTCAGTGACCTGGATGGGAAACCACTGGAAGTGCAATGTAAGCCTTGGAAGTATATATACATATTTAAAATGAAAATCAATCTGTAACGCATTCACTGTTGACACAACAAACGCGAATGATAAAAGCCACACAAAACAGCTGTTTAATAAGCATAGACAAACAGTGCATAACTAGGTATGCAACTAATTTTTGAGTGCTTTTTGCGCTCATGAACTCAGCTGCATTAAAAGTCCACATTGTTGGCACCAGCCCAGCCCAGCTTACTATAAACATAAGTACAGATTACTCATGAATGTTTGAAAAATCTCTCCTTGCCCCACTCTCACACCCAGTGCTTTTTTTACTAGAACAGTGTTTAGGGGTACTCTCATTTTCCCACTCATGTTGAAATGCTGCCCTTCAATGAGGCCAAACTTAGATTCACAAAATGTTTAGGGGTATGTGTACCCCTGTGTCCCCCCCCCCCAGAAAAAGCACCACTCACACCCATAGGGGAAAGCAGAAAGAGAAGGTTGGGAAAGAAGTGTCAAATTGTCTCCACAAGCACCAGTTATCCGGAGAAAGGGTATTTTTGATGAAGAGATGCAGGAATCTCAGAGATAGAGCATTTCTTCAAAGCCCTAAAGAATCCTTAATTTAGAAGTGTAAAGGACTTCTGTTGAAGCTTTGTCAATCAGCTGTAATGGAAAAGGAACCTGTCTAATGGATCACTGCCATTCCCTGTTGTGGTCATCACATTTGCTTTAAAATTTGGGCACTGCAGTGGGCTGCCTGGCATATGCATGGATGTTTTAAGTAAGTCATGCTCAAATAATGGCCATATGTGTACGAGGCAAGAAAAGGGACTATCAGGGCACTCTGTCAGGTTAGCCCTGCATTTTCTAGATGAAAGGCAGCCTGGAATCATTAGTGTTTTGGCTGGGTCTGCTGATGCCAATTCCATGACTGGGTCAACACAACAGGTGTGAGGGAGATGCCTTCTTCCACCTGCAGCTAATGACCATCTGAAGGCAATAAAGCTGATTCTCTCTCTCTGTCTCCTTCCCATTGATCTTGAGCCCAATCCTAAAGTCTTTGATCAGCCCCTAACCGGCAGAGTTCTCTGGCATGAGCCCTGGCCATTTGTCTCCAGTAAAATATGATTTGAAGCAGGTGACGTCATTTACAAACACACACCCTGCAGTAGGAATGTTATAGGCAAAGTCTGGGAAAGCTTCTAATTTAGGGTTGCCATATTTTGAAAAGTGAAAATCTGGACACAAAAGTTCTGTTGTCTTTTTTTTTTTTTTTTTTGGCCAAAGTTGTTGAGTAGTTGTTTTTTAGTTTTGCCCAAAATTCTTGAGCTTCTGTGGCAAAATCACAAAAGAGAGAGAGAAAAGAATAGGTTTTTGAGCTACTTTTAAGGAAAATCACCCCAAACGACACTGCCAACATGGGTTGCCTTACATCCAAATTTTCCCAGGCATTTTTTTTGCAATTTTGATCCGAACACTGCTTCTGACTCCAGTATTCTGGCTATGTCCGGGAAATTCCAGACATGTAACAACCCTATAGGGAACAGCCAAAACCAGGCCTCCCTTACTTTGCTGTGAATGTTACCTGCCTCTACTCCAGGGATGGATAACTTGTGCTCCTCCAGATGCTGTTGGACTACAACTCCCATCATTCTTGACCACTGGTTGTGGTGGCTGGGGCTGATGGGATTTGGAGTCCACTAACCTGTGGAGAGCCAAGAGATTCCCCATCCTTGAAATATACTGCGGTATCTGCAATGTATCTGAAAGGCCTGGCTGTGGTCTATATGGCCCCTGACAGCCTAGCCGGATGTGGCATTAAGGTTGCACCAGGGCAGGTCCAAGACTTTTTGCCTTATGAAGCAAAGGGCAAAACTGCATTCCCTCCCATCTCTCTTGTCAGAAGCCAACTGCACTGCAGTCGAAACTTATTTCAACATGGGATAGCATCCCCCACCACACCTGAGACAGCAGGCCAGATTAGGTGGTGCAGGAGAGGACAAATGGTAGCTGAGGGGAAGGGCTGGGGGCTTAGGAGAAAAAGCCAGAGACGACTGCACTGTTTTTGCTGCTTCCCTAAAGATCTGCCACCTGAGGCAGAGCCTAATGGTACAGCCAGCCCTGGAATGGACTTTGGGTGCTGGGTTTTTGCTTACTAAATAGCAGTTACGAACTCTCCAATTGTCCCTATTTTCCAGGGACAGTCCCGGACTTACAGAAACTATCCCTGTTTCTGATTTGATCCTGGAATGTCTTGCTTTTCCTTAGGGTGTCCCTGTTTTCACTGGAGAAATGTTGGAGGGTATGGAGTTATGTGACCCCCCGAGCCGAGGAGATAAGTAACTATACAACCTTTATAAGACATCTGAAGGCAACCCTCTACAATGGTACCTTGGGTTACAGATGCTTCAGGTTACAGACGGTTTAAGAACTTTGCTTCAGGATGAGAACAGAAATCGTGCTCCGGCAGCGGCAGCAGGAAGCCCCATTAGCTAAAGTGGTACCTCAGGTTAAGAACAGTTTCAGCTTAAGAACGGACCTTCGGAACGAATTAAGTTCTTAACTCGATGTACCACTGTATAGGGAAGTTCCTTAATGTTTTATTATGTTTTTATATATGTTGGAAGCCACCCAGAGTGGCTGGGTAATCCGTTCAGATGGGCAGGGTAATAATAATAATAATAATAATAATAATAATAATAATAATAATAATAATATAGGATGTCCAAATTTGCATCAGAGAAATGTTGGAGGGTATGCTGTTGCCTGGGTGTGTATGATCATACCCAGGGCATGGGAAGCAAGGCTTTTTTAATAGGAAGAACACATAATTGTTGAGCTTTTTTAAAGGAATCCATCGACTCTCAAACTATGGGTGGCAGCCTGCTAACTTTTACATGACTCACTGAAATGAGTAGACCTAAAGTCAGTTACGTTCAATTCAGTGGGCCTGCTCTGACTATGACTAGTATGGGATACAGCCCTGTTTCACTGGAAGATTGAATTTTTTCTGCTTTCAAAAATCCCATTGCACCCATTGGATCTTGCTCAGCCTGAGATGGAATAAACAAGCAAACAAATCTGCTTCTGCTAAATTATCAGCATCCTCAGCATGAGTGCAACTACGGATACACCTAGACAGTTACGAAATTCTGCTCCCATTTGCACTTCTGGTTCCTTTAGACGTGATGAGGGTTTTAAAAATTCTTTCTCCCCAACCTGATTTTGCTAGCTGTCCTTATCCTTTTTCCTAGAGGGACAAGTCCACTGCAGCTGAGTTCTTAAGGCTCTGCTTGGGCATTCTGATTTTTTTTTTAAATGTATACCTAACTTTCCATGATGTTTATGCTGAAAGCTGCCACCCTGCCCCACACTCCCCAAATGTCTTAGACTGACACATTTCTCTCTCTTTATTTATGATCCCAATTAAAACCCTGCCTGTAATTTTACCTACGGAAAAAACCTCATTCGGTCCAGACAGCTCTGCAGAGAGTTACTCATGGCTCTCTCTCTCTCTCTCTCTCTCTCTCTGAAGTTCTCCCACTCTTTGACCAACACGGCACGTATCATATAGGTGTTCAGAGTCAGCTAAACTGTCTGGCTATACCTTCTAAGCAGTGTCATGGTTTGCAAATACAATGTGCTCCAATTGTTCCTATTTCGCAGGCACATGAAACATTTTTCGGGAATCTGTTCCTGGTTAAAACAAACACCTGAAAAAACAACAACACGAGTCCCCCAAACCTGCCCATTTCTTCTTCTTCTTCTTCTTCTTCTTCTTCTTCTTCTTCTTCTTCTTCTTCTTCTTCTTCTTCTCTGGAGAATTGGAGAATTTGGAGAATGTACTTTAACCAACCATCTTGGATCCTACAACCAACAGGCAAGGCCTTGCTGGTGGTGCTGCCACTAGGGAGATGCCTGGTTGGTGTTGACCCATAGCAGGGCCTTTTCAGTGGTGGTTCCCCAGTTTTGTCTTGCCCTTCCTAGTGTGGTAAGCCTGAGTCCATCGTTACTAACTTTCAGGAGGAATTAGAAAACATTCTTCTTTACCCGGTCATTTGGCAATCGTAAAAGTTGTTTTTAGAATTTTGTAAAGAATTTTGTTTGTTTGTTTTTAAATTCTGGATATGTTTTCCACCTTTGGCTTCTTCAGGAAGAATGATGGAATATAAACTCTCTCTCTCTCTTTCTCTCTCTCTATATATATAAAGGCTGCTCACATGTTCACACTGAACACAGGTAGAAGGTACCTCTACACTTGTACAAATGTATGTGTGAAAGAGTGTACACTTTTTTGTGCAGCTTAGCTATAGGTTATTGTGTGAACAGGTAAACGGATTGTATGCGCATTAAATGTAATGAGTATTGTTACAGTATTGTTAATATGAGTTACTATATTTGCCATTCTCTGGGTATTAGCACCCACCTTTGTAATGCTAGTGCCAGCACAATTCTTTGCACATTTACTTCTAGAGATAGAAATAATTTTCTCATCCAGTAATAATACTGAACCAAAATGCAGTCATCTTTGAAATTTACACTTTTTTGAATTTTGTAATGCAGTTTTCCAACCAAGTAACATGTAGGAAAATGCATGTATCAGAGTAAAGTGTGCATAAAAATGCCTATATTAGGGAAAATATCATGCAAAAATAGCATACATTTGGGGAAATTGCGGGCAAAAAAATGTGTATCAGGAGAAACTGGAGTAGAATACTGATATATTTTCATTAGGACTTTTTTAAAAAAGAATTTCACACTGATATGGGCATATGGGGAACTGAATTTAAGGTTGGAAAGCTGAAAAACTGAGAGAAACCAGAACCCCCCCCCCCCATTTTAAAAATTAATTTCACAAATCGAACCAAATTAATTTAATTTAATAAAATTTCTTAAAATCAGGTTTACCGCTCCTGTTCCAATCAGAGAAATCAAAATTGACATAGTCACCTATCTCATTGGGTCTTACTCCTAAGTAATTTTTTTTTTAGGATTGCAACCTGAAAGTTCAATTTCTATCCCAGTCCAGTTATAAAAATCCTTGGCTACTAAACTGCAATTTACTTGCCAGAGAACAAGCCATGTGGCTGCATGCTTAGGGGCTCAGGAAGTCTCCTCATCATGAACCTTCCTACAAGAACCTTCAATTTGCAAACTGTCGCGGGGAGAGTACAAGAGCTGAAGACTACCATATCCTCACTCCCAAGGTGAGGGTCTCCCCCCACTCCTGTAATAGGCCTGCAGAGGGCAGGGGGTGCAAGAAGATTCTCAAGGTTTCAGACTGGATGCATTCCTATCCCTTCCATCTGGGACTTTTTGTATAAGCCTTTTGCATTTTGTATAAGCCTTCGCTTCCTTGTGCAATTCTCTTCTTTCAGGTTGGTTCTGATAAAGGCATGTGGATTTTGTAGGGACCCCTCCCCTTGCGACACACATACGGACCAACGTGGCCTTTCCATAGCCGTGTAGAAGATGGAATTTCAACAGGTGCATCCTTGCCCTCTTTTCACATCTGGCTACCCTATCAGCCCAGGATTTATGGCTCCGGAACTGAGAACAGATACCTCACACCAGTCCGGCTCCTTTCTGACGCCTCACACAGTCAAGTTTTGCCACCTTCTGGGTAGATTTGGAGGGTGTTCCTGAGAAGACCAGGGCCTCTTCCAGCTGTGAAGGTTGTTGGTGCCAAGCTCCAACTGCTTTTCAGATTAGGTATTGTTAAAAGGGAACAGAAATCGGAGCAGAATTTCTCCCTGGAGCTGAGATGCAGAAACAACTGCATTGCAGATGGAGTCTTTTGTCTTTTATTACATATCAAGTTTTTATTTTTTAAACAAACCACACCCAAACTGGTACTTTATCTTTCCACAATGCCCCCCCCCAACCTTGTGAATTACACTATATATCAGTGGTGTCCAAACTTTTTTCAAAGAGGGCCAGATTTGATGAACTGAAGAGCTGTGAGGGCCGACCAATGGGCCGACCAAAGTCGTTGACCTTTTTAGGATTGAAGTTGTTGAGTTTTTTTTTAGGTTTTTAAAGGATTTTAGCCCAGGAAATAAACTGCCACAAGGGCCAGATTGAACCGACCAGCGGGCCGGATTACATCCCCAAAACGGTCTTTGGACATGCCTGCTATATACCAATGCTGTTGAGACAATTTGGCCAGTGGCTACAGTTCTCTTGAAAGGATCACTTTAAGGATGGGGGATAAATTCAATTCAGTTCACATTTAAAGCAGAACTGACCTAAGTTGCACTTGGCAAAATAACACAGGAACCAAAATGCAGCCATCAGCTGAAATTCACACATCTCTGAATTTTGCAATGCAGTTCTCCAGCAAAGTGATGAGGTCATAGCTGTCAACGTTTCACTTTTTTAAAGGGAAATTCCCTTATTCCGAATAGGATTCCTCGCAAGAAAAGGGAAAAGTTGACAGCTATGGATGAGGTTCATTGGTTGGTTGGTTGGTTGGTTTAAATGCCTGTGTTAGGGCAAAGGAAGTCCACAGTAGCAGAAACAGCATACAAAAATCTACTATATATTTCAGAAAGTTGCTTTTTCTCTATGCGTTTAGACACCTCTTATGATATCATAACCAAATTGGGTGTGATGGTTCCTGAGATCAAGGTTTCCCCTCTATGTTTGGATACGATTGGATGCCATTTGGAATCAAGTGGTCAAAAAACATAACATAGCTTCTTGCATTGCCATGTTACCAGCGTAGTCATGCTGCCAGCACCTTTCCCCCAAGGGATTGTGAGAGTTTTAGTTTAGCTTTCGGACACCAGTCCTCCTCCTGTATCTTTGGAGGAGGATGCTATACCCACCCCCTGTCTCTCAGGAGACACAGGTACCCCCATCCTTCATCCAGGTCCTGGGGACACCAGTAGAGGCTTGAACAGATTTTTTTCCAGGTGGAGTGTTAGATTTCTTGCTAAGAAATAGTTTGCTACTCTAGGTTTTGCCTGCGCTATTGCCTGCACAGAAGTGCAAGGGATATGTCACTGTTGGATCAATGTGTGGGTGTGGGGGGGACAGGACACAGCACAAATCAAGTAAATAACTAAAAACACTTACCTAAAAGTAGAAATTGTAGAACGATTTTGACAGAGTTTTCTAGCACTTGGGGCCAAAAGAAAGTTCATTGGATCCTGAATGCCTTGCAAGTTGAACGTTTTGGCTCCTGAACGCCGCAAACCCAGAAGTGAGTGTTCCGGTTTGTGAATGTTCTTTGGAACCCGAATGTCTGGCGAGGCTTCCATGGCAGGAGCTTCCTGCACCTAATCAGAAGCCACACTTTGGGTTCCAAACGTTTTGGAAATCGAGCGGACTTCTGGAATGGATTCCATTAGACTTCTGAGGTACGGCTGTAATTTAAAACAATTGTTGTTGAGATATTTCATTCCAAATCTGCTAGGCAGAACCAGACAAAGGATGATGACAGGTGGGTGTCCTGCCCCCCCAACATAAATCCTGGCTACGCTCATGGATCAATGTATTCTCTTGAGTAGCCATATTACCTGCTATGCCTTTGGGTAAAGATGTGCATTGCCTAATGCACTTTTGAGATATTGTTTAGTATATGTATCACACGGATCTGTGCATATAAAGTTTTGGAAAGACCCATTATCTGAGTTTGGGTTCTTCACTGAGTTGGAGCCTGGACACCCTTCCCATGGTAGTTTAATTTATGGGCTTGTTTATGGAGGGGAAAGGGCCAGGTGTAGGCATCTGTGCATGCGAGGTGTCAGGAGTACGGTAAGGATGGAGAAAGAGAAACATCTGCCATGCTCTTCAGAATCCAGATGGTGCCTTGAAATGCACATTTAACTAGCAGAGTATACAGCTTTGCCATATGTACAACGTAGACAGGTGAGTCATCTTTTAAACGTTCACATCTAACCTCGGGAGGAACTTATGAGACATACCCAGAGAAGGTTAAGTAGCAGACTCATAACGTACAGCAAAGGGCCTGGAGTGCAGGCAAAGTGGGGAATGTTCAAAGATGTCTGAAGAGGACAAAAAGCAGAACGAGATCCTGTATCTGAAACTGAAGCTAGGCAGACTATGATTTGGCACACATGATACGAACAAGGAACGTAACTAACCTCTGGAACAAATTCCCTAGGGGAGTTTTTTATCTGGAAGGTATTTGAATCCTGAATATGTGTTTGCAGCAGAAGTTGCGTTTTAGCACAGCTGGAAATTATGGACACTGTGAATAGCTTAAAGGGCATGTGGTACTCATTCAGCTTTGTCATGTTCTCGTGGTATAGGAAGGGGGAAGGAGGCAGATCAGGTAATATCATTTATTGGACAGGCTTTATATTAGGGGAGGGAAGCCCTCTTCTCAAGGGCCACATCCCTTTCTGGGAGCCATCTGGGTTCCACATGCCAGTTTTAAGTGAAGCCAGAGGCATTGGATGCGACTTTTATCTTTGTACAGTAGGCTAGTTTCAAACACACTATATTCCAGCCAGGCAAACAGGAGGCATTATCAGAGCTCCAGGCCACATTCCAGCCAGGGAAAAACAGACAGGCAGTGTGGCCTGGGGAGGGGTCTGAGGGCTAAATAGCTAAATAGAGGGGCTTTGGGGCTGTATTTGACCCCCCCCAAGTCTCAGGTTCCCCACCCATGCATTTCATAGTTGGTGCCCTTCTGCATTGTCCTTTCGGTGCCTGTAGTGTAGAAGATGTTCCTTTTTTGTATATAAGGAATGTATTTATGTACAGGTATATACCGTATTTTTCGCTCTATAAGACGCACCAGACCACAAGACGCACCTAGTTTTTGGAGGAGGAAAACAAGAAAAAAATATATTCTGAATCTCAGAAGCCAGAACAGCAAGAGGGATCGCTGCGCAGTGAAAGCAGCAATCCCTCTTGCTGTTCTGGCTTCTGAGATAGCTGCGCAGCCTGCAATCGCTCCATAAGACGCACACACATTTCCCCTTACTTTTTAGGAGGGAAAAAGTGAGTCTTATAGAGCAAAAAATACGGTATATATTACAAGGGACGCAAGTGGCGTTGTGGGTTAAACCACAGAGCATAGGACTTGCCAATCAGAAGGTCAGCGGTTCGAATCCTGGCGATGGGGTGAGCTCCCGTTGCTCGGTTCCTGCTCCTGCCAGCCTAGCAGTTCGAAAGCACATCAAAGTGCAAGTAGATAAATAGGTACTGCTCTGGTGGGAAGGTAAACAGCGTTTCCGTGCACTGCTCTGGTTCGCCAGAAGTGGTTTAGACATGCTGGCCACATGACCCGGAAGCTGTACGCCAGCTCCCTTGGCCAATAAAGTGAGATGAGCGCCACAACCCCAGAGTCGGCCACGACTGGACCTAATGGTCAGGGGTCCCGTTACCTTTACCTATATATATTACAATGAGTAACAAAAGAGAAATTTAAAAATTCTCATGGCAAAACATTTTGTCTTCCACCTTCATCATTTGCTCTGATAAAAGTAATGCCATTTCTAAGGTGGCCGTCATAGAGCTATGAGAATGTGATGTTCAGAAGGGCTTCATTCGCTGACGCTAAGCCATGCTAGTACTATCCTCTTGGTTGAGGCCATGCAGTGTTAATGTGTACATCCAAAAGTTCTCCCTTTTTGCTTTTAGGAGCTGCTCAGAGTGGCTGGGGCAACCCAGTTTCTGATTTGATCCTAAATGTCCCGCTTTTTCTTAGGACGTCCCTCTTTTCATTGGAGAAATGTTGGAGGACATGAAATAGGACATTCCTTTTTTCATCCGAGAAATTTGGGAGGAGATGTCTGTTTTCATCGGAGCAATGCTGGAGGGTATGGAATAGGATGTCTCTATTTTCACCGGAGAAATGTTGGAAGGTATGGTGACTCAGTCAGATTATAATAATTAATATTGCTAACATTGTAGGATCAGTTGGAACCTCTAGAGCAGGCTTCCTCAAACTTGGCCCTCCAGATGTTTTGAGACTACAACTCCCATCATCCCTGACCGCTGGTCCTGCTAGCTAGGGGTGATGGGAGTTGTAGGCCAAAAACATCTGGAGGGCCGAGTTTGAGGAAGCCTGCTCTTGAGCATTTGCCAATAAGTCTCACAGGCTGTGGTTCTCATAATTCAAGTGTTTAGCAACTGTCTGAAGCTGTTGTTTAAATGCATTTGTTATGGTCTGTCTTCCTATCTGCTTGTGCCTCAGTAGCTGCTTTAGAAATACCAATTTATTATTTTCTAGCCACTTCTGCAAAGTGGTGAGAGTGAAACCATACATTTGCATTCCTTCCCACTGTTCATTCTCCAGCCTGCTGACACAGATCACGGGGGGCAAAGTGCTCCCATTTCCAGGTTTGTTCAGTCATGCCTGTGCTTTGGCTACAGCGTCGTCAGGAAACAGCCTGGACTCTGGGATTCTGCCTCATTAGTGGGGGGAATTCTCTCCCGCGAACCCAGGTTCTTACATAATGGCAAAGCCAGAGATACTTGAGGAATGCCCTCTTCATGAATTCTAATTTGGACTCACCTGATTCATTCAGTACCTCTTTGACTAATGTGCGGATGAGAATATAACTATCCTTTGGATTTTGTGTTTTTGTAAATTTCGCAAAACAATTTTCAGCAATGAGAAATACAATGCATATACAAATATGTATTTTGGGATAAAGCCTGCTTAGAAATGTGTCTTTTGAGGAAAGAAACTCATTTAGGAATGCGTGCTAAATTCAAAAATACCTATTTAAATATGTATCTAAAATTAATGCCATGGAGTGGACTTATAAATGAACACATGTGAAAGAGGCAAGGACAAGGACTGGATGTTGGTTGGTCCTTCCATCAACTGCTGCTCTTCATCCAACCCAAAGCAGCTCAGAACCTTGTAGGTTAGAACAGTCTTTCCCAAACAGGTACTGTCAGGGAACTGCCATCGGGGACAGGAGAGGAGGTAAGGCGCAGCAGCGATGCAGGAGAAGGACCCAGTAGGGAGAGAGAGTTCACTTCCGCCGGGGAAGGAGATAGGCGTTACACTAGGAAGAAAGGGGAGGTTGAGGGAGCTTCGGAGGGAGGGCTCTGAGACTGTTCCAGCGAGACCAGCGGGGAGAGCACAGAGCCTCCGCTTGGGACGCCCACTCTGCGCAGAAAGCTTCCGCGCAGGGAGGCTAGGCGGAGACTTGGTGTCAAAGAGCTTTTATGTTGGAAAAAGTTCAGGAAACACCCACTGACGGATTCTGCCAGTGATTGAGACAGCCACGGAGGAAGGGCTGTCCAGCCGGGGAAAAGTTTGACCAAACTACTCAGCTTGGAGCAGTTTGCGGCTTACGCACAAGCAACCCCACATCCCATTACAGGTACCCACCAGATATTTGTGTCATTTAAATTCTATTCAATATTGATCCAGAGTAGATTCCAATGTAAAAATGTTGCAGAATTCCCCCTCAAAAAACCAGAGGCAATTGTATTTCATCCAGCAGAGCTTTACTGATACTGAAGGCAAATGAGCATAATGGTCACAAATGCAATACATTCAGGATTGGCCCTGTCCATAAGAAGTCCAGTTACATCAGACTTAACTTAAACTTACAATAACTTATACTGTAATAAGACTAAACCTTAACACTATATATAGAACACCACACCAGAAAGAAAGAGAGACAGAAAGAGAGAGCAAAACCCAGCTTATAATAGTGAGGCCAGAAGGAATTCTGGCCTCACTATTATAGTCAACATGACCTTGACAGAAAGAGATAAGAGAACCAGTTTAAACAGGCTGTACTCAGCTTCTCTGAAGGAATAACCCAAACATGAAGTTTCTTTCACACAGAGAAGCTTCCAGAACCCTCTTGAATTAATTAGAACAGGAAAGATCTCTACAAATCAGATTAATAGTTTCTGTACTAAGAAATGCATTTGGCCATGCTCAATGGCCATACTCAAAGGTGATGATGTCAGTTGTAGTTCAATAACTTCTGGAGGGTACCAGTTGTCAGAGTCCTCTTCGCGTGAAGAAGTGGAGGACTCTGAAATAGAGGGGAAAGGTACACAGAAGTGCCTTCTAGAAGTGTAGCCACCTAATGAGCCTACAGAGCCATTGTCCCCCTAGTACTGCTATCCTTGGACTTGGAGAATTCCATGGAGGAGTCGGTGTGACTGGAGAATCCCTCTGCTCTGTTGCGGTAAGAAAGTCATGGAAAGGGCTGGGCCCCTTTAAGTAAAGCAACACTTTCCAGTATGCGCAGGGCTCACAATGAGGAGGCAACTGTGCTGCTACTCTATAGGGCTGAGGCTCTGTTTGCTCCCTGTTAAAACAACATATGAACTCTGTAGCTCAGAGCAGAACCAGAGGTGGGTTCTACCTAGTTTCGCTTTAGAGTCCTTTATTCCATTTTCCTGAAATTACCTTACCTGGTCATTTCTATTCCTTATGTGATCTTCCACATGACACAAAAGCCACTTCTGGGTATCTGGTGAAATCTAGTGGGAGTTTCGCAAACATTTCCATGTCATTAACAATTAGCTTCTAGGAGAAAAAGTCATTTTCAGCCTCATTAACTTAGAAAATCGTGGGAGTTTTTCATTGCAATTTCATGTGATGGAATTTGGGGCACTATCCCAGCATACAGTTCTTTACCATCACTTGAACTTTAACATGACATGGTATATTGATTAAAAAGCCACTGTTCCATGATGCAACTGAGTGGGTAAGAAATCAAATAAATAATAAAAAGATCACAATGACATCTTCACAATAGCAGCATATTTATTTAGCGGGAGTCATTTGAACATTGTTATCATCATTATTGTATAAAATTTTGTTGCATGGTAAAAAAATGAATATTTCTTTCATTTGTCCTCTAGTATACCTTAATTTTTGAGCTATTTTTTCAGCAATAATTATGGAACAGATTTGTCTATACTGCACCACAATTCCTTATTTAATCCCTCTTAATATTTCCATGTTAATGCGATAATCAACCTGGTGGCTAACAATAAATATAGAATTATATAGAATATAGAATTTCTTTATCCAAAGCAGCCTCTTTTGGACCATCTCCAGCAATGCTAATAAAGAGATTGGTATCCAGTTTACATTACGACTTGTTTAATAATTGGTTCTTGAGTTTGATTTTTCTTCCTCCCTGGTCCTTTTGACTGGTGTGTGTGTGTGTTTTTGTAGTAGTTTTATATGGTAGACCTGCAAGCAGGGACGGTCTTTTCTTGTTTTGTTTTTTTATTGATTGTATGTAAGCTAATCTGGGAGCCTTTTGGGCTGAAAAGCTCTAAACAAAATAAAAATAAAAACGAACAGATCAATTTATTGGAACATGTTTTGAGTTGATGCCTAAACCTTGGCCATGTGGGGGACAGCTGAATCTCAGTCGGGAGGGAGCCCTAAAACCATGGGGAAGGGTGGGTTGGCTGGCCCCACATATTTCCTGAGAAAATTCTGCACACATTCAGGTGGGTGGAATGAGTACACCTATTTGTATCTTTTCTTATAAGGCAGATTTGTATTGATACACTATTTTTCAGGTTTTGCCCCTGAGGAAGAATAGCGATAGCTCTAAATGAAGGGAGCATTGAATTTACTATTTTATTGGAAAACAGGGGAGGAAAAAAGGTTATCATTTCTGAGCCAAAACCACACATGTTCCTGGGAATCATTCTCCGAGTCCACCTCCTGTTTGATCACGGCAGTGTCAAAAATGCTGACCTCTGACCCAGAAGATTAAAGAGGATAGCACCTGGTCTTTTGGAAAGCCCCGGGATAAATATATCCTTTGTACTTGGGCTAACAATGCTTTCTTAAATCCCTAGAGGAACTCAAACCACTGGCAGTGGTTGAGTGGGGATGAAGAAAAATGGTGGAACTAGTAGAGAAGTCCTGCCAGAGAGGAACGACTGGGAGTGTATTGTAAAAGAATCCGTTTGAACCATCTGGATATGTGCTGATGGCTACCAGAAATGGTATTACAATAAGTCCAAAACTAATTGTCAACTCTGGAAACTCATAAGAATGATAGCTCATTGGAATTCAAATTTCTCAATAACACCACTGCAAAATAACAATGCTACATAAACAAGAAAAGGGTAAACACTCATCAATTCAAATATCTTGAATGTGTCTGCTTTTTGAGCTCCCTTTCTGTGAGCTTGCAAGCAGAACACTTTACAGTGGTGCCCCGCAAGATGAATGCCTCGCAAGACGGAAAACCCGCTATATGAAAGGGTTTTCCGTTTCGGAGGTGCTTTGCAAAACGAATTTCCTATGGGCTTGCTTCGCAAGACGAAAATGTCTTGCGAGTTCCTGCGGGTTTTTTTCCCCTTCCCACCCCTTTTTCTAAGCCGCTAAGCCGCTTATCCGCTTATCCGATAAGCCGCTAAAAGCTGCTAAGCCGCTAATAACGCTAATCTGCTAAGCCGTCAATGGGCTTGCTTCGCAAGACGAAAAAACCGCTAGACGAAGAGAATCGTGGAACGGATTCTTTTCGTCTTGCGAGGCACCACTGTATTGTATTGTACCCTGGGAACTGCCGTTCCCCATTGCCAGCCATGGAAGAGAGTTGCTTGGAACCTAAGTAGCCCTTCCTCCCCACCCCACCCTTCTCTAGGAACAAGAGCTGCTCTAGCTTTGAATGGGGAGTGAATCCCATAGGAAATGTTTGCAATAAACACTTGTGGGAATTCATCCAAATAGAGAAGATAGGCACACACAAACCCCTACCTGCCAATAAAAGTGGAAATATTGACATGTGACCTGTGGATTAGAATGGGTGGATAAAAAAGGGCCTTCTCCATCTCCTTGCTCATGGTGATCCCAATGTTCTTCCTTTTCAAGTAGATTTCTTCCACAGCAGATTGGCTCTAGACATTCTTTGTGATTTACAAGAACCCCTCCTCATTAGAATCGTCGATTGAACTGACCCAAGCAGGATGATTAAGGTCTGTGTGGAGATAAACTTTAACCAAAAGTATGCTTTATGGAGATCGAGAAGCAATAAGAGCTTTGGGAATGGCGCAGCAATTAATTCGGAGTCGCCATCTTGCCAAAGGATTTATAGCCGAGAGAAGGAACGGACTTGTTTTCAGACTGCATTCCTGGTGAATCTCCTCAGAGGTTTTGAGAAAGGAGGCAGACTGGTGAAGATTAATGATGCTAAGACTGTTTTGATGTATGAAAGTGATGTTACATGGAAAACGTCTGGATATGGCTACTGGATAAAAAATAATAATAGCCACGCAGGATTACAAACTGTCTAACCAGCTTGTGGAGACTATCAGAGGTCACAAAGAGAAAGGAAAAATATATGAAAATAACAACATGAGATGTGGAAAAACAAGAAGAAAGGACTGGATTGTACTGTGAACATCATAAGGTTAGATTTGTGGACATTAAAACAGCAGTAAGAAGCAATCCCCTTCAGAACTTGAAATATGGGTACCCCCAACATAAATTTAAAATTCGGCTGTGTAATTTGGAATTTATGTAATTTGGTTTGATTTGATGTGATTGGTCAGTTAATAAAAAATTATTCTTAAAAAAAAAAAAAATACAGATTGGCTCTAGACATTATGGCTGGCATCATCTCTTGAGACCTTTCTCTGCTCCCAAAGGGACAAATGGATCTGAGCCATCTTTAGCATTTGAACTCTAAAGCCTTCATCCCAGTTTCATTTCTTCCATAATTTGATGTTAGGTTTGGATTAAAGTATTTTGTAAAGCCATTGAAACATGAGGTAGAAAAAGTGTGTGCTTGCGTGTATCTGCAAAAGAGAACGAAGGAAAGTGAGAAAGATTGAAGCGGTGGTGAGAAAGGAAGTTTCCACAGATTGGAGCATCGTTTGCAAGATGAAAGACTACAAGCAGCTGTAGCAGAATGCAAACGAATGGTTTAATCTCACCAGTTCTCTCCTGGGATGAGTTAGCCGTATAAAGATGGATCGGCTTCTATTGGCCTCAATAACCCATTACAAATATTTCTTTTTGATTTACCCAAGACCTTTTCTTCTCAAGGATCAAGACACACCCACCCTCCATTTTTTCTTCATCACATCTGGCATGCAAAGAAGCCAGAACATCTCCTCTGGCTACAAGCCAAGTGGCTAATGAATAAGACGGGAGCCATAACTCTCCAAAAACTCAAGATGCATTTTCAGGCATCTCAGATTAGATGCAACGAGCAATGAACTGGATCAAAGAGTCTGGGAAAAACAACAAGTCCCATTAAAATTGGCCTGGGAAAGTGATATTCCAGCCCAAATCACAAAGCTGCTCATTGAGCTGCATACTTTCTCCGAATCTGCAGCAAATATGGGAAACAAATGGACACCAAGCCAGAGTGATTCACGTTTGTCTGTGGATCTCTATTGGAGACCACTCCCCAAGAAGGGAGTGGTTTTGCCATGGCTGGCTTTACCATTAGAGAGAGTGAGGCAGATGTCTCAGGTGGCAGAAACAGGTGATGGGAAGCAATGGTGACTTGTTGGAGGACAGAACTGTGTGCACCACAGGGCCTGCTCTGTACTTCTCAGGCTAGCCTACTGTCCTCAGGTGCAGTGGCAGATGCTGTTCCATCACCAGAGCTGAAGGAAGATTCAGTTGCAAATCTGGTGGGGTCTTATACACAGAATGGGAGAGAGAGCGAGAGCTCCATCTTGCCCTTTGTGTCAGGCAGTAAAATGTCTTGTATCATGGCATGGGGTGTATACTGAACTACAAGTGTAAGGGAGGCAAGGAGACCAGTTAAACGAACCCCTCTTCCTTCTTAACTTTCCCACAGCCACGAAGTAAATGATTTTCTTTTTCTCTATCTGCCTCCACTGAACAGCTGTTTGACCTTTTCGACTTTAACTGGCCCAACCTACTCTCTATATTGAGGGGGATATTGTGGCACTTTGGCATGGGCCAAATAACAAGGACTCAAACCAGATTGTCCCATCGCAAGCTGTGTTTATTTCTTATGGAGTCTAGAAATGGCAATGTCAGCCAGTTTGGGGAAATTAATTTAGACCCATAAGTTAAACATAAATCGAGCTAAATGCATCCAGCTATACCTGTTCTAGACAGTGTACCTGGACAAGGCAACACTTGTCATTTGCATTCCTCAACTGAGCTTCTGGGCACCTTTTGTTTTATCCTGGCTTTTGCTGCACTACTCATCTGTGCCCTTGAACACGTTCCAGTATTCTAACTTTTAAAAAGTGTTTCAGTCCTTTTCATCTCTTGTACATTTTTGACTCCACAGGTTTCTTCAACTCCCCATCTTTCTAACTACTCTATTTGTAACTCAACTTACATGCTGTATTTTCACTTCCCCTCTCAACCTTTCAGCCAATCATAAGAAGAGAAGAGTCTTGGTGAACTTTCTATCTCCCCCATTTGCCAGGTTATTAGGACAATCTTTAGCCCTTCTGTACAAAACATCATCTTGTATTGTTGACTCTTCCCGAGCAAAACACCCCCTGTACTTTTAACCTTCCTGCGAACTTTTGACCCTCCTATACAGGAGTTTTTGAAAGGAAAAAGCAATCATTTCACAACCTAGGTTTTACAGCTATAATCTCAGCGCAAAATTGTAGAAAGTCCTGCTCTTTCACAGACCAGTCCTAGCCATTGCTTACCTTTGCCAATGTTTTCAGGAAGCAATCTATCTTCCTCTACTACCTGACCCTGGTTTATCAGGGCCAGTGTAGGAATCCTCAGTTTTTAACTCCCTTCCAACCTTCCAATGTGCCACTCCCTTCCTCCTTTCTGCTTAAAAAGTGGGTAGGTCAGTAGTCAGCAATCTTCCTGGCAAATGTGCCCCACACCAGAGCTGTTTCCAGTATAAACCGGGTGGTGTTGTGGGTTAAACCACATAGCCTAGGACTTGCCGATCAGAAGGTCGGTGGTTCAAATCCCCATGACGGGGTGAGCTCCCATTGCCTAGTCCTGGCTCCTGCCAACCTAGCAGTTCGAAAGCATGTCAAAGTGCAAGTAGATAAATAAGTACCGCTCCGGCAGGAAGGTAAACGGCGTTTCCGTGTTCTGCTCTGGTTCGCCAGAAGTGGCTTAGTCATGCTGGCCACATGACCTGGAAACTGTACGCTGGCTCCCTCGGCCAATAAAGCGAGATGAGCGCCGCAACCCCAGAGTCGGTCACGACTGGACCTAATGGTCAGGGGCCCCTTTACCTTTACCTTTACCGTAGTATTATTATATGAAGTCTGGAGGGGCCCTAAAACTAAATTTCAAAGACGAAACAATTCTCTTACAATTGGAATGGGGAGAGGGATGCTCCAAGAAGCCGAATTTATTTTGTAAATGAACAAAAGGCAAAGAAGTGCATAGCGAGAAGGCAGGTAGAACGAAACATCTGGAGGAACAAGGATTGCTGCCTCATCCTCTGTCTTCAGTTACTGTGCACGGAGCACAGTTTCCAGGGCTTAAAGTGCACCTGCAGATCCACTCTGAGCAGCAGGATCCAAGGAACCATTTACCTGCAGCCAAACTGCTATTCCTGCAGCCCCAGGACACTTTGAAAGGATCCCAGACAGGAAAGAAAAGGATCTTTGTGCAATTCACTTTTGCCCTCAAAAGAAAAGGACAAAAAAGCTGTGCGTGTGGTGAGGGTGGGGTGGGGGGGAGTGAAACTCTCAACTGCCTCTTAACTTCCTGCCTCAATAATGTACAAAAATCCAGTAAGCCCTCCCCTGCCTCTTTTATTCTCTCACCTGCAAAAACAGCTTAGCAGCAGGAAGGACAACATCCCACCAGGGCGAGTTTCTATTGTAATCCGAACAAGTAATCCGAACGAGTTGCCGAACAAGCAGAAGGAAGGGAGTCTCAAGTAACACCAAATCAATAGGGACAAGTGTGCATATGGGCTGGCTTAAAGGTGGGCCAGACAAAATTCATTTTCCAGAATGCCACCATCCTTAAAGGAGCATAGCATGTCCATCGCTTACAGTGTGTTAAGAGTTCAGCCACCACGCAGGGTGTATAAACTATGACCGAGCCAAAAGTTTACCACTGAGGGAGTTGAGCAAGGACCAAGCTATTAAAAAAAAACACCTACTGGTCAAAACAGCACCACTGGTTGGCCCTGGGCAGATGCAATGGTGAACAACCAAGCAAGTGACGACAAAGCTTTCATATGTTCAACTTCACAGAGGAACCATCCCAAGGGTGTGGCCACCTTGATGCAGCTACAGAAGAAGTCTGGAATTGGCCAGTGCTTGGATGGGTGACTGGGAATGACATTTTGGTTCGGTGATAGAGGTTAAGAAAATAAAATACAGGAAAATTATTATTTGACAGCATCTGGCCCAAGTTTGGTTTAAAGGTAAGGCATTCAGGAAGAAGAATAGGAGCCTTGAAGTTGCCCATCAATAGAACCTGGACAGCAGACCAAGTATGCACAATGGTCAGCTGGTCACAATCTGTCTGTCTGACCATCTCTCTTTCTCTCCCTGCTTTCCTGAGATGTATTTCATTAGTATTTAAATTACAGTGGTACCTTGGTTTAAGAACAGCTTAGTTTATGAACAACTTGGATTAAGAACGCTGCAAACCCGGAAGTAGGTGTTTTGCTTTGTGAACTTTGCCTTGGAAGCAGAACATGTTCCGCTTCCTGTTGAGTGCAAATTGAGTCCCCCGCTGCTATGGGAAAGCACTCCTTGGTTTAAGAACGGACTTCCAGAACGGATTAAGTTCGTAAACCAAGGCAGCACTGTATTGTCATTATTTATAAAACAGCACTGGCAAATTTTATAGAATCGCAGAGTTGGAAGGGACCCAGAGAATCATCTAGTCCAGCCACCTGAAATGCAGGAATCTCAGCTAAAGGATCCATAACAGACAGCCATCCAATCTCTGCTTAGAAACCTGCCCAGCTTGTTCCGTCTTCCATGTGTATATCCTCTTTTGCCTTCTTTTTGGGTGATGCATTCCCTCTTCTTTTTCTTCTTTTGGTAATGCATGAGTCCTGTAATAAGTGTGGTGCCAGCGTGTGAGAATGTTATAATGTTTTGCACGTCACAGAGGAATGTGCCTGTTTTCAGTCATGAAATATTGGAAAGCTGTGCCTGATGAATACCTAGAGCCCTGGTGGGTACACATCAGCCCTGGGGGCTGGATGTGGCCGGACCCTCCAGTGTCCTTATTTTCCAGGGACAGTCCCAGCTTAACAGAAGCTGCCCCAGTTTCTGATTTGATCCCAGAATGTCCCGCTTTTCCTTAGGACATCCCTATTCTCTTTTTTGTGTATATATATTTTACATAACAAATTTAAATTCAAACAAATTATTCGTCTCTTCATTTAGGATTCCCTGAATCCTCTGACTTCCCCCCGCCCTTCCATGGTTACCATTATCAATCTTTTTTTCCAACTGCTTATCTTATTTTCTCTAATTTGTTAAAAGTACAATACTCCATTTTCCCATGGTTTTTCGTACATTACAAGCATTACTCAAATCCTGCCAAAGTTTTTAGCTGTTTACAGTGTTCCCTTAAATACATTATAATTTTTTTCCATTCCTTCTTAAAATTATTCTCTTCCTGGTTTCTGATTTTCCCAGTCACTTTTGTCATTTTGGAATAGTCCATCATCTTCATCAGCCCTTCGTCTCTGTTTGGAACTTTGTCTTCTTTCTATCTCTGGGCCAGTAGTATCCTCACTGCTGTTGTCGAGTACATGAATAGTCGTTTCTGCTCCTTCAGAATCTCTGTACCTAGAATGACTAACAAAAAAAGCCTCCGGTTTCCCCTATTTTCTTCAGAGATATGTTGAAGGGTATGGAATAGGACACCCCTATTTCTAGGGATGCGGGTGGCGCTGTGGGTTAAACCACAGAGCCTAGGACTTGCCGATCAGAAGGTTGGCGGTTTGAATCCCCGCGATGGGGTGAGCTCCCGTTGCTCTGTCTCAGCTCCTGCCAACCTAGCAGTTCGAAAGCATGTCAAAGTTCAAGTAAATAAATAGGTACCGCTCCAGCGGGAACGTAAACAGCATTTCCATGTGCTGCTCTGGTTCACCAGAAGCAGCTTAGTCATGCTGGCCACATGACCTGGAAGCTGTACGCTGGCTCTCTCAGCCAATAAAGTGAGATGAGCACCGCAACCCCAGAGTTGGCCACGACTGGACCTAATGGTCAGGGGTCCCTTTACCTTTACCTTATTTCTATTGGAGAAATGTTGGAGGGTATGCCTTCCAGTTCTCTCTGTCTGGTCTCTTGAACACTCCCAAGACCACACCTCTCGCTGGTCCTGCTTCACCCCTGGAGTCTTTTTGCCTGTCTAGAATGTGCCCTTGAATCTGATAACGCTTGTTGCCCATTGTGATGGGAGATACAGAAACTTGTGTGAGCTTGTGTTGAAACGAGCCTACTGCACACAGGTCATTTTCTCTCTCTCTCTTTTTATATGATTTTTATTAATTTTAGTATATGTTTTCCAAACAAAACTTCACATCACATCATCCTCATTTTGGCTATTATAGCCTGAGACTTCCATCAACCCTGTCTAGTGATTTTCAAATTTGCTATCTAATCTTGCATTTTATTATTATTATAATTAATGCTTTTAAACTTCATTTCCTAATTATTTCCTTCCTAAATCATTTTACAATAATTTATATAGTCCCCCTTACAAAACTTATTGTAAACCTACAAGCGAGTTACATTAATGCAATTGTCTTTGAATTACAGTGGTACCTCGGGTTAAGTACTTAATTCATTTTGGAGGTCCGTTCTTAACCTGAAAGTATTCTTAACCTGAAGCACCACTTTAGCTAATGGGGCCTCCTGCTGCTGCTGCCACCACACAATATCTGTTCTCATCCTGAAGTAAAGTTCTTAACCCGAGCTACTATTTCTGGGTTAGCAGAGTCTGTAACCTGAAGCGTATGTAACCTGAAGCGTATGTAACCCAAGGTACCACTGTAAGTCATATATTTCATCCAATCTTTAAGGAAGTCCTGATCTTTCTGGTTCCGAATTCTCCCAGTCAGCTTTGCCAGTTCTGCATACTCCATCAGTTTTATTTGCCACTCCTCCTTCTTTGGTGCCCGCAGGTCATTTTCACGTGTGTTGCTCTGTCCACCTTTGCCCCTCCCTACTGTCACTGCATGGCCCTCGGAAGGTTGCCTTAGAAGGGAATGTGCCACTTTTGGGCTGAAAAAAGGTTCGATCTCCTGGTCTAGGAATTATCTCAGCCCAGCACCCTACCAGATGGTGTAAGATGATTCGCACCCCGAAGCCCATGGCTTCCCTTTGCTGCCGTTTATTTTCGTTCTGGTTTAGAGAGAGGACTTGTCAGGCCTGCACCTGCCTTCCTCTCTCTTCTCTCTTCCCTCTGCCCCAAGCCCAGCTCCACTCAGCTAAGTAAACAAACACAGCACTTGTCCTGTTCGCAAGCTGCTCTGTTGGCAATCTCCCTCGTCCAGCCCCCAGTCTAGCAACACTTCTAAAACAAACACATGCACACTCACATGCACTCGCTGCTGCTGCTGCTGAATGCAGTTACCAGAGATCCCCTCCTCCTTCATACTAGTGCAATGTGTGCAGGATCTCCGGCAGTGGAGACACTGACCGCTCTCCGAAAATAAACACAGGCTGAAAGTATTAACGCTAAAATAATAGGGGCAGCAGAGCCCAGTGCCACATCTCTCCCCCTCCCTTTCTTTTTCCATTACAAGGAACAGAGTCGAAAGGGCTTTTGGAGCAGGAAGCCAGCTCCCTCCCAGAACTCACAGAGGTCTCTCCAGAGAAACAGAGGAACCACTACCCAGAGTGGAGCACCGTTTAGCTTGGCAGCCTGGCCAAGACAGACAGAATCTCAAAGTGTGTTTTCCCTTCCTAGGCAGAACATTAACTCCCCAAGACAGAATGATGGAGTTGTTCTGATTTCTACATGCTGGCGATGTAGAGGCTGTTTCTCCTGTTGTGGCTTCATTGCTGCCATGTGGTGTCCAGTGCATCAGAGATTGCAAGCTGGGCGATGAAAAGGGGCAAATCATCCAATTTCAGCCCAAGATACAGGTATATAACATTGGAGCATGGTTGTTGGAAGGATGAGCATGGAAGGCAGAAACAGTAAAACATCTTGCCGTGCAAATTAAAAGCATTATGCACTATTTATTGTGCAGGATCAATGTGGCCCAAATGTGCTGATCATGAATACTTCAGTCAGCTTAGAGCCCTACAAACCGAGGTGAAAAGTTTTCTATTATTGCTGCTTCTTAGCTCTTCCAGATGTTTGTTCATCATTAAAGAAACATGCAGCTGTGCCTCATTGAACTCTGAGACTGCCATGCCAACTGGAGACTGAATGGGATATTAGGAGATGCACCTCTGACAATGGAGCATTGTTATCAAGCAAGGTTGATGGAGTTCCTTTTGGAAATCCTTGGGAGAAAGCAAAATGTGAGCTAGGGCTAAAGATACCCTTTGGGGACTGCGATGATCTTGAGAAGACGTGTCTGACCTGGAATGCAACTCTGGAAACCGATGGAACAGGTTTGAAGACTCTGGGTAGAAATGGGGAAAGGCTATTGCTCTGTGAAGATCAGTAGTGTACTGGCAGATTCAGAAGTGCAGAATCCTTTCATGAGAGTCATAGGCATAGCCCCACACAGCCAAGCTGCCTCACTGCCACACCCTCAAATGCAGCCTTCTAAGATTATACAATAATCTTATAATTATACAATAATAATAATTGTGAATGCATTGGAGTGGTCATGCAGATCTCCATGTGATGCCTTTCAGCTATATCTACTATTTGCTATGTGTGACCATGGACAAAGGATTTGTAGTTCTCCGATATATTTTTCCAGGGTTTTCTTAAGCTGTGTTTTGCTTGACATTCCATTATATGTAACAGAACTTGCACATCATTCTCTCAAAATTGAAGCACCTTGTGTTTTCAGTGCTCCTAAATGCTTAGTTTGGGAGCATAAACAACAACTCCTTGGCATTCTTCCTGCACGGCCCTAGGAGTCAATCCTTAGTGGCTGACTCACCATATTTTGCTCTGGTTGGCTCCAATCAGCACAACGGTTAAGAAGATTTCTTCTCAATGGCTAAAAAAGCTCACCTTTCTTGCTGATTGGGCAGCTCTAGGCTGCTGAAGACAGGGATCCTGCTGCAGAAACAGGAATGGGGTTTGACCCACAGCAACCCCAGACACCTCTGGTGAAGAAAGTACATGCTTTGCATGTGGAAGGCCCCAGGGAATGTGCTTCTCTGAAACCATGAAGACCTGCTTCCACTTGGTATAAATTAGGGGCAGCCAATGTGGAGTGATCCAGCAAGCATCTGCCCAAGCCAACCACATAGCCAATGATCAGGGATAATGGTGGTCCAACAACATATGGAGGACATCACATTGGCTAACTCTAGTACAGATAAAACTGAGCTAGATGGGTATGAGACAGTTTCCTAGACATGCACTCTAAGTATGATTGAAATGGTTTGGGTACATCATTGAAACTCCTATAGGAAGCTGCCTTCTACTGAGCCAGGCCATATTTTGTGCCTCTCCAGACATCCCCCCCCTTTTTACTGTGCATTCAGGATAGTATCAAGTCAGTTATACACAAGCATGCTTTCAGTAACGTTTGTGCCTGCAGAGGTTTTCAAGTGGACATACTGCTTTGTTTCCAGTAAGTGCATGTCCCATAATTTCCTGCAGAAATCCTGTAACATTTAAGGCTACAAATTGTTCCAGGGTTATTTTCTGTTAACTTGGTTTTGTTGCATACCCCTCCAGCACTAATGAGGTAATATTGGAAAAAGTGTCCCACAGCAACTAACGAAGGCAGAGGATATGTGGAATGCCCTGTATAAACCCACCATGAATGCTCTACTATTGCATCAATGGCAAGTTGCAGAACACAACCACACTGGACCCCACAACCCGTCTGGAAGAGATCTTTGGTCTGAAACCATTGCAGTAAACATTATGTTTAGTGTGTGTGAGAGAAAACCTCTCCTCGTGAGATGGGCGAATCTAACTTGATATTGTATTTGCAGAAAGTCAGCTCCCCTTAAAAAAAAAAATAAGAGTACAAACAAAGTAGTTTTCTTATAAAAGAATTCATGGGGTGTGTATGTTGGGGGGGGGGGAACCAACCTTCCTCTCTAGTTCCCCAGGATCTACTGACAAATCCAAAGGATGGAGAGGAAGTGGCTGTCATTTCACAAGTGTCTCTCCCATATGTCTGATATTAATAAGCCTAAGGGGACAAGGGTATGCAGGACAGGAGAAAAGACAGGCTGGGGTGGGGTGGGGGGTAGGGAGAGAACCGTGGATCAACAGTCCCATTTATTTGACATTAATCTCTAATGTAAACACACTTCCTCTTTCTAAAAGCTAACTTTGTGCTGCATTCTCAAAAGAACAAAGTACGTGTTGGTACAGACTTCACGGCTACTGAAAGTAATTTTTAAAAAAATCTTAATTTTCCTCAACACCATTTGGTATTCTGTGCATTTTCAACCTTGTTATTGAAAAACTCATCAGTATGCTGCAGAACAGTTGCCGATTTGCAACCATATTAAACAAGCAACGTACTTAGAAATGCAGCCCTTTATATGTCTACTCTGTACTAAACTCCACTGAGCTAAGCAGAATGAATTTACAGACAAGTGTGTGTATATAGTGGAACCTTGGTTCCTGAACTCCTTTGTTGTTGTACATTTCGATTCTCGAACGCCAAGAACCCAGAAGTAAATGCTTCCATTTTCAAATGTTTTTTGGAACCCGAACATGCAACGCAACTTCCGCTGGGTGCAAGAAGCTCTTGCAACCAATGGGAAGCCACACCTCGCTTTTTGAATGTTTCAGAAGCCAAACAGGTTTCTGGAACGGACGTTTTTCGAGAACCGAGGTACCACTTTATATAGGAATGCAGCTTTCTCCAAAGTTAATCTTTCTCATACTCTTTCTGTTTGCCCAAACCCATGCATTAGGGATGGGAAACCTTTGGCCCTCTGGCTGTTACTGAACTACAATTCCCACCACTGCCCATGCTGGGATGGGGCTGATGGGAAATGGAGTCCAATAACAGGCTCCCCACCGCTGACCTACATCATCAAGGGTTTGACCATTGACTCTAGGCTGTAGTTCTCTTCAGCTGCTACCAATAAGGTTTAAGGCATCACTGGAGCAGGGCCAATGAGGATGGGCACCCTAGCTCTGCCCTCACCCACCACCATCTCTGAGAACTTCACAAGCACCATTTGGGTGGGAAAGTGGCAAACAAATTTAGCAAATAAATAATAACAAGCAAGCAAGCCAGGTCCTAATGCTTTGCTTGAAAAGCACAAGTGATTTCATGAGTTCTTTCAAACCTCAGGCCCTGGGGTTGCAAAATCAACAATCACTTCATTAAACAGAGACATTAATTTTAACAGCTGTACGGCAGATGGAGAGCAGAAAACACAAACTTGGGACTTTCCCCTCTGCTTTCGTATTCCCTCCCTCCACCCTGCCCCAAGTATTAACTACAAGACATCTCCTCCCCACTCTACTCCCCTGCCCCAGCCTACAGCTATAATATGGTTTATGTGAGGATCAGAAAAATAAACAGAACATAGCTGGGACTGTCCTAATGTGCTAAATTACCGAAAAAGACATAACAGATTAGCAGAGGGGCTCAGGCATGATGGAGAGTGGCCAGAACTTCCCATCTCTGGGAGTTATTTAGTTAAGGGTCGGTTTTGCTTTCCCTGCTTCTCAGGATGGATGACAGCCTTCATCGAAACCAGCGGGGGGGGGGGGGTCTCTGAGTCAGAGACAAGAGTTTATAATGAAGGCAGGGGGGCAAAGGAAACACTGATGCATTTTGTTTGAGAAGCTTCCGCTGAGACTTCTTCGGTGGGGTATTGCAGGCCTAGTAGCAAGAATGGCACGCTCACCAGCCATTAACGTCTTTGGTCAACTTGACCTCTCTCTGGAAGGGTGAAACAAAGCTGAGCCACCATTCTGGGAACAAAGATTTATTCCGGCCACAGATCATCATGTATGAAACAAAAGCCTAAATGGGAAAACATTACATAAGCATTTCTGTAACTGTATTTGCATTTACAAAATAAAACTAATATTTTAAAAAATTGCAAAAACCTCAATTGGATGGGATGCATCCAATGCTAGTCCTACGCAGAATAGACCCACTGAAGTTTATGGACATGACTAAAGGCTTGTACACACCTCAGTTTGCCCTGCCACTTTCCCCTGGGAAAACCCAATCTTTAGCACTGAACAAATGGCAATTGGGTTTTCTGTGGATTTCCATTTGGCACTAAAGAGCAGGTTTTCTGGGGGGAATTGGCAGAGCAAAGGTAAAACCACTCCATCCCATGCCTAGAAAGCACAAAATCTCTGGGACACATTCTTTCTAGATATAGGAAAAGCAGAAGTGTGGAAGAGCCTTAACTTAGGTCCTTCAATTCTAATAGGTCTACTCTTAGTAGGACTTGATTGGATGCAATCCCATATTGCTCGCTCTTTCTTTCTTTCTTTTTTACGAGCGGAAAACATCATACTTGAAATTCTCAAATCATATTCTTTTTGCATTTGACTTTTCTTTTTGGCAAAAACTTCAAGCTGATATCATTGACAGAAATAAGGCACCAAATGAGCCCACTCAAAGATTCTGTCTGTAACTGCAGTCTGATTTCTACATAAAACAGTTAGCATAATAAAACAAGTGAAACATACTAGCTTCTCTAGTCTCACAAGGATTTAAATGGGGCCTGATGTCTTCCTTGTAGTAGAAGAACAGGAAGGAAACACACAACTGCAACATGGGCATCAGGACAACAAACAGCGGCTTTTGAAAGGGAATTGTTTCTATTGGAGAAATAGTGCAGGATGCAGCGGCAGTGTGCGTGGTGGAGTGTGGGTGGGTGTGGAGCTACCTACCGAGCCTGACATCATGGCTGCTTACCTGGCCAGGGCTGGGGCAAGGCAGCTTTGAGGTCAGGGCTGTGCTGTGATACAAAATTAAATGTGAAAGGTGAAAGGTTGTGGGTGGCGTTGTGATCTAAACCACTGAGCCTCTTGGGCTTGCCGATCACAAGGTCAGTGGTTCAAATCCCTGCAATGGAGTGAGCTCCTGTTGCTCTGTCCCAGCTCCTGCCAACCTAGCAGTTCGAAAGCACAGCAGGGCAAGCAGATAAATAGGTACCACTGTGGCAGGAAGGTTAACAGCGTTTCCATGCATTCTGGTTTCCATCATGGTGTTCTGTTGTGCCAGAAGTGGTGTAGTCATGCTGACCACATGACCCAGAAAGCTGTCTGTGGAGAAATGCCGGTTCCTTCAGCCTGAAAGCAAGATGAGTGCCGCAACTCCATAGTTGCATTTGACTGGACGTAACCATCCACGGGTCCTTTACCTTTACCTTTACCTTTTATCTTACAAAACTAAAGTAATCACACTCACCCACCCAAAATGTATATATATATATGTGTGTGTATATATTGACTAGCAGAGAAAATGAGGTGATGGGGGTAAAACAAAAAGGCAGCAACAGCTCTGCAAATGCTTCCTTCATAGCTCTGAAACGTTATCATCTGTGCATAGCCATCTATGTTGGTGAAGCTGCCAGTGCAGCCAGGAGTGTGTGCTGCTGTTTCTGCTTCTGCTTCTGCTTCTCCTCCTCATGCAGTTGCTGCTCAGATGAGCCTCCCAGATGGTCTTTATTAAATGGATATTCCAATGTTTCCATCATGGGACTACAAACTCTCGCCAAGAATGTTCGGTTCTGGCTCCTCCTGGCTGAGATTTACTCTCCTCCAGGATTGTCAGTTTACAAATGACCCAGGTACCTCCTGGTACATGAGATTAAAAGGCATCTGTTTGCCTGATAACCTTCCCAGACTCCGATGAAGTATGTTGCACAGCCCCGCATTCACAAGTAGCAGGAACTGCGGACGTATGGGAATTGGCCATCTAGAGCGGCCTGAAATGGCAGATTGCTTAAAAGCACAGAGAGTCTAAATTGAAAAACAAGGTATGCTCATTTTCCCAGGGTAGCAGTGATGGAACCTGTATTGAATTTCCAAGGACTGGAGGAGAAAAAGAGGGTATAATCTAACAGTACGTTGATGTGGAGGTATACAGAGGTGTATTCTGAGTTGAGCAACAACAGCAGGTGTGAAGTTCAAGGAGAAAAATGAAGATTCCATCATAATGTTAAGGTCACATCAAGCGATGGTTCTGCTTTAAGGCAAAACCAAGCAAGCAGTTTAGTGCTAAGTATCTGTAGGTGGGGTAACTAAGCCAGCTGTCATGGGTAAAATTTGGAAAGTCTGCAACATGGGATGG
This sequence comes from Podarcis cretensis, assembly GCF_951804945.1. Lineage (NCBI taxonomy): Eukaryota > Metazoa > Chordata > Lepidosauria > Squamata > Lacertidae > Podarcis > Podarcis cretensis. The sequence continues at coordinate 32,678,048 of NC_137185.1, read as the reverse complement.
GGTGTATGGGGTATTAGGGAAGAGGTAGTACCTCTGGTGAGGGTCACGTTGTGATCCTTCTGGGATAGCTTGTCCATCCTTGGGCCCCACCCTGCACTCAGCTCTCACCTGTGGCCCCCTGAAGCTGTCAGCATGTGATGGTAGCCATACCCCCAGGAAATGGCTTCAACTGACTGGTTAAATCAGGTGAGGGTAGCCAAAGGGTTTTGAACACTTAATGAGTTAGGGACTTCCTCTGCGTGTGAAGACAGGCTCCGGTGGATTGAGCGGACGAGACCAATAATGGGTCCAATGGTCAAGAAGGTGGTTTCTGCATGTGCTGCAGAGGAAAGTAAGGGGCAGATGAGACTCATCAACCTGGGGAGGTAGCTCATCTAGGAGAAGAAAATTTTGTTGTTGTTGTTTAGTCGTTTAGTCGTGTCCGACTCTTCGTGACCCCATGGACCAGAGAACGCCAGGCACTCCTGTCCTCCACTGCCCCCCGCAGCTTGGTCAGACTCATGCTGGTAACCTCGAAAACACTATCCAACCATCTCGTCCTCTGTCGCCCCCTTCTCCTTGTGCCCTCCATCTTTCCCAACATCAGGGTCTTCTCCAGGGAGTCTTCTCTTCTCATGAGGTGGCCAAAGTACTGGAGCCTCAGCTTCACAATCTGTCCTTCCAGTGAGCACTCAGGGCTGATTTCCTTCAGAATGGAGAGGTTTGATCTTCTTGCAGTCCATGGGACTCTCAAGAGAAGAAAATATCTGATCCTAAATTTATACTGCCTTGTGGTATAGTTTCAGGAGAGGCTAAGGAATAAACCCCACACAAATCTGGAGTGGAGTTCTTAAAGAGGGTTGTACGGAGGATCTGGCTGGTGCCAAATGTCTTGCTCTGCTTTCCTTTGGACCACATCAGTGAGGCTGGCAGGGGGGCTTGTTTTTTATGCAGCCCAGGACCTCCATACACACTGCCCAGGCTGGCGTCCCAGAGAGCTCACTTTGGTGCTGCTAACACAGTGGTTTGACTTCACCTCCAGAGATGCACTCCATTGTCTCTCAAGACAGATGGGTGACAACAACAACAACATGGGCATATGCAAGATTACAGTGCAAACTTATATGTGCCTATTCAGGAGTAAGCTCCACTGAGTTCAGCGAAACCTACTCCCATGTAAGTGTCTAAACTGGGTTGCTGTCTTAATGACCTACCAGTATATCTTAGATTCCAATGAAGGAGTAGAGGGCTTCCAGCCTGTGGACCAAATGCAAGACTCTAGAGCTCTCTGTCCAGCCCACAAGTATTTTCTCAGACTACACCCTTCACAGCCCCTGCTCCGAATCCCTCCTTGAATATTTTTGCCTCAGTGGAATGTGTCTTTGAATTGTGATGTTTGCTTGAATGGAGGATGGAGAGATGTCAATAGGGGTGTCTAAACCTCCGACTTTAATTTGGCTGGAGAGGGTGGGTTTTGTGGATTCCCCCCCCCACTGGCGTGTGCATCACCAGGAGGGCTTTAAGCCCTGGATGCAGCCCTGCGACTGTTACATCCAACAGATTGTATTATTCCAGGCACTTTGGGAAAGTTCACTTGAGTAAATAATTTCATTCCTATGGATATAGACTGGTAGAAAGACAGAGGTACCAGTGTGAACACACATCACTGATAAGAGAAAAAAGATGTATGGAGGAGAGAAATTTAACTGCCCCATAAACCATCTGCTGAAAGTTGGTGAAACACCCAATTGACGTCAGTGGTGGTCCTTTCCAAGAAGCAAAGAAAGATCTCAGGGCTATGTGAGTAAATAGCAGCAGAAGCAGAATTTGTGGGGCCTGGTTCAAGGGAGCTGTAACACAAACAGAGAGATGCCTTAAGTGAAGTATTTGCACATCAAGCAGATGGGAAGACAGCGAGAGGTGAAACGAGTCTGTCCACAAACATTCACAAATTTCCCCTCTGTGAATGGTGAAGGTGAATATTTGTATTATAAGTGTTTGCATTTATTATATTTGTCCCCCATGGAGCAAGCATCCTGGTTGAGCCTGTACAGTCATACCTCGTGTTGCGTCTGCTTCATGTTGCGTCTTTTCATGTTACGTGTTACCAGGAAGTACCGGAACGGGTTACTTCTGGGTTTCTCTGCTCACGCATGCGCAGAAGCGCCAAATTGCGCCGCGTGCCTGCACAGATGCAGCGCTTTGAGTTGCAGGCATTTCACATTACGGACGGGCCTCTGGAACGGATCCCATCCGTAACACGAGGTACCACTGTATTTAAACACGAGCATCTCCTGGTCCTAGTCAAGGGATGGGGAATCTGTTGCCCTCCAGATGTTCCTGGACTCCAGCACCCATCAGCCCCAGGTAGCATGGGAGTTGGAAAAACATTAGGAAGTGCTGCTACCTCTTCCTAGTCAAACACTCTGCCCACAGCACCAAACTGACTCACTTCTGGATGCGTTATCAGAACCTTCTTCATAGTGGTCTCCCAATCTTTGATCTACCTCCTTGCTATAAATACAGCTGTTCCCCAAAGTGGATAGTTTTAAGAAGTGTGTAAAGACTTTTATTTATTTCACCAGGCATTTGCTTGAAGAGTTTTTTACTCTTCTGTTTTAACGGATCCTTTACCCTGCTGTTTGCTATGCAGCTTATGGAATTTTATTGGTGTTTTTTTTTAAGAAAGGTTTTATTTGTATTTCTTTTTTGTGGAATATAGAGCAAGAGGAGCTCAGTTGGTAGAGCATGAAATGCTTAATTTTAGGGTTGTAGGTTTGAGCCTCATGTTGGGCAAAAGTTTCCTGCACTGCAGGGGGTTAGACTAGATGGCGCTTGTGGTCATTTCCAACTCTACAATTCTATGATTCTATATACAGTGATACCCCAGGTTACAGACACTTCAGGTTAAAGACACTTCACTAACCCAGAAATAGTACCTCGGGTTAAGAACTTTGCTTCAGGATGAGAAGAGAAATCACATGGCGGCAGTGGGAGGCCCCTTTAGCTAAAGTGGTACCTCAGGTTAAGAACAGTTTCAGGTTAAGAACGGACCTCTGGAACGAATTAAGTTTTTAACCCGAGGTAACACTGTACCGCTGCCTTCACACCGCCGGAGCACAATTTCTGTTCTCATCCTGAAGCAAAGTTCTTAACCCAAAGCAATATTTCTGGATTAATGGAGTCTGTAACCTGAAGCGTATGTATCCTGAGGTACCACTGTATATTCAAATCCAACTAACTTCTATTCAGAATAGACCTACTAAAATTAATGGACCCTGGGTTCATCATGTCTATTAATTTTATTGGGTCTACTCTGCATACGGCTAGCCTTGGCCTAACCTGTTTGTTTTTGCAAGTCACCTTGGACCCCATATTGGAGAAAAAGTTGGATTTAAGTCTTAATAATAAATGAATGAATGAGGAAATAATAAATATTCAAAATGGAGATCTAAATAAATAAAACAATTTTCATTTTCAGTAGAGGGTTTTCAGTAGCAGTTAACTTTTATCAGTATGTGTTTGCTGTCTCAGGGGTCAGCAACCTTTTTCAGCCATGGGCCGGTCCACCGTCCCTCAGACCATGTGGTGGGCCGAATATATATATATATATATATATATATATATATATATATATATATGGGGGGGGATGAACAAATTCCTATGCCCCACAAATAACCCAGAGATGCATTTTAAATAAAAGCACACATTCTACTCATGTAAAAACACCAGGTAGGCCCCACAAATAACCCAGAGATGCATTTTACATAAAAGGACACACTCTACTCATTTAAAAAACCCACACTGATTCCCAGACCGTCCGTGGGCTGGATTGAGAAGGTGATTGGGCTGCATCCGGCCCCCGGGCCTTAGGTTGCCTACCCCTGTACAAGGTCATATATCTATCCAATCAAGAAACAACTCTTGGGGTTAAATGGGTGAAAACTATGTTAAAAAGTTAAAAATTAAATTAAATCTCTCATTGTGACCCTTATCCCTGGAGACCTAACATCCCTGACAAAAAAACAAACGGTTTGCATACCCAATTATGCCACCAAATAAATCAAAGAACACAACATAAATACATATGGGCAAAGCAATATTAATAGCAGATGTCCCCAAGAATTTTATTGTGTCTCCCAGAGGATCATAAAACTATTTAAATAATAGCAGCCAAAACTGTTGAACCACAAACACTGGGTCAGTCTCCTTGAGCACAACTTCCCTTGGGGAAGAGGGGACTAATTAGAAATGACATGTTAACAAAACTAATTGTATTACATGCCCCCTTCCACAGGTAAAACAAGAGTCACTTGCTACAAGATTTAAAATCAATATTCATTCTCCTGCCCCCAAATAGGTAGAGTTGTGCTGAATATTCTCCAAATCTGATTTTTCAGGTAGAACCTAGTAAATTCAGTGGGGTAAGAATCCCTGCCAACCCTCCTCCACTTAGATTGTGTGGTTACATGGGTGATCCCACCCAATCAGGGACTGTACAATGATATTGAGTAGGCGGAGGTGCAATCCTGTTAAGATTATAATTATGTGCTTCCTGCATTGCAGGAGTTAGACCAGAAGAACCTTGGGGTCCCTTAACACTTCATCATCTCCCTAAAGGCATTGATCTCTGGGTGACATGTCAATTCAACTGTCCCAGAGCCAAAATGTAAAAGGGGGGGGGGCAAACCATTCCCTAATGCCAAGAGAAATGAGATACCCCCCCCCCACGAACCACTGGCAGGCTAGCTTGCTTTGCATGGCTGAACATGAACTACATTTATTTGCTGAGCTGAGAGGTGGAATAAATCATAGGGAGGAGAGATGCAACAGCTTAGATAAAACCTTGAGAAGCATAAATCAGTATGGGACAGAAAAGAGATAAAAACCCTGAAACGGATGTTAAAAATGTGATTCTCCTGCCAAATTCCAGCAAAGGATCCCGCCTCTGTTTAAAGAGTTTGGAAAGCCTCACTTGCTTGTTGAAGCAACGCAGAACCCTCCCCAAACCAGAACTCCTTATACTTTACATTAGACTTTTAAGGAGATTTTCAGCCATCATCTTGCTATCGTGAACTTTGCAGAGAGGCACAGAGAGCTCTCGCTGACCTAGAGATCTCAGTGTTGTTTGAAGGGCTATAAATGAGGCAGCGAGTACACACTGACTGCTCTTGCCCCAGAATGGCATTCTGCCTCCGTGACAATCAAGGAGGGTTTAGGACATTTTGGCAGCCTCAAAGAGCTGCACCATGCAGTCTAAGAACTCTGCTTCACAGCAGAAATATATAGTCTTTCATCTAGCAATAGGGATGGAGTAGTGGGACCTGAAACTAGAGATGAACAAGTTGTTTCATTTCAGTTCCCTCAGTTTTCCAGTTTAAAACTTCAGTTATTCACATTTCTGCAGCAATTTGCTTTCTTAAAAAAAGAAATCTGCATGAAAATTCTCCAGCATTTTAGTGCAAATTCCACACATTTGAGACCCCCAAGAACCAGCACTGGTTAGCACCCTGGGTGACACTGAGCTTTCATAACTTGAAAAAAGAAGGCCCACGTTAAATGTTACCTGCCACCACCACTCAAGGTTGCTGCTAAAACCATGGGAAAGTGTTATTCTTTAAGAGCCAGTATGGCATGACCCCCAAATCCAGCAGTGATCTGGACACTATATGGGAAGGACGCGTGTGGTGCTGTGGTCTAAACCACTGAGCCTCTTGGGCTTGCCAATTGGAAGGTTGGTGGTTCAAATCCCCGCAACAGGGTGAGCTCCCATTGCTCTGTCCCAGCTCCTGCCAACCTAGCAGTTCAAAAACATGCCAGTGCAAGTAGATAAATAGGTACCTCTGTGGTGGGATGGTAAACGGTGTTTCCGTGCGCTCTGGTTTCCGTCACAGTGTTCTGTTGTGCCAGAAGCTGTTTAGTCATGCTGGCCACATGACCCGGAAAACTGTCTGTGGACAAACACCGGCTCCCTTAGCCTGAAAGTGAGATGAGTGCTGCAACCCCATGATCACCTTTGATTGGACTTAACTTTCCAGAGGTCCTTTACCTTTTTATATGGGAGCACCAGATGGAGAGCCAGGAGACAGAAGCTTAACAGTCTACAGTCTGCTCCCAAGCTTTGTCTGAGAAAGTTCCTCCCTCAGAGCTATTCAAGGCATGGCAACCTCTGACCAACCTTGCAGCTTTCTCCATGGGATCTGGCTAGAACATGACACAGTCTAATGTGGTGAGTAGAGCACTGAGCTAGCACTGGGATGCCCAGACTCCACACACTATTCCGCTATGAAGCTCCTTGGATGATATTTGGCCAGTCAGACTTGGTCTCTCAGCCTAACCTACCTCACATGGTTGCTATGAGGATAAAGTGAGGGAGAGAGGAAGCACAGACACTGCATTGCGCTCCATGGAGGAAAGCAGGATATTGATATAATCACCACCAATGGTGTTAAGTAATGTGTTAATTAGGGTTTCCAACCAGCCAGTAATTTATTTGTCTTAGCAGTAAAACTGAGTTCTGCAGGGAAAACAGTAATATGGTCTGAAGACCTAGCAACCTTCGGTTTCTGCCAGGCTTTGCACATGACACACCATGTAACATCTTTGTTCTGCCCCATGGGGAAAGAAATGGAGAACTAGGATGGGGGAGAAATTTGGCTCAGTTGGCATTTAAAGGCGAACCTTCCTAATTTGCATTTTCCAAAACAGTCCAAGATCTGAAATAGCCATCCTTCAAAATTCACCCCTTTCTGAATTCTCTAGTCATGTAATGTGTACAAAAATGCACATACTAGGTTAAAGCATGCATTAAAATGCATGTATTACTGAAGATGACATAGAAAAATGCCTCAGATTAAGGAACATTGTGTTGCAAAAATGTGCATATTAGGCCAAATTGCATACAAAGCTGTGCATACAATATTTGGAGAATTCACCTTTAAAATGCTAAATGAATTTTCAATAAGACTTTTTTTTAAAAAAGGAAAAAAACCACTCATTGTTGTGGCACTGTGGAGAACCGAATTTAAGATTCGAAAAATGAGAAACTGAGAGAAACCAAAACTAAAAGATTCGTTCATCCCTTTGAAGAACTCACAGTCCTCTAGGTGTTACTGCCTACAACTTCTATCGTCTCTGACCACTGGCTGGGGAGGATGGGAGTTGGAGTCCAACAACACTTGGAGAGCCACAGGCTCCCTGTCCATGTATTAGAATTCACATAGGCACAACCTCTAGACCAGATATTTTCCCCCTGGTCCACCTGAAGCAGGTGCACCCAATGTGGTGCCCTCCAGATGTTGTTGAATGACAACTCCCATCAGCCCAATGGCCAGGGGTGATGGGAGTCATGGTTCAGCAGCATCTAGTGGGCCAAAGGTCCTCAATACCTCACCCAGGCAGCCAGTGTTTTGTAAATCAGAAGATGGCATCCCTAGAGTCATTTGGCCCTAAGTATCAACTGATTTCAGCGCAGGAAGTTGCTAGCTTATACTATCACTGATGAATCATGGAGTTTTCTCTTCAGACCTCCAGAGAGAAGAGAACTTCTCGTTGATTAGCCGTGTCTGTATTGCCTTGATTCATTTCCTTGCTAATTGTGTTCTGTCATCACATGAGTCATCTTCAACCAATCAGAACTTGGATGTTTGTTCTTTTGTTCAGGCATTGTGTCTGTTTTGTTTGGCTGTTTTTCTTTAACGAACACTTCAGGGAGTTTTGCTTGCAAATTAGAGAGCACATTGCATGTTGGTGTGTGTGTGTGTGTGTGTGTGTGTGTGTGTGTGTGTGTTTCTCCATCTAAACCCACTAAATTAAAACAGTATGACTCACTTCCTTGCAAATATTCAGTTTGGCAAAAGAGTTTCTGGTCTCTTGTGTCCTGACTGCAGCTCTTTCCCAGCCAGTTTTATGGATGTTAAGCATCGAAGGGAGATGGTTGGTAGGGGTGGTGTTGAGTGTCAGAATTGGGGTGGGAGTGGAATGAGACTCCCCCAGTTTTGAAAAACAGTGTCAATGATGAGCCGAGTCGAACTTGTCTCTCAAATTCAGCTCGGCTCACAATTCATTCAGAGTTCAGAGCAGGCCATTTCCAGCCTTCCCTGATTCCTCAGTCAGCCCTGTCTTGAACCTCAGAATGGTCAGCAAAATGTCTGAGCAGAGCTAGAGGGCTGCTTCTAAAGTAGCAGCACAAGGATTTTCTTGTAAGCACAAGGATTTTCAATTGTGCAATGGAACATACTCCTGCCTTCCAGTGCTCCCTAAATCTGTTCTAGGGGTTCCCCCAACTTTCTAGAACAGATTTGGGGAGGGGTATGCATGGGGGGAAGAGAGGGGGGGAAGTCCTGTTGTGTGCACAGAAAACCTTGCACTAATGGGATGCATTGGTTGGACACTGCCCAGAGGACATGCAATCCTACATAAATGTGATTGGGAACTATGCCTTTTGATCACATGCAGAGAATCTATGCATGTACAACTTGTGTGCAAGTAGGGTCTATTCACGCATTTGTCTGAATGTGTGGAAGTTGAAACTAGGGTCATGTCATGGACTGGTTGGATGCAGAGGAATGGTGGGAGGAACCAACTGGGGAATGCCCAAGGAAAGACTCAGAGTTCAGGGGCTGATGGCGGGGCATTGATCAGTGGCCAGAGGGAGAAGAGGGAGAAAACTTGGAAGAGGTGGTGTTGGAAGTTAAAGAGGTAACAGGGCTTAGTGAGCTGGGAGAGTCTGTGGCAGAGAGAAGTCTAGAATCAGAGGCAGAAGCTGAAGCAGGAGCATGGGAGGAGGAAGGCCAAGAGGCAAAGATGATTCAGGCTGGTGAAGAGTCACCAGTGTCTCCCCTCCAGTTGTGACAAGCTCCTCTCCCCCTGATCTCTCAGAAGCGAAGGAGGCATGAAAAGGGCAGAGGAGAGCTGGGTGCATGCAGACACAGTCTCTGATTCCTTTGAAAAAGTCCTGGAGAGGAGGAGTCATAGACAGCTGTGAGGAGGCAAGGACTTTCAGTCTTGGCAACTGCTTTTCACGGAGGAAGACCACTAGGTCTGCTCTGCTCACTAGGCCTGACACTCAACCAAGTCTGTGAAGATTGTGTTTTTGCTAATAAAGAGTTAACTGCAGCTTTGAACTGTTTAATTACTGACCAGCACATTCCTGTGACAGGTCACTGAATGAAATCTCCCTTCTCCATGCATTCAATGAATGAATGAATGTGTAAGAGTGGCTATTGCTGGGAAAGACTGCTTCCTAGTATTTTGAGTTCCAGTGTATGGTCTGAAGTAGTGATGGAGTAGCAATTCAATTCAGTTTTTATTTAAAGGTAAGCCTACCAAATTTGTACTTCCTAAAACAACACACAAATCAAAACGCAGCCATCCTTTGCAGTTCTCCAAATTTCACAGGGCACCTCGCTGACCAAGCAATGCATAACATGCAAAAAAATGTGTTATATTGGGGAAAATGTGCTTTGCAAAAAAAAAAAGGTGTGCATATCAAGATAAATTACAAACAAAATCGTGTGTATTAGGAAAAATTCGTGCTAAAATGCAGATGAATATTCACGCAGACTTAAAAAATAATTGCAGACTGAAATGTGAACTGAAGATTGGAAAAATAAGAAACTGAGATTGTCATATGTGTTTGTCTCTAGTCTCAAGGTACAGGAAACCACCACTGTGCTGACTCTAAGCTAGTCTGAGTCCACTCAGTGTTTGGATGGTTGATTGCCTGGGAACTGTAGATATGGCATCTTGGGTTCCACAGCGGAAGAAAGGCAGGATATAAATATTCAACCAGAAAGCAAACGACAGGACAAAAATCCAAATACCCTTCTAGGAAAGCTTATTTCAGCTGTGCATGAGTTCTGGACAAAGGCCTCAGCAGGAGTTCTGTAGAACCACAATACTGTGCCCAACATCCCAAGACAAACACAGCCATTGTTAGACTGGATCTCTGCTTGGCAACTTGTTGACGGCACTGTTTTCAGCAGTGCTGCATTCCCAGAATTATTCAGACTGCCCAGAGACAAGGCCAAAAGATACAGTTACAATGGAATTCCAGCCAGGCCCAACAAGCCTAAAGTCTTTAGCAGTGGGGCTGAAATCTGAGGCTTGCCCAAGGTTTGGATTTCACAAAAGAAGGATCAAGCAAGAGCTGATGAAGGCCAAAGTGTAAGGAGCTCCATCAGCCTCTGCAACAGCTGCGCCCAGCTGGGGGAAGGCAAATGAAATAATCTCCTCAAGTGTCTGATAAAAAGAAAGTGGGATTTCAGGAAATCCACATGCTCAGATCTCGGCCCAGCTGTGTTGTTTTTCGGAAAGTTACACTTCAATGTTCTAAACCAACATGATCAAAAGGAAAGCATTAAGGGAGGGGAGGCTAAAGAAGGTGGCTGAAGACAATCTACCCCAGATGTGGGACAATGGGAAAGAGTGCCCTGGTTTGCTCACACTCTTGACCAGACGCTTGTGGTCCAATCTGGTGAGTCAACTACCTTCCGTTAATTCATGTCTCGTCACCTATTCCCATCAATGCTTCCGTACTCAAAGTACCAGGGCCTCCTCAACATGCTTACATTTAGGGATGATTCCAATGTTCTCCATCTGCTAACAGAAGAACTCTTGTTCTATCAGCCAAGCAAGATTTAATGTTGCCCAACAAAGGAATTCAGTGCACCATCTGCACTAGTGGAAACTCGTTGCGCGACAGACTGAGCAATCTATTGCGTGACAAAGTTACCAGTTACCTGCTAATGCAACTATCTTCCACTAGTGCAAAACATTTCATCCGAGGAACAAGTATACTTTCAAGTGACTTTAACTTAACACTACATTGACTACAACCCTGAGATTTCATAAATATGGAACAGTAGCATGGGAAACACTTTCCCAAGGAGTAATCTCATACTGCTCTTCAATTTATTTATTCATTAATTCACAATATTTCTCACCTTCTCTCTTGCTTGACAATAGGTCTCCAAAGTGGTTGACAACCCCCCAGAAAATCAACTCACCTATAGAATATAAAATATACATCAAACTTTTCAATAAAATTCAACATTGAAAAAAAATGTCGAACAAACAAAATGAATAAAGTCAGCAATTAAAAGTATAGGTTCTCAGTTAAATTTCCAGAGTATGGGATCCGGCACACTAAAAGTTTGGTTCCTTACAGGTGCAGAATGAACATTATGTGGTTGAAGTGGTGGAGTGGCCATGTTTTAGCTCACAGTAACTTAAATTAACAAAAATAGACATAGTAAGACTTTTAAGAGACTTAATGGAAGAGGTGGAGGAGGAGGAGGAGGAGGAAGAGATGATGGTTCTATGGCAGGCACTGTGGAAAGTAGTCCTATTCAATAGCTAGGAGGCACTTGAAAAATCGCTTAAACAGCTCAGTTTATTTTTTTGGAGGGGGAAGCAGAAATGGCAATTCCCCTGCGTAGCTAATAAAAGCTCATGTTGTAAGGCAGGGCCATACTGATACAATCACATGACCATATAGAACTGTACATGGATTCAATCAACCTGTATTTTCAATGTGATGAGAAAATATGGCCACCTGGGCCTCTATACCTGGCCACAACTCCTCTCCTCAGGCCTCCCCACTCATTGGCTTGGCTGTGTGTACTTCTCAAGTGTTTTTGCGTCGCTGGAATGTTTCCTTGGGCTATGGTGATTTGTGTTGCTCAGTTGAATAGGAGATTGAGAGATGTGGAGGCATCTGACTTTTGTGTGGGTGGAATGTAGCTTATCATACGTGGGGCTACCTTTGAAGGTGACCCAGAAACTACAATTAATCCAGAATGCGACAGCTAGACTGGTGACTGGGAGCAGCCGCCAAGACCATATAACACTGGTCCTAAAAGACTTACATTGGCTCCCAGTACGTTTCCGGGCACAATTCAAAGTGTTGGTACTGACCTTTAAAGCCGTAAATGGCCTCGGCCCAGTATACCTGAAGAAGCATCTCCATCCCCATCATTCAGCCCAGACACTGAGGTCAAGCTATGAGGGTCTTCTGGCATTTTCCTCACTGCTAGAAGTGAGGTTACAGGGAACCGGGCAGAGGACCTTCTCGGTAGTGGTGCCTGCCCTGTGGAACGCCCTCCCACCAGATGTCAAGGAAATAAACAACTATCTGACTTTTAGAAGACAACCCTGTTTAGGGAAGTTTTTAATGTTTGATATTGTATCATGTTTTTAATATTCTGTTGGGAGCCGTCCAGAGTGGCTAGGGAAGCCCAGCCAGCAGATGGGTGGAGTATAAATAAAAAATTATTATTATTATTATTATTATTATTATTATTATTATTATTATTATTATACAAAATAAAAGTAAGCATCTCATACAGTATGTTGCTCCACTCATCATTGCATCTGATTCCACCCCCCACTGGCATATGGTCCCTGGAAGGTTCTCTTGTCAGTGAATGTAGCCCTCAGGCTGACAAAGATTCCCCACCTGGGCTGCATTCTGAACCAAATGAAGGTTCTGGAAACTCTTCTAAGGAAAACCTGTGTAGAGCACATTACAATAGTCCATTAAGACACTGAGATGCAGCCAAGGCAAGTGTCACCATGAACATTTACTGATTACGGTATATTTCTGTAGAAACACGGTTCTCTTACCTCTTCTTCCAGACTTCAGGGGCTAATGACGTTGAGGTGCAAACATGCATACCAGCGCCCTGATACCATTTATTTTAAGAAAAATCACTTGGGGTGGAAAGAATTGAGAGCAGAAATGTGGCATTGTGTGTGGGTTTGTGGGTATTTGATGATGGTAGGGGGTGATTAACTCTTTCCCCAGAAAATTGGGCCAGAAGCAAAGGAATACTTCTGGATGAGATTTTGCAGTCATTCCTGAGTTACTTTCAAGACAGGTTTAGAAAACGAGTTTGATAATGAAGATGGAGAACAAGACAGAAAGCAAACCATCTGGGCCCGGGCAAAAGAATTCCTCTCCTGCCAAGATCAGAAGTAGTTCAAGGCAAGGCAAAGCAGCCACAGATGGTAGAAAGTGTGGAGGCAACAGACCGAGGAACAAAACAAAATGAACATATTAAATGGTGCAGATATTGTTATGGTATTATATGTCAAAGTGCCCTGGAGTTTTGATTTCACCTATTGTGGGATACGGGAGGGAAACGTGTGCAATTGACTCTGATCTCAAAAAGGGCTAGAAATCTCACATGCACGCACAAGGTTGATGTCTATGATGCTCTATATGCATTGAGCAGGGTGAGAGGAAGGTGGCCATGTTTGAGACCTGGGGTGGAATTCAATGTAGTGCTAAGAATTCCTTTCCAACAGTGCAAGCATTTCTGCTTGCCCAGTAGAATGATCTCCTTCCTCCTTACCCAATGTGCTATTCTGGGCATGATCCTGAGCCTGCAGAGCAGATTTAAGGGAGGCCTGGGAGGGAGAGGGTAGAAAGCCATGTTGCACTAATGATGATGATGATATTTATACCCCATCCATCCAGCTGTTGCCCTGTCACCACTGCACTGTTGAATGTACCTTACAGGACTGATGGGATGATAATTTGGGCTTCCCTTGAAGACTCGGAAACTTCAGTTGGCATAGTTGAAAGGTCTAACAGCCTATATTTCCACACTTTACTTTGCTGCATATTTTGTGACTTTAAATTTCTGCTGGGGTTCTCTCACCAAAGAGCCCTTGCCCCAAACCTGGATCTTGGTATCTAGAGAAACACACACACACACACACACACACACACACACACACACACACAGGCAAAAGGGGCCCTTTTTGTAGTTCCTCTGCCCTCAGAGGCTCAGAGGGCTTGCAGCCACTAAGTTGTGGGACTCCTTCCCAGCAGAGATGCATCTGGCATCTTCCTTATACAGCTTCCTGCAAATACTGAAGATGCATCTCTTTCCCCTGGTTTTTGACACTTGAGGTATACGTATATTTTTAAGGGGCACTTCAGCAGAAACCAAGGTGTAGGGGACAAAGCAACTCTTCTTGCCTATTATGTTATATCAGATGCAGAAGAGCATGTACAAATACCAGGGGATGCATTTATCCCAAAAGAAGCCAAGGAGATTGGGAGTTTGAGTGATACCCATCAAGTGATTTTTAAAGAAAACTTTTGGAAGCCAAAATGCCCTTACAGAATTGCCTGCAAAACCTTTTTACGCTGAGGTTTTGATAGCAGTAAATAACTCTATGTGTTGTGGTATCTCGGTCTCCCTCACCACTGGTTCTTGGCTGACCTGCTAATGAAAACCTCTTTGCTTCAAGATAAGCATGCCTCTTATCTTATTGATCTTATAGGGACCATATGCTAGCTGAGCCAGGTGGGGACAGCTAACTTGGCTGCATTTGGTGAGGTTGCGCACTTGCAAGCAGACAAATCTAAGGAGAAGCCTGAATCTGGTTTTGCAAGACGGCAGATGCTGTGCTGCTAAGTGCCAATATTTATTTTGCAAAAACGTTCGCCGCAGATGTGAAGCTTGCAGCATGAGCTTCTTTGTGGCTCATGGTGGTGGGACATATAACAAAGATAAAGCTTGTGGGCAAAAAGTAACTCATCTACCCACGGCCATTCTTAAACCTGCTTTTGAAGGCGGTGGGCCAAGACTCTACTCTTTAGAGTGGCAAGGGGCAACTTTATTTGAAAACAGGAGCTTGTACACTGTGTTCCAGGGAACCCCAGCATTGCTGATCTTCTTGCTGAGCATGTTTTCCTGAAGGACATTGTCATCTGCAGTTCTAAGCCATAGCAGAAAGTGTCCTAGGGGGCACTCTCTGTCCATTCAAGGCGATGAGGAGGTCCAATTTGCAGGGCTAGGTTGGAGTGGAACCTTGGTGAATGCCCTCTGGTTGGTCTTCTGTGTCAGTGGAGATCAGGTAACAGGCTTACCTTGCAGCGCTGGTGCCTGGCTACAGGCCACCATTTAAAATTCTCCATAGTGCTCCTAATGTAGCATCACTCTGGTAGGACGGTGGAGAAGTTGAAACAGCAGCACTGGGCAACAGCGAGAGTTTCTGCTACAGCAAATCACCCTGAGCAAAACAGGAATATCTCACCTGGAGGGGTGGAGCCAGAGCAATAGTTTCCTGACAGCAGCATTACTGCTGCTTCCTGAGATGTGGAGACATGAGACAATGGCAAGAGTGGTGCTTCACAGATGAAACAGTGGAGTCAATCTAGTGCTCCCTGTCAGCAGATTGTCCTACACTTGAGTACGACCCTGGCAGAGACACAAGCCCGACTGGCATGTTCTCTCCCTCCTGGTCGATCGTTCGGGAGCTTCAAAAGCTTTCTTCAGCCCGAACATCACAGCGACCGATGCCAACAGACATTGGCACACTTAGGGATCCGCAGAGTCTTCGCAGCTTGTGTCACAGACCTCAGCAACTCAGCATTTTGGCTAATCTACTTTATTTACATATAAACACACATGGAGCACTGCAACATGGCTCCCTCTCTCTCTAGCATCAGACAGCAAAGAGAAAGAACACAGGACAATAGTCCCACTTCACAGAATACAGTAACACAAACATCCTGTCTCCGTCACTTTCCGCTTTGTGGAGTCAAAACATACACCATCATGTGAAAGACAAAAATCCCATGACTGCAATCATGGAGCAGGAATTCTAACACTCTCATGTGGCCTTGTTCTCTCTGTCACCTCTCTCTCCCCCTGGTAAGCAGCAGTGACTTTGCTGCTGTGACTCTACTTCACCAGGCAAGCCTCTCCAACAGGCATGGGGAGCATTTTTATGACAAGCTCTCACTATCTGCACTTTCTGGAATCAATTGAATACATTTTTGTTCAGATAAGCTTTCCCAGGTGGTTGAGTAGTTCTCTACCTGGCATTCTTTTAACATTGATCTCCTGTTAGTTTCTGTGTTGTTTTTAATGGTTTTTATAGCATTTTGTACATTGCCTTGAGACACGTGTGGAAGGCAATGGATAAATAAGGAAATAAATAAACAAATTATTAAATATTGTTACAGAAGAAACTAGTGCTAGATTCAGTGCCTGATGGGTTTAAGCCATTTTTTTCTCATTCTTTTGCACTGCAGCGAATGATTTCTTTTTTTGCACCCAGAACACCTCCACAGAGACTTAATCTATGAAGTAAGTTAAGAGGTTTCCATTTTCAGTACATCTGATGGGTGGTTTTGTCCATGTTGGTTCTCAGTGATCCATACAGCAGGACCAGAAGCCACTCAATGCTCTTCAGAAAGTCATTTCAGTATATGAGGGAGCTTTCAAGAACCTGACAGGTGAGCTTAAAGCCTCATGTGCTTTTCTCCAGCTTTCTGGGGGCCTTGTTGCAATACATAATATCAGCCTCAGTCGGAGATGAAACTCTTTAGCGCCAAAAGCTCGTCCATGGTGCCAGGAGACTCCTATGATCTCTCCACAGAGAGCTCTGAAATGAGGTGGGGCCTACTGTTGACAAAACTGTAAAGCTGTCAGTGCTACTGTAATTTGTCAGATTTAGCTGGTGCTAAATCACTCAGGTTCAAGCTATTCTGCGCAAGCAAGCCTTCCATCTTCTTTGGCCGTGGGACATTTATCCTCCGGCTTGTGCAATTAAGAAGCGAATTAAATCCTTCAAAGGCTCGTCCCAGCGTTTCCATTCTACCACCCATCAGGGAATGACATAACATGTCCCTGGAGGGAATTTATCGCAAGAGACGCACACGTGCATTTGAGAGGTTGACTAGGTCCAGCTTGCAACATAAATTCAGAGTGTCGCTTTGTTTAAAACATCCAGGGCTTCAGAATATATCTGCCTAATGCAACCATGAAGCCGAGTCTAATACTTTCTCTGTAGGAAAGTAGAATCATAGAATGGTAGAGTTGGAAGGGGACCTCCAAAGGTCCTCTAGTCCAATCCCCCTGAAACGCAGGAATCTCAGCTAAAGCATCCCCTACATTCTTATCTGAAGAAGTGTGCATGCACACAAAAGCTTATACCTAAAACTACTCAGTTGGTCTCTAAGGTGTTACATTATAATTTTTAAATTATTTTGGAAGGGTTCTTTTAAAAGCTTTCTTAGATCTTATCACTTTTTTTGAAGACTTGATTGTTTTAAGGGAGTTTTTAGGTTTTTAAGAGTCTTTTTAGCTATCTTTTTAAAGAATTGTTTTAATTTATTTTGACTTTCTCTCAAATCCCTTACAGCAGCGTTTCTCAGCCTGTGGGTCCCCAGATGCTGTTGGACTACAACTCCCATCATCCCTGAGATCCCTGAGCTCTGGCCTTGCAAGCTAGGGATGATGGGAGTTGTAGTCCAACAACATCTGGGGACCAACAGGTTGAGAACCGCAGCCTTACACGCATACAGAGACTTACTTTTCCTTCCCCAGGGGCATGTTTATTTGGATCTATAGCTTTAGAATCTAGTCAGGGTCCAAGACTAGGGAGCTACCGGTAACTTGCACTCTCAAACCATAGCTTCATGATGGAGCATCTACTTTGTACACAGAAGGTCCCAGGTTCAATCCCTGGTATCTTCAGGTAGGGTTGAGAACATCCCCTGCCTGAAACTCTGGAGAGCTGCTTCCATTGGTCTGATTCGGTATAAGGCAGCTTCCAGTGTTCTTCAGGTATAGATAGAAAAAGGGGTGCACTGGCTTCAGCAATTGGCAGGCAGCACAAGGTCTCTGGATTGGCCAAGCCTAGCATGTTCACTGTGAGCCTAGCAGTCAAGACCGAGCCACAACGAGATGTCAGGAGCTTTGCTGGAAAGACTGAGCTGAAGAACAAAGCCATAAGTCAGAGCCAAAGAACACATCAAAGCACTTCAGAGCCAGCAAGGCTGACTACTGTTGCTCAGGAAGAGTCTGGGCTCAAACAGGAAACCCTTTATATGCCTTCCTGTTCAGAGGTGCACAATGCCAAACATGGGTAGGCAGCCCTACTCTGGAGCATGAGAAGATTTCTCCATATGGGGCAGCTCACTATGAGCTGTAGATTCCCAGTTCTGTTCTCAGCAGTTTGATCCAAGCCATCTTTATTTCTTCTGGCCAACAGAGCCACACCTTCTTGTCAGGAGCTGCTGAACTCTGTATAAGTGTTCTGCAGTTCCTGTGAATCATGGAACTGCAAGTGGGTGCCTCCTTAATAAAGAACATTCCAAACTGATGTGGTCCACTCAGGCTGACCACTGAAATCCTTCTAGGAAGGTTCAGAGTAGGGCTGGTGTAGCTTGGGGAAAGCAGCTATGGCCTGGGCAGCAGGTGTGGCCTACTGAAGGCCAGACGATGTCAGGGACTGGACTGAGTGGGACGAGACTGAGGAGGAATGGTGGAGACTGCCCCCCGAACCTTCCAGAGAAGAGGAAGGCAGTATTGAAATCTCCAGTGATTTGAGGAAGGTCATAGCTCAGAAACAGGTGAACAGAAGAGTTGGGAGGTGTTGGGAGAAGAGAAGGGGGAGACAGAGCCAGAGCAGCCAGCTGAGACGTTATCACTGGAGAGCAGTTCTGACCCCCCTTCTCCCAGAACTCAACGTGCATTGAAAGTGGAAGAGCGAAGGACACAGAGACAATTAGCCCCTGGCGGCCACCGTAAAGGGAAGTGCTGTTGTTGGGAAGGGAGGAGCTCAGTTGGAGCAACGCCATTCTTGTAGAGACAACATTATTTTCTCTCTCTCAGTCAGTACTGAATAAGTTACATGGTAAGAACTCTTTCGGTTATCTGCCTTTTTACTGCCACCGGGGGAGGGATCGTAATTCCCCAAAGTCTTGATACAGCCTTGACAGACAGAGAGGCCTGGGGGGGGGCTGCATTTGGCCCCCTGAGTTTCCCCAATCCTAATTTAGGCCCCCTCTGCAGTGCATGCTTCAAGTACATATCCTCCAAGGGTCCCAATTTTGCTGGGACAGCCCTGGAATTCCTAAAGCTGTCATGGCTTCTGACTCAATGCCAGGATGCCCCAGCTGGGTTTTGTTTTGCTTGATTGTTTTGTTTGTGTTTTGTTAGCCTTTTCTCATTTCTCGAGCATGCCTTTGTCCTATCCCAGGCTCCTTCTCTTTATGGTCATGGCCCCTGAGACCACTAGACCAGAGGAGCATAGCTATCAACTTTTCCCTTTTCTTGCAAGGAATCCTATTCGGAATAAGGGAATTTCCCTTAAAAAAAGGGGAAACGTTGACAGCTATGCAAAGGAGATGAGGAGTTGATGGCTTCTGCAATGGCCATATGTTGCCCCTTAAAAGTTGTGTCCACCTTACATATGATGTACAGAAGAAGAGAAGGATCGCTTCCTGGAACTGGGAGTCTGAAATGTGTTGGCTGTATGCCTCTGGGTACCGGTTGCTGGGTACCAGTGCTGTTTCACTCAGGTCCTCTTTGCAGGCTTTCCATGGGCATCTGGTTGGCCATTGAAAAAAAGGATGTTGGCATAGGTAAGCCTTGGGCTTAATCTAGCAGAGCTCTTCTTATGTACTTATGTCTGTAATGAGTGTCCTTAGAAGTCACATCTTATGCAAGCAAATGCTATCTCCTTTGACCCTTCTGCATTCCAAGAATGTACATGCATTTCAAATACCTATATTCCCCCACCCTCTGGAATCTATATAGCTTTCCTAGTTGGTCCAGTACGGAACAGCTGCCTGTTGATTTCTCCTGGCAATGGAGTACCAAAAGATGCCTGTAAATTGAGAATCATTCCTGATTAAGAAACTGTTCGTCCCAAATGACTCCTCTCCACCACGCTCAAGAATGGTGTTTTGTTTTTTTTTTTTTTGTTTTTTGCAGATATTAAAACAGATCTTAAAACTTTGGTACAAAATGGGCACTTGAGCCAAAAAATGACCTCAGACTGTATTTCTGAGGTTTTACTATTTTAAATAGTTATGTGTACATGAGTGTGTGTGTATATGTGACAACCAGCTGGGGTTCTTTCAGTAAGTGAAGAAATATATATATGTGTGTGCTCATTTGTACCAAATATGGCATCTAATGTGGTCATGATTCATTTAGGGGGCCCACAATTAGCAAAGCAGCACTTCCTATCCTGATTTAGAAATACAGAAGAAGAAAAGAAATGATCTCCACTTTGGGGAGGGGGCTGGCGGGGGGTGGGGTGGTCTTTTCAGCCAGGCCTCATGCCGCCCTGTAACAGAGCCAAGTCAACATGGAATTTCTAGCCTCCATAAAAGGAGAGGCAGGGAGCTTTGGGAGGGGTTGAAGAGCCTGAAAATGGAATTGGCTGCTGCTAATTCTCACTTTCAACAGTTGGTTATTATGTGTGGGCTTCCACTTTGCCTTGGATCTTGACCAAAGAAAGCACAAACTCTCAAAGTGTTGCTTACAGAACCATAGATCATTAAAGAAGGTGAGTGTTCTGCTACATGTAGAGTCTATGAATCCAGCTCCTTGCAAGGGGCTTGCTGCATATACCCTCTTTTCTTTTCTTGGTGTGCATGTGCACAAATGCTCTCTCTCTCTCTCTCTCACACACACACACCACTTGGTGGGCTGACATTTGCACATGCAGCATGACTTGATATTGGTAAGGAAGGGGCAAAAAAAGAGGGCGAAAGGGTTATATAAGAGAGCTGCCTGTCTTCTTCTGCACTCAGTCCTATCTTATAGGAAACTCAAGACCCAACATCAGGTTGCAGGGGGTGGGGGGTGGTCCTAGCCCTGGAACCCAGCCAATAAGGTACTCACAGTCACTCACAGCTGGAAATGGGATGCCATTCCCTTGGGAGGGATAAACCAGCACAAATCCCTCCAGACCCATCCTTGGATGAAATTGATTTGCATTTTACTTGAACCAATGCTCTTTCGATGGCCTGGTTAAACAGCACGTTGGCTCCGAGCAGCCACAAGCTTCCTCTTAGGCATCCTATCCCATTGTATCATTGGTGCAGCAGTGCTCCTCATTTAGGGAAGACTGGGAGGCAGTAAAGGGGAGTGTTAGGTTCCTGTGATAAAGATACATGTTTTACCCACCACAGGGAACATTACTTCCCTCCCTATACTGAAACACTCTTGGAAAATTACACTTTAGCTAGACAAGATTTGCAACGCCCCTTGCATAGTGATTCCAGAGCACTGGCAATCAGCTAATTACAAAGCTATTTTCATCCAAGCCCTGCCTTTATCTGCTCCTCTCTTACACCATAGATGACATCAAGTGTGTGGCAGATTGATACGGCATTGCCAAAATACCCTTATGGGCCAAATGGTGGGACCTAATTAGTCCCATGGGCTGGGGGTTCCTCACCCCCGAGTTAGAGCCCCAGTTCCACCTAGGTCCCACTCGGTAATGGTTAATCTTCCTAACATTCTCACACACTGGTATAAAAGTGACAGCAAATCAAACTTGTAGAAACAAAGAGATTTACTGGTGGACTGAGAGGAGCACAGGGCGAAGGAACGCCATGGTGTACCTATAGCAGCAAAACCGTCTGCCTTCATCAGCCCCACCTTTTTCCATATCAACCTCTACAGCCACAGCAGGCGCTGCAACTCTCTAATGCTTTGACTTTACCTGCAAAGGCACACTCTTCCAATGGTCTCCTGAGACACACAGAAGCCAACAAATGGTGGAGGTATAGTTTATGGATCCAAGGGAGGAAGTGCTTAGCTGTTCTTCCAAAGTAGCTCTTGCTCTGACAATGGGACCAGGTCTGTGTTATGCCAACAAGTTGCACTGAAGATGGTCACATGCCATGCAAAGATGTGAACATAAGCCCATTTCTTTATTCCTTCTCTCCAAGGTTGAAATCCAGACAGATGACCCCTGATTCCATAGTACCTTTCAAAGATCTCAATATATAATGAGGCAGCTGGTGATGAGTAGGGATTGGGAAGAGATTCGATTCAGTTCATATTTTAACACCATCTCCCCTCATTTGTACTTTCAGAAACAATATGCAAACAGAAACACTTTCATCTTTTGAAATTTCTGGATTGCTTTGAATTTTGCAATGCAGTTCTCCAGCCAAGTTACGTATACAAAAATGCATATACAAGGATAAAATGTGCATATAATTACATAAATTAGTGAACATGCATCATATTAGAGGAAGTTTTTTGGAAATATGTGTATGTTAGGAGGAATGTATATAAATGTTTATTATAATAATAATAATAATAATAATAATAATAATAATTTTTATTTATACCCCGCCCTCCCCAGCCAAGGCCGGGCTCAGAGCGGCTTACAAGCAATAATAGAAACAAGTTGAATGATTACAACTTAAAAATAAAAATAAAATACATTAAAATATTGAAACATTAAAATATTAAAATGTAGCCTCATCGCAGGAGAAGGAAAGGAAAAAAGAAAGAGAGGGAGGGAATCAAATTGGCTCCAAGCCAAAGGCCAGGCGGAACAACTCTGTCTTACAGGCCCTGCGGAAAGAAATCAGATCCTGCAGGGCCCTGGTCTCATGAGGCAGAGCTTTCCACCAGGCTGGAGCCAGAGTTGAAAAGGCCCTGGCTCTGGTTGAAGCCAATCTAACTTCCTTAGGGCCTGGGACCACTAGGGTGTTGCTATTTATGGACCTTGAGGCTCTCCGTGGGGCATACCGGGAGAGGCGGTCCCGTAGGTATGAGGGTCCTAGGCCGTGAAGGGCTTTAAAGGTCAAAAGCAGCACCTTAAATCTGACCTTGTACTCTACCGGGAGCCAGTGTAGTTTGAAAAGCACTGGGTGAATATGCTTCCATGGCAGAGACCCCGTGAAGAGCCTCGCTGCAGCATTCTGCACCCTCTGGAGTTTCTGGGTCAGCTTCAAGGGCAGCCCCACGTACAGCGAATTACAGTATTCAAGCCTGGAGATGACCGTCGCATGGATCACTGTGGCCAGGTCGGGGCGGGAAAGGTAAGGGACCAACTGCTTGATGCGGCGAAGGTGGAAAAATGTCGCCTTGGCTGTTGCTGTAACTTGCGCCTCCATGGAAAGGGAGGCGTCAGGTATTACACCCAAACTCTTAACGGAAGGCAATGGCACTAATTGGGCCCCCACAAGAGAAGGGAGTTGGTCCCTCATCCCCATGCCATCCCGACCTAGCCATAGGACCTCTGTCTTCGAAGGATTTAGTTTCAATCGGCTCCCACGAAACCATCCAGCCACAGCTTCAAAGCATCTGGTCAGTGTGTTCGGGGCTGAGTCGGTGTGGCCATCCATCAGCAGATAGAGCTGAGTGTCATCAGCATATTGGTGACAGCCCAGCCCAAAGCTCCGTATAATCTGGGCAAGGGGGCGCATAAAGATGTTAAAAAGCATCGGGGAGAGAATTGCGCCCTGCGGCACTCCACACACCAAGGAATGGCGCGACGACATTTCCCTCCCTAGTGCCACCCTCTGCCCCCGACCAGAGATAAAAGAGCACAGCCAGTTACGGGCTATGCCCTGTATCCCCACATCTGCGAGGCTGTGGTCCAGAAGATCATGATCAGCCATGTCAAAGGCTGCTGACAAATCTAAAAGGATCAGTAGTCCTGACCCGCCTTGATCCAGTTGTTTACGGAGATCATCTGTTAGGGCAACCAGAGCTATCTCGGTCCCAAAACCAGGACAGAAACCGGACTGAAATGGATCTAAAGCCGATGTTTTCTCCAGAAACCTACCAAGCTGTTCAGCAACCACTCTCTTAATTACCTTACCCTGATATGGAAGATTTGAAACTGGGCGGTAATTGGATAGGTCTAAGGGATCTAATGAAGTTTTCTTTAAGAGTGGACACACTACTGCTTCTTTCAGTTCCCCTGGGAATGTCCCCGTGTCAAGGGACAAATTGATAATTTCAACCAGGGGGGTCCGCGCAACATCTGGACACTCCCTAATCAGCCAAGATGGGCACGGATCAAGGAGGCAGGTGGTGGGCCTACCAACTTGGAGGAATCTATCCACATCAGCAGGGATATCTGATCGAAATGGTCCAACACTGGACCTGAAGTCAGTCGAGGGGCCTCCAGTTCAGTCACTGTATCTAAATTGGCAGGTATCTAAATATTAGGGGACATCCTGGTGATTTCTCCTGAAGGCTTTTAAAAACCATAAACTGAAGTGGAAACATGGAAGATGGAAGAATGGAAAATTGAGAATATGAAAGAAGCTGAAACTGTCAGGTTCACCCTAGTGAATTGTCAGGTTCATCACCCTAGTGATGAGTGAGCTTGACACTAATAAAACTAATAAAATAAGTGTAGGAGGATTTAGTTCTGATTTTCATAAATCTATTCCCCAAACAAATATGGAAGACAAAAATAGGAAGCACTTGAAACAGCAAAGGCCCTCATTATTTGAAAATCTATGAAATAATGAAACCAGTTCCATATATAAATGTGAATAGCTGCTCTTGATGAGAGCCAGGGAAAGAGGAAGAGGGCGGAGGGTGTCAGTCATTGGGCTGTGCCTGCAAAATGCCTTCCAGACATTGGTGTGGCCTGGTTCTGAAACACCTGGCTATTTGGAGTCTCACCCAACAAAAGGGTGTTGGAAATGAAAGGTGTTTCCAGAAACTGAAATAATATTGGAATTTCACTCCCTTAAACACCACTAAACTTTTGCCATAAGAAAGAAAGGGGGGGAATGGTTGCATTCCAGCAATATGCAACCAACATTTGACAGTGGGAAATGGACAAATTGGGCTGAATCCAATGTTGCACTTGGGAACCCATTCTATTAGCATAAGGATTTCCACTTGCGCAACAGAACCTGCCCCGCTCTCCTCCACCTGTATACCCTCTAAATCTGTTCTGGGAGCTCCCCAACCACCTGGAGCAGATCGAGGAATGGGATAGAGTATGGGCAGGGGGAAGGGAGATGGAAAGTCCCACTGCATAAGTGTAAGCCTGTGCGCTAATGGAACAAGTGCACAGGACACTGCAACAACTGGCCGAAAAAGGCAAGCTGCATCTTTTTGTTTCTTTGGAAAGTATGGGGGCCTGGTGAGTGGAATGTCACCACACATGTCAAAGAACCCATCCACACAATGCGCTTTGGTGCATTCCAGTTAGGTAACATGCAATTTTGGATTTCCTTCCCTTATCAGGGGCCTGGCAGGAGAGGAATGGGTGATTTACACCTCTTCCAAACCTCCTTCAGCTTTGCCACGTGACCTGGCAACCTAAAGGAAAGGTTGTGTAAGTCAAACTCTGTTTTAAGGGCCCCAGTTCTGAATGGAGTTTGGAACAGGGGTCACTTATACATACTAAGCTTAAAGATCTAGGTCCTGCTGGCTTCCTATAACCAGGATCCCTTTGTTATGTCAGAACTTGAGATGCGCTAGAAATTTGATGACATTCAGTTTCTAGACAATGTTGTGCCAGGTGAAATAGGCAGAGCTGGCAGAGATAGACTCACTACTCACAAGCAGAAACCTGCACACATAATAAGCAAGGACATCTTTCAACCAAAGTTAAGCCATGTTGCAACCTGCTTGTTTACTTAAGAAGTCCAAGAGATTTTGGCGGGATTAACTTTGAAGTAAGTAAGATTAGGATCAGAGCTTGAAATTGAATGAGAGAAGCAAGTATCCCCTTAGATGCCCTTAGAAAATCAGAGGATTTGAAAGTGCTGATCTTGGTCTGAATAATGACCAAAAAACCCCGTAGTCAATGTAAGATAAGCCCAGCTTGAATACATTTTGATAGCTTTAGTCATAGAATCATAGAATTGTGGAGCTGGAAGGGACTCTGAGGCCCATTGAGTCCAACGCTTGCAGAAATCTCAACTAAAGAATGCATGGCAGAATGCTTTAGAATGAATGGCAACCAGAAGAGAGCCAGTCATCAAGGGTACAATAATTGAGCACAGTCAAACCAAATGATGTGCATTTGTGCATGTGAAACAGGCCTTGGGACTGGAAGTTAAATGTAAGAATTAGAACCCCGCTGAAAAGCACTGTCATTTGAAATCATAGGAAAAGTCCCACCCGTGGTGTTAGATCTGCAACTGAATATTCACACAAAGCAGTCAACACTTCATGTTGCAGTCATTCATAATAAGCATACATGCATGTGTGAGCACTGCATTTTGAACCATGTCTGCTGAATTCCAGCTCCATGCAGGTGTTGTCTTTGAAGGGTTCTGATCTGTACAGCTCCTCTTAAGGTAGTTGCAGCAAGGTTTCTGCTAAGCCAATTGAGAAGGAGAAGAAGGATGAGCCTGGAGACGGGTGAAGGCTGTAGTTATGGATAGTCTGAATGCCTATGAATACTAGTCACTGGGAGAGCAAGATGGGAGAGTGCTGTGGCTCTTGTGTCCTGCTTGTGGACCTCCCATAAGCATCTGATTAGCCACGTGAGAAGAGATTGCTAGACTAGATGGGCCTTTGGCTTGATCCACTAAGGCTCTTCTTGTGTTCTTAGCTATTTCACTGTGCCTGCCTTATGTTTGGAGTGGGATGATGATAAGAGGCCAATGTTTTGAAGTAATCACAGAATATGTCCTATTGATTTAAGATCTCTTTTCTTTTTTACAAGGTCTCCTTGATTCCTCTTTATAAACCAATTGTTTCAATTGCAAATAAACATCTCCACCATCTCCTAAATCAAAGATCCGTTGAGACCAAAGAAATATAGCCCCCTCCCTCCAAATTAAAAATAAATCTTGCCTGCAGTTTTTGTTGGAGTGGCTTTTTTACAAGTGCCTGAGTTTTTCTTAACTGCTTTCTCTTCATAGACTCCTTCACATTTCCCTCTTTATTAACATGGCATCTTTCCCAAAGCCTTTTATGACGCCGGGTGTGTTTTCACTTATTGCATTGATTTGGATTTGATAGTTTCTGTCCCCATGAAAAAAAAAATCCTGGTAATATTATTAAAGTTGTTCTTTAAAGAAGAAGAAGAGGGGGAAAAAAACCTTCTGTATTATTTGACAAAGGGAAAGTGTATTTGCTATTTTTGCCCTAGTTTCCAGTAAGTTCCCATTCAGAAATGCCACATTCTTCCACTTCAATTAAGCATTTTTATTTGCGTTTCAAAGAGATCACCAGAATGGGTTGGTGGAGGAACCAAGAACAAAGATCCTGTACAACATTGGGTGGCTGTTGAAGCAAAATGATGTCATATTATTTATTAGTTACATAACTCCCCCACCCTTCCAGGGGCAGTTGGTACCCATTGGGACTGGTGGGGCAGAAACCAAGAAGCCCGAATGGTAGGTGGAGTCTGAGCAAATGATAAGGAGAGCAAGAGTCAGCTACAGGCAGAGCCAGCTAATTCTAGCCTTCTTCCCCATCCTCTTCCTTGCTAGGTTCTACAAGGGCAATCCTGAGACCAAGGAGGGAGAGGGAGCTGGCAGGCAGGGCTACCTACTTGGACTGGATATAAGGAAACATGCAAGTGGGCGCTCGCAGACAGAGGTTGGAGGGGTGTGCCCCATTTGTCCTAATAGACTAGTCTTCGCTGCCCCCTTCCACAACAGAGATCAGGGTGACATTCATATTTCTCACCCATGGGCAAAGATGGGACACATTTAATGGCCCACTGACACCAACCTCACAGTGGCCAACCCAGATGGCTATGGGAAGACCACATGCAGCAGTCCGTAGTGAGCCAGGGACCATGAATCAAAGGACAGCCCATGAGCCAGGCCCAAAGAGTACGCCCAGTAGTTGTGTGGTGGAGCTGCCCTCCTGATTGAGGCATCTTTGCTGCTTACCTGGACAGGGCTGAGGCAGTGCAGTGGTCCCACTGGGGCACATAGGTGGCCCCAATCTCACCCCAACATCCTTGCTCTTCCTTCTCACATTTCAAAAATATTTAAACCAGACTTGGAGCAGAGAGCTGTGGCTTGGTGGTAGAGCTCATGGTTTGCATGCAGAAGGTCGCAGGTTCAATCCCCAACATGTCTAGGTAAAGATGGACTCCTGCCTGAAATCCTAAGAGAGCTGCTGACAGTCAGTGTAGGCAGTACTAAGATAGATGGATCTGACTTGGTTTAAGGCAGCTTCCAATGTTCCTAGCCCTTCAAACAGAGTGCAGTGTAGGACATATGACCACCCTATAGCAGACTTCTTTCTCCATTGCAGAATGTGCCCAAACTCAGACAACACCTAGACCGAGCCCTTGGGGGCATAGGATTTCAGCTCTGCTGAGGCGACAGTTCTCTAGCAGTGATTTCAGCTTGTGGAAGCTAGCCAGGGCTGCATACCTAGCCTAGCATCCAATTCTCATTGCCAGTGAAGTGTAGGTGGGTTCACACAAGGCAAGACACAGCGATAACAACAAGAACCTTTATTGAACTACGTAACTGGGAAACAGAGGAAAAGCAACTGCTTATATACATTCCTGAAAGCCTGGGCCACTCCCACTCCCAACGTGATTGGCTATCTAAACTTCCATGCTGCAAATCACAACTCAGAGTTCAAGGGCCAATGGCAGAGGCCCAAATCCTGAAATGTTATGTGATTGGACATCATGTATTGAATCAGAACACAGTAGCTCAGAATCCTTAGTCCAGACTCAAGCTCAGGCAAACACAGACCACTGAATACATAACATAGGACATAGAATTGTTCAGCATTTGTATTGCTTTCTTATCTCTTTTCTGTGATTGTGGCAAGTAGCTGTTCCAAAGCATGCTGGAATGCCCTCCGCCATTATCCCACGAACCATTTCACAAGAAGGTGCAAAAGTCAGAGGACAA
The DNA here is from genome assembly GCF_951804945.1 of Podarcis cretensis. Taxonomy (NCBI): domain Eukaryota; kingdom Metazoa; phylum Chordata; class Lepidosauria; order Squamata; family Lacertidae; genus Podarcis; species Podarcis cretensis. Next base: position 32,649,466 of record NC_137185.1, on the reverse strand, counting down.
ATACTTGGCTAGCCAGTAGTATCATAATCACCATTCCTTTGTCCTCCCAGCTCCACGCCCCATTTCCCACAGAAATTGATGAGGACCATATGCAAGCTGCCTTATACTCGGGCAACTTTCACACCATACATTTAAAGCACTGCGAGTTCACATTAAGCAGACATGGCGTCTCCTGAAGAATTCTGGAAAGTGTAGCTTGTTAAGGCTGCTGAGAATTGTTAGGCGACCTCTATTCCCTCCCCAGAACTACAATTCCCAGAGTGACTTAACAATCAATCCCTACTACTAAGGCACTCTGGGCAGTGACATAGCGTTGGTTGCTGCTGCACGGGGCAGGAGGGCACCAGCTCAGCCCTCACTAGCTATACCACTGGAGCGGCCCCACTTCCACCAGAGCAAAGTGGGGCCATGGTGAGCTTCCTGTCCACCCACACAGGGGGGAGACCAGCCAGCTGATGCAGCCCTTGGAGGGAGGAAAGGAGCACCAGGCCAAGTTGTGCTGAGGTCGCCTGTCTGGGGGCACCTGGTATACACTCCCTCAAAAAACTGTGCATCTCCCTTGGCACCTCTCAAGCTATGCTCTGGGAGCTGTGAGGGGAGTAGGGGTCTCCTAACAGCTTTCAGCACGTTTAACAAACCACAGCTCCCAGAATTCCTTGGGGGAAGCACTGACTGTTTACAGTGGTATCATTGTACTTTCAGTGGATAGTGGGGATGCAGCCTTGGTCCATCTTGTTTCATATAGTCTTTACACTGATTGGCAGTGGCTCCCCAGATTTACAGATGGGAGTTTTCCCCAAGTCCAGCCTGGATATTCTGAATATTGAACCACGGACCTTCTCTGTACATAGCACATGCTGCCTCACTAAGCTGCAGCCCTTTCCCATTGGCAGGGGTGAAGCCTCTCTCTCTCTCAGGTGTGAGGACTCGAAGGTTATATGGAATTTCCACATGTCAAGAGGTCAAGGAACAGTTCAAAATGCAGCTGAGCTGCTGTAACTCTTGTCAGGCTTTCGACATCTGGGCTGCACATGGGCCTCGCCATGCCAGAGCCAGATCCTGCCTTCCAGATGGGAGAAAGAATGAAGTGCTGAGATTTTATTTAAAAGCCTCCTTAAAGGTCAAATTTACATGACTCACGATCACAGGAAAGAGGAGGGGGAGATGACACATTTTTCCATGGATCCTATCTTCTTCTGGAGGCCTTCCTGGCATTCTTCAGGAATATTAAACAGCCAGTTGTGACAATCAGAAAAGGACTTCCTTTCTAGGGCATAGGCCAAGAGGAGCGCCATTCAGTGTTTGAGAGTGTGGTGTGTGGGGGCAAAGCAAAATAAAAAATAATAAAATCTTAAAGGGCAAGAGCCAGCCTTAATAATAATAATAATAATAATAATAATAATAATAATAATAATAATTTATTATTTATACCCTGCCCATCTGGCTGAGTTTCCCCAGCCACTCTGGGTGGCTCCCAATCAAGTGTTAAAAACAGTACAGCATTAAATATTAAAAACTTCCCTAAACAGGGCTGCCTTCAGATTTCTTTTAAAGATAGGATAGCTGCTTATTTCCTTCACATCTGAAGGGAGGGTGTTCCACAGGGTGGGTGCCACTACCGAGAAGGCCCTCTGTCTAGTTCCCTGTAACCTCACTTCTTGCAATGAGGGAACCGCCAGAAGGTCCTCGGCGCTGGATCTCAGTGTCTGGGCTGAACGATGGGGGTGGAGACGCTCCTTCAGGCATACAGGATCGAGGCCGTTTAGGGCTTTAAAGGTCAGCACCAACACTTTGAATTGTGCTCAGAAACGTATTGGGAGCCAATGCAGATCTCTCAGGACTGGTGTTATGTGGTCCCGGCAGCCACTCCCAGTCATCAGTCTACCTGCCGCATTCTGGATTAATTGCAGTTTCCTGGTTACCTTCAAAGGTAGCCCCACGTAGAGCGCATTGCAGTAGTCCAAGAGAGAGATAACTAGAGCATGCACCACTCTGGTGAGACAGTCTGTGGGCAGGTAGGGTCTTAGCCTGCGTACCAGGTGGAGCTGGTAGAAAGCCACCCTGGACACAGAATTAACCTGTGCCTCCATGGACAGCTGTGAGTCCAAAATGACTCCCAGGCTGCGCACCTGGTCCTTCAGGGACACAGTTACCCCATTCAGGACCAGGGAATCCTCCACACCTGCCCGCCCCCTGCCCCCCCAAAACAGTACTTCTGTCGTGTCAGGATTCAACTTCAATCCATTAGCCGCCATCCATCCTCCAACCGCCTCCAGGCACTCACACAGGACCTTCACCGCCTTCGTTGGTTCTGATTTAAAGGAGAGGTAGAGCTGGGTGTCATCTGCACACTGATGAACACCCAGCCCAAAAATCAGTCTTAAAATCAGATTCAAGGGCTAGTGTTTTTCGATGAGTTCAAGACTGACAGATCATTGCTGGAGGAATCAAAGGGGGATGAGCTGCCATGTCTAAAATCCTACTGGGCATTTGCTCCTTCCTCCTTCCCCGCTCCTTTCAGAGGCATTTTTTCTCATGCTGTGTTGAAGATTCCTCCTGTGTCTGTGTTTAACCATTCTCCCCCAATTAATGAGAAGAGAAACCACTTTTGGAAATTGCCAAAGAGGAGAGAAAATGTCAGTGAAATTCTCAAGGTTGGGGCAGGGCCTTTTTCTGACTTATCTTACTTTAGACGTGGCTGAGGGCTGTTAGTGAAGGTACCTTAAAAGTAAAGATACCCCTGTCCGTACGGGCCAGTCTTGCCAGACTCTAGGGTTGTGCGCTCATCTCATTCTAGAGGCCGGGAGCCAGTGCTGTCCGCAGACACTTCCAGGTCACGTGGCCAGCGTGACGAAGCTGCTCCGGCGAACCGGCACCAGAGCAGCACACGGAAACGCCGTTTAGGTACCTTATTTCATTCTATAAATAAGGTACCTTATTTCATCTGTGTTGCATGCAGAATGGCCCCAGCTCATCTCCTGAAATCTTGGAGAGCAGCTGCCTCTCAATGTAGACAATACTGAGCTAAATGGACCAGTGGTCTGATTCAGTGTAAGACAACTTGCTATGTTTCTATGTACCTCACCAGTGATCTGCAGTGCTCAGCAGCCTTCCTGGGTGCCCACACTTCAATTGAAGGAAGATGTCAGGGGGATGACTCCTCCCACGGGGCTTTCTCAGATCAGGAAGTGGGGGAGGGAGGCTGCAGAGTCATAGATAAATGCTTGCTGGAAGGAAAACACACACCACCCTCAGCCACCTTGCAAATCCCAAGTATCCTGATGATGAGGCCAGTTTTTTTTGGAGAAGCCTCAGAAAGGAAGGAAGAAATGTCTGAGATGTCTGAGAAGGTGGATTTTGGCACAGCGCTAATTTATCCAGGACAAGTACCCCCACCCTTGCTTTTGGATCAATGCAAGAGAAATAAACTACACCAACTGCAGGTGTATTTTTTACCCTCATTCAGGGTCTGTGCAGGGGAAATGAGAGGGGTTTGGATCCTGTAGATTCACAGCCTCTTCTGGCATGACTCTGGCATATCGCTGGCACTCCCCAGCATTCCTCATTTGGACCTCCAACAGTACAGATAGATGTTGATAAAGCACGAGCTGCAGATCTTTCTGTAGTCATAGGCAGGAGGCTTGCAAGGTCAACCTGTCCTCTTCAAGGGTTGACTTCTCTCCCTGCCCTCAGAAAGGGAAATCTGAACCATCTGCCAGCTAATTGCTATATTTAATGTACAGATCACTCTGAAACAATCGTGTTGGTTTGATGCTCATGGAAGTTGCATTTCTGTTATATTGACTGGGTTTAAATGAGGACTGTGAGCACCAAGGCCAGATTATTTCTGAGGAGCAAGACTTTATCTAAAATACTCTCCTGATCCTGGCCAAAGCCACATTCCATTGGGCAGGGCGGAGAATTAGTTTCCAGGACCTCCGGTTCAAAGCATTCTTCAGATAATCAGTGTCAGGTTGGATTTTCTGGCCAAGGGCCCCTGAAATTTCTGTTTCAGTCTGTCTTCTCTTCTTCAGTGTTTCAATCCAAAGTAGTACCAGCCACTCTGTATTACAGTGACTACATAAGCACTGCTAAAGAGAGAGTAAACATATCGCCCCCCCCCCAAAAAAAAAGAAAGAGGGCAAATGAGGGCACAGAGATGCATAAAGTTTGCATGTACTACTTTCTATGTACAGGTGCAAATTTAGAAATAATGTTTGGTATCCGTTAGCCATCATCAGAGTAGACTCACTGAAATCAAAGGGCTTCTCCAGGCTTGGGAATAAAATGCGCACAAAATGTGGTTCCCAGCAACTGGTGTTCAGAGGCTTCAGGTATGTCTGGGGAGCAGGAAACAATAATACATTATATATATATATATATATATATATATATATATATATATACATATACATATATATATATATATATATATATATATATATATATATGGATGCCTTGCTTTCAAAGATGTCTTGAGTTTAGGAGAAGTTCCCTTTTTTACTGCTGGGTTTAAACTTTCAGTGGGAGAGCTGGTAGTTTAAACCCTTTTTTTAAAAAAAGGTTTTTTTATTGAATTTTAGAAGGAGAACAAAACTTCATGAGACAAATGCACGAAAACCGAACTGAACCAAAGTTGGCATGGGATGTTACCTTCACAAGCAGAAATGATGAAACAGCTAATTCAGATATCTGTGATAAAATACAGACAGGAGAATACTGTCATAAGAAATGAGAAAGCCAAGAGGTGTGGTGCGCATGACTTGCAAGATACGCAGAAACATAAGCCCATAACTGAAACCATCAGAGGCTGAAATCCTTTGCGCTCTCTTTCTTTTTAGGCAAAAGTAATCTGTAGAAGCATCACAAATGCTAAGAACGAACTTCTGTGTACAAAAGCAGTAAATATCTGGCCTCATACAGACACAGGGGGTGTCTATACCATGCTGTACTTGTAAACTCTCAGGGACGTGGCAATGGACATGGCTGGACCAGAGAGATGTTTGGTCTGATGTCAGAAGGTGAACAATTGAATATGTGCCTATTAAGTACAACCTCCATTGTATAATTTTATGGCAAGAGCAGAATTCAGGTTGCGTGATCAAAGAACTAGGTCCCAGCAAGAAAGATGAGCTCCATGAACCTAATATCAGTCATAGTAAAGGTAAAGGTAAAGGTACCCCTGCCCGTACGGGCCAGTCTTGACAGACTCTGGGGTTGTGCGCCCATCTCACTTAAGAGGCCAGGGGCCAGCGCTGTCCGGAGACACTTCCGGGTCACGTGGCCAGCGTGACATCGCTGCTCTGGCGAGCCAGAGCCGCACACGGAAACGCCGTTTACCTTCCCGCTGGTAAGCGGTCCCTATTTATTTACTTGCACCCGGAGGTGCTTTCGAACTGCTAGGTTGGCAGGCGCTGGGACCGAGCAGCGGGAGCGCACCCCGCCGCAGGGATTCGAACCGCCGACCTTTCGATCAGCAAGCCCTAGGCGCTGAGGCTTTAACCCACAGCGCCACCTGCGTCCCAATATCAGTCATAAGAGGTTGCATTAAAACCATTCATGATTTTTTAAAAGAAAAATTACAAGTGACCTCCCTGCAAGAAATAATTTGGTGATCTGCTTACTGGCCCTACTCCATAACTCAGGGGTAGCCAACATGATGCCATCCAGATATTGTTGGACTACAAGTCCCATCAGCCTCAGTCAGAATAGCCAGCGATCAGGGTTGTTGGGAACTGTAGCCTGATCCTGCTGCACAATCCATCTAAAGCACAACTGAATCACTTTAACAGTCATGGCAAATCCTGGGAAAAGGAAGTTTGTTAAGGGTTCTGCGAATTGTAGCTCTGGGAGCTCCTTAGCAAACCACAGTTGCCAGGTTTCTTTGGGGGAAGCCATGGCTGTTAAAATGGTACCCAGGGTGCTTTAAATGGATGATGTGGATATGAACTTACTTAATAAGCAACTGGTCAATTTGCTTCTTTTCCACATCACATCCAGAGCTCACTAGTGAAAGCGCAAAGGCTTGGGTAGGTATACCATGATGCTTTCTGCTCTCTAGGTTCATGTTTTAAGGCACATTTGGGAGTATGGGGAGCAATTTCCAGGAAAAGAGATGAAACCGAGTTTCTCACAGTAACATTAAAAAAAAATCTATTAAAGCCATTTACACCCCACCTTGCCTCAATGAGCCCAAGGTGGCTAGCAAATAATAAATTAAAACAGCAACTTAAATCTTTTTCTTAATCAGTTTAGCAGCAATAAATACAACAGAGCAACCACAAAACCCTAATAATGAGAATAATGATAAAAAATATGGCAACCCTAAAAAATATTTTAACCCCATCAATGAAAACCACTTCAAAAATGCGTAATTTTTAATATATGCATTTCAATGCAAAATTTCCCCAGTTTACTCATTTTCTTACACTTGTGTTGGTTTGAGAACAGCATCAGAAAATTTAGAGACATTCAAAGGATTTACTGTGTTTCTTTTTACTGTGTTCACTTTTGGAAGTGTGAATTAAAATGCCAGCCAAACTGAAGTTCTTCCCATTCCTAGTTAGCACTCAACCATCTGAGCTCATTATTAGAGGAATTTTTGAAAGATACATAGACAGACAGATAAAACAAAAAGTATCAAGCTCTATCTCACAATTCTGGGCAGAAACCATCCCACCACATCAACCATTGTATTTTCCCCCCTGCTGAACAAAGAGTACTTTTGGAAAGTCTGGCAAGAATTGCTTAAATCTATTTTAAAGCTGTATACATTAGACAATGGAATCTCTCTTTTCCCCCCTGGTTGCATACTTTATATATTTTGTGCAGCCTTATAAAGTTAAAATTATTCATTTTTTCCACTTTAAAATCCCTTTATATATATTTTAAAGCAATGGCAATGACACGCAAGGTGCCTTTTACAGCACAGCACCATGGAAAATATATTCCTAACCAAGCAAGCTTTATTAATATTCGAATGCAGACATTTCAAATAAATTTCCTCTGACGGCATAGGCAATGCAGATTAATCTAACGTTTCTGCACAAGCCTTATGCACTGCAGGTTAGGTAAGAATAATATTGTGGCTTTCATTCCCCCCACCCCTAACCAAGGAAATCAGAGGACACAGATCCACCACACCTCAATTTTTTTATTTTTTTGCTGCATGTCAGTGGAGCTTCGTTCAAAAGCACGGGGAAGGGGGTAGCTCAAAATGATTTATGCACCATCTGCAAAAATAACCCCAAAGAAACAAATGGGGACTTCTATTCATCCCTAACTTGGTGCATGACGAAGTTTCCTGGGCAGGATTATTAACAGTGGCTGTTCACAAGAGCAGTTCACAACAAGTGTAGGTGGCAAGGTCTCCTGTTCTCCCTGCTCAGGTGCTGTACTTAATGACATCGCCAAGGCCCACCCCTAGGTCTGGTTTGGGCTAAGGAATACACCTGACCTGCAATCCTAGCTGAAATTGTCCTCAGGCTAAGGATTTTAGCCTTCTCCTTTGTTTTAATTCTTTAGCGTCTTTGCATTCTGTTGTTTTTAATAATTGGATAGCCAAATACTTCATACTCAGAATAGACCCACTGAAATCAATGGATTCAAGTTAATGATGATGATGATGATAATTTTTTATTACTTATACCCCACCCATCTCGCTGGGTTTCCCCAGCCACTCTGTGCAGCTTCCAACTGAATATTAAAAAGAATACAGCGTCAGACATTAAAAACTTCCCTAAACAGGGCCACCTTCAGTTGTCTTTTAAAAGTAAAATAGTTGTTTATCGCCTTGACATCTGGTGGGAGGGCATTCCACAGGGAGGCGCCACTACCGAGAAGGCCCTCTGCCTGGTTCCCTGTAACCTCACTTCTCGCAGCAAAGGAACCACCAGAAGGCCCTCGGCACTGGACCTCAGTGTCTGGGCTGGATGATGAGGGTGAAGACACTCCTTCTGGTATACAGGACAGAGGCCATTTCGGGCCTTAAAAGTCAGCACCAATACTTTGAATTGTTCTTGGAAACATACTGGGAGCCAATGAAGATCTTTCAGGACCGGTGTTATATGGTCTCGGTGGCCACTCCCAGTCACTAGTCTAGCTGTCTATTGATTCAATAGGTCTACTGTGAATACAATAATTGTTGGAGATAACCCTTGGCTTTTATGCCAGGACTGAGGAACCTCCAGCCCATGAGATAAGTACAACCCTCCAGACGCTCTCCAGGTCCTTCCCCTCCTTTACTCCACACTCCAGAGCTGGATGTAGGGCAGGAGACCAGTTCTGCCCCACCGAACACAGAGCCCAGGGGGCACTGCAGGGTGTTGCAGCTATGACATAGTGAACTGAGTAGAACAGAAGCCAAGAAGTGGGGAGGGAAAAGATTTTGGCCATGCCTGGGCACCACTGAAATTTGAAATATCAAAGTCTGCTCCAGCACACCTTTATGTGCTTTCATCTGGTGGAATGTTTTCTTGAACTTTGATGATTCCTCTTCTGTAAGCAGATTGAAAGATGTGGGGTGTAGAAACCTCTGGCTTTTGCATAGGTGGAATAGCATACTGTACAAAGATAAGAGTCATGTTGGCTGCTCCCCTTTCTTTCAAACCCTCAACCAGCCCTGGTATGCAGCCACTAAATCACTATTGAGCCAAACCCGCAATTGTGAGGTATGAGATTATGATGATGCTTCACCAGCTATTGCTGTTGGCTACAGACTATGTGTGATGTTACAAGAGAACATGGCAGCTGAGTGGATATTAAGGTGAACCTTTTCTTCTTCTCTGACAGCAAAAAAAGCAGGCAACAACTGCAACGTTGCCTTGACTTCTTACACTTGGAGAAGGTACATTGGCAGATGGATGCAGGGGCGGAGGAAGGGGGTGTGGTGGGGGTGGGTCACCCTGGGTGTCACCACTGAGGGGGGTGACAAACAAACTTGACATGAGCCAACAGTGTGACGCAGCAGCTAAAAAAGCCAATGCAATTCTGGGCTGCATCAATAGGAGTATAGCATCTAGATCAAGGGAAGTAATAGTGCCACTGTATTCTGCTCTGGTCAGACCTCACCTGGAGTACTGTGTCCAGTTCTGGGCACCACAGTTCAAGAAGGACACTGACAAACTGGAACGTGTCCAGAGGAGGGAAACCAAAATGGTCAAAGGCCTGGAAATGATGCCTTATGAGGGAGCTGGGCATGTTTAGCCTGGAGAAGAGGAGGTTAAGGGGTGATATGATAGCCATGTTCAAATATATAAAAGGATGTCACATAGAGGAGGGAGAAAGGTTGTTTTCTGCTGCTCCAGAGAAGCGGACACGGAGCAATGGTTCCAAACTACAAGAAAGAAGATTCCACCTAAACATTAGGAAGAACTTCCTGACAGTAAGAGCTGTTCGACAGTGGAATTTGCTGCCAAGGAGTGTGGTGGAGTCTCCTTCTTTGGAGGTCTTTAAGCAGAGGCTTGACAACCATATGTCTGGAGTGCTCTGATGGTGTTTCCTGCTTGGCAGGGGGTTGGACTCGAGGGCCCTTGTGGTCTCTTCCAACTCTATGATTCTATGATTTTATGATTCTATGAAAATGCCAGGCGGCATTCCCTGTGGGGCCTGCAGCATGCCTGTGCCACGCATTTCTCCTGGGAGTGACACGGTGGCTTGGTTGCCCGCAGGCTCTGCGCTGCCCCAAATGGTCTGCCCACTGCCTCCTCCTTAGTAGTAGAGCGACTGAGTGGGAAGAGGCAGGCAGACTCCTCGGAGGCTCCATGGAGTATCCTGCCCTGGCTGGCCCCACCCTGCGGGCAGCTGGCCCCACCCCCAAGGGTGGCTGGGCACACCCCTGGGCATGCGCACCAACCAGGCACCCATTGAGCTTGCTCTGCCCCTGGATGGATGGAGGCAATCTTCTGGCTAGAGGACGCTATAATGCAGGGTGGTCCAACCTCTTATACCAAGTGGGCCGCAAGAGTATTTCTATATGGAACCAGTGGGCCGCGCCGCACCCTTCCTTGTCACATGGAAGGAGGGGAGTGTGGCCAAAATATAACCCCTGCCCCAGCCCTCACACTGCCTTCCCAAAGCCAGATAAGGCACTGGGCTTTGGGAAGGCAGTGCGAGGTTCTGGCAGGGTTCTAGAATATCAGCAATGTCTAGGCAACACGATGACCATGTACATATGCAATAGACAATCTTTTATAGAACTCCTTCAAACCATAACTAGTCCAAAATGAAATCTTTAGTCTCTGAAAATCTTTAAATGAAGCGAGGTAAATGAGCAGTGACTACATTATTACATGAGCACTTTCCCACAGCATTTGATATTTTCATTTACATACAGCGGTGCCCCGCAAGACGAATGCCTCGCAAGACGAAAAACCCGCTAGACGAAAGGGTTTTCTGTTTTTCGAGGCGCTTCGCAAGACGAATTTCCCTATGGGCTTGCTTCGCAAGACGAAAACGTCTTGCGAGTCTTGCGATTTTTTTCGCCCCCCCTTTTTCTAAGCCACTAAGCCGCTAATAGCCGCTTAGCCACTTTGCCGCTAAGTCGCTAATAGCGCTAAGCCGCTAAGCCGCTAATAGGGTTGCTTCACAAGACGAAAAAAACGCAAGACGAAGAGACTCGCGGAACGGATTATTTTCGTCTTGTGAGGCACCACTGTACATTCATTTGAAATAAGATGGGTTTATGAAGCAATTCTATACATCCTCCCACCACGCTGACGAAGAATTCTACGAAACAGTAGTCAATATCCGGAATCACTGTTCAGTGTTGGACATCATATTTGCTGAATAGACAAAGCTTCACAGCTTGTTTTTCATCGTACAAAGTCTAATAACTCACTTCATTTAAAGATTTTCAGAGACTTTGAGACTAAAAATTTCATTTTGGACTTGTTATGGTTTGAAGGAATGCTATAAAAGATTGTCTATTGCGTATGTAGATGGTCATCGTGTTGCCTAGACATTGCTGAAATTCTTTTTGCAACACGGGGGTTTATTAGGGTCCTAGAATTGGCAGGGTCCGAGAACCCACCCACCTCCTTCTCAAAGCTGGGAAAGCACACACTAGGCTTTAGGAAGGAGGATGGATGACTCTGGGACCCTGTCACAGCCATCACTTCCTTCCCAAAGCCCAGTGCCTCTATTATCTGGATTGGGGAAGGCAGCACAAGGGCAGGGGTGGGGGCATCAGCTGCCCAAAAAGGCCTCAGGGGGCTGCATGTGGCCCTAGGTCCGCACACTGGACAACATTGCTGTAGAGTGATAATAAGTCAAGTTGACTCGCTGAGTGGGATCATAGCTTGAAGGCTATCCATGGTTGAAAGCTGGCTGGTGTCTAGTATGTATAGTGGAGATTGGGCCTAACTTAGGCTCATTCATTTCAATGGGTCTCCTCTGAGTAGAGCTTAGTTGGCTACAATCCACCCCACCCTCGACCATTGTATCCTCACAGCAGTCCTCTGAAGTAGACTCACCTGAGAGGTAGTGACGGACTCCATGATAACAATGCACAAAGTTTTCTTAAAAAAAACAATCAAACAGTATTTGGTAATATTTATTTATTTAGAAAACGTATAAACCGCTTGCTCAAAAATTAATTTTCCAAGTACAATTACATATATGTATAAACCGAACCCAAACCCACAAACTAACGAAAAACAAATATACATAAAACCCTCATTTTTTAAACAAGCAAATGAAAATTTAAAACAAATGCAACTAGATCATATGTCCAGACAGGCTTGATGGAAGAGAAAAGGTTTTTGGCAGGCTTCCAAAGCAGTTTAGCGAAGGTGTCTGCCTAATCTCCGCAGGCAAGGAGTTCTCAGAGCACAGGTGCTGCCGCCCTAAAGGAACTACTTCTCGCAAATGTAGACAAATAAAAGGTTTGTCTACATAAATATATTCCTAAAGGCTTCCTGCTCTCTTCTCATTTGGGCTGAGAGTCACATCCCCTTCGCCCCCCAACCCAATGGATTCAGCGCCTCTGATCTGCTCCCAGGTGTTGTACCTTGACTGTTTATTAAAATGCTGTTCCCATTTCACCCCCGGCAGCTGTCCTTACTTAGGAAAGAGCCTGCTCATTTTCAATTTTCCTTCTGCACCTCTCCTGGGTCTGACGCCATCACTCATTTATTGCATTTTTTTTAATCAACAGTTTACTCAGAGCTACAATCTCTGCTTCCCAACCCCCAATTCCATTGCGTGTTTTCTCTTTCCTTCTTCCTCCGCTTCATTTTCCTGGATTTGGAACAACTGTCTGTCCCCCTGAATGCTGAGTTTGTGTTTCTCATTAGGAAGCAAGGGGGGGGATGTATTTTCCTACTCCAAAGATTAACTACAGCCTAGTTTTCACAAAGAGCAGACTGCATAGTCAATCTTTGTCTGGACTGTACTACTTCACATTGGGAGGGGGGCTCATGTAACTAAATGCTTCTCCATACCCCCAACTCGCCTTCTTTCCTGAACACAGAAAACCAGACATCCGGGAGAAGGGTTTGTAGCCTAATCATCTTCCAGAAAGGTTAGTTTTCTGTGTATCAGACTCCTTTCCATGGGGAAACATTTTGTCATGTTTCCCCACCTCCACCTGCATTCTGAAGTGGTTCATTCCAAAGACTTAGGTTTACTTCCTTGGCTGCTGTTTGCAACAATCCCATGAGTCCCATTAGCGAATTGCTCCATTTGTGATTTCCCCTTCTCTTTTTAAATGAAACGTGTAGGCGTGACAATATCGCAGCTCTCTTATCGACCCAAAGTGTTACTATTCTGAGATTCAACACAGTTGTCAATTTCCTTAATGTTTTCATTTCTATTTGGCTGGAGGAGGCTGGCCCTACCATTAGGTAGCCACAATGAGGATGAGGCAGCTGCCTGGGTGGTGTTAGGGCGCATAGGTGAGGTGTTGCAGGACGGAGCTGTGTGTAAGTCATGGGGACCACTCCCTGTCTCCTAAGTTTACTTGCTACCCTCAGGTATAGTGTAAGATTGTGCCCCATCACTAGGGATGAAGTAAGAATCAGCTATTGATCCAGTACGGTCCCACCTGCACTATACATCTAAAGCAGGATCATACTGCTTTTAACTGTAATGGAATTGTAGTTTCTCACAGGTGCAGAGAATTGTTATGAAACACAGGAAGACACAAGATTTACCCACCCGGGAAGAATGGCAGATAAAGGTGATGGAGTTTATGGAGCTGGCGGAAATGACTGGCAGAATCTGAGACCAGGGAGAAGAGTCGGTAGAAGAAGATTGGAAGAAATTTAAAGACTATTTACAGAAATATTGTAAAATTAAGGAATGTTAGAAGGATGTTGGAATGAAGATATGTGGTTTTAGTAGTAATGTTATAAGGAGTATTTAAAGATAGATTATTAACAGATGAGAATGTAAAGTTATAATATATTAAGATAAATTAGTAAGATAAAAGTAAAAATGGAAAGGATTTGCTGAAATAACTAATTGAACTAGAATACAAAAAGGGAGGTGTGAGGAGGTCAGGGAAACAAGCAAATGAAAGTTAAGGCATTGAAAGGTTGACTTGTTTTTAATTTTTTTTACTTTTTTGTACTTTGTATTTTTTGTTTTTTTTTTACTTTTTCTGTTCTTATTCTTGTAACTTTTTTTTTTGAAACTTTAATAAATATTATTATATAAAAAAAGAATTGATGGAATTGATGAAACACATTTTCCCCTTCCAGAGCTGCAATTCTCAGAATTCCCTGAGACGAGGGATTGATTTTACTGTAAATCCACTCTGGGAAAGGAATAGGGGTCGCCTAATTACTCTCAACACCAGGGGTCAGCAACATTTTTCAGCCGTGGGCCGGTCCACCGTCCCTCAGACCATGTGGTGGGCCAGACTGTATTTTGAAAAAAATAATGAACAAATTCCTGTGCCCCACAAATAACCCAGAGATGCATTTTAAATAAAAGCACACATTCTACTCATGTAAAAACACCAGGCAGGCCCCACAAATAACCCAGAGATGCATTTTAAATAAAAGGACACATTCTACTCATGTAAAAACATGCTGATACCTGGACAGTCCGTGGGCTGGATTTAGAAGGCGATTGGGCTGCATCCGGCCCCCGGGCCTTAGGTTGCCTCCCCCTGCTCAACACTCTTAAGAAACTACAGTTGGAAAGAAGGTACAGTCCCTACCAGAGAAGATTAAACTGATGGATGATGCAGAAATGGCAAAATGGGTCAGACTGTGATGATGTGATCTGTGTTCCTGCTCCCTTTGCTGTCCAAGTAATTACCGCTGATAGGCAAATTCACAGCCCCTTCAAATAGGGGTCAGTCCTCTGTAAAGTAGGACTTAACCTGGAGTTCTCAAGCTAGGAGGGTATCAGTTTCATCACTGTGTCATAGTATACGTTGATAGAACAGTTATTGTTAATTAGCTGAATTTTACAGCCAATGGGAAGAACTATTGAAATCACTCTCACTGAATTAACAGATTAACAGTTTTACTTAATTATTTGTCAGTACTGTTTGGATATGAAAATTGGTTTTTAAAAATGGTTCTGTTTTTTGATAAATTGTCCCACTGAATAGCAACATTTCTCCAACATTTCTCTGATGAAAATCGAGACATAATAGATGATGATGATGATATTTATGCCCCACACATCTGAGTTGCCCCAGCCACTCTGGGCAGCTTTCAACATACATAAAAAAATAATAAAACATTAAACATTAAAAAAAAACCCTTCCCTATACAGGGCTGCCTTCAGATGTCTTCTAAAGATTGTATGTATATTGGTATCTGAAGAAGTGTGCATGCACATGAAAGCTTAAACCCAGAACAAACTTAGTTGGTCTCTAAGGAGCTACTGGACAATTTTTAAATTTTTATTTATTTATAAAGATTGTATAGTTATCTCCGTGGCTCAAGGGTAGCATAACTCCATACCCTCCAACATTTCTCCAATCAAAACAGAGACATCCTAAGGAAAACTGTGACATTCTGGGATCAAATCAGAAACTGGGATAGCTCCTGTAAATCTGGGACTGTCCCTAGAAAATAGGGACACTTGGAGGGTCTGCTATCATTTTGATATTTTACATTCATACTCACCACTCACCCTGATTTTCCTGTTAGCTGCCTTGGGCTTCCCTTGGGAAGGAAAAACAGGCTGCAATCTGCAAACAAAATGGAAATACAGAAAGCTACCCGAGCATACGGCCAGGAGGTTATCTTGTGATTTGCTGAACCACACACCTTGTCAACTTGCTTCCATTTTGTTAACCAAATGATAACCCTGCTTTTAGTTTGGGATGCTTTGCGCTCTCTCTCTCTCTCTCTCTCTCTCTCTCTCTCTCTCTCTCTCTCATTTTTTGCTTTTCCTCTCCTGCAAGGAAGTGACTCACTGCTCCCAGCTGGGAGCCACAGAAATTGGACACTTCCCTTCCAAAAGGCCTCCATCTTCTTATGCGCTTCAGGGGACTATATAGCAGCTGCACCCCTATATAAGACTCTAGAGGGAAAACGGGAAGAATGTGCATTTTTTTAAAAGGAGATATCTTTGTCCTGTTAAATCAATGCACTTGGAATAAAATGTGTCATTCCCCCCCCCCCGCCACATCTCCAAAAAAAGAAAGAAGCCCGCAATAAAGTTCTGTCCTTCTTTTTTCCTGTATGCAACAACAGCAGCAAGGATACTCATCGCCAAGCACTGGAAAACCCGAGATCTACCCACACTGGAAGAATGGCAGATGCAACTGATAGACTATATGGAATTGGCTGAGATGACCGGCAGAATCCGAGACCTGGGAGAGGAGAAATTTAGGATTTATTTACAAAAACACTGTAATTTGGTTGAATGTTAAGAAGGATGCCAGATCATAAATAATTGAGCACCACTAAATTAGACGTAATCTGGATGATAAGTGAGATTGAGGAAAATATAAACCTTTTGGAGAATTATTAGATTAAATTAAATGAATGAGATTTAAGAATGTAAACAAGATGATAAATTGCTGGAAAAAGTTTTACAATGATGCAAGTGGGAGCGGGACACGTGAGGAAGTCCAAAGAAGCTTTGAAAATATGTTATGATACATGTCATATTGTTTATTATTTTTGCATTTTGTATTTAAAAAATCTCAATAAATATTTATAAAAAAAAGAAGAAGCCCGCAATAAAATACCACAAAGGCCAAGAGCTGGAACTCCAAAACCATGCTATTTTTGATTTAACGCTGTCCCAGCTGCCTCCTTGCACATTCATGGCAGCTTATTATGACACATCTGGAGGACTGTTGTGAGAGCCGGTCATTCTGTGACTAAACAGGGGCTTAGCAGGCTGAACCCATTTACACAAAGAATAACAGAGGGTTTGTATCTGAGCCAGTGAGATATCTACCCAAGCTTCACGCCATTAATTAACAAATGGAATAAGTCATTTCAGGCGCACAGGCGCACAGGTCGTTGGTTTGCCCTCTAGTGGCAACTGTGACAGTTTCATATTTCTTACTGCAGGAAATACATGCCACATTATATTACCCAGAATTCTTAGGACAGGAAGTCAGGTATGCCTATGTGGGAAATGCAGCAAAATGAAGCCATGTGTGTTACTATCCATGTCGGTGTTGGTACTGATACTTTATGTATATCAGTGCACTAGCGCTACATGATATAGCTTGTGATTGCCAGGCCACTGGGTTTGGAAAAGAAGGGGTGCACTTTCCTTAGGAATACAGCTTCTATGGGGAGGTTTTGAAAGGTTAGGCATGTATCCAATGCACATCCAACCTGCATGCTTTAAGTACTCCATTGATATTGCCATCCTGGAATTTATGCAACAAATTGGAATTCAGCTATGCTCACCACTATACCACCAACACTATGCAACAGATTGTATCAATTGCTGGTTCTGTATGGGCCTGAAGTCTGCAGAGTGGGATTTATAATGTGTGCACCATCACAGCTAGGCTGGAGCTATAGGCAGACATAACCAAATCCGGACTTGGAAACTGTGTTCTCAGACACAAGAGTTTCTGAGGTTGAGGTAGGGTGGCCACTTTTCACAAAGCCTCCCTTGGGAGGCAATGGAAGAGTGTGCCTTCTGGGGTCAGACCAAACCGCTGGAGAGTGCCTGTTGTGGCTGTAGAGACCAGTACAGTAGAGAGATGGTTTATTGCAGGTGGGGCAGATGAAGGCATCTGGTTTTGCTGCTACAGGTACTACAATTACAAAGATAAATTTAGAAATAAAGATGCATGTCATCATGGTGAGGAGGAGGACTGTGAGCAGGTAACCCTTGTTCCTGCTCAGTCTGCTGCCCAGGTGCTCACCACTGATGGACAGTTTAAAGGCCTGTCCTTTTTACGTATGTATGAAAAGAGGGATGTTCTATTCTACACAAGGAAGCTTCTCCCATGTTTGATCTTGCCACACACATCGATGTCATATACACAGATACACCTGTCACCATGAGCCAATTACAACCTCTCTGCCTCACCTACCTCATGGGATGGGTGTAAAGAAAAAAATGTGTGACGGAAGGGATCATGTACAAGACCTCCCACAGATAAATGGAATGAAATAAAATTTTAGCTGTAAGTTGCTTTGAGTCAGGGAGACTCAAATAATAGAAGAAGAAGAAGAAGAAGAAGAAGAAGAAGAAGAAGAAGGAACTGTGAGAATGATCAGGAACATACCAGACAGTAAATCATACTGAACTCAGTGGGACCTAGTTCTGAGTAAAAATACTTCAGATTGCAGTGTACAGCTGCCCAGTCTTTACCCAGTTACCTGGGATTAAGCTTCATTGAATACAGTGGGACTTCTGAGTAGACAGAGCAAGGCTCCATTTACAATAAAGCAGGCATGTTCAACAGGTAGATCACTGGACGTCTGTGGTAGATCACTGGTATCTTCCCCCCAAAGAAGCTAAAAAAGTTTGGCTCCCTTAAAAAAACCTTAACATATGCATATGCACCCCTAAAACACGTCACTATCCTCTTCCCTAAAAAAGCTCAACAACTTTTACCTGAAGCCCCAAAAAGGGGGTAGATCACTGTGTTTTTAACTCTGTGAGTAGATCTCAGTCTCTTGGAAGTTGGCCACCCCTGCAATAAAGGAATCAAAACTCCCCATGTTTCCTAAGAAATGGCTAGCCGCAGAAATATTGCAATTAAAGAATTGGTGACCTTTTCCTCCGAAATTATAGGAAGGACTTTGTGTGCCAGCTTCATCGTTTCCTTCATTTGGTGGAGGAATTATATTTTCCATGTAAACAGGACTCCGTTGTTGCACCTAAACACACAATCCTCATCTGTCCTCCATGCATCATCCCAAGTCCACATCTAACACTTTTGAATGGGGCTCAAATCTTGAGAGAACATGCTCTGGCACTATTCTGTGTATGGCTCTCTTCCCAATGACGACTTAGAAGAGGAGAGGACTTCTCCAAGAAGACAATTACAAGTTGAGAGGAAAATCCTTTTGTATTACAGGAACTGATGTCTCTTCCTCCAAAAGATCCAGACTGTATGAACTCTTGCCAAATAACAGGTTCTGCCTTTGGGAGGAAGCAATATCTTCCTTTAAAAATAATCATGAAAGAAGCTGCTTTCATTTGAGGAAACACACGTGAGCTTGTCCCTGGCCAACAAGGAGCCTTGAAAATGAGTGCTGCTCTAATGAGGCTTTCATGAGCCCAGAACGTTTCATTGCTTTCTTGAAGAACAGTCATCTTTTAAACCAGGGACTGGGAACCTGCGGCACTCCAGTTATCAGACTCCACCCCCTCATCAGTCCTAACCAGCATTGCCAATAGTAAGAGATGATGGGAGTTGAAGGCCAACCATATTTGGAGGACCGTAGTTTCCCCATCACTGAGCTAAACACAACCATGTTTTGAAAGAGTCAAAGCAACTGACTGGGTGGATCTTGGTGCATCTTAAAAAAATATTGTCTGTTCTTTACCACGTGACAAATCAAAGTTTCCTTGTGATTCTGTAGAATCTTTGAGCTTATATGAATGTCTTTTACCAGACCTTCTACACGAATGAGTAGGTGTGAGGTGAAATTCTCCTCATTGCTTGGCAGACAGAATGGAGAATAAACAACTGAATCACCCTAAAGTTAAGACTGTTCAGCCCCAGATTATTCGGACTTTTGTATGGGCTCATGAAAGGAGGCTTCAGAGGACAAGTTTTCTGGAGAGAGTGCTGGAATGGGATTCTCTTACTAACACAACAATACTTTTACAATAAAAGTTCTTGCTTTCTCTAATTTGAGTTCAAAACCAAACCAAACCTGACTAGGCCTCATCAAGATAACATGTTGGTTCCATATTAGCTTGAAATGACAACTGGGATAGTTGGAAGTATGGATCTGTCCTATCATCTAGAATTGGACATCACAGCCTTGTTTCCTGCCTCTCACTCCAAATAGTTTCCGATTGCCCTGGGACATCTCCGACCTCTCTGCCTCTTATTACCGGCCTGACAGAAAGGCATGTGTTTCATCTCAGACTTGCAAGAACTTTGTCTCAAATTGGAGCCAGAGTTGAGCTATTAGCATAAAGTTCATGCATTTTTGGCTCATAGGAACGTGGATGGTGGTAGAAGGAG
This sequence comes from Podarcis cretensis, assembly GCF_951804945.1. Taxonomy (NCBI): domain Eukaryota; kingdom Metazoa; phylum Chordata; class Lepidosauria; order Squamata; family Lacertidae; genus Podarcis; species Podarcis cretensis. The sequence goes on along the minus strand of NC_137185.1, from coordinate 32,629,875 downwards.
CAGAACTAAGCCAGAAGGATTTTAACCATGAGCAAAGGGGGAGGGAGAGTGAATTCTACACTCCATTAGTGAAAATCCTACTTCAATCCCAGACTCTAGTAACAAATCTCTCCTGAGCTTCTGAAATCTGAAAAGTAAACCCATTCTGGTTCATAATTATAACCCACCTTGCACAGATGCCTCTGAAGTGATATTGGTGGACTACTGATGGCTTGAGATGTAGATTTCACTTTTAAGAGTGTTATATGTTGTACCAAGGATTTCTCTAAAGTTGGGGTGGCCAGTGGGGTGCCCTCCAAGTCCCATCATCCCCAGAGACAGTGAGATTTGTACTACAGCAACATCTGGAGGGCGACTTGTTGGCTATCCTTGTACTAAGTTTTGAGAGAGATGAACTTCTCATAATATGAGCAGATAAGTCAATGTGGGGGAAAACCATCACTTGCTTTGTTGTGGTTGCTACAAGGTCAACCACTGGAAGATATTCCTCAAGCAATCTTTTCTTAGCAACAGTAGCAGCAATACAGGAAGGTGAACAGGAAGCACCTTGAACAACAGGCACCCTGACAAAAATAGTAACCTAGTTCTTCTTGAAACCCATGGGAGATGCTTTGTCCAGGGGGCATCAAAAACCTGGATCTGTCACTGTATTGTAAAAGGAAGGAAGTGGGTCTTAGTCAACCTACTGCTCTTGAATACGGATTATTGGTGGTTGCATGGAATGGTCCAGCTGAACAACTTGTTCTTCATACAGTTGAGTAGGATGATGTCACAATGATAGCCACATAAGAGGATTTGACCAACACAATGCTGTTACTGAGAGCAACATGAATGAAGATGCACATCTGTTTTCACAAAGTGCTGAAAAATAGCTGGAAATGGAAAGTGTTTGGGGCCATCGCTGAAAATGTTCACAGAGTTCTGTGAATTCATTTGACAGCCTGAAACGATGGACTCCTCAAACCCATCAGGGATGAGTGTAGGAAATTTAATGGAGGTAGTGGGTGGGTTGAAAGAGGAGATGGAGCTTGCTACTTTTCCCACTCCTTAACAAATAGAAGCAATAGTAAAAAAGCAGATGCAAATTGATTTGATATCTGTTATTTCTTTTACAGAGTTAAAGAGAGGAAGGGTTTTGAGCCTGTTAAGAGTCTTCTGCTTGCATTCCAGACACTGCTGTTGATAGACAGCTAGCAATATATTCCTTTTTATTTCCAATATAACCTTCTCTCTGCTGGACAGGAATGCTGACTGGCTGACGAAGGAAGGTGCTTTCATGGTTACTGTTTTCATGGAGACCCTATATCACTGCAAATTTCTCAAACAGACTTTGATGTTAACCAGAACCTTGAAGATTGTCTGCAGCAGATGCTGCTCAGCTATAAGCTACCAGTAGGATTCTGTGCTGAGGATCACTACATGTGCCCCACCAAGCTGCTATCCCAAATAGAACATGGGTAGTAGGTTTGCCAGTCCTCTTCAGACTGAGGGCAGAATCTAGGCTGAGACCAGGAGCCAAAGGGCAGAGCAGAGACTGGTGTCATTTGATGCAACTGTTTTCATGGATATCTCAGGGCTCTCCTTACTGGTCTCCAGTGCAGAATCATTCCCCTCATTTTTGTATGCTTTAAAAACAGATTTATTATGGTGGGTTTTGACTCTTGGTTTATTTGGGATTGTGTTCAGCTAAGGGTTAGGCACGGTGCAATTTTTCTAGAAAAAGAGGTGTCAGAGCTCACCACGAATTTCTCCCTTGTTCTATTAGAATGGCAATGGCACCCACCTGAGAGGTACCGGAGCTGAGATCCTGTGAGCTCTGGCTGAAAAAAGAAGAAGTCCTGGTTAGGCAGATCATCTCATTAGCACAAGGAATTCTCCTTGCGTAATGGAACAGTCTCCTCCTCTCCTCCCCCACCATGCACCCCCTAAATCTGAGTTCCCCAAACCATCCTGAACAGATTTGGGTAGTGCATGGGAAATGCATGGGGGGCAAAGGGGGAAATCCCATTGTGTTAATCCTTGCGCTAGCACAACTATTCAGTTTAATATCACCCTTGATGTTTACCTCTTGGTGACTTTTTCCAAGAAAGAAAGGCCAGAAAAACATGCTCAAAATCAGGGAAAGATGCCTTGGCAGTGGAAAAATAGTTTTCTCCTTGCTTCTCCTTCCCAAGATCTGCAGTGTTCACTGCCAGAAGAAGCATTTCTCCAAATAACAGTTGCTGGGAATCACAAGTGGGGAGGGTATGTTGACTCTGGTCCTGTCTGCAGAGGCATCTGGTTGGCCATGGTGAGAACAGGGTTCTGGACTAGACGCGCCTTTGGCCTGATCCAGCAGGGCTCTTCTTAACAACCGTGGACATGGGAAACTCCTGTGCTTGCTTGTGGGGGCTGCCTGCCCGTGAAAAGTGCTCTGTTCTGCGCCAAGCGAAGGGGCTTCTGACAGCAAAGTAAACGGTGTCAGGCTGAGTTTACACAGCACCAAATCAGCAGCTCTTTAGTATGTTTATCATTTCCTTCCCACTGAGTTAGCAGAGAGTCACTGAACCATGGGAGATCCTCTTCACACTTCATATACAGAAATGCTCAGCTTTTGCTATGCCATTCGCCTCCTTTGATTGAATCCAGGAGGGCAGAGCAGCCGGATTAGGGCAATCCAGTGTCAGAGGCGAGATTTGGGAAATGATTTTGCAGAAACCCCCAAATCAACAGATTAGACTCAGCAAGAGGATTGGAGGGGCCGATCAATTATGGATATAATACTGTAATAATAGAATAATTAAATTTATATGCTGTTTATATGCCAAAAAGGCTTATAAAGCAGTTCTAAGTTCCCCTGTCTTCAGATCCAGGTCTCGTTTTTGTTACAATTTAGGATGGCCTTCCTCAACAAGGTGCCCTCCTGATGTTTTGGGACTCCAGTTCCCATAGTCCCAACCAGCATTGCAAATCTCAGGGATACTTGGAGCTGTAGTCCATAAGGGCAGTAGATTGTGAGAGGCAGGGAGTATGACTTGACAGGCTGACATCCAAATGTGGCTGGTGAAGCAACTCATTTTAGGTTATCGTGCCTATTGGTCTATCCTAAATGAATCATGATCTATTGTTCTGACATCCACATGACACTTAACAAAGAGCAGGTATGACATACTCTCCTCCAAAGAGGCTTACAATCTGAAAACAAACACAGGGAAACCATAGAGGAGGCGTCCTCCAGATGTTGTCAGACTACAACACCCATCACCTCTGGCCATGCTGGCTGGGGCTGATGGGTGTTGTAATCCAACAACATCTGGAGAGCCCAACATTGACCACCCCTGTGAGAGGCGAAATGGAGACATGGGTAGGCAGGAGATGTGGTTATTTCAATTACCCATACTTTGGCTTAGTTACAGCAAGGTACAGGGACCAAGGGGAATGGCCCAAAGCCTTCCTGGAAAAGATGAGCTTTAGGAGGAGCTTAAAAGGAAATGGGGTGGTCATATCAAGAGATCTGGGAGACAGGTCTAGGCATAAGGGGCAGCAATAGAAAACGGGTGGGGTCATTTCAGGGAGTAAGACTCAGGATTTCCCATGTTCGTCTATCATTGAAAACAGAAGAATGGATTTTGGTACCCTCCCTGTAATGTCCCTCATGAGTCATTGATTTGGGGTTGATGGTTTGACTTAGTTTTCTTTTTACTGTTTCTATTATGTTGGATTTTTTTTATGCTGTAACTTGCCCTGGACCTTTTTTGTGAAGGTCACGTAAGAAATACAAATAATAGGAACAAAAATAAACAAATGGCACACCTCCTCCCAATATCAGCTTGAAGACCGTGGCTCAGTTTGCCTTCCAAGACTTGCTCTGGCGAAGGGACCTTGGAACAATTTCAGCGTTTCAACCTGAGGTACCGCTTTCTAAATTGTTAACAAATTTCTTGTTGTGCCATAAAGCTTTCACGGGCTAGAGTCTGCCTCCTCAGATGAACAAAGTGAGCACCCCAATTTGGGTAAACGCCTGGCTGAAGCAGACCCTCAAGCACATGCCGTGATACACGTGCAAGTCTTTGAGGTGCCACAAGACTTTGTTGTTACTGCTGCTGCGGTAGAAAAACACGGCTACTACCCCTCTGGAAATTCGAAATTGTCAGCCTTGACTGATGGGGGAATCTGGGAGGCTGTACACAGAACACGACAGAAGAACTTGTTTGCAACAGACCCCGGTGGCGGGAGCACGACTGTTCTGACATCCAGTTGGCTGCAACAAGCCAGGTTTGCTTGGCCTTGTACTCTGATTTAATAAACTCTGAAAGGGTTGGGTTGTTGTTTTTGCATCAAAAACCCTCTTGATCTCCCATAGCAGGCTTCCCCGTCTTCCTTTCAGAGCCAGGGGACTGGAAAGGAACTGTGTGTGTGTGTGTGTGTGTGTGTGTGTGTGTGTGTGTTTGTAAGGGGGGAGCCCTCCTCAGTGAATAACAAGAGCAGAGAAAGAAGCGCCGGAGGGTTTTACTATGAATTTTTGATGAACAGAAGGAGAAACTGCCCCCTTCAAGTAGAGCTGGGTGCAATGTCAATAGTGTTGGTTTAAGTAATTTAGCATGGTTCAGTGGCTTTCTGAGAGCGTCTTGTATTCAGCCTGGGCCTCTCTAACAAGTCTCTTTTGCTCTGGGCTCCCTCATGCCAAAGCCCTTAACAATAGTCGCTTTCAGGGCCTGGCAGTCTATGGAGTTCTTGTCTTTTCTGTATCCTAACCCCGCCGAGTCCGCCAAAGTGGGAGTTCAGCTTGAAGCAGGCCCGTCCCTTGTGCTCTCCCGCTTGGCGGTGGCAAAAACTAATGGCCCTTTTAAGAGAGGACAGGTCAAGTTTACTCCCAGACAGGGCTAACCTCAGCTGTTTCCCTCCCCTCCCCTTCCTTCCACCAAACGCACGCACACTTCGCTGCTCCCGACTTCATTATTGCTGGGAATTAACTTGCAGCTATTCTCTGTCAGGGTGGCCAATGGGAGAGCAAAAGCATCAGGTACCCTGGACACCGTAAGCACCGGCTTTCTCACTTGCTGGCCCTGACCAGGAGGCTTGAGCAAAGTCAGGCAGAGGAGAGGGTATCTAGATAACACATGCATACAGACCTATGTGCACAGCATGCACGACTCAGCTTAGAGAATCTGATCGGTGCATTTGTTAAGAGAACAGAGTAGCTTAATACCAGGGATGGAGGAATCTCTCCATTCTGGTTCCTCCTCGTCTGCTGTTTTTTACAACCTTGAATCCAGCTCGCCCATTTCTGCATCAATTTGTGTTTTTAAAAAAATCTCCATATTTCAGCGACAATTCAGTTTTTTATGTGCATCTGCCCTATGCATGTTTGTACATGGTTTCGTCTAGTACTGTATATGTATTCCTGAAAGCAATTTGGGGCTTATCCACACTTCCCCCTGGAAAAGCACCACCAATAGTGCTCCCGGTGGCGCTGTGGGTTAAAGCCTCAGCGCCTAGGACTTGCCGATCGAAAGGTCGGCGGTTCGAATCCCTGCGGCGGGGTGCGCTCCCGCTGCTCGGTCCCAGCGCCTGCCAACCTAGCAGTTCGAAAGCACCTCCGGGTGCAAGTAGATAAATAGGGACCGCTTACCAGCGGGAAGGTAAACGGCGTTTCCGTGCGCGACTCTGGCTCGCCAGAGCAGCGATGTCACGCTGGCCACATGACCCGGAAGTGTCTCCGGACAGCGCTGGCCCCTGGCCTCTTAAGTGAGATGGGCGCACAACCCCAGAGTCTGTCAAGACTGGCCCGTATGGGCAGGGGTACCTTTACCTTTACCTTTAGATGATCTCAGTGGTGGGCTTGGGACATGCTGGACAAAGTGGTCCTTAAGGTATCGGGTCTAAGTTTTTCAGGGCTTTGTACACTGCTACAAGAACCTTGAACCTTGCTTGGTAGGAGGTGGGAAGCCCATCCTAACCTTTTAATGCCACTGTCATGTGTTGGAGGTCCTCTGTTCCCATCACCAGTCTAGCCACAACATTCTGCTCTAGCTGAAACTTCCAGACTGGACCCAGGGGCATCCCCAATGAGCTCCGGAAGCTGAATGCAGAGCTGCTGTGCTCACACAGCTGGTGCTGCTGGGGCTCCTTACATAAGAAGTCTGCAGGATCAGGCCATCTCATTTCTCTCATGCTTGAGAAATTGGAGGTTTGCAGATTTCAGCATGAACTGGTCTGATCCACACCACAGGTTCCACACTTTCCAAATTGGGGGGGAAAGGCCATTTAAATAATGCAATAAATTGATGGCCTGGTGAAGATTAAACACCTTCATCTGAGAATCATGATAGCGTCATTTTTTAAAAAAGAGCAGCTGTCACTGTAAGTTGCTCTGTTCTCTTTCTACACCGCCCCCCCTCCTTTTTCCAGGCTACGCAAGATAAAGCTCAGGCAAGGGAGCAATTAGGCTACAGACAAAAGCCATGAACATTTTTAGACTAAATTATTTGCTGGGGTGGGGGGGGGCAAGCAAACCGGGATTTCAAACTAATGAGAGACTTTCCCTACCCTTTGGCAGCCAGTATGGCTGCTTTGCACATGACCCTTTGACCTTGTGAAGTCCAAAGGACTCCTAGATGCCCTTCCCCTAAGATTACGAGCAGCTTGGCCTGAAATCATTAGGGGAATTTTCCCAGCCACGTTGAAGAGCACCTGCCAACAATTAGAGGATCTATCTCCATTCTGTTCCATACATCTCTTCCTTCAGATGCCCCCCTCACTTTCATCTTTCAACCAAAAGAAGAAGCAGCTGCAGAAAGGTATTGGACATTGATGTTCTCTTTTTATCAGCCGCAACCAAGCCCTCCCCGGGAATGTCAAACTCCATTTTTCTAGGAATTGTAACGACTCAGAGCTTGCACACATGCTAACTCTTATCCTGTGGTATACGGGTTTTAAGAAATACCTTTCCCCATACAAACCTTTCTCAGCCTCAAGACTGAAGGCTTTGTGCTCTGTCCTGTGGATCTTTTGACTTAGGGGGCCTGGTGGGCAAGCATGACAGGCAGAGCCTTTTTGCCTTGGCCCCTAAATTGTGGAACAACCTACTGGGGTAAATCCACAAGGTCTCCTTCCTTATTGCATTTACACTGACACTAAAGCCCTATCAAAACATATTGTGCTGAAGGGATGTAAATCTGCATAGCAGTGATCTTGCCAAGAATCAGGTATAGACATATGGGATCTGGTTGCTTTGCCAGTGACATTGTTGTTGTTGTTGTTGTTGTTGTTGTTGTTGTTGTTGTTGTTGTTGTTGTTGTTGTTATTTGTTTCCAGCCCTTTGGGGAACTTCCATACTGTCACTATTTTGGAGTGGGTTTTAATCACATACTTACAAATCAAGGTTGCATATTGAAGTCAATTTGGAGCTCTAGTGCAACAAGCTCATGTTAGTTTGTGATAAGGAAAGTTGCAGGACAATGCAGTGGAAATTGTGGGATAATGCTTGCTTTGATGTCACAACTTCAAGCTTACCTGAAAACAAACAGGAGTGAATGCTCATTAAATAGCCAACATCTTCGAATTTCCCTGCAAACCATTCAGGATGAACGCTCAATAAACAGGTCATGTGGAAATTCAGTGTGTTTCTAGACTTGCAATAAAGCAAGCTAAGAGGCTAGAAATGTGAGGCATTGCATAGCCAGGGAATGAGGATGGTTTTGTTACATGTAACTGTTTTTCCCTGTTTTTTCTGTCCCTCTTTTGAGTTGTCAGGTCACTTGCTGAGAAATAAGAGCCAACCAGAGCTTCTTCTATCCCATTTCACCCAGATCCCTTTGTCTCCAAGTCCCTGAAACATGCTTTGTCCAGTCAGCTCCTACTTCTCTTACACTGCTAAAATCATACACAGCATGCAAACTGGGAACTCTATGCACAAAGCCCAAGTTTTACATGCCTGACACCCCTGGTTCAAACCAGTTAAAAAGAATCAGGTAGCTGATGATGGGTATTGTATGTGAGAGAAAGAGGGGGAGAGAGAGATTATATATTTCTTACTATATAATAAAAATATAAATGTGTCATCATGCTGGAGTTCTCTTGATTACCAATAGGTGGTGCTTGGGTGGGTAGCCCAAGCAAGCTGCAGCGAGATTGTCACAACAGTACAGGGAGGAAGAAGGTGCTCAGAAGGTAGCCAGGTGGCAGTGTGGTGTAGTGGTTAAGAGCGGTAGTCTCGTAATCTGGGGAACCGGGTTCGCGTCTCCGCTCCTCCACATGCAGCTGCTGGGTGACCTTGGGCCAGTCACACTTCTTTGAAGTCTCTCAGCCCCACTCACCTCACAGAGTGTTTGTTGTGGGGAAGGAAGGGGAAAGAGAATGTTAGCCGCTTTGAGACTCCTGAAGGGGAGTGAAAGGCGGGATATCAAATCCAAACTCCTCCTCCTCCTCCTCCTTGGGTTCTGGAGCAGTGATGGTGGTGGTGGTGGTGGTGGTGGTAGTAGTAGTAATAGTAATAGTAATAGTAATAGTAATAGTAATAGCAGTGCCATGAGATGTAAAGGCATGAGGAAGGTGCCCAGAAGCAGCAGTGAATCCCTTTTAATATGCCAACAAAAGCCTGGTTGTAATCTACTCTGGAAAGACTCCTGTGCCTGTAAATTTCATCCACTTTGGCCAAAAGGCGAAAATATGACATAGAGAATAGGGAAACAGGGAGCTTTATGTTCTACAGAGTGGCTCAGAAGCCAAATTACAGATAAAAAAGGAGAGTGCACAGAACGACTCGGAAACAGATCTGGAATTTTTTATTTATTTAAAGAATGCACAGGTACAGGAAGATGGATCTTGGGACCTCTGCTCCTCTCCTAATGAAAGGGTGCTTGCCTGTTTATGGGAGACTGAAGATGGAACAATGGGAGAGACCTCTCCCTGATACCTTGGAAGGCTGCTGCCAGTCAGAAAAGATTATACAGTGGTACCTCGGGTTACATACACTTCAGGTTACAGACTCCACTAATCCAGAAATATTACTTCGGGTTAAGAACTTTGCTTCAGGATGAGAACATAAATTGTTCAGCAGCGGTGCAGCAGCAGCAGGAGGCCCCATTAGCTAAAGTGGTGCTTCAGGTTAAGAACAGTTTCAGGTTAAGAAGAGACCTCCAGAACGAATTAAGTTCTTAACCCGAGGTACCACTGTACTGGTTAGGCTAGATTGACAACTAGTGCAACCTGGTATAAGCTTTCCAGAGCCAGTCATGCAATGCAGCAGGGTGAAGCAACTTACTTCAGTGGCACCCAGATGCAACAGATGAAGGCTAGAACTGGTATCTCAGTGGGTTAGCAAACCTTAAAAGGGTGGTATTTGGACTGTGTGTCAATCAGCAAAATATCTTGCAGTCACACTACAGTTTCCTATGTCATGGCTTACCCCAAAATATCCGAGGAGCAAGCCAGACCTGCAACAAAATATTGCAGTGCCAGGTCCTGTTCTAATAAGATAGTTACGCCTCCTGCTCGGTTTTCCATTCTCTCCCCAGGGATGTTAGAAAATTCTGTTGGAAATCAGAGTGGAAATTGTCACAATTTGCTGTGGGTAAAACCTCAGTGCCTAGGACTTGCTGATCGTAAGGTCGGCGGTTCAAATCCCCGCGGCGGGGTGAGCTCCCGCCGTTCAGTCCCAGCTCCTGCCACTTAGCAGTTCGAAAGCACCTCTAAGTGCAAGTAGATAAATAGGGACCACTTACCTAGTGGAAAGGTAAATGGCGTTTCCGCGTGCGGCGCTGGTGCTGGCTCGCCAGTGCAGCTTCGTCACGCTGGCCACGTGACCCAGAAGTGTCTTCGGACGGCGCCGGCTCCCGGCATCTTGAGCGAGATGAGTGCGCAACCCTAGAGTCGGTCACGACTGGCCTGTACGGGCAGGGGTACCTTTACCTTTACCAAGGTCAGGGATGAAATCATGCATGTGAATATGGGCAACATTTGCAGTCATTTTTTTAAAAAAATTCTGCAATCCTATTCTGCACTGGTTTCTGGTTTTTATATGTATTTATATTCCAAAAATACGTATTTTTGATGTTTACCTTTTACTGAAATGTATTGAGGTTTATTATGTAATTAATTATGTTTGTTTTGGCCATAGTTGATAGTGAGATCAATAACATAGGCAGAAACCAAAGTGCAGTGGAACAGAAATGGTGCTGATTGCAGAAAGCGGAAAACAGGCCAGAAATAGCTGTCTTGGGATCCCCCAAACCCCACTGATAGCTCCCCCTTGTGTGCAGATGATGCCATTGGTAGCTACCTAAGTGATGGCACTCACACCAGGATATTGGAAACAGAGGGAATAACTGTTATAGTTTGGTGCAGTGAGCCCTGGTCCGCCTCATAAAAGCACAGTTCCCAGTAATCCTTGGGGTGAAGGAATGCATTTTAAAGCAGTTTAAGACTCCAGTATCAATAGGCTCATTGAAATAATGCATACCAGTTGTAGAACCTGGGGGTTCTTGTTCCTGAAGGTGCTTCTCTCCCTTCCATTTTGTGGCTGATTCAAGACCTTCTGAATGCTTTGCTTCAGAATCTATAATGCGTGTCCTACAGCTATCTAGGATTTTGCTGGTAGTCTTAAAACTAAGTCCCACATGCTTGTAGTAGCTCTGTTTGGGGAAAGGAGTAAATGAGCTAATATTACACATGTAGGATATTACTAAAACTAACTGTTGCCTCATTAGTGAAAATAAAATAAACAGGCCAATTTAAAAAGAAAGAGAGAAAGAAAGAGAGAAAGAGGGAGGAGAAACGAACCACCCCAAAGATAACAATATAAATAGTTCCACTTAACACTAATCTGCAAATCCGTCTTACAGATGTCTCGCATTTGGGTGGATGATTTTTAAGAAGCCTGTGAGAATTTACAGTTGAGCGGGGTGGAATAAGACTTTGTAGAGAAAGACAGCTGGGGAGCAGGTGAGAATGGAGTTTGCCATCATTCAGGGAGCCCATTAAAATAAAAAAAGCCCAGCCAGCAGGGAAAAGCTGCTGAGGTCTGCACTTGTTCTCTGGGGCTTCTCAAACTGTTCAGCTACATGTGGGTGTTGGAATGGCCTCTTTCAACTCCCCTCGTTTTCCCCCTTGGCAAGGTTTAGGCATTTTGGCAAGCCTGCAATAGTTCCTACAGCAGCTGAGCCTGGTGCCTCCTATTATATTTTCATTATTTTTTTTTTGCAGTCAGGGCAGGGTGAAATGGTGGATAAATGAACTCCCACCATTCTTGACTGCCCTTAGGTCCCCAGCTTTCTTAACGATTCCACCTCGTTGCTGTCCATTATCTCCGAAGCTCCATTTGAGAACACCTTCTCACTGAAGGCTTTGTGGAGGCAACAGTCAGGAAGCTAGACAAAAACTTTATTGGTCCCTCTGAAAGAAGAACAGTACAGTAACAGGAAATTCCTGATGGCTAAACTATACAAGTGCCCACACCACCTTTTCTTTTCATTCAGATCTCTCTAAAGGCCGAGCTTTTCCAATAAGCTCTTGCTGACCCTTCCTGCTTGGAGCCAGTGTGGTGTGGACCAATGATGGGGAAGCTTTCTCAGCTTGAGTGCCGTGTTGTGTTTGGGCAACCTTCTGAGGGCCATGTGTCGGTGGTGAAGGAGGCCAGAGGCAGAAGTGGGAGGAGCAACACATATAAATTTTACCTTTGTATTGTGATCTAGTTTCTGCATCCACCCACATCCACCATCCAGACAAGCAAGAGGTATTGACAGAGTTCAAGGACACAGTTCAGCCAGGCAAATACATTAAAGGTGTGATGAAGGGACAATGTGGGGTTTGGCTTGAGGCTGGAGGGCTGCCATCAGGCCCTGGACCTGAGATTGTAATGTAGACAAAAACATGGAAGGCTACAACCATAGAGAACCAGCTTAAAAGCTCACAAAGTGATATGGGCCGTCACAATTTGAGCAGTGATCTGCTATGATCTTATGGTGCAAAGCACCATGTACCTATAGATATGCTAACTAATAAACAACAGAACTGAATGTCTGTATGCCTGCTCCCTGCTCCTATGTTTTTAGCAGCAGCTCAGTTTACAGAAGTCAAGTACAGTGGTCCCTCGGGTTAAGAACTTAATTCGTTCTGGAGGTCCGTTCTTAACCTAAAACTGTTCTTAAGCTGAGGTACCACTTTAGCTAATGGGGCCTCCCGCTGCTGCCACGCTGCTGCCGCACAATTTCTGTTCTCATCCTGAAGCAAAATTCTTAACCTGAGGTACTATTTCTGGGTTAGCGGAGTCAGTAACTTGAAGCATCTGTAACCTGAAGCATCTGTAACCCGAGGTACCACTATAGGTTAAACTTTCCCCATCACTTTGATCTTCATGCCAGGAAAAGCATCCTTGCCAAATTTCTTTGTGGGCCTGCAGAGTCAATGAAAATGTTGGCAACTCTACGAGTCAATCTAGCCTGGGTTGTTGTTGTTGTTGTTGTTGTTGTTGTTGTTATTATTTCATTTCTATACCGCTTTATGTTTTTCAGAAAAATCTTATGGCATATTAAACATCAATAAAAACAATGCAGAATCAAACATTTCTGAAGGAAGTCAAATATAAAGTACACAGTCAAAGCAACACAATTAACGCTAAACCAAAATACCGTCTCAAAGGTTTCAAAATAAAACATTGCAAAGGAGGTCAATTACAGAAAACATACTTAACACAAAGTTAACAAAAAAAATGATCTTAAACATTTCAAAAGAAAACATTGCTAAGTGAAGTCAAATATAGCATGCACATTTAAAACAGCAATATTAACTAGAGAATAAAATATTATAAGCACGACACAGCTGTTTGGCAGGCACAAAAAGATGGGGCAAAAGAATCCAATACTTAGGATTTGTTGTCAGGCATGTCTCCCCAGGGGCCTCTTTAGTAGAACTGGTGAGCCTGGGCCCCGCCCCCTAGGCCAGGTCAAAAAGGCCTTGCAGAGAGTGGCCTTCAAGACTCACAGGCAGGCGATTAAGTCCAGTAGGGGCCCCAGGATAAGCACCTTATTATTTCTAATGACTGCCCTTAACATAAGGGCCACAGTGATGCTTTGAGTTTAAATTGCATGCCCGTTCATTTAGTGTGGCAATGTTATCTGTGTGGTTATGTTTATATATGCTGTACTTTGTACACAGATTGCAATGTCTTGTGGAGGATGCAAATATCTATCTATCCCTCTAACTGGCTATCTATCCTCCCTCTGCTCTCTGACAAATACACATTGTCACCCTCTGTTGGAAGGTGTGCACTTTGTGTGGTCTGACATGATTCACTAGAAATGTTCTTCAAAGTCATTGTGCTTGTTGCAATTGGTTCTGTTTCCATTCCACTACAGTTCAGCTTCTGCTGAAACCTATGTTATACGTCTTGCTGAAACCAATGTAATTAACTATGTAATTAACCATGCAATTAACTTCAGTGCATTTCAACAGCAGGGAAATGTCAAAAACAATGCAGAAAACAATGCAGTTATATATGTAATGTTCATTGACAAAAACAAAGGTCTGTTCTTGACCTTGGGCAGACAGGTAAATTGCAGCAATTTCTGTGTTTCCGACCAAATTCTCTGATATCCTTAGCCATTGCAGACATGGTTGTCAAGCAAGGGACCATGGAGCACAATGTTTGCCTTGCTAAGACATGCTAATGGTGGGGGCGGAAAAGGGCTGGCTGTTTTAATTCCTGAGCTGCCAGCTGTGTCTCTGCTTCAGCTCATAAAACATATTTCCACCAAAGGAGAGCGGGCCTTCCCACTCAAAGGCGACTCTTCCCCGCTGTGTCTTTGGACTTTAATTTCCATTCCCACAGTCCGTCATGAAATTACATAACTGTGGGGGTAGAAGCAGGTCTCTGAGGAACTTAAGGCCTTCCTTGTTTCTTGCAAAGTAAGGTCCACCTACGGCCAGATGGCTCGACCCTGTGAGGTTGCCAATTCTCTCTCTCCTTCTCCCATCCCCAGGCAGATCCCTTTAGCACAGGGATGGGGAAACTCTTTCAGTCTGAGGGCCACGTTCCCCCTGAGCAACCTTCTATGGGCCACATGTGAGTGGTGAATGAGGCACAGAATGTCGCTCATTCGCATGGCTGAATTGCAGCCTATTGTACCAAGTCAGAGGTGTCTTTCCATACATGTACCTCTCCATTCAGGGAAGTGAGAAGCTTTCTTACAGTTCAAGGACACATTCCAGCCAGGTAAACGAACTGGAGGAGGGTGTATTGCAGGGCCAGTAAAGGGTGTGGCCTAGGGAGAGCCCTAAGGCCCAGATGGAGAAGTTTGGAGGGGCACATTTGGCCCCTTTGCCTGAAGTTCCCAGCTTCTGCATTACCAGCTGCATGTCAGGCAAAAATTCAACATGTGAGGCTCTCACCATGATTTCATCTCCAGTTTCACTTGCCGTCTTTCTGCATGTCTTCATGGCTTATGACTCTACCTCCTTTTTTTAAAAAAAAATAATATTTATTAAAGTTTCAAATGTTACAAAAAGAGAAAGAGATAACTCCAAGTTAAACAAAAACTTGACAACACATCACAATAATGAAAGAAAAGAATAGAAGAATTTTTTTTATATAAAAAACAGAAAAACAGAAACAATTAAAATACTCTGGTTTCTCTTCAGATCGTATAAATCTTTCACCTTCTACTTCCTGAGTGGGATGGCTCTCTCACAACATTTATAGAAAATAACTATTAGCTAGCCTGGCTCAGATCCCATGAAAGGAAACAGACGTTTCACAATTGAGATACAGGGCCAAACCACAGTTGTGTACTGTAAATGGAACTACTGACACCATTTTCTTATTCTCCTCATTGTGACCCTGATCCAAATCCCGCCACCAGCTGCCTTTTGAAGAAAATGGCATTGAGAGTTTTAATGTAATGTGTAGCTTGGCCTTTGGAGACACATCATACGGCACAGCCTAGTCGCTGAGGCATAAATGACAATGAATGGTGCAATCATTTAATCAAGGCTTTGAACGCACCATGAAGCGGTATTCAACTAGGTTTTACACAGAGCAGACACATTGAAATAAGTGACCTAACTTAGACATGTTTGTTAATTTCAGTGGGTCTGAGTAAAATTTAGTTGAATATCGCTCCCATACATTTAAACCACATGGTTTTCCTCAAAGAATCCCGGGAACTGTAATTTGTTAAGGGTGCTGGGAATTGTAGCTCTGTGAGGTGCAAACTGCAGTTGCCAGGACTCTTGGGAGAAAGTCATGTGGTTTAAATGTCTGCTGTGTACAGACCCTAAATCGCCGTCACTTCAAAGGACCACAGTCACAGATTTGGCAGGCTATGGCAAGATATTCAGCCCTCCTCCTTTCTCCAACTTTTGGCCATGTGCCAGTGATGAAGGAGGCCAGAGGCAGATGTAGGAGGAGCTATGCACATTAATTTTACCTTTGTATGGTGAGCTAGTTTCTGCACCCACCCACATCCCTCTCTGCACATCCCTCTCCTTCCACCCAGACAAGCCTGAGGTATTGCCAGAGTTCAAGGAGACAGTCCAGCCAGGCAAATACATTAAAGGTGTGGTGAAGGGACAATGTGGGGTGTGGTTTGAGGCTGGAGGGCTGCCATCAGGCACTGGACCTGAGATTGTAGTGTAGACAAAAACATGGCAGGCTACAACCAAGGAGAACCAGTTTAAAAGCTCACAAAGTGATTTGGACCATAATAATTTGAGCAGTGATCTGCTATGATCTGATGGTGCAAAGCACCATGTATCTATAGATATGCTAACAAATAAACAACAGAACTGAATGTCTGTATGTCTGTTTCCCGCATCGAAAGCAAGCAAGAAAGTTTGCCACCTTTTTAAAGAGATCTGCATCTCTTCTCACAGGCCAGTTCTCTTCCCAGCTTCCCTTTCCCATCAGGCTCCCTGCTTTGTCAACACCATCCCTTTCCCATGCCTTCCTTACATCCTTCCCCACTTGTCATTCTCATTCCTCATTTCATTCCTTGGACCATCCCCTCTCCGAAACTTTCACCTGCGCTCCATCTCCTAACCTGTTGCCTCTCTTCTTCCAACCCCCATTTGCCATCTCAGTTCCCTCCTTCCACCCTCCTCCTTCTCCTCCCCATAGCCTGTTGCTTCCTTTTTCATGACATCAGAGCAGATGGAGCACCACAGCTTCCTTGGCAAGGTGACATGGATCACACCACAGCCATGTAGATTAAGTAGCCATAGGGGCAAATGAGAAACAAAGCCAGGAGGACAATGAAAGGTTGGATGGCATGGTGGGACATCGCTCACTTGACCTCAAGTCAGTTGCTTTGCTGCTGCTTACCAGGAGCCACAAAGTGGAGGAACAAGGTGATGGAGAGGTTAGCACGGTACATGTGTACCAGATAAACCAATCTCGCTGCTCCCTTGTCCCATCACCCTCTACATCTCAGTAAGCAGCAGCAACACAACAGAATGGAGGTCAGGTGAGCAGGACCTCTCCTCTATCGTGTCATCCACTGTAAGGGAAACAGCAGCAAGGAAGAACATAGTTACCAAAAAATGTGGATATTTTTACTAGTACTGTACAGAAAATCCACTGTGGGTGATGCATTTTGATAAAAGAATGAAGTCAGGAATGTTGATTTGGCTCAGCTATTGTAAGGAGTCAGAAATGAAGATGAATTCTCCTCTTGCACCTCACCAAAAAGGGACAATTTCATCCATTTCCTTTGGACGATAGGCCAGCCTTTGCCCACCCCAGGCTCTCTACATGTTTTGGACTGCGGTTCCTCTCTGGCTGGAGATGATGTTTAGCACCTAAACATCTGGAGGGTGCGAGATTGAAGAAGGCAGACACATGCCCACCAAGCACTGTAGAAATCACAAAGAACATCTGGCAGGTGCCTTGAGTTCTGCTAATACATCAGCTTCTGGTACACGAGAAGCCACCTTGATGGGTCTTTACTTACACCTCCTGCTATCCCTGTGGCAGATCAGATCAAGCTCCAACACCCCTAAGGACATCACTGGGAGGGTCCCTCCAGTCCCGGCCTTTCAAAACACTCTGCTGAAAAAGGGCCCTCTCCTCTCCTCCCTGCCCTCCTCCTCGCCTGCTCTCCGCAATGGATTTATAAGGAGCTCCTCGTAGTTGGCAGCTCCCTTAATTGAAACCAAACTTGTGCGTCTTTTTTGTGAACAAACATGGCACAGAAGAAAAAGAAAATGTTTTCTGTCGGCTGCCAAGGTTTTAAGTGCCTACAGGTGTCTGAGGAATGCTAATGGATAGGAGGGGGGGAGTGATGGCAGGGGGTATTGCTCTGCAGGCTGCATTTGGTTCCCATTAAGTCCCCTTTCGCTGCTCTCACTGCAGCCCCCTCCCAGCCCCTTCCTGAACCCTCCAGCAAAATGCAGCTTTCATGAGCCAATTACCATCCCCTCTCCCCAGGTCCCCAAATGAAGCTGTTGCTTTGTTAACAAAAAGCAGATGTGAAAGAGCATTGTCCCACTTACCCACTGGTCTTGCAGGGACAACAGTCTGGAGAGAAAAGCTGCTCCTAGGTTGACTCTCCCCTCCTTCAGGGGTAGGGAACATGTGGTCTTCTAGATACTGTTGAACTACAACCTCCATCTTTCCTGTCCATCAACCATTGATGGCTGGGGATGATGGGAATTGGAGTTCAGCAACATCTGGAAGGCCACAGATTTCTCTGTCCCTGAGGACAGGGGAAAGTGAAACTTTGGTTGTCTTCTGCCTGCACAGCAGAAGGTCAGTTGGGCTGCTTGTGGAAATAAGCCAACTAGACACCCCCGCTCCATCCTCCAGATCCAGAAGAAAGGACAGGGCTGAGAAAATATCACCTGCTCCATTCCTACAACCAGTCTGTGGTTCTCTCTGCCCTGCTTTCTGCTCTTCTTGAAATTGGTTTTCACATTTCTAAAATTTTGGACAAAACACCTTTTGTGGACACAAAACGTCCCAGGTTCAATCCCTGGCAGAGAGTCAAGCAATCAAGATGGTGGCATCCTCCAAGCTTTCTTTCTCTGTAGCTTCACTATTGTCTGGTCCAGATTGAGTGGTAGGTACACAAGCCAGTTACTGTAGTGTAACAGGATGCCAGTCAGAAGGTCAGCAGTTCAAATCCCTGTCACGGGGTGAGCTCACGTTGCTCTGCCCCAGCTCCTGCCAACCTAGCAGTTCGAAAGCTCGCCATAAATAGGTACCACTCCGGCGGGTAGGTAAATGGCGTTTCCATGCACTCTGGTTTCCATCACGGTGTTCCATTGTGCCAGAAGTGGTTTAGCCATGCTGGCCACATGACCCGGGAAGCTGCCTGTGGACAAACACCAGTTCCCTTGGACTGAAAGCGAGATGAGAGCTGCGACCCCATAGTCGGCTTTGACTGGACTTAACCATCCAGGGGTCTCTTATCATATAATGTAGAGACATTGATCATCCAGGGGGCTCTTGTCAGTGGGATTTCATCTAGTGTGTGGGCAGTTGTCAGATGCCCAGTGATCCCAAACCTTGGTGCTGGCACAGAGAGTAAAAAGACATGAAGAAACAGCAGGAACCCCAAACCATGCATGCACAGTAATCTACAAAATGTGGAAATAAAAGAACCCTGAACCCCAAATCCAGATTGAAGGTCAGATGGGAGCATATGAGTCATCTATTTGACTTCCAGACCTGTCTCACTTTCCTTCCCTAACTAACCCATCCCACTAGAACTGTGTGAACTGGGTCCTGGCTGAAGGCATTCTATCTGCAAACTGCCATGGCTAATGGTGCAATCTAACACATGTCTACTTGGAAGTAAGCCCCACCAAGTTTGCCTTGATTCCTCTATTATTGAGAGAGTGAAGGTTTGCAGCTCTCAGCAATAATATCTCCAAGAAGGCTACTCCATGAGCCAACATAAAGGAAGCTGTCTGTGCCTTGTATAATGAACCACTACAAAGGAACTCTAAGACTCTTGCAATGATGTGAGGGCATGTGGGGAAGCCAGAGAGTTTTAGAAACAAACATCTTTTTGTTCTGGTTGTTTAGATGAGGCCACACATCCACACCATATATTTAAAGCACATCACTTGCCCCAAAGAATCTTGGGAAGAATCCTCACCAGAGTCATATGTCTAGGCACCAGAGTTCCCAGGATTCTTTGGGGGAAGCCGTGTGATAATAATAATAATAATAATAATAATAATAATAATAATAATAATAATTTATACCCCACCTATCTGGCTGGGTTTCCCCAGCCGCTCTGAGAGACTCCCAACAGAATTAAAAGCACAATAAAACATCAGACATTAAAAACTTCCCTAAACAGGGCTGCTTTCAGATGTCTTCTAAAGTCAGATAGTTGTTTCTTTCCTTGACATCTGATGGGAAGGTGTTCCACAGGGTGGGCACCACTACAGAGAAGGCCCTCTGCCTGGTTCCCTGTAACCTCAGATCTTGCAGTGAGGGAACTGCCAGAAGGCCCTCAGCACTGGACCTCAGTTTCCAGGCTGAACAATGAGGGTGGAGACGCTCCTTCAAGTATACTGGGCCAAGGCCGTTTATGTGCTTTAAATGAATGGTATGGGTGTCCTGGCATCTCACTCAGCTATTTCTGGTGTTCAGATGGTGATCCTTATATAGCCAAAACAGCACCACCCACACAGAAGAGGGAGGTATCAGATGGCTTGGGGTACACTGTTGGGGACGACAACTAAAAAGAGCCCACTGGGTTCAGTGAAAATTACTCCCAGGTAAATATGTATAGGATTGCAACTAGGGCTGGCCCAAGATGTTTTGCCACTGCTGCAGATCTGGGCCAACCCCCTGGACCCTCCCTGCCCCTGCCCTGCCTGTGCCTCCATGCCGACACCACTTGCACTGTCCCTATGCCCCACAGTGGTGTGGCTACAGCCATGGCATTGGTCTGGGCACTGTGCAGATGTGGCAGCCTGGGCACAGCAGTTGAGGCAACAGCATGGAGATTGCGGTGACAGTGACATGCTCCTCAGACCCAGATCTTCCACCTGAGGCAATGGTCTCACCTGGCCTCCTGGGGTGCCCTGATTACAACCTTAGACTAATCACAATTAGTAGGGCATAAGTCTCAGTGGACTCCATGGGACTTTCTTCGGACAAGCCAAGATTGGGCTACCAATCTGCAGAGTGACTCTGCAAGTCATACAGCAATCTCAAATCTTATTCTGCTCTTCCCAGCCAGTCCCAACGAGTGACCTTAGCAGCCGTGCCCAGATCTTACAGAGCACTGTCCCATGTAAAAGAAAGTCTATAAATTGTAATGACACTTATTGCCTGAATTGTGAGTCTTTAAGGCGGCGACCCTTGGCCCATTTGCCTGGGAGTAAGCCAACAGGGCCTACTTCTGAGTAGGCATCCCTAGGATTGCACAGAGAGGGCAGTGGCAGAGGAAGCCTCTCAGGCACCTGGGGTGGCGTGCCCAGGGGCAGGGCGAACCGCCCATAGGGGATGGGTGCGTGGCACCCATAGGGACGGAACAGGGTCCTTGGCATCCTGTGCCATCCCTAGGGGCGCTGCGCCACACCCCATCCCTATGGGCACAGTGCGGCCTATGCTGTCCCTATGGACGAGACGGGGCACGCGGCACCCATAGGACTGGGGCACTGCAGTGGGGCCTCAGTTGCCCTACAGCTGGGGGGGAGGTAGCGGGCAGACAGCACAGAGCCTGTGGGTGCCGAGACACATGGCTCATACACGCTGCAGGCCCTGCAGTGATGAGTGCCACCCGCCATTTTGTCACCCCCCATCAGGGTGACACCCGTGGTGAACCGCACCCCCCGCACCCCCCTTCCTACGCCCCTGCGTGAGGGTGCAACAAACCCCTTCCTGGCTTCAAATGCACCGCAGGCCCATGGCTTTTGTTTCAGAAGCTTTCAACGGTTTTTACTAGCTTCTCCAGGTGCATAGGTGTGATTACATTGCTCAACATGGCTGTTTATTGCAGATCATGGATTCATTTAGGATGGGCATTGATCCAAAGTCTGCCCCTGGCCCTGATGTTTGTTTGCAGGCTAAAATGGAAATAAAACTCGCCAAAGCTCTGTGAAGCTGTGATCCCACAATTAATTGCACAGCTCGTGCTCTGCTGGAAATTGCTCAGAGGGCAATGCGTGCGTGCAAGTGTGTGATGGGAGGGGTGGGGAGTGAGAGGAATCTCTGCTTTGCTCTGAAGCAAAGCCTTAGTTCACCTGGTGAAGCCTTAGAGCTTCGGTATCCACTTTGCTTGCAAAACAGTCCAGAGTGTATACAAGCATTTTAATGAGAGGATCGAGTCAATTCGTAAAACAATGAATATAAAACAGCCAGAGTTTGCCCTCTGACCTCAGTAATGACTTGTTTATTGTTGGAACAGCAGTATGTAATATAGGAAAATTTCAGAGTGGCGCTAACTGGGAAAACACCAGTAAATAGCACCATATAAATGTTAAGCCCCTTATACCAAGACTTGATATTATACGGCGAGAATCAACACACCTCTAGAGGCAGAGGCAGGCTTGGGCTATGCAAGGAGACAGAAACACCTTGCAGTATATCTAGTTTATTCCTGATAGGGAAAGATATCTACTCTGCTGCTACCAGATTGCAAAAAATAAAATAAAAATAAAAATGTGAAACTCAAAAGCACACAAAGTTGTGCACATCAGCTCCCAAATAGCGGAAATTGGAAAATGTCATTAACTCATAGTTTGTGTTTGGGCATATTGATATACCATGGTTTATTGCAATGAGGGTGAGCCTAACCCTTGCTCCCCAGGCTTATGTGTTTCTCCTCCTCCTCTGGTGTGGGCATGAGGAGTTGAGGAGCCTTTCCTTATATTTCTGATCAACCATAGCTTGCCATCATTGTGAACCTGACAAAACTGGGGAAGGGTCAGTGGTAGTGCTTTTTTGCATACAGAAGGTCCCATGTTCAATCCCTGGTGTTTCCAGGAAGATACCCGTCTGAAACTTGGAGTCATGGCCAGTTGGTATTTACTGAGATAGATGGACCAATATTCTGACTCTGTACAGTGGTACCTCAGGTTACAGACGCTTCAGGTTACAGACTCCGCTAACTCAGAAATATTACCTTGGGTTAAGAACTTTGCTTCAGGATGAGAACAGAAATAATGTGGCGGCGGCATGGCGGCAGTGGGAGGCCCCATTAGCTAAAGTGGTACCTCAGGTTAAGAACAGTTTCAGATTAAGAACGGACCTCCAGAATGAATTAAGTTCTTAACCCAAGGTACTACTGTATGACTTCTTTCTTCCTATGAAAAATTGTGTTCATTGTAACTATGGTTTGTTTGAAAGAAGACAACTTCAGACCAGGGTTTACGAAGTTGGCTTGTTTCAACAAACCATAGTTATGATTAGCAACAGTTTAAGGTTTGACTTAATGCTGAACTATGATCAATTGAGGTTAAAAGCTTTCAATCACTTCCTTACAGCCACACTGGAAAAGGAGAGAGTGTTGGTACGTGTGAATCCTAGGGGAGTCTAGACTTAATTCCACCAAGATGAACTTATGATATGCCTTATCATGACGTCTGCATGTGCCCATTTTAGTGGTCTATGTGAGACACTTTCGTACTTTCATTCTGATTCCAATGTCCTGTTCTTTAGCAGCTGTTGGGTTTTTTTTTACGGAAATTAAATAAGAACAAAGAACCTGCATCTTGAACTTTGTTTACTCTCCTTAATTTTTCTCTAAATAGCTAAACAAGAGTAATTTGCAAGTTGAGACGCCAAGGTCAGCCACTGCATGAAGACTTTGATCTCTGCTTTTTATTTTTTTTTTTGGGGGGGTGGGGTGGGCAATAATTCCCTGTCCTTCCATGAGGGTTTGTTTCTTGGTTTGTTTATTTATAAGATTTCTTACCTGTCTTTCACTGCAAGGTCCCAGCACACATTACAACAATACAATACATACAGTTATAAGAACAAGTAAAGCAGTGATATGATAATGACCAAAACAGAATGGTATAGATTCAACAAAAGAGGTGGGTCCACAAAACAAAATATCTTCACTATCAAAGGTCAGGCTACAGGGGTGCAACTTCAGAACATAATGGAAACTAAAAAATGAAGGTGTTTGGTGCACCTCTTGTTAAAGATATGAGTTTAATATGCATAGAATGTAAAGTTTGTATCCATTGTGTTTGAAAATATTTTATAAAGAGAAGTTTGTATTAGGCAAGAGGTTGAACTCTAGGTAAATGCGGCAAGGAGAGGCTGGATATTTTCTGTTTCAGGGAGTATGCTAAGTGATTAGTCATCCCTGGGGAAACCAGAGAACTCAGCATCACAGCAAGGGATGAAGTCAGGAGGAGGAGGAGGAGAAGGAACTCAGCTCAGCATTGTTCAATAGTGCTAAGGATCGCTCTCTAAGAACAGAGAGAGGAAAGTTATTGAACTGTGTTAAGGGCTAAAAAGAAGACTGGACCGCATTGCTAGTTTGTTTAAGAGCAGTGTGTTACTTTCTGTTTTGTAACATTTATTTGTAACTATTTTAAGACTGTTTCAGTAAAGCATTGAAACACATTCCTGTTGTGGAGAGCAAAATCATTTCTACTCTGTGCAAGGTCCAAGATCAGGGATTCTGCTTGCAGCACCTCTATAGGGGGAAACTAGAGCACTTAGAGGCTGCTGCAGAGAACAGCCTCTCTCAGGCCACCACTTCTGAGGATGGCAGAATGCTATCCACCAATCAGAGGGACCTGGAGTTCCTGCTGCTTACTGAGACCCAACACCCAGCTTGATCTGAGGACCTGAAACTTATTTCATCAATTTCCATGAGTACTGCAACATGGCAGAAGAAAGTCAAGAGCCCTTTTCACTAAGAAATATATTTCTGGCCAACTGTATGCCCCACCTTCCTCTGGCTATATTTGTAGTGAGGGAGCACTCTATGGAGTAGCAATCCTCTGTTCACTTTCCAGTCTGTTTCTATGGCTCTGTAGACTTCTCCCAGAATGGAAGCATGTTCTGGACTAGACTGCAGAAGCGTCTACTGGGATGGGGAGCTTGGTTGCCCAATGGCTACCATCATGGCAGCAGCTGGGGACCACGGAAATGACAGCATTAGTCTCGCTACATGAAGTGAGAGTTCAAAGGAGCAGGGTTGCCACACCATCCTCCCTCCTTACAACAGGCATCCACAGATTCGGCCCTCCAGCTGTTTTGGGACTACAACTCCCATAATCCCTAGCTAACAGGACCAGTGGTCAGGGACGATGGGAACTGTAGTCCCAAAACATCTGGAGGGCTGAGTTTGGGGATGCCTGCCCTACAACCTGAAATCAAATTGGGTTCCTTGCTGGTTTCCATCTTGTAGCAATGCAAAGTTAAGAATATGTAGATTGCTCTGTGAACTGCCATTTTCGGCTTAACAATGTGCCGTTTTAGTGCTATTAAGTATAAATTGGATGCGAATAAATGAAAGTGGGTTCATGTTGCATGTTAGGAGTCAGTGGTGGGTCTCAGGTTTGGACCCTCTGAAGACCACTGGTCTTGCACACTTAAAGAGAACCTGGCACGCACGCACACATGTAAAATGCCTGTTGCCCCAGGTGAAGGGAGGAGGGCTGGGTGTTGTGCATCTGTCTGCATGTATGCGTGGACATGCCTTTGAATTTTGTGAATTGCTGGTCTGCCCGCAGCTGGTTTTGATCTATTTTCTGTCAAAGAATGACAACCAAGCTGCCCCACTGCAAAATTATACCTGCCTACATGCACACATATGTATGTAGGCCATTAGTTCCTTAGTACAAGTTGTCTTTGAGAGGAGTTGATACAACTCAGGCAGACACCAAAGGAAAAAAAGGGGGAGAATCTGTCAAAATGTTTTAAAATGTCATGCTAAGTGGGAACCTTCCCCCCCCCCCTTTCTCCTCAGTGCTGTCAAAACAGGAGGCCTGAACTTTTCATACAATGGGCTTCTATGAAAGCTGGTTCATACCCAAGAGCCACTTTCCCGTCAAGTAAAGAGCTGAAAATGATTGCTGTAACTAGTCAGGGCCTATAATGAGGAGAGAGGCGGCTGCCGAGAGCCCAACCTGGCCCTAAGTCCACATTAATGAGACGTCACATGGAGAAGTCATCTCTTTCAGGAAGCTGGGAGCTGAGGAACAGCAGGAGCCCTGCAGTCATCAGGGCCTGTTTATTAGGAGACAAAGAAAAGAACTTTGGTCCGAGTGTTTAAGGTCAAACTCTAGGTATCCCCAGGAGACACTGGGCGAATTTGATGAAATGGTGGACAATGGTTCAACTAAAGTTCTTTCTCTCCAACTGAGTAAGGTAATCAAACCCACCGTCCGGCTCGCCAGCTTTTCCTCCACCATGCCCAGCCAGCCTACATTAATCATCGCTAACCTGGGTTTATCCTTATTAAAGCAGTTAGGCTCCACTGGTTTGATGCTCAGAGCTGAATATAAATCTCTTTTGCTCAGCAGCCTCGTCTAATCAGTTTCAAGTCATACCTCATTAACGGGCCCTCGTCCTGTTGTATGTGTTTCTCCAGCATTGCGAGACCCTCAAATCTCTTATTTGTATTTATGGGCATGTAGGAAGCAGATCCTCAGCAAGAATTGGGTTACTCGGCAGAGGACAACAGGTGTGTAAGGCTCCAAGTCACTGAGTGATTGATTGCAAATGCCCACCTCTCTGTCTGCACAATATTTTATTCTAGAATCAACAAAGACTGAGTCTCTCCTCACACCCCATGTAGTCCAAATATAATCTACATTTCTTGCATTTATTTTTTTGGGGTCCCCAAAAGCACTTTTGAGGAACTGGTTTTATTTGAAAAAGAAAAAGACCATTGCAGATTGATTCTGCATTACCCCACAGAATGTCTACATGAAAAGAGATGTAGGTGGTGCCAGCAGTGATGTTGTGGCCACTTGGTGTATACCAAAATTGCAATCATCACTTCTCCATCTTCATTCACCTGGGGCGCATGCAGGGAGGAAAATACCTGATAACCTAAGCAAGGGGAGGGTTATCAGATGTGCATCAAGTAATCACACCCAGCCTTGCCTTGCGGACCGCTAATGAAATGTGGCAAACTGAATTTAAGACTGGAAAAACGAGAAATGTAGAGAACAAAAATAGACTGGTTCCTCTGTTCCTAGTTGATGAGTCAATTATCAGGACCCTCCTTTGGCAACAGCGTCACCAGCTTCTGATTTGTTCCTGGGACCAATTCAAAGTGTTGGTGGTTCCCTTTAAAGCCCTATGTATTTAGGATCAGGCTATCTAGTTTGCGTCACCAAATGCCAAGAAAGGCCCACTTTCTTTCCACCGTTGTTCTTTTAAACATAGATGCGGGTGGCGCTGTTGCTTAAACCACAAAGCCTAGGACTTGCTGATCAGAAGGTTGGCGGTTCGAATCCCCGCGACGGGGTGAGCTCCCGTTGCTCGGTCCCAGCTCCTGCCTACCTAGCAGTTCGAAAGTATGTCAAAGTGCAAGTAGGTAAATAGGTACCGCTCTGGCGGGAAGGTAAATGGCGTTTCCGTGTGCTGCTCTGGTTCGCCAGAAGCTTAGTCATGCTGGCCACATGACCACATGTGGACAAGCACCAGCACCCTCAGCCTATAGAGCGAGATGAGCGCTGCAACCCCAGAGTTGGCCACGACTGGACCTAATGGTCAGGGGTCCCTTTACCTTTACCTGTTTAAGCTGCCTTATAACAAGTTAGAGTGTTGGTCCATCTAGTTCACTGCCACTGGCTCCCCTAGGGTTTTAAACAGGACTCTCTTCAAGCCAGGAGGTGCCAGACCTGGAGATGCCAGCGATTAACTCTGGTACCATTATTATACAATATATATACTCTCCAAGAGGGAGGTGGGTCTCCCCCCACAACCACCTTCTTCTAAAAGCACAATCCTATCCATACCTCCTCAAAACAAATCCTATCTTGCTGAATGGGGCTTATTCCCAGGAGCGTGGGAGTAATGATGTCAGCCAAAAATTAAGGATTTCAGCCAATGAATAAATAAATGTCTTGGACAAAACAGAAACTCTTGACTCAACTCATTCATAATTTCAAAAATATTGCCACGAAACAAAACAAAACCACTCCCAAAACTCCCCAATGAGCAGGACCCAAAGCAGGCCTCCCCTTTTCCCCAGCCTTGTCGATGCTGCTTTTGAAGGCTTTATTATGTGTTTGATGTTAGGCTGGAATGAATTTCCACGACGCAATGTTTTATTTCATTTAAAGCAATGAAATGAATTCCATTCTATTCCCAGCCCACCTCCTCATCCTTTGGTCCATGGATGAAGTTAACGAATTCAATAAACTCTGATATTCCGCCCCTCCCCCTGTCCCAGCCCTCAACCTTGTTATGTCATGGCAAAGTGCTGCATTTATTTCAATTGAAACAAGATGTGATGACTTTCAATGCTCAGATCCAGCTTAGTGCCATTGCAGTTATATTTATATACTGCCTTTCCACTTATATTATGCTGAAGTTTAAATTTCTTTTAAGTGACAGAAATAACAGAAATAAAAGAAATGGATCCACACACACACACACAGGCCTATATATATATATATATATATATATATATATATATATATATATATTCAAAACAAGCTCATTGTATCAAGCAACACTGAATAATAAATATGAACAGTTTTAAGTACTAAAAAAAATCATAATTACAAACATTTTATCAAAATTTATACCGCAATGATCTTATAATTATAATAACCCAACATACACAGCAATACAGTAGATAAATTAATAAAAAGGCAATAATACCAGGACCCTGAATAACCCTCCATTACAAACATTTCATTAAATATAGCTGAACACCAGAAGATCTAGAGAAATATTAATGAATCCAGGTGAGGCTATAGTTATGAGGGTTCATCCACGCTATAAACACAGGTCCTGCTTTATGAATACTGCATATGGAAATTCATTTATCCAGACATGAGGAATTAGTATCCTAACCTTGTTATACACACTGCAAATCCTTTGGATCCTATCTTGCTCTTCTTGGTAATTCTGGGGCTTGGATTGCTTCCTAACTGGTTAGAAGAATTCCAATCTGGCCATTTCGGTTCAGCCCTACTCCCAACATTTCACATAAAGGACACTCTAGTATTTAATGCCCTACCCACACTAAAGATCCAAACTTGACCCCCATCAGCATACTGCTTCTTCTCTGTCTACTGTAAATTATATCAATTTATTCTGTAATACCTTGTCTTCACCCAACGCGCATGGCCTGTTTGGTCCCCGCCCCCCAACTGCACACCCCCAAGCTCTTATTCAAGAAGATGTTATTTGTGCATGTGTGCTCCTCTGTGCATACGCAATAGTTGTCCCAGGGCTCACGACCATGTACAAAGTCAATGTGGCTTCAGGCTTTTAGTCAGTTTGAGAAAAACTTCATCCAACAGCAGCATCTGTCAAGGCGCTACAGGGTTGATACGGACTGTGGCTAATGTTGTGTGAACGTGGCATCAAACACTTGCTGTGGGAGCACAGTGGATGTGGGGTAAACAGTAATGTGAGCATATCCTTTGTTCTTCCTTTTGTCCAACATGCTGCAACTTCTGGAAGTTGTGTTCCATTACAGCAGCGAGACTTCTCTGTCCCATGTACAAAGAGGAGAAGGAGCTAGTGGCCTCTATTTCAACATCCTTGTACAGACCAGGACACAGCTCCCCCCTCCCTTCCTGCCCCCTTATTTATTTAGCATTAGGCAGTGTTGCCTGTTGATTTAATTGCCGGGGCATTCCTGTGTTCAAATGGATTATTTGTCTTTCCAGAACAACAGCACCCAAATCCCTTCAATCTTCCCATCAAAGGTTTATTTTCACCCTTAATCTGATGATTGCTTTCCAACAAGCCTCTCAAAAGAAATCTCCTTCCTTCTGCTATTGTGAGGCAAACAGGGATGCAACCCAAGCCAGTCTCCTTCCCTTTTGTTGGAGGACCTGTCTCCCCACCCCACATAATCCATGAAATATCTACTCCAAGATGTCACCTTGATGTCCCCTACACCCGCTGGCTGAAAAATCTCATTAGTACATCCCAGGAGTTGCCAACCGGATGCCCTCCAGATGGTTTGGACTACAGCTGCCATTGTAACTTAACCATTGATCATGCTGGCTGGGGTAATGAGAGTTTTAGTCCAAGGCAGAAGAAGAAGAAGAAGAAGAAGAAGAAGAAGAAGAAGAAGAAGAAGAAGAAGAAGAGTAGTAGTAGTAGTAGTAGTAGTAGTTTGGATTTGATATCCCGCTTTATCAATACCCTAAGGAGTCTCAAAGCGGCTAACATTCTCCTTTCCCTTCCCGTCCCACAACAAACACTCTGTGAGGTGAGTGGGGCTGAGAGACTTCAGAGAAGTGTGACTAGCAGCCCAAGGTCACCCAGCAGCTGCATGTGGAGGAGCGGGGAATTGAACCCGGTTCACCAGATTACGAGTCCATCACTCTTAACCACTACACCACACTGGATCCAGGTTGGCAATGGCTGTCAATGCAGTCACAATGCACTCAGGGGTCAGCAACCTAAGGCCCATGGGCCACAAGTGGCCCATGGGGGTCATTTAACCGACCCATGGACCCCCACTGCCCACTCAGGGACCCCTGCCGCCCGCTTGGTCGGCTCCTGTGCACTGTGCTAAACTGGCGCGGAGCAGTGCGGGGACCGCCTTCCGCTGTGCTGGCTGGCTTCCCATTGGCTGCAGGAAGCTCCTGCAGCCAGTCGGAAGCTGCACACACCTCTTCCACACCAGAAGGAGCACTGGAAATAGCGTTTGTGTATACGTGCACGTGCACACGCGTGCGCTCTCTCACACACACTCCAGCCCATGGTGGCATCTGCAGGACTGTGAACTGGCCCAAGCCACAAAAACTTTGCTGACCCCTGACAAAGCTCATTTACTCATGCATTTAATATTTACCTTATGCCAAACATTGGATCACCTGGGAAAAGGTCCCAAAGGCAGCTAATTCAAACCAGTAGCATTTAGGGATGGGGGAGAAAATCAAGGGTTGTTGTGGGGTTTTTTGTATTTTAATGAAAAACTATTTGTATCACACTTTTTGGAACAATATGCGAACTCCAAAACAGCAGATCTTCAAAACTTGCACTTCTCTGAATTTTGCAATGCAGTTTTCCTTCCAAACAGCAGGTGCAAAAATGCATATGTTAAGCAAAGATGTGCATAGAAATGCATTTATTAGTTAGAATAGTGTGCAAAAGAGCATTTTATTAGGGGGAAATGATTGGAAAAATGTGTACAGTGAAAACTGCCTGCAAACATGCATTCATTAGAAAATTTCATACAAAAATGCTGACAAGTTTTAATGAGAATTTTTAAAAAAATGCAAATTGCTGCAGAAATGTGGAAAACTGAATTTAGGGTTGTATAAATGAGAAACAGTGAGAACTGAAGGCCAGCACTGTTGTCCCAGTTCTGTGCTGAACCCCAGAGCCATCAAATTCTGCCTCTCTTCTTCCTTTCTTCTGCCACTACCTCATCACTTGCCATCTCCAAGTCTGTCAGCAGAGGAGAATCTACCTCCAGTTGTCTTTCCTTCTCTTTCTGGGCAGTGATACAGACTGGACCCAA
The DNA here is from genome assembly GCF_951804945.1 of Podarcis cretensis. Classification (NCBI taxonomy): domain Eukaryota; kingdom Metazoa; phylum Chordata; class Lepidosauria; order Squamata; family Lacertidae; genus Podarcis; species Podarcis cretensis. The sequence goes on along the minus strand of NC_137185.1, from coordinate 32,599,303 downwards.
AGGGAGAGGGCAAGGGCATGTGACTGCAGGAGTGACTGTCATTATAGGAGGTCAAGGACACATTCAAGCCATACAAAAACATTTGGGGTGCAATGCAGGGCCATTGAGGGGTGTGGTCTGTGGAGAGAGGAGGTGTGGCTTGAGGAGAATGCCAAGGGCTAGACAGAAAGGCCAAGAGGGTCACATTTTGTCCCTGCACCTGAGGTCCCCACTCACCTGTACAATAACTATTCCATTAACTTGTATGAGTGGCAGGGCCAAGCTGTGTATGAACACAAACACATGACCATTAAATGCAAATGAAAAGTGACATGGTATCTCTTTTCTCTGTGGTATTAGGAAAGCTCACAGAGTCTCTCCCCTCCCTCCATGGTTTAGCAATAGCATATAATCCCCAAAAGCAACTGCAATTAAAAGAAGTCAAGGGGTGTCTAGAAGGCCCAGTCATGCTTAAATGGAGCTTGAAGGGAGCAAGCAGCAGGTATCTTTAATCCTCCCTGGCCCATCGCTGACTTTTTGACAAGACTTCACCATGGATGCAGAAGGCAGCAGCACAAACAAAACAAAACCAAAAACCCCAGGGAATTATTGTCTCCCATAATCAAAAGAAAATGGAAGGTGGACCAGGGAAATGCTTCATTCTAGAAGGCGAGTGATTCAATCTTTGTTTGTTTTGTTTGTTTTTTTAAAAAAGCGGTTCTAAAAAAAGAAAGCAGTAGGTTTTTTTGATGTCAATCTGAAATCCTAATGTTGGGGAACATCAGTCTGTAACTGTTTTTGGACACTATTTGATAGAGTCCAGGCCCTGCTGCTTGAGATCCTTTAAGGGTAGATAACAGGAATTAACCTTGTGACCTTTTCATGCAAATGTATGCTCCACCACTTTCATAGAGAAGGCTTGCAATATGGGTGCAACATGGGCTGATCTAGCTGCCCTGCGGGGGCGGCCCATCCTGCTTTGCCACCTGAGGTGAAATAGGAATGTGCTGCTCCCTGACCCCTCACTCACCCCCACTGCGTGCTGGAACATCCCCTCACTGAAACTGGCGAGCGGAGGGGCATTCTGCAAGCTTTCGACCCTTGCCTTCACTGCCCCGGGGGCGGGGAAGATGAGTGGCAAAGTGGCTTGCCAGAGTGCTCCCACCTCTTGCTGAACTCGGAGAGAAGAGGGATATTCTGTAAGGATTTGATACCCATTTTCTCTGCACGATGGATGGGGAAGATGAGCAGCAAATCGGTTCCGCCTCAGCGTGGTGCGGGGTAGCATCCCGGCCATGCCGTTTGCCAGGCGATCAATTAGGATGCTGTGGGGGCATGGCCGGGGCCAATTTAAACCGCGGCATGACTCTGGAAGCTCCTCTTTCAGCCTCGCGTCGTGGATCTCCTGCTCTCCCATCCTCTTTTAGGTAGGGCCACTGGCCTTGCTATGGACTTCAGTTGGACACTGTTGAGGGGCCTGGTAGGATTTTTTCCACTTGGCAAATTGGCACCAGCCACTTAGTTTTCACCTACCTCATAGCAATCATCACAACTTTGTAAGGTTTGATGGAAAACCTTTGTAAGGTTTTCACCTACCTCACCTACCTTTGTAAGGTTTTCACCTACCTCATAGCAATCATCACAACTTTGTAAGGTTTGATGGTTAGGCATTGGAATAGCGATGTGTTGGGGAGGTGAGGTGCGGCCATCACCTGCCCCTCCATGCGTAAGGGTATTCCATTAAAGGAATCCAGGAGTGTGGATCTTGTCCGAAGCCCAGGAAGGGGCTAGGGCCATGCCACAACCCCAGCGGAAACCCAGGGGGGCTCGAGTCGATCTGCATTGGAGGGGCTACCCCTACTGGTGGTTTCCCTTCCAGACTTCCTGCAAGGTGGGCAGGAGTCTGATATAGGCTGTTGATGCCAATGCCTAAGCCAATACCTCTCACATTCTGTAACCAATAAAGTTGTGGCCTAAATTTTGCACATTGACATTAACCTAAATTCTGTGTCCTTGTGTTTTTATTCTCTGGGGGGTGCCTTGGGGGTCTTGAAGCACAACAGAGCACACCGGAACAATACTGGCAAGAGGAGGCATTCAGCCACCAACAGAATCGATGGGTACTGCCTCTTGCACTTTCATCACCTGAGACAGCCAGTCCACACCACCTCATGAGAGGACCAGCTGCCCTGCCCTGCAGGTAACGGCTCTGCCCAAAACTCACGACTTGTACCGATGTGCAAATGCTTGGGGGAGGGAGTTTCACTTTACCATTTGTTTCATTTTTTAATTTTTTCATTCATTTCATATTCCATTCATTTGAAATGCATTTGGGTTGCCGTATTTCAAAAAGTGAAAATCTGGACACAAAAGTCATCAAACATTTTTTGGCAGAGTTGTTCCAACGTGGGTTATGTGGCAAGGTCCAAGTCCGGTCCGTGGTCAAAGGTGCAACGTGGAGGCAGTCCATAGTAGCTGAAGCTGGGTGCAGGGCAGGGAGTCGGGTGAAGTCAGGAACAGGCTTGCAAGCAGGGAGCCAGGGCGGGTCAGGAGCTCAGGCAGGAAAGCAGGACAGGGTTCAGGCAGGAACTAGCAGCCAACAATTTTGCTCCCACAACTTGGGACTGGGGCTGGCCAGCTTTTATCTGCCCCGAGGCATGGGGCGGCCCCGATCCTCTGGTGACTCACCTCCCCTGGCCTGGAGGCGAGCACTCCTCCTGCGGGAACTTAGTTCCCTCCACCTCTCTGCCCTGAGCCTCTGCAGCTCAGGAGAGGCTGAAGGGTCACCGGACCCAGAGGCAACCTCAGCTTCCTCTGATGGGGCTGAGAGTGGAGCACCTGCAGGCAAAGGGTCCTCCATCATCTCAGGAGCCAGAGCAGACTCAGCTGGTGCCTGTACCTGAGGATCCAGCACAGGTGAGGACCTTCCAGGCTCATGCCCCAGACCTGGCTCAGCTGGTTCTGGAGGCGGGGAATCCTGTGCAGGCTGGGATCCCTCAGGTTCAGTATCCGAGTCCGAATCCCAGGCCATCACACCCTTGGAGCAACAAATGGAAATTTAACCTTTGTGCGGTCAACTAGTCTCTGCACACACTTCACTTTATCTTCCATACAGGAAGCAAGAGGCATGATTAGAATTGAAGGATACTTTCCAGCCAAGTCAGGACACACACTGTGGGTGCAAAGCAGTAGCAATGAAGGCTGTGGTCTGGATAGAATGGATGTGGCTTTTGGATGGGGGTGTGGCCTGTGGAAGATCTCAAGGACCAGAAAGAGAGGCGGGTTCTGTGTTTTGCTACCAGCCCTAAGGTTCTCCATTATGGCTCTTGATCTGGCAACTGGGCACTCAGACTGTGTTATTGACCGTTGCTGCTTATGTCACTTGCTGTTGTGTGATGGAAAGTTTCTAGGCTTTTACTCCATTCATCAGGTAGCAGCAGAGAGGGGAAAGGATGGCTACTGTTACCATCTCCAAAATGCAAGCCAGCTGCAGAACATCAGCAACTCATTACGGCCCCTGCAGCTCCTACACAAACAGCCTCTGTGAAACAAGGCATGGAGAATTGTAGTAAATAAAACTGAAAATTCGGTGTCTCTTCTAATAAACACCACAGCCATGGCTCCAGGCTGACAACGCGGTCAGCTGCCTTCTCTTCATTGCCGAACGAGAGGGCAGTATAAGGACAAACACCAGAAAGAGCGAGGGGTGGAGACGAGTTCAGCGATGGGAAATCTGGAGAGAGAATGAGAAGAAGAGAGAGGGAGAGGGAAAGGGGGGGGGGAGAGAATAGATAATAGTTTCAACTAGCTTGAACTTTCACTCCAAACTCAGTTCATTTTTGTTCCCCCGTAAGGGTCCATGCATAGAATGGTTGGGGAAGCTGTGATCTTCCCAGTGTTGTTGGACTACAACTCCCATTATCCTTGACAATAAGGCATGCTGACTATGGTTGGTGGGAGCTGTAGTTTACCAATATCTGGAGGGCCACTGGTTCCCCATCCTTGTTCTATTAAGGGGTGGATGAATTTGTCAATTTTTTGTTTCACTCGGTTTCTCTTTTCTCCAGTCTCCAGTTCTCCATATTTCTGCAGCATTCTGTGATTTTTTTAAAATAAGGAAAATTTGTCAGCATTTTAGTACAAATTTCTTGTAATAAAAACATTATTCTTTGCAGTCTTGACAAATCTACACATTTTTGCAAGCATTTCCCTGTAATATAATTGCAATTTGTATATTTTGATATATGCATTTTTGTGTACCTTCCTGTGTTCTGACAAATGAGCACAAGGGCAATGAGATAACGAATAATCAATAGGCACATTAAAATTGTTATAACTTCATTTTATGAACCTTTGCAGTGAAGGCTGGCCTATGAGAGTGAATGGAGGCACCCCACCATCCCCAATTGCCAGCCGGCCCTTGGCTGGCTGCCACCTATCTGCCTTTTAGCACCATGCCTTCTGCCCCACCAGTCTCAATGGGTACCAACCACTACTGGCTAATCGTATTTAAGTTCTAGTTATTCTGCATCAATTCTGCACTAGGGGTGTGTGTCAGCTCTGTGTGTGGTCTGACTAACAAGATTAAGCAATGTGATTGCAGGGGGCAGGGGCTTCTCCTTCTCCTGAGTCAATAAATGCCCAAGTTACAAGATTGCCCACACAAAGCCTCCAGTCAGTCTGTTGTTTCTGTTCTTTTCTGTCCTATATAGCTCTATGTTTTCCTGCATATGTTTTCCCAGGTCCATGGGCTTTGCAAGAAGTGAGCTGTCCAAAATGTTGTCTGTGGAGCATTTAAGAGCTCTGAGTTGCTTTGTTTGTTTTGTTTTTGTTAAAACACAGCAGTTGACTTTTTGTAAGTTAAAAACTTCATTTAAGTCCCCCCCCCCTTCTAAAATCCTACATTACATTGCTTTAACAAAAACAAACATACAACTCTTCAGAACTCCTCGGGCTGTAGTCGAGACACCCTCATGCTGTAACGCCAATTAAAGGACATAAACAAGCACTGGAAAGGAAAGGCAGGCCTGAAACTACAAAGCTTTAAATAATGTACAAGTAAGAATACACAGCCCTTGACCACCTCTTAATTATTTCATGGTAAGAAAGAGCAAAAGGTATTCTCCCAAGGAATTATGGAGAAAAGTGAATCCCCTGCAACTGGGCAGGCTTAATCTACTCTGGAGCGGTTTCTGTACCTGTCAATTTCATCCACATTGGCCAAAGTGGGAAGAAGGATTATAACCATTTTTAGAATCCCTATTATAGTGAATGCAGAACACAGAGCTTCATTTGAAACAAGAGTGACTCGGAAACCAAATTACAGTTTGAAGTGGAGAGAGCAACTCAGAAGCAGATCAGAATTATTATTATTTTAAGGCACAGATGCAGGGCGAATCTTTGGACCTGTGCATCCCCTTAATTTCCTACATTCCCTCATCTTATGTCTCCTCACCACAAAATGTCTGGCTGCAGGCAAGTGCCCACTTTATCAAATGCATGAAATGCTGCCCTTTGTTGCCACATAATATCTGCATGACCCCAGTTGATGGATGGTGCTTGAGAAAAGAGAGCTTTCCATGGCTGACAAGGAGATGATTTGTTGGAGCTTTGAAGGACAGCCCAAACGATCTGCTAGGATTGGCTGCCCTAGATAATTCCTTGTCAAGAGCTCCCTAGTGCTACTGAGGCCTCTGGAGGAAGCAGTTTGGATTTAAAGCACTTCCCCCAGTGCTCTGAATCCAAAACACTTTTTCTGCAGAGCGGGAAATGCTCCATTTTTTAGAAGCACTTCCCCCTCTACAGAGACGTTAATGGGCTCCCTGTAACTGCTGATCACCTGATTGGCACTGAAGGTGCATCTCCAAAGGAGGTTTCTGTAGCTGTTGATGAGCTGCTTGATGGTTACAGGTATCTTCTTTTAACTTACCCAGGTGTCAGTTGCCTGACATCATTATGCTGTCATGTGATTGACTGGTGGGTGATCCTAGCTACCTACCAGGTTGGCCCACAGGGAGTGGGAGAGATAATGATCTGGTCCATGATCTCCTTGTTGCAGACCATTGTGGGGAGAAAACACCTCACCGCACAATGAACCCTTGGCAGCTAGTGAGAGGTGTTTGCTTACAAATTGGTTTGCTTACAAACCAATCATTTTTGGTATCACACACACACACAAACAAACACAACAAACAAACAAACAAACAAACAAACAAACTACACAATTTCATTAGTACACAACTGTTAGGTTTCTGTGTGTTGCCACTGGTGCAGGGCTTGGAGTCACAGGACTCTCTTTACATTCCTGGGATCCCAGACTGTTGGAAGTCAGACAGGAGATGGATGTGATGTTACTGGTTTCCTGTCCCCCCCCCCCGTTGCTCTCTGCTTTCACAGAGAGAGCATGTATATTTCTTTTCTGTCTGCGTACTGAAAGTTGCATTATGAAGATATGCATGCACTCCGTCCTCCATTTCTCTCTCTTAATAAATATTAATAAAAAGCCCAGCTGCTTGCGTTGGAACTGCACTCTTCTTCTGACTAGCTATGAGGAATGTGTTTTGAGGTGCGGCTTTCAAGAAAATGGCTCTGAGCATGCTTAGAGTGCTCTTCAAGGCAGCCCTACTAGGCCAAGATTGAGATGGCTGGTTAGCACTTATAACAACAAGGAGCCTTTACAGCAGGGGGTGGAAAAAAGATGGTCTCTCTACAATAAAAATGTCAGCAACATGGCTTTAACTGGAAAAGACACATGGGTGGGACCTGCTTTGCTATAACTATGCTTTTGGATTAGAATTGGTTGAGTGCTGTGGAGGTCTAGTTGGCCAGAGAATGGTAGATTGACAAATATGTTTGCAGAGCTTCTCTGAGTTCATATGCATGTATAAAATGTGTTTGGGACAGGAAAGAGTGTATGGTTTTGATCTCTCTCTCTCTCTCTGTGTGTGTGTGTGTGTGTGTGTTTGTTTGTGTGTGTGTGTATGGGATGTTAAATTGCTTGACATTCTCTTTGTAGCTCCAGAGGTCCTAACAGACCAGTCTCCATTGCAGTCAGGCAGCCAGATACTTGAAGTGATAGAGTAGGGCCAGTGAGTGTTGTGCCCCAAGGAGAGGGGATGTGATCAGCAAAGGAAGCATTGTCCAGAGAGAACTTCAAGGGTCACAATGGGCCTCCAGACCTGAGAGGTTATCCTTCTCTGATCTAGCCATTTGTTGTGTAGAGTCAAGGCTGAATCTGAAGCTTGTGAGTTGACTTGCATGTGTACAGAATCCATTTACCGTATTTTTCTCTCTATAACACACATTTTTTCTCCTAAAAAGTAAGGGGAAATGTCTGTGCGTGTTATTGATTGAATGTGTGGTCACTGGAGCCGACTGGCCCGAGTGCAGAGGCAAAAATCAGGCAAAAATCAGATCACCTGGAGGAGGGAAAGCTGTAGAGAGGAAGCTGCTGCTTTCCTGCATTCTGCCTCAGGGTCTTACTGCCCACCCTCTTCTGTTTTTGGTTGCTGTGTTTGCTCAAACGCAACAAAGAGCAGGGAAATCCCCTTCCCTCCTGGCAAGTAGAGGGGAAAGGAAAGGATTGCATCCTTCCTTCCAATTCCTTCCTAGTCAAACTGTGCGCAGGCTCCAGCCCACCCGGCTCAGGTTCCGTCGGCTAGGAGCGCAGCCGACAGCCACCACCTCCTCCTCTCCGTGCTCGGGTGCTGCTGAGTCCAGCATTCTAGGGACTCGCAGGCAGCCGGAAAACATGCAGGTGGGGGAGAGAGGGGGGGGCTGGCTTGGGTGGGTGGGGGAAAACTTTTGCCTTCCTTTCCTCCCTCCCGTTAAACCCCTCTCCTGCATTCTTAGCCAGCTGCTTCTCCGCACACCCCTCTCGTGCTCCTTGCCCCTTCTGTGTTTTTCCTTCCCTCCCCACTTAAAACGTGGTTACAAAGCACAGATCCACATGGATCCTCAGGATCTTTGCATTGGGTCACCCCAAATTCACCATCAGATCACATAGCATGTCCATGGCTACAGCCTGCACCAAAAAAATCATGCACCCACTGTTGCCTGGGGCCACAATGGTGCAAAAACGTGGTTACAAAGCACAGATCCACATGGATTCTCAGGATTTTTGCATTGGGCTACCCCAAACTCACCGTCAAATCACATGTCTGTGGCCACAGCATGAAGCACAAAAATGATACATCCACTGTTTCATTCAGAATTTCCCCCCCTTGTTTTCCTCCTCTAAAAACTATGTGAGTGTTATGGTCAGGTGCGTGTTATAGAACGAAAAATACGGTAATTTTATTTTAACAAATGAGAAGGTCAGGAAGAGTCCAGAGGTTCTGCAAACAGTTAGCTTAGGTGGAGCAGCAGTGCTTTGCAAGAGCAGGTCCATGGAGGAATGTGAGAGAACAAGAGGGATGCTGAGAATTCCTTTTCTGGAATGCTTCCCCACATTGAATTGCAAGGAGGAAAGCATCCACAGCCAATACTGAGTTCCAGTGGCAAAGATCTGAAACAAAACTGGAGCCTTGTCAGGCCACCCAGTTGAGCTTGAAAGAAGCCAGGTCATCTTGCACTGCTGATGAACTTTGATTCTTGAAACAGAATCTAAAGGAAAACGAAATCTGATGGAAGCGGGGAGGACTTCTTTCTTTTTTTAATAAGCTGCTCTGTTAGCAGAGTATCAGCACAAGCACCCAAAGCACATCGCTGATTCTGATGGATTGCCATTGGCAGCAGCTAGAGGCACACAGCTGTGGGTCAGAGGCCATGGTTTGCAAACTCCTTGTGTTTTTCTAGGAGAAGGTCAGGCTTGCAATGCTGAAAGATAGGAGCAGATTCACCTTTCAGCACTGCTTTTTCATAGATGGGATCACCAGGGCTTCTCAGGTAGTTCAAGTGCTTCTTAACGTATTGGTCCCTGCAGCCCATCTCCTCTCCTGATGTCCTGGGCACTAGTTGCATAATCCAAACAGCCTAAGACAACTGGGAGGACAACCAACCGTTGAGTGCCTTCAGAAATCAGCCTAGCCCAGAAATCCAATTCAACGCTTTATTCAAAAGAGTATATGTAATAATGAAGAGGTGGTGAAACTGCAAATATGCATCTCAAAAGTTATATAAAACACCATTCCAGAATATTTGTGTAACTAATCTTATAGTAACTGACAAACTGACATTGCAAAACTTGCTCTCGGTGGTCACCTCTGAAGCTGGCAGCCTCAGGTATTGGTTGAAGGTTATGGGAATGAAGAGGAATAAAATCCCCTTTTAAGGGTTTTGGGTACCCAGATGGGATGTGTTTGGGAGCCAGCAGTTTCCTACCAATCACAAATCATTTCAGGTGTGTCTGGCAAAGGTTTGCACTTTTGGGGTATCTGGGAAATGGCTCTCTTTCTGCTACACCTAGATAATCAGTTACTTGCAGACACGACTTCTTTGCTAACACAGAATACAGAACCAGAGATCAGGGTTTTCGCATTCAAATGCATAACTGCTGTTCATGCTTTCGAACACTGAGCTTTGGAAAATGTGATCAACGTGGAGGGGTAGGGAAGACAGTCTTATAGAAATATTTCAAGCTGTGGATGTCTGCCCAGTTGGAGGAAATGGTACAGCATCTGCTCTGCATGCAAAGGTCCTGGGTTCAATCCCCAGCATATTCAGGCAGGACTGGGAAAGACCCTAGCGTGAAACCCTGCCAAGCTGCTGCCCATCAATGTACACAGTTCTGAGCTAGGTGACCCAACAGTTTGACTGAGTATAAGACAGCTTCATATTTTTCTAGATGAGCGGATTTCAAACTTACAACTGTAGACACATTTAATTTGTTGCCTATGTACCCTACCTTTTCTGCCATCATAAAATTCATTCCTGTATCCATTCCCTGACCAGACCTGGCCCTTTGATAAGGTTGCAGCACAATGTGAACTCAGGGAATGTTGTTGTTTTTCCCAGGGTTCCCAATCATGCTGAAGAGTCTAATATGTGCATAGAATGGTATGTGGCAATGAGGTGTCTGAAGAAGGGCAGGCACATATGGCTATGTTCAGACGGCTCTATTCAGAGTGCTCAAGTTGCTGGTGAAGGAAACATGTGCAATCCCATTCTCCACTCTCCCCATTTAACCTACATACTTTTGAAGGCGTTCTCTGTTGTTTGGGGAAGCTTGGAGATGTCTGATTATGCAGCCTTCCTGTCCCCAACCATTTCTCTCCTGGATGTTGTTGCCTGTGAAATTTTGGGCCTTGAGCATTTACGTATGTAAATCTGGTGATTTCACAATGATATCCTCTTTGTGTAGAATCTAACAGCATCCCCATGATGTCCTCTGGCCCATTCAAACATTGCTTTCTTGGAGTTATAAGAACTGTCAATAACCTAGTCCATGGCTGAAACTAAGCCTTTGTGCATATTTCCCATTCTAATCCTCAACTTTATTATTTTCTCCTCTCCCACCCCCTCTCTTCTTCTCCCTTTATGTAGTCTACATTTAGACTGTAGGCTCCTCAAGGCAGGAATCTGCCCTTCGCTAAGGTTCCTCTATGGTTCTTTCAGTATCTGCAAAGCATGAGCCTTCAATTTACTTAGCAGCCCTGAATGCAAAGGCAGATGGGGACGAGGGGGCCAAGAAGAAATGTTTGCTGCAGCCAGATTTGCTTCTTCTTCTGGCCTCGGGGCACACAGATGATCTTACCTAGCTTTTCAGAGCTTCATAAATCACAGGCCTACATACACAGACAATACAACCAGGAGGTTCAGGTAATTAGGATATTTTCTAAGCACACACCTGTGCTCCCAACAGCTTGTACACCATGAATCACCATTAAGAGGCCAGGAGCTGCCCTCCTCTCTTCCATTTATGGGCTATTTTCTCTCCTGTTTCCCTGCCCACTTAACAATAATGAACAGACAGATCATAAAATATCTTCATGGAAGGGGATATTTGCTGTGTATGGGATTGGCAGATCAGTCTATTTGCAATTCATTTCAACTTCAGATGTGCTCATTCATAAAGCCATTCCATTCCCTTTCCTCAGTAATGGGTGATTTTGTTTGTTTTTTTAATCTGCACCCAAAATTCAAATTTAAAAATGTATTTCATTGCGTAAAAGGTACTTATATATATTTATTGCAATATGTATATTTCTAAACCCATTTAATGCTAAAGCACACATTCTTTGTTCATTTCATACATTTTTCCCCAGCTGGGAATTGCAGTGAAATAGTGTGAAATCTGAAGAAGACTGGTATGCTGATTTGTGAATTAGAGTCTAGGGGTATGTGAATGTAGTCAGGTTGTGTTAAAATGAGGGGCAAACAAAATCTTGTTCCATCTCCAGCTGTTCTGCTGGCTAGTTCCAAAGAACAGACAACAATCTGAATTGGCAAGTAGGGCAAACAAATAACACGTTCCACCTTGAAGCAACACAAGTTTTGTTCTTCAGTGGCTTCAAGCTTCTCACTTTTTACTAGAGCAATGGTGAGCAACTCCCATTCAGCAGGCTTAATTTGGCCCTTCATTGGTCCCTGTTTGGCCTCTGAAGCCTTTCCATACAACCTTCGCCCAACCTCCCCACACCTGGCATCAACTGTGATGGGGGTGGGCCAGGTATGGATGTGGCTACAAAGGAACAATTGGGTGTCTAAAGTGAGCTCCCAAATGCTCCTTTGCAAGTGGGATTCCCTGTTAGCTCCAACCAGCTAACTGGTGTTGACAAGGGAGCCCTATTAGAATTGGTTATGCCAAGGAGTCCACCATTAGGGACGCAGGTGGCGCTGTGGGTTAAAGCCTCAGCGCCTAGGGCTTGCCGATCGAAAGGTCGGCGGTTCGAATCCCTGCGGCGGGGTGCGCTCCCGCTGCTCGGTCCCAGCGCCTGCCAACCTAGCAGTTCGAAAGCACCTCCGGGTGCAAGTAGATAAATAGGGACCGCTTACCAGCGGGAAGGTAAACGGCGTTTCCGTGTGCGGCTCTGGCTCGCCAGAGCAGCGATGTCACGCTGGCCACGTGACCCGGAAGTGTCTCCGGACAGCGCTGGCCCCTGGCCTCTTAAGTGAGATGGGCGCACAACCCCAGAGTCTGTCAAGACTGGCCCGTACGGGCAGGGGTACCTTTACCTTTACCTTAATGTAGCCAAAGGCACTCACAGGTTTGTAGCCAGTGCTAGTCTACTCAGAGTAGGCCCATTTAACAAAAATGACTGACTTAAATCCATGCATTTCAATAGGCCTTGGTTGGAGACAATCCACTTTCTTCATTTGGAGGAAGTTGTTTGAATTCAAACTACTTAATTGCCAAACTGGAAATGCATCCATTTGGAAGAGTTTGGAGCCCAATGAAGCATTTTTCCCTCCGAAGAAGTGGTTTGGATTTTAATCACATGCTCCAACATAGCATTAATGCTCCATTTGGAGGAAACGGCTTGAACCCAAGCTGTTTCTGCCAAAGGGGCTCCGTGGTTACATTGACAGCCTTTGACTGTTGACAGGCGTCAGTCACCTGCTATCATTATATGACCTGTCAAAGATGGCCCATGGGGTGGGGATTAGAGACTTGACCAACCAACAGGATCTAGTTCCTCATCTCTGCATTACAGTGATCAACCAAGTGTTGCAAAATTAGAGGTTGTCAGGATGCAATCTGCAGCCCCCGGCTGGTTGGCCAGGACAGCATAAAGACAAGGAAGTTTCTTACCATCATTTTTTATTTCAATCTTTACAGAGAGAAGCTATAGGACCCACCCTCTTAGATAATTGTGTTGTCCCAAGTGAATCTCCACCCCCGTCTCTCCCACTTCCTCACTGCTCATTCTCATTGTCTCCTTTACAGGAACTGACAAGTGCCCTCTGTCTTTGAGCTCTTTGCTCTCCTACCTTTAAGGCTTGCTGGGTTCCGGGAGATGGAGGGTCTGGAATGCTTTCTAATGACAACGTGTCAGCCGGGTGTTGTTCCGGCTGTCCCACGATTTCCCAGCTTTCCCCCTCATATGCCTCTGAGCTGTGACCTTCCTCAAACCCCTGTTGTAAATCTGTACTGTCTTCCTCTTCGTCCTCCCTGGGAGGGTCAGGATGGGGAGGTGGTCTCCACCGTCCTTCCTCTGCCCAGTCCCTGACAGAGGTGAATGAAATTTTTCATGATTCCCCCCCCCCCCCCCCCGCTCTTTTCTAGGTTCTGGCTACATTTTGCCCACAGCTAAATTCAAAGTTAATTTGGGGTTCCTCCTCAAGTGAAACCTTTGCTGGGTTGGTGGAGATAACAAAGCAAAACAGAATCCCGGAATGTCAAAGTAATAAGAATTCTGTCCTTTCATTCTTCAAGTTGCTAGTCTGACAGCCAATGATGAGTTAATCTGATCGGGTGAAGAATCAGCATGTGGTTGAGTGGAGGAGGATGTGTGGAAAGTCCTGGGTCTTTGAATCCCAAGCAGACTCTGCTTCATAGGCTCTGTTACCTTTATGCTACCCTAAGCAGTTGCCTGGGTTTGTTGTGTGGCTTGATGGTCTCAGAGCATGGATGCTACCAGCAAATATATTCACTGCTCTTAAGGGTTATACAGTGGTACCTTGGGTTACAAACACTTTGGGTTACAAACTCCACTAACCCGGAAGTAGTATCTCGAGCTGAGAACTTTGCCCCAGGATGAGAACGGAAATCGTGTGCTGGCAGAACAGCAGCAGGAAGAGGCCCCATTAGCGAAAGCATGCCTCAGGTTAAGAATGGTTTCGGGTTAAGAACGGACCTCCAGAATGAATTAAGTTCGTAACCCAAGGTACCACTGTACTAGAATGATAAGAAAAGTGTGGTCTCTCAGGTAAGTTGTAGAGTCCCATTTTGGTTTGATGGACTGTATCTAAACTGCAGCTGATCCTTAAGTTTAGCTACAGGTGGTGCTTATAATGTGCACTCAGCTTAACTCATTGGCCCAATCAAAGGCCAAATCCACATTCAGAGGGCCTTGTTTTTTGGTAGCTCCTCAATCTGGGTGGATGCTGTCAACAGGTGCAGCTTTCCCCATGATTGTATTTCCGTACTAGAAAAGGGTTAACCTGTTGAATGCCTGCCTGCTACGCAGCCTTTAAAAGCACAATACCCCTGCTGTCCTGCAATACTAATTCCAAAAGATGCAAATAACTCAAATTTCCTGAGCTGCAAACAGTTCCATGCTGGTAGGTCTTTCTTCAATTGGTCTTAGGCTGGCAATGTTGCAGTCAGTGGAAGGCCAAGCTTGGTTTTTTAGATGATGGGAGGGAGGTTGTCAAAAGAGATTTAAGATTTACCATGACAATGAGCAAGATGCCAACGCCTGAATAAATCCAAGATTAAATTGTTAAAAGGCAACCTGTGTCTTGTAAGAATATATGTTGCGATTATTTGTTATTTATAGTGATATTATCAGAACTAGTCAAACAAGGGCCCTTTTCTTTTGAGCAAAAAGGATTTGAGGGACAACAAGCTTTCTGAGCTCATGGGCATGTTTGCAAACAAGAAAAAAAAACTGTGAACCCCCTACACACTCCACAACCTAAGTTTCAATAGACTTTTTATTTCCAGTGTAGTTTCAGCAGGAAGAGGGAACCCCGCTGGCACAAGGGAAAGCCTTTGTGGGCACCATGTTGGTGACCCTGAACTAATCAAAAGAAGAAAGTTTTATTTGTTCTCAGTATCTCAGAACAACTTGCTCACCTGGATTTTTAGAGCAGATTTCTAGTGACTTAATAATACTAGCTGTCTTCATGGGGGAGTAGGGGTGGGGGTAACGTACCATGCCAAACCACAGTGATATTATTTACAGGGTGCTGTCACTGTAGGAGACACTTGCATTCCACTGAAACCACTCTGGCTTTTCTGAGGCTGTGCTTTCCATATGCTGAACTCAGCAACACCGGTTGTGAGTCTTGTTGCTGGTTAGCAGGTTGTGCATCATAAGCATGGCCGATGAGGACACAGTCACAGGGCTAGCATGACGCCTCTCAGCTTTCAGATACATTAGCCATCAAAGTGAAGGTTTTTACAAAGTGAAGGTTTTTACAAAGCAGAAAGCAACAAGGGAAGAGAACAGATATATGGAACAGAATGCCATTTTATCACAAGAGAGGTAAAGCGAAGCCTGCCATGTCTGTCTGTGTGTGTGCATTACCTAGCAGAGCATTCATCACAACATTCCAATTATTCCATGATCTCATTCGGTGTAATTGAAGAAAGTATTCATAGGGCTCCAGACGTTTGGGAAATGCTCCAGCTTATTTTGTTTGGAGCATAAATCCGCCGAAATGCATATGTTGGAGTAAATCAAATAGCGGGGAATAAGACAGCTTGGCAAATATTTTCTCATAGAAAGACATCACATTATTAAGCAGGATCGCTGAAGTCTTCTCCCTGTACCAAACGTCAAGGAAGCAGGAGGACTTCCAGATGAGGTTTCATTCTCACTAAGAGGACAAGCCTTTTTCTACTCCAGGGCATGGATGGGGTACCCGTGACCCTCCAAAAGAGGGTGAACTCTCCAGTTCTCATCATCCCCAGCCATGTAAGCATGATGGGGAGTCGTGGTCCAGCAATGTCTGGAGAGCTACAGGTTCCCCTGCCAGCTCTGTTCTAGCCTGTTATGGACTGCATGTACGGGGATCACATGTCTGAATACACATCTCTTACGAAAACAGTTCCCTATTGAGCAGAGACGAGCATGTCAGGAAGCTTTGGTTGAAATCCCTCTCCTTTGCAAAGTCGTTTTCTGCACAGAGGCATGGGAAACCTGTTGGATTCCAACTCTAATGAGTCCCAGCAAGCAGGGCCAGTGGTCAGGAAAGATGGGAGGTGTGGTTTAGCAGCACCTGAAGGGCCCCAGTTTCCTGATCC
This sequence comes from Podarcis cretensis, assembly GCF_951804945.1. NCBI lineage: Eukaryota > Metazoa > Chordata > Lepidosauria > Squamata > Lacertidae > Podarcis > Podarcis cretensis. The sequence goes on along the minus strand of NC_137185.1, from coordinate 32,583,471 downwards.
CTGCTATATGGATTGCTATATGGGGAACACCCTCCCATCAGATGTCAAAGCGATAAACAACTACCTGGCATTCAGAAGACATCTTAAGGGAAGTTCAGGGAAGTTTTTAATGTGTGATATTTTAGTGCTTTGTGGTTTTTATGGAAGCTGCCCAGAGTGGCTGGGGAAACCCAGCCAGATGGGCGGGGTACAAATAATAAATTATTATTATTATTATTATTATTATTATTATTATTATTATTACAGAGGAGCATCAGGGATCAGCATCATCACTGCTCTGTCAAGACCCACACTGATTTCCAGAACCTCCTGGTCCTGATCCTTTCCCTCCTTGCTGTTTCTGGCAATCTGCCTACCCTCTGTGCCTTTATTAGCTCTCATGAGAGGTAGTGCAGTGACAAATAAGGTGCAGAAGCTCATTGTGGTATTTTGGGGGGCAAATTATAACTCACTCATTATTCAAATCAGTCTGAGAGTAGATATTATACCTCATAGCACATAACCCCCCCCACAAGAGTTCATAGCCATGCCTTCAAGGAGAGTGTAAAATATGCAGATAGCTGTTGGTGGGTAAGGCTCCTTTATGACAGTGTTCTTGAACCTTGCATCCCTAGTGTTGCTGGACTACAACTCCCATCACCTTCAGCTGGCTTTTAAAATTAATTTTTATTTATTATTTTTTCTACTACAAATTTTTCACACTCATACATTAACCAATGCAACCATACATCAACTATCGCCTTCTCTTCCCACCCCCTTCCATAGTTCATTTTAGTTATCTATTCCTACTGCATATTCTAATTATTCATTATATCTCTGCTTAATTTATGCTGCTGAATTTACTCCAACCCTGCTAACATTTTATCATCCCCAGGTGGCTTAGCCAGTGGTCAGAGATGATAGGAGTTATAATTCAACAATGTATTGGGACCTAAAGTTCAAGAACACTAAGAGATAGATAGATAGATAGATAGATAGATAGATAGATAGATAGATAGATAGACCGACCAACAGACAGACAGACAGATAGATCATGGGTGGCGCAGGGGTCTAAACCACTGAGCCTCTTGGGCTTGCCAATCAGAAGGTCGGCAGTTCAAATCCCCATGACGGGGTGAGCTCCTGTTGCTCTGTCCCAGCTCCTGCCAACCTAGTAGTTGAAAAGCACGCCAAATGTGCAATTAGAGAATAGAAATTGCATTGGTTTTAAAAATGGCACAAATGAGTAATGGCATCAACAAAGCAATCCATTACAGTAAATAACACCAGGATCCACCCTATTTGTGTCACTGGAATTTTTAAAAAACTGTTTCTAATATGGAATTTTTGCTTTTATATGATTCTGAAATGGCTGTAACCCACCCTGCAACCTTTTTTCTGGTGCTTTTTTCTGGGGGTACCCAAGAGTACACAGTATGGGCACCTTTTTTTCTAGAAGAGAAGCAGTGCTGGGACCTAATGGTGAAATGGAGGTAAGAAATTGAACTACTATTACTCCTCCTCTGGCATGTTAGAGGCAGACATAACAGATAAAAAGAAGTTTGCAGTACTGTGGGCCACTTTGAGCTTGAGCACTCCTTTTGTCTGTAAAAAGTTAAAGGGACCCCTGACCATTAGGTCCAGTCGTGGCCGACTCTGGGGTTGTGGCACTCATCTCGCTTTATTGGCCGAGGGAGCCGACGTACAGCTTCTGGGTCATGTGGCCAGCATGACTAAGCCGCTTCTGGCGAACCAGAGCAGTGCACGGAAATGCCGTTTACCTTCCCGCCGGAGCGGTACCTATTTATCTACTTGCACTTTGAGGTGCTTTCGAACTGCTAGGTTGGCAGGAGCAGGGATCGAGCAACGGGAGCTCACCCCATCTCGGGGATTTGAACCGCCGACCTTCTGATCAGAAAGTCCTAGGCTCTGTACACACCTCCTAATAAGGACCCAGAACTTGGAAGAATACTTTCCTTAGCAGAACTGGTAAGTTGAGACAGCCCTAAAATGGGATGAGAGGCCCAGTCCTTTTCATTACTAAGGTGTAATCTTTCTCTTGGGATGCTCTGAGGAGGAAAGAGTTGCTAGACCATACAGACATATGGTTCAAATTTAGCATACAAGCTGATATACCCAAATTATCTTCCTGGTGAGACCCAAAGACTTAAACTTCCATGAGCTCTGCCCACTCACCCCAGATAAGCTCTATCCAGAGGTATCAAAGCCTCCAGAAAACCCAGTTGTGTAACAGAAGACCTGGCTGGTAATGTTAAGGCTTCGCTTCAGTCTCTGCCACCATGTGATGGTGAGAAGGGGCAAAAGAGGAGGGAAGCATGGAGACGGAGTCAGACAGCAAACAAAATTCAGACTAATTATCCCCAGAGCCACCATCTAGGAGCTTTGAAAACAATGGAAAGTCCTTAATCCAGAATGAAAAGCAAACAAGACCCTGGCCATTGTCTCTCTGCTTCCCCTAATCAAGGCTACGGGTCCTGCTCCTGTTTATAATACAAATATTCAATTAAAAATTCCAAAAGACCCCAGTAATTGGTTCTCAGGGGGAGGGGGGTGTTCCTGGCCCCTATCCCACCCCACCTTGCAAAAAGGACAGAATAAAAAGAGCTTTGTTGCTTGGCTCCTGGCAAGTATGTTTCTGCAAAGTAACCTACTATTTAAATGCTGGGAATCTGCCCAGCCAGAAGGAGCGTTGAGACACTCCAGAAGACTGCAGCTGGGTCAGCAACCTGTTTGCGCATATATGTGCACATTAGCCTGACTTTAGTAAGCAAGAGGAATTTCGTCCACCAGAGTGAGCATCGCGCTGTGTTTCATCTCACTTCCCCATTATGAGAATGCCCCTTAATTGGGATGAATCGAGGCAAGCAAAAATGGGGTTGATGATGTGACCAAAGGCCTCTGAGGGCTGTGAGGAGGGAGAAGGCCTTTTTACATGTCAGACAACATGTAAGGATGGTGGTGGTGGTGATGATGCAAAATCCAGCTGGTTAAATCTAGCTTTTTATTCATATTGATGTCAGCAGGAGTGATTTGGGCTGCAGTCATTTGCCCACTTGCCTGGGAGCACATCCCATTTGAACTCAACAGGGCTAATGTCCAAGTAGACATGGATTGCAATTTTAAGCATGTGTTTAAGGCTGCACCTTCAAACATACGTACACCCTGAGGATCATCTAGTCCAACCCCCTGCAGTTCAGTAAAATGCAGCTGTCCCACACGAGGATTGAAACATTTTAAAAATACATTGAATTTTCCATAAGGCTCCCCATCACCATCTAGTGCCACATTGTATATTGCACTTAAAACACACTTAAAACATTTCATATGCAGCTGCATAGCTGAGTTCCTGAGCTATCCATGCACCTTAATATCACTCTCCCTCTCTCCTTCTGAAAGTAGTGGGGATCAAAAGCACTTTGTGTTCTCTTAGTCATGGCCAGGGGTCGGCAAGGTTTACCGGCCATGGGCCGGATCACTCCCACGGAGATCGTCTGTGGGCCAGACTGGCACAGCGCAATGCTGGAAATCGCGTCTGTGCATGTCTGAGGCGCCGGAAATAGCTTCTGCACATGCCCAGACGCTGAAAATCGCGCCTGCGCAGAAGTGATTTTTGGTGTCTAGACATGTGCAGACATGATTTTTTTTTTGGGGGGGGGGTTTCATCAGCTGTACGCCATGATCATTACAATTATAACAAATAAAGGCTTGACATATCTCGCTTTGCATGTCATGAGTCTATCTTATATATTAGTTTCACCTTTTAAGTTGAATTACTGAAATAAATGAACTTTTCCACGATATTCTAATTTTCCGAGTTTCACCTGTATGTGGTGTTAAAAATGGTGCAACCTACAAGGCACCCTATCAGGTTTCAAGCATCACATCAATGTAGGCATAAAAGCAAGGATGGGGAGCCTGTGACTCTTTAGATGCAGCTGAACTACAACTCCCATCATGCCCCACCATTGGCCATGCTGGCTGGGGCATGTGGGAGTTGAAGTTCAACAATGTTAAGAAGGCCATAGGTTCCCCATTCCTGGGTAAAAGGAAAGAAATCTATTAACTGGAGTGGAAGGAAGACAACCCACAGCAGTCCAGTAAGTCTTAAGACATTTCCCAAGAGAGATGGTCTGTGCTTGAATATACATGTAGAAGAATGAAGGGGTGAGATGGATTGCATTCCTCCAAATGACAGAGGGGTGTATGTATGTGTCTCATGACTGAGTATGCGCTGGGCATTTGATAAGAACAGAAGCTTCATTTTACTTCCTTAATCCATTTTGACCTGGATTCATCAGAGAATCATGCAGCCCTCTTTCCATTCCTCTGCAGTTTGGATTCTGAGAAAAGCTACGCTGTTTGTCTTGGTGTTCGATGTGCTGAAATTTTATGTAATTAATTACGTAAGGTGGAATGCAACTAACTTTTATTCAGAGTAGGCCTATCAAAATTAATAGAACTAATTTAGCCATGTTCATTAATTTCAATGGGTCTGCTCTGATTAGGTCTAGTAGTCCACCCACCATTCGTTTCATTATCATTACATTACTGCTCATCATGCAGTCCAATGCAAATAAACACAAAGCAAATTGGTCAGTTCCATATTGTTGTATATAATCTACAGACTGAAAACCACAACACCAGTGAATACCAATCATATCTGCTGGATTGATTTTCATGCCAGACATAAGTGAACAACAGCCATTTTTACCCCCATTTCCATTGCACTGGCAATTCTCAGCCATCCCTGATCATAACTATTCTCCGATTTCTGGCCTACAAAACTAATTTCTGGCCTACAAAACTACTGGTGGGCCAGGCTCCTGATTTTCAGCATCGTATTGGTCTCCTTGGGCATTCATAGGTCCTCCTCTGTCGCAACAGGCAGGGATAGCAAGAAAGCAATCAAGTGAGTGAGGAGCCGGCAGATCCTTCAAGCTGGTAATCATAAGCGTTCCTGACAAATCAACTACCCTTCTTAGGTCCTCCTCTCGGTCCATTGCTAACATCTCCTGGCAGATACTTGCTCATTAAACCAGGAAAAACAATTAGGCTGAAGGGAACCAAGAAGGGGGGGGGGGAGGCAGTTGCTAATGTGGGCACTGACCTGATTTCAAAGAGCAACCTCAACACGAGAGCCAAGGGCTGCGTTTAGAAATGAAGGGGTGGGGGTTGTCTCCTCTTGGACTCCTGATTTCCAGGGCACAAGGGAACAGCATGCATGCAGCATGCATTGGGAAAATGGCTGCTGTTTTCCACAGGTTCCACCATTAGCCTTCATCTGGCGAGTTGGGGCCCACCACCAGGTTGCGGCCTGATCTAAGGTGAATTGCAAAAAGCAGCACAACCACCTTACAAGCACACGTGGCAAAAAATTAAGAAATGCACCTTTGGGTTCTGGGTCCGAAAAAAAGTCAAAAATTATGGGCTCACATCATTCAATCTATCACCATCTTTTGCCTTTGGTCAAAATTAGCAACTTTGGTAGGTGAAACGTTCTGCAAAGCATGCTTAGATTGTATAAATGTTCCTGCTTTTAAAGTCTGCTGTTGCCTTTGTTGCCCCCGCCTGGTGTTTATTTTTTTGGGAACAAGCTCCCCCCCCCCCCCTGCAGATTTTTTTCTCCAATCTGGATTAGTCACATGCATGATCCCACCCAATTAGGGATCACAAAGAACAGGATGGTGTCACAATGCTGAGCAACTAATGAAATTTGGCTACCTAGTGACATTATGGAGGGCTTGTGGGAGGGAGGAAAATTTCACAATTTTATAATAAGCACAAAAATCACTGAAAATATAAATGTGAACTAGAAATTTCTGCCTAACATTCCTTCCATTGTGTGAATATTCATCTCATTTGAATCCTTTTGGATGTCATTGTTTTCCTTGGCTGCTGCTGCTTTTTCGTTCATTGCCCCCCCCCCCTTCTTTTTCCCTTTCTGGATTAGTCAAATAGTTGATCCCACACAAAACAGGCTGATGCTACATAGTCAATTAGATTTGACAGCACAGTGAAGCGAGTGAGAGCAAGTGGGAGTACTTTCATTTTGGTTTATTTCATAACATTTGTACACTGTTTAATTCTTAAAAAACAACAGCACCTGAAAGCAGTTTACAAAAAAGCCCAATAAAATTATCAATAAAGCAACAACAATAATTTAAGACTTTCAGTTGCTAAAATAACAACAGAATAAAAAGAGATCAGAACTCGCATCAACTTTCTAATGGGTAGACCTATCTAAACAAAAGTGGTTTCAGCAGCCACTGTCAAAAATAAAGTGAAGGTGCCTATATGATATCAGTAATGAATACATGAACATCTTTGCAAAAAAAGCAAAAAGTGAGAAACATGAAAAAGTGAGGGGGTTTTTTGTTTTTTTGTTTTGGTAAGCACAGTTGCTGTTTACAAAAAGTGGTGAAATTTTATCTCAGCTCCAGTTGCTCCACAATTTAATCAGAAAGAAAAATTGCAAGGCAAATTTGAAGTCTCCTGTTTTGGTGAAGCTTTCAAGGAATTTCAAGGGCAGCAAAAATAATTTTGAGAAGCCAAGCAACATTTCTGAGTGGGTTGCTGTGCACTATGGATAGGGGACCAGTGGCCCTCCAAATGTAGGTGAACTACAACTCCCATCACCCGCCACCATTGACTATGTTGCCTGGAGCTTATGGGAGCTGGAGTTCAACAACGTCCAGAGGGCTGTAAGTTTCCCATTCTTCCAATAAACCCATTTCTCAGATCCATAGAAAGCATTACTGCATGTATTTTAAGTTGAGCTGTGCTTTGATTTCCAGCTGCATTCGACCAACACCAAGGCCTGCTGGAGCCTATGGGTTGGTGAAGAAACTCTCCCAGGACTAGAGTTGCTGTGGAATTAAACTTACTTTCCAGTGAGTAGTCCTTCTTGCTTCCAAGAAATTCTGAGAAAAGCAGAGACAAGAAAATGGTTTGTAACTTTGTTCTCCCTGGCAAAAGATATATATATATATATATATATATATATATATATATATATATATATATTCTCTCTCTCTCTATCTTTTTTTTTTTTACTTTCAGGAGATTTTATCAGAATATGACATATGGCATGCCAGTTTAACCACAGGAGGTCTGGAGGATGCTGAACCCCAAAAAGTAACATGCTATGTTATGATCCAAAGCACAACACCAGTGACAAAGTGAAAATCTACTCCCTTTTCTCTTCACACACACCCCGTCCCACAGACCCAGGTCTATCATTTGTGGAAAGCTCTTGGCTGGACTCTACATGTCTTACAATGAATTGTTTTCTACTTGTTTACAGTGGCAAGCTTTCAGGCCACCCACAATGTGCTGAACGTTGTTCATACCAGAACCAGAGATATAGCAGAATCCCTTTCCTCAAGTCATCAAGCAATTCGTTATAATCGAGCCAATTGGTTTTGGTTGTGTTCCCCCAGCCCTCACATCTCCTTTCCTATTATATGAATCCTTTCCTCCAACTTGGTCCAAGGAACTTCCTTTGCTTTTCAGACATGTGATTCCCTTGGCAACAGGGCCAGCCCAGCCCTATCATTTGGCAGAGGGAGGCAGCAGATGCTGGGAGTAGGAGTAGCAGGAGATGGAGGACAGAGCTACATGTACCATGTGGTCTGCCTGCTGCCCTCAGCGACAGTAGAGGATCTTGTCCCATTGCCATTGCTGAACTAAGAGTCAACTGCAAGCCCAGTTGTGTGTGTGTTTGTGTGTGTGTGTGTATATATATATATATATATATATATATATATGGAAATGGAGAATGTGGGCATCATCTTGTTGGTGGCCTCAGATAGCAAAATGTATTGGTCTGATCCAACTTGGCAACTTTCACTTGGCATGTTAAATTGAGGGTGGTGCATGCAAAATGGCTTCTGCAAGAGGGCAGCTTTAAAATGCCTTCTTTGGGGAGTGATTTCCATGGTGGAACCTGTTGGTCATCTCACCATGCAGATAATGCCTCAATAAGATTTGCGGTGGAACAAAGGAAATCCACTGATCTGTATGACAATCCATTGTGTATGAATGGTTTGCTCCCTGGAATTTAAAGTCACCTGAGTATGGTATACTATATGAATGTTTGTGCCAGCAACTGACAGATAAAATAGATCCTCAAGGTATGAGCAAGGATGCTAGATGGCCCTGGCCTTCAGATGCAATAGAATTTAGCAACCAATAAATCGTTCCCAGTAGTGATATATGGAAGTGAGAGCTGGACCATAAGGAAGGCTGATCGCTGAAGAATTGATGCTTTTGAATTATGCTTTTGAATTATGGTGCTGGAGGAGACTCTTGAGAGTCCCATGGACTGCAAGAAGATCAAACGTATCCATTCTTAAGGAAATCAGCCCTGAGTGCTCACTGGAAGAACAGATCCTGAAGCTGATGCTCCAGTACTTTGGCCACCTTATGAGATGAGAAGACTTCCTGAAAAAGACTCTGATGTTGGGAAAGATGGAGGGCACAAGGAGAAGGGGACGACAGAGGACGAGATGGTTGGACAGTGTTCTCGAAGCTACAAACATGAGTCTGACCAAACTGCGGGAGGCAGTGGAAGACAGGAGTGCCTGGTGTGCTCTGGTCCATGGGGTCACGAAGAGTCGGACACGACTAAACGACTAAACAACAACAACAAATCTGGCAGTCCAGCCACAGATCCATTGGCATTATTTAGTATTTACACTGGACTTTTTTGGCCAAGTTTCAGCCCCAACTGTTGTCAGGCTGCTGCCAGCAATTCCCATGGCCATTTGCCCAAGAATGTACAAAGACAAGGAAATATTCCCTACTCTCCACTTTTTATTCAGTATGTACAGAGAGAGGCTCTAGAACCCAGCCTCTTGGATAATGGCGTTGTCTCTTCCATTTCCTCATTCATCAATCTCATTGTCTCTCCTACGGGTGCTGGTAAGTGCCCTCTGTTTTTGAGCTCTTTGCTCTCCTACTTTCAAGGCTCGCTGGGTTCTGGGAGTGGGGTGGGGGTCTGGAATGCTTTCTAAAGACACTGTGTTCACCAGCTGTTGCACCCCTGGTGCTTCCTCCTCCTCCTCCTCCTCTTCCTCCTCCTCCTCCTCTCCCATGATTTCCCAGCTTTTCCCTCATCTGCCTCTGAGCCGTGACTTCCCTCCAACCCCGTTGTAATTCTAAACTGTCTTCCTCTTCCTCCTCCCTGGAAGGGTCAAGCTGGGGAGGCTGTCTCCACCATTCCTCCTCTGCCCAGTCCTTGACAACTGCCAACTGCTTTTAGATAGATTGCCTGTTGCCTAGTACTTTCTGAGAAAATCTAAGCAGCACATATCTCTCTGTAGGGATGGGTATAATTGTCTATTTCAGTTACTCTGAGCGTCTTACTTGTCCTGTCTTTAAGTTCACTTTTCCACATTTCCACATCAGTTTGCAGGGCTAAACCTGGCATTCCTCTTCCATTCCAACAAGTCCTTCTAGGCACATGGCTTTTGCCAGTCTGAAATGGGGACACAGGTCCTTGTTGTGAAGGGGGACAGGATCTGTGGGCTTGGATTCTGGAGATACTTTGATTATTAGGCTCAAGAACCCCTGATCTGCTGGGCTTGGACTGTAGCTAAGACTTGGCCATGCTGCTCAGGCCCTGGCCTGCAGAAATCCACCATTCCCTGTTCCGTTGCCACAAGGAAAAAATGGGATTAGTATAGCAATGGGAGGAGTCATTCTGGTTATGCCTGAAGAGGAGTCAGATCTACTGAGTCCTTAGATCTGGTTCTGAACCAGCTTGATGCAAACATGCCTGGATGCACACCACAGCCTCACAATGCATCATAATTTGCCCAGTCTTTCTCCAGAGGGAAATCAAATTAACATTGGCTTTGCATTTCAGTCTTGGTCCGGTACTTTCTCTGCTTTGGGGCGATGGAAAAACAAAACAAAACAAAATGGCAACATGAAGATGGAAACCAGAGAAGGAAGAGCACAGGGCTGTTACAGGCTAGAGCCAAATTTCAAGCTTTTTTTGTGAATTTTCCTAACAAATCCCAGATGGGAGCAATCAGGATGCAGCTAAAATTAGCCAGTTTAATTGAGGCAACTGTAACAAGCCTGGAAAAGTGCAGAGCAATTAAAAAGGCAGGCCACACAAAAGTTTTGTGTGAGCTTCCCCACCAAAACAGCTGAAGCAACATCTGCCACTCAAAGCTGTGTAAAGACGGCATGACAGCAATAATGCAGCATGCATCTTTGTCATTGAACTGGCCTTGGGAAAGGGAAATGAATGAGACATAGGCTGGGTTGGATCATTAATGGATGGAGTTTTGCTGTGCTCACTTTCCCTTGCTGTAGTAGAGACAGGAAACTCTCAAAGCACTTGTTTGGTTAACGTACAACTGAGCATCTGGAGCCAAATTTCTGATTTCAGTTAAAGCAGTTGTATATCCGTTGAGATCATATTTTGGATTCAGATTCTTAGGCAACACTCGTTGAAATTCACTTGAACGGCTGCAGCTGAGAAGCCAGACAAGGCCTGAAGACCCCCTTGAAAGAACTGCAACACTTCCAGATTTAGAGAACGTTGAGAGTAGTGTGTGTGGATTTGCTCTACCAGGCAGCTGTTGAATGGAGAGAGGTTCTGGAGCACTCAAATTTGAATACAACAGAATACAATATAAGAAATAAAATTAACAATAAGAATGCAATTAAAATTCAATATGAATTTTGGATGTAAGGGATGTGCCTCCCCCATCTTCAACTCAAAATCCAGACTTGTTGTAGACCATCTGAATGAAGCTCAAGGACTGCTGCTGGTTCACGGATCTCAGTTTGGGAGCCCTTGATTTATATTAACCTGTAACTGGCATGTGTATTAAGAAAAAAACTCTAGAAGAAAGGTGATTTGTAGATCTAGTGGTTGTCCTGTGCCATATTTTGCAACACTGTATTTATAAGGAAGTTCATTAGATATTTTGAGTTGTATAAAATGCTAGCCATACTCAGAGCAGACCTACTGAAATTAATATACATGGTTAACCTAGGATATTCTGAATAGAAGTTAATTGGATAGAGCCCTTTATGGTCGGCTTTTAATTTATCCTTGTGATAATGCAACACATATGAGTGCATTGCAGATACTTTGGTTATCTTTATTCCTGTGCAATATTTTTCATATTTGTATTAAAATTGCATATTGTTCATTGCATATGTATTTGTAATTATATTTAAAAAATTTTTTCAGTGTATTTATAATTACCTCAGGTAAGAAAATACCAGAAAAACAATACATTTTCCCCATAATTCAAGATGTTTTGCATGCTTCGCTATTAAATGACAACATTTTACTGGAATGTGGGAAATGGGTTATTGAGTGAAAGTGTTTGGTAGCTCTTGAGATTTGATGGTAAACAACACCCTGATTTTTTGCAAGAGAATGGTATATACATAATGTTATGATTATAAATTCATAAATGTCAGTAACAATCACATCAAGAGACTTGCTTTCAATATTTACAGCAGTACTCTGATGAATATTGTGCTTTCCTGATGAAGGATGGAAGTGAGAATGGAATTTAGACTTTGTTTTCTTCGCAAAATCATTTATTCTAGTGCACTTGTGCTGAGACTCCCCGTGGACTTGGATCCAACAAATAGATTGTGTACAACCCTGCTTTGCTTTAGTAAAGGTACAACATCAGGAGCTCTTTGCTTCTCAGCCTGGACTTGATTTGCCTTGATATTTGCTAATCAATGTCATCATATTCTGACATTTTCCACTAGGCCTCTTAGGTAAAGGTAAAGGGACCCCTGACCAATAGGTCCAGTCGTGACCGACTCTGGGGTTGTGGCGCTCATCTCGCTTTATTGGCCGAGGGAGCCGGCGTACAGCTTCTGGGTCATGTGGCCAGCATGACTAAGCCGCTTCTGGCGAACCAGAGCAGCGCATGGAAACGCCGTTTACATTCCCACCTATTTACCATATTTTTCGCTTTATAAGACGCACCAGACGACAAGACACACCTAGTTTTTGGAGGAGGAAAACAAGAAAAAAAATATTCTGAATCTCAGAAGCCAGAACAGCAAAGAGGGATCACTGTGCAGTGAAAGCAGCAATCGCTCTTGCTGTTCTGGCTTCTGAGATAGCTGCGCAGCCTGCATTCGCTCCATAAGATGCACACACATTTCCCCTTACTTTTTGGGAGGGAAAAAGTGAGTCTTATAGAGCAAAAAATACGGTATCTACTTGCACTTTGACGTGCTTCCGAACTGCTAGGTTGGCAGGAGCTAGGACCGAACAACAGGAGCTCACCCCGTTGCGGCCAACCTTCTGATCGGCAAGTCCTAGGCTCTGTGGTTTAACCCACAGCGCCACCCATGTCCCATTACCAGGCCTCTTAAGAATTGCCAATAAATGTCAACATTAGCAAGGGACTGTGATTATTTTCTTTAATGTATTCTTCTCACTGCATTCACAACACAAAATTGTTCTTTGGGACAGAGTGACTGGCTCAACCTGCTGAATGAATCCCCTGAGATGCAGATTTGAGCTTTCCCTATATAAATCCCCTCCCCCCCCCCCGAGTTTAAAAGCAATTGTCTTCCATGCCTTTTTCCTGGCTCCATTAAATTCAGAAAGCAAGTCGTAATCACAGGCCGCTCACTAGTATAGACCAATCAATGCTGCCTTAGCATTGCCACAAAGTGGAATTAATATCCTTCCTTTTAGAAATGTAGACCTTCTAAGATCCATTAGACCTGAGGAGCTCAGTAAATGAAGCTGGTCGTCTCATCAGCCAGTGTGTATTAAGCAGCAAGCCCTTGAAAGGATTAGTCATCTCATGCAAGCTTTGATGGCTTTATAATCCAGCGGGGCTTTTGGTTAAAAAGCAGATTATTTCAAGTGAAAGCCAGCCAGCTCAACTTTGAGATGCTGCCCCTCTGAAATCAGATGACAGGTAGGTAGGATCCCTCCTCAGTCTGGGCTCCTGGTTCTCGGAGTATATCTTACTTGGACACATCTGGGAGGAAAGAATGTGAGGGGGAAAGGTTTCACCTTCAAGTAGATGCAGTAGCTATGCCAAGATGCCTGGCAGGGACTTGGAAGTGTTTACCATGCCTCCCTCACAGTATAAATCTGAAAATGATCCATGCTCTCTGTTCAGGTTCCCTCACCGTCAACATTGTGCTGCTCCTGGCAGTGGGGAGGGGGGGGGTCCCAAGACCCTCTTACTAATTAAAATGAATGTGCATATTCAGTTCTCATGTTTGCCTTTCTCTGGTGGGTCGTATCTCAAGAGGTAAGAGGGAAAGGTGGGATGGAGCTAGATTTATGCTAGGTTCCTATTAAATTTACCAACGTCACTGCTTACTAGAATCGCCACCTCTTTGCATTTCTCCACCAACTAGAAAATGCCTTCCTGGGCCTGACTGATTGATTATTTGTATGCTGCCTTTCCATAGCTGCAACTATGCTCAAGGCGGCTTACAACATGACAAGATTTACATAATGACCAATGTAACAAAAGTCATAAACAATAAATAAAGCACATCAAAAGGTACACAACCAAATGGAAAACAATCTCCACATAAATCATAAAATCTAAAAAAAATACAACATTAATATCAATAACAATTGAAAATGACGTAGATAAAAAATAAAAACAATTTTTAAAAAGGAGCCATCTCTGTTGACAAGAAGAAGAAGAGTTTGGATTTGATATCCCGCTTTATCATTACCCGAAGGAGTCTCAAAGCGGCTAACATTCTTCTTTCCCTTCCTCCCCCACAACAAACACTCTGTGAGGTGAGGAGGGCTGAGAGACTTCAAAGTGTGACTAGCCCAAGGTCACCCAGCAGCTGCATGTGGAGGAGCGGAGACGCGAACCCAGTTCACCAGATTACGAGTCTATTGCTCTAAACCACAACACCACACTGGCTCTCTGCTGAGCAGCAGCAGTCCTTTATGGAGCCCTCTAGGCCCCGCCCCAAGCCAGGTGGAAAGAGGCAGGCAGGACCCTTCAGGCTCAACAGGGAATCCTGATTTAAGGCCTGATTTTAAAGCCTAGTCTTCATGCTGTTTGATCCACAGGCTGAGACGTTTCCTTGGTGCGATTGTCTCAAATCCACTGTAACTAGGGATGTTAGAAGGCATCGTCAACACTCCCCTCTACTTCTTAGGAAAAAACGTTCCTCTTGGTGCAAGCAAGCAAATGCTCAGCAGATGGAAAAGGTCTGGTGTAAACTTGACAGTAGCCATGGATTGTTTTCTTTGAGATTCCACCTCAAAGGCGGTCATAAACTTGTGCCAGACTCTGAGCTGCACTCTTCGATGAGTTATAGCACCCTCCATCAATCAGCTTCTGACAAACTTCATGCTATCTGAACTTCCCCTGCAAAGAGACTCTCTTCCTCTTCCTCATCTGCCAGGGAATGTTTTGATCAAGAAGAGCAAAGGATGGGAAACAAGAAAACACTGGATATTCCATTGGGTAGTGTATCTTTGTAACACTTCAATCATTCCGCTCTTCTAGGTCTCAGTTTGTTTTGGAGAAGTCATGTTGTAGTTACAGTGGAAAGCACAGCTTTGTGCCAGGCTTCTCTTCCAGTAACAATATTTTAAAAGATTCTCCATGCTCTTCTGTTCTATTCATTTTGTTTCAATCAGAGGATATGATGAAACAGGAAGGTGTGGATGTCACACATCAGTTTATATCAACTGAGATCTTCATGGGCTACCTCAGGAAATCAGTTTGCAGCTGAAAGAAATGGCTTGGAGCATCTGTTCTAATATTGTTCTCGATTTCAACTTTATTTTCGTTTGGTAGGGAAATAACCCTATTAAATGTTTATGAAGCTTTGAAATGCAAATACAAGCTTCTATGACATTAGTTTTTGCAATGATGCCATTTCCCCCTTAAACCCAGCACCTGACATGAACCATTTCTCTTGCTCTGGCTGACATGAGGTTGAGAGACAGTGACTGGCCCAAGATTTCCAAGTCTGAGGGGGCCTTCCATAAACTCCTCTCTTGCTTGCCTTTTCCTATGTTTGTCTGGGCTAGTTTTGGGTTTACCCAGTGGCAGTAGTGGCGGCGGCCATTTTAATGCACAAGGGCATTGTGGGAAATTAAAATGGCCACCTACCACAACTGCTACTGGTTAAGTTTATGGCTAGGGACATTGCAGAAATTTGGACTGGTCTGACCAAAAATTACCTAATGTCTGACCAAACAGTTTTTTGTTTGTTTGTCTTGCTATAGACAGGATGCCCATGTGCCCAACTTTAAGTCCAGATAGGCCTGTCTTTGGAGGGCAGTTAGAGAGGGCAGTCCCATCTTTGAAACTCAATTTAAAGATATAGGGTGGAATTCAATGCTGTGCTATTATGACTGTTTTGTCAGCAAAAACATTTCTCCTTTCTCATCTCCTACATGTTGTTCTGGGGGTTCTCCCAAACCTCCAGAGTGGATTTGGGGCAAGTGCCAGGGGGAGGAGAGCGGGAAAGCCCCCTTGCACTTGCAGGAGTCCTTGCACTGGCAAGGACTTGCCACTGCACTGAGCTACCCGGAAGTCTCAGAGTGGTTCACATAAAAAGATCACAGTATGTAGAATAAAAATAAAAGCAATAAAGGTAAAGGGATCCCTGACAATTAAGTCCAGTCGTGAACGACTCTGGGGTTGTGGCGCTCATCTCGCTTTACAGGCCAAGGGAGCTGGTGCTCGTCCGCTTCCGCAGACAGTTTTTCTGGGTCATGTGGCTAGCATGACTAAGCTGCTTCTGGTGAAACCAGAGCAGTGCATGGAAATGCCATTTACCTTCCCGCCGGAGTGGTACCAAATTATCTACTTGCACTGGCATGCTTTCGAACTGCTAGGTTGGCAGGAGCTGGGACCAAACAACGGGAGCTCACCCCATCTTGGAGATTCAAACCACAACCTTTTGATCAGCAAGCCCAAGTGGCACAGTGGTTTAACCCAAAGCGCCACCCACGTCCCTAACCCAATAATACCCCCCCCCAAAAGAGCCAGATTTTAAAAGGGTATAGGCATGCATATAAGTTAGCACATGCAAATTGTATGCAGATCTGTTCTCCCTCAGACCTCTTTATAAGAAATGCATTTCTTCTTTTGGGGATAATGCATTCAGTGGTCACCTCAGCTGTGCTTCAGCCACTTGCAAAGCCCATTTGCTCAGAGACAGTTGCAGCATTGCAGAAAGTAATGCTCATAACACAAATGGAGCTATGGCGCTAGCACATCATGTTCAACTCCCTCTCCCACCCACTCCTTTCTCTCTGCATCCCAGTGGCGTAGTGTGGGTTGTCAGCACCCGGGGCAAGGCAAGTAGTTTGCGCCCCCTAACCCGTGGATTTGCCCTAACCCCAGATGTTGCACCCGGTGTGGCCGGCCCCCCTGCACCCCCCACGCTACGCCACTGCTGCATCCTAAAAACAAACAAATCATAAAACCCTCTTCTACACCTATATCATCTGTCTGCAGCCTGGATTTTCTTTACGTGCTGAAGACCTTCTTAGGGAATTGGCTCGAAAAGAAAGCTGGGTTTGGCCCCCTCCCATTGTCAAAGCCTCCATCTGGGTCATTTAGAGTCAGCCAGCCAGGGATGGAAAAGAAAGCACAGGAAGTGATGTAGAAAAAAAGCACTCCTGCCTGCCAAGAGGTAATAGCAGAGTGTTCCAATTGGCTCACCTTCCTCATGGATCCTCTGCGGTGTCAGGCAGGGAGATGCACCACTGAGCCTCCCCCACACCAATGCACACCCCATGCCTGGCTTGTCTTGCTGTGCTGCTAGGTTGTTCCAGCTAATCCTGCCCACACAGAGGATTAGCAATGGGTTGGCATTCCTTCAGGAGCAGAGAAGGGAAGGCTGCAGACCAGTCAGCATGCAAGGAGTTTTTTTGCTGCGGAGTAGGCCACATCCATGCCTTGCATTTTAAGATGCTTATGCCATGTTATAACAGTTATGGCTCTCCTCCTGCAGCAATCCTGGGAACTGTAGTTTGTTAAGCGTGGTGAGAGTTCCTCTAACCAAGCTACAATTTCCAGAGTTTGCTGGGATTGTTTGATAAACCATGCTGGAAAATGTGGGGATGTTCAGGGTGGTGGGAGAGGTTATATTGTTTATTAATAGCCTTCCTAACTTGCGCTAGCAAGTTCCTTTATGTAGCAGAGTTACATTCCCCTTTTATATGCACAGCAGATAGCTGGTTGCAGGCTCATGTGAGCCTCTCACTATTATACAATTCAATCTGTCTCAGATTGAATTGTACGTTCCTAGGAAATTCCCTTGAATCCCTCTTAAAAGAATAAAGACACGAGAATCTTATTCAAAGTCAATAAAATAAGTTTACTCACATCAGTTCACAGTTGGATTCCTGAAGGCAGACTTAGTTACAAATATGTACATGTGGGTCTACCCCATATGGGGGAATAATCCCAGTGCTTCTGCAGAGCAGTCCTAGCTGGTCAAACAAAGAAGGAAGTCAAAAAGAGAGAGCTGTGCTGTGTGACTCGTCCTTTTGTTACCTGGACAGGTTAGGTCACGCCCACCTTCTATCACATGCAAAAGGAAGGATGCTCCAGCTAGGAGGAACAGGAAGTTTCGACTGGCTGGACCAAACATTCCCTCGCATGTCTTCTCTAGCATTACAAGGAATGTTGTACTTGACTGCCTCTCATGGATCACATCCCACAGAAACTGTAGCTCTGTGAAGGGAATAGCAGTCTCCCAACAACTCCCCGCACTCTTAACTAGCTGCAGCTCCCAGGATGCTTTGGAGGGAAGCCATGGCTGTTTAGGTGGTATAAGAATGCTCTGAATGGATGGTGTAGGTGTGGCCTTGGAGAAAAGCAGCTCAGCATTCTGGCTCAAACTTTTTACAGCTTGAAAGGGAGCATGCAGGGCTGGGGGAGTTTCACAAGAAGTCGCACATGCATGTGCATACACACAGGTGTTTAGTTCTCGGTCCATCTGCCTCAATATTGCAATTTTGCTTCAGAAGAAATATTATGGCAATGAGAGCTGGGTTCAAACTACTCACTTTTTATGTGGATTTTTTGGCAATGTAGAAAGCTTATTTTTATTTTATTTATCGAATTTATATACTGCCCTATACCCAGAGGTCTCAGGGGATTTTGCCAAACAAAGCTGGCACTTTTCTTTTGGAGAAAAAGTGCTTCATTTAAATTGCCATCATTCTCACTTGCCTTCACTTGTCATCACATAGATGGAGCGCCTAGCATGAGGTAGGGATATGATGAAGACCTCTAAGAAATATTGCAAACCTTGTTGACGCTCTTTCCCCTTTCCCTCACATTCCCTCAAACAGAATCCCAAAGCCTCCTCATTTCACTCAAGGATAAACATTCAAAGACTACTCAGCATCCCTGAAATGTAGCCACCTAGCATCTCTTCAAAATGTCCAACCTTATGCTATATCCCATCTGATAGGAACATGGAAAGTTTCCTCATATCATGAGTTCAGCTAGCTAAGCATTGCCTACACAGACCTGTCATGACTCCCCAAGGTTTCTCTCTCAGCCCTACCTGAAGATGCCAGGGATTGTCTGTGGGACCATCTGTGTACAAAGGAGATGCTCTGCCAGTGCGCGATGGCCAATCCCCTGATAGGACAGCATTTGGACTGCTGCCAAGAAGTCAGACTACCCTCTTTGGGATTTTGAGCTGTCTACTTCCTCACCCTCTAGTCCAGGGGTCAGCAAACTTTTTCAGCAGGGAGCTGGTCCACTGTCCCTCAGACCTTGTGGGGGGCCGGACTATATATTTTTTTTTGGGGGGGGGGTGAACGAATTCCTATGCCCCACAAATAACCCAGAGATGCAGTTTAAATAAAAGGACACATTCTACTCATGTAAAAACATACTGATTCCTGGACCTTCCGCGGGCCAGATTTAGAAGGGAATTGGGCCAGATCTGGCCCCCAGGCCTTAGTTTGCCTACGCATGCTCTAGTCTTCCATCTCTGAATGTCTGGAAGGAGGATGAAATGACATCCTCCTAAAAACTGTCAACTTTTCCCTTTTCTTGTGAGGAATCCTATTCGGAATAAGGGAATTTCCCTTAAAAAAAGGGAAACGTTGACAGCTATGGGTTGGGCTCTGCAGAGATAAAGAGCCTGAAAGCCTGTCTGTTGTGGATGCCGTCAGAACACTCAGCTTTGGAAAGTGCTTGTTCATATCAATCAAATCTGCTCCAAGAGAAAACATGGATTCTTAAAGGGGGAAAAAAAATGTGGCTTCACTTTATCAGAATTTTATGACTTCTCTTTTCCCTCTCTCCTTTTCTCTCCCCAAATAAGTTTTCTCTTGGTAGATTAAAAGCTCGTTCTGTCTCCGGAAATGAAGCATTTCTGCCAAGACCTCCGACTGAGAAAATCTGAACAAGATGCATTGTGCCTGCAAGAGATTCAGCTGGTGAACTCCCTGCTAGTGTCTCGGGATGAGATACTCTGAGTGCTCCAGCTGCCCAGCGGGCAGCTTTTTAAACCATCACCAAAACACGTGGGATGGGAATAGCAGAAGGCCATTGGTCAGGCAAGCGCAATGGCTTTTCCACGGAAACATGCCTTTGTGCAGATATGGCTGGGGAGGGAGAATCTTGAGAAAGGTCTGGGAGAGATCCTGTCAGAATTCCTGGAGAACTGCTGCCACTCAATGTATGCCGAGTCCTCTGTTCCTGAATTACTTGTAAAAATTAGTCTAGTCTTAAAACTTTGATTTTTTTTAAATGCAGCAGTTAAGAATACCTAACGCAGCAGTTCTACTTTGGAAGCAAAACCCACAACATTCAGAACTCCAAAATCCAGGGAAGACCTCAGATGAGGGTTTCTGAAGCATCCCCACATGGGGGAAAAACAAGTTTTGTTTGCAGGCTTACAATCTTGGAGAATATGGCCATAAACCAGGGGTGTTGGGGACTTTGTGAGGATTGTTTAAAAGCCAGCTGCCTGGTGTGCTGCTGCTATCACCACAAAAATGGGATTAGGTTTAGGATTATTTAATGTATATATCACTTCTCACTAAAAAAAAAAAAAAAAAAGCAACCAAAGGGGGGGGGATACAATAAAATCACATAAACATCAATAAGGCATTTTTAGCAGTGCAATATTATACAAATGCCCAAATGCCTGGGGATAAATATATTTGCCTAACATGAAAAGGACGACAAGGTTGGTGCCAGGCGGGACACCCAGGGGAGAGCATTGCATAAATGGGAGGCTCCTACAGAGAAGGCTCTCTTCTCTCATCACCAGTCCCCAGACCTGCCTTGGATGTGGCATGCAGAGAAGGACCTTGGATGATGATATCAAGATCCGGGCAGATTTATATGGAAAAGGTGTCCCTTTGGGTACAGTGGTACCTTGTGTTACGGACAGGATCCATTCCGGAGGCCCGTCTGTAATGTGAAAAGCCCGCAACTCGAAGCGCCGCATCTGTGCAGGCGTGCGGTGCGATTTAGTGCTTCTGCGCATGTGCGAGCAGCAAAACCCAGAAGTAACCCATTCCGGTACTTCCAGGTTGCTGCGGGATGCAAGACAAAAACACGCAACCTGAAGTGGACGTAATAATGAGGTATGACTGTATAGTGATTGGGTATATTCCTACTGATGGATGAGATGGTCCATGGAGAATAATTTCTCCAGGGTCTCCTTGACCCTGGAGCCAACCCAAAGACAAAGAGCTGCAGGCAATATGAAATGGCAATCAGTGTTCATGATATGCATGGTTACTCAGCCCACCTCCATCAACCCACAACCATCTTTCAAAGCATTCAAAACTTGTATCACCAGAGATCCTAATGGGCGGGGGGCGGGGCGGGAGAGAGAGACTGCGACAAACCTCTGGGAATGATAAACAACCCTAACCATGCTTCTCCAGAAGGAAATCCCACTGACTTCAATGAGCTAATGTTGTTGAGAACAATGGTTTGGACTGCAAGCCTGCAGCAAAAGTTTCCTCTCATTTTTCAGATAAACAAACAAATAAATAACCTCCCCCCTGAAAAAAATCAATTGAAGTATAACATATAGCTTAAGTGGGAAGCCAAATTGATCCTGGTCCTACCGTGTGCTCTGTGTTGAAAGGAGTTTGTGTGTTTCCAAGTGAGTCACTTGAACATAAATTGTTTTGTGGTGGTGGTTATTCTTCTTGTTTTAATTTCATCAGAACATTCTACCCATCGCACTGAAGTGGATAAGCCAGACACCTTGAGTCGGTCTTCCAAAGGAACGGGTCAGCGCAAGCAGGTTCCACCATAAATCATTTCAGAGGCGACCAAGAGGTAAGGATCGTATTTTCCTCCCCTAAACGAAGAGGCCAGATTGTGTGGCTCAAAAGAAGCGCTGTGTTCTTCAGTTACACACAGCCAGCCAGAATGGCACGGCCCGCTTTGTGAATTTGCCTGTTAATCTCAACTACATGTGACAACCAGACAGAGTTCTGAGCCAGATGGGAAACGTGGAAAATCCATCGCTAGGCTATGTTTTGTTGGTTGATCTATTTCCAAATTGTCTAAAATCCAGTTTCTCACCACTTCTCCTCCCCCACCAACCAGCTCTGAAGCGTAATTGAGACCAGTTCCTGCTAGGGATGGCAAACACAGCTATAGCTGTGGGGTTCCCGTTATAAGGATTTTAAGATGAAATGAGTTCTCCTTGCAGTTATTCCTCAGTCTTGAAACCTTAAACCCACAGATAACCACTGACAATGCTTGATGTGTTCAGATTGGTTTAACAGATTTGCTGTATTTAAATGTCCTGGAGAGGCAGAAAAACCACATTGCAAGCCACTGGTGATCACTTTTGTTGAGAAGCAGCTTGTCTGTTCGATGTTTTGTTCCTGTGTATCAGAATTTCAGAGTGCTTTAGAGTTGGCTTTGGGTGAAATCTGGAGAAAGACACTTAGGCCAGAAGTTGATGTGATGCCACCAAAAAAGGATACCCCACATCCCTTCCTGTTGCCACCCTACCCAGAGCCTATGAGACTGGGTGAGGAAGCTGCCTCAGGCGGCATCCCCCAAGGGGTGGCATCCTGCTCCGCTGCCCAGCTTTTCCGCTGGTCAACTTGGCCCCTAGGGGCAGAAGGAGATTGGTGATAAAGCTCTGCAGAATGCCTCTCTTCCTGCCAAGTCAACAAGATGTTCCACCACCCATGGGGCTGGGGGGGGAGAGAGAGAGAGATTTCCCCCTTCCATCTGGCAGTGTCATAGGGCTTTGCACCATCTTCTCCTGAAGGAAGGAGCCAATGAAAAGTCCTACTGGTGGGTGGCAGCAGGGAACCATAATGTCAACCTTTACAAAACCTTCAACCAACATCATTGTGTCGTGAAGTTTCCTGTCCCTGCAAAGCCTACAGCCAATAATGCCGGCAGGGAGACTCATGAACAGAAATCAGCTCTGTGAGGCTGGGGATAAGAAATCCAATTAAAATTTGCATTTTAATGAGAAATTACTTGATTCACACTTTTCTAACCAATATGCGAATTGAAATGCAATCCTCCTTCAAGATTTGCACATCTCTGAATTTTGTGATTCGGGTCTCCAACCAAACAATGTGTTAAAAACAAAACATGATATGCGGAGAAATTGCTTGTAAATGATGTGTATATTAGTCAAAACTACATACAATGTTGTGTATATCAGGAGAAATTCACTCTAAACTGTTGAATGGATTTTTCATGATTTTTAGTTTTATTGCAAATTCCTGCAGAAATGTGGGGAATCACTTCTTCCAAATGTTGTTGGTGCCTTGTTTCACAACTTCATTAGTGGAGGAGGGAAGATGCAAAAAGGTTGTTGCTGTGGTGGTAGCAGTGTTCGTTCCATAGCATCTAGATCTGTCCTTAGAGTTGTGGGACACCCTTCTCAATACCTGGGTGCTCTATTAGCAACTTTAGTTTTGGCAGCAGTTGAAATGCCTTTAATTATGTTTCTTTTATTTCAGTTGGACCATACACATTGGCCTTAGATTTTGCTTTAGGCCCTAATGTGCTGAGACTTGATGTTGATCTTGATGGTCCATGAGCAGAAAAGCTAATACAGTGGTACCTTGGTTCTCAAATGCCTTGGTACTCAAACGCCCAAAAGTAGGTGTTTCGGTTTTCAAACGTTTTTGGGAAGCCAAACATACGATGCGGTTGTTGGCTATTGTTTCTGGGGCGCCTGCACCATTCAGAAGCTGTGCCTTGGTTTTCAAACATTTCGGAAGTCAAACGGACTTTCAGAATGGATTAAGTTTGGCGCTTTTGTTTTTAGCTATTTATTTGATGCTTTTGTTTTTGAGGCTTTTTCGATTAATTTGTTTTTGTGACTATGTGGAACCCAGTTCAGCTACTGATTGATTGACTGATTGATTGATTGACCGATTGGATTGTGTGACTGTGGAAATGGATAAAAGCCTCCCATCCAAACAATGAGTACCAACAGTGCAGGTAAGGGAAAAAAATTAATTTTTATCATCTACAATACTGTCTTATTTATACAGTACAGTACATTGATTATTGATTTCATTTTATGGATCAATGGTCTCGTTGGATAGTAAAATTCATATTAAATTGCTGTTTTAGGGGTTGTTTTTAAAAGTCTGGAAGGGATTAATCCGTTTTGCATTACTTGCAATGGGAAAGCATGCCTTGGTTTTGGAACACTTTGGTTTTGGAACAGACTTCTGGAATGGATTCAGTTTGAGAACCAAGGTACCACTGTAGTGGGAGGGAATTGGCAAGTGAAAGGCAGCAGCAGCCAAGGGTAGAATTCTACACTCTGTTCTTTCTTCTACTTTCAACCAACACCAAGCCTACTTTATACTAATTTGGTGGCAATCTGCCTTTTAACACAGCTTCTAGCTTGTTGGTCTAGTATTGCAGGGAGGGGAAAACCTGCATCCCCTTCTGATGGTTGTGAACTCCTTCTGCCATCATCCTTGACCCTTAGCCAGACTAGCTTGGGTTGATGGGAATTAGGGTCCAACATCCTCTAGACTAGAGGACCACAGGTGCTATAACCCTGGTCTAGTGCCACCGTTCTCACTTTGGGTCCGGAGGTCTCAGGTTTGGTTTCCAGACAAGACACTTTGGGAAGGTCTCAGTGGTGCAGCACCTTACTCCCACTTTCAACCTCTGGCATCTTCAAAGGACTGAGAAAATCCCCTGCCTGACACCCTGGAAAGCTGCTATTCAGCACTGTTGTTTAGTCGTGTCCAACTCTTCGTGACCCCATGGACTAGAGCACCCCAGACACTCCTGTCTTCCACTGCCTCCCGCAGTTTGGTCAGACTCATGTTTGTAGCTTCAAGAACACTGTCCAACCATCTCGTCCTCTGTCGTCCCCTTCTCCTTGTGCCCTCAATCTTTCCCAACGTCGGGTCTTTTCCAGGGAGTCTTCTCTTCTCATGAGGTGGCCAAAGTATTGGAGCCTCAGCTTCAGGATCTGTCCTTCCAGTGAGCACTCAGGGCTAATTTCCTTAAGAATGGAGAGGTTTGATCTTCTTATAGTCCATGGGACTCTCAAGAGTCTCCTCCAGCACCATAATTCAAAAGCATCAATTCTTCGGTGATCAGCCTTCTTTAGGGTCCAGCTCTCACCTCCATACATCACTATCTAGGCAATGCTGAACTAGATGTGCCAGCAGTCTGACTCAGTATAAGACTACTTCCTCTATTCCTAACATGGGGACCTGCCATTTTCCCATGCCATTAGTCCCTCAAGCAGTGTTATTTACAGAGCATGAATGGAACCCAGAATAGCCTGAAACATCATATCGGAACTACAGTTAACACGAGAGCTGCAACTGAAGACTCTCGGTTTCTCGGGAATGCAATAGGATTATTTCAGCTCCCATAAATCAAGTCCTTTAGAGGTGGAAAACAGCAAGACCCATATCCTGAGCTTATGTTATTTCATCCCCAGAAATTCCAGGCCTGGCTACATCTCACAGTCAATGCCAGACAGCTGACCTTTTTACCCAAAGGTAGCAAGCCAGGCTGATATCTCACTGTCCTCCCAAGAGCGAGCGAGCAAGAGAATCCTTCAGGGGAAATGATATATTGGAACTGACGTCAGGCAACAGTGATGGATGCACCATTAGACACGATAGCAGTAAATCAGGAGTGGAGCAAAAGCATTGCAATCAAGGCATTGCTCACAGTTTCAAGTCAGAGATAAGCCAGACATGAGCAGGCTGGATTTATGTTATTGCAACAGTCGCAGAGCCAAGCACCGCAACCAGGCAGTTAGGATTAACTCCCCTTTCTAAGATTTCCACAAAGTCTTGTTGTCTTCCTGTAAGGGAGACAATGCTGCTCTGACTATTCTGTTGCCTTTCTCGCCCTGATCTGGCCACAGTGATCCATGCGATGGTCACCTCCAGACTTGATTACTGTAACTCGCTCTATGCAGGGCTGCCCTTGAAGCTGACCTAGAAACTCCAGCGGGTGCAGAATGCTGCGGCGAGGGTCCTTACGGGGTCCTTGCCGCAGGACCACATTCATCCAGTGCTTTACCAGCTGCACTGGCTCCTGGTGGAGTACAGGTGCTGGTTTTGACCTTTAAAGCCCTATGCGGCCTAGGACCCTTGTACCTACAGGACCGCCTCTCCTGGTATGCCCCACGGAGGACCTTAAGGTCCACAAATAACAACACTTTGGAGGTTCCAAGCCACAAGGTCGTTAGATTGGTCTTAACTAGGACCAGGGCCTTTTCAGTACTGGCCCCGACTTGGTGGAACACTCTGTCACAAGAGACCAGGGCCCTGCAGGATTTGAAATCTTTCCACAGGGCCTGCAAGATGGAGCTCTTCCACCTGGCCTTTGGTTTGGACTCAGTCTGACCCTTATGTTTCCTTCCCCTTATGGTTTTGATTTATGGGCTACTGCTAAAATGAGGCCGCATTTTAAATTGTATTTTAACCTGTATTCTAACCCGTATTTTAATTAACTGTTTTTTCTTCTTCTTTTACGTTTTATTGTAATTTTTTTTGGTGTTAGCCACCCTGAGCCCGGTTCTGGCCAGGGAGGGTGGGTGTAATTTTTTTTATTATTATTAACATCATTATTATTATTGTTGTTGTTGTTATTGTTATTGTTATTGTTATTGTTATTAGGAAGCCTGTTTGTTGCTGCAAATAATCCCCCTTTTGTCCCTTTCTGCTTTTGAGGCCATCCCCTCAACTGAAAGAATGTTTATCTAGGTATGATGGACAAGTAGGTTCCTTTCATTCCATCCTCTGATTGTTCTATATGGGTTCAGTCTACGCTGCGTTTTGCTCCTCCTGAAACCTGATTTAGGTTCTAGGAGACTTTTGGAACTTCATTCCAGAATGAGAGCATGCACAATCTGAGACACTTTTCTGTCTCTGTGCATTTTCTCCTTCTGTGTTTCTGATGTGCACTGAAGTTTGGTTGAAAAGGCTGTTGTGGTGCAGTAAACGACTGCTTTGCTGATGGAGACACATTCCTATGTGAACTGGTAAAACACAGCACAAAATGAATATTGATGCAATTACATGTAGATTGTTTTATGTGGCGTATTAGCTACATCGGGGATGTGGTGGCAGTAGTAGGGCCCAAATGAACTGAAGGAACTAAAAGTTGCAGCAAACTGGTATGTTTGCTGACCAATGCACAATCTGCATTAGACTGAAGGTGACTGTTTCAAACATAGGAATGACTACCCTGGTCGATCATAGTCGGAGTCCCCATGTTGGAAATTTCAGATGGATGCCAATTACTCCTCAATCAGGTAATGTACCCAGTGTGCACAATACCATTGAATGGGGCAGAGCTAACTCCATGTGCTCCTGGTTACCTCTTTGCATGTTTAGGCTGCCCCTGAGGAGGACTAGAGTAATCTGGAACTATAAAATCTGTGAGGAATTCAACTGCGGAGAGCCAGCATGGTATAACTGGGTAGAGTATTGGGCTAGGACGAGAAAGACTGAGGATCAAATCCCCACTCAGCTAAGAAGCTCACTGGGTGACCTTGGGCCAGTCGCCCATCAGTAATATCAATTTGGAATGAAAGAGGTGGACCCTGAGAGAACATACAACTGAACAAAGAAATTTACAATCAGTTTAACAAGAGGCAACAGGTGGATGGAAAGAATGAGGAAAGGTATTTAGGAGCGGGAATGCAAGCAAATGACACAGTTGGTGCCACCTGCTGAACAACTGTCTAGTCATTTTGCAGCCATTGTGGGGCTAAGGTTTTACAAGAGAGTACTTAAAGGAAGAGAAGGTCGCTTGGGACTCATATGTTTCACTGGGAAACAATGCAAAACAGCATTTGTCCAATTGTGCTGGATCTGGTAAGAAGAGTGTGGGCAGGTTTATAACCTTCCTACTGCCCAAGCTCAGAAAAAGAAAAAGAAGGATGGAAGGAACCATAGAGCTGGGAAAACTGCAGGAAAAGATCTGGCTCTTAATACGGCTAAGACCAAGGAATTGGTGGTGGATTACAGGAAAAAAAAGGCGGACATTCAGCCCTTGTATATCAAAGGGGAACGGGTGGAGAGGGTGGCGGAATTCAGGTTTTTGGGAGTGACTATCGATCAGGGCATGACTTGGAGCGCAAATACCACTGCTCTGGTGAAGAAGGCCCAGCAGAGAATTTATTTCCTCAGACTTTTAAAGAAGAACAATCTGAGTGAGAGACTGCTGGTGTCCTTCTACCGAGGCTCCATAGAGAGCATTCTCACATACTGTATTTGTGCCTGGTTCTCCAGTTGTACAGCTAGGAAGAGGAAGGTGCTCCAGAAGGTCATAACCACAGCCCAAAGGATTATTGGTCATCCTCTCCCATCTTTGGAAGAACTGTACGGTTCCCGTTGTCTTAGGAAAGCAAACAACATCCTGCAGGATGCATCTCACCCGGGATACAGTCTGTTTGCACTACTGCCTTCTGGCAGGAGATATAGAAACATCAAGTCAAGGACAAATAGACTGAAAAATAGTTTCTATCCAAGAGCTGTGGCCTTTTTAAATGCTGTAACTCGATAGTGTGACCTGGGAGTTTGATGGGTGTGGGTGTGGGTGTGGCTGGAATGTGGTTTGTTTGGTTGTTGTTGTTGTTTTGCTTTTGTTGTTTTTAAGGGATGGCATCCAATTTCGTTGCACTTGTGCAATGTTGCACTTGTGTAATGACAATAAAGAATCTATCTATCTATCTATCTAAAAGATAACCCATGTAATCAAGATGTTGGAGCACTTTCCATATACTGAAAAGTTAACAGTATTTTTCCCCTGCAGGGAGGGACCTACAGAGTGTCATCCCCAGCCCAATGACCTTCTGCCTCTTTTGGAAGAGATGACACATCCAACTTTCTTGCCTGAATACGAAACTAGAGTTCTCTTGGTATCTATATTTACTACAAAAATCATTCTTGCCTGAGACTGTGCATTCAAAATACGTGTGTCTCTGAGTTATTTTTTTTTTTAAAAAAAACAACAACACAAAAAAACCACAACCTACACATTCCAAAAAAAGTACTCGTAGAGATCTCCTGGAAAGGACCATGGGGTCAATGGTAGAACACAGAAGGTTCTAGGTTTAATCCCTTGCATCTCCATCAAAACAAAACAAAACGCAAATCTCTCAGTCCTACAAGAGACTGAAACTTTGGACTTTTGCATACAACTCCTGCGGTCTACCACAGAGCTACAGTCTATTTCCCAAGAAGGCAGTGCCATGCACTGTTTCCTGTATGTGTGCTTTGACTCAAAGTATAACATTCCATCAACTGGCCCATACCAGCTCTGAATCACACTTCTTCAGTGTCCTTTATTTTTTATTTTTTATAATTTTTATTAAAGATTTTTTAAATACAACAAACAAAATAAAACATACAGAAATGTCATGTGTCATAACATATTTTCTGATCCTTCTTGGACTTCCTCACATCTCCCGCGCCTACGTTCCAAATTTATAAAAATTAAACCAGCAATTTCTCACCTTATCCCCACCTTAAAATCCCTTTTTACAATGTTATATCTTAAATTTTAGATATGTTTATTTCCTCTTCAGTGCATTAAAATTAACCCAATAATTATCTAAAAATTTAGTTTTTTCATAAATTTAACTTATCTTCATAATTCACTTCATTTGTTTCCATGGTGCCCAATTGTTAATGATCAAACATCCTGCTTAACATTCATACAATTTACAATACTTTTGCAAATAAATCTTAAATTTTCTCCAATCTTCTTCCACTGTCTCCTCTCCCAGGTCTCGGATTCTGCCCGTCATCTCGGCCAGTTCCATATAGTCCATCAGTTGCATCTGCCATTCTTCCAGTGTGGGTAGATCTTGAGTTTTCCAATGCTTGGCAACCAGTATCCTTGCTGCTGTTGTTACATACATAAAAAATGTTCGATCCTTCTTTAGTACCCCTTGGCCAACAATACCCAAAAGGAAGGCCTCTGGTTTCTTAAGGAAGGTATACTTAAATACCTTTTTCAGCTCATTATATATCATTTCCCAGAAAGCCTTCACTTTAGGGCAAGTCCACCAAAGGTGAAAGAACGTTCCTTCATTTTCCTTACATTTCCAACACTTATTATCAGACAAGTGGTATATTTTTGCAAGTTTGACTGGGGTCATGTACCATCTGTATATCATTTTCATTACATTTTCTTTCAAAGCATTACATGCAGTGAAATTCAGCCCAGTAGTCCACAATTTTACCCAGTCCTCAAACATAATATTGTACCCAATGTCCTGTGCCCACTTTATCATAGCCGATTTAACCATTTCATCTTGTGTGTTCCATTTTAACAGCAAGTTATACATTCTTGAAAGTACCTTAGTCTTAGGCTCTAACAGTTCCGTTTCTAACTTCGATTTTTCCACCTGGAATCCTAGCTTTTTATCAAGTTTAAAAACTTCTTTAATCTGAGCATAATGTAACCAATCTCGCACTTTGTCTTTCATTTTCTCCTGACTCTGCAATTTCCAGTTGTCTCCATCTTTTTCTAATATTTCCCAATATTTCGGCCATTTGGCCTCCATATTGAGTCTTTTTTGGGCCTTAGCTTCCAATGGTGAAAGCCACCTTGGAGTTTTGTTTTCCAATAAGTCTTTGTATTTTGTCCAGACATTAAACAATGCTTTTCTGACAATATGGTTCTTGAAATTCCTATTAATCTTAACCTTGTCATACCATAAATATGCATGCCAACCAAACGCATTATCAAAACCTTCCAAATCCAATACATCAGTATTCTCAAGAAGCAGCCAATCTTTTAACCAGCAGAGAGCTGCTGATTCATAATACAGCCTTAAGTCTGGCAGGGCAAAGCCCCCTCTTTCTTTTGCATCAGTTAATATCTTAAACTTAATTCTGGGCTTTTTGCCCTGCCAGACAAATTTGAAAATATCTCTCTGCCACTTCCGGAAACACTCTGTTTTGTCCACAATCTGCAATGTTTGAAATAAAAACAGCATTTTTGGCAATACATTCATCTTTACAGCAGCAATTCGGCCTAACAAGGAAAGTTTCAATCTTGTCCAAGTTTCTAAGTCTCTCTTAATTTCAACCCAACATTTCTCATAATTATCTTTAAATAGACTCAGATTTTTTGCTGTTATGTTCACCCCTAGGTATTTTACTTTTTTGACCACATTTAACTCTGTCTCTTTCTGAAACCGTTCTGACTCTGTAACTGTCAAAATTTTTCCCAACACCTTAGTTTTCTGCTTGTTTAATTTGAATCCCGCTACCCGACCAAACTCTTGAATCAATTGTAGTACTTTTTTCGTACTAGATTCTGGCTCCTGTAGAGTCAAAACTAGGTCATCTGCAAACGCTTTAAGTTTATATTGTTTCTCTCCGACCTCAATCCCTTTAACCAACCGGTCCCCTCTAATCATGTTCAAGAGCACCTCCAAGACCGAAATAAATAACAATGGGGAAATAGGGCAGCCTTGTCTTGTTCCTTTTTTAATTTTGAACTCTTCTGTAATCACATTGTTTACTATCAGTTTAGCCTTTTGTTCTGAATAAATTGCATCTATCCCATTTCCAAAACCCCGTCCCACTCCCATCCCTTCCAAATTTTCCTTCATAAATTTCCAAGAAATATTATCAAAGGCCTTCTCCGCATCGATGAAAATTAACACTGCTTTTGTGTTGATATTTGTTTGCAATAGTTCCAAAATATCAATAATGTTCCTTGTATTAGCAAACAAATGTCTACCTGGGAGAAAGCCTGCCTGGTCCTTGTGAATTACTTGGTTCAAAACTTTTTTAAATCTACTTGCTAAAATGTCTGCAAATATTTTGTAATCCACGTTTAAAAGAGAGATGGGGCGGTAGTTCTTAAGTTGAGTCTTTTCAGTTTCCAATTTTGGTATCAATGTGATAAACGCTTCTTTCCACGATTCCGGCGCCTTCTTCCCCTCCAGAATTTCATTGCAAACCTCCAACAATGGTTGTATCAAATAGTCTTTTAATGTCTTATAGTACTTGGAGGTGAGCCCATCTGGCCCTGGGGATTTACCCAGTTGCGTGTTCTGGATGGCTTGTTCAATCTCTTGTCGTGTTATTTTAGAGTTCAGGATTACTCTATTTTCCTGTGATAATTTTGATAGTCCATTTTTTTTTCAAAAATTGTTTTATCTCCATTTCATCTTGTGGCCCTTGAGTATATAATTTTTTAAAATATCTCTGGAAGCATTTTCTGATATCCACAGGGTTCTGAATATTTCTTCCTTCAACCTCTAAATTTGTAACAGTATTTAATTTTTGTCTCTTCTTCAACTGCCATGCTAGCAGTTTTCCACATTTGTTTGCCGATTCAAATGTTCTTTGTTTCATTAATTTAACTTTCCACTCTATTTCCTGATTTATCAATTTGGAATATTGTGCTTGATAGAGTTTAATTTCTCTCAGAATCGGCTGTGACTTCGGATTTAATCTTAACTTCTTCTCAAATTCTTTAATTTTCTTCAGAATCTTATCTTTTTTCTCATTTTGTGTCCTTTTCTTTACAGCATTCTGTTGTATCAAGAACCCCCTCATCACCGCCTTACTTGCGTCCCAGATAATTCTTTTTTCCACTGTAGTATTCAAATTTATCTCAAAATAATCCTTCAGGACTTTTTGGGCCTTCTTGGTTATCTCCTGATCTCTGAACAAATTGTCATTCATCTTCCATCTAAAGGAGCCGGTTGGTAGTAGTGTCATAACCATCTTTACAGCATTATGGTCGGAGCAGGTCTTTGGGCAGATTTCCACCTTTCTGGTCTTAGGTGCCAGACCTCTAGATATCCATATTTGGTCAATTCTCGTCCATGTCAGTTGGGCTTCAGAAAAGAATGTTCCTTCTCTTCCCAAGGGGTTGTTTGTCCTCCAGATGTCAATCAAGTCCATATTGTCAGTCAGTTCAAAAAAGGTCTTAGGTAGTCTGCCATCTTTTGTAACATTTTAATTATGTGACTTATCCATGTTGGTTGATACCACGCCGTTCATATCTCCCATCATAATGATGTTGTCATAGTCCAGATAGCCCAGAACGCTCTCATGCAACTTCTTGTAAAATTCCGATTTCCCCTCATTTGGTGCGTAAATTCCTAATATCAAAAACTTCTCTCCTTGGTATTGTATCTCGATTGCCAAAATTCTTCCTTGCTCATCTTTGAATAAAAATTTAGGTGACAGGCTCTCTTTTACATAGATCACCACTCCTCTTTTCTTAACTCGATCCGAAGAAATAAATTCTTGGCCTAATCTTTTATTTATTAGCACTTTTCTGTGGAGCCTAGTCACATGTGTTTCTTGCAAACAAATAATGTCCAATTGTTCTTTTTTCAATATATGAAATAGTTTCCTCCTTTTTTCCGGGGAATTGCACCCATTAATATTCCAACTCAACAGTTGCAGAGACATCCTAAACAATTCTGTTATTTCTCTAGGGGTGGTATCTTTTTCTCTGAGTCTCCAGGTTCCAAGGGTAGAAGTACAGCAGATGCTCCAGGCCCAAATGGTGTTTCAATTCCTTTCTGAAGGTCCTCTCCGTAGGCAATCAAGAATTTATCTCTGTCTTCAATTGTTTTAATTTTGACTTTCTTCCCTCTGAAGGTAAAGGATAATCCCTGAGGAAATTCCCACCTAAAGATGATTGAGTTGCTTCTTAACAATCTGGTCAATTCAAGATAGGCGGATCTAAGGTCCAGCAGTTGTTTCGGGATGTCTTTATAAATTTCAGCTCTTTTATCCAAAATGTCCAATGACTTTTCGTAGTGTTGGCCCAATATCTTGTCCCTTTGCTCCTTCGATCTCAAAGTTATCAAACAGTCTCTGGGCTTATCCTTCTTTGCAAATTTTCCAAGTCTGAAAGCCGACACAATTTTTCTTCCTTTTCTTCCTGGATAGGCCAGAACTTGGAAAATTCTTTGGTCAGGAACTCAGCTTGGTTTCCTTCTTCAACTTCTGGTATTGACCTTAACCTTAAATTGTTTTCCCGATTCCGCAATTCTATCATAGACAAATACATCTGTTGCTCTCCAACTTGTTTATAGAATGGTTTTACCTCTTGTTCTAAATTTTCAACCTTTTGGCTAGTGGCCTCAGCCAGTTTACGATTCTCTACAGTGGCCTCAGTTAACTGCCCAATTGCTTGTGCGTTCTGTGCCACCTGTCCAGTTATTTTATTTAGACTAGCTGTATTTTGGTCTATTTTAGCTGTTTGTTCATCCGCTTTCTTATCCAGAGATTCTACTTTTTTATCCAGAGACTCCAATTTTTCATAAATTTTCTCTAAAATTGAAGCAGTTGTTCCTGAGGCCATATCTTCCAACTGTAACTGCTCAGTTTCTTCTTCCCCTGCCAACGGCAGAGTAGACACAATTTCTTCTTCCCCCGCTGACGGCAGAGTAGGTACAGATGATCTACATGTCTGTAAGGCTGAGGTTTGGGACGCAGGTGGCGCTGTGGGTTAAAGCCTCAGCGCCTAGGGCTTGCCGATCGAAAGGTCGGCGGTTCGAATCCCTGCGGCGGGGTGCGCTCCCGCTGCTCGGTTCCAGCGCCTGCCAACCTAGCAGTTCGAAAGCACCTCCAGGTGCAAGTAGATAAATAGGGACCGCTTACCAGCGGGAAGGTAAACGGCATTTCCGTGTGCGGCTCTGGCTCTGGTTCTGGCCAGAGCAGCGATGTCACGCTGGCCACGTGACCCGGAAGTGTCTCCGGACAGCGCTGGCCCCTGGCCTCTTAAGTGAGATGGGCGCACAACCCCAGAGTCTGTCAAGACTGGCCCGTACGGGCAGGGGTACCTTTACCTTTACCTTTAAGGCTGAGGTTAAAGTTGTTTGTCTAGTTCTTGCTCCTCTTTTTCTTGTGCCACTCATTCCAATTTTATCTGGGAGCCAAGGTCAAACTGAGTTGTTCCCATGAGAATGTAACAGCCCAAGAGCAAACAGTCAAATAGGAGGAAAGGAAAGAGAAAGTAAAATAATGTCACTGCTGTAAATCCAAATTCCTCTAGAGGGAGCTTAGAATGTTTTGAGGGAAGAAGTCCATTCAAATAAAATCAATTAAGTCCAGTTTAATGTCCACAGACCTTCAATAGCTAATGTTTAGCAGAGTTGGTGTTAAAAGCATAACATTGTTTCTGACAAGTGCCAACTGGTGTTTCAAAATAGCAAGTCCAAAGTAACAAGTCCAAATAAGCTCAGATTGTTGCAAATCCAAATACACAATAGCCAAGTCTGCAAGCTGACAGTTCTACTGTTCAGGCAGCCCTATTGCCTGGGCTTCTCAGTTAAGATTTTGTAATTCCCAAAAAAGAAGATTGACACAGTCCACTTAAAAGAATAAGTCCAATAAATAAATTAGATCCTTACTTTGCCCAGAAACAGCTTCAGAAAATGCTCAGATCAAAATAACTTAAAAGCCTCTTCAATGGCTCCACGCCTCCAGCTCTTTTGCTTTGAAGTTTAAATAGCAGCGGAAGACGGACTTCCTTTTAACGTCTCTCCGCTTTCAGCAGAATTTCCAATAATTTAGACTCCAATCGTAAAAAATCCCTTCTTACTCACGGGTTGTTGCTTTTCGGTTCCCAGTATTTTAAGGAAGAAAGGTCAGCGCTCACCGACAGCAGCTGCGTGGCTTCACTCTCCAGAGTAGCGATCGACTCACAGCGCCGCGACCCCCTCCACGATCCGAGGCTCCTTACGGGGTCTCTTCAACATTTCCAGGGTTGCTCTTGGCACCCGCCGAGTCCCACGTCCCCAGGCTTTTGCTGCCTGGGGTTTTCCAGCACGGGTCTCCACTTTGCCGTAGCGGACGACCCGATTCTGGAGAGCTTCCTTCTCACAGCGCGAGAAGGACCGCCATTGTCGTTCGCGCCGCCTCCGGAAGTCCAGTGTCCTTTAATTTTCTGGCCAATTCCTCTTGGCATTGGTGACGCCCACCAAATTGGCCAGAGTTGCCAATTTTAGAAGGCTCATGGTGAATCAGAGTCTTGTTCCTGTTTCGTGTGATGGAAATGAAAACCTTAGTATGAGATTCTCCTCATTTCATGTTTGAAGGAATGCTGATCTCTAACCCATTACCTCACGGTCTCCAGAAGCACTGATACTGGACAGGTAGGAAACACTCACAAGGTGTCAGCTTCAGTTTGTGGTGAGTTCATGGGCAAGACTTTCTCCATGGGCTCATGTCCCTCAGCTAGTCTACCTCCTCACCACCAGCTAATCCTGTCATTCCTCACCCCTCTCAGCATTGCTGCTACCTGCTTGGTTGCCAGTCAGAGAGCCAATGTCACAGGGGCATCTACTGCTCCTCTTTCTCATCACTACCACAGTCTGGTCCACAATGGAAGGGTGCAGGTTGAGAAGCAGGTCCAGAGGGCTCATATCAGTGAAGTCTCCTGCTGGGATGGAGCTCTTTGGAAAATGCTCAACTATGCTGAACTCTCAATGCCTGTCCTGCAGCTACAATAATAAATAATAATAATAAATTTTATTTATATCCCGCCCTCCCCAGCCGAAGCTGGGCTCAGGGCGGCTAACAACAATCAAAATAATTCAACGATTCTAAAAACATTTCATTATAAAAATTAATTAAAATCAAATTGATGGCAACCATTAAGCAAAATTCTGTGCAGATTGCCAGAGGAGGGAGGGGGGGTCAGGCTGCGCCCTGACCAAAGGCCTGGTGGAACAGCTCTGTCTTGCAGGCCCTGCGGAAGGATGTCAAGTCCCGCAGGGCCCTAGTCTCTTGTGACAGAGCATTCCACCAGACTGGAGCCGCGGCCGAGAAGGTCCTGGCTCTAGTTGAGGCCAGCCTAACCTCTCTGTGGCCTGGGATCTTCAAGATGTTTTTATTTGCAGACCGTAAGTTCCTCTGTGGGACATACCATAGGTGGTCCCGTAGGTACGAGGGTCATAGGCCGTATAGGGCTTTAAAGGTTAAATCCAGCACCTTAAGCCTGATCCTGTACTCCACCGGGAGCCAGTGCAGCTCGTATAGTACCGGATGAATGTGACCTCACAGCGAAGACCCCATAAGGAGTCTCGCCGCGGCATTCTGCACCCGCTGGAGTTTCTGGGTCAGTCTCAAGGGTAGCCCCACATAGAGCGAGTTACAATAATCCAGTTCAATAAACCTTAGTTCAATGCTATAAGTTTGGATGGAGAACTTTTTTTCTGCAGAAGGACCACATTCCTTTGAGAGGAACCTTCTT
This sequence comes from Podarcis cretensis, assembly GCF_951804945.1. NCBI lineage: Eukaryota > Metazoa > Chordata > Lepidosauria > Squamata > Lacertidae > Podarcis > Podarcis cretensis. Next base: position 32,546,788 of record NC_137185.1, on the reverse strand, counting down.
GGGGGGGGGCACATGCCAGACATGGGTGTGGCCAGAGGCAGAAGTGGGTGGATCTATGGATGTAGCTCTTTGTATATTCCAGCAACACAAAAGTCAGAGTTGGTTTACATCGACCCACACAAATGCATCTCTCCTTCGGCGCATGCAAGAACCACAATCCCAATTCAAGGACACATTCCAATCAGGCAAATGCACTCAAGGAGAGGGTGATGAGAGGCCAGGGTCAGGTGTGCCCTGGGCAAAGGTGTGTGGCCTGTTGAAGGCATGGCCTATTGAGAATCCCAGGGGCAGGAGAGCAGGATTTAGAGGGCTACACTCAGCCCCCTGGCCTGTGGTTGGCCCCCCACTTAAAAGAGGTGCCATTTCATGCCAGATGGCAGGAACCATACTTGCCAGCAAACCAGCAGCCTGCCCCTTACGGCAGTTGATAGCAATCTTATTTCAATTATTCTTCGGAGGCTCTTTGTGAGCAAGAGAGTTTATTTACTGTGAAATCTCTCAAAGTGTCTTTCCAAAAACACTGCCAAGAACTCGGGGCAGGGGGAGAGAGAGAATCAAAGCTTTCATTCCCGAGAGATGGAATAGGAGAGAGTAGTCAGCCAATCAAGTGCCCGTTCCTGCTGCACAGAGCCTGCAAGCTGTCCTGGGCTCTGTTTATTTTACATTGACTCAGCGGTGTAGTTAGGTTAGCCGCAGCTTACTCAGTGCAGGCAGCGTGACCATGCAGCTTCCCTCCCCGCTCTCCGGGTGCTGCAATAGTTCTCTCTCTGACCTGACACGCTCCTTACCCACAAATACACCTTCTCATGCCACAATCCCTAAAATGGCCTGTGCAGAAATCGTACGGCGGAAGCCAAAGGACGATGGTGGCTCCGCTGCCAAGCTAAACAATTCAACAATTAATCCAGAATGCGGGAGCTAGACTGGTGACTGGGAGTGGCCGCCAAGACCATATAACACCGGTCCTGAGAGATCTTCATTGGCTCCCAGTATGTTTCCGAGCACAATTCAAAGTGTCAATGCTGACCTTAAAAGCCCTAAACGGCCTCGGTCCAGTATACCTGAAGGAGTGTCTCCACCCCCATTATCCAGCCCGGACACTGAGGTCCAGCACTGAGGGCCTTCTGGCAGTTCCCTCTCTGCGAGAAACAAGGTTACAGGGAACCAGGCAGAGGGCCTTCTCAGTAGTGACGCCTGCCCTGTGGAACGCCCTCTCAGCAGATGTCAAGGCAATAAACTATTTTACTTTTAAAAGACAACTGAAGGCCCTCTGTTTAGGGAAGTTTTTAATGTTTGACGCTGTATTGGCCACCCAGAGTGGCTGGGGAAACCCAGCCAGATGGGTGGGGTATAAATAAATTATTATTATTATTATTATTATTATTATTATTATTAAGTTGTTTGAAGCTGTGCTCTCCTATAAAACCTGATGTCCAGTAGACCCAAATTCCTGGCTTTGGGAGTTACTGTTAATAATGTTCACAACGGAAGCCTTGCCATGTGCTAGGGATGTGGAACCTGTGGCCCTCCAGAAATTGTCAGTCTACAATGCTTATCAGCTCCAGCCAATATGGCCAGTGGACAAGGATGATGGGATTTGTGGTACAATAGTATCTGGAGGGAAATCACTGACTATCCCTGTCTCCCACGCTTTAAAGCTGATGGTAGTTGTGTAGAGTAAAGCACTTTGTATAAGGAATTTTTTTTCTTGGCACATGTCTAAATGAGACGAGGTTGGTCCATCAATAGCCCCACCATCCCATGGACACAGAATAACATAGAGCTGGATCTGTCTCTAGCCAGATCCCCGCCTCTGCTGCCACCATTCACTGCATACCAGCAACGGGAGTCCATTCTCCTTGGAGGTAGACGGAGACTGATCTCATGTTTCCGCAAAGGGTCATTGCTCACCTCCTCCTGAGAGGTGTTTGTTGTAACCCACTCTCGAAAGTTCTCAGGCCAAGGGAGAAATGTGAGTTCCATGGGAAAATTCCATACAGGAGTGCTGCAACACCATTCATAAGCACAATGGTTGTAATGGATGCAGCTATCCCCATTGGTCCCATTGCAATAAATTTAAAGTTGCTACACCTAACACCCAGGATAAACTTACCAGTGTCTGAAGCTAGTATCTGGTGAGATAGGGGCTATGCAGTCAAATGGAGCAGTTGCATGAACCTGGAGAAAGGTGAACATAAAAGGGGAATGCAGGTGGCGCTGTGGTCTAAACCACTGAGCCTCTTGGACTTGCCAATCAGAAGGTCGGCGGTTCGAATCCCTGCGACAGGGTGAGCTCACGTTGCTCTGTCCCAGCTCCTGCCAGTTCGAAAGCATGCCAGTGCAACAGTCGCGCCCCCCACATCAAAGGCAGCTCAGAGTTAAACTCTGCGCCCGAGGCTCTTCGGCGACTCCGGAGGCGGCGAGTGCGCCCCCCCCAGATGTTGCGCCTGGTGCGGCCGGCCCCCCCTGCACCCCCCACGCTACGCCACTGCTGGCAAGCCATATTCTTATCAAAATTAGGCCTACAATGTTGAGTGCAGCCTTCTCTGGGACGCCACTTGCCCTACTGGGTGTCAACAAGAAGGGCAGCCTGCAGAAAGTTGCAGGAAGAGCTTCGCTTTCACACTTCCTTGTATGCCTTGGGAATGATGGAATGCAAGATGCCCAAGCTATTCCAGGAAGTGTGGTTGACCGGAAGCTGCAGAAAGGGAGCCTAAACAGCACCACAAGCAGCTCGTGGCTATTTTGAAAAGTTAGGGGTGGGGAGGGAGAGGGAAACCCTCAGCCACCTTGTAAGTTTAAGTGAGATCCATGTCAGTTAAGGAGAAATTTCTTTCTCTCCCTCTGCAGTGATATTTCAGCAGGTGGCGAGTTTATTTCACTCCCGCCCAACTGCATTTTTTTAAAAAATTAACATTTTTGATGGATCAACACAGCTGTACAGCCATTGTACCAGATGCTCTGTTTTCAACCAAAAAGAGCTCTTTTCTGTTTGATGTTTTTTCCCCTCATAAACTGAGGCACTTAAAATATGGTGATATCCATATCCAAGTCAATGTTTGCTTCTTCATCACCATTGCCACTGCTGCTGTTGTTTGTAAAACCTATTATCAAACATTAATAATAATAATATGAATAGCTTTGAGCACAGATATATGTGCGGGAAATGCAGTATATACATCAACGGACAATGCCTATGACTTCAGCAATGCCTTCTTTTCTTTAAAACAAACAAATAAATAAATAAATAAATAAATCGCTGTGTCCTTGGAGAGGAAGAGGGAGTGAGAGGGGGCAGGAGGGTCTGGGGTCTTTACCAGAATTTGATGGCTGATAGAAGCTGAGGAATTCTTTTCCACCTCCCACCCCTGCTGCTGGAGACTTCAATCATTCCTCATTCTGACAGACGAGTGTGATTGGGAGCATGGGCCCATTGTGGGGACGAACACATCACGCCTGTTGGTTTTATTAAGGGACATCTATGAATGCGTGAAGCCGGTTAACTCTTTGCGCGCCCAAGGACTCTTTGTAGGGAATCGCCACCAGCTTTCCCTCTCTGAGCTTTGAAACCGGAGGGACAAAAGCTGTGGGGAGAGTGCGCCTGCACTCCTCTGCTTTAGGCAGCTGTGAAATTGGGCAGGAATGGGGAGGTTTGGCGTACCAGCAGAACATTTCTCCCATGCATTCATCACTGAGCTTAGAGTACTAGGGTAACATTCGGAATGTTTGGGAGAAAACAAACAAGCATATAACCCAATTTCATCACCAAATTGGGATTTTTGGGGAGGGGGGAGGAAAGGGATCAAAAGCTTTGATTACCATACAGTAGAACAGGGGGAGTCAGCATGGGACCCTCTAGATCCGGGGTTCCCAAACTGTGGTTCATGGCCCACCAATGGTCCACACGCAGGGCCGGATTTAGGTTTGATGAGGCCCTAAGCTACTGAAGGTAATGGGGCCCTTTATATGTCCAGCTGTCCTTTGTCAACAACAAATTGTCACTGTTTTGTGTGTTGAATATATGCTATAGGGTAATTTATGGACCTAATAGGTATCAAGGTAAAGGTAAAGGGACCCCTGACCAATAGGTCCAGTCGTGACCGACTCTGGGGTTGCGGCGCTCATCTCACTTTATTGGCCGAGGGAGCCGGCGTACAGCTTCCGGGTCATGTGGCCAGCATGACTAAGCCGCTCCTGGCGAACCAGGGCAGCGCAAGGAAACGCCGTTTTCCTTCCTGCTGGAGCGGTACCTATTTATCTACTTGCACTTTGACGTGCTTTCGAACTGCTAGGTTGGCAGCAACTGGGACCGAGCAACGGGAGCTCACCCTGTCGTGGGGATTCGAACCCCCGACCTTCTGATCGGCAAGTCCTAGGCTCTGTGGTTTAACCCACAACGCCACCCGCATCCCAAGCCATATTATTTGTTCTTTATCTTATATTTTGGAAATGTACTTCCAGGTTTTTTTCTTTAATTTTTTTTGAGGGCCCCCCATGAGAGTGAGGTCCTAAGCTATAGCTTATTTAGCTTATACGTAAATCCGGCACTGCCCACAAGTTTATTCAGGTGGGTCCGTGGAATGTTTGCATGCAATTAAAAATAACTATTAAGAATCACACAGCACCTAGAACAACACTTCAAATGAAGGGCGCAGATCTGCCCTCTGATGTTTGCTTGGCCAGAATGCAGCAAAGAGTCACATCCATTGATCCACCTCCTTTGCTTCTGGCCACACCCACCTCTGGTTCATGACCTCCAGAATGTTCCCCACCAGGAAATGTGGTCCTTGGGCTGAAAAGGGTTCCTCACTTCTGTGCTAGAGGAGCATTAGAATTTTTGTTGAACATTAATAAATACGCTGCTCAACATGCTCAGAATGCTAATCAGCGTGAAACGTAATTAGTAGCCTAAAACGGCACCAGGAGACAAGGACAAAGCATTTCCCTGTACATGGGGAATTTAAGGAGGAGAAATACACAACTTGGAAAGGTGGGATGGAATTTTCTGAAAATCTTGATTCCCCTCCCCCATTAAGAATACAAACAATTCTTGCATATTAACTGCATTACTAGATTCACTAGATTTACCAGATTATTATAAATATTATACAAACAATATATACATACACAGTCCAGGTTTCCTACAGTAATTAGCACATCAGTAGGAATGAACACAACAATGAACAGAAACATAAATTACTGTATTTTTCGCTCTATAGGACGCACTTTTCCCCCTCCAAAAATTAAGGGGAAATGTGTGTGCATCCTATGGAGCGAATGCAGGCTCCTTGGCTTCAGCGATAGCAATGTGAAGCCTCTGAAGCGCAGAGGGAGTGCTCCCTCCGCGCTCCTTGGCTTTGCGTTGCTTTCACTGAAGCCTGGAGAGCGAGAGGGGTCGGTGCGCACTCACTCGCCAGGGTTCAGGGATAGCCGCCTGAAGCCTTTGGAGCACAGCGGGAACACACACTGCGCTCTGAAGGCTTTGGGTTCCTTTTGCTGAAGCCGGGAGAGCAAGACTCTCCTGGCTTCAGCAGAGAGGGAGAGCTGCGCAGCGCCCCTTCAGCCAAGCAGGAGGAGAAATGGAAGGGGCTCCGTTTCTCCTGCCGCTTCGCTGAAGGGGCGCTGAGCAGAGAGGGGGAGAATTTTTTTTCTTGTTCTCCCCCCTAAAACAAGGTGCGTCCTGTGGTCAGGTGAGTTCTATAGAGTGAAAAATACGGTACTTATATATTAACATTTATTTTTTAAAAATATGCTGCAGAAACATACCTCATTATACTTCATTATACTCATAATATGTGCAATTTCTGTTTATAATTTTGCATATAGTTAGCCAGGCATTAAAATAAAAAGCCAAATGATGATGTACAAGAAGGTGATTCCATGCAAGAGGCAGCTCAATGTGAACAAAGCCTTACAGGGCTGAAACTGTCAAAAACTATATCTAGGGGTGCAGGAATTTGCCAGTTTGTTTCTCATTTTTACAATGTTATATTCAGTTCTCCACTTTCCCACATCAGTGTGCTGGATTTATTTTATTTTATTTTTTTAAACTCCTCACAAAAATTCATCAGCACATTGTTGCAAATTTCTCGTAATACATTTTTGCATGTACCCAAACCAATCCCTGCCGAACATAACACAATTTTATACGCTATCTTCACCCGTTTAAGGATCGCTAATGCACGTTTTACCCCCAGTATGTGCATTTTTGTACACATTGCATGGCTGGAGAACTGCATTCAAATCTCTAGAGAACTACAAATTTTGAAGGATGGCTGAGTTTCGGTTGGCCTGTTGTTAGGGTGGGAAAGTGTGAAATATGTGAAATTTTCACCTTCTCTTTAATATTCAAGTCAAAGTGACTTAAAATGAGGTGGTTATAATTCAAAACCTGCAGTTTACTGTAGGAAGCAAAATTAAGAGCAAATGGAGCTAAGAGACTTGCCTTTTGGGGAGAGTGCAAAACTTTGTGCCTTAAATTTGTGGTTTTTCAGAATTCATTGTTACATTTTGTGCTAACTTGTGAACTTGCTTCCCATTTTCCTTATCATAATTACATCTGAATAATATGCACTTTAGAGGGACGCGGGTGGCGCTGTGGGTAAAACCTCAGCGCCTAGGACTTGCTGATCGCCAGGTCGGCGGTTCAAATCCCCGCGGCGGGGTGCGCTCCCATTGCTCGGTCCCAGCGCCTGCCAACCTAGCAGTTCGAAAGCACCCCCGGGTGCAAGTAGATAAATAGGGGTCGCTTACTAGCGGGAAGGTAAATGGCGTTTCTGTGTGCTGCGCTGGCTCGCCAGATGCAGCTTGTCACGCTGGCCACGTGACCCGGAAGTGTCATCGGACAGCGCTGGCCCCCGGCCTCTTAAGCGAGATGGGCGCACAACCCCAGAGTCGGACACGACTGGCCCATACGGGCAGGGGTACCTTTACCTTTAATAAGCACTTTTTGGGGGGGAATAATTCATGGTTTTTATGTTCCACATACACTTTTGAAGGAGCGTCTCCACCCCCATCGTTCTGCCCGGACGCTGAGGTCCAGTGCTGAGGGCATTCTGGTGGTTCCCTCATTGCAAGAAGCAAAGCTACAGGGAACCAGACAGAGGGCCTTCTCTGTAGTGGCACCCGCCCTGTGGAACGCCCTCCCATCAGATGTCAAAGAGAAAAACAACTACCTGGCATTCAGAAGACATCTTAAGGCAGCCTTGTGCGGGGAAGTTTTTAATGTGTGACATTTTAGTGTATTTTTGGTTTCTGTGGAATATTATTATTATTATTATTATTATTATTATTATTATTATTATTATTGTTATTATTTTGTACCTACAAGCTGAGAATTGTATTTGATACTATGAAGAATTTGTTTTGCACCGCAACCCCAGAGTCGTCTGCGACTGGACTTAACTGTCAGGGGTCCCTTTACCTAAAGAGAGAGAGGAATTCTACTGAAACAGATAGCATAAATTAAATTCACTTGCATCCATAAAATGAAACAAAGACTGGGATCTATTCTGTTCCCCAATCCCTAGCTGAAACCCATTCAGAACAGATTTCTTCTCCATCCCTAACTGGGAGCGTAACACAAGTTCATTGTCAAGTCGGAGGAGGACTCTTCACTCCTCCAGCTCCCCCCCCACCCCCCCCTTGTCCTCTTTTCTCTGAGCCTGCAACACTTTCCTCTGCCCCCTCTTCCCTTCTCACAAGGGCTCTTGCCTTCCACCCACCCCTAACTCCTTTTTTTTTCCAATCTGGCCGCAATGCTCCAAAGCTGTGGTGGGTCTCTCAGAGAAGCTTATGCAGCTCATAAAACTCCCGGATAAAAGCCGAGATGGACAGCAGTGGTCAAAGTTCATACAATGTACCCCGCCCTCTGTTTCATTTACAACTGGAAGTCACCTCATTAAACACAACACTGTGCGGGACACGCTAGCTCTCCCCACCCCACCCCACCCCCCTCTGCCTTGATTCTTCCTGCCTTGTTTCCAGATTAGTAGTCATAGCCAAGGAGGGGGCCACTGAGTTTCAGGAAATCAGGATGCCACTGAAGACAAGTGATTTTATTTATAGTGATTTTATTTATATAATAGCCTCTGGGTTGTGTCTATCTTTAAATGCTTGAGAGAGCAGCACCCAGCCCAAGGTAGACGATGCAGTCAAGTACACATCTACAAGTACAATGGGGGGGGGGAGTATTTGATCCAATATACGATATCTTTATTGTCATTGTCCCATACAGAACAATGAAATTGAAAATCAATGAAATTGAAAATCCATGAAATTGAAAATCCCCTGCTAAATTTGCCCATTTGCCCTCTGATGAAGAAATTGCCAGTCCATAATTTTAATGGCAGGTTTATTGTAGCTGTGAGAGACAGAATAAGACCAGGAAAACCCCCAGAAACTCAGAAGACAAAAGTCAGAGATGGATGTGCAATACAATGAGTGAAACAAGTAGTTGATCCCTTTGCAAAAAAATGACTTAGTACTTGGTGGCAAAACCCTTGCTAGCAATTACAGAGGTCAGACTTTTCTTGTAGGTGGCCACCAGGTTTGCACACATCTTAGGAGGTATTTTGTTCCATTCGTCTTTGCAGATCCTCTCCAAGTCAGTAAGATTTTGAGGCTGATGTGAACCTTCAGCTCCCTCCACAGATTTTTGATGGGATTAAGGTCTGGAGACTGGCTAGGCCAATCCAGGACCTTAATGGGCTTCTTCTTGAGCCACTCCTTTGTTGCCTTGGCCATGTGTTTTGGGTCATTGTCATGCTTGAATACCCATCCTCGACCCATTTTCAATGCCCTGGCTCAGGGAAGGAGGTGCTCACCCAAGATTTGACTATACATGGTCCTGTCCATCATCAGAGGGCAAACGGGCAAATTTAGCAGGGGATCAAATACTTTCCCCCCTCACTGTACGTATAAACATCATTTCACACTAGCATCAAAACAATCATACATAATATGGCACACAGTCTGGTCAACAGAGCACTGTCCAAGAAAGAGAGAGAGAGAGAGTTGTAAGCACTGATATTTTGACCTATGTTGCTGCCACTTTTAAAACAAATGGGTCTTCCTTTGTGGGTCTGCTTCAGAGATCCCTTGTGGTTCAAGTCTTCCACAGATGTTTTCCTAAAGCAGGTTCCATCAATGCATGGAAGTAGGAGGGGGGGCCAGGATCACACCAGCTGGATCTACCCCAATCTCTGTGCATTGATCAGACTTGGCACACTTAGAAGCAGCAGGTGTGCAGGATCTGTAACTTGCAAAAGCTGTGTAGGGTGTGACTCTAGCTACAGAGCCTGCAGCCTACATATCTAGCATTCAGAACCTCTACACACAGACGTTTTGTACACAAGGTCCAATCAACAGAATGACGGCAGGTCTGGGTGGAATCTGGGTGTAATCTCAATCACTCCCCTCCCCCACAACATGTTGGTCATAATTTAAGAATGTCAGGGCAACACTCCAGTAGAATTCTGTTCCATGCCACTTCCAAGTTAATTTTCAAATTGTTGCTGGGTTGTTGTTGTTTTTTAAAATAGTGCACACAAAAATGTGCATCAAAACATGTTCAAATATGTGTTTTAGAGCACTCTCTCCATCTCCGTCCCTCCCTATATGCATTGTAAAACTTATTTTCTCTTATTGAAATGTGCTGCACGGAACTGTGATGGCCACACTCAAAGAAGTTCAACATCCAGTGGACAGTTAAGTTCTGAACACTCATTAATAACAATAATAATAATTCCACAGTCAAAACAAAATAAAAAAATTCATTCCAGTAGCACCTTAAAGACCAACTAAGTTAGTACTTGGTATGAGCTTTCGTGTGCATGCACACTTCTTCAGATACACTGAAACAGAAGTCACCAGACCCTTCTATATAGTGAGAAGGTGGGGAGGGGTATTACTCAGAAGGGTGATGGGATTGGGTGATTGGCAGATAGCTGTGATGAGCCTGTTGACGACTCTTAACGACTGCAATAGGTCTTACAGGAAAAAGCAAGGGGTGAGAAGGTGAAAAATGGCTTTGTCATGTATAATGAGATAAGAATCCAATGTCTTTGTTCAGACCAGGTCTCTCCATGGTTTTAAGTTTGGTAATAAGTTGCAATTCAGCAGCTTCTCTTTCCAGTCTATTTCTGAAATTCCTTTGTAATAGAACAGCTACTTTGAGATCCTGGGAGATTGAAGTGTTCTCCTACTGGTTTCTCTGTTTTGTGGTTCCTGATGTCGGATTTATGTCCATTTATTCTTTGGCGTAAGGTTTGGCCTGTTTGTCCAATATAGAGAGCTGAAGGACACTGTTGGCATTTGATGGCATACACAATGTTAGACGATGAGCAATTGTAAGACCTACTGCAGTCTTTAAGAGTCGTCAACAGGCTCATCACAGCTATCTGCCAATCACCCAATCCCACCACCCTTCATTTCACCTTTTCTGCATCAAAATTTCAAACATTAAATTTCTCAATGGTTCCAAGTCCAGGCCCTTCTCCTTGAGCCAATTCAGATGTAAGATAAGATCTCCTAGAAGCCCCAGCACTGAAAAGCCCATTTTGCTACCACCTCCCCAGCCTGACAAGGTCATGCTGCTGTTGTCCTTAGATTCCAATGGCTCCACCAGGGAAACCATGTTAAACCACAGTCCTTCTTATTAGTGCTACTATGAGACCTGTCGACTAATTTCTCAAAAGGTTTCCTTCCCGCTAGGAGACTTCAGCTACTATGACTCATTCACTGGGCACTTTAGAATTTCTTTGTAATTTTGGTGAGTGTGCACCGAGCTTACTTTATTGTTTTGACACAACCACTATTCTTTCTTTCTTTCCTCCAGCATTCTGCAGCCTCCCCAGGTGCCTGAACTTCCTGATCTTAAAAAGCTCCATCAGAGGCGTTACCTCCTGAGGTCTTCCCCTAAGCATGGGAAACTGGGCAGACTGTCTACCATGTGCCTCATATCAGTATTCTTGCTAATTTTGTTTTTAAAGGAAATCCTCTACTTTTAAAATGTTTCTGCACTGATTTATTCAAAAGTAAAAAGATGTCACTTCTTTATACACAAAAACAAAAAACAATTAACAGCTGTCAGGAGCACAGCTGTCAAGAGTATATCAGTTAGCTCCTGCAACTTCCCACATCTACAAGAAAGCCCAGCCTATATGGAGTTTCCCCACCTGGGGAGGCTGCAGATTGCTCTCTGCTGGAGAGATGCTTTACAGCATGAAAAAAGAACACTCAGCTAAAGGTAAAGGTTAGGTCCAGTCATGGACGACTCTGGGGTTGCATGCTCATCTCGTTCTATAGGCCGAGGGAGCTGGCATTTGTTCGCAGACAGCTTCCAGGTCATGTGGCCAGCATGACTAAGCCGCTTCTGGCAAACCAGAGCAGTGCACGGAAATACCGTTTACCTTCCCATTGGAGTGGTACCTATTTATCTACTTTCACTTTGACGTGCTTTCAAACTGCTAGGTGGGCAGGAGCTCGAACCGAACAATGGGAGCTCACCCCATCACGGGGATTCGAACCGCTGACCTTCTGATCAGCAAGCCCAAGATGCTCAGTGGCTTAGACTACAGTGCCACCCGCGTCCTCAACACTCAGCTACCTCAGAAGAAAAGTAAGTGCACCAAAACCATGCACCCTTCCCATGACAATTTCACTGAAATGTTCACTCTCATTTGATAATCTTTGAATGCAGTTTCTTTTCCAATTAACTAATTAATGAAGAATGATCTAAAATATAGAAGTCATTTTTGGCATAGAACTACATCCAGCATTCTTGGATTCAAAAGTTGCTAGGATAGGCAGGAACCATTTTAATGCAAGAGGTGTCTCCCAGCAGAGGTGGAGCTGCAGTCCTATTTAGGTCTTGATCAAGGGCAGAGAAGGGAATCTGTACCCCTCCAAATGTTTCTAGACCACAACTCCCCTTCATCGCTGACCACTGTCCCTGCGGCTGATGGCAGCTGAAATCTATCAACACCTAGAGGGCCACAGGTGCCCCACCCTTGGTCTAGGGCAGGGGTAGTCAACCTTTTTATACCTACTGCCCACTAATGCATCTGTCTTTATGGTAAAATTTCCTTACGGCCCACCAGTGCTCGATGGAAGGATGGAGGATTCAGCTTCTTCCATAGAACCCCCTACCGCCCACCTAGAATCCTGAAACGCCCGCTTGTGGGCGGTAGGGACCAGGTTGACAACTCCTGGTCTAGGACTTGTTTGTATGTGTGGGGGAGGGAGGGAAATTCTTCAAAATGAGCTCCGTTTGGAGCTGTCCAAGGTTTTGTCTTGAACTAGAAGTCTTGCCTTGAACTAGAACTCATTTTGGTACTCACTACTTGGGCTTAGGGACGCAGGTGGCACTGTGGGTTAAACCAGAGAGCCTAGGGCTTGCCGATCAGAAGGTTGGCAGTTCGAATCCCCACGATGGGGTGAGCTCCCATTGTTTGGTCCCTGCTCCTGCCAACCTAGCAGTTCAAAAGCACGTCAAAGTGCAAGTAGATAAATAGGTACAAACAGCATTTCCGTGTGTTGCTCTGGTTCTCTAGAAGCGGCTTAGTCATGCTGGCCACATGACCCGGAAGCTGTACGCCAGCTCCCTCAGCCAGTAAAGCGAGATGAGCGCCACAACCCCAGAGTCGTCCGCGACTGGACCTAACAGTCAGTGGTCCCTTTACCTTTACCTTTTACCTGGGCTTTAGCAACTATCTGGCTCTGACCATCACAGAACAGAAGCCTGGGGTCATTAGAAAAAGAGCACTACAACAATGGGAATAAGAGGGAATTTGTGTCCAAGAATTTTGTAGCATCCCAAATCAAGATCCACAAAGTGTTATCCTCTGTAAGCAGGTAGATATACCAAGTTTGTAGAGTAGGAAAATATGTAAACCGTCAAGTTAAAATGATCAGGAAATGCAAAAGGCACAGTCTGAACCTATTCATTTAAAGTTTAAATATGTGCAAAAGCAATTGGTGAATATACAAACATATTTGAATTGCATATATATATATATATATATATATATATATATATATATATATACTGAACTGTACTGGAAAATAAAAGCAATGTCTCTATTTGAGCCCCAATGAGTAGAATTCATTTCAAATATTTAGGTAGTCTCAGGTTGTGAACTGAAACTAGGTACATGGTGCAGCAGTGTTCTGTCTGGGTCCAGTCAATGTTCGGATAAGAGATGGTAAGGGAGTGCTGTGCATGCTAAATTTGGCTCCATATTGGAATAAAGGTGGCATATAAGTACATAAATTTAGTCAGAAAGTACATGGCCAGAGAAAGTACAAAATGCATCTGTTGGAGATTATGCATAATGACTGGAGGATGTACAGCATTCAGTCAGTTATGCACATTCCCCAGGGCCTGTTGGATATTATGGATATTGGATGAAAAATGTGCTCCATTCCCTCTTCATGGATAGTTTATGTGCACATTCTCCAGGAGGCCTGGTGAATATGCACAACGGCCAGTTGTTATGCACAGTAACCACTCAACTTATATTCTCCTTAACATCTATCTCACAAACAGCATGTGAACAAACCTTCCATTACTATACCACTGGAATTCAACAGAGATTGAAGAAGGAACTGAAACCAAGAAGCTTCACTTCTATGAATTAACAACTAGGTCATCCAATTGTCCCCTACATATCTGCTAAAGTTGCAAGATCCCATATGGAGTCATCTGGTGCTTAGGGTGAACCGCTCCCTTGTGGTTTACTGATAGGAATCCTGTTTCCTTCCTGCACCTGTTTTTATTGGCTCCATCAGCCACTGTCTTACTGTCTTCCCAACACAGCCCGTTTGGGTGCATTTTCTGTTCAAAACTCAGGATGTCAACTTCAGCCAAAAATGTGGTTCTGTAACGAGATACTCAGATGAAGAAAGAATGGTTGCTCTTCTGAGACATGTGCTGCCACCTTCAGGGCACAACAAGCTATGCACGCACATTGCCCATGCTTTGGAAACCGGAATCATATATCACAATCGACCACTTCACATTTGATCATCTCTGTGAAGGGGAAAAAAATGTTTTGGATATGGATATGAACATTTATTTTGCTCTGAGTACAAAGGCTGGGAAGCTTGATGGAGACACCTGTCTTCTCACAGGGCGATGCCCATATTTGGACTTGTTCAGGGATGTTCTCTCTATTTCAGGAACAAGGATGTGCGAAGCAGCCCTCAGTTCCTTTCCTTCCTCATTGTTTCTTTAAAGGAAGGACATTTTGCATTCAGATGCATCACTGATCCATGAGAGGTGCATTGTAAGAGAAGGCATTGCTTGAGGAGGGTCCCCTATGTTGCACTGAATGTGCCACCTGTTAAAAAGCCAGATTCATTGTTTTTCACTATTGTAAATAAATATTTTATTTCATATGACTTTTTCTATACAACACAGCATCTAATGAACTAATGCATGATTACAAGGGGGGAAAAAAGGGTTAGGGTGGAATTCAGCATCACAGTAAGCTCTTCAATTCCATGAGTATAAGTATTTTTGCCTGCCAGATGGAAAATCTCCCCTCTCCTACTCCTGCAGGTTGTTCTGGGGATTCCCCTGACCCTCCAGAAAAAATTGGGCAGGGCACTGAGGGGAGAAAGCCCTCTTGCACTAGTGGGACTCATTGCACTGGCTCCTGCCAGCCAGGGACATCAATGATAATGATGATGATGATGATGATGATGATGATGATGATGATGATGATGATATATTATTTATACCCCGCCCATCTGGCTGGGTTTCCCCAGCCACTCTGGGCGGCTTCCAACAAAAGATTGAAAATACATTAAAACATCAGTCATTTAAAACTTCCCTAAACAGGCCTGCCTCCAGATGTCTTCTAAACATCAGGTAGTTGTTTATTTCTTTGACATCTGATGGGAGGACGTTCCACAAGGCAGGCACCACTACCGAGAAGGCCTTCTGCCTGGTTCCCTGTAACTTAGCTTCTCACAGTGAGGGAACCTCCAGAAGGCCCTCGGAGCTGGACCTCAGTGGCCGGGTTGACTGATGGGGATGGAGACGCTCCTTCAGGTATACTGGGCCAAGGCTGTTTAGACCTTTAAAGGTCAGCACCAACACTTTGAATTGTGCTTGGAAATGTACTGGGTGCCAATGTAGGTCTTTCAGGACCGGTGTTATGTGGTCTCAGCGGCGGCTGCCAGTCACCAGTCTAGCTGCCGCATTCTGGATTAGTTGTAGTTTCTGGGTCACCTTGAAAGTGACATAGAGAGTGTTGCAGTAGTCCAAGCAGGAGATAACTAGAGCATGCACCACTCTGGTGAGACAGTCCGCAAGCAGGTAGGGTCTCAGCCTGTGTACCAGATGGAGCTGATAAACAGCTGCCCTGGACACGGAATTAACATGAGCCTCCATGGACAGCTGTGAGTCCAAAATGACTCCCAGGCTGTGCACCTTCAGGGGCACAGTTGCCCCATTCAGGACGAGGGAGTCCCCCATCCCAGCCCACTCCCTGTACCCCTGTTTTTCCAGGTCATGTGACCAGCATGACTAAGCTGCTTCTGGTGAAACCAGAGCAGCACACGGAAACGCCGTTTACCTTCCTGCTGGAGCAGTACCTATTTATCTACTTGCACTGCGTGCTTTCAAACTGCTGGGTTGGCCGGAGCAGGGACCGAACAAAGGGAGCTCACCCCGTCGAGGGTCGTATGACCTTCTAATAAATATCATGGGTTAAAAATAACCCACTGTCACAATGAACTACCTTGTTCCTACAGCAAAATTCTTATATTACATTAGCCAGACTTGATCAGGTTATTCCCTTTGTGGGCAAGCAGGGAGGGACAGTGATCTGGGATACACAGAGGGCAAAATATGCAACAGTAGCTCCTTGAATGAGCAGCTACTTGACCCCTACATGTGACCGGGTATTAACCTTTTATATCTGCAACCTCTCCCATGTGACCAAGGTCAAGATGGTGCAGAGGAGGGAGGAGGGATGAGACTGTTAGAACTTTAGGATGTCTCCCATTTATTCACAAAGGATGTGCTGAGTCAGAACAGAACAGCTGTCTCAACTATAGTCTATCCCTAGCCAGAATAGAGAGACTCAGGGCAAGGGGCTGTTGTGGAAGCTGTGTTATATCCCTCTATTTATTTTTTATCAGTAGCTCTGTTTCTGGATTGGTTTCCAGCTGCTTTTTAACTTGTGTACAAGACTATTGCAGATGTGAAATGGGCTGCAAGGAACAGCCATTTTTACTTCAAACAATAGTGCTTAGGACTGTATTTCATTCAGATAATCTCCATGGGTTGGTGCATTCTTGCTCCCATCTGAAGAAAGATAGAATTCTAGAATAGAATCATAGAATCATAGAGTTGGAAGAGACCACAAGGGCCATCGAGTCCAACCCCCTGCCAAGCAGGAAACACCATCAGAGCACTCCTGACATATGGTTGTCAAGCCTCTGCTTAAAGACCTCCAAAGAAGGAGACTCCACCACACTCCTTGGCAGCAAATTCCACTGTCGAACAGCTCTTACTGTCAGGAAGTTCTTCCTAATGTTTAGGTGGAATCTTCTTTCTTGTAGTTTGGAACCATTGCTTCATGTCCGCTTCTCTGGAGCAGCAGAAAACAACCTTTCTCCCTCCTCTATGTGACATCCTTTTATATATTTGAACATGGCTATCATATCACCCCTTAACCTCCTCTTCTCCAGGCTAAACATGCCCAGCTCCCTTAGCCGTTCTTCATAAGGCATTGTTTCCAGGCCTTTGACCATTTTGGTTGCCCTCCTCTGGACACGTTCCAGTTTGTCAGTGTCCTTCTTGAACTGTGGTGCCCAGAACTGGACACAGTACTCCAGGTGAGGTCTGACCAGAGCAGAATACAGTGGCACTATTACTTCCCTTGATCTAGATGCAATACTCCTATTGATGCAGCCCAGAACTGCATTGGCTTTTTTAGCTGCCGCGTCACACTGTTGGCTCATGTCAAGTTTGTGGTCAACCAAGACTCCTAGATCCTTTTCACATGTACTGCTCTCAAGCCAGGTGTCACCCATCTTGTATTTGTGCCTCTCATTTTTTTTGCCCAAGTGCAATACTTTACATTTCTCCCTATTAAAATTCATCTTGTTTGTTTTGGCCCAGTTCTCTAATCTGTCAAGGTCATTTTGAAGTGTGATCCTGTCCTCTGGGGTGTTAGCCACCCCTCCCAGTTTGGTGTCATCTGCAAATTTGATCAGGATGCCCTTGAGTCCATCATCCAAGTTGTTGATAAAGATGTTGAATAAGACCGGGCCCAAGACAGAACCCTGTGGCACCCCACTAGTCACTCTTCTCCAGGATGAAGAGGAACCATTGATGAGCACCCTTTGGGTTCGGTCAGTCAGCCAGTTACAAATCCACTGAGTCGTAGCATAGTCAAGACCGCATTTTACCAGCTTCTGGTAAATGTGTGTGATGTGTGTGATGGATCAGCCAACACTATCTTAGTCATGGAGAAATTCAGCAAGCGCCTGGGCTCCTCTTCCAGTGGGTGCAACTACCCCCCTTCCGTGGAAAACAGGCAGCTGTGGGTATTTCTCAGAACATGAAAACATAATCATTTGAAGCACACCAGGTGAACTTATCAAAGGGCAGAAGGAGAACTTTGCTTGGTCCACATTTTTAAGCAAACCTACATTTAGGCCTCCAACCTAATACATGGGGCTATAGGTAGGGTTTGCCATGTTTCAAACTGTGAAATTCTGGGAAGAAAAGTTGTTGAGCTTTCTTCTTGGCAAAGTTTTGACCAAATCATCTTCAAGGACAGCCCCACGTAAAGCACATTGCAGTATTCCAAGCTGGAAGTTACAGTGGCCTAGTCACTTTTGTTGTAGCTAGTGAACCCAGCGAACGTGCTCCTAGCCTTTGGCATTTAATATGTCATTGAACACCCCCCCCCATCCCTAAAACATGGAGGGGTTTGTGGTTGTTGTTTTTTTAAAAAAACCCAAACGAGACTGTGTTCTTGGAACCTGTCCTCTCTTGGGAGCAAGAGATTATATTGTTCTCACTTAGGCAGCCAAACAGAATATATTATGGTTCAAGAGGGGAGAAGAAGGGGTAGGAACTTGCACCGTTCAAGTCCACTCTGGGCGATTGTCAGGGCTGTGTCTAATCCCTAAAGGATGAAGTGGGCCATACAATGGCTGGTAAAATTGGCTAGCTGTGCTATACCAACTCCATAAGGAGCCCACAAAAGGAACCACCTTCAGGGGTCGCCCCTGTGAAAAGGCGAGGTTGTGGCCAAGAATTTCTTTTCTCATGCAGATGTGCTGCTCGCTTGTTCGCTCGCCCTTTTCACACACGCATGCCTAGCCTGATCGTTGCCGCCTTCCCTGCCTGGGACGGTATCCGATTGTACCCCCTGCCAGCTCGGCACTGAAGAGAAAGTGAATCTCCTTCGCTCCCGGGCTACCCCCCTCTCCTCCACTCAATATATTCTCAGCCCCCCACACTCCAAACCACTCCAGACAGAAAACAAGGGGATTATTCATGAAGGAAAGCCGCAAGGCTTGTGATGATCTCAGGGAAACATGTTTCTCTCTGTTGAGGAGGCTCCAGGCTGCTCTATCGTCGGGAAGCACACATGATAATTAAGAGCTCTTGGTCTGTTAATGAGGATTTAAGCCAGTGGAGGAAAAAAGGGGGCTGGTAGGAGATGCAACAAGATAAATGCAACTAGATCAGGGTCATCCCCTCTTTTTACTGGCTTTGCTTTCAAAGCAAGATACATTCTAGTTCAAATCAAAACCATAAAGAGGCAGGCTTTATTTAACCTTTACTCTCATGCCATTTCCCTGCCAAATGTATCCTCATGAATCTGTGTTTTGAACCCCAAACATGCTATCAGCAGCAAAGAGCTTCAGGGATAAATAGATTTTATTATTATTATTATTATTTGGGGAGATGAGGTATCTTCCAGGGAGAGAATGGCCCAGGAGAAATGGTACCATTTAACCGCTCTCCTTCTGCATTGGAGTCTCAGTCTGTACCCTTCTCTCCCCTTCCGTTCCAGTGGCTGCTTTAAGAGAAGTGCCAAGCATTATTGACCTTGTCCAGGGTTCAATATTTGGCCCTGAAGAGGTTATTTTTCCTTTCCTGAATCACCATTAGAGGCAGACTTCACACTCTTAAAGCAGATAACTTACTTATTTCCCACAGGAGATTTTTTGGGAAGAGGAAGATTACTCCAGGTTGTCAGGAATAGAAGAGGCACTGGGCAGGTAGTGAAATATGGAGCCTTTTAATGGAGTTGACACACATGACGATTGAATTGAATGGCATCAGTACCATGCACAGCCTGGTTTCATGTGGTAGGAAAGTCGGTGAAAAAACGGAGTGAGGGGCCAGAGGTGAGCTGGAGAAAGAGAAAAAAGGAGTGGCAGAAAGAGAGAGGATAAAAGGATTCCCACCCCCCTTTTGGCTCCGGCTCCACCCTTCACTGGCTTTGCCCCCCCCCCCCCCCCGTTATCAGTTCTGCCCCCGCTCACTGCTGGCTTTGGTCTCACCACCACTGGCTCTGGCATGCAGACATCAAATGATTACCTCCAAGCAGTGGTGTAGCATGGGTTGCCAGTGCCCAGGGCTGCGTGGAGGGGTGGGTGGGAGGGAAACGGATGGAATATGCATGCACATTCAAGTGCTTAATGGCTGTGCCACCCAGGAGATCACAGCCACAGATATCAAAAAAGTAGAGGCATTCCATTGTCTGGAAAGGTAATTTCCTGGTTTGCATGGAGAAGCCGTTTTCAATGGAGTCCAGTGATGGAAGTGTGCAGCTGTACTGAGGCAGCACCGGGGGGGGGGTTGAAATTTTGTGCGCCCTAAAATTTTTGCGCCCAAGGCAACTGCCCCTGTGGCCCCCTATGCTACACCACTGCCTCCAAGGGAATGCTGCCTTTGAACAAGAATGATTCACCAGCCCTGCTTTTGCAGGTCCACCCAGTTTAGCTGTATTTCCACTTTCTCTGACATCAACATAGGCCATGTGCTCTGCTGCTGAACATCAAGTATGGTGAAGAGCAATTGGATTTCTCCAGGCTGCTACTCAAGTGCAGGTTACGCTTTCTGTGGGCTAGTAATGAGGCAATTAGAGGCAGCTCAAGAAACTGTTCCAGATGTTCCATTTTACTGCTGAGATAATGCCCATATAATTCTAATAAATAAGAACTTCAGTGGGAAAGCGGGAAGCCAGTTTGCTGCAGCTGTTGAGGGTTTCTCAGCGTGGCTGTGTCAAGCTTCTGCCGTTACTCCCGGTTGTTGTTTTAAAGATTTGCTTTTAACACTGGAAGATAACAGCCCCAAACTGTTCTGACGTGGACCAGCAGAGGGAGTGTTTTTGAAGGAGGAAAAAAAAATGGAGGCTCAAGGGAGCCTGGAAATGCCCTGACCCTGACCTCAGAAGTCAAGCTTGTGCTGCTGGTTTGGACATGGAACAATCTGGAAACTGTTTTTGTGTTTGGAATCTAAAGGCCATGTCATGGTAGAATCGGCAAAGAGGAATGCAAGCAGCTCCTTCACACTGAGTCAGACCATTGGTCCATCTAGTTCAGTATTGACTACACTGACTGGCAGTGGGTCCCTGGGGTTTTAGGCAGGATCCTCTCCCAGCGCTCCCTAGAGGTGCTGGGAATTGAATCTGGGGCCTTCTGCATGCAAGGCAGATAAGCTACAACCCTTCTGGTCCTGCCTTCCTGCTGCTCAGCATTGCCTTGCACAGGAGAAACTTCATCCTGAATGCTCCCAGAGGGAAGCAATATAGCAGGCATGGCTAAGCTGTGACCCGACAGTTTTTCACCAGCGTTCCAACCACATGAAACCAGAGTTGGGCTCCATGTCAAGTTAGCGAAAATGTATAAAGTCAGTAATAAATGTTGGAAATGTAAAGAAGAAGAGGGAACATTTTATCACATGTGGTGGGAATGTAAAAAGGTGAAATGCTTCTGGGAGATGATATATAATGAGATGAAAAAAATGTTGAAATATACATTCATAAAGAAACCAGAAGCATTTTTACTGGGCATTGTGGGGAGTGATATAAATAGAAAGGAAGGTAAACTCTTCTTATATGCAATAACAGCAACAAGAATATTACTGGCCCAAAAATGGAAGCAAGAAGAATTACTGAAGATTGAAGAATGGAGAATGAAGTTAATGGACTATGCAGAACTAGATAAACTAACAGGAAGGATTCGAAACCGGCGGGACCAGAAATTCACGGAAGACTGGAGTAAATTTACGGACTACTTGAAAAGTATTTGTGAAGATCAGACAACGTTTGTAGGTTTGCAAGAAGTTTTGTGAGGAGTATTATTGGAAGTATTGCAAAAATGGAGAAGGGGAAGGATGATTTGTTAAGAGATGTAAAGGCAATATAAAGTTAAGAAATGCATAAGAAGTGGTTAAAACGGTGGATCATCAGAGGTGCTGATGGAAGTCTAAAAAGATTGTATAAGTGATAGGTTTTGTGGTACATTTTATAATTTATTTGTTTATATATATATATATATATATATATGAAACCAGAGTTGGGCTCCAATTCTCACCAGCCCCAGCCAAGACAGCCAATAATTAGGGGTGAGGTGAACTATAATCCAACAACAGCTGTGTTAGGGGTGGGGGAGAATTGGCTTCGCTTTGCATTTTAATGAGCACCGATGGACGAGACCAATAGTGGGTCCAACAGTCACAATAAAGCAGTTTCTGCATGTGATGCTGAGGGAAATGAGGGGCAGGTGGGGCTTGTCAACCTAGGAAGGTAGCCGATCTAGGAGAAGGAAAACTCTGTTCCTACATCTCTGCTGATTTGTGGCTGTTCTCATTCGTGAGAAAGGCTTGGGGAGTAAATCCCAAGGAACAATCCACACCTGCTGCCTTGCAGTTCATCTTTGGGAGAAGAAAAGGCCAAGGACAAAAACCTATACAAATCTAGAGTGGAGTCCCCAAGGCAGTTGGATGGCACCTTGGCAACTCCTGCAGCAAAGATGGCGCTAAACATGTTGCTGTGCTTTCCTTTGGACCTTTCCTTGAGGCCAAGAGGGAGGTCTCATTGTCTGGGCAGCTCAGGAGCTCCATACACGCTGCTCAGGTCACTTCAGTGCTGCAAACACAGTAAAACAATGTGGGAGGCAGCAGTTATGAGATATAAGCTCTATCTGATTGGCGTAAGGTACCTAATTCACACTTTCCAAAGCAATATGTGGTCTGAAAAGACACTCCTCCCTGAAAGAGAGGGGAGTGGTTGTGGGCGGGAGCCCGAGCACCGCTTCTAGCAGGGGGCATTTGCCCCCTGCTTCCAGCTCACCTGGCTGGCGCTCACACACCCCCCCCCTGGTGGCCATCCAACCAGGTGCCACGGAGGGGGCGTGTCCAGCAGCCTTTATGCTGCAGCGCCAGCCTCTCCCCGGCCTCATTTCTCATCGTCGTCCTGTGCGAGTCACCCACCCTCCACTCCCTTTGAGTTAGGGCTTAGGTCATTGGCCTTGCTATGGACCTTAGGTTGGTCGCCCCGGTTGCCCGGGGGGCCTGGTAGGAGTTTTTCCATTTGGCATTAGGCTTTTTGGTTTTTTCGCCTACCTCGTAGCAATCGTCACAACTTTTTGTGGTATTGGTGGGTAGGTTAGGCATTGGAATAATGTGCTGTGGTGTGTCGAAGTGCTAGGTGTGGCCATCGCCTATGCCTTCAATTTTTAGGGGTAGTCCGTTAAAGGAATCTGGCGGTCGTGTATTCTGTCCGAAGCCTGCTTGGCGGGAGGCCATGGCACGACCCTCGGTGACATCAGGGGTGAGCCTATAGTTGGATTAGCATCAACAGGCTCCACCTACTGGTGAATAAACCCACTTGTTTCGCGATCCAATGCCTAAGCCAATACCTTTTCATTGCTGTAATCAATAAAGTTGTGGCCTTTTCTAGCCCATTAACCTTATATCACGTGTCCCTGTGTCTTCATTTCACTTCGCGGGGGTCGGGTCCTCGAACCACAATATACAGCTATCCTTCAAAATTTGTTACTCTTCTGAATTTTGTGGTGCACTTCTCCAAACGGAATATGCGTACAAAAATGAATATATCAGATGCTCTGGAGGGAGGGGCATGTTGCATAAAGAGTCACATCAATTGCAAATGCCACCTTTCTGGGCTATGTGGTGGTGCTTCACCATCAGGCATGCTTTGCTAAAGTGGACAGGACAGGGTTTTTAAGCCCTCCCCCTTGTGCCGTTCCCCCACTCTTTGTACAAACATAAAGCTGCTGCTATTTCTGAGGACAATTTGGAGCCTAATCTGTTGACTGGAAATGTGGTTGTTACAGGAAAAGCACATCACAAAGTGAGAGAAGCTCTGGAAATTGATACTTGGCAGAGAACTGCTTGGCACCACTTGAAGGTCAGTTGTCTTCCTTACCCAATGGGTGGGCTGGCTCTGAGCAATTAAGCTTTTTGTTTTGTTTCACATGATGTGTATTTGAAAGAAGTGTTCAAGGATGGTCCAGGAGATTTGGGTGCCGGCGATGGGAAGTTCAAATGGTGAAACCTTGGTGCTAAAACCACAACACCACAAATAATCGATTTGTTGCCTTTTATAGGTACTCCAGCAACTGCCAGCTGAAGTGGGCTTCCTCACCCATGCCTAATAGTAGGGCTGCCCTTGAAGTTGTGGTTTCTCCCACTGATTGTGATAGGCAGCCATATTGTGTATAGTTAAGCAAAGAAAACTAAACAGACTGAAGTTTTCACATCATTCTATCACTGGTATAGTTCTAGTGAAGCTCCTGGTGCGATATTGGAAGAATTGGTTTAAAAGATGGATGACTGAGGTTCAATACAAGAGGTTCCCCCCGCCTTTGTTATTTTCTCTTAATCTAAATGAAAACATTTGTATATGGGGAAAACAGTCCTCTCACAAACTGCTGATTGTTTTGTCTCAGTGGCTCATACAATTTGATTTAGTTCAGAGGTTTTCCAGCAATTGCTCTTGTTACCATAAACATCCATCTCTAGGGCTTCAGATCTCTTGGCCAAAAGGACTTCTGCATTTTCCTTCCCATCCTTAGCATTTCAAAACATTGTTCTGGCTGATTTTTCATAGGCTTCTGCCAAGAAAGACTTGGAGGAGATAGGAGAGGCCACGATGAAAACTAAAACTGGCTCTGAGGGAGTTGATCTTGGCATTTTGTCACTGGTGGGATTACAAACAGCAGAATATTTAAAAAGTGCAATTGTGTTGTTATTCCCCTGTTGTAGGGTTGCCAGATCACAACCAGAACATCCTCTCTCTCTCTCTCTATAGACAGAAACGTACTGTGCACCAGCCACCAGCCATTGCAATTTATAGTTATATATCAAGCATAAAAAAATGCAACCGAACCAATGAAATGGCCAAATCAACAACTGTAAGAATTAAGATGCAGAGAGCACTATACTAGCACCATACATTTCAATGGCAGCTGCCCAAAATTTTGCAGGCCTCGCTGTCACCAGATTGTCTTGGCCTGCAAGAATAAAAGTCACTTAAAAAAACCAAACAGATGAGAGCCTTAGGTGAAGTAATAATAATGGAGTAATTAGCTCTTTACACAAAGCTTTCCAAAATAACAAAAGAGGAAGATGTGAGCCAGCATTTGGAGATGGTCATCTGCACACAAACATACATAGTTTTGAAAGGAATTCTCTTAAAATGTCCCTTAAGAACTACTGACCAGTGCTTTGCAAAATGTGCTCTCCGGTTTTCTTCCTTTGTGAAAGAGGGTTATATTTTTCTGAGACAAGAAGACCAAGGCCTTGGTTGGGCAATGCCTGCATGCCTCAGGTCCACTCCGGCACCACAATGCCTAATCTCATCTCTTTATCAATCTTTGTTCCCAGGGGTTTGAAGTTGGAGGAATCTCCCAAAATGGCCTATCTGATGCAGAGTTCTTGGCACTGCTTATCTTATCCTTGCAGGCAGATAGTACCATGCTGACAGCTCTTGTCATGGCTGAAGACAGACCATGGTCTCATTAGCCTTCCACCCTGGTCAAGGCCCGAGAAGAGTGCAATGGAATTTGCCACCAGTTGAGTTTCCCTGCTGGAAGAATAAATCTAGGCAAAGCTTATGGAATGTTAAAACTGCTGTATAATCAATGAGTTAACACACAGGCGTTATTTTTAAGGGCTGCTCATGCTAGTCAAAGCAGCAAATTGCTAGGATTGCTGAAGAGTTAGTCAAATCTGGTATCTCCTCTCCCCACCCCACCCCCAACTCTCTTTCACTCTTCACCCATAGTTGGGCTGCTGGATCCCGACTGTGACCCAAGAAGAAGGCCAGAACAAAGCCTCTAGTGTATCATCTTGGTCATGTGACATCCCCCTGCCCTTCTCTATTAAAAGACTGATCTCTTCTCTGTGCCTCCCGCTCTGACAGAATCGCAGGACATGATGGCAGTTAAATTGCTCAGGGATGAGTGACACAAAGCTAGGAAGAAGCCTTCCCTATCACAAGTGCTGACATATAACTGCCAGGCCCCGCCTGTCATCCCCCACCCGTTTCTTAGCTTTTTCAGACTTCAGGGAGCTGAGGAGTCTGTCTTGTTTCCGTACAGTCCTGACCCCAGTGGCAGGGATGGTCATAAGAAGAACCAGCTTCCATATTTCTGATCTTCCTGATACTCCTGCAGATTTAAAGGATCTTGCTTTTGGCTCCAGTGTGACTGCTATTTATGAATTAATTTTGATAATTTACACACTACTTAATTACAATTGTCTCTTAACAGACCCTCCAAGGGTCCCTGTTTTCCAGGGACAGTCTTCGATTTATAGGAGTCATTCTGGTTTCTGATTTGATCCCACAATGTCCCACTTTCCTTTAGGATGTCCCTCTTCTCATTGGAAAAATGTTGGATAGTATGGAGTTATGTGGCCTCTGAGCCAAGGAGATAAGGTACAAACTTTTGAAGACACCTGAAGACAATCCTGTATAGGGAAGTTTTTTTAAATGTTTAATGTTTTGTTATGATTTTATATATGTTGGAAGCGCCCAGAGTAGCTGGGGCAATCCAGTCAGATGGGTGGGGCATTTGTTGTTGTTGTTATTGTTGTTGTTGTTGTGAATAAAAGGTAAAGGTACCCCTGACCCTTAGTCGCGGACGACTCTGGGGTTGCGGCGCTCATCTTGCTTTACTGGCCGAGAAAGCCGGTGTACTGCTTCTGGGTCATGTGGCCAGCATGACTAAGCCACCTCTGGCGAACCAGAGCAGTGCACGGAAACACCGTTTATCTTCCTGCTGGAGTGGTACCTATTTATCTACTTGCACTTTGATGTGCTTTCGAACTGCTAGATGGGCAGGAGCTGGGACTCACCCCGTCGCGGGGATTCAAACTGCCAACCTTCCAATAGGCAAGCCCTAGGCTCAGTGGTTTAGACCACAGCGCCATCCGCATCCCACATTATTATGAATAGAACATCCCTATTTTCATTGGGGAAATGTTGCTGGGTATGTCTTAAGCGGCATACAAGGAACACAATTCAATGCAAATAAAAATTGGTTAAAACGGTAACATCAGGATGCAGTTTAAATGCCTGCAGGAATTTTTAAAAAGTATTCAGTAAGCACTTTATGTTCTACAGGGAGGTAGCCTGTCTGACCTCAACTGGAAGACATTTCTGGGCCCACAATACAGAACTCACTGCTCCTGGGTGATTCAAATGGTGCACCCAAGCCATGGGGAACCAACACAGGCTGAGAGATATCACATTGTGGCAAGCTCTGAACTGGGATAATATGAGGCCAGTGTGGTGTAGTGGTCAGAATGTCAGACTAGGCATTAGGAGAGATGGGTTTGAAATCAGGAGTGACTGGCCCAGTGGGACAGAACTGCAGCAGGAGGCTCCTGAATGCGGTGTCATTTCTGCTTAACCGGGATGTGGAGAGGGGAAATGATGGAAACGTTGGGGCTGTATGGGCACACCAGTGGAGCCAATCCAGTGCTTCCTGTCCCCCATTTTTGCAGCCCACAACATGCTGAGTTCCTAAAAGGAATTTTTTTTTTACACAATAAAGCTGTAGGATCCGGGCGTAAAAGGCCAAATTTAATGATACTTGCATGAATATCTACTCATGGAGCTGAGGCCTTCTGGGAAAGTCACATAAGAGAGAGGAACTATGAGCCAAGCGAGACAATCATATTTATGAAGCGTGGGTAGAGGTCCTGGAGACTGTTGACATTTGCAAATTCCACTATGCAATGACTTGGATCTGCACTTCTTGGACTAATGTCCAGATTGGAATTTAGCTGCCCACCAGATTTAATGCTTCCTCAGACATTGCAACACAGTTCTTGGCAGTTTAAGTGTAAAAGGCACCTTTAAATACATGCTTTGGAGAGAAAATGCACATTTATATCCTTTAAAAAGGGCACAAATTCATGGAAACACAAAATAGAATTATGCATAAAAATATGCAAACGTGCCACAGACTAGAAGTAGACATTCAGCCATGTCTAGGTGTGGGTCACTCCCTCCTCACTACAAATAAATAATAATAATTCCATGGCAACCTGGCTTTTCACTCTGCCTTTTTAGAAGGTGTCGCTGCAACTCAGTTTGAGTTATAAATCTGAGGGACTCTGGGGAGAAACTCATTCCCACAAAGGTGACAAAACAGAAAGCAGGTGAGGTGAGAATCAAAGCATATACAGTGGTACCTCGGGTTACATACGCTTCAGGTTACAGACTCCGCTAACCCAGAAATAGTACCTCGGGTTAAGAAGTTTGCTTCAGGATGAGAACAGAAATCGTGCTCTGGCAGCGCAGCAGCAGCAGAGGCCCCATTAGCTAAAGTGGTACTTCAGGTTAAGAACAGTTTCAAGTTAAGAACGGACTTCCAGAACGAATTAAGTACGTAACCAGAGGTACCACTGTAGTTTCCAAAGTGACCACTCTGGGGCCTGGAATGAAAGAACAAAGCTGCAAAATGAGCCCTAGGAAGCACTCACTCTCTCCATAGGGTGCTCTCCTTGAGCAGCCACTGAGCCTCCTTACTGGGTCTCTTGTCATAACTTAACCAGGGACTGGAACAATGGCTCATTTCTTACCAGGCCCTCTTCGCTTTCCACTTCTGCCATCACTTTTAGGATTATCTGCTGTTCTTCGTTCTTTGTCCTTCCTACTCCCCCCACCCCCACCCCCACCCCAGCCAAGAGTGATTTCCAAATCCATCAGCTGCTGTATCTCGTTTTGTCCTTCAGTTACTATTAAGCAAAGCTGGCAGGGCTAAACATGGCCACCCGAGGGTATTTATTTGATGCTTAATCCCCATTCGCACCTCATTTATGAAATGGAAATCAGTGTGACATCAGAACATTGCAAAACGACTTGGTTGCCTAACACCCACCTCTAGTCCTCCTGAATGGTAGATGAGGAGCTAGAAGGCCAAAGCCTGTTTCTGTGCACACCACAGCCCTTTTCAGATGTTATGAGTAAGTGGGAAGGGCTGGTAGCTTGGTAGGAGAACATCTGCCTTGCATGAAGAAGGTACCTGGTTCAATCCCCAGCATCTCCAGGTGGGCCTGGGAATGTCCACTGTCTAAAACCCTGGAGAGCCACTGCCAGATAGTGAGGAGACAACACTGAGCTAGATGCACCAGTTTTCTTATTCAGTGTAAGGTAGCCTTCGATGTGTCCTTGAATTCTATTCAATATTGATCCAGAGTAGATTTCATTGTATAGTTAGCAGAGTAAAAACTTAAACACGTTGCAGGATTCCCGCAAAATAGACCAGAGGCAATTGCATTTCATCCAGCAGAGCTTGACTGCTATTGAAGGCAAATGAGCATAATGGTCACAAATCCAATACATTCAGGATTGGTCCTGTCCATAAGAAATCCAGTTTGCAGCAGACTTAACTTACTGTACAATAATAAGTCTAAAGCTTAACACTACATACAGAACACCACACCAGATGGAAGGATCCTTCTGGCCTTACTTATCTCTTTCTATCAAGGTCATGTTGACTATAAGAGAACCAGTTTAGACCAGCTGTGCTTCTCTGATGGTATAACCCAAACATCATGAACCTTCTGCTTGTTTCTTTCACACAGAGAAGCTTTGAGAACCCTCTTGAATTAATTTGAACACGAAAGATCTCTACACATCAGATCAATACTTTCTGCACCAAGAAATGCAAACTGACACTATGTTCCTAATATGGAGGGGGGGAGTTAATGGGGAGAAGCATACTAGTTGCACCTCCCAATGCCATCCCTGTTGCCCTCCATGAAGTAGAAGACTGCTGTCTGTAATGGCGAGTCTCCTCTACTTGTGTTAACTAACTGTGTGCTGTAGAAATCAGGAAATAAAGGAGACTCCCCATTGCAGACAATCACCCTTCACAAGTTGATGGATGGAGGGCAGAGGTAGCATACTCATCACCACTCTCTCTGCTCTGTGTTCTACTTACTGGTGAGTATGACATCTGAATAAGGGCTCTTGGAGAAGCACAATGCACCCAGGAGTAGCAAGAGGAGCTGTAGATCCACCTAATTTGGAGACAGAGAGGGCCAAACCACCTTCACATAAAGAGAATGGGGAACATTTCTCCCAAATACCGTATTTTTCGCTCTATAAGATGCACCAGACCACAAGGCGCACCTAGTTTTTGGAGGAGGAAAACAAGAAAAAATATATTCTGAATCTCAGAAGCCAGAACAGCAAGAGGGATCACTGCGCAGTGAAAGCAGCAATCCCTCTTGCTATTCTGGCTTCTGGGATAGCTGCACAGCCTGCAATCGCTCCATAAGATGCACACACATTTCCCCTTACTTTTTAGGAGGGAAAAAGTGAGTCTTATAGAGCAGAAAATACGGTAACTCCTGTGGAGGTACCTAATATTGTCAGAGGCAGATTAAGGGCCATGCAACTGGTTCCCCTGCACTGGGTGTTGAGGCGAGGGGGGTGCAAAAACTACAATGTAGTGCACATGCAGAACAGAAGGGGTTGGCTTCACACAGGGTACCACTGAAATTTGAAAGGCCAAGGCCCTTCCCTGATATTGTTCACCATCTGAAGATAGTGTAAGGAGCATGAAGCATATATTGCACTTACCAGACGGGAAGTCACTAAATGTGGTTTCTGCGTGGCAAGCAATTACTTCTTATCCCTTAAATGGAAAGCATTAACCATGCAACGAGCCATCCTCATTTAAATTTCCATGCACTCGCTGGTGATCCCTGGGAATTAGGAACAGGAGTTGAGGCGCGCTTTCAGCTTTTGGTGAATGCTGAAGATGTACCTGTTTACCCCAGTTTTTTGATGCCAGAGACGTGTGTTTTCAAGACTCACCCTATTCCTGTGGTGGGAATTAAACTGCTTTGAATTCTGAATTTGAAATTGGTGCAAGCTACCCTGGGACTTGCTGGTGAATAGCATGCAATAAATATAATAACCCTAATAAGAGAAAGCTGTATGGTGAGGCCTTTCAAACATTAGGGGTCAGAAAGAGACCCCTTGCCGTCTTAGTTACCTCATGAAATTACGCACAATAATAGCAAAGCCTAGGCGACCACTTCCAGTCATTCCGGATCACAGATATGGAGCTAGAAGTGGCATTGCCATGTGACTCCGATGCCTTTGACTGAGTCTGGTCCAAAAACCCCTTAACGGCCAATTTTCCAGTCTTGGAAGACTGGAGAAATACCAACTAAAGAACAATGGCAAGAGAAGTTGATGAACTATGCAGAACTGGCAAAAATGACAGAAAGACTAAGAGAAAAAGACAACAGAGACTTTGAAAAAGATTGGGAACCATTCGTACTATATTTGCAGAAACAAAGAAAGGCAATAGACTTGACGGCAGGATTTAAATAAACACCCACATTATTAGCATCAGAAAATGTTTGGAAGATAGTGAAATAAGATGATGTATTTAATTTTGTTTTTATGTTTTTAAGGTTTGATGTTATGTTATTAATAACTTTTTTTCTGTTGCGAGATAGCAAAGTGGGTGAAAATATAAACAAACCAGAAATGCAAGTTGGGGGAAGTCTTCGAGGGGAGGGCAATGCAGTAGAGCTCAAAACTTATGGTAGGGTTGCCATATTTCAAAAAGTAAAAACCAGGACACTCTGAGCTCTTTTTTTTTTTTTTTTTTTAAGACAAACCCCAAAGTTGTTGAAAACCCCCCACGGTTTTTCAATTGCCTAAGATTCAGGACAAAGCACTGCCTTTCAGAAATGAAAGGGACGGAGGTGGGGACGCAGGTGGCGCTGTGGGTTAAAGCCTCAGCGCCTAGGGCTTGCCGATCGAAAGGTCGGCGGTTCGAATCCCTGCGGCGGGGTGCGCTCCCGCTGCTCGGT
This sequence comes from Podarcis cretensis, assembly GCF_951804945.1. Classification (NCBI taxonomy): domain Eukaryota; kingdom Metazoa; phylum Chordata; class Lepidosauria; order Squamata; family Lacertidae; genus Podarcis; species Podarcis cretensis. Next base: position 32,515,428 of record NC_137185.1, on the reverse strand, counting down.
CCCAGCGCCTGCCAACCTAGCAGTTCGAAAGCACCTCCGGGTGCAAGTAGATAAATAGGGACCGCTTACCAGCGGGAAGGTAAACGGCGTTTCCGTGTGCGGCTCTGGCTCTGGCTCTGGCTCTGGCTCTGGCCAGAGCAGCGATGTCATGCTGGCCACGTGACCCGGAAGTGTCTCCGGACAGCGCTGGCCCCTGGCCTCTTAAGTGAGATGGGCGCACAACCCCAGAGTCTGTCAAGACTGGCCCGTACGGGCAGGGGTACCTTTACTTTACCTTTAAGATTCAGGACAAAGCACTGCCTTTCAGAAATGCACTCCCCCATCAATTCTGTCTTTGAAATCCAGGTAATGTCCATATGGAAGCCCTACATATGGGAGCTGTTCAATAAGTTGAGAAAGGATTTCTCCGCTCTCACTTTGAGGCTTGATAGGCACCTGTCCTTTGAAAGGCAATCAGTGGCAAATTACAATGCACCATCGCTCAGGTAACTGTCTATAGCAACCCAAATGGGTGGCCTGGGCCTCTAATTTCCCCCATCGCATTTCAGAGTTGTCAGTTACATGGCAGTCCACCTGCAGGCTTCAGCACTGCCCTTGGAATGCAACCCCCGTGCCCTCTCCCTTCCTCTTGTAAAGGATCAGGCTTCATTCCGCACTGTATAGCCCGTGGCAGGAATCTTAAGAGGTGAAAGGGGTGGCAGGGGGACTGATTTAAAACCAAGGAAAGCAAGAAGCCTCTTCTCTGCAGCTGAGTGAGCCCACCAGGAATGAGGCCTATTAACAGCTGTGGACAGACACCTGGTCAGTCCATCCCCTCATACCTTCAAATAATGCCTCTCCCATTGCAAAGCCCAACAAAACATCCTCTGTCCTTTTCACTGTACAAATGGAGTGGGGGTTTTTTTAAAAAAAAAAACAAAAAACCAACCATATTATTACAGGGGGCTCAGACCCAGCAAGTTCTTCTGGGATATTTTAACTTACGGGACTCATACAGCACAAGCCTACATATGTTTCTTCGGCAGGTTGCAAGTCCTACTGTGTTCAGCAAGGCATAAAGGTAAAGGTAAAGGGACCCCTGACCATTAGGTCCAGTCGTGGCCGACTCTGGGGTTGCGGCGCTCATCTCGCTTTATTGGCCGAGGGAGCCGGCGTACAGCTTCCGGGTCATGTGGCCAGCAGGACTAAGCCGCTTCTGGCGAACCAGAGCAGTGCATGGAAACGCCGTTTACCTTCCCGCCAGAGTGGTACCTATTTATCTACTTGCACTTTGATGTGCTTTCAAACTGCTAGGTTGGCAGGAGCAGGGACCAAGCAACGGGAGCTCACCCCGTCGCGGGGATTCGAACCGCCAACCTTCTGATCGGCAAGTCCTAGGCTCTGTGGTTTAACCCACAGCGCCACCTGCGTCCCTTCAGCAGGGCTTATCCCAAGGTAACTGTGTGCACAGAACTGCAGCCTTCAATGCTTAAGTCATACCCTCCAATGTTTCTCTGATGAAAATAAGGATGTCAGTACTAATACTAATACTTTAATTATTTATACACCCATCTGACTGGGTTGTCACAGCCACTCTGGGTGGCTTCCAAAATATATTAAAACATAATAAAGCATTTAACATTTTAAAAAAAACTTCTTTGTACAGGGGCTGCCTTCAGATGTATTCTAAAAGTTAAATGGTTGTTTATTTGTTTGACATCTGGTGGAAATGCGTTTCACAGGCAGGGCACCACTATATATTTTTTAAAAGCCCTCTGCCTGGTGATGTAACGCAGAGAGAATTTGGTTCGGGGCCCCAAAGGAGTCCTCTACAGTCGGAGAAGATGGGTGACATCCAACCAAGGAGAGATAGAAGCAAGCAGCTTTTTAAAAGCAAAGATCCTTTATTCGGGTGCAACCGGGTTCCCTTTGCAAAGGTGACAAAAGGTATGAGGAACCGCACCCAAAGGTCAGCCCAGAAATTTATACAGTCACAACTGTGGGTGGTCTTATTCATCACAGGTTTGGCAGTTTACAAGGTAAGGGGGAGGTACATGGGTGCAGGATGCTAAAGGGAGGTTTGGGTGCAAGATACAAGGTGGGGTGTGAATTCCTATCTACATGAGTAAGGTAATACGGTGGTACCTTGGTTTACGAACTTAATCCATTCCAGAAGTTCATTCTTAAACCAAAGTGTTCTTAAACCAAGGTGTGTTTTCCCATAGCAGCGGGGGACTCAATTTACAAATAGAACGCACTCAACAGGAAGCGAAAGATGTTCTTATTCCAAAGCAAAGTTCACAAACCAAAACAGCAGCTTCTTAATCCAAGTTGTTCATAAACTAAGCTGTTCTTAAACCAAGATACCACTGTACCTAGAAATCTAGGGTGAGATGGCAAATGATATAATAATCTGGGTTTTCTAGAATAACAATAGGGATGAGAGTTTTATCTAACAGCTGAATTCCTCTCCCCCGCAGGGTCAAAGGAAATGGATCTGGTCGTCTGGCACTTTACGGAAGAAGGAAGGGGAGCTGAGTGGAAGTGATTGGGTTGAGGCTAAAAATAACATTTATGCTTTCATGGTTACAATAAAGTGATGCAATTTGAACATATGGGTTCCAATTCTTATTTTCCTGAAAGCAGATACAATCATTGAGAATTTGAACAAACACTGATAAGGCACAAGGATACAAAGGGGTCAATTCCATTGCAAAGACTCCAAATGTAACAATTGCATAAGGGTCACCTTAGGGATTCACATTTACAAGTAGTAAAGACACAATTACAAGAGAAATAGCTAGATACAATTTGAAATTACCTGGAGACAATTACAAGAAAATACTTGGATACAATTATAAAAATAGATAGGTAAATTCAGGAAATAGGGTAATGGGCAGCGCATGGAAGAAAGAAAAATGCTTTATTTGACAGAAAGGAAAGAAGGGATTTGAAGGAGAATAATAATGGGCGCAACGAATTAAAAACAGAGCAGAGCAGACTAACAGGCAAAACTGAGGAAAAGGTTCATATTTCTCTTAGGATATCTTCATTTGGTTTATTTGGTCTTGGTTTTCAGCTTCTTTAGCTATTTTCTACATCACTGGTTCCCTGTAACCTCGATTATCATACTGAGGGAACCGCCAGAAGCCTCTCAGATCTAGATCTCAATGTCTCCTGGGGTGAACTGGCTCCTTCAGGGATACAGGGCCGAAGCCGTTTAGGGCTTTAAAGGTCAGCACCAACACTTTGAATTGCACTTGGAAGTGTACTGGGAGCCAATGTAGTTCTTTTAGAACAGGTGTTATATGGTCCTGGCAGCCACTCCTGGCCACCAGTCTAGCTGTCACATTCTGGATTAGTTGTAGTTTCTGGGTCACCTTCAAATGTAGCCCCACATAGAGCACATTTCAGTGGTCCAAGCGGGAGATAACCAATGCATGTACCACTCTGTTTAGACACTCTGCAAGCAGGTAGGGTCTCAGCCTGCATACCACAAGGAGCTGGTAGACAGCCACCCTAGATGCAGAATTCACCTGCGCCTCCATGGACTGCTGTGAGTCCAAAATGACCCACAGGCTGAGCACCTGGTCCTTCAGGGGCACAGTTACCCCATTCAGGACCGGGGAGTCCCCCACACCTGCAAAAGGGAATGGAGGACAGACTGGGCCTTCTTTCTCTGGCTAACGTAAAAGAACAACAACCAGAAGTAACAATTTCTATAGCTACTAATGCTACCAAATTTGCAGGTGCATTTACCGCAAGGTGATTTGCAGTTTACAACAAGGACCTAGAATATTAGAGAAGGAGAAAAGAAATCAGGGGATCCAGCTGCATTGCCTGAGAGTGGGTTTGGGGAGGGGGTGTTAACACAGTGACTCGCTGCAGCTGCCTGGTGCTTGTCTAAGTTCCAGGTTCCAATAATTTTTTATAGAGGAACTGGCAATGGCACAAGCAGGGGTCAGCGGTAGTGGGACCCTGGCACTTTCATCAGTATAACATGTGCCAATGCCTGGCCTGATTGGCATGCAGTTTTTCTTCCCAGAACCAGTTAAATTACAAGAGGTAGATAGGGAATTATAGAATTGTAGAGTTGGTTGGGACGCAGGTGGCGCTGTGGGTTAAAGCCTCAGCGCCTAGGGCTTGCCGATCGAAAGGTCGGCGGTTCGAATCCCTGCGGCGGGGTGCGCTCCCGCTGCTCGGTCCCAGCGCCTGCCAACCTAGCAGTTCGAAAGCACCTCCGGGTGCAAGTAGATAAATAGGGACCGCTTACCAGCGGGAAGGTAAACGGCGTTTCCGTGTGCGGCTCTGGCTCTGGCCAGAGCAGCGATGTCACGCTGGCCACGTGACCCGGAAGTGTCTCCGGACAGCGCTGGCCCCTGGCCTCTTAAGTGAGATGGGCGCACAACCCCAGAGTCTGTCAAGACTGGCCCGTACGGGCAGGGGTACCTTTACCTTTACCTTTTAGAGTTGGATGGGGTCACAAGAGTCATCTAGTCCAATCCCCTGCAATGCAAGACTCCTTTGCTCAACATATATCTGAAGGAGCGTCTCCACCCCCATTGCTCAGCCTAGACACTGAGGTCCAGTGCCGAGGGCCTTCTGTTGGTTCCCTCCCTGTGAGAAGTGAGGTTACAAGGAACCAGGCAGAGGGCCTTCTCGGTGGTGGCACCCGTCCTGTGGAACGCCCTCCCACCAGATGTCAAAGAGAACAACAACTACCAGACTTTTAGAAGACATCTGAAGGCAGCCCTGTTTAGGGAAGCTTTTAATGTTTGCTGCATTACTGTATTTTAATATTTTGTTGGAAGCCACCCAGAGTGGCTGGGGAGGCCTGGCCAGATGGGCGGGGTATAAATAATAAATTATTGGGTATAAATAATAAATTATTATTACTACTACTACTACTACGCAAGACCCTGAGATTAAGAATCTCATGCTCTTACAAACCAAACCACTCTACCCACAAGGAACCTTGTTCATTGTAACATGGACCAAATACGCCTTCCTTTCAAGAGCAGTGTCTTCTTTGCATGAGTATAGTTGTTTTCCTTTCAGATAATTTGCCCTCTGTGCTGCGCAAACACCATCCATTTGAAGCCCATTTAAGGTGGTGTTTTTCCCACCTCAAGTCTTCTGAAAACTGTACCTTTATGAGGGGTAAACTACAGTTCCCAGGATTCTCCCCCCCCTTTTTTTTTGAAGGGGGGGGCACCCTTTGAATGTACAGTGTGTACACAGCCACAGAGTCATTTTTAACAGAACTGGGAGAAAACCTTCTGGAAAATTCTGTAACCGTAGACAAGAAAAAGACCAGATTCCAAGAGCTGTTCTGACTTGGCGTCTGTTCAGCGGGGGCCCTGGTGCTTACACTGGGACAGAGGAAATTCAGCCAGGCCAGTTTCTAGCCAGAGGGAAGGCTACCTCACTCCCCCTTCTTAAATACACGAGTCTCATGTTTTGGGTCTCTTCTCCCCCCACCCAACCACCATTTGCCTCATTAGTCCTGGTCATGGGGTATGTTATGCACATGACATAATTGCCAGATGGAGCAGACTTTTTTGCGAAAAGAAACATGGGACAGACTGGGCCTTTTCTCTCTGGCTAACTTAGAGGGTTGCATTTAAAAACAAAACTGTGTAGATATGTGGATTTGGGCACTCAGCTGCTGCTCAGAAGGGACAGTTCCTTGTTTCAACCTTTGGGATATATATATGTGTGTGTGTGTGTGGTGTTTCCTTTCTTTTTCCTCCCTCCAGAAACCACATTTGTGGGTTACAGACATTAAAAAAGCAAAATCTGTAGGCTGTGCATGAACCAAGTAACTTGTTTTGGGCTAAAGGTGTTAAACAGGTTTAACAGATCCAGAAACCACAGCGTGTTTTCCATTCCCACCCCCACATTGTGTCTGACGGATGCACCCAAGTTAAAGATCTGCACAGGGGCACCAACTTGCCACCCACATGGAGGGGCACATCATGTAACACATCATGTGATATGTCCCGCCCCTGCCTAGCACATCAGTACTTAAGTGCCTGGCCAGGACACACATGTGTCCCGCCACTGCAATGCTGGTGTTATGCACCGGGTGGGGAATGGGGAGCACAGAGTTTGGCCTCCTTCTTCCCACAGAGCATTGGGTAAGGAGAAGGAGGCAGAGCAGGGTCACAACCCCCTCCTTGAATTTTTTTGGGGGGCTGAAGACCCCCTCAGCCCCCACTGCCTGACACGCCAGGTTCTGCACATACAGATTTGGCACTTTCTTTTTATCTGGACAGTAGAAGAAGAAAATAACAGGCAGCCATGTTAGTCCATACAGGAAATCCCTTCAAAACGTGAAGTTGGGCAATATCGTCATTAGGACAAAATGTGCACAAGCTTTAGCATCCTTCAGAACACTTCATCAGGATGCAGGTGGCAGAGGGGTAACTGGGGAAAATAGAAAAAATTAGTCTGGATGTTGGCATCTTGAGGTCTGGAGTGAAGTTCTCTGCCTTTAACTGGTGCGCAGAAAGGCCAAAAGTCAGCTCATGCAATTTTCCTCATCATGAAGATGAAACTTTGGAAAAAGCTGCTCCTGTTGAATTCCTGCCTCCTGTGCAGTTGGTAAAGTGCAGAGCCCCATGATATTCAGACCCACCCACCCCTTGAGAAATGCCACTGGCCCTACTGGAAGTCTTTTTGCTTTCCTTGAGGTTTCTTCCAGAGGTTTCTCCTAAGCAGACGGTGCTGGGGCGACATTCCTGTCTTTCACTGCCTGCCCACACCGCCAGCTTTTGCAGCTTCTTCTTCAGGCTTCAAAAGTTGGGTGGGGACTTTCAGTGGTTTGGGGTGGGGTTACTGAAGTTATTTCTTCTTCCCTTGGAATTCCTTAGACGTCAGTCCAGGTTAACCCCAGATCTCCCTTTTGGAAAAGTCCAATGGTAGCCCTAGGTTTCCTCTCAGGAATAAATGACGACGCAGAACCCACTCATGTTGTTTAATACCTTCACCAGGGATAGGAAATCTGCAGTCCCCCAGATAGGGCAACAGGTTTTCCACCACAGCTTTAAGGTGAGCTTTGTCTGACCTGACTAGATGGATTTGCTTCAGTTTTTCCTCCACCTGCATCCTAGCCGTTTCCCCATCTATTCCATTGCTTCCTAGAAACTTGGTAGGACACCCCCCCCAAAAAAAAAAAGTTTGAACAAGCTTTCTCTAGAGGGAGACGGTGCTTAGGAGTGTTTGTGTCTCCAGCCTCAATCATCTCAAAAAGTGGCCAGGTTATCAGTACGAGAGGGATTTGGTTGCATTGCATGGTAAAGGTAAAGGACCCCTGACAGTTAGGTTCAGTTGCAGACGACTCTGGGGTTGCGGCGCTCATCTCACTTTACTGGCCGAGGGAGCTGGCATTTGTCCACAGACAGCTATCAGGTCATGTGGCCAGCATGACTAAGCCACTTCTGGCGAGCAGCGCACGGAAACACCATTTGCCTTCCCGCCGAAGCAGTACCTATTTATCTACTTGCACTTTGATGTGCTTTCGAACTGCTAGGCTGGCAGAAGCAGGGACTGAGCAATGGGAGCTTACCCGATCACGGGGATTCGAACCGCCGACCATCTGATCGTCAAGCCCTAGGCTCTGTGGTTTAACCCACAGTGCCACCCGCGTCCCTGCACTGCATGGTAGACTAATGAAAATGCGAGCCATTTGATGAGGATGGAATAAATGATCATGTAACTCAGAACTTGTAGGCAGAGCAGAATAAAATGGCTTCAGTCTATTTTCTTAACTGTAAAACATGGCAACACAAAGAATTTTTATGGTTTTCACTTTTAGCATAACTTTAGGAATGTTATGAATCCAAATATTAGAATACCTGATCTGGCTTTTTTTGCCTTGCTTCCAGGAGGCAGGAACTACGAGGTCAAGGAAGGGAGCAAAAACCTAGACTTTTTCAGACCCTGGCAGGTGTGCATTCCCTCGATGCCTCGATGCTAGAGGGAGCCAAAGCTTTTAACTCATAATTAGCAGGCCAAGCATAACTTTAAACAGCCGGGGCCAGGTGTGGCTAATGGCATCAGAATGTGAAACCAGGGGGGTTATCTACACTTGCACAGAACCAGTTCATGCCCCCATTGCTAATGTAATAGGTTGTTGAACTTGAGCTAATGGTGGACCCAAGAGCTTTCTGGAATGATGAGTCAGGATGCAGAATCAGTGATGACACAGAGAGGGATCTACAGTACATGTTGTTTTTTCCACCCAGCATGAACAAAATGCACAGGCAAGATGCACATGTAGATGTGAGAATCCTGACAGAAACAGAAATGAGAGCAGAAATTGCTGGTGTTCTCTTACTCATCCCATGTCTGCAATGGAATCAATCTAGTGAGTACAAATGGGGTTTGCTACAGTTGTTGTTCTCAGTCTGCAAATGATACTTACTTGATGTCTGTTCCTGCTTATGTGCTATGTTTCCTTTGTTTACCATTGAACAGCATAAAAAGGTGAAGGTAAAGAACCCCTGACAGTTAAGTCCAGTCACAAATTACTCTGGGGTTGCGGTGCTCATCTGGCTTTACAGGCCGAGGGAGTCAGTGTTTGTCCACAGACAGTTTTTCCGGGTCATGTGGCCAGCATGACTAAGCCGCTTCTGGCTCAATGGAGCACTGAAATCAGTGCAGCACAGGGAAACACAGTTTACCTTCCCGCCGGAGCAGTACCTATTTATCTACTTGCACTTTTGGCGTGCTTTTGAACTGCTAGGTTGGCAGGAGCAGAGACCGAGCAATGGGCACTCACCCCGTCGCTGGGATTTGAACCGCCGGCCTTCTGATCGGCAAGCCCAAGAGGCTCAGTGGTTTAGAATAATGCAATTAATTACATAATTTAATTATGTGAAATTCCACACACCGTGTATCCAGAAGTGCCCTATGCAGACATACTGCGAAGGGCACACAAACAGCAACTGGATGAAAAGCAGTTAGATGGACGAAGATCTTTTGACTTCTATCTCTACCTCATACAAGCATGTTTGTGTGCACACCAGTTCCTTTTGCCCTGCCCTCTCCATCAGAGGAGAATCATTGCCACGCTGTCCATCTCTCCCTCGCCATTCTACTACGATGAGCCTAGGCTCAGCCTGCTAAAAGCTGGTTGGAATTGCAGCTCTGTAAAGGGAATAGAAACTACAGCTCCCATAATACTTTGGGGAAAACAACATGCTTTCACATTTCTCTACATCACACCTAGTTTTGCTCTCAGGTCTTTTTTTTTTTTAAAAAAAAAAAAAAAAAACACCCTCTCTGCTTTGGTTGATGGGAGTTCCTCTGGTCTGATTGCTTCTTCTCCCCTTGGGGGCTTTTGTTCCACTTTTCTATTTCTATTTTTATTTTGGCAAGGAAAATGGACACAGAAGTTGTTATGTACTGAGTTGAATAGGATCCAAATGCAGCAGTCTGACTGGTCCTAGAACAATGCAGCAGTATGTTTGGTCCGCAGGAGCCACCCAATCCAGCTCCAGGTGGAAGTGAATCCGCAACTTGATTGGCCTACAGGAGAATCCAGGAATTAGCCAATCAAGTGCGGCCCATTGTGTAAATAATGTATATAAAGCAGATATTTTGGGGAAACATTCATTCCTCGCTACTATGAGCTGAATAAAGAGCATGAAATCCACACTCGACTCTGAATATATTTCAGAAGTTTAACCTTAATGAAATCACTTGAGCAACCCACTTTTATCCCCAAAGTGAATTTAGCCCTTTGACAACAATGTTGGTCTGAGAATGGATTATACAGCTGAGGTGTGTGGTGAGGATGCAGTTATGGAAGCCTTTGAACAAATGTGAGAAAAACTGAACCCACCTCCTCGGTCTCGCTTCGCAACTTCGTTGAAGGCCTCGTCATCCCACATCTGGGCCTTGGCAAGCAGAGAACAAATGATTTAATTTTTAAAAAGGTTGTTTTAAATGAGTGCATGAATCAATTTCCCTATCTGGGGGTCAGCTTGTATTTCCGAGAACCTGTTGGGCTTCCCTTTAGAGACACAAAATGATGTTTTCCATTTACTGCTCTCAATGGTTCCTGCTATCAGTGAAAAAAAGAGAAAGAAGAAAAGCAACAACAGCCAGGTCTCAAATGCTTTCCAAATTAAATACTTTCCAAATCAATCGGAGATGAGGAATAGCCCACAACAATGAGGTTAACAGCCTATGCTTGAAATCCACCCAAATGGATACAGGCTGTGCTGTTGTTTCTCTCCTCCTGGAAAGCATGGAGTCTTTTCCTGGTGACATAGCATGGAATCCTCCAATTTAACTCCTACATCCTTTTTTCGAAACAAAATAAAAAAATTCCTTCCAGTAGCACCTTAAAGACCAACTAAGTTAGTTCTTGGTATGAGCTGTCGTGTGCATGCACACACACGAAAGCTCATACCAAGAACTAACTTAGTTGGTCTTTAAGGTGCTACTGGAAGGAATTTTTTTATTTTGTTTTGACTATGGCAGACCAACACGGCTACCTATCTGTAACTGGAACTATGGTAGGCATCCTTTTTTCGGTTGCTTTTATGAGTGTTTGCTTCTCTCAGAGACTGTGGTGTGCTGGAGAGAGTGAGAACACAGGGCAGGGCAGCTCCAGGACCTTTCAGAGCAGAAGCAATGACTTAATCTGCTGGAACCTCAGGGCAATTGAAAGGCCTTGTTTGCTCTGGTAATCGGGTGAGGTGAGAATGAGGCTTTCAAGTTTGTTTGCGGCAGATAAGCATACAGAAAGTCAGAGAAGGGGGAATGGAATCAAACAGAGACAGGATACTTGTTTTCATTTTCTTTGATGGCATTCCTACTTCATGCTCGCAGCTTAGATTTGTTTGCAAGATAGTTTGCATTTCTAATTTGAAGCTAAAGGTTGAGTTTCAGCTGGCTGAAGGTCTTTTGTTAAACTTCAGTGTGTATTAAATCTATGCAGTCAGAATTGGGTATTTGATTGATTGATATTGAAATTGATATTATAATGTGTTATTGATACAATGACATGTACATTGGATTATTGTTATTGAAAACAAATATATATATATATATATATATATATATATATATATATATATATAAAAAGACGCCTGCTTCTTGGGAGAAGGGCAATGACAGGCCTAGACAGCATCTTGAGAAGTAGAGACATCACCTTGCCAACAAAGGTCCGTATAGTTAAAGCTATGGTTTTCCCAGTAGTGATGTATGGAAGTGAGAGCTGGACCATAAAGAAGGCTGATCGCCGAAGAATTGATGCTTTTGAATTATGGTGCTGGAGGAGACTCTTGAGAGTCCCATGGACTGCAAGAAGATCAAACCTCTCCATTCTGAAGGAAATCAGCCCTGAGTGCTCACTGGAAGGACAGATTGTGAAGCTGAGGCTCCAGTACTTTGGCCACCTCATGAGAAGAGAAGACTCCCTGGAGAAGACCCTGATGTTGGGAAAGATGGAGGGCACAAGGAGAAGGGGGCGACAGAGGACGAGATGGTTGGATAGTGTTTTCGAGGTTACCAGCATGAGTCTGACCAAGCTGCGGGGGGCAGTGGAGGACAGGAGTGCCTGGCGTTCTCTGGTCCATGGGGTCACGAAGAGTCGGACACGACTAAACGACTAAACAACAAACAACATATATATATATATATATATATATAAAGCATACACTACAAGTTCAGTCACACTTTCTCCCGAGAAACTATGCATAGGATTGTCATGATGTTGAATAATGTACGCATATGTGAGTTTTGTACAATAAACTACATTGTTTGTTTCAATTAATTTGCACAAGGGTGTATACTTTGCATGGCTATTGGGGATCCTACACTTCAAAATTCACCAGTACACCACAGCTCAGTGATCCTATTAATGTCAGGTTCCACCCCTTTGGGTGAAAGGCATGAACCTTTCAGAAAGAAATATATATATATATATATATATATATATATATATATATATATATATATATGTTGGTTTCAGCCTTTCTGAAGGGGCTTTTATGGTTTGGCTACGTGAGCATTCTTTTGTACCGGTCTGTGTCTGAACTCTGACGAAATGTGGTTTTGATTCCACCCCGTTCCAATTTGGAATGAGTTATATGCAGCAATACCCAATTTTTCTCCTGTCAAACAAGTCTGTTCTCCAGGCTATGAATCATATTTTCTGGCACTGATCCCTCAAGGTTCTTTCACTGTCCTCTTGTTATAGCCCCCAATTTCCTTCCCCATGCCCCTTCTCCTATTATTCCATTAACTCCAGAAAGAATGCACGACACTCACTTTGTATAAATTTTATATGATAAAGGATCCCTTGATGCCTAAAGCCAGAACTGATTGACAACAGAAGGGAAGCATGAGCCTGTGAATGATCCTGGGACCCTGCACTTAGATGCATAGTGTGTTGAGATCAACAAAAGGAGTATGTCATACTGTCCAACATGCCGCAGAGGACAAGCGTATTTCATGTCTGTGGACCCGTGTTAGTCATGCAACTCGTGCAACAACAGGGCCCCCCAAAATGCATGTCATTAGGGGGTGCTCTCATAGGAACCAGGTGACTCACACAAGAGCATGGCCCCCCAAAACGGGCATCTTTTGGGGCCACACTCTTGTGGGAGCAAAAATGGGGTATACCAGGATCCAATCAGAAGCCGAGATAGCTTCTGTAATTCTAGGATGTCTTGCTCAAAGTGGGATGGTTGACAGATATGGTTTGTTCTGACAAAATGAGCATAGCATTGGGGTGCTAGCCAGAGATCCAAGTCCCTTTCCATGCCCCCCAACACACACACACACACACACACACACACACACAGAGAGAGAGAGAGAGAGAGTGGTTTTCTGGATTTTGCCAGAACCGTTAAGCACTTCTTGCAAAACACCACATAACAGAATACTGCTTAATGTTTATAACAATAAGCTCTACAACCACCCTATATTGTAAACTGTTATTATTATCCTCGAACACAGATGGCGGTGGCTCGATGTTGAGGGTTCCTTGCTGAAGGCCATCCATTGAGCTAATGGCTTAACAGGAAATGAAGACCTCATTGCTTCCCCCCAAACTGACCTAACTCCAAGCAGTACACATTAGACAATTTTAGACTCTGGACTTGATAGACTTACCAGGGAGTTGGGCTGCTTTTTAAACGATAGTATGTATTATTGCACTCACCTAAAAATGTGGTAACGGGACGCAGGTGGCGCTGTGGGTTAAAGCCTCAGCACCTAGGACTTGCCGATCAAAAGGTCGGCGGTTCGAATCCCTGCGGCGGGGTGCGCTCCCGCTGCTCGGTCCCAGCGCCTGCCAACCTAGCAGTTCGAAAGCACCTCCGGGTGCAAGTAGATAAATAGGGACCGCTTACCAGCGGGAAGGTAAACGGCGTTTCCGTGTGCGGCTCTGGCTCGCCAGAGCAGCGATGTCACGCTGGCCACGTGACCCGGAAGTGTCTCCAGACAGCGCTGGCCCCTGGCCTCTTAAGTGAGATGGGCGCACAACCCCAGAGTCTGTCAAGACTGGCCCGTACGGGCAGGGGTACCTTTACCTTTACCTTTAAAAATGTGGTAAGCCAGCTCTGCTGCTGCATTTGGGGGTCTTTCTGTTCATTCTGCTGAGTTGGATGTCTGCCCCAAAGTTCTGTTCTGGTAGCACTATAGGTCTTCCCACTGTGATATCCTAGGGTGACATGGATCAATTTCCCCTTTACCAAGGTAGAAAAGTTCATTGGTAACAGTGTTTGACTGTAAAACCACTCTGGAAATTATGGTTCTGTGGAGGAATAGGGGCCTCCAAACACTCCCAGAACATTTAACAACAGTTCTCAGGATTCATTGGAGAAAACCATGAATGTTTAAAATGGTATGACACCACTTGAAATGATTAGCAATTTCAACATAGCAATATATCAAAATGTATCATATTCATTATTTTTCCTTCCCCCCTCCCCCTGAGACTTCCCTCAGCTCCTCTCTGATTTCTCAGCACATGTTATTCTCTGCATATTATGAAATTATATTGATCCTTATATTACCTATCTACCATGTTATCAATCAATAAATTTGTGTATGTTTATTCAAAACCTGCCAACGAATCCAATTCATTTTGTTGTCTTTTTAAGTACCTCGTAAAAAGTTTCCATTCTTCTTTAAAGTCACAGTTGTCCTTATCTCACAGTTTGTATGTCAGTTTAGCCAATTCTGCATAGTTCATCAATTTCTTTTGCCACTGTTCCTTTATTGGGGTTTCCTCATTCTTCCATCCTTGTGCGGGGTCATGGTTTTGTTTAACCCCCTTTGGCCACTGCAAAAGCTCACAGAACAGACCCTCCAAGTGCTCCTATTTTCCATGGACACTCCTGGATTTACAGAAGCTGTCCTGGTTTCTCATTTGATCCCAGAATGTCCTGCTTTTCCTTAGGATGCCCCTATTTTCAATGGAGAAATGCCGGAGGGCATGGAGTTATGCCAGCCCTGAGCCAAGGAGATAAGCAACTATACAACCTTGAGAAGACCTCTGAAGGCAGCCCTGTATAGGGATTTTAAAAAATGTTTAATGGGTGGATGTGAGGGATCGTGCTGAGAAGGGCTGCACTGAGGAAGAACGGTGGGAGCCACTCCCTCCTCTTGATCCTGAATCTTCCCGGGGCAGGAGGACAGTATAGATTTGCACAGTGGTTTACAGAGGGGCATCATAGAAGGCAGAAGCTGGGAAATACTGGATGGGGAACAGCTAGCAGAAGAAACACCAGAAGAGAGAGAGTTAACAGATTCACAGTCTCTGGATGATATCCACCCCCCCTCCCCGAAGTCATGGAGAATTCAGAAAGTGTAGGAACAGAAAGCACAGAGGGTACAAGCTCAGATTACAAGACCTGGAAGTGACGTAGATTAATAGGGATGGAGGGGGGAGTGACCTTAATTAGGAGCATTCTGGTTAGATGCTTTCTTTTGTCCTTCACTGTGTTTATCAAGGAAATAAACTGGTAAGAATTCCCTTTCATTTGATCTACTCATTTACGGCCATGGGGAAGGAAGCTGATTCCCCAAAGCCTGACAGTGGTGTATAAATAATAAAGTTGTTGTTGTTGTTGTTGTTGTTAAATAGGACGTCCCTATTTTCATCAGATAAATGTTGGAGGGCATGATAGATCCGAGATGAGGAACCTAAGGCCCTCCTGATATAGCTGTGCCACAACTTCCATCAGCACTGACCAAGAGCTATGCTGGCTGGGGCTGATGGGAGATGGAGTCCACCAACATCTAAAGCGCCAAAGGTTCTCCATCCCAGTCCTAGAAGAAAGGCCTGCTTTGCTTGAAACAAGAGGGGAAAGAAGAAAAGATAATTATGTCAGAGAACACACACACACACACTTTGGTTTCAAAGAGACAGAACTAAGGCTGCTTGACATTCTGATTATCCTCCAGCTCCCCTCACCCTCGGTTACTCTCCTGACCTCTGTAATTTAGATCAAAGTGATTTAGATCCAAGCCATCTTTGGGACAGTCACTCAGGGCTCCCAGGGGCCTTGTTGATGGATAAATGAAGCTAAATAAAGGTAAATAGCCCCAAACCGATGAGACATGACACAGGCATTGGGTCTGGAGAAGGAATTTCCCCTGAAGTCCAGGGAGAGGCTGGGATGAAATAACAGAGGGCCTGGATTTGATTTCTCCTTTTCCTAGATGCTCAAAAGGAAAGAGTCTCGCTGTTGACTAAGGATCGCTGCAGTTGTCAAAGCCTTTCCTCATGGGCTTGCCTGCCACAGGAGAGCCATCTCACTGCAGATGGCTCTGGGGGTGGTTGTAAACTCACTTCCAGGAACTGGCTAGGCCTCACCTTTGTCTCAGGAGAACAATCTATGGAGACCAGAACTCACTGAGCACTCGAATCTCCACCATGCATGGAAAGATCAGTCAGAATCTAGAGGGGGAAATCTGACACCCAGAAATCTGGAGGATTCCTGTTCCCCCACTATCCCATGACAATATGTATTTATATGCATGCTGTAACCCTTGTATGTGCATTTTTCTTACACATTGTTTAACTGGAGAATTGCATTGCAAAATTCAGAGAAGTGCAGTGTGGCGTTTGCCTCCTATGTGGGTCATAAGGAAAGGGTTAAAATGAGTGTGATGTGATTGGCCAGTGGAAACTGATAGGAGGAGTTAGAGTGAGAGTGGGTGTTGTGTGGAAGTCAGTCGAGAGTTGGGAGTTGGAGAAGGAAGAGGGAAGAATAGTCTGTGGGTTGGTCGAGTTGTGTTGTGAGAGAGTGAGAGGAATTGTTAGGTGGTGTCAGATAGTTAGTTGGGATAATCAGTTTGAAGTTGTTAGGAACGAATAGTTCAGTAAAGTAACTAAGATTAAGAAACTGCCAAAAATAATTAACTGAAACCATAAGCTTGTTCATACCTATAAAATAAACTTGATTATTTGTTAATGTTAACAACTGACTGGACTCCATGTGTACCCGTGAGAAACAGGTTGGTGGCAGCGAAGAAAGCAATTACAGTGGTGGCACAGGGTGAATAGACCGTCAAACGTCCGGGGACCCTGTGTGATCGCCACGTGCAGTTATTGAAGGATTATAGAATTGTAGAGTTGAAATGGGCCACAAGGACCACCTAGTTCAACCCCCTGCAATGCAGAAATCTTTTGCTCAATGTCAGGCTAAAACTCATGATCCTGAGGTTAAGAGTCTTATGCTCTGCCGCCGGAGCATACCTAAGGTGGGATGGCTGTATTTTGGTTCGCACATTGTTCCAGAAACTGCTATTAGATAAGTTTGCCTTTAAATGTGAACTGCACCTGATTTTACCCCAAGCCCTAGCAGCCACGACGACTAAATCCACATTACATTTGGTTCACTACAGAGGAGTTAACAAGAAAGGGCTGGAACCTTCATCTTTTCAGGACCCAAGCCAATCTTTTACTCCTGAGCTGAATGTTTCTTTGACAAGAAACAAGCTTACAAATTTGGTTGCTATGGGAGCAGAGGGCTGCCAGGTGTGCTTTCTCTCTGTCAAGAAGCTGGGCTCCATGCTTGCCCTCCAAAACCGGGCAGGGTCTCCCAGTACACACACACACACACACACACACACACACACACACACACACTTCAAAATTCTCTTTCCAGTTCCTCCTTGCAATGGGCTCCATTGCGGGTGTAACCATTTTGGAAGGGCATGTAACAGGCCTCCATGGGAAAAGATGGAGAAAGAGGGAGGTGTTGAGAATGTTCCCCTTTTTCCCCCAAACAACCTCAGATTTTGCCAAATGTAACTTCATCCATTGCAAAAGAAACATCTCAAGTCCTGTTTGGGAGTTGCTGCAGACTGGAAGTTCTGAGTGTGAGGAGCGGCATGGTATGAGGGTTGTGGGGTTGTTGTTTTTTTAAAGCTATGCCTCCATTGCTAGTGCAATCCATGAATTCAGTAGTGACTGTTTGCAGCATAGAACCCTCATGTAGCTGTGGACGCTTCAGCTTGATGTAGAACCCTGGAAAAATCAGGGTTCTCCATCCTGCCAAGGAGCCTACAGAGAAAGAAGCAGGCTCCCCACTGGAGACACTCACCCTTGAACTTGCAGAGGGTGGAAGGAATGTTCCTGCCCTCTCCTTGACACACGCATGTGAATTTTTCCAGTTTGCAGTAATGGCTGAATAAGACTTCATTTGAAGACAAAAAGCAGGTTATAAATGAGCCAACCAAGATAAGAAGGAGCAAGGAGCACACACCTGCATACCATTTATCACAATAAATGCCACAAACCAAGCTTTGAGTTACCTACTTGCTAGCTTGCCCCCTCCTTCATTAAGGGATCTCCTCTTCCCGCTACATTTCTCTGGTATTGAAATAGAGATACCTTCATGCAGAAAGGGATATTGCTAGCCAGTGGAGAAACACAGAGTTGTATCCAACTAACTTGTACACAAATGAGACCCATTGGAATTAGTGGATCTAAGTTGGCCATGCTTTTTAATTTCTGTTTCTGTTTGCTAAACTATTTTGAGGATGGGAATCTAAGATTTTGAGATTGCTTGTAAGTATCTCAAAAATCCAGCTGTCTTCTCCTCTGAATATTTTAATTTTGCACTGCTAATCTGTGAGGCAGCTTTCCCCTGAGAAGAGACACAAAACTGTTATGGTTTTGCTTTTCTTCAGTTTATAAATGGGTGTGTGTGAAGGGGAGTATGATCTAAGCACATAAAATCGTGACTGATTTCGGAAAGAGGATGTGGAAATTATTGATGCGCGTAGTAAAATAATACGAAGACAACTCCTGATGATATTGACACAGGGGTAGCCAAAGGTTTTGCCTCCAGATTTTGCTGAACAACAACTCCCATCTTTCTTTGCTGTTGCCTATATTGACGTGGGGCCAATGAGCATTGTAAACCACAACATCTGGAGGGTACCACAACGGCTCACCCTGCCTTAAGATAGGCCAAGTTAAAAAATGATCGAAAGGATATTTTCCCCAAGTTAAACTCTCATTCAAGTTCTTAATGTTGGAGAGGATGTCGACAGCTAAGTTCATATTTCCATATGTGGCGGGCATGCAAATCAGTACTATCCTTTTGGAAAATGGTAGTCAGAAAAGGTTTTTCAATGATGGGACAGGTGATACAACCTGATCCAATGGCTACATGAATTTACTGTTTAAGGACCTGCTAATCTTTTTCATGTTTGCAGCTAGAAATATTGGAATATTGGAACACAGCTACAAACTTAACTCTAGGCGTATGGTGGGAGGGGCTATGGAACACAGCATCTTAGAGCACTAAGGAACACAAAGATCAAAGATAATTTTGAAACTGTTCGGTACATGTTTATCCTTGGCAGATGTTGATAAGTGCATCAGCTATAGGGTGGCACTATTTGCAGTATTGGCAATAAAGATAAGGGCAACATTTCTGAATAGTGCAAGTGCCAAACTGTAGGGATGATGACTAGAAAGAACGTTCCTAAATTTTGGACATTGTAGATTAGTCTTGGTCCGGTGCATGCAATGTCTTTGGTTTTGTAGCTGTGTGATTTGTGCTCATACTGTATTGTGATGGCCATTGGCTATAAACAATAAAAATTATTGATGATATATGTTTATTCAGTACACTGGAAAGGACACTGTTGTCTCCTCACCACCCAGCTACCCACGGCTCACTCTGGGTTATCATCAGAAGTATTTTCAGAAACTTCCAAAGGTGCCCAGGGAGCCACCATAATCCCCAGCAACCCTTAACAAGCTACAGTGCCAAGAATTCTTTGAGGGAGAGAGCATGCTTTGAATGTGCTTTAAAGGGATAGCGATTATGCAGCCTAAGTTTCTGAATTCTGTCTTTCAGGATTATGCAAGTTGCAGTAAGAAATCTAAAAAAGCAGAGGCTCTAACTAATGATCTTTTCTCCCCCCACCCCCCAAAAAAAATCAACTTCAATGTCGCAATTACATGAGATGAGAAAGCAATAATAAAGCATCAATTCGAAACTCCCTAACAGTTTAGATATGGGAACATGCTACGAGGGTCGGCCTTTCCATGGGTAGGGAGGGCAGATAGCCTTTTTGGTATCAGAGTTGGCTCACCAGCAATCACATTCTTTTAAAAAAAGAACTCCCATCTATCCTGGGTGGGCCACAGAAACCCAAGGCATTTGTCTTTGTAGTTTCACAACATCCTGAGCTGCCAAAAAGCTGTCCTTGAATTCAACTGCTCAGAGGTCAGAATGCCCCATTCCACCTGGAGATAATGGCATGCTCTCTTTGAAGAACTTGGAGATCTTTTGAGCAAAATGTTTTGGTTTAGGCAGGGTTAGAATCTCACCAAGTTTTCATGGCCACACCTATAGTTTTATGAGCTGGCAATTCAAAGTGACCAAAAGACCTGCTTTTCAGGCTATGGCTCTTATTGCATACGATTCCTTTGCATATGCAACTGTACACATAATGAGGTACAACACTCATCTTGAAAATGCATGGGCTCTTGTGTGTTTATTATAGTGGGAGTGAATCCACAAGAACGCTGCTTGTAGGATTTATTTATTTTTTGAACCAGAGTTACATATGCCAAAGCCAAAGTCTGCCACCTGCTGACCAGCAAGCCACAGTGTCAAACTGTTTTGATTCCTTATACAGTATGCAGACTCCTACATCTTTCCTCTAGTCAAGCCTGAAGTTGGATAATGACTAGAAAACCGCACGAAAGCGATACAAATAATATTTACCGTTGTGGTCTGATACCATAAATGTTGAATTTTTACAAGCTTCTCCTTTTGCACAGGAGGTAATAAAAATCTCATGGGTTTTAAGTCAGAAAAACACGTGATAGGAATTTTGAGCACTATATAATGTTCATGTTCAAAGCTGCAGAGAGATGATACTCAGTTTATTGCAAACAATAAAGGGATGGTAAGATTCTGGGCAGGGTAAAGATGCTGCTCTCCATCACTGTTTTGCCCCTAGAAGTTAGTAATCACACCCTAGAAGTTACTTGGGCGCCATTGCCACCCCATTGATCAAAATCATGCATGCAGGTTTTCAAAACGTTACTGTGGTTTGTTAAATTGTTATGTGTTAGTTGTGTGCAGCATGAGTCTGGTTCATCCACAAGATCACACTCAAGAGGCTTCTCAGATCCAGATGGCATTGGAAGATACTGAGCATATGGAACAAGCTTCAGGCGAAGGTTTGAGGTAGAAATATCCTTGGTCACCTGAGTGGATGATTTGTGAAAGCATAACTCCATTAGTTCCCCCTGGAACTGGTGGCTTTCTGTACCACTGACCACAGTATCCTTCTGGGGCATCTGTCTGGGTCAGGTTTAAGGGGTAGGATAGTGTGATGTGCCCCCCTATTCCTGGAGGAATGATTCCAGAAAGTGTTGCAATTATTCATTTATTTGTGTTATTCAAAAGATATTAGCCAGCTAGAAAGCTAGCTAGGTTATCACATTGAGGTGATTTTCATTAGCATTGTTTCATTGGTTATAGAAGAAGAAGAAGAAGAAGAAGAAGAAGAAGAAGAAGAAGAAGAAGAAGAAGAAGAAGAAGAAGAAGAGTTTGGATTTGATATCCCGCCTTTCACTCCCTTTAAGGAGTCTCAAAGCGGCTAACATTCTCCTTTCCCTTCCTCCCCCACAACCAACACTCTGTGAGGTGAGTGGGGCTGAGAGACTTCAAGAAGTGTGACTGGCCCAAGGTCACCCAGCAGCTGCATGTGGAGGAGCGGAGACGCGAACCCGGTTCCCCAGATTAGGAGACTACCACTCTTAACCACTACACCACACTGGCTCTCTTATAGGAATTATGAGGTCTCAAACATAGAATTGATGTTGATAATTGCACAGGGTAAACACACATACTTAGGTATATAAACCAGATGTTTAAAATAGTACAGGAGAGCAATCCAAAAGTCATATTGGCTCTCCTAAAGACTCTAAATATTTACTCTGCCTCCTTAATCCCCCTTTGCCTGAGAACAAGTAGGCAGATAGCAATCAGGGGGAGTTCCTGAAGGGATTCCTCCCCTATATCTATTAACCTCCTTTGTATTAATTGTCATTGTTTGCCCAAATGCTCTGCATTGAGGGATGTCTGACAAGCATCCTGATTGTCTTATCAAATGCTAATGTTGTGTGTAAACTGTGTCTGCAACAATGTAAAACTTGCTAAATCCTGAGGAATATCACACCTTGGCCTGCCTGAGCCACAGTAACCCCACCTTATGTGTGATATAATTTCTGACTGTTTGTAGAGGGGGTGTCCTCCTTCCCCATGCTGAAATGCAAACCCTTAAAAGAGATGTTTCTTCTTGGTTCTGGGTCTCTCTTGCTTCATAGCTAGGAGGGAGGGAACTCTGTTGCTTTCATGGCATCCTGCCTCCATCCAATCATCTCTGACTGATCGTGGACTTAGGGGACTCAGTCCCTTGGGGAGTTGGGCAGCAAAAGCCAACCACCCCTATTTTTCTATATCACACTGAAGTTGTAATGATTTTTAGAACCATTGATAGCTTCCTTGAGAGGACTTTAAAAAAAACCTCTCTCCCTCCACTTCCCCATCTTCACATCTCATCCCTTTTTGCTCCTCTCACTGACTCTCCAGCTGGGTACCCAAAGCTTCAAGTTCCATCCTCCCCAACATTCCAGTCTCCTTAGTAACGCTTTGCTCTACACACCGTCTTGACCTCTCCCTTCCTTCACTCCATTCGGATGCATCTCCCAGGTAGGCACAGTTTTATTTTGTTTGGTTGTTAAAGCACTGAAACATTGAAATGCTATTAATGGATTTTAACTTCCAGCTAGCGAAGCTATCACTTGGCTTTAACATGTTAAAAGGGAATTCTGGTGAGTATCCTACACTGGGGGATCAGTGGTATCTAAATTTTGATAGAGGAAATAACTAAGAAGCTTGCATTGGCTGCCCATATGCTACCAGGCCAGGTTCGAAGTTCTTACATTAATTTACAAGGCCTCTTTCTCCTCTATAGCTTCATAACTCATTTCTTCTTCTTCAGCTACCAACACACCAACAAACTCTCCCGAATCTTCTCATCTCCATTGTAACAACTGTCTCAAACTCTGCACATTCCCTCCCTTGAGCCCCTTCCTAAAACATGGAGAGGCACGTTTTAAAGCATTGAACAGAATGCATTGCAATACCTTGCATGGATTTTAACTTCCAGCTGGTGGAGCTATTGCTTTACCAAACTCTGCCATAAGGAATGTTAAGGAGCGAAACTTCAGGTGCAAGTATCCAGCAACAATACAGTGGTACCTCCGGTTGCAGACAGGATCTGTTCTGAAAGTCCGGTCGGATCCTGAGGTTTCCATAACCTGAGGACCGCTTCTGCACATTGCGTGTATGGCGAAACCCAGTCTGATACCTCCGGGTTTGCCACTTTCATAATGTGAAGTTTATGTAACCAGAGGGTTATGTAACTGGAGGTACTACTGTAGTTGAGAAACAGCAGGGGGAATATCCAGGTACATAGCATCAAGCTCCTTAGAGGAAGGGGCGAATGCAAATGGGGAGGTTATTGGAGCCCTGTGAGGTCAGCCATATCCTCAGGCATTTTGGCACCTGAGGCAGATCAGAAATTAGGGCTGGATCTAGACATGTAAAAAAAGTGTTTCAGTTAAATGCACTGTAAACTTTGTATGAGAAACCGAGGTTGGCAAAAACGGGACGCCACAGCGCCATCTGGTGTCACAGTCTTAGAATGCATAAACAACGCATATAAAGCGCTTTTTCTTTGCCAGTGTAGCTGAGTCCTAGGACCTCTCTGGGAATTGTAGTTTGTTAAGGGGGCTTAAGAAAACAAGCAGTCACCCCACTACCCCATTTCATTTAGCGAACCTCGAAAAAAGTGCTATTGGGATAAAAGAGTTGGAGATAACATCCCTCTCTACAACCTATAAATGTACAAGGCAAACACATACATAAGTATATAAACCATGTGTCTGAAATAGTACAGGAGAACAATCCTGAAGCCATTTTGACTCTCCCAAATTGACCTCAAATATTTCTCTGCAAAGAGAAGGAAATAGGAAAAGCTTTCCAACTGTCTTTGGACTTTAGGGGCTCACACCTCCCTGTAAATACAGTCTGGCAAGTATCTGTTAAGCTGAGCACAGTATCAATATGCGTAAGAGATTCAGGAACTAAGTATTTACCATCTCAAAGGAATGGCCAGGCCACCCAGAAAAGGCAATCAGATAAGGCATTATCATGTATCCTGGCAGACAGGAGAGAAGCAACACACTCAAAGTTCTGCTGGGGACCACCTTTTTCTGTGATGTATGTATGGTGTTTTTTTGGGGGTGGTCTTGTGCTACAGGGGAGGCAATTCCAAAAGTCTATATAAGAGCTTGCACACCAAAGTTCTGGGTTTCTCTCCTCCTTCCCTGCGTGGGGTGAGTGGGGGAGTAGGCTTGCTAGCTGCTTTGCTTCTCAATATTCTCTAGTTGGCCTCTGTTATTTTCTCCTACCGATAGAGAACCTACATAAGGACTCTGTATAGAGGCTGTATAGAGGCTCTTGGATACCCCATAAGGGAAAAAGGAGCAGGTTTTTCTTATAACAAATCATATATGTATATATACACATACGTTTCCCCATTTGTCTTTCCTTTGCATATTCCTCCCTCTGCATTCTCCCCTCCCCCTTTTTTTCTTTCTTTCTGTAGGGTCCTCTATCTTGGCTATTTTATTATTATCAGTTTCGTTTCATTGCAACTTTTTCTATTGGTTTCCTCTCTCTCTCTCTCTCTCTGTGTGTGTGTGTGTGTGTGTTGGATTGAATTATGCTAGTGTCATTTCTAATGGATGGGGTAGGGTGGTTGAGTGTGTGGTCACAGCTGAGGAAATGTGTCATTCTTTTTGTTTGCTTTCAGCCTTTCATTGTTTGGGCAGGCACCCCCCTCTTGAAAAAGAGCAACAATGAGACAGCCTTAAGATGTCTGAAATAGATGACAATACAAAGGGTTTATTTTATAATTTAAAATAAATTTGGGGCAGTAGAAGAGCAAGAAACAAACAAATGCCCCACTGCATAAAAAGTCCCAACTCCACTCCAGGAGGAGAAAAGGACAGTGGGTTGAAAGGAGAGAGGAAGGGCTGCAACATTTGGGTCTTTTTAGTTTGGGGGGTAATGTGAGCAGAGGGGCACATGATAGTGATGTATACAAGTGTGAAAAGTGAATAGAGAGAAGTTTGCATCCCTCTCTCATAATACAGTGGTACCTGGGGTTACATACTGTCAGGGACTCAGCGGGAGCGCAGGGAGGAGAGGAGATGGAAAGCGAGGGGGAGCAATCCGAGGGCAGCGTAGGAGAATATGACAGCAGCCCGATAGATTCCATGAGCCTCTCCAGCGAATCGGAAGATTCACAGAAGGGGGCGCCGATGGGCAGGGCAAGGGGCGACCCAAGGGGGACACCCCAGAAGCAAGGGGCCAGCGGGGACTCCCAGAGCAGCAGTTGGAAATCAGGACCAGCTTCCCCACCAGAGCGTAGTGGGGGGGAGGAGTCCCAGGTGTCAGAGCCCACATATGCACCACCAGCGAGAGAAGATGAGTCAGGGTTGACCACGCCTCCATCGGAGAGCGAGTTAACGGTTAAGAGGAAAGTTGCAGGCTGGGCGCGCGCGCCAAGTTCAAAGGTACAGGCGAGCGGCACAGAAGGTAGCCCGGATAGGGAACCAGGTCCTAAAGCCCGCCGGAAGGAGGGGCAAGAATCGTCAGGGTCAGCGTCAGAGGAGTCCAGGAAGGATGAGACCCTAGCGGGCAGGAGGGCCCAGAGGAGAAAGGAACTTAGGAAGAGGTGGAGCAAAGCGAGAGTCTTAAACTGGTGTGGAGGGGGAGGAGACTCAGACGGGACTTCGCCGGTCTAAGGTCGGGACGTAGAGCTGCACGCTGCGGCTTTAAAATGGAGACTGAATCTCAATAAAGACTTTTGTACATAACTACAGCCTAGCGTTGGTCCTCTGTGAGCTGGGACCTGGAGGCAGCTCTGACACATACGCTTCAGGTTACAGACTCTGCTAACCCAGAAATATTACCTCGGGTTAAGAACTTGGCTTCAGGATGAGAACAGAAATCGTGCAGCAGCGGTGCGGCGGCAGTGGGTGGCCCCATTAGCTAAAGTGGTGCTTCAGGTTAAGAACAGTTTCAGGTTAAGAACGGACCTCCAAAACAAATTAAGTTCTTAACCCGAGGTACCACTGTACTCAAACTTGGGGCCATCCAATGAAGTCAAATATTGGAAGTTCCAAGAGAGAACCCCAAAATAAAATAAAAATCACCTTCACACAACGCTTATGGAATCCACTCCCAAAAGTTGTGTTGATGGGCGCCAACCTGGATGACTTTCAGCTTAGGGTTTTACACATTTATAGAGGGTGGCAACAAGCTATGATGGCTGTGTTCCATTTCTACCACCAGAGGCAGCAGGAGAGAGCTTTTATGTTCAGCTCCTCCTTTTGGGCTTCCCATAGGCATCTGGTCAGTCACTGTGAAAACAGGATGCTGGACTATGGTGGTTTTTTGGGCTCAGCCAGCAGGGCTCTTCTAGTTAACACACACACACACACACACCCCGGGTGGCTTTGGGATTCTCTGTTCCTCTGATATTTGTCTCTGCAGCTTCCTCGTGTGCCCTGAAGGAAAGGCAAAGAAGATGTACAAAACTCTGGCACTGAGCTACATAGTCGCAGTCTACCTAGCAAGCAGTCGTAAGCTATTATTATTACCATACTTTTCCATGTATAACATGCCCCTGTGTATAAGGTGCCCCCTATTTGGGGGAACTCCAATTTAAGAAAATGACCCAGAGTTGTGGAGCTTTTGGGGGACTGGCAGCAAACCACTAACCCGACGGTTGAAATTGCTGACAAACGCTCATGTCTGCAACAAGCACAAACGGCAGCAGGAAATAGCAAGCACAATTGCCACAGCGGCAGCCAATCCACAGCAGCCCTTGAAGAAGCAAGCAATCACACACCCACTTAATGCACCATCAGCCAATGCAAAGCAACTCTTGCCGCTGCCACCAATCACACACAAAATCGCCAATGACAACCTGCAGCTCGCAGCAGCAACCAATCACCCGTCACCCCTACCCACTACCCGTGTATAAGGCACCCCCGGGTTTTAAACCTTATTTTATAGTACAAAACCCTTGTCTGATACACTGAAAAATACGGTAGTCCTGATGGGGCATAGTTGTGACCAGGGCTGCAATCCTATGTGGACTTATTTCAGAGTGAATCCCAAAGAGTTCAGGGAGACTTTGTAAACACCCAGGCAACAGAGCTGGGATTGTTTCTTGAATATCATTACGTTAGGGTTACCTCCTTTCCCAGACACGTCCTCTTTTTCAGGATTAACATTTCCACCTGGGCGGATTTTTTAAATTTGGCAAAATGTCCCAGGGTTTTTGGTTGGGTTTTTTTTGTTTTGTTTTGTTTTGTTTACGGTAACCCAAGAAAATTTTTCTAGTGCATTAGACCCAGTTTATCCAACTCAATACATTGCAGCCATTCAGCAAATGATTTTTCCCCCTCCACAGAAGTACCTCGTGGTTATAGGCCTCTCATATGTCTTACCTGTGCCGACGTACAGCCAGATGGTAAATGTGCAAATAAATCAGGCAGTTGTATCACCAAAAAGAACGAGCTCTGCTACAACCGGATGGTCAGCTGGAGTAAGTATTAAAAGGGAAGGGATGGTGGGAAACTATGTACCGTATTTTCTTGGGAGAAAGGGGTAACCCAAGGGGCAGTGTTTGGGGTTGCTCTGAGGTTTTTGTGGGCACCAGAGGGCAAGCTCAAGGGTGCCCTTGAGCCTACAGGCACTACACTGATGACCTCTGATCTAAATCCAACATCATTCATACTCAGGATACTTAGGGCTATATCCAACTAACTTCTACTCCAGAGTAAACTCGCTGAAATTTAAAAGCTCCTTCCTTTCAATAGATTTACTCTGAGTATGGCTAGCATTGGATGCAATCCTATGGCTGCAATCCTAAGACTGGAAGGTGGACAGATGGACTGGAGGTGGTTGAACTTCCAGTCTAATGTCCTGGAGGGCTTAGTCCTTGGAATGGTTTGTTTGTTTGTTTAAAAATGGTCACAAGCAAATGTAGATTTCTTTTTAGAAAAAAATAAAAATTACATTGTGTTTGTTATTTCCTTTGATGTTCATAGACCCTCCAAGTGTCCCTATTTTCCAGGGACAGTCCTGGATTTACAAAAGCCATCCCTGTTTCTGATTTGATCCCGGAATGTCCCACTTTTCCTTAGGACATCCCTATTTTCATTGACAAAATCTTGGAGGGTGTAGAGTTATGCAATCCCTGAATCAAGGAGATAAGTAACTAACCGTTTAGAAGACATCTGAAGGCAGCCCTGAATAGTTTTATCATGCTATTGGAAGCCACCCAGAATGGCTGGGGCAACCTAGTCAGATGCACAGGGTATAAATTTTTTTAAAAATGATGTTGTTGTTGTTGAACAGGACATCCCTATTTTCATTAGAGAAATGTTGGAGGCTATGTGCTCAGGTCAGGGAGTGTTTGAGATATTTCCCTCAGAACTTTATTGGCCCTTGAAGCTCATTCTTTCTCAACTCATCATCACAGATTATGAAGTTCTGTTCGTGGACAGGGGCTGCACTTCCAAATGTAGACGACTACAAGAAAACTCAAACTATAGGAACTTTACCCTCTGCTGTGGCATGACCCCTAAGTGCAACAATGTCAACATCTGGGATGATTCCAAGTACAGCTAATAGAAGCTGGAGGGGTAACCTACCCATCCCTAATTCAGCACTTCTGTATATATGGAGAACGTGAACTCTTTGTCCAATAAACTCATCTTTGAGCAGACTCAAAAATGTTTGATCTTCCTAACCATGTTTTTTTTTTAATGTTTGATGTATTATAGTATTTTAATATTTTTTTTGAAGCCGCCCAAAGTGGCTGGGGAAGCC
Source organism: Podarcis cretensis (assembly GCF_951804945.1). NCBI lineage: Eukaryota > Metazoa > Chordata > Lepidosauria > Squamata > Lacertidae > Podarcis > Podarcis cretensis. The sequence continues at coordinate 32,486,959 of NC_137185.1, read as the reverse complement.
CAGCCAGATGGGTGTGGTATAAATAATAAATTATTATTATTATTATTATTATTATTATTATTATTATTATTATTATTTGCAAATAGTCTGGCAATTTTGGTCCCTCCTCATTTCCCAGCCATGACTGTATTTCCAAATCTTGACCATATTTCAGTACAACTTTATAGTTTTCTTTAAAAGTCCTCGCAAAAAGAAGTTATAGCATTTCTCCTAATATTTGCCACTTTTTAATATAATTTTGCCTAATACACTCACCAAGGACTTTCCCCTTATACAGTGTATTTTCACTTATGTTTGTCCTTTTGTGCACATTTTCCTTTAATATACAAATTTTTATATGCATTTTTAATTGGGTAACTGTATTACAAAATCCTGAGAAGCATGGATTCTGAAGGATAGTTTCCTTTCAATTCATGCATTTTTTTCAGGACATGTGAAATAGATGAGTTCCTATGAAAGGGCAGATTTAACCACATTTCTCACCCATCTTCATGCAAGTTTCACTGGGTTCATTCTGCATTAATAAGAAGGAATCATAGAAGCCAACTCATGGGGCTGAGGTCCCTTCACACACACCCTATAAAATATTTGAGGGGGTCCACCCCCCAGGTTGATGGGCATTGTCATTCAGGTAGTGTGCATGTGATTATGTAGGTTGGGGCTTACCTGCCCCTCGCCCCATATTTTATTCAAGTTAACACTGCTGGAAGGAATAGTTCCTTTAGTGTAGCCTGGAATTTTCTGCCTGTTGACATTAGGGAGGAATCTTCAGTAGATATCTGTTGAAAATACCGTATTTTTTGCCCTATAGGACGCACCGGCCCATAAGGCGCACCTAGTTTTTTTTTGGGGGGGGGGAAATAAAGGGGGGGAAATATTTTTTCCCCAGGCATGGGGCTGGGGCGAGGGAAGCCCAAGCTTCCCCCGACCCCAGCCCCCAGAACAGGCAGCTCTCCGCAAGCCGTGGGAGCCCAGCGCCGGGCTCCCACCGCTTGAGGAGAACTGCGGGAAGCCTGGAGAGCGAGAGGGGTCGGTGCGCACCGACCCCTCTCGCTCTCCAGGCTTCAGCGAAAGCCTGCATTCGCCCCATAGGACGCACACACATTTCCCCTTCATTTTTGGAGGGGGGAAAAGTGCATCCTATAGGGCGAAAAATACGGTATGTTCCATCAAAGGAGGAGAGGCAAGTTAAACTGCTTGAATATATGGAACTAGTGAATGTGATGGAAAAGATCAGGGATCGACCGACCCAAAAGTTTAAAAAGGAATGGGAGATTTATAGGCAATATTTAAAAGAACATTGTCCCCATATTAAAACTTTAGAATGCTTTGAATAACTCTCGGAATTGCATAAGGTATAAAGAACACAAATAAGATATAATACAGGCTAAGTTTACTGAAAAAAAGAGGCAAGTAACAAGGAAACCAAGAACCCACACCAAGGAGGTCAAACGTCGATGGCTGAAGTATTTTTGTGTTTTCTCATTGTACTGTTTCCTTTTCTTTTCTTCTTTTGTGAGTTATGTGCTGTTTTTTTCTTCTTTGTGTGTCTGTGTTGTTTATAAACCAAGAAAGATTTAATTAAAAAGGAAAAGAAAACTGATCTGTTGCAGCAGGCATATCCAAATACATGATTTAGTTACTTGTAATGTTAAGTTGCTTTGAGACTTTCTTTTGGTATAAAGCAACTAAGAATTTTTGTTTTTAATCTTTTATAGTTTTTTGATTGCTTTAAAATGCTTTTAATTGTTTTTAGTGTTTTTAAAAACACATTTAACTATTTTTTCACTGATGTGCTTGCCTCCAAGATGTACATGCAAATAATAATAATAATAATAATAATAATAATAATAATAATAATAATATTGTCACTGATGAAAAATGAAGGTAAAGTCAAATTATTTTGTTGAAAGTTAGCTCATATTTGATATTGTATTAATGATGGCATATCTCAATTGCAGCCTTGCACCAGTTTATTTGTAATTCCTCAAGGAATCCTGGTGTGCAGAAATCTTTAAAGAGTCTCATTTATTCAATAAATTGTAATTCACAGGATTATTGGGGGGGGGGGGGAGCCAGGATTGTTAACCTGATTTTCCAAAAAAAGGAGAAAAGGTACATAGTATAGATCTGCTCTGAGTCTGACGGAAATTAAAGTGCCCAGATTTTGTAAAAAAGTATATGTGCTGGTTTGCAATAGGAACTAACAAAATGCAGCGGCTTGAGGTAATGATCTATTTAAAAAATCAGCTTCTGTGTAATAATACCTGGAGATGGGAAATAAATAATAAAGCCTCATATCCAAACTATTGACCAGGTCAGAGATGGGGACCAGACTAGGAGGCTAAACCTCTGCACAGGGTGGGCTGAGGGGCAAACCTTCACTGATATTAGAGTTGGCTTATTAGCACCAGAGTAATCACATTAAAGGGGGGGGGGAGATTTCTCATCCTGGGTGGACCACAGAAACCCAAGGCATTTGTCTTTGTAGTTTCACAACACCCTGAGCTGCCAAAAAACTGTCCTTGAATTCAATTGCACAGAGGTCAGAATGCCCCATTCTACCCAAGGACAATAGCATGCTCTGTAGCAAGGACTTGGAGATATTTTAAGAGAAATGTCTGGATGTAGGCAGTAACCCTATCCCAGCTAGCATTAGAATCTCATCAGGTTTTCTTGGCTGCAGAGGTAATTTTCTGACTTGGTGAGACAGTGCAACTGCTTTGCTAATTCTCTAGGTTCTTAGTCTTCTTAAATCGTATTTGGAGTCTGTGAAATCTGTGAAAATGCAAAGTTGGAATTTCAGATTCAACCTAATAGAGGACTAGGAGTGGTGGATGAGGCCAGAGTCCAGCCTAGACCAGCATCTTGTTCTTGCAGTGACCAACCAGATGACCATGAGGCATGCCAAAGGAGGACCAGAATGCAAGGGTGCTTTCCCCATTTGTGACTTCCCACAACTTCCCATACTGCCTCTGACAGTGGAGGTGGAATGTAGCCATCATGACTAGCAGCTGGCTAGTATTAGGCTAGCTTCACTCAAGATGAAGATGAAGGCCATTCATCAATAGGGGTCATGTTATCCTAGGTTAAGGTTACCAGATTTTTTTCAAAGAATTCGGGGACACTTTTTTTTTTTTTTTTGAAAAGAGAAAAAAAGTTATTAATTTTTAAAAATAAAATAAAATAAAATAAGTAATATCTTCTCTTCTGTGGTCTGCTCTGTTGTGCGGCCTTCCTCTGGGCCCTGGCCTGCCCTCTTGGGGCGCTAGCCACCGTGGAGTAGGCTCGGGTTGGGCCTGGGCTTGGCCACATGTCCTTGCCCTCCCAGTGCTCTCCTACCTCTCCTCCTCAGCGGCAGCGGTGGCGCAGAAGGTCAGGGCTCCCCTCTTTTTTCTCCATCCTCTTTCTCTCTCCTCCTTCTCCTTCTCCTTCTCCTTCTCCTCCTTCTCTCTGCATCAGCTCCAGGGGTTTTACTGGCCCTGGAGCACCGCTGGGCCATCAGCCGGGTGGCCAGGTGCTCTCACTCCCGGCTCGATTTGGGTCACAGGGGTTGGTGGTCAGCGGTTTCCCCAGTTGACATGCCAGGCGTCCCCAGTTCCCTCTCAGCAGTGGCAGCAGCAGTGGCAGTCTCAGCAGCCCAGAGCCAGCCTGGTAGCGCAGTTGGCTCTGGCTGGCTTCAGGAGCTGCTCACTGTCATGGCACCTGCCATTTTGCCTCACCGGAAGTCCCCATATGATGTGTCTTGTGCCGTTGAACCAATCACACAACATTCATTCACTACTAATAAATCTACAACACTTAAAATATAAATCCAGGGACATTAAATGAAATCCGGGGACATTCCGGGGATGGGTTTTGTCTGGGGACAGATTTGTAAATCCGGGGACTGTCCCCAGGAAACGGGGACGTCTGGTAACCATATCCTAGGTCCCATGTGGATATTGACTTTTTAAAATCATGGCAATGCTGTGGCCTTTTGTATATGCTGTTTGGAATTGGGTTGTGTGAGTACAACAAACAACTCTTGGTTGGTGACGCTGCCATTAATGACAAATGTTACAACCCCTCCCTGTGTCATGTTGTGATGTGAGATGTTGCTGAAGTTCTCCAGCTATGGGATTTGCAAAACCTGCTTCAAGTGACAGGGGAGCTCTGCAAGCCATTAAATTCTTCTCCAGCTCAAATTAAGATCTGAACTGGGGAAGAAAGGACCACAAGAGTCATCCAGTTCAACCCCTTGCAATGCAGGAATATTTTGCCCAAATGGAGCTCAAACTCACAACCCTGAGATTAAGAGTCCTCACATTGTGCTGACTGGTCTCCCAGAGACAACTGGTTGCTCACTGTGGGAAATGGGACATTGGTCTAGAGGTCTTTGATTTTATCCAGTGGGGCTTTTCTTGTGTTCTTTCATATTCAGAAAGTCCATGGAATATTCTTGTCTGGGGTCTCAGGCCAGATGTTATGGGTATTGCAGAAGCTTTTCTTGCAGCACAAGAACTCTATTTTACGGAAGCGGAGGTTGTTAACAACTGTATAGCAGGTGGAACCGCAGCCTCGCTGAATCTTCACGACCACCGGTCCTAAGGAAAGAGGCAGAGAGAGAAGCAGTTGTGAGGCATGCAAAGTCACTAAGCCCTCAAGTGGAAGAAGCTGGCAGTGCACATTTCCAAGAGATGCACTGCTGTGAAGGCACCTGGTGTTTCACGCTGGGGATGGAGCTGCAACATTTGGTTAATGGTCACTGTTACTTCCCCCAAATTATGAGGCTTGGGACATGTGTGCTTCCTCACCAGCCACCTTCAGTAAGAAAGAGTTTTATGTCACCCTGAGCAGAAGTCTCAATGGGATGACAGTGTATTTATTTTTGGTGGATTCCAAAATAAACTTGAAATGATCCTTCGGGGAGATCTGTACTGGAGCCAATTCTGCTTAGCAATGAGAATTCTCCCCAGATTTCTTTATCTGGGCACGTCTGGGGGAGGAAAGATTCAGTGTCCGCCAGTGTCTGTTGGAGTCTGTGAGCTTATCTCTCTGGCCAGATGGCTGCAGGGAGCAGAAAGGAATGAAATCTCTGTATATAATTCTGTTTTATTTTATGCCTCCCTCAAGACAAATGGTACATCCCACCTCCATGGAAGCATTAATCACTCACTGGACCCACCCAGTCAACCTGCTTTGGCTACCTCCAAGAAGCTCAAATGGGCAAGAGTCAAGGTGATCAGCCACACTTGTTCCAACAGCTCGTCCACAACAATATAAACTGACCCAGCATAGATGGAACAGACTTTGCTCTAGACACCTACTTGCTCTAACTATGGCATCTAACACTGTCCAAATCTGAGTGATTTTGTCCCCAAAGAGCCTGGCAAAGTGGTTACATCAGGCCTCCTAGAGTGTCAGAGGAACCTTCTCTTGGCCAGCTGAGAAAAGCCCATTCACCACTCAGAAAAGCTCTGTTGAAAGACTCTCCTCCCTGGAAGAGAGGGGAGTGGTTGTGGGCGGGAGCCCGAGCACCGCCCCTAGCAGGGGGCGTTAGCCCCCTGCCTCCACCTCACCTGGCTGGTCCCACGCCCCTCGGTAGGCATCCAACCAGGTGCCACAGAGGGGGCGTGTTCAGCAGCCTTTTGCTGCAGCGCCAGCCTCTCCCCGGCCTCATTCTTCGCCGTCGTCTCGTTGCGAGTCACCCACCCTCCACTCCCTTTGAGTTAGGGCTTAGGTCATTGGCCTTGCTATGGACCTTAGGTTGGTCACCCTGGTTGCCCAGGGGGCCTGGTAGGAGTTTTTCCATTTGGCATTAAGCTTTTTGGTTTTTTCGCCTACCTCGTAGCAATCATCACAACTTTTGTGGTATTGGTGGGTAGGTTAGGCATTGGAATAATGTGTTGTGGTGTGTCGAAGTGCTAGGTGTGGCCATCGCCTATACCTTCAATTTTTGGGTATTCCGTTAAAGGAATCTGGCGGTCGTGTATTCTGTCCGATGCCTGCTTGGCGGGAGGCCATGGCACGACCCTCGGTGACATCAGGGGAGAGCCTATAGTTGGATTAGCATCAACAGGCTCCACCTACTGGTGAATAGACCCACTTGTTTTAGAGATCCAATGCCTAAGCCAATACCTTTTTCACTGCTGTAATCAATAAAGTTGTGGCCTTTCCTTGCCCATTAACTTTATATCACGTGTCCTTGTGTATTCATTTCACATTGCGGGGGTCAGGTCCTCGAACCACAACATCTACTTGCAGATGCAATGGTAGCAGAGAAGTAAGCTTTCTTCTCCTTTGCCACCTCCACCACCATGTGGTAGGCACAGTGGTGCCACCTCGGTTAGGTTTGGACCTAGTCTTGCACCATCTACCCTCTAACCTCCAATCCCCTTGCTTCGTTGCATGCAGGTCACTAGAATACCAAGGTGATCTACATGTTCCACAGCAACAGCAAAGCTGCTCAGGGGTGATCGAGTCAGGGGCTCTTGGCATCTCACCATCCCACAGTGAGGCAAGAGCCAGCCATTCCAGCCAGGAAATCCCTCAGAGGAATCCATTCAAGAATCCATCAGATTCCATCAGTCTCTGAGGGTGGACCAACTCAGTGGGTCCCCCATTCTTGCCAACTGCTGTAGCTACATTCACTCCATCCATCTCTGATAATGGACTCACAACGAGCCTCCCAATCAAAAGAGTATTACCAGTCTGCTTTGTGTCAAAGACCAGGTTGAGGGTATGCCCCACCACATGTGCTGGATAATTGAGGTACTGAGACAGCCCTATGGTTGTCATGGGGGCTACGAAGTCCTGAGCCAGTTCATCTGAGGCAGCCTCAGCTTGGATTTTGAGGTCCTCCAACAACACGTGTGAGGGTTCTCCAACACCATATTTGAGACCACCTCTGCCAACTTGGTCAGGTAGGTTACAGAGGAGCAGGGCAGGTCGTGCACTAACAGAATCCTTATTCTGTCTCTCTAGCCCAGCACCACAAACAATCTCCTGAAGCCAGACATGAGTAGATTGATCTCTTGATCAGAAAGATGGAATTTTTATGAGGAACTGCAACTCCCTCTCCCCACCCTTCTAACCTGGAAGGGCGCTGCATATCTGTGCAAACATGCATCTGCTAGTGCAAAGTGTGCATATATTGGTGAAAATAAAATACATTCTATTAGGGGAAATTGCTTTGCAAAAAGAGTGTATATTCACCAGAACTGTATGCAAAAATGTGTATATTGTGGGATTTTTTTTTTTTGATGGGGATTTAAAAGAATTCAGAAATTGATGGGGAAATGTTAAGAAGTCAAATACAGAAAAATATTCCACTAACCTACTCAGAGTAGACCCGTTGAAATGAATGGGCCCAAGGTGGCCAGGTCTCTTAACTTCAGAGGGTCTGCTCTGAGCAGGACTAGCATGGCATGCAACCCTAAAACTGGGAAAATGAGAAACTGCAATTGAGAGATTCACCCCTCCTTAGTATCAGGATAAAACTCTGTTCTGACCAGCATTAGAGCAACCAACGGCATGGCGGGTCTTTCATGGACCTCCAACCTGACCTCTTAAGACTCACCTAGAGAAACTCTCCGAGTGAAGCAGCTTTCTGTAATGCCCCCAGAACAGATGTATGATTTATGGAAACAGGTGTTGTCTTTCTTCACATTGTCACAGACATGGCATTTGATAGCTTCATCTGTGTAAAGCAGCAGAGGGAAGGGGAATCATTAAAGATGGTCACTTAGAATGGAGAAGCAACAAGGATTCTGCAGAAAATAGAAAGCATCTCCTTAAGGACTCATCTATGTCATGTCAGGGGATCTGTACGGCAGGTGCATCAGAAGCAGTTTCCAGGACTGAGCTGAAACCTCATATTGACTGAAGTCCTGTGCGCACTTATTGTGTCTGCAGACTGCCACTATTTTGTGGGAGGGATTCGAGGGTCCTTACTTTGTCTTCTGGAACTAACCGTTCCACAGCTACCATTTCTTCAAGATGCTTTCTATCCTCAGCCTGCCATTGTATCAACAGAAAAGTTTCTTGAGCAGCAGCAGCAGGAGGAGGAGGACTTTGGGTTTTCTGCTGGCAATTTACCTAGTTCAAAGCAAAGCAGAAAGAAGAGGCCCAGAGTCATAGACCTGTATGCCTTTGTGCTCATCCTGAAAAGTTGGGTTGGAGAAGGAAAGCACTCTGATGACTACAGGCAGCAAGCACCTCCTACGCTAGAGGATGGGAAAGGCAGGCAGGCAGGATTTATTCCCAGGCCACAGTTGGGAGTTTGATTGAAATCTTATTGAAGATAGAAGAGATAGGCACCTTCATGCATTTGGCAGATCTAACAAACACTTGCAGGAGAAATGAAATGTGTGGGTCCCTCTGCGAATGTTCAACCTTTTGAAGGGGGAACAAAGTGATCCATTTATTCATCATCTAAGAATTACATTTTCTGTTTCTTCCTCTGCCAGTTTGGATTAAAAGTGATGTTATCATCTTTCCATATGAACCTGCCCAGACTTTGTGATCATCTTCTGAGGCCCTCCTTCATGTGTCTCTTCCTTGAGAGGTCCAGAGGGTGGCAACACGAGAACGGGGCCTTCTCTGCAGTGGCTCCCCATTTGTGGAATTTTCTCCCCAGGGAGGTTCACCTGGCACCTTCATTATACACCTTTAGGCGCCAGGCAAAAACATTCCTTTTTAACCAGGTCTTTGGTTGATTTGATTGACATCCTATGCTCTTTTAAAATGTGGGTGTGTTTTTTCAGGGGGATGTTATTAGGTTGTTGTTTTTATTCTGATTATATATATTGTGGTTTTATATTTTGATTTTGTTCTGTGAACCGCCCTGAGACCTCTGGCTATAGGGCGGTAAAGAAATAATAATAATAATAATATATAAAGTACCCAAAGCAAAAAGATCCCGTGCAATGAAGGGAGAAAGACCACCAGTTATGCAACATTTTTGGACTGAAAACAACAACAACAGTTAACTGGCATTCACTGGATTGATTTCTGTTCCGGACTTGAGAGACAGAAAATGAACACTGGCAATTTGCACTTCTGTTTGTTGTTGTTTTCGCTGGAATTCTCGGGCATCCATACAACAGTTGGTTGCAGTACAATGCAGCACCTTGAGATGAGCTCTGTGGGATTTAATTCTGAATGAACATTGACAGAATCAAGCTGTGAGTCATATATGCTTAAAACTTTATAACACAAACAGACGCCTCTCCAAATCCCTACAGTGCCATTGTCAAGGGGAGAAGAACTGAGCCATCACATAAATTTTGAGACTCAGGCAGGATAAGGCTAAGATTTAGCATCCCCACCACCACCTCTTTCTCCCTTGCTGAAATGGCTGTTTTCTGCAACTTGCCTTTTGTATTTCTTGGCAATGTTCTTTGCGTGGACAGGCGGAGTCCCCAGATCCCACGCGGTCCCGTCCCCCCCCCCCCATCATGTGGAATAACGACTCAAGACAACGTGCTATGGGATTAAATTGGCCACAACTTTATTAAATTTCAAATGTGGGTAGACCTTGGCTCAGGCATTGGGCTGGGGACCTAGGGAGCATCAGGGTTATCCAATGTGTGTGGGGGGTATGGGCCGGCTCTGGAGAACATATGTTCAAGCAGAGATAGCCGCCCCCGTTACACCTCCGCCGCAGGGAGAGCAATGACGACCTTTCGGCGTACGGTCAAAGCCTCCCTTCAGAAACCCCTTTAACGGGGAACCCTGGTATCGCCACCGCAAAGAGGAAGATGCACTAAAGGATTCCGCCCAAGGCCTGATACCGCCAAAGTTGTGAGGTTTTGCTATGGGAAAGGTGAAACCTGCCAATGCAGGGAAATTCCTTTCCGGCCCTTTAACAGCGACCTTAACGTAGCAGCGCCCGCATACCTGTGAAGAAAAGCTAACCTACAAAACCTGTGAAGAAAAATTAACCTGCAAAATAAGACATTAACTGAGGGTGGGTAGGGCGGGAGAAGCTCTGGAGCCAAGTGAGGATTCCCAGGTAAGATCCGTATTACAGCTGTTTTAGAATTTATCTGGATTACAGCTGTTTTTATTCCTGCATTGTAGGGGGTTGTAGAAGACCCTTGGGGTCCCTTCCGACTCTACAATTCTATGATTCTAAGGGGGGATAGGTTCTAATGATCTGGAATTCTTCTGGTTTTAGAAATCACAGCATGCTACTTGTAAGTGAATATTTTACCACCATTTTGAGTTACAGATTATTCCTACCAAGGGCATGAGATATGAGGGGCCATGTGTTTCAGGAATGAATTTGCACATTGATATTTTTAATAGATTACTGCTTAAGATCCAATATATAAACCCGCCTCCATTCATCCTACAATCCAGTTTATAACCTTGACCATAAATAGCACTTCATTCTTTGGCTGACTTTTGGATTCTCTGTTATTGCTGCAACTTCGTCCCACATTTTGAATCAGTGGAATGAAGATGTTGTGCAAGGTGCCAGCTGTCAGTTTCTTAGTTGCTCTCTGCTTGGAGACCATTGGTAAGTCTTTGTCTGCTCAGTCCAAATGAGGTGTCATTGCCACTAAAACCGCAAGGCTGTGCAAACCTTTTTGAGAAAAAGTCTCAGTGAGTTCAGTAGGACTTAGTTCTGAGTAAACACCCTTAGGATTAAGCTGTGAATCTTTCACAAAGATCTTTCAGTGAAAGTTGAAGTCATAAGCTATGGGAACATTTTTCAGAGTGATCATAGCTGTGGTGTGAACCCAGCTTTGCAACTTGCCATATACACATATGCAGGCAAGCATATAGGCAGGAATGCAAAGTCCAATTCACCATACACTCAAAAAACAAGGGGGGAAATGATTGGAAAACAAAAGGTCACTTGCAACACACATACGAGAGAGAGAGAGAGAGAGAGAGAGAGAGAGAGAGAGAGAGAGAGAGATTGATTCACTATAAACAGATTATTGTTCCTTTTTGAAAATATTTTTTATTAATTTTCAATTACAAAAATCTAATATATGCCACATTGTATCCATAACAAACAGATTCTTGTTCCCAAAGGTATTCTGTTGAGCCAGTTCTAAAGGTCATAGCCCCTTGTTTTAGAATTCCAATGTAAAGGCATCTTTTCCACCCTTGATAGGAAAAGCTACGTTTGTGATGGCTGTTTTGTAACAGCAAGGAGCACAAACTATGCTTTCTCTTGCACCTGGCATTGAAATGCAGGCAGTTCTGCACAGCTTCTCCTGCCTTCTTGCAATTCCCAACAAGCCAGGTTTAGAGCAGCCACTTTCAAAGCCAATTCCTAGGCAGGTCTGTTGGCCACTAGGCATTCTTCCACAGGTTCCTGCCAGAAGCCCCAGAAAGGAGATCCCACACTGGGACTGAAATAGAACAGCTGGTACAATCGCTTCACTGCCCCACTAACAGAAGAGGAAGTGAATGGGGTTATATAGTCACCCCCTTTTAGGAGACCCAACAAGAGGAACAAGCTTATATTCTCTTAGTAGGGGTGGGGATGTCTGCCCCCCGGCCTAACTGGACATGCCATGAGTCCCAATTTCTACCCTGGGACCATTTACCCCAAACTGCTGTGGTCTAAACTACTGAGCCTCTTGGGCTTGGTGATCAGAAGGTCAGCGGTTTGAATCCCCACAACAGGGTGAGCTCCCATTGCTTGGTCCCAGCTCCTGCCAACCTAGCAGTTCGAAAGCATGCCAAAAAGTGCAAGTAGATAAATAGGTACTGCTCCGTCAGGAAGGTAAACAGTGTTTCCGTGCACTCTGGTTTCCGTCACGGTGTTCCGTTGCACCAGAAGCAGTTTAGTCATGTTGGCCACATGACCCGGAAAAACTGTCTGCGGACAAACACTGGCTCCCTTGGCTTGTAAAGCGAGATGAGCACCACAACCCCAGAGTCATCTGCGACTGGACTTAACTGTCAGGGTTCCTTTACCTTTACCTTTTTTACACCCCCCCCTGCCCCACACTTGATGGGATATGTGACATCAGGTGCTGGTCAGGTAGCAATGTGGCTGCCAATGTGCAATGCAGGGGGGGGGGCTTGAAGCATGCTCCTGATTGTGCACTGGCAATCAGCTGATTGGCACTGGCTTTCAGCATAAAAGGATCAGCTGCAATACTGATCCCAGCAGAAAAGCAGAGCTGAACATTAGCAGTCACTTCAAGCCCTGTTTGGCTAGGCAATTTCTGTTCACCTCTTGATATGGGCCCCCAAGGGTAGGGAAACTCAGGATCTGTCTTGCCAGCCGGGTCCTGTTCCCCACCCCTGTCTTAGTACTAAATGAGCAAGAGGCTAGGCCTAATTGGGCTAGGTTTGCCCCCTCACTGTGGTGTTCAGTGAACATGTCCCACAGCAGTGGATGAAGGGACTCTTTGTTAAGAGCTTCAGTGTGTGAAGGAATACTCGGGTCTATTCAGGTTCCCCTCTCTTGTAGGAGAACTCTAGTTGTGTGGACATGTATTGGTCACATCCAGGGATTATTTTTTTCCAGTCAGAACTTTCACGTGGGTGCCATTGCCATTCTAAGAGAATGAGGGAGGTGTTTCCTGGTGAGTTCCAGCACCTCTTTTTCTAGAAAAATGGCACTGATGACATCACATCGTATGCTGCCTGAACAGGTGGTTGGTGGGACTGCATAGTTAATCAGTGTATTGAATTCCCCCCCCCAGAGGTAAAAGCGAATAGCAGAAATATCTGGTGTCATGGCTGTGAGGATGTACAACCGGACAATCAATGCGCAAAACGCAAATTCACCTGTATTGTTGAAAGACCTGGGTATTGTTACAACAGAATGGTGAGCTATGGTGAGTCTTAAAGGGAAAATGGGATGGGGAGTTGGATTTTATATATATATATATTAAATTTTATATTAAATTTTCCAACATACATTTATAGTATCCAATCTAAATTTATCACATATTTTCTCTTTTAGACTTCCTTCAACCTCTCTGACAATCATCCATTATTCAAATTTTTAAATACGCATTTCCTAATTTTATATTGCATTTTATAAATCTTCACACACTTAGTTTTCATCAGTACAATAGTCTTCTATCATTTACAGAACTTCTTGAAATCCCACTAGCGTTATTTGCTCATCACATACCGTACACATTTCAGATAGTCTGAAAATTTTCCCCAGTCTTCAATGAACTTTTGATCTCGTATATATCTGATCTTTCCTGTTAGTTCGTCCAGTTCAGCATACTCCATCAGTTTCATTCTCCATTCTTCGAGTGTCGGCAGTTGTTCCTGTTTCCATTTTTGGGCCAATAATATTCTTGCTGCTGTTACTGCATATTGGAAAAGTTTACAGTCCATTCTATTTATTTCATTTCCTACTATTCCTAGAAGAAAAGCCTCTGGTTTCTTAACAAACGTATATTTCAACATCTTTTTCATCTCATTATATATCATTTCCCAGAAGCCCTTCACCTTCTTACAATCCCACCACATATGATAAAATTTTTGTAAAAATCAGTCTTATTTCCATTTGGTGCATAGATCCCGACAATTATTATTTTTTCGCCTTGCCACTTGACCTGGACTGCAATTATTCTTCCTTCTTCATCTTTAAAGATTTGCTGAGTTTCAATTTTATTTCTTATGTACAATACAACCCCTCTCTTTTTGTTTTTATCTGACGATATAAATTCATTTCCTAATCTTTTATTGATCAAAACTCTTTTATTTCTTCTTGCCACATGTGTTTCTTGTAAACATATAATGTCCAAATTTTCATTTTTTTAAATATTGTCCAATTTTATTTCATTTTTTCCTATCATTCATCCCATTAATGTTCCAATTCCATAATTTCAGCGCCAAAGGGAAAATGGGATGGGGAGTTGGATTTGACTGGCAAGCCAGATTATTATCTCCCTCAGCCATTGCAGACCAGGTTTTGACAGGTGAACAGAGTTATCCTACTTTCAGTCACCTGATGCCCAGTGAAGGCTGGCCTATTAGGGCCAAGGAGACACTCCCCCACCAAACTCAGCCTGCCCTCAGCCAGCCCTCACTTGCCCTGCTGAAATCTACTCGGAGTTGAGTGTGGATTTCATGCTCTTTATTCAGCTCATAGTGGTGAGGAGGAATGAAAGTTTCCCCAAAATATCTGCTTTATATACATTATTTACACAATGGGTCTCATGTGATTGGCTAATTCTGGGGATTCTCCTGTAGGCCAATCAGGTAGCGGATTCACTTCCACCTGGAGCTGGATTGGGTGGCTCCTGCAGACCAATCATACTGCTGCATTGTTCTAGGACCAATCAGACTGCTGCATTCTGAATCCTATTGTTCTAGGACCAATCAGACTGCTGCTTTTTTGGATCAACTCAGTACATAACACCTGCCTTCTTAATTACAACCAGTCCAGAGGGTGAAACTGGGGGGTCAGCTTCCTCCTCCTGAATCTCAATGAGGAGGAGAATTGAGGGGGGGGAGGACACTTGAATTGGCTCTCTTCCATGAACTCTGGTTTCACTTACTGTCAGAGCTCCCTGCTTGCTGCCCCACCACCCCCAAAGAGCACTGACCACCACAGACCAGAAGAAAAGGGAAAGGCACAGATAGCTAGATAAACTAGAGCAGAAGTAGACAACCTAAGGCCCGGGGGCTGGATGCAGCCCAATCGCCTTCTAAGGCCTGGGAATCAGTGTGTTTTTACATGAGTAAAATGTGCCCTTTTATTTAAAATGCATTTCTGGGTTATTTATGGGGCCTGCCTGGTGTTTTTACACGAGTACAGTAGAATGTGTGCTTTTATTTAAAATGCATCTATGGGTTATTTGTGGGGCATAGGAATTCGTTTATCCCCCCCCCAAAAAAAAATATAGTCTTGTCCACCACATGGTCTGAGGGACAGTGGACCAGTCCACAGCTGAAAAAGGTTGCTGACCCCTGAACTAGAGCCATGTCTTTATTTGATGTCAACAAACTGGGATCTGTAGTCATCCCCCATTGCAGAAACTAAAGCTTGGTCTGCCTATCATTGGCTCTGTGTTCACCTACTGTTGGCCTGTCTGCTTTCGATGGGCACTAGCCACAAATGTTGATGTCACAATGACACCAGTTGACCTTTTTTGCCCACATGGGTCTTACAAAGACCCAGCAATCAGCTGGCAGCCAAATCTCACCAAGCCTCTTTGAAAGCATTGTTGGAACTTCAGAAGCCCCTTTCAAAGTGCTGACTTGTGGAGCACTTTGCTGTGGTTTCACCCTTGCTGAACGCCATATGTGCCGCGTTAATCCTGTGTGGAATGCCCGCACTGCAACTTTGAGGCCAAATTAGATGTGTGACAGCAGCAAACCTAGGTGTCCTAATCAGGCAACTCCTGAATTCCTGTAAAGGGGGATGCAAAGTGAATTAATGCAATTGGAGAAGTGTTTCTTTTTGAACCTCCTCAAATATTAGCGGTAGCAGTTGTACTTAGGAAGGCATAACTACATTTTTGCATGCCTGTCCAAATAGAGTTTTCTCACATTCGGGAATGTTTGAAATATTTCCACCACAAATTTGTTGCCACCCAAGGCTGACTCTTCTCTATTTTTGTCTCTTTTCATGGGCACAGATGATGCAACGCTGTTCGTGGACCGAGGCTGCGTTGGTACTTGTATTTATCTACGACGAGATGCACACTATAGGAATTTTACTTTGTGCTGTCGAACTAATTTCTGCAATACAGAAAATATCTGGCCCCATGATGTCCCATCAGAGCTAATAATAACATAACATAGCATAACAATGGTTTGAGACGGGGATTCTGGGAGCTTGTGTAGCAATGTGCCCATTCTCTCCCCTACTCCCAATCACAACCCATCTTGCTTGCATTGCTTTGTCAACGGAATTACATGTTACATTTATGCCATTTTTAATCCGTGTTACTTTGTAAATGCTATATAATGTTTCCCTTTATCCCTTTATGTTTCCCTACATCATTCTTCAAAGTTCATAATATTTTCTCTTTCATCCATTTTCTGGATGAAGCAGTGTGTATCAATAAGCCAATGAATTCATTTCTACTGCAGCCTGATTAATGCATATAATTTCACAAGATTTATATACCACTTGATTGTAATAAAATATCAAAGCAGTTGGTCTTGATCAATAGTTATGCTATACCCCCTGACTCACTGGGTTTCTAAAGTGCAATTTGAAAGACAGATTAGATCACCAACATCATTGTTAGATAAACCCACCAGAGTAGGAGAGGCATAGCTGTCAATGTTTCCCTTTTTTAAAGGGAAATTCCATTATTCCGAATAGGATTCCTCACAAGAAAAGGGAAAAGTTGACACCTATGAGGAGAGGCCCACAAGGACACTTTGCCAAGGGCCTCCTAAAACCTGGAGATGCCCCTCATTGGCAATGACAGTCACAAAAATATATTGAACTAGGAACTCAGCTAGATCAGTAAAGAAAAATTGTTTTATATGTGATATATATGTGATATAACACTGTGACACCAGATGGCACTGTGGACTCCCGTCTTTCCCTACCGGATTTTCCTGTATGAGGTTTGTAAAGGTAAAGGGACCCCTGACCATTAGGTCCAGTCGTGACCGACTCTGGGGTTGCGGCGCTCATCTCGCTTTATTGGCCGAGGGAGCCGGCGTACAGCTTCCGGGTCATGTGGCCAGCATGACTAAGCCGCTTCTGGCGAACCAGAGAAGTGCACAGAAACGCCGTTTACCTTCCTGCTGGAGCGGTACATATTTATCTACTTGCACTTTGATGTGCTTTCGAACTGCTAGGTTGGCAGGAGCTGGGACCGAGCAACAGGAGCTCACCACGTCGCGGGGATTCGAACCTCCAACCTTCTGATCGGCAAGTCCTAGGCTCTGTGGTTTAACCCACACCGCGTATGAGGTTTACAATGCATTTAACTGAAACACTTCTTTGGTGTGCCTAGATACTGTTTTAAAGAGAGTACTCACTTCATCTTTTTTGTATCATAGATAGAATCCCACACCAAAATCAAATGTTTGGCCAACTTCCTGTTACAGACCTTGAGTGATGGAAGAGAATCATGGGGCAACCTGACATAGCGTTTCACCAGCCTGTTTCTTAGGATGTTCCTCCCAGCATGGGACCTAAACCTTATTGTTTTCTTTGTGTTTGGTCAGAGCTCACTGCTCTTGCTTACTGTCTATACAGCAGCCAGGTGGAAGTAACTCATCATGTACCTGACACATGGTAGCTACTTTGAAAGACTGGAACAATCCACTCATTTATCACTTCAGAAATTCCCTTGTTTGTAGGTACAAAAGCTATGTTTATAGGTCACGCCTGTTTGTGTTTTCAGATCATCAGTCTCTTTACCATACATCTCAGGGCAAAATAAGATGTCATGGGAGAGGGGAAATGGGGTTTCCAACCATACATTCCTCTTGTCACCTTAACATGGAGACTGGGAAATTTTCTCCACTGAAAATGCTGCAAGATACAGAGGGAAGATAATTTTGTTTGGTTCGCATTTTAAAGCAAACTAACCTACATTATACCTTCCATGGCGGGTGGCACTGCGGTCTAAACCACAAAGACTCTTGGGATTGCTGATCAGAAGGTCAGTGGTTCGAATCCATGCGATGGGGTGAGCTCCCGTTGCTCTTTCCCAGCTCCTGCAAACCTAGCAGTTCAAAAGCATACCAGTGCGAGTAGATAAATAGGTACGCTGTGGTAAACAGTGTTTCCGTGTGCTCTGGCTTCCGTCACAGTGTCCCATTGCACCGGAAGGAGTTTAGTCATGCTGGCCACATGGCCTGGAAAGGTGTCTGCGGACAAACACAAACTCCCTCAGCCTGAAGCAAGATGAGCACCGCACCCCATAGATGCCTTGGACTGGACTTAACTGTCCAGGGGTCCTTTACCTTTACTTTTTTACCTTATACCTTCCACACTAATGCACAGATGAAGACATAGTTATCCTTTAGATTTCATACTTCTCTGAGTTGGTTACTTCCAGGTGCTACAGATTTTTCAACCTGTTTTTAAATGTACATGAAAAACATACCAGTCATGGCACCACAGCTTCCCTGGGTGCGGGAATCTGAGGGGAAGAGAGATCTAGCTAAAACAGGGTGTTCTCTCTCTGCTTGCCCACCCTTCCCATTAGTCTCTTTCTGCCACCAGGTGAAAAAGTTTATTTCCTAGAGGATGCCTTTTACCAATCACCCATAAAACCAGAGCTCCCCCCCCCCCAGATGGGTGCCATTGCCATTATGAGAGAACAAGGGAGGTGTTCATGGTGAGTTCCGGCACCTCTTGTTCTAGAAAAATAGTAAAGGTAAAGGGACCCTTGACCATTAGGTCCAGTCGTGGCCGACTCTGGGGTTGCGGCGCTCATCTCGCTTTATTGGTTGAGGGAGCTGGAGTACAGCTTCCGGGTCATGTGGCCAGCATGACTAAGCCATTTCTGGCAAACCAGAGCAGTGCACGAAAATGCCGTTTACCTTCCCGCCGGAGCAGTACCTATTTATCTACTTGCACTTTGACATGCTTTCGAACTGCTAGGTTGGCAGAAGCAGGGACCAAGCAACGGGAGCTCACTCTGTCGCAGGGATTCGAACCGCCAGGCTTCTGATTGGCAAGTCCTAGGCTCTGTGGTTTAACCCACAGCACCACCCACATCCCTGTAGAAAAATAGCACTGCTTAAAACCTCCTTTCTTCCCCTCCTTATTTCTCCTCCAGAACCCTGAAGATGGCCTAGACGTTGACTCTTGAGCATGGAGTGAAATATTAATGGAGATCACAAGTCATTGCTCCAAATTTGCTGGTTTGGGCTTTGAACACATAGTCCTAACCTCAACCACATGAAGACAGTAAGATTGTTTCAGGCATGACACCCACACCATTTTTCTTCAAGCACACGGCAAGCCTGCCAAATCTATACGAGTCTCTAACTGTTCTTCGCCCTCATAAAGCTCTTTTAAAAAAAGAAAAGAAAACTCACCATGGTCAAGGTTGTAAAATGAAGTCCTCCAGAATTTGCTTCCCATCACCGAGGGCAAAGAGGCTGCAATGTCTCACCAGTTGCTTTTATTTGACTTTGAGGTCCTCGGCTTGTGTTCCTTCCTTGGAAGAAAGAAACGAAAAGATGAGCAACGTTCTGGGAATAGGCTTCTTAGCCCTCCTCTACCTTCATGCTGGTAAGTCACAGAGTCAAGAAGAACAAAGCACTGTAAAAGGGACCTTCTTGGACAAAAGCCATTGGGGAGAGCTGAGTTAACTCAGACCACCCAGTCTTGAGAACCCCAGTGTTTGTTGAAGCTGTTATAGCTTACTGCTGTAGTGGAGAATAATAGTAACAAATGCATCTCAAATAATAGTGGAGAATCTTCTTTAGCAGTGGAGACTCCCCGCACAATTTCTTACCCTTTGCCATATGCTCAGCCTTTCTAAGTGTGAAGGCGCTCTTGCAAGTTGGGGGCTTGCATGGGGGAAAGGGGGGCATGCTTCTTTTAAGATAAACACCCACTCTCTATTACACAGGGGTCTGAAAATATTAACGCCCTGGCTACATTTGAACACACTTTCATAAGTGTCATCTTCATTTGGATACCTAACTGGACATTTGGGTGGCCTATATTCCAAAATCTGTTTCGGGACCCTAATCCAGCCCACCAGCCAGTTTAATCTGGCCCCTGTGACAGTTTATTTCCTGAAGTAAAATCCTAAAAATACCTCAACAACTTTGGGGTAAAATCATAAAAAAGTTCAACAACTTCAATCCTAAAAAAAAGTCCAACAACTACTTTGGCTGGCCCCTTGGTCGGCCCCCATGGCCCTTCACTTCATCAAATCTGGCCCTCTTTGAAAGAAGTTTGGACACCACTGGCCTATAATATATCAAGCTATATGTAAAAGCTAAGATTAATTATAGCAGGAGTGAGGAACAATTTTTATCCCAAGGCCCAAGTTTGCTTGAGCAAATGCTCAGTAGTGAAGTTTATTTTTATTTTTATCAGACCATGTTAAAATGTGTCGTGCGAAACTTAAATGTTTGCCTCCCCCTTCACCACAAAAAACCCAGGTAGAGCATTTTAAACCAGCAGTTCTACACTTAAATGTAAATAAAATTACTGTATTTTTCGCTCTATAAGACGCACCAGACCACAAGACTCACCTAGTTTTTGGAGGAGGAAAACAAGAAAAAAAATATTCTGAATCTCAGAAGCCAGAACAGCAAAAGGGATCGCTGCACAGTGAAAGCAGCAATCCCTCTTGCTGTTCTGGCTTCTGGGATAGCTGCGCAGCCTGCATTCGCTCCATAAGACACACACACATTTCCCCGTACTTTTTAGGAGGGAAAAACTGAGTCTTATAGAGCAAAAAATACGGTATATGGGACAGCTTGTAATTTCAACTGAAGCTTCCAGAATTCTCTCTTTCCTTCATCCCTCATTGGGGAAAAATAGATTCCCTCTGAAATCAAGTACCCAGGTCTGGCCCAAGACATGTTGGCACCAGAGATGAACCACAAAATGGTTCCCCCTCTCCATCAGGGAAGACGGGGTGGTTGAAGATCTACATCAGGAACAGGGGGCAGGGCAGAGAAAGATCTACACTGGGTTCTGCTGCTCGTGTGGCTCCTGCTGCCTGAGCTTAGGCTATGTGCCTTGAGGCATGGTTTCTAAAAGTGAGAAAAGCAGGGACAAATGGGCACGGACATTTTCTCCCTAGCTTTTTCTAGTCAAAAGAGTTGCTTAGTTTTGCTTTTTTAAAAAAAACTGTTTCCTCTCCAAAGGTGGGATCCATTGCTAGAGATTTTAGACTGGCTAAGCAGAGAAGGTGGACAGAAGGCTCTCAGTAATTGGAAATATATTGATGCTATTGATTCCCTCCTGTGACAGGAGAAAGACTGAACCATGGCTTTGAAGGGTTTTTGTGGGGGAGGGGGGTCAGAATCTTGGATAGCTCCACCCCACTTTGAGCATAAGAGAACTTCCCCTGATCTCTTGCTGAGTGCGTTGGCAGGTTTTGCCTTTCCCGTAGCAAAACGTCACAACTTTGGTGGTATCAGGCCTTGGGCGGAATCCTTTAGTCTATCTTCCTGAATGGGGGGGCGTGCAGCGGTGACCCATGCCCACTTCCTCTTTGAAGCGGCGATACCAGAGTTCCCCGTTAAAGGGGTTTCTGAGGGGAGGCTTTGACCGTGCGCCGAGAGGTCATCATTGCTCTCTCCTGCGATGGCTGAACCATGGCTTTGAAGGTTTTTTTGTGGGGGGGGGTTTGTCAGAATCTTGGATAGCTCCACCCCACTTTGTGCATAAAAGAACTTCTCCTGATCCCTGAAAAGCATTTCAGGGAGCTGGGCATGTTTAGCCTGGAGAAGAGGAGGTTAAGGGGTGATATGATAGCCATGTTCAAATATATAAAAGGATGTCATATAGAGGAGGGAGAAAGGTTGTTTTCTGCTGCTCCAGAGAAGCGGACACGGAGCAATGGTTCCAAACTACAAGAAAGAAGATTCCACCTAAACATTAGGAAGAACTTCCCGACAGTAAGAGCTGTTTGACAGTGGAATTTGCTGCCAAGGAATGTGGTGGAGTCTCCTTCTTTGGAGGTCTTTAAGCAGAGGCTTGACAACCATATGTCAGGAGTGCTCTGATGGTGTTTCCTGCTTGGCAGGGGGTTGGACTCGATGGCCCTTGTGGTCTATTCCAACTCTATGATTCTATGATTCATGCAGCTATGGCTGTTGCCTGTTCTAGCTTGGGGAGCCATTTTCTTTCTTTCTTTCTTTCTTTCTTTCTTTCTTTCTTTCTTTCTTTCTTTCTTTCTTGTTTTCATTCATTTTCATGGTACAGACAATATTTTTTTAGAAAACAATTGCTACAACAGTAAACCACAAGTAACTTGTCCTGATAAAATTGCAGACTTTTTATCACGCCATGTGTTAACGTTTCATTTGATTCCTCTAAGAGATGACAACACATTTTCCCATTCTTAGTAGCCACTCACTTAATGTTTTCCCTTTCTCTTCATCTGGCTCAGCTGGAGCTCCAAAGTGCCTGGAATGTAAAAAAGTTGCACAAGATAACACCTGTACGCATGAAGAAAAAACATGCTCAGCGAGATTGTGGAGATTCTGCTATTCCCGGCTGAAAGTTGAAGGTGAGTCCAGGAGGCAATGATTACTTTTGGGATCCTGCGCACACAATGGAAAGAGAATTCTGCTGGAATAGTTATAATCCAGCTTGTTCTTAAAATACATTTTGCAAGATCTTGCTGCAGACAGGATTTGTTCCGGAGCCCCTTCGCATCCAGAAGCGAACGCAACCCACTTCCGCGCATGCATGTGACCTCATTTTGACCGTCTGTGCATGCGCGAGCTGTGAAACCTGGAAGTAACGTGCTCTGTTACTTCCAGGTCGCCACAGCGAGCAACCCAAAAATACTTCTCCCGAAGCTACTTCAACCCAAGGTATGGCTGTAATTGGTAAGAGTTCATCCTCTGTAAATGGCTGAAGTTTGTTACAGGAGAGGGAGACACAAGTCTAGAAATGTCATATGACATGTCTATTGAATGTACCCAAAGGAAGCTCAGGAGGACCTTTCAGAGCTAACCTCCCCACTGTACTAACTGAGGCATTTCTGCTAATCCTGTTATAGTTATCATTAATGCAATTTATTTAGCTTGTTGTTGCTTACTATTAAAAAAAAAATGAAACTCCATGTGACTGGGGTTTTTTTTGTTTTTTGCTTTAATCTTGCAAGTCTGTTGGGCCATTGTCTACCAGGAGACATCTCGGTCTATATATCTGAAGGAGTGTCTCCACCTCCGTCGTTCTACTTGGACACTGAGGTCCAGCTCTGAGGGCCTTCTGGCAGTTCCCTCACTGCGAGAAGCCAAGTTACGGGGAACCAGGCAGAGGGCCTTCTCGGTAGTGGCACCCGCCCTGTGGAACACCCTCCCATCAGATGTCAAGGAAATAAACAACTATATGACATATAGAAGGCAGCTGAAGGCAGCCCTGTTAAGGGAAGCTTTTAATGTTTGATGCATTACTGTATTTTAATATTTTGTTGGAAGCCCAGCCAGATGGGTGGGGTATAAATAATATATTATTATTATTATTATTATTATTATTATTATTATTATTATTATCTGGAATGCATGCAGTTCTCAGTTAGGGAAGAGGCAATGGCAACTCAGCTCCAATATCAACCCAAAGCACCCATGGGCAGGGACCCAGCACCCTGGAATATCCCAAGGGTGTCGCTCACAATGGCAATGAATGTGTTAGACCCTTCCTAATCCTACTTGTGATTACATGGTAATGGAGGGAAGTTTTTTGGGGGGGAAATACGCTTATCAAGTTGGGGTGTCCCATGGTACATTTTTGTCTTTCTTTCTCTTTTATCCAGGAGCCACCTCAAGTGTGGATCGGGGATGCTCTGTGGTTTGTCGCAGCGTAAAGAATATGAAAAGTCAACGCGATGAGAAAATGATGTGTTGCGTGAGAAACCTTTGCAACACACACAACATGTGGCACAATAAATAAATAGTTCTGAGCAGAGAGATGCAGAATAAATCTTTATTGGGAATGAATTTATGTTTTTGACTGAATTTCCACAGTAGCAGACTTATGGGTGCAAAGGTTGGGAACCTTTCTCAGCCTCAAGACCACTTTCCCTTCCAGGCATTATTCCAGGAGCCACAGACTCGTGGTGGGCAGGTCCTGAGAGAACAATTACTGTAAATTTTACCTTTGTGCAGTAGACTAAACTCCACACACACACACACACACACACACACACACACCATCCTCCTTTCAGACAAGTAAGAGGCCATTATCAGAGTTTCAAGGAACACTCCAGTCAGGCAAAAACACTCATGGAAACTGATGAGGTGCGTGGCTTGGAGAAAGTTTTGAGGGTCAAGCACAGCGGTTCCCCAGGTCTGAAGTTCCCCCAGTGCTATGTTCACACATGGCTCTTAACAGCACATGCACAATGAGAACCGATGAAATTTGATGCACGATGATTCACTGAGGTAGAAGGTAATAGAATAGAATAGAATAGAATAGAATAGAATAGAATAGAATAGAATAGAATAGGCAACTTGCTTGCTCAGAAAAAGCTGTTACAGTTTCTTCTCCCTTCCCCTCAGGGCAAGATGATCATAGAATCAAAGAACTTCGTGGTTGGAAGGGACCACACTTTCAGGGTGGTCATTTGTGAGACTCCAGGACTGTTGGGCCCATTTGACTTCATCTCTGAGGTCCATCCTTGGCCTCAACTCTGACTCAGTCTTATGAAGAGTGAAGGCCTCAGACACCGTGAGGAACACCCACCCATACCATTCTTCCTCAGGAACATGACAGACCTTCAGATAGTACATGTGTATCTTGCTGTCCTTCATGCTCAGTGCCCACAATAATAAGGCTCTAATAATGAGGATGGCCAATGAAATTCACCCACTTTGTTCTTCCCATCATCCAGTATAGAAAGATTGCCACTTCGCACTGTCCCCTTATATTTGAGGTCCTTGGCTTTTCTTCCACTGTTGCTTGGAGGAAGGAACTCAGGATGAACAAGGCCTTGGAAATGGGTGTCTTAGCCTGGCTGTGCTTTAACACAGGTATGTCCCAAACGCAATACAAACAAAACATTAGAGAGTAGCCTTTGCCAACCCAGTGCATTCTAGATACAGCTGCCACCACCTGTGCTGGTCACTTGATAAGCAAAGGCTGTCCTAGAGCACAGGTCTTCCACCATGGGTCATGGCCTGACCCAATTTGGGTTGCAACAGGAGCAGTGCCACTTTGCAAATATATTCTATGAAGTTAAGAATCTTGTTTGGGTTAAAAGTGGGTACTGGGTTTGAAAAGGTTGCCTCTCAATTTTAAATTGAGATTTAAATCCTGCTTGCATTGAAATTCTTACCTTTTGCTGTTGTTGTTGTTTATGCTGTGTTATCATTTATTGCTACTACTTTATGAAGCATCCAGAAAACGTCTCTCCATACCTTATTACATTCCTGAAGTAAGCATCAGCTCCAGTTGGGTTTTTCCTGGAGTTGTCTTGTTTTCCATTCCACCCCTTTCTTTCTCTTTGAAGCCCACAACACCCTGTCAATGTTTCTTTTTTATTTCTGCACACTCGGAGGAGGAGGTGTCCCCTCTAACCTGACACTGATTATTACTAGGGAAGCTTCCTGCAAACATTGACAGAGGTATGAACCAGTCACTATTCCTTCCTCACATGGAACAAAGTAGATTTTTAAAAGGGTGGGATACTTCTCCACTGCTGTGCTCTAACATAAACGAATGTAGCAGTGTTCTTCAGGTGACATTTTGGGTATCTTGGCTTTTTGCAAAGCCCACGAACATAGAGAAAAATAGAAATATATGACAATACAGAGGTATAAGTGATACAGAACTGCAGAAACAACAGGGCACAGGGTGACCAAAGGTTTGTGGGGGCTCTGATATGACGTTTGGGAGGTGGTCCTACTGACAATGCATCCTGACTGGCGGGGGGGAGAGATCCATAAATTACCCCAATTCATCTCTTAGAGTTGACGCATAGCTTGGTAAACACAGTTCTCAAGCAAGAAGCATAGTTTGTTTGCTCTTAAATGATGCATCTGTGCAGTGCTTTAAAAAAGGGTGAAATGGCTCTGGAACTCACCATGAAGTTGTTACAGTAAGTGCTACACTTTCAACCTTTTTTTTTGGGGGGGGGGGAGGTGCCAGCACTGAATACCCTTGAGTACCCCCAGGAAAAAACCCACTGCATCTATGTATCCTAGTAGGCTTCATGTTGGTTTCAACATTCTTCTGTGAGAAAAGGGAATGAGCCTATTTTATGATGGTGTATTGACCATCTGATGTTTTTAGAAGCAGCCCTACTAATTTTTTTTAAAACCCCATAAAACTCTCCTGCTCATTTCTTCAAGGGAACTTTTTATTGTTGTTAATTCAGTGCTTTTAAGTCTACTGGATTAATCACTGCAGCCCTAATGCACATTGATCCCTAGCTTGATGTGTTGCTTTTGAGATAGGCATGTCCATTTCCTATGTATCTTTAAATTTTCTGAATTTGTACATGACTCAGCACTCTTGGGGTGGCCTATATAATGCCTCGGATTCAGCCCCTAGTATCAGTTTTCTACACTCCTTAGTGAGTGCTGATCTTATGCTACTTGATGTACCTGTTAGGACCATTCATATGGTATGTATTTATTATTCATGATTGGTTATGTTTACAGGATTGTCATTCTTATATTTACCGGTATATTGTATGCAAATATAGTGGATTTTATTTTACATCATCGCTAGCTGATGAAGAATTATTACCATCGAAACAGTTTGTCATCTGGGAAAACTGTCTACGTTTTTTGGATCATCCATTATCGCACGGTTACATGATTGTGACTGTTGAAAGGCTTGTTTGCCTCTTTCAGTACCAATGGACTATATTGTCTAATTTTGTTCATGCAACAGTGCTGTGTTTCTATTACATATTCTCTGTTTAAGAAATACTACGCTTGGAGCTTCTATTATCGCATAGGATCGGGACTATTGAAAGGTTTCTTTGCCTCTGTGATATTGATTGACTACCTTCTCTAATTTTGTTCATACAATGTTGATTTTGTTAGTATATTATTAGCCACGTGTTGCCTGTTATTGCTTAAGTTTGTCTGTTTTTGCAACTCAGGGGATTTCCTTTGTTACATTTCCAATGTTGGCCATAGGGCAAATTCTCTGAGCAGCCAATTGCTTACTGTTTCCCCTTTGTCTTCTTCTTGCCCAGCTGGAGCTATCACATGCATTGAATGTAAACGTGTTGCTGAAGATAACTCTTGCATGGTGCCTGAAACTCAGTGCAGTTCCCCATCGCAGAACATCTGCTTCACTTGTCTCACTACCCAAGGTGAATCCAGAAAACTGTTATTCTTAGAGAGCATAAAGTGCTCATTCTCTTTTTCTTCTCTGCCAATGAATTTTATTGATTTTCATTTTTAAAAAACAAATTAACATTAAATTTAATACATACTTTAAAAGTTGTCCCCACCCTTTTCCTATGGTGTTGTTAATCCCACCCTTCTATGCTGTATTACATTAGCTATTCCACTGTAATTTCATTACTGTTATATTTTAGCTTCCATCTGCTGCTCAAAATTTAATCCATTAATGCCATTTAACACATGATATTTCAAGATGCCCAAATAGGGAGTTCTTCCAAGTCCATGTCATCCCTTGAGCTCTTCTTTCCTGTCATCTTTGCCATGTCCACATAGATTTTAAAAATACTTCTTATGTTGCCATTGCTTCTTCTTTCATCCTACGTGTACGTGATGCCTGTATTCATTCTCTATGACATTCTGCTATGCAGACAGGCAGCCCTTTCCTATATGTTTGTCAGTTGACGGGGCTCCTATGCTTTACACAGCTCCACAAGAAGCTAAAATTCCCCAGATAATCAGCACCTGCTGTCAAATTTACAGGAAAGCTGTCAGGTCAAGCTTGCCAACCAGGGACAGCCCACCCTGTCTGAGGCATAATGGGAAGGTGCTGTCCCTCGCTACCCCCACTGCCACCCCATAGTCACCCTGCCAAAGCCTCACTTACCAGGGTTACACAGTGGCGGCAGGGTTCCACCCCCCACCCACCCCCCAAGGTGGGCTGCTTCACATCAACTTATGGGCCCTGCTGCCAACCCTGTAATACTTTCCAATATTTCCTAGAGGATAACAGATACTGTTGTACTTACCTCAATTCTCTGAACCAAAAGAGGTTTGGGGTTTTTCTCAAGGACTTCCTGCAGGCAACTGGCTTTGTGCAGTACAATATCATACAATCACACATTCAACCTGTGCGATTTCAACCTTACCCCTGTTGAAGGCTGTCTGGCTGAAATTGTGCAAGTTAAATGCAAGTGAGTGGGAGAGCTTCAAAGCTCCTTTTGTGCTGAGTCCACTTGCGGTTTTCCAGCATCAAACAAGATTTTGAGCTATCCACTTTGCTTGGACAAGGTCTGCTAAACACACAGGCTCGGGGGTGCCTTTGCGAGATCTCATGGGGCCATCGAGGTTCCTGAGAGATCTCTCACAAGCATCCTAAGCGTTCCGGACCCAGTGTGCTGAGCAGACCTTCCTTCCAAGCAAGGCAAAGATGTTAAAACTCTCTTTGTCCTGGCTCCACTTGAATTGCTGAATGCAGAAAGAGTTTTTAAGCTCTCCACCTTACTTGGGGCACAAGGACTGCTTGGTGCACAGGCTCTGGGAATGTTGGGAATGCTTTCTCTGTCCCCTCCACCTGCTAGTCATTGTGCAGTTCCAAGGGTCTGAGTAAACATGGTTTTTGTGACTACTCAGAACCCTTGGAACCGAGTCCCATTACGATGTGATCATACTGCATTATACAAGTTGGGCACAGATGGAGGTTCACAGCTGTAAGCACCCATGCCCCAGATCTGCCAGAGTTCCTCTTAGCTCCCTAATTTCCAGGTTGCAACTAACCAAGCTGTTTTCTTCCAAAACTCACTCTGAATGAGCACATTCCAGGGTGGTTGGGTGGGCCAAGCCGACTCCTAGAAACTCCATGGCCATTTCCTTAGTCACGTAGAGGCCAGTCACTCTAGGACAGTGTTTCTCAACCTGTGGGTCCCCAGATGTTGGTGGACTACAACTCCCATCATTCCTAGCCAGCATGACCAGTGGTCAGGGATGATGGGAGTTGTAGTCCAACAACATCTGGGGACCCACAGGTTGAGAACCGCTGCTCTTGGGGGATCAGTGCAAATCACCCCACAAAAGGAAAAACTGGACTCTTTGACAGGCCATCAAAGCAATCACAAGCAGTCCTAGTGTTTTGGCCAGTGTAGCATACTTAATTCCTACAGTCAAGAGACTGGAAAGGACTTGGTGGTCATCCAGCTCAACCCTTAATTTCATTACAATGGTTTGGTTTGCATGCTCATTAAACAACAGCTCTATAATGACTTGGAGTATACCAAATGAGTAACACACTGAAATGGTTGTTTGGCCCCAACTCCTGCACCCTTTGCACCTCCGATGGGATGCATTCGTATGAATCCCAGAACTGTGTTCTTTCAAACGTAGTGATGAAATGACACCCATCTTGGTGTCAAGATAGGTAAGAGTAAACAGGAGCCAGTTTAAAACATGCTTCTACCCCAAGGTCAGCTAACTGCATCTTCAGCCTCTACTGACACACAAAGAGAGTCAATGGGTTTTAAAATAATTTCGGTGTTATAGTGTACTAAACACGACACCAGAATTTGTACAACTCTTGCTACCTCCTTCAAAAAACTAAAACTAAAAATAACTGGTAAAGTGGTGTTCTGCAAATGGGTAAAGTTTCTTAGATGCTAAACAAGCTATCCCTTTCCAGATGGTGTCTCACCAATTGTGGACCGAGGTTGCACTTATCTGTGCCATAGTATAAAGAGACCGAGAGAGAACTATCAAGAAACTATGCGGTGCTGTATGAGAGATCTTTGCAACACTCACAGCTTCTGGACCAACCATTAATACATTATAAAAAGGAAAAAGAATACTGACCAGGGACAGATTTGTTAAATCAGGTGGATTCTCAGAACTTCTGGCTTTTGAACTGGTCTGTTAATAAAATGCAGCAATTGAGAAACACAATATTCTTACAGGGTTTTTCCCCCCTCAGCCAGCTGCGTCATGAAAACCATAGAAACGTTTTTCAGTGCCTTGCGACAGTGCAAATGATGGGAGGCTCCCCCACAGATTAAATTATTTGCTACGTGCTGACAAGGATAGGGGAGAAATTTGATTCACATTGCATTTAACAATGTAACTCACACTTTCTGGAACAACACATGAACTGTACCACAGCCTTCCTCCATAAAAAATCACACTTCTCTGAATTTGGCAAAGCAGTTATCCAGCTAAGTAATTTGTACAAACATACATATAATAAAGTAAAATGTGCATTAAAATGCATGTGACAGTGAAAAAGCACACAAAATACATTTGATTAGGGAGCAATACTTTGCAAAAAATGTATATACAGTGGTTCCTTGGAAGTTGAACAGAATCCGTTCTGGAAGTCCATTCGACTTCTAAAACATTCGGAAACCAAGGCGCAGCTTCCGATTGGCTGCATGAAGCTCCTGTAGCCAATCAGAAGCTGTGCCAGACGTTTGGGTTTCAAAGAACGTTCACAAACCAGAACACTCAATTCTGGGTTTGTGGTGTTCAGGATCCAAAATGTTCGACTCACAAGGCGTTCAGGATCCAAGGTATGACTGTATTGGGCAAAATTGCATACAGACATATGTATATTAGGAGAAATTTCCACAAAGACTTAAAAACAACAACCCCTCTCCCCCACAAACTATTGTGGATAACTTTACTTCAGCCTGAAAAACAAGAGAAACCAAAACTGACAGATTCACCCATACCTATTTTCAGACATTCTTCCATGCAGTTCCTTCATTTATGGAAGTTGGGAAAATCCAAAGCTGAGGCTGAGGGCTCACCCAACACTTTCATTTGCCCCATGCCTAGAGAGCATGGGTCCGAGTGTTTTTCTGCTTGTTCCACACTTTCTAGGTATGGGTCTGAGTGGTTTTGCCCTTGCCCCGTTACTTTCCCTGGGAAATAAGAATGATGATGTCAGGAAGGTGACCCCCCCGGACTGTTTTTCAAAGCTAACACCCCACAGCCTTCCCTTCTCACTCCTAGCTCAGATAAAGAGGGACGGTTGGAAGATGACCAAGGAGAAGCCAGGCTGCCAACAGATGAGAGAGGCTCAATCCAGTGACAGTGAAGAAGAACCGATGAAAACTCTCAGTTCTCGGACTCGGCTTTTACAATGCCTTAAGGAGGAGCGAACGGGATGCGGGTGGCATTGTGGTCTAAACCACAGAGCCTAGGGCTTACTGATCAGTAGGTCTGCAGTTCAGATCCCCGTGATGGGGTAAACTCCCATTGCTCGGTCCCTGCTCCTGCCAACCTAGCAGTTTGAAAGCACGTCAAAGTGCAAGTAGATAAATAGGTACCGCTCCAGCGGGAAGGTAAACATTGTTTCCATGCGCTGCTCTGGTTCGCCAGAAGCGGCTTAGTCATGCTGGCCACATGACCCGGAAGCTGTATGTTGGCTCCCTCGGCCAATAAAGCAAGATGAGCGCTGCAACCCCAGAGTCAGCCACGACTGGGCCTAACAGTCAGGGCTCCCTTTACCTTTACCTTTAAGGAGGAGCGAAAGGGGAGGGGCAGACACACAAGGTTCTGGCGTAGATCCTGCTGGAAGCAGGACTCGGATTAAGATTAGGGCATCTATTGTTGCTGAGTGGAGTGTGAAGCTCCACTTGGGATGTTTGTTTCTGTAATAAAAACTATCTTGAAATGATGGGAGTCTGCTTACTGCTGGGAAGCTGGCTAGTCACCAGGGATCTTGATAGATGATGTTGATGATGATGATGATTTATTTATTTATATGCCACCCACATGGTTTCCCCATCCACTCTGGGTGGCTTCCAACAATTTAAAAACATAAAGCACAGTAAAAGATCAAACATTAAAAACTTCCCTGCTCTTTAGCAATAAATCAGAGCACAGCTTCATCTGGAGAAAACCTGATTGACATTTGCTCCGATTCAGTACTACAGATCAGGTTTCCTCAGCAGAATCCATCTGATTCACACATTCTGAACCAAAGTGAGAATGGAAAAAGAACTATTCTTCAAAATTCGCAATTATCTGAATATTGTGATGCAGTCTTCCAACCCTAATGCTGAGAATTCCACTTCCTGAAAGTGAGGGATCAGCACAGACTTCAAAGAGAAACAACCACATACTGGTGAATGTATGATAGCTGTGTTGGCGTCCATAGTTCTGCCTGAGTTTATGCTCATTTTCTGTGTACTCCAATGAAATTCCTGTTTTCTGATTAGCTAGTAGGAGGAAAGAGGGGGGTATTACACATGACTGTAGGGTCCTGCTGCCCTACCCAAGCCTTTCCAATATGGGGGTATACTGTAGATTGTTGGCGCCCGGGACAGGGCAAATGTTGTTCCCCTTTAGTGGACTGGTCAGTCTGGCGGCACTGGACTGGCGCCAAGGAAATTGCCTCTGCAGCTTCCTCATGTGCTGGGGCCCGGTGGAGGAAAGACGTGGTGATGCTGGTGCCACTGGTGCCTTCAGATGGTGGTGGCACCCTCCTCCTCACTCCCCCTCTTGGCTGACCCAGTGGATGGGGCACATTCAGGTGTCCCTTCACTGGCCATGCGAAGAAGGAGATGGTGGCACCACCCACCTCTAAGGGCCTGGCCTGGGTGCGGCTTGCGTCCTGCAGATCTGGCCTCTCTGCAGAAGCCTGCCATGGGGCGCCTTGTTGCGTCCCCTCAAAATTGTGTGCCAGGGGCCAAGTTGGAAAAGAGGCCTGAGCTTTGACCTAATCCAAACCTAACCGGCTCAGAGAAACTCCTCTGATAAGAGGAGTGAGGAAGAAGGGAGAGTTTGAAGAAGGGGCACCTTTTACAGGAAACCCCTCCTCTGAGCCTATTGGCTAATAAAGACCATGTGACAGGAGTCCGTCCCTCCCTCCTGGGAGGAATTCTTGAAAAGCTGCCTCCTGCATTGGGATGGAAGAAGAACATCTTCTACAGTAAAGGTTGGGTCAAGATGAGAAATAGCCAAGCAATAGGATTCTTAGTCCTGTTCTGCTGTGTTACAGGTAAGCCACAGAGGATTCATAGAACTGTACAGTTGGAAGGGACACCGATGATCATCTAGCCCAAGGCAAGAACAAAACCCCTTTCTAGGGGAGCTGTCAGGACAAAAGTCTCTGAGAGAAAAACTTGATTTATTAGACCATTCATTCTTGAGAAATAAGTGAAACTGTCAGAATTAAAGGTGCAAAAAGAATAGCTGTATTAAAGAGTGATCTGTTGTTATTGTTTTGAAAAGTCATCACCACTGCTGGCTGTACATTTAGATAGCTTTTAAGCAAGAAGCATAGTTGCTTTGTTCTCAGGTGGTGTATGCACTGTAGTCTTGCCTTAGAATAGACATCCTTCCTGTGTGAGAGAAAAGAGAGTGTACCTCTTTTAGGATGTTACTTGCCATTTGAAGTTTTTAGAAGCAGTCACACTCATTTTAAAAACACACAGAACTCTTCTGCACATCTCATTGAGGGAGCTCACCCTGCCATTGATCTAGTTGGATGGTTTGCTTTTCAAACTTTATATGGCCATGGCCTATTCTGACTGTTCTCTTCTCCTCTCTATCTGGTCCAGCTCGAAATTTTAGATGCCTTGAATGTCCAAATGTTTCAAGTGACAACGGATGTACGGTTCCTGAAAAGCAATGCACCACTGGACCTTGGGAATTTTGCTTTGCTCGCCAACTTAATGGACGTAAGTTCAGGGGGCAAGTTTTACTCTTCCAGAGCGCAACATAACCTTTATGACTGCTGTCAAGGCAGGAAGTCCATATCTCTAGGATTGTTAGACATCTGGTGACAGGGCTCCTGGGTGTTTGACAGCTGTATCAGATTTTTAAAAATTGCCAGGTAATGTGTGCACATTACTGCATCTATGTGCCATGAAAAAACACAACTGATATGAGATTGTGA
The DNA here is from genome assembly GCF_951804945.1 of Podarcis cretensis. Taxonomy (NCBI): domain Eukaryota; kingdom Metazoa; phylum Chordata; class Lepidosauria; order Squamata; family Lacertidae; genus Podarcis; species Podarcis cretensis. The sequence goes on along the minus strand of NC_137185.1, from coordinate 32,453,379 downwards.
AATGCATTCTTATATTTTATAGGGAATCTGCAAAGGCAATTCCGGCAAACCTAAATACTTCCCAACATTTGTCAGATAGATTTCCTTTCCTTGACTTTCATTAACCATAGGCTTTGCATAATCATGCAGAATATGCGGAATTATAGTTTGGGCTGCAATCACACACCCTGTGCATGCCATAGATCAAGGCTTTTGCGTGGACAGGCGGAGTCCCCAGATCCCGAGTGGTCCCCCCCATCATGTGGAATAACGACTCTAGACAACGTGCTATGGGATTAAATTGGCCACAACTTTATTAAATTTCAAATGTGGGTAGACCTTGGCTCAGGCATTGGGCGTTCTCCCTCCCTAGTCCCCAGCCGGGGACCTAGGGAGCATCAGGGTTATCCAGTGTGTGTGGGGGGGGGGATGGGCCGGCTCTGGAGAACATATGTTCAAGCAGAGATAGCCGCCCCCGTTACGCCGCCGCAGGGGAGAGCAATGACGACCTTTCGGCGTACGGCCAAAGCCTCCCTTCAAAAACCCCTTTAACGGGGAACCCTGGTATCGCCGCCGCAAAGAGGAAGATGGACTAAAGGATTCCGCCCAAGGCCTGATACCGCCAAAGTTGTGACGTTTTGCTACGGGAAAGGCGAAACCTGCCAATGCAGGGAAATTCCTTTCCGGCCCTTTAACAGCGACCTTATCGTAGCAGCGCCCGCATACCTGTGGAGACAGGTTAACCTGCAAAACCTATGAAGAAAAGTTAACCTGCAAAAGAAGAAATTAACTGAGGGTGGGTGGGTGGGAGAAGCTCTGGAGCCAAGTGAGGATTAACAATTAAGATCCACCCTCTATTGTGTGGGCAGGTAATCCCTCCCCTTACCTGGCCTGGTTTCCCTGGCAACGCTTCCCCCAGGTGGGATTGGACAACTCACTGGGGTAGGCGGGGACCTCCAGGTATCCCACCTGAGGGAAGGCAAAGCCTATGCTGATGGGGCCACTCCAGATCCAGGGCTGCACGCGTCCACGCAAAAGGCGCCCCCCGTTTTAAGTGGGGAGCGGTCATTGTGAGTTGGTGGTAAAATGACAGCTACCAGGTGGAAGACAGAAAGTTGTAAACCGAAGTCATTGAAAAGCATGCTGGCTGAATCTGCCATGCCAACTCACTCAGCTAAACCTCTGCTGATGAACAGAAATGGTCAACGAATTTGAAAAAGATTTTTAAGGCTACATTCCAATAAGCCTGAAATAACCTTTGTTTCCCTTTCTGCTCCCACCCCCTAAGAAGTGGGAAGGAATGTATCCTCTGCAAATGGCTGAATTTTCCTAAATGTAAAAATTGTGGTTTTCCCCCCTTTACAGCAGGTTTTGTACATGTGGACCGGGGTTGCACTAACAAGTGCATCAGCTTTGTACATAAGGGGAAAAAGATGTCGCAAACTTCGCTGTGTTGTGTGAACGATCTTTGCAACAATCACAACTTCTGGACTAATCAATAATGAATGACTATTTCTTGAGAATCAGTTGGTGGAAGCAGGTGGACTTTCACCCCCTCTGGCTTTTGAACAGTTCTGTTAATAAATTGTGCCACACAACAGATAGTCTTCTTGCTATTCTTTGGCATGTGTTGATGGGAGTTGTTGTCAAAAACATTTGGTGGGCATCAGGTTGAGGACGGCTCTTATGACTAATTGGGCCATATAATGGCAACCACTGAAACTTTGTTGACTGTCTCACTACGGAACCAATATTTATTATTTCTTTATATCTTGCCCTTTGTCAAAGGAGCTCTGGGAGGCGAACATGGTTCTCATTTTGTTCTGTGAGGAAGGTTAGACTGAGAGGTCGTAAATGACCTAGAGAGTATCATTGCATACCCTCCAACATTTCTTCACTGAAAATAGGGATGTTCTGTTCCATAACGATAATTTTACGATTTATACACCACACATCTTACTGGGTTGCCCCAGCCACTCTGGGCAGCTTCCAACATATATAAAAACATGGAACATTTTTGAAAAAACCTTCCCTATACAGGTTTACCTTCAGACAGCTCTGGGGTCAGATAACCTCATACCCTCCAACATTTCTCCATTAAAAAAGGGACATCCTAAGGAAAAGTGGGTCATTTCGGGATCAAATCCGAAACTGTGAAGGCTTCTCTAAATCGGGGACATCCCTGGAAAATAGAGACACTTGGAGAGTCTGTCATTGCTGAATGGGTATTAAGAACCTAATATTTGGTGGCTTGGTCCAACATTATAAGCACTGTGCTACTCAAGCTGATGTGAGTGCTAGGAGCAGTTAAGAGACCAATATTATTATTAATAAGACTTTTATTATTTCTTCCCCAGCCCTTCTGACTGGGTTTTCCCAGCCACTCTGGGTGGCTTCCAGCATATAAAGAAACATAATAAAAAGGATAAAAGGTAAAGGTAAAGGACCCCTGGATGGTTAAGGCCAGTCAAAGGCAACTATAGGGTTGCTGCGCTCATCTCACTTGTAGGCTGAGGTAGCCAGCGTTTGTCCACAGACAGCTTTCCGGGTCATGTGGCCAGCATGACTAAACCGCTTCTGGCGCAATGGGACACCGTGACGGAAACCAGAGCGCACAGAAATGCTGTTTACCTTCCCGCCGCAGTGGTACCTATTTATCTACTTGCACTGGCATGTTTTCGAACTGCTAGGTTGGCAGAAGCTGGGACAGAGCAACGGGAGCTCATTCCGTTAAGGGGATTTGAACCACCGACCTTCCTATCAGCAAGCCCAGGAGGCTCAGTGGTTTGGACCACAGCGCCACCTGCATCCCTATAATAAAACATCAAACATACATATTCCCCACGCTCAGCTAAAATTCCCAGAGTTTCCTTGGAGAGGGGTGGATTGTTAAACCACTCTGGGAAGTGAAGCCCTGTGAGGGCAATACTAACTCTTAAGTGCCTTTAAGAAACGACAGTCCCAATTGTTCTTCTAGGAAAGTCTTGACTGGTAAAAGGGTGCACATGAGTCCTTAGCCTGATTCAGTGACAGCAAATGTTTGATTGCCGCAGTGTGTACCTATAGCTAATCTAATACCTCTGCAGGTATAAGGGCATGGGTTTCCAAATCTGTGCTTGCCATGTGGACGAACACTTTTTTTAATACCTATTTTTATCACTTCGCATAGCAGTGGGGGGTGTCAAAAGAGGCTATTGATAGCTGAAATTCCCACTCTTTTACATTATGGGTTGAAGGCCAATGCAGGGCAAATGGCCTCGCCTACATCATTCTTCCCCAACCACACAACACACCTGCCAAAAGCACATGAGTGCCTACCTGTTCTTCGTTCCCTTCATCGACTGTGCATGCAAAATGAAATCTGTCCAGACTGGGGGTTTTTTGGGTTGTTGTTGTTTTACAGAATTCTTTATAGGAAGCTCTTTATTTCCCCTTACTTGCTTATATTTGACTTTGAGGCCCTCTGCTTCTCTCCTCGTGGTATCTTGGAAGAAGTAATGGAAGATGAGCAGAGTTCTGGCAATAGGTTTCATAGCTGTGCTGTACTTTGATACAGGTACAAATCCCTGGGGCAAGAGGGAGGAAGTTCTGTGGTAGAGCATCTGCTTGGCATGCAGAAGGTCTCAGGGTCAATTCCTGGAATTTCCAGGTACGGCTGAGAGACCCCCCACCCTGAATTTCTCGAAAACTGCTGTCAATCAGTATTGGCAGTACTGAGCTAGTTAGACTTGTTACAATGCAGGTGTGTATGTGTTTTCATATACAATACAGTGGTACCTCGGGTTAAGAACTTAATTCGTTCTGGAGGTCTGTTCTTAACCTGAAACTGTTCTTAACCTGAGGTACCACTTTAGCTAATGGGGCCTCCTGCTGCCGCCGCACCGCCGGAGCACGATTTCTGTTCTCATCCTGAAGCAAAGTTCTTAACCTGAGGTACTATTTCTGGGTTAGCGGAGTCTGAAGCGTCTGTAACCTGAAGCATCTGTAACCTGAGGTACCACTGTAATAGCAAAACATTTTAGAAGGGATTATTAGGTTGGAATTCACTTAGTTAACTTTGATCACTCCATCATCCAGACTGGAAAAGAGCAGAAGAGAAACCTGTGAATAGGAACAAGTGTGATGAGATGCATTGTTAAATTAAAGGTGAAAAGTTAATAGCTTTATTAGATATGGAGTGATTTCTTTTGAGAAATGGTCACTATTGCTTGCCCTCACACATGTGGATTTTTTAACACAGCCCTCCAACCAAATAATCTGTACAAAAATGCATACATTAGTGGAAAGTGTGGCTATAAACACATATGTTGTTGTTGTTCATTCCATTTATATACTTCCCTCTATCAGAAGATTCCAGGTCAATGTACAACATTAAAAACACATTACAGAACATCAATGATAAAAAACATAATACAAAACATACTGACAGACAGTCCAGTAATAAAATAGTTATCATAATAACAGTTCCCTCCCCGACACTTTCACAGGCCATAGATTATTTGATAGCCATAGGCCTGGGTAGAGACTTAATGTCAAAAATGCATTATGTTGGAGAAAATTGAGGGCAAGTGTGTATATTAAAAGGAATTCACACTAAAACACTTCTGCCTTGTAATGACTAAAAAATAAATAAATCTCAATCTGTTGGGGAAATGTAGGGTTGCCATGTTTCAAAAATCCGGACACAAAAGTTGTTGGCTCTGTCAGGGACATTTCAGATGTATGGCAACCCCTTCCTGCCTAGCTGTCAGATTTTGAAAGGAGCTACATTCTGTTGATTCGCCCCCCCCCCCCATCTGTATGCTGAAATCCTACAGAAATTACGCTGTCCCCACTTTTTCTGTGTTGGGTGGGTGGGTTGGAACCATTTCTTTAGAAGGGAATGCCTTCTACCTTGAGAATTAGGGAAGCTTTTAATATTTGATAAATCATTGTATTTTAATATTCTGCTGGAAACCAAATATTATATTATTATAATTATATTGGGCACAATATTTCACCAGCTGCACCCCATTGTAGTGTTTCAGTGGGGAGGTTCAGGTGTCCCACTTTACAGAAGGGGGTTCTTTATCTGAAAAGCAGTCTCTACATCCAGAGCTGTCCAGACTATATCCAGTTTAAGGATTGTGGAGCATAAGAAGGGAGAAACTGGGACTTGAAGCTGACCATCAACAGTTAGCACCTAGAAAGAAAACCAAGCCGACACAAAGACCACCTGGTCAGTTTTCACCACTGTGGTGAGATTGATTGGACTGATGCTTTTAAACATTTATAGAGCAGCTTTCGTACAAAATAACAAGATGACTTACAAGATAAGACCAACGCAGTAAAATACTAAAGGGAAAAAAAGATAACCAAATGCCACAGATACCCAGAAGTTCCAGTAGAGCTGGAGATCTTTTTTACTTTATCTCCATATGGGATAGCTGTACATTCCTGCATCGCAGGGAGTTGGATTAGATTATTATCAGGGTCCCTTCCATGAAATTGCAGTAACTATCACTAAAACCGCATTGTGATACAGAGAGAGGGAGGAGAGAGAGTTTGCGTTTTGCTTTTGCACTATCGTTCCAATTTTAGTATATGTGCTGCCGAAGCGAGATTCACAAAAGTTGTTGAGCTTTTTTTGTGGGAGGGAGAATGAAACTCAAAACTCAAAGATGCTACATTACCCCAGCTACCACAAGCAATGAGTAGATTTGATGGGAGTTGTAGGCCAACGCATCTGGAGGGTACCTGGTTTAGAGGATCTATGATTTGCTGCCCTTCTAAGTTCCCTAACACAAATGGCATCTCTGACTGCTTCCCCTACACACACAGCTTAACAAGTGCATATAAATAACATTAACAAAGCATTGCAAAAGCAATATTGACATGATTGCACTTGTGATTCCTTTTGAGCATGTCCTGTACTGATGCACTCATTTAATCGGGTACATCTCTTGCAATTAAGATAAACGGCAGAAAGGGGGAAAGTGGAGAGCAGCCACCATCCATAAAATTCAAGCACAAAGCTCATGTTGAGATTTTTATATTTGCAAGTTCTTCTCCTGAGGATTATTATGGGGAGTAAGGTGCATTTTCTTAGCATGGCTCCAGGTAAGTAGGGCCCTGAGGACAAAGGAAATGCTCCTGCACCCCAGAAGAAGCATGCACAGCCAACCCCCTCCTACTCTGACCCTGATACCCTGTTACTCCTTATGAATTTGAGCAATTTTATCAGCAAAAAACTTCACAAATGTCCGTGAGCCTCTAGATGTTCTACACCCTCACTGCCAACTTGCTTCTAATAAACTCACCAGGACCCAGGTGCAATGTTAGAATCACCCACTCTGTTCTTACCATCACCCAGTGTAGGAAGCTTGTAATTTTTCTCCTTGTCTCCTTTTATTTAACTTGGCTTCTCTTCCTCCTTTGGCTTGAAAGAAGGAAACTAAGGATGAACAAAGTTCTGATAATAGGCGTCCTAGCCCTTCTCCACCTTGATTTAGGTAAGTCTAGGGCTCTTTTTTTTCAACTGGAACTCACCAGAACTCACTTCCAGCACCTCTCAGGTGGGCGCCATTGCCATTCTAAGAGAATGAGGGAGGTGTTCATGGTGAGTTCAGGCACCTCTATTTCTAGAAAAATGGCACTGGGTAAGTCCCAGAGTCAAGAAGAACAAAACATTATAGAGCGGGACTACAAAGCAGATTCTCTACCACTTGGCTACAGAGGGCCTTCTTGGTAGTGGTATCTTTGGGATACCATCTTTGTGGCTCCCCGGGCTTTTAAAATACCATGCTTTACAGTCTGGGTCTCACAGTTTTAATTAAGCTTTTTTTACACTGTGTTTTAATTTTAAAAATAAGTTTCTTAAAGTTCCCTATTGTTATATACTGAATTGTAAAGAGTTTGTTCTAGCACTTGTTCAGCACTTGCTTGCTCTCTCGGCTTTGTGAACTGCCAAAGGAAGTCTTATAATGGGGCAACCATATGAGCAGTAAATAAAAAAACACACGAGACCTTAGGTAACAATATGAATGGAGCAAGAGGTTCTAATAGTAGTAGTAGTAATTTATTTATACCCCACCCATCTGGCTGGGCTTCCCCAGCCACTCTGGGTGTCTTCCAGCAAAATATTAAAATATTAAAATACAGTAATGCACCAGACATCAAAAGCTTCCCTAAACAGGGCTGCCTTCAGATGGGCACCACTCCACTTCTCAAATGTGTCCTTCAGCCCTGTCCCAACCACTGAGGTTACCTTTTCATGGTTTCATCCACCATTGCATGTCTTGCTATTCAAAGAGGGTTTAGTTATATAGCATTCACTTCCTGGAAGCCACTCTCTAATCAGTCATTTGCTTAACATTTTCTTCTCCTCTTTTCATTCTCCCTGCCAAGCTGAAGCCCTCTGGTGCCTCTACTGTCCGAATGTTGGATATGATAATAGGTGTTCAACCACCCAAGAAATTTGCAATGCAGGGAATGACAGATACTGCTTCACACGAATGACTATTCAACGTGAGTCCAGTAGGAACAGTTTAATGTTTGAGAGTGGCAGAGGGATGATTTATTCCTTTGCTTGTTTAGAATAAATCCCACTGTCCAGTACCAAGAGGCTATCGAAGAGGCTAAGAGCCCCTCCTGACATCCTTTTCACAGTGCTTTCTTGGTGATTTATGCTTATGAAGTTCTTATAACTTTCTGCTCTTAATGTTTTATGCTGCAAATGTTCTGCGGGCTTTTATGTCTCACTTTTGCTGCAATGTAGCCCCTCCAAACTGCAGTAAGGTGGTAGCCCTGGGGAAGTCACACAGAACAATTAATGAAACAGTATGATGTGTAAATTGTCCAGTATATAAGGTTGTCACCCATCCCTTAAAATATGGAATCGTCCCTTTTTTCAAAGCAAATTGCTGTGTCCCATATTGATTTAATACGAGATGCAATTTGTTCCCTTCATTGGAAGTTATCATCCCCTCTCTTCCATCTCCCTCTTCCTTCACTGGTCCTTTAAGGTACTTCATTCCCCACCACCACCACACGACCTTTTTGTCCCAGCTGTGGAGCCGTGGGCAGGCAGAACTTGCGTGGGCAAATGGTGGGTCTTGGGGGGCAGGAGGAGAGCAAGAGTTTGTGCTGGCAGAAGTGGGAGGGTGAGAGCAAGAGCAGCTGGCATGCCAGGTGCAGCAGCAAGGAAGGGCGGCTGGCCAAAGAGCAGGATCTGAAAAACAAGAAATCACAGACACAGCATCCAGAGCTTAGTGGAGCAGCTAAAAGGTGAGGGGCCCTTGCCCCACAAACTCCTTTCTTGTGCAGTAAATGGTGGTGCTGACTCAAATTCTTTCTCCCTGATTGCTTCGTATGTAGAAGGCCCCCAACCTCCAATTATGATTACAGTGGTACCTCAAAAATAGAGCAGAATCCATTCTGGAAGTCTGTTCGACTTCCAAAATGTTCGGGAGCCAAAAAGGGGTGGAGGAAGGGGGTGTTGGGGGCAGTCTGCCCCGGGTGTCATCACCGAGGGGGGTGACATTTGGCGTGCTGCCCGCTCGCGACTCCCAAGCCTACCCCGAGCCACTGGGGGAAGGGGCGGAGCTGTGCCGCCTTGCCAGAGGCCTTCCCCCCTTCCCTCTTTCTTCTGACAGCTTGGAGGAGGCTTGGGAGTCGTGGGCAGGCGGCGCCCCGTTGCCCCCTGCTCCCAGGCTGCTTCTGGGGAGTGGAGAGCCTCCCCAGAGCTGTCAAAAGGAAGAGGGAAGGGAGGAAGGCTGCTGGCAAAGCGGTGTGTCTCCTCCCGCCCCCCAGGAAGCAGCCTCCCATGGGCATGCTCGCCCTGCCCCCATGGCCCCGTCCTCGAGTGCACAGCATGTGCGCTGCTCCAGGTGCCGGAGCGGTTAGCTCCACCTCTGGAACCAATGTGGAGCTTTTGAGTGGCTGCAGGCGCTTCCTGCAGCCAATCGGAAGCCATGGAAGCGGCATTGGACATTCAGGTTCCAAAGAACGTTCGCAAACCGGAACACTCACTTTCAGGTTTGCGGTGTTCAGGAGCCAAAACGTTCGACTCGCAAGATGTTCATCAACCAAGGTACAGCTGTACTTCCCTTCTTGCCTTGCCTGGCCACTGCTCGCCATTTAAGTGTAACTCAGAGGAGTGCATCTCCCTCCTTTTTTCTTTCCTGCAATCTGCACTTAACATGGCTCATACACCATGCAGCCTTCTTCTGACTTCCCCACTGGTGAGGGGAAGGTGATCAGGCATTCCTGCACCCAGCTCACTGCCACCTCCCTCTCCCTTCTAACTTCCAGTAAGCAACAGTGCCAGAACCATCAAAGGTCAAGTGTGTGATGGTGCCTTGCCATACTGTCTTCTCCTGTTCATCCATCTCTCTTGGTGGAAGCTACAGTAGGTGCTGTCACACACTTGACACGCAGGTGTAATAAATACTAGGCAAGCGACCATATTCCAGCCACCACCAGAGCCATTTTAAATTATTATTTTTGAAACTGGGCCACCTATTAGAGCAGACTTGGGGAATCTTTCTCAGCCTATTTGGGAACACTTCTGGGGGCCATGCGCCAGTGGTGGGTGGAGCAACGCACATACATTTCCCTTTGCACATCAGACTTCTTTCTACATCTATGATCAAACGTTTTTTTCTCTCTATTCTCCATTCAGGCAAGAAGGAATTATTATCAGGCTTCAATGATACATTTGCAGCGAGGTGAAAACATTCACTCAAGGAGAATGCAAAGCAAGGGCAGAGGGAGGTGTGGCCTGAAGAAAGAGGGTGTGGCTACAAAGGGATTGTGGCCTGTGCAGGGTCCCAAGGGCCAGAGAGAGAGGGAGTTTAGGAGGGCTACATTTGGCCCCTGAGCCTGAGATTACCCACCTCTGTATTGGAGACTACAAGGCCACTGAAATATCTGATGGGTGACAAACAGATGCTTTTTGGGAGGCAGGAGAACTTATTGAAGTAGGAAAATCAGCTGTGTGGGAACTACAGGATGAAATGGTGGTGTTCAACCCACTTAATGTGAGCTGGGTGTGTGGATAACATGCTTGGCAATATCTGGTGCGTTTTCTCAATATTACTTCAGGGATGGAGCAGACATACATGGCACATCAGCTTCTAAATTGCTAGTAGGGATGGGGAGAGGGGGGCCGGATCTACACTCACCTTTTAAACGTTATTAGAACAATATTAGAAATATCATTCTAAAATGTCAAAACAGGAAATGTTCTCTTGTTCTTCCTCCCTGATGTCTCTGGTTCCTGGTTCCTAGTTGCTCTGCAGACACCGTTAAAGAGCAGAATGTCATATGGCTATATGGTTGTCAGAACCATTCCTTAACTCATTCTTAGCGTTAAAAACCATGAGTGTAGATCTGCCCAGGGTCCATGATGCATTTTTCTCTGTCACATCACTCCACAGATGGCAAAGTTACAAGTGTGGACCGAGGCTGCAACAGTGACTGTCATACCTTCAAGTTCATGAAAAACAGCTATGAAGAACATATGTTGTGCTGTGGATACGAATTGTGCAACGATCTGGATCTCTGGAACGTATGATGAAGAAGAGCTGTTGTGATGTGTGGAAGACTTTTGCAACTTTCATAACCTCTGGACAAATAAATAAATAAATGTGCGCATTCCTAGCTATTGAGGGTGAGTCTGTGAAATCGAGAGGTTTCTAAAGTTTCTGGCTTTTGACTACTTGCATGAAATACAAGTAGTGTGAGTAGTGAACCAACAATGTTCTTGTCTCTTCTAGTTTTTTTTTTTTTTATTAATTTTTTAGAAAAATTTTCTTTTACAGATTTAAATAACACATTCACATCAACCATAATGCCAAATTCTTTTGGACTTCCCCCCGCTTCCTCCACAATCCTCATAATTTTATATTTATTTCACATTTCCTTTATAATTGTATTGCCAGTTAATTAATCTTTACAACTCTTATCCCTCCCACAATACCCTTTCTCATCACAAAGCCTCTTTAAATCCAACTAGCGTTGTCTGTTCATCACAAATATTTTCCAGATAAATCGTAAACTTTCTCCAGTCCTGTGTGAACTTGTGATCTTTTTGGTATCTAATTTTTCCTGTCAGTTTGTCTAGTTCAGCAAAGTCCATCAATTTCCGTCTCCATTCTTCCAATGTTGGTAATTCTTCTTGTTTCCATTTTTGAGCCATTAAAATTCTTGCCGCAGTCACTGCATATTGAAAAAGTTTATAATCACTTCTATTAATTTCTCTTCCTGTAATTCCTAACAAGAAAGCTTCTGGTTTCTTCACAAACGTGTATTTAAACATCCTTTTCAACTCATTATATATCATTTCCCAGAAGCCTTTTACTTTCTTACACTCCCACCACATATGGTAAAATGTCCCTTCCCTCTCTTTACACTTCCAACATTTGTTACATGTCTTATACATTTTTGCTAATTTTACGGGAGTGATATACCATCTATATACCATTTTCATAATATTTTCCTTTATCGTCATGCATGCAGTGAATTTCATATTTTCCTTCCACACCTTCTCCCAGTCTGCTAACTGTATATTATAACCAAAATCCCTGGCCCAGTGTATCATAACTGACTTAACTTCTTCGTCCTTTGTTTGCCATTCCAGTAACATTTTGTACATTTTTGACAATACCTTATAGTCATTATTAATTATTTCCTTCTGAAATCTAGACTCTCCTTCAATATATTTCCTCTCTTTACAATCCTTCTTAAACATATCATTTGTTTGGAAGTAGTGCAACCAATCATATACATATTTTTTAACTTGTTCATATGGCTTCAGTTTCCATTTCCCCCCTTCTTTAATTACAATATCTCCATAAGTCATCCAATCCTCTCTCATGTTTATCTTTTTAACACTCATGACCTCTAGTGGGGATAACCAATGTGGTACATTTGGTTCCAAAATATTTTGGTACCTGTCCCATATTTCTATAAGGGCACCTCTGAAAATGTGGTTGGCAAAACTTTTATGAGCTTTCTTCTTTCCTGCCCATAAATAGGCATGCCAGCCAAACCTATTATCAAACCCTTCCAAGTCCAGTAGCTTATTGTCTTTTAGTGTTATCCAATCCTTTATCCACCAGAGACAAGATGCTTCATAATAAAGTTTCAGGTCCGGCAGGGCGAAGCCACCTCTTTCTTTCGCATCAGTTAGTAGTTTAAATTGTATTCGTGGCTTTTTGCCCTGCCAGATATATTTTGAGATCGTTCTTTGCCAATCTCTGAAGATCTTTGTCCCCTTGATTATTGGGATCATTTGAAATAGAAACAACATCCTTGGAAGCACACTCATCTTGATTGAAGAAATTCTGCCCCAAAAGGATAACTTCATCCTACTCCACACTTCGAGGTCTCTCTTAATATTGTTCCAAATTGTCACGTAATTGTTTTGGAATAAGTCAATATTTTTTTGGGTTAACCATATTCCTAAATATTTTACCTTCTTCGCCACTTCCATCTCTGTTTCTCTTTGCACTTCTTCAATCGCGCTTTGATCCAGATTCTTCACCATAAGTTTAGTTTTCCTTTTATTTAATACAAATCCGGCCACTCTTCCAAATTGATCAATTTCTTTTATGACTTCTTTTAAACTATTTGTCGGATCTTCCATCATAATTACCAGATCATCGGCAAAGGCTTTAACTTTATATTGGTTTTGACCTACTGTTACCCCCTTTATTAATTCATTTTGTCTGATAGAACTCAGTAGGACCTCCAGAACCATGATGAATAACAGTGGTGAGAGAGGGCATCCCTGTCTTGTACCCTTCCTTATTTTCACTTCCTCTGTAATTACATTATTTACTATCAATTTAGCTCTTTGTTCTGTATATATCGCCTTTATACCATTATAAAAATCTTCTCCCACTTCCATCATTTCCAAATTTTTCAGCATAAATTCCCATGAAACATTATCAAACGCTTTCTCTGCATCCACAAACATTAAAACAGCTTGTCTCTCATTGCTGGCAGTCAAATATTCCAAAATGTTTATTATATTTCTTACATTATCCTTCATATGTCTGCCAGGTAAGAAACCTGCTTGATCTTTATGGATATGCTGTTGCAATATCTTCTTAAATCTTGATGCTAAAATACCCGAAAAAATCTTATAATCTGTGTTTAGCAGAGATATCGGTCTATAATTCTTCACTTGTGTGAGATCAGAGTCTTGTTTAGGTTCTTGTCTCTTCTAGTAAAGCCATAAAGTCATGGGACGAGTGGATGTGCATATGAGCCCATCATCTCAGGACCCATCTCAACTCATGTGGAAAGATAAAAGACAAATATAGGGAGACTTTCCTGGAAGAATATTTACATACTGCACTGGAATGCCCCCCATCTCTCTACATGCCCTCCTACATTGACATCATGTAGTCATCTAGAGATTTTTTCTTGGACTCTGTCACAGCCCCTTAGAATCAGATGGGCTAATAAAAGGCCTACCATGAGTGGATATTTCTGACCTGCCCACCACCACCAACCACACAGCACAAGCCATTCCATTGGCTTTAACAGAATGCTTTCATCAAGCCTAACTTCAGGTCTAGCAAATGCCAGAGAAGGATTCGGCAGGTCTCTGTGCGTACCACAGTGGGCACTTCACTGACAACTCCTACCCTAGTAAATGTTATTGGGTATGATATGCATTTTCAAGCACCTTTTACTGAATTGTTAGATGAACATAAATCGATAGACCTGTCTCTTTGCTTTCAAATCCTTTTGAACATACCAGGGACTACCTGCCCCACCCCAGGTCTGGTCGTGGATCAATTTGGGGGATGGGGCAAATATTCAATTTGGGTTTGTGTTTTTTTAAAAACACCCTAATTAAACTTATGGATGGGAGGGACAGAGGAAGGAGACATGAAAACAGGGGGTGAAATTCTGCTAGGTGATCCCTTGCAAGCCACATCCCTGTGCACTAAACCCTACAACACACATTGTCTTGAAAATATGAAAGCTGGAGACTTGGAGAAGGCAGCAGCAGGCTTGGATGGCAGCAGGCAGGCCCCTAGATATTTGGCACTAGGTCCCAGATCTCCTGTTGCATCCCACACTTTCATAACCGGCAAGTGTCCCATTTTAAGCGAGACATCCCGGATCACAGAAGCCAATCCCCACTTCTGTTTGGATCCTGGAATGTCCTATTTTGTTGTCTGGCAATCTGGTGTGAGTCATCGTGCCAGAGAGCCAGACCGAAAGACACTCACTTTGAAGCAAATCAGGAGGATTGTGCCAAAACACCTTCTGGTCTAGTGCTCTGGCGATTGTCAGCATTATCGTGCCAGAATGCCTACCTTCCAGCCACTGGAGCCAACTCCAGGGGGCCGTGGGTGCTTAGGCACCCACAATAATATATTTATGGGGATGGGCCCCCACAAAGTCAATGAGCAGTTGAAGCCCTTCGTTGTGGGCAGCCGCAATATTCAGTGCAAAATGGCACCTATTTTTCCAGAGCTCTGGGGTGATCCTGTCGATGATAGCCAAAGCATCATGCCCTTCCTGACACTCCAATTTTAGGTTGGAAGACATACCCTTTTTAATGGCATGCTTTAAATTGTCCTTGGATTGTCCTGGGTCAGATCAGGGACTCCAAAAACACTGGATCAGGCCCTCAAATCAGATCATGGACTCCATGCACAGCCTTAATATCTATCAGTATAAATTTGTGATAAAATAGAGGAGGTTTTCCATGAGGATTTTTTTTTAATAATAATAAGAGTCCACAAATTTCTGAAGAAATGTGTACAACTGAATTAATAATTGGAAGAATGAGAAACGCAGAGAATCCAAAATCCATATATATGCCCATCCCTACTTGCAATGCACCTTGGACAAAGGCAGGGTTTTATGAACTGCCCCAGGAATGACACCTCACATAGTATTCTTCTGCATGTACATTGAAGATCTAAGGCACACAAATGAATCCCAAGCTGTTCTATGTCCTCACTGCCAATAAGGTTCAAAGAATAAACTCATTGGCCCTCAGGCAGTAAATTAAATCCACCCAAAGTGTTCTTCTTCTGATCATGCAAGGTAGGAAGGTTGCGACTTCATAACACCTGTGCTTCTATTTGACTTTGAGTCACCCTTTGCATCTCACCCCCCATTTCTTGGAAAAACGGACTAAAGATGAACAAGGTTCTTGCAGTAGGTTTTTTAGCCCTGGTCTACATTGACATGGGTAAGTCCTAGAACATATGGTGGGCATTGTTAGCATGAAAGGCATTGGAAATGCTTAGTTAATTTTTTGACCAACCAGTCCAAAGGGCAGTCTCAGAAAAGAAAGGTGTCAGTAGGAATGAATGAAATTAGCAGTGTTGTTAAATTAATGAGGAAGGATTGTTACTGAGATGGGATTTACATTTGGTGTCATTCACTATCAAGTATATGAAATAGATATGATTGAGCTTGCTCCTGACACCAACTATACAGCAAAAGGATTGCTTGAATTGTGAAGTTTGAGTGAATGGATGAAATTAGCTGAATAAAACAATATTTCTAAAAGGCTGCTAATGTCAAACTTCCCCACAGAAGCTGGTCAAAATGCACAGTGACTCTGTAAATGGGGAGATATCGACACTGGCTTCCCTTCCTAATCCTGGTTTTGGATGAGTCCACCAATCTTTCATGAAGTTGCCAAGAAAGTTGGAAGGGACAACTTGTTCCCAAATGCTTCCCACTTCTTAGCAAGACTTAGCAAGACTCCATTTTACAGCGGTGTTCTTCATCCTAAAAACAGGCCTACACTCATTCCTCCATTCATACCACAAATCTCTAATTAATATGATTGTTATACTCATTACATAGGTCATTCACACATCCATCCTTTGTTTCCATCTCCCCCCCCCCCAAAAAAAAAAAATGGTGGTGCCTGCTTGTCTTGGGACCAATCTCAATTCATCCATTGCTTAATATTCTTCCTTTCTCTTCTTAGCTGTTGGAAGTTTTGTGTGTCATTACTGTCGAAAGGTTAAAACCGACAACACATGTGTCCATGCTGCAAAAACTTGCAGGGCTGGGCAATATAAATTCTGCTATACTCAGCTGATTGCTAAAGGTGAGTACCCTAGTAGGAATGATTAGAGATGCTGTCTTTGCCTTTGTAGAGATGGAGGAATCTGTACCTTTTGATTCTCTCAGGTTTTCAGTTTTTCCAATCTTAACATAATGAAACATTAAGCATTTAAAAAAACTTCCCTATACAGGGCTTCCTTCAGATGTCTTCTAAAGGTTATATAGTTACTTATCTCCTTAGTTCAGAGGTCACATAACTCCATACCCTCCAACATTTATCCAATGAAAATAGAGACATCCTAAATAAAAGTGGAACACGGGTGGTGCTGTGGGTTAAACCACAGAGCCTAGGATTTGCCGATCGGAAGGTCAGTGGTTCAAATCCCCGCAACGGGGTGAGCTCCTGTTGCTCAGTCCCTGCTCCTGCCAACCTAGCAGTTCGAAAGCACGTCAAAGTTCAAGTAGATAAATAGGTACCGCTCCGGCGGGAAGGTAAACGGCGTTTCTGTGCACTGCTCTGGTTCGCCAGAAGCAGCTTAGTCATGCTGGCCACATGACCAGCTGTACGCCGGCTCCCTCGGCCAATAAAGCGAGATGAGCGCCGTAACCCCAGAGTCGGCCACAACTGGACCTAATGGTCAGGGGTCCCTTTACCTTCAAAGAAAAGTGGGACATTCCCAGAAAAAAATCAGAAACTGGGATGGCTTCTGTAAATTCAAGACTGCCCTTGGAAAATAAGGGACTTGTAGATATAACCCAACATAAATAAAAACATTGCTTTAAATCAGGCATAGGCAAACTCAGCCCTCCAGATGTTTTGGGACTACAACTCCCATGATCCCTAGCTAATAGGACCAGTGGTCAGAGATGATGGGAATTGTAGTCCCAAAACATCCGGAGGGCCGAGTTTGCCTATGCCTGGCTTAAATCAAATATGCACAATAGGATTAGATGTCTGGGTTTGTTTTGCCTTTAAAAAATGGTCCGTAACAGGCACTGAAGACAATACAGTAAATGTTTCGCTCTTGTTAGTGACCATGCTGCAGCCATAGTAGGTAACCATGATGCCTTTTTCTCTTTCTTTCCCAGGGCTTTCTGTTGTCAATGTGGATCGGGGCTGTACTATGAAGTGTGAAACCATCAAGTATAGGAAAACCGGACTGGAAAAATATATGCTGTGCTGTAACACAGACCATTGCAATGATCACAACATCTGGGTCAAGGAATAATAAAGGAATAAAGGAATAATAAAACTTTGTTGAAGATGGATTAGCCAGGTCAACTGGATGTCTACTGCTGTCATGCAGGGAACCTCATACCCACGCTGTGGACTCAATCTATGGCCCCCAGATTAGGGCAAGTTGCCCTGTGTTGCCCCAGAGTCCATCCTCCTTGGCCTCCAAAACAAGCAGAACTACGGGCTTTAAAAACTTGGCAAGTGCACAGCATTTGCAGAATCAGATCCTGGAGGACCTGGTCCTACGTGCTTCTGGCCAGTGCTTCTTCATGAACAGTTTCCATGCATGCAAGACAAACTAATTGCAAAGGAGCCACGGGCAGGAATATCCTTCTTCCCTTATGTGCAGGCTTTGCATTCTTCCTGCTTCTGCTTCATACCTGATGTCCTCCACCTGCCACATCTCATTTGTGGCCAGTCCATTCTGTTTCATCTGTAGGCCCAAAGCCCTCAGAATATGCCTGATTTGGCTTGTGCCTCTGCCAAATTTAGTGCAGAGCCCTAATGTCCACAGACTCTGGCTTTTCTTTTTTAAAAAAAAAACCCTCTCTGTTGCCAACTTGCTGCAAGCAACAAACCTATTTTTGCTACAGTTCCGTATTCTCCAACATTCATCAGAGGAAAATAGGGACATTTCTCACCCCCCCAAAACTGACCCTCCTTGGCCCCCCCATTTTTTGCCCTCCGCCCCTGCTGACGATTTATTATCAGAAGAAGGGCACAAAGCACACATGCCCTCCACTGTCCTGTGAAGATCCCTTAATCTCAATTTTATTTTATTCTTTGATAGATTTCCAAAAAAGGAAAAACACAAACACCAATAAATAAATTTTAGAATGGGGCAAGATTAGATGCGGAAGCACAAAGCATTAAAAAAAAGAAAATAAATACTCCTTGCACTCCACTCTGCGCCCTCGTTCATCTCACCCAGGGTGGCCCTGCCTTCTGCCAGCCCCTCAGAGCCAGTGTATCACATAGGGCTGGACCTCAGTGGCCACAGCCTCTCCTCATCCACGCCCGCTCTCCAGCAGCTACTATGGGCTGCCGAAGGGAGGAGGTTGGCAGCAACAGCCATGCAGAGGCAATGGTATGCTCCCTCGCAGCCAAAGTTGCCACTACGGCCATTGCTCAGGACAATCACTGGCTCATTCTCCTCCTCGAGCTCAGCAGCAGCAGCACTGGTGGGGGAAATAGGGACATTCCATGATCAAATCAGAAGCAGGGGTGGCTTTTGTAATTCTGGGACTGTCTCTGGAAAATCGGAACACTTGGAGGGTATGCAGTGCTAGTAATTATGTCGATATGTCACTGTGTCATAAATTACAATGGTGAAGAAGTGTGCACAGGTTAGGCTCTCAAGAAGTCCATCTCAAAGAACAAGCAAGCTATTCAAGCCCATTTTTCTCTGGCTTGGTCAAAAATCTAAACTGAAGGAACATCCCTTCTGGTTAGGGCTGCAGGTCTGAGATTCCAGCACCCAAACCTGGAAATTACAAAAGAATGAAATATGGCCATTAGGAGGGTTGGCAATGGAGTGGTTTACTGCCTATTGTTACGAACTGTTATGTTTATTTTTTAGTTCTGATACTTTTTGTGTGCCTTCATAAATTGCATTATAGTAAAAAAAAAAATCTGCAAGAGAAAAGGTAACTTTTATACAGAATATTACTATGCAGAGTATTACTATTTTTGTAAGTCACACTGCCTCATTTTTGGGGTGGAAATACTAGTAAAATTACTAATACTAATGCAAATAATAATAATAATCTGGGTACTCAGATAAATAGGAACAACAACAACATTTTTAATTAGCTCTTATTAAAGCTTTTCTGTTTTGAAACAAACAGATAAACAGGGGGAAACTTCTATTAGAGAAGTTAACCAGCAAACTCAAACTACCACGGAGACAAACAAAGGAGGGCAACTTCACGCTAGGGTGGTTCCTCTTTCTCACATACACAGCACAACAAAACAATGACAGCTGAAACAGCTGAAGCAAAATGGAATGATACAGAAGATTTCTGAAGATCCCTAGTTGTGACCCTAATTTATCCCAATGATGTGTTCCCATTCTGGGTGTTTGCAGAGTCAGAGGTTGATTCATAAGAATGCAAGAACATAAGATGAGCCCACTGGATCAGGCCAATGTTCTGCTCTCACAGTGGCTGACCAAATGCCTGTGGGAAGATGGCAAGTAGGACCCAAACACATTAGTACCCTCCTTGCCTGTGGTATCCAGCAACTGATATTCAGAGGTGTCATGTCTCTGACCCTCGAGGGATCACAATCATGTGGCAGGAAATGATTCTTACCCACAAAGACTACACATGGCTAGCATACCGGTCAAATGTCCCAATTAAATCAGGACATCCCGGTTTGGAGGAGCCGTGCTCTCGCACAGGTCATGTGGCTTCTGGGGGAGTGCAGCCCTGGAAGAAGTGCATCTTGCTTTTGCACGGCCCCATGTTGGGGGTTATGGTCTAAGTGCCACTACTACTCTTAGATGCCTTGGTACATCTGTGTCGGGACTGATGAGACGCCGATAAGTGTGCATCAGGGGAACGGTGTCTGGTGTCTGACACAGGTAAGGTCTGTCCTCTGTGGAGACCTGTACCAGCCAGGAGGCAAGAATCAGAGGCAGGGGGAACTTCAGAGATGGGGGAAGAGGAGGAATAGACAGACCACCCTCTACTATATCACTTTCTCCCAGAACCAGGAAAGGATTGAAGCAGGAAGCCAGCCCTGTATCAGGAAATTTTCAATGTCTAATGTTTTACAATTATTTATGTGCTGTAAGCCACCCAGAGTGGCTGAGGAAACCCAGCCAGATGGCCAGGGTATAAATATTATTATTATTATTATTATTATTATTATTATTATTATTATAGCAGAAGCAGCTTCCATGCCCACACCCTGTTGGGGGAAGGTACTTAAACATGAGGAGGGGGAGAGGTCCCCATTTTTGCTGCAACTGCTCCATAGAGTGCAGACATGGGAATAGCTGCCTAGATACCAGATTGGTGTGAAGCAACTGTAGAAGCAACTGTCATGTGTTTTCTTTGAAAATAAGGAGATAATTTCTCTGCCATGTTTGTTTCTTGGCTGGGGAGCACCCTTGACAATCTGCCGTCACGAGTTACACATTTCAGAACATGCATTTACCGTGTTTTAAGATGAGCGTTGAGGGACGTGGATACAAAATGTACCGTCTGTGGGGGCTTACTTTTACTTGCTGTCATTTTGGATAAAAGTGGTGGGTGTGAAAGGAGGATGAGGGCGATGTGTACCTGTGTTTCTTGGTTGCATAATCAGTGGAGGTTCAAAGGAGGAGGAGATATTTACCGATTCTCCTCCAGCACATGAGAGACTTAGCAAATGTCCATAAGCTACTAGATGTTCTATCCCCTCACTGCCAACTTGCCTCCCATAATCAACTCTTCAGGACCCAGGTGCAATGTTAGAGTCACCCACTCTGTTCTACCATCACCCAGTGTAGGAAGCTTGCAATTTTTCTCCTTGTTTCCTTTCATTTAACTTAGATCTCTTCCTTCTTTGGCCTAAAAGAAGTAAACTAAGGATGAACAAAGTTCTGGTCATGGGTTTCCTAGCCCTTCTCTACCTTGATTCAGGTAAATCCCAGCAAGAAGAACAAAATGTTGTAGAGCGGAACCAATGAGCAGAAGCCACTGGGGAGAGCTGAGGCTTTCCTCCATAGATCAAAATGCATTGCACGGAAGTTGTTTGATAGGTAAATCTTGGACTGTTTCTATAATCCTAAAGCACACTTACAGGGAAGGAAGCCTCATTGAACACATGGGACCAACTTCATAGTAAACATACTATGAAACAAGTTAGATATGAAACAAGGGCCTGCCCACCACAAAAGGTTTACAAAGTTCAGTTGCTGCAAAAGTTTTTCAGTGTTAATTTTATGCATTTTTTAAAATCACCATGGTATTTAACAATAATGTCTTATGTCCTTTAGAGGAGAAATTGTGAATTGCAGAATTTTAAATACTCGTCATCATCCTTGGCTTCACTCAATACAGTGGTACCTCGGGTTAAATACTTAATTTGTCCCGGAGGTCCGTACTTAACCTGAAACTGTTCTTAACCTGAAGCACCACTTTAGCTAATGGGGCCTCCTGCTGCTGCCGCGCAGCCAGAGCACGATTTCTGTTCTCATCCTGAAGCAAAGTTCTTAACCTGAGGTACTGTTTCTGGGTTAGTGGAGTCTGTAACCTGAAGCGTATGTAACCCGGGGTGCTACTGTATTTGTTTATAACACTCTTCCATTTTCTTCTAGTTGTGAGGGTGGGGGGTGGGGAGGGGCCTCAAAAGTGGAGTAGCCTAGGGTCTCTCTTCATCTAAATCTAGCCCTGCCTTGACCTCAGCCACCACGTTTCCCCTTACTTGTGTGCAAGCAGGAGGGGGTGGGGATCCCTCAGCTGCAGTCCAGAAGATCTCAGTTTCGCCCTTTGCATTAGTGCAGGCATGTTCACGTCATCAAATCATGCCTCAGTTCTCATGCTATCTGTTGCTGTTGCTGCATGTTGTATTCCCCATCATCTGGGGCAACAGGTTGACAAAGGCTGCTGTAGAGTCTCAGGAGTTGAAGCAGCTCAGGAAAGGAGATGCCAATAATGACCGCTCCCCGCTTAAATCGGGGAGCACCCTTTGCGTGGACGCGTGCAGCTCTGGATCTGGAGTGGCCCCATCAGCATAGGCTTTGCCTTCCCTCAGGTGGGATACCTGGAGGTCCCCGCCTACCCCAGTGAGTTGTCCAATCCCACCTGGGGGAAGCGTTGCCAGGGAAACCAGGCCAGGTAGGGGGAGGGATTACCTGCCCACACAATAGTGGGTGGATCTTACCTGGTAATCCTCACTTGGCTCCAGAGCTTAATGGAGAGCTTGTTTCTTTGAAACTTGGCCACAGTCACAGTTCTCTTCTGTCTCCTCAACACCAAAGTGTAAATGTACACTTAGTAACAACCCCTGAAGCTTTGATGGATGACTCATTACACTGCTAGCAACTCTCCTAAGAAGAGGCTTCATCACATATTCATACGCTTCATCACATATTCATACACTGTCCTGCCCTTTTCCAGAGAATTGGCAAACACAAGCTGGGGTTCAATCATGGTTATAAAGCAGTTGTGTCTGTCATAATGTGTACACAAGTATGCACGCTACAGTCAAGGCAGCACCTGTGGCCCCTGTACAGCATGGAAAGAACCTGGCCATGGCATTCACCTACGCCATTCTTCCACAAGTTCATGGAGGACTTACAAATGTCCATCATGAGTCACTAGATGTTCTGCATCTTCACTAATGATACGTTTCTAGTGGCCCACCCACTAGCCCTCAAGGATGCTAATTAAATCTAGCCACTTTGTTCTTCCCATAGTCCAGTGTGGGAAGTTTGCCCCCCTCAAACTCTTCTCCTCCCCCCTCATCTGCCTTTATTTAAGTTTGATTGCCTTTTCTTGTTTTTGCCCTCAGTCTCGGTAAAAAATGGAAGTAAAGCTAAACATCCTTCTGACAATACATTTCTTCATCCTTCTGTACCTTGAGGCAGGTAAGTCCAAGGCAAAATAACAAAACACTCTAGAGGGGAATTACTAGGAGAGAGCTATTGGGAATTGCTTCATTTATGTAGCTCATCCAATCCTGGAAATTCTGAGATGTCAGTTGCAAAAGGGAAAAGTCTCAGTACAAGTATCTGAAATGAACAGTGCTCTCCAGAGATGGAAAGAAGATAAAGTCCTGACCAGAGAAGAATGGCAGATTAAGTTGATAGATTATGCCGAAATGGTAAAAATGACCGGAAGAATAAGAAATCAGGAAAACCAAAACTTTAATAAAGAAAGGGGGAAATTTATAATTTATCTTAATAACCATTGTAAACAGTTAAAATTGTTCATAGGATTGGAATAACACTTGCAGTTTAATGGTGAATTTTGGATATAATGGAGGTGTAAAAGATTTGGGTTATTATAAAAGATGCAGGAGGAAACGATTAACAATAGGACCCACAAAGGGGAGGAGGGAAATCCAGGCGATTCTATGGAATCTTGTCTTTATGTTGTATGTTGGATATATGATTGTAAAATTGTAATTTGAAAAAACCAATTTTTTTTAAAAAAATGAAATGAACGGTGCTATGTAGTAGTTCTGGGTGTAAAACAGATAGCTGTATTATATAAGAAGTGGCTGCTTTTGTGAAGCAGCTAACACTGTGTGCAGTGATTTGTATGAAACTGATGTCTGTGCATGAGTTTGTTTCTGGGGATCAGATTGCACGTCAAGGTGCATTGCAAATATACCATAATCATAAGATATGCCTTGAGCATTTGTTCCTGTAATGTCTGGTTTCTGTTCATGAAGTGTATGTACTGAAAAGGATTCAGCATACTTTATGACTGACTCAGCAGGCTTTACAGACCCAGCCAGTTTAAGTATTGTCCAAGCAACGTCACCCAGTTACTTTGTATGTCTCGTTCTGCATGTTCTTCCAGGCAGGACTACTTTGCCCGGTGGGGCAGGGGCTCAGGTGGGGCATCATCTCCCTGCAGAGCTCCCGCAAGATCTCACAGGACTGAGATTATTGCATGGGATCTCGCAGAGTGAGGAAGGGCCATGAGCCTTTAAAAGGCCTTTGCCCTGAGAGGTCAGGACCAGTTTGCCCTGTAAGCTGCCCACCCACCCTTGGTGTTGGAACCTCACTGAGATACTTTGGGTGGCTTCTTGTCAGATCCAGAAGGAAGTTGCACCCTCTCAGCTCTCACCTGGGCTCATCCCCCTCTTCTCACACCCTCTTGCCCTGTGAGAACTTCCCTTACTCACATCTCACACCGAGTCTTCAAATTGCCCTTCCCCTTCATCTGTGTACAGTTCTTACCAAAATACAATGAGAGAGAATCATAATATAATAATGAAAATAAATTACCAAGGGAGAGGGGATGCAGGTGGCGCTGAGGATTAAACCACAGAGCCTAGGACTTGCTGATCAGAAGGTCGGCGATTTGAATCCCCGCGACGGGGTGAGCTCCCATTGCTCGGTCCCTGCTCCTGCCAACCTAGCAGTTTGAAAGCACGTCAAAGTGCAAGTAGATAAATAGGTACTGCTCCAGCGGGAAGGTAAACAGCATTTCCATGTGCTGCTCTGGTTCGCCAGAAGCGGCTTAGTTATGCTGGCCACATGACCCAGAAGCTGTACGCCGGCTCCCTTGGCCAATAAAGCGAGATGAGCGCCACAACCCCAGAGTTGGCCATGATTGGACCTAATGGTCAGGAGTCCCTTTACCTTTACCTTTACCAAGGGAGAGAAAAGGGGAGGGGGCAGAGAGAAAATAGAATAGTAGATTCATCATTTAAAATGTTCTCCCAAAATCTAAAGTTATGTCTACAGAAGATGCTTTGACGAAAGCTCTTGGAAAAATAAATGAATCTCTGGAACTTTTAACAAAGCAAGGGACTGATACAAGCAAACAAGTAGCTGAGATCTCAAAAAAAATAGATTTGAATACTTCCAGTCTAAAAGAATTGGGAACTCAAGTTACTGCTAATGCTCAGAATATTGGGAGACTCCTAGAGGAATCAGCCACTACACGAATCTGAATTCTTTAAAAAGCTACATGAGATTTTGCTGGATTAGGTAAAGGTAAAGGCACCCCTGCCCGTACGGGCCAGTCCTGACAGACTCTGGGGTTGTGCGCCCATCTCACTTAAGAGGCCAGGGGCCAGCGCTGTCTGGAGACACTTCCGGGTCACGTGGCCAGCGTGACATCGCTGCTCTGGCCAGAGCCAGAGCCAGAGCCAGAGCCGCACACGGAAACGCCGTTTACCTTCCCGCTGGTAAGCGGTCCCTATTTATCTACTTGCACCCGGAGGTGCTTTCGAACTGCTAGGTTGGCAGGCGCTGGGACCGAGCAGCGGGAGCGCACCCCGCCGCAGGGATTCGAACCGCCGACCTTTCGATCGGCAAGCCCTAGGCGCTGAGGCTTTAACCCACAGCGCCACCTGCGTCCCAGGTGGATTACATGGACTTAAATATAATTTTGATGGGAGATATGAATGGAGTTGTTTCTACAAATATGGATAAAGCACAAAGACAAGTAATTTCTAAAGACGGAAGGCTACCAAAAACATTTTTTGAAATGACTGACAATATGGATTTAGTTGACATTTGGAGATTAAAAAATCCTCTTGAAAGAGAAGGAACCTTTTTTTCTGAAGCCAAAATGACCTGGACTAGAATTGACCAAATATGGGTTACTAGAGGACTGGCATCGAAGATAAAAAAAGTGGAAATCTGCCCAAAGACTTGCTCCGACCATAACGCCGTGAAGATGGAGATGAATCAAACAACAGCTGGCACATTCAGATGGAGGATGAATGACTCATTATTTAGAGATAAAGAATTTTGTAAAAAGGCCCAAAAAACACTAAGAGACTATTTTGAAATCAACATGAGGACAAATGTGGATAAAAGAGTAATCTGGGATGCAAGCAAAGCGGTCATGAGAGGTTTCTTGATACAACAAAATGCAATAAAGAAGAAAAGCCAAAACGAGAAAAAAGATAAGATCCTAGAAAAAATTAAAGAAGGAGAAAAGAAATTGAGATCAAAACCAAAGTCTCAGGAGATCTTGAGAGAAATTAAATTATATCAAATTCAATATATGGAACTGATGAACCAAGAAATAGAATGGAAAATTAAACAAATGAGACAGAAAACGTTTGAATCTGCTGATAAATGCGGGAAATTTTTGGCTTGGCAATTGAAGAAGAGACAGAAACTAAATACAGTGACAAATTTAGAAGTGGATGGAAAGAACATTAACAATCCAACTGAAATCAGAAGCTGCTTCCAGAGATACTTTAAACAATTATATGCACAAGGGCCAGAAAAAGAGATTGATATAGAACAATTCTTGAAGAAAAATGGGATGAAGGAAATCTCATGTCAAGACAAAGTGCTTCTGAATCAGAAAATAACTGAACAAGAAATAGAAGATGCCATTCAAAACATGAAACTAGGCAAATCTCCGGGACCTGATGGATTGACTTCCAAATACTACAAGGCTTTAAAAGAATGGCTAATACAACCACTGAAGGAAGTATGTAATGAAATCCTTGAGGGGGGAAAAAAGCACCTGATACGTGGAAAGAGGCTTATATCACGCTTATACCGAAGACAGAGACTGAAAAGACTCAATTGAAGAACTACCGCCCAATATCTTTATTAAATGTGGATTACAAAATTTTTGCTGACATTTTAGCTAAGAGACTGAAAAAAGTTCTGATGGGGGAGATTCATGGGGATCAAGCGGGCTTCCTCGCGAGAAGACACTTATCAGATAATGTAAGGAATATAATAGACATTTTGGAAATGTTAGAAGTAAATATAAATACAAAAGCTGTTTTGATATTTGTGGACGCGGAGAAAGCCTTTGACAATATTTCTTGGACCTTTATGAAGAAGAATCTCCATGGGATGGGGGTAGGCCAAGGTTTTGAAAACGGTATAGGCGCAATTTATTCTGAACAAAAAGCAAAGCTAATTGTAAATAATGTTATTACAGAAGAACTTAGGATAGAAAAAGGGACACGTCAGGGGTGCCCAATTTCCCCACTACTCTTTATTTCGGTCCTGGAGGTGTTGCTGAACATGATAAGAAAAGACCAGCTGGTTAAAGGGGTTCAGGTCGGAGCGAGACAATATAAATTGAGAGCATTTGCAGATGATTTGGTACTTACATTGCAAGAGCCGGAATCCAGTACAAAAAGGGTTTTGGAATTAATTCAAGAGTTTGGCCAAGTGGCAGGATTTAAATTAAATAAATTAAAGACTAAGGTATTAGAGAAAAATCTAACAGTAAGAGAGAAGGAGAGGTTTCAGGATGAAACAGGTTTAACTGTGGTTAAGAGTGTAAAATATTTGGGGATTAATATGACAGCTAAAAATTTGAACTTATTTAAAGACAATTATGAGAAATGTTGGAACCAAGTGAAAAAAGACTTAGAAATTTGGTCAAACTTGAAGCTTTCTTTGTCTGGTCGAATAGCAGCTATTAAGATGAATGTATTGCCTAGAATGTTATTTTTGTTTCAAACACTACAAATTGTTGACAAGATGGAGTGTTTTAGGGGATGGCAGCGAGATATTTCTAAATTTATCTGGCAGGGCAAAAAACCCAGAATAAAATTTAAGATTTTAACTGATGCAAAGGAAAGGGGGGGATTTGCCCTGCCAGACTTGAAACTTTACTATGAATCAGCAGCTTTCTGCTGGTTGAAGGATTGGCTGCTCCTTAAGAACACAGACATTCTAGATTTAGAAGGTTTTAATAACTTCTTTGGGTGGCATGCATATTTGTGGTATGACAAAGTTAAGGTTCATAAAGGCTTTAAAAATCATATTGTCAGGAAAGCACTGTACAATGTTTGGATCAGATATAAAGACCTACTGGAGAACAAAACTCCAAGGTGGCTTTCACCAATGGAGGCAAAAGCGTTGAAAAAACTTAACATGGAGTCTAAATGGCCGAAATATTGGGAACTCTTAGAACAGGAGGGTAGTAATTTTAAATTGCAGAGCTTTGAGAAATTAAAGGATAAAGTGAGAGATTGGCTTCACTATTACCAAATAATGGAGGTCTATAAGATGGATAAGAAAATTGGCTTCCAGGTGGAGAAATCTAAATTGGAAACAGAATTGTTAGAACCCAATACTAAGAATTTATCAAAAATGTATAACTTGCTGTTGAAATGGAATACGCAGGATGAAACAGTTAAATCAGCTATGATCAAGTGGGCGCAAGATATCGGTCATAACATTATGTTTGCTGACTGGGAAAGGTTGTGGACCACCGGAATGAAATTTACGGCTTGTAACGCCTTGAGAGAAAATATTATGAAAATGATCTATAGGTGGTACATGACCCCAGTCAAGCTTGCAAAAATTTACCACTTGCCAGATAACAAATGTTGGAAGTGTAAAGAAAATGAAGGCTCATTCTTTCACCTCTGGTGGACGTGCCCAAGGATAAAGGCTTTCTGGGAAATGATATATAATGAAATGAAAAAGATGTTTAAATACACTTTCTTGAAGAAACCAGAGGCCTTTCTCCTGGGTATGGTCAGCCATGTGGTGTTAAAGAAGGACAGAACTTTGTTTTTATATGCAACAACAGCAGCAAGGATCCTTATTGCAAAGTATTGGAAGACATCAGACCTACCCACTCTGGAAGAATGGCAGATGAAGATGGTAGACTACATGGGACTTGCAGAGATGACGGGCAGAATCCGAGACCAGGAGAAAGAGACAGTGGAAGAAGATTGGAAGAAATTCAAGGACTATCTTAACAAATACTATAAGATTAAAGAATGTTAGATTGACATGGACTTAAAAACATTGTGGTTTTCAGAGACATTAGAGTAAAAAAAAGGAATGGAATTTGTAAAAAATTTTTGGGGAAATAAGGGAATGGAGTTGCTGATGGGATAATGAAACTAGAATACAAGACGGTGAGGTATGAGGAAGTCGGGGAAATTAGGTTGTGAAAATAAGTTTTTAAAATTATACTTGTTGTTTCTTGTTTGTGTTTGTTTTTATTGTAGTTGTTTTGTATTTGTATGTTTTTATTGGAAAGTTTAATAAATATCATTTTTTTAAAAAAATGAAAAGCCATTGGAAAAAAATATATAATAAAAATAAAATGTTCTCCCAAACCAATATTTTGAAGTGATGTCTTTAAAGAAGTGCACAGGTTTCGTGTCAGGGATAGGAGTGGGTATGTTGATCCATGTGCATGTCAACATATCCATGTAGAACTCTGCTACATGAGCAGGGATTCCGAGCCAATCAGGATCATTGTCGCACCCCCACCCCAGCATAGAGGACCTCTGAACACATACCGTATTTTTCGTTCCATAGGACGCTCCGGCCCATAGGATGCACCTAGTTTTGGGGGGGGGGAAATAAAGGAATTTTTTTTCCCCTTTATTTCCCCCCCCCAAAAAAAAAAACAACCAGGTAGGGGAATCCAAACCAGGTTGGAGAACAGTGAGATGGCAGGCTCCCCAGGCTTGCAGATAGCTTGCTGAAGCCTGGAGAGCAAGAGGGGTTGGTGCGCACCAACCCCTCTCGCTCTCCAACCTTCAGCGAAAGCCTGCATTCGCCCCATAGGACGCACACAGATTTTCCCTTCATTTTTGGAGGGGAAAAAGTGCATCCTATAGGGCGAAAAATACGGTACCTAACTTGCAGTTGGTGGTGGCATTTGGTGTGTTCCATATTAATGCATTTCTTTTCAAGCAGGTGTATTGCCAGCAATCTTCCTCTAACCAGACATCGCCCCCGAGTGGTTGGGGCAACCCAGTCAAATGGGCAGGGTACAAAGAATGAAATTATTATGTATTATTATTATTATTATTATTTGTTTATTTGTTTTCTATTCCCCCTTTTTTTGCTCGTCTTGTCCAGCTGGAGTTATCAGGTGCCTTCACTGTGGAGAAGTTCAGCATGATAACACCTGTGAGCATAGAGAAAAAACTTGCAAGGCAGGACCTCAGAGATTCTGCTACAGCCGGATGACTGTTACAGGTGAGTCTAGCTGTAAGCATGAGTACTCTTACACTTGCTGCTAAAGTGCTCCAATGCTTCAGCCTTTGGACACTCTTTCCTGCCCTGTACCAGTGAGTCCGAAAGCATGTCAAAGTGCAAGTAGATAAATAGGTACCGCTCCAGCGGGAAGGTAAATGGCGTTTCCGTGCTCTGCTCTGGTTCACCAGAAGCAGATTAGTCATTCTGGCCACATGACCCGGAAGCTGTATGCCGGCTCCCTCGGCCAATAAAGCGAGATGAGCTCTGCAACCCCAGAGTCGGCCACGACTAGACCAGGGTTCCCTTTACCTTTAAACCATGATCTATGTTTTAGGTGATATCACCATTGTTTTAAACCATGATCTATGTTTTAGGTGATATCACCATTGATATCCCTGATTAATTTATGAGCAGAGGGCGATGTATAGGTTACAAATTTATTGTAATGTATGATGGTGGTCTTTGTTTTTATTTTGCTTTGGTTCCTGTTTGTTTTTTGTAAGTTTTGGCGATTTTAAATTTGGAGATTTAAGTATATTATGCTGGTATGGGAAACTGTCGTATAACGGGCCAATGGCCGTAATAAAGATCAATCCAATCCTTTACCTTTACTTTTTACCAGTGAGTCTACCTCTTATTCTGCTGGACATAGACTATACACTTGGGGCTGGGTAGAGTATGGATCAGATGCTCTAAGCAGATGTGCTAGACGCCAGTGGCTGAGCTGTAGTGCATCCTCAGTAAGAAGAGTGCAGAGACAAGAGGCAACATGGCGGCAGCAGCAGAGACGGTTGTACCCCAACTATACTCCAGCTTTTCAGGAATTGGTTAGCTGATTGGACTAGATTATCCTTTACGGTCCATTCCAACTCTACGATTCTCTAGAATTCTATGATTCTAGGTTCACTGCTCTAGATATACACAGAATGAAAGAGTAAGAGTTTGGGTGGCAATGTACTTCTGTTATAGAAATGTTAAAATGAACCTTGCTAAAAAACATTTTCACCATAAGAAAATGTCAAATTTGTAAGTACCAAGCTCATCTTTTCCAAAATCCATGGCATATAAAGAATGGTGTCTTGCTTTGTTCCCCAGTAAGAGAAGCAACAGCATGCTAGCCTTATATATACAGCTGGAGGCTAAATTCTGCTGTTAGTGGAGGCTAATTTATGTTATTATAGTACAGGCAAGTAGTAAAACCATCTATATAGAGCACAACATTCTACAGCTTATGGCACCACTGAGCCTCTTGGGCTTGCTGATCAGAAAATCGGCGGTTCGAATCCCCGTGACAGGATGAGCTTCCGTTGGTCTGTCCCAGCTCCGGCCAACCTAGCAGTTTGAAAGCACACCAGTGCAAGTAGATAAATAGGTCCTGCTGTGGCGGGTAGGTAAACAGCATTTCTGTGTGCTCTGGCTTCCATCACAGTGTTCCATTGCAGAAAAAGTGGTTTAGTCATGCTGGCCACATGACCTAGAAAGCTGTCTGCAGATAAACGCTGGCTCTCTTGGCCTGAAAGCTCGATGAGTGCCACAACCCCATAGTCACCTTTGACTGGACTTAACTGTCCAGGGCTCCTTTTACCTTACAGCTTATAAAAGTGAAATCCATCAGGCTAATAGCATGAAACTTGCCATACAAGTTTCCTTTATAATAATAAAATGGTGGTGGTGGTGGAAACCATATGCTTATCATGGAGCTTGGATATATTTTTCTCTTTCTTACTATCCCTTTCCAGATGGTGCTGTGATGCGAATGGACCGGGGCTGCACCAATGTATGCCGTAGGGTGAAGTTTCAGGACAAGTTATCCAGGGAAGATATGTGGTGTTGCAAGAAAGACCTTTGCAACCATCACAATTTGTGGACCTTTAGATATTAAGGATGAATTTGTGAGATCAGAGGAATGTTTGCCTTACCTGATCCTGTTAATAAGGGTATTTTCATATGAGCACTCCTCAAGTGTTGGAAAGAACCTCTCTGTTGATGTAATTCTCTTGCTCATGCAGGGGTGGGGAAACTCGGGTCCAGGAAGCAAATACAGCCCTTCAAGACTCTTTATCCAGCCCTTGGGATTCTTCCAGACAATGGACCCCTTCCCAGACCACACCCCTTCTTCTGAGGTCCCACCCTCCTCTGTTCCTCTTCCATACTCTCAATTGGAGCTTTTGCTAGGCTGGAATGTGTCCTCACCGTCTAATAATGCCTCTTGCTTGCCTGGATGAAGAGAAGTGCGTGCGACCTCCCAGTTTTTGTCAACTCCACTTTATTTATTGTGTTTCTGTCTCAAGTTGCTTCCAAGTACCCCCTTCCATTGATTAATATTAATTTGGTATTTGCAACATTTTATTCCACCTTTCCCAAACTCACAGCCTCTTACATGAAATAATCGGCCACTTGCAGAGAGCAAAATAACTGCTGGAATTATATGGAGAAGCATCAGGCAAGATGGAGACAAGCAATAGTTTTAAAGTGATGTAGCCACCTATAATATGCACCCAAACATGTCCCACTGTCAGCTCTGATCTTTGGGGGGGGGGGATACTGAGAATTTGAGGCTCTTCAAATATATCCTGATGTGTTCATGGAATCACTTAGCTAAAAGAAACTGCAAGTGCATTTTCTAAATGTATTTATCATAAATGCATGTTGTTCACCCAAAGGAAAACAAATACAACATATGGATCTCCCTCCCTAGAGAAGGTCGACTGGCTGTCCCCTTGCTGTCCTCCTGCCGGCAGGGGAAGAATTTCTTGCTGTAACTGTTGGAAAACTAGCCCCCTCAGGAGAGGCTGGCCCCTGTCCCAGGCTCCAGGGGCCTGTTTGCCAGTGATCTACCCTGGCTGGCATCCCGGCAGTCCAGGCAGATATTGATAGGCGACACTTCCCTGGGTGAAAGGTGCACACCCCCCTCTTCCTTGCATACCAGCAGGAGAAAGAAGATAGTCAGAAAGTCTATTTCATCTCTAGTTTATTTCTGACTGTACAACTGTACAAAAACATGTCTGCTCGCTCAGTCTCCTCCGAGCAGCTCACTGAGACTTCCTTCACACAAGCAACAGGAAGGTCTCATGTTACACAAAGAACAAATCCCTGTGAATTCCCTGGAACTTCCTGTCCCACGGTCAGCTCCATCATGTGATGTAAACATCCAGCTGCTTGTTCACAGCTGCGTAGTACTCATATCCCAACAGTAACAGGCTTTTGAGAATTGACAGCTTTTAATAAAGGGCTGGTGCAGAGCAGATTTTATTGTAATTATTGGTATGTTTTAAACAGATTTCATATCTGTATATAGTTAATTCTATCAATGTTTAATTGTATTTTAATGATTGGTTTTTCTGCCTTTTTAGCAGTTTGTGTTTTTATCAGTAAGCCGCCATGAGTCCCATCAAGGGAAAGGCAGGGTACAAAAATATTATTACTATTACTAATAATAATAATAATAATAATAATAATAATGCTGAAAATAATTATTATACTGAAATAATAATAATAATAATAATAATAATAATAATAATAATAATAATATAATAATAATTTATACCCTGCCCATCTGGCCGGGCCTCCCCAGCCACTCTGGGCGGCTTCCAACAAAGTATTAAAATACAGTAATACATCAAACATTAAAAGCTTCCCTAAACAGGGCTGCCTTCAGATGTCTTCTGAAAGTCTGGTAGTTGTTGTTCTCTTTGACATCTGGTGGGAGGGCATTCCACAGGGTGGGTGCCACTACCGAGAAGGCCCTCTAATGTTTTCAGTGCCCCTAAATGCTTACGTTTGGTCACACAGTGACTATAAAGTTTCCATTTCATGCTGATTGGACAGCTCTAGGACACTGGAGAAGGGACCCATCAGGGACTCTGTTGAAAAAAAAGTAATTGGCCTTTGAGCCGCTATGACTCTGGCAACTACATCCCTGGCTTCCATGAGCAGTCCAGGCTCAGGCTCCCTCCCAGGTTCCACCAAATGAGGTGGCCCTGCCTTCCTGCCACAGCTAATATCTGTTAGAATTCCTGCTCCATGATTGCAGTCATGGAATTTTTGTCTATCACATGACGGTGTATGTTTTAACTCCACAGAGTGGGAAGTGATGGAGACAGGATGTTTGTGTTACTGTGTTCCATGAAGTGGAACTATTGTCCTTTGTTTTGTTTCTCTTTGCTGTCTGATGCTAGAGAGAGAAGGACCCATGTTGCAGTGCTCCATGTGTGTTTATATGTAAATAAAGTAGATTAGCCAAAATGCTGAGTTGCTGAGGTCTGTTATGCAAGCTGCGCAAACTCTGTGGATCCCTAAGTATACCGATGTCTGTTGCCATCGGTCACTGTGATGTTCGGGCAGAAGAAAGCTTTTGAAGCTCCCGTACGATCGACCAGGAGGGAGAGAACATGCCAGTTGGGCATGTGTCTCTGCCAGGGTCCTACTCAAGTGTAGGACGAGCTCCTGAATCCTTAAATAATCTCCTGGCAGTTGGACCACCAGGCATGCTCTCACCACCATGAGCAGAAGGACACACAGGCCTGATTGGCGTAGAAAAAGCAGTCTGGCAACTGGTGTTGTGGCTGCTGGCAGCAACTCTGCCACATCTGCTTATGGTGGCACTATAGTCAAATATCTGTAACAGATTATGCATAATGCTATGGTGTTCTAAGATCAAAGAATGTCACAGGCTCAGATTGTGCTTTCCCGATAAGATTGTAATGGGTCATAATTTCAGTTCTGGCATGAAAAATGAGTCTCTTCAGGAAGAGGCCACAAGTCCACTTTAAATGCATATCTGCCCACATTTCCAAGCCATTATATGAGGAACATAGCACAGGACACTTGATTCCTTCTCCTGAGCCATCAGCTCAAGGGAGAAAACAAAACATATACAGAATGCAGCTTTTTATTCATTAGCTGCTGCTTTGGCTTGGGTGAATATGAGAAAGTCTCAGCTATGACGATAACTCAACTTATTCAGGGCCCCTGTTTGAAAACTGCTGTGATATCTCAAACAAATCTTATCCCAATTTTCAGTGGATTTTGTCTAAAAGCTTCTCTAAGCTAAAGGTGTCCAATGCCATGTTTAGGGGTGCTTCCAAAATTGTCCACATTCAAAATTCCCTTCCGAGTTCCAAATAGCCTAATCTTGTTTCTGAAATTAAAATGATGTTTTAGGAATGATCTGTTGTGCTTTTTCTGTATATATATCTGGATTTTGTGCAGAGTGCTCTGCATACCAATCTCTTTCAGCCTTCTGTTCCTTGTGTTTATGTTTGTCATTCTCTTGCTTCCATTTAAGAATGCCTTTTAGTTTGCTGTTGTTCTTTGTAACTGGATTTTTTTTTTTAAAAAAAGGAACTGGAATGTATTGCTTATTCATTGTTATTGCTGTTTGTTGTTGTTGTTGTTTAGTCATTTAGTCATGTCCGACTCTTCGTGACCCCATGGACCAGAGCACGCCAGGCACTCCTGTCTTCCACTGCCTCCCGCAGTTTGGTCAGACTCATGCTGGTATCTTCGAGAACACTGTCCAACCATCTCGTCCTCTATCGTCCCCTTCTCCCTGTGCCCTCCATCTTTCCCAACATCAGGGTCTTTACCAGGGAGTCTTCTCTTCTCATGAGGTGGCCAAAGTATTGGAGTCTCAGCTTCAGGATCTGTCCTTCCAGTGAGCACTCAGGGCTGATTTCCTTAAGAATGGATAGGTTTGATCTTCTTGCAGTCCATGGGACTCTCAAGAGTCTCCTCCAGCACCATAATTCAAAAGCATCAATTCTTCGGCAATCAGCCTTGAAGCTTGGTCAGCATGAGTTTGACCAAACTGCGGGAGGCAGTGGAAGACAGGAGGGCCTGGCGTGCTCTGGTCCATGTTTAGTTGGACATGACTAAACAACTAAACAACAACGACAACATGGCCTTTTGAACTGTGGGAGGTGGGTAATGATTTTGTTTGTTACTGTGGTATCTATTTTGTGTTTTTATATTGTAAACCGACCTGTGATTGGATGAAGGGAGGTAAAGAAATGTAATAAACCATCCTTTTCTTCTCCTCCTCTCCTGAGAGGAGAAGGGTTTCAATCCTGCTGGCTGCTGCTTGGCAAGCACTTATGAAGGAGCACCCTGAAGTTCATAGGACTGAATCCTCTACTCACTAGCTGATGAATAGAGGGTTCAATCCTGCAGACTGCAGCTGTACAAGTGCTTTCATAGTTTAGATATGTGCTTGGTCACAGAATATAAACAGGCAGATGCAAAACTTCATGCTTTGAAGTTGTTGGGTTGTTGTTGTTTTTACTATCAAACAGTATACAAGATGGCTGAAATAAAATAAACAAGCAAAGAAACATACTTACTAGTAATTTTTCTGATATATATGCACTGCCCTCCAGGGGGAGCCACGCAGGTGCTCCATCCAATGGCACAGCCTTGGGCACTTCTAAAATTGTTGCAGACTTGACAGCGGAGAGCTTCAGCTGCAGGCAAAGGATCAGAAACAATCCCCTATATGAATGTGACAACCTTCATATTACTACACACACACACACACACACACACACACACACAGGCGTATGTCCTTGCCCAAGGGATGAGAAAAGGGGCGTACAAGAAGATCAACACTGCGCACCATGATTTAGAATTACAGTATGCAATTCTGCAGTAGACCTTGTTTCCACTCCAGAACAGATAATGCAAAGCAGCCTGGGAAACCGCCAGCATCTCTAGCGACAATGTTTGAGATGGTTTGCCGACAACCATCCATGGTTCACTGCTGAACACCACTGCACTGGGCAGGGAGGCCAAGAGGGTCTTACGTTTTAAAATGTTTTGAACGGTTTTAACTTTGTTTTTTTAAAAAAAAAATAATAATTTTTATTCATTTTTCAAACACATAATAAAAACAAAACAAGACATACAGAAGAAAAACAAGAAAATCAAAACACACAAAACAATTAAACCAATATAACTTCAAAATCATCATTTAATACCCTTCTTTCTATTGACTTCCCCATACCTCCCCATCTCTGCATCCTTGTTTAGTGATTCTTTAGCAACCCTTTAGTCAATTGTCTTAATTCCCTTTCATAAAATTTCCTTTAGTTTTTTAGTTACTGCTGCAATTCTCTACCTCTTAGCCCCTGACATCTTAACATTCCTCAATTTTGCAATAGTTTTTAAGATATATTTTAAATTTCTTCCAGTCCTCTTCCACTGTCTCCTTCCTGCAGAAGCTTCCTGCAGCCAATCAGAAGCTGCGCTTTGGTTTCTGAATGTCTTGGAAGTCGAACTGACTTCTGGAACGGATTACATTCGACTTCCAAGTGACTGGGGAAACCCAGCAAGATGGGTGAGATATTTTTTCAAAAAAATGTTGTTGTTGTTGGCAGGGCTTTTTTTCCAGTTGGAATTCAGTTCTGGCACCTCTCAGGTAGGCACGATTGTTATTATAAGAGAACAAGGGAGGCATTCATGTTGAGTTTCGGCACCTCTTTTTCTAGAAAAATAGCACAGCTTATGGGAGAGCCACAAGTTCACATGGGAATTTTCAACTAAGCTCTGTGCTTATATGACTTCAGCACTGATTAGCAGCTTGCAGCATTGAGCCCTGATGTCACTGCCTGATGGCAATGCCAAGTGCACTGATGTAATGATTCACTTGATAAACCATGTAAGAAGTCCAGATGAGCACACACTATTGCACACACTCCAACACAAATAAGGAACTTCTCATTTTGTATAGTTATCTTCATTCTTGCATGTCGTCTTATATGTCCCCTGACTTTTGGTGTA
Organism: Podarcis cretensis; assembly: GCF_951804945.1. Classification (NCBI taxonomy): domain Eukaryota; kingdom Metazoa; phylum Chordata; class Lepidosauria; order Squamata; family Lacertidae; genus Podarcis; species Podarcis cretensis. The sequence goes on along the minus strand of NC_137185.1, from coordinate 32,415,739 downwards.
TTTCCCCATTCTTCCACCTTGGTTCAATCTAATCTCTGTGTTTTCATGGGGCCATCCATGTGAAGGTCCATTAATCTGACCATCAAGCATTCAGCTGAAGCCTCCAAATGAGCATAGCACAACCTGCTCCTTGGCTGTCAATTGCTGATACAGTTGGATTTAGCATATGGTCTCCAGCATATGTGTTGCTGTTTAGTCGTTTAGTCGTGTCTGACTCTTTGTGGCCCCATGGACCAGAGCACGCCAGGCACTTCTGTCTTCCACTGTCTCCCGTAGTTTGGTCAGACTCATGTTTGTAGCTTTGAGAACACTGTCCAGCCACCTCGTCCTCTGTCGTCCCCTTCTCCTTGTGCCCTCCATCTTTCCCAACATCAGGGTCTTTACCAGGGAGTCTTCACCATAATTCAAAAGCATCAATTCTTCGGCAATCAGCCTTCTTTGTGGTCCAGCTTTCACTTCCTTACATCACTACTGAGAAAACCATAGCTTTAACTATACAGACCTTTGTTGGCAAGGTGATGTCTCTTAAAAGGCCATAGATGGTTTAATTAGCCGAAGGCCTGGGAAACGTATTGGGAGCTAATGTACATCTTTCAGGACTGGTGTTACATGGTCTTGGCAGCCACTCCCAGCCACCAGTCTAGCTGCCACATTCTGGATTAATTGTAGTTTCCAAGTCACCTTCAAAGGTAGCCCCACGTAGAGCGCATTGCAGATGTCCAAGTGGGAGATAACCAGAGCATGCACCACTCTGGCAAGACAGTCCACAGGTAGGTAGGGTCTCAGCCTGTGTACCAGATGGAGCTGGTAGACAGCTGCCCTGGACACAGTATTGACCTGCACCTCCATGGACAGCTGTGAGTCCAAAATGACTCCCAGGCGGCACACCTGGTCCTTCAGGAGCACAGTTACTCCATTCAGGACCAGGGAATCCCCTATACCTGCCCACCCCATGTCTCCCCAAAACAGTACTTCCATCTTGTTAGGATTCAACCTCAATCGGTTAGCCACCATCCATCTTCCAACTGCCTCTGGACACTCACACAGGACATTCATTGCCTTCACTGGTTCTGATTTAAAAGAGAGGTAGAGCTGGGTATCATCCGCATATTGATGAACACCCAGCCCAAACCCCCTGATGATCTCTCCCAGTGGCTTCATGTAGATGTTAAAAAGCATGGGGAAGAGAATGGAACCCTGAGGCACCCCACAAGTGAGGGCCCAGGGGTCTGAACACTCATCCCCCAACACCACTTTCTGGACATGGCCCAGGAGGAAGGAGCGGATCCACTATATAACAGTACCCCCAGCTCCCAACTCCTCTAGACAGTCCAGAAGTATGTCATGATAAATGGTGTCAAAAGCCACTGAGACCAAGAAACGGCTTTCACCTTTGTCCCTAACCTGCTGGAGATCATCAACCAGTGAAACAAAGGCAGTTTCAGTCCCATGATGCAGCCTGAATCCCGATTGGAAGGGATCCAAATGGCCTGCATCTTCCAGCTGTTCCTGGTGTTGATCAGCTTCTGGCATTTAATTTGAAGGTATTGCATATCTGTAGCATCTTTTAGTGGGCCAGGATCTATAAGAGCTATCTTTTATTTGTATAGATGTGTTTTTCATATTTTTACTGGCTGTCTTTTTTGCAATTGGTGTTTGTGCCTATATTGTCTTTGAAAGTCACTTTGAGTCACTGTTATGAGGTAAATGACTAGAAGAAGATGACAAGAACATCCATCAAGTTGTGTATCTAATCCAGACTTTTCCTTTAATTCAGTGTTAATGAAAATCTGAGCAGGATCTTATGATTTCCATATACCAATGTGCTTGTTTTTATCCTCTCTAGGGAATGCGTTTTCTTCCACAAGAAGATGCACTAGGCCAGGTGATAAGTGCGATATCCGAGAAGTCACACCAAATATAGGAATTCTAGAAACTGTTTGCTGTAAGCAATCTGACCTTTGTTTACGTGATAAACAAAAGCGAAATGAGTAACATAGAGCTACTGCAGAGCACTTGCCATCACCTAATCCTCATATCCTCATTGTGCCACGCTGCTGAAATAGCTTCTTCAAGTGTTGCTTGATGTTTTCTTTTATTGACAATAAAATGTCCCATGCTGGCTTCTGAAGCAGACTGTTAATAAACTGACTAATTCTAGCAGATTTTGTGTTAAAGTGAGACATTTTATAGGCTGTTCACTCTCATGTAGTCTCTGGTTCTAATTGTCATAGTTGTGGCTCAAAGTTCTTAGATTATTCAGCAACAGTTATTTGGGCAAGGAGAAGGCATGATGGCACCAACTCTGTATGTATGGTGTGGATCAGCCCAAAGTTGTTCAGAGAGAAATAGGACAGCTCTTGTGTGCTCTGCACCATCCCTAGCCAGCCAAGCAAAGTCACTTTCGCCAAGCCACACCCAGATCTTGTGAGTAGTCTGCAAGATCTTGCCTAGTAAATTACATACAAATCTTTCGATTATTCAGCAGCAGTTACAGTTATCCTTAAGTATGGTGCGGATCAGTCCAAAGATGTTCAAAGTGAAATAGCCCCGGTTCTATCACAGAGCAATGAACCTTCCCTCTGGCTGGAGTTGGATGGAGGAATGAGCAGATCCACAGGTAAGCCAGCCAGGGGGGGTTCATTGCAGGCCAGTGACTGAAAGTCACTCCAAAGAGAAGCCAGAATGAGGCTGCAAGAATCCAATAAGCAGAAGAATCGACAAAGGGATGGGAAAGTCTGCAAACTAGGAGCACAGCTTGTGGGAGGCAGGGGAAAGAGACACAAGGTGGCTTAACAGGCAGGGAATCCCAGATAAAGAGTAGGAGTCACAAACTCAAAAAGAGTGTTGGCTTGCTGGCCTAGAAGTATTTGCAGCAGACCAGATCAAGAGAAACCAGTAGGTTGCCTGGGTTGGTGATGCCGTGCTGGGACCCTGGGCAGCAATTCCACCCCTTCTCTTTTCACTGTGCTACCACAAGGGAAACCACTGAACAAATCAGGAAGCTCTTAGTTGAAATCTTGGCAGGTCTGTCTCTCTGGTTCATTCGCTAAAATGGGCTCCCAGCTCCAAAGTTCCACTGCAGTTATAGGTAGAGAATGTTCTGCACCCAACTGCAATGATCCACAAAATCTTATCAGCGGGAACAGAATGGAAAGGACAATACAGAACCATTTTCCAAGACTGATCTCGTGTTTTGGTAGGGACAAGGAATCTCAACTCGGGGGCTGAATGCCTTTCCCCTCCAGTGGGAAACTCCTATGACCCTGGTCCTGGAGGCCACATCCAGTCTGACATCTACACTGACCCAACTTTCCTTCCCCCTGACGGCACTGATTGTTTTTGGGGTTTTTTATGGATTCAGGGGACCATGCAATGAGTGCAACAATAAAAGAATTGCTTGATGTTGTTCCGGGGAGGGGGGGGGAGGTTTTCAATCCCTTCTTCTACAACCCAGGATTTAATTACTCATATCCAGAGAGCACAGAGAGAAAGGAAGTGGGAAGAGAAAAGAGACCAGGCAAAGGAGCCTTAGACTGCTGGGAGAGGAGCCTTAGAGCAGGGGTCCCCAAACTAAGGCCCGCGGGCATGGATAAGGACCGAGGGACTCATTTAACCGGCCAGCGCCAAACCCCACCGCCTGCTGCCACCGCCCGCTCTTACCAGTGCTGCGCTGCGCGGTTGCCAACTTCCAGGTCGGAGGAACACCAGAAATAGCTTGTGCACATGCGCAAGCATTATTTCCGGTGCACATCCGGGTTGGAAGAGGCCCATGCACATGCGGACAAGCTATTTCCGGTGCTCCTCCAACCCGGAAGTGCGCCAGAAATAGTGTGTGTGCACGCGTATGGGCACGTGCTCCCCCGCCCTCTGGCCCGCCGCAAGATCAGCACTGGAGACACCGGCCCGAGGCACAGTAAGTTTGCTTAACCCTGCCTTAGAGAGTGGTGGGAAGGCAGGGACCTTCAGTCCTCACAACTGCCTCATTGGGCCTCTCATTCAGCTCAACTGAAAAGGTTGGAAAAAAGAATGTTCAGAATTAGGCACTTATCTCTGTATGTGGTGGCGATGGAAGAAAACTTAAGAGTTCGCGGATAAAATAATCTTGGAATGTGGTGAAACACTTTGCTCTTCCATTGACAAAAGATTTTCATTGGCATTACTATCCAGTTTTGATTGTAAGAACGAGACAATGCCATTTCAAGAAATGCTATTGTTTTATTTTATTGCTGTAAGACAGGTAATTGTAAAATAGTGGGGAATAAAATTGGAGGTTCAATACAAGAACAGAGTTGTTGCATTTGGCAAAACACTTTTGCAGAGAAGCTGACTAAATACATGTGAGTTTCAGAGTTTACTGAAATGATTTTGCAGCTCAAGGGCATGCATTGAAGTCCATGGGTCCTATCAATCACTAGCCATATTCAAAGTAGACACATTAATGCTAATGGGATTGATTTGTTTGGGGCAATTAATTTCAATGTGTGTACTTTGAGCAGAACTTGTTGGGAGACAACCTAGTGGTCTGATGTACTTAGATGCATCATTCCCATTACTTTCATGAAATCAAGCTAAAATAATTATCAATCTATATGTCTACTATGAAAATTATTTTTAAATTGTAAAAGTAATTTAATGCAACGGCATTAAACTTTCAGTGGTATTTAGGACTACTGGAGAAAACAGAGTGCTAGCTTGAATGTCAGAATATAGGGTTACCATATTTCAAAAAGTAAAAGCCAGGACACCCTGAAAGTTGTTGAGCTTTCTTAAGGAAAACCCCAAAATTAATTGTTGAGCTTTTTTGGGAAGTGTATGGCAATCCTGATCTGACATGCATCTGTAATTCTTTTCAGCAGCTGATAGTATTTGCTACCTGCCATCAGTGCTGTTTTTTTCTAGGAAAGGAGGTGCCAGAACTCAACTTGAATTCCTCCCTTGTTCTCTTATAATGGCAATGGTGCCAGTGTTTCAGCTGCAAAAAAGTCCTGCCAGCCATGCAATGCAATTTGGGGTCTGCTGCTGTTAACACTTGGCTAAATTAATAGCTGACCCAGGACCAATTTATCTGAAGCGGGGAGTGTGGATACTTGGGAGGAGAAAGGAAAGAGGCAAAGAGTCTTGGAATATGGTAGAGGAAAAAGACCCAATGGTTTCACAGACTTATTACTATGGTACATTGCAGAAGTCATGGGAATCACAGCATGTTGATGTTTTTTTACTCGCGTCCACAAGGCCACATGGAAATCTCTTCGAGGAGCACTGTTGCTTATAATATGGTTTCTTACTTGCTATGGAAAAGGAGAAAAGGGAACTCATTTAGTATATTCACAGCTCTTCCTATGATCTGCCCTGAGCATAGATCAATAAATGGACCACGCTTTGGACCTCTGACATGCTTTACATTGAGATGCTAGATTTAATGTAGAGAGGCAGTAGCCCTGTTTAGGTTGTCAAATAACCTGTGGTTCTCTCCCCAAGTATGTGGGGAGCAGACCACTCAGCATGGGGATATCAGAGATGAAGTGGGCAGGGCCACTGAAACTGGGGACGGGGCTGAGGAATGTACCTTCATGTGTTCCTCTAACCAGGGCCAGCCTGCCCAGAAAGTTGACTGAAGCCGCCACCTCGGATTGTGGAATCCCAAAAGGTGGCACCCCGTGGGCTCCTCGCTTGCACCTGTCACTGTGCAGGTTCTCACAATATATTGCCGCTGCTGCTGCTTCTCCTCACTTCTCCCATGGTAAAAAATGCCCTGCCCACCTGCCCACCACCACCATCAGAGAAGCAAGCAGAAGCAGTTGTGGCGTCCAGGTTCTGGCAAGGTCTTATGGGCTACTCACCCATAACCCAGAAGACATAGCAGCATGATCAGCTGCAGGGGGCACCTTCCAACTTTACCTGATGAGGTGAAACAGGCTGGGCCACCCTTGCTTCTCACACTGGAATGGGCCTAATGGGACTTGCAAAAACATACTATAGTCTGAAGAGCTCTTGTTCAAGATTCCAACTAGTCAGTCATGCCCCACTCCAGAATACTCCATTTGATTTCTGTTTGGAAAGTTCTCCCACATTGTGTGTTTATATATACAGTGGTACCTTGGGTTACATATGCTTCAGGTTACATACGCTTCAGGTTACAGACTCCGCTAACCCAGAAATAGTACCTCGGGTTAAGAACTTTGCTTCAGGGTGAGAACAGAAATTGTGTTCCAGCGGTGCGGCAGCAGCAGGAGGCCCCATTAGCTAAAGTGGTGCTTCAGGTTAAGAACAGTTTTAGGTTAAGAACGGACCTCTGGAATTAATTAAGTACTTAACCCGAGGTATCACTATATGTATATATATATATCCATTTCTGATATGCGATGGGTTTCATTATTCTTGTGTGCATTATATTTTTCAAGCAGTATGATACCAGTTTAGCAGTCATGGCTTCCCCCAAAGAATCCTGGGAACTGTAGTTTGTTCAGAGTGCTGAGAGTTGTTAGGAGACCCCTATTCCCCACACAGAGATGCAATTCCACTCTTTTCCTGACTATAAGGGCTGCTTATTAAACGGTGGCTTTCTGGGGGCTCATCCACACTTAGCTTTTGCCACGCCCTTTCTAGGCACCAGTCTATGCTTCCAAGCACCATGTCTGGAGCCTTCACCTCAAAAATCTGATCTGTAATGTTGAATTGGAACAAATGGCAATTCAGGTTTTCCAAGGATTGCCGTTTGTTTCTGATTCAGCAGTAAATCAAAGGTTTTCAGAGGGAAAACACTGGGGGGGGGGGCTCAGGCATGATGCTTCAAAGCATGGGAGCTTCAAACCATTCTAGATTTGTGTCTAGAAACATGGCACAAAAGGAAGTCTGAATGAGCCCCAAGTATTATAATATTCCAGAATATTACAGGTAGTAATGTGGTGTGAAGATCCAGGAGCTAGAAGATAAAGAACAGCATGCTATATAACATTAACTTAAGCATTTTTTCATATGGAATCAAACATACTGTCGCTGTAGATCAGTAGGCACTTTTCTCCCGGGAAAGTTTCACAAGTGATGTTTTTCTCGACACATCCACCAATCAATTCGTATTTTTCGCAGACATAGCAGTTGAGAGCATCAACTGTTGGAACTGTTGGAAAGAGGAGTCAAACCTCTTTTAAAAATTAATAAATAAATGAAAGCATTGATTCTTACCTTTCACAAACTCTGTGTGACTTGCATGAAGCACATTGAAACAATAGTTGATGTCGAGCAAGTTTGAAAGTTATTGAATGGAGGCAACCCACATGTCTCCCAAGGTAGTATTCACGGTTCCTCAAAATACACATTTTTATCCTTGGAATTGCCCTTGAAACCACATTGGCTTTCATTGTGTAAATATGCATCTCTATTGTCCATGGACACCTCTGTTTAACAGTTTTGTACATTTTCGGGATAGAATGCAAACCTGTTAATAGCATAGATTGGCAACCTAAGGCCCATAGGCCACAAGCTGCCCATGGGGGTCATTTAACTGGCCCACGAGCTGCCCCCCACTCGGCAAGTCCCCGTACTCTGCACTAAGTTGGCACAGAGCGGTGTGGGGACTTGCTTCTGCGGTGCCAGAAATTCTTTCTGCGCATGCAGAGATGCTGGAAATTACATCTGCACAGATGCAGGCACCGGAAATCATGTCTGCGCAGACGCCGGAAATCGCAGGCATGCACACAATCCGGCCCAAGGAGGAATCTCCGCTGGAGTGAACCAGCCCAGGCAAGGTAAACCTTGCCAACCCCTGGCATAGATAAAGCAGGGGCATGATCTGGACTGATCTGGACTTCAGCCAGATTGGCTTGAGACAGTGATGGGTAACCCTGAGTCAAGTCAGCCCAGCTGGACTGATCTGCAGCTGTGAAAAGGTCTGATAGTTGAGGGGTGGGATGGGAGAGAAGGAGAGGCTGGCAGGAAGGCATTCTTACTAGAAAGTGAGAAAGGGTGTGATTTTCGCAGTGACTCGTAGCACATTGTTTACCTGGTTTCCCATCATTGTATGCCTCTGCTGGTTAGTGAAAAGAAGAGATAGCTTAAATTGGCAAGAATGACAGATTTGCTGCAGCTGCACAATGCCAAGCTATATTATTTGCTACTCACCCAGAGCACAGCAGAGGAGGATGGAGAGGCCAAGAAACAGAATCTTATGCATAGTTTCTTTTCTCCTGGTGAGTGACAGTTCAATAGAGGATCAAGGTCTTGTCAGCAGAACTCAGTCCACAGGAGAGCACAGGAGTGACAGCTGGACTCTATGCTGCAATTATTATACAGTTGCGAGTTCAGCCAATCAGAGATGGCTTTCACCACCATGTAAGTTGGTAGATCTTGTTGGAGATCTATATTGCTGAAGTCCATATGCTAAATCCGATTGTATCAGGAATTAACAACCAAGGAGCAGGTTGTACTATGCCCATTTGGAGGCTTCAGATGAATGCTTGATGGTCAGATTAATGGACCTTCACATGACTGACTCAGTGAAAACACATAGACATGACTGAGCTTCAGTGGAAGAATGGGGAACACCACCAAAAACCAGGATTCTGAGGGAATTTACAAGGTGACCATCAGTTCATGGCAATTGGCATGCAAGAATGGAAAGAACTATACAAATTGAGAAGTTCCTTGTTCATACTGAAGAGTTTGCAAAGAGTTTGTGTGCTTATCTGGACTTCTTACGTGGTTTATCAAGTGGATCATGGCATCAATGCTCTTGACATTACTTTAATATAAATATACCCCTCAAAGACTCTGGTACCAACTCTTATCTTAAACATGACGTGGAAGTTACAAGTAAATATCCTGCCTTCCTAATACTTAATGTAAAAATCAGCACACTAATCTTGTGCTACCAGCAAACTGCAATTATCATTCTTGTAAGGAGGAAGAAGACTCAGCACAGATAATGAAAGGTACTTTCAATAGTAAATACATGATTCAGGGAATATACAGATAATTACTTAGTCATTTCCAGCTAGGGTCATGTCCCTTCAGCTTCACGTTGTCCCAATAAACAATTGGTAAACTGACAGGAATTTGCAGGAATGCTGCTAAGGATTTCGGTGTTATATTGTTTGCTCTCTTGGGAAGCCCTCTTCCCTCTCCATAGGGAATATTTGGCCCTCCTTTGTACCCTCCTTTGTACCCCAGTCTTTCAATGATTTTGTAGCTCACAGCTGGAATGAGTCTCTCCTTAATTATCTCTATGATCATCTCTATGCCTTTCTGCACACAGACCACAGGAACCTGTGAGAGTTCTGCTGCCTGGATGGTATAAGATAAAAAGCAAATAGCTTAACTCTTTCAGATGCACAGAGCTCTGATCCTTGACTCTGTGTTCTGGAAGGATTCCTTCCTTTTCCTCTTCCTCTTTCCTTTCCTTTCAAACTGTGAGTTTGCAGCAGGAGTGCCGGCTTGGCCCCACGACTGTGGGTGCCTGGAGCTGTGGGTGCCACACAGCATACGTGGCCCTGGCACCAAAATTTTGGGTTGCCTGGCCCCTTCATGGGGAATTTTGTGGGTGCTCAGGAACCCAGGGCCCCATGTAGCCAGCACCTAGGGTCTGTGAAACATTGTTGCATTCACTCTTCTGACTTGGACTTATTAGGGATCATCTCCTTTTTAGATCTAAGGTGTATATATACAATATGTTTTGCTGCCTGTGTATCTGTAACTTGGCTGTCTGAAACCATAGCCATATATGCCATCTCTCTTTCATTTCAAGGAATAAACCAATCTTTCAATACTCCTCTGGTGGGTGCAACCTATGGGGAATAATCGAGAAAGTAAACACATATTCCTAATGGGTGCATGTACTGTCTCCAATAAAAGATTCCAATCCTTTTTAAGTTGTTGCACTGAATATCTATCAGTGCTGGACATGCATGTGAGTTGAGTCACACACCTCATAGGATGCGGGTGGCGCTGTGGTCTAAACCACTGAGGCTCTTGGGCTTGCCGATCGGAATCCCCGCAATGGGGTGATCTCCCTTTGCCCTGTCTCAGCTCCTGCCAACCTAGCAGTTAGAAAGCACATCAAAGTGCAAGTACAGTGGTGCCCCACAAGACGAACGCCTCGCAAGACAGAAAACCCGCTAGACGAAAGGGTTTTCCCTTTTGGAGGCGCTTCGCAAAACGAATTTCCTATGGGCTTGCTTTGCAAGACAAAAATGTCTTGCGAGTTCCTGCGGGGGTTTTTTCCTCCCCCCCCCTTTTCTAAGCCGCTAAGCTTAGAAGGATGGCCTTGCAGCTTAGAAGGATGAGGATGGCCTTGCAGCTCAGGGGCATACATTAAAGTCCATGGGTTGTATCAAATGCTAGTCGTACTCAAAGTAGACCAATTAAAATTAATGAGTTCGAGTAACTTGGGTTCATTAATTTCACTGGGTATACTCCGATTAGAACTTACTAGCAGACAACGCTTCCAACAAAGATAAATAGGTACCACTGCAGTAGGAAGGTAAACGGTGTTTCCATGCATTCTGGTTTCCGTCACTGTGTCCTGTTGTGCCAGATGCAGTTCAGTCATGCTGGCCACATGACCCGGAAATCTGTCTGTGGACAAATGCCGGCTCCCTCGGCCTGAATGTGAGATGAGCGCCGCAACCCCATAGTCGCCTTTGACTGGACTTAACCATTCATTTTTAGTAAGTTGTGTTCTATGTTTAGTTACATTCTGCTGAGCCCAGAGCTTTGCCAGGGTTAACTCAGAAAAAGTTACACTGTCTTTCTTCAAGGGCGGGGGGATCGCTCAGTAAGTCTGTATCAGCAAAAACTATGCCGGAAGTCTAACTATATTTATGATGCATTCAATTGGAAATGCTGGCAGAAAGAATTTTTTTAGAATTAGGCACATATCTGCATGGGGGGGGGGAGTTGTTGGGATAAAAGCTGAGAGTTTGGGGGCAAAATAATATTGGAGTGTGGTGGAACAGTTTGCTCTTCTATTGACAAAAGATTTTCATTGGCATTACTACCCAGTTTTGATTGAAAGAATGAGACAATGCCATTTCAAGAAATGGTATTTTTTATTTTATTGCTACAAGACAGGTGATTGCAAACCACTGGGAAATGAAAATGGAGATTCAGTACAGGAACAGAGTCATTACATGATTTGGCAAAACATTTTGACAGAGAAGCTGACTAAATAAGTGTGCATTTCAGGGATGATAGATGAGGATGGCCTTGCAGCTCAGGGGCATACATTAAAGTCCATGGGTTGTATCAAATGCTAGTCGTACTCAAAGTAGACCAATTAAAATTAATGAGTTCGAGTAACTTGGGTTCATTAATTTCAATGGGTATACTCCGATTAGAACTTACTAGCAGACAACGCTTCCAACAAAGATTAAAAATACATCAAAATGTCACACATTAAAAACTTTCCTGAACATCAATGCCATTACTTTCCTATTCACAAGCCAAGGTTATTCTCCACCTATATTTCTAGAGCGAAAATAAAGCGGTGTTGTTCTCTTTAAAACATAAGAAGGATTTGATGCACTAGCATTAGACTTTCAGTGGTATTAAGCAATACTGGAGAAATTGGAGAGTTTTTGTGACTGCCAGAATTTGTTAGATGACGTGCACTTGAAACTGAATCTGTAATTCTTTTTGGTAACTGACGGTATTTGTTGCCTGGCATGCAGTACATTTTGGTATCTGATGGCATTAACACTTGGCCAAATTGATAGCTGATCCAGGATCTACTTGTCTTGATCAGATGCTAGATGCTTGGGATGACAGCAGAACGAGGCCATAAATCTTTGAATATAGCAGAGAAGAAAGATCCAATGGTTTTGCAGATATGTTACTTTGGTGCATTGCAGAGGTCATGGGATTTACAACATGTTGCCTTTTTTTACCATTTGCGCTCAATTCCACAACGTCACATGGAGTATGGTTTGTAGAGCACAGTTGCTCATAAAATGGTGTCTCCCCCTCTGTGGAAAAGGAGGAAAGGGAACTCATTTACTATATACACAGCACTCCTTATTACCTGCCCTGAGCAGAGATCATTAAACTGATAATGCTTTGGACCCCTGATGTGTTTTACATAGAAATGCAAAAATAGATGTAGAGAAGCAATAGCCGTGCTCAGAGCTTCAAAGAGCATGTAAGGGTGTGTCAGACGTGTGAGAAGCAGACCTCTCAGCATGGGAATGTCAGAGGTCATGTGGGCAGGGCCATGAAAATTGGGGCTGGGGCTGCAGTATGTACCTTCGAACCCCCTATTATACTCTCACGTGGTTTTCTAACACCTAAACAGCAATACTGGGACCTGCAAAAACATACTAGAGTGTAAAGAGCTCATGATACATTTCAAGCAGTATGATACTTTAAGAGTCATGGTTTCTCACAAACTGTAGTTTGTAAAAGGTGCTGAGTATTGTTAGGGTGAAGGTAAAGGGACCCCCGACAATTAAGTCCAGTCATGAATGACTCTGGGGTTGTGGCACTCATCTTGCTTTAAAGGCCGAGGGAGCTGGCGTTTGTCCACTTCCGCATACAGTTTTTTCGGGTCATGTGGTCAGTATGACTAAGCCGTTTCTGGCAAAACCAGAGCAGTGCACGGAAACACCATTTACCTTCCTGCTGGAGCGGTACCTATTTATCTACTTGCACTGTGTGCTTTCGAACTGCTAGTTTGGCAGAAGCTGGGACCGAACAATGGGAGCTTACCCTGTCGCAAGGATTTGAACCGCCAACCTTTCGATTGGCAAGCCCAAGTGGTACAGTGGTTTAACCCACAGCGCCACCTGTGTCCCTGCTGAGTATTGTTAGGAGCCCACTATTCCACTCATGGAGCTACAATTCCCAAAGTTTCCTAGGGAAAGGGATTGATTCTGGATGTTGTAGCTCTCTCTGTGCCCTGAAGCTGTTGATAGTCTTCTCCTCTGTGAATTTGTTTAATCTGTTTTTTTTTTTAAGCCACCCAAATTGGTGGCCATCACTACATCTATATCTGCATCTTCTGGGAGGTGTGTGTCAGGAAGAACAAGAGCTCCAGGGTGCCTGGGTGATAGGCATCACCTTATAATAAACATGAAGTGTGACTATACCAGTAGAAGAGGTGGAGGCATTCATTCAGTCATGGCAAATAAAAAGCAGCCGTTATTACATGATGCCAGACTATTTGTACTATAGTGTGAATATCCAGGAGCTAGAAAATAAGGACCAGAGACACTATATAGAATTAATGTAAGCTCAATTGCAAATGGAGCCAAACATACCTTCAACATAGATCAGCACACAGTATTGTCTTTTCTGAGCTGTACAAATTGATTCTCCAGTGACACAGCCAGCAGTGGGATCATATTTTTTGCATTCATGGCAAGTGAGAGCATCGACTGTTGGAAAGAAGACCTGCTTTATAAAACAAATTAACAAATAAAAGCATTGATTCTTACCTTTTCCAAACTTTATGTGGCTTGCATAAAGCACAATTGTGGATGTCAAACAAGTTTTAAAGTCATTGAAGGGTAGCATCTCATGTACACCCTGTGTTTCTTCCCATGTTCCTTAAAAATGCACATTTTTAGCTTGAATTAGCAGGAGTAGCAGATTTGCTCCAGCTGCACAATGCCAAGCTATATTTTTTGCTACTCACCCAGAGCACAGCAGAGGAGGATGGAGAGGCCAAGAAACAGAATCTTATGCATAGTTTCTTTTCTCCTGGTGAGTGACAATTCAATAGAGGATCAAGGTCTTGTCAGCAGAACTCAATCCACAGGAGAGAACAGATGGATTCTGTGTTGCAATTATTATACAGTTGCACTATCAGCCAATCAGAGATGGATTTCACCACCCTGTAATTTGGTGGATTAAATATGCTGGAGACCATATGCTAAATCCAGCTGTATCAGCAATTGACAGCCAAGGAGCAGGTTGTGCTATGCTCATTTGGAGGCTTCAGCTGAATGCTTGATGGTCATATTAATGGACCTTCACATGGATGGCCCCATGAAAACACAGAGATTAGATTGAACCAAGGTGGAAGAATGGGTAAATACACCAAAAGTCAGGGGACATACAAGACGACATGCAAGAATGAAGATAACTATACAAAATGAGAAGTTCCTTATTTGTGTTGGAGTGTGTGCAATAGTGTGTGCTCATCTGGACTTCTTACATGGTTTATCAAGTGAATCATTACATCAGTGCACTTGGCATTGCTTTAATATAAGTATTATATTACTTATAATACTCAAAGAACTATCCTTGACTCTGGTACCAACTCTTATCTTAAACATGACGTGGAAGTTACAACCAAATATCTTGGCCTCCTAATGTTTACTGTAAAGATCAGCACACTAATCTTGTGCTACCAGCAAACTGCAATTATCATTCTTGTAAGGAGGAACAAGACTCAGCACAGATAATGAAACTTTAGCCCATAGGTACCCTTAAAGTTAAATAAAACCTTATCAGAAAGTGGCAATCTAGGAGCAGATTGAGCCAAGGTGGGAAAATGGGTAAAGACACCAAAATTTGGGATTCTGAGGGGTATGCATTTCAATCTTGCCCCCACCCAAGAGACCACTTGGTGCATGCATATGTTCTTAATTATTTTTGTGTGTGTCCCCAGGTAGCTCATGATATGAAATAGGTTATGATGAGAGATGTAGTGTTTTCTAAAAAATAGGCTATATCAGATACGGGATTTACCTATGCCATCATTTAACTATATTCATATCCATGAAGTTCAGTCTCTCCTTGGAATTCTAGAACGTCTGTTGTTCTTTGCTGAAGTGATGGGTTTTGACCATTTCTATTAACCTGTGAAGATCTGAAATGGAAGCTCTCTGAAATCAAAGAAATAAGAAGTAAATGGAGCTGACAATTTCAAAGCTCACTGATCAGGTTTGATAATAGTTTCATAACATGGGATGATTTGTTCAGGTAAGGAGGATCATTGAGCTACTTATCTCAAAATATCATCGAGGTACGAAACAAACAATCCATTTCAAATGTGCTTTATGGTATCACAGCTTTCACATTTTCCATGCATGGTTTCTTGTATGGCAGATTTCCCTACACAATCAAAGCAAGCAATATTGACTCAAAACATGTGTTGGGTCATCTCAGACACTGGACCTCCCCCCGACCCAAATCAGACACAGGTTTCATTTCTACATAAAGAATGCATGCAGAGGTGGGTGAACAAGATGACAAAGGGTCTGGAAACCAAACCTTATTAGGAACAGTTGTGGGTGTTGGGTATGTTTAGCCTACAGAATAGAAGACTGTGAGGTGAGGTGATAAAGGTAAAGGTAAAGGGACCCCTGACCATTAGGTCCAGTCGTGGCCGACTCTAGAGTTGCGGTGCTCATATCGCTTTATTGGCCGAGGGAGCCGGCATACAGCTTCCGGGTCATGTGGCCAGCATGACTAAGACGCTTCTGGTGAACCAGAGCAGTGCATGGAAATGCCGTTTACCTTCCCGCCGGAGCGGTACCTATTTATCTAATTGCATTTTGATGTGCTTTCAAACTGCTAGGTTGGCAGGAGCAGGGACAGAACAATGGGAGCTCACTCCGTCGAGGGGATTTGAACCGCCGACCTTCTGATCAGCAAACCCTAGGCTCTGTGGTTAACCCACAGTGCCACCCGCATCCCGAGGTGAGGTGATAGCCATTGCCAAATATCTAAAGGGCTGCCACATGGAAGATGGAACAATGGAATATGTTTTCTGCTGCTCCGGAAGGTAGGACCTGAACCAATAATTCAAATTTCAAGAAATAAAATTTGACCAAACATTAAAAAGAGCTTTCAGAGGTGAAGAACTGTTTCACTGTGGAACAGACTACCTCAGAAGGTCATGGAGTCTTCTTCACTGGAAGTTTTTAAACAGAGGTTGGAGGGTCATCTGTCAGGGATCCTTCTTTGTGATTCCAGCATTGCAGGCGGTTGGACAAGATGACCCTTTGAATTCTACAATTCTATGAATAGCTTGCATACTTTATTGTGACCTTGGAGAAAGATGCAGAAACCAGCGCTTGGAAAGTTCATTGTAAGAAGGAATTACTTCCAGTTCCTGCTTACCAATCTTGAAGTATATTGTTGCCTATGTCTGTTTGCTACTCTTTGTCCACTGAGCTTCAGAAAATGACTGCCAGAGATACTACAAGTAAAGTAGCAGATTTATTACCCCTCCTTGCTATTTTGTTTCAGCCAATGTGGTTTAATGGTTAGAGTGTTGGGCTAAGAGCTGGGAGACCATGCTGCCAATCCTCACTCAGTCATGAAGCTCATTGGGATGACTCTGGGCCAGTAACCAACTCTTAGCCTAACCTACCTCTCAGGGTTGTTGTGAGGGTGAAATGGGGAGGAGGAGGACCATGTACACCACCTTGAATTCCTTGGAAGAAAAAAGTAGTACAGTGGTACCTCGGGTTAAGTACTTAATTCATTCCGGAGGTCCGTTCTTAAACTGAAACTGTTTTTAACCTGAAGCACCACTTTAGCTAATGGGGCCTCCTGCTGCCACCACGCCTCCGGAGCACGATTCCTGTTCTCATCCTGAAGCAAAGTTCTTAACCTGAGGTACTATTTCTGGGTTAGCGGAGTCTGTAACCTGAAGTGTATGTAACCTGAAGCGTATGTAACCTGAGGTACCACTGTATATTAATGTAAATTTTTAAAGGAAATATTGTTTTTCAGTGCTTATTGAAGACCTAGATCTTCCCATACATCTTTAAGTGGAGATGTTCGTTGGATTTCTGCATTTATTTATACCCCACCCTTCAGTCAAAAAGTCTCTCAGAGAAGCTTATAAAAATCAGTTTTAAGATGGTCTCTGAAAAGGCACAGTACACAAAGGAAGGAAGGAAAATCAAGCTCCAGCCCAAGTTCTTAAGTTCCAAGGGAACTGTAATCTAAAAAAGTCTAGCTCTAGATTAGCAAAGCTGAGCACAAAGATTTTATTTTATTTTATTTTGTCTTTGTGGTTTATCACAATGGTAAAGTGGTAATCTGTCCATGACCAGCAGTTGAACCATCATGCATTTTGATTCATTTAAAAAACAAAAAACAAAAAAACCATATAATTTTATTAATCTAGAATTTGAAAATAGAGATTTTCAAGAAAGAGAACCATAAAACAAATATAAAACAGATCAAAAGCGTTAAAAAACAAAAACAGTTGTTGTAGCAACAGTAAAAATAAAAAAGCAGTAAATATAAAATCAGTAAAATCCTGGGCAATCTTTTTTTCTTTTCTTTTCTTTTTTTGGAAAATGTCTAAAATGTGGCTCTCTGGGCAATTGGAAGAGGCAGGATTTTGTTTTGTTTTGGCGTGATAGTACTCAATTATATGGAATACCGTGACCTCTTTTTTTGCCCCCCGCCATGGTAGCCCTTTTGTGCTGGCACTCTGAGCACTTTTATCAAGATTTGAATACTGACACCTCACCCCGCCATAAAGGAAGGAAAAGGAAAAGAAACACTAAGGAGAAGGATCCATGGGTGACAAACCACATTATCCCTCTTTCAGGAAAGGGGTGATATTTCGGAAGACAATTTTACATGGCAAAGCCTTTTAAAGCACAGCTGAAATGGTCTCAGAAGTATGGCTGCCATAAAGAAGCTCAGCCTAGAAGGTCATGCTCCTCTAGGGAATGCTCAGGCATTGCAATAATCTTTTCCTTTACAGCAGACTGTCATGCGGCTGTGGGTAAGATTTCCAGTTGTATAATGACACCTGTCAGGTGGTATTGTGGTACATCCTTTTTCCACGTAAAGCATCCGTTCAACTGCAGAGGAATAAAAACAAATGCATAAGTCAGTGTTTCTCATCCTTGGGTCCCCAGATGTCGTTGGACTACAATTCCCATCATCCCTGAGCTCTGGCCTTGCTAGCTAGGGATGATGGGAGTTGTAGTTCAACAACATCTGGGGACCCAAGCTTGAGAAAGGCTGGCATAATTGGTGAAACCACATTCAAAGAGTAGTCACGGCAGCTACCCTCCCCCACAAACATAAACATGCAGAGGGAATCCAATTTCCTTCTAGCCAGTAGTGCCAACTTGAACAAAACATTGGGCCCCACATTCACCCCACCCCCCTCACCATGCACCGCTCCTTCCAAGCCAGGGAAGGGCCAGAGGTCAGTGGCAACATGGGCATCAGCATACCTGAAGGAGCATCTCCACCCCCATCATTCTGCCCGGACGCTGAGGTCCAGCGCCGAGGGCCTTCTGGCAGTTCCCTCATTGCGAGAAGTAAAGCTACAGGGAACCAGGCAGAGGGCCTTCTCGGTAGTGGCGCCCGCCCTGTGGAATGCCCTTCCAGCAGATGTCAAAGCGATAAACAACTACCTGACATTCAGAAGACATCTTAAGGCAGCCCTGTTCAGGGAAGTTTTTAACGTGTGATATTTTATTGTATTTTTGCTTTCTATGGAAGCCGCCCAGAGTGGCTGGGGAGGCCCAGGCAGATGGGCGGGGTATAAATAATAAATTATTATTATTATTATTATTATTATTATTATTATTATTATTATGACAGGGGCTCCTGCTCTGCTCCCTCCCTTGGTCTTTGTACAGCACTGCAAAATTCAGGGTTTTCACTCCAAAACGCTGCAAAACGTTTTGCCAAAGTTTGGCGCCAGTTTGAAGTGAATTGGACAACGTTGGGATTTTGGTGACCCCATGACCCCCGGGTTTGAATGTCTACTGCTCCATTTTGGAGGCGCTGCAAAACACAGGGTTTTTACTGACCAATGCTGCAAAACCTTTTGCCAGAGTTTGGCATCTGTTTGGAGTGAATTGGACAACGTTGGGTTTGGGGCATTAATTATGAGCCCCGTTTTGATGTATCAATTACTCCATTTGTGGGGTACTGCAAACGTGGGGCCTTCACTGCAAAACGATTGCAAAACTTTGGCACCAGTTCTAAGGGGATTCCAGATTTGGGAGTTCATTAATGAAGCTATCCATGGAAAACCTGATCACTGTTTGCTCTGATTCAGTGGTAAAACGTGGGTTTTCCTGGGGAAAGCACCAGACCAAAACAAAAAACCTACTCAGATGCGGAGCTTTAAAGCTTGAACTTGTGCCTAGAAATGGCCCACCAAAGGAAGTCTGGATGAGCCCTAAAGGTAAAGGGACCCCTGACAGTTAAGGCCAGTCACGAACAACTCTGGGGTTGCTCATCTCACTTTACAGGCCGAGGGAGCAAGCGTTTGTCCGCTCTGCAGACAGTTTTTCCAGGTCATGTGGCCACCATGACTGAGCCACTTCTGGCACAACAGAACACCGACACCAGAGCAGTGCACAGAAACACTGTTTACCTTCCCTCCGGAGCGGTACCTATTCATCTACTTGCACTTTTTGGCATGCTTTCGAACTGCTAAGTTGGCAGGAGCTGGGACCGAGCAATGGGAGCTCACTCCATCGCGGGGATTCGAACCACCAACCTTTTGATCGGCAAGCCCAAAGCTCAGTGGTTTAGACCACAGCGCCACCTGCGTCCCTGGATGAGCCCTAGTCTAGCACATAGCACTAAAAGACAAAAAATAAGCCGGTGGGATAAGACATGTACAGAAGTAGCTCGAGGGAACTGCTACATTTGCTTCCCAGCAGTTGGATCGCTGTTGTTTACCAGAAGGGAGAAGGGCAAGGAGGCAAGGAGATTGGCTTGGTGCAAAGGCACCACCAGGAGCTCTGGAATGGCTCTCCCAGTGCTTTTGCAGCACAACCACCTCTTCACCCCTCTCCTTTCCAGTAAGCAACAGGCTCAATGACCCACATGCCATGAAACTAATATGGCCACTCCATCCCACTTAAATTAACACATAAGAGTTAATTTCAAGGCAAACATACCTTCTTTGATATAGGTTGTTTTGCAACTTAAGGCTGAACATACATCACTTCCTTTGAAACAGATAAAACCAGGATATTGGAATTTGCACACCTTGCATTTGATAGCTGCAGCTGCTTGAAAGGGGGAAGTTATTTAGCATGAAATTGCATCACAACCCACCCTAATTCTAAATAGCTTCACGTGCATCAAAACTAATACGAGATAAAGTTACAGAATGATCTGAGGTCCAGTAAGCATTTACTGCTAATATATACGAGGCCATTTTGTTGTTGCAGCTGTTGGTCATCATTACTGATCTACAATGTGCAATCACAGGAATAGTTTAAGAAAACATTTATATAGAAAATAAACTAGAATTCATTTTGAACAAGAATTATGCAGAGAACATGACATAAGAACATAGGAAGAGCTCTGCGGGCCTATCTAGTCCAGCATCCTGTTTTCATAGGATAGTGCTGGTGTAACCTTTCATCTTGTTAAAGGTGTCCCAGTAGTGTATGCTAAAAGTTGTCCCAAACACCCCTTATCAATAATGTGCATAAACTGACTTCATTAAAATCACTTGAAGCCTTGTTTACAGAGGCTCATGCCATTTCAAAAAATGTTAACATTTATGGTCCCGCTTTGCTAATAACAACAACAAACACTTACAAGACATAAAGCACATATGTATGGGAAATGCACAAAATTCATACCAAGATAGAATGGAAGAGACTTAATGGTTGCAAATGGTGCAACATGAAGCAAGGGAATTATCTCCACACCCGAGGCTGACAACACCCCATCTGTTTTACTCACAAAAGAGCAGAGCTAAAATGCCGAGAAGCACAACCAAGTTAATCATCTTGGGCTTTCTTGCCATTCTTGACAACCCAGCAGAACAACAAGGTCTCCTCAGTGGAGCTGGTAAAGGAACAACAAACATCACTCAGGGTAATGGATTTAAACTCTCATGGACAGGAACCTCGTGTTACATCACCTGCTATGGTGGTTGATTACAGTCTTAGCAGCGAAGTACAGCCTAGGAACTGGATGTCCTTTGCCCATTTGAGTGTTCTGTTGCCAAATGCTGGACCATTAGGTGCCGTTTCCATCAATTAGTCTAAATATAGGAGAAGCTGTGGTCTCAGGGTAGCCAGTGGGAGGCATAGATTGATTCCCAAATGACCCAGGCAGGTGATGGGTCAAGATGTGAAGATTATGTGGAGGTTTTGTTAAACATGATTAGAAAGGACCAGTTGGTTAAAGGAGTTCAGGTCGGAGTTAGACACTACAAACTAAGAGCATTTGCAGATGACCTAGTTTTGACTCTGCAACAGCCAGACACTAGCACTAAAAGAGTATTAGAATTAATTGAAATATTTGGTCGAGTAGCAGGTTTTAAATTGAACAAACAAAAAACGAAAGTGTTGCAGAAAAACTTAACAATGGAAGAAAGAGAGAGATTTCAGAATGAAACAGGCTTGGAAATAACGAAAAAGGTGAAATACCTGGGGATAAACTTAACGTCTAAGAATGTGAACTTATTTAAAGATAATTATGAAAAATGTTGGTTAGAAGTAAAGAAGGATCTGGAAATATGGTCAAGGTTGAAACTTTCCTTGTTAGGCCGAATTGCTACTATTAAGATGAATGTATTGCCTAGAATGTTATTTCTATTCCAGACGTTGCAGATTTTGGACAAGATGGACTGTTTCAAGAAGTGGCAGAAAGACATATCAAAATTTGTCTGGCAGGGCAAAAAGCCCAGAATTAAATTTAAGATTTTAACTGATGCAAAGGATAGGGGGGGGGTTTGCCCTGCCGGACTTAAGACTCTATTATGAATCGGCAGCTTTTTGCTGGTTGAAACACTGGCTACTTCTTGAGAACACAGACATTTTGGATTTGGAAGGGTATGACAATAGCTTTGGTTGGCATGCATATTTATGGTATGACAAGGCAAAGGTGTACAAAGGCTTTAAAAACCATATTGTAAGGAAAGCATTGTATAATGTTTGGATTAGATATAAAGATTTGCTGGAAAGTAAAACCCCCAGGTGGGTGTCACCAATGGAAGCTAGGGAAGTAAAAAAACTTAATATGGACTCTAAATGGCCAAAATATTATGAAATTCTAGAATATGATGGTGAAAGGGTTAAACTTCAGAGTTATGAGAAATTAAAGCCCAAGGTTCGAGATTGGTTGCACTATCACCAGATAAATGAGACATTTAAACAGGACAGGAAAATAGGTTTCCAGAAAGAGAGGTCAAAACTAGAAACAGAATTGTTAGAACCCAATAATAAGAATTTATCAAGAATGTATAACTTGCTGTTGAAATGGAATACACAGGATGAAACAGTGAAATCAGCTATGATTAAATGGGCACAAGATATCGGTCATGATATTATGTTTGCTGACTGGGAACAGTTATGGACTACTGGTATTAAATTTACTGCATGTAATGCTCTAAAAGAAAACATTATGAAGATGATCTACCGGTGGTACATGACTCCAGTCAAGCTTGCAAAAATTTATCATTGGCCTAACAATAAGTGTTGGAAATGCAATGAGACTGAAGGCACTTTTTATCACCTTTGGTGGACCTGCCCAAAGATTAAAGCTTTCTGGGAAATGATCTATAATGAAATTAAGAAGGTCCTTAAGTGGACTTTTCCTAAGAAACCAGAGGCTTTCCTCTTGGGCATGGTTGGCCAATTGGTGTTAAAGAGGGATAGGATCTTCTTTATGTATGCCACCACAGCAGCAAGAATTCTACTGGCGAAGTATTGGAAGATGCAAGAACTACCTACTCTGGAGGAATGGCAAACAAAGGTAATGGACTTTATGGGACTGGCTGAGATGACGGGCAGAATTCGCGACCAGGGGAAGGAGACAGTGGAAGAGGACTGGAAGAAATTTAAAATATACCTTAAAAACTATTGTAATATTGAGGAATGCTAAGATGTCAGGGGGTAAGAAGCAGAGAATTGCAGTTGTAACTATTAAGCTAAAGGAAATTTAATGAAAGGGAATTAGGATAAATGACTAAAGGGTTGCTAAAGAATCACTAAACAAGGATGCAGGGATGGGGAGGTATGGGGAAGTCATAAGAAAGAAGGGAATGAAAATATAATCTTGAAGTTATACTGGTTTAAATGTTTTGCATGTTTTTGTTTGTGTTTTGAATTTTTTGTTTTTCTGTTTTGTATTGTTTCTATTATATGTTTGGAAAACGAATAAAAATTATTTAAAAAAAAAAAAAACAAGATGTGAAGATTATGAATTCAGTGTGAGAGTACCTTCAGTGCTTATATCAGAGGTGGGAAACCCTGGGCTACACACCCACTCAACCCTCCTCCCTGGACCCAGGTGTTTTCGTCAGTTTGCATTTCTTGGTGCAGATAGTATTGATGTGATCTTTCCTATTCTAATTAATTCAAGAGGGTTCTGGAAGCTTCTAGCAGAAGGTTCATGATGTTTGGGTTATTCCTTCAGAGAAGCTGAGTACAGCTTGCTTAAACTGGTTCAGTTATCTCTTTCTGTCAAGGTCACGCTGACTATAATAGTAAGGCCAGAAGGAGCCTGGGTTTCACTCTCTTTCTATCTCTCTTTCCTTCTGGTGTGGTATTCTGTATATAGTATGCTTAGTGTTAAGGTTTAGTCTTCTTACAAGTTATTGTAAGTTTAAGTCTGCTGCAACTGGATTTCTTATGGACAGTGCCAGTCCTGAATGTATTGGATTTGTGACCATTATGCTCCTTTGCCTTCAGTTCCTGGATGAAATACAATTGTATTTCATTGTCTATTTTGGGGGAATCTTGCAACATGTTTAAGTTTTTACTCTGCTAACTATACATTGGAGTACTTCTCTGGATCAATTTGAGTAGAGCTCCATGACAGTTTCTGTCTGGGTGGAATGTGTCCTTCAACTCTGATAATGCCTCTTGCGTGTTCTGGATGAGGAAAGTGAAGGGTGTGTGATTGTTTGCAGAAACTTACCTACCATGCAAAAGTAACATTGACATTTGTTGCTTCATCAACTTTTGTCTCTGGCCTTGCCCACCACTAACATGCGGTCTTTGGAAGGTTACCCAGCCCTGACATATGCACACCCTTGTGGTCTTAAGGTTCTTTCATAGTCTGTTTTTAGAGCTGGAATTAGAGCTGAAGACCATAATTATCCCAAGAAATAAATCTGTGTGCTGTGTAAATGGCCAGGCAGGAACCAGACACAATGGATGTCCAAATTAACTTCAGGTTCTTCCCAGTTTGTGTTATGAGCCATCTAGGCAGGACCAGCACAAGGGGTAAACATAAACTTGACTTGCAGGTATGATAAGCTACCATCTACACTGTAGGGCTGTGTGCTTCTCACATAAACTGCTGCTCATATTTGCAAAAGGGAGGATGGCAGGCAACACAAACCACTGGGTTTGATTCAGACCAAATGATGTGACTTCAGTAACAAACCATTTTTTCTCACAGACCATTCAGAGACTACCCAATATGACTCATGGAGCCTAATCTGCTTCTTTCCCCATCCCGATTCACTATTAGGACATTTCAAAATGGCTATACAGAAGTGGGTGCAATTTGAAGACATAGTAACCCCTCCAGAGAGAATAAATCCTGTTGAATTATAGGCATATACCCTAAAATGTCACACACACACACACACACACACACACACAAAATGAACAGCTTCTGACTTTTCTTTTGGCCAGAAGTGGATGTATCTCCCATTTTAAGAGCATGAATCCCGACATATTTCACAGCCCTGTAGTAGCTTTCCTGAAAGAACAGCTGCTACAGGATCGGGATATGTGTTTCTTCTAATTCAAGATATGGCATAAGCTTTCATGGGCTACAGTCCGCAATTAGGTTGGAACAAGAAACTGCTGGGTTACACTACATCAGAGGGCGCCAACCCTTTTACCCTCATGGACTGATTTGCAAACCTCGGCAGCACTTTGTTTTGTCTCAAATGGCAAAACGGGATGTTCTCCCTCTGCTGTTATCATCAAGTGTTTGGAGAATTATCTCTGTTAATTCACCCTGTCTTCTTCCAGATTTACTTGTGTGGTGTTGAAATGTCTTCCCTAACTATTCATTCATCCCAGATTTTTCAATGTGCTTCCCTGTCACTTTCACAACTGCAGAAATTCTGGGTTTTTTATTTTTTTAAAAAGCCTTGTTGCACTAGGGAGACAGAGCCTTTGACTCCAATTTAACTGTGCACACTGAAAGTTCTGGAATACATCCCTGGAGCTGATGCAAATTTCAGACGGTTCGAACATTTTACATGGAATGAGAGCCGGTGCAGTGTAGCGGTTAGAAGGTTGAGCTAGAACTTTGGAGACCAGGCTTCAAATCCTCACTTGACCATGAAGCTCCCTAGATGACCTTGGACCACTCACTACCTCTCCATCTAACAAACCTCACAGTGTTGTGGGGAATAATTGAGGAGGGGAGGAATGGTGTACATTACATTGAGCTCCTTAGGGGGCAGGGTGGGATACAAATGGCCCACTTTGGACAAAAAGATTCCTGCAACACAGGGTGTTTGGCTAGATGATCCTTGTGGTCCCTCCCAACTCTATGATTCTAAATACAACAAACAAACAAACAGCACCACCTTGTACTTTGTACCAGACAGCAAGATTTCTTGGGCTAGCTGTGCAGCCTACCTAAAAAAAAAGAAGTAATAAAAGAATCACAGAATCATAGAGTTGGAAAGTACTGTGAAAGTCTTCTGGTCCAACCCCTGCAATGCAGGAATCTTTTTGCCCAACGCAGGACTCAAACCCTTGACTGTGAGATTAAGAGTCTCATGCTCTACCAACTGAAGAAGATACACAGTTCTAATTTCACAGTAGCTGCAGATTTGATATTTATTTGTCTGTTTGTTTTTAAAGCCTTCCACTTTTCCATTGAAATACATAACCAGCCTGCATGAAAACCTTAAAACCCATTGAAGGACTCAGCCAGACACCCATTGTTGTGACTGAACAGTTTATTAGTGGTCGATGCAAAGGACCAAATTAAAGGACTGGCTCTGTCCTGTGAAATATGCAGCCATTTATAAATACCACGATTCATCTCATTAAAGCCACTGTGAGGGGAAGCTGCCTCATACAGAGTCAGACCATTGGTCCATCTAGGGTTGTTCTGTTTACATTGTTGCCTGACCCCACACTCCATTTTAAGACTTTTAGCAGAAGCAGACAAAGGTGGCTTGAATAATCCTAGCCTGCAATTCCCCCTCAGCCCCCACTCTTGCATTTTTACTTTCTAACCTGGTGGGGAGTTTGGGCAAATTCACAACTTGCACACTATTTTGTAACATTTTGTTTGGTTTAATAAAAGTGTTTTTTATATATATAAAGTTTTGGGGTTGTAATGTGGGAAGAAAAGCTCCATTGACAGAGCACAAATTCTGTTCCTTAATAGTTGAATACAATCCATTAAAACTAATTAACTTTTTTACAAAGAAAAGAATTCCAAATTATTCAGGTATTCTTTTTCAGACAATTGAGTAAGGTTTCAATAGATCCATCAGTTAAACTCCAATGTTTTTCAACCCTAAATGAAAATGTTGCTATTGGCTTTGAATGGAGAGAATTTTGTCCAGGAATTTCCACCATCACTGCCCTAGTTCGTTTAAATTTTACAGCAAAAATTTCTTCACTTCTGGTAATTAAATGTTGATTCCCCCCCCCCAACGTATTTCAAATTAGAGAGGTTTCCAGGAAAAACAGATGGCAATAGCATGAAATCAATAAGGAATCTTTTGTTTCAAATCAGGCAGAAGATGCATGGAGCCCATTCATACACATCCCAAGCCTAGGGAGAGTTGCACATTTCTGTAGTGCAGCATTTGTTGACGTGATGAATGTGTCTTCCTCCATTTACATCCCTGCAGTCATAGGCACAGCCTGCTGTAGTGTAAAGGAGAACAGATTCTGGAAAGGAAGAGAAAAATCAGTGAGCCCCCTGTAAGAAGGCAGACTTCCTATCTAGTTCCTATTAGTTGCCTGCTTATATGTCCAACTGAACATCTGGGACAGGACCAGACTAATACATTTTGCCACCTAAGGTAAATGACAAAATTCAGCACCCTCAAAAATCAGAGGTGGACTGCCACTGAACCTGGGCGAGTCAATTTCTTTCCCTTTGGCTCTCCAGGCTCAGAGAGCAAAGCTGGCTGGGAGAGGTGGGATGGCTGCATGTGCACCCACAGGAGCACAGCACTGCCTAGCCGGACATGCGAGCGATGACCGCTCCCCACATTAAATGGGGGGTGCCCTTTGTGTGGTTGCGCGCAGCCGCCTGGACCCTATATGGCACCATTAGAACAGGCTTGGCTTCGCCTTCCCCAGGTGGGATACCTGGAGGTCTCTGCCTACCTCAGCCAGTTGCCCAATCCCACCTGGGGAGGCGTTGCCAAGGTGATCAGGCCAGGTAGGGGGGAGGGACCACCTGCCCACACAATAGGAGGAGGATCTTACCTAAGAATCGTCAGTTGGCTCCAGAGCTTCTCCCTTCCTACCCACCCTTAGTTAACGTATTCTCTACAGGTATGCGGGGGCTGCTACGTCAAGGTCACTGGTGATGGGCCGGAAAGGAATTCTCCTGCATTGGCAGGTTTGCCTTTCCCCTAGCAAAACGTCACAACTTTGGCAGTATCAGGCCTTGGGTGCAATCCTTTAGTCTATCTTCCCTAAATGGCGGTGGGGGTGTAGCGGTGACCCACGCGCCTCCCTTCTCTTTGTGGCAGCGATACCAGGGTCCCCTGTTAAAGGGGTTGTTTGAGGGAAGACTTTGGCCGTACGCCTAGAGGTTGTCATTGCTCTCCCCTGCGACGGGGGCGTAACGGGGGTGGGCTCTCTCTGCTTGAACATATGTTCTCCAGAGCCAGCCCATCCCCTCTCCGCACACACTGGATAACCTTAATGTTCCCCAGATCCCCAGCGAGGAACTGTGAGGAATAAACGCCCAATGCCTGAGCCAAGGTCTACCCACATCTGAAACATAATAAAGTTGTGGCCAATTTTAATCCCATAGCACATTGTCTTGAGTCATTATTCCACATGGGAGCTGCCCTGGGTTTGGGGGACTCTGCCTGTCCATGCAAATGGCTTGGCTGCCTGGCTGACGGAGGCCTCCAGGTGCCAGATTGGCACTTACTCGCTCACCTGCCCACCCACCGGCCTCCATCCCTCCGTTGGTCAGTTCGCCTCAAAGAGCTTTGTGCCCTTGCCCAGGCCCCAGGCCTCACCTACCATCCCACCTGACTCACCATGGCAGCCTCTCATCTCCCTCTCTCATTACATTAGAATTCATGGACATCTAATGAAGCTGGAAGATACAGCATAGATAAAAGAATGCACTTCTCAACACAGTGCATAGGTGAACTGTGGAACAATGTCCCACAGGAGGCAGTGATGGTCACCGACTTGGATGGCTTTAACAGAGAACTGGACAAATTCATGGAAGGGAAGGCTATCGGTGGCTACTATCCGTGATGGCTTTGCCAAGGTTGGAGACAACCATGCTTCTGAATGTCGATTCTTGGGAACCATGAAGGGCAGAGTGCTCTTCTGCTGAGGTCCTGCTTGTGGGTTTCCTACAGGCATCTGGTTGGCCAGCATGCTGAGTGAGATGAGCTACTGGCCTGATCCAGCAGGGTCTTCTTACGTTCTCATGGCAACCGTGGGCAGCAGTGGATGTTGAAAGAAGAAGACCTGTTGTTGTGGGCATGACTAAAAAATGCTAGCCCACCAGTCTCTGCAGCAGGAATGGGAACCTGTGGCTGCCCAGATGCTTCTGGACTACATGTCCCATCATACCTGAGCACTGGCCATGCTGTCTGGGGGTGATGGGAGTTGGAGTCCAACAATGTCTGGAGGACAACAGATTCCCCATCCTTGGTATTGAGGGTGTGCATGCCAAGGGGCACATTTATTCACTATCCTTTTAAGAATTCCTTTCTGGACAGTAGAAATAAATAGATACACAGAGTCCCAAAGCAAGCCCCATTAGGACCAAGAATCACACACCTTACCTGTAAAGAGCATCTGCCGGAAGCAGGACTCCCTAGATTGCGCTATGCAGGGAGGCTTTGGTGCAGGACAGGTGCCATTCTTAAGTTCAAACAAACAGGTGTAGCATTTGAGGCTGTTGACTGGAGAGGAGGGTAGATAAATACAGAGTTGGGAAACAACATGGCATAAGTTTGCCTGACGGCCCATCAGTTGGCAAATGAAACTTTAATCAACAGCGGTCATGGTGTGTGGGCATCATTTGAAAATGTGCAGACATGTTTTGAACAGTTTCTGATTTCTTCATTGCCTGCAGCTCTTAAAGCAAAGGGAGGGGAGGCTTTTTGGCTCGGTGGGTCAGTTCTTTATCTCCAACACCATGGGCCAACTTTTACAGGTGGGTGGGATCACCCATGTTGAATGATCTGAGGTCATCATGACAACCTCAAAGTTAGACAGCAGTGGCACCGTGGAACTTACTACACCTAAATCTCCTACTTTCAGTCCTGCTTTCTGCAAGAATTGACTACCCCCATCAAACCTCACCCAATGGAATGACACCACCTGACAGACAGATGGGTGTGGTTTTCACAAAAATGGTCTCGCATGGCAAATTGGAATACTTGGTGGGCCAGTGGGCCAAAGGCTCTGCAGCCTGAGGGACAGCTTGGACAATTAACTCTCCTGAAGCAGGTCTACTGTCCCAGTCACTTTGATTTTAGTCTTTGATATAAAAGAAAGTTAGGATCAGTGCCTTGTCCAACAGAAGCTTTTTACCCCAGAAATTGAGACCCTGCAGGCCTTAAGATGCTGCTGATCTCAAACTCCCATCATGCATGATCACTGGCCCTGCTGGCTGAGGCTGATGGGAGTCCAACACCATCTGGTTGCCCAACTCTGGGGTCTCCTAATCCAGCAAAGCCCAACAATTCCTCATTTAGTTTGATAGGAGTCCAGTAAGCTGCCTTATAGGAAATAGGTCCATTGGCTGTCCGAGCAAAGTATCACCTTTCTAAGCAGTTTTTGACCTTTTCTTGCCCAGGACAAGATTATTATTTTTCCAGTCAGAGCTCAGCTCCAGCACTTCTCAGAAAACAAGGGAGAAGTTAATGGTGAGCTCCAGCACCTCTTTTTCTAGAAAAATAGCACCTCCCAGGACCAACCTTGAATGCAAAAATGCATTTGGGGACCAATATTCTATCCCGTATATATTTTATGGTGGAAGTGCTCCTGCAACCCACCTTTGATTAAACTGAGACTTTAATACAATTATACTGAACAGCAATTTTAAAATTTCCCTCTGACCTT
Organism: Podarcis cretensis; assembly: GCF_951804945.1. Classification (NCBI taxonomy): domain Eukaryota; kingdom Metazoa; phylum Chordata; class Lepidosauria; order Squamata; family Lacertidae; genus Podarcis; species Podarcis cretensis. The sequence goes on along the minus strand of NC_137185.1, from coordinate 32,385,563 downwards.
ATTGCTAACATTCTTTTCCTCCCATGCAGCTAATAATTTTCTATCCATCCGATTGAGTGGACACAGTTCTGCAGAACCTGATGCCAAAATAAGTCAATATGTCATTAAGGTGCCACAATCCTGTTTTTGTTGCAACAGGCTAACATAGTACGCCCTCTGGAAACTGCTATGCTCTTGGTGTGCTTTTGCAAAGTAGACAGTTCCTTTCTATGGGGTGATCAGCAAAAACTAAAGCTGGCTTGTGGGTCCAGGATGAGCTCAGTTCCTTGCATACAGTGGTGCCCCGCAAGACGAATGCCTCGCTAGACGAAAAACGCGCAAGACGAAAGGGTTTTTCGTTTCTAGAGTTGCTTCGCAAGACGAATTTCCCTATGGGCTTGCTTCGCAAGACGAAAACGTCTTGCGGGTTTGCTTCCTTTTTCTTAAAGCCGTTAATACCCGGGGAATCCGCGCTCCGCAAGACGAAAAAATTGCAAGACGAAGCAACTCGCGGAACGAATTAATTTCGTCTCGCGAGGCACCACTGTATATTAGAACTACTCACCTCTGCTTTCCAGTCTCCAGCAAGTTGTATGTTGAGCGGCTCAAACCAAAACAACCCCATCAGTTAAAAACAGGAATCATACCTTCCAAGGTACAAGCATAAAGAAAATGGTCAGCTAAGGACTTGGAAGTTGCTGGTGGTGCCTGTTTAGAAACCTACCCATTGAAAAGGCAAGCAGAATCCATAATCCGAGTGACAAAAGCTTGTTCATGCTGTGGATTGCAACTCTCGCACCAGGTTTGTTCCGGATATTTAGCCAGGATGCTTATGAAGGGCTGACCTGGAGCAGTGTACAAAGATCCATTAAACATTAACACAGGTACAACAATCCCTTTCTAAAGATCAAAGGAGGGGCAACAGCAATGGTTAGTCTCTGAAACAAATGGCTCTTGTTTTTGGGAAGCGCTGCCAACTTTTCAACTGACCGCTGCAACTGTGCAGTTAACAGCACAGTGTAATGAGCTGGGATTGGTGCATTTAAGTAGATGTAGGTGAGAAGGGTTGGCTTTTAGGGGAGTGCATGGGGTTCCATGCAAGTGAATGAGTGGGCTGCTCCAGGAGGGACACAACTCTTCAGCCCTCTAGACCCCAGAAACCTAGTGGTTGATTGATTCAGGCTAGTAACTTTTATGGGCTTACTTACAACTTGGCACCCAAGGGACAGGCCACCCATCACTAGCTTTCGAAACTAGCAGCTAAAAACAGTAGCCACCACAGTGCCCTTCAAATGTTCAAGCTCTCATCATCCCCAACTGCTGACTATACTGACTGGAGCTGATGGGGACTGAACTCCAGCAACATCTGGAGGGCATCACTTCAGGTACCAAGGTTGAAACATCCTAATTAGAGAATGCCTGGTGTGCAGACATTCCTCTCTCTTTCCAGAACAACCATGATGGAGACGAGCTTCCATAAATTTTCCGGCCATTGACTTTGCTTTTAACATTATTAAAATATTACGGGATGTGTCCAATGCTTGTCCTATTCAGAGCCACTGGAAGTAAGAAACATGACAAACTTAGGTCTGTTCATTTCAATGGGTCTACTCTGAGTAGAAGTGAGTTGTATACAATATATAGAATTCTGATTTCCTTGAAGAACATTGTTTGAAACACTGAGGTGCATTGGACATTACACATACACACACACCCATGGGCTCTTGCAAACTTTCTCACTCCTTTGTGCAGTTGTTGTGTGATGTGGTTTCACACAGAGGCATTTTCTCTTTCTAAAACAAATCATCATTGTGGAAAGGAGCCGAAGCGACAACTATATTCAGGATGTAGAATGAAAGGAATGGTTTGTGCAACTAATTTTTTTGGCACAAAACCTGCCAGTGTTTTGGAACTAGCTGGCAATAAATTGTGCTTGGTGGAGGCAGTGGTCTGTTTTTCATGGATCTGTCAATTTTAGTTTCTCATTTTCCCTTCTTATGTTCAGTTCATCACATCTCTCCATCTATGCCATTTCTGCATAGTCCATTGCTTTCAGAAGCCACTCCTCCTTCATTGGAACCTTCTCTTCTTTCCATTTCTGTGCATATGATATCCTAGCTGCTGTTGTCATATACATAAATAGTAAGGGGATGTGAGTTTCATCCGTGGTCACCACCGAGGATGAGGTTGAAAGAGTGTGAGTTTTTGTATAATCTTCATTGCTTTTGTTCTGTGGGAGTCACCAAAAGGACAGGCCTGGGAGGATCTGAGCTTGTGTTCAAGAACACACAAACACAGACAGTGGCTTATTGATTCTGATCAGAGTCCCATCTAAGACCAAAACACTCTGTTTACCTACACACCAGGTGAGAGCCCACAGCTTTATGTTTTGCAGGCTAACTTTTATCTTGACCAAAACGAAAGGAGGATAAGGAAAAGGAGGATGTCAAAAATGTTGAACTGGAAGGACAGTATGGTGTCGCTTGAATGTGTGCAAGAGAGAGAAATGGAGGGTGTGGGTGTGTGGGTGTGTGGGTGTGTGGGTGTGAGAGAGAGAGAGAGAGAGAGAGAGAGAGAGAGAGAGAGAGAGAGAAGTACCGTATGTATTTTTGGTCTGTGTGTTTACTTGGCTGTCCTGATTGTTGAGGTGTAGTGGAGGAGATTGTGATGGGGGAACAGAACCAGGTTGCAATGCTGCCCAAATAAGGGGCAAGCAGAATTCACTCCATATAATATCAATGCTTGCACATGAAAGAGAAGGAAAGATGGAAGAGTGTGCATACTGTCTGTGTGCACGAGAAAAAGAAAGTGGCAGGGAGAGGCATAAGAGTGTGTGTGTGTGTGTGTGTGTGTGTCTTCACCTGACCTGATCATCAAGGGGGAAGGAGAAAGTGGGATAGGAGAGCTGAAAATAATGACTATTATGGAGAACAGCAACAACTGACAAAAGATAGACAGGAAGAAACATCATGGACAGAATAATTGCCACACACAAGAAGAACAAAGAGAGTTTGAATGCTTCACCTGTAGGACAATAAATAATTTAATGTGTTAACATAAATGGAAGTCATTAAAATTGCAGTTGGATATAAGGGCTTGTTATTCTGACTGAAATGAAATGGAAATTTATAAGAATGCAGAAATAAAGTAAATATCAAACCATCCATTCTAGCACATGGAGGGGCCACCTAAATTGTATAATTTGGCTTTTGAATGATTGGCATTATTAATGGTATTATAATTCGGCATTGTTATAATGAGGTTTTTACTGGATTATTGTAATTGAAAACTAATAAAAAAATATTTGGGAAAAGGAAAAGGAAATAATGCCAGTATTGTTGGATCAATCCATCAACCTCTGATGGATGATTTAGAAGGATTGGGTCCAGCATTACTTTAGCTGCCCATGTGTGGCAGTATCTATACTCAGCGGAGTTACATCTCAGCACAGCTCCTTGCTTGGAAGTGTCTTCAGGGTTGAAGGTACACACAGTAGACAATAAACACTCATGGGCACCATAAAGATTTAGTCAAGTGTAGAGGCTACTTGACAGGTATAAAAGCATATTGGTAGCAACTATATACAGACATTCACCACTGCCATGGTCAAGGCATGCTTAGAGTCCAGCAAGAGTCCAAGACTCTCTCTCTCTGCTTCACTCACCACAAGAGACTCACAACAAGTTACACGGAACCATTGTTATCATTACTTCCTGTCACACTTCACATGTCCAAAGAACAGTTCCCACAGAAAATGTCCTTGCATAGACAAAACAATCTCAGCCTTCTGCTGCCTCTTGAAACTTCTTTTCTGTTCTTCTCTGTTTCTGGGACAAATGATTCTCTCACACACAGAAAGAGTATCCAACAAATATATCTAAGTGCTCTGTGCACAGTAGAAATTGCATGGGCAACAAGACTCGTACAGCATACAAAGAATTCTGTGGTGTTTTGTCTAAGATCACGTGCAATACCACTTGTAGGCGGCACACAATCTCTGTACAGACAATCAGTTGAATGTGCAGAGGCTGGGACTGGGCAGAACAGGAGCAACCTCAATTCCTTCCCCCTTCATGCATGCGCCAAATGACTCGAAGGGATTAGATGTTCTGCATTAGCTGATCCCAATGATATGCTCATAGCTTTTCATCCAAGCAAAACTAAAAGGTATGTCCTCTGTGGACCAATCACAGGCTCACCTCACACCTGATCCTCAGAGGTGGAGATAAATTCAAGTTGTACTCTCCTCACACGCAGTGCTGACATGAAGGCAGAAGGGGCAGCATGAATAGGCTTCTGAATATCGTGTTCTGGGTGTTGCTATCCATTGAGTTGGGTAAGTCTGTGATGGGCCAACATGTCAATTTTGGTTTCTCTCCATTTCTTCACCACCCACCACCCGCCCCAGTATTAAATTGAGTTCTCTGCATTTCTCCATCAGCGTATACCTGATTCCAATGTTGTTACAGGAGCTCAAATAAGCTTTGCACCAGTTGCAGCTGAGGGAGCATGTTCAAAATGGCATATCAAGAAAATGGGTCATCTTCTGCTCATGTAATCCTTTTGTTGCTAATAGAGCTCTACATAGTTCTGTGTTACTGCTGAATTACCTTCAAATGGTTATAGCATTAAAGATGACTAATGTGTATTAAATTTCTGTGCCACAACTGTGAAGCTTCTCTTGTGGATGTGTGATCAAGTGAGAGTGGGGTTTGTTTCTGGTTCCAATTATTTAATTTCAATTATTTTATTTGACCTTTTCATGGAGGCAAAAATAGAGGCAAAACCAGTTGATTTTATTGGATGCAAATTTGGAAGTGAATAGGGAGAGGTGCGGACTGGATTTTCACCAATGAAAAGTGAAATTTCAGGTATGTTAGGGGCTCTGCACCTTCTTTGATTCATTCACCGACCCTCCTCAACTCCACACTCTGCCCTACCCCCTTGTCAACCCCCTGCCCTTTGCACCACACCCAACCTCTTGGCTTGGCCACCCCTCTTCCCACTCCCACTTCTGCAACCTCACCACTCACCAACCCCCCACCCTTCCCATGATCCTTGCCAAATTCCCCTTACGTCTTGGCCAAACTGCATCCCTTCCCCCTAGAACTCCCCCCAACCCCTGCTCATGCTGCCTGCCACACACCACTGCCATTTTGGGGGCTTTAAATGCAAACTGAACTGCATCTCTACCCCATCCCTTCAAGCAGGTTCTTTTTGTATGTTAAGCCTGTTTTACAACCCACACGTAACAGAGTAACACCCACCACAGGCAAGCTGGTAGAGAAGGAACAGTGCCCTCTTGTCCTCTGGGATGAGATCAGTTTAGCAGCCGATTCTCTTTCAAAGTTTATAGTTCACTTCCTGGTTCCTCTTCCCCTAGTTGCTGGCATCAAGTGCTCCCAGTGTGCATATCAGCTCCCAGGTAAAGGGTGCGAGAAATGGAGACGTCCGTGCAGACTGCACTCAGGGGAGTCATGCTACAAGCAGATGGTTTATTTTGGTAAGTGATTATGGTTACTCATGACTCAGATCCTGTAATATATCCCAGGACCAGGTAAGCCCTTGCAGCTTGATTACTCAGATCATCGGAAGAAGAAGAAGAGAAGAGTTTGGATTTGATATCCCGCTTTATCTTTTTTTTTTAAATATTTATTAGATTTTAGTTTAACAATAAAATACATAGATAATAACACAGTCTTTTTCAATGTCCACATTTCATATTCATCTTTGGACTTCCTCACACCCCTTGTTCCTGCTTTCTAAACTCATAAATTTTACCAGCAAATTATTAACTTAGTTTACCTCATATAATATAATTTTCCAATATTTAATATCTTAAATTTTGGGATTTAACATACTCTTATTGAAGCTTGATCATAAAATATTACTTATCCACAATTTATCTTTTCATCTTCCAATTAAATTCAAATTTATATTCTTTATAACTAGTTTGTTGGAGCCATGTTTTTGCTAATCTTACATCTTTCTTAACATTCATACAATTTGCAATATTTTTGTAGATAGTCCTTAAATTTCTTCCAGTCTTCCTCCACCAGTTCTTCTCCCAGGTCTCGGATTCTGCCAGTCATCTCGGCCAATTCCATATAGTCTATCAGTTGCATCTGCCATTCTTCCAGTGTGGGTAATTCTTGAGTTTTCCAGCTTTTAGCGATGAGTATCCTTGCTGCTGTTGTAGCGTACATAAAAAAGGTTCGATCCTTCTTTTGCACACTCTGACCAACAATGCCCAAGAGAAAGGCCTCTGGTTTCTTAGGCAAGGTATACTTAAATACCTTTTTCAGTTCATTATAAATCATTTCCCAGAAAACCTTCACTCTAGGGCAAGTCCACCAGAAGTGAAAGAATGTTCCTTCAGCTTCTTTACACTTCCAACATTTATTATCAGACACATGGTATATCTTTGCAAGCTTGACTGGAGTCATGTACCACCTGTATATCATTTTCATAATGTTTTCTTTCAAGGCATTACATGCCGTAAATCTCAGACCTGTGGTCCATAACTTTTCCCAGTCAGCAAACATGATATTGTACCCTATGTCCTGTGCCCATTTTATCATGGCTGATTTGACCGTTTCATCCTGTGTATTCCATTTTAACAGCAAGTTATACATTCTTGAAAGTATCTTAGAGCTGGGTTCTAACAGTTCTGTCTCTAACTTTGATTTTTCCACCTGGAATCCTATCTTTTTATCTAACTTAAAAACTTCTTTAATCTGAGCATAATGTAGCCAATCTCGCACTTTATCTTTTATTTTCTCCATACTCTGCAACCTCCAGTTATCTCCATCTTTTTCTATTATTTCCCAATATTTCGGCCATTTGGCCTCCATATTGAGTTTTTTCAGGGCCTTAGCCTCCATCGGTGATAACCACCTTGGGGTCTTGTTTTCCAATAAGTCTTTATATTTCAACCAGACATTAAATATTGCTTTCCTGACAACATGGTTCTTGAAATTCTTATGTATTTTAGCCTTGTCATACCACAGATATGCATGCCACCCAAATGCATTGTTGAATCCTTCCAAATCTAAAACATCAGTGTTCTCAAGAAGTAGCCAGTCTTTCAACCAGCAGAAAGCTGCTGATTCATAATACAACTTTAGGTCTGGCAGGGCAAATCCCCCTCTTTCTTTAGCGTCAGTTAATATCTTAAACTTGATTCTGGGCTTTTTGCCCTGCCAGACAAATCTTGAAATATCTCTCTGCCACCTCCCAAAACACTCCATTTCGTCCACAATCTGCAAAGTTTGAAACAAAAATAACATTTTTGGCAATACATTCATCTTAATAGCAGCAATACGTCCTGTCAAGGAAAGTTTCAATCTTGACCAAGCATCTAAATCTCTTTTAATTTCAGACCAACATTTTTCATAATTGTCTTTAAATAAGTTCCTGTTCTTCGCTGTTATGTTTACCCCTAGGTACCTCACTTTTTTAACCACATTTAATTCTGTCTCTTTCTGAAACCTTTCTGATTCTGAAGAAGTCAATTTTTTTTCTAAAACCTTGGTTTTTTGCTTATTAAGTTTAAATCCCGCCACTCGATCAAACTCATAAATCAGTTGTAATACCCTTTTAGTACTAGGCTCTGGCTCCTGTAGGGTCAAAACTAGGTCATCTGCAAATGCTTTCAGTTTATATTGTTTCGCTCCGACCGATATCCCGCTTTATCACTACCCTAAGGAGTCTCAAAGCGGCTAACATTCTCCTGTCCCTTCCTCCCCCACAACAAACACTCTGTGAGGTGAGTGGGGCTGAGAGACTTCAGAGAAGTGTAACTAGCCCAAGGTCACCCAGCAGCTGCATGTGGAGGAGCGGAGACGCGAACCCGGTTCCCCAGATTACGAATCTACCGCTCTTAACCACTACACCACACTGGCAAGTTGGAGCACTGCAAGTTGTCCCCATGTTACAGAGGCCCAGCTGGCCTCCACTAGAAGTCAGGCTTTTAGTGTCACTGGTCCCATGCTCTTCTAACACAGATGTGGCAGGTGCCCTCGCTCTTGATTTTCCAGTGTCTCTTGAAGACCTTTTTATACAGACAGGCCAATGCAACTGTTTAACTTTTTTTCCCCAACCCGTCTTTTTAACAATAATTTTCTATGGTTTTTATGATGTTTTATTTTATTGCATGTACGCCACCACGCACTATTGTGTTAATTGGTGGTATACCCAATGCTATTGTAAATAAATAACCAAGAAAGAAGCCTTTTTCGGATCGTATAAATGGGTTTTCTCCACATCATCACAAGGCAACCACAGCCAACTTCTACAGCAATTAATGGACAAAGCTCTCAGAATTATCACTTTTGGACACAGGTAGGTGGAAATGGATTTTATGGAGTACTATTGAGTAATCCAGTACATTCTACAAAGCAATCCTACAGGGTGTGGGAGGGAGGTGGAGAGTCATGGTGGAGCTATCACTATTTCTTAAGTCAGGTGAGAAGAAATGTGTGTTGGGTTGCAGGGTGATTGTTTTTCATTTTTATCTTTGGTTCTCTTCCATGACTTCTAATAGAATTAACTCAAGCTCTCAGGCTAGCAGAGTTTCTGGCTCTGTTCTGGGGCATGTTGAGGGAATGAGGGAGACTCAGAGCTGAGATTCTCTTGGAACTCCAACCTGCAATAGAAATCCATATTCAAGAATCCATGCAGAGCCAAGCACCTGGGGGTGGCGCCTAGACTGCTGAGTGGAGCAATAAGTAAAGGAGTGGGACCTTAGGGAGTGGTGAAAATGATCAACTTCACAGTGTACACTGTTCTTCTTCACTCTCTCATTAAATGCAACCTGTTGTCCATGTTTTCCAAGACAAGTGACTAGAGGGTGGGGAGTTTATAGGACAAAGAAGAGTGGTAACAAGGTGGGCTGCTGTGATGCAGTTCCTGATAACAGTAGGCCAATCCTACCAATCAGGGTTGCCAACCATTCATTAAAAAAACGAGTCTTATCTGCTCATGTTGTCTTAGCAGCACTCTGCTCTGCAGAAATTTATAGACGAAATGTTTCACTGCGCAGATATGAGAATGATGATTGGTTAATTAATTACCCAATCACTTTCCACACATATCTCAAGGTGATATATAAAATTAAATAAAAATAGGTATATGATCAGCTGAATGCCTGCAGACCATGAGATTCTTAAAGGCAGAGAAACAGAGGATATTCAACACTGGCAACCCTACTACCAGGTTTTTGCCTCTGAAACAATGGTACAATGATGGCAATATCTATGGTATAATCCTATGTTATCTAGAAGAATTCACTTGTAGATGTGTGATTGACATCAAAGCATTTGATCAGAAGGAAGGGGAAGGAGTTTGCCAGTACCTGGATACACCCTTATATTTCTTCCTTTACAGGACGGACTCCTCTCCATACCATCAAGGGCTGTTCTTCAGCTTGCATAAATGTATTGACACCAAAGAAGCCTAAGACAGTGAGTGAAGTCTATACTTGCTGCTCTGATCGAAATTTTTGTAACCACTAAGGCACAGTAGTGGTGTTTCAGTGTCAGTGGAGAGCATCATAGATTCTGCTTTCTGGGTGAAATTTCAAGGGCTGGAAGCTACTGCAGGTCTCCTTTCTACGGATACCTCTTTCTCTTAAGGCCAGGTTAGATGAGATCGAATGTTTGTTTTTTTCATGCCCTCAGTATCCAAAAATACAAAATTGTAACTATTTCCAACCACAGTTCATGTTTTAAAAATAAATGCTCAGGCTATCAAAAGTGCCTATTTCCACCCACTTTAAGGAAATATTTAAATTACATGATTCTGGGGAAACAATTTTCCCCTATCTCATAATTCTAAAACCGGGGCAATCCAATGATGCTGAATTTTGGAAGATTTGGGGCAGGGAAAAGGTCCTTCTTCACACAGTGCATAATTCAATGTATGAAAGTCTCTCTCACATAATGCAAAAATGGTCACCAACTTAGATGGCCACAAACAGGGAGCAGCTGCGGAAAAGGCCTTCTCTCATGTTGCTACCCTCTGGACCTCTCATGGAGGCAGCACATGAGAAAGGGCCTCAGATGATGATTGTAGGGTCTGGGTGGTCCTTTAATTTCTCTCCTATGTCTAGCTTCCAAAGCAATTTTTTGTCAGTTTATTTCAATTGCAGATTAATATGTAAATGGTGCTGAAATGATTTATAAGTAGCATGGACCAGAAACAGTCTGATTACTCATCCCTGCATCTAGATTTGTATTGCATACATCAACCGGCAATAACTTTCTATGGTCACCATCAAGGCTGACCCTACCATTGGGCACTCTGAGGAGGCTGCCTTAGCTGGCAGATGCTGAGGGGGCAGAATAAATCCAAACTAAAATGCTGGTGAATTTTCAGTGTTTGGAAGAAGGGAATGTGGCCTCTGGGTTGACAAGGGTTCCCCATCCTTGGAAGGGGGTATCACCTTGTTCTTTTCCTCAGGTAGCAAAATGTCTTGGGTCATCTCTGGGCTCCATACTATCTCTGAACCTGGAGGTCTTCTTTAGCTGCCATGACTAACAACCATGGATAGGCCACTCCTCCATAAATTTCTCTGATCCCCCTTTGAAGCTGTATAAAGCCATCTACGTTAATGAGTTACTGAGTCATTCAACCCTGAGAGATGTCAATCTGACATTTTAATGAATGCCTACAGCTAAGGTGGTTTGATACTTATGCGTAAGCATTGGGTAGGCACTGCAACACATTTCCCCCATTGATTCCCCCACCAAGCAAACAAGCACATCTTCATACTGCAGCAGAAAGGAATGTAGGGATACCTGTTAGATCATCGCAGGGTGAAAAAAAACCATTCTGAGTTTCCAGCTGTACCAACAGATGGTACATCAAAAAAGAACATCAATGCTTGGAACAAATCCACCTCAATCCGCCTACTGTGTCCAAGTTTGTTAACAAACCAAGGGATTTGCAATAGATATGGATTGCCTTTTAAGAGGAGCTCCAGAACCTGATCCATTTCAGTGTGAATAGATTAAAAGCCATTGATAATCCCTAAACCATTAATTAATGGTGCTGGAGGAGACCCTTGAGAGTCCCATGGACTGCAAGAAGATCAAACCTATCCATTCTGAAGGAAATCAGCCCTGAGTGCTCACTGGAAGGATGGACCGTGAAGCTGAGGCTCCAATACTTTGGCCACCTCATGAGAAGAGAAGACTCCCTGGAAAAGACCCTGATGTTGGGAAAGATTGAGGGCACAAGGAGAAGGGGACGACAGAGAATGAGATGGTTGGACAGTGTTCTCGAAGCTACCAACAGTAGTTTGACCAAACTGCAGGAGGCAGTGGAAGACAGGAGTGCCTGGCATGCTCTGGTCCATGGGGTCACAAAAAGTTGGACACGCTAAACAACTAAACAACAACAACAACAAACCATTAATAGCAAATGATAGATCTAAGCACCATGAATTTGTCTAGTCTCCAGTCAAAGCCATGTAAACCGGTGAGTTATCAGCCACAATGGGTTATGATTTCAGTTGCTTTGCACTGTAGTAGCATCCAAATATTTGTCCTTGAGGGTTTCCAGGGGCAACCAACAAATGAGAGAAAGAATGAAACATTTGTGGTCCTGGTAGCTATCAAATGCAATAGGAAAATAAGGTGTTAGGAGCTTTAATTTTCATTAAGTTGGGAGTTTCTACAGGTCCAGTTTTTCCAGACAGACATGGGGCCCTTCCAGACAGGTGTTTTATTGAGGATGTATTCTGTAACATGTTATTGACACAATAATAGTACAACAGTGGTAGATTTATTCTGCTTTGTCCTGTGATGCTTCCCTGATCTTGCCACATTACTGCTGCTCAGAGGGGTTATAGTACAATAAAAGTGTGTGGTTCTGTGGGGGGGAAATAAACCAGAACTTTTGTGGTATAAAAAGTTATGGAATTTCAGCACGAGCTTATAAGATAGGAACTGATTGGAAATGAAACAGTGGGGCCACCCCAAAACTATAGCCACAGAGAGTATTGAAAGTGAGATGTATAACCAACCTGATACCATCGTTAAAGCACAATAAAAAACACATCCAAATGGATTCATAAACATTCAGCATTGTGATACCACAACATATACCTGAGTTCTCTGCACAATCAAAATCTGGGTGGTGGATGGAAGCAGTAAAAAAATGGGGGGGGGGGAGCAATGAATTGATGAAACATTTTTTTTAAATCCAGGATATGGACAAGAAAGGTTTGCTCCAAAATCCTCGCCTAAGCCTAGATAGGATAGAATGAAAATCACAATCCATGTCCCTTCTCCTGTTGCTCACCTACTCATCTGATGGTCTGTGCTCAGTATAAATTGCATGGGCACCATGACTCATACATCATACAAAGACTTCTAGGGAACCGACACTCTTGTATTGCTTCTTGGTGTTTTAGCTAAGATGACGTGTAATACCACTTGTAGGTGCCACATAATCTCTGTACAGGCAGGCAGTCAAATATGCAGACCTCTTCCCCCTTCATGCATGCACCTAATGACTCAAAAGGATAAAACGTTCTGATCACAAGGATGCGTCGGGGGTTTTTCATTCAAGCAAAACTAAAAGGTGTGTCCTCCAGAAACGAATCACAGGCTCACCTCACATCTGATCGTCAGAGGTGGAGATAAATTCAGATTCCAGCTGCACCCTCCTTGCACATAGTGTTGACGAAGATAGAAAACAGAACATGAATAGCCTTCTGTATCTCGGGTTCTGGCTGCTGCTGTCTGTTGAAATAGGTAAGTCTCTGGTGGGTAAGTTTCTGATTTTTTTTTCTAGTCTTAAATTCAGTTCTCTATATTTCTGCATCAGTCTGTGATGGTTGCTGCTGTTGTCAAAAAGCCATTGTGAAAGTTTACAGAATGTTAGCCTGCATGTATCTCAATGTACGCATACAAACTTTTGCATGATATTGTCGCTAATGTACATACATTCCCCAAAGTCTAGGACCAATTGAATCTGAGTGTGTGTGCAAAGATCAATATAGATGACTGGTTAAGTAGGTAGGTAGGTAGGTAGGTAGGTAGGTATATAGTCTCATTTTAACCAGCAAGGCTGTTGTGTGTTCACCTGCTAAATGTACAGCTGTCCTGTAGAGTAGAATGAAATGATGAAGTAAGCTGCTTAAACAGACACCCACTCAGGACCAACTTTTAGGCTTCTACGATCTGGAGAAAATTATCAAAGGGCCCTGCAGGTTTGGGATCAAGACAGGAAGTTTCCCCTCTCCTGCACCCTGTGTCTATAAGGAGTGTAGTCAATTCCCCCCATTTAGAGCAGGAGGAAGTGGAAGACACAGCTGCAGAGAAAGGGTCCTGGACAGAGATTCTGTGCTCCTCTGCCCGTTCTCTCCTCAAGGCACTTTGATATGCGTTTGGAGGTTAGTGAGTTGGAGGTTTGCTCATTAACTCTGCCGTCTTTCTTTCTTTGTGGCTTACCAAGAATGGGCTGACACTGCAAGCAAACATTTTGAAAAGCAAGGAGTGAAATGGTTCTGATGGATTGTTAACAGGTTGGGTGATTTTTGCACCTTTCACCTGTTGATCTTGGTATCTTTGCTTTTCTCTAGTTGTCAGCATCAGATGTGCTCACTGTCATTTTCAGCATCCGAAAGGTATCTGCCTTGAGTGGAAACGTCCTTGCAGATTGCACGTGGGGAAGTCTTGCTACAAACAGACCGTCTACTTTGGTATGTAATGACAGGACCACAGAATGATAGACTCATCGCATTGTAGAGGTGGGACCCTAAAAGTCATCTAGCCCAACCCCTGCAATGCAGGCAACACAGCTAAAGAATCCCAGACAGATGGCCACCCCAACGTCAGTTTAAAAACCTCCAGTGATTGAGGGTCCACCACCATCCAAGGGAGTTCATTCCACTGTCAGACAGTTCTTGGCATCAGAAAGTTCTTCCTATTGTTAAGTCAGAACCTTCTTTCTTGACATTTGAATCCATTTGGTTTGGGTCCTACCCTCTGGAGCAGCCATTTAGATCTGTAACTTAAATGCAGGGATTAAGTGGTGATGTGGTGCAGTCCTCTGAAGACAGGATGTCCTCTCTCCTAATCAGGGCTGCTGTCTGCTCAGAAGTAAAAATAGCAGCCTCCTCTATTCACGTTGGTTAATCACCCACTCTGTCTTGCACATGAAGATGAGAATGGTCACCTGCTAATGCTTGCATCCCATGTTGTTCAGGAGCACAGACTGATAAAAGTGGCAACCTTACCAACTCTCCAAGCCTGAAACAATGGTATAAAATGAGAGAGGCACTAGCTTGGTTTACTATTATCCATAGTTGTCGTGGTCCCACTAATCAATCTTCTTCTACAGGAAATACTCTTCTCTTTTCCAAGAAGGGCTGCAGCACCCAATGTGTTAATGTTCAAGAAAAGCCAGCAGAGAATACCATCACCCAAACTTTCAAATGCTGCTCTAATAGAAGTTTCTGCAATCTCTAAGTGGTGTTGAGTAGCACCAAAGCATCTGCTTTCTGAATGAAGTTTTGAGGGTTGGAAGCTTCTACAGGCCTCTTTTCCATGAATACCTCCCAATCGCAAGACCAAACTAGAGGCCATGATCCCTGATAAGGTCTCTCATCTTTTAAAAATTTGGCAAATAGTAGCTATACCAAGGAAGAAGAGGAGATGGAGATTCAGGTCTGTTGTAAGGAACGGCAAAGGGATTTAACACTTCTCCTGAACCCTATTTTCCAAAGGGCAATCAAGATCCGGCTTCCGCCTTCAGCTGCCTCATTACCAAAAACTTTGACATACACAATCATTTGATTTATTGAGCAGAATTTGTTCACTGCTCATCTGTAAAGAAAGCCTATAAGCAGTTTATGGAGAATATATAATTTAAGTTTGCCAGTGCATCAAATAAACAGCAAACGTCAAAGATATCCACCCTGCTCGTTTTCCACTTCTGGTATGAAAAATGCTAAACCATAACAATTCCAAACCACAGTACATTTTTGTTTTTAAAGCTGACAATTTCCACCCACTTTACGAAAAATTTTAGTCAGTTGTGGGGAACATTTTGTCCTTCAAAGCTTGCTAGATCACAACTCCCATCATCCCTGCCCACAGGCCATGCTTGCTGGGGTTGATGAGAATTTTAGTCCAGGAGCATCTGGAGGGCCAAAGGTTCACCTTACCTGGTTTAGATTATAAGTTGCCAGGAAAGCAATCATTTGAGAAAATAGGTTCCACAAGAAATTATTTTAAATCTACTATTCTACCTATAAGGACAAATGTTTTTGGGTTCTGCCATAGTTGATTTTTAGGGTGCTTTGCTATTTTTCTGACAGACTTTTTATATTTAACATAACCACTATTGGGAGGTAAAGCTGTAACAGGGTGTGCTGTCTTCAATAGGCAGGCTCTCAACAAAAACCAAAAAAAGTATGCCTGTCAGAAAGTCATGCCTGAAAATGACAGCGGTATCAAAATGTGGGTGTGGTGTTTTGTTTTTCAAGCAGTGAAAAGGCCTATTCCAGCACAATAGTTAGAATATTTCCTCCCATATCACCTTGCTCATGTGTGAAGATCTGCCATAGAGCCCCCCAACCTGTGGTTCCATCAATAGGTAGGGATCGGGGAGTGGGGCTCCCCATGTAAGGCCTTCGCCACAGTTTCTCATCTCTAGAATAACTTCTCTTCAGAGGTGCATCTACCCCCAACATGGCACTTTTCATCTGTTTGTGAAGATGCACCTCTTGGCTCAGACCTTGGCAAGAGAGGGTGAAAACTGGAGAAAACCACACAGTTTGAACCTGTTTTTATCATAAGCCAATTTCATGTGTTTTGGGATGCGGGTGGCACTGTGGGTTAAACCACAGAGCCTAGGACTTGCTGATCAGAAACTTGCTGGTCAGCGGTTCGAATCCCCATGACAGGGTGAGCTCCCATTGCTGGGTCCCAGCTCCTGCCAACCTAGCAGTTCGAAAGCACGTCAAAGTGCAAGTAGATAAATAGGTACCGCTCCAGTGGGAAGGTAAACGGTGTTTCCGTGCACTGCTCTGGTTCACCAGAAGCGGCTTAGTCATGCTGGCCACATGACCCAGAAGCTGTACACCGGGTCCCTCAGCCAATAAAGTGAGATGAGTGCCACAACCCCAGAGTTGGCCACGACTGCAGGGGTCCCTTTATCTTTACCTAATTTCATGCATTTTAAGGAGGTCTGGTGACTGGGAGTGGCAGCCGGGTTCATATAGCACCAGTGCTAAATAAATCTACACTGGCTCCCAGTAAGTTCCAAAGCACAATTCAAAATGTTGATGCTGACCTTTAAAGCCCTAAACGGCCTTTATACCTAAGCGGCCCATTATACCTGAAGGAGCATCTCAACCCCCATCGTTCAGCCCCGACTCTGAGGTCCAGCTCTGAGGGCCTTCTGGCAGTTCCCTCACTGCAAGAAGTGAAGTTACAGGAAACTAGAGGATCTTCTGGGCAGTGGCGCCCGCCCTGTGGAACGTCCTCCCATCAGATGTCAATGAGATAAACAACTATATAACTTTTAGAAGACATCTGAAGGCAGCCCTCTAGCAGGAAGTTTTTAATGTTTGACTTTTTTTTTTTTTTACATTGGAAGCTGCTCAGAATGGCTGTAGAAACACAGCCAGAAGGATGGGGTATAAATAAATTATTTTAAAAATGTATTTATGGTTTTTAGTTTATCCACTTGTTTTATTGTTGTACTCCCATTCTGAAACCAGTTGGTGAACTCAGATCACATCCAGCCTCTTCCTCATTACTCACAGCAAGAGCTCCAGACCTGCAGAGTCTCAAGTCTCCCTGCTCCCCACCTGACAGCAAGGTTTCGAAAGGGCTTTTCCTAAAAAATATGCCCTTGTCAAATATCTCCCTACCCCCCCCCCCTGCTGGCGGGGCTCTGCAAGGGCTTATTCCTGAAGCAGAAGCCCTTGTACATCCCCAGGCTCCCCCACATTGCAGCTGTAGGGCATTTTGCCTCAGGCACCAAAACGTCACAGGCCACCCCTGGAATTCTTGCAAGTGTTTCCATATTTCTCTAAAAAGGCAAGTCACAAAGCTTATTCATGTTTTGGCTGTTCTGTTACTTAAAAGGGGACTGAACCATCAGTCCTCCTTTTCCAAACTTCAACCACTGTTAGGAAAAAATAAATAATGCTTGCTAAAAGCCAGCATCCTAGTAGGACCTGTTCTTTTCAGTTGCCACAGGAACTGCCATTGTTGAGGGTCAGTCTTGCCTAAATTCCAGTCAGATTAAGAAAAAAAGGATGGATTCAGACTCAGGAATAATACATTGTGCACATTTTATTTCTTCTGAGCTGCGCTAAATAGACCCAACTCTTCTTTCGGTTCCTGGAAAAAGGAAAAAGGAAGTGTTAGGATTTTCTAGAACATGGTCACATGTATTTATGGATAGAGGATACTCTACAGAACCTTGTGATCTACATTGGGCTAAACACTGGTCCTTGTGCCTGGGAGGGAGTCCCTAAAGCATCCATCAAGGTTCCAAACACCAGAGGGTCTCCCAGAATCAGCTCCTCCTTCAAGGGAAAAGTGCCTATATTTGTGACTGCTGCTGCTGTCTGATCTTTGACCACAATTCAGATTCATTCATTGATTGATTGTAACTGCTGCATAATTGCCTGAGAAGATACCAAAAAAGCCCCACCATTTCTCTTCTTCTGAGCCTTTGGTCAATTCAGCAAACTATGGTGGTATTTTTGTTGTTGTTGTTGTTGTTGTTGTTGTTGTTGTTGTTGTTGTTGTTGTTGTTGTTACTGTGATACACATTTTTATGTTTTTATATTGCAAACCACTCTACAATCCTTGGATGAAGAGCAGTATAGACATTTAATAATTAAACAATAACAATAACCATTCCTTGAAACTCTTTTGGTTTCACTCACGTGCAACAGAGCAAAAAGAATCTGGAGTCCTATAGCTGAACCTAAGAACAGCCTGATGAGACAGACTAATGGCTCATCTAATTCAGAATCTAGTTCTCACAGTGGCCAACACCAGGTGCCTACAGGAAACCTGCAAGCGGAAGCTGAGCTCTAAAGCAGCCCCCCTCCTGTGGTTTCCAGCAAGTGGTACTCAGGAGCCTTTCTGCCCCCAACCATAGAGACAGAGCACAGCTATCATGGCAAGTAGCGATTGATAGCTCTGCCCTCCATTATGGTTCTGCTCCATGCCTAGAATCAGTAATGCTCCAGAATACCAATTGCTGGAAATCCACAAGGCGAGAGAGTGCTCTTCTATTTAGGTCCTGCTTGCAGGTTGGTCACAAATGGTTGCTGGACTCTAGATCAGGTTGCTGCACTAGATGGGCAACTGGCCTGATCCAAAAGGATTTTCTTATGTATACAGCCATCGAAGACCAGATAGGGGCAGGAACATATTTCCACAAGGCCAGGAGAAATGGGACACTTGTGTATTAACAAATGTTGCTATCCACCTTAGGGAAGTCCTGTAGCCACATTCTAGTTTGTCTTGTGTAGGAAAGGAAGCCCTGGGTTTGTGCATTATATCTTGAATTTATTTCTTCTCTCAACCATCATCAAGAAGGTCAACAACATTGAGGGAGGGCTGTAGCTCATTGGTGGAGCTTTTGCTGAACCATGCATAAGGTCCCAACTTCCATCTCCAGTATTTCCAGGTTGGGCTAAGAAAGATTCCTGTTCAGCACCATGGAGAGTTCCTGCCAGTCAGTGCTAGGCTAGATAGCCCAATGCTCTGACCTCGGTATATGTTCTTATGTCATTTCTACCTTACCTTCCATCAGAACTTATAATCGCAGTTGTCCCTTGTTTGCAGCCTTCCCTCCTCTGCTTCCTCTTCTCCCCTGTAGAAGAAAGTTTAAACGGCACTTTCATGAAGATCAAGATGCAAAGAAGGAGGGCAATATTTTTAGGAGCACCAATAAAGCGAGAGGGTCACTTCGAACACTGAAGGAAGTCTTAGAGTGATACTTTTGTATCCTGAAGTACCTTTGGGGCAACAGTCTTGGATCTGCTCTAGCCACTGCCAAACCCACCCAAAACATTTTACAGTGGTATCTCGGGTTACAAATGTTTCAGGTTACATACGCTTCAGGTTACAGACTCCGCTAACCCAGAAATAGTACCTTGGTTTAAGAACTTTGCTTCAGAGTGAGAACAGAAATCGTACTCCTGCAGCGCAGTGGCAGCAAGAGGCCCCATTAGCTAAAGTGGTCTTCAGGTTAAGAACAGTTTCAGGTTAAGAACGGACTTCTGGAACAAATTAAGTTCTTAACCCGAGGTACCACTGTATAGGTTTTCTGTTCATCTAGCCTGATCATCTAGCCTGGTTTAGACCAAACGTGTTGCAAGTCTGAAATGCAACAAGGGAGCATCATTACTCTGTATGAAAAAACAAATTCTAAAATACTTCAGTATAGTCATAGAGGCTAGCTTTCTATGACCAATTTTTAGGAAGGGGGAGATCTCTAAACCTAAGTGGGGAAATAACTTCTCTATACCAGTCGTGTTTTATTTTTCCAGTGCCCACTGAAGGAATTTTAAAAACAAATTCCAGCAGACATTTTAACTGAAGTTTGATTTAACGGATTTTTTCCTTTAGATTTCTTGTACACTGCTTACAGATGACTGGGGTTAAGGGATAAACAAATTATCTACATAAATAGATAAAAAGGTAAAAAATAAAGGACCCCAGGGTGGTTAAGTCTATTGTTTGTCCATAGACAGCTTTCCAGGTCATGTGGCCACCATGACTAAATTGCTTCTGGCACAATGGAACACCATGACGAAAGCCAGAGCATACGGAAAATAACATCAGGTGAAGATTCTCTAAATACATGAGTGTATGCTTACCAGAGAGTCCTCCTGAACAGGTTGTGGTGCCTCTTCCTTGGATGTGCCTGCCTGCTTGCTAGATTGGGCTTTGACAGGTTTTACAGGAGAAGCCTCCATCTCATCTGTCTTCGTTGACAGATTTTCCTTGGAAGAAGCCTCCATCTCCTCTTCTTCATTAGAGGACTCTTCCTGATCTTCATCCTCATCCAAAGGGGGACCAACTGCAAGAGGAGAGCTGGCTCATGATCACGTAGGAGGTGGTATATGAAAAGTTACCATTATTAATCAAGCCACAGGTAAACAGCCATGTTTCCTACTGACTCCCAGTACGTTTCCAAGCACAGTTCAAAGTGTTGGTGCTGACCTTTAAAGCCCTAAATGGCCTCGGTCCAGTATACCTGAAGGAGCGTCTCCACCCCCATCTATCCACCCGGACACTGAGGTCCAGCACTGAGGGCCTTCTGGCAGTTACCTCGCTGCGAGAAGCCAAGTTACAGGGAACCAGGCAGAGGGCCTTCTTGGTAGTGGCACCCACCCTGTGGAACGCCCTCCCACCAGATGTCAAAGAGAAAAACAACTACCAGACTTTTAGAAGAAATCTGAAGGCAGCCCTGTTTAGGAAAGATTTTAATGTTTAACAGACTATTGTATTTTAATATTTTGTTGGAAGCCACCCAGAGTGGCTGGGCAAAACTAGTTGCCGTGTTAAATTTTGTAGATGTAATTTATGTCTGTTTTCCTTATCTAAAATGATGGCCACAGGAAATCCTGGACGATGACTGGCACAAATGGAGCACTTGATACCCTGAAGCTATGATCCCCAGGATTATATGGGAGAAAGGGTTACTCGTGATGATTATTCTGGTAATGCAAGCGGAAGCTTTTTCGAAAGCACCAGGTTTCAGGCAGCACTTAAGCAATAGCAGTATTTTGATATGCCCAAACACATGCATGCATGAATGAGGCAGCAATAAAGATGTACGGGGGGGGGGGGCGTGATTGCAAGGGGAGAAACACTAGCCTGTCAACAGGATTTAGCCCACCTGGGCTCATGGATGACATACATAAACTCAAATTCAGATGCCTATGGGGAAACAGGATACAGGATAAGCAACTATCAAGGCATGTTTCCACCCCAAGTTACATGAAAAATAGATTTCAGGAGAGCCTTTGTCAGACAGCGTACTTGGTGCATCTCAAAATCAACCATCACATGCTTTAGACCACAGGAGGGGGGTCTAAAGGGTGCCTGGCTGGAATTGCATCCCTGAAGCAAGATAATGCCTCTTGCTTGCCTAGATAAAACGAGAAGGGTGTGTATACATGAGTAGAAACCTCTAATTTTTTGCATAGCTGGAATGCAGTCTCTATGACAAGAGGTTGGGAATAAAGCAACAATGCTTGCAATGAGTTATCTGAACCAGTCGGGAGGGACAAACAGAGGACCAGCCTGTTCTTCCTCCTCACCAATTTCTTCTCTCTTAGTAAATACCCGTTCCTTCCTTTCTGGCTTTATTCCCTTCTGGATTCTTCTCCCAATTAGTCAGTATGAGTTAGCACAGGCTACCATTAGTTTTTGGCTCTATCTTGGCCACGTGTAAAACCTATACTCAGAATGGCTTTCTTTGCCATGACTAATAAACATAAGTTTATTTATTCTTTCAACCAGCTCTCTTACCAGACTACGTATTTCCGCACTCCCCTGCGATACATTTACCAAACTCCAGCCCATGAGTCACATTTACTTTTCTCTCTGGCCTCACCCACCCTTGACATGGGGGCCCTGGAAAGGAATTCAGTCCTTGAGCTGAGAAGGATTTCCCGCCCCAGTAGACGTTACCTGATAAATATTGCCCGGCAAGGTAGACTGGCCCAGAGCCTGATTTTAGCCTGAATGTGACAGGAAGAGCCAGGTCAAGTCCCATTAAGGAAGCCTGGAGGGTACACAAGTTCATATTTTGAGACACTCACCACTACACATATCATAACATTGACATCATCAGCTATTCCATTTTGATAGATTGGCAACAAAAAACCTATTGTGATCTATGCTAGATCAGTCCTCCTCTAGTTGATGGCCTCCCCAGTCAGATCTTTGGGAGGTTCAGGCAATACATTTGAGCTGTCTGGAAATTATTTTGGCAGAGGTAATCAACACTTCTAAAAAAAAATGCATAAATAAATGGCAAAGGAAGTACTCACCATTGGCAGCACAGAAAGTTTCAAGGTTGCTATATGCACTGCAGTAGATGGCTTGCTATCTTTGGGGGGCAAGATCTCCACCATATTGAGTTCATCCCTTGCATTTTCCCCTAGGCAGACCTTTTGGCAGAAATCAAAGCCATCAAGACCTCAAAGAAATTAAGACCACTATTTCTGAAAGTAGTCTTGTATCTTTGGCATAACACCATGATAGTTCCCCCATGAGCCAACCCCAAGTACAGTGTTTTTATTTTAGCTATAATGTAGACTGCAATCAGATTCTTGCCATCAAATGGACTGCAAATAAGAAACAAGCAAAGTGAGATAATGAACTGGATGATGCTTGGCAGGGGGTTGGACTCGATGGCCCAACTCTATGATTCTATCTCTTTCCCACTGCACTTCAAGGCCTAGGCCAAATATAGGGAACCTGTGGCCCTCCAGACACTGAACTCAACCATGCCCTGGCACACGAGATATGAGGCACATGTGAACAGAGGTCGTGTAACATTACAGTTCATTTTGGTTTGACCTGGCTGCAGAAACTGTACTTTGCTGAATAAACTGGGTGGAGGGACCAGCGTCTATTGGCTTGGTCATGGGTGAGGAACCTGTGTTCCTCTAGTTATGAGCCATAAGTGGTCAGGGATGATAGGGGTTGTGGTCCAATAACTCCTGGAGGAAACCAAATTGGTACTCTGTACCAAGAACAGGCAACCTCAGGGGCCAAAGGTGTCTTTGGCCCTCAAGGCTCTCTGCAGGCCACACATTTACTGGCCCTACTCTGTGCCTTCCTCATGCAGAATGTATCCTTGAACAATGATAATGCTTCTTGCTTGCTTAGATGGAGACATGGTTGTGTGGGTAGACACCTCTGACTTTTCTGGAATGTAGCACCCTATTAAAAAGGATCCAGGGGAGATGCTTCTGTCTGGATACCCAGGTAGGGGCAAGGGGCCACAGCACTCCCCAGGTACAATCCAGTGGGGGAGTTACCCCCTTGATGTAAGTCAGGGACTCCCTCATTTCTGGTGGGCCAGAAGGCATGGGGATCTACCTAATGCTTATGCCAAACCTCTTACATCTGTTGTCATTGAAGCTGTGGCCTGATTTCACCCAAATATTGGTTGTCATGTCTCTTATTCTTGATATTGGGGAGGACCGAAGAGTAGGGGGAACGCAATGCCTCTTGCTTGCCTAGATGAAGACAGGTGTGTGGGTAGAAACCTCTGACTTTTCTGAAATGTAGCGTGTTGAACAAATGGAAGAGTCGGGTCCATAGCTCCACCCACGTTTGCCTCTAGCCTGTGACCCATGAAAGGCTGCGCACAAAGGGATGTGACCTTCAGGCTGAAGAGGCTCCCCCCCCCCCTTACCTGCTCTAAAGGTAAAGGGACCCCTGACTATTACCGGTAGGTCCAGTCGTGACCGACTCTGGGGTTGTGGCGCTCATCTCGCTTTATTGGCTGAGGGAGCCGGCGTACAGCTTCCGGGTCATGTGGCCAGCATGACTAAGCCGCTTCTGGCAAACCAGAGCAGCGCACAGAAACGCCGTTTACCTTCTCGCCAGAGCGGTACCTATTTATCTACTTGCACTTTGATGTGCTTTCGAACTGCTAGGTTGGCAGGAGCAGGGACTGAGCAACAGGAGCTCACACCATTGCAGGGATTCGAACTGTCAACCTTCTGATCGGCAAGTCCTAGGCTCTGTGGTTTAACCCACAGTGCCACCCGCTTACCTGCTCTATATACACCCAAAGTCAAACCTTCTCACACACCAGATGTGAACCAAATGCTACATACCATGGCCAGCCAACTGTTAAATATCCTTCACCGACAAGGCTAGCAAGTTACTTACTGTCCTCAGGGACAGCTGCTGCTCATATGCCTCCTCTTCTGGAATATCAAATGTGTAGCTCGGGTTCTTACCATCTAGCCGACATCCTGTGCAAAATAAAGGAGATGTCAGAAAGCCCTCACCAGCCATTGAGCAAAGGCTTCTTAGTGCACACGGAGAAGCAAAACTTCTTACCCCAAATGACACAAGTAGGCTGCTCTGACCTAGAGCTTTGAGTGGTGGCCGTGCTGTCTTCCAGTACCATTATTTACAGAGGGATAAGTCTGAGGGGGGAAAAAGGAATGTGGTAAAACCTGTACTCTTCTAACAAGGAGAGAACCTGGAACGGAACATATAGAAAAGGCAGCGTGCTTCATTTCAGCTCTGCAAATGCTCTTTTGCTTTGAGAGGTACAGTGGTTCCTCGCAAGACGAAATTAATCCGTTCCGCGAGTCTCTTCGTCTTGCGGTTTTTTCGTCTTGCGAAGCATGGCTATTAGCGGCTTAGCGGCTATTAACGGCTTAGCGGCTGTTAACGGCTTAGCGGCTTAGCGGCTTTAAGAAAAAGGAAACAATCTCGCAAGAACTCGCAAGACGTTTCATCTTGCGAAGCAAGCCCATAGGGAAATTCGTCTTGCGACGCACCTCAAAAAATGGAAAACTCTTTCGTCTAGCGAGTTTTTAGCCTTGCGAGACATTCGTCTTGCGGGGCACCACTGTAAATTGGAGGAAAGGTTACAAAACGAATACTTTTATTATCATTTTCGAAAAAGGAAATTGCATCAGCTGCAAGCGACTATTAAGAGCACTGCAGCAGGTATGGTAGGGGAGTTTCCTCTGAACCACAGGAATGGAGGAAAATCTAGCTTCTGAAAGCTGTATTGCCAGCCAATGGCTGTTTATATACCAGTGAGGAAGAGCTACATTTAATAGCTGAATATGCACTCCCCACCTTCCCAAGCACCGAGTGTGGTTTACAGTTTCTGCACCTCACAGGTAGGGAGGGGGTGGAAATTTGATTTAATTCACATTTAAAGGCAAATCTGATTTACGTTCCCCATGCGCAGTACAGTATGAGAGTCAACACAGCCTTTGAAACTTGCATGTCTCTGAATTTTGCAATGAAGTTCTCCAGCCAAGCAACGTGCACAAAAATGCATATATTAGCTAACAGTTTTACACACAAGATTAATCCCCAAGTTTAGAATTAGGCTGACATTCCAGTCTAGAGCCAAGATAGAAAGGTTCTTCATGGATAAATATTTTGGCCTTTGTTATTCACAGGTGTATATATGTGTAAGCACATACGTCAGAAAGACAGCAGACACACTGATTTAGAGACATGTTACTGATGGTATGCTCTAAACTAGAATCTGTGAGGAGGGAGTTATTTGCTAAAGGCTCCTGGTGGAAAACAGATAGAGTTAAATAATACTACCAATTTTTATTTTTATTTTTTAAAAAGAATATCGAGAATGTATAGGCTTCTTCTAGAATGGGAGGTGAAAGCTAAAGAGGTGAAAGAAGTAATAATTAAGTAGGAGAAAGATTTTGGTAAAAATATCCAACTATTGGCATGGGAAAGATTATGGAATAAAGAATAGAAATTTATGGCGTGTTATACACTAAAGGAAAATCTTTTGAAGATGTTTTACAGGTGGTATATAACTCCCAGCAAACTATCCAAAATTTATAAAACAAGATCTAATACGTGCTGGAGGTGTGGTGGGGTTGCAAAAAAAAATTTGGGATTTGAAGAATTGAAAAAAAAATGTTTAAGAAAACTTTCATAAAGAAACCAGAAGCCTTCCTCTTAGGCATTTTAGATTCAAATATTCCAAATGAAAAAAAATGAATATTTTTATATACTACAACGGCAGCAAGAATATTAATTGCCAGAAATTAGAAAGGAGAATTAGTACCAACAAAAGAGGAATTATTTGAATATCTCAAACTGGCAAAAATGACAGACAATTAGGAGACAGCCAAACCAAAAGTTCAAAAAGGAGTGGGAAATTCATAAAGATTTTTAAAAAACAAAAACAAAACAGTGCCCTCAAGTTAAAACCTGGGCATGCTTTCTTCACAAACTACAATATGGGTTATTAGTATTCAGATAACAGAAGAAATGGCAAAATGGTTAAGGAAGCAGTTAATTAAACAGGTAAGACAGACCCGCTTTGAGAAAGACGGAAGTCTATTGGGGAAGATAAGGAACTGGGAATTAAGAACATGGTGGCATAAGTTCTTTTGTAAGAACATATGGATTTATTGATGTTTTTTGGGGGGGGTTGTTATTTTATCATTTTTGTAAAAAAAAAATTGTGTTTGTTAAGCAAGAAAACTAACAAACATATAAAAAAAACAAGTCAAGTCAAGGTAAAACACAAGAGCAACTCTTTGAGAAGGAGACTAGCTAGGGAATCTTACACAAGAGGGGAAGATTAAGTAGGCAGAAGTATTTTTACTGGGATTTCTTCCTTGCTTTAAGCTTTCGTTGGCAGCAGTAAGAACAGCATTTCTTAAATTTTGCCAATAGCGAGGAAATAGGGGGAACAGGAACTCATTGCAATCAAGTAATATCAAGTTTTGCATTCATAGATAGAGAATTGCAAGTTGTTATTTCCCTTCCATGGTGGAGTTGGGACATACAACCTGCTGTATTACAATGAGAAGGCTAAAGAGTTTAGCTTTGTTTGTGTCTACATGCACCGGCAATTAGTGGTGCCAATGTTGGTTTAGAAGTCACCTACCAGAAACAAGCCTTTGTAACAGCAAAATGGCTGATCTCAGAGCACAGACAACAAATCTATTACCCTCTGCTCCAAGTCAGCTAATTCTAGCTATCTCCAGCCTTCCAAGTTAATTCTTAAAAACTGATTCTAAGCTGTTCTTCCTATCTGTTTCAATGTTAGATTCCAAAGGTTTCAAAAAGGTCACAGCTTTCAAATCACTTTACCATACTTTTGTTTGAACATCTTAATTACATTGAATAGGCACCCAACAATGTTTTCTCAAGCAGAACACAGTTCAACAAATCTTCAAATGTATGGCTAGCTTTACAGATTCAAGGTTTTATAGACAATGCATTCTACATTCGGTTATGACTTGTTTCTTTTACTAATCTTTCCAACTGTGACTAAGTTCTAGATATTGCCAAAGCTTGTCAATTGGAGAAATGTTAAACAGAACTCCAATTCTCCACATTCCCCAATTACAGGCCCAGCTCCTCACTTACTGTACTTTTTCTTGGCAAGCTGTGGTTGGGTACAATCCTGCAACTCACTCCTGTTTACTACAACATCATAATTGCAAGAGTGCCCTGTTTAAAAAATATTAAGCGCATCAGAAGACTTTGAAACAAGCCTCTTTCATCTTCACTACTACTATTCAGATGAAGCAACAGGGTTTTTTTTTTATCCTTCTTACAGCCCTGTGAAATAAGGATTAAAGAGCACCTTTCCAAGGCACAGGCAATGCCCCTAAGCCTTTAATAAGAAATACTACAAAAATGAAGTTTCCAAAGCAAATAATAATATAGCTGAAATGCCCTCTAAGTTACCACAGAATAAGCATACTAGCCCAACATATAAAATAACCATTCAAGTTACAGCTTTTCCTACCACTTTTAGGTCCCTGAAGGAGTCAGTGCCGCTTACAAAAACTGTAACTCAGCAGCCTCCTAAGCCTCCAGAGACCATTTATATAGAGAGATAAGGTGCTTAGCTTCAGCTTGGGCCAATGAACTTAGCCCTGAAACAAGATGCAAACATTTTATCTTAAAGAGACCCAACCCTTGGGTGCCCCAGTGTGCGAGACTGCATCTATCTCCAAAATTGAGCAGTGCACAAAAGGATGAAACAGGCATGATCACTTCCAGTTCTTTAATTAAGGAGCAAGCCTTTAAAATCCATGTAATGCAATCATCTGGTTAGTAAGTACATTACTAGCATGGTCTTAGTGAAACTGAAGGCAGGGTTTCTGCCCCTGTAATAGTTGTGATGGTGTAACTTGCCTCCGACTACCCTACATGCGACTGAAGGCTACTGCTTTTTTCGCATTCACTCTTGCATTAGATCACAGTAACTGCCCTATCGTTTAAGCCTGTGGCTGTACATTAAAATATAACGTTGCTGCCAGGTAGCCTGTTTATTGAGCACTCATCCTTATTCATTTGCATAAAGATCTTGGGAGGTTAGAGAACATCACTCTGTTGAAGTCAGCTGTTTCTGATTTGTTTACCATGAGTTTTTATGCAGTCGTAGCAAACACTTTTTATCCTGCACTTTCAAGTGCATTTTCCAATAACTTTTCTTACTGTAAAAAGTTCAGGTTTCTCTCTTCTTCTTCTTTTGAAGGGGTGATGGGTTTGCTGTGAATCCCACCCCAAAATAGTGGTGTGTACCTTTAAGAGGGGATTTCAGCAAGGAATAGCTTGTCCTATCCAAGGGCTGTAGGGGAAGAGATGCAAAGGGCTTCTGATTTTTCAAATAATTATATAGGAGAGGTCCTAAAGAGAGCCCTGTTGGATCCATCTAGTCCAATATCCTATTTTCACAGAAGGACCCAAGTACAAAAGCACTCTCTCTACCTCTGATTCTCAGTGACTCACAGTCAGAGGCATACTCGATCCAAAAATAGAGACAGAAAATAGCCAAGGTTATTTATGTATGCTACTGCTGCGGCCCGTGTTTTGTTAGCCCAAAAATGGAAAGCGAGCGAGGTCCCAACCAAAGAAGATTGGCAACTTAAGTTGACAGAATATGCACAACTTGCAGACTTAACATAAGAATAAGAGAAGAAGAAACAACTTTTAAAGAAGACTGGAAAACGTTTATTGAATATATGGGAAATAATTGTGTACAGCTGAAAACGCTGGCAGCATTAATATACATTCAGCAATGTAAATAAGTTTTGATGGATGCAATAATGGAATACTGACTGATACAGTTTTTGTAAAATATGCAGAGATTTATTATATGTAAAATGAAGCATGGAAAGAGAAGAAGAGAAGTCATTGATATCTTAAGGGTGTAAAATGAGTATTTTAAATTGTAAAACACAATGAATATATATATATTCTCTTTCAATGGTACACACACACACACACACACACACACACACACACACACGAGAGAAAATAGCCAACATGACTTGTGACCATGGATAATCTTATTCTCCACGAAATTGTCTCATCTTCTTTTAAAGCCATCCAAGTTGGTGTCCATCACTACATTTCCATATGATGTGGACTGAATCTCTAGCCCTCCAGATGTTGTTAGACATTAGTCATGTGGCTGAGGCTGGTGGAGCTGGAGTCCAGAAACATCTGGAGGGCTACAGGTTCCCCATCCCTGGAGTAGGTCCAGATTTTCCAAGGAACTAGATAAGGAATAAACAAATATCCCTTGTAAAGGCCTTATTGCTTCAAATATTCTTGCCAAGAGGAGGAAACTTTGCCCTCCCTCAACCAATCCTTTTTGAGGGTACAAGCATTTCCTTCCTTTTCCAATCCACCGCTGCTCTGAGGGTGAGAGGAACCGAACCTGACAGGATTCTCTCTTTTGTGTAGTTCTTAAAATACTGGAGAAACAAACTCATGTTGTGAATTTGGTGAACTTAGGGGACGCAGGTGGCGCTGTGGGTTAAAGCCTCAGCGCCTAGGACTTGCCGATCGAAAGGTCGGCGGTTCGAATCCCTGCGGCGGGGTGCGCTCCCGCTGCTCGGTCCCAGCACCTGCCAACCTAGCAGTTCGAAAGCACCTCCGGGTGCAAGTAGATAAATAGGGACCGCTTACCAGCGGGAAGGTAAACGGCGTTTCCGTGTGCGGCTCTGGCTTGCCAGAGCAGCGATGTCACGCTGGCCACGTGACCCGGAAGTGTCTCCGGACAGCGCTGGCCCCTGGCCTCTTAAGTGAGATGGGCGCACAACCCCAGAGTCTGTCAAGACTGGCCCGTACGGGCAGGGGTACCTTTACCTTTACCTTTTAAGGGAAGCGAGGGTCACTTCCAGATGATCTGTTTGGTGTGCTTCCTCCTGCTTCATTCACACCAAAGTTTGCAGAGTTTTATACAATGGGACTGTTTATCAAGCATTCATTCTGTGAACAAATGAAATAGGATGCGGCATTATTGCACACTTTCCCCTGCAATTTCCACCCATTGTCCTTACTACAAAGGTTTCATTTTTAGGGGGAAGCAGGCTAGTCACCCAACAGGACCAAATTCACTTCTCTTATGTAATCTGAATTTGCTGGTATGGTGGCGCTCTGGTCTAAACCACTGAGCCTAGGGCTTGCCGATCGGAAGGTTGGCGGTTCGAATCCCCGCGACGGGGTGAGCTCCCGCTGCTCAGTCCCTGCTCCTGCCAACCTAGCAGTTCGAAAGCACGTCAAAGTGCAAGTAGATAAAGAGGTACCACTCCAGCAGGAAGGTAAATGGCATTTCCGTGCGCTGCTCTGGTTTCGCCAGAAGCGGCTTAGTCATGCTGGCTACATGACCCAGAAAAACTTTCTGCAGACAAATGTCAGCTCCCTCAGCCAATAAAGCGAGATGAGTGCCGTAACCACAGAGTCGTTCACAACTGGACATAACTGTCAGGAGTCCTTTACCTTTAATAATAATAATAATAATAATAATAATAATAATAATAATAAATAAATAAATAAATACCAGCATACAAGTGACTGAGGTATAATGCACCCATGTCTGCAGATGCTAGATTCTACAAAACAGCTGTAAAATGTTCGGATGGGGAGGGTAATTTCCCAATAAGAAGTGGTACAATGTCTCTCCCCCAGCTTCAAATCTCTCATCCCTGTTGTCATTCCACATCTCCATCTCCACCTCTAGAGCTATTTGGTTTTCCCACTGAATGCCTGCTCATCTGGCAGCTGTTAAAGAGCCCTACAAAGGAAAAAAAATAAAAGGCAGCCACCCTACAACTAAGATAGCAAGATGCTGTATAAGAAAGAGATCAGGTTCCTGCACCTTTAATTGTAGTGCAGAAAATGGGATTTCAGCAGGTGTAGCATGTCATGCAAGCTACACCTGCTGAAATTTTCTCTTAAAGGTGCAGGAACCCTCTCCTGTGTTTGGTTTTGCAGCTGCCCCTTGCTTGTGGGCTTCCCATAAGAATCTGGCTGACCATTCTAAGAGCAGAACTCTGAACTATAGGAGCCTTGTGGCCTGATCCAGCAGCACTTTTCTTATGTTTGAAGAGAAAGGAGTCAACACATGCCTATCTCTCCGCCTAGTCTTATTCACTGGTTTGTTATAAGGATAAAGTAACAGGGCAGGCACCATGTAAACTCTCTTCGGTTCCATGGTGGGGAAATATATGTGCTCAGGATTGCAGTCTTAGTCTCAGTTAAGTGTGTGGTTTACCACCTTATGAAAGGCCTCCAGGCAGATTTCTGAAAGTTTATTGATAAAAGGAACTACATTGGGAAATTATTCACGATGGGGTGCCAATGGGATACGTATCTGTTTGGACACTTTGTCAGTTTGCATTTTTTGGTGCAGAAGGTATTGATCTGCTGTACAGATATATTTTCTATTCTAATAGATTCAAGAGGGTTCTGAAAGCTTCTCTGTGTGATACAAACTGGTAGTTTCTAGTTAACAAGCAAGCTTCTATTCTGCTTGAAAACAAGCAGAAGGTTCCTGATGTTTTGACTATTCCTTCAGAGAAGCTGAGTACAGCTGGTTTAAAACTGATTCTGTTATCTCTTTCACTCAAGGTCATGCTAACTATAATAATAGGCCAGAAGGAGCCTGGGTTTCACTTTCTGTCTCTTTTTCCTTCTGGTGTGGTGTTCTGTACATAGTACGTTTAAGTGTTAAGGTTTTAGTCTTATAGTACGTTTAAGTTAAGTCTGCTGCAACTGGATTTCTTGTGGACTGTGCCAATCCTGAAGATGTATGGATTTGTGACCATTAAGTACATTTGCCTTCGGTAGTGAAAAGCTCTGCTGGATGAAGCTAATTGACTCTGGTCTATTTTTGGGGAATCCTGCAATGTGTTTATGTTTTTACTCTGCTAAGTATACGTCTGAGTCAGCTCTGGATCATTATGAGCAGAAATCATGACACATCTTCTCCATCATCTCTCACAAACACACCTGGCCTCCAATATGCTGCTGCTTCTGATAGCAAAGAACGCGGGAGAAGGGAGAAAGGCATGCACTGTGATAGATGATGGCAGCTGCAGATTGGGCATGTAGGGTGACAAAAGAAGCAGGAAAAGAATGTTGCTGTGCCAGAATCTTTATTTCAATTTGTCAAAAAGGTTCTCTTGACCTCCAAGGAGTGAGGTGGGAAGGCTCCAATTTTTCTCCTTCATTTTTGCTGCACTTCAGAATTTCTTTAGAATTTTGGTGAAAGCAGGGCTTGTGTGATAGCCAAAGATGTGGTTCATGTTTCTTATGTTTCTTCTTTACAGTATGCATTTCTCTGCAGACTCCCTGGCTGCCTGTGATTTCTGGAAAGAGGAATCTTGTGATGTCTTCCCCAGGGCTTTGACTAAAGCATGGCAACCCAAGAAAGCTGCAGAGTGCAAGCCACAAGTGAGATGATTTGCACAATGAAGGAAAGGACACCCACAAAACACCCCTTGGCCACCTCAAATCTAAAGCAAGTGCTGTTAATTTGGCAATCCAGCCAAGACCAGTACACACCATGCAAAAATCCTAATACTCAGTGGATCCCTCAATAAAGGCTTCCATTTTGGGGATCGCAAATTCATTAAGTTGTAGGAAGCAATGAGTAGGAATAAATGGACAGTTCTCAGAATGAAGACATGTATAAAGTGAAGCCCCACAAGGATCAGTATTGGGTCCTGTGCTCTTTAACTTGCTCATAAATGAACTAGAGTTAGGAGCGAGCAGTGATGTGGCCAAGTTTGCTGATGATACTAAATTGTCAGGGGTCATAAAAACAAAAAGAGCTCCAAAAGAACCTCTTCAAACTGAGAATTTATATGTGGCTGCTCTGCTGTCTGCATTACTGTAAATGTTCCGTAACTGATGAGTATGCCTAGATTAACAAAAACCCTGCATCCCCCTCATGGGACTATTACCAGGATATTTTCTCTCTCCTTGCTCATTTTCAAGGCGTTTTCTTTTCTTGTTAACTGATGAAGTGGTGGTGGAGAATGCAGGAGAAATTTATTGGCACATCATGAGCAAGAGCATGTTGCTCCTGACCTCTTGGTGCTGAAGGCTTTTGTTCTCCTAAGATCACCTCCACTCTCCATCCAAAACTACATGTTGCAATAATCTGTGGAACAGCAAATGATTTCGTGCCATGTGTAGGGACCATATAATCTGTAACCTTCACATTGCTGGAGGCAACCAACCACAGTAGCGATCAAGGTTTTTGCTGAAAAGGGAAAAAGAAACTGATCATTGCATTGGCTGGAAAGAGAGTTGCAAAATAGTCATTTCTCTCTGATCTTTCTGAATAATATGAGGTCTCACTGAAAAGGAATGTGCCTTTCACTCTTGAATCCTGTCTCTCTCTCAATGATTTAAATCAGGTATGGGGAACCTTTGGGCCTCCAGATGTTGTTGAACTATAGTTCCCTTCAGCCCTAACAGCTCTCTTCCTCTTCCCAATTCTGCCAAGACTCACAGGCTTGAAGGTCAGTAGGTCTGAAAGGAAGGGATGTGACAGTAAATTTGCTGGCCTCTCTCATCTCTATGCTCCTTAGCCGCTGATATCAAGAGCCACCAGTGATTAATAAGGGCCCACTCTACCTCTTGAACTATTTTTCTACTGCCATGGTGTTATTGAAACTTCCCACAATCTCCCAATGTAGCCATGCTAGACGTTTTATGGAAAATGGAAATGGCAGCCGCCAGACTTTCCCTTTGAGCAGCTTAGTACTTATAGGGTTGCTGCTGCCTCTACCCAGTAAACCTGCTATGGGGCCTTACTGATGCAGGAGAGGACAGAATGGTGGGTTGTTTAAGACAGTCTGCTTAATGAGGATTCATCCTTATTGATTTGCACCAAGTTTGCAGGGGGGTGGGGCTGTTTATTGAGTATTACAGTGGTGCCCCGCAAGACGAACGCCTCACAAGACGGAAAACCCGCTAGACGAAAGGGTTTTCCGTTTTGGAGGCGCTTCGCAAAACGAATTTTCCTATGGGCTTGCTTCGCAAGACGAAAATGTCTTGCGAGTTCCTGCGGGTTTTTTCCCCTTTTCCCCCCCTTTTCCTATGCCGCTAAGCCGCTTATCAGCTGATCCGCTGATAAGCCGCTTAACAGCTGATCGCTAAAAGCCGCTAAACCGCTAATAGCGCTAATCCGCTAAGCTGTCAATGGGCTTGCTTCGCAAGACAAAAAAACTGCTATACGAAGAGCCTCACGGAACGGATTAATTTCGTCTTGTGAGGCACCACTGTATTATTATTTATTACTATTAGAATTAGAATTTCTATACTGCCCTATACCTGGAGGTCTCAGGGTGGTTCACATAAAAAGATCACAGTATATAAATTAAAATTAAAAGCAATAACCCAATAATAAACCCCCCCCCCCAAAAAAGAGCCACATTTTGAAAGGGTATGGGATGTTGATCAGGTCAACCAAAGACCTGGATAAAAAGGAATGTTTTTGCCTGGCGCCTAAAGGTGTATAATGAAGGCGCCAGGCGAACTTCCCTGGGGAGAGCATTCCACAGATGGGGAGCCACTGCAGAGAAGGCCCCGTTCTCATGTTGCCACCCTCCGGACCTCTCGAGGAGGCGGCATACGAAGGAGGGCCCCAGAAGGTGATCTCAGGGTTTGGATAGGTTCATATGGAAAGAGGCAGTCCTTGATGTATTGCAGTCCTGAGCCGTTTAAGGCTTTATAGGTCAAAACCAGCTCTTTGAATTGGGCCCGTAGCTAGTGCAATCGGACCAGGATCAGTGTAATATGCTCAAACCGTCTGAATTCTGCACTAGCTGAAGTTTCCGAACCATCTTCAGAGGCAGCCCTACGTCTAATGCATTGCAGTAATCTAACCATGAGGTTACCAGAGCATAGATAACAGTAGTTGTCATTCTGATTAGTTTGTGGGGAGGTTATCTGACATCAAGCAGTTGTTCTCCCACACCTTCCAATGCATTTTCTTGCTACTTTCCTTGCTGCAAAGGAAAATCTCTTTCATTATTATTTTTGGGAAGTAAGTTTATTGCACAAGACCAGTAGCGGGGAATCTCTGGCCTTCTCCCCAGGGCACAAACCTTTCTGAGCCCCATTGCCTCACCAACCCTGCTTTGAACCTTCTTTGATGGGTTTTTTCTGGCTGGAATATATCCTTGAACTCTGAGAATGCTTGTTGCTTATCTAGATGGAGCCTAGAGAGGGATGTCTACTGGACTAAGGTCAAATTTGCATTTGTTGCACTGCCTACTTTTGCCACTGGGTGTGGCCTAGATGGGACCGTGGCCTTCCAGTTGAAAAACATTCCCCATCTCTACACAAGAGTATCAAATCCACTTTAACTGTGTTACCTAAATTCACTGGTAGGCAATTGCATCCGACCTGCAAAATATTTGCAGCCTGGAAGCAACCACAATGTTTTTAGAACTGTGAGGTCAATCTGGAAGACCCTCCACTGCATTGAACCCAAATATATGATTCTTCGTCCACTTACAAATATATAGGTTTAATGTATAGCAGGCTGCTTCACCACCAGCCCAGCACAATTCCTTTTTTGCTGGACAATGCCCAGTTTTTCGTGGCTTTCTACATTGGAAACACCAGGTGGCATTTGCTGTAGAAGAGGAGAAGAAAGAAGGGGGGAGAGTTTGTAATAGGAACATACATTGGCCTAAATGCAAATTTGCTTTACAAATGCTTCTAGTTCTGAGATATATAGATAGATAGATAGATAGATAGATAGATAGATAGATAGATAGATATGATTTTAAAAATTAGATACATGGCAGCAATTTAGGTCTCGTGTAGGAGAATATTTTAAACTGGCAGACTCATTCAGGATCAAATTATATT
This sequence comes from Podarcis cretensis, assembly GCF_951804945.1. Classification (NCBI taxonomy): domain Eukaryota; kingdom Metazoa; phylum Chordata; class Lepidosauria; order Squamata; family Lacertidae; genus Podarcis; species Podarcis cretensis. Next base: position 32,349,693 of record NC_137185.1, on the reverse strand, counting down.
TTACTTTTAATGCAAATACTCCTGGGGAGCAAGAAATGTTAATTCAATATGTGAGGTATGTGGGGGGTTTTCAGCAAGTCTGTTGTCCATGAGAAAGGGAAGTTTAGTTGGCCAAAATCTCCCCATAATACAATTCCCAGATTGTGGAATGACACCCCCCCCCCCCGCCAAGTGTGTATCATGCCATTATTGTATATTTTTGACAATTCACCAAGAGTCAAAACTAGGTGTCTGTGGACCTGTCCTGTCCAGTCCACCCCAGTTCTGCCTGGAGAAGGGACTAAGTCTATCCTGTCCCAGTTTCTGTGTGGGTTTTAAAGAGGAAATCCTTAAAAGTGCATGCAGAAATATAAATTTTAAAAATAAAAGTGAGCATGACTTGGTTTGAGGGCTACACTGCTACCGCTGCTGGTAATATTTTCCCAATTTCCTTTTTAAATTTCCATAACAGCCATCCCCAGGCTGGTGTGGTCTGTGTGTGAAACTGCTTGCTACTTCATTCTTTGATTACAGTAGAGCAAGTCCCACTAGGAGAAACAGACATTCCATCATGCTCAGAAAGAATTATATGAAAAAAATCATCTGGCAGATTCCAGCTTTTACATCAGCTAGCCATATCTTTCCCATACAGTTACCTCTGAGAGCAGCAGAATAAATAAGCCCATAAAATCCTAGAATCTTAGAGTTGGAAGGGACCCCGAGGGTCATCTAGTCCAACCCCCTGCACTGCAGGAATCTCAGCTAAAACATCCATGATAAATGGCAATCCAACCTCTGCTTAAAAACCTCCAAGGAAGAAGAGTCCACAACATCCCAAGGGAGTCCCTTCCACTGCTGAACAGCTCTTACTGTCAGAAAGTTTTTCTGAATGTTTAGTTGGAATCTCTTGGAATGTTTAGTTGGAATCTCTTGGAAGCTATTGCTTCGAGTCCAACCCTCAAGAGCAAGAGAAAACAAGCAGGCTCCCTCTTGCATGTGACATGGACTAAGATATTTTAAGATGGCTGATTGTAAAACAAAAAACAAAAAACCAGTCCACAGAGAAGTACCAATTTTAAAGGGTAGATTTTTTTTTTGGTCTATCTTCACACTTGACACTAAACAGGCTTTAGGATTGCTGCATGCTATTTGTGCTTGCATGTGCATTAACAGAAGTCAGAAATCAAAAACATTTTTTAATTTAAAGAAATATTTTTAATTAAAAAAATATTTTAAAGTGTTTTATTAAAGGTAAAGGTAAAGGTACCCCTGCCCGTACGGGCCAGTCTTGACAGACTCTAGGGTTGTGTGCTCATCTCACTCTATAGGCCGGGAGCCAGCGCTGTCCGCAGACACTTCCGGGTCACGTGGCCAGCGTGACAAGCTGCATCTGGAGAGCCAGCGCAGCACACGGAACGCCGTTTACCTTCCCACTAGTAAGCGGTCCCTATTTATCTACTTGCACCCGGGGGTGCTTTCGAACTGCTAGGTTGGCAGGCGCTGGGACCGAGCGACGGGAGCGCACCCTGCCGCGGGGATTCGAACCGCCAACCTTTCGATCGGCAAGTCCTAGGCGCTGAAGCTTTTACCCACAGCGCCACCCGCGTCCCTAAAGTGTTTTATTAGCAATATGCAAAAACTCTTGCATGTGAAAAATGCAGTAGCTCTTACTGATTTACAAAATGTGAAAAGCTTGACTTGAGATTTGAAGCTCTTTCAGCTCAGTTTTCCTTTAGGGACTTACCAGTGCCAAAGCAGAGAAGAATCCATATCCCAAAAGCTGGAAGCCATTTCATCTTCAGCTGTTTTCAGTGTTGAGGAAGTCCTACTAGCTGGGTCATGTGAATGGCCCCTGTTAATGTGGGACAGGGTGGGGACACACAAATAGGATAGCAGAGGAAGCTTAGTGAAACAAACAAACAAACAAACAAACAAACCCTCCACTAAGCAGTTTGTGGGGCAATCAGTCCTCAACTGGGCTGAGGATGATATTCAGGCAGTGCAATGTGCATCCTCCAAGCTGTGAGGCTGATGAACTGCAGAGTTCTCCTGTGTCCACTATGCCTTCTTTTTCAGCACCCTCTTACTGAATCTCTGGAAAAGCTCTAAACCGAGAGTGCGGAAATGTACCACTGATTTGAAATAAGCTGGAATAAGAATTAGGTGTGCTAACAGACTCCCTGTTCTCAACCTCCTCCTCCCCTACCAAGCACAGTGTAATGGGCACACAGCATAATGTCACCCCAAAGATCACACTGAGCCTAGTACACAAGAATGTAGAAAACGATAACATCAATGCGCAGGAGCAGAAGAACATCATGGACCGGAGTTCACCCACCAAGGCCACTTTTCTGAAAACACAGGCAGTCGAATGATGTCTCTTGTGAGCACAAGAACCCAACTTCAGCAGGAGAGAGGCAACTTGTGCACTCAACCCCCAAAATAGATCCCTTTGCTGGAACCATAAGCTCATGTGCATTTGCAATGTGAGTGTATACAGCGCATTTGCAATGTGACTGCAATGCCTTTGGACAGGTCAATCCCCTTGCTGCCAACTTATTTATTGCCATTAGCTAGGTATTGTCATTCAATAGGGCATTTTTTTTTGTCAAGAGCAATTCACCGCGAAGTTGTTACAGTAAGTCGCCGGACGACTTGGCGCAGCCCTGAACAGATGCTGGTTTGACAACAGCCATGTTCACCTCCCCGAGAGATGCTAAACATTGCAGCAAGCTGTCTCCCTAGCTGGTTTGGGGGTTGCCCCTGGTTCTGGGGCAGGTGAAATAAATGCTTGACGTTGCTGTAGTTCAGTGAACTGTATGTCAGTAGTAGAGCACATGCTTTACATTCAGATTCTTCGTCCACTTAACATGTCCAGGTGGAACTGGGAGTGCCTGCCATCTGACACTCTGGAGAGCCACTGTCAATCAGGGCAGACAGTTCTGAGTGAGGTTGACCAATGTTCAGCAGAAAGCTGCTTCCTGTGTGCCCAATGAGGGATCCTTGAAAGGGCATCTAGACTAAACTCCCCCAAACTTACACCAATACATAATTGCATATTAGGGTAAATGGAGAGCCATTCAGCGTTCCTCCCTCTCCTTTCATGACAGGTGGTTTCCATGAAGCAGGAGAATATCAGGTGGGGGTGCATTCAATTTTATGAGATGGCAAATGTGGCTCTCTCCCCTTTCCTTTATTCTCTAAATTTTTAAACAAGCTAAGCCGCCCCTCCAAGAGGTAGATAGGTATCTGCTGAGCAAATGGGGCTTTTCATCAAAGGTGGTGGCAGAAAAGTTTACACAACATTTGATGCAATGATCCATCAGTTAAGATAATACGGTGTTGAAAGCAAACCAAAACCCCAGGTAAAAACAGAAAATCAATAAATAGGCATAGTACAACTGACTTAAAATGACCGCCAAAATAGAAAGGTCTTCATCAAGCGCCTGAAGTTCAGCATGGAGAGAGTCTGTCTGATCTCAGCCACAAGGGAGTTCCACAGTTCTGAACACACAGAACCATAGAATTGTAGAGTTGGAAGGGACCCCGAGGGTCATCTAGTCCAACCCGCAGCAGTGCAGGAATCTCAACTAAAGTATCCATGATAGATGACTAACTGACCTCTGCTTAAAAAATTCCAGTGAAGGAAGACTCCTGGTGGATGCAAGCTGTGCATCCAAGTCATGGGGGAACCACTAGGAGAGCCTATCACAAAGACCGCAGTGATTGGTCAGGGATATAAAGTAAGTACCTTCCAAAATTCCAGAGATGTTCACCTTGCTCGAACTTTCATCTCCCCACTAACTGTATGGAGCACCAACACTCATCCACTGTTGACAAAACAAACAAACTCTAGGCTGAAATAGTTGATCCAGCCGTATAATATAGGCTGCAGAGAACTGGGAAGTTATCCCCTTTTGTGGTCCAAACCTTACTGGGGGAATAATATTGTAGATGAGCTAACTGATAGGAACTTTATGAAATTATTCACACAGAAAGATACCCGTACAAAGTTTTGGTGCTTCAGAAAAGTTTGATTGGTTTTAATCAAAGCAATTTATTTCCAGAGAAGTAAGCAAGTTAATGGAAACTTCGCATGACACACAGTCAGGTGTATCTTTCCCCACAATGTTTTCTGTATTTATTTATTTTAATGTATGTACAAAGTCCCCTCTGAAGCAATTAATTCAGTCAAATGAATTCAATTTCAAAGAGGGGCAGTAGAGGGGTAGCACAATCCCTCCCCACCACACAAAGCTGTCCTTTCTTCTCAGCTTCCTGTCCTCAAGGCCTTGGTCACAAAAGGAGGGTAAGATGTTGGCCCTGAAGGCATCTCAAGAACTGGACCTTAAAACTAGTCCCTAGAACAGGATCCAAGACCAATAAGGTGTGTGTGTGTGTGTGACTTGACCCCCAATATCTGTTTGGTTCTTGACAGCAAAGCATATGGAAGGAGACATGCATGATGGCTGATGATGGCAGCTGCAGACTGTGCTTGCAGAGAGACAAGAGAGGACGGGAAAGAACATCGCTGTGCTGAAATGTGTCCTCCAATTTATCAAAAGAGTGACAAGCATCTTGATGTTGAGGCACTTTCTGTCCTAGGCTCCGCTCCACTGCCTATGCAAGCTTAGGAATTGCAGTACTCAGTGGGACAGCATATGACCTCCTCCAGTATTAAACCATGTGTCACTGAATGTGAATTCCTACAGTCCTGGGTACAACCCACCACAGAACCAATCTTTGTATTCCCTAGAAGCCAAAAGAGAGAGAATGTAAGAGACCTTGTACAAAGCATGAAACACTCATTACCCTCTGCTCTGTTATCACTGATCTCTCTTGAGGCTTAAACGGCCTCGGTCCTGTATACCTGAAGGAGCGTCTCCACCCCCATCGTTCAGCCCGGACCCTGAGATCCAGCGCCGAGGGCCTTCTGGTGGTTCCTTCATTGCAAGAAGTAAGGTTACAGGGAACCAGGCAGAGGGCCTTCTCGGTAGTGGCACCCGCCCTGTGGAACGCCCTCCCAGCAGATGTCAAGGCAATAAATAACTATTTTACTTTTAAAAGACAACTGAAGGCAGCCCTCTTTAGGGAAGTTTTTAATGTCTAATGCTGTGTTGTTTTTAATATTCAGTTGGAAGCCGCCCAGAGTGGCTGGGGAAACCCAGCCAGATGGGTGGGGTATAAATAATATATTATTATTATTATTATTATTATTATTATTATTATTATTATTATTATTATTGATACCCTGAGATCTCAAATGTCAATGAGCAAACTATATTTTGTATCTATGATCAGTCACAGGGGCCTTATAGGCTTCCTCAACAAAATGAATACTGTTTCTTTGCTCAATGAAACAAGCTCACAAATAATGACATTTTTTTTACAAAAATGGGAAAGGGGAAATTTCTGAGAAGTCCCCATTATCAAGGAAGTACAGTAGATGTGTCCCCACCCCATGAGTCTTACAGAATGAAGAATGGGGAGAGGACACAAAATAGATAGATGAATATAGTCCCAATTTCGGGGGTTCCCAAAATTCCATCCACTCTGAGCATCAGGTCACACTTTTGGGTGACCAAATCGCCATTCAGTAGATGCCAGCACACACAAACAAGTTCAGTTAATGTGCATGAAGATAGGGGAGAAAGGTGACACTTGCTAAGCATGCCTTCTCTGTTTTGACTACTGGCCATGCCTCCCTGGTGGCCACAATCCATCATTAATCTGAAGGAGGACCTACTCTGAAAGGGTTCCCCCTTGCATAGAAGAACCTACTGCATGGCCACTAGGGGGCCATGGCCTGTGGGTGCACTGATGCTGATGCGCCATGGCTAAAGGGTACATTCCCATTGCCTCCACATGCATTCATTGACCATGTGAGTTGGATCTTCTGAGCAGGTATAGTACCTAGGGTGAGGTCAAGCAGGTAGAAACGGGTTGGGTGGCTTCGCCAAGAGCAAGGAGCAGATGTAGGGCCCAATTCAAATGGGCTTTCCTTCCTCCTCTATAAGTGAAGAGGCACCATTCATCCATACGTGAAAAACAATCATTTTAGGGCAGTGTAACATTGAAAGGGAAAGCTGCTTGAAGGCCATCAGTACTGGCACAGTCTCCTGGGGAAGAGACACAGCTCGGCATCTTCAAGAGCCAGCAGAATGCCAATACGGGTGGATGCCCTTGCATTTCATCAGGGAGAACATTGTACAGCCAGTGAAAACAAACCCTCTGAAGGTGGAGATAACGTCTGAGGCATGACCTGCTACTATACATCCTTCAGAATCGGTGGAGCTGCTCAGAGTAAGGGCATTTTCACCAAGGCCAACCTGGAATCATCTCTGCTATAGTGCATTGGTGGGGAATGACCTCTCTCTGGCCCCAGGCTGCATCCCTGCTCCTCAGACCACACGCTCCACTGCTCCACAGCCTTCTCAAGTTCTCCCGGATGGCCAGAATGTGTCCTTGGAATGTGAGAATGTTTCCTGTTTGTGCAGACAGAGAGAGCTGTGGAGGTGTAGAAACCTTTGGCTTTTGTGTGGCTAAATGATCAGATTCTCATTTGATGTCCTACCTACTTTTTGCCTCTGGGCTTACAGCTGGCACACAGCTCCACTCCCAAGCATTACTCCTGAGGGAATGGATCCCTCAGCCTGCTGAGTCAGTCCAACTCACTCGCATACTTACTGACATAAGTGTTCGTTGTGGAACATGATGCTCCCATCCCGGCCCAACAAAATTCTGCTTCTGGAGGACAAGCGGTCGCTGGAAGCTTTTTTTCGCAATAGAAACACCAAAGGGAATTTGCTGCAGAAGAGTGAGTGGAGCAGAAATGGGGAGGGGCAGAAGGAGGGAGAGAGAAGAATCAATGCAGAGGGCTTATCATTCAGGAGGGTTTTGTGGTGTTTTGTTCAAATCTGTTTGTAACAGGAAAGCAAAACACACATACCACCATACCAGCAAGTGCTATTGGGTAGAGTGAAGTAGGGGAGCTGGGTTCGAAACTGTGATGGATGAAGATGAAAAATTCCAGGGCCCCAACATCATGTGCAGTGCCCCTCCCACTGCCCCCCACTTCCTTAAAGTAAAGAGGAGGAACAACTAGCTGGCAATTGAATAAGATGCAGGGAGGGAATGAAAGCTAGGAGTTATTTAACCCAGAAGGTGAGAATAAGAGGGAAGGAAGCAAGAGGAACAAAGTCAATCTCGGTGAGCCCCCAGCCGTAAACCCTCCCGCCGCCACCATATACCTACAGCCCCAATTTCAACAACTAAGCAGAGAACAGGGAAGCACACGATCCTGCTGATCATATAAACTGGTCCACAGACATAAACCAGAAGCGCTTTTGAATCTTTGTGTATCTCATTAATGGAGGCCAGAAGTCAAATACCATGTTGAAAAACAAACAAACAAATAAATCTCTGCTTACCATTTGCATCAGCAATTTGGGGTATGCAAAATCGTTTCAACTTTTGCATGTGAAAAATGTCATTGCTGGTTTACAAAATGTCAAGGGTGTAGCTTGAGATTTGAAAATATTTTTGCTCTTCTGGTTGTCCTTTAGAGACTTACCAGTACAAAAGCAAAGAAGCATCCATATCCCCAAAGCCGGAAGCTTTTTCATCTTCAGTGTTGAGGAAATCCTACCAGTTGGTTCAGATGGTGGCCTCTGTGAACTGGGGAACAAACAGAAATGTGATAATGGAAGAAGCTTAGCAAACATCTCCTTTAAACAGTCTGTGGGGCAATCAATCCTCAACTGGGCTGAGGATGATATTCAGGCTGGCAGTGCAGTGTACATTCTCCAAGCTGTGAGGCTGAGCAACTGCAGATTTCTCCTGTGTCCACTATGCCTTCTTTTTCAGCACCCTCTTACTGAATCTCTGGAAAAGCTCTAAAGCAGCAAACCCAAAGTGTGGAAATGTACCACTGATTTGAAATATGCTAGAATGAGAATTAGCTGTTCTCAACTTCCTCCTCCCACTCCAAGCACAGTGTGATGGGCACATAGCATAATGTCACCCCACAGATCATGCTGAGCCTAGTACACAAGAATGCAGAAAATGATAACATCAATGCCCAGGAACAGAAGAACATCGTGGACTGAAGTTTGCCCACCAAAGCCACTTTTCTGAAAACGCAGGTGGTCGAATGATGTCTCTTATGGGTGCAAGAACCCAACTCCAGCAAGAGGGAGGCAACTTGTGCACCATTACTTCCAAAATGGTACTCCCAACTCCCCAAATAGTTTTTGGAGCAGAGGGGTGAAAATTCCTGGAGTTCAGTGAACTGTATATTCGTGATAGAGCATCTGTTTTGCATGTAGAACAACCCAGGCAGAATTCGCTAGAACTTCCATGTAGAACTGGGAATATCCCCCATCTGAAACTTTGAAGAGCCACCAACATTCAGTGCAGATGGAGCTATATGGACCAGTGTTCTGACTTGGGATAAGCCACCTTCCTGTTTTCCTTATCACAGGTCCATGAGGTGACATCTGGAGTGAGCCTCCATAGTGTGAAGCTAAAGTCTAGAATAAGTCACTGTTCCTCCCTCACCTTTGCATTCAGTTTTGCTGGGCTTGTTGTGAAGATGAAGTGAGAGGAGAGACCATTAAAACTGCCCTGAAGCCCTTGTGGGGAGGATGGAATCATATATTGTTATGAGTTTGTGGGGAGCAATCCAGATGTTGCCCTGGGTCCCTTCAAAACCTGTGAGTCTGTGTGTGGGGAGCTAAAAGCTATAGGAAGAAGATGGCTGAACCAATCAGGCAAGTTCCTTTCTCAAGAGAATGACCTTAGACCAGTGGTTTTGAACCAGTGTGCCATGGCACCCTGGGGTACCTTGAATGATGGTCAGGGGTGCCACAGGCAACTCTGGCCTCTGTCCCTCATTCCTTCCCTTCCTCCTCTGATGCTCTCTCATGTCTGCCTCCCAAAGACTTTCATGGTTGTTTCTTGCAGCAGCCCTAGCTACAAGCTCCCCAGGTGAATGGTTCTTCTGGGGCTAGCCAGGGGGTGCTGGTTGCCAGGACCTGAGGTACCCTCGTGGTAAGCAAGCAAGTGGGTGAGGGAGCCCAGCCAGTCAGTCCAGCACCCCTTGCTGTTGGGAATGTCTAGACAAGTGGGGGACCAGGCAGGCAGGCAGACGCCATGCTTGTGTTTCTTGGGCTTGCTGTGTGCAATGCCTACCTGGGAGCAGAGTGCCTTGCACCAAAGGGAAGCCTTTCCATCAAGCAGGCCCAGCAGTGCCCATTGCTGCCTCCCAAGGTAGCCCGGTCTCCTTTGGGCTGCTAAGGTTGGGGGCATCCTCTTCCCAGGCCCCCATTGGGCAGTTTGAGGAGGCATCTCACTTTGGGGCAGGGGGTGGCAGCTCAGAGACCAGGGAAGGTGGCAGCAGCTGCCCAGAGGACTCCCAAGGAGAGGGGAGAGGAGAGGAGCCTGAGGGAACACTCCACAAGGGAGGGGTGAGGGACTGCCAGCTCTGCAGACAAGGGGTGATATAACTGGGCTCCTGAGCCCCACAGGGGAACCACAGGAGGAATGTAGTTGGTCAAGGGAGCTGTGGACTCAAAAAGATTGAAAACCTCTGCCTTAGACACCCACACTTCTGCTTGTCCCATTCCTAGAAAGCACTGGTCCAAGGGGTTTACAGTTCATCCAACACTTTCTAGGCACAGGACTGAGCGTCTTTTCCATTTGTCCTACCACTTTCCCTAATAAAATCAACCGTTGATCACAGAATCAGGGGAAAACACACACCCTGGTTTACATTCTTTTCACATTCAGCAGCAAACAGTGGGCTTTCCCAGAGGAAAGTAGCAGGACAAGCACAAGTGTGGGTGAGTTAAATGCCCACCATTTGCATCTTAAGAGAGTGAGCTCTGTTGCCATAGAGACAAATGGGTGGGCCTTTTCCTGCCACACCTGGCTGGATGCCATGTCATCTTAGGATGGAGAACAATAGGCCAACAAGGGCTATGTGAGAGTTGTGTGTTGAGATGCTGGAAGCTGGGCACAGGAATGTATCTCACTCTGGGCTGGATGTGGGGCTTCCATGGAAACCTTTTTTTAAAAAATAATTTTTATTAAATTTCATATTTCCAAATTAAACACATCAAATCAATTAGTCCAAATTATAACAATACATATCATATAATCCAATTGTTTTCCAAATTATAAATTTTTGTGGGGGGAACCCAGGCTTCTTGATTGGCAGGAGTCCAATCCTCGAATATTTGTTCTGCTTCCATATTAAGAATGATGTTTCCAGTCTCCTCTTCTCAGTACTTGTCATTACTCATTTTCCTTTCCATTTTCCTCCGATATGCTCTGCAAGTGGGTTGAAAAAGGCAGTCTTATTTGTATTTCTGTGTGGGCTTTGTGCTGCTCTCTCGTAAATCACTCTCCTCCAACAGTCCTTTCCGCTCGAGCGAGTAATCGCCATTGTTGTCGTTCCGATGAAATACAGTCTAGAAATTCGCTCTTTAGCTTTTCCGACCTGTTGCATCGTAAATTAGTCTTTTTGCAGGAGGGCTGCCCCTTCCAGTTCGCAATCGCCTCGAAAATAATATATCTTCGGCTCGCCCTCCCCAAGACCTACTCCAGCAACAGAGGTCTCTTATCAAGTTTCCATTCTTACTGCGTCACAAGAGAGAGCCCTTCTTCTTTCCAAATCCTTCACAGAGTAAAACCTTTGAGTTCATAATTATTCCCACACAATTCATTTTTAGTCCCATTTGCAATTTATTTCTGTGAGAGATCTTCAGAGGGAGGGTTATTAATAATCACATAGAGCAAAAGAAAGGCTAGGGGGCGCCTTGGAAGATGGCGGATATTAACATCTATCCAGCTCACACGAGGTAATTAGAGGCTGATTATGGGGAGTATATCAGTCTCCCTTCATCTCTCCAGGGGGGAGAGATGCCGTTTTCACCCGCTGTTGCCATAAATCACCCCCGAGTTCGGAAGAAGGAGGGGGTGAGGCACTGGGTGCACAACCCTCGGCGGGCCTCGGAACTCCTCCGAAGCTGCTTCCAGGAGCGAAACTAGTTGTGTTACTTAAAAGGGAAAAAAAATAAAAATGGGGGGGGGCCACTAGGTGGCGCATCGGAAGATGGCTGACAATAACATCTCTCCGACCCACACGAGGTAATTTGGAGGCTATGATGGAGGCTATGATGAGTCAACCCAGCCGTGCTTTTCCTTGCAGTCTTACCAATGTAAACGTTGCTCGTGAAACATGCCGCTCCCTGCCCAGCCCAGCACATTTCTTCTCCCTCGGGACAAGGCAGCGTTGGGACCGGCTTGTCACAAGAGTAGCACCACATGGCATTTGCTAATAATAATAATAATAATAATAATAATAATAATAATAATTTATCATTTATACCCCGCCCATCTGGCTGGGTTTCCCCAGCCACTCTGGGCGGCTTCCAGCAAAATATTAAAATACAATAATCCATGAATATTAAAAGCTTCCCTAAACTGGATTGTCTTCAGATGTCTTCTAAAAGTCAGGTAGTTGTTTATTTCTTTGACATCTGGTGGGAGGGCGTTCCACAGCGTGGGGGCCACTACTGAGAAGGCCCTCTGCCTAGTTCTCTGTAACTTTGCTTCTCACAGTGAGGGAACTGCCAGAAGGCCCTCGGAGCTGGACCTCAGTGTCCGGGCTGAACAATGGGGGTGGAGACACTCCTTCAGGCAAAAGAGTGAGAGGAACAGAAATAGGAGAGACAAGAGAAAAATGGAGAGACAAGAAATCAACACAGAGGGCTTATCGTACACTTTTTGTTGTTGAAATCTGTTTGTAACAGGGAGATTATTTTTTTAAGCGCCATTTGGTAGAGTGAAGTATGAGACCCAAGTTCAAACCTGAGATAGGTAATGGGGAAGAATGCCAAGGCCCTTCAAAAAATGTACAGTTCTTCCCAACCCAACAGACTCCAATTGGGATTGTCTGGAAAGTGTAGCTCTGAGAAGAATTTGAGCCTCCTAACAACTCTCAGACACTACAGTTCCCAAGATTCTTTGGGGGGAAGCCATGGCTATTTAAAGTGGGATGGGACTGCTTGAGTGTGGATGGTTCCTGTAACTGACAGATTCTTCCATCCCATTACATATGCATGTCATTGGTGGAATGCATGTGGATGTTGTCAGTGGCGGGCAGGGAGCAAAGAGCCCCTATTAAAAAAAGAAAAGTCAATCTTACACTTATATAGCAGAAGCGGGAAACACAAAATTTTAGTTAAGCCTAACACGGGATTTACAAGATGTTATGATCTTGCTCCAAGACCAGAAACACTTTCCAGTTTTCAACTTACCAGTGGAAAAGCTGAGAAACATCCATAGCTCCCCAACCAGAAACTTGTTCATCTTCACCTGTTGGGTTGAAACACCATTTCAGATAAAACCACAGCGGACTTTGCTACCAAACTCTGCCAATTTGTCCTTACCCACAACAACTTCAAATTCGGTGATGACCTGTTCCTTCAGATCAGTGGCACAGCAATGGGCACCCGCATGGCCCCACAGTATGCCAACATCTTCATGGCGGATTTAGAACAACGTTTCCTAAACTCCTACCCACTCAAACCTCTCTTGTACCTGCGATACATTGACGATATTTTTATCATCTGGACACATGGTCAACAGACCCTGGACACCTTCCACCAGAAATTCAATGATTTTCACCCCACAATCAACCTAACAATGAATCAATCTATGCAAGAAATACATTTTTTGGACACTACTATAAAAATACAGGATGGGCGCATAGACACCACCTTATACCGTAAACCAACTGACCGACAAACATATCTACATGCCTCTAGCTACCATCCCAAACATACCAAACCGTCCATTGTATATAGCCAGGCACTACGTTACAGCCGCATGTGCTCCAATTCTACAGACAGAGACTCTCACCTAAGAGATCTACAGCAAACCTTTTTAGAACTAAAATACCCAGCAGATGAAGTTAGACAACAGATCAACAGAGCCAGACTGATACCCAGAGAGAACTTGCTGCAAGACAGACCCAAAAAAGAAAATAACAGAACACCTCTAGTCATCACATACAGCTCCCAAGTTAAAACAGTACAACGCATCATCAGAGATCTACAACCTCTCCTCGACAATGACAATTCTCTTTCTCAAGCTCTGGGAGGAAGACCTTTCATTGCCTACAGACAGCCACCCAATCTTAAACTCCTAACCCACAATAATACTACAACCAGACTTAACACGGACACTGGCACCAGAGCCTGCAATAAACCCAGATGCCAACTTTGCTGCCACATACACCCGGACAACACCATTACTGGCCCCAACAACATCACACATACCATCTCGGGACTATTTAATTGCTCATCGTCTAACATTGTGTATGCCATCAAATGCCAACAGTGTCCTTCAGCTCTCTATATTGGACAAACAGGCCAAACCTTACGCCAAAGAATAAACGGACATAAATCCGACATCAGGAACCACAAGACAGAGAAACCAGTAGGAGAACACTTCAATCTCCCAGGACATTCTATACAAGATCTCAAAGTAGCTGTTCTATTACAAAGGAATTTCAGAAATAGACTGGAAAGAGAAGCTGCTGAATTGCAACTTATTACCAAACTTAAAACCATGGAGAGACCTGGTCTGAACAAAGACATTGGATTCTTATCTCATTATACATGACAAAGCCATTTTTCACCTTCTCACCCCTTGCTTTTTCCTGTAAGACCTATTGCAGTCGTTAAAAGTTGTCAACAGGCTCATCACAGCTATCTGCCAATCACCCAATCCCACCACCCTTCTGAGTAATACCCCTCCCCACCTTCTCACTATATAGAAGGGTCTGGTGACTTCTGTTTCAGTGTATCTGAAGAAGTGTGCATGCACACGAAAGCTCATACCTAGAACTAACTTAGTTGGTCTTTAAGGTGCTACTGGAAGGAATTTTTTTATTTTGTTGGGTTGCTGACATTGCTTGCCGTTGTTTTAAATGATGAGTAAGGTCTTCCTAGTTGGATTATGAGAACAGAAGGAAAGCCTTTGTTGGATCATATCGAAGGTCTGTCTAGTCCGGGCTCCTGCTTCGCACAGTGGCCAGAATGATGTCTCCAGGAAGCCCACAAGCAAGAGAGGTGATTGCCCTCAAGGACATGCTGCCTGCATCTTATAGCCATCACAACTAGCATCCATTTAAAGCCTTGGCCACTAGCCTAGATTGAGGTTATCACTGCTTCACGTAGAAGCAAAAACACACCCTGTGAATAAGTGCTTCCACCTGGCTACCCTGAATCTCCCTCCCTTCAGATGATGATCTCCATCAATTGAAAAATAAGACAGAGAGTAAAACAAAATAAACACAGGATTGTGGGTCACGTTTAGCAAATCCAGCTGACTAATTACCTCCTGGGACGGTCAATCCTTAACTAGCCTGGGGATGATCTCGGAGCTGGAACATGCAAGGGATAGCACAGTGCTGTTCAAAGTGTGTGCTTGATGCACTCGGGATTTCGCCTGCCTGCCTCCCTCCCTTCCTTTCTCTTAATGGGATTTCCAGGAGAGCTCTGAAGCAGCAAACCAAGAAAGAGCACAGGAATGTCCCATCACAAACTGATTTAAAATAGGATCAGAATCAGCTGTGCCAACAGGCTACAGGTCTCTAGCTTCTTCTCCCACTCCCAGCACACGGCGATGGGAGCACAGCAGTTGATGTTCCCCCTTAGATCATGCTGAGCCTACATAGGCAGGTAGGCACTGATAATATCAATGCTCATAGGCAGCTGAACACCATGGGTTGCAGGTTCGGTTCACCCACTGAAGTTGTTCTGACTTAGCACAATTTTGCCTTTACATTCAACCCTGTATATACTTTAAAAACACTATAATCCACTTTGGGTATGATTTGATGGGAAAGGGCCCAAGGGGCCTGTAACACAGATTATTTTAGAGTTTATTTTTGTAATCCCTTCTGAGAGCCTTTTTGCCTAAATGGCAGGGTAAAAATGCTGTAAGTAAGCACATAAAATAGGGACGCGGGTGGCGCTGTGGGTAAAACCTCAGCGCCTAGGACTTGCTGATCACATGGTTGGCAGTTTGAATCCCTGCGGCGGGGTGCTCTCCCGTCGTTCGGTCCCAGCGCCTGCCAACCTAGCAGTTCGAAAGCACCTCCGGGTGCAAGTAGATAAATAGGGACCGCTTACCAGCGGGAAGGTAAATGGCATTCCGTGTGCTGCGCTGGCTCACCAGATGCAGCTTGTCACGCTGGTCACATGACCCGGAAGTGTCTGCGGACAGCGCTGGCTCCCCGCCTATAGAGTGAGATGAGCGCACAACCCTAGAGTCTGGCAAGACTGGCCCGTACGGGCAGGGGTACCTTTACCTTTACCTTAAGCACATAAAATAGAATGGATAGCTCAGCTGGTTAGAGTGTGGTGCTGATAACACCAAGGTTGCAGGTTCAATGCCTGTTTGGGATGGCTGCATATTCCTGCATAGCAAGGGGTTGGACTACTAGATGATCCTCAGGGTCCCTTCCAAATCTACAATTCTATGATTCTATGAAATAAATGAGAATCCACTCAACACACTCATTTGCTTTCTTCCCCTCTTGGAAACTTTATTTTGCAAGTGTTCTCTCTTTATACAGAAAAAATGTTCACAGTGTTGTACATTTAAGTATGGTCAGACGAAAGCACAGTCAGAGATATGATTGCTGTCTGTTCAACAAAGGCTTCAGCTCCTAGTCATGCCATGTCATCCACTGTCAATCAAAGTGATCCAAAATGTAGGATTTGGACACAATCTAAGAGAACTGGAGGGGAGGGGAGCACTATGGAGTTAACACCGAAACCTGCAAATAATAATTGCATAAATAGCTCTTGTAAAATCATTATTAAAAGGTTTGATCAGGGAACAAAACAGCAGGAATAACCTTTTTATCCAAATCCCATAAAATTGTTTCCACATTGTTTTTAATAAAAGCTACTGTTTGAATATTTAAAAAAACAAAACCAAAGGACTGAAGGATGCAGACATTAAGTTGCCAGAAAACGGAGGAACAGAGAAGCTCCAGAACATCAGGCTAAGCTTAGTAAAGCTGCCAGATGTTATTTTTATTACAGTAATCTGTTTGGCAGCAGTAAGTATACTTTATGTAGTCGGTGCTCAAGTTGGTGACTGTTACACAAACTGAAGTGCAACCGCGGTGCACTCGCCTGATATTTCCCCCTGCAAATGAAAAGTGGGAAAGAGGAGATTACAGAGGATCTGAATAGAGAATCCCTGAGTGTCGGTACATGCTCATCATTTCTATGCATGACTTGTGTTTCATAAGCTTCCTCCATACTGTGTTGAAATATGAGGATAGGTGGGGTTTGTCTGTGCTTGATTTTGCTTGTGCATGCATGTTCATGAAGCAGATGGGGAGTATTAAAAATAATTGAAAAATTCTATTAGTCCTGTCTTCAAATGCTAGGACAGGGGTTTCTGCAACAACAACAACAACAACAAAGAATTCTGAGCAACAGGGGTGCCAACTTGAATAACATATGGGGGGCAAGTAAGCCCCATCCCACATAATCGATCACAAGATGTGGCACACTCACACCATTTGATTTGCAATGCCCATCAACTTGGGGAGGCAGCTCCCTCAAATATTTTATTGGGGGGGGACTAAGGGGACCTCAGCCCATAGGAGTAGGCTCCTATGCTGGACAATGTAGTTTGTTAAGGGTTTCCAGGAGTTGTAACTCTCTCAGGGTGACTACAGTGCCCAGAATTATCTGATGGGGGAAATGTGTTTAGTATAGTGTGCTTGCAGTACATTAATTCACATTAAATTGAATTTTGGAATGGTTACATTTCAAACTACTAGTTCTCGCAAGCCTGCTTCTTTTAATACTTCACACAACTCTAAGAATAAATTGCCCAAACAATTATTTCCCACAGGATCACCTTTGGAGATTCTTTGAATGAAGCAGAATCTACTGGGAGAGACATCACAGATTTTCTGTTTTGAACAAGTGTTATCTTTTCTAACTCTGGTACATTTATGGCATTTAAGTCCTCCAACTGTATGAGCAAACAGAAAGGGGGAGAATGTGAGGTCAAAAATATAGATATAAACATACCAAATACAATCCATCTTGAGAAAATGGTCAGACAGGCCAATGGCTACGGATGAGTTCAGAAGGATCTCATAGAACTCTTGCCACAGCAAGCAGTGGTGAGTTAAGGCTGGGGGGGCAGGCAACTTTTCCCTCAGGGGAATATGCAGATGGGTCAAAAGCCCAAGGAGGTGGTAACACCAGACCCCCCCCCCAAGTGTCCCTATTTTCCAGGGACAGTCACATATTTACAGAAGCCATCTTGGTTTCTGATTTGGTCCCAGAACGTCCTGCTTTTCCTTACAAATCCCTATTTTCATCAGTGAAATGTTGGAGGGTATGGATTTATCCAAACCCCCGAGCCATCTGAAGACAGCCCTGTATAGTTTTAATGTTTAATGTTTTATTATGACCTTAAATATGTTGGAAGTCAGTCAGATGAGTGGGGTATAAATAGGAAAAATATTATTATGGAATAGCACGTCCCTATTTTCAGCAGAGAAATGTTGGAGGGTATGTGACACCCCCCCTCTCTCTTTCTCTCTCTCTCTCTCACACAGACACACACTCTCCCCAAAATGTCTGCACCCCTGTGTGGGTATCAGCTTCCACTTGCACCCTGCCTCCCTCCCACCTCTTGGGACCCCCCTTCCTTACTAGCTTGCCTCAAGCCGGCCTGTCCAGATGTACTAGACGGCCACACAGAGAAAGGCTGGCACTTTCAGAAGACACCATATGAGGAGAGGAAATGCCCATGTAGAAGAGTAGAAGAAGAAGAGTTTCTCCCCCACAACAAACACTCTGTGAGGTGAGTGAGGCTGAGAGACTTCAGAGAAGTGTGACTAGCCCAAGGTCACCCAGCAGCTGCATGTGGAGGAGCGGAGACGCGAACCCGGTTCCCCAGATTACAAGTCTACCACTCTTAACCACTACACCACACTGACTCACATGTGACTCTGGGCAACTGGAAAC
This sequence comes from Podarcis cretensis, assembly GCF_951804945.1. Classification (NCBI taxonomy): domain Eukaryota; kingdom Metazoa; phylum Chordata; class Lepidosauria; order Squamata; family Lacertidae; genus Podarcis; species Podarcis cretensis. The sequence continues at coordinate 32,331,631 of NC_137185.1, read as the reverse complement.
AACGAAGCATGCCTTTTTTCACTGCCAATACTATACAGATATATAAGCTAGGTTCATCTTGCCTACACTACATAAATTCCAAGGTCACACAGAACAACTTTATACCTCTCTGCTGCTTGAAGATGAAAACCCAGATGTTACATATTCAGTTGCTAGATTCTGCGCTGCCATGATGGATATTTGTCGAAGGATGGTTTGTTCCACAAACTAGGCTCAAAATGCAAGACCTTTGCTCCTTCACGCTCCCTCCCTAATAGTTGCTTTTAACAGTTTGTCCTTTCTATCTTTTTAAGTATGTATGATATAATCAACTTTTAATTACTAGGATGCGTGTTTTTTTAATCCCTTATGTGTTTTAAATCTTATGTGTTCAGTTTATCCATATGTTTTATCTTATGCTGGTCTGTGACCCAAATAAAGTTTAATACCAATACTGAGAAAGGCTGAGCGCCACATGTGACCTGCAAGGCATGGACTGCACACCTGTAAGTTAAGGAAATGGTTCTGCCCTATAGAAAAACATTGGGACACTTGTCAAAAACTCGTTTTGCAGAGAGGCAGTGTGGTGTAGTAGCTACAGTGTTAGATCAGTGATGGTGTTTGCTGTTTTTCAGCTCAAGCCAAATAAAAAAGAATATTACCACAACAGATCCTAGCTGAAGTAAAGGTCACAGGAAGTTACAGAGGCTAAAGTTTAGCTTGGAAGTATCTCAAGGAATTCTTAATCACAGTAGGCAGCAATGATTTAAGGCAGCGATTCTCAACCTGTTGGTCCCCAGATGTTGTTGGACTACAACTCCCATGATCCCTGAGCTCTGGCCTTGCTAGCTAGGGGTGATGGGAGTTGTAGTTCAACAACATCTGGGGGCCCACAGGTTGAGAAAGGCTGATTTAAGGGGTTGTATATGTATGTGTGCACATGTGGGTTTATGTGCAGATACACAAATACATTCTCTTTCACACGCACAGGTATAGATCCCTCCAAAAATGTTTCCCAGAGGACCTTACAAACTATGTCAACACATATACAGCAGCGGAGCAAGCTGATTGGGCGTCTGGGGCGGCACGCATGCAGGACCGTTCACCTCTGAGGAGTCCATAGCTGTCAACTTACAGATTTGAAAATAAGGGACCAGCAGCCTCAAAAATAATGGATCAGCAGCCAAAATAAGGGATTTTCCGGGCACAAGTATGTTCAACTTCTGTGCCCTTCTGAGCCAAAGGCAGAAAGCCCAGCCAGCAGCCAAACGAAGCCTCATCAATAAGGGCCAGCAGCGGGACATGGCGCTAGAATAATAATAATAATAATAATAATAATAATAATAATAATAATAATAATAATAATTTTTTATTTATACCCCGCCCTCCCCAGCCAAGGCCGGGCTCAGAGCGGCTTACAAACAATAATAAAAACAAGAAGAATGATTTCAACTTAAAAACAAAAATAAAATACAACATTAAAATAATGGAACATTAAAATATTAAAATGTAGCCTCGTCACAGGAGGAGAAGGAAAAGAAAAGAAAAAAGAAGAGAGAGAGAGAGAGAGAGAGAGAGAGAGAGAGAGAGGGAATCAAATTGGCTTCAAGCCAAAGGCCAGGCGGAACAACTCTGTCTTACAGGCCCTGCGGAAAGAAATCAGATCCTGCAGGGCCCTGGTCTCATGAGGCAGAGTGTTCCACCAGGCCGGAGCCAGAGTTGAAAAGGCCCTGGCTCTGGTTGAAGCCAATCTAACTTCCTTAAGGCCTGGGACCACTAGGGTGTTGCTATTTATGGACCTTGAGGCTCTCCGTGGGGCAGACCGGGAGAGGCGGTCCCGTAGGTATGAGGGTCCTAGGCCGTGAAGGGCTTTAAAGGTCAAAAGCAGCACCTTAAATCTGACCCTGTACTCCACCGGGAGCCAGTGCAGCTTGAAAAAGCACTGGGTGAATATGCTCCCACGGCAGAGACCCCGTGAGGAGCCTCGCTGCAGCATTCTGTACCCACTGGAGTTTCTGGGACAGCTTCAAGGGCAGCCCTGCATAGAGTGAATTACAGTAGTCAAGCCTGGAGATGACCGTCGCATGGATCACTGTGGCCAAGTCAGGGCAGGAAAGGTAGGGGACCAACTGCTTGATGTGGCGAAGGTGGAAAAATGTCGCCTTGGCTGTTGCTGTAACCTGCACCTCCATGGAAAGGGAGGCGTCAAGGATTACACCCAAACTCTTAACGGAAGGCAATGGCACTAATTGGGCCCCCGCAAGAGAAGGGAGTTGGTCCCTCATCCCCATGCCATTCCAACCTAGCCATAGGACCTCTGTCTTCGAAGGATTTAGTTTCAATCGGCTCCCACGAAACCATCCAGCCACAGCTTCCAAGCATCTGGTCAGTGTGTTCAGGGTCGAGTCGGTGTGGCCATCCATCAGCAGATAGAGCTGAGTGTCATCAGCATATTGGTGACAGCCCAGCCCAAAGCTCCGGATAATCTGGGCAAGGGGGCGCATAAAGATGTTAAAAAGCATCGGGGAGAGAATTGCGCCCTGCGGCACTCCACATACCAAGGAGTGGCGCGACGACATTTCCCTCCCTAGTGCCACCCTCTGTCCCCGACCAGAGATAAAAGAGCACAACCAGTTACGGGCTAAGCCCTGTATCCCCACGTCTGCGAGGCGGTGGTCCAGAAGATCATGATCGACCATGTCAAAGGCTGCTGACAAATCTAAAAGGATCAGCAGTCCTGACCCGCCTCGATCCAGTTGTCTACGGAGATCATCTGTTAGGGCAACCAGAGCCGTCGCCGTCCCAAAACCAGGACGGAAACCGGACTGAAATGGATCTAATGCCGATGTTTCCTCCAGAAACCTACCAAGCTGTTCAGCAACCGATCTCTCAATTACCTTACCCAGGTATGGAAGATTTGAAACTGGGCGGTAATTGGATAGGTCTAAGGGATCTAATGAAGTTTTTTTTAAGAGTGGACACACCACTGCTTCCTTCAGTTCCCCTGGGAATGTCCCCGTGTCAAGGGACAAATTGATAATTTCAACCAGGGGGGTCCGCACAACATCTGGACACTCCCTAATCAGCCAAGACGGGCACGGATCGAGGAGACAGGTGGTGGGCCTACCAACTTGGAGGAATCTATCCACATCAGTAGGGAGTATCCGATCGAAATGGTCCAACACTGGACCTGAAGTCAGTCGAGGGGCCTCCAGTTCAGTCACTGTATCTAAATTGGCAGGGAGGTCACGGCGGAGCAACAGGACTTTCTCCGCAAAAAAACTCGCGAATGCCTCACAGCTGTGGGTCGAATTTGTGCTTAAATTTGGTTGTCCTCCTAAGGACGTTATTGACCTAATTATTCTAAAAAGTTGTGCCGGGCGAGAGCTAGCGGATGCAATGGAAGCTGCAAAGTAAGATTTCTTAGCAGCTTTCATAGCCGACTCATAGGCTTTCATAAGCGTCCTATAAGATGTTCTTGAGGCTCCGTCACGAGTCCGTCGCCATACTCGCTCTAGCCGTCTGAGATCCCGCTTCATTTTCCGGAGTTCCTCAGTAAACCAAGGGGCCCGGTTTCGACGGGGTCGCAGAGGGCGCTTAGGCGCGATCTCATCAATGGCTGCCAAGAGCCAGTTATTCCAGTCCTCAACAAGGTCATCTAATGAGTCGCCAGGAGGAGCAGGGTTCCGCAAGGCTTGTCGGAATCTATCAGGATCCATCAGTTTTCGCGGACGAGCCCAAATAGGTTCGCCACCCGAGCCGGGGAGGAGCGGGAAGTCAATCTTGGCTTTCAGGGCGTAGTGATCAGACCATGGCACTTCCACAGCAGGGAGCATGATCACATCTATGCCAGCCCCAAAGATCAGATCCAGCGTGTGGCCTGCTTGATGAGTGGGGCCCAAAACAACCTGGGAGAGCCCTAGTGTTGCCTTGGAAGTCACTAGGTCCAGAGCCTGTGAGGAGGGAGCGGCATCGGCGTGGACGTTGAAGTCTCCTAGAACCAGTAGGTTTGGGAACTCCAAGGCCCAGCCCGCCACCACCTCCAGCAGGTCTGACAGGGTTGCTGCAGGTGTGCTGGGTGGTCGGTACACCAGCCAGACAGCCAAGCTCTCCTTGGTGCCCCACACGAGACCAACACATTTAATGCCGGAGATCGTCGGTGATGGCAGAGCTCTGAAAGAGCAATCCTCCCGGAATAACAACGCTACTCCTCCCCCCCCCCCGACCCACAGTCCGCGATTGATGGAGGACAGAGAAACCTGGGGGTGTTATCTCATGTAGGGAGACTACTTCGCCTTCCCGTACCCAGGTCTCCGTCACGCAAGCCAGGTCAATCCCCTGCGAGACAAAAAAGTGTTGCCTATGGACCTGGCATTGCACAGCACCAATGACGGAGGTGTGTAATCCTTGCTCTCCCTACCCTCATCCCTTGGGATGGGGCGTAGATTGGAAGGGGTTCGAGGATCACTGCATCTCGAAACCCTTCGCCGATAGAGATATCTAGCCCCACCACCATTCCTCCCTAGCCCTTCAATTATGGAAATCCCAGATCCCATACTAGCCTCCCCAATAGATGGGTAACATCCCCTCAATAACAAGTCATCCTTGGGCCAGGACGCATGGGTCAAAATGGTATGGGAAAGAGGTGGAGGTTTGATAGGGTAAGTATCCCTAGAAGATAAAACCCAACCAACCACACCCCAAGCGGGGGGGACAGTCCCATGGTGTTTCATTAACTGTCAATCCCCCTCTCCCTCCTGGGTTAATTGGAGGATTGTTGGTTCTATCTGTGGCTGTGGAAGTATTAATGAGGTATGTGTTATAAAATGCGGATTACTGGCCAACAAAGAGCCAGATTCGAATTCGGAAGATCTGTCCATTCTGTCTCGCCAGGAGTACAGTAGAGAAGGCTGGTCATTCTGGTAAGTTTTTGGAACATTAGGCAAAGGTCCAGATGTAGATTTGGTGCTGGATATCTCCAGATTGTCAGCAACATAGAGTTCTTTATGTGTTGGGACTGTCCCGCCAAATAAGGGACGCTTGACAGCTATGGAGGAGTCTGCTTGCCTCCTGCCACTCTGCCACCCTACAGCTGAGGGAGAGGCAACGGGTGGACTGTTTGGAGCAGTGCGGAGCCTGCGGGAGCTCAAGTCACCACGTCACTCCCAGGAGAAACGTGTGGCTCAGGCAGGCTGCAGGCCCTGCAGTGAGTGCCGCCCACCATTTTGTCACTGCCCTCAGTGAGGACACCCAGGGCAAACCGCACCCACCCCTCTTGCTACGCCCCTGCACAGATATAATACTAAAAAACAACAACATTAAAACTCTTTTGAACATTTTAAATTTCCATTCCTTAAACCAGTATGAAAAGCCAACATAAGTCATATGAAACTATATGAAACATTTGAGGAGGGTGCTTTAAAGAGAGGCCATTTAGCACCGTAAGTTGGAAAGGGACCTGGAAGACATAGTGGATAGTGTCCAACCAAATTGCCCCTGGAGCAGGCCCAGTGAAAACAATACACTGAAGTTAGGCATCATGACTTACTTCTCTGTTGGTTTCAATGTGTCCACCCTATGACTTAGTTGGGTGCCATGTATCAGCTTATAGAAAGAGACATTGAAATCCTCTCAAGGGGCAGTACTGGGGGAGAAGAGATATCCCTGCATTTAGGACTTACCTGCTGCTAAAGAGAGTATTATCAAGAAGCCAAGAGCCACAATCTTATTCATCGGAGCCTTCATTCTAAAAGGATCAGATAGAAAAATAAACCCATGAATCCGATCCAGAAAGCATGCAAGGTATTCAGTATCTTAGATACGACTTGTACAGGCTAATAGAAAAGTTATTTTTTACCCTTTCAATTGTTTAGAAATCTTTAAAAAAAATTAATTGAGAACATACTATTTAATAACACTTTCCCACTTCAGTTTGTGGATTTTTTCGGGGAGGGGGGAGTCATGAAAAAGAACCAACATTTTAGTGCAAATTTCTCCTATTACGCACATTTAATGCAATTTCCCCCATTTTTTGGCAAAGTGATTTCCCCTCACAAATACATTTTGCATGTTATTTTCACTAATATATGCATTTATATGCACAACTGACCCCAGTTTCTGATTTTTGTACACATTACTTGGCATTGCAAAATTCAGAAACTTGTGCAAATTTTGAAGGATTGCTTTCTTTGGTTTGCACATAGCTTTAGAAGGGGCAAATTTGGTGAGCTTGCCTTTTAATGGAATTTTTTTCCCCATCTCTAGTAAACAACAGCTCTGGGTCTTCCATCTGCATATGTGGCTAATGCTGGGGCCCCAAAGGGACTGCAGAGATGTCATCTACTCCTTTGGAATTCCATGGAATTCTAGTCAATACTGATCCAGAGCAGAACTCCATGGCAGGTTGTGAGATCCATCTCCACAGGAGCGGGGCTCATCCTATCGCAGAGGATCTCTTGCATACCCTGCTTCCTCATTAACCCCTGCTTATATCCAAAGTAGTGGGACGCGGGTGGTGCTGTAGGTTAAACCACAGAGCCTAGGACTTGCTGATCAGAGGGTCAGGGGTTTGAGCTCCCGTTGCTCAGTCCCAGCTCCTGCCAACCTAGCAGTTCAAAAGCACGACAAAGTGCACGACAAAGTGCAAGTAGATAAATAGGTACCACTCTGGTGGGAAGGTAAACAGCATTTCCGTGCGCTGCTCTGGTTCGCCAGAAGTGGCTTAGTCATGCTGGCCACATGACCTGGAAGCTGTACGCCGGCTCCCTCGGCCAATAAAGCAAGATAAGCGCCGCAACCCCAGAGTCAGCCACGACTGGACCTAATGGTCAGGGGTCCCTTTACCTTTATATCCAAAGTAATCAGACATCAGGCAACATCACTTCTGTTAAAACTTGGAGCCAGAACTCAAAGAGCAGAATGGATAAGGATGCAACCATATCTCACCTGGTGGCAGTAAAAGCCACTTGCTAAGCACCTCTCAGTCCTTGCCAGAAAATAGCAGGCAACGTTCTCCTCAAAGTTTCACTAAAATCCAGACAGGGGTCTTAGATCCTTCTGCTGCTGGGAAGGAAATGCATCGAAATGTTCCACAGACGACGGGCATTTGGTCTTTGATCAAATTGAGTTTCTCACTGGGAAAAGGTCAGTGCATGGGCAGCCCAAGCTGGTGGAATTTTCATGAGGCCACAAAGTGCACCATGACCTGTTGGGTGGAAGACCTCTAGTAAAGATCAAATAATGAGGCCGTGGGCTGGTTGGGCCATTGGTACATTGGCTAATATTTACAACAAAAGGCTATTTTAAAAGCCCAGCATTCCAGGCTGTGTAGGCACTATCCAGGGGTCAGCAAACTTTTTCAGCAGTCCACTGTTCCTCCGACCTTGTGGGGGGGGCAGACTATATTTTGGGGAGGAAATATGAATGAATTCCTATGCCCACAAATAACCCAGAGATGTATTCTAAATAAAAGGACACATTCTACTCATGTAAAAACACGCTGATTCCCAGGCCGTTAGCGGGCCAGATTTAGAAGGTGATTGGGCCGGATCTGGCCCCCGGGCCTTAGTTTGCCTACCCATGCACTATCCATTTAAAGCAGAACAAAGGCACAATCTGCCCCTCCCAAAGAATCCTGGAAACTGATGTTTGTTAATGGTGCTGAAAACCGTGACTCTGAGAGGGGTAAACTACAGTTTGCAGGCTTCTTGGAGGGGGGCACTTTAAAGGTATGAAGCCCTAGACTATCCGTATGTCAAGGGGATTCAGGAAGGACTTGGTCTGTTTTAGCTCTTTCTCTGACAACTGAGGTATGGTTAGTCGTGAGCACGTTGAACCTTTTCATCAGGTCAGGAAATTTCAGCAACAGAGAAACCATGCCAGGGAAAGTGGACCACTTTCATGTTGGCTGGCTACTGTCGGACACTCGCCAGGGAAGCCTGGGTAGCTCGTTTGGTTAAGAGCATGGTGAGGATGACGCCAAACTACAGGTTTGAACCCTGTATGAGACAGCTGAATATTCCTGCATTGCACGGGATTGGACTAGATGATCCTTAGGATTCCTTCCAACTCTAAGATTCTATGATCCCTGAAGAAGTGCACCCAGTGGCAAAGTGGTAATGATCCTGAGCAGCTATACAAGCAACAAGCAATGCAGCATCGGACATAGAAGCTGGATTTGACCAGCACATGTTGCAGGTACATATTCCTCAATTAATAAACTATTGTGGATCTTTAAGAAACAGCCACCAATTTTGTGTTTCCATTGTCATATTCCTGTTCAGCACCTTGATATAAAATAGAAATTACTACTTTTATCTTTATGCTTCTTTCTTGTCTGAATGGAGAACCGGGGGGGAGGGGCTGTGAATGTGCACAGAAACTAGTCTACTGCTCAAAAGAGTTGCTCCCTTCCCATTTGACTCTGGCCCTGCCCGCCCCCGCAGGGGCTTGAAAGGGGCATGCGGGCCTTGAAAGATTGCCCAGAAGGGAACTGATTTATAACGAATTGAAAAAGATATTTAAATAAACTTTCCCGAAAAAGCTGGAAGCTTTTTTGCTAGGCTTGATGGGAGAGGAAATAGAAAAAGCAGACCAAAGGTTATTTATGTATGCTACGACTGCTGCTAGAACTTTGTTCTCCATGGAAAGTACCAGAATTACCAACAATAGAGGAGTGGTGAAAAAAGATGGTTGATTATGCGGAACTAGCAAAACTGACCTGTAGGATCCGAAATCAGGAGGAAACAAAATTCCAAAGAGATTGGAGTAAATTATAGATTATATAAGTAATAACTGCAGAAATTTGAAGACTCCGGCAGGAATGAAATACGTTGTACCTCAGGTTACATACGCTTCAGGCTACAGACTCCGCTAACCCAGAAATATTACCTCGGGTTAAGAACTTTGCTTCAGGATGAGAACAGAAATTGTGCAGCGGCGGCAGCAGCAGGCCCCATTAGCTAAAGTGGTGCATCAGGATAAGAACAATTTCAGGTTAAGAACAGACCTCCAGAACTAATTAAGTTCTTAACCCAAGGTACCACTGTAAATCTTACGACGTAGATAGGATTGGCTACAATATGAAACTGTGGAAAAGCAGCTGAAGTAAGAAAGCCTGTTGAAGGGAGGGAAAGAAGTCAGTGCTTGGCAGAGTGTGGGGAAAGAATGTGGGTGAATGACTATTAAATTTCACTGTATTTTGTTCGTTTGTATTAAAGGAAAAACCAATAAAAAGCATATATATAAAAAAAGAAAGATTGCCCAGAAGGGATGTAGTCCTCAGGCTAGAAAACATTCCCTACACCTGCGTTATAGCCTTCTCCAACCAGTTGCCTGGTCCTCCCCCCAAACTGGGGAAATTAGCCTTGATCTAATTTGTTGGTACATAATTGAATAACCCACACCATGCCTTGCACTGTGGGCCACAATTCACCCTCTGGAGTTAGGGACCGTTCTTTGAGGTAAGGTCCTTCCTTGATGGCAGAGCATTCACTTTGCATGCAGACGGTCCCAGGTTCAAAACCAGCGTCTCCAGCTTGAGCTGGGAATTTCCCGCTGTCTGAAACCTTGGCATGCTGCTGCCAGTCAGTGTATGCAGTAAAGCGCTAGATGGACCAATGGGCTGACTTGCTAAGAGGCAGCTTCCTATGCTGTATCCTAGGTTAGCCCCTCTGCTAACTCAAAGGAGACTATTTTCTTCCAATCTGCCCTCCCTCCAACATCCTCCCTCATCACCTCTCCCATTGTTCCAAAGATAGGATTCATCACCCACTCATCCTCCAGCGACACCCTGTTCCTGCTGCTCTGAGGGAAGCAGCCCAGATCCCTGAAGCCCCTTTCCATTATCCATGGCACAATCAGGCTAGGCATGACTAGCAAAGGCTGAGGAGAGGAAGGTTAGTGGCGCAGCATGGGGAATCTGAGGGGGGCCATGGCCCCAGGGCGCATTTTTGGGCTGCAGAATGACCAGGTGCCCCCCCCATAACAGGCCCCCTCATTGGAGCCTGGCTCTGCCACATGAGAAGAGTTTGGATTTGATATCCCACTTTATCACTACCTGAAGGAGTCGCAAAGTGGCTCACAATCTCATTTCCCTTCCTCCCCACAACAAACACTCTGTGAGGTGAGTGGGGCTGAGAGACTTCAGAGAAGTGTGATTAGCCCAAGGTCACCCAGCAGCTGCATGTGGAGGAGCGGGGACGCGAACCCAGTTCACCAGATTACGAGTCCACCGCTCTTAACCACTACACCACACTGGCTCTGCGAGGCAGCTTCCTCATGCACCACCACATTAGTTCCAGTTCAAGCCTGACCCAGAGATGTAAGTGTCAGAAAGGCGGTGTTGTCCATCTCTGATTCTAGGCCTTGCAGCTCCATGCTCCCTCCTGGTCATGCCTGACCCAGGGGTGGGAGCAGTGCACTCCAGTGGGTGAGTGTGCCTCCTGGTGGCAAGCCCCACCCCCAGCTCGTCCCCACCCACACCGCTGAGTTGGGGGCATGGCAGCAAGATGGTGATGGCCCAGCTTGTTGCTGCTGCTTGGATCATAGCTGTCAACCTTCCCATTTTTTGCGGGAAATTCCCTTATTCCAGCGCCGTTTCCCGCTGCTTCCTGCTGCTATCCCAGATTGTTAGATATCCCGCAGACAGGTGATATAGCTTTTTTTAGACTTTACCGATTGGTTGGGTGAGCGTTGCTCCCAGAGAGGGAGGAAGGAGTCAAAAGACGCCGAGGTTGGTTCAAAGAAAGAGTTCTTTATTTCTGCTCTCCGGAGCAGCAGAAAGGCACTTGCGTGGTCAGTTCACAGCAAGCCCAAAGAAAGAGAGATTTCACACAGTATATATCCCTTCCAGGCACCCTCTCCCCCCTTCCCCAGGAATCCAGCCTCGTAAGTTCATACACGTAAGTTGACATCCACGACCATAAACAGATGTTCCTGTTATCTTATCTTGGGGTTAAGAGGGTCACTCAGCTATAGGAGTTTCCCTTGATGCCATCTCTATCTCCAGGCGTGGGGGCTGACAGACCCTGTCTTGCAGAGTCTGTGCTTCAGTGTGTCAGGATATTTACAACCTACAAGATAAGGTAAGCCCCAGCTCTGCCATCCCGTATCCACTTCGGAACTGACAAGGCCATCCATTAAGCGTCACGGACTGATAAAGGAGAGGGCTTTGTTTATACAGCTGGGTTCCTGTTATACATTGGCTCAAGTGCTCAAGTTAATGCTTTTTAGCTAATGGACCCTTGAAGAAGGAAAAATTGGGATTTTGGGCCCGTTTCAAACTGACTGCACAGTCAGGCTTTAGATTTGGGAAGCCCATTCCTTCAGTGAGGCTGCTGATCCCTTATTTTCAAATCTGAAAGTTGACAGCTATGGCCTGGATGTGGGAGGGGGGTCGGGGTGGGAGAGGAGAACAAAGAGCCTGCTATCTTGCAAGCCGCCTTGATGTGTTTTATGAAAGCAGGAGTTATAAATATTCAAATCAATCAATAATCGAATCTAGCCGCTTGGTGTTCACAGCGCAGGAGAAGAGCACTGCAGTGCAGGTTTTTGCCTTCTATGGCAAAATTCGTAGATCCGGCACTGCCCAAAGGATTCCTCAACCCTCTGGAGCAGATTTGGGGGGGGGGGTGATAGGGGATACAGGTGATGATATTGCCTTCTTTCCCTATTTCAGTGATGCAAGCCATGTGACACCACTCTTTATCTTGTATGAACAGTTCATTTCATTTAGTAACACGGTACATACTTGTCGCCTCTTATATTTTAAAAGTGACTTAATAATAAAAATTAGTAATTGTCACATGCACAAATGCCGGTGAGATTATGCATAGTATTATTCAGTATTATGAATCAGTTGAAACGGAAGACCTTAGGCCCTCTATATTTCAGTATTTTCCACTATGACATAACTTTTACTATATGTATGTATGTGTCTGTGCATGCATGTAAACACTGATTTTTAGTCAAATTTACATATATGAATGTGAAGTCTCAATCTGACAATTAGATAGTGAGACAGTGTCAGGGACATGGCTGAATCAAATGCCTGGGAAGAGTCAGACTCAGGAGGTGAAGGATAGCCAGTACTAAGAGAGACAGAGTCCGACTCTGGAGATGAAAGATTGCAGACAGAGAAGTAGAGGGTGGACTCGGCCCCCCTTCACCAAGAGCTCTCTGAATCAGCTAGAGCAGCAGACACAGACAGCTCACAAGAGGGAGGAGGGGAGAGATAGGTGGCAGTGAGAGGGTTGCTATGCAACCAGCAGAGAAACAGCATGCTGAGAGAATTTCTTTTGAGAATTGGGAATTACACCCTCCTTCTCCCCAAACCCGGAGAGCTGAAAGGGTTAAAGTACAACAGAAGTGCAAAGGAGGAAGGGCTGGACTTTGGCGCCCTTCTTGCTGTGACAGGGGCGGAGACTCAGAGTGACCAACTCGTTTCAAAGAGCAGCAGTCTGGGAGCCACGCTCTGGATGTAATTTAAAAATAAACGTACCATAAAACTGCCAGAGAGTCGTTAATTCTTATCAAGGCTTGCTTGCCTGTCTGAGATCATTGCAGATAGTCACATTCTTTCTTGGTAAGCATCACACATAGGTGTGCCTGCATGTACCCAAGAAAAAGCTGTCCCCACCTCCCACTCTACACATCCTTGGGGATACATTGCAAGGAATAATGCAACCAATACAGGGGATGTTGCACAATATTCATTGTTATGTGGACACAGAGCAGGCAATATTCCCATTTCTTAAAACGAAAAATCAGCACAGCAATGCCTTGGAAATGTGCTCCAGTATATGGATGAGTCTTTTGCTGTGGAAAGCTGGTCGGAGCGGAGCAGCTCCACCCCAACTCAGAATGTGCTTAGCCATTTTTAAACCCAAACATTATGAACATTACAGAAATCCTCTTCACAGCAAAAGTTACTGACTCTCGTGCTCTTTTTGATATTTACGAGCTGCCTGCAGATTTTGCTGCAACCTCGGTAAACTCTCTTAATGGCTCCTCCTGCAAATAAAATAAGAGAGATTGATCATTATAGAGGACCAGTGTGAAGGAAGTTCCTTCTGTTCTGGGTTGTTCCATTTCCCAGACCTCTGCCCATAACAAATGATGACAGGTGGCGCTCACCCATCTTTGTTTATTTCTGTACTGCAGCACCTGAAGGCAAAACTGATGTGTCCCAACAAACCAATTTGTCTGGCCTTCACATCCAAAGACAGAGTTGGGAAAAGGAAGTTAAGGGCAAGTTGATATTTTAAATGATTTTGCACTGACTGGAATGGGGTGGAAGGAGCTATGTCTCTCCAGAACTGAAGTCCAACACCGAGGGCCTTCTGGCAGTTCCCTCGCTGTGAGAAGCCAAGTTACAGGGAATCAGGCAGAGGGCCTTCTCGGTAGTGGCACCCGCCCTGTGGAACGCCCTCCTACCAGATGTCAAAGAGAAAAATAACTACCAAACTTTCAGAAGACATCTGAAGGCAGCCCTGTTTAGGGAAGCTTTTAATGTTTAATAGGTTATTGTATTTTAGTGTTTTGTTGGAAGCCGCCCAGAGTGGCTGGGGAAACACGGCCAGATGGGCGGGGTATAAATAATTTATTATTATTATTATTATTATTATTATTATTATTATTATTATTATAGAAAGCTGCCTTGTATAGAGTCAGGCATTTAGCTCAGTGTTTGCTACATTCCTGTCTTACATTTAAAGCACTATGATGCCATTTACATAATCATGGCTCACCCCAAAGAATTCTGGGAATGCTTGTTTGTTAAGGGTGCAACTAGACTTTATTCCCCACACAGAACTACAATTCCCAGAGTTCCCTGGGAAGAAGGATTGATTGTTAAACTACTCTGTTCTCAAACACTGTCTGATCTACACATGTAGATCTGAAGAAGTGTATCTGAAGAAGTGTGCATGCACACGAAAGCTCATACCAAGAACTAACTTAGTTGGTCTTTAAGGTGCTACTGGAAGGAATTTTTTTATTTTGTTTTGATCTACACATGTGTAAGATCCACCTATTAACATTCCCTCCAGCTCTTTCAACTTCTAAAAAACGAGATAATACAATTGCCAAACTTCACAAAAACACATTAGAAAATATTGTGGGAAAATACACACATTAACAGGATAACATACCCTCCCCCCACCAAAAATGTTCTGGTAAGCCATCATGTAAAAAAGAAAAGAAAAAAGCTTATATTCATGGTGATGTATATCTGCCCAACTTATTGCAAATGTTTAGGGGGAGTTTTAAAGCATTGCTGTTCCTGTTGCCAGCTGAAAGAGTTAGGTACTTATTTCTGGCAACCTTGAAACTATTAGTTGTGAAAACATTTGGTTGTTGCCAATTTGTTTTTGTTTTTGTTTGTATTGTTTTGTTGCTCGCCACCTGTGGGTGCTTTGTGAGGAAGGGCAGGATAAATCATATATTGTGATAAATTTATTTTGTTGCCCCCATTTTCTGTGGATTGTCTTTATATACACTGTTCAGAAATGTGAATGATCAAGCAGCACATAAATGCCATAAGTACAAAATAAAAATCTAAGCAAAAAGAACAACCACCAATAACTGTTCATTGCATGAACCTTCCAGAGAATGTTTAGTATTCCAGAGATATAAAAAATAAGGTTTAGAAATAAGTAAAAACTAATGGTGAGGATTTGCTGAACTAACAATTTGAATTGGAATATAAGAAAGGGAGGTATGAGGAGGTCTGGAAAATAAGTTAAAAGAAAATAAGTAAATGGAAATTTTATGTGTTTTTAGTTGTTTTTACTTTTTGTATTTTTGTATTTTTGTTGTTTTTTCTTTTTGTTTTATATTGTATCATTTTTGAAAACTTTAATAAATATTCTATTAAAAAAAAGAGAATGTTTAGTATTCCAACAACAAAACCACCATTTCCTCCCCCAATTTTTTTAGTGAAAGATCAAAGCGCCACTGACTGCTTGCAAGCATTTAACTAAGCTAAATAGCTGGATACTAACACCACATATCAAGATTTCCGGCACTATTCACCTAGGCCTGCCATACGTCAGGAAAATGCCTGACATGTCCTGCTTTTCAGGTGTAAAAATGGCTTTGGGGTGAATTTTGCCGAATCTGCAAAACGTCTGGGAAAATCCAGGTGTATGGCAATGCAATGGAAAAAGCAGTGGAGGCCTCAACAACTTTGTGGGTATCAGACAACCCTAATTCACCTCAAGTTGAATTTATCATTTTCCAGAATTTTGTTAGCAGCATTGAGGATCCAGCAAAAGATTTGTTATGTACGGAGCTGAATCCTAGAACAATAGGATCCAGAATGCAGCAGTCTGATTGGTCCGCAGGAGCCACCCAATCCAGCTCCAGGTGGAAGTGAATCAGCGACCTGATTGGCCTGCAGAAGCAGCCAATCAGACTTCTGTAGGAAGTGAATCCGCAACCTGATTGGCCTATAGGAGCAGCCCGGAATTAGCCAATCATGCAGGGATCATTGTGTAAATAACACTGGGCAATAATTTTTTACTTTTTGAATGTTGTCTAGATTTCTACAACTGATTTAGGGTATTTTTGCACTCCTGAATCAGGAAATGGCATCCGTTTCTCTCCATCAGGTCAGGTTTACTGCAAACTGAATGGTGGGCATTGATAAAGGTAAGTACACGTAAATTGCATGTTGCTTCACCATTTTTCAAACTTCAGGGCTTGAACTTCCATTTCTTGGAACTCCTGGAATGCTCAGCGGCAGGGAGGTCTCTCTTCAGAGTCCAACAGTAGTCAGCCATCATGACTGTGTCCCAGCGACCCTGATACCTGGTCTCCATCTCTTTCATGTCCTGATAGAATCTCTCCCCCTGCTCATTGAACCCAGGTTCTCAGGGAACCAGTCCATATGTGAAAATAGGTAGTGCATCTTGACGCTCATGTTGCAGCCCAGGTTTCTGAAAGCAGTCAGCATGTTGCTGACAAGTTCTGCGTAGTTTCTGGCCTTATTGTTGCCAAGAAAGTTCTTCACTACCAGAACAGATGCATTCCACGCTTCCAGTTCCACTTTGTTCATTGACTTTCCGAACTCTGGATCTCTGATGAGCTGACGGATCTGAGGACTGTCAAAGATGCCAGCTTTCAACTTCTCCATGGTCAATCCTGGAAAAGCCTGGCACAAGTAAGTGAAGCAGTCACCATCCTTGTCCAGGGCCTTGGTGAACTGCTTGATTAAGCCGAGCTTGGTGTGCAGCGGTGGGAAGAGTATTCTGTCTCTATCCACCAGAGGGTCATTGATGACGTTCCTTTCTTTGCAAGGCACCAATTCCTCCTACACAGGCCAGTCCTTCTTCGTGTAATGCTGAGCATGGTCCCTACTATCCCACATGCACAGAAAACATGGGTACTTGGTGAAGCCAGACTGTTGTCCCAACAAAAAGTTCACCATCTTCAGGTCAACACAAATAAACCACTTATGCTGATGATAACCAATTTTCTCCAGCACATACTTCACCGCTTCATAGTTCTCCTTCAGTGTACTCGAGTGAGCCAGGGGTATAGAGGCAAACTGGTTGACGTTGTGTAGCAGAACACAATTCAGTGATTGCTTGCTGCTGTCAATGAACAGTTTCCAATCTTTGGGTTCGTACTGTGGCACTCCAAGCTTCAGCAGAAGCTGCACAATATCTGCACAGTACACCAAGTCCTTCTCTTCTGAGAAAAAATGGAGGTACTCTTGATGCCTGTTGCGGAAGAAGCTGATGCGAGCATTGTCAGAGAGGAGGTTTTTTTCCTTCAATCTGGATGCCAACAGTTCGGCAGAATCCTTTGACAAGCTGAGGTTGCGAACTAGATCATTCAACTCCTTTTGGGAAAATGGATGTGGAGCATCATCTTCAAGAACCACTTCTTCTTCTTCATGTCCTTCAACGCTGGAGTCATCTTTGTCACTAATGTCAGGAAGT
Organism: Podarcis cretensis; assembly: GCF_951804945.1. NCBI lineage: Eukaryota > Metazoa > Chordata > Lepidosauria > Squamata > Lacertidae > Podarcis > Podarcis cretensis. Next base: position 32,314,706 of record NC_137185.1, on the reverse strand, counting down.
TCTCCGAAGATAGGCATTGGAATTTCATCACAATAAGCTACAGGACGACGTGCTGATTGAAGATCAGGATACTTCATAGGGCAGCTTAGTTTTGATCCCCCAACTTTATGCTTTGCCGCACTAATTTATGGAAGATTTCGAGGTTTTATGACTTCAAACTAATCCCTTTTCGACATAATCACCCATAATGACCTGAATACTTATTGTCATTAAAATAATCATTCCCAATCAAAACAATTATTCGACATGGCATTTTACCCCCACCAACTTCTTCTAAAATGCTCCACACAAGCGTACATGTGAACAAAAACATAAAAAAACGACATGTGGCCATAGCTCAAAAACTGAACCTGATTGAGCAAAACCAATGTGATTTTTTGATTCAGCGCATCAGATTCGTCCTAAATCAACTGAAAAAACACAGACAACAAATTTGTTGTTGACCAGTGTAATGTATATATAGCCGATGTTTGGGGGGGAAGTTTCATTCAATGCTACCATGAGCTGAATAAAGAGCATGAAATTCACACTCAACTCCGAGTATATTTAGATTGCTTGTGGATTTATCTAGGGTAGATAACAGATGGAGCTGAGGTTTCACTGGGAAATTGTGCATGGGTTATTCACCTCGCATTGTTCGACACTTTACTCCAGCGTTTTAAAACTGGATCGCAATACCATCAGGTAAGCCTGAAGCCTCTTGCCAGTGCACTGCACTGCCACTGTTATCATTAAGGGCACTTTTATCAGTTTACCTGGCTTATAAAGTACTATATTGTGAAATGGCCATGATCTCCACCAATATAGCTATAGCTACCTTCCCCTTACCCATGCCACGTAAATATGCAATTTTTAGATGGCTCTCCTCCTGTTACATCTGCAGAAGACCCAACAAGAGACAGTAGCTCAGTTGGTTAGAGTGTGGTGCTGATAATGCCAAGGTTGCGAGTTTTATTCCCGTATGAGGCAGCTATGTATTCCTGCATTGCAGAGAGTTGGGCTAAATGACCTTCGGGTCCCTTCCAGCTGTATGATTCTGTAAGATTAGAGGCATTACCTCTGAACAATCTTCGAGTGTAACAGAATCCGTCTGTTTGGCATTGTCTCTGCGGAACGGCACAAGTGTTATCTCCATTAACCCTTCGACAGAAATGGCATCTGAGTCCTGCAACTGAGCGACACCAGCAAGGTAAAAGTAAAGGTAAAGGTACCCCTGCCCGTACGGGCCAGTCTTGACAGACTCTGGGGTTGTGCGCCCATCTCACTTAAGAGGCCAGGGGCCAGCGCTGTCCGGAGACACTTCCGGGTCACGTGGCCAGCGTGACATCACTGCTCTGGCCAGAGCCAGAGCCGCACACGGAAACGCCGTTTACCTTCCCGCTGGTAAGCGGTCCCTATTTATCTACTTGCACCCGGAGGTGCTTTCGAACTGCTAGGTTGGCAGGCGCTGGGACCGAGCAGCGGGAGCGCACCCCGCCGCAGGGATTCGAACCGCCGACCTTTCGATCGGCAAGTCCTAGGCGCTGAGGCTTTAACCCACAGCGCCACCTGCGTCCCATGACACCAGCAAGGACATGAGGCTAAACAAAAGAAAATGCCAGCCTAGCTTGAGAAGTAGCCCAAGAGGTCTGAGGGGCCAGAGGCAGATTTGGAAGAATCTCATGGAATTCTAGCCACAGTACGCAACTTTTTTTCCCCCCGCCCCACCTTTCATCCAAGGAGCTCAAGGTGGTATTTATGGCTTCCACCCTCTTCCCATTTTATCGTCACCACCACACTGTGAGGTGTGACTGGCCCAAGGTTATCCATGAAGTTCCATTGGTGAGTGGGGATTAGGTCCTTTTGCAACACTCAAAACCAGGGGTCAGCAACTTTTTTCAGCAGGCGGCCAGTCCACCATCCCTCAGACCATGTGGTGGGCCGGACTATATTTTGGAAAAAAAATATGAATGAATTTCTCTGCCCCGCAAATAACCCAGAGGTGCATTTTAAATAAAAGGACACATTCTACTCATGTAAAAACGTGATGATTCCCAGACCGTCCGTGGGCCGGATTGAGAAGGTGATTGGGCCGCATCCGGCCCCCGGGCCTTAGGTTGCCTACCCCAGCTGAAAACAGTACTCCATCTTGGCTCTGAGACCAATGTTCCCCTGCCCCTCTTGAGATCACACACACACAGTGCTTTTTCTGGGGGATATGCAGAGGTATGCATACCCCTAAACATTTTGTAAATTTTTGTACTTTTGTCCATTTACTGTATTTATTTTCCCCAATTTGAACTATAAAATGATGATTTTCCTGAGTCAAAATGAGAGTAAAGGTAAAGGGACCCCTGACCATTAGGTCCAGTCACGGATGACTCTAGGGTTGCGGGCACTCATCTCGCTTTACTGGCCGAGGGAGCCGGCATACAGCTTCCGGGTCGTGTGGCCAGCATGACTAAGCTACTTCTGGCAAAGCAGAGCAGCACACGGAAACACCGTTTACCTTCCCACCGGAGCGGTACCTATTTATCTACTTGCACTTTGATGTGCTTTTGAACTGCTAGGTTGGCAGGAGCAGGGACCGAGCAATGGGAGCTCATCCCGTCGCAGGGATTCAAACCGCCAACCTTCTGATCGGCAAGCCCTAGGCTCTGTAGTTTAACCCACAGCGCCACTGGCATCTCATGAGAGTACTGTACCCCTAAACATTTTTTTAGAGAAAAAACACTGTGTGTATGTGTGTGTATATTGGTCTCGGCATTTTCACAAGGGTGGCTGTGAATGCTGCGAAGCAAAAGGCTGGCAGCTGCCATTTTCATTTCCACAGAATTCTCAGAGCATGTATTCAGGTTGCAAATGTGAGATTTGGGGTGCGGGGATCCTGGGAGTGCATTTCCATTTGGGTAATCCTGGGAGAGCATTTGTACGTGGAGAGGCTTAGAGAAAATGGAGGGGTGTATCTATGCACATAGTACATGACTTCGGTGCAAGCAAGTATGTGAACGGATAGTTTTTGGTGCTTCTGTGTGAGATTTTGTGTGTGTGTGATCCTGAAAAAAGAGAGTGCTTTAGGTTGGGTAACCCTGGGAGAACATTTGGGGCAGAAGAGATTTCCTGAGTTTTAGTGGGGTGGTTTGGCAGGAATGTTTAAGCTGTGCCACCAATTAGGGTGAACCTGAATATATGTAATTAAACCCAAGATATGACGAGACACTCATAAGTCTGCAAGGATGTGCTTCCCAATTAAATCTGGGTAAGAGTTGCACCCCTCACATCCTGTCTGGGTAAGCAGGAGAGGTGTAACAATACTCATGCTGTTTTTGTTTTTGTGCAACCTGAAAGCCCCCAGCTCAGGTGTGGTGAACCTTTGGCCCCCAAAATGTTGCAGTACAACTCCCGTCCACTGGCCATGCTTGATGGGGCTGATAAGTTGTAGTTTGGCAACATCCAGAAAGCCAAATGTTCCCCACAAGTGATTTAGTTGGCAACCGATTATTGGGTCCTTTGGTCTGATTGAGTAATGCTCTTTCATCCAATGTTGGGATCCCAAACCAGGAATACAGAGGTACCTCGGGTTAAGTAATTAATTCATTCCGGAGGTCCGTTCTTAACCTGAAACTGTCCTTAACCTGAAGCACCACTTTAGCTAATGGGGCCTCCTGCTGCTGCCGCACCACCAGAGCACGATTTCTGTTCTCATCCTGAAGCAAAGTTCTTAACCTGAGGTACTATTTCTGGGTTAGCGGAGTCTGTGACCTGAGGTACCATTGCAGTAAACACCGTTAGTTCATCCAAATTGCATTAAGTGCTGCAAGCACTCAGTTTTAGCATTAGTCACTTTTTGATTGGTTAACCCAGTTTTGCTTGGAGCCTATAGAAAATGTAATATATTGGTACTTGATTGGCTTATAAAACCATTCATTCATTCCCACCGACAATACTAACCTCTTAATCCCACCAATTCCTAATTCCAGCTCTATTTACAGAGCATTCCTGGCCCCAAGATGATGCTAGCATTGTCCCAAATAATTCTTGAAGATTCTTTGAATTTAAATCCTCTGAACTGGCTGTGCCCCAATATGCAACGCTTTACCCCAGCGTATGGACTTACCTGCTGCGAAAGTGAGCATCACTGAAAAGCCAAACACCAGAACCTTATTTGCTTTAGTTTTCATTCTATAAAGGGCAGAGAGACAAAAAGAACCCGCTCAAGTCTGGTCTAAACAGCATGTGAGGTTTTCCAAGTCTCCTCCTCCATATTACGTGGTGGTGTTGAAACAGTCCGGATTACCTATTTATATTCTCAGTCTTGGTCAGGTTATCAGTCAACAGGAGACAGAACAGCCAGTAATGATTATGATGCAGACATGCACACCTGCAAACATCAACTCGTTGGTTTGGTGCTTCGGGCAACAAACAGCCCACAAAATGTTCCAAGAACAGGTGCTTTTCCCCTTTACAGTCTCCTACAATTCCTTATCTGTCACACGGGATGGCACAAACTAGCAGTTTTATTTTCTAAAAATCCAGATCTGTACGTGCTAAAATGACGTAGCTTCCCCGATTCAGAGCAGCCTTCCTGTCACATGTCAGAAACACAGGCAAGACCACCACCCTTCCTATCCAGAGTAAAGAGGGAAGAAATGTTCCAGTTTCGGTCTTTCTTTTCCCAGGAAAATCTTTAAAAATCTCTTGATGGGCAAGCCATGAAGAAACATGTTGGGAGCCACTTAATGTAGGCCGCAGATAATAAATATACCAGTAAAACGTATCATCTGAGTGCAGTACAAGTATACATGTGTGGGGTTGCTGTTAATATGGACTGAAAACATGTGCTTGTCACAGCAAAAAAAAAAAAAACCCCACAAAACTTCACTGTGCCACATAGAAGCTACATACTGGTAAATACATAGAGTGGAACCTCAGGTTTTGAACATCTCCATTGACAAACATTTCGGAACCCAAACACCAAAAACCCACAGTAAATGCTTCCATTTTCGAACGCACCTCGGAAATCAAACTTCCAAGGCGACTTCCATTTTGAGTTTCCCTATTGTATTGAGCCATAAAGAAGGCTGATCACCGAAGAATTGATGCTTTTGAATTCTGGTGCTGGAGGAGACTCTTGAGAGTCCCATGGACTGCAAAAAGATCAAACCTTTCCATTCTTAAGGAAATCAGCCCCGAGTGCTCACTGGAAGGACAGATCATGAAGCTGAGGTTCCAATACTTTGGCCACCTCATGAGAAGAGAGGACTCCCTGGAAAAGACCCTGATGTTGGGAAAGATGGAGGGCACAAGGAGAAGGGGACGACAGAGGACGAGATGGTTGGACAGTGTTCTCGAAGCTACCAATATGAGTTTGACCAAACTGCGGGAGGCAGTGGAAGACAGGAGGGCCTGGCGTGCTCTGGTCCATGGGGTCATGAAGAGTCTGACACGACTAAACAACAACGTTGTATTGAGGCTTCTGTATTGAGTTTTCAGTTTTCAAACGTTTCGGACGGTTTTATGGAACAAATTTTGTTCGGAAACTGAGGTTCTACTGTACAAGTATCAATGGAAACACACTGTATACCACACCACATGTTCCTACAAGATCTTCAGTTACTGAAACCCCTAGAATTCTCTCAATTTAACACAAAAGTCAAGTTCCCCAGAGATATTTCCCTCCATTTTGGTCGCCCAAGCATATATCCCTTTGTGATATAGTTTATTCCAAACCACCTTGCTAGAAGAGGGAATTATCAGGATCTTCCATTTAGGGTAAATAAAGAAGAAAACTTGCATGCTATACACTGACAGCGTTCTTTTAATCCGAGATCATTCTTTATTTTGCAAATTGTTTTATTTTCTTTACAGACACGTTAAAAATTCAGTTTTGTAGATTTAAGTATGGGTCAGGAAGTATGGTCAGAAACAAGGTTTGTGTGTCACCCCCTTACTCTCTTAGTGCAGGGGTAGCCAACCTGGTGCCCTCCGGATTTTGCTGGACTACAACTCCCATCAGCCCCATCCAGCATGGTCAAAGGTCAGGAATGATGACAGCTGCAGTCTAGTATCTGGCCACCTCCACTCTAGTGTGTTTGCATGGTACATTCAAGTTTAACCAGTTAGAAACAAGTTTGCTTCCCGAAAGACAGAACAGCAAAAAAGGAAATAAAAAGAGTGAGGAGTCTGTTAATCCATTACATCTTTTTCCATTTAGACCGGTGTTTCCCAAACCTGGGCCTCCAGCTGTTTTGGACTATAGTTCCCATCATCCCTGACCACTGGTCTTGCTAGCTAGAGATGATGGGAGTTGTAGTCCAAAAACAGCTGGAGACCCAAGTTTGGGAAACCCTGATTTAGACTAAAGATGGGGCACCTATGGCCCCACAATATGTTCTTAGACTACAAAACCCATTATCTTTGCCCACCCTGGTTTGCCCACTTATACTTTAGAGGCTCAGCCAGTCTAATCAGACCTATTAAGGATTAGAGGGGAGAAAATTATACCCTAAAAATAGAAAAAAATATTTTAAAATTGGAACTGATGCTAAAAACAACCACTGGGCTTTATGTTTTCTCAAGGGTGACAGTAGAAACCGAAAGCAATGAACTGCAACTGTATAGCTTCATTCAGAAGCCCTGACTTTAGGAGCAAATAATCATAAACTGAGTCAAGTGATTTGAGAAGGACCTTATTCTGGACCTAACATTCCTACAACTCTTATCATGTTTATATAACATAAACTTATGGGATTTTTTTGTTTTTTAAAAACCAAAGTCATCGAAGGAGCATGATAACACTCATGTTATGCTTTACAAAGGAGCAACTTTCAAGCTCAGTCTGAATTTTTTTTTTACTTTGGGAAAAAAGAAGGAAAACACATGTATATGGATGAGGAGCTTGAGCAACCTTCAAAACAAAGACACTTCTAAGTCAAGAATGTGAACTAAGCTAAGCCACTTGTGACTTTCATGATCGTAATCGAGGGTGAGATACCCCAGCCAACCATTGCAAATGTGCAACTTCACAACAGTTATCGCCTGTTACCATATGTGGATAGCTTGAACGCCTATCCCCATAAAACCTAAACAAAACAAAAGATTTCCATTGAAAGACTGGAGTTTGGGGTGCGGCAGACATGACTTCCCTTAGCAGAAGCCGCTGAATCAAAACAGAACCGCTCTCAAACACCATGTCATCATGTGACAGGAAGCCACAACTTCTGTGTGCTGACGACATCACTCAGCTTCCCTTTGATCTTCAGGAAATGCCTCTTGAACTCCAAGCCGTCACCCTGCATAGGGAAGGGAGGTGGGAAAGAACCCAAGTGAGTATATGTCACTGGAAGGGCATGTATTAGCTAGAGAAACGATACAAGCAGGAAGTAAACAATTATGAGTACAGCCATACCTCGGAAGTCGAACGGAATCCGTTCCGGAACTCCATTCGACTTCCAAAACATTCAGAAACCAAAGCGCGGCTTCTGATTGGCTGCAGCAAGCTCCCACAGCCAATCGAAAGCCCCGTCGGACATTCGGGTTCCAAAGAACGTTTGCCTGTCTAGCTGCCACATTCTGGATTAGTTGTAGTTTCCGGGTCACCTTCAAAGGTAGCCCCACATAGAGCGCATAGCATCCGCATAGCTGAGTTTTCCACTAAGCACCCTGCAGCTCTTGAACCAAGAAGAAGGCTAACCGCAAGCCCCAGCCCATACAGTATGCTAGAACAGATTAGAAAATAAAATGACTACAATGGCAAATATAATATTCTGAATCAGAACATGTTGGCAGCTGGCAGTGTAAAAACATTCTGCAGTACTGAGGAGCTACCACTGGATGGAGCCCAAGTACTATTCCCGCACATAAAACATTCTCCCCACAATTTGCAAATCTCTCAAGAGATTAAAAAACCCAGGTCAAATCAAATCTTTGTTTTCTATGCTGCTAGGTAAAAATGTAGCTTTATTCCTATTTAAGTAAGTTTGACTGGTTAGGTTAATATCTACTACAAGTGCCAAGGCATCCATCTTATCCTTAGAATGAAATGTGTTGGTTAACTTCATATATACCTTAGACAGGCGGAAGTCAACGAGTATTTTGTCATCCATTTCCAAGAGGTTTGCCTTGAAAATCAGTTTGTTGTTTCTTCTATCTGTGGTTGATATGGTAACCTTAGAAGGAAAACGAGTATTTTTATCAGGGGAAAGAGGTTTACAAAGCATATTTACAATCAATAACGCTCACCCTTTTTATGCTGTGAACCGCCCTGAGGTCTGCCGATATAAGGTGGTATACAAATCAAATCAAATTAAAAAAAAAATCTCTGGAGTTGCAAAGTTAGGCTCTCTAAGTTTACGGCAGCCTTCACACTATTTTTCTCACTAGCAAACAAATGAGGATCTGTCTAAAGAGCTCCCCAACAGGCCTTGAATTAAAAGTAACAATTTCTTCCAGGACATTGTGTATCTCCTAATTACAACAAATCATATATATTTATTATTTATTTTGTATGCAAATACATACAAGCAGTGCTTTTTTTCTAAAAATATATTTAGGGGTACGCATACCCCTGCGTCCCCCCAGGGAAAAAAGCACTGCATAAAAGTATGTAAATGCAAATTAATTTTATTTTTTAAAATTACCTGCCCTACTCGGTGCTGCTTACAACTTAAAAATCACAGCGTGAAAATATAAGAAAATTACGCTGAATAAAATAAAGCAACAAACAAAAATGCAAAAGAGAAGAATTAAAAATACAACAAAAGCAAGCATCACAGACAAATCACGACTTTTAGAGCAGGTTTTTCCTGCCAACTGACAGAATAAAAATGTATGTACCACGCAACAACAACAACTACAACTACCAGAGAAGGAATGGCCCATGTCTCACAGGGCCAGGTGTTCCATAATATTGATGCACCCACTGAGAAGACCCTCTCTCTTGCTGCCATCTATCGTGCCTACACCACAATGCCTGTCTGTCCATCTTGTGTATGATGGACACACACAATTAATTCACACCTGGTTTGTGCAGCCCTTCTTCCAGACGTAGCCCATTTTTTCGCAAACCTCCTTCAATACGTGGTAAGACTGGTCAGCGTCCAGCTTCAAAAAGAAACGGGTCATTCTCTTCACTAAGCGCTGCCATGAATTCTAAGAGAGAAAGGAACGGAAGACACCAGAAGTCAGCTGAAGGCTAAAATGAATGTCAAGTTTTCATCAAGGCTTTGCATTGTTTTATGGTGCTAAAGAATTGCATAGCAATCATTTAAAAATATATGTGTCCTGTGCATGAACCAAATATATACACCCTTGTGCAAATTAACTGAAACAAAGCATGTTTTCTATCTTACTCGTAATCCTGTACTCAAAACAAACACAAAAAGTCAGTTGATCATTATGGTGTCGGAAGCCTGCAGCCAACAGAAGGAATGATGCGCTCGCCACAATATATTGAGGTTCTATGAAAGAGTTATTCCAGAGCTGGGAAAGAGGTATCTTGACGGTACTGGGATATTGCAGCAGGACCTATGCCCCTGTCACAGATCGAAAGCAGTGAAGAAATTCATGACAGAGCAGCAACTACAGGTACTTGATTGGCCAGGGAATTCCCCAGACGTAAATCCCATTGAGAATTTGTGGGCTATATGCAAAAGTTTCCGTGCTGTAGACTGGAAGACTGTGGAGAAGCTCATACAGGCGCTGATTCAAGTGTGGTACAGTGAATGTTCAAAACTAGTAGACTCCATGCCAAACCGTGTTCAAATGCTGCTTAAAAATAGCAGAGGTCATATCCATTACTAATATAGGTATCTGTGAGGTTTGTACATGTATACAGTGGTACCTCAGGTTAAGTACTTAATTTGTTCCGGAGGTCCGTTCTTAACCTGAAACTGTTCTTAACCTGAAGCACCACTTTAGTTAATGGGGCCTCCTGCTGCTGCTGCGCCGCCGGAGCCCGATTTCTGTTCTTATCCTGAAGCAAAGTTCTTTACCCGAGGTACTATTTCTGGGTTAGCGGAGTCTGTAACCTGAAGCGTATGTAACCTTAAGCGTATGTAACCCGAGGTACCACTGTATGTGAGTTTTGTACAATAAACTACATTGTTTGTTTCAATTAATTTGCACAAGGGTGTATATATTTTTTTCGAGTGCTGAAGCATTAAATTGGGGGGGGGGGTTGCTGTTACGGCGCAAAACAAAAGCACAAGGGCCTCTACAAGTTCCAAAAACAACGAAAGTCAATAGCCAAGCCACCAGACCAAGTTACCTGGGAAGAACTGGGAGTGCCAAGCAGTTGGCTATTGAGCAGCATGTGTTCAGGGCAAGCTGGCTGGGAGAAGCTGATGCCTTGCACTAGCTTATCGATGCCAGCTGGACCGCTATCCCACAAAGAAAGTCCAGTGCCAGGTTCCGGCTGAGAATTGGAGCAGGTCTTTTTCTCCTCACTGCAGCAAGGAAAACAAAGCAGTGTTATGTTCCTAAATGGCGCAACAACACATTGTCTAGAACTTTTTTTTTATTTCTGGGAGTTAACCGCTACATGCGTTGGTCCTCATAACTGGGCATTAAGTTGGACGTTTTCTTAGCAATTTTCCTCATTACTTAAATCATTCTATCATGATTGAGCTGCCTTAATGCAGGCACGTCCAACAGGTAGATCGTGATCTACCAGTAGATCACTAGAGCTCTTTGGTAGGCTTGAATGGTTACAAGTCTATCTCTATTCTAGCTATTATTCTAGTACCGTATTTTTCGCCCTATAGGACGCACTTTCCCCCCTCCAAAAATGAAGGGGAAATGTGTGTGCGTCCTATGGGGCGAATGCAGGCTTTTGCTGAAGCCTGAAGAGCGAGAGGGGTCAGTGCGCACCGACCCCTCTCGCTCTCCAGGCTTCAGGAGAGCCCCAGCGCCAGCCCCACAAAGTCGGGAGACAGCGGGGAAGCGAAACGCCGCCATCCCGCTGTCTCCCGATGTCGTTTGGAGACTGACAGCGGGGAGACACGTGCTCCTCCCCGCCGCCAGCCCCGCAAGCTCCGGGGACAGCGGGGAGGCGCAGCGCGTCTTCCCGCTGTCCCAGGACCTGGTCTGAAGGCGGGCGGCGGGAACAAGAGCGCTTCTCCCCACTGCCGGCCCCACAAGCGCCCGGGGGGGAAATAAACATTTTTTTTTATTCCCCCCCCCCCAAAAAAAAACTTGGTGCGTCCTATGGACTGGTGCGTCCTATGGGGCGAAAAATACGGTAAATTTAGTTTTAGACTTATAAGCCAGTTTGTGGTGGTGTTGTTTTGATGCAAAGAAGCTCAACAACAACTTAGGCTTCCCGTAAAAAAAAAGCTCAACATTTTTGCCCTGCACCCCCCAAAAACGGGGCTTTCCTCCTCCCTAAAGAAAGCTCCTTAGGGACGCGGGTGGCACTGTGGGTTAAACCACAGAGCCTAGGACTTGCTGATCAGAACGTCGGCGGTTCGAATCCCTGCGACGGGATGAGCTCCCGTTGCTCGGTCCCTGCTCCTGCCCACCTTGCAGTTTGCAAGCACGTCAAAGTGCAAGTAGATAAATAGGTACCGCTCTGGCGGGAAGGTTAACGGTGTTGCTGTGCGCTGCTCTGGTTCACCAGAAGCGGCTTAGTCATCCTGGCCACATGACCCGGAAGCTGTACGCCGGCTCCCTCGGCCAATAAAGCGAGATGAGCGCCGCAACCCCAGAATCGGTCACAACTAGACCTAATGGTCAGGGGATTTAAAGAAAGCTCAACAATTTTGATCTGAACCCCTAAAAGGGGGTAGATCACTGCCAGTTTTTTAACTCTTTGAGTAGTTCACAGTCTCTTGGGAGTTGACCACCCCTGCTTAATATAAAAAGTCACCTGTTTTCTGCATTGCATGTTTGCAGAATCATAAAACACACACAGCCTCGACAGTAGCATTTACCACACAACTTGAACATATTACTTTGTTATGCTCTGCAAGACTTAAAGCATACCCCCACCTTCGCCCATTTTCTCCTGCACTTAAATAAGACCCAGAGGCTAGAACCATCAGATTAATCCTCATATTAAGGCACACATTAAAGTCCCAAAAGTTCCCCAACTTTGGTATTTAAACAGGATAGAATTAGTGCTTTCAGATACAAAACCATCTCCACTGCGGCCCTCGCCCTCTGTGTACGAGTTGTTTTGCTCCTATTTTGTCAAATCGAGGGAGCAAGCTATAATGCAGCGAAGGAGAGGCAAGAAGGAAGAGCAGATTTGGCTCTGCTAAACTGGCTACTGCAGGCTAGTGGCACAGTGCAGGCATGCCATAGATCACCTCTGGTTTTGTTACTCGCGGAACACGTCTTAAGATATGGCAGCACAGAATAAGTCACTGCAGAGCTTCAGAATAAAAAATAAAAAATTCCCCATCAAGTTAAAGATATTACCTGGACACCACATATTATTGCCTGTGTGTTATTGTTATTGCCTGTGTGTTAGACACGATGAACAAATATATTTTTCACCTGCGTGCACTTTTCACTGGAGAGAAGTCCGTATCGGATCGGATGTGCTTAGAAAAACACCCTGGGGAATCGGATAGTCCCCCTGATGAGACTCGAGGCCGCTTGATGCCTAGAAAGAAAAACTAGTACTCAGTTTTCAAAGGGGGCGGGCATTATTTTTGTCATTCACTGTTAAGTACATAGTAAATCCTAAGTAAAATGACTGGATTGTTGCTGTTGTTTTTTAATGGCTCCAACCTTTCCAAAGGTGCTGTGTGCCAGCTTGTCATTCTTCCTAAGACCAAAAGAAGCTAAACAGACATCACTTGTATTTATGAACACTAATGTAAACTCAAAAGCACCTACAGAGGTACCTTGGTAGTTGAACGGCTTCGTTGTCGAACAAATCGGCTCCCGAACATTGCAAACCCAGAAGTGATTGTTCCGGTTTGCGAATGTTCTTTGGAAGCCGAACGTCCGATGTGGCTTCCACAGCGGAAGCCACGCCTTGGTTTTTGAACCATTCTGGGAGCCGAACGGACTGCCGGAACGGATTAAATTCAAGAACCAAGGTACCACTGTATTCGAACTTCATGAATGGTGAGATCAAATAATTGCAAAGAACTGCCAAATGATCTGCAGAATTCTCAGACCAACAACCTCCTCCCATTGTTAGAGCTAGTTAAAATGTTGATTCAAAGTGACTAAGGAGGCTTTCCACATCACATTTTTCATTTAGATGGGTGCTCCCACATGTCACAAGGGAGGGGTGTGTGTGCAGAATCATAATATTGGAATGATTTACACTGGTTTTCATCCTAGACTCAAACGTGAATGTATCGATTTCAGGCATAGGCAAATTCGGCCCTCCAGATGTTTTAGGACTACAACTCTCATGATCCCTAGCTAACAGGACCAGTGGTCAGGGATGATGGGAATTGTAGTCCCAAAACATCTGGAGGGCCGAGTTTGAGGAAGCCTGGATTAACCCAAGATGAGCCCTTATTACTAGCAGACCTTGATAAATGGGACTGATCAGCAAACGGGATGAAAAAGCAAGCAAGATCTATCCTCAAGTAAGATTAAAACAGGGTGAGCCACCTAAATTGTAAATATCAATATCTTTAAATATATAACTCACTCCTTTCAGTGGCATATATGAGAGATGTCAACTGTACCGTTTTCAGATGTCAAAAGATTTCAAATCTGCAGCTACATACAAAATTCACATGCATTTATTTTTTTTAAATTACCTTTCTTTAAAGCTTTTGTGTACCACCTGTCCTTTTTTAGGTCTTCAATAGTAAGCCTTGATGCGGGGTCCTCAGTTAATAGTTTGAGGAGTAAAGCTGCAGAGAAATAAAGAATTTGTTTATATGCATGGCCTACAAGTTCCTGAAATTGTCCACCTTCTGTGGCAATGGCGTGCAATTCAACTGAAATGCCCTCAAACATTGTGGCTTTCCAAATAAATCATTGCAATTTTTACATGAACCAGAGTCACCCAACCTTTAAAGATGTTCTTTGGAGGATATGATCTGTACTCAGAAAAATAACATGCTCATTTCTTAGCAAACCTATCAAGACTGCCCCGCCAAGTAAATATAAAAACAGTCAGTAAAGGTCTGTACCTAGTGGCAACGAGTCTATCTTCTTCCATGGTGACAAATATGTTTTCTTTTCTTTCCAATCACAGTATTCTTGACAGGTGTCAACAGGCTGGTCCCATGGCAGTTCTGCAAGAAAGAAAGCCACATTTCTTGACAAAACTTGTCAGTGATCTGGGAACAAACTAAGAAGGTATTTGGGCTTCAACCAAATGGATGTTAGCATTTTAAGAGGAAGAGACACACCCAATGGTTATAATAAGGTCACTAATAACCACATTAGTTACACAGCAAATTCAAAACGTGGAATTAATAACTACTTAGACTACTAGAATAGTCTCCATTAAAGCTGTGAGCAAGGAAAATCTCCAGCAATTTCTTTTTTTCTGTTCCAGCTTGGCTACAAATGTCACACTATCAGAAAATATGGTTACTATGCAATATGCTCCAGATTTATGCAGTAAGCGAAATCCCTCGAAAAATTCTTGCAGATACACTTGTTTTAAAATTAATTTTATTATATATATTACAACATTTATATCCTACCCTTCTGGTGCAAAAGCACTGCTCAGGGCTGCTTGCAATATTTAAAACTATACGAAACTATCTACCACTGAGAGAGTCAGTAGTTGTATGCTGTTAAAACTGTGAAGAATTCATTATTATTATTATTATTATTATTATTATTATTATTATTTTAAATGCTGTTTTGGCAACACATTTATAAATGAACATTCTATGCTGAATGTATAGAATGCTTTAACTTAAATGGCTCTTCCTTCCAAAGCATTTTTTTTAAAAAATGCAGTATCTTGCAGGTTTATCAAAACACTGGAAATTTGTTGTGGCGTATTATTGCTACTTTTGGTGTTGAATCGGTCAAAATGCTTGTGCTTTTATTCTATCTGCTTAAATTTGATCTAAAAATATATAAATATTTTAAAAGGATGTATTGATGGAGAGGGGAAAGTTCACATAGCTTTCTTGTGGAGAGGAGAGCTTTCTTGTGGTAGACAGTTGGAGAGATGTCCTCAGCTACTCTTGGGAGTAACCATACAGACAATGGTGGTTAGAGGGTAATTAATTAGCTTCAACAATCTGCCCTTAGCTACACTGGAAGGAAGATTTAGCGACACTCCATATATGAATTGTGTAACTGTGTGCTAATAAATGTGCTACTATGGTATCATTTTTAAAGAGAAAAATGAACCACTTGTATTTGTCCTCTGACGGCTCCCTTTGCAACTCAAGCTTTAGAGTGGTGTACGACCTTCCAAGCCATGGGTACCTCATCTCATGTAACCGAATCAGTCACTAAGTTTGTACTTCAAGTTAATAAGATCAGCTAGCAACTTTTGCAGAACTGCTGTCGGTGTTGGTTGTTCTACTCTTGCTTAAATTTTTCAAGAATGAAAAATGTACATGGGCCTTTCTCTGTTTTTTTAATGTCCCCTCCCCACCAGCATATTTGTTCTGCTGAATCGTGAAGGCCTGTAGATTATTACAGTGGTACCTTGGTTCTCAAACGTCTTGGTACTCAAACAACTTGGAATCCAAACACTGCAAACCCAGAAGTAAGTGTTCTGGTTTGCGAACCTTTTTTGGGAGCCGAACGTACTCCGATTTGAGTGTTACGCTTCTGATCTGAGTGCCACACTTCCGTTTTGAGTGTTACGTTGAGGTCTGTCTGTTTTTGCTATTCATTTTACATTTTTGTTTTTGCGGCTCTTTTTGTTTTGTTTTTGTGACTGTGTGGAACCCACTTCAGCTACAGATGGATTGATTGTGTGACTGCAGTACATTGTTTATTGCTTTCATTTTATGAATCAATGGTCTCGTTAGAGAGTAAAATTCATGTTAAATTGGTGTTTTAGGCATTGTTTTTAAAAGTCTGGAACAGATTAATCCATTTTACATTACTTTCTATGGGAAAGCACGCCTTGGTTTTGGAACGCTTTGGTTTTGGAATGGACCTGGAACGGATTAAGTTTGAGAACCAAGGTACCACTGTAATGAACTAGATCAAGAATCACACCTTAATAAATATCCTGAATTCCCAAGAGATAATACACCAAGGCGCACTGCTGATCTGCATCCCTGTTGTGTAAATGTAGAGCATTAGTTTTAAGAGTCAAATCCTTATCAACAAGCTAATGTTAATAAAACGAATTAAAACTTGGGTAGCTCTTACCTCCGGCCAACATGGCAGTGAGTACGATTCCACATGACCAAACATCAACTGGCTCGGCATGGAATTCTTTTCTTTTAAGGACTTCTGGAGCGATGTACGGGAGCGTGCCACACATCTTGTTCAACAATCGCTCACGGCCATTGTACTTAAACACAGTTGCTAGTCCAAAGTCAGAGATTTTGAGATTATCTAAACAAATACAAGCATAAAGAAGGTATCTTGCGCATTATTCTAATTTATCATCTTTGTTTGAAGCACACTAAAGCATGGGTAGGCAAACTAAAGCCTGGGAGCTGGATCCGGCCCAATCGCCTTCTTAATCCGGCCTGCGGACATGAGTAGAATGTGTCCTTTTATTTAAAATGCATCTCTGGGTTATTTGTGGGGCCTGCCTGGTGTTTTGACATGAGTAGAATGTGACCTTTTATTTAAAATGCATCTCTGGGTTATTTGTGAGGCACAGGGATTTGTTCATATTTTTTTTCCTTCAAATTATAGTCCGGCCTCGCAACAGGGTCTGAAGGACAGTGGACCGGCCCCCTGCTGAAAAAGTTTGCTGACCCCTGCACTAAAGTAACATTAATCTAAAGACACAAACATTTAACCTTTTAAAAAATGGTCCTTTCAAGTATGCCAGCTCAGAAATTTGTCACTGATACTACCGTATTTTTCGTTCTATAGGACGCACTTTTTCCCCTCCAAAAACTAAGGGGAAATGTGTGTGCGTCTTATAGAGCGAATGCAGGCTGCGCCGCTAGGCCCAAAGCCAGAACAGGGAGACGGAGCACTGCGGAGGGCTCCGTCTCGCTCTTCTAGCTTGGGGATGGCTGCGCGCACAGCCTCTTCAGGGCAGCGGGCGCTGCGCTCTAAAGGCTTCAGGGATCATTGAGGCTGGCGGTGGGGGAAAGCAGCGCTTCCCCTCAGCGGTGTAGCGTGGGTTGTCAGCACCCGGGGCAAGGCAAGTAATTTGCGCCCCCTAACCCGGGGCAAGGGACGCAGGTGGCGCTGTGGGTTAAAGCCTCAGCGCCTAGGGCTTGCCGATCGAAAGGTCGGCGGTTCGAATCCCTGCGGCGGGGTGCGCTCCCGCTGCTCGGTCCCAGCGCCTGCCAACCTAGCAGTTCGAAAGCACCTCCGGGTGCAAGTAGATAAATAGGGACCGCTTACCAGCGGGAAGGTAAACGGCGTTTCCGTGTGTGGCTCTGGCTCGCCAGAGCAGCGATGTCACGCTGGCCACGTGACCCGGAAGTGTCTCCGGACAGCGCTGGCCCCTGGCCTCTTAAGTGAGATGGGCGCACAACCCCAGAGTCTGTCAAGACTGGCCCGTACGGGCAGGGGTACCTTTACCTTTACCTTTACCTTTAACCCGGGGCAAGGCAAGTAATTTGCGCCCCCTAACCTGGGGCAAGGCAAGTAATTTGCACCCCTAACCTGCCGCCGCTGCCAGCTTCTTCTTGCTGCTGCCTGGGCTGGGGTATTTACGGTAAGGTAGCCACGGCGGCGGCGGCGGGTCCGTGTCAGGTGATCTGAGGCAAGTTGCCGCTGGCGCTGCCGCCCAAACGACGCCACTTGCCCGGAGGAGGGCAGAGAGGCGAGGAAAATGCAACATGGCCCAGCAGTTGCAGCTGCAGCAGCAGCAGCGGGGCTGTGAGGAGGGGCTGCCTGGCGCGCCCTCCGCGGCCCTGACGCACGGGGACCGCGTCGTGCGCTGAGAGCCGCTGCCTGCCGGACGCCTTCAGCCCAGACGTGCACACAGCTCGTCGGTTCCGCGAGACATGGGGCTCTGCTACAGCCTGCGCCCGAGGCTCTTCGGCAACTCCGGAGGCGGCAAGCGTGCCTCCCCAGATGTTGCGCCCGGTGCGGCCGGCCCCCCTGCACCCCCCACACTACGCCACTGCTTTCCCCCACTGCCAGCCCCACAACGCACCTTGTTTTAGAGGGGGAGAACAAGAAAAAAAAAATTCCCTATTCTCCCCCTCCTATGGTCCGGTGCGTCCAATGGAGCGAAAAATACGGTAATCTACCCTGCTCCTTAGTATGCCTGCTTAAAAATATCCCATTGGTACTAGTGGGCCATGTCTCCATAAGCAGGCATTAAGTGTTCTATTGCTGCTCCGAATCAAGGACAGCCAAGTGAAATGCTAAAAAAACCCAAACCCAAGTCCTCTGACTGCTTGATGTTTGGTGTTAGCAACAGAGAGGACTTGTTGCTTTCCCATCCAAAGTGCGGGCCTGCTTTTTCACTTGTGGGAAATTGATACTGAACTAAAGAAATTAGTGATGTATGGAAGTGAGAGCTGGACCATAAAGAAGGCTGATCGCCGAAGAATTGATGCTTTTGAATTATGGTGCTGGAGGAGACTCTTGAGAGTGGACCGCAAGAAGATCAAACCTCTCCATTCTGAAGGAAATCAGCCCTGAGTGCTCACTGGAAGGACAGATCCTGAAGCTGAGGCTCCAATATTTTGGCCACCTCATGAGAAGAGAAGACTCCCTGGAAAAGACCCTGATGTTGGGAAAGATGGAGGGCACAAGGAGAAGATGACAGAGGACGAGATGCTTGAACAGTGTTCTCAAAGCTACCAGCATGAGTTTGACCAAACTGCAGGAGGCAGTGGAAGACAGGAGTGTCTGGCGTGCTCTGGTCCATGGGGTCACAAAGAGTCAGACACAACTAAACGACTAAACAACAAGGACAAGAACAAAGCGGTCTCTGTCTCTTACCCATTCCATTTAGCAGCAGATTCTCAGGCTTAATATCCCGATGTGTTACTCCTATACTGTGAAGGTAGACCTTTCAAAATGATACAAGGCATTAATAGAAAGCATTCATTCAACCTGCTTTCACACACAAAAAAGAGCTTGAAAAAGCAACATAAATAAACTTACGACTCCAGCTATAAGCTGGTGGAAAAACTTCTGTGCTTCTGCTTCAGGCATTCCTACATCTGGCTCTGCAAGGAAGGCACCATAGCTTCATGAAGAAACATACTAATGAAATTTACACAGTGATAGCAGTGTTTCTAATGAATATAACCTTTCTGGTTGTTTGCTCTGAAATAGTTATGGCCGAAGGCATTATTGGTAACAAACTGAACACCATGTTTCACAGTAGCATTGATAGCAGCAAACACCATTTTTGTTTCGATTTAAGTTCATAAAATGATTGCAGGCTACCATAGAGGAGGCTTGCTTTGAATGTGTTTAAATATCCCTGAAATGCAAGTTGCAGTGGTACCTCGGAAGTCGAAGGGAATCTGTTCCAGAAGTCTGTTCGACTTCCAAAACATTTGGAAACCCAAGGCGCGGCTTCCAATTGGCCGCAGGAAGCTCCTGCAGCCAATCGGAAGCCACAGAAGCCCTGTTGGACGTTCGGGTTTTGAAGAATGTTCACAAACTGGAAGTCACTTCCAAGTTTGTGGCGTTCAGGAGACAAAACATTCACGTCGCAAGGTGTTCAGGATCCAAGGAACGACTGTATATAGATGACTTAAATAAATAAACCATTTGACCCTTGGAGAGCATCCTCATTCAATGACCATTCTGTGGCCTGCCTTCCTATCCCATAAAACCCCTTGTACCTATTCGGTCAAAGAGTTCTCCCCCGCTGCAGTACTCTAGGAACAGATACTGAATAGTGCCTTCTCGCCGATGTCCGTAAAACTTGACAATGTTCTCGTGATTTAACATTTTGTTAATGCAGATCTCCTTCTTAATCTGATCTGGGCACTCTATAGCGCATTTCATGTCAACAATCTTCACCGCCACTGCTTCTTCCGTGCGTCTGTTCACAGCCAACTGAACTCTATAAAGAGAAAGTGGAAAGCAGGGTTTTTATAGATAGGCTTTCCTCACCAAACACCATTACTAAAAATTACGCATTAAGCCTCAGCTTTGCTTGCCAGCCACAGCACACATTTCCTCCTCCTGGAAAAAAATGAGCAAATTCAACAACCCAAATTAAAGCTCTTGTGATTTTTGACAACCCTCGACACAAGAATACAGCAGCAATTTCAATTTACAGTTTACTCTTGTTCTGGAACCATTCATTTGCCTCCATATATTATAATAATGTTAAGGGACGTGGGTGGCACTTTGGGTTAAACCAGAGCCTAGGACTTGCCGATCAGAAGGTCGGCAGTTCGAATCCCCGCGACGGGGTGAGCTCCTGTTGCTCGGTCCCTGCTCCTGCCAACCTAGCAGTTTGAAAGCACACCAGTGCAAGTAGATAAATAGGTACCGTTCCAGTGGGAAGGTAAACGGCGTTTCCGTGCACTGCTCTGGTTTGCCAGAAGCGGCTTAGTCATGCTGGCCACATGACCCAGAAGCTGTATGCCAGCTCCCTCGGCCAATAAAGCGAGATGAGCACCGCAACCCCAGAGTCGGCCATGACTGGACCTAATGGTCAGTGGTCCCTTTACCTTTATTATAATATGTTGCATGGTATTGCCTAAGCTATACTCACTCTCCATAAGCGCCTTCCCCGAGGGTCTGCACTAAGTCCCAGTCTTCCACGAAAGGCACGGCCATCTTGACAAACAGGACACACTCTGCAGATCAAAGAAATAAGGAATCGGAAGTCAAGGGTCATAAGTATTTGGCTGCCAAGGCAGAAGGGGGGGGGGGAGTGGCAGAGAATTTGTTTTGCATGAAGTAGATCTCACATTCAATCCCCAGCATCTTCAGGTAAGGCTAAGAGAGAACCCTATTTGAAATCTTGGGAGAGCTGCAGTCAGCCATTGTAGATAACATTGAGCTAGATGGACTGATCAGTATAAGGCAGCTTATTTCTGAAAAAAACGCTAAAGGGGATAATATAGGAGTCTTACCTCAGAATGCTAGGGGTTGTGCGCAGTGCTAGTCCTACTCAAGAGTAGGCGCACTGAGATGATGGATTTTTCGGAGCTAGCCGACCTAACCGGAAGAGTCCGTGACCAGAAGGAGGAGGAGTATCAGGAAGAGTGGATTAAATTTAATGATTATTTAGTTAACTATGTTAGGTTAAACTAAATGAAAACAGCTTGCAGATACTTAATTGGCTGAGGATTTTATTTATGTTAAGTGATGAATTAATATGTTTAATTTCATAAAGTGAAGATTTAAGGATGTTAATGTTTAAGTTAAATTTTATAAGAATTGTGACTTGGGAAACCATTAAAAGGAAATGCAATGAAATTCAACCAAGGGGAACTTAACAAAGTTAATAAGTGTAATTTTCAATAAGGCTATGATTTATGTTTGTTTGTCTTATGTGTTTGTTTGTTTATAATATTGTGAAAACCAATAAAAAAATTGGGGGGAGGGGAAGAGTAGGCACACTGAAGTTTATGTCTATATATATAATTTTTATTAAATTTTGTTTTACAATTTAGAATACTCATTTAAGCATCCTTAAAATATCCATGACTTCCCTTCTTCTTTTTGCATATCTTATATCCCTGAATATTTTACATAAACGAAACCATTCAGTATTCCATTACAGGTGCACAGTGGTTTTCAAACATCTTAGTTCTCAAATGTTTTGGCTCCTGAACGCCACAAACCCGGAAGTGACTGTTCCAGTTTGCGAACGTTCTTTGGAACCCGAACGTCTGACGGGGCTTCTGCACCTTCCGATTGGCTGCAGGAGTTTCCTCCACCCAATCAGAAGCCATGCTTTGGTTTCCGAATGTTTTGGAAGTCAAACGGACTTCCAGAACAGATTCTGTTCGCCTTCCAAGGTATGACTATATTACATCCATCAAAACTTTTTTACACTGTTGAATTAATCTTAATGCTGCCAACATTTTCAAGTGTACACAATTCCCCCCATATATCCAATAAACATTATCCAGTTTTCTCAAAACGTTTGTTCTTCTTGTTCTCTTAGTCTATATGTTAAATCTGCAAGCTGCACATATTCCATGGCTGGCGGAAGTAGAGAGACTATGGGATGGATGTGGATTATTTTGTTTTTTTAAATACTGTACAGTGGTACCTCGGGTTAAGTACTTAATTCGTTCCGGAGGTCCATTCTTAACCTGAAACTGTTCTTAACCTGAAGCACCACTTTAGCTAATGGGGCCTCCTGCTGCCGCTGCGCCACTGGAGCACGATTTCTGTTCTCATCCTGAAGGGAAGTTATTAACCCGAGGTACTATTTCTGGGTTAGTGGAGTCTGTAACCTGAAGTGTATGTAACCCGAGGTACCACTGTACTGTACAAATAAGGCTTCTAATCTCCTATACCTTTTTATGCAGGCCTGTAGAACCTCACTTGTTGAATTGCTCCTGTCAACAAGTTGTTAAAAAGTGTTGTGGAATGAAATACCCACTGTAGAGAATGCCTGGTTCCACAAAACAAGGCAAGTAGGACAAAACAAATTCAAATCTTTTACAACCACTAATTTCTTTAATTCGGACAAGCTTTCAATTACACAGAATTTTGTGCAACACAGCTTGTTTTTCAAGTTTTGTTTTTTTAATGAGAAATGAAAGGGACTCCATGAATGACTCAACATTTGTTGCCTTCTCTGCAATACACATTGTTGCATCCCTCATTTACACTTTAAATAACTGCTAGACAGGAAGTAATTCAACAGGTGAGGCTTTCTCCAGTTCTGCAGACACAGTGATGAAGTGCTACACCTACTGATTGCAGCAAAGTCACTCTTGAGTTGTGTCAGGATGTTGGGGGGGGGGAGAGGATTTTAAAAAACAATAACAATGCCCACACATTCTATACTATTAGCAAACTCAATTCTCCTAGATTATCTTTATCCAAGAGAAAAGTTTGTAGAAATAAATAAACAAAAATTGAGGACCGTAAGAGGCCAAAAAAAGTCACAAAAACGGCAAAATGAGGAGTGCGGATTAACCACAGAATGTGAATTAAATGGAGCTTCCTAGAGGACATAGCTGGATGGCACCTTGAACAGGAGGACACTGCACTGTTTTTGTCGCATGCAGGTCCCAACACAGGACATAACTTTACTGCCTACAGCCATGGACTTCTGCAAACCTGCCAGGCCATTTATTGCATAAACCAACTTTCAACCATTGTAGCATTTTAACAGCATTCATAAAACAGATCGTGAATATAAATCAGAGTTTAAAACTAAAAATCCCTTATCTGCCCCAATTCCTGCTCTCAATCAAAAGTTTATCCCAACCCAGAACTCTTACACACACACACACACACACACACACGCGTCTCCCTCAAATATCCCCCATGCTCACTTTTCAGAAAGGTACCAAAACCTGCAAAGACACAACATGTATGAATTGCCGCCCACCCTTTTGAAAACATCCGTGCATTAGGACGCAGAAGGAAGGGCACGCGCATGCACAACCAATGAAATGGGCTGGTTTTTTTAAATGAAGTTTTAAGTCTCCTTGTTTCGCAATATGGACACCCGAATTAAAACAGCGGCGAAAAGCATAAATATTCAGCCATGGCGACGCTCCTTTGACCCTGCGAGCCTACCTCACAGGGTTGTTTGGGAGGGCAAATTGGGGGAAACCTATGCATGCTGTTCCTTGGAGTGGAAAGCGGGATGCGCGAAGGAAACAAGGAAGAAGAGGATCCCACGGTGGGTGGGTGCGTGGGGGGCTGGCAAGCCAAAGCATCTCTCCCACGCCCCGCTCCCTAAGAATAGAGACCCTCCTCCGCCCCACGTGGGGAGGAAAGAAGAGCGAGAGGAAAGGGGAGCAGCCCAACCTCTCTCTCCACATTTGGGGCATTTTTTTTGGTCCTCACCCGCCCAGCGGCGAGGGCCGCTTCCCCGGCTGATCAGCAAGCGGCGTTTCCCGCCGAAGAGCGTCGAGAGCAAGAGCCGGGCCGAGACTGGGAGAGAGCCGGGAGGAAGAGGCGGCGGCGAGGGGCCGAGGGGAGGAATCCGGCGCCGGCTCCGCCTCCTGCCCCGGCCGCCCGGGTGAGGCAGCATAATGGCGCCGCTTTGCTAACTAATGCGAACTCGCGGCATCTTTAAGCCGTCGGTCCCGATCCGGCTGGCGCGGGAGTAGGAAGCGCCTCTCTGCATCCCGCCGCGGGGCTTCTTGCTTCCGAGTAGACGCGGTGCGGTATTTGGCTAGAAACTGCTCCTGCACGCTTGTAGGGAGATTTTTTGAGAGTTGCGCCCGGGGTCAGAAGAAAGTGGTTTCAAATAACTGTTGCTGAGACCCTTTCCATCCCGAATCTGCTAGACAAGAGTCAGGCAGAGGGTGATGACACTCGGGCTTCCTGCCTCCACTAACATATTTTTTAAAAACAAAATAAAAAAATTCCTTCCAGTAGCACCTTAAAGACCAACTAAGTTAGTTCTTGGTATGAGCTTTCGTGTGCATGCACACTTCTTCAGATACTTCTTCTTCAGATACTTCTTCTGAAGAAGTGTGCATGCACACGAAAGCTCATACCAAGAACTAACTTAGTTGGTCTTTAAGGTGCTACTGGAAGGAATTTTTTTATTTTGTTTTGACTATGGCAGACCAACACGGCTACCTATCTGTAACTGGAACTATATTTTTTAAAAAATTGATTTTACATGTTAATTCGCAGAAATGATGTTCTTGCAAATGTTAAAATTTTACACAAGGTGGTTTCGAATCCTAGGACTTCCCTCCTCCCCTCCGTGGGTTCTTTAGGTAACTTTTTCAACTGCATATTATTAGTCCATCTAGTTTACAGTCCTCCATTGCGTATATCTAAAGTCTGTGTATCGTTGCAAGTTATTTAAAGCCTGCCCAAGAGTTCATGTGTTTGCAGTGGTATTTTAAATACTATCTACATTTGCCCCCTTCTCTGTTGCAGTTTTGATCCTCCCAGTTTCTGATTTTCCCGGTTAATCTTGCCATCTCCGCATAGTCCAATAATTTCATCTGCCAGTCTGTCCTCGCAGGTATTTTATCATCTTTCCAGCTCTGGGCAAGCAGACTAACATTTCTATTATGTAGCCCTCCCTTCCCCACAGGTTGCTGGACCATGTCATTCCAATTGGTCCCTGTGTTGTAACAAGCGCACGCATCTCGGAAGAGGATCCTGCCCTTCCCCATGCTCATGTTCATTCTAGAGATGCATTCGCGCGTTGGCTTGTACTCCTGTCGTGTACAAGTGTTTGTATGAGTGCACACTTGCCAATTTACACCGCTCAGCTATTGTGTGCTGACTGAAAATGTGCAGCTCAACTATGTGTGCAAATGGTCCAGTTGTTGAATGTAAGAGTGTGAATGCCCTTTAGGTGCTAAAGTTTTGCACTTAGGTGTTCTTGAACTCCAGCTCCCTGCACCTAGACTGTGGCATTGGCTGTGCTGCCTGCGGCTGATGGGAAGTGGACCCAACATCTGCACAGCCACCTTTCCCATGCCTGCTTTAAAGTACTGCAAGGCTTGTTTCTTTGGGTTTCTGTGAACAGTGCTACCCCTTTTTATATCTTCTGGGAGATGCCTGGCTAAACTTTGGGTAAATTAGTAGCACCGTCATTTTTCAAAATTCAGCCTCAGCCCCACCCCCAAATCCAATAATGAAGCTGTCTTATACCAAATTAGACAACTGGCCCATCTAGCTCAGTACTGTCTGCAAGTCTCTCCCAGGTTTTAGGCAGAGGTCTTTCCCAACCACTTTTGGAGATGCTGGGATTTGAACCTGGGTCCTTCTGCATGCAAATTCTCTACCACAGAGCTACTGCCCTTCTCCAGGACCCCTAGGACTGAGGTTCCCACTCTAGTGTACGGGGAAGACTGATTGGTGATCTATGTCCCCAGTGTACTACTGTCCAGATGTAGCAGTTAATGGGCAATTTTGAGAGCCCTGGTTTCTCTTAAGGTTCTCTTTAAACTGGACTTAGACCAAAAAGAACTTCAAACAGAGGACTGTCCCCTGGAAAATAGGACAGACCACTCTAGCAGAAATCCTAGGTCTAAGTTTCACTGAAGAGCATTGCAAATTTAGGAACCTATTATACTTAGTTGAAAGCAAACCTCACTGAACAGTGAGCTCAGTAAATAAAGGTAAATTATGACTGCCAAAGTGCTAGTTACTTAAGCATAACTTGTACTTGAGAAGCTTTAAAACACTGGGAATCTGGCTCAAAATCCAGGCGTTTAAAGGCCATGAGAACAAGGAGACAATTCTCAGTCAGGCTTGTTCATTTATCCAATATGGTTGCCACTTTTTGGTTTTGCTCACCCCTGACCTTTAGAATACACGTGATATGTCTGGAGACTCACTTTGGTGTTAATGCAAATGTTAAGTGCCTGGTTTTTAAAGATGCCTACTGCATATGAAAATATACTTC
Organism: Podarcis cretensis; assembly: GCF_951804945.1. Classification (NCBI taxonomy): domain Eukaryota; kingdom Metazoa; phylum Chordata; class Lepidosauria; order Squamata; family Lacertidae; genus Podarcis; species Podarcis cretensis. Next base: position 32,288,182 of record NC_137185.1, on the reverse strand, counting down.
CATTTACACACAAATTACTTGGATTCCTTCAATGGCGACAGCTGGAGGGAGGCTTGCTTTTTGTATGGCAAGTGTGTGAAAATTAAGAAGCTAGCCTTATTTACATAGGTGGAAGACCTATTCCAGCTGCTTCATTCTCTTACAAGAGGGAATGAGGAAAAGTAATTCAAGCGTTGACAGATCCTCTTTCTCCGAGTTACTTATGTCTGATCATGTATAATACAGTCGAAAACCAAGTGAAGGGACAGAGATAAATGAATACAAATACACACTGTTTCCATACCCCTTTTAATGATCCCATCATAAAGCTACTGTTTCTGATTTGGTAGCCAGTTCATATTTATAAAAATCATTCCATCTAATACAGACTCATTACATGAGGACGGGATTTCTTGGGCAATTAAATCCCAATTCCTTACTGACAAACAGTATAAAAAAAATCCAACTGCTTCACAGGCAATGGCTCGGTCAGTGCTCATTATCGTGTATCTGAAGGCAAATTACGTTCTCGACAATCCACGATTATCCAAGTCCTTTACCTGTTAAGGCAAAATTAATATTAAAAAAAATGTTTTTTGCAGTTTAGCTTTATTAGGGAAAAGGTCTCTAACCAGTAAAAACAGAGGACTCTTCAATGAAATCTCTGATAATTAACCTAGCAATTAACAAAGGATTTTATATCTTCAATAGAAAAAGAAATGGCTCTTTATGCTTTTGCTATTCAGTGCTGCTGAGAAATCTAGTAATTTAATGTGCTCAAATTGTTCCCCAACACCATCCAGTCTGGGTAAAAAGCAGAGCAACCATTCCACTTCACTTGTATTGTGATGTAGTGGTTCATGATAGATCTATATGTTGTAGCAAGACAGTGTTAATTACTTTCTAGGGTTTAGGACCTTGAACAGCCAAGACACATACCATTCCAGAAGCAAATGGGGCCCATGCGACATTTCTCCCATGACTTTCAAATACAGGAAAGAAAACTCAGTGTCTGGAAGCAGACAGACACCACACACAGCACAGCTACTTACTTTGTATATTCGGACTAGCCAGTGTTCTGTGGTATATGCCTCTTCCAATACATCAAGCTCAAAGTCCTTGTTGCCAATCTCAGCATTTCTCACTCTGTCATAACCTGGAGGACGCTCTGGAAAAGAGGTGGGAGAGAGAATTAACAAAAGTAGCTTCAGTCAGTTCCCTGGTGCCCTTCTCCCTATTAAGTCTAGTTTTACCACTGTAAGAAAAAATCTGTTTGTGTTAGCAAAAATGTAGATGCTTCAACATCAAACCCCCCCCCCCGCTAGCTTTCCATCAATTCACAGCCAATGAATTGTTAAATAAAAGGGGAGTGAGAAGAAGCAAATTAAACAGGATAATGTGTGACTGAAAGAAAAAACCTCCCCTGCCACAATCTATTATGCTATAAACACTAATTACGTGTCAGAGAGAAGACCAGAGATCATCCAAAAACACAATTCCTAGGCAAAATTTCTGGCTCTCATTTGCAGTGCCCTGATAAAAGTGACTTACTGGCTTCTGTATAGACTTGGCCAAAGCGATAGTAGCACATCTTGTACATGAGGCAGTTAAGCAGCACCGGAGAGCCCTCCCTGTCCACACGGAACTCTCCTGTTGGTGTGTAGTAATCATGCTCCTTTATGTGCTTTCCAGTGTCTGTGCTGCCTCCTATTCGCACCATCCACAGAAATTTATTGATATCTAAGGAAGAAACGGCAACTTTGTCAATGTAACAGAGCAGAAAACCCATTAATAAAGAACAATTAAAGGTCCATTCATGAGAAATTTGCACAATACACGTATGAGATTACCATCTGAGGAATATCCAGTGAGGCCTCCAAATATTACCAGCACATAACTGACATCCAGCTCCCTCATAATCTCGTAAGCTCGCTCTTCGGTGGATGCCATAGCCTGAAAATTAAACAAAAAGCAGCTTATAAATTCACGTATCTTGGTTACCATGCCTTCTATTATCTATGCATAAATAGTCTTAACTCCTTCATTCAATTTTGTAGTTCATAATAAATAGCAGGGACAAGAAAACTGCAAAATGCCTTCATAGTTTCTCTGGAATGCGATGGGAAAAAACCCCCTGGAATTCACAGAGCTACTGCACCTACCTGACCAACTCGAGAAATGTGGGTGTTATTCCAAGTGTTGTTATCCACAAGAATTGTTCGGTTTGCCATGGCTGTTATCTGATATCCATAATCCCACCAGGACATTACTTTCGCATCCTGAGCTCGAAACAGAAGAAAGCTATCAATGTAGTGAATTAAAAGGCAGTAAATGAGTTTGAGCTGATTTGTGATGCAGTGAAAGGACAAAATGACTACAAAAATTTCCCTTTGTGGGTCAGTATCCTAGGATTATCAGTTGAATGGAAATGACAGTATTCTCAAAAATTCATATGTGACCATATGAAGCAGGTTTTTGCACAACAGAAGAATGATGAATTTGCCACTGTGAACAAATTTAATACGTATGCTGACAAAGTATTTTTAACAATAGAAGTGTTTTAATTAGAAACCATTCTGCTTGGGTTTGGAGACTCTTCACATGCCATTTTACATTAGTAATTTTCAAAAAAGCTTTTTTAAAAAGTATTTAAAAGAATTGTACAGTGCCAATTTATTATATGTATTTTAAACTATTGGGAGATGAGGAAGAATTTAGTTTTTTAGTGCTATGTATCTGCATGTGTCGTTCCCCTCCCCCAAATTAATTATAAAACATTCTGAAGTTTCAACAGATTCTGAAGTTTCAACATTCAACAGATTCAGTAGCCAACAGCATTTTCCCTCCCCACCTTGAAGTTCATTCAAGACAATTAGAGACAGCACACATTCAGACAGGTACCAGTGCCAAGAATGTATGCTAACGAGACAGACTAGGCAACAGTCCTTTCGTATAATGACATTACAAATACATAATCAGGCAGTAACTGAACATTCATGCCACCACAAATATTTCAGATTGAAGGAGAAAATATATGCAGATTCCCTAAAATGTAAACTAACCACCTGCTTCCAAATAAACTTGATGGATCATCAAAATCATCTTCAGAGGCCCTACTCAGGATCCCTACCCTTGTCCTCAACTCCCACTCACTTGCCAAGGTACCTCCTTGAGCAATGCTTTATTCCTGAGTAGGACCTGATCCATGATGCTCCTACTGAATCTGTAGATTATTTTATCAGTTCAAATACTGCTGTCTAATGATTTTCTTTTCGTGTATTGTTAGTTGCCTCAGGAATCTTTGTAAATGAAATATTTAAAGTATTTATAATAGCTGACACATGTGCTTTAGACTAAACGTCAGCCAACATAAAGATTAGGAAGCATACCTGCTCCTTTAGGGCAGGCCCTCCAACCTCTCCACCGCACCTAAAACAAACTCAATGTGTGTGCAGAGACCAGCCCTGTAGAGATTTATACCTCTGGTGTATTGTGACGAAGCCAGTAATAAGCTTCCCTGAAGTCATCAAAGATTATTCTGCTGCCATCACCACCACGTGCTGACAGCACTATGGAGGGAGAAGAGTAGGCTTCACTGGTTACCCAAGTTGAATGGAAAGTGTAGGTGATCAAGAAGAAAGCCATGACCAGGATCATGCCACTGGCAACCTAGGAAAGCAAGAGTAGCCATCAAAATGTGAAACAGCCACTCAGTAGTTATACAGAAACTACCTTACGTACAACACAAAAACTGTTACCCATATATAGCAGGTGATCTGTAGACTATTCAAGTGCAATTCCCACAGTATTTCTTTCTCTTAGTGGAGTACCCGGCCTTCTCCTTTTGAGTCATATTTTTAGTATCTTCCAGAAAAATATGATAAGAATCTAACAAGCAAGTAACCTCACATAGCCACTTACTTCGTTTTTGATGGGGTAAGTAGCATCCTGTTGCTTTTTTGTCTTCTTGTCAGGTCGGCTGATATCTAAATTTTTCATGTAAGTTGACAACACTTGGGAGACTCCAATGCCAGACAGAATGCACATAACTGGGGCCAATACCAGCATGAGACGAACCTGTTAAGACAGCAGCATACAGAGTGCTTGGCTACTATGCAAATGAAATAAAAGCTGTGGAAGCATAGGGACAGCAGAAACAACGAGATTCCATGAAAAAATTGCCAGTCCTATGATAAGACAACTCTCAGTACTCACCATCACAGCCGAGAAGTACATACTGGTCACACCATACATGATGATAAAAATGCGGGCATCAGACAGATTACTGAAGCAGTAATACAGGCCAACTGTAACAGAAAGAGATATGAGTCAGCTGCCGGAAGAGTTACATCTATGCGTGCAGAGAATACAAATAGAGCATTCTTATTAAAACAGTGTTTAACACTGGCATTAGGGCAGGTTTTCCCAGCCTGAAGCCCTCAAAATGTTTGGAGCTACAACTCCTAGCAGTTCCAGCCAGTGTGGCTAATGGTCAAGAATAATGGAGGTTGCCTAAAATATCTGAAGGGCACCAGATGGTGGAAGGGTGTCATAGAGACTAGCAGTTCCCCACTCAAGAGTCAGATATCTGCAAAAGGTGGTTGGTATGAAAGCATAGTAAAAAGCTATGCTAAACTCACCTGGGAACATGAAAACAAGGAGTTGCAGATCAAAATAGTAGGATGACCATGTGGTAGGCTGATGCTCAGAGACTGAAGCAATGATGGGAATATTGTTCTTCGCATAGGAAGGATCCAGCAGTGAATAGAAGCGGCCAGTCCATGGGGAGATCTTTCCTGTGTGAGATTAAGAGATCCAAATGTACATGTTCAAGTTTACAGAGTAATTAATATCTCTCAACAAGTTTACACAATATCTCATTTCCAATATGCATATTCTATACCTAAATTTCCCCAAAGCTCAAATTTAAAAGTTCAGTTTCCTAAAAGGTAAAACAAAACCTGATGGACCCCTAGTGATATTTGTTTTTCATTGTTTTCAGGTAAATATCAAAACAGGTTTCTTCCCCTTTCCTTAAGCAAATTCAACATATAATAAGGATATTAATAATTCAGTTATTGCTACTCAGAATGTATCTAAATAAAAACTGTTACTCCCAGCATGGCAAAACCAAATGCTTACACAGTTCAGCAACTGGGTGTATGCAAACAGCTGAGAAAAACAAGTACTAAAATATTTAATGGAAAAAATGGTTCCAGACAAAAACATGCAAATTCTCTATTGATTAGGAAAAATATTGTTCCTACTTTAAGAGCATAGGAATAGCATGCATTTTAGTAGCACCAACTGCACCTGTAAGCATCAGGACGGCTCCTATTGACAGAAGGACAAACCCAACCAGGGAAATTACACTCCTGAAGAGAATCTCGAACTGCTGAGGGTTCAGTTTGCTGCGCAAATAATCTACAAAGGCATGAATCTGGCACAGGCCAAATACACCCAAGGCAGCCATATGTTCAGAAGACAGGACAGGCTGCAGGAAAGAACAAACATGCACCGTTAAGCTGCATTATGTGACAACTAAATAATTTGTCTCTGGCCAACAGTATCACATACGTAAGCCACTTCTTTGCCACGAAGAATTATCGCTGTACACATGGACAATTAGTCCAACATAGAATACAGTTACCTATTAGCCCCATTTCTATTATTGTTACTTTATATGGATCTGACGAGTGTCTCCCCCTCCAATTTTCTATTTCAGTTCAATAACATTTATCTTAATGTAGCTGAGGCAGAGCTAAACGATCTGGGTAAAGCCCAGAAAGACCATGCTTTTCTGTGGCGAGTATAATAAAGAGAGAATATGGTTGTTTTATGTCAAGAGTGGCATTTTATCAAGAGGCAACAATGCAATAATATTCCTCTTATTAAATGAGAAATGCTATTTGAGGGCTGATCCTGGTGGATGATCTTATCTTTTCCCTATCATACAGAAAGGAAGGTTCTGCTAGACATGGATTTGCACAAAATCACAACCAAATTTCTTCAGTATGCCAGATTTCTCACCTGGAAACCAACGAAAGATATCTGCATTGATAGGATGGTTCCTAGGCAATATACTGTGCAGTAAGCCACATATATCCGATGGGAGAATCGTCCAGTTAGCATCAGCACCAGCACATGAAGGGGAATGAGGTTAATCAAAAACACATAACCACCCCATGAAGAAACCTGAAAAAAGATTAAAGGGGGCACAGCATTTTACATCTATAAATACTATTGTTTGTTTACTCCACAAAGCAAAATATTTTTAACTTCTAAGTAGAAGTCAATACTACAGAGGCATACTCTTACAAAAGAGCCTTGTTCAATTGCTAAATAAAAAGGCCACTCAATACCCCTGTTGAGCTAGTGTGAGGAAACAGCTGGGCCTGGGCCTGATAAGTCTCACAGATGGAGGGGTGTGGTGAAGATGATTGCTTAAGGTTTCCTTGTGTATTCATGACTGAAGTAAAATTTACACAAGAGAATCTGAAGGCTCACAGACAACTTGACTGTTATGGCACCAATCACCAATTCAACCACCACCACCCCTCCCACAAATACAGCAATAACAATATTTCTGTGGCGGTGCTGAGTACTCCTTATTACCAATACCTAGTCCCTTCACAAACTTGCAGTGATGTTGGGTCCAACATTGCAAAACATATTCAGCTTGGTAGGCTGAATTCCACTCACTCTGGCCAGCTCTGATGATGGAAGATTAATCTGATGGGTGAAACAACTGCTGCTCAATAAATTCAAAGCATTATTGAAAAATCACTTACCATGTAGAAATAGGCAAGTGCACACATGGCTGCCCAATAAATGGAGCCTGTTTTCACTGCTTTGATCCACATGTAGTAAGTCAGAAGCATACAGAATATAGCAATACCTGGAAATAAACAAGACATAGGAGTCAACCGCATGAAGAAACCCCCCATCATGCAATCTCCACATGCCAGTAAGCAGTGTGCTTTAAATACTAATCTTACCTTCATTGTCATAGGATCCAGCGACAGAACGAGATATGTAACCAGGTACCACAGCTATCATTGCTGCAGCCAAGAGACCTGCCCCTGCATCCTAGACAGAATAAAAAAAAAAAAGAACTTTGATTGCCTAGACTGTCTTTCACGATATGTAATAAAAGACTTCCCGGTTCCTTCTTACTCATCAATCCCAATAGTGACTTTAAGATCTGTACAGGCTTCAAGTTAGCAAGTATGCATTACAATTCAGGTTTGCAAATGAGGTCTACTTGTAGAATGTGGATTTTCTTGTTTTAAAAAATGAAGATTTTCATATGCAAACATACAATTGCATCATCTATATGAATTAAAGGGAACATGCACAATGTTAACTGCCTCATAAATTGTGTGTAAGCAACGATTAGAAACTAATAATACCAGCCTCAGATCTTTTACAGTGATGAATGAAATTAGCACTAGGAAGCATTGCAACCATGACCCATCCTTGTTTTTACCTTGAGTTCTTTGGTGAGGTGATACGTTACTATGGTGGTGAAGGAGGAGAAAAGGGGGGCCAGGAAAACACACACATTTCGTATGTCAATTGTAATGTGGAAGAAGTGCAGAACATGGTAAATCGCTGCTGATGTGATCATTAAACCTGAGACAGAGGGAAGGAAAGATGTTCTATTGGCAAGAAATCACAGATTTTCCAAATGCAAAAGAACAGAATGAGCAGGTGCAGGACTTGGAAATATGAGCCAAATCTCATCCAGCAAGGGGTGATGTCTGACCTCCAAACAGCCAAGTAAAGCCTCTTCAATACTAGCAGGGTATTTATTTGCTCTAAATAAGTTTGACAAAACACTACAACCCTTCTGGAAGATTCATGGCAAGTGTTTCCCATTCTCTCTAGCACTTTTCATCCACAGTTTAAAAAAAGGACAAAGTTCCGAACATCATTTTACCTGGATAGATAGTCCCACCAATGATTCGACCCAGCGGATACCATGCTCTGTCGTCAAACCAGTTGTGGAATTTATAGAAACCCTCTTCTGCCAGGAAGCGAGTTGTGCGGTAGTTAAAATACCTGTGATAACAACAGAAATCTGAGTGCCTCTTCAGCTGCATATACAACACACTATTTGCTGCTCTTCATATTACAGTCTGAGCCTTCATCTAAAGTTCTTATGGAAAAGCACTGCCACATCGAATACATAAACCAGTGTCAGCCTGATTGATGAGAAATGTTTCCAGTTTCGGTTGGTAGGGATCTAATTTCCAAACACAAACACTCCAAACAGTTTTCACCACAATTAACTAAAAGCATCCAAATTACTTTTATATATCATTTGGCATACTGCAACACAAAGTGCATTGCTTTATACAAGCTTCTCTAAATCATACTGGAAATCTGAAGCAAAGAAACTCCATCTCCCATAAACATGTTCATGCAACCACTGATTTAAGTGTTTCATTGAAAAACAGAATTGTCATTGGTCTCACAGCTTTGCTGTGAGAGAGCAATTGTTCTGCTATGCACAGGTGTTGATTGTGGTGTTACCCAGAAGGATATTGATAGATTGTCCTTCTCTAATGACAGGGCTTCAAAAATATCTGAACGCTAAGAGTTTTTCTGCAGAAAATTTTAATAGGGTTAGCCTTGGTGAATTCAACAGTAGAAGTAGTATCAATTTTAGTTAGACCCATCTGGATTGAATAGGGAATTGATTTAAAAATGTAAAGATGAAAGTATAGTAGAATGAATGTTTTCGAAAGTAACTTCTGAAGCTTGTACTCGCACAGCAACACAGGGTTCCCTGCACAAAGTCATCTAACAAAAAATAATAATAATTAGTTCTATAAAATTAAGTAGACCACCAGGGTATCAAAGAGATACTGAAAGCATTTATTCTTCTCTCACAGCAAAGTAGACTACTAAGAGGCAACAGGAATACTTACGGATCAAATTCATGAATGACACTCTCAAATCTTAATACAGAGAAGAGTCTAGTAGAGAAAGCTGCAACACAAAAGGAAGGAATATTAATGCAGTTGTACAGGTAAAATGTTTTAATGCTGGTCCTTTGTTATGTGGACGCTTATTAGTTTGAAACTGTTATAGCCATCAAAGAAGCATCTAGCATTGTATTAGGTATAAGCATCAAGGCATAAGATACAAAATGAACCAGCAGATGCAGATGATGCTTATAGTCATATAGTTATCCCTGACTAATTTTTTTAAACTCAAACTTACATAACACAGCTGCCATTGACAGAATCAGGAGCTTGAGGAGAGTGTCCTGTTTCTCATAAGAGAGGCGGAGGAAGCCTAACTTGGTCATTTTGGCAAAGGCAACAGCAAGCAATCCTTAAATACCTGGAAGGAAAACAGAAAGTAGAGATCACCAAGGTTGTTGGGGTTTTTTTAAACTGAACTAGTGCAACCAAGTCTTCAGGCTCTCTAAATCAGTGTTTCCCAACCTTGGGTCTCCAGCTGTTTTTGGACTACAACTCCCATCATCCCTTGCTAGCAAGACCAATGGTCAGGGATGATGGGAATTGTAGTCCAACAGCAGCTGGAGACCCAAGGTTGGGAAACACTGCTCTAAATTATAACATTACAAGCAAACATATTTCCTAGGACAGGTCATCTCCTGGGTCATTTACAAGGTATCCCTCCTATGAGAACCGATCTAAAATCTCAGTGACACAATTCCACACAAAAGCATTCCTTTTTCAGAGGACCTGATCCAATACCAACTTCTGCCCATATAAAGTCTCTAAGGTTGCATCCCATACACACTTATCTGAGAGTAAGTTCCATTGGACTCAAAAGGATTTGCTTCTGAGTACATACTCATAGAGCTGTGTTAGCCAACATCAATTGTTCCAACACATTAACATAGCAGCTTTCAGGTATATTCAGGCTTATTTTATAAGCCTATGCCAGCTAATTGTTTATAACTTGTTTTTAAATGTTATATGTTAATTTGGATTTTGTATTTATATTTGTGGGCTGGATATTGTTTAGAGGCTTTTGTTGGGGAATGTATTTTTATTAGTTTGTATACATTAGTATTGTTAACTGTTTTAATCATTTTTATTATGTATTTTGTGCTTTTTATATTGTAACTTTATGTTGTGAACAGCTCTGAGACCTATGGGTACAGGGCGGTATAAAATTTTAATAAATAAATAAAATGTGTAATGACAGCCTGAATGGGAATTTTCTCTTATATAGGCACAACATTTCAAATATATTAAAAGAAAATGCATTCATTATTGTACCAAAATTGGGTCCTTTCTATGCATTTGTGAGGCCAATGATTTATAAAAGCAAATAAAGCACAGTATACAAAATATATTCACTTATACATTTCAACGTTACTTTTATTTTCCCACCCAGTATCTTACAAACCACAAACATCATATTAAAAAACACACACACATATTGAGTGTGCATTTTCTATCAGAAATTCAGTAGTACAAAATTTTGGAAGGGTAATAAAGACAAAACAAATAGAAGCCATTTTAAGTAACTTGGTGCAACTGTGTAAGCGCAGCAGACTCTGATTGGCTTGTCACTGTCTACAACACTGATAGCACTAGGTAAATATTGAGCAATAGCGATCGGTAGACAAATGTGTAAATCTACCAGCAAGAAACATATGGATATGAAATATGAAATTGAGAGAAATTAACTGTCCCAAAAAAGCATAGTTCATTTTGCATAGTTCATCTCTTGATGCTAAGGCAGCCTCTCACCCTTGAGTCTGTATATGTTGTTGGACTACAACTCCTATCATTCCTTGCCAGCTTGACCAGTGGTTAAGGATGATGGGAGCTGTAGTTTCAGAACTGGGGACCCAAGGCTGTGCTAGGGGTGGGGTGCAGGGATAGTCTAAAAGATGTGTCTGTACGGTATTTGCCATCTGAAATCCAACATCTATCAAGCCAAGACTCCTCTGGTATTTTAATACCAATGTCAGGCATAACACACAGAGAGACATGTTACACAAATTAGTACAGTCAAACATTGGCTGTTGAATGTAATCTGTTCCGGAAGCCCATTCGGCTGCTGAAATATTCGACAACCAAGGCACAGCTTCTGATTGGCTGCAGGAGTTTCCTGCACTCAAGCAGAAGCCGCGTTAGACATTTGGCTTCCGAAAAACGTTTGAAACACTTACTTCCGGGTTTTCGGCATTTGAGAGCCGAAACGTTCTAAAACGGAGGTGTTTGGGAACCAAGGTTTGACTGTAAACCTACAACTAATATAGCTAGCTGCATTACACTGGATGTTCTCAACTTCCAAGACTACAGCTTACTCACCAGTATGACCATCCTCATCACAAGCAGAACCTTTAAGAAACAAATCTTTTGTACCATGAGGACATTTTTTTAAAAAGCAATATGCCTTATACTCTGATGAGAGAATTCATCCCAGCAGATTCTAGAGAGCTGAAGATGAAATGTTATCTATTTCTGGGGATATTTATTACATGACTAAAGGTTCCAACCTCTAGGAACACAAGGCACAGTTACTGCCTTATGACTCTGTGGACCTCAATTAACGCCCTATCCCAAAGAGTGCAAAAATGAGTAATTATTACACAGTATTTTATATCTGCCAAGGGTCCAAATAAGACTAAAAAAGAGATAGGAAGAATAAATGCTTTCAGTATCTCTTTGATACCCTGGTGGTCTACTTAATTTTATAGAACTAATTATTATTATTTTTTGTTAGATGACTTTGTGCAGGGAACCCTGTGTTGCTGTGCGAGTACAAGGGCTTGTTTGCATGTGCAGGGATTAACCAAAGTTTGATTAGCCATACTGCTGATCTACACATACGCATGTGCCACCAGTACATTTCTTAATGCAAGGAAGGAATTGTATAGTTCATGAGAAACTTGCCACAATATTATGAAATGGGGTGGGGAGCATATCTTTACAGAAACAGAATAGGGGAGGTCTGCTTTGCAAACATTTGTCTTCTTGTTTAAATAAAGCTAATTTACAATGAATAACACCATCAGTCCATCTAGTCCACAGCTGTCTGCATTAAGAACCATTAGCTCTTCAAGGCCTTTTAACGGGAGACACCCTGAGCTCTTCTGCACACGAAGCATGTGTCCTGCCTTTATAGCCCCTGGTAGGGAAGGAGGCTGCCAACTAGCAGGGAAGGTATATCTTGCCTCACAGCTTTGATAGGGCTTTTAAGATTTGCTGAAAAAAGTTAAGCATGCATTGCCTAGATCAGGGTTTCCCAAACTTGGGTCTCCATCTGTTTGGGGACCACAACTCCCATCACCCCTAGCTAAGCAGGACCCGTGTCAGGGATGATGGGAACTGCAGCCCAAAAACAGATGGAGACCCAAGTTTGGGCCTAGATCTAGGCAAAGCTAAAGGTGGTGACGGGCATGTGCCACTCTAGATTTCAAGATGGGCCGCTGGAGAAGCGGGAAAACTGTTTTACCACTTTCAAAGCTGCCCAGTCTCTACGATTCTATGAGGGGGGGAACCGGCATGACAAAGGGGACCTGCCACTGTTCTCCCCGTATGCAGTTTTGCTTCTTGCAACACAGACCCTGTCCTGCTGTATTGCTGCTGCTGCTGCTTTTAGAAAAGGAAAACCGCTTCCCTCAGAGTTCATCTTCTGCAGACCATCTTCTGCAGCCTGTGGCCCTGCCCTCCGCGTAATAGCCGGGGCACGGCTGGGGTGCTAAAGAGCGGCAACATGGGCCTTTGCGACCGGCGTGGGAGAAATAAGCACCGTATTTCAGAGCTGAAGGGGAGGCACTTTTCAAAGGCGGCGGCGGCGTCGCCGCTCCTGCCAGGCAGAAGAAAGCGGAACCGCCTCAGCCGGCGGCCAGCTCACTCCGAGGTCGCGGGTCCTCCCACCAGGCCAGCTTCGCAAGGAAGCCCACGGCCGCCCTCAGCCTCCCCGGCTCTCCCTCAGGCCCCGGCCAAGTCTCTTCCCGCCCCCCTCAGGAAGCCTCAGCCCAGCAGCGGCGCCCGCTCGCTTCCCCTCACCTGTGTGACTCGGGCGCCTCTCCTCAGCCCGCTCCCTCAGCCATCCGCTCCACGCGCATCCACTCCCTGCGGCAGAGACGGCCCGCCTCCCGCCAGCCCAACTGCCGGCCAGCGGTTGGCGGAGACGGCTGCCGATCACGCCGAAAGGGGGCGGCCTCTCCGAAGAGCGCCGTTAGGACGAGGCTAGCGTCTCTCGCCAAAGGGGAGGTTTCAGAGGCAAGCTCCGCCGCCTCCGTCGCTGATTGGCGGAGGGGAGGGAGACGGCGGGGAAGGCTGTCTTTTGAGGGACCAGGGAAGTTTGGTTGAGGGCGCGAGCAGTGACGTGTCGCTGCCTGTTGGTAGAATTCGGAGACGTGCAGGAGGGGTGTGGCCACAGTTCTCCACGTGACAGGATGCAGAGGGGGCGTGGCCGGGGAAGGAGATCAGGGTTCTGTGCTCTGCGGGTGCAGTCAGATGCATTTGGTGAGCTCCGTTTAGTGCAATGGGATTTATAGAATTGTAGAGCTGGGAGGGAGGCGCAACGGGGGTAGCGTTGCATAATTTTTCAAGAGCACGTTGGAAGATGAAAGATGAGTAGTTTCGGAATTGCAGAACTATACACCCATATTTAGGTGTATGCATACTGTACGCTAGGGGCGCGGGTGGTGCTGTGGGTTAAACCACAGAGCCTAGGACTTGCTGATAAGAAGGTCGGCGGTTCGAATCCCTGCGACGGGGTGAGCTCCCATTGCTCGGTCCCTGCTCCTGCCAACCTAGCAGTTCAAAAGCACATCAAAGTGCAAGTAGATAAATAGGTACCACTCCGGTGGGAAGGTAAATGGTGTTTCCGTGCACTGCTCTGGTTCTCCAGAAGCGGCTTAGTCATGCTGGCCACATGACCCGGAAGCTGTATGCCAGCTCCCTCGGCCAATAAAGCGAGATGAGCGGCGCAACCCCAGAGCGGGCCACGACTGGACCTAATGGTCAGGGGTCCCTTTACCTTTATACTGTATGCTTGTGACACACTGACCACTGATAAATGTCATCTCCAACTCCTTGAAAGATTCCATCAAGGTTGTCTCCAAAAAATGTTGCACATCATTTGGGAAACAGGCGAACTAATGCCAGTGTACTGGAAGAAGCAAAGATCACCAGTGTCAAAACAATGATTCTTCAGCATCAACTTCGGTGGATTGGTCATGTTCTTCGGATGCCCGATATTGTCTTCTAAAGCAACTACTGTATTCCAAACACCACTTTCTGGACACGGCCCAGGAGAAAGGAGCGGAACCACCGTATAACAGTGCCCCCAGCTCCCAGCCCCTCTAGACGGTCCAGAAGGATATTATGGTTGATGGTGTCAAAGGCCGCTGAGAGATCCAGCAGAACTAGGAAACAGCTCTCGCCTTTGTCCCTAGCCCGCCTGAGATCATAAACCAGTGCGACCAAGGCAGTTTCAGTCCCATGGTGAGGCCTGAATCCTGACTGGAAGGGATTCCAAATGGTCTGCATCCTCCAGGCGTGCTTGGAGTTGTTCAGCAACCACCCGCTCAGTCACCTTGCCGAAGAATGGTAGATTTGAGACTGGGCGATAGTTGGCCAAATTGGTCGGGTCTAAAGATGTTTTTTTAAGAAGCGGTTTAATGACCGCCTCTTTCAGCGGGTCTGGGAAGGCTCCCTCACAGAGGGAAGCATTCACCACCCCGCAGAGCCCATCGCCCAGCCCTTCCCGGCTCGCTTTTATCAGCCAGGATGGGCAAGGATCCAGGAGACAGGTGGTCGGTTTCACTTGTCCAAGCAGCCTGTCCACATCCTCGGAGGTAACAGATTGGAATTGATCCCAAGTAACAGGACTAGACAGAACTTTAGCACACTCCCGCCCAGGCCCTGCTCCCATGGTGGAGTCTACCTCCTTACTTAGGACTGTGTAGTCTCAGACAACCAGAGCCATTAGATCTTTAAGTACAGAAACAATTTAAGAAAACCTATTTAAAAAGAAGTATTAGTTCACTATCAGCCTTGGGAGTTCTGAGAAACCCAAAAATAAGTGCAGTTTTGAAAGGTTCAGTCCACCATCTTAGTTCAAATGGCATCCTATTACAGTCGTACCTTGGAAGTCAAACGGCCTAGTTCTCGAACGTTTTGGCTCCCAAACAGTTGAAACCCGGAAGTGACTGTTTCAGCTTCCAATTGTTCTTTTGGAAGCCGAACATCTGACGGGGCTTCCATTTGGCTGCAGGAGCTTCCGCTTTGCTTTTTGAATGTTTTGGAAATCGAATGGACTTCCGGAACGGATTCCATTATACTTTCAAGGTACGATTGTATATCCAAGAATAAATGAAAACCTGTTCCTTCCTTGATCTCGGGAACTATAATTCAAAATGTGGTTCCACTGGGTTGTTTCCGGTGCTAGTCCTACTCAGCATAGACTAGTTGAAGTTAATGGGCATGCCAAACTTAGATTCATTAATTTCAGTGGGTCTACTATGAGTAGTACTTAACTGGATACAAACCAATATGTTGAAAGGTATCCAAATGCAACTTTCCAAAATATACAGAAATTGGCAGTGAGTGCAACTCCAAGTTCTCCCCTGTATCAGCACTACAATGAAATTAGCTTCAAAATTCAATCACAAAATCAATTCAAGGTCGTGTAAGGTTGTGGAGTTTTTTGCATTTTAATTTAATATTTCAGTGTGAAAATACTAGAGAAAAGGTTTATCTGTAGACTGACCTCAGTTCTGCAAAAACCAAAGGGCTTTTTTGAATTTCATAGTTTTCGGCCCTACAGAAGTCTTGACATGCATGAGAAACACTGTCTAAAATCAGGATCATTTGCACTTCCTTTGTGTATACACAGTTACATATGTACACACAGACAGACGGATACATACAAATATCACATATCCTGAGCTGACTAGCAGTTAGTTTCAGCTGCAACTACAACCACACAGGAGCTCTTCGGCATACATCATTCTGACTTGGCTGGGACAACAATTGCAGATCAGACAGGTTGCATATGAGCTGGAGGCTTCTTAACCGTGACTTGAAATCTTTTTGCTGCAAATGCACACCCACCATACCTAGATTTAACAAGATAGTGACACCTCTTGAAACCCTGTACAGAAGTGCTGTAGGAAAAAGAGTTCTCTTGTTTTTCGTGGATATCCTTTGGAACTGCCATTGTGGTTTTTGCCATCAAACACCACCAGGATCTATAAAGACACTAATTTTTACACACATCTACCTCTTTCCATTAACAAAATATTACACTGCAATTTTTACAACCCCAGCCACAGATTTAACATGTTTCCATTTCAGTGCCTGAACTTACCCGTACACTTTTCATATTTTCCCTTTGAAAGTTCAGAAGGAGTTTTGGGGGGGTGGGGGAGCTCCAAGGATGTAGGTTTTTTTAAAAAAAAAAAATCCATACATTCTGCTGTTAAGGTTAGGAATTTGTTTCATCCATCAAAGCAGATCCCTTCCAGCATAAAACAGTTTGAGTGGCACTCATCAAGGTCCTTTAAAGTGACACTACCAAAGTGTGTCAGTTGGCAGAAAGAACTGTACAGATGTCACCAAATACCAAAAAAGAAAAAAAAAAAGAGGGCGGAATCCTCCTACTCTGTGTCTTGATCTTGAACCTAGAACTACATGATCCACTTTTCATTTCAGCACAACAGGGATTACAAAATCCTGACCTGAGTTATATGCTATACAAAGAACTACGATCATTGAGAAAACCCAAACACTCCTGGTGCGGTTCACCGCAAAGACCCCATCAGCGTTATCACAAAGCTACGACAAAATATGCATTACAAAAAAATCATTCATCAGGAGGGGGAAATGGCACAGGATCAGGTGGAGAAGTATCGAAAACAAAACAAACAAACAAAAAACACCAACCAGTATAGACACAGGTTCATTGCATGCCGTGAAAACAAGCAAAGAACCTTGCTTTCGGAAAACTCACAAAAGGTGTTTAAAAAACCCAGGCTCTACTGCTCCCTTCCCTCCCCACCCCAATATTTTACTCCACACGCTCAGTGTGACACAGAGCTGGTGTTCAACTGGGGCTCACAACAGTGATAGGAGGGAGGGGAGGATGCACAAGCCCCTTGGCAGAACACTGACTGCCCTCTCCTGCACCTAAGGACCATGTATACAGCAGCCCAGAACAGTACTCTTCCCGCCCCCCTCTGCTTTGGTTATGGTTCAGTGCGCCAAAGCAGCCTTTTGTCTGGCAGGTGATGAGTGTGGAGAGGGCTGAAGTCGATCGGCTGAAGCAGAGTTGCTCAGGTTAGACTGAAGGTAAACCGTCTTGTGAAAGAGTCTGTTGCTGAGGAAGACCACCAAGGAAAAGAGGCGCAGCTGGAAGTGGCTGGAACACAAGAGGGGGGAAATGGCTATTAGCTCCCAGCCAAAGGCTTTCTGGTCCAAAAAAAGAACGGAGCACTTTGACCTTTCACTGCCCGAGTTCTGCCTTGCATCAGTTAATGAAAAAACAGCAAAATTCATGTGCTTCTCTTCAGGCCACTCCCTCCCCAAGCCACACCCCTCACTCGCCCTGGCCCACACTCTAGTGGGCATGCTCTAGTTTGCATGCCTGGCATGTGTCCTTGGACTGAAGATTTCTCTTGCTTGCCTGGAGAGGGAGTGCATGTTTGCATGTACATATACATGCATAGAATCCTCTCTTATTTTGCATAGCTGGAATGAAGCTCCACTGCACAAAAGAAAGAATCACATACTTTGTTCCACCCACTTTTGTCTCTGGCATGTGGCCTCTGGAAAACTGGCCCTAACGGAATGCAGCCCTCCGCTGGGGAAAAAAAAGGTTTCTCAGCCCTGTTCTAAGGGGACCTAGCACCGAAATTCTGTCTTTTGAGTGCAATTGTTTAGGCTCAGAAATCTTATACGCAGGTGCACATGCTCCTTTTGCGAGTATCTTTCTACAGCCCTACTTCCAAGCAGTCTAAAAGTAACACTTTCAAAACTATCTACGGTAATTAATTAATTTGCATACTGTCCTTCATCTGAAGATCACAAGGCAGTTCACAACACAAAACATACAAAATATGCCTATGTGTGTGCACTCTAAGGGCCATAACACAACCTAAGGGCATTTCATGCAGCCGTAACTGAAGTACTTTATAAGCAGACTGTAGGACATTCAGGGTTTAAATATCTTTGTAGCTGAGCACAGTTGGGAGCAACTGTATACACTACAGTATGCATCAGATAGGATAGTGTCTTCAGCAACATGTAATTTCCTGCTTGGCAGGGGGTTGGACTCGATGGCCCTTGTGGTCTCTTCCAGCTCTATGATTCTATGATTCTAATTTGCTTTATTGAGATTCAAGTCTCAGCATTCCACAAAAGTCGTCTCTGCAAGTGGCACCTGTAGTCATTTTGGGAATCTTAACTCTGTCCCGGTTACTCTACACAGAAGATAAATGCCTCTTTTGACTCTCTCTCCACTCAACACTCCAGTTTCTGCTGGTCAAATAGCAAGCACACCCCACACTGCCCATCAGGAATACAGAGAATGTTAAACTTGCCGTCAGGGCTCCCAAAGTTATCTAGTTCACCAACAGAGGGTTAAACTAAATCACAAAGATGGCAAGAAGCAGTTAGCAGTGTGAAGAATTGAACAGATTTCATAGCCAACTGGTAGACTTCTTTTCCATCATTTCATACAGGAAGAGAGAATACATACTATGCTTTCCCTGGTGTCTTTGCTTCATTGGCGCTGATGATAAACAGAGGAAAAAGAATGGAGAACAGACAGCCACTGGAAAAGAAATAAGAAATTAATCAGAGCATTCTTATTATGAGATGGTTTCTGTTCACACACGTGCGCCTATTGGCACAAGATACAGCAGCAATGTTTACAGAACTACTGCTAAGGGTATCTCTGTAGATCTGTGAAAGTCGACCTACGAGCAAATAACATTGTGCAAGTTGAACACAAGTATATATCCACATTGCAGAATTGGGTAGCAGAGGCAAGAGAAATGCGAACGCAAATTCAGGGCAAATTCTTATCGCACAAGCAAGTCTAATCATTTTCCTTGCAACGTTTTGCTGCAGCCCTTTTTAATGTTAAGAAATCCAACAATAAAACTGGTCAGCGATCAAGATCTTTTCCCACACTCAATATTCACCAACACTAATTTGAGATAACAATTAAGAGGCACTAATCCTACTCGAGGGACACAGGTGGTCAGGGATGATGGGAATTGCAGTCCCAAAACAGCTGGAGGGCCGAGTTTGGGGATGCCTGCCCTAGACTCAAAAATTGTCTTTACAACTTATCTCCCTGCCCCACACCAGTACCATCTAGCCTGTTTTCTTATCATTCACTCAATATTAGTTGCACTCATCACAGTTTTCCCCAAACTGATGCCCCCTAGATAATTATTGAACTACCACTCCCATCAGACCCTGCCGGCATAGTCAATAGTAATGTATGATGCAAGTTGGATTCAAAAGTATCTTGAGGGCACCAGGTCGGGGGTGGCTGTTTTAACCCCACACCCTCCCTTCCTGTTCCACTGCTTTATCTTGTGTACATTTGATTCTACATTTGCCTGCTGTAATATCCAAAGAAAATATATCCGAACAAATCACCTGATAATGTAAGAAGACTGCATTGCAGTGAGGAAGGCCAGTGGTAAGCCAAATCCAAAGTAATAAGGCCAGTTTCTTTCAATGTTGGATAATCGTTGATGCATTTCAATTCCTGACATGACAAAAGCCAATCACAAAGTGGTTAAAAGAAGGCAAAGACACATAGATACTGGATTTCACATTCCAAGATCTCTCTGCAACAACATCAAAAGGGCGGAAGTCCCTCAAATGCCATTTGCAAACTTGTGCAGTTGAACTCACAGTGTTTCGCAACAAATGGGAGTTTCACAAAGATGCCAAAAACTTGGGTCGTACATTGTGGTATGGTCTTTTGCCAGCACACAGCTGGGGCACGCTTACTAAGGAATGCGTCTCACTGAATTTGCCGGAATTAGTTCTGGATAAGTGTACACACACACACACACACACACACACACACACACTGCATTCCTCCATAAAGTTCAGAGTGACATTTTAAGCAACTCACAATAACCCAGTGAAGTAGATTAGACTGAAATACTGCAACATTCTCAAGGTATTTCCCTATCTGCTCTGCAGAGCAGCAGAGAAATGAACCTGACCTTGACCTGACCCCAACATCCTAGACACACCACGAGAGGGACAGTTCATAGATGATCAAGATCTCATCTGTGGTGGTAACATTTATATCCATTAAGCACATGGGATGGGTGGATTGCGCTAAAAGCTCCCATGACAGTGTCATAAATCTCGATGGCTGGTGCTGAGACCCTTCCATTTACCGTAGATTCCGGTGTATAAGACGACTTTTTAACCAGGGAAAATCCTCTAAAAAGTCAGGGGTCATCTTATACGCCGGGTATGGGTTCGCTGGGCAGCGGCAGTGGGCGGCGGGCTCTGCGTCGGGAGGAAGCCGCCCAGCAAAGCCGGCTTAGCATCGCTGGGCAGTTTCCTCCCGGCACGGAGCCCGCCGCCCACTACCACTGCCCAGCGAAGCTGCCGCGTATAAGACTAGGCGTATAAGTCGACCCCCCAAATTGGCATCTGCGCCCTGTCGCCTAATACGCCAGAATCTACGGCAAGTCACCCTCAATTGCCACGGAAACCCCAGGCACAAAAGAAAGGTAAATATGTATGGACCGGCCCAAAGCTTTAAAGAAAACTCAGCTATTTGAATAAGGAAGCAAAGAGAAGCACTTACCTTTGTTAAACCAACGATACTCAAAGCAGTACAGTGAGTAGAGCAGCGACATATGAAGCAGGCTAATTAACTGGCCAATGATATCAATGGGAAACAGGCTTACAATCATTCCCTGCAGAAGGCAAGAAGGAATCAACTTAAAAAGAGGCATTATTATCTGCAAAGCAGGTGCCTTCCAATCACAACAGAAGCGCCATCA
Organism: Podarcis cretensis; assembly: GCF_951804945.1. Classification (NCBI taxonomy): domain Eukaryota; kingdom Metazoa; phylum Chordata; class Lepidosauria; order Squamata; family Lacertidae; genus Podarcis; species Podarcis cretensis. The sequence goes on along the minus strand of NC_137185.1, from coordinate 32,267,196 downwards.
TTTAGCCCCCAAAAAGCAAAAAAATGAAGGGACTAGAAGCTTTTGCTTCTCTCATCCATTAATTGCCACCCATTTGGGCACCACTAAAGTTTAACCATCATTCCTGCCATCATTCCTGCGAGGCAACAGCTGCTTAAGTAATCATTCTTAAGACGTTACAGCAGCGTGGAGAGGTACTCAGTTCACACCCTTGAGTCTTCTGGAAATATTTTACCTGCATGCAGCTTCCTGAGCAGCTTTCTACTTTAGGTACCTCATGGTCTGAATGCACAGTTTGGTCTCTTAAAAGCCTGACTGATGCCACGTTTTGCCTCATAGCTCACATCCACACTATTCATTTAAAGCATATGGCTTCCCTCCCCCCCACCCCCCCGCTCCGAATCCTGGGAACTGTCAGATTTGTGAGGGATGAACTACAGTTCCCATGATGCTTGGGAGAAGTCAGATCTGTGAAAAGTGGTATAAATATACTTTACATGTACAGTGTGGATGTACAAGGCCTAGGTGATATTCAGGTCCCATTCTTTACTATTCTGTTAAGTGTCTGTGCAGCCAGAGTCCAGGCCTTCCTTGCTATTTTTTAATTTTATTTTATTAACAACAACAACGATGCAAATCTAGCAAAAAGAAAAGAAACAAAGAATCAAAAATGTAGACCATAAAGCTTCACAGCCTGGAAGGACAAAAATACAAACATACAGTGCAGCTCTAAAGGGACTATAAAGCATTAACTCATACAAATATTCCCTTTACAAATAAAAGATTCATAAAAACGAAAGTATTCTCCACTTGTGAGTTCCAATATTTCTGAAACTAAAAGTTCTATTTAGTCTTAAATTTGCCAGACATTTGCATATACTGATGGTACTAAGTAACTGGGTTGTTGTTAAGAGATGCCAGGCCTTCCTTGCTCTTACCTGGATGAGGAAAAGAGCTTGCAGTAAGAGATTAAACAGCATGTCAGCAATGATTTTACTGACGCTGGGGAAAGGCTGGGGCTTTCTTCCCGACACCTCAAAAGCCAGATCAGCAATGTCCTGAAACACAGGGAAATGTTTTTGCAAAACTGATTTCTTAAGACAAGATTTAATCCTCTCACTACTTGGGACCACTGTCATCACAATACAGCTTGTACAAGGAACAAAAACAGGCATAGTAAATATAAACCATCGGGTAAAACATCTGTAGCAATTTGTTTTAAAAGAAAACACAGAATATCTCATCAGAAAACCAAGGATTTCATTCATGTTCTTCCTAAGGTAAGAGTCAGTAACATTTGTTACTGTCCTGCATTTTAACACAGCTGCTTTAACTTCCAAGGTGCTGTTTCCCTTCCTTAAAAAATGAAATGAAATGAAATATGAAAGCTTTCAATACACCACTCAAAACAGGTGGCAGTAAGGGCAGTAATAGAATTCTCCTAATACCATCACTTTACTTTGTTCCGCTTTGGAAACTGATGAGATCCAACCCTCCTCCAGGCCACTCACAACCAATCATGAGGTGCACATCATTGGTACATAATCAGACATGTATCCATTTTCACTTTACATACTGCTTAATTTGCAATATGTACACCAAAAGGGGACCAAGCTGGAACAGCAGACTTAGGGGGAGCGGCCTTAAAATTACTGGATGTATGTGTGCATATCCAAGTGTGTCTGATTGCATGCATTGTGTGTGTGTGTGTGTGTGTAGTTTGTGTGTGTGGATAAAAGTAAGGAGACCCCTGACCATTAGGTCCAGTCGTGGCCGACTCTGGGGTTGCGACGCTCATCTTGCTTTATTGGCCGAGGGAGCCGGCATACAGCTTCCAGGTCATGTGGCCAGCATGACTAAGCCGCTTCTGGTGAACTAGAGCAGCGCACAGAAACGCCGTTTACCTTCCCGCCGGAGCGGTACCTATTTATCTACTTGCACTTTGACGTGCTTTCGAACTGCTAGGTTGGCAGGAGCAGGGACCGAGCAATGGGAGCTCACCCCATTGCAGGGATTCAAACCGCCAACCTTCTTATCAGCAAGTCCTAGGCTCTGTGGTTTAACCCACAGCACCACCCGTGTCCCTGTGTGTGTGGATATAAATAGATATGGACCAGCCAAATGAGATACACCCTTAAGCTACAATCCTAAATGTACTTACAAGAGAATAAGCACCAATGAATATAGTGTTCTTATTTCTGAATAAATTAGTACAGTGGTAACTCTGGATGCGAACAGGATCCGTTCAGGAGCCCCATTCACACCCTGAAGCAAACGCAACCCGCATCTGCACGTACACATGTCGCTATTCGCTGCATCTGCACATGCATGTGACGTCATTTTGAGCATCTGCGCATGCGCGAGTGGCGAAACCCGAAAGTAACGTGTTCCATTACTTCTGGGTCGCCACAGAGCGTAACCTGAAAACGCTCAACCTGAAGCATATTTAACCCGAGGTGTGACTGTACAAGACTTTGGTGTTAGTGAGACAAGTACTGAAATCCTCAATTGACAAGCATTGCACAAAAGGGAGTAACATCTTCCTGGCAAGGTCACCTACCTGAAACCAGATGGCATTGACAACTTTACTCAGCACAAAGAGGGGAAGAACCCAAAGGGCACTGAAGATGGAGGTGAGGATAAATTCCAGCCAGGACCAGACATCACCGTGTAAGGAGGGGTCACCTTCCAGAGACAAAGATAAAAAATCAGCCACACAAATGTCTGGGACCAAAGTATTGTGAATTCTACAAGGCTTGTGACAGGAGCCGAAAAGCTACTTTAGGTGCACTGAAGGAGATGGCGAAAGCTAGCAGTTCTCACCCAGCCCGCTTTTGAATGGCAGACCCCTGTATACTAGGTTCCAAATTATTTTTGAAGATTCCCATCAGTTTCCAAAGAGGTTTGGCATGCAGGGCTAGTAGCTGAAACAAGTCCAAGGTCCCTCGGGCACACAGTTCATGTTACCATGAGTTGACGACTGGCTAACCAAGATGCAAGCAATTGTCTCCTGGCAGTTTTTTATTTATTTATTTAACAAAATTTATTTATATACACCACTTGATTGTAGCGAAACCTCCAATGGGTTTACAAGAAATGTTAAAATTATCAATAAAACAGTTTAAAACATTTAAAGGCAACTAAAATTAACCGTTAAAAAAAAAGATCAAAAACATATCAACATTTACTTGCCAGGCTAGGCTTGCCTAAACAAGAATGTTTTAAGCAGGCACCAATGAACTGTACAGGAAAGCCTGATACCAATAGGCAACCATAGCAGATCTCTGAGCAGAGGATATATGCTGATAGGGTCTCACTCCCATCAGCAAGCATGCTGCAGCCTTCTGTACCAGCTGAAGTTTCTAGGTCAAGCACCAGGGAAGCCCCACACTGAGGGCATTGCAGTGATTCAATATTGAAGTCACCAGTGCCTGAACTACTGTGGTCAACAGTTAAAGTTGTCATACCAGGTGCAGATAATAAAAGGCACTTCTAATACTTACCGATTATTTGTGCTGTGGCTGACTGAAGTACAGGTATAAATACCTGATAGAACAAGAGGAGACTAAGCTAAGAAGAAGCAAAGAAGGAAATCAGTACAGTTTAACATGTTTGTACAGACATGCTCCGTACTACAATTTAGCCATAATTCTGAAATCTCCAGTACCATATTGGCCCGAATATAAGCCGCACCTGCAAATAAGCCGCACCTTTAAAATTCGGGGGGGGGGGGGGGAGAGAGAAAAAAAGACAATACCCGAATATAAGCCGCTCCCTTAAAATTGGGTTACAGGCTGAAAATCGCTGCAGTTGGTAGAATTGTAAATCGGTGTCAACTTAAGCCTTTCATCTTGCAAGCCTGCAAAAGTTATCGTACAATCACTAAAATCACAAATTGCTATTCAATTGCTACAATTCCGCAGGCACTCACACCCGTAAATGGCAAATGAACAGTCTCAAGCTCGTAAATAGGCAAGAAAACTTTTTTTGTTCCGTTTTACCATATGTCTGTTTCTGCAGCGATATCATTTTTGTAAGGCCGCGAATTTTTGTAAGGTCGCGAATTTAAGCCGCGCTTTAACTTTGCGCGGTCAGAATTTGGAAAAAAAGTGAAGCTTATATTCAGGCCAATACGGTATATTTGCAAATTAGTTTACCCTTTCAAATTCTACAGTTTCCTCCAGGTCCTCTTCCCCGCATACAGACAGGTGTACAAGAAAACACACACAAGGTATTGCCCATGCACCTTAGCAAACACTATCAGAAAGTAACCCCTTGCACTTGCATCTCTATGTATGTGGAGAACAGTATAAAGCGACAGACGTTGGGAATTCTACAGGCATATGCTAATCCACTCTGAATTATGAACGACACAGATGGAGTTGCATAAAGCTAGACCATCAACACTACAGCGTAATCATCAAGGAAGAACCAGACATGGAACCTACAGTAGACATTTCATCTGGTACAATGCAGATTTAGACTACAACTCTGCTATCATCTCTGGTCAATGGCCATGCAGACTGGGCCTGATGCACCTTATAGTGCTAAACATCTGGAAGGAATCATATTGGCTAATTTTGGGATCTGAAGCACCTTGAGCAACTCGTTTGTTGTTGTTAAGGAAGTTGCAAGGAACTTTTAGCCTTCCAGAAGTTACTGAACTACAACTCCTATCTGCCCCAACAAGTGTGGCCAATGGCCAGGGATGATGGGAGTTGTAATTCAGCAACTTCTGGAAAGAGCCAAAAGGTTCCCCACCCCTGTTTAAGGAGAAGCAGTTACAGATGGCCACCATGGGGGGGGTTGTTGCCACGGTCCCCAAATTCTGCCCCCGATCACTTAAGCTTGCATTGCCTATGCACTTTAATATGTCTGCATGCACACAGCAGAGAAAGAGCTAGAAGCTCTATTAAAACAAAGAGCAGCAGGAGTAGCGTTCTGACTTTTCCTCTAAATACAGCCAAAATCCTTATTAGATGGGTTCCTTTTTAGTGCTTCCATACTAAAACTTCACTAGCCAAGACACACTCTAATTGGAAATTTAAAACCCACAATAAATACTGGTAATCAAGGCTGTGAACATCCATTATACTAATCACAAGGTCAGAAGACTGAGCTGGTTCTAACACACAATTCAGTTCAGTGGTGTTCTTCCCAAGACCACTTCTAGATCTGAATGTGCAAAAGTTTTTGAGGTTTGAGAAATAGGCTCACAAATGAAAGGACTGGTTTATGAAGGCAACAATTCCCCAAAAATGTAAGTCTAGACATTCCGGTGGCTCATAGACATTTTGTGGGCAGGCCAGAAGGCAGCTGGCAATGATTACTGGCAACAAAGCAGCAGAAGAATTAAGTAGGCCGCATATCCAAATCCCTTTTTCAGGAACCCTCTGAAAAAATAAAATCTGATTTGAGATAGTAAAACACTGGCAAACCAATCTAACACGGAAGATTTAAGTCACTTATTGGTTTGCTCCACGATTTGAAAGATTCATGCATGCAAGCCAGCAAACATGTACACAATCATTTCAGTGATGTTCAGATGTTTAAAACAACAAAAATATACTAACCCAGAATACACCGCCATTCCATGCACAACACTGAACTATTCGGCTTACTATCCGGGGCTCACTAGAGAGAAACAAGGGGAATGTGTGAGAGCTTCCGAAAAGTGACGATGTGAATGTACATTCTGAAAAAACCAGAATAAATACCTTAAATTACTCTTGTCAAATTCCCACTTATCCACAACCTAGTGGTTGGTTTGATAACTTTAGATGCTGAAACTGAGCAGATGTGGACCAGATCAGTTCCGTGGATGGGAGACCACCAGGACACCCATTTCCGAGTAGAATAATAAATCTACTTTTTAATTCTCTTTTTCCAAAAGCCCACCATATTTAGAAATACACACAGGTCCTCCTATCCACACACTCACTTCCCAAAAATTCACTTATCCATACATTATGCCCAAGTCCATATACACTCCATAGATTCACTTATCTGAACAGTCAGTTTTCTTCCTTCTGTGTTTTTTTTCCTTGTCGGTAGAAATGTTCAGGCAGAAACCATGGAGGTGGGGATAGGGATTGGGTGAATCGGAGAGCAGGAGAGATAGGGTAAATTGGTTTTTTTCCTTTGGTTGCAGCCGCTTCAGGAAGAAACCACTGAAAAAGCGGCGAGGGGGGCTGAGAAATATTTCCATAGGAAATAATGGAAATCACAGACTCGTTGTGCAAACACTCGCCTAACAAATGATCTCCATGGAAAACATTGTGTTTGGTAAGTAGGATCTGCGTGTATAAAATACACAGTTCCAACTTCTATATATCCCACAGTGCCGTTATCATAGTAGGCATAGTAGGCATATCAAAGTAGGCACTCCTACTTTTGTTTGTAAAATATTTCTTATCTTTGTATATTGAAAGTGGGAGCGCGATCAAACCCTCGCAAACTCACTTCTCCTGCTTCCTCTCTTCACTCTGTGCTCTTCGCTGGGCAAGCACACTGCTTGCTCTTCTTTTTCGCTGCTCTTCCCTTTTCTGCTGGATTCGAGCATCCAACTTGGAGATTGTCCAGATCCCCCATATGGAGTCTTTAATTCCCTAAACAAAGAGGGAGAGAGAGACAAAATGCAGCCGTATCTTGGAAGTCAAACGCCTTGCGACTTGAACGTTTTGGCTCCCGAATGCCACAAACCCAGAAATGATTGTTCCGGTTTGTGAACGTTCTTTGGAACCCAAACGTCCGGTGCGAGTTCCACGGCTTCTGATTGGCTGTAGGAGTTTACTGCAGCCAATCAGAAGCTGCGCCTTGGTTTCCAAACATTCTGGAAGTCGAACGGATTTCCGGAACGGATTCCATTCAACTTCCAAGGTACAACTGTAATCAGGCCCAAATTCAGTAAGTTTTGGGGAAACTGTGGAGGGAAAACTGAATAGGTGAGTTTTACAGATTAATCAATAACTTTGTGACAACTCTGATTTATGAACTACAGGATGAATTTAGGAAAAAGAAAGGAAAAGACTCACTTGCTCTGCCAGCTCAAAGATGAGCCATACCCTCTTCCCATCTTATTGACCAAATTCCAGTAGAGGAAAGAAAGAGTCTGAAATGAAGGTTTACTCAGGGAAACCTACTTGGAGTGGGACAACTAAACCATGAGAATTTACACATAAATAGGCAACTCCAGCTACTGGAAAGCCTATTGCAACGCCTGCTGGATTTCTGAAACTTCAGTCAAACATTATCTACACATTTTTGAACTTATTTTCCAAGCTAGAGGTCTAGAAACATGACAACATAAGACAGATTTTGTTTTCAGGATGCTGTATGACAAGCCTAATGCCAAATCTTACAGCTGCATACTGCAATAATGGAATCAACGTACACACATAGTCCATTGTACTATATGGCAAACCACAGCTCAAGTGTTTGGGACAACTCAGATACTTGCATTACATTTTCTTTTTCCTTCTAATATTTTCTCAAAAGACAAGCCTGGGTGTCTGCCAATGGCTTTCTAGCCAAGCAGGAGCTCCAGCACTCTCAATTTTAGCCAAAGATCAATCCATGAGCAACACCTAATATTAGCTACCCAGTGACCTAGAATAAAATGATTAAATGTTCCAGGGACTCAGAGAAAATGACATCAGAGGGTAGTTTGTTTTCTCTTTTGGCAAACTATTACTCCTTCAAAGATTTGTGTAGTCCAGGGGTCAGCAAACTTTCTAAGGAGGGGGCCAGTTCACCGTCCCTCAGGCCTTGTGGCGGGCCAGACTGCACAGTGTTATAACACATATAAAACGCTTTTTCTTTACTAATGTAGCCGAGTCCTAAGTCTAAGTAGGCCTTCCTTTTGAGAAAAGATGCAATGATTGGGTTGCAAGACCGTGATGTGAAAGGGTAGGGAAAGCAACAAAGGAGGGGGGGAGTAAAAAATCTAGAATGCTTAGGACTGTGAGAGAGAAGAATCTGCTATTAAGAACAGATCTGAACATAGAAACTGAAACAGTATTGTGGGCATTGTCTGAGAAGGAGTTCCAAGAGTAAGAGGCAGAGCTGGTTTTAAGAATAAGGGATTGTAGAATGAATAAAGAACAGAGGATGAAAGAAAGGGCTTGATGGAAAATGAGGGGTAAAAGATAAGCTGTGACAGAACCATGAAGAGCTATTTATGAGCATTTCTAAATCTCCCTGCCAATGGGAATGATAGTGCCAAACTAGGAAGCCGCTCAAGAGGTACATCCTATGCAAAGGGGTTTAGAGTTAGTTCTTGTTTTCCTGCAAAGGTAGTTGTATTAGTTTAGCAGAATCAACCTAGGCAATACAGTGGTACCTCAGGTTACATACACTTCAGGTTACAGACTCTGCTAACCCAGAAATAGTACTTCGGGTTAAGAACTTTGCTTTAGGATGAGAACAGAAATCGTGCTCCGGTGGCGCAGCAGCAGCAGGAGGCCCCATTAGCTAAAGTGTTGCTTCAGGTTAAGAACAGTTTCAGGTTAAGAACAGACCTCCGGAACAAATTAAGTACTTAACCTGAGATACCACTATACCTGAACCATCAACAGCTGGCTTTGGGATCAACACCCCCAAACTTGTGTAAAGTGTTACAGTTCAGAACTCTTATGGCATACAAACCCTGCCTCTAGAAGTTCCCAAATAAGAGCAGAAAACAGACTGGATGCAAAAAACGAAACAAAAAACCAACGGAGGAGTGGTTAAATGAGATCAAAATAGCTGGCAAGGGGATTAATACTGGTAGCAGAATGCTGCACAGAGATAACTATATCAAGATGAAATTTGGGAAGGTCAGTGTGAAGCACATTTGGTTGTTGCAAAGTGTGAAATAAGAGTACAGACAAAAAAAAAAACCTAGAAAGAATAGAAAACAGTCGGAGTATGGCAGTGGTACAGTATAGAGGAAGATGGGAAAGCTGATTGAATCAAGTAGAAAGGAACCAAAGATGCTTGAGCAACAAGGTAAATGGAATCATAATTGGAGACAAGATTGGAAAAAGCAAAATGAAGCCTCAAATTCATGCCCGCCCATCTTCCACAAGGTTAGAGATGGGAGTTGGAGACCAGCAATATCTGGAGGGGTATATTACACTGTGTATTACATTGGGTATTACACTGCGGTTTGCTCTTGATTTTCAAGCCAGGTTTCCACAATCAAATTCTGAGGGCAAGTGTAAACCAGTTTTCCAGTTCAGACGTATGGTTTGCCACAAGGTAAAAGGTAAAGGTACCCCTGCCCGTACGGGCCAGTCTTGACAGACTCTGGGGTTGTGCGCCCATCTCACTTAAGAGGCCGGCGGCCAGCGCTGTCCGGAGACACTTCCGGGTCACGTGGCCAGCGTGACATCGCTGCTCTGGCCAGAGCCAGAGCCAGAGCCGCACACGGAAACGCCGTTTACCTTCCCGCTGGTAAGCGGTCCCTATTTATCTACTTGCACCCGGAGGTGCTTTCGAACTGCTAGGTTGGCAGGCGCTGGGACCGAGCAGCGGGAGCGCACCCCACCACAGGGATTCGAACCGCCGACCTTTCGATCGGCAAGCCCTAGGCGCTGAGGCTTTAACCCACAGCGCCACCTGCGTCCCTGGTTTGCCACAAACCAGGAGCTAAATAAGTAGAGCGTGTAAGAAGGGTAAAGGGTACACCAGATAGCCTAATCTTATAGCACCATACCATGGCTGTATGAACAATCCTATTATCAGCTCGTATAGGCCTTCATAATCAGACCCCAAGGAAATTTGCTTTAAGAACGATTTTACTCTACCATCACATTTCTTGCCCACCAAAAATGCAACTCCAGATGGAAATAGCCATGGAGGGTCTGAGCCCTCTCCTTGCTTGTGCTGCCTGAGAGAAAGAGGCTTGCTTGGCACCTTAGAAAACTAGAACCCACAAATCTTAATATCCAACTGGAAATACTTGGAATCAAATTTTAGCCTATAAACACACTTTAAAAATAGATGGCCATAATGAAAAGAAAACACTTACCCTGATGAGATCATTAAGGAAGATCTTGACACTGTCTGCCATCTCTACTCCAGCATTGCCTCCACATCTAGAACTATCAACTACAGGGTGAAGGGAAGAAGTGAAGCCAGAACTGTCTCATTGTGAAGAAGTGGAAAACTGGTCGAGCCTTATAGGAGAGAGAAAAGCAGAGATTGCCATTACTGAAGAAACAAAACGCATTTGTGATGGATTATAAATAAAACAGTTGCATTCATTTGAATCATTCTCAGCTGCAGTGAATAACAGTTTTTTAAAAGTGTTCCAACGCCCAAGACTATATCAGTAATAATGAGATCTCTGGTTTGTATGAAGTTCTGAGATAATTTCTAACTTTGCTGCTTGCAACCTACACTCAAGTAATAATGTCAAAGATTCTGCAAAACATTCCAGCTGCCGTAACCACCACAAGTAATTGGGCATTCACACACTGCCCAAGCATTCAGCTGTTGTGTTTTGGGTGTGGGGTGAGGTGAGGTGAAGCATGTTGACAGAATTACAGGAGGTGGTTTCCATCATAGGTGGGGAATTAATGCCTGCATGTAGTTCCCTCCTCCACATGCTAAACCAGTCCAAACCATCTGCGTCCTTTAACCCAACTCTCCAAATCTCCCTTTATCTCTACATCACTCTTTACCTTCATCCAAAAATTAATACATATGTTCCAAGGAAGCAGGGAAGTAAAGAGTCATAAAACAGACACACCCTAAAAAGTGTATTTCACATACTTATTCTGAATCTCCGCTTTCTCAGCTATGAAATTACACACATAATATAAAACAGAGCAATGCTTCATAGATGTCCTTGCACTTTTAAGACTAAAATAGTGACCAAACCAAACAACGAAGAATATTTATTGTGAGTGCAGAAGGTGGCAAAGTGTATGGTGATCCCATTACACAGCGGAAAAGGCTCTTTGAGGAAAATAAACCTGAAGCCAACAAATGATAAACGGATGTCTGTAATTAGGTAAAGGTAAAGGTACCCCTGCCCGTACGGGCCAGTCTTGACAGACTCTGGGGTTGTGCGCCCATCTCACTTAAGAGGCCAGGGGCCAGCGCTGTCCGGAGACACTTCCGGGTCACGTGGCCAGCGTGACATCGCTGCTCTGGCCAGAGCCAGAGCCAGAGCCGCACACGGAAACGCCGTTTACCTTCCCGCTGGTAAGCGGTCCCTATTTATCTACTTGCACCCGGAGGTGCTTTCGAACTGCTAGGTTGGCAGGCGCTGGGACCGAGCAGCAGGAGCGCACCCCGCCGCAGGGATTCGAACCGCCGACCTTTCGATCGGCAAGCCCTAGGCGCTGAGGCTTTAACCCACAGCGCCACCTGCGTCTCCTTGTCTGTAATTAGCGAACACTTAAAAGGAAATAAAAGTCTTCCATATTCAAAAGGCTAAGCAATTGATTCTAGTGCGCATGAAATTTGAATAAAATGTAAGGTTCTAATTTGTCAGTGTTGTACGCTCCTTGTGCTGCTTCTTCACACAGCATGCTCACTGTACATCTCACTTGACAAAATGGTGTCAAAAAAAGAAAGCTCTCTGCCCCAAGTAATCTACAATCTACATTTAGACAGCAGACAGTGAATCAAGGGGGAGGGGAGCGGACAGAGGAGCGCCGCTGGAAATGTAATCTGGGCTAACTGTGAATAAATGCATTTTTTAATATTTAGACTAAGGCTGAATCCAGGCATCCAAACACGGCTAACAATGCTTTGTCAAATGTATTTTAGTGTGGTGTCTGAATTGACAAACCATCTTTTGGGGTTGGCTGGAAAGCTAGCATCAGAAAACATTGTTTTCAAACTATAGTTTGTGTGGTTTGGCATAATGGAAAACTACCAAGCTTCTGAAATCACTTGAAATACTGTCAATTCAGGAATTACCTAAAGAGTCAGATCAGCTCTGTGTGAAATGTTATTTCCATTGTAGTTCAAGTACATAAGAGCCACCATTCTAGCAAGTTATACCTTTTTTTAAATGACAACTAACGTGATCTCCATCAGTGAAATCATTCTACTTAGCAATTTTTGTAGATAAAGAAAATAGAAAAGCAAACAACTGGCATTTATAAAGAAACTATTTGTGACTCATCTTGAACAAAATCATATTGTTCCTAGTCTTGCATTGGATTCTCAAGTTCCGTATTAATATATGCCTTCATATACACATTTTGCCTCCAGCGTTCAGCAAAAGGTAATTAGAAGGAGTGTCAGGAAAGCACACGTTCCTGTTCAGAGCAGAATGTGTGTGTGTGCTTTCTTTTGTGTTTCATTTGCTCAGCACAGGTTTAGACTAGTTAGACCACACCAATGGCGCAGTCACTCCAAAGTGAACAATTAGATATAGAACCTCTATGTCATTAGAAAGTTTCTCTTTAGGGTATGTCTGCACTACTACAGACTGAAATCAGTTTTACACACAGTTAGCTGAAGGCTCCCATCCAGAGCCGATGGGAAGCATAGTTCTATGAAGGTACAAAGAATCTGTTAGCAAATAAGTTTTTCATTCTCATAAAACTACTGTTCCCACAACCCCACTGGAGAATCTGGGTTCATTACACCCATTTCAAACTGGTTTAAAATGAGCGGTATAAATTTGGCCTTAGCATCCCATACATATACAGCAATTCCATGAAGTTTAGTGAGCATAGCTCTGAATACGCACATATTGAATGGCAACTAAAATCCCTTCCAAATTAAGCCCCAGCTTGTTCATATTTTAAACAAGGATGGCACTACTTCCTTACCACTGCAAGGAGCTTTGATAGTTAGATGCAAAGCATAAGTATGTATTATAGGGTCTCACAGGTCCTCACTAATGGGCATTAACTCTTCCTAACAAAAGCTATTCAGTCTGAAACAAGTGTTTGTCCATCTCTGGTATATGAAATACTGCCTAACACAACCCTAGGGACTACAATATGCAAGCACAGCTCACTGAATCATCCTACTTGAGAACAAAATTACTGTGTTGATCTCACTATCCATTCATCCTCTTGCCAAAAAAGAATTTGTGCTGTTCCTAGCAAGTTGCCGAGTGCTCCAGTTAAAATAATGTACACAACACAACCTACAATATTAAATCTACACTTCAGTTTAATGATAATAGTGACCATTCATATACTTTAAAAAAACCTGAAGAAAATTTCTTAGTAATCCTTACATTAGCCCTGTCTTGTACATCAGTATTATTTTTCCCGTATTAGCCATGATGGGCTGAGAGAACCAAGCCCATGTTACAAATTTGTGGCTGTGGCAATACTTGAACTAGGGACTTCCTGGTTCAGGCTAAAATCCTAGCCACACTTACCTGGGATTAAGTCCCACTGATTTCAACAGGACTTACTTCTGAGTATATATGGTTAGGATCGCACTCAGTCTCATTGCTGCTGTCAGAAGTTCAGATTTCACACAGGGCAAATAGGCCACTCCGGAACCATGTGGTGGAGGGTGGGACTTATAAATTAGACAATATATACAAATAGGTGCTAGTTTCAGAAAATCATAAAACAATCAGCAGTGATATGCACCCCATCTTCCACCTTTAGCACCTGCCTGGCAACGAACAGCGCTCCACCTCAAAATGGCAATTTAGGTCATTTCATGAGAAAAGGCTGCACACTTCAACAGTGAATTGATCTCAGAAACACTCAGAAAAAGATGGGAATGGAGTATGGGGATGATGCAAAAAGAGAGTAAGAATCCAGCGATGAAGCTAAATTAGTTAGAGAGAAAAGGGGCAGCTCAAGCACAGCAGACAAGGAGACCTGGGTGCAGCGGTGCTGAACTGCAGGGACAGATGCAAGATTTAAAGGGTTTGGGTGTACATGGGAATAGAAACAAAAGGTTTGAAGGGTGTGTGTTTTGTGGTCCTCGCAGGTGGCGCTGTGGGTTAAAGCCTCAGCGCCTAGGGCTTGCCGATCGAAAGGTCGGCGGTTCGAATCCCTGCGGCGGGGTGCGCTCCCGCTGCTCGGTCCCAGCGCCTGCCAACCTAGCAGTTCGAAAGCACCTCCGGGTGCAAGTAGATAAATAGGGACCGCTTACCAGCGGGAAGGTAAACGGCGTTTCCGTGTGCGGCTCTGGCTCGCCAGAGCAGCGATGTCACGCTGGCCACGTGACCCGGAAGTGTCTCCGGACAGCGCTGGCCCCTGGCCTCTTAAGTGAGATGGGCGCACAACCCCAGAGTCTGTCAAGACTGGCCCGTACGGGCAGGGGTACCTTTACCTTTACCTTTACCTTTTTAAAGCAGAAAAAGACAGAAGGATGCCTGTCAGAGTAAACAGAGAGAAGGTGCCAGAGCAACAAAGCAGCGACTGGAGGAGGAGTGTAAGGTTTATATATGGGGAAAGATCTGAGGTTATGTATTGCAGACCAGGGAGAAGAGATGGGATGGCGAGCACAAATAAAAAGGGTGTATTATGTTATTAAAGCAAACGAAAAGAAGGGATGGGGGGGGAGGTATTGCAGGTCACAATTGCATGCAATTATTAGAGAAGAGTGTTTCTGAGAACGAGGTAATTTATTATACCCCAGAGGAGCGGGGTATAAATAATAAAATTATTATGATTAAAATTATGAAGAGGGAAAAGGTGAAAAAGGGAAATGGTAGGAGGATATTGCATGGAGAACCAGATCGAGGGTCCCCAATCTAGGCTTGCAACTAGGAAAAGAGGGACCGGGGAGGGGGGAGCCCCAGAAGAGGGAATTAGGAGGGGAGGCGGAGGAGGGTAAAGGTGTGTCGCAAGCCACACACACACACACATATAAGGGGTCTTCGATACTTGCCGGCCTAGGGTGCTCGGAGTCCGTGGCGGCGGCGGCGGCTGACCCGACCCAGGCAATTGACAAGCAGCTGCCCCGGCCGCCAGAAAAGGCTGACTGAGCTGAATAACAAGCTCCTTGGGCAGCGCCGACCGGGAAGCCACTGCGCAGGCGCGGCGCACCGGGCACCCCCTCCCGCCCCCCGCCTCTCTCTCCGGATTACAAGGAGCGAGACGGCCGGCTTGGGTATGACGGAAACGCGCATGCGCCCTTCCGCGGATTCTCACCCCTCCACTCCTTTCCCCGAGGTAAAGAGCAAGCGCAGTAATGGAGGAGGAGACGGAAGCGGGAAGCTCCTCAGAGGGGGGGGGGGAAATGCAGCGTTGCTATGGAGACGCCCCTGCTCAGTCTCTCACAGACCTGTTTTGACAAATGAAAATAAAAATTAAGAGCATCTCAATGTGTGACTCGTTTGCTTTTTGCTGTGCTCTTTTTTACAGGTTGTCTTAAAACACACATCCATAAGGTTCGCCCTGTTGAAATATTTATTCCTCTACCCAGTGCCAACAAGCCAGAACTACATTGCCCTTTTATTTTGAAAGCTGTGGTAAATATTTGTAAAAAGGTGACAGGGAAATTAATAATCAGATGGCTTGCAATCCTACGATGATTCCAGTCTAGAGAAAATACACACACATATATATCCTCTGTATTATTCGGTTGCATCACCTTTGTAGAAAATAAATAAAAGCCAATATTAACTCAAGTACTAAGCGGTTGAAGTCAACAGCACTTTCTGTCAAGGCTGCATAGCGCTGCTGCCTCAGCGAATAAGACCCATTTGAACTCAGCTGGACTTCTGAGTAAACATGTACTTGCACCGATGCTGTCCTGAAAACATTTCAATCCATGGACAGAGAAAATACACAGGCCAATATTTAGTTGCACGTTAAACAGGAATACCAACCCATCTGTCATCTCAGAGTCATCACAAAAAAGTGGATTAAAATCCCAATTCTGCACACAAGCATATATGCATTCAACTCTTAGCATTCCAACAGTTCAGCCTTTGGTGAGACACTATTGAATTGGACCCCTCCTGGAATATACCAGTGGTTTTCAGCCTTTCTTAACATTTAGGAAATCTCTACAGCATTAACTTGTCTGCTATGGAGCCCCAGGTCCCCAAAAATATTGTAGAGGAGACTGAAATACATTCTGGGATGCAAATTAGAGCTCACGGTATTTACAGGGCCTATTGGGTTTCACCATAAACTTGTGTGAGCAAAATAGTCACACACACACACCCCAACACTTAAGATTTTCTTATGGCGGCAGGTTGGTGGAGCCTTTCAGGGAAGCTTGTCTCTTATTACTGATCTTCCTTATTGAAAAAAATCCTTAAAAGTTTTTGAGAAATCCTATGGTTTCCTACAGCACAGTCTGAAAATCACCAGTGAATCTGTGTCACAGAAGAATGAAATTTTAGAAGTTGTGGTGCCTAGATCTGCAAGGTTTATCACTTGTTTAAGTAGCTTCTCTTGCATAGTATTCAGGTATAACAAAGATACTAAGGAAGAATGGAAACCCAATATTGTCGACACCAACTGGCAACAGCTCTCAGTTCTTTCAGGCAAGGGTCTCTTCCAGCCCCAGCTGGGAGATTCTGGAAACTGAACCTGCAACCATTTGCACTTTACTTGTTAAATCTTTATTAAGTTTCTTTATCTGATACATCCATTTCACAAAAGGAGCATATCGTATTTTCTTAGCAGTACTAAATGAATAACATTTTTCATTGTCCACATGTGCAACAAGATATACCATTAGTTTTTTGCAGCACTGTTTTAACTTCATCCAATATTTTAAAAAGGGGGGGCACAATCAATCTTGAGTTGAATTATAGCTACTAACAATGTACTTCTGTGTTTACTGAGAAGTAAAGCTCACTGTGTTCAGGGGTGCTTATCCCCAGGTAAATTGGTTTATATATAATCACATACCCTTTAACATTTCTCTGAAGAAAATAGGGACATCCCATTCCAAAATGATAATTTTACTATTTATACCCCACACATCTTACTGGGTTTCCCCAGCCACTCTGGGCAGCTTTGAACCTATATAAAAACATAATAAAACACTAAACATTAAATATATATATACAGAATTGCCTTCAGGCGGCTTGGAGGTTGGATAACTTCTTAGCCTCCAACATTTCTCCAATGAAAAGAGGGACATCCTAAGGAAAAGTGGGATATTCCCAGATCAAATCAGAAATTGGGACAGCTTCTATAAATCAGCAACGTCCCTGGAAAATAGGGGAACTTAGAGGGTCTGTAATCACCAGTACGAAAACAGAGTTTATATTCCAGCATGCATATGCACAAGATTCTCTAGCACAGCTCTGTAATGCGTAAAACCCGCGCCCGCGCCCTGCCTGAGCCACAACCTAATTTCGCTTTCATCCAAAACTGAAAACGAAAAGACCCGTCAGTTTTCCGCCCTTAGAACCTGATACTATGCAAACCGAGCCCCCGTTATTTGCAGCCCCTCTTTCTCCAGGTCCAAACTTACCTCCGGAGGCTCTCCAAACAGACCTCATCCAGGTGTCCGCACACCTGTCAGTCTCTGTCGTTCTGTTCTGTGCAAACAGCTCCCCTGTCCAAGGCCAGGGACATCTTTGTACACAGCCGGTGCCCTCTGGGAAACGTAGTTCTGAGCCTTCCCTTGCTTTGCATAACAGGAGGGTTGTGTCACTTTTACACTGCCTTGAGTGGCCGCGGAGAGCAATCTGGGAGCTGTAGTTCAATCTAATGGGTCCTTCTCCGCTTTCTCGGCGTCCAATGAGAAATCTTCCGTGCGTTGCCCCCCCCCCCCCCCGCATCCGGGATCCCATCGCAGCGCCGGGATCTCTGCATAGATCTAGAGCGAGCACCGTCTGCTGCGGATGCTTCCACAATTGATATCAGTGCCCAAACCTTCCATTTTAGCATGCCTGAAAAGACCGGTTGGGGTGGGGGGAAATCCGCCGATTAGGCTGTAATCCTACACTCACCGGGATGGGGGAGGTAGTTCCCCGTTAATGGGACTTACCTTACTTCTGAGTAGGCATGCACAAGCTTGTGCTCTTAACCTACCTCTGAGTAGGGCTAGGTGATTCCCAGGTTCCGCATGTGCGGATGACATAACGATGTGCTTAAATATAGGAAGGAAGAAGGGAGGAGGAACAAGCTCAGAAATCCTTTGCACTTTTACGGGACTGGGTTAAAGGCGGATCTACACGGATCCTCATGGATCCTCCACTGTTTAAAAAAATAACTCCAACAAATCCAGTGTCAAATCACATCTGGAAGGCACGCCTACAGACTGGAGTATAAAAAAGGTGGATCCAACACTTTGCCACACTGCAGCACCACAAAAACATGGATCCGAGGCATGGATCCTCATGAATTCATACGATTTTTATATTGAAACAAAATAAAACCACCATGATACTCTAGACCACATCTTAGTCTATAGGCAGAACCAAAAAAAAATCATGCATGCACGGTTTCGTGGTGCCGCAGTGGTGCAAAAACATGGTTAAAAAACACGGATCCTCAAGGATCTTCATGATTTTTGCACTAGATCAGCCCGAAGTCACCATCAGATCAAATATCATGTCCAGGGGCATAGCTGCACCTCAAAAACTTCGGATCCATGGATTCCTGGCAACTCTATGGCCCAAAAACGTGGTTTCAAAGCATGGATCCTCACGCTTTTTGCATTGGGCCGCCCCTAAATCACCGGCAAATCACACATAGCCAGGGGCACAGCCTGCACCACAAAAATCACAGATCCACGGCTTGCTGTCCATACCATGGCCCAAAAAAGTGGTTTTGAAGCACAGATCCTCATGGATCCTCACACTTTTTGCATTGAGCCACCCCTAACTCACCGTCAAATCACACATCATAGCCAGGGGCACAGCCTGCACCACAAAAAACTCAGACCCACGGCTTCCTGGCAACATTGTGGCCCAAAAACTTGGTTTTGAAGCACAGATCCTCATGGATCCTCACGCTTTTTGCATTGGGCCACCCCTAACTCACTGTCAAATCACACAGCGTGTCCATGGGCACAGCCAGTACCACCAAAAAAAAAAAAAATGGATCCATGGCTTCCTGACGACACCGTGGGCCAAAAATGTGGTTCCAAACCATGGATCCTCATGGATCCTCAGGGTTTTTGCATTGGGTCACCCCAAACTCAAGAGCTGGACCATGGTGCTGGAGGAGACTCTTGAGAGTCCCATGGACTGCAAGAAGATCAAACTGATCCATTCTGAAGAAAATCAGCCCTGAGTACTCACGGGAAGGACAGATCCTGAAGCTGAGGCTCCAGTACTTTGGCCACCTCATGAGAAGAGAAGACTCCCTGGAAAAGACCCTGATGTTGGGAAAGATGGAGGGCACAAGGAGAAGGGGACGACAGAGGACGAGATGGCTGGATAGTGTTCTCGAAGCTACGAACATGAGTCTGACCAAACTGCGGGAGGCAGTGGAAGACAGGAGTGCCTGGCGTGCTCTGGTCCATGTGGTCACGAAGAGTCGGACACGACTAAATGACTAAACAACCCCAAACTCACCGTCAAATCACACGTCATGGCCAGGGGCACAGCCTGCACCACAAAAATCATCACTTGCGCCACAAAATTCACAAAAAGGCACTCACCAGCACTGTTAATGTCACCACTGGAATGTTACTATTAGAGCCAAGAGAAGAATGTACGACTATATATTTTACCAAGATATGGTTCATCTTCAAGAAGAGATCAAAAATATGCCAAAGTATTAAAGAGGAGAAAAAATATGAAACTGCTTACATACTGTCAACTAATATCCAGATTCAACAAAGACTGTATGGCAAACAGTTAAATCAGAGAAAAGACAGAACTTGAGTCCATCATAACAGAGGTCTACCTTTTGGGTAAAATTTATAAACTACTGGTATAATGAATTGAAAAATAAATGTTTAAAATAACTTTTGTAAAAACAAACAAACCCAGAAGCCTTTTATTAGGAATTGTAGGTACCAACATTCCAAAGGAACAGAAAAGACTTTTCATGTATGTGACAACAGCAATGAGGATGCTACTAGCCCAGAGATGGAAAGAAGACAAAGTCCCTACCAGAGAGGAATGGCAAACCAAGCTGTTGGACTATGCCAAAATGACAAAACTGACCGGAAGGCTCAGGAACCAAGAAGACCAAAACTTCAACAAAGAATGGGAAAAATTTATAATTTATCTAGGAGACCACTGTAAGCAGATGAAAACCTTAGCAGGATTTTAATAACACTTGTAATGTAGTGAATATTATGGATAATATGGAAAGATATAAAATATGGACTATGAAATAATATGCAGTGGAGAAAGTGGACACTAGGAGCCATGGAGACAACCTTTGAGATCAGGATTATAGGCAGTATTTGGCGGAATAAGTTCATGAGCAGAGCAACTTCCACTTCTGCAATGGGACTTGAAAACACTACTTGGGCAGAAGGTGGAATCTTTTAATATCATGGGCCACCAACAACCAGTAGCATTTGGTGGGGAGAGGCACTTAGCATATATCCCAACGCTGACATCACTGTGGCTTATAAGAAGGTAGAGGAGAAAGGAGGTGAGATTGATGTTGTGTGAACACACTGGCATGAGCACCAGTTTGGCTGCACCAGTGTGTTTGTACTGTGCCAACCTTACTCAACCCTGCCAGCACCAGCAATGTCAGTAATGGGAGGTCATGTAGCCTGGAGAAGAGGAGGTTAAGGGGTGATATGATAGCCATGTTCAAATATATAAAAGGATGTCACATAGAGGAGGGAGAAAGGTTGTTTTCTGCTGCTCCAGAGAAGCGGACACGGAGCAATGGTTCCAAACTACAAGAAAGAAGATTCCACCTAAACATTAGGAAGAACTTCCTGACAGTAAGAGCTATTCGACAGTGGAATTTGCTGCCAAGGAGTGTGGTGGAGTCTCCTTCTTTGGAGGTCTTTAAGCAGAGGCTTGACAACCATATGTCAGGAGTGCTCTGATGGTGTTTCCTGCTTGGCAGGAGGTTGGACTCAATGGCCCTTGTGGTCTCTTCCAACTCTATGATTCTGTGATTCTATGTAAGGGCCAGGACCTTACCCTGCTGACAGTGCTAGCTGCAACCCAACATGGAAACCCTGTGCATAATCCTACTAAATCTAGTTGGTTTAATAGCAGTATTAGGCTAGCAAGACCTTGTGAGATCTTCCTGAAATCTCTCAAGATCTCATGAGCTCTGTAAGATCTTGCAAGAGCTCAGGGAGATCTCACAAGATCTCACCAGAATCTGCCACGATTCTGTGAAAATTACATCTAGGCACCTTATAAAAAAAACCAATGACATGTAATGAGTTCTTCAGAAAGTGTTGGGTGGATGGCCACTGTCTGGTCAAAATCTGCTTTTGTTGCTCCCATTTTGACAGCCACAGCAAAGCCTTGAAGCATTTCATCACATCCTAACCCTTGCATATGAAGGCCTACCACCTTCTCCTGTTTAGTTGCAAACACCAGTTTCATTACACACTTCGTCTTCCTTTTAGTTACAGCATGATACATTGGGATAAAATAAGTTGTATAGGTTTTCACATTCTCGCTTCCATATGTAGTTCTAGCTTCTGCTTCTGTTAGTCCCACCATTCCAGTAGGTGGGTGACTGAAGACCACGATATGAATGTTGGTGTAGTCAAGTTGAGAATCTTCCTGTGTGCCAGTTTCCTTCCAGCAGCTATTGCAACTGGGGTAAGAAGAGCTTTCCCACATACATCTCCAACAGCGTAGATCCCCTTTCTGCTGGTATTTTGTTTGTTTTTTTAAATAATTTTTATTAACTGGCCAATCACATCAAATTAAATCACATCACATAAATTCCAAATTACAAAGCCAAATTTTAAAATTTTGTTGGGGGAACCCATACTTCAAGATCCAATGGGGGATTCAAATCATCTTCTTATTACTGCGTTAATGTCCAAATCAGTCCCAATCAGTCCACATCATATCTTGTTCATATAATTTCTCTTTTTCTTTTACGATCTCTTCTGTTAGTCTCCTTAAGCCGATAAGCAAATATAATAATCCTGTGTGAATTTCCCATTCTTCCAATCTAGGTCCAGATGGTTTCCATATATCTCCTTCGTAGATAACATCACTCTTTCCATCATAAATTAGGCTTTTGTCACTCTTAAGTCCCACTGAGGAGTTAATCCATGATATGTAAACAGCTCTATTTCTCTCTTTCTCCTCCCAGACTCAAGAGCTCCAACAATGCCTCCCAAAATGGTGACGGCATTTTTAACTGCGTCATTCCAAAACACTTAACTTTCTAGCTTCGTCTTGAAACATTGCTTTGGTTCGAAAGTTTATCTCCACACAGCCTTAAATCCACAGCTTAAGTCCTTAAAGAGACATTTCTGACTCGTTAGGGGAGGGGATTCTTATTTAATCACATAAAAAGGAAAGGAAGGTTTTTTTCCCCCTCCCCCCTCAGTCATTTGCCGTACCGTATCTTGACGTATCTTCTCATATTTTATTCTTGTCTTGTTATCAGAGATCTCTTCTGTCAGCAGTCTTTACTCCCCCTTTTTCCTTGAAGTATGTGCAATTTATCTCGTCCAAATTGTTTCTTTTGAAGATTCTTGCAACTAGAGGCGCGGATCAGAGACAGCATCGAGGAGTGCCAGAATCCCACAGGAGGGCTTTGTGCCTAGTGCCCCCACCCCCACAAATTCGGGTGTGGTATAGGGCACAGCAGGCAAGGGCCGCCCCCCCCCACAATCCTGGGGGGGGGGTTAAGGAGGCTAATTACCCCCATCATAGCCTCCAAATTACCTCGTGTGGGTCGGAGAGATGTTATTGTCAGCCATCTTCCGATGCGCCACCTAGTGGCCCCCCCCCTTTCTGCTGGTATTTTGGAACTCATCAACAATAATATGACCCATAGAATCTACCTTAATATTCTGCTGGTCAAGATTTAACCCCTCTGTGTTTGGCTTTCTACCAATGGCCCATAACAGACAATCAACATCCTCAAGCCCACTGACAAAAACCCTCAGAGTGAAATTCAGTTGAGATCCAAAAGCTTATCTGGTTGAAATTTGTGTTCCTGTATTTTCAACAGCACTGATATACCTGCACTACTGTTGATTCTCCTTTAAAACATCTGTGCATAACTTTTTTGATCTATGAAAAAATAAATTGGAACAAACTGAAGGAGAAAGGGCTTTTTAGAATTCTGTCTAAAGTTGCTGCCTCTTCACTGCACATGAGCAGGCATAACTTGACTTCTGATATAGGGAGAAATTGGTCAGGCCTCCTTCCGAGGCTATGACATTACCTGCTGTCCAGGGTTTCAGACAGGAGTCTTTCCTAACCCTGCCTACAGATTCGAGGGCTTGAACTTGAGATCATGTGCATATACCTTTTTGGAAGGTGAAAAGGGGATAGATTAACTGGCTAATTCAATTGTCAAAAAGTAGAATCCATTTGGTACATAGAAATCTTCCTTATACTTTCAGATCATTTTTTAATATTGTGGTCCAAGTGCCATCTACCCACTGCTGTTGAATGGCAATATCTTAAATTACAGCACCTTTGGGTGTCTATTTATGGACTGGCACCTTTGAGTATTTCAACACAGAGGAAATAATTGGAAATTTACAGAAAGTTAAACCATACTATAAGGTAAAGGTACCCCTACCCGTACGGGCCAGTCGTGTCCGACTCTAGGGTTGTGCGCCCATCTCACTTAAGAGGCCAGGGGCCAGCGCTGTCCGGAGACACTTCCGGGTCACGTGGCCAGCGTGACGAAGCTGCTCTGGCGAGCCAGCACCAGCGCAGCACATGGAAACGCCATTTACCTTCCCACTATAAAGCTGTGCCTATTTATCTACTTGCACTTAAGGGTGCTTTCAAACTGCTAGGTGGGCAGGAGCTGGGACCGAAAGACGGGAGCTCACCCCGCTGTGGGGATTTGAACCGCCGACCATGTGATCGGCAAGCCCTAGGCGCTGAGGTTTTACCCACAGCGCCACCCGCGTCCCTGCTAAACCATACTACTTGTTTATAAATGTTTGTTGGAAAGTTGTAAATGGGACGCTCAAGTTCTTAGATGCTCAAGTTCCCTATGCAATAGGGTGTTACAATGTTCAAACCAGTCTTCAAACCAATTGAAAGTTGCTTTAGCATCTATATGTATTGTTGCTTTAGGTTTAAAATTGAGAATGAGTCAATAAAAATGGATGTTTCTGGTAAGGAACAAATTAGTTCAGAAAGATGCTCATGACAATGCCTCTCTGAGGCATATTGTGTGGGTTTTGATCAGAAATTGTTGTCTGCATATTCATTGTTTTGGAAAAATCATGGACATATGCCAGTGCTCTCACACTCATATTTCTGTGATGATGTGGATGATTGTGAAAAGACTTTTATATTTCAGTGTTGGAAGGATATACACCCATCATTCGTTTTTCTGTTGCCTTTCTATATTTGAAACGTTATCTTACCATCAGTGCTACTTGGGTATTTGTTTGGACAAATGAACTGCTTATATTAATACATATGTTTCAGTTAGGATAGATGGGTTGTTCTTATTGCTAATGTAAGCTGATTTCGCTCCTTTCTTTGCTTTCCTCCTGCTATATTTGCAACAAGGAAAAGTACTCTAAATATATGGAACATGAAGAGCAATTTGCCTGAGAAAATGGTTCTTCCCAGAGGTCTAATATTGGAAACTTTTGTTTAGGAAAATAGCTTGGAGACTGACTAAAAGTATAAAGGCATTGTGGCATTAACTCAGATTCCATAAGGTCCCCTCTATAGTAGCTGTTTCCCTGTAACTCTCAGACTTCCTTTTTATTACACATTACTTCCTTTTTATTACACATTCATGATGATTTGTGCTCACGGTGCTAGTGGGGTGGTCATACGCAATCCCACTTTTAATGCTGTTTCCGCATGCAAAAGTTCTGGGGTGGTCACACCGCTTCATTTTGAAGCCGTGCATACAGGTATCCTGTAACTGAAATCACAAATGTCGTTTTTTATTTTTGTCCTGCTTTTGTTGCACTATAGCTCCTCTGGACACCAGTAATGTGGTAGCATCAGGGAAGCCTCTCAGAACAAACAACTAATGAAACAAAATGGGCATTTGATAAAAGGATACTGTGGACAATGACACTCAAGGAGCAGACTACAATTTGCTGAAGAAAAGTTAAGTTCATTGGCAAGAAATTCCCGCAAAGTTTGGTACAGCTGTAAGAGAGTCAGCATTCTTTCACTCGGTGCCTTTGCTCCATGAGAGGACACAATGAAAAATTAATCAGGGGAATCGTTGTTTGGGGTCATAGTCTTCACGTGGACCTGAGGGGGGAAAGGAGAGCTGGTCATGAAGGGCTGTACCCAACACTAGTCCTATTCAGATAATAGAAGCATTGAAATTCATGCACATGACCAACTGAGGTTCAGTGAGTCAACAGAGAGTAGAAATTAATTGGATACAACCTAAAGAAATCTGATGGAAGGTTGCACACTATTCTTAAATATGAAGGTGGAACATAGGCTATTCCTGCTCCTGAGCTCCAGTAGCCATTAGGGGGTGGTCTTTTTATGGAGTTGGAATCAGGTCCCATCAGTCTTCATCAGTTAGCCCTTGCCCACAACACCATACCATACAATGAAAAACAACGACCACTAATCACTGGGAATGTTCTATATCTCCGCATCCTAATTGACAACACAATGGCAACAAATTTAACACGAGGTTTTTTGCTCAAGTACCTTGATGTTACTAAGTAAAAAGATAAAAAATGTCATTAGTTTTGTGTGTTGTTGTTTACTAGCCTGCCATTTTTCAACATTCTTTTGAGGCACTTCTCCATACTTTAGCCCTCGTCAGACAGTAAAATAATAATAATAATATTTTTTATTATTTATACCCCACCCATCTGGCTGGGTTTCCCCAGCCACTCTGGGCGGCTCCCAGCAGAATAATGAAAACACAATAAAATGTCAAATATTAAAAACTTTCCTGAAGTATCAGAACAAAACCCTGTTGGAGTTGAGGGTCGTGCTCCCAACCCTGATCTTGCTGCATTGTTCATTTGAAGACACTTAAAAGTCTCCCTAGAGGGACGCGGGTGGCGCTGTGGATTAAACCACAGAGCCTAGGACTTGCCGATCAGAAGGTCGGAGGTTCGAATCCCCGCAACAGGGTGAGCTCCCATTGCTCGGTCCCTGCTCCTGCCAACCTAGCAGTTCGAAAGCATGTCAAAGTGCAAGTAGATAAATAGGTACCGCTCTGACAGGAAGGTAAACGGCGTTTCCGTGTGCTGCTCTGGTTCGCCAGAAGCGGCTTAGTCATGCTGGCCACATGACCCGGAAGCTGTACGCCGGTTCCCTCAGCCAATAAAGCGAGATGAGTGCTGCAACCCCAGAGTCGGTCACGACTGGACCTAATGGTTGGGATCCCTTTACTTTTACAAGTCTCGCTGCACTCTAGGGCTGTGTGCACACTATACTTTACATTCAAAACACAATATTTCCCTCAAATAGTTCTCAGCATTGTTGTTTACCCCTCAGAGTTACTATTCCCGACAACCCTTACTACCATGCCCGGAATTATCTGGGGGAAAGAATGTACCGCAGGTGCTGTCGATTGTGGGGTGGTTTTTTTTGTTTTGTTTTTTTGTGTGTGTGTCTTACCGTAACTTTGGCACTGGCGGATGCAATCTATCCGTTCTGTAAAGTTGTTCTCATTGCCCATACAGCCACCATAGATAAACAGCTCACACCTATTGGTCTTAGTATTATAGAAGTAGCGACGAATGTACGCTCTACAGGGTCCGCTGATTACAGGGAGCTTACATCTCTTGGGCATATATACTGGATGGGGGGGGGGGGAACAAAGGCAAAAGGCTCATATATATAATCGCACCATTTGAAAAAGAGAACAAAAGCAAATTATTATTATTATAAAATGTGTTAGCCATAACCTTAAGGAACATTGCAAAAGGTTGTAATTGAAGGAAGTGGAAGCTTGCTGTTCAATATTTAAATATTTAAATATACAAAGTATTTCAGTCATTTCCAACTAAATAAGGGTCATTTCCAACTAACCTCTATTCTAGAATAGACCAATTACATTGAAAGTAATAGCACTATAAGCCACGTCTATTACTTTCAGTGAGTGTTCTCTGAGTAGAACCCTAAGTTTATATCTGGACACCTGCTGTAGCTATATTACTGAATAAAGATTAGAACTTGCCTCACTGAAAGGATCTCTCGGTTTCAATGCAATGTGGTCGGTGAACAGTGCTATTCTGCTTTATCTTTCTCCAGTTCCCTGTGCCCAGTGGTCACTGGTGCCCATTGGGACTTGCAGGGGGGGGAGAGAGAGACATGGACCCCAACAGTATCACATAATTGTAGAGTTGGAAGTGACCACGGGCGTCTCATCCAGTTCAACTCCCTGCAATGAAGGAATCTTTTGCCGAACATGGGGCTCAAACACACGACCCTGAGATTAAGGGTCTCACGCTCTGTCTACTGAGCTACCTCAGCCGTCAGCAGGTGGAGCCAGAGGCAAGGACAGCCAGTCCCATCTTCTGGAATGGTTGTAAGTATCACAATAGGCAACAAAGGTCCGTATAGTTAAAGCTATGGTTTTCCCAGTAGTGATGTATGGAAATGAGAGCTGGACCATAAAGAAGGCTGATCACCAAAGAATTGATGCTTTTGAATGATGGTGCTGGAGGAGACTCTTGAGAGTCCCATGGACTGCAAGAAGATCAAACCTATCCATTCTTAAGGAAATCAGCCCTGAGTGCTCACTGGAAGGACAGATCCTGAAGCTGAGGCTCCAGTACTTTGGCCACCTCATGAGAAGAGAAGACTCTCTGGAAAAGACCCTGATGTTGGGAAAGATGGAGGGCACAAGGAGAAGGGGGCGACAGAGGACGAGATGGTTGGATAGTGTTCTCGAAGCTACCAGGATGAGTTTGACCAAACTGCAGGAGGCAGTTGAAGACAGAAATGCCTGGCGTGCTCTGGTCCATGGGGTCACAAAGAGTCAGACACAACTAAACAACAACAACAAATCACAATAGGCAGCTGTTGGCTGGCTGATGGCAGACTGCTGTCGGCAGAGAAGCCCCATGGACCAGTGTGTCCCCTGCCTTTGCGGCTGCAGTGGACATTTTAGTACAAGGATGAGGAAGCTGTGATGCTCCAGATGCCAGATGACAACAGTATGATGGGAGTTGTAGTCCAACAGCATCTGGAAAGCCGCAGCTTCTCCAGACTTGATGAAACAATTGCTAGAATCTCAGTACTGAAGATAAATAGAGTTCAAGGGCTTTCCTTCTTTTTCCTTGAAACCTGTGTGTTTCTTCCTCTCCAGAACAATAAGATTAATCCCCTCTGAGGGTTTTTTAAAAAGCGAACACACAGTCAACTAGCTATTGCCACCCCCATTCTCATGGCAGATGTCCTTTCCTATAGCAAGGCAACTCAGTTGGGGCCACATGCACACCATGCCTTTCTTTTTTACTTTCTTTTTTATTATTATTTAAATAATAAATTTTATTAGTATTTTCCACACAACAACACGAAAAATATCAAAAAAATAACAATACACAAAACACAAAAACCAGCATACAAAAAAATCCATATCTTACAAGTTAATAACATAAACGCTAAAAAGAAAAAACAAACATTGACTTCCACCAACCCCACAGCACCTCCTTTACCTCTCATTGTATCACCCTGTTTTCCTTATCATCTCTATCCTAGCATCTAGATATAAATCCCTCTTTCTTATCCTTTCACTTCACAAGGTTATTCCAGATTTCTGTCCTCGAACCTTGGCTCTTAAGGTATTCATTTAGGCACTCCCATTCCTTTTTCACTTCACTTTTTGGTTTTTGTCGTCTTATATCTTTCATTTTTTTTTTATAAATATTTTATTAAATTTTCAAAATACATAATACAAGATCCCTACACCAAAAAACCAAAACAAATACACCAAGAAACCATATAGAAAGAAAGAAATAAAAAATAAGAAAAAATAAAGAAGAAAAAAGAGAAAAATATAACCAACCATTCAATATAACTTTTCTTATATAACTAACTGGACTTCCTCGCATCTCCTTACCCTGCATTATTTATAATCAGAATGTCAGCAAATTATTACCTTATTTCATACCTTATTTTGTACTTTCCACATATTATACTTCTAAATTTAAAATATTTTTTTTCAATTGCTCATACCTTAAAATTAAGCAAAATATTGCCTTAAATTTTGACCTTTTCTTACTTATAACTTAATTTTCTATTTTACAAAGCCTATTCGCTGGAGCTGGTATTTTCTAAATCGTGCAAATACTTAACATTCATACAACTTATAATATTTTTGTAGATAATCCTTAAACTTCTTCCAGTCCTCTTCCATTGTTTCTTCTCCCAAGTCTCGGATTCTGCCAGTCATTTCAGCCAGTTCCATATAGTCTATCAATTGCGTCTGCCACTCTTCCAGTGTGGGCAAGTCTTGTGTCTTCCAGTACTTTGCAATGAGTATTCTTGCTGCTGTTGTCGCATACATAAAGAAGCTTCTGTCCTTCTTTAACACTTTCTGGCCGACAATGCCCAAGAGGAAGGCCTCCGGTTTCTTAACAAAGGTATATTTAAATACCTTTTTTAGTTCATTATAGATCATTTCCCAGAAGGCTTTCACTTTAGGGCATGTCCACCAGAGGTGAAAGAATGTCCCCTCAGCCTCTCTACATTTCCAACATTTATTATCAGACAGGTGATATATTTTTGCAAGCTTGACTGGGGTCATGTACCACCTATATATTATTTTCATAATATTCTCCTTCAAAGCATTACATGCCGTGAATTTTATTCCGGTGGTCCATAACCTTTCCCAGTCCTCAAACATAATGTTATACCCTATATCCTGAGCCCATTTTATCATGGCTGATTTAACAGTCTCATCCTGTGTATTCCATTTAAGCAGCAAGTTATACATTCTCGACAATACCTTAGTCTTTGGTTCCAACAGTTCTGTCTCTAATTTCGACTTCTCCACCTGGAATCCTATCTTTTTGTCCAATTTAAAAACCTCTTGAATTTGGGCGTAATGTAACCAATCTTGCACCTTATTCTTTAATTTCTCCAAGCTCTGCAACCTCCATTTGTCTCCAATTTTTTCTATTAATTCCCAATATTTCGGCCAGCCGGCCTCCATATTGAGTCTCT
Organism: Podarcis cretensis; assembly: GCF_951804945.1. Lineage (NCBI taxonomy): Eukaryota > Metazoa > Chordata > Lepidosauria > Squamata > Lacertidae > Podarcis > Podarcis cretensis. The sequence continues at coordinate 32,237,102 of NC_137185.1, read as the reverse complement.
TCCGGGCCTTAGCCTCCATTGGTGATAACCATCTCGGGGTCTTACTTTCTAGTAAGTCTTTATATTTTGTCCAAACAATAAATATTGCTTTTCTGACAATATGGTTTTTGAACATTTTATGAATCTTTACCTTGTCGTACCACAAGTATGCATGCCAACCAAAAGCATTGTTAAACCCTTCCAGATCTAGGACATCAGTGTTTTCAAGAAGTAACCAATCTTTCATCCAGCAGAAAGCTGCAGCTTCATAATATAACTTTAAATCTGGCAGGGCAAACCCCCCTCTTTCCTTTGCATCAGTCAATATTTTAAATTTTATTCGGGGCTTTTTGCCCTGCCAGATAAACTTAGAGATATCTTTCTGCCATTTTCCAAAACATTCCACTCTGTCCACAATCTGTAGAGTCTGAAACAAAAACAACATCTTTGGCAATACATTCATCTTTATAACTGCAATTCGACCCAGCAAGGAAAGCTTCAATCTTGACCAAATTTCTAAATCCTTTTTAATTTCTGACCAACATTTTTCATAATTATCTTTAAATAAATTCAAATTTTTAGCAGTCAAATTAACCCCTAGGTACTTCACTTTTTTAACCACATTTAACTCTGTCTCATTCTGAAACCTTTCTGCTTCCGAAGATGTCAATTTTTTTACCAAAACCTTAGTTTTTTGCTTATTCAATTTGAATCCCGCCACCCGACCAAACTCATATATCAGTTCCAAAACTCTTTTCGTACTAGATTCTGGCTCCTGTAATGTTATTACCAAGTCATCTGCAAAGGCTTTCAATTTATACTGTTTCACTCCAACCTGTATTCCTTGCACCAACCGGTCCTCCCTAATCATGTTCAAAAGCACCTCTAGGACTGAAATAAATTACAGAGGGGATAAGGGGCAACCTTGTCGTGTTCCTTTTTCAATTTTAAACTCTTCTGTCACCACATTGTTAACTATCAATTTAGCTTTTTGCTCTGAGTAAATTGCCTCTATTCCATTTTCAAACCCCCGTCCCACTCCCATCCCTTCCAAGTTTTTCTTCATAAACCTCCAAGAGATGTTGTCAAAGGCCTTCTCCGCATCAATAAAAATTAACACTGCTTTTGTGTTAATATTAGTTTGCAAAAGTTCCAAAATGTCTATAATGTTCCTGGTATTATCAAACAAATGTCTACATGGAAGAAAGCCTGCCTGATCTTTATGAATTACTTCATTTAGCACTTTTTAAAATCTACTTGCCAAAATATCCGCAAAGATTTTATAATCCACATTTAGGAGTGAGATGGGACGGTAGTTCTTAAGTTGAGTCTTTTCAGATTCCACTTTAGGTATCAATGTGATGAAAGCTTCTTTCCACGATTCTGGCGCCTTCTTCCCCTCCATGATCTGATTACAGACCTCCATCAGTGGTTGTGTCAAAAAATCTTTCAATGTCTTGTAATACTTGGAGGTAAGACCATCAGGTCCTGGAGATTTGCCTAGTTGCATATTCTGAATGGCACCCTCAATTTCATGTTGCGTTATTTTATCATTTAGGATTGTTCTCTTTTCCTGGGATAATTTTGGTAGTCCATAAATTTTTAGGAAATGGTCTATCTCAGTCTCTTCCTGCGGCCCTTGCATATAAAGTTGTTTGAAGTATCTCTGGAAGCACTTTCTAATTTCCTCTGGTTTCTGGATATTCCTCCCTTCAATCTCTAAATTGGTAACCGTGTTCAATTTTTGTCTCTTTTTCAACTGCCATGCCAGCAGTTTCCCACACTTATTCGCTGATTCAAATGATCTTTGTTTCATCTGTTTAATTTTCCACTCAACTTCTTGATTTATCAATTTAGCGTATTGTGCTTGGTAAAATTTAATTTCTCTCAGAACCTCCTGTGATTTAGGTTTTGATCTCAATTTTTTCTCACCATCTCTTATCTTGTCTATAATGTTATCCTTTTTTTCATTCCAAAGTCTTTTCTTTATTGTGTTCTGTTGTATCAAAAACCCTCTCATAACTGCTTTACTTGCGTCCCAGATTATTCTTTTTTCCACCGTAGTATTCAAATTTATTTCAAAATAGTCTTTTAAAGTTTTTTGGGCCTTCTTGACAATCTCCTGATCTCTTAATAGGGTGTCATTCATTTTCCATCTGAAGGAACCGGTTGGAATAAGTCTCATTTCCACTTTCATAGCATTATGGTCGGAGCAGGTTTTTGGGCAGATTTCCACTTTTCTAGTCTTAGGTGCCAGTCCTCTAGTTATCCATATTTGGTCGATTCTTGTCCATGACAGGTGGGCTTCAGAAAAGAAAGTTCCTTCTCTGCCTAAGGGGTTCTTTGTCCTCCATATATCAATCAAATCCATATTGTCAGTTAGTTCAAAGAAAGTTTTAGGTAGTCTGCCGTCATTTGTTAAATTTTGATTTTGTGACTTATCCATATTTGTAGAGACCACTCCATTCATATCTCCCATCATAATGATGTTGGTATAGTCCAGATAGTCCAGAATTGTCTCATGCAATTTCCTGTAAAATTCTGATTTCCCCTCATTCGGCGCATAAATTCCTAATATTAAAAACTTTTCTCCTTGGACCTGTATTTCAATTGCCAAAATTCTTCCTTGCTCGTCTTTAAATAAGAGTTTTGGTGACAGGCTCTCCTTTGCATAAATCACCACTCCTCTTTTCTTAACTTTGTCCGATGAAATAAATTCTTGACCTAGTCTTTTATTAATTAACACTTTTCTATGAAGCCTAGTCACATGTGTTTCCTGCAAGCAAATAATGTCCAATTGTTCTTTTTTCAATATATGAAAAATTCTTCTTCTTTCTTCTGGGGAATTTCCGCCATTTATATTCCAACTAAGAAGCTGCAGAGACATCCTGGATCAGTCTGTTAGTCCTGTGGTGGCGTCTCTTTCTTTTGGTCCTCTGGTCCCGAGGGTGTAGGTGCAGGTGTAGGTATAGGTGGAGGTGGTGGCCAAGATCCTGTTGTTCCTTTCTGTAGGTCCTCTTCGTGGTCGTTCAAAAACTTTTGTTGATCCTCTGCTGTTTTGATTTTAACTTTCTTTCCTTTGAAGTTGAAGGATAGTCCTTGAGGGAACTCCCACCTAAAGGGAATTGAGTTGCTTCTCAGTAGTCTTGTTAATTCTATATAAGTATCTCTAAGGTCCAAAAGTTGTTTCGGGATATCTTTGTAGATTTCTGCCTTGCTGCCTTGAATAACAAGTGATTTCCCAAAATGAAGGCCTAGTATTTTATCACTCTCTTGCTTAGATCTCAAGATGATCAGACAGTCTCTGGATCTGTCCTTCCTCACCACTCTTCCCAATCTAAAAGCAGTTACAATTTTAAAGTCCTTATCTTCTTCTAAACCCCAGAACTTTGTAATTTCTGATGTCAGATAGTCAATCAGGTCTTCCTGTTCAAGTTCTGGGATAGCTCTCAACCTAAGATTATTTTCCCTATTCTTCAGTTCCGTCATAGCCAGGTAGACCTGCTGTTCCTTGATCTGTTTGTGCAAGGGGTTTACCTCCACTTTTAATGCATCAACTTTCTGGTTGGCTGCCTCTGCTTTCTGATTGGCTTCCTCAGCCAATTTACGGTTTTCCACAGTTGCTTCCTGAATATTCCCAATTGCTTGTGTATGTTGAGCAACTTGATCAGTCAGTTTGCTAATAGTGGCTGTTGCTTGGTCAATTTTGGACGAATGCTCATCTGCCTTTTTATTCAAAATTGCCAGTTGTTCCAAAATTTGATTTAAAACTGTTTCAGATTCTCCAGATGCCATATCCTTTGGTGCAGTTTGCGCAACTACCTCTTCTTGTACTAGAACAGCTGGGACAGAAGATCTGCGTGGCTGAGAAGTCAAAGTTGTTTGTACTAGTTGTTTAGCTTTCGTTTTAGCCACTCTTGCTTTCCCTGTGCCACTCATTCCAATCCTGACTACGTGCCAAGGTTAAGTTATATACAGTCCCGTGGGAAAGACATTTCCAAAAAGTAAACAACAAGGCAGCAGAAAGTCAAAACAAAATACAGTTCCCAAAGAATTGTGAATCCAAAATCCTCTAGAGGGAGTACAATTGTACTTCAGTAGAAAGAAAGAGCTATTCCGCCATTAACATCCCAGCAGTTAAAAACAAATTTAAAGAGAGCCTTCAGATTCCCTTTGGGTTGTAGAGCTTCCTCAATGTTGAAACAAAGTCTTAAAAGATGTGCAAGATACAGTTCCCCAATTTGAAGCTAAACTGTAACGCTCAAATGTAGCACTTTCAGAATTCAATGCGTTTTCAGCAATTTGACAGCTCTTTGTTGCCCAGGCAGTCCGGGACTTTGGGCTTCTCAGTTATTTGTAAATCCACAAAGGAAAGGAGAGGTCCAATCAAAAGCCAACAAAATTAAAACAAGATTGTCTCTTTTCAAATTGTTATTATTAAAAACAAAGTTCAATTGTTGCACGAAATTCCACACTTTTTACAGCCTTTTTTGAATGCTTCCAGCTTGTCAAAGTCTTTACTTTAATCCTTTAAGCACGGTAAGGAGACGGACTTCCTGGTTATGTCTCCCGCTTTTAGCCAAATTTCAATCACTTTAGTCCCAATTTTTTTAAAAAATCCCCTACTCACGGGTTTGTAGTTTAGAGTCTGATGTTCCAGGAAAAAAGGTCGGCGCTCATCGGCAGCCGCCGCGCGGCTTCACTTCCGCAGAAAGAGCGATGAACTCACAGCACCGCTCCCCCTTCCACGCTCCGGAGCCCCTTACAGGGTTCCTTCTTCGTTTCTGGGGGGGCTTCTGGTGCCCGCCGAGTCCCACAGCCACAGGCTCACTCTGCCTGTGGTTTTTCTTAATGGGTCTCCGCTTTGCCATAGCGGACGACCCTTTCCTGCGGAGCCCCTCTTCACAGCGCGAAGAGGACCGCCATTGCCGTTTCGCGCCGCCTCCGGAAGTCGTCTTATATCTTTCAGAATATTTAGAATTAGTCAAATTAGTCAAATTAGCCAACAGTGTGACGCGGCAGCTAAAAAAGCCAATGCAATTCTGGGCTGCATCAATAGGAGTATAGCATCTAGATCAAGGGAAGTAATAGTGCCACTGTATTCTGTTCTGGTCAGACCTCACCTGGAGTATTGTGTCCAGTTCTGGGCACCACAGTTCAAGAAGGACACTGACAAACTGGAACGTGTCCAGAGGAGGGCAACCAAAATGGTCAAAGGCCTGGAAACGATGCCTTATGAGGAACGGCTAAGGGAGCTGCGCATGTTTAGCCTGGAGAAGAGGAGGTTAAGGGGTGATATGATAGCCATGTTCAAATATATAAAAGGATGTCACCTAGAGGAGGGAGAAAGGTTGTTTTCTGCTGCTCCAGAGAAGCGGACACGGAGCAATGGTTCTAAACTACAAGAAAGAAGATTCCACCTAAACATTAGGAAGAACTTCCTGACAGTAAGAGCTGTTTGACAGTGGAATTTGCTGCCAAGGAGTGTGGTGGAGTCTCCTTCTTTGGAGGTCTTTAAGCAGAGGCTTGACAACCATATGTCAGGAGTGCTCTGATGGTGTTTCCTGCTTGGCAGGGGGTTGGACTCGATGGCCCTTGTGGTCTCTTCCAACTCTATGATTCTATGATTCTGTGAAATTGACACACCATGCCTTTCAAGTGTTATGATAGAGTCATGACTCCCCCCCCCCCAAGAATCCTAGAAACTAGTTTGTTCAGGGTGCAGAGAGTTGTCAGGACACCCTACCCGCCTCAGAAAGCTACAGTTTCCAAGGTTCCCTGTGAAGAAAGATTGGTTGTTAAATCTCTGCGAAGGGAGGAGGGTTCTCTTAACAACACTCAGCACCCTTAACAAATCACAGTTCCCAGAATTCTTTGGGGGAAGCCACAACACTTTAAAGTAGTATCATAGTGCTTTTTAAAATGCATGGCGTGGGTGTGGCCTAGGAAAGAACAGACAATTGCATCGCTGGAGTTCAAATGGCACTTGTCCATGACTAATGGTTAGAATAAAGTGTAGGACATTTGGAGCTGCCTGGGAAAGCCCACAAATTTATTTGCGCTTACCAACAGCTGCACACTCTCGAATACATTGTCGAATATTCAAAAAGTTGTTTTTATTGCCTCCAAAGGCATTATAAAAGAACATTGTACACTTCTTCTTTTTGAAATCATAGAAATATCTCACTGTGGGTTTTCTGCCCCTTACTCCCTTGTTTAGCGGGAGTTTGCATTTTTCAGGCAGCAATTCTGAAAAAAGAAGAGAGAAGAAGGCAAGGCTCATATCTGAAATTTCACCTTTTGAAACACAGAAGATAACAGTATTGGAAGATGTCTGGTTTGTGATTCCAAACCCTGAGATAATCTCTTCCAAGTGAGAAATGAGGGACTTCTGGAAAGGGATCAAGTGCTGACCGTAAGAGATGGGCAAAATCTTTCTAAACTGGTGTCGGAGTTTGCTTTCCCTCTTCCCTCTCCATCCCCTTTTGCCTTTTGTGCCATGTTTTTTAGATTGTCATCATGTGAGCAGGGAATATCTTGGTTTTTTTATTGATCTGAATGAAAGCCAATCTAGGTTAAAATGCTTTTAATAAATAAAATCACACAGACCAAAAAAAGGTTCCAGTTCTGAGCAGGCTGCCCTCATGGTTCTGCTACAACCATCTTTCTTTTTATTTATTGCTTAAATGTCTGGTCCTACCTTTCCACATTATCTCCAATACCACTGTAGCATATGGCGATTAGATATATGGGGGAAAGTAGAGTTGCAAAAGAAGAATCCTGATTTTTTTTTTCCCCTTGCTCCTTCTTCAGTAAGTGCCCCTATTTTTCCATATTGTACAGAACAGAGAAAATAATGGAAGAAATGAGTAATTTAATAGCCCTTTCCTCCAGGAATGAAAGCGGATTAAATGATGAGCAATTCATCACAGATCTTCCAGGGGGACTGAACACTGTGCCGCTCAAATAGTCTGAAACTGCAAAAAGAAAGGCACCTCCGGGGTGCTATTCTACCCAAGGGCATCATACTGGTGACCCCTGCAGTAGACTGCTCAGCATGTTAAGAATAAAGTGCAGGCTCTTGGTTGTCCAGATGAGACCCAAAAGGTAGCATTTTCCCTTACCAAACCTTTCACATTCCCAAATGCAATCCGTCGGATTCCTGAAGTTATTAGCATTGCCTCCACAGCCGCCGTAAACGAATTCTTCACACTTCCTGGTGTGGAGATCAAAGTAAAATCTTAGAAAGCTTCCTTTGCATTTTCCTGTTTCTGTAGGGAGTTTGCATTTTGAAGGATATCTTCCTAGAGGGAGGGAGAGAGAGAGAGAGAGAGAGAGAGAGAGAGAAACTTCCTTATCACACCCCCAGGAAGCTTCCACATGGCAGTTTATTGTGGACGTTCTTGCTAATACATGCAAGTCTTACGCAGTTTCTATACAATTTTGTCCTCATTAAAATGCCATCACACATTCTTTTTCCGTTTAATCCAGATTTACCTTTTCTGTGGAAAATCCAAAAAAGTGGGTTTTTTTCCCTCCCAAAAGAGAAACACTACGGAAATGATAACCCTGGATTAAATTTAGGTGAGGGATGAAGACATTGGATTTCAACACCCAGGCACTTTTGCATCTGGTCACATCCACCACTAGGACGGAGGCACTCATTCAGCCCTTTGGCAGAAAGCCAATTCCCAACCTCTGCAGCGCAATGCCCTTGGGTTGTATCCAACGCTAGCCCTACTCAGAGTAGACCCACTGAAGATAATGGCATGACTTAGGTTTGTTAATTTCATTGGGTCTGCCCTTACTTTTACGTGATAAAACATATCCTTTTCTACAACATACTGGTACTTGTTCCCAAGGAAATTTGTTTAGCATCAAGGCAGCAGAAACAAACCACCATTCATTTCTGTAGTCATGATAGTGGTACCATTTGAGTACATTTGACATTAGACACACTCAGAAACTTTCTTGTTTTCTTTTATCATACTTGGCAAACTTTTGTTTGTTGCTCATCCTGTCAGGAATGCAGAAGCGTTTGCAAAGCATGAAAATGAGAAGAGAAATGTAAAGTATGTGTGTTGCACCTGAACATGGCTGTCCAACAACTGAGGGCTTATCCACACTGCCTCTTTTTCTGCTGCTTCCCCTGGGGTCACATGCCCACCCATGGCATTTGCTTGGGTGACCTGTGCAATCACTCACTCACTCACCCGGGCTACCTGCCTGCCCACCTGCCAGCCAGCCAGCCAGTCTCCCTCCTCTTGCCCTCCCAAGCTGTTGCAATGACTTAGTCACTTTTCAGAATTCTGTCTTCAGGCTGTAGTTCGCATCTCCATCTATTGCCATCCACATGAACTACAGTGGTACATCGGGTTACATATGTTTCAGGTTACATACACTTCAAGTTACAGACTCCGCTAACCCAGAAATATTACCTTGGGTTAAGAACTTTGCTTCAGGATGAGAACAGAAATTGTGCAGCGGCAGTGCAGCAGCAGCAGGAGGCCCCATTAGCTAAAGTGGTGCTTCAGGTTAAGAACAGTTTCAGGTTAAGAACGGACCTCTGGAACAAATTAAGTACTTAACCCGAGGTACCACTGTACTGCGTAACAGCACTTAACATTTTTAACATATGCAAGATATAGTGCATTTTGTATACCATTGTCACTGATATACCTTTTTATATATACCCTTATATATTATATATATATACCTTTATATATTTTATATATATACCTTTATATACAGTATTTTATATATACCTATATACCTTTTTATGCACACATTACTTTAGTATATACAGTTTGGTACACATTACTTGGCTGGAGAACTGCGCTGTGTTTCAGTTCGCATATTATTTCGGGAAGTACAAATTCAGTAGATTTGCCTTTAAACGCAAATGAAATTGAGTTTCTACCCTGTTCCTACTGATGATGAGGCATCTATCCTGTTTTTCTGACTGATATTATTCTCAAGGGTTTTGACCAGCCACAAAGCTCAGCTCTGACCCTCTTGAGTCAACTGGGATCAGTGGTGCAGGTCAGCAGCATTAAACTTTGGATTTAATGGTAATGCATATTATTTCACTTACTTCAAAATGTCTTAAGCCAGATCTACTGGTTTGAGGGCCCTCCCTGCTCAATCCGGAGCAGGGCCCTTGACATCTGCTCCAAAGACCTGTGCTGATGGCACAGCTGGTTGGGATGGCTGGCTGAGTAGGGAAGCGCTGCTTAACTGCTCAACCTCATCCTTATTCAAGCATATAAGAATTGCTTAATTTCCTCAGACTTTTGTGATTTCTGCTAAGCTCTAGGAGCTGCCTCTGAGCACAGTGAGTCCAACAGATGGTGGAAGCTGTGTCCTTTTAACACATCCCATTGTGTCTTGGGAGAAGGCAAGCCCAGTGCTCTGGGATCCAGGTGGAAACTATCAAGTTGCAAAGAAACAATGAAAGGGGGCTTAAGAAGCAGGTAGCAATATTGAAGAAATGCAAAAGGAATGAGTAAGAAGACAACCACTGAATTCTTGTATTTTTCAAGGGTTTCTCACAGGTTTTCCCTGTTATAATGAGAGAGAAAACTGTTAATATTTGATGCGAGTCCCCCATGCTATCCAATACCACCTTACATCGTGTTCCACAGAGAAACGGAAAGCTTTGTTTGAGCAGTCAAAGCTCTTAGTTCCTTCCTAGACAAATGTTGTGGAGTCCAGTGTACTTGAAACAGTCATTTTTGCTGGATCAATCTCAGTTTCAGGTCCAAGGACACATTCTGTACGGTTTCTAATGCAATTTTATATTGTTCAGGCTGTGTGATACCATTTTCTTTTGTTTGGGCTGTGGAATTCCACCCTGGGATCTTTTGCTAAAGGGTGTATTTTTCGCCCCATAGGGCGCACCGGCCCATAGAGCGCACCTAGTTTTTTTTTGGGGGGGGGAATAAAGCCCCCAGAACAGGCTGCTATCCGCAAGCCTAGGGAGCCCAGTGGGAAGTCCTGCGGGCTCCCAAGGCTTGCAAATAGCTTCTTGAAACCTGGAGAGTGAGAGGGGTGCGCACCGACCCCTCTCGCTCTCCAGACTTTAGCGAAAGCCTGCATTCACCCCATAGGATGCACACATATTTCCCCTTCATTTTTGGAGGGGGAAAAGTGCATCCTATAGGGCGAAAAATACGGTAAATTGAAATAATCATCATCATGATCATCATCCACACCTCTCTGAGAGGGAACTCTTACCTGATTTTTGCTGAGCGGCAGCATATGAGCATACGAGAAGTTCCAGGATCAGGACAGCAATGTGACTGCCCTGCATGACTGCTGTCTGATGTGAGTGCTTGCCGCTTAGTGAAGGCACTTTATACATTTTTGTATAAGGAAGTGGTAGTGGGCATTCAAGCAGCCAAGACAGTCCATCAATAAGTAGGAACATCCTGGTGTTTCTTTGAGTAGTTCAAGGTAATTTCCTGTTCTTTTATAAATACTATTCCACTTCAGGTAGGGGTACTCTGAAGCCAACTTCCTGTTCTTGTGTAAGTGCCTTCCACTTCAGCTAGGGATTTATTGGAGCCATAAAGCCTATCAGTATCATCTTGACATAGCTTGGGGGCCAAATGAGACTGTCCTTTATGCACACCACCGTACTTGTCCTCCAAAAAGAGCCGCTTCTCCTCTGATAAATGCACACCATTCCAAAGACAATACCTGTAATTATGTAGGGTTTTGCACACTGACTGGACTTTTGTATTTTGAATGTCAGCGTACCTGGTAGCCTTCCAGGAGAATTAACAGTCTGGTCACAAGTCAGAATAAGCGTCACTGATTGTCAGGAGCCAGAGTCAAGCATGGGTCAGCAATATATATACAGTGGTACCTCTGGATGCGAACAGGATCTGTTCCGGAGCCCCATTCACATCCTGAGCAGAACGCAACCTGCGTCTGTGTGTGCGCTGGTCGCAATTCGCCGCTTCTGTGCATGCGCGTGACGTCATTTTGAGCATCTGCGCATGTGCAAGTGGCGAAACCCGGAAGTAACCCGTTCCATTACTTCCGGGTCACCACAGGACGCAACCTGAAAACCCTCAACCTGAAGCGTCTTTAACCCAAGGTATGACTCTGTGTGTATGTGTGTGTGTGTGTGTGTGTGTGTGTGTGTGTGTGTGTATCTGCAGTGAACTGAACTCTTTATTCAAGAAACCAAAACAGCGCAGGCCTAGTAATCACAGCAACTCTTCCAGTAGGTTTTGCCCTAATGTGGCATTTGTGAGAAGTGAAGGTCTCTGTCTGTCCACAGCTGACTAAGACCTCTCTTCTCCAGAGTTTTTTCCTCCAGTCGGTTGCAGAGTGCACAACCAATCTCTGCTCTGTGCTCTTCATTTCCCTGTGTCTTCTAAGAGACCAGGTGGGAGGGGAGCTGGTTGCAGCAGGAGGGAAAGAGTCCCCAAATTCTTCAGCAGCCTGCCTCATTGCTGCCTTTTGGACCCCCTCCTCTCTAGTCTCCTCTCCTGCCTCTGAGCTGGGACTGCTCTCTGCCTCAGCCTCCTCCTGCTCACTAAACCCTGTTGGTTTCTGCTCTCTTCACTGTGCAGCGAAAGGCTTGTCACAAGACAATGTTTACATTCCACAGTCTGTGCTGTTGGGTTTTCCCACGGGAAAGGGAGACTGGATGTGATGTACACTGGTTTCCTGTTTTTCACTGTTCTCTCAGTGTGATTCTCTCCGTGCTTCAGAGGAGAGAGGATGCATTTTCTGCTCCGGCAGAGGCAAGATGTTTTTCTGTAATCTACCAGCTTTGAAATGTAAATAAAGCAATATAGAGCATGTTGGCACGTATTCCTCATCATTCCGCTGTGCACAGGACACTGCAAATATCTGAGCTGGGACTGCTCTCTGCCTCAGCCTCCTCCTGCTCACTAAACCCTAGTGCGTGCTAAGACCCCGAGGCCTCCCCCTTATGTTGAATAATAACACTTGGACACCATACATTAGGTTAATGGGCAAAATTCAGACCACAGCTTTATTGGTTACAGAACGTGAGCGGTATTGGCTTAGGCACTGGGATTGAACTGACTATATCCGACTCCTGCCAGCCATGCAGGAAGTCTCACAAGTAACCACCAGTAGGGGCAGTCACTGGAAGGTTGTGCCATGGCCCTAGCCTCCACCCGGGCTTCAGACAGGAACCATGACCCCCAGATTCCTTTAACAGAATACCCTTTAGCAGTCAGCCTTATTCCCTGGCCTTATTCAACTTATATATAAATGACATGGTCAAATACCTAACATCCCCGGAGTTACATGCCCCCAAACTGGCCGAAAAATCAATTTCAGCGCTCCTCTATGCGGACGACGTGGTTCTCTTATCACGAACTAAAGTAGGCCTCAAAAGGCTACTAAGAGAATTCTCAGCCTACTGCAGGAGAGATCAACTGGTGGTAAAATGTGGACTTGACTATGCTACCACTCAGTGGATTTGTAACTGGCTGTCTGACCGAACCCAAAGGGTGCTCATCAATGGTTCCTCTTCATCCTGGAGAAGAGTGACTAGTGGGGTGCCACAGGGTTCTGTCTTGGGCCCGGTCTTATTCAACATCTTTATCAACGACTTGGATGATGGACTCAAGGGCATCCTGATCAAATTTGCAGATGACACCAAACTGGGAGGGGTGGCTAACATCCCAGAGGACAGGATCACACTTCAAAACGACCTTGACAGATTAGAGAACTGGGCCAAAACAAACAAGATGAATTTTAACAGGGAGAAATGTAAAGTATTGCACTTGGGCAAAAAAAATGAGAGGCACAAATACAAGATGGGTGACACCTGGCTTGAGAGCAGTACATGTGAAAAGGATCTAGGAGTCTTGGTTGACCACAGACTTGACATGAGCCAACAGTGTGACGCGGCAGCTAAAAAAGCCAATGCAATTCTGGGCTGCATCAATAGGAGTATAGCATCTAGATCAAGGGAAGTAATAGTGCCACTGTATTCTGCTCTGGTCAGACCTCACCTGGAGTACTGTGTCCAGTTCTGGGCACCACAGTTCAAGAAGGACACTGACAAACTGGAACACGTCCAGAGGAGGGCAACCAAAATGGTCAAAGGCCTGGAAACGATGCCTTATGAGGAACGGCTAAGGGAGCTGAGCATGTTTAGCCTGGAGAAGAGGCGGTTAAGGGGTGATATGATAGCCATGTTCAAACATATAAAAGGATGTCACATAGAGGAGGGAGAAAGGTTGTTTTCTGCTGCTCCAGAGAAGCAGACACGGAGCAATGGTTCCAAACTACAAGAAAGAAGATTCCACCTAAACATTAGGAAGAACTTCCTGACAGTAAGAGCTGTTCGACAGTGGAATTTGCTGCCCAGGAGTGTGGTGGAGTCTCCTTCTTTGGAGGTCTTTAAGCAGAGGCTTGACAACCATATGTCAGGAGTGCTCTGATGGTGTTTCCTGCTTGGCAGGGGGTTGGACTCGATGGCCCTTGTGGTCTCTTCCAATTCTATGATTCTATGATTCTATGATAATCACCAAAAAAACCAAAGTCATGGTCTTCGCTAGGTGACACAGACATCATAGATGGGAGATGGACAATCAGCCAATAGAACAGGTCAAAATTTTCAAATACCTCGGAGTCGTTTTCCAGTCAACAGGGGCCTGGGAGGCCCGTCATAAATATGCTAGGGGAAAAGCATCTCAAAGCGCCAAAATACTGTCTCGCTTTTACTTTACGAAGGGGGGCAGACATATCCCAGCAGCTCTGGAGGTCTTTCAAGCAAAATCCTTTGTGCAATTACTCTACGGGGCCCAAATCTGGACGGGAAATCATTGCCGCACACTTGAAACGGTCCAGTCTAAATTTTTAAGACAGATTCTAGCCGTTCCACCATGCGCACCAAATGCGGCCCTACGGCTGGAGACTGGCCTCCTCTCCGTCGATACCCGGACCTGGTTAAGAACATTCAATTATTGGCTTCGCTTAAATTTAAACCCATCCGGACTACTACCTCTAGTAGCACGAGATGCTCATAGAAGTCGGTGGTCCAAAGTAGTGCATCAAAAACTACTTACATGTGGCCTCCAAGCACAGCATCTCCTGAAAATGGGTCTCCCCAAGGCAAAAACCCTTATTGACCAGCGCATGAAGGATATTGAGCAGCAGAATAATCTGGCCTATATTAAGAAATTTAGTGCTTGGTACACTTATCTGCCTCCCTCCCACTTTGATTTTCGGGCACCTTATTTGTCTACCTTAACCATTCCAAAACTCAGACGGGCCTTTACACTGACCAGACTAAATATGTTACCCTCAGCTGTTCTTGAAGGTAGATATAAAAAAATTTCATTCGAGAACCGGCTCTGCCCCTGTGGAGCTGGCTACGTAGAGACTGTGTCACACATTCTCTTCTCTTGCTCCCTGTATAAAGATCTCAGGGACGAGACCATCACGCCGCTCCTATCTGCCATCCCGGGCCGCCCTTGTGAAGTCAAATTGTTCTCACTCCTAGCCGACCAGAACAGCTCGAAAACAGAGAAGGTTGCCAAATTTATTGAGAGAGCAATGAGACTGAGAGCTGCTATCTGAATGACATCAGTGTCGTCACCCGGATTCCTCGCCTAGGATCTTATTATTATTATAATTACGTTTTATTATTATTATTTTATTACCTCTGCCAAGTTTTAAGTACTGAGATTATTAATTTATCTGCATCTGGCTATTATTATCTTTCTCCCTGTCCTGACCATCCCTCCGAGGTTATATTTATATTTATAATCTTTCAATTTGGCTGGCCTATTCACTTAACCAACCTGGAACAATCTATCAGAGAAAAGGCTGCCGCCCATGGGACAGAGGGTCATGGATGAATGATAATCCAGCTTCTACCTAGGGTTTTAATAGGTCATAAGATTTTATGGTAACTATATTCGTAATGTATTTTTGTCGGTGTTTGTCCTTTGATGCTATGGCCTGTCGGCTACGCAAATAAAGTCTATTCTATTCTATTCTACCCTTTAACATGGAGGGACAGGTGATGGCCACACCTCACTTCCCCCAAACCAGGTTTTACCAATGCCTAACTGCCACTCGAGCCGAAGGCTCGCTGCCAATACCCTCACACCTGCAACCAACCTCTAATGCCCTCAGTGACCTCAGCCAAGCAAAACCTATTGCCCCTTCGGCTTCCAACACCCTCTTCTCCCAGTTTTCTCCCTCTGACCACTCATCATCGTCCCACCATCAATCCCCTGGTAGCCAGTGTCATGGACTGGCTGGATACAGAGGAGTGGTGGGAGGATCCAGCTGGGGAACCCCCAACCATCCTAGTTCTAAGGGCTGGTTCGATTGTGAGGGCAAACAAAGAAAAGGGGGGAAAACACTCACTGCCAAGTTCAAAATTCTCTTTCCAACCCATTGTGTGATTTAATTCTTCTCAAAAATATGATACAAAACCCAACGGGAAGGAAAAGAACATGGAGCCAAGTCCAAGGTTATAACCTCCTTCATGTTATAACCTCTAGCAGTCATTCTTCAGGTTTGGACTGCCATGTCTCCCCTCAGTCCCGGGAAGCCCATTTTCTCATGGTTTATGCCGAAGAGGAAACATCTACACTGTGGCCACAATATTTTTCTGGACCCATACCTGAATGTCCCCCTGTTCGTATCTCTTTAGCTGAAGACAGAGGCAAAGTATGTGTTGAGCAGTTCCACTTTGTCACCCAAAAGCATTTCTCCATCTTCTCCACACTGAGGACCTACTACTTATTTGTTCTTCCTCTTTCTTAGAACATAGCCGAAGAAACATTTATTATTATTTTTTTAAACTTCTCTTATAAGCTCATTCTGAGCTTTGGTCCACCTTACCTTTTCCCTGCATCTTTTGGCTTCTCTTGTATCCTCTTACTTAATGATTTCCCCTTTCTTCCATTTCTTATACTATATATGCCCTTTAAAAATCTGTAAGCTCCTTATGTAACCACATTGGTTTCTTTAGATACCTCCCACTTTTCTTTCTTGTTGAAATTGTCTGCATTTGTGCCTTCAACATTTCACTTTAAGAAATTCCTTCAACTCAATTGATATATGAGTTAAGGATCTCAGGAGATGGCTTATTAGATGATTGTCCAAAAAGAAATTACAAGACAGACAGACATATCCTAACATGACTTATTCAAGTTCAATGCATGGCAAAGCCTGGAGGCTGCTGAAATGCCAGTGTATGTATACCCAACACAACTAGGGAAATAAAAGCATTCAGTATGGCCATCACAAAGGCTTTATGATTTATTACCATATGCAGATTGTTAAGGTAATCAGGCAGACAAATGTGGTTGTCTTATATAATGACAGAAGAGAGCAGGGAGCATGTGTTATTGGCACAAGCCAACCAATACTGATGGGCAATATCTCAGAGTCCACAAGAGCTTTTTGTAGACACAATGTCTTGGTTCAGACATCACTTTATACCACGGTCAATCTTAACCATGGTTTAAATGTAAACCCACAGAATGCTGGTACATGGTTGCTGCTTCAGTGCTCCTGCTGCTGCCATTCTGCTAAGAGAAGAACCATCAATCCAAAGGGGCCACATGTATGCACCAATGCACATATGCAGTCCCCTCCAAACTAAGAGGAATCTCAATTGTAGATCCCCGTCTTGCTTGGAGAAGCCATGTGCACATACATCCATAAAAGAATCAGTCCCTTCACACTGGTGCCAAATGCTCCAGAACATGAGGAAAGCTGTCGTACCTCTAAAGGAGTGAACAAAGAAAATATTGAGAAGGGTCCAGGCTGTTAACTTCTGTGGCCAGTCAGGGGGTGAGGCAAGGAGGGCAACCGGATTCAATAAGGACCACTACACTGCAGAAAATAAAAGGAAGCGATCCTGCGATAAAAGGGGTGCCCTTTCTCAGTGTAAGTGGCCCACTGTGATCTCTGAAGTTAAGAGGCACCCTGGAGCTGTGAGGATCCTAAGGACCTTGAATGATCGGGATCTTTCCACCTGCACTCCCTTGAATCAACACTCTGTTCCTTGGACTTGGACATGATGATAAGGAAAGAATGGAAACCTATTCCTCTTCAAATTCTTTCCTCCCACCTCATCAAAGGCCTAAAGCCATCCAAGAAGCTTTGCCAACCATTCCACAATCCCTCTTTCTTTTCTCTCCCCATCTTTTTAGGAAGTCTCATAATTCAGTCTTTGTCTCATTTTTTAAAAAAACTGATTATCTGAGAAAGCTTCCTTCTCTTTTACGTTGCCCTTCCAGGCTTCTGGGCTTTCCTGAGTGATCTCCCAAGCTGCGTTCTTGCCCTATATCAGCCTTCTCCAACATGATGGTCCCCAGCTGCTCTTCCAGGAGTTAAGGCTCTCTCCCCTCAACTGGCTGGAAGCAAAATAGCCAAGAGCTAGTCTTTGTTTCTACTCAGGTCTTGGGGTGGAAGCTCGAGAGACACAGAGAACCTGAAGTTGCTCTCTGTGCTGACACAAGAACTATGACTTTGTGGGGACTGGAAACCTAATAGGGAATGAAGATATCTGTTGGAATGTTAATGCTGTGAGCCCTTCCTTGTTGTGCTTGGGTTGCATATATATGCAAATAAAACCAAATGCCCTAAAGACACCACAGTCTCCAGTCAGTGGTGGAAGAACAGGGGCGCAGGGGGAGCAGTCCAACCCATGTGTCATCACTGAGGGGGAGGTGACAAAATGAGGTTTTTTTAAATGGGCTCACTAAACTTTTTAGGAATGATGTAGTGGCTTAGGCACCTGCAAGTTCCGCGCTGCCTGAAACTGCAGCGTGGGACTTGCGTCTGCCTACTGCCTCTCCCTCAGCCACCCTACAGCTGAGGGGGAGGCGGTGGAGAGACACCAAGTGTTGGAGAGGCTCGCCCCGCTTCCATGGGCACAAATCGCCCCCCCCCCCCGGCTGCAGGACATGCCCCAGGACCAGTCATCCAAGCAACTAGCTACAACGCTGTCTCCAGTGACCTTCATTCCAAAGAAATGGAACCCTGGCTAAGTGCTGGCACCCCTGAAGTCTCTTACCACTCAGAGATTGGGGTGTGTGCAATATCTGTGGGATCTGCAGCATATAGCATGACTTGCCTTGGAAAGCGATCCTCATCACTAAGTAGGACCAGTCTGGATAGTTGCCCTTGGTGAAGATTTGACGTTATTGTTATGTACTGAAGTTCTCGCCCTGGGCCAGCAGGGGGATATTGTAGATAGTTATGCAAATAAGGGATCGAAAGTGACGTTCAGTGATTGGATAGTTTTAGAAAGTTGTTACAATTATGTGTACTGGAGCTTTATATAAGCAGGCTGACTGAACCCTTCAGCTCAGTTCTGTTCAGGCCTCTGAATAAAGCCACTCCCGAATTTAGGAGGGGTGTGTGTTGCGGGCTCACGACCCCGCCCACACTCTCGCGGGGCTGGCTCCAGCCCCGCAGGATCAGGGGATTCCCATTACTATTCATCTCCTGCAGCGTCAGCCAATCGGCTGGCAGCAGGGGCGGGCCGAGCTAGGGGCACTTAAGGTCGGGGCAGCCCCTGGCTCGCCCCTTTCCCTCCTCTACAGCAGCTGCGATTTCCCACCCACCCGCCCTTTAGGTTTGGCATTCGGACTTTGCTATGGGCTTCGGCTGGTCGCTGCAAGGGGCCTGGTAGGAGTTTTTCCATTTGGCTAATTGGCTGGAATTTTGAAGCCACTTGGTTTTTTCGCCTACCTCGTAGCAACGTCACAACTCCTTGGTCTTGGCGGTTAGGCATTGCCCGGGGTATTGTCATGCAAATGAGATCGGGGGGGAGGAACGCCATCACCTCCCCCAAATCTTGAAGGGTAGTTCGTTAAAGGACTCCGAGGGGCGTCGCCTCGTCCGAAACCTACGGAGGCTAGGGCCTAAAGCGCGCTCCCGAGCGGTAACCCTTCGGGGAACGCCTAGGGATGTGCATCTCGGGGGCTCCCCCTGCTGGTGTTTAACCCTTCCCGGTTAGACCGGATAGTCTGTTAGGGCCAATGCCTAAGCCAATGCCGCTCTTACCTGTAATCAATAAAGTTGTGGCCATTTTTCGCCCATTAACCTAAATTTCTGGTGTCCGGTGTCTTTATTTACTCCATCTGGGAGGGGGCGGGAATAGCCACGCAAACAAGAGCTGCTTGAAGAATCGCTGTGTCGTCTGATATGTTCACCCACAACTTAACAATTATCATCCCCAAAAAGTTTTTGATTTGAGTTTCTACTGAAATGAGGCTGCATTTTAATGTTGTATTTTAATCTTGTTTTTAAGTTATATTTTAATCATTTGTTTTTATACTTGGTGTTAGCCACCCTGAGCCCAGTCTTGGCTGGGGAGGGCGGGGTATAAATAATTTTTTTAAAATTTATTTTTATTATTTGGACAGGTGCTATTTTTCTAGAAAAAGAGGTGCTGGAACTCACCATGAATGCCTCCCTTGTTCTTTTATAATGGCAATGGTGCCCACCTGAGAGGTGCCAGAACTGAGTTCTGGTGAGTTCTGGCTGAATAAAAGCCCTGAGTAGAACTAGTTGTTTAAGCAAAACTCACAGTCCAGAGACTGATTGACAGTATATTTAGAACACAACACTTACTGTGCTGTCTGATATATATTTTGGAAAGTTGCTCTTCTGTCATTTTGGGGCATTTTTAAAGATACGATGACCAAATTGTGCATGCTAGTTCCTAAGATCATGGAGCAGATTTGAAATATACTCAGAGTCAAGAGTGGATTTCATGCTCTTTATTCAGCTCATAGTGGTGAGGAGGAATGGAAGTTCCCCCAGAATGTCTGCTTTATATACATTATTTACACAATGGTCCCCACATGATTGGCTAATTCCAGGATTCTCCTGTAGGCCAATCAGGTTGTGGATTCACTTCCATCTGGAGCTGGATTGGGTGGCCCCTGCAGACCAATCATACTGCTGCATTGTTCTAGGGCCAATCAGACTGCTGCATTCTGAATCCTATTGTTCTAGGACCAATCAGACTCTGCATTTTGGATCCTATTCAACTCAGTACATAACAAGATTTTTGACTGTTTGGATGCAAGGGGGTGCTATTTTGAACCAAGATGGTGAACTGAACCTTTCATAACTGCGTAACTGCATTTGAGTGGGGAGTAGCCTTAGGATTCCCAAGCAACACTAGCTTACAGGGTTGCAGTTCTACCACATACAGTGGTACCTTGGGTGACAAACGCTTCGGGTTACAAACACTTCAGGTTACAAACTCCACCACCCCACAAGTAGTACCTCTGCTTGAGAACTTTGCCCCAGGATGAGAACGGAACTCGCGCATTGGCAGCGCGGCACCAGCGGGAGGCCCCATTAGCGAAAGCGTGCCTCATATTTGCTCCTATCATCAATGTTGTATGTTGCATAATGTGCTTCCAAAAATCATAGGCATGTTGACATTTCCACCACATATATGTTAGGTGAGCATTTGCTCCTGAGCATTTTGAACATGTAAAATGTTCTTTCTCTGTGCATTCTTTTTGTCCTAGCAAGCACCATTGCAACAATACTGCATGAATAATGTCAAGCAAAAGGTGAAGGCTTTTTTTTGGTTGTCTGGGAAAAAACCACAAAAGTGCTTTGTTCTTACCATATTCATCACAGGTCGCATAGCATTCAATGTAAGATGGCAAATTGTTCTCGTTGTCCTCCCATCCACTAAACATGAATGGTGTGCATTTCTTGTCCCTTACATCGTAATAATGGCATGGGATGTTACCTTTACATGTTCCTACTTTTGGGGGCTGTTTGCATTTCGGAGGAGTGTCTGGGAGAGGAAAGGGGTGTGTGGAAAGCATATAAAATCTCTTGCTCTATAACAGATGTAAATGGCATTTGAAAGAGCCGTTCAGTCTCTGAAGATCATCACTTCATATCCCTCCAGTGCTTCAGCTTGTGTCATTAGGAAGACTTCTGTGAACCTAGAGAAGTAAAGACAGCATTCCCCAACTCGGTGCCCTGCAGATGTTTTTGAACTACAGTTCCCATTGTCCTGACCAATGCTTTTTTCCTACTCATATTGAAATGCTGCCCCTCAATGAGGCCAAACTTAGATTCACAAAATGTTTAGGGGTATGTGTACCCCTGCATCCCCCCCCCCCGAAAAAACACTAGTCCTGACCATGGGCCAGGGCTGGGCTGGAGGGCACCAGGTATGAGTAAGTGAATATTGCATCCATGCCCAGCATTAAGAGGTAATATGCTCATCACTGGGTTATCTACACCAATGACTTTATTAAAATCAGAAAAACTAGATGACCTGATATTATTATTCAAATAGTTTTTGAGCCATATTAACTTTATTTTCTTCTACTTTCTCAATGATAAACAGCTCTCCAAGAGACTAGGAAGTCTGATTCTTGCTGCCTGCTTTCTCCCATGTTGAGAGGCCTGAGAAGCGAGTATACAGGCAAGCATAGTGCTTCCGTTCTGGAAGTCTGTTCTTAAACCGAAACCGTTCTTAAACCAAGGTGCATTTTCCCTAATGAGGCCTCCTGCCACCGGTGCCCTTCCACTGTTCGGATTCTGTTCTTAGACCAAGGTAAAGCTTGCAAACCGGGACACTACTTCCAGTTTTGCGGAGTTCGCAAACCGAATAGTTCGTAAACAGAGGTACTACTGTAGAACAAAATGTGGAAAAACAGATTGGTCTGAATTTTCCAGCATCTGAGGTCCCAGAGACTTGTCACCATGATGGCACTAGCCCAGTTGGAAAATGTCGATCACTTCTCCTACCTAGGCAGTTATCTTTCCACAAGGGCCAAAATTGATGCCGAAATGCAGCATCACCTGAGCTCTGCAAGTGCGGCTTTCTCCCGATTGAAGTGCAGAGTGTTTGAGGACCAAGACCTTACTATATACTTGTGAAACATGGACCACTTATAAACGCCATCTCCAGCTCCTTGAAAGATTCCACCAGTGGTGTCTCCGAAAATTTTTACACATCACTTGGGAAGACAGGCGAACCAATATCAGTGTACTAGAAGAAGCAAAGATCACCAGTGTTGAAGCAATGATTCTTCAACATCAACTTCTTTGGACTGGTCATGTTGTACAGATGCCTGATGATCATCTTCCAAAGCAACTGCTCTATTCTGAACTTAAAAATGGAAAGTGTAATGCTGGTGGTCAACAGTCGCAAGGCAAATCTAAAAAATGTAGTATAAACACTGACTACTGGGAAACACTGGCCTGCGAGCGCTTCAGTTGGAGAACAGCCTTTACCAAAGGTGTCATGGGCTTTGAAGACACTCAAACTCAGGACGCAGGGAGAAACGTGCTAAGAGGAAGGCACGCTTGGCAAATCCACACTGTGATCAACTCCCACCCAGAAACCAGGGTCCCCACTGTGGAAGGATGTGTGGATCCAGAATTGGCCTCCACAGTCACTTGAGCTCCAGCCCAAAGGAAAGAGAAGCATTGCCAGCTGTTAAAGGGCTGCTCTGCCTCATCTTCTTAGAACAGCCCTGCCCTTCCCGGAGAGGGAAGAGACCCCTGGGAGGGTCCTCCAAGCATCAAGGTGTCCCAGAAGAGGAGAAGAACATGAGGAAGGTGGTGGAGTCTTCCTTGGAGCCAGAGAGACCCCCAGGAAGAGGGAGAAGGCCGATGTCATAGGGCAGCTGGAGAGATGCAAAATGGAGTCAGGCAGAAGTATAGTGGTTGGAGGGCTGGACTAGGAGGACCTGGGAGGACAAGGTTCAAATCCCTATTCAGCCATGAAACTCCCTGGTGGACCTTGGGACAGCCTAGCCTACTTTGCAGAGCTGCTGTGAAGATAACAATTACTGGCAGGGAGAACCATGAAGGCCACCTTGAGCTGCTGGGTGGAAAGTGGGCTAGGAATGTCCTAGTAAATGTGAATGATGAGAGGGGAGAGAAAAGGGGAAGGCAGGGAAAGAGTGTGGAGGAGCTGAGCTCTCTGGAGAAGACTGGCCGGGTCGATTTCTAGAGAGCCAAGGGACCACAGAACTCACACCCCGCCTCTCCAGGAGACCAAGAGAAAGCAAAGGAATGCTACTTACAGTCTGCACATTTTGTTCACAGAAAATTCCCACCGTCTTCTCTAAACTAGCTAACTAGCTAAAATGCCCACCCAAGCCTAACTCTGACCCCAACCCCAGCCTCACCCCCAGCCCTAACCCTACACTTACCCCTAACTACTCCTCTATGCACAAAATAAATATATACAAGATGTGCACAAAATAATAATGTAAAATAAAAAATATGGAAATAAAGAACAAAAAATAAAATAAAAAAGTAAAATAAAAGTGTTAAAATAAAAAAGTAAAATAAGAAATAAAATCAAAATAAATAAAATCAAATGAATCAAATAAAAGTAATAAATCAAATGAACAATCAAATGAACACCTCTCCTTATCTTCTCCAACCACCACCAACTCCTCTCTCCTCCACTTGCCCACAATGGCCGCCTGCAAGTAAATGGCTTTTAAGGGAGAAGCAAGAGATGTCACAAAGGAGGGCAGGTCCTTGTCACTGTGGCAACCCCCCCACCTGGACCTGGCCCCTCCTGAGAGGTGATGCTCCACTGTCAGAACTTAGAGGTACCTGCTGTTCCGCCTGCAGCTGGGCTGCATCTTCTCTCTGCAGATTCATGTCAGCATTTCACATCCTTCCTGCAGCCCCATTTCCAAAGGGAGACCATCCCCACATCCTTCAAGGCAGGCCAGGGGTCTCCATAGTGCAGGATTGGACCATCTGCTTTGCATGCAGGTCTTCTGTCCTGGGTGGCATTTCTGGGGAGACTGGGAATGTCGCCTCCCCCCATCTGAAACCCTGGAGAGCTGCTGCCAGTCAGTGCAGGCCAGCTGAAGAAGGATATTGAGCAGCTGGAAGGTGAGCAGAGGAGGGCAACCAGGATGATGAAAGGTCTGGAAACCAATCCTCATGAGGAACGGTTGAGGCAGCTGAGTATGTTTAGCCTGGAGAAGAGGCAACTAAGAGGAGAGAGGAGAGCCATCTTCCAGTATCTGAGGGCTGTAAGAGGGAGCAAGCTTGTTTTCTGCTGCTCCCGAGGGGAGGGGAGGAGAGGAGAGTCAGACTAAATATTAGGAAGAACTTTCTGATGGTAAACAACAAAATGAATAAATAACTGTAAATATGAAAAGAGACAAAGTATTCTCTAATTTTTTCCCGTGGTTATATGTATTTTTTTTTTCTTTGTATTTTCTCTTGTTGTAAATATGTATGTTTTCTAATTTGTACTTAATAAAAATTATTTTTTAAAAAAAAGAAAGATGAAAAAATCTTTTTTAATAATTCCAGTGGCGCCTTAAAGATCAACTAAATATAAGCTTTCAAGTTATGAGCTTTCGTGTGTAATAAACACTTCGTCAGACATTCTGAAGCAGAGGTAGCTTCAGCCTTATAACTGTTGATGACTGTTATGGCAGTTGGTTCCACAGGGAAGGGCAAGGGATTTTTAAAGGGATAGATGACCAAAATTAGCATTAGTATGTACAGTGGTGCCTCGCAAGACGAAAAGAATCCGTTCTGCGAGTCTCTTCGTCTAGCGGTTTTTTCGTCTTGCGAAGCAAGCCCATTGACGGATTAGCGGATTAGCGCTATTAGCGGTTTAGCGGCTTTTAGCAGCTTTTAGCGGCTTAGCGGCTTAGCGGATAAGTGGATAAGTGGCTTGGGGGGGGAGGGAAAAAAACCCGCAGGAACTCGCAAGACATTTTCGTCTTGCGAAGCAAGCCCATAGGAAATTCGTTTTGCGAAGCACCTCCAAAACGGAAAACTCTTTCGTCTAGCGAGTTTTCTGTCTTGCGAGGCATTTGTCTTGCGGGGCACCACTGTATAATGGGACATGAATCCAACATCTCTATTCAGACCAGGTCTCTCCAAAGCTTTTAGTTTGGTAATGAGTTATAATTCAGCAACTTCTCTTTCAAGTGTATTTCTAAAATTCTTTTGCAGTAAGACAGCCACTCTAAGATCCTGCACAGAATTTCCTAGGACACTGAAGGGCTCTCCTATTGGTTTTTCTGTTTTATGATTCCTGATGTCAGGTTTATGCCCATTTATCCTTTGGTGTAAAGTTTGTCCTGTTTGTCCAATAGATAGAGCTGAAGGGCACTGTTGGCATTTGATAGCATATATAATATTGGAAGATGAACGATTAAATAGGCCTGAGGTGGTATGTTTGATGTTATTGGGGCCAATAATGATGCTGTCCAGGTGTATGTGGCAGCAAAGTTGGCATCTTGATTTATTGCAGGCTCTTGTGCCAGTGTCCATGTTAAGTCTGGTTGCTGTATTATTGTGTGTGAGGAGCTGTTTAAGATTGGGTGGCTTTCTGTAGGCAATGAAAGGTTTTCTTCCCAGAGCTTGGGAAACATAGCTCTCATTATCTAAGATATGTTGCAAATCTCTGATGATGCATTGAACTGTTTTAACTTGAGAGCTGTATGTGATTACTAGTGATAAAAAATAATATTGTGCATTTCAAAAGTTTGCACAAAGCACTAGCAAAGGTGCAAGATCCTGCTGGTGGGTAAATATGTACTGGAAGGTATAGGCTTGAGGGTTTACTATAGGCATCTAGCTGGCCACTGTGAGAACAGGATTCTGTTCCAGATGGGATTCAGCAGGGCAATAAGCCATGGTGTAGCTAGCTGCTCAGGTGCCAGGGGCGGCGTGTGTGTCCTGCAGCTGGGCGCAGGGCCAGCCACCCATGGGGCTTGGGGTGCTGTGTGGAGCCTCTCCACTGCCTCCCCCTCAGCTGTAGGGTGGCTTAGTGTTATGTACTGAAGTTCTCACCCTAGGCCAGCAGGGGGATACTGTAGATAGTTTTCACTCTGGTCCACACATGCATATAAGGGATTGAAAGTGACGTTCAGTGATTGGCTAGTTACAGAAAATGGTTACTGTTGCGTTCTAGTGGAGCTCTATACTGTATAAGCAGGCTGGCTGAACCCTTCAGTTCAGTTGAATGAATGAATGAGTTTATTACGGTCATAGACCAGAGAATTTCAGTTCAGTTCTGTTCTGGCCTGTGAATAAACAAGAGCTGTTTGAAGAATCGCTGTGTTGTCTGATATGTTCACCCACAACCTAACACTTAGGGTGATGTGGAGGGCAGATGCAAGTCCCACGCTGCTGTTTTAGGCAGCGCAGAGCCTGCAGGCGCCCAACTCACCATGTCACTCCCAGGAGAGACGCATGGTTTGGGCATGCTGCAGGCCACATGGTAAGTGCCGGCCCCCATGGGGTGGCGCCCAGTGCCAGCCACGTTTCATTATGTTTTTTGACTGAACTAAAAAGTTTTGTGAGCCCATTTTTTAAAACAACAACAACAACTCATTTGTTTGTCATTTTGTCAACACCCCCCCCCAATAATGACACCCCTCGCACCCCCTTCCTCCGCCACTGGCTCTTCTTGTATTCTAGGTAAGCTCTTTAAGAGCGGGGGCATATTCACACTGGTGATTGATTTTTGCAGTTGTGCTCACACAGCACCTCAGCTTCCTGCAGTGCACATCAACATAAGGCTGCAAAATAGTGAAATTAAGTAAAGTATTTCATTTATAAGAAATTCCCATCATGAAAAAAAAGGTTTTAAGTGCTTATGCTCACAATGTTAAGTAAATAAACCAGAAAATAACACTCTTATTTTCCCTTCTTTTAATAATTTCAATGGGGGGGGGGGAGGTGACAAGAAATTTTCTGCACCGGGTACCACCTGACCTTGCTATGCCACTGGTAGGAAGAGACTGGGAAGAGAGTGAGGATGAATGATGGGAAGGTTTCGGCAGCACCCCTCGCAAGGAGCGGGAGCAGGAAGAGGTGGAGGAGGACGACACTAGAGGAGGAGCTCTTGCCTATTCTCTTTGAGAAATCTTGCAGACTGGAGGTGGGCAAATGTTGTCCCCACCTTCAAAAAGGGGGGAAACGAAGGCCCAGTTAACTATGCACCCGTGAGCTTGGCATCGATACCAGGTAGGGTCTGAGAACAGATAATTCAACTGTCGTTCTGTGAGCACCTAGAAAGGAATGTTGTGATTACTAAGATCTAGCATGGGTTTCTCAAATATAAGTCATGCCAAATTAATCTAATTTCTTTTTTTGATGGCAGTACACAATTTTTTATTTAGCAAGTCTTTTTCTATGCTAGGGAAAGAGGGAAACTTTGGAACTCACATTAAAGGGCACATTTTAAGGTTTTCATGGCCTGCATTCCCATGCTTTGCTTTGCAATTTTAAATCTCCGCAGTGGTTCTCTCAACCAAGAGTACTCACCCCAAACTTAGATACTGGCATCCAGGAATTTTTGATAGCCCTCAAAACAACAGAGGTAGCAAGACCCTTCTCATCAGGGAATGAAAAGTCAGTGGTTCTCCTAATATTCAGTAATCCTAATATCCTAATATTCACATGTCAGTCAAATAGGGTAGTTTTCTGCCCAGAGACATATGGGAATGGCATCCCTGTTGTAGCTAGCGATGCGAAGGTTTGGGGAAAGACCACAACCAACTGGTCAATTTTAATAGGTCTGTTTGCCCTCCTTGGGCGGGCGGCTTTGCGGGCAAGCACCAGGTCTCCCCTGTGAACCGGCTTCTAGCAGGCCAGACTGTCCTCCTGCCATTGAAGTGGCCAATGGCAACAGGAATTTAGGAGGCATTCCCCTGGGCATGGTGCCAACTGACCAGTAGTGGGGCTTGGCGCCATGCCCAGGGGAAGGTTAAATGTGCAAAGGCCTGGGAAAAGACCGCAACCCACTGGTCACCTCTTTTCATAATAAAACTCCCAACCAGATGTTCCCTGAAGCCCATAGACATCAGACGACTACTTGAAATTTCAAGCTAGCATGACCACATGTGCTGTACATTTAAAGTGTAGTGTGCTTTCCCAAAGGTTCCTGTAGTTTATTCCTCAAAGAGTTACAAATCCTAGCATGCTTAACAAGCTACGCTTCTCAGGAATTTTGTGGGGGGACAAAGATGTGCTTTAAATGTATGGTGTGTATACAGCCTGTAAACAGTGTGTGGAATGTGCTTATATGAGTGCCATTGCCCCCAACGAAATCACACACTATAAATGAATGTGCTTTTCTTTTCTTTTCTCTTCTCCCTCTCCTTTCCTCTCTCTGCTATTCTATTGATCTTTCAAGAGCATTGTTCTTGTTATGTACTGACGTTCTCACCCTGGGCCAGCAGGGGGATACTGTAGATAGTTTCACTCAGGTCCACAAATGCAAATAAGGGATTGAAAGTGACATTCAGTGATTGAATAGTTACACAAAATGGTTACTGTTGCGTTCTAGTGGAGCTCTATATAAGCAGGCTGGCTGAACCCTTCAGTTCAGTTCTGTTCTGGCCTGTGAATAAACAAGAGCTGTTTGAAGAATCGCTGTGTCGTCTGATATGTTCACCCACAACTTAGCAATTCTAATTTGTTCTAATTCATGATCATTATCGATGGGCTGAGGGTTTCTTTCATACCAGCCAGGGGGAACCATGATAATCTAATCTGTTGGTGAGAAGGTAGTTTGCACGAAAAAACATACCATCAAACAGAGTGCATCTCATTACCTCCCTCCTGAACTCAGGGGCTATCCCCCGGAACAAAACTTATCCTTCTCCTGTGAAGTCAGGATATCGTATTCATGCGTTTGGAACAGAACCATTGTATAAATAGCATTAAAAGGAAAAGGAAGGTTCTCTGGGTTCCCTGGAAAAGTTCTAAAGAAATCTGTGATCTTACCAGCGCCTACATGCACTCCTGCATGCATTCCTCTTCAGTTTCAAAGTTATTTTGGTTGCCATTACAGCCACCGTATATGAAAGGATTACACGTCTTGTTTTGGGAATCATAGTAAAAATGAGGATAGGCTGCTTTGCAAGGTCCTGGGTTTTTTGGTTGTTTGCATGTCTCAAGCAGAGATTCTGGCATTAGAGGAGAAAAAGAAGCACAAAGACAAGTTTCATTCATATATATATAGGTATACACTGGTACCTCAGGTTACATACGCTTCAGGTTACAGACTCCGCTAACCCAGAAATAGTGCTTCAGGTTAAGAACTTTGCTTCAGGATGAGAACAGAAATTGGGCTCCGGAGGCATGGCAGCAGCAAGCGGCCCCATTAGCTAAAGTGGTGCTTCGGATTAAGAACAGTTTCAGGTTAAGTACGGACCTCCAGAACGAATTAAGTACTTAACCTGAGGTACCACTGTATATGTGTATGTGTATTGTCATAGTTTGAAGAGCAAAGAAGAGGACACATTTGTCTACACTGACTGGCAGCAGCTCTTCAGGGTTTCAGGCAGTGAAACTTTTTCCCAGCTTCACCTGGAGATGCCTGGGATTGAATCTGGGGTCTTCTGCATTCAGAGCACATGCTCTGCCACTGAGCTATGGCCCTAAAACAAACAGAAGGTTGCATGAGCAGAGAGAGAGAGAGGTTTAAAGAGATGGGCATGGAGATCAGCAGAAGAACATGGCCATAGGTGCAGAGGGCTGCATATGCTTCCACTTCAGAATGTTTCAGTAGGTAGGCCCTTGAACCCAAGAGAAAGGAAGGAAGTAGGGGAAGTGTTCCGAGATTTGTGGACAGAGAGGCCAATACGCAGGATGTGGGAGAAAAACATAAGTAGGGAAGACCTTGGCTGAGAGTCTTGGGTTCAAAAGTGAATGACCCAGAGGATGGCTGTCCTCCTGGGGCATAAATTCCATAAATACTGATGGCAGTAGACTCTTCTGAATGATGATGACCACAGTGGTTGAGTACAGAAGACCAATTAACCAGAATGTGACTTCCTGGGAGAGCCCTGCTCCAGGGCTCCAAGTCAGTTGGGATGGCTGGATGGCTGAGTAGAGGAGCACAGCTTGGTCTGAAATACCACTGTCTCCCTCACTCATCCACCTGAGCATCACTTGAACTCCATGAAGCTTCACGATCTCAGCTAGATCTCTGCTGTAGGCCCTGCTCAGTGTAGCTCAGTCCAGGGGATGAGGGTTAGGCTGTGTGTTTATGGCCAGATCCCACTGTGTCTTGGGAGGAAACAAGCCCTGGGACCCGGGTGGAAATGACAAAGTAGTACAGAAAGAGTGGGGAAAGACCTTAAGAAGTGAGCTGCCAATCTGAAGAAAGCCAGTAGGAGTGGAAGGCAGAATGCATACGAGGGTCAGAAGGGAAATGCCACGGGGCTGTTACCTTTGCTCACCTTGAGTCAGCGCAGGATTAAACTTGTGTCCTATTAAATGGACAAGGAGAACAATATTACTGTATAGCAGGTGTGAGGGACCTTTTCTGCATGAAGCTTGCAAGTCTTAAGGTGACATCATTAGTGGGAGTGAGCATGGCTGGAAGGAAAAGTGAGTGTCAGGAGTGTGTGAAGGATCCAGGCCCTGCGACTGGTAGGGCCTCGCAGGACTGTGGCCTTCCTGAGTTTGGCCAGGAAGAGCAAGGCATGGCCGCACAGTGAGGTTTGACAGAAGACTCATAGCACCTGGTGAGAAGGGCTGGGAGGGGTATATAAGACCGGCATTTCCTTCTGGCTCTTTGCCACAGCAACATGTTACCCACCTAGCTGTGCTTTGGCTTCCTGACTCCTGGTTTCCTGATTTGTGGACTCTTGGCTTCCTGACCCCTGGACTGCTGACCCTGGACTGCTGATTCCCGCTTCCCAACCTCTACCCCGGTCCTGACGTTCCAAGCCGGGACTCCGACTGCCTGCAACCTGGACTGTGACAATGAGTGATGCTAGTACTGGTGGGAATTTCAGCAGCCAAAACCATTTTCTAGATGCTTCAGTGCTACTCTTAACCCCAAGTTACTATCCCGTTCTTGAATAAGCATTATGCCATTTCCAGACCCTCCAAGTGTCCCTATTTTTCAAGGACAGTCCCAGATTTACAGAAGCCGTCACGGTTTCTGATTTGATCCTGGAATGTCCCGCTTTTCCTTAGTACATCTCTATTTTCGGAGAAATGTTGGAGGCTATGGTAGGACGTCCCTCTTATCATTGGAGAAATGTTAGAGGGTATGGACTTATGCGAGCCCCAAGCCAAGGAGATAAGTAACAATACAACCTTTAGAAAAAGTCTAAAGGCAGCCCACTATAGGGAAGTTTTTAAATGTTAAATCTTTTATTATATGTTTATATATGTTGGAAGCCACCCAGAATAGCTGGGGCAGCCAGATGGGCGGGGCGGCACCACCAGCAGCAGCAATGGGACATCCCTATTTTCATCAGAGAAATGTTGGAGGTTATATATTTCAGCTAAGGGCTTATTGGAGCTCAACTTAAGAGTTTGGATTTGATATCCCGCTTTATCACTACCCAAAGGAGTCTCAAAGCGGCTAACATTCTCCTTTTCCTTCCTCCCCCACAACAAACACTCTGTGAGGTGAGTGGGGCTGAGAGACTTCAGAGAAGTGTGACTGGCCCAAGGTCACCCAGCAGCTGCATGTGGAGGAGCGGAGACGCGAACCCGGTTCCCCAGATTAGGAGTCTACCGCTCTTAACCACTACACCACACTGGCTCCCCAGTAAAAAGTACTGCCCAGTAAAGCTCCCCAGTAAAAAGTACTGCTTTGCTTTTCACATGATTCTACCCAGACATGCACACCTTCCCTTTTCCATGTGCCATCTGTCTGATACATTATTCACCCATGATTTTTTTGCTTCTGTTTTCAAATTATAACTTACAACCTTCCCCATTTCCTTACACTGCATACACACTGTACATTTACAATACATTTAAAAGCACACCCATTTGCCCCAAGTGCCCTACGAACTGTACTTTACCACTTGCAGACTTTGAAAACTATGTACTTTCCCTATTCTAGCATCAAAAGCTGCTTTGCTACTGACATTTTAGAAAGCAAGAATGGGAGGACCTATTCCTCAGGATGCCGACAGCTCCAGTCCCACCACCCCCACTCCCTTGATTAAAGATAAGATTGCCCAGTTTGGGAGTTATAATGCATGCGTAATGCTTAGCAAAAACTGCAGGTTCTTTTTGTTGTCTATTAAAACCATTAAAAGTGGCTCATTCTTACCAGGGTTTTCACACGCCACATAGCATTCCAAGTAAGATTTGAAATTGTTCTCGTTGCCACCGCAGCCACCATATATGAAGTGCGTACATTTCTTGTCCCAAACATCATAATAATATCGTGGGAACATAGCCTTGCATGGTCCTGTTTGTTCTGGCTGTTCGCATTTCAGAGGGAGGCCTGGGGGAGAAAGGGGTGCATAGAAATCTTACACACACTCACTCACACACTCACACTTCCACTCACACACTCACACTTCTCTTCCAAGTGGGCTGTGACAGGAGCTCTGCAGTAGTCAGGAGGTTAAAATCATGAAACAGAGAGCCCAGATGGAGTTAAACTGCTACTGCGCAGTGGCGTAGCGTGGGGGGGTGCAGGGGGGCCCGGCCGCACCGGGCGCAACATCTGGGGGTTAGGGTTAGGGGTAGGGTTAGGGGGCGCAAATCCACGGGTTAGGGGGCGCAAATTACTTGCCTTGCCCCGGGTGCTGACAACCCACGCTACGCCACTGCTACTGTGGGGAAAATTTGTGGAACAATAATGGGATATCAGCTCCACCCAAGGCATGACGAATAACAGCAACAAGCGGGGGAAAGAAAGAACATCTTACAAGTACAGGAAGAAGAGCCATGGACAGAGTAATTGCCACACATAGGAAGAACAAGGATATACTTTGAGTTCCTCACTTGTAGTTTTATAAATCATTTAATGTGTCAACACAAACAGAAATTATTAATACTGCAGTTGTTGTATAAGGGATTGTTATTAAGACTGGAATGTAATGGAAATTAATAAGATTTTGGAATGCAGAAATAAAGAAAATCATCAAATCCAGCACACAGGGAGCCACTTTATCTAAATCATATAATTTGGTATTTGAACAATTGGTATTAATGATTGTATTATAAATTGGTATTGTTATAACGAGGCTATTATTGGACTGTAATTGAAAACTAATAAAAATCATTATTAAAAAATCATTATTAAAAAAATAAAATAAACTGCCACTGCAGTTCAGAAGCAGTTAGGATTTCACCACAACAGCAATGACTGACCGGGGCTGACTGAGGATGACGAGATTTATGGGAAAATGTGGGGTCATGATATAACAAAAACCCTGAAATTGTGGTTGCCCCTTGAAATATTATGTGGCAGCTGCCACATCTTTGCCTCATTCTACATCACCAGTGGCTAATTTACATGCATGCATATATATATATATATATATGCATATTGTGTGTGTGTGAGAGAGCTGCTATTCTTTAACAGATATAGATGGCATTTGAAAGTGCTGTTCTGTTATTCAAAATCCCAATATTATCTCTTCCAGGCAAGGGGGCAGAGAAACTCTAGAGTTGCACCCAGTTACCAAATCACAGAACAGAGGCCAGGAGGGACTAGGCTGCTATTGCCATTTAGAAGAATCTGGCACATCACCACAGCAGCTTTCATGAACACCTGTTAGAGCTCACTAGGCATAATGAGGTACATGGAGCAGTGTAGGATCATGAGATAATAGCCCTGAAGCTGTGCTTGGCCTTTGAAATTTTCTGTGGCAGTCAGAGAGTAGGAAGCTGCCTCAACTTCTGCCTCATTTGTCTGCACCAGTGGTGGCTAGACTGTGGCCCTCCTGAAGAAGATGGATCACAGCTCCCATCAGCCACCACCACCATGGCCAATGGTCAGGGATGATGGGAATTGTAGTCCAGCAATATCTGGAGAGCCACAGCTCATCCACTCCGTTCTACGTGTTTTGTCAACCATCTTTCTTTCTCGCCTTCCATCATGTAAAACTAAACTAATGCCTCTCCGTGAGGTATGGGCAAAGCACGAAGCTGAGAAACAAGTAAATGAGAAGGAATGTAAAGAGGCGAGATGCTCATGATTGGCTTATCTATGGCCACAAAGCCACTTCTGAGCTAGGGAGGAGGTGGGGTTGCGGGCTTCATGCCCCTCCCCATACATGCAGGGGCTGGCTTTCAACCCCCACGATACCAGGGGAATCCTCGGACGTGTCACCCCCCCGGCCAGCCAATCGGCTGGCCCAGGAGGCGTGGCCTGCTATATTTAGGGCTGGCGCGGCCAAGGATCTCCCTCTTTCCCGCGCCTCAGCTGATCAGGTTTTCCCTCCCCTCCCACCCGTTAGGCTAGGCTACCTGACGTTGCTATGGACTTTGGTTGGTCTTCGTCAAGGGGCCTGGTAGGAATTTTTCCAATTGGCAGGTTGGCACCAGCCACTTGGTTTTGGCCTACCTCATGGCAAACCGTTGCAACTTCCGGGATGGGCGGTTAGGCATTGGTAGAGGTATTATTATGCAGATGAAGGGGGGAAAGGGTAGTCCGGTAAAGGATTCTGGGGGGCATGGTCTTGTCCTAAGCCTATGGAGGTGTGGGCCCACGGCACACCCCCAAGCGGTAACTCTGGGGGGAGCTCCTAGTTGACGTGCCTCAGCAGAACTCCCACTACTGGTGGTTAACCCTTACAGGTTAGTTGATAGGACCAATGCCTAAGCCAATACTGCTCAATTCCTGTAATCAATAAAGTTGTGGCCTAATTTGACCCATTTACTCGAATTCTTGTGTCTCGTGTCTTTATTTCTAAGGGGGAGGAGGAAACTCACCACACAACTTTATTAAACTCAATAAAAACTAGAGAATCTGCAAGTATTATTTGAGTGGTTTGGGGCACTTTCTAAAGTGGGAGCCACCACGTGACCTCCCTGCTGAAGTGGCTGAGGAGCTGACTTGACCATAAATTGGAAACAGTATACTGCCTGGTTCCATACTATTGAGCCACACAACTTTAATTGTTGAAGGAGCCCAACTTGCAGCTCGCAACCCCTTGGACCCCAAAATTCTGGATGTGTGAGCCATGAAAGACCCCAACAGGCGTCTCTTCCTTGCCCACAAGTCCCAAAGAACTGAGTGGCAAATTGAAGGGGTCCCTGCTCAGCATCTTGGTGCTTAAGCGCTCAGCACACACCTGCCCATTGTAGCCAGCTTACCTCCCATGTATGCAGGCATTCTCACTGCACTAATCATGAATCCCACTGAGATATGCAATGCAGAAAAGAACAGGACATCTCACCTTTACTGTGGGTAGTGTGAGCTGACCGACCATCCGGCTTGCCTATGAAAAGTAAAACCATAGCTATGTTATGTGGTTGATGTGGGTGCTGAGTTAAACCAGTTTAATACGGGGTTGTATAGGAAGACAAAACAGGGGTATGTGGGCAGCTGAAACAATTAGTTAAACACTCATTCAAGAATTGCTCTTACCCCAAGTTACCATTCTGTTATTTTTACTGAATTTATTCATTGTTTAAAATATGGATATACCACTAATTCATTTTTTTATTTTTTAAAAAATCAAAGTGGTTCACAACAGCTATACATCAAACCAGCCAATAAAAGCTATATAAATCAGAAAGCATATGAACCTTTGTGAAAATATATATTCTTAATTATTCTTAAATATTTAATTCTTAATAAGAATTCTTAAATATTCTTATTATGCCTGCATAATAAAAGTTTTCAGCAGGCTTTAAAAAGGTGTTATGGAAGAATGCAGCTGTGTGTCATCAGGATACTGGTGCTCCAAATCTCCTAATGACTGTTCCCAATAGTTTTATATAGATGTTTAAAAGCACTGGGGGAGGAATAGTGTCCTGTAGAACTCCATAGCACAAGTACCAGGGGACCAAGATGCACCCATTAGTGCTATTCTCTGAACACAGCCTGGAAGATACTAATGGAACCACCCTATAAAAAGGTAAAGGTAAAAGACCCCTTGATGGCTAAGTTCAGTCAAGGGCAACTCTGGGGTTGTGGCGCTCATCTTGCTTTCAGGCCGAGGGAGCAGGCGTTTGTCCACAGACAGCTTTCCGGGTCATGTGGCCAGCATGACTACAGTGGTGCCCCGCAAGACGAATGCCTCGCCAGGCGGAAAACTCGCTAGACGAAAGAGTTTTCCGTTTTGGAGGTGCTTCGCAAAACGAATTTCCTATGGGCTTGCTTCGCAAGACGAAAATGTCTTGCGAGTTCCTGCGGAGTTTTTTTTCCTCCCCCCCCCCTTTTTCTAAGCCGCTAAGCCGCTTATCCGCTTATCCGCTAAGCCGCTAAAAGCCACTAAAAGCCGCTAAGCCGCTAATCCGTCAATGAGCTTGCTTTGCAAGACGAAAAAACCGCTAGACGAAGAGACTCGCGGAACGGATTCTTTTCGTCTTGCGAGGCACCACTGTAAACTGCTTCTGGCACAACGGGACACCGTGACGAGTGCCAAAGCGCATGAAATATAGATAATCAGTCTCACCCAGGAAAACTTGCAATGGTTCCACAAGCGGCCTGTCCACTAGTTTTGTCAAGCAAGGGGAGTTGGTGACCAGTCTATATTTGTTGCACTTCACTAGGTCTAGAGCCACTGGTCCCATCACCTCCTGGCAAATAGAAGGGGAAGAAATGAAGGGAGTGAGAGATTTTACTTCCTTGGGCTCCATGACTGCAGATGGTGACAGCAGCCACGAAATTGTGACTGCAGATGGTGACAGCAGCCACGAAATTAAGAGACGCCTGCTCCTTGGGAGAAAGGCGATGGCAAACCTAGACAGCATCTTAAAAAGCAGAGACATCACCTTGCCAACAAAGGTCCGTATAGTTAAAGCTATGGTTTTCCCAGTAGTGATGTATGGAAGTGAGAGCTGGACCATAAAGAAGGCTGATCGCCCAAGAATTGATGCTTTTGAATTCTGGTGTTGGAGGAGACTCTTGAGAGTCCCATGGACTGCAAGAAGATCAAACCTCTCCATTCTGAAGGAAATCAGCCCTGAGTGCTCACTGGAAGGACAGATCCTGAAGCTGAGGCTCCAATACTTTGGCCACCTCATGAGAAGAGAAGACTCCCTGGAAAAGACCCTGATGTTGGGAAAGATGGAGGGCACAAGGAGAAGGGGACGACAGAGGACGAGATGGTTGGATAGTGTTCTCGAAGCTACCAGCATGAGTTTGACCAAACTGCGGGAGGCAGTTGAAGACAAGAGTGCCTGGCGTGTTCTAGTCCATGGGGTCACGAAGTGTCGGACATGACTAAACGACTAAACAACAACAGGTCTCCACTGGGCCTCCTGCACCCTCCCTACAGAAAACATAGTGACCAGCTGTGGGGCAGCGATGGGGAACCTGTGACCCTCCAGATTTTGCTGGGCTATGATTCCTATTAACAATTTTAAAAAGAACCTCACTA
The DNA here is from genome assembly GCF_951804945.1 of Podarcis cretensis. NCBI lineage: Eukaryota > Metazoa > Chordata > Lepidosauria > Squamata > Lacertidae > Podarcis > Podarcis cretensis. The sequence goes on along the minus strand of NC_137185.1, from coordinate 32,199,831 downwards.
GCAGCAAAAAGAGAAATTTTGAACAGGTTTTCACTTTAAATATTTGTTAATTTTTAAAGATCAGGAACAGAAAGAAAAAAGAATTGTCCTTACCAAACCTTACACACTCGGCTTCGCAATCAAGGAGATGTAGAAAGTTGTTTGCATTGCCTCCACAGCCACTGTAACTGAAGGTCGTGCACCTGCTGCTCACAGTATCAAAGTAAAAATTCCGGTAAACTGAATGGCACCTTCCATATCTTGGACGTAATTTGCACTTGGCAGGCCGTTCCTCTTGAGGAAAGGTGAGAAGAAGAGCAATGACAAGTTCCTTATATGCCATCTCATCTTTCGAAACTCAAAAGAAGATGCCGTTTGAAGATGCGACATTTGTGAATCCAACACCTGATGTCACCTCTACCAAGCAGCCAAAGTTGGACCTTCCCAAATGAGATCCAAGAATCATATAGACCAAAGAACCCAACTGGGAGCCTAGTTGCAGAGTCTGGTTGTGGTTTCTCCCACAGCCCTTAAGAAGACTATAGCAAACAGAGGACTCAGCTACATTAGTCAATAAATGCATTATAACACTGTGACACCAAATGGTGCTATAGAGTTGTTTTTTGCAGAGTGTTTTCAGAACGTTGTTTTTTTTAATATATTTGTGTCGATCTTGCCTGAGTAAAGGTATGTGGGATCACCCTGACAATGAGGCTGCTGTACCTCCTTCCCTCTCCCTCCGCTGGTCCTTTCAAAGCTCTTTCATTCCCATGTGCTCTAGTTTATGAAAACCATTCCACATGCTATATCATCAGGAGAGCTAGAAAGCAAGCAAAGGTGTGAATGGAGGAACGAGGCAGCAGATGCAGCAGACCCTGACTTCAAATGTGTTATCCGCTGTTGAATATAGTATGTCCCTAATCTGCAAATCAAATCTATGTACAACTTGCCTGGACTTTGATCTCATTAAGTTTGCTGCTGTAATCCAAACAGAGTGTGTGAAATAATATACATTTTCCACCGGTGTGGTGGGCAGTCCAAGGGCTTTTTGGCCATATTCACTTTTATTTCCTTTAACATTCTTGAAGATAAACATCTCTCCTAGAGGCTACTCCTGCTGCATACTTTAAAAAAGGTCACTAGAAATGAGATCACATAATTTTGGGCTGCGTACACCATACCTGCCAACATTTATCCAATGAAAATAGAGATGATGATGATGATAGCCCTGTTGGTTTCTGCTCTCTTCACTGTGCAGCGAAAGTGCTTGTCACGAGACAGTCGATTGCTGTTGGGTTTTCTCAAGGGAAAGGGAGACTGGATGTGACGTACACTGGTTTCCTGTTTTTCACTGTTCACTCGGTGTTTCTCTCCGTGCTTCAGAGGAGAGAGGATGCATTCTCCGCTCCGGCAGAGGCAAGATGTTTTTCTGTAATCTACCAGCTTTGAAATGTAAATAAAGCAATTTAGAGTATGTGCACGTATTCCTCATCATTCCGCTGTGCACGGGACACTGCAAATTCAACATTTTTGGTTATGGGCCCAGAAAGACGCAGTCATCTGAATGCCGGCAAAAGGATCGGAATGCAGAGGGACGGATCGGACGCTAGCTCTGCGCGTCAAGATGATTGATGAGGTATGTGCTACTGCTCCGGGCAGCCTGCCAGCGTCTAATTAATGGCTTTATGGCTGGACTTTGACATTTTATGTCCGTTTGCCGGGCACAGGCAAAGGATCAAAGGAACAGCTCCTATGCTGGGGAAATCGAAAGTAACTTTTAAAAGTGCTTTTGGAATAAAGCAGCTGCAGAAAACAGTGACGCAGCTTGATTTAAGACAGCAGAGAGAAAGCACTTTTGAACTTGCCTTTGGAATGAGGTTTGAGGCAGCTGTAGTTAAGCAGAGTGGCACAGGCTCACATGCAGAGGCTGTTTTGAACTTGCCTTTGGAATGAGGCTTGAAGCAGCAGAGACGCAGCTTGCATAAAGCAGCTTGATTTAAAGCAGCAGAGATGACGCAGAAGGCTAATGCCAGAGTCATGATGGCCCTTCAGGATGCTTGTGGGATTCCCAAACTCAATAAGAAGAACTATGCGGACTGGGTTCTCTATGCAGAGGCTATTCTGCGGAAAGAGGGTCTGTTTGAAGTTATTACAGACACCCCCCCAGCTCCAATTACAGATGCATGGGAAGCTAAGGATTCCAAAGCAAGGGGAACTCTTACATTGATAGTATCCCCAGAAGAGCTCTGTCTATTGCGTGATAAGACCTCAGCCAGAGAAATTTGGGACGCTTTGAGAGAGGCTCACTTGAGGACAGAAGCTGGATCTACTATGTTTTACTTTAACAAGCTGCATAATATGGCTCTTGCTGAAGGTGGAGATGTGCGTACACATCTGATGGAGATGCAGAATCTGAGACATGAGCTGCAACAGAGAGGATTCAACTTTTCAGAGGCTGTGTATTCCTTCATGATACTACAATCTTTGGGTTCAGGTTGGGAGTCTGTTGCGACTCAGATTGCTGTACGGCCTACCGCTCAGCTGACAGTGGATTATATTACTGCCGTGATTCAGAATGAAGCAGATCGCCGGGGTGCTGGCTGCATGGGAAAGGGGGAGTCTTCACAGACGTCATCCCAGAGTGCAGTGGAACCACCAGATGGCACCAAAGCTTTGAAGGCAGTGAAATGCTACTCCTGTGAACGTCTAGGCCATATGAAGAGGGAATGCAAATATCCCAGGGCCAAGACAGAGCAGCGCAGCGAAAGTTCATCGCGTGGAAAAGGCCGAGGCAGAGGCAAAGGTCCAGTGTCCAGGACAACGCAGCACAAAGCAATGGTCTCACGCTTCACTCCAAAAGTTGCAGAGGTCCAGAAGACGTCTAGATCTTTCTTCGTTGTTGATTCGGCTGCAACGCACCACATGTGCAACGATAAGTGACTGTTCATGTCTTTTACACCGCAGGAAGGTGCGATTCACCAAGCGGATGACCACACAATCCCCAGTAAAGGCTACGGAACTGTTGTTCTTCACAGTTTGGACTTATCGATACAGAATGTACTTTATATGCCAGATGCCAAACATAATCTGCTCAGCGTTGGACAGCTGAATGAGCGGAAAATTGACGTTTCCTTTAAGAACAAAAAGTGCATCATCACAAAGAAAAATGATAATGTATTGTATGCTGAATATGTTGATCGTTTATATGTTTTGTATTATGATGTTGTGCAGGATGACACTTGTTGCATTGCAGGTTCTAACAAAAGTTTGCATGCAGATTGTATTCACGATTTTCATCGAAAATTTGGTCATTTGCATTTTGAGGCAGTATCTAAAATGCCTGCCTTGGTTGAAGGTATGACTATTAAACCCTGCAGGTACCACATGAAGTGCAAGGCATGCGCAGCAAACAAGGTGAAAATGGCTGCGAAAGGTAAGGTGTCTAGTAGGCAAGCTACAGAACCATACCAAATTGTTCATGCTGATTTGGTTGGACCACTAGCGCCCTCTTTGGGTGGAAATAGGTACTTCATGGTTCTCAATGATGCATTTTCCAGGTATATTTATGTGTATAATCTCAAGCAGAAATCAGAGGCTTTTCCTAGGTTCAAGGAATTCTGTGCTTGGTTGGAAAATGTGCAAGGTAAGAAGGTAAAGACTCTTTTCAGTGATCGCGGAGGGGAATTCACTTCTCAACAGTTTGAAGCTTTTCTGTCTGAGAAAGGAATTCAACACGATTTGTCTAGTCCTCGCTCGCCATGGCAGAATGGACTTGCGGAACGAGCAAATCAGACATTGCTTCAAGGGTTAAAAACCTTGCTACATGATGCAAATCTTCCAGAGAGTTGTTGGGCCGAAGCTCTCTCATGTTTCACTTACAGTTATAATCGCAGGTTATCTTCAGCGATTGGTTGTACCCCCTATGAGAAGATGTTTGGCAAGAAACCATACATCAAACACATGAAAATTTTTGGTTCTGACATGTGGGTTCACTCACCACAAAACTCCAAGTTAGACAAGCATGGTTTGCATGGTATCTTTCTAGGTTATGAGAAAGGTTCTTACAGAATAAGGATGACTGACTCTAAGACTATTAAGCTCACAAGAAGTGTTGAGTACAATGCCAAGTGGGGGGAGAATGTGGGAATTTTCCAATGTTATCCTGATGACAGTGATGAGTCTGAGGATAGTCAAAAGCAACCACAGCAACCCACACCCACTGATGAAAGTACTGATTCTGAGTCTGAAACTGAATCAGGTGATTCAGAGGATTTCAAGAGTGCGAAAGCCTCTATGCGACCCTCTGAAAGTTCTGATCAAGAATTGGAAGAACCATTGTTCACAATAGGTCACTTTTCTCCTAAAAAGGAAGAGGAGAGTGTTGAAGACCTACGGCTAATTCGCAGGTCACAAAGAGCCACAAAAGGCAGACCTCCAAAGAGATTTGCTGATGAGTTTGCTAAGATAGCAGTAACAGCTGTTAAAAGCTCCAAGAAGGTATTTGAACCTTCAAGTTTCCAAGAGATCCAGGATTTGGATTCAAAGGAAGCTGAGCCATGGTTAAATGCCATGAAGGCTGAGCTTGATTCCTTGGAAAGGAACAAAACATGGGAACTTGTTCCAGTAGTTCCAGGAATGAAACTGCTTGGAAGCAAATGGGTCTTCAAAGCGAAGACTGATCAAAATGGCAAGATAGTCAAACACAAAGCCAGATTGGTAGCCAGAGGTTTTGCACAGGTACCAGGTGAAGACTATCACGAGACCTACTCACCCACAGTGAGGTATGAGAGCATTAGGCTTATGCTCAAGCTAGCTGCAGAGGAGAATTTACACATTAGTCACCACGATGTGAATACAGCTTTTCTGTACGGATCTCTAGATGAATCACTTTATATGCTTCCACCTGATGGCGTACAGGTAAAACAGGGATATGTTTGTGCTCTGAAAAAGTCCCTTTATGGTCTCAAACAAAGTGCACGGTGTTGGCACACAAAACTCACTGAGGTATTGTTTTCTCTAGGTTTTAAGCAAGGGAAAGCAGATCCATGTGTATTTGTCAAAGAGGAGGGGCAAAAGAAACTGTATTGTTTGTTTTATGTTGATGATTTATTATTCTTTTGGAAAGATGTCACAATGTACAATAACGCCCTAGCTCAACTGAAAGAACACTTTGACATGAAAGATCTTGGTGAGGTAAACAACTACCTATCTCTGGAAATAGAAAGAGATCAAGATGGTAACATTCTAGTACACCAGTCACGGAAAATTGCTGATGTGTTAAGCAAACTAAACCTGATGGATGCTAACCCTGTAGACACACCGATGACAACAGGTTATCAGGTAGATGACACTGAAGAAGCATTTTCTGACACTACACTGTACAGAAGTGTGCTAGGCAAGCTAAACTTCATTGCCAGATGTTCAAGACCAGACATTGCTGTTAGCTGTAATTTGCTAAGCAGACAAGTCAACAATCCTACTGTTAAGGATTGGAAAGCTCTGAAACGCATAGCGCGGTATTTGAAAGGCACTATGCATTACAGACTGAGATTTAACAATCAGAAGTCTGGTGGTCTTGAGATATTTGCAGATGCAAGTTTTGGAAGTGACACTACAGACAGGAAAAGTACTTCTGGAGTTTGCTATATGTACAATCAGGGTCTATTTGATTGGTCGTGCAAGAAGCAAACAACAGTTAGCTTAAGTACTTGTGAAGCTGAACTGAATGCACTGTCTTATTCACTTAAGGATTGTGAATGGTTGTTACAATTGTGCAAAGACATGAAAATTCCTGTCAAATGTCCAATCCAGGTTTACCAGGACAACAAAGCATGTTTGGCTTTGCTGAATTCTGAAGGTTGTAAGCAAAGCACGAAGCACTTGCAATTGAAGTTGCAACATGCTAGGGAACGTATTCGGAAGGGACTCGTAACGGTGTCCTATATGCCAGGTAATGAAATTCCTGCTGATGTATTGTCCAAGATTGTATCAAGGGATCAACACTGTACCTATGTGCAGAAGTTGGGTTTGTACTGATATTGTACGAACACGCTGCCCAGTGATGTTCACAGAAAGGGGGAGGATGTTGGTTTCTGTTCTCTTCACTGTGCAGCGAAAGTGCTTGTCACGAGACAGGTGTTTACATTCCACAGTCGATTGCTGTTGGGTTTTCTCACGGGAAAGGGAGACTGGATGTGACGTACACTGGTTTCCTGTTTTTCACTGTTCACTCGGTGTTTCTCTCCGTGCTTCAGAGGAGAGAGGATGCATTCTCTGCTACGGCAGAGGCAAGATGTTTTTCTGTAATCTACCAGCTTTGAAATGTAAATAAAGCAATTTAGAGTATGTGCACGTATTCCTCATCATTCCGCTGTGCACGGGACACTGCAAATTCAACAAGCCCATCCATCATAATAATTGTTAAATTGTGGGTGAACATATCAGATGACACAGCGATTCTTCCAACAGCTCTTGTTTATTCACAGTCCAGGACAGAACTGAACTGAAGGGTTCAGTCAGCCTGCTTATATAGAGCTCCAGTACAACGTTACTGTAACAACTTTCTAAAACTATCCAATCACTGAATGTCACTTTCGATCCCTTATTTGCAAAACTATCTACAGTATCCCCCTGCTGGCCCAGGGTGAGAACTTCAGTACATAACAATAATAGTAATAATAATAATAATAAATAATGGCCCACCCTTCTGACTGGGTTGCCTCAGCCACTCTGGACAGCTTCCAACATGTAAAATAACAATCATTAAGCATTAAATATATATTTTTTTAAAAAAACCTCTCTTTACAGGACTGCTTCCGGATGTCTTCTAAAGGTTGTATCTCCTTGATCAGGGATTGCATAACTCCATCCCCTAAGAGGGACATTTCAGGGCCAAATCAGAAACTGTGCCAGCTTTTGTAAATCCGGGACTGTCCCTGGAAAACAGGGACAACTGGAAGGTCTGATACACACCACACATTTAAAGATCATGACTTCCCACAAAGAATCCTGGGAACTGTCCTTTGTTAAAGCTGCTGGGTGCTGTAGCTCTGTGGCCTACAATACAGTTCTCAGGATTCTTTGGGGGGAAGCATCGTGCGTTAAACATCTGGTGTGTGGTCAGCAATTGTTTCCAAGGGCTGGATGGGGGAAAGTATGGGAGCTCCCGTGTTGTGATCTGAGGAAACTTTTTTTTTTTTTTTAATTGCATGCTGTTCTTGGAAATAACTTCATGTGATCACAAAGCCCTCTTTCAAGAAATAATTCTGGCTGTGTTTTGAAAATGCACTAAATATATTGCACTTCCTAGTGTAATAAAAAAATTTAAGGTCTTGTATATATAATAAGTGTTCATAAATGTACCAAGCAAACACGTACATAAATATATAAACCACCTGTCTGAAGCAGCACAGGAAGATAGTCCTGAAACCATTTTGACTGCCAAACTCATCAAATGTTTCTCTGCAAGGAGAGAGGGGGTGAGAGAACTTTCCCATTGTCTCCGGAATTAAGTAATTACCATCTCAAAGGAATGGCCAGACTACCAGAAAAGGCAATCAGATAAGGCATTATCAGATAACCCGGCAGACAGGAAAAACAACAACATTCAAATTTCTGTTGTAGACCGCCTTTTCTGTGATGTAGGTATGATGTTTGTGGGGGGTGGTCTGGGGCTACACCCCTTCTGTGATGTATGTATGACGTATGGAGGGGTGGTCTTCAGCTGCAGGGCAGGGAATTTCAAAATGTACGGTATATATAAGGGTGGGCACACCTTTGTTCTGGGTCCTCCTCCGCTCTCCTGTTACAGGGTGGAGTGACTGAACCCTGTATGGAAACATCCACACTAAACTTTGAAAGCAATATTATACCGCTTTAAACTGCCGTGGCTTCTCCCAAACTATTTTAAAAGCTGAAACTTGTTTTTTTAAAAATAAATAAATAAATAAGGGTGCTTAAAAACCTGTGATAAGAAAAACTGCCACCTTCCCCAGTGCTTCTAATATTAGATAGTTCAGCACACTCAGGAATCAAACGTTTTCTGTCTCTTTTGTAGGGAATGTATATATATTTTTGTACATTCTGCAATGTCAATTTTTAGGAAGCCTCTATTTCCCCCGCCCTCAGAGATCAGACCCTCCAAGTGTCCCTATTTTCCAGGGACAGTCCTGAATTTACAGAAGTTGTCCTGGTTTCTGATTTGATCCTGGAATGTTCTGCTTTTCCTTAAAGTAAAAGTAAAGGACCCCCTGACAGTTAAGTCCAGTCGCAAATGACTCTGGGGTTGCAGCACTCATCTTGCTCTACTGGCCAAGGGAGCCAGCGTTTGTCGGCACACAGCGTTTTCAGGTTATGTGGCCAGCATGACTGAGCTGCTTCTGGTGAACCAGAACTGGAGCAGTACCTATTTATCTACTTGCACTTTGAGGTGCTTTCGAACTGCTAGGTTGGCAGGAGCAGGGACCGAGCAACGGGAGCTCACCCCATCGTGGGGATTCAAACCACCAACCTTCTGATCGGCAAGCCCTGGGCTCTGTGGTTTAACCCACAGTGCCACCCGAATCTCTCTTTTCCTTAGTATGCCCCTATTTTCATCAGATAAATGTTGGAGGGTATCATAGGTGCCAACTCCCTGGGGCCCAGGGCGCCAGAGCACCCACAAATTTCGATGCCAGGGCCATGCACACTACATGGCACCCACAATTGCGGCACCAAGTTGGCACTCCTGGAGCATACAGAATAGGACATTCCTGTGGCTTTTTTTTAGCCGGAACACACCGAAACTCAGTTCTGGCACCTCTCAGATTGGCACCATTGTCATTCTAAGAGAACAAGGGAGGCATTCACGGTGAGTTCTAGCACCTCTTTTTCTAGAAAAATAACACTTCAGCAGTAGTATTAGAACTACAATTGGGATTCACTGTTAAACTGCTCTGGAAATAGAGGGGAATGGGCATTTTCTAAAAACTCTCAACAGCCTTAACAATTCACATTTCCCAGGATACGTTGGTAAAAGCTATGGCTGTTTAAAGTGGTATAACACTGCTTTAACGGTATAGTGCTGATGGGACCTTATGTATCCATTAGGATGAAAGTCCCAAGCTGAGAGGGAAGTATGCAGGCATGGCCAACAGAATGCGAAAAGGCAGAGCATTTGTTGCCCAGTGTTGGAGGTGAGTGGCACACGCCACAGAACTGTTCTCATGATATTAGCGCAAAGCCTGTGCCTCCAGATCCCATTCCGTTCTGCATTGGATGCCTAACTTGCAGGGAGGCCCAGCAGACTTGAGGCATATGAGGGCTAGAAAAATGGAAGTCTTACCTTCCCAAATGGCATCCAGAGAGGAAAACAAACCGTGCACCTTAGACCAAGGTGCCAATAATCCCATGATGAAGGCCAGGAATACAATGATATTGCACTGCATGGTGGCTGCTTGATGTGAATGCTCAGTGCTGAGAGGAACAACTTTATATAGTGATGTAGAGCAAGATAGTCATCTGGACATCAAGCACAAGTTTTTAATAGGCAGGGACACTCTGAAGCACCTCTGCTTAGAGCAAGATAACCTCCTGTCCTTAAATGAGGACTGTTCCAAACCAGGAACATAGAGGAGCCATCAAGTTCTTCAGCATAACCTTGGCATAGCCAGAAAGAGATCTGTTCCCATAAGATGGTGATACAAACCCAACAGGTGTGACATGGAAGATTCAGAACGGATACAATTCTTCTTGCAGAACATAGTTGGCCACCAACTCAGGGTTCATTCTGACTTCCTTTTGTACTGCATTTCTAGCTTTAAAGCTCAGTGTTCAAGTTCCCCTCCCCCCTCCGCCCCCAGCACTTTCCCCTTGAAAGTTTGCTGTTTATCATTGAATCAGAGCAAACCGCAGAAAAGCCAAGTTGCCATTGGTTTTGATTTAGCATTAAAAAGTGGGCTTTCCTTGTGTTATGTACTGAGTTGAATAGGATCCAAAATGCAGCAGTCTGATTGGTCCTAGAACAATAGGATCCAAAATGCAGCAGTCTGATTGGTCCTAGAACAATAGGATTCAGAATGCAGCAGTCTGAGTGGTCCTAGAACAATGCAGCAGTATGATTGGTCTGCAGGAGCCACCCAATCCAGCTCCAGATGGAAGTGAATCCACAACCTGATTGCCCTACAGGAGAATTCTGGAATTAGCCAATCACGTGCAGCCCATTGTGTAAATAATGTATATAAAGCAGATACTTTGGGGAAACATTCATTCCTCATCACCACTATGAGCTGCATAAAGAGCATGAAATCCACTCTCGACTCTGAGTATATTTCACCTTGGTTAAAAAAAGAGAGAGAACATGCTCCCTTGGAACCAGCCTTGCCTAGCTCCTATTTTTGTCTGAGGGAGGGAGCCATCCACTAGCTACCCAGAAATTCTCCTCACAACCTACCTTTCCTCCCACCAACAACTGTGGGCATGAATATTGTGGGAATGTTCAGGGTAGCAGCAGTGGCGTAGCGTGGGTTGTCAGCACCCGGGGCAAGGCAAGTAATTTGCGCCCCCCTAACCCGTGGATTTGCGCCCCCTAACCCTACCCCTACCCCTAACCCCCAGATGTTGCGCCCGGTGCGGCCGGGCCCCCCTGCACCCCCCACGCTACGCCACTGGGTAGCAGGAGAGGATATGTATTGTTTATTAATATCCTTCCTAACTTGCACTGGCAAGTTCCTTTCCGTAGCAGAGCGCCTTCCCCTTTACCCAGCAGAAAACTAGTTGCAAACTCGAGTGAGTTTCTTAAGACAATACGTAATTCAATCTGGCTTGTTCAGATTGGAATGTGTTCTAATATTTTCCTGGTAAGACCCCTTGAATCCCTCCTAAAAGAATAAAGACGCCACAGTATTATTCATAAGCAACAAAAGAAAGTTTACTCCTCATGATCAGACAGAGCACTGTGTGATCCCTGAAGGCAGACTTTAGGTTTAAAGTTACAAATGTATAAAAATAGGTTTATGCCATAAGGGGGATGACCTGAGGGACTGCTTGGCTGGCAGCCAGCAGCTCATTCCAGGAAGTTTGCAGGGCGAAAGGAAGATGGAAAAGAGATTGGGAGGGGCAGCATTCCTTGGCCTTTGACCAGGTCTGGAAAGGTCATGCCCACCCACTAGTCACCAGGAAGAGGGCCTTCTCGGTAGTGGCGCCCACCCTGTGGAACACCTTCCCATTAGATGTCAAAGAAATAAACAACTATCTGACTTTTAGAAGACATCTGAAGGCAGCCCTGTTTAGGGAAGCTGTTAATATTTGATGAATTATGGTATTTTAATATTTTGCTGGAAGCTGCCCAGAGTGGCTGGGGAAACCCAGACAAATGGGTGGGGTATAAACAATTTATTATTATTATTATTATTATTATTATTATTATTATTATTACATTCCATCAACTGTTTAAAAGAGAGTTGAGGGAACTTTGGCCCTGAAGACACCATTGGGCCCCAGTTCCCATCAACCTCTGATAGCACAGCCAGGAAGGCTGTGGGGGGGCGGGGTTTGAGTACAGCTTAGTCATCCCTAGTTGAATGTGTGTTGCTTTCATTTCTAATTATTTTGTTGTTATTGTTTAGTCGTTTAGTCATGTCCGACTCTTCGTGACCCCATGGACCAGAGCACACCAGGCACTCCTGTCTTCCACTGCCTCCCGCAGTTTGGTCAAACTCATGTTAGTAGCTTCGAGAACACTGTCCAACCATCTCATCCTCTGACGTCTAATTATTTTACAAACATGTTTTTTTTAAAAAAAAGTGCAACATAAATACTGCAACAGCAGAAGATGAATTCAGTCGAACACCCTAGCAAAACAAGAAGGGCTTCTAAATGGATTTTCACTTCAAACATTGGATATTTTTAAAGGTTTATTAGTCCTCACCAAACTTTTTACACTCTTCAAGGAAGAAGAAGAAGAAGAAGAAGAGTTTGGATTTGATATCCCGCCTTTCACTCCCTTTAAGGAGTCTCAAAGCGGCTAACAATCTCCTTTCCCTTCCTCCCCCACAACAAACACTCTGTGAGGTGAGTGGGGCTGAGAGACTTCAGAGAAGTGTGACTGGCCCAAGGTCACCCAGCAGCTGCATGTGGAGGAGCGGAGACGCGAACCTGGTTCCCCAGATTACGAGACTACCGCTTTTAACCACTACACACACCAAGGCACTGGGTGAGAAAATTAAAGTTGTTTCCCATTGCCTCCGCAGCCACTGTAAATGAAGATCCTGCACATCTTGCTCTTAACATCACAGTAATAATTTCAATGGAAATAATTGCATTTTCCATATTCTGGACGAAGGGTGCATTTGCTAGGCATAGTTTCTGGGGGAAGGGTGGGAAGAGGATGAATGAGAAGATCCATAAAAGTTATCCATTCTTGTGAAACAGAAAGGAAAATGCCATTCCCCCAAATAATCATGGGAACTATACTTTCTAGGGGTATGAGGAATCATACCTGTATGGACCACTACAGAACACTTTTGTGTGAGGGAAGCCATGTGCTCTTGATGTGCTTTCAATGTTTGGTGTGTACAAAGCCATTCTTTCCAAAGGCTTTATGGAGGGGGTGGATAGAGGTGCTCCCATGTCATGATTTGGGAGCACAATAACTTCAATTTGTATTCTGAATGTTCTTATGTGATGCCAATAAAGGTTACTTGACTTGAATCACTTCAGTTGACTCTTTAGCACTCTTTCCAGAGACTTTCCTGCCTCTGTTTTGAAAGCACACTACAGAAACTCCACTTCCTGGCCTCTAGGAGGTGCTGCTTTTACCTTTAGGAAAGTTATAGAGAATTAAGGAAGAGTTACATTCCCTCTAACACCTCATATTGCTGCAAGTTGAAATGTCAAGATATGAATTTATGAAACTGAATTTGTAAATCAGAAACCAAATGGTGAATTCTGACAGGGTCAGTTGCTTTTTAAACGGAGGGGACTAGGGGTCTCTGACAACACTCAGCACCAGAGCAATCTACAGGTCCCATGCCAGAAAACTGTCATCATGATGGCGCTAGTCCAAACCTCCCAACCCAGTCCAATCTGCAGGGGATGTCTGGCAGCTTACAGACTTGAAGCCTATGAGGGCCAGAAGTTTTACTTGCTGAACAGGCAAAGAAATCCTGCTTCTTGGACAAAGGTGCCAATAATCCCACGATGAGGACAAGGAGTGCCGTGTTAATGCACTGCGTGGTGGCTGCTTGATGTGAATGCTCAGTGCTAAGAAGAGCCATGTTATATAGTATTCAACAGTGATATGGAGGGAGATAGTCATTTGGACATCAAACATTTGTTAATAGGCAGGGACATACTGAAATAGCTCTGCTTAGATCAAGGCAACCTCCTGCTCGTGAACAAGGACTATTCTGAACCAGGGACATGGAGGAGTTTGCTTGCATGGCCATCACTCTGTACACCAGCAGAGGGGAACCTCCAGTTGCCGGGCCAGATTAAGCTGAACAAGGTTTCCTAATGTAAAGCCTGCAAAACCATTTCCCTCCAACCAAATGCACTTGCCCCACACCTAATGTCCCATGTGACATCACATCAGGTGTGTGGCAGGTGAAGTCACAACTGCAAGGAAACCATTGGGAGCCTCAGTGTACATTCAGCAGGGCCATAGCTGTCAACTGTCCCTTATTTGGCGGGAAAGTCCCTTATCCCAGTGCCGTTTCCCGCTGCTGTCCCTTATTGATGATATCCCTTAAATTTCCTGGGTTTCAAAGGAAGCAGCTCCTCTCCCTCCCTCTCTGCTGGCCAGGGAGGAGGGAGGCTCCAACTGTGTTGCTTGGCTGCGTTGCTCACCCAATAAGGAGTCTAAGAACGACTGGGGGGTGGAGCTTGCATGCCTTGTGCCGATCAAATTGGCCGCGTTGCCTGGGGACTCGCTTTTGGTCAGTGCTTCCCAGCAGAGAGGTGACGGTGGTTTTCCTTGCTGCATCCCCTTTGCCGGGTTGCTGTGCTGTGGGAACCACTGCTTGAGGCTTCATTTGGCTGCTGGCAGGGCTTTCTGCCTTTGGCTTGGAGGGGCTCAGAAGTTGAACATACCTGTGCCCGGAAAATCCCTTATTTTGGCTGCTGATCCCTTATTCTTGAGGCTGCTGGTCCCTTATTTTCAAATCTGTAAGTTGACAGCTATGAGCAGGGCCCACTGGGATTGGCTGTACGAGCAAACTTTCAATCAGCAACTCTGTAGCTGATTTGCTCTCATGGCAAGGACCATGTGGAAATGCTTCCTTTTCCTGTGCTGTTTGAAATTCAGCCTCTCAAGGAGGAAAGAGCATTTCACCTGATGCCATGGTGATGTCAGATGATTGACAGGTGGGTCAAAGTGGCTCTTGTGGGCTTGAGGAAAGCAGAATCCTGCCCACTGGCCTGGGCCACTTCCCCACTCCTGGTGTATAGGTATATACAGCCAGAGCCAGCCCTATCATTAGGCAGAGTGAAGGGGCTGCCTGAGGCATATGTGACGTTAGGTGTGATGCAGGTAAAGATGGGGGTCCAGAGGAATGTTTGGGAGCCTGAAAATGGCTACTACTTGTCCCTTGTCTAGTGAGGTTTACTGCCAGCGCTGGTCAGCTGATCTGTGATGACAGCAAGGATCGCAAAGGAAAACCATTTTCAGGGACAAGGAAATAATTTGCTTGGCATCATGGTGATGTTGTATGATTGGCAGGTGGGTGCCCACACCTACCTGTCAAAGTGGTCCCCGGGGATTGGGGAAACATCTGGATCTGGCCTCCTGGCTAAATCCAATCCCTGATCTCTGTTGCCTGAGATGGAACAGGCAATGGTACCTACACCAAGGTCACATTATACTCAGGTTGTAAAGTAACTTGGCCAGGCTCAATATAATGAGGGAAAGTCATAGCCTAGAAGGTGAACGAAAGCATGTTTGGAGCCCCACACATGGTGTTCCATCAACACATGGTTTCCATAGATCCCCTCATAGCAGCTCTTCCCACTGAACTAATCTGGACTCACCTCTCTCTTTGGAGGCAGACAGATAATGTATGAATTGGAACACTCCATATTAGAGTAAAACCTCTTTATGATTGGGAGTTGCTACCCTTCTTCAAATAACCATCACTTCTTATTCTCCCCACATTCACAAAAGGGATATGCAGACCTGAAGACAACAACAACAGCACTCAAGAAACACAGCCCACAGGGTGCAGAAGAACCTGTGAGTTTATTGGCAAGAGCGTGAGAATTTTTGGCAAAGACTGGTACAGCAGGATGAGCCATCTGCCTATACATAAAGGCATAGCTGAGAAAAAGAATGCCTCCTGGTTTCCTCTGCTGCCTTTGTTCCACTGGATTCAATGAGATGTTAGTGGGTGTGAAAATAGAACAGGCTGAGCTCTGCACAAGGACTCAAGGTCAACCTGAAGAAAGAAGTGAGAGCACTATGAACAATTAAATGTGAAGGTGCAGCCGAGAACCAATTCCACCACAAGGAATGTTTTGGGGGTATTTTTAGTTTGTGGAGACATTGAGTTACAGGAAGCATGAGACAAGTTTATAACATCATGCATGGCAGAATCGGTTGACTGGTGCAGGTAGCAGATTGACCAGAGAACAGGAGATTGACAGAAATCCCCCACTGCTGCCTCTATATGCTCTAAAAAGAATAAAATGCATTGGTGGGGTAAAGAAAGAGTGTGTGGTTTGAGATTTGGGGTTATATGACTTCCAATCCATTGAATGTTCTCCCACAGTTTTACTGCATTTTCCTATCATCTTCCCTACTTCAAAAGGTATGGTGTTGTTGTTTTTTAAAGTTGGGGGAGATTTGTCAATTCTGCAAAACAATGACAGTCTAGAGCTGGCCCTTGATGGTGCCTCATGGATAACCTTGAGTGCATTTTTGGAAGGGATGCAACAGGGATGGTTCAGAGGTTCAGCCCCAAAAATGTAGAGGGCTGGTATGGCAACTGAACCACCAAATTGCCTTTGTATTAGTTAAAGCTGCATAAACAACATATATTTAAAGCACCTGGCCATCCCCGAACGAATCCTGGGAACTGTAATTTATTAAGGGCCCTTGTAATCAGAGCTCAGTGCAGGTTTGACTTCAGAACACAGGATAATTGTGGGAGAAGTCATGAGCTTTAAATGTGCAGCCTAAGTCAAAAAAGAAAAATTGCCACCCACTGGTCACCTCATTTCATAGTAAACAGCAAAAAACAAACCCATCTGAATGTTCAGAAACCCTGTGGTGGCCCATGCCAACTCTTGATTTGCTGATTAAGTGAGTGGGTGGGACCAATAACCAGGCAGCAAGCTCAGCCCAGAGGCTTCCTTTGCTGTCAGAGAACCAGTCCCTGGGTATTCCCACATTGAATTCCCATGCGTGGAGGAATACCAGCCCACAATGGTGCCCACCAGAGAGGGTGAGGGGACTTCTCCCTCTCCTATGAAATGAGGATATTGAATTAATGCAGTTGGAACACAATCATTGCATAAATGACATTCAGAGAATAATGGAAGTTCCTCTCTGGGAAACTTCTAAACATTTTCTGTGTCCTTACCATTGCCTGCACATGCCCAAAAGCATTCATATTGCTCATCGAAGTTATTTCTGTTCCCTGCACAGCCAGTGTAGTTGAACGGCTTGCAGGTTCTGCTCCTCTCATCGTAGTAAAAGCGACGAAAGGCACTGTGGCAGTGTCCCATGTCTAGGGGTTGTTCGCAGTAATCAAGCAGAAACTCTGATATTGCAGGGGCAGAGAAGGACAGAAACAAGGTTCATATTTATTACTTGGTTCTTTGAAGGAAGTAGAATTTTAAGGTGTCATACTTGTGGTCGCAACCAAGGGCACCAACTTGCCCCCATGTTGTGGGGCAGACCACTGGGCAGGGCTGTGTAGGTATCCCACCGCCACAATGCCGGCCCTCGTATACTGGGTGTTGGGGAGTGTGGAGTTGGGCCACCTCCTCCCTACGTTGATGGGGAGACGGAGGAGGAGTGGAGCCACAGGAGTTTGAGGGAGTTCAGCCCCCTCCTTGAAAAAAATGGCAGGGGTCTGAAGACCCCTCAGCCCCCACCACTTGGAACGCCTGGTTGCAACACCTGAGATTATCTCAGTGACAATTATGAAAACTCTGCCCTGGGATTCAACAGTCACATTGACAAAATGTGGACAACAGATGAAAGAGACCAGTTGGGACTCGTTACATTTACTTTCGTTAAAAAAAGAAGTTATAAATGCATTATAGCACTGTGAAAATTTATTGAAATTGGAACTCTATGAAATTTTCCATTGTCAGCTTTAAAATGGTCTCTTTTCATAGCATTTTCAGAGTGTTTTTTTTATAGCTGTGTAGATGCAGTCAAGGACTTAGATAGGATGAGATTATGGTTTCTGAGATTCCTTAAGGCATATTTAGCATACTATCACAGAAAATTTGGTGCAGCCTTTCATAGAAAGTAACAGCTTCGTAGTATAGATATGGCAAAGGAGACCTGAAAAAACAGACTGCAGAACTGAAGAAATGCAGTAGGAGTGGAAGGCAGATTTCATACAAAGGTCAGAAAGAGAATGCCATGGAGCCCTCCTTTACTCAGTTCTTACCTTTAAGTATGTCAGGATTTATCAGGTATTCAGGTATTTCTGTTATAAGGAGAAGGAGAACCATGTTAACCAAATGGCAGAGACTGGAGACCATTTTTATGCTGTAAGTTACAATCGCTACAGAGCAATCTAGAGCAACTCTAGTTAGGTTTCTGTTCTTGAAAAACACTATGCTAAGGACTTACTGCAGTTCAGTTTAGGATCCATTAATGATCGGTAGGCTGTCTTGTCCTTTCCCATGAATATACTCATAAATTAACATCCTCCCTTATCCATGTGCCAGTGGAGTTTAGGTGAAATGGAATCAGATTAGATACAGTAATTAGATGCACTGGTGTGGCAGGAGAGGATGGCAAGTGTGGTAGGAAAATTCAAGGACAATAAAAGATACTTGTTTATAATTACTGCATTTTTCCATGTATAATACTATATTTACCCCCAAATTTTTTAAGTTTAAAATTGGGGATCACCTTAAACACAGAACGTTGCAATTATTTACAGATATTTCTTATCAATAACAATTTTTGGTATGGCGCAAGCAAACCTTTATTTTGGAAGTGTGGCACAGAGCAATAAGTTTGAGAACCACTGTCCCAAGGGATACTCCCCCCTAAGGCTGCATCTACACAGTTATAAAAAAACACTGGGGGGGCGAGTTTCAAAGCTCACACTGGGAAATATCATCGAGTTCAGATTTCAGCTCTACAGCGACATCTGGTGTCTCAGTGTTTTAACGCAATCATAATGTGGTGTTTTTTTTACAAATGTAGCTGAGTCCCTAGTCTGATATGCCAGCACAGTTGAACTTCCATTCCTGATTATTGTACGTTTTGGCTACTGAACACTGAAAAGTAAATGCTTCTGTTTTCAAACATTTTTCAGAACCTGAACGTGCAATGTGGCTTCCACTGAGTGCAAGAAGCTCTTGCAAACAATGGGAAGCTGCGCCTCAGTTTTCGAACGTTTCGGAAGCCAAATGGGCTTCCAGAACAGATTACATTCGAGAACCAAGCTGCCACTGTACAGAACCCTTTGTTCAGCCATGCATTCAGGTGACTTTTGTCACTGTTCTCAAATGATAACATTAAAAAAACAAAATTCTGCACCCTTTCCCTTTTTTTCCTTAGTGCTATACAAGATTTTCTTTCACACTTTCACACAAGCCTGCACACTTTCCCTGCTCTAGCACCAAGTTTTCGCACTCTAGCGTCAAATGTTGCATTTCTTCTGACTTTTTTCAAATCAGCAATGCTTACTCCCTTAATACCAACGCTACCCCACTCCCCCCATGTTTATAGGGCAATATGCTGCTGTAGCGGAGCTGCAATGCCACTAGAGCATGCATAAAGTTAAGCAAAAAGTGCAAGTTCTTCGGGTTGATTGAAAAAAAGACAAAAAGTGGCTCATTCTTACCATACTTTTCACACTCCTCGTAGCATTCCCTGAAAGAATGGAAATTGTTCTCGTTGCTTCCACATCCACTAAATATGAACATGAAACATCTCTTCAACTTGACATTGTAATAATAGCGTAGCACACTAGATTGGCAATTTCCGAATGTAAATGGCCGCTTGCATTTTAGAGGTAGCTCTGGAGGAGGAGGAAACGGGGATGTGGAAAGCTCACACATATATAGTAGATGTAAACCCTGTTTCAAAGTCCTGCAGTTCAAACTGCTGAGATTATCTGTTCCAAGTGGGCAATGACAGGAACCCTGGAGTGGCATGCAGGAATGTCAGGTGTTGAAAAAGACCCCACCCATTTCCCAGCCCCTTTGTATCGGGGTGCCAACTTGAATAAAACATTGGGGGAAGCCAAGGTAAGTCCTGCCCTCTACTGGATTCCTACCAATCCAAATGGAAAGCTACACTGCATGAAAAGCTAAGAGGCTTGGGGTTTTCCCCACATGCCCTCGTAGCTGTAGGTTATGAGAAAGCTAGAGCAATAATACGCCAACGAATCTGGGATGTGGAACTGCAGTGCCACGTGAGTGAGATGAATAAACACCCGGCAACAAAAGGTAATGGGAGAGGATTTACCCCAGCAAATTATTTGTCAAAATTACAAATACCCAAATACAGACGGTCATTTACCCTCACTAGATTCAACGTGCTGCCATCTGCCTTATTGCAGGGCATATTCGAGGGTAAACCATATGTGAAATAAGTCTGCCCCTGCAGCTTGATAGAGGTAGAAAATGTCTCTCATGTCTTGTTACGCTGCCATTTCTACGGAGATATACACTCGGTATTTATTACTCCTGTTATACAAAAATCTCCAAATGTGGGTCCGAACTTCAATGTCTAAACCAAGAGGACAAGGTAGAGGACAAGGATCTAGAGATTACGCTAAGGGTGGCCAAATTCTGTGCAACTGCCATAAAACTTAGGGAACAAGATGTACTACCAAAATGATTAAGGTTTTAAATGACAATTTTAGGTTATATTTTAGTCATCAAGATTTAATATATATTTTTAACTGCCGCTATATCTGAATTGCCTCTGTTATACCCAAATGCAATTCAGTGTATTCCTGTTGTGTTTTATGATTTTCCTGATATTGTAAGTGAGCCGGAACTGGTCTGTGACCGTAATAATAAAGTCCTGCCCCACATAATCAAAAGACTTGGCACACAGAGACCATTTGAATGGAAATGCCCATCAATTTTGGGGGGCCTGGATCTCATGGTTTGCATATCCTATGTTCAGGATGTGTAAACCATGAAATGCCCTCGTAGGGTTGCCTTCTCTGCTCCCAAGTCCCACAAAGTGGCAGACTGAGGCAGTCCCTTCTCACCATCTTGCTGCTTATATCCTGTCTCTTTTGACTCTCATATTTAGAGGCATCTCCCCCACTCCATTTCTGAATCGCGCTGCAAGCAGCCAAAGGAACTCTTACCTTGTTTCCACCCAATTAGCCTGTGTACTTGAAGTGCTGTGAAAAGAACAAGGTGAAGAATCTTACCGTACAGCACATTTGATGTGAGTGTGAAACAGCTTAGATTTTTACGGGGAAATGTAAAACGGACCATTGGACAGCTGATACAATTAGCTAGAGATTAATTCAGGAACTGCTCTTTCCCATCCGGTTCTTAATTAAACATTGTACTATCTCAGGCACAGGCAAACTCGCCCCTCCAGATATTTTGGGACTACAACTCCCACCACCCCTATGCCTGTACTATCTCCATTAAACGTTACTGTACACTCTTTCCATCACCTTCCCAAAGTTGGGCAAGCATTAGGTAGGCTTTGGGAAGGATCTGGGAGGACTCTAGGACCCTGTCAGCAGAGCCCTCATGCCTCCTTTGCAAAGCAAGTTAGGCTTTGGGAAGGAGGTGGGGAGACGGCCTCACAGCTCAGTTCACCATGTGCCGGGAAACTGGTCACACTGCTCTAAAAACACCTCTGCTGATGGCACAGCCAATACTCCAAGAGGTAGGTGGGCTTCAGCTTCCCCATCCGTAATCTAAAGTGTGCTGCTTTCACTTCTAATTGTTTTATTTATTTAGAGATTACTGTAAGAACTAAGGGCAGGAATGCTTACATTCCCCCCCTTATTACAGGGTTAACACCTCCCTAGGCAGCTTACAAGAGTTTTGGGGTCCCCACTGAAGTTGAATTTGTGGGCCATGGGAGTCTGTAGGGGAAGGGCGTGGAAGAGTCACTACCGTATTTTTCGCTCTATAAGACGCACCAGACCATAAGACGCACCTAGTTTTTGGAGGAGGAAAACAAGAAAAATAATATTCTGAATCTCAGAAGCCAGAACAGCAAGAGGGATCACCTCTCGCTGTTCTGACTTCTGTGATAGCTGCACAGCCTGCATTCACTCCATAAGACGCACACACATTTCCCCTTACTTTTTAGGAGGGAAAAAGTGAGTCTTATAGAGCAAAAAATATGGTATATGTTGCTGGACAACAACTCCTATTAACATCTCTTTTTTTAAAAAAAGTGATGCAGCATAAGACCTCCAGCAGCAACACTCCCTAGAAACACAAGGGCAACTTATAAAAAGATTTTCACTTTGTTTTTAAGGTTTAGGGGAAAGGAGGGGGTATTAAAATTGTCCTTACCAGACGGGTGACACTCAAAAACACATTGGTATAAATCTAGGAAGTTGTTTCCATTGCCTCCGCAACCACTGTAAATGAATTCCCTGCACATTTTGCTCTTAACATCGTAGTAAAAATGCGTAAGGAAGGTCTTGCATTTTCCATAATCCGGAGTGAGTGTGCATTTTTTAGGTATAGTTCCTGGAGGAAGAGGAACAGCCACAGGTACCATATATGTTAGCTCATCTTATGAAGCACAGAAGATAATACCATTTGAAGACATTTGTTAACCCAACATCTGATATCTTCTCTACCAAGTAGCCAAAGATGGAGCCTACACATTGGGACCCAAGAGGCATACACATTAAAGAGCCCACTCTGGAGTCCAGTTGTAGAGTTCAGTGGTGGTTTTTCCCCATAGCCTTTAAGAAGACTGCAGCATTTAAGAATAATCAATTCAGTGAATGTCTGTGGGGCCACACTGACAACGAAGCTGCTGCACCCCCCCCCAGGCACTAAAGGCAGCAGATTCCCACATGGAATGTGTTAGTTGCTGTCAAATGCAGTACATCCATCATTCTCAAGTCAAATGTAGAATCAGCTGCGACTTTGAGCAAAGTTTGCTATTGTAATCCAAACTGAGATCATGAAATAATTTATATTTCCTGCCCCATGGGATGCTAGCCCAAGGGCTTTTTAGCCCTATTGATTTCATTTTCTTTTAGCGTTAAGAATGACTCTCCAAAAGCCAAAGAATGTGATACCTGCCACATGCTTTCAAACTGGAGCTGGAAATTTTCCTAGAAAGGGCACTATCAGCTCATGTGATGTTGCCTGTGTAGACACTATCTGTGTAAAGCAAATTGTGTTCTTCAAAGAATCCTGGGAATAGTTTGTTTTGGGTGCTGTGAATTGTAGCTCTCTGTGGGCACTGTAGGCCTTGGAGTCGGGGGGATCCACGTGCTTTAAATGTATGGTGTAGAGGCAGCCATTGCCTCCGGGGGGGGGCGGAATATGAGTTCTCCAATGTCATGAATTGGGGGCATTTTTAAAATTATTTTTGTAAAGCATTGTTTCCTGAGACATTTCTGGATTTGTTCAACAGGAACTGTGCTTCCTAATCTCTAGGAGATGTTGCTTTTACCTTTAAGAAGTTATAGACTATAAAGAAGGAAATGGTTTAAAATCCCAGTGAACACTTCCTATTACTGTAGATTTATGTGTCAAGAGACTTCCAAACTTGAATTTATAAAACTGGATATGTAACAAAGAATGGTACGCCTCCCATTATCACCAGTTACAGGGCAGACTCAAACTATTAGGTAAAGGTAAAGGTACCCCTGCCCGTACGGGCCAGTCTTGACAGACTCTGGGGTTGTGCGCCCATCTCACTTAAGAGGCCAGGGGCCAGCGCTGTCCGGAGACACTTCCGGGTCACGTGGCCAGCGTGACATCGCTGCTCTGGCCAGAACCAGAGCCAGAGCCAGAGCCGCACACGGAAACGCCGTTTACCTTCCCGCTGGTAAGCGGTCCCTATTTATCTACTTGTACCCGGAGGTGCTTTTGAACTGCTAGGTTGGCAGGCGCTGGGACCGAGCAGCGGGAGCGCACCCCGCCGCAGGGATTCGAACCGCTGACCTTTCGATCGGCAAGCCCTAGGCGCTGAGGCTTTAACCCACAGCGCCACCTGCATCCCTACTCAAACTATTATACCACTTTAAACATCCATGGCTTCCCCAAAGTACATTGGAAACTGTAAGTTTATTAGGGGTGATAAGACTTGTCAGGAGACCCCAAGTCCCCTCGCACAGCAACAATTCCCAAATTTGCCTGGGAAGAAGGCTTGTACATTGAGGAGAAGGGGGTCTCCGAACAACTCTCAGCCCATTGACCCAGTTACACTTCCAGGAATCTTTCGTACAAACCATGGCAGTTTAAAGGGGAATAATACTGCTTTAAAGGTAAAGCACAGATGGGACCCTATGTATTCATTAGGGTGAAAGTGTAGAGGCAAGGATACAGGCAGGCTGAACAAAAGGTGAAAAAGCAGAGCATTTCTCTGAGTCTCCCAGAGTCAATGGTGACTTACACATCCCAGAGAACTGTCGCCATGATGACGCCCAATGCCCAACCTGCCCAATCCCGTCCAATCTGCAGGGGATTCCTAACTTGCAGAGAGGCCTGGCATATTGCACACTTGATGCATAGAAGGGCCAGAAGGCTTACCTGCGGAATGGAAAAAACCCTGCACCTTAGAGCAAGGTGCCAATATCCGCATGATAATGACCAGGAGTGTAGTGCTATTGCACTGCATGTTGATGTGAATATTCAGTGCTGAGAGGAACCTCCTTATATAGTATTCAATAGTGATGTGGAGGGAGATAACCACCTGGACATTGAACACAATTTTTTAATAGGTAGGGACACTCTGAGGCACCTCTGCTCAGATCAAGGTAACCTCCTGCTTGCAAATGAGGACTGCTCTGAACTAGGGACATAGAGGAACTATCTATCAGGTCAATCAGCATAAACTTGGCATTGCCAGAAAGAGTTCTGTTTCCATTAGATGGTGATACAAACCCACTCTGCTGCCTCCTCCTTCTCTAGGCACCTGTACTTCCTGGCACCTGATGACAAACAACAAGGGATTGTTGGGGCAGGTAAAGTCATGCCTTCCGACATTGTTGGGTAGAATTCCTAAGGCGTTTTGGGTGCAGGCACTCTTTTGTCACCTTGCCCTGCAATGCTTCATGTGGATGCCCTGTGCGCTGGGCATGCGTGCCTGGTTGAATGCAGAAACAGTGGGGTTTTGTGTACTTGCCTCATTCATAGTCCACGTCACTAGTGGCAAGGATGAAGAACCCCAGTCCTTTTTGTGGGGACACAGGTGAGGCCTGACATTTTGCCCAAGAGCAGGAAGGGAGATGATACCTCCCTGAATTACTGCTTGGACTAATTTGATCTGCTTGACTGGTTCAGTTACTGTGGTGCCCCGCAAGACGAATGCCTCGCAAGACGCTAGATGAAAGGGTTTTCCGTTTTTTGAGGCGCTTCGCAAGACGAATTTCCCTATGGGATTGCGAGTCTTGCGAGTTTTTCCCCTTTCCCCCCTTTTTCTAAGCCGCTAAGCCGCTAATAGCCGCTTAGCCGCTAAGCCGCTAATAGCCGCTAAGCCGCTAATAGGGGTGCTTCGCAAGACGAAAAAACCGCAAGATGAAGAGACTCGCGGAACGAATTAATTTCATCTTGCAAGGCACCACTGTATTTGATTATGCAGATCCCCTGAGTTCTTATTGCTATATTTAAACAAATACAACCTTTTCCCATTACAGGGTGTGCTTTGAGTTTGCTTTGAGGGTGTGATGGCAAATGGTGTATTGGCATTTCAATGTGCAGAGAGGACAGATTAACTGCTTGTGTGATCTGCTTCTTCAGGGAGTGAAACCCAGTTGGGACGATGGTCCTGGGACCTTTGTCAAGGGGCAATGCTGAAGTCCCCTTCTTTACTTGAGTCTTTCCTTAGGCAGACTAAGGCCTTATCCACACTTCTTTCCCAGCTGCTTTCCTCTGGAGGAAACCACTCTTTAGCACTCAATAGGAGCAAACAGCGGGTGGTGCTGTGGGTTAAACCACAGAGCTAGGGCTTGCCGATCAGAAGGTCAGTGGTTTGAATCCCCGCGATGGGGTGAGCTCCCATTGTTCAGTCCCAGCTCCTGCCAACCTAGCAGTTCGAAAGCATGTCAAAGTGCAAGTAGATAAATAGGTACGCTGTGGCAGGAAGGTAAACGGCGTTTCCGTGTACTGCTCTGGTTCGCCAGAAGCAGCTTAGTCATGCTGGCCACATGACCCGGAAGCTGTACGCCGGCTCCCTTGGCCAATAAAACGAGATGAGTGCCGCAACCCCAGAGTTGTCTACGACTGGACCTAATGGTCAGGGGTCCCTTTATCTTTACCTAGGAGCAAACAGCAATTCAGGGTTTCTCCGGATTGACTTTTGCTCCAATTTAGCAGTAAAGAGAGGGTTTTCTCAGGGATAGGAGCAGAGCAAAGGGAAAACGGCTCAGACCCATTCTTTCTAGGCACAAGAGAAGCAGAAGTGTGGATGAGCCTTTAGCAAAACACTAATATATATGGAAACAGTTCTCAGTTTTACTACAGCGAAGTGATTTCTCTTTCCCTGAGAATATTTCTTGGCAAAGTTGACTTATGGTGGAGAAATCTTGGGACAGCTAGTCAATGGTAAGCTAGTCAATGGTAAGTCAATGGTAAGCTATTCAAAACAAAATTCTCAAAATACTACTTGTTTTATCCACCTCTGTTCTGGAGCTTTCCCTGTGAAAACCTGCTCTTTAAAGCTCAGTCAGAGCAAATGTCAATTCACGGAAAGCCCAAATTAATGTTTGCTCCAATGCAGCACTAAAGAACAGGTTTTCAGGGGGAAAGCTCAGAGCAATTTACACATACCAAAAACCCCTGCTTAGGTACATAGCTTTTAAACACTGACCTTTGCCTGGAAAGAGCAAGGCAAAAATTAAGTGTGGATGATCCCTGGGACTATGCCAGTCCAGTTTTATAATTTTATGGCTTTGCTTATGTACTATTTTGAACTACTTAATATGGAGAATTTTGGAATTCTTGGGGGCGGTTTTATGGAGCAGCTACAATCATATAGGGAGACTACTTGGTTAGCAAATTGTTAGTTTTTGAAATAATTCCCCAGGTTCTTACAAAGTGGACCCTAGATCAGATTCGAAGATATATAAGGAATTAGCTGGGAGATTTCTATCCCCAACAAAGCCCACACATACTGTGCTATCAACTCATAGTTTCCATCAATCCCCTCCTAGCAGCTCTTTTCATTTAACTAATCTGGACACACCTCTCACATTGGAGGCAGATAGATGGTGTATTCCTCTGAACTCCATATTAAGGTAAAACCTCTTTTTGACTGGCAGTTGCTACCCTGCTTCAAATAATCTTGCCCTGGTTTAAACGTTCATCGCTTCTTATTCTCCCCACATTCACACTAAGAATGTGTGGATTTTAAGACATTTGGGATGGTGATGATGATAATGATAATGATAATGATAATATTCAAGAAACAGAGCCTGCAGGATGAAGAAGAAGAACAGGTGAGTTTATTGACAAGCATGCAAGAATGAAGCCTTTAGATGAAGGCATAGTTTTTTGGGAATGCGCATCCTGGCTTCCTCTGGTGCCGTTGTTCCATAGGACCCAATCAGATGGTAATGAATCTGAAAATAGAAGAGGCAAAGCCCTGCACAAAGACTCAATGTGAACTTGAAGAAAGAAGAGGTAAAGGTAAAGGTAAAGGGACGCCTGACCATTAGGTCCAGTCGTGGCTGACTCTGGGGTTGTGGCATTCATCTCGCTTTACTGGCCGAGGGAGCCGGCGTACAGCTTCCAGGTCATGTGGCCAGCATGACTAAGCAGCACACAGAAACACTGTTTACCTGTGCTTTCGAACTGCTAGGTTGGCAGGGACCGAGCAACGGGAGCTCACCCCGTCGCAGGGATTCGAACCGCTGACCTTCCGATCGGCAAGTCCTAGGCTCTGTGGTTTAACCCACAGCGCCACCCGCGTCCCAAAGAAGAGGTAGGTAGGAACAATTAAATCAATCAATCAATTCCTTTATTTAACCGATAGAGATAAAACACAATACAGAATTATAAACTAAAACATCATAGGGGTACATAAATTAGGTAGGACCACAGTACTAAACCTCTCACAGATAACCCACATCAAAGCATTCAGTTACATGTTTCCGACACTTGAGTGCCAGGAAAAGGAATTTAGCCACTGACAAAGTTGTTTTCCCAGAAGACTTATTTAGCAGATATGCTGTCTGCTTTCCTCTTTGTCGGGGACTGAGCTGGGGTAAGTATGGAGTTATAAGATACTGTCTTAAATTGTTGTAGAAGGGACAGCTCAGTAAAATATGCTCTGTGGATTCTACCTCACCCAACGCACAATGGCATAATCTCTGGTCATATGGGACTCCTCCATATCTTCCCTTCAGAACCGCCAAGTCAAGAACATTCAGCCTAGCCGCAGTAAATAGTCTGCGGTATTCCACGTAGTGGATATCCGTCAGGTAGCGAGCTGGAGCAGCCCGATACATCTGCTCCCCCAGAAACAACCCAGGTTTCACACGGGCTATGTCCTCCTGTCTGGCAATATCCCTTAATCTTTGGGCGATCACCGCCTTTGCGTGGCTATACGTCATGGACTCTATATAAAGGGAGGACAACCCGCACTTCTGCACTTCCTCCACTATCTCCCCTTCCCATGGAGATTTAAAGTTATCCCTCAGAATCAAGGGGGCCAAACCCACCGGTCTGAAACAGAGCTTGAGCCATAGCCATAACTTCGCTTTCAGGGCCACATACCTAAAGGCTTGACAACCGGTTTCCAATCTCATGATCGCACCTGCCACGGAGGGGGGGATCCTGAGTATGGCCCTGAGGAATTGGGTTTGGATAGATTCCAATTTTTCAGAGTCCCTACGTGAGCCCAAGGCAATGCCCACCAGCAGAAGAGGGAGGACTTTCATTTTAAAGAGTCGCAAGGCAACTTTCACAGTTTGTGCCTGTTTCTTGGAGTACAGGGTTCTAATCACCAAGGCTGCTTTCGATGCATTTGAGGCTATGTATTCTCTGTGCGCCAAGAAGGACCTATTTGATCTTACAACCTGACCCAGGTATTTGAAGCAACTGACCTGCTCTAAAGGAATACCATTAATTGACCATAAATTAGGTTTCAGTCGAGCAGCAAAGACCATTATTTTGGTCTTGGCATAATTTAGTTAAATGTGGCGGTGCAGCTGAGACCTATTTCCACCAAGATGAAACTATACTTTGGGAGGCCGTTTAGCTTGCGGGGATGCTGAGTCAGGGGGTGCACGATACAAGTTTATAAAATTAGGCATGGTGGAAAGAAAAGGGGGCGGATGTCACATACACAAGCCACCCACTATTTCTCCTCCTACTTCTCTAATTCAAGGCAGGGGGTGGGGGAGCAAAACGAGATTATAGAAAAGGACTCACTGTTGCTTGCTTGCTGACTCTCCCTCTAGCAAGGTCAGATATCAGATGCTAAACGAAAGAAAGGAAAAGTTCCTTAAGGTCAGGAAATACTCTCTGTTGCTCCCCTGCTTGTCTTTGAGGAGATTTGTCATTCAGCAACACAGCTCTGAGCACGCTCACAACCAATGAGGTACAGCCACAAACACACAGAGGGATGCTGTGGCAACTGAACCACCAAATCACCTTTGGATTAATTAAAGCTACGTCATATATTTAAAGCATAAGGCTTCCTCTAATGAATCCTGGGGACTGTAGTTTATTAAGGGCCCTTGGAAATTAGAGCTCTCTGAGGGTTCACCCTTCACTACCCAGGAATTTTGGGTGGAGGTGGGGAGTCATGATGTATAGCATGTGCACAGCATAAGTCAAAAAATAAAGACTGCCACCCTATGGTCATCTCACTTCAAAGAAGAAGAAGAAGAAGAAATCTGAATGTTCACGCAACCTCAATTAAGTGTATTTGCTCCTCAATTAAGGCCATAGATTTACAGGTACATGTATGCAGCTACTTGAAATTTCTAGCTAGCATAACCACTCAAGACTGTAATAATAATATAATAATAATAATTTATTATTTATACCCCGCCCATCTGGCTGAGTTTCCCCAGCCACTATGGGCAGCTTCCAATCAAGTGTTAAAAACAATACAGCATTAAATATTAAAAACTTCCCTAAACAGGGCTGCCTTCAGATGTCTTTTAAAGATAAGATAGCTACTTATTTCCTTCACATCTGAAGGGAGGGCGTTCCACAGGGCGGGCGCCACTACCGAGAAGGCCCTCTGTCTGGTTCCCTGTAACCTCACTTCTCACGAGGAAACCGCCAGAAGGCCATCGGAGCTGGATCTCAGTGTCCGGGCTGAACGATGAGGGTAGAGACACTCCTTCAGGTATACAGGACCTTGTGTGGAATGCACTGATATGAGTGCCACGGATCACTATGGAATTGTACATTACCAACGTGTGACATGCCTTGGCACATCACCAGGTCATTCTACTAATCTTTGTGGGGAGATGGGTGGCGCTATGGTCTAAACCACTGAGCCTCTTGGGCTTGCTGATTGGAGAGCTGGTGGTTCGAGCCCACATGATGGGGTGCACTCCCATTGCTCTGTCTCAGCTTATGCCAACCTAGCAGTTTGAAAGCATGCCAGCGCAAGGAGATAAATAGATACTACTGCAGCAGGAACGTAAATGGCATTTCCATGTGCTCTGGCACTCATCACAGTCTTCCATGCACCAGAAGCGGTTTAGTCATGCTGGCCATGTTACCCAGAAAGCTGTCGGTGGGCAAAGGCCAGCTCCCTCAGCCTGAAAAGTGAGAT
The DNA here is from genome assembly GCF_951804945.1 of Podarcis cretensis. Classification (NCBI taxonomy): domain Eukaryota; kingdom Metazoa; phylum Chordata; class Lepidosauria; order Squamata; family Lacertidae; genus Podarcis; species Podarcis cretensis. Next base: position 32,169,767 of record NC_137185.1, on the reverse strand, counting down.
GAGCACCGTACCCCATAGTCACCTATGACTGGAGTTAACCGTTCAGGGGTCCTTTACCTTTTTACTAATTTTCAGAAACTTTTCAAAAATTGATTATTCATTACAATTCTGGGCAGACAGATTCTTTTGTCATATTGGCCAAGAGGAACAGTGCTCATCTAGCTTTCTGATGAAATAGTAAAGGTAAAGGGACTCCTGACCGTTAGGTCCAGTCGCGGACGACTCTGGGGTTGTGGCACTCATCTCGCTTTATTGGCCGAGGGAGCCAGTGTACAGCTTCCGGGTCATGTGGCCAGCATAACTAAGCCACTTCTGGCAAACCAGAGCAGTGCACGGAAACGTTGTTTACCTTCCCACCGGAGTGGTACCTATTTATCTACTTGCACTTTGATGTGCTTTCGAACTGCTAGGTTGGCAGGAACAGGGACCAAGCAACGGGAGCTCAGCCTGTTATGGAGACTTGAACCACCGATCTGATCAGCAAGCCCTAGGCTCTGTGGTTTAACCCACAGTGCCACCCACGTCCCTAGTAGCTGAAACAGTAGGTGAAAGAGTAGCTTGCAGCAAAAAGATACCATCTTTCTTGCAACTGCCAACCATTTTGTGGGTTGTTGTTGTTGCTTTTCCTTCCTCCACCACCAGATCCTTTGACATTTTTTCAATAAAATGCATCAAACAGAATGCACCTTTCGCTACCTTAATCCACAACTCAAAGGCTATTCCAAGAAACAGAGCTTCTCCCTCTCCTATGAAATGAGGGTGTTGAATTGATGCAGTTGGAACACAATCCTTGCATAAATAACATTCAGAGAATAATGAAAGTTCTAAGTTCTAAACATTTCTGTGCCCTTACCATCGGCTGCACATGCCCAAAGGCATTCATTTTCTGTCTCAAAGTTATTCCTGTTCCCTGCACAGCCACCGTAGTTGAACGGCTTACAGGTCCTGCTACTGTAATCGTAGTAAAAGCGAGGTAAGTCCTTGTTGCAGCCTCCCACGTCTAGGGGTTGGTCACAATAATCACGCAGAAAGTCTGATATTGCAGGGGGGAGAGAAGGACAAAAACAAGGTTCACATCTGTTACTTCATTTCTTGAAGAAAACAGAATTTGAAGGTTTCGTGCTTGTGGTTGCAACACCTGAGATGATCTCGGTGACAATTAGGAGAACTCTGCCCTGGGATCCAACAGCCACGTTGACAAGAGTGGGAAAAGCACAGATGAAAGAGACCAGTTGGACTTAAGTAAGATGGGGTTATGCCTTCTGAGATGCCTCTAGGTAGATTTAGCATACTATCACAGAAAACGTACCAACAGCCTTTGATTTGGTGCAGCCAAGCTTCATAGAAAGAGACAGATCAGGATGTGAAATGAGTGTCTTGGGTTTCCTGCCTGTCCTTAATGCATTCTGAGGCAGTGTGGAGAGTGCGCCGGTGCCTCACATCCCACCCTCTTTCCTTCAGGGACCCCCTTTCCCCTTCCATGCCCACCTTCTATGGTATAAGTAAGGGGAGTCTTGCTTGCTATGGCAGATGAGGAAGTATGGTGGGCAAGGAGATCAGTAAAAGGACATAGCAATAGCAATAGGGGCAGTAGGCTGCATACTCATACACGGCTTCAGATACTCTTCCACTGTCAATAAATAGGCCCTTGAACCTAATAGGAGAGAGGGAAGTAGGGAGTGTCCTAAGCTTCTTGGGCTGAGAGACCAATATGTAGTTTGGAGAAGAAAAAAGTGAAAACTTTTGGCTGAGAACTTTGAATTCAGAACTGAATGACACATGCAGAAGACAACTGTCCTCTTGGGACATTATCTTGTCCCTCCCCAATCCATAAGTTGTGTGGCGAGTTCCTACCCTCCCCCAGTGGAAATAAAGACACATGACACAATTAAGTAAGGTTAATGGGAGCAATTGGAGGCGGCAAAAGAGGGAGATCCCTGTGTTAAATTGGGCAGGCCACACACCCCGAGCCAGCTGATTGGCTGTCCAGGGGATGACGCGGCCGGGGATTCCCTCAATCACGCAGAGCCTGAGAGCTGAGAATTGTAGTCCCAAAACAGCTGGAGGGCCGAGTTTGGCCATCACTGGCTTAGGGGCTGCAACGGATGCTTCTGGCCAGATCCCATGATGTATTGGGAGGAAACAAGCCCTTGGATCCTGGTGAAAACTGCTAAGAAGTAAAGACACAGTAAAGGAGGCCTTAAGCAACAGGCTGCATCAGAACTAAAGAAAGCCAGCAGGAGTGGAAGGCAAAATGCATATGAGAGTCAGAAGGAAAATGCTATGGAATTTTTACCTTTACTTGGCCCTTACCTTCAAGCTTGTCAGGATTTATCAGATGTTCGGGTGTTTCTGTTATAAGGAGAAGGAGAACCATGAGAGACCTTTTTCAGGCTGCAATTGCTCCTGAGCAATCTAGACTAACTCTTCACCCCAATTGTTTCTCCATTTGATCCTTTTGCATGGCTCTGTATGTTTTGTCGTATTTTATGCAATGCAACTTGCCATTGTTTTTATTGATTGTAACTTAGTCGTTCTTTGCCATCTAGTTTGTTGTTTCTTTAGCTTGTAAATTGCCTTGTGTTTAGTGATGCAGAAACATAATATACAAATTAGAAGTGAAATGAAATGAATGTTAGTATCCTGGAGCTCAGCTTGGGACCCATAAGGTTGCCTTGCCCTTTCCCATTAATATCCATGTGCCAGTGGTGGAGCAGAATCAGATTAGATACAGTACCTGGCACATAGTCTGATATGTTTCAGATGCCAGTACAAAACCCTTTGTTCAGCCAGGTGTTCAGGTGTCTTTTGTCAGTTTTCAAATTAGAACATTAAAAAACAACAACAACTTTTCTTTTCTTAATGCTAGACTCAATTTTTTCCCCTCTGAAGCCAGCACTTTTTTTCTGCTCTAGCATCAAGCTTCCCCACTCTTGCATCAAACGCTGCATCTCTGCTGATTTTCTAAATCAGAGAACTAATTTCCCCAACGTGCTAACCTCTTAATACCAAAGCTCTCCCCCCCCCCCCCCCCGGCATGTCTATAGGGCAATATGATGCTGTAGTGGAGCTGCAATGCCACTAGAGCAGGCTTCCTCAAACTCGGCCCTCCAGATGTTTTGAGACTACAACTCCCATCATGCCAAGCTAACAGAACCAGTGGTCAGGGATGATGGGGATTGTAGTCCCAAAACATCTGGAGGGCCGAGTTTGGCCACCACTGCTTTAGATATTTGTGGGCTAAGGCTTTATGCACTAATGCAGGTTTCCTCAACCTCAGCCCTCCAGATGTTTTGAGACTACAATTTCCATCACCCTTGACCACTGGTCCTGCTAGCTAGGGATCATGGGAGTTGTAAGCCAAAAACATCTGTAGGGCCGAGATTGAGGAAGCTTGCACTAGAGCATGCATAAAGTTGAGCAAAAAGTGCAAGTTCTTCGGGTTGATTGGGAAAAAAGATTAAAAGTGCTCATTCTTACCATACTTTTCACACTCCTCGTAGCATTCCCTGAAAGAATCAAAATTGTTCCCGTTGCTTCCACATCCACTATATATGAACACGAAACATCTCTTTCTCCCAGCATCGTAATAATAGTGTCGCTTACTTGCTTTGCAGTCTCCTAATATTAATGGCTGTTTGCATTTCGGAGGTGGGCCTGGAGGAGAAAAGCAGTATGTGGAAAGCTCACACATACTGCATTAGCCTGAATATAAGCCTCACTTTTTTCCCGACCGTGAAAAGTTAAAGTGCGGCTTAAATTCATGACCTTACAAAAACTGGCTTTTACTATATCGCTGTGGAAAGAAGATATACGGTAAAACAGAACGGGTGTGAGTGCCTATATATAGGCAGCGGCTTATATTCGGGTTTTGTCTTTTTTACTCCCCCGCCCCTGACTTTTAAAGGTGCTGCTTATATATTCGGACCAATACAGTATATAAGCTCATCTATGACTTGCCGATCAGAAGGTCGGCGGTTCGAATCCCCGTGACAGGGTGAGCTCCTGTTGTTTGGTCCGTGCTCCCACCAACCTAGCAGTTCAAAAGCACGTCAAAGTGCAAATAGATAAATAGGTAAAGGTAAACGGCGTTTCCGTGCACTGCTCTGGTTCACCAGAAGCGGCTTAGTCATGCTGGTCACATGACCCGGAAGCTGTACGCCGGCTCCCTCGGCCAATAAAGCGAGATGAGCGCCGCAACCCCAGAGTCAGCCACGACTGGACCTAATGGTCAGGGGTCCCCTTACCTTTTACCATAGTAGATGTAAATCCTATTTCAAAGCCCTGCATCTATGATTCAAACTGCTGAGATTATCTCTTCCAAGTGGGCAATGACAGGAACCCTGGAGTGGTATGCAGTAGTGTCAGGTGTTGAAGAAGACCCCTCCAACAGAAGTAATTTCAATTAAAAGGATAAATATGGAAGGGAAATGGCCGACGTATAGAGATCTGCTCCCTAGTCCCACAGAATAAAGTAGCAGGCTGAAGCAGTCACTGCTCATCATCTTGCAGCTAATGACCTGTCTTTGACTGGCTTGCCTATCATATTGACAGGCTCCCCCACCCACCCACCTCCAACTCAATTTTTGAATCACACGGCAGACAACCATAACAACTCTTACCTTGTATATCTGTTGTTGACCTGAACGTTAGAAGTGCTATGAAAAGGGCAAGAAGACAAATCTTACACGTTTGATGTGAGTGTGAAACCACATTAATACAGAAGGCAACTTTTCAACAGATTTTTGCTTCAAACATTTGGTTGTTTTAAAGGTGTAAGGAAAGGGGGGGGGAATTAATTGTCCTTACCAAACTGTTGACACTTCAAAACACATTGGTAATAATATTCGAAGTTGTTTCCATTGCCTCCGCAACCACTGTAAATGAATTTCCTACACATGCTGCTCTTGACATCATAGTAAAAATGTGGAAGGGATAAACTGCATTTTCCATACTTTGGAGTGAGTGCGCATTTTCTAGGCATAATTTCTGGAGGAAGGACGAGAAGAGGAAATGTCACAAGTACAATATATGTCATCTCATCCTTTGAAACACAGGACATAATACCATTTGAAGACATTTGTGAACCTTACACCTGATATCATCTCTACCAAAGATGCAAGCTCCACAATGAGACCCTACAAAGAGTCCCATGGTGGTTTCATAAGAAAACTGGATCCATGTGCTTTTTATATCTGGTGTGGAGGGAGTCATTGTTTGCAATAGCACAGTAAAAATACATAAATGGGTCCTTACAGAGAGGCCTGGCATACTGCACACTTAATGCATTTAAGGACCAGAATTCTTACCTTCTGAACGGGGAAAGAAATACTGTGCCTTAGCGCAAGGTGCCAATAATCCCATGATGAGGACTAGGAATGCTGTGTTATTGCACTTCATGGTGGCTGCTGGATGTGAATGCTCAGTGCTGAGAGGAGCCACTTTATATAGTATTCAATAGTGATGTGGAGGGGGATAATCATTTGAGCACTAAATACAATTTTCTAATAGGTAGGGACACACTGAAGCACCTCTGCTTCGATCAAGGAAACGTCCTGTTCTTGAATGAGGACTGTTCTGAAATAGGCACATGGAGGAACTATCAGGTCAAGCAGAAATAACCTTGGCAAAGCCAGAAAGAGTTCTATAGATGGTGATACAAACCCACTCTGCTGCCTCCTCCTTCTCTAGGCATCTGTACAGACTGATACCTGATGACAGACAACAGTGAAAGTCATACTCTCCAGCATTCTTGGGACCCAAATCAGGGCGCTTCTTTTTTTGGCTGAGCTTTCTCACACACATGAGATTGCAAAACTTGTGGCTTTCATTCCGGTGCCCTACTGCCACCCAGCTGACTCGTGCCAGGCTGAGCATCTTTTGGTCCAGCATTCTGTCTTGAGGACTCGTTCCAGAGTGCTGGACCAAAACTCAAGGCATTCCATGATCCAATCAGAAGCCAGGATTGGCTTCTGTGATTCCAAGATTAAAACAGGACAGTTGAGGCATATGGGTGAGGTCATCCCTGCAAATAAACCATTGGGATCCTCAGTATGCACTCCTGGTTGTTCCCAGGGCCACTGCGAAAAAAGGCCACAGTGAAAAAAGATTTTTCAGGGTCCCCAGTAAGGGCAGACTGGCGAGAAACAGGATTTGTATTTATGTTCAAAAAATAAAATAATATGCCCTGCCTGGTATACAAATGAAACATGGACTAGGAAATCCACAAATAATTAACGACATTACCGAGAAAGACAAAAACATATGTAACATAGTCAGCCCCTGGGCTGTGTGATCAGCTGCTTCAAAAACCTCACAAATGTCCTGTACTCAACACAAGAAAACTAGCCAGGTGAGCTATTCTGGAACCATCTTGTACTTAAGGAAGGGATGTGGGTGGGAAAAGGAACAGAGTACAATTGGTTTATCCACAGCAAAGCACAATCCAACCCCACTGGCTATTATTGGGGTACTGGGAGATCTCTCAGGCTGTATTTCAAGAGGAGTGGCTGGCAAAACAGGACCGGTTTCTACAGGTTTGAACTTCTCTTGTTAACTCTCTGCGTACTCTATGGCAGGATCTTGGATTCTGCTTGCTTCTAAGAGCGTGTGGGTAAGCAAGAGCCATATTCATTCCACACCTTCCACCAGCACTTGCTACGGTTTTGGAATTGTTCCACAGATTAGGGCAATTACACTGTGTGAAATAGTCCCAGTTAAAAATAAGAAGCTTTTTCCAGTGACAAGCTGTATTTCCCAGAATAGCTTGCAATTCATGACACAATAATGATTTCGATTATGATGAATTTCCCCATCACAAGTCTGTATCTGGGTGAACGTTGAATTAATACAGCCTACCCCAGCCTAGCAGGGACGCAGGTGGCGCTGTGGGTTAAAGCCTCAGCACCTAGGACTTGCCGATCGAAAGGTCGGCGGTTCGAATCCCTCCGGCGGGGTGCGCTCCCGCTGCTCGGTCCCAGCGCCTGCCAACCTAGCAGTTCGAAAGCACCTCCGGGTGCAAGTAGATAAATAGGGACCGCTTACCAGCGGGAAGGTAAACGGCGTTCCGTGTGCGGCTCTGGCTCGCCAGAGCAGCGATGTCACGCTGGCCACGTGACCCGGAAGTGTCTCCGGACAGCGCTGGCCCCTGGCCTCTTAAGTGAGATGGGCGCACAACCCCAGAGTCTGTCAAGACTGGCCTGTACGGGCAGGGGTACCTTTACCTTACCTTTTACCCCAGCCTAGCAGACATTTTGAAGTGCAGCTTTCATCTCCCCTGACCAGTGGGAGTTGTAGTCCAACAACATTTGGAGGTCAGCAGCTTATAGAAATGGCACTTAACTTTTGCCTGGCACCTTTCCTGTCTGTGTTTGAGGGATGTTTTGTTTCGGGGGGTTTTCCTGGTTTTTTGTTTTGTTTTCTTTGCCTTGCTGCCCTAATATATATTTTTGTTCAAGTGTTTTTGTTTCCGTTTATAGACCATGCAAGACGCAACATGATAGAGTTGTATAAAATTATGCTTGACACAGAGAAGATGGACTGAGAAAAGTTTTCTCCCTTTCTCATAACACTGTAACAGCAGAAGTTGTGGGCATCCAACAAAGCCTCTTTACTGCAGTGGCTAGAAATTCAGCTTTAATTTATTGCTTAGAAAAACTGTCACGGTCTGGGTCACCAGCATTTTGAATGTATTATAAACATGTAACACCAGATGGCACTGGAGAACAAAAAATAAAATTCTTTGTGATTTTCCATAGCGGTTTTTTTGTTTTGTTTTGTTTTGTTATAACCATTTAATTTCTGACTTATTTATAGCAGGTTTTCCCCTGTGTGTAGATCTACCCTGTGATTTTGGGTTAGGCATAGAATATCTACCTACCTACCTACCTATATATCTATCTATCTATCTATTAGCATATGACTGACATTAAAGTTTAGAAGAAGAAACTCGTATATTCCATGTATATGGCACAGGAGGCACCTTCGTCAAAGATGCAATCCATCCTATGAAAGAGTGAAAGGAGGCCTGTCTCTTCTAAGCTGATGCCTACTGCAAGCTAGCATTTCATGCTGTCAAAGTCTCCTTTTTTAATTAATGTTAATTAATCATTCATTTTTATTCAGTTTAAAAAGTCTAATCATTGAAAGGATGAAACCCTACAACTTTTTAGAAGGCTAATTTGTTGGCGTGGTTTCTGCCAATGCCCTTAAACTAGTACCAGGGTAGATTCTGAAAGCTCTGAAGACTAGATATTCAGAACTGGAAAAAAGGCCCTTTCTGCTTGGGAGTTGCTGTCCTATTTTAAAAGACTCTCCCTCATTCTCCCCACTTTTGCCCCAGGGGTGCATGGACTTTCTAAAATGAAGACATCAATAATAATAGTAGTAACAGTAGTGGTAGTAGTAATAATGCCCAACAAATAGAGCCCACAGGATCTGGAATAACAGGTGAATTTATTGGCAAGCAAGAAAGACATTCCAGCAGACTGATACAGCAGGATAAAAGGCATACATCTTTAGAAGAAGCTGTGGGGTGAAAGGCTTCCTGGCTTGCTCTGGTGCCTTTATTCCGCAGGAGCAAATGATATGTTAATGAGTCTGAATACAGTTCTGCACAAGGATTCAATGTTAACCTGAAGGAAGAAGCAAAATGTAGGGACAATCAAATTTAAAGGTGAGAGATGCCACTATGAGGAAATGTTTCTTTGAGGGCTTTAGGCAGGAAGCTCATGATCCAAGTTTATAAAATAATGTAAAGTGTGGTGAAACTAGGCAGAGAGAAATTTTTCTTGCTTTCACAAAACTAGAAAAACCAATGAGGCTGAATGGTGGGAGATTCAGGAACAGACAAGAGGAATGACTGCTCCCCACTTAAAACGGGGGGCGGCCTTTGCATGGACGCGTGCAGCCCCTAGATCTGGAGCGGCTCCAACAGCATAGGCTTGGCTTTGCCTTCCCTCAGGTGGGATACCTGAAGGTCTCCGCCTACCTCAGTCAGTTGTCCAATCCCACCTGGGGGAAGCGTTGCCAAGGAGACCAGGCCAGGTAGGGGAGGGATTACCTGCCCACACAATAGAGGGAGGATCTTATCTGGGAATCCTCACTTGGCTCAGTTAAACTATGGAATTCATTACCCCAGGGGCTGATGATGGCCACCAGCTTATAGAACAATCCAAACTATAGAGATCTGCCTTGTTTATTAGCTTTTTTGTTGTTGTTTAGTCGTGTTTGACTCTTCATGCCTCTGGCGTGCTCTGGTTTATCGGCTACATTGGCCTAAAAACTATTGCACTAAAACTTAGGCAGCTATGGCTGGCAGAAAGCCCCCATACCTGTTGGAGGACAGAAGCACACATCCACTGTATCTACAACAACATCGCTGATATAACCCAAACCACACACACTGTTCATGTACTATGCAGGAAGCTTCTGCCGGGTTTGGAAAGGAAGGCACAGTGCTCTGACAGGTCCAAGGACCCTTGCTCCACCGTCCCAAAGCCTGCCCAGCTTCGGGAAGGAGGCAGAAGGGCTCCAGCTTCCTGTCAGCGGCCTGACACCTTCTTCCCAAAGCCCAGGAAGCTTCTGCTCAGCTTCCGGAGGTATGATGTTCACACATGCGATGTTGCAACATCACGCACGGAATGTCACCCTCCCCATAGCCTTTGCAATCTGGAGCCTCTGGCCCTAACTGTTACCTTATGAAAAATTTCACCTCACGCCACTGTTTTCCACGTTTTAATTCTGCAGAAGCTGTGGGTTCCATACAAGCCAAAGGATAACAGTGTTTATCTAGACTTCAGGTGAAAAGGTAGTTTGCAGCAAAGATACCACCTCTCCAGTAACCATCTGCCATTTTGGGAGGTGCAAGGTATTGTTTGTTTGTTTGTTTGTTTGTTTTAAAAAGGCTCTCCACATTCCATTCTCCACTTCTGTCTTCTCCAGCATCAGAGTGCATCTGCTTCTACCTCAACCCATAACTCAAAGACTATCACCAGCAACAAGGCTTCCCCCTCTCCCATGAAGTAAGTATGTTTATTGTACTACTGCAGTTGGAACAAGATCACTGCATAAACCATGTCAAGAGGTTCCTTAGGTTCTCTGGAAAAGTTGTAAAATTTCTGTATCCTTACCAGGGCCTCCACACTCCCGATGGCATTCTGCTTCATTCATAAAGTTATTTCTATTGCCATTGCAGCCACCAAATTGGAAAGGTATACACTTCTTGGTTTTGGCATCATAGTAAAAGCGAGGAAAGTTTTCATTGCATGGCCCTTTGTCTAATGGCTGTTGGCATGTGGGAAGCAAAGAGTCTGGAATTTCAGAAGGGAGAGAAGGACAAAGACACCTATTATTTCATTGTTTGAACGACAAAGGAAAACAAAGTCTGAAGGGGTCATGTTTGTGATCGCCACTCTTAAGATGATCTCAGTGACAATAATGACACTTCTGCCTTGAGATCCAGCAGTCATACTGATGGAGAGGTAAAATCATATACCAAAGGAGACTGGCTGAAACTAGCTAGGTACGACTATGATTTATGTAGTTCCATAAGGCAGATTTAGCATGGTACTACGTCTACTGCCATTGGATAGACAGTTGAGTAGAGGAGCACAGCTGAGGCTGGAATGCTACTCTCCTCCTCTGTCATCCCTACAAGAATTGCTTGAACTCCTGATTTCTGCTAGGCTGCGGTAGCTCCTGCTTAGCCCAGTGGGTCTAATGGTGGTAGACTTGGTGCTTATGGGCAGATGCTACTGTGTCTTGTGAGGACTCAAGCCTTACTATCCTGGGAACAAGGTGGAAAGTCCCAAGTGATTTAGAAACATTAGAAAAGGACTTTAAAAAGGAGACTGCAATACTGAAGAAAGCCAGCACAAGGTACAGTGAATATGAGGGTCAGACGTGAAATGCCATGAGGCTCTTACTTAGACTCAATCCTTACCTGGATTCATTTCAGGGTTTCTCGAATCTTGAGGTCTTCCTGTTATAATAAATAAGGACAAGGAGTGCAATGTTACTATATGGCAGGGGTGAGAAACCTTTTTCTATCTGAAAGTTGCAACCCCTCATGGCAACCTTACATGGCCTGCATGCTAGTGGTGGCAGGTTAGGACCAGGAGCTGCTTTTTTTTTTTTAATTGATTTTTTAGCATATCAGTTCCAACAATCATTTAATATAACTTCTTATCTTATACAATATTTTAGACTTCCGCCAACAACCTCTGAAGATCTTCCGTTCTTTATCACTTGTTCTGCATTTCTTAATTTCTCTATTACTTTTAATTGTCCTTAACTAATAATTCTTTTCAAAGTCTTTCTTGCAATATTTCACAAAACCATCCTTGCAGAACTTCTTGCAGTCCTACTAGAGTAATCTGTTTATTACAATTGCTTTTCAAATAGTCCAAATATTTACTCCAGTCCTCTAAGAATCTCTGATCCTGCAGGTTTCGAATCCTTCCTGTTAATTTATCTAATTCTGCATAGTCCATTAATTTCATTTGCCATTCTTCTTTTGTCGGAGCTGCTCTTAGCTGCCCAATGCTTATTCAAGAACAGAATAGCCACTTGCAGCTAAGGACTTACAGGAGCTCAGCTTAAGACCCAAGGCCGCCTTGTCTTTTCGCATGAATCAGCCTATAAATTAACATCCTTCCTTCTCCATATGCCATCAGAGATTAAGTGAAAGGCAATCAGATTGGATACAGTAATGCTCTCACTCAACTATGCTGTCCCAAGGAATGCTCACCTGGCACCATGCCTGATGATCTCCCCTTTCAAAGTGTTACTTATTCAGAGGCTGTGTTAACTCATGTAATCCCAATAGGAAAGAGTTGTAAACACCAGAAACCTACCAACCATGCAGCACATTTTCTGGACTCTTTCCACCACCCCTTTGACAGTTGTGTACGTTTCCGACTCTAGCATCAAAGGCTGAATTTCTTTTGACTTTTTAAAAAGCAGCAGCAGCAGAACCCCTTCCCGAAAAGGATTCCTACACTCTCATTACCCCTCTCATGTTTAAAGGGCAATGTTATGTACTAAGCTTGGATCCTAGAACAACAGGCAAGTAGGATCCTAGAATGCAACAACTGATTGGCCTGCAGGAAAAGACCAATCAGGCTCCAGGAGCGAAGCAGACTCAGCCAATCAGATGAGACTCATTGTGTAAATAATGTATATAAAAGCCTGAGGGTTTTTTTTTTGGGGGGGGGGGCAATTCAATCACTGTTTTACAAGCTGCAATAAAGAGCATGAAATCACTACAAGACTCTGAGTATATTTCAGGCAAGATTTCAGGTACTGGAGCTAAAATACCCTTAATGAGTGGATAATGTTAAAAGAAAGGTGCAAGTTGTTTTGGTTGCCTGAAATTACCATAAAAACTTATTTCTACTTACCCAATGGTTCGCACATCTGAGAACACTTCCAGTAAGACTGAAAATTGTTCTCATTGCCTCCGCAGCCACGATAAACAAATGGCAAACATCTCTTGATCCTGACATCATAATAATAACGCGTAATTTTCTCTCTGCACCATCCTACACGTTTCCTCTTTTTGCATTTCTGAGGTGGGTCTGGAGGGGGAAAGGAGGAGTGGAAAGCTCATATAATCTCTTATTCTGCAACATATTGTTTAAAATGTTGGGTGCCACCCCCGCTTTCTGCAAGACTCCGGGGGCTTACAGGGTCTGTGTTCCTTTGTAGAATTGAGACACGACAGAGAATGTTGTAGCTTTAAGAAATATGGTTTATTCAACTCTTTACACCTACGGTCTGCATGGAGGGAGTTACAGCATGGTCATTTCAAGAGGGGCTTGTCCCCCACAGCAGTGCAGCCAGCCTTTAGCCAGCCTGTCCAAGATGGATCCCAGTCTCTCTTCTCCCTTCTTCTCAGAATACCCTGCTAAAAACTCTCTCTTCCTGTCATCTCACACTGAAGCACCACTCCCATGTAAAGACACGTTAATTATTTCTTTTAATTGGGGGGGGGGCATGTTGTGGGCCAAGCCACTGCAAGCACCTTGTCCAGATCCTAAGGCCTCGTCAACTAATACAAATCCCATATTATCAGGTAAGTTGTGTCAGACACCTTACCTGCTCCATAATAATGGTAGCATAGCAAATGAGACTGAAATTATTATTATTATTATTATTATTATTATTATTATTATTATTCCCTACTGCCCTTTATCTGAGAATCACAGGGCAGTTTACAATATAAAAACACAAAAATATGTACCATAGTAACAGACAAAAACAATACCACCACATAGTTTAAAAGGCTATAGATTTTTTTAATAAGGCAAAGGCCTGGAAGAAGAGGGATGTTTCTATCCAAAAAGCACCTGGCAAACTTGTCATTGAAAGCCTTTGATGGTTCCAACATTCTGTTCCCATCATCAAATGTCAACAGTTTCCTCACTACATGAAAAAGCTCCACTGGCCAGCTGCTTGAGGATGGAATGAGGGAGCAAAGTAAACATGATTTGTTTCCTTCATCACAATGCAGCAGGCACAACTATGCACTCTTGTTTCCTGCAACTTCACTTCTTGCAATGAGGGAACCACCAGAAGGTCCTCGGCACTGGACCTCAGTGTCTGGGCTGAACAATGGGGGGTGGAGACGCTCCTTCAGGTACACAGGGTCCAAGGCGGTTTAGGGCTTTAAAGGTCAGCACCAACACTTTGAATTGTGCTCGGAAACATAGCGAGAGCCAATGTAGGTCTTTCAGGACTGGTGTTATATAGACTTGGAGGCCGCTCCCAGTCACCAGTCTAGTTGCCTCATTCTGGATTACTTGTAGTTTCCAAGTCACTTTCAAAGGTTGCCCCACAAAGAGTGCATTGCAGTAGTCTAAGTGGGAGATAACCAGAGCATGTACCACTCCAGTGACACAGTGCACAGGCAGGTAGGGTCTCAGCCAGCATACCAGATGGAGCTGGCAGACAGTCGCCTTGGATGCAGAATTCACCTGTGCCTCCATGGACAGCTGTGAGTCTAAAATGACTCCCAGGCTGCACACCTGGTCCTTCAGGGGCACAGTTACCCCATTCAGGACCAAGGAGTTCGCTACACACGCACACCCTCTACCCCGCTCCAAACAGTACAGATTTGGAGAATAGGATATTATTTAAACTTAACAAAAAAGGGTTATCTGCAATCATTATTCTAACTGTGTTGGGCACTTTTTAAAATGGGGGTCAGTGTGCAACCTCCCCAATGCAGTGAAGGCCAACTTAACTTGACTATGAACTAGAAGCAGTATTCAGCTTCGTTCCCTTTTGTTGAGCCACACAACTTCCAGTGTTGAACACCAAGATCCTTACTGTGTGAACCAAGGCCTACTCACCAAGCCTCACAGAACTGGTTGGCAAGCTGAGGGGGTCCCTGCCCATTATCTTGGTGCTTAAGTTATAGCACAGGCCTGCCTGTTGCGACTGTCTTACCTCTCATATTTGCAGGCATTCTCCCTGTACTAATCATGCACCTCACTGAGGAAGACAGAACAGACTAGAATAGGAACTCTTACCTTGTCTCCACCTCATATCAATTCCCATACTTGACCAGGACACAAGGAGTTCTACAAAAAGGACAAGGGGAAGATTGTTACAGTATGGTATGTTTGATGTGAATGAGTGTCCAGTACTGTCAAAACCACTTTTATATTAGAGTTCTATAGGAAAACAAAAGGGGGTATTTCAGCAACTTAGCAATTAGCTAGACACTCAGGAGCTGTTCTTAATCTAAGTTACCATTCTTTTCTTGAATAAACTTCAGGCTATTTTAACTGAGCCTTATTGGAGCCTTAGAAGAAATCAGCCTCATCTTGACATAGCCAAAAAAAAAAAGTAAGGCTTTCCAATAGGTTACCGATCAAAGGATTGGTGTAATATGCTCAAACTGTTTTGTCCTGGTTAGCAACCTTGTAACGACACACACGACATAACAGGCTGTACGTAACAGTATAACTTCTATTTCAAAAAACAATTCAACGTATCATGTCACAATATGCAATTCCATAGGCCAATTTACCCTATGAGCGGAACACATACTGAGAGATTAAAGTCCAGTTTATTTAAATTATTAAATTAAATAAAATCTACCATTTCTATCAAAAAATGAACTGGGGGAGAAGTTTGGTTGTGATCAATCAATAGTTCCTGAATCTGTGACTTAACAACATCTAAAGAAACATTGGTATATAGGGAAGAGACAGCCCACGTAGCCACAATACTATGTTGGGTAACAGTCATGTTCTCAATAAGGGTTATAATGTGTTTAGTATCCTGAATATAGGACGGAGTTTCTTTAGTAAAGGGATGTAAAAAAGAATCAATAAAATGTGAACAATTTTCCAAAAGGAAACCTGAAGCTGAGACGATAGGTCTCCCAGGTGGTGGTAACCTATTTTTATGTATTTTTGGAAGGGTGTGAAATATTGGTACTCTGGCATGTTCAGGACATAAAAATTCTGCCAGTGGTATGTCTACGTAGCCCAAAGATACAGCTTCATTTAAAATTGTCTGAAGTTTGTTCTTCACCGATATGGTGGGATCACCAGATAAGGGCGAGTAGAAATTAGAATTATTCAGTTGTTTCTCTGCTTCTTTAATGTGATCAATCTTGTTCATTAAGACAATAGCTCCACCCTTATCTGCTGGTGTTATAATTATATTCTTGTCTGCAGCGAGTTTGCTCAGGATCACTGAGTCCTCCTTGCTTAGATTATATTGCATGTGTCCCTTCTTCTTTTCTTTACTATTTAAATCACGATGTACCAAATGTTGAAATGTTGTAATTAGGTGATTGTGGGAGACTGGGCTGAAGGTAGATTTGCACTGAACTTGAAACGTTCAGGTATCCATGGCCTGTTACCAAAAAAACCCCCTTAATTTAATCTGCCGAATCAATTTAAATCAATCAATCCTTGTTTGGAAAGCAGAGTACTTGGGTGTAGATACAGAACCTAAACCTATATTCAACACGCGGAGTTCATCTGGAGTAAGTTTTCTTTGGGATAAATTAACTACTAAAGAAGTACTATTGCTGTCTGTGCTTACTTCCTCTTGTTTGGGTGCCTAATGCACTGTTTGGAAAAAGAATGCTAAGTGAGACCGGATCTGAGTCTAAGCTCCCTATCTTCATCTGTACCACTGCTACTGGATAAACTATCATAATCTGTAGGCATGGTAAAACGATGCTGCTTGTCGGACCTATTGGATAGTCTGTTGACTTGTCCAGATGGGCTAAGCCATAAATAAACCCTACCTGTAGCGTAATCTTTGAGATCTCTACTGATTTTCTTTTTCTTAAAATTAGATAATTCATTGGAGAAACTCTAGAATTCTCAAAAGAATAGACTGTATCTCCTGATCAATCCGCTGGACTTTAATCTCTCAGTATACAGTATGTTCCGCTTATATGATAAGTAGGTCTATGGAATTACTGTATTTTTTGCTCTATAAGACTCACTTTTTCCCTCCTAAAAAG
Source organism: Podarcis cretensis (assembly GCF_951804945.1). NCBI lineage: Eukaryota > Metazoa > Chordata > Lepidosauria > Squamata > Lacertidae > Podarcis > Podarcis cretensis. The sequence goes on along the minus strand of NC_137185.1, from coordinate 32,153,272 downwards.
TAAGGGGAAATGTGTGTGCGTCTTATGGAGCGAATGCAGGCTGCACAGCTATCCCAGAAGCCAGAACAGCAAGAGGGATTGCTGCTTTCATTGTGCAGCGATCCCTCTTGCTGTTCTGGCTTCTGAGATTCAGAATATATATTTTTCTTGTTTTCCTCCTCCAAAAACTAAGTGTGTCTTGTGGTCTGGTGCGTCTTATAGAGCAAAAAATACGGTACATATTGTGATATGATATGCTGAATTGCTTTTTTGAAATAGAAGTTATACTGTTACATGCAGCCTGTTACATCATGTGTGTCATTACTAGTATTGTATTTACGTAACAAAAGGTTCAGCGGTGCTTTGTATCTGGTTAGCAACCTGGCTGCTGAATTCTGCACCAGCTGGAGTTTCTGAAGTGTCTTCAGAGGCAGTCTTGCGTAAAACACATTGTAGTACTCTAACCTAGAGGCTACCAGAGCACTGATGACAGAAGTTAGGCTGTCCCTGTCCAAACAGGGGCACAGCTGGCCCACCAGCCAAACCTGATTGAAGGCATTTTGCACCACCAAGGTCACCTGAGCCTCAAGCGACAGAGAGAGTGTACGGTAATCAAGAGCAAGCAGCCTCCCATCCATCTAGTCTAGGGAACTACTTAAGAATAGTGCCTCAGCCTTATCTGGATTTCATCTCAGTTTGTTGGCTCTCTTTGAGTTCATTACCAAGGCAAGACAATGATCCAGCAGATGTAAAGGAGAAGTAGAGCTGTGTGTCATCAGCATATTGCGTGGCTATTCCCGCCCCCTCCTACAGCTGGAGTAAATAAAGACACCGGACACCAGAATTTAGGTTAATGTGCGAAAAATGGCCACAACTTTATTGATTACAGGTAAGAGTGGTATTGGCTTAGGCATTGGCCCTAACAGACTATCTGGTCTAACCGGGAAGGGTTAAACACCAGCAGGGGGAGCCCCTGAGATACTCATCCCTAGGCGCTCCCCGAGGGGTTACCACTCAGGAGCGCGCTTTAGGCCCTAGCCTCCGTAGGTTTTGGACGAGGCGACGCCCCTCGGAGTCCTTTAATGAACTACCCTTCAAGAATTGGGGGAGGTGATGGCGTTCCTCCCCCCGATCTCATTTGCATAACAATACCCCTGCCAATGCCTAACCGCCAATACCAAGGAGTTGTGACGTTTGCTACGAGGTAGGTGGAAAACCAAGTGGCTTCAAAATTCCAGCCAATTAGCCAAATGGAAAAACTCCTACCAGGCCCCTTGCGGCGACCAGCCGAAGCCCATAGCAACGTCCAAATGCGAAACCTAAAGGGCGGGTGGGTGGGAAACCGCAGCTGCTGTAAAGGAGGAAAAGGGGCGAGCCAGGGCTGCCCCGACCTTAAGTGCCCCAAGGACGGCCCGCCCCTGCCGCCAGCCGATTGGCTGACACTGCAGGAGATAAATAATAATGGGAATCCCTGGGTCCCGCAGGGCTGGCGCCAGCCCCGCGAGAGTGTAGGCGGGGTCGTGAGCCCTTCAACACCCCCCCTCCTAAATTCGGGAGTGGCTTTACTGACAACATACTTCAAAACTCTGGATGACCCCACTCAGGGGTTTAATGTAGATGTTCAACAGTATGGGGGATGACATTGAACCCATGGGGCTGAAGAGCATTCTCTGAGCATCACCCTCTGGAAGCAACCATTCAGGTAGAACCGGAACAACTGTAAAGCAGCGCCACTCTAACTCAGACAGCTGCTCCAGAAGCATAAAAACTCTAGCAGCAGAGAGCATAATCAGTATAAGAGATTCTCAAACAATAAGATATTTGAAACAGATTTTCACTTCAAACATTTGGGAATTTAAAAGGCTTAGGAAAATAGAGGGGGGTGGGAAATATTTGCCCTTACCAAACCTTTCACACTCGTAAATGCAATCAAAGAGATTTGCAAAGTTATTTCTGTTGCCTCCGCAGCCACCGTAAATGAACGTCTTGCACATGCTGTTCTTAAAATCGTAGTAATAATTTTCAAGATCTAATTTGCACCGTCCAGGTCTTGGAGGGAGTCTACATTTTCTAGGCATAGTTTCTGGGTGGGGGAGAGATGGGAAGATATCATATATTGCATCTCATTTCATTTCATCTTTTGAAACATAGAAGAAAACAAAGTTGTTACATTTGTAAATCAAACGTCTAATACTATCTGATACTATCTCTGCCTAGTAGCTACAGATGGAACCTCCACAATGGGACCCAATGATCTTTTTTTTTATAATAATATTTATTAAATTTTATATAACCAATAAAAAACATACATAATAACATAATATTTTCCATTATCCACATTTCATTCTCAACTTTGGACTTCCTCACATCTCTTGTTCCTGCTTTCTAAACATAAATTTTACCAGCAAATTATTAACTTGATGTAATTCATATAATATAATTTTTCCAATATTTAATGTCTCAAATTTTGGGGTTTAACATACTCTTATTGAAGCTTAATCATAAAATATTACTTATCCCAGATTTATCTTTTCATCTTCCAATTGAATTTAAATTTATATTCTTTATAACTAGTTTGTTGAAGCCATGTTTTTGCTAATCTTACATCTTTCTTAACAGTCATACAATTTACAATGTTTTTGTAAATAGTCCTTGAATTTCTTCCAGTCTTCCTCCACCAGTTCTTCTCCCAGGTCTCGGATTCTGCCCGTCATCTCCGCCAGTTCCATATAGTCTATCAGTTGCATCTGCCATTCTTCCAGTGTGGGTAATTCTTGAGTTTTCCAGCTTTTAGCAATGAGTATCCTTGCTGCTGTTGTAGCGTACATAAAAAAGGTTCTATCCTTCTTTTGCACACTCTGACCAACAATGCCCAAGAGAAAGGCCTCTGGTTTCTTAAGGAAGGTATACTTAAATACCTTTTTCAGTTCATTATAAATCATTTCCCAGAAAACCTTCACTCTAGGGCAAGTCCACCAGAGGTGAAAGAATGTTCCTTCAGCTTCTTTACACTTCCAACATTTATTATCAGACACATGGTATATCTTTGCAAGCTTGACTGGGGTCATGTACCACCTGTATATCATTTTCATAATATTTTCTTTCAAGGCATTACATGCCGTAAATCTCAAACCTGTGGTCCATAACTTTTCCCAGTCAGCAAACATGATGTTGTACCCTATGTCCTGTGCCCATTTTATCATGGCTGATTTGACTGTTTCATCCTGTGTATTCCATTTTAACAGCAAATTATACATTCTTGAAAGTATCTTAGAGCTGGGTTCTAACAGTTCAGTTTCTAACTTTGATTTTTCCACCTGGAATCCTACCTTTTTATCCAACTTAAAAACTTCTTTAATCTGAGCATAATGTAGCCAATCTCGCACTTTATCTTTTACTTTGTCCATACTCTGCAACCTCCAGTTATCTCCATCTTTTTCTATTATTTCCCAATATTTCGGCCATTTGGCCTCCATATTGAGTTTTTTCACAGCCTTAGCCTCCATTGGTGATAACCACCTTGGGGTCTTGTTTTCCAATAAGTCTTTATATTTCAGCCAGACATTAAATACTGCTTTTCTGACAACATGGTTCTTGAAATTCTTATGTATTTTAGCCTTGTCATACCACAGATATGCATGCCACCCAAACACATTGTTGAATCCTTCCAAATCTAAAACATCAGTGTTCTCAAGAAGTAGCCAGTCTTTCAACCAGCAGAAAGCTGCTGATTCATAATACAACTTTAGGTCTGGCAGGGCAAATCCCCCTCTTTCTTTAACATCAGTTAATATCTTAAACTTAATTCTGGGCTTTTTGCCCTGCCAGACAAATCTTGAAATATCTCTCTGCCACCTCCCAAAACACTCCATTTTGTCCACAATCTGCAAAGTTGAAACAAAAATAACATTTTTGGCAATACATTCATCTTAATTGCAGCAATACGTCCTGTCAAAGAAAGTTTCAGTCTTGACCAAGCATCTAAATCCCTTTTAATTTCAGACCAACATTTTTCATAATTGTCTTTAAATAAGTTCCTGTTCTTCGCTGTTATATTTACCCCTAGGTATCTCACTTTTTTAACCACATTTAATTCTGTCTCTTTCTGAAACCTTTCTGATTCTGAAGAAGTCAATTTTTTTTCCAAAACCTTAGTTTTTTGCTTATTAAGTTTAAATCCCGCCACTCGACCAAACTAATAAATCAGTTGTAATACCCTTTTAGTACTGGGCTCTGGCTCCTGTAGGGTCAAAACTAGGTCATCTGCAAATGCTTTCAATTTGTATTGTTTCGCTCCGACCTGGGTACCTTCCACCCGCCGGTCTCTTCTGATCATATTCAAGAGCACTTCTAGGACCGATATAAATAACAAAGGGGATATAGGGCAACCTTGTCGTATTCCTTTTTCAATTCTAAACTCTTCTGTCACCACATTGTTGACTATCAGTTTTGCCTTTTGCTCTGAATAAATTGCCTCTATCCCATTATAAAACCCCCGCCCCACTCCCATTCCTTCCAAATTTTTCTTCATAAACTTCCAGGAGATATTATCAAAGGCCTTCTCCGCGTCTATAAATATCAAAACTGCTTTTGTATTAATGTTTGTTTGCAGGAGTTCCAAAATATCAATAATGTTCCTTGTGTTTGCAAACAAATGTCTACCTGGGAGAAAGCCTGCCTGGTCCTTGTGAATTACTTCATTTAAGACTTTTTTAAATCTACTTGCTAAAATGTCTGCAAATATTTTGTAATCCACATTTAGGAGGGAGATGGGGCGGTAATTCTTAAGTTGTGTTTTTTCAGTTTCTAGTTTAGGTATCAATGTGATGAAAGCTTCTTTCCACGACTCCGGTGCCTTCTTCCCCTCCATAATTTCATTGCAAACCTCCATTAATGGATGTATCAAATAGTCTTTCAATGTCTTATAATATTTGGAGGTAAGCCCATCTGGCCCTGGAGACTTGCCCAATTGCATGTTCTGAATGGCCTCCTCAATCTCTAATTGTGTTATTTTATAATTCAGGATTGTTCTTTTCCGGAGAGTCAACTTTGGTAAACCATTCTTCTTTAGAAACTGTTCTATCTCTGATTCATTTTGCGGCCCTTGAGTATATAGTTGTTTAAAATATCTCTGGAAGGACTTTCTGATTTCCACTGGGTTCTGAATATTTCTTCCCTCAATTTCTAAATTTGTTACTGTGTTCAGCTTTTGTCTCTTTTTCAGCTGCCATGCTAGCAGCTTTCCACATTTATTTGCCGATTCAAAGGATCTTTGTTTCATTAACTTAACTTTCCATTCCACTTCCTGGTTTATCAGTTTTGAATATTGTGCTTGATAATGTTTGATTTCTCTTAATATCTCCTTTGATTTCGGTCTCGATCTTAACTTCTTCTCGCCTTCTTTAATTTTCTCCAAGATCTTATCTTTCTTATCATTCTGTACTTTTTTCTTGATAGTATTCTGTTGTATCAGAAACCCCCTCATGACCGCCTTACTTGCGTCCCATACAGTTCTTTTTTCCACCGTAGTATTCAGGTTTATCTCGAAATAGTCCTTCAAGGCTTTTTGGGCCTTTTTAATAATGTCCTGATCTCTAAACAAGTTGTCATTCATCCTCCATCTAAAGGAGCCGGTTGGAGTTAATCTCATATCCATCTTCACCGCATTATGGTCGGAGCAAGTCTTTGGGCAGATTTCCACTTTTTTTATCTTGGGTGCCAGGCCTCTGGTTATCCAAATTTGGTCAATTCTTGTCCATGTCAGTTGGGCTTCAGAAAAGAATGTTCCTTCTCTTCCTAGAGGGTTCTTTGTTCTCCAAATGTCAATCAAGTCCATGTTGTCAGTCATGTCAAAGAATGTTTTCGGTAGTCTGCCGTCTTTTGTCACGTTTTGGCTATGTGACTTATCCATGTTGGTTGATACCACTCCATTCAAATCTCCCATCATGATGATGTTATCATAGTCCAGATAGTCCAGCATGATCTCGTGCAGCTTCTTGTAGAATTCCGATTTTCCCTCATTTGGCGCATAAATTCCTAATAGCAAAAACTTTTCTCCTTGGGTCTGAATCTCTATTGCCAAAATTCGTCCTTGTTCATCTTTAAATAAAAATTTTGGTGACAGGCTCTCTTTTGCATATATCACCACACCTCTTTTCTTTACTCGGTCCAATGAAATAAATTCTTGGCCTAATCTTTTATTTATTAACACTTTTCTATGTAGCCTAGTCACATGTGTTTCTTGCAAGCAAATAACGTCCAATTGTTCTTTTTTCAAAATATGAAATATCCTTCTCCTTTTCTCCGGATTGTTGGCGCCATTTATGTTCCAACTCAGAAATTGCAGAGACATCCTGGTCAAATCTGTTATTGTTCTAGTGGTGGTATCTTTTTATCCTGGTCTACAGACCCCAGAGGTGTAGATGTGGGTTCAGGCTGTGGTCCAGCCCCTGAGGGTCTTTCAATCCCTTTCTGAAGGTCCTCTCCGTACGAATTCAAAAATTTATCTCTGTCTTCAGCTGTTTTAATTTTAATCTTCTTCCCCCTGAACGTAAAAGATAGTCCTTGTGGAAATTCCCACCTAAAGATAATCAGGTTGCTCCTCAACAGCTTGACTAATTCAAGGTAGGTAGATCTAAGAACCAAAAGTTGTTTAGGAATATCCTTGTAAATCTCTGCTCTTTTGTCCAAAATTTCGAGTGACTTTCCGTAATGTAGTCCTAGTATTTTATCCCTTTCCTCCTTGGATCTCAGGGTAATCAAACAGTCTCTGGGCTTGTCCTCCCTTGTAAGTTTTCCAAGTCTGAAAGCAGTCACAATTTTAAAGTCCTTTTCCTCCTCCAAAGGCCACCACTTGGAAAATTCTTTTGTTAAAAACTCAGTTAAATTCCCTTGTTCGTGTTCAAGTTCTGGTATAAACCTCAATTTTAGGTTGTTTTCCCTGGCCCGAAGTTCAATCATAGACAGATAGGCCTGTTGTTCCCCAACCTGCTTATGGAGTGGTCTCACCTCCTGCTCCAATACTGCAGTTCTCTGAATGGCTTCCTCTGCCAATCTCCGATTTTCTACAGTGGATTCAGATAAATTGCTGATTGCTTGAGCATTCGAAATAACTTGTTCAGTTAACTTGTTAACAGAGTCTCTGGTCTGGTCAATCTTTGCCGTTTGTTCATCCACCTTTTTATCTAGGCCTTCCAATTTTTCAAGTATTTTGTCTAATACTGAAGCAGTTCCGCCTGCTGCCATATCTTCACCCGGCGGCTGCTCACTTTCTTCTAGTTCCAAAACAGCAGGGACCGATGATCTGCGCGGCTGGGAAAGTAAATTCAAAGTTGTTTGCTTTTTTGCTTTACCCGCTCTTGCTTGTCTCCCAGTGCCGCTCATTCCACTTCTGTCTACGAGTCAAGGTCAAACTGAGTATGTTCTCATGGGAATCCACAAGCCCATGAGATAAACAACCACGTAGGAGGAAAGGAAACCAAAAGGAAAGTCACATATAATTGTAAATCCAAAGATCCTCTAGGGGGAGTCCACTTGTATTGTAGGGAAGAAGTCAAATTAATTAAAAGAATGTCCAAACAGCCTTTAATTTCTTGAAAAACCTTCAGCAGTTGTATTTAGCAGAGTTGGTCTCAATATATAACAATGTCTCAATAAGTGCAAGATGTAACAATTCAAAGCAACAGTTCCATTTAGGCTCAGCTAATACTGGCTCCAGTAACAAAATATCAAAGTCTTGCAATCTGACAGTTCTAATGTCTAGGCAGTCCAACTGCCTGGGATTCTTTACCAATTTGTAAATCCAACAGTGGAGGTATCAGACAGTTCATAGATTAAAATAAAACTTTCAAAAGTTAAGTCCTGAAGTAGCTTAAGTAGATGTAAGAATTGATTGTCCTTTAACAGCTCTTCAAAGGCTCCAAGCATCAAAGCCTTTGCTTTAAATCTTAAGCAGTGGCAAGAGACGGACTTCCTGGTTGCGTCTCTCGTTTTTAGCCAAATTAGCGAAAATTTTGGTCCCAAACCTTATCTTTTCTTGTCTTACTCACGAGTTGTTGGTTCCGAGCCGAATGATCCCAGGAAAAGAGGACAGCGCTCGCCGACAGCAGCTACGCGGCTTCACTCCGCAGAAAGAGCGATTGACTCACAGCACCGCACCCCCTTCTACGGTCCGGAGCCTCTTACGAGGTCCCTTCAACGTTTCGGGGAGCGCTCCTGGTGCCCGCCGAGTCCCACGGCCACAGGCTTACGCTGCCTGTGGTTTTCCGATGTGGGTCTCCACTGCGCCGTAGCGGACGACCCGTTCCTGCGGAGCTCCCTCTTCGCAGTTAGAAGAGGGCAGTCATTGCCGGACGCGCCGCCTCCGGAAGTCATCGGCGTTCCACAATGGGACCCAATGATCATATCTACCAAAGAGCCAACTGGAAGCCTAATTTTCCCCCATTGTAAATAGTCCAGTTGTGATCTCTCCTATAGGCCTTAAGATGACTATAACATACCAATGTGGTAAATCTGATGAAGTCTGTGTATTCATGATGACTGTGAAGCTGCTATACAACCTTCCCTATCCCCCCACTGGTCTCTCCATCAGTCTTTCACTTGCACCTGCTCTAATTAAAAAATTAGTTTTGCTTGGTGCATCATCAAGAACAAAAAATGTGGAGGTATTAGTGATGAGGTAGGGGCTCCTACTCCCTCGCTCCTTTGGAATGGATGATGGGTTGTGATGCTTCCAAAACTTGCAGTTAGTCCGTTCATAAGTTGAATGCCATATACTGATGATGTCCACATGTATAATGAGCCAACTTCATTTTGATCCAACCAAGTTTACTAGTACTGCAATTCAATCTGAGATTGATTTTGAGTTCATTTATATTCTACACCCCTGAGATGTCTGCAAGATGGAAGGCAGGAGTTCTTAGGTAATGGCTCTAGCGAGAGGCTTTCCAAAGGTGATTTAATCAAATTCTCTTTATTTATGTAACTTCCTGAAATCTAAAAGTGTCTTTGAGAAGTTAGGAAGCGTGACGCCTGATGCATGCTTTCAAAATACAGCTAGAGACATCGCTGGAATTAGTGGCATATGTGGTACATAACATGGTTTCAGGAGCTGTATGGGGGAGAAATATAGCTGCTCCCATGGCATGATTTGTGTGGTTGTTGTTGTTGTTGTTGTTAGCATACAAACCCTGGAAATAACTTAATGTGAGCACTTCACAGAGATGCTTCTGGCTCTGTTGTGAAAGATGTGCAAAACGAACTGTGCCTCTAGGCCTCTAGATCTCTTACCTTGAAGAAAATTACAGAGAATAAAGAAGCAGCAGTTTTAAATCCCTTGGGCCACCTCATATTAACAAAATCTTTTAATAACAGGCAGGTAACTTGAATTTGAAGCACTTGAGTTTGCAGCACAGCAAGCAAATTGTGAGTGGTGATGGGATCACTAGTTAGGGTGCAAGTACTTCTGCAAGGCCCAAAGGAATGTACCCAGTATAGGGAACACCCCAAGTGGAGGGGCCAGAGAGAGATGTATACAGGCAGGCTATACACATGCCAGAGAATTGTTGTCCCTATGACACCAGCACACTACTCTGTCCATGCCTCCATATCCCATCCATTCTGCAATGGATGCCTCTCCTGCAGAGAGGCTGGGGGCCTGCAAACTAGTTGCCTACATGAGCCAGAACAATGGAAAGCTTACCTTTTGTATAGGCAAAGAAACCCTGCATCTTAGACCAAGGTGCAAATAATCCCAGGATGAGGAAAAGGAGTGCAGTGTCGCTGCACTGCATGGCGGCTGTTTGATGTGGACGCTCAGTGCTGAGAGGAACCTCTTTAATAGCGAGAGGTGTTCATTTAGATGGCAATCAAAAACAATTTTTTGGCAGGTAGGGACACTCTGAAGCGACTCTGCTAAGATCAAGGTAACTTCCTGTTCTTGAATAAGAACTGTTCTGAACTAGGAACATAGTGGAATAATCAAGTAAATCAGCATAACCTTGGCATGGCCAGAAATATTTCTGTCCCCATAAGATGGTGATTCAAGCCTACTTTGCTGCCTCCTCCTTCTCCAAGTATTTGTACAGCCTGGCACCTGATGACAAACAATAGGGGTTTATTGGTTAATAGGCTCTTGTGACTTGTGGCTGTTAGAAGCTTCAGGAAGGCCCTGGCAAGAAAGAGCAGATCAGATGAAACTATTAGAGGAATAACGGTAGGAAATAAATCATATAAACTAAAAGCATTTGCAGATGACCTTGTGATTACGGTAGAGGACCCAAAAAAGTCTCTACCAAAGGTGTTAGAAAAGATCCAGGATTTTGGACAGCTATCAGGTTTTAAATTAAACAAGAACAAGACTAAGGTCTTGGTGGAAAATGTGACAGAGCAATATAAAAAGGAGTTACAACAGATTACAGACTAAACTATTTACAAAAAAGTCAAATATTTGAGGGTATGGCTGACAGCTAAGAATATTAATATATTCAAAGATAACTATGAAATTACATGGAGAGAAATAAAAAGGAATTTAGAAATCTGGGGAAGAATGAATTTATCGCTTTGAGAAAGAATATCAGTGATTAAAATGATTGTATTGCTAAGAATGTTATTTTTATTCCAATCGATCCTGGTGGTATACGGTACTGGATACTTTAAAGAATGGCAAAAAGATATTAATAGATTTATCTGGTGAGGAAGAAACCAAGGATAAAATATAAATTATTATCAGATGCTAAAGAGAGGGAGGGCTTCGCCCTGCCAGATTTGAAATTATATTATGAGGCATCCTGCATTTGCTGGATCCGGGAATGGATAATATTGAAAAATAGAGATATTCTAGATTTAGAAGGGCATGATAATAGATTTGGATGGCATGCATACTTATGGTATGAAAAAGCAAAAGTAGAAAAAAAATTTAAGAATCACATAATAAGGTAATCAATTTTTAGGGTATGGGAGAAATATAAAGATTTATTAGAACAAAAAACACTGTGGTGGCTCTCCCCATTAGAAGCAATATCTTTGAAAAAAGTGAACATGAGGGCTAATTGACAGACATATAGAGAGCTGTTAACCGAAGTAGAAAACCAGGTAAAATTAAAAGACTTTGAAGAGATAAGAGAACTGGTAACAGACTGGTTAAAGTATTATCAATTAAATGATATCTTTAAGACAGATAAAAAGAAAGGTTTTAGTTATGAGTTATCAAGAATTCCAAAAGATGTTTTAGAAAATAGTATAAAATTATTGTAGAAAATGTATGATTTGCTCCTGAAATGGCATGCAAAAGACAAACAGGTCAAATCAGTGATGATAAATTGGGCAAAAGTTTTGGGACATAATAAACAAATGGCAGACTGGGAGAGGCTTTGGAAAACAGATTTAAAATTCACAGCATGTTGTTCACTGAAAGAAAATTAAATGAAAATGATGTACCGGTGGTATTTGACTCCTGTTAATTTAGCAAAAATGTATAGAACAAGTACAAATACTTGGTGGAAATGCAAAGAAAAAGAATGTATCTTTTATCATATGTGGTGGACATATAAAGTAACTAAAAATTCTGGGAGATGATATATAATGAAAGGGAAAAAATGTTTAAAATAACATTTGTTTTTTAAAAAAGATTTTATTAGGAATTATGGGTACCGAGATACCAAAGGACCAGAAAAGATTGTTTATATATGCAACAACAGCCGTACAGATACTATTAGCCTAGAGATGAAAGGAAGAGACAACCCCGACCTGAGAGGAATGGCAAACCAAGTTGATGGACTATGCTGGAATGGGAAAACTAACTGGGAAGCTCAGAAATCAAGAAGAATGGGAAAAGTTTATAAATTATCTACAAGACTATTGTAAACAGGTTAAAACATTAGCAGGAATTTTAACCACACTTGTAAAGTAATGGAAAGTATGGATAATATAGAAGGATAAAAAGTTGGGTAAGTATGCAGTTGTAAATATTATCATTACGACCCATGGAAGGGATGGGGGAAAGTCAGGAGATTCAGAGTAATCTTAATATTTGGATTTTGAATTGTTTTTGTTGTTGTTGTATGTTTATACTTTTTAAAATCAAATCTTAAAAATTATATATATAAAAAAGTTTCGAGGAAAGTTTCCTACCCATTTACCATGTGAGGACTGGAAGCAAAAAGGGATAGTTCATGCAGCTTTGAATTTTGACCAGAGAAATATAACATAGCTTCAGCCACCTGGAAATGATACTTGCTGGAGGGATGCAGCTCTGCTACTGCTCTTGGTGTCTGTGCTTGCCTCCTCAATAGCTGGTCCATCTATATATCAACAGCAGTAAATCGGGGAAGCTTATGAGCCACAACAGAAGGTAGAGGTTATTCTGTGTTTATTTAATGATCCTAGAAACATGAAACAACTGGGCGTAAGATAGTTTCTCTTACAAAAGTAAGTGTATAGCTAGTCACATGTTGTGCATACTGTATATTGCTTTGCTATACATAAATTTTGTGGATTCATTTCTTCAGAGCCGTCTTTCCCATTGGGCTTACTGGCGCGTTGCGCCAGGGCGCCTGTCTCTCAGGGGCGCCCCAGCGAGTTGTTGGGATTTTTGACTACGTGCCATTCTGTGCAGCTTCACACAGAGTCAGTGGCGTAGCATGGGTTGTCAGCACCCGGGGCAAGGCAAGTAATTTGCGCCCCCTAACCCTACCCCTAACCCTAACCCCCAGATGTTGCGCCCGGTGCGGCTGGGCCCCCCTGCACCCCCCACGCTACGCCACTGCACAGAGTCAATTAAGAGTTGGCCAACAGCCAAGGATGACTGAGCAGAGAGGAGTAATCTGCCTGGAGATATGGGACCCTGGATACAGCTTTGCCATTGGTTGAGGTCTCACACAGGCATGATGACTTATGACCTAACTGACTGCAGTGTGTGTTGGTCAGTGTGGAGTCTGAGAGTCGTTTGGAGTTTGTTAAGAGAGAGCTAGTTAAGATCCGTATCTGTTCGTGTATATGGTAACTTGTAGAGTCTGCTGTAAATAATAAACACCTCTAAGTCACCAAGTTACTGGTTGCAGCATTTTGTTCCTGCTTCATCCATCCTGCCTGCAACTGATTGCTTTCTGGAACTCTGTGTATGCTCTGCTGAGGTCTTACTAAGGTCCTGCAACAGGTCAATGTTGCAAAACACCAATAAGAGTGGGGGAACTGCGTGGCTTTGCCTTGTGGCCTCCCCTTTCCCTCCTGCACGCCTGCCAGCTGCGCCCCATCAACCATATGGATGGCAGGTGTGCAGCTTCCTTGCCAAGCCCCCACGGGAGGAGAGCGATCCCCACAGAGGCTTGGGAAAACTCTGGGAAACGGGGGGGGGGGGGGCAGCGCCAGAGGGATCTTCACACCACGGCGCTGGATATGCTTAAGACAGCCCTGAATTTCTTTTAGCTGTTGCAGTACAGCTACTGTCCTGGGATTTCATTGTGGATGTCACTGTATCATATTTTATTCAGTTTCCCCCTGTGCTAGTTCTTATTGTGAGTTTGATTTTGTTGCCTCTGTATTTCCACCCTGGAGCTTCCATATGAAAGGTGGACTGCTAATCTGTGCTTTTTTTTCTGGGGGTACTCAATGGCACACAGTTCTGGCATGTTTTGTTTTGATTTTTAAAAGTGTGGCACTTACTGTCACAACTTCATGCTGAGTACCAGCACCATTTTTCTATACAGTGGTACCTCAGGTTACATACGCTTCAGGTTACAGATGCTTCAGGTTACAGGCTCCGCTAACCCAAAAATAGTACCTCGGGTTAAGAACTTTGCTTCAGGATGAGAACGGAAATTGTGCTCCGGCGGCGTGGCAGCAGCAGGAGGCCCCATTAGCTAAAGTGGTCTTCAGGTTAAGAACAGTTTCAGGTTAAGTACGGACCTCCGGAACGAATTAAGTACTTAACCTGAGGTACCACTATATATGTATGTAAAGCACTGCTGTTAATGCCTTTGAAATATCAATATACAGTGGTGCCCCGCAAGACGAATGCCTCGCAAGACGAAAAACCCGCTAGACGAAAGGGTTTTCCGTTTTTCAAGGCGCTTCGCAAGACGAATTTCCCTATAGGCTTGCTTCGCAAGACGAAAACGTCTTGCGAGTCTTGCGAGTTTTTTCCCTCCCCCCCCTTTTTCTAAGCTGCTAAACTGCTAATAGCCGCTTAGCCACTAAGCCGCTAAGCAGCTAATAGCCGCTAAGCCGCTAATAGCACTAATCCACTAAGCCGCTAATAGGGATGCTTCGCAAGACAAAAAAACCACTAGACGAAGAGACTCGCGGAACGGATTATTTTCGTGTTGCGAGGCACCACTGTATAACTAAATGACTTGTAAAAATATTGTTGAATAGAGAACAAGAGGCAATGCTTAATAAACCTGTTACCTGCATTGGCAGAGAACCATGCATTTGGGAAGAAGATATTAAGGATTTAAACAGAGAATGAATCAATGTAGACATAGCCTGATACTCAGGAATTAGGATACAGAGGATGCTCAACCCCCATTGTCTTTATTCAGAACATTCAGGAGCCTCCAGCTAAGGAGAATAGGACATCTGGAAATGGCAGGATATCTGGAATTAAGCTGTCTGGGGGGTTTTCTTCTTCCCGGAATGAACTGGTAGCATCTTTGAACTTCTCGAAATATTACTGGCTCTTGCAGCAGATTAGATGATCACTGTGGAAGAAAGAGATATTCCTTTCTTATGGATCTAACAACACATTCCTTATATTCCACCCTTCCTCTGTCAAGGAGCCCAGGGCAGCTCGCATCAAGGGGGCAATAAGGAGAACAAAGGGAAAGAAAGCACAGTGCACAAAGAGCGGCGGACAAGTCACCATCATATGCTACAAATGTAACTTGAACTCGCACTTTTGCCATGGGTGCTTCTAAATGGCCATCTTGACCAAAGGGGGAGTGCGGGTGGGTGGGTGGGTGGGTCACTTTTGTGGTGATCACACAGGGTCTATTGATCCCTGTGCCACCACTGTGCTCGCTTCCCTGCTGCCACCAACCCATTTCTCTCGGGTACACACTGAGTCCAGACAGTTGTTAAAATTAAACCAAATAAACAAGTTTATTTTATAAGCATTAACAAGTTTACGGTTTTTCAGATAATTTTCTTCTCAGTTTCTTAACCTTAGTTTCTTTACCGGCCTATACCTTCCTAATACCTTCTGACTGATTATCTCAACTGTTTGACTGACTCCTCTTAACAGATTCTCTCACTTTCTCACATCAGACTAGCCCAACCCACAGACTTATCCTCCCTCTCTCTTCTCTAACTCCAGACTGACTTCTTAACAACTCTAACTCCTCCCCTTGGGTTCCTAGAGGTTAGTCATTTTACAATTAAATTTTGCAATTTTACATTTTACAATTAAAGGGGGAGCGCGGGTGTGTGTGTGTGTGTGTGTGTGAGAGAGAGAGAGAGAGAGAGAGAGAGAGAGAGAGAAACAGCCTAATGAGCTGCTGCTATCGAGATCCCAGTGGTGGTCCCTCCCTTCCATAGCAGCTTCTGAAGTACAACCTTGCCCTAAGGGGTAGGGAGGAGAACGAAGACAATCTGTTTCATCCAATAGCACACCCAAGGCTGGATCAACAGAAGTATAATGTCCAGATCAAGAGAAGTAATAGCACCACTCTATTCCTGGCATCACTAACGTACTAATTTACACAGGCACCCAGGGCACCTCCCTTGGAAACCCTCCCTCTCCTAATTGTTTTGGAATTTTTCAGGAATCTGTTTTAAGCTTTCACCCATCCTGCTACCCCCACCACCACCACCACCAATACACTTGGACATAATAGGTTCTCTCCAACTAACTTTTACTCAGAGTAGATTTATTTAAAATACTGGACCTTGGCCACATCTGTTAATCTCTACATGCCACCCAACATTTCCCAACCCAAAGCTGGGATTCCCAACCCAAAGCCCCAGGCTGCCTTGGCCTGCCACACCACCATGACTGCCACCAGCTATAAACCTGCAAGCACACCAACACCGCCACACACACCTGCAAGCAGTTGGGGGGGGTATGATCCATAGCTGTCAACTTTTCCCTTTTCTTGTGAGGAATCCTATTTGGAATAAGGGAATTTCCCTTTAAAAAAGGGAAACGTTGACAGCTATGGTATGATCTCTATTAACTCTGAGTAAGACTAGCATTGGACTTAACCCCATGTGAGCCATTCATAGAATATGAAAGGAAGAGGGTGGGGGAGATGATTCAATTCAGTTAGCACTTGAAGCCAAATCTATCAAATGTCCATTTTCTGAAATAATATGAAAACGCAAATGCAACCATGGTACAAAATTTGCGGTTATCTGAATTTTGCAACGTAGTTCTCCAACTCAACAATGTTTACAAAACTGCTTACATTATAGGGAGATGTGTATAAAAACAAATACAACATACTAAAATGCACTGTATTTGGAGAAACTGCTTGCAAAAAATGTATACGTGAAAATGGGGTTTTAGGAGAAACTTGCACTAAAATGCTGATTAATTTTCATGAATTTTTTTTTAATTGCAGATTGCTGGAGAAATTTAGAGAATTGGGGGGGGGTGAGAACCTGGGGAAACCACATGGTTTCCACCAGGTCCAGCCGAGCTGCTGTGGGTGTTTTAATTTTGCAACTTAATGAGATTGTAGGGATTTTGTGGAAGCAAATGTGTTAGGTTGCCTTGCGTACTTGGGCTGCTTTGTTTTTGCAGAGAAAGATATAGCCTGGGTTGGTTAGTTGGTTGGTTGGTTGGTTGGTTGGTTCACTTGTTTGTTGCCTGACTGGATTTGTGGGGGTAGGTTTGCTTTTTGGGGAGGGCAGGAATGTTTCCTAGGTGGGTTTCGTGTTTCCTGAAGGAGACCCCTGTCCTAAAGTAAGAAAGTATTTGCTCTTACCAAAATATTGACACACAAATTCGCATTCCTGTTGAGTCTCAAATCTATTGGCATTGCCACCACAGCCACGGTGGATAAACCCTTCACATTTCTTGGTGGACATATTGAAGAAATACCGCACATTGGATTCCTTGCACTTTCCAACGACTTTAGTGAGTCTGCATCTTGAAGGGAAAATAACTGGTGGGTAAAAGGAGAAGAAAGGCAGGGTTTGTTATATATAATCTGAAAGTCTGAATATAGAATATGATGACAGCTGAGGCTATGATTCTGACACCTGAAAATGTTAATTACGCAATGAAGAAACCTATAGACAAGAATCCAGTAGTCATACTGACAGACCTAAAGTCCAACTGAGACTAGGGTCACAGGCACACCATAAACCTAGGACACGTTTCATGCACATTTGAACCACATAGGTTCCCCCAAAGAATCCTTGGAACTGCAATTTGTTAGTGGTGCTAAGAATTGGGTATCTTTGAGGGGTAAACTGCAGCTTCCAGAATTGTTTGAGAGTAGGCTTGTGCTTTAATTGGATGTGGCTGGTGGCTGTATGGATATGGCTGTTGTGGTTTATTCCAGAGTTCTTAAAATGAATTGAACATATTTTAGCACCACACTAAATTTAGTGAAACTGCATTAAGGTTTGCTGCACAGAAAAATGCTTGGGGAGAGAAATGCTTGTGAAACCATAACCCTGAAGCCTACATTGCAAGGCAGACATTCCATACCTCCTGCCCTGTTCCTGCGCTGGTTCTTTCAGCAGTTTTCCACTTCCACCTAGGTAAAGGTAAAGGGACCCCTGACCATTAGGTCCAGTCATGACCGACTCTGGGGTTGTGGCACTCATCTCGCTTTATCGGCAGAGGAAGCCGGCGTACAGCTTCTGGGTCATGTGGCCAGCATGACTAAGCTGCTTCTGGCGAACCAGAGCAGCGCACGGAAACGGCGTTTACCTTTCCGCTGGAGCGGTACCTATTTATCTACTTGCACTTTGAGGTGCTTTCAAACTGCTAGGTTGGCAGGAGCAGGGACCGAGCAACGGGAGCTCACCCCATCGCGGGGATTCGAACCGCCAACCTTCTGATCGGCAAGTCCTAGGCTCTGTGGTTTAACCCACAGTGCCACCTGCATCCCTACTTCCACCTACTCTAGTATAAAACTGAAGTATAGCTTAATACAGCAGGTGAGGCGACACATTGGTCAAGAGGACTGTGGCAGCCAGTGAGGTGTTATGGTTAGTGTTTTGTATGTGACCTGGGAAACCAGGGTTTGAATCCCCACTTGGCCATGAAGCTCACTGGGTATGGCCTTGGGCAGTCACTGTCTCTCAAGCCTAGCCTACCTCACAGGGTTGTTGTGAGGATAAAATGGGGAGGGGAGAGCCATGTATCAAACAAACAAACAAACAGGTAACTAGGGATCCAATGGGAATCTGCACAAAGGGCTCCATACTCCATCACACCCTAAAGTGTGGTTTTTTAAAAAAAAATCCTCTTACCGTAAGATTCACACACGTGAGTGCAATCTGCAAGAGATACAAAATTATTTTCAGTGCCTCCACAGCCACTGTAAATGAATTTCTCACACTCTAGGGTTTTGACATTGAAGAAATAGCGTGGATAATTTCCTCTGCAACTTCCATGGCTTTTGGCGATTTTGCATATACGGGGTATTCCAGCTAGTGGATCAAAGAACAAAGACAAGTCTCGTGTGTACACAATTTCAAAGTCAGAAGTGCAAAAACAATGGAAGTGTGACTCCAGCTCCTGAAATTATCTAAGTAGGCAATGAAGGACCTTCTGCAGTGGGATCCAGTGATCACACTAACAAACCAAAGCCTAATTGAAATTAGGGATATGTTCAAATTACCACTGTCCTGAACATTAAAATCTCATCCCTATGGGATGCCATGAAACATGTTATCAGAGGCCAATGCATAAGCCAATCCAACATGATGGAGAAAAGGAAAGGGAACTTTTTCTTCTTGATTACATAGTGAAATACGGGATCTGGAAATTTCTTATACCTCTAAAGGTGGCCGCAGTTCTTTCCCTTTGGAACTCTGCACGGGCATTGCAGTTCATGCAACTGCTACTCTGCTGCTATCTGCCCATGCCCTGGAGTTGCTAAAAAGAGCCATGGAGAGAAGGCGTGACTGGATTTTGCACCAGCCCTTTCAGATATTTTCTAACTGAAGGAAGAATCCCTTCTGGAGTCTGGCCATGGCTGCCTAAGAGTAGGCTCATGTCAGGGGCTGGACTGAGGAATGGTGGGGGCCGCCACCCCCTTCTCCTGAAGGGCGGGAGGGTAGTATAGCTTTAGAACAGTTGTTTGCAGAAGGGCATAGATCAGAGGGGAAAAGCTGGGAAATACTGGGTGAGGAACAGCTGGAAGAGGAAACACTGGGAGAGAGACAGTTGACAGATTCAGTGTCCTTGGAAAGCATTCCTGACCCTCCCCCCCCCTTTACCTAAGACTAGACGGGCTTGGAACGTGATAGAACAGAGAGTTCAGCAGCAACAACCTCAGATTACCTGAAGTAGGAGTGGCATAGATTAATAGAGACGGAGGGGGTGAACCTTTACTGGGAGCATCACCATTTCTAGAGAAATAGGGATAACTTTGTCTCTTGCTGTGATTACTAAAAAAACTAACTGGTCAGAAGCTCCTTTCTTTTTACCTACTTATTTACTGCCACTAGGGGAGGGATCAGATTCCCCGAAGACTGACAGCTCACTGCTTTACATTTCTCAGTTTGAAAAACTGGAAAGATACTTTTGTTGCAGCACATCATAAAATCAATTATATTATTTGCAGCTGTATGCAAGTTGGTGTTGCTGTATTGTGTATGGTTTATCTTCTACTGGAGAAGACTAGTCAGTCAAAAAGCAACTGCATACGGACATTCAGTTTGGCTGTTATTTGAAATGTGTAATGGTACACATTACAGGAGGCAGCAGTGAAAACCATCCCAATGAAAAGGAAATGCGAGAAAGCAATGCAAGATTGAGGGTGCAAGGAGAAGGGGACAACAGGGGACAAAATGGTTGGACAGTGTTCTCAAAGCTACTAAAATGAGTTTGACCAAACTGCGGGAGGCAGTGGAAGACAGGAGTGCCTGGCGTGCTCTGGTCCATGAGGTCACGAAGAGTCGGACACGACTAAATGACTAGACAACAACACCACACATTATTTTATTTTAATTGATTTTTATCTTCTCAGACCTTTCGTTTGTCATTGTGCCAACATACCTAAAGAAAACCAAAGTAAGCCAAAGGCTTTTTGACCATAAGCCTTGTTCAGTGGTCTCAAATAAAATTTGCAATATGTAAAATGTACCAAAAATCATTTCAAACAATGATTTCTCTTCAGTTATGTTTAAGGGGAGAGGATGTTGCCTTTCTGGGGTTGTATTGGAGGGGTTTGGAGAGAGAGAGATAATAATATTGTACTTGGAGGCCTTTCATGTTTTCAAGAAAAGGGGACATGCACCCTTCAGAGTTTCTCAAATTTTGAAATGTGCCCATTTGCCCCCAAATGTTCACAGTTCCAGCCCTAAATTAGCAAGTTATTTGTTCTTACCAAAGCGTCCACATTCCTGATAGCAAGAAGCATACTTCAAAAAGTTATTTGCATTCGGTTCACATCCACCGAAAATGAACGGCTCACACTTCATGGTTTCAGTATTGAAGAAAAAACGTGGAATACTACCTCTGCAGCTTCCTATACTTACAGGGAGTTTGCATATATCAGGTAGAGTATCTGGTGGGTAAAAGAAAACAAAGGCAAGTCTCACATAAACATTATATCAAAGTCTGAAACACAGAAAGCAACGACATTGACCATGTGAGTCCTGAAGATAGCCCTCCTAAGTATCCAATGAGGAACTTCTGAATGGGGATCTAATAGTTATGGTAACAGACCAGCAGCCCAGTTGAAACTTTGGTGCTTGTTGTGATTTCTCCATAGCCCTTTAAATGGATTTAGCATAATTACCACCATAGTAAATTTGAGTGGAAATCTCTTGGGGCTTGGGGCTACAGAGCTAACTCAGACCACTGAGATACATGGTAAGAAAAAGGTTTGACATACCATCACCCTGAAATCCTACAAACCTATAGGAACATTCCAACTCAGATGGAAAGTATGAGCTTGCCACAACTTTAGACTCAACAAATCCCAAATTCTCTTCCAGTGCTATAATTCAGTGGTTCAGCATTTGGCTGAGTGAAGAATGTTAGGGCTGTGTCCACTTCTGAAAGCCAAATATTAAGAATGAGATTGACAAACTGGAGAGTCACCGAGGAGAATAGAGGGACCAGGATTATAAAGGGATATAGTTTGTTCTGAGAAGAAAGTTTAACAAGAATAGATAGTATGGAGCTACTCTGTCTAGATGAAAGTTACTTCAAATGGAAAGTATGAGGTTGCTTCAACTTTGGGCTAGATGACCACCATCACCACCCCACAAAAACAAAAAAACTTCTCTTCCGGTGCTATAATTTGGTTATTCAGCATCTGGCTGAATGAAGGAGGATAGGGTTGTGTCCAGTTCCAGCTGAGAGTTACTTTCCTCTTCTCAATAGTTTAGCATTGTGTGTCAGCTGGCAAACTGAAATCCAAGACTTCTGGAAGAAGCCAAGTTGTCTACCCAGTGACCAAAAACCAAAAACAAAATAAAACCACAGATCCTGTATTGAGAAGAGCAGGATTCCATAAAAGCTCTGATCCAGTCCTTTGAACAGGCTGAGATAGATAACTGAAGGGAGCAGCAGAGCCAAGGATAAGTTGATTCCAAATCTGAGAGTTTCCCAAAGAGACCCACATTGTGCCTCTTAGGAGTCATTGTACCAAAACCAATATGGGCCAAACATCATGCTGCTCTCTGCCACTCTCGTGAGTACCACCTGCAAGGTATCTTGGCTGATGCAGTGACACAGCACGATATTCCTGAGGATGCCAGAAGTCAACACTAACCATGAACAAAGCTCATCTGTCCACACCCTGAACCATGGCTGATTTGAGCTTAAACAAAATAAAAAAAATCCTTCCAGTAGCACCTTAAAGACCAACTAAGTTACTTCTTGGTATGAGCTTTCGTGTGCATGCACACTTCTTCTTCTGCATGCACACTTCTTTCGTGCATGCACACGAAAGCTCATACCAAGAACTAACTTAGTTGGTCTTTAAGGTGCTACTGGAAGGAATTTTTTTATTTTGTTTTGACTATGGCAGACCAACACGGCTACCTATCTGTAACTGGATTTGAGCTTAGTTGGCAAAGATTGCTGAAGAGAGAGATCAGACTATTCAAGGGTAGGTTTACTCCAAATCTGAGCATTCCCAGAATTTTGCTTCCCTGGGAACATAGTATAAAGTTTAAAAGAGTGACTCACAGAATAACCAGAGTATCACTGGTCTACTATGGTCTTGGGCAGAGTGCTAGAATGCCAGCATATTTCTGAGGATTCCATGTCATGAAATTCAACTATCCAAAAATGCATTGGAATTAATTGTCTTGTTTAACTTATAGAGTCATCTATTTGAATGGATCTACTCTGAGTGAACCGTCGTTGGTTACAACCCCACATGTCTTCATCTTGAGCCACCACAGATTTAAGCCACCGAGCCATGAAGAAGCCATGGAGCTCCTTTGAAGATCCAGATTTGATCAAGCTATTGTAATTGCTCACTGGGCAAATTCAGGTTGTTGCTTGGGCCTCCAACTGTTATAGAAATATGTGGGCACATTTGTTGCTTGGGAAAAATCAAGTTCCACGTCCCTTGAACCTTAAGGAGGGGGGCAACCCTAAGTAGAGAGGTGGGTTAAAGAACTGGAGAGAGATAGGGGGAGGTAAAGCCATGATACACAAAAGATTTAGAAGTTGTAAAAAGAGAGAGCTCATACCTGTATCCAACACAGAGGTGCCCAGCAGCTCAGGCCAGGGTGCGAAAAGGCCTACAATGAGAGACAGGAGGATGAAGGGACCGCACTGCATGGCGACTCTTCGATAAGAATGTCCCGTGCCAGGGGAAGGGTTGCTATATCATGTTCTTCAAAGAAATGGAGCCCATCAATTGGGCATGAAAAAATGAATTACCAATCTCTAGGGACACTCTGGATCTACTCTAATGATTCCAATGTAATTTCCTGTTCTCATTAAAGTATTCTTCCACATCAAATAGGGACACATTGGAACTCTCAAATGTTTCAGTTCCGTGATATGATGTTGATACAAACCTGATCTTTGGTCATGCAAAGTTTATGGCCTTCTTCCGGTTTTTTCTTTTCTTTCAACTGCATATAGCAAGGCCTGAGAACAGATCATAAGAGTGCTTACGGTCGACAGCAGTGTTCGCCAACTTGGTGCCCTGCAGATGTATTGAACTACTACTCCCACCAGCCCCTGCCAGCTCAGATTGGTGAAGGTTGGCCCACAGACTCTCAATGTCAATGCAAACATGAAGATCATGCAATATGTTATACACACAATCCTGAGATGTGGAGTTGCTAAAGGGCTCTTAAAATTATTTCTCAGTGTGGGCTCTCCTAACCACTCTTGGCACCCTTAAAAAACTAGGGTTCCTGGTACTCTTTGGGGGAAGTCAGGACTGGCAACATGGTTTAAGTCTGCTTTAGATGTCTAGTGTGGGTGTGACCACAGACTCCTAATGGGGAGGGGGTGTAACGTGTGAACGCTTGCTGTCCAACTGTGTTGCTCCCCCTGTGCTTTTTATCCACACATTCCAGGTGGGTGGTGAGTTACAGACTGCACCACCACCCGACTCTGGCTTTCATAGCTGAAGTAGTTGGTGCACACGCCTTTATACAGTTCTCACAAGCCATTGATTCCATAAGAACTAGCCCAGGCTACTTTGCAGTACTTTGTTTCCTTCATTGTGTTCACACTAGATGTCAGCACCTATCCATACCTGGAAACTGTAAGCTCACATCATGGCAGTAGAAAGGGTTATGCTGTTCTTAAAATTAAAGCTGAATTAAAATCCCTCCCAGGGCACTTCCAGATGAAGACAAATGCCCTTTGGGAGGGTGGTTCCCATGACCAGGAAATACACAAGGCAGCTCTGGAGGGCTCCTGGAAATATGTTCCTTTTAACAGCTCTGCCTGATTGGCCAGCTATGGCTGCTCCTGGACAAAAGTCTGGCCGCATGTTGGTAACCTTGAGGCTGGATTACAGCAATGTGATGTATGGGGGGCTGCCCTTCAGCCTCATTTGAAAGCTCCAGTTGGTGCAAAAGTGTGACAGAATTGTTAAAAGGTCTGCACTGGCTGCACATCTACTACCGAGCCAAGTTTGTTGTCTTTGTATTAAGGTAATTTACAAGTCCAAAATACCTAAGGGCAGCCTAACATCTCATCTGTCAGCTTAAACACTTAGATCATCTGGAGGAGCATCATGTCTTGTCCCTGGAGTTGGTGAGGCTCATCTGACAACAAGAATCCAAACCTTTAGCGATTTCCCCACTCCTAAGGACTGCTCAGCCAACAGAGATTCCGCAGTCTGTGAATCTTTAAAGGCCTGCTGAAAACATTTTTACTTAATGGTTTGTTGATGTTCTCTGATCTATTTTTTTTAACATGTTTTATTGTATATGTAGATAATGTAAATCACTTTGATACTTAGAAGACATAGCAGCATATAAATATTTTTGTAACTAAAATCATCTAAGCTCCCCACAAAGAAATAGTAAGCCATAGAAGACACTTAACAGCATTAATGTGGATTTAATAGCAGATTAATTAATGTGGACAAAACCCCATACTCAAGAACCAGAATACAGAGGATGCTGAACTACTGTTGCACTTATTCAGAATATTCAGCTGAGGTGGATGGAAGGACATCTGTAGATTGGCAGGACATCTGGAATTTAGCTGTTGTCTTCTTTCACATGAGCAGGGGGCATTTTTGAGGATGCCAAAATATTACTCATCTTTCACTACAGTGGGAGAAAAATAACTAGAATGTTATTTTTGTTTCAGACTTTACAGGTTGTGGACAGAATGGACTGTTTCAAGAAGTGGCAGAAAGATATATCTAAATTTGTCTGGCAGGGCAAAAAGCCCAGAATAAAATTTAAGATATTAACTGATGCAAAAGATAGAGGGGGGTTTGCCCTGCCGGACTTAAGATTGTACTATGAATCGGCAGCATTCTGCTGGTTGAAAGACTGGCTACTTCTTGAGAATACAGACATTCTGGATTTGGAAGGATTTGATAACAGATTTGGTTGGCATGCATATATATGGTATGACAAGGTTAAAGTTCATAAAGGATTCAAAAACCATATTGTTAGGAAAGCATTATACAATGTTTGGATTCGATACAAGGATTTGTTGGAAAATAAAACTCCTAGGTGGCTATCACCAATGGAGGCTAAGGGGGTGAAGAAGCTTAATATGGAAGCTAAATGGCCAAAATATTGGGAAATTTTAGAGCAAGAGAGTGGAAAAATTAAATTACAGAGTTTTGAGAAAATAAAGTCCAAGGTACGAGATTGGCTTCATTATTATCAAATATTGGAGGTGTTTAATCAAGACAGGAAAATTGGCTTCCAAGTGGAGAAATCAAAATTAGAAACAGAATTGTTAGAACCCAATACTAAGAACTTATCAAGAATGTATAACCTGTTGTTGAAGTGGAATACACTAGATGAGACAGTTAAATCAGCTATGATTAAGTGGGCACAAGACATTGGTCATGATATTATGTTTGCTAACTGGGAACAGTTATGGACCCCCGGAATAAAATTTACGGCATGTAATGCCTTAAGAGAAAATATTATGAAAATGATTTATAGGTGGTACATGACCCCAGTCAAGCTTGCGAAAATTTATCATTTGCCTAATAACAAATGCTGGAAATGTAATGAGACTGAAGGTACCTTCTTTCACCTTTGGTGGACTTGCCCAAAGATTAAGGCCTTTTGGGAAATGATTTATAATGAAATTAAGAAGGTACTTAAATGTACTTTTCATAAGAAACCAGAGGCATTTCTTTTGGGCATGATCGGCCAACTGATGTCAAGGAAGGATAGGACTTTTTTTATGTACTCCACCACAGCAGCAAGGATTCTTTTAGCAAAGTATTGGAAGACACAAGAATTACCCACATTGGAAGAATGGCAAACGAAAGTGATCAACTTTATGGGACTGGCGGAAATGACTGGCAGAATCCGTGACCAAGAGAAAGAGACGGTGGAAGAAGATTGGAAGAAATTTAAAGTATATCTTAAGAACTGTTGTAAAATTGATGAGTGCTAAAATGTCAAAGGAAAGGAAAAGATAGAATTATAGCTGTATTTGGTTGATGAATTAGGAGAAAAAATTGAAAAAGAAAATAAGTTATTATTTAATTGGAACGAAGGGTTGTTGAAAAAATTTAAAATAAGGATGCAGAGAGGGGGAGGTAAGGGGAAGTCCGAGAAAGAAGGTTTATGAAAAGAGGATTTGAAATTATACTTGTTTATATGTTTTTGTATGTCTATGTGTGTATGTTATTTTGTTTTAAATTTATGTTGGAAAATTAATAAAAATTATATTAAAAAAACAGAATATTCAGCTGAGGTGAATGGAAGGACATCTGTAGATTGGCAGGACATCTGGAATTTAGCTGTTGTCTTCTTTCACATGAGCGGGGGGCATTTTTGAGGATGCCAAAATATTACTCGTCTTTCACTACTGTGGAAGAAAGAGAGAATCTTTGTGGTGGATCAAATGATACGAAGGAGGAGGAGGAGGAGGAGGAGGAGGAGGAGGAGGAGGAGAAGAAGAAGAAGAAGAAGAAGAAGAAGAAGAAGAAGAAGAAGAAGAAGAAGAAGAAGAATTATATCCCCCCGTCCTCCTTCCTTTCCCAGAGAGCCCAGGGCAGCCCACAGCAAAGGTGCAGCATTAAGAAGAAGGTAAAAGCACAGTACACAGTATATCTCAGGAGCGACTCAAGGTGATAAAAGGTGAGCAGATCTTCCTTCAGAAACAGATGCCATTGTTCATTTTCCTTTCAAGGGATGATATCGTCAAGCATTGTGAGTTTTATGGTGTAGTACTTTCTTGAATGTTCTCAAATACAAGCTTGCAGCAGTTGTTTATCTCGTGAGTCTGTGGGGCTCCTGGTCAACGCTCAGAGGCAGATGATATATTTCCTGCCTACAGAGCAGTTCTGTGTCTCTTTCTATGCTTTCTGTTATACTGTCTGTTTCTTTGCTTCTGTAACTGGATGAGGTCTTAGGAGATGAAGTTTGGGGACTTTACTGGGGATCCAGTACGATCCTGTACGCTTTTAAACCTCAGTAAACTATAACTGAAGAATTCTGCTGCCTTGGTGTGTGTTTTTCCTTTGGAACTCTGCACGGGAGTTGCAGTTCATGCAATTGCAATCTGTTGCTATCTGCCCATGCCCTGGAGTTGCGCTAAAGAGCCATGGAGACAGGGAGTGGCTAGATTTTGCACCAGCCCTGTCAGATATTTTCTACCTGAAGGAAGAATCCCTTCTGGAGTCTGGCCATGGCTGCCTGAGAGTAGGCTCAGTACTTTAGATTTCTCAGTTTGAAAAGCTGGAAAGATACTTATGTTGCAGCACATCATAAAATATATGATATTATTTGCAGCTATACTGAAGTTGATGTTACTGTATTCTGTATGGTTTATGTTCTACTGGAGAAGACTGGTCAGTCAAAAAGCAACTGAGAACAGACATTGAGTTTGGCTGTTATTGAGTACAGTGGTACCTCAGGTTACATACCCTTCAAGTTACAGATGCTTCATGTTACCGGACTCCACTAACCCAGAAATAGTACCTTGGGTTAAGAACTTTGCTTCAGGATGAGATCAGAAATCTTGCTTTGGCGGCGTGGCAGCCGAGGGAGGCCCCATTAGCTAAAGTGGTGCTTCAGGTTAAAAACAGTTTCAGGTTAAGAACGGACCTCTGGAACGAATTAAGTACTTAACCCGAGGTACCACTGTAATGGTACACATTATTTTATTTTAATTGGTCTTTATCTTCTCAGACATTCTGTTTGTCATTGTGCTAAGATACCTTGAGAAAAGTAAGCCAAAGGCTTTTTGACCATGAGTCTTGTTCAGTGGTCTCAAATAAAATCTGCAATATGTAAAATGTACCAAAAATCATTTCAAACAATGATTTCTCTTCAGTTATGTTTAAGGGGAGAGGATGTTGCCTTTCTGGGGTTGTATTGGAGGGGTTTGGAGAGAGAGAGATAATAATATTGTACTTGGAGGCCTTTCATGTTTTCAAGAAAAGGGGACATGCACCCTTCAGAGTTTCTCAAATTTTGAAATGTGCCCATTTGCCCCCAAATGTTCACAGTTCCAGCCCTAAATTAGCAAGTTATTTGTTCTTACCAAAGCGTCCACATTCCTGATAGCAAGAAGCATACTTCAAAAAGTTATTTGCATTCGGTTTACATCCACCGAAAATGAACGGCTCACACTTCATGGTTTCAGTATTGAAGAAAAAACGTGGAATACTAGCTCTGCACCTTCCTATATGTACAGGGAGTTTGCATATATCAGGTAGAGTATCTGGTGGGTAAAAGAAAACAAAGGCAAGTCTCATATAAACATTATATCAAAGTCTGAAACACAGAAAGCAACGACATTGACCATGTGAGTCCTGAAGATAGCCCTCCTAAGTATCCAATGAGGAACTTCTGAATGGGGATCTAATAGTTATGGTAACAGACCAGCAGCCCAGTTGAAACTTTGGTGCTTGTTGTGATTTCTCCATAGCCCTTTAAATGGATTTAGCATAATTACCACCATAGTAAATTTGAGTGGAAATCTCTTGGGGCTTGGGGCTACAGAGCTAACTCAGACCACTGAGATACATGGTAAGAGAAGAAGAAGAAGAAGAAGAAGAAGAAGAAGAAGAAGAAGAAGAAGAAGAAGAGGAGGAGGAGGAGGAGGATGCCAGAAGTCAACACTGACCATGAACAAGACTCCTATGTCCACACCCTGAGCCCTGAGCTTAGTTGGCAAAGATTGCTGAAGAGAGAGATCAGACTATTCAAGGGTAGGTGTACTCCAAATCTGATACAGTGGTACTTCGGGTTCCATACGCTTCAGGTTCCATACGCTTCAGGTTACAGACTCCGCTAACCCAGAAATAGTACCCCGGATTAAGAACTTTGCTACAGGATGAGAACAGAAATCGTGCTCCGGCAGTGCGACAGCAGCAGGAGGCCCCATTAGCTAAAGTGGTGCTTCAGGTTAAGAATAGTTTCAGGTTAAGAACGGACCTCCGGAACGAATTAAGTACTTAACCCAAGGTACCACTGTAGTTCCCAGAATGTTGCTTCCCCGGGAACATAGTGTAAAGTTTAAAGAGTGACTCACAGAACAACCAGAGTATCGCTGATCTACTGTGGCCTTGGGCAGGGCGCTAGAATGCCAGCAACTTCTGAGAATTCCAGGTGCTGACACTGATCCCAAGCAAGGACCACAGCTGGTATACAACGTTGTCATACTTGGCATAGAGGCATTGAAATGAATTGTTGTGTTTAACTTAGAGTCATCTATTTGAATGGATCTACTCTGAGTAGAAATATGTTGGATACAACTCCACAGCTCTTCATTTTGAGCCACCATGGAGAATCCATTGAGCTCCTTTCAAGGTCACATGTTCACTCACTGGGCAAAGTCAGCCCAGGGAATCTTTGTAGGCACACAAGCTCCTCAAACTCCCATAGCGTGATCAATATAATTGGGTGCATGTGTTGCCTACAAGAAAGCAAGCTCCACATCACTTGGGCCTTATGGAAAGGGGCAACCCTATGTAGAGAGGCAGGTTAAAGAACTGGAGAGAAATAGGGGGAAGTACAGCCATGGTACACATAAGATTTAGAAGGTGTAAGAGGAGAGAGAGCTCATACCTGTATCTGACGCAGAGATGCCCAGCAGCTCAGGCCAGGGTGCGAAAAGGCCCACAATGAGAGACAGGAGGATGAAGCGACCACACTGCATGGCGACTCTTCAATGGGAATGCCCAGTGCCAAGGGAAGGGATGCTATATTGTGTTCTTTAAGGAAATAGAGGCAGTCATCTGGGCATGAAAAAGCAATATCTAGGGACAATCTGGATCTGCTCTATTAATTACAAGGTAATTTCCTGTTCTCAATAAAGGATTCTTCTACCTCAGCTCAGGACATGTTGGAGCTAGGAATTATATCCACAGAAGACTGAAACATCCTGGAAGGATTTCAGTTCCGTGACATGGTACTGATATAAACCTGTTCTTTTGTCATGCAGTGCCCATGCCCTTCTGTTCCTCTCTGATGTGGGTGGTGTGGAGTAATGGGTAGATTAGGCAGGACAGGTTAAGGTAGGAAAAGAAATATACTGTAAATATCCAGCCGCTCTAATTAAGACCATCATATAAGTGCCTGGTACATTCAGCTTTTATTGTAGCAACAAAGTTTGGTTTATTCTCACCACGTCTCATATTTGGCTAAGTCAGTGGTTTTCATCCAGTTTGCCTTGGCACCCTGGGGCACCTTGAATGATAGTCAGAGTACCGTGGGCAACACTGGCCTCTGTCCCTTTTTCCTTCTGTCCCTTCTCTGATGCCCTCGCACGTCTCTGCCTCCCAAAGGCTTCCACGGTTGTTCACTGCAGCAGCCCTGGCTACAAACTCCCCAGGCAAATGGTGCCTCTGGGGCAGGCTAAGCTATCAAGTCTGTGAAAAAGTGACATCAGGGTTTATAAGTTAGCAGGAGAATGATAGTTGTTAGGAGATTGCTTAAGGTGTTGGAAGCCCAGAGCTTGGAACACCATAACACGGGGGCGTGGGGGTGAGCAGTGAATAGAATTAAAGTTTCCTCTTGCTCCTACGTGGTGAGCTTGGGCTGGGAAGGGTACGGCAGGGTTCAGTTTTGGGGTAACACTGTGAAAGGAAGAGCGGAATTTTATTGAGGAATGGTATAAAAGTCAGTGTTATAGAAAAAACCTGCTCCTTTTCCCTTATGGGGTATCCAAGAGCCCGTATAGAGTCCTTAAGTGGGTTACCTATCGGTAGGAGAAAACAACAGAGGTCAGCCAGAGAATATTGAGAAGCAAAGCAGCTAGTAAGCCTGATCTTTATTAAACTGTTGCAACAGGGTCCTCACTCACCATACGCAGGAGGGAGGAAGAACCCAGAACAATGGTGCACAAGCCCATATATAGACTTTTGAAATTGCCCACCCTGTAGACCAGGCTTCCTCAACCTTGGCCCTCCAGGTGTTTTGAGACTACAATTCCCGTCATCCCCACCCACTGGTCCTGCTAGCTAGGGATCATGGGAGTTGTAGGCCAAAAACACCTGAAGGGCCAAGAATGAGGAAGCCTGCTGTAGACCAAGACCACCCCCCAAAACATTGTGCAAACATTACAGAAGGAGGTGGTCTACAGCAGAAATCCTGTTTGCCAGGATATCTGTTAATGGTCACTGATTGCTTTACCTAGGCAACCTGGCCATTCTTTTTGTGATGGTAAATATTTCAGTTTCTGAGTCCCAGGTCCCAGGCTCAACCTTCAACCTGTTCATACACAAATACACCCTTAAGACAGGATTTGTAAGGAAAAAGACAAAGGGGAGGCTTTCTCCATTTCCTCCCTTCTTGCAGAGAAATATATTGAGGTCAATTTGGGAGAGTCAAAATGACTTCAGTATTGCTCTCCTGTACTATTTCAGATTGAGGGCACAAGGAGAAGGGGCGACAGAGGACGAGATGGTGGGACAGTGTTCTCGAAGCTGCAAACATGAGTTTGAGCAAACTGCGGGAGGCAGTGGAAGACAGGAGTGCCTGGTGTGCTCTGGTCCATGGGGTCACGAAGAGTCGGACACGACTAAACGACTAAACAACAACAACACTATTTCAGACATGTGGTTTATATACTTATGTATGTGTTTCCTTGTACATTTATGAACATTTATTTTATATTTGGGAACATAGGATTCTTATAACATCAGGAACAATGTACAGTATTACAATAAGGCTGTGCTCAGTTTCCTATCACTTCTCCATAATTAAACTTATTATTATTATTATTATTATTATTATTATTATTATTATTATACATACAAAAAAACCAAACACATTTGCTAACATAATATGCTTTTGTTGTCTCAGCCACTCTGGGAGGCTTTCAACAAAAATATAGAGTGAAAGAAAACACACACACATCAAACATTAAAAGCTTCCCAAATCAGGACTGCCTTCAGATGTCTACATCTGCCAGGAGGGTGGGTGTGACTACCAAAAAGTGGTGGATAATTATTTGAATTGCTTTGCTTATATGCAGGCAAACCCCCATTTGTGTGCGATTGGCATGTGTACAACCACAAATGTGTGCACAGTTTCAGACCCTCCAAGTGTCCCTATTTTCCAGGGACGTCCCTGTTTTAGAGAAGCTGTCCCGGTTTCTGATTGCGTCCAGAATGTCCCGCTTTTCCTTAGGATGTCCCTATTTTCATTGGAGAAATGTTGGAGGGTATGGAGTTATGCAACCCCTGAACTGTCTGAAGGCAATCCTGTATAGGGAAGTATTCTGAATGTTTAATGTTTTATTATGTTTTATATATATGTTGGAAGCTGCCCAGAGTGCTGGGGCAACCCTATAAGATGTGTGGGGTATGAATAGTAAAATAATCATTATGGAATGGAACATCTCTATTTTCATCAGAGAAATGGGGGACGGGATGCCGTTTTCAGCATGGGGCAGAACGGAGGCAAAACAGGGCAGGGCAAGCTTATGCACATCCTGGTGACATCGACAATGACCTGGAACACCGCCCTCATGGAAATGGGGGGGGGTGCCTGTATATAAAGGTGTCCAATAAAATAGCTATCTACAGGAGTAGACAGATATATGTACAGAATCTCTTCTTCCGTGTGACAGCAAGGATGTGGAAAATGGAGGCCTGTAGCCTCCGGTGCAGCATCAAAAAATGTACCCTTGTCGGTTTTGTATGCAGGTAGCAATTTCCATTTGTAAGGCTGACGTTTTACAGTTGCACATGGAAAACTTTCTGGTTGCACTCAGCATCATAAACCTATGCTTATCAGTTGTGTATACAGGTAGATTTCCCCAATAACTAGGTCTATAAAAGCTGCTAAACTGGCCACCTGATAAGATAACCATTGTAACTTCCTCTTGTTTCCCAGTATTTTGGCAGATACGTGTATTGAGGGGGAACAAGGGAAAACAACAACATGGTCACAGTCTTCCTGTCACATGGGCAGGGTCTGCCAAGGGCTGAAACAGGTGTGATGAAGACCCTGTGCAGGTGCACCAACTCTAGGGGCCAGACGTGTCTCTGGCCCCTTTGATCTTTGTGGGAAAGGGGCCGGGCCCGCTCAAAGTATCGTTTAGTTTTTAATTTTTATTTATACTTTTCAGGTTTATACATTTCATTAATTTTACAATCGTTTTAACATTTCAAAGCTTGACTTCCTTCTTCCTCTCTCTGTAGTTCCTTAAATCTATTTTTTAATATCTTCTGCAGATCCAAATTCATTCAATTTGCTCATTTAATTATCTACAGTGGTACCTCTCCTTACGTACTTAATTTGTTCTGGAGGTCTGTTCTTAACCTGAAACTGTTCTTAACCTGAGGTACCACTTTAGCTAATGGGGCCTCCCACCGCCGCCGCATAATTTCTGTTCTCATCCTGAAGCAAAGTTCTTAACCCGAGGTACTATTTCTGGGTTAGCGGAGTCTGTAACCTGAAGCATCTGTAACTTGAAGCGTCTGTAACCCGAGGTACCATTGTACTTTAAATATATACTCCTATGAAGCTGCAGATTATTACAGTGGTGCCCCGCAAGACGAACGCCTCGCAAGACGGAAAACCCACTAGACAAAAGGGTTTTCCGTTTTGGAGGCGCTTCGCAAAACGAATTTCCCTATGGGCTTGCTTCGCAAGACGAAAATGTCTTGCGAGTTCCTGCGGGGTTTTTTCCCTCCCCCACCCTTTTCCTAAGCTCTAAGCCGATCAGCTGATCCTCTAAAAGCCGCTAAACCGCTAATAGCGCTAATCCACTAAGCTGTCAATGGGCTTGCTTCGGAAGACGAAAAAACCGCTAGACGAAGAGCCTCACGGAATGGATTAATTTCGTCTTGCGAGGGACCACTGTACAATGATCCTGCCAATGTTTTTGTGCAATGTTTTTGCGTCAAAGTGCAAGTAGATAAATAGGTACCACTCTGGTGGGAAGGTAAACGGTGTTTCCATGTACTGCTCTGGTTCGCCAGAAGCAGCTTAGTCATGCTGGCCACATGACCCGGAAGCTGTCTGCAGACAAACACCGGCTCCATCGGCCTATAGAGCGAGATGAGCGCCGCAACCCCAGAGTCGTCCATGACTGGACCTAATGGTCAGGGGTCCCTTTACCTTTAAATAATTCAGGAACTGTTGCCTCTGTTGAGCCTCCTCCTCCACTGATGAGTCTCCCTCCAAGTTTATCTGGCAGTGGCGGAATGATGCAAGCATGGCTAGAAACTGCCAGTTTAACTTGTCCCAATTTACCATGAGAGTTCAATGTACTGTCACTCTGAGGCATTGTGAGAGATTAAAATGGGGGTGCACAGACCCTGCTATCTGATCTCAACCCAGAATGCTTCCTAGCACCCTGAGGTGCATTGCCAATATGCCCACAACTCATCTAGGGGGTAGGGCGGTTTATAAACTACGACTGGAAGCATGTGGCCAAAGAATTGGCTGGTTGGTTCAAACTGGTATGTGAAATTCAACCTTGGTAGCCACATTGCACTACCTTGGGCTTATAGTTTCTACTTCGTCAGCAGTCCACACAAGCAATGTTCTTCTTGGCATGCATTATATGTGAAGAGGACATTTTCATCTGCTTGATCTGTCTCTTCCACCCATACTTCTCTCTGGTTACTCTCACTATCCCTTCCCTTCAGCTCTCCTCCCTGTGGTCTCCCTTCATTCCAGCTTCCTTCCTCTTAGAGGTTCTAATCCCCATCAAACTTACAACTTCCCATTTCCCGGAAAACACTCAGATGGGATGGGGAACCTGTGGTCCTCCAGATGTATCATCTCTGGCCATCAGCTGTGCCAGCAAGAGTTGTAGCCCAACAACATCTACCAGTAGATATCAGGGACTTCCTGAACCCATTATAGTTAAATAATTGGGGCTGTATCCAATTCAAGTCCTACTCACAGCCAACCTACTAGAGTTAATGGACATGACTAACTTAAGTTCATTAATTTCAATAGGTCTATTCCGAGTATACCTTAGTTGGATACAACCATTGATTAACAAATTTAAGAGAGAACCTCAATATGTTGGGTAATCAGTTGCTAAGTCACTCTTAAAAATGTGAAAATTCTAGTTTTTGTGGGTGTTTGCTGTGCTTTCTAAAGCTCTCTCCATGGTATACTGCTCAAATAGAAATTCCCCCTTCAGCTAAAGGAGGTCAAATGCCAGGTCAGATGTACGGTAATTACTGGTGATCATATTTCCCATGATCGAGTTTGTCAGGAACCTTTGGCCTCATCCTGCCCATAGATCTTCCTTTATAAAGGTGAACTGGCTGTGGTAGTTTTCATTTGACATCGCAGCAGAGATGGACTCCAAAGTCGGCTGTCAGGTCAACATGTCATCAGAACCCATAGTAAGTACTGTAGATTTTTTGGAGGGTGGGGAACCTATTTGACAGAAAATGGTATTTGGAGTGTGCAAGAGAACTCATTTTGATAATAACTCAGTAGCAAAACTGACAGATGCTGACACAAATACGGCCTGCCATATCATTAGGCAGGATGAGGCACCAGCTTCAGGTTGCAGTTGATGGAGGATGAAGGGTAGCCATGAAGATGACAGAGCTGTGTGTCCTATGTAAAAAGCTAAAGGTAAAAGGTAAAGGACGCCATAGTCCAGTCAAAGACGACTATGGGGTTGCAGTGCTCATCTCGCTTTCAGGCCGAGGGTGCCAGTGTTCGTCCACAGACAGCTTTCCGGGTCATGTGGCCAGCATGACTAAACTGCTTTTGGTGCATCAGAACACCATGACATAAGCCGCAGTGCATGGAAACGCTGATTACCTTCCTGCCACAGCAGTACCTATTTATCTACTTGCACTGGTATGCTTTCAAACTGCCATTTGGCAGAAGCTGGGACAGAGCAACAGAAGCTCACTCCATCAAGGGGATTCGAACCACCAACCTTCCGATCGGCAAGCCCAAGAGGCTCAGTGGTTTAGATCACAGCGCCACTGGCGTCCTATGTAGCCTGGTCTGCACCCTCTTAAACCCTCTTAAACTAGCTTGCTTCCCTGAGGAGAAAGCTCGATGGTTGGGCACATTTTTGCATGCAAAACGTCCTGGGGTCAATTCCCTGGTGTCCCCAGATAGGGCTGGGGGGAAATCCTGCCTGAAAAACTGAAAAGCCACTGCTAGTCTCAGTCTCCAAGACTGCAAAAGGAGCTCTGATGTATCCTATGGCCCCTTGAGCACGATCCCATGGGCCATAGAATTGCGGCTAAAATTACCGTATTTTTTGCTCTATAAGACTCACTTTTTTCCTCCTAAAAAGTAAGGGGAATTGTGTGTGCGTCATATGGAGCGAATGCAGGCTGTGCAGCTATCCCAGAAGCCAGAGCAGCAAGAGGGATGGCTGCTTTCACAGCGCAGCGATCCCTCTTGTTGTTCTGGCTTCTGAGATTCAGAATATTTTTTTTCTTGTTTTCCTCCTCCAAAAACTAGGTGTGTCTTATGGTCTGGTGCATCTTATAGAGTGAAAAATATGGTACTCAACAATTATTAAGTTTTAATTATGTGCAAGGCACAATCCTGCAAATCCTACCATTCTAAGGTAGGCACAGAAATTAAAACAATGATTTCTGCATTCTCTAGAGCTGTTACTTGATTCGTGTTTCAAGAAATGGTTCCTTTTTTTAGTATTAAAATATAACCTTCCTCACGAAAAGCCTTTACTTGAAATAAGAAGCTCCCACAGCTGTCCTGCTTAAACCGTGTTGCA
This sequence comes from Podarcis cretensis, assembly GCF_951804945.1. Lineage (NCBI taxonomy): Eukaryota > Metazoa > Chordata > Lepidosauria > Squamata > Lacertidae > Podarcis > Podarcis cretensis. The sequence continues at coordinate 32,116,341 of NC_137185.1, read as the reverse complement.
GCTCACTGTTTCAGAATGTGCCATAGGGATGGGAATCTGTGGGTGAAGAGAGTAATGCTCTGACCTTTCCCAGCTAAGTCCCTGTCTCTATTTCCCAGGCCCTCAGGTTTATACCCAGAGTGCCTAAGGACAGGAAGCAAATGATCCTCATCTCTGTCATCCTGGTGCTTCTGGCCATTATCATTATTGGAGCGATTCTCATTGGAGTTTACATGACACAGCAACACACCGAAAAGGTGAGTAGAAGACTGAAAAGAAAGGTAGTGTCTTTCAAAAGAGTAAGGCTGATCATTGGCCACAGCTGATCATCATTTGAAATTCCTCCCAGTGTCCAAGGGAGAATCACTCTGACAGATTATAGGAAATTTAAACATTGACTTGCAGACCAGCCACTCATTCCATAGGGTGATGTGCAGGGCCAGTGTTGGTGCTGATGAACCCTGCCAGTCTGATTTTGGATGAGCAGGAGGTCATGAAGTCAAATGACTTTTGTTGATGGTATTTGAGATTCAGAGGTATACGTCCTCTCAATATGGGGTTTCCATTGAGATATCATCATACTACCATTTCATAAAGTGTTTTGGAGTGCTCAAAGTGTCTCACATACACTGGGTTGTATCCAGTGATGATCCCACTCCAAGTAGATCCCTTGAAATTAATGAACATGACTAACTTAGGTTCATTAATGTCAATGGATTCAATCTGAAAAGAATTTAGCAGGATACAAAGGGTGGGGAACGTGTGACTCTCCAGATGTCGGTGGATTCCCGCTCCCATCAGCCCCAGTCATCATAGCCAAGGGTCAATGTTGATGGGAAATGTAGTCCAACAGCATGTGGAGGGACACAGGTTCCCTATTCCCAGCTCTATTGGGTTATTTGGGACTTTGTTTAGTTTAGGATTTAAGTGCACAAATTGCCAGATACCAGCCCAAAGTTCTAAATCCCAGGTCCTCCAACTAAAAGATGTCTAGCAGCATAAGTGGAGAAAACCTTTGCCTATGCACACAGGGACACGGTGGAAGGAATAGTATTATTCCTCCGTCCACAAGTTATTTGAAGGTGGAAATAGTAACACCAGAATCAAGTCTCTCTATAATAAATACGCTTACATCATTGTTAAGGCATTTAATTGGACCTCAGTAATGTACACAGAAACAGGGAGAATTATAGGAACAGACAACTTCCCTTCTCTATGATTGCCAATTCGGCATTTATTTAGAGATTAAAATTTAATCCATCACTGCTACACACATATTAATCATCTGAAAAGTGCTTGTGTGTTTATTAAATGCATGAGCTAGGGAGCAGGATCACACCCTCTTGCCATGTCTCCTTTATTTTGATATGACTCTATAGCACCAGCTAAAATGCTTCAGATTTGTACTTCGAGATCAACCATGCAAAGTACCAAGAACATAGAAAATGCATTTCCCTGTTGAAACTTGTCTCTCTCCTTTGTAGATAATTAAAATCACTAGTAATACAGGAGATGGCGAAGTGGTTGAGCAAACTATGATGGTGAACAACCAGGAAAGTGTTGCTGCCTTTCATATCCAGAGCAATACGACCTCAGCAACTGTTGTCTACGACTATAAACACGTAAGTGTCAAATATATTCTAGGTGGACATCAAAACGTTCTAAGACATTTTACCATCTCAGGTGGTTGAACTGAATAGTCTTAGAGTTCTGTCCCTATAGGATCTTCTGCAACATTACACTGAAACCCATGGTGCCTTTCTTAATTCACAGCCCAGTACACATGGGACACTAAAGCTTGGTTTAGCAGTATGTAGATGAGCTTCTATGAGTCCAAACAAAGCCTTGAGCTCATGTGCTGCCTCCTCCATTTTCCTCCTCTCAGGAGGACGACTTCTGCTGAGTTTAGTTTTGCTTTCAAAGAATTGTGGCTTGGTGTTAATTTAGGGTTGCCATATTTCTAAAACTAAAATTCAGGACACAAAAGTTATTTTTTTATGGATACTCAAAGTTGTTGAGCTATAAATCCAGGACATTTTGCTAATTTTCCAAAAATTTTCCCCTGGACACATGTTCAGGAAATTCCAGACGTATGGCAACCTTACATTAATCACAAACTGGAGGTTGTAGTTTACAATAAGACTGGGACGTAGCGTGGATTGCCAGTGCCCGTGGCTCTCCCTAATCCAGAGCTTTCCAAACTTTTCACGTTGGTGACAAACTTTTTAGACATGCATCATTTTGGGACACAGTAATTCAGTTTTACTAGCAAACCAGAGGTTAAACTAACCCTTTTCCAGCCCCAGGAGGAGAATGGGGAGCGTTTGCAAGACACACTTACACACTGAAGCTGACACACTGATGTGTTGCGACACACAGTTTGGAAAGCTCTGCCCTGACCCATGGTTCCTATCAGGGCTGGGCAACGATGGTGGTGGGGAAGGGTCTTCCCAGCAGGGAGAGGGGACAGGGTCAGTGGCTGATTATTTTATTATTATTTATTCCATGTAATTCTTACACCGCTTGACACCACTTGATTGTGTGTTTTTTTTTTAAAAAAATAAAACACACCTCAAAGTGGTTTATTTTTCTTTTGAATTTTTATGCCATCCCCAAATTTTGTGCCCGGGACAACAGCCCCCCTGCCCCCCCCCAATTCTACGTCACTGCAACAAGCAACAGACTTGCATAACGGTATTATGATATTAGCAGTTTTTCTTTCCAATCCATTTCCTAATAATCTCTAGCAAGGAACTTGCCTCCCACCCCCTGTTTAAGCACAGTACCAGCTGCACACTTGGAGGAGGGCATTCCTTAATTTATCCCCAAATCTTCTCTGCTTCCTGCTTTGTTCCTAGCGTCTGATCGGCTTCCGAATTCAGGACAGAAAACAATGCTCAGTGGTGGCAATGGATTCAGTTGATGTGCCCAGCCTACATGAAATCACCCAAGGAATAGAGCACTTTGATGAACAAGTAAGTAGATATGGGGTGTGGAGAATTTCTCCCCAACGCTTATTAAATAATACAGCAGTTGAGAGAATGGGGTAGCAGAGAGCACCATTTCCCCATTTTTCCCTTACATTTCATGTAGATTGTGCTGTGTACCAGAAACCTTAACTGACTGCTTCAGTAGGGCAGCTAGGATTAGACCTTGAGGCAGAAGCCCATACCCTCCAAAATTTCTGCAGTGAAAATCAGGTTGTCCTATTCCATAATAATAATAATAATTTTATTATTTATACCCCACCCATCTGGCTGGGTTGCCCCAACCATTCTGGGCAGGTTCCAACATATATAAAACTATAATAAAACATTAAGCATTTTTAAAAAAAAAACCTTCCCAATACAGGGTTGCCTTTAGATGTCTCATAAAGGTTGTAAAGTTACTTATCTCCTTGGCTCAGGGATCGCATAACTCCATACCCTCCAACATTTCTCCAGTGAAAATAGGGACGTCCAAAGGATAAAGCGAGGGATGCGGGTGGCGCTGTGGGTTAAACCACAGAGCCTAGGACTTGCCAATTAGAAGGTCAGCGGTTCGAATCCCCGCGATGGGGTGAGCTCTCGTTGCTCGGTCCCTGCTCCTGCCCACTTAGCAGTTCGAAAGCACGTCAAAGTGCAAGTAGATAAATAGGTACCGCTGTGACAGGAAGGTAAACGGTGTTTCCATGCACTGCTCTGGTTCGTCAGAAGTGGCTTAGTCATCCTGGCCAGATGACCTGGAAGATGTACGCCGGCTCCCTCGGCCAATAAAGCGAGATGAGCGCCGCAACCCCAGAGTCGTCCGCAACTGGACCTAATGGTCAGGGGTCCCTTTAGCTTTACCTTTAAGGATAAAGCAGGACATTCTGGGATCAGAACTGGGATGGCTTCTGTAAATCCAGGACTGTTCCTGGAAAATAGGGACATTTGGAGCGTCTGGAAGCCCAGAGAGTGGCAGATAATGGGGGCAGCAGCAAACAGGCCTCCCATTATCAGCTGTCCTCCTGGCACTGTTCACTAGAGCATCCTTCCTTTCTTCTTATTTTAAAAAGCACTGTATTGTCGGAAGATGACCTGGTAGGCATGGACATAATTGCAGATGCTCATTTTCTTATGTTTACATAGATAGATAGATGATAGATAGATAAATAGATAGATAGATAGATAGATGATAGATAGATAGAGATAGATAGAGATAGATAGATGATAGATAGATAGATAGATAGATAGATAGATAGATAGATAGATAGATAGATGATAGAGATAGATAGATAGATAGATAGATAGATAGATAGATAGATAGATAGATAGATAGATAGATAGATGGATAGATGGATAGATGGATGGATAGATAGATGGATAGATAGATAGATAGATAGATAGATAGATAGATAGATAGATGATAGATATAGCCGTTTACTACAATGAAACGTCGCTAAATGTGCCTTTAAGCATCAGGCCAGGAGAAGCGAACCCCATTTTATTCCTGTGCTCTTGCTAGTGCTACAATTTATAAGTTGAAATTATGAAACTGCAGATGCTCAAAGTATTGTACTAAAAAAAAACAACCTCAGATTTGTTTGTGGGTTTTTTTGCATTAACATTTTAGGAATGTAGAAGAGGTTGTAAAGCTGGAATAGCAGGCATTGGATGGGGGGAGGAGAAGAGAAATGTTGATTGTATGCTTCGCAAAATAAATGACTGTCTAAACCGCAGGTGGGAGGATAAGACCACTAAATACAAGGTCTAAAATTAGCTGCACCACTGTGAGCATTCCTCAAAACCAAGGAACCAGAGCATTGACACCTTGACATCTAAGTGAAAATCTGCACTACCCATATACTAAATTTCACCTTGTTTCCTACAAGGGCTCAGGAGATGACCACATGTCCTACAGCTTCAAGCGAGGAGAACTGGCAGATCGCACAACTCTAGGAACCACAGTGAATATCCTCTGCAGTGATGTCCCTGTGTACTGGGCTAAGGTAAAATACTGCAGGGGGGGGGGGTTGGATCATACATTCACTGAAAAGACCATAGTGCCATTCCCCCAGTAAGTAAGAAAAGACAAAGTCACATGAACCCAAGTGACAAAGAAATAATATCAAAAGTAAGGATTATTTCAGTATGAACAACTATACATGTAAGCATATGTAGGCATATGTGTATAAAATATTATCATTAATTTGTTAATTTATTTTTAATTATATGTGAACAGGTAAGAAGAAATGGGGTGTGTGGGAAAATGAATTAGAATTAAATAACTAAGTTTTCTGGCCTTTTCTGACACCCCAAACCTCTCTCTAACTGATGGTAGGGCCGGCTCTCCCCCAACCCCATAGGAGAGGCCTATAGGCATCTTCTCCTGCTTTTGGGTTTCCAAGAAGCATCTAGTTGGCTACTGTAAAAAACAACAACAACAACAGGATAATGGGCAGGCAAACTGATGCCCTCCAGATATTCTGGAGTATAACTCCCATATCCCTTAGCCAGTACAGCCAACAACTGGGGATGATGGGAGTTGTTGTCCATAATATCTTGACTACTCGCCTACCCCTGGACTAGATGGAGAAATGTACTGATTATTAAACTACTCAGGAAACTGTAGCTCAATGAAGGGAATAAGGGTCTCTCAGCGGGGACGCAGGTGGCGCTGTGGGTAAAAGCCTCAGCGCCTAGGACTTGCCGATCGAAAGGTCGGCGGTTGGAATCCCCGCGGCGGGGTGCGCTCCTGTTGCTCGGTCCCAGCACCTGCCAACCTAGCAGTTCGAAAGCACCTCCGGGTGCAAGTAGATAAATAGGGACCGCTTACCAGCGGGAAGGTAAACGGCGTTCCGTGTGCTACACTGGCTCGCCAGATGCAGCTTGTCATGCTGGCCACGTGACCCGGAAGTGCTGCGGACAGCGCTGGCTCCCGGCCTCTAGAGTGAGATGAGCGCACAACCCTAGAGTCTGTCAAGACTGGCCCGTACGGGCAGGGTTACCTTTACCTTTACCTTTTAACAACTCTCAGCACCCCTAACCAACTACAGTTCCCATAAATCATTTGGGAAAGTGATGAGTGTTTAAGGTGGTATATTACTGCTTTAAATGTATGGCGCATTTAGGGGTGTGTACACAATCCACTCAAAGGATAAGAAGCATGCATTTGTTGACGATATGCAACTTCAGTAGGCCCACCCATCCACTTCTTTGAAATTTCACTTGACTGCCCTGGCTCCTCTTTGCCATGGCTTTGTGTATCAAGTGCTACCTTAATGTTACATTTCATCTGTAGATGGCATTTTCCCTATTAATGAGAAATGGGAGTCAACTCCTCACTCCAGTAAATTCTTCTTCTTCTTTTCCAGAACCACCACAAATCACAAAGAAGTGGATTGCTGTGTGGAGGGCTTCTGATTCTTAAACTCTGTTTAACACTGTTACTGTGACAAAGTGATAGTCTGACCATATGTAGAATAATAGAATTGTAGAGTTGGAAGGGACCCAAGAGTCATATAGTCCAATTCCCTACAAAGCCGGAATTTCAACTAAAGCACGCATGAGAAATGGCCATCCAGCCTCTCTTTAAAGCCTCCAAGTTCACCATCTTCCGAGGGAATCTGTTCCACTGTCAAACAGCTCTGCCAGAAAATTCTTCCAGATGTTTAGTCGGATTCTACTTTCTTGTAACTTGAAGCCATTGGTTGAAGTCTAAGACTCCGGAGCAGGATAAAACAAGCTTGCTCCCTCCGCCATGTGATGCATCATGCTCATGTTTTGTTTTTGTTTTTTTATTTTGTTTATTCATTTTCCTTTTTCATTCATTACATACATCTCATATTTATAACATTTACTATGCATTCCTTCCTCCCTCCCCTCCTGGGCTTCCCCTAACTTCCGCTTCTGATTTGTTTCTCCTTTCACCCACTTTGCTACCTCCTAAAAGAAAAAACTACTAATAACATATTCATACAAGAACATCAAACCTAAAATAATAAAAATAGCAATGAATACACCATATTATTTCTCTATCTTCAACACATGTTTTAATACTAATAATGTGGATGTTTATTTAAATCCTGCCATCAGGTCTATAGACTTTCTTTGTTTCTGCAAGTATAATATAAATGGTTCCCATTCTTTTTTAAAGTCACTGTCGTCTTTTTCTCTTTGTCTGTCATTTTTGCCAGTTCTGCATAGTTCATCAGCTTCTCCTGCCATTGTTCTTTAGTTGGTATTTCTCCAGTCTTCCAATTTTGTGCAATCAACATTCTCGCTGCTGTAGTGGCATACATAAATAAAGTCCTCTTTTCTTTCGGTATATCTTGGCCTAAAATACCTAGTAGAAAGGCTTCTGGTTTTTTTACAAAAGTTATTTTCAACATTTTCTTCAATTCATTATATATCATTTCCCAATAAGCTTTTACCTTTTTACAATCCCACCAAATATGGTGCATCACACTCATGTTAAGCTCGTGGTCTACTAAGTCCCCTAGATCCTTTTCTCATGTACTGCTAGCAAGCCAGGTGTCCCGTCCTCCCCATCTTATATTTGTGCAGCTGGTTAAGGTAAAGGTAAAGGTACCCCTGCCCGTACGGGCCAGTCTTGACAGACTCTGGGGTTGTGCGCCCATCTCACTCAAGAGGCCAGGGGCCAGCGCTGTCCGGAGACACTTCCGGGTCACGTGGCCAGCGTGACATTGCTGCTCTGGCGAGCCAGAGCCGCACACGGAAACGCCGTTTACCTTCCCGCTGGTAAGCGGTCCCTATTTATCTACTTGCACCCGGAGGTGCTTTCGAACTGCTAGGTTGGCAGGCGCTGGGACCGAGCAGCGGGAGCGCACCCCGCCGCAGGGATTCGAACCGCCGACCTTTCGATCGGCAAGTCCTAGGCGCTGAGGCTTTAACCCACAGCGCCACCTGCGTCCCTCGTGCAGCTGGTTATCCCCGCATAAATATGGAACCTTACATTTGTCCCTATTGAGGACCCATTAGTGAGTACTCTTTGGGTTGGGTCAGTCAACCAGATTCAAATCCACCTGACAGTAACCTCATCCAGCCCACGTTTTACCAGTTTCTCTGCAAGAATATCATGGAGGGCTTTGTCAAAAGCCTTTTTGAAATCAAGATACACCATGTCCATGGCATTCCAAACGAACAGGGGACTTTCTGTCAGACTCAGCTTGCTAGTTTATCTGCAGAACTCCATTGCCTTCATCACACTGCAGTAAAGGTGTAAACATGGACTGCTTCTTCCTAGAGCCATTTAACACCACAAAGCACATTGCTTTTCATTAATTAGAAGTGGAATTAAAATGAAGGTTCCACACAGCACATTTAATATAGCACTATATTATCCAGTAAAGTCCTCCATAACCAAAATACTTTTTATATGTACACACAAGTAAGTCAAATTCAGTAAAAGGTCTTTTCCAAGGATGATTAAAAAACTCCAGTTTGCAGATCTTGTCTGTTTTATTGCTTCCTGGTGATCTTGGCTGAAGAATCAGTGGTGACCCTCCCCTTGAACAGCCTCGTCTAACTGACCCAGTGTGAGTTTCTGTTCCCACTAGAGTAATCTTGAACTACTGGTTTCATTGAATAATTTTTCTTAATCTTATTAACACATAACACTGGTCTTGAAAGACCTACATTGGCTTCCAGTACGTTTCTGAGCACAATTCAAAGTGTTGGTGTTGACCTTTAAAGCCCTAAATGGCCTCAGCCCAGTCTATCTGAAGGAGCGTCTCCACCCCCATCGTTCTGCCCGGACGCTGAGGTCCAGTGCCAATGGACTTCTGGTGGTTCCCTCATTGCGAGAAGCAGGTAGAGGGCCTTCTCGGGAGTGGCACCCACCCTGTGGAACGCCCTCCAATCAGATGTCAAAGAGATAAACAATTATTTGACTTTTAGAAGACACCTGTTCAGGGAAGTTTTTAATGTGTGATATTTTAATGTATTTTTTATTTTTGTTGGAAGCTGCCCAGAGTGGCTGGGGAAACCCAGCCAGATGGGCGGAGTACAAATAAATTATTATTATTATTATTATTATTATTATTATTATTATTATTATTATTATCCCATTTGCTAAATAGCATTATGTTACTATTTTTTAAAAAATGAAAAAGTATTGAGAAAATAAATAATTAAATCATCCCCACCAACTGTTTTACAGAAATAGAAAGGCCACCAGTAAGTTCTAGAAAGGACATTTGATTTTTAAAAGTCTACATTTGCATCTGACAATAATATACGTGAGCAATGGCCTGGGAAATGTTATGGATCATGCAAAACGTTTCCTTGTGTTGGTGCCTTGCTTGATTCTTCAGAGATAGCAGCAAGGGAAAGAAAAAGAGAGAGAAGTGGTTCTCTTCTCTTGCTGTCATGGTTCAGTTCTACTTGCTGGCTTCCAACCTACAAGGTCAAGAAAGTAGGGAAGACAGAATTAGACCAAAATACAGAAACAAAAGGAATGTCCTTTCTGCACATTATGCCTGCCTGGTGTCTGCTACTTATCATCATCTCCTGCCATACAGGCATGTCTTAGCTTGCCAGCTCCTTTTATATCAGAAGCTCCTGTGCATTTAACTACTTGTTAGTAGCCTGGTATGCACATCACAATAAACCACCATTTCTTACTTATCATGACTATTGGACTGCGCAGTGGGTTGTACACACTGTCCAATTTCTCTTGCTTTCCTCCTTCCCTGGTATAAGAGAGAAACCAAAGAACCTGTGCTTTCTGGTAATGGCCATGCTCTGGGTTGCAACTGGTTTCTTCCCAACAAGTCATGGCCGTTAGCCAGCCTTAAACCAAAGGCAGATTTAGGGCAGAGCAATTGGTTCCACTGCACTGGGTGCTGACCCTAGAGGGCGCTACAGGGCATCATAACTATGACGTAGTGAACTGAGCAGAATGGAAGGTGAGAGGCAGGGTTGCTAAATTTTGACCTTGCACAGGGCACCACGGAAATTTGAAAGACTAAAGTCTGCCTCTGCTGAAGCCATGGTTTGTTGCTCACTATGGATAGTGGCTTCCTGGGGAGCAAGGCTTCCTACATTGTTTCTGTTGCTTGTACCAGGGGAGTTGCGAAGTAGGAGTGATGTGCCATTGTGCACTAGCGCATTGCCGAAACCCAATAAACCATCATAAGCCAAAAAGAGAAAATTAGCTGATTCAGCTTTCCCTATCATGGCATACTAGCTGGAGCTGCACGTGTTTATTTGTCAAGAAAACAGGTTTAAGCAGCCTTTTCAAGACAAGTATTCAGTTTACTATGTAGTAACATCAGTTCTAGAGAGCCATGTAGACCACTGGAAGTGGTAGCAAGTTTTTTAAAAAACAAATTTTTAAGCCTCTAACCTAAACTACTCTTGGGAGGTTTAATAACATGAGCAACATAAGAGCTAATTTGGACAGTTACTTAGAAGGGCCAGCTCTTAAGATAAGTACTTCAGATTTCATGTGAACATCCTGTTTCAGTCCACGGACGAACAACACAAGTGTATGTTAATAAATAGGTGTTCTTCTACAAACATCCTGTGTCAAGGGTATCCCCAAAATTTTCTCCTCTAATATTAGGGATGGTCGAATCTGTCAATTTCAGTTTCTTTCATCTTCTCAGTTTCCCAATATTAAGTTCCAGTTCTCTACATTTCAACATCAATTTGTGATTTTTTGGTTAAAAGGTCTCATAAAAATTCATCAGCATTTCAGTGTGAATTTATCTTAATATACACATATTTGTATGCAATTTTACCTACTATGCACATTTTCGCAAAGCAGTTTCTCCTAAAATAATGCATTTTTGTACGTGTTGTTTTCACACAAATATGTGCATTTTTAGGACCACTTGGATGTATCATTGAACTGAACTGCAAAATTCAAAGAAGTGCTAATTTCCAAAAATGGCTATCTTTGAATTCTCAAGTTGTTTCAGATTGCTCTCCCTTCCCTTGGTCATATAATCCTGTTTATCACTGCTGGAACCCTACTCTGGGTGCCTATACCTTAGAAGTTAGCTCATTGCCAGCCCAAATGACGTGTCTATCCTCCCTGCCTTGCCTCCCGTTTGAGTAGGACCAAAAAAAAGTCTTAGTGCACTCTTCAGATATAAGTTCCTGCATTCATCTATCCCACACTCATGGTGCTAACTGAATCGTGTCACTTCACCTTGCTATATAACAGGGCCTGTGCTGGATTAGGCAGGAGAAAAGTGAGAATCAAGGCCTTTCATGTAGGGGGGGCATATGTTTTGGTGGTACAGTACAACATATGTTCTGCATGCAAAGAGTGCCAGGTTCAATCTCTAGAATCTTCTGGAAGGGCGGGGAAAGACTCTTTTCTGAGGCCCTGGTGAGCCACTGCCAGTCAGTGCTGACAATACTGAGGTAAATGGACCAATGGTCGGACTTGATATAAGGCAGCTTTCTGTGGTGGTGGTGCAGCTTTGGGACACGCTCCTCAGAAAGAGCTCACTTGATGCATTCATTCGTATCATCCAGGTTGTTGTGAAGTCTGTTCTCCCAGGCTTTGATTTAGATTGTATGTAGATTTACTTCTTCCTAAAGTGGGATATAGGGATGCAGGTGGTGCTGTGGGTTAAACCACAGAGCCTAGGACTTGTCAATCAGAAGGTTGGCGGTTCGAATCCCCGAGACGGGGTGAGCTCCTTTGCTTGGTCCCTGCTCCTGCCAACCTAGCAGTTCGAAAGCACGTCAAAGTGCAAGTAGATAAATAGGTACCGCTCCAGCGGGAAGGTAAATGGCGTTTACATGCGCTGCTCTGGTTCACCAGAAACAGCTTAGTCATGCTGGCCACATGACCCAGAAGCTGTACACCAGCTCCCTTGGCCAATAAAGTGAGATGAGCGCCGCAACCCCAGTCACGACTGGACCTAATGGTCAGGGGTCCCTTTACCTTTTCAAAGTTGGATATAACAAAGTTCAGTCAATCAATCAATCAGTGGTTCTGTGATCCTTGATACTGACATTTCTGTCTGTGGACTCTGTGCTTCCATCCCAAGTAGACAAACACCTTCCTTCAGTGTTCTAAGACAGTGTGATGCTTTTATTGTGCCACAAGGTGCTGCTATACAACAGTAGAATCATCATGAGAGGATAGAATACAAGCAATAGTTTTTATAGAATGAAGAGGCCCATTTAGCTTTCAGAGGACGAAAGGGGCAAAAATGCACCCTGATTTCTGGCTGCTCTTTGAAGTGCAGGAAGACATCATGTGTGTGCGTGGCGAGTGCACATTTCTGCATCAAAATGATCTATTAACCGAGTCTGCATTTCTCAGTTCTGCAATCCTATATCGTAATAGTGCACTAATGCTTCAAGTGTGGGTCCTTACACAGCCTAAACCGCACCATATCCGTCCACAAAAGGGAAGTATTGGGAGGCCTGGGGGAATCTCAACATCTGTAGTAGTACCTCCAAAAAATATTTTTTTAAGGAGGTGGGGGTAACCCCAGTCTGATGAGGGGCGACTCTATTCAGTGGGCATGGAACGTTGGCCGAGTGTTTGAGGGGTAGAAAACTACGGAATAGAGTGTCCTGAAAAGGGAATGACTGACTGAAATCCTGAACTGGAGCACACTCCATGCTGCCACATTTTGTTGCAGGTTACACTTGTTCTATTTCTATTTGTGAAAATATCCTGCGTAATTTTTTCAGATGTCGGCCTTCATTCTGGTACTGTGTGTTATTGTAGCTGGGACATAACTCTAGCATATTGTGTTTCACTAATAAATATACAGAAACTAGAGAGAAGGGTGGCTCAGGGAGAGTCACCCACCCTGAGGTTCATCCAACACACTGTTCTCGAGTGGCCAACCAGATGCCTAAGGGAAGCCCACATGGAGGACACAGAACTCCATTACAACTGTGCATTCCAGCTTGCCTTTTTGAAAATTGAAGCTGAGTGCTGGGGTTCATGTATTATAACTCTTCTGCTTTGCTGTTTGTTTTTCTCTTTGTCTGTTTTTATGTTTTGTTTTGTTTTGTTTTGTTTTGTTTTGTTTTGATTGATTCATTTGACAGTTCTGATTGGTAATCAATAAAGCTCTGTACCTCCGAAATTGTTGTTTAGTCGTTTAGTCGTGTCCGACTCTTCGTGACCCCATGGACCAGAGCACGCCAGGCACTTCTGTCTTCCGCTGCCTCCCGCAGTTTGGTCAAACTCATGCTGGGAGCTTCGACAACACCATCCAACCATCTCATCCTCTGTCATCCCCTTCTCCTTGTGCCCTCCATCTTTCCCAACATCAGGGTCTTTTCCAGGGAGTCTTCTCTTCTCATGAGGTGGCCAAAGTATTGGAGCCTCAGCTTTACGATCTGTCCTTCCAGTGAGCACTCAGGGCTGATTTCCTTAAGAATGGATACGTTTGATCTTCTTGCAGTCCATGGGACTCTCAAGAGTCTCCTCTAGCACCATAATTCAAAAGCATCAATTCTTCGGCGATCAGCCTTCTTTATGGTCCAGCTCTCACTTCCATACATTACTACTGGGAAAACCATGGCTTTAACTATACAGACCTTTGTTGGCAAGGTGATGTCTCTGCTTTTTTTTTTTTTTTTGGCTTTTTAATATGCTGTCTAGACCTCCGAAATTACTTCATATCATAATACAGTAATGCGCAAATAAATGTGAATTAACATAAAATCACGGCGTATGTTCTAAAAAATATATATCAAAAATCAAAAATCAAAGTCTGCTTGAATTTGCTTTCTTAGGAAGTAATTATTGACAATATTGTACAAAGGGCAACTAGTTTTCCCATAACTAGTTTCTCATAATTCACTTGGCAATTCTTGATCTTGGGTAAGATTTCTTCGCCTGGTTTTAGTGATGTTATAGAAAAATAGGGGGGTTTGCTGCCCAAAGGACTGAGTCCCCCAAGTCCACGATCGTTCAGAGATGAATGGATGGAGGCAGGATGCAGCAAAAGCAAGGCAAATCTTTATTTTTCTATTGCAACAGAGTTCCCTCCCTTCCTTGCAAGGAGGTAAGAGAGACCAAGAACAAAGTGTGCAGGAACCTTTAAAGACGCTTGACAATGCCCAACTCCTTAGCCAAAGACCACCCTAAAATCATCATACATACATCCTAAGAGGCAGTCTGCAGTAGAAATTTTGTCTGCCAGGATACATAATAATGGTCGCTGATTGCATTACCTGGGCAACCTGGGCATTCTTTTGTAACGGTTAATACAGAACAGGATTTGAATGATTTGTAAGTGAAAAGACAATGGGAAAGCTTACCCCATTTGCCTCCCTCACTGCAGAGGAATATTTGAGGTCACTGGCAGAGTCAAAAATGGCTTCAGGATTGCTCTCCTGTACCATTTCAGACATATGGTTTACAGTGGTACCTCTAGTTACGTATTTAATTCGTTCCGGAGGTCCGTTCTTAACCTGAAGCTGTTCTTAACCTGAAGCACCACTTTAGCTAATGGGGCCTCCCGTTGCTGCACCACTGCAACCGCACGATTTCTGTTCTCATCCTGAAGCAAAGTTCTTAAGCCGAGGTATTATTTCTGGGTTAGCGGAGTCTGTAACCTGAAGAGTATGTTACCTGAAGTGTATGTAACCCGAGGTACCACTGTATATACTTACGCATGTGTGCATTTATGAATACTTATTCTATATTTGAGACCTTAGAATTCTTCTAACAGTGACATGCTGCTTTACTGATTTAATGGAACTTTAATTAAACTGCTGTGATATACTTTATGCGAAAGCAGTATGCAAAAAAAGGTGGAATGAATGAGGTTGTGTCATGCTCTAAAACTAAATACTGTAAGGGAGAAATGATGATCAGCTACACCTTACTTTTCTCTCGCCCGTCCCATGATCCACCCCTACCCTTACTATCCTACTAAGAATTCTGGAGAGCTGCATACTGTTTCGGTTTGCACAATAAAGACATTGAAATTAAAACAATTTCAAAAATATTATTGGGCAACACAGCCACGTTCGCTTATCTGGGGCTGGAAAATCACTACCATTTGACTGCAGCCTTTCTAGCTGTAGACATAAAAAAATAACCCTAATACCTTCCGGGTTCACTTTGAAGATCTTCCGCCTTTCCAAATATTACTTGCAAGTGTGGGAGTAAAAAGAAAAGTTTTTTTAAAAAAAAGGAACCCGGGAGTTTCGTTTTCAGACCGTTGGGTTGCCCCCCTCTTCCTTTTTCCTATCTCTAGGTTCCTGGCTCTTCGCTGCAGCAGGAGAGCCTGAACTTGGGCTTCCGGGCAACGGAAAAAAGGAGAAGAGGAAGTCCACAAGGAAAGTGGCCGGCGGCGTGGGAGGACGGGAGGACGCTCTAGCCCCTGCCTCTCGATGCCTAGGCGGAGACAGCGGGAGCGAGAGGGAGAGAGATGCGGTTGCTTCCTGCCCGCTGTTTTGCTGCTGTCGCCGGTCGCGCTGTCCTGGCAGGTGAGTCGTCGCCGCCGCCGCCCTCTTCCTCCTTTCCCGGGCGTCCCGAAGGCGTTGGCAGCAGCGGCTGAAGCCCTGGAGGGCTGCGGGGCGAGAGGGAAGCCAGTGGCACCCGGAGGTGCTCAGCCGGTTTCGGTGGGGAGCAGCAGCTGCGGGTCGGTGGGAAGACGGAGAGGGAGCAGAATCCAAGCAGATGGCTTTGTAAAGGCTTCTGGGGTTGCATTGGGCAGCCGACCTCCTCCTTGCAGCTGAAATGCGGCAGCCTGATTCCTATACTCCCCTCCAGGAGGAAAAAATATTCCCATTATCTTGATTCCTCCCCGCCCCCTCATTCCTTATAATATGATAATGTTGTGCATAGCCTTCATCTGCTCCCACCGCCTCCAGCCTTATTCTGGAGGAAGTGTAATTCATTGTTAATCCCACCCCCTCCCATGAGCTTTACTTCCACTTAAGTGGGTTTAGGGATGTATCTTAAACAGATTTCGATTTCAATGCTGGCAGCTTTTTGGTAGGATATTTCTGTGCTGCTTTAAAAAAAAAAAGAAAGATATTGTATATATTCTGCGTTACATGGCGGTGAAGCATTTCCTCACGTGTGTAACTGCATTTTTCAAAGCCTAGGTCTGTCTGGAGTGTCTCCAGATAAATGCACACTTCTTGTTTTGAAATGGGCTCAGTGGATGGCTTTCAACCCTTGGTGTAAACTGCAATCGCTTCTGTCTTTTCTTTATCAGCTATATTTCAAAGCTTACACTGCCAATCCTTAATCGACATGGTGTCAGCAGCCTACCATATTTCATTATGATAATAGTAATAAAGGGGAAAGAGGGAGGGAGGCCTACCATTGAGTTTTGTCGTTGCACACTGGTGTGTAGGGAGCCCTCTGTTTATGCTCAGGGGCCCTCTTAGCCAGATCATGTTCATGGCTTAAATGAAGCTGCCTTTGAGGATCCTAGTCAGTTGTTTTCCTATACAAACACTGCCTGATTCAACAGTTACTGCAATTTCAGACAGACTGAAGAGAAAGCACCATCCAGCTCCTGGCTAGAATAGAGTAGGTGACTTTTGATTGGGATAATGAACAGAATTACAAATGAAAGATTTGTGCCCCATTATTGAATACTGCAGGCCCAAACAGGCTGTCAAATCCACCCCCTGCATTAATGCAGGATTCCTACAGCTAAAGTAGGAATTGGCAACTGGAAGTCTTTGTTTCCACACAGAGACATGTCTTTTACACTTTGTGGTACTAATCTTTGGGGAATAAGGGACAGGGGTTGGCCCACCAGCTACAATCTTCTCAGAGAGCATCTGGTAAAACTGTTTGCTAATCAGGGATCTAAAGCAACCCCAAACACAAAGTTTAGTCCAGCTTTTTTATTGAAAACCCTGAAGGAAAGTTTTCAAATGTTTTTACTTGAATCTTCCTTCCTGATGACTTCATTTGCAAGATTCAGAATGAGGCAGATGATTGACCCTAAAATTCAAGCTTCCTTCTCTCCCCTTAGTCTTGCGCCGTATTTGATCTCTTTGAGTAGGCAAGACCCATTGCACGCACATGTTGGATCCTGTAGGCAAGCATGTGCTCAGTCCTGCACAGACAGCCACAATTATTTCTTTTAAAATGCTGTTGGAGAAGAGATGGATGCTTGCTCATAAATAGCCTGTGGCCTGGCCGTTTGTGGCGAGCAAAGGGTACCTGCCGGGTAACCAGGCAGGCACTAGTGCAATACAAATCCTGAATTTGGATTTGCATGAGCAAGTGTGCTCATAACTTTTATAAGTTGATTTGCAAGCCAGGGTGACACACCGCCTCCTCTATGTGATCATATCCACACTTTCTCCATCTGCCAAGGTGCTTTATAAAAATGAACAATGTGTTTTGGCACAAGAATTAAGAGGAGCTATGGAAGAAACACAGTGGAACTGCGGGGGAAGGACCTCATTAGTATTTATGCTTCCCATCATTGTGCAGAAAAATGACTTCATTATGGAAAATATATTTTCATTCATTCTTCTGTGGTGTGTATTTGTCTGAAGGCTATGTATTTTCTTTCTCTCCAGTGCAGGAAGTGGAAAAACTTTGTAATAAGAAAGTCTCCATCAACATTGGGCTGGTTATTGTTCTGGTTAATCCTGCAACTAAGAAATTCATTCTCTTTCCATCCTCTGCAGCAGTAGGTAGTCTCTGGCAGTTGTCCTCCTTCCAAAAAAAGGAAAGAGAACCAGAAGAGCATGTTGATTCAGAGCATGAGCTATGAGCTGGAAGTTGGCAGTTCAAAGTTCAACTTGTTCATAAACCAGAGGCGGGGAACCTGTGGTCACCCAGATGTTGTCTGTTTCCCATCCCCAGCCATTCCTGGCTGTTGGCTGGGGCTGATCGGAACTGGAGCTCAACAATATCTGGAGGGCCACAGGCCACCCTGCCCCTTCCCGACTTGACAAGTGTCCATCAGATGGCAATCTTTCTAGTAGTGGGCATTTCCAACCACTCATTAATCTACAAGACCATCTACACATAATGAGTAAAATTAAAGCAACCCATTAACTGTTTTCTTTCTTTTTTTCAGATCACTGCCTGAATAAATACATTTATGATAAATATTATTAATACTGATATTAAATATCTAAATTCACTGAGACCTGCACAGCACAATAAGTCTTTCACTCAATAAGAACGATCATGATCATAGTCAGGGAATAGAAGTAACATTGGAAGCTGCCATTGTGAGTCAGACCATTGGACTGTCTATCTGAGTATTGTCTTTATGGAGTAGATCCTGTGTTTTGCAGAGCACTCTGCTTTGAAGGCAGGAGTTTCATTGTCTAATGAATTGTGTTGTTTTATTCTGGACAAGTGTTTTAGAAAAAAAACAAGATAGGCTCCTGAGTTGCCTCATTTTTTTCCAATTTTTAAAATTATGCATATATATATTTGAGTAGAGTTTTCAGATTGCTGACTTCAGATTTATGTTTTTCTTTTATCTAGCATAACACCGGCTTCATCTCCCTGTGAGGACGACTTCTCCTCCTAAAAAGGTAAAAGGTCATGTGCAGAATACATGGTGTGAATTGTTCTTATTTTTTTTCTTTTTTAAGAATTAAGAAAAGAAGCTGGAGCTTTTGGCTTTGGAAAACATTTCTTCTGGTGGCCCATCTCAGATATTTCCCAATGTGTATTTGAAAACACATGCAGGCAAGGAACCAGAGAATTGTGTCCCAAGATGTACATCTCTGTAGTGAAACTTCCATCTGGCAAAGGTCTTCATTCATCTTGGGCTCTTCCAGTTGCCTGTTAGCAGGTGGGCTCTGGAAAATGCAAACTGGGGAACTCCAGCTTCCATCAGCCCCAGGAGGAATGAACAGGAATGATGGGAGTTTTAGTCCAACAACATCTGGAGTAGCACACAGTACCTGCATAAAAAATTACCAGGTGTCTGTTGTAACTGCACAAGGACATAGTTACCTGTATCCCATCACAAGCAATTAATTTCATTGCCCCCATTTCTCATCCCCCTTCTATTCCACGATTCCAAGAGCTTTCTGACAAGTGATAATTATTCCAGGCAGTGATGCGGGGCAGAAAATTCTCTTGTTTTATAAGTTCATTAGTGGCAGTGAATGGTTGCAAATTGCAACACACATTATTAGGCAAGATTGGCAGATTCAAAGTTTTTAGCATTGCTTGCTAACCGCAAGTAAAGTATTCTTGATTAGATCACGCTCTAGGGCATGAGAGTTGTTGCCAATGCAAATTACTCTTAATCTGCACAAAGAAGTTTTCCAATTCAAATTTTTCCTGAAAACCCCCATCACTGATTGAAGGCTTGTTAAGATTTTAAAACACTGTGTGGCTCATGTCTGAGTTTCTCACCCTAAGGCTTCTGTCAGCTTTTGTCTCTGTGCCCTTTTTAAAATGCCATTAGGGCAATGTAATGTAGGAGGTACCCTTAATGTATTTTAGATGTCCTGCTCACTAGTGACTGTACAGAAATCCTCTATGGATATGTCAAATGTCATTCTGTTTACCAGTACAAGGCAGCACAAGGCTATAAGGCAGAGGTAGGGAATCTGTGGCCTTCCAGGTGTTTTAGGGTTCTTTGGGCCTCATCCTGCATGACTAACAGACAGACATGATGGAACTGCAACAAAATAGGGACTCCCAATCCCTGGGCTAGAGCAATATATACAAGCCAGTATTG
The DNA here is from genome assembly GCF_951804945.1 of Podarcis cretensis. Classification (NCBI taxonomy): domain Eukaryota; kingdom Metazoa; phylum Chordata; class Lepidosauria; order Squamata; family Lacertidae; genus Podarcis; species Podarcis cretensis. Next base: position 32,096,747 of record NC_137185.1, on the reverse strand, counting down.
GCCAGAATGGCAGTGAAATAGGACATCTGAGGAAATTGTGCAGCTATTCCACTGGGTTTTAAAAAGTTGGATTTTCACAGCCTTGGGGAGAGGGGAAGGAAGCTGAAAAGGGGGAAACAGAGGGAGATGTTTTGTTCACAGCATTGTGCAGATGCACTGTAAAAACTTAAGTGAACAAAGTGTGGATATGCCAAAGGATATGCCATATATGCAGAGGAGTATTTGCTCAGCTGCAGGTGTTTTGAAAGTTGTTGCTGCCGCAGAAAAAGCAAGCTGGTTTTTGTTTAAAACTGTCTTGCCATGTAAAAACACACTGATTCTCAGACCATCCGCGGGCCAGATTTAGAAGGCGATTGGGCCGAATCTGGCCCCCGGGCCTTAGTTTGCCTACCCATGCTATAGAATTTTAATGTTTGTTCTCTAAATGGCCAAAAGCCAATACCTTTGTGTGTCTTGCAGCCAAGTTTGTAGCTGTTTCTTGATCAATTGCTGTTTCTGTCAACTCTGTTCAAAGTTTGGTTGCGCTTGCAGTATTTTGAGAGTACTTTTTGTGAAATTGTTCACAAGGTTTTCTCTCCAACTACAATTATTGAGCTTTCAGGTATTTGTCTGAAGTGGATCTTGTGTGGGTCTCTCTCACAAGCTCCACTGAAATGAATGGAGATTTCTCCATAGTGCGCAAAAATACACACACTGGAGTACAGTCTGCATAAAAATATATGTGCTAGTGACAATTGCACACACAAATGCATTATATTAGGGGAAATTGCTGTGCAAAATAGCATATTAGGCACAACTGCATATAAAAATGTGTGTACATGGAGAAATTTGCTCTAAAATGCTGCTGAATTTTAATGAGAACTTTTATATATATATATATATATATATATATATATATATATATATATATATATATCACAGATGAGAACTTTTATATATATATATATATATATATATATATATATATATATATATCACAGACCAATATGGAGAACTGAACTGAAGTTTGGAAAAATTAGGGAAACTGAAATTGACAGATTTGCACATTTTTAACCAGGAAGTTTACTACATCAGTCTTTTCGTTTGCTTTGTGGTTAAAAGTTGTCTGTATATAGTAGGCATGGTGCTCTTTTAATTACTTGTACAGTCATACCTCAGATTACAGATGCTTCTGGTTGTGCGATTTCGGGTTGCACACCGCACCAAACCTGGAAGTTCCAGAACTGGTTACTGGTTACTGAGAGAGACCCACAGAAGCGCCGAATCGCGACCTGCGCATGCGCACACGCGGCGCTGCGGGTTGTGAACGTGCTTTCCGCACAGATCACATTCACAACATAAGCGTGCACCGTATTGCTTGGGGGGTTTTGTTTTTCCTGTTTTCTCTGAACATTAACTACTGTTTCCTCATTTGTATCTGTTTCGAGGCCAGTTACAGATTCTTACAAATCTATTTAGCTTCTGGTAACATTACTCATGCAGCTAAAAAATAACAAGGTGTTACTTCTGGGAGCATTGGTTTTCTTGAGTATGATCTACTTTAACAAGTTTACTTAATGCTTTATTTGACTTGTTAAAAGCTAACATACAGGGAAAGTTGTTTCCGTGTTTTTGAAAAATGTTTTGTATAGATCTGCTTGTGATGGAGCAAAGAACTTGTCTTACAGTAGATAACTATGACCTCATACAGCTGTGAACAAATGCATCAGATTTTTACATTCTTATTGGCATTTATAAGAATCATGGTATATTAATATAGAATATTATTATGAGCTGTTTTTGTGGGACAGCTATCCTTTTTTAAAATCAATCAATCAATCACTTTTTTATTCTATCCACTCTCCAGATAGCACAGTGGCAAAATGGATCTGTCCCATTTTATCCTCACAACATAGTGAGGTTGCGAGAAAGTGACTTTTTTGACGCTGTCCAGGGCACTTTGTGGTTCAACAGGAATATAAACCCAGGGCTCCCAGGACAAACTCTAGCACTCTGTCTACCACACCCTGTCCTGGCTGTTAGCCATTAACTTTCTGGAACCTAAACTGTGTGTTAGTTTCAAGGGGTAAGCCAGAAGCTGAAGTGACCTGAAGGAGAGGGAAAGATTCTCTGCTTCATGAAAAAAATCAAGGGCTCTTTGATTCACTTACTTGATTCTCCTTCGTGCAGGGAAACAGATCATGTACTTCAGATTCCCACAGGTAAATGAGTTGTGGAATCCTCTCAGAAAACACCAGTGACCTGGGAATGACTCAAAAGAATAAGTAATAAAATGTTGTAGAAGACATCCTGAAATTCTGCAATCATGTTCTCAAAGGAACACATAACAGGCACAAAATGTTCAGAGGATGTGGACAAGCTGCCTCTGCCCCCTACTTCTCAGCTATAGCCTTGGGGGGATGGCTGTAGAGCACCTTTTTTGCATTCAGAAAGTCCCAAATTCAATTCCTGGCATCTCTAGGTAGGTCTAGAACCCTGGAAAGCCATTGCTAGTCATGGGTAGGCAAACTAAGGCCTGGGGGCCGAATCCGGTCCAGTCGCCTTCTAAATCCAGCCCATGGATGGTCCAAGAATCAGTGTATTTTTACATGAGTAGAATGTGCCCTTTTATTTAAAATGCACCTCTGGGTTATTTGTGGGGCATGCACAACCATTACATGAGCAGAATGTGTGGTTTTATTCTAAATGCACGTCTGGGTTATTTGTGGGGCATAGGAATTTGTTCATGTTTTTTTTCTTCAAAATATAGTCCGGCCCCCCACAAGGTCTGAGGGACAGTGGACTGGCCCCCTGCTGAAAAAGTTTGCTGAACCCTGTTGTAGACACTAGATGGAACAGTGGTCTGGTTTAATATAAAATAGCTTCCTATATTAATGTCCTCACCATTCCACCCCCAATCTAGGCCTCATATTCACAATGAATTTAAACCAGTATTATACCACTTCAAACAGTCATGGCTTCCCCCAAAGAATCCTGGGAACTGTAGTTTGTTAGAAGGGTGCTGAGGGTTGTTAGGAGAAGCCTGCTACAGTTCCCTGGGTTGTGTCTCTATGAGGGGTCTAGGGGTCTCTGAACAACTCTTAACAAACTACTGCTCTTTGGGAGAAGCCGTGTTTGAAGTGGTAGGTAAAGGTAAAGGTAAAGGTACCCCTGCCCGTACGGGCCAGTCTTGACAGACTCTGGGGTTGTGCACCCATCTCACTTAAGAGGCCAGGGGCCAGCGCTGTCCGCAGACACTTCCGGGTCACGTGGCCAGCGTGACATCGCTGCTCTGGCGAGCCAGAGCCGCACACGGAAACGCCGTTTACCTTCCCGCTAGTAAGCGGTCCCTATTTATCTACTTGCACCCGGAGGTGCTTTCGAACTGCTAGGTTGGCAGGCGCTGGGACCGAGCAGCGGGAGCGCACCCCGCCGCAGGGATTCGAACCGCCAACCTTTCGATCGGCAAGTCCTAGGCGCTGAGGCTTTAACCCACAGCGCCACCTGCGTCCCTTGTTTGAAGTGGTATCGTGCTTTAAATGTATCGTGCAGTTGGGGATCCTTGGTGGACAGTTGGTTCTATGAGGGAAGACATTTTCTAAGGCCTTGGAACAGAAGCAAGCAAATGAGCTTGGATAGCTCAGTCTTCAGGATAATTTTGGTTAGTGAGAAGGGACAGGCAACATCTTCTCAGGGAGAAGTTTAATCATTTCTGTATTGTTGGTTTCCTTGTGGAGCAGCCCCCAGCTGTAGAAAGCTTTCTCAGTTATTATTGAGCAAGGAAGCGCATTGGGTCTCAATGTAATTTCAGCCCTCGATAACCTGGTCAAAGAGCTGATCCTTCGTTCTCACGCAAGCTCCCCACTCTCTGCTTCCGCAGAGCAGCCTTTTCTGCCCTGGCAAACAACTAGCAGAGTTAAGTTTCTTGACCCAAGAATTAAGAGCTTCTTAAGAGCAGTAATCCTTTGCTAATAATAGCTTTGATTGCTGGGTTGGCCAGGTAGAAAGGAGGACAAGGACTCTTTGGGTGGATGTTCAGAAGAAGGAATTTTGATATATTCAACTTGTCATAGGCATCTTTTACACATGTTACAGAATTTTTTTTTTTTGGGGGGGTTAGAAAGAATCCTGAAGGAGAAGAACAGATTGAATCATTTCAGACTGCAGGTGGGATTCCATTGTTAGGAGAAATTGTTAGAAGTGCAACAGCAGAGATCATTCAATTAACTTAGTGGTTAATTCTGTTACTGTTAAAGTCAGCTAACCAAGAGCAAACCAAGCTGCAGGTGTTGCCTGGCAACCAAGCAGCGTGGCATGATCTTCACTGATTGGCTGTGCAGCTCTGAGGAAGTTTTTCCTCTGTGTGTTTGGTTGCATGTCTCTGCATATTTGGTTGTGTGTTTGGTTGTATGTATGCCTGAAGCAAGAGAGACAAAACCTGTGTGTTCCTTTTTTCTCAAATTGCACACTGTTTTTGTCCAGTTTGCCCAGGAAAGTGTTACCAAGACATTGGACTCCATCTGAGTTATTTGAGTGACTTTGCTCATGGTATTTACACTGAGCGTTAAAATATGGCGTCTCCCACCTGCAGTCTGAAGTAGAGCAGACTGTGCTACTATCACCTCATTCTATAGAAGTGATCCAGAAAACATGGTGCCTTTAGACTTTCAAAAAAATTTGGGCAAAAGATTTCAGGTTTGCAGAAAAATTAATCATAGGATAAGGTGACAAGTCATTTAATGGATTGGTGACTGGTTAAATAACAGAAAATATAGAATCAGAATAAATGGAGAGTTCTCACCATGGAGGGATGTAGAAAATGGGTTACCCCAAGGATCTGTATTGGGAGCTGTGCATTTTTTAGCATCTTCATAAATGATCTACTAGAGTTGGGAGTGAGCTGTGAGCCAGACTTGCTGATGACACCAAACTGATTGTGAGTAACTCCAGAAGGATATCTCCAAACTGGCTGAATGAGCAGTAAAATGGATAATATATAAAGTGATGCATGCTGGGACAGAAAATCCTAACTTCACATTCATCATTCTGGGGTCTGAACTATCCATGACTGACGAGGAAAGAGATATTGGAGTTGTAGTGGATGGAGATGTTGAACCAGTGTATGTGGCAGTTATGAAAAAGGTGGATGTTATGCTACGTATCATTAGGAAAAGGACTGAAAATGAAATTGCCATGGTATTCACACTCTAATTTAAAACTGGCCCCACATTTCCTGAAGATAACCTTTTGCATTATGCATTGCATGGTGTGTTTAGCAACAGAGGAGAGACACTCTTGCAGCAGGTGATGTGATGAGAGATAATGGGCTCAATGTGTTTGTTCCTCCTCGACGAAGTTGTCTCGGTAAACTTTGGCAAATTTATTCTTGCTCAACGTGCAAACATCCCAGGTTTCTCTTTGTAACTTTGCCCTTCTGTCGCCTTTCATTTTCCCTTTCCTTTCCAGAAACTGGATGGCTTCTAATGTGAGCCTGAATCTGGATAAAGAAACGTTGCTGGAGGATGGGGTGCCACCTGCCAAGAAGCCTAGGTGAGCAGAGCCAACGGGGATTGGATGAATTAATGGAGGAAAAGGCTATCGCCTCCGTGATTAGAGGCAGTGTAACTCTTGCGTGTGGGTTGCTGCAAGTGGGAGAGGGCTATTGGCTTCATGCCCCGCTTGTGGGCTCCCTATCAGCATCTGATTGGCCACCATGGGAAACAAGGACACCAGACCAAAGAGGACTTTGATCTGATCCTGCAGGGCTCTTGTGTTAAGTTACATTATGGTGGGGAAGAGTTATGAAGCTCCTTGGGTGACCTTGGGCCAGTCGCCAGCTCTTAGCCGAACTCACACCATGGGGCTGTTGTGTCTGAGGATAAAATAGTAATGCAGGGGGAGGACTAGGATATCACAGAAACTGCTCACCAGAGAGGTTTGAAGCTTCCCTTGTTTGGTACGGTCCTGCTTGTCCCCCAAATGCTTATTGCTGTGAGCTGCCGCAGTCCAGGACTTTTTATGCTGCCGCCAAGTTTGGCAGACTTATTTCTAACTTTCACCACACATGTGTGCGTATACACACACACACACACAGCATTCTTGTAGGGGTGTTTGAGGAGAATAGGTTCTTGGGACATCTTAGGACCCCGTGTCTTTCTAAGTCCACGCAGCTTTTCATTTATCCACTAAGATCAGTGAGACTGCAGACGGTCAGGCACATGGCTTATGGAATTTGCAGGCTTGCTCCAGCAGAGGGTCCTTGGTTCAATCCCTGGCATCTCCAGACTCACGGTAGGGCTGGGAATGATTCCTGCCTGAATTTCCGGAGAGCTGCTGACTGTCAATATCAACAGTACTGAGCTAAGATGGACCAGTGGCCTGATTTGGTATGAGGCAGGTTTTCCTATGTGCATGACTAGATATTGGAAAATGCTGTTGTTAATAATGAGACAGAGAAAGACAGAGAATGACAGTCAAAGGTATAAAAGAAGGTAACTTCCATAACGCAGGCTTGGGTGGTTCTACAAGGTTAGCTAGTAACTGTGCAAATATACTTGCTTCTTCAAATGGACCAAAATTTTCCCGCAGACAAGGGGAAGTAATCTGACGCGGAACAAAATTCTAGCAATTTTTCAGTACTAGACCAGCTCTTTTCAAAATAATTGTGTTGTTGGGTTATGTATCAAAAGTATATATGTATGTATATTTATTTATTATTATTTATTACATTTATATACCACCCTTCAACAAGAGATCCCAGGGTGGTTCTTTGGTGGCTCCATGTTGCTTTGTTAGCCATTTGTCCAGCCTGCTGTTAAGCTGAAAGAACTAAGGGAATATTTGACATTTTGAAAAGCTTGCCTTCACAGTTGCCTGGTGTGAATCCTTACTCGGCTAGCAGTACAGTGGTACCTCGGGTTACATACGCTTCAGGTTACATATGCTTCGGGTTACAGACTCCGCTAACCCAGAAATAGTACCTCGGGTTAAGAACTTTGCTTCAGGTTGAGAACAGAAATTGTGCTCTGACAGCGCAGTGGCAGCAGGAGGCCCCATTAGCTAAAGTGGTGCTTCAGGTTAGGAACAGTTTCAGGTTAAGAACGGACCTCTGGAACAAATTAAGTACTTAACCCGAGGTACCACTGTACTCATGCCAGGCAAGTGGCTATCTGCAAGCTTAGCTATATGGGAGTGGTAGCCAATGTCCAGATGTTGCTGGACTGCATCTCCCATCATCCCTGACCATTGGCTGATCTGTTTTGGGATGATGGGAGCAGCTGCAACCCAACAACATCAGGAAGGCACCCCATTGGCTAGCCTAAGGGCCTTGGCCGTATCTGCACATGTCAAGCCTTGTTCCCTATAAATTTCTCCATGCTGATGGCAGGTCATAGGCATCTCTCCCTCTCTTTTTGGCTGCAGGAAACTGTTGCCGAGCCTAAAAACCAAGAAGCCCCAGGAGCTCGTTCTGGTGATTGGGACGGGCATAAGTGCTGCAGTTGCTCCCCAAGTGCCGGCCCTGAAGTCTTGGAAGGGCTTGATCCAGGCCCTGCTGGATGCTGCTATTGACTTTGACCTCCTAGAAGACGAGGAGCGGAAGAAGTTTCAGAAATGCCTCCGGGACGATAAGAACCTCATCCACGTTGCCCACGACCTTATCCAAAAGCTGTCACCAGTGAGTCGATGAGCCGCGGAGCGAATGGTTTGCAAACTTCAGGCAAAAAAGTGTTAATAGATTGTACTGCTTTGTGTGGGGGCCTGCCTCTGTTTACGGCGCCGAGTCTGACAGCACATGCTTTTCTAAGCTTTAGGACAGGGGTCAGCAAACTTTTTCAGCAAGGGGCCGGTCAAACCTTGCGGGGGGCTAGACTATATTTGGGGGGGACGACAATGCAAGCGCACCACAATCCCTGGTGGCTGCTTACTTGTGTCTTGCGGGCGGCAGCGGCAGAGGGATGATGAGAGGCGCGCGAAAGGGCTCCGAGAGGGGCTGCTTAAAATGGCAGCCACTCGAGCACTGCTGCTGCTGGCACCAACAAGGCCCAGCCCCCTTCCTCCTCTAGGCAGGGCGAGAAGAAGCCAGGAGGGAGGAGGCACCACCGCTGCCGAGGGAGGGAGAGGGAAAGAACATGCGCGCTGGCGATCCACGTGGCAATTCCCGGACCGTCCGTGGACCAGGATCCAGAAGGCGATTGGGCCTGATCCAGCCTGCAGGCCTTAGTTTGCCAGTCCATGCTTTAGGAACATGGGAAGCTGTGTTATGCTGAGTTAGGTCACTGCTCCATCTAAGTCAGTGTTGTCCACTCTGACAGGTAGTGCCTCTCCAGCAGATTTTCCCTTCTCTGCCTGGAGATGCAAGGGATTGAACCAGGGAGTTTCTGTGTGCAGATCAGGGTGGATTTGATTTAAATCAAATTGATTTAAATCACGATTTAAATTGCTAGTCAGTAAGACTTGATTTAAATCATTTATTTTATACAGACAGACTCATTCTTGCTGGTATAATCTTAATATTTACAACCAGATGAAGGTTTCATTTTTGGAATAATAAATTTTTCAGAGTAGCTTTTACAGCTTTATATCAAAAATTACTGATTTGGTTATGCTATTAGAAATACATAGACAGATAATTATGAAATTATTGTGAGATTTAGTAAGTTAACTGTTTATATTTGGACAACTTTTCTGCTGTGCTTTATTGGAAGGTGAAAAAATAATCATTTCCTTAATAACAATTTAAACAATCTATTTAACCAAAACAATAACATTATAGCATATGCATCCATGTTTGTTAACTGATATGGTTAAACTTTTTTCCCCATTTTTTTTAAAAAAACAAGTCCTTATTTCCTGATGAATAGCCTTTGGACTATAATGTAGCTTACATAGAAAACTATCTTTAGAAAGATTTTTCCTCCAAAAGCATGTTATTTTAAAAATTGAATTTAAAAAATCAGATTTAAATCTTAAAAATCTATTTTTTTAAAATAATTGACCCTTTCCCTTTTGTTCTCCCCTTTCCCTTCCCTATAAAAAACCCATATCAGACTGGGCTGAATGCATCATCTTTACTCCAGTCTGAAAACCTTCTATCCCACTGCTTTGATGGGGCTTGCAGTGGTCTCCTGTTCGGTTCCCAGTTAGGTCCAACGACGCAGCATGAGGCATTCCAGTCTATTGTAAAGAATTGAGGCAGGCAGTTAGGCGTCTGTCAGGCTTCAGAGAATTCGATCCCACCCATGGTGGCAGCCAAAAAGCAGATAAACAAGAAGAGTTCTTACTAAGTAATTTGTTCACTATTCACAGAGAGGGACGGAGGAGTGCAGTCTCCCTAAGATAATGGCATTGCTCTGAGTAAAGTCCCACCCCTTCCGTCTCTCCTATTCTACGCCAATAGGCTAATCTGTGCTTTCTGCCTCTGAGCTTTCTGTTCTGCTACTCTCAATGCTCGCCTCGTCCTGGGAGAGGGGGGCGGGTCAGGAATGCTTTCCAAAGACACAGAGTCTGTCAGCTCTCCCCTGGTGCTGCTTCTTTCTGCTACTAGTCTCCCAATATTTCCCAGCTTTTCCCATCTGTAGCCTCTGAACTATGCCCTTCTTCAAACCACTGTCCTGAATCTATACTGTCCTCCTCTTCTTGAGAAGGTTCAGTGTGCAAGCACTTTCTTGGGCAACCCTCTATGCTGTGAGAGTTTGGGCAGAAATAGGACTCTAATGCAAGAATTGCAATTCCAGTAATGTGATTTTCTGTGTTTACTCAGAGGTAAGCCCATGGGTGTTTTCTCGCAGGTAAGTGGACGCAGCTTAGTAGCTTAATTCCAGCTGTGCCTCTGCTGGATCTCAGCAACCAGTTCAGACAGCTGTTTATGCCTCACCCTCCTCAAGTCCTCTGCTGCTGATTTTTTTTTTTAATGGTCGTTTAATAAAATAAATACAAATAAATCAATTCTGATCTTGGATTCCCCTCCCCCCCACCCCCATCTTCTTGGCAGCGCACAAGCAATGTCCGTTCCACGTTTTTCAAGGACTGCCTATATGAGGTCTTTGATGACCTGGAGTCCAAAATGGAAGACACAGGGAAACAGCTCCTTCAGTCCGTGCTCCACTTGATGGAAAACGGCGCTCTCGTGCTGACCACAAACTTTGACAACTTGCTGGAAATTTACGCGGCAGACCAAGGAAAAAGGCTTGAATCTCTTGACCTGACCGATGAGAAAAAGGTAAGTGGCGGGTGCTCATGCCTGCAAACGGTGGCCAATCTAGCATGTGAGCCTATTCATTTCTCAGTGGTGTCCCCAGCTCAGGCCTTAAGTTCCATTTTAGCTGTTGGCTGTGGTGGTAGAACACACTGTGTTGTGTCACTTGCGGTAAGAAGACAGGACTAACACTGCCAAGCAGGGGGAGAGAAGAGAAGGGAGGGAGGATCACTTTTAAATGGTGTTTTCCTCCTACAGTGGCACATTTTATTATAAAAAAGAGGGTTGTGTTTTTTTAAAACATATTTCAATAGTTTTAATATTTTCAAAAAATATTGGGGGTGGAATCCTGCGTTTTACTCTGTGAACTGCCCTGAGATCTTATGATGAAGGTTGGTTGGTTGGTTGGTAATTAATTAATTAATTAATTAATTAATATTGCTAGACGAGTCAAGAGTACCTGTTTTAGTTTATCCAAAGCAGGATCAATTGACGTAACTATTTAAATCAATACTAAAGCCCCTTATTTGCATCCTCACCAAGCAGCCTCTTTCACACACAAACAAAAATGACTAGACCCCGCAGCTCTGCTTTCTCTCGTATTCTTCTCATGTCTGCAAGTGTTAATATTCACGGGAAGTTCCTTTTTTTCTTTTTCGAAATCACGAGGCTATTACAGTGGTGCCCCGCAAGACGAATGCCTCGCAAGACGGAAAACTCGCTAGACGAAAGAGTTTTCCGTTTTTGAGGTGCTTCGCAAAACGAATTTCCTATGGGCTTGGTTCGCAAGACGAAAATGTCTTGCGAGTTCCTGCAGGTTTCCCCCCCTTTTCCCCCCCTTTTGCTAAGCCGCTTATCCGCTAAGCCGAAAAGCCGCTAAAAGCCGCTAAACCGCTAATAGCGCTAATCAGCTAAGTCGTCAATGGGCTTGCTTCGCAAGACGAAAAAACCACTAGACGAAGAGACTCGCGGAATGGATTCTTTTCGTCTTGCAAGGCATTCGCATATTTATAGTGTTGACTTAAAGTGGAGCTTAACAAAGTGCGCTATAAAGTTAGAAGCAACCTAGGAAAGCTGCCTCCTTCTGAGACAGGTTAGCTTAGTATTTTCAGCCTGGAGTGCCAGCGTCTCTCTAACGTTTCAGACAGAGGACATTTCCAACCCTGCCTGGAGAGGATGAGGATTAAACCAGACATCTTCTGCCTGCTCTACTACTGAGCTTGGGCCTTTCTCCAAAGTTCACCTCTGTTTTTCAGCTTCCAAAAGCTGAAATTCCTGTAAGCAGCTCCTCTTTTGTTGGAATGGACTGAGTGCCTGGCTTTACTCTAAAAGCCATGTAAACAGCAAAAGGAGAGTTTATTTCTTGCAAGTTCCTTTTGATTACGTATGCCTGGTTTTCCATGTACGTCCTTGATTTCTGCTTCCTGCGTAACTTTTCAGTGTGATAATACTCCTGACTGGGGCAAGGGAGAATAAACAGAAGATGAGCTACATGAGAATGAAATGTTAAACACAATAAATCGTGGAAGTGTTATGATAGTACCTGTTGAAGTACATTTGGAAAACTTCCCCTGTGCCAAACTTGGTGTAGAGAAGGCTCTGTAACTCCTAATTTAGGGAGGGAAAGTACTAAATTTCAGGGAAGGAATGTAAAGAGAGCGGGGAATATTGTCCTATAGTGTGCAATTCTGAATTTAGTTTTTTACCTGTAACAGTCATGAACGTACTAGTGGGTAAAAACCCAGAATGGGATGCATTAGTGTCAAAAAAAATGAAGAAGATGAAATTAGATAATCCCAAATAAAAGGTAAAGGGACCCCTGACCATTAGGTCCAGTTGTGACCGACTCTGGGGTTGCAGTGGTCATCTCGTTTTATTGGCTGAGGGAGTCGGCGTACAGCTTCTGGGTCATGTGGCAAACCAGAGCAGCGCACGGAAACGCCGTTTACCTTCCCGCCGGAGCGGTACCTATTTATCTACTTGCACTTAGATGTGCTTTCGAACTGCTAGGTTGGCAGGAGCAGGAACCGAACAACGGGAGCTCACTCCGTTGCAGGGATTCGAACCGCTGACCTTCTGATCAGCAAGTCCTAGGCTCTGTGGTTTAACCCACAGCGCCACCCGCGTCCCTTAATCCCAAATACATTGTGCTTATTAAACAAATTAGCCTAGTGTTGCTTATTGTGTACTTCCAAAATGCAGGAAACAATATTTTGAGCAAGAAAAGGGACAACAGCAAAGATTTGTTCCACTAGCATAGCAGACTTCTGTTTGCACAATGCAGTTTCCCCTCTCTGGCAGCTCCCAGCACACTCTGAAAATCTGCAGTCTGGAGAGTTGGAGAATTCTCCCCAGCAGATTTTGAAGTCTCATGCAGGGAGGAGAGGAAAGGGAGCCCTGCTGCACACAACATTGTAGACAATCCTCAAATGGGAGGAGATAGACAGGTGCCGCACTGGCGATTGATCTGGATTTCTGTTTTCATTAGCTCAAAACCTAGTACAGTATACAGGAAAAGACTATAGGGAGCAAAAGGCAACTGGAGGGTCTTCCCTCAAGAAAGTCTTTATGGGTGGGGGGCAAATGTCAATGTTATGCAGCAATGTTGACTCAAGCTGTAGCAGTCAAAGGATACCATTTTTTACCCTGCGTGGGCTGCAGCTGTTGTCCCACCATAAGCCTGAGAACATCCTTCACAAAGGAACCCAACTGTGTGCAGCAGCATGGGGTTCTGATGCCGAGAAGTTCAGAAAAATACATCCCTGGGGCTGAGAGAGCTTGCGTGTGTGTGGAATTTATTGTGTTTATAGATTCTGAGAGCCATCCCTCCCGCCCCGAGGCAGGAAGTCTATAAACATATTTGCAGGGTGCTCAGTTCCTGGAATGTGGGCTTGAAAATAAATAAAGGCATTCCTGCTCTTCACCCTGCCCTACAGGCCACTCACTTCTCACTCAGCTCAAAGCCCAGTAGGTTGTAGAAGCCAAAGGGAATGGTACTTTCTGGGTCTGTTGACGCTGAGCGCTGCTTTTGAAATCCCATACAGGTGCTGGAGTGGGCGCAGGAGAAAAGGAAGCTCAGTGTCCTTCATATCCACGGTGTGTACACAAACCCCAGTGGGATAGTACTGCACCCAGCCGGCTACCAGAATGTGCTACGCAACACAGAGGTTATGGTGAGATTTGCAGCCCTCTCTGGGCCTTCTTGTCTCTTGCTGCAGGATGAGTGCTGCCAGTATATAAGTCCAGTCTGTGGCCCTCCAGATGTTGTTGGACTCCCAACTCCCATCAGCCCCAGCCAACAGGGCTGTTGGTTGGGGATGATACAACAACATCTGGAGGGTACAATTTCCTCATCCCTGATATGAGTATCAAGCCCTGAATGCTTCGAACAACCAGGAATGTCTTCTAAAGAACCCGCCAAACAAGGCAGGTTCCCTTAACTATAAAAAGGCGATTGTGCATAAACAAACTTTACACATGTGCAGCGCCTGCTTTTGCCAGGTGTGCAAACTATGGGTGCAAGTCTTACTTGCACTATACTGGTTTTTAATTCATATCTGCGTGCACACCCCCCCACCTTCTTGTGTAATTAAATCGCATATTAACTTCTTGTTTATGCATACAGAGAGCTGGATCAGCATGTAGAGTTGATACCAATTAGTGCTTTTAACTGTCAACAAATTTAACAGCTCAGTAGCAAGTCGCTGGAATGGCAGATGGTGTGATGCATTAAGGCAGCTGCACAAACTAGAGACATCTGAAAGCAGCCCTGTATAGGGAAGTTTTTAATGTGTGATGTCTTACTGTGTTTTAATTTGTTGGCAGCTGCCCAGTGACAGGGATAATCTGGTCAGGTGGGTGACATATGAACAATTATTATCACTAATTTATTGCACTTGAGGCCAGAAAGGAATTATCAAGTTCAGATTGACTAGTGACTGGATGGCTGCTCGTGTTTTTGTTTGTGTGTAGGTATAAGGAGGGTTAGACTTCTCCTGCCCACTGTGGCTTGACTCAAAAATGGACAAGGCTGGGCTGACTTTGCTGGGCTTTCTAGCCACTCAAATCAGGGATGAGGACGTTGTAGTGCTCTTGTTGATCCCTTAGGAGTGGGGAACCTATGATTCTCCAACTGTTGCTAGAATCTAACTCCCATTAGCTGCAGCTCACATGACAAATGGTCTGGAATGATGGCAGATGGTAGGACATCTGGAGGTCCACTGGTTCTTCATCCCTGCACCAGACAATTCTTGCTTTTGTTACATGGAGCTACCCAAGCTGACCTTTGGTTCCTTCCAATTCTAAAACTCCACAGTCCTAATGAAAATCGATATTCTGTACACTTTCCCTTTTCCCTTTCCTAAAGCGAGAGATCCAGAAGCTGTATGAAGCCAAATCGTTCCTGTTCCTGGGCTGTGGCTGGACTGTGGACGACACAACTTTCCAAGCCCTCTTCCTAGAAGCTGTGAAGCACAAATCTGATCTGGAGCACTTTATGCTCGTGCGCCGTGGGGATGTGGACGAGTTCAAGAAGCTCAGAGAAAACATGCTGGACAAAGGGATTAAAGTGATCTCATATGGGAACGAATACGCAGACTTGCCTGATTATTTTGAGAGGCTGGCAAATGAGATCTCCAACCGGGGTCGAGCAGGTAAGAGGACTGGCTGTCTTCCTAGTGCAGAGAAGGGGAGCCTGCAGACATCCAGATGTTGCTGAACTCCAGCTCCCATTAGCCCTGACCATTGACCATTCCATCTGGGGCTGATGGGAACTGAAGTCCCAAACCTATCTGTAGCCCTCTAACATTGCGTCTTTTATTGAATTTTGACTTTATCACATTCACATCTCACATTGCTTCCCTTTAACTTGAGGTGGCCTAGAAGGGATTCCCCCTGGGTTTGTTGTCTAGGCACTTGCCAGATCCAGATTTGCTTACAGTGGTGCCCCGCAAGACGAACGCCTCGCAAGACGGAAAACCCGCTAGACGAAAGGGTTTTCCGTTTTGGAGGTGCTTCGCAAAACAAATTTCCTATGGGCTTGCTTTGCAAGACGAAATGTCTTGCGAGTTCCTGCGGGTTTTTTCCCCTCCCCCCCTTTTCCTAAGCCCCTAAGACGCTTATCAGCTGATCCGCTAAAAGCCGCTAAACCACTAATAGCGCTAATCCGCTAAGCTGTCAATGGGCTTGCTTCGCAAGACGAAAAAAACGCTATACGAAGAGCCTCACGGAACGGATTAATTTCGTCTTGCGAGGCACCACTGTAGTTCCAGCCAGGTTATGGCCTCGCATGCCTTCAGAGCACTGAAACTTCTGTGTGGACAATACAAATGTGTAGTACCAGACCCACAATTTGGCTCCCCTGAGCACCCTTGCTTTCATTGAAAACAAAAAGCAAGAAGCCAAACAGGTGAACGAAGTAAGACTTTTAGAGGATGGGTGGAAAAAGAGGGGCTTCTGTGTCCTGTATTGCCCTTTGCTCCGCCTCATCATAGCAAAACCAGCACAATGTATGCAGCTGTATACATTAAGCAAATTAGGTGCATTTGCATAACTTTATACAAGAGGTCAGAAGCATGGAACACTTGTTAGCTATTTGTGGTTAAGAAAAATATGTGCCTTACACAAATAGTTGAAAATAAATCTTTACTTGTCAGGCTGGCAGCAAGTATTATTTGCCAACTCCTCTAGGCAGCGTCTAAATGGAGTCTCCAAACCTCTCGCCTTCAAAATCAAGATAGAACAGGATAACTAACCAACCCCCAACTGCCAATTGTCAGCTACCACCTCCTTTCTCCAATACCATCTGTTCTTTGTGAAATAACTATATTCCCGATGAAATTCCAGAAGCGTGGAAAGCTTCCCACACCGACACACTCCCTTTATATAATGAATAGCAGCTTAGTTGGAAGCTGCCAAAAGGGGCTGGACGCAGCCTTTCCAAAGATTCCTGTGGGTGTCTCGTAACAATATTTTAAGCAAACAACTTATCACCTCTCCCCCGCCCTCCATAGTACCTTTTATAAATGGGCTCAATCCAAAGGGAAACCATTCTAGGGGAAAATGGGTTGAATCCCACTAAGTTCTACACAGGATAAAACCATAGAAATGCCTGAACCCAAGTAAGTCAAGACATGAACTCCCAACGGGTCTACTCAGAGTAGGACTAGCATCGGCTACAACCATTAGTGGAATTTGGGAGGCTAGCATAGATGCAAGATGCTCTCACACATTTTCTGTGGGTCGCTGCTAACTTGTCACCTCCAAATAACTTCGATTCCCCACCCCGTTTCCAGGTCCACCTCGGGAGGGACAGCTAAATGGCGTGGCTGCAGCACACACGGAAATCAAAGGTAGGGAGCTAACTTAATACTCGACACTCCTTAAGGCCAGCTCTGGAGAGACAAATTTTGCTAACCTGCAGCTACCACCACTCACCCTGAAGTGGGTGCTCTCTCGTGCATGATAAGAGCTCACGACTTAAGAAGGTATCTTGCAGAAAGTGGAAGATCCCTTAGTAAGAACGTGTGAGGACACCTTTCTGCCTCCAAACTGCAACGCGCAGTGTTCAAGTTGTGGTGGTAGCAGGCTCCTGGAAAAGGAAAGCAGTAGTGATACCAGTGGAGGATTCATTCTGCAGTTCATGTGGGCTAATTTGAAAATTGTCTTGTTTCTTAAGGTGGAAGGTGTTTTTTTAAGGGAATTTCCACATTATCACAACTCGGCTCAGCCTGGGTAAGAACTTTGTTAAAGCTGGAAGCAGTAGGATGCCTTGGCAGCTAATTTTGTCAGATTGCGCCGGAGAAGAGGGAAATTGTGGCCCTCCAGATGTCGTTGAACTCCCAGTTCACATGAAACCCAGCCAGCATGGCGAATGGTGCGGAATGATGGGAGCTGATAGGAGAGCAACAATATCTGGAGAGGCAAAGATTCCCCTTAAACAGACCATAGAAAATCCATGTGGAGTGATACTTAGCAACTGAGGATCATATCCGGCATTCTCTTATCCACTAGCGCAAGAGCCTTAACACCAGTGGATCACAGAGGTTAAAGACTCTGCAACATTTGGGCTAGCGGAAACTTGTGCATTGGCCGATTCTTGTGCAGTCTGTTGCCCAACCACCTTTGGTAGTGTGCTTGTTTTCCCTTGTGCGACAAGCATACCGCTAAGCAACTTCTAACTTGGATGCGACTTGCATCCATTAGAGCAATATTGTTCCAGATTAGTGAATCCTCTCCCTCCTTAACAGACTCCCTGGGCATGGGAGCAGGAAGCACATGTTATAGTTGGGATGCAACAACAGAGCATGCATGGCAAGTGTTCCTATGTCTTCCTGTACCCATTGCAAGGCTGAATACCACTCCACAAACCCCTGTGCGGGCATTATTCCTGAATTGGGAATGTAAACACTAGTAGGGCGTATCAGGATGCTAGCTCGGCTCCTAGCTTTCCTGTCTGCACCAGCCTCAATGTTTCCTACCACCCCCTCCAAAAAAAAGACCCTCCGTGTTGAATAGCGGTTTGAAGGGGCTTGCAAGAGCCTTTGACTGAGTGCTCTTAGGAGCCTCCGCGTAATCGTGAGTCTTGAGCAGGTGGGGTTCGCACTCGCAGAAGCCTCTAAGCAGTCAGATGCATGTGGAAATCCCCTTTAGACTTCCTGGTCAATGCTGGAAGGTCAGGGTGGGGACGCATGCCCCCAGTCCCCCTTAGTTGTGCTTTGAACAGGGCTAAACCCTAGTCCCAAATGTTTTAAGAATGGAAGCCATATAAATAATGTGTCTAATACATAGGGGGCCATTTGCCCAGTCACAAGTGATCTCGAGTGTCTGCCGTTTTAATTTCTCCAAGAGCTGGTTTGCCATCCAACCCCGTTCCCCCTTTTAACCAGCTCCTTTTGTTACTAACCCTCTCTAGTTGTCCATGGGTTTTGTTAGGATCTCTCCTACTGCCTTCGGTTTTAAGGCCAGTGTCCAAAATATCTGCCCAGGTGACATCTGAAGACACTAATCCTACACAGGGGTACAGCAGGCGAGAACGCAAAGCACTCCCATCTGAGCAACACCATCATACAGGTTAACCCTTCTGCTAATGATTTAAAAGCAAGATGCTGACAAGCTCCTTGTAAGACGTGACTATCTCAAACGTTGCTTAGGGAAGAAAAAGCACTGCCTTTGCCGCGGTTGGTTCTTGGAAGGGCCCATTTTTTGTTCTAGCTGCTGCCCCATCAACATGAAACTGTAAAGTGTACTTTTGGACTCGGCAACTCGTCTTGGACCCTTTGGATCTGGGCATGGAGATTTGTCCTACCAATGTGATGTCGTGTTTTTTTTTTTTTCTATTTAAGGTTGTATCTGCAGAGAGATCCGTCCTCTCTCCCACTGAGCAAGAGTTTGCTACTAGTGCTTTTGTATTCTGTAAGGGTTTCAACTAAAATGCAAGCATTTTTTTAAAAAAAATACTTGAAGCTCTAGTTTTCTAAGTCTTTTCTTTATACAGTGTTTTATATGTTTGGAGCTATAATAAATAAAAAGGATGTTCACTTATCCCTGGCTTAAGAGTGACTTTAGACAAATTCATGGTGGAAGCGATGGCCAGAGAGGCAATGTAGCTGTGACATGGGATGGTCCCTAGAGCCTTCATGCTCCCAAGTATGAAGGGTGAGAAGGCGATGTTACATGCGGTGCAGTTTTCATCTGCTGCAGCAGAATTCCTACATTCCCTGGGTTGTATGGGAGCTCGCTGAGGACATGAAACTGGGCTAAATGAGAGGGTATTGTAAGCCTCCTTCTAGGAAACAGAGTTGAGGCAACAGACTTTAAAGTCACAAACCAGCCACTGCCATGCATTAAGAGAAACCTCTATGTTTGCAGAGGATCCTGGAGACCTTTCAGAGATGTACATCGGGTTCACATAGAACTTGCCTGCAGCCATGCATTGCAGGGAAAAGATAAGCAGGAAAGGGATCAGCCCTAGGAAGCTTGCTTGCCATTCCTGGTCTGAGGGGTTTTCTGGAACAGTCTGAAGCCCTGGATTTTTATGCTGCTGCACCTAACAACAAAGGAAATCACGTTGTTTTTTAATGAAGTTTTATTATATAAATTACCTTTTAGCAGACAGCATTCAACTTATTGCACTAGAGCACATCTGCAATACCGAGCTACGAGACATCTTCATAGAGTTTTGTAGTATTTAACATAGCACTTTATACCAGGATCAAGAGGCACTCTGAAGGGAGGGGGAAGAAAAGCAGCAAGCACCCACCAGAAAATTCCTGTCACAGACTGGTTTAGAAAAGCAAAAGGCCAGTGCAGGCAGGAGAGCATGCAAAGGCTTGTGTTGACCAGTTTCAATCCATCCTCTGATGATTAGGTGGGAGGTGAGGCCGTGAGTTATGGGACCAGAATCCTGTGTCAGCAGCAAGGGCAGTTGTTCAGTACAGAATATACCCGCAATTCCTCCTCTAATTTTTCACACAACCAGCTCTTCCTGGAAGCACAGATGTTTCCTCCCCCTCCCTTGGTTTGAATTAGGACTGTGCTGGGCAAAGGGATTATCTGAAGCATCGTAAGCTGCAAGTTTCCATTTTGCATATGCACATTCAATCGTGTGCAAAGTTATAGTGTGTGCTCACAGCAAAGGAATTGGAGGAAAAGTCTTGATAGCCAGCAGCAAGCACAACCGTTATGTGAGAATCGGCCTGTAATTCAACCCCACCCCACCCCCAAAAAAATAATGCACCACGAAGCAGCTCACTGATCAGCTGGAGACATTATTAGAAAAAGAAAGGGATGTCACCCCCACTTGCAAATATGTCATTAGGATGGCATCATGGGTTCCTGCATTTTTCACACAAATGCTACAGTCTGGGGCAGTGTCTGGAGGGCCCTGCTGTAAAGAGTCCCACGGACAGTAGAAAGAAGGACCATTTTAAGGCATCAACAGCCACCCTGTTAAGCAGGAATTCACTCTGGTATCTATCTTCCTTTTTTTGGTTTGAAAGCTTTGGTGAACTACTATGTTCAAAGCAATCCGCAAATGTGAAGCTTGATAAGAGCAGAGCTGCCTGTAGGCAGTATCCGCTCTACCCCGTGGCCGGAGAGAGGAGTTTTAAAAGACAGCAGAGTTCATAGATGCTTAGGTAGTGGCAGAACAATCCCCCGCCCCACAAAGTCTTTTATCGCACCCGCTAACCTGGGATGGAGTGGGGTCGGGGAGAGAACCAAAGCTCTGGCTTTGGACTGTCTAAGCAGGCAGAATGAAGGGAAACAGGAAAGAGGGCTCAGTGGGAAAAGTGAAGACAACCCCAGAACACTTTTAGAGCCAATGTGTATGAAAGTAAATAGAATTCAAAGGAAGACAGGCACCTCTTGCTACAATTAAACCCACACATCACATCAAGGAAGGTGTGTGTTAGCAAAATCAAGAGAAGGACCAAAAGCCAGGTAAGCAGCTTTTTTCTAGCATCCCTCCATTCTGTGTTGCACTATGCCAAAAACGGGGGGGGGGGGGGGGGGGGGAGAGATGTTTCTAAAAACAGTCACGCTGGAAAGCACATTCTGAGACATCTGCAGACAGGAATTTGGTGCAATAACTGGTGGTTAGGCCTTCATGAGAGCAGCAACCACAGCCTTGGCATTAAGGCTACGCAGGTCACAGTAGGTCTGTCCAGTACCCACAAACACGATTGGTTTACTAGTGATGTATGTCATGGAAATTGCAGCGCCAACCTGGGGAGAAAAGCAGCTGTTAGTGTAGGAAAGGACAATATAGTATCATTGTGTACAGTGAAATTGCATGGGGGGGGGTGGTGGTTAAGAAATCCTTGCTATTTCCATGGTTACAAACTCTCATTAAAAAAAAAAAGCTACTAAATGTGCCTTGTGTCTAGTCTACTAGGTTAGGGAAGGCTGGTCTAGGATGTGGGAGATATACCCACTGATGTTAGCCAGTTTTTCCCCCTCCTAAAGGTACATCTTACCATATGGGGATTTTAAAAAGGCATTTCCTTCCAATGAACCTGCCTTGATCCTTAGTCAACTGCTCAGACTGCCACCTCGATAAAAGAAGTTGGCCCCCACTGTGGAATACTGTTACCCAACAAGGAAGCTCCAATCCCCTCCAGTTCACACGTGAGCCAAAAAGGCCTTCGAGGTTCGCTCACTGTCACAGGGCTGGGCAATGTATCTCAGCTGTTCTTCCTGCTCTATGGTGGGGAGGAAGAAACAGCCGAGAAACATTCCAGCCCTATTGTATAGGCTCCAGCTAGGCCTCCCCTGCAGCCACATCACAAGGCTGCTTTTTAAAAAAATACAAGAGAAAGGTTCAACAGTATGTGGCATAGCACTTAACTGAACATTTTAGAAAGGGAAACACATTACGGGCCCCAGAAAGCCCTTCTGTAACTTAAAAGAGGCTTGCCGGATCATAATCTAGAAACAATCGAAAGCTCCAGGTGGCAGAACAGCACAAAACTGGAAGGGGCGAATCCCATGGATGGAAGAAAGATGTATTTAGTAAGCCTTTCAAAATTATCCAGTGCTTTTTGATTCTGTTCAGTTCTTCAGAGAACTGTGTTTACTAAAAAGTCCACAGAAAAAGCTTATTAGCCGGTAAAAACTGCCAAAGCAAGGGGGGGACCTTTTTTGCCCAATGGCCACGTTACCTTGCGATCCAATGAGCATCTTGGGGGGGAGGGCAAAGGCCAGTGGTGGACAGGGCCAAAGGCTTGTGTGGGCGGAGCAACAAATGTGACTCCTTCCTTTGTGGAATGGCTACATTCCACCCATATGAAAAGATCAGGTCTTCCCTCCCCAACACACCTCTCCATCCAGGCAAGCGGGAGGCATTATCACAGTTCAACCACATATTCCAACCAGGCAAAAGCACTCGAGAGAGTAGAGCAAAGCCAGTGAGAGGTGCAGTCTGGGGAGAGTGGGGGTTGCCTGTGGCAGACAGGAGGCCTGACATTGCCCACCTCCCCAGAGCCATACCCCCCCCCCAAATGCGTCTTTTTCCATCAAAAAAGAAAAACTCCCACCGAACCCCCAAACAATTGCAACCTATGGGCCCCATTTACCTTGTCGTCTATGGTATCAAATTTGGTGAGCACGATTCCATCAATGAGGCGTGGGGTCTGAGCCATGGAGTGATCAGCAAGGGCTTTGTTGAACTTGACCTGGTGTAGGGGAAGCAAACGGTGAAACTGGTTTGACAGTGCTCTTGCACAAGGCTCACTGATGGGCTGTACGCAGGTCTACTAACACACAGGTATTGTGACTATTTTTACCAATTTATGTTGCAGTCAACGTCTAATTGCCACTAAGTACGAATACAGTGGGGGGGGGTCCTTTGGCGATCCCCAACACCTCCCCCATGCTATGATGCATGTGCCCATACAGGCAACGCGCAACACACACACACACACACACACACACACACACACACTTAACTTGGGTGCATTCAGTTTTACACGCCTGACAAATAAATAAATAAATTGGAAGGGGACGGGCGTTTGGGGGAGGACCTTCGCAATCCTGCAAGTCAATGAACCCAAAGAAATGGAATCCGTTCCGGAAGTCCGTTCGACTTCCAAAATATTTGGAAACTGTGGCAGCCAATCAGAAGCCCTGGAAGCCCCGTTGGATGTTCAGGTTCCAAAGAACATTCGCAAACTGGAGCCATAACGTCCGAGTTCGGGATCCAAGGTATGACTACTGCATATTTGTTGCATGCGAACGGACATGACTACTTCTAGGTATACCATTGTTGTGCAAAGAAGCACTCAAAAGGAGGTATGCATTTGTCACCTCTTGATTTTGAATCTTAAGTAGTAATCTAAGGAACTAACCAGCTGATCCACAGCCTCATTTCCCACCAAGGCTTCCCCCACAAACAGGACAAGGTCAGGGGTGTTGACTGCAATGAGCTTAGCCAGAGCTGTCATCAAAGGAGCATTGTCTTGCATACGGCCTGCTGTGTCCACCAAGACCACATCGAAACCTTGGTTACGTGCTGAGAAGATAAAAAGGATATATTTATTAGAAGGAATAAATAAATCCAGCAACAGCTGGGAGTTGCCTTCGGATTTACCAGCTGGCTTTTTTAACGAAATGAAGTGCAAAGCAGAGCCAGCAAACAGCCAAAGTAAGTTTTCTGAGTGTCTATGGCAGGTCCGGTAAATTTTCTAGTGGAAACTGGAGTACAAAACAAGAGTATTCTTTACCACTTATTCCCCTCCATAATCCTATGTCAGGAACTGCAAAATTCTGCAAATTAATCAGATCTGCCTAATGTTTACATTCCTCCCACCCTCAGATTAAAACTCTACTCTGTTGGCTATTGCCTTCCTCAAATCTCTCTTCTGAGATTTCAAACTCATTGCACAAATGTTTTCAGGCTTGCCTTCATAGCCATAAATATTAACATTTTTTTTAAAAGTCTGTTTCTCAGGATGCCAAATACTGTTCTTTATACATGATTCCCAAACTGAGGATGCTTCTATCCCTTATGACTGTCATGGACCCTTCTGTTCACTCAACCTGAAGCCTTCCTGGTTATGCTAGAATGACAGATTAGGCAGAGCTATAAATCAGATTCCTTCTCTTGCAGAGGAGGAGAAGGAACTGGATTTAGGGTGGTTGAGATGTTCCCAAAGGCCAGTCCCACTGCTTCCTATTGGCTGGAGAGGAGGGTATTTAACATCTGGAATAACCCCAGATTTTGGGGGAAGCAGGAGGGGGAAACAACAGGAAAAAGATATTTCAGCTACAGACATGCAGTGACTAGGATTGCTAAGGAAGACATGAAGGGTTCAGAAATAAGGGGGAAGCAGGGAGAAAGGCCTCACCATATGAAATGGCCTCCATGGCAATGCCGGCCGCATCCTTCCCATATCCCTTCTCATAAAGCTGTACCATTGTGCGGCCGCTGTGGTTTTCTGGAGGGTGAAGAGCATTCAAGCGGCGAGTGTGAGTCCGCAGCTGCTCTACAGCACCAGCACGGAATGTGTCGCAGGCCGCAATGAGGACACTAAAACCGTTTTCGATCAGCCAGAACGAGATCTGAGGGGCAGGCAGAAGAAGGTTACCGCTTCCATCACCTACCATCCACCATCTCTACGCAACTTCCCAATGGACCTCGCAGCTTCGCTTCCTGCCAAGTAATAACAAGGCTGTAGATATGCAGCACATCTGCTATGCCAGCCCCCCTAATGCTGGTCGGATGCAGAAATTCGGTGTCCAAATAAACTTTTATTACTAGAAAGTTCTGCTTGGAATATGGACAGAGAGCCTTGCAAAATCTGGAAAGTGAAAATGAACACATGTCCCCACACAGGTATGGGCTGGTGGGTGCATAGCATGTGCATCACTGAATTACTGAACACTTGATGACACTTAGGTGAATGTATGAACCCTTTGTTGAAAAGCATTGCTTGCAGGTGACAATGGTGATATATATGAATGTTCTGTGTGTAGCATCACATCCATGCAGGCAAGCCATGTGTTTATGCTGCAGTCGATGTGTGAAGAAGATAAATGCATGAACCAGCCCTTTGCATCTGAGACCATAAAATGCTGAGAACAGGAGACGAGATTTTATGGGGGCACTGACGGCTGCGACATTTTCAAATGCCATAGTATTTTAGAAGCCAAGACTGAGAATTTTACCAAGAAGCTGTGGGTGAAACAACATTGCTTCAGAATATATATATGGGCTACTAGGTGGCCACCCAGGAAAATGCTAATTTGTAGCACTCCAGGTCTCAGTCCAACTTTTAAGTTACCTTCTTGATGCTTCCTCATTAGACACAATAAATTTTCGATTTCGACAGGGAGAGAGAAAAGTGGACAACATGTAACAGTAAATGGGAAAGGGCTGCAACCCAGTCGCAGAGCATTCGATTTGAGTGCAGAAGATTCCCATTCTATCCCAGGCCTCTCCCTTAAACATCTTGAGAGTCCCTGCCAATGAGCACAGAAAATACTGAGCTGGATAAACCAATGTTTGCTAGTGCAATACATCAGAAGATCTCTTGAGCAAGGGTTGTGGGCCTTCCATTTAGATCTCCATGATATGACCAGACATGCCACCATCTTCCTCTTTGCCTCGCACAATAGCAACAGTGCTCTACCATCCTGCTTTACCCAAACCTGAGCCGGCTTGCCTCCCAACTTCACCCAGTTCCCAAAATCCACGCACATGCAGCCCCTTCCAAGTACCTTGGCCAAGTTAGTTGACTTGCCAACTCCATTGACACCACAGAAAGTGATGACATAAGGTCGACGGTGACGCTGGGCTTCCATCACAGAGCGCAAGACATCCACCCGGCGCTGAGGCTGCAGGATCTGCACCAGGGATTCTTGAAGGGCTTGCTTCACAGTTGAGGTCACCGCTGGGAAGTTGGAAGCACATTGTCATTTTTAGATTGAAGGGCCCCACATACTCTTTCCCACACTTATCCCACCTTATAATCGGAAGTGCATCAAAGTAAACTGTGATGTGAACAGGCCCAGCTCTGCTTTCCTTGCAGAAATGATGCTGTGTCCATTTCAGGAGGACCAGGATGAAGCATCTGGACAAAAGGAATGCAAAGGTTCCAATTTCCTCTCCAAACGAGCTTGGTTTCTCCACATCTGGTCTTAGGTGCGACTTACCCTTCTCTGAGCATCATTGGCCTACCACTCTCTCTGTATCAGCAACTGATTGTGTTCAGTATTCTTTGCAAGTATTCAACTGACAGGGCACTCCAGGGCTCATGATTTTCAGTCACTCTCACAGCCCCTCTTTATAAGCTATCACCTTTCTGGAGTAACATTGATTTTTTCTTTAATAAGTGATATATTTGTACAGCTTGCTCTTGTGGCTGTTGGGCAAGCAAAGCGGATTCACAACCCAAGAAACAGAAAAACAGAAAATGGGCCATCTGAATCAAATGCTTCTGCGTCCAAAATCCATTTCTACCACATGGTAAGTTGCATCAGCATTCTCTGACAATGTCAGCCTTCCTTGCTAGAGGATCCAATCGCTCTTCTCTGTGAGAGAAGTCAAACCTTACTAATGCCAAGGATATAAATTTGCCCTTCACAAAATCCTGTGGGGTGTGCTTTCAAATAAGTCTCCCACACACTGGTGGCATCCAGAAATGCAGAAGGCTAAGGATTTGTGAACCCACAGGGAAGCAGATTCCCAATGGACAAATCCGCTTTGGGTTATTTCTTCCCCCATCCCAGCAGTAGCAGCAGAAGTCAACACATGCCAACTGGAGACAAGGTTAAGCAAGCAACAAGACTCTAGCATAGGCAGCTGGGGAGACAATAATAAAAATATTAACTACTCACATTTGGTGAGCAGCAGTTGCACCCTGACCCTGACCACATTTACTGAGTGAGGAATTTGCTTCCACAAGAGCAGATCTATGGTGAAACTGGGAAGGAACACATTTGTACAGGGTACCAACAAAATAATATATTGGAGTAAAACGAAGGCACAGCCTGGTAACATTCTAGAAACACTGTGCCCGTAAGTGGGCTTACGCATGTGTAGTGTCCCACACATACTGTACAATGTGTAGTGTTACTATCTTACTTTTGTGCATGATGTCCTGGGCTTCCACAACCCTTCCTAATCCTTTTCAGGGATGGAACAACAACAACGACACACACAAACATACAAGTGGACTTTGGCACACTGGCATCCCATGTTGTAGAGTATGTGGCTGATGTACAGTCTTTCCTGGTGTGAGATTGTCAGTTTCACTAAAGACCTGTTCTCACAATCTAATTTGGTTTCTTTTAGACACAATGGGTAGTATCCAGCGAAGTAGATCGCTTGCAGAAGGGCTTTTGGCTGCACAACAGAACTTGTCCCCCCTCTCTTCTCCCCATGGGTCCTGCTAAACCTTTTTTTGTGAGGTTGAGGGTTTCTCCTCAACTCTCCAGAGCAGATTTGGGGAGGGAGAAGAGAGAAGGCAGGAGTTCTGCTGTGCAAGTGGAAATCTTGGCTCTAGTGGATTTGCTTTGTTGGACACCACCCAAGGATTCTGTTTTGAAATCATGAGCATTTGGGCATATATCCGAGGAAAGTAATGTCGCCAGACTACAGTACACGCTAAGGCATGCAAAAAACAAAGGAAAACAAAGGGGAACTTACTGGTAAAGGTGCCCATCACTTTCCCTTCCAGCTTTGTTGCCACTGATTCACAGAGTTGGACAGCAATCTCAGCTGCAACGTTCTTAGCTTTGGGCAGGAGGGGAGGGGGAAAAACAGCAAGTTAAGATTGTTATGCTGCTAAGTTCACACTATTTGGTGAATGATTTGTTTATGTTCTCTAAAATGGAAATTTATATTAACTCTAGTAGTTTATGGGAGATGACATTTTAACGACCTAGAAACACTACTGGATGGCAATGTTGACAGTACGCTGCTCACATCCGGCCTACGTAGGGACCCTAGGTGAAACCTGCAACTACCGCCTAAATTTCAGCATCCTGTGATGACTAACCTAGGGTGGGAGATGCTCAACAACAATTTGAACTTGGAATATTCACTTCCAATTCAACCCACTGCACCTTCAAACCTAGTAGGCAAAATTCAGCCAGGCATCATAGGACGCTGAAATTCAGACAGTAGTTACAAAAAGCATCTAGGGTCCATACGTAGGCTGCCTCAAGTTCCAGAGAGGAAGTGTGAAGTATTGCTATGAGAAACGAAAGAAAAAGAGAGATGACAGGTGGCTGTAGAAAGCAAAACTAGTCCCCCAAGAGAGGAAAAGGACCTGCAGCCAATGGACAATTCTACTATCCTGCTGTTGTCACCAACAGGTATGCTTTATTAAAAGACACCTTAAGTCTCCAATAAAGGGGTATGAAACCCCAGTTTGAAATTCAATCCACTTTACTTATGACTGGTGTGGGAAATGTGGAGCCCTCACAGCCCACTTGCTGAACTTTCTGATATTGTAAAAATAAGCTTTCAAAACAAATAAGCTTACACTAAGCAGTAGGGTGGCTGCTTACAAGCCCAACATCCAATGTGCTTTGATTGTAAAGGTAAAGGACCCCTGACAGTTAAGTCTAGTCGTGAACAACTCTGGGGTTGTGGCACTCATCTCGCTTTACTGGCCGAGGGAGCCGACGTTTGTCCGCAAACAGTTGTTCCGGGTCATGTGACCAGCATGACTAAGCCGCTTCTGGCGAAACCAGAGCAGCGCACGGAAATGGCATTTACCTTCCCACCGGAGCGCTACCTATTTATCTACTTGCACTTTGACATGCTTTCAAACTGCTAGGTTGTCAGGAGCTGGGACCGAGCAATGGGAGCTCATCCCATCACAGGGATTCGAACCGCTGACCTTTCAATCGGCAAGCCCTAGGCTCAGTGGTTTAGACCAGTGTTTCCCAACCTTGGGCCTCCAGCTGTTTTTGGACTACAACTCCCATCATCCCTAGCTAGCAAGACCAGTGGTCAGGGATGATGGGAATTGTAGTTCAAAAACAGCTGGAGGCCCAAGGTTGGGAAACACTGGTTTAGACCACAGTGCCGGAGTGGCCAACTCTGACAGCCTGTGGAGCCTTAAAACCATCTCGGTGTGAATGTCTAAATGCTACAATTGACAAGGATGAGAAGTAGAGAACGGTGTTTTGAAAACAGGATAAAAGAAGGAGCTTAGGGTACCAGCAGCACAGAATCTACTTTGTAAGAGCTTCAGCAACTAGCCATTCTTGTCCCAGGCTTCCTTCCAACTCTCCTTCTGCTTAGTTCCGTGACCTTTTCTAAAACCCAACTAACGACATAGTCAACCTTGGACCCTTCATAAGCACAGCTCAGCACAAACTGCATGGGAAGTGGGCAGCATCCAGCCCATTGCCACCAAATTGAGCCCCCATCAGCCTAGTTCCAGAGGAAGCTAAACGTACCAATCAGGTGATCCTTCATCTTTTCCAACACAGGGTCCATGTCCTCTCTGGATAAGCTTTTGGAGCCCACAAGACCCTTAAGCATCCCAAACATGCCTCCAAGGCCACCCTTCTTTGCACTGGCAACAAGAAGATAGTGTTATGATGTTACAGGAGGGAAAATGTCAATTAAACAAAAGGTTTCATTCAAGTCAACACAGAAGAACAGCTTTCGTGAGGGACCTTACCTTGCACCTGAAGAGTTCTGAACCACCTTCTCTTCTTCAGCTTCCTCTTCACTCTCATATTCAAGATCACGGAGACGGCCAGGCTCACGGTTGCGATCCCCAAGGACCTGCAGTGGAGGATAAAAAAGGCCAGGAATTACGTAAGCCTTCTTTGTTGCGTCTCACTACTCTAAGCAGCTCAGGCTGCCTCCATGTGAACCTTAAGTTACTTCTGGAGGGTGCATCTTCCTTCTGTACTCTTTACACATGTTCTGAGAACAAGAGGCTCAGAGTGCTGTTTCTCCTTGATGAGCACATCCAGCAGAGGATATCCCAGAATCTATAGTAAAAGTTGCTGCACATTCTCTATAGGGGATGGGGAACCTTAGGCCTGTGGATCAGATGGTGCCCCCAGTGACTCTGTCCAGCCTTATGGGGTCTCCCCAGGCCAAGCCCCTCAGCAGCTCTGCTCTGAGCTCTCATCAAGTGCTTTTGCTCGACTGGAATGTGTCCCTGAATTGTGCTAATGCCTCTGGCGTTTGTGTGTCTGGAAGCTCAGAGTCACATCCATGGGTTCTCCCATTCTATGGCCTCAGGAAGGTTTCCCCGCCTTCTGCTCTATGATGGGACAGGGAATTCTGGGAAGCAGAGAGAGCAGCACAGGCACACCTGCATATTTTGTTTCATAGTGCAGATATTACAGAATGATGCATTTTGCTTAATGGTTGCCATCAATTTGATTTTAATTAATTTTTATAATGAAATGTTTTTAGAATGTTGCATTATTTTATTGTTGTTAGCCGCCCTGAGCCCGGCTTCGGCTGGGGAGGGCAGGATAAAAATAAATTATTATTATTATTATTATTATTATTATTATTATTATTATTATTATTGCACAGAGAAAGTAGGTAAAGTTAATTCTCCCTCTTTCATAACACTAGGAATGGGCACGCAGTGAAGCTGAATCCTGGAAGATTTGGGACAGATAAAAGGAACTGCTACTTCATACAGCGAGTAGTTAAACTTGGAATTTGCTCCCATGAGAAGCAGTGACGCCTGCCAACTTGGATGGCTTTAAAAGGTGATTAAACCAATTCATGGAGGGCAAGGCCACCCACATCTAGTAACCACAATGGCAGAGTTTGCTGGGAATCACAAGTGAAGAGAGCTCTTGAGCTCAAGATCTGCTTGCATGCTTCCCACAGGCATCTGACTGGCCATTGTGAGAACAGGATACTGGAATAGATGGGCCATGGTTCAGATTCCAGCAGGCTCTTCTTATGCATTCTTCTTTTAAAAGGGAGCCTGTACTTCTGTTCCCTTTTTTTGCTTTTATTCCTCTCCCAACAAAAGACTTAAAAGTCAAGAGCATCAAAAAAACAAAATGTGATAATCAAAATAAAAGTCAAATCCTTGTGTGAATGGGGCCCCAAGTCACACTGTGTTAACAGCTGAGGCTACTTTGGCAACAGTACTGAATTACAAGATTACTGCTAGCAGCAGCACTTGTGAAAGGGAGACACTTCATCCATTTGCAGTTCTTCCCAGTAAATTCCTACCTTCAGTTTATCTCATCAACGGCCCCAATTACGCTTCTGTATAGTGTGGCTTGGTCATTGGTTAGGAAACCAAATCTGCTTTGATGACAAGAACTGCATGAAAACCTCACAATCAAGCTACCCTGGTAAACCCTTGAAGATTTGAGAGCAAGGCATCTTAATGTAGCTCTGCAAAACTATGCACAGGCATGAAACAGAACCATCAGGATGTCTAGTGACTGGGGATCTTACCATTTCTGGATCATACTCCTCCATGGGACAAGTGTCTGTGTTTCCATTGGTAGTGGAATTACTATAGTCAAGTACTTTGGCATTAGAGTTGCCCAGTTCCCACACTCTGGGCTTCTTCCCCTTGTCCTTCTGAGTGTCTGGCTTTGGAGACTTGCTAATGAAGACAGAACAGAAACTCCAGTAGATCTTAGCAGTCAAGGAGGAAAAAACTGAACAGAATTCCTGCTCTGAATCATCTCTTGCAGTGAACCCTGAACTTTGCTGGGTCACAAACAATCATAGCAGAAAAGACTGAGTGTGCATTCTGCATTATAATTTATTCTACCTATCAGTCCAAGGAAACACCATTCTCTAGGAAAACAAGGAAGCATACTCCAAGACAGTAAAACAAACTGGTGCTCAGAAGTCCATTTTGCTCCCAAGCCTGCTGCTGCCCAATTCAGAAAACCACAGCAAGTGATTCTAGCCTCCCTCAAGCCCTGGCTCAAAAATAAGCTTTGGGTTTGTTTTTCCAATTCATTCCAGAATAGTCTCCTGCCGCGAAGACAGCTTAAATTAAGTTAGTCCTCAATGAACCTGTAAACCTTTGTCTGGGCCATATATGGACTGATAGTGGCTCTCCAGGGTTTCAGAGAGAGGACATTCCCAGCCCTACTAGAGGTTGAATCTGGGACCTACTGCACATAAAACAAATGTTCTGCCACCAAGCCATGGTCCTTCCTCTATGGACCACGTGACCACCCAACTTCACCTCTCTGGATGCAAAGCCAAGGGAGATCCGATAGCGTTATTCATTAGCAATGGCCTCACTTACTTGGACTTTTCTCCCCCCTTCATGCGCTTCCTAAAGAATTCCTCCCGGTTCTTCTGCAGGATCTCATCCTTGGTCAGTTCTTCCCTGTCTCCAGCGGCAACGGGAGGATCCTGCTTAACAGCTGCGGTTGCTTTGGGGACGGTAGCTGCTTCATTTACTGGAGCTGGGCGGGAGGCGGAAAGCACTGTTTTAATAACATCTAATGTTCTAAGAATTGGGACGCAGGTGGCGCTGTGGGTTAAACCACAGAGCCTAGGACTTGACGATCAGAAGGTCGGTGGTTCGAATCCCCGCGACAGGGTGAGCTCCCGTTGCTCAGTCCCTGCTCCTGCCAACCTAGCAGTTCAAAAGCACATCAAAGTGCAAGTCGATAAATGGGTACTGCTCCGACAGGAAGGTAAACGGTGTTTCCATGCACTACTCTGGTTCTCCAGAAGCGGCTTAGTCATGCTGGCCACATGACCCGGAAGCTGTACACCAGCTCCCTTGGCCAAAAAAGCAAGATGAGCACCGCAACCCCAGAGTCGGCCAAGACTGGACCTATTGGTCAGGGGTCCCTTTACCTTTACCTTAATGTTCTAAGAGAAAAGGGCCAAGTCCTGCTTTTGAGGTTTTTAGGTAACCGCAAGTTTTAAAAATAATATATGTGCTGAGCAAATTCCATGTTCCACAAAAACAAAAACATGTAAAATGGAACATTTAAACTAGGGATGGGGTTTAAATCAAACCTAGCCAGCATGGCCAATAACCAGGGGATAATGGGAGTTGTAGTCCATCAACAAATGGGGGAACCAGAGGACCTCCATCCCTGCTTCAGCTCCTCAACTAACAGGGTATCCCCAGTTGCCACTAAATGAGCAACTGCATGTCAGACTGGACCTTTAAAATTGATTTTAATGAACAGGACATGGATAAGACTGTATCGATTCTGCTCCCGAGTGCAAGCCAGCAGAAATAGCACAAACCCCACAGTTCCTCACCACAGCAGGCCTCTGGTTTGGCATGGCCTGCTGCTTGCATATCGCAACACTGACTCACCTTCCTTTTTGGAACCTTTGTTTTTCTTGTTCTTGGTTTTTTCTTTTGGTTTCTCCCCTCGATTTTCTATCATAGACTTCACGGTTTTTTGGGATTTTGCCGACTGTTCAAACGACTTCATGGCAGTGGGAGCTCGGGCTTTACTGCTCTCCTCTGCATCCCTGTTTGCAAAGAGGAAAAGGTTTACCCAATCGTGCTCATTCAATGCCAGACAATGAATAAATGTATTTTAGAGCTGGCCTGGCTTGAGGCAGCACAGATGTATATTTACCGCATGGAGTTTGTTTCCCTAACTTCTTCTAACAAGCAACTTTTAAGAGATGATCTTGGGCTATGTGGCCATAGGAACCCTTGTCCCCAAAGGAATGAGACATCTAGGCTAGCTAGCTAGCACTGTAGTGCCAATACCCATCAACAAACCTTGCCCATGTTGCGGAGTACAATAAAGTCATGTTGGGTTATGGGAGGGAATGCTGATGCTGTCTTGGCTAGGTTTCAATGGATTCCTTGAAAACCGTAAGTAACATATGCAGCTTTGCGGGTGGCGCACGGGTAAATTGTTCAACACTCCCCCCCCCCAATTTATAACGCAACTCCATTCAAGGTGGAAAATACAATTTCATTTTGAAGACAGCAAAAGCTGAGCACAGCAAAGTTCACACAAGCAGTTCCTAGCAGGGCAGACTTCCTTCCTGCCCACCTCTACCGAGGGAGATCGTGCCGCTCTTATTGAGCCAAGCCCCCAACTTACAGCTCCAAAATACAAGGTATCTGAGGCAAAACACAGGATCAGCAGCAAAAGATGAAAGAGAACATCCTATTACCGTAGGAGACGTAAAAAATCCTCCTTAAAATCAAAGGTGCCATTGAGAAGCCCAAGAGCTCCCTTCTGCTGGAACTCATTTCGATATTTGTCTCGGAACTCCTTATGAACATCATCTATCAACTTATCCACATAGGTTAGAGTTAAAATTTTCTGAAACCCAACCTGCAAGGAGAACGGTGGTGTTAAAGACAAGCAAAAGTAACCACATTATAATTGTATGATTCTGCGTTCTATTATTCCCTCATTGCAGGGGGCTGGACTAGGGGATCTTTACAATTCTACATATTTGTTTGTGAAAGAAACTGCCCCTTGATTGAAGCCTCATTGCTCTTAATGAACATTTCTAAGGTGTTGCTATAATGACGGTTTGTGATGCAAGACTGAGGAACAAGCTCTTCTGATCCCAATCGAAGGAAAAGGAAGTAATGTTCCACAACATCAAAAACAATATTATCAGTGCTGAGAAAAGTTTTCTATTCACTTTGCTATAGAGACTCTTGGAGACAGGTTTTCCACCTGTCTAAGGTCTTTATCTCACACAGAATAATTCACTTACCACAAAAACGAGTTCAAATTGATTGTCCAGCTTGTATTTAAGCGTAAGGGCTTCATGGTTGAAAGAGTTGCTGCCACCTCGCTCCTGAAAAGGCAAGAGAGAGAGAGAGAGAGAACATTGGCAGCACCTATAATGAGATGGAAACCCTACATTACAGGAGTTGTAGAGATTCAGTGGTTTTTTTTTTGGTAAAGAATAACCATCCTGTTTACTGTGGGTACAATTCAAATTCTAGGAAACAGTGTCCAATCTTCATATTCCATACATGGTTACAAGCATCTGTTTCAAGACACAAAGTACACTTCACACCTAACAGCTATACTGTAATTCATTCAGCAATATGCATTTCCACCACACAAAGATTTTAGACTTTTTGCTGTTCAGACACAGTAGCTCACATGCTGTCAGAGATATCTGCCATCAGATCCCGGACTCCTACTTCTGTTGTCAGAATAGCCAAAGACCTTATTAGCTAGCATCCATGCAACTTCTTTGAACAATCTTGACTTCCTATAATTAACACAAAGAATCTTGCAGCAGCAGCCTGCTTCTACAGAAATCAAACAGAAAATGTGAGTTGGGTGAAATGTTATGAAGCAGAGTTTATAGTTAAATCTCACCCCAGCCATAAATCTGGGAAATATATCTATTTGAGACCCTGGAGAGCTATGATAAATCAAGACAGATTCTGATAGGCTATTTGCATCACTAGTCTGCCTTAGTATGAAACAACTATATTTTCACCTAACCACCCATCAATGGCATGTCTTCATGAACAGGAAGCAAAAAGGCAGAGAAAATTACAGCAAAGTAAAGAAATCCAGAAGTGGGCAAGTACTGGCAGCCTACTTAAAACATGCCCATGTTGTACAATACAGAAGCAATTCCCACCATCTGAGTCACACAGACGTGCAAACTGCTAGTATGAGAGGGTACCCAAGGAAGCTTTCAAACAGCCAAAGTTAAATACTGCACTGCTCTATAATCCATGAAAAAGTGCTCTGAAATAAGGAATAAAGAACCACATGGCACCCCAGGATAGAGGGAAACTGATAAAGTATCACCTTTTGGCTTGAAAAACAGTCTTTGAAATTCAGAAATAAAAGGAATGGCAAAAAGTGTTTAATCTCAGACCTGAAAGACCTGGGCAAGATACACAAGGTAGCTAAGTCGCCAACTCTCAACCTACTATCCTTTTCTTATATATAAAGAAAAATAGGAGCAGCATGGTGCTGACTGTGAAACACTACACACTAAGTAAAATAAGTATCAACACTCCCAATGCACAATTTACATGACGGAAAAAAATGAGCTTTAGTGACACCAAGAAAACGCTGACATTCACATTATTTTAAAGAAGTATTTTTGAATGGTCATTTAAGCTCTGAAATATATGGACAGCAGAGCTTGATATAACCAATAATATAAATGAATATTTAGAAGTTAGACAAATCATGGCTAATAGACTGGTAGTGCAGTTGAGCATTTTAATACCCAGTAAATTTTAAAAACTTCTTTAAAAAAACCTACTTACTATACAACTTTCTGTACAGATGCAAAATCACAAAACAGAACTCTCAAGCTATTCATCTGACTTAAACAGACCTGCTTTTATGGAATCTTAATGCTTACAGTTGTGATCCATGACTAAGGATCCAAATGACCCGATTACAACATGCTGCCAGAACTGGATGTATGATCAGATCCTCCTGTCTCCTGTACCTGGAATCAGCTTAAGTAGTATCCATTCTCCAATTCCAATTAGTGTATGGAAACAGATAAAGAGTTAGAGAAAGCTTAGGGGGAAAGGTAGGCTGTAGTAGCCATGGCTACGGGTGAAATCCAAGACAGAAAGAGTGGGAGAGAGGGAAGACTAGATAGCATGATCCTTTGCACCTTTTCAGTTTATGTTCCCATCACATATTGTCTACCGCAGACTATTAGCTTACGGAACAACCAGTTATATTTTGCATTAGGTCCTTGGGAATAAAAGGAAATACAAGTTATGCACC
Organism: Podarcis cretensis; assembly: GCF_951804945.1. Classification (NCBI taxonomy): domain Eukaryota; kingdom Metazoa; phylum Chordata; class Lepidosauria; order Squamata; family Lacertidae; genus Podarcis; species Podarcis cretensis. The sequence goes on along the minus strand of NC_137185.1, from coordinate 32,060,419 downwards.
TGTGACTTTCTGAAATAAGAAACAGGCACTACAAAACAGGAAACCTGCTAAAATAGGAAACATATTTTCCTGTTTGGGCTTGCAATTCAACAGGGAATTTTGAACACAGCATATGTTTTATGAGGTTCTACAGGGAAATGCAACTTGTGTCTAGCCAGCTGATAATAGTTTCTGCAGATGAAAACAACTTAAACACGTTGGGAATTACTTATTAAGTAACAATTGCACCATTTGGGCCTTGTCTCTTGAAACCTCCTTGCAAAACGCAGTGGTCAGGAGCAAACAAGAAGTGCTTTCTGGAAGTGTAGCATCTGGAAGGTTAGCTGTGTTAGCCAAAATAAATGTACTGGTATTTTAAGGGGCTACAAATACTAAGGAGTAAATTCCATTAAACTAAGCTGGCCGTACATCTAGGTAGGCATTCCTAAGATTAAAGTCTTAGGCTGCAATCCTATGCGCACTTATATGGGAACAAGCCCCAATGAACTCTAGCAGTTTGTAATAACAAGCAGAGCTTGCAACAAAATGTTGCCGTATGAACTGCTCCTAGATCAAGATTCTAACCAGGCATGCTCTTTTCCAAGATACCCCATTCCATACTCCCTCTTCCCTGGATTTTAGAACACATCCCAGCAGTCAAGTAAACATGCTGTGCCCACTAGGCATACTCAGTCCTGAGCAGGGGTGGGTGGGTATCCCACCATTAAGAGTTACTTCCATCTAAAGATTCAGTGCACTTCTTCAAACACTGAGTTTCTCCCAATGGTAAGGATACCACCCCCTCTTCTGTGTTTGGATCATCCCACTTGGGTTACATTAAGACTCACAAAACATATGGCTTATTTAGCATTTGCATTTCACTTTCAGGAGTTTAAGACATTTCACATTCATTAGCAAGCTAGTAAGGCAAGGCTGGGGAACTCGTGGCCCTCCAGATGTTGCTGCACTACAACTCCCATCATCCCTTCAGACTGGCTGTTGACAGCTGGGGCTGATAAGGTCTGGAATCCAACAACATCTGGAGAGCCACAGGTGACCCACCTGCGGATTTCTTCTACCACGGCAGATTTTGAATGACACTGTCAAAACAGTATTCTCTTTTCAGCACATGTGGGTCTATACCATTCCACAGGGCATCACAATTATGCACAATCAGTTAAGAAAACCATGTTGTTGTTTTTCCCCCCACACGGGGAAAGTGTGGGAGTCGCCTTGTCCTTCTAGGTTACTGATTCCCACATTGCATCTGAATGCACCTTGCACATATCTGGGCTGTCCATTTCCAGGCTATTTCACAGGACCTTAGATTCGGAAGGGACCCCCAGGGGCATCTAGTCCAACGCCACCCCCTGCAATGCAGCTAAAGCATCCATGGCAGATTAACAGCTCCAAGGAAGGAGACCTCACAACCTTCCACTGTCAAACAGCTGTTTAGTTTATATTTCCTTGTTTCACGTTCCTGATTTTTTAAAGAGGAAATCGTTACCTTCCGCCTCGCCCACCAACAGTGAATAAAGGTGGGGAGTTTGATGGTGGATAATACAGTGGTACCTCGGGTTAAGTACTTAATTCGTTCCGGAGGTCCGTTCTTAACCTGAAACGGTTCTTAACCTGAAGCACCACTTTAGCTAATGGGGCCTCCTGCTGCTACAGCGCCGCCGCTGCACGATTTCTGTTCTCATCCTGAAGCAAAGTTCTTAACCTGAAGAACTATTTCTGGGTTAGTGGAGTCTGTAACCTGAAGCGTATGTAACCTGAAGCGTATGTAACCCGAGGTACCACTGTAACATAAAGTCAGGGAGAGGCACCCAAAATCGGCGGAAGGATGTCGACGCGTAAAAGGGAAAGCGGCGAGAAGACTCACCTGGAGCAGAACCGAGCGGATGAGCGCGTTCACGGGCGCAGTGCAAGCCGCCGCGGGGCCGCGCACGCCTTGGAAGCACCACAGGACGAGGCCTCCCTTGCTAAAGATGGTGAAGAAGTCGAGCATGGCGGAGCCGGGAGGGGGGGAAGAGAGGGGGGACCCGGGGAGGGGGGCCTGAGACGCCGGGAAACCAGCCCGACTTCCTTACCCACGTCAGGCTATTCTCTTCACTGCGCGCCTCATTTCCGCCGGAAGCGGGCATCCGGATGGGAGGCGGGACCAAGGGGAGAAAGGGGCAGAGCGATTGGGCCTCGCTTCCGGAAAAGGAAATGGGGGGAAAAAAACCGCTGTGAGGACCATAGACATAGCAAAGTGATAGAGCGGTCGAAGAAAATGTGCTTTGAAATTTTTTTTTTAATAAGTTCGTCGCAACATAGAGAGACGGAGATAGGCATAGTCTAAAAATCAAGAGGGGAATGCGATGGTGAGGCACGACGTGCTTGCGCAAGACACAACACTGACGGCGGAAGGGGCGGGAACAAGAAGAGCTCTTAAATTTTAAGAGCTTCCGGTGGGTGAGTTTGGAGGGCCACGTCAAAACTAAGGTTGTCGCGCCATGAGGAAAGACGGGATTGGTTGTGCAGGAGGAAGGAGGCGGGGATTGCATCGCGGCGGCGGATTGGCCAAGGACGGAGGGAAGTAGGCGGGGACTTATCTGAAGAGTGGGCGGTGCTTACGATGTCCCGACCCCGGCGGGTTTTAGCGAGGCGGGGCAAAGAAGGAGGCTTTGTATTGGTCAGTGGAGAGGGGGTGGAGTTTCCCTGCGGAGTGGGCGGTGCTTTCTGGACTCAGAACCACACGGGTCCTATCAGGGTTTGGCGGGGGGCGGGCGTTTGCCGTGACGCGTTCAAACCTGAGGCGCTGAGGTAAAGAGAGGACGTCTGCGCGGGCTCGTCTCAGTCTCCTGAGGGGAGCAGAGCCGGCAGGATGCTCGGCGGGCGGAGGTTGCTGGGCGGGCTGCGGCCTCTGCTGACGGCGGCGAGTCCCTCAGCGAGCCCGGCGGAGCCTCGCCGGCCGTTTCGTACAGGGGAGCCCCGACTTTACGACCCCGTCAAAGGTGCGCGTCAGGCGGGGGTGGCTTCTTCTCTAGGCCTGGCCTACCTCGCAGGGTTATCGTGAGGCTAATTTAGTGCTGGGGCGAGAGGAGGAGCCTCTCGAGGAAAAGTAAAAATCGAATAAATGACGAGTGGGTTGGTATTGGTATTTTCATCCAACCCTTCCCACTTTATTGGAATGGTTGATTGGCTAAGATCTCTTATGAAGTGGGTGCTAATTTAATAGAATTTGAAATGGGTTTTTTTTTAGAGTTTGTAAAAAATTGGACAATTGTTAATCCCCCTTACACGTGTGTCTCGTTTAATTAATTCACTGACTTGATCGACTGATTGGCCGAAATCTACATACCTGTGCACACATATAAAAAAAAGTTTTAAAATTATTTCATTGCAAGCACTTGGAAATATTTGTCAGCTTATTACAAACAACTTCTTTTAGTTGAATTATTTAACTGACTAAAATCTGTGCAGTGTGCATCTTAACAGAAGAGTTCTGAAGTGGGAGACTTTTAGATGATGCATGCGTGTGTCAGTAGTGGTGTTCCTCATTCCTTTTTGCAAACAATAGCCCCCCCCCATAATAAGGTAAAGGTACCCCTGCCCGTAAGGGCCAGTCTTGACAGACTCTAGGGATGTGCGCTCATCTCACTCTAGAGGCCGGGAGCCAGCAGGAACCGGCAAGCCACTCCGGTATCCCTGCCAAGAAAACTCCATGGACAAAGACAACAGGCATTTAAAATAATTACTAGTCTTCAAAAAAATACAGCCTCATTAGCAGAGTATACTTTTACAATTAAGTCATTTTAACAAAGTTATGGTGGCTGTTTCATTTTTAGAGCAAAACATAGCTCTAATTAATACCATAATGACTGAAACAAACAAACAGTTATCAGTCTTCATAAAGATGCCCTTTGTATGTCATATGCCAGTAATTGTAGTCCTGGTTCATGCCTGGCATCTCAAGGTAAAAATTTCAGCAACGTAAACAGCATGTTTAAACCTAACTGTTGAACTGCTGATTGCGTTGCTAAAATTAGGAATGCCAGGACTACAACTGTTGGTGCATAAAGTGCAAAGGGCACCTGAAAGGCTTGCCATTACGAAGACTGATAACTGTTTGGTTGTTTCAGTCAGTATGGTTTTAATTAGAGCTATGTTTTGTTCTATAAACAGAACAGCCATTGTAACTTTGCTTTTATTTTTTAACAAGAAAAGCTGCTTTCTACAGCTTGCGTAAATTTTTGTGGAGAACATGGATATTCTTTCTCTCTTCATAAATCTACATATCTTGTGGGGGGAAAGGGAATAAGTTATATGGAGCTTTGAAGCCACCGGGAAACATATTCAACCATTCTGTTCACAACCACACCATACAGTTAAAGCAGTAGCATGCCACTTTACGTTTCCGAGCACAATTCAAAGTGTTGGTGCTGATCTTTAAAGCCCTAAACAGCCTCAGCCCTATATACCTGAAGGAGTGTCTCCACCCCCACCATCCAACCCGGACACTGAGGTCCAGCGCCAAGGGCCTTCTGGCAGTTCCCTCACTGCAAAAAGCGAAGTTACAGGGAACCAGGCAGAGGGCCTTCTCGGTAGTAGCACCCGCCCTCCCATCAGATGTCAAGGAAATAAACAACTATCAGACTTTTAGAAGACATCTGAAGGCTGCCCTGTTTAGGGAAGTTTTTATGACTGACGTTTTAATGTATTTTTAATCTTTTGTTGGAAGCTGCCTAGACTGGCTGGGGAAACCCAGCCAGATGGGTGCGGTATAAATAATAAATGGTTGTTGTTTAACAGTCATTGCTTCCCGCAAAGAATCCTGAAAACTGCAGTTCATTGAGTGAGAGTGGTTAAGAGATTCCTCACAGAGTTGAAGCACCCTTCGCAAACTACAGCGCTGAGAATTCTTTGGGCGAAGCCATTACTGTTAAAATAGTTCAAGAGTGCTTTAAATACACAGCAAGGACATGACATCTCTCTGTATCTGAGAATTGCCAAGCCTTTCCAAACATACATTTCTACCGTAAAGGCTGAGATTCATGAAATGCTGGATTCTGCTTTCTCCACACTTGATATATTGGACATGTTTGGTAGCAATAAGGTTTTGGCTTTATTTCTCTGTCTGCTAAGTCTGCTAAGCACTAACAGCATGGTATTATTTCCGGCTTCTTTCAGATTTGGAGAAGGGAGTCATCGATGCCTACAAGAAAATGAAAGACTTCCTTCCTGGCAGTAGCTGGCACCCCGGGCATGTTACAGAAGGTTTACCTCCTGACCACGCTGATGTGGTCATTGTTGGGGGTGGAGTAATAGGCTGGTCTATTGCCTTCTGGCTGAAGATGAAAGAACCACAGAGAAATGCATATCGAGTAGTGGTGGTGGAGAAAGACATTAAGGTCATTTAATATCTGAGATCAATAATGGGGGTCTTGGGGAACGTTTTCAAACATCAAGTTTGTTAAGTGTCGGGCTTACTTTGTGCAATAGAGGCAATGAGCCATTAATGTGCGTCCAAAAGACACGCATGGCAACAAACCCGGATGTGACAGGACAACGTCATGAATAGGGAGGAACTTGTGTGGAAGGGGGCAAGAGGATGCTTATACCCCCTCCACCAACACAGGGGCCACAGACAGAACACCCACGCAAAATGGTCATTGACTGTATTCACATCCCTTCTAGAAAGATGAATTGCATTAAAGTGCATTTCTGAAGGTGTGCTGTAGTACTTAGCGTCAGACTTGGCCCATGGAGACCTGCTTTAAATCTCTGCTCAGCCATCAAGCTATCTAGGTGACTCAAAGCCAACCACACATTCTCAGCTTCACCTGCCTCACAGCTTTAGTTGTAAATATTAAACAGAAGGGCAGGGAGAGAGAACTCTGCAGTCTGCCCTGTACTTCTAGGAGCCAGGGCAGGATAAAAAAGTAATAAGTAATCAGGGTGGCCGTTTATTATATTAAATGTAGAAACAGTAGGTAACCTTTTGAATTGCAGATTGATAATGCTGCAACAGCAATAAATGGGCATTCACCATTTTGTCCTGCCAGGGAATCTCTTCCACAGTTGCCTTTTATTTTCTTGCTGCTCTTTACATTACTGAAATGTTTCTGGGAGAGGGGATTTGACTATGGAGCTAAGTGACAGCATCATTTTCTGTTTTGCTTCTTTGCAGTATTCCAAAGCATCTACAGTACTCTCTGTAGGGGGAATACGGCAGCAGTATTCGATTCCAGAAAATATCAAGATGAGCCAGTTTTCGGCAAACTTCCTGCGCACCATCAACGTATGTCATGATGTCTGGGTGTTTGTGGGAATGTTGGAGTGGAGGATTCTCACTCTTGCTTCTGTCAATGGCCTGCCTTGCATCCTCTGGAACAGGCAAATGGGCCATCGGTCCATCTTGAAGGAGACAAGATATGGGAATGTGCAACTACTTCGATATCTACAGTACAGTGGTGGAGTGTTTGAATGCATTGAATAACCATGGTGCAGTTTGCTCCACTGCCCTTGTCCTAATAACACAGTCACCCTAGCATCCACATACAGATCTGAATCTATCAATTGGCATCCCAGTAGCAAGTTATTCAAACAGAAAACACTGGTGTTTCTTCCTGATTTTGTCTCAACTCCATTAAGAGTGCTGTAGGGTAACCATATACTATACACTTTCTAGATCAGAAGTTAAAGTTCTACATTTCTGTTTATATACTGTTGGGAATTTTGGACGTGTCGTTCTTGAAGCTTCTTCGGTTTTAATTTATCGCCCCATATACATGCATGGATTGTTTCTTTTGTTTATTATTTTTCTCCTAAATCCTTCGGCCATTGTTACATAATGTGTGCTTGAGAGATGCTAAGAGTTGGCATATCATAATGGTCAAGTCTGAAGTCCTAAGCAGACTTATTAGAGAATGTCCCACTTTTAGTAAACATACTTGGAATCGCACTTTTAAGAATGAAGCATAAACCAGTTCAGATATTTTCTTTGCCATGATCAGGTAGTCCTAGATAAGCCATTACCCCCCTCCCCCATAGCTTCTCATCTAGAATATGGGGATAACAATAATGCAGGGGTGAGCAAACTTTTTCAGCAGGGGGCCGGTCCACTGTCCCTCAGACCTTGTGGGGGGCTGGATTATATTTTTTGGGGGTAAATGAACGAATTCCTATGCCCCACAAATAACCCAGAGATGCATTTTAAATAACAGCACACATTCTACTCATGTAAAAACTCCAGGCAGGCCCCACAAATAACCCAGAAATGCATTTTAAATAAAAGGACACATTCTACTCATGTAAAAACATGCTGATTCCCGGACCATCCACAGGCCAGATTTAGAAGGTGATTGGACTGGATCCGGCCCCCGGGCCTTAGTTTGCCTACCCATGGACTACAGTGATCATAAAGCTCTTTAAACTCTCAAGAAAAGAGCTATAGCAGTGATATGTATTCCTGTATTAGAGTATTTTAATATTTTTTTGGGAAGCCGCCCAGAGTGGCTGGGGAAGCCCAGCCAGATGGGCGGGGTACAAATAATAAATTATTATTATCACCATCATCATCATTATTATTATAATTACTGTAAGTTTCCCACTCCATCCCATCCTGAAGACAGCAATCCTTGAAATGTAAACAGATTATCCTTTTGTTCCAGCAATACCTTGGTGTTGTCACCCAGCCACCCATAGATATTCAGTTTAACCCATCGGGCTATCTCTTCCTGGCTTCAGAGGATGGAGCTGCTCTGCTGGAGGAGAATGTTGGAATTCAGAGGTATGGGGTTCTGAGGATCCTTTGGGTAAAAGATGCTTAGAAGAAACAGTGATAGGCATGTACATATGAACGAGGTCTTTGAAAATGTTACGTTCTTTTAAAGCCATAATGGTTTTCTGCCCCCAGCATTAAGATCACCTGTGGTAATTTTACCTATTTGCTCACACAGATTATTTGAAAATTACTTTCTTTGGAAAGTAGACTTTTTGACTTTAAAAACAATAACATAAATTGTCCCTTCCTGCCTTTATTAGAGCATCTTTTAAATTGACAAAATGGATTTCCCCCCCGTCTTGTGCATTCTGATGAGAGTTCTTTAATGATTTGTTTGCTTGCTTTTTTCAGGAGGGAAGGAGCAGAGATTTCACTACTATCACCAGCACAACTGAAAAAGAAGTATCCGTGGTTGAATACAGATGGAGTAGCTTTGGCTTCCATTGGTATTAGACTGCTGAATCTCCATCTTTCCTAAAGATTTATAGCACTGCTGTCTCAAGTAAACAGTTTAAAATAAAAATGCTCTGTTCTTCTTTTTTATATGCTTAACTTACAGGGCCTCTAGAATGAACAAGCCCCCATTTCTCCTATTTTCTGCTGACAGCTTTCTTATGAGTAGCTAGTCCACTACTGGTCCTTCAACCCCATCAGCTGCATTCTCACTCAGATCCATAGTCAGAAATGTTGGAGAGCCATACGTCAGGGCAAAACGGCACAACCCATGAATCTTAGCACAATTATCTCGTTTATTAAATAGTTTAAAAGGAAAAAAAATACATTTCAATAAAATGTGCTTATGTGCTTTTATCTACGCATCTATCCAATGGCTGCAAAGGCAATAAAAACACTGAAAGCTGAGAGCATATTTTTCTTATTGAGAATTTTGATAGATTTCTGTCTACACATTTTCTTACTTGGTATTCTGAAGTGTCTCTTAAATGAGAGTCTCACTATTATTCCTGCTGGTGCCGGGGCCTCATCCCCTTCTCATGTTATTGCCTGGTTTCCTGATATCTGGTCATATTTTCTGGGTTCTACAGTGGTGCCCCGCAAGACGGAAAACACGCTAGACGAAAGGGTTTTCCGTTTTGGAGGCGCTTTGCAAAACGAATTTCCCTATGGGCTTGCTTCGCAAGACGAAAATGTCTTGCGAGTTCCTGCGTATTCTTTTTCCTTCCCCCCCCCCTTTTTCGAAGCCGTTAAGCTGCTTATCAGCTGATCCGCTAAGACGATAAGCCGCTAAAAGCCGCTAATCCGCTAAGTCGTCAATGGGCTTGCTTCGCAAGACGAAAAAACCGCTAGACGAAGAGAATCGCGGAACGGATTCTTTTCGTCTTGCGAGGTACCACTGTATCACATTTCTTTTAGTGACCAAGAGACAGAGCTGCAGATAAGCGCAAACCTGGACCAAATTGCCTCTCCTAACACTGCTAACTGTTTGCCAAAGTACAGTGGAGGTTACAGTCAAACCTTGGTTCTCGAACTGCTCTGTTTTCAAATGCTGAAAACCCGGAAGTAAATGCTCTGGTTTTCAAACGTTCCACAGAACTCAAATGTCCGATGGGGCTTCCACCTGAGTTCAAGAAGCTCTTGCAACCAATTGGAAGCTGTGCCTTGGTTGTCAAATGTTTCCGAAATCAAATTATCTTCCGGAATGGATTATGTTCAGCAACCAAGGTTTGACTGTATAAGAAATCTTGCAGGGGGTGGGGGTTGTTCTGTTTTGTTCTGGGCTTTTTTACTGAGTTTGCCTGTTGGGAAAGATCAATTGTTCTTAGCCAACGAAGAGTGCTATTCAGAAATGTTCAGAGTATGGCTGCAGAATAGGTGTCATGGCATTGTAATTCTAAACTAGATTGCCTTTCTTGTGTTCTCTGTTTTGTCTTCTTAAGGCTTGGAAAATGAGGGATGGTTTGACCCCTGGACTCTTCTCAACGCTTTCCGGAACAAAGCAATATCATTGGGTGTCTACCAGAGCTGCGGCGAAGTGAAATGTGAGTCTGTCACCCCCACTTGGTATTGCAAGCACACACCATCATTACCACTGAATTGTGTTGGGTAGCTCAGCCTCCCGGCACCAGGGGACAGAAACCCTATTCAGTACAGTCTTACCTTGGTTCTCGAACAGAATCCGAAACTGTTAAAAAACCAAGGTGCAGCTTCCAGTTGGCTGCAGGAGCAGTGGAATGCCCTCCAACCGTATCGTTTAAGCACCAGGCAGAAACATTATTATTTACCTAGATAGTTCTGTATCATGTTAATGATTTAAACTGAGCAAGTTTTAGTCTATTTTAAAATTAAAGTTTTACTGTTTTGTATATTTGTTTTATGCTGTATACCAGGTGTGGGGAGCCTTTGGCTCTTCAAATATTGCTGAACTACAACTCCCATTATCCCTAGCCATTGGCCATGCTTGCTGCAGTTGATGGGATCTGCAGTCTAGTAACATCTTGTTGTATTACTTTACTGTTGTTAGCCACTCTGAGCCCGGATTCGGCTGGGGAGGGCGGGATATAAAAAAAAAATTATTATTATTATCTGGAGGACCAATGTTTACACACAGCTGCCGTATACTATCCTGAAATCTGATCTAATGAAGGGGGGCTACAAAAAATGCTTCAAATATTTTACCCAAGGGATTGGAAGCCCTCATTTTTCCATGTCTTAGATTTCAAAGTTGAGCCAAAGCAAAGTTGCTTCTGTATGTTCTTTTTCATCTGCAGCTTTCGACTTGTATACAGAAGAACTGAGGACACATGATGGGGATCGTATTAATTTCTCCCGTATCAAGGGTGTTAATGTAAGTCATTATTTGAACTACTTCAATTAAAAGTAGGGGCAAGATGTGCTGAGTAGAAGGTTCCAAGGAGAAGCTCACAGAAAGCCCTCAATTTTTTTAAAAAATATAATTTTTATTAAAGGTTTTATTGGGTTACAAAAATATGTTCATTGTCTCTATTTTCAGGTTGTAGTCTTTTCTGCTTATCAGTTACGTTTGATGTGAGGGCCTCTCAAAACTTCTGTTTCTATGAGGTTCTTCTGTAGTTTAGCAGAGCTAACGAGAGCTTACAAAACTAAGAAGAACTTTAGTACAGTATGATCTGCCCTTGAACTTTTGACAGAACAGATAAAGTAGGCAGGCTTGTGGCCACTGACTTCTTAGATGACAATATTACATATTAACATTTGTTCAAGGGCCAGTATTGTACTGGGCAGGAGAAGGGCTGGAAATTGGGCTTTGATATCATTTCAGGCTTCTTTGTGTATCCCATGCTGCAGTGCCACCTGGTTCCCTGGCTCTGTTACAGGGCTAAGGAACCTGTGGCTTGCCAGATCTTGGTTGCTGGTGATGGGAGTTATAGTCCAGCAACATCTGAAGGTCCACAGGTTCCCCAGCCCTGCTCCACTAGCCTAAAGGAAAAGCCAATCCAAGATATAGGTATGTGTTCAATAGTCTGCACCCCCCCCCCAAAAAAAACAACAACAACAACCTGCTCTGCTCTTCTCTCCCTAAGTGAAGTGGCTCCAGTGTTTTGTTGTTTAGTCGTTTAGTCGTGTTCGACTCTTCGTGACCCCATGGACCAGAGCACGCCAGGCACTCCTGTCTTCCATTGCCTCCTGCAGTTTGGTCAGACTCATGTTTGTAGCTTCAAGAACACTGTCCAACCATCTCATCCTCTGTCATCCCCTTCTCCTTGTGCCCTCCATCTTTCCCAACATCAGGGTCTTATCCAGGGAGTCTTCTCTTCTCATGAGGTGGCCAAATATTGGAGCCTCAGCTTCACGATCTGTCCTTCCAGTGAGCACTCAGGGCTGATTTCCTTAAGAATGGATACGTTTGATCTTCTTGCAGTCCATGGGACTCTCAAGAGTCTCCTCCAGCACCATCATTCAAAAGCATCAATTCTTTGGCGATCAGCCTTCTTGATGGTCCAGCTCTCACTTCCATAAATCACTACTGGGAAAACCATGGCTTTAACTATACGGACCTTTGTTGGCAAGGTGATGTCTCTGCTTTTTAAGACGCTGTCTAGGTTTGCCATCGCCTTTCTCCCAAGGAGCAGGCGTCTTTTAATTTCGTGACTGCTGTCACCATCTGCAGTGATCATGGAGCCCAAGAAAGTAAAATCTCTCACTGCCTCCATTTCTTCCCCTTTTATTTGCCAGGAGGTGATGGGCCCAGTGGCCATGATCTTCGTTTTTTTGATGTTGAGCTTCAGACCATATTTTGCACTCTCCTCTTTCACCCTCATTAAAAGAGGAGAGCGCAAAATATGGTCTGAAGCTCAACATCAAAAAAAACGAAGATCATGGCCACTGGGCTCCTGTGTTAGCTCAGTTTAAGACTGCCATGCAAATGTACTGAAGGTATACATGGATGCCAACAATTTCTGGCAATGTTTTCTGGCATTTTCTGGCATGTCCTCTGGGGTGTACTTTGCCATGCTTGTGTGTGACAGGAAAAGGAGGTGGAATGCACAATAGCAACTAGACAGGAAATCCCAACTTTTTTCATAATGGGACAAGAAGTAAATCAGAAAGCTCCCCCATCAGTTCCACGATACAGCAAATGCTTGGTCTCAGATCCTGTGACATCTCCCTGGCTTTTTTCCTTTTTGCTTGTGTATTCCCCATTGTCATCTGGAAAACCCGTGTCAGAAAGGGTATTTGCTTGCCTAATGTAACAGTTACCAGGTCCTCCCTAATGTGTTATCCTCTAGGTCCAGATGCCCGACAGTATAGAATCCACCAAAATAGAATGTGGTTTTGTGGTGAATGCAGCAGGAGCTTGGTCAGGCAGTGTGGCAGAGATGGCTGGCATTGGAACTGGGCCGCCACACTCAATGCTGGGCATCAGGCTTCCTGTGGAACCCAAGAAAAGGTATGGCTAAACCTAGTATTTATGCTGCTTTGGAGTTCATATGTTAAATACCTATTAAATGGTAACCATATATTGTGATAGGGATGCGGGTGGCACTGTGGGTTAAACCACAGAGCCTAGGGCTTGCCGATCAGAAGATCAGTGGTTTGAATCCCCGCGACTGGGTGAGCTCCCATTGCTTGGTCCCTGCTCCTGCCCACCTAGCAGTTCGAAAGCACCTCAAAGTGCAAGTAGATAAATAGGTACCGCTCTGGCGGGAAGGTAAACGGCGTTTCCGTGCACTGCTCTGGTTCGCCAGAAGCAGCTTAGTCATGCTGGCCACATGACCCGGAAGCTGCACGCCGGCTCTCTCGGCCAATAAAGTGAGATGAGCACCGCAACCCCAGAGTCAGTCATGACTGGACCTAATGGTCAGGGGTCCCTTTACCTTTTTATATATTGTGATTCTCAGATTTGTGAGGGCTTCCAGCATGATTCACTTTGAAGTTAGGGCCAGAGTTTTTGTCCTGTTCCTCTGTTGCCACCTACACTTCTTATTTTTCTAAATCTGTGGCTCTGCAGATCGGTTGTAGTCCAGCAACATCTGGTGGGGCCACAGCTTCCCTGCCCCTGATCCAAATGGTTATACAGCTACTGCTCCTTCTTCTTTAAACTTTGCTAGTAAAACATAGATTATTGGAATTGGTAACTTTTTCCTAGCACACCTGCCTCTCTCTCTCTCCCTCTCTCTCTCTCTCTCTCTCTCTCTCTCTGTGTGTGTGTGTGTGAGAGAGAGAGAGAGAGAGAGGGAGAGATACCTCAGTGATAAGAGCACATGCCTTATATACCAGATATTCCTGGTTCAGTCCCGGGCTTTTCCAGTTGAAAGGATCTTTGCTTGCAGAACTGGAAAAGAGACCTTTGCCTGAGATTTGCTCCTAATTGAGCTAAACAGTGCCAGGCCAGAAGGATCGATGGCTTTGTTTCTAAGGCAGCTTTAGCAATCATCATCTGAGGCTCTTCTTTGTGTGCCTCTTCCACAAGAGGTCCAGAGGGTGATAATATGAAGAACAGGTCTTTGCTGAGATTCCTTTCTATTTGTGGAATGCTCTCCCCAAGGAGAGACGCCAGGCAAAAAATATTCCTCTTCTCCCAGGCCATTGGCTAATTAAACAATCTACGGGCTTTTAAACTGGGGGGTTTTGTTTGTTATGGTATGCATTTTTGTGTTTTCATATTATAAACCATCCTGTGATCCTTGGATGGAGGGTGGTATGGAAATTTAATAAAGAAGAAGAAGAAGAAGAAGAAGAAGAAGAAGAAGAAGAAGAAATGAAAGACAGCTCTTACCTTGCTTGTTTTAATTTCAAGGTCCAAGCTCATGTGTCATGCCCTGTGGCTACTCTTTATCCCTCTTAGGTTGCATAGAGATCTAGTATTTTGGTCTTGATTAAATGCTGGAGCTATTTTCTCTTTGTCCTTGTGCTGCTAGGTATGTCTATGTCTGGCACTGCCCTGATGGACCTGGCTTGGAGTGTCCTCTGCTAATCGACACCACAGGAGCTTACTTCCGGAGGGAAGGCCTGGGTGGCAACTACCTTGGAGGCTTAAGCCCTACGGAAGTGAGTTTACCATAATTTTATTGGGAGCTGACTCTTAGGAAGCCACAGCAGGGACACCAGCCTCCAGAGAGGAAGCGCTCTGGGTGTTTCTGATGTACATGTTAACTTGCATGTAAGGAAGTGTTCCTGTAAGAACACTGCAAGGGGAAAGGATTTGTTATGGGAAAGTCCCGTTGTGCCAGCACACAAGTCTCTTGCAGTAGTGGAACGGGACTGTTGGGATACCAACCGTATTGTTTTATCATTTGATGAGCATCTAAAATTTGATTAAGTCTTTATCACTCTTTTTCTCTAAAGAGCTCTGGATGACTTGACACATGTGGTCACTTCTCTCCCCCACCATTCCGATGAAGGCTAGGCTTTGAATTAGTGGAACAACAACAACAAATTTGTTTTTTTATTTATTTATACCCCGCCCATCTGGCTGGGTTTCCCCAACTGCTCTGGGCTGCTTGCAGCAGAATATTAAAATACAATGATTCATCAAATATTAAAAGCTTCCCTAAAAAGGGTTGCCTTCAGATCTCTTCTAAAAGTCCCATAGTTGTTTATTTCTTTGGCATCTGATGAGAGGGTGTTCCACAGGGCGGGCGCCACTATCGAGAAGGCCCTCTGCCTGGTTCCCTGTAACTTCACTTCTCACAGTGAGGGAACCGCCAGAAGGCCCTCGACACTGGATCTCAGTGTCTGGGCAGAGCGATGGGTAAGACAACTGAGTAAGCATTGTGGTTCAACAAGGATTTGAATCCAGATCTGTCTTGGTCAAAGCCCAATGCCATTCGCTGCCCCACACTGACAGCTGAAGTCTACCCAAAGCCTACCCAAGCATGCTGTAGTTTGGGACTTGGCTATTGCCTTTGAGTTGCTCTCTATCTGCCCTGTGGCTGCACTTTTCTAAGGGAGGTTCAAAATGCAAACAAGGTTTTCAGCTGCCATGATTGTAATTTTCTGGTGCCCAGAATTCAGCTTCCTGTGCTTTCTTCTTAGGAGGAAGAGCCAGATATCCAGGACCTAGAAGTAGATCATGAGTTCTTCCAGGATAAAGTCTGGCCCAAGCTGGCTCACCGGGTGCCAAACTTTCAATCCTTGAAGGTAATGATTGACTTTCTCAAGGAGGTGGTTAAGGAGTTAACTCCTTAAAATTTATTTTGGGGCCTGGTGCAGACACATTGCCCACTTATGGTTAATCAGTCAGGAGCACCTTGCAGATTTCACTTCCTCATATCTTGTGTTGCCCTTCTATTTATTTCTGTTTTGAACTAACTATGATCAACATTTCATCCACCTCATTAGTCTTCAGGCCCCTCGTTGTCTTTGATTCTGACAGTCCAGTGGAACCTCAGAAGTTGAATGGAATCCGTTCTGGAAGTCCGTTCGACTTCCAGAACGTTTGGAAACTAAGGTGTGGCTTCCGATTGGCTGCAGGAAGCTCCTGCAGCCAATCAGAAGTTGTGTTGGACATTCAGGTTCCAAAGAACATTCGCAAACCAGAACACACACGGGTTTGTGGCATTTGGGAGCCAAAACGTTCGACTCACAAGGAATTTGGGATCCAAGGTACGTCTATATAAGTTTTGAATTTGGACTGGGTATGTTTGCTTTGGTGAATTTTGTGATTAGGTCAGAACGGACTAGTGGTCCTCTGCTGGTATAATCATTCTCTGCAAGCAATACAATGTTTCAGCTTATTCCTCCTTGTTCCTGTAGGGTGAGTCAATAGTTGTACTATCAGTGAGTTGGCAATCTGGCTAGCAAGATTTGTCTTCTAGGGTGTTTCGCAGCCATTGACACTATTTCACCTCACATATTAAACTAAACCACTGGGATGGGAAACATTTAGCCCTCCAGATGTTGCTAGATTTCAACTCCCATCATCCCTGACTGTTGGCCATAACGCTGTTTGATGTGAATTTGAGTCCAGTAATTTCTGGAGAGCCGCAGTTTCCCCACTCCTGGGCTCATGTGTTCCTTCTCTCTCCTCCCAGCTGCGAAAGAGGTGGGGAACTGAGGAACTCAAGGCTCACAGCAGCTTGTTTCATGTTTGTACACATCTTGAAAACCACTCTAATAATAAAATAATTTGGTTTTTAACCTTCTGGGTTACCCAGGATGATTGTAGGCCATCCATCCATTACATATTTAAAGTAAAAGGCACATTCTTAGGATGTCGAACTCTGCAATTCTTGCGGTTTGCACCAAATCACAAAGATCTTAGAACTTTCATCTCTATCTTGCTTTTCCCTCTTGAGTTCTATACATAGCCTTTTATCCCTCTTGTTCAGCTAGGAATAACTGGCTAGGATTCAATATCTAAGTACAGTCGTACCTCGGGTTACATACCCTTCAGGTTACACACTGTTCAGGTTACAGACTCTGCTAACCCAGAAATAGTACCTTGGGTTAAGAACTTTGCTTCAGGATGAGAACAGAAATCGTGCTCTGGTGGCGCAGTAGCAGCAGGAGGCCCCATTAGCTAAAGTGGGGCTTCAGGTTAAGAACAGTTTCAGGTTAAGAACGGCCCTCCGGAACGGATTAAGTACTTAACACGAGGTACCACTGTAGTATACTGTATTTTACTGGTGGGTTTAAGAGTGCAGCCTTGTCTGTTTCTGTAGGTCTGTCCCTGAGATCCTCTGTTAGTCCTGTCATTGACAATTCAGGGACTGTATCTTGTGACTGAAAGAGCTTTATCTTTATTTCATGACAGGTGAAGAGTTCTTGGGCTGGTTACTATGACTACAACATCTTTGACCAGAGTCCTGTGATTGGTGTGCACCCACTGGTGGAAAACCTCTATTTTGCCACAGGCTTCAGTGGACACGGACTTCAGCAGTCACCAGCTGTGGGCCAAGCCCTAGCTGAGCTCATAATTGATGGGAAATTCAAGGCCATCGACCTAAGCATATTCTCCTTCAACAGGTTCTTCAAAGGGAACAAGGCTGTAGAAAGGAACATCATTTAAGTGCTTTAGAGAGCTGGCAAGTCCCAGCTCTTTCTGTTCTTCCCTACTTTCTTTCCCAGTTTAATGACTACATGCCCATGCAGCACTTTGTGAAGACTGTTCAGATTCCCACACTGTTCCTACAAGTGTTGCACTGCACAGGTCCACATCATTTGAGTGGGCCTCAGACAGGATAAACTCCTTGTGTAAGATTGCTGCTTCTCCATTTTCATCCATGTAACAATTGAAAATTCAAGTAATAATAATAATAATTTTATTACAGTGGTGCCTCGCAAGACGAAATTAATCCGTTTCGCGAGTCTCTTCGTCTAGCGGTTTTTTCGTCTTGCGAAGCAAGCCCATTGACGGCTTAGCGGATTAGTGCTATTAGCGGCTTTTAACGGCTTATCGGCTTAGCGGATAAGCAGATAAGCGGCTTAGTGGCTTAGAAAAAGGGGGGGAAAGGAAAAAAAACCCGCAGGAACTCGCAATACATTTTCGTCTTGCAAAGCAAGCCCATAGGAAATTTGTTTTGCGAAGCACCTCCAAAACGGAAAACCCTTTCGTCTAGCGGGTTTTCCGTCTTGCAAGGCATTCGTCTTGCGGGGCACCACTGTATTTATACCCCACCCATCTGGCTGGGTTTCCCCAGCCACTCTGGGTGGCTCCCAACAGAGGGCTAAAAACAGAATAGAACTTCAAACATTAAAAACTTCCCAAAACAGGATGTCCAATACAGCTATAGATCAAGACGCTCTAAATCAGGGTGATCCAACTTTTCATACCATGTTGGCCGCAAGAGCCATGTGGGTGTCTCCATTGTGCCAATTACAGGTTAAGAGCATGAGTCCTTCTGAATGGGGTCCCTCAAGTCTGCTGCTGTTTGTGCAGCTATTCAGGTGGCTCTAGGAAGCCTAAAAACAGTGTGCTGAAGGACTAGCCTTCTGCATCCCCAACTCTGCTTTTTTGCTGGCATCTGGTATTTAGAGGTAAACCACCTCTGAATGTGGAGTTTCTGCTTTTATGTTCTACCTGCCATTAAAAGACTTGTGATCAAATTATTTTTTTAAAAAAAAAAACAATATGGGGTTTCTAATAGCCCACTGACCAAGAGATTGTCAGTATGTTTGGGGGCATGGAGAAGATGCAACAGCACTTTTTTTTTTACAGCCTTTCAGCTTAACCTACCTCACAGGGTGGTTGTGGGGATTAAGTGAGGAAGGGGAGAACCATGCGCACCACCTTGAATTCTTTGGAGGGAAAAGTGGGATATAAATGCAGTAAGTGAATGAATAAAATAATAACTCCTAATGGTCATGGCCTGAGCAATTAAGCTTTGTATAATAATTGATGTTTTTATTCCCTTGCATGGGGAAGGTGCCCTCCCTTTCCACCAGGCTGCTGATTAACACGAGTCAGGAACAGTCCTGGATTTATGTAATGTGGTACAAAGCAGTTGAATTTAGGTTCCTTGGGTCCTTGATTCAGAAAGAAAATTTCCAACACTTGGTGAAACCTCATTGTAATTAAGCACTGAATCTTCGTAAGTTAGAAAATGTCTCGGGAGCTGTACTACTCAAAAAGGAGATGTCCAGTTTGGTCTTGCTCTTCTGCTATTGTACTTGCCATGGATCTCCCTGGCTTTTTGCTACATCTAACTTTCTGATGCTGTTTCTTGATTCGTGGAAGAGACAATCGCTTGTTGAACTGACAGCTGGTTATTTTGGATAACCTTAGAACTGAGGTCATTGGAACTATGTTTCGAAGTGGAAGAAATGAACTATTTTCACCCTTATCCCAGAAATCAGGCTTGACTTTGTGAGGAGAACCTGAGCTTACAGGGTTAAACAGCTCAGAGTGTACGCACTGCCTACTGTTGGGAGGGGGGAGATGCGTCATTTCCGAGTGTCTCCAGCCTTTGTTCTTTTTCTCTCTACCTTCGCTTTTGAGGAGAGAGGACATGTTTTCACGATGCTGTTCGCTGTGATAGATAATGGATAGGTAAAGGTAAAGGTACCCCTGCCCGTACGGGCCAGTCTTAACAGACTCTGGGGTTGTGCGCCCATCTCACTTAAGAGGCCAGGGGCCAGCGCTGTCCGGAGACACTTCCGGGTCACGTGGCCAGCGTGACATCGCTGCTCTGGCGAGCCAGAGCCGCACACGGAAACGCCGTTTACCTTCCCGCTGGTAAGCGGTCCCTATTTATCTACTTGCACCCGGAGGTGCTTTCGAACTGCTAGGTTGGCAGGCGCTGGGACCGAGCAGCGGGAGCGCACCCCGCCGCAGGGATTCGAACCGCCGACCTTTCGATCGGCCAGCCCTAGGCGCTGAGGCTTTAACCCACAGCGCCACCTGCGTCCCAGATAATGGATAGTCTGCTGTAAATAAAACTGCTTTTAGCTGCTAAGATCCTTTCTGGACTTTATTTTAGCACACTGAAGAAAGCTCTGAAGGAAGTTTTACAGCTTTCTCTACCCGCTGCTGCTGATCTCTGCATGTTTGCTCAGAGCCTTTGGAATGTGGCTTTTGAAGTCCGGAGGTTTGCCTGGTAACTGCGCAGCGAAGCGGGCTGGATGCCAGGACTTATCTGAGCAATAAATCTAATCTTAACAGACTTTTTACTGTTTCTATATACCATTAAAAAACAACTGCAGCAGCATTATTGGGGGATTAAAATAATGAGTTTTTTTTACAGTTGCAGGTAGAAAAGGAAAGGTGGTCTGTAAAGTTATTTCAAAGAGTGGAAGGCAGTTTAAAAGCGAGAACCAATTTCTGTTGGATGCATTCCTTCCACTCCTGTTTTTTCATTTCGATTCATTTTTCTGGCAAGTACTGACAGTGAGGCAAAAGACATGTGGGGGTGTGCTATGGGAAGCAGCCTCGCTCAATCAAGTTCCAACTCTGAAGAACTGTACCTTCAGCCTAATCAGTGCTTGCTAATTTTGGTTGAGAAGGGAAGATTTCATAAAAAGCATAATGGCAACAAGAGTTTAATGAGGGAAGGAAAAGTTCCTCAGAAACATGCTATGATGGGAAAATTGATATTCACAAGGTAACAGAGAGAGTTGTGAATACAAGATAATTGTTTTGAGCAATTTTATTTTAGAATATTGCAAGTTACCGGTACCTTTCCAGCCCCCCAAATGCCAAGGTGACTTCATAATTAAAAAATTGTCACTTGAAAGCAGTCTAGTGTGTCTTCTCAGTAGCTGTTCCTTTCTGTTACTTAATCTTAAAATCCACAAGATATACCTGTCCTGGGAGAATAGTAGCTTAGGATGCAGGGGGATATGGTATATTAAAATTTACATGCTTTTTTTTAAAAAAAAACAAAAAACCCTGTAGTTCAGTAGCATGAAGTGGTTTGCATTGAAACTGTTGGTAAAACAGAAGAAACAAGCTTTGCCTTTAGTAGCAGTTTAGTAGCTTTGTGCTGTTGGAACAAGCCACACTCCCAGCACCCGTCAGCGGAAGCATGCTGTACTCCAGCAAATGAACAATTGGAAACTCACTTTAAGATCAGGTGTTGGAGGGGCTTGAGCGAATGGTCTTGCAGGCCATATTGAGGCTACCCTGCCAGACCAAATTTGGCCAGAGGTGTCTCCCCCCCCCCTCATCCCAGCACCATAGAAGATAAGCACGGAAACCCTGTTGGGTTGTGTGACCTCACGTTCTCCCTAGTCACGCTTGCTGTCCAGAGGCAGAGTATGATACAGGGGTAGTATTTAGCTTAGCCATTCCCCACCACTTCTAGCATTTTGAAAAGTTATTATCCTGTGGATATTGTTTTGGTTTTTTAGTTTTAAGCCATAGTTTTCAACATGAGCCACTTTTAGATGCTTTTGATCTTCACTTTCTTTGATCGCACTTCAGCTTTCAAGAGAGCCTTCGGCCGCTTCTGCTTGGCATCTAAAAGAAAAAAACAATGTACAGCCTGGCTTTTACTTGATACTAACCACCTTCTGCCATAAGGCCCCTGTTCCCCATTTTCCATTTAAATCACTCTGTGTTTATGGCTTGATGCCAACCACTGAGATCCATCTTCCCTCAAATGAAGCTCCAAAATTTGACATAGGGCTGCTTGAAGATCAGAATTAAATTACTGTTTCTGTCACTGCTGGAATCTAACCTGTATCGGGGGGGGGGGGGACCATTAATTCTAATACCCACACTCAGCTGCAAGACCTCAGTGTGCCATGCACCAAGGAACTGTATGAACTTCAAGGTTAGTGAGTTCAAAGCATCTACTCATAGGCTGCTGTTGTGCTCCTGCATGATTAACTGCTCTGGCTTCCAGCTGGCCTCTGTTAGGGCAGATAATTGCACTACATCTCCGGGTTGGACAGAGTTTATTCCATTCTACCCAATGCAAACTAACTGCAGGCCCTCTGAGGTTGCCTCACTATTTCTCACTGCTCACAACCTTTTTCCTAAACAGCAATTCCTGCATTTTATCTTGCCCAAGTCAACCCAAAACAACTTAAAAACAAAGAACTCACATAGATACATTAAAACCAAGGTGTGGGGAGGGGAAAATTAACATTTAAAACATCCCACCCACTCTAAAGGTTCATAGATAAAGGCCTGGGTATAGAGGGAAGTTCTTGGCTGGCGCCTAGATATATAATGATGGTACCAGGCGAGCCTCCCTGGGGAGAGCATTTCACAAACTGAGCCACTGCAAAAATGTCCTTTTCTTGTGTTGCCACCCTCTGGACCTCTTGTTGAGGGAGCACACAAACAAGGGTCTCAGATGATGATTGCTGGGTCCAGGTTGGTCTAGGTCAGTTCATATGGGGAGAGGCAGTACTTGAGGTCCCGAGCCATTGAAGGCTTTATAGGTCAAAACCAGCACTTTGAAGTGGGCCTGGAAACTGATGGACAGCCAGTGCAGCTGGGCTAAGATTGGTGTTACATGCCCTGGTGAACAACGTGGCCACTGAATTCTCTGCCAGCTGAGATTGGAAAGATGGGTTGTGACAGGGCACTGTGCTGAGGCTGAAATTGTTTGTTATCACTCCTCTTCCTGATTTTTAGCAGGTAGCTGTCCTTTCAGACATTACCTGTACAGGTAAAGGGACCCCTGACCATTAGGTCCAGTCGTGACCGACTGGGGTTGCGGTGCTCATCTCGCTTTATTGGCCGAGGGAGCCGGCGTACAGCTTCTGGGTCATGTGGCCAGCATGACTAAGCCGCTTCTGGCGAACCAGAGCAGCGCACGGAAACGCCGTTTACCTTCCTGCCGGAGCTGTACCTATTTATCTACTTGCACTCTGACGTGCTTTCGAACTGCTAGGTTGGCAGGAGCAGGGACCGAGTACTGGGAGCTCACCCCGTCACGGGGATTCGAACCGCCGACCTTCTGATCGGCAAGTCCTAGGCTCTGTGGTTTAAGCCACAGGGCCACCTGCGTCCCCCTGTACAGGTAACCCAAGCCATAACAGCACTCTTGTTTTGACAAGCTTACCTTTTTTACTTGTTTCATCCTGCCCTTCGGCAGCTACACTCGGTGATCGCCGTGCATATGCTGCCTTCATCCGTTCAAGATTCTTTTTCCGCACTTCTTCGTGCGAAACGATGGGCTTGGGATAGTCTTCACCAATGATGCAGCCTGCACGCTCCTGCACGCTCCGTGGTGCTTTCCAAGGCTCATAAATGTAGTCACTTGGAAACTTCTTGAGGAAGGGGAGGTACTTCCTGTGTAAGTTGTAATGATAAAGGAGGAAGTCAGGTGTGAACGGGAAAAGGCTCAGGACATAGTGGCATAGTATGACACCCTGATGCTTTGCAGAGTTAAAATCAATATTCTTAGGTCTAAGTCTGCACTGGAACAGGGTAACAACCACTTAGCTCTCAGAAGTCAGAGAAGTGGTTGAATAATACTTTTAGTAGTTCAGAGAATAGCACCTTGCTAATTTCCATAATTAGAAAAACTGAAATTAGACAAAGTAACACACTTTTTGCTCTATACATATAGCAAAATTCTTTTTCTCAATGCAGAATTTGGATTAATTTCTTAAGCATGGCGACATCAAAGAATTCTGAAATTACAGATTGTAGAGACCTGAAAATCAACCAGATCACTCCTGCACTTATACCAGTTGTCTCTTAGGCACAAGCAAAGCTAAAAAGAGATTCTCACTAATCCACCCATTTAGCTTTCCCGTAATCGCATTCATAGACACAGTTACTGTTCCCAACGGTAATAATAAACTCTACCAGATAACTTAATGCTTGTTTTAAGTGCAGTGATGCTATATTATTACACCTACTTTATATACTCTCCATTTTTGTCTGTCTTCTTGCCGAAGGCAACTGGTGAGTAGACACGGAAGAACTGGTGGAAAAAGGCACTTGCAGAAAGCCACTGCCAGTTACCAGCGTTCAAGGACCAATCGGCATCAAGCAGCAGTTCTTCAAAGACCTGAAACAGGAGCAGTTTGGAAAACGAACGCTTTTTGGGAACTACAAAGAAGTCCAGTCCAATAGTTATAGCTTCCTCATGCTCTAAAAGCTTTTTGTAACATTACATTTTAACTATGCTCCTGGTGTAATAGGGGACAGAGGGGACAGTAGTCTGACTCTCCTTAAAGGGACGGTGAACCCCTGCCATGTATTCCACAATGCAGAAAGCAGGAAGCCATAAGGCAAAGAGGCGGCAAACTTCTTCAACCTGAGGGCTGCCTACCCTCACAGGCAACGTTCTGGGGCAGGGGGCCGGTCCACTCAGACCTTGTGGAGGGCCGGACTATATTGGGGGGGGGGGGATGAATGAATTCCTATGCCCCACAAATAACCCAGAGATGCATTTTAAATAAAAGGACACATTCTACTCTTGTAAAAACACACTGATTCCCGCACTGTCCACGGGCCAGATTTAGAAGGCAACTGGGCTGGATCCGGCCCCCAGGCCTTAGTTTGCCTACCCATGTTCTGGGGTCTACATGCCAATAGTTGGCAGGCAATGGATAGGACTCCTAACCTTTTGTATATTAGCCTGTTCCTGTCATGCAATAAGTCAGAGGTTTCCATCTACAGTGGTACCTCAGGTTACATACTCTTCAGGTTACAGACTCTGCTAACCCAGAAATAGTACCTCGGGTTAAGAACTTTGCTTCAGGATGAGAACAGAAATCGTGCTCTGGCGGTAGCAGGAGGCCCCATTAGCTAAAGTGGTGCTTCAGGGTAAGAACAGTTTCAGCTTAAGAACGGACCTCTGGAATGAATTAAGTACGTAACCAGAGGTACCACTGTACTCTATGCAGAATAAAGATGCAGGGCAACTTAAGTACGGTATGTTGCTTGGGAAGGAGGGTGTTACAGTGCAAAGCAATTGGGAATCTTGAAAATACAATGGTGTTTTTGTCTTGAGAACTAGGAATGGTGCATGGGGAGATCTCCCAGTTTTGAATGGAGTTTGTGCTCAGGGGCAACCTAAAATTTAGCCACTAACTAACTATGGACCTGCCAATAAATCCAGCTTTCCTCTGGCTACGGAGAACGTTCTAAACTCTGCATCTTTTATGATGAACTCCCAACCTGCCTTCACCTTTTGCCCTTCCTCCCAGGATATCCAGAGGTCTCCTCGCGTCAGGAAGCAAGCCACCGCATGCCGTGCCAAATGATGGATCCAGCCCTCTGTGCGCAGCTGCGTCATAATGGCATCTATAAAGGGGTAGCCTGTCCGGCCCTGGCAACAAGAAAGGGAGAGGAAGCTCAGGTTTTCCCTTATCACTATCCTGCTCCTATTTAAGCGGTGCGTGTTACATATAGCAACATTCTTGGAAACACAAATGCCACCCCAAAATATTAAATCATCTATGCAGTCAGGGAATTCTGATCACGTGTACCAAATAAAAGGAAATAAACCGTTCTAGATAAACTGTGGAAAAACAGAGATTATCAATTATGCAGCTCAATTTCATTGGAGCACAGCAAAATATAATAATAATAATAATAATAATAATAATAATAATAATAATAATAATAATTTTTTATATATACCCCGCCCTCCCCAGCCAAGGCCGGGCTCAGAGCGGCTTACAAGCAATAATAAAAACAAGATGAATGATTACAAACTTAAAAACAAAATAAAATACAACATTAAAATAATGGAACATTAAAATATTAAAATGTAGCCTCATCGCAGGAGGAGAAGGGGAAAAAAAAGAGAGAGAGGGAGGGAGGGAGGGAGGGAATCAAATTGGCTCCAAGCCAAAGGCCAGGTGGAACAACTCTGTCTTACAGGCCCTGCGGAAAGAAATCAGATCCTGCAGGGCTCTGGTCTCACGAGGCAGAGTGTTCCACCAGGCCGGAGCCAGAGCTGAAAAGGCCCTGGCTCTGGTTGAAGCCAATCTAACTTCCTTAGGGCCCGGGACCACTAGGGTGTTGTTATTTATGGATCTTGAGGCTCTCCGTAGGGCATACCAGGAGAGGCGGTCCCGTAGGTACAAGGGTCCTAGGCCGTGAAGGGCTTTAAAGGTCAAAAGCAGCACCTTAAATCTGACCCTGTACTCCACCGGGAGCCAGTGCAGCTTGAAAAGCACAGGATGAATATGCTCCCATGGCAGAGACCCCGTGAGGAGCCTCGCTGCAGCATTCTGCACCCGCTGGAGTTTCTGGGACAGCTTCAAGAGCAGCCCCGCGTAGAGCGAATTACAGTAGTCAAGCCTGGAGATGACCGTCGCATGAATCACTGTGGCCAAGTCAGGGCGGGAAAGGTAAGGGACCAACTGCTTGATGCGGCGAAGGTGGAAAAATGTCGCCTTGGCTGTTGCTGTAACCTGCGCCTCCATGGAAAGGGAGGCGTCAAGGATTACACCCAAACTCTTAACGGAAGGCAATGGCACTAATTGGGCCCCCGCAAGAGAAGGGAGTTGGTCCCTCATCCCCATGCCATCCCGACCTAGCCATAGGACCTCTGTCTTCGAAGGATTTAGTTTCAATCGGCTCCCACGAAACCATCCAGCCACAGCTTCCAAGCATCTGGTCAGTGTGTTCGGGGTCGAGTCGGTGTGGCCATCCATCAGCAGATAGAGCTGAGTGTCATCAGCATATTGGTGACAGCCCAGCCCAAAGCTCCGGATAATCTGGGCAAGGGGGCGCATAAAGATGTTAAAAAGCATCGGGGAGAGAATTGCACCCTGCGGCACTCCACACACCAAGGAGTGGCGCGACGACATTTCCCTCCCTAGTGCCACCCTCTGTCCCCGACCAGAGATAAAAGAGCACAACCAGTTACGGGCTATGCCCTGTATCCCCATGTCTGCGAGGCGGTGGTCCAGAAGATCATGATCGACCATGTCAAAGGCTGCTGACAAATCTAAAAGAATCAGCAGTCCTGACCCGCCTCGATCCAGTTGTCTACGGAGATCATCTGTTAGGGCAACCAGAGCCGTCTCCGTCCCAAAACCAGGACGGAAACCGGACTGAAATGGATCTAATGCCGATGTTTCCTCCAGAAACCTACCAAGCTGTTCAGCAACCGCTCTCTCAATTACCTTACCCAGGTATGGAAGATTTGAAACTGGGCGGTAATTGGATAGGTCTAAGGGATCTAATGAAGTTTTTTTTTTTTTAAGAGTGGACACACCACTGCTTCCTTCAGTTCCCCTGGGAATGTCCCCGTGTCACGGGACAAATTGATAATTTCAACCAGGGGGGTCCGCGCAACATCTGGACACTCCCTAATCAGCCAAGACGGGCACGGATCAAGGAGGCAGGTGGTGGGCCTACCAACTTGGAGGAATCTATCCACATCAGTAGGGAGTATCCGATCGAAATGGTCCAACACTGGACCTGAAGTCAGTCGAGGGGCCTCCAGTTCAGTCACTGTATCTAAATTGGCAGGGAGGTCACTGTATCTAAATATGTTTACAGAATTACAGTAATATCATGTCAAAACTTGGGAAGAAGTTGATGTAAGAAGGAATGAAGAAAGCTGACATATCTAGAGACAAACTACCAGAATGTCCAGCTTAGTACAGTCTACACCAAGGCTGAGGGCCACATTCCCTTGCGGTAAACCTTCCAAGGGCCACATACCTGTTTTGGGTGCGGCTCGATACAAAAGTAAGTGACTCTTACCCTTGGTACAGTAGATTGCATTACATTGCTGCCATGCAAAAGTTGGGTTTCTACATGCACACCAAACCACAAACCCACCCACTCATCCATCCATGTGAAGCATCATCACACATTCCAGCAAGCCAAAAGCACTTGGGTGGTTGTGGCCTAGGGCAAGAGTTCTGAGGGCCAGACAGAGAAGCCTGAAGGGCCACCTCTGGCTCACAGGCCTTGTCTGCATTGAGAATTGCAGATGGGAATCTTTCTCAGCCCTACGTGGAACAACCCGAGTTTGACCCTTTTCTTCTGCTGTAGGAAATAGCAACACCACTAGTCCCATTGGTCTACAGTGTTATATTGGGACGCGGGTGGCGCTGTGGTCTAAACCACTGAGCCTCTTGGGCTTGCTGATCAGAAGGTTGGTGGTTTTAATCCCCGCGACGGGGTGAGCTCCTGTTGCTCTGTCCCAGCTCCTGCCAACCTAGCAGTTCGAAAGCACGCCAGTGCAAGTAGATAAATAGGTACCACTGCGGTGGGAAGATAAACGGCATTTCTGTGTGCTCTGGTTTCCATCACGGTGTTCCGTTGCACCAGAAGCTTTTTAGTCATGCTGGCCACATGACCTGGAAAAGCTGTCTGTGGACAAACACCAGCTCCCTTGGTCGGAAAGCGAGATGAGCACTGCAACCCCATAGTCGCCTTTGACTGGACTTAACCGTCCAGGGGTCGTTTACCTTTTACCTTTTTTAAACAGTGCTATGAATAGTTAAGTGCATAGTGTGGGTAATATGTTTGGCCCTGGTGGCAAGGGAGTAGATTGCTTAATCTGCAAATATTTGGGTAGATTGTGAACTTTGCCAAACAACATGCCTCACGCCAGGCTTTGAGGTGCTCCTTGTTGTCATCCCAGTCCACCTGCACACAAACTGGATTGCCCTCCATCTTGTCAAAGTTGGGGATCCCAGCTCCTGCTGTGTAGAAAAACTCCCGCCACAGGAGTTGCCCGTGCAGAGATACCGGTGGGTCAGAGTGTTTCCTCTAGAGAAGCACAGTAGAGAAGGAACAATAATTCTTTGGATTGTTTTAGCGCAGGGCCCTAGGGCACAGTTCCCATCACCCCTGACCACTAGTCATGCTGGCTGGAGATAATGCAGGTTGGAGTCCAACAACAGCTAGAGGACCACTCTTGCAGAGAGTCGGAAGAGGACATATTTACTGCAATATACTTGAGCTACATGTTCAGAATCACAGAGTGATGTTCAGTGGTACAATCTAGCAAGAGCAGCACTATGTGACTCTGCTGAACAGCTTAGCTGTTAAAAAAAGAGGAGCTTCTAAATATAGCCATCGGAGGTCCCACCTGCACAGTATCAATGCACAATGGTCGAATTAAATATTGCAGGTAGCTTTTGCAGTCCACCATGCCTTGGGTGGCTGATTGTCTCCAGTGTAACGGAAGCCCTAGCTATGTAGATTTGTCACAGCAACTCTGGTGGCATTACTTTACATACTCTTTATATCAGAGTTTTGACAGCCTTGGTCTGGGACAGATAAAAAAAGTCTTTTTGAGGAAATCTGCAAGCAGCATATATGCAACGGAACCCCTTCATCTAGGTCCACAGCCTACAGATTTCCGAAATGGCACTTTGTTGGAACAGAAAGTACTGTATCTGGCAGTTGTACCAATGAAAACAGACAGGCAGTGTTCTGTGATTATATGACAACTGTAGAATTAAAAAAAAAAAGCTCCTCTTCTTACCCCCTGGTAGATTTCAGTCAGCTTCCACCAGAACATCCGTACAGACAGGCACCCAAATTTGACATAGGGGCTGAGAACCGTAGTGCTAGGAGTCAAAGAATTGGGGGATGTGTCAGGCTTCTTAAAATTGCATACCCATGACTGTAAAGAAAAAGGGAAAAACAATGCATAGATAGTTTTGAGGGGCTAGATATGTCCAAAGGGCTGCCTTGTGGCTTTCAGGCAAGAGGGCTTTTTGGTGGCGGCCCTGCATTCGGCAGTTCTGTGCCTTGTATGTGTCAGTTGCTTTCTTTACTATATTTCAGGCACCGAAGAGCATCCTGTTCTATTGTCCCTGTAATTTTATTTACTCATTTTTAAAATGCATACCCCGCTGAGTTTTCAAAGGAACTCAAGGAAGCTTACAAACCGAACATAACAATCCCCATTAAAATCACAAATGTTGACTGTAGCAAAATCCAAAACAGCCAATAACTGTAGCAAAACTCAAAACACCCAATGAAGCCAATATAGAGCCACAGCAGCCAAAATCAGGCAGCAGCCTGATCACACAGGCAAGTTACAAACAGCCGTGCTTTTAACTAGCTACCTAAGACAACAGTGAATGGGCCCAATATTTCACACTTCGCAATGTGTCCGACAGGGTGGGCGCAACAACCAAAGAGGCCATAGCACTAGCTATCACCACTCATGTTTTCCAGGGTCAATGAATCTGGAGCACAGCTTCAGGTAATGTTCAGGCCATGCAGGGAGGAAAATATGGAAGGTGGCAGTCTCTGGGGTCCCATCTTCAGATGTGGGGCACATTGGCATGGCTTGGGGGGAAATGGTCTTGCAGGCCAAATCTAGGATTGCCATATTTCAGACAATGAAAATCCTGACAGATCTTTTTTCCCCCCGCAAAGTTGTTGAGTTTTTTTTAAGTTTTGCCCAAATTTGTTGAGTAAAAAAGAAGTTTTTGAGCTATTCTAAAAGAAAATCGTCCAAAACAATGTTGCCGACATAGGTTGCCATACATCTGGATTTTCTCGGACATTTTTTTTTGCGATTTCCGCCCGGACACTGCTTCCGACTTGCAGTATTCCAGGATATGTCTGGGAAATTCTGGATGTGTGGCAACCCTAGCCAAATCTGGTCACCAGGTCAGAGATTACCCACCAGTGAAGCAAAGTCTGTTGGGCAAAAGCAACAGACATTTCAGTCACTGTACCGTTCTCTTCATATACAAGTCCAGCCGAGCAATGGCCTCAGATTCTCCTCCTGGATAAAGGTGGGGGCCAGCTGTCTTTGGATCCTGCCCCAGTTCCTCAAGAGAAGGGATACCATACTCCTTATCGTGGTCCTCTGTGACAGGTGTGCTGCACTCTAGGTTAAAACATTGATCCGACAGATTCAAAGCTTGTACGGAACAGTGCATCTCTGGTTTGTCTGGCTCCCTGTGCCCAAATCTTGCCTCTCTCAAACTCCGATGACTCAATCAGCGTAAGAACTTATCTGATTATTCATAACAAGGCCAAGTCAAAGTACAGTGGTACCTCGGGTTAACAACTTAATTCGTTCTGGAGGTCCGTTCTTAACCTGAAACTGTTCTTAACCTGAGGTACCACTTTAGCTAATGGGGCTTCCTGCTGCCGCCATGCGATTTCTGTTCTCCTCCTGAGGTAAAGTTCTTAACCCGAGTTACTATTTCAGGGTTAGCGGCGTCTGTAACTGAAGCGTCCGTAACCTGAAGTGTCTGTAACCCGAGGTACCACTGTACCTTTTTTGCTAACTTTTTTGACTGCTGTAAATCACGCACCTCTTTTCAGCGTTTTTTGTAACACGATGGCAAAATATTTGTCCATTCATTGTCACTTTGGCTCAGTATTATTTGCCTTCAGCAGCTGCCAGATCTGATTAGCTAAGCACCCTTGTGATGTTCTGTTCACTGGCCTGATCCGCACAACAGAGTGAACCAACTATGGCTTACTGGGCCTGTGCAAACGTGGATTCCCAGAGAGTTGTTCACAACCCCTTTGCTCCTCTCTGTTCTATTTTACTCCTCACGCTTTGCTCAGCCAAACCTTAGCGTGTCATCACAGCATGTGCTGTAAGCCGCCTAGAGTGGCTAGCGAAACCCAGCCAGATGGGTGGTGTATAAATAATAAAATTATCACCATCATCATTATCATCCATGGTTAGGCTTATGGTTAAGCTCTTCCCTTGCTAACCATGAACCGCTGCCAAGAACAAACATAAGCACTGAAAATTGTCAATTGGGTGTGGATAGGCCACCCATCAGGGATGTGAGTGGCGCTGTGGGTTAAACCACAGAGCCTAGGACTTGCTGATCAGAAGGTCAGTGGTTCGAATCCCCACGATGGGGTGAGCTCCCATTGCTTGGTCCCTGCTCCTGCCAACCTAGCAGTTCGAAAGCACGTCAAAGTGCAAGTAGATAAATAGGTACCGCTCCAGCGGGAAGGTAAACGGCGTTTCCATGCGCTGCTCTGGTTCGCCAGAAGCAGCTTAGTCATGCTGGCCACATAACCCGGAAGTTGTACGCCGGCTCCCTCGGCCAATAAAGCGAGATGAGCGCCGCAACCCCAGAGTCGGTCACGACTGGACCTAATGGTCAGGGGTCCCTTAGGCCACCCATCCCAGGAAGGCAGATTATCTCACAGCATTTCTATCCAAGTCACAGCTCTCTCACACACTCCAAAGGGCCCACAGTACTTGTCAGAATCCAGAAAAACCTGTTGCCTGCATCCCGAAGTCCAGAGAGACTCGTACTCACCCTTCATGTTTTCCAAGCTAGGAGCTGGAACTGGTCGTTTTGGAGGACCCAGAGAAGCCAAGACCGTCTGCAACCGAGTGTAAGTCAGAGGTGCCTTGCCGTTGTTCTCAATGATGATTCTGTTGGAAATGATGACAATACATTATCAGGAATGTCCAGCAATGGATATTTTTTTTCCTTTGGAAGTTGCTTGGAGTTCCTTTTTGTAAAAAAATAAAAATGACTGATATATACAGTTAATAATAATAATCTCTAAAAAACTTTTATCTGGTGGATTCCAGAAATGCATGCAAAATTGTCGTGGCCTTTGCTCTTTGTACCCACCTTTCAGTGTCGTACAAAGTGTGGGACACTTTCTGAACAACTTGGACTCCATGTTCAGCTGCCACCCTCACCACCTCAGCATCACGGTGCCTCGCATAAGGTTCTGTGTCGACTTCAAATGTGAGCAGGGTGACCTTCCACTTCTTAAATAGTTCTGGGAATGCCTCTGCAGGACTGCCACGAACTACAAACAGCCTGAGGAGACACCACAACATTTGAGTGCTCAAAAAGAAAGTGCCAAAGACTAGGTGAGTTTCTAAGGTCAAGACAGAGAGGACTAGGATCTGGGAGGGACAGTATGGCAAACTGACAGCGCTGTGTGCCAGAATTGTAGTTTTTGTACCTGCATTCTAGTAGGCCAATTTGACCCCCACGCCTCCCCATTTGGCCTCTCCATAGAAAACCATTCAGGTTTGGGGAAAGTGCTGTAGAAATGGCCCCTTCAACCTCCCTGGTGTATAGTATTTTGAAAACTGGCCCATCTAGTACTTGCCTTGAGTTCAGCTTCTTGAGGCTCTCATCCAGATCTCTCAGAGATTCAACCAGGAATCTCCAGCGGTTAACGCTGACCCGCATATTCTTCGGGAACCAGGGGTCAAGGATAAAGATAGGGTAGACCTCAGCACTGTCCTTCATAGCTGCTAGCAAGGCAGGGTTATCATGGAGGCGAAGTGCCTTGCGGAACCAGTGGATTGAAATATTCTTCATTCTGTTGCGTCACCAGCCTGTTTCTCCCCACTTTGTATTAGGAGCAGTGTACAAGCAGGAAAAAGCTAGGTGGGAACAGGAGAATATTTTTACTTTTTCACAAAGACAGTGGTACACAAGCTATCTCATTTGGCAGAGATGGGGAACCTGTGGTCTTCCAAGTGTTTCTGAGTTACAACTCCAATCATCAGGATGGGGGTGATGCAATATGACCCAACATCTAGAGGGCCACAAGTTCCCTGTCCTGCCACGAAGGTTGACCTCACTCAACCCCCACTAAATAAACATTTAGGGAGACACATGGATATAACTTGTAGACTTTTCAGATGGGCAAACTCAAAGGCATGTACTCTGAGGCACTTAAAGACAATACAGTGGTACCTTGGTTCTCAAACGCTTTGGTACTCAAACAACTTGGAAGCCAAACACTGCAAACCGGGAAGTAAGCGTTCTGGTTTGCGAACTTTTTTCAGAAGCCGAATGTGCTCCGTTTTGAGTGTTAACGCTTCTGATTTGAGTGCCACACTTCCGTTTTGAGTGTTATGCTGAGGTCTGTCTATTTTTGCTATATATTTTGCGTTTTTGTGACTCGTTTTGTTTTTGTGACTGTGTGGAACCCAGTTCAGCTACTGATGGATTGATTGTGTGACTGCAGTACATTGTTTACTGCTTTCATTTTATGGATCAATGGTCTCATTAGATAGTAAAATTCATGTTAAATTGCTGTTTTGGGGGTTGTTTTTAAAAGTCTGGAACGAATTAATCCATTTTGCATTACTTTCTATGGGAAAGTGCACCTTGCTTTTAGAACGCTTTGGTTTTGGAATGGACGTCCAGAACAGATTAAGTTTGAGAACCAAGGTACCACTGTAGTTAAAAGAGTTCTGAAGCGAGGAAGCTCCAGGTTCCCATGCTCCATCTCAAATTCTGCCCTCTATTCGCTGTCTGCACTGATGTCAGTCACGTTGAAGGTTAACCCAGCTCCCTCTTAATTAGGGTTTCAAACTTGCTACAACCCTAGTTTCAAATGAGTCCTAGTCAGCCCAGGACTCTGGCAGGCATTTGCCCAGGACGGCTGCCTCACTTTGCCCATGTTCACAATCTGGTTGATCAAAGAGTGGATTTTCCCAACCCTTTCAGCGAATGCTGGTGGATGAATTAGCAGGTTTAATCTGTTTGCTGTGAGCACCAAAATAAGAGGCCAATCAGTATGTCTGATTAACATAAAGTACAAAAGGATGATCTTCCAAGTGCAGTAAAAAGATGTGAAAGCTAAGCAACATCTGTAATAAGCTTCATCTCCTTCAAGACTAGACTCTAGTGGGGTTCTCCCCCCCCCAAAAAAAAAATATAACACAGTGCAATGTGTCCACCTAGAAGTACATGTCAATAAGTTCAATGAGGTTTGCTGCCAGGTAGAATTATTGCCTTAAAAATGCATTTGAACGTATTTTCCACTACTTTGAAATGGGCGAATGTTTTAAACGGAGAAATACAAGAGCTCCAGCTTTAAATGAAGTATAAATTTAAAGCAATGCTGCATGCGGACAATACTTTGCATTGCAAATTAATTGATATGGCTATATTTGAGCTATTTTGAGTAATATTGGAATACTAATAAATTTATATTTTAAAAAATATTTCTGCATTGCAGATACAGGGAGGAAGCCAGTTGAAAACAATCCTTAGAAAATTAAAAAAATAAATAGCAATATATGCATCATACACAGTAGCCTCAAAGCTTCAGCTTGTGTGCAGCTGGATTCACAGTTGTGGAGCGCAAATTAATTAACCAAATCTCAATATTCCAGCAAGCGCCTCTACTGCCATCAGCCTACGGGGAGGCAGTTGTGCATGATCCAGCATGTGCAGGCTCTTGTTTTTGGCAAACCAGTGGCAGCCCACATTCAGCATGCAAAACCCTCCTTCAGTCTTATGCAAGCATTAACAAAGCGATGCACGCAGCAATGTCAAATGGATCTGCTGCTTACACAATACCAACAGCAATTGTGCGTCCAAATCATGTATCTTCCACAAGTTCAAAATCTTGTTTTACACTTGACCCTTATGCAACAGACGCTCAGAGCTATTCTACACAGGACACTTATGAGGATGTAAAGCCTTGGTCACTGCCCTCTTTAGGTCAAGGAAGGGTCATTGCTCAGTGGTTAAAGCATCGACCTCACAGGCAGAAGGTCCCAGGTTCAATCCTGGGCATCTCCAGGTAAAGATGGGAGAAAACTCATCTTGAAACCCTGGAGAGCAGCTGCCAGTCAGTGTAAATAGTACTGAGCTAGATGGACCAACATGGGACATGGGTGGCGCTGTGGGTTAAACCACAGAGCCTAGGACTTGCCAATCAGAAGGTCGGCATTTCGAATCCCTGCCATGGGTTGAGCTCCCGTTGCTCGGTCCCTGCTCCTGCCAACCTAGCAGTTCGAAAGCATGTCAAAGTGCAAGTAGATAAATAGGTACCACTCCGGCGGGAAGGTAAACAGTGTTTCTGTGCACTGCTCTGGTTCACCAGAAGCGGCTTAATCGTGCTGGCCACCTGACCCGGAAGCTGTACGCCGGCTCCCTCAGCCAATAAAGCGAGATGAGCACCGCAACCCCAGAGTCGGCCACGACTGGACCTAATGGTCAGGGGTCCCTTTACCTTTACCTTTACACATTTAATAATAAATTCCTGCAAGACAAAAGCATCAGGGAAAGAGCTGAGCTAGAAACTTTCTTGCTGATGTGCTAGTTTTCTAGTTGAGCTGAGAGGCTTTTTTTCCCCCCTTAAGAAAGGTTTTGCTGTTGACATCCCTCCATCTGGGTGGACAATGGAGGAGTGTGCTTTTCCCGGTGAAGTCAAACTGCTGGAAGGTTGCAGCATCTGATGTGGGGAAGAGCTGCTAAAAGGGGCATTCTCCATCTGCAGTCTGAAACAGTACAGCACTCAGCTAGCTTATTCCGCAACTGCAACACGTGTCCAACCAGCCTCAGGCTGCCAGCCTATCTCCACTTACCTAGGAGTAAGATCTGTGGAACTCAGTAGGATTCAGAGCTGAGTAGGCATGCAAGGTTAGTCCGCCTAGAGTCTTCGAGTCAAAGGAGAAAAATCTTATAAAGAGCTATTTCTAACTTCTCTCTCCACCCTCTGCGACCCCACTTCGGCTCTTGCAAACCGGTTATACTTGCGTAACTTAGTGATGCCCAACCTCAAAGCATCCGAGAAGTTACACAACTGCGCGCTGTCACTCTGGGGCGTGACTTCCTGCTCCTGCAGCCTCGCCCCAGCCGCATACTCGATTACTCTGGGTTGGTTTAAAGAAACGGAGCTCCCGCCCATTACTCGAGAGTCATCGGGCATGAGTAGTATTCACACGTGCCGTGCAAATCGGGGTTTTGCCCCAGTCCTAGGCACAGTGACGCGACAGTACGTCCCGCTGAGTTCAATGGAGCCCTAGTTCTCGGTAAGCGTGCTCTGGATCGCAGCCTTGGCAGCTTGATCTTAAATATTTCTTTACTAGGAAATATACCATTGCATATACCCAACAGGTTTTTTGTACTTCTGGATCTCCCCTGCAGACTTGCAGCCGCAACGTCTCGTGTGAAAGAGAGCCCGTGTTTTTTGAATGCAATGGGGGGGGGTTGTGGGGGGGGGGAGTTAGATGATCACTTGTAATGACACCCTGGAATGGAATTTACTCTTTTCCATTTGCTAGACAAAATAGGATTGCCATTTCTTTTCACACACATCGAAGCACACATCGGAGCCGGTCCAATTGGCCTCATTGGCACGTGCTTCTGATTAAAGATGTATAGTTGCACTTAACCACCGAAAAAGGGGGCAAAGGGATGCCAGAGGAGCTTTAAAATGCAACCCCCAAAAAGAAGGCGGGGTGAAAGGCGATTGAAATGCATCGCTTTTCAGTTTTGTTTTGTTTTTCCTCTGGATTTTTTCCTTTAAAAATTGGGACCAGTTTGGAAAGTTAGCCTTGGTGAAGACTTGACGTTTTCATACCCCAAAAAGTTTTTGATTTGAGTTTCCATTGAATGAGGCTGTATTTTAATATTTTAATGTTTTAATGTTGTATTTTAATCTTGTTTTTAAGTTGTATTTCAATCAATTTGTTTTATATCGGGTGTTGGCTGCCCTGAGCCTGGTCTTGGCTGGGGAGGGCGGGGTAATAATAATGATAATAATAATATCGCCCCGGAACTTCCAAGAATTGCAAGTAGCAATAGTGTAATCCCATACCTGCTAACTCAGAAGTAAGGCTGCAATCCTAACACCATTTGCTGGGGAGAAAACTACACTGAATTCTATAGGATTTACTTTTGAGTAGGCATTATTAGCCTTGCCCGCCAAGTCACTGTGTTCAGAGGGGCCGCCTACTTCCAGGAAAATGGATATACAGACTTGCAACCTTAAGTCCAGCCTCCTGGGCGTGTTTTCTCGGAAGGGGTTTAACGAAGTTTACTTCCATGCAGGCGTGCGTCTGAGCGCTCCTCTAAGCAGCCTTACGGTTATTCAATTTCTTTTTCTTTTGGGCCGCCCGCAGAAAAGCACCTTTGCAAGTGAGGTGCCGCCGGGGAGCGATTCAGCAAAGGCGCTTTCGAGTCATCTGGAGAACTTGCAAAGCGCCACAAGATCCTCCTCCTTGCACAAAAAAACCAAAACAAAGCAACGTCAGGGGGCACCCGAGAGGTCCTTGGCACGCAGGCGAAGAGGGAAGTAGCCCCGGCAAGTTCCTCCGGAGGCAGCAGGGACCGATCGATCGCGCCCACTTCGGAGGGGATCTGCTTCGCCTCGGCTCCTCGATCGCCAGAAGGAAAGGGAACCGGGCCGAATTGTGACCATCGCGGCAGGATTTGACGCAGCTTCGCTGTGGCCCGAGCTCACTTGCAGAAGGAAAGGTTGGTTAATCCGGCTAGCTAGGATGCTGTGCGCCCTTGTTTGGGAGCATAGGAGCAAGGTCCTAGGGGCAGAGAGGTCTTCGCCCCCCCCAAAAAATATAATATTTGAGGGCCCCCCCAAGTTTATTGACATTGTCATTCAAATGGTATCCGTGCACCATGTCGATTTATGCAGGGTAGGGCTTGCTTAGCGCCCCCCCCCCCAATATTTTATTCAAGTTGGCACCCTGCTTGCGAGTAAGCCCCATCGAATTTAGACTGCCCTTTTTCTCCGGAGTAAACTTGCATAGGGCTCCGGCTGCGGGTCCGTCCTTCCCTTCTCTCTTTCTGATCGCAGTTTCTCGTCGATGCCTCCGGTTTGAGCAGCGGTTTGGTATAAAGTTGCAAAATGCCGGAGGAAGCCTTGGCAAGCGCTGCCTTCCGCGCCCAGGCGGGCGACGGGGACTCCAAACCAATTTTGGCCTCTCTTCCTGGCTTGTAGTTTTTAAATTCTTTGTGCCGCGATCGTAGACCGCGCCGTTTAAATCCAATGGTTTGTAGCCAACGACGTTCTGCTCAAAGTCGACCCGCTCAGAGCAGACCCATTGAAATCGATGCACCGATATTAGTCGTGTACATTTATTTAAACGGGTCCACGCTGGGGGGGGGGGGGGGGGAGAGAGAAGCCTGTTCTTTTTTTAGACGGAACAGAAGTAGTTCAGGGTTCAGGGTTGAGCTTGGATGGTGAAGTAAGGCAGCCATATGGGGTAAATCTGATTGCAGCACTTGCTTTTCCCCCCATATAGCAAAACTACACCGGATTGCACCAGTTTGGGTACACAGTTCTAAAACTCCACTGCTCTTAATCCCCCCCCTCCAATGTATGCCTTGGAATGCAAACTGATGCACTTCGATGTTAGATAAGATTTTTTAAACTTTTCCTTGGAAGCAGATTTGTAACAGTCATAAAATTAAAATCTTACAACATTGCAATTCTCTGCATGTTTGCCTAAAAGTAAGTCTACCGAGGCTGCATACACACCATGCATTTAAAACACATTATTATTATTATTATTATTATTTCAGTTTATATGGATTACATATAAATCACATGCATAAATGACTTCTATTCTGGGAACTGTAGTTTGCTTCGGGTGCTGGAAATTGTATCTTTCTGGGGGTGAACTACATTTCCCAGCATTCTTTGGGGAAGCCAGATGTTTTAAATGTATGATGTGTTTGCCGCCTGTGAAGCCTACACCCAAGTAAGTCTGCTGGGTTCAGACTCTGGGCCCCCAACATGTTGCCCTCCCACATTGTTTCTTCCCAAGGACCCCTGGCCCTCTTTTTAAAAAGAAAAGAAGGGGGACTTTTGGCCTTTGGGGTGTCCAGCATGCTTTCCCACTGTGTTTTATTAGTTTGAGAGCACACTGAGGGGCAGGTTTCTGAGCATCATCAATTTTTCTCCTGTGAAATGTGTTTTTTTGTGGTGTCCAAAAAAGTTGCTCAGATTTTCAAATGTGTCCTTTGATCCAGAAAGACCCCTCAAATAGGTTAGAGTTTAACTGGGTGCTGCCTGGACCAGGCTTGACAGATGAGTGGGACCACCCACTTGAGGGTATAATGTCGGTCGAACCTGTTTTTGCCCACAAAGTTCTGTCAATCAAAGCAAGGTGCCCAGAGCAAGCCTTGTGCAAGCCTTGACAACCAGCTGGTCGTCATGTTGAAGTTTACAAGAGCTGGCAGTCAGCTGATTGTCACCCTTTCCAAAGTCCTGTGCTTTGGAGGTGGTGCTGATCAGCTGATTGGTGATGCTTGCAAACCCTCTTTGGCTCAGCCATGTCTTTACCTGCCCACACCTGCCATCCTACGGCACACCTCTTCCCAAATCAGCAATGGGAGCATGCTGGATGCTGAGTAAACAGGAGTGTGGGCAGGTCGGATTTATTGAGTGTATTTGTGAGTTGTTAAGATTTTTATTTATGATATTTATTTTTTAAATATCAAGCTGCTGTGCTAGTTCGGAGAAGTGTGGGGCTTATAATTTGCCTTTCCCCCCTGAAGCTTTAGACCTTACTGCAGTAAACTCTTCTCTGCAATTGGAAGTCTAAAACAGAAAATTGGGAATTGGCACACACTCCATATGTATGTACTAAAAATGGCCTGACAGCAAAAGATAACCCATAGATTGCATACTGCCCACCTCTATTGCAGGCTGCTTGTTTTTGTGTAGGTCAGGGGGCAAGCCTGTTGAGGACTGCATTCCTTTGGGTGGGGTATAACCCGAGGGAGCCGTGTGGTGGCAGTGGATGGACCAAAGACAACTGTGGGTGGGGCCAGATCTTTTTCTCTCTGCCCACCCTTTTCTTCCCTGCCCAGCGAACTGGATGGATTAGCTCACTTGTCTTGCCAGCGTTCAGGTCTGAACTAATTGCTTCCAGGGGTCTTTTGAAACTGGGCCAAGGCAGCCCTAAGGCCACTGGTTGCTCATCCCTGATGCACGAATTGGCTGAAGTGGCTGGTTTGGTGGGGTGGGAGGTTTAGACAAACAATAAAGTTCTGCTTTGAATAGCGATGGGGAAAAATTTGATTCAGGTCACATTTAAAGGCAAACCCACCTAATTCTCACTTTCTGAAACAGGGTGCAGATCAAAACCCAGGCACCCTTCAAAATTCACACTTCTTGAATTTTGCAATGCAGTTCTGGAGCCCATGCATATAAAAACTCATATACCGAGATCAAGTGCCTATCAAAGGGCATATAATAGTGAAAATAGCATACAAAAATTCATAACTTTTGGTTAAAGCATGGACAGAAATAATGATAATTTTTGTGCATTTATTATTATTATTGCAGATCGATGCGGAAACGGAATGGAACAGCCTTGTGAATGAACACACGCAAAACAGCTGCGAGCCAGAACTGATCAGTCCATCCCTAGAAGACAGTCTTGCTATTGGGATGGCAGGTCAGTATGTCAAACTCATTTGTGTGTACAGTGGTACCTCGGTTTATGAACTTAATCCGTTCCAGAAGTCCATTCTTAAACCAAAACTGCTCTTAAACCAAGGCGCACTCTCCCTAATGAGGCCTCCCAATGCTGGTGCCCTTCCACCGTTTGGATTCCTTTCTTCAACAGAGGTAAAGTTCTTAAACCAAGACACTATTTCCGGTTTTGCGGAGTTTGTAAACCAAATTGTTCTTAAACTGGACGGTTCTTAAACCAAGGTACCACTGTATCTGTGTTTATTTTATATCTGTGTGTGTACACACACTAAGATCACCAGTTCATACAATGTAACATAGTATACAACAATATATACAGTAAAATGTAAAATACCATAAAGAAAGTGCAAAACGATCATTGAAATGACCGAAAAATTAAAACCATTACATGGATCTGCCTTGGTTAGATCTCTCTCTGCCGCCCGCTGTTCACTTACCCTGATTCTGAATTGGTGACTTTACAGGCTGGTTCAAGGCGATTCTGCAGAGGTCCAGAAACACTTCCAACTCCTCAAAATGCCACTTGAACAATATTTCTAAACATTCGCCTTCACCTTCTCCATTGAGTAGTTCCAGCACCACAACAAGCAGCTCGACAACCAGCCCCAAACAGGTGCCCTCTGCCTCCCAGGTAAGCGTGAGCGTTTCAGGCAGCGCCCGCTGGAACAAGTTGTATGACGTGTGCATCTGCCACAATGAGGGTGACCTTGGGTTTGTGGAGGAGCTGGTCTCCTACTTGGAGAGCCAGCCAGAACGCTTCCGTTGCTTCCTCCAGCCCCGGGACTCTGCCCCGGGGGGTGCCATCGTCACGGAGCTGTGCGACGCCGTCCAGAACAGCCACTGCTGGGTGCTGCTCATCACGCCCAACTTCCTCAAGGATCCTTGGTGCCGTTACCAAATGCACCAGGCTTTGACGGAGGCGCCCATGGCGAATGGGCGCACCATACCAGTTCTGAAGGACATGGACCGCAAAGACTATCCCCGGGAGCTCCGATGCCTCTATTACATCAGTGTGATGCTCCAAGAGACCAGCTTCAGGCAAATCAGAGAGACGGTGCTGCGCTGTAAGTAAGAGAGGGCTTCTTAGCCCCTTAACCATTTCTGTGGGCACATGTCAAGGACCATGCTGAGGAGGGCTGCACTGAGGAAGAACGATGGGAGCCTCCCCCTGCTCCTGATCAGGATCCTGAATCTTCCCAGGAGCAGGAGGACAGTATAGATTTGGAATAGTGGTTTGCAGAGG
Source organism: Podarcis cretensis (assembly GCF_951804945.1). Lineage (NCBI taxonomy): Eukaryota > Metazoa > Chordata > Lepidosauria > Squamata > Lacertidae > Podarcis > Podarcis cretensis. The sequence goes on along the minus strand of NC_137185.1, from coordinate 32,018,476 downwards.
GGCATAGTTCAGAAGGCAGAAGCTGGGAAATACTGGATGGGGAACAGCTAGGAGAAGAAAGACTGGGAGAGAGAGAGAGAGAGTTAACAGATTCACTGTCTCTGGAAAGCATTCATCCGCTCTCTCCAAGGTAAAAAAGAGCTGAGAAAGTGGCAGAACAGAAAGCACAGAGGGTACAAGCCTAGGTGACAAGACGTAGGAGTGACGTGGATGATAGGGATGTAAGGGGGTGGAATTCTTAGTTGGGAGCACCGCCATTCCTAGGAGATGGGTTCTTTGTTCTCTCGCTGTGATCATTAAAGTTTCTAACTGGTAAAAAGACTCCTTTTCCTTTGTTCTGCTTATCTACTGCCACGGTGGGGAGGAAGCTGATTCCCTGAAGCCTGACAGCGCATCGGTTATACTCCACAAATTCACAACCACAGTTTCTTCGTCCTCGCTTGTCTGACAGTCCTATTCTCTCCCTGACCCCCCTCCTCTCTGTCATAACTGCCTCAGCTGCCCCTTCTGATCGGCAAGTCCTAGGCTCAGTAGTTTAGACCACAGCGCCACCCGTGTCCCACCTTGGTTTAAGACAACTTCCTATGTACAGCCCTGCAAGCCAATAGATGCAACTGCTTGTGGCAAAATGTTAGAAAGCAATGCCTGTTTACTGGGTGCTAACCATGGAGTTTTTATGAATGGGTGAAGGTTGTCTGAGGTTTCATAATTGTCTAGTTCAAAGCTCTTAACAGCTTTTGTCTCTCTCTCAGATCTTCAGGAGCTCTGTCAGAACACAAGCAAAAGAGGCGAACTGGGCATCCTTCAACAGAATAAAGGCTGAGCCAAAGGAACATCTTGTTGTGTGGCCCGGAAAAGACTCAATATGGAGGCCTGCTGGCCGAAATATTGGGAAATAATAGAAAAAATTGGAGACAAATGGAGGTTGCAGAGCATGGAGAAATTAAAGAATAAGGTGCAAGATTGGTTACATTACGCTCAAATTCAAGAGGTTTTTATATTGGATAAAAAGATAGGATTCCAGGTGGAGAAGTCGAAATTAGAGACAGAACTGTTGGAACCAAAGACTAAGGTACTTTCGAGAATGTATAACTTGCTGCTTAAATGGAACACACAGGATGAGACTGTTAAATCAGCCATGATAAAATGGGCTCAGGATATTGGGTATAACATCATGTTTGAGGACTGGGAAAGGTTATGGACCACCGGAATAAAATTCACGGCATGTAATGCCTTGAAGGAGAATATTATGAAAATGATATATAGGTGGTACATGACCCCAGTCAAGCTCACAAAAATATATCACCTGTCTGATAATAAATGTTGGAAATGTAGAGAGGCTGAGGGGACATTCTTTCACCTCTGGTGGACATGCCCAAAAGTGAGGGTCTTCTGGGAAATGATCTATAATGAACTAAAAAAGGTATTTAAATATACCTTTGTTAAGAAACCGGAGGCCTTCCTCTTGGGCATTGTCAGCCAGAAAGTGTCAAAGAAGGACAGAAATTTCTTTATGTATGCGACAACAGCAGCAAGAATACTTATTGCAAAGTATTGGAAGACACAAGACTTGCCCACACTGGAAGAGTGGCAGACGCAATTGATGGATTATATGGAATTGGCTGAAATGACTGGCAGAATCCGAGACTTGGGAGAAGAAACAACGGAAGAGGACTGGAAGAAGTTTAAGGACTATTTACAAAAACAATATAAGTTGTATGAATGTTAAGTATCTGCACGATTTAGAAAATCTCAGTTCCAGCAAATAGATTTTGTAAAATAGAAAATTAAGTTATAAGTAAGAAAAGGTCGAAATTTAAGGCAACAATATGTTTAAATTTAAGGTATGAGTAAATGATAAAAATTATCTTAAATTTAGAAGTATAATATTTGGAAAGTACAAAATAAGTTATGAAACAAGGTAATAATTTGCTGATATTTTTAATATAAATAATGCAGGGTAAAGGAGATGTGAGGAAGTCCAGTTAGTTATATATAAAAAAAATTGTATTGAATGGTTGGTTTTTTTTCTTTTCCTTTTTCATTTTTTATTTCTTTTTTTCTATATGGTTTTTTGGTGTATTTGTTTTGGCTTTTTTGTGTACTATTTTTTGGTGAAGGGATCTTGTATGAAAATTTAATAAAATATTAAAAAAAAAAACAAAGGAACATCTTGTTGTGCATCTGGGATTGGTGAAGAAGTCTTCGTGGTGTTCTCTCTCTCTCTAGCGGACCTGACCTCTCACACGGTTTGAAGGGCAGATCCCATCCTAGCTTGCAGTTCACAGTCTGGAAAGGTCACAAACTGGTTATCAGTCTGGTGTGCTTTATGCTCTGATAGTCCTAACTGGAATGATTGTGTTAGTTCTGCCCACCACAATCGTAGGGACACTAATATTAACACTTGGGCCGTGCTGGAAAATATTGAAGTGTGAGCTGCCCCAGTTCACAGTGCCAGCCTGCCAGCCCTGCCCTCCATTCCATTCCCTCTCAGCCCCCAATTTCTCACCCTTTGCCACAACAGTAATTTTGTGCCCATTGTAGATGCCAGGTTCTCATTGTGCCCAATTTAGCTTCTCTCGCCCGCAAAAACAAACACTTGAGTTTCTTCTATTTTTAAGTTTGGGTCTCCGTCAATGAAGGATTACCATTTTTGCCCCAGAATCCTCCAGAAAGCTTGTGACTAGCCAGAAATTTGAAAGAAGTCTTATCTGACACAAGGTTTCATCATAGGCCTGACTGCTAAACTGTGTTTGGGTTGAAGGCACATTCATTTTTTTTCCACTTGACTTTTACCATATACACTAGGGCAGCCCAACACATGGACTGAGGGCCACACATGGCCCTCAAAGCCCTTTTTGGCAGCCTTCGGCAACATTTGGACCCCCTCCCCTTCCCAGGAGGACAGTATAGATTTGGAATAGTGGTTTGCAGAGGGGCATAGTTCAGAAGGCAGAAGCTGGGAAATACTGGATGGGGAACAGGAAAGGTCACAAAGGAAGGCGTGAGGGCTCTTATAGGGTCCTAGCATCTTCCTGCCTCCTTCACAAAGGCTAGTTAGCATACTCTCCCAGCTTTGGGAAGGAGATAGGAGGGGTCTTGGACCCTGTCAGAGCCTTGTGCCTCCTTTCCAAAGCCCAGTGCATTGGAAAGGCAGTTTGAGGGCTGGGAGAGGTACCAAATGTTGGCCTTGCTCCATTCACCCTCCTTGCACCATGCAACAAGGCAGTGTGTGACCTGCAAGTTCCATGTCGAATTATCCTTGCAGCCCAGTTGGTATGAAAGCTAGGACCACCCTGATGTAGACCAAGACCAAATGACCTTGTTATGCTGCTGTTCAAGATTGTATAGGTGGGGAAACTTTTGCAGCCCAAAGGCCACATTCTCTTCTAGGCAGCCTTCTGAAGGCCATGTGTTAACGGTGGGCAGGGCCAGAGAAGAAGAAGAAAAGGAGGAGTTTGGATTTGATATCCCGCTTTATCACTACCCGAAGGAGTCACAAAGCGGCTAACATTCTCCTTTCCCTTCCTCCCCCACAACAAACACTCTGAGGTGAGTGGGGCTGAGAGACTTCAGAGAAGTGTGACTAGCCCAAGGTCACCCAGCAGCTGCATGTGGAGGAGCAGAGACGTGAACCCGGTTCACCAGATTACAAGTCTACCGCTCTTAACCACCACACCACACTGGGAAAAGTGGAAGGAGTAGTAAACGAAAATGTCACCTTTAAACTAGTTTCTACAGACTGTCCCACACACCCCTCTCTATCCTCCATCCAGGCAATAAAATGGGTATTATCAGAGCTCAAGGACACAGTTGAGCCAAGCAAAAACACATGGGCTGTGAGGAAGAGGCAGTGAGGGGTATGGCCTGGAGCAAATTCTAGGGCCACATTAGGGACACCCAGGCCTGACATTCCCCACCCCTGACATGTTTAATCTGCTCTGACCTCCTTCAATCCACCACATGCAAATTTGGATGAAAATAATAAGCTGCATTCTGCATTTCTTCCCTACCACGACCTGGATGAATTCTCGTCTACTACAAATTTTAGCCCAGGAAGTAGGGACCCTGTAGTCTTCCAGATGGTGTTGGACCTCTCATCAGCCTGCATGGCTAGTGGCCAAGGATGACAAAGACTGTAGTCTAGCACCAGAAGTTCTCCATCTCTGTTACAGCCTATGGAATGGGTGTCTCAATGTATTATTTGGATGTTCAGTTTGTTTTGCAGGCCACTTCGCCAAGAAGCAGAGATAAGGGCAGACTTTTTGCTGTCGATGCCTATTTTTGTAATGTTATAGAACGTGATTTTTGTGTGTTTAAGTCAAAACTTAATTCATTCACTTAACTTTTCTCTAAGTAAATGTATTTGGAGTAGACCATTCAGTGTCGTCATCTGATGTTCTGGACAGCACGGCGCGTTAACATGATTTTGCTTAGCAACCATTATGAAACCATAGCAGTTTCAGTTCCTTTTTGCTTCTCTGAGTCGAAGGCCATTGTGTAACACAGAACACTGAGTAATAGCGAAAGCAACGGTAGAAACCTCATCTTTTGACAAGGCAAATCAGTCTTTAAACAAACGCAGAGTGTAGTTCTGGTGATTCTCCCGCAGAGTTTCCGACTAGCTAATAAACAGTCCAGACTTCCCTCTTATAACTAAGGAACCTTGTTGGAATGTCACATGATTTTAGGTACCAAACTGTTCAGATCCAGCAGTTATTTCAAACCTCCTCCACCCACCATGTTCTAATTCATCACTGGTCCAGTTAAACCCTTGGAGCAAATATATATGACAGACACAACCCAACACACCAACCCTTTTAAGTCTGTAGGCTTGTGCACACATTATACTGAATGCAGGTACAAGCCCTTCTGTACACGTGTATAATCGTTTGTGCAAAAGAATACATCTTGATTTGTACAGATCAGCAACTGTGTACACGGACTGTAAACTTGTTGCATGTTACATGTAAATAATTATTAATAGATCAGCTAATATGTCCACAGATTGTGCTTTGAGTGTATCGTGACTTGTGTGACTTGGAACTGATTTCAGTTTACTCTTCATTGGCACTTTTATTGAACTGGGTGCCACTCTACCTGCCTACTATTGGCAAACAGGATGTTCGCCGTGGAGATAGAGGGATAAAATCCCCCTCCTCTATTTACCTATACTAATTCATGGCCAATGGCATCCTTGGAGAGGACAGTTCTACATGATGCACTAGAAGTTCTGGCTGTGTGCAACTATAAAAAACTGGCACGTAGGCTGCAACCCACAATGTACTTATTATTATTTATTACTCGCTCTTCACCCTAAGGAACCAGGTGGGCTTACCATTCATTTATTTCAGGGTGGTGTTCCAGGTTGCGAAGAAAATTCGGACAACATATAAATGCTGTATTGTTGAAATACTAGGGAGTAAGTCCTGTTGGACACAACAATACTTGCTTTCATGTTAAAGTTCATAGGGTTGTACAGTGTGTTGCATGAAGTTAAGGATGCAATCCTATACAAATTTATCTGCAAGCTGCCTTCTGAGTAGATATGCACAGGATTGCAATGTAGTTTGTCTTGATAAGAAAGCAAAATGCCTAGGGTTTGGCTTCCGAGGTAGCACTGTATGGAGTTTGAGCCCCGCATTGGCTGGGGAGGGCGGGGTATAAATAAAAATTATTATTTAATAATTTCAAATCACAAGGCGCCTGCTCGCAAACCGATGAAGCTCAAGTCTTCTGCATGCAATTAATCTGAACAGACAATTAGATCCTGAGATTTCTCCGCTATTTTTATTTATTTACCGCTGTTATTTCCTGCCCAGCTCCGAAGTTTTGAAAAGTGCCTAAAGGGGCCCTGAAGTTCCACGTGCATACCATTGGATTTCAGCTCTACCCTTTTCCTGCGTCTACGCTGGGAATGTGACCGCGCTCCAACGCATGCGCACAGTGACTTGGTAAAGCCCCTTTCTCCAGCGCCCCCGGTAGTTGAGACCTCCCTGCCAGCAGAGGGAGCTAGCCGCCCTGACGCTCCATAGTTGAGCGAGCGCGGGAAGAGTTCGAGACCACAGCGCATGCGCGCCAACCGGTTCTCGAGAAATGGCGGAGTCCCCTAGCGCTAAGCGAAAGCGTGAGGCGAAAGATGGAGAGAACGGGAACGCCGAGTCCCAAGGGGAAGGCCCCGGCGCTGGCACCTTCCCCTTAGCTGACATCTCCGTGCGCAAAGTGCTTAGGGAGTCTGCGCGCGATAAAACCATCTTCCTTCACGGGCAGGTAGTAACGTTGGTTTCTGGAGCCGCTGAGGGCCAATCAAATTCAAGGGGCGGGGCTAGAAGTAACGGCATTATTTTACCCCGCCTCTTTAGGAAGATCCCATTCTTTATCTCCAGGGGAAGCCGTGGGAAAGTGGACTGTGCCAAAAAGGGAGGGGGAGGTTGAGAAAGTTGACAATTTTCTTTTCTAAGAGGATGCTGTGCTCCTTTATTTTATTGTCTTTATAATAACCTGCTCTTATTTCCAAGGAGCCCCCGGGTGCTAAATTTATACCCTTGCATAAAGTAGGTGACTTTTTTGTGAGTTAACATAAAGTTGGTTTTTTGTATGCATACAACCTTCCTGATCTCACAGAGATCTTCCTGCATAAAAATTATAATAGCGCAGGCATGGATTATGAGAAGTTGCAGACATTCACATACAACAATTATTTTTACAGTGCAGCCAGTGTGCTACAGTGAACTCAGTGCAGCCAGTGTGCTACTTGAGATGTGTATATGTGTTTGATGTTGTTTGTGGTATTTTGGTATTATTATTATTATTATTTCTAGACTGCCTTTCAAGATCACAGGACAGTTTACAATACAAAAACACAAAAATACATACCGTAATTACAAACAAAAACAAAACCCCCATACATACAAAGTTTTAAAAGGCCGTAAAGGTAAAAGTAAAGGGACCCCTGACCATTAGGTCCAGTCATGGCCGACTCTGGGGTTGCGGTGCTCATCTCACTTTATTGGCCGAGGGAGCCGGCATACAGCTTCCGGGTCATGTGGCCAGCCTGACTAAGCCGCTTCTGGCAGCGTACGGAAACACCGTTTGCCTTCCCGCTGGAGCGGTACCTATTTATCTACTTGCACTTTGACACGCTTTCAAACTTCTAGGTTGGCAGGAGCTGGGACTAAGCAACGGGAGCTCACCCGGTCGCGGGGATTCGAACCGCCGACCTTCTGATTGGCAAGTCCTAGGCTCTGTGGTTTAACCCACAGTGCCATTAGCCAAAGGCCCAGGAGAAGAGGAATGCTTTTGCCTGGCGTGATTGTATAGTATTGTATTTTTTCATAGTAAACTGCCCTGGGGTATATTTGTATGGATGGAGAGTGGTACCTTGAAATATAAAAATGCGTTCAGAATACAGTGGTACCTTAGGTTACATACGCTTCAGGTTACAGAGTCTGCTAACCCAGAAATAGTACCTTGGGTTAAGAACTTTGCTTCAGGATGAGAACAGAAATCGAGCAACGGCAGCGGGAGGCTTAACCCGAGGTACCACTGTACTGTATAAAATGTAAACTGTCGGACATAGATAATGGCATGTGCTGTCAACCTTTTTGGGCCCATAGGCACATTTGTAAAGAGGATAAATTGCCAGAGACACACATAGGCTAAACATTTAACATTTTAAATTGTTTTTTACAGTGGCAATACTGTGTTTTTGGTTCGTATGCCACCTTGTGATATTTCTTATATGAAAATAATAAATAATAAATGCAGGAAGTATTTCAAAATAGAACTACACCAAAGCCCTAAAATAATCTAAAATGATAGCAGTTGTAGGGCAGTGATCATCTTTACCTCCTGTGGATAAGGGTTGTGGAAAATCCCAGTACCCTGGTTGTCTAGGCACCAAGAATTGTTATATTTGTGCTTACAAATGTGAAATGCTGATTCAATTGTTAGGAGCTGCTACTTACAAATCTGATGCTGGCACATAAGAGCTCAAAGGTGTTTCAGAGGTATTCCATCCACCACCGCCACCCCTTGTTCCTTCATAAATAAAACTACTTTTCAATAAAACTTTAGTTAGAGAGGCTATGGAGTTCTGAGACCCTGTATACTTTGTTTAGTAGCACTAAGATAAGTGACACTAGTATAATTGAACACCACTGGTTTTTATGTGGTCATGCAGCAACACCAATTATGGTTATTGCCATCATGGGTAATAAGTTATAATTGGAATTGGTAGAATTATAGCTGTGGTTATTATAATATTAACTCCTTTTTATGGTGGGTGCTTATCTCTGCAATAATGAGTGGGTAATGACAGAAGGGAATCCTCATCTGCTGTGGTCAGGGCAGAGACACAACGTTATCATCTTCACTCTCTAAATTTTAACTGATTTCCAACCCATTTGCAAAGCTGGGGAGCTCACTTTATATAGGCTCCAGAATTTGGATGCAAAAATATTTTCTTTCTCATTTTTTACCATATTTATTATAGTAAACATATTATAAACCATTTTCATATGTGTTTGCAATGAAGTAGATGTGGAATACTGTACATACTCTGGCTGCAACATCCAAAGAAAGGGGGAAGATCCTATTACAAGGACGCAAGAATAGCCTGGCCTACAAGGCTCTTTTCCCTAAACCTGCCTCATAACTGGCATAGGTGACATAAGGTGTGGTGCAAGTGGAGATTTGGCTGCCAGTCAGGAGCCTCAAAGTACAAGAGAAAACAGGCTTTGACTGTACTGCCCACCAGCCAGTGAAGCTGTATAAGCACAACCTGCTGGATTGAGTGCACACGGTGCATTGAAGTCCCAACTTCATAATAATAATAAATAATAAATTTTATTTATACCCCGCCCTCCCCAGCCAAGACTGGGCTCAGGGCGGCTAACACCAGGTATAAAAACAGTTGATTGAAATAGAACTTAAAAACAAGATTAAAATATAACATTAAAATGCAGCCTCATTTCAATAGGAACTCAAATCAAAAACTTTTTGGGGGATGAAAACGTCAAGTATTCACCAAGGCCAACTATCCAGACTGCTCCTGCATGGGCTAGAAAAAAGCCAGGGAAGTCCCCACATAGGAGTTCCATCACAGAAGGAGAAAGGAAATAGGGGGACGGGATCAAGTTGATTCCAAGCCAAAGGCCAGGCGGAAGAACTCTGTCTTACAGGCCCTGCAGAAAGAAATCAGATCCTTCAGGGCCCTAGTCTCATGAGACAGAGCATTCCACCAAGCCGGAGCCAGTGTTGAAAAGGCCCTGGCTCTGGTTGAGGCTAATCTGATTCCTTAGGGCCCGGGACCTCTAGGGTGTTGCTATTTATGGACCTTAAGGTCCTCCGTGGGGCATACCGGGAGAGGTGTTCCCATAGGTACGAGGGTCCTAGGCTGTTCGGGCTCATTTTGACAGGTGGGCAGCCTGCCATAGAGACAAGAAGGTTTCCTACTCCTGTTCTATGGGCACCAGAAAGGTGGAAGAGGAACTGTGATCGTCGTAATATTGAAGAGGATCAAAAGGTTCCCTAGGGCTTTCCATTCACTCACCAGCCTCCGTCCTCCCCAAATCCACCTGTTCTGACCCTTAGCAGAGTTGCTGCGGAAGACAGAATAGATGTGCTACTATTTCAGAGCAAGTACTTCAGGGTGGCTCATGCAAATAAGCCAGGCTGCATGCAGAGGAAGGCCATCCACAAAGGCACTGGCCAGTCTGATCCTGATCTGGGCGGAGGATTCTCTTCTGATCCCACTAATGTGGTCCCTAATCAGTCCCTGTTAGAGGAAGCCCCATCCATTGAGTAAATCTCTCTGTGTGCTGCCTTTCAAGCATCTTTCCCCTGTTGTGGCCTTTGTTGAAATTCAGGAACTGGATCGGGTTCAGCAGCCTTCTAGGTTTGGCAGCCAGGAATAAATGAGAGGCCTAGAGGGCAATCTTATTATACTGTTCAGTGCAGGAGGGAGGACTGTGTGTGGAATGGGGCACAGTTTGCATTGTTCCACCTAACAAAAGCACTAGATACCCATCTCGAAGCTTAGATTATTTTTTTCTTATTAGCATATCTATTGCTTTTAGCCTGGAGATCAGTTTTTCATGTTTAGTGTTTAAAGTGGAATTGAATTGCAAACTAGCAGTTAACTGAAATGCTGTAAATAAGATGGATGGAGTTGTCACTTAGGAGGCCATAAAAACGGGAAATTTGCAAGTACTCTTTTAATTCACCGTTTACAGCTGTACAGTGTTCAGGAGGCAGGTTCTTCCTTGCGGGTGGGGGTATACAGTTGGGTTAGTTCTTTTATTGTCCCCTGTAAATCCTCTTCCCAGATAGCCAAGGCACATGATGAAGTGTCAGGAAATTGCACGGCATCTCTATAATTTCCAAGTAGCATGTAAATTCTAGATGAATGGCTTTTCGAAAGGACTTGGAAAATGGATTAGTCTCTCTAGGTCAAATTCAGGGTGGGGAGGAGGAGCTGAAACTTTTCAAGGCATGGAGGATCAATAAACCAGAGTGAGAAGGCAGCAGCAGATAATGTGTTTCTGTTGGAACAGCTAAGGTCAGATTTAATAGATGTAAGTAGGACCTGCAATAAAGTGTTGCAATCTATCTGTGTCCCACCAGGTTGCATCTATAGTATAGGAATTTGGAACCTTATGATACACGTCTACCCATCCTAACCAGCCCCTGCCTTCTAGAAGTTTACTTTAAGCTGCTGGGAAAGGATGAGGAGCCTGTTGCTCTTCAGATGTTATTGGGCGCCCACCATCCCTGACAATGGGAATTGGAGTCCACAACAATGAGAAGGCAACACATCTGCTGCCCCTGGTGTAGACAGTTCTAAACTAGATGGACCAATGGTCTGACTCTGTAGAAGGCAGCTTCCTGCAGTCCTGTGGATCCCAGGCATCTTCGTTGCACTTGCTCTTGTAAAGATTGGGATGACTCACAGAATCAGATCCTGACTTAGTAAGTTATGCTCCAGCTTGCTTGCTTCCCCCATTGTTCCCTCCCTTGGTTTCTGGATCCTGCTGTGTTTGGAAGCCATGAATCATAGTAATGGGAAGCTGTGGTGAAATGCAACTTCCTGGGTCCAGTTCCATGAGGCTCATGCTTATTAAGCCAGAATTTGATTGTGCAAACTTAACTAATGTGTGTGAAATGTCATCAATCAGTTCCATTCATGCACTATATCCCATTCTCTCTGCCTCTGTCTCTCTCTCTCTCTCTCTCACACACACACACACACGTCTCCTAATGTGAAGCAATGGCACTGTTCTTTTCCATCCCCATTTGCTGCCTGGCAACAACCCACATTCAGGGTGCATTTGTAGCCATCAATCCCTCATGATAAAGTAGGGACTTGCAGTATGGATGCAAGTTTACTCATAGAAAGTTGGTGGGACTAAGCATGCCCCTTTGTACTGCAGTTCTGCCCAGCTGGATGTGCACAAACTCCATTTTTCAGTTTCCAGAGCCTTCCCCTACTCTTCATGTCAACGTCATCTTGTGACAGCAGAACTAGTTGTAAGGGAAGGTCCCAATTTCCTCTTGGCTAATGATTCTGGATATGGCACACCCTGAACTAGATGTAGCGGCAGCCATCAGTTTAGATGGCTTTTAAAAAAATGATGACACTGATTCACAGATAACGGGTTCATCAGTGGTTGGTTATTTGTCATGATGCTTAAGAGCCAGGGTGGTGTAGCTGATAGAGTAGTTGGACTAGGACAAGGAGGCCTCGGTTCACCCCCCCCCCCCACTTAGCCATGAAACTCTCTGAGCTCCTTGGAGAAGGGTGACACAGAAAATTTAATGACTAATAGCTGAATAGGACCTCCAGTGGCCAAAGGCACTTGCCGGGTTAAAACAGGGAATGACATTGGTGCCTTGAGCTTCCAAGTTCATCGGGCCAGCAATGGTTGGAAACAGAGTGGTGTCCAAATCAGGTGTATGTCAAAAAGTGGAGTAAGAATGGAAAGTGAAGCTACTTTGGTAAGGATACTGACTTGCCCTTATTACTCCTTGGCCTCACTTCTTTGGCCACATAGGTTAGGAGTTGCCTTATACTCAGATCAGTATCATGCACTGTATTGTCCGCACTGTTCAACAGTAGCTCTCCAGAATTTCAAACAAGCGTCTTTCTCTGCCCTACCTAGAGATGCTTGGGATTGAACCTGGGACCTTCTATGTGAAAAACAAATGCACTATCACTGAGCTACGGCCCTTCCCTTCATTGACTGTACTACCTGGGCTGATGGGAGTTGGGATTCCAACAACACCTGGATGACCGCCGGTTCCCTTACTGCGCTAGATGGACCTCGGTTCAAGCCAGTAAGGCAACTCTCATTGTTCTTATTTCTCTAGGTGAACAGCGCTTCTGGTGATGGGACAGATGCTGTGGTGATTCTGGAGAAGACACCCTTCCAGGAGGAGAACATAGCTGAACTCCTGAAGAAACACACCAAGCTCCAGCTCCAGATGTCCAACGACATCTACAGCACTTACCACCTTTACCTGCCTCCTGAGCTGAACGGTAAGCGGCTGGCTAGGGAGGCTTGCTTCCCAGACACCCATCAATTTATGCAGGCTGATTGCAGTGAGGTTCCTCCAGGTCTTAACCAAAAATACAGTTTGCGTTTCAGATGCCATCCCTGCTATTAGTGGGTTATCTGGGATAGGTTAGGTCCTGCTTCTGTTATGCTGAATTTAGCCAACGGTTTTCTTACCCTGAAAGCTGGAATTCTTCTCTAGGGCTGGCCCCAGGTTTGAGGGTACACTTGGCAAGCTGTCCTTAATCCCACCCACACCCCCCAATAAAACCTGGGTGTACTGTATATTGGATAGCGACAAGCCAGCACTTAACATTTTGCTTCAGTGTCCAATATAAGCACCGATCAAGAGCATTATGGGGAAACATAAAAGGGCAGCTCACAGACTTAGTCACATAATGCAGTGGTTCCAAGGCAGTCCTGGAGTACTGGGACCCTGGCAGGTGTGCAAAGGTGCCTGCTATTTCTACAGTGAAATACAGGAACGGTTCATGTTCTCATATATTTTGGTAGAAGCCAAGATATAGGAGCATGTTATGGGTGTAGTGTAGAGGGCAAGTGTAAGCTGGTTATTCCCTGGTTCAGATTTTCTCTTATGGCATAGTTCTGTTAGAACTGTGCCACTTCAGAATGCAAGTGCAGGATCGCCTTTTGATTTAAACCCATATGAAAAAAATGGAATGTCAAGAGGAAGGACTATGCTAGTTTTCCATAAGCATGGATCCTCCCCACCTTCATGGAGGAAGCCTTTAGATATGCACCCTTTCCCTGCCTGTGACTTCAACTGATATAGTCCCAGCAGGGGGTCGCATTGCATGCTTTCCCCAAGGATTTAAATCATTTATTGGACATAAGACTCACCCAGAACGCTGCCTCCTGTGCTTGAGGGAAGCATGTAGGAAAGCATCAAGGCAGTCACCAATGAGGCACAGGTGTTCAATCATGAGCTATATCTGTTGTTAACATATTGGATTGGGGGCTGTTCCCTAACTCTGCAGTTTTAGCAATTCTGACATGTCTCATTTGGGGAAAAGCTTTTGCTTTAGTTTAGCTTCCCATATAATTCTGTTTGTTATCAATCCTTAATCCAGGCAGGAATCAGAATTTAAACCTTGGCTTGACATTGATAAAGTTCTCAACCCTATTCTACTGGGTGTTTGTGGTATTATTACAACAGGCACAGCTTTTTGTGCTGTTCAGAAGACCTCTGTGCAGGCCAGTGGAATAGACAGGCATCCTGTTTGCAACCGTGAGCGCTTTTCTCCCTTTTGGTGACTTCTAACAAGATGCTGCAATTTCCACAAGGTGGCACCCTTGGACAAAAATCCAAGAACCATTCTAAGCAGCAGCTGTTACTGAATGACAGGAAGGATGACCTGTTGCTGGTTCAGTTCCCCCCACCCACCGTTATTTGATTTCTGTAACATTTATTTATTCATTTTTTATTTAGATATGCCACACAAGTTCTCTGGGCAGCTTACAATAAAATACAGTGGTACAGTGGTACCTCAGGTTACAGACGCTGCAGATTACAGACTCCCCTAATGCAGAAATAGTACCTCGGGTTAAGAACTTTGCTTCAGGATGAGAACAGAAATCGTGCAGTGGCGACACGGCGGCAGCGGGAGGCCCCATTAGCTAAAGTAGTGCTTCAGGTTAAGATCAGTTTCAGGTTAAGAACGGACCTCCAGAACGAATTAAGTTCTTAAGCCTAGATACCACTGTACCTTGGTTCTCAAACGGCTTGGCTCCCGAACGCCACAAACCCGGAAGTAAGTGTTCCGGTTTGCGAATGCTTTTTGGAAGTCGACATGGCTTCCGCTTGGCTTTTGAACGGTTTCGGGAATCAAATGGACTCTCGGAACAGATACAGTTTGATAGCCAAGGTACCACTGTACAAACAATTAACATACCAAAGAAAAATCACAAAATCTGAATACATGAGCAGCTTGAGGGTAAAGCAACGGTGCAACTGCCCAGAAGGCCCGCAGGTGCATGCTAGTCAACTAAGTCGGTATTTCCAAGGATGCTCCCTTGGGATCAAGCCCCATTAACCTCTGAGATCCATTTCAGAACAGACTGGCGTGCTCTGGATTTAATCTGAAAAGGGCAAGGTGTCCAGGGTATATAATGTCAACTGTTGTTTTGTGGATTTACTGTGCCCTGTGATATTAAGGAGTCTACGCACAGGAGCCAAAAAGTATCTTCCACAAATAAAACTGCTTTGCTCCATGTCCACGAGATCTGAAACAATTGAATTCAGCCTGGCTTCAAGAATAGAGACAAACTGATTTCTGATCTTGATTTGGGAATGAGATGGGCCTGTATAATGATAACTCCTCTGGGTCTTAACCAGGTTTTAAGATGACCACTGTTTTAGATTTGAGTCAGGCTGATGTCCAGGTTTATGATAACAAAGTATGACAGGACGGTGCTACAAAAAAGGCCTTTCCCTTGGTGATACTGTAGTTACAGAATACGGTGGGGTCAGGGGACTGGATTCAGCTGGTGGGCCAAATCCCTCAGTTATCCGCCCTCTGCTGATTGGTGGTGGGAATGCCCATTCTAAGTGCCTTGTTCCATTAGCATGAAGCGGTCTGAATTGACAGTTGGGTACAGAGTTTTAGAAGTTTGAAAGCGGAGTGTTATTTGCAATTCTAGTCCAGTGCAGGATAAGTTTATTGAAATGAATGGCTGTGACTAACTTAGGTTCATTAATTTCTCTGAGTGGAAGTTAGCTGGATACAACCCAAGGTGGCTCTTCTACATCCAGCTTAAAACAGAGCATCAACCATGGGATGCTGCTAAATTGACTTGGGCTCAAATCCACATTCAGCTATAAAACTTAATGGGTAACCCTGGAGCAAGCCTGTCTTTTAGCTCAACCTACCTCATAGGGTTGGTGAGAGAATAAAATGGGAGGAAAACTATATCCTTTGCCCAGAGCTCCTTGGAGGAAAAGCAGGTTATTGTACACACATACACATACTGAAGCAAGACTAGGAACATAAATCCACCACTGGAGGAATGGGATAGATGGTAGTATTTCTGGATGCTGCCGTGCTCAGCCTGGTTTGGGAAGCAAAATTGAACCAGTTCAGGTATGCCGTACTGATTATGGAACCTTGTCTAGGCCTGAACCAGGAGAAGAACTTTGTTGCTGCTGAGCCAGCCAGAACAAAAAAAAAGTACGATGCAATGGTTTGGCTTCTTAGTTGGCTTCTTACAATGCAATAGTTTGGCTTCAGTCGGTAGGCCGAAAGCGAAAAGTGTGCCTGTCCAAGCTGCCAAACCCACAGGACATTTGAAGCAGAACACTTTTCTCCTTTTGATGGCATTGAAGAGTTGCAAGTTCTAGCAGCCTTCTGCCCCTCCCACCTTCCCCCTTGTTCGCTGCATCCCTCAGAGGCATGTGTGAAACACTTACTTTATTATCTAGTTAATGCTCCTTTCAAGGCGTGTCTCCTCTGAGCTTACATAACCTAACGGGTATAATGAAGCCATTATAAGGCTATAAAGCACAGCTTTAATTTTTAATAGCTTTAGCGGGTGTGTTGTTGTTTTTCGGTTGCCTGTGATGCACCCTTGGTGCTGTTGCTGTCGCTAGACCAAACTTAACTGTGTGAGCTGGAAGAGACCCATTATGCTCTCTGCCTCTTGTTTTAAAAAGGGATACCATTTCTTCTCCTCCTGGGTTAGAACTGATGTCTACCTCTTCTTTGTGTATGTGAGAGAGCTAGTAAGATCCTGTGAGTGCAAGTCAAGACTAGGTTCAAGGCCTTCATGAAAAACAAGAGAAGAGCCTTCTGGATCAGGCCAATGCTAGCCCAATATCCTGTTCTCACAGGATCGGAGTGCTGCAGGACTCGCCCCAGCAAAAGCCTTGTCCTCTAGTAAGTTTGTCTAATCTGAAGCCGTCCAAGTTGGCAGCCATCACTGCCTCTTGTGGGAGCCTCCTCTCCCCATGATTTAGAATTCTGCTCCCAAGTTGGAGACCTGGCTTCAGAGCCTTTCTCTGCCATGCATAGCCCTGGATAGGGCAGCTGGTGCCTCCCAGAAATGGTGGCTTCTGTGAAATAGCAGTTGTAGTTTGATGGTGAATTTTGGATATAATGGAGATGTAACATATTTGGATTATTGTAAAAGATGCAGGAGGGAATGATTAATAATAGGACCTACAAAGGGGAGGAGGGATGTCCAGGAGATTCTTTGGAATCTTGTCTTTATGTTGTATGTTAGACAAAATTCTAATTTGAAAAACCTATATCTATCTATCTATCTATCTATCTATCTATCTATCTATCTATCTATCGGGGTGTGTGTGTGTGTTTAAATGGTGGCTCTTGAAGCTCCTCACTCACATTGTGTTCCCATGCACACATACACACACACAGCGGATTGTCATAACTTCCATTTGCTGTGGTTCTACAGTTCTGGGGAGTGTGTCCCTATCGGAATCAGATGGACAAGTCATTTTGGGTGGCTGTTTCTCACCCGAATGATGACAACGATGATCACTTCTGCCCTTCCCCAGAAAGTCCCAAGGCAGATTATAGCAAGGCACAGAATTAAAACAAATTACATTTTAAAGCAAATTGCAATCACAATTAGGCTGGGTCCTAAAATACATGTACTGTTTCTCAGGTGTTCAAAGCCAGGGAAAGAAGTGCATCTTCAGCATAGACAAAAGTGGTGCAGTGAAAGTGCCAGATACACCTCTGTGGGGAGGGAATCCCACAGCTTAGGCCCTGCCAGTCAGGTAAGAAAGACCCACGTAATGGGCTCCAGTGACGTGACTGTACTATTCACTCCCATCCCCCAGTGCTGTGGAAGTGCGCCACAAGAAAGCAATCCTGGCAGCTTGCTTTCAAGTTAGGAAGCCCTCATCCATTATTCCAGGGCAAGTAAAGCTATTTTATGATTAAGTGGCTTGTCAGGCTGCTGAAACTATCCTGTAACTCTCAAATAAATATGAGCTACTGAGCTGGTGCTGTTGCTGTATGTGTGCAGTGAGAGGAAGGGGAGGTTATCTCCAAGGCTTCTCTCCAGCGCTTCCATTTATCCAAATATTTGATTATCCGAACATTTCAGCTTTCTCCCAGGCTGTTTTTAAACAGATGAGGTTGTTTTGCATACAGAGTCTTGCCTGCATATATTATTGCCCGCACAGCAGTGGAGCAGGGGCTAGACAGCCACACGCCGCATTGCCAGCGTCTGATCAGCAAGCTGTAGTTTGTGAATTAGTTGCTCCCTGCCATTTGTCTGCAGCCGTCCTTGGTGTCTGACTCCAAAGCTGTTGCTGTGACACAGCTCCAGGACCTGGGAAGCCTCTTTTTCCTTTTCTTAATAGAATATGGATGACTTATGGGACGGCCTGTAATCTCTTTTGGCTCTTGACGTTAAAAACCTCTCATTAAAATTTCAGGGAGGAAAGTGTGCAGGCAGAGTAAATAATGAACTCAGCCAGGGTAAGGCTCTGCCCAGCCTCCAGTCATTTTTAACAGTTTGGGGATCATTCCAGAGTTTTAATTCCTTTTGCCTCCCCCCCACCCACAAAAAAGGGGGTGGGGGAGAGTTTACTTGTCAGGAAAGCAAAGGGTCCTCGAGGTGCCAGCTGCTCAGCTCCCTGTAGAGCCTGCAAACCTGCAGCATAGATTTCCTCTTGCCTCAAATCCTGCATCTCACTCCCAGGATTTATTACAGGTTGCTTTTGGCTTCAGAAATCGATAGCGTTTAATCACTGTGCAGGATGGGAGAGTAAAGGTGGGAGAGAGAGACTTCTTAAAGCTCATCTGAGCTTGCACACAGCCGATCCAGAATTTATAGCTCCTCAACCTTTTTTTGTTTGTTTAATGATATGGTTTGAAATAAGAGTGGAACACATTGGCCAAAAATGTCTAGGCAGGAAAAGTTTGCAAAATGGGTTTGAGGTTATGCATTGTGGCCTAGTGGCTGCCATGCTACAAAACCCATAATCTTTTAGTTCTCTAACTATGGTCCATGGACTGCTGGTGGTCTGGAAGGTCCCTTGAGGTTGTGTCTGCAGGTAGGTTGTGGAACCGCCAGGAATACCTGTACTGTGTGCTTATGTTTCTTTCTGATGGTGATGGAGATGGACTTCACAGAACTTTGCTCATGAAAACAGGCATTCCCATCGCTTAGAAAGACAGGGCTACAGTTTTTGAAATATGAGTTATGTATGAGTTAAGTTTGCTGAAATCCACAGCAATTTAACTGGTCTTTTGGGGAAAGTTAAAGAACTGTTGCTCCTATCTATCTACTTCTGTCTGCAATCCCACACCCCTGGCAGCGATGGCTAGAGGGAAATGCAGATTGATGCCTTATGATCCACTATTTAGTATAGAAATCCTCTGCAACACGCATGTGTTGACGATCTTGTCTCTTTGGGTTATTTGAAAGTTGCTATTCCGCTTATGGGCTTATGCAAAAGCAGCTTCCGGACTTAGTAGGTGTGTTACTTTTTTGCCTCTCTTTTGAAATCAAAATGAAGTAAGCCTTTGTAAACATTTCTGCTGGGGATTTGCTGTAACAAAGTCTTGGCAAATCTAAGTGCCTGCTGTTAAATCAATTATCTGAAGGAGATAAATTTATGTCAACGGGGAGGTGAAGTGTGTGTGGCGGGGGTCACTCACTTGGTTTCTCGCCTCTAGTAACTGACTCAGACGTTATCTGAATAGCAAGCCTGTATTTTTGTTTAAGCCAATTGTTATCAGTTCGTCCTGTGATTACGTCTTGTCACTCCAGGCTGATCAGCATGAGCTACTCTTGCTTAGTCCTCGGAGAGGCAGCAAGGCTTCACCACAAAGGGATATTTTCCATAAGAGAATCCCATTTAGCATTTTCATCACCCATATGCCTAAAATATCTCATGAAAAGCTCATTTCCGTGAGACAGATGGTAGATTACAGCGAACTGACGCATGCAAAAGGTGCAGCAGCGGCAGTGTTTGGTGCCCTTGGCCTTGAACCGGGATCCATAGACCCACTTTATGCTCCTTACTTAACCAGGCCTGATAAGAGAAATGTAAGCCCTTAAAGCCAAGATCCTAACATAGATGGGTGTTTCCCAAGTCCCCCACTCCTCCATGGACCACTTGAAAATTGCTGAGGGTCTTGGCAGATCACTTACTGATTTTTCTGCCTGTTCTCGTGATTTTAATGCACTGTGCCAGATGCTGTATGATTTTTAATTGTATCTTTATTGCTTCTTTTATTACAATTGGCATTCTGCAGAATTCAAATTGTAAGAGAATAAACAAAAGAAGTAATTAGAAACAGATAAAAATTAATATGAATATGTAATGTGGACATGCCACAGGCATCTGAATGAAGCTTGTGGACCACTGGCGATCTATAGACCATAGCCTGGGAACCCGAAAACTCTCTAGGGCCTGCTAACCTGGTCATCCCAGGGAGCCAGTCAAGTCCCTCTGTCTGGTATAAAATTCCAAATTTTGCTATACTCTTCCCATGCAGTCCTGTGCATGTTTACTGAGAAGTACATCCCTGATTCCTGTGCAGAGGATTGCAGCCTTAGTCTGGGCAACTCATCGGTCAGGAAAGCCACGTGTGTGTGTGTGTGTGTCTGACTGTCTGTCTGTCTGCACTTCTGAATTGGTTGCCTGATGGCTGTTTGCTCTGTCTGCTCCAGGTATTTCGCCTCTTTCCAAGGAGTGGGAGGCTAGACTTCACTGGCACTTGGACTTGGTCACATGACATAGAGAAAAACCTTTCTCTTCCATGTCATCTCCCTTGGCATTGACTTCAGGTATGAATTACTGCAGGCCTGTTCCATCACTTGATGACTTTAGCATTGTGTAAACTTGCAGGCATGAAACAAATCCAACTAAATAGGCTTAATTTTTGCATTGTTCCCTCACTTTTCAGCAGAGGCCATTCACGCATTTGCCCACAAGTGGTTGTATATACATGCCTGATTTGATCTCTGTTGGTGGGAACAGTGGAAGACCATTGACCAACCTAGCTCAATATTGTCAGCGTTTCTGCAGGGTTTCAGGCTGGAATTTTCTCCAGCTCTACTTGGGGATGCCTTGGATTGAACCTGAGACCTTTGCGTATGAAAAGCATTTGCTGCGCCACTTAACTACCTCCTGCTCCAGCAGAGCACTCCTCTTAAAAGCACAAAAAACTAGTTCATGTTCCTGCTGGTGTGTACACCTTGCCTCCGAATGGCTTCTGATTTGGCTCAATTTCCCAAAGCTATGTTCAGAAAATATGACAGTTGGCAGCTGAACTGATTGGCAGTTCTTGAAACTGGACATCATTCATGAGCTGGGAAAGCAGTGACTTGCACTGGTGTAAAGGAAGCAAGTAAACCTGGGGCTGCTTCGGACAAAATCCCATCTCCTGCTACCCCCACATGCTTGGTACTGGTCTATGAAAATAACACCCTAAATGGAGAAGACCATAGGGATGCAAGAGAGGCCCACGATTCCTCCCTCCTTTTTCATCTGCTGGCCTTACACATCAAAGCATAGATTAGTGCCAGGATTAGCATCCATATTGCGTCTTGAATTTAGGACTTAACGTGATGTCAAATGGGGATTCCTCTTGCTTGGTTTAAGCTAGAATTGCCAGGTCTGGAACTGGGAGCCTTCTTTTGTGAGCTATCAGAGCTGCAGGTTTGGGGGCTGTTGCTAGGCCAGCAAAGTGTTCTCAGACTAGAGACTTGCCCTGCCCTCCCAGGCAGGCCATTGGGCTCTGCTAGACTCAGAGGGTGATAAAGGACAGATAGCACACAGCCACAAGAGGTAGTGATGGCCCTCAGATTGTGTGACTTCAACAGAGGATTAGACAAATTCATGGGGGATGAGGCTACCAATGGCTACTAGTCACAGTGGCCATGTTTTTCCTCTGCTGTCAGAGGTGCTATGCCTCTGAATACTGGTTTCTGGGAGAGTGCTGTTGCACTCAGGTCCCGCTTACTGCATCTTTCCCATAGATCATGGTGAAAAGAGAATGCTGGACTAGATAGACAAGTAAGGGCACTGTTTTTGTTCTCTTTGGGCTTTCCTGGGCAACAGCTGCCTTCCTGATCCACTGGTGTGTTTTTGCATGTTCCGTGATTTTGACTCCCAGCTACGTTCCTGAACTCTTGACAGGGTGCCCCCATCGTGCTTTGCACAAAGGAGGAAATAACAGACCAGTGAAAGAGCCTCTTTTACACAACATGCCAGAGTGGATCAGGTGTTGCTTCCTGGCCTGTATAAAAGCTTCCAGGTCAAGGAAGTAGAGGTACTCTTCTCTTCTTGCTTTCTAAAGTTTGCCTCCACCTGACTTCTGTCCTCTTCTGTCCTTTCCTGCATCCCAGCAGGGGCTTTCTCTTAGCTGTGCTCCAGCCATCAACTGCCGAAGTAATCCAGCGGAAGGCACCGCTATTTAACATTTAAAAGCTTGTGCTCTTATAATTATTACTTTTAATCAGGCATTGATTTTTGAATGGGGTCAGCGTGGCTCAACCACTGCAAATCCATGCATATGGATCTGTCGACGCAAACTTCCGATATTCTCTCAACCCATTTAGAAAATTGGTATGAATTGATTCCCTGCCCCCCCCACTCCTGAAACCAATGCCTGGGAGCAGTTACTACCCTAAATGGATGCACTTGAACACCCCTCGACCAATTTCTTATTTGATAGGGCACAATGGAAAGCTTGAAATGCTGGCTGAACCCAAGCTTGAGACTGTAGCTTTGCTTTCCTGAGTTAAGAAGCAGGCGAACTTGGCCGCCAACAGCAGAATGATATATTTCTAAAAAGCAACAGCTCGGCACTCCATCATCCATCAGTAAACGTCGGATCCATTAAGCAACGTGGTTCTTAATAATATTTAAGTTGCACAAGTCCATTTGTTTCACTTAACATCTGGTTTCTGTTAGGCCAGCTTCCAGAGTCTGTCACACTTCCCTGTTATGACAGCATGTGTTTTGTGAACAGTAGATGCAATTTCCAGCAAGAGGCAATCTAATCCAGTTTACCCGTAGAAAGGTACTGTGTGTCCAGGAGAAACACTGGGTGGTTAATGCTCCGTAAAAGCCAGGCACTGGTGTATGTTAGAATCCCATTACGGCAGGCTTATGTAAGCAGCAGCGTGCAGCTGCGTGCAATTTTGATGTACCGTGCTGCAGTTAAAAGATATTGGATCATGGGGAGAAGTCTAAATCTTCCTAGGCGGGACCTAAGAGAAAGACTCCAGCTTTTCTGAACTGTTTGCACAATGCGTACACCCAATACAGAAGGGGAGAAATAGGGTGGGAAGTCCTAGGGTACAGATTTGAGCATGCAGACATTAGTAATTGGGACAGTAACCCACAGCTACGTGCCCTAAGAGAATTAACGTTATGATCCAAGAAATAAATTAAGTAATTAAAGGTTGCTGTGTTGTTCCTGCTGTTTTGAAGAATGTACAAAGAGCTTCCAGGATCAGACCAGTTGCCCATTTACTCCAGCATCTTGTTCTTACGGTGACCAACCAGATGCCTGTGGTTAACCAAACAGGACCCAAGCACAAGAGGACCCAGCAACTACCTCCAACTGCAAAAGCAGAGCACAGCATCCTAGCTAGTAGCCATTGATAGCCTTATCCCCTGCAAATTTGTCTAAATTGTTTGTTTATGGATGACTACAATTTAATGTATAATAATTTTTTTAAAAAAGGTATGTATATAAAAACAGTTAATAACAATTACATATATAAAAACACTTTTTAAAAATAGATAGATAGATCTAGCTAGATCTCAAAACTTTAAAACAGCTCCAGCACATGTATAAAATCAATTCAACTCCAATGCAGATACCAACTGGGATCATGATCTCCTTTTAGAAGTACAGTGGTACCTTGGGTTACATACGCTTCAGGTTACAGACTCCGCTAACCCAGAAATAGAATGGTACCTCGGGTTAAGAACTTTGCTTCAGGATGAGATCAGAAATCGTGCTCCGGTGGCATGGTGGCAGCAGGAGGCCCCATTAGCTAAAGTGGTGCTTCAGGTTAAGAACAGTTTCAGGTTAAGAACAGACTTCCGGAACGAATTAAGTACTTAACCTGAGGTACCACTGTACAATGGTACCTTGGTTCTCAAACTTAATCTACTGTTCGACACCTGAACCTGTTCAAAAACCAATGTGCGGCTTCTGATTGGCTGTAGGAGCTTCCTGCCCCCAAGCAGAAGCCGTGTCGGACGTTCCAAAAAATGTTCACAAACCGGAACACTTACTTCCGGGTTTGCGGCGTTCAGGAGCCGATTTGTTTGGAAGCCAAGCCGTTCGAGAACCAAGGTACCACTGTACTTGAGAACCCATTTCCAGGGGAGGCTGTCTGCTGCATTGCTACATGATTTGCTCCTTCTGGCCTTTCTCTGCTCTGGTCATATGGAGCAAGTAATTCTTCTGCATCTCAGCATGAAGTAAGACCGGATCGTTTAGTCATTCTGAATGCAATGATGCAGCAAAACAACCTGCTCTTTGAGGAAGTTCCCTGTTGTGCTTCTGCATGATTTGGTGCACATGGCTTCCCTTCTTCCAAAGTGCAGACGTGCCCAGAACCCTGAAGCATGCCAAAACAGAGTAGACTGGTCTCCCCTTGGGCTCCAGCAATTCTTGGTCTCCTTTTTGCACAGTCTAAGACTGGAAAAATGTCACTCCAATCTTATTTGAGAAAATGAGTGTGCCTCAGCGGAAGAGTGAGAAGCTCTGCTTGCATTAGGGGGAGAAGAACCATAGTTGCGGTCTTGGAAATTTTGGCAGAATTTGAGAATTTTCTTTCCATTTTCCAAGGCAATGCTTGTGGCTGCACATTATGACTGCTAAGACTCAACAGCTGTCGCCAGCTGGAAGGATCAGGCAGGCAGTGAGACAAACCTTTTGGAAATCCAGACATTGTCCTTGGCTGGGCAGAGGGAGGAACAGCAACATCAACTCATGAGTCATTCTCCTTCAACAAATGCCTAATCCCTCCCCAAAGCTTTCTTATTTCTCAGGGCCATTGCCCTGCTTGTCCACCAACCTTTGCTGTGTTTTCCCAAAGTGCTGCCTCCTACTGCCATTGCCAAAAGTACCAAATTACCTAGCACAATTCAGAGCCTGTAGCTAGAATTAAGTTAAAAACAAGGAGATTCATCATTTTTATAATGCTGGGGCATGATGATTTGAAGGTTAAGGATCCTTGACCATTTTGTTCAATCCACATTTTTAAATAGACTGACTTTATTTGCACTTCCTGGATGAATATGCAGATCGGGGGGGGGGGGGGAGAGAGAAAGAGAGAGAGAGATATAGAGGGTCCACATCCTTTCATTCTTCTTTTCCTTGAACAATTTCTTCTTCTTTTTTGTTAAATAAATTTTTATTATTTTTCACAATTTAATTCCACATTAACACCACTAAAAAGAACATTTTTACACCCCTCCCCAATTCCCCATTGTTGCCATATCTTTTCAAAATCTTTTCTTCTCCAGACTTCCCTCCATCCCCTCTTCTGATTCTTTATATAAACAAAATTCTCTTAGATTTCCATATCCATTTACCCAATTTTCTAATAATTACACATAGTTAATCAAAACTTACTAACGCTTCAAATCATTTACCATTATTTAACAGAGTTATCATTTAAGCATCTAGAATAGTTTCTAACCCAGCTGGTCATTAGAGGAACTTGTAAATAAAAACTGGTACCTGGGTATGCATATTTCCCAACCCATTTTCCTTTTGTGTAGTGTATTTTAAAGTGTAGGCCTGAGGGCAAGGACAGTCTTTCTTTCATTGATCTTTAAACTGCTCTGAAAGCTTCTTTTGACTGAAGAATGGGATAAAAATTCTTTTAATACGTAAATGAATAACCCGAAAGAGATACAGCTTAAGCAATTAAATATCAAACTTCCTTTTCTTCCCTCTGTGTGTGTGTGGACATGTGGAATCGCAGCATACACACCACCTTGTCCATATGAAATTAGAAATTAGAATTACTTTATAGTTAGTCGTGCTATTCCTCAGTAGGGGCTTGTTTACCCTGCCCAAATAGGATCTGCTTAAAAGCCAAAGCTACCACTCTGGTCCTAAATATGTGTACACAAGTCCAATTCACTTATTTTTGACATGAGCCCATGCAGACAGGTGTACTGTTGCAGCCTAAAATATTGATCTTGGTTTACATTCTCATCAACATGAGGTTTACATGATATTTATTTCAGCAGTCGAATCAAGAGGTCCCCTGTATTGTTGACCACAGTTACTTTGACACACTATTTTGGGTACTTGGTTTGATTATGTACTTAACACAGCTAATGTTTACCTGGTGGGATGGGATACAAGCCTAAATACATGCATCAATAAATTGAAGCTAATGATGCCTACTGTTTTATTAGCATCCCACCATACCTCCTAACCCAGGGGGGAAGGGGTATGTTTAGTCAATGCTTGCAGAAGAGCCTTTTCCAGAACATCTACCACAGGGGTAGGCAACCTAAGGCCCGGGGCCCAGATGCAGCCCAATTGCCTTCTCAATCCAGCCCGTGGACGGTCCAGGAATCAGCGTGTTTTTACATGAGTAGAATGTGTCCTTTTATTTAAAATGCATCTCTGGGTTGTTTGTGGGGCATAGGAATACGTTCATTCCCCCCCCCCCAAAAAATATATAGTCTGGCCCCCCACAAGGTCTGAGGGACGGTGGACCGGCCCATGGCTGGAAAAGGTTGCTGACCCCTGATTTACCACAACTGGGGAACCTTTCTGTATCTGCCACAGATCTCTTCCAGATTGCAGAGGATTCTTGGCTGAGCATAGGTTCAAATGATATGGCCTGATAGGCATTCTGGTTTAGGGGTGGAGGATAATTTTGTTTGGTCCTCATGTTAAAGTGAACTGGCCTCATTCACAGTTCCAAGACTTACACACAGATCAGAATGCAATTGCTAATTGGATTGTGCACTTCTCAGAATTTTGTGAGTTTCAGTTTTTTTAAAAAACTTTTTTTTGCAGGAAAAATGCACACAAAATACATACTTGGGGAGGGGGGTTCTTTAAAAAGCGTACAGAAATGTATGATTTGAGTGGAAATGCATACAAAATGTGTATTTAGGGGAAAGTGTGTATAAAATGTATACAATTTAAATGTGGATTTTGGTGCAATTTGAAAAATCCACAGAAAACGAGAGGCAAAACAGACTTATGACACAGAATGGAAATGGCCTGACCTTGCGGTCAACTCCTGTTAATTGAAAGCCTGACCCATCTGAAAGCCCCCTGCAAATATGCATTGCAGGAGTGCATGCTTTGGAAAGCTGTATTTCAGGAAAAAAGCTCTGCCTTTATTATCTTTGTGGGGCGCCTTGTAAAACAAGTTTTTCTAGACTTTGGCAAAATCAGTTAAAGTATGACAGCAATACAATAAAAATTCCACAGTGGATCCTAAAATCCCAACCCTGTATAAAAACCTGAATACAGAAAGACCAACGCCATAAAATAGCTACAGATTACAGGAATTTAAAAACAAGGCACCTACAGGAGCTCAAACCATTACAGTGGTACCTCGGGTTAAGTACTTAATTCATTCCGGAGGTCCGTTTTTAACCTGAAACTGTTCTTAACCTGAAGCACCACTTTAGCTAATGGGGCCTTCTGCTGCTGCCGCGCCGCCGGAGCACAATTTCTGTTCTCATCCTGAAGCAAAGTTATTAACCTGAAGCACTATTTCTGGGTTAGCGGAGTCTGTAACCTGAAGCGTATGTACCACTGTACTCGTCTTCTTATTGAGCAATCTCCTAACAAACTTCTGAGGAGCCCCAGGGTTTTTCAGAGCATGCTTTGGCACCTGCTTCTATAAGTTACCGTATTTTTTGCTCTATAGGACTCACTTTTTCCCTCCTAAAAAGTAAGCGGAAATGTGTGTGCATCTTATGGAGCGAATGCAGGCTGCGCAGCTATCACAGAAGCCAGAACAGCAAGAGGGATTGCTGCTTTCACTGCGCAGCGATCCCTCTTGCTGTTCTGGCTTTTGAGATTCAGAATATTTTTTTTCTTGTTTTCCTCCTCCAAAAACTAGGTGCGTCTTGTGGTCTGGTGCGTCTTATAGAGCGAAAAATACGGTAATTCTGCCTGGTATGAAGAAATACTGTCATGTTTTGCTCCAGAATAAAATACCAGTTGATTTCATTGGGTCACTCACTTCTAGTATGAAGAGAGTGGGTGGATTCATCTCTATCCACTCCTCCATGTTATTAATAGTTTTTATAAACATCTGTCAAGCATCTGTATCCACCCACTGTCTTCTATGCTAACAAGCTCCAAGGTGCTTTAGTGTTTCTTTGCAGGAAAGATGCTCCAATCCCTTGGCCGATATCTAGTGCATTCCTGGGCGTGTCCACCTAGGATTGTACCCACTGCATTTTCTGGAACTTTTTCTCAGCTTAAATGTGAATAACAACCTTCTTGCGTCTGGTGCCCTCCAGATTTTTTTGGCCCATCAGCTCCCATCAGCACACTCAAACTGGCTGGGTCTGATGGGAATTGTATTCCAAAATAGTTGGAGGGCAGCAGGTTTGTAGCTTTAGTTGCCCTTTCATCTGCCTTTCCCATCCAGCTCTGTGATCTCCTTTTTGGAGACGTGGTTCCCAAAACTGCACAGAGCATTTCCAACGTGGTTGTGGAGAACTGGATCCCAAAAATGTACAGTCATACCTTGGTTCTTGAACTTAATCCGTTCAGGAAGTCCGTTCAATTCCCGAAACCATTCGAAAACCAAGGCACGGCTTCCGATTGGCTGCAGGAGCTTCCTGTGCTCAAATGGAAGCCGCGTCAGATGTTTGGCTTCCGAAAAATGTTCGAAAACTGGTTTTCGATAGTTCGGGAGCCGAAACATATGAGTTCCAAGGCGTTTGGCAAACAAGGTACGACTGTAATGTATTTACACTCTAGCTAGAAGTGTATACTCGATTCTGACCAAACTAAGCCTCCAAGATCACAATATACATCAGGAGACTTAGTTTGGTCAGAACCCAACACATCCAGAGTTATCGCTAAACACATTACTTCTGCTAAATGAGCGACCATAGCTACTAGAGGGCTGTGAACATTTGTGTCCCAGGCTTTTTAGACTTGTCTACCTATGTTCTATCTGAAACCAAAGGGGCACATTGGTTGCCAAATGTGATTTTCTTTTTTTTAAAGCTCTCTGACCCGCTGCTGTGGTTAGGTTTGGCCAGCCGTGAGGTCTGTAAGTGAAGTGCCTGTCTGAACATGGGCTTTTGTTTTAAAACACCATTCCCTAGCCGGCTGTCACCTTTTGCTTGAGTCATGTCTGTAATTAGTGGTCTTAGGTTGTTTTTGCAGTTGAGGATGAAAAGCCATAATCTTAGAAAAGCCATAATCAGAGAAAACCAGTCTGTCCCGTCTTTTGCTGTGTGAGATGCTGTTGCGTGGCTATGGGCTATTCTTGCTCCATTTTACTCCCTGGTGGTCTAAATATATACATCAAATGGCAATCTCCACTGATGTGAGATGTCCCAAAATGGCAAGCCTCATAGTGCCAATTTTCCCTTTTCCATTGAGGGCATAGAATCATTTGAGAGAGTGTATCATAGAAAAAGATTTGCCAGAGACACGACTTTGGTGGCCCATGAAAGGTTTTTCTCCTTGGTGCTTTTTAATCGTGGGCTGCAGCCAATGCTAGTCCTATTCAGAGTAGACACATTGAAGTTAATGGACATGACTAATGGGTCTACTCGGAGTAGGTGGCCACGACCCCTTATTCTTTGCCTCCATGGCTAGAGACAAAAGTGTTAAGACAGATAATGGATTTTCTGTGTCGGGCTATGACTGGAAAGAAAAGGATCGAATGCCCACTCAGCCATGAAGCTGACTGGGTGACCTTGGGCCATTTTAATATCTCTCAGCCCAACCTGCCTCTCAGGGCTTTTGTGAAGATAAAATGGGAATGGAGGGGGGTGAACGTTATACACTGTGGTGGAATGTTTTCCATTTCGTAAGTTCATTAGCAACAATGAACACGCACCAATTGCAAGCACATAATGGGAAGCCTGGCAGTTCCAAGGCTTTTAGCTTTGTTTAGTAAATACAAGCAAAATAAACATGTGAAATTAGGTTACTCTAAGGCTGGGGGAAACAACGCAGTGCCTGCTTTGGCCTACAGCTCCTAGGATCCCCAGCAGGATGGCCAGTGGTAGAGGATGGTGGGAGTTGAAGTCCAAAACAGAAAAAAAACCTTCTATGTCCATTGCTCTAATTTGTATGGGATTTCCCCTCCTGTAAAATCCATATCAATAGAGATGACAGTGGGTTGATAGCTGGCTGTAGTATGAGATGCATACACTGTAGGCCTCTGCATCTGCCTGAACAAGTCCACTTTCAGCTTTCTAAATAATTATGATTTGCCTACTGCCCAAGTTTGCTTTGGTAATAAATAAGAATAAGAATAAGAATAAGAAGGCTGTGTCATCTGCAGGAACAATTGGGCAGACCTGGTAATGTTGCGAAAAGAGGAGCCTTCAGCCAGGGTGGGGATCCTTGGGCCTTAGGGGCAAATGCGGCCCTCCAGCCCTCTCTACCTGGCCCTCAGGACTCTCCCTAAGCCACATCCATCACCAGCCCTGTTCCATGCCTTCCTCAAGCATTTTTGCATGGCTGAAATGTGTTATTGAAGTGTGATAACGCCCCTTGCATGCCTGAATGGAGATACCTGTGTGTACCAGAATCTCTGGGTTTTGCATGGCTGGCATGTAGCCTAGTGTTCAGATGTAAGAGCCTCATCAGTTTCTCTACCCACTTTTGCCTCTGGTCCTTCCCATCACTTGTACGTGGCCCCCAGGAGGGAATGTGGCTCTTGGGATGGTGGAAAAGGTTCCCCATCCCTGTCCTAAGTCTGGCTAGACATCTTGTCAAGAGATCCACCTAAGGCTTACCGAGGTTCCTCTCCAGAAGTGGTTTTTGGAAACTGGGGGGTAGCCCTTGGAATATGTGGAGCACCTCAAATCATAGAAAGATTGCTTGTGATCTTTAAAGCTTTGGCCCTGAAGGATATCTTAGGGATAGCTATCTCCATTATGAACCACCCCACTTTTTTTATCTCCTCTTTAGAGGCTCTTCTGCCATATTCTGTCCCCTTGTTCATTTCTAATGCACTGGGGCTGGTGGGAGGGGCTGCACAAGCCAGGGCCTTTTCAGAGGTAGAACTCAAAACCAAAGAAGACTTGTTTGGCCTCCTTACTGATGGATTTTAGATGAGAAGTAGTTCTCTCTTTGCATTCAGTCTGCCCTTGTTCAGCTCTTGTTTTTATTGCTGTGGTGCTATTGTTCTTTTGTTTGTCCATCTTTTGTGTTTTGTGGGGGAATGCCATTGGCTGCTTTTTGTTAAATTGTTAAATTGTTTTGTAGGTTGTTGAGGGAAAGGTTGGAATATAAATATTGCGGGCGGGGGGTTATCTTTGCGTGCATTTTTGTACATAGGGGAGCATTAGGAATAACAAACACAACCACCACCTTTCACCTGATCCCTGCTCGGTTGTGTGGACCTTTGGTCTTCAGCTTGTGGAACAGGACCCACTACTGAGTTACAGCCTGATCTATGGTGACAGCAATACTACCACCATACAAATAAATGGTAAAAAAAAGAGAGAAGTGGGTCCCTATTTGCATGTCAGGATTCAAGGTGGTCCCAGGGTCTGGAAAAGGTGAAACTACGAGAGTAAGCCACTGATGTCCCTAGGTGTTATTGGACTACAACTCCATCATTCCCAGACAGCATAACCCAGTGGTCAGTGATGATGGGAATTGTAGTCTTCTTCCTCCCTACCTTCAAGGTAAGAGCTCCAGTTGTCCCACCTACAGGAATGTCTGTTCCCGTCCCTCTAATATGCACCATGACAGCAAGGGCTCCTTGCCACCACCCTGCTCCCTAATGCTCCTGGTCTCTGCATGTTCTGTTATAGCTACTTTGCGGCGAGTGGGAGCCTGGCTTTGCCTTTCATTCATTCCGACTTCCTCCAAAAGAATTCTTCACCGACGCCGGGAGACTGTTCCTCGAACACGTGGATGGTGGGAACTGGACCAGACTGCCTCTGTGGCTTTTTCTGCAGTTTGCGTTAGCAAGATTTTTCCTGTGAATTCCATCAAGCCAGAGTTCTGGCACGGAATGAAAAAGCTCAACCCTGCCAGGCTGTCTGACTCTGGGCTGAGAGGGAAACCTCCCCCACGAAATTCTGGTTTTGAAACAAATTGCTATTTAGGTTAGCACATCATTATACATATGCATTACATCTGATTACCACATAGAAACCCCTTGAAATTGTTTCCATTTTGTACTGTACTTGCAAGCTATTCCCCAATCCTGGCTATATTGTCCAAGGAGACAAGAAAGGGGAAACTTCTCAGAGACAGGAAGTACAGGGGGAGGAATGGCTGTTGGTGCTCCCTAGTGGGAGCAATGTGGGACGTGGGTGGCGCTGTGGGTAAAACCTCAGCACCTAGGACTTGCCGATTGTATAGTCGGCGGTTCGAATCCCTGCGGCGGGGTGCGCTCCCGTCGTTCGGTCCCAGCGCCTGCCAACCTAGCAGTTCGAAAGCACCCCCAGGTGCAAGTAGATAAATAGGAACCGCTTACCAGTGGGAAGGTAAACGGTGTTTCCGTGTGCTGCGCTGGCTCGCCAGATGCAGCTTGTCACGCTGGCCACGTGACCCGGAAGTGTCTCAGGACAGCGCTGGCTCCCGGCCTCTAGAGTGAGATGAGCGCACAACCCTAGAGTCTGGCAAGACTGGCCCGTACGGGCAGGGGTACCTTTACCTTTAGTGGGAGCAATAAGCTCCAGGAAGAGGGATTTTGTAGCAGTGTCCCACCTTCTGGTGTGAACTTAACTTGGGGAGACAGCAGCAGAAACAAGAGTATTGCTGACACCTATAAATACATGCTGGCATCTTGGGTGGGTAGAACTGACTGTCTCTGTTGCCGTTTGGATCTGCTAGTAGTTAATATAGTTTCCATATTTTAATTCAGGGGTAGCCCGCAGGACATGGGGTGGGAAACAGGGTGAAAGGGACTTGCACATGTCCCACGGATGCACATGGCGACCCAGAACAGAACCCCCATGTAAGTGAGAATTCCCCAGTATATGAAAGGAGGATCTGCCAGTTCCAGAATGGAGCTATCTCTTACTGATGTCACTTGAGCTCTAGGAATAAAGAAATGTGAATGAACAGATTCATTGGGGTAAAGACACAATATCAAGTGTGATTTGGGGCAGGTGGGTGGGGAGATAACATGAGTGTTTTAAGGGAAATCAAAATCAAGTGCACCTGGGTTGCTTGCTATATATCTTTCTGCAAAGGAGCTTCATTAACTCATGTATAGGGCCATTGCGACCCTTGAACAAAACGACTCCGGTGAGTGCATAGGTCTCCCTGCAAGGCCCTCCTTTTTGGATCAGATGTGCAACTGCAGCATCTTGCAACCTGGATGCTACATGTAGACATAGTCCAGTTAAAAGAGGGGGATGAAGTGCTTCTCATTGCAGTCGTTTATGCCCCAACCATCAACTGTTGCACGAAGGGAATGTGCTTCAGAGTGGATGAGGAAGGGAGCATCAGATGAGGGGGCTATCGAGGGAGAAAACATGCTGTCTCCAATGGAAAATGAAAAAGTCTGCGTTCCCCATCCTCATGTTGCAAGACAGCTACCCTGTTTTTAGCAGGAGTTGTTAATTTTCATTTGACAGATTAAAAAGGCTCCCAGAGCACCTGACCAAGAACAGTAATAAGATGGTCCCTGACCTCAGGCTTACAGTCACAAATACATGACATAAAGGGAAAAGGGTTTGGGAGCAGGGCCATCCCTACAATGAGGCAAAGTGAAGCAGCTGCCTCAGGTGGCAGATGTTGTGGTGCAGGCGGTGGCCAGAGCTATGAGTTCTATGTAGCACTCTACCTCCTGTGCTAGTGAAAATGGAAGATACAATGTGCAGTGGAAGATAAAGTCCTTTCATCAATATTGGAGTATAATTCAACTACTCGTCCTGTTGGCTTCTGTATGTGTCTTGGGAGAGGGCGCCATCTTGTCCTTTGCCTCAGGCAGCAAATTGTATTGAGCAGGCCCTGAATGGGAGAGAAAAGGGGGGAAAGCAGAGGTCTTATCATGACCAGCTGGGGCAGAAAAAATCAAGATGTGGGGAAGTCAACTGTTGTCTCTCAGTGGTCCTGATGGTCGTCTTGCTTCCCTTCCCTTCCTCTGCTGTAGCTTGATGAAAGGGTTGCTGCCAAGTTGATGGCAGGAGGAATTAACACACAAAGTTTGCTCTCTATTCAATGATTAAGAAGAGGACACTTGCGAGTTGCTATAAGGTATGCAAGTGGATTTTGTTTGAAATCTGCTCATTTTTTCAGAATGAATGAAAACATCCACTACTTTTGTTTAAAAAATGAACCGGATAGCTTATTGTATTTATGTATATTTTCCATGTACCGTGTTTCAATTTTATGGCATTTCCCCTGCAGCTAGTAATAGCTCCTTTGTTTTTTTGTTTTTTTTAAATAATTTTTATTAATTTTCCAATTTTAAAACAAAACAACAACAACATAAGAACATCAACAAATACAAACAAACACACAAATATACTTTCTTAACCTCATTTTCATAAACCTCCTTTCTCGGACTTCCCCATACCTCACCCTTTTTGCATCCTTATTTTACAGTTTTTCAGCAACCCTTTTTACCAATTAAATTTAAATTTATTATCTTTCTCAATTTCCCCTTAGATCATCAAACAGTTTCAGCTGTAATTCTGCATCTTCCTTCCCCTTGACATTTTAGCACTCCTCAATTTCGTAACAGTTCTTAAGATATACTTTAAACTTCTTCCAATCTTCCTCCACCGTCTCTTTCTCTTGGTCACGGATTCTGCCAGTCATTTCTGCCAGTCCCATAAAGTCAATCACTTTCGTCTGCCATTCTTCCAGTGTGGGTAATTCTTGTGTCTTCCAGTACTTTGCTAGAAGAATCCTTGCTGCTGTAGTAGCGTACATAAAAAAAGTTTTATCCTTCCTTGACACCAATTGGCCGACCATGCCCAAGAGAAATGCCTCCGGTTTCTTATGAAAAGTACATTTAAGTACCTTCTTAATTTCATTATAAATCATTTCCCAAAAGGCTTTAATCTTTGGGCAGGTCCACCAAAGATGAAAGAAGGTACCTTCAGTCTCATTACATTTCCAACATTTATTATTGGGCAGATGATAAATCTTCGCAAGCTTGACTGGGGTCATGTACCACCTGTAAATCATTTTCATAATATTTTCTCTTAGGGCATTACATGCCGTAAATTTAATACCGGTGGTCCATAACTGTTCCCAGTCAGCAAACATAATGTCATGACCTATGTCCTGTGCCCATTTAATCATAGCTGACTTAACTGTCTCATCTATTGTATTCCACCTCAGCAGCAGATTATACATTCTTGATAAATTCTTAGTATTGGGTTCTAACAATTCTGTTTCTAATTTCGATTTCTCCACCTGGAAGCCAATTTTCCTGTCTTGTTTAAAGGTCTCCATTATTTGATAATAATGGAGCCAGTCTCGTACCTTGGACTTTATTTTCTCAAAACTCTGTAATTTGAATTTGCCACTTTCTTGTTCTAAAATTTCAAAATATTTTGGCCATTTGGATTCCATATTTAGTTTCTTCACCTCCTTAGCCTCCATTGGTGATAACCACCTGGGAGTTTTATTTTCCAGCAAGTCCTTATATCGAATCCACACATTATATAATGCCTTCCTAACAATATGGTTTTTGAAACCCTTGTGAACTTTGACCTTGTCATACCATATATATGCATGCCAACCAAACCTATTGTCGAATCCTTCCAAGTCCAGAATGTCTGCATTCTCAAGAAGTAGCCAATCTTTCAACCAGCAGAAAGCTGCCGATTCATAGTACAGTCTTAAGTCCGGCAGGGCAAACCCCCCTCTTTCTTTTGCATCAGTAAGTATCTTAAATTTTATTCTGGGCTTTTTGCCCTGCCAGACAAATTTAGATATATCTTTCTGCCACTTCTTGAAACAATCTAGTTTATTCACAATTTGTAATGTCTGAAACAAAAATAACATTCTAGGCAATACATTCATTTTAATCGCTGCGATTCGGCCTAACAAGGAAAGCTTCAAGTTCGACCATATTTCTAGATCTTTCTTTACCTCTGTCCAACATTTGTCATAATTATCTTTAAATAAGTTCACATTCTTGGATGTCATGTTAATCCCCAAATATTTTACTTTCTTTGCCACCATTAACCCAGTTTCATTTTGAAAACTCTCTCTTTCAACATTTGTTAGATTTTTTCCCAAAACTTTAGTTTTTTGTTTGTTCAGCTTAAATCCTGCCACCTGACCAAAGACTTGAATTAACTCTAAGACTCTTTTTGTACTAGTGTCTGGCTCTTGTAAAGTCAATACTAAATCATCTGCAAATGCCTTCAATTTATAATGTTTGGCTCCGACCTGAACTCCTTTTACCAGCTGGTCCCCCCTGATCATATTCAACAAAACCTCCAGGACTGATATAAAAAGTAATGGGGATATTGGGCACCCCTGCCGTGTCCCTTTTTCTATAGAAAGTTCATCAGTAACCACATTATTTACAATTAACTTTGCCTTTTGTTCAGAATATATTGCACCTATACCATTTTCAAACCTTTGGCCTACCCCCATCCCATGGAGATTCTTCTTCATAAAGTTCCAAGAAATATTATCAAAGGCTTTCTCCGCGTCCACAAAAATTAAAACTGCCTTTGTGTTAATATTTACAGTCAGCAGTTCCATAATGTCAATTATGTTCCTTACATTATCTGATAAATATCTTCCTGGGAGAAAGCCTGCCTGATCCTTATGAATCTCCTCCACCAACACCTTCTTCAGTCTTTTTGCTAAAATGTCAGCAAATATTTTATAATCCACATTAAGTAACGATATAGGGCGATAGTTCTTGACCTGTTTTGTTTCAGTTTCAGTCTTTGGTATAAGTGTAATAAAAGCTTCTTTCCACGATTCAGGTGCCTTTTTCCGCTCTAATATTTCATTACAAACCTCCTTAAGCGGCTGTATTAACCATTCCTTCAATGCTTTATAGTATCTGGAGGTTAGTCCGTCTGGTCCTGGAGATTTCCCTAGTTGCATACTTTGAATGGCACCCTCTATTTCTTGATCTGTTATTTTCTCATTTAGAACCAACATACTTTGTTGCGAAATTTTTTGTAATCCATGTTTCTTAAGAAAGTCTTCTATATCTCCTTCGTTTTCCGGCCCTTGAGCATATAATCTCCTGAAATAGCTCTGGAAACAGTTGCTGATCTCATTTGGTTTAAAAATGTTCTTTCCATCCACCTCCAAGCTTGTGACTGTGTTCAATTTCTGTCTCTTCTTCAATTGCCATGCTAAAAGTTTCCCACATTTGTCCGCTGATTCATTTGCTTAATTTTCCATTCTATCTCCTGGTTCATCAGTTCCATATACTGCATCCGGTAAAACTTGATTTCTCTCAAAATCTCATGAGACTTTGGTTTAGACCTCAATTTCTTTTCTCCTTCTTTTATTTTTTCCAAAATCTTATCTTTCCTCTCATTTTGTTTCTTCCTCTTTAAAGAATTCTGTTGTATTAAGAAACCTCGCATCACGGCCTTGCTTGCATCCCAAATCACTCTTTTCTCAACATCTGTCCTCAGATTTATCTCAAAGTAGTCCTTCAAAGTTTTTTGGGCCTTTTTGTAAATCTCGACATCTCTAAACAGGGTGTCATTCATTCTCCATCTGAAGGAACCAGCTGTTGTTAATTTCATTTCCATCTTTACTGCGTTATGGTCGGAGCATGTCTTTGGGCAGATTTCCACTTTTTTTATCTTTGGAGCCATTCTACTAGTAGTCCAAATTTGATCTATTCTTGTCCATGTCATCTAAGCCTCAGAAAAGAATGTTCCCTCTCTCTCAAGAGGGTTTCTTATTCTCCAAATGTCGATCAGGTCCATATTTTCGGTCATTTCAAAGAAAGTCTTAGGTAGTCTCCCATCTTTAGAAACCACCTGTCTTTGTGCTTTGTCCATATTTGTAGAAACCACGCCATTCATATCTCCTAATAAGATCACCTTATAAT
Source organism: Podarcis cretensis (assembly GCF_951804945.1). Lineage (NCBI taxonomy): Eukaryota > Metazoa > Chordata > Lepidosauria > Squamata > Lacertidae > Podarcis > Podarcis cretensis. The sequence goes on along the minus strand of NC_137185.1, from coordinate 31,980,743 downwards.
CCAGATAATCCATTAATGTCTCATGCAATTTCTTATAAAATTCTGCCTTCCCTTCATTTGGTGCATAAATGCCAACTATCAAAAATTTTTCTCCTTGGATTTGTATCTCAATTGCCAAAATTCTTCCATGCTCATCTTTAAAAATCAATTTTGGGGCCAATTTCTCCTTTGCATAGATCACCACTCCTCTTTTCTTAACTTTATCTGATGAAATAAATTCCTGTCCTAATCTTTTATTTATAAGCAATCTTCTATGTGCCCTTGTCACATGGGTTTCTTGTAAACAAATTAAGTCCAATTGTTCTCTTTTCAAAATGTGGAAAACCTCACGTCTTTTTCTGGGAAGGTTCAGTCCATTACAATTCCAGGTTAAAAATTGCAGAGACATAATTAATTAATTACCTCCAGTTGCTCCCTGCAACTGTTCTTCTTCCGTTGGTGACTTAAGTCCAAATGTCAGGTTTCCAAGATCTGTTTCAGAAGTCGATTCCAACACTCCTTTCACTAGGTGCTCCTCGTTTCTATCCAGGAATTGTTCTTTATCTTGCACTGTTTTTATTTTGACTTTCTTTCCTTTGAAGTTAAAAGACAGGCCTTGTGGAAATTCCCACCTAAAAGGTATGTTATTCTTCTTCAGCAGGTCAACCAGATTCTTATAGAAGGTTCTTACCTCCAGAATGTATTTTGGGATGTCCTTGTAAATTTGCACCGAAGCGTTTCCGATCTGAAGAGTTCTCTGGTAATGCAAGTTTAATATTTTATCTCTTTCCTCTTTGGATCTCAAAGTTATCAGACAATCCCTTGGAATCTTCCTGCCTTGCCTTCTACCCAATCTGAAGGCAGTTGTTATCTTAAATTCATCTTCCTCTGACTTTACCTGCCAAAATTCTGAAAATTCTTTGGTGAGAAAGTCCACAAGGTTGTCCCCCTCACTTTCGGGAACCAATCTAAGTCTCAGATTCTTCTCCTTCCTCTGCATCTCCCACAAAGACAAGGCAGCCTCATGTTGGTCAAGCTTCCTACAAACTGGTATTAAACTTTCCTGTGTGGTTTCTGCAGTAAATTTGGCTTCCGCAATTTTTCGGATTGTGGCGTTTTCTTGAACCAATTTATTTATGGTTTCTGTATTAGACGTAATGCTCTTAGTATTTAAGTCTAATTTTGTTGTAAGTTCTGTCAGTTGTTTGGTATTTTCCGTGCTCTGTCTTGTTAAGTTTTCTAAAGATTCATTTATTTTAAGTAGTGCTTGTGTCACTGAATCCATGAATACGTTTATTCCTTTCTCCTGTCCAGCTGCGCCTGTTTGCAATAAGGCTGATATTGAGCCCCTTTTCTTTTGTGCAGCTTTAGCTTTAGATCTTGTTGCTATCTCTTCTGCGGAGCCACTCTTATCCCAAGGTCGTTCCCACAGGAACAGCTCTTAAGTGGAAAAATCCAGTGACTTACTTTTTCACAGTCTATATTACAACTGATACCTTTCAACCCTCTAGAGGGAGCAATTCAATGTATCCAATAGGCAGTAGAAACAAAGGAACAAAAAGCCCTCAGAGGGAAAAAGATTTTAACAACAATCTTTCAATCTTCTAATTGCAACAAGTCCCAAAAGTTGTATCCAATAAAGTCCAGTAAAGTCTGCGCTTTGCAGCAGGTCTTATCTGACAGTCCCCTGTCAAAGTGCTTCACCCCAGCAGTCTGTTCCCAAAGTCAGAGACAGCAGAGATTTCTTAATTAAATTTTCTCTCATGCAGGTAAACCAAATTCCCTTTTCTTCCCCCCCCCCCGCTCCTGCTTGCTGAGGGGGGGGGGAAATTAAAGTTCAATGTCAAAGTTAAGCAGTTCAAAAAGTTCAAAGTTACTTTTCCTTCAATTGCAGCTTTCCAATTCCGTTGCTTTAAAAATCATGCAGTCCGGGGGAGGCAGACTTCCTTTATTTACCGTCCCCCAATTTCGGCCAAATTTCAAATACTTTTGTAATCCCAGTAAGGTTTCCAATCCTACTTACGGGTATTTCGATTTCAGACCAAATTTCAGGAAGGAATCGGCGCTCTCCGCTAATGGCGACGCGGCTTCACTCCACGGGCTGGGTAACGACTCTCAGCACCGCACGCACCCCGATGCCACTCCGGAGCCTTTAAAAAGGCTCCTTAACAGTAAAGGGGGGCGCAAATGGTGCCCACCGAGTCTCCTTGTTCACAGGCTTCCGCGCCTGTGATTTTAGGGGTCCCCGCTTCGCCGTAGCGGTCAGACCCGAACTCACGGAGTAGTCCTCCTCCGGAGATCGAAGGGAGGACCGCCATTAAGCGCTGGCGCCGACCGGAAGTCCTCCTTTGGAGCCACAGTCATCTGTGGATCATCTCCAGCTTAGAAGAGCTCAACAAGCTTTTTTACCTCAACCCTCTTGTTATTTCTTTATTGGTTGAATGCTTTAGTTGGTTTACACTTCCTGAAGTCAGAACAATCAGACTCAGGAGGTAAAAGCCTACATCCCCTTTCCAGCAAAAGTACTTGCCAAGAATTTTAATCTAAAGTTAAACGAGCCTTGATTTTTTACATTGCCTACTGTAAACTCGCTACAAACACTCTCCACATGTTCTGGGAGCATTCATCCAATTGCTGCAGCTGCGGTTCCTGAGACTTTCCCGTACCTACATTAATCTTGGAGTGGTCCCTTAAATGACCTTGATTTTTCTCTTTGATGCATTTACCAAGAGTGGATATGAAGAGAGCATGCGTCTGATAATCACACCGCATGGACGCATCCTTCAGAATCCTGGTTAACTGCACTTTTAACCAAAGAAGCTTTAAAAATGCTTCATTTGGCATGGCTGCAAGGAGAAAAATCAGAAGCTTTCAGACCGATTGAGTGATCCCGTCATGCCCAGCACTGAGAAGCCAGCAGGATAACCCACCCCTAGCAATGTTAATCCTACTAAGAGTAGACCCACTGAAAAAAATGGACGTAGCTAACTTGGTTCCATTAATTCCAGTGAATCTAGTTGGATACAACTTAGTTGGAAAGAGCAAGGCCAGCAAACACTAACTCAAGCAGAAACACAACAGGCAGCCTCCTCTCTCTTTGTGTATTGTTTTATTTCTTGTGGCACAGTACTCTTCCCCAGCACTCCATTTTCTAGTTATTTCTGAATGGATTTGCAGCTTCGTAAACAATGGGAAATAAGGAAGAAGCGAGACAAAGGGTTCGCTGGCAGGAGGATTTGTGATCTTGGCTAGTATCTCTTCCCTCTTCTGGATGATTCTTCAGCTGAAGTCTTTGAGAACTGAACCTAAAGCACACTGCCTAAGCTTGGAACTTGATTCCAAAGGATTAATGGCTTTTGTGCTGGTACAGGTGAACAGTTTCCAAATACTCTGCCGATTATTATCTCTCTGGGTGATAAATTATGCCTGAAGTACAACCAAGCCTTTAGATACAAGAGCTGATAAGCTGCTTATAAGCGTGGGAACAGACAATCGGCTTATAACTTTTACATGCATTTGAGCATACGTGTAACAGCACAGAGATAATGGATGGCAAGGAGACAGAAATTCTACTCACTTGCCTTTCCATCAGGTGGAGCTCCAATCTGCTATCAGAAATTTTCTTGGAGGGCAGGTGCAGCTTTGCAAGTAATAATAATAATAATTTAAAAATTTATTTATATCCCGCCCTCCCCAGCCGAAGCCGGGCTCAGGGCGGCTAACAACACTAAAATAGTGCAACATTCTAAAAACATTATAAAAATTAATTAAAATCAAAATTGATGGCAACCAATCTGTAAAGATTGCCAAAGGAGGGAGTCAGGCTGCGCCCTGACCAAAGGCCTGGTGGAACAGCTCTGTCTTGCAGGCCCTGCGGAAAGATGTGAAATCCTGCAGGGCCCTTGTCTCTTGTGACAGAGCGTTCCACCAGGTTGGAGCCGCAGCTGAAAAAGCCCTGGCTCTAGTTGAGGCCAGCCTAACCTCTCTGTGGCCTGGGACCTTCAATATGTTTTTATTTGAAGACCGTAAGTTCCTCTGTGGGGCATACCAGGAGAGGTGGTCCCGTAGGTATGAGGGTCCTAGGCTGTATAGGGCTTTGAAGGTTAAAACCAGCACCTTAAACCCGATCCTGTACTCCACCGGGAGCCAGTGCAGCTGGTATAGCACCAGATGAATGTGATCTCGCAGCGAGGACCCCGTAAGGAGTCTCGCCGTGGCATTCTGCACCCGCTGGAGTTTCTGGGTCAGTCTCAAGGGCAGCCCCACGTAGAGCGAGTTACAATAATCCAGTCTGGAGGTGACCGTCGCGTGGATCACAGTGGCTAGGTCAGGGCGAGAGAGGCAAGGAGCCAACTGCTTAGCTTGGCGGAGATAAAAAAATGTCGCCTTTGTTATAGCTGCAATCTGCGCCTCCATGGAGAGGGAGGTATCGAAGATTACACCCAAACTCTTAACGGACGTTAACTGACGTTAAGTGAGCCTTAACTGGCAAGGGTAGAATATTGGGGAAAGGTCTATTTCACATCCATCACTGACGTTCCCCTTTTGGACCTGGAGCATTTGTTATTTCTTTGCAATCACTCCCTGGTTACTTTCTTGGCAAAAGCAAGGGGAAGTTCTGTTCTGGTATAAGAAACAGAGTTCTAGATCGTACCAAGGACCCATCTTTTCCAGCACCCATTTTCTCACAGTGGCAAACCAGAGACCTCCAGAAAGCCCACAGAGCACGAAAGCAACAGCCCTTCCCTTCTGTTGTGCCACCGCTGGCAAGTAGTATTCAGTGATATACTGCCACTAAACCTGGAGGGTCTATCTAGCCATCATGATTAATAGCCATTGAAATACTTCTCTTCCTCCATGAGTTTGTCTGATTCCCTTTGAAAGTCATCTAAGCCAGTGGACAATCACCACATCTTACGATACTGCATTCTATAAGTTCATGCTGTACTCTGCGTCTCCTTGGGATCCTGTTGACTTTTTCCAATTGCAATCCTTTCTCTGCTTCTAACACTAATGGTATTAGCGGTAGCATTTTTGCTCATAGGCAAGAGATTGCTTGGCGTGGCTTCTCTGCACTGTTTTGATATGGGGCTGTTTGTTTTGTTTTTGCTATTAGCTGAATCTGTGTCTTGAGTGTGCTTTCCATGGCTTCTGTTTTAATCTGAACCCGACGGTGTGTAGCTGTGGAAATTAAAATGTCTTGTGATTTATCCAGGGTTGACTTGAGTGAGTTTGATGGTTTCATAAACTGAGAATATTAGCTGTGTTTCATTAAGCACAAAACAACCTCTTGGCATCTATTAAATCATGCTGCATGTTTCTTACGGTGCAGAGGTTGGAGCAAATGAGAGTGGAAAAGGCAGGGTGCTAAATCCCATGCCATTAACAAGTAATTAGATATAACAGTATGAGAGGGGAGGTGTATACGGACTCCTAGGCGCCTCAGCTTTTCTTCATGTAGGCTCAAGATCCTGGTCTTCATTGATGGAAGGCAAAGTTTGAAAATGGGTTAAAGACTTAAACTTGGAGGGCTCTGTTGGCATATTAGGTGAGCAGGACAGCTCTCTCTTTCCACACAGTCCATAGGAAGAAAATGGGAAGACATCTTATTCGGAGTCAAAGCATTTGTTCACCTAGCTCAGGACTGCATACACTGACAGGCAGCCTCTCTCCAGGGTTTCAGACAGCAGTTCCTCCTAGTCCTGTATGAAGATGCTGTGGATTGAACCTGGCACATTCTGCATATAAAACAGATGCTGTATTGCAGAGCTATGGCCCTTTCCCATCCCTCAAGTGAATTTCTCCTGCTTTAGCATTTCCCACTGCATTGCTCTGTTCTTCCCTTCCCTTCCTTTGTTGCCAAGACACATTCCAAATTGGCTTAGAATTATACAGCCGCTTTGCTTAACCTCAGCAAGTCTCTGTCTGAACAGAGCCAGTACAAGAGACCGCCTGGCATTATCAGGTGTGCTGCTCTGGTTTCTGTAGAAGAAAGGTGAATATAAATTTATTTATTTTTTTCAATTTAAAATGTTTCTGACCCACCATTCATCTTTGCAAATACTTGGGCAGGGCACAATACATAACATATAAACAAAACATTCATTAATATTACAAAATAAATAAATAAATATCAAGCCCCACACCAGAATAAATGGGATGAACCAAAGAGAAAAAAGCACTCAGCTGCACTTCCTGGGCCCTGAAATGTCCAGATTATTTTGCAGACTGTAGCAAATACTTTCAGGCTCCTCTGGCACATTTGCTGTTTTGCAATTTTGGGAAATTGGGAGGGTCACTCACCCAGGGGTTTGCTCCCCCTTCTATTTCAGCCTAGCTAATTAGCAGCAGCTATGATGAAGGGTGCTGGCATTTGCCCTGACCCTCTCTTTTTGCCAGTAGAGCCTGCCAGTTTCCTACGGGGGATTTTCAGTATCTGGACTGGTAGCAAGCAGCCTCCAGTCATGATAGTTCATTTTTTTGCTCTAGCAATCCTCAGGGATACTCAGAAATACGTTCATTAGCAACAAGCTTGGTCTACAGGTTAACTGAGAGCTAGAGATGAAATGAATGCATTTCTGCATTGAAATGGAAACAGTTATGGGGCTTCCATGTTCCCAGTGCTATCATGACCTGCAAGCAGCAGCTGAATGAGCATTCCAGTGTATGCAAAAAGGCACATTCTTTGTGGTTTATTAGTGTAGCAAACGGAATCGGATGTGTAAGAATAGTCACCCAAGTGACTCTGGTCAAAAGCGTTGGCAGCTGGTTCCGCGCAATGAAGGAACATGTGCAGAGACGGAAAGCAGAAATGGGACAAAGAGGAAGGATTGCAAGAAACTGTGATACCGGAAAGGAAAGAATCGACAATTTTTTTTTAACATGCTACATTTCTGAAGGTATTACATCCATTTTCCGGCTTAAAAAGGCTAAAGCAGTCTTAGGCTGCATTAACAGGAGAATAGTGTCCATATCATAAGAAGTATGTACAGTATGTATTGCATTTTTATCCCACCATTTTCTCCAAGAGCTCAAGGTGGTGGTCATGGTTTTCCCCTTCCTCATTTAACCCCCACAACAACCCTGTGAGGTAGGTTAGACAGAGAGACAGCAACTGGCCCAAGGTCACCCAGTGAACTTCATTGGTGAGTGGGGATTTGAATCCTGGTCTCCCAAGTCCTAGTCCGACACCCAAACCATTTCACTGCACTAGCTCTCAGTCTCATAGTAATAGTACTGCTCTACTCAGCATGTACTCTACCCATGTCTGCAGTCCTGGGTCCAGTTCTGGATGCCACATTTTAAGGAAAATATTGTTGAATTGTGTCCAGAGGAGGGTGACCAGGGTGATGAGAGCTCTGGAAGACAAGTCCTTATGAGGAAAGGATGAAAAAGTTGGGTGTGTTTAGAACAGCAATGGGGACTCTCCATAGGAATTCTGATTTGGTCTACAAAGCCATTTCCACTGTGCCCATCTATACTTGATGTCTTACGTGAGGTCAAGTGTAAAGGTGCTGCTATGAGGAAATAAACAGGAGCCTTAAAATGCTCTCCAGATTGTTTCTTGGCAAGCAAGGCAGACCAACTCAGGAACTGCCAAGCACAGCTGATTCCTGCAACTGAATCTTCCTTTGCAGCCCGGTTTAAGTTCAGAGGAATGAAGGAAAGGAATTGGGATCATACTGTAACCAATTATTTCATTTGGAGTTGGGTCACTTGGCACCATGGGCACAGGGTTGGGGGTGGGAGAGATGAAATTCAGAGGGAGGCATAATACCAGCATTCAGGTATTTGAAGGGGCGTCATGCAAAAGATGGAGAAGATTTGTTCTCTTTTGCTGAGAGGCCAGGACTAGAACCAACAGGTGGGAACTGCAGGGAAGCAGATTTCAGCTAAAAATCAGGAGATACTTTCCTAGCAATGCAAACTGTTTTGACAGTGGAGCAGACTGGCTCAGGAAGAGGTGGGCTTTCAGGCGCTGGAGGTATTTAAAGAAAAACTGGCCAGGCCTCTTGTCAGGGAAGCTGTAGTTGCTTTCTGCACTAAAGCTTTATTTGTATATTCATGTAATCAAAAAATTATACACCGCTTGATTGAAAAACCATAACAGCAATTCAAAGCAGTTTACCAAAAAGAAAAAAAGATCCCAAGCAGGTGGTTGGGTAGATCAGGGTTTCCCAAACTTGGGCCTCCAGCTATTTTTGGATTACAGCTCCCATCATCCCTAGCTTGCAGGACTAGTGGTCAGGGATGATGGGAATTGTAGTCCAAAAACAGTTGGAGACCCAGGTTTGGGAAACCCTGGATTAGATGATCCCTGAAGGTACTTACCGGTTCTGTGATTTTATGGCTAAGGCTTCCACTGTAATTATGAGGACCACCTTGGCAACTACCTTGGGTAGCCAGGCCCAGTCAGGTTTCCTAATCAATGACACAGTTAAAACCACCCAGCCTTACAGATCTGTAGCATGGACAAAAGAAAGGGTTTTGCCAGATGCCTCACAGCCCATGTGGAAGACGCCAGTTTTTTCCTCACTGCTGAGCTGTCTTCCTAGAAATGTTAAACTTCGGCATGACTTCTCACAAATTTCTACTGAAAAATTCTTTCACCATTTCCTTCCTGCCATCTGCATCATCATTCTTGCTGAGCTGTCAGAAAGTTTAAAAGGTTATCAACAGATTTTTGCTTATTGGATAAATGCTTGTAATTAACAAGCAAGATCTAATATTGTTCCATACTTAACCCTGAACCTGAGGTTGAAAAACAAGCACCCCATCTGTCATCCATCAATCAAGAATCTCAATGTTAAGCAAGATACGTTTCACATATTGAGAGGCAACAAAGAGTTCTGTATTGAGGAAACAAAGGATACCATACTGAAGCCGTGTGGAGCATCTTAATAAGTTACTAAACCTCCTCTAACAGTGTTATGAATTGGAAGGTGTTGAACAGTATGGCAAATTCTGCATCTCCTTTCCTGAAGGCAGAAGTGGCTTCGCGCATCTGGGCTCTCACAGCAACCCAGCTGTGGGGACCACCATGGGGCTGTGTTGATTTGTTCTATAGTATGTATGTGGCAATAGTTTGCTCCCCCTCCCCACGAGTAAAAAGAGGACATGTCCAATCTGCTGCTGTGACTTCAGACAGCTTGCTTCTAGTGCACCTGGGTTGGATTTCCACCAAAAGAACGTGACCGCATGAATCAAGTCCAGGACAAACAAACAAAAGCGAAGCCTTTGCCAATCCAGGCTGGACATCTGCTTGATGTGTCCATTTCCATGTACTCTTGTGCCATTAGGGATTTGAGTTGGGCTTTATTTGGACCAACTGTTTTCTCTGAGGGCTGGGTTGTATACATTTTTATCCATCTTATGTCTGAGAGCCTCTCCCTTGGAAGTGGTCCTGTCCAGTATGTCCATAATTTGTTGTTGTTCAGCTTTGCTCATTGGAAATATAAGAGTCAAACAAATATTCTCCCCAGTTTGTCCCTTCCCACCCATCTTTCGCTGGGAACATCTATGCAAACCTTTCTAGCAAACTAGCATTTTTTTGGCTTCTAGGGTGAAGGCAACCTTCCTTTTTCTTCTTTGAATATCACATAGTTCTTGTGATGAGCACAGCTGAATTGTCATGGGCAGCCAGTTCTTGAAAGTCTTGTGCAAGTTTCCCAACAGGTCTATAGCTGGAAGGTGCCTTTGTTCCTAGGTATGCATATTGCTGATTTTTCCTTTTGCTAGCGTTACTATCTCTGGTCTACCCCAGCTCCACCTTCTGAGATATGCTCTCCAGGAATCACCCTAAAACAGTACTCACCAAACCCAACAAGCCCAGAAGGGATACCTTGATTAACAGGATCAATGGTGTAGAGCAGCCTTTCTCAACCGGGTGGCTTCCAGATGTTCTTGGACCACAAGCTCCTTGCCATGTTCTGGTGGGGCTGATGAGACTTGCAGTCCAAAACATCTGGAGGAAACCAGGGTGGGGAAGTCTGGTGTAATGTATTAGGCTGCCCAGCCTCTTAACAGACAAGGTAATAACAGAATGTTGTCCGTTTTCCAGCTCCTGGATTGCGAGCCAGATTCATCTTTCAGGGTGGGAGCTCAAACCTGATGGGTGTAGCAGAGTGTATGCAAGCAAAGTTTGATAGGTGCTGGTTTGGGGGCTTCATGGTGCTGTTGTTGCTTTGGAAATTGACACCACTTAACTCTGTGCTTGTTTCTGTGCCCTTGTAATACCTGCTCAGTAAACTGATTACCGGTACTTAAAAGCGATTGCTATCTCCTTGAGAAGAAACTTTGTAAAGCAGGGGTGGGAAACCTTTTTGTCCAGGTGGGCCAGATCTTTACCTCTCCCCACCCCAAAGGTCAACTTTGAGAGGAGAGCAGGGCCGCTCACCTATCAATTATATGATGCCAGGAGGTTCACAGGTGGGTGTTCTGTCAAAGCTTGCTCACGGGGTGGGGAGAAGATAGCGATGGTGCAGGATTCAACTCCCCATGCACGGGGAGCCCAGTCCTACCTTTTGCAGAGCACAAGTGATCCAACTGTGCCTCTACCTACCCCACATCTGATGTCTCATATGGTGCCAAGAGTGGGGCAGGTGGGCATGGTTTGTGGCCAGATGAGAAGACCTTGTGGGCCAAATTTGGCTTATGGGCTGGAGGTTCGCCACCCCTGCTGTGAAGGCTCCCTGGGGCATCATTTGGCTGTGGCTGATCTCTCTGAACTTCCTCCCATTGACCAGAACTGAATGGTAAGACATCTTTCAGGTTTCACATCCCATTATGCCCTCCTATGCTATCCAAAAACCAATTTGTGGTTTTTACACCTGTAATTTATTGCTTAACTTTATGGCGTATTCTGTCATTTGATAGGACTTTTGAACTTGTGGCCTGATGGGAAGCAGGATTAGGTGGCAACCACACCATTACCTTTTAAGACACCATGCAGAAATTGATCAAGAACACAGAAGGAAGAATGTAGACTACTCTTCTTTGATAGAAATCTTGTCTTTACAATTTCAGAGATAAAAACCACTGTGGTTTACCCAGCAACGGAGAAACATCTTCAGAAATATTTGCGTCAGGAACTGTGTCTCATCCAGGAGACTGGGGAGGATTACAAAAAAATTACTCTGCCTTTTATCGAGTCGCAGAGCTTCAGTATTCAGGTATGGAATGTAACCACTCATTATAAATCTTTCTCAGTACGGTCCTTATTTGTGATCCAAGCAGATGAAAAAGTGGGTACGCCCAAGACCTTGGGGGAAAACCCAGTGAAATCATGGATTTTTCCTACCTTGACACCCCACACTTTTCACACACACAGCCCAAAGTTCTACCACAAGCTATTTATGAATCTCCCCTCAATTTCAGAAAAGATGGGACAGGATGAGGGAGAGCTCTTGTTCAGAAGCAGAAGCCTAAACATCACTTGGGTGAGACTTTAATGAACTGTTTTTAGGGATATCTCACTGAGTTCAGCAAGCAGACTTTGTCTGACTCAGGCTTTTCAGACAGGCTTTTGTGACTCAGGCTTTTAGAGGAATAATTATGAGTACTTAACGAGATTTAGCAGTTGGTTTGGCTTTTTTCTTTTTCTAATGGATGTAATTTCATCCGGCTTCTGGCAATATTCAGTATTCAGTAGGTTTTGTTTTGTTTCCTTATATATTTTCCCACTTGGATATGACTTCTGTGACCTCTGCATTGAGCAAGAGACCATGGGTAGATATTTAGTGCACAAAAATTGTGATTTTTCGCGAAGTCTGTATCATTATTTTTTAGTGCCATAAAAATATTTTGTTTATGCTTTTTATAGCCTGCCTTTTCTCCAAGATCACCCAGTGAGTGGGGATTAGAATTCTGGTCTCCCAGGTCCTAGACCAACACCCTGAATACTACACAACACTGGCTCACACATGGCTAAATAGTCAGGTCTCTGCCTTTAGGAGCTAACAGTTGCAATAAGTGGGAATCGGGAGAGTGTTTAGGGGAAGGAAGAGGAGAGGGATAAGAGAAGATGAACGTGGGCTGAATATGAGCAATGCAATCCATTCTGATTTGGCTGAGAGCTAAGAACTTTAGGGAGAGGTGGGGCTTGAGCTGGGGTGGAAGAAGGGAGAACGAGAAAGTAAGACAGGGACACCAACAGCAAATATCCCACTTGTCTGTAGTGGTAGCAGTCGGCAGAGGGGCAGCACTTCCTTGACCTCCTATCACTTGCATCACTGTGGTTTATCAGGAAGGGGATGGGCAAGGAGGAGGAGAGATCAGGAGCATTGGATTGGCTCTGCTTGTGCATTTGCACCTCATTGCTGTCTTCCTCCTGATAACCTGCAGCAAGGTCAACACAGCACCACTGACAGCTACTGGGCAGGGGAGAAAGCGCGGCCCACTCTGGTGGCTCCTCCTGTCTCAGAACTGTGTCTCTCATTGGTTGTTCCACCTGTTCATATACCCATCCTCCGAGTGTGGATCCTTGCAAAGCCAAGATGTCGCCATCTGAACCCAAGAGGGAGGTATCAGCATGTGCAAGGGGGTGTGTGTGTGCAACCGCAGTCAGGTGAGCATGTTCAAGGACCACAGAATGCTGGCTGACAGTTAGGGAGGGGAAACAGAAAGCCCTTGGGAATAGGGGCTGAGATGGAGTATCCTAGAAGGGAGCGTAGCTGGCTGGCTGTAACTGCACAAAACCACCCTGCAACAATGTTTTTGTAGATCCCCGTTCGTTACAACAGTCATTAACGTCACATAAGCTGGTACCTGAATTCACTTTTTAATTTTATTTCTCCTTTTGTTGTTCTTTCTGCAACAAGTTTCTTAGATTGTAAAGATTTGTGGGTTGTTGTTTTTTCCCAGGACAGGGCAGGGTGAGGGATTTTTGGGGAAGTTGTGGGTGGGATCAGTTAGCGCCTCCATACATTAATAAGTTTTCTTCCCTTTCTCCTTAAAGACTAAAAGGATGCAAACATTTGAGTGTTATAGGAATAAGAAGGTGGCTCTTATGGGAGAGGCACTTGCTGATTGCGCCAGGGGGAGCATAATTGTTTCAGAAATGCCACACCAATTTGGCGCATGATTAATTAATTAGTTATTATTTGTACAGAGTTTTGATGAAGAAAGCCACATCTACGGCTAATTATAAGTGGGTTCTTTGATCTGTCCAGACTCCTAGCCCCTGTTCCATTGTGATTTTTGCTGGCTACTGCTGCCTCCCCAATCTTCCACCGCTTTGTAATTCTAGCCCTACAAGTATCTTCTAAAGACCTTTGCAGAAAAATCTTTATAATAATAAATGTGCAATTATTGTTTGTTTAATTCAGAGGATCTAGATTCCCCCCCCCCCCCTTCTGACCTACTCTCATAGAGATGCTACATTTTCTTGCACACAAACTTAAGTATTTTATTGCTAGGAAAATGTGGAGAGGGACAAAAAACATATTTCCCTTTCTCTCGCTTACATGCTCCCCATGGCTAAATGCAGCGTCATTGTTGTGATATGCTTCTAATTATTTACTGCTGCAAAAGTCTGTAATGGAGTTGGTTTCACAGTCGCCAAATATGCTCTCAAACATTGCTTTCCTTATTATTTTTGTTGGGATTTTTTTGCAACTATACTTGTTGCAATTCTTACAGTGTTTACTGAGGCTAATTCACAGCAGGAAACAGCCTCCCACAGAGAGATGGGCGAGTGCTGACACTGGAAGTGACATCAGGCTGCTCAGACATTGGGCTCTGTGCACCCCCCGTTCAAGGCCTGTTCCTCACATTTCTGTTTCAAGTCCCAGGAATGGAGCAGCCTCCGTGTGTGTTTCTCATTAGGGGACAGATGCAAAAACAGTTCACATACTACAAGTTTAGTTTGGGTGGCCGGTGGTTCGTCGCCAAAAACAGGGCGAAAGAGGGCACAGATGTGCGTAAAATTTGCCTGTCCTAATTTATATGTAGATATGAAGTTCAGAAATGATTACTTTCCTTTAAATATGCAGGTAGGTAAGCAATAGCTTTTATTTGTTTAGCTATAAGCCATGACAACAGAAAGCAAAAAATATATAATGTGTTTTTGAGCTACAAATTTAGCTCTTACTTCCTGTCTAAGAGGGCAAGTAAAGAAACATGCAAAGTATCTTAGTTTTCATTATCAGGCAGAAAGAGAAAAAAAGCACTAGGTGTAACGGAGCTCTTCTTGCAAATAAAGTAAAGGTAAAGGTACCCCTGCCCGTACGGGCCAGTCTTGACAGACTCTGGGGTTGTGCGCCCATCTCACTTAAGAGGCCAGGGGCCAGCGCTGTCCTGAGACACTTCCGGGTCACGTGGCCAGCATGACATCGCTGCTCTGGCGAGCCAGAGCCGCACACGGAAACGCCGTTTACCTTCCCGCTGGTAAGCGGTCCCTATTTATCTACTTGCACCCGGAGGTGCTTTCGAACTGCTAGGTTGGCAGGCGCTGGGACCGAGCAGCGGGAGCGCACCCCGCCGCAGGGATTCGAACCGCCGACCTTTCGATCGGCAAGTCCTAGGCGCTGAGGCTTTAACCCACAGCGCCACCTGCGTCCCTAAATAAATAAACCCCAGCAAATAAACCCCAGCAAATATTTTCCATGGAGATCTTTTATAAACTAGGCATTGAGTAAATACACTGGACCCGCAACTTATTTTTTGGGGGTGCAGTTATGTTCCAGGGGTAACATCTAAAGCCAAAATTGTATACAGAAAAACACATTAGGTGCAGTGGCAGGTGGGATTGCCAAAGGTTTTTCCCCCAGATGCCAATCCCCTTTCAAATGTTGTTGTTGTTGTTATGCCAAGTGCATAAAGCTGGATGCACACAAGTTAAATGTGTGTGAGTCTTGGGTCTGCTGTATATCGAACAATATTTTTACATAAAGTGCTGTTCCAAAGGTGGTTCTGTATCACAGCCATTTAAATGGAAATACAGTTGCACCTGCCACCATAGTGGGAAGCAAGACTGTGACAAGGTGACCCTTATGCCTGCCTAGTCTGTGGTCCAGGTGCTAGTTGCTGACAGACCAAAGTCCCACCTCTCCCTTCTTGGAATCCTCTCTCTTTAAACCAGCCTTCTGCAATTCCCCTTCTGACTCAAGAGGCCTCAATTTGATCCCAGGGTTAGGACTGGCACAAAGCCCCTGGTCATTACTGTTTTATTTCACAAACAATCTCTTATTCCTCCCCACACACTGCACTTAAGCAGTTCTCTTGCAGCAAAGTCAATTTCAAGGATAATCCCTTTCCAAACTCTCTTGCACGGGAGTGCTGCAATTGTGCTTCGGAAACACGCTGTCTTAAGAATCTATTCAGTGTGGGGGTTCTGCTTTCAGAGATGGCAGATACATAACCCTTTGGAAGAAGGCAAATACATCCTCCCCACTAATTCATCTGTCCAAGAGGGCAATGATGGCACATGAAGAGAGTAATTCCCTCTTGCCCCTTAGCTATTGATCAGGGTCCTGACACATGACATTTGATTGTTTTGTGGATAATTAACCTCAAATTTTATTAGCTTTGAAATCGTTTGGCTCTATCCTGAATCCAAATGCAGTTTTTATACTTGTAATGAGGTTTCCACAAGCAAGAGAACAACACTATGTATCATCCATCCGTCTATAAAATAAATATATAAACAGCCTGGGATAGAGAGATGCATTATTTGATGTTGACAATTTATCATGCTTGGGTTTCCCCCCCTGTGTTTCTTATTCCCCTAGTGGGTATACAACATCCTGGAGAAGAAGGCTGAGGCTGATCGAATAATCTACGAAAACCCGGATCCTGCCCATGGGTTTGTTCTCATACCAGATTTTAAGTGGAATCAAAAGCAGGTTAGTTATGATTTTTCTTTATCCTTTGGAAGGACAACTGCTATCTTTAATTGTGGGGGGAAGATAATATTCCAGAAGATGGATATTTCTACCTTTACAGCTACACCTTGAAAAGAAACCTAAGCAGAGCCTTGCAGGATCAGGCCAGAAGCCCATCTAGTCCAGCATCCTGTGGCCAAACAGATGCCTATGTGAAGCCTGTAAACAAGGTTATCTGGTTCTTTTAACCAAAAGGGCAGAACAGCTCTTTGCTTTTATAATCCCTTTGAGATAGGCTGCTTCCGGGTACAGTAGGTAGAGGGGATTTCAGCAATGAGAAACGGACTCGTGGGGTGTGCTTGTCCTTCATAGGAGAACAGGGATCCTAGGAATTAAATGAGTCTCCCTGCTGATGATCTGTGTAATGTTGGAGGACATGCGGTTTTGCATTCAGTGTTCTTACCCCACCCTTCAGCCTCTTGAGGACATTACATGAGTCCTGACTTGAAGCTCTACTCCCTTTCCCCTGCTCTTTTGGAACAATGCTTTGCCATCTGTAGAAGAGACTTCTAAAAATGCCTGTTTACAGCTGCCTGAATTGCAAAAAAACTTCTTTATATAGAGCAGCATGCAGTACCAGATATGGTGCGTTTTCTTTTTGTTGTGTAATGCACCAACTTCCAGTAAGAAAGAAAGAAAGAAAGAAAGAAAGAAAGAAAGAAAGAAATTTGACTGTTACTATGTTTGGGAAGTGGTCATCAGTATAGATACCCATTTAAGCTCCCTATAGTAAAAATGAATACAGTAGCAAAGGCTAGAAATTTGACATTTTGGCATTCTTAGGATCCTGACAGATCTAACAGAAATATTGTTTTTATTTCATCTCCTACGATTTTTGTTAACGTTTGACTTGCCAAAGCCTCGTTTTCATAATCTGCAAGCTTGGATTTGCAGCAATACTTTTAATTGACCAAATTAATCATTCCATTCCTGATAATGCCTGAGAGCTTTTCACTCTGCCTTAAGGTATTATATAAAAGGACAGTTGCCCTATAAACAGCTGTACCACCGGAAAAAAGGTTGCCTATTTCTAAAATGCAAGTGATGAAAAAGCATAACTTGGTCTTCTCGATCAGAGAAGTTCACCATGACCAATCGGCACCTTTGCATGCTCAACAAACAAGCAGTCATAAGCTTGGGTCCTTTATATCATAGAGATCATCTCCTTTATGCTGCTTCTTCATCAAAATCATTTTGGTCTGCTGAGAGCTGTTCCCCCCCCCCCCAACATTGGCCTCTAGACAGTGATTGCACCTCATCTTTGGATTTTCCTGCCTCTATTTTATTTTTATTTTTTATTTTTTGGGATGTGGGTGGCGCTGTGGGTTAAACCACAGAGCCTAGGACTTGCCTATCAGAAGGTCGGCGGTTCGAATCCCTGCAATGGGTTGAGCTCCCGTTGTTCGGTCCCTGCTCCTGCCAACCTAGCAGTTGAAAGCACATCAAAGTGCAAGTAGATAAATAGGTACCGCTCCAGCAGGAAGGTAAACAGTGTTTCCGTGCACTGCTCTGGTTCGCCAGAAGTGGCTTAATCATGCTGGCCACATGGCCCAGAAGCTGTACGCCGGCTCCCTCGGACAATAAAGTGAGATGAGCTCCACAATCCCAGAGTCGGTCATGACTGGACCTAATGGTCAGGGGTCCCTTTACCTTTACCTTTAACTATTATTTTTACACACACCTGCTGCTGCTTTTTAAATTGGTTTTGAAAGGCTTTTGTGAGTAGCAAGAGACACAGCGTACAATAAAATCCGTATAATGAAGGTGCCAGATACAGCTCTGCGGGGAGGGAATTCCAAAACCTAGGACTGCCACAGAGAATGGCCTCTCCTGGGCAAGCACACCACAAGCTTCTGAGGGGGTGGAACTACCAAGAAGGCCCCACCCCCCATTGCTGATCTTAACACTCAGGATGGTCTGTAGGGAAGGCCACAGTCTCTAATCATTTGGGGTTTAAAACTCTAACATGAGCACCTCAAATTGGGGCTAGAAACAAACTGGTGACCAATGTAACTGCCTTGAAACAGGGGTTATGTGACTTACAAGTGGAACCCCAACCAGTAATCTGGCTGATGCCTGTTGGACCAGTTGAAGTTTCCAAGTCGTCTTCAAAGGGCAGCCTGTCCTGGCTCCCAGTTGCTGAAGAACAAGAATTCTTTCAAAGGGCTTCCATGTTTAGATTGCTGCAATGCATGTGCAAATCGCTGGCATGCAGCACTTCAGGCAATGCACATAATCCTACCTACAGCTGCAACAAAGGCAGTTGATCCAAATCTCAAAGCTTTAGATGTTGATCCAACACTGGCACACCCTCTTGGTATCCTATATATAGGAATGGGGCAGGCTCAACATAGTGCAGCAACAGCAAGCATTTCTGCAATCTCCTTCTGTGCCATCTGTTCTCGCTGCCTTTGGCGCTTCCTGGATCTAGTTAACGGGGAAGTTGTCTCTTCCCTAGGGAGGCAGATGGTGCCAGCAGAATATCCCCGGAGAAGCAGGGCTACAACCATTGTCTGATGCCACCAGGGTAGGTGGCGCGACAGGCACTGTGGAAGTGTCAGAGAGAGACTTTGACAGCTGAGAAGGAGGTGGGCTGAGGCAAGAGAGCAGGTTGAAGGACATACATCCTGGATATTCACTTGTCAGGCTGCCCCTATTCTGGCAAAGTCTTCCACATCCCGCTGGAGCCCTTCCCTGGATGCTTGGCAAACCCTCCACCTGCATCCTCCAGACGCGAACAGCCCATGGCGCAGCCCCACATAGAGCACATTGGAGTCAATCTCTTTATTACAGTCAGTGATCAGTATTCAGAACGCATTGCAGTAATCCAGTCTGGGAGTTACTAGAGCATGGATTACGTAGCCAAGTCATTTTTCTCCGAAAGCTCCCATGGCTTTCTGAGCTTCCAGTTGACAGGGAGGATCCAGAAGAATTTCAAAAGCAATCCTAATACAGTAGGGTTTTGAAACATACTCCACTGGGGAGTTTTCCCCAGGATGGGTGGGGGGCCTAATTGGGAAAGGCAGGGGACTTTATTTCAGGCCTTTAATTATTGGAGGACAGCAATAAGTATGGGGTGGTGCACCTTGACAATCTGAAATTCTTCAGAGGACCTGCGACCTCAATAAAAGAAGAGCAACCTTGGAGCTGATGTTATTTGAACTGTCAAGCGATCTCTACAAGCTGTTTTCACGGAAGCTGCTTGCTAAACAAAGCAACAGATGTTGCCGGGTGGAATTAGAAGACATCTCGTCCAGCCCGTGTGTTGAGGTGGGATCCTAGGGGATTAGTCCACGTCAATCAAATTAATAATTGTACTACAGAAAAAAGAGATTTATTCCATCCAGGGGCCTGAAGGGCAACCAAAGCGGCCAGTTCTGCCATGGCAGGATGCAGGTGGCCCATGGTCCAATGTCCAACCATGCCATTAGTGTGTGGGCTTGGGCCAACAGCCGATCCTGAAGCTAAAATAGGAAGGCTGTGTGGTGGAGATTCAGCTGGAGTACTTACTGAACTCTTCCCAGAGTAAGGAACAGCTTGTGCTCACGGATGTGTGTAATTCGTGCTAAGAAAAAGAAAACCAGCAACATTCTGTACCAGGAAAATATCAGTTCTGTGACTTGTATAAATTATGGTCAATCACCCCAGATGCAGCCTATAGAATGCTGTCCCCAATTAAGATCACTCGATGCCTTCTTTGCAATCTTTTTGGCGCCAGACAAAGAGGTTACTTTTCTTTCTTTCTTTTCCCTGGATCTTTTTAGTAATATTTAGCAGTTTTATTAGTTTTAAACACTGGCACAGTTTTTAAGGTAGGAGCTAACATCTCCTAATTTTTGATGGTTGTAATGTGGTCATAGGGCTTGCTACCTTTCACTAGAGGGACTGGTGTAGGCGATGCACAAATCTAATGAGACAATGATGTAGGAGGAGGCCAAAGCCCCACCATGAAACACTGAAAATCTATTTCAGCTACTGATCTGGATTTCAGCAGCCATTGCTCATGCTGGTTCAGACTACAAGGATGAGCCTTCAATGAGCTTTGAGCTTGTTCACTCTCTTCCTCTCATCCCTACATCCCCCCATTCACAGACATCACCTCTCTTCTTTCCTAGTAGGCCATCATAGGAGATCATCTCAGGCAGATAGGTGTCAACCATGACTGCTCATATAAGAAGTCCCCAATCCACCTTTGTAGGAGTGAGCAGCAGCTCAGTCAAGAAATGGGAGGGACAGAGAACAGCAGCTTTCACGTTGGACTAATGAAAAGCCCTTGGATTTAAATAGCCTAGAGGCAGCTGTTTTCGGCTGCTGGAGGAGGGATGAGGAGCAGAGCCCCGAGGGTGTCATTTCTTGACACCACTGAAGCTGCAAGGAGGTTTTGGGGCCTCTGATAAGAATCTCCCCTTATCATCCCAGCTTTTTTCAGAGAAAAACTTGGGATAGAGTCATTAGGTGTGACCCTAGGATCTCCCAAGGAGGGGCTAGCAAGAGACCCACTGAACCAATTGGTCCCTAAGTAGTATAGCTCTGGGAAATAGACCATTGGGGTACCACAGATCTCACAAGCTGGGGTGATTCTGTTCACAGAACTGTTCCATCTTACTGGGGCCAGACTGAATTCCTGGAATCTATAACTGATTTTACTGGAGAAGACCCCAGCCTGGAGAAAGGTTTGGGGAGAGCTTGCTATCACTCTGATCCCTCAGGGAGAAATGGAGCCTGTTTTGCCCAGGGAATGGACTGTGAGATTGGATCCGTACAAAGAACCTAAACTCAATAAATAGCTGAAGTTTCTGTACTTTAAGCTATCTTGCTTTTAACTGGTTTTTCTATTTTGGCCTATTCCCAATAGGGCCCGTGTGACTGGCTTACACTTAGCTTGAGGCAAATAGTAATGTTTTGCGTCATATCAGCCAGTGAACTATGGTTTGTGCTTCCCTTGGAAACCAGGGTTTGATAGTGGTTTCCAAACCTGGTTTGTAGAACGCATACGAACCATCATAAGTTAGTTTAAAACGGTGGGCTTTCTCAAACCAGGCAAAATGGCTGCTCAGGCAAAACAGTATATTGTGATTTGCTTCCGACTAGGAAGAGAACAAGGTACCGCCATTCAGTGGGGAAGGGAGAAGGGGAGAACGTACCAGATTCAGGGCATAATTAGAACTTCCACTGGGAAGGTTTTGTGGAGTGGTGGAAGGAACCACAGCCACAGCCAATAGCCTCGTCATTCATGGTGGCTGTAGCCACTGTGGCAGCCAGTGGGAGGCCAGCTCAGCCTGGAGAGCTGAAGGGAGGACCAAGGTGCAATGTGGGAATTGGATTGCTCTGTAAGGCTTTTTGAAGGCTTGTTGAGGACCTACCAGGGTGAAATAAACAGCATTTGCAGTAGCTGTAAACTGCCCCTCATTGTGGACTCAATCTGGGCCCAATATATTATTTTATTCTGGCTGGAACGTGACCAATCTGAACTCTGCAAAGGGTCGTCTCTCACACTCCTCAGACTTAGCTGCTGGTTCGTTGCTCTCTCAGCATGACTAATAGTTATCCTGATTCCAGTGCAGAGCAGCATGCGGTCAGAGCTCCAAATCTCACCTTGGATTGTTGCCAGTTCCAGACTTGAAAGGGTGAGAGGTATTTTTAGTTGCAAGCACTTCTAAGAATTCAAGTGCTTGAGCAACAGCTGGAAGCTCCACTTCTCTTTCATGTATGTTTCTAACACTTTGCATAGAGACCGCATTCCTCATTTGTGTCTGATTTGTTTTTTTTAAGAAATACAGTGGTGCCCCGCAAGACGAATGCCTCGCAAGACGGAAAACCCGCTAGACGAAAGGGTTTTCCGTTTTGGAGGTGCTTCGCCAAACGAATTTCCTATGGGCTTGCTTCGCAAGACGAAAATGTCTTGCGAGTTCCTGCGAGGTTTTTTTCCTCCCCCCCCTTTTCTAAGCCGCTAAGCCACTTATCAGCTGGTCCGCTAAGCCGCTTAACAGCTGGTCCGCTAAGCCGCTTAACAGCTGATCCGCTAAGCCGCTTATCAGCTGATCCGCTAAGCCGCTAAGCCGCTTATCAGCTGATCCGCTAAGCCGCTTAACAGCTGATCCGCTAAGCCGCTTATCAGCTGATCCGCTCAGGCCCTAAGCCGCTAATAGCGCTAATCCGCTAAGCCGCTAATGGGCTTGCTTCGCAAGACGAAAAGACCGCAAGACGAAGAGACTCGCAGAACGGATTCTTTTCGTCTTGCGAGGCACCACTGTAACCAAAAGAGCAATTGCATTTGGGTGGTTTTAAAAATAGTTATTTTATGGGACGCAGGTGGCGCTGTGGGTTAAAGCCTCAGCGCCTAGGGCTTGCCGATCGAAAGGTCGGCGGTTCGAATCCCTACGGCGGGGTGCGCTCCCGCTGCTCGGTCCCAGCGCCTGCCAACCTAGCAGTTCGAAAGCACCTCCGGGTGCAAGTAGATAAATAGGGACCGCTTACTAGCGGGAAGGTAAACGGCGTTTCCGTGTGCGGCTCTGGCTCTGGCTCTGGCTCTGGCTCTGGCTCTGGCTCTGGCTCTGGCTCTGGCCAGAGCAGCGATGTCACGCTGGCCACGTGACCCGGAAGTGTCTCCGGACAGTGCTGGCCCCTGGCCTCTTAAGTGAGATGGGCGCACAACCCCAGAGTCTGTCAAGACTGGCCCGTACGGGCAGGGGTACCTTTACCTTTACCTTTTAAAAATAGTTATTTACTTTAGTTTAATAATGATGATGATGATGATTTTATTATTTATACCCTGCTGATCTGGCTGAGTTTCTTCAGCCACTCTGGGTGGCTTACAGGTATAAATAACCCCCTTTATCCCTTGGGCTCAGACCGGTTAACAGGATTTTGTTATCCCATTTGTTATAGGTGGGGTGTCATGATCTTACAACTACAGAAATTGGGGTGGGGATGGGACTGAGGACAGTGGGGCATCAGAGTGGAGGAACTGGGGACAGTGCCTATGCCCAGGGCTGACTCCTGAAATCCTGGGGAGACCCACATTTGAAAGAAGAGTTCCCAGATCCTGCACACTTTCTGCTGGATCACGTTGATGGCCTCAAATGTAGAAATCTTCTGTCAGTGCTAGAAGACTTCAGCACCTGAAGTTTGGACTACACATGGTTTGTTTGTTTTTTGGTTTTTTTGTGAAACACAGCAAATAACACACACCCCTCGGGTAGTTTTCACAGTTAGTTCCCAACCCCCTCAAGCCGCATGAGGCCTTTAGCATTGCACATTATGTCATCTGCGGCCATTACTCCACCTCCTACTCCCTAGGAAAAGTATTGTGCTCAGAGGGAAGGCAACCTGTCCCCATCCATCCTCCAGTGAAGGAGCAGAGACTTCAATGCTTGTTTTCCTCTTCCTTCCCCGTGCCTTTTTTCCTTTTGTATCGTGTTGGTTCGATTGTGAACTGCAAGCAAGGATTGTAGGAACACTGTACATATATATTTTAATATCTCTATAGCACTAAGAAGATTTTAGGTAGTTGATGTGCTTAACGACAACAACAAAATGTTGCCATGTCATATACAGTGGTTCCTCGGGTTACATACGCTTCAGGTTACAGACTCCGCTAACCCAGAAATGGTACCTTGGGTTAAGAACTTTGCTTCAGGATGAGAACAGAAATCGTGCTCCGGCGGCACAATGACAGTGGGAGGCCCCATTAGCTAAAGTGGTGCTTCAGGTTAAGAACAGTTTCAGGTTAAGAACGGACCTCCAGAACAAATTAAGTACTTAACCCGAGGTACCACTGTACTTCTGATCCTGGTTCAAGCTGTCCCATTCTCTTCTCCCTGGCAGCCCCAGTCCCTGTTTTCCTTCTACCCCTTCCAACAGTCATCAGCATTCTGTGCCTACTGAGCATGCACAATCCTCATGGTGCCATTTTGGAAATATATCTATGCTCCTTTTTGAGAGGGGGGGAGGGAGGGAGGGATACTATCTCAGTTACATTAAAAACTTGGATTTTTCCACTGAATTATTTGGACGGCTCTTTCTCTGGGAATACCCAAAAATAGATTCTTGGTGTGTGAGCCAGGAAACTGGATGGTTCTCTTTGCCCTTGTTATATCTATGTGTCTCGTCCTTCTTCCTCCTTTTCTAAAAGTCTTAATCTGCCCCTGCTCAAAACCCACTGCGAATTATATAGATTAACATTCAGAGTGTAGCCATTGTACATAGAGCTTATATGCCTACTTGGCTGCACATCAAGTGCTTTAGTTTTCGATTTCTAAACCTGTGTTATGTATACATCCAATTTCTATGGTTTTACTTTCCAGTCATGCTCCTCTGCCTCTGCATTGCCGAATAGCTCCCAGGTAGCTTAGTCATTTGTCTCCTCCAGCCACCATAAGATCTTTTTTGCTCAAAAAGAAACCTCACACCTGGTTTACAGGTGTGTGCCCCACCCCACTTTCTTAAGCCCTCTTCAGGAGTTACTCTGATTTGGGAATTTCACATATATTTGGACAGGGGACTGCAGAGAGAAGTGGGATAGCTTTTCCCCCACCCAGTCCCATCCCCTTGGTCCTCTGCAAGCTGGAGGGCAGCTATCTGAAGCAGGGAGTCTGCTCTACTCATTGAGGCTTCCTGTTCAATGTAGATCACTGGAATGTTTATTATTACAGTGGTACCTCGGGTCCATACGCTTCAGGTTACAGACTCCGCTAACCCAGAAATAGTACCTCAGGTTGAGAACTTTGCTTCAGGATGAGAACAGAAATCGTGCGGCGGCGGCAGCAGGAGGCCCCATTAGCTAAAGTGGTGCTTCAGGTTAAGAACAGTTTAAGGTTAAGTACAGACCTCCGGAACGAATTAAGTACTTAACCCGAGGTACCACTGTATTATTATTATTACATTTATATTCCATTTTTCCTCCAAGGAACTCCATACACTGTCCTCCTCGGCACATACTCTCTGACACTTATCTCAAGTTATGCCCCTGGGTAGGTACTGTATGGCATAGTCTACAAACCCATTTTGTGAGGCTGCCTCCAGGCTTTCTGAATAATCTATTATTGATTCTGAGACTTGACAGAAAGGTTGAGTGGAGGGAGCACAATCCTGCTGAAATTGGAGAAGCTGGAGAGGAAAGCTGAATAAGATAGCTAATGGTTGAGGGTATGGGTTTCGTTGCCTTCTCCCTTGCTCCATGACTAGCCAAATCAGAATAAGGTATGCCCAATTGACAAAAATACACTAGAAAGAAAGACATAATTTGCATAATGTGTACAGGTTGCAGGATTCACCTTTCCCAACACAGAATTTCAGATCATCCAGAAGCAGAGCATCATCTCATTGTATGCTTGCTTAGCCTAGGATTTCCAAGCCTTTTTTTTTTAATGCATCTAATTTAAAAGTGGGGAAACATAACCTGAGAGGTGGCCTTCTTCCCAGTACCACTATATGGGGGGCCAAAGTGAAGTTGGTATTTCAGCCCAGATGTTGGGTCGCCCATTCTCTGACATGATGCAAAACTATATTTTGTGTTGTTCCTGCTGCATGTGATGACAATGCTTTCTTTAATATCAGAAGTAGGGGATTTTTCTCATTCCTTTCTGGGGGGTCACATGACATGGGGGCCGGCAGAGGGGAAAGAAGGCAGAGCAAAAAATGTAAATATGTACCTTGATAAGTAGGTTAGCTTCTACACACAGTCCAACCAGCCAAAAACACTTTGAGGGGGAGCAGGCTCAGTGAGGGGTGCAGCTTATGGGGCAGTCCCCTAAAGCAGAGGACAACAGATTTTTTTTTAAAAAAAAAAACCTGGTAAAATTCAATAAAAGATCATCAAACCAATCAAAACCATGCAAGATATCAAAATTGCAACAGAGGAGGATGAGGTGGAAGCATTTCCAAGCTAAGCGACTGAAGAATGCTCTCACCAACCCTACTTCCCACATACCTAGGGGTTAGAAACCTGAACCGGACAATGAAAAATGCTAAGAAAGCTTAACCCAGCTAGGCAAATTGCATGTGCTGTCAGACCACCTCACTCTAATTATTGTAATTGGTTTTGTTGTAGCAACTTTTGTGCACCTTGAGTGGGCCACGGTGATGTGCAGCACTCCTTTGGGAGTTAAACAACTTTTATATCCAGATGTTTTAACATTCATTCCTGAACGTATTCAGGGAAACACTGGAAGTCTAGCCAAAATATGCTCTTAAGCAACGTTTCTGACAAAGTTGACATTGTCAAACGATCCATTCATTATTGAGAAGAGTTATTTAGAGCGCCCTAGTGATTGGAGCCCATCCCAGAGTATCGGTAATGCAATCTCGGAAGATATCAAATGTTTCGCTTTCCACATTTCCGCATTTGCTCTCTCAGAGTGTTGGAGATCTTGCTAGAAAATACCTGGGGAACAAGCTCTGCCTTTATCATCCAGGAAGGCAGCATTACCCAGGAAAAGGGATGTTTGCTCGTGCCACCTGCCGCAACTCACACAACCCCAAAGATGCCTCTCCGACTTTTATTGCAAATGCCACCAAGGGACCCCTCCACAATCTGCCAAGGCCTGTTTAGCGCAAACAGCAGATCCTATGGTAAAACTGCTATGGTATTACAGAATTAAGTGCTCATCCATAAAAAAACATAATAGTAGGAATTCAGCATGGCACTTCCTTTATTTCTGCTTGCCAGACAGAACAATCCTCCTTTCCTTCTTCCCCCATCCACTGTTCTGTGGGTTTTCCTGACCCTCCAGAGCAGATTTGGAGGAGAGCAGGAGAAGCCCCATTGCACTAGCAGGAGCCCCTGGGCCTGCTTCTGCTAGCCTGCTGGGTTAGTTAGTGGGTTCTGCTTAAGTTCTATTCAAAATAGACCCATTAAAATTCATGGACCTAAATTAGTCACGTCCGTTAGCTTCAGTGCGTCTTCGTATGACTAACATTTGATACAACCCTGTGTGTCGTGTCTAGAAAACCAGTCTGTCTTCCTAACAAGGTGGTTTCTATTATTGCTGTTGCTGCTGCTGCTGCTGTGAGTGTTTAATGTATGTCTGCATGCAGACACTTATGCATACATTCAACAGCCAACCATCACCCATTGGGAGCCGCTGTCTTAGCTGTCATTGACCCTGCCTTCAGGGTATCTTTATCCCTTTCAGGTGAAGGGGCACATGCACGTGCTGCCAAAGGACCCTTTCTTAGTAACGCTGAGCCTTCCAAGGGCTATGGTCAGCTGGGCCTTCCCTGCCACCAAGGCCTTCCTTGGCACCCAGAGTGTTCGAAAGAGGCGTTCTCTTGTAGCCAGTAGAATAGGTTACGGCAGAGGTAGCTGTCCAGATGCTTTGGACTGCAACTTCCATCATGCACGGCTATAGGCCATACTGGCTGAGGCTGGTGGGAGTTGTATTCCACAACATCCGGAAGGCACCATATTGGCTACTTGTAGGTGAAAGTGTGTGCTTGGTTGCAGTTGCTGTGTGGTTCCCAATAAACGTGCTCTGGTTTGTAAATGTGTTTGTGGGTCCGAAAAGGTAGGTGGCCTCTGCCTTGCGTCTTTATTTGGGTGCCTGGAATTCATGATTTGCTTTGGCAGAAGTTAATAATCTTTTCTCGGCGTATCTAAGCTCTGCCGTCTATTCTGTCTCTACAGGTAGATGATTTATACTTAATTGCTATCTGCCACTGCCGGGGAATCAAGTCACTCAGGGATCTTACTGCTGAACACCTGCCTTTGCTGAGGAACATCTCACGAGAAGGGAAGGTGAGCCTCCTCATCTCTTTTTAATTGACCCCCCCCCCTTTCCTGGTTCTGCATTAGCCGAACTCACGCCAGCTTCCTCGTTCGTTGTTGACTGTCTGCTTGCTTTCTCTTTCTCTCGCACACCTTTGCACTTGTATACGAAATAAGCAGCCAGTTGTGGCAATCCAGGTGCTGTTCCTCAAGGTCACATTTTAGTCACAGGGTGTTTCCCCCCCCCCCAAATTACCAGCTCTGTTTCATTGTGGGGAACTGCAATCCCTGCTCCCCCAAATTAATGGATAATAGAGTTGCCAACTGATGAAGGAGATGAAAGAGGGGGAACCCTAACCTACTACTTTGCATTTAACAGTGGCCTGATGTAGAAAACAAAACAAAACAGGAAGAAACAATATTTTGTGGCATGGAGCTCACAGCTGTAGATCAAATTGCTGTTAAACAGAAAGCTGAAGCTGGCCACCTTGGTGGCAGTTGAGATGATGGTGTTGTGGTGACCAAGTCCTGCTTTCCACACATCATTAGTATGATACTGGACCCCCACTACAGCTTGAAAAAATGTTTTTATTACACTACTTTAAAAGGCCATGTAAGTCATCACTGTACTGCTTGAGCACACGGGGGTATTCAGGAAGAAGAAGAATTCATGTAGACCAGGTCTGGGGAACCATGGCGCTTCCAGATGTTGCTGAACTGCAACTCCCATCAGCCCCAGCAAGTATACCCAGTGGCCATGAATGGTGGGAGTTGTAGTTCAGCAACATTCGGAGGACCAAAGTTCCCCCCTACCTGATTGGCTCCAAATGCAGAGATGAACAGCAAGAGTGCCTGCCTGCCCTCAGAGGAGGTTCCCCACTGCAGCCCTAGGTAGGTTGCAGTTATGAATCCAGAGCCGTGACGGGAAGCCTCCTCTGAAGACGAGCGGGTGGTATGTGTCTCCCCATTGTAGGACCAAATGAATGATCTAATTGCACGCAACGTAAGTAATCACAAACACACAGGTAGCGAATACCTGCGTGCTAGTTGGGGAAGGGCCCAACTCAGTGGTAGAGCACTTTCTTTGAATGCAGGAGATCCAAGATTGAATCTGTAGATAAGGATGGGAGAGGTCTTTGCCCGATACTCTGGAGAACCGCTTCCAGTTTTTGTAGACAGCGTTGAGCTTAGATGGACCTAACTTGGTACAGCATAGCTTTGTTCCTTACATCTTCTCTTCTCTTCCACCCTTCACAACAGTTCTAACCTTGAACTTTTCTTTAAGGTTTTGCTTTTGAAAATTTGTTTCTCCCTCTTTGGGGCTAGAAAGCATATCTTACCACCACCCGCATTTGAGGGGCCAAAAGTTGTAAAAAGGATTATAGCTGATCCCCATCCCCCAGCATACATGTGTGATACGCACATCAACTTTACTGGCACCAGAAGCAAGAGGAAATTTGGGGGTTGGGGGGTGGCATCTGAAAGGCTCTCTGTTCCTCTTTAGCTGCTTACTCATTTCCTGTGATTTTTTTGAGGTATTTGCCCATGTCAGCATCTCAGCTGGCAATCCAGAAGAATTCATGCTTACTCTTCACAATTTATTTTGAATATTTCAGACCCAGCAGTTTCTATACCATGGTATGGATCTACTGCTTCTCCTGCCTATGGTCCGCCCTTCCCCCTCTTCTGCCTCCCCATTTCCTTTCCCTCTGCCACCACTTCTTAGTCTTCTGGGGACAATTATTTCTCCCTAGTGATGAATTGCCTGCTGCCAGACAAAACTGACAAAATGAAATGTGTCTCTCTGGGGCCAGATGTTGCGCAGAACTCTTCAGAATTGAGTGGCACTGTGCCGAACAGCTGGCACCCACATGGAAATTCTGGAGGAATTGGCTTAAAGGCTGGGAGAGACCGCAGTCCTGTGCACATTGAACTCAGGAGCAAGCTCTGAGGCTTGCATTGAAGGAAACATGGGTATAGAATTGAGCTGCGTAGATCAGCTTTGCAAAAACTATCCCTTCTCTGCCCACCTAGTGTGTAGGGTGGGCAGGTGAAAAGCAGGACAGAGCTCCTGCCCCTTTAATTTTAATTCTCTCTTGCACACAACTATTAAAGCTGCAGGAGACCCACCCTCTTTTTCACCCACCTTTCATCTGTGCTTTGGATTGACACATGCATCACTTACCGTAATCGCTTCAGAAACCAGAGGTTTTTCCTAGCTAATGGTGCATTTTAGCAGCATATCATTGATAAGGTCTTCTGGTTATTTCCATGAATATAGAAGATGTTCAACAAGGGTTGGTAGGGGCACTGTGCTCTTCTGAAACAGTCAGCCACAAGTATGTGTCCCCCTTGGCCTGTGAGGTCAGTTGACAGTGTTCAGGCTGGAACAGAAGGGTCCGCTGAGGGGCTAGAGCACTGGTGGTACAGGAGGCAAGGAGCTGAAGATGGTTTACTGGAGACCCTGATTGAGACCTGCTTCCTCCTTCAGAACCTGACCACAAGGCGCTCCAAAGTACCAATGAAATCCCAGGGATTCAGGCACGTAACTAAACAGGAAGGCGGAATAAGATAAGTTTCTTCCACTTGCAACCGTACTACTTTCAGTGTCTACCTTCCCTAGGTTGCATCTGTAGACTTGTTTCTAAAATACTTTGAAGAGATCTGTGTGAACAAAAATGGAAGCTTTAACATGTACCCATCCCCTTTTTGTCCTGTGTACAAGTGGGAAAACCTCTTTTCCGTCTTCCTGCTTAGCTTCCTGTTCAGCCAGTAGTAGAGGCACACAGCTGAAAATTGTATGAGCTTTTCACTTTCTTTTAAATATTCTATCCAGGGTGGGAGGGGACTGCCTTTGTATAAACAGTAGGTAGCAACTTGGAACCAGTGCAACCAAAAATAGCCTTTATTCTTCCATTTTTCACATTTTTTCACCATCACCTATGACTGGGTCCTAACAATGGCTAAATTGTTGATTTGGGTGATAGTGGAGTTAAACAGAGCCAGGTCAGTCTGTTTCTGCTTCCTGCCATGAAATCCAACAAGCCATCAGGCTTCCTTCATGCCAGCATCTTTGCTTCTCCTAGCCACATCCAGATCCACTCTGGGTTCCTTGGAACTTCGCTTACGTAGTTTCAGCGTAGAAAAAAGTTTCTTTATGGGACAATGTTGGTTTGTGCTTCCCCCAAGGGTCCTCACTGGCTCCAGAGAAACAACAAACATCACTGAGAGACCCAGGAGAGGAGGCAAGGGTAGGGATCCAACTAAATCTGAAGACAGACCTCTGGCAGTAATCCACAGGGTCAGAGAATCTTGGAACAGAGTAGCATAGAGCAGCCTCTTGAGTGTTCTGCAAAGCTAAATTGGACAGAGATGTGGAGCTTGAAAGAGCCTCAGTGGGGAAAGGCTGAACACAGTGGGTTATAGGAAAGCAACTTCCTGATGGGTCTGACATAGAAGGTGATCTTGTTGAGGACAAGTTTGCTGAGTGCAAACGAAAACTGTGTTAAATCAAGCACAGAGTTGTTACAGCTGTATCAATGAAACCTTCCCACCGTACGGTGGTAGCTCAATCACAAGAGTCCCCGGAAAAATCTGAGCTCCCAGCCAGCTGATTTGAGGTGCCCCAGGCTTAATACAATTTCTGGGAAAAGGTGCCTGCTAGATTATAACTTTCCTAGAGTTAATTAATATCTGAACAAGGGCATGGACGTACTTACTTGCATGAGATGTGGCAAACGTTCTGGGGACTAATTCTGGGGACACTCCATTATGCATATTGGCAGAGAGAGGAAAATACCCTCCTCTCACAAATACTTAGCTTGAGCTATCCTGATTTCTTGAGGATTTTTTTTAAAAAACTATCATTGTTCAGGGCAAAGCCAAAAAGCACACATAGTCTCAGGATATGAGCAGAGTTCCATCTGAACAAGACTTCTCGCTGTGTATGCTGGGGTGGAGCGTGGGACCAAAATGCTAAGAGATGCAGGAGCTCTACTTTACAACATTTCTATGCAAAGTTGAAACGTCGACAGGGCAGGTTCTGCATCCCAGGAATAGAGCAACATGATCAGTTTCTTGTAGGTTGTTGTCATAGAGGAAAATCTCCAAGGCAAATCAGAGAACTGATGTCCCATTCAAGGAATTATCTTTCATGATAGCAGTTACCCTAGACTGTCATGCTAGGAGAGGCTTTGTACATAGGAGAGTTCTTTACATAAAAGGCAGGCTTCCTTCCAGAGATGTACCTAGCTAAGTAGCAGAGGTGCAAACTCCTCTCTGCCTCCTTCCTTCCTTCCCCACAGTCCTTTGTGTGCTGGAGACTTTCAGCCACTCCTTTCCACTTTTACACATAAATTAATCTATGGGGCATAAAGGGTATGTGCCAAACAAATTAATTTACATGTAAAAGTGGGAGTTATTGGCTGCAAGTAAGCAGAGGGTTGTAGCCTTAAGTCACACCATTACTGTATTTATTTTTATGCTCTGTTGGCCAGTTTGACAGCACCTTTGCCCCCCCCCCGCCCCACACCCTTAGGCTATTTCTAGTGATCCCTGTGTGCAGAAAACTGCCTCCTTTATATGTCTGTTCCTATCGTCTCACTGTAAAGCCAAGGTTTTATTTATACATCCTTTACATATATAGGTTTTCTCACAGAGTGATGGTTTCATGACACACAAACCCCTCAAAAAGAAAAAAAAGAAAAAAGGTTTTTACTTTACAGAACGCTACATGAAGGAGCGTCTCCACCCCCATCGTTCAGCCTGGACACTGAGATCCAGCGCCAAGGGCCTTCTGATAGTTCCCTCATTGCAAGAAGTGAGGTTACAGGGAACCAGGCAGAGGGCCTTCTTGGTAGTGGTGCCCACCCTGTGGAACGCCCTACCATCAGATGTCAAAGAAATAAACAATTATCTGACTTTTAGAAGCCATCTGAAGGCAGCCCTGTTTAGGGAAGTTATTAATGTCTAATGCTGTATTTTTTTAAATATTCGATTTGGAGCCGCCCAGAGTGCCTGGGGAAACCCAGCCAGATGGGCGGGGTATAAAATATAATAATAATAATAATAATAATAATAATAATAATAATAATAATAATAATAAGATGGTGTCAGGGTTATCTGGCTGTAGAGCGAAAAAGACGCAGTTCCTCTTTGGCTCATTCTGGGGGAATAAGCTGGAATTGGGATCCTCAGCTGGAGCAGAGTTTGCCCCTCCCAGAACCAATGAGATCGTCCATGGAGTGTTTATTTTGGAATGCGCTGCTTTTCTCTCACTTTCCCTCCCTCTTTTTCCTGATCTTTTCCAAGGGGGTAACTAAGATAGCTTCAAATCGAGTTTTCGTAGGGGTCAGCTGACATACGCTGCCTCCGCTTGGAGGCAGACAAAAATGGTTTTTGCTTGATGGCCTTTGCTGTGCACTGAGCTATTTGTGTTCCCTGCCCCATTGTGTCGCCTCTAACCTTTTTTGGGGGTGGGGTCAAGTGGTGTGAATCGATTCCCTTCTTGAATTCGGTAGGATTTACCTCCAAGTAAAATGCATAGTTAGGGTCAGGGAAGCAAAACCAATGTGGATAGTAATTCTCCTCCCACCCCCATCTTTACCCCCAGGAAGAATTCGGACTAGAATTGCAACACAGTTCCCAGGAGATGAAGTCTGAGACTGGGCCAAGGCTCGCTTGCATTCTCAAGCAAAATAAGAGCCCTGGTGTTTCTGAAGGGGATCTGACAAGTTCAGTGCCTCTGTTTATAGCTTTGATTACACTTTCCGGTAATGGGAGCCTGTAACTCGCCAAACCCTCCAGTGTGATAAAAGTTGGAATGGAACGCAATAAAAGCCAAGCAAGGTCCCTGTTTAGGGAAAGATGCCAGCAATTCATCTTTTCCACCCACCATGCTCTCAACCCAGTGGGCCTTGTTATTGAGGTAGCCAAAGGGAAATAAGAATTAAAACAGATGAGCAGAACAGAAGGAGCCCCACGTGACGAGTCTGTTGCGGGGGGTTTTCTGCTTCGTACGGCTACTGAGTATCAGGGAGACAATGAGTGAGTTTGTGTGTGTGAAACTTCCTCACACATAAAATGCAACCTGCACATACAATACCAGGTATGGGGAAAGGATCTAGATCAAGGAAAAGGGACCTGTGGCTCTCCCACAGCCCCAGCCAGTGTGGCCCAGGTGAGGGATTGTGGGAGTTGGAGTCTGGCAATGTCTGGGAGTGTTCCCCCCAACATCTGGTTGCCTTCCTAAGAAGAGCATTCCCTACATCTGGGGCCACCACCAAAAGGGCTCTGTCTCTTGTTCCTGCCAAAGTGATGCACCAGGGGTGGGAAACATTTCAGCACAAGGACCGCAATCCCTTTTGGGCAACCTGCTGCAGGCCATACACCTGTGATGGGTGTGGCCAGAGGCTGAAGTTAGATGTCTTCTAACTGCCAGGCTGGGATGCGGGTGGCGCTTTGGGTTAAACCACAGAGCTTAGGACTTGCCGATCAGAAGGTTGGCAGTTCGATTCCCATCGATGAGGTGAGCTCCTGTTGCTCGGTCCCTGCTCCTGCCAACCTAGCAGTTCGAAAGCACATCAAAGTGCAAGTAGATAAATAGGTACCGCTCCGGCGGGAAGGTAAACGGTGTTTCCGTGCGCTGCTCTGGTTCGCCAGAAGCGGATTAGTCATGCTGGCCACATGCCCCAGAAGCTGTACGCCGGCTCCCTCGGCCAATAAAGCGAGATGAGCGCCGCAACCCCAGAGTCGGTCATGACTGGACCTAATGGCCAGGGGTCCCTTTACCTTTACCTTTAAGCGCCAAGCTGAGTCTGCTTTCATTTGCCCTGGACTTTTAGCTCAACAGGTTTCCTGGGGCCAGAGTCTTTACTGAGGCCACTTTTTACTCTTCTGTTTTGTGCTGATGTAATGGCCACTTTTGAAAGTATTTGGACTGGTGTGTGAAATGCAGACGAGCATCTCATAATGTTGACATGATTTGTGGTGCGGTTGCAGAAAAGGTTGGCTCTTGCTGGTTTCAAGCATTTTTTCCCCTCCCTCCAGGAAGCCATAGTGAAGCGCTTTGGCATTGGTGGGGCTCAGCTGCGAGTTTACCTGCACTACCAGCCCTCCTACTTCCACCTCCATGTGCATTTCACTGCCCTCGGCTACGACGCTCCTGGATGCACCGTGGAGCGAGCCCACCTCCTCTCGGATGTGATAGACCACCTGGAGTGTGACTCCCAGTACTATCAGAAATGCACCCTAACCTTCGCCCTCCGGACAGATGAACCCCTGCTGAAGAAATTCCAGGAAGCTGGTCGCGTCTAAACTCTCAAAAGACCGTTGAACTAAGTGTACATACGTTTCATAGAGATCATTTTATATTGCTTTTTTAAGACATTTTGTTTATGGTTTTGTAAGATTGGAGGTTATATTTCGTGTTGCTGTTGGAGCATTTCCTTCCTGTCAATAAATGGGTATGTTCTGGATGCATTGACTTTTTTTTTCCTTTTGGGAGCATGCTTTGGCACCCCTAGCTAAAAGACTTCTCCCCAATCTGGTGTCCTAATGTTTGGTGTGTGTGTGTGTGCTTTTAACAATTATCACACATAAATCTTAGACATTCTACACCATGGGTAGGCAAACTAAGGTCCAGGGGCTGGATCCGGCCCAATCGCCTTCTAAATCCAGCCCACAGACGGTCTGGGAATCAGCGTGTTTTTACATGAGTAGAATGTGTCCTTTTATTTAAAATGCATCTCTGGGTTCTTTGTGGGGCATAGGAATTTGTTCATTTTTTCCCTTCAAAATATAGTCTGGCCCCCCCACAAGGTCTGAGGGACAGTGGACCGGCCCCCTGCTGGAAAAGTTTGCTGACCTCTGTTCTACACATAGGATTCTCTGAATCCCAGGACTTCCCTCCGTGATTTCCCAAGATATTCTTTTCCAACAGCATTGTAAAATATTCTCTTAAAACTCAATTTTTACCATAGTGCTCACTACATTGCAAGAGTTTTTTTTAAAATCCTGCCCATGTTTTGGTCCCTAGACTCTTCCCAGAGTAAGTACTAAGCATGAGGCTGACAACACCCCTCATGCTGTGGTTACCAAACACCCGACAGCCAGGTAACAGTCAGACACTTAGGAAAATCCAGATGTCATAATGACACCATGTGATTGTCAGGTGGAATTTCCCGCCCACCTGTCAAAGTTGACCCATGGGAGCCCAAAAAGGTTGCTTTGCCCTAGAGAGCTACAACCAGTCCGGATGTATAGTAGTGATCTCAGTGGTTCATGGGTCTGATTCAGTATACAGTATTTCCATATATACATTGTGTTCCTTCCTCCCATAATCCCAAATGCTGCATCATTAACATTGCAATCTGGTCCTCCTACAATTAAAATTCCTTAAGGCTGCAATCTTATATATACACATTAAATGGGAGTAAGCCCTGTTGCAGGGACGCGGGTGGCGCTGTGGGACTTGCCGATCAGAAGGTCGGCGGTTCGAATCCCCGTGATTGGGTGAGCTCCCATTGCTCAGTCCCAGCTCTTGCCAACCTAGCAGTTTGAAAGCATGTCAAAGTGCAAGTAGATAAATAGGTACCGCTCTGGCGGGAAGGCGTTTCTGTGTGCTGCTCTGGTTCGCCAGAAGCAGCTTTGTCATGCTGGCCACATGACCTGGAAGCTGTACGCCAGCTCCCTCGGCCAGTAAAGCGAGATGAGCGCCACAACCCCAGAGTCGGTCACGACGGGACCTAATGGTCAGGGGTCCCTTTACCTTTACCTTAAGCCCTGCTGCACACAATCATAATTCCAAGTAAACATACATGGCAGTGGTGCCAACTTGAATAAAATATGTAGGGAGGGGGCACCTTGCCCCCCCCCCCCGCCAGAAGAATGCCAGAAGGACGGACAGAGGGAGGCTGGAACCAAGCAAACACAGTCCAGGGTGAGGCCTCCTGGCCCTTTCTAGTTTTCCATCCCAAAACAGAGTGTTCTGTCGCAACTGAGCATGCTCACTGAAGTGTTTTGAGGGCAGAACTATATAGGGTTTTCAGGGAGGGGGGCTGGGAATACTGCCTGTTGCTAGGGGAAGAAGAAACAGGATGTGTTGTGTGGCAAGAGTTGGAGGGGAGGGGAGTAGAAATTAGCATCTGGTGCCTCGGATTTCGGCAGAACTTTGCTGAGTCTGTCAACTCCAGGCCATAGATAAAGTGCTTAATTAAATAATTAAAGGCTCCCATTCTCCTGGGAAGCCACCCCACTGCCTGTCTACATGCTTGACTGCTCCAGCCTTCCTTCCTTCCTTCCTTCCAGTGAACCTCTCCTGGGTGGCAGGGTGTGTGCAATGATTTCTGTTGTGTGCAGTTAGATCATTCATTTGGTCCTACAGTGCAGAGGCACACAGCTGAACTTGCTCATCTTCAGAGGAGGTTTCCCGTCACAGCTCTGGGTTTATCACTGCAACTCAACAAGAGCTGCAATGGGTAAATAACTCCCTCAAAGGAAAGACACTCCCGCTGACTTTCCTCTACATTAAGAGCCAGAAAATCAAGTG
Source organism: Podarcis cretensis (assembly GCF_951804945.1). Taxonomy (NCBI): domain Eukaryota; kingdom Metazoa; phylum Chordata; class Lepidosauria; order Squamata; family Lacertidae; genus Podarcis; species Podarcis cretensis. Next base: position 31,943,629 of record NC_137185.1, on the reverse strand, counting down.
CGAGGAACCTTTGGCCTTCCAGATGTTGCTGAACTGCAGATCTGATCAGTCCCAGCAGGTATGATGGAAATAGTAGTTCAGCAACATCTGGAGGGCCAAAGGTTCTTGCACAAGCACCAAATCAGTGTTTCCCAAACTTCTGTCTCCAGCTGCTTCTGGAGTACAGTTCCCATAAAAAGGTAAAGGGACCCCGACCATTAGGTCCATTTGTGGCCAACTGGGGTTGTGGCGCTCATCTTGCTTTATTGGCCGAGGGAGCCAGCGTACAGCTTCTGGGTTATGTGGCCAGCATGACTAAGCCGCTTCCGGCGAACCAGAGCAGTGCACGGAAACGCTGTTTACCTTCCCGCCGGAGCGGTACCTATTTATCTACTTGCACTTTTTGGCATGCTTTCGAACTGCTAGATTGGCAGGAGCAGGGACCGAGCAATGGGAGCTCACCCTGTTGCGGGGATTCGAACCGCCAACCTTCTGATCGGCAAGTCCTAGGCTCTGTGGTTTAACCCACAGCACCACCCGCATTCCCATAATCTCTGACCAATGGTCCTGCTAGCTAAGGATGATTGGAGTTGTAGTCCAAAAACAGCTGGAGACACAAGTTTGCAAAACACTGCAAATGATCCTAAAGATGAGATGCTTAGCACAGTGACTGAAGACCTGTCTAGATGTGACATTCGTATTGTTTACACATAGGCTTGGTTATGTGTCGTTGATTTTTCATTCATTCACAAACCAGCTGGTAGGGTTGGGCTCAGTCTGGATTGGGAGCAGAGAGTAAGGGAGTGGGGCCTTTAAACATTTGCCCCTCGCCATGACCCTGATTAAAATCAGGATGCCACCTTCCCCCTGTGTGCACCTGCAGTTTGCAGTGGCCCAGAGAGGATCACGAGCTTTTCTTCCATTGTGAAAGGTGTATACAAAACGGAGCTTGAAGGAGCAGCTTGTTAAAAAAAACAAAACAAAGGGGGATGCTACGAGTTTTCTGTGGGGTGTGACTGATGATTTGAACACATAAGTAAAACTCAGGGTGTCCAGATACTCAGAAATGCAGGGACTTTTGAAATCATGAGGTTGGCTTTAAATATATATATATATATATATATATATATATATATATATATATATATAACCCACAAGAAACAAAATCTCTCTTTGTCTGTGTGTAATTGGCAGCGCCTGCAGAATGGCGGATGAAGCAAGCTGCTGCCTTTTTCCTAGAATTCCCAGCTTGTGACTAGACTTGGCAGCCAAGCAAAAATCCATTTGGACACACAGCATGTAAGCTCGATTATCGCTGTCCTACATAGCACAACTGATAGAGCTGGTGCAGAAATATGCACGGAGTCCCACCCTCTCTGCATGTTTACCTGCAAGCATCTCAGCAAGCCCAGCTCCCTTCTGTAGGCCGGGAGTGGCCAACCTGTGGCTCTCCACGGGTTGTTGGACTTCAACTCTCATCATCCTTGTCCATGCACTTTGTTGCCTATGCCTGCTGGGAGTTGAAGTCCAACAACATCTGGAGGGCCACACATTCCCCATCCCTGCTGTCAAGGCGGAGAACTCATAGAGGAGAGGGCTATCAGTGGCCACTAGGCATGATGCTTATTGCTCTTCCTGCACAGCTGGACACAGCAATGTTTCTGAATATCAGTTGCTGGAAACCACAGAAGGGCTTGCGTGGCGAGTTCCCGCCCCCCACCAGGATAAATAAAGACACGAGACACCATAATTTAAGGTTAATTGGGTGAATTAGGCCACAACTTTATTGAATTCAGGAATGAGAGGCATTGGCTTAGGCATTGGTCCTATCGACTATCCGGCTCCAGCCCATTTGCTGGAGACACGGGGAAGGGTTAACACTTTATCAGGGGAGTCTCCTGCAGAGGCACGTCGACTAGGAGCTCCCCCGGGTCACCGCTCGGGGGCGTGCCTTTGGCCCACACCTCCATAGGCTTCGGACAGGGCCACGCCCCCCGGAGTCCTTTAACGGACCACCCTTCGCTCACTGGGGGGAGGTGATGGCGTTCCTCCCCCCCCCACATCCTCTTAACCCCTTCTTACCAAAGTCTACCGCCACACAAGCAATCGCTCGCTGCCAATACTCTCATGCCTGAAACCAATCCCTTATCCCCCTAGCTATATCCCGCAGCCAAACATCATTTCCAGCATCCAAAAGATGCACGCCATCAAACCGGTAGAGGGCCTCACAGTTGAAATGAATGCCCGGGTGTCCAGTGACCTTCGAAGGTGCTCTTGTGTTCTGTTTGTGGGTTTCCCACAGGCATCTACTTGGCAACTGTGAGAACTAGATTGATCTGATCCAGCAGGCTGTTCTTATGTTCTTATATAACTTAACATTTTCTAATCAAATGCCTCTGATTCTGAACTGCATTTCAATAGGCTTTAATCCATTTATTATTATTATTTACATTAATTTATTTAACATAATTATTAAAAAATATAAGCAAAATATAAATAAAATATTGCAAATACATACATACGTATATATTTCAGATAAGCACACATACAGTATATTAAAAAAAACAAAAGAGAAAAAAGGAAGAAAAGAAGAAAGAAAAAGAAGAAAAGTTGGAAGAATTTATTCCAAATTTATTCTACAAATATCTCAATAATAAAATTTCATTGATTGACTTCCATCGCTTACACTGCACTTCCTATATACATTTTAAGCAAGATTGTAACTATTACTCCGTATTTTTCCCATACAATCTCACACCAATATTCTAATCAATAAGTTTTCTAAATCTTTCAAAAATCTATTCTAAACACAAACAAAACCTTACATCCATTTAATTTGTGTTAGCCATCAAGCATTATTATTATTATTATTATTATTATTATTATTATTATTATTATTAGAGTTTGGGGTGTTATACATGCTTCCTCCATACTCATGTTTGTTATTTTCACAACAAGTAGACTATGCTGAGAGAGTGCTTTTGGCTGATTAACATTCAATATCCTTTAAAAATTGTGGGAGGGGCAGTGGTTACTGGATTGTTTTGTCCATGTTTTTATTATGTATTTTGTGTTTCAATTTGTATTTTGAAGCTGTGGGATTGTCAGTATACTACTGCAACTACTGCTACTCAATGTCTCTGCCTGACTTATCTGGATATCTAGGGAGCTTCATGGTTGAGTGGGAATTGGAACCCAGGTCTCCCACCAAGGTTCCTGGTCCAACACTGAAAGTTACACCACACTTTGTTGTACCCTATTCCATCTCATTGTGGTTGACTTTTCCCCAGCTGTTTGGTCCTAGCTGACAAGACAATTAATGAAACCCAGGCAAGCTGTAATGTGTGACCTGGGAGGGCAAAGATTGCACAGGTGTGTCCAGTCAAATGAGTGGATGTGCCTCTTTTTGCAAGTAAAACAGAAACTGCTCTCTTCTACCTAAACCTGCAATACGGCTACCTTCAGAAGGGTGGATTTATCCTAAAAAGCTAAACATGTTGCTTTTAGAGGGATTAAGAAGGTATTTTTCTAACTGACGGGTAAAGCAACATGCTGTTTCTGAGTGACATGTTTGTTTGTTTTTTGGAAGATAACTTCTAAAGCGTAAGGTAAGTGTCTGGCCCTCATTGTTGCTGCAGCGGCTCAGGATTGCAAGCAGGATGGTGCTGCTAACATTAAACATACTTTTTGCAGCTGTATCTTATTTTCCAGCATGGGCTGCTGCAGCAACGAGGCTCTCACTCGTTTGGTCTCACTCCAAATGAGATCGACAAATAATACTAACTGGTGCTAAATCAGCACATGACACAATATATAGCAAGGGTCTTGTTTTTGACTCTCTGCTTTATATTACATTAGTAAAGTATCAATTAGAATCAGGAGGCTGCAACGGGTGCAGGCTGTGGTCCCCGGTTGAGGGATGTTTTGTGCCCGAACTCAACATGAACACCTCCCTTGTTCTCTTCAGATGGCAATGGCGGCCACCTGAGAGGTGCGAGAACTGACTTCTGGTGAGTTCCATCTGAATTTTTTCCCTCATAATTGTAAAAAAACAAACAAAACTTTTATTTTAATTCCAGAAGGTGTTTGGCAGCAGAGTTTAATTTTAATTGGAAATGGCCTGCTTGCCTAGAGAAGTGGACTGTTTATTAATGACCTGAAGCTGTTTTATTGTGCTGGTTTGGGGAGCTTGCTTTTAACTGATAGCTTTTGATCGAGCTTTGCTGTGGTTTCATGGCTGTTTTACGTTGTCTGGTAATCTGCCCTGAGGGCTTCATGGAGCCCTGTGGTGAATTTAAGTGTCAAGAACAAATACAGTGTGCCATCAACTGATACAACCAAGAAGTGCTGGATTTATGTATAAACTAAACAAGCTATAGCTTAGGGTTCCACTCAAATTAAAATAAAAAAACCTTGGATATACATTTCCAAAATATAAGATGAAAAACAAATAAAATAAAACCTACGTACAGTTAGATCTTAATAATTTTTTCACTACTAATATACTTCCTCTTAATTGTATTTCACTATTAATAAACTTCAGGATGTGGGTGGTGCTGTTGTCTAAACCACAGAGCCTAGGGCTTGCTGATCGGAAGGTTGGCAGTTCAAATCCCCGCGATGGGGTGAGCTCCCGTTGTTTGGTCCCAGCTCCTGTCCACCTAAGAGTTCAAAAGCACATCAAGTGCAAGTAGAAAAATAGGTACCACCCTGGTGGGAAGGTAAACGGTGTTTCCATGCGCTGCTCTGGTTCACCAGAAGCGGCTTAGTCATGCTGGCCACATGAACTGGAAGCTGTCTGTGGACAAACACCGGCTCCCTTAGCCTATAGAACGAGATGAATGTGCAACCCCAGAGTTAACGGTGACTGGACCACTGGTCAGGGGTACCTTTACCTTTATTAATACACTTCTTCTTAATTGTATTTCAGTTCAACAATTACTTTGATAAAATACATATTTTGTTATGTGCAAATGGCTTTAGATACCTGTTAGGTCCATAAATTACCAAATAAAGGTAAAGGTACCCCTGCCCATCAGGGCCAGTCGTGACCGACTCTAGGGTTGCGCGCTCATCTCGCTCAAGAGGCCAGGAGCCGGCGCTGTCCGAGGACACTTCCGGGTCATGTGGCCAGCGTGACGAAGCTGCATCTGGCGAGCCAGCACCAGCGCCACACACGGAAACGCCGTTTACCACTTCCGGGTTGGCGCCTCCGGCAATGGCGGAGTTCCTCCGATCGGGAGGAATTTGCTCCGTGGAAACCCAGTTTTGGGGATCCGGAGTGACGTGGGGTGAGTGGCGCGGTGCTTCGAATTGACTGCTTTTTTCACGGAGGGAAGCCGCATTGCTGTTGCCGGAGAGCACTGACTTTTTCCTGTGGACAATTTGACTCTAAACAACTACCCGTGAGTAGAACGGAAAATTGGATTTACAAACGTCTTAATTTGGTACCGAAACGGGAAGGTTTCAAACAGGAAGCGCGCCTTCCCCTTTTGTAAATAGATTGAAGCAAAGAAGCTGCAAGCTAAGGTCTTGGAAAGCCTTATGTAAAGGATTAAACTTCCATCGATTAAAATCATTAAACCCCCCTTGGAAGCAGGAGAAGAGGGGGAAATTTTTGGATCGTGTAAGCCTGCAGGAGAGAGTGATAAAAATTAAATTACCACTGCTCTGAACCTGGAAACGGGCTGCCAGTAGATTGACATTTTGGGAGAGTTCATTGACTGTGAATAAAACGTATGTTGACAGTTAGTTAAATAAGAGAAATATATTGTTTCCATTGCCCTCTTCTGCGTTTAAAAAGGAGGAAAAGTAACTGAAAATTGAACTAACTTTACTTTTGGAACTGTGCTTGAAAGGATTGATACAAGTGGAGACTGTTTTCCTCTAGAGGGAGCTTTTGAAACTGTTACAAGAGTGGAGCTGGGGAATCTCCAGCTGCAGGATAAGAACTGTGAGAATCAAGGATTGACCTTGGACCATTTAAGAATGTCGACAGGAGAAGCCTTAGTGACTGCATTATGCAAGATAAGCTATTCGTTGGAACAGCTTCACAAGAAGACGGATGTTATGGCTACTAAAATTGATAACTTGGGACAAAAAGTGATTAATTTGGGGCAAAAAGTGAGCACCAATACAGAAATTATTCAGGATTTGCTACAGGAATCTACTTTAGCAGAACAAAATGTGGAGAAGGAGAAGGAGAAAGTTGTTGTTGTCGAAGCTAAAGTAATACAAATGGGAGCCTCAGCCTTACAGAGGCAAATTGAGGACTATAAATTGAGGCCTTTTATGATTGAATCTAGAAAAAGTCAGATTTTGAGGATCGGAGCCCAGCCTGGACTGGAGAAGGAAAGCTGGAACGATCTCTCCATGCAGGGATTAACTGACTTTTGGGACATGGACTTGGGTCAGGAGGAGACTGGAGTTCTGGGGGCCTTTGGATTTGGAGGAATCTTGAAACATGTCCTAAAATACTTCATGGATTTTAGCTTTAACTATGGAAATTTGGCTGACCTGTCGAGAAGGAACAAAAGTATTGTTAGGTCGGAGTTTCCCCGAGATCTGCTCTATAGCATCAAAGAATATGAAGAAGACCTGCAGAAGGGACTTGGAAAAGAGTTAAGAGCCTCGGACATAAGATCTCCAGGTTGATGGACTGTATGGAGTTGACGGAAGTGACTGGCAGAGTCCGAGACCGGGGAGAGGAGATGGTGGAAGAAGATTGGAAAATTTAAAGTCTATATATAGAATTATTGTAAAATTAATGAGTGATAGAAAAATGTTGGAATGAAATTTTATGGCCTTAGTAGAAATGTTATAAGGAGTTAAGCTTATATAAGTATACTAGTTTTAATGGAAATAAGATTAAAAATATGTTAAGACATTTATATGATAGAAAATAGAGAAAGATGGAAAGGAATTGCTGAAACAATTAATGGAAGTGGAATACAAAGAGGGAGGTGAGAGGAGGTCGATGAAACAAGGGAATGAAAGATAGAGTATGGAAAAGGCATGATGTATGTTTTTAAATTGTTTTTGTTTTGTTTTGTTTAGTTTATTGTGTTTAGTTTAATGTGTTAAGGTTGTGTTTTGTTTTGTATTGTTTATATATTGTATTGTATTGTTTTCTCTTTTTTGTTTTCTTTCTCTTCTTTCTTTTTTGTAAGCTTTAAAAGTAATAAATATTATTTAAAAAAGAAAGAAAGAAAAGGAAACGCCGTTTACCTTCCTGCTAGAAAACGTTCCCTATTTATCTACTTGTACTTAGGGGTGCTTTCGAACTACTTGGTGGGCAGGAGTGGGACCGAACGACGGGAGTTCACCCCGTCACGCGGGGATTCGAACCGCCGACCTTTCGATCAGCAAGTCCTAGGCACTGTGGTTTAACCCACAGCGCCACCCGCGGTCCCAAATTACCATATACTGTATCATATATTCAACACAAAAACAGTGACAATTTGTTGTTGACAAAGGACAGCTGGGCATATAAAGGGCCCCATTACCTTCAGTAGCTTAGGGCATCATCAAACCTAAATCTGGCCCTGCAACCAAGCAATGTTTGTAGATATGTCAACTGTCTTTCTCTTCATCTTTTGCTTGTTTTGGGTGCATTCTCAATGCAACAAAAGCAGGGAGCACCTTTCAGAGTAGCAGCTTGCAGTGTGATCCTATACATATCTACTCAGAAGTAAGTTCCAATGAGTTCAGTGGGGCTTATTCTTAGGTAAGTGGGCATACGATTGCAGTCTGAATCTGCAATTCCATATAAATACTTACCTGAGAGTCAGTCCCACTGAATGCAATCAAGCTTTCTTCTGAGGAGATGTGTATAGGACTGGACTGCTAATCTCTTCTATACTGCACCTTAATGGGAATCCATTGCAAGATTTTATTTATATGTGAGCCCACAGAAATTCAAAGACCTCTCTGCAACACACCCACACACACCCACACCCACACACCCTGCCCCATATTTGGGCTGAATTTACCGGTAAGTCTGCAAAAATCCAGGAAACATTTTTTTACCTGCACACATATTAAAGAAATGCCAACTTATGCACAGCAAGTTGAAAGATTTTATTTATTTAAGAGAGTGCTGAAAGCTAGTTGAAATAGATATTCCCTTGTTTTTACAATGTGATTTTTAAATTTTATTTTCTGTAAGCAGATTCAAACATTTCACATGAGCGAAGGAATTTGCAACACATTAAACAAAGCATGCATAGCTTTTGCCCAAAGTACAAACTGATGTTTATTTCCCAAATCCTTCCTAAAGAACTATTGCTTTTCTGATTTTAAAAAAGTGTTGATCGATTTCCCCCATACTCACAGCTATGACGTGACCCCTACTTTTGTGATGACAACTATAAATAAGTGATATAAGAGTGCTTTAAATGTATGGTGTGGACATGACCTCTGTAAGGGATAAAGGTTAAGGAAGAGCTGAAAGTAAGTAAAGAACTGTTACAGCAGGGATGAGCAAGCTCTGGCCGTCCAGCTGTTGTAGGACTACAACTTCTATTACCCCCAGTCAGCATGGCCTAAAGCCAGGGAAGATGGGAGTTGTAGTCCACCATGGGAAACCACCATGTTGGTGACCCCTGGGTTAGAATGACTCACTACTGTATCTAATAGACTTCACTGTTGGGGAAAAAATCCAAAGTGACACATTTATTGTAGGGAAACCCAGTCATTTATACATGACTGCACCACCCTATATTGTCAGCGATGTGTATATATTTCTTTTGCCATTGAAAACCCGGTTTGTTGTGGACAGATCTTATGCCTGCTTTTCGTTACCTGAGCTCAGCAAAGCAAAATGTGCGCAAGCTCTCGTTGCGAAAGGTCATACTAGTTTAGCCAACATGTTCTTTTTCATTGTTTTGTGCTACATGAATGTTGACGTTTGCGCTGCATTCTGCAGGCCATTATTAATCTCGCTGAATAGCATGATTATTTTCAGATGTCACTTAAACAAAAAAAGCAGCTTGAACCAGAATAAGGTTGAGGCAGTTCCTGGCTGCTTTGCCACATTGACAGCCAATTGGATAGGTTTCTCCCTCTCTCCTTGGCAATAATTAAACCCTGGTCGCAGATGCGGTTTGTTACTTGCTCCCCATAAGTCTCCACTCGTTGCTTTGCTTTGGGGTGGGATGTGAACTACATAGGCACATTTGTGAAAATGCTAGCCATCTGGAGAGTAAGTGACTTATAGAAGATAAACCCTTCGCACCAGGAGAGGCTACACAGCTGTTGGTTTGAAAGGGTCATCAAAGGGAACAGAGAAAGCTTTTCCTTACACTAAGCCAGGCCATTGGTCTAGCAAGCTCGGTATTGCCTCCTCTGCAGCGACTGGTTGCATCTCCCTGATTTTAGGGAGGGATCTATCCCAGCCCTATTTAGAGATGCTGGGAATCAGACATGGTACTTGCTGCATGCAAAGCAGACGCTCTATCTGGGCTACGATTGTTTGGGCTATTTGATGCTTCTTCAGATTCTATGGTGTTAGGTGCTAGACATTTATTGTGTTCTCTTACTCTGTTTTTCCAGTTGCTGCTGTTATGTCTACGGGCGTGGTTGCTCGAGAGTGAACAAACAAGATCCCCCCTGGTCTTTTCAAAGGCTTTATTATCAGTGCAAAAACATTTACAGTGCAGAATGTCTCAATTCCATGTCTTGCTCATTCACTAGCAGAATCTGAGAGTGGTTGGTCCCTAAACTTTCCCCAGCAGAGTAGTTTCTTGACCCCCATCCAACGCCTCCCCTCTCTGCGCGTAAACCTACTGCGCAGAGAGGGCGTGGGTAAAGAGGAACTTGCCTCCCCCCCGCTTTGCTCATGTTTTGGCTCTCCCTTGCATCCTCTGGGCTTCCCTCCTCCGCAGTGGAAGTGCTGCTTCTCACGATCTTTGGAGCCTCCCTGTAACCCAACTGCCCTTCCACCTCTTGTCTCTGAGCTGATGGCAGTTCCCTGACAGCTGCTTTGCACCATATTTGTGCCCAATACTTTAGCATGGTGGTGGGGAACCTCTGATGCTCCAGATACTATTGGACCCAGCCTGGGTGGCCAGTTGTCAAGGATGAGTGTGAGCAGTGGTCCAGCAACATCTGGGATGGGGGACTGCCTGTTCTCCATCCCTGCTCTAGCTTGTTATCTTGAGAGGTGGTTCTTGCATTCAGGCTCAACCATGAAGTTCACTATGTGACCTTGGGGCCAGTAACTCACCCCTCAGGCTAACCTACCTCACCAGGTTGTTGTGAGGATAAAAGAGGGAGCCAAGCACACAGCTTTGAACTCATTGGAGGAAGGGCAGGATGAAATCGTAATAAAACAGCTAATGAACCCATGTGCCCGTCTGACATCTCTCAGCCAGAAAAGTGTCTTTTGATAAGCATTATTGGCATTGACATTGAGCAATACTAAATTATGTCTGTGCTGGTCCATTCACACATACAAGTCATTGCTTGATGCTGCAGTCAATAAACACTTCAGCAGCAGAACACCAGCTTTCCTGCATTTCCTTTTAACATTTTTGGATCGTCATGTCCCGGTTAATGTTTGTGCATGCGCCGTGTGTGTAAGATTATATTGCTTTTTGCAAGTACTGTGGTACCTCAGGTTAAGTACTTAATTCGTTCGGGAGGTCCATACTTAACCTGAAACTGTTCTTAACCTGAAGCACCACTTTAGCTAATGGAGCCTCCTGCTGCCGCCGCGCCACTGGAGCACGATTTTTGTTCTCATCCTGAAGCAAAGTTCTTAACCTGAAGCACTATTTCTGGGTTAGCGGAGTCTGTAACCTGAAGCGTATGTAACCTGAAGCATATGTAACCTGAGGTACCACTGTAATGCTTAAGGTTGCAACCATCTACAGTTTCTTGGGAGTAGGGGCGATTGAATAATGTGTGGCTTGCTTCTGAGTAAAAGTGCACAGAATTGCGCCGTGTTCCTTTTTATTTTTCAACTGCACGTCCCACACCTGTAATTGTGATGGGTAACTATCATTATCGGATTGCACATTCGCTTGCAGACCGATGTGCTTCCGTTTCTTAGCTGAAGTGTTCACAAGTGACATTGGCTGAATACAAAATGCCCATCATGCAATAACTTAACACACACCCTGGTGGATATGTCAGCATTTGGCATACATAAGCTGCCTGTCTGAAGTGGCCTGCCAAAGAGCGTGGAGATTTTTACTGCTCTCCTGCTTCCAGGGATTCCTGATGAGGAACAGATGTGTAGTAAGGTTTTTCTCACCACTTGGCAGGACTCTTAAGTAGGCCTGGTCCACACATCCTGCGGAAATGAGGTGAAGTATGGCCTGCACCACCTCAGGCTGAAAGGGGGGGGGGGTTGTCCCCTCTCCTATTGACACCAGGCAGGTGCCTTGAAGGTACACTTCACAGTGCCTCCTATATCTTTTTTTAATAAAAACACAAGAGATCAGATAAAATGCAAATAAGAAATGACTAAATACATAATGATACATAATGAAGTGAAAAAATGTGAATTTACAAGTATAGTCATACCTCAGGTTAATAATAATAATAATAATAATAATAATAATAATTTTTTATTTATACCCCGCCCTCCCCAGCCAAGGCCGGGCTCAGAGCGGCTTGCAAGCAATAATAAAAACAAGATGAATGATTACAAACTTAAAAACAAAAATAAAATACAACATTAAAATAATGGGATATTAAAATGTAGCCTCATCGCAGGAGGAAAAGGAAAAAAAAAAAAAAGAGAGAGGGAGGGAGGGAATCAAATTGGCTCCAAGCCAAAGGCCAGGTGGAACAACTCTGTCTTACAGGCCCTGCGGAAAGAAATCAGATCCTGCAGGGCTCTGGTCTCATGAGGCAGAGTGTTCCACCAGGCCGGAGCCAGAGCTGAAAAGGCCCTGGCTCTGGTTGAAGCCAATCTAACTTCCTTAGGGCCCGGGACCACTAGGGTGTTGTTATTTATGGACCTTGAGGCTCTCCGTGGGGCATACCGGGAGAGGCGGTCCCGTAGGTACAAGGGTCCTAGGCCGTGAAGGGCTTTAAAGGTCAAAAGCAGCACCTTAAATCTGACCCTGTACTCCACCGGGAGCCAGTGCAGCTTGAAAAGCACTGGGTGAATATGCTCCCATGCAGAGACCCCGTGAGGAGCCTCGTTACAGATGCTTCAGGTTGCATTTTTTCAGGTTGTGGACCGCCGAAACCTGGAAGTACTGGAACGGGGTACTTCCGGGTTTCGGCAGGCGTGCATACACAGATGCGCCGAATTGCAACCTGCGCAGACGCGGGTTGTGAACGCTGCGGGTTGCGAATGTGCATCCCACACGGATCACGTTCGCAACCCGAGCATCCACTGTATAATGTATATGTAATATTATGTAAACATTTTGTATATGTAGTCGTACCTGGGGTTAAAGACGCTTCATGTTACAGACTCCGCTAACCTAGAAATAGTACCTTTGGGTTAAGAACTTTGCTTCAAGATGAGTTCTTACGTTCTTAATCCGAGGTACCACTGTATTGAGATAATAATAATAATAATAATAATAATAATAATAATAATAATAAATAAATAAATAAATAAATACAGTGCCTCCTGTAGAAGCTGTTGTGTGTTTTAATCTGGTTTTAGCTTACTGTCAATTTTGTTTTCTTTTTAAATTTTTTAAATATTTGTTTTCAACTAGATTTTTAATCCAAGGACTTTATTGTTGCATATTATTTTTCGAAACTGCTTGGAGGTTTTATGACAACCTACAAGTTAAAAATAATACTCCACGCCCTTGGAAAGCCAATACAAGGCTCTATTTTTTTTATTTTTTTTTGATAATTTTTATTCATTTTTCAGATAGATAACAAAAACAATACAAAACAGTATAATTTCAATCTCATCATTTCGTACCCTTCTTTCTTTTGACTTCCCCATACCTCCCCATCCCTGCATCCTTGTTTAATAGTTCTTTAGCAACCCTTAGGTCCATTATCTTAATTCCCTTTCATAAAGATTCCTTTAGTTTTTTTTTGATTACTGCTGCAATTCTTTACCTCTTACCCCCTGACATCTTAACATTCCTCAATTTTACAATTATTTTTAAGATATATTTTAAATTTCTTCCAGTCCTCTTCCACTGTCTCTTTCCCCTGGTCCCGGATTCTGCCCGTCATCTCGGCCAGTCCCATAAAGTCAATCACCTTTGTTTGCCATTCTTCCAGAGTAGGTAGTTCTTGCGTCTTCCAATACTTTGCCAGTAGAATTCTTGCTGCCGTAGTGGCATACATTCCAATACAAGGCTCTAGACCAGGGGACCTTATCTAGCCTGAAAGCCACATTCATGGGCAGCCATCTGGGGGCTTCTTGCAAGTGGTAAGTGGGGGCCCAGGGCCAAACGTGGGTGGGGCTGGAGCCAAAGAGGTGCCCTTTTACAGCCACACAAAAGCAAGACCTTTCTGTGTGCCCCCCCTCCTCATCCTGCAGCCAGGCAAGGAAAAACCACCCCCACAGTTCAGGGATGCATTCTAGCCAAGCAAAAGAGAGAACCAAGTAGGGATGACATTGGGGGGGGGGAGTGTGAGACTTGGAGGGCCACATCTGGCTGAGGGTTATTTGGGTTCCAGACCTCTTCTTTAGCCCCCCGTTCCCTACCAAAGATCCTAACAGGATTTCATGGGCCTGGTGCACTGTATGTGGCCTGCCTGGTCACCCTGCAATCCATTGACAAGAACTGCAACATATATATCTATTTTTAAAATGTTATTGAAATATACTCGAGAGTGGATTTCATGCTCTTTATTCAGCTCATAGTGGTGAGGAGGAATGAAAGTTTCCCCAAAGTATCTGCTTTATATACATTATTTACACAATGGGCTGCATGTGATTGGCTAATTCCGGAATTCTCCTGTAGGCCAATCAGGTTGTGAATTCACTTCCATCTGGAGCCGGATTGGTTGGCTCCTGCAGACCAATCATACTGCTGCATTGTTCTAGGACCACTCAGACTGCTGCATTCTGAATCCTATTGTTCTAGGACCAATCAGACTGCTGCCTTTTGGATCCTATTCAACTCAGTACATAACAGTTGTGCTTCTCACGAGACTTCCTGAATCGATCTGCAGTATAGAAAACATATATAAAAACAGTCCAAACAATTGCATGTATTTTTAAAAACTTTTTTTAAAAATGTAAATATAAAGAGTTCAAAACAACTGCACAGGCTTCAAGTCAGCTCAGATCCAGGACAGATAACCAACCGGGATAAATATTTTATAAGATGTCTCGAAAAAAGGAATGTCTTTACTGGGCGCCAGAAAGGCAGTATGTCTAAGCCTGCCTGGCAGGTAATGGGAAGGAGTTCTAACGAATAGATGCCACCACACTAAAGGCCTTATCCTGCCATCATGTGGAACGGACCACTGGATAGGATGCTATCTGCAGGATGTCCTATCCTGCAGAACACAAGAGATCAGCTGGGTGTGCAAAAGATGAGTTGGGGTAGACTCTCTTTCATTGGAGGTTTTTAAACAGAGCTTGGATGGCCATCTGTCAGGGCTTGTTTAGTTGCGATTCCTGCATTGCAGAGGATTGGCCTAGAATGAACCTCAAGATCCCTTCCAGTTCTACAATTCTGTGATCCTTTAGGTAAATGTATTAGGTACATATAAGCAAAACATGCAAACAATTTTTTGGCAGCCTTGGAAAATGAAAGAACCTTGTATTAAAGTGTAGCCTCTATAGGTGTTTAACTTGCCGCAACTGCAAGGCGCTTAATTATTGTATTTGCTAATTCACTTGGTATTTTATACTTCTGTTTTATGATTACTGTATATTAACAAAGAATAGGCCATTGATGTTGAACAGACCAATAGTGGATGTGTGGGGGACGTGGAAAATTGTGGGGTTGGCATTGCAATATCACTATTTTTCCTCAGTAGGAAGCAAATCTCACTTATTTCAGGGGAGCGACTTCTGAATAAAACATAGCCAAGCCAGTGAATTGTGTTTTGTTCTGTAAAGGCAGTGCACTCAGGGCATGAAAGAAATGAGTTGGGCATGAGGAAAGTACTTGAATATGCATATCCCAATATCTTCCTTTGGCCAGCATTAGCCTAGCAGCAACAAGGAGCTTGTCTTGTTTGTTTCCTGCTGTTCTGGGAGATCAGGGAAAGCCTGGGCCAAAAGGGTCAGGCATGGAACAACTGGCAATAAGATGTTTCAGGTAGGGCTCAATATATAAACCAATACCGGTCTGAAGTCCATACAGTGGTACCTCGCAAGACGAATGCCTCGAAAGACGAAAAACTCGCAAAACGAAAGAGTTTTTCGTTTTTTGAGTTGCTTCGCAAGACGGATTTCCCTATGGGCTTGCTTCGCAAGACGAAAATGTCTTGCAAGTTTGTTTCCTTTGTCTTAAAACCGTGCATTCACTTCGAGGAGCAACTCATAGCACGCGGTGTGGTAGCCTTTTTTGAGGTTTTTGAAGACTTTGGTGATTTTTGAAGCTTTTCCAAAGTCCGTGCTTCGCAAGACGAAAAAATCGCAAGACGAAAAAACTCGCGGAACGAATTAATTTCGTCTTGCAAGGCACCACTGTATTGTGATATCCGTTTCATTTTTTTTTGGCCTGGCAATCTATTGCGAATCATGATGTGTGTGTGCTATGCAAAAATCTGAATGTGGGAAAAACCATGATGCCAGCCAATGCCTCTACACAGTTCCATCCTTATTTCAGACGTTGTGATATATCAGTATATTGTGATGTTTAGCTGGTGATGTGTCACAATGTTGAAAACCAGATATTGCCCAATCCTAGTTTTGGGTATGGCAGGAGGAATGACGTCCTGCAGTATTGGGGCAACAGCAGTGGAGACACTGTCTCTCTTTGGGGGACCTTTTATTTTTTAACAATCAAGCAGTATGAAAATGTAAATATGATATCCTTCCAGTAAAGCACATATAGTACTTTCTATACCAGCCTACAATGATAACAGACAATCCTTACACTCAAGCTTAGCTGGGCTTCCAGTGCCAAAGACAGATCTATGAACAACACAGTTTCTGGCCCTCAAAACAAATCTCTCGCAAGGTCTCTTCTTAGAGGTGCCCTCCTCTTAAGAGGGGCAAGGAAGTGCCCTGCGACATTCAGTTGTGGGGTCAGGATGGCTTCCCTCTCATTTCTGACCCTTCCGCAGCTAAGTGAGAAGGCAGCCTCCATGAGGTCTAGCAACTTGTTTGAAAACAAAAGAAAAAGGGACCCTTAGAATGAGAGAGGGCGGGGCAACCAGAATTCATCCAAGGCTGCCACCTCATTACTTACCTGGTCGTAAACGCCACTGAACACAGCTGGGCTTACTTGTGAGTAAATATGCATAAGGACACACTGTAAATGGCGCACACTATTGCAGGGCGGCCCTAGCCCTGCCTCTAGGCCCCTCTACATCACATTTAAGTGGCTGCATTGAGATGAAAACGAAAGCAAAGCCTGGTGAGAAAGCTAAGTGGAGATCTTGGGCAAAGACTCAAGCGAGTGATGGAGACTTTTTTCAGGGGCGGCGGCTAGATGGGCGCGCGCGGCGGCGCCTCTCCCCTTTGTCCTCCCGGCCATTGTTCATTCATCTCGCACGACGCGCGTTCACACAAACAGTCTGCGGCGAAGGAGCCGCCAGGCGCAAAGCAGGGCGCAAAGCAACGGTGGCAGAGCCCAAACAAGCAAGCAGGCAGGCAGGCAGGCAGGAAGACACCGGCCCGCTCCGGCAGGACTTCCTCTCCCCAACCCCGCTTAGCTCACGCCCCTTCCCCGATTTCCCCGCTCTCTGCGCCCCCCCCCCCCGCGCCTTCCCGACGTGCCAGCTGACCCAGCCTCCCCGCTCCTCTGTGCGCAAGCGTGGCGAGGCAGGGGCGGACCATCTTCGCCCCATCTCCACGCTCCTCTGGCTCGCTCGCACTCTCCTTCTGCCTTCCTCGTCTCCCACCAGCGAACTTTAAGACAGTGTGGCCCAATTGGGCAAGCCTCCCCTTCTCCTTTCGTGGCCAGCGGCCGTTGCCTTTCCAGCAGCCATCTCCGCCGGAGGGGAGAGCGAGAGCCAGGGACCCTCTGTGCCAAGGGAGCTCTGCTGCTCCCCCTCCTCCCCCTCCTCCCCCCCACCACCATCATCATCTTCATCATCCTCAGTACCACCACTATATGACTCCTGCCTGCCCACCTCCTCCCACCCCCCAGAGTTGCGTCCTGTGCACCAGCCCAGTACGGATTATAAACTAACCAAACCCAACACCTTTCCTTGTCTCCGGAGGCGCCGGTGAATTTCTCGGCGAACCCAGCGGATGGGGGGTCGCTCCTGACACCCAGATGGCTGGCTGATGGTGAGTCCTTCGGTCTTCCCTCCCCTCTGCAGCTCGGGGTGACGCGTGTCTTGGAAGGGTTCCCGCAGAACCCCTGTCTGAAGCCAGGGGTGGCCATGGGTTTCTGCAAGCTGTGTGTGTGGGGGGGGGGGGAGATCAGGAGGGGAATTAAGTTTTTTCTTCCCCCCCCCCCCGCGCATCCCTATTTTTTTGCAAACAGCTGCAGAATTGGTGTGTGTGTGTGTGTGTGTGTCCTTCACAAGAGGTGGTTGGGTGGTTTATTTCTCGTTTGCTTATTTAATTATCTCCCTCCCCCCCCCCCCCGCCGCCGCCGCCCACCTTTGCAGCGGAGCTAAAAATACAATTTTGAAAAAAGGGCAAGCGGATTTAGAGGCTGTAAAAAGACAGCGGCGAGCCTGGCTTTACTCCTTTGTCTTAACTCTGCCTTCTGTGTCTCCCAGAGCGCATCTGCACCCGGAGCAGCCTGTTGGGTCTCCAAATGTGTTTGAACTTGCAGCTTCCTTTGCCTCTCTCTGCTTTTCTCCCTCTCCGTCTCTCTGTCTCTCTCCCCACATCTTAAAAACCTTAATTAGAAGAAGAGTTGGAGAGGCAAACTCTCTTGCCGAGTTCTTTTGATAGCGCCTTAAGGGGGCAATTGGTTAGTTGGTTGGGTTAAAAGAAGAAGACGAATTCTCTGGAGGCATACCAGCTCAGCAGAAAAGAAACTTTGAGCTTGGCATAGTTTCAAATTAGAGAGAAAGTGTAATGTGGTGGCATCTTCTTAACCCCTTGGCGTGTGTGGCACAACTGGTTTTTCAGTTAAGATCTGGAGCGTGGGAAGCTGCCACATATATATACTCAGTTAGTCCCATCTCTTGATTATTGTCAACCCTGAATGGCAATGGTTCGCCAGGGTTACAGGCAGGGAATATGCTTGCTGGGTGACCTTGTGCCACTTACGGTTTCTCAGCCTAACTCACCTCACAAGGTTGTTGCGAGGAGAAAATGAAGGAAAGGGAACCATGTTGAGCATCTTGGAGGAACGTTAGGGGACAAATGGGATGACTAAATAAATATCCAGCCCTAGCTGGAGATGGTGGAGATTGCACCAGAGGACCTTCTGCAGGCGAAGTGTCCACTCTTCCACTGAGCTACAGCCGTTTCCCTGAAAGCAAAGGCCTTAAACGAGTTGTGAAGCAAGGGCCTGAAGTGCCTTGTCCTGTACAGAATCCATGCACCTATCATGGCAGGAGGTGGTGAACCTCCAGATGGTGTTGGAACTACACTTCTCATCCAACCAGCATAGTCAACGGTCAGAGAATGATGGGAGTTACAATCAACAATATCTGGAGGATTGCTGGCTCCCCATCCTTGCCATAGCTTTTGCATGCACTCTTTATCATCCAAGATAGTTCAAGGCCTTGCTTCATAACTAGTTTAAGGTCTTTACCTTCAGGGGAAGGGACACAGCTCAGTGGTAGAGGCCAGCTTTTTGGCTTTTGAGTTTGGTTCTTGCACTAGCAAGTGAGTTTTGATTTTGTGCAACAGAGCAATCCAATGCAGCGGTTGCACTAGTGGAAACCCATGTGCAACAGATTGTGCAACACAGTTACTGTATGCATGTTTGCTTATGCATATATATTTTTTGCACAGCGGGACATTATTTATAATGCTTGACTTCTAGAGCCCTCCTTCAAAGTTGGATCAGCTTCTAGTAGTGTAAGAAGACCACTCATCAGACTCAGAATTAGCTGGGAGACAAGATGCATCACACACTTATTTGAAGCGCTGGAGAATGTGAGGTAATATGGTTGGGGCTTTCCCTGCTGCTTCCTTGAACCTTGTAACAGGGAACAGCTTAGTGGAGGAGCACATGCTGTGCATGCAAAAGGTCCCAGGTTCTCAGTCCCTGGTGTCTCCAGGTGGGGCTCTGAGACTTGTATTTCAAACCTTGTGATCTGCCAGCAGTCACCATAGAGCTGGCTTCTTCAAACCTAGTGTCCTCTAAGGGTTTCGGAGGGCATCTCCCCATTGGTCATGCTGGCTGGGGCTGATGCAGGTGTGGTCCCAAAAAATCTGGAAGGCACCAGATTTGGGGAGGCGGCTGTAAACAGTACTGAGCTAGAATCTGCTGCCCTCTAGGTGTTGTTGGACTTCCATCAGCCCAGCTGGTATGGTCTAGCTCTAGGATAATGGGAGTTATAGACAGCATCTAGAGCCGTGGTTCCCAGCATGGGGCACACGTCCCACGGGGGGCAATTTGATTTTTAAGGGGAGCAATTGGAGAATGAGTTATTTACAGTTAATGGCCTTTTAGGCTTCCTCCACGTGAGTGGGAGTTCACTTTTTGAATAATAAGAATTATATGTCATAAGAGGGGGAGGGCAGCAGGATTTTAGAGATGCTTAGGTGGGGCATGGCCAAAAAAAAAAGGTTGGGATCTAGAGCAATGGTTGCCCATTCCATTGCCCCCAATGAGCTACAGTGGTACCTCGGGTTACATACGCTTCAGGTTACATATGCTTCAGGTTACAGACTCCACTAACCCAGAAATAGTACCTCGGGTTAAGAACTTTGCTTCAGGATGAGAACAGAAATCGCACGGCGGCAGCGGGAGGCCCCATTAGCTAAAGTGGTGATTCAGGTATTTTATCCGTATATATATTGTATTTTATTGTGTTACTGTTTGAATCCCATAGAAATTAAACTGTAATGCAATAAAATACAATATTAGGGATAAAATAAGCAATTAAAAATCAATGTGAATATTTAATGTGGACATGCCATGGATCTCCTGAACGAAGCTTGCAGACCGCTGATTATCCATGGACCACTTTTTGGGAACCTCTGGTCTAGAGGGTCATGGCTTCCTCGGGTTTGAAGTAGAGAGACTGGTGGTCTGACTTGGCAGCTTCTTCTGTTCCTACTGTTTCAAGTGCTTCTTGTTATCTGATCTTGACTGGAAAGCACTTTCATCCTCTTGAGTTTCCTCTCTCCCCCAGTCAGCGCTCCCAACCATCACGATTCCGCCACACATTCTTCAAACTCTCCAGGGTCACTTCAAGCTACCATGCTTACAACTTTGTCATTTTCATGTTTGCTATACAGTGGTACCTCGGGTTAAGTACTTAATTCGTTCCGGAGGTCCGTTCTTAACCTGAAACTGTTCTTAACCTGAAGCACCACTTTAGCTAATGGGGCATCCTGCTGCTGCTGCACCGCTGGAACACGATTTCTGTTCTCATCCTGAAGCAAAGTTCTTAACCCGAGGTACTACTTCTGGGTTAGCGGAGTCTGTAACCTGAAGCGTATGTAACCTGAAGTGTATGTAACCTAAGGTACCACTGTATTGGGATTTTCTTTTTATCCTTGTGAATTGTGGGAACATCCCTCCACTTTAATTCTGGGGCATATTTGTATGATCTTGGAAAGCTGTTGCTTTTTTTTTTAAGCACTAATAAGAGTTTAAATTCTTTTTCTTCAGCAAAGGCAGGCAATCACTACAAAAACAGGCTAGGGAGAGGGAGTTCAGGGGAAGTCAGGAATCATTCACCCGAGTGCTCATATATTTCTGAAGTTTGTGGATTGAAATCTGATAGATCACACACAAAAAGGATGGTGTGGTGTAGTGGTTAAGAGCAGTGGACTTGTAATCTGGTGAACCGGGTTTGCTTCCCCGCTCCTCCACATGCAGCTGCTGGGTGACCTTGGGCTAGTCACACTTCTCTGAAGTCTCTCAGCCCCACTCACCTCACAGAGTGTTTGTTGTGAGAAGGAAGGGAAAGGAGAATGTTAGTCACTTTGAGACTCTTTCGGGTAGTGATAAAGCGGGATATCAAATCCAAACTCCTCTTCTTCTTTGTTGGGCTTGGATGTACTGATTTCTCCTTGTTCTGCACTAGTTCACACTTGAGGGAATTACTGCTGACTCCATCCCGTATGTAGAACATTTTGTCCATGTTTCTAAAGAGTGGAGCTTAATTTGCCCCAGAGGGTCTATGGCAAATCTTGTTACCTGAAGTAAAGAGGAGGACGAGGAGTTCTAAGAAACTTAGTTGGTGCGCATTTGGGTATCACTGAAAGGCTTTGGGGATACATGCAGGCCTTAATCTGACCTGTAGCTCAGTATCTGAACCTGCCTTCAGGGCCAGTGCTGATCTGTGAAGGGCGCCTCTGAGCATGTTATGAGTGCATTTCCCTCACCCATAAAAAGACCACTGCCTTCACATCTGGAATGCAGAAGGCCAAGCAAAGTATAATGCTGTGTTAAATGCATGATTGCAGTGAATGTATCTGTGCTTTAGTAGCACCTAGGGAAGGGGAAGGAGTTGGAACCATGGAATGCAGGAAGAGAGGGTTTAACCTTACATGGAAGTCTTAATGAAAATCTCTCCACCACACTTACTGAAGGTGGTACTTGCCATGGGCAAGAACCTGCTATTGGTTTCTATTTTTCAGGGTTTTGCATGTTAGAGGTTTTATTTAACTCCCCCGCCCCAAAAATCGTTTGTGTATGTGCTAGATTAATCATATGGGGTAGGTAGCCTCACACACTGGAACTGTTGGTTTAGGAAAATCTAAGGAGTAGATGGGCAGTGTTTTGTTTTCCTTGTACCTTGAGCGGGGTAAAGTCACCCAGATAACAACAGATAGTTAAAGCTCTCTTAAAACCTTTTAATTTGCCCTGTAAACTGCTGTTAAGATGAATGAGTATCTTGAGGATCAAGGATGAGAGGAAAGTCTTGTTGCTAATGCTTTGAGTGTCTTAGCTGCTCCTGAAATTTCAGACTGACTGGGAAGTTAAAACTTTTGAAACTTTTAAATTTGTCTTCTGTCTTGTGGTGATCGCGCGTGTGTGTGTGTGTGTGTATGTGTATGAGAGAGAGAGAGAGAGAGAGAGAGAGAGAGAGAGAGAGAAAGAAGTTTGCTCTTCATTTATTCCCAGTTGCCTGAGAAGTGTGTGAATGAATAAGAAATGGGAGGGAATTACCACAGTTTAGTGGCAGTGCAGATGTTTTGCATAGAGACGGGCCCGGGTTCAACTCCTGATAAAGTGATCTTGCTTGAAACCCTGGAAAGCTGCTGCCAGTACAGTGGTACCTCGGGTTAAGAACTTAATTCCTTCTGGAGGTCTGTTCTTAACCTGAAACTGTTCTTAACCTGAGGTACCATTTTAGCTAATGGGGCCTCCTGCTGCCCCTGTGCCGCCTGATTTCTGTTCTCATCCTGAAGCAAAGTTCTTAACCCGAGGTACTATTTCTGGGTTAGTGGAGTCTGTAACCTGAAGCCTATGTAACCTGAAGCGTACCCGAGGTACCACTGTATTAATAGATGGCACCAGTAGACACTGTCACAACACACAATCTGCCATGTTCCGGTCCAGTGCTGGATACCACAGAGAAGACCTTAAGGCTGGAGGTGAAAAAAAAGGAAGAGAAGGCTGGGGTTGAGGCCAGGCAAGTAAGAAATTAAAGGACCTTGGACAACTCAGGGTGAAGCACTTACACCCAGTGAAGGTTAGGAGCAAACAGAGGCTTTTAAAGCCTCTCTCACCAGGCTACCTCCTCTAGGCTCCACCCCTTCATGGAGAAGGATAGAGCCTTAAAGGCCCAACACCCCTGGCCTGGAGACGGGCTCGCCTCCTCTCTTCTCTAGCCTTCTTCCTGATGCACTTGAACTGGTGATGTGTGGTTGGATGCAACTGGTTCCTCAGACTCAGGTGCCTGTGAAGGTCCGAGTTCTCTCCCTGGTGGTTTCCTTGGGAGCTTCTGTCTGCCATCCTTGGTCATAGTGGTCTCCTGATCTCCAGAAGCTGGCCCAAAGCCCTGAGTATGATCTGATCCCTTAGCTGGTTCTTCTGTGCAGTGCCATAGCTATGGTGGGGCTAGCCAGTTTTGTTTTGTTTTGACCCAGGTGAAGCCTTCAGAGGGGTGCCATTGAGGCTCTCAGCCTGTGTGTATGTACACAAATGCATGTTGGGTGTTTGCCAAACTGAGTCTTTGACCTGGGTGAAATAAAGCCCAGTTTCACCCTTTCTCTTTCTGTCTGGATTGCTGCTGATTCAGGAGTCATGATACAACCCTTTCCCTGTGCTCCACTGCAGTCTTCCCCATTGTGGTTCCTTTTGGACTACAACTCCCATCATCTCTGACCATTGGCCATGCTGGCTGGGCCTGCTGAGACAATGCTAGGCTGGGGAAGGCTGCACTGTTGTGTAATCAACAACGTGAAAGTGAAATAAGCTCCTTATTTGCACTCTGCCTCCATCTCCCTCCCCTTCCTTTGCTGTCTCCCCTGGGTTGAATTATAGATTGGAAACTCCTTGGGGCAAGGACCTGTCATCGTGTACTTTCTAATCTTCCATGCACATTGATAGCTCGCTGTAATAAAAGAATTATCTCTGGAATCAGACCCATTTGTCTAAGGTGCTTGTCATATTGGATTGGATATTGCATAGCCCTATTCAGTCCTTTTCAACTCTTCCAGTTATTGTTGTGCTAGCAGGAAGAAGAAGAGTTTGGATTTGATATCCCGCTTTATCACTACCAGAAGGAGTCTCAAAGCGGCTAACATTCTCCTTTCCCTTCCTCCCCCACAACAAACACTCTGTGAGGTGAGTGGGGCTGAGAGACTTCAGAGAAGTGTGATTAGCCCAATGTCACTCAGCAGCTGCATGTGGAGGAGCGGAGACGCGAACCCAGTTCATCAGATTACGAGTCTACCACTCTTAACCACTATACCACTGGCCCCTTCCATATGCTGTCATTCCTATAGCACAACATATCTTGGGTGCTGAATGTCTGCAGTGTGCAGCCTACTCAACTTAAGTCCTGAAGTGATGAAGGGCTCCCTCCACTGGCGGAGGAACAGGGGTGCGGGGGGAGCACACTGCCCCCGGCGGCACGATCCTGGTGGGGTCTCATCGTGACTGCCCCCCCCACTGGGCGCTATGCCCCCGCAGGCGGTGCGCCATGCCCCAGAACGCATGTCACACCCCTGCGTGCAGCGCGTGGCGTCCCCAGGATGCACGCCCCACCCCTGCAGGCGGTGTGTCATGCCCCTGGGATGCGCGCCAGCCATGCCCCCGCCTGCTCTACACCCCTGCCCGCTGGAGCTTGAAGCTCTGCCACTGGCCCCCTCCAGACAACCTTTTTATTATGTGTTCATGACAAT
The DNA here is from genome assembly GCF_951804945.1 of Podarcis cretensis. NCBI lineage: Eukaryota > Metazoa > Chordata > Lepidosauria > Squamata > Lacertidae > Podarcis > Podarcis cretensis. The sequence goes on along the minus strand of NC_137185.1, from coordinate 31,919,142 downwards.
CTGTGGTCCTGTTTTGAACACTATTTGTGCTTGCAAAGGTTTTGGGGCAGGTGTACTGCTTGTTTCTAACTGGGGCATGTGTCAGACCTTCCAGATGAAGCCCTGTAACTTTCCATTCCAGAACTGTTTCATTGGTGTCCTTCCAGCTGCCAGTAATGTTATAACAGGGCTGTCCAACCGGTCAACTGCGATTGACAGGTCAATCCCCGGCTGACTGTGGTCGATCATGGTCTCCTTTACTTCTTCTGAGGAAGAATAGCTGTTTCCACCCCCTGCCCCCTACCAGAGTCCTTCATTTGCACATGCTTGCTAAGACGGAAGACAGAGCTTTTGCTGGTGCTTTTTTTGGTGACCGGTTTTCAGTCTCTCCTCCCTAAACATAGATCTGCAAAGCTCAACAACTTCTGCTTTCCTCGTCAAAAAAAAAAAAAAAAAAAAAAAGCTCAACAACTTTGACTTGCCCCCCTAAAAAAAGTTCAACAAAATGGGTAGATCGTTTTTTTTCGTGGGAGTAGATAAGTAGATCACAGTCTCTTGGGAGTTGGACGCCCCTGTGTTATAACGCTGGGGAAGCACAATAGAATTACTGATTGTGTGGTCAGTCCGGTATAAACCCCCCACTAATGTGCTCTCATGTCGTCGATGGCATGTTGCAGAATATACCTGCAGAAAAACCAATGTCAGTAGCCTAGTAGGCCCCTAAGATTTCTGGGAGGTCAAGTTTCTGAATTCCTGGAAAATCAAGGTTTTAAATTGCATAGGGAACCTACTCGAGTAGACCCAGCTACAATCATTCAGCCCCCAACACTTAGGACAGGGGCAGGGTGCAGGAAAAGGGCCAGTTGCACTCCGTATCTGAATCAGGATAATGTGTGGTCCACACATTGATAACCTCAAGGCTGGATTACTGCAGTGCATTTTACGTGGGACTGCCCTTGGGGTCTGGTCAGGAAGCTCCAGCTGGTGCAGAATGCAGTGCCTAGACGTCTGATGGGGGCAGACAGCTGGCAGCATGCAACACTTCTGCTAAAACATCTACACTGGACAGGTTCGAGATTTGCTCTCTAGCATTAAAGAATATGAACAAGATCGGCAGAAGGGACCTGGAAAAGAGTTAAGAGCCTCGGACATAAGATCTCCAGGTTGATGGACTATATGCAATTGACGGAAAGGACTGGCAGAATCCGAAACCAGGGAGAGGAGTTAATGGAAGAAGATTGAAAAATTTAAAGTTTATATATAGAAATATTGCAAAATTAATGAGTGATAGAAAATTGGTGGATTGATATTTTATGGATTTAGCAGAAATGTTATAAGGAGTTAAGCATTTTAGTTTTAACGTTAAAATAAGGTTTTAAAAAAAATGTTATGTAATAACTGACTGTTAATTGGTGAAAGGAGGAAAAGTAAAGCTACATTAACTAAGACAATTTACAGGACAAAAATTTTAAAAGAGGGAAAGGACTTGCTGAAATAGATAATCGACCTAGAATACAAAAAAGGGAGGTGTGAGGAGGTCAAGAAAATAAGTTAATGAAAGAATAGTAATGAGTAGATCTGATGTATTTTTCTTTGTGTTTTTGTTTTTGTTTAATGGGTTTTATTTTTCTGTTTTTTTCTTTTTTTATATTGCGATGTGTTGTTTTGTTTTTGTTTAATGTTTAATGTGGTATGTTTATTTTTTCTTTTTGTAATGGTTGAAACTTTAATAAATATCATTAAAAACAAACAAACAAACAAACTTTGCAGTGCAAAGCCAGGCCGGGAAGTCATCTTAAGTTGAGGCTGCATAGGCCTTGTGGTGCATGTGATTCAGATTCTATTCAGTTGAACCTCTGGTTACAAAGTTGGTTGGACAGTGTTCTCGAAGCTACCCAGCATGAGTTTGACCAGACTGCAGGAGGACAGGAAGACTGGAGTGCCTGGAACAGATGAGGCTGCAGGTCCCTTATTTTGGCTGCTGGTCCCTTATTTTCAAGGCTGCTGGCCCCTTATTTTCAAATCGGTAAGTCGACAGCTATGGCCAGAGGAGCATTGTTAGTTGACCTCTGTGTTACAGAGGCCTCACTGCCCTCAACCAGAAGCTAGACATTTCGTGTTGCCAGTCCAGTGCTGTGGAACACTCTTCCAGCATCCTCACTTTTGACTCTTGAAGACATTTTTATGCCAACAGTCCTGTGAACTTGTTTAACATTTTATTGGGAAGCCAGAAACTATAGTTTGTGGTGTGTTGGAGGATGAATGAGCGCTCTTTCTGAACAAGAGAGCAGCTCTTGTTCCTGTCTTCACTTCCTTTGCAGCATCCGGTTATGGGTTACTTTTCACCACAGGGTGGAACGCTAGATAGAAGTTTAGCCAGATCACAACCACTGTGCTTTTTAGAGAGCTTCAGGAAGTTCTGTTACCTTCGGAGGTGGGTGTATGTTTAACTTACAGTAAGCATTCTAGGAAAGCAGAGCTTGGGGCCTGCTCACCTGGTCAGATATCCTAGGATGATGACAACTGATTTTGCTTCATCCTCTGAATTGTTGATATGTTCAGGAATTAATTGGAAGCTGAAGTGGGTTGAATGCTGAAAATACATGGTAAGATTTACTACATTTCTATCCTGCCTTTCCTACAAGGAGTTTTACATTCCCCCCCCCCCCCGGCCCATTTTATTTTTACAACAACCCTGTGAGGTAGATTGACCAGTGTTTGGAAAGTTCATTTTAAAAAGGAACTGCTTTTTTCCAGTTTACTCTGTGCAAAAAGTTCCAGTCATACACTTGTAGTATAAAATGAATTCATAAAAAGCTCATCCATGACAATATCCCCCAGCATTCAGAATGTTACAAGTTGCTGTGCTGAAGTGTAGGGTCTAAAAATAAATCAGGGGGAACACATAAGTAATAAAATGTCTGACAGATGAATGTCAGCAGGTGCAGCTTCCCCCATAATTGTATTTTCAGGCTAAGAAAGGTTTACCCTGTTTAATTTCTGCCTGCCACACAGCTGTTAGAGGCACAAGGCATCATTTGGTTCTTGTATCTGTATTTCTTGCTACAAACTGCTCCTGTGGGAAAAGAACAAATATCCTTATAAGGGAATATACCTCAGGTTATAGCTGTTTCAGGTTGCATTTTTGGGGGGTAAAGGTAAAGGGACCGCTGACCATTAGGTCCAGTCGTGGCCAACTCTAGGGTTGCAGCTCTCATCTCGCTTTACTGGCCAAGGGAGCCGGCGTACAGCTTCCGGGTCATGTGGCCAGCATGACTAAGCCGCTTCTGGTGAACCAGAGCAGTGCACGGAAACGCTGTTTACCTTCCCGCTGGAGCGGTACCTATTTATCTACTTTCACTTTGACTTGCTTTCGAACTGCTGGGTTGGCAGGAGCAGGGACCCAGCAACAGGAGCTCACCCCGTCGCGGGGATTCGAACCACCAACCTTCTGATCAGCAAGTCCTAGGCTCTGTGGTTTAACCCACAATGGGTTACTTCCAGGTTTCGGTGGTTGCACATGCGCAGAAGCTCTAAATTGCGCTTTGCGCATGTGCAGAAGCGCCGAATTGCAACCTGCGCGTGCACAGATGCGGGTTGCGAACGCTGCGGGTTGTGAACGTGCATCCCACACAGATCACATTCGCAACCTGAATGTCCACTGTACAGGAAATACCTCACCATCCTTCCTTCCTTGTCTCCCAAGTCCTAGTCCCACCACTATGTCACACGGGCCACTTCTGTGGACCTCTCATTGCATGAAATTGGGCTGAAATTTCAAAAGTGTGTGTTGACAACAATATTCTTGGGTGCCTGGGACAGGAAAGGAGGGAGAGATTTCCAGAAGGCAAATAGGGGAATGTAGGAAAAGCCCTGCCGGATTGGATCAAAGGCCCAAGAAAATCAACAGTAGCAATACAAAATCCACATCTTGCGTTCCTCCATGGTGAGAACTGTCCGTTTATTTCCACTCTGGTGGTTCATAAAAAACTGACAAGGGAAATGGTTAACCTCATGGCTTTGATGGTTGATGTTCATTCAAGAAAATGAATCCAGGAGGTAGACAGACCAGGGAGCTGCTTCCCTTGAGATGGTGTTTAAGTAGTGGTACAGGCAGAATTTATAGTCCATTATTACTCTGACATGTGGGGAGCTCATTACAGTTGTGCCTCGCAAGACGAAATTAATCCGTTCCGTGAGGCTCTTCGTATAGCGGTTTTTTCGTCTTGCAAAGCAAGCCCATTGACAGTTTAGTAGATTAGCGCTATTAGCGGTTTAGCGGCTTTTAGCGGATCAGCTGATAAGCGGCTTAGGGCTTAGGAAAGGGGGGGGGAGGGAAAAAACCCCGCAGGAACTCGCAAGACATTCTTGTCTTGCGAAGCAAGCCCATAGGGAAATTCGTTTTGCGAAGTGCCTCCAAAATGGAAAACCCTTTCGTCTAGCGGGTTTTCCGTCTTGCGAGGCGTTCGTCTTGCGGGGCACCACTGTATATGAAATAATTTATCTTCAGTCTTGTCCGGGCTCATCTCCCATGCAGGAGGAGTGTTCTTAATAACTGCTTTGAGTTAAGTTCTCCAGTGGCTGTGCTGTATCTTGGAGCCTGGGTTGGGCCTGGAATTAGTTTTTAAGTTTATCATTTTATTTCATTTCTTTGCACATTTATCACCCACAATTTCATACAAAATTATCAACGCGGTGTACACCAGACAGTAATAAAATCAGCAAAAAACATTAATAGAAACATCACTGAAAATCAACAAATTAGTTAAAAAGAGAAAATTCATTTTGCAAATGGCCTGTCCAAAAAATTAGCGTTTTCATAAATTGTCTGAAAGTAGGGGGAAGTGGTTCTTGTTGAATTTCTATTAGTAGGAAGTTGCACAGGGAAGGGCCTGCCACATTAGAAGTTCAGTTTCTTGTGGAGGCCAACAGAACCTCAGAGGTGTAGGGGTCAGACAATCCTGAAAGTACTTTAGGGCTTTGTGAATTAACACAAGAACCTGCCTCATACGTATTGCTGTGGTCAGCTGTGGATCGAGTGAGACAACTGCAAAGAGTGCATTTGAACATGTGAAGAGTGCATTTCTTCGGTCACTGGTCTGGTGTTCACATAATGCTAAGCCATGGTTTATTAAAGCAGGGTTGATTTGATTGTCCTAACCATGCCTGTGGTTTGTTTACTTCCAACAAACCGCAATCTGAAACCCTGATTTGTTGCTGGCCTATGAACCTTGGCTTGTTTTAACAATGGTTTGCCATTACAGCTCACTACCACAAAGTTATGAGGCAAGAGCAGCTGGAAAACAAGCCAAGCTTTGTAGAAACAGGACATAGCTTGTTTGATCTGTGGAACAATTATTTCAATATTTGTGGTCTGGTAAAACTGTGATTTAGCATTCTGGGTGGACCAGGTCACTGTAAAATACGTTCACCCAGGTCCCTGGGTACATTTCCCAGGCAGGCTAGTGTCTCTTTCAGGATGTACTGAGTCTCTTCCATATCACACCTTGTGGGGAGCTCCCTTTCAGTTCTACAGGATTTCCCCCAGATAAATCTGGCCATACCATCCCTTTTCATCAGATCCATACTGTATAGTTTGTTCTAAAGACCTGTGAGTGGAAACAAAAGTGGACACTAGCATTGCTGTGCAAACACCAAAGATGTCACAAGTGCTAGCAAAGGTGAAGTCTGCAGGTGTCCCTGTGCTTCTGATTATGCAAGCAGAGTGAAATCTTTGGATCAGTTGTACTTCTTCACACTTATTATTATTATTATTATTATTATTATTATTATTATTATTATATTCTGCCCATCTTGCTGGGTTTCCCCAGCCACTCTGGGCAGCTTACAACATATATAAAAACACAACAAAGCATCAAGCATTGAAGAACAAAATATCCTATACAAGCAACAGACAAATCAATAAATAAATAGTAACCAATAACAACAACAATAATAAACAGTTTGCAGTTATAACCAAGTTAAAATAACCACCAACCCCAACTAAACATTTAACTAATATCAACCCGACAAAAACGAAACAGAGGAACCAAAATTGGAACCGTTTAAAACCCAGCCCAAGAGTGCATGCATGAGAAAGTAATGTGGGGTTTTTCTAGATGTGAATAATGAATGATCTGACTTCTAGCTTTGATGATGTTGCGTCCTGATGGCACACGCTTTGGTGATCCTCTGATAAATATTTGGTGCCTATATCTTCCCCCTACTATAATATGTGCCTCCAATGTTATTTCCTTATTCTTTGAGAATATCACAAGTAGCGACAGAACGTATCAGTGCTGGTTAATGCAGGAAACAACCGTGTACTACAGCAGAGGGGACAGAGGGGGTTGGCCTTTGGATCCCTTCTCACTTTGATGAATCTATGATCCAGGGAACCTCTGGGATGTTTTGGGAAACCAGCGCTATGTAATCATCTTCCGAGAAGCCTGGCTTGCAAGTGGGTCTGACTGTAAGATCCCCATTGGGGGCCCGGGCCAAGGCCCCGCAGCAAAAGAGCAAGTTTCTAGCGCAGGGGTCAGCAACCTTTTTCAGCCGTGGGCCGGTCCACCGTCCCTCAGACCATGTGGGGGGCCGGATATATTTTTTTGGTGGGAAATGAACGAATTCCTATGCCCCACAAATAACACAGAGATGCTTTTTAAATAAAAGGAGACATTCTACTCATGTAAAAACACACTGATTCCCAGACCGTCCTCGGGCCGGATTGAGAAGGCGATTGGGCCCCATCCGGCCCCCGGGCTTTAGGTTGCCTACCCCTGTTCTAGCGTAATCTTCCCCGACCTGATGCCCTCCAGATGTTACCAAACTATGTAGAAGTTGGCATGTTTTAATCTGTTTTTAGCTTAACTGTTGGTCTTAGTTGTATTTTGATTTTTAAAAAATATCTGTTTTTAACTTGGCATTTGATTGGCCATATGAATGCTTTCTTTTATTTCTTGTAAACTGTTTAAAGGTTCTGTTTACAACCAAGCAGTGTATAGTACATTCTGTTAAAATAAAACGAAGCTGCCATCTTCCTTGACCATTGACCAGGCCAGTTGGGGTCGATGAGAGTTGGAGTCAAACAACATCTGGCTGGCACCATGTTGCAAAAGATTGTTCTAGTGAGGGGTGTGTCCAAGATGTTTTCGGCGAGGAGAAGATGTCCCTGGCACAGAGATGAAACGATGGAGGACAGGTACACCAATTTAATGTCTAGAAATGTAGAAGGCTGCTTGATTCAAGGTCAGGTCATGGGTCTACACTGACTGACAGCTGCTCACCAGGGTTTTAGATGGGGAGCACCTCCAGTCTTGATTGAACCTGGGCGCCTTCCTCAGGTAAAACTTGAGTTTTGCTACTGAGCAACTGCCTTTCCCCAAGAGTCATTTCTGCTATTGCCGTTGGCTCTTGCAGAAGGTGCAAAAGCAAAGCCAGCCTTATCGTTGTTGCCTTATTCTTCTTCTGAGTCAACAGCAGATAGAAAAAGTGAGATGTGAAACCACATGCTGCATGGTAGAGTCATCTGTTGAAGGTGCCAGCTAGACACACCCTTTCCTGGGTTCCTCCATTCTCTTTCCATTCCTCTTTTTCCTCTCTCTAGCAACGGTTCTCAACCTGTGAGTCCCCAGACGTTGTTGGACTACAACTCCCATCATCCCTGAGCTCTGGCCTTGCTACCTAGGGGTGATGGGAGTTGTAGTTCAACAACATCTGGGGACCCACAGGTTGAGAAAGGCTGCTCTAGAGACTTCTTGGTGTTCTGTGGTCACTGAGCATGCTTAGTCCTCATTGGACCATTTTGAGTTTTCTCTGATAGATCATAATGTCCTTCCTTCCTTCCTTCCTTCCTTCCTTCCTTCCTTCCTTCTCTCTCTTAATTGTTTTTAAATTATTGCTTCCCCGTTACAATATCTGTAAGCTGCCTTCAGTCTCTTGTCAGGGGAAAAGGCAGGGTATAAATAAACATACCATATTTTTGAGGTAGGAATTGCCTAAACTCGTTTAGATTCTTTTGGGGGGAGATTGCCCAGAGTTGTTCAGCTTTTTATTGGGGGGGGGGCACTGCTGCCGATTGCTCTACAGCCTGCCTGCAAATGAAAATTGCACACATTGCCGCGGCCACCAATCGCCTGCACGCTCACAGCCAAAAGCCCACTTGCCCACTCGACGCAACCACAGCTGATTGCATGCACGCCTCACCACTGACGTAAATCACCCACCCAATTGCCACAGCCACAGCCAATCATCAGCAGGCCTTGCCACAGCAAACAATCACTGGCCTAGTCACCGCTGACAATCTCCTGCTGGCTGCTGCCACCAATCGCCTATCCCCGCTCTGCTTTCCATGTAGAAGACGACCCACAATTTTTGCCTATTAATTCTAAGGAAAAAATATTATCTTATTCACAGAAATATACAGTACAGTGGTGCCTCGCAAGACGAAAAGAATCCGTTCCGCGAGTCTCTTCGTCTTGCGGTTTTTTCGTCTTGCGAAGCAAGCCCATTAGCAGATTAGCGCTATTAGCGGCTTAGTGGATCAGCTGATAAGCGGCTTAGCGGATCAGCTGATAAGCGGCTTAGCGGATCAGCTGTTTAGCGGCTTAGCGGATCAGCTGATAAGCGGCTTAGCGGCTTAGAAAAAGGGGGGGGGAGGAAAAAAACCCCGCAGGAACTCGCAAGACATTTTCGTCTTGCGAAGCAAGCCCACAGGGAAATTCGTTTTGCGAAGCACCTCCAAAACGGAAAACCCTTTCGTCTAGCGGGTTTTCCGTCTTGTGAGGCATTCGTCTTGCGGGGCACCACTGTATAATGATTATTAGTATTTTTGATATAAAATAAAAGTTTTTGGCAAGAATTCAGTCCAGCCAAGCATGAATGCCTCTTATAAAAGGGGAATACAGGAGAAACCTGTTGGGTCTGCAAATACGCTTTTACTTGCTAATACTCATAAATGTCTGTGTTTGGGGGAAAGGTTGTAACTGCAAGGAGATGTTCAACTAAGTTTTACTCAGAGTAAGCCCATCAAAATCAATGAACCTGACTGTTAGGTCCGTTAGTTTCAGTGGGTCTACTCTGAGTAAAATTTAGTTGAATACAACCCCTGCCCTGGTATCTGAAGATACATAAATTTGTTTAGTTTAGTTTGCATTTTCTGTAGGGAAGGATTTTGTCCATTATCCAATATGACCTTCAGCCTAGTGGTGTAACCTCTAGCTCTTGAGTAGCAGCTGCTGCAGATGTTGCTTTATTATTATTATTATTATTATTACTATTACTATTATTATTTACCTTCCATGTATGACCCAAGGCAATGTACAAAATATAACAAAAGAAGATTAGTTTATGAACACCCATGGCAGAGACAGGAAAGATTGTTGGAGCAAAAATATCTCCCAAGTGTTTCTGATTCATGCCATATCTCAACAGGAATGCAGTCCTACAGGTCAGGGGCTTTACAGAACAGGATCACCAGTTACTTAGGGATTTGGCTCCCCACTACCACTACGTACCATCATAAAGGGCCTATCTGTCATTAAAGCAGACAAAACCAGACTCAACAATGGGGATAACACATCACTGAGTTCATGTAGGCCTTTAGGTGTCTTCCAAAATACTTTAATGTGCCAACTGCAAAATGAGAGGTTGCTGGGTAGGCCATTTTGAATGAATAGTTCCACAACGAGGGTGCCACCACTGAAAAAGGCCCTGCTTCCACTTGCCGTGGCTCCAAACCAGGTCTTCAAATTGTTGCCTAATCAATTTGAAGTGGTGAGGAGGGCCTCAGAGAAGATGCCCTTTCCTCTTTCCCCCTCTTCATGAACTATGTGTTATCTATTCATTGTGGTAATTAAGAGAGGAACGTGCCTCCACACGTTTTATTTTCATTTTCCTCACCTTATTCTTCTATTCTTCATCTATTTGTGTTTCTGTTGGGGCTTTTTTTTAACTAACTGGAAACTGCTCTGTAGGTGGGCTGCCCACCATTTCTTTACTGAGGAAACAATGAGTAATTCTACTGTTGCGTTGTTTGCAGTCATCTTCCTAGGCCCTATTTGCACTATACATTTACAGCAGTATCATACCACTTTAAACAGGCATGGCTGCTCCCTCCAAATAATGGGAACTGTAAACTATAGCTTATTAATGTAACTGAGAGTTGTTAGAAGACCCCCTATTCCCCTCACACAGTGACAATTCTCTAGAGTTTTCTAGGAAGAAGGAACAATTGTTTAATCACTCTGGGAATTGTAGCTGATGAGAGTTGTAGTCCACAACATACGGAGGACATTGCATTGGCTACTTTGGATGTAGAGAGTGTTTGAGAAGTCAGACCTTTGTCTCTGTATGACAAACCATATTAACCCTTCTCCTTTTTAGAAATGATATATCTCTTTGTATCTCCCTGGGGTTCTTTGAGTGCTGGAACAATGTTTTTTCTACTGCTCAAATGTCTGCTCATTTTCATTGAGTTCTGTTTGAAAAATGAACCAACCATAATGTTTAGTTGATTTATATATGGCTTTTCTATAACATCCTTTGTTCAAGGGGCTCAAATCGATGTACGTAGGGTTGGAGAACCTGTGGCCCTCCAGCTGTATCGGACTTCAGTTCCCATCAGCCCCAGCCAACATGGCTGATGCTCAGGGATGATGGGAGTTGTGGTCGAACAGCTACTGAACGGCACCATGATTCCCTGGCATACATGATTCCCTCTATTTTATCCACACACAGCCTTGTAAGGTCATCTAGGCTGAGAGATGGTAATTGGTCCAAAGTCACACAATGGATTTTGTAGCTAAATGCAAATTTCTCTAAAGTCAGTTCTATTTAAGAGACTGAGACTGGTACAGTGTAGGTCAAGAGTACAGAGTCCTATTTCAGCTCAGGAGTGCATTGCCTCAGTGCCCTGAAATAATTTAACTAAAATCAGAGAAATGAGAATTCCAACTCAAAGGAATAACCTAATATTGAAACCATGTCATATTATAGCTATGGAGACCACTTCCCTACTGAGGGTTCACATTCTGGGCTAAACATCTAAGGTTATTACTGGACAATATGGATCTAAATTTAGTTAAGAGTATCTGAGATAATGGACAATCCCAGAGAATTCTTCTCACTTTTGAAACTAAAAGCATTTTGTCCATCATAGGAATGAAAACTGAATTGATTGCGAAGGGGGTATTTCCTATTGGGCATTTTGAAGACACACCAGTTGGATCTCTGCTGTCGGTCAGAAAAGGAGGTCTGGGTGGAAAAGCATTCTGAAATTCAACCTTAGCAGGTCACAGATCTTATTCATGGGGATGAACCAATCATAGCACCTCCCCAAAAGAACACTGATAACCTACAAAAATTGTAAGTTGGCCACTCAGTTATTTGCAGAGGAAAGCAAGTCAGTACCTACGAATTTAGCTATGGATTTGCCAAATTGGTCAGAGCTAGCAGAAGAAGATTTGATCCAGCAAGTGAACAATAGGATATTATAAGTAGATTAACTAAGCTGCTGGAAAAGCTGGCAGAATAGTCATGTTAAAGTACAGGAAACAGTTGTAAATCAGTCTTGACAAGAAGCTATCACACCCAAATGTACACGGAGGGGAGGGTTATATTGGTGCATTCAAGCTCCTAGATGTAGAACTGCAAATTCAGCCTCCTTTGGAATATTCTGGGCAAAGCATAAACATACAATGCAATTTCAAATGACTGGCTGACCTATCAAATCCTAAACCCTCTAGAATTATGTAGTTCTTCACCACACAATGAATGGCAAATAGTGGCACAAATTATTAGTTAGGAAAGCTCTCCTTTTTTGTTCTTAAAATTGTATAGTGTAGGTGAAAGGTAGGGAGCTGTTTTCAGCATCAGGGCATCATTCCTTCATGGACAACCTCTTGAGCAGGCATAGGCAAACTCCGGCCCTCCAGATGTTTGGGACTACAATTCCCATCATCCCTGACCACTGGTCCTGTTAGCTAGGGATGGTGGGAACTGTAGTCCCAAACATCTGGAGGGCCGGAGTTTGCCTATGCCTGCACTTGAGAATGAGTGGGTTTTGCATGGCTTTTGTACAATAGGCTGCAATCCAGGCATACACATTTTTCCATCTATGCAACGTTATCATAGTTCAAGAATGCACTTCAGCCAGGCCAAAGCAACCGAGGTGGGCAGGGGGATTGGAACTGGTGGGCAGAGATGCAGAGATCCAAAGTTGCAGGATGAGGGGTTGAAGATCTGCTGCTACTTCTGCTGCAGTGTCCACAGCATCCTAGAACCGCTCAATCAGCATACAAGGGAACCCTTTAGCCAATGAGAAGAAGTCATTTCGCCCTTTGTGCTGATTGGAGCCAATTAGAGTGAACGGAGGCAAGTTCGCAACTGTGGATTGGCTCCTAGGGTCACTCTGGAGAAGGCACATAAGAAGCACACCGAGTTGGTGTTGGTATTCCATATGCTCCAAACTAAGTCCTTAGGAACACTGCAAACACAAAGTGCTTCAGTTTCAAGGGAATGGTGTGCAGGTTCTGTTATGCACAAAAGGGAAATGCAACTTAAGTCACTCTGCAGTAAGATATTGGAGCTCTCCATGTAATTTGTCCATGTGCATGTACAGAAATTACCAGATCTAGCTGAATGGCCACACTTTGAGATCTTCATTGATCATGGCAATGCATTCCTAATTATTATTATTATTGTATAATTAAAAGATTGTTGCATAATCTTAAAAGGGGGCATGGCTGTGAGGGTGTGCGTCTGTGACTGTCATGAAAGGGACCCTGAACTTCTGAATTTGCCACTACACTAGTGCTGGTGAGTACTGATGGCATTCTGGGGTGGCAAGAGTCTCAAGAGTTAAGATATCAAGCTTTGAATGCTGTATTCACCCAGTGGATGCTCACCTCTGGTGCAGGTACTTCTGTGCCAAGGCTCAACAACAGCATCATCAGTGCGGGATTTATGTATAAGCTAAACAAGCTATAGCTTAGGGTTTCACTCTCTTGGGGCCCCCAAAAAAAATTAAAGGAAAAAAACACCTGGATGTACATTTCCAAAATATAAGATAAAAAACAAATAAAATAAAACCTACATACAGTTTGAGCCCTAAACGGCCTCGGTACTGTATACCTGAAGGAGCGTCTCCACCCCCATCGTTCAGCCCGGACACTGAGGTCCAGCTCTGAGGGCCTTCTGGCAGTTCCCTCATTGCGAGAAGTGAGGCTACAGGGAACCAGACAGAGGGCTTTCTCGGTCGTGGCGCCTGCCCTGTGGAATGCCCTCCCATCAGATGTCAAAGAGATAAAAAACTACCTGACATTCAGAAGACATCTTAAGGCAGCCCTGTTCAGGGAAGTTTTTAATATTTAACGCTGTACTGGTTTTAACACTTGATTGGGTGCCGCCCAGAGTGGCTGGGGAAACTCAGCCAGATGGGCGGGGTATAAATAAATTATTATTATTATTATTATTATTATTATTATTATTATTATTAATTATTTCACTATTAATATACTTCTTCTTAGTTATATTTCAGTTCAACACTTTGATAAAATACCTATTTTGTTTTGTGAAAATGGCTGTAGATACCTATTAGGTTCATAAATTACCATATAGCATATATTTAACATAAAAAACACCGACAATTTGTTGTTGACAAAGGACAGCTGAACATATAGGGGACTTCCGGTCGGCGCCAGCACTTAATGGCAGCTCTCTCCCCGATCTCTGGAGAGAGGGCTGCTTCACGAGTTCGGGTCTGACCGCTACGGCGAAGCGGGGACCCCTAAAATCACAGGCGCGGAAGCCTGTGAACAAGGAGACTCGGTGGGCACCATTTGCGCCCCCCTTTACTGCAAAAGAGCCTTTTTAAAGGCTCCGGAGGAGCATCGGGGGATCGTGCGGTGCTGAGAGTCGCTACCCAGCCCGTGAAGTGAAGCCGCGTCGCCATAGGCGGAGAGCGCCGATTCCTTCCTGAAATCTGGACTGAAATTGAAATACCCGTAAGTAGGATTGGGAAACCTACTGGGATTATTAAAAAAAACGTTTGAAATTTGGCTGAAAACGGGGATGGTAAATAAAGGAAGTCTGCCCCCCCCCCCCGGACTGCATGGCTTTTAAAGCAACGGAACTGGAAAGCTGCAATTGAAGGAAAAGTAACTTTGAACTTTTGAATTATTTAACTTTGGCATTGAACTCTAACTACCCCTCCAGCAAGCAGGAGCAGGGGGGGGGGGAGAAAAGGGAACCTGGCTTAACCTGCATGAGAGGAAATTTAAGTGATTAATTCCTGCTGTCTCTGACTCTGGGAACAGACTGCCTGGGCGAAGCGCTTTGACAGGAACTGTCTGACAGAACCTGCTGCAAAGCGGAGAGCTCAAATAGATACAATTTTTGGGACTTTACAGAAATAATATTGTTGCAATTGGAAGATTGAAAGTTTCTTTGTCAAAAAAACAACAACAACTTTTCTCCAAGAGGGCTTTTGGTTTCTTTGTTTCTTCTGCTTATTGGACACAATGTACTGCTCCCTCTAGAGGGCTGAAAGGCTACAGTTGTAACATAGACTGTCAAATAAAAACAAGTCACTGGATTTTTCCACTCAAGAGCTGTTCCTGTGGGAACGACCTTGGGACATGAGTGGCTCTGCAGAAGATATAACAACAAGATCTAAGGCTAAAGCTGCACAAAAGAAAAGAGGCTCAATATCAGGCTTACTGCCAACAGGCACAGCTGGACAGGAGAAAGGAATAAACGTATTCATGGATTCAGTGACTCAAGCATTACTCAAAATAAATGAATCTTTAGAAAATTTGACTAAGCAGAGCACGGAGAACACCAAACAACTGACAGAACTTACAACAAAATTGGACTTAAATACTAAAAGCATTACATCTAATACAGAAACCATAAATAAATTGGTTCAAGAAAACACCACAATTCGAAAAATTGCAGAAGAAGCTAAATTTACTGCAGAAACCACACAGGAAAGTTTAATACCAGTCTGTAAGAAGTTGGACCAGCATGAGGCGGCCTTGTCTTTGTGGGAGATGCAGAGGAAAGAGAAGAATTTGAGACTTAGGTTGGTCCCTGAAAGTGAAGGGGACAACCTAGTGGACTTTCTCACAAAAGAACTATCAGAATTTTGGCAGGTAAATTCAGAGGAAGAAGAATTTAAGATAACAACTGCCTTCAGATTGGGCAGAAGGCAAGGCAGGAAGATCCCAAGGGATTGATAACTCTGAGATCTAAAGAGGAAAGAGATAAAATTTTAAATTTACATTACCAGAGAACCCTTCAGATTGGAAATGCTTCTGTTCAAATTTACAAGGACATCCCAAAATACATTCTGGAGGTAAGAACTTATTTTAAGAACCTGGTTGACCTGCTGAAGAAGAATAACATACCTTTTAGGTGGGAATTTCCACAAGGTTTGTCTTTTAACTTCAAAGGAAAGAAAGTCAAAATAAGAACAGTGCAAGATAAAGAACAATTCCTAGACAGAAACGAGGAGGACCTTTTGAAAGGAGTTCTAGACTCGACCTCTGATACAGACCTTGGAAACTTGACATTTGGACTGAAGTCACCAACGGAAGAACAGCTGCAGGGAGCAGCTGGAGGTAATTAATTAATGATGTCTCTGCAATTTTTAACCTGGAACTGTAATGGACTGAACCTTCCCAGAAAAAGGCGTGAGGTCTTTCACATCTTGAAAAGAGAACAATTGGATTTGATATGTCTACAAGAAACCCACGTGACAAGGGCACACAGAAGATTACTTATAAATAAAAGATTAGGACAGGAATTTATTTCATCAGATAAAGTTAAGAAAAGAGGAGTGGTGATTTATGTAAAGGAAAAATTGGCTCCAAAATTGATTTTTAAAGATGAACATGGAAGAATTTTGGCAATTGAGATACAAATCCAAGGAGAAAAACTCCTGATAGTTGGCATCTACGCACCAAATGAAGAGAAGGCAGAATTCTACAAGAAATTGCATGAGACATTAATGGACTATTTGGATTATAAGGTGATCTTATTAGGAGATATGAATGGCGTGGTCTCTACAAATATGGATAAAGCACAAAGACAGGTGGTCTCTAAGGATGGGAGACTACCTAAGACCTTTTTTGAAATGACTGAAAACATGGACCTGATTGATATCTGGAGAACAAGAAACCCTCTTGAGAGAGAGGGAACATTCTTTTCAGAGGCACAAATGACATGGACAAGAATAGATCAAATATGGATTACTAGTGGAATGGCTCCAAGGATAAAAAAGGTGGAAATCTGCCCAAAGACATGCTCCGACCATAACGCAGTGAAGATGGAAATGAAACTAACAACAGCTGGATCCTTCAGATGGAGAATGAATGACACCCTATTCAGAGAGGTGGAGATTTACAAAAAGGCCCAAAAAACCTTGAAGGACTATTTTGAGATAAATCTGAGGACAGATGTTGAGAAAAGAGTGATTTGGGACGCAAGCAAGGCCGTGATGCGAGGTTTTCTGATACAACAGAACTCTTTAAAGAGAAAGAAACAAAATGAAAGGAAGGATAAGATTCTGGAAAAAATAAAAGAAGGAGAAAAGAAATTGAGGTCTAAACCAAAGTCTCATGAGATTTTGAGAGAAATTAAGTTTTATCAGATGCAATATATGGAATTGATGATCCAGGAGATAGAATGGAAAATCAAGCAAATGAGACAGAGGACATTTGAATCAGCGGACAAATGTGGGAAACTTCTAGCATGGCAATTGAAGAAGAGACAGAAACTAAATACAGTCACAAGCTTGGAGGTGGATAGAAAGAACATTTTTAAACCAAATGAGATCAGCAACTGCTTTCAGAGCTACTTCAGGAGATTATATGCACAAGGGCCGGAAAACGAAGGAGACATAGAAGATTTTCTTAAGAAATATGGATTACAAAAAAATTCGCAACAAAGTATGTTGATTTTAAATGAGAAAATAACAGATCAAGAAATGGAGGGTGCCATTCAAAACATGCAACTAGGGAAATCTCCAGGACCAGATGGACTAACCTCCAGATATTATAAAGCATTGAAAGAATGGTTAATACAGCCGCTTAAGGAGGTTTGTAATGAAATATTAGAGGGGGAAAAGGCACCTGAATCGTGGAAAGAAGCATTTATTACACTTATACCAAAGACTGAAACTGAAGAAAACCAGATCAAGAACTACCGCCCTATATCATTACTTAATGTGGATTATAAAATATTTGCTGATATTTTAGCAAAAAGACTGAAGAGGGTGTTAATGGAGGAGATTCATAAGGACCAGGCAGGCTTTCTCCCAGGAAGACACTTATCAGATAATGTAAGGAATATAATTGACATTATGGAAATGCTAACTGTAAATATTAATACGAAGGCAGTCCTAATCTTTGTGGACGCGGAGAAAGCCTTTGATAATATCTCTTGGAACTTCATGAAGAAGAATCTCCATGGGATGGGGGTAGGCCAAAGGTTTGAAAATGGTATAAGTGCAATATATTCTGAACAAAAGGCAAAGCTAATTGTAAATAACGTGGTTACTGATGAACTTTCCATAGAAAAAGGGACACGGCAGGGGTGCCCAATATCCCCATTACTTTTTATATCAGTCCTGGAGGTTCTGTTGAATATGGTCAGGGGGGACCAGCTGGTAAAAGGAGTTCAGGTCGGAGCTAAACATTACAAATTGAAGGCATTTGCAGATGACCTAGTATTGACTTTACAAGAGCCAGACACTAGTACAAAAAGAGTTTTAGAGTTAATTCAATTCTTTGGTCAGGTGGCAGGATTCAAGTTGAACAAATAAAAAACTAAAGTTTTGGAAAAAAATTTAACAAATGTTGAAAGAGAGAGTTTTCAAAATGAAACTGGGTTAATGGTGGCAAAGAAAGTAAAATATTTGGGGATTAACATGACATCTAAAAATGTGAATTTATTTAAAGACAATTATGATAAATGCTGGACAGAGGTAAAGAAAGATCTAGAAATATGGTCGAATCTGAAGCTTTCCTTGTTAGGCCGAATCGCAGTGATTAAAATGAATGTATTGCCTAGAATGTTATTTTTGTTTCAGACATTACAAATTGTGGATAAACTAGATTGATTCAAGAAGTGGCAGAAAGATATATCTAAATTTATCTGGCAGGGCAAAAAGCCCAGAATAAAATTTAAGATACTTACTGATGCAAAAGAAAGAGGGGGGTTTGCCCTGCCGGATTTAAAACTGTACTATGAATCGGCAGCTTTCTGCTGGTTGAAAGACTGGCTACTTCTTGAGAATGCAGACATTCTGGATTTGGAAGGGTTTGATAATAGGTTTGGCTGGCATGCATATTTATGGTATGACAAGGTTAAAGTTCACAAGGGTTTTAAAAACCATATTGTTAGGAAAGCACTATATAATGTTTGGATTCGATACAAGGATTTGTTGGAAAATAAAACTCCTAGGTGGTTATCACCTATGGAGGCTAAGGAGGTGAAGAAACTTAACATAGAATCCAAATGGCCAAAATACTCTGAAATTTTAGAACAAGAAAGTGGTGAATTTAAACTACAGAGTTTTGAGAAAATAAAGTCCAAGGTACGAGATTGGCTCCATTACTACCAAATAATGGAAACCTTCAAACAAGACAGGAAAATTGGCTTCCAGGTGGAGAAATCGAAATTGGAAACAGAATTGTTAGAACCCAATACTAAGAATGTATCAAGAATGTATAATTTGTTGCTGAAGTGGAATACAATAGATGAGACAGTTAAATCAGCCATGATTAAATGGGCACAGGATATTGGTCATGACATTATGTTTGCTGACTGGGAACAGTTATGGACCACCGGTATTAAATTCACGGCATGCAATGCCTTAAGAGAAAATATTATGAAAATGATTTATAGGTGGTACATGATCCCAGTCAAGCTTGCGAAGATTTATCATCTGCCCAATAATAAATGCTGGAAATGTAATGAGACTGAAGGTACCTTCCTTCACCTTTGGTGGACCTGCCCAAAGATTAAAGCCTTCTGGGAAATGATTTATAATGAAATTAAGAAGGTACTTAAATGTACCTTTCACAAGAAACCAGAGGCATTTCTCTTGGGCATGGTCGGCCAATTGGTGTTAAGGAAGGATAGGACTTTTTTTATGTACGCCACTACATCAGCAAGGATCCTTCTAGCAAAGTATTGGAAGACACAAGAACTTCCCACACTGGAAGAATGGCAGACGAAAGTGATTGACTTTATGGGATTGGCAGAAATGACTGGCAGAATCTGTGACCAGGGGAGGGAGACGGTGGAGGAAGACTGGAAGAAGTTCAAAGCTTATCTTAAGAACTGTTAATATATTGATGAGTGCTAAAATGTCAAGGGAAAGATACAGAAAAGATACAGAATTGCAGCGGAAATTGTTTGTTGAAATAAGATGAAATCGAGAAAGATAATAAGATAATAAGTTTTAATTAAAGGGTTGCTGAAAAACTGTAAATTAAGGATGCAAAAAGGGGGAGGTATGGGGAAGTCCGAGAAAGAAGGCTTATGAAAATGAGGTTATGAAATCATATCTGTGTGTTTGTTTTTGTTTGTCGATGTCTGTTGTTTTGTCTTAAAATTGGAAAATTAATAAAAATTATTTAAAAACAAAAAAACAAAACAAAGGACAGCTGAACATATAAAGGGCTTCAGTAGCATAGGGCCTCATCAAACCTAAATCCGGCCCTGAGCATCATACAGATAATGTTAACCCTGGATTTTTCAAGCTGGTCTCTGACCGTAATAAATTTCATGTTTCAACCCTAGATTTCCAAAGGTTCTCAGTTTGTCCCTTTCTCCCTGTGGGCAACTTAGAGGGGCTTTTATTGTATCTTGCTGTGTGTTCTACATGGCTCATTTTCAGAAAGCAATGACTTGTTTTGTGATTAAGCAACCCATCTGATAAGAAAATGGTAAACGGTAAACTCTTTTTTATATATATAAATAATTTTTATTAATTTTCCAACACAAATATACAATTTTATCAAAATTTCCACAAATTTGGTTCTTTTTGGACTTCCTTCAGCTTCTCTGGCAATCATCCATATTTACCTCTCAATTACGCATTTCTCTGTTTATATTGCCATTAAACTTCCCTCCCACTCCTGTTTCTTTTTAACAATATATCTCAACTTTCACAGTGCTTCTTGAAATCCTGCCAGTGTTGTTTGCACATCACATATTCTTTTCAGATATTCAACAAATTTCCCCCAGTCCTCGATAAACTTTTGGTCTCGAAGATATCTATTTTTTCCGGTTAGTCTGTCCAGTTCTGAATAGTCAGTCAGCTTCAGTCTCCATTCTTCTATTTTCTCTTGTTTCCATTTCTGGGCCAGTAGAGTTCTTGCTGCTGTGACTGCATATTGAAAAAGTTTACAGTCTTTTCTGTAAACTTCCCAGGGGAACTGAAGGAGGCAGTGGTGCGCCCGCTTTTTAAAAAAACTTCATTAGATCCCTTAGACCTATCCAATTACCGCCCGGTTTCGAATCTTCCATTCCTGGGTAAAGTGATTGAGAGAGCGGTTGCTGAACAGCTTGGTAGGTTTCTGTATGAAACATCGGCTCTGGATCCATTCCAGTCCGGCTTCCGCGCTGGTCATGGGACCGAGACGGCTCTGGTCGCCCTAACAGATGATCTCCGCAGGCAGCTGGATCGAGGCGGGTCGGAGCTGCTGATTCTTCTGGACCTGTCAGCAGCCTTCGACATGGTCGATCACGAACTCCTGGACCACCGCCTTGCCGACGTGGGGATCCAGGGCACAGTCCTTCAATGGCTGCGCTCGTTTCTCTCTGGTCAGGGACAGAGGGTGGCGCTTGGGGGGGAATTGTCATCCCGCCACTCCTTGGTGTGTGGAGTGCCCCAGGGTGCGATACTCTCCCCGATGCTTTTTAACATCTTTATGCGCCCCCTCACCCAGCTTGTCCGGAGTTTTGGGCTGGGCTGCCATCAGTATGCTGATGACACCCAACTCTATCTGTTAATGGATGACCATCCTGACTCGGCCCCAGACACACTGATCAGGTGCTTGGAAGCTGTGGCTGGATGGTTACGTGGGAGCCGGTTGAAGTTAAATCCTTCAAAGACAGAGGTCCTCTGGCTGGGACGGGACGATATGGGATTGAGGGGGCAACTCCCATCTCTTGCGGGGGTGCAATTAGTGCCAGCACCGTCCGTTAAGAGTTTGGGTGTAATCTTCAATACCTCCCTCTCCATGGAGGCGCAGATTACAGCTATAACAAAGGCGGCATTTTTTCATCTCTGCCAAGCTAAGCAGTTGGCTCCTTACCTCTCTCACCCTGACCTAGCAACTGTGATCCACGCGGTGGTCACTTCCAGACTGGATTATTGTAACTCGCTCTATGTAGGGCTGCCCTTGAGACTGACCCAGAAACTCCAGCGGGTGCAGAATGCCGCAGCGAGACTCCTTACGGGGTCTTCGCTGCGAGATCACATTCATCCGGTGCTATACCAGCTACACTGGCTCCCGGTGGAGTACAGGATCAGGTTTAAGGTGCTAGTTTTAACCTTCAAAGCCCTATACGGCCTATGACCCTTGTACCTACGGGACCACCTCTCCTGGTATGCCCCACAGAGGAACTTACGGTCTTCAAATAAAAACATCTTGAAGGTCCCAGGCCACAGAGAGGTTAGGCTGGCCTCAACTAGAGCCAGGGCTTTTTCGGCTGCGGCTCCAACCTGGTGGAACGCTCTGTCACAAGAGACAAGGCCCTGCAGGACTTGACATCTTTCTGCAGGGCCTGCAAGACAGAGCTGTTCCACCAGGCCTTTGGTCAGGGCGCAGCCTGACCCCCTCCTTTGGCAATCTTTACAAAACTTTAGTTTATGGTTGCCATCAATTTGGATTTTAATTAACTTTTATAATGTTTTTATAATGTTGCACTGTTTTGGTGTTGTTAGCCGCCCTGAGCCCGGCTTCGGCTGGGGAGGGCGGGATATAAATAAAATTTATTATTATTATTATTATTATTATTATTATTATTATTATTATTATTATTATTTCATTCCCTGTAATTCCTAAAAGAAAGGTCTCTGGTTTCTTTACAAATGTATATTTTAACATCTTTTTCATTTCATTATAGATCATCTCCCAGAAGCCCTTCACTTTCTTACACTCCCACCACATGTGATAAAACGTACCTTCTTTTTCTTTACATTTCCAACACTTATTACACGTCTTATACATTTTTGCTAATTTTACCGGTATAATATACCATCTGTAAAACATTTTCATAACATTTTCTTTAAGTACCGTACAAGCAGTAAATCTTAAATTCTCTTTCCACAGTCTTTCCCAGTCCTCAAACTGAATATTATAACCGAAATCTCTGGAATCCGAAATAATAAACGGTAAACTCTTAACAATGGCCACCCCAACAAAACCAGCATGTGGTGATGGTAGGAAAATTAAGTTTATTGGCAATACTGTTTCACCCCCACTCGTTACCTAAATGAATCATCACTCGGTGTTTTGGAAAGTCCTCCTGGCTCATTGACTGTATGGCAGAAAAGAATGGATGCCTTTTCTGGGTTACTTAAAGAAATACTATAGTATGATGAACTCATGAGCAGGATTTGAGCCAAGAACAACAAAATTAATTAGATTCTAATTGGTTATGATTGAATAGATAGAAGATAGGATGCAGCAGAAGGAAAGAAACAATAACATCTCCATGGAAAATGGGATAGGAAGTTGATGTCTACCCAAATGCTGTCTACTCAGAAGTAAGCCCTGCTCACTTCCATGGGGCTTCCTCCTGGGTTAAGTGGGGTTTAGGATCGCAGCCTTAAAACCGTATTTGTAAACCTATTTCTTTGTAACTGGAAATGTATCTTATTTCGTCTTTACAACATTTTATTTGTTTTTCCTCACTGTACTGAGCTGTGTTAGCCTTGGGGATTCCCTGGATAACATTCTTCAGAATGGCAGACTTGACACTGGCAATTGGATTTAAAGAGAGGTTCTTTTTAAACTTAAAATATGTATATATATTCATTGGGGAAAGAGGTCACTGAGTGGTTCTTTCAACTTCTCATCTGAGTGCTGATTATTTGTAAAGGTGTTTTCAAAAGTCTCGTCCTGACCTGCAGCGCTTCTGGAAGTCTATTTGGTTTGTCAGCTCATTAATTTTCAGGGCTTTTTAAAAAAACCCAAACCACCACTCCCATCCTCTGAAGGGAGGAAAAAAGTATTACTTACAAATTGAAACTCACATATGAACTCCTTCCATGAGTGTTGTTATGGAACTATCCTTGCAAGTGTTGATAGTGTGGTAACATTCTCATTGTTGTAAGCTGTTTTGAGCGTAATGGTTTTGTGATAAGCTGTTATTACAAAGGGATCATGACCATGGTGTTCCGATAAGGAATACAATTGAATGACTTTGCCATTCCTTCAGTCTTCCTTTCCTCTTGGCAGGTTTGACTTCCCCAAAAACATTATTTTCTTCAGTAGCTGACTTTAAATGGAACATTACACTTCCTGCTGTGTTCCTTAAGCTTTGCACAATGAGAATGCAACATTACACTGATGGTCTTTGCAAAGAAGGGTTGCTTTTCCTTCCGTGAAATTCCTGTTGCCGCCCTGGACTCCTTGGGGAGGAAGAAGGCAGGGTTTAAATATAATGAATAAATAAGACAGGGAGTGTTCCAGTGAAATAAGAAAAAGGATGAGGTCAGTGGGATGTGCCCCCCGCTCCACATGCTGTACAATGCTTGGGTCTTAGGCAACCTTGGTTTCCAGAGGACAAATGGGTTCTGAAGTACTGTACTTTTTAAGTGCAGAGGCGAGGAAGGCATCTTAACTGGATGTAGGACAAATTTCATCAAGGAAATAAGTTTTGAAACATCTTTCCATGCCCAATAGCATTTAGTTCTTGTAGGACCCTAACAAAACAGAGCAGTTGTTAAATCAGCAGACCTGGAGGAAAATTCGGAAACAACGGTAAATACAGAGTCCTTTTGGGTTACATTGCCCCACAGTAACTAATATGAAGTGGAGCAGGTGTGGGGTACTTGGGCCCCCAGATATTGATAAACTACAACTCCCATCAGTCCCAGAAAGCATGGCCAATGGGCAGGTCTGATGGGACTTGTAGTCCAGTAACATCTGAAGGGCCGGTGGTTCCCTCACACTTGGTGTTGGGAGTGTAAAGCAGATCATTGGCCTGTTTAGCTCAGGCTTCCTCAACCTCGGCCCTCCAGATGTTTTTGGCCTACAACTCCCATGATCCCTAGCTAGCAGGACCAGTGGTCAAGGATGATGGGAATTGTAGTCTCAAAAATATCTGGAAGGCCAAGGTTGAGGAAGCCTGGTTTAGCTCTACACTGATTGGTCTCAACTATCCGGGGTTTCAGATAGGAGCTTTTCTCAGCCTTGCCTGAATATGCCAAAGATAGAACATGGGCCTATTTGCATGCAAGGTCTGTGCTCCGCTAGTAGTTGTGTCCTCTGAGGTATTCCTCAACGTGTTGGATCTCTGTGATTCTCACACAAAGGACCTTCATGTTCTGTGGAACTTACCCTCTGGGTGCAAAAGTATGCTGTGCTTCAAAGAAGCTGTGCAGAACAAAGAGAATAATATCAGCTTCTAAACTATAATTTTTGCCCTCTGGAAGTACACAGAAAAGTTACTAGGAAAGTAGCACATAACAATTAATACTTTTTTGTATCAGTACATAAGCACTGTTAGTTCGTGACTTATTTTCCGTAGGAACTTAGCTGTGTCCTTAAATCAGTGACCCTGATTATTTTTCAAGGCCAACTTTGGAATTTGGTGACTCTACCAGCTTCTTATAAAAAGCAGCTAAAAATAAGGGAAGAAGGTACACAGGTAACATAGTGT
Source organism: Podarcis cretensis (assembly GCF_951804945.1). NCBI lineage: Eukaryota > Metazoa > Chordata > Lepidosauria > Squamata > Lacertidae > Podarcis > Podarcis cretensis. The sequence goes on along the minus strand of NC_137185.1, from coordinate 31,894,257 downwards.
ACACAAGTGGTTCTCACTGAGAAAACCAGTGATGGCTCGAAAGCTTCCCTGCTTCTAAGTTTTCCTTGCAATGAGCAGGTGAATGCTGGGTCCTCTCTAGTGCACTGATGCTCATTGTGAATTGAACATCTCTCTTAAAGCATGCCCCCGAATCCCAATCATTGCACAGATGGGCATGGTTCTTCAGCAGACAACTCAGTAGCTCATTTCAGATGTAATTATCTCAGTCCAATAAACTGGCTTATTAGATCAAGATCAAATGCTGTTTCTGCACACACCTTTGTACCTTCTTTCATTAGTGGAAAACTTCTGCAGTTCATTAACTCAGTTTCCTGTTGCATTTGGACCAGGAAACTGTGGTTTCATTTCTTACTATAAACCAGGGTATTAAACCATTTTCCTGATTCAGATGTAATGAGAAACTGGCTTAATAAATAGTCTATGTTTTCCGTTAAGCATGTAAGAGAAGGGAGTGTGTGGACACAATGCTTGATTTTGGTCCAGTAAACTGTGGTTTATTATACAGAGTTCATGATGACTGAGCCAGTCTGACGCGGAAAGTGATTTGTGAAAGTGGAAAGCTGGGAAATTAGGGGCACGTCACTCACAGATGTTTTGTCTTGCATGTAGAAAACAAGTGGGAGCTGAAGCCTTTTCAAAACAGTCACTCATTGCACTCAGATGCAGGTAAATGTTAAAGAATTAGATTGTTCGACTGTCTCTCCCATCTTAGATGATGTATGTATCTGCCACCTGGGGCTTGTGAAATGTAATACATTATTGCTTGTAATGCATTTGCGATACTTAGATGGAAAGTGCTATTGAAGAGCATATTATTGCATTGCCCACATTCCCAAGAGGCAAAGTTTAGAAATAGAAGTCGAATTTCCTGGCTTAGATTGCCTCCTGCTAGGCACTCGTCATTCAAAGAGGCCTTGTCCAAGATAGCTTTTAAATGACCCAGCCATCAATAGCAATCTTTTTCTGCTTGCTAGTTTAACTTGTTTCCATCCTGGAGATGGTTTCAGAACGGGAATGCATTGATTTCCACCTTCCTTGCTTTCAGTCTTGGCGTCTGAGAACTTTTCTTTCTCCTGACACCTGTCCTATTATAATAAGGAGGAGCAGCGGCTTTTTGTTGGGGTAATTGAACAGTTTGAAAAATTACATAGCCTCACACACGACCTGGAAAACTTAAATAGACTTTCTTTTCCTTTCTTTGCTGTTGCTTGTGGTAGCAGATGTGCTTGCTTTGGGGCTGTCTGAAGTACAAATTGTTGGCAGGAATGGGGAGCCTTTGACCCTCAGGAAGTTGCCGAACTACAACTCCCATCAGCCTTAGGAAGCATGGCCAATGGCTAGGGGTAATGAAAATTGTTGTTCATCAACATCTGGTGGACTGTTGTTTGTTGTTTAGTCGTTTAGTCGTGTCCGACTCTTCGTGACCCCATGGACCAGAGCACGCCAGGCACTCCTGCCTTCTACTGCCTCCCGCAGTTTGGTCAAACTCATGCTGGTGGCTTCGAGAACACTATCCAACCATCTCATCCTCTGTCGTCCCCTTCTCCTTGTGCCCTCCATCTTTCCCAACATCAGGGTCTTTTCCAGGGAGTCTTCTCTTCTCATGAGGTGGCCAAAGTATTGGAGCCTCAGCTTCAGGATCTGTCCTTCCAGTGAGCACTCAGGGCTGATTTCCTTAAGAATGGATAGGTTTGATCTTCTTGCCGTCCATGGGACTCTCAAGAGTCTCCTCCAGCACCATAATTCAAAAGCATCAATTCTTTGGCGATCAGCCTTCTTTATGGTCCAAAATGAATGGCCACCTATAAACACTCCTATCAAGCTGTAATAGAATTAGCTAAACTGTTGGAACACCAAGATCTGCTCATAGACACACATCCTGCCAAGCTCTATCTTCTGAGAAGCAGTGCAAGGATAAGACACTGACATTTACAACCCAAGATGGACAGGCCTGATTCATTTAGGTATGTTAAAAGGGAGGGAATGCAGCTGTGAGACCTGGAACCTGGAACGGGCTTTTTAAAAACATTCCATATAATTACAAGGCCGAGTCAAAGCAAATCAAAGGAAGCATATCTCGGTTTACAGAATTTCTCAACCTTGAGTCCAAACTGCAACCTCCAGTTAGTTCCAGTGCAGTCAAAGCAAACCTAAGTCTTCTGAATCCATGGGTTACAACAGCCGCCTGCTGCCTCCTGGTCTGTTTTGGAAGTCAACATCCATCAGTGATGAATGCTGCAGTTCAAAACATCTGGCGGGCACATGGTTGGGAAAGGCTGGGTTGCACAATGGGACCAGCAGCAAGGTTAGGAGTAAGCTACAGTTCCCAAGAATCTTTGAGGGGCAAATTGCTTTAAATATATGCTTTATACCCAGCTAAAGCTGACAGAAGGCACAGTGCAGTGGCATAGAGACTGAGCTACACATCTGGAAGTTTCAAGCTCAAACTAGGGTTGAAAGGAAGCGGTCTCTCTCCTCTTGGGAGTGAAACTCTAAGCTGTTTTGCTCTTTTCCGTATCTGGTGAGACCTGCCAGATCCCTTGATCTGGGTCCAGCTCCACGCAGGAGGAAGGAGTACTCCCTAGCACTTTCAAACATTTGCATCCCTTAAAAGCAGGCAGAGAATGTTAGATACCCAGCTAGCGAGGGATGGCCATTGGCCATGGCAGTGTCATCACCGGGAGTGTGAAGTTTTTGCCGTATTTAACCGCCCAGCAAGCAAGTTTTGCAGGAGGAGGCTCAGCAAAAACTTAGGCATGTGTTTATGCAAAAACCTGAAGCTATGAGCAAAGATTCCAAGTAGCTTGGTTTGTGCAGGTTTCCGCTGGGAGGTATAGCCAGAAAATCTGCTTTGTTTAAGAAGTTGTGTGATGGTTGATTCCATTCCTGGATTTGCCCACCCTCCCAACACACAAACACAAACACAAACACACACCCCTTTCTCAGAAATACTGGCTCTAATGAAGGTATAAATTGACACCCTGCTCTTCCAAGAACCACTTCCTCTGGTTTCTTTTCTTTTTTAACGTTACAATATTCTTAAATTCCAGTGACTGCAAATTTCTCACACAGTGGTTACAGTTAGTGCCACCTTCTGGCATGAAACTTGTGGTGTATAACTGGCGCAAGAGGCTAAATGTGGTGTGTGTGTGTGTCTGTTTAAAGACTAGATTGGAGAGGGTCAATAGGTAAAAACAATCAGTGGGAGTGTTGCAGCAGTAGATTCCCCAATCGGCATCAACAATATTTGCAACCAGTGAGGCTGAAAAGTTTGGTTGCTCTCTTTCTAGAGAGTCAGTGGTGTGGTTGTGGCTAGATTTCACCTTGAGATGTTTTTGTTTCATTCCTTATTTGGGGCATAGTAGGTAGGGAGGGGGGACGCAGGTGGCGCTGTGGGTTAAAGCCTCAGTGCCTAGGACTTGCCGATTGAAAGGTCGGCGGTTCGAATCCCTGCGGCGGGGTGCGCTCCCGCTGCTCGGTCCCAGCGCCTGCCAACCTAGCAGTTCGAAAGCACCTCCGGGTGCAAGTAGATAAATAGGGACCGCTTACACGTTTCTGTGTGCGGCTCTGGCTCGCCAGATGCAGCTTTGTCACGCTGGCCACGTGACCCGGAAGTGTCTCCGGACAGCGCTGGCCCCTGGCCTCTTGAGTGAGATGGGCGCACAACCCCAGAGTCTGTCAAGACTGGCCCGTACGGGCAGGGGTACCTTTACCTTTACTTTACCTAGGTAGGGAGGAGGCAGTTGCATGTACTTTGGCAGTTCAGCTTTCTTCAAGCATGCAAATAATTTTGTGGTTTAGCTGAGGAGGGCCAGGCATTGTCTCAACACCATTCAAACCCTCTTAACTCTGATTTACTTGGACTCTAAGGGAGATCTCTCAACCCTCTGCATGTCTAACTAATCCCAAGGGAGATGAGAATATGAAAATGGGAGGGATCCTAAACTATTGTTTCCCAACAATGGAGGGTCAGGGGAGAGGGCTGGCAGATCTGTTTCTTCTTCTCTGTCATCTAGAGACAGAAGGGGAGGACCTCTCCCCTCTATCTCGGGAGGGGGCATCTTCAGGCCCCACATCTATTCATTCTTCTTCCACTAACCAGGATTTATTTTGGGCCAGCCAGAAGACAGCTTTAATACCTCATTGTTTCATGTGACTTTTCTGAAATATTTGGCTTTGTTAGTAGTTGGGACTTTTGGGGGAGAATCAATTGATGCAATTGTCTTGGAAGATCACCTTAATGACTCACCTGCCACTATGCTTGAATGTGGTAAATGTCAGGTGTAGTGTAGCCAAGTCTCAGCACAACAGCCCTCTAACACATTTTATTTATTTTTTTGTAAATGAAGTCCTTGTGGAAAATGAGCAAGTTCCTCTTTCCAGCCAATTCATGCACGTATGGGTCCAAATTGATTTTGCATGAAAATAAAGATGCGTTCAGGGTAGTTCTGAGCCAACAGGGGACAGATAAACGCCCTGAAATTTCCAGGACACATGGGACAATGCTCTCTTTATCTTTTTCTTCCTTGCAGCAGCTGGTTTTTATCTTGCGCTTTTCAGTTTCGTACACCGGGGCTTGGGGTGATGAGGGAGGGAAGTAAACCCAGCACCTTCAGCTCTGCAGAGCTGTTAAGCATAGAGTGCTCTGCAGCTGCAGTCCCTCCCAAAAGAAAGCATTGCATGAGATGCTAGGGTGAGTGCTTGGTGGTGTACTGTGTGGTGTAGTGGTTAGAGTGTCAAAGTAAGTCCTGGGAAACCCAGGTTCCTTCAACTATGAACCCCCCCCTCTCTCTCTCTATATATATACCGTATTTTTCGCTCTATAGGACACACCGGCCCATAGGACGCACCTATTTTTTTGGGGGGGGAAATAAAGGGGAAAAAATTTATTTCCCCCCCCCCAGGCACGGGGCAGGGGCGGGGGAAGCCCGAGCTTCCCCAGCCCCCAGAACAGGCAGCTCTCTGCAAGCCGTGGGAGTGTGCTGCACTTCCCAGCTGTCCCCCGAGCTTGTGGGGCTGGCGGTGGGGAGAAGCCCGCTTCTCCCCGCCGCCAGCCTCCAAACCAGGTCCGGGGACAGCGGGATGGTGCGCTGCATTCACCCCATAGGACACACACACACATTTCCCCTTCATTTTTGTAGGGGGAAAAGTGCGTCCTATAGGGTGAAAAATACGGTATATATGGGGATGGATGATGACAATAAACTGAACACCCCCCTCTCCCTTTCCTCAACAAAGAGGCATAGTTCAGATGCAAACAGTAAAGTTCAGACAAGCCCTGAAGTGGAAAGAGGCTGAAAGTTGCTAATATGAACATGAAGGAAAATGTTAGCAGAACCATATGGTATGGAATGTGCCACGTACAATTTGTCCTGTGGAATCGTTGTTGTGTGCTGGATGAATGAATGGCCACCTGCCATAAACGTATTTATTATTATTATTATTGCCCTTTAGTTGCAAAACGTTTTTGTCAGCTTATCAGAAAGTGCTATGTCTCAAATGGCATGATATCACTTTCGTACATTTGAACTCTTTGCTTCTTTCCAGTTTTTAAGTAGCCAATTAAATGTTTGTATAAAACAACTCTTGGCTGTCTCCACTGAATGTACTCAACAATGCCTTTTGGGTTTTTTTTCTTTCTTTACAGGTTTCCCCAGTGTTTTTGTTCCCCAAACATCTCATCCCAGAACTGGGCAACTCTGAGACAGTGCCACCACATATGTGTGAAGGGACCTACAGATCCCTTCCAGCAAGCTTCAGTTTGTAAAGGGTGCTAAGAGTTGTTAGGAGACCCACTGGTCCCATCCCAGAGTGGCTTAATAGTCAATCCCTCTTCCCAGGGAACTCTGGGAATTGTTGCTCTGTGAAGGGAACCGAGATCTCCTAAGAATTCCCAACACCATTCAGAAACCATATTTCCCAGGATTCCTTGAGGGAAGCCATGTTTGTTTAAAGTGGCATGATAACTGCTTTAAATGCATAGTGCAGTTGGGGCCTAACCTAACTTTCAGGGTTATTGTGAGGCGAAAAGAATTCCTTTGTGAATTAGGCATGGCTGAGATGCGGAAGGAGAGCTTGACACATCATTCTGAGCTCCTTAACGTACCAAATGCACTAGCGTACCAAATGCACAAAATAAATACAGTTTAAATTAAATGAATATAAAAAATAAATGCCCTGCCCACCCTGCATGGGGAGGGAGAATATGCAAACTCAGCTGTTCACAGGCTGCTGCTTTCCCTTAATGGTGAGAGAGATCCTGCTAAATCCATTTCGATATTATTTGGCTAGAGAAGCTCAATTGCTTTTATTTTGTCCCTTCTTCTTTCCTGCTTCCTGATTAAAATTGCCCCCAGTCCTCGAAATATTCAAGGACTTACTGGGAATATCATTCATGCAGAATTGTAGAGTTAGAAGGGACCACAGGGGTCATCTAGTCCAACCCCTGCAGTTCAGCAGTCTTTTGCCTAGTGTGGGACTTGAACCCGTGTCCCTGAGATTAAGAGTCTCATGCGTACTGACTGAGGAAGTCCATTGTCTCGTGCTGGATTCTCTGCATGCTAATTCCTAAGGATTTGTAAATAGGGAAACCAAAATAAAAGCACATTAAAAAAAAAAAAATTTGGCTCTAAAGCAAAAGGAAACTGTATCTCCTTTGGCCCCACTTGCAATGTTTTGCAAGAAGTTTTCCTTTTGCTGGAGTCTTACAAAGCCATGAAAAATTATTGTGAATTGTACTCTGAAATGGTTGTTTTTATGCAGGAAGGAGTTTTTCTTTTTTACATTGATTTATTTTATTTTTTGCTATTTTTTAAAAAGCATTTCTTCCCTTTCCCCTCTAAAGCTGTCATTTTTAACTTGAGCTCATCATATTGGTATTCTGCTCTCTCTATGGGTGAGGCTATTGCACCATAATTATTAACATCTGTAGCTTTCATTTGGACATTCTTGCACAGCCGCTCCCTTTGAAGGCATCCTCCTTACACTCAAAATATTAAGGTCCACTGGTTTTGTTGTGCGAATTGATCAGATCTCCTTGGGCTGGGCGGGTGGTTCAGATAAACCAGCGTGCTGGTCATGCTTGCCTTGAGGCGTGTGCTTGTGTGAGTATTCCTTTTTTTCTCAGCACTTATCCAGACACATCCAAGACAACATTGGCTCTCAGCGGCTGCCTAATACTTCATAAAACAATTTGTCCAGTCATGTATACAGACCCTCCAAGTGACCCTATTTTCCAGGATCAGTCCTGGATTTACAGAAGCTGTCCTGGTTTCTGATTTGATCCCGGAACATCCCATTTTTCCTTGGGACATCCCTATTTTCATTGGATAAATGTTGGAAGGGATGGAGTTATGCAGTCCCTGAGCCAAGGAGATAAGTAACTATGCAACCTTTTAGAAGGCATCTGTATAGGGAAGCTTTTAATGTTTAATATTTTATTATGTTTTTCAATATGTTAGAAGCTGCCCAAGGTGGCTGCGGCAACCCAGTCAGATGTGCAAGATAATACATAGATACATGCATAAATTGATGGATGAATGGATGGAATAGCACGTCCCTATTTTTATTGGAGAAATATTGGAGAGTATGTGTATATAACCTGATATGTCAGTGGTCTTAGCCAGATATCTTTCTCGTTACTTGATTTTTTTTGTATTGGTTTTAAACAAATACAAATACAGTAACCATTAAAAACTTATTCAGCAGTACAACTAATAGGGTTTGTTTCCTCCATTGTCTCTAGACACATGGACCATTTTAACTCAAGATGCTGGGGTTGAACATGATGGAAGGCAGTAGACCAGTTCTTTTGTCCCCTGCATTTCTACAAAGCTGATAACCAGTGAAAACTGTAGCCCGTGGTGGCCAGAGCCCATTTAGACTGGTGGAGCAGAATGCTGCTGGGAGCCCAAACACTAGGCAGAGTCTGAGCCCTTGACAGGCAGAGCCAAATAATTGTCATTTTCTCTCCCTGCATAGTTCTACAAAGGCAAGATTAAAGAGGAGGAAGCTAACAGGTTGTGCCACCTCCTAGACAGGCAGGTGGGGGGCAGACTGAGGTGGGTGGGGCAAGACTTCATTTGCCCTAATGACCTAGCTTCCACTGGCTGTAGTCATCAATCACTCTGCTCATCTTTTTTTTTTTTAAGGGCTTTTTGTATTAGTTCACAAAATGTGTTAGATTAGTAGATTAATATCAAATACAACATAGTTCCTAACTATCATACATGTAGTTCCTTAATCTGTTAATGAAAACAGAACAAAATGTATTGGTGACAAACATTTCAGATTCTTAGTTGCACCTTGCACCAAGATACTGGATATGCATTGTGGAGTTATGTATCGCTCTGGATATGTAACTTTTGGTTTATGAATGCAGCAAACCCGGAAGTGTATACTTCCAGGTTTCATCGCATGCGCAGAAGCGCTCAATCACGCTGCGTGCGCGCGCAGAAGCGGCGCCTCTGCCTACAGACTTTTTGGGTTGTGGACGGACCCCCAGAATGAATTAAATTCGTATCTGGAGGGTCCACTGTATAGCTCTGCTTGTTTCTCCTCGTTGTTTGCTGCTGTTCTGCTCTGTGGTCCTTGGTGGTTCTGCGGTTTTATTTTATTATTTTAATGCAAATTGTTTCTAACCCTGACATTTTTGTAACCTGCCCAGGGAACGTTTGGTGGAAGGGTGGACTGTAAGTGCCGATATAATAAAGTGTAAGTGAAAGTTGACAGAATCTTCCGTGTACTTGGGAATTTATTAGGTGTACTCTTATCGTCCTTTTCACCAGCATGCAGAGATCTGAAGTGGCTTCCCGTAGAGTCTCTCTTGACTGACTGTCTTTCTCCTTCGTCAGCGCTCATGATGTCCTAATCTAACCCCGCTTGCAACAGGATCAGCAAGGAGGAGAATAACCCTCTCTGTGGTGTGTGTGTGTGTGTGTGTGTGTAAGGCATCAGGGGAAACTGTAAAAACAATGACATCAAGGCTATAGTTTTCCATAGACTCTCAACCCCTAGGCTTATAACACCATTATAGTAGTGCTTATTGGCCCGCCGGCTAATCCCACGCCTTTGAAAAGCAGCAGATAGCATTAAATATAGGCCACGGAATCATGTCAAAGACTTTGCACTAGCCGCATGAGCACACGAGTGCATTTTCTGCAGATTGCGCTTTCTAATCTTACAGGGCAGGCAGAATGGAGTGGAGGGAGGGAGGCGCGGAGAGAGAGAAAAATGCCGACCTGCATTCAAAGCTACCTAAGGAAGTTCAACGGCCACTTTGCCAAATGGACTGGAGACCGTGGGAGGAGAATAGCTGCGGCATCTTTTACTGGGGTGGCAGCACAGTAATCGCTGTAGCAGCAAGCGAGGGGCTGGCAGGGTTCAGAAACTGCGGTGACGGATGCTGTGGCAAGGCCCAATGCGGTTTCCCTTTATTCGAGCAAAGAGCCAGAAACCAAGGTTGCCCCATAAACAGATGCTTCTTCCTGAATGGCTGGTGCAAGGATGCATCATAGCTTTCCTGCTCGTGCTGAAGCCACAGGTGTGTGTCACCACAGCAGGCAAAGTGTTCTGTGGTTATCACTTGGGATGTTTCTGAACGGAACTGGTGGTGTTAGATTCAGTATGCTGGGTGTTTGTGTGGTTTGAGCTTTCCTAGGCTCAACTCTTGAAACTTTTAAATAATAATAATAATAATAATAATAATAATAATAATAATAATTTTGAGCTTTGTTGCCTAGTGGGCATAGCTTGCTTACCAGAGACACCTAGCCATGATAACTCTTGTTGGAGGTAGCCATGAGGCAAGGTGAGGCAGCTACCCCATGGACATAGTGGAGGTTTTTTGTGGAGGAAGGATGAGGGGCAACAACTTCAAAAGGCAGCAGAGCTAGTGGCACACAGACCTAAGTTTAGTGAAGGGATGGAGAACCTCAGGCCCTCCAAGCCTTCTGCCTGGCCCTCAGGACTCCCCCCAGACTACTCTTCTCCCCAGCCCTTCCTCCATGGCCTCCTTGAGTGCTTCTGCCACACCTAGATGTGTCCTTGAACTTTGATATTGCCTCTTGCTTGGCAGGATGTAGAGACAGATACAGAAGCCTTTGGCTTTTGTGTGACTGGAATATAGCCCAGTTTACGAAAGGTCAAGAGTTGCATCTGTTTCTCTTCCTACTTTTGCTTCTGGCCTACGGACACTTTCACTACTAGCATGTGGTCCTCAGAAGATGGCCTGTGAAGGGATGTGATCCTTGAACGAAGAAAGGTTCCTCGCCCCTTGCTGGGTGCATTGAGTGAGAGATATGACAGTGCAGTGTAGTGGTAAGAGAGCTTGACTAGGGCCTGAGAGACCAGGGTTCAAATCTCTACTCGGTCATGAAGCTCAGTGGATGAGCTTTGGCCAGCCGCTGCCTCTCAGCATAACCTACCTCATAGGGGTTGTTGTTGGGAGAATTGATGAGGGGGAGAACAATATATATGCTACCTTGAGAGCTTTAGAAAAAAAGGTGTGATATAAATGCGATCAATCAATCAATCAATCAATCAGAAAGAACAAGGCCTGAGGAAAAGCTGCTTAAATCTCCATTAATCCATGAACATTACCTGGTGACCTTGAGTTAAGCGCCACTTTTACCTCACAGGCCTGCTTTGTTGTTTTATTAGAAATATTTATAAACCACTAAACAATAAAATATAAATAGAGGCGCGCACACACACACACACACACACACACACACACAAACAAACATTCTTTTTTCAAAAAATTAAAATCGGATATTGCCCATGAGTAAACTCATCTTTCTGGGAAAACCTCAGATTTTTATTTTTAAAAAAGCTTTCAATAAAATGTGTACAATGCTGGGGCCTGCCTAAGGTACAATCTACAGCATAAATTTAAAGCAGTGTGATACAGCTTTAAAGAGGCTTTGCTCTCCCCAAAGAATCCTTGGAATTATAATTTGTTAAGGGCGCTGAGAGTTATTAGGAGACCCCTATTCCTCTCATAGAGCTACCATTCCAAGAGTTCCCTGAGCAGTGAGTTCCACAAGGCAGGTGACAGTAGTCTGAGCTGCCGTGGAATAAATCTCCAGTTCATTTTGCACCACAAGGAGATGGCTCCAGTGCATGGACAGGTATACAAGGGGTGTGAAGGAACAGAGTTTGATAATTTTGGGTTTTGATAAGATGGGGTTAATTGCTTTTTCGTATGTGTGAAAATCTAAAGGTCAGTTCGTTGGCACTACAGTGTCTGAGGAAGGGGGAAAAAGGTTTTAGCTTTGATGCTTTTTTCAGTTTTGCAGAAAGAGCTCGGCAGAAGGAATGCCGAAGAGAAGCTGAATGTCTGGGAACCCTGAGAACTCTGACACTAAGATGTCGCTGGGAAGAACTTGAATAAGTTGCAGTCTAGGTAGGAATAGCTATATGCTGTTAAACTTCTTGTTTTCTTATCCTTTTGCTCTTTCGTTTTGGGTGTGGGTGCTGCAATTTATTCAGATGTTAAAACTCTGCCCCCCTCGCTGCCATGATAATACTTTTCCAGTAAACTCTTTAAATTGTTTCAGTGTTATGACCTTTTTGTGTGGTTTACGCACCACACACCTGAAAGCCAACCCTCACAGTAGCTGAAGATTCTTTTTAAGAGAGCCGGAAGGTTTTGGGCTCTTTGGTGGAGCCCACTAGGACCAGGTGGAGAGAGTAAGACTTCCAGGTGTCAACGGAAACATCATGGGTGTGAGGTGTGGAAAAGGGCAGTTAGGACTGGGACACTCGGTCTGCGAGGGGGAGGACCAGGTACATCACACCTCGTGCTCCTGATAAGAAAGGCAAACATATGTCAAATGAATAAATAAAACCTAAATAATTAATTCACTTCTGAAATAAATGCATGTGGAGAGGTCATTGGGACCCTTCCTGGCCTAGTCAAAGGCATAATGTTTCTTCCTTGTGGATATACACATGTGCACACAAAAAATGATGGGTGTGGATATGTTTGTTTAGCACTGGGGTGGGGCCATAGCTCAGTTGAAGGCCACATGCATTCAAACCACCCCAGGTTCAGTAATAGACATTCATGTATCTATTTAGAAAATTAGTTAATCTCTCCGTCAGCAAGGGCCTCTGGGTGGGTGAGACGGAACTCAAGCAGTATACAATTAGAACAAATAAGCCAATCAATTCAATTTCGTGCCTAAAAAAACAGCACAGACAGCATTTTAAACCTAGTAATCTTTTTGCAAAGGCAAAATGTCATTCTAAATGCCTGGGGAAATGAAAAGGTCTCTCTACCTGGCGTTGAAAGGCTCTTAATGTAAGTGCCATTTGAGCCTCGGTGCACCCCATAATCAAGTTGCCAATACTGAAAAGGCCCTCTCTGTAGTACCCGTATGACAAATTAATGGAATGTAAGAGCTATCAGTAGCTACTGGCTGTGATTACTTCCTGTTGTACGCCTCTGAATACCATAAGGTTTCCCAAACATGGGTCTCCAGCTGTTTTTGGATTACAACTCCCATCATCCCTATCTATCAGCACCAGTGGTCAGGGATGATGGGAGTTGTAGTCCAAAAACAGCTGGAGACCCAAGTTTGGGAAAGCCTGGAATACCAGTTTCTGGGAATTCAAATGGGGAGATTGCTGTTGTGCTCATGTCCTGCTTGTGGACTGCTCAGGAACATCTGGCTGGCAGCTGGGAGAAGAAGATGCTGGAGTGAATGCCCCTGACCTGATCCAGCAGCATTCTTCTGCTTGTATGTACCTTATCTGTTTAGGTGGAGAAGACTTGGATAAGATCCAGATAGGGCTTGGAAAGGCCTCTGCCAGTCAGTGTAGACAACGTCAAGTCAGCCCACTGGCCCATCAAGCTCAGGACTTAAACGAAACTTGCACCTCGGATGTTGACTTTGACTGCCCACAGCCCAAGAAGAGTTGTGCATTAGCAGAGCCCAAGTCCTCTGCTGGCAAGTGACCATGGAGGGGAGGAAATTAAAGGGATATAAATAAACAGATGCAACTCAGAGCTGTCTCTCATGGCCTGGCTGTGGGCTGGCCAGAAGTGACAAGACAAACAGCCCTTTCTGTGGCATCATCAGGCACCCTTCTCTCCTTGCTGTGGAAAACAGTATGTAAATAGACAGTGATTTGTCCAGGCGTAGAAAGGGAATCCCATGAACGACGAATAAAGGGCTTTATCCAACTAACTTCTACTCAGAACAGACCCATTGAAATTAATGCACCCATCTATTACTTTTAGTAGGTCTACTCTAGCATTAGATACATCCCAGTTTCTCTCCTCCAGTGTCATCATCGCTGATTGTGGCTGGTGCAAAATTAGGAAGCAAATGTTGGTCGAGAACACCCTGCAGTTGTTTTTGGACTGCAACTCCTGTCAACCCCAACCAACTTGGCCATACTGAACAGGGACTGATGGGAGTTCCAGTCAGATACAGATTCTTTATTACGCAGTCAAAGATCTAAAAAACCACACCCCTAAAACCAGCAACTGTACAAGTGAAATATCGCAACATGCAAAATGCCTGAAAGTGGGTTGCAATATATAAATGATATAATATATCAGGAATATAAAAAGCTTGCCTAAAATTAGATAAACAATAGGATACCATAAAATATGAAAGTTAAGAGCGAGTTGGGGGATGAACGGATGGAGACAACCAGATTAGAAATTGTAATTAATGTATGAGAACAGGATATGTTTAATTGGGGGGAGATTTCCTTTTATGTTTTGGCAGCTAAAAAGACAAATCAAAGCAATAATCTCTGCTAATAATTTAGCAGAAACATAGCAGTGCAAAACAGATCTTTGATGGGAAGAGATAATTCAAATAATAGAGTTGGCAGGGACCCTGAGGATCATCTAGTCCAACCCCCTGCAGTGCAGGACTATGCAGCTGTCCCTTATGGGGATCAAACCTGCAACATTGGAGTTTTCAGCACCACGGTCTAACCAACTGAGCTATTTGTTCAAATCTGCAAAAAAGTAGGCAAGATACCATTTAGAAGTCCTAGCTGGAAATTTTGAAATTTCCACTCTAAAACAGGGGTGAGGAACTTGATCTGTTTGCCAGGCTGGATCCTTATTCCCCCCACCGTCCCACAGGCAAGGTTTGATGAATGGGTTGTCAGGGCTTGCATGGTCTTTGCATAGAAGCCTCAACCATCAGCTGATCATTGATGCCTTGCACTGCTCTCTACAACCCTGAAGACCAGCTGATCTGCATAGCGCTGTGCATGGAAGTTCTCATGATCAGCTGAAACATCTGGAGGACATTGAGTTGGGAAAGGCTGCCCAAGATCTTTGGTTAGTGTTCTCCTAGATACATGCAATTAAATGGGCATTTATTACATTCAGAGGTGACTGTTCCTCCTGTGTTCATAAGGGCTTGTTGTGTGTTGGTAAGACTATTTTCCATATCTCATAATAGCTTTGCTGTCCCTGGTTGGACATAGCCACTGCTTGTTTGCCTGTGAAGTGTTAGATAGAATCACATCTCGGCTGCCAGGGAAGAGAAGCTTTTGTCTTTTGGAAGAAAGCCAATGTAGCTGTTGGGAGTGCTGGGCGGAGCTTTATTTTTTCCGATGTAAAATTTCTGTTTCATAATCCATTAGTAACAATGAATGGATGCCAGTGGTGAAGACAACAACTGGCACATTTGGCAGTTTTAAAAGTTTTTAGCTTTGGTTACGAAATGTAAGTGAAACATGCCAAATTGGAAATTTCCCTGCACAAGTTATCCTAATTTTCTTAGGAATTGTTTTCCAGAAAACCCAGGTCACTGGCGCTGGATTTGGGCCACGGAAGCCAGGGTTCAAGTTACGATTCATGCACAAAGCTTACTGTTTGGTTGTGAGCGGATTACCATTTCTCAGCCTAACCTAGTTCACAGGGTGCTGAGGAGGCAAAATGTGTGTGTGTGTGTGTGTGTGTGTGTGTGTGTAGGTGTGTAAAGTTGGGTGCTCAACACATGTCACTCTGAGCTCTTTGGAGGAATATGAGTGGATGAAAACATAAGTGTTATGCTTGTGAAAAGGAAGAAGGCTAACATCCTTTCCGTGAATCTGTTTCGCAAGGCCGATAATAAGCACAACAGGTAAAGAACCCCTGGACGGTTAAGTCCAGTCAAAGGTGACTATGGGGTTGCCGTGCTCATCTCGTTTTCAGGCTGAGGGAGCCGGTGTTTGTCCACAGACAGCTTTCCAGGTTGTGTGGCCAGCATGACTAAACCACTTCTGGCACAACGGAACACCGTGACGGAAACCAGAGCTCATGGAAATGCCGTTTACCTTCCCACTTGTTTATCTACTAGCACTGGTGTGCTTTCGAACTGCTAGGTTGGCAGGAGCTGGGACTGAGCAACAGAAGTTCACCCTGTCATAGGGATTCGAACCGCCGACCTTCTGATTGGCTAGACCAAGAGACTCAGTGGCTTAGACCACAGTGCCACCCACTCGCATTAATAAGCACAACAAATGGTGTTGAAAATACACTGCCATGCTTTGGTTTTGGTTGTTGACCTTTTGGGCTGTTGAATCTATCCAAGGATCTCCCTCTGGACTCCACTGTGAGTCTTGCCCTACTGCTCTGTCCCGAAATCTCTTTGCTTTCACTTCCTCACTGAGGAGGCACCCTGGGGCTCTTGCTGCTGTCATGCTTGGCACTAGGTTTTCCCCTCTGCACTCATCTCAGTGGCATTTAAAGCTGCCTTTGCAATCTTGTCCTCTCTCCTCTGCTTCCCTCCCCCCCCTTCAGTTAAGCTTTGCAACCACTGATTGGCTTCCTTGGACATGAAGCTTTTCAGATAAACAGGGCTGCACACCTGCTGTTTAAACCCCAAACAGCTTGCTTGGGTTTAGTGCTATTTTGGGATCTGCAGGGGAGGGGAACACTTCCCCTTGGTGTGCTTCTTTCTTTGCTTTGATCCAAACCAGTTCCATGTTACAAGGCGGACTTGTTTTCGTTTTGTTCTGTAATTTTGGGATGAGCTGCCTAAAAACTCTATAAATGGCAAATTATGAGATCAGCCTGCCACTCATTTCTGTTCAAAGAGAGTAAGGTGTATAGGACGGGCATGAAATAAGGAGATATGCAGATGCGATGAAAGAAGCATGTTTTAAACTGGGTAAATGTGGGTCCATTTAGGAAAAGAGAGTGCTTCCTAAACAGACCCAAGTTTGTGATGTAATTCTCAACACAGAAAATAGAGAAAGTGTTCAAGCTATCACATTTAATATGGGCAGATTGGGTGCATAATCCAGCATGATCTGCATCTATCATTTTCCCTAGACTTTGGTTCAGTTCTCCACAATTCTGCACCAGTTCAGATATTTCTTCTTTTAAATTGTCACAAAAATTCACCAGCGAATTTCTCTGGATATACCATTTTTGCAAGATTCTCCCCCCAATATATTGTATTTTCCTGTGTTATTTTCACTACTATATGCACTTCTTAGGCACACTTTCCTGTCATATATGGCGTTCTTATACACATTTTTGGTAAGCAAGCTGCGTTTTTTGTCTGCATATTTTTTTCAGGTAGTGCAGATTAGGGAGCTTTGCATTGAAATGCACACAGAAAAAGTGCTTGAAACTGTGATACAGTACAATATACAGGTATATAAGTAGTACGGTTATTCTTTAATAGTAATAATATTTATATGCCGCCTGTCTGGCTGGGTTTCCCCAAGCACTCTGGGCGGCTTCCAGCACGTATAAAAATAATGTCAAATATTATTCTACCAAGTATAAAATTACTAAGTCATTGCGCTTTTTATAAATGCATCCAAATAACATTAGAATTTTCCATACACAAACTACATTGAAAAGCAATCTGTTCACATGTTGGAAGAGTAGTCATATCTTCTATCCATCATTCCAAGTGGGGCATGGTTTTGTCTTTTCAATGATTCAATACCAGTCTTTTAGCAGAAGTAAGGGCATGACGAGTTTTTTTATGTTGACCCACTGTGAAACCACATATATTTGGTATGTGATTTAGGATAATACTATCATCTGACAATTTTAATTCCCCCCCCCCCATAGTAGTATTTATACATCTTAGTACTCTGAAAATTTGTAAGCATCAGACACAGCATAAACATATGTTTCAAAGAAGCATTTTCCTTATTCCATCTCCTGCAGCTTCTTGTCATAGATAGCTCCTTTATGTACAAGTGGGTGGCGGGGACGCGGGTGGGGCTGTGGTCTAAACCACTGAGCCTCTTGGGTTTGCCGATTGCAAGATCGGCAGTTCTAATCCATGCAATGGGGTTAGCTTCCGTTGCTCTGTCCCAGCTCCTGCCAACCTAGCAGTTTGAAAGCATGCTAGTGCAAGTAGATAAATTGGTACCGCTGTGGCAGGAAGGTAAAAGGCATTTCCGTGCATTCTGGCACTTGTCCTGGTATCCCATCATGCCAAAAGAGGTTTAGTCATGCTGGCCACATGATCTGGAAAGCTGTCTGTGGACAAATGCTGGCTCCCTCGTCCTGAAGTGAGATGAGTGCCGTACCCCATAGTCAAGTTTGACTGGACTTAACCATCCAGGGCTTCTTTACCTTTACCGTTTACCTTTATGGTCAACGTTGGATACAACCAATGGCTTGCAACCAGGCTTAGCGATACAGTGGTACCTCGGGTTAAGAACTTAATTCGTTCTGGAGGCCTGTTCTTAACCTGAAACTGTTCTTAACCTGAAGCACCACTTTAGCTAATGGGGCCTCCTCCTGCTGCTGCGCCACCAGAGCATGATTTCTGTTCTCATCCTGAAGCAAAGTTCTTAACCCGAGGTAATATTTCTGGGTTAGCGGAGTCTGTAACCTGAAGCGTATGTAACCTGAAGCATATGTAAACCGAGGTACCACTGTATACAAAATGCAGTGGTACCTCAGTCTACAAACAGCCCTGTTAATGAACGCTTCGGACAACAAACTCTGCAAAACCAGAAGTAAGTGCTCCGGTTAGCGAACTTTGCCTTGGAAGATGAACGGAAGCCAAACACCAGCGGTGGGAGGCCTCAATAGGGAATGTGCGAACCTTGGTTTAAGAATGCTTTGGTTTAAGAACGGACCTCCAGAACGGATTAAGTTCATAACCCGAGGTACCACTGTATTTCAATGGCGCTTGTGGGTTGCAAGCTGCTTCCTTTATTATTATTATTATTGTCCTGGCAGGGCTCCTTTGCCTTTTAACAGCTGAGCAGCCTTGGTAGGTTCGGTAGGGGAAATGCAACAGCTGAAGATCCCTTTTTCAGAACTAAAAGTAATAAGCTTCTCAACAGCTGAGGGTTGAAAAGAGAACATTCTCTCTCCCAGATTGCAGACAGTGGAAATCCCTAGCTTTTAGAGACCAGGCATTCTTTCCAGACCAATTGCCCGTTCCGCTCCATCCATCCTGTACAATGGCTGCTTAGAACCATGCTGATTGTATCGCCCTTGCACATGTCGAGCTCCCAAATGTCCCCGCGCACGTGTGTCACAATGGAGTTAATGTGGCAGTGTGCAAGAAGTGCACTGTGAAATTGACTTCATTGTGAGCTCTCAGAGGCATATAATCGGCAGCAGGTGTTTACTCCCATTGTCCCTTACTTCGTATCTGTGAGGTGAAGCAGTGCAGGAACTTGAGGCAAGAAGCAGGGAGGCAGAGAAACGAGCTCCCTTTGCTTAATGCTGTTTGGGGCTCCTTTGGGGAAGGCTGCTGAATAGGCAGGCAGAGAAAAACACAAAACAATACAGTGGTACCTCGGGTTAAGTATTTAATTCGTTCTGGAAGTCCGTTCTTAACCTGAAACTGTTCTTAACCTGAAGCACCACTTTAGCTAATGGGGCCTCCCGCTGCTGCCGTGTGATTTCTGTTCTCATCCTGAAGCAAAGTTCTTAACCTGAGGTACTATTTCTGGGTTAGCTGAGTCTGTAACCTGAAGCGTATGTAACCTGAGGTACCACTGTACCTTTGTCTCTTGCATCCTGTTTTTCTATTCAGATAGGCCGAGTTGTGAGATACGTCAGACTCTAAAATCACAGGGCAGCAAAACAGCTGTGCAGCTGTGTCTGAACAGGGTGGCTCTGATATCTTGGAAGCTGTGCAAGGAGGGGTTCTGTTTGGGCATCTTTGTGGGGGGGGGCATTCCACAGTGCAGGGCAGCCTTCTGAGAAGGTTCTTCTCTACTCCCCTGCAAGTTGTGCTTTGCAAAGTAGAATTGCTTTCCTGTGTTTACTTTTGACACACAGTGCAGGGGGAGCAGGGGTGAGATCTGCAAGCGGGTGGGAGGGATTAATATATTTTATAAAACTTGCTTCATATGTGAAACTCTCGAAGCAGCATGCAAAAGTTATAACTCTTAAAAAACATAAGCATACGGCAGCTCTTGAAATACTACAGAATTTCGTAAAATGGCACTGTAGTTTGCTGATATTAGCAATTCAAGAAGGCACGAAAAACACACTATGGAGTCGGCAGCTGTCTGTTTTTCAAGAGTTAAGAGTATTTATCTCTGCCCATTAATTTTCCTCTGCAACTACTCCACCTCCCTCCCTCATTTTACAGGTTCATTTTGAGTCCAGGTTTCTGCTGGCTGAAGAGAAGGGAAACAGTGAGTGAGGGTGAGAAGGGGAAGGTAGTGTTGTATAGTGGTTAGAGTGCTGGACAGAATGGGTAGATCTGGGTATAACCCCCCCCCCCAATTTGGCCGTGAAGTTAACTGGGGGGGGGGGGCTTTGGGCCAGTCTTTCTTTCTAATCCTAATCTACTTCCTGGGAGGAAGAGGTTAGTTGGGCAAGGCCCCTATCTGCTACTTTAGAGTTTCTTAGAGGAAAGGCTGATTATAAATGTTACCAGAAATAGGCACTTCCCCCTTGCAAATACCCTCTTTTGCCCCAAACTCTGTAGAGATAATTGTTTGCTTAACAACAACAGCCTGCTTAGATGTTTAGGGATCTGTAGAGAATCTGCATTTTCACAGCTCCTGCTGGAAGAGAACAACAGAGACATATTCTAAATCCAGCCAAGATGGCCTTTTCCTTTTCTAATACATTAGCAACCTCACAACCCATAAATATGAATGTGCGGCGGCGGCAGCGTGCCTGCGCCATTGTCGAATGTTATCAGAGTGAACAAGAACTCCCAGAGTGTTTCTAAGGCAGTGGAAAGGAGGAGGCTGGTTTCTCAAGGGTAGTCAAGGGAGGAAGTGGATTAAAGGGAAAGTAGAGAGAGTTGCCTATCAGCAGCAGGACTAGGGAAGGGAGTTTTTAAAAACAAAAAATCAGGTACTTGGGCAGGGTTGAGTGTGGCAGAAGAAACAGGACACACACGTTTCTGTTAGAAAGTTTGCAGTGATGACGATCCCCATACAAACATTGTGCATGAAGGACTCAGAAATCTTTGGTCATCCTCAAAGATGGAAATCCAGCCATCCTTGATACACATTTGTTTATTCGTTTAAATCTGGTTTGCAAACTGTCCAGCATATGAGAGGAGGAAAGGGTGCCATTCTGATGCTTGTCTCGGAATAACACTTCACAAAAAGAAGCAGCTGGGCTGCCAGTTGCACTTGTGATTTAGGTAGATATGCTTTCTTTGACTTTGCTGAGCTCAAGAGGAGAGATTCACAAAAAGGTGGGGATTTTGAGGAGGGATTTGATGGAAGTGAGTGAGGTAGCATAAAATCGGGTGGCCTCCCCCAACCTTGGGACTCTAGCTCCCATCATTCCTGACTTTTGACCATAGCGGCTGAGGCTCATGGAACTTGTAGTCCAAAATGTCAACGTTGAGGATGGATGGCGACGGAGTTATGAGAAGGCTATTTCAGTTATAAGGGGCAGTAAGAGTGGATGGGCAGAGACATTTAAATGCACCTGGCAAGGGGTGATTTAAAACCAGAAAGGTGAACCAGAAAGGTCTCACTCTGTCTCCAAAGAACACTTTGAACTTTGCAGAATGCAGAGCTCGTAATTGGATTATCTTGCTAATCCTTTCTGAAGGCTGGAAAACCTGAATATTGTTGCACTTGCGGAGGGGAATGAAGAGAAATAAATTCAGGTGACATCCCAGAGCAGGCTGGTTTTTCCTCCCAGTTGACTTACTTTAGGGTGTGAAACCAGTAAAAGCAGTTCACCTGCTACACTCCCACCGCTTCCTCAGACAGGTGCAAAGCAACCTTAGCTTCAGAAAAAACCCTCCTATTTCTTAAGATAAGAGATGATGCCGTTCAATGTTGCGAAACATAAATTACCTGCTCCTTCCCCATTTTCTTGAAGGTTATCGTGCGCATCTCCTCTCATGTCTGTTCCATCACAGGTTTTCACTGGCCACTTGTAAATTAGGAAGTTAAGGATACATCATATTTGCCTTGCCCTCTGCTCTCAAAGGCCTCTAGCATAAATGTAACTTGATGACGTTTGCCCTAGTGGTGGGAGTTAACTAGGTCAGCAATAACCTTTCTATCACCAATGTGGGTGATGATTTGTTTCAAGATGCTGGAAATTATTTGTTTTGTGCCACTCTAATGGAGGAGGAAGGTCACATCGTTTGGTGGCCCTGCTTGGCACCCCAGACATTTTTCCCAGTCCAGAATGGGTCCTTGAACTCTGGTAACATCCCTTGTTTGTTTGGATGGATGGATGGATGGATGGATGGAAGGATGGAAGCTAGCGAGTGTGTAAAAATTGGCCAGCTGTGGAGAGGTAAAATTTACATTTATTGCTCCTCCTACTTTTGCCTCTAGTCCTGACCACCACTGGAGTGTGGCCCTTTGAAGGCTGCCCAGAAGGGAATGTGGCCCCAGGCGCGGGGGGGGGGGGCGGAATCCATAACCCTTCATCCTTCTTGCAGATCCTTCTACTAAGGGGATGTGGCCAGACATGACAACACTGGTAGTAGATGAGGGACCTGAAGCTGCTGAATTTTGGGATTTCATGGAACAAGGAAAGAAAAGTGGTTTGTTTTAAAAAGACCAATTAAACAACATAGAGTGTTTATTTATTGAATCTAATTTCAAAGTTTCCAGAGGTTTTAACGGCTAGGAAGAGAGCACTTGATATGCTATTATGAACTTCCTCGGATCCGGCAATTATTTGGATCTGGTGGCTATTCGTGACAGAAATCTGGGCTGTGCAGACCATTTGCCTCTTAAGAAATCAGGTGTTGTTGTTTGTTTGTTTGTTTTTTAAAAAATAATGAATTCCGCAACTAGATGTTGTTTTGGAAAACTTAAGTGAAAAATTCAGCAAACATTTTTTCGGTAACGAAATGGGGCTGCTTTTGTTATGATGTTGAATGTTGAAGAGGCATAGTGTGAAGAAAACCAGATGGCGGAGGGGAAAGGTTTGTATACCTCTCCTTCCTTTAAAAAAAAATTTAAAAATGTAAAAGGCCTTGAGCACTGCTTTTGATGGAGAAGCTGTCTGGAATCACTTTAAGCAAATAACAGGGAAAGATGCTTGGGTGGTAACACTGGCTAAATGAATATTCCTGTGTGGTATAGTCATTAGAGTGCTGGAGCTAAGAGATCAGGGTTCAATTGCCCACTCAGCTATGAAGCTCACTGGGTAACCTTGGGTCAGCCACCGTCTCTCAGCCTAACTACCTCACAGGGTTGTCATGAGGATAAAATGGAAAGAGGGGAAATTGTTGTTATATAGTGCGTCTGATTTCTTATTATTGCCCACATCAACCCACAGGCATTATAGGTTCTGAGAACTGTTTATGTAGGCTGTTTCTGGAACTCTATCCAACGCTGGGACAAAGTCCTGTCCTGAGTGCCCTCTTCATTGCAGAATTCACATGGAAGTAGACCTGTAACTATCAGTGAATATACTGATAGTCATGTTAAAATGGTACCGAAGCTGCCAAACAAGGGTGTTTTTATTTAACTGGAACTCACTGGAACTCATGGTGAAGAGTTTTGGCCCCTCTTTTTCTAGCACTGGGGTGTACCCATTCCATGGGTGTACCCATTCCATTGTGCAATTGTGGTCTGGGACAATATACTTGCTCTTTCTCTCACTGCCTGCTCCCTCAAATTCCTGCAGTGAAAATGCCCTCTCCAAAGCAAACTTTATTGCAGGGGTAGCTAACCTTTTTTTTTTTGGTCCTGAGGGCAGTGGTAGGTGTGGTCAGTGCTTGTGAAGGCGCGCGCACACACGTATACCCTCAGCACACATGCAACACACACACACACACAGAGCACATGAACATGAGTGGGAGGGAGGGCTGTGTGACTGTCGGGACACGACAGTCACACAGCCCTCCCTCCCACTCATGCACTTACACGCAGTCACACTTGGAAATGTGCAGGTATGTGTGCGCCCCTCTCCACAGCATTTCCAGCAGGTGGGCAGGGGGTTGGAATCTCTTCCTTTTATCATGCACCAATCATTTAATACGGGACGCAAGTGCATTAGGTGCTTCACACCAGTGCTCGAGATTTTGCCAGACACTGCTAATGTTGAGGTACAAAATAAACTGAAGCATCCGCAGTGTTCTCAAAAAGCAGAGTGCTCAGATGGCACCTTGCCTTGGTAGGGTGTCAGCTAACATTTCTGTGTTTTTCAAGTGCTCCCTGTCTTTCTTTCTCTCCACCGCCCACCCCCGCACCCTCAGCCTGGTAACCCGCTTCACTGACTCCAGCAGAGCCTCACAGCTCATTTGGCCTCGGTTCTGAACTACAAAGGCATTGGCTGCCTTTCAGTTTTCTATATCTCTGCAGATTCCTCCCTGTTTTGTCTCTAGAGACTATATATCATCTTAATTAAAAGTTGCCTATGCGGATCTGGCAGGGCCTGTCGGCCTCAGTCTGAGAGGCAAGCCCTCCCACTTGGCTTTTGGAGACGGACGGAGCAAATGGGAAGCCTTCCTGAGGCGGCAGGACTCCTGTTGACTTTTAAACTCAAGTGGTTGGAACAAATACAAAAGCGCACAGTTATCTGTTCAGAGCCAGGAGCCGATGGTAATGGGAAGACGTTGATGCTGCCAGATACACTTTGTCTCCTTTGTAAAGCTGTACGCGGAGATGATTTGTCTTCGTCTTGTAGAGATGCAGGGCTGAGGAAATTAATGTTTTTTGACAATGGAGTTGTCACTGTTCGGACTGCTGCCCGTGGAGGTCTTTTGCCAGGGTTCAAGGAATATCGCCTATGCCTGGGATCGCCAACATTTTTAGCCCATGAACGTTTGGAAATCTGAGTGCATGCCTTTCTAATAGTTTCTGTCCCCCAGGTGAATTCCTTTACGTTTTCTGATATCCATGCAATTTTAAACTATTTTCCTGTGATATGAGGATCGATAGCAGGGCAACAAAAGTGGGTTTTGGAAACCTCTAGGGATGCCCAGTCTTCTGCTTTGAGCCTAGTCAGACAAACACCCCCCTTTATGATCAGAGGACATTGCTGCCCTTGCTACACTGAAAGCATTTATTACAAATGCCATAAATGTGGAATTTGTTTGGGTATCTTTGGGGACATTTGGGTGGCATATAAACTGAGGTGGTTGATGGTAATTGTCTTATTAATGTGAGCCACTGTTAATTCTCTTTTCTTTTTCTTCTTGCTTGAATGAATGAATGAAAGTCTCCCCTCCCCTCCGCGGATCACCTCCACCTGCAAAGACAGACAGAGAGAATGCATTCACATAGACACTTAGGTTTTCCAAGAGTAGCAGGCGGATTCAACAAAATTAATCTGAACCAAGAATAGTACATAGAGCTGAAAGAGGAAGTGGGAAAGAGTAGCACTCTTTCCACTTCCTCCTTTTGCTCTATGTATTTTTCAAGTGAAAGGAAGGCAACCACCATCTCCGCCTCATGGGAAAGTGGGCTGTGAGGGGGAAAGCTCAGAGGCTTTGTGGACAACCAGGGGAAGACCTCAAGGACGCCATTGTGCCACAGATGCCACATGGGCAAACCCTGGCCTTGGCTTTTGGTCTTCTTGTAGTTCCCATCTTTCGTCTCAGCCAAATAGCGGTGTATAGGCCTGATTTTCTTCAGATATTGGTTGCACTGGTCAGATATTGGAAGCACTGGGTGAGTGCTTCCACCCAGTACCACAGCATGTTTTGAGAGCAACTAGATAGGGTTGCCATATTTTGAAGAGCGAAAAAGAAGACACATTTGCCAACTTTTAACTATGGATCACTATGAGGACTCTCATTTTACATACCCATGAAAAGGAGGGTGTGTCCTGGAAAAGGAGGACATATGGCAACCTTTAAACTCTTCCTAATACAGTGGTACCTCGGGTTAAGTACTGAGCATGCCGCCAGAGCACGATTTCTGTTCTTATCCTGAAGCAAAATTCTTAACCTGAAGCACTATTTCTAGGTTAGTGGAGTCTGCAACCTGAAGCGTATGTAACCCGAGGTACCACTGTACTGAGTCAGACCATTACACTCCATTTAATTCAGTACTCCCTGTGCTGGCTGGCAGTAGCTCCCCAAGGTTTCAGAAAGGAATCTTTCCCAGAGCTACTTGCAGGTGCTGAGGATGGAACATGGGACTTTTTGCGTGCAAAGCATGTTCTCTACTGCTGAGCTACGACTCTTTTCCTGGAAGATATGCGTGGTTGGGCTTGCTGAGAATGAGCTAGCTGCTTGTTTGGATGAAAATCACCCCATTACTACTCTGAGGTTCTTAGATGGATGGTGGAATACAGCTGTGACACAGATTAAATGGGCACATCCTTTCAGGAGTGCTGGGACAGCAAATGCAGTGGAAACTGTAAAGCACTGGGAAAATGTAATGCTTCTAGAAGGATGCAATAAATTTTTTAGGAAACTCCCCCCATTGCATGTAAATAATGCTGGTTGCTGAACTGAAAGTGTGTGTGCAATATTCCTCTTGGCATTTGCAGAAGATTTTATCCAAAAGGAATTTCAACAGTTGCTCAGAGGTTAAGCAAAGGTACTATAATGCTCTAGAGTCTGTTATCTTTTAGAACAGGAGAGCAAAGCTTGTTTGTCTTCTCTGGGTTTTAAATTCAAGGGTTCTCAACCGCAGGAATGAGAAACCGTTGGCCCTTCAGATATTGCTGTAATTCTGATTCCCCTCATCTCTCACCATTGGCTGGGTCTGATGAGAGCTGGACTCCAACAGTTTTCAGAGGGCCACATGTTTCTCCTTGCTGCTGCAGACAGACTCAGCATATAGGATTCCCGTCCTTGGCTAATTAATGCTCCCTCTTCCCTTTTCGAAAAACGACATTGAAAGCTTGAAGCTCTGCCAAGGACAGCTAAGATGATAATTGTTAATTGTGGATCATTAATCGTGGCAACACTTGGGAGGTGATTTATTTACTTAGCTCTGTATTTTGGCCAAGCAACTAGAAAACACACCATACTGTGCAATTGGACCCTGCCACTTTCCCAGGACTCTGGCCTAATATATTTGAGAGAGCTCCTGTGTGCTATACAGTTATTAAAGTTGCACCTTTTTAAGTGGCCTGTAAAATTGCATCTTTTTAAGTGTACTGTGGCTTCCAGGGCACCTTGGGGAAGCACATGATAGTTACATTGGCTTGAAACTGATTTAAATTCCTGGTGCAGCTGCAGCCAAAATAGGGTGGGAAATTGCAGGCCCTCTCAACTTTCCTTTTTGAACAATGCAAACTTTTCCGCATCTTTACACTTTTCTGCTGGAGAATCTCTCCTAACGTGTGCCCCTAAAATTTCATTTCTGAAGCAGAAATTATGGTATTTTTGATCTGATTTGAGTTCACTAAGACTGTTTCCTAGGATGGCTACAAGAGTGATCATGAAACTACCTATTTATCTTTGCAAGTTGCTTGCAGGCAATTCCATGTGCAGAAATGTGTTTCTTGTGTTTCTCTAAAAAGGGAGGTTGTTATTGCTCAGTGGCAGGGTAGAGAATTTGCATGCACCAATAATAAAAACATAATGAGCACATTTTAAAAGCATAATAACAGACAGAACAACAGCAGCAACAACAACGATAACAGCCCCCTCCACCAAGCAATAGATTACCGGTATTTAACAGCCAAAGGCCCGGAAAGATGAATGTTTTAGCCTGGTGCCTAAAGACATGTAATGATGGTGCTGGGCAGGCCTTTCAGAAAAGAGCATTCCATAGTTGGGGGGCCACCACAGAGAAGGCCCATTCTCTTGTTGCCACCCCCCCCCGGGACATAGAGAAGGGCCTCAGATGACAAGCACAGGGTCCGGGTCTGTATGGGGAGAGGTGGTCGTTAAGGTATTGAGGTCCTGAGCTACATAAGGCTTTATAGGTCAACACCAGCACTCAGAAACTAATTGGCAGCCAGTGCATAGAGCTCCCATTTTTCTTCAATGTATGGTATGGATGTTCTGCTGCTTCCCACGACGTGGCCTTTTCAGGACATAGCTACACTGCAAATATCAAGGCAATCTCTAGAGCAGTGTTTCCCAACCTTGGGCCTCCAGCTGTTTTTGAACTACAGCTCCCATCATCCCTGACTAGCAAGACCAGTGGCAAGGGATGATGGGAATTGTAGTCCAAAAACAGCTGGAGGCCCAAGGTTGGGAAACACTGCTCTAGAGAACCCTTCAGATTTATTATTACTATTCACAATAGTAGTAGTAGTAGTAGTAGTATTAAAATCATTCCTATACTGCTTGATTTTTTTATTAAAAAATCTCAAAATGGTTTATAACCAAATTTAAAGAATATGACATAACAGTACAAAATATCAAAATAAAACTTTAGAATAGAAGGTCAAATTCAGAGGAGAATAAAATATTCTCCTAAGCGTAATAGATGATAGATAGATAGATAGATAGATAGATAGATAGACAGATACAAATTCAAATTCAAAAATACAATGAAACCCCACAAAATGGCATAATTCACAACGAAACCAAATACGGTAGTTGAAATGAAAGTTGCACTCAGCTCCCCGCCTCATAACCTCTCCCATGTAATGGTGATTGTAGGACTGTGGGCCAACGGTGGGGTAGTGGGCACAGCAGTAATTTCCAATTATGCTTCTTAGCATCTGCACTAAGCTATAGTTCCCAGATTTATATTTTTTTTGGGGGGGGGGGAGAGAGAACTGATGCATCCTTTTTTCTTGCCCTCTTTCTGTTTCCTTGGGCACTGGTTCAGCTGGAATGTTAATTTATTGGGTCTCGATTAGGTGTGAAAGAATAAACAGCTGAGCTCTTGGAAGGCGGCTTCTGGCAAGGAAAATGCTGTCTCAGTTTGGTGACTGAGGAGAATTGGGTCAGTGCTTCGCAGATCCGTGATTATGATGCTAGACTCCTGCTGTTCATCACCTTTGAGCCATGCCAGGTTGCGTTCCCTCTCTCTCTCTATCTCTGTGTGTGTGTGTGTAGTTTCTGGTTACTGTGAGTAACTGAGGCTGTAATCCTAACCCCACAATTTTGAGTAAGCCCCATTGAATTCAGTAGGGATTATTTCTGAGTAGACATGGTTGGAATTGTGCTGTTAGTTACAGGTCAAGAAGAGCTGCTCATGTTTTTAGGCTGCAGAGAATCTAGCATCAGGTTTCAGATTCCGGGTCTTGGAAAATTACAGCTTTCACTTCTGTTAAAACTTGTACCCCTTAAGTTTATACGGGTTGATTGGTGTGATTACTTTTATTTACATACGCAAATGATAGCTTGCCTTCTGCATTCTTGGCTTTTGATAGCACCAGGGAAGATTTCAGATGGTTCCTGGCTCTGTGACGTATGCTTATTGAAACATTTCTACCTGGAAAGACTGGTTTTTCTTCAGGGCTTGCCTGAAAAACAAGAAGGGTTTCTTCTTCCTCTTTGCCCCCCCCCCCCGCTTGCTTCCTCCAGTTTTGCTCACCATCAGTTGTCAGATTCAATCTTGCCTTGAGCACCCCTGAAACACATCTTTTGAGCCTGTGGGTTAAAGGGGACGCTCAGAAATGCAGTCAGGTGGGTCTGCCTAATGTCAGTGAGTGTTGCACCAGAGTGGCAGCTTTTGGAATGCAACTAGACAAAGCACATATTGTAACAGGTACAGCAGGCATCCGAATCAGCCTTGTAACCACCAGAACTGCACTGTTCCACCTTGTATTTCCTGGGTGTCTCCTGCCGTCGTTCTGCCTTCACCCCCTTGTTCTTTTCACATTTGAAGCCTGTGATGGGAAGAAAGGAGAGACATGTCTACCCCTCCAATATAGTGGTACCTTGGGTTACAGATGCTTCAGGTTACAGATGCTTCAGGTTACAGACGCTTCAGGTTACAGACTCTGCTAACCCAGAAATAGTACCTCGGGTTAAGAACTTTGCTTCTGGATGAGAACAGAAATCGTGCGGTGGCAGCAAGAGGCCCCATTAGCTAAAGTGGTACCTCAGGTTAAGAATAGTTTCAGGTTAAGAACGGACCTCCAGAACGAATTACGTTCTTAACCCGAGGTACCACTGTACTCCCCTCCACCCCCAGAATGGGAAACCCAAAAGAAGCTTTATTTAGATACTGTGTAATGACATTGGGCGGAAGCCTCCTTTAGGAATTCAGTGGCGCAGTGTTACAGTCCATTGCAGGCAGTGTTGCCATCAACATTGGGCTTTGGGGCAGGCCCCCGGGGTGCTCCCACTGGACCACCACTGGCATTAAATGCAGCAGGGCTGGTTTATCACATTGTAGTTAGTAAACACAGGTACGTAGGAGCTGCCTTATACTGAATCAGACCGTTGGGCCATCTGTCAGTGCCTGCTAACCATGATGGATGGCTATGTTCTGCCTCCACTGCCAGAGGCATCAGGTGCTAGGAGTAGCAGGTGAGCAGTGCCCTGCTTGCAGGCTTCCCACAGGCCAGCCACTGTAAGAACAGGGTGCTGGACTAGATGAGCCTTTGGCCTAATCCAACAGGTTTGTCTTATGGCCATAGGTTATTATCTCAGAGGCTAGGATAGCTCAGTCCGTAAAGCATGAGGCTCTTAATCTCAGGGTTGTGGGTTTGAGCCCCACATTGGGCAAAAGATTCTGGCATTTCAGGGGGTTGAATTAGATGACCCTTGTGCAGTGCTTTTGTTCTGGGGGGGGGGGTACACAGGGGTACACATACCCCTAAACATTTTGTGAATCTAAGTTTGGCCTCATTGAGGGGCAGTATTTCAATATGAGTAGGAAAATGAGAGTACTCCTAAACATTTTTTTTAAAGAAAAAAATCACTGCCCTTGTCGCTTCCAACTCTACAATGATCTGATTCTATACGGCACACTCTGAAACAGGCAGATGCCGACCATGAACTGCCTGTCAGCGGCTCTCCAGGGATTCAGTTGGATGTCTGTCTCAGCTCTACCTGAAGATGCCAGGGAGTATTCTGCATGTGACACAGGTGTTCCACCACCGAGCAGCAGCTACAGATAATGTAAAATAATATACATTCTCATTTAAATAGCCTCTCTTCCTTAAGCCCATTAAGTCCAGAGTCTTAAAATTACCCAACTGCAGCATTGATTGCAGGAAAACAAATATTAGAAAATTGGGAGTATATATAATTTGCCCTCCACCCAAAGGCTGCAGGGCGGCAATATACACACCCCAGGCTAAAATGAAAGAATAAAATGAACACACTTCTGGGCCACCTGTCCTAAGTTTCCGGCATTTCCTACATTTTAAGGCACCTTGTATTTTCCAGAAGACTATTCATTCAACTGAGAGCTTAAGTGACGTAAGAAGTGAACTTCTAGTATGCTTTCTAAATTAGCAAAATTGTCCTTTGGGCATGACATCTTGCATATTTTGCTACGATTAAGCCTTCTAGCACATTACTAGTATTCTCTACCTAACCATGGACTATGTTTTGGGATAAAGGTAAAGGTACCCCTGCCTGTAAGGGCCAGTCGTGTCCGACTCTACGGTTGCGTGCTCATCTCGCTTAAGAGGCCGGGAGCCGGCGCCGTCCGAAGACACTTCCGGGTCACGTGGCCAGCGTGACGAAGCTGCAGCTGGCGAGCCAGCACCAGCGCCGCACACAGAAACACCGTTACCTTCCCGCTATAAAGCGGTACCTATTTATCTACTTGCACTTAAGGGTGCTTTCAAACTGCTAGGTGGGCAGGAGCTGGGACCAAACGACGGGAGCTCACCCTGCCGCGGGGATTCGAACCGCCGACCTTACGATCAGCAAGTCCTAGGCACTGAGGTTTTACCCACAGCGCCACCCGCGTCCCCCATTGTCAGGGAACTGCCATCGGAGAGTCAGGTGATGGAAGGGCTCAAGGAGGCTAGGAGACCCTCGGATGCTGAGGAAGGAACCAGCAGGGGGAGAGAGAGAGTTCCCGCAGAAACTCAGTCGGAGGGATGGCTCCAAGATACTTCCAGTGAGAACAGCGGAGAGGTTTCAGGACCTCCGCTGGGGACGCCTACTCCGCGCAGGAAACTGTCACGCAGAGAATCCAGAAGGAGAGTTTCCGTTAAGGAACTCTTATGTTGGCGTAAATTCCGGAAGCGCCCACTGACGGATTCTGCCAGCGATTGAGGTAGCCATGCATCCATGGCTCCGCAGACTGGGAGAGTTTAGAAACTGATTGCATGAGTTGATAACTCAACCATTTACACACAAGCAGCCCTCTTAACCCATTACACCCATGTTTTGGGATAGATGAGGATAATTTAATAACAGTGCGTTTTCAGTATCCACAGGACTTGATGTAATTATCTTAATACTCTTAAGTTTCATTAAAATATTTATTATTCCACTTTTTTTCTTAAAAAAAGAAAACATTTCCTGCTGGCACAGTGAAATAAAATAATAATAAATACACATAAATCTGCTTCTCAGATCTGAAACAGCACATGACATAAGAGTGTAAGGATCAGCATAGAAGGTGAAACATTTACTTAAGAGGTCTGGGAAAATAGAATTGCAGAGTTAGAGGGGATCCCAAGGATCATCTATCTAGTCCAACCCTCTGCAATTCAAGAATCTTAACACATAGTCCCCCTACCCCATCCAATTTGAAAGCTAAGCTTTGCGGGTGTGCTAGCAGTTTTACTGCTGCACCATTAGGAAGCCCTCACCTGGCACTAACTTCACCAACAATCCCATCAGGGTAGGCCTGTTTTATTGCACTATTAGGATGGTGGGAACGCAGAGGCTGAAAAGAACAGTTGCTTCCCTAAGGTCACCTTGTGAATGTGTAGCAAATGGGATATCACAGTTCATATCCTTAGCTGCCTTTGCTATGCCAACTACTGGAATCGCCTCTACACCATACATTTAAAGCACTCTTCTTAGTATAGCAATGCTTGCCCCCAAAGAGTCCTGGGAACTGTAGTCTGCTAAGGGTGCCGAGACTCTCCACAGAGCTACGATTCCCAGGCCCTTTAAACTACAGTTCCCACAATCCTTTGGGGGAGCCATGACTGTTAAAGAGTACTTGGAGCGTGTGGTGTGGGCATGAACTGGAAAATGAAGGTGTTTGCATCAGTGGTATGTTACTGTACTGGTCTGTGGGAACAAGTATCTGTAAAGGTTTGAGTATGGACAGAGCCTCACAAAACTCCCCGGGTGGAATGGAAAAATCTTGTAGCGCCCCACCTCCATCTGTCTCTGCATCCTTTCTCCAAGTCTTAAGACAGGTCAGGGAGTGGCTTGAAGAGAACACTTAAGTAAGGGCTTGGTCATTTACAGCCAGAGGGGAATTCACCTCTCCTCTTCCAAGTCTCACTCCTGCAAAGTAAAAGCCAGTGCGGCACCTGCAATTGGCACCAAAGTGAGTATTTAGCATTTTGCTTGACAGTCTTTTATCTGGAGGATTAATTGTAAATGTGATTAGTTGGGTGGGGGTGGGGGTGGGGGCAGGGTGGAGTTTATGAGCTGAAAATTCCTCACGCAAATGGGGTCTGCTCCATTTCTGTCTTCACATTTTGGTGTGTGAGTTTGAAAGTCTTCCTCTCCCCACGTGAAACCTGTGGCCCGTGCAAAGATTGTTCTACATCAGGGGTCAGCAACCTAAGGCCCATGGGCCGGAAGCAGCCTGTGGAGGTTGTTTGACCGGCCCCCAAGCCGCCCCCGAACCAAGCTGCCAATTCTGGCACTGCGCTAAACCGCACTCACTTCCGCAGTGCCAGAAATTGTTTCTGCGCAGACGCTGAAAATTGCGGGTGCACAATCCAGCCCACAGAAGGATCTCCGTGGGACCGATCCGGCCCAGGCAAGATAAACCTTGCTGACCCCTGTTCTACATCAAGGGAGAACCCTTCATGTGTGATTAGCCATCTCCTTTTGAGATAGTAAAACAACAACAACAACAACAACAACAACAGCAATGGTATCTAGATGTGTGATCCTCAAACTACTCTTAGATGCCCCCTCAATTTCTCCTGATTTGCAGACCCTTCTTCTTTTCCCACTTGTTTAACATCTGCACAGTGGGATATACAGCATTTGGCATCTCAGCAGGGTCATAATTCCCAGCAGCTTCTGTCCATGGTGTAGGGGTAGAGAAGTGCAGGAAGAGTATTAATGGTTCTTGTTTACTCCAGCAGCTGCCTTCCATTGCCCTCCCTGCCCATCCATTTCCTGCCTCCCTGCTTTGATTTCTGCCTCTTTGCTTTTAGTGGCTCCTTGACGAGACCTTAGTGTTCTCATGAGTGAAACCATGGTGTAAACAGGCCTAAACAGATTTGGAGTCCTTGTGTCATTGATGGTGGACAGTAGCTGTTTGTATGAACTGTTCAGTTTCTTCTGCCATGCTGTTGACTCGTATTCAGGGAGTAGTTTAGATAGATGGATTTCAATTAACCCAGATTGTCAATATGCAGAGCTAATGGGTGCTTCAGCGATGAAACTTCTGTTGATGCAGTACAAATATTAAACCGTAGTGGTGATGTAGAAATACTGGTTACCGGTGTTAAAATATTGAAAATGTATACAGAAAATTCTACCTAGCAGTGGACGGATCTCCCACCTTCTCCATGGCCATCTCACAGTCAGGTGTTTGTGTGGCCAGCCCCTCTACATCCTTTGGTATGACCCTATCAAGGGACACGGGTGGCGCTGTGGGTTAAACCACAAAGCCTAGGGCTTGCCGATCAGAAGGTCGGCGGTTCGAATCCCCGCGATGCGGTGAGCTCCCGTTGTTCGGTCCCTGCTCCTGCCAACCTAGCAGTTTGAAAGCATATCAAAATGCAAGTAGATAAATAGGTACCGCTCCGGTGGGAAGGTAAACGGTGTTTCTGTGCATTGCTCTGGTTCGCCAGAAGCAGCTTTGTCATGCTGGCCACATGACCCGGAAACTGTACGCCGGCTCCCTCGGCCAAGAAAGTGAGATGAGCGCCGCAACCCCAGAGTCGGCCACAACTGGACCTAATGGACAGGGGTCCCTTTACCTTTACTATCAAGGCTTACCCTTGTTTCTGTCCACAAACTTTTGAAGCAGTTTGTAGCTTTGCAACTTTTGCTTAAGCTCCTGAACATGACACTTATTTATATTTTTTGTATATTTAGCACTGACAAGTGAACTATTGGATTCTTTCTCTATGTAAACTGATTTCTAAAAATGTAGTTGTCCAGCTGTCCCTGATGTTTGCAAATCACTTATTGCAGAGGCGTTCAGCGTGACAGTTAATCTCCCGCTGTTTACACAGTCTTTAATGTATGTAGGCGTCTTCTCTGTGAATTTAAGCACATTAGTAAGATTATTATTTTTCTCTCCTCCATAGAAATAACCATGTGTTTAACCCTGGCTGAAAGCCAGTCTGGGTAATTGCTTTTAGTGCTATATAAGTGGTCCCCTGCTGTGTCAGTGGGGTTTAAGTGAGTGGGTGGGAAAGGGGAGGTTTTCTTTTTCCTCTTTCTTTCTTTCTTTCTTTCTTTCTTTCTTTCTTTCTTAACAAGTTGTGACCTCCTTTTAAAGGTGGTTACATTCCAGAAGCTAGTTGGAGTATTGTATGTCTCTCAAACATTGAAGCAATATCATTGTCTCTCTTTTTTAGGACTCTCTTGCTGGTGCAAAACTTGAGTTATTGCAGTTCAAATATTCTAACAGCCTAATTTAGATTTAGGAAAGCCTTTTTGTTGTTGCTGTTGCTAAACCATTGGAAGATAGAAAGCCTTTCAGAGCTACAAATAAATCATTCACTCCTTACCGGTAGATCCTGATCTGCCTCATGTCTTGCTCTGGGTATAATTGGGAAATTTGCCTGGGGTAATGGCCCCTTAGGTGTTCCTGGAAAATCCAGGCCTTCTTTTCTTCTGTTTATCAGCTGCACAATCACCCACAATGGCTTATCCTCCCCCCCCCCCAATGGAAAAGCAGGTCCACTTCCTTTAATTTTATGTGAGAAAACACCTCCACTTAATAAGCCCAAATGGGCTCTGGGTGTACAACCATATTAAGGTTTTTCTTTTTAAAATTTTATTCAGGTTTTAAATATTCAGTTACTCAGAATATATAGCTTTCAAAGAAATAACTCTTGTTATATGGGAGGGGCAGCTAACCTGTAGCCCTCCAGATCATAGAATCATAGAGTTGGAAGAGACCACAAGGGCCATCGAGTCCACCCCCCTGCCAAGCAGAAAACACCATCAGAGCACTCCTGACATATGGTTGTCAAGCCTCTGCTTAAAGACCTCCAAAGAAGGAGACCCCACCACACTCCTTGGCAGCAAATTCCACTGTCAAACAGCTCTTACTGTCAGGAAGTTCTTCCTAATGTTTAGGTGGTACAGTGGTACCTTGGGTTACATACGCTTCAGGTTACATACGCTTCAGGTTACAGACTCCGCTAACCCAGAAATAGTGCTTCAGGTTAAGAACTTTGCTTCAGGATGAGAACAGAAATCGTGCTCCGGCGCCGCGGCAACAGCAGGAGGCCCCATTAGCTAAAGTGGTGTTTCAGGTTAAGAACACTTTCAGGTTAAGAACGGACCTCCAGAATGAATTAAGTACTTAACCCGAGGTACCACTGTATTGTAAAGTTGGGAGGGTCATCTAGTCCAACCCCTGCAATGCAGGAATCTTTTTGCCCAGCCTGGGGCTCAAACCCATAACCCTGAGATTAAGAGTCTCATGTTCTATGGACTGAGCTATCCCTGGCTGCTGTGCATGCTGACTGAGGCTAATGGGAGTTGTAGTTCACTAACATTGGGAGGACAACGACACAGGTTTCTTGTGGAGACTGTAGTGTAAACTTCCTTGTAGTGTCATGAAAATATTCTCCATCACGCCTTGTTATCCTTGTTTTTCACACTCCATTGGCTGTGCCCATCACCCACAACTTCAGTTTCGATTGCAAGTTCCTTGGCAAAGCCTGGGACACTCTCTTTTTTATAAAATGTTTTTGTTACGTGGGCTATAACTAAGTTATACCAGAGTAAATTGGAATTAATAGACTGAACCCGAGTATGACTAGAATTGAAGACAACCCTGTGTACATCGATGGCATTATATTATCAATAATACGACTATAACTTTCCAAAATACTATGGCTTCAGAACTCAACATATGCCAGAAAAATATTCTAAATGCCACCAGACTAATAAGTACTGTACGGTAGAACTGATCCAGAATTTGGTACAGGTGCATGTTAGAAACTGAGTTATAAAACAGGATACAGTACTTGTTAAATAGGGAGAATTGTTGTGTCTGTTGGCAACCTGTTCCTTCCGTCCTTAATCTAACCGCTTTGATGGTTCTTTTTTCAAAAATTCATTTTATAATGTATATGAAGCTGAAAGAAGATGCATAGCAACAGGTGGAGATAAAACCATTAAACCGTAAAATAAGTACGTTTATATATGGGAAAAGTAACAAAATCCAGGTTATGAAAAATGGGAAAGTGAGAATAAATTTGTCTTCACATCAGGAGTGGATATTAGTGCTATTTGATTGCAAAGTATAGTCCCAGATTTGTCAGGTTTGTGTCGATGGGTTTCTTGAAAACGATGGTCCTGCTGTATAATAATAAAGGAATGCCAAATCTGGATGTTCTAGTCCAGGGATCAGCAAACTTTTCTAGCAGGGGGCCGGTCCATTGTCCCTCAGACCTTGTGGGGGGCCGGACAAATTCCTATGCTCCACAAATAACCCAGAGATGCATTTTAAATAAAAGCACACATTCTACTCATGTAAAAACACGCTGATTCCCGGACCGTCTGCGGGCCGGATTTAGAAGGCGATTGGGCCGGATCCAGCCCCCGGGCCTTAGTTTGCCTACCCATGTTCTAGTCCTTCTTGGTGCTGAATCTACTGCAGTCAAAATCAGGGCCACTCTCCAACAAGAACATATTTATATTGATATGACAACCTGGATAGCTCAGTTGGTTAGAGCGCGGTGCTGATAACACCAAGGTCGCAGGTTCGATACCCATATGGGACAGCTGCATATTCCTGCAACTCAACTGTTTTATGATTGTGTTAAATAGTTACTACACTTACCGTGCAGCAGAGTCCATAGCTGTATTACTCTCCAGATCAATCTATCCCTCATCCGGTTCAGCAACTTAACTTCTATGGAAAGTGAAAAGAACCTTTGAAATGTGAGGCAAAGCCATTAAAAGCCCGATCTCTTTTCTCAAAAATCATTAATGCATTTGAAAAGATGCTTTATCTCCGCCTCCCTTTCCCCCAAAAGGCTAAGGACAAAGGCTGCCTTTTGCATCAGGGGACCAGGCCGCACATCCCAGGGAGGAAATGTGACAAGCGTTCTCTGTTCAGCATTCCCAGACTTCTGCATTTTGCAGACTGCCCTGAAAAGCTCCAGAACTGCTAGTTTGGCCAGGCCTATGTGGGGCAGGGTGATTCTGTGCACTGCCTAATGAGGGATGCCAGCTTCCTTTGTGGCTCATCCAAAGTTGGTGACCTAAATGGAGCCGGGACACAATGGAGGATTCCTTTGGCTTCTCTCCCATCTTTTTCATGGCTGGGCTACCAAGTGAACTGGTGGGCAAGAATTAGTTGGTGCCAACTCCCCTTGGTGGCTATACTATGATTAGGACCCCCTCCCCTCTCACCTTTAACAATTAATAACAATAATAAACAAAACTGCTCCAGGGGAAAAAAATTCAGGTCATAATACTCTGCAACAAAATATGACTTAACATAAAATCACAATATTTCTGCTTTAAAAACCCCTCAATACCTACTTGAAGTTGCTTTTGAGGGAGATAACTTTTCTTGGAAAAAAAACATATAAAGGGTAACCAGTTTTCTCAGAATTTATTTCCATATTCACTTGCAGTTCTCGCTCTTAGATAATATGTTATTTATGCCATTACAGCCAAATCTCAAAGTTTATTAAGCCACACATTCCAAGCTATGTAACTTCCCAGTTTTGAGCAATTAACATTCTTTCTGCTGTTAATAGACACAATGTAAGTTCTTTATGTTCTTTCCTTAGGATATGCGACTTATAGATCAGCAATATCAACACTGTATCTAAGGGAACTTCACATTTCAATATTTTTGTTACTTTTCTAATAATCCTCTTCCAATATTTTTGTACATAACTACATGTCTACCAAATAGGATAACTTGCTCCATTCTTCTCTTCAATATGTTCCATTCTTCTCTTTAACAATCTTGCATGGCTCCTTTTCATAAGGAACATTTTTTTAAAAAAATCAACCAACCAACCCTACAATGAATGGGAGGAAATGCTAGCCCTACTCAGAGTAGACCCATTTAAAGTAATAGGCGTGGCTCGCTAGTGGGATTTAAAGAAGCTTTGTGGAAGTCAGAGGAGTATTGTTAAAAAGGAACAGGATAGTAAGGGTATACTAAAAGGCAATATTAAATTTAGAGAATGTGTAAAATTGTTTTAAAAAAATATGGATGATTGGCAGAGAAGCTGATTGTTTTAAAAAAATATGGATGATTGGCAGAGAAGCTGATGTTGAAATAGTTGAAATTTGTGAAAATTGTTGGATACGGTGATTTTGTATAATGGAAAATTTAATAAAAATTATTATTATTATTATTAATTTTAATAATAATAATAATAATAATAATAATAATAATAATAATAATAAAGTAATAGGCGTGGCTAACCTAGTTTCATTAATTTCCGTGTGTCTACCATGAGAATAAGTGAGTTGGATACAACTTGGCATCAATTTCCAGCTGTTCTGTAGGAAGGGTGCTTTAAGATGGTAAATCCTCACCATCAGTTATGAGATCCTTCTGTTTTTTTTGTCCTAGTACAGTGGTAACTTGGTTCTCGAACTTAATCTGTTCCAGAAGTCGGTTTGACTCCTGAAACCATTCAGAAACCAAGGCATGGCTTCTGATTGGCTGCAGGAGCTTCCCTTCACTCAAGCGGAAGCCGCTTCAGACATTCGGCTTCCAAAAAATGTTCGAAAACCAGAACACTTACTTCTGGGTTTGTGGCGTTCGGTAGCCGATTTGTTCGTCAACTAAACCATTGGAGAACCAAGGTTCCACTATAAACTAGCATCCTTCTAATACTCATTACTTTTGGGAAAGCGTGCCACAATTCAAAAGTATAAGATTGTGCCATTCCCCACTCTAATGGAGAAAGCCAGTGTGGTGTAGTGATTTGAGGGTTGGACTAGAACTAGAGAGATCCAGTGTCAGAGGCAGTTTTCTAGAGTAGCACAACCGATGCAGCTGCACTGGCCACTATCCTACAAGGGGCGCCGAAATAATGCTGTAGAATGGAGTGCGAGCGCTGAATTTTAGTGTCGCACCCATGTGCTGCTGAAATTTGAGAGCCCAAATTCCGCCACTGCCAGTGTCAAATACTGCTTGTCCACAAAGTTCAGTGTGGGGGCTTGAGCTAGTCCCTATCATCCAGTGTGAGGTGCCTCATGGGGGTTGTTGGGATAAAAACTAACATTTGCAGGTCCCCTTGCTTTGGTAATAGATTTCCTCCAGGCCAGGGATGGGGAACTTGCCTCCCTCCAGATGTTATTGGGACTACAACTCGCATTAGGCCTGCCCCATTAGCTTTGCTCCTACCACAGCCACCTGTTGGCTCTGCCATGCGCCGTAGGTTGGCCAACCACAATCTCAGCAGTTATTAGGTCATGCAAGTGCCAAGCGTTGGCCACGCTCCCAAGAGAAGGGCACATCTGGCGGACCAGGTGCTGTGCAAGTAAACAAGGATCAAAAGGGTCAGAGGCAGATGGTGTGTTTGCAGGTAGGGTGATGGCCAGAGTCTGGAAGAGATGAGGCGAGGGAGTCTGCCTGGCTGTTGAAACAAGATAAATTGGTCAGACTTGGTAGCTGATTTAGATGCAAATGCATGTCTCTGTTGGTCCGTGGGCTCAGTCAACACAGGCTAATAATTCAGCATAGAGGATATCTTTTTATCCACTTACCCTAAACTGCCTAGTATACTGAGTGACCAATTGGCTAATAATAATAATAATAATAATAATAATAATAATAATAATAATAATACATTTTATTTATACCCCGCTCTCCCCAGCCAAGACCAGGCTCAGGGCGGTTAACACCAGCTATAAAAACAATTGATTAAAATACAACTTAAAAACAAGATTAAGTACAACATTAAAATGCAGCCTCATTTCAGTAGAAACTGAAATCACAAACTTTTGGGGGATGAAAATGTCAAATCTTCACCAAAGCCAACTATCCAGACTGGTCCTACGTGGGCCAAAAAAGCCAGGGAAATCCCAAAATAGGAGTTCCATCACAGAAGGCACGCAAGAGATAACATGCTAGAAACTAGTTGGCAGAGTGCCTGCTTCTAGAACCCCCTCAGGGCTTAATAGTAATGTCCTACATTTGGTTGCTTGTTGCAAGGACAGATTTCTTCAAACCTGTTTGTGACAACATAAGAAGAGCCTGTTGAATCAGACCAAAAGCCCATCTAGTCCAGCATGCTTATCTCATGGTGGTCAACCAGATGGCAGTGGAAACTCTCAAGCATGACCTGCAGTTTCAAGGGGATCCCTGGAATATAATGCTTCATTGGATATCCCTGAGTTCTGGTGTTAATGAGAGAGGGAGAAGAACTTTTCTCTGTCCACAGGTGGCAATAATGGAATCATTACTTGACTATGGTAAAAGGTAGTGGTAAAAGATCCCTGGATGGTTAAGTCCAGTTAACCTTGACTATAGGGAGTTAAGGGACGCAGGTGGCGCTGTGGGTTAAAGCCTCAGCGCCTAGGACTTGCCGATCGAAAGGTCGGCGGTTCGAATCCCTGCGGTGGGGTGCGCTCCCGCTGCTCGGTCCCAGCGCCTGCCAACCTAGCAGTTCGAAAGCACCTCCGGGTGCAAGTAGATAAATAGGGACCGCTTACCAGCGGGAAGGTAAACGGCGTTTCCGTGTGCGGCTCTGGCTCGCCAGAGCAGCGATGTCACGCTGGCCACGTGACCCGGAAGTGTCTCCGGACAGCGCTGGCCCCTGGCCTCTTAAGTGAGATGGGCGCACAACCCCAGAGTCTGTCAAGACTGGCCCGTACGGGCAGGGGTACCTTTACCTTTACCTATAGGGAGTTAAACTTGACTATAGGGTGCGGCGCTCATCTCACTTCAGGCTGAGGGAGCCAGCATTTGTCCGCAGACAGCTTTCCAGGTCATCTGGCGCAACGGGACACTGTGACGAGTACCAGAGCGCACGGAAACGCCGTTTACCTTCCCGCCACAGTGGTACCTATTTATCTATTCGCACTGGTATGCTTTCGAACTGCTAGGTTGGCAGGAGCTGGGACAGAGCAACAGGAGCTTACCCCGTCGTGCAGATTTGAACTGCCGACTTTCTGATCGGCAACCCCAAGAGGCTCGATGGTTTAGACCACAGTGCCACCCGCTTCCTGCTGTTGCCTGAGTATAAACCGCAGGTAGCTGATGTGGTGCCCCCTCTAGGTGTCGTTGCTGGACTACAATTCCCATCACCTGACAGTTGGCCATGCTGCCTGGGACTCATGGGAACTGTAATCCAGCAATGCATGCGGGCACCATGTGGGCAAGCCCTGCCTAGGAGGACAGTAGTGCCCTGTCCCAGCCCCCTTGCACCTGTTTATATTTTACTCCATCCTTGTGAATAATACAGAAGTCACAAGCTTATCACCTGCATCAGACAAGAGAGCCCAGAGGACAGGATTAATGGGTGTACCCAAGGGAGAACAATTGCCTTTATTATCCCAACAAAAAGCCATGGCCATCTGTTTTCAGAGGGAGGAAACAAAACTGCCAGATCACATCTGAGGGAAAATCCTTTCTGGCTTCTGTGTGGGCTAATTCTGGAGCATTATATGAAGATCCCTTCATTAACACTTGAATCTCAGTTTTAAAAACAAACCAGAGGCAGCTAAAAAATAATAATCTGAAGTTTACTTGGGGCTTTGAATTCCTTGCCTCAGAGATGTGGAATAGAGGTGGTCTGAGCAGAAGCAGGCTAGCTCTGCGGCTTTGGGGCAGCTTCGGACATTGGAAAGGCTTCTGGTGTTTGTTTATTTACTTAATTGGAGGAATTTTGGTAACCTCCAAGCTCTCTCTAATGCCAGGCAGAGAGGGTTAGATGCAGGCATAGTTGTGACAGACAGCTCTAGCTTCCAATCAGGGAATGATATTTATCACAGCCTTTACTTCCAAGCACAATGTTTGGGAAGGGGAAGTAGAAAATCCTGTGACTCTTTGAGTAGAAAATAAAATGTATTCATAAGTGTTAAAGCTTCAGATACAGAGAGCCAGTGTGGTGTAGTGGTTAAGAGCGGTAGTCTCGTAATCTGGGGAACCGGGTTCGCGTCTCTGCTCCTCCACATGCAGCTGCTGGGTGACCTTGGGCCAGTCACACTTCTCTGAAGTCTCTCAGCCCCACTCACCTCACAGAGTGTCTGTTGTGGGGGAGGAAGGGAAAGGAGAATGTTAGCCGCTTTGAGACTCCTGAAGGGGAGTGAAAGGCGGGATATCAAATCCAAACTCTTCTTCTTCTACTACTTTTAAATGCATACATTGCCCACACAACATATGGGAAGGACACCAACTGTTTTAGAAGGAAGGAAGGCTCAACATTTAACTGCACCTATTTGTCTGAGTTCTTTGTTGCCTCTGAAAGGGCTGTGATGCCTGTAAATTTCATTGAAATCTTCCACACACAAAAGTGTAGATGTTTGTTTTCTCATTGCAGTCAGTGGAGAAGACATTCAGTGCTTTGGAAAAGAAGGCAAAGCAACCCTCTGCCTTGAATCTGAGACAATATACTATAAAAAGAAACTGGTGCCTGGAAGGAATTTGCATCACTTGTTGCTCCAAGCATGCTGGATTCTCCTCATCTTTTGAAACCTCCTTCACCTTCCCACAGATTTTAATTTCATGGGAACCTTGTCCCCCCCCCCTCCAGTGGTACCTCAGGTTAAGTACTTAATTCGTTCTGGAGGTCTGTCCTTAACCTGAAACTGTTCTTAACCTGAAGCACCACTCTAGCTAATGGGGCCTCCTCCTGCTGCTGCCACGCTGCCGGAGCACGATTTCTGTTCTCACCCTGAAGCAAAGTTCTTAACTTGAAGCACTATTTCTGGGTTAGCGGAGTCTGTAACCTGAAGCGTATGTAACCCGAGGTACCACTGCATTTTAAAAAATAACGTAATTATTGAATGAAAATATTATTTCCAGGCACATCCTTCATTAAAGTTCAAGGGCTTTAATGATAATGAAGGACTGGTGATTCAGTGGGAGAGCATCTTCAAAAAGCCCTAGGTTCGATTTGAAGCACCCCTCCTCATTGATCTGGAAATGTCCCCTATCTGGGTTTCAGAGAGAGCAACAGCCAGTCAGAGTAAACTGTGCTGAGCTAGACAGAACAATGGTCTGACTCAGTATAAGGTAGTGTCTAGGATGCTGTGCTCCTAGCGTTAATCAAGATTCCCACAGCTGACTTTGGGGTGCCGGCTGTTAGCTAGAAGACAGTTGTAGTTCCTGGAACAAACATGGCAAAACAGATTGTAAGAGAGGATGGAGGCTTCATATCCCCAGCTTTTACAGGCCTTGTGGTAAAGGAATCCCACTGCTGTTTTTCTCATGGGTGCTGCACAGATTTGCCGTACAGTGAAGAATAATCGTACGAAGTTTACAATTGTGCTGGTAGGTGCAGAGTTGCAAGCTCTGGAGAGGATTCACAACCACATGCTATGCCTTCTCTGTGCAACTTGTTTGATGTTCCATCTCATGGCTGCGAAGAAAGAGTTTAAAATGCATGGGCAGTGTCTGAAAAGGATTTGGAAACCAGTGTAAGGCGGAGCAGTGCTCCCCTCCCCAGCAACCTGAATACAGAGCTTCTGATCTCTTTGCAACTTGTAATTCTCCTAACATAGCGTGTTGTTTGCTACCCTCCTGGCCCTTTCCATTGGCAATCCAACCTCAGCTCACCTCCCTCCCATTCAACTCTTGTCAACAATACCTTCTTAATTTTTCTTGTAAACCTCCAATCTTTTTGTAGAATAATGCATGCAGAAGGGGGAAGAAATACAGACAAGTGTACTTCATTTGCATGCTTTGATTCTATGTGGGGATTCAGGGTGCTTTGATCTAGAAGTGGGATTTGATTATTATTTGTCTGTTTGTTTGTTGATTGACTGGCCATGCGTGTGTGCAAGTTAACTGCAATGCGCTCTGGTCTTTGTTCAGAT
Organism: Podarcis cretensis; assembly: GCF_951804945.1. Taxonomy (NCBI): domain Eukaryota; kingdom Metazoa; phylum Chordata; class Lepidosauria; order Squamata; family Lacertidae; genus Podarcis; species Podarcis cretensis. The sequence goes on along the minus strand of NC_137185.1, from coordinate 31,849,702 downwards.
TGCTTTTCTGAAGGCTGTTGACAAACCTAAAACTATAAAGCAGCATATCACATGCTGTGCAGCTTGCATAACTAATAAGTAATAAAGGAATGATTGCAATAAACTGTTACAGTTTTGTTTATGATTTTGAGATTACAGCCAGTGTCAGTGGTCATTTGAATTGCTCTCCCTTGTTCTTCTAAATAACCTCTCCTTCTGGGATTTAGCCACAAAGTCTTGTTGTGACATCCTTAAAGACTTACAGATTTATTGTGGAGGAAGTATGGACTACAGCCAACTTCATCAGATGTTTGTTGTTTATTCTCAGTTGATAGATGCATATGTGTTCAGGGGAAATATGCATATTCTTCCCTAAAACCACTTTGGGTACTAGATCAGCAGACGATGTCCTCTTGGTTGTTCTATCGCCTTCAGAAACTTGAGGGGGGTGGCTTGGGGGAGGGAATTTTCTGTGGCAGCCCCTAAGTTGTGGCACTCTCTTCCCACAGAGGTGTGTCTGTATAGGGAAGCTTTTTCAGGTTTAGTGTTTTACTATGTTTTTATATTCAAATGGGGACGCAGGTGGCGCTGTGGGTTAAAGCCTCAGCGCCTAGGACTTGCCGATCGAAAGGTCGGTGGTTCGAATCCCTGCGGCGGGGTGCGCTCCCGCTGCTCGGTCCCAGCGCCTGCCAACCTAGCAGTTCGAAAGCACCTCCGGGTGCAAGTAGATAAATAGGGACCGCTTACCAGCGGGAAGGTAAACGGCGTTTCCGTGTGCGGCTCTGGCTCGCCAGAGCAGCGATGTCACGCTGGCCACGTGACCCGGAAGTGTCTCCGGACAGCGCTGGCCCCTGGCCTCTTAAGTGAGATGGGCGCACAACCCCAGAGTCTGTCAAGACTGGCCCGTACGGGCAGGGGTACCTTTACCTTTACTATATTCAAATAATGAATTATTAGTATTAGTATTAGTATTTGAGATGTATATTTTAGGACCCCCCGCCCCCAATTTTGTAATTTTAAGTTGTTTTAAACTGTTTTTAATATTGTGTGATATTGTGTTTCAACATTTTTGTTGTGTTTTAATTGTTGCAACCCACTGTGGGACCTTAGGGTGAAGGGCAGGTAACCACTACCACCATCACCAACACAATATCATCAGTAAGTTTGAGTGGTTCACAAAAGCTTACACTGCAATAAAATTCACCTTTAAGCTGCTACAAGACTGTTGGTTTTGCTGCAAGGGACTAACAAGGCTACCTCTATGGAAATGGGTATATAACAGCAACAACAAACAAATAACAATTAATAAAACTTCATAACTACATATCCTAGTATTCTGCTCATGAAACTCAAATGTACTGCATGAATTGATCACATGCAGAGCCTGGTTTGTATTGCTTCCCCTGTCTCTTGTTGTTGTTGTTAAGGCATTTATACACTGGTGAATTCATATATAATTTCCAAGCATTTGTAATAATTCCACACGGTCACATTTTGGGGGGAAACTGTCTTTCTCAACAGTTTTGGAACACTTTCTCTAGTGTGTGTAGATATTTCCCCACAGATCTAACTGGCAATAAGCTTGAGAAGTATGCAGTTGTTGTTGTTTTAAATGAAGGTAGAGTTCAAATGGTTATAAAGAGAGGCAAAATAGTCTGGGGAAGGAGGAAAAAACCAACTGTTAACCCACCCCTATAATGGATATCATAATTTGGTAAGAAGAAGCCATCCATTTAAGAAAGAAATCTAATCTTTAAAATGTAGCTTAAAATCTGCTTTCTAACATCATCTCAAGTAAAAGTACGATTAAGAAAGGGTAAAGAATTTCCAGTTCTCAATTAACACTTGCATTGTCCTTAAAATGCCAGACTGAGCTCAGTCCAGAGCATTTGCCTTGCTTGTGTTCATAATGCAAGATGTTCTGCAGCCATTAAGATGAATGTTGTATGTGACTTGGCTCGCATATGTACACCATGTTGAGCAACTATCTGAACCCATGTGTTGAGCAGTGCACCTGTTCCCCTGCTTGTGGCGCTCCGTGTAATTCCATAGGTAGATCTGTGCTGGTGGATGCTTGCAATGGGCATGAGGACTGGATGACAATCTTTTGCTGTGTGTAGTTAGTGGTCTGTGCAGCAGTCTTCCCCAACCTGGTGCTCCCTAGATGTTTTGGACAATAACACCCATAATCTCTTTACCATTGATTGGCCAGGCTGGCTGTGGCTGATGGGATATTTAGCCCAAGCATCTGGAGGGCCTAGGAATTTAGACAGGATCCTCATGTTATGGAGTCCTTGTTTTCTACTCTGTTAGCCTTCTTAACTGCTTCTGACACTTTCCTCCCTGTATGTGCTCCTGTTTCATAAGGAAACTTGCTATCTTCCTCGAAGGGCAATCTGCCAGCCTTGCCAGAGTCTGGCATCTCTCAAAAAGTTGTCAGAAAGTTGCTATAACAACTGAATTTTAAGTAAGCCGTTGCCTGATTGGTGGAAGTATACTGTATTTTGTGTGTTTGTGTATGTGATTTGTAACTGGCAATATACCAGTCTTTCCTAAACTGCAGAGTTAACAGTCATGCATTTTTAAAGGTGCTTCCTTGTGATGATGTAATGCTGTTTGGTCCTAATGCACTTGAATTGCCTTTCGACACTCAGAAACAGGAGTAAAAGGACAGATTTCGCCATTTGTCTGATATTTATGTGAAGCGGCTCCCATAATCTGTGGTAACGTGTACAAAAACAGAAGGCAATACTTAATGTGTGTTACGATGTCTTAAGAGGCTCTTAACTTAGTTTTCTTCCCCTATGCTGCGCTTGAGAAGCGATAGCTTTTAAAAAATGTTTTTAAAAATTCATGCTGGCATAAGCAATACCTATAAATATGTTGGCTTTCCAGCAAGCCATTCATCTAAATATTCTGGTGTGTTGCAGGGTAAACAACCAGATATTCTAATTTTACTAAAATGCAAATAGTTTGAAATGTGTATGTTGTAGATTAGGTTTGTGTTTATGGGGGGGGGGGACCACATGTTGGTGACTTCCTTAGTGCTTTAGTTTTATATTAAGTTTTAAAAAATATAAAATGGTAGAAAATCTTTTTTTTTGGGTGTTATTTCTGTTCCCAGACCTTGGTACTAGGGAAGTTGAGCCAAAATTAGAAAAGGCTCTACAAAAAAACTAAGTGTTTTTCTTTGAATTGCCTATGCTGCTCTGTTTCTGTATTACGCAGAATATATTATGTTTATTGTGGAACTCAATTACATGTTGCAGAATATACTTGCAGAACACACACACAAGCCATTCCGTAGGGACCCTTCTTTAAGAGCCTCATTTCTGAAAATAAGTGAGGCTCTGTGCGTCATGTGAATTCTGTTGTCCTTTCCCCCCACCCTGCATCATTCTTGAGATGAAGTTGTCCTCAAAACGGACCTTCTCCTCTGAACTGCAACCCTGTCTGCAGTTTGCTCAAGCAGAGGACAGCTGGAGTCATGTGCCTGCACGGGTTTCACTATGAATGCACACATTGCCTTCATGAAATGCCTCTTGCTCTGTTGAAAGCACCAGCATCCAATTGTATCCTCACTCCAGAGAGAATTTTAGCCTCATTAAAGAATTCTATAATTCATGTTTTTTAAACAACAACAATAAAGCTTCCTTTGTTGCCAGTGACTTTGATCTAACCAATCCTTGCATTTTTAGAGGATTATCTTGGCCACATCCTGGTTCGTTTCTGCTTTAGGGAATAACCTTATGCTCTTGCCTCTTGTTCACTGGACCAGCTGATGTGTTAAGTACCAAATGGTCCCGTCTCTCCCGCCCCCCTTGGCCTTCTGCCTGGCTCAGTGCTGTGGCCTTGTCTTGAACTCATAAGTAGAAATAAAGTTTGCCGTTCTCTCTTTGGGTTTATTTTATCCTTAATTGTGGCAATGAATGTGTCAGCTCCGCGGCTATAGGCATTTTTTCTTTTTATGTGACTTATGTCATCTTGCTCTTCTGAGGCTCAGGGAAGGTTACGGTATGAAAAGCATACAGTAAAATATTAATTAAAAGTGAAGTGAAGCAAAACACGCAAGCTAATCAATGTGATGGATGGTGACTTTCCTGCACTTCTGAGCTCTTGGTTTCTGCATGTGCTTCTTAACGCTCTGACCTTCTGCAAGCCTCTTTACGTCACAGTGGCTTTTTCTGATGTCACAACAGGTCTCTACAAACAGAGAGGTTGTGTCTTCCCTCGGTTTGCCATTGACTTTGCTTTTTTGTTGTGGACAGAGCAGCTTCTCTGCTTAGAACAAGTAGTAATGGGATTTGGAAAAGGTTAAAATTTTCTGAAGTCAGTGGCGTAGCATGGGGGCGGACACAGGGCCAGTTGCCCTGGGCACAAAATTGTTAGGGGGCACAAAAATTCAACAGCTGGCGATGCCTCAGTATACCTACATGCTTCCATTGCTGGGCTCCATTGAAAGTGGCTTCTCCATGAGAACCAGGAAGTGACCTGTCCAGACAATGGAACGACTCTTCTTTTCTTATCTCTGAAGCTGCAATCTCCTGGCAATGATGTGGACACTATTACACAGTTGAATGTGCATGTGTACTCCATCCATTTCCCTCCAACTCCCCCTTCTCTCGACCCCAGGCACTGGCAACCCATGCTATGCCACTGCCTGAAATCCTTGAATGCTACACAAGTATTGCCCAGACTTTTGTATGACATCTTTTGGGATTCTATAGGAACATAGGACTATAATGTATGGCAGTTTTTCTATGTTTTTGGTGTTCTTATTTAATCTGTAAGCCTCCTTGATTCTTTATCAAGGAAAAGAGCAGGATATAAATAAATATATAAGATGACAATGACAAAGAAGCTGCCTTATACTGAATCAAACCTTTGGTCCATCTAGGTCCCAGTTGTCTATGCTGACTAGAAGGAGATCTCCAGGGTTTGGGGCAGGCAGGAGTCTCTTCCAACTCTGCCTGGAGATGTTGGGGAAGATGCTCTGCAACAGAGTTACGTCCCTTCCCCATTGTAAGTAAGCAAGGTAGATAAGGAAATGTAACCAACTTGCTCAAGAGGAGCTTTGAGACATCTATGGAGCTTGAAAGTTGTATTCACTGAGTATAAAGTTGTATTCACTGAGTATAAAGTTGTATTCACTGAGAGCCAGTGTGGTGTAGTGGTTAAGAGCAGTAGACTCGTAATCTGGGGAACCGGGTTCGCTTCTCTGCTCCTCCACATGCAGCTGCTGGGTGACCTTGGGCCAGTCACACTTCCCTGAAGTCTCTCAGCCCCACTCACCTTACAGAGTGTCTGTTGTGGGGGAGGAAGGGAAAGGAGAATGTTAGCCGCTTTGAGACTCCTTCGGGTAGTGATAAAACGGGATATCAAATCCAAACTCTTCTTCTTCTTCTATAAGAGCTTTTCCAGATCCTTATCCCATATTTCCAGGAACATCTTATTTTTGTTTTTTAAAAAACATATTTTTATTAAAGATTTCTTAGTCTACAAAAGTATGTGCAATGTCTCTTTTTTCAAGTTAGGTTTTCTACAGATCAGTTTCATTTGTTGAGACATTAGTGTCACATTAGGAAGAAAGGGGGGGGGAGAGGTGGAGGGGGCCATGGTGAGTTGGGGTGGAGTCCGGGTGGGGATGTTTCTATTTTACTTAACGTATGTGTGGGGTTTTGTGTCAGTGTTGCTTGTGTGGGTTCTCTTTACTATTCACTTGTGTTCCTTTGGTGGTGAGAGAGGTTGGGGCTGGCCTAGGGTGTGGTTGTTCGTTTGAGATTGGCTGTGGTGAACTTTGTTATCATGTGTGAGTGGGGTGGGTGGGTGTTTTTGAATCAGGTTAGCCCTATTGATTCGTATGCTGTTGGTGGATTCTTGTCGTCTTGTCGGGCTGTGCATGTGATAAAAGGGAGTCATACCGGGGTGAAGGTGCCTTCTTCCATTTGTCCCCGTGTCAGTTTCAGTTTATTGGTTATTTTTTCTAATAAGGCTGTTTCCCATACTATTTGGTACCATTGGTCCATGCTTACTCCACAACTTGTTAAAAAAGGAAAGGAAAAAAGAGCATTGCTCTTGATTTGTGAGGGGCTAGTAACTTTAAGAAAATTTGAGATCCACAGTAATACTAACGTTGTACCCATGACATCACAAGGCAAAGTGCTCTGGCAGTGGCCAGACGACCTTTTAGTATTCATACATGGAACTTTTACCTACCTTGTTATAATTTATTTCCTCTGCTGTTTATGCAAGTTGCTCCATAAAGGACAAATGGATTACTTTGAAGTTTTTGCTCGAGTAACTGCCCAGAAAATTAAAAGGAATTATGTACAACCAACCAACCGCAGTATCATTTCGTGGAGGTAATTTGACAGGAGAAAGTTTCACACTGTTTAATAATAAGCAGCACCTGCACTGGAGTTGGGAGTTTGTATTTCACTGACTGTAAGTAGACACTGACGTATGGGAAGTTATTTCCCAAGATAAAAGGTAAAGGTAAAGGTACCCCTGCCCGTACGGGCCAGTCTTGACAGACTCTGGGGTTGTGCGCCCATCTCACTTAAGAGGCCAGGGGCCAGCGCTGTCCGGAGACACTTCCGGGTCACGTGGCCAGCGTGACATCGCTGCTCTGGCGAGCCAGAGCCGCACACGGAAACGCCGTTTACCTTCCCGCTGGTAAGGTAAAGGTAAAGGTACCCCTGCCCGTACGGGCCAGTCTTGACAGACTCTGGGGTTGTGCGCCCATCTCACTTAAGAGGCCAGGGGCCAGCGCTGTCCGGAGATACTTCCGGGTCACGTGGCCAGCGTGACATCGCTGCTCTGGCCAGAGCCAGAGCCGCACACGGAAACGCCGTTTACCTTCCCGCTGGTAAGCGGTCCCTATTTATCTACTTGCACCCGGAGGTGCTTTCGAACTGCTAGGTTGGCAGGCGCTGGGACCGAGCAGCGGGAGCGCACCCCGCCGCAGGGATTCGAACCGCCGACCTTTCGATCGGCAAGTCCTAGGCGCTGAGGCTTTAACCCACAGCGCCATCTGCGTCCCTCTTCCCGCTGGTAAGCGGTCCCTATTTATCTACTTGCACCCGGAGGTGCTTTCGAACTGCTAGGTTGGCAGGCGCTGGGACCGAGCAGCGGGAGCGCACCCCGCCGCAGGGATTCGAACCACCGACCTTTCGATCGGCAAGTCCTAGGCGCTGAGGCTTTAACCCACAGCGCCACCTGCGTCCCATTTCCCAAGATACATAGCTGTAATTATATTCATGCTGGGAGTCCCATTATTTTGCATCAGCCCGTGGTTTTCAGCAGGTGGAATATACCCAAAACTTTTTCCTGGTTTTTGTAGACATCAAAGGATCAGACAAATGTCAGGTCCCAGAACAAAAGTGCTGTATATTACAGTACTCGCTGTCTTTCCATTGGTGCTGAGTGAGTCAGAGCCCTCTAATAAGGTAGCTCTTATTAGATACCTCTGTTAAGAAGGAACAGATGGATCTTGCTCAGGGCATTTGATCTGGCAAGGGACTATTGCATGAGTGGAACTGCTGGGAAACAGCTTAATTGTTTTGGTAAAACCTTTCCAATGTACTGTATTGTTTTGTCCCTTTGGAAGCCCGATAAATTCTTTCTCAGCTTGTGAAGCTTGTTGGGATGTGGACATAGAGCAAAATGTGAACTACAGTGGTACCTCGGGTTAAGAACTTAATTCGTTCTGGAGGTCCATTGGACCTCCATTCTTAACCTGAAACTGTTCTTAACCTGGAGCACCACTTTAGCTAATGGGGCCTCCCGCTGCCGTGCAATTTCTGTTCTCATCCTGAGGTAAAGTTCTTAACCCAAGGTACTATTTCTGGGCTAGCGGAGTCTGTAACCTGAAGCGTCTGTAACCCGAGGTACCACTGTATACTGTGCACCATGGACAATGCTCTCAAATGACATCAATTACAGGGGCAGAAGCTATTTTATTCTGAAATAAATTAATATTTTATATCCCGACATTAGTGTGCTTGAGTAGACACACGTTGGATCATGGACACAAAAGGAGTGAATACAGCAAAAAAAGGTGTGTGTGGGGGGGGAATCTGATAATTGTGGGTTAGTTTAATGCAGCAAACATGAACTCAGGTAGACAGAAAGTCTGATGGCTGGAACCCAAATCCTGTGAACCGAGTTAAGTCAAAGAAATAAAGAACTGTGTGTATTGCATGGTGACTGCAGGCACACAATGTGCCTGCATAGTTCTACCCACAAGTTCTCCTTGCCCTACTTTTTCTCACGTTGAAAGAAGGCTTGACCCACTGGATGCTGGTCTATTTGGGCAAGTGGGATACTTCCCCACCAACCTGTCTGCCTCTATCTGTCTGCCTTCTTACTTACAGCCAGTCCAGGCCATGGCAGCAGGAAAGCTGAGGATGGGGACAAGACTAGAATTAGTTAACCCTGCCTGCTGTTGGCTTGGGCACTGCCTACTCTTTGGGCTCCCCTTGTTCTGCTCCAACAGTCTTGATGGGCACCAGCTACCACTGGCTTGATAAAAGCACTTGCTGCTGCGGTCAGTTGGGTGTGGGGTGGTGTCCACGACAGTTTCTCCGGTTTGTGAATGTGCTCCAGCGCTTAAGATAACGTTTGTAAGTGCATTAACTGATCTAGAAGTTCTAGCCTTTAGTTCTTCCTCCACCACCACCTTGGATGTAATTCTGAAAAACTCAATAAAACAGAATGCTGGAGAGCGGTGTGAGTGTACAGAAGGTTGCACTGATCCTAAATGTATCACGGAAGTGCATTCAAGGGACTGCCAAGTTTGAAGCCACAACGAAAACCATGTGGCTGAGAGCCACAATGACTTCCCCCCACTTTTCACTCCCCACCAGCCCTGCTTCTTTCCTCCAGTTCTTGTTTTGCATTCCCCACCCCATCCTCTTTCTACAAGGATTCACCACACCTATCTGCCTAACTCTTATTTCACCTATCTCACCCATTTTAAAACCCACAACAGCTCTTTGTCCCTGCACCTCCTCCTTAAAATGCAATGATGCTTAAGGAGTGCATAGTGCTTTATCATGTTCAAAGGAAGTCACATGCATTTTCTAGCTGTAAACCTTACAGAAACGTCTATGAGATAAACCAGTATTACTAGCCACTCTCCCCTTCATTGCAAGGAGGAAGGTGTTGTGCTCTGCGGTGCAGCAAGGCTCAAAGAGTGTGTAGGGCAAGGCGAGAGTCACAAGGAAAGGTGAGAGAAGGTTCAGGGGGGATAACAAGGCAAAGTGAAGCAAGGCAGAGTTCATGCTGAATGCAAGGCAGATATCAAGGTGGCAGCAAAGCAAGGATCAGGCTGTGTTCCAGGGGACACAGAGCTCTAAAGTTGCCCCAGCAAGGAACAAGCTGAAACTGATCCTTACAAAGCAGATGTTCTGCCACTAAGCTTATGGCCCTTCCCTAGTTTGAGTTTGAAACTTCCAGATGTGTAGCTCAGTCTCTATGCCACTGCACTGTGCCTTCTGTCAGCTTTAGCTGGGTATAAAGCATATATTTAAAGCAATTTGCCCCTCAAAGATTCTTGGGAACTGTAGCTTACTCCTAACCTTGCTGCTGGTCCCATTGTGCAACCCAGCCTTTCCCAACCATGTGCCCGCCAGATGTTTTGAACTGCAGCATTCATCACTGATGGATGTTGACTTCCAAAACAGACCAGGAGGCAGCAGGCGGCTGTTGTAACCCATGGATTCAGAAGACTTAGGTTTGCTTTGACTGCACTGGAACTAACTGGAGGTTGCCGTTTGGACTCAAGGTTGAGAAATTCTGTAAACCGAGATATGCTTCCTTTGATTTGCTTTGACTCGGCCTTGTAATTATATGGAATGTTTTTAAAAAGCCCGTTCCAGGTTCCAGGTCTCACAGCTGCATTCCCTCCCTTTTAACATACCTAAATGAATCAGGCCTGTCCATCTTGGGTTGTAAATGTCAGTGTCTTATCCTTGCACTGCTTCTCAGAAGATAGAGCTTGGCAGGATGTGTGTCTATGAGCAGATCTTGGTGTTCCAACAGTTTAGCTAATTCTATTGCAGCTTGATAGGAGTGTTTATAGGTGGCCATTCATTTTGGACCATAAAGAAGGCTGATCGCCAAAGAATTGATGCTTTTGAATTCTGGTGCTGGAGGAGACTCTTGAGAGACCCATGGACTGCAAGAAGATCAAACCTATCCATTCTTAAAGAAATCAGCCCTGAGTGCTCACTGGAAGGACAGATCCTGAAGCTGAGACTTCAATACTTTGGCTACCTCACGAGAAGAGAAGACTCCCTGGAAAAGACCCTGATGTTGGCAAAGATGGAGGGCACAAGGAGAAGGGGATGACAGAGGGTGAGATGGTTGGACAGTGTTCTCGAAGCTACTAACATGAGTTTGACCAAGCTGTGGGAGGCAGTGGAAGACAGGAGTGCCTGGCGTGCTCTGGTGCATGAGGTCACGAAGAGTTGGACACGACTAAACAACTAAACAACAAAATTCATTTTGGATGGCTTCTAGAGTGGGGAAGAAGTGACAACAGTAAATACCTCTGAAAAAAAATTCTTTCCAACACCCCAAGTGCCTTGAGACTTTCTTTTGTCCCCTAAATACATTTGTGCTGCTGTTTGTGCTGACCAATGTAAAACTATGTTAATTGCAAAGCTGAATTATCTTCCTATTCCTCAATATTTATATATCTAGAAATATCATCTATGGTTTTGCTCCCTCGGTTGTTTGCAGCTGGTTTGTTGCAGATCTCTGTCCTGCATCCCCAGTGTTGTAAGGCTTGTGACATATTCAGAACTTGAGTTAATTCAGGTTCAGAGTTTCAATTTGCAGCCAGCTAAACTGAACATGGACTGAATCTTCCGTCCTTGACCTCCTCATCTCCCCATAGTTCTTTCCTCATACATCTCTGCCCAAGACCTATACTCTGAGATTTTCCTGTTCACTCGAAGTCTCTGCCCTGCCACCATGGTCTGTATGCTGTCTCTGAAACTGTCTACCTGTGTGATGCAACCTTTTTTCCTCCTCAAAACTCAGCTCTTCTGTGGTATAAACCTCCAAGTTTCCATGTCCAGTTGTAACTTGGCCCATAGCTGAACTTAAGCAGGCACAATGGAAACAGCCACAAATTGCTTCTTTGTTCACCCCTGTCTCGGCCTTCCTCCTCTCCTGGTGAAATTTGGATTGTAAACTCCTTGGGGCATGGACTTTTTCCTCTAGTACATACTGATGGCACTACACAAATTCTACCACTGTTGCTACTACCAATAATTGTAGTTAATAATAATAATGATTAGTTCACAAGACCATGGTGCATCTGTGGGGTCTGTGTGTGTGTGTGTGTGTCTGTAAAAAATTGTTAGTGTCTTCTCCAACCCTGGTGCTCACGATCCCTGACCATTAGGCATGCTGGCTGGGGATGATGGGAGTTGTAGCCCAACAACATGTGGAGGCCACTGGGTTGAGGAAGGTGGCAGTGGGGAACCGTCCATTGGGTCACATTATTTAAAATGTTATTGAATGTGAGAAGAAAGAGAACAGTAACAACAGACATAAAAATCCTGATTCCCCCTTCCGTCCACCCTTTTCCGTGAGCATTACGACTATAATTTGCTTTCGTTAGCAGCAGTGCTGCTACTTATCACAGTGTTTTCAGGAAGCGTAACTGTAATCTTGTCATTTGCGCAGGCACGTTTTCCTTAATTTTTGTTATCTCTTCTCTTTCAGCTGGGCCTCACAAGCTTGGTGTGGCCTTTCAGATATTTTCCAGGAAGGGAGGTGCATATTTCAAGAGGTCTTGAACTTCTGGGAAATGAGCCTGGAGGAAAGGGGAAGGGCCTGACGGCCGCCACCCCTAGTGTAAAACATTTCCTGAGGGATACGGCAAAACTGGTAAGTCCGGAAATAAGGATTGCATGTGAGACTGGCACACTAAAGGTTGTCTCCACTTCTTCAGTGAAGTTTCCTGTTCAGGGGAAGGGGTGGCAGCATAGCTGTCAACGTTTTCCCTTTTTTAAGGGAAATTCCCTTATTCCAAATAGGATTCCTCGCAAGAAAAGGGAAAAGTTGACAGCTATGGGTGGCAGCCATGTCCCAGGAGCAGGGCCGGGTTTACGTATAAGCTAAACGAGCTATAGCTTAGGGTCCCACTCTTGGGGCCCCCCAAAAAAATTAAAGGGGAAAAAAGATATACATTTCCAAAATATAAGATAAAAAACAAAATAAAGCCTACATACAGTAACAGTTTTTTGTGTTGTGTAGGCTCCTGTGATATAAGCAATGGGCCCCGCCTGCTCCCTAAAATATCACTGGTTTGCTCATTTCTATATATAGGGTGCCTACATTCTGCATGTGCAAATGGCTTTAGATACCTATTAGGTCCATAAATTACCATATAGCATATATTCAACACAAAAAAACAGCGAGAATTTGTTGTTGACAAAGGACAGCTGGACATATAAAGGGCCCCATTACCTTCAGTAGCTTAGGGCCTCATCAAACGTAAATCCAGCCCTAGCCAGGATGCTTCCCCTCCTGTGTCCAGACCAGTGGAAGGGAGGTGATTCTGGAGGCAGGAAAATACACTCCTTTCCTTTGCCTTCCTCCTGAAACATCCCTATATAGCACAGGGAATTGAGCTGCCCCCCTTTTTTTAACCTCATGACAACCCCCAAATCCTGTCCTTCTACAGGACGCTTACTGCAAGCTCTTAGGGGCTCCTTTTGAGGAATGGCAGGATATAAATTTAACTTACAAAAAAAATCAGTTCCTTTTATCCTTGTTCCCCCAACTTCACGTCTGCAGGGCTTTGTTACCTTTCTGTTTACGCTTTTTCAGAAGTGTTCACACCTTGGCAAGAGATAAATTAGAAACAGCTTAAGGAGGCCAGTTAGCATGAAGCTGGTTTGAGAAGCAGCACCTCAAACAGTAGCATTTCATAACAAAGGGCATGATGTATTTGCATTTTCGTTATGTGATCATGGATTAAAAAGCCAGTGAGTGTGCAGTACATGGGAGTGTGATCACAGCCTGTTATTTTACATTTATTCTCACTCCACACACTATGCAGTTATTCCTCCCTCCTCCATCTCTGTAGCTGAATGGACACACTCTTTTAAGTCTTTGGAAATCTTCTGGCATGTGTGAGAACTTTAAATCTCTATTATCCTTTTGCCTAGTACATTCTGGGGGGAAGTAGGAGTTAAACTTGCCAACCACAACTTTAACCTTGGCGAATTCCTTTCTTTTTGCTCATCTTTTTGCTATTGTGTATATGTAAACGTTTAGCCTTGGTCAATGTGGAGTTGTGCCAATTTGTGGTCTTATATGCACAACATAAAAAGAAAATTAAAAAAATGGGTGGGGAGGGGGTGTTGAGGAGAAGCAGATGACGGCAACTTTGAACATGGTTATGAATCTTATTCCCTAGTAAACCTTTGTTTTGAAATAGAGAGGCATGGTAAATCTCTAGCTCCATGGAAGGAACAGGTGTCATAGTAGCTTTGTGGCAGAGTACCTCTTTTACATGCAGAAGGTATGAGGTCCAATCCTGGCAGCCCCAGTTAAGTGGATTAGGTACTGTAGAAGTTTTGAGAAATACCCCTGCCTCTGAGATGGAGATGGGCCTCCACCGGTCAGTATCTGGGCTAAAAGACCAGTTATTTGTGTCATGGACAAAGAAGGAAGAAAGAAACTTTATTATTAAACATTATACATTTATTTATTTTGTCTCCTCGGCTGCAGCTGTATTCAGCTGCAGGATGTATAGTGTATGCATGTGTGTGTGTTATAATTATATTGTCCATTATGTTCTTGAGCAGCTGAACAAACGCAAGAAATTGCCAGCAAAACTGCCTTGCTGGCTCAGCCAGGATTCTGTAATACTACGTATCATAAAACATGAGACAGATCCCACAAATGCCCCCCCCCCTTTTTTTGAACTAACAACACAGCTGGTGCAAACCTCTTGGTAGCAAGGAGGACTTTTCACCTGCAGGACTGTTTATTTTGAATGCATGCAATCCATGTAAAACAGTAGTTGTCAGCCTACTCAGACCTTGGGGCCCCTGGATAGGTCAGGAGTTACTGCCCTCTTCCTCCTTTTTTACCGGTTGTTTGTGGCCATGCTGTCAGGACCTGATGGGAGTTGTCCAAAACATCTGGAAGGCACCAGTAGTGAGTTCCACCCCAACTGGAGAAAGGCCAACCATGAAGAATTAAGTTACAGTGGTACCTCTGGTTAAGAACTTAATTTGTTCCGGAGGTCTGTTCTTAACCTTAAATTGTTCTTAACCTGAGGTACCACTTTAGCTAATGGGGCCTCCCGCTGCCATCACACGATTTCTGTTCTCATCCTGAAGCAAGGTTCTTAACCCAAGGTACTACTTCCAGGTTAGCAGAGTCTGTAACCTGAAGCATTTGTAACCTGAAGCGTTTGTAACCTGAGGTACTGCTGAATATCTGTTGTACAATTTGTAAAGGATAGATCTGGCATCACCCAACTTTTTGAGCCTGGGGCACACTTGGAAATCTGAGACATGTGACACAAAACGCCCCTTTCATTGAAGAAAACGGTTGATGTTCATATCCTGCCCACAACAAACAAAGCAGAGACCAAAAGAAGTCGGCACACCTCACCCTGAAAAAACAGGAAAACCCTGTTTGCAAAAAGCAAAACAAAAAAAGAAGAAAACCCCAACAACCTCATTAAAACTAAATAAATAATGGGAGGGTCAGGGGACCTTGGGAAGCACCAAGGGGATATGAGGGCACCATGTTGCAATGTCAAGAAGCTCATAGTTGGATAGGGCTTAAGAGTACTCAAAGTGGTGTTCAAAGCCAGTTCAGTCTGCCAATATCTAGTCAAACATTGAGCAATTTCTTTTGAAATAGGACTCTTTCGTTTGTGGATGTACTTGTTTACTTGATTCCTGCATGCCTGTGGGTCTGTTTGGTTTGGGCCATGCGGGGCTATTGATAAGGGACATTACATTGTACCTTGGCCAATACAGCGCTTCGTTTGCACAAAAAATGAGCCACTAGAGGACTAGTGTCATGTTTACAGTAGGTGTGTGCATGTGAACACCTTCGCATTGTTGAAAGCCAAAGAAATGCAGGGCATTACCTAACTAAAATTGAGGCAGCACGATAAAGACCTGTGCTAAAGTATATTTCAAGTAGCTTTAACATAATTGCTGCATGATTCGGAGCCATGCCATGCTGCATAATGCCCATTAGTTTCCATAGCCTAGAGCAGGGCTCCCCAAACAGTGATCTGCTGGCTGACAGTGATCTGTGAGGTTCGTTCAGGTGGTCCTTGGTGCCTTGTTCTTGGAGATGGGAGAATTCACATCCATCATGCTTAATAGTCATATTGATTTTAATTTCTTTTATATTTTGCTTACATTTCTTGATTCTATGGAGTACAATATGTAAGAAATAAAAGATGCAATAACAATGCAATTAAAAAAAAAACAGTAATAGGAGGTTCTCAGGAAAAGAGAGTCCTTTCATGCAATCGGCAGCATAGCATTGGTTGCTGGTGCCTAGGGCGGAAAAGAGAGTCCTTTCATGTAGTCAGCAGCATAGCACTGGTTGCTGGTGCCTAGGGCAGGCACACGTGCACTGAGTGGGTGGGGCATCAGCCCAGCCCTTGATGCTGCCAGAGCAACCCCATCCTCGCCTCCACTGGTGCAAAGTGGGGCCACGCTGCTGGGGGAGCCCAGTCAGCTGATGTGGTCCTTGGTGGGTGGAGAGGAGCACCTGGCTACGATGTGTTGCACTGGGGGTCCGTGCCCCCTCAGAAATTGTGTGCCTGGGGCCATGGCACCCCGGCACCCCCACGCTACGCCGCTATGTGCAGTACTTTTCTGTCCGTGGAATAAGGCCAGCCCCTTACATGTGCTGATTGTGATGAGACCTATATATTTGCTTGTAGCCCAGGGCTGTTTGCTCCAGGTCCCAGGACACACGCGGCATCCAACTAAATCATTGTGTGTGCGTGATGGCTTCTGTGAGCACAATGGAACTTTTCCTTCCCTCTCATATCCCTGTCCCCAAATCTGCTCCAGAGGGTTAGGGAAAAACCCTAGAGGGCATTTGGGTGGTGCAGGGGTGGGGGAGGGAGAGAGAGGGAGGGGAAGTTACGTTGCGATTGAAAAAGCATTCAGCACGTGGGATAGTTTAGCCGAAAATAACCCATAGGCCACATTAGCACCATGCATTTATAGCAGTATCATGCTTTCTCTAATGAATTCTGGGAGCTGTAGTTTGTTAGGGGTGCTGAGAGTTGTTAAAAAAGGTAAAGGTACCCCTGCCCGTACGGGCCAGTCTTGACAGACTCTGGGGTTGTGCGCCCATCTCACTTAAGAGGCCAGGGGCCAGCGCTGTCCGGAGACACTTCCGGGTCACGTGGCCAGCGTGACATCGCTGCTCTGGCCAGAGCCAGAGCCAGAGCGCTGGGACCCCTATTGCCCCTGTAATATTATTACATAGTGGCTTAGCAATCAGTCCCTCTTCACAGGGAACTCTGGTACAGTAATTATAGTTCTGGGAGGAGAATAGGGGCCTCCTGACAATTCTCAGCACCATCATCAAACTACAGCTCCCAGAACTCTTTGGAGAAAGCCATGGCTGTTTAAAGTGACATGATAGCACTTTAAATGTATGTTGTGAATGTGGTCGTAGTCTGAAGGTATGCAATTATCTTGCTTCTGAATCAAAGGGCAAATAGGAGTTTTGTCACTGTCCAGAAAGGGAACTCCCCTAGATCCTTATGCTGTGAGTAAAATGCCTTGCCTTCCATGATGAAAATACAATAAATCATATCTGGTGCATTGTAACTTTTTGGCATTTTCTGCTTTTTCTCCTTGTCATCATTTGTAAGGATGTGTAATCCTTAATTCTCAGACCCCTTACATTGATTCAAGGTGAATAATCTTAACTCTGGTTCTTGTCTGAAGCTGTCTTCTAGCCTAGTACACTAGTTATTTCTCAGTTTTTTGTTTTCTAAACCAGCCGTGTAACAAAATAGAACACATTTCACAGTTCAGTGAATTGACATCTGCAACAGGATGCTATTCCCCGCCTTGTCTTAATTTGTTGTTGTTTTTTTAATTGGTTCCCCCGCCCTTCAGTTTGAATTCTATTTTTAATTGTGTTGGTTCATGCAGAGTTTTCTTTTTTGAAAGCAACAACAGCGATGTTGCATCGTGTTTCCAATTTCTGCTCCTGGCAGATCAGCTTCCATCTCAGAGTCTTTCCTACTTAAAGCATTTGCAGAATTCTGTTGCACCTCTCCTTCGTACCAGAAGCTGGGCAGGTGGCCTGAGGATTTGTCAGTGTTGGCGACTGTGTGCAGAATTTTAAGTTTTGGAAACCAGGCTGCAGGAAGGACCAGGAAGGTCAAAATCTCTGGGTGCACTACCCATGCTGCTACTTCCCAGCCCCCCCCCCAAAAAAAAAAACGGGGGGGGGAGGGGAGAAGAAAAGAGCAAATCAGCTTAATCTGGCTACCCTGTTATCAGTTAGTTAGACAAAACAGACTGTGCTAAGTAGAGTCTAGGGAGACCTGTATTTTAGATGAAGATGACTTTAGTTTACACATGCTATTATATGCATTAGTGACCTCTACTGGAGAAAGACAGAGCAGAGTGTTCCTTAGCAAGTGTACTGTATTGTGTTTAGCTTAGTGATAGCTTTTCCTAGCACATGCTGCTGCCGCCTAATTGGACAGATTGAGCACTTCAGTGGTCTGGGCTGGAGAGGGAGGTGGGACTGCCTACAATAGCTGCACAGTGATTGGAGCAAATGTAAGATTCCTTCTAATCCCAGCACACTCCTATGCAACAAAATTAATGTAACAAGGATTTAGGAAGGAAATTCTATAGATGCAAGAAGTACAGGGCTGAACAGCTTGGAGCTTTCTGCACTGTGTTGCGGGATGCCTTAGGTTGTCTCTTAACTGTGACCTTGTATAGGATTGGTCTAGACTAGGGGTAGCCAACATGGTGCCTCCCCCCCAGATGTTGCTGGACTCCCAACTTTACATGAGCTCCAGCCAGCATGACCAATACAGTCCTACCTTGGTTTTTGAACAGCTTAGTTCTCAAACGTTTTGGCTCCAGAACGCCACAAGCCTGGAAGTGATTGTTCCGGTTTGCAAACTATTTTTGGAAGCCGAACATCCGACGGGGCTTCCGCGGCTTCCAATTGGCTGCAGGAGCTTCCTACAGCCAATCAGAAGCCGCACTTTGATTTCCCAACGTTTTGGAAGTCAAACGGACTTCCAAAACGGATTCCGTTTGACTTCCAAGTTACGACTGTATTAAGGGAGGATGGCAGTTAATAGTCTGACAACATCTGGTTGGGAAAGCCTTTTAGACCATTCTCCTCCTCCTCCTTCCTCATAAGATACACAACAAAAAACTATAATACAGCACATTAGTGAGCAGTTTCAAGCTGTTGTGATGACCCTACATAGAGAACATCATATAAAACTCTTTGAAAGCTATTCATCCCTGCAGTCTCTAACTACTGGGAAATAAATATTTAAGAATAAATATTATGGCACACCATAGCATTGCTAAGCGTGAACCTCTTGGGTCAGAGATTTTGTTGGATCATAACATTTATGTCTAGACATTTCAGCAATGTGCCACCCTAGACAGCCCATAGTGGGAAAGCGGAGAAACCTCGTTACATCCCTCCAGTCTTCTTCCAACATGTAGTCCACACAAATATAAACTTCAATAGTACTTTGGCACAGAATCACTTGTTAACTCTCGGGAAAACAGATGTATGTGGGGACGCCAACTCATAAAGTGCCGTTCAGAATTGGTAAACATCGTAAAAATATAAAACAGAAAATAAAAGTGGAAATCCTAGTTAACATGAGCAGTGATCATGTACTAGACACAGATTCAAACAGATAGATGGGGTTTAGACAGATTAGAGGGCCAGTTGTTCTTAGGAATTGATAGCTAAGGCTCCCTCTGCTTCTCAGCTGTATTGAAATTGTTCCTCAGAGGCAGTTGTACATTTTTACCTATATCTATCTATCTATCTATCTATCTATCTATCTATCTATCTATCTATCTATCTATCATCTATCTATCTATCTATCTATCTATCTATCTATCTATCATCTATCTATCTATCTATCTATCATCTATCTATCTATCTATCTATCTATCATCTATCTATCATCCATCTATCTATCATCTATCTATCTATCATCTATCATCTATCTATCTATCTATCTATCTATCTATCTATCATCTATCTATCTATCTATCTATCTATCATCTATCTATCTATCTATCTATCTATCTATCTATCTAGTGTATTTTTCATCTCTGTTGGAAGCCGCCCAGAGTGGCTGGGGAAACCCAGCCAGATGGGCGGGGTACAAATAATAAATTATTATTATTATTATTATTATTATTATTATTATTATATCTATCTATCTATCTATCTATCTATCTATCTATCTATCTATCTATCTATCTAATTTGTATTTGTTTCAAACATCTGTATTTGTTTCAAACCCTATGCCCAGGTTTCAGTGTTCGAAACTCCCATTGTTCTAGGTCAGGGGTCAGCAAATTTTTTCAGCAAGGGGCCGGTCCACTGTCCCTCAGACCTTGTTGGGGGCCGGACTATATTTTTTTTTGGGGGGGGGGGAATGAATGAATTCCTATTCCCCACAAATAACCCAGAGATGCCTTTTAAATAAAAGCACACATTCTACTCATATAAAAACACGCTGATTCCCGGACCGTCCGCAGGCCGGATTTAGAGGTGATTGGGCCAGATCCGGCCCCCGGGCCCTAGTTTGCCTACCCATGTTCTAGGTGCATTTTGCGACAGGGAATTTCATTAGTGCGAGCAGCTTCTGAGCTCTGGACACAATACTGCGCTTAAGATTTCAGATTAAAACTGCAGAGTGGAAGGAAAGGCAGACCTTTTTCTGCCTCCCCACTTCCAGCTACTCTCTGAAGACTGGAGAAGAGGCCCCCTTAAGAATATTAGAGGGGTGGACAGGGGAAGGACTACCACCCCATGTGAAAAATGAACATAATATTTTAGCTGCAGCTCATTCATTTTCAGGTTTGTATTCTTGTTATAAAAAAGTGCCCCTATACATTTCATTGTTGCACCCATAACCTCGGTTTAAGGTGCCATTTAGCTCCTGGCTTTCATATCTCAGTTTTTAACCCTGCCAGGTTTTCACAGAGCGTACAAGTAGATAAAAATAAATGTAAAATATCTTCAGTAACTCAATAGACATAGAAACAGCAAGCCCAGATAGAATGAATGTAAAATGAAGGGATATATTCCCTTTGGGCCGTTACACTACCTAAACACTTTATTTGGGCTGGAGGTCACCGGCCAGCTGCCTCTCGTTGTGACCCGGCATTATAATTCGGTGACTTATTAGGGTGTCAGGATCCACCTGAGCCTCTTTTAAACTGAGTAGGACTTAGCATGCAGTTTGCACAAAGCGAGAGTGCGGCTGGGGCAATGAGCCGTTCTGTGTCCTGACATTCCGTCGAGCCCTGCTGTGCTCTTGAGATTGCTTTGGCTGACTGCCTTTGATGCAGCGAACCTTAGCAGAACCCGCCAAAGGCATTTCGGCATGAAGCCGTGTCACTTCTCTCCTCAGGATTTGGAGAGAGCGTGCTTGTTTTCTTTGGTTGCAGCTCGGTGATTCACTGGGCAGTGAGGGAGCTACTTATCACACATCCTTGTTCTCCTGCTCTTAAACCCGGGGACTTTCAGAATAGTTGACGTTTTTATAAACATCAACTAATAGCTACAGCAGTGTGGCACAGGGTCAGAGCAAAATTGTAAGGAGACCAAAAAGTTGATCAGGCCTGGGTGAGGAAGGAGGACTTCGCTGGCTGGCCCTGGAACAAAACTGGGAGTGGTACCTAGCAAGGCTCCTTGGGGAAAATGTTCCACAACTGGCGCACCGCAGCAGAAAAAGGCCCTTTCTCCTGCCACCACCCGCTTCAGAAGGTGTTGGAGAGAGATTATAAAACTTTGGCAGGTTCTTGTGGGTAAACTTCAGCAGCAGACATGAGGGAGAGCAGGACTCTTCTTTCAGGAATCTGGAAACATTGTTGGTAGCCTTGTTGTTTTTAAATCTATCCACCTTTCTGCTTAAAAGCTTCTGAGGTAACTGACAACTTTAAAAACAAATGAAAACGATACCTCCGCCTTTAAAACAACATTTAAAACCAACAAAACCAGGCATTCCGCCTTGGTCTCTTTGACAGAATTAAAGCAGCACGAGCTTATGGTTTTAGTGTGTTTCTTATGCTTGTTCTGGTATGTTCCCTCTCTGCCATGGCTGCAAGGAGATCAGAAACTTTTGCTACCAATTTCAACTAACCACAGTTTAGTGTTATGCCTGGATCCTAAACTGTGGTTTATCATAAACTATGGTTAGTTCAGACAAGCCAGGTTTATAACCTATGGCTTGAATCAACTAGTCATAGTTAAGGTGGACTGTTGCCTATCTCAGTTTAGAAATAATGCCGAGCTATGTTTGAAGTTGTGGTAAGGCTTTGCTGTTGTTGTTAAATAAGGTTTTTTGAGGGGGGCCACTCTTGGCATTCTTGCTTTAAAATTCTTCAAATTGGCTGGCCACCTGAAAATCTACAAATACCCCCCCCCCCCAAGAAAATAGATAGAAGACACATGGTCCTGTGGAAGCGGACATGCTCCTTTCCTTTCCATTCCTTCTCCTACCTCCCTTTTCCATTTTTCTTTTCACCAGTTCACACTTAACATTTTGTAGTTATTGAACATGCCCCTTCCTCATTGGACTATAAAATAATAACAATTATTTAATCTTTTAAATTATTATTTTGCACCTCAGGTATGTCTTTCTAAACACTTTTTTAATGCTTCTGCAAACCTTGGAGTTCCCTTTAGCATGTTGATATTCCACACACACACACCCCCCCCCCGGTAGTCCTGTTTTAGCTACAATATTCTCAGGCTGCTATTGAAGGAACAGGATGGAGCAGGACCCGTTGGAAAGGGTGGCAATCCCAGTCGGTGTGTCACTGTTATTAGTCTAGGCTGACTCTCCCCCTCTTCTCCTTATGAAAGCTGATTTGTGCCCATGCGATAAGCAGATCTTATTTGCTTTCTGTTTAATGTACTCTAAAGTATGCAGTGAAAGTAATAGCCACCCAAGTATGTGAAAATACGGCTTCCTCCTAATGATGTTGGAAGCAACTACATAATAAAGCCTTGCAGCATCCCTTTGAAGTACATAGCATTGTTATTGTTTCTCTTTTACAGATGGGGAACCTGAGGCACAGAGAGTCTCATTATCTTGCCCAAAGTTTCCCACTAGCCCAGCTGGAAGGAGAAATCAGGAGTCCTGCAGCTGCTTGACACCACTGCATTGCATAGTGTGCAAGGAGGCGTAAGCAGAGCATGGTTGGTAGTTACTGGAATGAATGGACTTCTTTCCAATGACAACTGCATTGGCGCCATCAGGATAATGCTTTATTAAATGTTGTCTGCCTGCCTGCCTCATCTGGACGATGTCTACTAGGGTGTTGGCAGGAAAACCTTGCAGAGAGAAAGGTTTCACCGTGGCTCTTTGAGTTGGAATTGGTAGGAATAGACAGGGAGACTCACTAGGCTACCTAGATATATGTAGACATTGACTGCTTACTTGGTTCATCTAGTAGAAGCTACCCGTATTTTTCGCTCTATAAGACGCATCAGACCACAAGACGCACCTGGTTTTTGGAGGAGGAAAACAAGAAAAAAAATGTTCTGAATCTCAGAAGCCAGAACAGCAAGAGGGATCGCTGCGCATTGAAAGCAGCAATCCCTCTTGCTGTTCTGGCTTCTGGGATAGCTGCGCAGCCTGCATTCGCTCCATAAGACGCACACACATTTCCCCTTACTTTTTAGGAGGGAAAAAGTGAGTCTTATAGAGCAAAAAATACGGTATTTTCACCCCCTCAGTCAACCATGCAGGCCAAAGTATAACAAAAGCTGCGATTCTCTGATTAAAACCACCATAACCCTTGTTCCAGAGGCCAGGCCAAGTGATGACTGATAGGATTGCAGCTATGTAGAGTTTTAGTGCCTTATCAGGATGTAAACATTCCTGTTTACAATGCAAAGAAATCCTTTATGCAGTCTTTGCAGCTAATTGCACAGTGGCCTCAGAGGGAATGGTTGAAGAAGAGGTTGTCATCAAAGCTGATACTTTAAAATGTGCTACACCGACAGTAGTTATTGGGGTGCAGTCTACAGGCTATCAAGGGCTACTAGCAAGGATGGCTGTTTTCCACATCCACTGTCAGAGGCAGGATGCCCCAGAATTCTAATGCTTAGAGAGCTGATGCTCTCAGGTACTGCTTTTGGGCTTCTCGTGAGCATCTGTTGAGCCACTGTGAGAACAGGATGCTGGATAAGAGGGGTCATTCACCTGATCCAGTGGGTTCTTCTCATGGTCTTACAACAATTATGGAATCTGGCATCTTGAGCTCTGCTCTGGTAAACTTATGCAGTGTGGCAGAACTTCTCAATCCAGGTCAGAATCTGGTAGGTGCAAATTCCATAAGCATCCCACTTTCCCCCTCTTCTCTCATTTTTTTGTGGCACGCTGAGACCAGTTCCCACAAGCTTTTTAGCATGGCAGGGTATGAGTTATCACAAAACATGGGTTGAATTGCAACTGGCTGTCTGGGCAAGCAGTTACCTATCCTTTTGTCTTTTATCCAGATTTGTGACTTAACCCATGAGAAACTCTTCTACCTGTGGTGAGATTCATGTTCCGTCTCCATTTCTGGAGCCTCTCTGGGAATGTTTTAAACAAAAGAAGAAACAAGAACACAGATTCCTTTGTGTTTCCTGTCCCTTCTGCCTCCTCCCCACTTGTTTAAACCCATTTCTATGAAGGGGTGCTTCTCCTTGTGTCCAGTCGCAACCCCCCAAAAGCCATCAAACGCCAAGACTTATTGAAACGTTTATGTAAATTCAACCTCAGCTTGAATGTGTACTGTGCTAAGGGACGGAGCTTAGTGGTAGAACATTTGACTTGCATGCAGAAGGTTGTAGGTTCAATCCCTGGCATCTCCCAGTAGTACTGGGAGACAGACTCCTGCTTGAAACCCTGGAGAGCTGCTGCCAGCCAGTGTAGGACATGCTGAGCTAGATTGCCCAATGGTTCTGACTCAGTATAAGGCAGATTCCTAAAGCAACACTCAACTGCCCAGTGCATTTATTTACCTTATTTTACTGCCCGCCCAATTCATTTGCATTCATTTCATTTTCATTTTTCCACAGACAAAAAAAATGGGATTGTAGATTCCCAGCCCATGGAGGTGATGCTGTCTTGGTTTGGGAAGGAAAGGACTGTAAGTAAGTAAAGTTTTAAAGATGCATTATATAGTAGCTCGATGATTATTAGGAATTATGGAGGCATGTGAAATGAACAGCAATGTGTTTTTCTCTCCCAAATTTATTTCTCTCTACGATGGGCCTGTAGTGTGCTTTGGAAGCAGATCACAATTCACCTTTGTGTCATATATTTCGCTGTACTGAGGTGATAACCAAGTGTCTCTCCATTGCAAATATAGCCAGGTTTCTTAACGCCAGTTGGGACCCTGTTTGGAATTACCATGTACTAAGTGGGAACTGCAATAAAAGTGTCCTACATTTATAGGACATGACTCCCCACCCCCTAAAGAATTCTGGGAACTGTAGTTTGTTAAGGGTGCTGGGATTTGTAACTCTGTAAGTGGTGAACAACAGTTCCCAGGATTCTTTGGGGGAAGCAATTTAAGCGTGCCCTAGATGTATGGTGCATATACAGCTCCTGTTCAGGATTCCATTCAACTCCATTCTAATCCCCTCCCCAACAACCAACCCATCGGGGGGGTTGTGTTTTGGGTCCCCCCCTTAAGAGTCTCCCCCACCCTGCAAGCCTTGGGGTTTTCATCAAGTGTGCTCATACCTTCCACTTGGTTGGTGGGTGATGCTGTTTTCACTACTTAAAGACCAGCATTCACAGCTTGAACATTAGAAAGCAGAAGACCATGAATGTTGTGTCCTTTCTTTCTTAATTTGGAGCCAGGTTGATGGCAAAGGAGTCCCACTCTGTCCTTCTTCTCCCTGCTAGAGAAATGTACATATGCTGGCTGCGTACATAGAGGCTTCCCACACTATGGCAAATATTAATGGGGATGGGGATTCCCTCCGCCTACTCTTGGAAGCTGATATTTGCCAAAATTAAAAGAGACCCAGGAGATCAAATCTCACATCTCAGCTGTTTTACAGAGTTTATCCCTTACTGTGCCCATTTTACAGGTTGAGGGATTGAGGCTGGAAGAGGAAAGAGCAGCTTGCTTAAGGCTACGTACTGAGTTCATAGCAGAAGTGATTTCTAAACCAGAAACTTGGTCTCTTCTCTTCTCTATTGTACCAGTTGTTGTCTTTTTAAAGTAGTCAGTGATTATTCAGGTATCTTCACATCCCTAAGTTTAGCATTCACATCATTGGATTTTAAAAACAGATTAAACTTCATTTTAGAGTACTTTTAAAAGTATATGTCTGATACTCCTGTTAAAGATTAGATAGGCACCATCTCAGTTGTTTTTTCAGCACCTAATGAAGACCTTCCTCTTTCAGCAAGCATTTTAAAGTAGAGATCATTCCCAGTCTGTATTGGCACTGTTTTAAAATGTTTTGACTGTTTTATCACCTGTGTGTTTGCCATTTGGGAGGAAGGGTGGGATATAAATAAATAAAGTATTATTAGCATGTGTTGCAAGAAAAAAATGTTTGTGGAATGTCCTGGGTTTAAATGTAAGAATATTAGAACTTTATTCACAACTTACACTTGCAAACAAAGGTTTTGTGCTTAGAAATAGGTAGCCTTGAAGCTCTGACCTCTTGATACAGACATTCCCATAGTCATGAGGCTGGAAGCTTGTTGCAGACTCAGGCAATGATGGTTAGGAAATAGGGAGCTTGCTGCTGGAGTTAGTATTTATGGTGTATCTACAGCAATATTTAGGATTGTTGGCTTTTAAACCAGTGGTTGAAACCTGAGTTCAAAGCTGCTGGCTTGCACTAACCATGGTTAGTGCCCATTCAGGTAATGCTGCACCATAATTAACCCTAACGAGAGAAGGTGGAATTAGCACAGGTAAGAGAATGGAGATCTGCGTGAGTCTGGTTTACGCTCCCAATCTCCTAACTCTTCTTAGGGGATTATTAGTGTTTACATCTGTACTAGGGTTGTATTTGGAACCCAATAACAAGAGCTTCCAACATGTGATTGTTATCGCTTCAGAGCTTTTACCACAGAATTAGCATTCCTAGAAAGTGTGTCGTAGTGATGTAGATCCTTGAAACATCCACCTATTCAATGTTGACTTGGCGTATGATACCTTTTGGTTTCTTTATTGCATGGTAATGGGTACATATTGCTGTTGGAACGATGACCCTTATTAACGATCACTTAATGATTATTTTGTTACCACTTAACACCTTTTAGCTAACATGTTGGTAAAAAGTAAACACACTTTTATTCCTTCGTTTGGTGCATGTTTATGGATGCATTGAAAACACAAAATTTTGTTAGTTATTAGTATTTTACCCCACCCGTGACCCGTTTTTTTTGGTCATGTATTATTTATGTGTGTACGATTTTGTAACAAGAAAATAAAAAACTAACTTTTTTAAAAAAATTAGTAATGTTATGAGTCTTGAACTAGGTGCTGCTGCTTATCCCAAGTATTTTCAGATGTAGTCCAAGAATAGGCATATTTAATTTTCCTTCTGCCAAATAAGTGGCACCAATGTAGCTCGTTTCCTCCCTGTCCTCTCCTAGTGACTCTTTTGATGGCTCGGTGTGAAACATCTGAGCAAAATTGCAGCTGATTTAGGTTTGATGAGGCCCTAAGCTACTGAAGGTAATGGGGCCCTTTATATGTCCAGCTGTCCTTTGTCAACAACAAATTGACGCTGTTTTTTTGTGTTGAATATATGCTATATGGTAATTTATGGACCTAATAGGTATCTAAAGCTATTTGCACATAACAAAATAGGAGCCTACACAACACAAAACACTGTATGTAGGTTTTATTTTATTTGTTTTTTATCTTATATTTTGGAAATGTACTTCAAGGTTTTTCCCCCTTTAATTTTTTTGGGGACCCCCAATAGAGTGGGGCCCTAAGCTATAGCTTGTTTAGCTTGTAAATCCGGTACTGGGTGTAGGGCATTATTAGTTGTGGTATTAGCACCTAAACTTACATATATTGCATAGTTTTAAATACTTTTTTATGCTGACAGCCCTGTACAGTTTTTTTTTTAATGCTGCTTTATTGTGTTCTTATACAGTTATACCTCGGGCTACAGATGCTTCAGGTTGTGTTTTTTCAGGTTACGGACGCGCCAAAACCCAGAAGTACTGGAACGGGTTACTTCCGGGTTTTGATGGTCGCGCATGTGCAGAAGCGCTGAATCGTGCTTTGCGCATGTGCAGAAGCGCCGAATTGCAACACATGCGTGCGCAGATGCAGTACTGCGGGTTGCAGACGTGCTTCCTGCACGGATCACGTTCACAACCCAAGCGTCCACTGTATTTCTGTACTCCACCCTGATATGAGAGGGAAGTAATTAAAAGCTTTTATAGCACTGCTAGATAAGATATTCTGGGTGTATTCAAGCTAAGCCATTTGCATATGTGAACATGCTCTTTTCTTGAGGGCGTTAGAGTCAGAGGACTTTGGTACAGGTGTGGCTGTTGAATGCCAGAAGTGCATGTTTAAAAAAGGCACTTGTCAGCAAGATAGGTCCTCAAAGCAGAAGTTGGCTTAGCCATATGAAAAGGTGTTTACAGTGTGAATCAGAAGAATGGCTTTGCCTTGGCTCTTGAGGAGATTCAGTTGCTGCATGTGTGCATCTTTCTTGGTAATTTGGTGGCAGAGCTTTTCTTGGTTCACATGCTCTGCAATGTTACACTGCTTGAAAATCCACCCATGAAAGTAGACACAGCTGTCATCAAAAGGCGTTAACAGGTATGCGCACACCCATTTTCAATACATTGGACACAGGACAGGAAGTAAAGGGTCTGTCAGCTCAAATTAATGCTTCTTGAGAGTGAATAGCAAAGGTTCATGCATGTGATGAGGAACCCCCAACCCCAAACCTGCAGTCTCTATGGGCATCTTTTGTCTTGTTGGTTGAAGTGGCTTTTCATTCCCCCTTCTATGTTACCTCCAGGCAAGTGGCGCAAGTAGCAAATAAAGATTAAATTAATTTCAGGAGGGCAGTGGGACTCTAGAATTCTCTTCCTAACTCAAGCTTGCTTGCAAATCTATGAAAATATCGGCTTCCGGGTTGGCGCCTCCGGCAATAGCGGAGCTCCTCCGATCGGGAGGAACTTGCTTTGTGGAAAGTAGGGTCTGAACCACCACGGCAAAGGCGGAGACCCACTGAAATCACAGGCGGAAGAAACTTGTGAACCTGGGATTCGGCTGGCACCTTTTGCGCCTCCCCTACTCGCGGGGAAACCCTGTTTTGGGGATCTGGAGCGACATGGGGTGAGCGGTGCGGTGCTTTGAATCGACTGCTTCTTTCATGGAGTGAAGCCGCATTGCTGTTGCCAGAGAGCGCTGACTTTTTCCTGTGGACAATTGGACTTTAAACAACAACCCATGAGTAGAACGGAAAAGGTATCTTTAAATACCTTAATTTGGCACCGAAACGGGAAGGTTTTAAACAGGAAGTCCGCCTTCCTCTTTTGTAAATAGATTCGAGCAAAGACGTTACAAGCTAAAGTCTTGGAAAGCCTTTGGCAAAGGATTAAATTTCCATCGGTTAAAACTATCAAACCCCCCTTGGAAGCAGGAGAAGAGGGGGAAAATTTTGGACCTAGTGAGCCTGCAGGAGAGAGTGAAAAATCAAATTACCACTGCTCTGAACCTGGAAACGGGCTGCCAAAAAAAAAAAAAAAAAAGGACGTTTTGGGAGAGTTCATTGACTGTGAACAGAACGTATTTGACAGCTAGCTGAATGAGAGAAAGATACTGTTTCCATTGTCCCCTTCTGTGTTTAAAAAGGAGGAAAAGTAATTGAAAATTGAAACTAACTTTATTGCTTGAGTTGTGCTTGAAAGGATTGATACAAGTGGAGACTGTTCCCCTCTAGAGGGAGCTTTTGAAACTGTTACAGGAGTGTAACTGAGGAATCTCCAGCTGCAGGATAAGAAATTGTGGGAACCAGGGATTGACCTTGGACCATTTAAAAATGTTGACAGGAGAAGCCATAGTGACCGCATTATGTAAGATAAGCTATTCGCTGGAACAGCTTCATAAGAAGATAAATGATTTGACTACTAAAACTGACAACTTGGGACAAAAAGCGATTAATTTGAGTCAAAAAGTGAGCACCAACACAGAAATTACTCAGGACTTGGTACAGGAATCTACTCTGGCAGGACAAACTGTGGAGGAGAAGGAGAAAGCTGTTGTTGTCGAACCTAAAGTAATACAAGTGGGATCCTTAGCCCTACAGAAGCAAATTGAGGACTATAAGTTGAGGCCTTTTATGATTGAATCTAGAAAAAGTCAGATTTTGAGGATCGGAGACTGGCTTGGATTGAAGATGGAAAGTTGGAAAGATCCCTCTATGCAGGGATTAATGGACTTTTGGGATATGGACTTGGGTCAGGAGGAGATTGAAGTTCTGGGGGCCTTTGGATTTGGAGGAAGCTTGAAACATGTTCTGAAATGTTTTATGGATCTTAACTTTAATTATGGAAATTTGGCTGACCTGTCGAGAAGGAACAAAAGCATTGTTAGGTTGGAGTCTCCCCGAGACCTGCTCTTTAGCATTAAAGAATATGAAGAAGACCTGCAGAAGGGACTTGGAAAAGAGTTAAGAGCCTCGGACATAAGATCTCCAGGTTGATGGACTACATGGAATTGACAGAAAGGACTGGCAGAATCCGAGACCAGGGAGAAAAGATGGTGGAAGAAGATTGGAAAATTTAAAGTTTATTTATAGAAATACTGTAAAATTAAGGAGTGATAGAAAAATGTTGGAATGAAATTTTATGGCCTTAGCAGAAATGTTATAAGGAGTTAAGCATATATAAGTATTCTAGTCTTAATGGAAAATAAGGTTAAAAATATGTTAAGATATTTATAGTATGACAGAAAATAGAGAAAGATGAAAAGGATTTGCTGAAACAATTAATAGAAGTGGAACACAAAAAGGGAGGTGAGAGGAGGTCGATGAAACAAGGGAATGAAAAATAGAGTATGGGAAAGGTGTGAAGTATGTTTTTAAATTGTTGTTTTTTTATTCTGTTTAGGGTTAGGGTTAGGGATAAGGTTTTGTTTAGTTTAATGTGTTTAGTTAGGTTGTGTATTGTATTGCTTTTTTTCCTTTGTTTTTCCCCCCTTGTTTTTTCTCTCTTTTTTTTTCCTATTTTGTAAGTTTTAAAAGTAATAAATATCATTTAAAAAAAACAAATCTAAGAAAATATCTTCTAAATTCAGTGCTTTTTGTTAAAGTTCTTAGATAACAGATGGTTGAAGGTGCTGAAGACAAATATATTGCTTTGAGTTGTTTTAAAAAAAGAAGCTATTATTACAATTTGTAAGTGTCTCAAAAACTCAGTGAATTTACTGTTCAAAAAAACAAAAAGAGCTGTTGCACCTGTAGAATTTCTGCCTAGATGTCCCCCCTCCCCTCATTGAGCTGAACAACCAAGATGTGAGGGTGCATGGAGTCTAATCTGTAAGCGAGTGTAACATTTAAGACCATACTAAAGTCTTGGCTGCTTATGTGGCATGGGAGTTTGTTCTTTACTTTACCAGCTCCGTATTTACTGAAGCTCAGCTGGAAATTGTCGGCCTTAACCTTCATCTTGAACCAAAGCTGCTGTTGTTTGTTTTTTTTAAACACATATTTAAAATGAAACAAATACTTAAATGCCAACGCTGCTAATGCATGAGCTTTAACAGGGGTTGGGCACCTCAAGCCAGGAGCCAACTATGTCATTCCAAACTCTTTGTCTTGTCCTTGGGACCCTTCCCCAGGCCCCAGCTCTGACTGGCCCTGTTTTGCATCTTGCATAAATGGGTTTTTGTTTCTGTTTTTGCCTGGCAGGAATGTGTCCTTCCAGTCTGACAATGCCTCTTGCTTGCTTGCCTGGATGAATGAAAGGCAGAGAGCACTGTGCGAGTGTAAGCAGAAACTAGCCTACTGTATGAAGATAGTATTTCCATTCGTTGCTCCTCTCATTTTTGCCTCTGCACAACCAGCCAAGCGGACCCTACACTGATGACAAAAGGTTCCTCACCTTTGAGTAATAATAATAATAATAATAATAATAATAATAATAATAATAATAATTTATTTATACCCCGCCCTCCCCAGCCAAGGCCAGGCTCAGAGCGGCTTACAAACAATAATAAAAACAAGATGAATGATTACAATTTAAAAACAAAAATAAAATACAACATTAAAATAATGGAACATTAAAATATTAAAATGTAGCCTCATCACAGGAGGAGAAGGAAAAGAAAAGAGTTAGAAGGAGAAACCATTTTAAAGGCCATCCGATTTGGTGTACAGGGGTGAGAGCTCACAGGTTCCTGTGGCTTGCAGGGAAGACAGTCTTTTAATGTCCCAAATTTTTCCTTAAACCTTTGTGGCTTTTTGCTTATGGCCACCCCTGCTGCCGACAAATCGCAAGGGACAGGTTTCAGAGCTTCCTTTATTTAACCACACCGGTTAATCAGTTAAAGTTTTCAGCCTTTGGCTTACTACTTCCCCGGATCCCTGGTCAGATAACTGCCTGTATTAGCATATCTTTGTAGCCATTGCAAACGTGGTGTCCAAAAGCAGCCTTTACAGTGCTGCTATGAGTGTGTTGTGTGTGTGCGCACGTGTGTGCGTCCCTCGGCTGTGAAATTTTCCCCAGTTGCTGACTCCCTGTGGAAAGGTTGCAGCTGTAAACAAGGTAACTATGATAAACACAAGGAGGGGGTATCCAGCAAGCAGTCATGTTGCAGGTGTAGCTGGACCACTGAAAAGATCACCTGCACACAGATTAGCACAGCTAAGACACCTCAGGTAAGGCAGAAGCCTACTTTTGTGCGAAAGTGGCCTTTTGCAGTGTGTGGGAGGTGTCTTGTTAAGGTAGTGGTTTGTGCAGAAAACTATGGCAAATAAAATACATTTTAGTAGCTGCTTGGGAGTAGGGGAAACTTGTTTGTTTGAGATTACAGTCACAAAGGGTGGCCAGCTTGTGGCGGGAGGAAGGTCACTTTTCTTGTGTTGAAGGTCTGGAATCCATGGGCGTAAGTTGTAACCCTACCCATTGGCAAGCAGTCAGGCTCTGTAATAAAACTTGGTATAACCTGACAGTTGAGGAGTCAGAGTTACAGAACATGTGTATAGGGAGCACTGCATGTTAAGCAGTATATCAGAACATATGGGATTTTTTGGTCTTCTTGACAAAACTTTTCTATTCCTTATCCTCAACCATGCCTAAATTACCATTGGTTACAGTTTTCAGAGACCAAGTAAAAATGCACACGGAAGGGAGCAATGCAGCCCACAGTCTACCCTTCTGAAGTGGAAAGTGGACTTACCTGCAAGCTGTTGAGATTCTGTTATAGTTTTGTTGATTAGAAGGATCTCACCTTTGGCACTGATCTGATCTGTCATCTTGACCATACAGTATTGCTCTCTTTGGCTGATCCTTCCTTTTTCAAAAATGGGGAAGATCTATTTATTTAAAATATTTTAGAACTGCCCTTCATACAACTAGATTCCCTCAGTACAAGGGGCAATAATAAAACAGCTCAACATGCTGTTTAACATGTATTGCTGGAAAAGTGGTTGCAATCTGCTCAACAGGAGCCTGCATGTTTGCACTAACATTGTGTGCAAACTGAGACTGTGTGCACATGTGTGCTTATGGGAACATTACTTAAATACTCCCAGCCTTATTGTGGATTACATTTTAGATAAGCATAAAGTGGGGGGATTAGTACCACTTCACCCAATTCACAGTTAACCTGCAACATTAATAGCTTAAAGAGGCTATGACAGCCAATCACTAGCATGAATTAGATATATTTGTGGAAGGTATATTTATCATTGTTTATAGCCATAATAGCTAGAAATGCAATATCCCTGTGTTCAGAGGGCAATAACCTGCATAATATTACCAGATTATATTATAATATTACCTTATTAATAGGACCCTGATGCATGTGTCAAAATTTGCTACATGCTACATATCTGAAGCACATTTTAAACCAGCTCACATCTTTCATGGATTCTCCCATGTAATTATCATCAACTGTAGTTTTGTAGGAGTGCTTAGACACTTCTTGTGAGTCACAGAATAATTACCTACAGTATTTTAGTTTTGTAGAATATTTATACTTTACATTGATTACCATATAGATTTCTTATTATTCACAGGGTATTACAACATTTAGGGCCAAACTAGATATGAAGCCATTTACACAATTAGCAATTAGTTTTTTTGTTTGTTTTTTAAAGTGAATAGCAAGCACAAAGGTCTGATCCAGATTAGGACCTGGGCTTGCAGGACAGGTTGCTGGGGAGTTTAACCCCTTTCCCCCAGTTGTAGCCTGGATCAGGCCACTCACAACTGCTGTTTACTTTTTTTCTTTTTAATTAGCCATTGTCTTCTGTTATATTCTGTTGGAAGCCGCCCAGAGTGGCTGAGACAGCCCAGTCAGATGGGTGGGGGACAAGTCATAAATAATAATAGTTACTATTATTAAATCACTGTTATTATTGACAGCTGCCATAGGGAACCGATGGGTTCTGAGGGGATTCTGAGGAGACTGGACAGAGAACAGAGACTGGGGAGATTGCAGGACAGGGGGGAGAAGGAGCTGTCCAGAGAATATCATGGTGGGGAGGGTATCATCATCAAAACAAGATTTTCATAATTACAAACATAACAGAAGTCAAACAATAAATAAAACACATGAAGAAGTACACAACCAAATGGAAACAATTTCCACGTAAATCATAAGATCTAAAACTAAAGATACAACAACAATTTATCAATAACAGCAACAAGCTCTCTTTTTTTTAAAAAAAAAATATTTTTATTAGACAATTTCAACAAAACAAATTATCAATCCAAATAATCAACTACATTATTTGCCCCCCCTTTTTATTCCCCCCATCCCTCCCTCTCCCCCCCCCACAAAGACTTCCCTCAGCTCCCCTCTCTGGTTTGTTTGCACATTCCTCTTCTCTGCATTTTAAAAATGGTACATATCATTACCTTGTCTATCATATATTCTATTCTATTAATAAATTTGTGGATGTTTATTAGCAACAAGCTCTCTCAACCCTTCCCCCCCCCCCCGTAAACAATACTCCAGCCCAAGGATCTGTTCAACAGCCTCAGGTTTTGTAGCTGGAGTCAGTCAGCACTTCACTCTCCCAGGCCAGATGGGAAAAGGCCAGCAAGGCAGGGTGCAGGTCTTCCAGGGCTCACAGCCGACACAGATAAAAATTGAAAACAACACAGATAAAAATTAAAAAAACAATTTAATAGAAGAGCCCTCTCTGCTGAGCAGCAGCCGCAGGCCTTGTGAAGCCTGTCAGGCCCCACCCCAAGCCAGGTGGGGAGAGGCAAGGGCAGGGCCCTTCAAGCCCTCAGCAGACAACCCTCCATCACACAGCTGTGCCCATTCTGTACCCTGCCAGGGTGTATGGCTGAGCTGAAGCTTACACCAGCGTGTATCCCAGGACTGTGTAGCCTGAGGCAGGTCTGACAAGACTGTGAATGCTCTCTTGTGTCTAACTTGGCTATTAGATTGCATTTCCTGTTTGCTTGGGGTTAGTCCACATTTTTATTTATTTATTTGTTTGTTTTAATTTCTAGACCGCTTTATATTTTTAATAAAAATCTCAAAGCGCTTTACAGCATATTAAAAGCAATAAACATTAGCCGGGCGATGTTCCTCCGGCCTCATGAGGAGCCTCTTCAGTGGGGCTGGGTGAGTATGGGCCTGGCCCCCTAGGCCAAGTGGAAAGGGCCTTGCGGGGAGCGGCCTCACAGCCGTTAGTTGTGCCTTTAATTCCATTGTTCTCATATTAAGTATAGTTTCACACATGCAAACACGAATGGCCAGTAGTGTGCGTGTGGGGGATCCATATTGGACCCAAGTGCTAGGGCAGGGTGGGGCTTTATTTAAATGCCCCTCCCCATATAGTGGTTGAAACAGATTGAACTTTTTTTTTTTTTTTTGGCAATGCAGATTGCAGTAATGGGCCCCTCAATCTGGATTGGGACCATAGGGTTAAAACCCCCAACCCCTGTATAGAAGGGGCCTGATATGGACTCATGCTGGCAGGTTGTAGAAACACCACACTTTGCTCAGTGACCTAGTTAAGTTCACTGCATAGCTTGAAAGGGACTTTAAATTATATATATATATATATATATATATATATATATATATATATATATAAAATACAAAATGCAAAAATAATAAACAATATGACATGTATCATAACATATTTTCAAAGCTTCTTTGGACTCCCTCACGTCTCCCGCTCCCACTTACATCATTGTAAAACTGTTTCCAGCAATTTATCATCTTGTTTACATTCTTAAATCTCATTCATTTAATTTAATCTAATAATTCTCCAAAAGGTTTATATTTTCCTCAATCTCACTTATCATCCAAATTACGTCTAATTTAGTGGTGCTCAATTATTTATGGTCTGGCATCCTTCTTAACATTCAACCAAATTACAGTATTTTTGTAAATAAATCCTAAATTTCTTCCAGTCTTCTTCAACCCTCTCCTCTCCCAGGTCTCGGATTCTGCCGGTCATCTCAGCCAATTCCATATAGTCTATCAGTTGCATGTGCCATTCTTCCAGTGTGGGTAGATCTCGAGTTTTCCAGTGCTTGGCGATGAGTATCCTTGCTGCTGTTGTTGCATACAGGAAAAAAGTTCTGTCCTTCTTTATCACCCTCTGGCCGACAATACCCAGGAGAAAGGCCTCTGGTTTCTTGGGGAAAGTATA
Source organism: Podarcis cretensis (assembly GCF_951804945.1). NCBI lineage: Eukaryota > Metazoa > Chordata > Lepidosauria > Squamata > Lacertidae > Podarcis > Podarcis cretensis. The sequence continues at coordinate 31,813,606 of NC_137185.1, read as the reverse complement.
CTTAAATACCTTTTTCAACTCATTATATATCATTTCCCAGAAGGCCTTCACTCTAGGGCACGTCCACCAGAGGTGAAAGAATGTTCCTTCATTCCCTTTACATTTCCAGCATTTGTTATCAGACAAATGGTATATTTTGGCAAGTTTAACTGGGGTCATGTACCATCTATATATCATTTTCATTACATTTTCCTTCAAAGCATTACATGCAGTGAAGTTCAACCCAGTGGTCCACAACCTTTCCCAGTCCTCGAACATAATATTATACCCAATGTCCTGTGCCCACTTTATCATAGCCGATTTAACCATTTCATCTTGTGTGTTCCATTTTAACAGCAAGTTATACATTCTTGAAAGTACCTTAGTCTTAGGTTCTAGCAGTTCTGATTCCAATTTCGATTTCTCCACCTGGAACCCTAACTTTTTGTCATTTTTGAAAACTTCTTTAATCTGAGCGTAGTGTAACCAGTCTCGCACTTTATCCTTCATTTTCTCCAAACTCTGCAATTTCCAATTGTCTCCATCTTTTTCTAAAATTTCCCAATACTTTGGCCATTTGGCCTCCATATTGGGTCTTTTTCGGGCCTTAGCTTCCAGAGGTGATAGCCACCTTGGAGTTTTGTTTTCCAATAAGTCTTTGTATTTTGTCCAGACATTGAACACTGCTTTTCTGACAATATGGTTTTTAAAGGCCTTATTGATTTTAACCTTATCATACCATAAGTATGCATGCCAACCAAAAGCATTGTTAAAACCTTCCAAATCCAATACATCCGTGTCTTCGAGAAGTAGCCAATCTTTTAGCCAGCAGAAAGCTGCGGCCTCATAATACAACTTTAAGTCCGGCAGGGCAAAGCCCCCTCTCTCTTTCGTGTCGGTTAATATCTTAAACTTAATTCTGGGCTTTTTGCCCTGACAGACAAACTTAGAAATATCTCTCTGCCACTTCCGGAAGCACTCCGTCTTGACCACAATCTGTAGTGTTTGAAACAAAAACAACATTTTTGGCAATACATTCATCTTAATAGCAGCAATTCGGCCTAACAAAGAAAGTTTCAATTTTGTCCAACTATCTAAGTCTCTCTTAATTTCTGACCAACATTTTTCATAATTATCCTTAAATAGACTCAGATTTTTTGCTGTTATATTTACCCCTAGGTACTTTACTTTTTTAACCACATTTAATTCTGTCTTTCTCTGAAACCGTTCTGACTCTGTATCTGTCAAATTTTTTCCCAATACCTTGGTTTTCTGTTTGTTTAGTTTAAATCCCGCCACCCGACCAAAGTCTTGGATCAATTGTAGTACTCTTTTCGTACTAGATTCTGGCTCCTGCAGGGTCAAAACTAGGTCATCTGCAAAAGCTTTGAGTTTATATTGTTTCGCTCCGACCTGAATTCCTTCCACCAACCGGTCCCCTCTAATCATATTCAGGAGCACTTCCAGAACCGAAATAAATAGCAAAGGGGAGATAGGACAGCCTTGTCGTGTTCCTTTTTCAATTTTAAACTCTTCTGTAACCACATTGTTAACTATCAATTTAGCTTTTTGTTCTGAATATATTGCATCAATCCCATTCTCAAAACCCCGTCCCACTCCCATTTCTTTTAAATTTCCCTTCATAAATTTCCAGGAGATATTGTCAAAGGCCTTCTCCGCGTCTATAAAAATTAACACTGCTTTTGTATTTATGTCTGTTTGCAAAAGTTCCAAAATGTCAATAATGTTCCTTGTGTTAGCAAACAAGTGTCTACCTGGGAGAAAGCCCGCCTGGTCCTTATGAATTACCTCATTTAAAACTTTTTAAAATCTACTTGCCAGAATATCTGCAAATATTTTGTAATCCACGTTTAAAAGAGAGATGGGACGATAGTTCTTAAGTTGTGTCTTTTCAGCTTCTGATTTTGGTATCAATGTGATGAAGGCTTCTTTCCACGATTCTGGCGCCCTCCTCCCCTCCATAATTTCATTGCTAACCTCCATCAGTGGTTGTATCAGATAGTCTTTTAGTGTCTTATAATACTTGGAGGTCAGCCCATCTGGTCCTGGAGATTTGCCCAATTTCATATTCTGAATGGCTTGTTCAATCTCTTGTCGTGTTATTTTGCAGTTCAGGATTGATCTATTTTCTTGTGACAATTTTGGTAATCCATTTTTTTCCAGAAATTGTTTAATCTCAATCTCATCTTGCGGCCCTTGGGTATATAATTTTTTGAAATATCTCTGGAAGCACTTTCTAATATCCACAGGGTTCTGAATGTTTCTTCCTTCAATCTCTAAATTTGTAACTGTATTTAATTTTTGTCTCCTCTTCAACTGCCAAGCTAGCAGTTTTCCACATTTATTCGCCGATTCAAAAGCTTTTTGTTTCATTAATTTAATCTTCCACTCTATTTCCTGGTTTATCAATTTAGAATATTGTGCTTGATGAAGTTTAATTTCTCTCAGCGTCGGCTGTGACTTCGGGTTTAATCTTAACTTCTTTTCTAATTCTTTAATTTTCTCCAAGATTTTATCTTTCCTCTCATTTTGTGTCCTTTTCTTTACAGCATTCTGTTGTATCAAGAACCCCCTCATCACTGCCTTGCTTGCGTCCCAGATGGTTCTTTTTTCCACCGTAGTGTTCATGTTTATCTCAAAATAATCCTTTAGAGCTTTTTGGGCCTTCTTAATAATCTCCTGATCTCTAAACAAATTGTCATTCATCTTCCATCTAAAGGAGCCGGTTGGTATTAGTGTCATGTCCATCTTTACTGCATTATGGTCGGAGCAGGTCTTTGAGCAGATTTCCACCTTTTTGACTTTGGGTGCCAGACCTCTAGATATCCATATTTGGTCGATTCTTGTCCAGGTCAGTTGGGCTTCAGAGAAAAATGTTCCCTCTCTTCCCAAGGGGTTCTTTATCCTCCAAATATCAATCAAATCCATATTGTCTGTCATTTCGAAAAAGGTCTTTGGTAGTCTACCATCTTTTGTAACATTTTGGCTTTGTGACTTATCCATGTTGGTTGATACGACCCCGTTCATATCTCCCATCAAAATGATGTTGTTGTAGTCCAGATAATCCAGCATGGTCTCATGCAACTTCTTATAAAATTCCGATTTCCCCTCATTTGGCGCATAGATTCCTAATATCAAAAGTTTCTCTCCTTGATGTTGTATCTCAATTGCCAAAATTCTTCCATGTTCGTCTTTAAATAGGAATTTGGGTGACAGGCTCTCTTTTGCATAAATACCACACCTCTCTTCTTTACTCTGTCCGAAGATATAAATTCCTGGCCCAATCTTTTGTTTATTAGCACTTTTCTGTGGAGCCTAGTCACATGTGTTTCTTGCAGGCAAATAATGTCCAATTGTTCTTTTTTTAATATATGAAATATTTTCCTCCTTTTTTCCGGGATGTTACAGCCATTTATATTCCAGCTCAGAAGTTGCAGAGACATCCTGAAATAATCTGGTTATTTTTCCAGGGGTGGTATCTTATTCGTTGAATCTTCAGGTTCCAAGGGTGCCGGTACCGCCGGTGCTCCAGGCCCAAAGGGTAGTTCAATTCCTTTTTGAAGGTCCTCTCCGTATGTGGTCAGAAATTTGTCTCTATCTTCCAGTGTTCTAATTTTAACCTTCTTCCCCCTGAAGGTAAAAGATAGTCCTTGGGGAAATTCCCACCTAAAGATAATTGAATTGCTCCTAAGCAGTTTAACCAATTCCAGGTAGTCGGATCTAAGGTCCAACAGTTGTTTAGGGATATCTTTATAAATTTCAATTCTTCTATCCAAAATGTCCAGTGACTTTTCGTAGTGTAAGCCCAAAATCTTATCCCTTTCCTCCTTTGATCTCAATGTTATCAAACAGTCTCTGGGCTTTTCTTTCTTTACAAGTCTTCCAAGCCTGAAAGCAGACGCAATTTTAAAGTCCTTTTCCTCTAAATTCCAGAACTTGGAAAATTCTTTAGTCAGAAACTCAGCCAAGTTACCTTCTTCCACTTCTGGTATTGACCTTATCCTTAAATTACTCTCCCGGTTCCGCAGTTCTATCATAGATAGATAGGTCTGATGTTCACCTACTTGTTTGCAGAGTGGTCTTACCTCTTGTTCTAAATTTTCTAATTTTTGACTAGTATCCTCAGCCAATTTCCAATTTTCTACTGTGGCCTCCGTCAACTGCCCAATTGCCTGTGCGTTCTGTGATACTTGTCCAGTTAATCTATTTAGACATTCTGTGTTTTGATCAATTTTGGCTGTTTGTTCATCGGCTTTCTTGTCCAGAGATTCCACTCTCTTGTCCAGAGATTCCAATTTTTCATAGATTTTCTCTAGAATAGAAGCAGTTGCTCCTGAGGCCATATCTTCCAATTGTAACTGTTCAGTTTCTCCCTCTCCTGCCCTTGGCAGAGAAGCAGCTTCTTCCTCTGAAGGCAAAGTAGGTACAGATGATCTACGTGTCTGCGAGACTGAGGTTAAAGTTGTCAACGTTGCTTGTCTAGTTCTTCCCCTCCTTCTTGCGCCACTCATTCCAGAGTTATCTAAAAGTCAAGGTCAAGCTGAGTTGTTCCCATGAGAAAACAGCGGCACAGAGGAAAACAGTCAAACAGGAGGTCGGGGAAAAGGAAAGTGAAATGATGTCACTGCTGTAAATCCCAGATCCTCTAGGGGGAGCTTGAAATGTCTTAAGGGAAGAATCCAATTCTAGTAAATTTACTAAAATCAAATTTAATGTCCAAGAACCTTCAATAGCAGGTTTTAAGCAGAGTTAGTATTAACAGCCACATTGTTTCAGACAGTGCATACTGGTACTTCAATTGATGTTTCAAAGTAACAAGTCCAGACCCCCTCAGATTGTTGCAAGTTCTAATACACAATAGCCAGATCTGCAGAACTGACAGCTCAAGTTGCTCAGGCAGCTCCAGCACCTGGGTTTCTCATTCAAGTTGTAGTTCCAATAGAAGAAAGGTATCACAGTACAAATAAAAATCAGAGAATCAAATGCTTAAAGTCCTTATTTTGTTTAAGGAAAAGTTCAGTGGGTGCTCAGATCAGTTAGGCTAAAGATTCTTTTTAAGCCTCCACTCCTCCAGCTCTTTGCTTTGAAGTTCAGTGACAGCGGAAGACGGACTTCCTGTTTTGCGTCGCTCCGCTTTCAGCCAAATTCAATAATTTAGTCTCAATTTTTTTAAAGTCCTTCTTTACTCACGGATTGTTGCTTTCCCGAGTCAAAAGTTTCCAGGAAAAGAGGTCAGCGCTCACTGGCAGCAGCAGCGTGGCTTCACTCCGTAGTTTGCGAAACGACTCACAGCGCCGCTACCCCCTCCACGTTCCGGAGCCCCTTACGGGGTTCCTTCAGCGTTTCGGGAGCCGCTTCTGGCGCCCGCCGAGTCTCAAGACCACAGGCTCTTGCTGCCTGTGGGTTTCCGATGTGGGTCTCCGCTTCGCCGTAGCGGACGACCCAGTTTCTACGGAGCTTCCTCCTCACGAAAGGAAGAGGACCGCCATTGCCGTTCGCGCCGCCTCCGGAAGTCCGAAAGGGACTTTAAAGTCCCATAATTTAAAGAAAGGGACTTTAAATTATATACCTACCTGAGTTGTTCCTCTTGCTTTGCCTCCTCTACTCTCCTGACTTAAATGAGTCCTCGGTTTGTTCCTCCACTTCTCTGTGAAGCTGTCCATTAGTCTCCCCACCCACTTCCTTTCTGGAATTGTGGAGGCTGATGGGCCAGGAGGCACTGTGTATTCTTTGGGAGAAGACGTGCTGGCACTCCGTCTCACTGTAGTTTGAATTCATATCCCATAGTTCCCTCCACCAAAAAGACCCCAAGCAGAGCAACAAATAAATGTCACCATGTCTCGTTCTGCCCTCACTTGCACCCTTAAGGAAGCAAGATGGCAATATAGAATCAAAGTGTCCACCACTTCATTAAAAAATGCAAATATGTTAATTTTTTTGTTATTTGAATTTGGCTCGTCTTGACATTGTAGGAAGGGATGGTGACTTCATCCAAACAAATCCCCAATGGAGGTCTGGTTCTGACATGCAACTTAAATGGTGGTGTTGGTGAAGTTGTGTGTGTGTGTGTGTGTGTGTGTGTGTGTTTTAAATAAGCAGATAAATTTTTAAAAGCCTAATTAATCAAACAGGAGCTGCCACCTTGACATTCCGCTGTTATAATTTAGAATCCGAAGGATAACATTTGAAAGAATGGAAGAGACAGAAGAAAAGCACAGTGCTCTTGAGGTAAGAAGTTGCACATTTTTCCAGGAGGTAATTTGTGTTCAAGATAGGTGGTTCTGCACAATTTTGCACATGGGTGTGGCTTATATGTGTCATTAAAAACCGGCCCAGATTTCTAACCCAGGAGCTGCACACATGTAATCAAATCCTTACGGACAAGTGATATAGTGGCATTGGGCAGTTTGGTGCAGGAAGTTTGAGGAGTGTGCTTGCTCCCCATAATCAACCATTATACAATATCCTTGTGTTGACTGTGCTTGACATATTTCTGAGAACAAACCTTGGAGCCCTACTTTTTCCATTAAATCTATGCCATTTTCCTGCTAAATGAACATTTCCTTTTGAAACCCATCTTTCAGTGTCATTTAGACAACAGATGAATTAGTACTTGCCAGCAAGAGGCTTGTTCTGTTTATCTTCAGAAGTTTTTTCTTCTTTACAACAGTGCTTCCTAGCACTTAAGTAACATGCCCTTTCTTCTTCTTTCAGTGCATGCAATGAATCAGTCAAACTCACTGGGCTGTAAAAATGAACTGCAGTCATGACTTGATTGATATCTCTCTAGATATTTGTTATTATTATGAAGTGAACATGTTCTCTGAAAGGGTTTCTAGATATATTTTCTGCCACTCCTAGCTACGACTCAGTCTCATGGAAAATGCTATTTGCAAAGCCTATTTGCTTGATTACACAAATCTCTTTCCCTGAAATCATGTGCTGGATGTGACCACAGGTTCAAATAAAGGGAATAATGTCCAGTATATTGTAATGTGCACTGTTGAAATTACTGCATAACACTCATCCTGACATCTTGCTACTAGAGTTTTGTATTTTTGGAGTGCCCTTTAACAGCTCTCCCACACTTTGCCAGCATGAACCAGTCAGCTGTTTGTAAGCATTTTGGGTAACAAAGCAGGCTGCAGGAACCATGAGATGATGTTCATAGGCACACATTTCTTATACTAGTTTCAGGACCTGCTTGGGATATTTTAAGACATCACAGGATTTTGCTAACCAACGCTCAAGCCGCATGAAGGGTGTTTGCAATGGTGTGCAATGTTGCAAATTGTCTGACACCTCAGTCACTGTGGACAGAAGTAGAAAGTGGACTGCGCATCTTCATTGTGATTCTGGCTTTTAAAAAACCGGCTGCATATTTTGAATGCTAAGTTCCAGCTTCATGATTTTGAACACCCACTTTACTAGGTTTCATTGGCCTTGTCCAGACATCATTCTTCTTGTACAATGGGGGGGGGGGAGGTACCAGGGGTGTGCCTCATGGCCCCACTGCTGACCCTGCTGCCCTCTTCTCATTAGAAGGCCAGATACCTGCAGCATGGAAACTCTTTTACCTTGGAGATTACCTGTGTGATTCAGAACCCATATGTTCAAGGTTCTAAACTGGGTGGGGATTCTCCAGAAGTGCTGCATTTTCCCCTGCTGCAGACGTTTGCTCTCCAACCAGTGCAGGAAATCTGGGACAGTGCCAGGGACGTGACGGAGGGAACTGACTGAGCCAGCACCCTTTCTCCCCTCCTACAATTCCAGTTCAACAAGGGGAAAGGACACTTGCCATAGAGCTGAACTCTCCCATCGATGTCAACTTCTGCAGTGCTGTAGCTGAGTTTGCTAACTTGAAGTCATTAAAATACATGCTAAAATGTGTTGTTGTTTTTTTTTAAAAAAATGGGCATGTATAAGAATGAGAATATAATGGCAAAAGGCCCTTCCCCATGCATCTCTGATGGTATGGTAAGTGTTTGCTGATGTGCTCTGTAATCTGTATGCTTGCTCATGTAGCTGTGGTAAGCATAACTGTACTAGAACTGTGGGGAGCAGGGCAAGGACAGCCCCATAGGCATATTTAATTTAATAGGCAATTAGATCTGATTTCTTAAGGGAGTGGAATTGAATGAGAATCAACACATTGTAAGATTTTCACTTGCATCCACACACTGCAGTATTTATCCACCCATACGCTGAGATTTACATTTAGGGCACCTCTCTGGGCACCCCCACAACTGGAAGCAAGGCAGGTGGCAACCAAGGAGAGAGAGTTTTGTTGGTGGTGGCACCAAAGTCTGTGCTTTATCGTGTGCCTTGTTGTCTTTGTTGCTGTTTGTTAGGTATAATATTTGTATTTTTAAAGACGCTTTTGCAAGCTGCCCTAAGAGTGCTAAGTGGTTATTGAAGGGTGGGATATAAATATCAGAAATAAATAAGGGTCCTTTTCATTAGCTGATAATACTACACTTCCGGGACTGTAACACTGAAGTATATGCAGATGGTCAGGGGAAGAATGCTGTCTTCCTACTCAATGGCAGGCTCTTGCATCTTGGTGATGGGTAGATAGCTTAGGTTAGGCTAAAAGCTGGTATCGCTAAATTGTGGAGCTATCACTCAAGGAATTAGTTTCTCCCTGCAAAAAAAACCTTGCTGTGAATGTAGTGGCATTAATTTGGAGATGTAAATGCTCAGAAGTTGGGATAGTTCAAGAAAGGTTTCCCTACTGAGTGAATTTGGCTCATGTGTGTTTCAGATGACACTGCACCCATGCTGAAAGAATGCGTAAGGATGGTTTTTGGGGCTATCGTGCCTAGCTCTGCATGTTCAGAGCACATTGGAAGGAGCTGTTCATGTTTACCTGTAGTGCTGTGCAGGATGGGGGGATACGACTCTGATTGACCCAGGATCTGCCCTCAGGTACAGAAAATTCATGCACTTATACATAGGTATGTGCATAGAGTCTCTTCTAATGCACTTGGAAGCCATGTAGTGGGGGCTGCAACTAGCCAGCATGTTCTCACATAAGTGTTGTGGGGAGGTCACATAACAGCCTCCACAACATTAGTCAGTAATGGATCCCTATTGGGTAATGGATTCCAAATGTGCTGTTAAGAATGAGTTCAGGTACAGGAGAACAGCTTACTGGTGGAGTTGCCAAACCACATTGGTAAGTATGACGTATTGTTATTTGTCATCACTCAGCGAAATTAAGTTTGCTCATTACTGGGCAGTACAGCCCTATAGAATTTTTTTAAAAAAATGAAACAGGATGTCAGGATGACTTACAGTGCTATATATATATATCTGTAACAAATGTCAAGCTTTAAAATAATTTGAGTCATATAATTAATAGACCAAATGCTGTTTGTGTTAGCTGCTGCCCTGGGTAAATCCACAAGTGACCTAATGACGCATGTTTTATTGCAGCATAGTAAAATGTCACAATGCTTGGAACCTTTCCAAGTGCTGGTGAATAAATCAGAAATGTGAAGTTAGAATGCTCTTCGCAGAGTTCATCATAATTATTTTATCATTGTTACAGGACATAGTTCGATCCCTTAACGGAGCTGGAATATTATATTTTTAATAGTGTGTCTATTTGCATATGTTGTACATACTCCTCACTCCACCCCAGCACATTTCCCAAAACAAATCTTTCCCTAAGAGATCAACCCAACCCTTTCATCTTTACATAGAAATATTTTTTTGGAAGGCTTCCATTCATTTTAAATCTTGAAATGCCTCCTATATCTGGCTTCATTTGATGTTACTTTTTCAGTCTCGGGGGAGCTGTCTTAGAGACACTGTGGCTTTCAAAAACTTGTGTTGGCTGGGAAAAAACAATCTGTAATCCTACACTTTTTTAGTAGACAGGTGTAGGTACATCAAACAGGTAATGTAAGATGGCCAGGAAAGAAACACACCCTTTGTAGATATCAGCCTCCATAAGGTAAGGACCTTGCCAGTCAGGCCTGTGGATCAGCAGAGCTTTTCTTGCTGCCGTTACCTTGTTTCTCAGGCTGGGGTTAATCTTTCAGTTCTGAATGTCAAGGATGGAGGTGGTATTAATGTGCAGCAGCTGAGGAAAAGGTGAATTCAGTGCTCGGGATTGTTAGGAAAGGAACTGAAAATAAAACTACCAGTAGAATCATAGAACTGTAGAGTTGGAAAGGACTATGAGGGTCAGCTAGTCCAACCCTGCAATGCAGGGATCTTTTGCCCAGTGTGGATCTCGAACCCATGGCCTTGAGATAAGAGTCTTGTGCTTTACCAAGAGAGCTATCCCAGCTGTTACACAAATTTATGGTCTGACCAAAATTGGAATAAAGTGCACAGTTCCTATCACCTCACCTCGAAAAAGGATATTGTAGAACTGGAAGAAGTTCCAAAAAAGACAACCAAAGTGATTGAGCGTGTGGAACAACTCCCCTTTGAGGACAGATGACAACATTTGGGGCTTTTCAGTTTTGAGAGGCAACATGATAAAAGTGTATGGAGTTATACATGGTATGGGAAAAATGGATAGAACAAAAAATGTTCTCACTTGCTCATAACCTGACATCATGGACATCCAGCGAAGGTGAATGTTGTAAGGTTAAGGACAGGAAAAAGAGTGTAGTGTATTATTCATCTGTGGAATTTGTTTCCGCAAGAGACAGTGATGGACGGCCACCAACTTGGATGGCCTTAAAGGAGGATTAGGCAAATTTATGGAGGATAAAGCTAAGTTCTGCCTCTACTGGTTTTGGGTGTGAGGAATTCAAATCTGCTATTATTTTTGGGATTGGACAACATTTAGCTTGGGAAGCCTACATTTGAAAAGAAGGAAATAAACTTTTTGGAAAACCAGATAATTTTAATTTTACCTTTTGAAAATGTCAGGTAATGCTAAATAATAATAATAATAATAATAATAATAATAATAATAATAATAATAATAATATTACAAGTATCTGGCAGTCATTTTTAATTACTTCGATGAAATTGTACACATATTTTACTCACCAAGCAAAACTAAATTATATTAATATAGCCAAAATATTTTTTTGAATTCCCAAGTCATGTTACAATTTTTTAAGCGTCCCTCATTTTTGGGATTTGAAAGGTGAAAAATTCAACATGCCCTATTGGGTCATGAAGAAGAAGAGTGAGCTCAATTGGTAGAGCATGAGACTCAATCTCTGGGTTGCGGCTTTGAGCCCCATGTTGGTCAAAAGATTCTTGCATTGCAGGGGGGTTGGACCCTTGTGGTCCTTTACACTTCTATGATTTTATGCTTGCTGGGGCTGATGGGACTTGTAGTTCAGCAACATTTGGAGGGCCAAAGGTTCCCCACACCTGCTTTAAGTACTGAAGGAATGCCTCTGGGCAAGGGGAGTTTCCATTAACTGCCTGAGTCAAAGAAGCATCCAACCTGTCCCATCATTGGTCTATCTAGTCCCATGTATTATCTGTTCTGGCTATTATTACCTTTCTAGGGCTTGAGGTAGCAAGGTACTTTTCCCATCATCTGCTGCTTTTGATTTAAGGTACCAGGGACTGAACCTGAGATCATTTGCGTTCCAGATCTATAGCACATTCCCACAGCTCCCATGTAACTTGAGAGACTGAGCTCTCCATCCCAGCAAAATTTATTTACTTAGCAGTAAAACTTCTGAAAGGAAAAGGTAAGCTACCTACATACCTGACACACCCACAGGGCATCAAATTTGCATTACCGTCAAAATTTACTGAGGTGATATAACTATTTTCTTATTTGATTGAATTGTAAACCTGGTAAAGTGGAGGAAAGAACATATATTTGCATATGTCAAAGGGCAAAATATCTGTTTTTATTGCGTAACCATAACTTTTAAATATTTAACCTGGTACAAGACAATAAAAATAAGTTTATTCAGCCCTCATTGGGTGAGATTGTATGTCTTCCTGATGCACTGTGAAAGAGCTTTCCATGGCTTTCAAAATATGTGCTACAGCAGGGCAAGGACGACAGTGTCGCTTGTGCTCCTACTGTTCTGCTAAATATCTTCTCACTTTCTAAAACCGCACCTGCAGAATCCTGTGCCTCTGCTGTTCTACTATAGTAATGTCCTGTTAAGGCCAGTGGCTTGAGAATAGACTTTTGAACTGTTGGAGCTAAATGCAGACAAGTTGCCTTGCCCTTTGCCTACAGAGCTAAGTAAATATAATGCAAAACTAGGGTTGAGCCTGGATTCGCATAAGCTGTGTCTTGCAAAATACACTTCCACGAACCAATGTCCCCCCTCCCTTCCTGTTTTGGTCAGGATTTATTCGTTTGTTTCACCTCTAAAATGGAAAGCGACTATTCTCTCATTCAGTAACCAAGACCTCATACTGAGGTCTTGCATACATCCCACTGTCACATGTGAGGAGCTACATTGAGTCATGATCATGAATCCATAATCGCTGATTGGCTGGATCATTAGCCAACTTGAAGAGCATGCAAAGCATCTGCCAAGAGGGATGGTGAACAGGAGAAAAATATTGAGGGGCCATCTGAATATTTGGGAAGGGTCAAACTCTCTTTTACCTATCCAAATTTTATCAGCCCTACCTCAGAACAAGCAATATAATTTACTTTCCTGTATTCTTAACTAAGTTACTTAATTTTCTATTAAAAAAATTACTTGGTCAGTAGAGAGCAGCAAGGCTGAATACTCAATGGATTCAAATAGTAGGCCAACATGGCCAAAAATGGTCTGGGATTGAACCTTTCCTTTGTATGGGGACTTATTTTCATGTGGATTAGCACTGAAAACTGGGACCCACTCCTCAGCTGCAATTGGCGCTACCCTCTCATCCACATCTGCATTCTCCTGTGTGTACAGTGGTACCTCGGGTTACATACGCTTCAGGTTACATACATTTCAGGTTACAGACTCCACTAACGCAGAAATAGTACCTTGGGTTAAGAACTTTGCTTCAGGATAAGAACAGAAATCGTGCTCCGGTGGCGCGGCAGCAGCGGGAGGCCCCATTAGCTAAAGTGGTGCTTCAGGTTAAGAACAGTTTCAGGTTGAGAACGGACCTCCCGAACGAATTAAGTACTTAACCCGAGGTACCACTGTATAGGTTTGACTTAGGGTTTGATCTGCACAGGTGTGTTGAGCCTGTTTGAGGAAGCATAACTTTCTGGCACAAAAATCAGCTTGGAATGTAAAACTGGAACATAAGATGGTCTTACTATGACTAGGGTTGCCACTTGTCCTGTATAATACAGGATTGCCACATATCTCAATGTAAAATGCTACATCCTACATTGATTCAATGCAGTTTGTCGTGTATCTCTGCTTCTCTCTCCCCATCTCTTTCTCTGCCAAGTGTGTGAAAGCGATCATGTATTAAAGCTCTGGGCAGCAAAGTACAGACAGATTTACAAATTGAAGTGTATGTGTGTGTATGTGACAGATTCCAGAGATGCCGTCCTGTTAGGCTTCAATAGATTGTGATGGATTGTTTTGAAGTCATTTCAGCACCGCACCCTGCCCTGTATTATGCCAGAACAAAGGTGACAACCCTACATGAGTCAGAATATGGGTACATCTATCACAGTGTTGCCTCCACCAGGGGCAATGAACTTGTGGCTTTCCAGACATTGCTGCACTACCCATCTCTGACCATTGAACATGCTACGTGGGGCTGATGGGAGTGGCAGTCCAACAACTTCTGGAAATACACAGTTTCACCAACCCTGGTCTGCACTGAAGAGCAGCAACTTCCAAGGGTTTCAGACAGGAGTCTTTTCCAGTGCTACCATAGAGATGCAGGGGATACAAATCTGGGACCTTCTATATGCAATGTATTTATTATACTATTGAGCTTTGGCCCTTACGCATAAAAGGTGTTGGAAAATAGTTGCATTAATCCACCCACAGTGAAGTACAGATAGCACTAAATGCAAAGACTTGTTGATGGAGAAATTAGCAGGGAGTAAGGACAGTGATGTAATTTTACCAGAGGCCCTCTGAATGATTGAAATAGAGAGAGATGGCCATGCCTGGATTCTATAAAGGCTGTTGTTCTGAAATGTTGGAGAACTATGGAGGCTTGAAGGGGAAAATGTCTAGGCACTGAAAAAAGTCTATCCTTTGGATATAAGATATTCAAGAGCCCATGACTCTACCATGTCACTATTCTTTTTTAATTTCCCTCTTCCAAATTCCCTTATCCTACAAAGTATTTTAACTGGGTGTCTAATTTGTGTTTGATACAGGGATTTCACCATTTTGCTTTTAGCAATCAGAATGCACCAATGCGATTGGGCATCTATCTCTGTCCCTCTCTCATCCCATTGATGTTTCTTGCTGTCAGGACACCTACCGTTCCTTCATTTCAGCCCGAAATTTTCCTCTACTCATATTTCCTCTCCACGGTTCCTGAGTTCACCCTTGTGTACCACATGGTATTTGTTCTCCAATCACTCCTTCATTGAGAGATTAGGGAACTCAAAAAGATTGTCTTGCTCAAACTGGCTTGCCAGTATCTCTTTGATCAGAGGAATGTAATCAAAGCAAAACATGTAGACTGGTGGACTGGTAAGAAAGGCTCATGCTGATTTTGAGGACAGGCTGTAGTTAAACCATTCAGTGGTTTGGATGAGAGAATATGAAATGAGACAGAGAGCGAGAAGCGAGACTATTGCACCTAAATAGTTATTCATACCTGTGTTTTCTCTCTCTACACCTACTGTGTTTCAGCCTTGTGCGCAGAAAACTTGTGTTGCAGTGGTTTTTGACTGCTGGAGGCTATAACTAATGCTCTGCTCTCCCTTTTATCTATCTTATTTCTAGCAACATATATTCCCCTCTGCTGTTTCTTCAAAACTCTGTTTAAAAATGAAGGCAAGACCCAGCAGTTAACAGTCCTAGATATTGTACAGATTCACAGCAAACACTGACATATACTCTCCCGTTCCCACTTGCAAATGCAGAGATCTTTGATTATCAAAATGTACCCATCAAAGACATGACAAGCTTCTCTTTCACTGTTCCCGTCAGCCAATTTTGTATGCATGTGTTAACCTCTATGCATGTTTTATTGGCCAAGTGAAGTGAGACTTTTGGTTTAATCTGCAGATTTGATATCTTTTTCATATATAAAAATACTTTTATTGAAAATTTATTGCAACATAAAAATACAAAAGAAGTCAAAGTAATCTAAAGAAAATAAATTTTACGAAAACCAAAATAAAGAAAGATCAAGAAATAGAAAGAAAAACAAAGAAGAAAGAGGAGCTTCCAATTCTCTATCTGCCAATTATATATATAATAATCATTCAAATTACAGTCATACCTCGGGTTACAGACGCTTCAGTTGTGCGTTTTTGGGTTGCGCACCGTGCTGAACCCAGAAGTACCGGAACGGGTTACTTCTGGGTTTCGGCGCATGCACAGTAGCGCTAAATCACGCTTTGCACATGCGCAGAAGCGCCGGATCGCTACCCGCATGTGCACAGACGCGGTGCTGCAGGTTGCGAACGCTGCAGGTTGCGAATGTGCCTCCCGCATGGATCACGTTCACAACCCAAGCGTCCACTGTATTCAAAGCATTCACTAGTAGGATACCATCTAGCTATATCATATCATATATAGGTGGTTATCAGTCTGCCAGACATAATTCTTCTCAGGCACCACAAATTAATATTTTTTCATTCAAAAAGTCCAAAAGTAGTTCTTGATTTTGTTAAAATTTTCATTATTTCCATTTACAGTCCAGCTCAATGAATTCTTTCCAAGGATTCCTTCAGATCTTAATATTATAATCCGGTCATTTGTTTTGTAACAGTATCCACCTTGAAGACTGAGATTTCAGAATGGTTTACACAGTCGGAACAGAACTCTGCATATTATGCATATGTATACATTGGGATTTCTGTTACGGGGCAGTGCTACTTAAAAAGAAACAACAACAACAACAATAAAGCAATTTTAAAAAGAAGAAATGGCAATAATCTTCCAGTAAAGTGTTATCCTTGAAGTTGCTAGTATGCCGCTTCTGTTTGTTTTTCTCATTCTCTGATTTCCTCTGTGCTAATCTGTTAGAAACATTTTTAAAGCCACATTATCAGGTTGTCGGGAGTACTCAGGCGAATAACATAATTGCTCCTGCTCTGGAAAAAGTCTGAGAGCTGTGTTCCCGTGTTCCCTGTCCACCCCGATGGTGTGGGTGTTCAGGATCTCAGAACTGTGATAATGCACTAAGTGACTTTTTGGTTGCTTTTTAGGCCCTAACAACAAGACATGACAAAGGACACGTAGTTGTTGGTGGCCCACGTCACTCATTAATATATGTGTATATCTCTATATGCATTTATGAATGATGCAATCATTCACCGTTTCTCCACCTGCTCTATGCAATGGACAGTGAATTTGAGCACAGGTAGAGAAATGGTGAAAGCCATTTTGGGTAATGTCTTTTGCTAGACATTACCCGAGAGATGCATAACCTACATGTGATCAGCTGCCGCCATGCATTTCTACAACATACAGTTTGATCCTAACTCAAAGATTTTTCCAGATTTCTAAACTCTCATTGCCATGCATAGAACGTGGGTTGCGGCTTGGCTTCTTTTGCTGAGTGCCTCGCAAGACGAAATTACAGTGGTACCTCGCAAGACGAAAATAATCCGTTCCGCGAGTCTCTTCGTCCAGCGGTTTTTTCATCAGCAACCCGCTTAGCGGCTTAGCGGATTAGCGCTATTAGCGGCTTAGCGGCTATTAGCGGCTTAGCGGCTAAGAGGCTGTTAGCGGCTTAGAAAAAGGGGGGGGGGGAGCGAAAAAAATTGCAAGACTCGCAAGACGTTTCCATCTTGCGAAGCAAGCCCATAGGGAAAATCGTCTTGCGAAGCAACTCAAAAAACGAAAAACCCTTTCGTCTTGCGCGTTTTTCGTCTTACGAGGCATTCATTTTGCGGGGCACCACTGTAGTGAGAAACCTCCAGCCAAGCTGGCTTGCGTGATTTACAAATAAAATTGATTTTCTTGCATTGCAGTCCATTGATCACGTTATGTTTCTGCGCTACTGAAGAGATCATGGCAGCAGTTAGCTTTTGCAAGTATGACTGATCCTCGATCGGCAAAATTCCAAAGTAACCCTAACTAATAATATAGACTTGCCTTGTAGGGTTGCTGTAAACTCAATGCATTTGAATAAGCAGGGGGTCACATAACTGTTAAGGTGTATGAGCATATTTCAAAATTTGAGGAACTCTCATGACCAATTTCTCTTCCCTTACAACGTCTTCAAACAACATCCAGGCATCATTTTAATACATACACAGGCAATGCATTTGCCTCCGCCCCAAAGCACAAAATCGCCCTCCCACAAAATTAAAATAACCCACAATCCCCTCCCAGGCATTCCAGCACTCCTTCTCTCCTCAGACCCTTAAGAAGCAACCATGTGACACATTTCTCCTCTTTTTATCTAATTCAGTGCATACATAAATAGATACATGCAGGCACCTTGGCTGAGCACAAGCAAAGCACTAGCTTAGTCTGTCCCGGGTGGAGTTCAGATGCATTCTGGGGATAAGAAAGCAAGATGGCTGAGTTGGCTGCTTGTCTCCTAAAGGTGAAAAAACTAAGCAAAACCACCTCCCTCCAAACTTCCAAAAATTTGAAGAGGCCTTGAGAGGGTGCCAGGGGAGACTTTGGGGGCACTAGGGAGCATGCAGACAGCCACCATGTTGGCAGCTATACCACTATTATTATCTGCCACTAAGGTTCTCCTCTACTTTCTCCCTTTCTTTGGAAGTTAGACTCCTCTCTCAGTGCAAATTGACTTTAGGATGCTGTCCACGAGTATATCAGCTTAGGGCCAGATGAAAGCTGTGTTTACCTAAAAGCAAGCTTTGGGTAGAATTTAACTGCATGCAGTTTTATAATAATGTTGCTAATTCTGATTTCTGTTGGGAGGGGGATTTTAGTTAGACTGATTTATTTTGTGTGTTGTTGGGTTTTTTTTAGAAATCTTTTTTTAAAAAAGTAAGCCTTGAATTGAAGGAAGGTATTTTAAGCAGCTGAATGTTCCTCCAAAAAAATGGTTCTCAGGGGGTGATTACCAAGCAGAACCAGTGGCTATTTCTATAGCACTCATGTCTGCAGTTTGCTGTAGAGCCTTGAATTCTAATTATTGCCTTCCTTCCTTTTATTGTTATTTCAAAGACTCACAGCTCACTTTTTCTATTTTAATTTACATGTTCCAAAGTGGTGTGGAATAACATGCAGTTAAAACATCCAATTAAAAAAAAAAATCAGTATCCCAAAGCAAACTGTAAAAGCAATGGTGGTAGTAAAAGTTATATAAAATACCAGGTAAAACAATGAGTTTTACAGCAGGCAACATCAAATAAAAAAGGTCTTGTCCCAGCATCCGAAACATAACAGGGCAATCCCTGGGTGGGCCTTGCTAGGAGTGAAGTTGCATAATTAGAATGGCACCATTAAACTCCCTCTGAAAGCAGATGGATTCATAAAAGGGACTCTGAAGAAGATCTTGGATCTCTGAAGATTTCTAGGAGAGTGAGCAGTCCTTTGAGCTGTGTGGAAAGGAAGAGTGACCTCATCATAACTCACCCTTTACTACTTGGTCTCAGAGCGGGGTGCATAATTAATTTAAAGCTATAATTCATTGCATAAAGTAATACACCTAAAGCAAAATAAAAATAATTCCTTCCTGTAGCACCTTAGAGACCAACTAAATTTGTTATTGGTATGAGCTTTCGTGTGCATGCACACTTCTTCAGGTCCCTAAATTACTAGATTACTAAAGCAGTAAGCCGGCTCGTATTGATAGCCCGTAAATTTAGCAGCAGTCAAGTACTGAGCTCATAACCAGTTCTTGACATGCAGCCTGAAACAAATTCGGAGCTGGTGCCAGGTGGGCTCAGAGGTGAGGGTGTTCCATAGCTGGGGTGCCACCATAAAGGAGGCCTTGTCTTGTGTCTCCACATAATGTTTAGCTCCCAAAGAAAGAGTGCGGAGGAGAACTTTCCTTACTTAATATTTGTTCAGGACAATTGTGAGTGTTGGAGAGGGGTGGGGTGGAGGAGAGAGAGATTTCTTCAGGTCCCTAGATCCAAAGTATGCTCAAGAACACACACAAATTGCAGCATTACCTTATTAAAAGGTAAAGGTAAAGGTACCCCTGCCCGTACGGGCCAGTCTTGACAGACTCTGGGGTTGTGCGCCCATCTCACTTAAGAGGCCAGGGGCCAGCGCTGTCCGAAGACACTTCCGGGTCACGTGGCCAGCGTGACATCGCTGCTCTGGCGAGCCAGAGTCGCACACGGAAACGCCGTTTACCTTCCCGCTGGTAAGCGGTCCCTATTTATCTACTTGCACCCGGAGGTGCTTTCGAACTGCTAGGTTGGCAGGCGCTGGGACCGAGCAGCGGGAGCGCACCCCGCCGCAGGGATTCGAACCGCCGACCTTTCGATCGGCAAGTCCTAGGCGCTGAGGCTTTAACCCACAGCGCCACCTGCGTCCTTATTGGTACCTTATTGGTACCTTATTGGTACCACTTAAAACATTACCGTGTGTGTTTTCTGCAGAGTATTACACTACCATCTTTCAAGAGGAGTGCAACTTGATGGCAGTCATTTTGCACCCGTCCCCATAGTCAGGCTGGTATTAAGACCCAAGGGTGTGGCATTGCTTCAGAAGTTTATACAGATATGTTCCTTAGAGGTCAGCTGGCATCATTTCCCATCCACGCCCTGTACAATTGCCTAAAGAAGCAAGCAGTGCCCTAACAACCCAAGTGGAAGGATTTGTTGATTTATGCCTTAAGTTATATCACACGGGGCATGTTCAAAATCCAGCCTGCCATGGTAAAATTAATCATTTTTCTTTCTTTCTCGCAAGATGGGCTTTTTTTTTTTAACTAAAAGATCTGCCAAGGGTAACTAAAAATAACCACTGCGCTCCTCCCTAGCTCTGATTCTCAGATCTACCTATTCCCAGCATGCACTTTCCTGGGATACATAAATGAGACTCCCATGTTCCTGTGAATTAAGAAGCATTCGGAAGTTAATTTCAAGAAGGGTGATGGATTTTCAACAGTGCTTCCGTGCAAGAACTTGCTCCCAGGTAATGACAGGGATGGTTTGCTTTTTTTAATGGAGAGGTCAAAACTGAAGGAGTCTTGAGATTTGAGGGTTTTTAAAAAAAATCTATATCAAGAGAACATTTTACAGGCGCCAGGTGACACACCAAAACCTATGCATTCTATCACTCCTGCCATTGATTACACACTGTACATTGAGACCCCACCCCCTTGATCCTGGAAACTGTAGTTTGTTAAGGTTGCTGGGAACTGTAGCTCTGTGGTGGGTGTATTACAGCTCCTATGATTCTTTGTGCTTTAAATGTATGGTGTGTACACATACTTTAGCACTTGTGCTGCTAAAGACAATGGTGATCCTTTCACATTTGTGGTGTTTCTTTTTAAATGGACTTTTTAAGCAAACGGGAGATTTATTATAATGACACCAAGGGTCTTCTGAGTAAGCATGCATAGGATTTCACAGTTTAAACCCCCCCCCCCCGATTTCCTTCTCTGTCTTTTGTTAGCCATCTTTTCTTGAAACTCCCAAATCAGATTTATAAGAAGATAGTATCATACAGGTTGCACATTGTCTTGGTATTTATTATTCCAAACGATAAGGAACACAGTCCATTTTCCTGTAAACATTTCCCCCCTTATTTATGCGTATTCTCTTTATAGTGGATCATATTTTCTCAATCCAATCGATTAAGGATGGTGCATTACTGTTTACCCAATTCTTTGCCATATTTATTTTTACAGCTGTTAATGAATTGATTACTACCTTCAAATAATTGTTATCCACCTTGAGTCTTTGGGGTACAGTTGGACAGAAATGCGTATCAATCAGAAGGTGTGAACAGATCTGTATGGGTTTCTGTCTTTCCATGTCAATATATGCATTCAGCATACAGTATTTCTGAAGGAATGCCTATTATTTTATCCAGTCTCTAAGATCTGCTTCTGTTACTATCCTGTGGTTGGAATGACATCTGGCAGTGCCTTCAGGACAGATCTGTTTCCATTATGGGGCTGAGATTGTGGAACATTTTTTCCAGAGAGAGAATCTATCAGACTCTTGTCACTGCTTAGTTTTTAAAAAATACGGGTGGTATTTTCTTCCTTCCTTCCTTCCTTCCTTCCTTCCTTCCTTCCTTCCTTCCTTCCTTCCTTCCAGATTTCTCGTCCCTGTGTTTTTAATAGCAACTTGATTGATACCCTTATTGATACCCACTGTGCATTTATTATCATTACTCACAATATTTCGTGTGCTGTAGTCGGGATTTTGTTTTAACACAAACAGTGTTGGGAAGTGCTGTACTCACAAAGTACATTGGCGTTGATTGTGGCTTGCTGTGGTTTCACTTCGCTGAAGTCTGGGATTGGTGTATATTAGCCTGGAAGATCAGATCCTGTTTTTTAAAAGTCCAAAGTTACTTGGACTTTTTAGTGAGGCTTCATCTTCTCTTGCTGCACTGGTCTCTTCACCCAGTTTCTCATTCCACCTGTTGTGAGACAAAAGGCTAAAGTGTGGCGGGGGGGGGGGAGAGACTGAATAAAAGCACCTTTGTGATGGGCGTTGCAGCAACTATCAATGCTCTGTCTTTGCGCTATGCTGCACAAGGCTGTGATCTTTATTGTGCATTTGTTCTTTAGGTTTAGTTGGCGATGTTTCAGGTCATAGCCTTTCTGTATAGCTCTCAGAGTGAGCAGGTAAAATTGTGGGATCTACCACAATTTAGTCTACAGCTCTTGTGCTGGTATTCTTCTCTGAAAAGAAAATTCTGTCTGAAGGTAATCAGCAAAACCAGGTAAAGGCTATGCTCAGCTTCTCTCCTGAGTATGCTAGTTCACAACATGCAGGAATCTGTTTTATTTTACTGTGTAGGGGACCATTAAATAAATGCAGTTCTCCATCTGTTTTGTACAGAAGTGCATCCCAGAATTGTTATAGCACCTCACTCCTCATTTGCCACGAAGTGTTAACTGACCATTAATTCTCAGCTTAGTCTCCCACCTAAGTTTTTCTTCTTTTCTCTTCCCATCAGTTAGAGTTCAGTTCTTTGACATAAATCTGCAGGCACCTGTAAAACTTCTCCACAAATTCAGAATTGGGGAATGCTATATTCCTCCTTCAAGGTTAGTGGCAATGCCTTTGTCTTTGGCCTTGAATCAAAACTGCCTTGGCATGTGGGAAATGAAACTTTGTTAATCCTGAATGGAGGAAAGAATCACAAAAGAAAACTGTTTACTCTGAATCAATTTGCTCAGTTAAATACAGCTTAATTGTTTTCCTCATGGTGACTTTGTGCTGAGTTTCCCTGTGAATTCTGCCAGATAGGTTCTGGTTTTATCCACATAGGATTCACTCCTGATTTAGTAGCAGTCAAGGGAGTGGAAGGTGAGGCAGTGCTGCTTAAGCGTAAGCCATCAAAGTTGGCAGGCCTTTGTGCTTAAGGAATAATTGAAATGGAAGGGCTTGATGGGACCTGGGCAAAGCTTTGTCAGGTGGTTGATGGATGGGGCTTCTGGGGATGATCTTACCCAGTGTATGGATTTGTTATATTTTTGAGGCTTAGGGTAATTCAGACATGCATGAATTAGTACCTTTGGGCTTATACTGGACATAGATTAAATTTTTTTGTTTGTTTATTTAGTGCTTTCTATTTTTAAATTTTAACAAGCAAGTGATGCAGTGGAAAAAGGAAGTGTGGTTGCTAGCATATTTACCTGCGTCCACAGCTGCTGCTCATTAAACTGATCAACATCTTTCTGTTTGTTAATATCCAGTTGGCGTGCGCAGGCTATTACTGTATGCAGAACTTGTACATTCTTTATAAATGATGCACATTTGTAGTGTCTGTGCATGAACAATTAGTTTGCTTTTCAGGTCTTTGATCCATGTTGACTGTTCCTGTGTTTCCAAAACCCTATTGGCTACCATCCTCTAAATCTTGAGCTGCTAAACTCTTTTTTAAAAAAATGTCAGTCCTCCTCCTGATGTTGCTCTGCATGTTTCTCAATTAGCCTGTGGGAATGGAAACTTACCATTTTGCCCGATGATGTACTTTGCTTACCTAGCTGAGTTCAGCTCAGGTTACCTTATTCCCCTCCCCATGCCTTCTTTCACAAGAGATATTTCACCATTCCTCTTCTGATCAACCCCTCACCAGGCTGCATTTCTTTTTCATCTACCATATATTTGATGATGTTTTAAAAATGTTTTAGGGGTTGCCAACACTCTCTACTGTTTCCCATGAAGCCTGTGTGAAAATATCCCCCCCCCAAACCGACAATACCCTACTGTTTCCTCTTCCTGGTCAGTGCTTGGTTTGTACTGGCTTCTCCTCTCCTAACAGAGTTGGAAGGGACCCAGGGGTCATCTAGTCCAGCCCCCTGCAATGCAGGAATCTCAGCTAAAGCATCCATGACAGATGGCCATCCAACATGCCCTCTTAAGCATGCCCACTTGCCATTGGATGCCAGGATTAGACACACATTCCCTTTCATTCTGAATAGAGGGTAGTTACAAGAGTGATGGTGACTGATGTAGATGCCTTTTTTTCTCCATAGATGGGGAGGCATGCCTGCACAATTTTATGTTACAGCACCTTTTTATGTTAGGGACGCAGGTGGCGCTGTGGGTTAAAGCCTCAGCGCCTAGGACTTGCCGATCGAAAGGTCGGCGGTTCGAATCCCTGCGGCGGGGTGCGCTCCCGCTGCTCAGTCCCAGCGCCTGCCAACCTAGCAGTTCGAAAGCACCTCTGGGTGCAAGTAGATAAATAGGGACCGCTTACCAGCGGGAAGGTAAACGGCGTTTCCGTGTGCGGCTCTGGCTCGCCAGAGCAGCGATGTCACGCTGGCCACGTGACCCGGAAGTGTCTCCGGACAGCGCTGGCCCCTGGCCTCTTAAGTGAGATGGGCGCACAACCCCAGAGTCTGTCAAGACTGGCCTGTATGGGCAGGGGTACCTTTACCTTTACCTTTACCTTTTTATGTTGTTTTGGATGTGGCAGCCATTTTGCGTTATGCCACGTCCTCCATAGCCCACGTGGTCAGCTTTCTGGAAAGCACTGTATGGGTAAACTTGTGAGTGAGGTCAAGGAGCAACCCTGGATAAAGGGGAACTTGCCTCTGAGAAAATACAGTAGTACCTCGGGTTAAGAACTTAATTCGTTCTGGAGGTCTGTTCTTGTCCTGAAACTGTTCTTAACCTGAAGCACCACTTTAGCTAATGGGGCCTCCCGCTGCTGCTGCGCCGCCAGAGCACGATTTCTGTTCTCATCCTGAAGCAAAGTTCTTAACCCGAGGTAATATTTCTGGGTTAGCGGAGTCTGTAACCTGAAGCGTATGTAACCTGAAGCATATGTAACCCGAGGTACCACTGTAACCTGGTCCAGGGAGGAGGTCCAGCCTGAGTTGTCTGGCTTAATCCAGAGACGTGGAACCTGTGGCTTTTCAGATGTTGTTGGCAATGCAGGCTGATGGAGATGGAGTCCTGAAGCAACTGAAGGACCACAGATTCCCCAACATTGGCTTAAGCCTTCAGTGAGGCTAGGAGGGAGATGTGAAGTGACTGGGCTTTCATTCAAGGACCTTTCCTACGTGTACATCCATCTGCTTGTTTATCAAGATCAATATTTAAGGCTGGAATCCATGTGCCCTTGCCTTCTGAAGCGGTTGGTGTTATCAGAGAGAGGACCTTTTGGGTTGTTTTGCCCAATATCTTGGCACCAGATTTGCTGTTTTAGGAACCAAGTTTAAATTATGTATTTTTTAAATGGTTTCAAGATTGGCTTCCAGCTCCACTTGAAGCGATAGCTCCTATTAATAATAACGGTTTTCATTTCATTCAGTGTGAGGTTTTGCCTTTTTTTTTAAGGTGGACTTGTCTCAGCCAAAGATAACAGTATGAGTAGAAGAAAAGTTGTTTTCTGGATCCATGGCTTAAATCCTCAGTGGTGAAGAGCTGTTTTGTATATAAATGTTATCATTTGAAATAATACGCTTCGGTTCATTGAAATATGTCAAAGGAGGCACATACTTCCTCTAAGCTATACACACACTTTGGCAAAACCAGAAGCAGAATTGAAACTGAGGTTTTTGGCTCACGTGGGTGACCCAAGTAAGCCAAAATGAAACTCTTAAGCAGGAAGAGACCCAACCACAACAAAACTAATGAGGTCTGATCTCCTCTCTCCCTGTCTCAGCTTCCTTACTTGATAGAATCCTGTGTACCTAAACTGCTTAAGTATCAAATCCATAGCCTCTAGTTCTGCCTGTAGTACACTTTCATATTGCTGTAGACTGGATCCAACACAACAGTCAGCCATATGGTGTCTCCCAACCCTCTTGAACATTCCGCTATTCACTGTTTTTGAAGTCTTTGTTAAGGCATGAATGCCTTAAATAGCAGATAATGGGCATCCAGCTTCTATTGTGTTTTGCTTAGGGCAATATGGCAGTAGAGCAAAATGTGGTCTTTTATTTACCAGCAGGCATACGATTGGATCTTGCATGCCTTCTGAACCATGTTATATTTTGTATTTAGATTTTTGTATTTTTTAAGCAGATACAGTTCCAAAGTACTTACCTTCCAAACCCCTCTCACAGGACAAAAAACCCTGCCATTCTTTACTTGCCGTTTCTTTATCCATCTACTTTTGTTGCCAGCTAATTGCACATCCCATGCTTTATATGCTTCCATACTAGGACTTGTAACTTACCGTATTTTTTGCACCATAACACTCACTTTTTTCCTCCTAGAAAGTAAGGGGAAATGTCTGTGCGTGTTATGGAGCGAATGCCTACGGATGGCGGGGGGATCTGCTGCAGTCGTGAGCAGAGGATCCATGGTTCCCCTTCCTTCCCTCCTCCGTGGCTCGCTTTGAAACAGCAAAGCGGGAGAAGAGCCGCTGAGTGGGGAGGGGAGAGGGACAGAGAGCCTGCTTCTTTAAAGGAGCAAAGCGGGAGAGGAGAGGAGCGGCTCCTGTCCGGTTGGCTCCTTTAAAGCAAGCAGGCTCTCTGTCTCTCTCTCCTCCCCACTCGCTAAATAGCAGCAACGTTTTTTCAAGCAGGCTCTCTGTCTCTCTCTCCTCCCCACTCCTCTTATAAGAGCCTTCTCCTCTTATACCTCTCTTCTGCATTTTTAACAGCATCCTTCTCCACCCACCCCACGCGTGTTCCTTGTCCCTTGAGTGCTTTTCCTTCCCTCCCCACGTAAAACATGGTTACAAAGCGCGGATCCACATGGATCCTCAGGATTTTTGCATTGGGCTATCCCAAACTCACCGTCAGATCACATGTCTGTGGCCACAGCATGAACCACAAAAATCATACACCCACTGTTTCGTTTAGAATATTTTTTTTCTTGTTTTCCTCTAAAAACTATGTGCGTGTTATGGTTGGGAGCGTGTTATAGAGCGAAAAATACGGTAAATAGAAGAAGGGAGAAGTTGCAGTTGAAGACTGCAGTAGCAGCCATTGGGAAGATCAGTCTTTGGATATGTGTGTGATAGAATGCCATGTATTGTGGTGGGGACAAGAGGAAGAGAACCTCTTAGGTTGCTGAAAAAAACATTTTTTTACAGGATCATTGCAATTTCAAGCAAACACTTTTATTCAAGGCAAAAATAATAGTTCCTAAGGTTTAGGTGCATTCCAATCCCTGATAACTCCCAAGTTCCCAGGATCTTCTTTATTTGCTAGTTTGACGGTGTTCCCCTTTTTCTTTTTCCACTCCCACTTGATGGCATGTATTTTTGAAATCACAAATACAGTGGTACCTCGGGTTAAGTACTTAATTCGTTCTGGAGGTCTGTTCTTAACCTGAAACTGTTCTTAACCTGAAGCACCACTTTAGCTAATGGGGCCTCCTGCTGCCACTGTGCCGCCGGAGCACGATTTCTGTTCTCATCCTGAAGCAAAGTTCTTAACCTGAAGCACTATTTCTGGGTTAGCGGAGTCTGTAACCTGAAGCGTATGTAACCTGAAGCGTATGTACCACTGAGGTACCACTGTACAACATTTCTCTAGTTTTTACAGGCTTGATAGTGGAAGAAGGTGTTAGATTCTGTAATTGAAATGGGCTGAGGAATCTGGAGGTCTTGCCATAATCGTATCCTCCCAATCTTGAATTGGATTATAATTCTCTTAGCCATGTGATCAGCATGACATCTGGGTTCTGCTTCTATCTGTGTGGGAAGGTTTTGAGCATCTTCCAGACTCCCGTTAACTTCGGTCGTCTATTAGCTCCAATAGCCAATCTGTCCTTAATTAGTCCAGGTTCCAAGAATTGCACTTCTAACGTAAAGCAGACAAGAGATGGTGATGTGGAATATTCTGAACTTGCAGGATATCAGAATTTCAGCAGATGCTGAGGAAATCAGCCATCAGGCCAGTTCTGCTATGATGGAAGACCAAGGTTAGACTGAGCCCTGGTATGTTTCCTTGAGCTTCAGTTATTATGAGGGGAAATAGAAAAACAGAAGGGGAATTACAGAACATTGTGGAAGGAGGTAGGGAACGGGAGCCAAGGAGTAGATCAATCTAGCCTAGGAGAGATCCCTTGAAGACAGAACACGGAGGACTTAGAGGAAAAACGTCTATAGATTTGGTCTCCATTAGCTTGCACAGGGGGCAAGCAAACTCTGCACTGGTGGAATCAGAGAGGGGTCCCAGGTTTCCGCATTGCAGCCTTCTGTCTGTTGGCCCATGCTGGCTTTGCACAGTATTCACCCATACTAGTTGACTAATTTTATCCAGTCCATGCTGCTGCTTGGATTGATTTCACCACACCGCTGAGGATGTTTTGGTGGATTAAGAGGAAGCACAAACGGTTGCTGCCCAGGGCATATGGAGAAGGAAGTGGGGTCTCGTGGTCAATAACACAACCACTGCACTCTCACTCTCGCTCTCACTGTGCCACATAGATTTAGTGATGGAATTTAACCTCTCATCCTCAGGTTCCTTATTTTGTGTGCACACAGAACTATAAACTGTGGAGGCTTGCAAACTGTTAGGAATCCCAAAAGACAAACCTTGTTCTTATTTTAAACCCTTTGCATTACCCTGCCTCCAGCCAGTGTGTTTCTTCTTCCATGATTTTACAGTAAATGCCTGCTGCAGCTGTTGTGGTTGCCTTGCCCTGGTATCAAAGAGAGCTGTGAGCAAGTCAGCATAGGAGGGGAACGGCTTCCCTATTGGCTAACTGTGCAGATCTGAGCTGAGAACTGACTTCCGTCTTTTCCATATATTTGCTATCTGTATTTCCTTTTCATTCAGAACGTCCCAGGTTCAATCCCCAGTATCTCCAGGTAGTGCTGCGAATATTCCCTGTCTGAAACTCTGGAAAGCCGCTGCCAGCCAGTGTAGACAATATTGACCTAGATGGACCGATGGCATGACTTTCCCTAGAAACTTAATTTTATGACTTAAAAACTTTTGAACCTTCTATTCAGTTTCCTTTATGTCTTATATATATATATATATATATATATATATTATGTCTTTATTCTGTTCTTTTCCATTTTCACTCTGGAATAAGGTGAGTTAGATGCATTATCTTTCAAGTCCATTGTGTCATCATATGGCATGTTAAGATTGCATTCCCCAAATCAAAAGTAGTTCCCTTCACTTTCCCAATACTACCTTGGAGAGGGTAAATGACTCAAGGATTGTGGCTAGCATTTGTACTTGACTTCCAAGTAGTTCTTAATAGATTTGGTGTGAACAGCAGTTTTGGTGCGAACAGCAAAAGTTGCTTCTGTTCAACCCACTCCCAGCCAAAGTTGCAACATAGAGAGGGGCAGAAACTGTGGTGGGAAAATCCTGACCGCAAGCATCGTCTGCCCTAAGCACCTTTTAGACTGATTGTACATCAAAGGGGAGCTTCTGAGGTCAGAGCGTAGTTTTTAAAGGTTGATTGATTCACCTTTAAGAGCTTGGAAAAACTAATCCTTAAGTAAATAATGCAGCACTCTCTTGAACTGTGATGTAATTCAGAAACACTATGGTTGTTGCCATATATAAATAAAGCAAAAACAGGAAAATACCACGTATTATCATCCTTCTTCAACCTGATGCCTTCCAGATGTTTTGAACTACAGCACCCCATCAGTTGTAGCCAGTGTGGTTGGTGGTCAGCTGTGATGGGAGATGTTCAGAACATCTGGAGGGCACCAGGTGGGGAAGAAACTGTCTTTGGTTATAATCCTAGCCCCACTTACTTCTGAGTAGATATGGGTCAGATAGTGCTGTTAGTTTTTCACTCCCTGGCTAATCTCTTTTGATGTGACAGAGGACCTTTGGGGGAAGAGATGTCATATATTTAGCAACTTCACTGCTACAGAAGAGCTGGGCAGCTTGTGACTGTTAGGAGACCTTGAAGCTGATGCCTTTGAGCCACTGGTTAGATTTAACCACTCCCTTCATTACTTAGATGCCATGGGCAGTTTTGGAGCCTTTTGATCAAAGACCCAGGTGGTACTTGCTGTTTATGCGTTACACACTTTTGAAAAGTTTAGGTAAGTCTATGTAAATGTTAGAATAACAGAACAGGACTTAAATCTAATATGTAGAATCTCATATTTAAGTCCACGAGATTCTTTTACATCTTTACAAATACTCGAAAATCTTTGGTGGCATTTAACATTATAAGATTTATAAAACAAGGTTTTAATGCATCTTTGGAAGGAATATTGCAGTTCACTTTGTTTCTGGAATTTCGGTTGCATTCTGAGAAGAGATGGCGCCAGGTTATTGAAGTAAATGGGGAAGGATTTTCTTCCTGGGCAACTAGATTCGGAACCCGGCCCACACGCTCACACTTTCATTCTCAGTCATTCTTTACCAGGTTCTGCAAACCAGGCCAAATTAAGTTAATATCTTGGGTGGTGTCAGCTGATTATAGTCTAGAACATTTGGAGGGCACCATGTGGGTAAAGGCTGCTCTTCACTCAGTGGTAGTTGCTTTCCAAGACTTCAGGCAGGTGTCTTCTTCAGTCCCAGGTGCAGATGTGGGGAATTAAAACTAGACCTTCGTCACGCGCAGCATGTACTTTGCCATACTTCCCCTCTGTTATAGCCAGTTTCTCCAGACCTGGCTACAAATACTTCTAGATCAGGAATGCATTTCACCATGCATGACTGCCAGGTTCTTATCTTGTGTGCTTTCCTACTATCTTAATGCCTTTTAAAATACATGCAGCCTCCCTGGCTTTCCTTCCTCAGTCAGTAGAATAGGAGACTCTTTAATCTGAAGGTTGTGGGTTCGAGCCCCACGTTGGGCAAAAAGATTCATGCACTGCAGAGGTTGGGACTAGATGGCCCCGTACAAGTCTATATGATTCCTCAGTTTCTCCAGCTGCTTTTCCCCGACGTGTCTCTAGGCTTTCTCAAAAGTCCTGCTACTGCAGCCAGTTCTAATCTTGAGTCATCTGCAGGGGCTGATACCTCCTGGCTGCTCTAGTACTTGGTGGTTGGCGTGTAGAAAAGAGTTGATGCAATTTGTTCCAGAAAATGATTGATCTGGGAAGAATGGCAGATGAAGATGATTGACTATATGGGACTGGCAGAAATGACTGGCAGAATCCGTGACCAGGGAAAAGAGTCAGCGGAAGAAGATTGGAAGAAGTTTAAAGACTATTGGCAGAAATATTGTAAAATTAATGAATGTTAGAATGATGTTGGAAAGAAATTAATGGTTTCCAGCTGTAATGCTAAGAGATATGGAAAATAGGGATCTGAAATAAGTAAAAGAATTAATGGTGAGGATTTGCTGAACAAATAATTTGAATTGGAATATAAGAAAGGGAGGTGTGAGGAGGTCGGGAAAATAAGTCAAAAGAAAATGAGTGAATGGAAACTGTACGTGTTTTTAAATTGTTTTTATTTCTGTATTTTTATATTTTTGTATTTTTGCATTTTTGTTGTTTTTTGTTGTTTGCATTTTCTTTTGTTTTTTCTCTTTGTATTATCTTTGAAAATCTTAATAAATATCTTATTAAAAAAAAGAAAAAGAAAATGATTGATCTGAACTAGGCATGGGGATGCCTTCCATTAAAGCAACCCCACAATGGTTTACTTAGCAATGCTAACAATCTGTTTCTGTTTATCCGCAGCCACTGTTCTGTGTGCTCTTAGTGGTTAGCTGCACTGCTTTGTTCAGGATGGGTGTATACAGTTCTCCTTTTGATTCCCGTCGCATCCACTCATAATGCCCCATATCCTGTGATACAGATTTGTGCCCTCAACTATTTCAAATTATTTACCTTCCCTACCAGAATGCTTAAATTCATTAAAATACTTCCCAGGCAACACCTTTGTAAACCTTGTAAAGCATGCACCTGAATGTGAAGACTCATTCAAAGTCCGGATCCTTTGCCCAACAGTTTCTGCCATACTTCACTGCTGGCATTCTTGGTCCATTTAACATCATCTACCAGATTGTATCATCTCTACAAGGTTTCAAGCAGAAATCGTTCTCGGTCTATGCTACTATTCATTTCCGCCAGCAAAGCAGGGATTGGATGTGAGATCCTCTCACTTAAAACATCTTCTGCGATGTTTTACTGTGTTTGATGTTTTTATTTGTTGGAAGCTTCCCAGAGTGGCTGGGGCCATCCAGTCAAGATGGGTGGCATATAAATAAATGAAGTATTTTTATTTTTATTCATTCAAAGTGTATGCTCTCCCGCTATGCTACCATTTAGGGTACCATTTGTGAGTAGTCTATAGTATTGACTGCAATAGAGTTATGATAATGATAATAGCTTATTTATACCCCACCCATCTGGCTGGGTTTCCCCAGCCACTCTGGGCGGCTCCCAGCAGAATATTAAAAGCACACAAAACATCAAACATTAAAAGCTTCCCTAAACAGAGTTGCCTTCAGATGTCTCCTAAAAGTCAGATAGTTGTTTATTTTCTTGACATCTGATGGGAAGGTGTTCCACAGGGCGGGCGCTACTACCGAGAAGGCCCTCTGCCTGGTTACAAGCCTACTATCAATGGGGTGGGGGGAAGAGATGGCCCTGTGGGAAAGGCTCAATAGCTTTTATCTGCTGGACCAGTTTCCATTATTGTATTTTTATTTTAGTATTGTTGGTTGTTCATAATAATAATACTAATAATTGTTGGAGGGGATGCACAGTCAAAAGGTACCGTACATATTTCCATATGTGGTGGTGTTGTGACATCATCAAACACTTCTGGAATGTTGCCTTCAAAGAAATATGCTTGATATACAACAAAACAATTGAAATGTCCCTTGCACTAGCACTGCTTGGGCTTAAGATAATGTCTGCTCATGATTATCCTAAAGATGACCTCTTAGCCCTTCAGTTGACTGTTGCTCGTATGGAGATAGCCAGATGTTGGAATATGAACATTGATTCTTCTTATAGCAGAGTATGGTCAGTAGCATTGGCTGAGAAACTAACATGCCAGGGAAAAGGGCAAACACAATCCATATTCCTTTTATAACATACGGCAAATGCTTATTAAATACATAAATACAGAATGTGGCAGCAATCCACCCAGCACTCATGGGAAAATTTGGTGTGATATTTTAGAGTAATCAAATGAAACTTTAACACATGGCTTGATCAAAGTCTGTAAGTTTATCAGAACAAGTTACTTGCTGTTTACTGTTCTAACAATTGTTTTCTCAAAATGTATCTTCTGTACCGTGAAAATATATAAAAACATTATTATTATTATTATTATTATTATTATTATTATTATACCCTGCCTATCTGGCTGGGTTTCCCCAGCCGCTCTGGGAGGCTTACAGCATATTATTATTATTATTATTATTATTATTATTATTATTATTTTGTGATATTTTAATTGCTGTAAGCCATGCTTTAGTAATGTGAATGCATTTGAAGGGCAGGTTACAAATTAGAATGATGATAATAATAATAATAATAATAATAATAATAATAATAATAATTTTATTTATATCCCGCCCTCCCCAGCCAAAGCCGGGCTCAGGGCGGCTAGCAACAATAAATATTTGAACTGAATAATAAGTAAAGTATTTTTGGCAAGATGAGAGGATGTGATGCCAGCTCGATAGGCTTATGAAACCGACATAGGAATCTAATAGTAAAACACGTGAGTGCTGTTGTTTTACTATAGCACAATAGGAACTTGGCCCTTAATTTTGAACTACTTCTGGAAGAAAGAGGCATGTGTTGCCCTGGAGTAAATTAACATCCTTTTGGATCAAAACAGGCAGCTAAAAGTGCTGCTCCTGTTTTGCTTAGGGTTGTAGTATTTCTATAATTTATTGCCATAATAACAACTATACAGAGATTCATAGTTTATGTGCATCTGGGAGCTTAGAACACCTGCTGTATACAAATAAATTGTACTGAGTTGGGGCCAATCCCAGGGACTGATGAGCTGTACTGACTGGTAAGGGATGAATGGTAACAGTTGGGCTGTGGGAAGAAGTCCTCAACTCCTGGAAGCTATATCAGATCAAAGAATGAAAGCGTACAATTGAAAGTACATCAACATAATGTATTGTCAATATGACTTGACATCAGGTGTACAGTCCAGAATAATTGAGTAGTATTTCGCTGAGTTTGCATGTGTACAAATTTTCTGCTTTATAGCACCTGCTGAAAGCTGTACAAGCTCATTTTGGATATATTTTCCAAGGAAGTGAACCATAGTTTCTTGATCTTCAACTCTGTTTAAATTATAGAGTTGGAAGGGACTCGAGGGTCATCTAGTTTTCTGCTGATTAATATCAATTGTTTTTTCCTTTAGATAAGCACAATTCTCTTCAATGTCCTTTCAATCTTTTGAACCTGCAACAAAACAAAAACAAATCTTTTGAGGTTGGATATGTCAGCCATTGATGGTGCACCTCTTCACCATTTACTAGCTTCCTCTTGTAGTGTAGAGGTGAAAATCTGGGGTTTTTTTAGTCTTTGGGGAAATCTTATGATACAGCCAGCTGTGGTCCATCTTGCATTATTAGCTATCACAAATTATCACTGTCATAGGCCAGTTAGCAGAGTCTTCTCTCGCCTGTCTTTGGCCTTATTGGTGGCTCAGCAGGAAGAGGTCTTAGAGGTCTTGGGTCTGTGTTTGCTGGACTGTGAGCTGCCTTAGACACACCTGCCCTCTATCTAGGATGAATTGGTGACAACTAGTGGAATGTGTCTTGACTATTTCTCATTCTTAACCAGTGAGTGGCATACCTGGTTTAGAGTGATATGTAAGTGGCACAAGGCTTTCCCCCTCCTTATTTAATGAACTCGGGTGGAGTCATCTCCAGCATATTAGAATGACTCTGACTCAGGGCAGATGATTCCTGCCAGTGGTGATACCCAGTGAAATTTTTCTAGAAAACGAAGTGCCAGAACTCACCATGAATGCCTCCCTTGTTCTCTTATAATGACAATGCCACCCACCTGAGAGGTGCTGGAACCGAGTTCTGGTGAGTTTCAGGCTGAAAAATAGCCCTGGTGATACCATTATGTTGTTTGTGGCTTCTCTGCTTTATTTCCCTTTGCTGGAAATGGATGACTCCCTCCTGTCAGCATGCCAGACTGGCTCCAGCTTAAGGCAGTTGCCAAAGGGCTAAATCAGGGGTCACCAACCTATGGTCCGGGGGCTGGATAAGGCCCAAGGGACTTGTTTATCTGGCCCGCAGTGACCCACTTCCAGGTCGGAGGAGCACCGGAAATAGCTTGTGCACATGCGCACGGGCCTCCTCTGACCCGGAAGTGCGCCAGAAATAGCCATGCAATCGTCACCGGAGACACCGGCCCGAGGCAAGGAAAGTTTGGAGAACCCTGGACTAAATCCTCCTTTCCCTGATTTTCAATCAGTTTTCCCCCAAGGTGGCTTACAACAAATACAAACAATGTAAAGCATTAAGAATAAGAACACCCCACCTTTTCCCCTGATGATACTCAGGGCAGCTCACAGATTAGAAAAACAATAGCTTAAAACATTGGGGGAAAAGCAATAATTAAAAAACCAATTGAACATTAATGGAATTAAAACTATATGCATATATAAAATGTACAGTGGTGCCCCGCAAGACGAACGCCTCGCAAGACGGAAAACCCGCTAGACGAAGAGAATCGCGGAACGGATTCTTTTCATCTTGCAAGGCACCACTGTACTTAAAACTACCAAACACCCTTGTTCCTCTGGTTTGAGGCAGATATCAGTGTCCTTTTAGTCTGGCTTCTGCAGTCTTGGGACAGTTGGAATTACAGTATGCTTTCTGACAGAGATGAGAGAAGGGATGCTTTCTATAGCTTTCCCTTCTCTTGCTGGTGGATGGGGCAAGACTGGATAAGGTGCCTTATGTGTTGGCATAAGAGTAACAGAGAGGTTCTATCAATGAATGGAACTAAAAAGAGAAAGAAAGGGCTCTCTGTGACAGGGAAATAAAAACTTCCAGAGTTTATTGCACTCTGTCGACGGATGTTTAGTAACTGTTTAGTATTGGCTAGTGTTCTTTTGTTTGCCCAATGACTTTTGATCCTGTATTTGTCTACCCTGTGTCCCTGCTGCCGTTTAAATAGACAAAATTATTATGTTGACGGCAGCTGGCTGGGGGAGCTAGCAAGATGGTGTCTGTAAGTAACCATGAACTGCAGTTTAATACAATGTAGATACCGTAGATTCTGGCATATAAGACGACTTTTTAACCCCAAAAAGGAGGTTAAAAAGTTGGGGGTCGTCTTATACGCAGGGTATAGGTGGCGCGGCACGGAGGCCACCCACTGCTGCTTCAGAAGCAGTGGGCAGTGGGCGGCGGGCTGCGCTCCGCCCCGGGTGGCTTTCTCTTGGCACGGAGCTGCCCAGCATATTAGGCGACTGGGCTTATAAGACGAACCCCCAAATTGCAGCTGCCAATTTTTTTTGGGGGGGTCATCTAATACGCCCAGTTGCCTAATACGCCAGAATCTTCGGTATTCATCTCCCACCTTCCTCATGTGCAGCTGGTAGGAGGACCTCTGCTCAGTTAGTTTCACCTTTAAATAATCTTGCTTTGCCTTGGTGTAAACCATGGGTCCCAATTTAAATAAAATGCTAGTCAGTTTCAGGACTAGTTTTCTTGCACTTGCAAAGTTCATAAGTTAGTTGCATTTCAGGTCTCTCTTTATTATGGTATTGATTTATTACAGCTATTGTTTTTATAAATGCTTACTAAGCATGTGTACACAAGAACCACCTTGTTAAACATACAAATGAAATACTTAATGAATAAATATGCACACAATGCTGCTTCTTAGCAAGTGGATTAGACGTTTACCTTCCAGGCCATTTATTAGTTTGATTGCTTGCCCTGAATCTGAACGGAATGTCAAAGTTTATTTACTTATTTTTGTCTGGTGGAACTGAAGCTGGGGTTTAGTAGGGCTCCTGGGTGACTTTCCGCCTAGGCAGTCCCTGCTTAGCTTCAGCCCATGCCTGGGGATTAGAATAAATTGCATGACAGTGTCTTGGCAGTTTATCTGCCAACTCTGCAATTTGTATGTCTTATCAGAATAGCCCCCATGGAATTATATCTTCCATCAGCATCTCATTCCATAGCCCTTTCCAGTTGTTCCAAGTACTGGGGCAGTATCATAGTAACAGACTCTGGGTTGTATCCAGCTTAGTTCTTTTCAGAGTAGACCCATTGAAATTAATGAACCTAAGTTAGTCAAGTCCATTAACTTCAGTGGGCAGAGTAGAATTAGCAATGGATGCAACCCTCTGTTTCTACTCTATATGCATTTTCATCATATGGAGGGAGCTCTCTATGTGTACAACTGTGGGTACTGTGTCTTCCCACGCCCTTTCTAATGAATGTGCATAGGTTGGAAGCAGACACCATTATCATTGTACGCACCTAGAATTAGGAATGGGGGAGAAATGCAGTTTTGTTTGCATTTTAATGAGAGACTACCTAATGCACTCTTCTTGAACCAATACATACATGATCTGAAGCACAGCTGTCCTTTGAAATTTGCAGTTCTCTGAATTTTGCAATGCCTTTCCCCAACCCATGTTTGCAACAATGCATATATTGGAGGACACTGTGCATAAAATGTACACAAGAGTGAAGGTAATGTTCTAAAGAGCATCAGAGTAGGGGAAATGGTTTGGGGGGGGGGGAATGTGACTATTTGTCAAAGCTGCATACAAAAACGTGTATATTGAGAGAAAATTGCACTAAGATGCAATTTGCTGTGGAAATGTGGGGAACTGGATATATGAGAAACTGAAACTGACATATTTGCCGATCCCTGCTTAGAACAATTGAAAAAGACAGTGGATCCTGTTGATCTAGTGAGTTCTGAAACTGGGTGAGTTTCGTATTACACTGTACACATTCTTTGTCGAAAAGATGTCAGATGACAGGTAAAGCTTTCTATTGTGTGAAGGTTTCTGAATGTCAAGCAGCTTTTAGAAATGTTTTGTAGTTTCGTGTGGTTTGCAGTAGATGTTAAAAGCTTCTGCCAAACGAGCCCCACTCCAGCCCTCATACCAGACTCTTCAATCCTGTGAAGGGTAAAGTCAGCAAAATAAACCTTCTAAATCGACACTACAGTCAGCACCCTTGTTTTGGTTTTAACTGCACTACTAAATCTGCCCTTCCAAGGGAAAGATACTTGCCTCTGCTCTGCTAGTTGTCTGAAGTAATACTCCTCAATGAGAAAGAATGACCTTCTGGATTTTATTGATGTGTTTATAGCCTGCATCAAAACCGAAGATCTATAAAAAAGTCGAGAGAGAGAGAGAGAGAGAGAAGTAGTTACTAAAGGGGTTATTTGAACATGCTGAAAGTCTATTGATTGCCCATGAATCTATTGACAGCTAGCCTCTATGGGAAAATGAATTCAAAGGCTGCTTTCTAGTTAAACAAGAAAAAGAATTGTGATCTGTTATTTTTTTTAAAAAAAATATTTTATAGCTAATAACAGTTTGATTTATAGCTGTACTTTTAAAGTGACATATTCAGATTATGCTTGTTGGTTATTCACCCCACCTCCTCCACACATTGAAGTGATTTATTTTTGTGTATCTCACTTCATTATATGAATTTATGAGCTTGTATAAGTGCTATTTTGGTGAATGGCTATGGAATCCTTACTTACTTTGCAAAGCTATAAATGTTGATATGTTTATTAGGTACTGAGCTTGTTGTCTTTTCAGTGCGGGTCAAAAAACTTTTTTCCAGGCCTTTTAGATTATTGTTTTTAACTTGGATTTGAACGGGTCAGGAAATTAATGCTTCTTTGTCATAGGGCACCAATTTTGTGGTTTTTAATTTGCAAAGACAAATGTCTTGTCCCTGTCTTCTTTGGAGCATTTCTCTCGAGTCTTAATGGTTGATAGCTGCTGCACAGGAACCTCTGCTTGTTCCTGTCTCTATGTTCATGCATTTCAGACGGTGTGTTTATACAAAATGGGATGTGAGGGGACTCCAACAGTGCTTTAGATGTACCGTATAGATGTGACTAACTACATTAACATTTCACCAAAACAGACAATATACTGCACCGTTTATGAATGTACTGTATATCCAGCCATAAATAAAGCACAATTTCTGTCAACCCCAAGGGAGCACAGTAGCTGCATACATTATCCCTCATGACTAGGCCACTGGAAATATGTGGGTCCCTAAGGCTTTTCTGTAGGCCTAAAAGGATGCTAATTTTGTAATGTTCAACTGGCAGTGAGTTCCAGAGTTTTGAGAAGCCACTTTTGATGGTGGCAGTGAAATGAAGAGCGCTGAAGAAGGGTGCATGGAGCTTTTTGGTGAGCTGCTATTTCACCCCTCCCAATCACACCCCTCCCAACCTGCTCTTCATTCTCCCCCAGTTTTAGGTCCACTTTCTCCTGCATTAAAAAATCCTAGCATATAAGAAATGGCCAGCAGAGAAAGGGTTAAGCACCCAGTTCTTACTACTTCTCTATTCCCCATGTTTCACCCCCAAAAAAACTTTTAACAAGTCTTGTATTGATGGCAGGGGATAACACACACGTAAGGAAGGAGACTGAGTATCTTCGTGGTTTGGGGTGAGCTTTATCCAAATTTGGACAGGCTCATTTGGTTTTGGGGAGAGGAAGTAACCTGCTTTGTTAGCAAGCCAAGCCCAGCTAAGCTAAGCATAATGAGCCCACCAATCACTAACCAAAGCCAGTGTTTTGCTTTAACCAAAAAGACCTGTGGTCTCCTTTGGCATGCATTTGGGTGCAATGTGTAGTTTAGGCTTAAGATGTGCTGGGCATCACTCAAGAGTCATCATAGGTGTGTTTGAAAGTAAACACTGAATGTGGTCAGGGAAACTTCCTTGTACATTTTCTGAGCCGCATGGCAATGCAGTGTTGAAAACCCTTAGTGGGAGACTGGGCATCCAAGAGGCAAGTTCCACTTTTGCTCAGTCATGTTGGGTGCACCCACTAAGAAAGGAAAGCAGCAAACATAAACCCAGAGGCCCTTTGGAGAGACTGACTTATTCGCTCTGATTGAGATGACCGAGCTGGAGCAATTTGATTCTTTACAAGTATGTTGAGTGTCACCTTTTATGCCTGCTTCTTTGTCTGCTTTATGAGGGATCCTGTCTGAGGTGTTCAGCGGCTACAAAGCGTACTGAGCTGTCTTGCCTGGTGTTGGATGAGGGCTTGGTGACGATTCTGGGTATTTGGGGTTGTGTCAAAACAGAATGTTTCTGAATATGAACAGTAATGAATACGTGGGTGTCTCTCCTTTAATTG
Source organism: Podarcis cretensis (assembly GCF_951804945.1). Taxonomy (NCBI): domain Eukaryota; kingdom Metazoa; phylum Chordata; class Lepidosauria; order Squamata; family Lacertidae; genus Podarcis; species Podarcis cretensis. Next base: position 31,773,778 of record NC_137185.1, on the reverse strand, counting down.
CCCTTGCATGCTTTACATTTGGAAAATGAAACACTGGACTCTGTCTTTTGTAATGTGTTTGCATATCAGTTGCCAGCCAAATCCTTCCAGTGAGAAGCCTCCAGGAGATGGGAGCAACAGGTCCCCAGTATTTATCCCTGGCACCTCTGAAGCAAGATGTTGGCAGGGATGAACTCTTGGAATGATGTAGGGGCAGCCAATATGGTACCCTCCAGATACTGTTGAACTCCCATTCCCATCAGCCCCAGCCACTTTAACCTGTGGCCGGGGATGATGGAGGCTCTGTACCCCAACAGCACCCAGAGGGCACACTCTGTGTGTAAATACATGCATTCACATATTAACCTAAGAAGAGATATGTAAACTTTATAACTTTATAAAATTGCTGAAATAGTTGCAGAAGAAAGCAAGTTACAAATTGAAATCAGAACTGGAACAAACAGTGCTTTTAAAAATATGACTTAAATGTACCGTAGCTTTCTTAAGTATTTGATTAGGGGTTGGATTTTTTTGGGAGAAGTTTTATTCTGAGTTCAGTCTACATGAATTTAAATGATCTTGCATTAACATCTGTTTTGATTTTCAATGAACATTTATGATTATGCATATTTAGAAAATAAAACACAATTCAGAAACGTTTTCACATATTCAAGATTCATTGAAATCAAAGGAGCTCAAGAGCTTTCTTTTTTTAAAAAAACAAACCTATGTAAACCTGTTATTTTTAATTCTGTGCCAGAGACAAGAAGAGTTTCCCCAACCTTAGAATAAATCATCATCAAACCTTTTATTGGCATCACATACAAACATCCAAAACAAATCAATACAGAATTACCACTTCCCCAGTGACACAAAACATTTGCTAAAAGAAAGGAGGCAGAGCAGTAGAACGAGTGCAGGCATCTCTTCAAGATTTTTACTGTCCCACACTGTGTACCCTATGCAGCCTTGTGTCTAGAGGGAGGTCAACACAAGGTAGAGACTGTCGCCTGGGTGAGATTTCTTATATGCTGGTTAAACTTCTGCCTCACATCAGATAAAGATCCTCTCCTCAGCAAAGTCTTGTCAGACCCCTTTCTTTCCCCAGGGCTACAACAGTTTAACAAGAAGGTACAGCAACTTGGGCTGTCAGTGGAACTTTTGCGATCAATGTCCCTACCATCTGCCAAGGCTATAATAAAAACTAGGTTGTGGGATATTGAATGCCAAGAACTAACAGTAGCAGCAGAGAAAGCAAGTTCCCCTCTTTATTTTCAACTTTCTTGGGCACATGAAACTAACCATAATTACCTTGAATTTCTGCTTAACCCTCAAGAAAGAAGGGCATTTTCGCTGGCCAGGTTAAATTCAAATCCATCAAACCTCCTTTGCGGAAGGTTCTCAGGCAGGGTGGAAGGAGAAAGAACTTGCCCATGTGAAGACCACCTGGTGGAAACCCTCACACATATGGCTCTCAGTTGTAAACCTTAGAATAAAAGACAAAAAGATGAAATCTCAGGAAACAATTGCTGGGATTAAGCTTGCATTTTTTGCCTGGTTTGGGTATAATTTTAACCAGTTTATTAAACTGTGTTTTTTATCATCTGAACATAGCCCATCAGCTTAACTATGGTTTGTTGTTGTCTTACAAACCCTGATTTGCTTTACTCATGGTTTGGTATTCTAAATAAAAGCAGCACTCTTATTTAACCATGGTTTGTTTGCCCCCCCCCCCATCCCACAAGACAAGAGAAGTTGAAACTAAACTTTGGAGAAAGAATCATCAGTTGTTTGATTGTCTGTGGGGCAAACCATGGCTTATTAAACAAACCATGGCTTAACATTTTGTGTGAGACAGGCCTTGGTTGGAAAAACAGCCTTTTGGGGGGCAACAACTTGTATAGCAACGTATACTCCCTTGAATATAGTACATTTTATATATTAAAGTATTTCTCTTGTAAACAGTGATATTTGAATAGTGAGCTGCTGCTGTCTGTTTCCTTGATTGTTCATGAAACTTCCCGTGTTGGGAGGGAAAATGCAGTCACAACATCTCACAGCTATTTCAGCTACATTCTGCAACGTGAGATTCTTAACATTCTTATCAGGAGAGTCTATGAAACTCTAGATATGGTGTCTGAATGCCGTGGGGATGAGGGCCAATAAACTGCTTAAATCCTGAAAATACAGGGACTTTTTCAGTGGGTGGTTCCCATATTCAGGAAAATGGCAAGTTACCTGTTCTGGATGGGGTTGCTCTCCCTCTGAAGGAACAGGTGTGTAGCTTTGTAGGTACTCCTGGATATATATTTGTCATTAGAAGCCCACAGATGTCCTCTGTGGCTCAGAGTACCTTTTACCAGCTTCGTCTGGTTTGCCAGCTACGGCCATTCCTGGGCAGGGATATCCTCACGACTATAGTCCACATGTTGGTAGCTTCAAGGCTGGATAACTGTAATGTGCTCCATGTTGGGCTGTCCTTAGGTCTGGTTTGGAAGCTCCAATGCTCCTATATGGAATGCGACGGCCATATAGAACATGTGATGCCATCGTTAACACAGCTGCAGTGGGCTGCCCATCTATTACTGAGCCAGGTTCAAGGTCCTTGTATTAATTACAAAGCCCTTAACAACTTAAGTCTAGGGTAGTTAAGGGATTGCCTGAAACTTAGATCTCACCTCGATCACTGAGATCATCCACAGAAGCATCGTTGGTTGTTCCCTGAGTTGGCGAGGCTCACTTGATAACAACAAGAAATGGGAGTCTTCATTGTCATTGGTCCAGTATTGTGGAATACAGTGGTGCCTCATGTTACATACCGCCCCCCTTACGAATGCTTCAGGTTACACGCTCCACTAACCCAGAAGTAGATGCCCCATGTTGCGAACTTTGCCCTGGGATGCGAGCGGAAGTCGCGCTCTGGCAGCACGGCAGCAGCGGGAGGCGCCATTAGCGAAAGTGCGCCTCATGTTACGAGTGGTTTCCGGTTACGAACGGACCTCCGGAAAGGATTAAGTTTGTAACCGGAGGTACCACTGTACTCTGCCAATGGAGACTCAGTGGGCACTTTCTGTTTCAATTCTTAAATGCCTGCTGGAAACTTTTCTATTCCACCAGGCCGATGCAGGCAACAAAAGAATTTATCTTTCTGCAATGGTTAGTTGAGGTCTGTTTTTAACTTTATGTGTATGGTTTTATGCATTTTGTGACAAACTGCTTTTATATTTTTAATCACGTAGCTGTGTGCGCGTATCTTTATTAATAAATAACTCAAATAAGCATGTCTTCTTTGTTTTCCAGGTGGCTGATAGCAGTTGCAATGAGAGCAAAAGCCACAAGACGATTCTTCATCTGCTGATAAAAATGATCAACAAGTCTCGTAAGTCCAAGTGTTGTGCCATTCTCCTTTCTTATGCTACACATATCTGGAAGCAAGTGTACTTGTGATCTGGACAAGTAAGGGTGGAGTATGTGATAGTGTAGTAGAAAATTATGTTTTAAAAAACGGTGGGTATAAGATTGGCTAAGGACTGTGGCTTGCTAGGAAACAAAAAAAACATTCCCTGGTCAGATGTGACACAAAGCCAAGAAAGGGTTCCTAGTCTGTTTATCCCACCTGTTTCAGGGGATGAGCAAAGTGGGAACTATCAGTAATCATATCAGTGTGTTGCTCTTTCCAGATAAACCATTCTAAATCTTAGCTTATCATTATATGAGAATGTGACTAATACAGTGACTTTTGCCTTCTGGGTTTCTGGGGTTTTTCCTGTTGTTATTCTATCTCTCACAGCTACAGTAAACCTACTAGTAAAATTATGGACTGGTCATTTCTTCGTCAGAGGGCAAATGGGCAAATTTAGCAGGGGATCAAATACTTTCCCCCCTCACTGTAAGTAACAGATGTCACCACCAAGGTTTACAGTCATAAGAAATACCCACCATGCGGGATTGGGAATGTTAAAGAAGAAGAAAAAAGTCAACCTTGACTTTAGCAAAAGTGATTGTGGGCAATGGGCTTTGGAAGCTTCTTTCACAAATGGATGCCCAGAAAATGATTTCTCGGCATTGGATAATGGTGTGGATTCAGCTGAAAATCACCCTGTCTGAGGTCATATGGAAAGGCTTGTTGTGGGTTGAAAGAAGGAGGTGCCTTTAGAAAATGAAGATACGGGTTCCAAAGATGGAAAGGATGCATTTGGAGGACAATGTCAAATGAGCGGTGCCAAGGGGGAAGGGTTCCCCAGTGTACTGTTATCCAAGGACCCATGAAAACCTATAGCCTCCCTGATGAGACTGCAATCTCAGCAAAGCAAATTATTCCACACACACCCAACACCTGTAACCTGGCCTCTGCCACCGCTTGAGATCCCATCCACACTAAACATGGCTTCCCCCAAAGAATTCTGGGAATTGCAGTTTAAGGGTGCTGGGAATTGTAGCTCTGTTGAAGGTAAATGACAGTTCCTGGGATTCTTTGGGGGGAAATCATCTGCTTTAAATGTATGGTGTGGGTGGGATCAGAAAGGTTTGTAAATGCTTTTAGGTTGTTTATTACAACTTTGTGCTCTTAGGCTTCTGTCTTCAAAATCCATTGATTTAGTCTGTATAGGATTGCTGTTTCACTATGCTTTGCCCTTGTACTCTTATTCAGGTCTTCACCTGAAAAACTGTTGAGGGAGAAGCAGGGTTGCAACCTCAGACCTTTGTGGATTGGGTCAAAGGTTTGATTCTCTTGTTTGTTCAGCTGAATGCACACTGAATTCTCTCTGCAAGGACATTGGGAATGTGGGCTAGAGCTGTACACCTGTACCCCGTTCATACATTATTATACCCACATGTTCTTCAAATGCCCCAGATACGACCCAAAATATGTCCCGCCTTCCTTTGTAGAAGATGGTGACATCTCCGTACTTGACCATCTTAGCCTTAGGACAGGTGGCTGGGACCATAGGTTCCCCTACCCCTGATGTACAGGTGTCTGCCTTCTTGTAAAATACCAGTTCCTAAGTTTGCAGGTTGGCATCGAAAGAGGCCCCAGAGAATCCAGGCTCAAGTTAAACCTCTCTCTCACTCTGCACTCTGGCATTCCACCATATGTGTTTTAGGTGTTGCGTGGCTACACATGACTGGCTCAGTGTTAACAGTATTCTGTCTTTTTTTTTGTTCAGGATGGAAGATACTTGGAGTATTGGCTATATTTTTGGTGATGGTGTGGTATACAAAATCCCGGGAGGAAAGGTACATGCAGCTGTGAGATGGTTTTTCTTTTTCTTTTAAATGGGGGCACATGGGGTGTTTTGGGTCGTTATCCCTGCCCTCTTGTTAAGGTCAGATATATTACCTGAATCGGGCCTTAGCTGATTAATAGCCATTGTTTAAGAAACATCAGCTAGTTCAAAATGGACCCTCAGGGCTTTTAACTGGGAACAATAAGAGAGAACATCTCTCACTTATTCATATGGGTGACAAGTCCATTCCTGAGCGCTGTTCGACTGCTTTCCTTGCAAGTAGTGGTGAGGAGTCCAGTTACTGCTAGACTTCCAACTCCTGCCATCCCAGTATAGCCAGCGGCCAGGGATAATGGGAGCTGGAATCCAACAGCATACGGAGGGCTACAAGTTCCTTGCCCCCGATTTAAAGCCTTGGATGGCTTGGGAGAAGTGTGTGTCAAAGCAGTGCCTTATCTTACATCTACCAAAGAAACCAAGTGGGCCCCCCCTTCCTATTTCCCACCAATGGTTTTGATACCACATTTGGGGACAAATAAGAGGAGTTGGTGGTGTTGATGTTTGGTAGTAAAGCAACATGGGGCTTTGATCCATGTAGAAAGCATGGTTGTTTTTCTTTCAAAATAAAAGTGGCCAGCTTAAAAATATTTTCTTTTAAAGTGTAAGTAATGTGGCATAAGGTTTGGCATTTTGAACCGAATAAACATGGATTCCCTCTTCCCCTTGGCCGTGAGCTTGCCATGTCTTGGGGCGCCACGTAATAAGCTATGCACTGTAAGCAATTAACAAAGACCAACCACAAAAAGTGGTTGTGCAGGTGACTGAGAGCTGATTCACCCCATTCCACCCTGTGGCAGCTGAAAGGTCATCATCCCTGACCATTGGCAATGCTGCCTGGGGCTGAGTTGGACCCAGAGATGGTAGATCCCCTCTCTCTGGTTTGCAACAGTAAAGAAGATTTAGCAGTAAAAACAAAGGCTATACAAAAACACACTTATCAATAAAACTTACGAGCCCTGCTCACTTCTGTCCTGCTTGCAGACATTTGAGGAAGGGTGCTTGCCTATGTAAGCACCTCTTCTCTAATGCTTAAGACACTTTTATCTCCCATTACTTTCCAAATGCTTGGAGCATCACTTTTCATGCTCTGTTAGTGCACAGGCTGGTCCACCACTCTTGGAAGTGTAATCCTGGGCAAGGAAGATGCCTTTTACTGAGGCTGTGTACACAGCACACATGTAAAGCACATTACCTCCCCCAAGAATCCTGGGAACTGTAGCTTACTCCTCCCAGACCTGCATTTCCTAGGCCCAGGATTTTTCAGGGCAAGTTATGCTTTCAGTGTATGGCGTGTATGAATTTTGAGGCCACCTATCTCAGTAATGTCTGCACATTTATGTTGACAGGCTGTGACTCTCCAGGGATTTAGGCAGGGGTCTTTCCCATCCCTCCCTAACTGGAAATGCTAGGAATTGAACCTGCAACTTCTGTATAAAGCACATGTTGACTTCTGCTGAGCTGCAGCCCCTTTCCAACAATGTGGGTCTTAGGAGAAGCTTGTCATTTCTGCACAGCCTCGCTGATCCATGCTGAGGACTTGTGCCCCACACATCAGCCAAAATGCTGCTCAGTGTGGCTTACATATAGTCAGTTAAGACGAAACAGTACTTGCCCAGAGGCTTACAATCTAAAAAAGCATGATACACAAGGAGAAAAGGAGGGAAAGGGAAGAGGAAAAAAGCAAACTCAGGCATTGGTTCTTAAATAGTAGTCCTTACAATGACTATCTGGCATAGAAACAGTTCTCAGTCAGGACATGCCTGATGGACTCAACCTTTGGCAAATCTGATGGAATGAGCCCTGCTTCTCATCTGTCCCATGGAGGCACACTGATGGAGTGGTGGTTTGTTTCACTTGTGGCTAGCAGGTGATGTTCCAAACCAAAACTCTTTCTTGCAAGTCCCTAGAGCGTGGGTAGATTATGGACCTGAAAAATTTCAGCAGTCCCCTGTGGGAGAAAAAATTTGGTGCACCTCCTCCTCTTGCCTTCTGTTCTGCTCAGATCACTATGTCATAGTTGCGATGCCCTGCGGCACCCCCTAGGCTCAGCGCCCAGGGCAGCAGAACCGGTCACAGTGCCCTAAATCTGCCCCTGCCCTAGAGGCTTGGATTGCACAAGCATCCACTCTTAAATTGTACATCACTGAGACAACTTGGGGGGGGGGGTAAGGAAACAACAGCAACAACACTTAACTCCCCCCACCCCATTTCCCTTTGTTGTTTGTCTTACAGTTTTTATTTCCCAGTACAAAAGATGACTTGTCCTCTGGGAGAGGCGGAGAAGAAAGCTGCACAGCTCATTGCAAAGTAAGTAACGGGACTAGTTGTATACTGTGTGAATGGGGTCTCTCAGATCTCATCTACCTGCTTCTCCTAAGCTTGGGGGGGGGGGTAGGAGGAATGGGGTGGGATGAGATAGAGTGAGTCTAACAGGAGAGGGAGGCTCTGAATATATAAAATGCCAGATTTGCATGATCTTCTCCTCTGCATTCATTGCAGTTACACACGGGAACATCCACTATTTTTACAGCTAAAGGATTACTTCTGGGTAAAGACCCCTTCACCCTACGAGCTGCCATATGGTACTAAAGGAAGCGGTAAGCAAACCAGCTGTCTTTTTTCTTCTAGCAAGCATCTTCTGTATTTGTCTCTGTATTCCATGCTTTCCCTCTCATTTTTCTTGTGGAAAGTTCACTCTGATTTAGTAGCCATCTGTTGGACTATTTTTCTAAGATCATATATATATCGTTCTTCACACAAAGGTAAGTCAGGTGTTTCCACTCTTTCTCCAAGGAGCTCTGAACATCTTAAGTTTCCAGGTGGTCTCCCATCGAGACAGCATATAGGGCCCATGCCGTGTGGCTTGTTTCACCGTAAAAGTACACCCAATAGCATATCTTATCTTTGCAGTGTGCTCAGTTACTGAAGGCGACTTTCACCAGATCACCTAGTTTGGGTTCCTTATCCACACAGCATACTTTCTAGCCCAGGGTGGTGCCCTCCCATTGTAGCTCCCATCATCCTTAACTATTGGCTATGCAGCCTGGGGCTGATGGGAGTTGTAGTTGAAGAACATATGGAAGTCACTACGATCCCTGCTGTAGCCACATGTTTGTTTGGCCAGTTGTGATTGCTAAGGGCCAATATCAGCAAAGTTGTGGTTTCCTTAGCCTCTTATTCACAGTATAAACTATAAGAAAGTGGCAACTACGGAGACACACAAGAGCCACAAGCAGTAAAATAGCAGAATTCATAGCTGTAGCCACTGATTCCCTCCTTCCTTATAGTTTATGGATGTTGTTGGGAACCTCACCAACAACATCCATAAACCATCAGTTTGTTATCAAGGAAAAATATAAAATTAGTACATAGTTAGAAAACAGTAATAAGGAGCTCTCTTTGTGGCTGTTGTGGAGGAAGAGAGGGGAGCGTGTGAACCTGAGACTCACCACATCTCAGTCTCGTTACACTAAACTTTGATTTAGCGTGGTGCTAAAACTGAGCCCGAGATAAGGCAAGACATCTGTGATAGGTCCAGCAGAATGTGTTCATCAGTCATACACTTTTTAATCTATAGTTCAGCAGATAAATAGGTTGGCTCATGAGAATTTCATCATATCAGGTAACCTTGGCATTATTTTGAAACAGTGGACTTCTTTCCAAGAGGCAAAAGTATAAATTGGCAGGTATCAACTGGACAGGTGTTCATCCTCCTTTTAATGGCTCTCTCATAACTGTTGCTGTTGGTTGAAAGTTAACTGACTTTAATAATACAAAGGACTGCATTCTACTTCTGTTGAGTGACTGGCTGTACCACTGCATTTGTTAACAATTGGCCGTCAGATTCTTTTTAATGCCTCTCATTTTCCCAAGGAGTTCAGCAAGGTGGAAGTTCCCAAAATAAGCACAGTTCAATGACTTTATGTACAAAGCTGGAACTCTTCCTTCCCCCTCCTTTCCTTGTTCCAGACAGAACCACTATTGTGTGCAAGGTGCAGTCAAAGGGTCTGTTGTTCCAAGATGTGTTGGGTTCTGCTTATGAACTGATAACATCTCGTCTGCATCAATCCATAGAGGGATCTGACTGTTGTCTTTCCTAATCCACTAGTACATGACCGGGAGAAAAACACACCTTGCACACACAATGCGAGTTGAGTTGTGTTGCCTCATGTCAGGGCCGAACAATTAAAAAAATTATTGGTAAAGTATAGTAGGCTGAGCCCTTTTAAAAAACTTAAAGTTTCTGCACACCCACAGCAGATGTTCAGGAGGAGTTAAAGGACTTCTTTCCTTGTTGGTGTGAACTAGGCCTGTGGTGCAGCAACCCAACCAAGAGCAGGACTCAGTCTGTACTCTGGGGAACGTTGACGTTCCTCCAATAAGGGCAAGCTGAAATTGAGCATTTATATAGTAGCAGCAGCAGCAGCAGGTGCAGCCTAATTGTTAGCACCACCTGTGCTGCAAGACGCTGCTCTGTTAAAGGGCCCAGTCTTCTCCTCTTATCTCTAACCGCAAAGGAGCCGGGAGCCTCAAATCTTTTGGGGTCTTCTGCAGCTGAGTCCTCCAAGTCACAGGATGGCAGCACTGCATCCTCAGGCCAGATGGTAGCATTAGTCCCGCAGGTCCATCTAAGAGCACTTTGGGGCCAGCCCTGCATAGCTTTCCTCTTCAGCTTCAGGGTCCTCTCCCTCATCCCCTGAAGATGAGAAATCCAACTCCAGGGTTGTGACATGAGTCTTGTCAAGACCCTGGTCAGCAGTGGACTTTGGAACATTCAAGATACATCTAGATTTATGAAATTTTAGTAGAGAGCCTGCTGTGGAAACACACTTGTTGCACTGTGCATGCTGCTTTCTCTCCCACATTGAGTTCAGCAGGCACCATTTTATTTACTCCCCCCCCCCCCGAATTTGTATGGTGCCTTTCAGGGTTAAAGCTTTCCCAAGGCTAATCTTCATATTTGTGGCTGTGCTGAGTGGCTCTTCCCCCTTCCTTGCCAGAGTAATTTTTCTACATCAAAAAAATTACTCCTTTTTTAATAGGGTGGGAGACTGTACTTATGGTACTTAAGAATGTAAAAAGAAAAGAAAAAAGGATGGTCTGCTTGAAGCATGATGGGTTTGTCACAGTGATTTAACTTTTGATTCGATGTTCACTCTGTCTGTCAAATGCAGTTAAAAACTTTCCTCGTTTGGGTGTTGTCAATATTCTTTGCAAGAGGGAGGGCTGGGTCACCCCAAGACATTTTGCTGCCTGAGGTGGATAAGATGAGGTGAGCAAAATAAGTAAGCTGCTTCCCTGCAGTTAGGTGTCAAACTACCAAATATTTTTTTGAGAAAATCATTTGGAAGCAAACGTTTAAAAAACAAGGTTGTTGGGGTTTTTTAAAAATCTTGTCTGTCCACACAGAGCTTTCCAAGGCAGTTAACAAGAACAAAGAACAAATATAATACAGCAAAATAAAGATTGCAAAGATTACAATATAAACTAAACACTATATGGCATAAAAAACCAAACAATCAAGCTATAAAGCAGCAAAACAACGAGAAACCAAAACCCACAAACCAATAAAGTTGTAAAAGCAGAAGTCAATATAATATATGAGCCCACAAATGCATTCTCCAGGTTGCAAGTGGTGACTGTAGATGGTATTCAACTAAGTTTTATTCAGAGTAGACTGACTAAAACTAATGAATATAACCAAGTTAGGCCAATTCATTTCAGTGGGTCTACCCCAAATAAAACTCGGTTGAATACCATGCTGTATCTTTCCATCTGGTGACAACTTGCTCCAGTGCTGAGTGGTATACAGAAGAAGGGTTGTCCAGTCCTAATGCCAGTTGGATGCACTTGGATGCTGTGAGAGCTCTGATAAGTTCATGCCCTTCTCCTGTGTCTGGAACACAGGAGAAAAGTGGGACCTTCAAAACCAGAGAGTCCTCTCTTCTGAGTTCCTCTGGAGTTAGCATGGCATCAGGCAAGAGGCAGGTTATATAGTAATGCTGTCTGCACCATTTTGCTCTTCTTGGCTCTCCATGTAAGTTGTAAGAATTGCTTTGCTACGTCAGAACAAGATTCCATCTAGTCCATCATTCTGTTTCCAGCAGTTTCGTCCTTTGGGCTGATCCATCGGGGCAGCTCTTAAATTCTTAATGTCTGAACCGAGGCAGCATGGACTAAGCCGGTTAACTGCCTACATTTGTTCCTTTGCAGAGGAAATTCTCTTGCGAGTTCTGGCGATCACAAGTTATGCTCTGCCTGAAAGCTTACAAAGGTAATGCCACTTCATTCAGAAAACGGGTGGGTTCAGTTATTTGGGCTCTTCTCTCCCATTTATGGAATTGGTAGCTGCAGAGCGTGGAGTATCTCTTTTCTCCACCATCGTTACTCAGGGCAAGTTCAAACATGTGTGTTACAGAATGAAAATTTTACAGGAAATATGTGTATCCGTGTGTTTTGGAAAGTTGATTGTTTGTTGTATATATCAACACCTCTTAAGATACCGTAACCAGATTTTGCATGACGGGTCCTGAGATCAAGGAGCAGGTTTTCGTCTACGTTGGCATACAGTTAGACACCATTTTGAATCAAGATGGCAGACAGAGCTTTACAAAACTGTTGGTGTTAACCACTGATTTCAAAACCGCACCGATATTTTGGTTTCTTAGAGTTCCCAAGCAATGCTGGGAACGAGAATTTCTCTCTGTCTGTAAAGTCACAAAGAGGTCAATTCAGCGGTAAAAGAATTCAGAGAACCCAGAGTCCTGACCCTGCAATCAAAGTCAATGGTCAGGGGAGGATACTCTGAAACTTGCCATTTTTACAGAGATGTGATGGCATGAGCATGAGTGGAGCTTGTGGTTTGTGTGGGAGGTCCCTCTTTCAGTCCACAGCATCTCCAGTAAAAAACAACAACAAAAAACTCTTAAGGTGACAGTGCTTTTGAGAGCACCCACTGTTTGGAAGGTTTCATTCCCCTTGGAACAATTTTTTCCCACTTCAGCCTGTGCTGCAGGTATAGTTTTTAAACTTAAATCCTGCAAAACCTGATTACCAGAGGTGAAACTGGGTGTGAGTGTGCACTGTACAGTTACATCAACACCGCTATGCATCTAAAGCAGGGGCCGTCAAAGTTTTTGTGGCTTGGGCCGGTTCACAGTCCCACAGACGCCACGGTGGGCTGGAGTGTGTATGCGCACACGCATGCGCAGACGCATTTCCTGCACTCCTTCTGGCGTGGAGGAGGTGTGCGCAGCTTCCCATTGGCTGCAGGAGCTTACTGCAGCCAATCGAAAGCTGGCCAGAGTCATGGAAGGCAGTCCCCACTCTGCTCCCTGCCGATTTAGCACGGCACACGGGAGCTGACCGAGCAGGCGGCGGGAGTCCATGGGCTGGTTAAACGACCCCCATGGGCTGCTTGTGGCCCATGGGCCTTATGTTGCCGACCCCTGATCTAAAGCATATTTACAGCATATATAAAGCACATGGCTTCCCTCAAAGAATCCTGGGAGCAGTAGTTTGTTATGGGTGCTGGAATTTGCAGCTGTGTGAGAGGTAAACTCAGAGTTCTTTGTGGGAAACCATGTTTGTTAAGTGTGCCTTAGATGTCCGGTATAGAATGTGACCTAAAAGTGGCAATCCCTCTTTCAAATCTTAACGTGGGGAACCCAGAAAGTTGCTTTAATCCATGTCAGATTATTAGTCTATCTAGCTCATTTACAGGCAGTGTGACTCTCCAGTATTTCAGAGTGCCAATCTTGATCACGTCTCTGACGTGCGGTTCCGTCCCTTGCTTTGGGACATGAAATCGTGGCCATGAGTCTGAGCCAGAAGTCTGACGTATGCCTGGAAATGAAGTCAGTGCTCTGGAAGTCAGTCTGGGTATTTAAAGTGAAAAGAAAGAAATCCGTAGGAGAGTAAAGGAAGTGTTGGTTTTGGCAGAGGTGTGAGAAGCTGAACTGCCAATCAGCCAAAGCTAGGATGACATAGCTAATGTAGGTGTGTGCAAATTTGTGGCTTAATCTACCAAGCCGCTGGATTAGCATGTGGGTAAACCAGGTAGGTCTGTGCCTTAAATCCCCATTCAAGATAGAAATTAATTGTATTGGCCTAGCACCTGGCTTCCCATCTACAAAATAGTATTGAAGTTGCATATAATAACTGGATAAAAGCACCATATACCATATTTTTCGCCCTATAGGACGCACCGTCCCATAAGGCGCACCTAGTTTTTTTGGGGGGAAATAAAGGGGAAAAAATTATTTTCCCCCCAGGTGCTCCCCCCCCCCCGAGCTTCCCCCAGCCCCCAGAACAGGCAACTCTCTGCAAGCCTTGCGGAGAGCTGCGCGAAGCCTGGGCACGCTGAGCTCAGCGCGACCAGCCTTCAGCATGCAGGCAACTCTCCGCAAGGCGTGGGAGCCCAGCACAGGGCTCCCATGCCTTGCGGAGAGCTGCGCAAAGCCTGGAGAGCGAGAGGGGTCGGTGCGTACCGACCCCTCTCGCTCTCCAGGCTTCAGCGAAAGCCTGCATTTGCCCCATAGGACGCACACACATTTCCCCTTCATTTTTGGAGGGGAAAAAGTGCGTCCTATGGGGCGAAAAATACGGTAAATCTCTGCCAGCAACCATTAGGGAATGTTCACTAAAAATTGTGCATGGTGTATAACACTGATGTGCCTATCGTCTATAAAGCCCAGTAGTTTCCCATTCTGTTGCAGAGGATGCCAAATTATGGGTACTTACCACCATTTGTGGTGGGAATGTCCACACATTAACCTCTGGTGTAATATAGTCCGGCAAACAGCCATAATGGAAAAATTAAAGGTGGCAAGGGGAGAGAGAAAAACAAGATGATTTATACACTTGATGGTATACTTTTATTAAATATACAAATGAAGCAACACAGAGACAAGAAATGCCTACAACATATATTGCGATACTATTCTGTGTTTTCCAAGTTAATTTACTGAAGTTGGCTTACTGCAACCAGCTCATTATGATGTACTGTAAAATGACGTGTTGTATTGTACCCTCTTAGTGACCCATTTTTTCCCCCAGTGGTATCATGTTTTATTATGCTTGTACGATGTTATAACATAAATTTTAAAAATAACAACAGAACATGCAAAAACATGGCTGTGTTATCAAAAAGCAGGTATTAAAGACACTATGGAAATATTTGAAATGGGTAACTTAACAACACTTAAAACAGGCTTCTTCCCATGATCCCTAGCTAGCAGGACCAGTGGTCAGGGATGATGGGAATTGTAGTCCAAAAACAGCTGGGGGGCAGAGTTTGAGGAAGCCTGACTTAGAAGGTATTTATAGAAATATAGCCCAATGATGACAGCTAATTAAAGGGAGAGTGCTGTTGCACCCATGCCTTGCTTGCAGGCTTCCAGTGGGCATCTGGTTGGTTTCTGTGAGAATAAGGTGCTGGATTAGATGGGCTTTTGGCCCAACCTAGCAAGGCTTCTCTTATGTTCTTAAATTCATAAGAGATTATTTAAATCGGGATGTTAATGGAAAAATGCAAACAAATTTAAGCAAATCAGTACTGTAAAAGACTGAGACAGAAGAATACTTTGTGTAAAAATATAGTTTCTTACAAATGGTTAGTATACTCTGCCATTGTGCTCTGCCCCCCCCCTTTAGCGTACAACTGGTCTACCCCTGCAAATCCCACCCTACTGGCACTTCATATATTGCCAGGTGGAGTGTTTAAAATAGCGTGTGTCCCCGCTTTCCAGTAAGTGGCCATAGCATTTAGGGAAGAGCTGTAGCTTGGAAGAACCTCTGTTTTGCATGTGGACATCCCCGGCATTTCCAGGTAGAGCTAGGACAGACTCCCTTCCCGAAGCCCTGAATAGCTGCTGCCAGTCAGTGTAGACAATACTGAGCTACGTGGACCAAGGCAGCATCCTATGTTCTCCTCTGATTAGCCAGAGACGTTTCTTCCCTGTCTAGGAGTGTATAATGGAGTCTTCCTTTTCTCTTTCGCAGTTTGAAGTGCCGGAGATGTGCAGTAGTAGGAAATGGACACCGGCTCAGAAACAGCTCTATGGGAGAAGCTATTAACAAATATGATGTTGTGATCAGGTACTTAGATGCATCAGGGTCTGTGATCTTTCACAGCAGTGCAGCCAGTTTCTTTGAATCCTGTTTTGCCATGTGGAACTGAATGGGGCTGTTTGTAACAGCGGCATCCTCCCAGTGGATCCTTCCCCTCTGCAAGTTGTACTTACCTCATCTACTGACACCACCACTTTCCACTTTCCCGCCTTGCTACCCCCATCAGCGGCAGCAAATAATGTGAAGGAGTGATTTTAGGGGTCCCCGCTTCGCCGTAGCGGTCAGACCCGAACTCGTGGAGCAGCCCTTTCTCCGGAGATCAGAGAAAGAGCCGCCATTAGCGCTGGCGCCAACCAGAAGTCCCCACATACACACCCTACTGTATTACAGAGCAGGAAGAACATGACTAAGTGATGTTGTTTTTACTGGCAGCCCAGTGCTTTCCGTAACATATACGTTTTCTTGGGAAGAGACCCATAAATGTCCTCTGGGTTTGGTTGTGCATTATGGTTTCCCTCTGAATTGATGGATCAGCAGATAAAGTAAACGCTGAGTTGCACTCTAGCTGAGACGTGTTCTTGGACTCCAGCTCCCTTCCTCCTTGAGCTTTGGCCACCCTCACTGGAGCTGATAGGTGTAGTTCAACAACATTTGGAGGATACTCCTCTTGGCTGCTTCTGCTCTAGCTTGTTCCAAGTAAAAGCAGTGGCTAGGCATAAGAGAAGAGGGTAACTGCAGCCACCCTGTAGTATATAACATGGACATGTGGCAGATACCCATTGGTCAACCTCCTGTGCTTGGGTTCGTTCTCATACAACGACGAAATGCCTGCCTATGTTCTGCCAATGGTGCAAACTTCCCTTCCTCCTCTCTGCCCCACTGCAGATTGAACAATGCACCAGTTTATGGTTATGAGAGTGACGTGGGCTCCAAGACCACTATGCGGCTCTTCTACCCAGAGTCAGCACATTTCAACCCCCAAAGAGAAAACAATCCAGACACATTGCTCGTGCTGGTGCCATTCAAACCCATGGATTTCCAGTGGATGGAAACAATATTGCATGACAAGAAAAGGGTAAGTTATTGGGAGATGAAGACTAGTGCATCTCCTGGTCCCCTTCCTCTGATCCAGAAGCCCCAGGGATACAGAAAGCTGCCTTATATTGAGCCAGGCCATTGGTCCATCTAGTTCTCAGCATTTTCTGGACTGAGTGGCAGCAGTTCTTTAGGGTTTCATGCAGAAGCTTTTCCCAACCCCAGATGGGGACACCAGGGATTGAACCTAGGACCTTCTACAAGTGAGACAGATGCTCTACCACTGAGTTTCATTCCTCCCCCTGAGCATGTTCTTCAGAAGCATGGCAATTTGTTTTGTTTGTCCATGCAACCCTGCAGGCAGTGTATTGGACTCAGCTCTGGAAGACCTGCTTTTGCCATGGTCTTCTATGGTAGACATGGACAAATGCTAAATTCTCAGCTTATAAAAATGGGAATAGCAACCTATCTTCTAGAGTGGTGGTGTGGGTGAAAATGAGAACCAAGGCAATTGAAGTAGGCATGGAAGAGCATTCTGGTCTTGCTCAGAGATATTGTCATCTCCAGGCGGCCTAAAGATACAGAGAGAGCGTCCCATCTGAAGCACAGAGATCAGATCCTAGGGTATAACACCAGAAAGCCACCAATGGCAAATGACTTTCACTGCCCCACTTTTTCCTCCTGCTTAAACCCAGCTCAGCTCTCTTGCTTTGATTCTGCTCTTGAGAGCAAAGAGCACCTGGCTAACCTA
The DNA here is from genome assembly GCF_951804945.1 of Podarcis cretensis. NCBI lineage: Eukaryota > Metazoa > Chordata > Lepidosauria > Squamata > Lacertidae > Podarcis > Podarcis cretensis. The sequence continues at coordinate 31,756,654 of NC_137185.1, read as the reverse complement.
TCTTAATCCTCTTTTCCAGGTTCGGAAGGGCTTTTGGAAACAGCCTCCCTTAATTTGGGATGCGAATCCTGAGCAAGTGCGAATCCTGAACCCGTATTTTATGGAAATAACTGCTGCCAAATTGCTTAAGCTTCCAATGAAGCAGCTGAAGAAGTTAAAACAGGTAAGAGTGGTAAGCATGGGAGGGAGGGAGGGAGGGAGGGAGGGAGGGAGGGACAAGTTATAGGAGTTGAGGTTTATTCCTAAAAGGAGCAAAGCACTCTTTCTCTTGAAATTCTCAAGATGAGATTGTGCTTGATTGTCTCCAAGCTGTGATCTCTCCTGTAATGTGGCACCTGGATATATTGGGACCCAAATACACATGATGTGGCTGATCTGTGAGTGGATCTCCAGGCATCTGTCTTTAAAGCTTAAAATCAGTGGTGAGAGTTGAGTGTAAGTGGCCTCAGAACAGTGGTGCCAGGTGTGTGTCTCTGTGTTAACCTTCCCCCCGTGTTATATTTCCTTTAACATATTTTCCCCTGCCCCAAATCTGTTAGACCAGTGGGACAAGGGCAGGGGGGAAATGATACAATATGGATGCCTGCATCTCTTTCCCCTGCCCTCTAGCAGGATTTTGATTTTGATTGGGGAAAATAGCACAGGAGGCAAAGTGTTAATTGTGGCTCTTTCCCAGTGCTGGTGTCCTGAGACATTTCACTTCTCAACTTGTATCTGCCACTTATTTTAAGCATTTAAACACACATACTCTCTCTGTGTGTGTCTAAACACACTGTCTGTGTCTGTCTGTCTTCTGTCTGTGTGTCTGTCTGTGTTTGTCTGTCTGTCTGCCTGCCTGCCTCTCTCTCTCTCTCTCTCTCTCTCTGTGTGTGTGTGTGTGTGTCTGTCTGTCTGTCCTCCCCCTACCTCTCTAAACACAGATCATCTGTATCCCATGCTCCTAGGAGCATCCTTTAGCCTGGAAAGTAGAAGATATGAATGTTGTCCATGCAGGGCAGAAAGCTAATTTTTGAATCAGAAGTATGTTCAATTAACTGACATTTCAGGTGCAGATGTATTTATTTTTTTAGTCACAGTTTAAATGTCACTTGGGTGGGGAAACCACCTCAGCTCAGCCTGCACTGCTTTTCCAAATCAGGGTGAGGCGACTTGTAAGATCTTTCACCCTAGTTCTCACTGAGGTGGTAAAGTCTATGCCTGTGCCTTATCCCCTCAGGCTGCAGGTGGGGGCTTGCATGACGAAATGCTTCTTTGTGCTAAATTTATTTAAATACATCCCTGCACATAGAAGATGAGTGTGTTAAAGGCTAGGAGAGAACCCTTCCCCCCAGATGTATTAGTTGTCCCTCAAATGAGCTGTGTTTGTGTGGAGGAGCATTTACTCATGGGAGTCCCAGCCTGTAGTCTGAAGTGGTACAGCCCAGGAAGATGTTTACCACTTCAAAGACACCTGGGCCTTAGTTCATGTCATCTCAGGACACACTGCTTTTTACAAAACAAAATAAAAAAATTCCTTCCAGTAGCACCTTAAAGACCAACTAAGTTAGTTCTTGGTATGAGCTTTCGTGTGCATGCACACTTCTTCAGATACACGTGCATGCACACGAAAGCTCATACCAAGAACTCACTTAGTTGGTCTTTAAGGTGCTACTGGAAGAATTTTTTTTATTTTGTTTTGACTATGGCAGAGCAACACGGCTACCTATCTGTAACTGCTTTTTACATTCAGTGTTGTTTGCTATCCTGTTGGCAACTTGTAGATCGGACAGGCTGTACATCTGCCAGTGTTTGCAAAGGTGGGATATTCTTCGTTTTATTGTTTTAAGAAAGTCTGCAGTCTAGGGATGGGGAAAGCCTCTGGAATGAATAGGAACTCCCTCCTCGATACCAATTACAGGCAAAAGGTGTGTGCGTGTGAAAATGTATAGATTAAGAGCATAAGGAGAGCTTGCTGGATCAGGCCAGTGGCCCATATAGTCCAGCATCCTGTTCTTACAGTGGGCTGAACAGTTGCCTGTGAGAAACCAGCAAGCAGGATTCAAGCACAAGCGCACTCTCGCCTCCTGTGGTTTCTAGCAACTGATATTCAGAAGTATTGCTTCCTCCCTGCTATGGAGGCAGAGCATAGTCAAAGCAGCCCTGTAAAGCAGGTTAGGGGTCAGAGGCAGGGACCGGCAAAGGTCACCCAGTAAACTTTGTGGTTGGGAGGGGATTTGAACCTGGGTGTCCCCCCTGATCAGGGTCAAGCCTTCTGGCCCAGCCTTCCTCAATCTGGTGCCCTCCAGATGTTTTGGGCTGTAACTCCCATCAGTCGAAGGCTGCTCCAATCACTAAACCATCCTGGCTTCTCAAGGCAAGTTTTGTGCCAAGAGAAAGTCAACCCAGCATCATGTTCCTCTGTCTTCCTCTAGAAACCAACCACAGGATTAGTGGCTATCACCTTAGCATTGCACTTCTGTGACATAGTTCATATTGCGGGCTTTGGATACCCTGACTCCAAGAAGCAGACCATTCACTACTACGAGCAAGTCACATTGAAGTCGATGACTGTGAGTAACCATTGCCTCTCTTGTCAGATGAATATAATATAAGAAGCTGCTTGTATAGGGAAGGTCCAGACAATCGTCCACCGACTTAATAAATTGAGATGTGAACAAGACTTTAGCCACTTTGTACGAGCCAACGAACAAATCAGAAAGTCTGCAGTTAACTGTAGTTTCACATTTTGTCTGGACTAGGAAATTATAGCCTCAGAACAAGCCAGGATGTCAAACCAGGTTTGAACCTAGTTTAATATTCTGGCTTGTAAAAAAACAACAACGATTAACCATTCACAGATGGAAGAAAAGAAAGAAAGAAAGAAAGAAAGAAAGAAAGAAAGAAAGAAAGAAACTTGTTCATTAAAAAAACCCAACATTGTGACTAACCAGTTTTCTTAGGGCATTAACCTTTCATGGACTAGGTTTAATCAGATTTATGAGTGGCATGTCCTATGTATATATACAGATGAGCGTAAATTAGGGGCAGGGAATATGTGGTCCTCCAGATGTTGTTGGACTCCATCAGCTCCAGCCACTATGGCCAGTAAATGATGGCCATGGGAGTTGTAGTCTGACAGTGCCTGGAGGGCCACAGGTTGCCCATCCCTGGTGCAAAAGAAAAACAGGTTGGAAGTAAATAGCAAGTATGCAAGATGACCCTTCACAGCAGGAGTAGCGAACCCTTTTTCAACCTGAGGCTAAACTAATGATTAGCCACATGCCACCAGCAGGTGTGGTTATTCTGTACTTCTGTGTGAGGGCATGCATGCATGCACACTCACTGCACATCCAGAGAACACATACAGCACACAAACCACATGTACAAGGACATAGCATTGGAGTGTGATGTGGGTGTGAAATGTTTGCCTTTTACACTTCGCAGACAGATTTTATCTCCCCATCTCTGCTGATCACCACGGTGCTGAGATGGAATAGTTTTTTTATGCTGTTTAACAGATTGCTCTTTAAAGAGCAGGCAGAGTGCTTTATCTCCTGATCTCAGTGCTGACCACCAGGAAGCAAGGGTTGGCAGTCTCCATCCTCTTGGCTTGGCAGACTGGCTCCATCCATCATGGCATACATTTGAGCTCCAATTCCGAGTTGTCACAGATTGTACTTTTTTTTGCATATCACTGACGTTTCACTCCAACCTATAATTCCTCTCCCCTCCCCCCGCCTCCCTTTACACCTAGGCTAGGAGTATCGTTCTCAGTTACCAGGTTTGCACCGCATGATAAGCCAGCTATGGCTTAGTGAGAACATGCGGGCTTCCAGAAAGATGATTGGACAACTTGAAAAGAGGTTTAGAGATAAGACTGGGAGAGAAGTGAGAGGTGGTGGCATGCCTCCGAATACCAGTTGCAGGGGAACATGTGTGTGGAAGCATGCTTCTGGGCTTCCTTTAGGCATGTGGTTGGTCACTGTGAGAACAGAATGCTGGACTGGATGGGTCCCTCTTGGTCTGATCCCAGCAGCCGGGTTCTTGTTTTCATTCTGCTTGCTCCTCTCCCGAGATGGCAAAGCAGCCCTAGGCAGGGAGTGGCAGATGGGTGAAGAGCAGAGATTAAAACCCGCTTTGTGCACGTTTGTGGCAGTGTGGTTTCCATTGCCTCTTAAGGATGTAAGAAGAGGCCAGCTGGATAAAACCAAAGTTCCAGTCTGGTTCAGCCTCTTATTTCCTACCACAGCTAACCAGATGCCTCTGGGACACCCACAGGCAAGGCAGCGGCAGAAGCCCTCTGAGGCTGTCCATATGCCATTCTGAGTTGAGTCTGTATAATTAGTACCACTATCTTGGTTCTTCCTCTCGACTCTCATGCAAGCATAGCTGCATCCTGCATTGTAGGTCCCATATTAAGCAGGTGGTTGGACTGGATGAGCTCAAGGGTACTTCTCAGTTGTTTAATTTGTCTTAGAATACAAACTTTCTCCTTCGGGGACTCTTGAAAAGCTGAAAACCAACGAACTGCATGGTAGGGCTGGGCGATAACCTGTTTTCAATATCACAATATATCACCAGCTAAACATCGCAATATATCAATATGCCATGATATCTGAAATAAGGAAGGAACTAAGCAGAGGCAAATAGGACAGTGTCCTGACAACTGCTACCACTTAAGGGTCTAAAACTGATAAATGATGATATTATCAATCATCTCACTTGCAGCAGCAGGCAAGCCAAAATGCATCCAAATGAGACTTTTGGTTTTGGGCTTGGCTACCAAATGGTGGTATTCAGAACAATCCAAAGTGTGGGGATGAGTCATAGTGAATACAAATAATCTGGAACTACCAGACTGCCGGCAGGCCTTTTGGCAGCAGCAGCTTGGTTGTGGCATGAACAGTGGTGGCCTGCAAGGCCCTGTGGCGGTGATAAGAGTGACGGAAGTAGCAGCAGCTGCCTCTGTATAGTTCCATCCTTATTTCAGACATTGTGGTAGATTGCAATATTTAGCTTGTGAGTTGTGATATTGATAAGCAGGTATCGCCTAGCCCTTACACACATTGTGATTTGGGATGTATTGCTAGCTCAAATATTATGAAACAATTATCACGATGTGGACTTCAAACCAGTTTTGGATGATATATCAATATATCGCCCAGCCCTACTGCATGGTCTAATATGTTTCTCATTGCCTTCTCTTACAGGGTTCAGAACACAATATCTCACATGAGGCATTAGCAATAAAAAAGATGCTTGAACTGGGTGTCATCAAGAACCTCACCTACTTTTGATGGAAAATGGACTGCCGTTTTGAGGGGTTTTTTCTGAGCCAGCTGCTGGTCCAACACAGCTGCCCATGGCTAGCTGTCCCTTGCCCCCCTCCCCCAAGATTGACTGGTGTGGAGACCCTGCAGCTTCACTCGAAACACTGGGGTGGAAGTGTGTGACCCCTAGATGTATTGGCAGCAAGGGATGGAGATGGTCTGGAAAGTGGTTGGTTGATGGCAGCAGCAGCTGGAAGCAGGGTGGATGCTGCCTTCTACAGAGTCCTCTTTGCACAGACTGTTGCAGGATTTTCTCTGCATCAAGTTGAGACTTTTAGAAACAGAAGTTCCCGAAATCTTCACTCGTGGCAGAGAAGAGCCTTTGGGAGGCCAATGACTGAGCTGCCTGTGGGCCTCAAGGGTGGCACAAGTGACATTCCCATGGGGGGGGGGGAATTATCACCCCTGTGGCACCTTGAGATCTTAATCACTTTTGCCTTCTGACTCTGGGAAGTGTAGTGGCAGCTGCTGTTTCTGTTGAAACGATGTTAGGTGTCACCGGACAGAGCAGGGGGGCAATTGAATGAAGGATTATTAGCTGCCTGCCATATTTAATGTTTCTGTTTGAATGAGACAAAAGTGTACCGGTTCAAGTCCTCCGTGCAGTGAAGGAGTTTGGAATACCCAGGAGAAAGCTGTTAGGGATGGTGGGAGTTGATAATGTTGATTTCTCTCTCTCATCCAGTTCTTATTTTTTGGAGTCTGCGACATAAGGGGAGGATACCCTACAGTATTTGATAAGTGTTTTTTTTTTTACTTAAAGGTGCCGAGCTGAACATGGGTGTTTCTGGGCACTTCGTTGGAAGTAAATCCTCCTTCTGTGAAGGGTGTGTGTGTGTGTTTGTGTGTGTGAGAGAGAGAATGAGAGTATGTCCGTCCAGTATACGAAGTCTGTTCTTAAATATAAGCTGTAGGCTTTTCCCCCCTCTAGCATTTGGGAGTTACTTCCCATCAGACATAAGACTCCAATACAAAGGAAATGGCATAACCAAAGCTGAATGTTGAAGGAAAGGAGGAGAGGGGAAGGGGGGAGATAGTTGGGAATTGTGTATCCGTTTTGTGGGGGGGGGGGAGGAAAAAATGTTTTATTATTCCTTGCTCACAAAACCTAAATTCTGCACTACGCCTTTGTCTTTTCTAGTAGCAGGATGAGTGTTCTGGTCATTTAGGACGAAGGCTCTTCTCATGCGCCTAAGAATGGGGCAAATTTTGAAGTAAGCTGCCAGTTTAAGTAGGCAGAGAATTAGGGGGAATGGTCCAGACATTTCAGAAATGGGCCTCGGGTCAAATGTTCTAGTCTTGCCTGACAAGTGCTTGGAAGAGACTCTCCTCCAAATATTGTTTGGGGCTAGTTGTGCAAGAATCAATACTTTAACCCCCCCTTCTTTTAATTTCAGCTTTGAGATCAAAGTATATCTCTTAAATTTGCTTACTGTTGGTTAAAGGGTCTGAATTAATTGCTGCACAGTTTGGAACCATGTATTTCATCCATGAGGGGAAGAAGACAAAGGGAGGAAGGTGACAATATAATTTCCCTGTCCACCACCTGCCACACCTTGTGTGCACAACCACCGTGCCTTAGCTGTGATTGCAAGTGCCCAACTTGGAAGGGCCTGCTGGGAATGTAACCTCCTTATGGCTTAGGCCATCACACCTATTGCCAAGAAGGCAACTGACTGAATTGAGTTGCTCATGTTATGTCCCTTTGAGAATGCACATAGAGCTTCAACTTGGGAACTGGTTTGTTGCAGAAATCCAGACTGATCCCCGGAAGAAAAAGAGTTCTTAAATGTTGTTATTTCAAAGGAGTTTGAATCCTACAGAGAATGTTGGAAGTATCTTTCCTGGTTAAGCAATTACTGCAGTTCAGTGTTAAGTAATTTAATAAATTAAATTTAAAAATACCCTTTGCAAATCATGCATCTTTTGTAGAATAAGCTTGATATTTATTACCAATGAAGTTTTCCTTGCGGTTTAGGACAATCAAGAGCAATTTCATGCAATGTGGTGGTGATTTGGGACCATCTCTTAGAGGTGGAAGAGGATTTTTCACCTGCAGCTGGTTTCTAGCCCCATAAAGGGTGACAACTATGATGGATTGATCCATGTCATATCCATACAAAGCAGGAATGAAATTATGGAACAAAGCACAATTCATTGCATTGTTGGAACTATCAATACAGTCATACCTCGGAATGTTCGACTTCCAAAACGTTCGGAAACCAAAGTGTGGCTTCCGATTGGCTGCAGGAAGCTCCTGCAGCCAATTGGAAGCCCTGGAGGACGTTCAGGTTCCAAAGAACGGTCGCAAACCAGAACACTAACTTTGGGTTTGCGGCATTCAGCAGCCAAAACTTCTGAGTACCAAGGCATTCAGGATCCAAGGTACGGCTGTATTGTTAGGTTTTTTTAAAAACTGCAAGTTGCCTTGAGGGTCCTTTTTGGTCTGAAAGGCAGCTCCTAAATTCTTTTAGAAATAGATTCCCTGGGGATTGAGGGGAATTAGTACTCTTTGCTAGAGTGGCAAGTGTGGACAGACTTCAACCTGTGGCAAGAGTGCCACCACATGGGAACCAAAGGATCAGCTGAAAGAATGACTTCTCTGTTGCAAGGCTCAGCTGCATACACCATGGGATATGGCTTATGACTGGATGTCTTAGGATTTCACTCTTGAGGGCTCATAAGTTGGAACGGTCTTACGGGCCTATTGGAATTGTCAGCATTGCAGTCTCCCTGGCTATTACATCTTGAAAGTTTTAAGTGCTTTGCTATTTATTTAAGTTATATTCTACTCTTTCTCTTGAAGGAGCCTGGGGTGGCCAGCTCACACTTTTCTCTGTAATCATGATGTGCACTGATTGGTTTTCATCACAAAAAAGCCATAGGTTCTGAAGGGGAGACACATTTCTCTATACACTTGTAAAGATGAGTGGATTTAATTCCTAGTTTATGCTGCAGACACAACTTGGCCTTGGGGCTGGTGGCTTCAAGAGCCCTTTCTCGAAACACATCTCACATAAACAACTGGGGAATCAGCTTTGAGGAACTTTTTCAGTTGTGTATACCAAGCTTCCTGCCCAGTCTGTCAGTTTGGAGACCTACGGAATTGGATTGGGTCTGAAATACCATAGCCTCCCCATCCTTTATGTATGTATGTATTTGCAAACATGTATGGACATCTGATGACAAAAGGTTTCAAAACGGTATACAGCATATTAAAAACAACATGAAATAACTGATATTCAGAAATCTCTACCATATAGAACTACAAAAGCAAACAAAGCAGTGTCGCTACTCCTAGAAGGCTTGAAAGCAGCCAACTGTTGACTGGGAAGTGTGTGCCATCATGCTAAATGCTTTTTCTGGCTGCCAAATGAACCTTGGATGTACGTGGCACCACCAGATGACCCCCGTGACCAAGTCCTGCATGGTTTAGGGCCTTACAACCTTTCTCTCTAGCAGGTATAAAGCCAAAAGGAAACAGGACTGGCAGGTTACTACAGGTAGGTAATTACAAAGCAGAGAATAAACATGGGGTATTCCTCAGCCCTCCAGATGTTGCTGGTCTTCAACACACACCATCCCTAACGGATGGGAGTCTGAACATCTGGAAGGCACCAAATTGCTGAAGTCTGATTAAAATGTTTTCAGACTAGCCAATTGTCAAGCTCTTAAAATTCAGGGCTTTTGTTTTTTATGTTGTTCACCAACCTTAGAGTGCTACATTGGAAATTCAGATTTTCATATATCCTCCATGTATGAAGACAGTGTCTTCAAACACAGCAGATGTGTTGAAAATTTTTGATATTTGGGTGAATTTTCACTACTTTTGACTAATTGAAACAATATCGCCTGTACTAGAGATGCATATTATATATTTCTTTAGAGCAATTTTATCTCACTGTTTAGCCAAAAACAGCTAAACCTGTAGGCAATCAATTAAAACAAGACAGGTTGTGCCCATAGGGTTACACTGTAAAAAAAACAACACTCGATGAGAAAGGGATATGGAAGAAAGAGGGAGGGTAAAAGAATTCAAGCGCCAATCATTAAAAGTTAAACATTCTTATAATGATCAACTGCTAGGGAAAGAACAATGGAGCTGTTTTTTCAGCAGAGCAGATTGAATGGGCTTTGTTCACCATCTCTCCCACAGAGACAACCTGCTGTAATGGCTACTACCAGGTGACAGTTGAAGAAGAGAAGGCCCAGGGATGCTACTTATTGTCTCACATATATCATTCCACCCCATTTAGTCCTGTCACTGTAATGGACTTCTGTAGGAAAGTAAATATTGATGGCCATTTCCACTTGGATGACATAGAAGGCATAGTGTGGAACTAAAAGAAGGGTAGACTTCACGTGCAGGTTGACACAAGTCTGCAGTTTCCAAAATCCTGCATGTGCAATGGGCCAAAGCTGCTTATGGGATGTGTCCCCATTATTCATTCTCATTTTAAAAAAATAGGATAATAGCTCACATTCTTGGCAGCATCCTGTGTTCAAACAAAACATTGGGTTTGCTAAGAGTGTTGACTCTAGAGCAGGCATGTCCAAAGTCCGTTTCGGAGGCCTAATCCAGTCTCTGTGGCAGTTTATTCCTGGGGTTGTAGGGTAAAATCCTTAAGAAAGCTCAACAACTTCAGTCCTAAAAAAAGAGGTTAACAACTTTGGTCGGCCCTCACGGCCCTTCACTTCATCAAATCTAGCCCTCTGAAAAAAGTTTGGACACCACTGCTAAGGATTAAAGCGTTCAAGAGAAGCAGAGAAGGGGTTCTGGATACTGACCCGCCCCATGCCGCTTCCGTTGGGAAAGGGGTGTGGTTTAAGCAGCCTGGTCGCCCCACCCCTTCCCATTGTGCCCTGCCCCTTTCCTTGCAAGGGTTCAGGTGAGTGCAAAATGCCTTGGGGTGCAGCAAGCTTTTCGGGGGGCTGGGGGAGGATGCAATGCCAGTGGGATAGTGGAGGGGGAGATAGTAGGTGCGGGAGGGGGAGAGAACCTCCCCCCCAAAAATGAAGGGAGGTGGGTGTGCAGCTGAGGTCCATCCCCCCATTTAGCATATTCTGATAAGCAATATGGATACTGTACTATAAACACATGCAGAAATACAAACGTTTCCTAAATTTCAGCTGAGTTTCCTGCATTCCAGGGGGTTGGACAACCTATTTCTTAATAGGTTTGATTGGATTTGGTGCTTTCTCTCTGCATGTCATTCCTTGAACAGCTTCCTGTGCAAAGATTTGACTCGTGTTGTGTGGAGAGAAATGCAGCCCCTGGGCTGAAAAATGTCCCCCTCCTGCCCTCCTTGCGTTTGAAATTCTAGAATAAGACATTGCCTCTTTCCCTCAGTTGCTATGTCTGCTTGTGCCATCACAGGAGACCATACATAGACAGGGCGGGGGAAACTAGGCCTTGTTAATAAAGAAATGACGACTGAGGGAACCGCCCCCCCCTTGTGACACGTGTGGCATGTGGACTCCATGGCACCTTCAGAAACCCTGCCTGGCCCTCCCATTTTTAAAGAGTTTCCCCAAAATCTGTTAGTTTTTACAGTGCTGCAAGACCGTTTGTTTTGGCAGTTGAGGGATTGGTATTATTTATTCATTTTGCCCTTTGTGAGAGATAAACAAACTGGTTCCTTTGACTTAAGGTCTCTGGATCCTTTTAAATAAAGTGATCTGGACAAAATGGGTGAATTAGGAACTATTTCTGGGTTAGCGGAGTCTGTAACCTGAAGCGTCTGTAACCCAAGGTACCACTGTACAGTGGTACCTCGGGTTACATACACTTCAGGTTACATACGCTTCAGGTTACAGACTCCGCTAACCCATAAATAGAACCTCGGGTTAAGAACTTTGCTTCAAGATGAGAACAGAAATCGTGCTCCAGTGGCGCAGCGGCAGCAGGAGGCCCCATTAGCTAAAGGGGTGTTTCAGGTTAAGAACGGACCTCTGGAACGAATTAAGTACTTAACCCGAGGTACCACTGTACTGGAAAACCTAAGGTCCCTGTTAAGTGGCAGGCATTTCCCCTTGAATCTGCCTTATGACTTCAGCACTGCCACTACAGAGTGACAGTGTCATCATAATTTCACCATGGCAACCAGCTGCTTCATTTCCACTTATCTGAAAGGCAGGTCATTGAGTATTTATTTTATTTATTTCTTTTTAATAAAACTTAATAAATAAGTTTTCCATTTTAATAATCCAAAAAGAACCACATTAAAACATTCCAAATTACAATACAATCAAAAAGCCAAGTATAAATGCCAAATTCTGTATCTTTGGGTGGCTTCCCAAGCTCTGAATTTCACGGAGTGCTAATAATCTAATATCACATTGCATTTCTTAATTAGTGAACAAACCATTCTGATGTTAATGCTTCACTTAATTTTCATTTATGTTTACAACCACTGGTCTGCTCAAACTTTCGTCTTCATAGTTCTGTGTGAAATACTTTTGCCAACAGGAGCCATAATACGCCACAGTCCCAGACAAAAAGACACCATTAGCTCTGGGCAGCCATCCAGAGTTCCCTTCCGTAGTCTCGCACCATCTCCCAAAATGCTGGTACCTCTGCAAAAACAAAGTAGCTCCAGTCCAGAATTTTTTCCTTCCACCGAGGAGATAGCAGCAGTGTTCTTTCAAACCCCCTTGTGTATTTCAAACCGTTACCTTTCGGGAGAGGTTTGTCAGGTAAAACTGCAAATACATACATATCAAAAGAGAATAAAAAAGGCTCACTTCCCCCTGGGGTAGACAATTAATCCATCAATTAATTCAGCGAGTGGGTCAGTCCTTTGTACTGTTGTTTCTGCTCCTCAGCGATCTTTAGTTTCATTTTCTACACGCAGAGATATTTTAACTGCATCATAAAAAAAGGCAAAGGACCCCCATCCAGTCGCAGACAACTCTCGGGTTGCGGTGCTTATCTCGCTTTACAGGCCGAATACCATCTCCTAGGTTGCCACCCCTTGGAACTTCTGAGGGTTAGGAAAACTACCCAGAGGGCCCCTTCTGCTCAGCATCTGAGAGGACCTGTAGGGAAGGAGGTGACTTTAGATGCGTGGTGGGGAAACTTGGCCCTCCAGATGTTTTGAGACTACAACTCCCATCATCCCTAGCTAACAGAACCAGTGGTCAGGGATGATGGGAATTGTAGTCTCAAACATCTGGAGGGCCAAGTTTGGCCACCACTGCTTTAGATATTTGTGGGCTAAGGCTTTATGTACTAATGTGAGGGCCTGGAAGTGAACTGACAACCAGGGCAGCTGGCCATTAATCCAGTTGTCGCCTTTTGGACAAGTTGAAGTGTAGGGCTGTAGGTGCTACAAGGCATAGGAGGGAGGTTCTGAAGGAGGATGGTTGGTGGCTATTTGGGAAAATGGCTTCCATAGACATACACAAACCTGCATATATCTACTCAATCTCTCCACCCCAGGTTGAAATGAAACCAGGTTGAAGCACAACAATGCTTAAGGAGACCACCACTCCTTTAAGATGATTATAGGCTGTGTAAAAATGCTGAATTTCAGTTTCTCTAGGATGTGTTTCGGTTGCTCATAAAATGTGTGATTCAACAGAGCTGCAAAGGGTGTCCTTATTGAAGCTAGGCAGATGCAGCAACTATTTTAATTACGTTCGTGATATCACAACACTATTAAAAGAAACAAAAGAACATTCACATTAGCTCTTTTATAGGACAGTGATGAGGCTACATTCTCTAATTAAAGACCTGGCTGCCTTATGCTAGCTGATAAATAAAGCAGACAGCATAAATGAATGCCAACAACCCCACAGACAATCTAAACTTGTTTCTCAAAGGCCCTTTTTAGCACTCCCCCCCACCTCCCGGAGCTACAAGACCAAATAAAGTCTTAGATCTCACCTCAGCACCGATGATCTCAGACACATTCAGACACACAATGCTCCTTCTAGTCATTTCCCCTTCCTGATCCTGCAGTAGAAAGATATTAATAAGTTTGTTATGATTACAGGAAGACTATATGTGCCCACAATCATCTAAAGCACAATAAGACTGCTAAGAACTGATTAAAGAAAATGTTTTTAATATCTAAACATACATCACGATGCTTTTGATCCTGTGTTTGAAGACTGGTGTGTCCCTTAAAACGCAAGAGTGGGGAACCTTTCTTCAGGCCAAGGGACACATTCCCTTCTGTGCAATCTTGTGGGGGCCACATGTCAGTGGTGGGCAGGGCCAGAGGTCAAAGTGGGCCTTATATATATTTACAGTAAGCTGGTTTCTACAAACATTTATACACTCTCCGTATTGTCAATCTAGGAAAGCAAGAAGCATGACCAAGTGTTCAAGGTAGGCTCATTCCAGCCTGGCAAAAAACACTCAAGGAGGCTGCGAAGTCGGGACACTGAGGGGGTGTGGCCTGGAGAGATGGGGCGTGGCTTGGGGACAGTCCCAAGGGCCACATAGAAAGGCCTAGGGAGCCGCATTCTGCTGCTGGGCCTCAGGTTCCCCACCCCTGCAGGGTAGACATGGCAACCGTGGCGGCTGGTGCCCAGTGAGCCAGTGTGGTGTAGTGGTTAAGAGCAGTAGACTCGTAATCTGGTGAACTGGGTTCGCGTCTCCGCTCCTCCACATGCAGCTGCTGGGTGACCTTGGGCCAGTCACACTTCTTTGAAGTCTCTCAGCCCCACTCATCTCACAGAGTGTTTGTTGTGGGAGAGGAAGGGAAAGGAGAATGTTAGCCGCTTTGAGACTCCTTCAGATAGTGATAAAGCGGGATATCAAACCCAAACTCTTCTTCTTCTTCTTCTTACCACGGAGAGAGGCAGGCCAAGAGGAAGTGGAGCCAGAACCAAGGACAGGCAAAGCCAACTTATTTCAGTTTTGCTTCCACACCGTTCCTCTGCCCAGTTGAGTTCTATAATGGCACCACTGAGACGGAGGAAGATGACTGCCATGCCCCCTCACCCACCGCCCTTGACTGACTGTAAAAAAGAAGACAGGCAGGTGGGGGGGGGGCAAGCTGGGCCCCATTCATATTAACGGACCACTCTTCCAAGGAGTGGAAAACATGGCTGCCGTATCAGGAGTGAAGTGACCCTTCAGATGGTGGCTGCTGAAGGATGGAGAGACTGGGGAGGAAGAATGGCTGCTCCCTGGACTGGTTGTTAAGTAAGAAGGCATGCAGGTGTGTGGAGGGGGGGCTAGCTGAGGTGGGCTGAGTTTTTGGGGGGAACAATGCCCCATTTGTCCTAATGGAGTAGCCACCAATTGATATCAATGGCTTCAAGTTGCAAGAAAGGAGATTGCGGAGGAATAAACTGTCTGACAGTAAGAGCTGTTTGGCGGTGGAACAGTCTCCCACGAGAGGTGGTGGACTCTCCTTCCTTGGAGGTTTTTAAGCAAAAATTGGATAGCCATCTGTCATGGATGCTTTAGTGGAGATGGCTGCATTTGCAGCGGGTTGGACTAGATGACCCTTGGTTTCCTTCGAACTCTAAGATGCTATTATTCCTGCACCCTATAAGCTCTGGGGGCTGTTTTCGTCCTCACTTTGCCTGAGGCTCCAGACACATGAAAAACAACATCATATATATCAACTAAATGTAATTTTATGTCTGTATTTTATTATTAAAAATATCCCACTCTTTCATGAGTCCTCTATTTAGCATAATCACAAGAAGTCTTTGAGAATGGGTTGTCAGTGACTGGACCAAGTTCTCCCTCTGGGCTAACTGTCACTGAGTTGAGATTTAAACCTGGATCTGCCCACCCCCCACCCCCCACCCCGCTGCCTTTTCATATTCTAACTGCTAAACCTCATTGGCCTGCAAATTTTCCACAAAGTAATACCAAAAACTACATAGTTTCTGCCGAGTGAAAACTTCGTACTTGAAGTTGCTTTATAAGCAATAAGCTTCCATTTAGTTTTCATAACATGTTTTATATTTTGCGGGATTTTTGTGTCTTTTGGCGGCAAAATTCTCAATATTATCAGACCTAATAAGCCACACTGATGTGTTGTTAATAATGAATAATAATAGTAATAATAATATTCAGGAGCAAGGTTAATTTGCCCTTATTCTGTCAAAGGACAAGCTACCTGCTTGTCTTACACTTCTCACACAGGTAGAATTGCAGTGGGAAATTTACTCAAATAGTTATGTTGATTTATTTGTTATGAGGGCAAACTTACTAATTTCTCTCTCATGTGAAGGAAACGTCTTCAATTTTAGCAAATCCTGTGCAGCGCCACCCTGTGGCTGGATAGAATATGGAATGATGGCTTCCAAAAGGAAAGTTATCAGGCAACAGCTGTCTTTTCATGCATAAATTGTGGATTACTAATTCAAACTTTTGTTCTCTGACTCCTAATAGAAAGAAATCTCTACAACTCAGTATAGCTGATAGAGGTTTCTGGCTTACTTGACTGTATGTCAAACCCAAAGTACAAAGTCTGAGGCTCGATCCACACAAGCGAAGTCCAAAGTCCTAAATCCAAATGTCAGGAAACGAGGTTCAAGGCCAGCCCAAGTAGCCAAGTCCAGCAGTCAGGAAACAGTCTAGAGTCAAACCCAAAGTGCAGTCCAGGCACATCCAGTTCAAGGTCCATCAACATGGATAGCTGAGCAGACACAGCTTCTCAGCTCTGCTGCCCTCTTATACTTTGCATGCCCCTTGCAGCATCTGGGCTTGATGAGGCAGATGACCCTCACCTGTCTACTCCAGCTGAGCAATCACACTCCCAGAGCTAGTGAGCTCCACCTGGCCAGCTAGGGAGCTGGGCTGTGGGCCTTTGCCTGCCTCAGCTTCCTGGAGCACCCTTCCTGCTGCTCCCTACACCTCAGAGCCCACCATGTGGAGACAGGGCCCCCCTGGCTCTGGTGATGGGTCCTGCTGCTCTGGTTCCTGACCTCCACCCCCTCATCATCTTCCGTCACCCCGTGAGTACTTCCTACACTAACCTTTCCTTCCCTATCTGCAGCTTGCCCTGATGTGTCCCAGGGTAGCACCCTGCTTGTGGTTAACGCTTAGCTGGAATGAAATATTCAACGCAGCAAAAGAGAAATTAAAATAATAATTTATTTGTCAGACAAATAAATGAGAGGCACAGTGGTATATGGTTACCAAGCTCTGGCCTGGCCTCCTGCCAATCTGGCCAGCACTTATATTTCCTTAATCCAGCCCCCTTGCTCCTCCTGTGGCTGCCTCTGTCCAATCAGCCTGGTTGAAATTCCTATTGGCTGTTTGCTAGAACCAATCACAAAAGATACACCCATTTCCTTTTGCCCTTTTATGGGAAACAAAAAGCTATATATTCTTCTATCTATAAATGACAAATAAGTAGTAATATATCTTACATGTGTCTCAACAAGGAACCTTAATTACCAGCTCACCTCTTGCCCTCCTTGCCCTATTGCCCTCCAAAACAAATGGTTAATCTTAAATTTTTATCTTAAACAGATGTCAAGGATCTTGAGTTCACATCATCATTGAAAGATCTCCTTCTTTTGGAGGTCTTTAAACAAAGGCCTGACAACCATATGTGTGCTCTAATGATGTTTCCTGCTTGGCAGGGGGGCTGGGCTGATGGCCCCTGTGATCTCTTTCAACTATATGAAATAAGAATCTAGCATAAGGATTTAACATTTCTTAGTTTCTAAATCCTTTGCATAATTACATTTAAGCCAATATATTTAATACATAACATAAATAACCTTTTAAAAGAATAAACCTTCTCAAAGTAAAAAAGGAAGGAACAGTTTCCAGCCTCAAAATAAGATAGGAAGAAACCTATCTTCTCCAGCCAAGCCAGTTGCCTTTTTCACTGCTCTTGACCTTTCAACCTTAGGAAAATATGGCTCAAGTTTAATGGGAGGCACATGGTTTTATTTTACTATTTACCAACTCTTAATTTAACCACTCTTACAGCTTAATTGTACTTTGCAACATGCAAGGTCAGTGTCCTCGCTCTCAGCCTGTAATTCCCTTTTTACGACTTTGAGAATTGTTTTCTGCTATAAATCAGGGGGCCCCCTTGTCCAGGAGAATAAACATTGCCAAGGTTCTTAGGCAGCTGGTCTTCTGCCTGGCATGAAACATTTGAAAATCTTTAAGCTCATCTTAATATACAGGCCCTGATCAAAAATATAAGCTTTGATAAAAATGCAGGCTTATGATTAGATGCCTCACCAGTCCTGGCTACACCCCTCTCCCAGATTCTCTCCCCCAAAGTCCTGCCAGTTCATGACACCTTGCTTCAGAACCACACAGTTTTTGTGGTGTTTCCTGCAAGCAGGACAAACAATTGAACTGAATACAATGAATGTATGTTACACCTTTCCCCCTCCCTCTCTTGAGTGGGAGGTGAGACTAGGCCCTGGTTTGGACCCTAGAATGTTGAATTTAACCCTGAACCAAACTGCACGCTAGTAGCTCAGGATTTAAGGGATTATATTGTGTTGCAAAGAAGTTTCAAGCAGTTTCAAACAGCTGAGTATAGGCAAACCAAGGCTTTGCTTCATTTACATTGGTGCCAAAGCTCTATAGAGAAAGATACCCAAATCCTTTAAAGCAGCTCCATTTTGCTGAGGAAATGTCCATAATTCTCTGAGCTGGAGCTGGCTGTGGCTCCCCGTGGAATGCACACTCAATGAAAAACCTGGCTTGCTAAGGTGCAGTGTGTCAATGATCCTCATCCAGTCATAGCTCCCTGGCAAACATGCCTGCCTGTAGTATTCATGCTTAGGCCTATACTCAAAATGTGTACAGGGGGGACAGAATAACTGTAGGAGAGTCTGGACGTAATAAATACATGTAGCACAATATGTTTAGTTTTGTAATTGCGTTACTACTTGGTGAATAATTGGATTGATTTACCTGCACATTTTTTCTTAATTCCCTCCAACCCCCCCCCCCCATGTAAAAAGGGTTATACAGTAGAGTGGGGAGGCACATGTGGCTCTCCATAACTTGCTGGACTTTGACTTCCAACGGTCCCAGCCAGCATGGCCAATTTTACCTGCTATGATGCCTATGCCCTGCCTCCATGGTTCGGGGAAATATACCTCTCAGTACCAGTTGGTGGGAATTGCAGGTGGGGAATTGCAGGTTGGCCATTGTGAGAACAGGATGCTGGACTAGACAGGCCTTTGGCCTGATTCACTAGGGCTTTTCCTTTGTTGTTATGTTAGGGATTTTTAGAGTCGTAGTCCAACAACATCTGGAGGGCCACAGGTTTCCCATTCCTGGGGAAGAGAAAGCAGTGGCGCAAGAGGAATAATTGTGGACAAAGCCCTAAATGCTCCCGAGTGAAGCAGCCCTTATCTGCAGCCATGCTGACTCGTCACTCAAGCTGGAGTGTTTGCTATTCTCTCCAGGACTGCTGGAAATAATCCAAGCTGATTGAGTATGATCAACGTGTGCTGTGCAGGATGGTCGCAATGATGGTTGGGTGGTGATGTGCCCGCAGAACCCATCACTTCTCTGGACATTTCAGCTACCCTCAAAGTTGCAATTGTTGCAAAGAGTGTGTGTTCTTTTAGGAACGAAGTGGGGTTTTGTCATGCTAGAACCTGTGTGAGGTTTGGTGAGGATGTTACTCAAAACGTGGTGAAAAGATAAAAGCAAAACACACGTGTGCTGCCAGCTTTTAATTAAAGTTCCAGAAGTGCTATGGTACTGTGCTGGATCCGGATGTAGAAACCCCAAACTGGAAACCCCAAATAGGCTGTGAAGCTCTCTGGGTGGCCTTCAGTACTCTGTTAGCCAGGGCCAGTTCTACTGTTAGGTAGAGGGAGGTGGTTTCATCTGACAATTGTCATGAATAGTCAGCAAAGTTGTTATTTATTACTGTATTTTTTTCTTCTGAGGGAGGACTTGTGGGATTTTCTGCCTCAGGTGCTAGAACAACTTCAAATAGCCTTGGGTGCCAGGCACCCTGGTGTGTGTGTATGTGTGTGTGTATATGAGAGAGAGAGAGAGAGAGAGAGAGAGAGAGAGAGAGAGAGACGGATTTGCAGTTCTGCCGTAAGAATCTTGTCTTGTGCTGGCTCTGCTCTCTGTCTGATAAACCTTTACAAGAGGGTAGGGAACCTGTGCTTGCCTAGTTGCTGTTGAATTCCATTTCCCACCAGCCTCTGCTAGCATGGCCAACGGTCAAGGACAATGGGAGCTGTGATCCACTGACATCAGAAGGACCACAGCTGCGTCCTCCTGCTTTTGAGCATTGTGATGAGGACAAAAAGGAATAAACTCATGTCATGCCATCTCTAGGTCTGTCAAAGAACCACAGGAAATGGATATGGAATGCTCAGTGCCAAGACAGCAGAGTTGGATCATGGGCATAGTCAGGATTTATGTTGGGGGGGGGGGCAGGCTTCATGTTGGGTGGGGGCAGAACCTCAGTTAATTAAGTTTTTAAAAAATAATTTACTTGATTTAGCCCTGTCCTTGGCTACACCCCTGAGTTGGATCCTTGCTGGAACGAGGAGGTTGAGGGAAATGGGACAAAGTGAGGATAAGTGATTAGCAGGGAAAAATAAGGGGTTCTGAGCACAGCTGAGCTGGGCTGGGCAGATCCCACGAGGTCTCAGAGGTTGATGCTTAGCCACACTTGGTAGACCCCCCCCCCCCGTCACCAAGAGGCTGCTATTGTGACCAGCACCCAAGGTCAGGAGGTAACAGAATTGGAGGCACCCTCCAGGCAACTGGAGGGGCCAGCCTACCATGACTTTTAGGCCGGAAAGAAAGAAAGTCTCATGTGCAGCTTGCATATCTGGGCTGAATGGACATTTCTGCATTTTTGCTTACGGGAAGGGATCGTCTCTTCCCTACTTCCGAGAAAGATGCTGCAGCCTGGCTCTGAACGTGGCTCACGGCATTCCGTTCCTTTGGATTCCTGATGAATTTAAGGTTTAATGAAACAAACAAGCGCTCAAAAGGCTGCTCCCCTAGCAAATTGGTTAATTTGCAGCCAGTTTAATTGCTTACCACTGTTGCTTGTTACATATTAATGAACAGATGGTTGGAGAAGCTCCTGCCGTAGACAGTAAACTAAAGAAATATATATACTGGCAGGCAGCTGGGTCCCTGAACAAATCATTAACTGCTCGCGAGGGGTGATCGGCTGCCAAGTATTTGCATATTAATCAAGCTTCATGAATTATGTGTGAGGTGGAATAGCGAGGGCCCTACACCGTGGTTTCAGCCAGGGGACTTTGGGTGCTGTATGGATAGCAAGGATGTAAGGCAATTAGGAGTTTGCGATTCTTGCACATGACCAGTAGGTGGCAGCAACAGTATGTTTTCAGAAAAAGAGGGTGAGAGGAAGAAAAGTCACCCCTCCCTTTTCCTCCTTTCCTTTTGCAATAAATAATAGAATTAAAATTAAAAATCTCCTGTTCTGTATTGTTGAGTCCAAGCCTAATAATGTTTGGTTAGTGCAAATATACAATGTAAGCACCTGTCAAGTTTCTTTTGCCAAGGAGGGCTTGTCTTGTTTCCATGTTCAGTTTGCAAAACCAGAAGCAGCGCTGGCATGACAAATAATTAAAAATGCAACCTGTTATCCAGGGATTTTGAGTACTGTCGACCTAAATAGCTCACCCAGTGCCTGGTAAGCAACAGGAAAGCTGCTGTAAGATTGATGCACAGCCAGCTGCTGGCTTAGTGAAGTAGAAGCTTCTCCAGCATGAAGCGTTTTACGAGCTGTTTAATTGTCTGCATTGTTAGCTGCCTGTTGGCCCTGTGCTGTGGAGGTTAGCTAGTTTCACCTCTGACACTGCAAATGACCCAGGGTTCATAGAATAATAGAATTGTAGAGTTGGAAGGGACCCCGAGGGTCATCTAGTCCAACCCCCTGCAATGCAAGAAACTCAGCTAAAGCATCCATTAACAGGTGGCCATCCAGTCGCTGCTCCAATGAAGGAGAGTCCCTAGCTTCCCAAAGGAGACCGTTCCACTGTTGAACAGCTCTGACTGTCAGAAAGTTCTTCCAGATGTTTGCAAAGAATTTCCTTTCTTGAAACCATTGGATCAGCCCCACCCTCCAGAGCAGGAGGAAACAAGCCTTCTCCATCTTCCATGTGACAGCCCTTTAGATATTTGAAGATGGCTATCGTATCTCCTCTCACTCTCCTCTTTTCCAGACTAAACGTGCCAAACTCCCTCAACGGTTCCTCATAAGGCTTGGTTTCCAGACCCTTGATAACCTTGGTCCCCCTCCTCTGCACACCTTTCAGCCTGTCAATATCTTTTATAGACTGTGGTGCCCAGAACTGGACACAGTACTCTAGGTTTGGTCTGACCAAGGCAGAATAGAGCGGGACTATTACTTCCCTTGGTCAAGATACTGTACTTCTATTGCCAGGGACGCAGGTGGTGCTGTGGTCTAAACCACTGAGCCTCTTGGGCTTGCTGATTGGAAGGTTGGCAGTTTGAGCTTCCTTTGCTCTGTCCCAGTTTCTGCAAACCTAGCAGTTTGGAAAGCATACCAGTGCGAGTAGATACATAGGTACCACTGCGGCGGGAAACTAAACAGCGTTTCCATGCGCTCTGGCTTCCATCATGGTGTTCCATTGCGCCAGAAGCAGTTTAGTCATGCTGGCCACATAACCTGGAAAGCTCTCTGTGGACAAACGCTGGTTCCTTCGGCCAGAAGCGAGATGAACGCCACACCCCATAGTCGCCTTTGACTGGACCTAACCATCCAGGGGTCATTTACTTCTGTTGATGCAGCCTAAAATAGCATTCACTTTTTATTGTTGCTGCGGAACACATTTTTCATTTTCAGCTTGTGGTCTGCTAAGACACCTAGATTCTTTTCACATGTACTTATGTCAAGCCAGGTATCCCCCATCTTATATTTGTGCAGCTGGTTATTCCTGCCTAAGTGCAGAACTTTACACTTGTCTTTATTGTGCCCTTGAATTTGATCTAGAATCCTCGTTGTACTTTTTTCATGGCAATGTGCACTAGGTAAGGGCGGGGCTGTAGTTTAATGGTAGAGCACATTTCACATGCCAAACATTTACACTTTTTCACACCTTGCATGCCAAAAGTTGCTTCCAGATGTTGTGGACTGTGGCTCCCATCAGCCCCAGCCAATGTGGCCATAGTCAAAGAGCAGCAAGATCTCTGTTGAGTCCTACACTGCTGGAGCGGCGGTGTGGACCAAGCCTGTGGCTGGGGCCAGGCCTGGTGAGTCCCTTTGGGCTCTGACAGAGTCCTTTCCAACAGAGAATGAAACGAGAATGAAACTGGAATCTGCAGCTCAGCCCCAAGGAGTGGCGAGCAATATGGAACTTGAGGGTAGGCCTGGTACAAATAAGAGCAGCCTGGCTTTATGCCGTAGTCTACTCAACAGGGCTGTCCTTTCTGTTTACTTCCCTTCAGCCTGACCCCTACTCACAGAAAGAGCAAGCAGGCCTTGAAACACAGCAGATGAGGGCTGGCCTATCGCATTTTGAAGTGAAGTAAATTGCCCTTTATGTCTAACCTACCTCACAGGGTTGATGTGAGGGTGAAATGAGGATGGGGAACCACTTTGTGCACTGCTCTCTGAGCTGCATGGTGGATGCACCTGCCCTCCGTAAGACCAGTAAGTCTAAAGAGTAAAGTTGCATCACTCACTGCCCCACTGCTCTGGCCACACTGGGTCCCCAACATTTAGGGGTTGCCATGCATTAGTACAGCTTTGCCCTGGCAGGCTGTGAGGGTATCCATCTGCTGCAAAAAGTGAACATGCATCTTCTTGGTCCCTAATTTCAAAAAAAATAACGAAAGGAAGAAACCCTTTGTTATTTATGCAGGCTGCATTTTTTCTTTCTTTCTTTCTTTTTGCTGAGACACGCCCCCCCCCAAAGCTCCTCAACTGTTTCCCATGTTATCTGTGTAAGCAGTAAAAGGTGACTGTGTCCTGTGTTGAAAAGGCTGTCAGAGGACAGTCCCATTTGAAGGGCTGTCCAGCTCATGTCTGGATTAAAGATAATGAAGGGGCCTCGGATTTGCCCTCAATCAAAATAGCAGGCTGAGAAGACACACAGGTCACCTGTTTAAAGTCTTGTTCCCTTCTATGGTGGGATGTACTACATTTCTATTTCTAAACTTGCGTCTATATGTATAAATTAGCATATGCAAATTTCATGCAAATCTCTGCTGTTTCTGGCAGTCCAAAAGTGGCCTCTAAAGAAAGAGCACAGCATACTGGGCAACAGGGAAAGTGTGTTCTCACTAAAGGAGAGCACGTGTTGCGGATGGGGCTGGACAAAGCACCCTGGTATTAACTAGGCAAGTTGATCCTAATGGGCCTAGCATTGGTTGGTGTTGGTGTTGCTGGGGCAAATTTAATGTTGCAGATTTAGGGGAGGGATCCGAGGGTATTTAAGCAGGGTCCACAGAAGCTACTTTCTCTTTTGCTGTGGACATCGGATCAGATCGAACAGTGAAGGACTGGTTGTATTCAGATTTTCTCTCTTTTTCACCCCCTCTTGTTTTATTCAATTGGTTTTGATTTTCTTTAGTTTCCTTTATCCCTGCCGCATTTCTCTGGGGGCTAAGGCCCTGCGGGGCTCCCAAGGGCACTTTGGGGTGCGTATTGGACCCTGGGCAGCCTGCGGCCTGGTCACGGCTGAGGCGCTGGGAGGGGATGGTGCTTGCCCCGATTGCCCCCTTTTTGTGTCTCTTCACCTTAAAATAATACCTTGGGTCCTTGGAGTTTTAGCGGCTTGGATTGTTTTCATTTTCATTTTCATTTTGTTGTCATCCTGTGATTCTTTTACTTTAATCAGTTCCCCCCCCTCCCCGAGGGCCAACGCCCGGTAGTGGGTGCCGTCGCGGGTTGTTTCCCTCCCATTGGGCCGTTCTGCCCGCGGCGCACCCCGGCGCGCCCTGCATCTAGCCGGGCGGATCGGGCGGCGGGTGCCAAGTAGGCGCCCCCATAGCGGCGCGCACAGTGAGCGCCCGGCGCTTTTCCCCCCTCCCCCACTGGGGCAACGGCCTGGATCGGCCGAGGGAGCCGGTTCCGCGCTGCTGGCTGCTTACCTGGAGTGCTGGGCGGCCTGGGGTATTTTCTCCTGCCCACGCTAGCGGCGGGGAGGGCGCGCTCCGGCGCGCGCAGCGTCCCTGAGCTAGCGTTTCAGACGGAGGCGCGGCTGGGACGCTGAGCTAGCTATTGATCGCGCATTGCGCGCTCGGTGGTTTTTGAGTGATTTGGCCGGTTTCGGCCTGTTCTGGGGGCCTTGGCAAGCCTCCTGGATCAGGGCGGGTCAAAGGCCCTCCATTTTAGAGCTATTATGGGCGGGAGCGCCATTTTGTGTCCTTCTTTGTGGTTTGCTGGCCTCTAGTGGCCGTTTTAATAAGTGCAGCTTATAATCGGTTTGTTGCAGGTTGCACCTCCTGGTGGTGGTTCTTATGGTTGTAGCTATTCGAAAGTGTTTAACTCATTTAGTTTTCAGCTGGTTGTTGCTTATATAGCAATTTATTATATTAGTTACCAATTTTAATTGTTTACCTGTTTCCTTGTTGATAGTAGGATAGCTCCGAAAAGGAAGATGCCCAAGGGGCCTGGTCCTGTGTCCTCAGCGAAGCGGCCTATAAAAGGTCCATCGCAGGCCTTGCGTTCACCTGTCCCTGGCCAATCAAGGAAGCGCACTAGATCCATGGTCACTGGTGTGGCTGGTGATCCTGCTGTGGTGACCCATGTCGAAGCCGGAATGGAGGACCTGTCGCACCGCCGCTCAACTCTGTCGATTTCTGCTGCGAGACCAGCCCCTCCGGCCGGCTCATCCTCACTGATGTCCTCATCTAGTGATGAGGAGAGAGGATTGGGGCCAGGAGAGGGCTCATCGCCCAATACCGTGGCCCAAGCCTTGGCTTTACCTGAACCTCAGGCTGCCACGACAAGAGGTCGGGGTAGTGCCAGGGGTGCACCCAGGAGAAGGGCGGCGGCTCGAACCCGGTCAGCGCGAGCAGCAGGTGCGCCGTCCTTAACGGCTGCGCGTCTGGTTTCTGGTCATTCACCAGTTGTCTCTTTTCAGTCTGTCTTGGGTGCTCTTCAGCACGGCGATGCTTCTGAGTCTTCAATGGAGGATAGCCTCCTTCCACCTCCAAAGACTTCTTCGGGTGGACACCGTCGTCGGAAAAGGAGCTCCAGGAAGCGTGCCAAGAGAAGCCGGAGGGACACATCTTCCTCTTATTCAGGTACATCTTCCTCTAGTTCGAGTAGCGATGAGGAAGCTTCTCTTAAGCTTTATTGGGGATTTGGGGAGTCGTCGGGGCTCCCCAAATGGGCTTGGGAGCGTAGGGCAAACTCCCATAGGGCAAAGTACGGGGCAGTGTTGGATTGTCGTGACGGGGCCTTGGTACCTGAGGTAAAGGTTTCCACCAATTCAGCTAGGGACCTCATACCTGGTGCCCACTTGGCTACAAAACTGCGGTCCAGGATTTTGGACGGCCGTTATATTGATATATTCGATCTCGCCCCCCCGCTAGAGGGTCAGGACCCACAGGAAAGGGGCTCTGCTGCGCCTAAAAAACGGGCGATAGTAGCAAAAGCGGACAGGACGTTCGAAAGGTGGCTGGATAGCTTCCAGGTCTTTGCTGGAGTCGTGTCTGCAGCGTACCCTCGGAGATCTCTGCATCTGTGGGTGTATCAGTCTATCGTCCGTTCCGCTTTTACGATGGCTGGAGAATGTGCTGCGATAGCGTACGATGAGAATTTTAGGCGCAGGGCAGCTAAGATCCCTACGGCCCGCTGGGACCGCAAGGATCTGGACGTGTGGACCACTTACGTGGCCCCACGCATGGATAGAAAGGTTCCAGATCCAATGAAGCCTAAGGCTGTTACGCCAAGGGTGGGTCGTAAGCTGTTTTGTTGGGATTTTAATAAGGGCTCATGCCTGCGACAATTTTGCAGGTATTCGCACTTATGTGAGAAGTGTTCTGGGAACCATGCGGCGTCAGCTTGTACTGGCCGTCGGTCCTTTCGGAAGGGCGGGGGCTCCCAGCAGCCCCCAAGAGCCGTTCCACTGGCCCCAGCCGCTGGAGCCGCGAAGTAGTATCCTATCTTTGGCTTATACCCCGGTCCGACTGCAGCCGCTGTTGTCTTTATTGCAGTCATACCCTGACCGGAAGGCGGCGTCCTACTTGCGAGAAGGTTTTTCTTTGGGTTTCAGGATTCCGGTGATTTCTAATCCAGTGGCTGGGAATCTTGCGAATCAAGTCTGTGAAAGATATGCCAGAGGTGGCACGCAAGAAAATCAGGAAGGAGTTGGCTTTACAACGTATGGCTGGTCCTTTTATAGTTCCTCCATTTCCTAATTTGCATATTTCACCGTTGGGCATTGTTCCCAAGAAAGCCCCGGGGGAATTTCGCCTAATTCATAATCTTTCACACCCGAAAGGCACATCAGTAAATGATGTTATTCCCCCGGAACTTTGTACGGTGAGGTATGCTTCCCTTGATCAGGCGATCAAGATGGTTCGGAAGTTTGGGCCGGGAGCCCTGTTGGCAAAGTGCGATATTGAATCTGCATTTCGGCTGCTTCCTATTCATCCCGATGATTTTTGGTTGCTGGGTTTCCAGTTTGATGGGAGATTTTACTTTGATAAGGTCATGCCAATGGGCTGCTCGGTAGCCTGTGCGGCTTTTGAATGCTTCAGTTCATTTTTGGACTGGGCCTTGCGCAAAAGGACTGGTTTAAGCGGCGTCATGCATTATTTGGATGATTTTTTACTGGCCTCAGATTGTGATTCAGGGCACTGCATAGTGCTGCTGCAGGTCTTTGCTGAATTAACGGAAGAATTGGGCGTGCCATTAGCTGCGGAGAAGACTGAAGGTCCTTCTACACGGCTGACTTATTTGGGTATCCTGTTGGATACGGTAGATCAAACGTCCAGGCTGCCGGTGGATAAGATAATGGCCCTTAAAGGAATCATTGGGGAACTGCTGCCCTTGAAGAAGGTTACCTTGCGACAATTACAGTCGTTACTGGGTCACCTGAATTTTGCCTGTAGGGTAGTCGCCCCTGGGCGTCCGTTCTGTTCACGTTTGGCCAGACTTATGTCAGGATTGAAAGCCCCGCGGCATAGAGTGCGCCTGTCCGCCCAGGTGAGGGCGGACCTTTGTATGTGGCTGGAATTCTTAGAGGAATTCAACGGGGTATCTTTGTGGCAGGATACGTTGAATCTCCACACTGATTTTCAGGTGCACTCTGATGCGGCTGGGTCTTTGGGGTTTGGTGTGTATTGGGATGGTAGGTGGTGTGCAGAGCGCTGGCCAACTGCTTGGCGTGGGGAATCTGTAATCCGGGATTTAACCTTTCTGGAGTTTTTTCCCATTGTAGTGACCGTGCACTTGTGGGTCGAGCATTTCAGGGACTGGCGTGTTTGTTTTTGGTCCGATAACCTGGCGGTGGTGAACGTGCTAGCCAAGCAGTCTTCACGATCCCCTAGGGTATCAGCCCTGTTGCGGGCTTTTGTTTTACATTGCTTGCGTTCTAACATTGTATTCTCTGCTCGCTTTGTGCCAGGTGTGTCTAACGAGATTGCTGATGCTCTGTCCCGTTTTCAGATGGAGCGGTTCAGGTCCCTGGCGCCACTGGCTCGAGACCGTCTGGAATTTTTCCCGGATCATCTCTGGAACCTTGGCAGCGTTTAGTTTTACAGGGAGTAGCTGCATCTATTGCCCCCTCCACTTTGAGGTCTTATAAGAAGGCTTGGAAGGATTTCTTGCAGTTTTCTGGGCAACCGGTGGTGGGTGGAGTTGCTAACCCCCATTCTACCTCTCAGGTCTTACAGTACCTGGCACATCTATTTCAGAAACAGCGGGCGAGCAGGACGTTGCGGTTGCATTCCGCAGCGATTTCTTTCTTTAGCAAAGCTTATTTTAACAAGGACCCTTGTGGGAAATTCGTAGTGAGGAAGGCGCTTGAAGGCTGGGGCCGACTTTGTCCCTCCAGGCCACCTGCTAGGCGACCCATTACGTTTCATCTGTTGACTAAGATGCGCAGTAAACTGAGGAGCATCTGTTGGTCCAGGTTTGAGGCTCGGTTGTTCTCCGCAGCCTTTTCTTTAGCCTTCTTTGGGGCCCTGAGAGTGGGTGAGGTGGTTCTTGAGCCAAAACGGGATGGTGGTTCAAGGGGTTTGCTGTTGCATGACGTGACCTTGTCTCCGTCAGAATAGCACATCAATGTTCGGAGTTCTAAAACTGATCAACATGGGAAGGGAGCGCTGATTCGCCTCCCAGCAACCGGGGTTGGGGGTCCTTGCCCGGTTAGGGATCTCAGGAAATATGTGGCTCTACGACCGCCAGGTGAGGGTCCTTTGTTTATTCATGCGGATGGGCGCCCGTTGGCTCGTCACCAGTTCACCAAGGTTTTGCGCAAGGTGGTAACTGCTTGCGGCCTGGCGGCTTCGGAGTTTGCGCCTCATTCCTTTCGGATTGGGGCTGCGACGACTGCTGCCCACTGGGGTTTGTCAGTGGACAGGATCAAGGACCTGGGCCGGTGGAGATCTGATGCATACAGGGGTTATGTACGGAAATGATGCGGATTTGTGTGCTCACGTCTCTTGTTTTCACCCTAGGTCCAGCGGCTATACGCATCTGGATTGTGGGGCACAGTATTGTATACTGGGCTGCTTGCAGAGCACGACAGTCCGGAGTAGGTGATGGCCTTGGCTTTCTGCAGCATGTTCGGGTTTCCTGGATCTCCAGACGAGGAATGCTGTGGAAGGAGCTTCTACCGCTTATGCAGAGGCGTGTTCTCTATGAGGGCCCCCCTACGGCGACTGTGATTCAGCTTGGGGAGAATGATATGGTTTCCTCCTCCTGTTATGTTCTGCGTGCTGTTATGTTGGAAGATGTGCGGGAGTTGGCGGCCATGGTGCCGGCAACCAAAATAATTTGGTCACAGTTGCTTCAACGCCGTAAGTGGCGTGGTAGTCCTTGTCTGGCTGCCACTGAAAGGGTCAGAAAGCGGATTAATTCTGCGTTGAGCAAGTTGGTGGTTGAGTTGGGGGGCGTTGTGATTCCGCACACCGGTATTACGTTTAAAGCCACTGAACTCTTTAGGATGGATGGTGTTCATCTGTCACAAGTTGGGAATGATGTTTGGTTAAAGTCAGTGGTCGATAAGTTGAGGGTGTGTGTGAGTATGTGAGTGGTTGGCGGCGAGCTTAAGATGCTCGAGTGGCGGTTAGGCATTGGTTTAAATTGGTTGGTGGAGGGGTATGGATTGGCTGTGCCTGCCCCTCCAATGCTGTTGCTGAACGGGAATTCCGTTAAAGGAATTCAGGGGCTTACCATCCTTTCGTCCAAACCCCTGGAATCGGGTTTGGGCCGTGTAAGCCCCTAGGAGCATGCAGGGAGAACCTGAGGGTCTGTGTCGCAGCTCCAGTTATCCCTGATCTTGTTCCTCCACACTGGCTCTCGCTGGAATCCGGGAGCCAGTGCTGTCCCCAAGGCGGGGGGACAGATAGTCAAAAACCAATGCCTAGGCAACCACTCACAAATTTGTATGTTAATAAAGTTGTGGCCAAAATTATGCCAAAAACCTTAAACAAAAATTATGTGTGATGTGTGAATTATTGGGGAAGGGTGTTTTGGGGGACCTCAGCACGCAAGAAAATAATATTTCATGATACACATGGTGATAATCAGCGAAATGTGATGTGCTAGATCAGGCCACTGTCCCCATCCCTTCTCTCTCTATATGCTGTTCTTCCAGACATTAACAAATATGTTATCCCATGCTCACACCCTGCACCCTTCCATCAAGAGGAAGTCAACCATCAGTCACTCCAGTTTGGATGTTTGTGGACTTCCATGTCTTGTGGACAGTCAATCTGAAGATATGCATTTCGTGGACCAATCTGTTTTTCAAAGTGATTATTATTTTTAAAAATTAGCTTTCCTGTACCAGACAGAGTTCTCATAAAATCAAGACACACCTCCTTGTCTGCTGCACATTATGTGAAAATATAAACTTGTGCACAAATAAATTGTTAAAAGGCTAAAACCCTCAGTGAACAGCTGCTAGGAAGGAGGTCAGAGATGTATTATGCATCTGATTCCCCCATAGTCACCCACCTGGGTGAAAGAATGCAGCAGAGAGGACAATCATGGCACAGGTGTGACTCTTTTACCCCACCTGGGCCCTGCTCTGTGTTTGCTGATGCATTGCCATTGAGGAGAATCCCAGCAAGAAGACCTGCTGTTTGATTGTTACCTGCTGGCCTGAGAAGGCCAGAATCTCCCAGAAGCCAGGTGGGTATTTTTCTGGGTTGGGGGGTTGGGGAAGCCCCCACAGGAAGTGCCAGAAGTACATCTTTGCTAGTATTATTAGTAATGTTGGGTTGCTGATTTTTATTTTTGGCTGCTACAGTGTAGATTGTTAAAGCAGATTTATGGGCTTTGTTTTGTAGGTCTTTGGGTGGCCTTTTCTCGTCTCCCAGTTGGTTCTGAGTGAATATTGTCACGCTTACTGCAGTTTCAGTGATAGATATTTGGGGATCATTGTTTGCTGCTATACCCAATGGTCATTTTATAACTATGTGTGTAAGTCGTCTAGAAACATTTTGTATTAGGCAACAGTTGGTTACAGGGTGGTACTGATAATGCCAAGGTTGCAGGTTCAATCCCTGTATGGGACAACTGCAATTGCAAGGGGTTGGACGAGATGATCCTCAGAGTCCCTTCTGACTCTACAATTCCATAAAATTAATTTAATAATAATACTACTTCTGGTACATTTTGATCACCTAGCCCATGGGTAGGCAAACTAAGGCCCGAGGGCCGGATCTGGCCCAATCGCCTTCTAAATCCGGCCCACGGACGGTCTGGGAATCAGTGTCTTTTTACATGAGTTTAATGTGTCCTTTTATTTCAAATGCATCTCTGGGTTACTTGTGGGGCTTAGGAATTTGTTCATTTCCCACTCCACCCCCCCAAAAAAATATAGTCTGGCCCCATACAAGGTCTGAGGGACAGTGGACCAGCCCCCTGCTGAAAAAGTTTGCTGACCCCTGACCTAGCTACTACTTGGCACTGAATGGAGGGCACTTCCAGACTTGCCATTGTTGGGGTGGGATACAATCACATACTGGTAAATTCAGGTTGTACAATTATGGTTGGTTGGGAGTCCTTGTGCAGCAAACCAACTTCCCCCAAAGATTGCATTAAGGCGAGTGATGGTGAAATGTATAGGAAAGTGTCAGACAACACTTGCTTTGATGCAATGCCACCTTAACCCCTGTGCAAACAAATCAGAATGAGTGTTCAGTGAATAGGGTATCTGTAAGAGCCCTGAGATCGTGGGGCATTCTGTAGGTACCCTTCACCTGAAAAGGTGTATGTGATTTCTCTTTCACAATGGAGACCTTCTGTCTGACAAGCTTTCAAATGAATTCACTGCAAAGGCACTTGTAACAACTCTTGTATTAATTTTCCAGTTGTGCTATTGGGGGGAGGGGGTAAGAGAATAGGGCGGGGGAAGGAAATACACAAGCAGCAGTAAGAAAATGCTCTATGTTCACTTGCAGTAGCCCCCACGGGAAGGGCCTTCTCTGTGATTGTCACACGTCACTCAGATTATGAGCTCAGTCCTCTGTCCACCAACAGTTCCTCTGCAGCTGATCCAGACCAGAGCGTTCCTGTTGTGCGTGTCTGTCTGTGTGTCTGTCTGTCTGTGTGTTCTGCTGAGAATCAACACTTTAAAAGTTTTCAACTCCAGGTTTTGTTTTGCTTTTATAGTCCAAAGACACACTGTAATATTATGAACACTCAACACCAAACAAAAAGAAAGTAAAAAAAAAAGACGACCAGAATTAAGCAGTCAGTGCACACTAAGTTACACTAATGACTGTTCCTCTCCCCCCTCTACGGAACTTCCTTAAAAGTAAGCCAAACTCTTTGAGGTTGCTTGAAGACAATTTTTTTGTGTGATTGCAGTTTGCAAATGGGGCTAAGCGGCAGGAAGGGAGGGCAGTAGGCTGCCATACTTGACAGCTTTGAAGGTGTGCCATCTCCAAAATGTCCAGTCAGGAAGTGATGTCATGGAGGAAGAGGAAGCGGAGGGGAAAGACACCAGGAGCATTGGTCACCTTCTCTTTGTGAAGTGACCAAGAACAGAGGACTTGACAGGTAGCATGTATGTATCTCCCCATCAAGTGAAAATGGGAGAGGTAATCTTCGGAGGAATCAGGAAATACAAAATTGCTGGTCAACAGGAAGACCATGTGTTGTCTCAAAACATCCTGCAGCCAGAAGAGCTCATATTTTATGGAATGAAAGAGGGTTCTCCTGTGGTTCTCCTGTGGTGTTGAGTCTAGAACCCCAACCCTTTCCCTGAAAGAGGATGCCGTTGTTACACATATGGAAAAGCAACCAACGAAGCTTATGGGTTTTGTTCCGACCTACAGTTACTCAAACGAGTTGCCTGTCTTTGGGCCTTCCGTCGCTCCCATGGCCCCCTAAGCCCAGTCTGCTGCAGGAAGAAAACAGACTTTGTTGTGCTTAAAATTAGTTTGGGTTCAGCTGCCGTAGGTTCTCCCCACCTGCTCAGTAGGGTCAACAGATCCAGGAGGGGAAGATACGTGTCTCTTTGTATGGACTATTTTACCTGCAACACAGACTCCTAGTCCTAGCTCCCGTCGCCTTGTGTGTTGGGCTGCAGTTTCTCCTCTTAAGTGAGGAAGAGGGGAGAAAGTGCCTTGAGGCCTTATAAAGAAAAAGTCACTAGAATGCAAATAAAACCACAAAACAACCTCCACCCACCCAGAACCTGCCGACCTCAGGAGGCTCCTCCACCCCGGCTGGCGGCAGGGCTGGGTTTCAGGCTGGGAGGGGAGCTTGCCTTCTTCCAACGTCCCAGCCTGCTGCTCCTCTTCCTCCTCCTCCTCCTCCTCCCCACCACCGCTTCCATGTCCCAGTCCCATCCTCCTCACACATGGGTCTGCATTCTCCTCTGCAGGGGCCGGGAGGGGTCTGAGTTTTGAGAAGAGGATTGGGAGTGGTGGGAAGAGGAAGCCGAGGCCTTGCTGGCCTTGTCGAACTGTACGTAGCCGTCCTGCTTGCCGCTGCTGCTGACGCTGCTGTCGCACTGCGTGTCCAGGAAGGAGCTGCTGTCGCTCATGGAGCCCCGCTGGAATTCCCGCTCGCACAGCTCGATGGAGCTGCTGCCCATGCCCAAGACGAAGCGCTGGCTGTAGTCGTAGAGGCGGTTCTGCCCGCTCAGGGTCGTGTAGATGTTGGTGAAGGACATGCCCGTGGGCACGCGCTGCTTGTTGGCTGGTCTCAGGTCCGGCTGGCAGCCTGAGAGGGAAATGGTGGGAGTGGAGTGGTGGTCCTTGAAGGTGTTCACACTGTAATAACCATTAGTGGGATCCTGGAAAAAATGGGGGGAAGAGTTATTTCTTGGCCCAGGGTGCGTGTTTTGTGTTTTAGACTTCTTGGTTTATACTGTTGGCTGTGTCTTTATTTAAGAGTACAGTCATACCTTGGAAGATGTTCGGAATCTGTTCCGGAAGTCCTTTCGACTTCCAAAACGTTCGGAAACCAAAGCGCGGCTTCTGATTGGCTGCAAGAAGCTCCTGCACTCAATTGGAAGCGCTGTCAAGACGTTCAGCTTCCAAAAGAACGTTCAAAAACCGGAACACACACTCCTGGGTTTTGATTGTTCGGGAGCCAAGGCATTTGAGATCCAAGGTACGACTGTATTTTTTTACCCCAACATTCAGCCAGAGTGGCTCACACACAATAAATATAAACAAGGCAGTTCCTTGCCTGCAGACTTGCAATCTAAAAAAATACAACATACAAGGGAAAAGGGACAGCAAGGGAAGTGGGAGGGGAAGGAAATTCAGGTGCAAATTCTTAAATAGTAGTACAGATAGGAGCCATTTTAGGAGCATCCAAATGACATGTGATCACTGACATATGAGCACTTTTGGACCCAGAAGAGGATAGGGAATCCCCATGCGAAATGGTTGTAGCCTGTATTTCAAATCATGCGGGCAGGGAAGAAAGGACATCAGATATCACTGTGGCATCAGGTGATTGACAAGCAAGTGGCCCCACCCACCTGTCACACTTGGCCTGCAGGGATGGTGGTGGCAGATAATTGTTAGGATATCGTTCTGTTCTACCTTAAAAGGGAACAGGCATGACTGTTGTGTCACATGCCTGTTTACTTCCAGCACTTCCGTTTGTATATAGCTTTTGGGTTACTGCTGTTTTGCTCGAGACGAAGGGAAGCAGACATGTTTTCCTTTGTTCTTGAACTATGCTGAATAAAATACTATACATTATGCTTACACATTTCTCTGTCGGCCTCTTCTGCTGTAAGAAGATTTGCACACTCTGCTGATAGAGCGTGCACGGGTCTCTAAACGTATCTGAGGCTCATGTCACTGATTGATGCTGTTCCAAGGGAGACTGGCTGCCGGCCGGTGGCTGGAGCCAGCTGGGGGCCTGCCTGATGCCCCCGTTTTCCCAGCAGTATCCCAACAACAACAATCGGTTCCCTGCCTCTGTTTTAGTATATCTTATCTACAATGAGTTTTGCGTTACGTGGTTTTAGCAGATCTACATTGAGTTTGGCACATTGTTCCCCAAGCTGCCGCTGGAGGCATTTGAGCGCTGCAGTAGCTACCGATTTGAATACTGAACTGGGGGGCTGTTGATGTAACCACAGGATGATGCCATCACATGCTGAACTCCTCTGGGCCACACTCTCACCCATGTTCTCAATATGATTGAGTCTGGCTGTGTGAATTGCCCCAAATTTCACTTTAATTGCTTTGTAAAAGGTGGCAGCGGCTGGTGGTTACCAGCCTCTCATGGTATAATGAAGAAGCATGGCTACCTGCTGTGATAAGTACTTGTGCTTATTGTATTGATGCTGATTCTAGTGGTGCTTCATTGGCTTAAACCGGACTTGACTTGTTTTCCTTACTGCTTGCCAGATACAGGTGACTAAGGAATCCCTGGATCTGTTAACCCCAAGGTAGCATTGTTTGCATGAGTAAAGTAGTAAGTATCCTGCTGCCCAGGAAAGGAGCCCCTGTGGCCTTACAGATGTTGTCTGGACTACAGCTCCCATCAACTCTGGGCACTGTGTCCACACTGATGGGAAACTGGAGTCCAGCACCATTTCCAAGGCCACATGCTCCCCACCCCTGCTGTAGTCAATTACCTTCAAATTCTGAAACTCCTTCTCTTCCTCCTTGAGCACTTCCAGCTGCTTGAGGACCGAATCCTGCTGGAACTCGCTCCTGTCCATCTGCAAACAGGAGAGGCAGATTAGCAAATACTGTTGAAACACCCATCCATGGAATTAATCTGGGTTCGTCTCTCAGCCTGTGGCAGCAGGAACGTTGTCAGATACCTCAATGGCGCTGCTGGTTGTGAAAAGTCTTCTTTCTTCTCACTCCTATATCCAGCATTTTTGGCAATTTGGACAGGGAGCAGGGTAGAAAGGAGGATGGAATCATCCAGCTGCTGTCAGCAAATCTCCTTCTCCTCCTCCTCTTAGATCTGGGTTGTAGCAGAAGCTCAGTAGCGCAACTCCTCTGCTAAAAACCACCCCTTCCTAATTGAAGTGAGTGTTGAGTTTTATATCCACATATTTGCAGAGCAGGTATGGTTTGGCTCTGAGCTTTTGCAGAGGGTCACCGATTCTCACCTGCACCAGTTGAGGGGTCTGAAGTCTTTAGCACCCAACTATTCAGAGAGCTTTTGTCTCATTTCCCTCCTCTCCTGCCCCAAATTAAAGATTGCTTTCTATTTTACTTAGACAGACGGATCCACAAGGAAGAACCCATTCTCCCAGCCTCATTAGTTTTTCTGCAAAGGATGCTTCTGATTGGGGGCAAAGTACAAGTTAATTAGAATATGGCTTTAATTACCCTTCTTTCAGGAAGGTGGGATGCACGAGATCTGAATAGTTATCAGCCAATTTCTCTGTTGCCTTTTATCTCCTCTAGATATTGATCTCTTCTCTTCAGCATTGCCATTTTTCTCTTTGCCACTGAAGTCTGGGGCTTCTGGTGGAATTACCGCTGCTGAATGCAGAGGCTAATCACAATTCTAAATCTACAATACAGTCCTGATTGTTGCTTGGCATCTAGCTTTTCTTTTCCTTTCTTTTCCTTTCTTTTTTTTTAAAAAAGCTTGGCAAATGGTGGCAGAAATCCTTCCCCTGCAGCAGTTTCTCTTGATCTGTCAGAAAGTCTTTGATACAGCTATTTAATGCAATAAATTAAGGCACCTGTTTTTTTGTTTTGCTCGGAGGTAAAAAAAAAAAAATGCTGGTAGCATCAATTGATTCAATAGAATAAATACATGTGTCAAAAGTATTAAATCTGGGGCGGGGAGGGGGGGGAGAAAAGAGAGCACACCAGTCAAAATGGGCAATGTGGCCTCTCAGTGGGCTGAATGTCAAGTTGCACCACAGTCCTGGCCTCTCAGTTTAAAGGGATAGGGATAAGGAAATTTAGAACCTGCATTGTGTGTGCATATGCAGAAAGAGATCTCTAGGCTGCTAATTTTGAGGGTCAAGAAAGGGCTGTAAATTGTTAGTTATTTAATTCGACACTGTTCTATCTTACTGCCAGGGAGAGGGAGAGGTGCTTGTGGAATTTTCTGCACCAGCTATGGTTTGCCCTGGATACACTATAACCTGGCTTGGGATTAGGGATGGATGGATCTGTCAATTTTGGTTCTTTCAGTTTCCCATTTCCTTCCCATTTTAAATTGAGCTCTCCACATTTCAGCAGCAATTTGTGGATTTTTTAAAATAAAATTTGACAGCATTTTGGTGTGAATTTTCTCCAATAAACCTATTTTTGTATGCAATTTGACTCAGTGTACACATTTTTTGTTGCTATTTTCATTAATATGTGCATTTTGATGCACACTAACCATTGTACAGTAGTACTTTGGTTCTCGAATGTAATCCGTTCCGGAAGTCTGTTCGACTTCTGAAACGTTCGAAAACCAAGGCACAGCTTCCGATTGGTGCAGGCGCCCCGGAAACAATAGCTGACAACTTCATTGGACGTTTGGCTTCCAAAAAAACGTTTGAAAGCCGGAACACTTATTTCTGGGTTTTCTGCGTTCGGGAGACGAAATGTTCAAGTACCAAGGCATTTGAGAACCAAGGTATATGCATTTTTATGCACGTTACTTGCTGGGTAACTGCACTGCAAAATGTGGAAATGTGCAGATTTTGAAGGTTGCTGTTTTTTGGGGGGAGGGGATTGTTTTATAAAGTGTGAATTTGATAGATTTGTGTTTAAATGTAAACTTCATTGAATTTATCCCCCCAGCCCAGCCCAGCCCAGCCCAGCCTGTGTGTGTGTGTGTGTGTGTGTGTGTGTGTGTATTGGCATTGGCCATTTGATGCTGTCTCAGGCAGTACCCAGGTGAGTACAATCTAAGGGGTTGTATCTGATGCTAGTCCTGCTCAGAGTAGAGCCACTGAAGTTAATGAACATTATTAACTTAGGTTCCTTAATTTCAGTGGGACTATTCAGAGTAGAATTTTGTTGGATACTACCCTGTGCCTTTAAATAGCTTGTGGTTTCCTTGTTGATCCTGAAATATGTCATTTTGGTTCCTTTGTAAAGGGGCTGATGACAGTCAATCCCCTGCTGTCTTTGCAGTTCAGATCTCAAAGCAGGGGAGGGGAATGCTTTTGTGTTGTTGAGGGGACCACATTCTGGCAGTGGGCTATCTCTTCTTTCAGCCAGCCTAGTGATGCTCAGGACTGAATCCAAGATCTTCAGCATGCAAAACATGTACTGTGTCCATGAGCTGTGGTCCCGTCTTAAAACTTAATTGTGTTGAAGTCAGCAGCTCTGCGTGCTCAGGTTCAAGTCTACAGCAGATCTTGGGCTGATCACTTGAGGAATGAGAAGCAGGGATTTAACCCTTGTGCCACCACCACCCAACACTAGGAGGCGCTGTAGTGTGGGTTAGGAAGTCCACTCAGTGGTGGCTGTTCCTCAGTGGAACTGATGGAGTGTAAGGCAGGGAGACCAACAGTAGGTGGAGCCAGAGCCTATGAGAGACAGAACCATCTCCTCTCCTGATTGGTTGTAAGAAGGCAGGCTGGTGGGGATTGGCTTAGCATAGATTGAGGTGGCTGGGGCAGTGCCTGATTTGCCTGAATGAATCAGCCTCCATGAAGTCCACTGCTTCAGAGCTCATCCCAGCCTAGGTGGTCTTCGGCAAAGACTTATCTTTGTGGCTCCAGACAGTGGCTTTGAAAGCTTCTCTTCCTTTTGGAAGCTGAAGTGAACAAGCATGTATGCAAATTTCACACAAGGCAGTGTACTTGGGCACACTCTCCACTCCCTTCACTTTCAGTAAGCTTATCTCTCTGCTCATCCATCTCTGGAGCAGTTCTGAGATGTAAATAGCGGCATTAATCAGCAGGTGGCAGTATAACCATATCAGCTCAACTCACTGTGTGTATGTTAGAGAGCTGGTTAGCTCCAGAAAAGCACAGTTGCTCACAAAGGAAAAGCCACATGAGTTAATTTATAATTCTAGAATTAAGCCATTCATTAGTGTGACCTTTAATAAAGTTTACACTGCGGTTTAGTTCAATATGATCTCACTCCAGCAACTAACAGCTGGAGGCTCATTCCCCCCTTCTTTCCTTTATACTCTCTTCCATTTCCACCTATTCCCCAGACCTGCCCCTTAAATTTGGTGGGTTGATATAGGTATATATATTTTTAAAGCCCCACTGGGTGCAAAAGAGGGTCTTCCTCTCAGCTGATCTGCCTTAGCAACCTGATACACCTTGAGGGTTTGGGCACTGCAATTAGAAGACTGATTTTAGTACGGACAGAGGAGACTGGATAAATCAAAGACAAAGGAATGTGATTCCCCCTTCTCATATTAACTATGGAGCACATGGCTTATGGAATAAGTGCTATGTATTATCTTGCATACTAGTAGCAAACCCATTCTCTGAGTGTCAGTACGTGACTCAGCCAAACCAGCACCATCCACAGACTAAAGGGAGGTATCAACAGGCTCAGAAGATGGGCAACTGGGAATGCATCTTGCTGCAGCAAAGGAGCAACCAGGAGCCCACTTTGAGCTGCCAACTGTCCCTTGGAAGCCTTTCCCCACCCACCCCTGATGTGGTTCAGTGTGGTACCTGAATTTCAAGCACTGTGCAAAGCTCTATAAGTGTATACAGTCATACCTCGGGTTACAGACACTTGAGGTTGCGCATTTCAGGATACGGACGTGCCAAAACCTGGAAGTACCGGATCAGGTTACTTCCAGGTTTTGGCACTCACACAAGCACAGAAGCACTAAATTGCGCTTTGCACATGCGCAGAAGACCAAATCACAACAGACGGGATGCGGACGCTGCGGGTTGAGAACGTGCCTCCCGCACAGATCACGTTCACAACCCGAGCGTCCACTGTATTCTGAAAAGGATTGCAATGGGAAAGCTCTGAATTTAAGAAGGTGAGTGCACGTGTGAATTTTGGGAGCAGAAGCTAATGTTGTTAATAATAATAATAATAGGACTTCTGGATGCACAGAGGAGTAAAATGTGTGTGTGCACATGCTCAGGTTTAGTTACTATCTACATTAGTGCTCGAATAGTGGGGAAAGCTGGCGTGTGTGTATCTCCCTTAACGTTACTGATGAGCCTTACCCTGATTCTCCACAATTTTGGTCAATTCATCTCTCTCTCTCTCTCTCTCTCTCTCTCTCTCTCTCTCTCACACACCACTTTGTAGTCTTTCAAAACAACAGAGCTGCTTTGAGAGGAAGAGCACAATGTATATTTACTAAGTAAAAACAATAAATTAATAGTGAAAGGAGTTGTTGTAAAAAAGTACCTTATTCTACATAGGGTAAGGGAAGGAACAAAATAAAAGTTCTGGGACATGGATACAGTGTGGTATCTTGATGAAGCCATAGAAAAGAACAGCAGCAGAGAGTTCCTCTTCCTGTTCTACACAGATGCATTATGGGAGAAATGAGGGAATCCATTTCAAGTCTCTGAAACTTAGTCCAGTGATAACTAAGCATGTGACCGGTTAAGCTAAGAAAGTGACTGACAACTCAGCTGCCTTCCATCCACCTGGCCTGCAGCTTTGGGACGATGGATCATGTTAGGAAGGATCCACTGCAGCCTCAGATCACAGCTGGGTGTGCCATAACAAAGCACACTCTTGGGAAACTTTGCTTTGAGGAACACATGCAGATTCCAGGGCCATACTGGTGGAGCTCTCACTTGAATCTGTTCACAGCAAACAAACTCCAGTCCCAATTAGCAAAACCACAGTGGCAACAATGCAAAATGGATTCAAAAGGTGACGTGACCTGGCAGGATTAGCAAGTATCAGGGAAATGCAGCCAACCTCTTCTTACTCTCTTGCCAAAATACTTGAAATTGGCAGACTTCTTCCTTAGGCACCGAGTTTGTTGCACACAGACCCGGGCTTCTAGAATCATGGGGAGCTGTGTTCTGCTGAGTCAGATCACAGATCCAGTTGTCTACAATAATCAACAGTGACTTTCTAGATTTCAAGCGGAGTTTCTCTTGGTCCACCTGGTGATGCTGGGGATTGGACTTGAAACC
Organism: Podarcis cretensis; assembly: GCF_951804945.1. Lineage (NCBI taxonomy): Eukaryota > Metazoa > Chordata > Lepidosauria > Squamata > Lacertidae > Podarcis > Podarcis cretensis. The sequence goes on along the minus strand of NC_137185.1, from coordinate 31,715,741 downwards.
ACTGGTCAATGGCACTTCCTGGCTTAAGGGGAAGATTGATTTGATCAATGCCCTTTGTTCCCTCGCTTCAGGACCTCCTAGGATCTGCCCTGTCAGTCAGGGCTATGACAAGGCTATGAGTGGCCATCCTTGAATCTAAAGTAGTGCATCCATCTCAAGGTCACTGAAATCAGCAGCTTGAGCTGGAGAACTTGAAGTGCAGCAAGCACCAGCCTGTTTTAGATGGCAAAGGCAGAAGGCCTGTCTCACTGCTATGATCATGCTATTTATACCACGTCTGGCAAATCCAGATGCTCCATACTGCCAGCCAATTGCAGAGGGCAATGTTGGCCACCCCTATAATCCCTCCGTGCCTAAGCATGCTGTGTGCATGCAGCCCATAGCACCTCGCCAGGTTTCCTTCCCATCTCAGAGTTCAAGCCCAGAGATCCTGAAACTACACGTGTTTATTTAGGAATAAATGTAGGTGCCTTATATCGGGCAATGACATTTGTCCATCGATACCAAGTCTGCTGGAACAGGGACATGGCAGTTCCATACAGGGAACTCCCTCACCCACCTGATAACTTCAGATGCCTTTTTCTGGTTGTGACTGTGATGTACCTGCAAAATCCTATGAGCTGAATTGCCCGTGCTGCCTCTCATGAGGAAACTAACCAGGTGGTTTGTGGGCAAGTGGGGCAGGGAAGCAAGACCAGGAAGAGGGATCTTATTGCTGCATGTCACACTGCTGACAAAAGCATCGATTTTGCTATTTAGATGTTGGTGAGATTTAATGAAAAGCATAAAATGGAAAGTGCTCGGCTAGATTATCCCCGTGAACAGAATACTCATCAGGAAAAACTCAAAGCACATGCTTGGAAGAAGGGTGTCAAAAAGAATGGGAGAGTTTTGGCCCAGCACTCAACGTGGAACTGGTCTACTGGCCAGGATGGTAAAAGGGACTAAGAAGTAAAGCCTTTTGTAGCATCAAGGGAAGGGGAAGGCGTTGAGAGTGTTTTGCAGAATGGGGTGAGGAACAGGTTAGAGAGATTCATTGACTGATATTTTTTGAAAAGGTCTTCTCTAGTGCTTTAACCTCTAAGCACCTTACAGTAACGCATCTCAATGAAAAAAAAATGCTGCAGTCATAATAAAACACCTAAAATCAGCATTAAATGGTTTTTAGCTTTGTATAAGTTATCACTGGTGGTTCCCTCGCTGTGAGAAGCCAAGTTACAGGGAACCAGGCAGAGGGCCTTCTCGGTAGTGGCACCGCCCTGTGGAACGCCCTCCCACCAGATGTCAAAGAGAAAAACAACTACCAGACTTTTAAAAGACATCTGAAGGCAGCTCTGTTTAGGGAAGCTATTAATGTTTGATGGACTATTGTATTTTAATATTTTGTTGGAAGCTGCCCAGAGTGGCTGGGGAAACTGGGAAATTATTATAATAGCTGACAGCCTTCATGGTTCTTCATGTTTCTAAAAGGAGATGGATTGGCAAAGTGGTATGCCATTAATAGAGATGGCCTAGTGTTAATGATCCAGCTGGGAGTCCTGCGTTGAGATTCCTGCATTGTAGGGTGTTGGACTGGGTGGTCCTCAAATTCCCTTCTGACTCTGCAGTTGTATGATTCTATGGAAACATGGCTCTCTTGTTGTGTATGGACCCCAAGGACAACCTTTTCCTGTTAGCTGTCAGGTAAGGGATGTGTCTCCCTTTCTGGGCACCTGCCTTTGTATATAATGCAAACTCTTCTCCTGGAGTCACTGGCTCTCCCTTCCTGGCCACCATATGGCCAAAGATTCCAATATGCTTTTGAGCTTTGGTTACGCTGCTGTCAACACAGATGGCTGGCGATAAAGCTACCCACAGACCTGTTAAAGTTGAGTAGCTGCCATTAACTTATTGCCAGGACCGTTGAAATTCAAGGGCATGTCCAGATTTTGTGGGGAAGTGGAGGTGGAGGGAAAACAAGACAAATGGCTCCTAATTCCTTCTGGCACCGCCGCTTGCCAGCAAACAATGTCAGACTGGGAAGCGAGTGGTGGCCGAGCTGGGGATTAAGCCAGAGAGCCACTCTGTGGCTCAAACTCAGCAACCAAGTAGGGATTGTTTTGTTTTGAAAACTGCCACTGCCCCCCCCTCCTGGTTCCTGGAGCAAACAAGGTCTTTGCTAATCAATTTAGCCAGTGTCCTCGAGTTACGCCATGGCACAAGCTGGTGTTGTGAAGCCTGATAATCATACAAACTTCCACCATTGGAAGGCAGCAGTTGGCTGTTTTTAGAGAGGTTGACTGCTGCTGCTGGCTGTTTTGTAGTAACAACAACACTCACTGTGTGCTCCAAGGGCCTTGCCTTGCATTTATTAGCTCAGTAAACATTAAAAACAACTCTGTAAGAGAGGGGACAGTCATCGTTACAGACTCTCTCTCTCTCTCTCTCTCTCTCTCTCTCTCTCTCTCTCACACACACACACACACACACACACACACACACACACATCTATGCAGGACATATGGGCAGGACACAACCCAAATATGCAGGATGTAACCAAAATGTGCAGGGAGAAAAGTGCATCACAAGCGATACCTGCAATAAAATGTTGTAGCGCCAAGTGCTCCTGTTCCCTCTACCAGCAAGCTCCCCGCTTCATTGTGTGGGTTGAAATGTTTGAGATGGGGTGGGGAAGGTGCACAATTCATCCTTGCGTGTGAGTACTGGGTGGGAGACAGCAACCTGGGTGTGACTGACAGATGGCAATCTGCATTATTTTATACAATTTTATACAGTTCTGTCAGTGGATGGTATCATTGTTGTCTTGGTGTTTTTGTCGTATATTTCAAGTTGAGTAGAAAGATTGATTGGTGATGGAGTGGGAGATAATTGGAACTACTGGGTGGGATGGTGTGTTTGTGTGTACTGATGAATGCATGTGAGGTGTGGGAGTAGAATGGGTTGAGTGATATGGAACAAGCAGTTCGTACTGTGGTTTTGTGTAACTGTAAGGCAGAATTTGGGTGTGATGTCTTTGTGTTAGTGGGATGAGTGTTGCATAGTGAGGGTCAGGATGTGCCTTGCAAGAGGCGGGGTGAAGAGGGAAAGGATCTCTGACGCTAAAAGATGTTTCAAAATGTGCTGCTATGTTTTCGTTTGGGTTTTTAAAAGTTGTTTTTATGCATTATGTTGTAGTTTTCTTTTATACTGCATTGTGTTTTATTATACAGTAGTTTCACTGTTGGAGATTATGCATACTGTCTGGAGAATGAACAAAATACAGTCAATATAAGCACATTACTTACGTATATTGACCGGGAGATGTGCCCAATTCCTTCTTTACAGAAGGATTCTGGACATATACTTCCTGAAGCCTGGTGAATGTGCACAGTGGCTGGTTATTATGCACATTAACTACTCAATAAGTGAAATAAGCGATGCTCAGGACTCGGCCACTTTGAAAAAAGCCACTGTTTCTTGTTCCATCACAAAACAAAACAAAACAAAACTTTATATGAGTGTGTGTTAACTGGGCACTTGGACTTTCACTGTGGTTTCCAGTACAGCAGCAAAAGTCACACCCCAAACTTAGCGAACATGCTGGGGTGGCCCATCCTGCAAGCATTTATAACCTGGTCTTGGTTCCACTTCTACATGAGCTACTTTAGCATCCTGTCTGGCAAATTCCCATTACAATCAGGCACATTTAAGTCAAGCGTTTAATGGGCAATTGCAATTGTTAATGTGCCAGCAGTGCAGCTGAGATGATACCTTTTCGTTCTCCACATTGCATTTTTAGAGTTAGGTAACAAATTGAAAACTTTCTGCAGTTTCATAATCATGTCCTTTGACATTTAAAAAACCCAATCATTTACATCAAACACCGACTGAGTGTCCTGATGGTGGTCACTGTATAGTTGTGGCTGGATCTAAGATGCTAGTTCTGACCTGCAAGGATGGAAGGCTTCCTATCAGCAAACTGACATGTAGAGGTAGCCTGTTCAATAAAGAAGCAGGAGCAGCTCATTTCTTCATACCAAAGTGAGAGGCTCAAGCATTCTTAAGCTAAAACAGGTGTGGAACCTCAAGTCCAGAGGCCAGATGTGCCTCTAACTGGCCCTTGGGACTCCCTTCAGGGGAAACCACACCCTTTCTATCCAGACCACACCTCTCACCAGATTTGCTTCATACTCTCTGAGGTTTTTTGTTTACCTGGAAGGTATCATTGATTTGTGATAATGACTCTTGTTGCCTAGATGGAGGATAGGGTGTGTGTGTGTGTGAGAGAGAGTGTGCATAGGAACTAGCCTACTGTACAAAGGTAAAAGTTGCTCTTGTTTCTCTACACACTGATGCTCACGGTACTAGCCTCACATTGATCATAGCTCCCCACACAAATACCAACCAGCTTCCTATTGCACAGCCTGCCCCATTCTCTGCAGTTGGTTTAAACATGAAATATGTTGTGCACCAGTCACTGATCCTTCTCATCTCCTCTCCCTTTTCTCTCTCTCCCCCCACAAAGTTGCAATAACTGTGGGGAAGCTTCTTAGAATACTTCCCACAGCTCCAAATGAGCAGTGTTTTGATCTAGAACACAGTTGATGGCTATCCAGGGGCGCTTTGGGTCATGTGAGATGATAAGGTTTCTGAAAAGATCCAGGCTATTAATGTGATTACTAGCATCTGCTGGGAAGATCCAGCTTTCCCAAAGAGGTAGACTTTCAGTGAGTGACGGCCTGATCCAAAGTAATTTCAGGACCTGGCCCCTGAGGCTTGTAAAGGATGGCAAGATATGCAGTGTCAAAGGGAGGGGGGTGAAGTTGGAGTCAATCCACTTTAACGGCACAAGATTATGAGGCAGAGAGGCAGAGAATTCATTGACAAAGGCGGAAAGGATGAAATTAATTACAGCTCTAAAATCAATAAAGACTTGAACTCTCTCTCTCTGTGTTTTTTTAAAAAGTTCTTGACAATGAAAGTGAAAGAAAAACGGTGGGGGTGAAAAGGACATAACACAGACGGGGTGTGTGTTGTGTGCAGGCATGGGTGGTATTGCATGCGTGTTATGTGCATGTATAGTACACACACACACACACACACACACACGTATGGCACACAACAGGGTCTTTCAAAACGGGGGGAAATGGCAAAGATCAAGCTCTGACTTCCACAGTCAGAAGCAAAGAGAGGAGGTATATGAGAAGAGGAGAGAGAAATTATCATCCCATCCTAAAGATGAGAGTAGTTCTGTTGATGTGGAACAGCTCACCCTATTGTAACAGCAGCTTGATGTATTTCATCTGGCTTTAAGGCCCACATGCTTTCAAGCACAGCTTCACAACAATAAGGGCTAGAATAAGGGCTGTTGTTTTTTTTAATGTACAAAGGCTGAGATTTTCTGGAATCTGCTCCTCAGCAGTCAATGGCGTGGTGCTCACCTGACTGCTGCTTAACAGCAGGGAGGTCAGTGCAGTACAAATGCACTGGCAGAGCCAGCTCCTGCCTCTGCCTCTGACCCACACCAACCTCCCTACTGGCTCCCCACTTCTTCCTAGTAAGCAGCACCGATTCAGCTGCTGGGAGCACTGCTGTCCACTACTGCTGCTTCTGAAGTTACATTCTGCACTTTTACAAATTGCAAAATAGGCACACAACCCAGTTACTAGAGGTCTGGTGAGTGTTTGTTTCTGATTTAGCTGGGGTTCTGTCTGCCATACTTCATTTGCAACTTATGCTGCACCTAGGGATTTGAGATAAATTTGATTTTGTTTGCACTTAAAAGCAAACCTACCAAATTTGCACTTTCTGAAACAATGTGTGGAAAAACACACACCCTGGAAAGTGTTTGTTTGTTTGTTGTTTATACATTTTTAACCCAGCTTTCCTCTGAGGAGAACAAGGTGGCATGCATGGTTCTTCTCCCTCTTTCCATTTTATTCTTACAATAACCCTGTGCATGGTAGCGTTAGGCTAAGAGACAGTGACTGGTCCATGGTCATCTGGCAAGCTTCAAGGTTAAGTAGGGACTTGAACCCTCATCTCCCAAGTTCAATACTGTAACCACTACACTACACTGGCTGTCTTGGTGTTACTGCATGATGCTTTTGAATTATGGTGCTGGAGGAGACTCTTGAGAGTCCCATGGACTGCAAGAAGATCAAACCTATACATTCTGAAGGAAATCAGCCCTGAGTGCTCACTGGAAGGACAGATCGTGAAGCTGAGGCTCCAATACTTTGTCCACCTCATAAGAATAGAAGACTCTCTGGAAAAGACCCTGATGTTGGGAAAGATGGAGGGCACAAGGAGAAGGGGACGACAGAGGACAAGATGGCTGGATAGTGTTCTCGAAGCTACCAGCATGAGTTTGACCAAATTGCAGGAGGCTGTGGAAGACAGGAGTGCCTGGTGTGCTCTGGTCCATGGAGCCATGAAGAGTCGAACACGACTAAACGGCTAAACAACAACAACAACAACAAACTACATCACCAGGGCTGTCTTAAGCATATCTGGCGCCATGGTGCAAAGATCCCTCCGGTGCCCCCCCCCCCCGTTTCCCAGAGTTGTCGGCCTTTTCCCAAGCCTCTGCGGGGATCACTCTCCTTCCACGGAGGCTTGGGAGGCAAGCTGCACGCCCGCCAGCCATATGGTTGACGGGGCACAGCTGGCAGGCGTGCAGGCAAAGGGGAAGCCGCCAGCAAAGCCGTGCAGCTCCCCCACTCGCTGGGGCACCCCTAAGAGGCTAGCGCCCTGGCACAACAAGACAGTAAGCCTAATAGGAAAGACAGCTCTGTACATCACCCTGGGACTGCTTCTTGCCCTCCCTGCAGCTCCAGTTCCTTCTCAGCATGGCACATCTGGAGTTTGCTGAGCTTATGATACCTCTGAATCTGCTTGGCCAGACCACTCAGACTCTGACCTTTGTCTGCAGATCACTGCCACTTTTCCAGCTTACTTGTCCATGGACCCCGGAAACTGGATCTCTTGACCCCAGATTTTGCTGGTTTTGCTGTGACTGACTCCTCCTAATGTAGAGATGAGGAACTGGATCCATCCAGTGAGACAGGTCCTTACCTACTCCACCTCCTGCAGGCCAAGTTTGACAGGTGGGTGGGGACTCCCAACTGTCAATCACCAGATGACACGGTAATGTCACATGGCTTGATTTTGCCCACACAGATTCGGCTGATCATTTGGGCTTGCAAAACACTGTGCAGGATGCTGTGCAAAGCTCTGATAGCCAACTGGATCCCCACCCATAGTGGGCAGACCATTGTAAGCTGCTTTACTTCAAGGTTAGATGGCTGTCCATTGATTCCAGTATAGTCTACTCTAACTAGCAGCAGATCTCCAAGGTCTCAAGGTCTTCCCTCCTTATTTGGCACTGGGTCATTTGAACTGGCAATACCAGGGATCTTTTGCATGCTCCTAGCATGTCCTTTCCCACGGAGCGATGAACTTTCCCAGGAACCTATAAGTACCTCTTTATACAATTGTAGTGCAATTAAATACTTTAGGTAAAATATATAAATATAATAAGGGAGGGAGACTGACTTGAACAAATATGACTTGCATTTCAAGCAGGCAGCCTGAGCAGTAAGACTGCATCTAGGTGTGCTAACTATTAATTAGGAAAAGGGTTTGAGAACCGTCGTGCTGATTGCAAAAGCAGTGGAGAGGAATGAGCATGTGATACTGTTTTTTTAAAAAAATGAAGAAAAAGGGATCCTGGCAGTGTTTATCCAATAGGACCTCAATAGTGGAAAACATTAAGAGAAGTTTCCTAGGGGACAAAGAAAACATTAGCAACGGGCGACCCATCGTGTTGGGAAGGAGCAAATTACATAGCACAAACCTGATTGCTTTTCTGATGGAATTAGAATATTAGCAGTTGAAGGGAGGTGCGGTTGCTATATGTAATACCTTTAGATTTTCAGCAAAGTTGTTTGGATGGTGTCTCGCCTAGCCTCCTGTAGGTAACTCAGGCTGGTTTGGAAGCGAGCCCTGTCGCGCGGATCGAGAAACGCGTGAAGGACAAGCAGAAAGGGTAATGGTGTTCTGTAATGCATTGAGTGCCGGGGAGGTGTCATCTAATGGAGCGCTGTGGTGGCTGATGTTCTGTCTGCTCCTATTTAACATCTGCATTATATGATCTCTATGTGAGAGGACTCGGCATGCTAATCATACTCACAGCTGATATTAAATGGCGAGGTGTTGTGAACATCGGAGAGGGCAGAGAGATAATTCAAAGGGACACAGAGAGGTTAGAAATGTGACCAGGAAATACAGGGAGTAATGAGATTTGGCTTGAAGGCAGCCTGCTAAGAATGGAGGCAGAGCATTTGGGTGCGCGATTCCCCCCCCCCCTCTTTGGGTGGAAAACAAGTGTGAGTAGCAGTAGCAGCCCATGTGGTAGGGCAGAGACACCCTGCAGAGATCATTGTCACTGCAGCTTACCTGGAGAAGGATTATTAATACTGGGCTCTGCTTTGGGCCTGGAAGGTGGTGGTGGGAGCTTGCTTGCAACACCTAGAGATGCTAACTATGACAGGCAGCCGATGGGTGCAGATGACAGACCTCCAAGAAAGAAGGATTGGCGTGTGGCTGTTGAGTCAGAATCATGATTGGAGTCATCGCCTCCCCACACTGCCATTTCCACAGAACCCCTGGCTCAGTCTGCCCACACCAGTTTGTTCTGCTACCTTTGTGCCATCAGAGTACAGCTTGCTCCCCTGCCAGGAATTCATCATAGCTTCTCATTAATGAGGCTGGATTCTTTAACTTGATCTGTCAGCTCATTGACAAATTTTGGAGACTCTTATTAGGCTCTTATTGAGGATGCACAGGACGGACATTTTATTGCTGAAGGCAGCAGCTTGTGTGTGGCGTAGCGAGCAATGAGAAGGAAATGCACAGAGGCTTTTTAATGATCTGGAAGGAAATCTTCATTAGCACTGAGATCCTGCTATCAAGAGGGGTAGTATCCCAAAGAGAGAAAAAGAGAGAACAGGGCATCAAATCTTGCATAGAGCAAGGATGGACTCATCATCCTCTTTAAGAGCAGAGTTCCAGCCAAACTTTTGCAGTGGAAGAATGTCTATTCTGGGAGAGAGTGCCTACTATTTAGGGACGGATGGATCTGTCAATTTTGGTTCTCAGTCTTCCGATCTTAAATTTAGTACTCCACATTACTGCAGTTTTTTGTGACTTAAAAAAAAATCCTTCATGAACATGGGTTGTTTTTTTTTTGCAAGAAAATTCCCCTAATAGAATGGCTTTTTGTCTGCCATTTTGTATGCCCATCAAATAGAAGGGGAAGAAATGGAGGCAGTGAGAGATTTTACTTTCTTAGGCTCCATGATCACTGCAGATGGTGACAGCAGTCACGAAATTAAAAGACGCCTGCTCCTTGGGAGAAAGGCGATGGCAAACCTAGACAGCATCTTAAAAAGCAGAGACATCACCTTGCTGACAAAGGTCCGTATAGTTAAAGCCATGGTTTTCCCAGTAGTGATGTATGGAAGGGAGAGCTGGACCATAAAGAAGGCTGATCGCCGAAGAATTGATGCTTTTGAATTATGGTGCTGGAGGAGACTCTTGAGAGTCCCATGGAGTGCAAGAAGATCAAACCTATCCATTCTTAAGGAAATCAGCCCTGAGTGCTCACTGGAAGGACAGATCGTGAAGCTGAGGCTCCAATACTTTGGCCACCTCATGAGAAGAGAAGACTCCCTGGAAAAGACCCTGATGTTGGGAAAGACGGAGGGCACAAGGAGAAGGGGACGACAGAGGATGAGATGGTTGGACAGTGTTCTCGAAGCTACCAGCATGAGTTTGACCAAACTGCGGGAGGCAGTGGAAGACAGGAGTGCCTGGCGTGCTCTGGTCCATGGAGTCATGAAGAGTTGGACATGACTAAACAACTAAACAACAACAACTAAGTCCAGCATCCTGCTCTCACAGTGGCTGACCAAATGCCTACTGGAAACCTGCAAGCTGGACATGAGTGCAACAGCACTCTGCCTACCTGCAGTTCCCAGCCTCTCCCATATTGCCTGGCTCCGCTTGCCTCACTGCCACCAGCCCAACAGGGTCGGCATGGTGGGCACTGGGAAAGGGGGTTCTGCTCAGTGCTCATGGGGTTTTCCTCTCCTTCCACTCTGTGGCCAAGGGGACAGGGAGGAGGCCAGGAGCGGTGCTGGAGGTTGGAGGTTTCTGGGGGAGCCCGTGCTGGGGTATGCGCCAGGCTGAGTAGGGAGGCTCCTTTGGGTCCTTTTGATGGCTTCTCTCGGGGGGGGGGGGGCATCCACACTGACTTGGGGTAAGGAAGCAGCGGCAGCTCAGCCTTTGAAGCTGCCTCCAGTTTTTTGCCCTCTCTAGCTCCTGGCTCAGAGCTCAGTGAGATGGGGCTGAAAGTTGGACCGTCTCCAACTTTGAATAACAAAACCAAACCCTGCATTCCATTGCGTACTACCAGAAAAAAAGCACTGGGGATCAGTAAACCTGTCCAGTTTGCTTTCTCTCTGTTTCTCATTCTCCCCATCTCGCGTTTATTTTGCCACTTCACTTTGTGATTTTTTTAATTGATTAATTAATTTCTCAGACATCTACTGCTCAAATTAGTCTCAAGGGGACTTGCAACATAAGTGTGTGTGTGTGTGTGTGTGTGTGTGTGTGTGTGTGTGTGTGTAAGTGGTTAAGAGCCCATAGCCCTTCTAAATACCTGAATATCTGAGGGTCAATCAATGGTCTTTATCAGGAAGGCTGAACATGAGTACGGGGAGGCTTGTCTCTTCTCTTCCCTGACTAGAACATGGGTAGTAGCAAGCGGCTAAATACCTAGCAATTGTCTAGTTCAGCCCCCAAAAACATTGCAATTGGAATGATTTTATGGTTTTTTTTAAATCTTGTAACTTGTAACTGCATGCTAGAAAACTATTCACTATTATTATTTTATCAGTGTATCTGAAGAAGTGTGCATGCACACGAAAGCTCATACCAAGAACTAACTTAGTTGGTCTTTAAGGTGCTACTGGAAGGAATTTTTTTATTTTGTTTTGACTATGGCAGACCAACACGGCTACCTATCTGTAACTGGAATTATTTTATTTGAATGTTGTCATGAAAATTCACCAGCAATTTAATGTGAATTTTGCCTAACATGCACCTTTTTTAAAATGCAATTTTAAAAATACAAAAAAGCAATGTCCCCTAATATAGTTTACTTTTGCACATTATTTTCACTAATATTTTCATCTTTGTACACACATTACCTTAGTAACTTTCTGTACCCAGTACTTGGCTGAAGAACTGCATTGTGAAATTCAGAAAAGTGAGAAACGTTGACAACGGCTTTGTTTTGGTTTATGTATCATTTCAGGAATTGAAGGTTAGAAAAGTTTGCCTCTAAATGCAAACTGAACCGCAGCCCTCCAACCGTAATGCAACACTAAAATATCTACTTTGCTTGTTTATTTTTTTATCCTGGCCTTTTGCTCCAGGCTGAAACAATCTGGTTGTTTCTATTTACCAACTTCCATTTGGGTGTGGGGCAAACAACAGAGGAAGAAGGAGAAACGAGCATGTTGGTCTCTATCTTATGGGGACCTTTGAACTGAAACAAAACAGCAATTTCAGAAGCAGCACCAGCAGAATAACAAAGCAACGTGACGCCTCTGCCGTTTATCTTCCTTTCAAACTGATTTCAAGGGCTCCACTCTGTACATGTGTACCATCTAAAATCGATTCTGCCCACCCCACAAAGCATCCCCTCTCAAACCAGGGATTCCATTGATCGTTCACAGAGCACCCTTTCCCAACCCAAATGAATGAATGTTGACGAAAGGTGGCTGTAAGCCTGCGGTAGTAATGGTTGGAGGTGTGCTTAAAATCAGTCTGCTTGCTTCCTCTCTCCCTCCCGTCTTTTTTTTTTTTTTTTTTTTTTGCATCTGTTCTCTGCTTTTATGGCTGGATGGGTTTATTTTTTTACGGTTCAGTGTTCTTTCCATTTGTTTTGCTTGTATTAGTCATTTATAACGTGACATCGGCGGGCGGAAAGCAAAGCTGCCATTTGGATGCAGAACACAGCAGTCGCAGGGAGCTGGTGAAACAACAGTCTACAGCCTCATGTATTAGCAACAGTAGAGATCAGAGAAATCCTCAGGGGCCAATTCTTCAGCCAGCTTTATGAGCATTTCTCCCCAACTTGACTTGTCAACTCTTGGAAGCTTGCATGTGTAAGTTTCATTTGCAGGCGGTAGCTCAGTGGTAGAGCACCTGCCTTGCAAGACGAAGGCCCCCGGTTCTCTCAGGTAGGGCTAGGGATGTCTCCCGTCTCAAACAGGGGAGAGCTTCTGCTAGCCAGAGTAGACATAAGAAGAGCCTTCAAGATCGACCCAATGGCCAGTCTAGTCCAACATCCTCCTCTCACAGTAGCCAACCAAATGCCTGTGGGAAGCCCAAACGCAGGACACGGGCACAACAGCTCTCCCGCCTCTTGTGGTTACCAGCAATTCAGAAGCAGGCTGCCTCCAACAGTGGAATACAATAATGAACTAGATGCATCAGTGGTCTGACCCTCAGTATAAGGTGGCTAAGAAGAATTCACAGGAATTTGCCCAAACATATCCTGGGATATAGCTGTGCCTGGACCTGGGTGCCTCAACATGGGACTCCCAGCAGTCAGGCCCTGGTGCCTTGCAGTCTGTTTCCATATCTAAGCCTGGAATACTGAGCTCTGTGCTTTGAAGGGGCAGTACCAGACTGCCCGAGTAGTCTGTCAGCTGACTTCCAGGACCAATCCTGGTCCACCAGGCCCTATAAAAAGAGAGCAGGGCTGCCCTAGCCCAGGTATGGTGAAGAAGCCCACCTCAGGGAGCAGATTTTGAAGCACAGAATTGGGGTGGGGTGGGGAGCAGAATTTGCCAACTTCTTAAATTTATTATATAATTTTTAACACCATGGGATTAAAATTTTCAGATTCCTTAGCACCAGGAACCAAACTGTCTTGGGTTATCTCTGAGAGAAAGAAGAGGGTGAGGTCATTGGGACTGCAGGCATCAACTGAATCTCCAAGAGGATTAGACAAACTTGTGGAGGATGAGGTTATCAGTGCATATTTTAGGATAAAATGCATTTAGAAATGCATACATTGAGAGAAAATACATATTTACATTTTGCGGGGGGGTGATATTACATATTCATATATTAAAATGTGAATTTGGGCCTGGATTAAAAAAAAATATACAGATCAATGTGCATGGCAATGCAGCAAAACAGATTTATGAAGGGCCAAACAGAAAATGACACATATAGGTAGTAGGGTGATTTGCCCACCCCTAAAAAAACACAAATCTGCCAGAAAGGCATTAAGTTGGGGCAAACTTTGCTACTGGCTGGCTACAGTCAATCACTGATAGCCCTAATGGCTTTGATTTGACCCCATTGCTGGAGGCAACATGCATCTGAATACCAGTGGCTGGGAACCGTGAGTGGAGAGAATCCTGTGGGACTCAGGCTCTGCTTGTTGGAGCAGAGGGCTGCACTAGATGAGCCTTTGGTACTGATCCAACAAGGTTGTTCTTAAGTTCATCAACAATATCACTTTGTCAGCTGTGGTGATTTGACAGTAACGAGGCCAGCAATATATCCCATGAAAGGCTCGACATCTATCTATCTATCTTGCACAGGAGACCCTTTCAGTACAGCTAAGCTATTAGTGCCTAATTAGTTAATAATAATAATAATAATAATAATAATAATAACAATAATATGTTGCTTAGCTTCCCCTTCTCTGTCCATTTGCAGCCACATAAATTTCCCTACTGAGGGCTCGGATAGGCCTTTCTGTTTATCAGAGACTGAAGGCTGTGGTTCTCTGTAGCAAACCTCTCCTGGCTTCTTGTCTTCATTAGCAAAGTTGCACTCTGGGAGTTTCCAACAGCGGTGCAACTTTAACAGCTCTGAGCGATGTGTGAGATTTCAGAAGAGCATACTTTGCCTTTGGTGGGCTTTTGCGCACTGAACCGCATTGCGCCCGTGCTCATTACTGTCAAAGGTTAGACAGAGCAACAGATTAAGGAAAGAGAGAATAAATCCTCACCATCAGCTGCTTGATCGTCGGGTGCTCCTCTGTTTCTCTGCCTGAGGCAGACTCCTTGTGAACAATTTCAACGCGGATATCGTTCTTGGCAGAAACCACACCTTTCAGATCTAAACAAAAGAGCAAGAGAGCAAAAGTTATCGCCCCACAAAGCTGCTCCATAACGTTACACGGATCCTAGCAGAATAGCAGTAGTGTCTACCTCTGCCCGCATAGGTTCACACATTAAACTTTAACAAAAATACCTTCATTCAGCTAAAATGCAACCTTGACCTTTTGATTAGATTCTAACCACCTTGCAGAGAAATGCTGCTGTTTAAACTATTAGCCCAACGTAAAGGTAAAGGTAAAGGGACACCTGACCATTAGGTGCAGTGGTGGCTGACTCTGGGGTTGCGGCACTCATCTCACTTTATTGGCCAAGGGAGCCAGCGTACAGCTTCTGGGTCATGTGGCCAGCATGACTAAGCTGCTTCTGGTGAACCAGAGCAGCGCATGGAAATGCCGTTTACCTTCCCGCCGGAGCAGTACCTATTTATCTACTTGCACTTTGACGTGCTTTCGAACTGCTAGGTTGGCAGGAGCAGGGACCGAGCAACGAGAGCTCACCCCATGGCGGGGATTCGAACCGCCAACTTTCTGATCGGCAAGTCCTAGGCTCTGTGATTTAACCCACAGTGCCACCCATGTCCCATTAGCCTGATGTAGGGACCCTATAAAGAAAAAAAAAAGCAAGGAAATACCCAGTCTCTGATTATTTCCAAACATTATCCAGTTCCCTCTATGTTAGTTTACCACAAACAAAAGCCTATCTTCCACCTCATTCACTTGCCAGAGCATGGAGTCTCCATCAGTTATCCTGGTGCTCTGGCAATGGGATTATTGCTCCTGCTTTGGAAAAACAACAACCCAGTACTGCACTCCTCCAAATTCTCCCTCTAACACACCCCTGCATGGCATGCCTTTCTCTGGAGCTTTGACTTAGTGCGACTTTCATCTTCTAGGACAGTGTTTCCCAACCTTGGGCCTCCAGCTGTTTTTGGACTACAATTCCCATCATCCCTTGCCACTGGTCTTGCTAGTCAGGGGTGATGGGAGTTGTAGTTCAAAAACAGCTGGAGGTCCAAGGTTGGGAAACACTGTTCTAGGAAACTGTTTTCTCACCTGCCATTGTACCCTAGTGTATTGGACAGAATTCCAGGAGGAATTATAGGGCAGAGCTGGGGAAACTCAGAGTTGGGGGCCAAATGTGGCCCTCCAGGCATCTCTATCTGGTTCTCAGGACTCTCCCCACACAACACCTCAGCCAGACCCCATGACTCCCAGGCCACATAAAATTTACATGTGTTGCTCCATACATTTTGTATTCTTGTCCGACCCATTCATGGCATGTGGCTCCCAGAACTGGGGGGGGGGGGGGAGGGGTTTCCCCATCCTTGTTCTATGGCATAGATGTGATTTATGTAGGGACTCTAGAAAACAGCTCAGTATTGCTCCCCTATACTGGCCATAGCTCTCTAGGGTTTCAGACAGGATTTGAATCTCACACCTTCTGCATGCAAAGCATGACTTGCTTAAGCTATTAAACCTCTTGAACTAAGAATACAACCAAGACCACACAGTCTATGAGGCCCATAAAGACAGGTGAATCCCCATTCAACAATGTGTGCCTTTTTTTAAAAAAAAGCCCTTTCACTACAATATAACAAACATTGCAATAATAAGACAGCAATCATAAACAAGTTTAATATGTTTTAATTGTTTTCATTATGAATTTTTTAGCTGTTGTAACCTGTTCTGGGACTTGCTGATGAAGGGCAGGTAATAAATACAACAACAACAACAACAACAACAACACACTAGCACATTCCAGGATTGCATGGGCATCTGATATCTAAGTAAATTATATGGGGATTTGTTAATCATTAAAATATTTCACTGTGCTATAGTTGTTAGTTTATTTCTTTATGCCTGATTTTTCCCTTAGGTAATACAAACGTACTGGGGTGTTAGGGGTGTGGAAAACTGTGCTCCTTCTGGGGTAGTTTGTCCACTTTTGGTCCCCAACCTGCACTCAGCTCTTGTTAGTGGCTCCTTGAAGCTGTCAGCATGTGACAGTGGTGACACCCTGGGAAACGGCTTAGACTGGCTGGCTAACCCAGGTGAAGGTAGCCGATGGGTCTTAAATCCTTGGTGAGTTAGAGACTTCCCCCACATGTGAAGACAGGCTCTGGTGGACTGAGAAGATAAGGCCAATAGTGGGTCCAGTGGTCAAGAAGGTGTTTTCTGCATGTGCTGTAGAGGGAAATGGGACGCAGATGAGGCTCGTCAACCTGGGAAGCTAGGAGAAGGAAAACTCTACCTTGTGGTCTTTGGGAGAAGAAAAGGCTAAAGAGTGAACCCTACACAAATCTGGAGTGGAGCCCCTCAGGAGCTTAGATAGCTTCTTGTATGCCTCTTTCTGGCAACTCCTACAGCCAAGCTAGTGACAAACATATTGCTCTGCTTTCCTTTGGACCATATTAGCAAGGCCAAGGGGGGAATCTTGTTTTCTGGGCAGCCCAGAACCTCCATACACGCTACACAGGCTTGCGTCCCGGGGGGCAACTTTGGTGTTGCTAACACAGCAACCTGAAGGCACACTCGATTGTCTCTCAAGACAGATGGATGTCAACAACAACAAGGTCGGGGCTGATCAGAACTGTAGTCCAAACATCTGGAGGCTGCTAGGTTGGAGAAAGCTGTAATAGAACCTTTCCAAAATGAGGAGGTGAGTGGCAGGGGGACAAAAGTTTAAAGGCCCTTTGCTTATTTATTTAAATAATAAATGGATGCTTTTTATGCCCATCTTTGCAGTTCCTGCACATCCTGGTTTGAGCCAGACGGCCAAACTGGAAGTACAGAGTGTCCATATGTGCAACATGCTCTTTGTTTGCTCAGCTATTGCATCTTAGTGAATCAGAGACATTATCTAATTAGTTAGCTGCCCAGCAAAGTAGGAATGCTGGGTATTCTCAAGGAGAGCACTGCACAGTCAGTGGCAGATGCTGAGCTGGAAGGGGGTGGCCTGCTTTCATGCAGCAACTGAGAGAAAAGAAGGGCAGTGGGATTTAGTGACTTGCGTTCCAGCCCCAACATCTCCCGCCAGTTTCCCAGGAGGAGAATGATGCTCTTTGAAGAGACTGTTTTTGAAAAATTAAACCAAAGATACCAAACAGCAGGCCTGAAAGGAAAGAAAATGCTTCTCTCTGTGTGTGCCTAAGATTAAAGGCAGCAGAGGAGGTAAACCTAAACAGCTCCAGGCTTTGAAGAAACAGACTGAGAAGTGGGTCTGCAATTCCTAACTGGCCTTTGTCTTTCTTAGGATCTCCCAAGCTAAGCTCCAGAGCAGGAATGGGGAACCTACAGCCCTCCAGAACATTGTTGGACCAGCTACCACCATCCCTGACTACCAGCCATACTGGCTGGGGCTGATAGGAGTTGGAGCCCAACAACATCTGGAGGGATATAAGAAGGCATCCTTTTCTATTCCTTCCTGTATTTGTCTCATGCAGCACTGTTTTCGTTCCCTTGCAGTTCACCTTCTGCCCAAACCCACCTTATTTGTCTTGCTGTCCACTGTGGTGAAATCATGTAACTTACAGACTTGAGAATTGTAGCCATGCAGGAAGAAGCAGCTCTCACTTCAGGCAGAGGTTGTGGGTTGTATTAATGGGAGATGGAACTGGACACTGGTCCAAACAGAGGACTCTGCCTCACCAACCTCAGATTGCAATCAGGCAGCCCCTCACCACCTGCCTGCCTTCTTCTTCATAGCCAGTCCTGGGGGTAGCACTAGCCTACGTAGTCTCAATTTTGCCCTTGTAGAACTCAGCAGGGAGGAGGATGGGGCAAAAATAGAATGAGTTGGCTCTGCCTCTCATTTGCTCCCTCTCTATCTGTCATTGGTTCTTGCTCCATGTACCATGTACCTTTCACTCTACAAGTCTCAGAGGGTACCAGCCACCACTGGAAAGTCTCAACCATGACTTTCAGCAACTTCTTCTGTTCAAGCCTTGTTGAAATGAATGGGAACTGTGGGGCTGGCACAGGAGAAGGTCTCCATGGGCTGTGCTCCTTGCTAATTCGTGGGAGGGGAAGCCATTTGTGTTTGTCCTCTCAGGCAGTGATATATCTTGAGCCATTTCTGAATGCCGCCAGTCTGTTTGCTTAAAGGTGCATGCAAAGTGGCATCCTGTTAAGCTTTTGCAAACTGGCATCCTATTAAGCATGTATGGAATTGGGCTGAATTTAGTCATTTATGTTGGTGTCCTTGATTTCCCATTTGATTGCAAAAAATAATAATCATCCTTAAAAAATGGGGTCAGGGGGAAAGAGAGACCTGAAAAGTCTTCAGCATTTTTCTCATCACATCCTGCAGATTGCAGCTGTGGGACTTAACAACTTGAGCGACTCGGCAAAAGGGGGCACTTTACAACCTAATCTGGAGACACATTGGAATGGGAGTTGTTTTGAAATCCCTATAAATAATGCATGCTTTCAAGTGACAGGCTATGGATCATCTCTTTGGCTGGTTTTTTGAAAGATGGAATACTTTATAGGAGGCACTAACTCAAGTGTTCATGTGTCTGCTGTTCAGTCTATCATCCAAACAAGAGGATGCTTGTGGCTTCCAAGAGGCAGAGAGATAGCAGAGGTGTTGAAAGAGAGGGAAGGGTATGGAGCAGGACCCTGGTGCCAACTTGCACTTTCCATCTCATTATTGCTCCAAGGAGGCCCACACTCAAGACCTCCACAATGCTGCTTCCATTCATAAGCACTGAAACAAACATGTAGGAAGAATTACTTGCAGTGAAAGAGGATTTAACACAGGTGGCACAGGGCAGCCGGCACAAAAGAATCTTCAGCAAATGGCCATACAAAATGGCTACCATCCCCAAGCTGGTGCACTCCAGATGTTTTGAACTACAACTCCCACCATTCCTGACCATTGGCCATGCTGTTTAGGGCTGATGGGAGTTGGAGTCCAACAGCATCAAGAGGCTGCCAGGTTGGGGAAGATTGATACGTGGTGTTTAGCATTTATAGTGCCTGAGGTGCCAGCACATAATGGCTGCCATGGGCAGCAGAAAAAGAGGTGTCCATGCTCTGTACCAGTGAGTTTCATCACAATAAAAGCACTGCAGCCAATCATTTTGTTTTCATCCCAAAGGTGAAGAAAGGCATGCAAATGCTTGTCCAGCAAGGAAATGCAGAGGGGAAAAATATAGGTCCCTTAGTTGTCACAAGGTAAAAAAAAAATCAAGGTTACTAGTACCTGGAGTGTGTCTGAATTAGCATCCCTTCCTCCAGGGCAAAGGCTCCTTAATTGATAACCTGGTGCCACCAGCCAAATCAATACTTAATTTACTGATTTTCTTATACCTTTTTCTTGATAATGTGTTCTGAGACCACTGTTGGCCTATCCTCCAGGCATCTACTAGTAATGGGTTTATGAACACATCAAGATGGAATTTTCCAAGCTTCATGATGCAGGGAAAGCATTTATCCCTTCTGGTTTTGTCCCCTTTTTCTTTCTTGTAGTTTATTGCTTCTTCCTGTTCTCTGTCCAAGAGTAGAAATAATGTCCTGAGCACCAAAAGCCTCAGCATTTAATCACAATGAAAAGCCAATTACGGCCTCATAGAGTCCTCTCTTAGGGACGTTACTCCTTAAATAACTTGTGGCTTGTAATGTCATCCAGGAAACAACAACAGATGTGTATTAAGCCCGTTAAAATATGTCCCCTGAGGAATCTCTCTGCTTACTGTATACATAATTTGCTTGTGATGCCTTTTGCTTCCTCTCATTAAAGCAGGAGTGAGAATCGCCTTCTGTGATACCTGCTCTACCGCCCGTGACCCGTCATTAGCTTAGTCAGGCTTTTCCTGATTCCTAGCCAAGAAATTTGAGGCTATGAGCAAGCATATTTCAAGAGTGTTTTTGCTTCAGAATGGAGGAGCCCCCAACCACTGACTGCTGAGTCACCTAGTAGGGGCTCTGGTAAACCCTTATTGAGGTGGTTCCCCATGGTACCTGCTAATGCATTTGCAGGGTCACCTAGTGGTACCCCT
Source organism: Podarcis cretensis (assembly GCF_951804945.1). NCBI lineage: Eukaryota > Metazoa > Chordata > Lepidosauria > Squamata > Lacertidae > Podarcis > Podarcis cretensis. Next base: position 31,695,545 of record NC_137185.1, on the reverse strand, counting down.
GGGAAATCAATGCACAATGCATTTGACCATAAAGAAGCTAGGCTGTGATTTGGAGCAGTTCCAAAAATAAAAATAAAAATAAATAATTTCTCTGCTTCCCTTGGGAGACAAATCCACACACTCTCCATAGCAGTTAATTCATTTTTTTCAAAAGTACATTAAGATTTCTAAAAGAATACACAATCCATAAAAGAGAGAGGAGGAGGGAAATCATACTATTCACTACCACAACACATTATCCCAAAAGTAGTTAAACTAGAAATAAATGGTTTTCTACATTATAATTGGCTAGGTACTTCATGCAGAAAGCAGATGATCTAAATTTCCATTAGTGCCAAAATAGCTATTTCAGAAAGTTACAAGCTTTGCCGATGTTAACTGAAACGTATCTGATCCCTCTCAGTTTTCCCAGGTCCTAACAAAATTTGCTAATTTAATTAATGGTGGAGTTTCTCCTCATATATTGATCGGATTGCTGAGGCTTTCCATGACTTCACTAACTTCCATGACTGCCCAGTTTTAAAAGGTGTCAAGTCTGGACTCTAAGGCTTGTTTGTCTGTCCAAGCATCCCCCAACCTGGAGCCAACAGCAAAAAGGTATATGTAAGATGGAAATGGAGACCAAGAGCTCATTGGGGATTGCATTTGACTGTGTTGCTGGGGGGGGGGGACAGATTTTTTTAAAAAACAACAACCTTGGAATCTACAGCAGCAATATATATTATATGAGTTGAGTGCTTGCTCTACGTATCCTTCCAATTTTGAATCAGAAATATTGTGCACCTCTTTGAGAAATGCCACCCCAAGGTGTATTTACAAGTACAGCTCTATGGAAAAATTGTTGTGCTGGAATTGGCCAATAGACAATAGACTGATGTTTTTGTTTACAAGTATATCCAGATTAGTCTACCCATCATTTTTCCTACGCAACATCTCTGGCTGCTTGAAAGCCAGAATTCTTTCATGCAGAACAAAGTCTGCTGCACAGGGCGATTTCCAGCCCCAAACGCATCTTGTGTGCTGTTTGTTGAATGGCAAATGCTTGTGTAGGTCTTCTCTGGAGATGGGATAGCATCTGCTGCCCAGGCAGGTGTCCCCCAGAAAGCTACTTCTACAAACTGGACGGACTCTTTCCCTCCCTACTCTCTCCCAGAGAAGGGAACAGATAATGTTTGAGGAGGTTGCCAGGAAGAAGACGTTATGAGTGACAGATGGCCATATGGTGGCAAATGTGCCATGCTGAGCATTGGTATTCTATGTGTTTTCCTCATCTGAGCAGCATATTTTGCAAGCAGTGAGAGATGTAAGACAAAACACTTCTCTGAGGATATCCTCTGTGGTTATGGAAGCATGGTTGCACACTCCTATTTTAGAGAAAAAGCCATTACACTGCAGAGGGATGGTGGGTGTCTCACACAACTCAAAAAGTTGTCCCAAAAAACTGCAAAGTTCAAAAGTCTACTGAGGCCAAGCCTAGAACCTACAGGAGGTTTGAATGGGTGATGTGAGGTATCAGGCAATGACATCAGCTGTGTTTTCCCCAGTGCTAGCCATAAGACCTTTGCCAACAAAGGTCCGTATAGTTAAAGCCATGGTTTTCCCAGTAGTGATGTATGGAAGTGAGAGCTGGACCATAAAGAAGGCTGATCGCCGAAAAATTGATGCTTTTCAATTATGGTGCTGGAGGAGACTCTTGAGAGTCCCATGGACTGCAAGAAGATCAAACCTATCCATTCTTAAGGAAATCAGCCCTGAGTGCTCACTGGAAGAACAGATCATGAAGCTGAGGCTCCAGTACTTTGGCCACCTTATGAGATGAGAAGACTCCCTGGAAAAGACCCTGATGTTGGGAAAGATGGAGGGCACAAGGAGAAGGGTATGACAGAGGATGAGATGGTTGGACAGTGTTCTCGAAGCTACCAGCATGAGTTTGACCAAACTGCGGGAGGCAGTGGAAGACAGGAGTGCCTGGTGTGCTCTGGTCCATGGGGTCACGAAGAGTCGGACACGACTAAATGACTAAACAACAACAGCCATAAGAGAGATTGGCTGGGAGTGAGGATCACTTCCCAAGGAAGAATCTCTCCACTAATGAGGTTGCTTCCTCTGAGCCTGGCTTATGGATCTTTGATGACGAGTCTCTGATAACACTGAAGATGACACAACTCTCCTGAGACTGGGGTTCACTTTGCATCATCTCTGCTTTGACACATCCCACTGCTATTACACCAATGAGTTGGCGCTCAAGGGATATCCCTGCCAATCTCAAGTCTTAGTGCTACTTGCTGGGCTTGTGGCACAAATCCTACTGTGGAGTCAGCTGGCCCATCAATGGATGCCGTTTTCTTCAGCAAAGTGCACACCTTCAATTTTCAGCTACTTTTAAATCATAAACACATTTACTGGAAATGTGTGGGCTCAGTAAAACTCAGACCTTTTAAATGTAAGCGTGTTCATGTTTGTTTGTGAAATTCTTTCCCAAGGGAAAACCACCTGATTGGTTGAATTGACTCTTTTTGGGAAAGCAGCAAAAACATGGGTTTTGTGTGTGTTTTTGCTACTCTTTGGGGGCTCAGTACTCATTTTTAGGAATTATCTCTTGCTTTTAGGGTGCTCTTGTTTTTATTGGTGGCTTTTACACATCTTTTAGTCAACCTTTTATCCCCCTGCCCCAACATATTCTTAGTTGCTACAGAGAGCTGATGCTAGCAATATAATCTTATAGGAACTGATCCGTTCCTCAACTCTGCAACAAATGTGTGGTCCAGAAAGAGTTGTCCTCTGCATTTTTCATTTCTCCTAATTTTGTGATTCTCAACTGCCTGGTGCTTTCACAAGGACCACTGCCACATAACTGGAAACCTGGACCAAAACTAACAAAATAAATTTCAATAGGGACAAATGTAAGGTTCTGCACTTAGGCAGGAACAACCAGCTGCACACATATAAGATGGAGAACACCTGACTTGCCAGTAGTACATGTGAAAAGGATCTAGGGGTCTGAGTAGATCACAAGCTTAAACTGAAAATCGTGTTATGCAGCAGCAGCAAAACAAACAAACAAAACAAGCAAACAAAAAGCTAATGCTATTCTAGGCTGCATCAACAGAAGTATAGTGTCCAGATCAAAGGAAATAATAGTACCACTCTATTCTGTCTTGGTCAGACCACACCAGGGATACTGTGTCCCTTTCTGGGCACCACAATTTGACAAGCTGGAATGTGTGCAGGGGAGGGTGACAAAGATTATCAAGGGTCTGGAAACCAAGCCATATGAGGAACAGTTGAGGAAGTTAGGTATGTTTAGCCTGGAAAAGAGGAGACTGAGGGGAGATGTGATAGCCATCTTCAAATATCTAAAGTTTGTTTTCTCCTGCTCCAGAGGGTAGAGCCCAAGCCAATGGATTCAAGTTACAAGAAATGAGATTCTGACTAAACAGGAAGGACTTTGACAGTAAAAGCTGTTCAGCAGTGGAACAGACTCCCTTGGGAGGCGGTGGGTTCTCCTTCATTTGGGTTTATAAGCAGAGGTTGGATGGATGCTTTAGTTGAGATTCCTGCATTGTAGGGGGTTGGACTAGATGATTCTATCATAATGTTCATTCCACAATTGCAAGAAATTGTGATTCTAGGCCACCCCTGCACTATAAATTTAAAGCAGTATTGTATCACTTTAAGCAATCCCCCAAAGTATCCTATAATTTGTTAAAGTGCTGGGAGTTGTTAGGAAACCCCACAGAGCTCCTTGGGAAGATGGTTTGATAGTTAAACCAGTCTGAGAATTGAATATGGGTAGCCTAACAACTCTCAGAACCCTTACAGTTCCAAGGCCTTATTAGGGGCAAGCCATTACTGCTTAAAGTGGAATGATATTACTGTAACTGTCTAGTGCAGATGGGGCACTAGTGTGGCAGCACTTATGCTCTGAAATTCCCTGACTACAGTATTGATAATAGGCAGGCACCTTTATGGCACAGTTTTCACCACTTACTTATTTTATTTTGTTTTGTTTAAGCATGTTTACTCAGATATGTCGGTATATTACATACATTTGCTTTTAAAAACTGTTGATTATTCTGTATTTTGGCAATTTCATTATTTTTTTTACTGTTTTAACACTTGTTTTGAGTGCATTTTTTTAATGAATATTTTACACCACTTAGAGATTTCTTTTGATTAAGTGGTATAGATGCCTTGTTAAATAAAATAAAATATATATTAGGATAAAATGCATTTAGAATTGGGCGTTTTATATCTTAAAAGTATGTATTTAAACAAGAATTTTCATGCAAATTAGATTAATGTAGAAATGGTTTGGAATGGACTTATGAATGAACACTTGCAAAAGTGATATAGCCTAGAAATACACTGATCCACTCATGATACACACACACATTTCATGAAGCAGATTCTCCTTTAACAAGGACTCCTTTTGCTTCATGGGAGACCCATGGAACTTGGCACTGCAGTTGTTAATATGTCTAGAGGGAATGAGAAAATACCTGTCAGCAAGGACTAAATCCAACCTCTATTGAATTCCAATGAAAACAGAAATGGGAGTAGAAATTGCCAATTTTTGTTTATTCATGCCATGTCTGTAGCAGAAATCTACCCAGCAAATACAATCAGTATTCACTGTTGTTCTGTTCAGTCCACAAATGATACGCAATTGGCTACACCTCTCTCAAATTCGTGTATTTAATTATTTAAGCAAATCACATAATTTTGCCACAGCAGCTAGCAAGAGGAATAGCGTAGTTTTTGGCAGAAGACAAACTGCAGCAGAATGCAGACAGCACTGCATGGGATTAACAAGAGGGCAGAACAGAAAGCAATGCTTTCTTCCATCCATGTCAGTTAGCTCAGTTTGTTTTGAGTTCTGCATGCAGAGCTGAGGGTGGGCAAGGGACTGCTGAAGCAGATCAGCATGCAAATCAACACCACCACCACCTCATGCACACTGTTCATGGATGCTTGCAGCTTGTGAATCAAGACAGAGTAGACCCAAAGGTTTCATTTAGAGTCTTGGGAATGCCACTAGCTTGGCTCCAGCCTCCAAACATCCGGTGCTTTGAAACTCTGGCTTTGCTTCCTAATCCAAGCCTTGGCACCACTGCTGCATGCCTGATCTGTCATCATCACAAATATACCAATGTTAGATGTTGTGTGCCCTGCAAATAATCCAGAGCCATCTGGTTACATCAAATAAGGAGTAGGTAATGAGCCACATGTTCTTCCTCTGTCCCAGGATCAGAGGAATGATACAGTGTGCTCACATCTATCTTAAAAGAAAAGAAAGATGAGGGGAATGTGCAGACGAGACTGATTATGTCTGACCGCTGACACCGCAACGACGAGTTGGCCCATTTTCTATTGAGCAAGCTTGAATGGTGCCATCATCGCTGAATGATTCCACTGAAATTGAATTGGCCTCTTCTCAGGTCTTAGCCGCGCGCCTGCCCATCAAAAAATACTTACCAAAATGCAAGATTAATGGCTGCCAGATATTTAATTTGCTAATACCTGAAAGAGCCGCTTAATGGGGTTTGGGGAGAGTCATAAAAGGGGGGGGGGGAGTGGGGGGGAAGCAGACACAATTATTGCTGTTAAGAACAAACTAGTATGCAGGCCCAGCCATTCATTAAGCAAGTCCAGGGAGAGCTTCTGGCTCTTTGATTTCTTTGCAAACAATCCAGAAAGAACCAACTGCTATATATATATATATATTGGCACCGCAACACAGGGATTTTGCATAGTGTTTGGCTTATTTGTCTTTCACTATCCCTACAGTTAGAGGCATGGTTGAGGACTGCTTGTTCTCTCTTCCTGTCTCAGAAGCTCAGAACAATCACTCTCCCTTCCCCCGATGGTTTGATCCCTGTTCGCTCAGCCAACAATCATTATTTAACTTCTATGCTTTTTTTCCCTAATGAGCTGCTCCTGTTTACCTCCACAATCCTTTTCTTGCATTTGTGATGTTTATTTTAACATCTGCTTTGTCGACTAGGCAGCAAAGCCAACAGCATTACGGGCTCAGCAAGGGATTCGAGTATAGATTTCATTTTAAATGTATAGCCTTCCTGATCCCTGCAGGCTCAGAACGGGGAGCAATGTTCATAAAACCAAGACATCTTTTAGTATAAGATAAAAGCAACACGTTAATACGAAGCTAATGCATATTTCTGCTGTATTCTCCATACATTTGGTCAAATGCTAAAGAAGAAGTCTGATGTCACCTCCAGATGGGGTTGGTGCTACAACTAGGAGGAGCAGGCTGTCCACCCCAGGGCTGATACTGGGGTCCCATGAGAAAAGCAGTAAATGGCACTGTCTCCAGGTCTAAGAGCCACATTTTAAGAAGGAGATTGACCTGGCTGATGAGGAGGTCTGGAGAAGCCAAGTCTGTGGAAGAATGGTTGAAAGAGCTGGGTATGTTTGGTTTGGAGAAGAGAAGTTTAAGAGGAGGCATGGTCAATGTCTTCAAACATCTGAAGAGTAACAGCAATGCTTGGTGGCTGGTGCAAATATCAATCTTATCTATCTGGCTGTCAAAGAAAAGGCACAAACTGATCATTTCTCCAGATGGCAAGATTAGCACCAATTGGGTGGAAATTCTAGGAAAGCAGATGACAGCTAAGAATAAATCTCCAAATGGCAAGAGCTGCTCGATGGTGGAGATGGAAGTAGGGATGTCAGAAAAACAGGAGCAGAAACTGCCAATGTCTGCTTATTTGTCCCATGTCCAGAACAGAACTCAATCTAGCAATTATAATCAGTGTTCACTGTTGTTGTTGCTTTTAGTCTGCAAATGATATGGAATAGTCTCTCTCTATCTCTCTCTTCCCCGCTCCCCTTTTTGCATTGTGGTTCCTTTGCATTGAAATGAATGGAGTGGGATAATAAAATGAAAATATAATTAAATAATTTCACCACAGTGGACAGTGAGATGAGTAACGCAACTTTTGGTGGAAGCCAAACTGCAGCACAATGGAAACAGTGCTGCATGTGGCAAATACAGTACATGGCAGAATGGAAAGTTGCTTCGCAAGTGTATTCTGCAACATGCCATTGACACATTATTAGTGTGTTAGTAGTGAATTTATACTGGGCCATCATTCTGCTTTATTAGTTGTTATGTGATTTCCCAATGTTGCTGTTTTATTTTCATCTGGAAGGGAACTCTTGTGCTATAGCACAACAAAAGTGGCACAAATAAACCAGCAACCTAGAACATTTGCAGTCTGAAAAGTTTCAGGATTTCAGCAGGGAGATACAGGACATGAACTGACTGCAAACAAAGAGTACATTTGCCTCAAAACTGCTGCAGGTGCAAATGGTGCTGAAAATGGCATCATGCATACAGTGGCGTAGCGTGGGGGGTGCAGGGGGGGCCGGCCACACCGGGCGCAACATCTGGGGGTTAGGGAAATCCACGGGTTAGGGGGCGCAAATCCACGGGTTAGGGGGCGCAAATTACTTGCCTTGCCCCGGGTGCTGATAACCCACGCTACGCCACTGCATGCATAACTGTCCCAATACCATCATGAGCACAAATAATCATGAATGTACAATGAAAAGGACACCTGGAGAGGCCCTGAAATGCAGTGCTGCAACAGCATGCTGAAGTTTACATGGGGTAGCTCTACAATGTACTTCCTTCACATTACTTCCCACATTTATGGCATGGTTTAATGGTGGGTCACAAGGACAACTTAAGCATGAAGTCACAAGGACAACTTAAGCATGTGTACAAAACAAGTTGGATTTAGTCAACCAATAATATCGTACATCCATATCATGTTCACCCTTGACGTGTGTGCAGCAAGAGCTCAGAGCTATTCTACACATTGCACTTAGGAGCACAGATGTGTAAAATAGCTGACACCTGATGGTCTGCCTTAACACTGAGTCAGACCACTGGCCTATCTATCAGCAGCAGATCTTCAGGGTTTTAGGCACGGTATTTCCAAGCACTACCTGGAGATGTCAGGAACTGAACCTGGGCCTCTCTGCATGCAACACATGTGCTCTACCATTGGGTTACATTCCCTTCTCTTAATTACAGATAGAGCCATCAACCTAATATAATGAAAGTTCCCTTCCCTATAGACTTCCCAAATGATTTTACCTAGCCGAAGTTGACTCCTCCCAAGCTGTCTCCATCCCAGTGTCATGATTGGAGGGATAAAATGTTTATCATAACCAGGGAATCAAGGCCAGACGGGTCTTTGAGGACGTCACAAGAAGAGGCAGCTTTGGATAAACTTACATTACCTCTCCATGTGGTTTTCCTAGGCAGAGAAGAAGGGCTTCCAGACTTCCAGCATGATATGGTCAGAGAGTCAACTGAATAAAAAGAAGGTGACTTACTTCTCTGCGAGCGAGCACAGCAGAAGGCCACAATGGTGGCCATCAACACCAAAAACGCCACACCAGCTCCAACTGCCACGCCTATGATGACTGCCATTGGCACTGACTCTGGAAAAAACAAGAGAGCAAATGAAGTGGAGATGGGCTCCAGATATCATCAACTTTTGTCCTTTCTCATTGTCCCCCATTCACTACCAGAACCCTGGTTGTCTATTATCAGATCCTCCTACAGTCAAACATTAAGGCCACGTCTGCACTATACATTTTTCCTAACAGCTCTCAGCACCCTTAAGAAACAACAGTTGCCAAGATTATTAGGTGATGAAAGTGGTATGAAATTGCTTCAAATGTATGGTGCAGATGGGGCCTAAGATTAGTGCCGAACTAATAAAATGCAAGGGTAGCTTGGTGAATGACACATGGTATACTCAAATGAGTTGGTTAGGGACTTGTTTGTTCAGAGGGAAGACAAATGGAGATGTGTGGCACATGTCACTGACCCCTGGATCTCTCACATTTGGCAAAACAAATGCAAACATTGCTGGTAGAGGCCAGGGTAGGGTGAATGTGGGTGATTTATTCAGTTTAGTGCAGGTGAACTATTTGAAATATTAAGACTTTTGCAGAGGAGACAGGGAAATAATAATAATAATAATAATAATAATAATAATAATAATAATAATAATAAATCCAGGCAGCACACATTCTGGGCATGTGTAAATTTGCTGCACAGGTATGTAATTCTGATACTAAGCAAAGGATGTGGCACACTGGAAACCTCAGCTTTTGTTTCAAAATCATAAGGAAAGAAAGTTTACGGTTCTTACAAAAATCTGTGTCGATACTGTGTGCCCAGGAGGTGGCTAGAGTCGAGTACACAGCTCTAAACTCTGAGAACATCTTGACCCCCATCCATTCATTTTCTGGACGGACCATGTGTTGGCTTCCTAGGGGCTTGGTGTTTGGTGACTAAAACGACATCATTTATACTCATTTAGCATGTCTGGTCACAAATCTGACCTAACAAACTGAAATACGTTATGGTGGAGATGTGTAGTTTTCCTTTATGAATGGCTGGATGCTTCAGACTCTCCAAACAGACTGAGTCACCTTGTAGAGAGTTTATAAGCAGATACCATCAGCACTGGCTGAGAGATGCAAGAACAGCATCCAGTAGGAGCAGCAGTTTTTCAGTTCTTGCCCAAATCCTGTGGAATGCCTTTCCCAAGGAGAAGGCTCATTCGACTCGGGCATTTGCCTCCTCTCAGAGACAAGTAGGAACATTTTTTTCTGGTATCAGGCCTTTGAAAACTAGATCCCTGTTTATCGATTGACATTGTGGATTGATCCTGCTGTTGACTGTTAATTAGGTTTCATTGGTTTTGTTGCTCTTAATAGATTGTGCTTAGTTTTTTTAAAAAAATACTGTATGTTGTGTAATCCCCTTTGTAAGTTAGATAATTGAAAAGCAGTGTAAACAGATAGGAAACAAATTGTCATCGGAGAAGGAGAGTTGGGTTTGCTTTTTTTAGCACTTTCTCTGGAAGCTGGAGTAGTGCGGCAGAATTATCTAGCACTGAAGCTTTTCCCACTCCAATCAGCAATCAGTCAGTGCACAGTTTCGATGTTATGGCTTGGTTGTTCATTAGCATGTAAGTCAAAAAACAACCACCATCCCAAATCAAACCGTTCATTGTGTAGTCCAGTGTGCTTATGGTGACTAGAACATTGGATGAAAACTGACGAGACCTGGTTTCAAATCCCCATTCAGTCCGAAGCTCACTGGCTGGCCTTGGCCAAGTAGCTAACGAAAGCTTTGGTTTGGGATCCAAATAGTTGAAGGTCTGTTTTCTTCCATATGGCCAAGGGTGGTGGATGTGCTTTTTATTGCCAGCAAGCAGTTATCCAGCATTCTGCAGCCTCCCTGACTTCCCATGCCCCCTGATCTCAAACACTTCATGGGTAGAGCTACTGCATGATGAGTTTTGACTGGGGCATGGACACCTGGGGAGGCTGCAGTGTGCAGATCACTGGTGAGATGATTTGTAGAATGGAAGGAAGGACATTCCCAAATAACAGTTGGCTACCTCAAAAGCAAGGCAAGTACATAAGAAAATCCTGCACCCCACTCATAAGAATTTCACTGAAATTTTATCATGCCTTAGGTAAATTTTTTAATGCAATTTCTTATCTCATTAAATGATGGATAATAACTGGGATGGGGGGAAATGCAGGAAGTATTTTTTTGACACAGCACGTATCCCACCACTTTTAGAAGCACAATTGGTTGGAATGCAAGGCAGGGCCTTTTCCACTGTGGCACCCAGGTTGTAGAATTCCCTTCCTAGATATGTCTGGTTGCTTGGCACTCAGTTTTAAGCTTCAGGTGGAGCGGATAAGACCTTAGTGTGGCTTGAAGTTCTGTCTCCCATTTTTATGCTGAATTGTTTCACATTGCTTGTGGTTTTAATGTATGACAGATTTTAGCCATTTTATTACAATTTGGCAGAACTGGACACTAAACCCACCATGATGCATCCAACAGAACTTGGTTCAGGCTAGAACAGCAGGAGGGATGTGAATTAGATAACATGAAGGGATGCTGCGTTCAAGATGTAGCAGATGAAGGGAATCAGGTAGAATGCTACCATTATCACCTATATACACTGTGCGAGGTGCTGCAAAAAATGCAGAAGCGACCTGAACTTCATGCTAACCTACTTTACTACCAATGTGTTGTTGGCTTAAGTTTCTTCAATCCACTACTTCTCAGTTTGCAAAACCGACCTGCTTTTTATGGTTTAGGGAAAACATTTTATCAATGAGGTTTATTTATTTTAATCACCATTGCAAGGATGAAGGAGTTTAAGCCCCAGCTATTCTCTTATTGAAATGACATTTCCCACTGCAGCACAGTTTTGCTTGACTTTTACAGCAAACGGTGCTCTTTATTCCAATTAGTTTCTGCCTTGAACACTTTGGTGTTGTACCACACAGCCACAGAATGTGCTAACTGCCAAAAGAGGATCTTCATGGGTTTTGGCAGATCCCACTTAAATTAGAGGGGAAGAAATGGAATATTTAAGAAAGGGAGTCTGTGAAATTGCTGTTCTGTTTTGTGCGCATGTGTTTCTTGTTTCCTTTCTCAATACCTGTTCTCTGTTGTGTACTTAGCTGTTGTTGTTTTTTCACAAGACTGTCTGGTTCTGATTGACTTGGCAATTTTATCCACTGGGGTTTTGTGTTTGCAGTAAACAGTACCCCTGGCAGGAGCAATCTAGGCTTTATTTCACCCAGGTCAAAGACCCAGTTTGGCACACCCACGCATACACTTTTGCATACAGGCTGGGAGCCTCAGTGGTGCCTCTCTAAAGGCTTTCCGGCTATCTTTTATAAGCCAGGATGGGCAAGGATCAAGGAGACAGGTGCTTGGTTTCACTCGTCCAAGCAGTCTGTCCACATCTTCAGGGGTAACAGATTGGAATTGATCCCACGCAACCTGACTAAACAGGGCTCTAGCACTCTCTCGCCCCGGCCCTGCTCCCACAGTGAAGTCGACCTCTTCCCGAATCTGAGCGACTTTATCTTTGCAAAAAAACTTTGCAAAATCATTGCAGGAGATCATGTGGCCTGTACTGGGCCCTGATGGAGCAGGTGGTTCCGCTAAATTGCAAACCACCTGAAAGAGTCTCATGCCACTGTTTTCCGCAGATGCAATAGAGGCGGTGAAGAAGGTCTTCTTCGCCATCACTATTGCCATTTGGTAGGCTCGACATTGAGCTCTAACCCATGTCCGGTCAGATTCAGAATGAGTTATCCGCCACCGGTGCTCTAGCCGTCTCAGCGATTGTTTCATTGCCCTCAGATCCTTGAAGCCCACTTTCCATCTTGGGCCTGGGAGAGGGCCCATACTGCACCACAGATTATAAGGCTCCAAGGAGGCCTCGGGACATTGTTGCTGCTGCTCTGCCTGTGAGTATTGGGCCTGGGAACCAGGCAGAGGGCCTTCTCGGTTGTGGTACTCGCCCTGTGGAACGCCCTCCCACCAGATATCAAAGAGAACAACAACTACCAGACTAGACGACATCTGAAGGCAGCCCTGTTTAGGGAAGCTTTTAATGTTTGAGGCATTACTGTATTTTAATATTGTGTTGGAAGCCGCCCAGAGTGGCTGGGGAAACCCAGCCAGATGGGCGGGGTATTATTATTATTATTAATAATAATAATAATAATAATAATAATAATAAACCCTGCTAGTGGCACCCCCTACCCCCCATAGCTACAGCACTGCCTCTGGTAGCAAACAGTAGCTGGGAGGGGCACATTTTAAGTGGAAAACTGCTGTAGGTATGGAGTAAAGGTTTAAACCCCTTTCTCCACATGCTGCAGTACTGATCCCAATCGGTACCCTGTAATTGTTGCTTTTACCTCAGGGGAAAAGTTGCCTGAACTAAACACATTTTTTAAATAATAAAGAGGATGATGCCCTGAAATTGAATGACCGTGTGATGAATCAGCAGGTAGAGGGGAAAATTGTTTCTGCAGTCAGCTCAAATGTGTAGAATTGCTTTCTGTTTGGAAGACTCACAATCCATTATTATGTGGATTGCATATACTGAAAAGGCTGCTGTTGTATATACCAGGGAGGACGAGAAAAACAACCTCATAGATGCTATGTACCAGATCTGGGGGACTTCTGGGCCTCCAGATGTTGCTAGATTCCAACGGCCATAATTCCTGACCTTCGGCCGCACCTGCCAGGATTTAGTTGAAGTCCAGTAACGTCCAGAAGGCTACGGGTTCACCAACCCTGACATATAAAAAGGATAAAGGTAGAGGGACCCCTGACCATTAGGTCCAGTCGTGACCGACTCTGGGGTTGTGGCGCTCATCTCGCTTTATTGGCCAAGGGAGCCAGTGTACAGCTTCCGGGTCATGTGGCCAGCATGACTAAGCCGCTTCTGGCGAACCAGAGCAGCGCACGGAAACGCCGTTTACCTTCCCGCTGGAGTTGTACCTATTTATCTACTTGCACTGGTGTGCTTTCGAACTGCTAGGTGGGCAGGAGCTGGGACCGGACAACGGGAGCTCACCCCGTTGCGGGGATTCAAACTGCTGACCTTCTGATCGGCAAGCCCTAGTCTCTGTGGTTTAACCCACAGCGCCACCCTGACATATACCTATCACAAAAAGGGTAAGAATTCTGTCTGCTAACTGTTGTGAGGGGTAGGTCTCAAAACTGTTCACATAGAGGTAGGGGGGCAAATATTGTTAAGGAGGATACAGTGGCAAGACCACCAACATTTGCAAGTGGCATGTAAGCTGGATGTCTTTGTTGAAATAAAGGATGTAAAAGTATAGCACAAGATGATGGCTGTTTTGTAAAACTCTATCTTTCATTTGAGTTGATAATGGAAAGGGACTGGCAGCTACAGGCAAAGGATAGATCCTCTTAGATCTTGGGCAAGGATGGGTGCATCTGTCAGTTTTGGTTTCTCTCAATTTCTTATTTTTCCAATCTTAAGTTCAGTTCTCTACATCAGTTTGCATTTTCTTTTAGAACACATCCGCATGAAAATTCACCAGCATTTTAAGGAGAATCTATGCCAGTCTATACATATTACATGCTGTTTTGCCTAATATGCACATTTTTTGCAAAAAAAGCTCCCTAATATAACACATCTTTGCATGTTCTTTTCATGTCTATATGCATTTATATGGGCACTTTAGTATATGCAATTTTTGTGCGTATTTCTTGGCTGGAAAACTGCATTGGCAAACCCAGAGAAGTGAGAATTTCTGTAGAGGTCTATGTTTTGTTTGGTGAATTGTTTCAGAAATTGCAAATTAGGGAGGTTTGCCATTAAATGAATCAACATTCTCTCCCATTCCTAACCTTAGGTTAATTTCTCCTATTGTTTTGGTTAACAGAGGAAGAGGCCCAACAGTATATAAGGGCTTGCCCTCTCTTGCCCAGCTCCCCATTCCCAGTTACTGGATTTGTAGTTCAAATCCATGCATGGGTTTATCATTACTGCTCATGGGGATAGAGAGAATTATCCCAGCTGGACATTTTAGAGCCCAGCTGGAGTCCAAGGGAGACTGGTGGGGGGGAACACTCCCCGACCATTCCTTCACCCTCAGTGCAAACTGAGCCAATTTATTGTGGAATCATTAAGACAGAGTGAATATATGAAGTTCTACAATATCATTGCACACTGTCTTTTTCTCTGGGGGCTTCTTTCCAATCGGATTTTATTATTATTATTATTGAAAAAAACCCTACTGCTGGTGTCTCTGGGTGTGCTCTTGCTATTTATCCCCTATTGGCAAGGAAGGTATTGCAATGAAAGATTTCATTATCTGGTTCCAAGCTGTATGCTATATGGAGCTTGAAGTTCTGCAATGCCACAGGCCTAATTTTTGAATTTGACAACACTAAATTGAGTTTGAAACCTGCTTTCCCTTGCAATCGAAGCCGACTCCCCTCCTTCCCAATGTAAGAATGTGTGATTAGGTATTGCAGTGGCATGACAGCAGCCATTCCTATTAAAATGCCCCATGCTGTGTTAAGTCTCAACAGGGAGCAGGAGCACAAATAGTACAGCATTTGGCCCTCGCTTGTCCCTGCCTGCCCACACTGCAGCTGGGGGTGCATGTGAGATGGCGCCTGTACAATCTACATCACACAATTCATGTTTCTGGCAGCAGGCATGGAACTTACCTGCTGTGTCAATTTCCTGTCCCCCGTGCTAAAGCTCTGAACTGACAGTGGTGTACAGATTTGCTTACATGGAGCCACTCCCCAGATTATAGAGTGCATGATTTCTCTCTCTCTCTCTCTCTCTCTCTCTCTCTCTGTGTGTGTGTGTTGGCTCCTTGGGCTGGATCCAGATGGGCTAGTCACACTAGGAGTAGACCCGTTGAAATTAAAGGGTCTTCAGTGAGTCCTGGGTCTACTCTAACCTGGATCTGAATCCTCTGTTTGCATATAAGTAAAGGTAAAGGGACCCCTGACCATTAGGTCCAGTCGTGGCTGACTCTGGGTTGCGGCGCTCATCTCGCTTTATTGGCCGAGGGAGCCGGCATACAGCTTCTGGGTCATGTGGCCAGCATGACTAAGCCACTTCTGGAGAACCAGAGCAGAGCACAGAAATGCCGTTTACCTTCCCACCGGAGCAGTACCTATTTATCTACTTGCACTTTGATGTGCTTTTGAACTGCTGGGTGGGCAGGAGCAGAGACCGAGCAATGGGAGCTCACCCCGTCGCAGGGATTCGAACTGCCGACCTTCTGATCGGCAAGTCCTAGGCTCTGTGGTTTAACCCACAGCGTTGCCAAATAGATGATAACAGTAACAAAAGGTCCTTGCCTTATAGAGCCAAACCATTGGTTTATCTATTCCAGTTCCATTTATTGTGACTGTGGTGGAGGCTGGTACATTCAGGCAAACAGGGGATTGCCCCATTAACCTCAGCCTGCCCTCAGCCAGCTCCCACCCACCTGGCTTCTTACAATCAGTCCCGGGCAGAAATGCCTACCCATTTGTTCATCCTTAGTCTCAGAGTTGCCCTCGCAGAACTCAGTGGGGAGAGGGGGACAACATGAGAGTTGGTTGGCTCTGCCTCTGCCTACTGTTTGCCTCTCTTCTTCCTGGCCTACCAGTCCCAGTGGGCAGACGGGCAGTAGATTTCTGGTCTCAGGCAGAAATTTCCCACATCTTTGTTAATTGAGATCCTTTAAGCGGAAATGCCTGTGATTGCATCTCTAGCCATTTACTGTCAAGCAAACACCCCACCAAAATTGCTTCTAGATCAATACTGCTTAATAATAATGGCAGCAGCAGCAGCAGCAACAACAACAACAAGCCAGAGATTTGCTTAAAGAACCTGAGCAATTAAGATTTTGCCTTTCACACATTTATAGCATTGGCCCTCATCTTTTATTTTGGGAACAGATAGATAGACAGGAGTGCACAACAATGGGTGTTCCCAGGTGGACATGGGGCAGTTTATGGGTCTCAGAAGATCACTGCAATGAAGTTGTTCATCAACAATACACAGATATCAGTGGGCTGGTCTATATTGGGGAGGGATAAAGTAGGGTGCAAATGGCACTGGAGGGGGCCTGAAAGAAGGCTGAACTCACCTGGATGCAAATATTTAATTCAAGGCAAAGCTGAGGGTGAAAGTTCACCATGTTGAAGAGGTATTGGGTTGCCTCCAATGGTAGTTCTACTCAGAGTAGACCAACAGTACAGGGATAGCTAGCTAAGGTTCATTTATCTCAGTGGATCTACTCTAAGTAGGACTTGGTTGGATACAACCCTTTGACAAACCCTTTGCAATTCCTTGTCCATTCTAAAGAAGCAAGGAAGGCCTACTGACCAGGGATGAGTTGGCATGGGCAACATGCTGCTAGCTCCGAAACATCAGAGGAACACACAGAGAGATCCAGAGGCAAGTGAGAAGATGCTGATGGTGACAGGGTTGAGTCCTAGGTTGACAAATGTGAATGGAAATAAGAGCCATAAAGAAAGATGGTGCATGATAGAGACAATGGTTTGTGACCAATGCTAGGCCTACTCAGAGTAGGCCCACTGAAGTTAATAGACAAAACAAACTTAGGTTCATTCATTTCAGTGGGTCTACTCTGAGCAGAACTTAGCTGGATGCAACCCAAATGTCCAGAGTGTGCTGTGTACAGTGCGGTAGGGTCAGCCAGATGGAGATAATTGCCGCATATACTGAAATTCAGGGAAATGAGAAGCTTAAGTTAGCCAAATAAACCATGCAATGGAACTGACTAAAGAACATGGTCACCTTCATGTCCCTTGGGTGTCCAATCAAGGCCTTGTGGGAGGCACTTAGAGACTGGATGGATTTGGAATGGAGTCAGCAATAAACTGCTTCTAAGATTGATGGGCTCCCAAAACCTTTCCCTGGACCACAACAATTAGTGTCTTTTTCTAAGATGACTATTGCTAATTTATTCATTGTGGGATAAGGATAGGCTATACCAGGAATTTGACTTTGCTACTGGTTGCTGAACATAGGACTGAAATCCAGTTCTAGAGTGCAACCAGCAATTTTAGGGCACCAGCATGAAAGGGTTTAGGGGTCATGGGCAAATATATGTCAGATTGCTACACAGCTGGATTAGCAAAGACATGGGCATTTTCCAGCTTTAGATCTATGGATACTTTCTCTTCCTAATGTGTTGCCATTTCCCCCTCCATCAAAGCAGCAAGAGTGTTAATTTTATCACGATCCCGTTTAGAAAAATAGGAGGACCTGAGCTCGGAAGGCACCAAAAAGCCATTTCAATGGAATTTGAAAACCAAGATGGTGTTTCACTCAAATCATTCTCCCTTCCTAATGAGTCGTTTTACCTCCCACAAGCCTCCTTTTCAGGGGAGGGATAACCTAGATGGATACAGCTTCATTGTTTGGTTGGGGTGGTGGTGGTTATAGAACATAGCTCCGGGGCCAGTCATATAGTCACCTTCACTCATGATTCCATACCTGCTTCCATACCAGCTCCTGATTTCATTTCCGTACCTGTTTGAAAATAAAGCAAGTGTCTACAGCCTTGCCAAATCCCAACTGTGCAGTTATTTCTATTTAAAACTTTTGCCAGTTTCTTCTTTTTAAATCATACGATGTATATGGGAGTTCCTCACCCACCAATTCCAAGGGCAGCTGCTCAGGGGTGTTTAAAGTTCTCCATTGCAATGTAGCCACTGGAGGCCGGGCAAGTTTCTAGCCAAGAGAGTTTCATATATGTCCTTTGGTGGAAATCACTGTGGGGACTTGGCAGCGTAGTCTGGCACCAAGGATTGCCCCTCTTCAGAGCCCCATGTTGAAAACAAACAAAGGACTCCCTGCACATGGAATGTTAGCATATCAGCGGGAAGTGTTTTTAACCCAGCCTTCTCCCTGACTCACTTGCCTTCTGCCTTCAGTCATGCTTTTTAAACACAGGGGCATATCTAAACATGCATTGCCCCTCTTGCATTCTCAAAAGGTACAGTCCTGGCTGGTCTGTACCATATGCTTTTATCTAGATGATTGGATTGACTATTAGAGAGGCAGTTGATAAGGTCTCTTGTCTACTCTCTTATCGGTTCAGTCATTAAAAATCAATGTTGATATTGTGTTAATTGTCAGTGATGCGGCACTTGCAGGTTTTCATCCCAGGATTAATTTCCCCCCTTTTCCAGCAGAGCTGCTCTGCAATGGAGAGCCCTACTCTGCTGGCGGGCATTTGGCAGTCACCCTTTTCTTTATGAGGCACCCGGAACAATGACCCTGAGTCAAACGGTCTTTAATTGTGCTTTTCTGCATTGTGATCGGCCGAGAACCCCATGTAGAACTGCTTGGCGGAAGCCACTCCCTCCACAACACAGAAACATCTGCTAACCCAGACACATTTCTGTGCTTAGGCAGGAGGCAGGAAAACAAACCAGGGAGTTGATCTGCCCTGGATAGAACCCAAGGCTAATTTTAAGAAGTTCATTTAGTTCCAATTTAATTTGGATGGCAGCCTTGCCTATAAATCGGAGCTTGATGAGAGCAATCTACCAGTCTGCCCTAGCATTTAATGCAGAAGGATGTAACTGGAGGGCCTCCAGATGAAGGTCCAGCTTTCCCTCTGGGACTCTCCCAGCCTCTACGCCCTCTTGAGGAGGGGAGCTTAACCAGGGTTTTAGTCAAAGGGACCGTGCTTTGGGGAAATGTTGGTTACTCTCACACTAAATAGGCTTCATTTGCCCCTAGGGACATCAACCAAAGTCTGATTGGCTATACAGGGTCGTGATGTTATCACATCCAGTACATGATCCCTGATTGCTTGGGATCACTTGAGAGGGGGATGAAATGCAGGGAGGGAATGGCCACGAAAGCAGCAGCAAAGTGGGAGAAAGTGACTGCAAATAGTAGTGAACATTCATGAAAAAGACAGGATAAGGTATGTCCCAAACAACTATTTTCAAGCCAAAAAGCAAAGCTGAAATACGTTCAGCCCTAAATCATAACCCCAAAGCCCTGAAGCCCTTCTATGTGAAACAATCTCTGTTAAGAGGGAGGTCCTCTCTTTTTCAGTGGTTAAACTTACTGTTGGGCGACTCAGCTTAACGCTTTAATAAGCAGCTAAGCAGGGTACTCATTAAAGCAGCTATGCTAAGAGTGACATCCCATCGCTATGACATGCTCATGACAGCACAAAACAATGGGATGCAATGGCAGCAACTTGGAACTTCTTAGTCATTTTACTCTTCATTTGGCTTCTGCTGAACTAGTTCCTCCCACTCTGTTCCATTTTTCTGGCATGACAGCATTAAACCTTGCAGCCGTCCCTTCCCAGACACTGGTTACAGATCTGAGCTTGGACTGTAACTGTGTAATGTGCCAAAGGACAGATGAATTAACATGGTTTGGGTTTACTTTTTTCTTTTCATTTTTTGCAACAGGAGACATTAGGCTGGATGAAATACTTTAAAGGCTTGTTTACTTCCAACCAAAATAACCTTTCAGGGCTGAAGGGGGAATGGTTCTTCCCCTTTCCCCCAGTGCTACTGCTGAATTTGGGAGAAAGTATTAAAAAAAAGGAGTAATAGACGATAGCAGCTGAGAGGTGAAGATAGTCAACTTGTTCACAAATTGCACAAAGCGCAGTGGTTGCTGCACGCCATGCATTTCCTTCCTTCACCTGCTCCCTCATTCAGATATCACATTCCTGATCCTCCAGATGATTGTGGTTGAGAATGAGAGACTGTAATGAGTGCTCCTTCCTCTCTTTTCTCCAAAACACTTCCTCGTTTCCTCAAACCTTAGTTTGCCATGTTGTCCTTACCAGCAAACTGTGGCTTGCATGATCTGTGCAAACTTTGTTTGAATGGGATTGCACAAACCACAGTTTGGCAGGTACAGTTTGAGGAAATGCTCTACCAAGCCAAGTGAGGGAGGCAGGGAGTGCTCAGATCTGCCACTTGTTCCTTGGTTTGGAGAACTGGCAGCAGGTTATCTGTAATGCAGTCTTGTGTCTGCATATATAACTAGAAGTGGAAGAGCTCTGCCTAGTTGTGATTGCTTGTTTTGCTGCCAGTCAGAACAAGCTATTGCATGGGGAGCCAACATGGTGCCTTCCAGATGTTATTGGATCCAAACTCCCACAAAGCCTCATATAGCATAGTCAAGGGTGATGGAGGTTGTAGTCCAACAACATCTGGAAGGCACCATGTTATTGACCCTGGACTATCCTCAATTGAAGGTGTACCCACTGCAGACCACAAGTTAGCAGCTTCAAAGCCCAGGTAATTTCTTTTCAATCAAAGAAAGGGTGGCTTGTCTGGAAAAAACCCCCAATGCACATACTCAGGAAGTGATTGTTTCAGTGTTGTGGAGGTGCTAACCACAAACTGCAGGGTTTAGGGACAAGCCAATGCAGCAGGGAATTTGAAATTAAGCTAATCCTGGTTAAGTTTCTAGGACTGGTACCTTTGCTTCAGAAAGGAAGCAGCAGAAATAAACTTGGATTGAGGTTAACACCACTTAGAGTTGTGCAACATTTTCAGATGGTGCGAGGATCACAGAAGGTTTCTCATGTTCTTCAACAAAGTTTCTCTGCTCTTCAACAAAGTGCCTCACTGCTTGACATGAGCACTCATACCCTTCTTACCATTCTTTGCTGTCTCTTTCTAAGGCCTCTGCCTGATAGATCTCAGCTGCACTGGAGTTGCTTTCATACCTGCTTCCTGTGCCACTCCTGTAATGTCTGAAGGTCAAGATCGCAAGAGAGGACCACATCATGTGGTTCCTTGTCCTTACCCAGCTATACGTCCAAGCCACACTGGTCTTACATCCTATTTGACATTTACACACCTTCCAACCCCTTCTCTCCATTTCAGCAAGCGGCTCTTTCCCTTCCAAACATGAATGCCGTGATAGCAGTTCCCACCTTGTTCTTTCAGGCGTATGATCTCGGTGTCTGAACCAAAACTGTTCCAGGCAGTGCAGTTGTAAATGGTCTGGAAGTCAGCCCGCACGATGTTGCTGATGGTTAATGTGGAGATTACGCCTTCATCCGTGCTGACGGTCTCTACCGTGTAACGCCCTGAGGTACCTGACTCCAGGACATTCTCCTTCCAGGACCAGGCCTGCGCATCAAAGCAAGCGGGGATTAGCCACCCTAGGTAATGTTCTCTCGTGCTAGAAATTATTTATCAAGTTTTTGCCTTTTACTAACGAATAGGAACATAGAAATCTGATATGCAAAAGTGATTTAGGGGTGGGTTCTGGCATGCTCTGTGAGCAGTTTTTACTTATCCGAATCAGTATGTTCATACGCAAAGGTGAGAGATGAAGACTCTTTCCTGGTTGCCCCACTGAGGGAGGTGTGCTAAGTGGTGATCTGGGGAAGGAGCCTTCTCAGTGGTGGCTCCTCAGCTATAGACCTGTCTACTGCCTACCGGGTTATTTTTCTTGTACACACAAACACACACACATTCCAAGGCTGGAAAAAAAAATAGCCCTGAATCTGCAGTGATTTTATTTATCTATTATCTGCTGGATCAAGCCAAAGGCGTATTCAGTCTGGCACTCTGCTCTTGCAGTGGCCATCCAGTTGCCCACGAGAAGGCTGCGAGCCATAGCTGTCAAGTGTCCCTTATTTGAAGGGACAGTCCCTTATTCCAGCGCCATGTCCCGCTGCTGTCCCTTATTGATGGATGTCCCTTAAATGTCCCTTGAATGATGTCCCTTAAATTTCAAAGGAAGCAGCTCCTCTCCCTCCCTCCCTGCCGGCCAGGGAGTAGGGAGACTCCAACTGGGTTGCTTGGCTGTGTTGCTCACCCAATAAGAAGTCTAAGAACGACTGGGGGGTGGAGCTTTGCATGCCTTGTGTGTGGCTAGTTAATGCAAGCTGAGGGGGGGGGGGTTGAATGCTGGACGCCATTTTGTTGCACGTGCTGCTGCAAACTTTGCAGTGCAAAGCCAGGCCGGGGAGCCATCTTAAGTTGAGGCAGCATAGGCCTTGTGGTGCATGTGATTCATATTCTATTCAGTTGAACCTCTGGTTACAAAGTTGGTTGGACAGTGTTCTCAAAGCTACCCAGCATGAGTTTGACCAGACTGCAGGAGGACAGGAAGACTGGAGTGCCTGGAACAGGTGAGGCTGCAGGTCCCTTATTTTGGCTGCTGGTCCCTTATTTTCAAGGCTGCTGGTCCCTTATTTTCAAATCTGTAAGTTGACAGCTATGCTGCGAGCAGATCCTGAGTTCAGCAGAACTTGCCTCACTTGTGATTCCCACCAACTGGTATTTGAAGGCATACTAACTCCAGCAGTGAAGAATATAGCCAGCTTGGATAGTAACCCTCCCTACTATCCCTTGGATAGTAACCCTCCCTAAGATATAGCAGTACATGGTAACATATAAAGCTGAGAGTGAGAACACAGAATACTGGTAGCCTGAAGAGTATTAGAAAATCATTAAAAACACAAATGAGTAATATGAGAATTTAACAAAAACATAATTAGTAACACAGACAGTTATTAGAAATAAATTATTAGAAATTAACCTCCCTTTTATCTCCCCTCCCTTTTAAAAAAATAGGCAAATCAGAAGAAATCCTTACTGCAGCAAAAAAAAGGGAAGCATATACTTGTAAATATGCATTGCTTTTTATGCTGGTTTTATCTGCTGTTTTATTTATTTGTTTACTTGTTTTCGTACATTTATACTCTGACTTCCACCATGGAACCCAAGGCAGCATACATAGAGTGCTCAGGTGGTCACACAGGCAGGCAGGCAGGCGCTGCCCAGACCCAGACCTGTGTAGCTTCAGCAAGAAGGTGGCCTCCTGTGCCTTCGGATGCTGTTGAACTACAGCTCCCATCAGCCTCACCCAGCATGGCCAATGGTCAAGGAAGATGGAATCTGCAGTCCCACGAGACCTTGGCTACCCTTGTTCTGGAGCACCATTCATCTTCATGAAGTTGTACAAGCTAAAACCAAAAAAGCCAAATAGGAGGTTTGGGTTTCAATTCCCCAAGGTGCCAAACAATCCTCCAAGAAGTGGAAGATGCCTTCCACATTATCCCTTGCCTTATAATTTTCTGCTGGATGGAGTTCACAAATGCAGGAAGTCCAGTGTTGGAACCTTCCTGGCTGAAGGCTGAAGAGCAACCTTCTGCAACATGGCACCCTCTAGGGGCTGTTGAACACCATCTCCCACCATTCCTGTCCATTGGCTTTGCTGGCTGAGGCTGATGGGAGTTGCGGTCCAGCACATGCCCTTTGATTATGCTGTTTTAATATAATGCAACATAAGCTGTCCTAAACAATTTCTTTTGAAGGGCGGGAAATAAATGAATGATTCATTTCCCTTGGGCTCTGGCTGCTATTTACGTTGCTCAGGGAGCTGCCTACTTACAATTCGGTCTGGTGGGGGCGTGCTGCGGATGAAGCATTTGATCTGGCCTTTCTCCCCGTGAAGAGCGTGCTGCGTCTGGGTGCTGGAGATTATAGGTGGTCCTGTGGAAAGGGCAGAAACAGAGGGAAATGGGGAGTGACATAGTGCTGCATTCCTCCACCCTCCCCTCACATACACAGGATAGAGCTCACAATCCCATACAGACAGGAACATGGGGAGCTGCCTTCTTCTGAGTCGGACCATTGTTCCATCTTGCTCAGTCTGACTGGCAGCAGCTCTCCAGGGTTTTGTAGCAAGGGACTCTTTCAGTTCTACCTGGAGATGTCAGAGATTGAATATGCTTGCAAAGCAGATGCTCAACCATGGAGGCATAGACCATGCAACTGATTGCAGCACAGAACTCCTTCCCGATGAGAACTATAGGGCTACCTGTTGTTTAGGCTCTGCTCTTTGTAGTAGTGGGTGAGATTGCAGGGCTGGCCCTTGCTGAGCTAAACTGAGCTGGCTGTCTCCTGCAAATAAATTTGGATTCTACTACAGGACAACAAATTGATTCTTCTTCTCGTTCTTATTATTTCCCTTGGAAAAGTGCCTTGTGGATTTTGTTTGCCTCGGGCTGCACGAGATCCCAGGAAGGGGTCTATAAGGCTGCATACAAACCATACATTTAAAGCATAAGGCTTCTCTTTAAAACCAAAACCAAAACCATGGGAATTGTAGTTTACCGCTCACAGAGCTACAGTTCCCAGCACACAAATGAGAGTTCCAATGATTATTGAGGGAAGTCATGTGCTTTAAATGTATGGTGTGTATGCAGCCTAAGAATCTTCCCCTTCTTCCTTCAAAGCATAACTAAGGCTCAAATTGACAGGTGATTTGCTGGGAGCCGGAAGAGGGTGCTGCTGCACAATGCAAGCGGATCCTTCCACCCAAGCTACAGCTCAGGCTAAAAAGACTGCAAAAGATTACCGCTTCCCCAACCCAGTTCTGATCCAGCATCTTTTGATTTTTTTGTGTGCTATTCGACTTCTTTGCAGCGGCGGTCTATCTCTGATAAATGCCATGTGGCTGTGTTAATATTTCTATGACTAATTAATCTCATTAAAGGATCAACACTACTCCTCAGGATATTTCTCCTTCTTCCATTCTTAACGCCCAACCACAGAATTTTAGTTTAGCAATCAGTTGCATGTTTTCTGCTCCCAGGGGAGGAAGAAAAAAAAAAAGATTTTCAGCCCCAGGCAGGAATGCTACTTTCATACAAGTTTTCTGATGTAAATTTCCTGAAGTTTCAAATATCACACTCACCCACCTGGCATGTTGCATGTTGATGTGGTTTTCCAGTACAGTGGTACCTTGGGTTAAGTACTTAATTCGTTCTGGAGGTCCGTTCTTAACCTGAAACTGTTCTTAACCTGAAGCACCACTTTAGCTAATGGGGCCTCCTCCTGCTGCTGCGCCGCCGAAGCACAATTTCTGTTCTCATCCTGAAGCAAAGTTCTTAACCCAAGGTACTATTTCTGGGTTAGCGGAGTGTGTAACCTGAAGCGTATGTAACCCAAGGTACCACTGTATACTGCCAATCCAGCCCACTCACTGGAAAAGGGCTAGCCTGCCTGGGCATGTTGCAAGAAGGGATGAATGAATCTGTCCCAGTTTCTCCTTCTTCCAATAGTAAATTTGGTTCTTCACATTTGTGAGCAATTTGTGATTATTATTATTTTTTAATCCCCATAAAATTCTTCAACAATTTTGTGCAAATTTCTTCTTATAAGTACATTTTTTTTTATACAATCTATTATTTGCTAGCAATTTCTCTTAATGTGATGCAATTTTGTACGCCACTTTCACTGGTATCTTCATTGGCATGCTGACTTTCCCTGATCTGTGAATTTTGTTTGGTTGCATGCATAGAACTGCACCGCAAAATTCGGACCAGTGCAAATTTTGAAGGCCGGCTGGGGATTCAGTTCTATTGTTTTGGAAAGTGGGAATTTGATAAGTTAGGCCTTAAATGTGAACTGAATCAAATTTATCTCTCATCCCAAGCTGCAAGGGACGTTACCTTGGAGACTGGGAAGCTATTGTTGCAAGAGGAGAAGGAAGGGGTGGGGGGGGGGGAGAGGAGTCTTC
The DNA here is from genome assembly GCF_951804945.1 of Podarcis cretensis. Taxonomy (NCBI): domain Eukaryota; kingdom Metazoa; phylum Chordata; class Lepidosauria; order Squamata; family Lacertidae; genus Podarcis; species Podarcis cretensis. The sequence continues at coordinate 31,669,611 of NC_137185.1, read as the reverse complement.
CAAAAGTGGGAAAGAGGTGACAAGGGAAAGAACTAAGACCACCTCCCCAACCCCTTTATAAAAGCATGTCAAGGGAAGGAATAGGGCTACACTATTCTGCCTTGTCAGACCCCCCTGCCCTGGAGCACTCTGTCCAGTTTAAGGATACTGACAAGCTGGAATGTGTGAGGAAGAGGGTGACCAAGATGATCAAGAGCAGGCATAGGCAAACTCGGCCCTCCATATGTTTTGGGACTACAATTCCCATCATCCCTGATGATTGGTCTTGTTAGCTATGGATCATGGGAGTTGTAGCCCGAAAACATTTAGAGGGCCGAGTTTGCCTATGCCTGATCAAGGGTCTGGCAACCAAGCCTTATGAGAACAGTGGAGGGAGTTTAGCCTGGAGAAGAGAAGACTGAGGGATTATCCCCACTTCCTCTTGTGCCACTGCTTTCCACTGGAGAAAACTGCTCTTTAGTGCTCATTTGGGGCAAACAGCAATTCAAGTTATTTTGACCACCTGGACTCGTGCTTTGTAGGCATGCCACAAGCGGAAGCATGAACAATCCTTTAGAATTGCAGAGTTGGGAGGCATCCCAAAGCTCATCTAGTCCAACCCCCTACAAAGGGGGGAATGCTTGTTTTCTGCTGTTCCGGAAGGAAGGACGCAAACCACTATATTCAAATTACAGGAAACGAGATTCTGACTAAACATTAGAATTTTCTGGTAGCAAGAGCTGTTTCACAGTGGAAAGCTGGTGGGTTCTACTGAAGTCTTTTAAACAGAAGCTGCCTGGCTATTTGTTCGGGATTCTTTTGTTGATGGATCTCAGCCAAAACTCTCTGCTACCGGCTGCTTAGTCTGTGTAGTCCAGGATGACGACTCAGGAACATAAGTTGCTGAACAGGTGGCGCTGTGGGTTAAAGCCTCAGCGCCTAGGGCTTGCCGATCGAAAGGTCGGCGGTTCGAATCCCTGCGGCGGGGTGCGCTCCCGCTGCTCGGTCCCAGCGCCTGCCAACCTAGCAGTTCGAAAGCACCTCCGGGTGCAAGTAGATAAATAGGGACCGCTTACCAGCGGGAAGGTAAACGGCGTTTCCGTGTGCGGCTCTGGCTCGCCAGAGCAGCGATGTCACGCTGGCCACGTGACCCGGAAGTGTCTCCGGACAGCGCTGGCCCCTGGCCTCTTAAGTGAGATGGGCGCACAACCCCAGAGTCTGTCAAGACTGGCCCGTACGGGCAGGGGTACCTTTACCTTTAACTTGATTGGTATTTGCTTTTATTATATACAGAGTATAGCACAGCTTTTGTACAAGTCACTATATACACAGACTCTATTCAAACTCTACACTCTAACTCCAAACTACTGTGTCATGCTGCTTATAAGGGAAAACTTTTAGCCAATACCACCTGTTGCTAGGCTTCCCTATCTCCAAGCAGACTTTCTCACGTACCCTAGCTGTACTTGGCATCTTGCCAACTCACTAATTGTCCACTTCAAAGCTGCAGTTTCTCACAAACCTCAACATCTTTAGCTGTGAATTCAGCACTGCAGAAGGTTAGACTAGATGACCCTTGGGTTTCCTTCTAACTCTACAATGCTGATTCTATGTCCCCTTTTTTTGGTATAAAAATGACCACGGAGAGAGATTTCTGTGGGGATGGGGGTGGCAACAGCACAAGCTTTGCCCATGTTTTGTCATGCCCCTACCACTAGGTTAAAAAGGAGAAAGTTGCAGGATTTTCATCCGGCTGATATGTAAAAAAAATAATGTTCTAGAGTGTGTCTGAGAACAGAAAAGGGATTAGGAATCAAAGAAGGATGCGAATCAGACCCTTGGCCCCTTGAGACAGCATTATCCAGATTTTGGGGGGAAGACCATTTTCAACCTGAGAGCCACCTTCCCTTCTGGGCAAATTCCTGGGGACCATGTGCTGGTGGTGGGCGGGGCCAGAGGCAAAAGTGGGTGGAGCAACAAATGTGAATTTCACCTTTATACAGTAGGCTAGGTTCTGCACACACTCCCACTCTCTCCTGTGTCCTCCACCTAGGCAAGCAAGAGGTCTTCTCAGAGTTCAAGGACACATTCTAGCCAGCAGAATGATTTAAGGAGGGCTTGGAGCAGGTCAGGCGAGGGGTGCAGCCTGTGGGATGTTGGGAGGTTTGGAGAGCTGCATTTGACCCCCCTGAGCATCTCCATATTTAATCTAGGTGAAAAGGCTCTCCAGGGTTTCAGATGGGAGTCCTAATGACCATTTCTGGAGATGTCAGCTGTGGAACCTGGGATCTTCCTGTGTACAAACTCTGCCACTGAGATGCAGGCCCCTCCCTGTTAAGGGGAGCAAAGAGCAAACAGAGTAAGGAGAACCGGGTGCCTTCAGTTTTGGTAGTTGAAAATATGTGGCTTATAGAAGCACTGGGGAAGCTGTGGATCTCCAGATTTTGTTGTACTGCATCCCTTCTATTGCCCCTGACCATTGGCTGCACAGGCTTAGTTCAGCATCACCTGGAGGGCTGCAAGGGCCGCATCCTTGGCTTAAAGGGATAGGACAAATGAAACAAGTGTGTTCCTACTCCAGTGCAATCTTTGCATGCACACATTCTCCTCTCCCACCAGTGCTTCTGCCATACAAACCCTTCCGCTCTGTTCCTCTGCGGACAGCCAGTGTGGGGCAGAGGTTAGAGTGCTGGACTAGGACTGGGGTGTGTGTGTGCCCCAGGTTCAAATCTCCACCTGGCCCTGAAGCTCTCATGAAGCCAGTCACTATCTGCCAGCTTAGCCTATCTCACAGGGTTGTGGTGAGGATAAATAGGTGTTGGAGAACCATGTACACTGCTGAGAGCTCATTGGGGGAAAGGCGGGCTGCAAGCAAATTAAATGAATGAAAAGCAGCATGCTGAGGGGTCCGAGGAAACATAGCTGGCAGTAATTCACCTGAAGGAACTCTGCGGAACAAATGAGATGAGAAAAAAACCACCAGTCAGGCAGCCTGAGTGCAATTATGTGCCCCCAGTAACTCTTGGCGCATGTGTGAATGCACGTGGAGGGAGTATAGGTTGCCTTTGATGGAGAAACTAATTGTTGGAGCATTTGTGCATTGAAACCTCAGCTTCTCTCATCCCAGGAGCGAATCGGCTGGGAGCTATCTCTGAAGGAAGGAAGGAAGGGGGAAATCTAGGAAGGAAATCATTTCAGGGGAACAACAAAATAGCTGGAGACATAATTGCTGTCTATTAGCCCCCTTCATTAAAATAGATTTGCATTTGCATGAGTGGCTGTGAGCAAGGAACGGAAAACAATGCGCTACCAACCCAAACGTTTGTGTGTGTGTGTGTGTGTGTGTGTGTGTGTGTGCTGTATTTGGGAGGGCAAAGGCGGTTTGCTTGCTGGTATGAGGAATGAAACAAGGGGGGCTGTGCACACCGTATCATGTCTCTCTATCCGCCCCCACTTTCTTCAATCTAATGTTCTACACAATTGTTTCATGCTAAACTGAGTGGGAAACAGACCTGGCTGACAGCCTAACATCCCTGCATGCCTAATACACTTGAAGGACTGGTGCAGCAGGGAATTACCAAGGTAAACATTTGTGTTGTGTGCCTCATTCATAATGAGGAGCGTTGGTCACAGAGCAAGAATGGAGTGAAAAGGAAAGCTGGCATGAGTGTGTGTGGCACACTCTCCTTGGTGCTTAAATGTTTAGGTCCTCCCCTTAATCTTAAAAGTTGGGGGGCTGCTGTGGTATATGAAGTGGGGGAAAGCCTTCTGCATGCAGTTAGAGGTGTTCCCACTCTCTATTTATTATGTCACACAGCTGAGGGCTAAGAGTGCCCTGGCAACAATAGGAAATGGCTCAATCCGAAGCTCTGCTTTCCTTCCAGAATCAGGGTGGGAACCTTCCTTGCTAACCAAAGCTGCAAACCTGAGTTGTATTCCTGACAGTGGTGACTGTTGCTCACTGCAAGGGCAGAAGGCAGGAGGACCAACAGTAGGTGTCACCAGAGCTAATGACAAGAAGAGCCAGCTAATTCTTGCTTTGTCCCTCCTCCTCCTCCCTGCTGAGTTCTACAAGAGGTGATGCTAAGGCTAAAGAGGAGGAAGCTGGTTGGCCTGGTCTTGTTGTCAGAAGAAGGTAGACAGGTGAGGTTGGTGGGGAAATGCCCCCTTTGGCCTTCACTGATTCCATCGTGGACTGCACCCTTGTTTCTGATGTCTGTATTTTATGCAGTGATAAAACCTCATGCAATTCACCAGTCCTAAAGAATCAGACCATCTTTGGGATGTGCTGTCAGGGGCCCGATAAGAGTGAAAGAGCAGCACTCTGCATGCCAGGCCACAGCAATTTCAGTGATATGGTGAGCATTTTCATAATCAAAAGGAAGGGATTCCATCCCACCCACACCCTGCTAACAAAGTAGATTTTAAATAGCACCAAAACAAATGGATTTGGGATGATTATATCGCCCCAGGAGTTCAGAATCTGTGAGGCTTATCACCATGATAACAGAATATGACATAAGAATGATTTCTGAGAAAATGAACAGCCCAGTGAGGTAATAGACATTTTGCAATTCAGGACTGGAGTCTGATTCCTCAGTAGACAGTGTTGGCTAGCAAAGGATGCCACTCTCCTCACTTGCCAATTCTGTGCTGAGTATTTGGGCAGTGTTGCTATGGATATAAATGGTGGCCGTATCGGCTGCAACTGTTTTTTGAGCTGCTGTGTGGATAGTGTCGTAATACAGCTCAGCCACAAGGTGGCACTGTTCTTAGTACGATTTGGGTGGGAACAAAAGTTCCCTGCTCAGTCTTGTTTAAGAGGCAGAGAGAGGAAAAGTTATTGTCTTGCTATTGTGTGTCTTTTAAGTCTTCCATGACAGCTTCGGTGCCAATTTATTTGTGCAGCCCCAGAGGCTCAAACAAAATGAAAGGCAGGTTTCTGGTTTCAGGGACTTTTTCTGGAATCAAAGGGAGGCTAGAAAGTTCCAGGGAGAATGGGCACCTGACTGAAAAACATGTTTTCCTATGAAACAACTGCTGGCATCTTGAGGAAGGACATTCCTTTTCTTTAGCTGTTGTCATGCAAAAAATATATATGCCACATCGGCACAATCTATTTAAAGCACTATGATAGCACTTGAACAGCCATGGCTTCCTTCAAAGAATCCTGGGAACTGTAGTTTGTTAAGCATGCTGAGAGTTGTTAGGAGAATGGGGATCCCGGGATCTCGATGCTTGAGATGAAAGGGGCAGCGCCAGCAAGGGGTTGTGAAGCCAGGTTTACAAATTAACTACTTCTTCATTGCCAACTTTGGTAACATAAGGAGTCTGTCATGTATCTGGGGACATGGGCTGAGTAATGCGACTGCAGCAGAAAGAGGATCTCCAAGAACCTGAGACTGAAGCATGGATAGCTCAGCTGGGGTGCTGATAACGCCAAGGTTGAAGGTTCAATCCCTGTATGGGACAGCATTGATGATGATGATAATAATAATAATAATAATAATAATAATAATAATAATAATAATAATATATACCCCACCCTCCCCAGCCAAGACTGGGTTTCAGGGCAGCTAACATCTGATATAAAATAATTGATCAAAATACAACTTAAAAAACAAGATTAAAATGCAACATTAAAACATTAAAATGCAGCCTCCTTTCAGTGGAAACTCAAACTTTTTTGGGGATAAAAATGTCAAGTCTTCACCAAGGCCAACTATCCAGACTGGTCCTACATGGGCCAGAAAAAAGCCAGGGAAGTCCCCAAATACGGTAGGTGTTCCATCACAGAAGGAGAAAGGAAAAAAGAAAGAGGGGGAGGGAATCAAATTGATTCCAAGCCAAAGGACCTGCGGAACAAAATCAGATCCTGCAGGGCCCTGGTCTCATGAGACAGAGTGTTCCACCAGGCCGTGTTGAAAAGGCCCTGGCTCTGGCTGAGGCTAATCTGACTTCCTTAGGGCCCGGGACCTCTAGGGTGTTGCTATTTATGGACCTTAAGGTCCTCCGTGGGGCATACCGGGATAGGTGGTCCTCAGGGACCCTTCCAACTCTACAGTTCTATGATTCTCAAGCTTGATGGAAATATCCAGGGTGCTGGACATAGAGGTAGCTTAAAATAAAGCTTAGGGCAGATAAATGAACATTGGTGGCAGGTGCCCATTGGAACTGGTAGGAGCGGAAGGGAGGGATACCAACAGTAGATGCAGCCAGAGTCGGAGCCAGTGATAGGCAGAGCTAACTAACTGCAGCTTTGTCCCTGCCCTCCTCCCTGCTAAATTCCACACTGTAAACGAACATCATTTTTTGCCTGTTGGATTCTTCCGTCTGTGCTAGCCCCCAGCCCCAGGCACTAATCTGGTTTGCTTGGTGGTACAATCACAGTTCCTTTTGTTAACACCATTGTCTGGTTCTTGGGATTAAAAACAGGGAAAGAAGGATTCTGGATAGAGGGACTGCTTGACAAGATTAGCTGCAGCAAATTGGTTTGTGCTGTATCTTCCGTTCCAGGCAATCGGTCATTTATCCTTATTATTACATTGGTGAGGGCCCGGTGCCTGATAACATCGCCTCTGCACAATTGACAGGAATCTAGGTTTCTCTCTCTCTCTGTCTGGCCCTTCCTCCCCTTATCAGGGCAGGTGGAAGGCAGAAGAGAATCATTTTCTTCTCATATGCCAAGATGTATTTTATTTCCACCCAGGGAGGGGATTCTCCCACAAACAGCCAGATGGGTGATCTGAACTGATGGGGACAATAGCTGCAGATTAAATGCAGAAGGGGAAAACAAACAAGCAAACAAAACCCAGGAATTATCTTGGGCATTCTTCAGATGACCTGTTGATAGAGCCATGGTTTGCTTGCACAAAATATATGTGGAAGTTAGACTACATTCACTCTTCGTTGAACAATATTGTAGGTTGTTTGTAGCAAGGATACAGGATGATGGGTATTCATCTAGTTTTGCTTGCACAACAGGTTATATGCCTTTCCAAAATATATTCGCTCATTTGCCCCTGTCCTTTACAGTGCATTTCCCTTTCAGTTTCCTAACAAAATAGTGTAGGGAAAAAATAACTGGAATTTGCTGAACTAGGGCAACAGAATGCTGCAATCCACTTTTAATTTCTGGTAGCTGCTTCAATTCTTCTCACAAAACACTGATAGTCTGCATCTGGCCTAAGACCAGGGGGATGTACCCAGTGCTAGCCCTGCTCAGAGGAGATCTACTGAAATTAATGGATATTACTATCTTAGTTCCATTTAGTTCCTTAGGTGTAGCAATGGGTGGGAATCTTTGTATTCTTAGTGGGCTACATTCCAGCTATGCAAAAGTCAGGTCTAGGGCTGGCTGAGAGACAGGAGGGTGGAGTTCCATTGCACAATCACAGCTCTTCACATCAATGGAGCAAGCTAGTTAGAAGCTCAAGCGTACCATTCCTCACAAGTCCCTCCTCTCATTTCCTCCATTGTCACTTTCCACTACGTAGCAAGCAAAATCAAAACCTGGCGAGAAGCTGGGAGGCCATCATTTCCTGTCTTGCTGGCTTTAAGCAGTGCTCCAGTAATTGACTCCTTTTACTCAGAAATTCCAGGAGGAGTGTGTGTGTGTGTGTGTGTGTGTGTGTGCGCGCGCGCATAGCAAGGTTCTTTGTTTTCATCAAATGTATTGCTTTGCTTTCTGCAAGCTATTTGAATTGTAATTAAACTGCAGCAGCCAAGAGGGAAAAAGGTGACTGCAAGGGAAGGTGCTCTGAGCAGAAGGCAAGGGAGTGGTTGATTCCCCTCCCCCAATGGCCCTGCTGGGTTGCCCTTGGCTTCTCTCTTCTACATTATCTGCATTTAAAATTAAATGGTGCAAATGCCCAATGAATGAATATTAAATGGGGCTGCTTGAGGGAGAGGGTGCCTTCGAAAAGTAAAACAAAGTAAGCATAGATTCCCCCGCTTTTATTCTTTCGTTCTTCGTATGCTCCTGGGAAGAGCTTTACTCTTTCTTTCCCACAGTCTGGCTCAAAGTCGGGGAGACTAGACAGAGAACCAAGAGACATGGATTCTAGACTCGGCTTTGCAGCACTCCAGAAAGGGGAGCAGGTACTGTGCCTACACCCAACAATGAAGTCAGTTTTAAAGTTGCTTAACATTTTTATGGTGCCTGGCCTAGAAAACCTGGGAAGATGTCATGACTTTGAGTCTCCCCGTAGGACCATAATCACAGCATCTTGTGGCCAAGAGCATAGATGATTTGAACTCAGATGTGTAGGCACCAGCCCACTCTGCAGAGGGAATATTAATATTCATCGCCCCACCCACTTTTGCCGCTGGCCCTACCCACCTTGGGCATGTGGCCCTGGGAAGTTTGCCTTCCAAAGCAGTTATGCATACAAATGCATGGTGGAAGTACCCTTCCTCTACATCTCTACTCCAGCACTTTAAGGCAAAACTGCACACTATCTTGAGAAAGGCAGAGATAACAGGGAAAGAACAATGGGTTGGAGAAGTGTGCAATCATAGGTGGGATTCAGCGACAGTAGGAAAGGGCACTTAATCTTAAGAAGAGTCCTGCTAGAACAGCATCCTGCTCTCACAGTGGCCAATCAGATGCCTATGGGAAGCCTGTATGAAGGACTTGAATGCAACAACACTCCCCTCACTTGTGCTTCCCAGCATACAGTCTCCAACATAGCCACTGTGGAGGTAGAATATAGCCAACCTTCCTACTGATTCTTCCCTGCAAATACCCTGGGCCTCCCATTTTTAAACCTATCAAAAAGGGTGTTAGACAAATGCATAGGGATATATCAGGACCCTCCTTATTGTTATGAAGGGGCACTATTTTAGATATCTGCAAAACAGTTTGCTTTGGGGATTCATCTTGGGGAGGGGGATAGAAATAAAGGGAAGTGTTTTGCTTCTGAGACAATCACAGCTTTCTTAGGTAAAGGACCCCTGGACGGTTAAGTCCAGTCAAAGGTGACTGGGGTGTGGCGCTCATCTCGCTTCAGGCTGAAGGAGCTGGCATGCTTTCGAACTGCTAGGCTGGCCAGTGGTTCAAATCCACTTGACAGTGGTGAGCTCCCGTTGTCCTGTCCCATCTTCTGCCAACCTAGCAGTTCAAAAGCACACCAGTACAAGTAGATAAATAGGTACCACTGCGGCGGAAGGTAAACGGTGTTTCCGTGTTTCACGGTGATCCATTGCACCAGAAGCAATTTAGTCATGCTGGCTGCATGACCCGAATCGCCAGATTCCTCGGCCTGAAAGCAATATGAGCACTGCAACCCCATAGTCACCTTTGACAGGACTTAACCATCCAGGGATCTTTTACCTTTACCTTTACGTTTCTTAGCTACAGCATCTACCAATGGCTAATGCGGCACAAGGAAGAAATATGAAATCACAAGGTGATAATCCAGGCAAACTGTAGTTTTTTGGCCCAATACCTGCACTTCTGTAAACTGTTATTGAGAGAGAAGACCGATTACTAAAGTTCAAGAAGTGTAAAGATGGTTTAAGTTAAGTACCATTGACAGTCAGAGATACTTCCCGTTCTCCTGCACCCACACGTGGAACTACTGCTCGGCACACGTATTTCCCAGCATCCTCTTGGCGCACGTTCTTTAGCGTTAGTGTGTTCTCGTTGCTCAGGACCTGAAAAAGAAGAGAGTTAGTTTGCTCCACGTGTCAGTGGTCAAGTGAGAATGCCCGCCTATCTCTCAATACACATTCTAGGAGACAGTGAAGTTACCTCCACAGCTATGAAGCTACCTTACATTGGTCCATCTAGTTCATTTTTCCAAAACCTGGTGCCCTCTGGATGTTGCTGGACTCTTAACTCCCACCAGTTCCATGGCCAATTGTCAGGGATGATGTGAGCTGTAGTCCAACATCTGGAGCTTGGACCAGGTTCGAGAAGCCCCATCAGAGTCTACTATGATGAGAGCACCTCTTCTGGGTTTCAGACAGTCCTACCTGGAGATTGAACCTGTGATCTTTTGTATCCATGCATGTGCTTGCTCAACCACTAAGCTATGGTCCCATCCCAACAGGTAGATCAATAAGTGTTATATTCAATCAAGTGGAGTTGAAAGGTTCCTTTCCATTTAGAAGCTCATCTCAACTTTGAAATACACCAAACCACAGCTGCTAATAAATTGATTTGGGCATATGAAGGAGAACAGCAAACACTGGCAATATGTTTCAATGTTTAAACTATAGATTATATTTGGGAAGGCTTTGGGACATTTGGTGGCAAATACAGGTCTGGGAACCCTGGAAAGTGGCTGCAAAGTGGATGGATATATTCATTTGCTGGGGAGAATACAGTATGTGAGCAGGGAGTGCTGCATCCATAGCCCACCTACTGCTTTCCCCTGAAACTCACTCCAATCACCTTCCCACCACTTTACATAAGAAACATGGTTTGGAAACCCAGCTTGGGAAGGGTAAGTTGCAGGGGGGTGCAGTGGAAGGCCTAAACACCTCTCCCTGTGTGTCCTGCAAACTGCATTCCCCGTGGCTTCAAGGTGGAGAACTGGCATGCTGTGCTCTCACACCTATTGTGTTATTGTCTGTCATTTCACCCTGAATTTTGTGAATAGCATCATGAATGCATCTAAAAGATTCTACAGCAGTGTGGTTTTTCACATCACATTTCCTTTGAAATATCTGAAACGGGTATTGCTTTGGAGACCATAACCACGCCATTCAAATGCAACATGTAAAACAGCCCTGAGTCAGGTAGACTGATGTGGGAGATGGACACTCTGAGATTTGCTTACTCTCTGCAGTCGGTCCTACCCTGGCAGAGATTTGCTGGCTCCCTGCCTCTTTGACCCTTCTGCAATCCACACTGCCAGGAACATGGCCCTCTTGCCCACATCGGTGCAATCAGCAGCTTTATTAAAGCTTCCTAAGTGCTGAATCAGGGAACTTTAATGCAAACCAGTCAGAAAAATCCAAGCTCCTGTGGTATTTAGAATTATGATGAGTCTAAAACAAATATGGCCTTTAAGAGTCAACTCTTTCTAATTGCTTGCAGAAACAGTTGAGGCTCGATGGCTAATTTTCCACATATACAAGAACTGTCAGGATCTATTGGCAGCTACAGCGGGCAGACATTAACTTTCAGTGTTGGGATTTACATATCGGGTGATGCTGCCCCTTCACCTTTCTGCACAGGGCAAAGCAGAGGCATCTGTCAACCTTCCCCTGCAGGAGTCTGGATGGTGTCCTGACAGGCCTGCTTCCTTTTGCCTTTCCAACATGTGCTTGCTATGTAAACACAAACACGTTAGCTGTTGGCATTGCCGAGTGTCTGATCTTGCAGCCAATTCCTCTGCTCATTCTGGGAATTTACACTGATGCTTAGCAAACCACTTAATGCCCTTAGCAGTACTCAGAGATATTGCAAAGGCTGCTCATATCGGAACTATTGTGTTTGCAAAAGTATTGAAACTGAAAGAGTCTAGTTTTTTGTTCTTTTTAGAAGTGACAAATCTAGGGCTCTGCAAATGTCCCACCACAGTTTCCAACAATGCAGGGAGCAGGGATTCAGGAACATCCATGTCAGTGATGGGGAGAAAGTAATTTGACACCTGACTGTGGAGAGGTTGTTTAAGTAACTTTTGCTGAGTCAGACCATGAATCCATGTAGCCCAGTATTGTTGACACTGATTGGCAGGAGCTGTCCAGGGTTTCAGACAGTGGTCTGTCCTGGACCTACCTGAAACCTTTTGCATGCATGTGTATGTGTATACATTTTGTATGCATCAGTATGTGCTCTGTCACTCAGCTATGACCCTTTACAGTTGTAAAGTGATCCAAAGATCCCACCCCCTCAATTTCACCCTGCTTTCCAAACTTCTTTAAGGGTAAAAGCCACATAAAGAGAACTGCATTGCAAAATTCAGAGAAAAGCCTTCAGCCGATGAATGGGGAATAAGATTGATGAGTGAAGAGGCTTTTTAAATGGCCCCTGCCTACTACAAGGAGCAGCAAGATAGCATGAGAAGGAAATTGGGATGCTCTGCCTTGAGAGGAATTGAGCAGGCTCAGGATAAAGAATGGGGAGCAGGGCTATCTTTGGAGAACAGAGCCAGGACTGAAGCATGGACGTATAATTTCCTCAAGTGTGTTCAGGTGAGCTGATTATTCTCTCAGAACAGCATGGTTATTCTGCCTTCCCCTGGCAGAAATGGATCAGCACTAACGCCTTTTATCATTTCTGTGTAGGCTGTCATCTTGTCTAGAGCTATGTGGTCCTTGGAGTTGCACAGTGCAGTCATTTGTCAGCTAGAGGGAGCTAAAGGAAAGGCCATGAGGACTGCACAGCTGCCTTTCCAAGGCAAGTCATTTGTAACACCTCCCAACACCCGAAAAGACAGACTTCTAACTTGATTTGCTCAAGGCTGAGAAGGAGATGCTGAGCAGGATGTTTCAGAACCCAAAAGAAAGAAACGAGATAAGGGTCACGAAGAGGGGTGGTGGTTCCCTTTACCCAATGAATACTGAAAAGAAAAAAGATAAAATATGTGCACTTTTTTGCACAGGGAAGGTACCTTAGCTCTAACATTGAAAAGGGCATGAATTCTATGCTGTGGAGGCGATCTGAAGGACAGCAACAGTAGAATAGTTCTTCAAAGGCTAAGCAACACTTGGAAGGTTCTGTTCAATCACTATCCAAGATGCCTAAGACACGAAGACCCAGCTCACTTATCAGACCAGATCAAGTGCTGTCCATGGTGCTAAGCGTAGAGGTGAGTTTTCGTCAGTTGTGGAGTGGCCCCAACATCACAATGCCCAAAGCTAGGGAGTCCTCCCTGGCTTGTTACATTTCAAAAGGGCTCTATCCTTCCTTCTGCATCAGCAGAACACATGTCAAGTTATTGAAGTACAGCTGGAGTGAGTGACTATTAGTGATATCTATTATATTCTGAAGCTTACTTCCAGGTAAATGTACACAGGAATGCAGCACAATTCCTCCCAAGGGTCCTAGTCAAGAGGAGGGAATGGATGAGAAATGAATGGCTTGGGGGAACTGAAAGAAAGGAACAAAAGTTTGTAAAGTGAAGGACTCTGTTCACTGTCCCCACCAAACTGTTCTGGCTTCTGTTGGAGGCCTGATGCATTTGTTCCTGTAAAATAAGTCTGATTTTATGGTCCACAGCCCCACAAACCATTTGTAAATCAAGCTGCCCATAGCACAGGAGTGCATTTATCTCCACATTCCACTTTGGGATTACTGCATACCCAGATGAAGGCTGTAGAATGGATATGCCTGAATGAACCATGTATCTGAAGGTAACTCAGGCATTGTAAACAAGGGCTTTCATTTTTTTTGTAAAACCTGCAAAGCTGAGTTCAACCTCATGAGTCCCCAATGCCTACTATTTAATATTATCTGTATTGGTTTTATATGTGCTCCTATTGTTTACCACTTCTGGCAGACAGATTTGTATGCTTGAGGAGACCCTGAATCATGGGTTCTGAATCCCTGAAACTCCATAGGCACTCCTTCTTGTGCATGCATATTGTGTTCAAGGTGTTTTTTACACTATATCATGGGGTCAAAATAAACACAAACATAGAAGGTTTCTCGTTACCTGCTCTTTTAAGATCTGTTTGCTCACTCATTAATATTTAGGATGCAGATGGCCTTGTAGTATCATACTTTGAGCTCTCTTGCACCCCAAGAAGTACATGTGACCTCCCTCCATTAAGGTGTAATGTGACTTTCATCTGTTCTAGTTACTCACAGCACTTTCGCTGAAACAGATGTACAGGTATAGATAGGATATTAGTAAGTGAATGTGAAAAGCCAAGTCCTGGGTTTTATCTCTAGCATGACCTGGGCTGGTTTATAAATACACGCTAGACTCTTGATTTCTCAACACTTAGTTCTACTCTACATGATGTAGAGTAGATTAGCCACCAGTTTCCATGAATTAGCTCCTGAAAATCACTGCATAAGGGGATATTGATGAATGCTTTCTCTGCAATATTCAGTGGAGGATGGTCAATTCAGGGTCATGAGGCACTGCCCCACCAACTTCAACTTGTCTTCTTACTTACAACTAATCAGGGAGTGGCTCCACCTACTGTTGGCCTTCCACCATGCTAGTCTCAATGAGCACCAATGATTACTGGTGATACAGCATCTGTGACGGACCATCCACACATGCAAGTTATCACTGCATGCTGAAGCTCCTAGGTGATGAATAGGCATGCACAGTCCTAGGAAACTGGATCCAGGACTCGGTTGATGCCAGGAGGCTATTTGTCCTTAAGCTTTAGCTGTGCATTGCTCTGTAAGCAAGGACTGCTCACAAAAAGAGCCAAACGTGGAGGTGGTTTACAAAGTTCCACCTGTCACAAAGAGGCAAAGCGGTTGCCTTGGCCTTTGGTTAACCCAGATGCTGCTCATAATGGGAATCAATTCAACTTCTATTAGGGTTACTTTGCAAAGATCCCCTTTGAGCAGCGGAAATGTGGAAAGTGCTGTGACTGCCATGGAAACGTACCTTTCATTTTATTTTATTAGTCCAGTTACATAAATCAGCCTCCTTAACCTCTGCTTGGCCTAAAATTTCCCCTCTTTTCTTTGAAAGTGCTGAGAACATTCACTGTCATCTCTGGACAGCCACCACTGCCTGCTGCCACCAGTGCAGTTTGCAACCGGGGAAGGTCGGCCCTTCCATTAGGCATGGCAAGGCAGGCACCTTGGGTGGCAGATGCTGGAGTGTAGGTTATGGTGGAGAGATGTTGAAGCCCAGTACTGTTTCTGCCAGATGGCTCCCTCACCTAGCTTGCTGCCCCTTAATGCAGTGGAGGACATCGCTCCACTGACAGTGTTGAATGCTAGCTCGATTAGCTTCCATATGTGGAATGAATGGAAGGGGCACCATCTTGACCAACTCAGGCAGTCCAGTGTAATTGGACTGTTGCTCTTATCTGGAAGTCCAAAACTGATCAAACACGTCCATACATTTGCCAGGCCCAGAACTCCAGGCAGTGAGATAATGAGCCTCTTCACTACACAGCAGCAGAATAGTTATCCCAGTTCTCAACACTGGGATAAAATCCGGGGTGGCCCATCCCATTTCACTGTGGCAGAATGAGAAAACTGTTGCCTCCCCAGCTGCTAAAGCCTTGTTGACTGGGGTTCTACGGTGGCAGTTTCTGGCGAGATCTGATGAGATTTTGCCAGAAGATGCTGCCATGCGAACCTGGTAGCAGGGTGGGGTCCCTGTGGGGGTGCTTCCCTGCAGGATTCTGCTGTCCAAGGTGGCCGTTCTAGTTTGCCTCCTGGGTGGGCCAGCCCTGGTTGTGAACACTGGGATAGAATCACACAGAATGTGGAATTGACTACAGAACGTAAGTTTCCTCAGAATCCCAGCTGGTCTCCCCCCCCCCTTAGGCTACAACAATGACGCTCTGAGTTAACTGCAGGATGCAGCAGGCATGCCCAGTTTTGTATATTTCAAGGTGGGCCACAGATCGTTCACATGTTTGATCTACCAGCTCAGCAACAGCTTGTTGTCCCTTCTGAACTGCAAATAACACTAATATTTGATCCTGCTGCTGTGGGAATCGCCAGCAGAAAGCAAGAGCAGCGAGGCTGAGAGCAAAGGATTAATCCAATGAACAAATCCAAGAGTCCACTCCATGACTTAGACTTTGCTACTACTCAATATTTACTTTCACAGGCTTTCCACAACCACTCAAAGAACCTCACATGGGATGTAGTGATATGGTACACAACTATCTCCTGTACTGCTCAGGCTTCTGGCGTTATTATTATTATTATAGAGTCTGTAAAGTGCTACAAAATAGCCCCCCCCCCCAACTTCCTGCTGCAGATTATCTCTTTGGAACAATGCATTACCTCGGTGTTCGTTACAACTACAGTGAAGAGCAGCCCATTATCCTTATCTCTGCCTTGTAGATGGGCAGGTGGGGGAAGGGCTGGTGATGAGGCAGGAGATTATCAAAGGCTAACCCAGTCTTAGGGATGAGCTCAGATTTAAATTATGATTCATGTTCATAGCTGCTACACTTTGTGAGACGAGCATGATATCTACAATGCACAGAGCACCCACCTGCGACAATACTCTAGTCAATAAAGGCAGAAAGAGAATGATGTCATGTGAGTTGAAGCCACTATTTGTGCCTGCAAGAACCAGTATTGAGGAGAGGCTGTGCCTCAGTGGCAGAACACGTGCTTTTCATACAGAAGGTCCCAGGTTCAATCCCTGACATTTCCAGGTAGGACTGGAGGAGACACCTTCCTGAAACCCTGGACAGTAACTGCCAACCAGTGTAGCCAGAACTGAGATAGATGGACCAATGGTCTGACTCAGTAGAGAACCCCCTCCAAGCATCCCTTATATTCAAAATATTTACATTTACGATAATTTGCACTCTTGATGCTATTGGGGGTGGTCAAACTTGATCTTGCTTTCAATGCTGTTCACACCTGCAGTAGTTTCAGGGTGTTTATATGACTCCATTTCCTGTCAGTGCATATCCTGTAACTTCCTGCTGAAATCCTGTAACCTTTCCTACCACAAATGTTATGGAGGCTTTTCTGTCCCACTTTTGCTGTGCCATAGCCTTTCCAGACAGCAATCCTAGGAAGTGTAGTTTATTAAGGGTGCTGGGAGTTGTTAAAAGGTAAAGGTAAAGGGACCAGTCGTGGCCGACTCGGGTTGCGGCGCTCATCTCGCTTTATTGGCTTAGGGAGCCGGCGTACAGCTTCCGGGTCATGTGGCCAACATGACTAAGTCACTTCTGGTGAACCAGAGCAGCACACGGAAATGCTGTTTACCTTCCCGCTGGAGTGGTACCTATTTATCTACTTGCACTTTGATGTGCTTTCAAAGTGCTAGGTTGGCAGGAGCAGGGACCGAGCAACGGGAGCTCACCCCGTTGTGGGGATTCAAACCGCCAACCTTCTGATTGGCAAGTCCTAGGCTCTGTGGTTTAACCCACAGCACCAGGAGACCCCTATTCCCCTCCCAGAGCTACAATTCCCAGAGTTCCCTGTGAAGACGAATTGATTATTAAACCACTCAGAATTGTAGCACTGTGAGGGGAATTGGGGTCCCTTTACAACTCTCATTTCCCTCATCAAACTACAGTTCCCAGGATACTGGGGGGGGGGGCAAGATTGTTTAAATTTATGTGAACTGCCCTGAAACCTCTGGAGATAGGGTGGTATATAAATAATAATAATAATAATAATAATAATAATAATAATAATAATAATAATTGGTGTGATACTGCTTTAAATGTATAGTGCACGTGTGGTGGCACTAGGGAAGTACTGCAAAAAATTAAAATAAAAAATAAAGCAGAATGATGTGTGGACGACCCAATATAAATCCATCACAACATTGTGTCAAGAACATGTTGCAGAATATAATAGCAAAAACGACACAACACAAAACACCAGTCTGGAGGGCACTCGGCACTCAGCCCTCAAACTTCCCCTCAAATATTGAGCTGATTTTAAGCATCCTTACCACGCCCGAGCCCCGCTTCATCCAGACGATGGTCAGCGACGGGTTTCCGATCCAAGCACAATTAAATACAGCATCCGATCCAAGGTCAACGAGAAGGGACTGTGGTTCCGTCATCATGCGTGGCCCAACTATAATAAGAGATATGTCACAGAATAGGTATCTGCAGAATAGGACAGCAATGAAACTATTCTTCATAGCAGGTAAGGGAAGGAAAAGGTATAAGGGACCTTGCAATCACCCAAGGAGAGACATAATGCATGAATTAGATCTCTCCCTTGTTGTGGCTTTAGATTCTTGACTAGAGGAAGAAGTGGAGGCTTGAAGCCTAATCCAGAGACATTTATTACATCTCTTCCAAAGTAGCTTTGAACATATGAACACATGAACTTCACAAAAACAGAAAATCATTCAGATAGGGTGACCAAGGCTTCTTTCATAGTTCTGGAACTGTGGGTCCCTAGGAGTTATGAAATTGTCTCAGGCTGTTGGCCTAAATGGCCATGGTAGTCTAGCTTGGAGCAGCCAACCTGCCCCATGGGCAGGTGGTACATGCTGGGCATGGCCTGTGGTACAAAGAAGGAAGGCACTGCCAAGCTACAGTTCTGCCTGCCTCTCCAGTGCTGCATTAGTTCTGTGCACCCTGGCTCAACACACTGGGTACTGGGTAGGCATAGCAGACAAAATTGGATCAAAGCAGAGGGCAGGGGTAGAAAACCTCTGGCCCATGGGCCCCATTTGGCTCAGAAAGGTTGTTTCTCCTGCCCACCTGCCCCACACCTGACAGGATATGCCATGCAGGTGTGGGGAAAGTAGAGATGAGGCTAGATTGGCTTCCTCATGGAGAAGAAGCTTTGCAGTTCCTTGCTCAGCACTGACAAGCATAGGGCCAACCCCAAAGGCCTTGCACTGTGGCTTCCAAGCACCTGGCAACCAGTCAGCTGTCGTGAGCTTGGGATGTGCAGTGCCAAGGAGTTTGACAGGTAGGCAGGACAACCTGATGTCAGATGATCGACAGGTAGGTTGTCCCATCCACCCATTGAAGCTAGACTGCAGGGGTGGGGCAGATGAGGATCTGGTGCATTGAGCCAAAAAGAGTCCCCACCCCAGATGTAGAGGGTTGCATCTGTCCCATTCAGAACACTTCATGGTGACTTGCTACTGCGCAGGACAAAACTTCTCCACCTTTAGCACAAAAGGCTGATGTGTGCCTGGTTTTCCAGGTGAAGGTTAACCAAAACAACAGCTGGACCATTATTATTTAGGTCCTTTCTCTGGCTTCCTTTTTCACCACTGATGGATCGATTGTCCATCTCATTTCCTTAAGAAACTGCACCGTTATCATCCACAAGGCAACTCTCAATTTATGAAGGATTAGCCCTATCACATAAACTCCTGATGGTTCAGCAGCTGAGCTGTACTTACAATAGACATCGACTGTCCTGCTGATGTTCGTGCTGCCTAAAGCGTTGGTCACCTCGCAAGAGATTGGTTCAAAAAAATAGGTATGGTCAACAATGGTCTCATAAGAGTCCCCCGATGCTTCCTTTATAATGTGTCCCTTTTTGGCCCACCTGCAGAAAGACAACAAGGAGAAGAGCAGGGCTGTGTTATAAAGGCATTGCCACGTAAAACAGGTTTCACTGTACAAGGACCACACATGGAAGCAGATGTCAAAACAAAACCTAGTTAAGGACACAGGGAGAAAAGTCCAATTCAGGCCACTCCCCAGACCTGGCACACAAGCACAGGTTGTGATGTTGCACTTCGTGTGAAACACCATTGTGCAGAAGCTCCTCCAGCAAATTTCTTCTTGCCACCAAACACTGTTCATTTCTGGTGGCTTGCGGAGAGACGGATAAAAAGCGCTGGATCATCCGTCAGTCAGTCAATCACAGATTTGTTTAAACCCATGTCAACATAGAACTGCTGGTTCAGCATGGTGAGTCACTGCATGCAAATTGCTTGCCTGTTGTTTATTTTATTTTATTTAGTACATTCACACCCCGCCTTTCATCTTTTTCCAAATGGCAGAATCAGGAATCTATGACAGCCTCCCATCCAGACCTTGACTTGCTTAGCTTTCACAGAGCAGATGCACTATGCACTCGCTGACCATGCCATGGAAACGCAACATGTGAAGCAGCCTTCATGGCAGTGGCATTATGAGCAGCCCTCAAAGAGCTTTATTGGCCCTCTATGAAAAATAATCTAGGGACTGCTTCCTACTCTTCACAATTGTTGAATAACAGTAGCCCCATCCAAGAAGTCCCTCTCATGTTTTCCCATCATGGGGGAGAGTGGGGGGCAGGCATAGGAAAACTCGGCCCTCCAGATGTTTGCGGTCTACAACTCCCATGATCCCTAGCTAACAGGACCAGTGGTCAGGGGTGATGGGAATTGTAGTCCCAAACCATCTGGAGGGCCGAGTTTGCCTATGCCTGGTGTGGGGGGTGCTTGCTGCTCTTACACCTGGCAACCCAGCCCCACCAGCCTCCATGCACTGGGGCTAAATGCCTGAAGCAGGGAGCCAGCACTGCATGTAGAGGCTCCTCAGGTGACTTAGAGCCCTGATTGGTGCAGGGTTCTAAATGGTGCAGCCAGTCTCTAAAAGACTGGATCATCAGGAATGCAATGGAGGGGACAGAGATCAGCAAGTGTGTCCTTCCTCTCCCGAGACACATGATGGAAAACACTTGAGGGAGAATGTCTGGATAGGGATAGACAGTGCAGGGGTGCTGAGCCTTTTTCAGCCACATTCGCTTAAGGGCAACATTCTGAGGGCCACATAACAGCAGTGGGCAGGACCAGAGGAAAATGGGTAGAGCAACAAATGGTGCCTTTGTATAGTAGGCTACTCTCCCCCTCCCCGTCATCTCCATCCAGACAAGCAAGAATTCAAGGGCACTTTCCAGCTAGGCAAAAATGGTTGGAGTGCAAAGCAGGGTCAATAAGGGTGTGTGGTTTGGGGAGAGGGGCATGACCTGCAGAGACCAGGTCAGACAAAGAGAGGCAGACAAAGAAACTTGGAAGGCCATGTTGGTCCCCAACCTAGAGCTCCCTTCCCCTGGGCTTGTGAGCCAGTGTGGTGCACTGGGTCAACAGTCAGACTCGGGTTCCAATCCCCATTCAGTCTTGAAACTCACTGGGTATCCTTGGGACACTCATTTCCCTTGCTGCTTAACTCATATTATTGGGTTGCTCTGAGAATGAAGTGGGATAACCCCATGTGAGCATGGAAACCACCCCACACATTGAGAAGCAGCAGCAAACCAAACCAAAAGTGAAAAAAAGGACTAAGAAACAAAGAAATAAATTGTTGAAAGAACTTGCAATTGCTTGTGCTGTAGGCCAGGTGATGCATGCAACGTGTAACGATTGCTCTTATATTGTATTTTTTTTAAGGGTTGGCCTACAGATAATGTAAATTAATGAACTGAACTTAATGGAACAGACCTGAAAAAAAAAGTATGTCTTGCGTACTCAAGAGTCCAGTGCAACCCTTGGACATATGTGCTATTCTAAGCCACTTGCATTCCGATCACATGTGGTCAACATCACCCAGATTCTTCTGCTGGGGATATTCTACCACGACAAACACCTTTTTCTCAGCCACAGATGGCTGAATCTGCAGACAATGTGGAATTGGAATATATCAGCGGTAGAAGATTTTGCTAAACTATCTCCTGGGGTTGAGACCATCTGTAATGCAGATTCCAACTAAGTCATCCTAGGATGTTCATCCATCTCTGCTAACTGAACAAGTTCTCTTATAATTGACTCTTTCTTGACCTACTTATATAACCTGTTGTTTCTGGCAAAGTAGCAGAAAGCCACCAACTGTTATTTGTTATCCAAAAAGTGTGTGAATGGGGAAGGGGGCCGAATTGCAGGGTTTTCACATTTAAAAAGAGCAGTTCCTAAAATAAACTGGGTGAGACCTCAGCTCAGGTGTAGCACATATGATTTACATACTGAGAGCGAAAGACCCAATCCTCAGCCTTTTGTGATAAAAAGATCTCAGCGTGTAAGGCTGTGGGAGATGTGGAATAGATGAGAAATTCATTCGGTCCACATTGTAAAACAGAGCGACCTAATTTGTTGGTCCCAGGCTTATGCAGGGGCCAGGAAGCAGCTACCCATTGGATTATGCATCTTTCCTGATTTTGCAAAACAACTTCTGCTAAAAATGTGTCCCCAAATGAATATTTTACAGGACAATTGCATTTTGTATAAACTGTGTGCTTTGGGGGAAAGTGTGAACAATTTAAATGTGTTTTTTTTGGGGGGGTGGGGTGTTGGTTGTGCATTTTTATAAACAATCCACAAAAGAAAGGATGGAACAGACCTACAATTCTGAAATAATTGACCCCAAATAGAAATAGGTTGGTTCATCCAATCCTAGGGGAAAAAACCCCTGCTTGGGACCTTGGAAGACAAAGTCATACACACAACATACACATGTTCACTCCTCTCCATGTGCACAAATCTTTCATTTTCTGGAACCAACTTGCAGACATATGTTATCGCAACAAGAAATTTGTACAAAAGAAGTCAGACAGACACCAAGGTGACAATTGTAACTCTCACCACAAGTCGGCAGGAAAGCACACCCACTCACCTTCCTAGCAGGTATGTGCCTTAGGCTGTAACTGCACCATGCATTTAAACCCGTATTATGCTACTTTAAACAGACATGGCTTCCCTCAAAGAATCCTGGGAACTGTAGTTTGTTAAAGGTGCTGAGAATGGTTAGGAAACCTTTATTTCCCTCACAGAGCTACAGTTCTTAAGCATTCTTTCTTCCCAGAGAATCAATCCCTCTTCCTGGAGAACTCTTCGAATGGTAGCTCTGTGAGGAGAATAGGAATCTCCTAACGACTCTCAGCACCCTTAAGAAACTACATTTCCCAGGTTTCTTTGGGGGAAGCTATGACTGTTTCAAGTGATACAATGCTGCTTTAAATGTACAGTGCAAATGGGTCCTCAATGTCAAAGTTAAGACATGGGGTAGCATGTCTCTCTACATCAGCGATGGGGAAACACTGACCTAGGGGCCAAATTAGGACTCCCGTTGGTTCTTAATTTCACCCAGGAGGCCATTTTCCTCCAGCCATGCCCCTCTTCCCCACATCTGTTGTCATATGACAGGCTGCAGAGAAACAATCTAGAGTCCTAGAATGCACTCGTGATTGTTCTACTGCAAGTCAGTGCCTTTTAAATTTGGTGCCAATAGCAAGTCCTGCTGGGATGGGTTCAACTCAGGAGCTCCTGAATGGAGCCAACACCTGCCCAAAATTGGGTGTGCATTTTGCACTGAACCAACCCTGTTTTCTGCTGCAATCTTTGCATCTGGGGCTTGAATTCAAGAACCTTCCTTCACAGCTGCGGCTAGGGCTGCAAAGAAAAAGAAAAGCACCAGGAGTGCACTTCATGAATTGGGCCTGGAAACAAAGCAGTGCTACGTGTTCACGCCTTCTTGTTCCTGTGAACTATCTATGTAGCTGCTGCCTTCTGCGCTAGCTGCCATTTCTGGACTGTCTCCAAAGGCAGCCCCATATACAGCACATTACAGTAGTCTAAGCTGGAGGCTACCAGAGTATAGGCAGCTGAAGCCAGGCTATGTTCTGCATGAATCACAAATAAAGGGCCAGAGGCCAGAATAGAGTGAATATGCAAGTGAATATGCAAGTGAATATGCACATTTATAGCAGAAAGCAGTGCTCGCTTAATCATGATGCTTGCAACAGGGGCAAACTGCAGGGTAGAAATGAGCCTAGCCATGCTTACCTGGATCCTGCCCTCAAACATTCTATCAAGGGCTTTTGCTAATATGAGCACCTGGTGCTTAAATGCTCACAACACCCGTACAATGGATTCCAGCAGCTCCTGGTTGCAAACCTGGCTGATACCGACACACACATCCTCTAAATCACTGCTAAGCGTAGAACAAACAGGGGAGAATTCTGCCAGTCATGATGATTATTGGACAGGCTGAGCTTCCAGGCTCATAAAAGCAAGAAGACCCGTAGCCGGCCCCAAAGCGCCTGGGAAAATCCAGTCCAAGGTTTGCCAGTTCATGCACTCAGGTCTGTCAACATCAAAACACACAGTTCAGTTCCCCTGGGCTCCCCCCTCCTCCTTTTTTTAATCAAAGGGAACTTTATCCCTTTAAGGCAGTTGAAATAACATTATACTAGAAAGCCAAGCTGGCATTTGAAACATTGCAATGTGAAAATTGTCTTTTGAGGACAAGCTGTCAACTCAGCACTTAAATTAAACTGCTGTTTACCAAACAATAAGCAAATGTGACCTAATGGGGCACCATCTGGCATCCTGCCACATTGGGGATGTCAGAGATGGATAGATGGAGGAACTGACAGTGTATGAGAGATTAGATTAAGATGAACTGGGGGGCAGGTGGGTGCGGGGCGGAAACCTAAAAAGCACGGTGGCACCTGCAATCAATAATAATAATAATAATAATAATAATAATAATAATAATATGGATGCCACTTTTCTACATAATGTTCCTAAAGTAGCTCACAACACAAGAGGAACACCACATTATCAATACATCATCACAACACCAGATTAATGTACGATACATCAATGAATAATTCATTTCGACAATATGGGCGTCATAAGATTTTAAATTTAGTACAAAATAAACTATCAGTCATATAAAAATCAACTGCCAATCTAACTACATAAGTATCTGCTGGCTGAAATTCAATCCACTCATCACTCAGTAACTTTTGTCTTATGGAAGACGAGGACATGGTTCAGTTAGGCCTGATACCCAAAGCAGCATGCATTAAGAGGCAGCGCTGATGGAGCACTGAAACACACACACAGAGACAGTATCACGGCTATCTGCGGGTCATAATCAGAAATGCAAATATCTAGCACAAGGCAGGATAGTGCATCACAAATAGTTTCTTCCTGTTACATAAAGATGTTACCAGATGAAGAAGGAGGGCACCTCCTTTCCTGACTCTTTGCACCCTGCAAACCCATCAGTGTAGCTAAGCTTTGAGCAATGGAACTGCAGCACATTAAACCGACTTACTGTTGCTAAAAGCAATGTTTATTTATTAAGGACATTTTAAACCTGACTTCATCGATTGATCTCAGGGCAGGTTTACAAAACCACTTAAAAAATTTAAAGCGATAAAAACCATCATCATCACAAAGTAACAGCAGTTAAAAATATAAAATTAATATAAAATTAAACTTCCAAACGCACTGATTAGAGCAGTGGGCTAACATCCCAGAAATGCCCAGGGAAACAGGGAGGTTTTAACCTGGAGTTGAAACACCATATTTCAGGGGGAGGGCACTCCATAATCAGGGGGCCACCACAGAGAAGTCTCAACTGGTGGTGGAAGGAAATGCACTGTGTTTGAGACTAGTTTCACGCTTTCTAGGGGTGCCAACTTGAATAAAATATTGTGGGAGCCCAGGTAAGCCCTGCCCCACAGTGCACGCACACACACCTTTTGAATGGGAATGCCAATCGCATTCCAACCACTAGGAGTTGGCTCCTATGACGCTTGATGTATCAACTATGGCATACTGATGTTAGCTGCAGCAAACACAGTAAGGGTGAATGATACATGGTTGTTCCTTTAACATGTGAGTGCTCCAACAAAGGCACCCAGGCTCAACGTCTGATCACATTGTTTCAACTGGTTAAAAAAACCCACCTGTTTTGATTGATATGTTTCTTTCTTTCTTTCTTTCTTTCTTTCTTTCTTTCTTTCTTTCTTTCTTTCAACCAGCTTGTTTTATTATATATTTTAATTTAAGGATGTTTCAATGCCCTGATGGTGTTGTTATTGTCCATGTTGGCAGGGTCATTTTTGCCAATTTCCCTCAGAAATAGCTCAACAATTTTGGGGAAGAAGAAGCACAACAACGTTTCTGGCCGGAATTTTTGCTTTTTGAAATATGGCAACCCTAGCTTAGAAGCCATTTGGGCATATAAGGTAAAGGTAAAGGTACCCCTGCCCGTACGGGCCAGTCTTGACAGACTCTGGGGTTGTGCGCCCATCTCACTTAAGAGGCCAGGGGCCAGCGCTGTCCGGAGACACTTCTGGGTCACGTGGCCAGCGTGACATCGCTGCTCTGGCGAGCCAGAGCCGCACACGGAAACGCAGTTTACCTTCCCGCTGGTAAGCGGTCCCTATTTATCTACTTGCACCCGGAGGTGCTTTCGAACTGCTAGGTTGGCAGGCGCTGGGACCGAGCAGCGGGAGCGCACCCCGCCGCAGGGATTCGAACCGCCGACCTTTCGATCGGCAAGCCCTAGGCGCTGAGGCTTTAACCCACAAATAAGTAAATAAAAATTGTACAGAGGTAGATAAGTACATACACACCTGTCATTCCTCTGTTACATGGGTGAAGACAAGAGTGTAACGGTACTATACATAATTATCACATGAAGTGTGGATTCCATGTTAGAATCAGGGTGTGGGCACTGGCAGAGGAAGGGTTGTGTGGTGGGTGTGGTTTGTCCTGGGTGTCATCCCTGAGGGGGAAGACACCCCTGCGCCACCCCCCCGGGATGCTCGCCGTGGGTGGCACCCCTTTGGGATGCTAGCTGCAGACGGCTAGCTCCGCCCCCGGGTGCATAGCATGTGCACCTGTCTGGGTGCTGGAGCAGCTAGCTCCGCCTCTGGGTGTGGGGCCGGCTTTAGGGTTTGCCGAGTTTGGCATTTATTTCGGGCACCAAGCTGGGAGAGCCACCAACCTAAGCCTAGTGGCTCAGTGTTGGGTGAGTCTACTGAATGAAGTGAGCTGCAGGTGGTGGGGAGAGGAGAGGGGAGGGAAAGCCACTTCCGCTCTGCAGAGGAGGTGGGATTGTGGGCGTATTGGTATTGTTTTGTAGATGGAAGAGGGGAGAAAGTGCCATATTGAAGGGTAGTCCAATAAAGGATTCCGGGGGCGTGGCCCTGTCTGAAGCCTATGGAGGTGAGGGCCTAAGGCACACCCCCGAGCGGTGACCCTGGGGGAGTTCCTAGTTGATGTGCATCAGCAGGACTCCCCTTACTGGTGGTTAACCCTTCCCGGACTTCAAGCAGGCAGGCTGAAGCCGGATAGTCTGTTAGGACCAATGCCTAAGCCAATACTACTCATCACCTGTAACCAATAAAGTTGTGACCATATTTAGCCCATTAACCTTAAATAATTTTGTCATGTGTCATTATTTCCACTGGGGGGGGTGGGAACTCACCATGCAAGGGAAAGAAAGGAAAGGAAAGGAAAGGAAAGAACTAGCAGCAATTTTCAACACACTCCACACACACACCCCGCCCCAGTTGTTTGAGTACTAACTCTGAAATAAATTTCCATCAATTAGCTTTTAAAGTACGCTTCCCTTTCAGTCTCTAGTTTGATGTCATTTGTTCCAGATAAAAATCAGCGGAATGCAGCTTCACTTTGAGGTGACATTACGAAGCCCTGAGCACCACAAATGTGAGCGCTATAAATAGGAATAATAATATTAACCTGTGAGCAGAAAGGGGTCAGTTTCAAATGTCGACAGCTTATTTATTCGTTTGTTTGTAACTTTCCTTTGTGTTTGCGTCTTTTTTTAAAAAGAATGAATGCCTCACCCCGAAATGGAGCAGGAGAGCAGGGGTGGCAACGCAGCAAAAGAATGAAAGGAAACTCCATCGCTGTTGCTGGGAAAGCGGAGTTGAATCTGCTAGCAAGGCAAGGGCTTTCGCAGTCCCGCAGAAGCCATGCAACATGGCAACACTGCAACCCTGTCTAACAGAAGATATGCCAGAGGGACTGACTGCAGACCACTCTGCATCCACCATCCAGGGAAGCAAGAGAACTTGCCAGTGTTCAAGGACACATTCCAGCTAGGCAAGAACTGCTGGGGTTCAAAGCAGGGCTGGTAATGAGCATGGCCTGGGGTGAGTTCTGAGGGCCAGCCAGAAAGGCCTGGGGGGCCATGTATCCCTGGGCTAGCAGGGTAGTAAGGCACATGCCTTGTATGCAGGGGATTCCTGATCCAATCCCTGGCATATCTGGTTAGGGCCATCAGAGGAAATGTGCTGTGAAAGACCTCTACCTAAGATCATGGAGAAGTGCTGTCAGTCAGATCAGAGCAGGGGTGGGGAATCTGTGGGCCTTCAGAAGTTGGTAGACATTTTTAAGACTCCAGCTCCCATCAGTTCCAGCCAGCCTGGCCAGTGATCAAGGGTGAAGGGAGTTGTAGTCCAGCAAAATCTGGAAGGCCACCAGTTCCCCAGAGTTGGAAGCAGACAATACTGGGCCAGATGGACAAATAGTTTGACCTGGAGGGCCCTGTAGCTTTCTCCATTATGAATAATGATTGAAGGGACAGAGGAATAGAAGAGAGACACAACAGAGAAATCTTCATGTTTATATCAGAAAGCGAGGCTCAATTGATGGTGCTTAGTAGACCAGGGATGGGGACCTCTGGCCCACCAGATGTTGCTGGACTCCAGTAGTCGTAGTCATAAGCCCTATCCAGCATGACCTAGCCAGGGTTGATGGAATTGTAGCCCAGCAGTATCCGAAGGACAACAATTAGCCACCCCTGCTACTGAGCCTTCCCCTAACCAGATCTGCCCTTAACTGAATTCAATTTAGATTTGGGTTTTTTGCACTTGGATGTAATTATGATCTACTGCTCTGGTCTAATGCTGCCATTCTAACTCTTAACTCCAACCATGCCCACTTCTAGATGCATGATTCCTACAATCCCAAATCCGAAATTGGTTTAAACCCAATTCCTACAATCATCTTGCTTTCAGGCCGAGGGAGCCGGCGTTTGTCCACAGACAGCTTTCCGGGTCATGTGGCCAGCATGACTAAACCTCTTCTGGTGCAACAGAGCACCATGACATTTACACAGCATGGGTGGCACTGTGGTCTAGACCACTGAGCCTCTTGGGCTTGCTGATTGGAAGGTCAGCTGTTCGAATTCACACAATGGGTTGAGCTCCCATTGCTCGGACCCAGCTTCTGCCAACCTAGCAGTTCGAAAGCATGCAAGTGCAAGTAGATAAATAGGTACTGCTGTGGCAGGAAAGTAAACAGCGATAACAAAATGGTGCATTGCTGTCCCCTGCTCCTAGACCTGCACAGCCACGCCCCCACTTTGTCAAAAAGGCTAGAGTCTGAGGCCTGTGATCTGCATGCACATATACTTGGCTTGTGCAAATGCCCTCTCTCAACAGTGTTTCTGACCATAAGGAGAGAGACTATCCAAAAGCATGCAGAAGAACAAGTCTTGCTGAAGCAGAACCAGAATAGCTTTTGCAAGGATAAGTCCCTTTCTCAGAAACAAGCATATAGACGGAGGTGATTCACATGACATTGTGTACTTAAGACTTTCAAAAAGCCTCTGACAGTGCTGCATCAGAACTCTGGAGTAAGCTTAGCAGTCGTGGAATAAGAGAGGCAGAATGGGAATAAATGGAGAATTTTCCTAATGAGCAGATGTAGAAAGTGGAGTGTCCACCCACCAAAGAAAAAACAGAACTTGCACTTTTTAACTTGTTACTTCTTAAGCTGTAGCCCTATCTGATGCTGATGGGAAGCCTGCAAGCAGAAGCCGACTGCAACAGCACACCTCGCCCTTGTGATTCCCAGCAACTGACATGCAAAAGTATACTGTCTCTGACAGTAGAGGTAGAACATAGCCATTATTCAGTGCACACAGAGCCCAAGAATGCAGGCAGGTTAGCAGTGGTGGTTGGTGCCCATTAGGACTGGTGGGGCGAGAGGCAGGGAGACAGAGCCATTGACAGCAATAGCCACCTAATCCTGGCTTGGTCCCCATCTTCCTCTCTGCTCAGTTCTACCAAGGCAACACTAAAGGAAGCTGGTAGGCAGTGGTATACTCTGGACTGGTTGTGTGCAAAGAGGCTGGGTGATGGGGGCTGACAGAGAGTAAACTGAAGTTGGTGGGGCAGTGCCCAATTTGTCCCAATGGATCAGCTCTCACTGCAGGTCAGGAGCAGGGACAGTGGCGTGTGATCCTGGTTCTCCACCTGCACAGCTTCAGCCTGTGTCTCTGACCATGTGAAAAGGGCTTGCGGAAGACCTGAGCTGCCAATGGGGAAGGGAAGCGAGAGCCGCCAGATCCGGACTGCTGCCGATCCTGTGGTTAAAAGTCCAAATCCGAACGGTGGGGGGCTGGGGGCTGGGTTGAACAGCAGGGCTCTGCACTCCAACTGATGACACGAGCTTTTCAAAAGAGATATATTAACGGTACAGATGTGAGCTCAATTTGTATGCATTTATCTCCTTTCTTCACTCATTTATCTTCACGCCTCCAACAGATGCTGACTAGCCATTTCAGCTTCTCCCCCCCGCTGGGTGATTGGGGTGTGCATAGAAGTAAATCAGCTCCCTCTCCGCCTCCCCCTCCCCCGCTTCTTCCTTTAATAATTAATCCGGTGACTTTGCTTTTATTTTTGGCCTTGCATTCAACAAGCTCATGAGAGAAGCACTTTTTTGTGCTTTGAATGCCGCTCTCCTCGTCCTTGCTGTAAACCGGAGTGTCTACCTAAGTTTGGAATACTATGCATTCCCCACTTCCCTGAGAGGTGAGGCATTGCCAAGGTTTTTTAAACAACGGCAACAGCATCAACAACAACCCACTCAATTAAAAATAAATACAGTGGTACCTCGGGTTATGTACTTAATTTGTTCCGGAGGTCCATTCTTAACCTGAAACTGATCTGAACCTGAAGCACCACTTTAGCTAATGGGGCCTCCTGCTGCCACCGCACCACCAGAGCACAATTTCTGTTCTCATCCTGAAGCAAAGTTCTTAACCCGAGGTACTATTTCTGGGTTAGCGGAGTCTGTAACCTGAAGCATATGTAACCTGAAGCGTCTGTAACCCGAGGTACCACTGTAAACCAGGAGTGGGGGGGGGGAGAGTAATTTGGCCCTTCCAGGCTTTCTATCTGGCCCTTGGGACTCTCCCCAGCCACATCCATCACAAGCCCTGCTTGGGGTTTATTGTATGGCTGGAATGTGCCCTTGAGCTCTGATAGTAACTCTTGCTCACCTAGACTGAGGATAGAGTGGTGTGTCTGAGTTTGTGTGGAAACTAGCTCACCGTAGAAACATTCTCGTTCTTCTCACTTTTGCCTCTGGCCCTGCTGACCATTGGCATGTGGCTCTTGGAATGTCGCCCGGAAGAAAAAGTGCCCTCAGGCTGAAAATGGTCCCCCTCAGCTCCTGTGTTCATGATTCTTCTCTAAAATGGATCTGGGTAGATGCCTAAAATCCAGTGGTCACCCAACTCTCCCTCATTTCGCTGTCTTTACCTCCCAGTTGAGTTTTCCCAGGTTAAAACAGAAAACAAACACCTGCCCCCTGTCCTTCTGTTTGTCTCTTCTAGGGCATTTGCAAAATGCCTCTCCTGCTGCTCTTCACCTTGCTTTAAACCCACAAATGGGAAGAGTAAATGAGAAGCTCGAATCCATGAAATGAAAAGCCAAAGTTAATTAGTTCCTATCAGCATGATTACAGAATGCTTCGGGGACTGAGCACCTAATTGTGCAGAAAGTCCCATTTTGGGTGATTAAGTTAAAAGCGAGTCTTTTACGGGGCACAATAACTAGCCTCCCCGTGTCTCTTCCCTTCCTGGGCGTGGAGCACAATCAGCAAATAGGGCTGCCACCAGTCTGCATGGGAAAGAACATTGTGGTCGTTCCAGCTAGCTTGTGATCCGATTGCAAAGCCCTCACTTTGCAAGAGGTGAAATGTGACGGGGCCTACGGGTGCCAGTGTTATGTGATGATAAGGAACTGTGCATTTTGATGAAGCACGCTTGGTAATCCACTTTGTCTAGCCTGCTCCAAGATTGACATCGGACACCTAAATGTAAGGATCAGAAATATCCCCTTAGAAACAGCCTTTCTAGAAAAGCTAACCAATAGACTGAAACTGACACGGGGAGAAATAGAAGAGGATGCCTTCACTCCAGGATGGCTCCCCTTCATCACATACACAGCCCAACAAGACAACAACACGAACCCACTGACAGCGTATGATTCAATATGACACGTTCCTGCGCAATGTTTGCCATCTTGCCAAAGGTTGCAGGCAGCTTTACCTGCAGCAATTGCATGTTGATTGCCCTCTTAGAAGACAAAGTCCAGCAACTGGAGGAACGTGTAGCTACGCTCCAAAGAATTAGAGAGCTGGAGCTCTTCTTGGAAGCAACAGAGCACACCGTCTCCACCAAGGAGGAGACAGGGGACTCCCCTGAGAAGCAGGCTAGTTCAACAACACAGGAGCCAGATATATGGAGAAATGTGACTCAAAGAAGTAGGAGGCCCAGGGTTCGCTCTGATTGTTAGAAATACACAATCGCTTTGAGGTCCTCTCCCCTAGCATGGAAGACGAAGAGCAGACTCCATTTGAGGATCTCTCCCTCATTACAGTCGATCAGGTATATGAAGACGAGCAGCAAAGTCAGTCCTCAGGGAATGTGCAGGCGTCCTTGGAACGGACAGCTCACGGAAGAACCCCGACCAAACTTAAGAGGAGGCGTGTAGTGGTGATAGGGGATTCCCTACTGAGGGGAACAGAAGCAGTGATCTGTGGGCCTGATAAGATGTCTCGGGAAGTGTGCTGTCTCCCCGGGGCTAAGATCCAAGATGTAACTGAACGACTGCAAGGAATCATAAAACCCACTGACAAATACCCCTTCCTCTTGGTTCATGTGGGAACCAATGACACTGCAAGCAATAGCCTCCAGAAGATCAAAAGAGACTACGAGGCGCTGGGCAGGAAATTGAAGCAATTAAATGCACAAATTGTCATCTCATCTGTCCTCCCAGTTGAATGACGTGGCCCAGGGAGAGAGGGGAAAATAGTGGAAGTGAACAGCTGGCTTCGCAAATGGTGTAAACAGGAACGGTTTGGATTCTTAGATCACGGACTGCAGTTTCTTGAAGATGGACTTCTGGCAAGCGATGGGCTGCACCTCACAACGGTTGAGAGGAATGTTTTTGCCAAAAATCTCAGAAACCTCATCAGGAGGGCTTTAAACTGACTAATGTGGGGGAGGGAGACAGTGCTCCTGAAGGTAGGAGTCTATCAATTGATGAAGATGATCATCCAAATGTCATAGACCAAATGGAGCAAACAGCACGCAGACCTAGTGGTGGGAGGAAAAAATCCTTAAATAAGAGACACGGGGGAATGATTAATGGACTTCAATGTCTGTACACTAATACGCAAAGCATGGGAAATAAACAAGATGAGCTTGAGCTCTTGGTACAGGAAACTAAATATGACATAATAGGCATTGCTGAAACCTGGTGGGATAAGTCCCACGATTGGAATGTAATAATGGAGGGATACAATCTATTTCAGAGAAACAGACCAGACAAGAAAGGAGGAGGAGTGGCGTTATATGTCAGGGATGTGTATACCTGTGAAGAGATCCAAGATTTAGAACCTCAAAGCCAAAATGAGAGCATTTGGGTCAAAATTAAGGGAGAGAAGAATAACAGTGACCTCATTGTGGGAGTTTACTATAGATCCCTAAGCCAAACGGAGGACATAGATGATGCCTTCCTGGAACAGATGGCCAAGCATGCAAAAGGAAGGGAGATAGTAGTAATGGGGGACTTCAATTACCCGGATATTTGTTGGATGTCAAACTCAGCCAAGAGCATAAGGTCAAACAGATTCCTCACTGGCCTTGCAGACAACTTCATTGTACAGAAAGTGGGAGAAGCAACAAGAGGAACAGCCATTTTAGATCTGGTCCTAACCAATGTTGATGACCTGGTTAGTGGGGTAGAAGTGGAAGGATCATTAGGCGCGAGTGATCATGCTCTTCTGAAGTTTACAATACAGCGGAAAGGAGCAGCCAAGCATACTAAGACTCAATTTCTTGACTTTAAGAAAGCCGACTTCATAAAACTTAGGGAAGTGCTGGGTGAGATCCCGTGGACAGTAATACTAAAAGGAAAGGGAGTTCATGATGGCTGGGAGTTTGTTAAGAGGGAGATAGTAAAAGCACAACTTCAGGCAATACCAATGAGACAGAAACATGGAAGGTGCCTAAAGAAGCCAGGGTGGCTATCTAAAGAACTTTTAACTGAGTTAAGATTAAAAAAGGATGTGTACAAAAAATGGAAAAGGGGGGAAACCACCAAAGAGGAATTCAAACAAATAGCCAGCATGTGTAGACACAAAGTCAGAAAAGCTAAAGTACAGAATGAACTCAGGCTTGCTAGAGAGGTTAAAAGCAACAAAAAAGGCTTTTATGGGTATGTTCGTAGCAAAAGGAAGAACAAAGAAACAGTGGGGTCACTCAGAGGAGAAGATGGTGAAATGCAAACAGGGGACACAGAAAGGGCTGAACTCCTCAATGCCTTCTTTGCCTTAGTCTTCTCTGATAAAGAAAACAATGCCTGACCTGAAGAATTTGGAGCAAATGATTCAGCAGAGGAAACACAGCCCAGAATAACTAAGGAGATAGTACAAGAATGCTTGGCTAGTCTAGATGTATTCAAGTCTCCAGGGCCAGATGAACTGCATCCAAGAGTATTAAAAGAACTGGCAGATGTGATCTCAGAACCACTGGCAGTCATCTTTGAGAATTCCTGGAGAACAGGCGAAGTCCCGGCAGACTGGAGGAGGGCAAATGTTGTCCCTATTTTCAAAAAGGGGAAAAGAGAGGACCCAAATAATTACCACCCAGTCACTCTGACATCAATACCAGGGAAGATTCTGGAGCAGATCATTAAGCAAACAGTCTGTGAGCACCTAGAAAGGAATGCTGTGATCACCAATAGTCAGCATGGATTTCTGAAAAATAAGTCATGTCAGACTAACCTGATCTCGTTTTTTGACAGAATTACAAGCCTGGTAGATGAAGGGAACACAGTGGATGTAGCCTACCTTGATTTCAGCAAGGCATTTGACAAGGTGCCCCATGATATTCTTGTAAAGAAGCTGGTAAAATGCGGACTTGACTATGCTACCACTCAGTGGATTTGTAACTGGCTGACTGACCGAACCCAAAGGGTGCTCATCAATGGTTCCTCTTCATCCTGGAGAAGAGTGACTAGTGGGGTGCCACAGGGTTCTGTCTTGGGCCCCGTCTTATTCAACATCTTTATCAATGACTTGGATGATGGACTCAAGGGCATCCTGATCAAATTTGCAGATAACACCAAACTGGGAGGGGTGGCTAACACCCCAGAGGACAGGATCACACTTCAAAACGACCTTGACAGATTAGAGAACTGGGCCAAAACAAACAAGATGAATTTTAACAGGGAGAAATGTAAAGTATTGCACTTGGGCAAAAAAAATGAGAGGTGCAAATACAAGATGGGTGACACCTGGCTTGAGAGCAATACATGTGAAAAGGATCTAGGAGTCTTGGTTGACCACAAACTTGACATGAGCCAACAGTGTGACACGGCAGCTAAAAAAGCCAATGCAATTCTGGGCTGCATCTATAGGAGTATAGCATCTAGATCAAGGGAAGTAATAGTGCCACTGTATTCTGCTCTGGTCAGACCTCACCTGGAGTACGGTGTCCAGTTCTGGGCACCACAGTTCAAGAAGGACACTGACAAACTGGAACGTGTCCAGAGGAGGGCAACCAAAATGGTCAAAGGCCTGGAAATGATGCCTTATGAGGAACGGCTAAGGGAGCTGGGCATGTTCAGCCTGGAGAAGAGGAGGTTAAGGGGAGATATGATAGCCATGTTCAAATATATAAAAGGATGTCACATAGAGGAGGGAGAAAGGTTGTTTTCTGCTGCTCCAGAGAAGCGGACACGGAGCAATGGTTCCAAACTACAAGAAAAAAGATTCCACCTAAACATTAGGAAGAACTTCCTGACAGTAAGAGCTGTTCGACAGTGGAATTTGCTGCCAAGGAGTGTGGTGGAGTCTCCTTCTTTGGAGGTCTTTAAGCAGAGGCTTGACAACCATATGTCAGGAGTGCTCTGATGGTGTTTCCTGCTTGGCAGGGAGTTGGACTCGATGGCCCTTGTGGTCTCTTCCAACTCTATGATTCTATGATTCTACGTGCACAAACAAATCCCATTGCAGTCAACCAAAGACAATCAACCACACCCTAGGCCACCCCAACATCTCTCATCACCAAGGAAACATAACAGGTGAATAGAAAGAGAACCTACCTAAGTGATCCTGACACAAAAAAACCATGTATACACTAAGTAAAAGAACACAGGCTTTACCACCCCACCCCCTCTCTCCCGCCCCCCTTTTCTTCCCAACCCTATACTGCATATATCACCAATGTCTCACAACAAATGTAACTGATCTGTAGAAAACACAACCTGAAGAAAGAGACAATGCTTGTGCTTTTGTGAATGAGGAAAACCTTTAATAAAAAAAATCAATTTTTAAAAAATCCCCTTAGCATCAACAGAGGTGTGTTAGAGTAGAGCCTTAACTTTGAGCCAAGCCTTGTTCATGGTGAACAAGTTTGGCAGGGTAGTTAGAATGGCATAAAAACTGTGAGTAGGTTACACAGTTTACTGGGTGACCTTGGGCCAACAAGCCTAACACATCACAGCATTGTGGTGAGGACAAAAAATTGGGGTGGGGTAACATGCACACCGGGACGCAGGTGGCGCTGTGGGTTAAAGCCTCAGCGCCTAGGACTTGCCGATCGAAAGGTCGGCGGTTCGAATCCCTGCGGCGGGGTGCGCTCCCGCTGCTCGGTCCCAGCGCCTGCCAACCTAGCAGTTCGAAAGCACCTCCGGGTGCAAGTAGATAAATAGGGACTGCTTACCAGCGGGAAGGTAAATGGCGTTTCCGTGTGCGGCTCTGGCTCGCCAGATGCAGCTTTGTCACGCTGGCCACGTGACCTGGAAGTGTCTCCGGACAGCGCTGGCCCCTGGCCTCTTAAGTGAGATGGGCGCACAACCCCAGAGTCTGTCAAGACTGGCCCGTACGGGCAGGGGTACCTTTACCTTTACCTTTAACATGCACACCACCTGTTTTGTGCAGATTTCTTTTAAAAGGATGCATGAAAATGTCACAGTTAAATTCTGTGAATTATTGCATGCATTTCCCAAACATATGTATTTTGCAACAAGCCTTAATAAATGATTTATGTACACTTTAGCCACAAAATACATCATTTGTGCATACTTCTATCATACATTGCTTTGCAAAATGTACAGAAGTATGTAATACGATCAGGAGTTGAATTCTGGTCCGCAAGAGCCTCTCCTCTTTACAGAGGGGAGGAGTTGTGAGCAGGAGCCGTTTCCCGCATTGGCAGGGGGTATTCCAGCCCCTGCCCAGCTGGCCTGGCTGCTGCGCCACACCCCCAGGTAGCCAACCAACCAGGTGGAGGCTTGGGGGCGGGGTTTAGCCGCTCAAATGCAGCCACGGCAGCACTTCTCTTCCATTCCGCTGCATGACCCCCGGTGACATCAGGGGGAGCTTTCAGTTGTATTTGCATCAACAGGCTCCTCCCACTAGTGGTTAACCCTTGTTAGACTCACCCCTCCCTGAGGGGATGGAGTCACGCTCTGTTGTTTTATCCAATGCCTAAGCCAATACCTCTCACATGCTGTAATCAATAAAGCTGTGCCCTTTTTTAGCCCATTAACCTAATATACTGTGTCCATGTGTTTTTCCTATCCCCAAGCGGGTGGTGGGTCCTTGAATCACAACAAGTTGATGGGCATCAAATTGGTTTGGACCACTACAAAAAGCGGATCAAGCCAATTCCTCCTCCATCCCCTGTAGTGATGGATCGGAATCCTGGACTAGAGGGACTATTGGCCTGAACCAGCTGGCCTCTTCTAATGTTCTTATTGCTGTGTTGGAATGGAGGATGCCTTGCTGAGTGCCAGCTCAGAAGTCACACAGAAGAACAGAAGCCAGACTCCTCTTAAGCCACTCCTCGCCTTCATTTGAATCTGTGTGGAGAGAATGTGTTTGGGTGCCTGTCATTTATTTATTTCCTCCATGCTGGATGACTGTATGAATTAAAACCCATGGCAGGCTTTGTACCTGAACACAGTGAGATTCAATGAAGACATATCTGAGAATACAGAGCGGCCTTCCCCCTCCCCACCCCCAGCTCCAAAAGTAACACTCTGGAGAGGAAGCAAAGCCTTAAGAAGGCAGCTGCTGTGGGAGCTGCCAGCAGATGTTCTCCTTTATGGACAATGATGAACCAGTAATTAGAGCAAGGAAGAGTTTGCATCCGACAGCCGAGAAGTTAGTTATACTGACAGCTCTGTAAGGGATAATTCAAGGAAGACACAAATGACTGCAAGGAATGCAGCCATTCCTGTTAACAGCCTTCACAAAGACCACCTGGGAGAATGGGAGTTTCTCATCTACTAGTCAAACCACAAGAGATCAGCACATGCCTTGCAAACAGGCCAAGCTGGAGTCCCATGTAGTTCTCAAATGTGTATCAAAATATGGGTGAGTCTGAGAACCAGGGTGGACCAACCAAAGAGGAAGCCAATGTCAGAGGAGTAGTCAGAGCAGAAATGGTCCTGGTGGGGTTGGAGAGGAACAGAGATGGAGGAAGCAAGAGGAAGGGTCGGACAGGGCTGGAGTCTGTGGTCCAAAGCCTTAAGAAGGGAGAGTGTGGCCCATTCAAGGGAGGAGACAGTAGAGGGGGTAACGCAAATGTTTGCAGCAGAAGGTGGAGTTAAGGGCTTTGATTCTGGGGAAAGAACCTCAAGGAAGATCTCCTTGTAGGGGGAGAAAGTGGGCCAGTAGCTCAAAGCTTGATGGGGCAGAGAAATCCTGGAGAGCAAGCAAGGTAAGAAAGGGATCAGGCTGAAGTGACCACCGTACCTGCTCCTATGATGAGTAGTAAAGCTTGCCTTTCTGTGAGTGAAAACATGGGACTGTATGACATGGCATTATCTCCCACAAGTCTTAAGGGGACAGCATGCTTCCAACATTCCCCTCTCCCAACTTTCTCCCCAGAGTTTGGAGTTCCAAATGGTCCGATCTGGTCAGGAAAGTGGAACTAATGCAGTAGGAATCCCCCATTGTTCTTTTTTAAAAAAACTTTTCAAAATAGGGATACTTGAAAATGTGAACGCCCTTGTTCATTTCCTTGTGGATGCCCTACCTTTTGCAATTGAGCTACCTTTTGCCCTTGAGCCTTTTGTAATTGCCCAGACTGAGTGCATGCAAAAGCCTGACTCTTTCTGATCAAACTAAAGTGATGTTCATGTACCAGCTGGACACAACTCCTCGATCCTCTGTGCTTTTCCTCCCTCATGTTTTCTGATTGCATACTGCTACAACACCACAGAAAAACAAACTTGCTGCAAATGATTGTCTGCAAATTATTTTGTGTGTGGTGTTTTACCAACCCACAACCTACCTTTCATCTCCCACACAAACATTTTTATTTCCCAAGAACCCAGTGTGGTAGTTAGGCTAAGAAACATCCAGTGAGATTCATGACTGGATGGAGACTTGAACCTGAGTCTCCCCAACACAATGCTCTGCCCACTCTACTGCAATGACTCTTGAGGAGGGGTGAGGAGAAGCTACAAAGAGAAGAAAATGATGTGCAGCAGCTAGAGATAAGAAGTATTGCTCTGTGTAATAAAATAAATACATTTGAAATAACAGCAAAATGAAAGGCTGAAGAAACAACCTCTCTCTCTATTTCTTCAAAAAACTGTATTATGTTGAGTTGGACCCTTGGCCCATTCCAGTTCAGTGTTGTCCACATGTTTGCAGACAGTGAGTCTTTCCTAAATCTGCCTGTTGGGGATTGAAACTGGGACCTTCTGTACGCAAAGCAGATGTCCTAGCACTGAGCTGTGGTCCTTCCCTTCGTGGCTAATGGCACCATAGACTTACCACCCCCACCTAATGCAACCAAAGTCCTCTCCATGATAGCCCTGCCTACAGACACCCCCTTTTTCTTGCTCCTAAACCTTTATTGTGACATTTCCTCTGTCACATCCCTTGGGAGTCCCTTAGTGTTGCTCTTTCTACTATCCAGCCAGCTTCATTATCTCTCTCCTTGGCTTGAGGCCATTACTCTTTGTCCTATGATTTTCAGAGATCATGGGCAATTCTTTACTTTCATTTATATTGTTGCCTTGCAGGTATTTATAGATTGCGATGGCGTTGCCCAGGGCTGTTTCTGGACTATATAAATTTCCCTCTTGCAGCAGTTCTTGAGATGACTTACCCTGTAATCCTAGTGTCATTCCTCCCCTGCCTGCTGCCCCTGCAGCTGTTGCTACTTTCCCCTCTTTTCTCCTTAAACAAAGCAATATTTCAGGTGTGGAAGCTGCACGCCTGTGCTCCACACAGATTGTACAGTTCTCTTAGATGAATCAGAACCCTTATATAAATCAGTTGCAGGGCAAACATTTCCCAATCATTTGTCTCCCCCGTTGCTCCTTTCTGTCCATTAAAATTACCAAGGGATAGTTCTGTCAGAAGAGCATGAGTATTAATCTCAGAGTTGAGGAATTGAGCCCTATGTTGAGTGAAATATCCCTGTACTGTAGGCGGTTGGACTAGACCAGCCATTCTCAACCTGTGGGTCTCCAGATGTTGTTGAACTACAACTCCCATCATCCCTAGCTAGCAAAGCCAGAGCTCAGGGATGATGAGAGTTGCAGTCCAACAACATCTGGGGACCCACAGAGAACCGCTAGACTAGACTATCCTCGTGGTCCCTTTCACCTCTACAATTCTATGAATTGGGGTGGGGGAGGCACCCACAAGGTTACGCAATGCCTTCATATGGAAAGTGGCTTAAAAGCCACATAGCTAGCAAAGAACACTACTTGAGAAGCCTTACTAGATATCACATTACAATGTATGTTGCATTTTTCTCCTTCAACTTTCTTTCTTTCGTTTTAATGCAGAGTTCAAGCTGAGGATCAGACTTGGAAGGTCGAATGATGTCCTGGACATGCATATTACTGACTTTCATGCTGATATATCAGCCTTCAAGGCAGAATTTATCTTTTTGCTTCAAAATATGGGGGGCACTGGAAGGGGAGGGTGAAAAGTTTACCAAAGCTGCTCCCTTAGCTGCCCCCCACCACTTGTTCAAAGGCAATGAAGGGAAGGGCTGAAGTTCAGAGGCAGAATATATGGTCCCAGATTCAGTTCCAGGTAGGGCTGGGAGAGATCCCTGCCTGAAGCGACACAGTCAGTCAATGTAGACAATACTCAGCTAGATGGACCCATGATAGCTTCCAGTGTTCCTAAGCTGTGTACAAAACTCACAACACTATGTCCAAGCAAACTGCAGTTCTTCATTAGCACCACTACCACCAATACATCCAAGCTACTGGGGAAGAGGCCAAACCTTAGTGGTAGAGTGTTTGCTGTGCATGTAAAAAATCTCATGTTCAATCCCTGGCCTCTCCAGGTAGGGATGGGAGGGATTCCTGCCTGTAATCCTGGGGTGATGATGTAGTCATGTAGACTATACTGAGCTAACTAAAACCCTGATTTGGCATTGTGCAGTTTCCTATGTTCCTATGATGGCTAGAGATCTATGGGGTATAGGTAGGGCGGTATGCAAATACTACTACTACTACTACTACTACTACTACTACTAATAGTGATCTAGAGATACCCAGTGACTGGTAGTCTCTTCCACTCTGTTCTGTCCCCTAGGTATCCTTAAGGCAGCCTTCCCCAACCTGTGCCCTTCCAGATATTGTTGGATTACAACTCTCATCATGGCTGATAGACATAGTAGTCCAAAATATCTGGGATGTACCAGGCTGAGAAAGACTGCCTTAGAGTGATGGCAGATTGCCCTTACTCTGTCATAAAGCCAATCTCCCTCTCTATCATCTATATCTATCTATCTATCTATCTATCTATCTATCTATCTATCTATCATCTATCATCTATCTATCTATCTATCTATCTATCTATCTATCTATCTATCTATCATCATCATCTATCTATCATCTATCTATCATCTATCTATATCATCTATCACATTTATATTCCACTTTTTCTCCAAGGAGTTCAAGGTGGCATACATGATTCTACCTCTCCTCATTTATTCCCAACAACAACCCTGTTAGGTAGGTTGGGCTGGGAGGTAAAGACTGGTCCATGATCACGCCATGATTTTCGTAGCCAAGTGGGGGAATTGTTGACCACTTCACTCTCTTTCACAGTTCTCTCCGCAAATCACCAAATGACCATCCCTCACAACTTTACACGCTGAAAATGAGGTAGGGAAACTGGGGAACTGGTATTTAAGCAAGAGATGTAGAATTGCTTCCTGAACGTTTATACAAAATTTTATCTTGCTATTTCGAAGTGAAGGAGCATTCTCAAGCAAGCAGAATAACAAGCTAGTTAAACCACAGGCCTTTGCTTGGCCAATTAACTCAAGGAAATTCAGTACTGCAAGGCATAATGACAGATACTGGTTTAGGTGGCTTTCTAAAAGGATGAAACAATTTCATACAAGAAATTGAGTGAGTTTATAGTATTCCACATAACACTCTATAAAAAGGCTGGAAGCTGGTTCTGTGGCCTTGGGTGTAGCTGCAGGTAGTTGTGATCCTCTAGCTGCACCTGCACCTGCATGATCCTAGACTGTTAACTGGAATAAGAAGGCATGGGCATATTTATTCAATAAGTAATAATAATAAATAATAACACTGGCTTTGGCACAACTGCCCAGACTCAGAGATCATCATCTGAGGCCCTTCTCAAGGTCTGGCAGTTGTGCCAGGACAAGATGGGGAAAGGCAAGGCAGTGAGAGAGACGTGTGGGAATGTTGAGGGTGGCAGGAGAGGATATATTGTTTATTAATATCCTTCCCAACTTGTGCCAGCAAGTTTCTTCACTTAGCAGAGTTTATTCCCCTTCTTATGCAGCAGAAAGCTGGTTGCAAACCCGTGTGAGTTTCTTGAGACAATAAGCAATTCAATCTGGCTTGTCCAGATTGAGATATGTTCTAATATTCCTGGTAAGACCCCTTTTGAATCCCTCCTAAAAGAATGAAACCACAGTCTTATTCATAAGTAACAAAAAATAGTTTTACTCACGATCAGGCAGAGCACAGTGTAATCCCTGAAGGCAGGCTTCAGGCTTAAAGTTACAAACATGTACAAACAAGTTTACTCCATATGGGGTAACCTGGGATAACCTGGGGGACTGGGATAACCTGGGGGACTGCTGTGGCAGCCAGCAGTCCAGTCCAGGTGATGCAGGAAGCAGGTAGGACGAACAGAAAGGTCGAAAAAAAGGGAAGAGGTAGCAGCATGACTTGGCCTTTTACCAGGTCTGGAAAGGTCATGCTAACCTACTAGTCACATGCAAGGAAGGATGCTCTAGGCCAGGAGGAACAGGA
The DNA here is from genome assembly GCF_951804945.1 of Podarcis cretensis. Taxonomy (NCBI): domain Eukaryota; kingdom Metazoa; phylum Chordata; class Lepidosauria; order Squamata; family Lacertidae; genus Podarcis; species Podarcis cretensis. The sequence goes on along the minus strand of NC_137185.1, from coordinate 31,626,740 downwards.
AGTTTCGACTGGCTGGACCAACATCCCCTGCATGACCACTCTAGCAAAACAGGTAATGTTGTACTTGACTGCTCCCAGTGGATTACATCCCACAAGACGGAATGCCAATCTAGTAGGAAGACCGTATGAGGCAGTTGCTCCAAATCCTGCCACCTCTGAGGGAGGTCTGGATGGTGACAATGAGAGAACAGGGCCTTTTCTGCAGTAGTTGCTTATCTATGGAATGTTCTCCCCAGGAAGGTCCTCCATCGTTTCAGCACCCGGCAAAGACCTTTTTGTTTTCCTGGGCATTTTGGGACAGCACCAATGCTGAGAAGTTTTTTTTTAATATTTTGACCATGTTTTTTATTATGTTTGTATATTTTTATTATTGCATTGGGACTTTTTGTTGTTCGATAAGGTTCAATAAACTTAGCCTGTCTTGTTCTTCATCCATCTTGCCGCACCACCTCTCTAATTATCCATCCATTTTTCTTTCTCTCTACATACACAAGATCGGGACAAGAAACCACATTTCAACTGTTTTAGTTCATAGGGATCTCCTCCTGTGGTGTTAAAGGAAGGCCTTGCAGATCAAGGAGCTTTTGTGAAAGTTTCCCTATCAGGAGCAGATCAGCAGGCTGCCTTCCTTAATCAGCTACCCCTCCCTTGCTGTCACACAGTTTGAGGCTTTCTCCCATCTGACATCTGGGAGTTTAGCTTAGCAGAGGAAAAACCCCAAACCATTTCACACCTTTCAGCGCCTGCCTTCTGCGATGGAAATAGGTGTTTTCACAGTCTCCGAGTCTCTCACATTCTCAGGATTGCTTCTTGGGCTCTAATTCATGTGGCCAAAGAGTTGGAGATAAATATATCCTTTCCCTAGTCATAACACCAGAAAAAAAAATTCAGCTACTCTCTCTCTGCTCAAACTGTCAGCTAGACAAGTTTCTCAAGGGCTAGAAAGTAGCAGAGTGTGGTTGTTTTTTTGCCTAGAAAGGGTGGGGAAAGGAGCACAGAGAGAAAAGCAGCAAAGAGATCTCTATCTGCCCTCCCTCCCATCATGGCGAATTCATGAATGATTGCAGAATTCCACCTTTTGCTGTTGCAGGGTATCAGTTTTGTTGGCACAGAATTTAAATCTCTCTCACACACATATGTACACTGCAGAGTGTACATAGCCCTGAATATAAAAGTATAAATCTCAGAATATCTTCTCATTATCCTTTAGCTCCTCTCTTTCAATACACATCACTCACGGTGCTATTTTAAATGCACCCTTGCCGATAAATACAGATCTCAAATAATTGTTGACGAAAACAGAAACCAGAGTGGAAATCGCCGGTGTTCGCTTACACATCCCATGTCTCCAACAAAAATCAGTCTAGTAAATGCAATCAGTATTCACTGTTGCTTCTGTTACTGCTCCTGCTGCTAATATTTTCAGTCCACAAATGGGCACCCTGTCCGGGATTGGGTCCTTGGCAGATGTCCAGTCATGTTGAACCTTGGCGTTGATCCTGTGAATATCCCAATCAATTTTCTATCAGCAATCCCAATTTCTTCAGAGTTTTCTTCTTTTCAGGTATGTCATATTGACCATAAAGTCTCTTGCAGTACTTCTTCTCTCTCTTCATCCAAATTTCTGATGTGTCACCTTCACTCCTTTCTTTTCTGCTGCTTTTCTTGCCCACATTTCTAACCTTTCTCACTCCCTATATATTAGTTTATTTATTTTCCTCCTGTTCTCCCAGGGGCATCAGAGAAGCACCTCCCAACTCCATATTTTCTGCTAATCTAATTGGCGTGCATGATGGAGGAAGAAAACACATTTCTACCAGGAAACAGGTTTCTAGTTTCAGGCTTCAAAGGAGATTTTATAAGCAATAGTGTGAAAACAGTGATTAAAAATATGGGGGTGGGGGAGAGACTTGGCTGAGCCTTTTTAAAGTATTCAACATTTATACATAAAGGTTGAAAAGGATTCTGATAAAAAGCCTTTCCTCCCGAGGAACAGCATTTTTATGATTTGACGGGTTACTTTCCAGAGAGTGCAAGTTGGAAAACAAATAAGAAAAAAAATATGGCTTACGGCAGAGTGAGGAAACTTGTGGCCTTCCAGAGGCTGTCAGACTCCAACACCCATCAGCCTGAACCAGCAAGGTCTAAGACCAAGGATGATGGGAGTTGTAGTTCAGTAAGAGCTGAAGGGCCACAAGTTCTCCACCCTGGCTTATGGAATACATTGCCACAATATGTGGCTTATAAAGGGTTAAAGAAATTTAAGGAGATTCCTGGCACATTCATATTTTATGTTTCAAACTGCCTTGAATAGCTGAGTGTTCCAGATCAGCCTCTTATAGAGTCAACAGGCCAAGCTCCACCAAAACTGGACTCTCTTGTTATTTCATCCCCAAGCAAAGTCTGTTATTCGGTCACCCAGAAGAGGGCCTTCTTGGTGGTGGCGTCATGGCTCTGGAACACTTTCCCCTTCTAGTTCAATGACTGACTTTTATCTGTATAGCTGTGTTTTTAGATTTGCATTGGATGTTCTCAATTGCTTTTAAGTCGCTATGAGAAAAGGCACTAATAAATATTGTGAAATTATTATTATTATCAATAATAATGCCACCACCACCACCATTAACAACAACAACAATGATTTTAGGCACCATTGGAAGTGACATCTTTGGTAGGAAGGGGTCAAGACTGAGGCGAGGTTAGCATTATTGCAGGAACAGATTGAGTGTGAATCATTTGGTGTGAATTGTAAATGGTTCTGGTTTTATTAGAACCCTCTCCCTTAGGAGCACTGTGTGCTGGTGGGTGGGATATAGTTCAGGCAAATAAATTCCATGAAGATAAGTGAGGCAGCTGCCTCCATTAGGTAGTTCTTGGTGTTATGCAACAGTGGCAAATTGTTGCTTACTTATTTGTTAGTTATTATTGCCATATGTTTATTATCAGAAATTGGGAGGGGCACTTGTGGGATTTGCTCAAAATAACCTGACTGCGGGGATGCCAGAAGACAGCAATTTCCATTCTAACTTGCCTTTGTCACAATTAGCCCTGTTTCTGTTCTGCTGCAGTTTGATTTCTGCCAAATACTATGTTATTTCTCTCACCACAAGACAGCATGTTTTATGTATTCATTTCCAGAATTTATGTAAGTTGTGAAATGATACAACTATTTCCACACCATACATTTCAATGTCAATGAAATGCAACTGAAATTTAAAGGTAATCAATAGCATACTGTTTGCAGGCTGAAAAGAAGAGCAGCAGCAAATATTGATCAGTATTCACTGGATTTCCATCCTGCACATGGGATGGAATACATGAACACTCACTGGCAGTTTCCACTAATTTTCCATCAGAATTCTCTGAAATCCTGACTTGAATGGCCTGTGGCATGAAGCACCATGTCTAGGGGAGGCGATGTCAATGGGCCAGCCCTAAAGGTATGTGTTACTGGATGTCCTCTCTGGAAGATGGTTCATTTACAAATGCAGAGGTTGAGCAGATAGGAAGCAAGCATTCACACAGACAGGAGTAATTCCAAAGCAATACCAGACCAACCTCCTAACATTCTCTCAAGCTGCTTCTTAGCTAGGAGCCTATTAGGAACCTTCCCCACAGCAACTCCAAACTCAAATGATTTTCTTCTCTTAGTCTCCTTGCCATGAATGATCGGTCTGCTGCTCGCTTTGTTCTCCTCACTGAAATGCAACTTCTCAGTATGCAAAAAAGGGGGGGAGGGGGGAGCTGGTAATGTTGGTGGAGGCGATTCAACACAGCAATACAATTATTTGGCTCCCTTGCAATCTGTATGTTAATTTCCGCAACGTTTATAAATGGAGTTCATGTTAACGTACAATCACCTGGATTTCTTTGCCTCTTTGCCACTTTTATTTGGTGTGAGAGGTTTTCCATTATTATCAGCTCCTATTCTTTTGTCAATCCTCAGATTATATGTTGACAGAGCTGTTCCTGTCCCAAACCTAGCAATTACAAGTTTCCCAGCCAGAAGCAAAAATCATTGGGCATTAAATAAAATGTCAAAACCGTATTTAAAATTTCTTAGTTCTTGATTTTTCTCTCTCCAAACTAGTGGAGGAACACCAGCTGCATTATTTTTGGTACTTTAATGTATGAGATTAAGGGTGGGGGAGAAATTCTGTTTGTGTTTAAGGGTGCGTTTATGAAATTCTCACTTTTCAAAAGAATATAAGAGCTGAAACATACCCACCCTTCAAAATTCGCACTTACCCAAATTTAGTTCTTCAATCAATATTTACAAAAAGTGAACATATTAATGATAGTGTGCGTAAATGTGACTCTGTTCTAAATGCATTGAATTGGGGGGAATGGCTAGCAAAAATGTGTACAATACGCAAAACTGAATACAAAAAAAAATGTATTTATCAGGAGAAACTCACACTAAAATGCTGAAGAATTTTCAAGAGGATTTTTTTTACATAGCAAATTGCTGTAGAAATATGAGAACTGCATTTAAGATTAGAAAAATGAGAAACTGGAAGAACTGACAACAGCAGCTGACATCCTTCCATTCTTGTTTGAGATATTCCCTGTGTGAGATATTCCAGAAAGGCTGCAGCTTCTCACACAGTCATTGCATAGGCAAGTACTTTTGAAAACAAATGTCCTGTTTCCCCCCCCCCCCATTCCACCCCTGATCATGTGAACTAAGTTTGGAATGTGAACCAAGATGGAGCAGGAAGTTAGATAACTCCAAACTTCAGCAGGGCTTCCAGGACCACCACCATCCCACCTCACCATCCATGCTGCCATGTACTCATCTCTAAAGCGCAGGGAGAGAGGTTTTATCTCCAATCTAAGGCAGTGGGGCTAGCAGGACAATTTCCACATCTTGCTGGGATGGTCCACAAGTTAGCAGCCTTGATTTCCATGTAAAAAGGGGCTGGGGTGGAGGCCAGAGACTTCTCTCTCTCTCTCTCGCTCTCTCTCTCTCTCTCTCTCTCTCTCTCTCTCTCTCTCTCTCTCTCTGTGTGTGTGTGTGTGTGTAGGCAAGCAGACATACCTGGCAACAGCCACAAGTAAGGCTGTACTATGGAAATCATTCTGCAGCTGTGGTGTGGAGAAGCTGACATGTCCATCTCTTGAATATTTATCCTTCCAGTCAGACACACCACATTTTCCAAAGGAAGATTTTGAATGCAGAATTTGTTTCAAACTCTTTCTCATCCTGGTCAGCTAGCCCTTTCTCTTCCTCCTGGGGTGCATCTCTAAGAACCCCCGGCCCCTTTTGCTCAGAAGCATCTGCATAGATTGCCCTGTCTGTCTGTCTGGCTCTGAACCTCTTTGTTTGAATGAGCAATCTTTAAATTTTTCATCATTATATCTATTATTCAGCACCATAGATTTCCCCCCTTCTCATAGGCAGGTTATATTCTTTTATTTAGGTTGGAGGTTGCAGTCAATGAACCCAGCCGTTTTACATTCCAGATTGGGTTATTGGGAATATATTCCACATGTCCAACTGAACTCTCACTGTTCACCAAGAAATTTAAGGTTAAATACCTGGTAAGTTGGACCCAGGAGTCATGTTCAAGTAAGAACTTAAAGAGATGTTTTGCCTGATTTAAGAGCAGCCTTGCAGATGAATTCTGCAAACCTACCTGTCTTTCTTCCTCTCTGGCCATTAGGAAAAGTATTGCAATCCTATCATAGCTACCTATATTTCCAGCTATACATATACAAGATTGAACTGTAAGGCTTCAATGCTATGCTCACCTGGGAGTAACCACTGTTGAACACAGCGAAACTTACCTGCAACCCTGCCCTTTACCTGAAAGTCCCAGAGTAGGTTACAGAATATTGCTTTGAGTTTGGAGAGGTGGGTAGACTGTATGCTGAGACCCTTCGAATTCCTGGATCCAGCAAGTGTTAAAATCTTAGCAAGGATTCAAATTCCTGGAATAGTCAGGATAGCTTCCTGGTGAGGTGATGGCTTAAGTATGGGACATTAAGTTAACAAAGGAAGTGGCTCTATGCCAGTCAGCAAATGAATGGGCCCTCTTCCCTCAACTTGCTGGTAGTTAGATAGACAAAGGCCAGGGGGAGAGTCGAGTTATGTGAGCAGGCTTAAGTAGCTATATTTGATTTCTGTTGAAATCCAAGGCTGTGTCTATGGGAGAAACGAAACCCTCTCCAGGTCTTAATGCTGTGAAGCCTTCCATCTTAGGCTCAGGTTGTATATATGTGTAAATAAACCACATATCATAAAGATAACAGTTTCCACTGTACCTCATTCCAAAGGAAACATGCACCCTAAGGAAGTACCTGGAACCCCTGAAGCTTCTGAAGCCATGAGGGTCCCTTTGGCCTACAGTGAGCAATTCTTCTTCACACCAGTGCAAATGTCTAAAACCAGAACAGAGGTCTGAAAACATACCAAAAACCACCCAGTCCACATGGTATCTTGCAAATATCTTAACATTTGTTGGAGATGGGCAGGCATAGGGAATCATTGACTCTCCAGATGTTGCTGAACTACAGCTCCCATAATCTCTGGCCACTGGATATGCTTGCTGAGACTGATGGGAATTGCAGTTCAGCAACTTGAACTACACTTGAAGTAAGGCCTTTTCTGTGGTGGCACTGAACCTATGAGATAACTTTGTTGATGAACCCCATCTACTGAACTTGTCTCCAGGAATTTAAATAACTTAGGACAGGCATGTCCTAAGTCTGTTTTGGGGGCCTAATCAGGCCCGCTGGTCAATTTAATCCAGCCCCCGTGGCAGTATTTGTCCTGGGGTAAAATCCTAAAAAAAACTCAGTAACTTCAATTCTAAAAAAACAACTTTGGTTGGCCTTCATGCACGTTCACTTCATCAAATTTGGCCCTCTTTGAAAAAAGTTTGGGCACCCCTGACTTAGGATATGATTCAACAAAATGAAGCTTAAATATGCTTAATCCACAATCTTTAAACCTTTGATCTGTGGCTTTTTGTCAAGAGTTTAGCTTTGGCTTTAAATCTCTCAGCTTGTGTCAAATCATACTGAATTCTGTTTGTTGGGCAGGCGGGGATTTTGGTGCACCCCTTTCTGTACAGTTCTTATCCGGGGCTTTCCCCACCCTGCAGATGTTTTGTTCCAGTGGTGGGAAACGTTTCTGTCAAATCATGTGGTTACACTGACCAAAGTCAATGACATCAGAGAGCAGTGCACATTATTGTTGGCTCATGTTGGAGTCTCTACCTCTGTTTCATAACATCCTTTCTTAAATCTCTAAACTGGCTTCCTGTTTGCTCCTGGATCCAGCATAAGCACCTTCCCCTAACCTTGAAAGCATCACAAGGCCTTGTGGCTCCTTATTTTTCTGCTCTCCCCACTCCAATTTATTTGATTTCTGTATATTTTACTGTGCAATCCTCTGTATCAGAAAGGAGACTCACTGAGTTCAATGAGTCTTACCCCCAGGTAAGTGTGTATAGGATTGTAGTTAAATTGTCTTATTTTATCTTGTTTCATTTTCTTATCTGTTCACATCCTTGATCAATGTGTTTGGAAAGACAATATATAAATAAAGAAGTATCACAGACTCCCTAAAGAGTTGGTGACTCCATGTGGTGCCTGTAAAACTTGTACTGAGCCAAAGACATTCACAGTGGGAATCATTGCAAGCAACCAATCTTTGTTCCCTGGAAAACTCAATCAAATATGCTTTGGGAATGCTTTTTGCTGGACAGTGGCCAATGAAGAAGAGTTTGGATTTGATATCCCGCTTTATCACTACCTGAAGGAGTCTCAAAGCGGCTAACATTCTCCTTTCCCTTCCTCCCCCAGAACAAACACTCTGTGAGGTGAGTGGGGCTGAGAGACTTCAAAGAAGTGTGACCAGCCCAAGGCAGCTGCATGTGGAGGAGCGGAGACACGAACCTGGCTCACCAGATTACGAGTCTACTGCTCTTAACTACTACACCACACTGGCTCTCTCACACAATGTGAGTTCTATGGCACATCATGAGTTAATAAAACAGGGTTTTCTAATATTCTATCCATGAGGAAGAAATTGCGGCGGGGGGTAATCATATAAAGCAATTCCCATCAATTTTGAACAGTGAGCGTAGCGTTTTGCTAAACTTTGTTACCTGCCTCCCTACACTCCTCTGACTTAAATATACAACAAGCCTCTGAGTCGCCTCATAATTGGATAATTCTATACAGAGGCAGATTTAGGGCAGCATGACTGATTCCCCCACAGAGGGCACAGAGGCCAAAAGGGTGCCTTCCTGCCTCCTTCCCAAAGCCTAGTAAGCATTGGGCTTTGGAAAGGAAGCATTGGGGCTCTGACAGGCTCCTAGAGCCTCGTGCCTCCTTCCCAAAGCCCAGTGCCTCCCTTACCCGACTTTGGGAAGGCTGCTTTGGACTGGTTGTGTGTGTCGACTTTTGGCCTTGCACAGGGCACCATATCAGCAAGGTCCACCCTTCTTCTATGCCAAAGCTTTAAAACATGCCCACACACATCCAAAAAACCATAGCCTTTGACAGAATCTCCCTGTCCCTGTAGCTAAACCAGATATTCTTTTCTTCTGCAGCTTGAGCCGCTAGAGACCATCTTGCCTCTGACTTTGTAGCAACACCCCACCCCCCTCCGGCTAGGTACTGATCCCTTGTGCAAATGAGGTCTAATTGGTACGTTCTTTGTAATTACTTCTTCCAGAGGTGCCCACTCCATCAACTGCTCGTTGGCAATTGCATCTATATTATGGATTTTAGTTTCTAGCCATCAATAGCGCAACACAGATAAATGCAAATACAGTCCAGGGCCATCTTCCTGATTGCTTTGCATCACTTTGGTCGTACCTGGAGTCATTTTACTATTGTCCGTGTCCTTCCTCACAACAAAATGTTGCTTTTTAGCAGTTGATGCTAGTTAGACTAGACAATGATCAATCAATGCACAATTTATGAACCTAGACTCAGGCAAAGCTTGTACAATGTGAAATGAACCTGATTCAAAAGTCTGGCTAAGGCAGGGACAAACAAGGTAGTGCCCTCCAAATGTTGTAAACTACAACTCCTATCTGTTGGAAGTTTCAGTACAACTCAGCTTGTTGAGAGGGGTTTTCATGGGTTAAGAAAGGTTGAATAAGGGATTCCCAGACTAAGCTCTCAGCTAACCTCCCTATCTTTTTGATAATTATCTTAGGTTGCATCCTATTAACAACTTTCTCCTCCTTGTCTTCTTCTTCCTACTTCTCTCTCAGACCTCAGAATGTGAGATCACCTTGGATCTATCCTCTGAGAACAAAGGAGCAAGCATGACTGCATTTGTCTTCTCTAGATCAGTTAGTTATGTAAAGGTAAAGGTAAAGGAACCCTGACCATTAAGTCCAGTCGTGCCTGACTATGGGGTTGCGGCACTCATCTTGCTTTACTGGCCAAGGGAGCCGGTGTATAGCTTCCGGGTCATGTGGCCAGCATAACTAAGCCACTTCTGGCGAACCAGAGCAGCGCACGGAAACGCTGTTTACCTTCCCGCCGGAGCGGTACCTATTTATCTACTTGCACTTTGACGTGCTTTCAAACTGCTAGGTTGGCAGGAGCAGGGACCGAGCAACGGGAGCTCACCCCGTTGCGAGGATTTGAACCGCCAACCTTCAGATTGGCAAGTCCTAGGCTCTGTGGTTTAGCCCACAGCACCACCCACATCCCTAGTTAGTTATGTTCTTCCTATAATAAACTACTTCCTTATTTTCTTACTCTACAAGAATCTCTCTCTCTCTGTGCGATTGCAACAGGTAAATGCACACTTGGCATACCAAAGAGCTCCAATAGGTAACTGGGCTCCGTGTCAATACTTTCTACCCTGACCATTGGCTATCATGCTGTCTTGGGCTGATGGGAGCTGTCATTCACAACATCTGGCGGGAAACACAGTGACTAGCCCCGTGGTAACAAGACAAGCATCATAAGAAGAGCAATTTTTTAAGGTTGACTGTGTTTCAGTTCATGTATTGTTCTGGAAACTGTGAGTTAGGTAGGTTCTCTTATAAATGCCAACTGAATTGACTTTCTCCTCCATCCCTACTGTACACAAAGTCACATGGTTCACCACAGTCAATGGAATTAAATGAGGACAAAGGACAAAGGAGATCAAGGACTATGAGGGCAAAGAGGGGGAAGGTAAATGGCAAAGGGAAGCAGCCATAACAGCCAGGGGGACACCATGGTGGCAAGCAAGTGAAATGTAACCTACGGAAGTTCAACAGGCAGCTTTTCAGCCTTGCTTTCATTTGCATTGAATGTGCTGTTTTCCAGGCAAGTATCAAAATTAAAGATTCATTAAATATCAAGATACTCTTTCATTAAAAAGTATCAAGGATACTCAATGAGTGTCAACAATCAATATTATTATTATTATTATTACTATTATTTATTAAATTTGTATATCGCCCTTCATTCCTAGAGCTCAGGGTGGTTCACAATATAAAATTAGAAATGCCTTGTTTTTCAACCTTCTTTTCAGCAGCAATGAATTATTTCTTTCCAAGCAAGCATCTAAATTAGCAAACAACTATTAGATATTTTTTAAATCACCTAGGAAGCATCTGCTCTTGTTCTAATCTCTATGCTTTCGTGTGATTGTTTTAATGCCTTTGCCTTCAGACTGAGATGAATATATAGTGTTTTTTGTGTGTAAAGAATTAATATACCGTATTCTGGGCACACACACATCCCAATGCCCAAATCTAAGCTCAATGTTTGATGAACGTCCCTATAGTTTGAAACAACGCCTGGCACAATTTCAGGAAACAGTCCGCAACAGGGTCAAAGGGAGACAAAGAATAAGCTATAATTCCCAGCACCATTTAGCTCCCAGGATGGTTTGGGGGAAGCCATGCACTTTAAATGTATGATGCGGATGTAATCTTAGATCCAATTTAAATTTATTTATTTATTATTTTATTTTATTGATTTATTCATTTTTGCTGATAAAAAGGAACAGGGTACCTGTTAGGCAGGTCTCAAGCCCAGTTTGAAAGCACCCTTAAATTCAAAATCTGCCAGTGGAGGTGGAACATACCCATCAGGGATAGCAGTCATTGATAGCCTTACCCTCCAATAATTCCCCCAAATCCTCTTTTAAAGCCATCCCCCTTGGTGGCCATCACTGCCTCCCATGGGAATGAATTCAATAGTTTAACTATGCACTGCATGAAAGAGTAGTTTCTTCAGTCTGTCCTGAACATTCAGCTTAACTGGATGGCCCTGGCTTCTAATGGTAAAAGTGAGAATTTTTTTCTCTGTCTACTCTCTTCATACATGCATAATTTTATACACTTCCATGCATTTTTTTTTTTTGGGGGGGGGGTTGTCTGCAGCTCCTGAATCACTGCACCACGAGTTTCCTCTTTGCAGACATGCCCCCAATGCAAGGTCAGTGTAGGGGCAGGGTCGACCCAGGATGTGTTGGCGGAGCATAAGACATCCTGCTTTCTCTCCGCATGATGATAATCTTGTGGAGAATGACTGGCTGGTATTTCAGCCTGGTATGCAGTGGACATAATTGTACCCAGAAGCTACGCACTAGGTGGGGTGGAGCTGATCTTTTTCCTACTGGGAGAGAGAGGGGAGGGAAGAGTGAGGAACTGGCAGGACTACCAAATTGGCTTTGCCAGTGCATTTTCATTGCTTCTAAAATCAAAGAGGAATTTATATCTAGGCTTGAGGGAAACCAAGTCAGCAAATATTAGATGGGTACGAACTTTGATGCAAATATCTGGTTCCAGTGGGACCTGCTTATTGATATTAATGTCAGCTCCCATTCACACAATTTCACGGTCACATTGGCAACAGCAAACAGCACCAGGGACAGCTCTTCTGCAGAGAAGTGACACCAGGTGCAAAGGATCTTGGGAGAAGCAGTAGCTGGGGAGAAAGTTACATGTAGGAAGCAGCACTGACAGCAGCCGGGCAAATATCTTTGTGGCTGAAAATGAACATCACATCACGTTCTATTTCTGTCTTTGCTGGAATGGAATTTTCTGAGAAGTTAAGCGAAGAGCAAAACAGCAAGGTGGATGACATCTCAGGGCCACCACACATGACCTATTCTCTACACAGAAATAATGAGGAAGACAAACTGTACAGTGGTCTCCTGACCCATAAATTCATGGCAAAATATAGGCACTTGAACTGACTCCACACCACAATGTGCACGTGGTGGCGACAGCTGTTTTTATTCTGCCCTCCATTTTTTTCAAATACCATGCTTTCATTTTTCCACTCCTTTAGGAGTAAAAGAATGGAGGGGGGGAATACATAGCCCTCTAGATATTGTGGGACTCAAACTCCCAACAGCCCCAGCCAGCATGGCCAATAGTAAGGGATGGTGGGAGTTAAAATTCAGCAGTATCTGGAGGGCTACAGGTTAGCCACTCCTGAACTAGAGAAACATTGACAACACAGCTATCTACAGTATTCAAGGTGCTTAATGCAAATTACTTAGCCCCTGCCAATTCAATGCATGTGGTTATGAGGCCAGGGTATGGTGCTCATTCCTGATCAAATTATAGTCAATCTCTCACGGAGAAAAGAGATCCACAATGTAATCTATACACAATGCTTCTTTGCATGCCCTTGGTGGTGAAATTTTTTTGCATCCCTGTACAATTTCTAAGGGACGCAGGTGGCGCTGTGGGTTAAAGCCTCAGTGCCTAGGACTTGCCGATCGAAAGGTCGGCGGTTCGAATCCCTGCGGCGGGGTGCGCTCCCGCTGCTCGGTCCCAGCGCCTGCCAACCTAGCAGTTCGAAAGCACCTCCGGGTGCAAGTAGATAAATAGGGACCGCTTACCAGCGGGAAGGTAAACGGCGTTTCCGTGTGCGGCTCTGGCTCACCAGAGCAGCGATGTCACGCTGGCCACGTGACCCGGAAGTGTCTCCGGACAGCGCTGGCCCCTGGCCTCTTGAGTGAGATGGGCGCACAACCCCAGAGTCTGTCAAGACTGGCCCGTATGGGCAGGGGTACCTTTACCTTTACCTTACAATTTCTAAACTATGCACTCTAAACACATTTGGGCATATTTCTCAAGCCAAGGCAGAGTTACAAAATTTGGAGAAGTGTGAAATCTTATGGATAATTATGTTCTAACCCGCACATTAGTTTGGGAGGTGCAGGTCAAGTCAATTTGCATTGGAGTTCACAGAAATTGAATTCCTCAAGTATCTTAACAACAACAACAACATGCTTGGCCACTTTCAGTAGAAAGACCCTGGGAGAGATCCAATGTTAGTAATACTTAGATTAGACCTACTGAAATCAATAGATTTCACTGGGCTGAGCTCTGAGTATGACTTGCTTGGATTATCACTCACTGTCAATTAAAAAGTCCTGACTTGTTAGGCCTGGTCTAGACAATTGGCAAAGCTGATCCTGGACCATACCACTTCATGCTGCAAGGGAGATTTCTACATTTCTTTGAATATTCTTCCATGGGATAAAAATGCTTACAAACATACAGACGGGGAAGCCCAGGTTTGAAGACCAGGCTAATTTTCTATGTGAAGAGGGGGGTGCACATGGAAGAAAAAAAAATCAGTTATGCAGTTCCTCACCCACTGTCTGAAATGGTACACTACAGGAACAGTTTTTGTATACTTGGCCTTAGGCAGTGAGGATTATCTTAGCCAGCCCTGTTTACTCAGAAGTAATCCCCACCAAATTCAACTCGACTATCTCCCCAGTGGTATTATAACTTGTTAATTAATTCTATCAGTTTATATCTGCACTAACTTGTTTATGACCAAAATGGTACTATTGAAAAGGGGGAAAATAACCTCCCTATTTTATCTAAGAGTAGACACTATCCTAGAAGAAACATTTCCTCCTATAATAAAATGATGGAGAGATGCCTCTTCTAGGATGGATGCGTGAATCTGAAGGTTTTTATAGTACTTCTGTTAAAAGTTATTAACTTTTTTTTTGGGGGGGGAAGGGTTGTATCAATGGTGGCTTTGCACTAATGCAGGAACAGAAAATGTGCAGCCCTCCAAGTTGTTGTTGTTGTTGATTAGTTATTTAGTCATGTCCGACTCTTCATGACCCCATGGACCAGAGCACGCCAGGCATTCCTGTCTTCCATTGCCTCCAGCAGTTTGGTCAAATTCATGTTAGTTGCTTCGTGAACACTGTCCAACCATCTATCTCGTCCTCCTCTGTCATCCCCTTCTCCTTGTGCCCTCCATCTTTCCTAGCAACAGGGTCTTTTCCAGGGAGTTTTCTCTTCTCATGAGGTGGCCAAAGTACTGGAGCCTCAGCTTCAGGATCTGTCCAGGTGGTATTGAACCCCAAACCTCATCAGCCCCAGCCAGCATGGCCAATGGTCAGGGATGATGGGAGTTGTAGTCCAAAACTAGTTCTCCCATCAAGGCAGCAGTGGAAAGTGGAGACACTTGCACCAAGTGAGGCCTCCAGTTTCTGCCAACTCCCCACCATCTACTGCATTCCTTTGTGTCACCACCCTACACTGTTCTGGAGGGTCCCCCAACTCTCAGGGGTAGCATTTCATGGGATACAAGGGATAAGAGGTTTAAATGGGATGCCCTAACTTGCACCAAAGCAAGTATTTTCTAAAGCCACTGTTGGATACAACTCCAAAATGGGTTGCCTGATTAATCAGGGATGCCATTTCAGTCAATTAATTTTTTAATCAATTAATCTCCCTGATAAATCAATTAAAGGTTGCATTCCCAGAGCCATGTATGTCTGCTAAGGACTGCAGCTCATGTTAATGAATCCAGAAAGCAATCCCCTCCTTGGCTCTGTGTTTCAAATTTATCAAGGCTGATTAGAAGCCTCACTTCACCCAGAAGCCTTTACTGCAAGGTTGGAGGGGTGGGGGGAAGAAATAGCCCTTTTACCTCTCTCCAGCCACCTGATTGTTAAGGAATAATAATGTAGTTAAGGAAACCAAGAGGTAACACACCTGCATTAAGCGATATTATTTGGTATGCACCCTGAACATATTCGCACCAAGCAGAGCTGTTGCATAATACAGTGCCTATTAAGCAGCAGTCACCTCTGTTTTAGGTCTTTGTGACAAAATTGCTCCCTTGGAAATGTCCCTGCACAGCAGCCATTTTGATTAAGCATGTGCCATTTAAATGGAAAAGGGCTGTATTTTTTAATGATTGAAACACAATAAAAAAAATCCCTCGCTGTTTACGTTGAGCTCACTCAGAATGATCTAGAAGGAATAAATATTTTCTTGGACAAGGTTTTTTTGTTTTTTTTAAAATAAAATATCGCTCGATGAAAGCACCAAGAACACCCACAAATACTTCAAATAGACGCATGACTCACCCTGTGAATTCATTAGCATTTCCATCCTGGGAAAGGTCTATCAATTGCTGTGCAAAGTGCCTGTGGAATGGAGCTATTTGTACTCATAGTAATAATCACAACTGGTAATGTGGTGATTTGTGATACCCCCCCCCTTTCCCCCTCATGCAAGGAAATAATCCACATGGGACTGTCAATATGTGTTCAGTTGGCAGTGGGCTACTTAGAGAACTTTGGCAGGCAAAAGATGACACATGGATTTGCTTTGAAGAAGCAAGGTTTCATACGGTTCTACAACAATGTTCATGTTTACATATCTCAGTACCACTTTCTACATTGAGCCTCTTTTATCTGTGATTCTACAAACTAGGGATGGACAAATCTCTCAGTTACAGTTTCTTTCCATTTCTCATTCCTCCCCCTCCCAGTTTTAAGTTCAATCCTCCACATTCCCACATTAGTTTTCTATTATTATTATTATTATTATTATTATTATTATTATTATTATTTTAAAAATCCCCATAAAAAGTCACCAGCATTTTAGCATGCTTTTCTCACTGTACTCATTTTTCGTATTTATAATACATTTTGGTATCTTGTCTAATATACACATTTTTTGGCAAGCATTTTTAACAAGTGGAATGCATTTTGTGTGATATTTTCATTAATATATGCAAATTTATGCACACTTTACCCTCATTTATGTATTTTTGTACACATTGCTTGGCTGGGGAACTGAATTGCAAAATTCGGAGAAGTACAAATTTCAGAGGACTGTTGAGTGCCAGTTTGTACATTGTTTCAAAAAGTTCTGAACTGCTAAGAGAATTGAATTTCTTCCCCATCCCTAGTGTAAACTGTCTTTTGAGCATGAACTCTATGAAGGGCTGGCTCAAGTCATCAACACTTTATTCTGAATCCAACAGCTTCTCTTGTTAAGCTGGTGCTCCTGATAATGCCTTTTGCCATCTTTGTAAGCGAAACTGTTCTCAGAGTTTATCAATAGGGCAGCTTTATTTTACACATTTTCTATTTTGAAAAGTGGAGAATCTGCATTTTTCGTCTCAGCATTCTCAGGTGCAAGATGAAGCCTGCATAGCATGGAAAATAGTCCGACCTATTAAATCTGCCACCTCTTCATTGACTCCATCTCAAGACACAAATCACATGCAGACTTTATGGCTTTGACACTCAACCAGATTTTGTTCCTCCTTCCCTTTCCCCTCTGCTTTCTTTAACACCCAGCGTGGTGAAGAGCCCTGAAAAGCTTGAAAGCTTGCTCACAGTTTTGTGTTATTTTGGTTGGTCAAATTAAGGTATTTCCCAACTGCGGATTTTGGAATTATTCTCAGAGGAGGACGTTCAAAGATTGAAGGGCTGTAGGTCAGTGGTAGAGCATCTGCTTTGCATGCAGAAGGTTAAACCTCCAGCATTTCTAGGTGGGACTGGGAGAGACTCCTGTCCTGCCTGAATACTAGGACAGTCACTGCCTGTCAGTGTAGAAAGTTCTGAGCTAAATGGAACCATTGGTCTCATTCAGTACAAGGCAGCTTCCCATGTTCCTATGTCAATCTGACCCAAATGTACCCTTTGGAACAATTCAATGAATTCGTGAAAAGTGAAAGCAGTAATGCTTTGAGCAAGAAGGGAAACCCAGCCAGATGGGCGGGGTATAAATAATAAAATTGTTGTTGTTGTTGTTCTGGCAAGAGACTTCTCCCGAACAACACCGGGCCATCTGGTCCAAAGTTTCATCTTCTGCACTGAGCTGAAGAAAGAAAGAGTGGAAGGGGTAACCTTCCCCAGTTAATGGAGCTGTTCCCAAGGCTGGGGATACTTTGAACCTCCCCTGCTGCTGTTGGACTACAACTCCCATAATCCCTGACTACTGACTATGTTGGTTGGACACAGCCCAACAACATCTGGAGGGATACAGGTTCCCTGTTCCAGGACCAGGCCATCAAGTCTCTGCTTCTTCCCTCATTCTCTCTCTCCTGTTGGTCCCAGAGCATGAGCTGAAGTTATATGATGCAGGATCTGCACTGGAATGGAATAGTTCTGGAGCTGATCAGTGTCTGGAATGGGGGACTACATGTATCCAGTCTTGAGTTCATAAAAGAAAGACGGGATATAAATCTAACTTTAAAGAAGAAAAGGAAAAAATAAGTGGGTAAAAATCCACACCTTACATTTAAAGCACGTTTGAAACATGACTTCCCCCAAAGAACCCTAGGAGCTGTAGCTGACCCCTCACACAGCTACAGTTCCCAGTACCCTTAACAAACTAGTTCCCATAATTCTCTGGGGGTGAGCAAAATGTGCTTAAAATGTATTACGGTGTGTCCACTACAGTCTGGCTGCTTTCTGACAACCTCTTCTTTCCCCACTTCTTCCCGTTATTTTCCACTGCCCAGGCCTAGTGCCAATGTTGGCAGGAAGAGGTGGGGGTGAGTAGCGGAGAGCAGGGAGTCTGGCATGGCTGACAAGCAGTCACTGGGGTGCTTGTAATGTATAACAGTTTGCTAATACGGACGAAGGCAGTCAACTGTACTCTTGCCAAAGGCCCTCTTGTGAGTGACATGCTAACAGGAGATGATTGACTGGGCACCCGGGACAGAGTGTGCAGTGGGCTTCCTCTTGCATGAGCCCAGTATGATGTATTGAACAAATTATTTCTTTATTAAGAGTAAATTTCCATAATGGTGATGTATTGTGTTATTCTTCTCACCTTCCACCCGCTTTGCCTGCCTCCCTCCCTCCTAATGAAGACGTGTGGCCTACCGGAAAGTCAGGCACGTTCCCTGAGCCACACGCTCTACTCTTTCGCTTAGCATGGGTACAGCTGGGTTCATTTATCAGATGGCACAGGCCTTAATCTCCCTGCCATCTAAATTACATGGCTGGCCCTTTAAGACTGGGATCACCAGAGCTTTAATCATGTCCAGAAGGGTAAAGACCTAAATTAAGATTGCATGCATTCTTTGCTTTGCTGAGTTGCCCCGAGTGCAACTGGGCAAATGGAGCTGGGCAAGGGGATGGCCAAGATGCCTTCGGGGTGAAAACAGGGATGTTGTATTATTGTTGTCGTTATATTATTATTATTATTATTATTATTATTATTATTAGCCCATTTGACTGGTTGCTCCAGCCATGCTGGGTGGCTTCCAACATATATAAAACTATAATAAACATTGAACATTAAAAAACTTCCTTATACAGGGCTGCCTTCAGTGTCTTTTAAAGGTTGTATAGTTACTTATCTCCTTGGCTCAGAGATCACAAAACTCCATACCCTCCAACATTTCTCCAATGAAAATAGGGATGTCCTAAGGAAAAGCTTGGAGGGTCTGTGATAATGGAGCGTTTAACACACCTACCTGCAAGAGAAAAGCAGGGGTCCTCATTAAGATAATGTGAAGCTTGCCTTAAAGACTGGATAACCTGCTCTGGATCAGCAGTTGTTCCAGTAGTGTGAGTAGAAACTCTTGCAGGTGCATACTGCCAAAAATAGGATGTACTGCACAAGGACATCCTTGAAATGAGCAGCATTTGAACATACAGACCATATGTCGAAGAGACAGGGCAGAATTTATCTACATGCAGTGGTCAATGCAGTGGCCCTACATTTTGAGGCTTCCTTCAGACTTCACAACACACAATGGCTTGAACTTCCATCAACACTCCTCGTTCTATGGTGCAGCAGCTCCTGATCTATAGCTGTAACCTCAGAGTTATGTGATTTAATGGATATCCCTGCTTTTTGCATGCACTTGAGTGTATTAAGGACTCATGATCAGGGCTCATCCTGAAGGCAGCATGCCGCCTCTGAACACCAGTTGTTGGGGAACACAAGAGGGAGAATGCTGTTGTGCTTGTGGGTTTCCCACACATTGGCCACTGTGAGAACAGGACGTTGGAACAGATGGCCCATCAGACTGATCCAGCTCTCATTATGTTCTTACACCAAGCACTAATTAGCAGAAACCGTGGCTTGCCAATTGACATCTAACCATGGCTTCTTGCAATGGTCTTGCTGGCTGGCTGCTTGCATATAATGGTTTGTCTGTTCAGAAATCACAACAAACCATCATTATGCTCCCATAGTCATGGTTTGTTGTGAATACTGAACTGAGCCCTCATTACTATCGTTATGAATAATTAACCTCCTTCCTTGGAGGTTTCTAAGCAGAGGCTGAATGGTCACCTGTCATGTATGATGTAGCTGAAATTCCTACACTGAAGGGAGTGGATGACCCTCAGAGCCCCTTCCAATTCTATGATTCGAAGTAGTTCAGCATGCTATTATATATGCCAATGACTCAAATCTCTTTGCTTCAGGGAAAAAAAAAGATTGTGTGGGTGATTGTCATATGGTGATAATATTGGTATAGCTATTATGAGGTATGAAAAGGTAACCTCAACAAATGCTCTTTAAATTAGGGATGTTTACAAAATTGTTTTCCCGACTTGCACTGAGTGCAAGAATCATGAATTGGAGACTTCCGGGTTAGCGCCTCCAGCAATGGCGGAGCTCCTCGGATCGGGAGAAACTTGCTCCGTGGAAAGCAGGGTCTGAACCGCCATGGCGAAGGCGGAGACCCTTGGAAATCACAGGCGGAAGAGCCTGTGAACTTGGGATTCGGCTGGCACCTTTTGCGCCCCCCTACTCGCGGGGAGACCCGGCATCGGGAATCCGGAGCGATGTGGGGTGAGCGGCTCGGTGCTTTGAATTGACCACTTCTTTCACGGAGTGAAGCCACACTGCTGCTGCCGGAGAGCACTGACTTTTTCCTGTGGAAAATTGGATTTTAAACAACAACCCGTGAGTAGAACGGAAAATTGGATTTCTAAATACTTTAATTTGTCATCGAACGGGGAAGGCTCAAAACAGGAAGTCCACCTCCCCTTTTTGTAAATAGACTGAAGCAAAGTATTCATAAGCTAAGGTTTTGGAAAGCTTCATGTAAAGGATCAAACTTCCATTGATTGAAACTATAAAACCCCCCTTGGAAGCAGGGGAAGGGGAAAAAAATTTGACCAAGCGTGCCTGCAGGAGAGAGTGGAAAATTAAATTAAGTTACCACGTCTCTGAACCTGGGAATGGGCTGCAAAAGAAGAGGGGGGGGGAAAGTCCATTGACAGTGAACAGTACATATTTGACAGCTAGCTACAAGAGAAAGATACTGTTTCTGTTGTCCGCTTCTGCGTTTTAAAAGAAGAAAAAGTAACCGAAAATTGATACTATTTTTCATCTTTGGAACTATGTTGGAAAAGACTGAGTTCTTGAAACTGTTACAAGAGTGGAGTGGAGACATCCAGCTGTAAGATAAGGACTGTGAGAAACCAGAATTTGACCTTGAACATCCCAAGAATGTCTGTTAGGGAAGATTTAGTGTCTGCATTGTAAAAAACAAACTATTTGCTGGAAAAGCTTCATAAACAGATAGATGCTATGGCTACTAATGTTGTCATCTTGGGATCAAAAGTGGGTATCAACACAGAAGTTGTCAAGGATCCGGCACAGGAATTTATTATGACTGAACAAATCGTTGAGAAGGAGAAGGAGAAAGTTGCTGTGGTCGAGCCCAGAGTAATACAGGGGGGAGCCTTGACCTTGCAGATGCAAATTGAGGATTAC
This sequence comes from Podarcis cretensis, assembly GCF_951804945.1. NCBI lineage: Eukaryota > Metazoa > Chordata > Lepidosauria > Squamata > Lacertidae > Podarcis > Podarcis cretensis. The sequence goes on along the minus strand of NC_137185.1, from coordinate 31,605,789 downwards.
AAATTGAGGCCCTTTATGACTGAAACTAGAAAAAGCCAGATTTTGAAGATTGGAGCCTGGCCTGGTCTGGAAAAGGAAAGTTGGAGAGATTCCCCAATGCAGGGATCAATTGACTTTTGGGATATGGAGTCGGGTCAGGAGGAGATTGGAGCTTGTGGGACATTTGGATTTGGAGGATTTTTGAAACAAGATTTGGAACGCTTTATGGATCCTAGCTTTAACTATGGAAATCTGGCTGCCCTGTTAAGAAGGAATAAAGGCATTGTTGGGAAGGAGCTCCCCCAAGATCTGCTTTTTAGCACTAAAGATTATGAAGAAGATTGGCAGAAAGGACGTGAAGGAGAGTTAAGAGCCTCGGATATAAGATCTCCAGGTTGATGGACTTTTTGGAGTTGACAGAAGGGACGGCAGAGGCTGAGACCAGGGAGAGGAGACGGTGGAAGAAGATTGGGAATTTAAAGTTTATATTTGGAAATTTTGTAAAATTTAATGAGGGAGAAAAAAATCGTGGAATGAAATTTTTATGACCCTAGTGGAAATGTTTTAAGAGTTTAAGTTCAAATAGATATATTAATTTTGAGGATAAAAAGAGGGAAAGGATTTGCTGAAATATTTAACTGAATTAGAATACAAAAAAGGGAGGTGGGAGGAGGTCAAGGAAATAAGCATATGAAAGATATATTATGTGAAGGTTTGATGTGTTTCTTGCTGTTGTTTTTCCTTTTTCCTTAATCTTTCTTCTTCTTCTTACTTGTATGGTATTTCTTTTTTTTTAATGTGATACATTGTTTCATTTTTTTGTTTAATTTGGCGTTTTTCTGTTTTATTTGTAACCTTCAAAACCTCAATAAATATTATTTTAAAAAATAATAATCATGAATTGGAATAGGGTTGCCATATTTTGAAAAGCGAAAAAGAGGATCCATTTGCTGGTGCCTGGGGTGGGGTGGGGGGCAAGGGTGTGGGAGTGGATCACGCCAGGGCATGACACGGGCGGGGTGTGAGCCAGAGTGACATTTAGCTCCCATTAGCTGTAGACATGGCCATTGCCTTGGATGATTTTAAAAGAGGAAGGCTGCTAACCACGTTGGCTGTTCTACTCCCACTGTCGGAGGCAATATGTCTCTGAATACGATTTGCTGGGGAGAGCACTGTGATGCTTGGGTCCTGCTTGTGGGTTTTCCATGAATATGTGGTTGATGATCATGAAAACAGGACAGTGGAGTAGATGGGCATTTAATCTGATGCAGCAGTAGGGCTCTTCTCATAGTCTTCAGTGGCTGCTAGTAATGATGGCTATATACTACCTCCATTGTAAGAGGAAGTACGCCTCTGAATGCCAGTTGCTGGGGATCACAATGGATGGGAGTGTTGCTGTACTCCTGTCCTGTTTGCAGGCTTCCCATAGGCATCTGCTTGGCCACTGTGAGCACAGGATGCTAGACAAGACAGGCCTTTGGTCTGCTCCAGCGTGGCTTTTCTTGTGCCCTTAAGTTCCAGCCCAAACTGTCAATGCACAGCATGCTGTCTGCACAGAACAGTCTGCCAAAAGAGTTCTTTTGGGTTTGCAGGCCAACTGCATTTCTGTTGCCTGAGCCCCTCCTCACCAACTGCATGACCAAGCCAGCAGCATCCCAGGCCTGATTACCAATTAGCACCTCTGATTCACAGCTTTGCAGATCTGCTTGTGAAGTTTAATTAAGAAGCCACAGCAGAGAAGCGGAGAAACTCTCTTCTTCCACTGCTTTGCAAGAGGAGATGGGAGAAAAGGGAGGAAGCAGCCGAGGGGGGGGGGGGTAGGGGGTGGGAAGGCTGCTTTGCTTTGTTAGAGGTGTCAGTGGCGGGGATTTATTGTGCTCATTTTCCTTTGCTTCAAACTTCATAGCCTGACTTCTAAAGTAATTGGATTATTAGTGTCAGTGGCTGGAGCCAGCAGCCCAGCTGGATGGATCAGAGAAAACAAAAGCCCAGGGAGGGGCATGTGGAAACAGGAGGTCAAACCCACAGGGTGCCACCTCTGGAGAAAAAGGGGTTCAAATGCAGTTACCCCTGGCAGGGAAATGGAAACTAGGAAGGGGATCCAGAAGCGGCTTTTGTGTCTCCCAGTTGCCTTATAGACACCTGATAAAAAGTCCTGCTTGCAGAACACTCTTTTAACTCACCTTCCCCTTGTGACTTTGATGAAGAAAAAGGCTTCATCAAACCTTCTCTGGACCAAAAGTTCAGAGGGAAAGGTTGTCAGGAGTAAAACAGCAGTGCTTATAATAAATTACCTGAACCAGTGGGGGGCAATTAGACGGAAAGGCAATACCCTCTTCCATCATGTGTTGCTTCCTGAGAAACAGAATGTTGCTTCTAAGGCTTTGACTTCCTTCTTGCTGCTTCTCTAAGCCATTCAGGGTTAGATGTGGTGTGATCCTCATGATGCTTACATGGAAGCTTGTACTCAGAATGGCTTTGTTTGCCAGGAGTAATGAAGTTTCTTTAGTAACGAACAGACTGAGGCGCAAATAAAGGCAAAAAAGGGAAAAGCCTGACAGCCTACCCATAACCAAATAGTTTGAAACTTGTATTGGATTAGATGATCAAAAGTCAGGCCAGCATAATGGTCCCAGAGGGATAATATTAGCATGCTGATTCTGTTGATGGAAGGAGAAACATTACATTAAAGATATGCTTCAATTTTATCTGGAAGGATTGCAAACAAAATACCCACCAGCCCAACTCTAAGCAACTCCTGAATTTCAAGAGCTTAGATTATCCAGCTAAAATTATAATGATATTTGACATGAACAGGCTGCTGCGTCGTACGCCAGTCCCATCCCATGCCTGATTGTTATAAAACAGACTCTGGCTTTGATGATAATCACTAATCCTTTCGATACAGAAGCGACCACTGTCCTGATTTCCCATATAATTTGAACTTCATCATTCCCTTCCTCCCTACGAACAGTCAGAAACTCGTGTGCATTTGATTGCTCATCAGTGAGGAGGTCTTAAGGGACAAGTGTTTTAATAAACAGCCCCAGAGCCTCTTTTTGCTTGATGGCGGAAAGTATGTATTTGGTATGAAGTATGGCAACTGTTCTCTTGTGTCCTTGAGGCTAAGGTCCTTCAGGGGACTGTCCCCTGAGAAATTGCCAATGCTTTCCCCAACATTGATGCAGCGGTATTCAGTTCAGTTCACACACTCTCTTGCCTAAATACCTGCAGATTCAGGCAAATTGACTGATGCCGTCCTAGGCAAACTGCTCAAGGCCAGCAGGATTGAATTCTGAGAACATGCACTGGATTGTGCTGTAAAACTCTCAAGTGGGTTGGGAACTGTAACCCCCCCCCCACTTTAATGTGTGAGGGCTTGAACCTGGAAGTTGCAGCCATAGGTGAAAACATGCTGCACTTGCAGCTGCTTGATGGATCACACTTGAAATGCTTGGACTTAAGATGTCTTAAGGACATCCTTCTATTTTTTTAATTGCATTTATATCCTACCTGTCCTCCACAGAGCTCAAGGTGGTGTAGATAGTTCTCCTCTCTCTTCATTTAAGACCCACAACCACCCTGTGAAACAGGTCAGGCTGAGAGGCAATGACTGGACCAAATTCACCCAGTGACCTTCAAGGCTGAGTGGGGATTTGAACCCTGGTCCCCCAAGCCTTCGTACAATGGAGTTTGGTTCCAAGGCACTGTATACATTGAGGGGTCTCAACCCCCCAATAGATGGTTCATCCAGCAATGGAGGCTGGTGCATTAGGGTGAATGGCTCCATCCACCTCAGTCTGCTCTCAGCCACACTCTGCCTGCCTGCCTTCTTACTTACAACTAAATCAGTGGGGTGGCAGATGTCAGGGATTGGTTGGATGATGAGAAGTGGTTGGAGGCACCAGCCGGGGAACCCCCAAGGGAAATCGCAGAGGAGGAAGGCTCAGAGCCAGGGGATTGGGGGTGGGACACTGAGGAGAAGTAAGCGGGGGAAGATTGGGAGGAGATACTGGATACTGAAAGGGCAACAGGGTTTAGTGAGCAGGAGGAACCTGTGACAGGGAGCAGTTCAGACTCCAAGGATGAAGCAGAGAAGATGAGTCAAGAAACTGCTGAAGAATCCTGGGACTGTACCTCTCCTGCTGCGATAAGCTCCCCTTCCTCCAGTCTCTAAGAACACGCAGGATAACGAGGAGAGCAGAACAGAGGTCAGAGGTGAGCAGACACAGTTTGAGGCTGCTTGGGAAACATCTGGGAGAGGAGGAGCCTTAGAAAGGGTGGAAAGTAGGGACCTTCAGTCCTGGCAACTGCTCTATAGGGGCAAGACCAATTGGGAAGTGTTGCTGAGTTGTATGCCATTCCCTTGAATTAACCTCACTGACAACTGATTGCTTCTTTATGCTGACTCCAGCACTGACTCCATCTGACTCCAGCCTTGACAGCAGCTTCCTTCTCCTTAGTCTCAGTGTTTCCCATGTAGAATTCAGCAGGCTGGAAGATGGGGACAAAGCTAGAATTAGCCTGCCATTGGCTTTGGCTCTCCCTAGTGTTGGGCTCTCTGCCTTCCTACCAGTCCCAAAGGGAAACAGCTACTACCACTGCGCTCCAGACAACCTGTTCATTCAGCATTTGTCTTGATTTGCTAGTACAAAGCCTATGCGGTTGTTTAGTATTGATTCTATGGTGATGAGCATTAATCTTGCATTCATCCTGATATGTTTGTGGGGCGTTTACACCTCTTCCTGTTAGTCATTTGTTCATTCCACACTTTCAGTGCATTCCCCTGTCCCTTTCCAAACCATATAATGTTCTTTTTTTAAAAAAATGTGGTTTTATTGTGCTAGGGCAGCAGAGTGCTTTAATCCACTTTAAATGTGCAATCTCAAGTTCCACAAAATAGTGACAGTCTGGAGGCACCCAGAATGCTATATTACAAGCAAAGGCAGCATCAGGTGGGGGCAGATGGCTGCTTCCCCACTTAGCAGAATGATTAGGAGGGCCCTTTGGGGCAGAATGGCTGGCTTACCGCATTTTGCAGTCAGTGAAGAAATGCATGTTAACACTCGCCACCCCCCCCCCCGCAAATAACACAGTTAAGTCCAGGGTCTAAAATTACTTCACTACAACGCTTTTTATACAGCTCTTTAGCCTAGTAGTTAAGATGGATCACCTCGCTGCTTGTATTGTATTGACTAAGACAGAATACAATAGATTCATTTAATAGGTTTGCTTTTGTGTGTGCAAAAAAAAAAAAAACCCCACAAAAAAAACCCCAACAGACGGGATAATCCAATTTCATTCACATCATGACTCTTCTTTAAAGAAATCATTTAACAGGATTATTCTCCAGTTAAAATCCCCCCTCCCAAATCTTAACACAATTTGCCTAGTCAGATTTACAAATGATTGGCATATAAGACCACTAATTCTACTACTGTGGATTTGGGGTGCTTAGTGTCACTGAGGTGCATTTAATAATGCCAAGAACCTGATACATTTCTGCGGGTTCTTTCTCACACAGTACTGATGAATGGGAAAAGATTCCCACAGAGAAAAATATAAGAATGATAAAGGGATTATAGAAGACAAGAGTTGAGTTGAAGGAACGTTTTAGAGGATGTCAGAAAGAACACAGAGGAGAATGGAACATCTGCAAAATAGAAAATAGGTAGCAGGAAGTCTTATCAACCACTCTGGAACAATGCACATTGCTGAATCTGGATATAGGTTCCAATTCTGGCATAGATTCCTGGGTTGCATATTCTCTTGGCCCCTCCCCACTAGGGTTTATTGTGGTTGAATTCTGCAACAGATCACTGATGCAATAATGGCACATTAGTGGGTGGGTTTTTGTAGGACTATCTGCCTGTCCTTCCACTTTACTAGTTGTTCTCTGATGCTTTACCAAAGTTACTGCATTATTGCCATCTGGAGGTGCACTCTTGTGCGACAGTGCGACAAAATAATCTTGGAGCATCCATAGCATAAAAAGTTACAGGATTTCAGCTGGAGGTTACAGGACTATGCACTGGTTGCAAATGAAGCAGTTTGTCCGCCCCAAAACTTTGCAAGGGCAAACAGTATTGAAAGTGGAATCATGTATAAGCATCACAGTACCACCAAGAGTACAAATCTCCATGAATGCACAAGAAAAAGTCCTTCTGTTGCCACCATTGCAGTTTGCAACAGGCAGGTCTATGCACTGTCCTGATCTCTGATGCATTTAGGCTAATACTGCAAGGCTGCACCTTCATCCTAATTTCACAAATATCTTTGCATCGCATGAAAAAGTGGGGTCTTTTCCTACCACACCTTAAAGGGGAAGGAGAAATTTGTTGATTTTGGGTGGTTGGGGGTGATGGGGACTTGACATGCTGCTTGGTGCTTACTTTAACTTTATAAGGGGGTAGTAAAACAGCATTTTCCTTTTAGCTTCTTTTCTCAAGCTTTGTGTTGGTCTATGGCATTCTCCAGCCTCTTCTCTTCCTTTCCCTGAAATGGCCACAGAATGTTTTATTTTGATTTTCTCCCATGAGCATTGCAAGAGGTATGCCTGGCAGGGAGGCTGCCTGTGGAGCAGTGGAGAGCAACATGATTTATTATTATTTTTAAAGTCAAAATGAAGAATTTGTTTCTTTCAACTATGTTTTTTGGAATAAAAAACAAAACTGAATTTTCCCAGGTCCTCTCCAACCTTTTTGGGTGATTTGTTTTCACTACTTCCCCATGAATGCCCCACAAAAACCAGCCCCCAAGTGTGGGTATGTCACCAACATAGGAAAAAACATAGAAATCTGTCTAGGGCTGCCATACGCCTGGAATTTCCCAAACATGGTTGGCATTAGTCCGTCAAAAATGGCATTTGGGTGAAATTATTGAAAAGCAGCTAAAATGTCGGGGGAACCCGAGCGTAAGGCAGCCCACACCAGAAGTGTTGACATTTTGGAGATTTTCCTAAAAAGGTTTTTAAAAAATCTCTCCTCTTTGGAGATTTTGCAAAAAAAAAAAAAAAAAAAACAAAAAAAAAAAAAAAAAAAAGCTCAACAAAAGCCAAACAACTTTTGTGTCCAGATTTTCACTTTATGAAATATGGCAACCCTATATTATACCGAGTCAGACCACTGGTTCATCTAGCCCAATGGTAAGCTTTTGACTCACAGTGGTTCTCCAGGATTTCAGACCAAGGTCTCCTTGTCTCCATGCCAACCCTACATGAATAAACCATTGATTGAATCTGAGACCTTCTGCATTCTTCTCCCACCGACCTATGGCCTTTCCTTCATGCACCAGCAGCATTCGTATCCCTCAACCAGGGGCGTACCGAGGTTTTGGCTGGGTTCTGTCTCTCCTCTCTGGCTTGGAGTGGCTAGGAACCTGCTCACCTGTCCGTAGGCACCCTCTGCTGTTCTGGGCAACCAACATCTCCTTGCCAAGGGCTTAAGTGGCGGGGGGGGCCACTGGCGTACAAAGGGAGGGGCAGGGGGAAGGGTGCCATTACGGCCACCCCCCGGGATGCATGCCGCATGCCACACAACCTCAGACGTGCACCAAACCCCCACCAGCAGTGCGCCATGCCCCCCGGGCAATGCGCCACGCCCCTGGGACATGCGCCACGCCCCCGCACCGCTTGCCACGCCCTGGGGGCAAAGCGCCACGCCCCCAGGACATGCGTCATGCTCCCCCGGGTGACACACCATGCCCCCGGAATGCATGCCAGCCACACCCCCACCTGTTCTCTGTTCCGGGGGCTGCAGCATGTTGCTCCGCCACTGAGGGGGGCACCGATACAGCTCCTTGCCCAGGGTGCAAGGGAGCCTAGTTATGCCTCTGGCCTCAACATACCAGGAAGACTAAACTCTATGGATCAAGAGTGCCCTCTAGGCTGCAGTTCCAGCACGGGTGGTCACTTGCACATTGAGAGAGAGAGAAGCAATGCATCACCAAATAAGATGAAAGAGGACAGGGTGGCATATGCAAACTTATATATATGGATGCAAATTTTAAAATTATTGCTGGGTATTAAAGAGAAATGCAGTACATCTCACCCAAGCAGGGGAGGCTGCTGCCAAGGTAGGCTGTAACTCAGTGACAGAGGTTCTGCTTTTCATGCAGAAGGTCCAATGTTTAATCCTTGGTATCTCCAGGTAGACGTGGAAAAGTCCCTTGCCTGAAAGCCGAGGTATGGATAATACTGAGCTGTACCACTGGGCTGACGCAGTATAAGGCAACTCTCTGTGCTTCTGTGCGGCCTCCTTGAGGTCGTGGTTCAAGACCTCTCCCCCGCCTTGGCACATCGCCACAACTTCTAAAAATCCCTTTGCCCATCTGCACTTTCTTAATCCTGCCATCACTTCTCCCCCCCCTTCCCCAAACTGCCTTGTTACTATTCCTTCTGAAGAAAGAAAGGAAGAAAGAAAGAAAAAGAGCCAAGTCAAAGCCACCCCAAATCAATGTCTCATTTCAGCTCTTGAAGCGCTAAGAGGATTAATTATTTATATTGCAGAAACAAAAAAGCTTAGCATATTTAAAGCTGTCTGAAGTGACTTCAGTCCAACCTTTGTTCACTGTTTTTTTGAACAAAACACGTGGAGACATCTTGGAATTAAGAGGGGACAGGAAATTCTTCTGAAGCAGAAACAAAAGGAAGCAGTGTTGGCACATGAGAGAGAATCCCTTTTGACTTTTATTCTTTCTGGAAAACAATGTTTATATGGATCTCCCCCAGTTCCACTCCTAGCCTGACGTATTCTCTGGACAGCCAGGGCTTCCTGCTCGCAAGTGTCACTGTCACACTTTTCCAGAGCTGCTCACCATCATCTTAGAGCAACTTTACTTACGGAGGAGGTGAGAAGTTTGGAATGGAGTATTAACATGGGTGAATCAATAGTTTAGCTGCCAATATGCCATTATGCCAGCTTTTTGCATGTTCCAGCTGTCATAATGTCTTCCCAAGGGTCTCACTGAGATTCATTCATTCATTGAGATGCAACAAGGTAACATGAAAGTGAGGAGGAGTGCTGTGTAGTGGGTACACAAGAGATGACTAGACTAATAAAAATCAATGAATTTTAGAGTTGGAGGGGATTTCAGTTCAGTTCTTAATTGGGATCCTATAGTATGAAGATACCCTAGCCTGTACTGGAGTTCACCATTTAGTGGTGTAGGATCTGTCTTTTTAAAATAATATAGTCGACTTGCAGTTGATGCACATTAAACTTGTGTGAATTCACCTTTATGTGCTTGGCTAAAAATCTTTTTTCAAAAAAATTAAAGGGTGGGGGATCTCCACAAAAACAAACAAACACACATTGCCATTCCCACCCACCATTGCATTCATTTGGGAAAGCATTTGGAGGTGCAGGGAGAGTGTGAAGTGGCCTTAATAGACTTGCCATATTTCAAAAAGTGAAAATCTGGACACAAAAGTTTTTGAGCTATTTTTAAGGAAAATCACCCAAAATGACACTGCCGTCATGGGTTGCCATACATCTGGATTTCCCTGGACATTTTAGTGATTCCCACCCAGATATTACTTTCGATTGCAGTATTCCAGCTATATCCAGGAAATTCTAGTCCTATGGCAACCCTAACTTAGGACAGCATTCAGAGGTGCAGGGATTGTGTGTTTTGACAATACACAATTTTGGCTTTATGCAATATAGCCAGAATGTAACCTCAGCATAAATTGAAAGTCTACTGTATTGCAGAATGAGCACCTTTCATCAATAGTGTTGTTGTTGTTGTTGTTGTTTTTTGATGTTTCAGGTTTCATAATCTTTATGTTTTTACAATTGCAAGCTGCTTTGAGACATTGTATAGGTGTTGAATAAAAGAAATAAACAATAATACTAATCACTTCTGCTAACGCTAATAATAAACTTGGAGGTTGTCTAGTCCACTCTACTGTTCTATGCAAAAAATTTGCGTCTTCAATGGCCGTCAAAGCCTTTGCTTTGCAGTGAAGAAGATCCCAAGGTCTCCTGAGGCCATTTATTTCATTGTTAGATTATATTTGCTGAGTTTAGGTATCACTTCACACACAAAAAAAGGATGCCTCTAGATGTCTTGCATTGCAAACAGCTTCTCCTTTCTGTTGTTCATCAACATCAACATTGAGTTGTTGCCATGTCCTCAACTATCTCCCACTTCTCATGCCCGACTGATGGGAGTAGCCAACATGGTGTCCACCAGTTGTTGTTGGACTCCAGTTCCCAGCAGCCCCAGTCAGTGTGGCCGGTTGTCAGGGACCCTGGGAGAAGAAGTCCAGCAATGTCTGGAGAGCACTGTGTTGGCTACCCCTTCCATACAGAAACTAAGTTTGTAACCAAGTCTAGACATGTGTCACCGAAACATTTTCCTGTTTAGTCTTCACTCCACTTCCCTGCTTCTCTGTTTTCCCTGTCAACTTTCAATTGCAAATTCCATAGGGCAAGGACTTCTTTTGTCCTCAATAAAGCATGATGCACCCAGGTTCTGCTTTCAGGTGTCCTTGGGCATCTAGTTGGCTACTATGAGAACAGGCCTTTGTTCTGATTCAGCAGAACTCTTATTATGTTCTTATGATGGAACTAAATGATGATGATGACGACACCAATAATTATGCAATTGCAATAAACTGAAGGAATATTGACTTTTAGATTCATTTATTTGGTTTCATGTTCCCTCAACCCTTTTGTCGTTTATCACACAGAAAATATGAACCAAATCAAAGATGATCATATCTCAGCATGACAATCTAAGAAATGAACATGGCCTTTGGACTCACACACAGCTGCTTCCCTTCTTTCTTCATGTGAGCAAGTAAACAACCCAGGAAGTCTCCTATTAACTACAGTTTCCCATTTCTTCTGACTAAAGGAAACAGCTTCAGAACAAATCGGACTATTAAACCACAATTAGAAGTTGTCTTAATATCCTGGCTTCTTCTAGAGCTGCTAACCTTAACTTCTTAGTATAGATAAAACAGAAAGCGATAGTTTGTTTATTTCCTTGTTCATGCCAAGGGAGAAATGAAGGGTTTGCACACATGTCCAAAGGGCTGATTCATATCACAGTTTTTAAAGCCAAGATATATGATTACTTGAACTCTTATCTTGACAAATGAATAAAGAATTGCTGGGCAGTGTGTTCCCCTGCTAAGAACAGGCACCTTGGTGCTCTGCCCTAAGCACATGAGATTGCTCTAGGAGTTCTTGACCTGCTAGGGGCTGTTTCTACTTGACTTGGCCAAATCTGGTCCTACCCGATTTGGCCCTGTTTGGTTCGAGCTTCTGCCAAATCTGGTGTACAGCCCTGGAAATGACCCGTGAAAATGTCTCTTCTGCTACACCAAACCCTGAGATCCTGGGTTTCTTTGTGGGGGCTACCAGGAGAGACTAGTGAAGGCTCCTTAGCACAACCTACTGTATGCAAAACCTTGTGTTGTTCAGATGTAGAAGAGAAAGGTCTTAGTGAGTTTTTCTCTTACATTTTCAATTTAGTTATGGTAGCCTCTAATTTCCTTAGATAGGAGGCTGTCTTTTGAGACTGTTAGGAAATGACATGGGGAAAGGTAAGGGAAGGGAAAAGATGTGAGGAGAAAGAGGGGTGTGTGTGCAAAAAGCAGCACTCTTGTAAGTCAGTCTTGAGGAAAAAAAATCAATTTTCTTGTATGACACGATTTGCTTAAGGCTTTTCCATCTATGAAATCAGCCCATCATCATCTGGAAACTCATGAACAAGATGGCAAGCATGGCTCAGAATAACTTCTATTAAAGGCCACTAAATTAGGCTTTAGGGGCCCCCTCTTGTGAAGAGTAAGGGAAGCTCACAACAGGGCCTCTAATCCTGCCCTTAAGCCAAGCTGCTACGAATATATGTAGGAGGCTGATCTGGCCTCCCCCCTCCTCTTTTTTTTTTTGCCTACTACAGATGGGCCACCTGCCCAGCAGAGAAGAGGGCTGAAGAAGCAGGAAGAAAATTGTCACTCCTGCTAGGTCTCCTCTTCTCCAAAGAGAAATTGGCAGTGCTGCTTGCTCTCAGATCTTAAAGATGCCTGTTACAAGCTTTCATTTAGAGGCAGTCAAGACATCATTAAAACCCATCATGTTAATACAGCACTGATGAGAATCTTCTGCGAGTTTTAAACTGCAAGGCTATTAAGCCCGGGGGTAGGGATGTTGGAGAATTTTAACAAAAATGGAAAGGGAGCCAAAATTGTTGCAATTTGTGTGGTCAGTCAAGTGAATATGATTGGTATTCATCCACATTGTTGTGGTTGTTTTTAAGTCTGCAAATGACGTGTAATTAGTGATTTAAAAAAACCACATTGTTTTGCCTTTCCTTGATATTGAAATCAACACAAGTTATGTAACTTATATAAATGGTTATACAAATTATGTAACTTACAAGAAGCAGAAGACAGTGAGAAGGATAGGGTAGCATTTGACAGTAATTGAACTGCAGTGAAATGGAAACAGTGCTGACTGTCCTGAATACAGGTTGGAACTGAAATTGCCACATTCTTACTCCTCTACCTAGGGGGAAATTGCATCCTCCATCTTGGGCATTGCTCGCTCCAGGATTTTTTGTTTTAGTTTTTTTTTTTTTGGGGGGGGGTGTCTCTGTGTGTGTGTCCTTGGACAAGGTCAGCCCCTCTACTTGATATCAAGACACTTGCTTGCACTCTCCCTTGGGTCCAATTCATACAGCCTCCCAGAGGGTGAGCACAAAGGAGGTGGAGGTTGCTCCTGTAGTTCCTCACCCGCTGTTGATTGCATGCTTGGAAGTGACAGGTGAACACCATTAGTGAAGTATGGAGCCATGCAGTGCACAGCCTCCCATTTTATATACTGCTACGCCTCCTTTTGAACACTTGATAACAGAGTACAGGATAATTCTGTTTCTCTGTGGAGCATACACCACCTTGGTTTCAAAACTACTTCAAGATGGGGCTAAAAGGTAAAGGGATCCATGAACGTTAAGTCCAGTCGCGGACGACTCTGGGGTTGTGGCGCTCATCTTGCTTTACTGTATGAGGGAGCCAGGGTTTGTCCGCAGACAGCTTCCAGGTCATGTGGTCAGCATGACTAAGCAGCTTCTGGCGAAACCAGAGCAGCGCACGGAAATGCTGTTTACCTTCCCACCGGAGCGGTACCTATTTATCTACTTGCACTTTGACATGCTTTCGAACTGCTAGGTTGGCAGAAGCAGGGACTGAGCAACGGGAGCTCACCCCGTCGCGGGGATTCAAACTGCCAACCTTCTGGTCGGCAAGACCTAGGCTCTGTGGTTTAGACCACAGTGCCACCAACGTCCCTCAAGATGGGGCTAGTAAAGAGCAAATGGATGCAAATTTGGATCTGCAAAGTAATATGTAATGAGGGGGTGGACAATCTGAGAATACAGGTGTTATTTCCATCTGTGAAACAGTGGGCCAAACTTCCACAACATGGTGCCCTCTAGAAGGACTACAGCTTCGATCATCCTCAACCACTGGGCATGCTGTCTAGGGTTGATAGGAGTAGGAGTCCAAATCATTTGGAGAACACCAGGTTGAGGAAGGCTGCATTATGAATCTGAGTTTAGTCCCAGGCAACTGCTTATAACAAGGATAGCCAATGTAGTTCTCTCCAGGTAAGACTGGAGTTCAGTTCCTACCACCCCTGACCATTAGCCATGCTGGCCAGCGCTAGTAAAGTCCAACAGCATCTGGAGGGAACCACAATGGCTTCCCCTGGTGCACAGGCATGCAGTCGCAAGCATCAGTACCTGGAGAAACCTCTTCCTGTATATGTTGGGGTAGGCAAACAGAAGCCATCCTTAACTGATTTATTTCTGATGGCACACAGCATGGAATACTGTTCTGAAGGCTAGCAGCCACAACAGCATCATCCGATATTGATAATTCCCTTGGCCCCGAGTTAAGGTGCCATGTCCTTGCCACCCCCGCAAGCCAGCAGCCCACAATCTGCTGAGCTAGCTCAGACTGCCAGCTGCTGAGAGCTGCCTCTCTCTCTCTCTCTCTCTCTCTCTCTCTCTCGTATCTTTCTCCATGGCTGAGCGTTGGTATTTTCTTTTCCCCGTTCCGTGCGGCTGTGCTGCGATGTAAAGCCAGCTGTTGCAGTGATTACATTTTAATGTCTCAAGCTGGGAGTTCGCATTTTGGCTATACACACTCAAAAAACTGTTAGCTGTTAATGGTTACAACTACCTTTTGAAGTCAATTCTCTTGTGTGTGTCTGTGTGGGTGGGTTAGGGAAGGGGGGTGGGGGGTGTCGTGGTGGATATATGTGTGGCCCACACTTTTCCTGGTGCCGGCAGCTCCATCTGCTTTTGCTGAAGGCACCAGCGCCTTCCAAATCCTTGACAGCAACCCCCCTTTTTAAAATATTAATATAGCTGTGATTGTGATTTTTTTAAAAGAGAGCTTAATATAGCAGATCCCTCTTAACTGGCACAGACTGCAGAGAGACACAAATGTGCCAGTTTTAATCAGGGTGCCAACGACACGAAGTTCTGGGAACACCATGCAAGGAGGCAGGGTGACTTTCACTTTGCAAGGGAAGGAACACAACTGTGAAATATGGAAGCATCCAAAATCTTTTCTCTTTTTTTTTAAAGCTGTTATTTGGAGAAACTAGATAGACTCTAAGAAATAGAGCTAGGCAGTCTGGGTGTTCTGTTGGGATGAAAGCAGATATCAGAAGGTTGAAACCCGTTTGCAAAGCACATCCTTTGGAGGCTCTGATGCCGAATCCCAGTTATTTGTGGCTGGTTGTTTAGATTTGTTGGTGCCAAAGAAGTGTTTTGTGCATGCTCAGAGAGACTCTTGTGTGTTCCAGAGCTAAGGACTGCCACTGGAAACAGGTTCTAGGATAAAGCCCTGGTAAGTTAATTTAAGACAGGGGTGGGGAACCTGTGACACCCCCCCCCCCCGATGGTGTTGGACTCCATCTCCCATTAGCCCCAGCCAGCATTGCCAATGGTTGGCATTCTGGCTAAGAACATGCCACTGGCATTGCTCATAAGTTGGTGGGGTTGGAATCTGTGCTACATGCTGCAACCATGCTTGCCCAGAAATAAACCTAGGCCTCTACTTGATGCCATACTTCAAAGGAAGGTTACTTGCCTATGCTTTTCCAGCCAGAGACACCTGTGCTTTGAAGAACAAGTTGAACAAGTGCAGCTTTCCTCTCTGGAGAGTAGTGGGAAAACAAAGGAAACAAGCCTTATATCCACTGGTCCACCTACTCAGTATTGACTACACTGATTTCAGGGTTTCAGGCAGGACTCTCTCACACCCCTACCTGGAGATGACAGGAATGGAACCTGGGACCTTCTGCATGCAGAATAAATGCTCTAACATAGAGCTACAGCCCTTCCTTAGATAGACAACACAAGATTCTCACAATCATTGAGTCATTAGCAATACAGGAGCATCTGTCAGGGACATTTTTTAAAGAAGAGAGTCTGGGGCAACTGCCAGATCCCATCCTCCCCAGAGGTTGCCAGGGTGCCCAAACCTTCTTTCCTATGCTAACAGGGCTCTATCAAATGGGATGAACAGACCGGAGGGCATTGTAGGAGACAGAAGCGGTGCTGTGATTTCCATTTGTTTCTGTTCCTTAACTAACAGCTGCCTGTTGTGTCTCTTTATTTTCCCCCAAGCAGATCAGAAAAGGAGGCAGGCAGCAATTTCCTTAGCTGTCACAGAGGCATATTCAAGACCCACTGACTTTAAAGGAAACCTCTTAAGCAGCAGCTGAATTGGTGTTAATATTTGATGAGCCAACCATTCTGTTGGTTCAGAGATAAAAATAATGCTCCAGGAAAAAAAGACCTCTGCTGAACAAAGCCCCCTAAGCAAACAAACCCATAGAAACCCTTACCTCTCAATCTCCCCCTCCCAACCGCTGTTTGTATCCCTTGAGGTTGCTAGATGCAGCTGGGAGAAGCTGCAGCAAATAATGCAAGCACAGTACCAAGTATCCATGTGGTTGCATCAGAATGACCCTGACTCAGCTGAAGAAGCCAAGAGATGCATGAGCCTTTGGCTTACCTTCTCAGCATATACCATGATTAAGCCAATAGCTACAAGTCACAATGGCTAGGTTCTACCTTGGAGGCAGTATGCCTCTGCACTATGGGAATCTCAAGGGGAGAGAGTGCTCTCGCACTCAGGTCCTGCTTTTCGGCTTTCCACAGGCACCTGGTTGGCCACTGGGAGAACAGGACGTTGGACTAGATGGGTCATTTGCCTGATTCATTGTTCAAAGGGCACCCTTGATCAATCTCAAGAGTCAATGATGACACAAAAGGATGGAGCTACAGTGTTTACTATTTATTTATTTATTTATTTATTTATTTATTTATTTATTTATTGCTCGCCCTTCACCCTGAGGTCCCAGAATGGGTTACATTAAAACACAGTACTGAAAATGGTTTCTATGTGGGCAGCCATGTTTTCCCCTTATAATTCCTCCTGAGAGTGACAGAATATCATCAAGAGAGCCAGTGTGGTGTAGTGGTTAAGAGCGGTAGTCTTGTAATCTGGGGAACCGGGTTCGAGTCTCCGCTCCTCCACATGCAGCTGCTGGGTGACCTTGGGCCAGTCACACTTCTCTGAAGTCTCTCAGCCCCACTCACCTCACATAGTGTTTGTTGTGGGGGAGGAAGGGAAAGGAGATTGTTAGCCGCTTTGAGACTCCTGAAGGGGAGTGAAAGGCGGGATATCAAATCCAAACTCTTCTTCTTCTTCTTCATCAAGGGGAGCTTGATGTATTCACATTCAAAGGAAGTGGCTGGCAAGGACTCCCTGCGCTGGCATCTCTAGGTTGTGGGAGACTGGGTTGCCAATTTTTAAAGATGGAACCATTTTTATTTTTGGAAGGGAGAGAGGCAGCAATGAGGTTCTCAGACTGCCTCATACATACAAAAAGTAAAATAAAATCACCTTTGTGTTTCTGCACAGATTTTCAAGGATCTTCCAGTAAAAATCCCCACAGAAACAGGCTAGGATGAACCGAGGCTGTGCACATATTGCCATTTATTCTGGCTCCAGTGTGCTCCTGCAGCAAGTTTTGAAGCTGTGGACACATGACGTTAGCCACAGTCCATCAATTTCTGTCGTTTCTTGAGAAACGCTGCTGTTCGATGTGTTTCCCCTCAAGCCAGCTTCCATCTCATTTGAAAACGTAAGCCACTTTCACTTTGCAGTTAAGCCAAGGTGTGTGTGTTTGAGGCAGTCATGGTGCACGTACAGATGCCAACTTTATGATTAGGAGTTCCGAGGGCTGCAGGTGTGTAGAAACCAAATAGGTAATGCATGTTGGCTGAAGACACCCACGCTCCTGCTCTGTGCCAGTGTGACTTGAAATGCAGTGGGGGTGGGGAATTTGCTAATGTGTACATAGTCTAAGTCCTACAGAACTTGGATGCATGGGGTTTTAACGGATCCACCCATCCCTAATTCAGTAGAACTTACTTTTCTGTAGAGAAGCATAGGATTGTGCTGTTAATCTTTAAGGAGGCACAAGAGTCTTGGTGCCCTATCAGTCATCTGTCAATGGCCCCAGTGAACTTTGGTCTCTCCTCCCACCACTTCCTCTGCAGCTCATGGTGCCTCTTGCACCTTTGTCTCTACTGTCATGTTTCCTTGTGCTTCAGCACATGTGAGGGAAATACACTCTGTCCATGGTCAGAGGCCCTCTTCATTATATAAATGGCATAGGCTTTGTGGCTAACTCCTGCAAGATTCACCCCACTGAAGTTGTAAGCTGAGCCCTAATTCAAACTAAATACTCACTTAAGGAGACTGCTGTGAGAAAACCCATGGGCATGGCAACATATGCCTAGTGGCCGGAATATTTGGCTAACACTAGCAGTGGTGGTAGCAGGGAAAGAATCAAGAGTGGAGCTTATAGAGTTTGTAGATTGTGGGGCTTGCAGATTTCATTAAATGCCCCCACTAGTTCGACCATGAATACTGACCCTAGAAGCTCCCACCCCTTAATATCCCCTCTGGCTTCACAAACCTTTTCACTTAATACCACCCCTTTCCTATTATTATGAGGACTAGGAGCTGATTGTTGTAAACATAAGATTCTTGGTCACAGTTTGCTTCAAGGTGTGCACACTTCTCCTCTTACCCTTGCATGCAGCAGAGTCAAGAGCCCGCATCTCCAGCTGTGATAGATTATAGGTCCCCTCCCCCATCCAACGCTCTTAACTCCAATGGGTACAGGCAGTTGCTGCTCTTTGTAAAGGTCTTTTTGGAGCGGGAGACACTCTATCAATGTGAGAGCTGGAGGCATTTATTACTGTCCTCTCTCTAACCAACTCCCAAACGTTTCGCAAAAATAACACTAAGCAACACCAGCACACCCTGGGAAAGAAGGCGAAGAGGCTGGAGGACTTGCACAATATTAAAACTTCCCATTTTAGCCTTCCACTTTAAAGATTCTCTTTCTTACAGCAAGCAATAAATAAATAATAACGGGGGAGGAACCCCTGCCCCTCCCGACACATGGCTGACATCAAAAAGCCACCAGACGATCAGCAAATAGAGAGATCTGAAGAGAGGCAAAGGGAGGGACTAGTTTAAAGTCAGTTCACGTCGCTCTGACTTCTGTTGCTTCACATTAATTTTACCCACCATCACAGGTGGTGGAACGATGGCAGTAACTAATTACACACACTCACTCACTTGCGCTCTCTCTCTCTCTCTCTCTCTCTTGCTTACTCGCTTGTTTTGCATTGTTGGCTGAGAGCAACATGGAGCAGCTCCATTTCAATCCCCTAAATTTCAGCTCCATCCCATCCCTCAGGATATCCATGGATAGCACTCCATGAATACACCAGGGTGCAATCGTTTAGTATTCTCTGAAGCACAATAAACCACCCACCCACTCATCCAAGATAGTTTTCCGGATTTCAGGTCCTCTGATGAGGCATTTCTGGGAGTTCCCCTGGGGTTTGGTTGGCCTTCACTAACAACTGACCCTTAAGCACTAAGGCCTACTGGTAGAGATTCAGCAAGTACCACCCCTGTCTTCTTCCAGACGTCTTCTGAAAAATGGTATTGCTTAGAGAGACTTCACAACAGGATTTTCTGCTGCTGTTTTATTGATGTTTATAATTACATTTTATGGATATTTATAGACTGATATTCTTAATTTTTTTATGTTGTAAGTTGCCTTGATATATTTTATGAAAGTGAGGATTATGAATATTTAAATCTACCATATATTTTGGAAAGTGGTTTGCCTGCCTGGCAATCTGTTCTTTATAGGCTCGGTTTCCTCTTATGCCAAACTTAGCATAAAGATTCTCAAAGTGGGGGTGGTGATTTTCATCACCATTGGGCCAGCAACAACCTTTTTGAATCAAGACCTCCCCCAGAGTCACAATTCCGAGTTCCCTTGGGGAAAGGAATTGACCGTTAAACTACTCTATGAATTGTAGCCTGTGCACACAATAAAATACAATGTCTAGGTAGGCTTGCTTTTAAAAAGGAAGTTTTTAGTAGGTGGCAAAACACTACAGTGAAGGAGCCTGCCTAATATTTATTATTATGTTAAGCACCAATTAAGTGTAATTGGATATTATACACACCAGGGAAAGTGATCCAAGATGACAAATATAATAGAAAAAAGAGCTATCTAATCTTCTCATACATTTAACAATGCGGCAGACCAAAGAGGCCAGTGCTTAGAATGAACTAGTTCAATTAAATGAAATTCACTGAACTAGTTCAAAAGTCTCTGAACGATGCCTGAAAGTAATTCCCATAATTGCAGGGTGAACTAAAGATGAATTCAGTTCATTTGGGGGGTAGAATATTGAATGATTCACATTCACACTCATTTTCTGCCTCCCCCGCCCCCGGAAGCTTAGACTATTATTTTTCAGTAAGTCAATCTGACATCTGTAAAGAAAGTTACAAATCAAAAGGTAGATGAAAAGTTCCAAGGCTCAATAGGCACTCCTGTTGCTAAAATCACTTAGACAATCACTGCTGCAAAGCAGTTAGAAGGAAGGAACATGAGGCATTTCCTGTATCTTCCCTGCTGAAGAGATTCAAAGAAAGAGGTTGTGCTGGTCCCAGAGGGAGGTTAGCGTGGGGCGAGGTCCAGGACCTGAGTCGAGGGTCGGCAGACAGTCCTCCAGGGCGAGGAGCAGGGCAAGGACAGGAACTCTCGAAGAACAGGACAGGGTGCTGGCCGAAACAGCTCTTCAACGACGTTGCTCCCGCAACCTGGGACTGGGCTGACTCGCCTTTATCTTCTCTGAGGCCAGGGGCGGTCCCGGCCCCCAGGAGACCCGCCTCTCCTGGCCATAAGGTGAGCACTCCTCCTGGGAGAAACCAGTTCCCTCCGCCTCTCTGCCCTGAGCCTCTGCAGCTCAGGAGAGGCTGGAGGGTTAATGGACCCAGGGGGAGACTCACCTTCCCCTGACAGGGCTGGGAGAGGTGCACCTGTAGGCACTGTGTCTTCAATCACCTCCGGAGCCAGAGAGGATTCACCTGGTGCCTGCTCCTGAGGATCCGGCACAGGTGCAGGTGCTTCAGATCCAAGGCCCTGCCCCAGTTCAGCCGGCCCTGGAGGTGGGGACTCCTGTGCAGGCTGGGGTTCCTCCGGTTCAGCCTCTGAATCGGATTCCCAGGCCATCACAGAGGTTTAGGTACAGGAATAAAGCGAATGAAGCCTGGTTTCTTTAACAGATCTATGTCTGGCACAAATTAAAATGAGGCAAGCCTTTTCTAATGGGGCAATATAATTATGGGGAAAGCTTAACCTGTTGGTATTTTGTCTTTCTGACATCTTATTACTTGTGTGTCCCCTAACTTACTTTTGGAACCTATACTTCAGCATAGCTGCTTGGAACATTCTGAATGCAGAATTTGTGTGTGTGCATGCGTGCCAAGGATGAACTTATTATGAACTAAAACATTCATCTGGATGAACTTGAAATGAACTAGTTCATTTTTTGACAGGATGAACCTGAACTAGAACTAATTCCATTTTAAAATGAACATTCCAAGTAGTGAAAAAGCAATCTCAATGCACAAATCAACTTTCTAAAAGAACATGTGTACACACACACACATGGTTTATGGAAGTGGAGGGAGGCATCCCATATCCACTGCCCATGTATTGCACCCCTCTTCTGCATTGGTATTCATAAAAAAATAGCTGTCTTTCTCTCTTCCTCCCTTTTTTAAAGAAACCTCATTCAAAAATTGTTTTTGTGCTGCTTCTTCTCCCATCTTTTGTGTGCTGAACTTGTGGTAGGAGCTGAAACACGTAGATACAGTAGTTGCTTAGGACTACAACTGCAGCCATTCACTCCAAAATCAAAAGGCTCATTAACTTGAGCTAAAAGGGACAACATGCTTGGCTGGCGCTAATAGCAAGTCACACAGCTGGCTGAGTCCAGTCATTTGCACACAAGACAAATGGACCTCCTCTCCTTTTACAGAAACTGAGACTGTCCTGGACTGCACTCTCATGTGCATGTCTACTCTTCAACTATTCCTTTAGAATGTGAGGCCGTCTTATACTGAATCAGGCCTTTCATCCATCTAGTTCAGCATTGTCTACTTTGACCTGCAACAGCTCTTCAAGGTCTAGAATGGAGGAGACCTTGAGATGTTAGCTTTACCTAACCTGCTGTCCCCCATGTCCTCAGAATGATGGGAGTTGTAGGCCAATAACATTTGGAGGACACCATTTTGGAGAAGGCTGGGTTAAAATGTCAGACAAGGGCTACATTCACACCCTACATTTAAAGCACTATGATACCACTTTAAACAATCATGGCTTCCCCCCAAAGAATTCTGGGAACTGTAGCTTGCTCAGGGTACTAAGAGTTGTTATAAGATCCCTTTTCCTCTCCCAGAGCTACCATTCCCAGAGTGGCTTAAGAACCAATCCCTCTTCCCAGGAAACTCCGGAAATAGTAGCTCAGTGAGGGGAGTAGGGGTCTCATAACAACTGTTAGCACCCTGAACAAACTGCAATTCCCAGAATTATATATCTGCTCAAAGTGGTATCACAGTGCTTTAAATGTAAGGCATGAATGTGTCCTAGAACCGCAGAGTCAACTTCCCACTCAGCTATAAAGCTCATTACATGACTTTGGGTCATTCTCCATCCTTTGCACAGGGATTTTATGAGGTTATACAGGGGGAAGAAGAATTATGCACACTGCTTTGGAGTAACTGTGGGATTTAAATGCTTTAAAAATGTATTTATCTGCTCACCTGCCTCATAATTTCTAACTAGAGATGTCAAGGTTGAAAGAAAATTTCAAGTTAAAAAAATCCTGTCTCTTCCACGTGTCTTTGGCCTAGCAGTTACTTGGCTGAGTAGCATCTTTTGGGGATGGATTCAGCCCATGGACCACTGGGGAACTGGGTGTGGAAAATCTGAAAATTCTAACATTTGAGAAATTCTAGTATGTGGAAATCCTGTTGGTGCGATGAACCTTTATGCAGCTATTCCTGGTGTCTGAATCACATACTGCTTGTTTGCTTTTTAAGACAGCACAGGACAGTATTTGAATTTAGGTTTAAATTCCCCAAACCCTTTGAAGAGCATGTCAATCTCATGGAAATAAAATGGCGCACACTGTTTGTTTGCTGCTATCTCACAGGAAGCAAAGCAAGGGTATGGATTTTCATCAGAAAAAAATGTTGAAAGATACAGCTGATGTCCTGCACAAGTCTCTGCAATTCCTGTATAGGCATAAGGCATGAACTGTGCATTCCCACCTTCCACCATTCACGGCTAGCATCCCCCAAATGCACCACTCCAAACAAACTCCTCCCTCTTCAACTTAACAGTATAAGCAGGAGGGGATGCTACAGAAAGCCCAAACTACCTCCTTATCTAGCAGCAGCAGCTGTCTTCAGTTCCTCGGGCCTGCCTTCTGCAATAAGCAGTTTGTAATCCAAGGAGTGGAAGAGAGTGCAAAGCTAGGAGCAGAAAATGAATTTGTCCCTGGCTGATGTGAATCAACAGCACGCAGATTCCAGCTCCATTCAGATGAAAAACCATGGAGATTAGCTAGCCACTGATAGCCGGGAGGCTCCACAGGCTACTGCACTTCCCGGCTAGCTAGTAAACTAAGCTCCTGTTTCTCTCGTCACTGACCACGCATGGATTAGCTGGATTATGTTGGAGAACCTCTCTAGATGCATTTTCATTTGCTGAGTGGTTCCTTCCTGCTTTCGTACAATCTCCTTATCTTCAATTGGGTAACTTTTCCCCCTTCTTGTTCCTCACACACCAGCTCTTTTGAGAGGAATTTAATACCTTAAAAATAAATTAAGCCCTAAAGTCATCAGCTCAGTATCTGGGCTTCCCCCACGCTCCTGTCCGCCTTTGTTTTTGAAAGTTGCAAAGCTAGCTTGGATGGGAAGAGGTAACTGTTTTTTTGAATAAGAGGGAGCCCCAATAAGCCAAGGGAAAATGTACGTCTCAACTGTGCGAGGGGCAGGGCAGAGAAAGTGAGGGCCACACCACAAGCTTAGGGCAAAACTAGCACAGGCTGACAGAATGAACAGGAAGCTGATTGTTCAAATCTCATTTTTTGTGTGAATTCACTTAAGCAAGACTTCAGTACCACAATTGAACAGGGATTCCCTCCTAGGGGATACTTAAATATTTCAGTCTTTTTATGTTCTGATATGAATTGCCCTGATCTGACTGGCATCTCCCAACGTAATGTGATTGGAACGTAGTTATCCACCTGCTCTTGCACCTTCTGAATGTGTGTGTGTGTATGTGTGTGTGTGTGTGTGGATTGTCAAAAAGAGTGGAATGGACTTATGGGTGCAAACTTTGCAGAGTGGGAACATTCTCATCCTGAATTCCACATTCATTTCTAGACAACCTTCTGGGGACTCCTGGCCAGTACAGTAGCAAAGGTGGGCAGAGCAATAAATGTGAATTTTACCCTTGTACGGTAGGCTAGATTCTTTGCACTCACACATCCCTCTCTATTTTCCTCCCAGGCAACTATAGGAACATAGGAAGCTGCCTTAAACTGCATCAAAACATTGCCCTACCTGTCAACACTGAGCGCAAGGAGCTCTCCAAGGTTTCAGACACTGGATTTTCAGCTCTAGTTGCAGATGCTGGAGATAAAGCATGGGACCTTTTGTAAGGCTCTATCACTGAGCTACACCCCTTTCCCAGAGGCATTAGAAGAGTTCAAGAAAGCCACTTCCGAACTGGCGAGGAGGTGGGGTTGTGGGCCCACACCCTCCCCACACACGCGGGGGCTGGCTCGCAGCCCCTGCAAGAATGAGGGAATCCTTGGGCGCGTCAGCTCCCTGCCTAGCCAATCGGCTGGTCAGGGAGGCATGGCCCGGGCTATTTATGCCGGCCCGAGGACTGCCCTCTCTTCGCCTCTCCAGCTGATCAGGTTTGTTTTGTTTTGCTGTGCATGCATCTGTCGGCTTTTCTGCCCTCTGTTTCTTTTCCAGGACCAGCTTCTGCGAAGCGTCTCTGCATTGGTGTTTTCCTCCCAAGCCACATTGGAGTTGCTCAGACGAGCTTTCCAGCTGGCAGCCCTTAAGGGGTATTGTTATGCAAATGAGGGGGGGAAGGAAGTGGCATCACCTTCCCCCAAAGCAAAGGGTAGTCCGGTAAAGGATTTCAGGGGCGTTGCCCTGTCTGAAGCCTATGGAGGTGTGGGCCTAAGGCACGCCCCCGAGCGGTGACCCTGGGGGAAATCCTAGTTGATGTACATCAGCAGGACTCCCCCTACTGGTGGTTAACCCTCACTAGTCTTCATGCAATCGGGCTGAAACTGGTTAGCTGATAGGACCAATGCCTAGGCCAATACCACTCAATTCTGCAATCAATAAAGTTGTGGCCATTTTTTGCCCATTAGCCTTATATACTGTGTCCTGTGTCTTTATATCTCAAGGGGGGGGAGGGGGACTTGCCATGCAACACATTCCAGCCAGGCAAGAATGCTCAAGGAGGGTGCAAGGCTCAGGAAGGTATGTTGACAAGGGAGAAGTCTGGAAGGTTACATTTGGTTCCAGAACCTAAAGTAACCCACCCTTGCTTAAAAAAAAATAAAAATCCTCCTCAGCAGCAAATTTATGCAGATGTCATTAGTCAATCAACTAACATTCATAAACATAATTGACTGGCATTTCTTTAATCAGCCCATAGCAACACCCCTTAGCTGTCGTAACAATTGCTGAGCTGACACACTCTAAAACACTGCAATATATGAAAGTTGTATGAAGTCAACCTGTTCAGAAACTGCATAAGAATTTGCCATCTTTTTCGAATGCGGGACCTGATCTTCCACTGATTGGTCATGTTTACTGTGCGCGTTCACTTGGCTACTCTTGCCATGCTAGTGACACACTTCGGACTTTTCCTCCTTCCCACCTCCTTCTTTTGTGATAAATATGAAAACAGAGCTATTTGTATCTTTGACAGTAATTGACTCTTCAAATTAACAACACTTCTTTGTAACTCGAAATGCAATTATGACTTTATTGCACGGAGGGCTAGATTTGCAGCCGGCAGGAATTGCTGCTACCAGCAGTAGTACCAGCATCCTAATTAAGCTGTAAAATTCTAACAGGAGGTAGGTCATGATAACCTGTCCCCAAAAGGTACAGTGTGTTGTAGATTCCCTACAATGTAAAAAATAAATAAAAATGCTTCGTGTAAGTGAATGTAACATTCAGTTGGTGATGATGAAGTGCAGTTTACAGATATAAACTTAATACCAAGTATTACTGGCCACAGTACCAGGATGTGGTGGAGAGGAAGAGATATGCATCAATGAATGACATATTAAGGGTCTTAAGTACATGGGGTAAGTGACTTAAAGGAACTGTTAGTTCCCCCCACCTTGCCTTCTGCTTTGAGATTGGAAAGCTGTTCATGCAAAAAGCATGCCACTCTGATCCTCTTCTGTGATGTGGTTTGTCTTGTGTCATTTAGAAGATCACGATAATATCTGCACTATTTGGGATGCCAGCTATGGAAGATGCTAGTGCATTAAACAAGGAAAGTCAGAAAGTCACAGCTATTCAACTAACAGAGCAATCCTATGCATCGAAGTATAGGAATCCATGCCACTTGGAATAATGCATAGAGAGAGAATGGGTTGCATCTAACTACATTTTACTCAGTGTATACCCATTGAAATGACTGGACCTAAGGAAGTCATGCCTATTAATGATAAAGGTCTGCTCAGAGTAGGGATAGCATTGCCCACAACCCAAGATAACAACAACAACAACTTATTATTTGTACCCTGCCCATCTGACTGGGTTGACTAAGGTGCTTTGAAATGCCTATTTTGAGATAAAATGTTGTTAGAAATGACTATGTAAATATGTGTTTACTGCAAGTTTTATTGCAGATTCTTTTTATGAAAAAGCATGGGAGATGAATGCAGGGGGAAATGTCACAGGATTTATATTGGACCTGCCTACAGAGCTCCAAAAGGCAGACTATCATGGAAAATTGTGGGACTGGGACAGGGAGCAGGGGACATAATCTTAGCGGGAAGCATTTGACTGGTAGTGATCCATGCTTAGCAAAATTGACTTTTCACTGAGGTTGAATGAGGCTTTGTGCAACAGAGGTCCAGCCTCAGCTGGATATTCCACTGTGTCAGCAATGACATTTGCAGAATTTGTAGAAGGGTCTTGACTCGAATGCAGGGTGGGCTGTTGCTACGAATGCCGCCTATTCATGGCAGCATATTTAAAGGCTCTGTCAACAGAACTGTATCCTACCACATTGTGAAGCTGCTGGATTTCCACCACTTGACCTACTTGAAATGTAGGCAAAAGAATGTGCAGGGAAGAACATGCTGGGGTACAATTCAGCCCCAGCAGGAGATGGAACAGAGAGCATAAGAATACTTTACCATAAGGTCTCCGCAGCATTGGCTGAGAATTTGGTTAAGAGCTGATGCAGAGGATGCTGAATGCAAAGAACACAGAGGGCCTAGGAGGGTGTGTGAATCTGCCTCCCTTGGCTTTATTTTACTTGCACATATGATTCAGTACTATTGTTTTCCAATGGTAACCGAGGGATTTTTACTTTTTAAAAATTGTACATTATTTTTAATGCATGTTACTAGGCACAATAATTTGGTTTTTGAATTATTATTATTATTTATATATATAAAAAACCATGTGGATGTTCCCTGTGAAGAGGGGCTGATTGTTAATCCACTCTGGGAACTGTAGCTCTAGGAGGGGAATAGAGGTTTCCTGACAACAATTAGCACCCTTAACAAACTACAGCTCCCATGATGCTTTGGAAGAAGCCATGACTGTTCATAGTGATATCATAGTGCTTTAAATGTACAGTGTGAATATGGCCTCAAACCTAGATTCCTTGGAAGAGCTTGCTGGCTAGTTGCAGGACCCTCATTTTATTTTTCAGTGCTTGACTTCCACAAGGCTGAAGAAACAAGGGACCCACCCTCTTGAGTCTGAATATGGTGGTGGGTATCCCTCTTCTGGGGATGCGGGTGGCGCTGTGGGTTAAACCACAGAGCCTAGGACTTGCAGATCAGAATGTCAGCAGTTCGAATCCCCGCGACGGGGTGAGCTCCCGTTGCTCGGTCTCTGCTCCTGCCAACCTAGCAGTTCGAAAGCATGTCAAAGTGCAAGTAGATAAATAGGTACCACTGCTGCGGGAAGGTAAACAGCGCTTCTGTGTGCTGCTCTGGTTCGCCAGAAGCGGCTTAGTCATGCTGGCCACATGACCCGGAAGCTGTATGCTGGCTCCCTCAGCCAATAAAGCGAGATGAGCGCCACAATCCCAGAGTGGGTCACGACTGGACCTAATGGTCAGGGGTCCCTTTACCTTTACCTTTATCCCTCTTCTATCCAGGAATCTCCTGAATAAGAAACTGACAATTCTCCACCTATGGCAGCAGTCTGAACTTCATCAGAGTCCTCTGTTCCACAATGCATGGTTCCCAGGGCAAGAAGCATGGTAACTCCTTCCTTGTGTACTGTAAAGATTGGTACAGAACTACCAAATACAATTGTTTGACAGCAGCTCCTGATCAAAGCTCCCAGATGTGCTCCGCTTGTGATCTTATTAACTGTTTTTTAAAAAAGTTTGAATTGTTATGCTTTTTAATTGTTTTGTCTAATTGTATATTTTAATGTAAGATGGTTTAATGCCATTGTATATTTTAACGTTGTAAAAAATTTTAATGGATTCATTTTATAGTTGTAAACCGCTTAGAAGCCATTTGGGCATGTAAGTGGTTAATCAATCTGGGACATTTTCTGTCCAATCTGGGACCTGCTTTGCACTTTCTGTCATCCACCTTCCATGCTGCTGCTCGCCTGTTGATTGGTCTTGTGATTGAGCCTGAGCAGCTGTATTAAATATCAGCAGCATTATCTATGCAGCACTTAGCAAAAGTTTGTGGGAAAGTTAGCCCCTTTGGCAGAACTTCAGCAGTCGGATGACTTTTTATAACATGCTTTTTTTCCTTTTTTATTTTTTATTTTATTTTTGTCTGTGCCAACAAGATTTAAATTGTGCAGCCCATAGATTCAGCTCTTTAACAAGCCCCGACCTTTGGAGTTAATGCTCCGATACACTTGAATAAACTCAAATTAAGAACCTCAACCCTGATACAAACAGAAGCACAAACTCTCTCTGGGATGCTGCTGCATGGCAAACACAAGGACAGTGAGGGGAATGCATGACTACTGTGCTGTCAAGAGGGAAAAGCCTTGCGAGGAACTAAGTCGTCAACTGATGCAACAAGGACATGGGCAGGCCTTGCTGCTTCGCTAACTCAAATTTGCTAAATGTTGGGGTTTCTCAACCAGGATGGGGCTGTCTTGGCCAAGGAGCATCCTTGCCATTGGAAGAGCAGATACATAGTCATGGGATGGGGAGCCTGTGAACCACCTGTTGCAACTCCAGCCAGCATAGCTAATGGTCAGGAATGATAGGAGTTGTAATACAACAGCATTTGGAGGGCCACGTGCTTGGTCTCCCTGCCCTATTTCTTGGTTGATGTTGTCTGATTTCATTTACTTCTGCTTCTTCTGAATGCCTTGTGCACAGAGCATGGCATCAATCCAGGTTCCTGCCATCTTGGATTCTGCCACTAGTGCACATGCACTGCCTGATTTCGAATAACTCCTCTAACTTGGAATACAAAACCAAAGGGAAACTACAGAACCTCATTTTTGACTGCTCAAAAAATCAGATGTTCATTTATTAGGAATGAACAGAAATACAAATAACTGCCTTGCTAGGTCAGACTAGGAGCCATCTAGCCTGACATTCTGTTTCCAGCAGAGGCCAAACAGACACCTTTGGAAGTTGATGATGTATTTAGTGGAGTTGTCATACTCTGCTCTCCAGTTTTTATGGGTTTAATTTGCCTCTCATTTTCTTATTTATTTTATATTTATTTGTTCGTTTTATGTGATATCTGTATGGCATTTGAAATAGTTTTTATTCAAACTCTTGTACACCGCCCTAGAGTCTTTTAATGAAGGGCAGTTAAAAATATTTTGAATAAAAGTTGCATGGTATATTAAATACATTGTAGCCTTAATGCATCTAAACACTGAACTGTGCAAATTAGTTGGTTCAGCTTAGTTGAGACAGTTGGCAGATTCACCAGATAGGCTCAGTCTATCTTTTATATCCATATACCGATAAGATTTAATGATCTTATGCTACAACAGTATGCAGAAGTCTTGAATATCTTCCCCTGCTTTCTCTTTGCTCATATGAAGACATGTGGTCAATACAGCCTTCTGGTATTTAAGAATTTCCATTTAAGAACCTGGAGGAAATATTATTTCTACCCTCACCAATAACATAGATTATCTAGACCAGCGGTTCTCAACCTGTGGGTCCCCAGATGTTGTTGGACCACAACTCTCATCATCCCTGAGTTCTGGCCTTGCTAGCTAGGGGTGATGGGAGTTGCAGTTCAACAACATCTGGGGACCCACAGGTTGAGAAAGGCTGCTTTAGATCCTTTTGGCTCCAGCCAAACAGGCTTCAGGCCTGGTTTTGGCACTGAAATAGCCTTGCTTGCCCTGATTGATGACCTTTGTCAAAGAGGCGGGGGGGACTGTGACTCTGTTGGTTTTCCTTGATATCTCAGTGGCTATGATATATCATACACTATGGCATCCTTCTGCAAAAACTCAGTGGGATGGCAGTTGAAGGCACTGTATTACAGTTGTGAGTAGAACATCTGCAGGCTTATCACCAGCAAGTGGAATTAGAAGACTGTTGCTGAGCCCAGTGGGTTTTGAGTTGTGGGGTCCCAAAAGGTCCATTCTGTCTCCTATGATATTCAACATCCATATGAAACTGTTGGGAGCTGTCAACTGGGGATTTGGAGCATGGTGACATCAGCACCATCACACAGCTCTATCACTCCATTCCACCAGCATCAGGAAAGGCTGTGAAGATGTTAGATCAGTGTCTGGAAGCAATGAAGGGCTGGGTGTGGGCTAATAAAATGAGACCAAATCCTAATTAAATGGAGGTGCTTTAGGTAGGTAGTTGCCTTACTCTGTGATTAAGGTGCTGGACCTGTTTGAGAAGAGGTTGCACTACCTCTGAAGTAAAAGGTCTGTACTTTGGGAGTATTCCTAGATTCCAACTTGTCAATGGAGTCTCAGGTGGCTTCTGTAGCCAGCTGTGCTTATGCCCATCTTTGCTACTGCTATTTCTGGACAGGAATAGCCTGGCCTTAGCTGTCTTCCCGCTTAGCTGACCTCCTGCTTTGACTTCAGATGCCTTAAATATACTTTATTTTATATTAGAAATTGTATTGTTTTAACATTTTGATGTTTGATGTCCTGTACTCCTTTGGGAGAAAGGATGGGATGCAGATTTTACAAACAAATAAATAAAATGCATGTAGCTGTGCAATTCTTTTGTGGCCGCCAAAAAACTCTGAGGCCACCCCTATGCTGCAGCTATACCACAGCAATCTGAACCCTCTGCCTTTTCTGCCATATCTCTACCAACTCTATAGCCCATTCTCTCCATTTCATCTGTCACTGGAAGTTCTTCTGAATTGTTCTTCCATTTATTTTTAATACTGTGGCTGGTAATGAGTACCAGAAGTCAAAGCATATGCTCTGTATTCGGAGGAACTCCAAAACTGAAAACTCAAGAGAAGGCTAGGCAACTGCTGCCCAGGATGGCTCTTTCCAAGAAAAGGTACATTATCCAGAAAACAGAGCCACTAAGACTGCTTCTAAAGAAAGATCTGCAAATGTTTTCAGGGAAACAAGACACTCTTTGAAGTTCTGATCACCCTCTGACTTCTTAATTTATAAATGTAGATTCTCAGGCTGCATGCAACATTTTATTCCAGAATCAATGGAGACAGAGTACTTGTCTTTCCTACATAGTCCAAACACAGTCTAGATGTATTGCATATTTTATTGCTTCTTGAGAAACTGCTTTCATTCCAAAAATAAAAGCTCATTGCAGATTAATTCTTCATGACCCCCACAGTGTGTCCATATGAAAACAGATGTAGGCGGTCCCAGTAATGAGGTATGTGTGCATCCACACTTACCCTATTACATTGTGGGTGGGTGCAAACCAAAACACCATCACCACTTCCTTCTTCATTCACCTTGGAAGGAGGAAAAGGCATGGAGGACCTAATCAAGGGGAAGGTTTTCAGACATGTGTTGAATAACCATGTCCACCTTTGCAGACAGCAAACTCTAGAATCAATCTAATTGAAAGCATCATGTTGAGGATAGGCATGAACAATTCTGGATTGAGAAAAACTACGTTTTTGTGCTACAAATGAGTTAGTGTGCATGCAGACTGTGAATCATAGATCTGGGCGATCGGGTGGCAAATGTTGGAGCAGCAGTGTTTGGTGGCTAGGAATAGCAACTGCTGTCTGATAGAGACAGCTTGTCTGCTTTCTAAAGCCCATGATGCTATGGCTGCTGCCAGTTAGGATGGGGAAATGTGTGAAACCACAGCAGTTCCTCCTCACCTTAGCAGCACAGGGCCTGGCAAAACATAACGAAGTCTCCTGTCTACGCTTCTGCTGGAGTGTGGTGGAAGGAAATCTTCTCCTTTCCACAAGACTGCAAAGCATG
The DNA here is from genome assembly GCF_951804945.1 of Podarcis cretensis. NCBI lineage: Eukaryota > Metazoa > Chordata > Lepidosauria > Squamata > Lacertidae > Podarcis > Podarcis cretensis. The sequence goes on along the minus strand of NC_137185.1, from coordinate 31,573,688 downwards.
CAGACAAACTGGATATTTATTTGCAGATTTGGCCCAATGTTCAGAGGGGAACAAGCACATCCCTCACTACATAGAAGGCCACCTCCACTGGCCCCCACCTGTACACATGAATATGGATGGTCCAAATGATATCTACACAGATACAGTTCAATAAGCATAGGTCAAAATCACATGGTTGGTCCCCTGATTGAATTAGAAAGTCAACCATGTGATTTTTTGCCAAAGGCTGCCCTTACAGGTATGGGTAGAGCTCGAGTACCAGGTGAGCACCAGGGGAAAGTTTGCTGCTCTGTACGCATTGGGGCTAGATCAGGGGAGGTGGGCTGGCCTGGGCAGAGGGTGGCACAGATAGCACATGCTCCTTGTAGCACGCAAACCAACTCTTTATACTAAGCTCTTGCAAACCTGTAAACGTGGGACTCCCAGGCTGACGATAGCACCTAACAGCCTCTGAGAAAGAGTGCCAGCCACCATGCAATTGTTAGAAGCAAGACTAAAAGTTGTAATCAAATGAAGCTAATGAAGTTGTCTATTTCGGAATGTAAAAGATTATGCAGGAAACATGTAATAAAGCGAACCTCTCCATAACAGAATGCTCATTCGGCGTGTGTGTTCTGCTAGTGGCGTCCCCGAGCAGATGGTTCCGCTAGCTCACTGCCAGCGCTCTCTAAACAGCCGCCACATGCTGGATTGGGAAGGAGCTCCCGCGCATGTAACAGTGGCAGCTTCAACAAAATGCACAGACGGCTGCAATGCTGAGACAATTGGAGCCCATTACTATATAACAACATTATCAGCACAAAGGGTTTTCACTACAGCTTTTGGTGGGCCTATCGCTGGCTTCATCTGCTCAGCCTGAGGATAAAACTGAGAAGTTTGTGGAGGCCAGCTGCATTCTGGGTAGAGGGCAGCAGTGCTTCCACACCCCTGAATCTGCACTGCAGTGAAGAAGAATGAAAGGGCTGTAATTTGGTTCAAAAGCCCTCAGTACTGCCTTGGTAAAAACAGTAATGAAGCCAATGGATGCTAACAATGGCAGTGCTAGCCAACAGAGCATCTCCATGTTGCTTCTCAGCTGTTCCAGAGAAACCATGAAAGGAACTGCAAGGACTAGAACCAGGAATCCAACCACACTTCCTGCACTGCTGCCTCATGTGGCTGCTGGAACCACTGCTAAGGTTGATAGAAGGGTTGGGCCATTTGGGCCAAGCCACACCCAAGTTCCCTGCACTTGGTATCATATATGACAACAAGTGTGGAGCAGGTAAAAAAGCAGCTGGGTCAAAGTAGGTTTGCAGACATCACCAATCAGCTGGTGGGTGGTGCCTGCAATGGTCTGTGCACAGCTCTTTATGGGCACCAGCAATCAACTGATTTTTGGGCTTATAAAGTCCTCAACAGCCCCCATGATTAGCCCATTGCAGAGGCTTGCATAGCTCCATGTACAAAGGCCCCATGCCCTAATTATCAGCTTACTGTCAAACATGGCCCATAGAGGGGTGTGGGAAATAAAGCTCTGGCCCACTGGCTAGATCTAGTTCCTTAACTCTGCACTACAGGCTGCAGCATTCTCTAGGCCAGCCTTTCTCAACCATGGGTCCCCAGATGTTGTTGGACTACAACTCCCATCATCCTTAGTTGGCAGCACCAGTGGCTGGGGATGATGGGAGCTGTAGTCCAACATCATCTGGGGGACCCATAACTGAGAAATACTACTCTAGGTTGTAAAGGTTCCTGGGCTTTGGCATGGGTCTCCCTATCCAGTCTCGGTGTTGGCAAACTCTCACAGGCATCCTGTTCAGGCTGATTTGCAATGCAAATCTCTCTCTCTCTCTCTTTCCCCACAAATAATAAAACAATAAAAGTACATAAAGAGCACAGCAGATAAAATACACAACATTAAAATCTATTTAAAAGCGACAGGTAAAAATAACATCAGCAGGCAAAAACTTGCTGGAATAAAAATGTTTTTTGCCAGCTGGCAAAATGACAACCAGAGAATATGCCACCCATGCTTCAAGGAGTAAAGTCTTCCACAATATCAGTGTAGCTACTGAAAGGCCATGCCTCTTATCATCAGTGGTGCCTATACCATTGGTGAGACACAGTCAAGAACCCCAACTTCTGATCTCAGGGAGTGACTGGTACAATATTCTTACTGCTTTTCTGGAACATTTGAAGCAGCTCTAAGACAGGTTACTCCCTGACACACGCACCCAAATTCATTTTTGGAACCAGCCATGGCATCCTGTTTCCCCACCAACTCATCACACTCCATGCCTTACATTTGTAACGCAGGAACTGCAGCACTTGCATGTTGAATCTGCAATTTAGGACAGATGTTCCAAGTATGCAATGATTGAGCTGGCTCTGGTTACTAATCATTTCAGCTGTGAGCAAAAGCAGTGACAATTTATTTATTATTATTTATATATTAAATTTAGATACCACTGTTAACCTGAAGATCTCAGGGTCGTTCATAAGATTTAAAATACAGGATAAGAGAACAAGATAAATGGTTAAAAGAAAAACAAAGCAAAACAATAACCCTGGCTCCCAAGCAGTTCTGTGACACATTCCAGATTATTTTACCTGTACTGGATAACAGCAGGGTTGGCCTTAGCAGAGCAGTGAAACTTTACGGTGTTGTCTTCAAGGACAGGCTGAGGTTCAACTGACAGATTGACGAGAGGTGGATCTGTAAAGAGACAACAGCCAATCTATTAGCTATCACACCTTTGTGTGAGGAACTGTATCTTTCTGCAGTATTGCTTCCCCATTTTGTCCAGCTGCTGTGATGGATGATTGTGTACTAACTAACCAGCATACCTGTTTGACCTTAGAGTGCCAGAAGTCTTGTGTCCCCAAAGTGAAATCCCTTTTTGTGAGCGAATGATGGCTTTAAGAGCAGAGCAAGTCTGGGAGCAATTATTTCTTGTTCTGCAATTTCTTTTCTGAGTGACTTTGTGAAGGTCACTTTGCTGCTATGTGTGCCTGCCTCTTTATAGGCCTGCGAACACAAAAGATCTGTTGATCCAAACAGTTAACGCAGTGGACCAAAGATTGTAACACATTCTTGATACTGTGCAAGAGCTAATCTTTCACATACTGTATCTAGGATTGGGGGAGAATTTTGAGTTAGTTCACATTTAAAGGTGAACCTACTTATTCTGCATTTTCTGAAACCATACACATACCAAAAGACAGTCACCCTTTGAAATTTTTGCAATTTTTTGCAATTTTTGATTTGAAATTTGCAGTCTTCCAAATTTTGCAATGCAGTTCTCTAGTCAAGTAATGGGTGCACAAATGCACAGTAGATCAGGGTGTGTGCATAAAAATGTATATATTAGTGAAAACAACATACAAGAAAGCATTATGTTAGGGGAAGTTGTCTTGCAAAATGTGTAGAACTGCGTACAAAAATGGGCATATTAGGAGAGATTCACACTAAAACGTTGATGAATTTTCATGAGGACTGTAGTCTGTGGTATAGTGGTATAGTCCAGGTACAGTTTTACCACCTCTCTTGCACCACTAGGCAGTGGTGGCTGGTGCCCACTGAGACTGGTGGGGTGGGAAGCAGGGAGACCAACAGTAGGGGGAGCCAGAGCCAAATGACTAGTGGAGCCAACTGATTCTTGTTTCATTGCCTGTTAAGTTCTACAAAGGAAACACGGAGACTAAGGAGGAGGACGAAGAACCTCCTAGACTGGTTGTAAGTTATAAGGCTGGCAGGTGGGGTCTGGCTGAGGGCAGACTGAGGGTGATGGGGCAGGGCCCAACTAGCCCAGTGTCCTCTTTTCCATTAAGGCCATACACATGGGAAGCCCACAAGCAGGACATGAATGCAACAGTGCTCTCCCACTCATGATCTCCAGCAACTGGTACTCAAGAGCACGCTGCCTCTGATCTTGGTGGTATTAACAGCCATCATGATAATATTACACTGATAATATTACACACGCTGACAGTCACATTTAGTCATTTGCTATGGAGTATTCCTTGTGTCAGAAAGCAATAACTGAATTGTCAGCAGATGGGCATTGTTTAAAGGTAAGATGCCTTCAACAGCTTCCAAGGGGTTTCCTTAATTTGTGAATCAGTTAACAATTGTTTCAGTGTATGTATCGCCCTTCAGCCATTCTGGCCAGTTGTTGCAGGGGGAACACACTAGGCTGCTGATGAAAAGGGAGTTAATTCCTGTGTGGCAAATTAAGTTGTCACACAGAAAATTTGAAACAGGAGGCTCTTGTCATCTCGCAGATCTGTTCCCTCTCTGCTGTCTGAGCCAGATTGGCTCAATTTCCCAATTGTGTTCTGGCTGACACAATTGCTGGAGGCGGATGATCCATTATGCTCCACTTGGCACCTCATACCAACTGAGATATAATCCATGTGCCCTGCTGGTGGGCAGGTCAGGAAGAATCTCTCCCTCTCTCTCTCTCTCCCTCTCTCTCTCTCTCTCTCTCACACACACACACACCCCACACAAAACCCAACATGTTTTCCATTCCAACATAGGAGCATAAGGATTGAAGACTGGTGTCACTCTGAAGATGACAACACCAACACGACTAAGCTGGGATCAGAGGAGGCCACTCCTGAGATTTGACCCTGGCAATATTTCTCATATATCTGGAGTTCCTTTCCTCTTTATTGTATGGACTCAGATATTAGTTTTTAGAATGTTAAATCTGTGGGCTATTAATAATCTTGAACTTGAGGCCGTTGCATCAAGGCAAGGAAAATAACCTCAATGTAAGCGTATAAGAAGAGCATTGCCAATGGCCCATCAAGTCCAGCATCGTGCTTTCAGAGTGGTCAACTAGATAGCTATGGGAAGCCTGCAGTCAGGATGAGTGCAAGAAAAAGCTGTGGAACATGCAAGTGGCCAGGTTGAATCTAAAGCAGAGCTCTCCAAACTTTTCATGTTGGTGACACACTTTTTAGACATGCATCATTTCACAACAGAGTAATTCAGTTTCACTAGCAAACTGGAAGTTAAACTAACCCATTTCCAGCCCAGGGAGGAGTGAGGGAACATTTGTATGACACTGCAGCCAACGCACTATTTTGTCACAACACACAGTTTGGAAAGCTCTGATCTAGAGGATTGAGAAGGGTATTGGAGGAGAAGGTTGGACCACTGAGGATCAATGAAACCCACGGTATAAGGGGTGGGAAACCTGTAGCCCTCCAGATATTGTTGGACAGCAATGGCTAGTGATGTTAATAGAATCACAGAATCATAGAATTGTAGAGTTGGAAATGACCACAAGAATCATCTAGTCCAACCCTCTGCAATGCAGGGCACAGACCCACAACCCTGAGATTAAGAGTCTCATGCTCTACCGACTGAGCTATCAGGAGGACAAAACTTAGTGCAGGAACAACTGTAATTTGGAGTGACACAGGTTCTTCACCCCTACAGTACGGACGGGAAAACATCAGACTATAGGCACTTTATTGAGTTCTCCAATCCAGGGACTTAATATTCTCAGCCTATCAGTGGTTATGATAGTATCTTTTGGGGTGCGTGTCTCCTACTGGGAATGAAGAAGGTTCAGTGCCATGGTTCACCAGGTTCTGAGGTCCTTTCCCCAATTCTGCATATTTATTCACTCTGATAACCCTGTCATAATCTGCACTGGTGGAATGAACCCTACTGACATAAAGAAAAATGCCAGTATGTGCTGTGATTGCAGGATGCTGGGGTGAAAAGTAGGCAGTTCAAGGTGGCTTCATCAAGGTGATTGTTTATGGGCAGATTTCAGGTGAACATATATCCCTTGTACCAGATTTGTAGGAAGCCCAGGTGGTACCCGGTGCAAAAATTTTTTTGTCACCCCCTTCCTACGCCTCTACACCCCCACCTCTGTGACTCCTAAGTACCCCGAGCCGTTGGGGGAAGGGGTGTGAGCTATGCCACTTTGCTGGGGCTCTGGCAAAGCTGCACAGGTCGTCCTCTCGGGAGTCACAGCTCCTGTCCGTCCTCCTCCCTCCCTCCCCGGCTCGCTGTAAAGCGGCAATGCGGGAGCCGCTTAAGGTGAGCCAGGGAGGAGGGATCCCACTGCTGTCTGTATGGTGCTCCAATGGCGCCAGTGGCAAACCACTATGTACAGTGCATGTGTGGCATTGCTATGCACAGCGCATGTGTGCAACACAGTGCATACTTTGTACATGGCGGTTTGCCACTGGCGCAGCCCGAGAGCCGTATGGATGGTGGTGGGATCCTCTGCTCATGGCTGCAGTGATGGTGGAAGGAATCCTCCGCTTGTGGCTGTAGCGGCGCCAGAGGCATCCCACCACCATCCGTATGGTGCTCGGGCAGCGCCGGCTGCAAACTGCTATGTACAGCGCATGTGCGGCATCACTACATACAGTGCATGTGTGTGACACCGTGCATGCGTTGTATGTAGCTGTTTGCCGCTGGTTGTGCTGGTCCAGGGGGGAGGTTACCGTGGGGCGAGGTCCAGGACCTGAGTTGAGGGTTGGCAGACAGTCCTCCACGGGCAAAGCGGGGTTCACAGCGAGAAGCCAGGCAAGGACAGGAACTCTGGGGGAAACAGGACTGGATGCTGGCTGAAACAGCTCTTCAACGACGTTGCTCCCACAACCTGGGACCGGGCTGACTGGCCTTTATCTTCTCTGAGGCCAGGTTACCATGGGGCGAGGTCCAGGACCTGAGTCGAGGGTCGGCAGACAGTCCTCCACGGGCGAAGCGGGGTCCAGGGCGAGGAGCAGGGCAAGGACAGGAACTCTCGAGGAACAGGACAGGGTGCTGGCCGAAACAACTCTTCAACGACGTTGCTCCCGCAACCTGGGACCGGGCTGACTGGCCTTTATCTTCTCTGAGGCCAGGGGCGGTCCCGGCCTCCAGGAGACTCGCCTCTCCTGGCCATAAGGCGAGCACTCCTCCTGGGAGCAACCAGTTCCCTTCGCCTCTCTGCCCTGAGCCTCTGCAGTTCAGGAGAGGCTGAAGGGTTACTGGACCCAGGGGGAGACTCACCTGTAGGCACTGAGTCCTCAACCACCTCAGGAGCCAGAGTGGATTCACCTGGTGCCTGCTCCTGAGGATCCAGCACAGGTGCAGGCGCTTCAGAATCAAGGCCCTGCCCCAGCTCAGCCGGCCCTGGAGGTGGGGACTCCTGTGCAGGCTGGGATTCCTCCAGTTCAGCCTCTGAATCGCATTCCCAGGCCATCACACTGGTGCTGCTTGAATGCAGTATGGACCATCACGGGATCCTCTGCACGCAGCTGCAGCTGCGAACAGAGGATCCTCCACATGTGGGTACGGCAGTGTGATGGCTGCTCGTGCTGCCATGCCTGGGGCGGCAGGACAAGCACCCCACAGGGTGCCTTCCTGTCACCCTCCCAGACGTGGAACCCGGGGCGCACCACCACCCCGCCCCCACCTTGCAACACCACTGCCTTGTACCTTATGATCATTCAATAACTTGTCTCTCAGTGTGAACTGCCTCTTTTGAAAAGTATTTTAGTATTTTAGGTGATGTGTAAGGAATCTTGAGGACTTTGCTTGTTCTGCATTTTAATGCAAACTGAATCAATTCACACACACTCAAATCGCTGCACAGAATGGAGGATTCCATTGGGTGTTTTGCACAATTTTGTGATGCAAGTGTCTGTTCAATAATAAGCAAGCTGCATTAAATACATGCAAATAGAGTATGGCTAAAATACATATACTTTTCTTGAATATGCAAATCATGCATTTTAAGTATATTTAAATGTAATTTTTATCCATTTTTTTAAAAAAGCTGCTCAATACAGGAATGGAAGGGAATGGAATGAAATGAATGTGTGAAACAGAGCAGAATGGAAAAATACATACATGTTTATTTATTTACCACTTAATGCCAAAATAGATTTCTAAGTGGTTTACAAAGTGTAAAAAACAAAGTATATAGCGTACCACACACTTCATATTTTGCTATATGCCATGATATTATTTCTTATATGAATAATGAGGGACACAGTGCCACCAGTATATGGCTAAGAATGTATAGGATCTTTATATTCAATGTTGATGGAACTCACAGATGGAATGTGTGTGTGTGTGTGTGTTTTACATGGAATATTTGTACAAGCTAATGCTTTATTATCCCTTTGGAGGTGCACTGTATGTTTGTAATTTTGTCCTTCCCAGCTGTGGCGCTTTACGCTTTACATTTTTTATTCTCTTTCTTTTTGTTATTTTTAATTAAACAAACAAACAAATCAATAAAACATTTTAAAACAAGCTACATTATACATATGAAAGTTCTGCCTCTAGCATTTGATATGTGATACCTGCCTCACACATGCAAGTAATCTCTTGAAACTGATGGCATAATGAATATGCAGATGGAGAAATTGGCCCTCCTATTAACTACTGAAATCCTTAATTCCAGGTGTGTGGTGCAATTGTATGCATGCTTACCCAGAAGTCCTATTCTGTTCAATGGTGGTTTCTCCCAGAGAAGTGTGCATAGGTTTGTAGCCTGAGACTGCCTTACCCTAGCTTCAATTTCTGCAAACTAAGAATGCCAATTAACTTCCTCTGATTCCTCTAGGTCAGGCTTCTTCAATCACAGTCCTCCAGATGTTTTGAGACTACAATTCCCATCATCCCTGACCATTGGTCCTGCTAGCTAGGGATTATGGGAGTTGTAGGCCATTTTTTCTCCAATTGATATGTGATACCTGACTCACACATGCAAGTAATCTCTTGAAACTGATGGCATAATGAATATGCAGATGGAGAAATTGGCCCTCCTATTAACTACTGAAATCCTTAATTCCAGGTGTGTGGTGCAATTGTATGCATGCTTACCCAGAAGTCCTATTCTGTTCAATGGTGGTTTCTCCCAGAGAAGTGTGCATAGGTTTGTAGCCTGAGACTGCCTTACCCTAGCTTCAATTTCTGCAAACTAAGAATGCCAATTAACTTCCTCTGATTCCTCTAGGTCAGGCTTCTTCAATCACAGTCCTCCAGATGTTTTGAGACTACAATTCCCATCATCCCTGACCATTGGTCCTGCTAGCTAGGGATTATGGGAGTTGTAGGCCAAAAGCATCTGGAGAGCCGAGGTTGAGGAAGCCTGCTCTAGGTTTATCAAACCCATGCCCTCTAGATGTTTTGGACTATGACTTCCTTCATGGAAATGCTGGTTGGGGCTGCTGGGAGGAGAAAAAGAGTCCAACAACATCTGAATGGCATCAGCATGAGGAAATGCCTAAAGCACCCTGCATTTTAATGTGCATGTAACATTACACATGAAAATAGAGAGTGGCTATGAATCCTATTCAATGAAAAAAAAAATCACTGCTTCAAACTGCTCCCACTTAACACTGCAGTGCACAATGGTTTTGGGGGAGCACCTGCTAATTTGAAAAAAAAGGCATTTATTCTCACTCATCAGCCTCAAAACCCCTGCCAAGCTCTTATTGGTGTCATATTCCTTTCAGCTTTTAAGGCTCCAGCTTGCCTTTTTTCATTAAAAAGAAAACAAAACAAAACAAAAACAAAAACAAAAACAAAAACAAAAACAAAAACAAAAACAAAAACAAAAACAAAAACAAAAACAAAAACAAAAACAAAAACAAAAACAAAAACAAAACCCTAACGTAATATAATGGCAAACATCTAAGTTACAAGGGGTACAAAGAAAGGGAAGACAAAGTTAAAAGGGTAAGAAAGGAAAATAAGAAAGAAGAAAACCCACACCCTCTAATTCGTATGGATGGTTTGGCTTTCAGACAATGGAGCACTGCACAACATAGAACACTATGAGATCATTCCCATAAACCTGAGCCAGAATGGCCAGTGGTCAATGGTTATGAGACTGGAATCAAAACATATTGAGGGAACCTAGGTTTGGAAGGCAGGCATAGGCTATGAGGCTGAGTCCCTGAGCTGAGATGGAGAAGTCCCCCAGCTCCCAACCCCCCTAGATGGTCCAGTAGGATACCATGGTCAATGGTATCAAAAGCCACTGAAAGATCAAGCAAAACTAGGAAACAGCTTTCACCTCTGTCCCTAGCCCACCGGAGATCATCCACAAGCATGACCATGGCGGTTTCAGTCCCATGATGAGGCCTGAACCCTGACTGGAAGAAATCCAAATGGTCTGCTTCCTCCATGCATGCCTGGAGTTGTTCAGTGACCACCCGTTCAATTATCTTGGCCAAGAATGGAAGATTTGAGGCAGGGCGATAACTGGCTATGATGGCCAGGTCCAAAGATGGTTTTTAAAGAAGCGGTTTAATAACCACTTCTTTAAGTGGGTCTGGGGAGATTCCCTCACAGAGGGAAGCATTCATCACCTCATAAAGCCTATCCCTGCCTGGCTTGCTTTTATGAGCCAGGATGGGCAAGGATCAAGGAGACAGGTGGTCGGTTTCACTCGTCCAAGCAGCCTGCCCACATATGAGCCAACTTTCACTGAGGGGAACCTGTTTTTATTGCTGGGGCTCAGCCCAAGTGCATGTGAAGTGAGAAGGAAGGTGGGAGCACCTGCACTGTTATCTCCTTCACCAATGAGTGATCACAATCAGCCTCTGCACCTGTCACTCTCCAGCTGCTTTGGACTACAATCCCCATCAGTCCCAGCCAGCATGGCATTAGGTTGGGGAAGAACCGCGATATAAGTTTTGTATCAGGGAGTACAAGTCCCAGGCAGTTTTGAGCCCCAGTACCTCTCCTTTTTAGAAATTCTGCACTAATTATGGTGCAGACTAATTTGCTAGGCTTTGCTAATGACTGCTCTTCTGTTTGCAAGAATGTCTGTAATGGTTGTTTAGCAGAGAACAAGCACCCAATTCAACACTTCTACTGGCCAGATGGAAAAAGAACCTTTTCTGAATGGTCACCCGTCCATCTGCTTCTTATGAATATTAATCAGATGATTGGCAGAGCCTTCGGTGCAGAATGGAGTCAGTCCCTAAAGTTAGTGTGGCTCCTTGGAACATGGCTGTAGAGGGAGAACGAGAGAGAGATGGTGGTGGGAGGAGTCTGACCGCTTAGACTTTTGGAGCCCTTCACTCAAAAGATTGCAGATTATTCATGATCCACCTGTTCTTCTGTCGACAAATTATCAGCTCTTAACCAGAGCAGAAGGGAGAAGGAGCCAGTAACTTCTGCTCATTTCTCCAGCAACTGGCCTTATGGTTACACCAGATCATTTGTGTATTGCTGAAATCAAAGCTGCCATAAGGGCAAGAAGGACTTTTGCAAAGCCTTGCTGAACAGAAGTGACAGTCAAGCTTCACAGCCCCATTTTGTCCTCACAATATCACCTCCGTTCAGTGTCTCCATTTTGTATGGAAATGTTCACTGGCAAGAGCAAACAAAGGAGAGCAGAGTACATTTGCAGGTTCCATTGACACCCTCTACTGATTTGAAAAAGAAAATGTCCCAGCAATATGTTCAGTAGTTTGGGAACTCTATGAAGTGCCAAGCCGAATCTTCTCTGCTTCCTAATGCAAGACAACACTGTACCACTTACCACTTATCAATTAGCAACTGAGTTATTGTGGCCAACCAGTTACTGTAGTTCCAAGTCCAACCACATACAGAAACCACCATCTAGTAAAAAACAATAATAATAATGCAGAGAACCATTCAAATTTATTGATTTTTTGCTTATGCATATGGAAATCTTCCTTTTAGTTGCCACCCTAGTCTTTGCAACCTTCTGCCTTTGTAATAACGTAAAAGGTATTGGATAATTGAAACCAATACAGTGGTACCTCGGGTTAAGTACTTAATTCGTTCCGGAGGTCCGTTCTTAACCTGTAACTGTTCTTAACCTGAAGACCACTTTAGCTAATGGGGTTTCCCGCTGCCACTGCGCTGCTGGAGCATGTTTTCTGTTCTCATCCTGAAGCAAAGTTCTTAACCCGAGGTACTATTTCGGGGCTAGCGGAGTCTGTAACCTGAAGCGTATGTAACATGAAGCATATGTAACCCGAGGTACCACTGTATTACTGGGAGATAAAGTCTGACTGATTCTTGAAGCTCAGGTTTTCAGTACCTTGATGGACTTGAGGAATGCCTGTTGGTCTTGCCTTCTTTTGGATTCACTTTGATAATGAAGACCCTCAGTCTCTCTTCTTCTGATGTTTGTTCAGGCAGATCATAAGTCTAATTTCTTCTTTCTTGCTTTCCAGCACCCACTACTTCCCTTTTATCTCTCTCACTCGTTGTTGCTCTTGAATCACTGCCATGTCAGCTCTCCTTGTATCGCTCTCTCTTTCCCCTCCTTCTTGAGACAAGCCAATCAGCCCCAGCCAGCATGGCCAACGATCAGGGATAATGGGAGTTGGAGCCCCAAAAGAGCTGAAGGGCCACAGATTCTCCACATCTCTGTAAGATGACTTTTGCAACCTCATTTTTGTCTGGTTACCATAAGAAGCTGCTTCAACTGAGTCAGACCCATAAACAAAAATATAACTCTGAGCAGATAACAGCAAATAAATCTCTATTTCCGTCTTTATCCACTTTTTTAGACCAAAAACACTCAAAGTTTATTCCTTGAGGGGCGCCTTGGCCTGTTGATATGTCTGCTTTGGATCTCCTGCTTGTTTGCTTTCAAGTTCTTGTCTGCTGCAAAGGATTCTAGGAAATATTCTATGGCACACACTCAACTCACAGGAGACACTGCATGCTGGGCTTCCCTGTTGCCATCTGTGAACTAAGAGCATTCCCTAGAAATAGTCCAACACTCCCTGCGCCTACATGTGAATCACAAGAGGCCCCATCTGTATTGGCATGCTGCTGGCTTTTGAAAATGCATGTGTTTACACAGACATACCCTTGATCTCTTAACCCAAGTGTCCTGTTTTAATTGCTTTGTTGTTTTCATGATTTTGTTTTATTGCTTATGGTTTTTTAAAATGGGTGCTTTTTAATTATGGATGCTTATATTTCAATGTTTGGGTAACTGGTTGTTATACTTTGCAAACCTCTTAGAAGCCTGTCAGTCAGTCTTTCATAGAAGCTCATGCACAATGATTGATATCCTCTTTAAAGAACCACAAGGGTCTCTAGAGCTCAGTGTGGAAACCCATGTTTTTACATGGAGGAAGGAAGCTTCAGCTGGCAATGGCGGCAGTAGCGAAGCTCCAAAAGGAAGCTAGATAGGAGGGAGAGAATAAATAACTGGATGGTTGCAGGCAGTGTGGCTTGTGATAGGCCATCCTTTGTTGGCTACAACTTCATCAAAGCGGCTGGTACTTTACCAAGATTCCTTCTTTGTTGGGAGTGCAGCCACCTGCCTTTTGGCTGGGAAATTATGATGAGAAATTATAGGTATTTTCAATTTAGCCTAATCTCATTTTAAAATGCGCAATCCAAACAACAATAAAGGCAGACACAGGTTGGAATATAAATGAGCTGTGCTCCCATAACATCCCTGAGATATATAGCACACTCCTAATTCATTTGCAGGCATCCTGACACTTCCCCATTGTTAGACAACAACAGCTAATCACCTTCCTTTGTTAAATATGAATCACATTTCTCTTTAGTAGCTTCCCCATTGTTTGATAGTTTAGTAGCTGTGGTTAGGATGTACAGGCGAATCCTCTTTGTATACTGAATGAGAGCAAGCACCCTCTTACTCTGAAAGTTGTTTATTTTTTTTTAAAAAAGTAAATTAACAATAAGAATGAATGAAAGCCTTTGAACTTTCCTTTGCAAATAGAATCATGATTTCTAATGATCTGGTAATGGCATGCCAAAGATTCCCCACCAGAAATAAAGTAACATTTACATAAGTGATCGTTCAACATAATGTAATTCCACTCGGTTGCAACTGATAATTCATGCCTGGCTTTTTGTAATTCATTTGAATTACCAAGTCTCCTTGGCTCATTTTCTTAGCTTGTGAAGAATGCACAACCTGAATGGCCGAATGTTATAAGCCACGAACAATTGTCTTCCAAAGTCCTAGTACTGAGAAACACTTTTTTTCCTTGGAAACTATGATTCATTCCTCCAACTGTTTTAAGAAGGTGAAAAAGCTATTTACCCTTACAGTGCAATCCCATATATGTAAACGCAGAATTAAGTACCATTGTATCCAATAGGACTTACTCCCAGGTAAGTGTGTCTAAGATTGTAGCCTTAGTGGTTCTGCGTGAGTCACGGTTCTGAACATGTCTCTTGATTGGGGGAAGACAGCCTTCTGTAAGAATGGGTGACTCCTGTGACTTTGTGCAAAGAGTGATTGGATTATCTAAGCACCTTCAGATTCAGATATGCAGAAAAAAATTGCACCCAACTTCAGGGCTGATTGGAAGAATGCAAGGCTACATTCATGAATCATGCAGAGATCCAGTAGACAACCTCCTCTTTTGATGTATGTATGTTATAGACTTAAAAATAAAATAAAACCCTGCCCTTCTAATGCATATGCATTACTCAAGGGAGATTACAGTGAGTAAAATAACAACTGGTGGAATTCAACTGTGCCCTAAAGTGATCTGTAAGTGCAAGTATTTCTGCTGACCTGACAAAATGCCTTTCTTTCTCCTCCCCCATGCCCTGTTCTGTGGGTTCTCCAAACCCTCTAGCGCAGATTTGGGAAGGAGGTGAGAGTCACGTGGGGGGAAGAGTAAAGTGCCATTGGGTTAGCAGGACTCATTGTGCTAGCTTCTGCTTCTGCAACCACTTATTTGAATCTGGCGCAGACTCATTAAAAAGCAGTGCTACCAGTACAAAGTATAACTGAGTCAGGCGCAGTGGCTAAAATGCAATTTTGAAATAAAATCATAATCTGTGTGTCATGGCCAAAGTCTGTTGAAATAATGTCTTCATTAGTTGGCAGAAGACAACCCAAGAGGAGGCAAGTTGTTCTACAGTATAGCCACTGAGAAGGCACTGTCTCTTGTCACCACCAACCATGCATGGAAACTTTAGGTGGGACACAGGGACAGGCCTTTTCCCTCTGAACTGGGTGGAAGTTGGTATGCAAGGAGGTGGTCCCTATAATTTCCTGGACCCAAGTCATTTAGGGCTTTAAAGGTCATCCACACATTGGACTTTGCCTGCAAATGAAGTGGCAATCAGCCCACCCTCACGAACATCCTTGCTCTTGCATTCTAGACCAGGGTTTTCCAAGCTTGGAGCTGTTTTTGGACTACAACTCCCAGCATCCCTAGCTAGCAGGAACAGTGGTCAGGGATGATGGGAATTGTGGTCCAAAAGCTGCTGGAGACCCAAGTTTGGGAAACCCTGTTCTAGACCATCTGAAGTTTCAAAGATAACCCCACATAGAGCACATTTCCGCGAGCGGTGGCTGAACAACTCCAGGCACGCCTGGAAGAAGCGGACCATTTGGATCCCTTCCAGTCGGGATTCAGGCCTCATCATGGGACTGAAACTGCCTTGGTCGCACTGGTTGATGATCTTCGGCGGGCTAGGGACAAAGGTGAGAGCTGTTTCCTAGTTCTGCTGGATCTCTCAGCGGCGTTTGATACCATCGACCATAACATCCTTCTGGACCGTCTTGAGGGGCTGGGAGCTAGGGGCACTGTCATACAGTGGTTCCGCTCCTTCCTCCTGGGCCGTGTTCAGAAAGTGGTGGTGGGGGATGAGTGTTCAGACCCCTGGGCTCTCACTTGTGGGGTGCCTCAGGGTTCTGTCCTCTCCCCCATGCTTTTCAACATTTACATGCAGCCGCTGGGAGAGATCATCAGGGGGTTTGGGCTGGGTGTTCATCAGTATGCGGATGATACCCAGCTCTACCTCTCCTTTAAATCAGAACCAGTGAAGGCGGTGGAGGTCCTGTGTGAGTGTCTGGAGGCGGTTGGAGGATGGATGGCGGCTAACAGATTGAGGTTGAATCCTGACAAGACAGAAGTGCAGTTTTTGGGGGACAGGAGGCGGGCAGGTGTGGAGAATTCCCTGGTCCTGAATGGGGTAACTGTGCCCCTGAAGGACCAGGTGCGCAGCCTGGGAGTCATTTTGGACTCACAGCTGTCCATGGAGGCACAGATCAAATCTGTGTCCAGGGCAGCTGTTTACCAGCTCCATCTGGTACGTAGGCTGAGACCCTATCTGCCTGTGGACTGTCTCGCCAGAGTGGTGCATGCTCTGGTTATCTCCCGCTTGGACTACTGCAATGCACTCTACGTGGGGCTACCTTTGAAGGTGACTCGGAAACTACAACTAATCCAGAATGCGGCAGCTAGACTGGTGACTGGGAGCGGCCGCCGAGACCATGTAACACCGGTCTTGAAAGACCTACATTGGCTCCCAGTACGTTTCCGAGCACAATTCAAAGTGTTGGTGCTGACCTTTAAAGCCCTAAACGGCCTCGGTCCCGTATACCTGAAGGAGCGTCTCCACCCCCATCATTCTGCCCGGACGCTGAGGTCTAGCGCCGAGGGCCTTCTGGCGGTTCCCTCACTGCGAGAAGTAAAGCTACAGGGAACCAGGCAGAGGGCCTTCTCGGTAGTGGCGCCCGCCCTGTGGAACGCCCTTCCAGCAGATGTCAAAGCGATTAACAACTACCTGACATTCAGAAGACATCTTAAGGCAGCCCTGTTCAGGGAAGTTTTTAACGTGTGATATTTTATTGTATTTTTGCTTTCTATGGAAGCCGCCCAGAGTGGCTGGGGAGGCCCAGCCAGATGGGCGGGGTATAAATAATAAATTATTATTATTATTATTATTATAATCCAGTCTTAATGTGACTGGCGGAGCAATCAAAACTACAGGATGCCAGCATAATTTATGCCATGGGGAAATTATTCAGGTGTAATTTGCCCCTATTCCAGAGTCTGTTCAGGAGCTGGCTGAGATAGCCTGAACCTGGCAGAGGGTCACATGACAGAATTGAATGGAGATTGGAATGTGGGCAAGTCTCCCCTACTACCTCATCATGCCCCAACCACACTCACCACTCCCCTTTGGGGGACTTACCCCAGTGTTAGTTCAGCTGGCTTTGGCTGAGCTGGCTAAGTCCCAGCTGAGCAGGGATGAAAGCCTTCAGTTTAGCCCAATATCCCTGTATTCCAAGCTTCCTCATACTAGCAGATCTTGGATTGGACTGCACTGTAATAATAATAATAATAAATAATAATAAATTTTATTTATATCCCGCCCTCCCCAGCTGATGCTGGGCTCAGGGCGGCTAACAACAATAAAACAGTACAAAAGTACAGCATAAACAACACTCTAAAATCATTCATTATAAAATTAATTAATTCAAGCCACTGGCAGCCATTGGGCCAGAGCTCTGTGAAGATTGCCGAGGGAGGGAGTCAGGCTGTGCCCTGGCCAAAGGCCTGGTGGAACAACTCTGTCTTGCAGGCCCTGCGGAAAGATGTCAAGTCCCACAGGACCCTGGTCTCTTGTGACAGAGTGTTCCACCAGATCGGAGCCACAGCCGAAAAAGCCCTGGCTCTAGTTGAGGCCAGCCTAACTTCTCTGTGGCCTGGGACCTTCAAGATGTTTTTATTTGAAGACCGTAAGATTCTCTGTGGGGCATACCAGGAGAGGCGGTCCCGTAGGTACGAGGGTCCTAGGCCGTATAGGGCTTTAAAGGTTTAAACCAGCACTTTAAACCTGATCCTGTACTCCACCGGGAGCCAGTGCAGCTGGTATAGCACCGGGTGAATGTGATCTCGCAGCAAAGACCCCGTAAGGAGTCTCGCTGCAGCATTCTGCAACCGCTGGAGTTTCTGGTTCAGTCTCAAGGGCAGCTCCACGTAGAGCGAGTTACAATAATCCAGTCTGGAGGTGACCGTTGCGTGGATCACAGTGGCTAGGTCAGGGCGAGAGCCAACTGCTTAGCTTGGCGGAGATGGAAAAATGCCGCCTTTGTTATAGCTGCAATCTGCGCCTCCATGGAAAGAGAGGTGTCGAAGATTACACCCAAACTCTTAACGGATGGTGCTAGCACTAATTGCACCCCCGCAAGAGATGGGAGTTGCCCCCCCAATCCCATATCGTCCCGTCCCAGCCACAGGACCTCTGTCTTCGAAGGATTTAGCTTCAACCGGCTCCCACATAACCATCCAGCCACAGCTTCCAAACATCTGGTCAGTGTGTCTGGGGCCGAGTCAGGATGGCCATCCATCAACAGATAGAGTTGGGTGTCATCGGCATACTGATGGCAACCCAGCCCAAAACTCCATACAAGCTGGGCGAGGGGGCGCATAAAGATGTTGAAAAGCATCGGGGAGAGTATCGCACCCTGAGGTACTCCACACACCAAGGAGTGGCGCGATGACAATTCCCCCCAAGCGCCACCCTCTGTCCCCGACCAGAGAGAAACGAGCGCAGCCATTGAAGGACTGTGCCCTGGATCCCCACGTCGGCAAGGCGGTGGTCCAGAAGTTCGTGATCGACCATGTCGAAAGCTGCTGATAGATCTAAAAGAATCAGCAGCCCCGACCCGCCTTGATCCAGCTGTCTACGAAGATCATCTGTTAGGGCAACCAGAGCCGTCTCGGTCCCATGACCAGTGCGGAAGCCGGACTGGAATGGATCCAGAGCCAATGTTTCATCCAGAAACCCACCAAGCTGTTCAGCAACCGCTCTCTCAATCACCTTACCCAGGAACGGAAGATTCAAAACTGGGTGGTAATTGGATAGATCTAAAGAATCTAATGATGTTTTCTTTAAGAGCGGGCGCACCACTGCCTCCTTCATTTCCCCTGGGAATGTCCCCGTGCCAAGGGACAAATTGATGATATCCCCCAGGAGGGCCCGCACCTCGTCTGGACACGCTCTAATCAGCCAAGACGGGCACGGGTCGAGAGGACAGGTGGTGGGCTTTCCAGCTCGGAGGAGTCTGTCCACATCGGCTGGGGATATCCAGTCGAAGTGGTCCAATACTGGACCCGAGGACAGTCGAGGGGCCTCCAGTTCCTTTATTGTATCCAAATTGGCAGGGAGGTCATGGCGGAGCAACAAGACCTTCTCCGCAAAAAAGCTCGCAAATGCCTCACAGCTGTGTGTCAAATTGTTACTTAAATTTGGCTGTCCCTCAAGGGACGTTAAAGACCTGATTATACTAAATAATTGCGCTGGGCGAGAGCTAGCGGATGCAATGGAGGCCGAGAAGTAGGACTTCTTAGCGGCCTTCACTGCCATCTTGTAGGTTTTCATAAAAGCCCTATAAGATGTTCTTGGGGCTCCGTCACGGGCACCCCGCCATACTCCCTCTAGCTGTCTGAGGTCCCGCTTCATTTTCCGGAGCTCCTCGGTAAACCAGGGAGCCCGGTTTCTGCGGGGTCGCAGAGGGCGCTTAGGTGCGATCTCATCGATGGCTGCCAGGAGCTGGGCATTCCAGCCCTCAACAAGCTCAGTCAATGAGTCACCAGGGGGAGCAAGGTCCCGCAAGGCTTGGCGGAATCTATCAGGGTCCATCAGCCTCTGCGGACGAGCCCAAATCAGCTCGCCACCTAAGCAGGGTGGGGGTGGAAAGTCAATCCTGGCTTTCAGAGCGTAGTGATCAGACCATGGCACCTTCATCGAAGGAGACATGATCACATCTATACCTGCACCAAGGATCAAATCCAGCGTGTGGCCTGCTTGATGTGTGGGGCCCGAAACAAACTGGGAGAGCCCTAGTGCCGCCATGGAAGACACCAGGTCCTGAGCCTGTGAGGAGGGAGTGGCATCAGCATGGATGTTGAAGTCCCCCAATACCAATAGGTTAGGGAACTCCAAGGCCCAGCCAGCCACCGCCTCCAATAGGCCTGACAGGGTGGCTGCTGGTGTGCTAGGTGGCCGGTACACCAGCCAGACAGCCAAGCTCTCCTCGGAGCCCCACACTAGGCCAACACATTCAATGCCGGGGATCGATGGCGATGGTAGAGTCCTGAAAGGACAATCTTCCCGGATTAATAATGCCACCCCTCCCCCCCGGCCCACAGTCCGGGACTGGTGGAGGACGGAGAAACCCGGGGGCGCCATCTCTCGTAAGGTAACTGTTGCCCCTTCGCACACCCAGGTCTCCGTCACACAAGCCAGGTCGACCCCCTGCGAGATAAAGAAATCTCGCAGGGTGGCGGTTTTATTGCCTATAGACCTGGCATTGCACAACACCAGTGACAGAAGTAATCCTTGCTCACCCTACCCTTGTCCCTCGGGATGAGGCGCAGATTGGAACGAGCATATCCATATCTCGATCCCCTTCGCCCATAACATCTGCCCCCACCGCCATACCTCCCTCGCCCCTCCACGGTAGCAATCCCAAGCCTCATAGTAGCCTCCATTGATGGCAATTAATGTTATTCTTTCGCAGCCTAACACAATAAAACCTTCAAACAATAAAAACAAAAAACAAAAACAATCCAGAACACAATAAAACAATACAAATAAAAACTGCAAAAATTACAAATTCATCAAAATCTAACAAATCCCAAGCCCACCCAACATCCATCCCACCCCCATATATAAAAAATCTAAAGGGAAAGGAATTTTTTCTAAAACATGTTAAAAAGAACTCTGCACCCCTCTGGGTCCTCCTGGGCAGTAGCAGCATCAGTGGCAACAACCGTGATCCTATTAGGCGATATGAATGGGGTCGTCTCTACAAATATGGACAAAGCACAAAGACAGGTGATCTCCAAGGACGGGAGACTACCTAAGACTTTCTTTGAAATGACTGACAACTTGGACCTGATCGACATTTGGAGAACAAGAAACCCCCTCGAGAGGGAGGGAACATTCTTTTCAGAATCACAGATGACCTGGACAAGAATAGACCAAATATGGATTACTAGTGGGATGGCTCCTAAGATAAAGAAAGTGGAAATCTGCCCAAAGACATGCTCCGACCATAATGCAGTAAAGATGGAAATGAAAATAACAACAGCTGGCTCCTTCAGATGGAGAATGAATGACACCCTATTTAAAGATCCAGAGGTGTACCAAAAGGCCCAAAAGATTTTGAAGGACTATTTTGAGATAAATCTAAGGACAGAAGTGGAGAAACGAGTGATCTGGGACGCAAGCAAGGCCGTGATGAGGGGTTTCTTGATACAGCAGAACTCTTTGAAAAGGAGGAAACAACAGGAGAAGAAAGATAAAATTTTGGAAAAGATAAAAGACAGTGAAAAGAAATTGAGATCCAACCCAAAGTCACATGAGATCTTGAGACAAATCAAACTGTATCAGAAGCAATATATGGAATTGATGAACCAGGAGATTGAATGGAAAATTAAACGAATGAGACAAAAGACATTTGAATCGGCAGATAAATGTGGGAAACTCCTGTCATGGCAATTGAAGAAGAGACTGAAATTGAATACAGTCACAAGTTTGGAGGTAGATGGAAAGAACATTTCGAAACCAAATGAGATCAGCAACTGTTTTCAGAGTTATTTCAGAAGATTGTATGCACAAGGGCCGGAAAACGAAAGAGACATTGAAGAATTTCTTAAGAAATATGGATTACAAAAAATTTCGCAACAAAGTATGGCGCTTTTAAATGAGAAAATAATTGAACAAGAAATTGAGGGTGCCATTCAAAACATGCAACTGGGGAAATCTCCAGGGCCAGATGGACTAACCTCCAGATATTACAAAGCCTTGAAAGATTGGATAATCCAGCCACTTAAGGAGGTTTGTAACGAGATATTAGAGGGGAAAAGGGCACCTGAGACGTGGAAAGAAGCCTTCATCACACTTATACCAAAGACTGAGGTTGATAAAAAACAGATCAAGAACTACCGCCCTATATCACTACTTAATGTGGATTACAAAATTTTTGCAGACATTTTGGCAAAAAGATTATAGAAGGTGTTGGTGGAGGAGATTCAGAAAGATCAGGCAGGCTTTCTCCCGGGCAGGCATATGTCTACTAATGTAAGGAATATAATTGACATTATAGAAATGTTGACAGTGAACATTAATACGAAGGCAGTTTTAATTTTTGTGGACGCGGAGAAAGCCTTTGACAATATATCTTGGAAATTTATGAAAAAGAATCTCCACGGGATGGGGGTAGGCCAAAGGTTTGAAAATGGTATAAGTGCAATTTATTCTGAGCAAAAGGCGAAGCTAATTGTAAATAATGTGGTTATGGATGAATTACCTATAGAAAAAGGGACACGTCAGGGGTGCCCAATATCACCATTACTTTTTATATCGGTCCTGGAGGTCCTGTTAAATATGATTAGGGGGGACCAGCTGGTAAAAGGGATTCAGGTTGGAGCCAGACATTACAAATTAAAGGCTTTTGCAGATGACCTAGTACTGACTTTGCAAGAGCCAGACACTAGTACCAAAAGAGCTTTGGAATTAATTCAAGTATTTGGCCAGGTCGCAGGATTTAAGTTGAATAAACAAAAAACCAAGGTACTGGAAAAAAATTTAACAAATGTTGAAAGGGATAGATTCCAAGAGGAAACTGGGTTAGTGGTGGCAAAGAGTGTAAAATACCTGGGGATTAACATGACATCTAAGAATGTAAACTTATTTAAGGACAACTATGACAAGTGCTGGACTGAGATAAAGAAAGATTTAGAAATATGGTCAAACCTGAAGCTTTCCTTGTTAGGTCGAATTGCAGTGATCAAAATGAATGTATTGCCTAGAATGTTATTTTTGTTTCAGACATTACAAATTGTTGATAAACTGGACTGTTTCAAGAAGTGGCAGAAAGACATATCTAAATTTGTCTGGCAGGGCAAAAAGCCCAGAATTAAGTTTAAGATACTTACTGATTCTAAAGAAAGAGGGGGGTTTGCCCTGCCGGACCTAAGACTTTACTATGAATCGGCAGCTTTCTGCTGGTTAAAAGATTGGCTACTTCTTGAAAATCCAGACATTCTAGATTTGAAAGGATTTGATAATAATTTTGGTTGGCATGCGTATATCTGGTATGACAAGGTTAAAGTGTATAAGGGTTTTAAAAATCACATTGTCAGGAAAGCACTATATAATGTTTGGATACGGTACAAAGATTTATTGGAAAACAAAACTCCCAGGTGGCTTTCACCAATGGAGGCCAAGGAGGTAAAGAAACTCAATATGAGAACTAATTGGCCGAAATATTCTGAAATTTTAGAACAAGAAGGTGGTGAACTTA
Source organism: Podarcis cretensis (assembly GCF_951804945.1). NCBI lineage: Eukaryota > Metazoa > Chordata > Lepidosauria > Squamata > Lacertidae > Podarcis > Podarcis cretensis. The sequence continues at coordinate 31,550,631 of NC_137185.1, read as the reverse complement.
AACTACAAAGCTATGAGAAAATAAAGTCCAAGGTACGGGATTGGCTCCATTATTTTCAAATAATGGAGGCCTATAAACAAGACAGGAAAATTGGTTTCCAGGTGGAGAAATCGAAACTAGAAACAGAACTGTTAGAACCCAATACTAAGAATTTATCAAGAATGTATAACTTGCTGTTGAAGTGGAATACAATAGATGAGACAGTGAAGTTAGCTATGGTTAAATGGGCACAGGACATAGGTCATGACATTATGTTTGCTGACTGGGAGCAGTTATGGACCACAGGCATTAAATTTACGGCATGTAATGCCTTACGAGAAAACATTATGAAAATGATTTATAGGTGGTACATGACCCCAGTCAAGCTTGCGAAGGTTTATCATCTGCCCAATAACAAATGTTGGAAATGCAAAGAGACTGAAGGTACCTTCTTCCATCTTTGGTGGACCTGCCCAAAGATTAAAGCCTTCTGGGAAATGATTTATAATGAAATTAAGAAAGTGCTTAAGTGCACCTTTAACAAGAAACCAGAGGCATTTCTCTTGGGTATGGTCGGCCAGCTGGTGCCGAAGAAGGATAAGAATTTCTTTCTGTACGCTACTACGGCAGCAAGGATTCTTCTAGCAAAGTATTGGAAGACACAAGAGTTACCCACGCTGGAGGAATGGCAGGCGAAAGTGATTGACTTTATGGGACTGGCAGAAATGACTGGCAGAATCCACGACCAAGAGAAAGAGACTGTGGAAGAAGATTGGAAGAAATTTAAGATGTATCTTAAGAATTATTATAAAACTGAGGAGTGTTAAAATGCTGAGGGAAAAGAAGACGTAGAATTGCAGCGATAATTGGGTTTAAATTTTAGGGTGGAATAGAAAAAGAGGATGAATTTATATTTAATTGGGCAAGAAAGGTTGCTGAATAATGGTACTAAATTAAGGATGCAAAAAGGGAAAGGTATGGGGAAGTCCGGGAAAAGAGGGTTATGAAAATAAGGTTAAGAAAATATGAGTTTTTTGTTTGTTTGTTTTTATGTTGTTTTTTTGTTTGTGATAAAAAATTGGAAATTAATAAAAATCTTTATAAAAAAAAACAAAAAAAACAACCGTCCTTGTGAGGCCCCACCCTGGGCCAGATAGTAAGTGGCAGGAGCAGTCCTTGTGAGGCCTGTCAGGCCCCGCCCTGGGCCAGGTGGTAAGTGGCAGGAAGGAGCAGGGCCCTCAGACACTCACGCAGGGGAGTCCTCCTGGGCAGCAGAGCAGTCCTTTTGAGGCTTCAGGCCCCGCCCCAGGCGGGGTGGTAATGCGTAAAATACGCATTACCACAGCCAATCTGATTTCCTCTGCAATGGACAGAGCTGATATATCCACCCCACACTGGATGAGTTCTTTGGGCTCATAGGACACAAGCATTTACCCTATTTTTCGCTCTATAACACGCACCCAACCATAACACACACGTAGTTTTTAGAGGAGGAAAACAAGAAAAAAATATTCTAAATGAAACAGTGGATGTATGATTTTTGTGGTTCATGCTGTGGCCACAGACATGTGATCTGACAGTGAGTTTGGAGTAGCCCAATGCAAAAATCCTGAGGATCCTTTGTAACCACGTTTTAAGTGGGGAGGGAAGGAAAAGCACTCAAGGGACAAGGAGCATGCGTGGGGTGGGTGGAGAAGGATGCTGCTAATAATGAAGAAGAGGGGTATAAGGGGAGAAGGCTCCTCTCCTCTCCCGCTTTGCTCCTTTAAAGCAAGCAGGCTCTGCTTTTCTCCCTCCTCCCTGCTCATCCCCGGCTTAGCGAGCTGAAAAACTCTGCTGCTATTTAGCTAGCTGAGTGGGGAGGAGAGAGGGACAGAGAGCCTGCTTGCTTTAAAGGAACCAACCGGACAGGAGCCGCTTACACTTGTGTAAGCAGCTCTCTCCTCTCCCGCTTTGCTCCTTTAAAGAAGCAGGCTCTCTGTCCCTCTCTCCTCCCCACTCAGCGGCTCTTCTCCCGCTTTGCTGTTTCAAAGCGAGCCACGGAGGAGGGAAGGAAGGGGAACCATGGATCCTCTGCTCACGACTGCAGCAGATCCCCCCCCCCCGCAACCCATAGGCATTCCGTCCATAACATGCACAGACATTTCCCCTTACTTTCTAGGAGGAAAAAAGTGAGTGTTATGGTGCAAAAAATACGGTATTTTGTGGCCTGCTCCTCTGACTGGGGTAGATGAAACCATGTGCTACTGCTGCCATTTTAAAACTTCTGCTCTTGGCTGTTCCTTTTGCATTTTGTTCTGATTTTGGATGTATGTTAAATGGTTTTATTCAAGCTTGTTTCATCTTGCTACTGTTAGCCGTACCTCGGATTACAGATGCTTCAGGTTACAGACGATTCAGGTTACAGACTCTGCTAACCCAGAAACAGTACTTCGGTTTAAGAACTTTGCTTCAGGATGAGAACAGAAATTGCGCAGTGGTGGTGCGGTGGCAGCGGGAAGCTGCATTAGCTAAAGTGGTACCTCAGATTAAGAACTGTTTGAGATTAAGAAAGGACCTCTGGAATGAATTAAGTTCTTAACCTGAGATATCACTGTATTTATAATCTCTGAACGGAAAGACTACCTCTCTGAACTGCTATCTTAGTCCCACAAAGCCGAAAAAGTGTCCATCAAGCCTAGGGCAGAGGTTGAAAGCAGGTCTACTAGCTGCCTAATGAATCCTCTGCGAGACAGGAGTGGTCTTGCAGTGGCCCTGATGGCTAAAAATCCAGCAAATGGCAGGATTTTGAAAGTTACCTGATACATATTCTTGCAAAAACTGGTTCGCCTTCTTGAACTCCCATTTCCACCTCAAGCCTCCCCCAACAGCTTCAGGCACATCTCCAACTCACCAACAGGCCTTGAACATCCTCCCCCCCCCCCTTTTTGGAAACAAGCCAAAGTTGCTAATGCAAACTCAGGAGTGTTAGCGTAGCAGGAGAAAGCTGTGAATGCTGGCTGAAGAGTCACGAGTAACCTCGCTCTGCTCCTTCCTGGCACGCAGGATGTGAATTTCCATACAGCCACTGGGTTCTGGCAGTATAAATAGTTTATGGCATATCAAACTATTAAACATGATTTTAATCCCACTTGTGATGTTCGGCACATAACTCACAGGAGGCCTGCTTTGATGTGGTTGGTGGAACGGAAATCACTTTGAACAGATGTTCCAACTGGAGTTGCTTAGTCTCTCTTTTTTTTACAAACCCCAGATCTCTTTTTAGGGGTGTGGGGTGGAAAGCTGGATTGACTCTGCAGTTTAGTGACAAATTAGGGCTGATTCTCACTACCTTCTGCTTGAGCACCAATGGTTCATCTTAACCAGGATTTTTTTCCTTATCATAAAAACGTTAGGTTTCGCTGAATTTATCTAACTAGAGGGATCCTAAAGTGAGGGACCCTTGTTGCCGGGTGCAGATATTTCTGATTGGCTTTTAAGCAGCAGAAACCTTATCTCTGCTAAGTTATTTATGGAGCAATTGATTCACAAAACGAATTCATTTCTTACACCTTTAATCTTAAAAGCAGAGACCACCAAGGTTTGATGTTGTGCAAACAGTGGAAGCTGGAACATGCACACTGCAGCTTCCTCACTTGGCCCAAACAGCAAAGGCCAACTTCTTAAGCATCAGCCAGTTGGACCAAGCTGCTTAAGAATTAGAGAGCTTCATGGCCCTAATGTCATGGGCAATGTTTCTGAGGAACCATCCCCTTTCATGTCAGGAGAGAGTCCCTTGCCAGATCAGAAGTGCCTGGCATCTAGTGGGCTGCTTTGGGCTTAGGAAGAGACTTTGCCCATTTTTTTTTTTAAATGTGGCACTGCTTCTCATCCAGCTGTGCCGCTTAAAGATATGCATCTGCTTTAGGCAAAGCCAAAATACTGAACCATGTGCTTTGGTAGCTTTCTGGCTGCTGTCTGAAACAAAATGGGTCTTCTGGGAGGTGCTCTGAGTTCACATCCACTCCATACATTGAAAGCAGGTGACTTCCTCACAACAATCCTTAAAACAGTAGTTTGCTAAAGGTGCTGGTAACTGCGGCTCTGCGGGAGATAAATGACATTTTCCAGGATTCTTTGGGGCAAGCCACATATGCTTTAAATGTGCTTTGAATGTATGGTGTGGGTGTGGCGTTGTGAAGCAGGCTGTTCCCAAAGCTTTGCTTTCTCTTTGAAAAGGACAATCAGGCGAAAGTTGGTACGCTTTCTCTCAGGCTCTCCATAAAAGAGAAATTGCCAAGCAGGCAGAAGATGGGATGGAGAGGATGAGAATAGTTGCCCATTTTTTGCCTCTGGCAATGACCGTCCTTAGCATGTGACCCCTGGAAAGTTGCTTGTGAGGCTGGGCTGAAAAATGTTTTCACTTCATTATAGATATTGCACATACAGGCACAACTACTAGCTTATGTGAAGTTTGAACTGGCCCTGCCTCTCTCATGCTTTTGGCACCTGCTGAAGACTTTCCTCTTTCAACAAGTCTTCCAAGTGGAGTTGTCCGTCACCCGATTTATTATCCTAGTCAGTGTTTGTACCGGCTATGCAACTTTATTTATATATGAAATTCATGTATATATAATGCATTGTGAAATCAGTTTGAGAAGGGAGACGTTAATTGAATGAACGAATAAACAAATAAATAAATCTCAGTCAAGTGTCATTTCCACAATATGGTCAACGGGGAAACATGATGTTTTCAGCTACTCTGAAGCAGGACTCTGCTTTGGATCTTAACCAAAGTGAGAGGACAATTTGAAGAACTGGACCAAACTGGGCTGCTGCTAAAGACCTAAAGTGGATTCTAAAGTGACTCCTTCCCCCTACCGCCACCCCCCCACCCTAATGCTGCTTTCACTTCAAAATTGAAATTTGCTCCAGAAAGGAAACTTTCCATTCTATATTCAGGGATGCACTGCTGGCTCAGAAGCAGCACGTGAGGGTTAAATTTTTATTTTTAACACAGTGCTTTTGGCCTGGGCAGTTCTGCTTCTCAGCTAGTCCCACCAAAGCCAACAGCAGTGTGTGAAATGCTACTTTTTATTCATATTCCCTCTGAGGCCTGCTCTCCTTTCACAATGGGAGGGCAGTTGCCAGGTCAGGCCTGTCAGCAGAGACTCACATGCCACTTCCAATTAGAGGTGGGGAACAGAGGGGATTGCAAGTGGGGACCTTGAAACTTCGAGGTTGCCAAAGTTGCACAAACTGCAGCGGACATATGCGCAGCCTCCCCCACCCCAACATGGAGCCATAAGTTCTCACAAACAGCAACTCCATGCAAGTGGATCCCGGTTGCAAGCCCATTAGCAGCCCTTACCTATTTTCAAGGCGCTCTATCGTACCCACCACAAATGTGAGCAGAGACCAAGAAAAAGACAATTAGTTCATCCCTGTCCATGGTGCTGAAGGAAACCACAAAGCTCCCACCTAGGGGTTGACGTCTGCTATCTCAAACCTCTTGCTGCTGCAGAGTGAAGAATTCATCCCTTTATTATTATACCCCTCTCCATCAACCAGCCACTGCTGCTAAACTGATAAGCCCATTAGAGACCATTAAAAGCAAAATTCTTTTAATAGCTGGATAGGATATTATTATTTCTTTCGCAGCGTGGTCTACCTAATGGTTTGGAGTAAAAATTGGTCTTTTATTGAATCTCCCCTTTCTGAATTGGTTTCTGCTGCCTTTGGGGATTCAGCTCACGTTGCTGGCCTTATACTGTACAGCACGCCATAATGATGCCTCAAGTTCTGTGTTGTTGTTTTCTCCCTGCGTTTGAAGCTGTTGTAACTGTTTGCTGGCTGCGAAATAACCCATACCATTATCTCATTTCATCTTGCCAGTTCTGTCAGGACATGCTAAAGAACAACCTGAGAGCCTGTTAATCTTGCAGTGAAATGGTTGGAAGTTTTAAGTGGTGAATTTTCTGCTGCACTCGAGTTTGCTCAGCCTGTTTTTAATTGGAACCAAGAAAGCAGCTGGCATGCTAATATTGAATGCCCCGCAATTGCAAATTGATGGCAAATACAGATGCAGGAATTTACGAATGTGGCTGATGATGGGCTGGGGGAGGGGACGGAGAGGAGGGGAAGGTCAGGCCCAATTTGACAGCAAATACAAAAAAAAAAAAAAAGATGGAAGGAAGGCAGATGTATATCTTAGGGAATTTCCTTAAGAAAGAAAGGCTTTAACGAATGAATCAGTAGACTTTGCACAAATGTAGCTGCTATTGGAGCCAGTCTGGATTGATTAAAAATGCATTCAGCACAATGTGCTGGAAAGCTTAACAAGACCGTGGAGGACATAGCAACAAGAGAATGGCTGCTTTCTGACAATATCTTCACCATGTGGCAAATTGAGGACCAAAATATATATCAGCAGCAAACATCTGTTTGTTTGGAGGAGCTGTACATACCTCCTGTTAATATGGAAATACAAAAGCAGTGGTTTGCTATTTCTTAGGATATTGAATTCTAGGGGCAGGCTGAAGAGCCCCAGCCTCTTGGTTGCAATTGTGGGATTTTAGTCCCTTCCTTAATATAACCTGTCGAGACCCTGAGATCTTCACTGGAGGCCCCTGTCCAGATTCTCCTGCCTAATGAGGCAAAGTAGGTGGAGATTACAGAAAGAGGTTTTTATTGTAGTGGCCTCCCAGTTGCAGAATGTTCTCCCCAGAGAGGGTTACTTGGCATCAATGTAATGTAATGACCTTTTTTAAAAATAACAAAGGTATAGTTCATTATAATTCTTATAACTATTTTGTTAGTTTTAATGTTGTGTGAGTTTTAGTGCTGATTTTTTATCATTTGTGTTTATCTTATGCACTTTTGTGATGGTTTCATTTTGGCTTTATCTTGACATTTGTGCTGCCATAGTGTTTTTTGGGGGTATCTTTTTGGTGTTTTTTTTTTTAGGTTTCATTGTAATTTTTATTTTATTTTACCAGTTTTAAATTTGTGAGACTACCCGGAGGACATGGCTAATTGGAAAATATATAAATGTCAAAAATTAATAATAAATATGAAAGGGTTGCAGTACAATGGTTGAAGGCCATTGGATGATCGCTGCCTGAAATCCTGGAGAGCCACTGCCTCCAGGCATTTAACCGAGTTAAATGGATTCTCCTGCACTGCAGGGGATTGGACTAGATGACCTTTGGGATACCTTCCAACTCTACAATTCTATTATTTCATGGTCTGACTCTGTATATGAGAGCTTCCTATGTTCCAAATGTTCTTGTGTTCATTGTTTGAGCCTTATATGCCTACAACAGAGATTTAAACCAGGATCTAAGAAATAGCTTAGATATTTTCTCACAATTCAATTGCCTTCCACAGATCACCACCACTGGAAATGCCCTTGATCATCTTTTTAAAATTCCTTCCCACCTTCTCATTCACACCTTTACATTCAATAATACATCCAGGACTTCCCCACACATAATCCCCAGCTTTGCTTCTCTTGTTCCGGACTGGTTTCCTACTAACAACGCTAAGAAGCTATTGTGCTTTTTTCTCTCTGAACAGTTGACAGGCGACATCCTGTCAGCAATTTAAGCTCATTCTAGCCAAATAACACTCTTAAACCCCCTCCATAAGTTTTCCTCACTTCAATCACAACAGACAACAACGCCATCAAGATTTGTAAACTCAGCATCACATCTTCACCTTTGCCCTTCACGTCTCTTTCCAGACCTTCATTTTCCGGCTGCTTCTGAATCTTGTCAATTCATCTGGCAATAACTGCTACTCATTCAGAGAGCTAAATCATTGAGACTATGACTGTCTTGCATTTCGATGACTACTGTGAACATATCTCTCTGGCCTTGACCAGTGGAAGACTGCCTCATTAATAAATACATTCCAAATGTTGCCACTAAGGTAATTTCTTTACGTCATCTCTATACATACAACACCTTCACTTCTTCAGTTAAAACAAACATAAACCACTTATCTTTTTTCCCAAGGTCCTATGTGCTCCATTGATAACTCTTATAAGTCATTCACTGACATATTCCATTCTGGTGTGGCCATGGATGTCCACAGTAACATTGAGACTTTGGCTTGTGTGTTACATGATACAGTGGTATGGAAAACTTATTCCCATGTATTTTACTGCACGCCATTCATGTTTATAAGGGAAAGCTCTCACACTAGACAGAAATCCAGGGCAACTGATTCCCATTAGCACAAGTGGGGCAGAAGACAGGAAGCGCAACAGTGTGTGGAGACAAATCCAATGGCAGACAGAGCCCTTTCTCCTTCCTACTGAGTTCTGCAAGGACATCACTGGGACTTAAGAGGAAGAAGCTGACACTCAGTGCCACCACCTGGACTGGATGTAAGTAAGAGGGCAGCAGGGGGCTGAATAAGAACAGATGGAGGTCCATGGGGCACTACTGCATTTACCATAATGGGCCAGCCTCCACTTCAGAAAAATGTCTTTATTTTCCATCAAGGCAATCACAAATTGGCCTATTTAGACTACCCACCTCTTAGAAATAATTTTCTAATGATAGGTATGGCAGAGGGAGAGGGCAGTGATTGTCATCAGGATTACTGTGCATGTGGATGTGAGGTTTACCCCTTCCATTCCCAGCTCTGAGCCAGATGAAAATTATTCTGCCACACAATAAGGAGCATCAGAAAAAAAGCTACCATTGGCACCAAGGGGAGTCTCTCCCCCACCCGCAACAAGCCTCAGAGTGCACAGGAAGGTAATACAATTCAGTACAAACTTAGAGTGATGTAAAATATCAGAAATGGCTGCTGAGCACTAGCCCTGTGCCAGGTGACCTCTTCCTTATAGGAAGGGATTTTTTTCCAACCAGTACAACAGCATACCCCAAGGCAGCAATATATTTTGTTGTTCTTAGTCTTGGCTTGTTTTTCACCATCAAATAAATAAATTGATTACTTCTATGTTGCTTTAAGAGTGGCGAGGCAATAGATTCTGTAAAATGAGGTTGCAGGTGCAGGTTGCAGAATGTGTCCCAACAGGAAAAGGTCTTCCAGATAAAATGGCAAAGAATGACTGCAAAGAGTTAACCTACCCTCAGGTGGCGCAATGGGTCAGTGCAGCTGGCTGTTAACCAGAAGGTTGGTGGTTCAAGCCCACCCAGGGATAGCTGTGGCCAGGATTCCTGCCTTGCAGGGGGTTGGAGTAGATGACTCTCTGGGTCCCTTCCAACTTACAATTCTGTGATACTCACGTTGAATGTCAATGGTGACAGAGGTCTCCTTTCCATTGGGAATGGCCTTGTTGGTAGCTCGGCAGACGATGGTCTGGCCGTTCTCAATGTCGGATGGGGAGACAAAGAGTGTGCTCATAATGCTCTCTCTCTTGCCGTCACGAAGCACTGTCTGCAGAAGAAAACAAAAGTCAACAGTTACCACTTTGGGGAAGAAATGACCGATCTACAGCAACGTGTTGCAGGTTTTGGAACAGGACGAGCCTTTGGCTTTGGAACTGCACCTATTGATTGAAAGCCTATTTCCTTGCATTTTCATTAAAATAAATGCCCAAGGCAGCTAACGAACAGAACACTGTCAAACCCAACAATAAAATACACATGCACACAACTAGCTAACTGTAAAAGAGACAAGAGGGAACGGATAAAACATTTCAATTACCAAGACAAGGAGATTAAAAGTGAGAGCTCAACATGCCAAATACATCTTGGAATGCCATCAGATTTTTTTTTTGGGGGGGGGGGAATGGGGTGTGGTTAGACAAACCTCCCTTGGCAGTTCCAAAGTCTACCTGTAACCTACTTAATTAGCAGTTTCTGTAACAATATATGAACCAAACCACAGGACCACTCCAAATTTTGAGGTGCCCTTCTCCAACCAAGTGATGTTTACAAAAATGCATGTGCATTTAAAAAAAATGCATATATTTAAGAAAATAACATACCAAACACACACACACACACACACACACACACACAAAACCATCCTCTGGAGCCAGACCTGCCCTCTTGCATTAATTTTGGATGTTTGTCCCTTATTCCAATGTGCACTTTCAGTCGGCACGTTTAATCCTGTCTAGTCAGACAGGCCAGGCATATGAATAAAATAGAATATTTAAAAGCTCATTAACACTCCGCACTGAAGGTGCTTTTTCACGCCTATCAAGAGGGCACCCGTGTCTGTGGTGCTCCAGAGCCAACCCTTCACACTTCCAAATACCAGAGGTTGCCCAGGTGTGCTCGCTGGGGAGCTGGAATTCCAAAGCTTTGCCTTCCCTGTAATGCTTTATGAGAGGAGCAGGAACACGGCTTGGCACAGAATTAATCTGCTGTCAGATTTGATCTGAATCTTTCACTTGGCTTCCTGGTAGCTACATCGGGCTCTGGGAATTGAGATATATTCAGCCCAGACAGGTGCCCAAGTGCAGGCAGTAATGCTCACCTGCCTGGGCCTTTCATAAAGCTATTCTCATCCCATGCTAAGCAGACAGTGGCGGACCTTGGGGTCTCAAATTTCAGTGGTGCCCTGTGCAGTGCCTTCTTCTGCTTCTAAATCATAGTTGCAGTATCCTCTGTGCAGCTCCAGAGGCTCAGCGCCCAGTGCGACCAAACTGATTGCACTCCTGTAAATCCGCCTCTGACTGTGAGACCCTGCAGGGCTTGGTAAGGCCCCAGGGAGACAGCAGCCATTGTGCTGCCCTCTAGAGGGTTTGGACTACAACTCCCATCATCCCCAAAGGGGGGCTGGGGGCATTGAAACATCTGGAGAGGCTCACACTGGCTACCCCTGCCTCTGAGAAGTTTGATTGCGACAGACATGCTTCTCTGTGGACACATGCAGTTTGGCTGGAGAAGTGAGTGTTTCTGGGCATGTGCAAAATTACAATAGCAGCAGCAGCAATTTTGATTTTTTTTTTTTTTACTTGCCCTTCACCATGAGGTTCCAGGAAGGGTTGTTGCTATTGTTGTTGTTAATTTATTTATTAAAGTTGCCAGCCACTTTGTACAAAAGAAGAACTCTTAAAGCAACTTAACAAATAAAATCAATTTATAATTTTAAAATAACGGTTTAACAATTTAAAACTGTGCTATTTTTTAAAAAAACACATCCTGTTTGTTTGTTTCTGAGCCACTGCATATGCACCACAATAAGAACATAAGAACATCCTGGATGGATTAAAGCAAACCAGCCTCCCTCTCCCATCAGTCCCAGCCAGCATGGTCAATGGAAAGGGATGATGGGAGCTGGAGTCCCAAACATCTGGAGAGCACCAGGTTGGAAAAGGCTGGCCTAACAGTTCATTTAAACCAGGAATGGGGAACTGGTAGTCCTCCAGATCTTGATGGACTCCAACTCCCATTATCCTTGACCCCTGAGCATCTTGGCTAGGGTTCATGGAACTTGGAGTCCAACAACATCTGGAAGGCCACATATTAACCATCTCTGCTCTTGACCAAAATTCTGTTTCCAGCAGTGACCAACCAATGGTTTGGGGGGAAGCTACAAGCAAGGCACCAAGGCAGCTACTGTCCTCATCTAGCTCCTGGTATTTAGAGGCATACTGCCATTGAGCATGGAAGCTCCATCTCAATATCCTATCTAATAACCATTAATTTTGTTTAAGAAGCTTGGAAATCACAGGAAATCTTGATCAACTGCCCTTGCACACATTTAATACATTCCCTTTCTCTACCTTATGGACATACCCAACTGTGTACTTCCTGGCTGTTTAGCCTTGCCCTGGATAAGCAGGAAAGTCTGAGCTTGAGCATGATTTGAAGGCACTGAAAAACCAACCAGTCTGAGCTTTCTTGAGAAGTTCAGGGTTAAACCATCTGGAAGTGACTGACTTTCCATGCAATGGAATTTTACTCTCTTTTGATAGTACCCATTCCATTCAGTGCCTTTTGGATTGACCCACCCATTGTGCATCCTTGTAAATGCAGCATAGATCTCAATGTACCAGGCATGGCATTATTATCTGAAAGGACTGGGGGAAAGCACATACAATAGGAACATAAAAACAAGCCAGAAGGAGGCCCCAACCTGCTCACAGGTCCTTGTATGATCAGTGGAAACAGTTGGTCTTGGCAATTATTAACTACTCTCACTTCCACCCTGATAATTGCCACCAGCCCAGATTTTAACTTGTCTGAATTAATTTTAAGATGTATTTTAATTAATTGATGTCTGTTTTTATGCTTATTGTGTTGTTTTTATGATGTTAGCCGCTCTGAGCCCGGCCTCGGACGGGGAGTGTGGGATACAAATTAATAATAATAATAATAATAATAATAATAATAATAATAAAAAAGCAGCCTTGTACTGAGTTAGTCCATCTAGCTCAGTATTGTCTACACAGACTGGCAGCAACTGGCAAGGGTTACAGAGAGCCTCTTCCAGGACTATCCGGTGATGCAAGGGATTGAACCCGGGGCATTCTGCATGCAAGGCAGATGCTCTACCACTGAGCTATGGCCCTTCCCCTAAACAGGGACTGACAAGAACTACACAAATCACATGCTATCCATTCCAACCTGCTGCCATTTTGACTCTGTCCTGATTCCTCCAAAGCCAGGAGGAATGTTTTTACCTGGGCTGGGTTTTAGCATGGTGGAGTTCAGGCAATGGACTAGCATCATGCTTATAGCTATTTAACTGGACTTTAATTGAATTTTAATAGACTTTTAATGGGACATGCAACATTTTATAATATTTATAGAGAATATTAATCTGTTGCCAACCCCCCCCCCCAAGCCTTTGGTAATGAGGAAACGGAGCACTGAAATAGGAAGGTGGTTTTAGGAGGATTAAGTGAGATGACAAGTGGATGCATATTCAAGCCTACAGGAAGAGGAACTTAGTAGGGGGGCAAATACTGAGGAGTGTGAGCCACACCTGCCCATACGAACATAAGAAGAGCACTGCTGGATCAAGCCAAGGGACCATCTAGTCCAGCACTCCATTCAGAGGCCAACCAGATGTCTGCAAGCACAATTGGAGGGCGACAGCACTCTCCTCACCCACCGCAATTTCCAGCAACTGGTACTGAAAGGCATACTGGCTCAAACAGTGTAGGTGGAGCTGTTCTTTTGGTCTTATGCTGGCTTGTTTCTCCATCCTCACTTTCATGGCTTGCTGCATTCCATTCTTCCTCCAAGGAGGGAACAAGCCTACAAAAAGCGGAGGCGGGGAGCAGAGGAGCATCCAAATGCAAAACGCTCTACCAGAACCAGGGGAAGAAAAAACACAACCCTTCTCTTGACAGACTTGCATATTAATGGGCTAGACAGGAATTAATTCCATCCAAGTCAGAGGAGGGGGGAGGTCAGCCCTTTTGCGGTTCTAATTAGCATCGGCTGCTGGCCGAGATTCCAGGAGACAAGGTCAAGCTGTGGACTTAATTGTTCTGCTGTGTCCACATGGCATTTGGGGGAGAGAAAATGTGTGCTTGTTGTGTTGATCAAGATTACACAAGAAGGGGGTGGGAAGGAAATATTCTGTGAGAAACACAGGGAAGGGATTTGAAATCGCCACTGCACAAACAGTGCCATCATGCAGTGCTTTAAAAATCCGTGGTCCCCCACTCCCACTCCCACCCCCACATCTCACATCCACCTTCTTTCTCCTGCAGCTTTGGTACACAGCAACCCGTTGGCCATTTCCTGAGAGATTGCTGATGGCAGGAGAAATGAAATGTCTTAGGATTTGGGTGCAATAAAGCAAGAATCCTCCTATAATACTGCAGGCAAATCAGATGGCGGTGAGAGAAAGGTCACGCCGCTTATGCAAATCAGATGCTGGATTCTCCGATAGCAAGCAGAAGGCCTGGAGGATGAGGCTGGCTAATGCAGATGAAGCTGCAGGCAGGCAACAGAGGCGGCCTGGACCAGAGCATGCCGCAGCTAGCCAAGGACCGGAATCCAAGAGACGGTTTGTGCATCTTATTTTGCAAAGGAAGGATATGGGATTTTGTTTCTGCCTTCCTCTCCTGCCCCTGATCCTTGGCCAGTGTTAGTGTAAACTGATCAGCATGCAAATCAGCTTTTCGAACAACCTCCCTCCATCATGAGACTGAAAACCCACACTATGTTCACTAATAATATGATAAGGTTGCTGGGTTTTAGTTATTGTTCACTCTGTGAAAATGCACTGAGTGCGTTCATGGCTGCTGACCGCATTCAAGATTCCTGTGCATTCATCAGAAGGTAAAAAGGTGTTAGGAAAGCATCGTGGTTTGGCATCTACTTTGCACGCAAAAGGTCCCAGGTTCAATCCCTGGCATTTCCAGGTAGGGCTGGGAGACACCACTGTCTGAAATCCTGGAGCGCCGCTGCCAGCCAGTGTAGAGAGTACTGAGCTATGGCTTTGACTCAGTGTAAGGCAGCTTCCATGTTCCTAACAGAACATGCACATGCAGAAACGTATGAATATAGGATGGATGGCGGCTAACAGATTGAGATTGAATCCTGACAAGACAGAAGTACTGTTTCTGGGGGACAGGAGGCGGGCAGGTGTGGAGGATTCCATGCTCCTGAATGGGGTAACTGTGTCCCTGAAGGACCAGGTGCGCAGCCTGGGAGTCATTTTGGACTCACAGCTGTCCATGGAGGCACAGGTTAAATCCGTGTCCAGGGCAGCTGTGTACCAGCTCCATCTGGTATGCAGGCTGAGACCCTAACTGCCTGCGGACTGCCTCGCCAGAGTGGTGCATGCTCTGGTTATCTCCCGCTTGGACTACTGCAATGCGCTCTATGTGGGGCTACCTTTGAAGGTGACCCGGAAACTACAACTAATCCAGAACGCAGCAGCCAGACTGGTAACTGGGAGCGGCCGCCGAGATCATATAACACCGGTCTTGAAAGACCTACATTGGCTCCCAGTACGTTTCCGAGCACAATTCAAAGTGTTGGTGCTGACCTTTAAAGCCCTAAATGGCCTCGGTCCAGTATACCTGAAGGAGCGTCTCCACCCCCATCGTTCTACCCGGACACTGAGGTCCAGCACCGAGGGCCTTCTGGCAGTTCCCTCACTGCGAGAAGCCAAGTTACAGGGAACCAGGCAGAGGGCCTTCTCGGTAGTGGCGCCCTCCCTGTGGAATGCCCTCCCACCAGATGTCAAACAGAACAACAACTACCAGACTTTTAGAAGACATCTGAAGGCAGCCCTGTTTAGGGAAGCTTTTAATGTTTGATGTATTACAGTATTTTAATATTCTTTTGGAAGCCGTCCAGAGTGGCTGGGGAAACCCAGCCAGATGGGCGGGGTATAAATAATAAATTATTATTATTATTATTATTATTATTATTATTATTATTAGCTGGATAGCTCAGTTGGTAGAACATGAGACTCTTGATCCCAGGGTTGTGGATCATGCCCCACATTGTGTGAGAGATTCCTGCATTGTAGGAAGTTGGATTAGATGATCCTTGTGGCTCTTTCCAACTCTGCAATTCTATGATTCTAAGCATGTAGGGTCTCTGTGCGGTTGGAGACTCAATTCAGGGTCCCTAATTGCACATGGTCATTTGAGCAAGACTCTTGTGACAGCCTAAACTGGGTTCTTAGATTATAGGTCAAAGTGCTGCTGCTGCAGAAGGGATCTGCACAATTAGGGATGTTTGAAGGCACTGCTTTCCTTTCCGCCCTGTATTAGCCGCATGCAGCACTGTTTCCGTTTTGCTTCAGTTCGGCTTCTGCCAAAAACTACTTTATGCACCTCACTGTCCTCTGTGACAAAATTACACAATTTACATACCTTATGTAATGAATTATGCAAATTACATAAACTACATAAATTACACTGTCGTTACATTATTCTACTCCACTCATTTTAGTGCAAAAGAAACACATTGCAAATGGGGAGGAATGTGATCGATTACATATCTCTCAGTTGTAAACTGAAAGCAACCATGGCAAGGGGATCTCAGCAACTGAGATGGAGAATAAGGAATCAGGCAGTCTGTAAGGTACTTGGGGCCCAGATTGTGGGAAGAACATGGGAGAAATAAGCCAACACTGGAAATCTTAGATTCTATTTCTGTTTTCATTGGAATTCTCCAACATCCCTACCAGCTCTTTGGCTCACTTCTGCTTTGAAATCTGATGTTCATGAAAGCTGAAACATCTGGAAATTGATGTCAGAATTAGTTATCCTTTTATCTTTCCCAGGAAGTAATCCATGTGCAGGATGAGACAGGAACATAGTACGGGAGGATATTAGCTTATTGAAATACGTTGTCCATTTCATTCCATAGGTACGGGGAAGGTCATCATTTTGTTAAATAAAAATACATATTAAAATTTTAAAAATGTGTGTGTGCTCCATTAAAGTATATGTAGTACAAATTAAAATCCAATTAAATAGGCATAAAAATAACATTAACTGGCCTACTCCTCTGCTGCCTTAACCTCAGAGATACCATAAATAACCCCTTTCACTTTGCCTCCTTGCAGTGCAGATGTGGCACATAGTTTCTACCAGCCCTGCTTTCTTGGAAAGGCTGTACCCCAGAGCATCCACCTTGCATGTGGAAGATCTCAGCATCTCTAGGTAGGGCTGCTGAAATTCTGGAGAGCCATTGCCCATCAGTGCAGGCAGCACTGAGCTAGGTGGACCCATCTGACTTACTCTGACTTCATCTAAGGCAGCTTCCAATGTTCCTATGTCCTAGGAGAGGCCAGGTTAGGTACCAAGGATAGCCCTTTTCAGTCATGATCCTACATCTTTGGAACTCCCTCCTCCAAAAGTTTCATTTGCCCCCCTATGGGTTTCAAACAGATCCTTTGAAGTTTTTTTTATTCCATCAAGCTTTTCAAATATTTTGCCACTGGCTTACTACATTTTAGCCAGGTGCTTTTTAATGGTTTGTTTTTAATACTTGTCACATTAATGTTTATTTATTTTTGTAGATTTATTTTTTTTAACTGCCTTGTGAGGGCTTGGCCCTCAAAAGTGGGATGCAAAGGGATGTAAAGGGTAAAGGGACCCTGACCATTGGGTCCAGTCGCGGATGACTCTGGGGTTGCGGCACTCATCTCACTTTGCTGGCCAAGGGAGCAGGCATACAGCTTCCGGGTCATGTGGCCAGCACAACTAAGCTGCTTCTGGTGAACCAGAGCAGTGCATGGAAACGCCGTTTACCTTCCCGCTGGAGCGGTGCCTATTTATCTACTTGCACTTTGACGTGCTTTCGAACTGCTAGGTTGGCAGGAGCAGGGACCGAGCAACGAGAGCTCACCCTGTCATGGGGATTTGAACCGCCGACCTTCTGATCAGCAAGCCCTAGGCTCTGTGGTTTAACCCACAGTGCCACCCGCGTCCAGCAAAGAAGATGCTCTGCCACTAAACTAGGGGCTTTCTCCAAATATTTGGCAAAAGGATGTAAATCTGCACTCAGACTGTAGCAAAAACTTCCAGATGGCCAAAGACAAAGTTGCGCTTGAAAGGTATGAAGGTGATATGGGCATCTCAGTGATTGTTACGTATAAATACGTAAACTGTGGTTTCTTTTGCTCCCTGTGCTCTTGCACTTCTCGCCTGCCTGAGAGGCACCTTAGTGGCATTTCCAGCAGAAGAATTTTCTTTTCAGTGGAAACAAACTCTTAGAAACTAATATAAATGCTGCACTTGGGCACAGAACACTTTGAGAAGTTGTAGCCTGGTGTCAAGCTCACAGCAGGGGACGTAAGGAGGTTACACAGACTGGCTAAGGCCTCCACACCTGCACTGGAGACCATTTTGCCCTGAATAATGTTTATTTTGTCAAAATGCTTGCTTTAAAAATTCTGTTCCTGTGCTCGCTCGCAATCCATTTCACCAAGCTGCCTGCCATCACCTCTGCCCATATGCAGAGGCAGTTTCAGGCCATCTGAGAAAGCTTGTAATGTTATTGCTGCAATTAAAATGCACTGGCAGCCTTATAACCAATGTTGCCCGGGAATTCTAAGAAACAAACAAACAAAGACGACGGCAGTTTTTAAATTAGCGGTTTAAATCTGTGCAGTATTGAAAGGTTCGGTCCACCATCTTGAGTCAAAATGGTATCCATTTATGTATCTAAACAAGGGTGAAAATATGCTCCTTGATCTCAGAAATCATGTTGCTAAATTTGGTTACAAGCTGTCCAAATGCACTGCAAACAGAGAAACAAAGCACTTTCCAAAATACATAGTAGAAGGGGAGTTTCTGATCATTAGGAAAATAATAATAGTTTCCCTCTCTATACTGATTAGTATAGAGTGCCCTTCTCTCTATACCAATTAGTTTCTGGCTCAATTCAATGTGTTGGGTTTGACCTATAAAGTGTTATGTGGCTCAGGACCCCAGTACCTCAAGGGCCTCTTTTCAGTGGCTGGGATTTTATATGTTTGTGTGTGTTTTTAATCATCGTTTGTTATGACCTTGGAGATCTGATCTCCCTCCTCTACCTTTCCCCTCTCCTCTCCTTTTCTTTTTCAAGAGGGGCGACCCTGATAACTTTTACTGTTTTTGGTGCAGCAGAATCTAGAAGCATCTTAAAGAAAAATGGATTTATTATGGCACAAGCTTTGGGGGACTTCAGTCCATCAGATGCATGAAGTGTTATCCTGAGCGACAGGTATGCATACACACACTTGGTTTGTGACAATGGGGAATGTAAACAGTGAGGTCAGAGGGAAATGAAACACAGAAAAGTACAAGCACTGATAATCATGTAATTAACTGCAGTCATTCACAGCTGATATCCTGGCAATTAACAGATACAGTGAGATGTTTAAGGGAAAAAAATCATTGATCTCAATTCAATCAATAAATAGCATTGAACCTCCTGCTGTATTGTATTTAGCAGACCTAGAATTCTAATGTTAAGCAAATTAACAAATACAGTGTGATAAAAACTCCTTCCTCGATTCAATCCACAGCTGATAGCATCAAACTCTTGATGTGTTGTAACTCTGCAGACCTGGAATTTTATTGCTGTGAGACAGGGAGAATATATCTCTGTCCCACCACAAAAAGTCCTCCCAGTCTAGGATGTGAGGGCATTTGAGACAGCATAGCTAAGCGGGTCTGGACTGGGTCAATGCCTGGTTGAAAGACCCTTTGGGAATGCTATGTATGGAACCTCGAGTTCCATGATGGAAGATTGTAGAACTATATATTTTTTACTAATAATGTGACTTGAGTTCTCCCTGTGAAGGTCCATCTCTAGGTCAGCCAAGTCATCACCACCTGGGTGGGCCTTAGCTGTCCTCTTTGACACCCACCCTGACCCCAATTCCAAATCTCAGACCCTTACCTTGGAATAGGTTGCTCCATTTATTACTTCTCCTCTCCTCATCCAAATAATGGATGCTGCTGGTTTAGCATTGTCTGCGTGGCAGGTCAGATTCAGAGGATCTCCAGCTCGCAGACTAATGACGGGCCCTCCAATAATTATGGGATCATCCGGAGGCACTGTAGAGAAAACAAAGCCTGGTGCAATTTATGAGCTTCAAAACTAAACCCACCAGATTAGAGAGAGGGCAGGATATACCGATCCAAGAGAATAAGCATGACACAATATGCTGAAATCCACACTTGATCTGCAGAATGAATCAGCCAAGCTGAGGAGGCATAAAAAAGAAAGAAAGATTGCTTCTGGCAGCATCAGCACCAGCCATGTCGCCAACAGTACGATAACAAGGTGTTGTACAATAGGGGTGCATTGAAATATAGTTTCATAATAAGGCACTTCATACATGGAGAACTTGCTGTAACCCAATAAAGAGATGTACACAAAGGGATTTAAAGCACATTGTATAACATGCTTTGATCACATATTTGTTCCCCCATTCAAGGCATTTGGTTAAAGGGTGATACAGAGGGTGAGTTTTCTCCCAACTCAATACTTTTTGTCTGGTGCTGCTGTTATTCTAGTGCACACAATTCCTGATTTTTGAGGTCAAAATGAAAAATGTGCATTTATTCGGGACTAAATCATCCAGAACTTGAAATGTGCGCTTTTGTGGAAGAAGCTTCCATTGTGCAGGGTGTGAATACCAGTTTGGTATGCGAATATGGAAACTAATACATGGGGGAGGGATTTATGGTAGATTATGAATACAGATTTTTTATTTAGTTTAAAAATAATATGAAAAAAGTTTCTGTGGTTAGCTGGGTTACCCTTTGGAGTGCATAGGGAATGCTGAACATGGCTGCTTATTTCTCCCACTTGCTCAGCCCCACCCCCTTCCTTTATTTTTTCACATGTTACAACAAAATAAGGAGAGGGAGAGCAAATGTGATGTAGGTGTGCACCCTCTTATTTTGTTATTGCAAGAGTGATTTGGACTTACTGCATTCCCAGTATAACTTACATGGGCTGTACTAAGCTGGAAGGGTGAACATGTGAAGAAGTTGAATCTTATTCAGTTTGATTGATTCCTACCTCCTAGTATTTATTCATTTACTTACACATGCTGTGACATGTTCCTTATCACTGCCCAAGGTCCCCAGGATCCTCACAGCCCCAGAGTGAGTCTTATCTCCAAACAGTAAGTCCCTTACTCTTAACATTTGGGTCCTCTTTTCATCACTAGATCCTGCTTCCATAACAAACTTCCTACAGCTCTCCTACCTCACCACTGGGGTTGCTAGATCCAGATCCAGCTCTTTGTTGTTGCTTCTAACCACCTCCTCCTTTTTGCTAAAGCTGTCCTCATGATCTAACCTTCTTTCTGCCTTCTGGCCCCACGGCTCCAGGCTCCTACCCTCTTTGCCCAGGACTGTCTCAGCCATGTCTGAGGATCAGACCTGCATAGCCAAAAAGATTCCTCACCCCGGGTTTTTAGGAGAGGAAGGTGGATGTCATCAAAGGGACATGCTCTCCATCAAGGCTGTTGGTTGAAATCAATCATATTTAACAGCCTAAGGTATTTAGGGAACAAAGAATCTGATTTCCTTTCAATACATTACTAAGTGTACCAGCTTATTCCACAGATGTTCTATTACAGTTTCTACACTAGACATTTATGGTATCTGCAGGTAGCTGACAGACAGTTTAGGCTTGGGATGGGTTTTCTTTGCTGAACCTTTATTGTCTGAGTGAGCTTTAGATATGAAAGCAATAACATATTTCCTCCACTTTATTTATTTACCACATCGCTGACGGGCTTCTCCTGCTGAGGTGCACACATATTACTTTATGAAGGCCGGGGGCAAAAGCTGTCATTTAGTCCAGAATGCAAAGCAAGAGATTTGGTCTAAAGCAAAGAACAGTGGTGTATAACTAGATTATTTCATTCTATTTGAGACATGAATCAGAGCACTGGGCGACAGCTTTTGCAGCTGAAGCCGTGAATATGTTCATGTAGCTCCGTTTGTGTGTCTGTTTCAGGAGGATGTGGAGCATCAATTTTAGGTTGAAATGGGATGTTACAAGAGTCATCAAGAACCCACTGCCTAGAATCACTTCTCTGCTATTTCTTGTAATGTCTACTGTAACATTGTGCAAGCACTGAGAGCCCTGCATAATTCCTTCAAATTGAGAACTCGGGTGGTTGAGTGTCGACACTATTGCATGCAGAATGGCAGTACCGATAAATAAGAGGCAGGGATTAGCATGCCGGGGAGAATTCTGAGGTATGCAAAAGTACTAAATATTAGGAGGAAAAACCAAAGCAAATGCGCACCAAGCATGCTCAGTGGTTTCAAGGAGCCACAGAACGTTGGATGTCAATTGTACAATTCTGTTAAGAGGTAACTATCCTGACGCGGGTGGCACTGTGGGTTAAACCACAGAGCCTAGGACTTGCCGATCAGAAGGTTGACGGTTCGAATCCCCGCAACGGTTGCTCAGTCCCTGCTCCTGCCAACCTAGCAGTTTGAAAGCCTGAAGTGCAAGTTGATGAATAGGTACTTCTCCGGTGGGAAGGTAAACAGTGTTTCTGTGCGCTGCTCTGGTTCGCCAGAAGCGGCTTAGACATGCTGGCCACATGACCCGGAAGCTGTACACCGGCTCCCTCGGCCAATAAAGCGAGATGAGCGCCGCAACCCCAGAGTCGGCCACAACTGGACCTAATGGTCAGGGGCCCCTTTACCTTTACCTATACTGTGGCTTTTTGTTCCAGGTCCCACTTCTCCTCTATCTCCCCTATGATACAAACTAATGGGATGTATCTAATGCTCTTGTGCTAGCAGATGGATGGGTTTTAAAACTGTGCAGCAGAGGAAACCAAGTCACCAGCTGTGCCAGCAGAAACTAATTGCACAACAGATTGAGCAACCAAGTCACCAGCAACCTACACATGCATTCTCTTGCTCAACAACTTTCCCCTGGTGCCAAACATTACACCAGCAGAACAAGAATAGGACTTTAACTAAGTGATTTTAACTTGGCGCTACCTTGGATACAGACCAATTTGTTTATTTTAACAGATTGTCTTAATTTGCTTTAAACCTTAGCTGCATCGTGCACAGTTCTTTATTTAAAATCCTATTCATTGCCATTCCCTGTCACCTGAAAGATGAGCATTGGTCCTATTTTCTTCACAGACCTTGATTTTGACATTCTTCAGATTATAATATCATTGAATCACCCAAGTCTATAATTCTGGGGAAACCAGTCAGGCCAGTAAGGAAACCACTTAACAATAAAACGCCAGAGCAGGTCATATAGTATTTCCTAATTTATTTATTTTTTAAAAAGCATTCAAAGGCCACTTGCTCACTGGTCAGAGCAGAAGAGGATTCTCATAATGATTTGGAACAGGCCCACCAATAGTCAACAAACAAGTCTGAGGAAGTTACAATAAGAAGCTCTAAACCCAACTCTTCAGCAACAGTGGAAAGGCAGTTCTTTATACTAATTAGCACAATTGCAGGGACTATTTTTGTATTGTATCAGCCACCAACCTTCGCTTAATAAACAAGAGGCACTCCTCATCTCAAGGGAGGTTCTGCAGCTATCTCTCTTATCAAATAAGACTTTGCTGCGAATTTTGACTCAGATGACATCAGGGATCTTTCATCCCTCCTCTAGAAAAAAAACCTCCATCATTCAAATTGCCATCTTGACAGCTTGCTAGGAGTGTGTGTGTGTGTGTGTGTTTGTGTCTCCATCCCACATTACAGGCGCAAAAAAAAAAAAAAAAGGCATTTTCAGAGATGTTGAGGCCTGGAGAGTTTATAGCACCCATGTGCCACTAAATTCTTACACTGCCATATATCTACGTGTCTTTTGATTTATAATCCACCCTTTCCACATAGGCTCAGAGCAAGCAGCAACATTATAAAAACAAGCTAACACCATAAAATTAGTGATAGGCGAATTCCCCTTGGCTTGCCTCAAAACACATTTTTTAGAGCTTTCTGAGACATTTTTTTTTTAAAAAAAGCTTTAAGGTCCCCCCCCCCCCAGTATTCTCAAGGAAAGCTTAGAGGAAAACGAATGAACAATGGAGGGCACACCCCTTCCTTTTGAGCTGCTTGTACCCTCCTCATAAACAGCACCTCCATCTTTCAGAAGGGAGGAGGAGTAAGCAGTGCTGAGGAGAGCTTGCTAGAAAGAAGGGAAGCATTTTCAACCTCTCTCTTTATATGAAACAGACACCCCCAGGCATGTTCAAAAGTGTCACTTCCTTCAGGTAATGTGGGGATTGGAAATTGCTCTGCCTCCAGATTCAGACTTTGTTTTGAGCCAGAGCCACATTATATCCCTCAACTGTCCTGTTTTAAGTGGGACATCCCAGAATGAAAGAAGCTATCCTGGCTTCTGATTGGATCCTGGAATGTCCTGTATTTTGGTCCAGTGCTCCGGACCAGAAAAACCCTTCATTTGTTTGTTTTTTGTCTCGCCCTTTTGTGCGAATCAGCTAGCTCCCATGAGAGCTCGGGACTAAAAAAGGAGCAGGTTGTTGGAGGGTATGCCACATTTGAAAAGATCTGGGTGTCTGCTTCTAGACAATGAAAAGGATACTAGTCATAGTATGGTTATATGCTAGGAAGGGATGGGCAAATTTGTAAATACAGGGGTATGAACGGGATCCGTTTTGGAGGCCCGTTCACAACATGAAAAGAATGCAACCCATGTCTGCGCGTCAGTGCATGTGTGGGTTGCGATTCACCACTTCTGTGCATGCGCATGTGTCAGGGGCTCAGGAGCAGAGGCACAGGGAAGAGAGGAGATGGAGAGCGAAGGGGAAGAATCCGAGGGGAGCGTAGGAGAAGAGGACAGTGGACCGAGGGATTCCATGAGCCTCTCCAGCGAATCGGAAGATTCACAGAAGGGGGCGCCAGTGGCCAGGGGTAGGGGGTTCCCAAGGGGAACGCCCCAGGAGCAAGGGGGCAGCAGGGACTCCCAGAGCAGTAGCTGGAAATCAGGACCAGCTTCCCCACCAGAGCAGAGTGGGGGGGAAGAGTCCCAAGGATCGGGGCCAGTGCATTCCCCACCAGGGAGAGAAGATAAGGCAGGGCTGACCACGCCTCCATCAGAAAGTCGGACAACGGAGGAGAGGTCAGATCCGGCCAGTGTCCCGGAAGAGGGAAGCAGTGACCGAAGTAGTGTAACGGTTAGGAGAAAGGTCACTGGGCTGGTGAGAGAGGCAAGTTCAAATGTACAGGAGCGCAGGACAGCAGAGAATGAGGATTGGGAACCGGGTCCTAAAGCCCGCCGGAGGGAGGGGGAGGAGCTAAGCGACTCAGCGTTGGAAGAGTCCAGAAAGGGCAATGCCCCAGCGGGCAGGAGAACCCAGAGGAGGAGAGAGCAACGTAAAAGGTGGAGCAGGGCTAGGATCTTAAACTGGTGTCATAGGGGAGGAGACTCAGACGGGACTTCGCCGATCTAGGGTTTAAGACGTAGGGCTGCACGCTGTGGCTTTGAAATGGAAACTGAACTTCAATAAAGACTTTTGTACATTACTACAGCCTAGCGTTGGTCCTCTGTGAGCTGGGACCTAGAGGCAGCTCTGACAGCATGACATCATTTTGCACGTCTGCGCATGCACAAGTGGTGAAACCTGGAAGTAACCCTTTCCGGTACTTCCAGGTCACCACGGGATGTATCCTGAAAGAGCATAACATGAAGCGGACGTAACATGAGGTATGACTGTATCAGTTTCTCATTTTTCCAAGCTTAGGTTTCGTTCTCCACATCACTGCAATTTTTAAAAAAGTCCTCATGAAAATTCACCAGCCTTTTAGGGCAAACTTCCCCTAATGTACACATTTTTGTGCAATTTTTCCTAATACACACTTTTGCAAAGCAATTGTGTCTAATATAAACCTAAGAGCTTGCTGGAGCAGTCCAATGGACCATCTAGTCTAACATCTTGTTCTCACAGTGGCAGAAGAAGAAGAGGAGTTTGGATTTGATATCCCGCTTTATTACTACCCTAAGGAGTCTCAAAGCGGCTAACATTCTCCTTTCCCTTCCTCCCCCACAACAAACACTCTGTGAGGTGAGTGGGGCTGAGAGACTTCAGAGAAGTGTGACTGGCCCAAGGTCACCCAGCAGCTGCATGTGGAGGAGCGGGGAATCAAACCTGGTTCACCAGATTACGAGTCTATCGCTCTTAACCACTACACCACACTGGCCACTCGAACGCCTGCTGAAATCCCACAAGCAGGACCAGAACACAAAAAGCATTCTCCCTTACTGTGGCTTCCAGCAACTCTCTCACTGAGCTATGGTTCTTCTCTGTATTTACAGCCTTTCTCCCAGATGATGGAGAACTGGGAAGCTGGATACCTGGGTCAAGATGCTGTACCTGAGGTGAAATGGGATTAGATTCAGGTGGGCTTTTTGTGCTTATGTATTTTAAACCTCCAGAAAGGTGAATTGCTTATAGCACAGATGAGAACCAATTTAGAATATAAACACAAACTTTAAAAACTACACTATTAAAATAACATTAAGTCTCTTCATTAGAATACTGTACATGTGCACGTGCGCGCACACACTTTTATACCCAGTGAAAACACGGAGACTATACTGAGCATGAGTCACCACCAGACAAGTGTTCAGACCTAACTAAAATATGTGTATTAGCTGTGACCGCTCACTCTAAAGTATCAGAAATTTCACAAGAAGCTTTCCATTACTATGCTGAAATTAATCTGAAACCACTACGTTTGCCAAAGAATGCATCATGCTTCAGAGGTGGGAATCTGGATCTCATTTGTTCTGACTAGTAATATGTAGAGATGAGCAGATTATCCTCCGTTTCTTCTTCTTGATCATTCCTACCAGAAATTCAGCTTATCCACAAAAAAACATAAACTTAATTTTCGAAATGCGCCGAGTTCCTTCAGCTCATTTCAGACTTTTTGCCCATCGACACTGATGCATATTGCTGGAGCACTCTGCAAACAAACAAATCATATTGATGGGATTGCTTAATTATGGGTGAGGAACCTTGTTTGTTCCATGGGCCAGATCCTTATTGGGCTCAGCCTCATAGGCCAAATTTAGCAGGTGGATGGGATCACCCACTTGGCAATCACATGACATCACAATAATGTCATGTGCATAACACTTCCAAGTGCCAAAGTTGGGACTTCAAAACACCTTGCA
Organism: Podarcis cretensis; assembly: GCF_951804945.1. Taxonomy (NCBI): domain Eukaryota; kingdom Metazoa; phylum Chordata; class Lepidosauria; order Squamata; family Lacertidae; genus Podarcis; species Podarcis cretensis. The sequence continues at coordinate 31,524,115 of NC_137185.1, read as the reverse complement.
AGGCACTGTTAAAAAGAAGGCTTTATTCCCTTGTTTTAGCAGGGGTTTCCATGGATCCCCTCCTGAAGTGATGGTAAAATACCCTCTTTTTCAGCACACCTTCTTCCGATTCAAGGAGGAGTGCATCTGAGATTTGTCTGCAGAATGGGACCCAACCATTGTTTTAGCAGGGGATCCTACGCTGGTTTTCACGGAATTCATAGAATTCCCTGCTTAAACAATGATCAAGGTAAAGGTAAAGGTAAAGGTACCCCTGACCATTAGGTCCAGAAGCGGACGACTCTGGGCTCATCTTGCATTACTGGCCAAGGGAGCCGGTGTTTGTCGGCAGACAATTTTTCTGGGTCATGTGACCAGCATGACTAAGCCGCTTCTGGCAAAACCAGAGCAGCGCACGGAAACGCCGTTTATCTTCCCGCCGGAGTGGTACCTATTTATCTACTTGCACTCTGATGTGCTTTCAAACTGCTAGGTTGGCAGGAGCAGGGACCGAGCAATGGGAGCTCACCCCTTCACGGGGATTCAAACTGCCCGACCTTCTGATTGGCAAGCCCTAGGCTCAGTGGTTTAGACCACAGCACCACCCATGTCCGTTAAAACAATGGTTAAAACCCCTCAATTTTAGCAGCAGATTCTGATGCACAACCCTCCCTAAACAAGGAAGGAGTCCTATTTAGAATCCTCTGCTAAAAAGAGGGTTCTTATGATTATATCAGGAGATCTCACACATACAGCTTTACATGGAAACACCACAATAGTTACAAATCCCTCTGTTTCCACAGGCACTTCTGTTGCACACCCCTTCCTGATTCAGGGAGGCACATGCTTTAGAATTCCCCACTATGGGGGCAGGTTCCCATCATTTTAGCAGGAGATTCCATGCAGGCTTGCATGGAAACCTCTTCTAAAATGATGGAGGGAACCTTCTGTTTTAGCAGGGAATTTCAATGCATGGGATCCTGCAGAACTGAGCAGGATTTAAACCTTCCCTAGTGCCTGTCTGATGATGTCAAGAGCAGGTGGGTGTGGTTTGAGGAAAACAGCTTTGCAGGCCAAGTTAGACCCCTCTGGCAGGAGGAAAAGTGATATACAAATGTATTAAGTAAGTAAATAATGTAGGAGCATGTGAACTGCACGAACTGAAAGCTCCACCAAACTCTACAAACTCTGCAAATAGTAATAATATCAATTTAGCCCTATAAATAATAGCTTCAGCCCTAAAAATCAGTGAACTATATGTGCTCCCTATTGAAAAAGATCTCAAAGTCTTTTCTCTGGTGTGTTTGAATATTTTTCCATCAGCAGTTCTTGAGTGGAGGTTCCATGAAAACCCCTACTGTCAAAGTCCCTGTGAATCCGGAGAGGTGCAATTGATAGCTCATGTTCTTATGTAATGCTCTTTTTATCATGATAAATATAATATTTTTACTCGATGATTTTTATGGAAAACCCCAGGACAATCAGATACATTTTTATCCTTTTCTACTCCTTTCAAATCAGAAGGCATCCATCTCTTTCAGGGTGTCTGTCAGGGAACTGCCATCAGTGCCGGAGGGAGAGAGCAAAATCCAGAGGGATTCCAGAGAGCGTCTCGGGATTGGGAGAGGCAGCCCATCTTCTGGGGAAGAGAATCAGCGTAGCACCAGTGGAGAAGGGGGGCAGATGGGGGAAGCGGCGAGGCGGTCCCATGACTCCTTGCCGGGAACCAGCGGGGAGAGTAGGGGTCCTCCGCTGCCTACGCCCTCCTTGCGCAGAAGGCTTTTGCGCAGAGAGAGTAGGAGGAGACTAGGCGTCAAAGAGCTTCTTCACTGGAAGAAGTTTAAGAAACGCCCACTGACGGATTCTGCCAGCGATTGAGACAGCCACGGGTGAGTTGCTGTCTGGACAGAAAAGGTTCACTCAGGCAACCCAGCCAGGTGTTTGCACCGGCTTACGCACGAGCAACCCCTAGAACCATTACAGTGTCTAAACATTGTGCTGCTGCATATAAAAAACCCCAGGGGTTAATTTTTGCAAACTTACAGTTTTGTTTTCTATGCCTGGCATTCTATAGTACGATAAAGTTATTACTAATTCTACTGTTATGGTTTTCTATTAAGTTTTGTTTGGTATTCTTTTATATGTGGATATGAAGTTTCTTTTTGAATATTGATTGTGGTCCCTTCCAACTATACAATTCTTTGAATCTATGATTCCGTGTCACTAACCATAGTAAAGAGATTGATTGACTGAATAAGTTGAATAAGAATAAGAATAAAATGGGAGGATTCCTATTTCATCATGTCCTGCATAGGAACAAAACAAGCACTGGTTTTGATATACAAAGCCTTAAACAGCTGAGGACCTCAATACCTCAAAGACCAACTCTCTCCATATGAAACTACTTGGACCTTGAGATTATCATCTGAGGTCCTTCTTCATGTGCCTCCTCCATGAGAGGTCTGGAGGGTGGCAACATGAGAACAGGTCTTTTCTGCAGTAGTTCCCAATTAGGCCTTTGTGTGATTAACCTTCTATACCCTTTAAAATATGTTCGTGTGAGAAGGAGAAGAATTATTGGTTTGTTTTGTTCTTATTAGATGCTCTCATACCTTGGAAGTTGAACTGAATCCATTCCGGAAGTCCGGAATGTTCGGATACCAAGGTGTGGATTCCGATTGGCTGCAGGAAGCTCCTGCAGCCAATCGGAACCCACGGAACCTGCATCGGATGTTTGGGTTCCAAAAAACGTTTAGCAAACTGGAACACCCACTTCTGGGTTTGCGGCATTCAGGAGCCAAAACGTTCGATTCACAAGGCGTTCAACTTCTGAGGTACAATTGTATTTAATATTTCTTATCTTGTCTTTTTATGTTTTGAACCACCCTGAGATCTATGGATGAAGGGCGGTATACAAATTTAATAAAAAATTAAAATTCAAAACTAAAAAAAATCTAGGGGGATATTTGCATACAGAGAATTCCAGATGCTTCCCTAGTAATGTATGGATGCAAGGCGGGCAGTTTATTCCTTACTGAAAGCATGATGTCTGGGGAGGAGGGTTGGGCATGGAGCAGGGGGTTCATTCTAAGAGCCATCTTTGTAGGACACACATTAATCCAATTGACAGGTTTTCTTCTAGGTTTTAAATACAACCACTTAGATGCTGCTAGTAATGTTAATGACAGCAATAATCTTCTTCCCTGAAAGGGACAATAATTGCTGTATGAATAATAATCAATATTTAGCTTCTTCTTAAGAGGATTTCTAAAGGCTTTGCACATTTTATTGCACTAAGTGTCGCAAAAGTATTAGACTCATTTTATGAGTCGCAGGAGAGTGGGGGAGGAGAGGAGGACTTAACCAAGGCAGGAAAGCAAGCTGAGCAAAAATCAAGAAGCAATTCCATGGTAGAGCAAGGCTCAGCAGAAACCTTTTCCCTATGTTCTCCTTCTGGGTAACAGAATTGACTACTGAGGCAACAGAGAGAATGTAAGGAGCACTCACACTTTACATTGTGGGTGCCCTTTGTGCATGGAGCTACAGTTCCCAGGGAGCTTACTGGCAAACAGGGGATGGCTTGCCTCTCAGTACTAATTTTTGGAGTTTTACACCCAGCCTCAGTAATCAAGTTTCTTGCTGGGAAGTGGGGCCAGTCCCAGTTTAAATAGGTAGTGGAGCCGACAACAGACAGGCAGCCAGCTCTGGAGATTCACCCTCCCTACTCTCCCTTTGTTTAATGTTTTCCAGTTTGCAGGTTAACTTTTTCGTCCTGTTTAGTGGGTGCTGCTACGGTCTTTGACTGGTTGCTGCTGAAGGACCAGGAAGAAATTTTCTTGCATTGGCAGGTTTTGTCTTCCCTGTAGCAATTCGTCACAGCTTGGGCAGTTATGGTGTGTGTGTGTGTGTGTGTGTGTGAGAGAGAGAGAGAGAGAGAGAGAGAGAGAAGTGGTGACTCACCCCCCTGCAGTGGCGATTTCAGGGTCCCCCTCTTAATGGGGTTATATATATGGGTGTCACTGGCCATACACTGAAAGGTCGTCAGTGAACTACCCTGTGTGCAGGGATATGGGCTTGGCGGTCTGCTACACTTACGTCTCACAGAACACCCCCATATCCCATTTACCCTGATGAGCCCCAGTTCCTCCCTGGCTGGGGGGCTGCGAGGGATACACGCCCAAGGCCTAAGCCAAGGTCTTTCTACATTCGGAAGTTTAATAAAGTTGTGGCCTAATTTTAATTCCATATAACGTTGTCAAGAGTCTTTATTCCTTCCTTATGCTCCCTGGGGGCTGGGGCTGTCGACGCCTGGTCATGCAATGACTCCACATGTGTGCTTGCAACCAAAAGGCAAGTCAGCAAAATGGACAGCAGGATGACACTGGAATTCACTGCCGCAAGAAATAGTGATACCAACTATCTTTAAAAGGGGATTAGATAAATTCATGGAGGATCTTGGCAGGGGCTGGGTGGTCTCCCCCCACCGCCCTCTCTCCACAGAATGTGGCTTGGTCTGGAGACACCCTAATGCAGCACCATGTTCACACAAACTAAAGTTGGGCAAATATCAGGTTGATCATAGGACCATTTCATCCCATTTTAAGCATTTTGTGCAGACTTTAAAAAAAACATAAGATGTACATTTTCAATGCTTTTCAGTGCATTCACCCATAAAATAAGCAGAGATTGTAGAAATGCTTGCTGCAAATATATATATATATGGGATAGTAAGGGGATGTGCTGGTGTCAGATCAACATCTAAAGCTTAAGAAATTTGATTAGCTGCCTTATTTCTAGCTGTACTGAGGATTAATTATGTGTATTGCCTGTTGTGCCATAAACCAGCGATTTGCACATGCATGGCAGCAATCTAAACAGTAAAGCCTTTGGAACGAATCCTCCTTTGAGTTCTTGTTTTTCAGCAACTAGAAGCCAGAGCAGGGAGCTGGATTCCAATCTGTAGGCAAGTTTGGGAACATCTGATTTTGTCGTTTTTGATGTCAATAGTGGATGAAACTAATTCCTTCTCCATCCACCACACAGTCAGTGTTTACCAATCTCCATGCTGGTTCAAACTCCACAACCCCCTCCAGCAGGTTAGTGATGGGCAGGATTTGGAAATGTGTTGGAAAACACCCCAAGCCTGATAGTCTTACTGTGAAAAGAACTTCTCTTCCCTTCAGGAACCTCTTGGGTTCAAACGAAGTAACTCTCCTCTTGGGCAACCGAATACTTCTTATGCATGCTTATGAAATGGCATGCATTTTGACTGCAGCCAACTCAGAATGGCGCTGAAGTTTTGAGAGTTCACAAGTTAAAAAAGCCCATGGCATGCTGTGTAAGATGGCAACAGATCCAAGTGTGGAATATTCCCATCTCCCATACACTGACGCAACCACCTTGTTTTCTAAGCTTTTGTTTGATGCCTGCACTGGTCTATTGGATTACCCGGGAGTTAGAAGAAGCTGATAAACAGATAAGAGTCTCCCTCGGAGAATGAGGCCTGATTACATCTTTCCAAATAAGTGGTTATCATCCCCCAGTTATTCATGCAGCTATGAATTATTGATTGGCTCCCAGCTCATTAAATAGGAGATCCAAGTAAGGGGGAGGGGAAAATGGGATGAATAGAAATCAGCGGCAGCTCTTAACATCTGTAAGTTGGCGAAATGATGGTAACTCATTACCTCCCTATTCAAAGTCCATCAGAGGAGAAGAAGAGAGAGACTGAGAGAGAATGAACAGAACCGTTGTCCATTATCCATTCAACGCAGACACAGGTCTGATTTTTTATTGAGAAGCTATGGCGGTGGAGGCTGGCCTCCTAATTTTTAATCACACACACATAAAAGTTAGCTCTTCCACTGTTCATTCTGAGTTTCAATTTTTCATATACAGTATGTAAAAACTCAGGAGACGTTGCTTCACAAAGCAGTGATCAGGTTAATATTGTGAACATTTGCGCAGGTGGGCAATTCAAGGACAAGACGGCAAGACCCGACCATTTCCATGTACTAGCAACTGGATCATAACTTCAAAACCCAACATCCTGCAATGTATCTGAGGAGAACAGGCAAGGTTAAGGGGCCACAGCGTTCTGTCCTGCAATGCCTTGCCATGCTGCTTCTTGACCCCCAGGATCTATCCATCTGAGGGGGCAGCCATACTCAGCCAGAGGAATTCACCACTATATACACCAATAATGTTTCATTCAGTTTATGTCAAACTGGAGCTCAGTCTGGGGCTGAACTGTTGATGAGTGTATCTCCTCAAAATACAGCTTTCAAGCTGCAAACACAGCCTTTTCCTTTCTGAAAGCAGGACCAGATGTCTGCAGAGATTTGAATGCTGAAGGCAGGAAACTGAGAATATACAGCAGAGGTGGCTAAAATTACATCCCACATATGTCCCCTGCCCCCAATTCAAGATACCCAGAAAGATGTTGTTGCTTTAAATTTTTTCATTGGCCATGCCCACTTTTGGTAATGGGCTAATGAAGCTCTCATACCCAAAAAGGTCAGCTAGCCCTGGTATACAGAGCAGACCCAGGACTGAAGACATTGATGATTGGTCATGGGAGTTCTTGCTAGCTTGAGGAATTTGAATTCCTTTTTGAAATGTCTTAAAGGTAAAGGTAAAGGGACCCCTGACCATTAGGTCCAGTCGTGACCGACTCTAGGGTTGCGCTGCTCATCTCGCTTTATTGGCCGAGGGAGCTGGCGTACAGCTTCCGGGTCATGTGGCCAGCATGACTAAGCTGCTTCTGGCGAACCAGAGCAGTGCATGGAAACACCGTTTACCTTCCTGCCGGAGTGGCACCTATTTATCTACTTGCACTTTGACGTGCTTTCAAACTGCTAGGTTGGCAGAAGCTGGGACTGAACAACAGGAGCTCACCCCGTTGTGGGGATTCGAACCGCCGACCTTCTGATCAACAAGTCCTAGGCTCTGTGGTTTAACCCACAGCACCACCCGTGTCCCTTGAAATGTCTTAATCCAGATCAATTGCTGCTGAATTTAGGGATCTATTCACTTTTGCACTTCTCCCAGTGTGGATATGCCATTCCAGACTGTTTAAATTCAGTTTGTACTGAAGTTTTTGGTCAGACTTGTTTTCTAAAAAGTGATTTCACTGGGTGGGGATCAAGTGAAAATGCCCCCAAAGATAATTGTGGTGGTGGGATATATTATCAGAAATATCCTGGAGTGGGGCTATGCTACCTGCCAAAATAACAACATCCAAAAATTACAAGTTGGGAGAGGTAATTTATTATAGGGCAGAACTGGTCCTGTGCTTTAGAAAGATGTTTTCACTGAATATATTTCTTACTACAGCACTGAGAGTTGCCCACTCCAGATAGCAGCTGATCAGCACTGTTATATGTTTATCCCAGTATTACTAATTAGTCATTATTATTTTATTGCTTTCCATCATGAAATAGCCAGCTGGACATCACTGATGCCTGAGACATTCTTAATTATTATCTACATTTCTTTTGAATTGCAAGTCGTTCCCTGGAGACAATCCCCTTTTTGAATGCAGAGGCGGGGGAACGAGGAAATGACACCACACAACGAAATCTCCCTCTAATTAATTCCGATTGCTGTCTTCTGCATCACATTATCTATCAATTTGTGCAACATGCATTTTCTTTTTAGGGGAAAAAAAAGTACTAACGGAACTATCCCAGATGCTCATTAATGGAAAATGGCCACATGGCTGCTGGAGTGGAAATGTATATACCGAATCCAACTTTTTTCCTCCCTTGCTTGCTTTCAAAGAAGGTGGATAGTTTGGGGAGTTGGTATAATAATCAAAACATGTAGTGAATATTCAGTGAATATCCTGGAGCAGGAGTGAGGAACCTGCAGTCCACGCACAGGTTTACCAAAACAGTGAGAACTAGGCCTTAGTGAGAGTCATGGAGGGCAGTGTTTGAATAAGTACAACCAGTTCATTTCTTCTTTGCCTTTGGAGCCTGTGTGTGTGTGTGTGTGTGTGTGTGTGTGTGAAGGGAGCCTGCACTTGGAAGCTCCGATCTGGTCACAACACCATGTTTGTGTATTCATGCATTGCCTTGTAGGCTTGTCAACTAGGCATGTTTTCTCTCCAGGAGACAAGCTGAGATGATGAGGGCACCACCATGGACTTGCTCTGTATCACTGTTCACAGATCCCACCTGTCATCTGCATAAAGTCACTTGCTGTCTTCAAATGTATGGTTTTCTTCCTTTGGAAAGGCTAAGAGGCTTTCGTTTTGCCAAACTCTACTTTGTCTGGTATGTGCAATTTCCACGCATCTTGGGCCCAGCCCCGGCTTCTACTTAATGTAATCTTAATTTATATCATGTACTTCAAGTATGAGTTGACTGGGTACCCGACAATCCTCTGAAGGATGATGCTGAACAGATCTGAAGGAAAGCAGCCGTTTGATCTATATTAAGGACTCTGTGTAAATAGGGCTGTTGTGGGGTGTGTGTGAGTTCAACAATAAGCTCAGTTTTCACAATGAGTTTAGCAAAGCAAATAATTAATTAGCTCCTGCACTTCTTTCTGTGAACAGGCACTCGCCTTGACTTCGGAACATCCCATTTACAGTTTAGCAACTCTCCAGGTGTGACTTCCTTTTGAAGCTGGAGTTCAACCTTCACAGTACCCAGGTAAAGGAAGGAACCATCCTTTCCAAAACAGGTGAAAAAGGCAGGGCTCCAGTCCTCCTACAGCTAGTCATAATTCCTAGGGAAATATTTTATATATATGCCCAGGAATGGCAGGGGTTTACCTATGGGTGTGGGAGAAATTCAGTGCAGTGAGCCTACCTAATTCACACTTATTGAAATAATACACAAACTTAAACACATTTGCAAATCTCTGAATTTAGCTGTGCCAGATGCCAGCAAAGTACTGTTTGCAAAAACACATATACTGGGATAGAGTGTGCATAAAAATGCACAAATTAGTGAAAATACTAGGGTTGCCATACGTCTGGAATTTCCAGGACATACCTAGAATACTGCAGTGTCCGGGACAAAATCGGCTAAATGTCTGGGAAAATCTGGACGTATGGCAACCAATGTCAGCAGTGTTGCTCAAAAACGTCATTTAAAAAAAAAATTCTTGTGATTTTGCTGCAAAAGCTCAACAAATTTGCCAAAAAAAGCAGCTTAAATCTGTCCGGATTTTCACTTTTTGAAATATGGCAACCCTAAAAAACATAGAAAGTGGATTATATTGGGGAAAATTGCTTGCAAAGTTGTGTGTAGCAAAGTTGAGTGGAATCCTTTAGTCTTTTCTTCCCTATAATGGGGGGGGGGCGTGAAGTGGTGACTCACCCCCCTGCGGTGGCAATTCCAGGGTCCCCCTCTTAAAGGGGTTATATATATGGGTGTCACTGGCCATACAGTGGTACCTTGGGTTACATACACTTCATGTTACATATGCTTCAGGTTACAGACTCTGCTAACCCAGAAATAGTACCTTGGGTTAAGAACTTTGCTTCAGGATGAGAACAGAAATCATGCTCCGGCGGCGTGGCAGCAGCAGGAGGCCCCATTAGCTAACGTGGTGCTTCAGGTTAAGAACAGTTTCAGGTTAAGAACGGACCTCCGGAACAAATTAAGTACTCAACCCAAGCTACCACTGTACACTGAAAGGCTGTCAGTGAACTACCCTGGTGGGATAAGGGCTGGGTTGCCTGCTACACATATGTCTCGCAGAGCACCCCCATATCCCATTTACCCTGATGTTCCCCAGTTCCCCCGGCTGGGGAATACACACCCACGGCCTAAGCCAAGGTCCTCCTACATTCGGAAGTTTAATAAAGTTGTGGCCTAATTTAATTCCATAACACATTGTCAGAGTCTTTATTCCTTTCCTATGATCCGTGGGGGCTGGTGCTGTCGTGGCCTGGTCGTGCAATGGAAGTTAAGATGAGGAACAAGATGTGGAGATGTGTCTACCTGTATCTCCATATGGGGGAAACCTCAGATAATAATCCTGTATCAAAGCCCCAGTTCTACAGCAAGCTTAGCATCATGGTTAAGCCTGCTCTGTGTATCTTTTCTCTCCTAGCTGCTCTGGTGCCATTTCTCAGCCTTCCTGCAAAAGCTTCTAACTCACCCTTGCATGTGATAGAGCTCTTTCTTTGCAGTGATTCACTGAAGGTCATTTGTTTGGAAGATCTCTTGATGGCAATAAAATGTAGCATGTGAGGAACAAAATAATCCATTACTCCTCTCCCAGCTCCCAATGCAATAACCAGCCCTTGCCTTCATGCACGATACCACTGTGCTGTGATATTATGCAAATGAAAAGCATTAGACCAGTTGCATAACATCCATCGCCTCCCTTTCTTTATGATTAAAGCTGGTGGTCTGTGGGGGTGATGGATCTCTAGCACTGTTTCCCAAACAGCTGAGAAATAAGGCTCATTATTATTTGAATTAAAAATGAAAGCACACATCACCCTTACGCTGGAAAAGATTTACTTTTAAGAGTGTGTAAGAGGAAAGCCCATCTCTCCTGCAATTCTGCTTGAATCATGTATCTGGGCATGCAGAGATGCAATGGGCAGCGTCCTCCAAGTCCAGTGTGTCTATGCATTAGAAGTGATTGATCTGAATGCACCTGAGTTATTGACACAGGTTGCTTCCAGAATGCCACAATTTTGGGGTGGGATATGATTAAAGCTGAATTGGGAATGCTTGAGAAACAAATCCGCTCCCCCCCCCCCCAAAGAATAGATTTCTTGCGATAAGGAAAGTGATGGGGAGATACACTGCAGAGTGTGGGATACCACTTACCAGGCACAACAACTTCAGCTAATCTCTCCTCAAACAAATTGAGACAAATGCTCTAGGTACCGTACTTAATGTGGTCTAATCTCTACACAAACATATCAGGCTGAAGGCTCATTAAACCAATTGTCTGAAAGTGACCATAGAAGAAACATTTGCCCACCACATCCCCTGGACCATGGCTAGAAGGTGCAGACTTCTTGTTTAGGCCTTCCATGAGGGTGGGGGGGGGGACAGCTGCACATCCCCATTCCTGATCAGCCATAACCCACAGTTGCCCAGCTTTCATTTTCTGGAAAAGGCAAGTTTCTCATGGTTGTAGAACCTGAGATAAGAGACAAAATGTACGGCAGAATTATTCTTATGGGTGTGTGTGAGAAAACAGTATGCTTCCTCACTTTCAGTGTTTTACTTTGGCCCACCGACCCACCCCGAAAAAGTCCTGCGTACATCCATGCTAGCCATTAGAAATTTTGTAGGGTGGGGTCTAAGATCCAGAACATAATTGCATTTAGCCTGATATGTTTAAGCCCACAAGATGCCTGAAACAGGAGAAAGAAGGAAGTGGGATGGTTTTGTTCTCTCAAAATAGGCCAGACTCAGTGCTACATTCATTTCAGTGGCCAGCATGGGAGGAAGAAAATGGGTTGGTATGAGGTTTTTGCCAGAAGTGGGATGGAATCCCACTGCACCCTGTCCCACCTCAGGCTCTGGTTGTGTCAACGATGAAGGAAACAAAATGTAATTTTATTGCATTTAAATATAAGAGCCAGGTGCTTATCAGTGCTTGCTGCATTCATTAGCCATAATGTGGGAGGCAAGTTTATACGTCGGTGAGCATTTCAGTAGAATCCTGAATGCATACTTTCCTTCATCTCCCCACAATTAATAGAGATCATCATCACCACCACCATGATCATACCTGTCTACATTCAGCATCCAGCATAGAAACAACAGCAGAAGTTATATTCAGTGCTTTTTTCCCTTAAAAATGTTTAAGGGTACTCTCGTTTTCCAGTCATATTGAAATACTGCCCCTCAGTGAGGCCAAACCTAGATTCACAAAATGTTTAGGGGTATGTTTACCCCTGCGTCTCCCCAGGAGAAAAAAAAAAACACTGGTTATATTATATTTTATGGTGGTGAACACCATGAAGAAATAAAAGTATTCAAGCAAAACTGTTTGGCTACTGAGTTCTTCAGCCATCGTGATGTGAATGCAGGTGCAGAACATATGCTGAAAGTTTGAGAAATGGCCTAGAATGTCTCCTCATCCTAGCTATGATCCTGAGAAAGAGATAAGAGGAGTCCTCAGGAAGCCTCTTTGGGGAGTGGATAACAGGACTGCCAGAGCCTTTAATGATTTCATTCACACACTTGCCAAAATACATGTTGGGCAAAAGATTCCTGCCTGCATTGCAGGCAGTTAGACAAGATGACCCTCGTGGTCCCTTCCAACACAACAGTTCTATGATAATATGATTAGAGTGTTCTATAGAATTACTTGCCTAGTCGATATTTACCGATAGTACCTGGACTTTATACGTTTTCTACGGAATTTTAGATGAATTTGTCAGTGGTATTTTTGTGTGTGTGTGTGTGTGTTTGCATGTTACTTGGAGAATGTTGGATAACAAGTGACTAATAAGAAATAATAATAATAATAATACAGTCGTGTTGGGATGCGCGTGCAGCAAACCCGGAAGTATTTTACCGGGTTTCGCCACGTGTGCATGCGCAGAAGTGGTCCTCAGGCTGCGGAAACTTCGGGATCCAACCAGACCTCTGGAATGGACCCACTCCGCAACTGGAGGTACCACTGTAATAATAATAATAATAATAATAATAATAATAGGTGTTGAAATGCACCAAGGGCAGTGGGCTTATTTGCAGGACAAACGTACATACATAGCAGGACTTTATTTTTACACCGGAACCCATGGGTTAAAAATAATAATAATGTAACAGCACTGCTTCTATAGCAGCATACCAATGGTGAGCTGTCTTCCTAGGGATGAATGGAGAAGGGAGCAAAAAAAAAAAAAAAAAAGAAAAAGAAAAAGAAAAAGAAAAGAAAGACGCAGGGAAATAGAGTGGTCTTGGGAGAGGGAGGAGCTGCTGAAAAATAAATCAAAAGGAACTCGAGGACAGCAAAGAAAAATAGCGATGAAAGTTTAAAAGGTGCATCTCTCTCTTCGGCCTATTTGTCTTGTGGTGAGTTTCTGTGTGGATGTGTCTGAGAGGCAGAAAGGGTGGGTGGGAGGGAGAGATGATGTCTCACTTCCAGCGCTAGAGGGAGTGACGAAACGTATCATGCTCCAAATATCTTAGGGCTTGGCGGAGAAACACTGACATGAGCATTTTTTATTACTTGGCTGTCCGGAAATGGGGATTGCTGCATTGATATATAAAAGGCAGAAAGGAGAAAACAGAATGAAAAAGCAAAGGAAAGGGGGGAAAGCATGCAATACTTCCCTGTTATTATGCTCATAATATGTTTTTCGCTCTCATAGCTGAGCACACGTGCTTTTTATTGCATGCCGTGTACATAAAGGCTGCAATCTTACATGTCGGGGACAGGGAAGTAGGAATCCTCCAGGTGTTGCCAGACTCCCAACTCCCCTCATCTCCACCCATTGGCCATGCTGGTTGGGGCTGATGGGAACTGGAGATCAGCAACTTCAGAAGGACCACAGGCTCCCCATCCCTGAAGTACACAGTGACAACCAAGCAAGCGCCACTGAAATCAGTGAGACAGAGTCGAAATGTTTTTAATTGGGCTGAAAGTGCGATTAAAGGCTTACTGTTTTTAAAATAGCTCTCTGGAATAGCTCTCTATTATGGGTACTGAGAGTTGTTAGGAGACCCTTGTTCCTCTCACAGAGCTGGAATTCTCAGAGCAGTTTAACAACACTTCATATAGAACTCTGGGAATTGCAACCCTGTGAGGGGAATAGGTAAAAAGGTAAAGTCCAGTCAAAGGCAACTATGGGGTTGAGGCATTCATCTTGCTTTCAGGCCGAGGGAGCCAGTGTTTGTCCACAGACAGCTTTCCAGGTCATGTGGCCAGCATGACTAAACCACTTCTGGTGTAATGGAACACCGTAACAGAAACCAGAGTACACGGAAACGCCGTTTACCTTCCCGCCGCAGCAGTACCTATTTAGCTACTTGTACTGGCATTCTTTCAAACTGCTAGGTTGGCAGGAGCTGGGACAGAGCAATGTGAACTCACCCTGTTGTGAGGATTCGAGCTGCCAACCTTCTGATCGGCAAGCCCAAGAGGCTCAGTGTTTTAGACCACAGCACCACCCATGTCCCCTATACAGGTCTCCTAGCCAGAGGCATAGCATGGGGGACCCAGCAGGGGGCGGTAGCTCTGGGTGCACAATTTTTAGGGGATGCACACCCACACAGGGCTCCCCGCCCAACCCCACCTGCCACTGGGGGTCTCTGGGCCCCAGAGCCTGGCCTGGCCTCACCGTCGCATCCGCACCCCTTCACTGAATGGCCACCTGGGCAGTGTTGGGGGGGATTTGTCTGCCAAGGAGCACAGTGCCACCCTGCTTGCTCTGGTGGCTAGGGCTAAGCTGGCACATGAGTTCCATGAACCTTCCATGCCCTGTGCATGCACATCCAGTGGTGTTGGTAGCAAGGGCTGGCCCAGCCTGGTGGGTTCTGTTGTCCCGGCTTCGCCCATCCCCACCTGGCTGTGCACACATGTGCGCGCACCCTGGGCACTAGCAAAGAACGCCACACCGCTGCTCCTAGCAACTCTGACCATCCTTAACAAACTACAGTTCCCAGCATTCTTGGGGGGAAAGCTATGGCTGACTAAAGTGGTAGCATAGTGCTTTAAATATATGATGTGAACATGGCCTAGCTCTGAATAGCACTGCACCTGGACCCATCTGTCCCAGTTTGGCTTTTTTAATGTGGCTCATGAATAAACACTCCTTTAAATTCTGCATTCAGCCCTGAGAAACTTTGGAAAGATGTATGAGCCATCTCTCCAAGCATTGGCATGGCTCAAAGAGTTCTGCTGGGCTGCTTTCTCTGTGCCTGTGAAGAGCTGCCCGTGCCCTTGGAGTGCTTTCGTTTCAACTGCAGGGGTGTTGGAAACCATTAATGAGAGAGCTAAATGTCTGACCTTTGGTGGCTGTAACTAATGGCTGCAATTCGGGCTGTTAAAAAATGAAGGGAGGTCAGGAGGAGACTATCCATGTGTGAAAGGAATGATGAGAGGGCTGAACAGAGTCCTGGACTCTCCAGCTGGGTACTCACATGCTTCCCATTGCCATAGAAACTAAGCACCTCTCAGCCAATAATGGATTTGTCTCCTTTTAGCAAGAGAAGTGCCATTAGCTCCATTTCACAGATGAGGGCCCTGAGGTACAGAGACAGTATGGAGTTTTATAGCTGCCACAATCACCTCATGTTTTCTGCAGGCATTGTAGGCACCATAGAGACCACAATATCCTGAGTGGGTTTTTTTTAAAAATCATAACACTGGTTCACTGAGTACAAACAGCAGGGGCATGTGGAGGTATTTGTGATGGCTGCTCCAGAATATAAATCTCCCTCTCACCTAGAGCATGGTTGGGGAACATGTGGTCATTCAGATGTTGTTTGATTATAGCATCCGTCATCCCTGATCTCTAGTCATGGTGGAAAGGGCGAAGGGAAGCTGAAGTCCAACAACGGATTGTACAGATCCCTTGTACATGTGTAGCAGCTCATGTGTTGGACTTTTACAGACTTCTGCATGTGACATGTGGTTTTTGACATGAGAAGGCTCAATGGTGGAGCTAAAAGGAAGGATCCACTGCTTATGAGTAATGTGTAAAGATAGTGTGTGCCTATGTTCAATCAATTGGTGTGCCAATGCTACAGGCTGTGTTGTGAATTGTTGCATCCCCACCCGGCTGCTACCTACAGGTAGGACAGATATTATAATAATAGCTCAGTCGATAGATTATGAGACTCTTAATTTCAGGGTCATGGGTTTGAGCCCCACGTTGGGCAAAAGATTCCTGCCTTGCAGGGGGTTGGACTAGTTGACCCTCGTGGTCCCTTCCAACTCTGCAATTCTATGATTCTAAGAATCACTGCTAGACAGGATGCATGTGAGATTAGACAGACCTTTCTAAGGGGAAGTAAACTAAATAACCAACAACAACCCAGTGAGCATTGTGTTGCTTCTGCTGTTACTTTCCCATGAGTTGCAAATGGTCCACAATCACTTTAGGGGAGTTGGCCGGCAGGTTTCAATTTACCAGTCCTAGTTGACTTATATAGGAGGGGGAGGAGATGAGGATATAAGGAGGCAGCTATTTCCATACCACCCTGTTTTCATCACAGTCAGCAGTGCTTCCATTCTACTGCAGGTCAGCTTCTGCTGAAACCTACATTGTTTGCTTCACTATTCACTACAGCTAAAACTCATGGAATAAATTATGTCCTTCATTATGTAATTCATTTCAATGGAAACATAAAAAATGCAGAAAATAATGAAATTATCTGCATAGCATTTGCAAACTAAAAAGCCAACAAGAGCAAATGCCGCTTGTATTCACTTGTGTGATTTTCATTTCTGACCTCCAACAAACATGTGAATTGTGGCAATTTCCTCTCTGACATAGTTCTTCAACATCCTCTTGGCATTTGGTGATGGATGTTGGGCACTGTCACCCGTGAGACTGAAAAATTACAGGCACACAGTGTCATGACTCAATTTTAATTTGGAGATAAGTTTCTCCTATTTTGGGACTGGGAAGGATTGATTTTTAACAAAGGTGAATGGATGTTTTCTCTCCCCTCCACCCTGCCTTCTCCCCTTCTCTCTCTTCTATCTAAAGGGCAAGCATTTATTTGAAACAAAACAAAACAAAACAAAACAAAACAAGAAACAAAGCTTAAATCTAAATTGCTCAGCTCTGGAGGGGTTGTGTGTTACTTGTGCTCAATTCTTCTTTCCTGGGAATAATAGGCAAGTCTAGATTTGATGGTTGCTGAATTTTGATAATAAAGAAATAAAGAAAAAGAAAAGAAAACTCATTAAATAAAAAAAGAGTGAACGGCAAAACCTTGGCAAGGGTGAGTAAATCCACTCAAACTGCTTCACCTGGATTTCCAAAGGTCATTTAACCTGTAATTTCTCCACCGACCATCCTACCCATTTAGAGTCCTCGGTACTTAATTTGTAAAGTAATATGTGGCAGAGCTCAAAGCTGCACAAAGCAAAATGAAGCCTGAGCTTGAAAGCTTGTATGCTAAGGAACTATTCTCAGAGTTCTTAGCTATGACAGCAAAAGAGATCTCCTGTGTTCCAAAGCAGTGTACTTGGAGTAAACAATGAGGCAGGACAATTGTTTTCATACCCTTCCGGAAGCTTCAGGCTGGTCATTATTAGAAGAGAGAGGAATCTTTTGGGGCCTTAAATATAGGTTCAGTTGATTCCGTTATGGAAGCTCCATGCACACATCACTAATGTGCAGGACAGACTGGAAGAGGGCTAATGTACTAATGCACTAATGTACAGACTGGAAGAGGGCTCCCTCTCTTAAAGTGTCCAATGTCAGCCTTTCTTTTTCAAAAAACCACCACTGGTCCAAACAGGAAAGCTGATGCATTAGTGCTTCCCAGCTTCTGTACAACTGGGACAGCTGGTCATGTGAGTGTCCCAATCATGCAGATGCCCTGCAAGTGAGGAGGTTACAGTGTTGGGCCAGGACCTTGGAAACCAGAGTTCAAATCCTCACTCAGCCATGAAGCTGAGTGGGCCAATCACCATCTCTCAGCCTAACCCACCTCCCAGAGTTCTTGTGAGGGTAGTCTGGAGAGGGCAGGGAGAGAGCCATGTATGCCACTTCAAGCTCCTTAGAAGGAAGGTCAGCTAGAAATGTAATACTAAAATCAACACACACAAAATAAAAGCAAGAGATGATGTAGGGGGCAGGACTAAAAGTCTGTAGTTGAACATACACTATGGTACATAGGTTTACTGATTCACTAGAAACATGTCAGGATCCTATTCACTACAGAGACATGGGAAGACCTCTTCCAAAAACCCTGCTCCAAGGACCTTGAGGAACCCGCTGCAGTGCAAAGCCAGTCTGAAGAGCCCCTTCTTAGGCATTCATGACCCTATCCCAAGCCTGGCCTTGATCCTTGATTCTTTCCCATTACCAGCTGGGCTTTGGAAATGAAGGCAAGAGTACATCTTCCCCTCCCCAAGGTACCATGGCTTCCCAGCCAGTCTTGTGATGACAGTGAACTTTTGTTGGGGTGAACTTTCTAAATCTGTGGAGACCCCATGTGCACTGCCAGGGTTCTCAATGACTCTCCACAGATACCCAAAGAGTCACATGAGCTGATGGGGGAGGCTAAATGCACACCATCATATTCCATCCTGTCCAGTGGCGTAATGTGTGAGGGGAAAGGGGTGGTTGTCCCAGGTGCAAAATTATTAGGGGTGCAAATTTCGCATCTCTGTGGCTGTGATCTTCTGGGTGACACCGTTAGGCAGCTGAATGTACTCTGTTAGTTTCCTTCCATCCCACCATCCCCTCTGTGTGGCCCTGGGCACTGGCAATCCACACTACACTACTGTATCTAGTTGTCTCTTCTCCTGTTTGACAGCTGAATAGGGATCTAGAAATCTGTTTGTGGTTGACAATCTTTGAAATTAATATTGCCTTAAGTGTAAGCTAATGGTGTTAGGCAGATTCTTCACATCCCCATTTATTTGTCTCACACTGTCTGGTTATTAGAACCAGTGTCCCATTTTATGATTTGTCAATTAACAGGGTTTTGAGTAATCTGTCTAAATCAAGGATTAAAGATGTGAAGTAGTCGTACATTTGGATGCTTAGGTGACATTTATGAGCCTCTGGTAGGGGTATAATTTTCTGGAAAACCTGTGAGAGACGCCTTTCCTTTCTGACATCTTACATAGAAACTTTTGGTTTGTTTGTTTTGGCTTTTGATTGAGGAAAGCCCTTGGGCTATGAAAACAAATGGTTTTGTGCAATACTAGTCGAGGTTCCCAGGTGTTAGTTTGGATGAAGATATATAGGAATCATCTCTGATTGTCACAGTTCATGAATTCATGACAGCAAATGCCACTTGGATTACTTTACAATGGAGAAGTTTCAGACAAGGATAATCTATTGGAAGTGTAGCCAACATGGTGCCCTGCTGAAGTCATGGACTGCAAGTCCCATCATCCCTGACCATTGACCATGCTGGCTGGGGTGATGGGAATAGCAGCCCAAAATATCTAGAGGGCACCAGGTTGGCTATCCTTCATCTTACTGGTTGCATGGAGAGACAGGCTGGCTATGGATAAGCTGCTCCAGCAAGACACCATGTTAGATAATTAAAGACAGTTGGGAGAAACTCTCAAAATAAGATAGGGAATTCTCTAACCCAGCTTGCCTTATTAGGTTTCAGACATCTGTGCTTTTATTTATGATGTGGCAAGAAAACCTCAAAATAAAATTTCCCCATGATTTTCATTAGGGCCACAATCCTGCATGCATGGAGAATAGGGTACAAAGTGTCTGAAACAGATTTGTGTTCACTCTTTGACATTCAGGAGGATAGGTGGCTGCTATGCTTAGTGCACCCTAAATGCAGCCAGGTAAATAATCTCAACTGCAAAGTCTCCTGCACTTAAAAAAACAAGCCTGGAAGCATCCGGCATCACAATCCTTTCCCTGACACAGAGACTATTCACAGGAGAACCAGGATTGGTGGATCTAGATCCAAGCTGCATATGGGGTGAAAACTGAGCTATTAGGTGCTTCTAAGTAAGCAGTTTCATCTTCAGTTTACATCTATTACCTGGCTGCATTAAGGCATGTCTAGTACAACATCTTAAAAAGCAGAGATATCACCTTGCCAACAAAGGTCCGTATAGTTAAAGCCATGGTTTTCCCAGTAGTGATGTATGGAAGTGAGAGCTGGACCATAAAGAAGGCTGATCGCTGAAGAATTGATGCTTTTGAATTATGGTCTGGAGGAGACTCTTGAGAGTCCCATGGACTGCAAGAAGATCAAACCTATCCATTCTGAAGGAAATCAGCCCTGAGTGCTCACTGCAAGGACAGATCGTAAAGCTGAGGCTCCAATACTTTGGCCACCTCATGAGAAGAGAAGACTCCCTGGAAAAGACCCTGATGTTGGGAAAGATTGAGGGCACAAGGAGAAGGGTATGACAGAGGACGAGATGGTTGGACAGTGTTCTCAAAGCTACCAGCATGAGTTTGACCAAACTGCGGGAGGCAGTGGAAGACAGGAGTGCCTGGTGTGCTCTGGTCCATGGGGTCACGAAGAGTTGGACACGACTAAATGACTAAACAACAACAACAACAACAACAAGTACAACAGTGCATGGCAACAATGTGGAATGGGGGTGAGAGAAAGCATTGCAATGGACCTCTCTGTGGAAGTCCCTCACACCTGCATACAAGCAGCGTGAATGCACCCCTCTGCATTTCTGGATGCACTCCCTACCTGTGTCTGAAGAATGCTGCTTTCCAGTGGGTCTCCTGAACATAGTGGCAAGTTTTCTTATGGAACTTCACAATGGGGTAAGCATGAGAACATAAGAAGGGTCTGCTGGATTAGGTCAGTGGCCTACTGAATCCAACATCCTGTTCTCACAGTGGCCAGGCCAGATGCCTAGGGGAAGCCCGCAAGCAGGACCTGAGTGCAGAAGTACTCTCCCCATCTTCATATTCCAGCAACTGGCTTTCAGAGGCATACTGCCTCCAAAAGAGGAGGTAGAAGATAGCTGACATGGTAAGTAGCCACTGGTAGCCTTATCCTCCATGATTTTGTCCAACCCCCTTTGAAAACCATCCAAGTTGGTAGCCACCCCTGCTACTTATGGTAGCAAATTCCTAAGTTTAACTACGTGGTGCATGATAGCTTAATGGCACCCATGTCATTTTGAGCAACAAATGGCACTCCTCCCTGTCTTCAGTTTTCATTTATTTATTAAAAAGATGACTGCTACCCATGGCCAGCTAAGCTATTCAGGCATCTGAGGTGGAAAACACCACCTGGCAGTAAAACCATAATAACAACAAATGAAATAATTATTTGCTGTCATTTCACGATGCCCCAAGTCAGTTGTCTGAGAGGCAGCTGCCTCACTCTGTCTAATGGAATGGCTGGCCATAAAAACACATTTTTTTCCCTGTATTTTTTTAGATGTTTCTCTTGATAGGTGTTGCAAACACTGTGGCTGTCTGAGAAAGAAAGCGAGAAAAGGGAGTCATGTACAGACAACTGCTTGAATGAATTTGAATGACTGATGGAGAAAAAGATCAGGATAAATGGAGAGAAGGATCTAATTGCACACTTTTTGTGCGTATAGTTTCATCCCAGAAAATCTCTGCCTGCTGGACCCTGATGCTAAGGAGGAGGGGGGAAACTGATCTGATGGTTTTCCATCAACTTTCTTACAAATTGATCCTGAAAGATGTTTTCCTGACAAGCAGTTTATAGCTCGACAACTGCTAATGCTGTGATATTAAGAAGCTAAAGGTGTAGCAAAGTTACATACACAATTCATTAACTATATAAGTGCTTTTACTGGCTTAAGAAAAAGAAAAATGGAAATGTTGAACTATAAACCAAATGTCTTAAGATGCCAACAGACCACAACAACATGGTGAGGTGATGACCACTGACAATATCTGCACAAATGATTAATTCACGGGAAGTGTTGGGCCACACATTTCTCAGTGCAAGCACAGGTTAGTGGAATGTATGGAGAAAACTGCCTACATGGCAAGTGACTGCGCATAAGAATACTTTGAAGCATTTTGTATGCCACTGTTCAGTCAATTAAGCCTCCGGGAGTGGCTTACAAATGTCAATGATAATACAGTCCCTGCCCACAGGCTTACAATTGAAAAAGACATGGCACAAAAGGAGAAGGGGCTGAGAGGAAGGAGAAAAAGAAGCAAACTCCGAGTTGCATATGCTGGCTGTTTGTATCAGCATTGATGTGCAGGAATTTTAAGTGGTCCCTCTTCCACAATGTGTTCTAAGAGTACTAAGGGACCCATCTGACATCGCCTCATCTGCACTAGGCATTTAAAGCAGTTTCATACCTCATGAAACAGTCATGGCTTTCCCCAAAGAATCCCTCTTTCCAGGGAACTCTGGGAATTGTAGCTCTGTGAAGATAGCCTAGGAAAACACATGGTGCAGAACTTTCTCCCACAAGTCTGTAGTTTTGTGAGCTTTTGACTGCCAGAGTATTGTTCTTCTATTAGGTCTCCTCTATGCCTCATGGATTTCTCCTAGTCTTTCCCTGCAAAACCTACCACTCTGCAACAAGGCACCAAAATTGTTAGGAGACTCCTGTTCTCCTCCCAGTTCCCAGGGTGGTTCAACAACCAAATCCCTCTTTACAACTCTGGGAGGAGAATAGGGGTCTCCTAACAACTCTCAGCACCCTTAAGAAACTACAGCTCCCAGAATTCTTTGGGGGAAGGCATGACTGTTTAAAGTGGTATCAAGGTAAAGGATCCCTGGACAGTTAGGTCTGGTCAGATTTGACTATGGGGTGCAGAGCTCATCTCAGCTTTCAGATCAAGAGAGCCGGCGTTTGTCTACAGACACCTTTCCAGGTCACGTGGCACAACGGAACACCATGACGGAAGCCAGAGCACATGGAAATGCCATTTACCTTCCCTCCACAGCAGTACCTATTTATCTACTCATGTTGGTATGCTTTTGAACTGCTAGGTTGGCAGGAGCTGGGACAGAACAACGGGAGCTCACCCAGTCACGCAGATTCGAACTACTGAAGAGGCTTGGTGGTTTAGACCACAGTGCCACTGTGCTTTAAATATATATGAATGTGGCCCATTTCATTATGAGTTTGTTGCGTATTACTATGCACTGGCGGGAGAGAGGGAGTCTTGGGGACAGGGGCCACCTGCAACCCCCCAGGCCTCTCTGTCAGATCCTTGGGTCCAGGCCACATACACCCAATGGCTCGGATAACCCCAACATACTCCAGAGGAAAACCAGGATGTGTCTTTTGGGGCCTTGCTCCCGTATGAGTTATGTGACCTGTGCAAGAGCACAGCACCCCAAAACATGCCTCTTTCAGGGATGTGATGTCACAGGAGCCTGGTGACTTGCAAGAGAGAAAGGTTCCTGAAAACAGGATGTCCCAATTAAATCAGGACAGTTGAGGAGTATGGTCTCTGCTCTGTACTCTGCTCTGCTTTAGTGATTTTACCTTGAATGTGTCCTTAGCTGTGATAACACCTCCTGTTAACCTAGATGGAAAGGAGTGTTTGTCTGGCCACACCCACACCGCTAACCAGCCCCTGGAACACTGCCGAAGAGGGAATAATAGAATTGTAGGATTGGAAGGGACCCCTGCAATGCAGTACAGAGAATGTGGCCTCAGGCTGAAAATAGCTCTCTGTCCCTGGTATATCAATAATAAAATGAACTCTTATCAGTCCTCTGGTGACCCCCGAGTTTCTCACAGCATAAATATTAGCAGTATCTTACAAAATGCTACAACTCACACTATCCTCAATGGGTGCTGCAGGTGGGGATACAGACTGAATAGTAAGGTTGTGAATTTGCAATGAGAAAAGCATTTAAAAAGAACCCAACCTTTCCCCCCTCAGGTCTATTTGGCACATGTCCCAGTATGACTGGATATGGCTATTAACTGCGTGTGTTGTTCAGGCAGACCCCTTGGGTATCAACCTCTTCAGCTGGTGAAATAGAGAATGAGCCCATGCTCATTTCCAATGAATACTAGCTGAAAACCCAAAGGTTGAAAGGGGCAACTTTCTCCCCCAGCCACTGCCTTGTTTTCATCTGTTTAACTTCCGGTGCAGAATCTGAGGCCTGGGGCCTGACTGTGCCCCTTTATGCCAATGTATCTGCCCTCAGAATTCTCCCTACCCTCTCACTGGTCCTGTTTTACACTGCAAAAGCTTTTGCTTCACTGGAATGTGTCCTTGAACTCTGATAAGGCCTCTTATTTCTCAGGGTGGAGGATAGGTGTGTGCTTGTGTGGAGAAACTAGCGTACTGCAGGAAGGTAAAATTTACTTTTGCCTCTGGCTTCACACTGGCATATGATTCTTGGAAGCTTGCCCTCAGAAGGAGATGTGGCCTTCATTCTGAAAAAGCTCCCTTACTCCTATTCTAACATTTTCAAGGGGCAAAGCAACACTGGGATCTCCTGTCTCCACGCAACTGAATGTGTCACTCATGCAAGCATCATTCAGGCAGGGCAGAAGACTCTGATTAGAAGGTGTATTTCTGAAAATGTAGCTTCTATCAATCACTTTCTGTTTCCCACTGCATTGAAAGGAAGAGGTCCAAACAGGGAGGTTTGCTTACACTGGAGATGATTGAGGAATTGGGATCTTTGCGAATTCTGGTGTAAACTGATCTGATTTGCACCTCCCAAATGAAGGTGTGGGTGGGGAAGAAAGTATGCTTCTGGTTTTGCAGTACATTTCTTGGCTCAAAAACCGTGCCAAAATGTGCTTTGAAATATACCAGAATAAAGTGAGAAACTATGTCCAAGAAACATAAAGAAATAGGAAGCTGCCTTATACTGAGTCAGCCCATTGATCCATGACACTACAGATGACATTGAATACCAGTCAATGAATACCAGACCTCGGAATACCAGTTGCTGGAGAAGAGCAATGGGAGAGGGCTATTGCCCTAATCTGCAAATGTGTGCGCTTCCTAGGGCATCTGGTTGGCCACTATAGGAATCAAGTTGCATTGGTTTGATTTAGCAGCACATCCTATGAGTTATGTGAGCTTATTTATATTGACGAAGGAGATCAGCAGCACAAGTAAACATATACTCTGACCAGTTGCCCTGTAGAAGGTTCCAGGGGCAGGCCTGGAAGAAGGTTTCTGCTAGCAATGCCCAGGAGTTTGGAGGCTACCTTCCCCACCCAGAGATTAAATATGACAGGAAACAATTATATAAGACCAACAGAATCCACATGTCAAACAAGGGGACAACATATTACTTGGAGATCCGCAGCTAGGGATCTAGCTGTCATTCTTGTTTCCCCCCGTCTTTCTTTTCTTTCTTTCTTTTTCAATCTTCAGCTCTCCACATTTCCACATCAAAAGCCCTCACTAGCATTTTATTGTGCATTTCTCCTAATAGACACATTTTTTACACACTTTCCCCCCAATGCAATGCATTTTTGTATCTTAACTTCACTAATATTTGGCTTTTATGCAAGTTTTACCTTACTATATGCATTTTTGTACACACTGCTTGGCTGGAGAACTGCCTTGCAAAATTCAGAGAAGTGTAAATTTCGGGGACTTCCGGGTCGGCGCCATCGCCGAATGGCAGACTCCCTCCGAGCTCCGGAGGGAGTCGGCTGGGTAGGGGTCGGGTCCTGCCGTGCCGGCGACGCGGGGACCCTCAAAAACCATGGGCGGAGATGCCCATGGACTTGGTGACTCGGCGGGCACCGTTTGCGCCCCCCGACCCGCGAAGGAGCCTTTTTAAAGGCTGCGGAGCAGGTGACGGGGGGGTGTGTGGTGCTGTGAGTCCAATGCTTCCCCTGCCCAGCGAAGCCACATGCCATTCGGCGGAGAGCAACGACTTCTTCTTTGAAAATTTCGGATTTGGACTAAAAGGAACAACCCGTGAGTAAATTGATTGGACTTAAAAGGGAAATTTGATCTTTGAATTTGGAGCGAGCGGGGCGAGTGCAGAAAGGAAGTCCGCCCCCCCCTGTTGTAGATGGCTCAACGCAAGGATTTGACAACTAAGATCGAGAGATGAACTTGTTTACCTGAAAAAAATTTTTAACTTCACGAAGGGAAATTACAATAATTGTGCTGGAGGAGAAGACTGATTTGTGGGAACTAAAATGCAACCCCCCCGGGAACCGGGAACGATCCGCTATGAGAGACTGGTGAAGAGACACAGAAACTTTGACAGCTGTCAGAGTAGCTGTCAAAGCAGGAAAATAAAAGAGAACTTTGTTACAGTGGCTTTGCTGGTTAGATTTGTTACAATTTGGACATAAATTATTGGAAATAAAGGCAACAAGTTATTTGACTTTTGGGTCTGATTTTGAAAGAAATTAAGTTACCATATTCCCTCTAGAGGGAGGCTGGGACATTGCAACAGTAGCAGCAAGTGGAAAAATACTATGAATTTGAGCAGGATCTGTTATCTCTTGGGAAAGCTGCAAAAACGAAGCATTATTTTGTCTACAGAGGTTTCTATACTAAAGGAGACAATGGATTTATCTACTGAAGAAAGGAAGGGACTTGACGCAAGTTATGTTCCTGAATAACAAAAGCCTCTGTGGAGAACAAGAAGTTTCTGAATTAGAAGGTTTCTGCAGCAGAACAGGAAAAAGCAACCTGAGGAATAAGAGCTGGACCAAATTTGAAGCCGGAGTATTTGGAACATCCAGACTTTAAAAGGACCAAGAAATAGAATTTAAGTTAGACTCTTAAACATAGAGGTCTGGATGGAAGAACAATGACTTTTTCTGAGAGTTTTTTCGAGACTGGACTTTCTGAAATTAAAAGCTATCAAAAGACGGCAAAGTGGAGTTGAGATATAGACGTAGATACACCAGGCTGGCAGTAGACAATGGATGAACTTTGGGGATTGGAACCGGGGAATGGGGGGGGGGGAGAGATTTGGAATCCAAAGGCTGTAAAATTATATATTATTTCTTTCTTTTCTTTTTTCATGTTTGTTGTTTGAAAATAGGGGAATTCGTGGAAGGGAAATGGGGTCGATCTTAGGGAATTATATAAAATATAAGGAGAAATGGTTCATTAAGATAAATAAGATAAATTAATTTGGAATAAATGGGTTATTTAAAATTACAAATAAGGTTTTAAAATTTGGGGTAAGAATCTGTGGAATCAATTTAAGGGAAATGGAATACAAGAGGGGGAGGGGGGGGGAGTCCGGGAAAGATGCCACTGAAACCAAGTGTAAATCATATTTGTTTTTTCTTTCTTTCTTGCTATCTTTCCTTTTTATTCTGGAAAATTTTTAATAAATATTATTAAAAAAAAAAGAAGTGTAAATTTCGAAGGACAGCTGTGTTTCAAGTCACATTGTTTGAAAAAGTGTGAATGAGGTATGTTTGAGTTTAAATGCAAATTGAATCAAATTTCTCTCCCTGAATCCCTATCTGCAGAGGGGACTATGGGATTACATCCTGAGCAGGTGGGGTAAATGGGGGACTAAGCAGAGACTTCTTTAACAGCAGTGGATCAGTGAAGGGAAATAGATTGCAAACAGTCTCTGAAGAGCAGCCAGGTGCTCCGTAGGGATGCAGCTAGTGCTGTGGTCTAAACCACTGAGCCTCTTGGGCTTGCCAATCATAAGGTTGTGTCAGGGGATTGCCATCGGAACAGGATAGGGAGGCAGAGGGGCCGTTGGGATACAGAGAGCCTCCGAAACTCCTGAGGAGCAGTTCCTCTTCCAGCGGTGGGAAAAGTCACACCTCCAGTGGAGAAGAGAGGGAAGGGGCCAGCCAAGCGAGGAAAGGGCTTGAGGATGCTGCTGAGAGCCCCAGCGCCTCACCTCACCAGGCTGGCCAGGAGGGACGCACGCCACTTCCGTCGCCCAGCTTGCGCAGAGGGGTGAAACGCAAGGAGGGGAGGAGGGGGCTTGGGGTGCCAAAGTTCTTATGTTGGGGGAGAAGCCGGAAGGGGCCACTCCCGGATTCTGCAAGTGACTGAGACGGACATGAACTTTGTAGATCTGCACTGTAAATAGTTTGCACAATAAAACCTGTAAAAGTCAGGTCGGAGTCCTGACTGGTTACTCACAAGCAACCACCAGCATCATCTGACAGGCTGGCAGTTCAAATCCATGTGACGGGGTGAGCTCCTGTTACTCTGTCCCAGCTCCTGCCAACCTAGCAGTTCGAAAGCATACCAGTGCTTGTAGATAAATAGGTACTGCAGCAGCAGGAAGGTAAACGGTGTTTCCGTGTGCTGTGGCTTCTGTCATGGTCCTGTGTGCACCAGTAGCGGTTTAGTGCTGCTGGCCACATGACCCAGAAAGCTGTCTGTGGACAAACGCCAGCTCCCTTGGCCTGAAAGCGGAGATGAGTGCCACACCCTATAGTTGAATTCAACTGGACCTAACTGTCTGGGGTCCTTTACCGATAAGGGATTCCCTAGGTTTGGCACTCAAGCGCTTTGGGACATAGAAGTGTGGAAAGGAAGCCTTCTGACTTTGCCTAGATTGCATACTGAGTTTCTTGGGGTTCAAAGGTGGGGGATAGCGATTTGAGAAGGTGTATCTTATCACCACAGGCATGGTGATACACTGCTTCTGGCTCAGGGCAGGGCCAGAGCCCCCTTAAGGAGGGGTGCTGGGTCCCAATGCTGCGTCTTTCTTTCTTTCTTTTATGTTTTTAAAAAATAATTCTCTGCCACCGCGGCCAGCCGACAGGGTGAAAGGCAACCTGTGACACCAATGCTGCGCCTTTCTAAATGAATTTCCACAGTTATTAATTTAGTTGCGGACCTCCTTCGTTAATACTTTAAAAGTTGTGGCCTGAGTTAACTTAATATACACATTGTGCTTCTTTATTCTGGGTGTGGGCACAACTAAAGTGTCTTTAACCATCTTAGAGTTTCTCTGTGCATTGGGTCATCCAGAACACACAGAGATGGCAGCTGTTTTAATCTTGCAGGGGAAGTAATGAGGATAAATGTGGCATGAGAATCCTATGGGGAACATATAAAAACCACAGGAAAAATGCAAAGGACCAAGTGTTTACTCAGACCCTCTTTCTGGATGTGTCTTAAATCTTTACCCAGAGCTTGCTTGCTTACTTTTCCATTCCTTTCTTTCCACAGCATTTATTGGACCCTGGAGTGCTTTTAAGGGTCCCCTTGACTCTTGGTGAGGCCAAGCAGATGCTGTTATTGCATTCCTCTTGCAATTTAAAACACTAGGCTTAAAAGATATGTGTGTTCAAATATAAATCCATACAATTTCCATATATATATATATATATATATATATATATATCAGTAGCTGGTTAAGAAACAGGAATCAGAGAGTGGGAATAAATTATCAATTCTTGTAATAGAGGGGGATGTAGAAAATGTGGTCCCTAAAAGATCAGTATTGGACCAACAAAAAAGGATTGTGTAAAGCCCCAAAAGGATTTATCCAGACTGTAAGTAAGCGTTAAGTGATGCAAACTGGAAAGTGTGTGTGTGTGTGTGTAATCTCCTAACTTTACTTAATAAACTTACTAGGTCTGGGTAAAAATATTAATGCAAGAGTCTGAAATCACACTTTCGTGCCAAAACTGTAGTGCCTATTTTGGGGTGGCAAACACCAATTTTGGACTTAAAATTTGAACATCGAAATTAACATTGATTGATTTATATCCAGATCCTTCCTTCCTTCCTTGGAATCATGTCAAGGGTGATGAAATCATGGGTAGGCAAACTAAGGCCCGGGGGCCGGATCTGGCCCAATCGCCTTCTCAATCCGCCCTGCGGACGGTCCAGGAATCAGCATGTTTTTACATGAGTAGAATCTGTCCTTTTATTTAAAATGAATCTCTGGGTTATTTGTGGGGTCTGCCTGGTGTTTTACGTGAGTAGAATGTGTGCTTTTACTTAAAATGCATCTCTGGGTTATTTGCGGGGCATAGGAATTCGTTCATATTTTTTTTCAAAATATAGTCCGGCCCCCCAGAAGGTCTGAGGGACAGTAGACCGGCCCTCTGCTGAAAAAGTTTGCTGACCCCTGATGTAGATGTTGAGGATAGAATCAGAAGACAGGAAAGCAAACAGGAGCTACTAAAATGTTGGCAGCATGGCACTAAATGATATCTACCCTCCAAACATGTGGTTCATCTAACATAGTCACCATTCTGCAATTGTTCAGAATCTTAAGAGGTGCATGTAACTTTTACTCAGTAACTGCTACTGGATCACACCGTAGTGTGACCAAGAAACGGAACCGAAGGCAGGGCTATGCAGATGAAGGGGAGACTCAATTCCCAATGGCTCTCATTAAGCAGCATGGGAAAAGTATTAAGGCTGCAAGGCATGGGGGGAAAAACTAGAGATGCTCAGTTCAGGAAACTGAGGTCATGGGAGGCAGGTTTGTGCCTCCAATAGCGACACATATGCACACATTTTTACGCTCTTGCATGAAAGTGAACAGCTTATAAAGGAAGTTGAGTTATTCTACATTTTGGATTGAAATCTAAACCAGAGAATAACTTGCTATGCTTGTCTGAAATTAGGGCTGAGTATTGGAAATTGCTATGGAGGTACATATTCCAAGCCAAGTAATGCAAATTTCAGATGATGTTCCTTATTGTTGTTTTGCTTAGGGACATGAAATCTGGCTTTTTGCCATGTGTTTTATTTACAAATAAGTGTATTTTGGAACTTGAAATGAAGGATTTTAGCAAGGAGGGATTGGGAATGTTTGTGCTGTTGGGAACTCAGGAAGCTGTGCTAATACTGAGTCAGACTGTGGGTGATCTAGCTTAGTAGCATCCATACAAACTGCCAACAGTTTTCCAGGGTTTCAGGGAGGGGAGCTTCCAGCTCTACTCAGAAATGTTAGGAACTGAATCTTGGACCTCCTGCATGCAAACCACACCACTAAACTGCAGTCCTACCCAAGGGGTGGCAGGCTCTCTTGCCAGACTTAAGGTTCCAGTTATTGCTTGATCTTGCCACCATCTAACCAGCTATGGTAATATTGTTAAGAAAAGTGCCAGTTCAAATGAACAGAGAGAAAGAGTGAACCTCGGAAATGCAATCAGAGAGTCCCTCTTTCCTTCTTCCCAAGGACAATAATCTGGGACTGTCACTGTCTCAAGTTCCGAACACGGCAGAGCCTCAAAACACAGAGAAGCTCACACAGCCAAAGACTTTATTTTACGATTCTTTCACATCCCAGGCGACACCATGGCACATAAGCCTCTGAAGGGATTGACAGAAACCACCCAATTAAGAGACTGAGGAGCCCAATGTAAAAATAAAGGAATGAAATTTCATTACTTTCCCAAGTACTGCAGAAAGTGATGGTTTTTTTAAAATAATAATGATAACAAACTTTCAGTTAACTCTGTATCGTTCGGCAGAGTCAACACTCACTTTTCTTCCTCCTTGTGCTTACAACACTGAGACAAAACGTTTGTCGGAGAAAAGGAGGCAAGCTGAGATTTTTGGCTTTCTGTCAGCCTCCATGACAGGTGTTAACCTTTTGGAATGGGGATCGTTGGAGGTGCTTCTGGTTACACTGCAAGAGCAACTCCATGGCAGCAAGATAGATTTCCCAACAACGTTTTACAGACAGAAAGGCTGCCTGCATTACCAGCAGTATCTATCAAAGTCCCTGTACTGTCCATGAAGGGTTTAATCAATTTTGGCCATCCATGGTCAGGCCGAATCTCCTCTATTATCATTAAGCTACCCAAGGGCAGGGAGGGAGGGAGGGAGAGAGGAGAAAAAAGAGAGAAGAATTAAAGACCCAAGGACAAAAGATTGCATTACGCACCTGAGGTCCAACACGCAGAAGGACTGATGCACGAAGCTGCTCTATGTGCATGTGTGTGAGAGCAGGAATGAAGGGGCAACCCAGGTGACATTTATTTACTTATTTGAACATTATCCCTCTTTGCTAATGAAATGCCCAAAGGGCTTACAAATTAAGGCAAACAGGAATGCTCACACTCTGTATCAACCATTCCCAAGATGGTGCCCTCCAGATACTGCTTGATTGCAACTCCCATCACCCCTGACGATTGGCCATTTTGGGTGGTGGGGTCAATGGGAGCTGGAGTCCAAGAACATCTGAAAGGCACCAGTTCTGCCTCTCTGCCCTTGTTTCTCACTAAAAGTCAACCGCGGCCTTTGTTCCTGCAACTCTGCCACCTCAGACACTCACAGGTCTCCTCCCTTTTATCTCGTGCACCAGTTATGATAATGGTGGATGGGGACTTACAACCTGATAAAACAGATGCAAGTAATTCAAAAAGCTTATCAAAATTGAGGTGTAGAATCCACCTCCCAGAAAGGTCCACTATTCAGTTCAAAAGCACACCTTGATTCCTCTGCATTCCAAAGCACATTAAGCAATCCCTGCATACCAACAAAAAACAGCTCCCTGCAAAAAAATCTGAATGACTGCTCAAAAAAGACCGGGCATAGTCTAACCTGTGTGGAAGCAAATCAGAATCAATGTTCATTAAACAGATCACCCAGAGAGGCCCTGAAATTAGGGATGGCTTGTGAGAAATTCAGTTCACATTTAAAGGCAATCCTACCTTATCTCCACTTTCTGAAACATAGCAGAACACAGACATTCTTAAAAATGTGCACTTCTCTGAATTTTGTACAACAATGCATATATTGGGGTAAGGGGTGCATAAAAATTGTGCATTAGTGGAAATGGCAAAAACAAGTCTATCAAGCAAAAATGCATACAGCAATTAGAAGAAATTTGCACTAAAATGCTGAGGAAATTTCATAAGGACTTTTTAAAGGTCACAAACTAATATGGAAATGTGGAGGACTGAAACTTAAGATTGGAAGAATGAGAAATCAAAAGAAACAGAAATTGACAGATGCACCCATTCATGCCATCCTAAGTTTTGTACTAGAGAGGGAGAGAGATGAGTGAACTCTGCATTGCAGCCAGAATTCTGGATCCCTATTTCACAGCAAATGGTTCACCCCCATTTGGTGACACTCACTGAATGCCCAGAGTATGCCTGAAGCAAGCCTATGAAATCCTGTCATGTTGGGACATACATCCACATCGTGCGGCACCACTGAAGTCGCTCCTTGGTCTGAGAGAAGCAAAGGTGCTGAATCAATCTATCATGCAGCCTCTCCTGAGGTCTGCGTGGGAAGAGAAGTACGGCATGAAGTAAGAGGGCTATTTTTTGGGTTATTACAATTGAGTTGCCAAACTACAACTCTTTAATTGGCCATTTCCAAGGCGACTACACTCAGGAGTGTGCTGGGGCTATCAAAACACTTCATATTGCAAACTCTCATATTCGACTGCATAAAGTTCTTTCTTTCTTTCTTTCTTTCTTTCTTTCTTTCTTTCATCTCTCCCTCTTCCCGCCCCAAAGTCTTGGAAGAAACAATATAGTTTCAGCTTCTGTGCATCTGCCAATCATAGCTGAGCTGTTCTGGCTAATTATTTTTATTCTTAGTAACCTGTATGAAATGCAGACAAAAAAAATAGGACGTATTCTCTCTCTCTCTCTCTCTCTCTCTCTCTCTCTCTCTCGCCAGTGTGGACTAATCATTCTGTATAAATTAGAGCTGAATGTCAGGAGGATTTCCATCAGCTGCGTGTCAGCAAGGCAGCTTTTCTGACAGGCTGCTCAGCTTGTATGCTTCTCCCATTTTCCATGAAACCCTGGGAGAATTTTTTGGCTATTCCCCCCGTGGCACACCCTGCTCTGTTTCAACTGCCCATTCTCATGCTAAGTAGCACCAGCAGAACAAGAGGTGTGTGTGTGTGTGTGTGTGTGTGTGAAAGAGAGAGAGAGAGAGAGAGAGAGAGAGAGAGAGAGAGAGAGAGAGAGAGAGAGAGAGATGGGGACAGGCAGGCAGGCAGGCAGGTAGGCAGGCAGAATATGCACAGACAAGGTGCAAAGACCGGAGTTTTAAAAACCTTTCTTGCAAGCTAGAAGAATATCCAGTCAACCTCCAACACATTGTAAGGCAGTGGGGGGATCCTTTTCTCATGGGAAATCTAGTGGTGGGTGGAGCCAGAGGCAAAATTAGGTAGAGAAACCAATGCAACTCTTGTCTTTGTGCAGTAGGAGACATTCCAGCTGAGCAAAAGTCAGAGGTTTCAACATAGTCTCACGCATGCACAGACACACACACACACATATTTGCATTCAGAGGCAAGGTGCTGGCACAGTTCAAGAGCAGATTTCAGACCAGGCAAAAGCATTCAAGAAGGGGCCAGAGCAGGGCCAGTGAGGGGTGTGGTCTAAGGAAAGTCCTAAGGACCTCATCCCCCCACCCTGTTCTAATCAATGACATAGAAAACTAATATATACAAGGCATGAGCCAACAATGATGTGGCGAGGTGTCGACAGGGGCAAAGAGTTGACGGCATGTACCACTTGTAGGGTTCATGCTCCACACTGCTGCAGGATGCTACTTTCTTTCATGCTTCCCACCCAGGACTTGGCCGGGTGAGGACAGGAAACTTTGGTTCCTCCTCTTCCCCTCACTCTCACTTGACTTCATGATGAAAGTAAGGACAGCATGATCAGTGTTGCTGCCAGGACTCTATGACCAGTGTTTTTTTCTTCTGGCGGTACGCAGGGGTACGCATACCTCTAAACATTATGTGAATCTTTGTACTTTTGTCCATTTACTGTATTTATTTTCCCCGATTTGAACTATAAAATGGTGATTTTCTTTAGTGAAAATGAGAGTACCCCTAAACATCTTTTTAGGAAGAAAAAAAAAAGCACTGTGCGGCAGTAGCAAAAATAAAATGCAAACAAAAACGTGCACCCCCCATAAAACTTTTCACCCCCTTCTGTCACATGCAAGAGAAAGCTGTTGATTCTCGAAGTTCTCAAAAGAACTTTTGCTCATCGCTAGTAGGTGCACAAAATTCTTGGGAGAAACTACACATTGCATTTAATGTGTAGGCTACAGCAATGGGCCTGCTTTTTCTAAAGCAAAGTTAAGCACTGGGGGTTTGATGCCAATTACAACAGCAGCACCTGGGGAGGCTTAATCCTTTGCTTCTTAGTTGCACCCCAACAAATTCCAACCACATGCAACAGTTAGTTACAGTAAAAAGAAAAGGCTCTCATTTGAGCCCATTTCAGCTTTCTTCTCCGTGTGTGTGTGTGTGTGTGTGTGTGTTTGTAATAAGTTTCAGGGAGTTCACAGCTATGTGGGAAGCATTCAATCTCCACTCCCTGCACGCTGTGGTCCCAGTCTGGATTCGGCATTACACACTCATTTTTGATTAAGAAAAATGAGCCTGTGTAGCTGCAGGCTATGTGTTAAACTAAACGTGTCGTTTGACCTTCAGTCTAAAACAATTCATTGCACAGGTGCAGACTGAGCTGGCTTTGGACTGCCTGCTTGTTTCCTGGCTTGGGCTGCTAACTTGCCTCTAGAACACCAGCACTGCTACTATCCAAGGCAGTAATCATATTTCACTCAACTTGGGCAGCTATTCTGATTTGGGTGTGCGTGTGTCTAGTTGCCACAGGATGTTGTTTTCTGGAATACCCAGCTGGAGTTCAGCTTCTTGACATCTGCTGGAGCTGGTCCTTGGCATATAACAATAATCTATCCAGGCAATGGCTTTGCACGGGGAGGACTGCTAAGGGCAGCAGAATGGAATAGTGCACCAGTTGCATTGGGCTGTGACCCCAGCTTGATGTTCTCTGTGTAGCTTTGTGGATTTTATCTCACTAGTGGCAGGTGGGGTTGATTTTGAAAGGTCGGTGGGTTCCCCCTCCCAGGATTGTTCCTCCCACTGCTGTAGTCTATAACAGCTCATTAATGCAAGAATGGTGCATTGGAGATGGATTTATACTGGAGTGTCTACACATCACTCCACTTTATTAGTTGTTCTGTGATGTTTCCCCACTGTTACTGCATCGTTGCCATTTGGAGGGGCATTCTTACACTGTAAGCTCACTAATGCACCATGAGCACAAATAATGATGAATGCTTCATGAAAAGGTCATCTGCAGATTTCCCCAACATGATGCTCTCCAGATTGGCTTTGGCGGCTGGATCTGATGGGCGTTGAAGTCCAAAATAACTGGAGAACACCAGATTGGTATCAGGCACTAAGTTTCAGGCAGAAGTCTTTCCCAACCCTACCTGGAGACACCCAGGATTGAACCTGGACTGGAGTAGTGAGCTAGAGGGACCAATGGTATGTATGACTTGGTATGAGACAGCTTTCCATGTTTCATTAGGCCTGAATGCTACTACGAGTGCATGGCAGAGGGCTTTTGGAAATTGAGGAGTGAAAGTCATTCCCCTGTACAGGGAAGTTTTTAATGGTTGTTTTATTGTGTTTTTAATAATATGTTGTTAGACGTCCACAGTGGCTGGGGCAACCCAGTCAGATGAGCAGCATATAAATTATAATAATAAAATGATTATTATTCTGCTGATAACTATTCTCTTCTTTAAATATATAACATAGCAGCATGATTTTCCTTTGGATGCAGCCCCTCCCAAGGAGTAGAGGTACAGAATTCATGATATCGTAGTGATTGGGAGTTCAAAGGGCTGGAACACTGGGATTAACATTTTGCGAAGATATAATGAACCCTCCAATTAAGTATGCCTGTTGCTTGCTAAAGTCTCACTCATATGGACGTGTTTAGTGGACAATGCAGCATCAAAGTCTGTTGTTTTGCTAATTGTTGCTCCCTTATTCTCCTCTTTCCTTATCTGAATGGTGGTAGAGAGAAGTATTTCTTTCGACTTCCAAGACACTAGAATCCATGGTCGTCCACTGGAATTGTTTGGCAATAGATTCCCAGCAGACAAATTAAGGTGGTTCTTGATTCACTGCTACAAGATGTAACAATGTCTACTTGGCTTAGATGACTTCAAAGGGAGGTTGGACAAAGTCACTGAGGATAAATCTATTGACGGCCATTAATCATGGCTGAGCCTTGAGGTTCAAAGGCAAAATGAAAATGAGTACCAGTTGCTGGGGAGGTACTGCCTTCATGCTCTGCTGGTGGTCTTCCTGATGGACCTTTGATCTTCTTATGCTGTGCTCACTTTAATAGAACACGGTTCTGTCCCCATTAGCAACACTGAAGGATACCCAGTGAGAGGCAATTGCAGGGGGGGGGGGGGGCGAAAACAGCAGTGTGAAATTAATGTCTTTATGGTAAATTGAACTTTCTATGATGCTGGTTTTAATATACTTCATTTCTGATGCAAGTAATTTGCATCAATGATAAGCATGTGACTCCAAGCGTGGGTGGAATGTGGGTGCGGATTGACAACTCTGGACATGAGGGCCATGGGAAATCCATTCCAGGACTCTGAGAAATCTTTTAACAGTTCGTAATGGTTGGTATTTAAAGTAGTGAATGGCTTGGGAACAGATGCATGCCCTGAACATAACAACCCTGAACATAAGAACATAAAATAAGAAGAGCCTTGATGGATCAGGATAGTGGCCTATCTAGTCCAGCATCCTGTTCTTACAGTGGCCAACCAGATGCTTATGGGAAATCCACAAGCAGGACTCGAGTTCAAGAGCACTCTCCCTTCCTTTAACACTGCAGAAAGAGAGAGATAGCCTTGCTTGGATGTTGGCCAATGCTGGAATTTTCAAGGGGCTACTCTATCCTGTTCTGTAGAGTGGACCTGTATTTTGCCATGCTGTGCTCATAGGTGGTCAGCCTTTGTAATAAAGTTTATCAGCACGACTGGTGAAAGTATTATGTTATTCTATATTCAATACTCAAAGAAAGATGTAACACTGAAGCTTAATCCAGATGGATTCAACCTGTGCTAGATTGTGTAGCAGTCTGCTTGAAAACATAGGTTCATAGTCTGGGGATTTCTGGAAACAGCTTTGCCCCTGAAAGTTCAAGTGGCAGGTCTTGCTAGATGTGCCTTTGCAGAGTTTAAGCTGGTGCACCGTCTGCACCCATTGAACTGTATCCAATATACCCTGTCCACTAATGCAAGGGCTTTTGCACTAGCAGAGGGATGAGTTTTAACATTTTGCAGCATACAAATCTAGTGCAACAGCTGTGCTAATGAAAACGTGTTGTACAACAGAGCAACGTGCCGCCGGAGCATGATTTATTTTTTCATCCTGAAGCAAAGTTCTTAACTCAAGGTACTATTTCTGGGTTAGCGGAGTCTGTAACCTGAAGCGTATGTAACCCGAGATACCACTGTATCTACTTACTGACACTATACACACACACAAACACACACACACAACTTGTACAGACTCCAATACAAATGCTAACCTCCTGTGTAAATACAAGCGTGCCATAACCAGTCCCAACCAGTGGCAGAGGAACCCTTTCCAGCACCTGGGGCGGGGCAAACTGCCCGGTGATGCATATGCGACATCCATACGGACTGTGCACTCGCGGCATCCCATATGGGGTGTGCATGTGTGGCATCCCGTATGGACTGCGCAAGTGCATCATCCTGTACGGAGTGTGCTTACATGGTGACCGTATGGGCTGCCGCTCATGCACGCTGTCCATACGGACTGCGCACTCACGGCATCCCATATGGAGTGTGCATGTGTGGCATCCTGTATGGAGTGTGCATGCAAAACAGCCTGTACGGTTGCCGTGCGAGAGGCAGCCCGTATGGATGCCCATATGGATGGTGCGCAAGGGTGGCGCCCATGCTGACTGCGCATGCCCTCGGCTGCTCTACAGCTGCGAGAGGCAGGGGCCATCTTGTCACCTCCCAGAATGGCACGCAGGGTGGACTGCCCCCTCCGCCCCCCACTTCATACGTCCCTTGTCCCAACAGACAGGTAGTTAATAGCAAAGTTAAGAACGAAATGCCAATTCCCAGGCAAGTCACTGTTTCTTACATCTATAGTTTATCAGTACCTCATAGTGACAGTCACTAAAAAAAACCACAGCTCTATAAGACCAAAGTATCTCCTCTCATTAGTTATCCATGAATGGCAGCCATAGGAAACTCATATGTTCAGAATGGTGCAGGCTGCCTTTGACTGCAGCACAGCATTGTGACTCTCCTTTGAAGGGGGTCACCATCAGAATAATTGCCTTATAATTATTTCTCT
This sequence comes from Podarcis cretensis, assembly GCF_951804945.1. Taxonomy (NCBI): domain Eukaryota; kingdom Metazoa; phylum Chordata; class Lepidosauria; order Squamata; family Lacertidae; genus Podarcis; species Podarcis cretensis. Next base: position 31,485,491 of record NC_137185.1, on the reverse strand, counting down.
TGCCATTCAGCACTTGGGCTTAATCATCCCCTCCATTCAGCTCAGTGGCGTAGCGTGGGTTGTCAGCACCCGGGGCAGCCCCCTAACCCTGGATTTGTGCCCCCTAACCCTATCCCTACCCCTAACCCCCAGATGTTGCACCCCCTGCACCCCCCACGCTACGCCACTGATTCAGCTCAACTTGTGAATGGAAAAGGGCTCGACCCCCTCCCAGCTCCCCTGGGGACTCAGTGTTCCTGTCCCTCTGGGTTGCCAAAGTGGCCTAGCGGGTCTGAACAGGAAGCCTCAGAACACCGCTGCATTCAATCTGGGCACCTGGCCTCAACGGCTATTGTAATGCGAGACAGATTAACACGCTGCTTCGCTGTGACCTCCTGTTCTCTCATCACGCAGCCTCGCAGAACAATATGGGGGAGGAAATATACAGGAAATAATTAAGGCTGACAATGTGCCATGGAGAGAGAGGGCCTGGCATTCTTCGTGGGGAACAAGGTGTTAAAAAGGACCGGGGGTCATGCCAGTGGCAGAGCAAACAAGAATGTATTAAGCAAGTACACAGTTCTCCCTGCCTCCGCGAGAAACAAGATTGGGCTACCTCCGACTTATTTCCATTTGCTCCATTAACTCCTCTTTGCTTGGGCAACCCAAGTGACAGGCAAAAACTGGCACTGCTGGAGAAACAAACATTCTCTAAAAGCCAAATGCCATTTGCTTAGGGGGTTCCCCATTTTGCACCAGGTATTGGAATTTTGCATTGTTTAACATCTCAGAATATGTACTATGCATAATTTTAAGAACAGCGCTGAGTGCATAACCCCCAGCTGCCACTAAATAGACTCTGGCCCAGATCCAGGAAATCCCATTCTGCATACATAGGATTTTATTTCCAAAACCCTTTCTTGCCCACTGAACAGAAATCTACTTCGCTGACAACCTCCCCCCGAAGTTCAGAAGTTCAGAATCAGCTGCTGATGCAAGCCTGGAGAGGCTGCTGTTTTGTGTTTCAAAAGGAAACTAAAATGCCCATAGCATGTCTGTTAGATCAAATAAGCCTCCAGAATAACAAAGACAGAATAACAAGACAGCTGGCAGATGTCTTGTAAATTCGAACTGAAATCAGATCCAAACCAAAGGGGTTGTGACATACTTCTCTCTACCCTGTATTTTAACATCTTTTCCTGTGTATGTGTAAAGTCAGTGTATTTGGTGTTTGAATCAGAAAGGGCAGACTGTAAAAACCCTTCCACGCAGTGTTTCCCCATCCTGGTACTTTCCAGATGTTTTTGACCAGCATCCCCCAACCTGGTGCCCTCCATATGCTTTGGTCTACAGCTTCCGTGGCTTGATGCTGGGAACCTTCTGCATGAAAAAGTGAGTGCTCCACCACTGGGCTGTTGTACCTCCCCACATATGATCCTTGGGACCCATATTTTATTCTTCTTGCTGGCATACCTTATAAATAATGTGAATCAGGAAAAGTAGCCTCAGAAATAGCTTCTACTCACTAACAGGAATGGAAGGAATTGTTGATTTTGGTTCTCCCAGTTGCTCAGTTTTCCAATCTTAAATTTAGGTATCCACATTACTAAACCAGTTATTTGAATCCAGCCCAGAACATTCCAATTTGATGGGTTCCCCATAAAATGCAAATTGAAACAAATTTCTTCCCCCATCCTTAGTCACAACCCTGGGGCGTGCTAGGATCTCTGTGTCTTTAACAATGCTCCATCTTCTGCAGAATGAACTATTGATTGAGAACATTAACTATTACACTCTTTTAATAAATTGGCACCTTCTGTAGAGCAGAAAGGTGAGGCACTAATCAGTTATGAGTGTCTAATTCATTTTTTCCCTGATGACCTCTAACCCTACGTTCTGAGAAAAGCAGCTCCACTGTCACTCATTCCCCTTTCATGGATCTTGCCAAAGCCACTGTTGGAAAATTAGGCACTTGAACAAAAAACTCAAGGTGTGAGGTAGGTGCTTAGTGGGCTACTCTGGGCTCTGTGTGTTCAGGTCTCAGAACCCATTCCAGATGCAGAAGCAAGTGTGCAGCTACAGTCCCAGGAACTAGCAGGGAGTAAGAAATCTCTATCTGTGCTCAGGCCTTGCCTTCTGCCATTGTCTGGTCATCAGAACAGTACTTTTCTGCTTGCTACACTCTAATATCCTTCCAGCATTTCCATATGGTTCAGGTCACTGACCAGGGGAATTCTAAGCTGGAAACCCTATAGATCAAGGGTGAGGAACCTGAGGCTCTCCAGATGTGATTGGGACTCCAACACCCATCAACCGCAGCCAGCATGGACAACGGCCAAGAGTGATGGGAGTTGTAGTCAGAATGGAAAGCACGGGATTTCTATATTGCTGTCTGGTTACACTGGCCTTTTCGAGTTTAGGTATTTGTGATGTTTGGTTGCATATGTGCTAATTAGTGTGTTGCCGTGATTAGATTGTTCAGATTTGCTTGGGGCTGCACCAAAATCTGCTCAGCTGGAAAGCACAGTGGGCAACACTGGACCAGGAGCACAAGCTCTTTCACAGTATTGTTTGGGGGATACAATGGGGTAACCAATATGTATACCACTGTGGGAGGATATAAAGTAAGACTTTTCTCCAGCAAGTTATCTTGGTCTTGGCCACAGCCAGCCGGAGAACGGAAGGACCATGAAATTAAGCAAGTGGGAAGCAACTGCCTAAAGAGAGCACAGCAATATTTCAGGGAAACAAAGTGCTATAATAGCATCTGTCTTTTTACAAAAGCCTGGCACACATGCAGACAAAAAGTTGGCAAACTAGGGCTATTATTTTCACAAACCCACTTTCGAAACATCAATACAATAAATTTAAAAGTGGATTAAGTGACTGCAGGTCACCTGGAATAAGACAATAGTCTTGCCAATGTTTGTTTGGAAGGAAGAAAGTAGGGGGAAGAAAAGAGAAAGATGTTGAATGACTGGCTCTGGTAGGTAACCTTGCTCAAGCATTGATCTTCCTGAAATGATTAATGAGCCTTGCTAATGCATGAATCATCATCAGTTTGTTTAATGGTCTTCCACGCAGCTTCCTTGTGTTGACACTGGGAGGAAAAGAAGGCACCCTTTCCATAGGGCTCCTCTGCACTCACTGCAAGAAGCTACTTGTGTGATTTGTGCAACCCATCATACACCTGCCATGTTCCCAGATGCCCCTCTCACCTACTGTGCATGTCCCATATGAATCTTCTTGTGAAGAAGAGGATGGAGCCAGTCCTAGACTCCCTTTGGCCTTAGCCAAAATGGAGGGACCTGGAACCTCTCCCACCTATATGTTCTGACATACACCTGTGCTTGTACACCAAAGGAGTGGTGTGTGAATGGGCACATCAACCCACTTCTTGCCCTTGTCACTTTCTTATATTTGTCCCCACAATTCTCCTCTGACCTACTTCTGTATTAATCTGCCAAAAATAAAAAAGAATCGAAAAATATTGAACATTCTATATTTTCTACACTTTATGTCGGTACATGTTTTCATCCAAGAATATCATCAGAATATTTGGGAAGTGGGAAAGCTGGGGGATTAAAAAAAAGTTCAAATCTTCACATTCATCTGGGATGTGCAGACCAGATCAGTTTGATCCCTATCAGTGTGATATGGGAAGAGGCATAGCTCAGTGGTAGAGCATCTGCTTTGCATGCAGAAGGTCTCTGGTTTGATCCCTGGCATCTCCAAGTAGGGCTGGGAAAGCCCCTATGCCTATGCAAAAAACCCCAGAGAAGCACTGCCAGTTAATGTGCAGGGTAATGAACTAGATGGACTAATGGACTGTCTCAGAATAAGGCAGATTCCTATGTTTGCATCAGAATCTGCAAATATCGGGTCCCCTAGGCTTTGTTGTGAACCCATGCTGAGCCTTCCACATGTGAGTTGCTTTGGGGATGGGATGAACAATTCCTTCAATTCTTAATCAATGAGCTAAAGAAATAGGAAAAAAGAGCCTAGGCAAATAACCAGTCAGTTAATGAAACAGAGTTTTCTTTTGATCTCTTTTAAGGGCCTGTGCTGTTGAACATCTTCATTAGCATCCTGGAAAATATATCTATATCTAGTTGAACAGGAAAATGGCAACATTTCCAGATGATGAAGAAAAGGAATCAAAATACTTAAGCTTCAAGCAGATTGCAAAGACTTAACACTCGATAAGGCGGCATGAAAATGGCCCATGAGATGTGAAATGTCGCAAAATGATGCACATCAGGGGAAAATAATAATAATATCACACAATGCATTGTGCAATTTGGGGCTCTAAACTAGCTGTCATTACTCAGGAAGGATATTTTGGAATAATTCTAGTTAGCTTGCTGAAAACAAGAGCTTAGTCAGCTGCAGCTGTCAAAAAGGCAAATAAAATGTTAAGAATTATTACGAAGGGGGTATAAGAGCAGAAAACATAATAATAACTCTATAAATCAATTGCGCACCCACCAATGCCATCAATTCTCTGTGCATTCTCAGTCACCCCATGTAATGCATGCCAGGGAAAAACAAGGGAAAGTTGCTGTCAAGAACTTAAGAGCCTGATGGATCAAGACAATGGCCCATCTAGTCCAGCAGCCTGCTCTCCCTGTGGTCCTCTAGATGCCCATGAGAAACCAACAAGCAGGATGCCTATGGGGAACCCCAGCCATGAGAGCACTGTCCCCTTCCATGGCTTCCAGCAACTGGTATTCAAAAGCTTTATTGCCTCCAACCCTCAAGGCAGAACATACCACCCTGGCTAGTTAGTAGCCAGTGACAGCCCTTCCATCTGTCGATTTGTCTGATCCTGATTTAAAGCCGTCTACATTGATGGCCAGGGACATGGGTGGCGCTGTGGGTTAAACCACAGAGCCTAGGACTTGCCAATCAGGTCGGCGGTTCGAATCCCCGCGACGGAGTGAGCTCCCGTTGCTCCTGCCAACCTAGCAGTTCGAAAGCACGTCAAAGTGCAAGTAGATAAATAGGTACCGCTCCGGCAGGAAGGTAAACGGTGTTTCCGTGTGCTGCTCTGGTTCGCCAGAAGCGGCTTAGTCATGCTGGCCACATGACCCGGAAGCTGTATGCCGGCTCCAGATGATGAAGAAAAGGAATCAAAATACTTAAGCTTCAAGCAGATTGCAAAGACTTAACACTCGATAAGGCGGCATGAAAATGGCCCATGAGATGTGAAATGTCCCAAAATGATGCACATCAGGGGAAAATAATAATAATATCACACAATGCATTGTGCAATTTGGGGCTCTAAACTAGCTGTCATTACTCAGGAAGGATATTTTGGCGAGATGAGCGCCGCAACCCCAGAGTTGGTCACGACTGGACCTAATGGTCAGGGGCCCCTTTACCTTTGCCTTTACATTGATGGCCATCACTTCCTCCTGAGGGAGCGAGTTCAGTAATTTAACTATGTGTGGTGTGAATAAGTACCTTTTTAAAAAAACCTCTCCTGAAGCCTCCAACACTCGGCTTCATTGGATGTCCGTGAGTTCTAGTGTTAAGAGAGAGGGAGAAAAACTTTATCTGCTTACTCCATGTTCAACCAGTCTCCTTCCAAGGCAGATTCTATGGCTCTGTAAGGCAGGAATGGAGAAGCTTTTTTTTAGCTGGAGGGACACATTATCTTCTGGGCCACATGCCAGCAGGGAGGGCAAAAACAAAAGTGGGCAGAGACACTAATGCATGCACACACACACACACACACACACACCTGTCTCCCAAAGAGTAAGTAATGCACTTATACACACTGCCATCACTATCCAAAATCCAGACAAACAAGAGGAATTCAAGGGCAAATTCCCACCAGGCAGTAACAGTCAAAGAAGCAGGACCCGTGGGGTGTGTAGCCTGAGGAAAGGGTGTGTGGCCTGGATGGCTCCATTCAGTTCTTGGATGTGAGGTTCCCCACCCTTGCCTTATAAGACAGAGCTAAAATGGAGTACATTCATCAGAAGAATCTCTATGTGGAACACCTAACCTGCGCAAGGTCCATGGGGAACCCTGAGGCAGCTTGATATATGTACCAGCCAGAGGTCCTCTGGGACCCTCTGGACTAAATGTATTTTCCCTCTCAGTTTCACATTTTATACTTATTTAGGTATGGTTGTTAAAAAACAAAACAAAATTCAAAGACGTGCAAAGTCTTCCATGCCATCGCAATCAAACAGATGTGGCTCAGATCCTGCCACCATTTGTAAAGAACATATTCCTTGAACACTCCTAACTAAATCATCCAGTGCCCTCCATGAACAACCAATGGCTCTTTTGTATACTTCCTTTGTAGCAGTTGATTCCAGTTACAGTAGCAAAAGAGAGAGTGAGCTGACTGGATCTTTGGTTTCGTCAGAGCAGGCTCTAATGAGTTTTCACCTCTTGTCTAATGGTGAAGCTGAGCCTGAGCTGAGTGTTCACAATAAACCCAGAGGCAAGGCTTATGAGAGGGAGGGAGGGAGAGAGAGAGAGAATAATGAAGATTGGAGGGAAGAACACCTTCCTACCCTTCATCTACTCTACTTAATTTTAGCTTAATTTAATTTACAAAGTTCTTCTGTAAATATCATTCTTTCCTCAATGTCAGAAAGAACAGAGACACTGCAATTGTTAATCTAATCATCCAGTGTATCATAAAAAGACTTTCACTGTTAATTGTTAGGAAGGACCAGAGTTATTTTGTGTGTCAGGTATGGGACAGCAGAGAGAAATAATTACAATCAGATCTAATTAGTAATTATAACCAATCTCTCATAGAAATTGTTTTTAGTGCAATATTCCCATAGATGCTTTAATAGACTTTTTAGTGCTATTGTAAGGAGTTCTCTGGATTGAACACCGAGACTGTGACTTGAATGCAGAAGTGCTGCCGTCCAAGTAACTCTGGCCCTTGGCTCCAGACCATGAAAACTCTCTTACGTTGAGTAGCACACAGCTGCTCTGGGGAGCCATCTACTGATTGGCTGCTCTGAAATGTGAACAGCTGACTCTTTGAGGATGGTCAGTTGCTTTGGAGCTGGGCCAGTTCAAAAGGGAGAGCTACACGTTTTGATTCTTCTGGCAAACACCAGTTTTCAGACCTGTATCGAAACTGCCTCCCAGCAAATTTTAACTTCACAGCCTGGTTTGCAAGCAATGAAAAGGAGTCTGGACTTTCATTGATCTTTTCAGCTGGGCTTGTAAACAGAGTTGAAGTTTCACCCATATTAGCAATGAGAAGGAAGGGATGGGGAAACACACCAATTTGTTTTTTTCTCCATTTCTCAGTTTTCCAGTCTTCAGTTCAGTCCTCCACATCTTTGTATCAGTTTTCAATCTTTTTCTTTAAAAAGCTTCTCATGGAAATCCATCAGCGTATTAGTGCAGATTTCTCCAAACACACACATTTTTGCATGCATATTTGCCTAAAGCATACATTTGTGCAAAAAAATTCCTCTAATACATTGCATTTTATGTATGTTATTTTCATCAATGTCTGTATTTTATGCACACTTCACACTAGTATATGAATTTTTGTACACATCACTTGGTTGGAACTGCACTGCAAAATTTGGAGAACTGCAGATTCCAAAGGATGGCATTATTTCAGTCCGTGTATTGTTTCAGAAAGTGTGAATTTGCTAAGTTAGCCTTTAAATGGAGACAGGTCAAAGGCAGTTCCACTCCCCTCCCTACTGCACACAACTTGCTTTCCAGACACACAGTATTTTCTCTCCACTTACCAGGGCCAGCCCTGTCATTAGACAAAAGTGAGGAGGCTTCTTCTGGCAACTGATTTGGGGTGTTATGGATGGGCAGCAAAATAGTTAATTAATACATTTATTTGTGCTGAATTTTCCCTGCCAGGGAGGGGAAGAGGTGCTTACAGGATTCTCTGCTTCATTTACCAAAACAACCTGGCCAGCTTTGGATGACATGTACCTGACCAGGAGAGTTGAGGGCACAATTTGCTGTTCTGCCTTAGGCAGCAAAATATATTGGGCCTGCCTTGCCTCTGGGTCTTGGTTTCAGACTAACACACTGACAAGAGAGACATTCTGATGCAGTACAGTATGTGAACTACAAAAGGTTATGCTACAATAAAGTTGTTAGCCATCAAAATTTCCCTTTTTGCTTCAGAACAGGATAACAAGTCACTCTTCTGAAGTTCAGGAAACTACTTATTGCATTATATATTGTCCCAAGAATTATGGTGGAAGACCTTTCACTGGCAATACCAGGAACCGAATTAGGGACCAAATAAACAAAGCATGGACTCTCCCATTGAGATAAGGGCCCTCCCTTATGCAAAGGAGAACAGAGCATCACTAGAACTATATAGAACAACCTGAAAAGGGCATATTTCACCATTAACCTCTGGGCACTCTAGCTGCCCTCCAAAGACATCTTCAGCATCTGACTTGTAGGACTATAGCCATTTAATCAATTTAGAGCTGGAGTGGTTCCATCTGAATGCAAATTCACTGCTCCAGCTCACTTTTTTTGTTGTGTCTACAATAGGAAAAACCTGTTTCATTGGTAACTTTGGAAGCACAGGTGAGGGGGGCGGTATTCACACAGCTTTCTATTCATGGAATGAGCATCCCTGGATGGAATCGATCCTTTCTGTGTGCTCTAAGCAGGCACAGGCAAAGGAACCAGGGGAATATGTGCAGATCTAAGACACTTGAGCACAAGCTGTTGCCTCCTCACCAGATCCTCAGTGGAGTGTCCTTTCCTGACAAGGTAGGCACTGGGGCTACAGTTCCCAGCATCCCGGATGGGAAAGTAGAGCTATTCCCATTACTTTCTCACAGAATCCTGATGCCCCAATTGGAAGGAAGCCACCACAACTTCCTCCTTTTCCACTACCATCTCCCCCTTTTTCTGTCCTGGACAAGGGTCTCAGGGGTTCAGGGAAAGAAAGACACAGAGCCACGTCCTTGGAGTTTTGGCTGAGCAGACCCTGCTCATTGCCACTCAACCTCCACCTACTTGTGAGTAAGGATGGGCAAAACTTTCAGTTTTGGTTCCTCATTGATCGATAACCTGTAAATTGCAAATGGATTTGGGAAGGTGGAGAACTTAAGTAAAGACATCTGAAGGGAAGCTTTTAATGTTTGATGTATTACTGTATTCTAATACTTTGTTGGAAGCCTCCCAGAGTGGCTGGGGAAACCCAGTCAGATGGGCAGGGTATAAATAATGAATTATTATTATTATTATTATGATTATGATTATGATTATGATTATGATTATGATTAGGAAAAAAATCACCAGCATTTTATTATGAACGTAAACATATTTCTGTGCCATTTTACCTAAAATACACATTTTTTTGCAACACAGAAGCCCCTAATATAGTTTATTTGAATATGCTGTTTTTACTAATATAAACATATAGCCTTTTGTACACATTACTTGGCTGAAGAGCTGCATTGCAAAATTTGGAGAAGTTTGAATTTCGAAGGATGGCTATGTTTTGGTTCATGTGCTAATTTGGAAACTGTGAATTAGCTAAATTCACCTTTAAAGGTGAACGGAATTGAATTTTCCCCATATCCCTACTAGTGAGTAATTGAAGCTTGCTTTGCACATGTTTCCTAACCTCCAACAGCAGCACACATCCAGTTCAAGGCCCCTCTGAAGCAAAGTAATTCAATTAAGCCTAGTTCACAGAGAGTGCTAAAAAAGGGGGGAAAAACAACAACTCTCACGAGAATAATTTTCTTCTATGGATTTTTTTAAGACCAGCGGCTGGAGAATCACTTTCTAGTGTTTGTGCTGCCTCTTCAGTCAATAAATAAGGTGGAAATAAAGGATTTGAGAGAAAACAGAATGCAGTCAAAAGGTAAATTGTGCTCTTTAATGCTCCTAAGAGACTGCCACCAACTTTGAAATGTTTCCTAGTTTGAGAGCATTTCTTCCCTGCTCATGCATCGCAGTCCCCCAATTTACATCTCTAGGAGGTAATCTTTAAAACTGATTTCCCTCTGGTTGCATTTCATTGTCAGAGAAACTAAACAGGCAGCTGCATTACAGTAATAATGTCAATGTTTCTCAACCACTTTTGCCTTAATTATTTTTTGTTTTTGTCAATGGAACCAGTTAAATAAGATTTATTTGGGGGGAAGAAAGGAGGAGGTGTTGACAGTGTATATACGGCCATCTAGCAGAAGCGCATTGTGCTGCTTTGCATTTGTGAACACACGCACACAAAAAGATGCGATAAACAGTTTGAGACACGCAAGAAATAATATTGTCAGCGGTTCCCCAGCCTCTCTGCCTTAATTATGCCTTTTTGCAGCCTCGCCACCTGAACCAGTTTAGATAAGATGTCTGGCTGGATAAGAAGCAAAGGTTTCTATTCTGCCTAGCAGATAAGTGGCTTTTTCAGCCGTGAAGAGGAAGAGAGAATACAGTTCGCACAGCTATTCAAGGATCTTCCCTGGATTTCCAGCAGCTTCTCAGTTGTAGGCTGACAAACTTTAGAGCTCATAACAATTTGCAAACTAATAAGGAAATAATAAAATAGACCATCAATTTAAAAAACAAATTTTATGCCTTTCTGATTCTGCAGATTTATTCCTCAGCCATCGCCTTTCACAGTCAGAATGCACTGGAAATGGTAAACAGGGAAATTACCCCTTCCTCTTATCATCAATGATGAAGTTCAGCCGCCCATCTCATACTAGAAGGTTAAGTGGTGGTAGGTTATCCCATTTTAAATGACACACCCTTTTCTGAAATGAAAAACTGAAGGCACTTCACGGTTACATCTGGAAATATTTTACTTTGGGGGCCAAACTATATGCTATATTGAAAACTTTTTTAAAAGAATATGCTTAGCAGCAGCCATATCTCTTTCATAATAATCCTCAGAGACTTTCAGTAGGGCTGGGTAAAACCTTCAACCCTGGAGAGATGCTGCCAGTCAGTGTGAGCTAGATGGAGCAGGGGGCTGACTCAGTGTCGGACAGCTTCTGGTGTTTCACAGAAGTCTCCAGTTACAGTGGTACCTCGGGTTACATACGCTTCAGGTTACATATGCTTCAGTTTACAGAATCTGCTAACCCAGAAATATTACCTCGGGTTAAGAACTTCGCTTCAGGATGAGAACAGAAATCGTGCAGCGGCAGCGCAGTGGCAGTGGGAGGCCCCATTAGCTAAAGTGGTGCTTCAGGTTAAGAACAGTTTCAGGTTAAGAACAGACCTCCAGAACAAATTAAGTTCTTAACCCGAGGTACCACTGCATTTTGTTTCTCATAGTATACAGTGGTACCTCGGGTTACAGACACTTTCTTGTTACAGATGCTTCAGGTTACAGACTCCGCTAACCCAGAAATAGTACCTTGGGTTAAGAACTTTGCTTCAGGATAAGAACAGAAATCGTGCAGCGGTGGCAGCGTGGTAGTAGTGGGAGACCCCATTAGCTAAAGTGGTACTAATGGGGTTAAGAACAGTTTCAGGTTAAGAACGGACCTCCAGAACGAATTAAGTTCTTAACCCAAGGTACCACTGTATTATCATGTGTAAGGGAAGGTGACAATGGACTTAAATCAAGAAAATTTGGCAGAGAAGTGCAAACTTCCTTGCTCTGTGCTATCAGGACAGCTTCCAGGAGGAGCAACAGGCAGGCCTGAACCTTGCTGCTCCACAGCACCCTCCCTGGCAGTGGTGGGAAATGAAATTGCAACCAGTCAGCCAAACAGGCATCAGGGGACCCGGAATATGCTGAACACACATGTTCTCTCTGTGTGGAAGAAGAACCCTAGCCTTGTTCCCTTTAGCTACCTGCTCCAGAAAATGGCAGCCAGTCTATTTCAGACTACGTTGTCTGCTTTTGGATTCTTGTTTGCTAACTCTGAAACACTGCCCACTTGCCCACATAAATAATACTATTTGCTGCTGAGCCCACTGGGCCCCTGACAGTGAACCCTGGAACAATTCCACACAGTACATGCTCCAGCTACAGCATATATTTCTCCTTTTTTAAAATCCATGGCATGTGTAATTCCCTAACATCATCTCAGGAGTTTTATCAGAGAGGAAGGTAGGGATGCCTTAATAGTTAGTTAGACAGAATATATTATGCTAAAAGCACAACTGAGGTCACAAATGGGTCTCATCTGATGTCCAAACTCCACAGCAGCTCTCAGCATCATTTCACACATCCTTAAACACTGCTGGGGGGAAAATGTGGTAAAATGGCAGTCACTATCCATCCTTTGTTCATTTCTAAAATGCGTTCTGTTTACAAGGCTGATTATAAATCACATGAAAACGCTCTTCCTCCTTAATCCCACATGTGATAGTTTCATGGCAAGGGAAAGACAATCTGCACATGCTCAGAGATGTCCTTTTCTTTACCATTCCAGGCATTGTACCATAACCATTAAAACAGATTTCTAAGCCATGGTTCAAATCTTTGGGCTTCCCCATGGCATCTGGTGGGCCACTACAAGATGCTGGGCTAAATGGGCCATGGGTCTAATCCAGCAAACTCTTCTTTTATTCTTAATGCTGTAGTTTCCTGCTGTGCAGAGTCAGTCCCCTCCTCTGGCATCAGAGTGGTGGGGAATGACCAGAGCTCAGTGGCCGAGCGCACACTTAGCACGCAGAAAAATCCTGTATTAGTTTAGTTTAACATTATTGTATTAATCTACAAGAGCCTTAACACCTTGGGCGCAGATAGTTTAAGGGCCACTTGATCCCTTATATCCCTGTCCAAACACTGAGATCTGTGAAGGGAGTCTCTGTTGGTGGTCCTTCATGGCTCAGCTGCATGACCCATAATGACTGAAAGCCATACATCCTGACTGAGATGACTAAGGGTGGGAAATATGTTAGTTTCTTGTTTATAATGCTAGCACTTTCGTTCCATTTCCCAATGTTCCTTTCATACTGCAGCACCTGTTGCATTGTGGAGCTGTGGCCTTTTGACCAACATGTGGGCATGCCATGTTAAATTTCATCCACACTCATGGGTGTGGTGTGACACAACAAGCAATGAACATCACTGGGCAGCATCTACTCCCCCACCCGTTCTGCAGGTGCATGCATGTGTCTGTTCCCTCATGATCCTCCCTCAAAAATATCAGGGAATTAACACGGGAATGAGTGCAAAATGTTATGGTAGTGCTCAATGTTACGATGACTTTTTAATTGTGTTTTGTTTTCTATGTGGATTATTTTTATGCACACCTCTTGGAAATGCTAATGATCCAGTGGTACAAAAATGTCTCAAATAAAAACAAGCAAATAAATGCAGTCCCAGGTACGGTCGCTGACCCCTCGGGTTAAAAGGCTAAGGGAGCAGTGGATGGGAGAAGTATTTTCTGCATGAGAGCCAGAAAGAGGCATCACAAGTGGAGTAGACAATAGCTGGAAGGTGGAATTGGCTGACCTAGCGTAAGGCAGCGTCTGATGGTGCTCTGCAACTCTCTCAGAACATCGTTGCTGCAGCAACTACCGCAGAATCCCTGCCAAGCAGCGTATCTTCAGCTGCCAACACTCTTGACATCCCTGCATATGGAGGCGCCTGTGTGTGTACAAACATTTACCAACACCTTGATTGATGTGTGAAAATGTAATGGGTGTTCGGCTGGCTTCCTATGTTGGGGTGTGGCGAAGCAGGAAGGGTGCTATACGGCTGCTTATTTCTTTGCTTCTATTAAAAATTAAGCATTCAACAATGCCGTCAGAATCACGTACAGGCCTGAGACGGAGGGAAATTAAGGAAAGCAAAGAGGCACAGAAGCCACCGAAAAGTAGGCTTTTAAAAAATGGATCCACATGGGAAGTGAGGGATGTTATACACCTGTGGAATTCTGTCATGCATCAGAATACTGAGATGCAGCAATTGTACCTAATTCAGCACCAGCTTAGAATGACTTTCAGATATAAAGCTGCTGTAGTTTTTAGTCTTTACATGCATTTGTTGCACAAAGTCTATTTTGCTGACTGCATTTTCATTCTCAGCACTGACACCCATCAGGGATTTGTTACAAGTCCTGGGTGATGCTAGAGTTCTGAAGTCCTGTGCACTTGGTGGAAAATGGGGAAACCTTTTCGCCTGAATCCTGCCACTCTGTGGCCTTTCTCTTAACTCTGGTTGGGCAATGTACCTGCAGTTCTGCACAGATTCAGTGGCATGATGGAAAGATGGTGGGGGGTGCGGCCAGGGTGCTAGCCCTTCAGTGGGGTCTGCCTCAGAGGTCCAGTGACTGAGGGTTCTGGTTCTGGGCTCTTGGATTTAGAAGGTACCTGGCTGCTGCCCTAAGTCGTGTCAGGGTCCAGATCCAGTGCTTCTGTAGGCTGTGCTACTAGCCTTCTCCCTCTGATTCAGTGCCCAATTCACTTTAGGAACTCTGGGTCATGACTAGGAAGAGACAGATTATTTCAGTTTCTCATTTTTCCCATCTTAAGTTTGCGAAGTTTGCTACATATTTTTTTAAAAAAGAAAAAGCTCTCGCGAATATTCGCCAGCATTTTAGTGTACATTTCTCCCAACAGAAACATCGCAAGCAATAACCCCGTAATGTATAATGCATTTTGTATGGTATTTTTTGCTAATCTGTGCATTGTAATTCACATTGGCATTTCTATGTACATTTTCTGGCTGGAGACCTGCAGCACAAAATTCAGAGGCATGCAAATCTTGAAGGACATTTTCGTGTTGGTCCATATATCCCAAGAAGTGCAAATTAGGTGGGTGTGCATTAAACTCCCCCCCCCCTTATTCTTAGTCACAACTCCATCATAATGTCTCCCACACCAAACTTTTCCTTTGGTGATGCACTGAAAGCAGGAGCAGCAGTTATTTCCATGACGAAGTGCCCTACACGTTCTGAATGCCCCCTCCTCCTGCCAGACATCCTTGTCCAGCAGATCTATTATACTTACTGATACTCCACTGGTCCTCCATTTTACACAGCTTCACCTCTCTGCCTTGGGAACACGTGGGATTATATTGGGGCTTCATCTGTAAGTACAGCCTCCTGCAGGCCTAATCATGTAAAGTGGCTATTTGAATAACAGTTTTCGGTGACTGTACTTTCCTGTAATTTCCAAAAGGAAACAAATCTATGCAGACTGCAATTTTGTGCCTATGAATTTTGAATGAATATCACTAAGTGCCTTTTGTGCGAGCTCAATTCCCTGCTTTTATCCTTCCTGGCTTCCCTTTCCTGAGCCTGGCAGATCACTATGAAAACTGAATGTAATTTACAGCTTCCGCCCGCAAAGCTTTGGAGAAGGCCAGGATGACCAGATCTGATAAAAGGCAAAGTATCTCTGAAGAAGATACCTTATCACAAAGGAAATCTGGGCAGGTGAAGCTTCCTTCACCCCTCCAGCACTGTTATGTTCGCCAGACCTTAATCTGGTCATTGTGTCTAAGATTTCCAGTGAGCCAATGCAAAATGAGAGGAAAGTAACTTCACCGGCAGTAGACAAGGGTACAAAAAAGAAGGAGGACTAAAGGACCCTGAGCAGAAGCAGTTCAGCAGAGAGGGAATAGTGAACCACTGTGATAGCTTCCTTGTAGGTGGGTCTTTCGAGGAATGAAAGATGAGGACAACATGGTGCTAACACATTGGTAGGAGTACTAGATTGGCCATGCCAGGACTAATGCCACACTCAGGGCCGTCTTACCCATAGGCACTAGGGGTGCAGGGCACTCGGGCACTGGGCTCTCAGGGGTGCCAAGAGTATGCGACCTGAGAGTTGAGTCTGGGGAACAGCCTGCCCGTCGGTCGGAGCACCACAGTGGGCTCTTCTGCTGCGGGCGGCTCTGCACCGTGAGTTTGGGGGCAACCAAGCCAGCAAGATGCTGAGGCAGCCGGCTGGCTTCGCCTTCCTGCGCACCTGGGACTGGGCAACCTGCGGGGGGGGGGCACCGGGAAGATCTTTGCACCCCGGCGATGCATATGCTTAAGACAGTCCTGGCCTCACTCCTCCCCTGTCGGTAAGCAACAGTGACCCACCTGCTGGGAAGCTAGCACAGTGGCTCCACTCTACCTGGCAAGCCACTCTTCATGCTCATTTTGGATCTGATGTGAGCCCCTGACACTTTTGTTCCAGAGATATGTGTCTTGGTGAAATCTCCAGCTGAACTTGCCAGTATTGTCTCCTTCAGTTTAGAGGCCACCTTCCAGACAGACGTGAGCCTTAGAATCTATCAATTAAAAAAGTTAAGCATCAAGCAGTACTCAGTACCTGAATTGAGGATGTTCATCAATGAAGGGTGGTATGCAAATTTAATAAATAATAATAATAATAAATAGTAACAGATTGTTGCTCTGAAGAACATTGAAAGAAGTCTTTGTGGCTTCCTTGCTTTATTTGTTGAATTCCTCCTCTGTTAGTGTGCCTTTTTTTAAAAAAAAATGTGCTTGTTTTAATGCATGGTTGTTTTAAAGTGTTTTTACAACTCTCTTTTATTGCAGAAGTACTGCTGGGCCTCCCTAGTGCCATGAGTGTGCTGAAGAATGGGGCACATTTGTGGCAATTACACTGTGCTGCCGAATCACTTGCTGTCGTCTTCTAGAGGGGTAGCCAGAATTTAGCAGCTGATGAAATGCTTCCTATACAGCAAGGTTCCCCCCTCCCCCCCAACTTTAAAATCCATAGATGTATAAAGCAGCTTTGTGATCACAGCAGATAAAAGGCACTATATAAAAGGTAAATCATTATCTTTAAAAGCCTTCTGCATCTTTTAAACCTAAGTACTGGAATATAATAAAAGCAAGAACAGTTGGGTATGTTGTGTGTACATGTTGAACTGAATCAAAAATCATAGAATTGTAGAGTTGAAAAGGGACCCTGAGGGTCATCTAGTCCAACGCCTTGTAATGCAGAAATCTCAACTAAAGCATCCATGGTAGATGGTCATCCCACCTCTGCTCAAAAACCTCAAATGAAGGAGAGTCCACAACCTCCCAAGGGAGTCTGTTCCACTGTCAAACAACTCTTACTATCAGAAAGTTCTTCCTGATGTTTAGTCGAAAGAAGTGAACCTGGGTGATGTGAGATTATAATGCTTTTATTTTTCTCTTTGCAATTGGTGACCCAATATCTGATTTGGAGGCAGAAATGTGTTGAGATGTTGTTGTTGCTTCCCTAATTAGCAGTTAAGTTCAGAATGCAACATTACAGGGTTTAAAGTTTTCTTTGAATGAGAGATGACCCTGAAGTCCAGACTTCTGTGTTTTTGTGATATCTGCTTATTTTCAAGCATAACCTTTGGACACAGGGGAGCAGGCAAGCACTCAACAGGTAGTGCTAGAGACTATGAATCTATTTCAGATTCCTCCAGAGCAACAGCATGTCTTTCTGGAGCCCATCACTGCTGTGGATCTTACTTGCAAGCCAGCTGCAAGAATCAGGTCTCTGTCCTGTTAGTTGAAATGCCAGCAGCTTCCTCAGTCGCACACATGCACACCCTGATGGAAAACTAATCACATGGCTGAACTACATATTTGGTGATAGACCAAACTTGAGTGCAGGTACAGAGTGGGTGCAATTCAGAGGGGAGCAGTAGTAGGTGGGGGACATAATTATTCCTCCCATCATCAATTCTCCTCGCACTTTCATCATCTTCTTTCTTTCCACCATCTAGGATTCCAGTGCATGATTTTACTGTTGCTGCTGGGAGGGGAAGAGTACAAGAGACAAACAGTGTGTGGGGAAAAGCAAAAACACCACACTTCCTGCCTGCTGATTAATTAACCTACTTATTGATAATTCCTTCCAAATTGTACCCTTTGCCAGTGGCAGAGCTTCATGCTCTGGCACTGGGGGGCGGAGAGCAGGCAGGGGAGGGGCTGGCGTGTGTCCCAGGGGCGGGGCGTGCCACCTGCTGGGGTGTGGCGCCCAGTATGGGCGGGGAGCAACCACAATAGAACCCTGGGGATTGCACTGCTGGGGGTGGTGCGCTCCCCCCTGCACTCCTCTTCCTCTGCCAATGCCCTTTGCAGGTGACTAGCAGTGTCTGCCCAACCTCACCTTGCACTTAAAACATGCAGTAAAAAATACTGGGGTTGTGGGGTACAGAAAGGCAAGGTGAGTTTCAGGGCGAGGGTTGAGCTTTGACCAACACATTAGATTTCTGGGAGGAATCCCAGTGTATTTCACTTCAATGCTCCCACCCTAAATGCATTTCCTCTGAATCAAGTCCTAATGGTTTGTACCCTATCTCTGGAATTTCAAACTGAATTATGAATTTATTTATTTATTTAAATCACGACCATTTCAATGTGAATAAACATACGCAGTTTTGACAAAAAAAAAAATTCAAGCAATTTTCACCAATATAATGCACATTTGCATGTTGTTGTTGTTGTTGTTGTTGTTGTTGTTGTTGTTGTTGTTTTTACTAATATATGCATTTTGTATACATTAACTGGATAACTGCTTTGCAAAATTCACAGAAGTGCAAATTTCAAAGGACAGCTGGGTTCATATATTGGTTCAAATTATGTAGTTACTCCTTGAATGAAAACAAAAATTAATCCTGCCTCACCTGCTCCATTCGTCGTATTGATATATCATATGAAAAATATGCTCCCTCTGTGCTCATGGGACATGGGGATTTCATTTAAAGTCTTCATTTCCATATTAAGCAGTTGCTTCACCATCAAGTCCATTGTCCTCTCAGGCAGGTAACTTAAAGCAAAGCTTGCCAACGGCTTTAGCCACAAGTTGTAACAGCTATTTGACTGCTTGTCTTGCAGGAAGGCATTTTCATAGTTTGCAGCTTGCAATCCAGCCTGCAGCATACCAGGTGTAACAGGTTTACTTCTGGGTTCCCTTTTTCTCTTTCTAGCTTGCGGCTCGATAAGAGCCTTAAGAAATATCAATAGGCTCGCCTGCCTCCATCACTGTGGAAGAGGCCAGTATATTGACTACCTGTGGGTGGAATTAACCTAATCGAAAGCTCCATCTTCCTGGCTGACAAACCAAAATGGCTTGGCCAGCAGGAGCAGCAGAGGGGAAAGGATGGAGCAGGTAACTGGGGGAATCAGAGGCTCTAATGGAATAGCAAGACGCTGGCTGGAAAACACCATTATAGGGTAGAGTCCATAGGGAAGGGCCATAGCTTAGTGGTGGAACATCAGCTTTGCATGCAGAGGGTCACAGGTTCAATTTCCAGCATTTCTAGATAAGGCGGGGAGAGACAGCTGCCCAAAATCTTCGTAACTACGGGAAGCTCACTGTTCAGTGTTCCAACCCTATGGCGCTCCCTCCTAAACTAGATTAGGTAGACGCCTTCTTTGACAAACTTCAGGCACACAACAAAGACTTTCCCTGTCACATGGAAGACGCAGCAAGTTTGTTTTGTGCTGCTTCAGAGGGTAGGACCATAACCAATGGATTCAAATTACAAGAAAGCGGATACCGACTAAAAGTTAGGAATAAGTCCCGAGGGCAAGAGCTGTTTGAAAATGGAACTGACTAGCTCTGGAGGTGGTGAACTCTCCTTCACTGGAAGTTTTTAAACAGAGGCTAGATGGCCATCTGTCAGGGATTGTTCCCCTGTGATTCCTGCATCGGACTAGATGACACTTGGGGTCCCTTCCAATATTGGGGGGGGGGGGAATCAATAATCAGAGTGGAAATAACCAACCTGCATCTTCTACTCCAACCTTTAAGCCTTACAACTTTGCAGTGAAAACCTGGACACACAAACATGGCTGTTCTCTCTGGTTTGCATTTTGCCTTGCTTCCAGCCCTAACACTACCTTTGCATAGATCACTGTTAACGTAAGACCAGTGCCCTCTCTGAACCTACCGAAGCGCAGCACTGCTTATTTAAGTAAAACAAGTGTTATCTTTCCACCCTCCCACTGCCACCCCCCATTTAACAAGATGCTCATAAGTTGCAGCCGCCAGCTACCCAGGGGAGATCTTCCATTTAGTTCCCTTTTCCTTTTTCATTTCATGCTGTAATGAAGATTCATTGGAGTTGTTCAGTCCATAATTCACTATGAATCCCTTGCCTCTCCCATGGGGGTCAAAAGGTGAGTGTATTAAGGAAGTCTAATTCTTTAGATCTATGATTCTCAAGGCATAAGACGAGCCTCCCAAAGGAGGGTGTGCAGTTTTTCCTTAATGGGCATCCAAGAGCTCTTCACACTTTGCAAAATTCCACTTTGTAATCTGCATGCAAACCGTGTGGTGATGACCTCACAGACATGCATTTAACTACTTGTGTACCCACTCTGAGAAGGGCAACAGTCAATCACATACTCCCAATATGTTGTTATTCATTATTATGTGTACATGGCAGCAAAATATATCTATGCAGTGGTTATACCCTGCAGTCTCGACAGGAGCTGCATTCTAAGTCTTACATGGAGCAGCTTTCTGTGTACTTTGAGAGGTTCTGCATTAGAACTGGAGGAAGAGAAAGAGGAGGAATGGAATTGACCCTTCCCACACATTTCCCCCAAATGCAAAGGAGGTAGCTGTGTCCCTCCCCCCACCCAATTTGTTTTGATGGCCAGTGATCAAAATTCTATTTTTCTCACACCACATTACGTTGTTGGATTTTGGCAAAGGTTTCCGTGCTCAAGGACACCCCACACATGTCTGGGAATAGTATTCCTTGGTTCAGTTGAAGAACTGAATGGATACAACTGTTTATGAAGCACACTGCTATTCTTTCCATTCTACAGATAGGAAAACTGAGAGAGAGGGAGAATTCTCAGGTTTCAGTAACCAGTCTCTAGCGCTAGCCATGGTCCATCTGATAGGGCAGTGCCATGGAGCTCAACACCAGCATCACTGCAGCTTATCTGGATAAGGCTAGAGCAGGGCATGGCAGGGTTGTGATCAGGGCTGGGTTGGTGCCTCCACCTTGCCTCACAACTGAATACTAAGGTGGGTCTGGTTTTTATACAAGATGGTGGGAATCACAAGTGGGGAAGGGCTGTTGCACTCATACCCTGTTTGCAGGTTCCCCAGAGGCATTGGGTTGGCCACTACCGGAAGAGGATGCTAGATTCGATGGGCCTTTGGTATGATCCAGCAGGGCTTTTGAATGTTCTCTTGCCATACAAATGTGCTTGGGAAGTGTTAGCACTCTTTGGCTGCTGCAATTCAGGCTCCAGCTTCCATTTGCTCAGAGACTCTTGGCTGGAGAATGTACCCTCCAGGTCTAGACTTGAGTACAAAAATCCTTACCCTTAAGCCTAGTCTTGGCACCCCTCATCCTCCTCCTCCCGATTTTTTTTTTTTAAAGAGTTGCTGTTGTAACCGTCCCAAGCTTTACTTTCATTTTTCATTAGGCAAGATCGATAGAAAAGCGGAGGTTTGTTGCTCAGATGATGTCACGCTCCGAGGGCTTCATTCTTCTCTGCCACCTGACATGGGGAGAAGGAGTCAATACTTTTGTCAGGTCACTAACAACCCAGCAAGCTCTTAACACTGACTGATTCCTGGTTTTAGAGCCCAGGAGTTTCGGCGATCCACAACTGAGCGATGCCATTAATCCAAGCAGGAAGGGTGATGTACAACAGGAGGGCATGTTAACCATGTGTAGGGGATTGCAGCCCTTGGATGGAAAAAAGAGGTGAATGCACCTCTGCATTTGTTTGAGGGAAAAAACAAAACCTAAGTGGAAGAGACTGCCTCAAAGGGTGGATGTATTTTTGCAAAGGCCCAACTAGTGGCTATGTTCTACCTCCACTGTCAGGAAGCAATATGCTGGGAATTTCATTGGCGAGGGTGGCTGGAGCAGGCACTGCACTTAGCAGGTGTTGGGTGAGTTGAATTGTGGGGTCCCTTCCAACACTATGATTCCATCCATGCCCACTCACTGCAGCCTGCCTGCATATATTGGCAGTGGTGGGAGCAGATCTGAGGTGCTATTTTCAGAAATTCACTATGGCGGAGGGAGCAGTGGTAGGAGCATGGTGGGGGAACAGAGAAGTTTCAGGAAGTTCCATTGTAGAAGATGAAGGCAGGGCGAAAGGAGGACTGTGAGGCAGGGAAACACTGTTGAGATTGCATAAACTACTGAGCCAGGTGATTGGCCTGTCTAGGGCAACAGGTCCTGCACTGCCTGGCTCTGGCTCCCCAATATCCCTCATGATATTGTGGGTTGTTGCCAAGTCCCATTGCGTGAGATCCTTTTCACCAGAAATGTCAGGGATTTAACATGCCATGGTACTAGGGATGAACCATTTCCCCTAGGGCAGACTTAGGCAAACTCGGCCCTCCAGATGTTTTGGGACCACAACTCCCATCATCCCTGACCACTGGTCCTGTTAGCTAGGGGTCATGGGAGTTGTAGGCCAAAAACATCTGGATGGCCGAGTTTGCCTATGTCTGCCCTAGGACAATGCATCTTTTGCATTCTATATTTTCCCTAATATAGGAACACTTTACCCTACCCAGTGCAGTGGTACCTCGGGTTATGAACTTAATTCGTTCCGGAGGTCCATTCTTAACCCGAAACCGTTCGTAACCTGAGGCATGCTTTCGCTAATGGTGTCTCCTGCTGGCGCACAATTTCCATTCTCATCCTGGGGCAAAGTTCGCAACCCGGAGCAACTACTTCCGGGTTAGCGGAGTTTGTAACCCAAAGCATTTGTAACCCGAGGTACCACTGTATATGCATCGTTGTGCATGCTACTTGGCAGCCGAAGTCCATTGCAACATTCAGAGAAGACGTGTGAACATCCAAGGATGGCCATGCTTCGATTTGTACATTGCTTTGGGAAGTGCGAATTTGGGACATTTGCCTTTAAATGAAAACTGAATCACATTTCTGCCCCATCCCTCCACCTTGCAAATGCAGAGCACGTCCCCTGCCACTAAGCTGCAGACCTTTCCCCAGGTTGAGCATGCATGAGTCTGTGTATGATTGGGTGCAGTGCTTTAACTGGGAGATAAAGTGGCAAAGTGAGCAAAAAAACTACTTAGAGAGCGAGAGATGCTGCAGAGGATTTGGCGATTTCCATAGACAGCAAGGAGTCTCCCCTACTCCCCACCCCCACCCCTCCACCCAGCTCCAACTCAGACAACACATTTCCTTGCTTCTTGCCTTTCAGCACTGGCTGCTAAATGATTATCTCTTGCTAAAGCCATATGAAATTGGAAGTGCTGCTGGAGGTCTGACTTAGGTTTGCAAATCCTTGTGCTAACTCTCCCCTCTAGCTGTGCAGCCCAGCTGGGGCCCAGCTGCTCCCAAATGGCAGCAGCAGCCACGGCTGTTTAGGAGGAAGCGGCCTCATTAAATGTGTGCCCCTTTTCACCATTGGGGAAGCAGGGAAGAGGTGAGGGGGTCTCCCCATCACAGACTCTGCACAGCTGACGGTGGGTAGTAATGTGCACGCTGATCCTGCTCCCCTCCTGCTTGCCTCTTTAACCACACCTGGGTTTCTCCAATTAAACATATAGCTGCTTGGAGGAATGCCTCAAGAGCAGCAGAAAGCCACATGATGACTCACAAAGGTGAAGCCAGAGAATTTTCATTGCTGCAGACTCATTTCAGGGTGGTTTCAACATTACACCCGAGAATAGCTGGGCCAAAGCTGGTATTTTGTTCATATCCCTA
Source organism: Podarcis cretensis (assembly GCF_951804945.1). Taxonomy (NCBI): domain Eukaryota; kingdom Metazoa; phylum Chordata; class Lepidosauria; order Squamata; family Lacertidae; genus Podarcis; species Podarcis cretensis. Next base: position 31,461,943 of record NC_137185.1, on the reverse strand, counting down.
TAGAATATGGGCTTGGTTCAGATAATAAAGGGAAACGAAGGTAACCTCTACTCTCCCCTCTACTCTCTTCCTTTTTCACAGGCCAGAGGAGAATGCAGCTGTACCTTGGTTGTCGAACGGAATCCGTTCCGTTCCGTTCAACAACCAAGGCACAGCTTCTGATTGGCTGCAGGAGCTTCCTGCACTCAATCGGAAGCTGCAGAAGCCACGTCGGATATTCAGCTTCCAAAGAATGTTTGCAAACCGGAACATTCACTTCCGGGTTTGCGGTGTTTGGGAGCCAAAACATTTGACTCACAAGGTGCTCGGGATCCAAGGTACGACTGTACTGAGCTTTCCAAACTGTGTGTTGCATCAGCTGCAGTGTGTAGGTGTGTTGCAATGACCAAATGACCACGTAAGCTGGGTGTGGTCAGTCCAAAGCCTGGGGACACTTCACAGCCCTAGAAGATCATCCAAACTGTAGCTCAGGTGGCAACTACACACAGACTTCCTGGTGATTGTCTGGCAGGCAATGGACAACACCTTGTGTTTCATGTTCGAATCATCAAATTGTAGAGTTGGAAGAGACCCTGAGGATTATCCAGTCCAGCCCCTGCAATGTAGAAATATGCAGCTGCCCCACACAGGGAATTGAACCTGCAACCTTGGCATTATCAGCACTATGCTCTGAGCACTTAGATGTCTTGGACTGGCCCAGCCCAGCCCAAATTTCAGTAATAATGCAAATGTAACTAGGGCCACTTTTGCCATCTGTCAAACTCAACCAACCTCTACATTGCCAGCACCTACAAGCCCAAACCTGCTATAGGTAGGAGTGAAACGGCCCACTCGTACCTGCAACCCCCCCCCACAATAAACCACCCTCCTTATTTTCCAGCCGAACGCTGTGGAAATCCCTGTAGGGCCCTTCGCAAAGGTGCTTTCAGCATATTGTCAGCAATTGGACATGCCATGCTATTCACTGTCTCATTGGGCTTCAAACTATGCATGCAATAAATAAGGAGTGGAAGGAATCAAGCCTGGGAATGAAGGCTCAGATGCCTAAGTGGATTTGAGTATGAGCTGTGGCAGAGGGGGAAACGGGGGCTTCCTTGTCTCGCTGTTTCATGTCACTCCCCCGCCCTGCCTGCCCACACACAACTTTCCTCTCCCTATCCAGTTTATTTGCTGCACACACATCGTGTAAAAGTGTTATTGTACAGTAATGAATTTGGCAGGCAGCAGGGCTGCCAAATAAATGAAATACGGCACTTCAAACTTGTACCATGCGCCTGGCTAAGAGAGGCTTAATAGGGATATAAGTAAATCAATTTTGCCTGTCTTCTGTGGAGGAGCAAAGGAATGAACTTGTGTGTGTGTGTGTGTGTGTGTTTTCATGCACATGCATGCATGTATGAATGTTAATCTGCAGTAACCTAAACACCTTAAAGACAAACACATTTATTGTGATGCAGCATTTTCTCACTGAGAGTCTGTTCCCTAAAATGCATGATAAATAACTGTGATAGTGGACATGTCGGGTATAATGGCTAGTTTCCAAACAAGCCTAATTTTAATTCACAAACGTTTATCATGTTTCTTGAACAGTAGCCCCCACCCCACCCCTACAGTATGATGGCAAATCTGTTTTGAAAGTGAGGAGAGCTTGAAGAACAGCTTGCCATATAAAACAAAGAGTCTGTTCAGAGAAATGATAGCAATCATAAAGTGCTTTTAGTGTTTTCAAAGCACTTGGCAATCCTTGCAACTACCTTGTAAAGTAGGCCAGTTTGATTAACCCCCATGTTGGAGGTGATGGGAAGGGGGCTAAGGCTGCAAAAAAACAGCAGTTTATCCAAAGCTTCCCAATGAATCCATGACTGGAATGAGAGCAGGATGAGAGGATTTTTCCTGCTCATCACTCATAATCTTAGCCGCTATGGCAGAGTGGGTCTCTCAAAGATGGAGGAATGGGCAAAATCCCATCTGGTCATCTTAAATTAACAACTCATGAAGAGCCCTGCTGGATCAAGCCAGAGGCCCACCCAGTGATAGACCAACATTTTGGGGGCCCTTTGCAACCAGCAGTGAGGTCTGGGTAACCACTGTTATCTTCTTCCGTAGAGTTGTTCCACGACAGATCACCAAATCTTTACAACATCTGTGGGATTGTTGACAAAAATTAAGTCTTGGGATTCAAATTGGGTCTAATAGACTAGTGTTTCCCAACCTTGGGCCTCCAGCTGTTTTTGAACTACAATTCCCATCATCCCTGACTACTGGTCTTGCTAGCTAGGGATGATGGGAGTTGTAGGCCAAAAAAATCTGGAGGCCCAAGGTTGGGAAACACTGTACTAGACCCAACGTTTTAAAGCCATGGGAACTAAAGTTGCCTTGGGACCCCTTCAGGATTAAGGACCCTGAAGCTTAAGCTTCATTAGTTCCATAGCAGATCTGCTCCTTGGCTCCATCTAATCCGTTATCCTGGTTTCACAGTGGCCAAACAGATGCCGATGGGAAGTCAGCAAGCAGAACTCTTCCCACTTGGGATTCCTAGCAACTGGTATTCAGAGGTGTATTGTCTCTGACAGTGGAGGTAGGAGATAGCAGCCACTGATGTATTATCTTCCATGAAATAATACAATCCTCTTTTAAAGCTATCCAAGTTGGTGGCCGCCACTACCTCTTGTGGCACTGAATGCCATAAACCACACCCTGTGTGAAGAAATCCTTTCTTTTGTCTGTCCTCAAGCTTCCAACACTCAGCTTCATTGGATAGCTCTGTTGTTGTTTAGTCATTTAGTCGTGTCCGACTCTTCGTGACCCCATGGACCAGAGCACGCCAGGCACTCCTGTCTTCCACTGCCTCCCGCAGCTTGGTCAAACTCATGTTCATAGCTTCGAGAACACTGTCCAACCATCTCATCCTCTGTCGTCCCCTTCTCCTTGTGCCCTCAATCTTTCCCAACATCAGGGTCTTTTCCAGGGAGTCTTCTCTTCTCATGAGGTGGCCAAAGTACTGGAGCCTCAGCTTCAGGATCTGTCCTTCCAGTGAGCACTCAGGTCTGATTTCCTTATGAATGGATAAGTTTGATCTTCTTGCAGTCCATGGGATTCTCAAGAGTCTCCTCCAGCACCAGAATTCAAAAGCATCAATTCTTCAGCGATTAGCCTTCTTTATGGTCCAGCTCTCACTTCCATACATCGCTACTGGGAAAACCATAGCTTTAACTATATGGACCTTTGTCGGCAAGGTGATATCTCTGCTTTTTAAGATGCTGTCTAGGCCTGTCATTGCTTTTCTCCCAAGAAGCAGGCGTCTTTTAATTTCGTGACTGCTGTCACCATCTGCAGTGATCATGGAGCCCAAGAAAGTAAAATCTCTCACTGCCTCCATTTCTTCCCCTTCTGTTTGATAGCCCTAAGCTCCAGTATTGCAACACAAGAGAGAAAACTCATGCCTATCCTATTTCTCCACACCATTGATACATATTAGGCAAAGAGATTATGGTTTGTCAAAGGTCACATACTCAATTCATGGCAGCCAACTCCTTTTCTGTTCCTCACTATGGGGTGTGGGGGTGTGCCAGGGAGTGGGGAAGCCTTGAACACCTTGTGTGCATCTCATGCTCTCTGAGTTTACAGGAGAGTCAACTCTGGAGGCACCATTTTATAAGCCAACTATTCATTCCCCATAGCTGAAAAAAGTAAGTATTTTGGATCATGGCCTGGTAGCTGATTTTAGACTATGCATACAAGGCAGATAGCAGCCTGCCAACCAATCAGTCAAGACGGACTCTAGAAATCTATTCTACACCAGAGCATTCTCAGGAGTCTTGTCTCTGTTCATGCAGGAAGTGTGATCACCATATCTAGAGTAGATATCACCCTGAGCCCACTTTGAACCCCTCCAGATGGGGGCATTTTGGAGGGTATTCTGCAACATGCCACTGATGCAATAACAGTGCATTAATAGCAGATTCATTCCACACCATCCACACAATGGCCACATTCACACCATACATTTACAGCCTTGTGACACCACTTAAAACAATCATGGCTTCCCCAAAGAATTCTGAGATCTGTAGTTTAAGGGTGCTGAGAGTTGTTAGGAGCCCCATCTAGTCCCCATCAACATGCTATCATCCCTAAAGTGGTATAACGACCAATCCCTCTTCACAGGGAACTCAAGGAATGGTAGCTCCATAAGGGGAACAGGGGTCTCCTACAACTCTCAGCACCTTCAACAAACTACACTTCCTAGGATTCCTTGGGGGGAGATTTAAATGCACAATGTAGATGGGACCCCAAAGGGAGAGAACAACTAATTAAGATTGGTGGGTGGCAGAAAGGTGTGTGTGTGTGCTTGCATGCAAACAAGAGGGGCGGGGGGAGAGGGAGATCCAGTCAGTTGTGCAATGCTGTGTTTCTGGAAATGACAAGTCCTCCAATATTAAGACGAGTACAGATGCTGGAAAGAGCAGAAGGGCCAGAAGGAGTTCCTGCTCCTTTTGGATTAAGAGGACATGAGGTTTCCAGGGCTGTAGAGTTTCCGCGTCGTGACAAGGAGCTGGGTGCAAAAGCAGAGAAAAGTAACCACTTACCTTTCACTGCCACTGAATCTCTATAAGTACCTCATTTCACCCTTGCTTGTTTCTTTGAGTAGAACATGTGGCATGGGACCCTCAAATGTGGAGCTACCCTCTCCCAGTCAGGTTGCAGCAAACCAAGCCCTACAAATGTCTTTCCTCATCCATGCCTTTGTACTGATTGGCCTTGGAGTGCCAAGGGCAGAGCATATCCCCATCTCTGGAGATACCTCAAACCTTCACCATGATTAATGCTATTACAATGAATGCTAAATGATTTAGCAGCGACAAGTAGCTTATTGTAGGAGAGCCTCATAAATCATCTGCCACCTCAACAGATAAAGCTGAAATGGTCCAATATGATATTGTACAAGGGACCTACATTGCACCTTTCTCTCTGCAGTTCTGAATCGCTGTGTATGATCTGGGCATTGGTGTATCAGCCAATTTTAGATAGTGTATTTTAGTCAGTGTGTGGCACTTCATGAAGATTGAGCTCTCCCTCTGCTGTTGGGAGATATTTGCCCACTTCTACAGCTGCTGATTTTGCCCCCAGATTGAATGACAGAGGCTCTGTGCTGAGCTGCACTGAGACATTCCTCCTAGGCTCTCACCATACTGCTTCAGCACACATCTAACCTGGCCTTGCATTGGTCCTGATTAATTCCTGGCTCTTTCTGCTTGGCTCCACATTTTGTGACACCCCCCAGGTTGTGGGGCTGTAATCTGTCATTTGCTTTAAATTGCTTTAATGCTGTATTATATATTCCTGATTCAGGTAGGTCTGATGCAGTCGAAATAAATAAAGAATTGTCCAGTAGCACCTTAGAGACCAACGAAGTTTGTTCTGGGTATGAGCTTGTGTGTGCATGCACACTTCATCAGATACCATATATATATTCCTGTAACCCTACCTGAAACCTTCAGCTGAATGGCGGGTAACAAATCTAATAACAATAACATTAACAATAATAACAGAGGCTCAAGAAGGCCAATTCTTTTCTCTTTTTTTCTTTTTTTGACTAACACATATTCTGTCATCCTGGAGGTCATTGATCATTGTTCACTCCTCAATGAGGTGGGGTTTTTGGGGTGTGTATATATGTGTGTGTGGAGGTTACTCTCATGTGTAGGTGTGCTTTACTATTTCGTACCACTGCATAAGTACTGCTAAATCTTTCTTGTTTCACAATAGTCCCTTATTCATTATTTATAGCCCCACCCATCTGATTGGGATGCCCCAGCAACTCTGGGAGGCTTCCAATATTATTTTTTATAAACAATTTTACTAAAAAAATCTATTTTTATATGATAAAACATTTAAAAAACCTTTCCTATACAGGGCTGCCTTCAGATGTCTTCTAAAGGTTGTATAGTTACTTATCTCCTTGGCTCGGGAGTCGCATAACATACCCTCCAACATTTCTCTGATGGAAATAGGGACGGGGGTGGCGCTGTGGGTAAAACCTCAGCGCCTAGGGCTTGCCGATCGCATGGTCGGCGGTTCGAATCCCCGCGACGGGGTGAGCTCCCATCATTCGGTCCCAGCTCCTGCCCACCTAGCAGTTCGAAAGCACCCTCAAGTGCAAGTAGATAAATAGGTACCGCTTTATAGCGGGAAGGTAAACGGCGTTTCCGTGTGCTGCGCTGGTGTCGGCTCGCCAGAGCAGCTTCGTCACGCTGGCCATGTGACCCGGAAGTGTCTCCAGACAGCGCTGGCCCCCGGCCTCTTAAGTGAGATGGGCGCACAACCCTAGAGTCGGACACGACTGGCCCGTACGGGCAGGGGTACCTTTACCTTTTACCTTTAAGGAAAAACAGGACATTCTGGGATCAAATCAGAAACTGGTACGGCTTCTGTAAATCCAGAACTGTCCTTGGAAAATAGGGACACTTGGAGGGTCTGCACGTCCCCATCTTCCTTGTTGTGTGTGGACGCAACTGGGTGCGCAGCTCCAGCTCCAATTAAGCCCAGGATGTGAATTTGTACACAGTGGGCAGTTCTTTTAAAGAGCAAGCTTCTTAGTACGTGCTAAGAAAATCCCCCCTCCCCACGTGAGGCTGCGCGCACACACATGCACACAAGTAAAACCCACACAAATAAGAGGAAGAAGCCTATAGAGTCTGGATGTGGAGCACATCTCAGTAATGCTCTAATTACTATATGCATGTAACCTAGTAATACTTAATGACAGGGTGCTTTGTACATCAAGGAGTGATAACGCTCTGATGAAATGCTTCTGCTACATTATTTCCCCCCCAAAGGCATCTATTTCTTCTTCTTCTTCTTCTTGAAGTCCTCTGACCACCCAGGGAATGTTCTCATTTCCCCTCCCCTCCTGCCTTCAGTTAGATGTCAAATTAAAAGACAGAAGCTCTGTGTCTGAATCGACTTAATCTGTATCATTAAATAATTCATGTTGATTTAGGAAAGCTTTATTCCTAATGGGAGTTAGAGGAAGGCAGAGTTAATATTAAGGGGGGGCTCTAACAGGGGAGGAGGGGAGCGGGGAAACAGACAGCAAAAGGTGGATGTCAAAATTAATTGTGCATCAATTATTAATCGTACATTCATAGAGCAGGCAGCTGCACCTCCCCAGATATCCTCTTTGGCCCCTTATAAGTCCCCTGCCTCCAAACCCATCAGCACCCCCCAATTCCCACAGAAAAGCTTCAAGCACAGCACAGGGCAAATAACAGCTTGTAAGTCTGTAACTTTGGGATTCATTGCCAAACACAAAAGGTGTTTTCCCTCCATGTCTGTTTGAAATGGTAGCGGGTGTGTTTGGATGTTTCAGAATCAAGCTTTGGGTGTGAAATTGTTGGGTTTTCGCACAGAGATAGAAATGTGAGCAATGGTTCCCCCCCCCCTGCAAAATGTGCATCTCAAGATGGTGCACACCACTTTGAAATACGTCTTCTATTGATGGGGAGGAAGGACAGTGCTGTGGTTAGACGTTTATTCACTTGGGAGCAGGCTCCCAATCATAGCTGTCAACTTTTTCCTTTTCTTGCAAGGAATCCTATTTGGAATAAGGGAATTTCCCTTAAAAAATGGGAAATGTTGACAGCTATGCTCCTAATGACGGAGAGATGGGGTAGCATCAAGCCAAATTGCAGACTTGTAACTGCTCCCCGCGACGGGGTGAGCTCCTGTTGTTCTGTCCCTGCTCCTGCCAACCTAGCAGTTCGAAAGCACGTCAAAGTGCAAGTAGATAAATAGGTACCACTCCAGCGGGAAGGTAGACTGCGTTTCCGTGTGCTGCTCTGGTTCACCAGAAGCGGCTTAGTCATGCTGGCCACTTGACCTGGAAGCTGTACGCCGGCTCCCTCGGCCAATAAAGCGAGATGAGCACCGCAACCCCAGAGACGGTCACGACTGGACCTAATGGTCAGGGGTCCCTTTACCTTTACCTTTACCTGCTGCTGAAACTTCCCAGTTCTCCAACTCACTACTAGGCTTGGGCTAATCTGTCAATTTTGATTTCCGCTAGTTTTTCCAATATTCAATTCAGTTCTCCACATTTTCATAGCAATTTGCAATCCAGTCCTCATGCAAATCCATCAGGATTTTAGTGTGAATTTCTCCTAATATACATATTTTTGAATGCAATTTTACTTGATATACACTTTTCTGCAACACCACGGCTTCCCCAAATAAATTGCATTTTTGTGTGTTATTTTCACTAATATGTGCATTTTTGTGCATACGTCCTCCCCACTTTTGTACACACGCATTGCAAAATGTTGAGAAGTGCAAAGTTTTGAATTATAGAATTGTAATAATAATAATAATAATAATAATAATAATAATAATAATAATAATTTATTCATACTCCACCCATCTGGCTGGGTTTCCCCAGCCTCTCTGGGCAGCTTCCAACCAAATATTAAAAACAATACAGTTGGAGGGGACCACAAGGGTCATCTAGTCCTGCAATGCAGGAATCTTTTGCCCAATGTGGGGTTTGAGCCCACGACCTAGAGATTAGGAGTCTCATGTTTTGGGACTGAGCTATCCTGAGTTGTCTTATTTTGCCTTGGCAATCAGTTAATTGTTAGGGCTTCAAAGTGCCACTTGGGTGAAAACTGATCATCTGATGTTTGACAGAAGAATCCAGTTACCCCCGGACCCAGTGAGCACTCCTATAAATGGATATAATTAGTGGATGTACATTGCTATTGCCCTCTACCTCTCCAAGAGATCTTTCCACTTCAGAGTCATCCATTAACTCCATAATTTCACATAGGCCTCTTGCATGTCAAGGCTTCTAACCCCCAGTGTCCCTTGACTAAATAGGAAGAACCAGACACAACACAGCTTATTGAGTCAAACAACTTACAAATGTAAGAGGTTTGGCATACATGTTGGGCATAAACATTGACTTCTGGCCCACCTGCCAGAAGTGAAATCTGGGTCAACCCAACAGTGGGGGAGTCCTATGACCTACATCAAATAGGGGGACCCCCACAGGTATCACCATCTTGAGGAGTGCTGTGGCCCCTGCCCCTGCCTGGGCATATGGACAGAACCGACTCTTCTCAGATTCCTTTAGCAGGATACCATTTCATCTGGAGGGGCAGGTGGAGACTACAACCTCCCCTCCAGCCAAGACTAAGGTTTACCCAATGCCTAAACCACCAAAGTTTTGACGATTGCTTTGATATAGGCAAAACCACCAGACTTGGGCCAATTGGCCTGGTGGACAAATTCCTGCCCAGCCCTGAATACAACAATCAACAGTGCCATAGCAAGGTCAAATTACGTAAGGCACAGCATTAAACAAAGGAAGGGGATGAGTTATCTGATGAAGAACTGAATGTTGGGGCCAGGGCATGCTGATTAAATGTCCTGGGAGTGGACCTGAGGAAAGCCTATGTGTTCCATCAGGGTCACCCCAAAAACCAAACCTGTCTACTACTGACCAGTCTGCAGGCAGGCTTGCATCCAGTTCCTGGCTGGCCAGGTGAGAGTTAAGTTTCCTTGCCAGTTGGACAGCCCCAGCATTCAGAAACTGCACTGGATCACAGTGGGGGAAATGGCACCACCCCACAATGCCACAGAACCATGTAAGGGTATGCAAGACTTGCCAAAGACGGGTCCTTTTTGCTCTTGGTTATTTTGCAGATCCATTGACCACTAAGAAAGTTAGTTAATGCAAGAGACAAGGAGCCCCCAAAAAGAAAAGAAAAATGCCCTTGAACAACTACAAAGACTGCTAGGTGTGAATTTGCAGCTGAACCAATCTCAGAGGACAGCCTTTGAGAGAGAGTTTATTCTTTCCAGCTACCAGAAAATTGGAGCAAAGATTATTCTCCTTGCATACAGCCATCACCTTGATGCAATGCAATACTTCCGTTAGCTGCAATCTGGTTGTTGTTGTATATAGTCTGAGGCTGTCAAATATAATCCACTGTCATAAGTAACAGCATAATGAATTTTCTAAGGCATTGACAGGAGGCAAGAGGCCAGAGTTTCTGGATAATGTTGTTGATGATGATTAATTATGAGCTTCACTTACATGGCATTCCAATGTGCAAAGTTGTGAAACCATCAAGGTTCTCTGCTCTCTCACCTAGGGCAAAGAGTGTAGCTCAGAAGCACATTACCTGTGCTGCATGCAGAAGACCCCAACTTTAATCCTTGGCACACCCATGCATGGCTGGGAGGGACGACCTGTCTGGAACCCTGTAGAGCCCTGCCACTCAGTGTACGCAATACTGAGCTAGATGGACCAATGATCTGACTTGGTTAAAGGCAGCTTCCTATGTTCCTGCCATGGCCCAGGGTCGCCTCCTCCTCTCAGCTAGAGGAGTGCTCCAAAGACACTAAGGACAGAGATATTTAGGGTGCTGAACCTACACAGGATGCAGTCTCCTAGCCAGTGACCCTGCTAAAGGCTTCCATGGAAGAGCAGCGCCCAGCTTTGTCTCTTCCTTGGGCTCAGATGCCTCCTCTTCAGAACTATCTGCAGCCAGTGCCCGAAATTCACCAGGCACATTTTACACCTGGTTATCGGCCACTTGCAACCAAGTGATGATGCCAAGGCACCAGAATGGTGCCTGACCTTTCCAAAATCTGGAGGTGCATGCTTCGGGATCCTTGGATCTTGATTGCTTTCACACACTAACAATACATCCTGTAGAATTCTATCCATGGCATTTTATCGGCACAATCGGGATGAATTCCAGGAACCAAAAAGTCGTATTGAAAAATATGACTTAGGAGCCGCCTGGCCCCAAAATGGCAGCTAGGCATTCCGTTTTGGCGACTGTAACCCTGGTTTAAGGAGCCATTTTGGTACCTAGCTTATATATCTGCATTTCTAACACTGCCTGAAGCCCCAGAAGACATTTCTCCTCTACCCCACTATGCCCAGGGGCCACAGGATGCATTTCAGCACTGTTTAAGAACAGACCTATGAGGTGGAAGGTAAAGGACCCCTGACCATTAGGTCCAGTCGTGACCGACTCTGGGGTTGTGCGCTCATCTCGCTCTATAGGCCGAGGGAGCCGGCGTTTGTCCGCAGACAGTTTCCGGGTCATATGGCCAGCATGACTAAGCCGCTTCTGATGAACCAGAGTAGCACACGGAAACACCATTTACCTTCCCGTTGAGCAGTACCTATTTATCTACTTGCACTTTGACATGCTTTCAAACTGCTAGGTTGGCAGGAGCAGGGACCGAGCAACGGGAGCTCACCCCATCATGGGGATTTGAACCGCCGACCTTCTGATCAGCACTGTGTGTTTAACCCACAGTGCCATCCGAGTCCCTATGAGGTGGAAGGTAGCCCCTTTTTACTACCAAGCAGGATCCCGCCAGCCAGCCAGGCTTCACTGGGGAAAAGATCCAGCTTTACCTACCCAGCAAGCATGGGACCCAGCTACCTATGGCTGCCATGAGTTGGTGCTTCTGGAGGATCACGTTCTGGAGGATCACGTCAGAGCAACAGGAGCTTCATGACCCTCTCCCTTCCTCTTCCACTCTCATCCCCTCCCACCCTTCTCTTCCTCGTGGCAAAGCAACTGCTCTGTTCAAAGTTTCTATTCGCCTGGTTGCATCTGAGATCTGGAAACTCAACACTAATTAACGTGTCTGCAACCCCCAGCTTGCCCGGCAGGGCCTGGAATTCACTCATGCTCCCTTGAGTGCAGCAAGATCTACAAGGTAGCCCTCTGGCTCCTTAAACTGCGCGGCTGGCAGATGCATATTTTAACAACACGCATCTGTTGGCTATACAATCTCTCGGCTTTGCCCTCTCAGTTTTGCGCTTTGATGGAAGACCTGGGGGAAACCTCCACTGGTTACAGCCAAAGTGTTTGCTTTGCAATTTCATACCGAAGCTGCTGGATTCTATTTTTCATTCTCTCTCTGTCTCTCTCTCTCTCTCCCTCTCCAAGTCCTAATCAAGCTCTTGCTTTATTTAATTAATACTCCCAACTTAGTTAAACAGATCATAAATTAGCATGCTCTCGTATGTGTGTGTATGAGAGATACACACAGAGAGATGTGGCAGGTAGAAAGGAGGCCTCTAGTGGGTTCCAGAGGAATTCCCTGCTCTGCTTTGCTTGCTAAATATATAGATGTGTGTAGCATGAACCTAGAGGGAATGTTTTATGAAGAGTGAATGAACTGCCTTTGCCCCTAGCAAATGTCTTATGCAGCTCTATGACTGAGCTCTACAGTCTAAGTCAGATACAGGAAATAGGCTAGCTGAGAGTAGGGATGGGAGGGAAAAAATGTTTCTAAATTCTCCAACCAAAAATATATATATCACGTATATATGTGTGTTAAGCGTTATGACATTTTGGTACCTGGTGAAAACCTGTTTATTTCCCTGGGAATTTGGGAAATATTTAGTAAACTGCTAGGCTTTATGCTGGTACTTTTTGCTCTGTATTTTGAACCTTCTCTTGTTTGTTTAACATGGCTGTGCACTTGTTATATTAAAATTCTTTAATCTGTACTGTGATCTGTGGATGATGGGTGGACAAAAATGTTCTGAAACAGATAGATTAGTAAAAATAAAGTACAAATATATATATATATGATTGTGACAGGGAAAAATTCTTGCCCAAATACGTACCTTAGGGAAAATTACAAGCAAAACTTCTTTTTCAGGGGAATTGTGCAAAAATTAAAATAAAAGCATATTTTCAATTAAACAATAAAACAAGGTGACCCCTGAAAGGCTTGTATAAAAATTTAAGGTTTTGGATCTTTCCAAAACCCTGAAGCATATTAACATGACACAGTTTGGGACAGAGAGAATTAAAATGCTGCCAGACAACCATGGAGAAAGCCTGTTTGTTTGTGGCCATTGCCCTCAGCAGCCCAGAAAGTGGATGCTCAAAGAAGGTCTCTGATTCTGACTTCAGTGTGTGGGCAGGTTTGCACACATGCAGGCAGCCTAACATATAGTTTATGACTAAAGTGTATAATTGGGTCCCAAAATACACTGGCAGCCAGCAATGCTGGTATGACTGCCTTGTCCCCACTGTGACTCTGGTGGCCACATTTTCGACCAGTTGAAATTTGAAAAGGATTCTCAAAGCTAGCTCTATATAGCACAAATTGCAGTAGTCTAATATGGACATCACCAATGGATCAACCAAACACTGTCAGGCTTATCTATGCCAATCCTTGGTGTTATTGGCCTATTTGCATTGGCTGGTTTCTCAGGTGAACAGTGTCCATTGCCCAAACACCTGCAGATATATTTCAATGTCAGCACTTAGTGTTGAATGGAAGAAGTAATGGATTTGGTAGATCCAGGTATCTCTGGGAGGTGCCTACACAGTTTGATTTTCCGACCAGTGGAGACAGTTAACTTCCATGAAGCAAATGTGAGATTGGAGGCACCCTCACAACATTACTTTAAAGGGTGAGTAGGTTCATTTGGGAGAAGACTGCTCTTTCTGTACCCTGGTCCATAGCAGATTAGGGCTGTAAAGGTTAAAACATGGGTAGGCAAACTAAGGCCCAGGGGCCAGATCTGGCACAATTGCCTTCTAAATCCAACCCGCAGACGGTCTGGGAATCAGTGTGTTTTTACATGAGTAGAATGTGTCCTTTTATTTAAAATGCATCTCTGGGTTATATGTGGGGCCTGCCTGGTGTTTTTATATGAGTAGAATGTGTGCTTTTATCTAAAATGCATCTCTGGGTTATTTGTGGGGCATAGGAATTTGTTCATTTTTTTCTTCAAAATATAGCCTGGCCCCCTACAAGGTCTGAGGGACAGTGGAACGGCCCCCTGCTGAAAAAGTTTGCTGACCCCTGGGTTAAAACCTGTACTTTAAAACCAGAAGCTGTTTGGCCGAAGCAGCTCTGGATGAAGTCAATTTGCTGCCTTAGCAAAGGACAAGCAAAGGAACCCTCTGTTCCACATATAGAAGCTGACTAGATTTGAATGCTACTTCAACATTGGCAATAAGGTTGCATCTTCCATGGCACCTGAGGCCAGCAGGCTAGCTTAGGGGAATGTTGCCCCAGCCTCCCAGTTTCTGCCACCTGTGGCAGTTGCCTCATTTTGCCCCTCAGTATAGCCAGCCTTGAGTTGAAGAACTCTAGCACTGTGAAAAACAGAGGGATATATATTCCCATAACTTGACAGGGCAGAAATTTAGTAGAAATGAATGCTGGCATGGATTTCATGTGAAGAGGATATCTTTTCCCATTTCTCTGGGAACAAAACTCTAGTCCCCTGAAGCCAATGGAGGTAAGTGATCCTTGCAGGCTCAGTTGTTTGAACAATTGGACTTCCAAAGGCTTATGGAACGATCTATTCCACCACATCTAACTGTGTAGATCTAAACCTAATGTGACACGTTCTTAAATATTTAATTAAAACACTGTCTCTCTCTTCATTTTGGAAGGGGGGGGGGAGGAGGTAGCATCAGGCCCATCAAGCTGTTGTCAGACACGAGTGGCAGGAGTTCAAAAAACAATTTAGACAGCATTTGGGGATATCTCAGGAGCAGCCATGCATAAAGTTAAAGGCTGATCATGTGGAATTATGCAGTTCACATTTTGGCAAGGAGAATATGGGAAGCTAAGCTAGAAAGGTGAAGGCATTTTGAGAAGACTGTAAAGGGAAGAAGAGAGAGAGACCAGGAAGACACCAGGGGGGTCTTCAAACCTTCAGAGGGATGGAGTGCTCCTGCTCACTGTTCTAGCCAGCCATGCCCCTTTTCAGAATACACCATTCTGTTCCACTACCTACCATGGGATTCTCCCAGGTTTGGTGATACCTCTGTCTTGTGTGCATATGTTGCTGTGTTGGCAACATAAAGACCCACAGTTAGAGAATGAATTTGCTATTAGTCCCTAGGATGAGTCAGTGCATTTCCAATGGCTGTAGGGGCTGGCAAAGCCTTTCCCAAATCAGTGTCGAAGAAAAAGAGCCAATTTAAAATGGCTACCACATAAAACTCATCTGGCAGCATGGGGATGAATCAAAACCTAGTGCCAAAATGAAGAGAATGAAAGAGACCTATGCTCAGATCTCCAGAATTTTTATATATCTATATCTATTGATAAAGTGTCAACTCGGGTGGGAGGAGGTTGGACTCCAGTCCCATCAGCCCAAGCAAGCATGGCCAACAGTCAGGGATGATGAGAGTTAAAGCCCAGCAACATCTGGAGAGCCATTGTTCTCCAAACCCAATGTAAAACATCCACCAGGGAGCTCTGTTTTTGATTGGAGCACACCAGTGCTGAGGCAGGGGGCATTTTGCACTCCCCCCAATTTTCCCATTATAAAGCAGCAAGCAAAATTTGGCATTAACCCCACAGTGAGAGGAATTCAGGAACCATGCAGTTGTTCCTGCAGCAGGTCTAATTGCAGCTCCACACAAGGGTATGTGTGTGTTTGATGGGAATGATGTTACTGTGAGGGGATCATTAAGCACCCTCTCCCCCAGAACTGCTGCTCTGATCCAGCCTGGAACACATTCTGTCTCCGCCACTATGGCAGCTTTAAAGAAGAACTTTTTTTAAGGAGTCCTGATTGCTGACCTCTTGACTCATATCTGTTTTGACCCTCAGTTATAGGCAGAGAGAGCTTAATGAACTCCAGGTGTTAGAAATGTACTTTACTCCAAATGTGTTTTGGAAATTTCCTCCTTCAAGAGAACATTTTTCAGAATACAGCCATACCTCGGCTCCCGAATGCCTTGGGAGTCAAACGTTTCAGCTCCTGAACAATCGAAAACCAGAAGTGAGTGTTCCAGTTTTCAAATGTTCTTTGGGAAGCTGAACATCTGACAGGGTTTCTGCGGCTTCTGATTGGCTGCAGGAGCTTTGGAAGTTGAACACACCTGAATCTGGCTGAAGGCCTCTGGGGTTGTGAGACTGGAGTAGGAATAGGTGGATAAGTCTATTCCCGTCCTTGTCAGCTTCACATGTGTATGTTCATGAATTCATCCTAGTCTGTTTCCAAATCAGTTTAGGATTTGCTACCTCCCCCGCAAAGGAAAAAAAAACAAAACACCAATATGAAAATCTCTATTTAAATACACAATTTCTTACAAAGAAGCATTTAAATACTGATTATTATTTTTAAACTATGGAGAACTATAACACAAAATTCAGTGGATAAGCAAACGCAAAGCATAATTACCTTCCAAGCCATGCATTAGTCCAGGAGGTGTAAATTAGTTCAGTTTGCTTAAAAATGTGAACTGAATGAAATTATCTTCCAGGGTTGAATGCAGTCTGGGAATGTCCCCAGCCAGTCTATTGATAAAACAGACTCCAAATCCGATGGAACAAGGCAGAGCTCAGACACATTCTGGATATTATTCTACTTCTGTCAGAATAGTAGGATTTCTGGCCTCTGCAAGAATGCCAGTATCATTTTTGCAGGGAGGGAATTGTGGGTTGTTGTGTTTAAAAGTGTGGGTTTTACTGCATACCTTGAGGAGCTCTTGCAATCAGTGGCCAGCCTCTCTTAGGGAGAATATCAGTTCAGTTTGCATTTTAATGTGAACCTTCCTAATTCACATTTCCTGAAACAATGCACAGACAGAAATGCTTTCTTTCAAACTTCACACGCCTCCGGATTTTGCGTTGCAGTTCTTCAATAAAATAATGTGTAGGGCAAGAATGCATTAGGGAAATAGGATCCAAATTCAACATTTGTAGAAAAAAAATTCAAAGCCACAGTGGATATTAAGAGACCATATAAGAGCCAAGTTTTAATGTTGTTGTTTTTTTTTGCATGATTCTGAAATTGGCATTGGCATCACACACAGAGACACATACTAAGAGTTCTTCCCTAAGTCTTTCTTTGACTTCAATGTAGCATTTGGATCTAGTGAAAGACACTAAAAACTGTTCACTAAATATTGCACCACCCTGGCACCTGGGCATGTTCACTTGGTCACAAGTGACCAATAGCCAGATGCATAATGTGCCTGGTGCCTGGTGAATTTTGAACGCTGCCTTCATTACATAGTTTTTGTTGCATATTGAAGACACATTTCTTTACTCTGGGCTTTGGCACTTGAGATATATGCTGTAGGATCCACCCTATTCTCTTAATTGTTTTTAATATTGCATTATTAAAATGTTGCAACCTGTCCTGACACCTCATGGTAAAGGGTGGGTAAGAAATATTAATATTACCCACAACAACAACAATGTATGTTCACCATTTGTGGTGGACCATTTTACCAATGCAATGCCATTCCCTCATGCCCATATGTTTTACCCCTACTGAAAACCCATAAGAAGTTTGCACTTCCACATGCAGGATGCAAGGCCTGGGAAACACACTTGACCCTGCTTTCCCCAATCAGATATTTGTGTTGCATCCAGAATCAGCCATACTTTGAATAGGTCTACTCTAAGTATGGCTAACTATGGATCCCACCCTTAGAAAACATGGAGCCTTTACGAAAAATCACCCAAAGGGTGATTTCATGACTTTAAATGTCTCTAATCTGAGAACATGAGTTTAAATTTCTCTCCTTGAAGTCAATGGGATTTAAGGGTGTTCTGTTCTGGCAGGATTATTCCCACTGATTGGCCTGCTGCCTATTTAATGCCCGCCCCCCAACCTGGACCCAGGGGCGGAGGAAGGGGATTCGGTGGGTGTGGGTCACCCTGGGTGTCACCACTGAGAGGGGTGACAAAATGCCAGGCAGCACTCACCGAGGGGCCTGCAGCGCACCCGAGTCACGCGTCTCTCTTGGGAGATAGGCGGTGGCTTGGGCGTGTGCAGGCTTCGGGCTGCACAAATGGTCCGCCTGCTGTCTCCCCCCCTCAGCTGTAGGGCGGCTGAGTGGGAGGAGGCAGGCAGACTCCCTGCCCCTATGCGCAGTCCGCCCCAGGCGCCTGAGCGGCTTCCTCCTCTTGCTGCCTGAACCTTCCAAATTTCAGCATCATGAATAATTTGTGCCAATATTTTTGCTATGCATACTTTAATTGTTGGATAAAGTAAATTCCTTTCATAAGGTCTTGAGAACCTTAAAATTCCATTAAGGAGTTGTTTGGCTTTCCTTATTGCAACAACTGAGGTCTGATTATCAGGCAAGTAGGTCTAGGAAGCAAGTTATATACCCAAGGATGAGAAAGAAGAAGAGCAGCTCAGGTGGCTTCCTATTATTTTCCAACACATTTTAGTTTGTTGATAGAGCAAATACCAAAATGTTGGCTTCGTTACGCAACAGGTGTTCACCTTCTGTTCTGACAATACACAAAATTGTCTTTCTAACCGAGGTCTCTTTTGGGATAACAATATCACATCATTTGAATGCAATACAATAACCATCATTTTAAAGGCACAACAAAGTCATCAGTCATATTTTAGCAATGGCACATAGAAAGAAAAATTGGGGGAGGGTTGCAAACTTCCCTTGGCTGGTAATGAAAATGTGCAACCCAGAATTCCTTGCAATGTTACAGAGCTACTGGTGAAATTATGGTGAGCTACTAGTGAAAAGGGATGCGGGTGGCACTGTGGGCTAAACCACAGAGCCTAGGACTTGCCGATCAGAAGGTCGGCGGTTCGAATCCCCGCGACGGGGTGAGCTCCCATTGCTCGGTCCCTGCTCCTGCCAACCTAGCAGTTCAAAAGCACGTCAAAGTGCAAGTAGATAAATAGGTACCGCTCCAGCGGGAAGGTAGACTGCATTTCATTGTGCTACTCTGGTTCGCCAGAAGCGGCTTAGTCATGCTGGCCACATGACGGGGAAGCCATACACTGGCTCCCTCGGCCAATAAAGCGAGATGAGTGCCGCAACCCCAGAGTCGGCCACAACTGGACCTATTGGTCAGGGGTCCCTTTACCTTTACTTTACTAGTGAAAAGCAAGGGGCCCCTTAATGTTCCCAGTTCCCAACCCTCAACTCCCCTCAATTTGACTCTAAACCTTAACCTTCTAAAAGCAGCACCTAAAGTCTGTCATAGAAGGTGAGCCCAGGCCAGGGCTGCCCCTAGTTATTTTGTGCATTGTCACAGACGATGCCGGGTTCAACTCATTGGTCATTCATTGCCATTACTTAAGGCTGCCTTAGCATGAAGACACCTTTTGTTTCCATCTGTTTTTGTCACTGTAGACTTGGACAGCTTTTCTCTGTCTCTCACTTTTGCATTAACTTTTCATTTCATGGAAAGCTCTCAAATAAACAGCGTGAGCCAGCCCCACAGCTAAGCATTTTGAAGTCACATTGATTTCTACAGTAGAGGTCTAAGCACTTGCCTAGCTGTCCCATCAATGGGACTTAAAAGAGCTTATCTTTGGCTGGATCGTGCCCAGCCATAATAAATGTCAATCAATAGCCTTATTTCTAACTATATAGAATTCATTGAGAATAGCTGTCAGAAGAAAAGACCATGCTTAGCTTTAGCTTTATTGCATCCTGTACAGATTCCATCCTCCTCTCACCTGATGTCTCTCATCAGGTGTTCAAACACTGTATGAACAATGGCCATCCTAGCCCACTGTTATAAGCACCAGGTCCTCTTTTTATTGCACAAAAGGATGACTGCAAGGCTCGGGCAGAAACAATGCCCCATGTTATTTGTCACCCCAACCAAATAGTTATTATAAGTAACAGCAGCTCAATTTATTCCCAATTTTTCTAAGTTCCTAGCTGATATATTTATTATGAATTTTGCTATTATTAATTTTTTAAATAATGCTTTCCCCACTCTTCCCAAATTTATAAAGTGGCTCTCAACATACATTGATTAAAAACCAAGCAAGAAGCAATAGCTATAATTCCAACAACATATCCATAAAGAAAATAAAGAGGAAAGGCAGATATAAACCCAAATACCAAAAAGTAATCAACACCACAAATGATCAGATAAAAGCCCTGCTGGATAAATAAAGTATGTTTTGACCTGGCATTTAAAAAATATGAGATATGGCATCTTCCTACGGGAGATGTATGGGAGAGTTCATTCCACAGTTGGGGAGCCAGCACCGAAAAGACCCTGTCCTGCATTACCACCCATTTCACCACAGGAGATGGGCTCCTTTTGCAGATTTAAATATTGGGGATGTCTGTATGGGAGAAGTTGGTTCTTTAAATATCTGCCTGTGACAACTTCCCTCAATAAAGATAGATATGAGTGGCATAATGTGGCAGGATTCAGGTGCTTTAAAATTAGGTATTCCCTGTCAGTAACACTTGAGAGGTCTGATATTATCTGCATATGGTAGCATGTCCCAATATACAGCAGCAAGGATTTTTAATAATGTGAAGGGGAAACCGCTGACCACTTATCCCTCAGCCAGAAGATCAAAGTAATGACGAGGCACTTTGCATTGGAATTTAATTTAAATACACTCAGTGAAGGTTAATGGATACTCTGATGAGGCACAACACTTGGTTTCAGTCAAAACTTTTTACAGAGATAGTTAAGAACTAACTTTACTTAAAACCCACACTTTAATGTGTTTCTGAATAAATTGATTTGTGTCAGGTTCCAATTTTCAACTCTCCACTCACTCTTGATTGGATAACACTCCGCCCAGCCATGATAGGCTTCTGGGCCCATAGGAGGAGGTTGCACACTCTGTCCATCAAACGCACCCCCCAATTTAGAGCTTAAAAAGTTAAAATTAGCACTTGGAATTCAGATTGAAATTAAACTGGTTGCCAGCGCATATCATTCAACACTGCTGAGCTCTTGATGACCACCAGCAAGTCCCTACCAAGTGCCTGGATGCCATATTCCAAAGCAGCTGGAGTTTCCAAACAGTTTGCAGAGGCAACCATTACAGTACAGTAATATAATTCATGTACACTATTACCTTGACTGTCAGTAGCTTTTATATACAAACCTACCTTGATTCTGGAATGCCTTGTGACTCAAACGTTTTGGCTCCTGAACACCGCAAACCCGCAAGTGAGTGTTCCAGTTTGCAAAATTTTTTTGGAAACCGAATGTCCGATGCGGCTTCCAACTGAGTGCAGGAAACTCCTGCAGCCAATCGGAAGCCGCGCCTTGGTTTTCGAACGTTTTCGGAAGCTGAACGGACTTCCGAAATGGATTCCGTTCAAGAACCAAGGTACGGCTGTATATACTTTACCAGAAGCAGCCTGGATAGCTCAGTTCATTAGAGTGTAGTGCTGGTAATGCTAAGTTTGCAGGTTTGATCCCCCATATGGGACAGTTGCAGACTGCTGTATTGCAGGGGTTTAGACTAGATAATCCACAGGATCTTTTCCAATTCTACAATTCTATGATTCTATTTCTTCCTCATGGTTCTAAAGCAAGTGTGGGGAACCTCAGACCCGGGGGCCAAATGTGGCCCTCCAAGCTTCTATATCTGGCCCTTGTTATTCTTCCCACACTATACCCCCTTCCCCAGCTCCACCATCTCTCCCCAGGCCTTGCCATTCACTGGTCCTGCTTCATATACCCCATTGCCTGTTTAGAATGTGTCCTTGAATGCTGTCAATGCCTTCTGCTTGCTTGGATGGTGGATGAAGAGGTGTGTGTAGAAACTAACCTCCTGTAAAATTCGCACTTACCCACTTACGCTTCTGGCCTCACCTGGCATGTGCCCTCTGGAAGGTTGCACAGAAGGAAAGGTGCCCCCCAGGCTGAAAAACCTCCCCACCCTTGCTCTAAAGCTGCTTTCCCAGTGCTGGAGGCTGTTCTGTTAGGGCAAATGGGGCACTGCCCCACGAACCACAGCCTGCCCTTGCCTGGCTCCTTCCTCACTTACAACAAGTCTACAGGGGCGGCATTGCCTGTCAGCTTCCTCCTCCTTTTCCTTAGTCTCAGTGTTACCTTTCTAGAACTGAGCAGTGAGGAGGATGGGGCGAAACTAGAATTAGTTGGCTCTGGTTGTCATTGGATCTGGCTTCACCTACTAAGAATGGTAAGAGCTGTTCAACAGTGGAATGGTCTCCTTCAGGAGGCTGTGGACTCTCCTTCCTTGGAGGTTTCCAAGCAGAGGTTGGATGGGCCATCTGTCATAGATGCTTTAGTTGAGATTCCTGCTTTGCAGGGGGCTGGACCTGATGGTCCCTTCCAACTCTACAATTCTATGATTCTATGACTGTTGGTCTCTCCACTTTCTGCCAGTCCCAATGAGCATCAGCCACAGCTGCTCCCCAGTGAAAACTCACCAGTCAGGGGAGTTTTTGAAGTGAGCTGCCTGTGGGTGTGTAAGTAAGTGAATAGATAGGCATTAATATCTATTGTGGACACAAAGCTGCTGGTCTGTTTGTATGGCAGACTAGTTTTACAGCAGCCCTAGGTACACTTTTATTGGGCTGTATTCCCCCAGAATCATCCACAGCAGTGTCACTGCCTTCTATAAATGTAGCCGGGACCCCTGTAAATAAAGAGAAATCACCGGCACTGGGGGAGATGGCTGGTCTCATTACCAGTCACCACACGAAAGGAAACAAGGCCTTGGTATCACCACCGACTTCATGAAGACAGACAATTCCCCTCTTGCTGACTCTGACATCTATGCTCTCTGCAACCTTCCCCGCCTCTGGCAAGTGCGTCATTTTCCCCACGACCGAAGTTCCATTATCCACTTTCATCTTCTTGTTTTATTGGCATCCTGTGACTGTGTTAATGGCCCTTGCTTTGGACAAGCCCATGCAATAAGACCCCTTGGAGCATGTCTTATGGTGACAGGCAGGACACACAGTCATTCTGAACCAAGCGGCACACAGAAAAACACTTCCAGGTAACTTCCGTTAAGACTATTAGAGACTACTTATTTGTTGTTAATAGAACGCAAAGGCTCCTGTTCCTAGGCAGGATAATCTTATTGCTATAATTCATATCCTGGCTCATTGAGAAAGAAACCTGGAGGGAACAGTAGCTAGTGGAGTGCATCTGCTGCGTCAGTAGTAGAAGGGAATGTATATTTGCATCTTGGAATATTAAAAGCGGCACTGGAAGCAAAAAAGCATAACTAGCATTGCACAGGGAAATCTGCTACACCAGCCTTCCCAACCTGGCGCTCCTTTAGATGTTTTGGGGTACAATTCCCATAATCAAGATTGACTCTAGGGTTGGATTACACCAGAATGTAGCTCAGCTGGTAGAGCATGAGACTCTGAATCTCAGAGTTGTTGGTTCAGGCCCCACGCTGGGCAAAAGATTGCAGGAAGGTTGGATTAGATTATCCTCATGATCCCTTTAACTCTACAGTTCTATGATTCTTTGATTCTACTGCAATGCACTCTGTGTGGGGCTCCCCTTACACTTAGAATCATAGAATCATAGAATCATAGAGTTGGAAGAGACCACAAGGGCCATTGAGTCCAACCCCCTGCCAAGCAGGAAACACCATCAGAGCACTCCTGACATATGGTTGTCAAGCCTCTGCTTAAAGACCTCCAAAGAAGGAGACTCCACCACACTCCTTGGCAGCAAATTCCACTGTCAAACAGCTCTTACTGTTAGGAAGTTCTTCCTAATGTTTAGGTGGAATCTTTTTTCTTGTAGTTTGGAACCATTGCTCCGTGTCCGCTTCTCTGGAGCAGCAGAAAACAACCTTTCTCCCTCCTCTATGTGACATCCTTTTATATATTTGAACATGGCTATCATATCACCCCTTAACCTCCTCTTCTCCAGGCTAAACATGCCCAGCTCCCTTAGCCATTCCTCATAAGGCATCGTTTCCAGGCCTTTGACCATTTTGGTTGCCCTCCTCTGGACACGTTCCAGTTTGTCAGTGTCCTTCTTGAACAGAAACTGCAGTTACTGCAGAATGCTGCAGTATACCTTGCCAGCAGGAGTGAGGACCTGTGTGCAGATACACCTCTTTTCAGAGATCTACATTGGTTGCCCATTTGCTACTGGGCCAAGAGCAAGGTGTTACTATTATTATACAAAGCCCTTAACAGCTTGGGACCAGTTTACTTGAGAGATCAGGTTGCTCCATATATGCCCAATCAGCCTGTAGAACTGCTACTGTTACAGGTGACACATAATACCTGTTTTACACTTGTAATAAACTGATCTTTAAGTGTGGCAGCACCAACATTTTGGAAGTCCTTGCCTACTGGAATCAGACAGGCACCTTCTTTGTATTCTTTCTGCACCTTCTTAAAACATTAGGCAAGCCCAACCAGGTCTGCAATGCAGCTGTGCCCTTTTCGATGGCAAGAGTGTGCTTGATGTGATTGTGCAAGTTTGAAAGCACAGTAATGTACAACTACTGGCATATTCCTGCCTTTGTAAGTGTGATATCCTGTATAGCTTTTTCGAAGGATGGCTAATACTGCCCCCTACCTTAATTTTGTGCCGTGCAATACTGAAAATATTCTACTAGATACAAAAAGCATGGCAACTGACCTCACGTGCCAATCTTATCCATTTGTTACTCTCTGCAAAGATGCAGATCACAAGTCCAGAAATTTTAAATGGGGTGGGGTGGGAGGAACTGTCATTTTCAACAGCTATTTCCTGAGGTAACACTGAGGCATCTAATCATAGCCTGCATTTTTATTAAGGCTTGATCAGGGCCTGTATTTTAAAATGAGCTTAAAGATTTTCAAATGTTCATGCCAGGCAGAAGACCAGCTGCCTAAGAACCTTGGCAAGATGTTTATTCTCCTGGACAAGGGGGCCCCCTGATTTATAGCAGAAAACAATTCTCAAAGTCGTAAAAAGGGAATTACAGGCTGCCAGCCAAGGTTACACTGACCCTACATATTACAGAAGATAAAAAAGCAGAGAAAAACATAATTAAGAGTGGGTAAATAGTAAAATAAAACCATGTGCCTCCCATTAAACTTGAGCCATATTTTCCTAAGGTTGAAAGGTCAAGAGCAGTGAAAAAGGCAACTGGCTTGGCTGGAGAAGAGGTTTTCTTTCTATCTTATTTTGAGGCTGGAAACTGTTCCTTCCTTTTTTACTTTGAAAAGGTTTATTCTTCTAAAAAGCTATCTATGTTATGTATTAAATATATTGGCTTAAATGTAATTATGCAAAGGAATTAGAAGCTAAGAAATGTTAAATCCTTATGCTAGATTCTTATTTCATATAGTTGGAAGAGATCGCAGGGGCCATCAGCCATCAGCCCAGCCCCCCTGCCAAGCAGGAAACATCATTAGAGCACACATATGGTTGTCAGGCCTTTGTTTAAAAGACCTCCAAGAGAAGGAGATCTTTCAATGATGATGTGAACTCAAGATCCTTGACATCTTTTTAAGATAAAAATTTAAGATTAAACCATTTGTTTTGGAGGGCAATAGGGCGAGGTGAGCTGGTAATTAAGGTTCCTTGTTGAGACACATGTAAGATATATTACTACTTATTTGTCATTTATAGATAGAAGAATATATAGCTTTTTGTTTCCCATAAAAGGACAAGAGGAAATGGGTGTATCTTTTGTGATTGGTTCTAGCAAACAGCCAATAGGAATTTCAACCAGGCTGATTGGACAGAGGCAGCCACAGGAGGAGCAAGGGGGCTGGATTAAGGAAATATAAGTGCTGGCCAGAATGGCAGGAGGCAGGCCAGAGCTTGGTAACCATATACCACTGTGCCTCATATTTATTTGTCTGACAAATAAATTATTATTTTAATTTCTCTATTGCTGCGTTGAATATTTCATTCCAGCTAAGCGTTAACCACAAGCAGGGTGCTACAACACTCCTTGAAGTAATTTCACCCTCTGCTTTGTTTACACATTTGAGGGTCAACTCAAACACTGAAGGAAGCAGAAAGAGAATCAACAATCTCCAGAAGATCAAAGGTTCCTGGTTCACTATTCTTTATCTGAGGATAAGTGGTCTTGTAAACAACAGAAGGTATTGCTGTGTTGTGTGGAGTACACAATTCCAGGAGAAAGAAACCCCGTGACCGGTGAGAATCACACTGGATACTACCTGGCTGTGACAAAATAATGTCTATAGCTGTTGTGAATAGCAAAAGAACTTAGCAAACCGTTAGGGTGCTCTTGCAGCAAAAAAAGCTAATTCTATTCTAGGCTGCATCAACAGAAGTCGAGTGTCCTGATCAAGTGAAGTAATAGTACCACTCTGTTCTGCCTTGGGCAGACCACACCTGGAATAGTGTGTCCATTTCTGGGCACCACAGTTTAAGAAGGATGTTGACAACCTGGAACGTGTGCAGGGGATGACAATCAAGAGTCTGGAAACCAAGCCTTATGAGGAACGGTTGAAGGAGCTGGGTATGTTTAGCCTGGAAAATAGGAGACTGAGAAGAGACATGATAGCCATCTTCAAATATCTTATGGGCTGTCATATGAAAGATGGAGCAAGCTTAATTTCTCCTGCTCTGGTGGCTAGACCCCGAACAATCTTTTTATGTAACTGGCAGATGGAAAATTAGAAGTTGTTGTTGTAGTTATTATTATTATTATTATTATTATTATTAATGCTTCTTTCCTTTTTCCTTTCCTTTCCTTTCCTTTTGCTTTGCTATGTTTGGGACCTCTGTCTGGGGCCTTTATTAAGGTCCAGGGATTGTGTACTCATGCAGGTGGTAGATGGAGGCTCCTGGGTGGGAGACAGAGTAATGTTGGTCTCCCAGGGTGAGAGGCTGAGAGGAGAAAGGAAGGACCCCTGGTGAGAGCTGGGAGGGGCTGCTACCTTCTATGGGTGGTGGGAGCTGAGAATTGCCTTTGGGAAAAGTCTCAGTTTTTCTTACTCTGTTCATATTTTTTTGTATCTGTTTTCTTATTGTATTGTGAAAAGCTTACATAAAAATCTTACTTTAAAAAAAGGAATGAAAATCCGTCAAGGAAATACACCTGGCATTTGTTCACATCATTTGTGGGGGGTTTTAAGCCTGAAAATTATATGTAGTTATTTTTTTCTACATGGCTTTGGTGTTTCCTTTGCATTGAAACGAATAAACAGTTATGTAAGGTACATGAGCTATGTTAAATGATGGACAGTGAGACTAATAACATAGTATTTAGTGGAAAATAAACTGCAGTGGAATGGCAACAGCGCTGATCATGACAAATACAGGTGGGAATAGAAATTGCTGCCTTCTAATATCCCAGCCTCCAAGGAAGTGTGCCTGGCTGCATCCCAGTTCAAGTCTTTGCAACAGGTAAAACTTCTTTCAATATTCCTTCCTTCCACAATGTGGCTCCACATTCTCAGTTCCTTTAATATTTTGCCCATCTGAACATTGACGGAAACCTTAACGGGGTGGGGGTTGGACCGGTCATTTTGTGCTCTGTCCCCTTCACAATACTCTGGCTTAACTAATCAATCCCTTGCAGAATTTCAAATCTAATCCTGAATAGCAAAACGGCATGGGCTTACAGAGGGAGGGAGTGCTGAACAGCATGTATAATGAAGTGACCAAATAATGAACCTCAAAAATAATGAAGTGCACAAATCATGACCTACCAGAGGCTGAACCAGCATGTAATGAACCGTCGAATAACAAGCACATGCTTCAACTAATTCTGGCAAAGAGGCTTTTTGAATCCAAACAATGATTTTGCTTCAAAACCGTACTTTCAGACACAGGGTTTCAATCAGATTCAAGGAACTGCTGTAGTAGGGGCACCATTACACACAAAAACTCAGACACTCAAGCATTATTTCCTTCTCGGGTAGAGCAAGGCAAAATGCTCTTTGTTTCAGTGTGCGTGTCCACCTTCTCCATCTAAGTTACTTTGCTGTTCTGGATGGGAGAGGTACTGCCAGAAAGTGAATGGGGAGGAGCAATAATAGCTGATTCCGGAAAATGCAACCGTTTGCTTAGGAGAAAGCCTTAAAAAGAAGCAACCCCACATTCCATGACAGCCTTCTTTAACTCTGGGTCCCCACATGTTGATGGACTACAATTCCCATCATTCCTGACCAGCTTGCTGGAGGTAATGGGATGACGGGCTATGTAGTCCAATAAATATCTGGAAAGCAACACATTGGCTACCCCTTCACTGACCACTTCTTTTTCCTTGGCCTCTGCTTTCCTCTTCTGCTGGCCACCACAATAATCCCTTCTAGGCTTCATCTCCAATACCATAAGCAAGGTAGCACAGGTGATTCACACCTAGAAATCTCCGATCTTGAAATCTCCATCTATTACCCCTCCCCTGGCAAGTGAGAAAGCAACAGCTGGAGTAAACCACCCCCTGTATTCCCACCCCCCTTCATTGGCAGGGTCCTTTCATATCTTTGTGATACAGAAGAAGAGCAACTCGTTGGAATTATAATGAATGAATTTCAGCTGCTATTCTCTTTTTCATACAGACTCCACTGATAAACACTTTTCAATCATAATAACATCTCAGCTTTTAGTAGCTGCAGGGGGCTATTTCAGTGGTATATTTTTCTTGTGTGTGTTTGTACATAAATCATGCTTCTGCAAAAGCTGAGTTACACACCCCAAATCACCAGGAGTTGTTATAAATCTAAATCAGGCCAGTCAGGAAAAAAAGAAATACTTCTTAATATACCTTCCCCCTCCCCATCTGTATACTTTTTGTCAAGTGTAGGAGTGGGATGAGGGTTAGAAAAAGATAGAGAGATGGGAATCATACTTTTTATTACGACCTTTCCAACAACATTTAGGAACCCTATTTCAATGAATTACAGATACATCCCATCCCAAATACAAAAACCAAATGGTTACTCGAGATGCCAGAATCAGGAAAATAAGTGACTTGTTCCACTGCAGTTGGGTGACAAGCTACTTACACAAATCTGTGTGCTTCCTTGTGCTCATGTTTGCACATTTATTTTTATTTAGAAAATATATGTTCCCTGCCTACTTACTAAACTCTTTGAGGCAATTTACAATGGCTTGGATTTGAGGCTAAGGGGTTGTGTCCAATGCTAGTTCTAATCAGAGTAAACCCATTGAAGCTGATCAATACAGCTAACAGGCCCATTGACATCAGTGGGTCTACTCTGAACAGAACTTACTTGGCTACAACCACAAAGTTTGTTCAACTTAGTTCCCATTGAAATAAATGGGGCATAAGTCATTAATAACTTGATCCATTGATTTCGATGGGACTGAAGTTCAACTAACTTAGACAGGATCCAAATCAGTGATTTGAAATTCTAAGAAGGGAGACAAGAGTCATCCCCACCTCATCTTCAAATGTGTCTGCTACTACTCTGCTTCTTGCTCTCTGAGCCATGGAAGGTTTCATACAAAATGGCGGCTGAAGCAGCCCAATGGTTCTCCCTCACAGGGGCAGGACCTCCTCACCCAGACTCCTGCCACCTCTCAACGTGTTTGCAACTTAAACTACTTGCATAGTCAACACTGCACTCAGAATCGAACTACATGAAATGCTAGGCATGTGACTATAACTAGCAACAACAGCAAGCAGTCACCTCCACATTTCCCAGCCTTCTTTGTATTATGACATCACCACAGGCTATATCCCCACACATCCCCGTTCCGTAACAGTGCTTGATGTTGACAGAAAAATGGCATGCGTGAGATAACCTGGGGTAACCATACCAAAAGTGCCCTCCAGGTACTCCTGGACTCCAATTCCCATCAGCCCCACTCAGAATGGCCAATCACCAGGGATGTTGTGAGCCTAAAAACACACTTGGTTTTTCATCCGCTGAAGAAACTCTCTTTTTAAGCAGTGCACATACATTCTTTCTGAATGAGCCTTTGAACTCATTTCAAGGTCAAGGAAGAAGAGGAAGAGAGAGAGAGGGAATTGTGCATTTTTTCCAGCGAGAAATCACATTCTTACCGAGAACGGTCAGCCGGGCTGGTCTGGAACGGATGGCTGCTTGAATGGCCTGGCACTCATACTGAGCATCATCTTGCAGATCTGCTCTCAGGATCTTCAGGTGATGCTCCCCTGACAGATGGTCCCCCACAACCAAGTAGCGTGGGTAACCTTTGGGGTACAAAATGCAAAGAAGGATAGAGCTGAAAAAAAGCACACTGTTTGACCGAGTCTTAGCAGGGTACTGACAGAGGTTGATCGCTATGGGCTTCATCTCCCCAGTTACCTATACTGTCATAGGGATAGAGACACCCTCCCCCCCCCAAAAAAATCAGTCCTTCCCAAGTTTGATGATTAATGAGCTGCGAAGCTGAGGCAGCTTGGCACGCTCTCCTGTCCCCCCCCCCCCCCCCGCTTTGTTTTTCAAGCTATCAACAGCAGGATTTGCTCTCATGAACCACAAGAAATACAAATGAAGGGTTTGTTTGTATTTAGCTAATTAGATGACTAGCTGAGCTGGTATCGCACAAGCAGGCAGAGACCCAGCTTGCTAAAGCAGACCCAGCAAAGTTAATTGCCAAAGTTGCTCAGAATGATATGTCAGCCATATTAGCTCCTGTTACTCATTTCCTGTTCTGAACTTTGCAGAGAATGGCTATCTGAAGATATCCATAAATTTATCCATAAAGATAAATTCGCAATCAGAGGAACGTAAAGTATGTGTGTGTTATACTGTATATCCAGCTTGCTGGCTGCTTCATATTCTGGAAACTGGAAGCAGAGAGAAGTACCATGGAAAAGAAAGGAAGGAAGGAGAAGGAAAGAAGGAAGGGAGGGAGGGAGGGAGGGAGGGAGGGATAAAATGCTTCCCCTTATACTTTTTTGACTTCATTCATTGGAACAGAGCTCAACTTTTGCAATGCTCTGAAGAAGCACCTCTCTGATACACCAATCACCCCCATGGGTACAGTAAGAGAGTGCCTCAAATCATTGCTCTGAGGCATGGAGAAGTATTCCCATTTTACAATAGACTCCTGAGGCCTAGAGAGAGTAAGGACTGGAACTTTTATCAGTTTCAGGCATACAAGGGGCTGAAATTCTGATTCGCACAACATAGCAAAACAACATGGTGCTTAAACCCACAGAGGTTGCTCCATGTAGCAAGCCATGCATGTGTGCACATGTATGTGCAAGGGCAATTCCCTATGCTGCTCCAATCACTGGACCTTAATACAGAGATATGTGGATAGCTGTACAGATAGCTGGAATAGATATCAGGAGGGGTAAGCCAGGTTAAAGCAATGTATGTTTTTGTAAACATTTTAACCAGCTTAGAGGTTCTATTTACAATTAAGCAGTATATAATATTTAAAGATGAAAGGAGCTTGTGGGGTGCAGAAGACTTCTTGCATTTAATGTCAGTCTTTGGTAGAGTTTGCAGGCCCTCAAAGAATAATAGTAGCACAGCTTTCCCACTCTCCCATCAGCAAATGTTTCTGAGGGCAAATGTTTGCAGTAATCGGTAGGGTGTGAGACTCTTAATCTCAGGGTTGCGGGTTTGAGCCTCATGTTGGGCAAAAGATTCTTGCATTGCAGGGGGTTGGACTAGATGACCCTCGGGGTCCCTTCCAGTTCTATGATTCTATGAGTCTATGACTCTCCTCTGCTTGTGGAAGGTCTCTGCATAAAGCATATGCAGGGCTCTACATCACACCTTGAGAATGCTCCCCTCCCTTGCATGATCTCTCACACTCATGCTTGGTGACTGCTTGAACAGGGTTTGTTTCTCCCTATATTCCAAAGCTCTGCCACAAAAATCGCAGTGCTGGAAGAGAGGGAATCATTTCTTTGTTGGCACAGTACATGGTCCCTTCCCCCAGTACATGGAGGCAAACATCGCCCAACTTAAAATAGACTAAGGGAGGCTGGGTTTGACAGCCTGTTAATAGGACTGTGACAATGTGCTTCAGTTTATCCCTTGTTGTAAACTTCTCGGAGCCTGAGCTGTCGATGAGAGCGTCCCCCACATTCCAAGTTTTTACTGGAAACAATTCAGAGGCTTATGTTCTGAATGTCTGTCAGATGTTCATCAATAAAATCTAGGCCCTACCATGCACTATAGTGTCCAGGAGGACTATCAGGAA
Source organism: Podarcis cretensis (assembly GCF_951804945.1). Lineage (NCBI taxonomy): Eukaryota > Metazoa > Chordata > Lepidosauria > Squamata > Lacertidae > Podarcis > Podarcis cretensis. The sequence goes on along the minus strand of NC_137185.1, from coordinate 31,430,092 downwards.
CTATAAAATCTCTAGTTTCCTCTATTTCCTCCATCCCTGCCATGCATGCTGGGACCCTTTTACCACTGAGTTATGACCCCTCCCTAACTTTTCTTCTCTCTCTCTCTCTCTCTCTCTCTCTCTCTCTTACTGCACTAGCTAACTTTTTAGTGAAGCTGAGACTCACTCAGTTCCCCCTCTCAAATACTATTTAATACATATTTCATGTTTAAGCTTCACTCATTGTTCCAACAACCCGCCTCCAAAGTGGGCTGTTGTTTTCTTTTGCTGCATCTAATATTCCAGATGCTATGCAAGTCTTTTGTGATCCCTGTTAGGTTCTATAACTTGATCATTGCAGTTGAGCATCTCAGTCTGAACTGCTGCGGGTCTTGCCCTGGTAACCTGAGGGGTGTCAGCCTGTGTGCCATCACCCACCTCTGGTCAAAGGAGGGAATGGCAAGGAAATAGACTACAGCAGCAAGGATGCCTATTTATACTAATAGGCCAGAACAGATCAGGGACTCAGCTACAATAGTAAAGAAAAATAATTTTGGATCCATTATAAACATGCAACACCAGATGGCGCTGGAGAGAGGAGAAAATTCTTGGCAATTTTCCATAGCGGATTTTTTTCTTTTGTTATAACAAGTTACTTTCTGACTTACTTGTAGTGGGGTTTTTTTCTGTGTGTAGATCTACTCCAGGTGATAGCGTATATAAAATGTTCCATGTCAGGTGGGCTCATTTGTATAGGACACTCTGCCCTTTGTACTCCCTTGCTAGCTATGCATTTGCCATCAGTGTTCTTCCTGTCTCCCTGCACCCCACCTCACCCTGCTCTCAGCTTAACAGCAGCTGGAAGTGGTCAGCATGTGTTTCTCAAGCCTGTGTGTCATAACACGTAACAGGAGCTGCCGCTGATGTAAGCAAACCTAGAAGTCTTACTTGACAGATCCCGGCCTACGCCAAGAGCGAGTCCATCTTTAATCCACAGCACAATTCCGTTGTACTCTGGGATAGCACACAGCAGGGTCACAGGCTGCCCGGCAATCACTACCTGGTCCTGAGGTTGCTGGGTGAAAGAAGATGCTGGGCCTGCAGAAAGAGGGAAAAGGGGCGTAAATTGTTGATGGTGTTATTTATGAATTTATATACCGCTTAATGCCACAATAGACATCTGAAAGAAAACAAAACAAACCTCAGCAACAATGATACAAGAATTAAAACACAAATATGTCCCCCAGCTTAACTTACTTCACAGGGTTGTTGTGGGGATAAAATGGGGAGAGAGGCAACCATGTATGCCACCAGGATTTCCTTGGAGAAAAAGTGGGATAAATTACAATAAAATAAAGTTCACTTGCTGCATTCAACCGTAGTAATTTTTAAGCTTCTGAAACCTGTCAAGGCTCCACCACCCCTAGATGAGAGAGGAAGAGCCACTGTGCCCAGTGGCTCCACAAATCCTGCTGTTCATTTGCCATTGGGGGTATAATGCCCCGCAAGTGTCCCAGAAAAAGTGGGACACACCATTTTTTATTGAGAGAGAATGGCAGCCACTTTGGTTGCTGTGATCCTACCCAATATCACAGACACCAAAAGGACCACTATACTCTCACACACACACCCCCCAAAAATGGGAAGACAGTATCTTGAATATTGGCTTCAAAGTGTTGGAGGGTATGGGGCATGTCTGTACAGGTGAGTGTGCCTTATATGCTCAGGCAACCCCTACAATATCATCTCATAAGACCTCTTAGTGGACATGGAATTCTCTTAGATTCAAGGCCTATTTGGGCATCCCCCTTCACATGATTAACAATTGCATGAGAGGGAAAGTGGGGCAGGGACAACAAGCACAGCCCCCACTGTCACTTCCATGGCCTATTCTTGCCAGGAATTCCAACGACCATGTTAATAGATTTGGAACTAATATCTGCAGTTCCCATTCTTGGCCAGAGAAGGGCAGTGATGTGCCTGGCACCAGTTCAAAACACAAATCTGGACCTCTTCACAAATGTAGGGAACACGCAAAGTGGGGAATCTGGACTGTGCTCACTGTCTCCACATATTATCTCCTGCAATTCATCTGAAAGCCTGATGGAGGCTACATATGTATAAGTTGCAAATGCATAGGTGCAAAAGACAGGGCTCTCATGTGAAACATGTAAAGAAAGGGTCCCATCTACTGAATGGTTTGCTCCATTTTTTACCATTGTTATTTATTAATAATTATTAAATTTATATACTGCCCTTCATTCAAAGATCACAGGGTGGTTTGTGGTATAGTAACACAAAATACATAACATAATTAAAAAGCCCGATACTTTAGAATTATTATTGTTTTATTAAATCCTATACCACCCTTCATACATAGTAACAATCAAAACAATTACAGCCCCTCCCCAGTTTAAAAGGCCATAGATTGTTTAATTAGCCAAAGGCCTGGGATAAGAGGAATGTTTTTGCCTGGTGCCTAAAGGTATTTAATGAAGGTGCCAGGCAAGACCTCCCTGTGGAGAGCATTCCACAAGTGGGGAGCCACCGCAGAAAAGGCCCTGCTCTCATTTTGCCACCCTCTGGACCTCTCATGGAGGAGGCACATGATTTAGTAGTGTCTTTTGGATTAGCCCTGCTGGTAGAACAATCTGATTATTGTATTAACTCTAAAAATTGTTAATTCTAATGGCTACTTTTATCTTCAGGCCCATCAGGGATTTTTCTTTAACTTTTTGGAGGGGAAATGGGGATGCGGTGGGGGGGGAGTAGCCTTTAAATTAGGGGTACTGCCGATACAACACTAGAAGGCTGGTGGAAATTTTGTCTATAGTGTTCAGTTTGCACAAAGTCACTCTGGGGACTTGGCTACATTAGTAAAAAAACAACGTTTTGAATGCGTTATATACATACAACAGCAGATGGCGCTGGAAAAGAATAAAACTGTGATTTTTACTCCCCCCTTTTTATAACGATTTAATTTCTGACTTATTTGTAGCATTTTTTCCCTGTGTGTAGATCCACCCATGCACTGTCCTCTGCTTTTATTTTTAAAGCCAAGCAAACTAAAGGCAGAAATTTATACCTCGAAATTTACATCTATTACACGTATGATACATGTAAAAGATACTCCCACACAGAACAGTATTTTGGCAGCATCTTTAAAATTAATGCATGCATATTTTAATACAGTTATATGTATACTTGTATTGCCTGTTTATGGTCTAGTTAGTTTAGGAAAGAAATGGAGGACATCTTCCAGTTGGAAAAATCCATATAATTACAAGGCAACAGGTGCTGGAATCATACATCTAGCAAGAAGTAACACAACTCACAGGCTTCAACTTGTTTTTGTCCATCTGGTAAGAAGCACCGCTGAGACAGATTCACATTTCTAACCCAACATGAAAAATGGCCCAGTAGCCATTCTCCAAGGCTAGAGAAATGTCTAAACTACAAAGGGAAGGGAGGAATGAGAGGAAGAAATTTTATTATTTCTGATTGGATGATTTACCCGGCTTTACTAAGCACTAACTGCAGCACCTAAAAGCAGCCTGAGCTTTGACGTGAAAGCAGATTAGGGTTCTATTAAGGTGTTTAAAACTTTCTTTTTAAATCCCCTTAGCTAGTTTTGAATTAAGGGGAAACGTTGGGGGAAGAGAAAAGTTACAATTTTCAGCTTAAAAGTGAGGGGGGAAATTCACAGGATATAAGTCCTGTTCATAAATAACTCTCGCCATTGAATGAACAAAAGCTCAGCATGGGCCTAGTCCTCCTTGAGGAAGAGCCGTGCAGATGGAGTAGAAGGGGAGAGCCAACAATTATAAATCCTAAACTTAAAAGCAAACAGAATGTATCTTTTGAGCACACTCAGTTGGCATCTGCTGTGATTTCAGCAGACTAATGAAGCCTCACCCCATTCGATGGCATCACCGGGGGGGAAAGTAAAACGGCACATATTTTTCCATGTGCAGGCTTATAGGCACTGCTGCCGCTGGGATAATATGCATGAGGGATGTGGTAAGTGGCTCATTAAGCAACTTGACAGCATCCCTTTGTACCCACAGATGAATACAAAAACTGCTCAATTATCACGAAGAGAGCCACCCCTACCGCCTAATATTAGAGGCTCCTGATTGTCTCTCCACTGTGGGCAATGGCCCTCATTTTCTTCTCCTTCTCCAATGCAGAAGGCACAGTAGAGGCCTATTGTGGAATAAAGCCACTAAGAGAACTAATTTACCACCACAGTTTAAGCAATAATCTTCCCCCTTCCCTCCAGTTTCAAAATGCAACTGATCAGCATTGGACGGCGCTACACTGCAGACAAGATGGCAAGCACGAAGCAGCGGCCTCGAGCAAACCACCGTTAAGCCATCTGCCATGACAAAAGCTGAAGAATCCACAAAGCCAGAGCTGAGATGTTCCCCAGCAATTGGGATCACTCCAGCAGACTTTTAGAAGCATGACCAACACCATGGGAAGCGTAAACTTGAAGACAAGGGGCTGCAGGTCAGTGGTAGAGTATCTGCTCTGCGTGGAGAAGGTCCCAGGTTCAATTCCCAACATCTCCAGGTTGGGCTGGGACAGGCTCTTGTCTCAAATCCTGGAGAGCTGCTGCCAGTCTGTGTAGACAGCATTGAACTGGATGGACCAACTGAATGGCCAACCAAGTATAAGGCTGCATCCTATGTCCCTCCCCCCCAAGCTCAAAAAATTTACAGATGAAAATAGGATGAACTTGGATGTTGAATGCTCTTCCTTAGCCTTTACCATCACCACCTGAACATCCCCCACATATGAACACACTTCTTTATTAGCTGTATATCCTGGATTTCTTTGAGGGTGCTCCATGTAATCCATACGGTGTTCACAAGTGGTCTGTCATTCAAACATTTACCATACATGGATCTGCTTAGCTTCCAGTGAGGTTGCTGGGTCATGTGTCTTAATGTCTAAGAACCCCTTCTTCTCTTTCTGTCCCAAGTAGCCTTTCCTACAATGGATTGTACTCAACTTCCCTTTTTACAGATTCCTTAAAAAGAAGAAGAAAAAAATGTAGTATCACAACAAGTCTGATTATAGCCTTATTATGGAAAAGCTGCATCTCAACTGAACTCCACATTTACTCTCTGGGTAGGGAGGTAAGGTGGTGCCCACTTTGCATGCTCAGTCCTCACTGGCCTCCTTGGGTATGTGTGTTATCTTTTCTTTCTCTAAAGATTTGGTTTTACTTCTGCAATCTCTGCAGTTCCCCAGAGCCGGCTGATAACTCACCCCCCCCCCCAAATGTGTGTGGTGCCATTATGACAACATAAGCATGAACATCTGAAATGGAAGTATTGGTCTTCTCGCAACAATCAAAGCATGTTGTTGTTATTTAGTCGTTTAGTCGTGTCCGACTCTTCGTGACCCCATGGACCAGAGCACGCCAGGCACTCCTGTCTTCCACTGCCTCCCGCAGTTTGGTCAAACTCATGCTGGTAGCTTCGAGAACACTGTCCAACCATCTTGTCCTCTGTCGTCCCCTTCTCCTTGTGCCCTGAATCTTTCCCAACATCAGGGTCTTTTCCAGGGAGTCTTCTCTTCTCACGAGGTGGCCAAAGTATTGGAGCCTAATCAAAGCATATTGCCACCACAAATAATTTAAAACACTTGAACTCCCCATTTGGCAGCCTTTTTCCTCCTCTGGGGCAGCAATGTTCAAGGGGGAACAGTTAAGTTCAGCCAGGTGTGCCCCTTAAACACCTTCCATAGTGATGGACAGGACCCGAGGCTTGCTGCTCAGGGCTATGGGACCCGATAGGGACCACATTGGAAGCTAACCTGCATCATTTGCCTGGAGTTATGGGGGTGGTGATACAGGAAGGCCTCCCTACTCACCTTTTGGGTGGCTAGGGAAAGCACGTGGCAATGTATCTGTACTCCATTTCCCATAGGCAGGGTTTGTCACCCTAGTGGTAGAAGGCTTGGCCTGGTATATTACCGTTAAGTTCCACCACTAATAGTTTTTCCTCTGCAGGTGGCTTGTGTTTAAATAAAGCAGGCTATAGTTCAACCCCCACACTGCGCCTGACTCTTTTATTTCCACCTTCAGGTTGCATGCATCCCATACTAATCCCAGCACGAGGCACACTTAATATACAGTATCAGGATTCTTCCTTCCCCACTGTCCCACTGATAACTACGTGAGTGAAACCAAGCAGTCCTTGAAAGTGTGAATGAACTCAAATAGAAAAAAAATGATTATGGAGATGAAGAACCTTTCATCCGTGTTTGAACATTATTCCCAACGTGGCCACTCTGTCTCTGACTCCTCTGTCCTTGTCCTTAAAGCAAACTTGTTTAGACATGGCTGGGAACTGAGACCTCTAAAAACCCTGGCTTTTTCAACAACCACAGGAGCATAGGAACCACTGCTGATTAAACACTTTCCCCAGATTGTTCAGTGTGCTAACATGAAACGACAGAACATCATTTTTACTATTAGAATGTAGGTGGAATAATGTAAATACCTTTCAAGTTACAGATAACATTTTCATCAGCTGCCATTATTATATTACCTGCCTAATGCATGTGGAGGGAACCCTTTTCAGCTCAAGGATCACATTTCCTTCTGGGCAATCTTCTAAGAGGTTGCATGCAATGTTGGTCATACTCTAGGTTGACCTGTTGAAATTAATGAGCACGACCAACATGGCTCCATTAGTTTCACTGAGTCTACTCTGAGAAAGGCCAATGTTGGATCCAGTCCAGGTACTACATTCCACTGATGGGTGGGGCTAGAGGCAAACCTGGGCAGAGCAACAAATGTAAATTTTACCTTTGTACAGTAGGCTACTTTCTATACACATCCCTCTCCGTCTCCCCCCTAGGAATGCAAGAACATAGCCACCAAGTGTTCCAGAAAAAAGCAACATTCTGTTTTTTGCGAAAGGTCATGGCAGCCATTTTGGGTGCTGCGGCCTCATGCCGCAATCTAGCCCCCCAAAAGTGGGGAAGATTGCGAGATGGGTCATGTGACTCGCCTGGGAGCACATACCGGAAGACATGCATCCCAGTTTTTGATCTGTATTCAATTCCTGCAGCTTTCATGCGTGTTTACCCACAAGTCTGCTCTAGCCTGCTTCGGCATCAAACTGCACTAATTTCACACAAAAGCACTCATTTAAATATATATATTAATATCTGTTTCTATAACCCATGTTCTCTCAAAACATGCATTTTAAATACAAGATATATATACACAAGATATACGTATACTGAGCTGAAAGCACTGTCAGTTGTTTTGGAAAGTGCAAAAGCTGGTGGGTAACTAAATTCTGATCCACATAAGAAGAGCCCTGCTGGACAAGACCAAGGGCTTATCTGTTCTCATAGATCAAAGGCCTCGTCTGTTCACACAGAGTCCACCCAGATGCCTATGGGAAGCCGAAAGGCAGCGGAAGCCCAAAAGTCCACATCTCTGTCCAGGAGACAGGGATTAAGTCAGCTCATGTTGGAATGCAGAAACATCCAGTTCCAAACTCCTGAAGCATCCTTAATCTTTGGGAAGTCTTGAAGGTCAGGGGATGTTCTAGAGGGATAACCAGTGGACTGTGAGGTGCTGCATTTTTGAAGGAGAATGAAGGAAGTCCTCTTATCCAAACCCAAATCATGTACTGTAGGTATCTGCATAAGGCTCTTTCGATTCTGGCCTTTATATGCAAATATTTTTTTTTATTTTTTTTTAAAGAAAAACACCAAATGATTCTGCTTTCCTTTCTCTCCAAATAATTATAGGATTATTCACTAGTAAATATGTTTAGCATTGCAGTGTTATCCTATTAAGTAAGAAGCATATTCATGCTCATACATAATCAATTGTGGCAATAAGTTGAGAAAAATCAATGGTGCAACAGAGCAGAAATATTAGGAAGTGACTGAGATGGGAAATGTTCATCAAATCACTTTAAGGGCTATTTAGTCAAATTAATGTAAAATTGACATTCTCGCCATATATCATGGTTAGCTTTGAACGTGCATTTGCTACGTCTCAACTCATGTACTTGGACATGTGGTGCTACCAAGCATGCATACAAATCCACATTGAAATTGCATGTTTCTAGCATTGCTGAGTATGTGCTTGAATATAACAAGCCTCTGATAAGAATCTGATACAGTAAATACACACCCAAAGCCAAACAAATCCGGCTTAGCTAGGTAAAGGTTAGAGAGAGAGGAGAGAAATGCCGTTCAGTTCAAATTTTTATTAAGGACCCATCAAATTTGCATTTTCCAAACCAATATGCAAACTGAAAACACTATCCTTCCAGACTTCACTTCTCTGAATTTTATGATAAAGTTCTCCAATCCAAACAATGCCCATGGAAAGCCACAAATTAGGGAAAAGGTTTGCATACCTTTGCATATATTGATGAAAATAACATATAAAACACATTTGGAAAATTGCTTGCTAAATTCTGTATATTGGAAGAAATTTGCATTAAAATACTGATGCATTCCCATGAGAACTATTTTTAACAGAAATGCAGAGAACTGAACTCAAGACTACAAAAATGAGTAACCGAAATGGACAGATTTCCCCATCCCTAAAAATAATCAACTTCACTAAAAGTCTTATGAAACCGTCTGCAAATGGCAATCCTTAAAGCTGTGCTTCTCAAACTGTTAATCACTACCCACAGGTGGGACCTGACATGCTCCTGGGTGGATCACCTTAGGACGACTTTTTTTTCCTTTGAGAAGAAAGGAGTAAAGGCACTATGAGCAACCAAAAGACAAGGGAGAAACAGGTTGTCAATTTTTTAAAAAAGTGTTTTATCAATACGCAACACATTTCACAGTTCACAAAAAGCAAATGGAAATCAAGACATGTCAGGGAAAGGGAATTTGCACATCACTCACTGCTATCAGAAGGGCCTGCAGGACAGGTCAAGACTAAGAACAGAAGAACTGGTCCTTTTCAGTTGCTCTCAGTTTCTCATTTCGAACCAAATTTCTCCCCTATTCCTAGACCTCTTGCTGCAGACTATGGGCAGGGACAGACTTGTAAAGCGAATAAAGAGGATGCAGTCCACATAACTCATACACTCTGGAAAAACCCAGTTCAACATCATGTGTATTTTCTTTTCTCTCCCCTGTCCTTGGCTTTCTTCCATACTTTCAGTTGATGTTAAAATGGAAAACTGATGGTGAGATGCTTCAGTGCAGACATGCTCAAAGGCATAGCACAATGCGCAATCCTAGATTCCAGGGGTTCCAGGAGCTTACCCAGGATTCACCTTTCCTTTTGGAATGAGGCACATTGGAAACTGTGGTGTCTTTATGATATATTGCTTATTTACACATATATACAACCTGAGCCTACGATGAAGCGGTTCACACCATTAACACCCAAAATGGGTTTTGTTTCTCCTATAGCTGCAGCCTTGGTGTCAAACAGAAATCAAACATTGCTCTGTCTCTCTGTTTCTACAAGCTTGCTGATTTTTCCTCGAGCTCACATCACTTCCTTTGTTCCCTTAATGGCCCATCACGCAGGAGACCACCTCATGAGGAAGCTAGTCTGTCTTATACTTTAACAGTTACTGGATCCAGGGGTTAGAAGGGTCTCAACATACAGCCTACTCCCCACAAACTCATAACAATAGTTTGGGGACAAAACACTTTAGATGCAGACGGCTGCAGGTTCAATCACTGGCATCTCAAGTTAAAATATGTCAAATAGCAAAGCTTAGAAAGACCTTTGATTGCTGCTATAAGTATTAAGTATTTGAGACAGATCAGAAGCAGAGAACCTCAGGGCTTCCTTTACCAACCTCTTGCTGCTATTTTGACCACAGAAGGATCCAATCTTGGAAAACGAGTTTGCCATTTCTATAGAGCAGCAGTGGGGAACCACGTGGCCCTTCATAGATTGATTGACTCCAGCTCCTGTCAGCCCCAGCCAGCATGGTCAACAGTCGGGGTGATGGGAGTTGTAGAGCAGCAATATCTGGAGAGCCAAAGGTTCCCTACCACTGATGGTCTAGTAGCCTCGCTCAGCACAGGGCAGTTTCACATACCCATTCGTATCTCTTTTTCCTTCATTGCTGGCAATGGGATCTGGCTGTGCTCATGCCGCTCTGGTTCACAGCCAATGTATTTATTTCAGCTGGCAACTATCCTGTGCTAATACTGATATTCCCTACAGCCTAGCATTTTAATGAGGCTGCTTTAGGAAGGCCATAAAGTTTCTCAAGGGGGTTTGTGAGGTTGTGAGACTACTTCAGAGGGTTGGGGTGGAGGGAAACCATGGCGTCTGAAGGACAACGAAAAGATAACTTCTACCAACAACATTAGGAGGAGCAAATTCTTTTTGTTTTGTTTTGTTTGTGAATACTGTCAACTCTGGGGGCATCAAAACATACCTCTTTGACCACTCCTAACTCCCCCGAGGTCCTGGGAGGAAGATTAGTTGCAAACAGCTCTCACATTTTTGTGACCTGATGAAATTCCAGTTCAATCTCCAAGGAGTCTCATTAAAAATCAAGCTGGCCTTGAAGGCTGCTAGTAACACTTTTTTATTATTCTGATTTAAAGCTTTGCTAATTTAATTTTAAGACAACTCTAATCAGCAGCATCCTCCCGCCAACACACACATTCTGCCCCGAGGTCTTTCGAGTTGCAGTGTTAAAAAAAGAATAAGGCAGTGGGAACCGTAAATACGTACAGACATGATGGTTAGGAAATGGGGTGGTACCAATCATTTTGTTGTTTTCTCCCTCTGTCTTCCCACTAACTAAACATTTCACAGCCTGCTCTATAATCTAAACAATTCCCAAGGCAGCTTAGCTGCAAAGGGACAATGTCATAGCACATCAACAACTGGGGTGTGGGTGTGGGAGGAACGGCGGGGGAAGAGATTGTTTTATCGGCAAGAATTATCAGGTTGTCAGCTGGGAGCAGCGTAGGCTATAATGAGAAAGCAGCCACACAAAGTGGTGTCCATGCCCTGTGAAAATGCCCATTAAGTGAGGACTTCATTTGGTAATTGCCTCTGAAAGGGAAGAACTTTAAAGTTTTTGTTCCTCCGTTATTTGTTTTAGAGAGTGGTTGATATGACGTGGAAAACTGGAATGGGAATGTCAAATTTGTCTCCTCCACCTCCACGTTCCTTTATACATCTTCCCACCACCCCACACTTGATGAAGCTAAGAAATGGTACACAAAATGAATCTCTGCCAGAAGCTCCATCTGTGCTTCTTCCAGCACCAAGTCGCACAACGTGGGCACAAACACAGAGAGAAAAGTTAAATGCTATATAGGCCCTCACAAATAATCTCAGATGGATGTTGACTTAATCTTGGTTTGTAACAGATGCTTCAATTTTATGTATGCAGCTTCCTGTACACCTGAAACTGTGGCCCTCCATAAGTTATTGGACTCACTCCTATCAGTCCCAACCATCTTGGTCAATGGCTATGGATGGATCTACACTGATCTTTAAAAAAGGCTAACAATACAGTGGTGCCTCGCAAGACGAAAAGAATCCGTTCCGCGAGTCTCTTCGTCTTGCGGTTTTTTCGTCTTGCGAAGCAAGCCCATTAGCGGCTTAGTGGATTAGCGCTATTAGCGGCTTAGGGGCTTAGCGGATCAGCTGATAAGCGGCTTAGCGGCTTAGAAAAAGGGGGGGAGGGAAAAAACCCCCGCAGGAACTCGCAAGACATTTTCGTCTTGCGAAGCAAGCCCATAGGAAATTCATTTTGCGAAGCACCTCCAAAACGGAAAACCCTTTCGTCTAGCGGGTTTTCCGTCTTGCGAGGCGTTCGTCTTGCGGGGCACCACTGTGTATATATATATATATATAGAGAGAGAGAGAGAGAGAGAGAGAGAGCACTCTCAACGCAATTTTCCATTTACTGCTATACAGTGCTCCCTGGTGTCACATTTTTATAATGCATTTATAACATTATAACTCACCAGTGTAGATTAGTCCCTAGGACTGATAGAAGCTGTAGCCCAGCAACAAGCAGGTTCCCCATCCCTTATCTGGGAGCTATTTAGACAGGACCAATCTGGATTCTTAATGGTTGGGGTCACAATGGGAAGGGAGTAGGTTTGCCCAAGTGAGTCAGTTCACTGCCTCCTGTAAAGGGGAGTGGCCAGCACTCTTTACAAGATCTGCTTACCATCCCTTCCCTTGGGTAGTCTACTGTATACCAAAAGGGACACCACCATCTGTACATGTACACATGTATGCATACACACACACACACACACACACACACACACACATTAACACTACATGACAGACAGACATCATCGAGAAAAGTCAGCATCTCAAGGTTTACAGGAAGGCGGGCAAGTCTCCGAAATCCCCTTTGAGTTCCATACCGTATGTGAGAATTTCCATGCCACTATTTGTAAAACATTTCTCTGCATTAGCTGTCACAACCCCAACAGCTGTTTCTGACCTCTCATAACCCTGAAAGGCACCTCAGCTTGAGTTTCATACTCAGAAGAATTTCTTGTCAACTTTTGAAAGTGTTCAATAAATTCACCTGCAAAATTTGATGTAAGTGCCATTTCACAGTCACTCCAAAGTGGTTTAGAACGAGCTCCCCCCACCCAACCCTTACAGAGAACGCAAATAAGCCTCAATTCCTGCTTTTCTGAAATATGGAAGTACAGACAAATATAGATTCTCTGAATGTACATTTGCTTTTCTTTTTCATAATAAATTAATAAATGCGTAGATCAGCATGAAAATCAGGTATTAGCTAGGCAGCTTGGAATGCTTCCAGCATGAAACCCAATTTGTATCTGTGAAGGGTTGACAAAAATATTCCCCCCCCAAAAAAAAATGTGGGGGGGGGGGCTTTCAGGGAGAATTAAGTGCTTTACTTCACTGTTCATTTTTAATATTCCACCCACCCATTTATAGCAGTTTTTTGCCCTTTTTGGGTTGCTTTGGCACCACTTCCCTCACAGCTGTCCTTCCCCCCCTGCATGATTCAAGTCAATAAAAAATCACATAATAAATGTGATGGCATCGTCATAACACCTCAAACCCAGTGAGACTGAACTACATGATTATTATTATTTATTAAATTTATATACCACCCTTCACCCATAGATGAGTGGTTCACAGCATTAAAAACACAAGATAAAAACACAAAACACAGAACAAACCAATAACCCTCCACTCCCGGAAACACATTTAAAATGATATAGGATGGGATTAGTCAGCCAAAGACCTCATCGAAGAGGAACGCTTTCACTTGGCCCAGTTGTAGCCTTATTGGAGTTCACCGATTGGGTCTGCGTTGCTTTGGGACAGGAGGAAGAAAGTCAAATGACACCGAGGTTGGTTCAAAGAAAGAGTTTATTCTGCTCTCTGGATAACAGAAGGCACTTGCGTGGTGAGTTCACAGCAAGTCCAAAGAAAATGAGACGTTTCATGCAGTATATATATCCTCCAGGCACCATCTCCCTCCTTCCCTAGGAACCCAACCACGTCAGCCTATGTACGCAGGTTGACATCACATATGTTCCTGCTCTGGTATTCTTAACCATAAAAGGATCTTCCTTCCTGTACTTCTGACCATAAAAGGATCTTCCTCTTCCTACTCTTATCTTGGAGGAAGAGGTCATCATCTCCGAGAACGCACTGTGGCTTTGTTCCCGGACTTAGGTCTGTGCGTCAGGGTTGTGGTAAGATAAGACCTAGAGTGTCATCTCTGTTCCACTTCAGAGTGGACAAGGCCAGCCTTATTGTCACAGACTGATAAAGGAGAGAGCCTTGTTTAGGCAGCTGTGTTCTTGTTATGCATTTGCTCAACAGCTCAAGTTAAAGCATTTTTAGAAATGCTAAGAAGAAAGGGGGGGGCTGAGTTAGTTTTAAATTGACTGCACAGAAGAAACCCCATTCCTTCACAGTGATATCAGGTAGCTAATTCAGAGAGAGGGTGAAAACCTTGCCCTCCTTCTGTATAGTTTTTACTTCCTTTGCAATGTGGCCAAAATGTGTTTGGATGGGCATATGGGGTACTTTCATGGAGATCAAAGCGGTCATCCCTATTTCAGTTGATAGCTGTATTTACAACTGCAGCTGCTCCTGTTGCTGAAGATGTTTGACAGCTCAGACTAAATTTATTACTGAAGATAAAGCTTTGGTATCACAAGAAATTTGAGGGTCCTTTGATGCTACAGACAATGTATTTCTTTCTACCTATTGGGCTGCTAAAAACTGTTTAGATGTCCATTTACATAAATTGGATTGTTTTAAATTATCGTTTTTCCCAAAGGCATTAAAAGGAAAATAATGTTTATGCAAACTATCATGAGTACATTCCCAGGGTTTCTGCTGCTCTAAGTACTAGAAACAATAGGTAGCATGAAATATTTTTAGCGCAGCAACTACTTGGTCTTCTTAGATGAGAATCGCAGGTTATTACTGCCATTATTTGCAGAACAAGCAGATTTTCACACTCTGGAGGCCTGCTTCGAAAACTTCTGAGCACCAAAATACACGCTATTTGTGAATTGAAATCAAATGCACACTTCACACAAACCCAAAAAGGTTTAGGCTGCAGTCCTATAAATAGCTGTCTGGGAATTCAGTGGGGTTTACCTCTGAGTAGAAATAGTAGTAGCTTGAAAACAGTAGAAAATCTGCTGAAAATAGGTTTAAAAACAACTGTGCAATAGCCAAATAACTTAACCATGTCTGTTAATTTCAGTGGGTCTACTCTGAGCAGCAGCAGCACTGGATATAACAAAATGAACAGGGGACCTTTTCACCCAGCTGGAAAAGCTTGTTGAAGCAAACGAACAAAAAACGTTTTCAATTGTTTCTGGAAAGAACTGATGGCAGACTCCTGTTTTATTTCTGAAGTCTTACTGGATTAGTCTTACAGTATTGCTGAAGTCTACATGTGCAGTGAAAAAGTACTGCAGGAAACAGCAACCATGATGTGATTGTCTGCCAGAGTGCTTGAAGATTCTCACTGTACAGTGTTTTACCAACACTAACACATTCTCCTGTTAGTTTCTGTTCTTATCACTGAGCAGCTGCGTGGAGTCACAGGACTCTGTTTATATTCCAGAGACCTTGCAGTCTCACGGGAAAGGGAGACGGGATGTGACGTTAGTGGTTTCCTGTTTCCTTTGTTCCTTTGTTCAGTTGCTCTCTGCTTTCATAGAGAGAGGATGTCTTTTCTGTTTTGCGTAGTTTAGAAAAAAAATTCTTTACAATGTAGCCCAACCTCTCATCTTTTCCCTGTGCTGGGAACCCTGCTGGATAGAATGTGCTTGAGGCCTTATCAAAGGCTCAGGTCATTAAACACGTCGGAGGCGATTTCAAAGGCTCAGCTCGGAGGAAGATAAGGCCTTATCGGCTTGGCCGAGCAGAGTTGCCTTTCCTTTACTGATGTGTAGATGCGAACTTCTCTGTCCACCAGATTTCTCACTTCTCCAAAAGTTACAGCTTAGTTCTAGGTAGTTTAAATGTATCAAAATATGCATTTACGCTGCAAGACTATACACACCTGCTTGAGGGTTTAGCCCTGTTAAGCAGACTATGGAACTTACTTCTGAACAGACGTGTGTTGGATTGTGTCATCGCATACTAGCCTGGAGAAAATGCACAGTGAAATATGTATTTTGAGAGAAAATTGTCAAACATTCACAGAGGAAAGTAGAAATACAGCCCTCATCAAGCTGGGGCCCTCCAGATGTTCTGAGGTACAACAGCTGTGCTGGCTGGGACTGACTGGAGATGAAGTCCACATCCTCTGGAGGGTGTGAGGCTGGGGAAGGCTATGGAAATAGACTAAAAAGGAATTGTGGATGAACCTACAAAAGAGACATGGACCAGAAATCAACAGATTTTTCCATTCCTCCATGTAAGTAAAATACTGCACGTATTGATGCACATGTATGTACAAATCACAGCAGCACTGAGTTGCCTTTCTAGGCTGTTTTGCGCACCAGTAGAGGCACTGAATGAAAATTAAGTGAAGGGATCAAAGACTACAGCAAACTGCATGTGCTCCAATTACAGGATTTTTTTAAAAAAAGAATTTTCTAGTTAAACTGAAAAGAGGAGAATGGAAGGCAGGGCAAATCCATAGAACAGCAAAGAAATGGACCAGAGGAAATAGCCTTTCATCCCTATCCACTTGTTGTGTATTTGCATGAGTGAATTGGAAGGAGACATGCTCAGAACATTAACTTGTGGAGAGATGCAACAAGCGGTCTCTTCTCAGGGTAAGTCATTCCTCTGCTGCTGCATTGGGAGTGATCTAAACAGTCCCAATGCATAGAGATGTCAGAATAACTTGTTCCCAATAGAGACTGATTGGAAAGAGATGAGGCCAGAGCAATGAATTATGCAGAGGCTCTGTGGGCAAGTATTCTGAGCTCATGGGAGCTTTTAATTACGAAGTTAATTTACATTGCATGGCAGACAACGTTTGAGTATGACTGAAATAGGTTAAATTGGGATTTTCTTGTCAGTGTCCTCCAGTTGCTTGGGGTGACAGCTCCTATCATCCTTGACCATTGGCCATGCTGGCTGGGACCCATGGGGTTGGAGCCCCAAATATTTGGAGGGCAACAAATATGATGGACACATTCTTTAATCCAACTTGGGTTGCTTCCAGGTGACCTGTTTATTGAGCATTCCTTTTGAGATGTTTTCAGGGAGGTTAGACAATATTGTAAGTAAATGTTATCCCGTATTTCTACTGCACTCCCCCCTCATTTTCCTTATTGCAAAATATTTAGGTGTGTTTTCTGTGGCACAGGTGTGGGTTGTGCAAGAATTCCTAATCAACTGCATTTGCACACCTGAATTTGCTTGCATGTGGTTGAATTCTATCATATAACAGTGACGGCGCCCTAGGATTCCAGAATATCATTACTATGTGCAGACTAGTTCATTTCAGTGGAGGGGCAGGACAGTTCATGTTGGGAGCATGGCTAGTTGATGTGGTCTCACTCACAAATTGAGATGGGACACGAGCAAAACATCTGCAAAGGTTTCTCTAGGAAAAATGATGGAGATAATATGGTATAGAAGGTATAGTTCAATGTATAGTTTTGCAGTCTGAAAGACAGCCAAACAACCATGCATTTTGCTGCAAAGGATAAAATGGCACTTCCACCCACGCATTCCTAATACAGAACCCATGTGGAGTAGCAGCTGTTGAGTATTGCATGAACAGTAGCAGTGGGACAGCATCATCCACTACACCTGAGGCCAGCAAGCTAGGTGAGATGTAGGGCAGACCAGGGCGAATGGGATGGGCTGTGTAGCGCAACAGAGAGAAATGCTCAGGTAGCCTATGCTGTCTCACCCCGCCTAATGGTAGGGCTGGCTCTGCTTTTTTAAAAAAGTAAAATTGATTTGCATTGAATGCATTTGAATTGAAAAGCATAACAGAGTATTTTGCCATTGTCTATTCATTTAAAAAATCTCTTTATTCATGGGGACTGCTTTCTGCAAAACAGGAGTGGGGAGCCTGCAGCTCTCCATATGATGTGGGCTAAAGCTCCTGATATCCCTGACCATTGGTCATGCTGGCTGGGGTCTGATGAGAGGTGGAATCCAACAACACCTGGAGGGCCATGGATTTTCCACCCCTGCTTTAAAAGAATTGCTTGGACCAGCAGCCTCCAACCTGTCCATAGGTTTTAGGTACCACGCTAATCAGCCCCAATCAGCATGGGTAATGGTGAAAAATAATGGGAGTTGTAGTCCAAAACATCTACAAGGCACCAATTATGGGAGGGCTGACTTGCATTACAGAATTATTTTTTAAAAAAGCATTAAGGAAAGGTGCATTTAAAAATGCACATTTCGAAATAAAATAGATTTAGAGAGGCATATCTCCCTTCTTTCCTGCTGCATTGCCATTCTGTGCTGCTGTTTTGTTATTCTGATACTGGATGTTTTTAGACTTATGATTTTAATGTATGCTTTCCTTATTTCAATTGTGAACTTCTTGGGACTGTTTGATGTAGGGTGGGGCTAATGGTGCAAAGAATAAGCCAATAAAATATATTTAAATTTGAATCTGTGTGCACTTTAGCAACAGCAACAACACACATTTACAGATTAAGGTGGAAACAAAAATGGAATGGGCATGTGACCAAACACACATGAAAATGCAATAGGCTACAGATAGACTGATTTGTCCATCCTTATTTGAAATGACACTTTTCAATCATTTAGAATAGCTGCGGCTTCTCTTCGTTTTGCTTAAGCTAATCAAATAGGAGGAGGAGGAATTAGATTGGCTGACATAACATATGCCGCCATTTGTCAGGAAAAGGAACGTGTCATGTGAGACAAAATTAATTAAGGAGAAGTTGTGGAGTATATTGAACATAAAAGTTCCATTGGAAGGTTTAGGAATGTGAATGTTATTTGCAAATTGCGGGTGGCTGTGGGTGGGGGTGAGGAGTGCTGTTTGTTTCCATAATTGCAGCAATACGCACTTGGTTCTTGCCAGCTGCCTGCCTCTGTCTGCATTTTTTGGCAGTTTGTGGAAAAGCCTATAGAACCACAGCAATAAATGTTGCTATCTTTCTGCCAAGATCTGAGCCCAGCCTTTGAAATCCATTGGGCACACAGAGAGTATGTAAATGGTGCCATAATCTTTTGGGGGGTGCAGGGGTGTGTGTGCGCAAGGTAGGAGTACCTTATTGATGTTTTTTTATTCTGATCACATACCCTATAGAGAAGTGTGATTCTTTTGCCAGTAAAATGTGATAAACACAAAGATGACCAGCAGCCAAATACAGTGGTACCTTGGGTTACAAACGTTTCAGGTTACAGACACTTCAGGTTACAGACTCTGCTAACCCAGAAATAGTACCTCGGGTTAAGAACTTTGCTTCAGGATGAGAACAGAAATTGTGCAGCAGCGGTGCCGTGGCAGCGGGAGGCCCCATTAGCTAAAGTGGTGCTTCAGGTTAAGAACAGTTCCAGGTTAAGAACAGACCTCCAGAACGAATTAAGTTCTTAACCCGAGGTACCACTGTACTAAGTGTAATGCAAGACGTATGTGTTTGTTTCAATTTGATGTATTTTGCAGCAGCTTGCAATCCAGTTACAGTCTCAAACACATTTCTGGGCCCAATTCATAGTGCTGGTCTTAACCCAGGAAACCCCTACATGGCTTGGGATTCCAGTACTTCATGTATCATCGCTTTCCATATGAACCTACCAAGGCTCTCCTTTGGGTCCTCCTTCTGGCAGACGTTTGACAGTGAAGACCAGAGAGAGGGTCTTTTTGGTGGTGGCCCTTCATGCTCTCCTAAAAGTTGTTCACTTGAACCTACATTAACATCTTTTCAGCACCAAAGACCTTTCTCTTCTCTCAATGTTCTGTTAACATCTCTATTGCTGTTGTTATATAACCTTTTGATTGATTAACTTTTACCGGTAATTCTGCTTGGGTTTTGGGAGAAAGCAATTTTGACTTTTGTGTGATCACTTATAGTGCTCCAGCTGATTATCTGATGTTTTATGTAACTTTATAGAGTGTAGTGCATATTTTTTTTTTATTGAAAATCCCCTCAAGACTGATGTAAGGCAGTGAATAAATCAAATAAATGATGGTGATTGCTAAAGATGTTTTGCAGATCCAATCATAATGTTCTTCAATCTGCCACTTGTTCAGAAACACTTATCTACAATAGCAAGTGTAAAATCTTCCTTCAAAACTCAGAAACATCATGGATATGTGCGTCATCCTGGTTTATCGCAGATAAAGGTGCAAAGGCATCATATTCCAGTCCGTCTGCATCATTTCACACAATGCTAAAAGCCCATCCAAGTATTGACTTCACCTAACTTTTCTTATCTTAAAAGCTTCGATGAAATCAGCCCCCATCGAAAGCAGCTATTTCTGTAATGTGATGCATAGAAGAAACCTCAGCAACCCACTGTGTCCATTAAGGAGCTTTAAATATAAGAGAAGGGAAATTTTTGAATAAGATATTAGACCTTTCAGAAGTCTGTTTGTCTATTAGTCACACTGGCAAGAGTTCTGAACTATTGAGTCTTCTCCAGCTTTGATACCTGCACGAAATCCCAGCTCAGCTTTCAAAGTCACTGTGAGTAGTTTGATCAGCCATGCAGAAAAGGGTTTAAATGTCATCTTCCACTCTCTTATTAGTTACCAATTGGAGAAATGTGTAAGAATACATTCAGAACAGAATACTTATTGCTACCATCTTTCCAGCTCTGGCTTTGAGAATTACCTTTTGTGAGATTTAATAAATGCCTCCCTTCCTTCTGTATTTCCACTGCCAGGAAACAAATCTGATGAGCCATGGCGGATGAGAGAAAGAAAAGATTCTCCCCTTGAAAGGGATATTGCAGGTGCGGGAAAGGGAAGATCCTTTCATTTAAATGAATACTTTCATGGAGAATCAGCTTCAATCCCAAGAGGGGATTTGAACCTGTATCTCCCAGGGTCCTAGTCCAACACTCTACCCACTACACCACATGGTATGTTCCCAGACCTCAGAGCCCTCTTCAGGCACATAAGGGAATAAAGGTGGGCAACATCAGGTTAGACTGTCAGATTACAGCTGGGAATAGTAAAGGTAAAGGTAAAGGGACCCCTGACCATTAGGTCCAGTCATGGCTGACTCTGGGGTTGCGGCACTCATCTCACTTTACTGGCCGAGGGAGCCGGCGTACAGCTTCCGGGTCATGTGGCCAGCATGACTAAGCCGCTTCTGGCGAACCAGAGCAGCACATGGAAACACTTTTTACCTTCCTGCCGGAGAGATACCTATTTATCTATTTGCACTTTGACGTGCTTTCGAACTGCTAGGTTGGCTGGAACAGGGACTGAGCAACGGGAGCTCACCCCGTCACAGGGATTCGAACCGCCGGCCTTCTGATTGGCAAGTCCTAGGCTCTGTGGTTTAACCCACAGTGCCACCCGCCTCCCACAGCTGGGAAAACCTGGGCTCAAATCTCCTCTCACTAGTTGACCCTGGCCCATTCAAGTCTCCCAGTGCAATCTTCTTAACAGGGTGGTTTTGCAGATAAAAGGAAGAAAGGACCCTGCACAGTGCCTAGGACTTTTTGGAGGAAAGGTGGGATATGAAAGAAAGAATGAAGACACCTGCAGTCTGAAATCTCTGGACTTGCCAGCACTTGTTGATATTGTTCAAAATGTTGGTATTTGGGCTGGTTGCAAGAACACTCCCAGAGTGTTGGGTGGGAAGCTGGGTTAAAACTATAAGAAGTAGTATTATTACCAGACAGACCAAGGGTCTGTCTATTCCAGTACCATTCCCCCAACTGACAACTCCACTCCAGGGCTTTAGAAGGAGAACTTTTAATCAGAGATGTCAGCAGATGAACTTAGGACCTTTGCATGCAGAACATGTCCTGCCCCTCCAACCTGCGAGAGGCACAGGGATTCATGTCATCTTGCTGAGGCAAGCTCCATTGTCTGGCAAGTGGGAGCAAGGTTAATGTTCAAGAAGCAGTTATGCAACAGGAAATGAAGAATAAGAGGGAAGGTCAAGGGTGAAGAAGCCAGGAACCTTGAGGTGGAGGCATCTGGTGTGGCTTTTGGTCCCAATGGCCTGTGTTCTGGTTCTGCAGGGGTTAGCATCTGATGCCAAGGTGAAAGGAAGGACTTATAAGTCAGTGCCAAAATCAAGGCAAAAAAGCCCTATAGATTTATGGCTTCAGTACAGGAGCACATTAATAATTAGGTCATATACAATCTTTTTGACCCTTGTTAGACTTTCCAAGTCCTGCCCTACTCTATGCCCTCCTCAAGCGCTTTTGCCTGGCTGGAATGTGTCCTTGAACTGTGATTGCTTTCCTCGATGGAGAAATATGCAAGTATGTGTGGGACATCTTTTGCTTGCGAGGATGTTGCCTATGGAACAAAGGTAAGAGTCACATCTATAGGCCTACCCACTTTTGCTTCTGGCCACCCCACGCACCACTGACTTGTGGCCCCTGGAAGGTTACCTATGAGAGAATGTGGCCCTTGGGCTAAGAAAGATTCCAGCTCCCTATTTTATGACATGAGGAGGTTCCCAGGATATTGGTAAAAAAGAAAAGAAAAATATTTAACAGATGGATTCTGCTTTTGGGGTGAGTGTTGTATAGCTTCATTCCCTTTTATTCAATTGCATGTAGCACAGTTTCCTTTCCATTGCAGTTCACCTTCAGCAAAAAACCCTCTCTATGCTGTTCATCTCACTGTCCATTGTGGTAAAATTACATAACTTACATAATTAAATATGTAGCTTAAGTAATTTATGTAAATTATGTTGTCACTACATTATTCCATTTATTTCAGTGCAAAGGAAACACAACACAAATCGGGGGAAACGTAATCAATTAGGTATTGTTTGCAAACTGAAAGCAATAGCAATAGTGGATACTGATTGTATCTGCTGGGTTGATTTCTATTCTGAACATGGGACGAAGAAGTGAACATCAGGCATTTTTGCTCTTTCTTTTAGTTTTCATCAAAATTCTCTGACATCCCTAGATGTGAGGGGCCCACCATTCTTTTGCAGTAAATGGGTGAGACCTTGCCACATGCCTATTGTGAAGATAATGGAAAATAATTATGCTGCGGGTACCACCAAAAAGTTTTCAATAAATCCCATAAATCCTGTTGCACAATGTTGATCAGAAACCCTTCTTCAAGGGAGGAAATGCCTTTGTATTATTAGCAGAAGAAGAGGAATTTCCCCCGCCCTTCGATCGATTCTATCAGCTGCCCTCGCTTCACTTGGAAATTGGCAATGACTTTAACAAATACTTTTGCATCAGTGCTCATAAGGAACATCTCACAGACCAATACATTACCATTTGGGCCCCTGTCAAAGTATTACCACGTTGGCTGAAAGTCAAGATGCCAAAGCCCAGGGCTCATTCAGGAGGAAATGTTCTAAGTGAGAGACAGCAGTTCCAGTGCTAACAATCCTTATTGCTAACGGCTGGTTTGCTTTGCAGGGACCAACATCTGGGTGTTCAATACTTTTTTTTCTAGAAGTTTCAAGACAGGAATTACAAGAGAAAGGCAGTCCATAGCTAGCAAGGAGAAGCCAAAATATAGCCTCCTTAATGAAAGGAGCAAGGATGCCTTTAGTCGCCTAAATTGTGCTGGTCTTTTTTTAAAATTGCTGCTTACCTGGTGTTATGGGGAAGCTGCAATTTATAGCTCAGCTCAGCTACAGCCTAGCTTAGGGGCCATCCAGAGACCAATGAGACTGTTGGAGGAAGTCAAGAGCCTCCCCCAACAGCTGTACATTTTGGTGGGAGTACCATTTGAATGGGCAAATCGGGAAGAGCTTGGAGGTGGCCCTGACTTCACTTGGGCTAGCCCATATTCTATAAAGGCTAGTCATGCCCAGGCCTACCAGCTCAGACTGTCATTGGACTTTCCCTCTTACCTGCCCTGTTTCTGAGTGGTCCAGCCCAAAGGTGAGCAGGCAGGGCTGTGTAAGGACCTTACTATGGAATACTCAATCACTGTATTCAGGGCCAGGGGGGAATTTTCCCTGCAGACAAACTGGCCAATAATGGATACCCCATTAAAGGGGTCCAGGAAGGTATGTTTCTGTCCAGGAGTCCACACAGGGGCCGATGGGCCATAGTTCCTAGGGTGGTGGCAACTCTGATGGGCTGCCCTGATTTGATGTATGTCATAGGGTGACCCTCAATCCAGGAATGGCCCAGCCTTTTATCAATCAGCAGGCAGACTGATTAATGCCAGATACATATCCAATGCTCGAAGAGCTGCAGTTGGTTATAGGGAGCATATGACTCCCTTGTTACAACTCTACTGGCTTCTGGTCTCTTTCAAGGCACAATTCAAAGTGCTGGTTATGACCTATAAAACCTCATGCACCTTAAGTCCAGACTATTTGAAAGACCGTATTCACTCATACAAACATGCCCAGGTTCTGCAATCTTTTGGGGGAAGGCCCTTCTCTTGTTTCCACCACTCTCATAGGCATGCTTGGTGGGGACATGGGAGAGGGGCTTCTCAGTGGCTGCTCCCTCCAAACCAAAGAAAGACGGGCTTCCTCCTTCTTGTCCTTCCACTAGCAGATGGCAACTTTCTTATTCCAACAGGCTTTTGGGAACTGACTACTTTTAATGAAAGGGATGATGCTGTGCTGTTTTTATTTTAATGATTTGTGTGTTTTAATAGATGTGTGTGAGAGTGTGTGTGTGCATACATGTGTGTTTTAATTTTATTAACGTGTTATGTTTTTAATTCTCCCTCCCCTGTTCCTATTTTATCTGTAAGCTGCCTTGAGTCCCTCAAGGTCCAAGTCTGAGAACATATACAGGGCTTTGTCTATAATTTTCCCTTCTAGCAATGAGTTGAACTAACTGCTCCCCCCAAACCCCGCATCAGATTCAGATTACATAGAAACCTCAGCGTCATGGAGAAGTGAGATTTAATCAACAAATTAATGCTGTAGCTGTTTGTTAAAACTTGTCTACGAGAGACCCGTTGTGTTCCCACTCCACCGCTGCTGCAATCCCTCCCTCAGCACAGAAGAGGCACTTGAGAGGCTCCAGCAGAAGTTAAGTGGGCATAGCTTTGCCTCTCTCTATAATGAATCTGCTTCCAACACCACGACCTGGAAATGGGCCATTTGTTTGAGGCTAACATCATCTATTCCATATCTCCCTAATCTAAGCATTCTAGCTTTTCTGGTGGTCTGCAGATGGTTAGCCCTGAAGGACCATTTGCCTGGGCTGTGAGGACATATATTTAAAGCAGATGACCTCCTAGGAACTGTAGTTTGGGGGGGCTGTGAACTGTATCCCTATGAGAAAGGAATCTACAGTTTCCAGGATTATTTAGGAGAAGTTGCGTGCTTTAAATGTATGGTGTCTATCAGTCACAAGAGAGAGAAGAGACAATCATCTTGAACGGAACGTAGAAGGATACCTATGGTTGAGCACATCTCACCCTGCTATATTTACATTAGGCCCAGAATAGCTCTCTTATCTCAGAAGTCACCAATCAAGTGGAAACCTGACCATTTCCCTAGTGAGATTTAAAGACACCTGCATTTAAAAATGTTTTTAGAAGTAAAAATGCATACTTAAGACATGACTGCAATTCAGCCACAAGGAAAGGTGTATTACACTTTATTAAGGGCAAAATCTGTGCTGTGTCCTCAATGTGACCTTCCAAAAATAAATAATACTATTAACAATTTATTATTATTATTATCAGTCTAAAACGTAGTCCAGTTTAAGAATCACTTCCATCTGACTTATGCCCCTCCATTGGCTGAAGAGAGAAAGGGAATACATTGACTCCCCGCCCCCCTCCACTGTCCCATGAACAGTGTTTTACAACATCCTCCTGCATGGATATCTTTCTCCTGCAGATGTGCAATCTACCAGATTTTTGGAATTTCCTTATATCTCAAGGACATTCTCTTGGAGTAATCAAATAAAACTTTAAGACATGGCATGATAAAGGTCTGTAATTTTATCAGGACAAGTTACTTGTTGTTTACTGTTGTAACAACTGTTTTCTCAAAATTTATCTTCTGTACCATGAAAATAAATAAAAACAGTATTATTTTCTTAAAGGACATTTTAAGGACATTCATCCGTTTGTGATCAGGCTGGGGTGTGTCCACAGATGAGAGCTCAAAACTAGTTTTATATCTTAACAAAAAAAGGCCCCCAAACTGGGAAAATAGCACTCAAGTTTGATTATTTGTTAATCATCATTGATTTATCAACTGCCCTCTAAACCACTGCTTCAAAGCAATTTACTCCTAAGACAATTTAAAACTGTTAAAAACAAAAAAGAGCAACAAAAATATTTAAAAAGAAGTCTAAAACCCTAAGTAGATACTTGTGGTAAAGACCCATTTATTCAGCTGGGAAAGCCTGGTAGAACAAAGATTTCACCAGTAGTTTCCAGCAAGTGCAGATAGGGGGTGCTTGTCATATCTTGACAGGAAGTCTATTCCACAAAACAGGATGTGACTCTTGTATTTGCACGGTAGGCTATATTGTAGCCTTGTGAACACTAGAGGTTTCCACATACCTCTCTTCATCCAAGCAACCAAGAGGCAATCCAGGGCATGCTCTGGCCAAGCAAAAACATCCAAGGAGGGCACAGAGCACTGTTGTTGAAAGGTGTGGCCTGGAGCAAATGAGTGTGGTCTGAGACTTGTCCCAAGGGGCAGACAGAGAGGCCTATATTTGGCCGCCAGATCTCAGATTCAGCCCACATGATTTACCAGAAATCAATGTCAGGTGCTGTTTCTGTTCTTGTTCTGGCAAGGTGCTACCCCATACCTCTTCCAGGCCTCTGAGACAAAAAGAAGGGGATATAACAATCATACTAATTTAAAAAAAGCTGTTTGCAGCTCACCGCCTTATGCAACCCAATAAATTACCCAGCACCCAGCTGCCAGCTCCGACTAAGCCCGATATTGCCTGCAGTAATTATTTGGATCAAATGCAGTTTATCTGCTTCATATTTGTGTTGCTGTGCTCTCCGGTAACTTATAAATGTCATTGCAGTGTTTATTTGTTATAATGAAACTTAATGGCGTTTGAAACCAATGGCTACGCTTGTGGGCTGCAGGTTTGAAATAATCTCTTCATCTCAGGAGCAGGACGCCTTAAGATAACATTAAATTCACCCTATAGGAATTGAAGATGTATGCACAGACATATTCATGACTGCATATTATTCATCAGAGGGATGACTAGCAATCAGCTCCAATGCCGAAGGCTACAGGCTGAAAACATTGTCACCCACTAGAGGCAAATTTTTCCACCCAAATGGGAATATTTGACAAGCTATAAGCCTACACTGTACTCAATCTGTTTTTATTATACCTCTGGAGGAATTCTGGGAAAAGTTGCATGTGAGATGGCTGCTGATGGGAGGGAGGGAAGGGGAGAAGATGCTAGATGCTACGGTTCAGTAATCTACTGCGTCTTTTGGAAAATGGTTTGACTGTTCATCTGATCTCAGTGCATCTGGACGGCTCTTGAGATACCATCACTCAATGGCAGGATAGTTCCCAAGGTGGAGGAGCCAGTTATCATCTAGATATGGACACCGGACAACATTCCGAATCAAGATGGTGGACCAAAATGGAACTTTGGCATAGATATTTCCCAGTTTGATTGACAGTTCTAAGCTGTGCCAATTTGTATGCCTATAAGGATATCATCACCCAGTTTGGTGTGCTAGTTCCTGAGAGTGAGGAGAGGGTTTGGGGGCAATGCTTGGATACCATCAGATGCCATTTTGCTGCACCAGCATGTTTCCCACAGGGAATATGCTGGCAAATCAGCACCCAGCAGGATTGAACCTTCCTGCTCTATGCAGTCTGGACAGGGGGAAGGGGAAAGGAGGCATACTGTTTCCTTCCTCTGCCCCTCTCCTTACTGTACAGGGCTTAAAAAATCCTAATTAAACATCAGCCCTTTCCCCACATTGATTCTGGGCCAGAAGTCAGTTGTTCCCCATGTCAGGTTGAGGCCCTCAACTGAGCGATGGTGGTAAACTAATTGCACTATCTCAATTTTGGGGAGTTTCTTAAAATTTCCAGGCAACACAGAGTACTTTCAACTAGGTTACTGTACATCATGGGTAGGCAAACTAAGGCCCGGGGCCCAGGTCTGGCCCAATTGCCTTCTAAATCCAGCCCACAGACAGTACGGGAATCAGTGTGTTTTATATGTGTAGAATGTGTGCTTTTATTTAAAATGCATCTCTGGGTTCTTTGTAGGGCCTGCCTGGTGTTTTTACATGAGTAGAATGTGTGCTTTTATTTAAAACACATCTCTGGGTTATTTGTGGGGCATAGGAATTCGTTCATTTTTTTATTTTTTCCCCCAAAATATAGTCTGGCCCCCCCACAAGGTCTGAGTGACAATGGACTGGCCCACTGCTGAAAAAGCTTGCTGTTTGTGCATCTGTTCTCTAGGTGTTTGGAAACCTAAGATACCATCATCAAATTTGCCATGATGGTTCCTGAGATCAAGGAGCAGGCTTTCATCTATGTTTGGATACTGTCAGACCCATCTTAGAAAATGAAATATGAAAGCTATGCACTAAATGGCACCTTAAACCTAGGTCATGGGTGCAACAACAGAATGTCTAGGTGCCCTTTTTTATAACAAGAATGCAAAGCTGAAAATAAATGAACTACAGCTAAAATATTATGTTCATTTTTCACATGGTCTAGTCCTTCCCCTGCCCACCCCCTAATATTCCTAAGAGGTTCTTTTCTCCAGTCTTCAGAGAGTAGTTGGAAGTGGGGAGGCAGAAAAGGGTCCTCCTTTCCATCCACTCTGAAGTTTTAATCTGAAATCTTAGGTGCATTACTGCTCAGAAACTGCTCGCGCTAATGAAATTCCCTGTCACAAAATGCACCTAGAACAATGGGGGTTTCAAACACTGCATCAGACATCATTTTCAATCAAAATGGAGGACTGAAGCTTGGAAAAACTGTGCTGTTTGGACACCTCTTAAGATGTTATCACCAACTTTGGCATGGTGGTTCCTGAGATGTAGGAGCAGATTTTTTGTGTATGTTTGGATACCATCAGACACCATTTTGAACCAAGATGGCAGACTGGACCTTTCAAAACTGCACCGATTTTAACCACTGATTCCTGAGAAATGGCAAGTATGTGCCTGCTAATGCTTCTAGAAACAAGAGTATGTATTTTCCGTATCACCTTGGATACACTATTTAGCACAAAATCCAGAATCCTAAGGAACACCCCCCCCCCCCCGGACATCATGGGCATGAAGAGTCACTGCAAAATCTGTTCATAGCTAAGAAACAGGAAGTTGACTGGGTGGGATTGCAATAGACATGAAGCATGTCAGTTCTCTAGCCTAAGCTCCTCTTAACCCTTTCACCAGTTTTTTTGTTTTGTTTTTTGAGAATAGGATTCATAGCTACATCTTAGAAATTTAAGAATACACTGTTTCAGTGCTTCAACCCCCACATACATGGAGAAACTCATTTACAAGGCATCTTCAAAGCAGACACTGCCCTCATCATAAACATCCCATAACTCATATTGGCTTGTAGAAGGGCCCAGGTTCTTTCCATGGCAACTCCAGATAGGGTTGAAAAAGGCACCTTGGAGAACCATTGCCCATCAATGAAGATAGACCAGGAGTGGTTAGCTTGTGTCTCTCCAGATATAATTGGACTCGAACTTCCATCAGTCCCAGCAAGCTTGCCCAATGGTAAGAGATGATGAGCAATGGAGTCCAACAACATCAGGAGGGTAGACACTGACTAGCCTAATGTTGGCCAGCTGATTCCAATTCAGAGCTAGATAGACCAGTGCTCTAACTTGATTTAAGGCAGCTCCCTGTATTCTTCCTATTGATGTGCATCCATGTAGTAGAAGTGGCCATGGAAACTCACATTGTTTGGTTCCCCCGCCCTTTTGTTCTCATCCCTGTTCCCTTTAAAGGGAATGAGGCTGCATGTAGACTTCTAATACCTCTTAATGTGAGCATTTTGTCACTTCAAATCCTTCTGTGTTTAACATCTGTTCAGGGTGGTGGTGCAGAGAAGACATTTCCAGCACAAATTCTTACAATCCAGGCACCCTTTACCAGTCCAAAGCAAAATTCAGCATAACAGTTCCTTTTTTTAAAAAAAAAAACCTCTTCAGTCATGAAGCTCACCAAAAGCAGGGGAGCAAATTTTTGCCTCCTCTTTCTGCAGACCTTAGCTTGCCATCCATCCTGAGACAGAGCAACAATTTTCCAATCTTCAGTCACATAGCTGAAAACAAACGCAGGCAGACTCTGCTTGCATCTCCCTTTGATCCTTCTTCAGACTACAGAACCTCTCACATTCTTGTCTAAGACATATCCATGTGCCATTTCTGTTCCTATTGTTAGCCTTCTTCCATCAGCTGCATAGTTCCTTCTTAAGCTGCCGTGGTGAACCATGACCCCACCCAATGCTCCCAGAGTGGATGTATCAGGCCCAGGTAAAGGAGCCATATTATTGTTGCTTCATTACCTCAGACTCTATTGGAGCGAAATGCTCACTGCAAACTAATAGAAACATCTTTCAGACTGTGCTTCCTTTGTGCCCTGTGGAATAACCTATTAGTCAGAGAACTACAAAAACAAAAAGAGCCCCATAAGCCCTTGACAGGAAGGTTCTGCAACTCGGCACACATATTCAAGATCTTCTGATGCAGACCACTTAGCCTTTAACACCTTTCAGCTACCTTGAAAACTGAGCACTGTCTCCAGTTCTGGGCCTTGCACTTTAAAAAGGATATAGACAAATTGAATTGGGTTCAGAAGAGGGCAATGAAGATGGTCAGTGGCATGGAAAACAAGTCCAATGAGGAAAGGTTGAAGGAACTGGTTATGCTTAGCCAAGAGAAGAGAAGGCACTGGAGACCTTCTTGCAGAGGCTTCTAGCTTTGGATTCCCAGGATCAAGAAAGGGGCTCAGCAAAATGACTTACAGGGCTCCCCCTATAACTCAGTAATGATGACTCAGCTCCAGGTGTTGTGAGTCTATGAGTATGGGGCTACCACAGCATATATGCCCAGCATAGAAACACTGCATACGGTTACAGTGGTACATGCAGTTACGAACTTAATTCGTTCCAGAGGTCCGTTCTTAACCTGAAACCGTTCTTATCCTGAGGCACGCTTTTGCTAATGGGGCCTCTTGCTGCTGCTGCCGCATCACCGGCGCGTGACTTCCGCTCACATCCTGGGGCAAAGTTCACCACCAGGATCAACTACTTCTGGGTTAGCAGAGCTCCTTACCCGAAGCGTTCGTAAGGAGGACAGTATGTAACCCAAGGTTCCTATGTATTGAGCCACTGAGCTCTGCCCTGCTGTCTACAGTCACTGTCAGTGGTTCTCTAGCCAGAGATCTTTTCCAGTCCTAGTTGGAGACATTGGTGGTTAAATCTGGGACCTTTGCATGCAAAGGAGCTGCTCTACCATTGAACCAAGATACCACAGTACTCTCATTGTTGTTTCTGCAACAGACTAGCACGACTACCCCTCTGGAAATTGTTATACAGAGAGCTTCTTGCAGCTGATGCAAGCCAGTGAGTTGAGGCTGAAAACAGCCCTTCTGATCATGATGAGCTGTCCAAGTCTATCTAAGGCCCAGGTAACCTAGTGACAAATCTCTCCCCGATCACATTACAGCTCTAATTGCATTCACAAATCCACGTCGCTGGCACATTGTGTAACTGAGAGACAATCGCTAGAGAGGGCCTGATAATCAAAACAATATCCACCAATAACTTATTCAGTGATCAAGAAAATTGTGAATAAATTATTTGATAAATCTCATCCGGACAAAAAATTGGAAACAATTTGAATGCAATTTATTTCAGGAGAAGTGGGAGGGGGTGACCGCCTTGAGCATACTATGTGATTCTTATTCATCGAGCCTTGCTAATTTCTCAAATTTGTATTTAGTTAGGAGTACATGAAGCTTAAGATTTTGGCTCTTGAGGGGTAAAGGAAGCCAAATCAGTATTATTCAAGGTGTATGGAATGGAGCAAGACTCGGAAGACTTTGGACAAGGTCAGCTAAATTGCTCAAGAGACTGGAGCATCTTCCCTCTAAGGAAAGGCTAAAATCTTGGGGGCTTTTCAGACTGCAAATCTGCTTTATACACAGAAAGTACCAGGTTCAATGCTTGGCATCACCAGGGGCTCAGCTAGATTGGTAAGGAAAAAGCGTTTTTTATGCGTTGTATATGCAGTATAACACTGTGACACCAGATGGTGCTATGGAATCCCGTCTTTCCGTATCAGATTTCCCTGTATGAGTTTACAAAGTGTTGCTTCTTTGCGGTGTCTAGATCCATCCCAGGTGGGCCTGGGAATGACTTCCTGTCTGAAATCCGGGAGAGCCACTGCCAGTTAGTTCGAACACTACTTAGCTAGATGGACCAGTAGTCTGACTTGGTGTAAGACAGCTTCCTCTGTTTCTAATCCTGTACCACTTAATTAAATAATACTTACTTCTGAGTAGACCCCTAAAGGTAGTTTAAGAAAGAGACCAATAAGGAAGGCCATGGAAGAGAGTTACAAAAACAGGAAGGATGTTGATAAAGCAGCAATATTTCCCTCTCTTCTTTCATACCACTCTAGGACATGGAACGGGACAACCTGCGGTCCTCCATATGTTGTTGGACTCCAGGTCACATCATCCCTGAATATTGGATAAGTTGGCTAGGTCTCATGGAAGTTGGAGTTCAGCAACTTCTGGAGGT
This sequence comes from Podarcis cretensis, assembly GCF_951804945.1. Classification (NCBI taxonomy): domain Eukaryota; kingdom Metazoa; phylum Chordata; class Lepidosauria; order Squamata; family Lacertidae; genus Podarcis; species Podarcis cretensis. The sequence goes on along the minus strand of NC_137185.1, from coordinate 31,397,815 downwards.
CCACAAGTTCCCCACCCCTGGTTTATGGACTCGGTTCTCAACTCACACGATGTATGGTACTGTTTGGCAAGATAACAGATAGCCAAACTATTCCAGTGTGTTCAGAAGGAAGCTTGAAAGTATTAGCAAGCTTAGATTTGGAAGCAAGTGATCCAGGCAATAGTGTGGGCTGCTGGGCCTAACAGCTGCCAGATTGTGTTGGGTGCTAATTATAGGATAATCTGCTCACATATCCTCACCATAACAAAAAGTATAGGAACTAAAGCTATCAACAATGACCTGTGTGGCAAATATACCATTATTGCCCCCCCCCCCCCCGATTTCATCATTGGAGAAATTTACAACATCAGCGTCCAGTCAACAAATACTGTATGTGATTAGGATCAAATCTATGCAGCATGCAAATTAATCATATTATATGATAGGGCTAATGCAAATTGATAACAACCATACATGATTGTATGAAATGCATACAAATCATGCAGCAAAGTCAGGAAAGGGGCTTCAGATGCATTTTTTTAAAAACAGGTTCTGAGTCCTTTAAACAGTCCAGTACATGTCCTGGATTGAACTGGATGTGAGAGTTTGGAACATTTATTTCCAGGCTATCCTAAATATTTCATTTCACATTTGCTTCCAAAAATATCAGAGGGTTTCTCTCCCTCTCCCTCCCTCTCCCTCTGATAAAGGCTTATATGTGATACAGTTGGTATCTCATAAATACTGATGAGAAATGTTAGTCATGCAATATTTCACTATCTTCCTACAGCAATCTCTATAAAGCCACATGGTCTGCCAATCCGCCAACCCCTGGTTCAAGCTAAGAATCGAAATATAATTCACTACTTGATGCATCAGTCTATTTATAGAATGCACAAATAATCAAACATGGTTTGTAGAGGTGCTATAGCAAAAGATCTTTTCTGGTGTGATGAAACTCCCAGCTGTTCATGAAAAGGTCAGCACACAAACAGATCAGAGGTATTCTATACACCTCCATGGATTCACTGAAGTAACTTGTGCTTAGAGATGGGTGAGTCTGTCAATTTCAGTCCTCTTGGTTTCTAAGTTTTCCAGTCTTAAATTCAGTTCTTCACATTTCTGAAGCAATTCACATTCATTCCTTTATTTAAAAAAAGGAATCCTCCTGAAAATTTGCCAGCATTTTAGTGTGATTTTTCTTCTTCTTAGTATTCACATTTTTGTATGCAGCTTTGACTAACGTACACATTTCCAAGCAGTTCTCCTCAATGCATTTTTGTAATATTGTATATGCATTTTATGTACACTTGCCCTAGTCTGTGCATTTTTGTACACATTAATTTATGGGAGAACTGCATCACAAAATTCAGAGAGATTTGAATTTCAAAGGATGGTTGTATTTCGGTTCTTGTATTATTTAATAATTTATTTATTTTAGATTGTCTTTAAATGTGATCTCTCTCTCTCTCTTTCTCAAACACATTGTTGGAAGCAAGTTTCTACCTCTAATGGTTTGTACAATAAGATCTACAGTATACTGTCTACAGTGCATTGCATTGTCTATAGTACACTGACTACACTCTAGGGTTTCAAGGAAGAAGTCTTCTCCAACCCTACTTTGAGATGCTTGGGATCAAATCTGGAACCTTTTGTATGGAAAGCATGTCCACTATAACTGAGATATAGCCCTACCATATGAGTAAACATTGGCAAAAAGGGCATGGGCATGGAAATAAAGAGATTTCCCCATCTCTAGACTCACCATGGCAGTTTCCTAGATTTGGATCCTAGTTTAGCATGCTGGGATGCTCCCGTTGCTCGGTCCCAGTTCCTGCCAACCTAGCAGTTTGAAAGCACGTCAAAGTACAAGTAGATAAATACTGGCAGGAAGGTAAACAGCATTTCTGTGCACTGCTCTGGTTCACCAGAAGCAGCTTAGTCATGCTGGCCACATGACCCGGAAGCTGTCTGCGGACAAATGCTGGCTCCCTTGGCTAGTAAAGCGAGATGAGCACCGCAACCCCAGAGTCATCCACAACTGGACTTAATGGTCAGGGGTCCCTTTACCTTTACCTTAGACCACCATGGCAGTTTCCCCGAGTTGGATCCTAGTTTAGCATGCTAGTATTCATCCAGCAATGCAGAAAGTGGGTGTGGTTTTGCTAAGAAAATAGTGATTCAAATGCATGCTAATCATTTTCAGCTCTTGGTGAACGTCTTCAAGGCAAATGAAGAAATACTGTAGAAATACTGCAGTTTGAAGCCTGAGGATAGTTTCATTTTTAGTTTCTTAGAGAGGCTAAGACAGATCACTGGAGGATTTATAGCATCATTTTAAGTTGGCTTAATGGTATAAACAGACCTGGAATAGCAGGTTCTGGTCCAGTAGAGGCTGAGTCAATGAAGTGACCTGCATTGTTGATGAAATATTACCCACTGGGAAACAGTTTATCATGGAATCCAGAGACATGGAAGTGAATGTGAAAAGGGCCATGTACCTTAACGAATAGGACAATTATGCCTGAATAGGTGCTCTTAAGAGATGTCTGGTACCTTAGTATATTGTTTCAGAGAGAAGGCTTCGGTGCAGAGAGATAGGAGGGCATAAGAAGAGCCCTGCTGGACCAAGTCAATGACCCATCTAGTCCAGCATCTTGTTCTCACAATGGCCAACCAGATGCCTACAGGAAGCCCACAAGCAGGACCTGAGCATAAGAGAACTGGAAAAGAATGACAAACTGGAAGCTCACATAGTATCCCCTCTTGATTTTGCACCTCTCTGAATGTTGTGATGCAGTTCTTGATAATTTTTGAAATTTATTGTTGAGCACAGATGATGTTTTCCTACTTTTGAAGCCTATCCACATGTCCCTAAAGTGAGAGGGCATTCTTCAGTGACATTCTTGGAGTGGTGGTGGTGATGCTTCTTTTAAGGATATAACATGGTATCCTTCCAGTGCCACTTTGGGTGAGCATGGGTGGTTGGGATGGTTGCTGACCACAGTCAGTATAAATGATATAAAAGGAAGGGTGTCAAGAAAAGAAAATAATCCAGACGCTTCTGCCTATGCCTTTGTTGATAGGTCTATCTCTTCCTACATAATTGTTCAACTCTCCTATGCCTCCTGATAAAAACACATTTCCCCCCTCCCACTTTTGACATCCCCCTGGAAAGCCCCCCAAATAAGCCAAAAAATGGAATCTTCAGGACAGTGGGTGGCATCTAATGTTAGTCAGATCAGATGCATTGAAATTAATGAAGCTGAGTAGATGCAAAAAGTAACATGAGCTAGAAATAATCTATTTTGTTCATCCCTATCTGCAGATTCCCTTTGCTGTTTTGGCAGTAGGGCTGAGCTACCATCCCTCTACTAGGTGACATTTAAAAATTAATAGTAGGCTCAACGACTGGTCTGACATTCAATAGGTGCTGTATTCAACCACTGGCGGAGGAAGGTGGGTGCGGGGGTGCAGTGCCACCCTGCCCCGCTCGCTGTGAGGGCAGCACCCCTGGACACTCACTGCACGGGCGGCAGGCCATTAGGGATGCTGCCACCGTGGGCAGCTAGCAGCGCCCCCCGATGCTCACTGTGCGAACGGCAGGTGGCTAGGGAAGCTCACAGTGCAGGCAGCTAGCCCTGCCCCCGCACCACTCTGGGTGCCAGGGCAGGTAGCTCCGCCCCTGTATTCAACACCCACCTGCCAGACCTGCACTGCCTCATTGTACTCCAATGTCAGCTACACCCAATGCACAAATATTAGAGAAACACTAACCACTGCCACATACAACCTTGATCTGAATTGCAGCCATGCAGTTTCCATGACACATCTGAGCAGTTCCCATTCCTTCCACTAGATGGAATTGCCTTTTTGCACATTGTGATTATTGCTGTAAGGAGTCCCGAGTGCATATGTATGTGCAAAACCCAACCAGTTTTGCCCCAAAGAAAGTCCACTCGGGTGCAGCCTTTTGTCTTTTTCAGAGAGGTGCCTGCCTTTTCCCCAGGAGGTTTTCGCCAGCTAGCCTAGCCGAGGCTCCTCCCAGCTTGACGCCAGACAAAACAAAAGATTGTTTTCTGTTCAGGTTTAACTTGTGTCAACATCTCATTTGAGTAACGTGCATGTCAAGCAAAAGCGAGAGACTCACCAACGGAACACCCTGATGATAAAGATGCATTTCAAACAAATTCTTGGGTGCTCACCAGCCTCTCCCCCAGCTTCCATTAGAATTCCCTTTGGCAGGCAAAGAACAAAAGGCTCCGTTCAGTTTATACAGGAGCTGCCTTTCCTAATCACTTGCAATTGCATCTCATCGGCAAGATGAAAGTGACATGCTTGGAGTAATGTAAGCATCCCCCATCACACAACTGCCAAGCGGCAGAGCGGGCAGAACCTTCATTTCCAGTGACAGATGGGTAAAAGACAAAGTATGATTGGAGATTTTTACCTAACAAGACAACAGGAGTAAGCAATAAAACTATCTGGAAATCCAGTGCAAAGGTCCTATAAACAGAATTGGTGGTGTTTTGGGGGAATCATGTGCAATAACGAGACAGACACACACCAAAGCTTACATTGCTGCTGCCTATCCTTTGTAAGGTATGGGAGCCTGAGTGGCTTTCAAGTACTGTGTGATTTTGTAAGGGTTTTGTGTGTTAGGGCTGTGCACAGGGAATTGTACTTGTACCGCAGCGTGCAAGCATTAGCAACCCGTCTCATTTCTCTCCCGCTCCTGCTTGATTTCACTAATTACTTAGGATGCGCAAGCAGAAACCTGCTTGCTCTGAAAACGAATTGTGGTAACTGAACACTGAAAGACCATGAGAGTTTTGATGTTGATTGGGCCGCTCACTGAGCGCCAATGCCCATCCACCCCTGGGGTGGATGAGTGGGGTTGTAGTCCAACAACATCTGGAGAGCCACAGGTTTCTCATCCCTGACTGAGTTTCCCTTTGGATAAGAACGATAACTGAGCCACTTGATGCTATGAGAATCAGTGGGGAACCAGTGCACAGGCTGTGATGCTGGACTACAGGGGTTTAGAACCTCAGAACAACAGACCTGGTATTTCTGATTCACAAAATGATAGCTTTCTGAATGAGATTTGAGATGACAGAAATTGATTTAGGGCTGAACCAAAACTACTCACAATTTTATGGTAAATATTTTTGGTGCCACCTTCTCTCAAAAAAAGAGCCCCTCTTTCCCAACATCCTCGTTTTCTTACTCATTTACATTGGCCTTATTTGCTTTCACTGGCCATCAGTGAATTGTTATTTAGGATCGTGACACATTCCTGTTCAGTGTGTGGCTTGATGACGCATGTGACTGATCATGGAAGGTCTCCTCTCTCAGTTGTCTTCAGTGACACTGTGATGCAGCCCAGTGTCCCCAAGTCCAGTGACTGGGGTGGCTCCTCCTCTTGCAAGAGAATTAAAGTGGTGAGATGAGAATTAAACACACATGTTGAGCTGTAAACCATGTTCTGATAAGTTGTGGCCCTGGTTTATTCAACATTCTTGCGTCTTATGATTTGGTTTTCAATTGATTTATCTGTTTGCATTTTTTGTATAAAGTGACTAGCAAATATTGTTGTTATTAACAGCAGAAGCAACAACAACATTAATTATTCCAGGGTGCATTCACAAGTGTGTATTTGCAGAATTTTTTTTGTTTTGTTTTGTTTATGTCTTTTCTTCTTCCCTGTCCTTGAAATGGCTGTTCTTGACTCAAAAATCAAAATCAGAGTATTTGAGCATGGCCCCAATTCCATGGTAATAGCCATAATTTGGCCATTGCAAAAGCCAGTGCTGTTGAGGAAAATTGGTTCTCTGGCTCCAGCTTTGGAAAGGAGATCTGGAGGCAGAAGCCTGGATAATGGGCAGTGGTACCATGTTTTGAAAAGCCTCTTTTGTAGCAGGGAGAGTCTGAGCACCACCGCTGAGAGGACATGCAGAATCAACTGCCTGAGAGGCTTCTTGCTTGAGGAAGCTAATAAGCCTTAGTCCAAAAAAGCAACCTTTCATTGACAAACCATTCAGCCTCCTAAGTGTTCTCTCAATAGTGCTGTTCCTCACCTTTGTTTTTGTTCGTGTCATTTAATAGCCTTGATTTGGTGTTCCTTTGGCTCAAGGGGAACTTTTTGCTTATAAAGCTCCTCCCCTCCTTCTCTTCTTCTTTCAAGTTTTCATTAGAAAATGGAAAGAGAGAGAAAGAGATACCAAATTAACAGAGAAACAAATGGGAAAGGAGAAGAAGCTCTTTCTCTGTTGACAACAGTCACCCCATTAGATCCCTTTTAGCAGGACAAATAAGCCACTCAGCTGCACAAGTGGGCTTTTATATTTATCCCAAATTAGAAACAAAATAATTGCCGCCTCGTCTTTAATGGACGCACCAGTTAATTGTTCTAATAGCTCAATGACTCCAGCAAAGGGAGGGGGTGTGCGCATGTATGCAAATGTGTGCACCTCTGTTGCCACTTCACCAGTTGTGCCGTTCAGACCAAGGCACATTATGCAAACCCAGCTTGAACTCCCCCTTTCTATCATATGCTCAGTGGCACAGGGCTGCCGTTCCAGATCAATTATTAATATGCACGCGTTATAATTATTTGGAGGGTTGGTACAAGATAATTATAAACCATAAAGCAGCTTTCATCTGCATGTATAAGTGCCTGCACCCCCTCACCCCCCCTCCAGATCTGAATCATACATAATAAGCTAGGAACAGGGTGGGGTTCAAGGAGAAACGTATAAAAAAAATCTGATCTATTCTGTGATGTTAAGAAAATATTAACTAGCCTGTTATTCATTGATAGGACATGGCGGAGACATGTAAAAGTATACACAATGTGGAGAAAGCGGAGAGAGAAAAGATTTTTCTCTGTGTCTCGTAACACTAGTGTTTGGGGACATTCAGTGAAGCTGAATGGTGGATGACTCGGGACAGACAGAGTGCACAGTCAAATTATGGAAATCACTAAAAGAAGATGTGGTGGTGTAGTGATGGCCGCCATCTTACATTGGCTTTTAAAGAAAGACAAAGTGGTGGAGGACACAATACAGATGGCAGAGGAACACCTGGTACTGGGGATAACAGCTTCATTGATTCACAGGAAATGAAGGTGGTGCTACAGAAACCTGTAAACCTGAAGCAAGAAACAGACACTGAGATCCAGCAACAAGGGCCTTCTGGCAGTTCCCTCCCTGTGAGAAGTGAAGGTACAGGGGAATCAGGCAGAGGGTCTTCTTGGTAGTGGCACCCACCCTGTGGAAAGCCCTCCCATCAGATGACAAGGAGATGAGTAACTGTATAACCTTTAGAAGACATCTGAAAGCAGTCCGGTATATAACTTAACTTAGTTAGAAAATAATGAATTATTAGATCTTGAAGGATTTGATAACAGATTTGGGTGGCACGCGTACCTTTGGTGTGACAAAAAAAGGGTTCATAAAGGATTTGGAAACCACATCTTCAGGGGTTCATTAATAGAGGTTTGGGAGAGATACAAGAATATACTGGAACCAAAAGTTCCACACTGGCTGTCCCCGTTAGAGGTAATAAGTGTGAAGAAGATTAATATGAGAAACAAATGGGCCACTTATGGGGAATTGATAGCTAATGAGGGAGGAAAATGGAAACTGAAGCCATATGAACAAGTTAAAGATCTAGTTTATGATTGGTTGCACCATTACCAAGTTAATGAAATATTTAAAAAAGATCTGAAGGAAAAGGGTTATGTGGAAAAGGAATCAAATTACCAAAAGGACATTATAAATAATGAGTATAAAATTCTGTCAAAAATGTATAAGATATTGCTGGAATGGAATACGAAAGATGAAGAGGTTAAATCGGTAATGATACAGTGGGCAAAGGATTTTGGGTACAATATTCAATTTGAAGATTGGGAAAAACTGTGGAAAGAGCATTTAAAATTTACAGCATGTATTACACTGAAGGAGAATGTGATGAAAATGTTTTATAGATGGTATATGACACCTGTAAAATTAGCAAAGATGTATAAGGTTGATAACAAATGTTGGAAGTGTAAAGACAAGGAAGGGACATTCTTTCATCAGTGGTGGGAATGTAAGAAAGTGAAAAGTTTTTGGGAAATGATATATAATGAGTTGAAAAAAATGTTAAGATATACTTTTGTGAAAAAACCCGAAGCTTTTCTTTTAGGTATGGTAGGAAAGGACATCAGAAGAAAGGACTGTAAGCTTTTCCAGTATGCGGTAACGGCAGCCGGAATCCTGTTGGCTCAGAAGTGGAAACAAGAGGAAATACCGACGATAGAAGAATGGAGACTAAAAATGATAGACTATGCAGAACTGGACAAATTAACTGGGAAAATTAGATATACTAAAGATCAAAAGTTCATCGAAGACTGGGGGAAATTTGTGGATTATCTGAAAAATATATGTGGTGTGAATACAACGCTAGCGGGATTTAAAGAGGCACTGTAAAAAAAGAAAATAAGTATTGTTTATGAGAAATAATAGGAGTAAGGAGGAAAAATGGCAATACGAAAGAAGGGAATGTGTATTAAAGGTGTAACTACGGATGATTGTCAGAGACGTTGAAGGAAGTCAAAAAAATAATTATGATTTGTTGTATGCGGGATTGAACGAAGAATTGGAGGGAAATTTATAAAATGTATAATAATAAAAATTATTATATAAAAAAAAGAAAGAAAGCAGTCCGGTATAGGGAAGCTTTTGAATGTGTAATGTTTTATTGTTTTATATATGTTGGAAGCCACAGATTGGCTGGGACAATCCAGTCAGATGGGTGGGGTACAAATAACAGAATTTATTATTATTATTATTATTATTATTATTATTATTATTATTTACGAGAAGGAAGAAGCTGGAGGGAATGACTCGTGGTTTCAGTTGTCTCTATACTAATGCATAGTGTCTGGGAAACAAGCAAGATAAATTTGAACTCTTAATGCAGGGTGACAAACATGACCTAATAGGCATTACTGAAACCTGGTGAGATGAGACTCAAGAATGGAATGTAGAAATTGAGGGGTATAACCTGTTCAAAAGGAATAGATCAAACAGGAAGGTATAAGGGGTAGCATTATATGTTAGTAATACCATACTGAAGTCCTTGAAACTGTGCTATGATTCAGGAAACTGGTTGTCAAAACCATAGGCATGCTTCATCCTGGAAATTATCCTTTGTAAGTTATCCTTACAAAAAACCAGAAACACAAATAAAAACTGTAGGATGTGCTTTACCATTTGCTGTACTCTTGGTTTAGATGAACTTTACATATAGCAATGACAAATTCTGCATGTGCACAACACAATCTAACCAGCTTGATATTTTGGTGTTTACAATGAGCTGTGCATTCATTTTTGTGTAGACATTGTGGTGAATCATTAACACTGCCCCATGTCTGTGTTGCTTATGGAAGTCATTGTGGATGTGTTCGTTTTTGCACATTGTCCCACACTACAGCACAGCAAGGCAACCAGGGTATAAGACAAGTTGAGATTCAGGTTGGACATAAGGCAAGGCAGAACACAAGGCTGGGTGGACAACAGATCTCTGAAGCTGCTGCGTCAAAGGGCAAGCTAAAACTGAGCCCTTCCATAGTAGAAGCAGCATGTACAAGTATGAATGGCATGGGTAGCTCAGTTGGTACAGCATGCAATTATTCTTAATCTCAGAAGCATGGGTTCAAGCCACATGTTGGACAAGAGATTTCTGCGTTGCAGGGGGTTGGACTGGATGACCCCGATGGTCCCTTCCAACTCTACAGTTCTATGAGTCTAGAAATGTGCACATTGAGAGAAATAGTAATAAATATGTACAGTGCATACTGTACAGTATGTACAGGGGGGAAAGGTGTCGGTAATGCATACCCCTGAGTACTTCCAGAAAAAAGCACTGAGTATGTCTTTTTTTTGACAAAATATGCATTTATGTACATATTTGAAAATAAAATGTGTTCCTTTTCTTTGTAATTATCACAATCATCACCATAATCAGAGATTAATTTGGGAATGGGACAGCATGGATTTATGAATGAGTGCCTGTGAAACTGATCAACCCATCCTTAGCCACACTGAGGAGCAAGCCTCAGTCTCATGTTCCTTTGAATTACTCCTTACTCATGTCTCTCATGTCTAAAATAATCCACTCACTTTTCATGGTGGACAGATTAAGCAAGTGGGGTCGGTTTGGTAGGCATTACTTGTGTTCATTCCTGTTTAGATTAAAGGTTATAGAGATGGAAAGGTATGTGTGCTGAGGCTTGCTCCTGTGGATGTTCCATGTGCATAACGCATACACTCAGACAATGCAAAAGAATGCGCAAAAGATAATGACAACCAGTTATGCATCCTACACCCACATATCATCTACATGGAACTAGGTAAAGGTAAAGGTACCCCTGCCCGTACGGGCCAGTCTTGACAGACTCTGGGGTTGTGCGCCGATCTCACTTAAGAGGCCAGGGGCCAGCGCTGTCCGGAGACACTTCCAGGTCACGTGGCCAGCGTGACATCGCTGCTCTGGCCAGAGCCAGAGCCAGAGCCAGAGCCGCACACGGAAACGCCGTTTACCTTCCCGCTGGTAAGCGGTCCCTATTTATCTACTTGCACCCGGAGGTGCTTTCGAACTGCTAGGTTGGCAGGCGCTGGGACCGAGCAGCGGGAGCGCACCCCGCCGCAGGGATTCGAACCGCCGACCTTTCGATCGGCAAGTCCTAGGCGCTGAGGCTTTAACCCACAGCGCCACCTGCGTCCCCCTACATGGAACTACCATGAATAAATATTCCCTCTGACTTACAAGGTCTATTTCTGATGTTTATAAGCATAAATGCACACCTGTAGAATATATTAGCAAAGTAGGCGAATGAGAAACGAATAATAATTAAGAAGGGAATAGTGGCTCGTCTGTGCTCTTGGTCTTTTGCATATGGGAAAGAGGACCTGAGTACCAACTATCAGCCACCGGCTTGCTGAACAGGTGGCAGAGGAGTAGGCTGACACCCCCTTGTGCTTAATAGTGCTTGTTAGTCATTTTATGAGTCACTGCCAAAAAAATGCTATAATTTCTGCACTGCCGATTGCTAACCAGTTGCTACAGATCTGGCAAGAAGTCAGATGTAGGAGAGCGTGAATAAAATAGGAAGTGAGACCTCATCTGACTGCAGTGCTTGCACAGAAGTAAAGAACATGCCAGAGTCCTAGGGCTGTGGGAGAAGGATATGGTTGGGCTGATAGGCAGCTGCTTGATGGCTGGACTTACGGTTGACAGGTATAGTGGCATCCTAAGCCAATATGAAACAGCAATGCCTTCTCATTATTTGATGATTTCCATCGCATCACATTGCTCCATAGAGCAGCTATGGAGTGATGTGTCTAATCTATTTCAGACTTATTCATCTAAAAGTTTTGCTAAATTAAAATTTGCTCTTAACTTTAAGCTCTGCCAAGAAACCACCAAGCTGTTCTTAAGTCAGGAAGGTCAGCGCCGACTCCTAGAGATGTGTGATTTTGCCCTCCCTATGGCAGTGTTTCCAAGTGCAATCCTTCCTGGAGATTGGGGAGAAATTTGACTCTATTCGCATTTAAAGGCAAACCTACCTAATTTGCACATTATGCAAACAGAACATTATCCAAAGTTTGCAATGCAGTCTTTCAGCCAAGGAACGTGTACACAATAAACATACTAGAGTAAAACATGTATATAAATGCATATATTAGTGCAAACACAAACCACCTTGTGATCTTCAGATGAAAGGTGGTATAGAAATAATAATAGCAGCATGCAAAATGTGCAATATTAACTGCTTTGCAAAAACACACAAACCGCCCTGTGATCGTCAGATGAAGGGTGGTATAGAAATACAATACGTAATAACATACAAAATGTGCAATATTAACTGCTTTGCAAAAACATGCATAGTAGGCAAAGTTGCATACTGAAATAGGTATATTAGGAGAAATTAGCAAGTTTGAAGTTAACATGAACTGCTTCATGCAGTTGGTTTAATGCCTATCCCAGACCAGTATGACTTCTTCCGACTCGCCTGCTTTAACACATCTGCCAAGCCTTTGAAAATCCCTGTTTTTATCACCAGGTAGCAAACAAAGGAGGTTGATACAACCCCTTGTGAGCCACCATACTGGTGGGCCATGGTTTGGCTTGGTAAGCCACTAAATGTGGCCTTAGACTTTATCCTCAGGTAAAGTCATATTTGCATATTTGCCCATGGAGAAGTTCTGAATTTATCAGGATCGTTCTCCAGCTGGAGAAATGGCACGTTCCTAGTGATTATGTATTTGTTTCTGAATGTTAACAAACAGTCTGCAGTGTCTGATTGAGTGGGTTATTAGTAGAATGAAGACAGATGGTGGAGGATTAAGTATAATGCTTCTTTACATCAAGGCTATCATTACCCAACAGCTCCATCGCACTTCTGTTCAGACTACAACTGTCACCAGTTTAATTTCCTCCTTGTATCTAGTACCCCTGAGCTACCTTGTGATCCAGACACAAAGAAATAATGTCAATCTTTAATCGGGCCACAAGGAAAATCAGAAAAGCAACTCCTTTACTGGAATAATACATCCACATTACCCAGCAATCCCCCATTAATCATATGGCAACAACTATGACATTTTTGAAATGAAAGGAGCAATATAAATGCTATGAAAGTGGTATGAAGTCTCACTAATATTATAGCACTCAATATATTGTTATAGATCTGTGGGTGCTAAATGCTTGGGTTTAATAAATGTTAGGATTTAATCGGAACTGGTACATTAGGATCGGTAATAGCCAGACTCATGTGTATTTAAGATGTGGGGTAGCCACTGTTAATCTTCTGGAATCAGCCTATGTGGAGAGTTAATTAACCTAGGCACACTACCTGGGCTGTGTATTGGATATTGTAATCTTAGCCAAATCAACATGTGTTAATGAGGTCACACAGACTTGTTTGTGAGGTGACTGCCCAAAGGGATCGGCAATTAGGGAGTTCAGAGCATCAAAAGATTAGGTGTTAACACAACACAGGATCAAATTACATAGGCATGAGAATGCAAATGGAAGGCCTCTCCCTGAGGTAGAGAAAGAAAGCTAAGAAGCTATGGTGTGGTAGGGTTGGGAGTGATGTAACCAGGAAGAAGAGAAAGCAACCATTAAACTGGATTGTTTTTCTTTTTTCTTTTGTTTGAAATTTGCCAAAATGTACACGCCTGACATGGGCTGCCGTACGTCCATATTTTCCCGGACATTTCAGCAATTTTTGTCCAAATGCTGTTTACGAGAGCCGAATACAGGCAATGTCCAATAAATTCTGGGCGTATGGCAACAAATCGCCTGATGATTACAGAAATCACCAGGAAGGCGATTGATTTTTTTTTTTTGAGACTTTGTCAGCAAATTTGAAACGGAGACTGATACTAACTAATGAGAGACCTTCAGTATTACATTTTAAAGGCAATGCCATGAATTTGTGGGTCTTTGAAAACAAAGAGCAAACGCTTTAGAATAGGCACAGGAATTTAAAGTTCACCAGCTTCTCATTGTGCTATTCCTTTACAAGCAGGTGTTTTGAATGTTGACAGAGGCTTTATGTGAAGCCTGAATAACATTTGGGAAAAATACACAGTGCTAATGGAAAATCTCCTCAGGGAGAACACATTTGGCATGACTCACGATGGCCTCACAAACAAAATGGCTGCCATTCTTCTGAAGAAATGCAACCTATAATGATAGAAGAAGGCATGGGATATGTTTAATATGTGTAGGTCAGCATTAAAAAAATCCTGGGAAATGCCCCAAACTGTCTGGAAGGGTTGGTGCAGTCTGCATGTGGTCTCAGGAGGTATCCATGATTAAGGGTTCACTTCCAGGTTTTGCTGTAGGAAAATAAATTCTTAATTAAATAGGCACTAGCCTCAGCATGTTCTCCTCCTTGAGCTTGCTGTTCCAAAATCCTACTGCTTTGTCTGAAGTGGGCCAGACAGAGACCACATCCATGCTACACATTCAGAGTGGTTTAATGGCCAATCCCTCTTCACAGGGAATTGAGAATTGAAGCTCTGGGAGGGGAATAGTGGCATCCTAACTAAGTTAAACAAACTATAGACTTCTTTGGAGGAAACCAAAATGCGTTATAGAAATTGCGACACCAGAGGGCGATGTAGAGCAGCAATCTGTCACCAATGGGAAATTGCAGTGGGAGCTCCCCCCCCCTTTTTTTACAGGATTTTTCAGATCAGTGTAGATCAGCCCATGACTGTTTAAAGTGGTATCATAGTGTTTTAAATGTGTGGTGTGAATGTGGCTACTGAAAAAACTGCCAGTAACTGCTGAAACTCCCCCCCTTGTGTACTGATCATTGGATGAGTTTTCTGCATGCCTAATAATACACATACCTCAGATTGTTACCAGGGATGAATTAGCATATATGATCATTGCTGTTGAATGTGTGAAATTGCACATCACTGTTATATTTATGTTCCCAAATGTGATTATATATATATGCTATGTCTCTGGGGAGCCTTCTAGCTTGAATCCAGCATTGTCTGTAATCTAATTAGCATATTGTCTGCTCCAACTTGCTTCTTCTATTTTATTCCCCCCCCCTCCAAGCCCAAGTAACTCTGTTTCAAGGAATTGATTAGCCCCAATCATCCAAGGTATTTTGTCAGCTGTCCATTGGGCCTTTCCAAGTTATTCCTTTCATGCAGCAAACACACAGTTGTTACTTGTTCATTATGAAAGAACCGGACCTCTTCCCTTAAGTAATAATTTCTGTTGTGGGAACCTCTTTGTTGTCATTCCTTCCAACACTCAAATGACATCATATTGCTGGGAAATGCAATCCCCCCCCCCCACACAACTAGTGCAGCTGTTTCTAGAAGCAAAGTACAAACTGCCCTTGGTTTAATTCAAAAATGGCTTGCTAATTACAAACACCTTGGACACAAAAATGAAATAAAATTATTTTATTCCACAATAAGGTCTAAATTGATTCACAAGTTTCTTTGTACTATATCCTAAATCTGAGTCAGCGTAAATTGCTATTCAGACAGTAATTCTGAGCAAACACCACCAAAGCAGACTTTTTAATGGCACAGGGTAAATGTAGAGAAAGCTTAGAAAGCTTCAGAGTCTCAGGAAGTGTGGGATGTATTATTACTAGAGCAGTCAAGTACAATATTTTCCTGTTGCCTAGAATGGACACACAGGACAATGTGGCTCCAGACAGGGAGGACTTTCCGTCATACCTGCTCTGGAGCTTCCTCCCCCTGTGTGTGACAAGGTAGATGGGCGTGACCCTAGCTCTGGCCCCACAACCATCTCTCTCTTGGACTCTTACTCTTTTACTCTTGGACTTTCACTCTCACTCTCCTGATTCTTAGCCAGTGCATGGCTCAAGCTTCACTTAGGATGGAGCCCACAAGCAGAAAGTCTGAGATGTAGCCCAGACTTCTTTTCACTGTAATTGCAAGCTAAAGCCTGCCTTCAGATTGCTGCTGTGAACTGAATGCAAGCAAAACTTTATTCTTACTTTTATAGAAGACTGTGTTGAGTTGTTATTATTATTTTAAGAGGGAAATAAAAGGGGAAATTTATCAGGAATAATCCAGACTGGACAAGTCAGACTGGATTGCTTAATTAAAGGATTCTAAGGAATCATCAAGTTGCTTCCAATAAGTTGCAAAGGGAACATGCTCCGCTGTTTACTCACTAGCACGGGTGAGGAGAGATAATATCAAAACAATATATCCTCTCCCACCTTCCTTAACATTCCCACAGAAAGGTATAGAGAACTTGTGTTCTCCATCCTTATCTGATCAAGCACTACACCCAACCTAGGCAGACAATGGCTTTTGTGAAAGCTTTCTTGTTCATTCCTTGTTAGCCATCTCCCTAGCCTATATTTTCCTGGCCCTTTCACTATATGATGAGGCAGAAAGTAAAATAAAAGAACTCTCCTTCCAGAATTTGCTAAATGCAAATTAAATCAAAACTCTCTCTCTTTCTCTGCATATATGCAAAGCCTCATGAACGGCTAAAGAAGACAACGAAATACAGTTATATTTGCGTTGCATTCCAATATTACAACTTTTAAGTTAGACAAATTTGTATTCTGAACCATGTAATTACAAGGTTTCATACCTATTCCTCTTGTGATTACATTGTAAAATGTGGTTGGTTGAGTATAGTATCATAAGCTCTTACTGGGTAAGGGTTGTAGAACTGCTGATAAGCTACTATTCTTCTCCCTTGCTACAGGCTCAAGGGTCAGAAAACCTTGCCAGCCCAGATGTTGTTGGGCTCCAACTTCTCTTAGTCCCTGCCAACATAGCCAATGGCAATGACAGCTGTAGTCTAACAACATCTGGAGGACCATGGGTTCCCTACACTTGCCACAACTGCTTTGTTTTATAAACTCTAACTACATAATTTTATAAGGTTTGCAGAACACCATGCACCTGTTTCTCCCTCTTGCCCTACTTTCTTCCTCAGAACAACCCTTTTTCTTAGGTTTGGGTAGCCTTTCTTAACCTTGGGTCCCCAGATGTTCTTTAACTACAATTCCAATCATCCCTGACTAGTGGGTCATGCTGGCTAGGAATGATGGGAGTTGTAGTCCAACAAGCTCTAGGGACCCAAGGTTGAGAAAGGCTGGGCTAGGCTGTGAGACAGTGACTTGCCCAAAGTCACCCAATGAGCGAAGTGGCTTGAGCCAGGATCTGGCAGATCAAAGATAATATCATTGTTGAAGAGAAGGAAAGATGGATGCCCTTAGCATGAAGGGACTTTTCATAAACTACCTAGAGGGAGGGGATCACATAGATTCAACCATTTTCCCCGGTTTGTTCCTGACCCTTCTGTGGAACCAGCAACTTGGAATGTAATTATAGTCAGCAGAAAGGAAGACGTACTATCAACTTCTGTGGTCAAGGATAAGCAATTTGAAGATCATCTCTGCCTGTTTCCACTTTTGACACCAATGACATTAAATATGGCAGTGTTAGAGACTCCATCTGTTGCATCAAAACAGCAAGTGTCAAAGCTATAGGCTGCTGAGATGCTAACTGAGTTTACTTGCAAGTGTTTTTAATGGTTTAATGATTTCTGTTCACAATTATACACATCTATTGAAACAGTTAATCAATGGTTGCTTATAAGATGCTTGGCTGGTAGAGGGAATTAACAGTAATATATGTTTGCATTTTGTAGGAAAGAGCTCACGTGGGCCCCATGGAACCATCAACATCCCTGAGAGGGATGCTTGCTTGGGCAGCTTTAAAGCCATGATGTAATGTTGCTTCTCTGTTCCAGAGCTACAGCTAAGCACAGATTTTGCAAGCTGAAGCCTCCATCTGCATTTAGAAAAGGCTTTTGACAGATATTTTCTGCAATAAAGCTGAAGAACCCTCAGGTACCGAGTGAAATTACCATCCTAGCTTCCAAGTTCCAGCCAGCAGCTATAACCCAAAGGCCTTAATCTTCCAACCAAATATGAGACTTGAGATATACATAATAGGAACACCGCCAACACTTGCTCACTAACTCTTTGACCACAGGGAGAGGTGGGTGAGCAAGGAAGCAGCAATGGCGATGTGGAACAGCAGCAGCAGAAGGCCACAGTTCCATCTGGGCAACCTCATGAGGCCTGCATGTGGGGCCAAATGTAAAAGTAGGTATCTACACAAACTCTCATATCTTCCATCTAGGCAAGCCAGAGGCATTACCAGAGTTCAACGACACATTTCAGACAGGCATAAACACTCAGAGGGTATGAAGCAGGGTTGGTGAGAGCTGTGGCCTGGGAAGAGTCCTAAGAATCATGTAGAGAGGCCCAGAGGGTGACATTTGGCCCCAGACCTAAGGCTTTCCACTGTTGATCTAAGTGCAGTGGCTCATAACAACGTAAGAAAAGCCCTGCTGGATCAGGATCTACAAAGTAAGCAGGAAGTGTTGGGACAGGAAGTCTATGGGAGGGCACTCTCTCTTACAGGACCAGCCCACCCATGAGGCAAGGTGAGGCGATTGCCTTAGGCAGCAGAATCCACAGGGGTAGCAGATCCCAATGTTGGGCTTTCTTCCCTGCTTGTTCCTGATCTTCCTTCATGGTGGGGAGGAGTGGCACCATTTTGCGGTGTGTCTCTGGTGCCAAAATGTCTTGGGGTGGCCCTGCTCCCTTACTGCAGTTTACTCAGAACAGACTTGCATGAGCACACCCAGAATTGAGTAAAGAACTTGCCTCTACTGTTTGTATGTGACCTAAGTTAACAAAACAGATGGAAGTGGGTTGAGGGCATGGGGAGGAGAGTGGGCAGAACAAGTGAAAATAACTGAGGCAAAGACATTGCACTAACCTTCAGTCATTCGCCGGTACTTATCCTTGAACATGAACCCAAAGACCAGACAGCATCCTCTCTTTGGGAGACCAAGTTCTGCAAAAGACAGCAAAGTAGATGGCGATCAGCAAACTGTTGACTAAAAACGGGAGGCACTTGCAAAAAACAAAAGAAAAAGAAAAAAGTGGATCAGAGTAGAGAGCATTTTAAGAGACCCTGGTTGGAAGGAAGCTATTCAAATAAAGTTTTTATTTCTTACACTTAGGTTATAGAGTAGCCTTACTAGATGCCAAGGTTTCCCTCTACCAACAGGGGAAGGAGATGTGCCTTTCTGCTGTGGAGGCCCCTGCACAGCTGCACCTGCCGAAAGAATGGCAAGGCACTCCCTAAAGTGTCAGCAGCTGTGGTCATAAGGCCCTGAAGCAAGAAGTTAACAGCAGTGGTGCAGGAGCAGCACCAGTAACAAATCTACTGGATCCAAAGGCATTCCATTATTATTGTTTCACCAAGAATTTTCCTATAAGATCAGACCCTATTCTTTCTGACGTCTTGCTTTTACCTGTTCCTGTTTTTATGTGCTTATTTATTTATTTATTCTGGCTTACTCATTTTATTATACTGCTTTATTGTTTGTTTTCTATATCTCTTGCAGTTTTTTTTTTATTAAAACAAACAAACCATTAAGTGGTTTAGAAGTGCTTCCCAATAAAACAAGCAAACAGACAATGTTTTCTGTTTCATTAGCTGCCACCTATATTGAAAACATGGGATATATATTCAATATCCATATCTGTCTAGTCTATCTATAAACACATGCATGCAGGTAGCATGTAAATATATAAACAAAAAATCCATGGGCGCTTTTCAATCAGATGTGACCAAAATCACTATAATTCAGGCACCAATTCATTTCAGTGCTATCATGCTATGCCCACCGTATTGCTGCTTCCCTATCCCTGGTATATTCAAAGATATATCTGGGCTGTGATGCAAACACCAATCACAGGAACTGGGTGACTGTACTAAATCCCAGCACCAACTCTTCCATTCCTCCCACCTGAATTGCGTATGGATTTTTAACGAACAAATCCAGGTCCCCCCCCCCCCGTGCCCAGCTAACTTCCACTCCCCAGTGGAAACTCCTTCCCTGAGTGTTTGCTTCAGACGCTCTGTTTATGTTCAGGAGGAGGCTCAATAAATCTCTGCTCTTCAACACATGCAAGTAATGAGAGCTCTCTAATCCCGTACACTTAGCAGACCGTGTGATAAAATAGAACATGGGACCTTGAAGGAGAGATAAATCTGTCTTCAGGCTCCATGCCCTTTCAAAGCAAAACAGCTGGCCTGTAAAGTGGCTGAACGCCAAGGCCTGAGGAAGTACATGTCTTTGATCTCTTGCTTTCTTGCAGGAGCTGCCTGGCTATCAGCAAAAAGGCAGAGAAATGGATCTAAGCATGGGTTTTTCCAAAAAGAGGGAGACGGCCGTCTCTGTGTGTTTTCCACCTTCACTATGCATCTGTATGTGTATATATATCTTGCGGTGCGTAAAAACACCTTGCAGATTCTTCAAACAAAACCACCTCATGGCACAGCAGAAAGAATTAAGGCAGCGCGCTCTGCCTTGCCTGTAGCCCAGACTGGGTCTCTCTCATTTTGTGCGGCCTTGCTGATCAAAGTTCTTTTGATGTTTGTTTAGTGTGCCTGTGGTCCTTTTTTATATCTACTACTTCATTTGCAAACAGAGAATTACTGGGTCTCAGGGTAAGTAGGAATCGATGCCAGTAACAGGGCCCAAAGCAACCTTTCCACTACAAATTTCAGATGGAGAGAGAACGAGCTGTAGTTAAGGACATGAGAAAGACATGTGCTCATGGAAGAAACTTTTCTTTCTAGCCCATGTGAGATGAATGGGAACTTATGGCCTTACAGGTGTTGTTGGATTCATACTCCTATCAGTCCCAGTCTGAATAGCCAATAGTCAGGGATGATGAGAGTTGGAGTCCAATGACTTCTAGGGGGCCATACGTTTGCCATTGCTGCAGAATGGAGGAGCAGAGGGGGGAAGTTGCAGCAACTGAAATATGATGAATGTCATTTTCCAAAATCTAACACAGGTAACTCTGGTATCTCAAATGGTTCCCAAAGGCATAAGACTGGTGACCAGCCTCAGCTAAAATGAAAAAGAAAATCTGGTTGAAGGATCTTCTATCATGTGGTTGACCTCCCCCAATACTTGCTGTCATATCACCATTCCAAATCAGTGAGAAAACTGCTGATCAAGCCAATTATAAACAGTGTTTGAAACAGGTCTGTGTTTCACAAAACACTATTTTTTTAAATGGTGAGGATGCTGCCACAGCCAAGCCAACATGAAGGCAGTATTATTTGTCAATGCTGCCTCCAAAATTTGCAACATAAAAAGTGATTCACTGTGAAAGGTGGTCACTTTTAGTGATACAATTTTCTTGGAGAGATGAGCACAGGTCATAGTGGGCCATATGGGAGCCACTGAGGCTAAAACAGGAATGTGGGATGTGTGGCCCTCCAGTTGTGACTGACTAGCATTGGCACTGCTGGCTGGGGTTGATGGGAGATGGAGCTGACCAGCATCTGGGAGACTACAGGTTCCCAATCCCTGGTTTATGGCATCTAACAATCCTAGTTCCCGTATCCTGAATAGCCTCACCATTTAGATAGCAGGCTCCTATTGTAAATTTGTTTCATGAAAAGTTCATGAAACATCTTTACATAGGCCAAAAGCCATTTTCAGTCCTGTTGTGTTCAGCATAAGGAAACCACCATAAAATGGACCTTTGGGACTGCCATTTGTACACGGCTGCCCCCAGGTTCAGAATTAATCATTTTTTCTCCCTTTTAAACAAGTCCAAGCAGGCAGAGACCCATCAATAAGGCTGCAGTAGCTTCCTCATTTCAGGATCACTTGTCTTATCTGTATAAAACTGGAGAAGTAAACAAGCTGTTATTCATGCCTTTGCTGATATGAAACCAAAGGTATCATTGATCCTTATCAAGCCTCTAATGAACTGCCAAGGTATCAAAATGTAATTAAAAGCACCAAATTAACTAAACTTATCAGCCACAATAAACAGTGGCTTCAACAACAGAGCCAAACAAATCAGCTTCCCTTCCCGCTTTCCACCTTTCCTGCTAATTGTGAAATGTAATTACATAATTACCCATCTCTTTTGCATGGATGGGGTCCTGTTTATTGCTCTTGATTGATGCGGCTAATGGATGAATCTAGAACGAGGGCCCATCAATAAAGGCGTTTGTAAAGTGAAAACCTCTGCAAGGACAGCCCAAAGGTCTAAGCCATAGAAACAGATTCTACTTATTGGAGGGCCAACCCTACTGTTAAGCAGAATGGGGCAGCTGCTTCAGGTGGCAGGGAGAAAACAAAGCAGTATTCCATGCAGCCTACCATACACCCCTAAGCTAGTCTGTTATGCTCAGATGCAGTGGGATATATTTTATTTATTGACATCAGATCATACATAATATATTTTATTTATTGACATCAGATCATACAGTGTACAGCGGTGGCAGCGGGAGGCCCTATTAGCTAAAGTGGTACCTCGGGTTAAGAACTATTTCAGGTTAAGAACAGACCTCCAGAATGAATTAAGTTATTAACCCGAGGTACCACTGTATGCAGAAAAAATTGTAAATAGGCTCTCAGGTTACAAGGCATCACCTCATGAGCAACTGAGCTAGAGCCTAAAAGGCATGGCCAACCCAACTGCACTGGAGGTCTGGAGATCCTCATTAGAGTCTAGGGGCTGCTACCCCATTTGCCATTGATGAAGTAAGATGCAACAGACAGTCTAGTAATCCTCTGCACATGGAATGTGGGAAGTCGGCATCTTGCCCTTTGCCTCAGGCAGCAAAATAATTTGGCCCAGCTCTGATGGTGATTTTTGGTGCCATGAAAGGGCAGCAAATAGCTGGTCATTTAACTGTTGCATTTTTGCTGCCTGTGAAAACAAGAAGGGCTTGTAGCATTTTCTGCCTCAAATACAGTAATAACTTGACCAGCCCTAGGCACCTCTGTTAATTTACAAAGCTCTAAACAACTTGGACCCAAAGCAGCGATGCAGCATGGGTTGCTGGCACCCAGGGTGGGGCAGAGCTGAATGCAGACTGGGAGGACCTGTATCCAGTAATATCAGGTTAGAGGGACAGACAGGAACATTGGGCATTGTGGTCAGAGTAAGCAGATTCAGGCGAGATTCATGGGAGAAAGCATCACATGTGAGGGGGAGAACATGTAGTACAGGCATAAGCAAACTCGGCCCTCCAGAAGTTTTGGGACTACAACTCCCATCATCCCTAGCTAACAGGACCAGTGGTCAGGGATGATGGGAGTTGTAGTCCCAAAACATCTGGAGGGCCGAGTTTGTCTATGCCTGATGTAGTGTTTGGGCCTCTTTGCCAGATTCCCTACACAGGTTGGCTCAACAATTTTGGGGTCTTCCTATAAAAAGCTCAATGACTTTTGGGGTGTTTTTAATTTAGAAATGTGGCAAAGAGCTGAGGTATTGGCTTCCCATCCTTTAGATCTGCTACTGCATTGCACCTGATCCCTCTGGAGGCTCCAGCCATAAAGGCAAAAGTCCACATTGTAACATTCAAGTTTCAATGGATCAAAGCATAATTCTGGATTTGAGGTCTTATTTCAAGTTTGCTCTCAAGGGGGCCTTCTTTTACACTTGTAAAAAATACGTTGCTACCCTCATGATGAGACGGAACAATGCAAGAACGCACAGCATTATGATAATTCATGCTGCAAATACATTAAGAGTTTGCTAAAGCTTTTTATAGCTAAAGGCATATTTAAATGCTTAACTGCTCCTTCAAGGTGTCTTGGTGCTGCTGTGCTGAAGGCCTGAATCTCTGAGCTGGGTTCCACCCCCAAGCCCTTTCATATGCAAGGGGAAATCTACAGCTCGGAGAGCAAAGCACACAATACTTAACAATGCTTTAGCTATAGGGGACCATGGAGAATCAGATGGGTCTTTTTTTTTAATAGCCAGACATGTGCATGAGTTTCAAACTTGGAATCATCCCCCAGGTGTGCCAGGCACACTCTAATGTTGCCTGGAGCAGCATCCCAGCTCCCTCAGTTGCCACAAGTCTCCCAAGACAGAGTCACAGTTACTCACAGTGGTTAAGTAAAGGGACCTCTGACCATTAGGTCCAGTCGTGGCCGACTCTGGGGTTGCGGCGCTCATCTCGCTTTATTGGCCGAGGGAGCCGGCGTACAGCTTCCAGGTCATGTGGCCAGCATGACTAAGTCGCTTCTGGTGAACCAGAGCAGCGCACGGAAACGCCGTTTACCTTCCTGCCAGAGTGGTACCGATTTAACTACTTGCACTTTGACCTGCTTTCGAATTGCTAGGTTGGCAGGAGCAGGGACCAAGAAACGGGAGCTCACCCTGTCGTGGGGATTCGAACCGCCGACCTTCTGATTGGCAAGTCCTAGGCTCTGTGGTTTAACCCACAGCACCACCCATGTCCCCCCACAGTGGTTACTCTTCACCTTTAACCAAAAAAAGCTTGCAGCTGTAAGGGCTCAACCCTCCCCACCACAGCACACACAACTTAGGAGGAGTGGTGGCGCTGGGCATTTAGAAATCTCCCAGAGATTGGCAGCCAAACAACTGAAGCCGTATTTTTCGCTCCATAAGACGCACCTGACCATAAGATGCACCTTCTCCTGCTGGAGCCTTGGCAACAGGACAGCACCTGCAGCTCAGTCAGCCGGCCTCCAAAGGTGGCGGTAGTGGCAGCGGTGAAACTGAACTCATTGGCTTTCCTGGCAGCTGCACCAACAGCCACCGCCACTCTTTTCAATGAGCCTCATTCTCCAGCCGCAACATCTATCTCCCTGGGCCATGTTTGCTCAGACATTACTCGGCTCTGGCAGTAGCACCTCTCTCTCTCTCTGTCTCTCTGGCCTGGCATTAAGCCACAGGAAACTCCTGCTGCAACTATATCTGCTCCCTGGGAGAGAGGACACCGGGGGAGAGGGGTGGAGAGAGGGAGAGAGAGCTTGTTCAGATCAGGCGTTGTTGTTGTTAATTTGTATACTG
This sequence comes from Podarcis cretensis, assembly GCF_951804945.1. Taxonomy (NCBI): domain Eukaryota; kingdom Metazoa; phylum Chordata; class Lepidosauria; order Squamata; family Lacertidae; genus Podarcis; species Podarcis cretensis. The sequence continues at coordinate 31,373,364 of NC_137185.1, read as the reverse complement.
CCCTCCCTCTGAAGATCAGAACATAAAAATGCAAAACAAAAACAGAGCAAAAGTGAAGGTCACCCCCTCACCTTGCAAACAAAACCCAAAAGTGTTGCCTGCCAGCCTTGCTTGCTCATCCAAGGGATAAAGAGACCCGTTTCCTCTACTTCTGGCAATGTCTCCCTCAGAGCCTTTAGACACACATGGGCATCTGGCAGCTAAGCCTAGGGGTAAGAGGCAAATATATTGCTTGGCGGGAGCTCCCCGTCCCAATCTGACAGAGCACACAAGGGAGAAAGATCCCCCTCATCGCTGGCTCCTGGCTGCTCTCATGCAAGTCACAGAGCCCCTCAGATGGAGGGAACTTTAAAGAGTGTTCTAAAGCTCTCTTCCCCTGCCTCACCTCTCTCCACCCGGGGGATGCTCGTGTGGGCACTGCCATTAGGATGCTTGCATGGGCGGCGTGCCACGCCCCCGCCGCTCCGGGAACCAAAATCCCCAGCTCTGCCGCTGCCAGAGACCACACATTCGCTCCATAAGACGTACAGACATTTCACCTTACTTTTTAGGAAGAAAAAAGTGTGTCTTATGGTGTGAAAAATACGGTATACAATGGGGCGGGGAGTTGAAAGTTTAGTTTTAGTTTCCTTAGTTTGTTTGATGAATAAATATAATGTATGGGTTTGCATGCAATATGACTATGAGTAAAATCAGTGGGTGCGCACCCTAATGAAATATGCATGATTATGGTACCGCTTGTGGGCTTCCCAGAGGCACTAGGATGGGCACTACATGGGAACAGAATACAGGACTAGATAGGCCACCAGGGCTGCTCTTAGGCAGTTGCAGAGCTTCATGCTCCGGCACTGGGGGGTGGAGAGCAGGTGGGGACGGGTGCGTGTCCTGGGGGTGTGGCACACCGCCTGTGGGGGCGTGGCGCCCAGCGCTGGGGGGCCAGCAGTGATGGCACCCCACCGGGATCGCACTGCTGGGGGTGGTGCACTCCCCCCCACTCCTCTTCCTCCGCCAGTGCTCTTAGGATCTGGTGTTCTTACTTTCCAGCAATTATCCTCCCCTCCCTTCAATCCCAAAGCTAATAGAAGGAGAAGGAGAAGGAGGATGAGGATGAAGAGGAGGAGAAAGAGAAGGAGAAGGAGAAGGAGGAGAAGGAGAAGGAGAAGGAGAAGGAGAAGCCTACACATGTTGTCAGAGGGATGAACAGCTCTGCAGGCAGTAGAGAAGGGCAAACTTATCCATTTCATGTCCCCTTAGCATCTTTCTGGGGTGGTACACACTCCACTCAGCAACATAAGGCACTGCCTTATATAAAGTCACACTGTCAGTTCATTTAGTCCAGTAATGGCTACTCTGACTGGCAGGGAATCTTTGGAGTGAAGGGCAGAGGCCCTATCTCAGTAACTGGCACCTGTTCTTTCTAACTTAAGATGCTGGGGATCTTAAGTGCTCTACTACTGAATTATGGGGCGGAAGATGACAAAGCTGGAAAAAGAGCTCAGGTTCTAATGAGTCACTCTTCTTCCCTTCCTTCGTCAACCCCTCCCTCCTTTCCTTAGCAATTTTACAGCTCACTTTGAAGGCAATTATGTTATACAAAAGTCATGGAGAGCTTGAGGTTTCAGATGAAGCAGCACACAAAAATGCTATTGCAAAGGGGTAGTAAAGGTTTATTAACGTCATCATAATTTGTGCTTTTGTGCAGCTGAATCCCATCAGGAATGGTAATAAATGTTTAATAGCCCAATAATACCTGTTTAATAATTTTCTGAGCTCATTCCTGCCTAATTGCAAGTTTATTAAAGAACAATAAACTTTATAATCGCTGTAAAGACATAATTGCAATTCCAACAATTATTTAATATTGAGTTAACTATATTACAACTAAGTTATTTTTCCCATACATATTAAATATCAATTAGTTGTTTTAAACTATTGATTTGTATTTAATTAACTGTGCTATTATATACTAATTAAATTCTTATACAAAAAGTTAAAACAGCTGGTCCCTCAAATTAAATTTAAAAAAGCAAAAACACAAAACACTCATTGTATTGAAATAAATCACACATTTACATCAATTCATGGTTTCCTTCCAGTGATGAATATTCAGAAACTGTGCTAATAAATGCAGGGTTCCACATGCTCTGCCATAATTAAGTTACTTAAAACCAAAGAGATCTTTATTTTCTAGGACAGCTTTTGCCAACCAGATATGCAGGACTACAATTCCCACCAGCCCCAATCAGCACAACCAACAGTAAGGGATGATGGGAATAATAGTCCAACAGTGTCAAAGAGTGAGCCAGCAGTAATTTGCACCATTCAAAGTTGGAGTTAACTCTTTATTAGCAAAAACACAACCTTCACTTGGCTGAGTGTCAGGTCTAATGACACTGAGGCCCTTCTTCGCATCCCTCCTCCTTGAGAAGTCTGGAGGGTGGCAACATGAGAATGGGGCCTCCTCTGCAGTGGCTCCCCATCTGTGGAATGCTCTCCCCAGGGAAGTTCACTTGGCATCTTCATTATACACCTTTAGGCAAAAATGTTCCTTTTTAACAGTCCTCCTGTTTCAGCCCCTCTTTGAACAGGCCATTCCTGATGGGAATGTGACCCTGGATCCCCAACCCAGGTTTATGGAACAGGATGAGATCTCAGTGCTGGACTGTGTGTCGTGGAAAGATGGTGCCTGGATGTCACAAGGCTGATAAGGAAATGCTGGGTCTCCGCAAGTCAGGAAAAGGCTGGAGGCTTGGAGTGCAATTGACTTTTATTCACAGAAGGTCACACAGCTAGGTCTCCCAGGCTCGGCTTCTTCAGCTTGAGATATTGCTGGAAACTGACCTCTGGCCCCGCCTTTCCCCTCTAGCTTCTCACTCCAGAGCCCTTCCCAACAGACTGCGATGGGTGTGTGTGTGAGCTCCTCCTCTGGGCCTGTCTGGCCCTTTATTCAGCAACATGCAGGCCTTTCCTGGAGCAAGGTATGAAAGGAAGAGAGCCAGCAGGACCAAAACTGTCTTACTGCGGGATGGCAGGCGTAACCTACCATTCCTCCCTGTCTGCATCTGCACTCACACTGAGACGCTCAGCTTCCAGTCCCATCCTGGAAGGGCCTTCTTCTTCTCCCCCCCCCTCCACCCACTCTCCAACCTGCTGCTTCCAGGACCTCCCAGCTCGTCCCTTCCCCAGCCTCCTCCCCAGAGTCCCACCGCCAGGACCCTGGGTCAAAGTTCTCATCTTCTCTGTCCTCCCTGTGGGGCACCTGGGTACCACCACTCCTCCCCATCCAGTCAGTTCCTGACACTGGTTTCCAAAGACCCTTCCCAGGTTCAAGTTTTGAATTCGTAAGTGCTCATCCAGCCTCTTTCACTCCCCTCCTGCCCAGCTGTGTGATTTGTCTGACTCCCACCCTGTTACTATATGGCTGTTAAACAGCTGCTGTTGTTTTGTACCTTGGGTGAACCTAATCTTTTGCCTATTATCATTTTGTGTTTTACTTTGCTAAGCAGGCAAAGCTGTATGAGGCCCTTTGAGATAACAGGGTGTCATATAAAGATGAGTTATTATTATTAAAATCTTTGCCAGGTTAATTCTTTAAAAATATGCTTGAAAAACAAAAAACAAATATATATATATATATAATATAATACAATAAAAAGACCAGCCTGATAAACAAATGAGCATATTACTGCTTGAAATATGAATGAGGTAGGGAAGAAATGCGCTTAAACACTTTAGCTCTGCAGCATTTTACTCCATACTGCACTGCTGAAAGGTTGCATTTATAAACCTATTCATTTTGTTATGTACTCGCAAACCTTGTCATCCATTTATTGCACAAATAAAATCTTAAAAGCGGAGGATTAGTTGAGTGTGTCCCTATGGGACCACAATGGGGCTTTAACGGATCCATCATTGGTGCTAAACAGATGGAACAGAGATGGTTGCCAGCTCATCTTGTTCCACATCCTAAAAAAGTAGGGAATGTGCCATATGTGCAGGAGAAAAGAAGGAAGGAAGGAAGGTAGGAAGGAAGGTAGGTAGGTGTTGGGCTGCTTCTTGGGCTGGATGAATGGAAACAAAACACACTTTGACCAAATTAGTTATCAAACTGTTGATTTCATAATGCCCTACTTGAAAAGCAGGTACATTGTAAGAGAAAAATGTTATCTAATTTTGTTGTGAAATCTCTCTGTGAAAAAAGTAAAAGTAAATTAATCTCAATACATTCTCTCTCCATGTTTAAGTTTTTACTTGCACTGAAAAGGGAAAGGGAAAGGTTTCATTTTAGAACAAACCATAGTTCCTTGCTTAGAACAAAATACGGTTTGCTCTAACGAAAGTAAGTTAACAAGCCAGAAGGGTCACAAGTTGTCCCACTTTATAGAAGGCAGTCCTGTAAATCCTGGGCTGCCCAGATGACAAGACCCCACTCTCAGCCTCGCTGATGTGGTCCAAAGGAAAGCAGAGCAATACATTTGGCACCAGCTTGGCTGCAGGGGGTGCCAGAAGAAGGCATGCAGGGTACCACCCAACCATCTTACAGACACTCTTCTGGATTTGTGTAGGGTTTACTCCCTAGCCATTTCTTCTCCTGAAGATATCCCTCAAGATAGCAGAGATTTAGCACAAGCAATTCCCTTCCCTTCTTCTGAATACCAGTTTCTGGAAACTTCAGGAGGGATGAGTGTTTGGATCCTGTTTGTGGGTTTCCCACAGGCATCTGGTTGGCCACTGTGAGAACATGATGCTGAACTAGACAGAACATGGGCTGATCCCTCCCTTGTTCTAATAGGAGTCCTCCTGTTTCAGCCCTTATTTGAACAGGCCATTCCTTCCCCCACCCCAGTTTTCCAACTGATACTTGGGGTGGTGGTGGTAGGGAGGAAGCAGCCTCCTAAGGTTTTCCTCAAAGTATGCTGATACCCTTCTCTCCTTTCTTGGTGGGCCTGGTAGGCTCCATTTCTGTCACCTATTGGGGGGCAGTGATGCTGGCACCCACCCCACTAAGTCTCCACACTTGCAAGTCAGTTACCAGGCATCCTAGTGTCTGGCTCAAAAGGCATGCTTTAAAATCTGGACCAGGCTCTTCAGAAGAAAAGATTCACTGAAGCATCTCCATGAATGAAAGCTAGAAGGTTTGAAGCAGATCTCGATATAAGGATGGCTTCAAAAACCATGTAATATCCTCTCTCTCAATGAGTGCTGTTTGTCCCAGCCTGCTGAGTTTGCTTTCACCGTAAGAGGACACCTTCACTCTCATCCGAGGGAGGTAAGGCGACCAGAGGCCTCCTTCCTCCTTTCTGCAGCAGCGAGTCACATCTGCTTCGTTCACACTTCATTGGCAACACTTTCCCAGCCAATATGGACTGTGTCTTCCCTGCAAACCTCTTCAACTCTACCAAGGCAGAAATAACAAGGACAGAGCAGCCTCAGCAGAGGGGACACATGCTAGCTCCTTGCTCTGTCCATCTGCTACAAGTCTCTCTCTCTCTCTTAGCTTGCATCCACACACCCCCACATCTGCAGTCCCTGATGCCTCTGAGCTGTCTCTCTTTTGCCTCCTGATCTGCTTTGCAGCTCAGTCCTGAACTCCAGTAGCTTGGGGAGCCAACTTGACAGAGGCTCTAACAACACAGACGTCTCCCAAGCTATTTCTTCCCTTTGATTCTGCCCAGGATCTGGCATGGAAGTCTCCAGGACTCAGCTAAATAATGTCAGCTGTGGTTAGAAAACTGGTGTTATCCTCCTGGGAGAGCACATGGGAAAGTAAGAAATAATGGCAACATCTGCATTATACATCTAAAGCACCATTCTGCTGAAGCATACCACTTTAAGCAGCATTGGCTTCCCAAACAATCCTGGGAGCACTAGTTTGTTAGGGATGCTGAGTGGTGTTATGAGATACCCATTCCTCTTGCAGAGCTACAATTCCCAGAGTGGTTTAACAACCAATCCCTCCTCAGCCCAGGAAACTCTGGGAAGGGCGGTTCTGTGAGAGAAATAGGAGCCTCCTAACAACACCCAGCATCATTTCCAGACTACAGGTCCCAGGATTCATTGGTACTGTGAAAGTGGCATGATACTGCCATACATGAAGGGAAAGAAGTGGCCTATGTCAGAGGCTATGGAGCCATAATAGCCAGCAGAGCAATTGCCGAAGGAGCTGCAAGAAATTAGACCAAGGATGCCCTCTGGCTGCAGTTTACCTACTCCTTGTTTAGACACTTAACGGCCAAGAACTGTGCTTTGAATGAGAATTGGAAACAAAGGGGCAACCAGCAAAGATGAAAGATATCTGGAGCAAATATGCTGCAGGTAAATATGTTTGGACTTGAGAGAGAATGACAGCTATACTGTGGCCAGTCATGATCCACCAGTCTGCAGGGCCTTGACCATTGCTCTGGTTTCTCCTCACCACACCTGTGGTCACTCTGAACAAAAGCTCTCATTTAAGCAGCAAAAAAGAGAAAAAGAAAAAGAAAAAATGTATTCACATATACTGTGTTTCATCATTTGGAGATGATCTGGCATTCTGAGGCAGGGAACCCCATGGACCTTCTATTAATGGGAAATCATGCTCCAGCCTCACAAATGCCATTACCGCTCTGTATCTTATAATTAAATTGTATTTGGCGGTTACCTCACAGCATGCCTGCAATTCTTACTCATCTAAGGGTTTTGTAATTCCACCTCCCCCGCCTCGGATTCCATTATTTTTGCCCTAAGATTTCCCTCTCCCCCCCTCCACACTTCTAAAAAAAAAATAAAAATCTTGGCAATTTCACAAAACACTTCAAGTTTCAAAAAGAGAGAGAGAGAGAGAGAGATGAAAAGAATGAAAGAGGACTGTGCTGTATTAAAAAGCAAACGGTCAGATTCTTCTCTTGCCATCTCCCGCTTTCCATGCTTCAAGTGGTTAAGAAAGGGGAAATGGAAATGCTTGTGAAAAGAATTCTGATTGTGGCTTTTTTGTAATTAAAATGAAAGCACAACTTGGAACTGGGCAGCCCACAGACAGTGCATACTCCAGGCTTTGGGGCAGGAGCAGAGGCTCTCCCTGCCCTACCTGGGAATGCTGGGGATTGAACCTTCGGCATTCAAAGCAGACGCCCTACCGCTGAGCTATGACCTTTCCCAAAATAAGTAATGCACCTGACTCTCTAGAGAGGGCTCTCCCATACGACCACTGCCTCCAAAAGGAAGCCACCATAAGAGGGCTCTCCCATAGACTATCAAGTCCAAAATTTAAAATTACCATCTAAAGAGAGGTCCCCCCCAAAAAAAACATCAAGTCAGAAGTCTGAGATTACTGAACTGCACAACTGTTCAAGACACCTGGGTCTTTGGAGTCATCCGCTCTTGGTGACAACTGCAACCTGGCATGGGAGCTACAAATTATAACTTGGTTACCTGCTGCTGTTTTCACTCATGTGAAAGTAACATTTCACTCTGGCCTGCTAGACCAGACAGCAAAGCCCTATCCTGGTTCTGAATGAACAAGGCCCCTTTACGGGGAAAAGCTGAGAGAAGGGAGGTGTTCTTTGTTTGCTTTTTAATGGCAACCACTCACTGCAGAACTAGTGCTTTGATTGGAGGTATTGAAGCTTTCGAATCTGCAGGCAGGAGGGCCATTCCAGTTGCTGGGTGGCAATGGAAGAGGATGTCAAATGCACAGTGAAGGCTTAAATGCTACACCACTGGGTGTTGATTGCAGAAATGAACTGCACAAGGTCCCCAAATCGAAGGCAGCAGGAGATCCTCCCACAAAAAGGAGTGGCCTGTCATTTAAATTATTTGGCGATAGTACTTGAGACTGCAACACACAGAGAGAAGTTCAGACAGGAAAACAATTAGAGAAATGGGTGATAAATAGCACCAGTCTGGCCATAAGGATAAATGATATTATTTTATTTGCAATCCTTGTCATGGGTTCAAGGGTTGACAATGATGGGCATCTGCCAAGGTTCACTCCTGGGATGAGGGTCCCCTGCTTCTTCCTCACTGCTCCAACTGTGTCACTGCCTCTCCAGTTGCCCTCTGAGAGCATGCAAGTAATGAAGAAAGTGAGAGGATTAGAATATGCAAATTGCATTAAGACACATCAAGTGGTCTTCACTTTGCATAGCCTGTCTGGGATTGTGAGCAACATCTGGCAAGTCACTGGAGAGGCCGCCCTGTGATTTTCTGGTCTATGAAGTGAGTTTGGGCTCAAGGGAATTGTGGCTTTTCTCTAGAGTTTGCTGATGGGCTATCATTTTTGAGCCAGGCCCAGTGTCTCACAAGAGTATTCTGGAAGACTGTTTGCATTTGTGTTCTCACGGCTGAAAGCACCGAAGCAAGCACAAACAAAAATTATTGAATCAAACCCCATAAGGCTTCAAGCTTGAGAGATTTCCAAGAAATATTTTTGAAGGGGAAAAAAAATACAACTTGCCAAGTTTTTATCTGCAACCTCCCTTAAATTCCCCCAATTATTTTGGCTTCTAAAACTAATCTAAGCAGAAATTAATGATACAGGGTTGTTTGTCCAATGCTAGTCTTAGTCAGAGCAGCATTTAAGTTATGCATGGGTCCATTTAAGTTAATGGACACAACTAAGATTCATCCATTTTGATGGGTTTGTTCCGAGTAGAACTTAGTTGGATACAACCAAGAGAAAACAAAAATGCAACCTTCAGATTCTACGCAGAGAAGGGTGAACTCCTTCAGTCCCTTAAACCTTGCTCCAGTCTTTAAAAACAGTGATGATGGGAGGTTTCTCCTGGCTTTAATACAAACCATTTTCATGTATGATTTGTTATGTCCACTGCCATTTATGGAAGGGGCAGTGTTTCCACTCTGAGCTAATAGAACCCATTCCTGCCTTTTGGTGATGTCTCTGTGGGGTTATTCCAATGGCACTGCCAGGCCTGAGGGGTCACTAGAAACTATGACTCTCACCCCTCCCAACCATCACACTCCGCCCTGCAGACACTGCCCTATTCACTCCTGTCTAGGAAAGGGAATGAATCTCCTACATTAAATTGTGATATGCTTGTGAAGATTGAGGAGAATGGAAAGGAAGTACATATATGAAATCTCACATCCCTAGCCTTAGAACTATGATGTGGGGAGAAGAGAACGGGCCCCCTTTGCTTTATTTTCCCTACAAAAAGGGGGGGGGGAGATAGAAAGAGAGACTTGTTCTTCCACACTCTCTCGCTAGGTGGTGCAGTAAAGGTAAAGGACCCCTGACCATTAGGTCCAGTTGTGTCCGACTCTGGGGTTGCGGCGCTCATCTCACTTTATTGGCCGAGGGAGCTGATGTACAGCTTCTGGGTCATGTGGCCAGCATGACTAAGCCGCTTCTGGCGAACCAGAGCAGTGCACGGAAATGCCGTTTACCTTCCCGCCAGAGTGGTACCTATTTATCTACTTGCACTTTGACGTGCTTTCGAACTGCTAGGTTGGCAGGAGCAGGGACTGAGCAACAGGAGCTCACCCCGTTGCGGGAATTCAAACCGCCGACCTTCTGATCGGCAAGTCCTAGGCTCTGTGGTTTAACCCACAGCACCACCCACATCCCTAGGTGGCACAGTAGAGACCCTTAATGCCCCCCCCCCATTTTTTTATATATTCAAAACATCTTAATTGTGGGCTCCTCCAAATGATACAGTGGTGCTGCTGAGACTGACAAGTTGTGTTGCGCAAGCTACAATGGCAATGGGGGGGGGGGTGCTCAAAAGTGTCACGATGTTGGAAAGCGAATAGACGTTTGGTTTGACAAGGGTCTTTAAAAAACTGCTCTTCCTCGCCACATTGTGTGTCTTGCTTGAGTTAAACCACAACTTGGAGCTGATGCTGTTCTGCCCCTTTACCTGTGGCTGGTCTGATATCAAAACTATATAACTTATGGAGGGCACTTTGCTCACCATTGCCAGGAGCCTCCCCCCACCTGCACTGGCCATAATGTGAGTGATATGTGAAAATAGCTCCCTTGCCTCTCTTGATGTCAGTACAAGGCTCCCAAGCACACGCACTCTCAATCCCATTAAAACTAATGGACTGAGATTGTCCACCCCATTACTTCCAATGGCTGCATTTCAACCAGACAGCCAAAAGCTCCCCTATCCTCCCCAACAGCAAGGGTGGTGGTTTTGACCCTCTCTATGCCTCATTAGCTCTTGCAGGAAGTAATTCACATAACATTTTTTTAATAAAATAAAATATTATTGTAAAGTTGATGGTGGTCTGTGCTGAATTTTGCTAATTACACCAGGAAAATAGAAATATACTATTCTCACCCCAGACAAAATACTCATTTGTATGGCAGTTTCAGTTCTTCAAAACAAAATCTCTAGGCAACAGGGTCCCCTGTCTTTTCCAAGGGAGCAATGTTTCCTTGCACAAGAATTAGGAAATTGGCTAGCTTCAGTTCAGCACTACCACTTAGAGGGTTTTGTTTGAATGCATGCAAGGGCAAATGAGAACATATGGGACGAGCCTCATCCCTTGATGACACTGAGTATACTGGACACAATCCCTGGCCAATGAATGGTTGGTGTTAATCTGAAGGAAGCCACCATCATTGAAGAGGCGAATTTAGGGGAGCACTACTAGTTCACCTACACTGGGTGCCAAGCCGAGAGGGTGCTGTAGGGGGCACCACAACTATGATGTAGAATGGAAGCTGTTGAAAGTCTGCCACTGATAATTGTGCGGAGGATTTCCAACATGGGCAACTGGAAGCGCAGCCAATCTGGCTTCTCACCCCTCTGTTGAACACCCTTCATGCGATGAAGGTAGCTTTCTTCAGACTCAGCCAGTTGTGTGTAAGCTTGGAAGTGCTGTGGGTGCTCATTGCATCAGTGCAGGGATGGAGCTAGCCCTATGCATTCCCATAGGTCTCCTTTACACAAGCAAGTCCTAAAGCTGAAAGTGGCTTGTCCAAGTTTGCACCATGACCAAGTTCAGACATTCCCCTAAGCCATGGTTTAAGCGACCAGGAATGAGCTATGCCAAGCATCAGATCCTGCCTGAGGGTTTCCCACAGGCGTCAAGTTGGCCACTTTGAGAACAGGATGCTGGGCTAGATGTGCCATTGGCCTGATCCAACAGGATCTTATGATGTTCTTGTGAAAAGAGAGAGAAAGGTACAGGTAAAGGTACCCCTGACCATTAGGTCCAGTCGTGACTGACTCTGGGGTTGCGGCGCTCATCTCGCTTTATTGGCCGAGGGAGCCAGCGTACAGCTTCCAGGTCATGTGGCCAGCATGACTAAACCGCTTCTGGTGAACCAGGGCAGTGCACGGAAACGCCGTTTACCTTCCCGCTGGAGTGGTACCTATTTATCTACTTGCACTTTGACGTGCTTTCGAACTGCTAGGTTGGCAGGAGCAGGGACCGAGCAACAGGAGCTCACCCCGTCACAGGGATTTGAACCGCTGACGTTCTGATCGGCAAGTCCTAGGCTCTGTGATTTAACCCACAGCACCACCCGCGTCCCTCGAAAAGAGAGATAGCTGAGGCCAAATCATGAGGGTCTTTCCTCTCAACTCAGATGTCGTCTGTGCCAGCTGTTGAAAAGTAATGGCAGACACCCAAGACACTTAAGCAGCCTCAGGAGGGCCACAGGTTCCCCATCCCTAATTTATCTTAGGATCATAGATAGAATGGTAGAATGGGAAGGGGCCACAAGGGTCAACCCCCTTGCAATGCAGGAATCTTTTGCCCAATGTGGGGCTCGAACCCACAAGCCTGAGATTAAGAGTCTCATGCTCTACCGAGTTACCTGAATAAGCCAGAATAACAAACCATGGTTCAGAGATGGGTTGTTCAGGGAAAGTATAGTTTAACCACAGAATCTCCACAACAAGCTATGTTCAGTTGAACTTGGAAGCAGACCTCTTTCTAGCTATGCTGTAGGAGGAGAGGATGCAGAAGCCCAAGGCTCATTGATGTACCACTAAACTATAGTTTAGTGTACCTTTCCTCATTCTGGTGCCCTCCTAATGTTCAACTCTTGTCATCCTTGGCCATTGGCCATGTTGGCAGATGGCACATTAGAGGGCACCGGATCGGTGAAGGCTGTTTGCATCGAAACACAACCAACATGGATATGATTTGTGTCTGACCTTCTCCTATGCGTTATATATGCATATATAAGATTTCTGTTCTATGTTATGTACAGCCTTCTATGGACAGGGGAAATGCACAATTTAATTATTTATTTATTAAATTTCTATATCACCCTTCATCTGAGGAACACAAGGCAGTTTACAATACGTAAACACATGACAATTTTAAAAAATGCTTCCAATTGTCTGACGAAAGAGGGGAAATCCTCTACTGTATCAATTTCAATTTTTATAATGCAAAGCAACTTGAGCCCTCCCCTCCATAAAACTCAATTTTCAGAGTGCACAAATGGAGGCACAAGCTGAATCTGGCAAATATTCAGATCACATCCACTGTTTGTTTCTGCTCTATAAACAATGGTTTCCTGGAGTGCGTCTGTGTCCATGATACTGAGATGAACAGCCGCTCTCTCACTGCACAGCCAGTTAACAGGTGTGCCTGGAGGGCGGCAGGAAGAAGGTGCCTGGGGAATATAACCTCTGCAGCAACTCAAGCAGAAAAAAGAATACCACCAACCCACACAGAGAAAGTGTGGTAGAATAAACAAGCAGCGTTGTCAGTTAACACACCCAGCAGATTCATGAGGGAAAGCTTTTACCATACTAGATGGGGGACCCATGCCCTTCCAGATGTTGGACTACAAGTCCCATCAGCCCTAACTAGGCATGCCTAATGGCCAATGCTAATGGGAGTTGTACTCCAGCAACATCTGGAAGGATACAGTTTATCCATCCCTGCGCCAGACTATACCACCTTTGACAGCAGGTGGGTAGATTCAGATTGTGTGTTTGATTGCTTCCCAGGGGAGAAGGGAAATGAAATTCCCCTGCATGTTGACAACTAGCATGTCAGGAACAGTCTGGAGTGGTACAGTCCAGGTAAAGAAGGACCTGTGGCCTTCTGGACATTGTTGGACTCCAACTCCTATCAGCTCTAGCCAGCATGGCCATAATCAAGGACAGTGTTTCCCAAACTTGGGTCTCCAGCTATTTTTGGACTACAATTCCCATCATCCCTGATCCGTGGTCCTGCTAGCTAGGGATGATGGGAGGTGTAGTCCAAAAGCAGCTGAAGACCCAAGTTTGGAAACACTGGTCAAGGATGATGGGAGTTGTAGTCAAGCAACATCTGCTGGGCCACAGGTTGCCCTCCCTGATTTATACAATGGTTGTGTAAATGAGTGCTTAGAAGAGACTTACAAGCATGAGTCAGTATAAGTCAGGCCATTGGTCTAACTAGCTCAGTATTGTCTGCTCTAATAGCGACTCTCTAGGGCAGAGGTTGGCAACTTAAGGCCCATGGGCCGTAAGCAGCCCATGAGCCGCCCCCAAACTGAGCCGCCAGCTCAGCAAGTCCCCATGCTCTGTGCTTAACCGGCACAGCGCAGTGCGGGGACTCTCTTCCGTGGCTCCGGAAATCGCTTCTGCCCATGCCCAGATGCCGAAAATCACGCCTGCACAGAAGCGATTTTCGGCGTCTGGGCATGCGCAGAAGCGATTTCCAGAGCCGTAGACATGCACAGATGCAATTTCCAGCGTCACACTGCTCCAGTCCAGCCCATGGAGGATCTCCGCGGGAGTGATCCGGCCCATGCCCAGTAAGCCTTGCCAACCCCTGCTCTAGGGTCTCAGGCAAGTGTCCTTTGCGGTCCTGCTCCCTGAGATGCTAGGCACCACACCTAGGAACTTAAGTAAGCAAAGTATTTGCTCCACCACTAAACTATGGTCACTGCATTAGGAATGTAGGAACTATGTCAGCCATACAGACTGAGACCATCTGCCCATCTGGTTCAGTGTTGCATACTTACTGGGAGCATCTCCTTAGGCTTTTAGATAGAGGTCTTCCCCACCCCATCCGAGAGATGCCAGGAACTGAACATGAGACCTTCTGCATGTAAAGCAGATGCTCTACTGCTTTAGTCAGCTTCTGTTCCTATGAGACCTCTAGGGCAGAAGTTCAACAGGTGCAGCTTCTCCCATTACATTGCACTTGCTGCAGGGAGGGAAAAGTACACTGGCTGAATGCCACCTTACATCTGACTTTTTGCACAGTAGAAACGTTTGCCCTGAGCTGTCTTGCACCACTTTAAATACTAGGGCTCTCTCGGTCCAAAGATATTGAGCTGCGCAGATTTTCTTGCTTGTTACACTTTAAAAGACACACATACCTTGCAAAGCTCTGATGTGCTGGGATAGGTAGATGTCCCTGGTCATTAAGGCTTATGTGAGCAGCTTTAGGCAAAAGAAGCAAAGGGGAAGCTTCCAGAAACAAATTGTGAGCACCAAATAAAATAAAAGAGGCTTAGATACAGAGGAAGTAAAGCTGATAAATCTTCTCATTTTAGCTGACATTTTAAAACGCCAGACAGGTTTTCTCAGCACCCAAAGGGCAATAGAGGCACCAGAAGTCCTTATTAGCAAATTTTTCTAGCCTCGGCAACTTCATAACAAAAAAGAAAAACAGAATACCATTAGGGGGAGGGAATGCCTCAAAAAGATTTATCTCTGAAGTGTGGATTTTTTTTCCTCCCCCGCATCCACATTGACCAGCTGCACAGCGCCAAGGATTTAGAACATAGTCATCTGGCCTTTAGAAGGATGAACATCTTATTTATAATCAATAAGACACAAGAAGCCTGACTTGCCCTCTTTCCCTCAACTACCTGAAGAGGAATAGCAAAGAGTGGGGGGAGGAATCTCCTGTGTGATAGCTAACTTTTGCTGGAGTTGATGGACCAGACCAAAACGTTAATACGTGTGTTTGTGTTTGTTGCAAGGTAAGGATGAGCATATCTGTCCATTTTTATTTCTTTCAATGTCTCATTTTTTCCAATCAATTTGCAATTTACCGCATCCGTTTGCAAAACATCCTCATGAAAATTCATCAGCATTTTACTGCAATTTTTTCCTAATATAAATTTTAAATGCACTTTTTCCTATTATGAGCATTTTTAAAAACAGTTTCCTATCTTATAATGCATTTTTGATGTTATTTTCACTAATGTGTGCATTTGTGTGTGCGCGCATGCAAGCACGCATGCACACAAAGTATACACATTTCTGTACATGTTACTTAGCTGAAAGAGACACACATTTAAAAAAATGCCTGTGTTTCAGTCTGCATATAGTTTGAGAAAGTTCAAACTAGGAATCAAAATTCTCCTCCATCTCTAGTGTCTCAGGAATGGGACTTGCTCACAAATGCCTCACAAGTAACGCCATCATTTTTCCTTTAATTGTCGCTGTTGTTGCTACTGTTTTTATTGTTTACTGTAGGTTCTGTTTTCCAATTTACAATCTAAAGCAGGAACACCAGTTCCCATTGGCCCCAACCACATGACCAAAGCGGTGAAGGATGATAGGAGTTGTGGTCCACAACATCTGCAAGTAATGAATATGGGGAAGAAGAAGAGTTTGGATTTGATATCCTGCTTTATCACTACCCTAAGGAGTTTCAAAGCAGCTAACATTCTCCTTTCCCTTCCTCCCCCACAACCAACACTCTGTGAGGTGAGTGGGGCTGAGAGACTTCAAAGAAGTGTGACTGGCCCAAGGTCACCCAGCAGCTGCATGTGGAGGAGCGGAGACGCGAACCCAGTTCCCCAGATTACTAGACTACCGCTCTTAACCACTACACCACACTGGCTCTCACTAAATGCTGTACTAGATTTTAAAAGCTATTTTTTGGCAGGTTACAATTCAAACCCGGGGGTGAAGAACCTGGGGTCAGTTGTTGCTGAACTCCAGCTCCCATCAGGCTCAGCCAGCATGGCCAATGGTCAGGACTGTCTCACTCTGCTTAGTGGTAGAGTTGGCCTTGAGAAGATGAGGGGGAAGAGGTTCCACTGACCATAGACAGATATGGTAGAGAAATGTCCCATACCCTCCAACATTTCTCTGATGAAAATAGGGACATCCTAAGGAAAAGCAGGATATTCCAGGATCAAATCAGAAACTGGGACGGCTTCTGTAAATCTGGGACTGTCCCTGGAAAATAGGGACAATTGTAGGGTCTGATGTCCTGCTTGACCTGCTCAACAGGAAGTAGAAGCAGGCAAGGAAGGAGCTCTTTCTTTTATACACACTTATTCCCAAGTTGTGGCAGCTCTGATGGGCCAAGAAGAGTTGGATCTGTCATGATGCATGCCAATTGCAAACCATCATGCTTCTGAATCATGTAATATTCCCATTCTGGGTAACCTTCAAGGTTTATGAAGTTAAATACGGTAAATAAATAAAGCTCATGTCTCTCTGATGCAAAGGGAGGGAATCTTACTGAACTATGAAAATGTTGCTCTGCTCTGCTTTTGTTAAACACACCCACACCCACACATATTTTTCAGAAGCTTGTTCCTACAGTTGGAAGCTGTTGCATCAGCAAAAATTACTGCTGGGGAAGTGAATTTGCTAGCTATTTTAGCAAATCTCATTCCAGCTGGAACCCCAGATGGGCCCAAAGCAGGTGGAAATACTACAAGAAAGCACCACATCTGAAACGTTTGGTACTCATCTTTCTGTATAAGCAGGCAAACATAATTCTTTGGGGACTAGGTTCATGTTTTT
Organism: Podarcis cretensis; assembly: GCF_951804945.1. Taxonomy (NCBI): domain Eukaryota; kingdom Metazoa; phylum Chordata; class Lepidosauria; order Squamata; family Lacertidae; genus Podarcis; species Podarcis cretensis. The sequence continues at coordinate 31,356,685 of NC_137185.1, read as the reverse complement.
ACTTATTTGAGCTTATTTTTCTACTCCTAACTCTGCCTCAAGGATAAATGCTGCAGCGAAGGGATAGGTCTGCAGATTTTGCTATTTTCTGGCCTCTGGTCATGAGAACTGTTTGGTGCCATCTGTTGCTGAATGACACCCTAGGAAGAAAGAACATTGAAGGGGCGCTGGGAGTTGTTAGGAAACCTCTGTTCCCCTCAAAGGGCTACAATTCCCAGAGTTCCCTGGGAAAAGAGACTGGCACAGTAGTTCAGGAGAGGAGGAAAGGCAGTCTTTCCAAAAAGTTTAGACATCAGCACTGTAGACTAGGAAAATGTCCATCGCTTACAATGGGTGATGTATGTTTAGAGGGACACATCTTTCTTATACACCCACAGGATCCCTGACAGTGAGGCCTGGACTTCCCAGTGTCAGGGCTGGATGGCAGGTTCCTCTCTCACTGTCACAGTATCCCCAAGTACAGCACTTCATAAAAGTGTAATACTATTAACAATGTTCCCCCATAGAAGTCAACGGGAGCGACTGGGAACCAAAGTAGCCTCTAGGTGCATATAGGCTCCGACCTGAATGGCATTCCAGGGTTGCGAACCACCCTGAGATCTACTGGTATATTGCAGTGTACAAAACAAACAAACAAATAAATAAATCCTTGATCACGCCAAAGTGTGATTGAATGTTGGGAGTTGGTTTTTATGTACTCCATCACGATGATTTAGCCACGGAGACTATAATTCTACAGTAGTGGATGGTGTGAGCTGATTTCAAATGAATTACACCTACTCTTTCAATAACAATAATAACTTCAAAAACAAAGACCAACTTGGCTGTGAGTGCTGGAAGACTCACTCCCTACCTTACAGGCCTTTTCCCACTAGGCCTGGGTGGGCAGGGCCTGGACTGACTCCAGCTACAAAAGCTGAAGCTGCTGAACAGATTCTTGGGTTGGGGTACTGCTTTGAGGTTTTTGTTGGGGCCGGGGTTGTTGCTGTGGAAATTGTTTAGTTTGGTTTAAGATTTACAGTATTTATTGTTTATGATTATTTTTGTAATGTTGCAGTTATGTATTCTTTTCACGTTTTAAGCTGCCTTGAGCATAGTTTGAGCTGTGGAAAGGCGGCAGACAAATAAAATTATGTATGTATGTATGTATGTATGTATGTATGTATGTATAACTAGTTAGCCCCAAATCAGCCTATAAAAGCATTGGAGAAAATAAAAGGTTTGCATTGCATTTCTAAGAAGTGGGTAGAGGATGTCTTAGGAATACTGATAGATTTGTGTGGGTGATCCCTGGCTTTCAGAAGAAGATGCTCCACACCATTGTTTTAATCAATAATGCATCCTTCTCTCTCTCCCCAGCATACTTTGTTTCATGCCCTCATGTTTATTATGTGTAAATAGGGATATTCTCCACCCGCCCCCACTCCCTAATGCCAATTATCTGGATGTGTTCAGTAAATGTAGCTGACATAAAGCATGCAAAATGTGTCAGCTGTCCCTCCGGACCACTAGGAAAATGAAATGATGCTTCATCAACAAAGCCACCCTCCTGAGTGAAAAGGGGGAAGGAAAAGAAATAAAGGGAAGCAGACACAGAAGGATGCAAAGATCAAAGACGGAAAGCTTGCAAAGAACAAGTTTTTCCCCAAAAAAACAAAGGAAAGCATCTTACACTGATACTCAGTCTGTCACTTATGTTATTTGTGAAGGGAATGTTAAATATTATTGTAACCTTAAATTGAAGTGCTCTGAAGGAGGAAGGAGTTCCTTGGGGCTTGCTTGAAAAGGATTTCCAAGCATCTTCTAATGACAAGTCCAGTGTGGCAACCTTTCAATGGGGTGGGAATTCCCCGAGGTGCCGTTTAGGCTGCATACAAACAAAATTTTATTTTATAACCAATGGTGAATGATTACTTTAAAAAAATCAAAAAAATCCAGATCTCTTGCATATTTCCCCTCCCCCCCAAAAAAGTGCTTCTAGAAAAATGGGTTTCATTCAAAAAATCAAAGTTATTTGCAGATTGATTCTGCATTACTCTACAGTGTGTTCATTTGAAAACAGCTGCAGACAGAAGTAGGTGGCCCTGGCAATGGGGTGTGTCTATACCTGCCCTTGCCTTGGATGAGGTTGGTGCGAGCATCATGCATGCCGAAGACCCATAGCATGCGGAGGCCACTGGAAGGCAAGTGTAAAGTGTTGGGGATTCAAGCAGACTTAGGTGACTCAGTAGAATTTGGTCTATGATCCTCTGCAATTGGGTGCCACCAATGAAGCTGGCCAGATGGAGGTGCTGCAACTATTGACTTGGTGGTTATTAGGTGCCACAAGGGGCCACTAAGTTTTCAGTAGCCCAGTAAAAGCTTTAGACTCTGGATTGACCCATAGTCTGAGCAACTTATTTTTGGTGCAACATACAAGCTACTATTACCCTAAGCCTGCTTGCCAGCATACCAGCGTTCCAGCTTGCCTTTATAGTGTCTGCCTCATGGTGAAAAACTGTGAGCAGTTTTAGCTCAGCTCGAGACAGAAACCTGTGCTTAAACCAGCCATCCATCTCTTCTTACTGAGCAATATGAATTTGCACTGCTGTTTCCTTTAGAAAAAGAACATGCACTGCAAAAATATCAAAATACTGCTATTTCGAAATGTCAATGACTGTATTTTAGCACGCCTGGCAGTGGTTGTATTCCATGGTAGAGAGCTGCCTTCAGAAATCAACCGAACCTTTTGCAAAGTGGATGAAGAAATAAATTAGGCTGGCAGACACACTATAATACATTCAGAAATGTTGAGAAGCATTGCAGAGCCCTTGTTTACTAAAAGCACTATATTAATGTAAATGGTTATGATAATTGCTGAAAGCCTCCTGCATCTTTTAAACCTGCCACATGGAAAATTGGAAAACCAGGCATCTGGTTTTCAGCATCTATTTTTGGAAACAAATCAGGGAGGCATTTATTTGGCAAATAAATGCGAAATCACAGAGCCTGGCCAAATTCTAGCCTTCCTAATAGTATTCAGCCTCCTCTTAATTCTTTTTATTATTTCAAATGGATTCAAGTACTTTAATTTACCTTTGCTTTTTGTTTTCTTTTTCTGTCTTTCTTTCTTTTAAAAATAACAATCCTGTGGTGTGTGTGGTTTCACCCTGAGTAGCAAACATTGGCTAGGGGTGACAGCTCACATTATTTTTTAACAAAATGGAGACTGGTACTTCTGCCAGGGAAAAGAAAGAGAGAGAAAGAGAAGAGAACTTAAAAAAACAAATAAATTGCCATATGTGCCTTTTTTCTAAGAAGCATTTTGCTGGATCAGTCCAAGAATCTATCTATTTTGTTTTTAACAATGGCTAGCTAAAGTTCTTCTTCTTGTTGTTGTTGATGATGATGATGGTGATAAATACCCCCCCTCCTTTGCACAAAGAATAACCAGAGCAACTTACATCAATGAGAAAGAACAATACATTTTAAAGTCATATCAATGCAAAATATATTTAAAAACCTAATGCAATTTGAAGGATGTAATCAAATTAAAAATCCATTTGGGACTTCCGGGTTAGCGCCATCGGCAAAGGCGGAATTCCTCTGATCCAGAGGAACCCGCTCCGCGAAAATCGGGTCTTGCCGCCGCGGCGAAGGCGGTGACCCTTTAAAAATCCCAGGCAGAGGAAGCCTGGGAACGTGGGATTCAGCTGACACCAGGAGCGCCCCCCCCTACACGCAAGGAAACCCCTTTTTCGGGATCCGAAGCGACGTGGGGTGAGCGGCGCAGTGTTTTGAATCGACCGCTATTTTTGTCGAGTGAAGCCGCATAGCCGTTGCCGGAGAGCGCTGACTTTTTCCTGTGGACAATTGGACTCTAAACAAGTACCCATGAGTAGAACGGAAAATTGGGCTAAGAAACATTTTAATTTGGCACTCGAGCGGGAAGGTTCTAAACAGGAAGTTCGCCTTCCACTTTTGTAAATAGCCTGAAGCAAAAATTGTGCAAGCTAAAGTTTCGAAAGTTGTACATAAAGGTTTAAAATTCCTCCTGTTTTAGCCATCTAAACCCCTCTTGGAAGCAGGAGTAAAGAAGGGGAATTTTGACTGTTTAAGCCTGCAGGAGAGAGAGTAAAGAAAGATAAATTTCCACCGTCCCAAACCTGGGAACGGGGTGTCAGAGACAGAGATTTTTGGTGAAGTTCATTGACTTTGAAAGGAGCATCCTTTGACAGATAGTTAAAGAAGAGAAACAAATTGTCTCCAATGTTGCCTTTTGCATTTAAAAGAAACAAGAAATCTGAAAAATGAAAGTAACTTTTTTTTTGTTGGATCTGCTTTCAAAAGATGGATACAAATAGAAATTGTCTCCTCTAGAGGGAGCTTGTTAAATTGTTGCTGCAGTCGATCTGGTGACTCTACAGCTGCGGTGATAAGGATCGTGGGATCAGACTGTGACCTTGAACAAAAATGTGTTTGGAAGAAGTTTTGGTGCTTGCCTTTTGCAAGACAAGCGCTTTGTTGGAGCAGATGCATGAGAAGATGGACTTGATGACTGTTGCAATCAAAAATTTTGGACAAACAGTGAATACTTATACAGAAACCATTCAGGAACCAACTCAGGAACCTGCTTTGAAAGAGCAAGTGCAAATGCAGAAGATAATGGAGGAGGCTGCTGTTGAACCTCAAGTAATACAAATGGAGAAGCCCGAGGCCCTACAGGAGCATAAGCCGTTGTTGTTGAAGGTTGAATCTGGAGTGGGCCAGGGGGAGTCTGGAGTTGTGGGGGCCCTTAAGTTTGGAGGGACTTTGAAACATGCCTTTAAATATTTTCTGGACTACACTGTTGATTGTGGGGAATGGGACTGTGGGGAATGGGCCGATCTACTGAGGAGAGACTGAGATATTTTCGAGTTGAAACATCCCCGAGACCTACTCCTCAATGAGAAAGGAAAGGAATTAAGAAAGAGATCAACAAAAGATGAGGTAAAGTGCAAGTACAAACAAGAAGAAAATCTGCAGAAGGGACATGGGAAAGACTTAAGAGCCTCGGACATAAGATTACCAGGTTGATGGACTAGATGGAATGGACAGTAAGGACTGACATAACCCGAGACCAGGAAGAAGAGACGCTGGAGGAAGATTGGAAGAAATTTATTTATATTGGGAATTAGTGTAAAATTAATGAGCATTAGGAAAATGTTGGAATGAAAATATTTGGCTTTAGTAGAAATGATATAAGGAATTATGTACAAATAAATATTAAGTTTTAAGCTTTAAGGTATTTTATAGAAAGATAAGGTTAAAATAAATTAAGGTAAATTGAATGACAGAATATAGTGAAAGATGGAAAGGATTTGCTGAGTTAACTAATAGGTTAGAATGTTAAGACAAATTATTCAATAAAAATTGAGAAAGATGGAAAGAATTTGCTGAAACAAATAACTAAACTAGAATACAAAAAGGGAGGTGTGAGGAGGTTGATGAAACAAGTAAATGAAGGATGGAGATATGGAATATTGGATGTGTGGGTTTTTTTTAATTGTTATTGGTGTATTGGTTTTTATGTGTTTTTTTCTTTTTGATATATGTATGTTTTGTTAATTTTTTGTTGTTCTCTCTTTTGCTTTTTTTGTAATTTTTGAAACTTCTAATAAATATCATTTAAAAAATAAAATAAAAATAAAAATCCATTTGAAACAGCTGCATACAGGCTACATTGAAAGCCTGTTAAAATAAGAATATTTTCCATTTTTTCCCTTTAAAATGGGGAAGGTATTTCAGAATCAAGGTGCACCCACTTGCTCAATAGCCCTAGATGATGGCTGTAATCAGATATATGGAACCAGACAGCCTTTGAGGTAATCAGGTCCTAGACCGTTTAGGGTTTTAAAGGCTATGACCTGCATTTTACATTGAGCCAGGAAGCAGAAAACCAGTTGGAACTGATACAAGACTGGAGTTCTATGCTCCACTTGTCAGGTGCCAGGCAACAGTTTGCCTGTCTCAATTTGGACCAGTTGATGTTTCCAAGCTGTTGTAAAAGGAGCTCCATGAAGAGAGCAGTATAACGGTCTAGTCTGGAAAGTCTGCCATTTCTATGGATGCTGCAACTGATGAATCAGTCAAAGCTGATATAAGAGGTTCTTGGCACGCGTCACCACTGGGTCCAATCTTTGAGCAAGGTGCAACCAATCAAGAGAATGCTGCACATCCTCTACCAAATGCTAGAACCGCTGACCAATACTGGTTTAGTTTAGGTTTCAGTTTGTTCACCCAGCAACTCCTGAACTGGTGCCAGATACTGACATATCTATTCCACCATCTTCCTGGGATGGGATAACACTGGAAGCTCACAAGGGAGACATAACACTGATGACTTTTCCCTGCTCTTTGCCCCCAACACCTGATAATAAAAGATATACTTTGAAAATTGAGGTTATGCGTAATCTTTAAGATCTGCATTGGTTGCTCAACTCAGTGTGCCATCATCTTGCACTGTTGGGCAAGTGAGTCCAACAGGCAAGGCTTTCTCTGTGGTGGCACCACAGCTCTGAAATATCATGCACAGTAGCAGCTGCAGGCTTAGCTTTCATTAATTTTTCTAACACCTTTAAAACATGGCATCTGCTCTTGGTTTCCTTTGTTAGAATTCTGATTTTGATTCCCTTGGCATGCAAAAGCTGTTCTAATCATACACAGGGAATGTGTGTTAAAGCCTATTTAAACCCACTATCCCCATTACCTTTTCAAAAATGTTCAGCATTATTTCTAAAAGCATTTGCACACATGCATGCTGCAAACAGGTGGCTATTCGGAGAGTTACGCTGAACAGAAAGAGAGTGACCTACTGAGCAGAACAACCTTGTTTCCTTCTCCATGCAATTTCAGGGTAAGTATGATGATAATGGCGCCTGCTCCTTGGGAGAAAGGCGATGGCAAACCTAGACAGGATCATTAAAAGCAGAGACATCACCTTACCAACAAAGGTCTGTGTAGTTAAAGCCATGGTTTTCCCAGTAGTGATGTATGGAAGTGAGAGCTGGACCATCAAGAAGGCTGATCGCCAAAGAATTGATGCTTTTGAATTATGGTGCTGGAGGAGACTCTTGAGAGTCCCATGGACTGCAAGAAGATCAAACGTATCCATTCTTAAGGAAATCAGCCCTGAGTGCTCACTGCAAGGACAGATTGTGAAGCTGAGGCTCCAATACTTTGGCCACCTCATGAGAAGAGAAGACTCCCTGGAAAAGACCCAGATGCTGGGAAAGATGGAGGGCACAAGGAGAAGGGGACGACAGAGGACGAGATGGTTGGACAGTGTTCTTGAAGCTACCAGCATGAGTTTGACCAAACTGCGGGAGGTAGTGGAAGATAGGAGTGCCTGGAGTGCTCTGGTCCATGGGGTCACAAAGAGTCGGACACGACTAAACAATTAAACAACAACAACAATGATGATAATAGGTTAAATTCTTACTAAGTAGTAAACCTAATCCAGTTTACCTAGGAGTAAGCCCCAGTGAATTTGTTTCTGAGTAGACATGCTTAGGATTGCACTGTGAGTGAGTTAGCTCCAACTGAAATTAATGAGGCTCAAGTTAAATCATCACAGTTAACTCGTCTCATTGATTTCAGTGAGATATCAGTTCAACTGACTTAGGATGCTTCCAACCCAATGTGTACAACTGACCCACTGACTATAATTCTGGCCTAAGAGCATTTGCATGGAAATTTGGAGAATTTGACTTCTTGCCACTGGGACATAATCCTGCTCTTGAACTGGAAAGAGTCATAACATACCCCACAAGTGTCTCAAAAAAATCAGGGCATCTTGTTTTTCCCCACGAAAGCATGACAGACATTTTGGTCACAATGATCTTGTTTGATTTCACACCGAGGTCTCACCCCCCAAAAGCGTTTTTTTGGGGGGGCCATGATCTCACACTGAGGCATCTGATCATAGCCTGCATTTTTATCAAGGCTTATATTTTGATCAGATTTCTGTATTCTAAAAATGAGCTTAAATTCACAAATGTTTCTTTCAAGGCAGGAAACCAGCAGGCAGCTGGCAAGCTCTTGGGCAGAGGGCCCCTCTGGTTTATTGCGGTCATAAAAAGGCTGGAAGCAAAAGGTCAAACTGACCATACAAATTACAGAATATAAAAAAGCTGAAAAAACACAATTATGTGCCTCCTAAGGTTAGAGGGCAAGAGCTGGCTGGAGAAGGGAGGTATAAACAGAAGAAGAGGCTTCTTCCTATTTTATTTTGAGGCTGTAAACTGTTCCTTCCTTTTTACTTTGAGAAGGTTTATTCTTCTAAAAAGCTATCTATGTTAATGTATGAAATATATTGGCTTAAATGTAACTATGCAAAGGATTTAGAAAGTAAGAAATGTTAGATCCTTATGTTAGATTCTTATTTCATAGAATCACAGTTGGAAGAGACCACAGGGGCCATCGAGTCCAGCCCCCTGCCAGGCAGGAAACACCATCAGAGCACTCCTGACATATGGTTGTCAGGCCTTTGTTTAAAGACCTCCAAAGAAGGAGATCTTTCATTGATGATGCGTGAGAATGTGAACCCAAGATCTCTGACATCTGTTTAAAATAAAATTAGCCACCATCTGTTTTAGCCATCTGCTCTATTTTAGAATTAAGAGGGCAAAGGTGATCTGGTAATTAAGGTGCCTTGTTGAGGTTAATGGCTACTTATTTGTCATTTATAGATAGAAGAATATATAGCTTTTTGTTTCCCATAAAAGGCAATAGGAAATGGGTGTATCATTTATGATTGGTTCTAGCAAACAGCCAATAGGAATTTTAACCAGGCTGATTGGACAGAGGCAGCCAAAGGAGGAGCAAGGGGGCTGGGTTAAGGAAATATAAGTACTGGCCATAATATAAGTGCTGGCCAGGAGGGCAGGCCAGAGCTTGGTAACCATATACCGCTGTGCCTCTCATTTATTTGTCCGACAAATAAATTATTATTTTAATTTCTCTATAGCTGCGTTGAATATTTCATTCCAGCTAAGCGTTAACCACAAGCAGGGTGCTACAACACAGTTCCCCAAAATGTGCATTTTTTTGTGCCATGATAGAATTGCCCTGGGAAAAGCATGTATTTGGGGCTCTGTGACCTCATGCAGTTCACATGACTTGCACAGGATCACGGACAGTGTCCTGGTTTGGGGACTCAATATGTTGGAGGGTATGTCATTGCTCAGTGGGAGAGCATTTGCTCAGCATGCAGAACATTCCAGGTTAAATCCCTGGCATCAACAGGTAGAACTTGTAATGTCTCTGGCTTGTAATCCTGGAGAGGTGCTACTAGTCAATGAGTAGAGAATACTGAGGCACAATTATTGTTAATTGAAAATCAGTGGTCTGACTCAATATAAGGCAGGTTCCTAGGTTCCTGTGAATTGGAGGGTGATTGCCTCCATTGAGGCCAAATCCCTGATCTCTCTCCCTCCCACCCCGCAGCCCCCATGTGATGGGCTGGAAAATGCAGCACAGAGGAAGGCAGACCTGCCAACACAAACCATTGCATTAAAATATTGGTGCTGCTTTATCTATCTAAAGGAGCATAATGGGGGAGATGTTCATTTAACATCTTTCTGCCTTACAAACGGCTTTTGCTTTTCACTAAATTGAAAGTGAAGTGCAATATATGTGACTGATTAGGCAGTGTAATACATTCTCGCTGCAAATTTGGATTAGGAATGATTATGGCTGAAATAAAATAGTTGAACAAGATTCTTTGTGCTATCTATCTTTCTCCAACTTCCTAATGCAAGTCAGGGAAACTAATGAAAAGAAGCGGAGAGTTGGTGAGAGGGGGGAAAAGAAGCCAATTCGAGGGCCAAATGCTGGATGTAGACAAGGTAAAGTTTACTGACCTGGTCTAGGATATATTTGAGAGCTAATTTATATTTTGGACAGGGGCACTATCAGTACCTAGCATACTTGGTTAACAGTCAGGGACAATGGGGGAGCTATAGTCTAACAAGATCTGGAGGGCTGCAGGTTTCCCATTCCCTGAGTGAAGTCATATAATGCAGTTTTGCAAATCTGCCTGCAGATTTATACCATGGTGGCTTGGAGGCAGAGAGGATTGTGTGGGGAAGGGTGTCCATATACAGTGGTACCTCAGGTTACATATGCTTCAGGTTACACACTCCGCTAACCCAGAAATAGTGCTTTAGGTTAAGAACTTTGCTTCAGGATGAGAACAGAAATCATGCTCCAGCAGCGCAGCGGCAGCAGGAGGCCCCATTAGCTAAAGTGGTGCTTCAGGTTAAGAACAGTTTCAGGTTAAGAACGGACCTCTGGAACAAATTAAGTACTTAACCCAAGTTACCACTGTACTCCCTTTCAGTATATTTGATCATAGGCACTCCAAGTTGTTGGTGTGATGTGCTCATTCCTGTGAACTCAAAATCACATCCACAGCAAGAAATACCTTCAGTGTTGAGTCTGAAAGTATATATCTCACAATGCACAATGTTCATCTGGTTTTAGGTGATTTCCCCTCTCCCTGCTCCAGTCTACTTCCAACCTAATTCAAATTATTGAACCATATTGGGACAGCCTGCAGTCAGAGACCATGGACACCATGATTTTTGCCACAAGAAGGAGCTTCTGGACTGTAGCACTTTAATACTGCAGTTGTGGGTGTCTGAAGCACCGGTGGGAAACCTGTGGGTTTCCAGATGTTCATAGAAGCACAGAATTGTAGAGTTGGAAGGGATGCCAAGGGCCATCTAGTCCAACACCCTGCAACGCAGGAATCTCAGTTGCAACGCAGTAATCTCACTGGCTATTGGCTGATGGGAGTTGAAATCCAAGAACATCTGGAGGTTCCCCACCCTTCATTTATGACTTTTGCTCTAAACTCACATGACACACAGTAAAATCCTCTAAACATTTGGCGGGGTAGCACAGATAACCAAGCTACCCCAATTTGTACAAACAGGAGCCCAAAAGTATCAGTAAGCTTGGATTTAGATGCAAGCAGCAGTGGACCTAGGGGTAGGCAATTTTGGCTCCTGCCAAGGGTGTAGGCCCGGTGTGCGTATGTGTGTGTGTGTGTGTCCAAAAATCACACCTCTCCACTGTTACTTGGAGTGGCTAGGAGCATGCGTAGCAGTCCACACACTCCTTGGGCCAATCGTCTGCAGCTCTGAGTGGCTGGGCAAGGCACACAGGTCAGAATCTAGTCACCATTAGAAGTGTGAGCAGAGTGCCCAGTGGGGCTTGGAGGGAAGAAACATGGAGAAAGTGCGTGAGAGTTGCAGGAGGGGGGAAAGGGGAAGAAGGAGGCAGAAGGGAAGGCAGGAAGACAGACCAATGGAGGAGGAGGGGAATTGGAGCAGAGCAGACCTGACCCCAATGGCCACAAAGGAAGTCACTGACGAAGCGCAAAAGGTAACAAAAAGCAAACTTTTTGAGTTTCTGGTCCATGGTCTCTCCCGGCTTCTGGTCCAAATCCCCCTTCACAGTTAGAACAAAAAGCCTAAAGGGTGGTACTGCTTCTTACCAACTCGGCAAAGGTGTGGTGATGCCCTGAGCCAATGGGATTCTACCTGGTCCCATAAAACTGCTGACCCTGCTCTGACTCCTCATTTTGAGCTTAGCAGATCAATTACCTGCCAGCTTCCAACCTCCAGACTGCCAGCCCTCACACACCCAAAGCGATTCATCTCCCCCTCATAAATCTCTAAGTAGAGTTGAATCGTGCTTTGTTATGCAATAACAGAAATGGGACAGGGCCTATGTAGGACAGGAATGGCACGTCAGGGAGAAATGAGTGATGAGAGAGCTGTGTTGGGTCCCAGAAATGGAAACGCATTGACTTAATGGAGTATAAATGGCTGACCTTGGAGAGACCCCGATAAGTTACTACTTACTAAATCATTAACTCCTCCTAAGCAGAAGAGTGTTTTAAAGCCAGTCGGCTGAACATGGTTACAGCTTGCACAATCAAAGAGCATTATATTCTGGATAAAGACAGCTTGGCAGTGCATGATACTTAAGAAGGCTACCAAGTAAATGTTCCTTAAGAATTATAATGAAAATTTTCAGAAAAACTACGAGCAAAGAAATAAGACACAGAAGGCTATTCTGATACAGCCCTGCCCTAGCTTTCTCTCTGTCGTGCTAATTTGAATGCACCTTTTTTTTTTTTTTTAAAAAAAAAAGCATGCATGAAGGCATCTTGCAGCATACAACCCTCCACTTGCACTCTAAAGTGGTAGAGCCCAGCAGTGGATACATCACATGGGGCTGCTGGTTGTGTGCTCAGTTTCTGGCTGGAGACAGATGATAGTACTTTAACTTAAGAGAATTGGAAGTGGCATCGGTGGTGCATTCATTCATTTTTTATTGCTCTCTTCCTATCATCCATGGCAGAACACATTTTACAGGCTTCTGTAGTGCTTCAGACAAGCAAGCAAACAAACAATTGTGCAAATCTTGCTTCCTCTGTGGGACCAAGGGAATGTGTGTGAAGATAAGTAGATCAGGCCCCTTACCCCAGCCCATCCAGTGTATTGTCTGGGATGCAGCCAAATGCACTGGCCAATCAGTGGCCAGTCAGATGAAGCTGGGAACCCCACAAGGAGGACCTGAAAGGCAACTCCTGCATTGTTCATCCCCAACACTTAGTATTCAGAGTGAGACTGCCTTTGAATATGGATATTCAAGGGTAAGAGGCATCAATAGCTCTGCACCATGTTTATTTTTTCAATCCCTTTTTACAGCTGGTGGCCGTCACTGCATCAAGTGGCGATGAATGCTGTGGCTTTTTCATGCTCACCACCTCTATCATTTTGTCACCTAGCAACAGCCATTCCATCAAGCTACCTGTTTCCATCCCAGCTTGTTATTAATGAACATTAACTTTAAGTACTTGGACCTGAGCTTGCTCCCCCCCCCAAAAAAAAGGTGGATTTAGGGGAGCATGACTAGTTTGGGCACACTGGATGCCAAGCCTTGGTGGAGGGGGGGACCACAACTTGTGCCATAACTATGACATCCAACAGAAGGCAAGGGGTGGGAGGTGCTGGATTTTGGCACAGCACAGGGTGCTACTGAGATTTGATGCTCCAAGGTCCACCACTGGCCCCCTTTCCTTTCTTTGTATTATTTTTCTGATTGTAAGTTCAAAAGACAAGCAGTTTCTTACTACTGATTTTTGTAAACTGCCTTGGGAGCCTTATTGGCTAAAGGGTCACATTTTGTTTTAAAAAAGCTTTAAATAAATAATAGGCTACCTTAAACTCTCTTGAAAGCAATTGCTTCTTAAGGCTCACCATGAAAAAACCTATTTACAATTTAGCGTCATCACTAGAGAAGGAATGGGGAACCTGTGGTCTTCTTTGATGCTAGAATCATAGTATTGCAGAATTGGAAGGGACCCAAGGGTCATCTAGTCCAGCCCTCTGCAATGCAGGGATCTCAACTAAAGCATCCATGACATGACCTCTGCTTAAGAACCTCCAAGGAAGGATAGTTCACAACCTCTCAAGGAAGACTGTTCCACTGTCAAACACCTCTTACTGTCAGAAAGTCCTACTCTCCAGAGCCTGAGAAAATAAGCTTGATCCCTCTTCCATTTGACAGCCCTTAAGATATTTGTAAATGGCTATCATATCTCCTCTCAATCTCCTCTTTTCCAGGCTAAACATACCTAACTCCTTCAAGCACTCCTTGTAAGGCTTAGCTTCCAGACCCTTGATCATCTTGATTGCCTTGCTCTGCACACGTTCCAGCTTGCCAACATCCTTCTTAAATTGTGGTGCCCAGAATTGGACACAGTACTATTACTTCCCTTGATCTGGATACTATACTTCTGTTGAAGTATAGTGTTGTGGACTCCAGCTCCCATATTGGCCACGTTGGTTGGGGGTGGATGGGAACTGTAGTCCAAAGAAATCTGGAATGTACCATGTTGACTATCCGGGCTCTATATTAACAGCCATGGGTTTTCAGTAGCACAGAGATGGAAAGCTTCCTCATGGGGCAATGCCTTGCTGGGTAGAGACAGCTGCCACACAGAAAGTAAAAGCAGTCTCCCCATTATAGCCTGTGGCATCTGAATCACAGATCTCTCCTGCAGATCAAACACAGAATTTGCATTCTAGTGATTCCACAGTCTCTCAGCCAGTAGAAATGATGATGTTATAATTGGCCAGAAGTAGCTGTAGCTCCTGTGCATCCACACATGGGCATTATACCACATCTCCTCCCTTTGCAAGTTCTTTTGTCTCTTTCCTGTGATACCTTTAGTGCTTCTAATAGCCCTTCGTTAGTGCCACATAATGAACTTTTACTGGCTGAACAGCAATGGTGGCCAATCTTGGGGGTGGGGGAAAGAGAGAGGAATTGTGGACTTGGATTACGGTTAAGCAGACTGTGACTGTAACCTTCAGAAATGAAGGTCAGCGCTGCCATGACGGGGATGTGATTTGCTTCCATTTATGCCTTGATAGGAAAGTGATGGAGGGTGTAATTGCTGCCATGGTATTACTTGCTGCCAGTTGCTGGTGTCCTGTGTCCAGGAAACTGAACACAGGCAAAGGAACTAAGAGCAAAGGATTTTCCTTACCTGGCTCTTTTAACAGAAGCAATTGCAGTAATCATTTTAAAAAGTAGCACTAACAGGGGCTTCAGGGCTAACACAGACTAGGTCATGGCAGAAAGAGATCTGGGACATGGCCTCCAAGTACTCTGGAGGTCAAGGAGATGCAATGATCAGAGTTGGGTGTGAGTGGAGTTCCATGCATGGCTGAAGGAAACAGAGCACTGTGCACAGCCTAGCGTCAAAGCAGCCAAAACCACACATTTGCTTTCCATGGTGTCAAAAGGCATTTCCTGTTTTCAGCCATTTTTAGCATTTGCTGCAAACAGGTTCATGTTAGTTTCAATGATTTTGTGGCACCATCTCCCTCCCTCCCTCTGATCGTAGCCTGATGTACCACATTGGCATTCAGCCCTATTGACTGTGGCAACCCATGTAACCCCGTGTAAGATATTTCATAGAACCACAGAATCATAGACTTGGAAGGGACCCAAGGGTAATCTAGTCCAACAGATGGCTATCCAACCTCTTCTTAAAAACCTCCAAGGAAGAAGAGTCCACAATCTTCCAAGGGAGACTGTTCAAACAGCTCTTACTGTCAGAAAGTTTCCCCCCCCTGTATGTTTAGTCAGAATCTCCTTTCTTGTCACTTGAACCCATTGGTACAAGTCCTACACTCCAGAAAAGGTGAAAACAAGCTTGTTCGGGACCGCCTCTCCTGGTATGCCCCACAGAGGAACTTACGATCTTCAAATAAAAACACCTTGAGGGTCCCAGGCCTCAGAGAGGTTAGGCTGGCCTCAACTAGAGCCAGGGCTTTTTCGGCTGCGGCTCCAACCTGGTGGAACGCTCTGTCACAAGAGACAAGGGCCCTGCAGGACTTGACATCTTTCCGCAGGGCCTGCAAGACAGAGCTGTTCCACCTGGCATTTGGTCAGGGCACAGCCTGACCCCCTCCTCTGGCAATCTTTACAAAGCTTTAGTTTATGGTTGCCATCAATTTTGATTTTAATTCATTTTTATAATGTTTTATAATGTCATACTGTTTTAGTGTTGTTAGCCGCCCTGAGCCCGGCTTCGGCTGGGGAGGGCGGGATATAAATAAAAATTATTATTATTATTATTATTATTATTCCCTGTTCCATTTGCTCAGCGTCTGATGATGGTGCCTCAGTCTGGGCTGACAGTCAGGCAGAAGACGGTTCTCATGACCTCACAGGTCACAGGATGCACACCAGTGCCTTCTGGAATCCTGTTGCCCCACTTGCCTTTTTGGCATCTGGCTGTCTCAGGAGACAATAGAGGAGTGTGCCTTTGGGGATGAAGTCAAACCATTGGAGAGTTACAGCGCCTGCTGTGAGACCAATATGGGAGAGACATGTGTTGTTGCAGCTTCCCTAAGCAGTAAAGGGACACCAGACTGTTAGGTCCAGTCATCTCACTTTACTGGCTGAGGGAGCTGGTGTACAGCTTCCAGGTCATGTGGCCAGCATGACTAAGCCACTTCTGGCGAACCAGAGCAATGCACGGAAATGCCGTTTACCTTCCCGCCAGAGTGGTACCTATTTAGCTGCTTGCACTTTGATGTGCTTTCGAACTGCTAGGTTGGCAGGAGCTGGGACTGAGCAACGGGAGCTCACCCCGTCATGGGGATTCAAATCGCTGACCTTCTGATCGGCAAGCCCTAGGCTCTGTGGTTTAACCCACAGCGCCACCCGCATCCCTAAGCAGTAGAGATCATCAAAAAAGTGAGCAAGGTGACACAAACACGTGATTCAGAGGGTGGAATATTCTGTCAAGTCTGTAGTCAGCTGTTCCTAAGTCAGACAGACATTTGCCAAGAGGAATCAGTGCTCCTCCCTACAGCTTGATAACAGTGCAGATACTTGAGTCTGGAGGAGAGTTTATGCAGAGAGCAAGACACCTAGGACAGATCTGTCAGTTTCAGCTATTCTCAGTTTATCATCTTTCCAATCTTAGATGAAGTTCTCTGCATTTATACATCAGTTTGTGCATTTTTCAAAAAGCTCTAATAAAAAATTAATCTGCTTTTTAATATACATTTCCCCTAATAAAGCCATTTTTGCAAACAATTTCCACTAATATAACACATATTATTTCCACTGATATATGCATTTTAATTCACACTTTCCTGAAAGGCGGATCTAGGGGGCCGGGCACGGAGCTTCAGTGACGCTGCATGCACGACTCCCAAAGGAAGGCAAGAGGTAGTGGCGCGCATCAGATTTTGGTGTCGCACAGGGCACCACTGAAATTTGTCCAACACTGCTTTCCCCTGATGTACACATATTTTGTACATAATACTTGATTGGAAAACTGCATTGCAAGATTTGAAGAAACATGAATTTCATGTGCTCGTTGCATTATAATTTGCATATTGTTTTGAAAACAGAGGATCAGGTAGGCAAAAGTAAAGGGGCCACTGACCATTAGGTCCAGTCGTGACCGAATCTGGGGTTGCAGTGCTCATCTCGCTTTATTGGCCGAGGGAGCTGGCGTACAGCTTCCAGGTCATGTGGCCAGCATGACTAAGCTGCTTCTGGTGAACCAGAGCAGCACATGGAAACGCTGTTTACCTTCCCACCGGAGCGGTACCTATTTATCTACTTGCACTTTGATGTGCTTTCGAACTGCTAGATTGGCAGGAGCAGGGACTGAGCAGCGGGAGCTCACCCCGTCGCAGGGATTCGAACCGCCGACCTTCTGATTGGCAAGTCCTAGGCTCTGTGGTTTAACCCACAGTGCCACCCGCGTCCCCTGAGGATCAGGTAGTTTCATGTGTGAGTGTAGTGGTTAAGAGCGGTAGTCTCGTAATCTGGGGAACCGGGTTCGCGTCTCCGCTCCTCCACATGCAGCTGCTGGGTGACCTTGGGCCAGTCACACTTCTTGGAAGTCTCTCAGCCCCACTCACATCACAGAGTGTTTGTTGTGAGGGAGGAAGGGAAAGGAGAATGTTAGCCGCTTTGAGACTCCTTAAAGGGAGTGAAAGGCGGGATATCAAATCCAAACTCTTCTTCTTCTTCATGTAAAAAATGTGAATCAAACCAAATTTCTCCTCCATTCCTAAAGACAACAAGGGGTGCTTTAACCTTAACCCCCCCATCACATTGGAGGCTAAGGTGTAAGTGTGCTGGGGGGGGGGCATGGCAGACTCTCCCCACCAGAGAGTCACACTGCTCTCTGTCTGACATGGCAATGTTACAGACACAATCTGATTAAGTGGCAGTATGAGCAAATGAGCCTGAGGACCAACAGCTTCAAAGCAATAGGAATGTTTGCTGAAGTGAGTCCTTTTTCCAGCAATTTGGCCGTGTCCAATAAGTCACTTTCAAAGCAAATATTAGAATTACAGAATATGCAGCCAGGCTGCAGGAACAGCAGGGAAAGCGGTGGCTCCCGACCCTTAAGGTGCCAAATTCAAGATTGAGAGAGTCTACAAGCTGCAACATTTCAAAGGTCTGTTTGCAGACTAGTAAAAATAAATAAATAATAATATGAAATGTATGTATTGACTTCGAAAAGAGACTTTTATAGGTCTGGACAGAACACAGATGGGAAAGGCCACAAATGGAAACAGCTGAATATAGTCTTCCGTCTCTGAATCTGTCATTGGTTAGAGATCATGGCAGAAATAAGTTACTTCAAAGGAAAAGGGGGGAGTAATTTTGCCAAATAATCACTGTAGAACATTCTCTCTAGATGCTGCTCTCTAGCCATTTACAACTGCAACCAACCACCATGACTATAGCAATGGATGGAAAAATCTCAGTTCTCCCTGTTTCTCATTTTTCGAATCTTGAATTCAGTTCTTTACATTTCCACAGCAATTTGAATTGCTTTTTTTAAAAAAATCCTCATGAACATTTGTCAGTATTTCAGTGGGCATTTTTCCTAATAGTCACATTTTTTTTGTACGCAGTTTTGATTGGTGTACACTTTTTGCAAGCAGATGCATTTGATTTAACTGTAGAACTGCATTACAAAAAAAGTGTGAATTTCATTTCACGTATCATTTCAGACCCGTGAATTGGGTAGGTTCGCCTTTAAATGTGAACTGCATCAAATTTCTCCTCTACTCCTCGCATTGGAGGACTGCTGTAAAACTGTATCTCTATTATTCCAAAGCACTTGTTTCACTGAGGGACCCTCTTCCACAGCTGCTTCCAACAAGAGCTATTGCAGATTGATTTGTATGTAACATGGCAAAACAATCTTATATTGACCTCCGTTTCCCCTCGTCACATCTCTCATCAAAGTGACGTGTCATGTCCGGTCATTTCTTCATCTTAGAAATGAAGTGACTGCCACAAGTCCCCCTTTCCCTTTTTTATTTGCTTGTTATATCCACTCTGGTCCCTTCTCCTCCCTCGGCAACCCCTCCCCAGTACAGACAGAGAAAGGAAGGCGGCAGGCAAAATGATTTAAAAGGATGCATGCAGCAAACTGAGGGTCCAAGGAAGCTCCTTTGCTCTGGGCAGAGCCTAGGGATGTTTGAGGAATTCAGTTTCTATGAATTCCAATGTGAAATGACCTGGTCAAAGCCAAACTGCATTGCATACAGACAGAATAATGCACATTCTCCATATTACACAATTCTCCAAATTCTGCAACTAAAAAAAAAAAAATGCACCAAATTAGTTTAAGGTATGATGTCAGGATAAAATACATTTAGAGATGTGCCCAATGAGATAAAATAACATATTTATATATGTATGATAAAACACAGCTTTCCAACAGGTTTTATTCCGACAGCCTTTGGGGAACTGACTGATTTTATTTATTTATTTTTTTAAAAAAGGAAAAGGCTTTTAATAGTGCTGTGCTGTTTTTACTATCTGTATTCCAATAGATTTGTTTTTATACTATTTTAATTCTATGATCGTTTAATTAATTTTTAACAATTGTATTTTATATGTCTTTAGCTTTTATGTTGGTTTAATTTGTGCAAGTTGCCTTGAGGCAGGATATATAACAACAACAACATTTAAGTACCAATTTTCTCACAGGTTAAAAAATAATAAATGCACGAACAGGACAGAACAGACTTATAAGTAATCAATACAGAAAAGGACTATCTGTCCATCCCTAAAAGAACCAGCATTGGGGTGGCTGGGATGAATGAAAAGAGAATTGCCTTGAGGCACAGATGGAAAATGGTAAGTATACCTATATTTGGTCTTCCTGTAAAGCTATCACACATATTGCCTGAGAGACTGTATTAGGGGACACCAAGAAATTGTTTTCATTCCACCAACTCCTGCTCCACTACGTATAACAATCTGAAACCCGCTGTTCATCACGGAGTGTGCGGTGTTTTTGAAAGGTGAGGATCACTTCTGATCAGAAGGCTGTGGAAGCCTCCCTTATGGAGCTTGCCATGCCTCTTCCAACTGAGAGGAGGCTGCTAACAGAATCCTTAAAGTTGCATCTTAAATATTAGGTCTCACTGCTGTGATCCAATCTGTACTATCCCAAAAGGCCTCCTAGGAGCCTGGGTAAGCTTCAGCTGCACAGGGTTGGCAGGTACTGATGATCAGTCAGTGGCTAATTGCTGTGGACGTGAGGCCTGAATCTTCCTAACAAAACTGCCTGAGTGCATGAGAAAGGGAAAAGAACAGGCAAGCAGTGACTGAAAAAGAGGGCCACCTGGCTGTATCATAACTACTCAGCTTCTAGCAAATTCTGAGCACGTGGCTTTTTCTATAAGGCCTTTTGGGATAGTGCAAATTGATTTGTTCGCAGGACTGTCTGGCTGTCTGATGTGCCTTGGTTGCCCTGCTGCGGTTTTTCTTTTGCTACACTGGTCAGTTTTGTCTTTATTTATTCCTTCAGTGATGTATTGTATCGTCATCCAGCCATAGTCATTCCAGCAGGTTGCAGCAGCTGGATAGATGGGAAGAGGACCATTAAGCTCTGCCAGAAGACCAGCTCTGTTAGGATCTTCCTGCCTCTGAACCACATCCATTGCAGATGGTCATTATAAGAATGTCTATCTAACTTTAAGAACTGGTCCTTGAGTTTGCTTTTTTCCTCTTCCCTCTCCATTCCCTTTTCCTTTTGTGCAGTGCCATGTACCTTATAAAGACCTGTGAGCAGGGACTGTCTCATTTTACTTGACTGCATACAAGCCACTTTTTTGGCTGAAGACTCTAAATAAATAGATAAATAAATGCTAGAGGGATCTGCTAAATTCAGACAGTGTTGGGAAACAAATCCATTTATGAAATAACAGGGATAAAATGCTCTCTTTAGGAAGCAGAATGGTCTGAAAGGGTCTGCAGGAGGCTGTACTCAGGAAAGCCATATTTTCAGGCTGCTTACCGAACCCCTATTGTCTCCCAGACATCTCCCCACCAGCTCAGTAGGTAATTTACTGATTCATTAGTCACCACCTGACTTACTCAGCCATTGTTAACTAGCGAGTCGGAAATTACCTTTATTTTGTTTTGTTATCAGTGGCTTGCAGGGGCCTCTTCTGGTTTCCACTCCAGTTGTTTTCATTCAAACCATTGGACACGGGTAAGTCACAACAGCCAGCAACACTGACACTCTTTTGCATGCCGAGAATGAGAGAGAGAGAAAACGCCAGAAATGTCACAAGCGTGTGCCAGATTGCACACATGGCTAGCTGAGCATGCAGACAGATGCTCACTCCAGGAACACACTCTTTTGTTGTGATTGTGTCACAACCGGCACCCAGTTGTTTCCCAAATGCTTCAAGAAGCAAACCGATTCCCATGAGCAGCTTTGTGCCTCTCTTGCATCCTGCTGAATGCACAGATTCTAAACCAGGGGATAATGAACCTCAGACTTAGAAGCTAACTGATGATGGCAAAGGCAATGGGCTGGAAGATCTCTGTGTGTGGACCTTTGTGCAGCATTTAAGACAATGAAGAAGAATGGAAGAGCTTTGGAAATCAGTGCCCCTCACCACCAGTGACACTTCAGAGGCATCCTGCACGAACTGGTCATGTGAAAGCAGCTCTACTTGTAACCTTGCTATTCACTATTTGTCTTTATTTCACATATACCACCCTAGCTGCACCCTCTGTCTTCCTTCATGAGTTGGCGTGTGAGTGTCTGTCTGCAGGAGCGGGGGAATTGTTCTATTTACTGTAGGCTCCCTACGTTATATAGAATCCTCATATTCCAGGGTTCTTCGTTGTGTAGGGACCCTACATCAGTATTCTTTAACCTCAGGTCCTCAGATGTTGTTGGACTACAACTCCCATCATCCACGGATGGGCAAATATGTCAATTTCAGTTTTGTGGTTTTTTCTAATCTTAAATTCAGTTCTCCACATTTCCATATCAATTTGAGGATGATGATGATAATCATCATTATTATTAAGAATTCCTTATGAAAAGCCACCAGCATTTTAGTGTGAACTCCAACTCCAATCAGGCCCAGCTGGCATGGCCAATAGTTAGTGATGATGGGAGTTGTAGTCTAGCAACATCCAGAGGACTGCAGGTTCCCAATCTTTGTTCTAAATGGAGGGGTGGTCCGGGACCCTGTAGATGAAATTATTTTACTACCAAAACACCAAGGTCTTCGCCATAGTGTTTCAATCGCATCCCAATTTGGGTTGCTTTAAACACAGTCAGGAACAAAGCCGTATCCTTGGTGATGCTACAGCAATGTGCAAAGGCCCATAGCTCCGATTCACAATTACTGATATGAAGGGAAGTGGGGCTTGGGGTAATTTTTCTAAATCTCCTTGAACAATGCAGCAGCAGTGACAGGCTGCGCTCAGTAGAGAAGCGAGGCTCGTTTGCTTCCAGAGAGGGTTCTCTTTTCTTTTTACTCGTATAAACAGAAAGGCATGAATAAATTGTGATTTATGGGGTGTCAAAAGCGCTGGGTGCCTCCTCCCGCAACCAACACACACACACACACACACACACACACACACACACACGAACTCAATATATTCTCTCCCCCTTCCCCCCCCCACAAGCAACTGTTTTCAGACTGCAGACGGATTGTTAAGAGCAGTTGGGATCTCCTCTGAGAGCAGTCATAAACTGCCAGCTAGAAGGGGAGATGAGAGGGAGAGAGATAAAGGGAGAATGAAGCAGAGAGCCCTGTGCTTCTTCAGCGTGGTCAGATGGTGGTAAATGGGAAAAGGAAGATGTTCACGTGATCCTAACATTTCAGCCATCTGCTGAGAAGGTAGCAGTCAGTAATTGCTGTTGGGGCAGCATGGCACTGCTTACTTGACCTCCCATCACTGCCATTGCTGTGCCATATGGGGAAGGCGAGGAGGAGCAGGGAGGTGGCAGTGAGACCAGCACAGTGCATATGCACCAGCAGGAACGCTAGATTGGCTTCACTGGTGCACCACATAATCTTTGCCATTCCCTTACCCCTTTCACTGGGTCACAGCAGCAAAAGTGATGGAGGTCAGATAAGCAGTGCCTGCCCCCCGCCAACCACTGCTGGTAGCAGTGTAGCTTCAAAAGGATCCTACCTGAGAATGCCCATGATGTTCATTTCAACAAGCTTGCTTTCTCCCCAGAGGCATGTTCTTCCAGGGTGTTGAAAGTTCTCAGTACTTGTGTAATTATGGGCAGAGCAGGGCTCTTAAGGAGGCAAGCCAACACACACATACACCCAACCTAATGAGGACTGAGCATGCTCAATAGTCATGGAATGTTGAGGGTGAGTTGGAAAAGCAAAATGAGGGGTTGGGTGGAACAGCATATCTTGTGGAAGGGAAGGATAAGTTGGCTGGAACTGTACATGGGAGCAGTTCTTGTTAGAAAGTAAGCAAACAGGACAAGGGGAATTCTGGAATAGAGAATGCTGATTTGCATGTAGTGTGCAAGGCAGCAAGGATGGGCCAAGACATGTTTCTCTCTTTAACGCCCCCCCCCCATTTGCATTTCCTGAACCTAAGAGAATGGAAAGCCAGCTGTCCTGAAACTGACCTGAAGGCAAATTGATCCATTTTAATCTGAGGGTCTCAGGCTTCTGAAAACCCCCACCATGACTTCACTTTTATTGATCTGAGTTATAGCTTTGCCCATACTTCCATTCCTTCTAGGTTGCATCTGCTACTCTAAGGCTCCTTGTGGCTAAGGATGACTCCTTCCCAAGCACTTATGAAAACAAAATGATATAAACTCTTCTGGAGTCCCCCTGCAATTGTTACCACGAGATGACCTGCCCCTAAACTGCAGTGGGTCCAGTTCATAATGTGGAGCAAACTTAAAGAACCAATAATGTTGAGGGTGCTCCTTTATCCGCCAAACAGAAAACTCGGAGAATAGCTGATGGAGAGCGGCTCCTATATACAAATTCTGCCAAAGAAAACCAGCTATACTGCCAGAGAGAAACTCCTTATGAGGTTATTTACCTCCTCCAAATAATAAGGATCTTGTCTTTCTGCCTCTCCAAACTGCTTCTCTAGTTTCTTTTCCATTTGATGGAACAAAAACTACTTTTACTGTTTCACAAAACCTTATCATTTTCCTGTTTTGTCTCTCTCACAATGCCTCCCTTCCTCTTCTTCCTCACTCTTCTCTCACCCGACCCCTGCCAACTTGTTTTTCTCCAATGGCACTCCTTACAATCAATTCTTGAAATAAATAATAAAAGCTGAATAAATCCAGGCAGCAATTTTCCCACTCACTTTACACAAACAAAGGCTTGGGGTACCACAATATACTATCTTGTCTGGGGGGGGGGGCATACATGTGATCTCAAGCCTTATTTTTCAGGAAAGACAGCTCTTGTTCAGCCACAACATGCTTTTTTCAAGTAGAAATGTAACTGGGAATATAGTTGAGATTACCTAAGCAGACTGATTTGCCCACGAATTACCCACTGTCATAGAGCCAGACTGGACGGCAAGTCCATACCCTCCAACATTTATCCAATGAAAATAGGTACATCCTAAGGAAAAGTGGGACATTCCGGGGTCATATCAGAAACCAGGACAGCTTCTGTAAATCCAGGACTGTCCTTGGAAAACAGGGACTCTTGTCGGGGGGGGGGTCTCCAAACCTGTGTTAGCTATGTGAGTTATATATCCAGCTACATATGATATCCTTCACAGTTCACCAACTGGGCATGGTCAAGTGTTATCATGAGAATGTATCAACATATGAAACTGCCTTATTGGTCAGACCACTGGGTCATCTAGTGCAATACTGTCCACACTGACTGGCAATAGCTCTCCAGAGTTTCAGACAGGGGTCTTTACCAGCCCTGGCAGAGCTATATCAAGTGTTAGACAAATAAGCCCTTTTCACACATCACTTGAGTGTAGGCAACATCTGTGTTGGGTCATTTTCCTAAAGCAGTCACATGCTGCCTGCAGTTGTTTGCCAATAGACTCCAATGTGTGCGCACCTGCTTGGATGTAGGCGCTCTGTGCGATTGGGGCGCCCGGTAGCATAGGTGTCTCAATCATGTAGAACCCCTACACGTGACTAGATAAGCATGCAATGAAATTTCTTTGCAGAGAACTGTGTGCAACACACAGTTGTTGGAGGAAGAAGACCCAGTGGTGGGTTTGAGTCTAAAAGTGTGGTCCTGCTCTTCCATTGATATGTATATGCTCTATAAGCAAGTAATATGTGAATAGGACTCTAGAGCAAAGCTTATCCATGGTCTAGTTTGGGAAAGCTGGTATCAAAGTGTTAATAAAGCCCTTCCCTGTGGAACAGCAGTAAACTGAGAATAAGTGTCACACCAATCTCATTGCCACAGTAGATGCAGCTGAAAAATAGAAATCACTTTGCTACCAAAAGGAAGAGTCACAGTGGGTGCAGAGTATCAATTTTGCAAGGTGATGGTCACACTTCAGTACAGACAGATGTGATTCACACCAGCCCAAGCGTTCAATATAATGCAAAGGTCAGGACTGTGCCAAACAAAACAAAGTCATATGGCTTAAGGAAGGACTGTTGGTCAATGCTGTCTGGTACCAAGTACTTCGTGGATGTGTAGACAATGTGGATACTTCCTCTCTTCTGTATGAATGGTATTGTTTTGACTACTTAAGGATGCCAGAAATAGAGGGAATGAGCTAAAGGAGCAGAACACCACAGGGTGTCTTTGGAAGTCTAAATAATCAGAGCCAGACTGCTTTTCTTATGGTGTGTGTGTAACATACAGATAGCCCCCAGACTCTTGACCAGGCTATTCAATGCAAATGCACATACATTAAGCAACATTTCCAAGATTTGTTTGTGAATTTTGAACCTTTTAAGGGAAATTATGCAATCCCTCTAAATCAGCTGTAATGGGGAAAACGGGAAATTCCATGAAGACTGTTGAAAGACTGACACCTTTTCTAAGATTAAGTGTCTCTTAAAATTTTGAAAATAAACTAATCACAGAAAAAATGCATTGCACACGCAAATCTATTTTTCTTTTTTAAAAATATGCATTTTCAATTTTACAGTATGCCATACACATTTTACCTTATACTATTTCACAGACTTCCCAACCTAGCCCCTTAATTTGTTGCATTCCCATTGTGTTCTACACCTTATTTCCATTCTACCAATTCCTTCGTTTTATTTTACTGTTGTAATAACCTTTCTTTTTAGGTACTCTCGGAAATATCCCCACTCAGCCCTTGTCCTCCCTTCATCACAATCCCTTATTTTAGCTGCCATGTTTGCTAATTCTGTGAACTTTATCAGTTTATCTAACCACTGCTCTTTCGTTGGTATAGCTTTGTCTGTCCAGATCTTTGCATACGTAATTCTTGCAGCAGCTGTGGCATATAAAAATAAGTTACACATCTTTATTCGTGGCTCCTCTCCTATGATGGCTTCTGGTTTTGTCGGGAAGGTGAATTTCAATATATATATATTTAATATATATTTGCACATATGCATCAGGGATCCTTCCTTCTCTGAGCATTTCCAACAGAGTCTAGAGCCCCTTTTATACATTCTGAATTTTGTGGGCGTCAGGTACCACCTATACACCATTTTTAATATACCAGTATTTTCCTTCATCTGGTAACAAGCTGAAAAATTAATTGTTCTGTTCCATAGTTTCTCCCAGGCTGAGATTTCGATATTGTGTCCATTATCTACCACCCACTGAATCACGTCCATTATCTACCACCCACTGAATCATCACAGTCTTAACTAATTTGTCTTTAGTCTCCCACTCTAATATTTATATATATATATATATATATATATATATATATATTGGATGTGAGTTTTTTGTTATTCTGTAGTACAGTTTTCCCTCTGACCCATCTTCCACAAAACACTTCTCTTCGTCTCTCCTGAAAATCTCATTTACTTGGAAGTTTTGGAACCAGTCTGTGACCATAGTTGCTATTTCTTCCCTAAGACTGACACCTTTTGTCCCTAAACCATTCCAATTCCATCTATTTAAGAACTACTGTTTAAGAACTGGTACCTGTGTCTTTGTGTTAATTGATTGTATGCAAGCAATCCTTTTCAGCTGAAGGTTGGAGCAAAAAAACAAAAACAAAACAAAAAACAAAACACTCTAAAGAAGCAAATGAACTGGGGCCTGCATGCATATTAGCATATATATGTGCAAAACATGTCAGAAATGGCTGGGTGTAGGGTTCTCTATTGTCACCACACTGTGTGCTCTCACAAGTTACAGGTTCAAATATTAAAACAACAACAACACAACAGCCAAATTATTAAATAAAGATTACACTCCACCTTCCAATGTGTTTCCTCTCAAAGCTGTCTCTGTCCTTGGAATAATATAACTGTGTTTCTAAACTGCTCTCTTTTTTTGACTGTACAACTTTAACAAAAAGTCTTTATTGGAGTAGCCCAGGATCTGCAAATGAGGGGAGGTGTTCTTCAACTCAAATATCATTATGTAATAAGCATTACCAGCAGCAATTCCTGAGTGCTGAAGGGCCTCCATTCTCTTCAACACAGGGGAGCTGGCAGCTCCATCTGAACTAACTGCCTACTATCCCATTTTTAAATTAAGCTCCTATTGTGCTTCTGAAAGGTCACAGATTACTTGGTCCTGTTTAACTAGTTTGGAGGTACGGCACAGACCATTTCTAAAATTATGAGACTAGGCACAGGGCTGGTCCTACGTTAGGTAGAATGAACCAGCCACTTCAGATGGCAGATGCTGGGGTTGAGGGGTAATTGGTGGCAAGGTAGTGGAAGTCAGAGATGTCTATGTCACACAGCCTACTCTGCACCCTCTAAAATAATCTGCTGCTCTCAGGTGTTGTGGAGCACACTATCTCATCACCAGTGTTGAATGAAGATTAAACAGCTAGTCTGGTTAACCTCTGTATATATAATTGGAATGTGTGCATCTTGCCCTTTTTCTTGGGCAGTAAATTGGGCCAATCCTTATTGGAGAGACCAAAATTATTGATAGCAAAGGAATGCCAGGAAGATACTTTGCTTTTAGGTGATTTGGCATGCTAATTTGGCATACAGAAGAATGAATCCCACTCAACACAGTCAAGAGCCTTCCTTTACCCTGAGTGGGCCACTAATGTATCTGATTACTGCCTTGTTGGCTAAGTTACCACAAACCATTTTCCTTTACTCAGCTGGAAGCAAGGTTTGAGGGGTTTTTTGTTTTTGTTTTTTTTGCAGTCGAATACAAATCCTGAGTTTAGTTTCCACTGATAAAGCGAGCTTGTGTTTGGGTTGCACTACTTCAAACTTATATGTTGTTTCTCCAGGGTGGAAGCCTGCACTCTACTTATTATAATGTGGAGTTAATGAGTATTTTGTCTGTTTTCTGGTTTACTGTAGTGGGAAAGATAAATTGTTTCTTCCCCCAAGTCAAATGTAGCGGCAATCAATATAAAGCAATTACTTATATGTAAGAGAGCAAAGTAGCGCCCCTAGGGGTACCAATGGGACAAAGCCAAATCCTAATTCTACTCACATGGCCAAGCCTCTTCATATGAATAGCCATATCATGAGATTTGTTTCTTGCTCATGCTGAAGTGTGACAGAATATTTCAGACACACAAACACACACATACATTGAGGGCACAATTCACATTCTGTTTAAGTCAGTTGGAAAGAGTTCACTGATTTTAGTAACTGGCAATTGCATATTTATTTAGGAAATGAAGTGGTTAGAAATAAGAGATAGGAACGTTGGATGTTGCTTTTTACTAAGCCAGACCTTTGGTCTCAGCCCTACCTAGAGCTGCTGGTGACTGAACCTGGAAACGTATGCATGCAAAATATCTACCACTGAACTACAACCTTTCCACAAGCTGTGCTGTTTCAAGTGCACACGCAGGCCAGAGCCACAAAAAATGTACAAAGAACAGAAGTGAAATGACCCCTTTTCTGTATTTACTCCCCAAGTATTCCTAGACCTTTCTACTCCCATTTCATGTTCTCCTCCATGGGCTCCATGTTGGAAAGAAAAAAATTAATATTCAGGATATTGTAGATGGGAAGATATGACAATGAAGAAAGGGGGGGGGGAGATAAATGACAAATTGTAGCACTTGAATTTGAGGAAATAAACTGTGACGCCCTAAAATGGTCTTCTTTACAATGAGATATAATGAGGCTAAAGCTATTCTAAAATTAGGGCATTTTAATATAACATTAGAGGTTTTGTTTGCTTGATTGCTATTCTTGCTGTATTGCCATTCTGGAGCATTTCTTGATATTAAAATGGAGGCTCACAGAACCATCTGTATGGGCTGAGGGAAGGTGTCAGCCAGTCATGGAAAGCATGGTGCAGTGGTCGCACTCCCCTGACCAGGTTGGTTGTAAACTGCTACTTACTGGGAGGTAGAGGGGGAGGAGTTGGTGAGGCAGGTGTTGTGCAAACTCACCAGCAGTCTTTCCAGTTCTCCCACTAGTGTGGTTGCACTGCACCAACTTTGCTGCCACCTCCCCTCTCCTCCTCTACACCATCGTAAGCCCGTAGCAGCTGGAGGTCAGTTGAGTGCTGCCACCCCACCCCACCCCACTGTCCTCTACTGTTATCATTACTCTGGATTCCTGGCAGTTGTTCCACGCTGCCCATGTCTGATGTTAGGCCTTCTAAATTGACAGTGTTTCTTTTCTACTTCATTTTCTAGAATAATCTTAGAGTCCCACACCAGATAGAAATTTAGTTCCTGCTCCCTTTGTTTACTATTCTCCATTTATAACAGTATGCACAGAGGAAGCAGTCAACAACTTCTAAAAAATAAAATAAAATAAACTTCAGAGCGCCACCCATTGTAGCAGCTAGAACAAAGAACTAGCTCTGTGTCTCTTGATGTATAGGGCTCCCTTTTTCCTAATCTTTGGATGTATCAAAAGATTCTCAAGCTTGCCTGAATGAATTCAATTTGGCTACTGGAAGAGGATCCAACTCCTTGAACTAGAACAAAAGTATCACGTACTAAAGACATGGTAGCCCCAAGGGCGTAGCACCAGAAAGAAAACTCTGAAGAAGATTTCCAGTCTGCTAATCCTGTGATAGCTCACAGAAGACAAATTTGGAATGATGAGGCCTTTTTGTAACACATGGAAACACTGGAGTTGCATTACAAATCTATTTGAAGGTGTGACAAGAGGAAAGATTCAGCAAAAATTGGGTTCAGAAGGGAGTAGCAAATTCAGACGCTCCTTCTCTCCAGTATATTGTGTTGTTGCTGCTGCAATGGTTATTATTGTTAATACTTATTTGACACTTTTTGAGGTTACAGATCAACATTAAAAAACAAGTGTATAAACAAGAATAAAGCAACCTAAAAACACCATTTTTTATTATAACTTCTGTCTATATAAAATGTTATTTATAGTATAATGTCATAAATATATGAAAAGCAGATCTAACTCAACCCTACCCCAATACAAGATAAGCAGGAAATTTAAATCCCAAAGCCTGGGAGAATGATCGTGCTTTTGCCTGGTGCATAAAAGCAAGTAATGATGGTGCCAAGTTTGCCTATCTGAGGAGATAAGAAAGTCTGTTTTTGTTTTCCCACCCTGTGCACTTCCCTCAGAGGGGACACATGAATAAAGGCCTCAAACGGCAAGTGCAAAGCCTGGGTTGTTTCATGTGAGAAGAGGCTGCGTAATGATTTACAGGTCAAAACTAGTGCTTTGAACTGAGTCCAGAAACAAATTGGTAGCCACTATTACATGTATTTGGAAGGTTCCACTTTACTTCCTTAGCGAAGACCTACAGTCCCCTGTCTGGAGCCCCAGAGAGCTGCTGCCAGTGTCTGGAGCCCCAGAGAGAGCTCAGTGTAGACAATATTGAGCTAGATGGACCAATAGTCTGACTTAGTTTAAGGCTGAGTCCCCTATGTTCCTACCCTGAAAGTCCAAAGTTTGGTGAATGTCAATATTTACATATGAATGTTGGTAATCCTTGACAACTTTAGGGGTTGTCAAAAGAAGTCAGTTTGCCCTCCTCTGGTGGGTGGTTTTGTGGGTGGGCACCAGGTCTTCCTTGTGAATTAGCCTCTAGTAGGCTGGATTGTCCTACTGCCACCGAAGTGGTCAATGGCGGCGGGAATGTAGGGGGCACAGTGCCAACTGACCAGTGTCAGAGCTTGACACTGTGCCCAAGGGAAGGTTAAATACCTGGCCTTTGGGCCTCTTGCTCTCAGCAGTGACTGTCTTTGTCTCCACTTCACTGGTGTATGTCCAAAGGTTGAGGAAATAACTGTTTCCAGAAAAACTGAAAATTCATCTGGGATTGACAAAGTTCACGTATAAATGAACTTTGTCACCAAAAGATGGATAAGTTTTGAATTGAAAAGTGCATGTGTAAAGCCAAAAGGTTGATTTGAAATTTATCGTTTAGTTTTTATTGCATTTTGCTTGTGTAAAGTGGAAGGGTGTGTTATAAACAAAATTAATCCGGTTTTAATGCAAATATGTTGTACTGAGTTCAGATCGTTGATCCATCTAATTTATCATTGTCTACACTGATTGGCAGCGACTCTCTGGAGTTTGATGGGGGTCTCTCTCAGGCCTACCTGGAGATGGTGGGGATTGAACCAGATGCTCTACCATTGAGCTACAGGCATTCCCTGTAGCATCATTGCTAAGGGACCCTTTGGGAGGAAAAGAATAGCATCTGCCAGCTAGCTGATTCTGCCAGCTAGCTGATCTTGCTGCCAACATTACTTAACCTCCCAATTTCAATCACATTTCATATGCCCCCCTGAAAAACTTCCAACTCCCCCCCCCCCCATTTCACTGCTCATGGATGGGACAGCAAAATGGGAGGAATTTAAGCTCAGCTGTGCTAATGCAATGTGTTCACTGATGTTAATACACTGCCTTACATATAGGAATATATTAAAATATGATGCGTTATTTTTGAAATTTATCTAGTATTGGGAACAACATCATTAGAAAAATCAACTTAGCATGATAAACATTATGTAAATGAGCTGCAAGCTTGCGATTCTTTTCTAGAACTTACTCATTTATTACATTGTGTCTTCCCCGCCTTTAAAAATGACTCAGTCTAATTGTCCTTAAATGGATGTATTATGGAATTAGTTTGTACTTTTGCAAATTAATTGCCTTGAACTTCATATATTTTGTGGGGAGGGAGTATTATTAAATAACTTTTTTTAAAAGGAGGACAAAAAAATTATGTAAATTGAGATTCACAGAGAGAGGCAGGAGTGATCCTGGGACCAAAGGGAGGCATAAAAGATAGTCAGATACTTCCATATTATGTGAGCATGTGTGCACACATGTACATACACAGAGAAAAATGCAACAACTTAATTGTGCAAATGAGACTAAAGTAAGACCGAAGGCACAGCTTGTCTCCCTACAGCTGTGCTGTTGCTGTGTGGCTAATGAGGCGTCTGCTCAGTCTGACAGTCCTCATCTGCTGCCACTTGCCTGCTGTTGCCAAACTCCCAGCAGCCCCTGCTCCACCAGGCCCAGACTATGCATGCAGCCACTCAGGTGTGCACCATGCACTGCACCCTATCTGCTTCCCAGCTGGCACAGCACATCTCGCTGGGATTCTCCAGTGCTGCAGCACACCCACTGCCATGACCACCCACTGCCATTTGAGCACTATCAGGCTGCATTTAGACAAGCATTTAGAAAATTCTGTTCCTCTGGCATTTCCTTACCTGATAATTTTTGTGTGTTATGTGATCTTTCACATTATGTAAAAGCCAGTTCTGGAAATTCAGTGGAAACTAGCAAAACTTTAGCACTGATTTCCATGTTAATTGTTTCTAGAAAAAAGGGGGTTTGCAGCCCCATTAACTCAGAATATCATAGGAATTTTGCACTGTAATTTCCCCATGGTTTTCCAGGATCATGTCACTGCCACTCACACGTTGAAGTGTGAAGTGGTATTCCAGAATATATTTTCCTCCACTGTTTTCATGGGTGAATCATGGGGGGAAAGAAGCACACATGTGCACGGAGGGTGGCAAGATGTCTGTTGATGTATGGTGTTGAATCACCAAGTTTAAATGAAATTTAGTGCAACATGGTGGTAAACTGATTAAAAAAAGTCACAGTTCCACAATGCAACAGATAATGCAGTGTAAAGGGACATTATAAACTGTAGCAGAAGCTCTACAGGAAAACTAAAGCGAGAATACTCATGTCTGAATGAACCTTTAGTCAAATAAAACATTCACACATGCTTTGCTGGGTTCTAGTCAACAAGGAGAGTTGCTCTGTCTAACGGAATGACCAGTCTTGTAACACAGAGGGTTGTTTTGAATCGGGTGATCATGCAAGCTTCAAATTGCTCCCTGTGATGCTGCAGATTTATTTTTTGTCCCCAAATGGCTCTATCTCAAAGGTTCTTATACACTGCTTAGTCTATTATTATGTGACAAGTAGATTGACATGTTGACTGTAGACCGTTGGGATTGCTCACCCCTTCTCTGGCTACATGACTCAAAGGTCATCATCTTTGACCTTATCAGGGTGTCTCTAGACAAACAGGCACAACTGTCCTGTAACGTGACATTTCTTCTGCTAATGAATATTGTTTGTTAAAAGAAAGTCCTGTTTATATTCCAAATAGCCATCTGGAACACTGGAACTTGTCTTTCTTCTTCGGAACCTTGAAGAGCCACCTCCCCCCCCCAAAAAAATCCACTCTTCCTTTGCCCGTTCAAACGGCTCGTGATTGATTAGTAATAGTATAAAGGTAACAGAGCACATATGAATACATGTATACTCACAAACTCTTCAAACCCTTTTTGCAAAATCATAGGTGCACGACACCTTGGCAAATATTACAGGGTATAGTCTGAAGGGAATATGATGCAGCAACATTGTTGAAGCTCAGCAAGTCTGGGGGGTGGTCAGAGTTTGGATGGGGCACTGCCTGGAAACCCTCCTCAAGGAATGCTTCCTTGAGTTCTGCTTAGGAAAGATGGAATATAGCTACCCAGTCAAAGATATCCAGCCCCCCCCCTCTGATCGACAATTTCTGCTGTGATCCACAGGGAGATAGAGGAAGCCCAGACTCCACAGATCACAGATGTGAATTTATTATGTTTAAATTCAGAGCTGCCCATAGATTAGTAAAAGGGCTGAGTGTGTGGGGGGAATACTTGAGGGGTAAAAAAGGTTAGACTGGTTAAAGATGTAGGCAGCATCCTTAGCATTCATAAAGCCTATCTAATTGCTTGAGCATTCAGTTTGGGTTGCTTTATGTGCTGAACTCTGAGGATTACAGGGGAAGGGGGAAAAAGCAGGTAAAATGTGCTCCTGAATCAATTAAAGATCAAATAGTACTTTGTACCTCTCACTCCCAACTACAACACTCTTGGCTCAATATTGCTGTGGTGTTTTTTTTAATAACAGGCACAGAGAAAGAAACCACAAACATAAGTACTATGGGGAGATATTGCCTTGTTATTATTAGTAATAAATTCCCCCCAGCCCTCAAGTTAATGTTTTAGACAAGCAACGGGTATGAAGTCAAGATGAAAGCACTACAAGTGGGGGGAATGTTCCATGGCTGAAATACAGACCATACGGGAATTAGAACTCTCCAGGTCTGTGCGTTACGATGCTGCTAATCTGCATGATTCTGAAAATGGAAGGAGACAGGAGCTTTATGCAGGCGTCTTACTCCTGTGTTGTCCTATCATGAGAACGGAGCTATGCTGCCATGCTACGCTGCCATACCCAGCCCCAATATCATGCACAGTGACTGGCCCAGCACTCCAGCATCAACATGCAGCACCAACTGCCGGGAGAGAACTTTTGAATGTATGTGCAAAGGCTCATTCCCTGCAGATGCCTTTATGAATGGATGGCAGGGTGTGTGGCTACTTGGTGTGCACAGTATTGGGGGTGGGGGCTACCTGTCCTAGCCCTGTTCTCCACTCATGTATTGGACCAAGGCATGAGTAAAATGCCTGCAGAAGGCTAAGGACATGGTTGGTGGAGAGACTGACCACTAGTTCTTCTAGCACCTGGGTATGGCTGATGTGTTGCAGCAGTGCCACAAAGCTGCGCTTTCAATAGCTCCATTGCTGCCACATACTTGGATGGGGTAGTGGAAAGGTTGGGGCTGTGTGGACGTATCAGAGGAGCCAATCCAGTGCTCACACCAGTGCACCCACACATTCTTGTTACTGCCCCACCTTCGCGCTGCATACTTGACCCTCCAGATGTTTTGGGACTACAACTCCCATCATCCCTAGCTAACAGGGCCAGTGGTCAGGGATGATGAGAATTGTAGTCTCAAAACATCTGGAGGGCTGAGTTTGTCTATGCCTGCTATAGCCGCATTTCTTATTACTTTACAAAAAGTAATAAGAAAAAAGCTGTGGCTTTGTATGCTTCGTTGACCTGGCCTTGCTTCCTTCCCATTCGTCTTCACTATATCTCTCCATTGGGTGTGATTGGGAAAACTCAATCATTCCTAATGGAGAGATGAAGCTGTAGTATCTACAATTAGAAAACCCTGCTCCCTGCATGAGTCACTACCCTGGAGTTTGAATCCATTCAGTCAGGGCATACTCAGAACAGTTTCCTGTTCCAAGCTGGGAAACTCAGTGGAGTACTGGCAAGAGTTAGAAAGAGATCATGAATAGTTGCAGGAAATCAAGAACCCCAGTCAGCTGGATGGCAACACATGGCAGGAAGGTAGTGATGCTGTTCTAGCACAGCAATAACAACCTATGGCCCTCCAGATGTTCTGGATTTCAACTCCCATCATTTCTGACCAGTGGCTATGCTGGCTAGGGTTGATGGGATTTGTAGTCTACATCTGAAGGACACCACATTAGCTCCCCCTGCTAGGACAAGTTTATTAATAGTCCTGGTGCTAAGCAGATATCATTAGCATAAACCCCTTTGAAGAAAGCTGCTGCAACTTGAAGGAACTGTGCTATACTCTTCAGGTGTTGGTGTCCTTGTGTTGCCCCTTGCAGGGTTTTAAGAGGAACCTTCTTCATCAGAGAAGGGGTGTTTGGCTCATTGAGTTATCCAGCTTATAGGAGCTGTTCAGCAAACTGACTATTTGGAGGGACTACCTCCAGGCATGGGGACGCGGGTGGCGCTGTGGGTAAAACCTCAGCGCCTAGGACTTGCCAATCGTCAGGTCTGCGGTTTGAATCCCCATGGCGGGGTGCGCTCCCACTGCTCGGTCCCAGTGCCTGCCAACCTAGCAGTTTGAAAGCACCCCCGGGTTCAAGTAGATAAATAGGGACTGCTTACTAGCGGGAAGGTAAACGGCGTTTCCGTGTGCTGCGCTGGCTCACCAGATGCAGCTTGTCACGCTGGCCACATGACCCGGAAGTGTCTGCGGACAGCGCTGGCCCCCGGCCTCTTAAGTGAGATGGGCGCACAACCCTAGAGTTGGACACGACTGGCCCGTATGGGCAGGGGTACCTTTACCTTTACCTCCAGGCATGGTTCTTCTCACTCCCAGTTTTCCCCATCATCTGTGCCTTCAGGCCCACAGTCCACCACAAACATTAAGTTGCACAAAAAGACTGAGCCAGGCTTCAGTGCAAGTTTTATCCTATGAATGTCCACTGCATGAGTTCAGTGAGATGTATTCCCAGGTAAGTGTGTATAGGATCACAACCTTGGTATTGCACAGTCTTTTCAGCAGAAGAGTAAGACAGGGGTGGAGAACTTCTGGCCCTCCAACTCCCATGAACTCCAGCCAGCATGGTCAATGGACAGGGATGATGGAAGTTGGAATCCAGAAACATCTGGAGCACCACTGGTTCTCAATCATTGGGGGAAAGTGCACCTCCAATTTTAATTCAGACAATAGAGTGGCATATTTCAGCTCTTGGAAACCTAGGAAACAATTATCTATTTTAACAGGCAGCAGCCTTCCAGACTTACATAAGCAAGGGAAACTTTCTCAGCCCTGCTACATCCTCAAGAATGATTCTTGGGATGAAGATAGCAAGACTGAAGCTTCTACATCCACACCATGTATTCTCCCTTCCCCTGTGTGTGCCTTCATTTCTTCACTTGCACGATGAAGATGGCATCACACACCATCAATAAGCACATCATAGGGGATTGCAGCATTAATCCACACAATGGAATTTCAGGTGAAATGCATCCTAGCCATAAACCTCTGAGTGTCTTTAGAAAGGCAGGTTAGTGCCATTTCCCTCATTTTCAGCCCAAAGAAAATGAATCAGAAAATTCAAGTAATTTACAGATGTGTTAAGTGACAGCATTAGCAAGGGAAAATGAAGCCCTTTGAATTTCAGAGCATATTGCATTATTATCCTTGTGCTCCTTTTCTAGCCGCGACCACTATCACAGAATGTACAACCTCATCTCCCTGCAGCTGAGAGATACCTGGATGGAGCCTAAATGTTGATATTGCCAATGCAAGAAGAACACTTCACATCACACTCGTCTCTTTTACCACTGATCCATGCAGTCTCTTTTCATTAACCCGAGACCCCATCTGTCTCTTCCATTTCTCTCTGACGTTCTTCCAACAATCCCCATGCCTGTTAGCTTAATGCAGTAGCATCTAAATAAAACCGAGGCTTCACCAAACAGGTTCTTAAATCTGATGCCCTCCCCTGACATTTCCAAATTTCCCCGCTTTAATGCACTGTGTTTAAATGTACTCATTTCGAAAGCCAGCAGGAAAGGCATTTTTCAGGTGCATGAAAGACAAGTAATGATGCTCCCGTAACCCCAAGCGTGCAAGCCACCTGAGTCCATGGAATTACATTAAATATAGGACAAAAAAAAAAAAAGGACCATCCAAATAAAACATACAGAGTGGAAGATTCTGGGCAGGAAAAAAAAGAGTGGAGTGGGGACAAACCCAAAACAATGAAACAAAAAATGAGCCAATAATCAATTGGTGAAAGGATAGCACTGCTAGTCTAAAATACACCCAGCTGAGAAAACTGATAATGCCAACATTGATTAGGAACCTGCTTTTAGAGAGCCGATGTGTTATGACAGTTAGAGTGCTGGACTAGGACATGGGAGGGCTGAATTCGAATCTCATTCAGCCATGAAGCTCAGTGTATAGCTATGACCTTG
Organism: Podarcis cretensis; assembly: GCF_951804945.1. Classification (NCBI taxonomy): domain Eukaryota; kingdom Metazoa; phylum Chordata; class Lepidosauria; order Squamata; family Lacertidae; genus Podarcis; species Podarcis cretensis. The sequence goes on along the minus strand of NC_137185.1, from coordinate 31,318,629 downwards.
GGCGAGTCGTAGTCTCTCAGTGTAACCTACCTCACAAGGTTGCTATGAGGAGAACCACATATGCCACTTTGAGCTCCATGGAGGTAGGCTATAAGAATTAAATGCTGTCTACTTACAATGATGACAATGAGCCTTTTTAAGCCAGCGAAAATTTATATTCAAGTCATGTTTTCAAAGATGTGGGCACTCCCTTCTATGGATATAGTGGCAAACTTATTATTATTATTGTTGTTGTTGTTGTTGTTGTTGTTGTTGTTGTTGTTATTTTACACCACCTTTTTCTGATGGGACTCAAGGCACCTTACAATGATGAAAATGAGCCTTTTTATTTTTATTTATTTTTATTTTTTTATAAATATTTTATTAAATTTTCAAATACATAGTAAACAATATACATACAAGATCCCTTCACCAAAAAAAATACACAAAAAAGCCAGAACAAATACACCAAAAAACAATGTAGAAAGAAGGAAGTAAAAAAAGAAAAAAAGAAAAGAAAAAAAACCAATCATTCAATACAATTTTTTTTATATAACTAACTGGACTTCCTCACATCTCCTTTACCCTGCATTATTTATAATAAAAATATCAGCAAATTATTACCTTGTTTCATACCTTATTTTGTACTTTCCAAATATTATACTTCTAAATTTAAGATAATTTTTATCAGTTACTCATACCTTAAATTTAAACATAGTGTTGCCTTAAATTTCGACCTTTTCTTACTTATAACTTAATTTTCTATTTTACAAAATCTATGAGCCTTTTTAAGCTTAGGCCTTTTTAAGCCAGCGAAAATTTATATTCAATTCGTGTTTTCAAAGATGTGGGCACTCCCTTCTATGGATATAGTGGCAAACTTATTATTATTATTATTATTATTATTATTATTATTATTATTATTATTTTACACCACCTTTTTGCTGATGGGACTCAAGGCAGCTTACAGATAAAAACAAGAATTGTTAAAAACACACAAACAAATCATTAAACGTTAATAGAATTAAAACAAAATTTCATAGAATCATAGCATTGTAGAGTTGGAAGGGATCACAAGAGCCATATCTAGCCCAAGCCCCTGCAATGCAGGAATCTTTCGCCCAATGCGGGGTTGAAACCCATGACCCATGCTCTACCAACTGAGCTAAAATACATATAAAAAATCTGTTTAAAACATACAAATAACTACAATAAAACCAGCATGGCACCACCACCCCAGTAACTAAAAGCGGTCAATTCCCCAAAGCCTGTTGGAAGAAGGTCTTCATTCGCTGGCAGAAGGACAACAAGGAGGGAGCCAGTCTAGCATCTCCCAGGGACGGAGTTCCAGAATCTGGGAGCAGCCATCAAGAAGGCCCTTCCCCGCATCTCCATCAAGTGTGTCTGTGAGGGTGGCAGGTCTGAGAGAAGGGCCTCCCCTGAATATCTCAAAACCTAGGCAGGTTTGTATAAGGGAGTACAATGTTTCAGATAGCTTGGACAAGCCATGTAGAGCTTTATAGGTCACAACCAATGCTTTGATTCGTGGCTGGAAACAGACTAGTAGTCAGTGGAGATGTTCTAATAAGTGATTCTCTCTATATCTAGCCCCAGTAAGCAATCTGGCTGCAGCTTTTTGAGCCGGCTGAAGTTTCAAACTATGAGATGTTCTGAGGAGACTCTTCTCTGCGTTCAACTGTTCGGAAAGCTTATTACGCAATGACAAGGGACAGATTCTCCTCTGTGGTTTGTGTCTCGATGGTGGCATGCTTTCTTCTCACAAGTACAACAGGCATCCCGTTCATTATTATTCTAACACCAGGTTAAAACTTATTTCTTTTAATTTGATGGTTGGTTGTTTCAGCCTGCTCTGCTTTTTATTTACACCTCTTCTTCTTCTTTGAATTGTGTATCTTTCTGTTTTTGTTTTGTTTTTGCTGTGTATTTTATTATTTGACTTACATCCCATACCTTGCCCTGGTATCTGAATAGAAAAGTGAAGGGTGAGTTTAAAATGTTTTTTTTAATAAAGAAACAATCCATGAACTGTGATAGATGAGTCAAATGCACTAACTAAAACATGTGCAAGTAAATCACCAGGGACACTGTACAGGGGTTTGTCTGTGTGCAAGATTATGCCTTTGCTTCATTATGCCATTAATGTTTGCTATTAGAACCTTTCTTTGTTTCATTACTCATTTGTTCAATTAGCATTTGTTTTGTAATAAATCTGTTTGCATTATTTCAGTTAATTTCATTCTTTTTTCCTTTTGTCTCCCCCTTACTTTTTGTATAATCCTTTCACTACCTCCTTTGGCAGCCAAGGAAACAGAGCTAACTTCTGATGTTATGCCTAGAAGCAGGCCAGTGCAGAGCTTGTCTAAGGCCCAGGGCAGGAGTCTTGTTAGAATAAAGTTATAAACTCAAACACAAAAACAGGCAGTCCCTGGCAGGTCTCCCTGGTCAGCTTTGCCCTCCAGTGCCTGAAGCAAGTGTTCCCAGCCTGCCTAAAAGTCACAATTTTTCTCTCTCTCTCCCCAAAAGCCTCAGACACTGCATCATTCCAAGGCATACTGGAGTGGGGAGGAAGCCAGACATCACACTGGTGACTTCCATTTCCTCCCACAGAATTCCCAGAATAACACAGCTGGAACACCCCATAGGTTGAGAAAGCTCTTCACTTCAGACCATCACTCTCTCTGATTGTGGGGAGGATGTGTGGGGCTGGGACAGGTCTAATGCTATTGTCCTCACTCTGTTTCTTCTTGTGTAGGTTTTACCTAAGCAGGGTTTGTGAGGGGCAGTCAAAAAGTGCTCAGCCCAAGTCCAAACTAGGGATGAGGGAGACATTCTATTCCGTTCTTATTTAAAGAAGAACCTATCTAAAGTCCTTCAAAATCAACAGTTCTCTGAATTTCCCAGTGCAGTTCTCTAACCAAGTAAGGTGTGTAACAGTGGATATACCAGGGTAAAGTGACAATAGTATACTAAATGCATTATATTATGGGGCAAGTGTTTTGCTAAAATGAGTACATATTAGGCAAATTTGCCTAGAAAAATTGCGTATTGTAGGAGAAATTCACATGAAAGCTGATGAACTTCCATGAGGAAGCTCATGTGGAAATTCGAGAAACTGAACTTAAGATTGGAAAAGTAAGAAAATGAGAGAAAACAAAAATTGCCAGATTCACTCAACCCTAGTCTAACACCAACTTCATTCAGTTTAGGCTGAGAACATTCCAGGCAAGTGGGTGGCTATGCATTGGAGCAGCTCTTACAAGGGGGTATAAAATGCTGGACAAATACTGATTAGTTAGTCCCAATTTAAACATGATGAGGCCAAGTGCAAAGCATTTTACTCTTGTAGGTGTTCCATGCAGTTGCCATCTCATTTAAAAGGCACTTAATCTATGTGCTGGGCCATTTGTATGAAGCTGTTTGCATGCCAACAGTGTGTTTACCCAGGCCACTGATCACTGGCATGCGAAAGCTGAAAGCTATCAGCCTGGCAAGCAGAGCGAGGACCTTTTTTTAAATGAGATGGCAGCTGCATGGAAAAAAAACCCTGACATGGGTAGGTACTTTCCATGTGGCCTCATCAAGATTAAATGGGGCCTTCATCTGATCTGTAAATCTGCTTTGGCCGAAGCACCATAAACAGTGGCTGGTCGTCTCACTATGAAAGCAGGCAGTATTTATTCTAATGCCATGGGAACTGTTCCCACTTTTGGCCACTGATCTCTGGGGCCCCTCCTGATCTGGAGGTCTAGTGATGTGCAGAAGGAGCACTGGTGGGGGGGACCACTGGGCAGGGTTCCTTCCCCACCCAGTCCCTTGTAGACTTATGGCTGCTGAGATTCAACGTGTTGTAGTCTGTTCTGATCTCATTGCTACCACACCAATTGCACCGGGGGCCTGGCTGTGAACAGCACAAGGCAAAAGGTAGGAACATGGGGCAGCTGCCTTTTCTCTCAGCCTGCTCATTGACCTGCACCAAGGGTGGATGGCTCTGTGGCCATTCAAATTTTGAACTGCAGTTGCAGCCAGCATGACCAATGGGAGATTTATTCCAACAGCACCTGCCAGGCCACAGGTAACCCCAACCCTGGTCTCTAACATTTCAGATGTATTTTCCTCCCCAGCAGTATTTGAATGCCAGGCCTGAACACGGGACCTCTAATTTTATGTATTTGTTTAAGAAATGCATCTCCTTCTTTTCACTTTAGGTCTCAGAATGGCTTATAGAAAAGAAAACATGCAACATATGGAATTTTAAAAGTTCAAAAAATAAAATAAAATAAACCATTAGAACAATGTTCAAAGTAGAAAGGCATATTGTAATAAAACATTTTAACCTGGTGTCTGAAACCTATCAGGAATGGTGGTTGCCAGAACTACTGTAGTGGGAGGGAGTTCAATAGCATTGGGCTCACTACACTGAAAGTTGACACGAGTCGTGTTTCTGGTCCAAAGCTATGGCCCTTCTCTCAAAGATCCTCTTAATTCACTTGCTATGTGTCCTCATTATGTATCTGCTGGCATATAAGCTCCTAGGAAAAGGCTTTTCTTCCCTTGCTCCTCTCTCTCACACAAAAACCCTTTGTATCTCGCAATTCGGAAGCATGTTTTATCAATGGTTTGCTTTCTCCAGCTCACAAGACAGCTAATTAAAAATCAGCAAAGCCTAGCCCTGCACTAACTTCAGCTCCAGATAATGAGAAGAATCCTGCCCGCTGGATGTGTGCAGGAGAACAGGTGCTGGTGGCGCGACTCTCTGCCTCCTCAGCTTTGTTCATTACTGCGTCACTTCATGAGGCATTTTATGAGATGCCCAGTATTTATAACATTATGGCAGGATTGTGTGATGATGGTGTTGCAGCTACTGATAAAGCCCTGTTGATTAAAGCCTCGCTTTTTCATTGGTTTCATTACAATCCAGCTATTTCAAGACATACGCAAACAAGTTCTGGCTGCCCAGATGGGAGCTGACTTGAGTCCGTCCCCCTCCCCTCCCCTGGTCCATTGTTGCTGTTGTTTTAATTTGGAATGATTATAAACAGGCAATTTTATTGCTCAGGGCATCAGTGGTGCAATACTGGGCTTTACATAAGGAACCCAGGAACCAATATTCTGTGCTAGAACAATCCTCCATTCAAAGCGATATGCTGATTCCAAAATCAACCACCAGCAGCTGCTTCAGAGGACAAATATATAAGGAATATGTGTAAAACCTACAGGAAGAAATTGTATTTTCAATTCAGGTTTTTTCATCCTGAGCAATGAAGCTTGTTAATTAAGTTTAGTTTTAAATTCATCTGCCAATTCAAATTTTAACCAATTCCAGTCACTCTTTAACTCCATTAATAATAAAAAGCATGGAGGATTTCCATTTGACCACTACATTTTTTTCAGGCCAAAATCTAGCATTCCCAAAGCAGCAATATTCATCCTGAATGCTGCTCTTTGCCAATTCAGGCAGCAAGTTCAATAGGAGGAATAGGGATTGGGAACCTATGGCCCTCCATATGTTGTTGGACTACATCCATCTGGAAGGCCAAACATCCCTTGCTCCTGCTGTGTAACAAACCCAGGACAATCCCATTGTGTTCCATGATCTTGCAATTCCAAGTCTACCCACACCACAAGTCTATCGACTAAAAGCCTGCTATGTGTCCTCCTGAGAATCTTGGTCTTATAGAATGTTATCGTATAATTTTATATGATACAAGCAGTGGACAGTAAAACACTAACAATAGAGTCCTATTGGTACCTTGTGATCAGGACTCCTACAACTGGTATGTGTTTGTACTTCTTTGTGTGTGTGAGAGAGTATCCCCCCTGCATTCCACAATATGCAAGTAATGCCAGTATTGGACAAGGACCCCCATATTCTGCTATTATGCAGTTGATTCCATGTGGATTTACTCAGAGTGGCTAAGAAGGGAAGATTGGGCTTATAGGCACCGAGTTGTGCCCAGCGTTGGGGGGCGCTGATGTCTTGCATGCAATGAGTGTTGCCTCATATGATCGCTATGAAATCAATGCGTGCTGTGGCTAAATAATTCCACGGTGCATCTCCACCTGGCCTCCTAGCAGCCTTGAATGCAAAGGAAATTTGCCCGCAAAACAGATAACACTTGAGAGCAAGTCTTGTCCCACTGAGATTCAGAGGAAATGATAAGGAAAGAACCAGTCAATTGATTTGTATGGCAGCTGGAGCAAGACTACACGACATGCACGCACACAGTTCTTATTCTGTTAAAATCCTTTTGGGCTCTGTGGAAGTTGTGTGACAAGTGGGCTGGGCAAAACTGGGCAAGAGTTAGTTCTCTGATCATTCATGCATGCACAGAGCCCTCATCAGACACTGTGTGTGTGTGTGTGTGTGTGTGTGTGTGTGTGACTTTGCAGTCAACCAATGGCTAGATAACTATCTCTAAAACACTTTGCTGTCTAGAACTTCCTTCTTGATGCTTTTATTCTCACTCACCCCACCTTCATTTATTTGGTCAGGCTCTGCCAGATGAATGTAGTATTTTCCCTAGTTGCTGCAGCATTATAATTTATTTGCAATCATCTCCCTCCCTGCCCCTTTTTTAAAAAAAGGGGGGATGCAACAGAACAATCAAGCAACCAAAGCAAACATTGCCTCCTTTCAATCTCTTCTTGACAAGTCCCAATATTTTAGCTGATCAAATAATCCCTGCTGCACCAGGAGACCTAATATAATTCTCTTCCAAATATGCATTTATGAAAATATAAAACAGATCAACTATATATATATAGGTTTGTCTTTTTCAAAACTTGTGATCCAAAGCCCACCACATCTCTTATTTATTTCAAATTACCTTTCCTGGAAATTTAATACAAACCTTTCCTGGTTATTTATTTATTTACCTAACCAGCAGGGAAGTAAACCTGGAGGGTTTGAATTTTGAAGCTGTGTGTTTAGGACTTTAATTTTGTTCTTCAAAATTAGTTGTGGCTCTTGATGTATGGCAAAGTTCCTTTCACTGAATAATTTTCAGTAAAATATATGCAGCTTCTCCTTTTACTAGAAAAGTGTGTGGGGTGAGTGTGTTTGGTGGGATGAGGAATATTTGCTATCAGGTGCCACTGCATTTTGTAACAGTGAACTTCCAGGGATTAGAAGATCCTGCCCATCAATTATTTTTTTCTAAAACCATTATTGCTATTATCTTTGTTTTTATTCTATCTGACCTCACTCTGTACTTTCTCTTTGTGCCAGAGTTGTTCTAGTAACACCAGTCCAGTTTACTAGAACAGCACCTTTCTGCATGTTCCTATGCTCATGAAATGTCTTATATCATGCTCCCAAGGAGGAAACAGCAGGGGAAAGAAATGTCTATAACAGGGCAGAGCTAGCCAGTATTGTCGGCACTGACTGGCAGTGACTTTCCAGGTTTCAGGTAGTGTGCCTTTCCCTGCTATACCTGGAGAGGCTGGGACCCTTTCCATACAAATCAGATGCTCTACTGCTGCTGAGTTGTGGCTATTCCCCTATAATATATATTTGTATCTGACCTTCAGGGCAATTTTCTCTCCCACTTCAAATCCCCAGATTCCTCCCATGATGAAGGGGAGTCCAGTCCCTAGCAGGGTCATGACAATCTGGGATGCTGTTTGACTTTTCCGTCCTTGGCCAAAGAACCCTGAGAATTATTGTTCTTTCTTTGAGATCTTTCTCATCTCAGAAAACTACACGTATCCTAGTTAGGAGGAATCACTATTAAAATAAGTTTGAAATTTGTTTGCATTACAGCAGTTAGCCCAGGCAATATGCTTTGGAACATTGTCACTTGCTCACAATTGCCTGGAGACTGCAACCGACAATGAGGCTTGTATGTGGAAGGAAATTTTGCTTTCCTTTGCTTGCAAGAGCACTTGATCACATGAGCTCCCACCTGTGGACTGAAGTGGTACAGCCCACATCTGTTGTTTGTAGGATCTAGGTCTTAGACAAGGAATAAAGAACCTCTGGCCTTTGGACTGCTGTTGGAGTACACTTCCCATCATTACTGACCATTGGCCATTCTGGCTGTTGTTGATGGGAGTTGGAGTTGAACAAGATTGTGAGGTTCAAAGGTTCCCCTTCCTTGGCTTAGCAGCAATAGTGCAAAAACATCTTCCTCTGATAAAGAGGAGGGAAGGGTCTTGCTGAAATTGCCCCTTACTAAAATCCCAGGACCAATTTCTGTGATATATATGTCTGTCTCCTGCAAGATTTGATTTTCTATTCATTTTTAGCTTCTAGGACTTCACAAGGTCATTCTGCCTGAGGTGGTGATATGGGGGCAGGCAAATGGCTGAGTGATTAATAATAAATACTTGTTCTTTCTGTGCCACAGGAATTTGAGGGGGCGAGGGTGACATTCCCGGACTGATTTATTTAAGTCAGTCCTCCCGTCTGGGACCTTCCCTACTGTAATGACCATTAATACTAATGGGCCTGTGGGCATGAATTGGAAAGGGATGCTTGTTGCCTGGTGGGGGTTAAAGAAAACACAAATCAAAAATGTGGCGGCTTGCTACGAGATGTTAAAATGAGTTAGGGAGAATAAAATGCATGGCTGGTTTCGTGGGTGTGCGTGCTGCTTTATGGCATCCCATCTGAATCGCATGTCACATTTTTATTGCTCTCTATCCCTTGTTAGGAAATGTCGTGTGCTGGTGTGTGGACAGAGGTGCACAGTTTGGTAACATGAGAGAATATTTACAAGACATTGATAAACAAAGCAAGCAATAATGGGCCACTTCAAGGAAGAGAACAGGTTTATTGTGCTGGGACAGTTCATGCATCACTTGGTCCTTAGATATCCTGGTCTCCTGGGGCTTTTGGCTCCCAGGCGAAATGGGCACTGTCAGGCCAAGTCAATCAGGTTAAAGTCCACTCAAACTCAGCCAAGCAAAGTCAATGCATGTCTATTTGCATAGAAATAAGGACCATGGACAGTTCCCAGTCTGCACTCCCGACAGGCATGGTATGATGTTGCCTCAGCAGGGAGCTAAAGCCACCTGAGGCCTGTTTTGCATTAAGTCCCATGTCCTTGAAAGAGACCTTTTGTCCTTAAAGGATCATTGCCTGACTGTGTATATTTTGACTTTAGCAAAACCTAGGAGATGGAGAGACTAATGAAGACTATTCTCTGAGTTTAAGGATAAAGTCCAAGCATGTTCATAGGCCCACATCTTCCATGAGAAAGGGCATGTTAGAAGGTACTGAAGGTACTTCCCTGGAGAAAGTGGCTTGAACCTCATTCTCATGTTTCTCAGAGCACTATGGAACCTCAGGGTTAGGGACCATGACACCAGGCTGTAACTGGCCTAAAACCAGGAGCAGGCCTTGGGCTTATATGTTCTCTCTGTCACAGCAACTCTTACTGTGAAGAGAAGATAACAGGATAAACTTGAGACTTCCCTGGGACCTTTATTGCAGAATTAGGGAGATCCAATGTTCAAATAGGTGCACAATTTCTAATCTGTTCTAGGTTGAAGCCTGCAAGGGCGTACCAGCAAAGCATAACATGAATCCAGGATTGCATCCAGGTGAACCAGATATTGGACAGCTCACTAAAGGGGTAGAGTGGAACAGAGTTCTTCAACCTTGTGTTCCCAGATCTTATTGGACTAATACACCCATCATCCCCAGTCAATTTAATGATGGGAGTGTAGTCCAATAACACTTGGGACCCACGGTTGAAGAAGGCTGAGTTAAAAAGTCAAGCTGAATACAAAGCAACTCAGCAAACAATGAGTGTTTCTCCAGGGATAATCTGAAGTCAACTGTGGGTTTAAGTAGTCCTGTAGCAAGGTGAATGCTTCAAATTCTACCTCCTCTGAGGACAAGTTTGGGCTTAAAGGGTCTGTGCTTCAATGGGGCATGGTGTAATAGTGGGGGAGTGTTCTCCCAAGCTGTTGGTGGTTCTCTTAGTCCAGTGTTTCTTAAACTAGGGCTCCCAGTTGTTGTTGGACTATAGCCCTCTTCATCCCCAACCACTGGTTCTGCTAGCTAGTGATGATGGGAGTTGGAGTCCAACAACATGAGGACAGGGATAACTCCTCAGGCAAACAGGGCTGAGACACTACTACCCTTTTAGGAGCCTCTTCTATGGGAATATCAGTTGAAGGCCCCCTCCTGAGCTGGTTTCTGTGCTATTGGGCCCCTCCAAATTGAGAGGTTTGGAGTCCTAGACCATGGCAAATTTCTGATTGAGTTACTGACATCTTCCTTCAGTAAGAGGCAACTGACAGAGAGAAGTGCATAAACTGAAAGGTTTGGTCCCATCTTGCTTTACCACAGGCATTCAAGATTTAAACTTCACCTGTTTCAATATTCTGATCAAATCAGGAGGTGGAGTCTACTAAATTAAGGCACTTCATCTTCGCACACACTTTTGGATTGCACCCTAAGTTCCAACTCAGCTTTGAGTTCTTAAATAGGTAATGAGCATGCCTCTGTGAATATATGCAGTAGTGTGCCATATATAAGCCTCCTGCAATTAGGAGGACCCAGGCACACGGAAAATCATTATTAACATTGAGTCCCTCCAGGAATTTAGTAAGTGTTTGCTTTTTTGCTGCACTGGGGAAGATTGCCCAGAATAATATCATTTTGTGTGTTCAAAGACTCAAGAGTGTGCTGAGTATGAAAGGAAGGGTGGGGTGGAGGGAAATCATATTTCGGTAAGTGAGATCTTAAAAGCCTGTACGAGGTTTAAAAAGTGGATCCATGTAGAAAATAATACACTATTATTTAAAAAGACTAAATTGCCAAAAATGATACTTTTTTGTTACGCTGCATTCACCTAACCCTTCCCAGCTGAATCTCTAATGTGGTGTTCTTTTATTATTTTATTTTTCAGTGGGGTTTTTTTTTTGAACTTTTCTTTTATTGCCACACTAAAATTCCACAAAACTATGCTGCTTATTTACCAAGTGATTAAACCACAGTAATTTATTATCATTTTACTAGAATATTGTTTTGCTGGGTCTCCAAAGGTTTTTATTGCCTAACACTTCTCTCTTTGCACTCCCCCCCCCTTAATATTCCAAATTGCTTTGATTCTATTGCCTGACATTTTTTCCCTTTTCCTTTTTCCCTGTTTTACATAAAACTCACAGCTCTAATGGGCTTTATAAAACGAGATGTATTGGCACAGATCCAAAAGCATATGAAGATAATTATCTTGTCCATTTGTGTTTTCATTACAATGAAGAACGCTTCCCTCTCCCCTTGGCCTCCCACAGTAATCTTGATTGCACAGGTCTACATATACGTAACATATACAGTGGTCTTCATAAGCTTGGTACTCTCCAGATGTTTTGGACTACAATTCCCATCAGCCCCAGCTTGTGCTGGCTAGGTCTTATGAGAGTTGTAGCCCAAAACGTCTGGAGGGCACCCAGCTAATGAAGGTGGATATATATGTTTTGGAAGTGCATTGCATGCTCTCTCTCTCTCTCTCTCTCTCTCTCTCTCACACACACACACACACACACACACTCACACACACTCACACACACACACACACACACACACACACACCACTTTTGAAGGGGAAGAATGAAGCTGAGGATAGTTTCAATCTCATCTTCTTTTGTTTTAATAGACAATGGTTCATTAATCACATTGCAGGGAAAATAGCACGGGGGGTAGTACATTTTCAGCAGCATGGTGCAAAATGGAGCTGGCATGAAGATGTTGATTCTTCTGCTGGGGTAAATCAGGAAACAGGTCATTAAAGTCAATGGAGGACCACCTGAAAGGGATGGAGAGGAGAATCGGTCTTGTGGTTGTCGCCGGGAGCCAAACCACTGGGAAGAGTCTAAAACATCATTTTCACGCAGCTCACTTTAAAAACAAAACAAAGTACCTTTCTCGGCATGAATTTAGCACTGCTGAAAGGCACCACACAGCCACCCCCAGAGAAGGCATTCCTGAGTTTCTAATTGTTGAAGAGACAGAAACCTACAAAACAGCAGGAGCCACAGCCCCCAATACTGCCTCAAGCCTGTGAGAATGGAGCTGCAATCTTAGGTGAAATGTTTTTTGTTCCATTACACCTTTGTAACCTATTCAGGCTAACCACAATGGTAAGTATTGCTGTATTCACACTTCTGTTTACTCCACACTCATTGCATTTCCAGAGCTGGGTTCACACAATGTTATCACAAGCACCAAATTTACCCAATGTCACCAGCAAATGAAGGAAGTCACTTGGAAAGCACAACCTTCCTTAGACCATTTTGGCTGTGAATCCTGGAAGACCTGCTCTCTGCCTTGAAGCCATAGGAGCCAAGAAGTCATTGCCCCCCAATAAAATATCTGAGAGGGGCTGGGGGGGGCAAAGGTGATGGGCATTGCCATTCAAGAGTGTGTGTGTGTGTGTGTGTGTGTGTGTGTGTGCGCACATGCGCGCGCACACACACACACACACACACTGTGTCATGTGATCAGTTATGCAGGGCAGGGCTTACCTGCCCCCCCATATTTTATTCAAGTTGGCACCCCTGCTTAAGGCCCGTTCACATCTGCCCTGGTAGGGCAGGGTCCTGACTGACTCCAGCTACAAAAGCTGAGGCGGCTGAACAGACTCTTGGGTTGGGGTATTGTTTAGGGCGTTTGGTTGGGAGAGGGGTTGTTGTTGCTGCTGTTATTGCCCTAATCGTTTAAAATGTTTTACCTTCTTTTTAACTGGTTTTTAACAGGGATGTAAGATGTTCCTGTGAAGAGAAAAGCTGGGGAGAGCAGGGGTGACCCCAATTGTGGGGAGTCGAGCAGGCTGGGTAAGGGGCACACATCACAGGCAGTTAGTGACTGTGTCATACGCCAGCCCCTTCTCCAACCTGGGGAACTGCAGTTGTCCTATCAGCCAATTGTCAGGTCTGCAGCTGCTGTTGCTGAATGACAAGTCAGCTTTGAGTATGACCTCCCTCATGCATAATATGATTATGGATGAGGAGGCCAATCTGGTTTGTATCACTGAGGCCTGAATAGGATGGAATTGGTCTCAGTCAGCTGTACCCACTTGGGTACTCGATGCAGCATCAGGGCAGACTTGAGGATTGGGGATGGGGAGTTGCTGCAGTCTATGCCATCTCTCTTTCCAGGCTCTCTACCCAGGGTTTTTTTTTGGGGGGGGGAGAGATCCTAGAGTGTGCTGCTTTACTGCCCACCTCATTGCCCAGCCGTCTCCTTACCTGAGCTGACAGAGCTGGTCCCAGAGACAGCACTGAGGACTACCAGACTACTGGTTTTCGTGGACTTCAATATCCATGCAGGAGTGATAGGCTCTGGGGGGGCTCTGGACTTCATGGCTGCCATGATAATCATGGGGTTGTCCCAACCATAGGTCCTAAAGGACCACAGGTCCTCACCCCCTGCTTATCAAAACTCTCCATAATTGTGATGAAGGACCCAAATCTCAAAATAATGCAGGGGAGCTGTGGCCATATGTCCACTTACTAAACAGGGGGTGCAGTTCTCTATCTCAGGGTTGGGAAACATCTGGAGGGCTATATGCTCCCTGTCTCTGCTCAGTTTAAAAGGCTGTGAGACAGCAATCCTCTGTATGAAGAGCTGTCCAAGTCTTATTTAAAGAACCAAAGGAAGAAAGAATAGGAGTCTTGAACTTGCCCAGGAACAGATCACACATAGACAGGCCAGGAGTCACATTACGGACTGCTAAAGTCAGATTACTTTGATGCTAAATATTGCAGGCATTATCAAATAAGGCCATATTTGATGCAGTCACTTTGAATCATAAGCTTTTAAACTTCATTACACAATATCACAGCCATTCATTCTTCAGGTTTACCCCAAGACAATTGCCCCATTTTCATAACTAAATGCTGTCCGTGCTGGCAAGGGAAGTGAGAATTCCACGACTATAGAATATCCCAAGAATCGTGAAATATAAATGATCAATATAACAGAGTACAATCTGACAGCTTGCACACTGAATGGCTTCACCAATTTTTAACTCCCTGTGCGTTACACTGGAGATACATACAGACACATTCAAGCTGTCTTTTATTGGTAGCCATCCAAGGCACGTTTCCAAAAGGAAGAGAGGAGAAAGCCAGGAGAGGAACAGCAGGGAAAGACAGATAGGATTGTGGTGTAGCTTGAGGGCATCCATGCATAGTGAAGGATGGCTACTGAAATAAACAGAGTCTGGAGCCAAAGACCAGGTGCTTATTTTCTCTTGTGCATAATAGAAGTGGACAAGACAGCTTGACACAGCATTTGATGAACAGGCTTTCTCACTTGGAGCATGCTATAACCTTGATGGATCTGAATTAGGGCCCAACCTCTAGATAAGGTCAATAACGAGCTGTTTGTAGCACCCTTGGCATATTGGCCCCAACATACAGTATTTATACACACATAACTTCTACAGTACCACAAACCACAGCACAAGACTTCAGAGAGGGCAACATGTCCACAGTAGTTGTATTTCCCAGGGCACAACTTCCAGCCTCACCAGTGATCAGGCAAGACACAACTCACCCGTATCTCACAGGTTATCTGGCATCTGCCTCTATTTCCTTTTCTGGTAGCTCAGTGGGAGAGCATCTGCTTTACATGCAGAAGGTCCTTGGTTAGCTCTCCAAAATCTCCAGGTAGGACAGGGATGGATCCTGGTCTGAAAACTTGGAAGGCAATACTGACCTAGATGGACTGATGGTTTGAATCAGAATAAGTCAGCTTGCTTTCTATACAGCCCAGTTTGAAAGTCCTTAATTGCCATGAAATAGGTTGAAACAAACTAGGCTGTTATCGATACTGTTATTGGCTATTCCATTAAACATAATCTCTAAGTGATTTTCTCAACCCTAGGTTTAAATGAAAAGTTCTCAAGAGAGAACTCTGGAGGCGAATTTTGTGAGGGTGGGAGACATATGTTCCCTGAAATCTGGGGGTGAGTTTTATGTCTTTAACTGCACAAAAGATGCTCAAACCCCCCGTCCCTAAAAGAGAATCAAACATCCCTTTTGAAGAATTAAAGGGTTCTGCACTAATGTTATCAAAACTTGATTTTTTAAAGAACCAAAAATTTCCCACGTATTTAAATATCAGATTCACTTTTAATGGCAAACTACAGTTACCTGTATTTGGGACCACCAACACACCAATAAATTTTAATACTCTTTTGAGATTACCTTTTGGCTTCTATCAAAGCTTTACCAAAGGAAGATCCCACCCTCAAAATAAAATTTAAAGGAACTGCATCTTATTTATTTATTTATTTATTTTGCAAAATTTCAGCAGTGGGGTAAACTGCACAGTATTTGTTTCAGTAGGACTCCTCAAGAGAATAAAAGCCACAACTCACTACGTGAAGATGAAAGATTTGAATGGCAAAAATACTTGTATATGAATGTCTTATTGATTGCTACTTAATACTTCCTCAGAAATCAATGAGATGAGCTCCACAGCTGATTTATTATAAATTAAAGCCTTGGTGAACCAACAACCATAAATAATGTTTCAACCAGCTAATACAAGAGCCACAACAATCTGTCTGGTTGAGTCTGAGAAAGCCACGAAGTCGATAGGCTGATTCTACAAAGGTTATAATTTAGCAACTGCTATAGAAGGAACTGCTCTTCACTGCCTGTCCTGCACAGCACCAGGTGATTGTCTTCAAATAGTTAGACTCCTTCTTTGTTTCCCCTTCACATACTCAATGGACATCAGCTGTGTAATAATCTCTTTGTGTGATGGATTTTAAAATTCCAGCGCTTTCAGGTCAGCTCTGCATTTTAAAAGCATTGATTGCCTGGCCTCCAGAAGTTTCAAAATCAACTCAGGGTCACCCAACCATTTTGTGTCCTAATAGCTTGCCCCTTCAGTATAGGAACACCACCACAAAGGACAGTGATCACGTAGATGTGGGAAAAATGACAAGCTGTTTTCATCTGAAAGCTACTCCCATTAGGTGTCATTTAATGAGCAGAAAGATAAAAGGAGAAGAGCTGTGTTATATGATATTGATGGCCCATTCTAGTCCACTGTCCCCTTCCCACAGAGATGAATCAGACACCTCAGTGAAGCCCAGAAGCAATAGGTTGGGGGCCAGACACAACAGGGCAGAGCTCCTGCACCTTCAGTAGTTGTGCAGAAGAATGAACTTCAGCAGGTGTAGCTTTTCATGAAATCTGGCTGTTCCACTGGAGTGAATGGGGTTCTGCCCCACCAAACTCAGCCTGTGCTCAGTCAGCTCACACCACACCTGTCAAACTAGAGAGCAGTGGCACTGTCTGTCATCTTTCTGCTGTTTGTTTCCCTGCTAGCTGCTCTGCTGGTCTCAATGGGCACCAGCCACCTCTTTCTTCTACACAACAGTTCAAGGTGCAGGGCCCTTCTTCATTTTTCTCCCACATCATGAAACTGGCATTCAGCAGTATGCAGCCCCTGAGCATGGTGGATCCATGTATCCAGCATAGCTATAGCTAATTGACCTCTGTCTGAATTCCACATAAAACAAAAGACACAATGAGAAGCAATGCAATAAGGAGCAGTTGTGTGATGCTGTCTGGGGAACCACCTTCCCTCTATTTACTGAGAAGAGTATTGATGAGAAAACCCACAAAGTTAACGAACTGAAATATTGCACCCCATGCAGTGTGACTTAATTCGCACCAGTTACTTTAGATTTTGGGGTAGGCTTCTCTTCCCCTCCCTCCCTCCCTTCCAGAAACTACAAGTAAAACAAACTAAAGTTGGCCTCAATAGGTTTACAGAGGAGCTCCACATACACCTCCAGTGTGTTTTAAATGATCCTGACCCTAGCTGTGGTCAGCTAAAGCCCCAAGCTGAGTGAGCAGGTCGGGGGTGCAAAGGTCCATAGAGTCTGGATCTGTGGACAGACAGAATTCCCTATTACAAGATATGACTATGGCAATTGGCTTAGATGAATTTCAAAGCAGCAAGTCAATGATTAGTAGCCAAATGGAAAGGAGGGTGGCCACTCACATATCATTAAAAAAAAAATAGAGGACCAAGCAGGATACAGGTTTGCATATGCAAATTCACATGATTTTAGAAATAATTGCTATCATTTAAATAGTAGTGCAGCTTCACAGTGAGGAAGGCTGTGACCAGGAAACCTGAGTATCTGCTGTCCTCAGCAAAACCAGACAAATGGCACAAGGGGTTGGCGATAAAAGTAAAAGGGAAAGCTATGCTCATCATGCCCTGCTTGTGATTTCTCCAGGGCTGTCTGACTGGCCAAGGCTGGAAATAGATTTCTGGGTTGAAAGGGATTGTTGTCCAATTTAGCAGGGCTCTTCTTAGTCCATGGCATGATTTTCTCTCAGGCTGGAGAAGGCTGCTTAGATCTAGGTCAGGGAAAATGTCGGAGAAGGGAGCCTTAAATAGTTAAAGTGAGTGCTCCAGGGAGCTGAACTTGGATGCTGCCCTCGACACCTGGCTGTCAGAGCATGCTTTTCTTTAATTAAAAATGTCATACGTGCCCTCTCTCCACCACTGTGACTGATGTCACCAATTTTGCTGTACTTTAGATGTGTCATATCGCGGTGCATCATGTCCTAATTAACACGTCTTGTCAGGTCCAGCAGTTGGCTCTAGCAACATGCTTCCTGCAGCTGTCGCCGGGACTCAGCTTAGGGACTGGGTCAACAGGAATCCATGTGTGGTGTGATTGCTCTTTAAAGGAAGAGAGATGGAGTGCGCAGGAAACAAAGACCGTACCAGTCCATGTCAGTTTTGCACATTTTCATGCATAGGTTCATTCCGTCCCCCAGCCACTGCAATCTCTCCTCAAAAAATTCTTCTTGGATTTTTCCAGAAACAATGCACAAAACTTTTAAAATATTTTTTTTCACAGAATGCACATTTCTGTACACATTTTACCCTAAAGCATGCAAATAATAATAATAATTGCATGCATTTTAAGTATTTGGGAACATATTTTGAGTTGAGAACTGTTTTGGAAAAAGTGGAGTAGTGTGGAAAACCAAAGGATAAGAGCGTTCCAATTTGTGTATTATTTCAGGAAGTGCGAAGCAGGTCAGTTCATTTAGAAATATGAAGTGAACAGATTTCTTAAGGTTCTCTTCCTCTGAAGCATTACCCTTAGAAAGAGATGGTGCAGTGACAGAAGAAAACAACACCTGCCCTGGTAAGTTAATGGCAGAATGCTGGACTAGGACTGGAAAGACAAATCCCCACATAGCATAATGTTCACTTGCGTCAGTCACTGTCTTTCAAGCTAACCCACCTCACAGGATTGCTATGAGGATAAAATGGGGTGGACTCAAATAAATAAATAAATAAATAAATAAATAAATAAATCACTCACTCACTCTCCACACACCAACCAATCTAATTCACACATGACCACCTGCACGTTTCAACTGATCAACTAACTGCAAGCCAGATTTTGCAACATAGCACAGGTGCCCTGGCAAGCACCTGCTCTAATTATCCGACAACAGAACCCGGAAAATGTAGACATAGGAACACATGCTTCCTGGCTCTCCTTTTTCTTCTTCTACGCACCAAAAATATGATCTGCTAATGAACGTGGAACATAGTTCAGGCGACCCTTCTAGACCAGTGGTGGGAGTTTGGGGCAGAAGCTCAGGCCCCCGTTGGCAGAATGAGCAGAAGGGCCTTCAAACATAGGCAGCGGGGCTTCCCATGGTTTGAAGATAGCTGCTTTAAATAGAGTCACATCACTGGCACATCTAGTTGGTGCTGTAGGTTAAACCACAGAGCCTAGGACTTGCCGATCAGAAGGTCGGCGGTTCGAATCCCCGCGACGGGGTGAGCTCCTGTTGCTCGGTCCCTGCTCCTGCCAACCTAGCAGTTCGGAAGCATGTCAAAGTGCAAGTAGATAAATAGGTACTGCTCTGGCGGGAAGGTAAACGGCATTTCTGTGCGCTGCTCTGGCTCACCAGAAGCAGCTTAGTCATGCTGGCCACATGACCCGGAAGTTGTACGCCGGCTCCCCTGGCCAATAAAGCGAGATGAGTGCTGCAACCCCAGAGTCGGCCACGACTGCACCTAATGGTCAGGGGTTCCTTTACCTTTACCTTTATGGCCATCTAAAGAGGGACTTCTCTCCTGTAAGACCATTAAAACAAAATTTTAAACTTATCATCTGAAGAGGTCCACTTCTTGAAGTCTAAAATTACCTAATGTAATGGGATAAGGGGTTGCTTGTGCGTAAGCTCCCAATACGCTCCAAGTTGAGCCATTGGTTAAAACTCTCCCTAGCCGGACAGCCCTCAGTTTGTGGCTGTCTTAATCACTGGCAGGATCCGTCAGTGGGCGTTTCCTGAACTTCTTCCAACATAAAAGTTCTTTGACAGAAAGTCTCCGCCTTGATTCCCTGCGCGACAGCTTTCTGCGCAGAGTGGGCGTTCCAAGGGGAGGTCCTGAGCTCTCTCCACTGGTCTCGCTGGAAGCGTCTCTGAGCCTTACCTCCGACGCCTCTTTCCCCCCTCCTTCTTCAGCGGAAGCTCTCCCTCTTTCCCGGCTGGTTCCCTCCCCAGCATTCGAGGGTCTCCCATCATCTGAGAGCCTCTCCACCACCCTGCGCTCTGATGGCAGTTCCCTGACACCTAAGTGCACCACAGTTCTAGGCACCTGGGTATTTGCTGGAAACTTTTGCCTATCCCCTGATAGAAATCAGGAGCATGGGGTGGGGCATGGCTGCAAGGGTGTTGGCCCCGGGCACATTTTTTAAGGGGGCACTGCACAATTGGCTCCTCACGCCGCTGCTAGCCCTGTGCAGCTTTGTGAGGCCAGGATTTGATCTGAATGATTCGCCCTCACTTTGCAAGGCTGGGATCGAAGGGCACATGGATGCTGCATCCAAGCCTTGAGCCAGTCCTGAGCCACTTTGTAAGGTTGGGGTGATCCAAGGGTTCCCCCCTGCACTGGAGAGTGGTGCAGGGCGACCCCTCTTGGCTAGAGGGGGTTGTTCCAGTGCCGTTCGAGGCAAGGGCTGGGCTGGCATGGCAGGCACTATTCACCCTCCATGGTGAACTCACCATCATTGCAAACTATACTACGCCATTGATAGAAATCTTGACTTCTAGCTTCTTCTGATAGATATTCCTTCCACAGGAAGAACTGAGCAACAAATTTAAATTTAAAAGTAGGATGTGGAGGAAATATGAGGGTTTACTTGCATTGTCATTTTATTCTGAATTTTAAATGAAACCTCATAGGTGGCAGCAGGTGGAGAGGAAACAAGAGCTTCTTTTAAAAGACTTCTCATTTATTGGGATTGTTAGCACTTTAATGGGAAACTGGGCCATTAGAAGTGCCAGAGTGCTCTATCCTTAAGGAAAGCATGCAGGACCCAGTGACCCCATTATATTCCATCATTGCAATATCTGTGGGTTTAGCTGAGCACCGTGTGCAAAGGCAGAGTGACACATAACTTTTGATGTGGTGAGATCATTACAATTTCTTTCTTAAGCCTGATCAGTTTCCTGCAGGAGGTGAATTATTTCCTATGAATGTGCCTCGCTTCCTGCACACAGTTGGCATTCCCTGAATTGTAGAGATTCTTTTTAGGGGTCAGTACACTCCTTACCTGAGGGGGGAAAAAATCTCAGATTGCAAGGGAAGAGGTGCTTTTATTTACCTTGCTCTTCAGTGCTCCCCTCCCCCACAAAAAGGGTGTCACAGCAACATACCATGACACAAAAGGAAAAGGGATTGGGAGAGAAGAAGAAAATAATAAACCCAGGCACTAGTTTTCAGTTACAGCATCCTTATTACAACCAGCTGGAATGGTCACTTGTTTTCTTGCAAACTTTAGTAAACTTGGAATCTCAGGGCTTAGTCTGATGGCAAATGCTGTGTGCGTGCGTGCGTGCGCACCCCCCCCCTGCTGAAGATAGGCCGTCGGGGTTTGGTCAGGACCTGGATGGGAGACTGCTTGGGAATTACATGTCTACCACCTTGAGTTCCATGATGGAAGAAAGGTGGGATAGAGACATAGTAAATATATAAGTAATTTAGGACTAGGCTGCTCTTTTCTGGGTCAGGAGATGGGTAAAAGTGCTCTATGTGTCATGTTTTGGGGTTGACGTTCCCACCACGTGACCATACCGCTGTTTTTGCTAAATAGTTCCATTTGGTTCCCAAACAATAGCAATTGACAAAATTTGGCACCACACTGAAGTGAATGGTGGGAAGGGACACACACACACACACACACATGTTACATCCAAATCAGGGGTAGTCAACATGGTTCCTGCTAGATGTTTTGGATTGCAGTTCCCACCATCCCTGACCATTGGCCATGCTGGTTGCAGCTGCTGGTAGCTGAAATCCAAAAGAATCTGGAGAGCAAAATGTATCCAAATCTATCCTGGTTTACTTTTTGTGGCCTTCAAGCATTTTTTACATATATATATAACCACAATCTCATACAGATCTCTCATTATTAACATTGGCATCAATACCAAAGCAAGCTTGCTAGTTGCTTTTTTTTCCCCTTCATGATTAAGAAGCAGCAAAAACTGGGGAGTCCCCAGCTGAGTAAATATGCCAAGCCAATGGAATTTGTAAATCATTGATAATGAGCATCTAAAAGGCATGGCCTAATGAGAAAGATCCCACAAACAAGCAGCATGCCTTTTAGTTCTAACTCCAGAGCCTTTTTCATCTCCCTCAGCTCCTTTTAATGACTGGGATTTCTCACTCTGAGGCCTGTGCAGTACAAAAAAGCCCCACTTTAATATTCTTTTTGATTAAGTGGGATTCCCCCCCCCCTTTTCTTCCCCTTCCAAGCCAGCATTGGGGCTATCATTGTAATCTTGATATGAAGCAGTGCACCCTGCGACATGCAGAGATGGAATTGTGCAGAGAAAGGGAGAAAGGTGGAGGTTATGGGGGTGGGGACCCCAAAGATGGGGTAGGGTGGCCACATGCATTGCACCCTGCTGCAAAAAGGAGGATCCAGCATCACCAGAAAAAGAGGACAGATTTGCAGAAACATTGCATCTGCAAATTTAGAGATAATGAGCCTCAATTAAATAAAAGCACAGCACATTTCATCGTGATGAAGAAGCAGGCTTTGACCATATGAGCTCAGTCTGCTGTCCAAAAGCCCACCGTTAGTGAACAGTTTCAAGGCCTCTCTAACTCTCCCTCCTTAGGGTTCTTGAACTTGGACTAGGCAGGACTCTGCTCTGTTAATGTATATAGGACGCATGGCCATGCAATCAGGAGATAGAATAAGGATGAGAAACCTCCAGACTACAACCCTGCATTCACCCAGACAGGATAACCAATTTGCAGAGGTGATGGGAGTTGGGGGTCCAATGACACCTGGAAGTCCACAGCCCCCATTTACTGAGCTAGAGGGAATGGATAGGTAGTGGCATCAGCAGTATGTTGGTCTTTCCTTTGAGGCAGCCTGGGAGCTCCAGACAACAACCTTACCCAGCCCCCTGTCCTTTGGTGTCAGTGTTCCATGCCCTTCTTAGAACACAAGCTGTCATTCTACTATTCTGGATTACTACTCAGTGCACCATAGCCTTCTACCATGTTACTAATGTCTTGGTGATAAAGGCCAGAATCTTCAAGGACCCAGGATAACATGATCTAAGCTGAGTTTCAAACAAGTACTTAACTTGTGGTCTACCAGAGTCCTACATGGTCTCCTAGTCCTCTTTTCAAGGCCCTGATCTCACTTTCTTAAACTGGATTTGGACTGAACTGGACAACCTTTCAAACAGAGGACTCCTTCAAATAGGGGATTGGATATATGACCACCCTAATCTTAGGTCTAAAATATGATATGGAACAAAAGGAAGAAGATGTAGTAAATATGTGAGTGGCTTCGGATCATGACTACAGAAATTCATGACATGTAGTTTGCCAGTAAGGGGTCTAGGTCTGGCACTGCTGGATCAGTGAAACAGCTTTTACCATCCCAACCATCTCTTCCCCAGTTATGACCTGTGAGCTCTTTTCAGTGATACTATGTTTGAAGAAGAGATCTCAAAACATAATTAACAAGAATCAAATTTGAAGGCTACAAGACCTTGGTTAATTGAGAGGAAAGAGAACACAAATGGGAAATGCCATGTGTTTGCTTTAAAAAAATCAATCATATTACAGTGTCTCATTGCCCCCTTTGGAACAACATGACCCTCTGTTTTGTTTCATCCTTTCAACTCGCTGAGATGAGTTTACAATTGCAATAAAGCACTGCCTCTGTCAACAACCCATTTAGATGATGCTATTCAGTCCTCTCATTCGGGCCAGCCACTACCTTTCCTCAAATTAAGGTCAAGCACCATTTCCCCATGTTTTAGCACTTAGCATCCAAAACTACTTAGAGAAGCCTAGAACAGGTTTATAACCCCATTTTTTTAAAACAACAACAATGCAAAGTGTTTGGGGTGTGTGAATTCTGATGTGTTATATGGCAAAAGAACAGTGCCAGCCCAAAATATTATGATGCCTGAAGCAGAATCCAGATGTTCCTCATCACTGTTAGGAACAACACTTAAAAAAAAATTATTGCTGTGCATTTCAGACATGAATTCCTGTTTTCATCCATTTCAGCTGCTCATAGTTACACCTGAAGCAGATCACTTCACTCTCTTTCATGGCAGGGCTAGTTCTGTTTGTTATTTGAGAAAGAAAGTTTTCTAGAGGAATGAGGGATTGGAGAAAGCCAGAGGCAGGAGTCAGCCAGGAGGAAAAGGATAATCTTGGCTATCCCCGACAATGGCTATAAACTTCCCCCACTGTCAGAGGCAGTAGATCTCTGGATAACATTTGCTGGCAATTACCAGCAGGTGAAGGACTATTCCACTTGTGGGCTTTCCATAGGCTTCTGGTTGGCCATTGTGTGAACAGGATGCTGCACTAAATAATCTGATCCAGCAGGGTTCTTCTGATGTTCTTCTGAGAAGGAAAACTGGTGAAGAAAATGATCAGGGAAGAAAACTGAATGTCAGACGTTTAAGAGGTGAGGAATCTCATACCGATCTGTAATAATAATCAGCCAAATCTTTTGACTTTTGTTGTTTAGTGGTGTCCGACTCTTCGTGACCCCATGGACCAGAGCATGCCAGGCACTCCTATCTTCCACTGCCTCCCGCAGTTTGGTCAAACTCATGCTGGTAGCTTCGAGAACACTGTCCAACCATCTTGTCCTCTGTCGTCCCCTTCTCCTTGTGCCCTCAATCTTGATCACTGCCTTGCCATGGCAAAGGGGCTTGAAAAACTCAGAGAAGCTATGAGCTATGCCGTGCAGGGCCACCCAAGATGGACAGGTCATAGTGGAGAGTTTTGACCAAACGTGATCCACCTGGAGCAGGAACCGGCAAGCCACTCCAGTATCCCTGCCAAGAAAACTCCATGGACAAAGACAAATCTTTTGACTACAAGCCCACAAAAGATCACCCCCCTGCCCTCTTTCGTCCCATTCTTTCCAATCTCTGCAGGGATCCTTGGTTCTCTCTCATCATTGTCTGGGAATCATTTGCGGGATCCCTTGAGAAAACAGCCATTAGTCACACTCATCACACTAGAGCTAATTCTCTATTTCCACTCAAGTCAGCAGGACATTTATTTTGCCTCTCAAAGAAAGGATGGATGTATTTGGTCAATTAGAGTGATGCTAGTAGATGGAATGGTGCCCTGATAATGAAGATTCCCTTTTACTACCCTCCACAAAAACTCAAGCTGGTTTGGGGGCTGAGGAAGGAGGGTCCCCCATCTCCGCCAATGGCATTTGAGAATCCTTTAAGCAGAATAATTTTATGGTCCTTGACTCAGGAAGTCGGTCTGAACTTTGGTTGTGGAGATAAAAGAACCGGCAAAGCATCCCTGCGGGAAGCCAGGCCTCATTTGCATTCATAAATGTGAAGCTGGTGCCGCAGCCCACTTCCTCGTGCTAGGAATTACCTTTTGCTCAAAGGTTTTTCTATGTTCACTTATCACCTAATGAGCAGTGTAAGAAACTTCATTTCAAGAGGGAGAGAAAAAGAGCGAGCTGGCAAGCGGTGTATATATATATATCCATTTCCTGATGACAGCCTCAAAATCATAATTCAATTTCTCTGGCTGTCTCATATCACTGGCAGCGAATGCAGGAAGGCTTAAAAAGACAAGGGTTGAATGACAAAGAAATTAAGGGGCACAGTTGTCCCTTTAAGCAGGGATGGGCCGGTTGATGAGAGCGAGCCTACTCTGAGTGACATATTGAAGAACATGGTGGGAGCAGCACAGAGAGGAGGTTTGTGTGTGAGCCATGGAGTGTGTTGGGCTGAGGAAGGGAGGCTGATGGAAAATGCCACCTGTATCCATAATGGTAATTATCCCCTGGAAAGGTCAGCTCCTATTCTCACTGAAGTGTACAGCACATTTCAAATGGAAATAATATGTCAGATATAGCTGGGTAATTATCATAATAATGCTCTACATTTGGTACTTGTCAATTCCAAGCTCTTTGCAAGTTTTAAGCGGGGAGGCCTATCACCTCCCTCCTGAAAATGAAGTCTGTTCTGGCTGAAGTTATATGAAGCTGTTTGAAACATCCCCCCACCCCTGAACTTTAGTGCTGACTGGTATATTCAGAAACACAATACAATATTTCAAGTACTTTACTCTTTGTAAAGGCAAGTGGGGGAATCCCATGATGGAAAGTTCCCTAGGCCCTGAGGTGTTCTAGCCTAGCCTTCCGCTTGACATGCTAGATTTCAACAAGCAAAGAAATTTTCATATCCAATGTTCTAGCTTAGCTTTCACATTGACATGCTAAATTTCTAGATACAGGGAGGTTCTCATTTGGTTAAGAATTTGCGCTGTAATCTCCCAAATGCATTCTGAAGAGGTACAGCCCCAAACAAGCTGAGACACATGGCTGGACCACAGAAATGCAAGCTATGTCATGTACCTGGGGAGGGGAGCTTTGCATACTAAACATGAGGGCTTCAAGTGGGAAAAGCAGCAAAAAAATTCCCAGAAGGTACTTCAAACTGTTCCAGATGTTGTGCTACATAATGCAGATAAACTCAGAATCACTGCATTAGTGACAGTCACATGACTTGGTTGTGTAGTCAGTGTGGAAGAGGCCCATAGTGCAGTGTGTATTGGCATGCTGAATGCAGTGTCTGGGGAGCGGATAATGAATTGAGAATCAAGCTGTAATCTCTGTGACAGCTCA
The DNA here is from genome assembly GCF_951804945.1 of Podarcis cretensis. Taxonomy (NCBI): domain Eukaryota; kingdom Metazoa; phylum Chordata; class Lepidosauria; order Squamata; family Lacertidae; genus Podarcis; species Podarcis cretensis. The sequence continues at coordinate 31,292,449 of NC_137185.1, read as the reverse complement.
GCTAGAGAAATATTTTTACATGGCAGTATTATATATTTCATAAAATATTAAGTGTTAACTTGAGAAGTTTTGAGAGAATTCTTCTAGCAGGTAGAACTTAGGTTCCCTAGATTTAGGCCAGGGGGAGCTCTGCTTCCTTCTAGGAACTGGGTTGGGGGAACAGTGAGAGTGGGAAAGCACAAGAGACTAATGAATGCTAATTTTGGACTATTGCTAAAAACAAATACTCTGGTTTGGATTATTGCAGTATTCCAATATATTAATAAAAATGTAACCTTTGCAAAGCCATATGCTGTATCCCTAGCTGAGTTGTACTAACAGCCAAGTTTGCAGTTCAAATATTTCAGTTTGCAGGATGCCTAAAAACTGAAGGTATATTGTAAAGAAATCTCCCTACACCCCAGCTATAAGATCACATTCTCATAAGGTGCATTGTGGTATTTTCCCATAAATACCAAATTTACTGCTTGATTAAAATTTGTTTTAAAAATGACAATTGCTGGACCTTCCATTGTTAGCCACTTTGGACACCAACACATTTGTTGCTGCTGCTGCTGATTCCATTTCCCCTTTTCCTTCTTTTCCCTCAGTGTCCTCTGGTTTATTTGCCCACACTGTGTTTAATAATATTGGCTGCAGCAACTCACACAGCTTTGTCAATGATGTCATGGTGCTATAATCCATGATGCCACAGACATCCATAAACAAAACATTCAGGAATAGACAACTCTACATGTTCTTGGTCTACACCTCCCATCCCCATGCTGGTTGGGGTTGATGGGAGTTGTAGTCTGAGAATATCTGGAGGGAACCATGTTGGCTACCCCAATGTAGATCACCATAACTAAGTGGATTAAAAGGGAGTTTCAGCAAGTGTGAGGAAAACAGCACCGAGATGCAGCAGCAATCTACTAGGAAATAGTATCAAGCAATTTGAATGCTTATGAAGGGAAGTATTTTGTTATTGTTGCTGATAAATTTGTTGGGTTGGTTTGAATGTGTCACTTTCAAAGCAGTATCTGAATTAGGAAATATTTGCTAAAACTCTACTAGAGTAATGTCTTTTTTTTTTTAAAAAAAGCCTTTACAACAACGGTAAATTGTAGAAGATACTTACAGATGCTAGTGAAAGCAAAATTATCTGTAAAGTTGCTTTGATGGCACAAAAAAAGACACAGTGGGGCTGGTTTTTTTTATTAAAAAGATGGCAGTGGATTCTGGTGATGAATATGAATTGTGCAGCCAATTTAGGCATCTGAATGACTGTCCAAGCACACCTCAACTTTCAGACGGATTTCTGCCACTAAGGCCAATTAATAAGAGAAACTAGTCCTCCAAACAGTTCGCATCAGACTGCCTTAGGAACATTAGCCAAAAATTGCAACAAATTACAGTGAACTAAGGTGACCTTAATAAACTACCGAGCACCTCAATTGCACTCGCTATCTAATCATCCAGCAGGCATAAAGGAGAAAAAGCCTCACTTGCCGCATTTATCAAGGTGGTGAATCCTAGCACTTATTCTAGTTGTGCAGTAAAGCAACTCAAACCTTATTTTATTCGAAGTACTCTCAAGGTCATGGCAAAACAAGATTTTATTTCTCTCTCCATTTGTCCACTTTCTTCTTGGTCTCAGCATCTGTACTTATGAGACTCCTAACAACTTATGTATTCAGGCAACTCAGCCTGAAGCAACTTCTTTTAAAAGAGGCAATCTTTATCTTAGCTGCTGCCCGACAGAGCTGAACAGAGTGGTGGGACCATCATCATATCTGCTGCCTTCCTACATATGGTGGCCAGGGAAGAATGTTGGGGGCACAGGGATATCATTGTGCCAGTTTGGAGCTGGTGGAGCTGGTTATCAAGCTGAGATCAAGCCTGATTCTGTCACCTGATGTCAGCGGGGTTGGCTCAGGACCCAATGGATCACAGGCCGCCTCTGTGCCTCACTGCTCCTGGAATGCTCCCATTTTGGAGCTTTCTGCTGGCTGCCAGTGATGGGGATTCAGTGAGCAGAACTCCTGCTAAACCTCAAATTTGTTGGGCAAAAGGGGGCACACCAATGGAGTGAAACTGGTTTCATGCCATAGATGTTGGCCAGCAGGCAGCTGGCAGAGGCCAGCAGGGTCAGGTAGAGGGATACATCCACTCTAGTCAAACCCCTTCCCCAGAAAAAGGAGTTTTGCGCTGATCTGGCTCCACACTTTAATAGCTATTAATGGATGCTGAAGACTAGGAATACAATGAGATCCATACTTTACTGATAACTGCTGGGGAAGTTTTTGTAGGTGAGGTAACTGCCTCAGGTGGAAGATGCTAGGGAGCAGAGGTGGCTCTTTTGGCTGTTCCTCCTGAGCCCCTGAGCCCCTGTGTGTGCTACACATCCTGTTATGCACTTCCAATAACTAGCCTGTTGCTCTCCGCACACTGGAAGGCACTATTGTATAGCCTGTGTTGAAGTGAGGTTCAACTGCCAGTCCTTCCAGTTTCTGTTAGTATTGGGGGAAGAAACCACCCTGTCATTTGCCTCAGGCGGCAAAATGCATTGGGCTGCCCCTGATTGGAAAATTAGTCATAACACATTTACAGAGAAAAACCTGTTACAAGCGGCACAATCTCTATCTGCAACATCACAATGCTCAGCCAAGGCCCTTTCAGTTTACAGAGTCCACAAGGTACCCAATGCTGTGGTACACCTTCCAGAGATATCACCGTGGTTGTGTCTTGTTCCATAGTGTCCTCCATCACTGAGAAGAGGTAGCAGGCCAAACAAGATGGTGAAAGGATGGCTCAGGGCAGCCTGAAGCAGTTTTATGCTGGGTTAGGTCAGAAACCTAAACAGGAACAAGTGTGCTGTGTCAGAATGCAGGAGCTAGGGTTTCAGGACCATGGGCAGCAACCTTGAAACTGGGACGTGGAGGGAAGAGTTGCTTTCTTCAGCTGCCTGTGCTTTATAGTCTGGCCCAGAAAGAATCCTTGCCTTCTGGGCTGATGGCCTACATTTGGGATGGGGGTGAGGGCAGGAACAGAAGGCATGTTCTTCAACCTGTTGACTTGATGTCTGGAGGTTCAGAGATGGCCAAATCTATTTCTGATTCAAATCGCTTTCACACATTTTAACCCTCCATTGCTTCATGTTCCATTCCTACATTAACTAGTATTTTTTTAAGCAGTTCTTTCAAGCTATATATTTTAATGTATACTTTTTCTAAAAATACTGATTTTAATGCATGTTTTGATACATTTAACCTGCTGAGAACTGTAATGTAGCATTCAGAGAAGTGAAAAATCTGCCAGAGAGTTAAATTATCAGCCATACATTAACTCAAGGGGGTGGATCAGAACATTTTGAATAGAAATTTGCAAATATTCAATTCTTCAACCATCTTTACTTGGGAAACAGGTTAAATTCACCCACTTATCACAGTAGAGTGGACCAATGAAGCAGTCCTGAATTTACCTGTGGGTGGAGCCCCAACTCCTGATTGTATTACCGTATACGCTTTTCCAGATTTTGGAATGCAGTTTTAGTGCATTAAAAATGCAAACAAAAACATGTATTTTATGGTTAAAATGTATATAAAATGTTGATTTTATAGGAATGTGCAGTGAAGAGCACTGAAAAAAATATGCATATGGGGAAAAGAATGCAATAATTAAAAGAATACAACTCCCATCAGCCCTAGCCAGCATGGACAATAGTCAGGGTTGATTGGAGTTGTAGTCCGAAACATCCAGAGGGCAGCAAGTAGTTGAACTTGTCTATTTCATAGGAAGTGTTGACACATTTCTCTAGAGGAGAGATGGAAGCTTTTGGTAGTAACCAGTGTCAACCTTACTCACAGTAGACACATTTAAATTAATGGACATAACTAAATTAGGCCCATTCATTTCAATGGGTCTAGTTTAAGTGGTGCTTGGTTGGATACAATCCTCTGTCCAATCCTTTGTCTTTAAAGAATGTGGACAACAAATTATTATTAGATTTTTGTCTCCTCCAAAACATGTATGCTAGAGGACAATATACTGAACACATTAGGTGGTTGTAACTGAGGACATTTTGGTTACTTCAAGGTTTATTTTAGTGAAAGATCAGCTGTCTGAAATTGCCTCTGCAATTACTATTCTCAATGGCATCAATTTTGTTCAAGTGTATTGCTCTCATTAATCACAGAATTCATGTCATCAATAGAGATCAGTGCATTACAAGCTCGTGGTTGGGTGTAGATTTTTGGTTTTCTTTATTTTTGTTTTAAACTGAGAGTGTTCTGGAAACCAGTGTCAAATGAATGTACCATTTCAACTATGACTTCTCTCATTGTCAATTTAGCAGGGTGGATTTCTTCCTTTCTGTAGTCATTACATTAAATCCAACTGATGGAACTGAAATGGGGCACCAGATCATGTACCACTAGCAGTAGTTCCACCATCGAGAAGCAGAGTCAGGTCAAACTTAGGTCAGGTTACAGTAAGGCACAGTCAAATTCAATAGAATAAAGATTTATTGCTTATAGCCATAGACCATTGCCAATAATGTCAAATGCAGCAGAGGGTAATGCCAGATAAGCAAGCAACTGGCCAATGTGACTGGCAGGGCAGAAGGCAGGGAGCCCAAAAAGAAGGTGGTCTACCTCCAAAGTCAAGGAGAGCCAACTAATTATACTTTTGTCAACATATTCTTCCCTGCTGAGTTCTACAAGGGGTGACAGGGAGACTAAGGTAGAGGAGGAGGAAGCTGACACAGTGGCGTAGCGTGGGGGGTGCAGGGGGTGCCGGCCGCACCGGGCGCAACATCTGGGGGTTAGGGTTAGGGATAGGGTTAGGGGGCGCAACTCCAGGGTTAGGGGGCGCAAATTACTTGCCTTGCCCCGGGTGCTGACAACCCACTGAGCTGACAGAGTTATCCCCTGGACTAGTTGTAAGAAGGCAGGCAGGCGAAGACTAGTGGATAACAGGCTGAGATTGGTGGAGCCATGCCCCATTTGCCCTAATGGACCAGACTCCACCGCATGGTGTGGAAACAGGCAGGGGTTTATTGGTGGTCACTGGTGTGAAAAAAAATGTTCTCTGAAAGGAAGAAGCTTGAAAACCACTCTTTGTACCATTGCATGCCAATTATTCACATTGTCATCTACTCAGTACCATTGTATGGCAGGCTATCAAGTACAGCAAAATATCACTTGTCAAACACACTTGGTTGTAGCCAACTAAGTTCTACTCAGAGTAGGCTGACTGAAATTCAGTCAGTCATGCCCATCAACTTCAATGGATCTACTCTGAGTAGGACTAGCATTGGATTATACAACTCTAGATGCTTAACTGTAGATGCTAATCAGAAGGATATTCATGAAGTCTTGGGGAAAATATCTGGATAATATTTGATTCAACGCCACACTCTGCAAAGGAAAATCTTGGGGGCAATTTATTTTTTCGGTTCAAGTGTCTGTCATGCAAATTGGACACCCAGGTAGATGATACAGGTGAAGGGCCCATTAGGACTGCTCTTTAAATCATAAGCTTGTCTCCATCCTAAACAAGCAAACCCAGCCACTACACCTCTGAGATGAAGGGAAAAGGTCTTCCAGTTCAGGACTATGGTCCCAGGAGACTTGAGCCATACTATTATTATTTTATACATATATAAAGGCTGTGATTGTCATCCTCATCATCTTTCTAAATGTTAAGTAACTCATTACACTGTTGGAAGTGTAGCTTTATAAAATGTGTCTATTTAATGAACTCTTTTTGGGGTTGAAGTACCAAGTGAATTATCATGTGAAAAGAATATATATCTTACTAGAATTATGAGCTATAACTCCAGAAATTGATCAGATTTATGACTAGACCACCTCATTATGAGAAGCTAGAGCTGTGCATAATACAAGAAATAGAATGTTGAAGACAATAAGTAGAACCAACCAGCTCGTTAAAAGTATCTAAGGGTGCAATCCTATGGCCCCAGGGAAGGCATGCCAAGAACTGTCCATGCCCCTCCAATGTTGGAGGCATGTCTCTGACATCAGAGAGTGAAATCTGATATCAGAGCTTCCCTCTCCAATGATGTCAGGTCCACTGAAGCCCAGGCCCAACCTAAGAAAAAGCTCTGATGTTGGTAGAACCAAAAAGGGTTTGTGCCAGGAATGCCAGGAAGCAGCTTAGATCAAAGCCCTCCAGGTCCTCTATCATGTCCACAAACTGGGATGTGTGGTAATTAAGCACATTTCTAATTATGCCTAAATCATGTTTTGAATAGGAGTGAAAATGTAATAGTAGTTGTAGCCATATATTGTAGTCAACTAAGCTATACTCAGAGTAGACCCACTGAAAATAATCAACATGACTGTTCCATGAAATGCTATTGGTCTACTCTGAGTAAAACTTTGAATACCACCCACGTAAGTTTTAATAGTTTCTGAACATTATTGTTCAACTAGCCAAGTATTCCTTAAGTCATATATTTATATTATACTAATAATAGCCATAGCTATCATGCCATCTCTTTTTTCTTTATTCCAATACAAGATACTGGATTGCATCCAATGCTAGTCATACTCAGAGTTGACCCACTGAAGTTAATGGACACGACTAATTTAGGTTAATTAATTTCAGTGGAATAGAACTTAGCTTGATATAAGCAAACATGCTTTTGAAAACTAGGATACATACAGAGGAATGAAAGAGCTTGAGAACAGGATAAGGCAGTTCAATCACCATCAGGTTCCCCCGCTCCCCTTGTCAATAAATTAGGATTACAGTCTAATAAAATACATGAACCCCCCCCCCCAAAAAAAACCCCTTGATTTGAAAACATATTTTATTCCTGATAAGTGTTAAGGTTTACATTATTTTAACCTACATTTAAATTAAGGCAACTGGAATCTTCTCATTTCTAGAACCTATTCAATGATGATGAGCAAAATGGTCTAAGACAGCAGCAGCCAGAAAATGTAACATTTTCTGCAGATTTACCAAGGCTGCCTGCCATATTGCATCAACTTTGGGTAACCCCTCACATTTCACAGATGTCCCTGAAGCACCCATTAGTTATGCAGGTGCATTTTAATGGGCTTCTCTAACAATATTCACTGGCACAGCAAGCATTAACTATTTGGAATATTTGGCAGATTTACAAGCTCGACTGGCCTGCTTTGCTACCCAGGGATGGAGGATGTCAGCAAGCCGGCAATTGGTATCATTAACAATAATCCTGTGTGTGATTTTCCCAATAGGCAGCAGAGCTGAAGGCCAAGGGAGTTGATGCTTAAGAAGAAAAGTTTTTTTTTTTTTTGTCCTTTTAATAATTAGATTTGGGGATTTAGGAAGTTGGAGGCTTGTTTCTTAAGTTACTAAAGCACAGAGTTATTCTGCGGTGGGGTGGGGTTGAGGGTGAGGAATCCAGATCATACCTTGAACTGGAAATGTACAGTAGTAACCAGTGGCATTCCTCTGATGACAGAAGACTCTCTGATCCAGCAAAGGATTTTATCAACAGAATGGGGAAGGAAAGCTGTTGCTGTTGTTGCATTTTCAGCCTGCTCCCCCCCCCACTGGCCCAGTACCCCCCAATCAGTTCCAGACACTCTAGAATATGGGAGTGGTGGTGGTGGGCTTCAGGAGGGAGAGGATAACTCAGCCAAAATAGCCTCCCACTCCCATTGTGCTGACTGGAACATTCCATAAGTGCAAAGACAGGTTTGGGTACAAACCCAAGCAAACATACTATTTTCCCCAAAATACAAAAAAAGAAGGGACTGATAGGAGTTGCTTTTCTTTGCTATTCACAAAGCAAGCCAGAAGGCCCTCAGCGCTGGACCTCAGTGTTCAGATTGAACAATGGGGGTGGAGATGCTCCTTCAGATATACAGGACTGAGGCTGTTTAGGGCTTCAAAGGTCAGCACCAACACTTTGAATTGTGCTCGGAAATGTACTGGGAGCCAATGTAGGTCTTTCAAGACCAGTGTTATGTGGTCTCGGCGGCCGCTCCCAGTCACCAGTCTAGCTGCCGCATTCAGGATTAGTTGTAGTTTCCGGGTCACCTTCAAAGGCAGCCCCACACAGAGCATGTTGCAGTAGTTCAAGCGGGAGTCCAAAACTCCCTGGGTCTTTTAGACATAATTCTAGTCCTGCTTATTGTTTTAATCTGTTTTTTAATATCTTGCTTCCTTTGGGAGTTTGCGTTTTCATGATTACTCAGGTTTGAATTACTTGTATTTTAACTATGTGTGTGTGTGTGTACTAACCACCATGGGAATTTTATTCAAAGGTGATATAAAATTAGCTGCAATAAAATGACTAAGCAAAAAAGCTTCCCTACAGTCAACAAAATATACTAGAGTTTGTGAAATTTTAAGCCAGCTGAAACCTGGGGAATCCTGTTTGAAGGAGTTCCAAGAGTTGTAAATAGAGCAACATTTATCAGGGAGCACCTGCACATCTCTAGAGTTTCCACCCTCCTCCTCTGCTGCCACTTTTTGAAACAACTATTTGTCCCTGAGATCTGGGTTCATACACTGCTTGATTAGGAGCTGTCCATGGTCCTTAGATTCCTGTACTGTACTTGAAAGTGAGATGTCTATGGCTTGGTACTTCCAGAAGATTATAGTCTTTAGGGCAGGAGAGGGGAACTTCTCCTAGATTAGGGTGGCTCTCTAGATAAGGTTGCTTCAATGTGTGGCCTCAAGGATTTTTTGGGCAGCCCTTGGCAACATTTGATGTCTCCCACCAGTCCTGCACTGCCTTCCCAAAGCCAGGTAAGAGAGTCTCTAGGACTCTGTCAGAGCCCTCCTGCCTTTTCCCCAAAGCCTAGCTAGTTTTAAGAAGGAGGTGGGAGGGCTCTGGGACCCTGCCAGAGTCCTGCACCTCCTTTCTAAAGCCTGGCACCTTGCTTATCCTGTTTTGGGAAGGCAACTGAAGGGCTAGGCAAGGAACATCAAATGTTAGCCTTGCTCCCCAGCCCCACATGTCAAGGCAGTGTGCAGCCCAAGGGTTTTGTGTCAAAGTACTCTTGTGGCCCACTTCGTATAAAAAATTGGGCTACCCTGCGCTAGATGTTGCTGGATTCCAACTCCCATCAGTCCCAACCAGCCTTGCCAATAATCATGGATATATAGTCCATCAACAACCAGGGGAACAAAGGGTCCCCATCGCTGCTTTAGGCCTTATTTACAAGGCCAAGATATACAGCATAGTTAAAAACAACAACAGCACACAAGGAATTCCAGTATTTCAGTAATACTCACTTGCTGAGCCTCACTGAGTAAAACCCCCAAAAGTCATAGAAAAAAAGGGATTTATAGGAAACTGATAAAACTCAGAGCTGGTTAATTATCCCCCAAGCCAGCTCATAATCCTGCCTTCCCAGGGCACTGTTAAAATAATTTCACAGCAGCTAGAAATAAACAGAGATCTATCTAGGTCATCTGCTCATTTCAATGTCACAGCACAAATGTCTGTTCAATTAGTGGTGCTATCCTAGGTAAACTACTGTGAGTGGAGGGCTCAGTCCTGTCAATTTTCAATTGCCTGTTTGTTTCTAAATGCTTATTGCCATCACCCTGGGGTTTCCACATCTCCCTTCACGCAGACAGAGGAATGGATGCCAATTAGGTGGGAAAGCATGATGCATTTAAACTATTAATACACACACTTCCACTTGTGCAACAGAGCTTTCCCCGCTCTCCTCCCACCACCCTGAAATTGTCTCAGGGGGGTCAGGAGAACCCCCACCTCAAACACTGTGGGGAAGCAGGGAAGGGAGAATCATTCCATCTGGAAAGATCATATGCTTTTGCAAATGGATTGTTTGTAGGAGCACAATGCTGAATTCCATCCTTAGTCATCACACTACAGGGACATTCAGAGACATGTCCACCTTACAGCTGAAGGTAGGCAGGTGGGCCTGTTTCAAAGGCTCATTCCCTTTGGAACAAAGATATAATCAGAAGTAGCCTATTGGCTACCCTTCCCCCCAAAAAAGGCTCCCTGTAGACACAGCTCTACAGTGTTCAGGAGATGCCAAAAGCAAAATAGCCTTGAGCAACTTATTGAAATAATTTCCTCCCTATAGAAAAACCTTGAGGTTTCACAATGCCTGCTGAGTCAGAAGCAATTCTCGAGATTTCAAGCTGAGGTGAAGCTAGCTGGAAACTATAGGCAACAGTGATGGGGAATCTGTGGCACTCCAGATGTTGCTGAACTCCAATTCCTATCATCCTGACCACTGGGCAATGCTGGTTGGGACTGATGAGAGCTGGAGTCTAACAACATCTAGAGAGTCATAGGTTGTCCATCCCTGAAACAGAAGCTTGTAAACAGACACCATTATGGCAGGTGGGATGCGGTGGGGCTGCTTCTAAAAACTGTATAGAAGTTTCAGTTAATGGATTTTTAAAGAAAGTAGAAATATATTTATTTGACTTTTTTTTTTTACCCACCATTTACCACAAGGTCCCAGGGTGGGTCACAGCAATGGGGGGGGGGAGCAATATTAAAACCAGTTTAAAACAAATAAGAATAAAAACACACGAAAGTTTCTAAAATATACAGTGAGGGGGGGAAAGTATTTGATCCCCTGCTAAATATTTGCCCGTTTGCCCTCTGACGAAGAAATAACCAATCCATAATTGTAATGGTAGGTTTATTGTAGCTGTGAGAGACAGAATAACAACAGGAAAACCCCCAGAAACCCAGAAGACAAAAGTCAGAGATTGATGTGCATTATAATGAGTGATATAAGTATTTGATCCCCTATCAACTGGCCAGATGTCAGGCTACCTGGTATCTTCACTGTATGTAACGAGCTGAGATTAGAAGCACCTGCTGTAAGGGAGAGGTCTTACCTGCAATCCCAGCTCATTACAGTACCTGTACGAAAGACACCTGTCGACAGAAGCAATCAATCCAGCAGATTCCAAACTAGCCACCATGACCAAGACCAAAGAGCTGTCCAAGGATGTCAGAAAGCTCAGAGGCAGAAAGCACAGATCAGCCGGTGCAGGGATGGCGTATAATAGGAGAGATGGAGGGGGTGGGACTTGACTTGGAGCAATGCCATTATCCAAGAGAGATGGCATCATGTCTCTCTCTCTGTGAATATTTAATAAAATGCCTTGGTAAGAACTTCTTGTTTTCCCATTTCTGGCAACCAGCCGTGAGGGAAGGGATCCGATTCCCTGATGCCTGACACCTATGATAACAAAACTAGAATTAGTTGGCTCTGCCTGTCATTGGTTCTGGCTTCTACTGTTGACACCCCACCCCACCCCGACCTTCCTCCCCAATAGTCTCAGTGAGCCCCAGCCACTACTGTGCACAATTACCAAGCCTAGAAATTAGGCATTCTTCACTCAAACCACTTCCAACAATTACGTCTTCATTTTGTTCAAAAATTAGTTCCTTTCCCTTTTTTCCTTTTGCAATGCCAGTGAAGAACTAAATAATTCCATGTTACATTCCGTTCCAATATAGTGTGTTTTACTGCATGTTTTATGTGGATTTGAAGACAGTAATTTTAAAAATGTTTACTCCAGGGATTACCTTTTTAAAACCTAGATTTGCTTCCTTCCCAGAAGACACTTGTAACATGCAGAAGCAGATAATTAGTTCTGTGTGATTGCTAGATGTTAGCAGTGCAAATTTGCAAAGTGAAAAATGCTTTCACTTCCTAGAGGCCTTGAACTCCGAGCTACCTGGACTTGCTTTGACTGAACTGCAAACAATAACATTTACAGAGAACCAAGGCTGAGGATCTCGTTTAGTGCCTGGCTCTGTTTGCTGAAATTGTTCTCCTGTAATCTTACAAGAGCACTGTTGTATTGTGTAGCAGAGTATTGATTAGCCACACTTTCCAAGTTTCCGGAATGTGGATACAAGATAATTTCATTATCTACCTTTGTTTAAATGATAATTTTATTTACTTTGTGTACTGCCACATTGAATCCTGCAAGCAGACGGTAAAATTCCTGGTAGCATTTTAGCATTTCTGCTAATTTTCAGTGCTCTGTTATGGCTAAGCATGACTCATTTTTGCTACCATTTATACCAGGGGGTGGGGATTCTGAAACCCCGGGGGACAAATGTAGGCCTCTTTGCCTCTCCATCTGATGCTGTAAGGAATGACTACATGTGACTTAATGCCCTTGTTATGTATATATAAAAACCGGACCTATATGCAAACCGTCATATTTGTGGGCAGAGAAATTACAGGAACCATTTCATCACCAAAGAGAAATTCTCCAGCAGTTTCTTGATACTGGGGCTCACCATTAGTAGTGGCAGTAGCTCAGTCCTCTTCTCTCCCCACCCCCAATAAAATATATTTAAAAATGCCAATGCAAAAGGGCAAATGAAAATGGAGAAGCAATGAAAGTGAAGAGGGCAAGGGGAATATCCTTCATTCCCCACCCTGCCATTTTCCTTCCTGCACATGCATCTTTTCCCTCTGTGTGTTTTGTTTCAAATAGATTTGTGTTACTTTTCTAATCAGGATATCCCCAAATTGCTTGTTTAAGCATGACTACTGGGTTATGGCTCAGATGCTGGTAACTAACAGGCTTCTTTAACAGGGCTATATCAGACTCTCTAGCTGGGCTCCAAACACATGCCTGCACAGGGTTTTGCCTAACCCAGAAAAGGGCGAGTGAGAAGGGAGGGTTGTTTTTAAGGAGTCCTGTATGCCTGAATACAGCACACACCTCTTTTAAACTGCAGACTGCTTTGAACAGTAGGCCCCTATATCTCACAAGCAGGAGCCTGGTTCTCTAAGCAGCATAGGGAGAACATTTTCCAATCAGGGTGCCACCACTGAGAAGGCATTTTTCCCAGCTGCCATCTGTCACAGAATACTTGGCATAACACCTCCAAGCATGAAGGTGCCATTAAGCTTTAGTAATAATAATAATAATAATAATAATAATAATATTTATTATTTATGCCCCGCCCATCTGGCTGGGCCTCCCCAGCCACTCTGGGCGGCTTCCATAAAAACCAAAAATACAGTAAAATATCACATGTTAAAAACTTCCCTAAACAGGGCTGCCTTAAGATGTCTTCTGAATGTCAGGTAGTTGTTTATCGCTTTGACATCTGCTGGAAGGGCGTTCCACAGGGCGGGCGCCACTACCGAGAAGGCCCTCTGCCTGGTTCCCTGTAGCTTTGCTTCTCGCAATGAGGGAACCACCAGAAGGCCCTCGGCGCTGGACCTCAGCGTCCGGGCTGAATGATGGGGGTGGAGACGCTCCTTCAGGTATACTGGACCGAGGCCGTTTAGGGCTTTAAAGGTCAGCACCAACACTTTGAATTGTGCTCGGAAATGTACTGGGAGCCAATGTAGGTTTTTCAAGACTGGTGTTATGTGGTCTCGGTGGCCGCCCCCAGTCACCAGTCTAGCTGCCGCGTTCTGGATTAGTTGTAGTTTCCGAGTCACCTTCAAAGGTAGCCCCACGTAGAGTGCATTGCAGTAGTCCAAGCGGGAGATAACCAGAGCATGCACCACTCTGGCGAGACAGTCCGCAGGCAGATAGGGTCTCAGCCTACGTACCAGATGGAGCTGGTAAACAGCTGCCCTGGACACAGATTTGACCTGTGCCTCCATGGACAGCTGTGAGCCCAAGATGCTTTAGAGCATCTTACTCTCAGGGTTGTGGGTTTAAGTCCCACACTGGGCAAAATATTCCTGCATTGCAAGGGCTTGGACCCTCATGGTCCCTTCCAATTCTATGATCTAAAGATTCCATGGTTCTAAAGCCACAGACTTCTCCCTCCCCCAGGAGTAGATCTTGAATTTATTTTATCGTATCACCCCACCTCACCTGATTCATGCCATCTACATTCTAGATCCTCCTAGTTTCCCAACCCTTCTGTGTTCCAGTTATGGAGAAAAGCCTGAGAATAAAATGACTCTCTGTTTAAAAATCCAGTATACCTTCAAGATGTCTAGGCCTAGTCCAAGGCATTTTGCTGCCTGAAGCAAATGACAAGGGAAGGTGGTTTATACCAAATCAGACCTTTCATCCATCTAGTTCAATACTGTCAACACGTAACAAGAAGTAGTTCTCCAGGGTTTCAGACACAAGTCTTTCCCATTCCTACCTGGAGATGCTGGGGACTGAACTCGGGATCTTCTGCATGCAAAGCAGATACTCTCCAGTGCCACTAAGCTATGGATGTGATGAATGATTATGCCTCTCTCTGTGGATTGAAGCAGACTGGACTGGAGCTGAATCTTACGTCAGTGCTAGCAATGGGACAGCATTCTCTACTGCACTCAAGAGCAGCAGACTAGCTTAGGAGGAACAGTGCAAATTACACGGCACACAAAGTTCCAACAGATCACTGCTGCTCATCACCTCCCAGCAAACATAGCCTGAGGTAGCCATCATATTCTGTTTAATGATAGGGCCGGCCCTGCCTAGTTTCTCCATTTCAAAGCAGCTGCTGTGTCCTGTATCAAACATCTCTCAAATATATAGCACAGAATCCCTTCCATCCCCACTGAAGGATCCTGTCTAATAGGGGCAAAGAAGAAACATCTCCTACTTCATGTGTTTTACTACCATTACCCTGAGCCAGAAAGGCATTAACAACCCATCTCCCCAGATGCCTCTTGCCTACAAGGGGCTTATTCTGTATGAAATGTGCAATATCCTTGTCCTTTACTTAACACCATGGATGATCCATGCTCCTCACAAGGATTCCTCTTTAAGATTGCCTACTAAAGGCTATTTCATTTTCTTTCTTTCTTTCTTTCTTTCTTTCTTTCTTTCTGCTACCCATCTGAGTTCTCCCTCAATTGTGATATTAACAAAGCTTCTTAATGTTGGAACTCAGTTCAGCAGATCAAGAATGACCCCTTTGAGTGCCAGACTGCTTGTTCCTGCTACACACTTTAATGAAGGGGAGACGAGAGGGAAACAGATTGAACTCAGCAATGACCAGATATTTAACTGGCACTTGCCCCCTCCCAAATGTAAAAATTATCTCACAGATCGTGGAGTTCCCCTCACTCAAGATCTAGGGTGGCCACTTATTCATCAATAAAAAAGGACACAGATTTTCATGATAGTTCCACGAGTCAGCTTATATTCATAATTATAAAAAATGTTCTAATTTAAATAGAAATACCATACATCTTGGCATAGTAGGGGAGATAAACCTTGTTGTTGTTGATGTTGTTACTGATCAGTCTAATATTCAAGTGCTTAGTGTTGATGGGCAACTTCAAGACTCCAGCTGATCTCTCTTCTTAGGGTTCTGCGTCTTTAAGCCAAATCAAATGGACCAGGTGACCATTCAAATAGAGGATGCCTTCCATTAGAAGACTCCTTTGACAGCCCTTCAAAGAGAGAACCACTTTCCATTAAATCGAGAGACATGGCCACCCTATCAAGGCATAGAGCAGGATTGGTGAACTTGTGTTATTCATGGACTAGAACTCCAACCAACCCTAGTCAGAATAATAAATGGCTAGGGATAATGAAAGCTACAATCCAACAACATTTGGGATGCCACAGGCTGCCTATCTCTGGACTAGAGGGAATTGATTGATAGTGGCGGCAGCAGCAGTATGCTGCAGTGCTGTGCCTGGCCTTACCATCTAGAAAGCCAGACATTTCTTTATGGCAAAATTACTCAATCCCCTGTCCTCTGGTGCCAGTATTCCATACCCTTCCCTCTTTACAACCTGCCCTTCTTGATTACTATTCTCCTGCAACTACATACTTTTCTTGTAGCATTAATGTGTTGGTGATGACTGTCAGAATTTTCAAGGGCCCATGATAATATGACCTAAGTTGAACATCAAAGAAGTACGATATATTTCCATGTATAAGACTTTTTTTTAGTAATTTTTTTTTAGTCCTATACATGGATGGTGAATGCACTAAAAGCTCAACAACTTGGGGAGATCTCCCAAAAAAGCTCAACAATTTTGTGTGATCTTGGCCGTCGGTGGGGCGCACCCAAGGCATCAGCGGGGATTGCTACACTGGTGCCGGTGCTTTGAATATTTAATAAAATATCAGAGTTGATCTGTTTGATGTTTAAAATATTGATTTCTTAATTTGGAGTTAAAAAAAATAGGGGTCATCTTATATATTGGGGCGTCTTATACTTATGATACTTAAACTATGATTTACCTGAATATTTCATGGCTTCCTGATCAGGCTTAGCCTGTGTAGAGAAAATTATTGAGTCTTAAGTAAAACTTGAGTTAAGTTCCTTCTAGAATGCTAGGAGGAAAACATGCAATGGACTTCTAAACATTATAGTCACCTGGCTTTGGACTCTTACGGCACACATATCTACTCAGAAGTGAGCCACGTTAAGTTCAATGCAACTGACTCTTTAGTAAGTACATATAAAAAAAATGGAATATAGCCTGGCAACTTGAGCTTTTCCCTGACCCTATTCCATGGAAGCAAAACCATTTAGCTCCAGTCCTGACAAGACTTCCTGCACTCTGGCTTACACTGTCAGTAGCATAACTGCAGACCAGGAATAACTTTGACTCCAGCCAGTATAGCCAATGGGTGGACATGATAGGAGTTGGAGTCCAATCATGTCTGAATGGCCACAGGTTTCACATTCCTGACCCAACGCATTTATAATTAGTCCAGGAACATTTAGTGATCCCAGATTTTAAATCTCAATAAAAACTGTTAATGAAAAAATATATAGATCTGAATCATAATGCAGCATCCTTAGATTTAATTTCATTGCATGAAGGCCCAAAGAGAGCTTGCGTGACAAGTTGTACTACTTTGGTAGCACTTTAAAAGAACTATCAGTAGTTCATGCCTAATTACTCCTGTATTAGCTAGGTGATTCATCAGATCTGATTATGGATGCATAATGAATTTACCAAATCCGTATATATTAGCAAGATTAATTCTATACAAATCCCCACAATTCAGCCATGTGCTATTTGTTTTTGTCTCGCCTCCCCTCTATTCCTTTTTTATAAGCTAATTAGCTCAAATTATTTGTGTTTGAATAAGGGCTTGAAACACACATAAGGAATGATGAGCTTCTAAGTAAGTAAATGAAAATGTATGCAGCCTACATTAATTGTGACGGAAGCTTCATAAAGAATTAATATCTTTCAGCCATCTCCGTTTTCCGTCATAATAATAGGTCTAATCGAGATGAGTGGGTAAAACAATGCAGAGCCCATCACTAATGCAGCTACACATGGATTACTAAATGAACATCTTTAGGCACAGTTCCTGCTTTTGATGTTGTGCACAGCAGAAAGTTTCCCCTTCCGCCTACAGAAAATAAGGCCACTTTTCTCCTAGGAGTTTTCATTGACTTTCTCCTTCATTCCTCCTGAGCACACAAGAAGGGTGAGGAATATTTCCTTTAGCCCAAGGTTTGCATTCCCTCATAGGAAACGTGTGTGTGTGTATCTGTGGTGCCTGTGCCCGTGCCTGTGCATGCCAGTGGTAGGTGAGACCAGGGGCAAAAGAGCGTGGTGCCACAGAGGGCACTCTTACCTTTAACCAGTAGTCTACATTTTGACCACTCAGAAGCACCCACCCTACCTACACATATCTCCACCCCCCATTCAAGAAAGCAAGAGGAAGTATCTCAGTCTCAGGACACATTCCAGGCAGGCAAAAGCAAGGGAGCAAGATGCGAGAGGGGTATAGTCTAGGGAGAGTCTCAGCAGAGGTGGTCTTAGGGTGGTGTGACTGGTGTAGCAGCACTGGCTGCTGTGTTGCAGGGGGCACCACAACAATGCTACAGAACAGTGTGAGAGAGGCAAGAGGGCACCACATTTTAGAGTTGCATGGAGCACCTCTGAAATTTGAGAGTCCAAAGTCTGCCACTGGTCTCAGGAGCCAGAGAGAGAGGCCTGGAGGGCTGTATTAGGGCTCCAAGTCTGTGGCTCCCCACCTATGCAGCACAACCAGGAAGTCTGGAACCAGGAAGACTAGCTAAATTACTTTATGTCAATGGCTTTCAAACTATATCACAGTGGTACCTTGGTTCTCAAACTTAATCTGTTCTGGAAGTCCATTCCAAAACCAAAGCGTTCCAAAACCAAGGCATGCTTTACCACAGAAAGTAATGCAAAACAGATTAATCCGTTCCAGATTTCTAAAAACAACCCCTAAAACAGCAATTTAACATGAATATTACTATCCAACAAGACCATAAAATGAAGGCAATAATCAATGTACTATACTATTGAATAAATAAGACCGTATTGTAGATGATAAAAATTAAAATTAATTTTTATTGTACTGATGATAGTCATTGTTTGTATGGGGGGCTTTTATCCATTTCCAGTCACACAATCAATCAGTAGCTGAACTGGGTTCCACACAGTGACAAAAACAAATTAACCAAAAAGCCTCAAAAACAAAAACGCAAAATAAATAGCAAAAAGAAAAGTACCAAAGTTAATCTGTTTTGGAAGTCTGCTTGAATTCCGAACTGTTCAAAAACCAAGGCGCAGCTTCTGATTGGTGTAGGTGCCCTAGAAACAATAGCCGACAACTGCATTGGACAATCGGCTTCCGAAATACGTTCTAAAACTGGAACACTTACTTCTGGGTTTTCAGTGTTTGGGAAAGACTCTCCTCCCTGCAAGAGAGGGGAGTGGTTGTGGGCGGGAGCCGAGCTCCGCCCCTAGCAGGGGGCGATTGCCCCCGGCCTCCTCCTCTCACCTGGCTGGCACCCACCCCCCTCGGCAGGCACCCAACCAGGTGCCTCCGAGGGGGCGTGCACAGCGGCCTTTTGCCATGGCTCCAGCCTCTCCTCGGCCTCATTCTTCTCCGTCGCCTCGTTGCGAGTCACACACCCTCCACTCCCTTTGAGTTAGGGCTTAGGTCATTGGCCTTGCTATGGACCTTAGGTTGGTCGCCCTGGTTGTCCAGGGGGCCTGGTAGGAATTTTTCCATTTGGCATTAGGCTTTTTGGTTTTTTCGCCTACCTCGTAGCAATCGTCACAACTTTTGTGGTATTGGTGGGTAGGATAGGCATTGGAATAATGTGTTGTGGTGTGTCGAAGGGCTAGGTGTGGCCATCGCCTATGCCTTCAATTTTTGGGTATTCCGTTAAAGGAATCTGGCGGTCGTGTATTCTGTCCGATGCCTGCTTGGCAGGAGGCCATGGCACGACCCTCGGTGACATCAGGGGAGAGCCTATAGTTGGATTAGCATCAACAGGCTCCACCTACTGGTGAATAAACCCACTTGTTCTAGACCTCCAATGCCTAAGCCAATACCTTTTTCACTGCTGTAATCAATAAAGTTGTGGCCTCTTATTGCCCATTAACCTTATATCGTGTGTCCGTGTGTATTCATTTCACATTGCGGGGGTCGGGTCCTCGAACCACAACCAAGGCGTTTGAGAACCAAGGTACCACTGTATATGGAAACTTGGATTCCTCAGTCGGAAGACAGATAGTGACAGATGGACAACAAGAGTGTATTCTGCATGCTCTTATTTTGGCAAAGAGACATATTGTAAGGCTGGTAGAATAAGCATCCATCATCTACTATTCAGTGGCCCGATGATCTCACTGAGCATATGGTTTATAAGATACTTGCTTGGTAATGTGGACTGCTTATATTAATCTAGGATTGATATTGATAGAATATTTTTACTGTAAATGTTGGGGGGCGATAGAGATCAGGTATATGTGGTTCATGTATCGTTTCAGAAAGTTTGAATTTGGTAGGTTCACCTTTAAATGTAAACTTAATTGAATTCTCTCCCATTCCTAGCTGTCTGTATTTATTTCCAAATTCTTTCTTTCTTTTTGTTATATTTGCAAATAAAAATTCAAAGAAGAGGAAGTAAAAAAAAAAGTGGTGTGCTGTTCACTTGTCATATTTCTTTCCCCACAATGTCATTGGTCTTCATGGGAGAGAAGAGCAGAACAGATAGGGTGGGATGGGGTCCCCCCCCCCAAAAAAAATCGCCTTCTCCAGGGTTCCTCCCAACCTGGGCTTGGAATCAAATGCGGCACACCCTATATGAGTCGGGCTCAACAGATGGCTGTGTGAGTGGAGTCATCTGCTATCAGCCTCAGACGTTTGCATGCACAGGTCCGCAGGGATTTCCATTCCTTTCATTTCCTTGGACCCTTCTTGGCATCTTCTTCCTCGCAAGCTTTTGTCTACACGAAGATACTGTACTCTGGGCAGCTGGCAGGCCAGCGTTTGCTAACAACAACAAAAAGTCCTTCACATATGCTGCATTGTTTAGCTCTTATCTATGTTGGCTTTCAGCAACAGAACAAATCAGCTTATGGGGAAGAGGATTCAAATGTAAAGGGATGGCCAAAGGGGGCAGTGGCATGTGCACAGGATTAAATAAAAGAAGATGGGGGAAAGACAGGACAATAAAGCGTTGAAAGCATATTTTAAGTGTGCGAAGTGGGAAACCTCAAGCCTGGGGGTCAAATGCAGACCTACATATGGCCCTTGTGATTCTCCCCAGGATACATCGCACACCAGTCGTGCTTTGCACCATCCTTGATTGTCTTTGTAATTTTTCCTTGAGATCTGATAATGCTTCTTGCTTGCCTGGATGGAGAATAGAAAGATACCTGTGTAGAAACTAGCCTACTGTACAGAGGTAAAGTTCATATTCATTGCTTTGCTTATTCTTGCCTTTGGTATCATCCTCCACTGGCATGTAACCCCCAGAAAGTTGCCTGGAAGGGAATGCAGCCCTAGGGCTGAAAATGGCTGCATTACTAGTTTAGAAGGAATGAAAACAGGTGTGACACAAAGCAAATCTCTCTGTCTCTCAGTCTCTCCCACACACAACTTCTCACTTCCATTCATTTGCAGTCAACCCCTCCGATACAACTGAGGTTCAACAAAGTGGGTCACTGACAGCTTTACCAAGGTGCTAAATGCTTCCCTCCTCTAGTGCCCTGACAATTTTTTTCATGGCTTCTTCCTCATTGGAAATGGAAAGGGGGGGGGGGAATGCAATCCCTGCTTTCAACTTGGGCCTGATGAAATGATTTGATTTAGCAATGGCTAGCCAGGAGTGCGTTGGAGAAGAGTCCCCACGCTAGCATCTACATCAATGCAAATTGTATATGTAATATAATTAAGAGATTAAGGACTTCAAAGGCTGGTGTCAGGCCTGAAATGTTAAACCTCAAAATGCGGTACTGATGATAGGCCCATTAATGATTTTGATAGAGTGAATTCCATTTGATAGCATTAATACATGTGAGTTTTGCAAAGGGATGTGCAAGGCACTGTAGCATGGCAGTTTGCAAGCTGAAAGCAAAAGCAGTGTTACACTAAAACACTCCCTTGCAAAGCCAGCATAAACAGCCCTGAATATGCATTGGTGAATGCTAAAAAGTACACCAGACTTTGGCTAATTAAACAATATACAGCCTTTTAAACTGTGCATTGGGGGGGGGCGTGTTACTGGGTATTGTTTGTTACCATGTTGTGCATTATTGTGTTTTTATACTGTAAACTGCCCTGTGATCCTCAGATGAAGGGCGGTATAGAAATTTAATTATAATACCACTTAAGAAAAGAGCTGCCTTGACAGCCCATTGGTGCATCTAGCATAGTATTGTCTACCCTGACTTTCAGAGGCTTTCCAGGATTTTAGGCAGCAGTCCTTCCCAGCCCTACCAGGAGATGCCACAAAATGAACCTGGCCCTTCTGCATGAAAAGCAGTGACCCTTCTTCAAATACATTTTCGAGTGTATCGCTTGAATTTCAAATGATGGATCTTATTGCTGTGTATCTGACTGCAAAACATCAAACACTTAACCTACTGATCTAGCTTTTCTACCCTCAAAATGTGCCATAATTACTCATCATTTACATCTTATTAGGTTTTGTGGATGCTTGGAAGCATATGAGAAAACAACAACAACCACCCATTAACTGGGCACACATCACTTTTCTCCCTCATTCTGTTAAACAGGATATTTGCTTTTCCTGTACAGGTAACATGCAACATAGTAGATGCTGTGATATAGAGGGGTTCTTTGCACCTTTTCCTCAATTTCCAGTGTTCAGACAATGAGTGTCATTATTATGCAGCCACAACAACATCACCCATGTAGAAAAAGAAGGTATAAACAAGGGACAACAATGTTTGCAGAAGCACAAGAAAGGAGGAAAAAGCTCTTAAGTGGAAGAAACCAAAACAATCTAATGAAGACTAAGCATGTTCAGCACACATTTGGTGGACATCTTGTGCGGGGGTCCCCACTTGTGGATTTCCCACAGACATCTGGTTGACCACTATGAGAAGAGGAAGTACAGGCCTAGCTCTCACATCTTCATCCCCTAGATAGATAAACAGAACTAGAGGTGTTCTGAAAAAGTCCCTTCGTTCCTGCAGTTATTTTATACTCTCTGCATATATGGCAGCACATCTTATGTTACCCACAACTAGCTTAATTATGTATCATGCTTCCTGCTCAAAAGCATAGGCATAACTCTTAGCATTATCACTGCTGCACACTACATACACCATTAACTTAACAGCACAACTACGTTGTAACTTTTGCACCCAGTTCCCACTTTTTTGCAGATCAAACAGTGGCTAATCTCAGGCCAGTTGCCTGTTCAGGACCCTTCCACTATAACCCTACATACAGCTACCAAAGTTTAAGTCAGACTGAAATCAACAGGTCTTACTTCTAAGTAGATTGCACTGTTATTAACAACAGCAACAGCAGCAGCAGCAACAACAACAACAACAAAATGGAGTTTTTGCTTTGGGAGCAAAACTTACGGATATGGATACCATTTCCTAATTAGAAGTTAGCCATCATATCCTCCCATTATATTTCCATTGCCAGCTTTCTGTGAGTAATATAATATAATATAATATAATATAATATAATATAGTAATGTAATGTAATGTAATGTAACACATAATGTAAAGGGAGGGGGATAAAACAAAACTTGAACTAACTATATTCATTAATAGATGGTGGCTGGACGTAGCAGAAGACTGGCATCTTGTCAAATTTAAATTACATCATGCATGAACTAGGAACAAGCTCTTTTCTCAAACCATTTAAGTCACCCTTTTGTAAGCAAGCATCAAAGCACAAACATATTTTCACCAGTTTGATGTATTTACTTCTGGCAGTCAATGCCTGCTGTTAACACACACTGTCATTTTGTTGGGACCTCCCCCCTATTATTTTTTAATAATGTCAGCACCTGGAGGAGGGGGTGTCAAATCTCACACCTCTGCAACAACATACTTGACCTAAAAGGTAAAGGTAAAGGTACCCCTGCCCGTACGGGCCAGTCTTGACAGACTCTGGGGTTGTGCGCCCATCTCACTTAAGAGGCCAGGGGCCAGCGCTGTCCGGAGACACTTCCGGGTCACGTGGCCAGCGTGACATCGCTGCTCTGGCGAGCCAGAGCCGCACACGGAAACGCCGTTTACCTTCCCGCTGGTAAGCGGTCCCTATTTATCTACTTGCACCCGGAGGTGCTTTCGAACTGCTAGGTTGGCAGGCGCTGGGACCGAGCAGCGGGAGCGCACCCCGCCGCAGGGATTCGAACCGCCGACCTTTCGATCGGCAAGTCCTAGGCGCTGAGGCTTTAACCCACAGCGCCACCTGCATCCCTGACCTAAGACCAGTGCTATTTTTCTAGAAAAAGAGGTGCCGGAACTCACCGTGAACATCTCCCTTGTTTCCTTGTTTTCTTATAATGGCAATGGCGCCCACATGAGAGGTAGTGGAACTGAGTTCCAGTGAGTTCCGGCTGGAAAAAATCCCTGCCTAAGACCATTAGCAGGAAGGGGAGCTGTCAGCCCCTCCTCTTGTTTCCAGTGTTGCCACTGATACCTCATTTGCAATCTGTGTACTCATCTTTCTCCTCTACTCTGCTGCTTTTCAACTGCTGCAGAATAAAGCATTCTGAAACATAAAAATGCTTTTTTTATTAATTTATTCTATAAAACCCAAGCTTAATGCCTGAGAGGAGAAAATGAAGGGAGGGATGCAGAGAGAGAGAGAGAGAGAGAGAGAAGGAAGGAGGGAAGAAGTGATTGATTGACTGACTTTCTAGGTTACTTTACTCTATAGCTCCCGGAGGTGAAAAGACTCACTCAACTCCAGGACTTGAAGCAATCGATCTTTTCTTCAAACTCTTTATTTATATGCATAGTGTGGGTAAGCAATACACAGCATGATGAAAGATGTACCTCATAGAGTGATCAAAAGGTGCACGTCTGCCTATGACATAGAAGACATTAACACAGAGACATGGGCTAAGTGGGGTTTTTAAATGGGAGGATATCAGAGTGCTGTATCAGAGATGTGTCTGTTAAAAAGCACCGCCCATTCCCAGTGGTGAATTCTGAGCACAGAAGCTCATCATGAGAGCCTTCATAGTTTTCCCTACAAGCAGAGCTCAAAAATGAAGGATTTTGTGCCAGTCTAGTATTTTGTGCCAGCGCAGGTGGCGCTGTGGGTTAAAGCCTCAGCGCCTAGGACTTGCCGATCGAAAGGTTGGTGGTTTGAATCCCTGCGGCGGGGTGCGCTCCTGCTGCTCGGTCCCAGCGCCTGCCAACCTAGCAGTTCGAAAGCACCTCCGGGTGCAAGTAGATAAATAGGGACCGCTTACCAGCGGGAAGGTAAACGGCGTTTCCGTGTGCGGCTCTGGCTCGTCAGAGCAGCGATGTCACGCTGGCCACGTGACCCGGAAGTGTCTCCGGACAGCGCTGGCCCCTGGCCTCTTAAGTGAGATGGGCGCACAACCCCAGAGTCTGTCAAGACTGGCCCGTACGGGCAGGGGTACCTTTACCTTTACCTTTAGTATTTTATACACACATGCAGCCGATGCTTGTTACTTTATACTTTTAGGTCAAGATGCCGGGATTTGAACCTATGACCTTCAACATGCAAAGCAGCTGTTCTACCACTGAGCTATGGCCTTCCCTTGAATGCAGGATGGTACATTTTACCAGATCAGGCTACCTGTTCAAGAAGCTAGTGCTATCTATTCTGATTGCTGCTGTCATATCATTTGCTACTTTTGTGATGACAGAGACTGAACCCAGAACCTTCTCTTTGCAAAACAGGTGGTTATTGTCCCTCTCTTTCACATACCTGTCAACCCCTGGGCATACAACATGTGCATCTCAAAGCAGTATTCTGGTTTGGATACTGTAAAATACTATTTCCCATTCTTGAAAGGCCCAAGAAGCAGGGCCAGCTCAACACATTTTTTTCTGCCCAAGGTAAAGGACAGAAGTGCACATACATCCCATTCCATATGCAGAAGTCAACTAGCCCAACAGTTGCATGTTAGTGTCCTCCATGGCCCTTGAGTAGCAGGCTGTTTAGCAGGTGTAGTTTAGGGAAGCACCCAAAGGCAACTGGCTAATTTAGGGAAATGCTGCAACCCCAGCATTTGCCACCTGAGGCCTTATTCTCCCTAATGATAGGGCTGGCCCTGTCAAGAAACAGGGCTTAATAGACAATACATATCTTGTCAAGCAAATAGCTACTGTACATATGGGCAATGACCAGCAGGCTAAAGGGATGTCTGACCTGCACAGAAATAAATGGGTGGATATTCATGGAATACCAAGTGGTGATTTACAACCACTTTTGCTATGAGGCAAGCATAGTAGCTGTAAAAGCAGCTTAGGCAGAGAAGGGCTTCTGGGTAAGCAAGAGGAGCGAGGAGGAGTTTCACGCCAAAGATCTCATGGCACCACGATTTCGTTTTGTACATACATAGCATGCAAAGACAAGGTGACTGGGGAAATTAATAAGGTTGTGGCTGCTGAGGGAATTCCAAGGGCAGCACGCAGAGAAAAATCAAATCACAGCTTAGTTTTTCATTACATTTTCCATTAATATCCAAGTTGTTTGGGGGCAATTCAGATTACAGCACATCACATGAGCTTCTCTTACAAGGAGTGTTGCTACCTCTTAGCTCCACTCATTCAGAACAGCCTGTAATTGCAATGTTGATTTGCAATACAATCAGTGGACCTGTCTGATGCAGACAGGAAACAGATGTCCTGGACTTATTCATATTTCCCCCCCGAAGCAGAGGTCATATCCAAATCTAGACCTTTAGCCCAGTGTCCCTGAGGTCAGTTGCTGGAGCTTTCTGTGTGAGGCTGTTGTGAGATCAGTTGCCAGCTCAGGTTGCAAGAGGAAAAAACAATGGCTGTGTTGACCAAGCAAGGGCAGAAGGTCAGGATTCTGATATTTCCATCAGCTTCCCAAGCAAAAGCCTTTATACAACCAACATATAGGGGTTGGTGCTAAAGGTAAAGGGACCCCTGACCATTAGGTCCAGTCGTGACTGACTCTGGGGTTGCGGCGCTCATCTCACTTTATTGGCCGAGGGAGCCGGCGTTTGTCCACAGATGTGGCCAGCATGACTAAGCCACTTCTGGCAAACCAGAGTAGTGCACGGAAACACCGTTTACCTTCCTGCCAAAGCGGTACCTATTTATCTACTTGCACTTTGACGTGCTTTTGAACTGCTAGGTTGGCAGAAGCTGGGGCCGGACAACGGGAGCTCACCCTGTTGTGGGGATTTGAACCGCCAACCTTCTGATCGGCAAGTCCTAGGCTCTGCGGTTTAACCCACAGCGCCACCCACTGTGCTGTGCTGCACAACCTTAATTCCAATCTGCACTTGCAATGGGTTTTGAAGCCTAAGCATTGGTGGTCCAAGATAGCTCAGCCTCAAAGCCCCAGAATCAGTCATTCCCTGAGGGGGCAGTGGAATTACCAAAGGGGGTGCTAAGAGGTAAGGGGGAAGCAGGGGGAGCACTGAAGATATAAATGAGTACCAGACTTTGAAAAGTTGGCATCACTGGATCAAATTCATCAGTTTTGTTGGATTATTTAAATTAAATATTTTTAATTGGATTTTGAATAAATGTGCAATCGATCATTACTATTTCAAATTTATTGTGTTATTATCACTATTCCTATCTGATACCAACAGCACCAAGGGATAAAGGCAGGCCTGTGGTTGCAGGACTATGGAGATCTCCAAGTAAGCAACTTGCTCCAACAAAGGCTGGAGGTGAACTGAGACCTTTACAGCACCCTCCAGTCCACCTTTCCCAAATTCTACACCCCCTAGCCCAAAGGCTGTGGTTCTTAAAGGGCCAATCCACTGACCTAAATATGAGCAGGTGTCTTTCTGTGGCCTCCCACCTAGAATACTCCCTGTGCTGTTGGGTAGTTAAGTTCACGGAGCACTTGATTTCGCCAACAGCTTAGTGTCCAGGGATGGAATCTGCAAGGATCCTAGTTCAGGCTCTGCTGGCTCTGGACAACAAGCCTTAGGCTCTTTGGGCTCTTTTGGCTCTTTTGGATCTGTCTTGGGCTCTGTTTACTTTACATTCAATCCATGTGCAAAGCAACGAGGGTACACTCATTCACACACACAGTTGCATGTGTGTAGAGAAAGATCATACTTGTGTTCAGTTTTAACATCTGAGCAAGGCTCACATCACCTCCCTTTTGTAACAAATATATTTGCTATTTTCAGCGCAAAGCAGTGTTTTTTATTTATAAAGCCCTAAATCAGATTACCTGAAGCCTTCTTCCATATCATAATCCTGCCCTTCCACAGAGGCCTTTCGCATTGCCTGGCATTTGAAGTCCCCCAGTTATTTTGGCTGCTGTGGAATTTAGCCCATCTCCCAGCTGTTGCTAATCTGCTCTGCAGCCACTTGAAATATAAGACAACTTACTTCTTGGGGGGAGAGGGGTCTGTGTGAACCAGTGCTGGATGCTATCAACACACATCATTAGATAATTGTTTATGATCCACTACTTGATTTCCTGCTTCCATCTAATTTGAATATCAGGAAGTTATGCCACTGAAGAAAGGCAAAATTGTTTATTCTTGGTTTAGGCACCTGTGTGACTTTTTACAATGCTATCTCACCTTAGGGAAATAACAAAGTTCATCAGCATCATTATGTTATTTGAGTATCGAATGAATCTACTGAGCATCTACAGTAGTAGAATGTATTTATTTTGGGGGATTGTTGTATATCTAATATATAGAAATCTCCAAATTCTGACTCACAGGTTGGTGACCTGTGGGTTATTACTTTTCAATACATATTTAATGCTGTGAACATTAGAGGCAGAAGGCTGAGTTCCTCTATGAACATTTGGGCTCAGTCAAGATGAGATAAATAAAGACAGTTTAATTCACACCAGTGCTCCCACATACAATTCAGCAAACCAACAAACAAGGACTAAATGATGCATTAGGACCAGGTTAAGGGGTTAAGGGGAATCCTCAGATTCTAAAGGAATAGCTAGTACTAAGTACTATTAAAGGCTGAGGAAATAAAGTGAGCAACAAGGTGGTCTGGAATGTTACAAGCACAAAAAGATAGGTCTGAAAACCGAATGGCATCTAAGCAATCAGCTAGTCTACCACTAATGAATTCAATAGCAGTAAAGCCCATTTTCTTCTGCTGGCTTTTCTATAAACAATTTACAGTGCAAATGTATTTTTGAGGGATACAAATTCTCCTGTATTAAGATTCTTTGCAAACTGTTTCTAGATAACGACAGCCATGAAAGGCTGTAAACAGTTTTTGGAGCTACTTTGAGAATACTTTTTTTCTTTTTTTAGTAGATGAATTCTAAGTGTTGAGAGTTGGTTCAAAGTATAAGTGTGTTTAGCAGAAGGAAATGATGGCAGACTGAGAACAAATTTGAAAGAATGCATGCATTCAGTGATAGGCCTGCTGCTACAAAATAGCATATTGCTGTGAATGGAAATCCAGGGCATAATTCCTCTAAATTGACTGTATGAGAACTCAACAATACTGCAGGAACTTTCCATGTGACTTATCGGCAGTTGCAGGTGTGTACAGTGTAATGTAGAAGACTAACATAACTTACTTGGCAATGAGTCCCACTGTTTTAAACTGCAAATGCATTTTGGATCAGGGTGTAAGCGAGCTAAATCCAGGCATCCACTGGATTAAGTGTGTTGCACTTCTCATTTGTTTCACATTCGCATTAGATACTGGTCTTTGGGGTGAGTTCGGGTGACCATGAACACATTTCCAGTTTCAAATGAGCACTCACACTTTACATTGTGGGTGCCCTTTGCAGGATCACACATGGTGCTACAGTTCCCAGGGAACTTAGTGGCAAACAGGGACTGGCCTGCCTCTCAGTGTTAATTTTTGGAGGTTCACGCCCAGCCTCAGTAGTCAAGTTTCATTGCTGGGAGGTGGGGCCAGTCCCATATATATATATAAGGAGCTGGAGCCGACAGTATCCAGGCAGTCGGATTAGGAGATCACCCTCCCTACCCAACCTTAGTTTAATTTTTCTTGTTTGCAAGTTAACTTTTTCTTCCTGTTTAGCGGGCGCTGCTACTGTCTATGGCTGGTTGCTGTTGAAGAACCAGGAAGAAATTTTCCTGCATTGGCAGGTTGTGTCTTCCCTGTAGCAATTTGTCACAACTTTGGCGGTTATGGCCTTCGGTGGAATCCTATAGTCTTTTCTTCCCTATATTTGGGGGGGGGGGTGAAGTGGTGACTCATCCCCCTGCGGTGGCGATTCCAGGGTCCTCCCTTAAAGGGAGTTATATACTGTAATGGGTGTCACTGGCCATACACTGAAAGGTTGTCAGTGAACTACCCTGCATGCGGGGATATGGGCTCGGCTGCCTGCTACACTTACGTCTCACAGAGCACCCCCATATCCCATTTACCCTGATGTGCCCTAGTTCACCCAGCTGGGGGACTGGGAGGGATAGACACCCAAGGCCTAAGCCAAGGTCTTCCTACATTCGGCAGTTTAATAAAGTTGTGGTCTAATTTTAATTCCATATAATGTTGTCAGAGTCTTTATTCCTTCCTTATGATCCCTGGGGGCTTGGGCTGTCACCGCCTGGTCACGCAAATAAGAAATATGTAATCACAATGTTTCTGTGTAGAGCTATAGGAACTGTTTTAAAATCTGCAACTTGTAAAAGATAATATATATTGATATCTGTCTATAGAAAAAACATTTAGATCTCTCTGTAGGTATATAATTTGAAAATAATCAACATGTTTAGAGTTGCAAAAATTCATTAGACTACATCCACCCCATCCTGGGCATACTTTATTTGGAATCGTGAGGAAGCATAGTGATGGCAACCAACTTGAATGTCTTCAAAAGAAGATCCATGGAGGATAAGGCTGTCAGCAGCTACCAGGCATAATGCAACCAGCTCTACCTCCACTGTTGGAAGCATTATTCCCCTGAATATCTGTTGCTGCGAATCAAAAGTGTTGAGAATGCTGTTGTACTCAGGTCTTTCTTGAGGGCTTTCCACAGTCATGTGGATGGCCAATATCAGAACAGAATGCTGGACTAGTTAGACATGATCTAGCAGGACTCTTCTTATTCTCTCAGGAACAGTGCAATGTAATCGACAGGGCCATGAGCAGTCACACCCAAAGCTAGACCTGGAGGGTGTGTTTACTAGCCTATGGTCTGTGCAGAAAGCAGGCAGAAGCTAGAAAGATACCCATGCTTGATTTGTGATGGATCCAATGCTGTGATTAATGGAGAAGCAAGACCTGTAGAGTGTTAATGCTGTGAGCCTCTCCATCTTAGGCTCAGGGTGTTTATATTCATAAATAAACCATATATCCCAAAGATACCACAGTCTTTGCTGACCTTCATTCCAAGGATAGCAAACCCTGGTTAAGTGCGTGGAACCCCTGAAGTCTCTCACTGCTCCCTGATGGGCTGGTGTGTGACAATACACATGAGTTGAGGAGGCCAGGATCTATACTATTCAGAGAATTCAGAGAGGTGTGAAATCCAATGGGATAATTATGTTCCAAACTTTGTGTTAGGTTGTAATCTTAACCATGTCTACTTGTAAGTAAGTCCTGCTGAAATGATTGGGACCTACTCCTAGATAAATGGAGTTTGCAGACAAGTGCAAATTAGGCTTATTTAAAAATACAGAATAAATAGAACTCTCCACCATTCCTACTTCTATGTTTAAGTCTTTATTTGAGGAAGGGGGATGCATCAAACTGGCAATTACGATGAGGCAATGAAATATATTAATGTAAAAGTGCCAGCAATCAACACAGATAAACACAGAGATTGTTTTGACAGATACTTTTAAATGCATCCCATATCCTACATTGGAGATAAGCTCTTGCATTTAAAATAATAATAATCTTTCAACCTTTCAGGTCTAAATTGTTTTCTTTCCATTTATTTCAAATGTTTTGTACTGCATTAAGCTTTGGGAATGAAGCTAGTTTGATATGAGAAAATGATGGCTAAAGAGGCACAAAGGAACTGCTATTTTTTCAGATCCAATGATTGTATCCAACATTAGTCATACTCAGAGTACGCCCAGTGAAATTAATGGCCATGACTAACTTAGGTATATTAATTTCAGTAGGTCTACTTTCAGTATAACCCAGTTGGGTATTACCCCAAGACCTCAATAAAAGGACTGTGTCTCTGATAGGACTAGTATTTAATTATATAAATGCGTTTGGTATGTTTTCCATACTCAGATAGCATTTACAGAAACACAAAAAAGGAGGAAGAGTAACAGTTTAGTGATAGAAGGCTATTCAGCTAACATTAGAGCTAATCCTGGCTCTGTGATTGGCAGAGGTCCTTCTCATTGTTCCATCAGTGGGTGTGGTTTACTTGGTGGTGACACAAGATACGGTCTTCCCTGTAATGGTATCCCAATTGTGAAATTCCCTCCCCCTGGAGGCACAGACATTCACAACATTACTGTGATACCAATGCCAGGTTAAAACATATTTTCTCTACCAGGCTTTTGAAGGATTTGGTCAGGTTGTTCAGAGTCTTAGAAACCTCTGTGGTATTTGTTGCTTCTGGTGGTTTTTCTAACTGGTTGATTTGCTGTTATGTTTTACTGATTTAAATTATGCTGTATTATTGTTTTATATAATGGGGTGATATTCATCATGTGCCATACTCAGTGCAGACTGACTGAAATCAGTGGACAGTGGTTTCAGTGGGTGTGCTCTGAGTATGACTTAATTGGATGTTTATTTGATGAAGGACAGTCTAAAAGTTTAATAAATAAAACAAGTTGTGGTGCATTCTGTTCAGTAAAGGTGTGATGGCCTCTGGAACAGGACTTTCACCTAGAGGAAGGTTAGCTAAACTATGCCCATCCCTATGTTGCTAAATCATAGTTCCTATCATCAGTGTAGGCCATGATCGTTGGGCTAATGGGAGTTGTATTTCAGCAACACACAGATGGCAACAGGCCAGCCCACCCTGACTTAGAGAGCTTTATTAGCTTCCAAAGTCCTTGTGTAACTACATGGTAAGACATGGGAAACCGAGGCACTGAATATCTGGCTGGCATTTGCTTCAAACAAGCAGTACGGCTTTGTTTATATTTTCATTGCAATAATCCTTTTAAGAATTCACTGCTGAGGTATGATGAGAGGACCATATTATTGTACCTATCTCTGAGAAGGTAGGTGTGAGATTTGAAGTGTAATTTCATTCTCTCTTGAAAGCCTTTACTCTTCTTTACAATGGACAGGTTACTTTTAAAAATATAACTTCCTTGCCTGACAAATGGGGATTGCATTCAAGGATGTTGGAGAACCAGAAGAATGATTAATAAAGGTATTATTAGGAATGTAAAGCTGGGCCAGCATCAGGAGCTTACATATTGATATGATTTATATGCCACCCTTTGCACAAGCCAGAGAACAATTTACAACAAGGCAAATAGATAAAAATCCATAAAATCCATAAAAACAACACAGCCCCTTAAAGACACAGCAAATCCCCAAATCACAATTGCTAATAGCAGCAGTAGCAATCAGAACTCTCCTCCTAGAAATGCCCACCATTAACTAGCTGCCTGAAACTATCAAAGGTTGGTGTAAGACTCACCTCAATAGGAAGGGAGTTCTACATACTAGTAGTTACTACTAAGAAGACCCTTTTCTGGGCTCCCACACCATGTACTTCTTACTACAGAGGGGCCACCAGGAGACCTTATCCACTGATCTTAGAGTGTGGGCCGCTTGTTGAGGCCCACATCTCAGCAGAGAGCCCACCACGGACCTCTGAAACCCCTGGTCTAGCTGATGCTCCCACTTGCTGTGATTGCTTGTTCACTTGACCTCTCTGGACAAGCCAGCAGTGGCAAGGTCTAGGAGAAAGAACAGGAGCTTTGGCTAGTATTGCATTCTTCCATGTAGATTGAGCCTAGAAGAGGAGGAAGAGTAAAAACCACAATGGTAAAGAGGAGATGGAAAAGGGCCTGCTATAGGCACCTTGCACAAGGGCTCCTCAAAACCTGCAAACACAGCTGCAAAGAAATGGAGCTTGGTCGCTGTGTTTATGCCAACAGATTAGGGACTTTGCCTAAATACTTGTTACGAAGTATATTAGAGAAGTATACCTTGTAGCTATACAACATTTGGGGGGCAGATAAACACTGTTGCACAAGCAATACTTATCACCACAAAGTGAAAAAAATAGACTCACACAAGCCAGCTTTTATGCCAAAGGTTGTGTAAGATGTCCCCAACAAATATCCCTAATCTCAAAATCCGCTTATCTTCTACCTGAGGAAATTCCTTCAAATTAATCTCACATTTCAAGCTAGGTCAAATTCTGAGGCAACTTCAGAGATGCCATACAACCCCCTCTGAGAAACATTCTCTCTGAGAAATGTCCCACTATGGGAACTCCCTCAAAAGTCCAATATGTCATCTGAGCAGCCCTCAGGCCCTTCCCCAGAATGGGCAAAGCAGTTAAGAAACAGAGCAAAACAAAGGAAGACACAAGAATAGATATGTTAAGTTCAAAGATGGCTACCAAATATGTCAGCCTTACCCTGGAATTTCTGCTCTCACATTGTTACCCTTTACTACCATAGGCTTGAACAATAACCTTCCCCCTTTCCAGACATCCTATCATTTCCCCCTCTTTTAACAGGGTCAGAGCTCCTCATTGAACTAGAAAAAAGGGATTCATTGGCTTCTGGTAACAGCTCTTACACTTGAACTACAACACAATAAAGCTTGTTCTTCTACACAATCCCTCCCACTTTATTTGACTTTGACCTATTTCAAAAAACCAGATTCAACCCAAAGGTTATGCAGGTTTTTTTTAAAAAAGGTAGCAAGACAAAGGATAAAAGAAAGAAATATGATAACCTGGATTATCCTTCTCCAAATCCCACCCCCCCCCCTTCAGACACACATACACATACATCTCTGATAATCAGAGGAAGATCAAGTTACCCTTCAGCAGTTGCATGGATTAACTTCACACCTTTGTGAAAGAGCTTTCAGACCCTTCCAGAGAGATTTGATGGGGGTGGTAGAACAAGCCTACTGTCTCAAAAATAGCTGTGGTGTCTGGCTTTCATGCTATTACTGAAGTAAGATCCTAGCCTCCCACTCCCTTGCATTGGGAAAGAAGCAGAAGATGGAAAGATCCATTTAAAGAAGATGTCCATCCCACACATTTTGTCAGAAGAACCCGGAGCTTTTGAAATGCCATGGAGAAGGAAAGGGGAGCATGCTGAAATGATAATAATAATACAGTACAAAGGAGGAAAAGGGAAAAAAACCCATTTCTAAAAATGGAGGGCTATTCTACAGGTCAGAAGTGTTGTAACCTCAAAGCAGGGATGGGGAATTTGTAGAGCTCCAGATGTTGTTGGTCACTGATAAAGCATTCCCAGGGGTTAGGGATGATAGGAGTTTGAATCCAGCAACTTCTGGAGGGCAACAGGCTTCCCATTCCTCCTTCCCTAAAATAATAGGATGCTCAGTGATCACCACATTGCAATTTTTAATAGTAGTGTAATATAAAGGTTGAGAAATGGTTTAAAAAAAAATCTGGGGGGTTATGTTTATCCAGGGCTTAGTGGTTGGGTGTGTGTGTAATTGGGATGAGAATTCCCTCAATGCAAAGGGAAATATGCTAACTATGAGGAATCCAGAATGGCACTAATATATGCCTAGGGTCTTTAAAAAAGGGATGGTCATCATGGTATGGGATGAGAGGAGCAGAGGTTTCCATCCACTGCCACACTGAAAACAGGATAGTGCTCATACTGGGTTTCGATTAATAGTCCAGGATTTACCACTGAAGAACCTGTTTAGCTATTATTAAAGCAGTGGCCTTTTATTTATACAAGAAACTTGTGCCAGCCTCTTCATCCATCTCCACAGCAAAAGCCCATGCGCCACTGATGCAATCAACGCTCCTCTTTCCCCTTCTTCCTCCTTCCCCCCACTCAGAAGTTTTTTTTAAAGTCTCTAAACCAGAATTTTCCTAGTTAAAAACATTCTAGAAGTGTCATCAGATTTTTACAATAATGCATGTGCAGAGAGAAGCGCAAAGGAAGAAATTGCTTAATGCAAGAAACACAAACTCCAAGTCAGCAAAAACTGGGGCTGCCACCATCTATTATGCGGTTTCTGACAAGCCAGTTGCCATTAAAAGGAATTGACAAGATGCAGACATGGAGCGGCAGGGGCGGGGGCTTTGGGGCACAAGGAGAGGAAGAAATGGAAGGCTAGACTTTAAGCTTTTTGTAACTTTCAAAATCCAGCAGCTCTGAAAATTAGATACAGACTGATGGCATTTTCATAAACTCCTTGAGTGCCCGTACGATGCTATGCTAATTCCTGGGGCGCTCTGTGAAGAATGAGGATGGGACACCAAAGGCAAGGAGTTCATAATTGCTTTTTAATATTTTTCCAGAATTCATTCTGCCACACGCTATCTATACTACAGGCTGAGCCGGCAGAGTGGGGACAATGTCGGACGGAATAAATAGGACCTCATAACTTTCATCAACCTGTATTAAATTGTACTGAGCACTACAATAAACAAGCAAGACCAAGGAAGCTCATACAATAAGGGAATAATTCAGGCACCATGGTTGCAAATCTTCTTCTGAGCACCTCATTAATCATCACCATACTCATTTATACACTTAAAGGAGCTATAAACAAAGGCAGAGATGGCTCATCTCATTATATATTTTTTATTGAGTTAACTTTCAGAATATTTTATAACACCAGCCTTATGGCTGGTGATGGAGTCTCCTTACTCTAACTTGATCGGGGGGGGGGGGGGGAATAAAAGAAAAAAAGCTTCTCTTCCTTGCATGAAACAGAAGGCAGCCAAGCTCCACATAACAATGAGTTGTTTTCAAGCATAACTTAACTATGCACTGCCCTCTTAAGTTTAGCCCACCATCCAGATTCCCCTTTGTCTTTGTTTAGGAAAAACTTTGTTTCAGCCCTGTACTTAGTGTCACACAAGTGAGCTATGTATCACTTTGTTTAAAAAAATCTATTAAGTTACCAGTGCTGTGGTGGAACATGAATCAGCAGCCAAGCCTGAACATTAATTAAGCAACAAAGGAAACAGGCTAGCATGGAAATGGCTACCTGAAATTCCCAAACAGTTACTCTGCAGTTCCAGTGTTTTAAAGCTATTGGTCCTTCATATAGTAGGTTGTGACCCAACTGCTAGTTATACCCCAATCTAACAGCAGCAAGACCATTTTCTATTGACTTTCCCTACAGATATGCAGCAACTAAAAGACAAGCCCAGCTTATTCACTGTGGTACAGATAAGCATCGCATAGGGGAATGCATATGAACACTTGTTTCCAGGTTGGCTGAGTAGAAGCTGGCTTTCACAAACTCATGTCCTTTGCTGAAGGAAACATAATTTATTTGTAGGCAATGGAATCCTCCAGATTGAAAATATGAGAGAGAGTAATGTCCAGTTTCATAGGAGACTGAATTTTACAGAAAAAGCTGACAGGATATGGTGAAGACAAGTCAAATGTCAGAGGGCAGACAAAAGCAGGACCTTGGACAGCTCTAAGGGTACCCTGCTTGCAGATGCATTTTCCGCCTGAGGTAGTTACAGAAAGATGCTGTTTCTGCAGGGAGCTAGAACCAACTGAAATCTTAAGAATGCAGATAAGACTGAGAGCGTGGTAGGCTCTGTCTCTCTACAGGAGCTGATTAGATAGTGAAGGAGTCCTCACCTTATTTTGCAATCTTTGGGGGGAAAGACGTGTTGCAGAAGGCTCATCTCCAATCAGAGAAATCCCCTAGCCAAGAGGCCTCTGAATTGGGTACTTCTGGTTCTCCCCACCAGGTAGCACCTTATCCTCATCAGAGTCCATTGTAGTGGATTGCACAGTCCCCAGTCATGCTAGCTCTGCCTCTTCCATTGCTCATCTGACCATACATAGTAAAGAAGCTGAACAGATTTGTAGTGGCAAGCCTTTTCTACTTCTGCAGGATATCCACATAATTTATCACACTGAACATGCATAGTTCTAAATCACAATAGGAAACCTACACAAATACAGCAGGCTCTAGTGGCAAGGATGATCACAGTGATGTGACAGAGGGGGCAGAGCTAGCCTGTGACTCTCCTCACCACTCTCTACTTCATTACATGGGGGGTGCAATATCTGAAGAGGGCAATACTACTTCAATTAATCATGCAGCCCTCTTGGAGAGTGTGGCCTTTGACACCTCACTAGGAACATGGTGTGCGTGTGCATGTGAAAATATTCAACATGCACAATGTAGGTCACTGTCATGCTGGCCACATGACCTGGAAAGCTGACTGTGGACAAACCCCGGCTACCTTGCCCTGAAAGTGAGATGAGCGCCACAACCCCATAGTTTGACTGGACTTAACCATCCAGGGGCCCTTTACCTTTACCATGCAGAGGCAACATGTAAAAAAACATTTCTGCACCACTTCCATATATTTTTGTAATATGCACTTGGTGCGCAGGCATTCTCTATTGATTTGAGGGAATGAAAGACAATTTTGCATAGGGCAGTGGGAGTTGGAAACAGTCTCTACAGTACGATTTTTCCTCAGGTGGTCCCTGTGGAAACTAGATTTCTCCTTTGGAAATGTCAAAGCAAATGCTCAAATTTACAGGTAGATTTCTTTGGTTCATGCTGTTAAGCAAAAGCACTGC
Organism: Podarcis cretensis; assembly: GCF_951804945.1. Taxonomy (NCBI): domain Eukaryota; kingdom Metazoa; phylum Chordata; class Lepidosauria; order Squamata; family Lacertidae; genus Podarcis; species Podarcis cretensis. The sequence goes on along the minus strand of NC_137185.1, from coordinate 31,254,444 downwards.
TTGTCTTTTCTGACACTTTGTCTAGAGGTTTTGTTTTTGTTTTTGTCTTAAAAAACGATGCATGGGGTTATCCTCAGTCTTTAGAGAGAGTCATATGCTTCCCCCTATTATTAATTGCTGCTATCATTTGCTTCCTACTAATAAGACAAACTATGACTGTATTTACAGCACAAAAACAATGCAGAACTCTATCCACTTCATTTATCATAAAGGTTTTTGAAGTGGAGAACTTGTGGCCCTGCATTTCAGGGTAATTTAACAGGGCAGGAATGGGAAGCATGGAACCTTCCAGAGGACATCCAACTCCAAATCCCATCACCTCCAGACAGCATGGACAATGGGCAGGGATCAGGCGAATTGGATTCCAGCAGCATGTGGAGGGCCACAGGTTCCCTATTCTTCTTGTCCTTTTGGTTGTTCTTTCTCTTATGTCATAGCCTAGCACAAGTGACTCTGTATAGTTAGAATAGACAGGAAGACCCTCTCCCCCACAGTTCATACTATTTACAATTAACAAAGTCATGCAACAAGTGTGAATTGTTACATACCAAAACAGCAGATATGGAGAACCTTTTACATGGGACTGCTCTTGAGGATTTCACACTGAATGTTCTCAAATGCATTTCAAGAGTAACTCTTGTCTTTCAGAGGCATGGGCTTGCAAGTTTCATGACAGAATGGCAAACATTTTTAAAACATATATTTAGTTGTCCAGTATAGACTGTTTATACTCATAGAATCATAGCGATAAAAGGGTCCATGGAGGTCTTCTCATACAAGTCCATGCTTGATGCAGGATCTGCAATAGAAGATGCACCTCCAGCAGCACTGACAGATGACCATCCTGCCACTCCAATGAAGGACAGCTCACTACTACAGAAGAAGTCTGTTCCATTGCCAAGCAACTCTTCCCCAATGCTTAGCCAGAATCCACTATGCTGGAATTTCTACCCATCATCACTGGAGCAACAGATAACAAGTCTTCTCTTTCTTCTGTATCTTTCAGATATCTGAAGACCTCTATTATGTCTCCTCTTAATCTTCTTCAATCTAAACATACTCATTCATAGGATTTGATCCCCCTCACTCCACTATCCTTCTTGCAACATGTTAGGCATATCCATTGTAAGGTTGAGTGACTTTCTGAATAAACCATAACGTTCCTTCACCATCTTTGGAGGTTCACCTTCTTGGGCTATATCAGTTTGACCAAGTGTATCTTAAGAAGTATAGGTACAATGCACTACATGAACACAATGGATCTATGATTGGAACACAGTTCCTCCTAATATAAAGAAGAACTGGGTACCCGTTCCACCAATCTGAGTCTGAAAATAGAAGCAAAATTTTACCTGTGGAGGAAATGGCAGAACCACTGACACATTTCACGTGTCATGTGCACCTCCAGTCTGGGCCAATATATATTTCACTATGCCTCATACGCAACACTGTCAAGTAAGAAGATTAAGCGATGTTAACTTAGTTCTAATATGAGACTCTGTAATAAATTTCATTAGAAACTGCTGGAAAAGTGGGGAACGCAGAGCCGCTGCTGAGTGTCAGGTGGCTGGCAGCTCTAACGTATATCTTAGGGAACTTATCATCTAATTATAAAGAATAAAGCATATTTTTTCCAATGTGGTTACATGTGGTAATGAAGCATGCAGGAAGCCTCACAAGATAGATGGGGGCCTTCACTGCTGAAGCTGAAAACTTGCTTAACTTAATAGTCTATTTATTACATTTATTCCCTGAGCATACAGAACTCGATTAATATCTTCTATCTTGTCCCGCACTATACAATTAAAACTAGCGAAATGCATTTGCCTGGGCAGGCTTCACCGTGGATGGAAACGGAAGAAGGCAGAAGCTAAACGACTCTTCCAGGAGACAGACGAGAAGTTGTGAAAGGTCTGAATAATGAATGTCCCAGCGAGGGTCTTGGGATTGCAGGCAGGATAAAGATAAGTAAAGAAGAGAGATTATAGCCAGGCAAGCAAGAACACATGACTTATGAATGCTGCATATGAAAAGGATCTGAGGAACTACACCAGACCACTGGTCCATCCAGTGTGGGACTGCATAAACTAAATGACTGGAAAGAGATCTCCAACAATTTCCAGCCCTTCTATCCAGAATCCTTTAACTGGAGATGTTAGGGATGGAATTTGTGGTGTTCCACATCAAAGCATGCACTGTGTGAGTATATCAAGACTGACCAACAAATAGACACTTATAAGTAATGGCTCTCAATCAGGGTGAGAAAATTTGACTCTCCAGATTTTGCTAGATGGACTACAACTCCCAGCATTGCCCATGCTGGCTCTCGTACAACTTCTGGGGGCTACAGGTTCCCCATCCCTGAGAGAGGGAGGGAAGGTGGGATATATTTCTCACGCACATATTTTTATTGGCCCTAAACAAAGTGAAAGAACATACAGCACTTGGTTAAGGGCTCAGAAATACAGGTTAGTGGAGCACAGGGTAACTGAAATTTCAAGTTTCAATAGTGAGCTGGTTGAAGATATTTTACAAATGGAAGGCACTAATGTGCCTTTATAAAACAACACTTTTAAGACATGTCTTGATGGCTTAGATGAGAAATGGTATTAAACCATCCTTGGATGGAAATACGGGGGGGGGGGATTTGCTAAAAAAGGGGAAACTGTTGACTGGTCAAAATTAGCATATGAAGCAATAATTTGAACAATACTATCATAATGCCAAGTGCATGTATGTATGAATGTGTTTAGGAAGCATCCTGCAGAGGTTGTGCTCTCTTTCATGAAGGCTTGAATATTCAGGAAAGTATTTGCACATCCCTATTAAGACATTTGTTAAGCATAAAACTTAGGACTCATGAATGGAAGGACTCATGTGTGCAAGTGTTCAGGGTTTCTCAGTGATTCCTTGCTCATTTTTACATAACACCACACAAATACAGACACATGCACCCTTCCCTTGGTAGAAATTACCTAGAGAAAGAACATAAATATATGCAAGGATAAAATATTCCCATTAAGATTAACTTCTGTGGTAATTGACTTAACTGTGGGATTTTTTTAAATGCCTTGCAAGATTCCCTCTGAAGGAAATAAAAATGTAGCACTGAGAGCTTGCAGCCATGAATTTGTTTCTGAAATAATATGTATATATCAAGCCCATAGCTAAGACTTTAAGGCGCTGATTTCAGGGGATTTAATAAGAATGTAATTTGTATAATTAGCCATTCATCAATGTCAATTTTATTAAATGAATGCCAAAAATATTACCTTCTCCAATATGACCTAACAGGATTGGAATACATTATGTGCAAAACAAACACTTAGCAAGTTCTCTTGCCTTTCTCCTAGGTCCCAGTCTGGCATAATCCGCTTTGGAAAGCTGTGAAGTATTTTTTTCTTCTGCTCCAAAAAAAGTAGTTAACAAAACTGCCTGAGGAAAATGGTAGACTTGGATAGCTATTAGCTTAGCAATTGGCATGGAAGTTTATATCAAAACCTTTTCCCCCAGAAAAAAGATGACGGACAGAAAATCCCATCACCCCTAAGAATAATATGATTTAATTACATAATATCAAGGGTGGAGGGTGGGGAGGTCTCTAAAACCCTACCCAGTCTCCATAAGCATTCCCAGGATTGCACTCTGCCAGTGTTGGTTATGTCCCAATGTAAACTAGTGGAGTGAAGAGAAGGGAAAAACTGGAGGAGAAACTGGGGTGGGGGTGGGGTGGAATGACTCCTGCTCAGGACCTACCTTCCCCACTCCTGATCCTCCCCCCCCCCCGCATGTCCCCTCCCACCTTCATGCAAGCTGAATGAGATAAGTTGCTCTATTAGCACCCAGTTAGAGAAGCCTTGTGTTCTAATTTACAATCTGAATGGCTGTGCAGTCCAGGTGTGGCTGAAAGATAAGTTGCTTGTCAACAGTTAGTACATTGACCCAGCAGGCACACGCAGGTCAGCAGTTCACAGCTATCCTCACTATGGCGAGTTGTATTGCATTTCTATTTAAATTATAGCAACTGATATATAAATCTGCGTCGGTAAATATAAATTAGCACATGTAGAGTTTATGCAAAGCTGTTTCCCTCCTTTTGGTCAGGAGAAGTTGATGAGGGGAACCACTCTGCATTTTGCCTCCCAGAAGCAGAGTCACTAAAAGGGTCCAGGAGGGAGAGAGAGAGGGTGAAGTGACGAGGAGGTGTATTGGTAGGGATGCCAGATTTGCAAAACCAACATGTCTACACAATGCCAACCTTTCTGCTGTCTCTACTCTCCTTCCCAGCAAGCAGCAGTGACTATGGGCTTATTCACACTTACCTTTTTTCTGCTCTTTTCAGGCACACTCCATGTTTTAAAGCTCCATGTCCGAACACCCTTCTCTCTCTCTCAAAGCTTTCCCTACTACAACCCACTCTTTAACGCTCAATCAGAGCAAACATCAATCTGCAGAAAACCTGGACTGACATTTGCTCTGATTCAGCTTTGAAGAGCAAGTTTTTTGGGGAAAGCTCAGGGCAAAAAACAAACGCATGCTCGGACACAGAGTGATAAAATGTGGACCTCTGGCTGGAAAGAGCACAGCAAAAGGTTAGTGTGGATAAGCCCAAGGGTAATGGGAGTCCAGGTATGCAGGGCCACCCCTCCTCACAAACCACTCCTGTTTCCTCTTTTTGTGCATGCATAGTTAAAAAAAGGTAATAGTCACCCTACTCACAGTGAGACATAGGAGGTGAAAAGGTACACCATGGAACTAACTTTCCCAAGTGTTCAGATTATGGAAGAAATAAAAGTTTGGGGTCAGGAGGCTTGTTTTTGATTTAGAGTTGGGTCCTATGAAGCCTCTTGGTTGAAATCTGAGCCAGGCTCGGATAAACTCCCATGCCATCCTGAGGTTTGACCTGTAAGGGCTTTGAAGCAGTTCTCATTAAATCTCTCTAGCCCAAACCAAGACTTATTCATAACAATCTGATAATAATCATTTAACAGTATAATAGGGAGCACCTTAGGCAAACCTAGCCTGAACTATTCTTTCCCACTCCTGTCCTTCCATAAAAGAATAATAGCAATGCACACCTAATGCTGAATGCTCACCATTAAAATATCAAGGATTTTGCCTCTGCAAGCAGATTATCTCTGCTGCAAACTCACTCTCCTTTTTAAAAAAGATTAAATCAGTGCATTGATAAGGCAAGCAAAAAAAAAAAAAAAAAAAAAAGACTTGATAATGTCAGAAGTTCTGAAAAATCACCAGAGGTTGAGTAACCATGATGCTTGCTGCAGGCAAACGCAGAGGGCATACATTTTGTGTCTCTTAATGATGGCAACCCAAGCTCTCTTAATTATAGGAATCAAGCAAGAAGAATATTGAAAGCATCTATGGAGGACCAAGAATGTCCATGATATCACCTATACTATCAACTGGCATCCTGGGGAACAATTACAGTATTACACACATGGTAACATGTCACTCATTCCCTTTAGCTCAGGTGTGTTTATACCACGGTTTGTTATTATGGCTAGCTGTGAATGCAATAGGCATTGATCCCCCATAAAACAGCAGTGGCTGGTGCTTTTCCCCATTTCCCCATTTTACATTATCATTTGCAGAGTGGTTGACCTGCCTTGCTTTGTTCAGCTCTCCAGAAAACAATGGTGTGAATTTTGAGTGCTCCTTGGGCTTGCCTATCAGAAGGTTGGTGGTTTGAATCCCTGTGATGGGGTGAGCTCCTGTTGCTTGGTCCCAGCTCCTGCCAACCTAGCAGTTCGAAAGCATGTCAAAGTGCAAGTAGAGTACCGCTCCGGCGGGAAGATAAATGGTGTTTCCGTGTGCTGCTCTGGTTTGCCAGAAGCAGCTTAGTCATGCTGGCCACATGACCCAGAAGCTGTATGCCGGCTCCCTTGGCCAGTAAAGCGAGATGAGCACCACAACCCCAGAGTTGTTCGCAACTGGACTTAAGTCAGGGGTCCCTTTACCTTTACCATTATGGTCTCAAGATCATACAAACAGGAAACTGAGACACAGAGCCAGAAACATGTTCAAAGCCTGTCACAACAGACATGGATTTTAATGCACCTCCTACCACACCCCCAAATATTTTGAGCTTAGCAAAAAATAAAAATAAAATCTTGTAGGAACTTTAAAACTAATTTAATTCTGACTAATGCTTGGATCAGATTAATGTGATTGGCACAAAGGACTGCCATAACATTGGGCTTCCAAGCTGAGCGTCATAGATGTGTGGGCATGAATTCTATCCTGGGTCGTATTTTGAACTCTAACACAGAGAAACATGATTTCTGTAATGGGAACCTGAAGTGGGGTACCTGTACAGACTCAGAGCCAATGCAACTTTTTATGAACTACACTACTTTAGAGAGAAACTGAATGAGCAGTAGCTTACTTAACAGAAAAGCTAAGTAAACTACAGTTTAGGGCTTCAGATTATGAGAGACTTCATAATCTGAAATATCCAAATATGATCCAAATAATTTTGACTTAGAGCAAACCCATTAAAAGTAATTGACTCAAGTTAGCCACATCTATTCATTCCAGTGAGTCTACTCTGAGTAGGACTAACATTGGATAAGACCCTTTGTTTTCAGTTCATTCTGGCCTATGTACCAGTATTTATGTAAATATAAAGCTTTATTATTTCTATTTCTATTTCTATTTCCATTATCATTTCTGTTAGGAAAAAAACTTATCTTTTGGGAATGCTTAGGGATGTCAGTGAAATGGAAACAGGACATTGCAAATGTTCGCTTATTTATCCCATGCCCAGCATGGAAATCATTCCAGTGATGGTTATATAGTTGCTGTTGTTTTCAGTCTGCAAATGTAATTGATGACTCCCCTCCCTCATTTGCATTGTGATTCCTTTGAATGGTGTGCAATAATGTTATGATAACACAATTAATTTTGTGATTAATTATATAAAATCCCATCACAACAGAAATCAAGATGATAAACATGTGCTGAACACAAGCGAGAACACAAATCAATGCCTTCTTACATCCCTAGTGATGCCAGTGGGCCTCTTAAACTTGGCACGGTTTTCGGCCTCAACACGTCTTAATTCAGCCTCTGTGGGAGATTTATGTGCAAATGGTGTCCCAGACAAGAAAGTTCCCATTCACAGAAAACAAGAACATCAGGAAAAAGGGGTTCTACTCCTCCAGTGTACTAGTTCTTCATAACTCTGAAATTTTATTTATTTCAAGTCCAGGCTGGGAAACGAAGCTATCCATGCAACAAAGATCCAGGTTTCTGAAACTAAGGAAAAGTTAGATGTAGATAGCAAGTACACTCCCATTACGTTGGAATTATCTGAAAAATAATCTAAGATTCATCCATAGAATGAAGCAGGGGAGAGGATGAGAAGCCTTGTATTAAGGCTGGTGGATTTGCATTGGAGGAGGAAGTAAACAGAGGGAGGAAACTCCACACTTCCTAGACTGTCTTGCTAATCTAACCTATGCTGACCTTTCCTCAGGTGCTAGACTGATAATCTGGGGGTTGCTGATGTCACTTCCTCATTCTTCTTAGACCCTCTAGTCTTTGGGGAAAGACACTTTGGCTATTTCTCCCGCAGAGATAAAAACCCAAGTTTTGCATCTCTATCTTAGATCTAGGATCTTTCCCATCCAACATGTATTTCCTATAACAAGCTTAGCTTTCTTATTTTCCATAAACAAAATCTCAGTGTGACCACATCCAGAGAAAAGCATATTTCTCTAAGCAGGGATTCACTGCACAATTCAAGTTTCTGCTGATGCATTTGAACTCCAAATGCTATCACAGGCTACAGAAGGAATCAGCAAAGACACTGCTGATAGTGGGTTCTCCATCAGTTTGCACAAGAAATATTAACCGCTTTCCCATTGCTATTCACATGAAAAATGCAGGAAGCTGCCTTATACTGAGTCAGTCTGTTGATTCATCTAGTTCTGTATAGCCTACACCAGGGATAGCTAATGTGGCACCTTCCAATTGTTCTGAACTCCAACACCCATCAGCCCCAGCCAATATGCCCAGTGGTCAAGGAGGATTCTAGTTGGAGCCCAACAGCATCTAGAGGGACCATGTTGACAGCTGCTGGTCCACAATGACTGGTAGCAGTTTCAGAGTGGGCTCTTTTTCCACTGTACCAGGAGATGTTGCGAGTTGAACCTGTACCCTTTGCATGCATAAAATGTGCTCTGTCACTGAGTGGTAATTATATGGCACAGAGTAGGAATTCCCCCATCACTGAGGAGGAACTGAGGGTTGTGCAAGGACTCCATGGGATGAAATTGCAATGTACAGCAGAACAGAACCAAGAGCAGTTCCTTCTTGTCAGCCTGTGGCAGCTTTATCACATTGCCAAGTCAAGCCAGTTGTGTGAATAAGCCATATGACTCCCTGTCTGCTATGCTAAACCATACATGCCACTTCCAAGAAGCATCTCAGCTGGTATACAACTGGTAGCAGAATTTTAATCACCACTGTGGAGGTGTGCATGAGCAGAACACAGTTCACTTCAACATCTTTTAACAGCCTGAAAATGATGGCAATTTTTTAAAAAAGCACATTGCTGTTGCTTAACATAAAATAAATGTATTTATGAGGGTGGATATAGGCTCCTCAGTGTTTTTCAAAATCAGGACCCACTCATTTATTTCTAATTCATCCCTCCTTAATTGCTGCTTATTTATCATTCCCCTATTTGCAAAGTAAGTATCCCACATTCAGGACTACTGGTGCCATAATGGGGGGGGGGGGAAGGAGGGCAGGCAGAAGGAACCCTGCCTGCTGTTGACTGAGCTACTGTGAGGCTAAGAATCTCAAGCTGCCACAAATAGACAGGATCAGATCCTACAGGGAGAAAGAAAAAGCCTGGGTAAAGAGGTGGAGATTTGGGAAAGGAAAGGCATTGGTGTATGGACAATGGATGTAGGCAAAGGGGGTTTTGAACAAGAGCGTTAGGTTCACACTAACCCATTTGTAGCACAAAAATGTAGTGTTCCCCTCCCCCCCAAATCTGGAACTATTCATCCTTGTCCTCAACTTGCTGCTTTTATTCTGGACTAAGATTAGATCCTGACATACACAACGGTGGGTGTGGTTAATTGATATGAATTTAAAAACCCTCCCTGTGATCAGGTTCTTGACACCTTTACCTCCCTGAACATGCCCCAGGTGAATAAAGAAGGAAGTGGTGATTGGTATATGCCCACCCACAACATCATTGGGCAGGTGTGGATGTGCACACACACAGGCATGCACACACAAACACACTCTACTGGAATGCATTTATCTGTTTTCAAATCCACACAAAGTAGGGTAATGCCGAATCAGTCTACAATGAGCTTTTATTTTCTGAATGAAGCCAGCTTCTCAATAAGTACTTTTCCAGGTGCAAAAAGATCTTGATTGTGTGTGGACTACATAGGGAAAACAATTGTTTTACTTATTTGTTTGGAAAATGCCACGTAGGGGTGGATATTGAGCAAGTGCATATGTAACGCACTAGGGAAGCAGAAGGAAAACCAATAAATAAATATACAAGGGAAGGGAAGGATTTACTGTGTACTAAAAAGGTGGAGCACATTTAAATTTGGGAGATAAATAATTTTATTTATGGCAATGCCAAGATTAGAAGAGGGGGGGAAATGAAGAAGATACATGAGTTTCTGAAGAATAGCTCCTGTCTTTCCAGAATGGCCAATGCTGAAAGGCTTGTGAGCTTTTTTATTTTCTTTTTTTTTTTTAAAGGAAGTTATTTATTTATTTGTTGTACCTGAAGATAGATGTGCCCTAACGGCATTGTATTGTCAGCCTCATAAATTAGGCGTGCAGGAAAGAGATCATTTCACACCCATCTTCCTTCACTACCCGCAAGCTCCCTTGTCAAACTTCCCCTGAACTACTGCTGCAATCATACTTTCTTTTCTTTTCTTTTCTTTTTCTTTTTGGTCCTTTCCCCCTTCCTCTTACTGCTTGCTTGCTTTGGAAAAGCTCTCAAATAAATCCTCCAATTTCCCATTTCTAGCGTGAGCATGTTGCACATTATACATAAAGGAGTATTGATTGCTAATATGCTGCTGACTGGCAGACAAGCCTCTGTGGAAATGTTTGGGGAGAGGGGAGGGGAGGTGGAAGAGTAACTGCAGAAATACAAGGCGTTTGGGATGTGCCAACAAAGGCTGTACACCTGCTTACCTGGGAGTGAGCCCCATTAAATGCAATAGGACTCTGTTCCAAGTAGACATGGTTAGGAGTGTGCAGCAGAAATAGTTGTGGCACAGAAAACCCCCGCCACCATTCCCTCCTATGGTGCGAAGTGTCAATATAACATTTACAGCCAAGGAAAGGGGACAAAAATCACTAAGATCACAAGCCCCACTAAGGTGTGAACTCTTTCTCTTCCTTTTTAATAGGAAAGCTAAAGATTGCTACTTGCAGTGTGGCCTTCTCTGAGTAGCAGCTGTTGTCCATCTACAGATTTACTAACATTCAAGCATAATTAAACTGCTGAGATATATTGCTTTCTGTTCCCTGAAATAAATAAATAAGCGAGGAGGAGAACAGGGGACACACACACACACACACACACACACACACACCAGTCTCTCTCTGCTGAAATGGAAGCATAAAAACAGGGTGTTTTATTGGAGCTGCCATCAGCTTCTCCATCTGGAGCGAAAAGTCGCTAAAAATATTAAGAGACAGTAGCCAGAGGAAATAACTCTGGCAAAGAAATCCAAACCAATGCTACTTAAGAAGCAATTCACACAGAGACCACACTATGAAAGGAAGGCAGGAAGTGGGGAGAAAGAAAAAGCATGAGAAAGAAAAAGCAGTGGAGGTGGAGGGGAATCATCTGCTTTTCTTTCTTTTTTCATTTAAGACCACAAAGGGGCTAGCAGCACCTCAAAATTCAACACAGCACAAGCTTCTGCTGATCTAAGTGCCCCTTCATCAGATGCAAGAACTGCCAGTTCAAGATCATGTATCCAATGAGGTGGACTGTGATCCACAAAAGCTCACTCCATATTAAATCGGCCAGCCTCCAAGGTGGTTTTCCATTTGACAAATTGGTTTTTGTGTGTGTTTCAACAGGCGGATGCCCAAGAACCACAAGCTTTCGTTCATGTGCACTGACAACATATTTTGCTTTCGTTCCTGTAATATGACAGTGTCTTTCTGTGCTGACATTATTAATAAAATAATCACAAATAAAACCACCTACATTTCCTATGTGCCTCTTAGAGTTGGACAGAAGAGGAAAAGAGACTGGTTGACGCCAGATCAAATCATGCCCAATGGAGCCTCACTTTAACTCACATTTGCTTTTTGAAAATTCCCTCCCGCAAGGTGTAAATCTCAGGCAACTTGGCAGCTAAGCCACAGGCAATTTGACAGATGAATGCAAGATGTCTAAAACAGTGTTGTGATGGATTTTCTTGCACGTTTCTGTATTGCGATCAGCAAGGCCAGCTCTACCATTAGATAGAAAGACATGACTAACTCAGGTGGCTGATTCTTAGTTATTTAAGGCATCATTATTATGGTTGGTCTGTTGTATTATTTACTGCCAAGCAAGGAGAGATCTGCATCAGGTGACAAAATAACTTGGCCAGTTATGGGTGTTAATATGCACCATGGTGGGGGATAGACCATTCACTGCTTTTTCTCAGGCAGAAAAATTACATGGAAACATAGGAAGCTGACTTATATTGGGCCACACAAGGTTCTCTCCCAGCTCTACCTGGAGATGCCAAGATTGAACTTGGGGTGTTGTGCATGCATTTTCCCCCCATCTCGGACCTCAGTGGAAGTTTGTTTGTGGTGTCATTGGTAAAGAGCGCATGGTGGCAGTGCTGGTCTGAGAAGGAGCCGGGGGTGAAGGCAATGGGGGCCTACAGCATGGAGAAGGCTTCTCCCGTGCCCTGCTGCTATCCTGCCCATCGAAGTTGGTAAACGTTTTGGGTTCCACACACTGCCCTTCTGCTAATGTCTCAGTACCAGAAGGTTCATCTGGGATGATCATTGCTGATGTTTCCAGAAATCCCGACCTTCTTTTATTTCATAAGAGCAGTTCCTCTGCTCCTGATGATGCCATATTAGCCATAATGAATAGAGAAAAACTGAGTGTCTATGAAAGTGCATTTGAGGAACACTTCTCTATACTGGAAAATGACCTCTTTATCAAGAATACAGTGGACATTCGAGTTTCAAATGTGATCCGTGCGGGTGGCACGTTCGCAACCCACAGAGTTCGTGACCTGCAGCCCCACGTCTGCGCACATGAGGGTTCCGATTCAATGCTTCTGCTCATGCGCAAAGCGTGATTTAGCGTTTCTGCGCATGTGCAAGCGCCGAAACCTGGAAATAACCTGTTCCAGTACTTCCGGGTTTGGTGCGGTGCACAACCCAAAGCATCTGTAACCCAAGGTATGACTGTACTAGCAAATGGTTTGCTGGAGAATACCAACTTGTTCATTTTATGAGTAAAATGTGTGTGCATCAAGTCTTCCTTAGCGTACCTAACCCTTGGCACTGCCCTTCAGCCAATCTCTCCATACTAGAAAGCTCCTCTGGGATGATCATTCCTAATATATTGAACAATTCCAATATTATTACTTTATACAAAAAGAACTATTCCTCATCTGTTTGGCAATACATCTTGAGCATAGCCAAGGGACACCTGAATCACAGTGTTGGCACGTATGAAGAGCAGTTCTATATATCTGACAGTGGCCTTGCTACCAAGAATGCTTATGAAGGACTTGCTGGAGAGTACCAGCCTGTTTATCAGCAAAATGAATCCTGTGTGCTTCAATTTTTCATTAATATGCCTGTTTCAGGTTCAGGACGCACACATATCTGGATCTACATCACACCAGGAATTGCCATCATTTTGCTGCTGTGTTACATAATCTGTCAAAAACAAAAGAGAACAAAACCCCATTAAACTTGCTGCTTAGCAAACATAAAAGAAAAGTGGAAGAGGCTCATCCAGCAGAAAAAATGGAGACTCTCTCATCCCTGGGAACAAAAACTTCACAGTGACTGAAGAGCAGAAGATGCAGGATCTCGACCTCTCTATGCTTTAGAGGTATTTATTGTTGTTGTATTTGTACCTTTATTATAAATCTCATTGTTGTTTATGCGGAAATTGTTCAGTTTGGTTGAGTATTTGTTTAATACTTTTATGTTTTGTTTATGAATACTTTTGTTACTTTCATATTGTAAATTGCCTTGAGCATGGTTTGAGCTGTGGAAAGGCAGCATACAAATAAAATTATGTATGTATGTATATGTGCATGCAAAGTAGATACTTGGGATGCGAGTGGCGCTGTGGTCTAAACCACTGAGCCTAGGGCTTGCCGATCAGAAGGTTGGAGGTTTGAATCCCCACGACGGGGTGAGCTCCCGCTGTTCGGTCCCAGCTCCTGCCAACCTAGCAGTTTGAAAGTACATCAAAGTGCAAGTAGATAAATAGGTACTGCTCCGGCAGGAAGGTAAACGGTGTTTCCGTGCGCTGCTCTCGTTTTGCCAGAAGTGGCTTAGTCATGCTGGGCACATGACCCAGAAAAACTGTCTGTGGACAAACGCTGGCTCCCTCGGCCTATAGAGATGAGCGTGCAACCCCAGAGTCGTCCATGACTGGACTTAACTGTCAGGGGTCTTTTACCTTTACCCTTTTAGTCTACACACTTAGGTAAGTTAAGTCCTAAAGAACCAGCAGAGTCATGCATTTAACCAAAACACCAACTTGGGCCCTAGATTATGGATGCCCAATGGCACCTGCGACATAACATAATGTCATGATGTCACAACGTCATGTTACGTCAGTGCATTTGCAGTGGTGTTTCTGAGGCCTCATGGGGCCTCAGACTTCATGTCGGAGGTCTCATGAGGCCTCCGATGCAACTTCTGGTAGAAACCAGAAGTCGCGTCAGAGCCCCGCTGTGTGGGTGCCCAGGCACCCAGGACCTCCTAGAGTTGGTGCCGGTGCATTTAACTATGATAGCATCACTAGTGGCCCCTATGCACTTACTCATAAGTTTGAATCTCCTCCAGTATCCTCCATAAAATTATCTCAGAATTTCTCAGATGTTTTCCTTATGAGTAGCTTCCAAATGTGGTTCAATTTTTGCTGAAGGCAAAATCCAGTGATAGTCTATAAATGGTGCTGATGGGGAAGCCTGCTATGGCCACTGCTCAAAACTCCTCTGATTTTTCAGGGGGAAATGGAAAAAAAAGTTGTTTTAGTGGCAATTCTTGTGGAAACACTTCACACCCATCCTAATTCCTCAGACATTTTGTCCAAGCATGAACTTTACAATACTCAACTTCTGCTGTGTACACAACTTTGTGGCAATTGTACTTATTTTTGCAGAGGAAAATGACTATTTTCTGATGGTGTCACTTCTGCAATGTCAGCTGGAATGCTTAAATATGTCTTCAGTTCTATTTGGAAATTAAAGCACACTCTCTATGTCAAGAAGGGGGAAAAAGAACATCTGCATCCTTCAGTTCCCCAAAGCTGGAAGAGTTCAAATTTGCAGTACTGTTTCCAGAATGTCAGTTTGGCATTTCGGATCTATTGAAGAGTGTGTGCCATGTGCTCAAAGTGATGTAAGCATGTCTAATCGCTCCATCAGCATCCAACACATAGACTCAACAAGATGCCTTGTTAGGGGACTACCTTAGCTGGAAGGGTTTATTCCTTCTAGTTAAGTTGAGCTATGAATCAGTGAAACAGTCTACCTAGATGCCTGTCACTGTTGTTTTGTTTTGTTTTGTTTTGCTTTTTCCACTCACCTGAGCTTTCAAAGGGGATATCTTGAGACTGACAGTTGAGCACCAAAGGCATAATCTGGTAGTCAGATTTCACACTGATGCACTCCATGGCAGGTAGATTGAATAAATAGGGAAAGACACTTGCTGTTAACTGCTTATGGCAAGTAGCACCTTAAGAAGCTAGTTAGCGACAGTGGCTGACAATGATAAGAGCAGAAAGGGATAAGTTCAATTCATATATTCCACAACCCTCATGGAAGCCCAATCTCCCTATTGAAAGAAATTGAGAGGAATTCAACATCACATTCTTCCATCAGCACACAGTCATTTCCAGCTTGCCTGATGAAGCAATATCTCTTCTGCCTCCACATGCTCCAGATCACCAGAGATGATTTGGGGGGTACAGGGGGAGGAGAGGAGGAAAATGCCATTGCATTAGTGGAACCTGTTGCACTGGCTCCTGCTAGCACACCTGTGTTGTTTAATCCAGCCCATTGGTCCCTGCCACATGGAACATACGCCCTAAAGCAAAAAAATGACACCTGAATTTTGCTGCCCAAGATAGTTCCTTCTTTCTTGGTAGTGTTGCCTTTTTGACAAGGAAGAGGGGCCTGTGGCCCTCCAAATATTACTGGACAGTAACTCCCATCATACACATTAGTGTTGAAGTGCCTACACTTTGGAACTCCTTGCCTGTTGAAATCAGGCAGGCACCTTCACTGTACTCTTTTTGGAGATGCTTAGAAAGTTGAGGTAATTTTTATCTGTTTAGTATGTTAACTTTTGTATGTTTTAAAGTAGAACTGCAAATCTTTTTTGGTTTTACTGGTTTATCTTATTTAAGCCACTTTGAGTTTTTTGTTTTTATAATCATGTGGTATATGAATTTCGTGAAATAAATAAATACCTAAACATAGTACCTCCTTGCTGCCAGGGCTGCTGCGCAGTAGAGTCCAACAACATATGGAGAGCCATGTGTTTCCTTTTCCTTTTTTCCTTTTTGAATAATTTTTATTAGAATATAAAGACAAATACATTGCTTACCATTCAATATTTTAAAGAGAAAAATGTTGCAAAGAGCCAGAAAAATTCCAGAATATTAGAAGATATTAATTAATGAAGAGTTATATTGGACTTTCTGGGTGATAAAATTAGAGTGGGAGGTCTGGGAGGGGGGTTGGGGGAAATATCATCACCCAGAAGATATTATTTGCAGCTAGAAATGTTCTGGAGTGCAGATGTTAAATTTTTTGAATAATTACTTTATTTATAATTGGCTGATAGAGAAGCAGAAGTACATTCTTTTTTTTTTTCTATTCTCTTTTCTCCCTCTATCCTTTATTTCTTTTTTCTTTCTTGTTCTTTTCTTTCTTTCTTTTCCCTTTGATAAGAAATTTAGATTAATGTTTTACCTTGGAGGAGAAAAGGGATATTGGATGAGAGCCACATGTTTCCCAGACAGAAGAAGCATTGAAACAGAGGTGGTTTTAGGGAAGCCCAACCTGTTCAGGCACACTGAGCACAGAGCCTCAGGGTAGGGTTGCCATATTTTGAAGAGCAAAAAAAGAGGACACATTTGCCAACTTCTCCCTTTTTAACTATGGATCACTATGATGACTGCAACCATGAAAAAGAGGATGTGTCCTGGAAAAAAGAAGACATATGGCAAACCTACCTCAGGGGCGCCACAACTGTGATGTATAATGGCAGGTGAGAGGCGCAGAGGGATGTGGAATTTTGGCATCACACAGGGCACTGCTGAAATCTGAGACTCCAAGGTTTGTCACTGTTTGAAACCACAAACCATACCAATCAGCAGTTTGAAGTAGTACAATCCAGAATTCTATAGCCCCACAGTCCCTTCGATGTTACTAAAATGGCTTTGGAGCCACAGTTCTACAGCTCCTTTCAAGGCCATGAGGTTCATGTCCAAAGCTCCAGACCACAAGGGCTCCTTCCTATAAGGTAAAGGTAAAGGACCCCTGGACAGTTAAGTCCAGTCAAAGGTGACTATGGGGTTGCGGCACTCATCTTGCTTTCAGGCTGAGGGAGCCAGCATTTGTTCACAGGCAGCTTTCCAGGTCATGTGGACAGCATAACTAAATTGCTTGTGGCACAATGGAACACCATGACGGAAGCCAGAGAGCACAGAAATGCCGTCTACCTTCCCACCGTAGTGGTACCTATTTATCTACTTGCACTGGCATGCTTTCAAACTCCTAGGTTGGCAGGAGCTGGGACAAAGCAACAAGCTCACCCCTTTGTGGGGATTTGAACCGCCAACCTTCTGATTGGCAAGCCGAAGAGGCTCAGTGGTTTAGACCATAGCGCCACCCATGTCCCATAGAGACTCTCCTCCTTCAAGAGAGGGGAGTGGTTGTGGGCGGGATCCGATCCAAGCCTCAAGCAGGGGGCGTTAGCCCCCTGCCACCCACTCACCTGGCTGGCGCACCACGCCCATGGGCAGGCAGCCAATCAGGCGGCTAGAAGGGGCGTGGATAGAAACTTAACTTGTTGCTGCGCCAGCCACGCGGCCTCACTTTTCGTCGTCCCGTCGCAAGTCACCCACCCTCCACTCCCTTAGAGCTCAGGGTTCTAATTCTCTTTTGGCCTTGCTATGGACCTTAGGTTGGTTGCCCTGGTTGGCCGGGGGGCCTGGTAGGAATTTTCCCATTTGGCATTAGGCTTTGTGGTTTTTTCGCCTAACTCGTAGCAACCGTCACAACTTTTGTGGTATTGGTGGGTAGGTTAGGCATTGGAATATGTTGCGATGTGTGGAAGTGCTAGGTGTGGCCATTGCCTACACCTTCAATTTTTGGGTATTCCGTTAAAGGAATCAGGCGGTCGTGGATCCTGTCCGATGCCTGTGTGGTGGGGGGCCATGGCACGACCCTCGGTGACATCAGGGGAGAGCTTATAGTTGGATTAGCATCAACGGGCTCCACCTACTGGTGAATAAACCCCCCTTTTCAGACTCACCCCTCTCAGAGTAGGTGGAGTCAAGTCATGTGATCCAATGCCTAAGCCTATACCTTTTCACTTGCGGTAATCAATAAAGTTGTGGCCTTTTCTTGCCCATTAACCTTATATTACTTGTCCTTGTGTCTTCATTTCACTACGCGGGGATCGGGTCCTCAAACCACAATGGTGCTGCTGGAAGGCTGATGCTGTTGTGGGCAGAAGCCATGCCATAGACTCGTCGCATGTCATCCAGGGATTCTGCTCTGATGTTACTCCATGAAGAAGATATCCCTCAACACAGGGTTGGTGGGCCATTTTTCTACCCACGGGCCACGTTCTCTCAATTTTCAGGTCCTGAATGGATAAGGTGGTGCTAAGGCCAGAGGCAAAGTGGGCAAGGACAGAGGCAAAAAGTAGGCATAGGAATGGAAGTGTGACTCTTACCTCTGTACAATAGGCAGGATTCTAGTCATGCAAATGTCAGCGGCTTCTACACACACACACACACACACACACACCACACACTTTTAACCTAACTGAATAAACAATAAATAATAGCCTTCATCCTGGCAAGCAGTAGGCATTATTATAGTTCAAGAGACATCGCAGACAGGTGAAAACAACAGAAGAGTGTTTGGAGCAGGACTGGTGAGAGGTATGGTCTGAGGTGAGTATTGAGAGCCAGGCAGACAAGTTTAGAGGGTCACATTGAGCTTCCAGGTCTGATACTTACTGCCTTTCTCTCAGCCAGTGTGGTGTAGAGGTTAGAATGTTGGACATGGGAGACCAGGACTCAGATCTCAACTTAGCCATGAAGCTTCCTGCCATGACCTTGGGCATGCCAATGCCTCTCAGCCTATTGTACCTTACAGGATAGTTGTGGGGATTAATAAAGGAGGGAGTGAACCATGCAGAAGCCACACTGAGCATCTTCAAGAAAAAGGTGGGATGTAAATATAATGAAAATAAATGATTAAATAAATAAAAGCTGTTCTCATGCCATTTGTCTAAGATGAGAGCAGGCTCTGTGGCACCATCTCTCCCCATCTGCTGTGGAATAACTCTTGGGCTACATTCAGGACCCAAGCGTCCTGTTTCAGAGCCTTCCCTCTCCTTGCTCCATACTTACTCATGCAATGAAATATTTAGTAGCTTTCCCATCTCTGAGTGACACAGCAGGAAGCCCAGAATGGCCAAACAACTGCTGATAAACAGATTGTCAGGAGTGATAAAGATACACATGCTTTGAGGGGCCTACCGTGGAAGGTAAGAGTTCACCCTTGCCCGATGTAACTAGATTTTACCTGTAGGTGACTTTATCTGATGAGCTTCATAAAATGAACTCCCTGACCATTTCCTGGATTATTTATTGCTCCTGCATGTCTTGCTGATAAAACTTAAAAAGCAAAGCAACTTACCGATTCCATTTTTAAGTTACTTTCCTCCATACACAATCCATATAACTTCCTCCCACTTCTGCTTCTGCTTCCAAGTTTGTAGGCAGAATATATGAGCCCTTGGAGATATGATTGACTTGGTGGGGTTTTGAAGGAAAAGGGTTTTACAGCTTTGGAAAGGACATAAATGAAAGGAATCTGGGCTTGTTTATTAAAGGAGGCTTCCATTCAAAAAAGAGCCCAGCATCCAAACTCGCTGTGAGTTTGATTGAAAGCCAGGGCTTGAGATAGGGAGTACAAAGAAAGTAAAGCCAGAGGGGAATCAGGAGTTGACTAAAGAGGTTATTACTGCAAGATAAACAGACTTTGCACTGGTGACCTATCTGCATGCTTACACAGTCCCCATTACAAGAGATTCTAGGGGAAATGACTTAGGAAATTAACATGCAGTTGGTTCTCTGACTTGGAAAGAGTTTGGGACAATGTCTGCTGCTCAAGGCGGAAGCACTGAGAGGGATGGGCCTCTGTCCATGGGTGGCGGTACGTACATCATTTGATTTGTATGCTGCCTTTCCATAATTAAAACCATGCTCAAGGTGGCTTACAACATAAAAGAAATTGCATAATTACAAATGTAACGAATGTAGTCATAAACTATAAAGATGTTATCGAAAAGTAAGCAACCAAATTAAACAATTTCCACATAAATCATAATAAGATTTAAATTCAAGATGCAAAAATAATATTATCAATGAAAGCAACCACCCCTCACTATCCCCCCTAAACAATACCCCAGCCCAAGAGTCTGTTCAGCAGCCTCAGCTTTTGTAGCTGGAGTCAGTCAGGGCCTTGCCCTTCCAGGCCCTATTCTTCCAGGACTCACAGTCAAGATGGTAGTAGGGCTTAGGAGAGCTCCTACAGTCTGGACAAAAGATGGATTCAACAATCAGCAGGCTGACAGTAGAGATGAGTATGTTGAACTTATCAGGATGCTGGGCAGAACAGCATGAGCACCAAATGCAGTGCTAGGTGCTAAACTAAAAGTGGCTGCACCCACTTCAATGACTTTCAAAAGTAAATAACAGACATGGTTGGGGGAGATCTATCTGGATTGGCACCTGGCGGAAGTAGTTGGGAGGATTAACCCTTTACCCTGCTATTCGTACTGGAAGGAAAGCTTTCACTGGCACAAATGTGGTGATCCTCTTACCCTTACACATCTTTGGGGGGTCCCACTTTATTTAATGGAGGGGATAGAATCTCACAGATATAAGGTGTTTGGGAAACACTGATCTATACTGTGGGTCAGATCCAATTAGATCTACTGGGCTGCACCCAACTAATGCATTTGCAGAATAAACCTACTGAAATTGGTTAGCCATATCAATAGATACCCAGTGGGTCTTCTCTGAGCAGGATGGGCATTAGACACACCCTATACTCCTAAAGGCTGGGGAGGGATGGGAGAGAAGATGGTGTTTAACTGAGAAGGAAAGGGTCAGCCCCACTTTCCTCTTTTCTACCAGTCCCCTGGGCAGCAAGAAAGTGAACCAGCAATTACATCTATATTCTTCTAGCCCATTTATGCTATACTGGCTTTCCTATACAAAGCAAAGAAGGGCAAAGGGAAGAACTAGGCATAGCTAAAATCGGATTGCTATGACAGAGGTTTTTAAACAATGGAGTAAAAACAGGAGGAGGAGGAGGAAGAGGAAAAGGAGGAAAAGAAGGAGGGGAGTTCTGTGCAACTGGGCAAAGTTTGAGCGAACGTAAAGTCGAGCACAATAAAGATTTGGGCAAAATGGGACAGCTGAGAAGGAAATAACATTGTGAACACACAAACCTTTAAATGGAGCGCAGATGGGAGGGAGAAGGGTAATCTTCTGGAAAAGCCTCTAATTGTCTGCCCACACTAATAATTTCAGAGAAGTCTCCCCTCTCCCCCTCCTGCGTATAATTACACCATTCCATCTGTCTATCAGCAGGTTTTTTACAGCGCCTTACGGCTGCACCACGCTCATCCTCACAGTGAGATGAGGGTTTTTTTCCTGAAGATTTAAGAATCCTTCTGACACATATCCCAAAGAAAAGGCACTCAGGAGAGGTAAATCCCACTCCTAGGCCTGCTAAGACTCTATTTAAAAAAAAGAAAGAAAGCCATATATTCTCTATGAGCTCCATTTTTTTGTCGAAAAAGGAGACAGACATAAAAGGGAGGGGCTTTTCATTTCTCCCACTTTCTCCTCCTTCTGCTCAATAGGGTTGCCTCCCCCAGGCCCCTCAGTAAAATATTTCATCTTGGCAAATCAACTACAAAAGGAAAGCCTAGGCAATGGAACACATCTCATAGGCTGAAGTAAAGGCTGGGAAATGAGCCCAAGCAACACCAAGGGCACTGTTTGGCACGGACAAATCCATTTTGGTTTTCCTCTGTTTCTCACCCCCCCCCCCCCCAGTCTTCAGTTCTCCACATTTTCCACGTCAGTTTGCAATTTTTCTTTTTTTTTCTTTTTCTAAAAAAAGTCCTCATGAAAATTCACCAGCATTTTAGTATGGATTTCTCCTAATATTCACATTTTGCCCAATTGTTGCAAAGCAATGTTCCTTAATAAAATGCATTTTTATATGCTATTTTCACTAACAGGTGCCTTTATATGCAAAGTATTTGGCTGGGAAAC
Organism: Podarcis cretensis; assembly: GCF_951804945.1. Classification (NCBI taxonomy): domain Eukaryota; kingdom Metazoa; phylum Chordata; class Lepidosauria; order Squamata; family Lacertidae; genus Podarcis; species Podarcis cretensis. The sequence goes on along the minus strand of NC_137185.1, from coordinate 31,232,612 downwards.
CCACTGCAAAATTCGGAGAATTTCAAAGGATGTCTGTGTTCAAGTTCTCATAATCAGTGTGTGGGGAGGGAGCAAGTGGTAGAGAGGAACAGATGAACAAGCATTAAAAATCTGAAGTGTTTGCATGTTTCCTTAATTTACACATTTTGTACACATCCATTGCTTAAAATGTGCATTTCTGTAAGCTTTTCAATACTGTGTGTGTGTGTATGTGTGTGTGTGTGTGTGTAAGAACCAAAAATGCATTGCAAAATTCAGAGAGGTGCATCATCTGATTGATAGCTATGCTCTCATCCACATATACAAATTTATCCTTCACCCACAGTGCCAAGTCCTTCCACTGCAGCACAATACAAATCCTGGTTTCATCAAGACTGTGATACAAAGGCTGTGCCCAGTGAAGGAGCTGGAGCTTAAATGTAACCCACAAAAGCCACAATTCATCCTGAAATATGCTTTTGAGAATGTCAGTTTCCCTGTGCAAAGAAGGAATGAGGGTAGGAGTGGGGGGAGAACATGGCACCAGACATTTGAGCTAGGTAGCGGTAAGTTAAGCAATTTCAATGCATTTCAATCATTCCTCAACATCAAGGACTATTTTTCAATATCATGGTTCTTTTGACAATAAATGAATTGCCTGATTTGGATTTTTACCCCCAACCCGTTCATGAACAATTTCTCGATGAGAAACGTCAAAAGCAATCAGTCCATCTATCGGCGTAAAATCCAAACATCAAGCTGTCATGTGCAAAAATAGTGCTTTCCTCAAATTCTCTTGCCTCTAATAACAGATTATGCTTTGGAAATGAGATCCCCCATTTTTAAAAGAAAAAGAGAGAGGTAGGCATTGAATTGTTCAAGGTAACGTGAATTTAAGAAAACAACCAATACAAATGGAATTCAAATTTCCCCAACAGATCTGCAAATGCAAGTATGAAGGATGGGGCACAGTTGAAATAGCCAAATGAATTCCCTTTATGCTGGGTTGGAATTAACATTGGGAACTCACCATGAAATTCCAAGTCTTCAGTAAGATTCAGTAAGATTCAAATTCTGGGTTAAATACTCATGTCTAAAGCAGAACATGATGTGTTCTGTCCATAGAAGCTAGTTGCTTTTAAGACTAGACTTTTTCCCTACATTGTTTCCTATTTATGTCAGCAAATGTATGTTTTCAACTCTGGTTAGACCTTTGCTGGTTCCAGAAGACAGACAGAAGGATAGTTCTTTTGGGAGGTGACGTGATGGCATTGTATGGGTTAGGCACCTCAATGAAGGAGGCAAGTATGCAAACCAGTATTTTTCTCTTGCAGCTTTGGATGATCTTGCCTTTATTAGGATTATTGCAGAGCTTTGCTAGATGAGGCAAATGGCAGTCCTCTCTGCCCTCAAACGCCAGCTATGGCTGTACCCAGTTGGTGGACTTTAATTCCATGGGTTACTCTCTTTTCTTAATGATCTTTTCTTTTCTTAATGAGCTTAACAGATTTATTAAAACATATTTATATGTATATAGCCCACTCTTTCCAGGACAGGCTACAGAACACAAAATAAAGGCAAACAAGCAAATCCTAAGAAGACATAATAGACCAGCGTTCACCAATTTGGTGCCTCCCAGATGTTTTAGACATCAACTCCCTGGCTGGGGCTGATGGGAGATGTAGTCAAAAGCATCTGGGGAGCAACTAGTTGGCAAAGGTTTGCCAAACAACAGCATCTTGATAAAGTTAGTGGGAGACCACCGTCCCTCAGTGGTGCCTCCAAAGAAACAAGCGTGAGGGGTTAGACAGCTGACACAACTCATCCTAAATGGTCTCAGACAGTCCCTCCCAGAGGCCAGTATAGCAATGCTATGGAGCTCAATCCAATCTTTTGTTCTCTGTCATTCTCTTATCCTCTCTAAGCTGAATTTAGCAGCTGGGGCATCAGCTGGTAGCTGCAAAGCTTCTGGGAATGTACCCTGCTGAGCGTGGACACTGCAAAAAGTTTCCTGTCATCGTTCTACAGAAGTTAATAAAGAGACAAGGCTCCCTTGACACACCACAGAGGGCTGTGCTAGCTGCAGTGAGATGCAATGCTGAGCATGTGAGTCTCTGGACTTAAAATGTCTCCGTGCATCTCTCTCTCTCTCTTCCCATAGCAGATTGGAGATTTTCAAAAGGGATGCATGCATGAAAGAGACTGAGAGCACTTTTTAAAGTTTTGTAAGTTAACAACTAATGTTAGAGCTTTATCAAATTGCACATGGTGTAGATAAACTGGTTAATAATATGTTTCTCTCCACCTCTCTCATAATGGCTAGATTCCAATAAAGCAGACTGGCAGTAAAATGAAGCTAGATAAAAGCAAATGCTTCACCCAGTACATAGTGAGCTTAAGGAATTTGCTGTCTCAAGATGAGATATTTCTAACTAGTTCACATGGCAATAAATTGGGATCAGGTAAGTGCATGGAGAAGTCTATCAATGGTCCTTAGTCATGATGCAGTCTCCATTTTCAGAGGCATTATGGGTTGCATCCAACACTAGCACTGCTCAGAATAGACCCACTGAAATTAATGGGAATAACCAAGGTACATTTATTTCAATGGGTCTCCTCTGAGTAGAACTTAATTTGAAACAACTCTATGCCACTGAATAGTAGTGATGCATTTGATCTCTGAAAATTCATATACAAACTGATCTGCATCTCATAGAGTTACATGTGGCTCAGAACTGATTTATCCACCACCTTTAACATTACTGAGCCTTACTGACTCTCAGCCAGATTCTAATCCAAGCTTCTTAGTAGCTTCACAACGCAGCTAGCTGGTCATTAACCAGGCCTGCAGGCCACAGGGTTCACATACAAAGTCTCTGCCTACATGTCAGCTGGCTTTCAGGTTGAGTCATCCCTCAGAAATAACAGAACAGACGTTCAAATGAGAGCTGTTCAAAAATATTTGTATGGATGCAATGTAGACCTAACCACATACTATTTCCATGTGGCACACTGCAAAGGCAATTAAAAAACAAAACTAAAGCACCACTTCATCAGTACCTGGCCATCACACCTTCTTAGCGCACCCTCACCTATAATACAGAACTAATTTTATTAACCTAACTTACAGCAAAAAGGATAGTTGTACCTTCATAGTGGCGGGTTTAGTGGAATAAATTTTGAAAAACCATCACAGGCCACATAAAGTGTGCTGCACCTTTGAAATGTTCTTAGTTAATTCCCAGATTACCAATTTATGCCATGAAGTCCAGTTTGTCATAACTGACTCAGCAGTGTTTTCACTTTTGGTTTTCTATAGCCACCATTATGGTAGTAAATCAGGGGTGGGGAATCTCAGGAACACAGGACAAATGCAGACTTTCCAGATCTCTCTTTCTGACTCTTGGGATTCTCCCCAGCTACATCCCCTCCTGAGGGTGCCCTTGCTGAATTCAGGAATTTTTGAGTTTGCTCAAATTCTGACCCTTCACTGAATGTAAAGATGATTATGGGGTGTCTGACACCCCCCTCCAATTCATAACTCTGTCTCTCTCCCTCTCCCTCTCTCTCTCTCTCTCAATACATTTTTTAACAAACAAAAAAATTGCAGATTAATGCTGAAATGGGACAGGACACATTTATGAATGGACACAAGCAAAATTGACATGTCCCAGAAACCAATTGCTCCATTCTTCTGTAGCTCAGTAACTCCAAGAATCCCATAAACAAATACATAAGGTCACCATGTTCCCAGTTTGTTTTCAGAACTTTGCCGAAAGTTAAGAAGCTGGTGCTAACTACAAAGCCTCAAGAGAAGCTTCTCTACTTGCTGAACTGAGCCTGGAAAATGGAAAAAAGCCACTTTATATACAAGTTGCTAGGAAATTCTTTCCCACATGCCCAGTTACCCTTTTGAGAACTGCTCCCAGAATCCCATTTTAAAGAATATGCTGTGTGTACACCCAAAGGGTTTGGGGATGAGAGTGTTTGACTTCAGGGACATGGGATGCTTCAGTCCCCTTAGATAATGAAGGAATGATGCCTTAGGACATGACTCATGGATCTTATTCATATTTTCTTTGGGTTCTAAATCGCACAACTAAGTATAAAATTCTCCCCAGCCTTGTCATCTCAAACCAGGTTTGCACTGAAAGCAACAGTAGACCTGAAATCTGTATTTGTTCAATGTCAAGACCCTAGGAACCTTGAACCAATTAGGAAATGTACACATTTATATTAGAGGGAAACCTATATGCCCTCCCCACACCAGATCTCCATTCAACACCAACATAAATATACTTTATTTCAGGAGCAGTATATTTGGCACCAGTTTGTTGGGTGGACCTTTGCCTATCCGGACAGTGCCCATGTACCTCTTGCTTGCCTGGATGGAGGATGCAGAGGTGTGTGAATGCATTGTCTATAGAAGGACATTCCATGCCTCTAGAGCAGCAAATGACAAGGCCTGGCTTTTCATGGAGGCCAGTCCATGGAGTAGGAAGCTTGAGTCCTTCCATTCACATTAAGCTATATGGTATTTGTGTAGGTTGCTACTTGGGGAGAATAAGGTGGCACACCTGGGTTCTGTTTGCACAATAAAAAGCAAGATCCCATTGATCGAAGAAAATCTGGACATTCTACACTGGGAACAACAGATTCATTATTATTCCTTGTACATCTGGCACATATGGAAGTGGACACAAAGTACAACCATGTTGGAACCTTCATTTGTTACCTCAGCATGTAAGTGAACTCTCATGATTAAGAGGAAAGAAATATTACCACATGATTTGGTTTACTCATTTCCTAAGCAATGGGGTTGTGGTTCTTTAGGAGTGGGACTATTGTCACTAGCGCAAAGATTTGCTTCTAAAGAGATCTGGAAGGAATGAAAAATAGCAATTCTCCCTGTGGGTAAGTGTGCCGATTTCTGTCTCCGAGTACAAAGGAATGTGGTAGAAGTTACCAAGCATATTGATACCAATAAAAGGAACCCTCCACAAATCTCCAGTGAGAAAAGAATGATTCCTTACAGCTCCAGTTAACATGAGTGCATATAGGAGCTTGGGGAAATAGATTCTTAAATGGTGCTCTCCTTGAATAACCAACCGTCACCTCTCTTAGTTATGGAAATGCCTTCCTCTCTCTTTTCCTATGGCAGGCTCAAGTCTTCCTGTGGACCCAGAACTCCCAATCCATCAGCTTAGAATTAAGAGTCTCAATTAAAGGTTTGATTTCCACTTAATAAGAAAGTTAGTCAAAGTCTAACAAAATACCAGTTGTGAAGAATGTAATTATTGAAGTTTAACACCTGTCAGAACTACACACTTTTTTAAAAAAAAGTATCTGCAGAGTAGTTAAACCTCAATAAGTGTCCTTTTAATAATTAATTAATGTTTAATTAACAGACAATAACTGTTGCCACTTGATGGATCTCCGCAGGCTTAATCCAACTCTTAGCCTCCTATTCATTAGCTGCTTGAGTGACTTCAAATGCAACTGCTCTATGGAGCAGAACACTTTTAACACCATCTCACAGTGATGCTAGGAATATGTTGCTTCTGGATCTATACAACTAATTCAGTTGATCAATCAGTTCATTTTTCTGTTCCTATCAGGAATCTTGGCCCAAAGCTAAGTGTTGGGCAGGGTTATGGTTCAGCTGGCATCTGTTTCTAGAGAAAAAGCAATGACAAGAGCTGAACAAAAGCTTGCACACAACCCTATTTAATGAGATTAACAGTGACATGAGGTCCCTCTAAGGGTCATTCAGGTCATGGGCTTTTGCTTGCATTTCTTTTTAAAATCACACTGCACATTAAAAATTGAAAAATTAAACCCAAAATTAATGAGAGAACATTCAATAGAACAAGACTATACAGCCAAGGGGAAAGAGGCTTAGCCAATCTATTCTTCTTTGAGTAATGTTATAAAAGTCAATAAAAGAAAAGCCACGTTAAATAAAAGTTAACCACCCTATTCCCTACAATATATATATATATATATATATAATGTTCCTCCTACTGGTTGTGAATAAATAAAAAAATGTATTACACTCAAATCAAATTTCAGACAGATCTGTGGCATGGCAGCAATGGAGCTCTCTCCTCAATGACATCTTGCTTCTCCGACAAATGACTAGACATTTTGTTTTTAAGTTAAATGCCTAGTTGTTCATTCTCTATAATCCATTGAATATTACTTAAATTACAATTCTGAGGTTTGCATCCAACCAAGTGCTAACTGAGCATCCCATCAGTAAAGGATTTCTGCACATGTAATGTGACTTTCCCCCATTCTCCCTCTGTGCTCCAAAGGGTTAGGGAAACCCCCAGAACAGATTTAGGGGGTGCACAAGTGGGGAGAGAGGAATCCCATTGTACAACCGGAAATCCATGTACTGAAAGAATGCTGAAATCCTTCTCGAGCATATTGCCAGATCCATTAATTAAATTGGTTGCATGGGTATTTTTCCAACATTTGTTTTACTATAGGCTTGTTTTCTTGTTGCAATGAGCACAGATACAAGCTTTCTCTACGCATGCAGAAGCGTTTGTAAACAAGTGTGTACACTTGTTGAATTGCAGAGCTTAACTATTGTGTGCACAGGGACAAAGACTATGGACTCATTGAAGATGTAATTTATAAAATTTAGCAGGGTTTATATACTGCTGAATCATCCAAACATCTAAGTAGTTTACATAAAACAACATAAACTATGCATTAAAAATACTGGAAAAAATAATGTTACAAACAAGTTGACCTATCACCTAAAAAGCACAGAAAACAACACAGATCACATAGTAACTGTATGAGTGTTCAGCTCAACTATTAGTGTGCACATGTATTTTACACTCCCTGACTGCAATATGTGGACATTCTTCATGTTACCCATTATGAAATATACATCAATGAGGGTCTGCATCAGCACCTGGTGTTATTGGACAGCTGTCATGATACTAGTACTCCATAGGGCCCACCACTGATGTTTACCCTTCTCTACTCTTACTTTACTTTTTCTTTATATACCAGCACTCCAAACAACATCAAATAGCTGGGTTTAGCTTCTATTTTTCCCCTTCATGGATCACTGCCTTGCCGTGGCGAAGGGGCTTGAAGAACTCAGAGAAGCTATGAACTATGCCGAGCAGGGCACCCAAGATGAACAGGTCATAGTGGAGAGTTTTGACCAAACATGATCCACCTGGAGGAGGAACCGGCAAGCCACTCCAGTATCCCTGCCAAGAAAACTCCATGGACAAAGACAACAGGCATATAAAAGTTATGACGCTGGAAGATGAGCCCCTCAGGTCGGAAGGCGTCCAACATGCTACTGGGGAAGAGCGGAGGGCAAGTACAAGTAGATCCAGAGCTGATGAAGCGGCTGGGCCAAAGCCGAAAGGACGCTCAGTTGCGGATATGCCTGGAAGCGAAAGGAAAGTCCAATGCTGTAAAGAAAAATATTGCATAGGAACCTGGAATGTAAGAACCATGAACATGGGTAAGTTGGAGGTGGTCAAAAATGAGATGGCAAGAATAAATATTGACATCCTGGGCATCAGTGAACTAAAATGGACGGGAATGGGTGAATTCAGTTCGGATGACCATCATATCTACTACTGTGGGCAAGAAACCCGTAAAAGAAATGGAGTGGCCCTCATAGTCAACAAAAGAGTGGCAAAAGCTGTACTGGGATGCAATCTCAAAAATGATAGAATGATCTCGATACGAATCCAAGGCAGACCTTTTAACATCACAGTAATCCAAGTTTATGCACCAACTACTGGTGCTGAAGAAACTGAAATTGACCAATTCTATGAAGACTTACAACACCTTATAGAAGTGACACCAAAGAAGGATGTTCTTCTCATTATAGGGGATTGGAATGCTAAAGTAGGGAGTCAAGAGATAAAAGGAACAACTGGCAAGTTTGGCCTTGGAGATCAAAACGAAGCAGGGCAAAGGCTAATAGAGTTCTGTCAAGAGAACAAGCTGGTCATCACAAACACGCTTTTCCAACAACACAAGAGACGACTCTACACATGGACATCACCAGATGGGCAGCATCGAAATCAGATTGATTATATTCTCTGCAGCCAAAGATGGAGAAGCTCTATACAGTCAGCAAAAACAAGACCTGGAGCTGACTGTGGCTCAGATCATCAGCTTCTTATAGCAAAATTCAAGCTTAAACTGAAGAAAGTAGGAAAAACCACTGGGCCGGTAAGATACAATCTAAGTCAAATCCCTTATGAATACACAGTGGAAGTGAGGAACAGGTTTAAGGATTTAGATTTGGTGGACAGAGTGCCTGAAGAACTATGGATGGAGGCTCGTAACATTATACAGGAGGCAGCAACGAAAACCATCCCAATGAAAAGGAAATGCAAGAAAGCAAAGTGTCTGTCCAATGAGGCCTTACAAATAGCGGGGGAGAGAAGGCAAGCAAAATGCAAGGGAGATCGTGAAACATACAGGAAATTGAATGCAGATTTCCAAAGAATAGCAAGGAGAGACAAGAAGACCTTCTTAAACAAGCAATGCAAAGAAATGTTGTTGTTGTTGTTTAGTCGTTTAGTCGTGTCCGACTCTTCGTGACCCCATGGACCAGAGAACGCCAGGCACTCCTGTCCTCCACTGCCCCCCGCAGCTTGGTCAGACTCATGCTGGTAACCTCGAAAACACTATCCAACCATCTCGTCCTCTGTCGCCCCCTTCTCCTTGTGCCCTCCATCTTTCCCAACATCAGGGTCTTCTCCAGGGAGTCTTCTCTTCTCATGAGGTGGCCAAAGTACTGGAGCCTCAGCTTCACAATCTGTCCTTCCAGTGAGCACTCAGGGCTGATTTCCTTCAGAATGGAGAGGTTTGATCTTCTTGCAGTCCATGGGACTCTCAAGAGTCTCCTCCAGCACCATAATTCAAAAGCATCAATTCTTCGGCGATCAGCCTTCTTTATGGTCCAGCTCTCACTTCCATACATCACTACTGGGAAAAAGCAAAGAAATAGAGGAAAGAAATAGAGGAAAGCAATAGAATGGGAAGAACCAGAGATCTGTTCAAGAAAATTGGAGATATGAAAGGAACATTTCGTACAAAGATTTCCATAATAAAGGACAAAAGTGGAAAGGACCTAACAGAAGCAGAAGACATCAAGAAGAGGTGGCAAGAATACACAGAGGAATTATACCAGAAAGAAACGGATGTCTCATATACCCCAGGTAGTGTGGTTGCTGACCTTGAGCCAGACATCCTGGAGAGTGAAGTCAAATGGGCCTTAGAAAGCACTGCAAATAACAAGGCCAGTGGAAGTGATGGTATTCCAGCTGAACTATTTAAAATTTTAAAAGATGATGCTGTTAAGGTGCTACACTCAATATGCCAGCAAGTTTGGAAAACTCAGCAGTGGCCAGAAGATTGGAGAAGATCAGTCTACATCCCAATCCCAAAGAAGGGCAGTGCCAAAGAATGCTCCAACTATCGCACAATTGCACTAATTTCTCACACTAGCAAGGTTATGCTTAAAATTCTACAAGGAAGGCTCAAGCAGTATGTGGACCGAGAACTCCCAGAAGTGCAAGCTGGATTTAGAAGAGGCAGAGGAACCAGAGACCAAATTGCAAACATGCGCTGGATTATGGAGAAAGCTAGAGAGTTCCAGAAAGACATTTACTTCTGCTTCATTGACTATGCAAAAGCCTTTGACTGTGTCGACCATGGCAAACTATGGCAAGTTCTTAAAGAAATGGGAGTGCCTGATCACCTCATCTGTCTCCTGAGAAATCTCTATGTGGGACAAGAAGCTACAGTTAGAACTGGATATGGAACAACTGACTGGTTCAAAATTGGGAAAGGAGTACGACAAGGCTGCATTTTGTCTCCCTGCTTATTTCACTTATATGCAGAATTCATCATGCGAAAGGCTGGGCTGGATGAATCCCTAGCCGGAATTAAGATTGCCGGAAGAAATATCAACAACCTCAGATATGCAGATGACACAACCTTGATGGCAGAAAGTGAGGAGGAATTAAAGAACCTTTTATTGAGGGTGAAAGAGGAGAGTGCAAAATATGGTCTGAAGCTCAACATCAAAAAAACGAAGTTCATGGCTACTGGTCCCATCACCTCCTGGCAAATAGAAGGGGAAGAAATGGAGGCAGTGAGAGATTTTACTTTCTTGGGCTCCATGATCACTGCAGATGGTGACAGCAGCCACGAAATTAAAAGACGCCTGCTTCTTGGGAGAAGGGCAATGACAGGCCTAGACAGGATCATTAAAAGCAGAGACATCACCTTGCCAACAAAGGTCCGTATAGTTAAAGCTATGGTTTTCCCAGTAGTGATGTATGGAAGTGAGAGCTGGACCATAAAGAAGGCTGATCGCCGAAGAATTGATGCTTTTGAATTATGGTGCTGGAGGAGACTCTTGAGAGTCCCATGGACTGCAAGAAGATCAAACCTCTCCATTCTGAAGGAAATCAGCCCTGAGTGCTCACTGGAAGGACAGATTGTGAAGCTGAGGCTCCAGTACTTTGGCCACCTCATGAGAAGAGAAGATTCCCTGGAGAAGACCCTGATGTTGGGAAAGATGGAGGGCACAAGGAGAAGGGGGCGACAGAGGACGAGATGGTTGGATAGTGTTTTCGAGGTTACCAGCATGAGTCTGACCAAGCTGCGGGGGGCAGTGGAGGACAGGAGTGCCTGGCGTTCTCTGGTCCATGGGGTCACGAAGAGTCGGACACGACTAAACGACTAAACAACAACAACAACAAGCTTCTATTTTAATTTCAATGCACAAAATCAGGATGGTGGCATAGCTGTTCAGTGCTCTCGATGAAATGTAACTTTAAAAAAAGTTCTGCAGATTTGAAACGAGTTCTGCTATAAAATTATTCTAAACTAAATTTAAGGCATACTTTAAAAATGACTGCCTACCTTAGAGGGTTAATGCCAATTTCACAGCACCAGTTTAGTTAAATCTACTTACTCTGTGAAAATCTTATTGCTTACAATTAATAAGATGTGAAATCCCTGCTTGGGCCATTCCCCTCCTCTTCCCATGAATTTGTCCAGTGGAGTGCAAAAAGGCAGCCTTTTTTGTTTCCCCCAAGTGTGAGATACAAAATCTGCAACACTCATTTCCCAGAGCATGGCAGGGCACCTGGGGAATCTCTGGGGTCAGCCTGCTGGCAGAACAGCTGTGCAACAGACTCTCCTAGGCATGCTTACGTTTAGAAATGCAAGGCTGCCACTCAGGACGGCTGACAGCTAAACGACCACATGGAACCATTGGCCTAATCGGAAAGGGAGAAATGATAACGAGAAACTGCTCCGAACAGAGATGAAAAGGCTTTTAATGGTGACAGGCAAGAGGAATCACAGCTGTGCTGGGAAGCACAGGTTGGGCATAGCAGCTGCCTTGCCAATCAGAAAGAAAATGGGGGGAGAAGCAGATATAGAACACCATGAAGTTAGGGTGTAGGCAGGAGAGACTCCCCATTTCAAAATATTGCTTGGGAAAGTGAATTGTATTGGATTACAATGGTCCAGGAACTTCCTGAAGATACGACCACTCTTCTAGAGAAGCCATTAAATTCTACTTAAAGTGAAAGCTGGAGGGTCCCATAAATCAACAACAGGGGTCAGCAAACTTTTTCAGCACTGTCCCTCAGACCTTGTGAGCGGCTGGACTATATTTGGGGGGGGGGGTGATGCAAGAGCACCACGAGCCCCGGTGGCTGCTTACCTGTGTCTTGCGAGCGGCAGGGGCTGGTGTTGGTGTCGGGACAATGAGAGGTGCCAAAAGAGCTCCGGAGAGGGGCTGCTTAAAATGGTGGCCGCTCGAGCGCTGCTGCTGCTGGCACCAACAAAGCCCAGCCCCCTTTCTCCTCTAGGCAGGGCGGGGAGAAGCCAGGAGGAGGGAGGGAGGAGGCGCCGGGGCCACCATGTGAGGGAGAGGGAAAGAACACATGCGCTGGCAATCCCCACAGTGATTCCTGGACCATCTGTGGGCCGGATCCAGAAGGCAATTGGGCCTGATCTGGCCCGCGGATCTTAGTTTGCCTACCCATGGTCAACAACATCACACAACAGAATAATAGGCTTGAGTTAGAAGGGAACTTGGAGATTGTCTAGTCCAGCCACCTGCTCAGTACAGGATCTGCAAAGCAGGATGCAACTATGGTAACCCTGATAGATAGTTACCTCCAGCATAAGATTGCCCACATTCTCATGAGGCAGTCTGCTGCATTGTCCAACTGCTTTCATTGTCAGCTTTCTTCTGATGCTCAGCTGACCCCTGCTTCCCTGAAATTTCCACCTATTTGTTCTAGCCCCACTGTCTAGAGCAAAAGTAACAAGTGTGCTCCATATTCTGTGTTGCACCCATTCAGATGTTTGAAAACAGCTTTCATGTCTCACCTTAATCTCTTCTCCAGGCTAAACATACAGCGGTACCTCGGGTTAAGTACTTAATTCATTCTGGAGGTCCGTTCTTAACCTGAAACTGTTCTTAACCTGAAGCACCACTTTAGCTAATGGGACCTCCTGCTGCTGCTGCGCCGCCGGAGCCTGATTTCTGTTCTTATCCTGAAGCAAAGTTATTAACCTGAAGCCCTATTTCTGAGTTAGGGGCGTGTGTAACCTGAAGCGTATGTAACCCGAGGTACCACTGTACTTAATTCATTCCAGAGGTCCATTCTTAACCTGAAGCACCACTTTCGCTAATGGGGCCTCCTGCTGCTGCCGTGCTGCCAGAGCATGATTTCTGTTCTCATCCTGAAGCAAAGTTCTTAACCCGAGGTACTATTTCTGGGTTAGTGGAGTCTGTAACCTGAAGTGTCTGTAACCAGAAGCGTACGTAACCCGAGGTACCACTGTACTCATATGAATGAAATGAATCACTTGGGGTTCTTTCCGTATCCAGAGTTGCCACCTTTTCTTAGATAGACTTGCTCCGTTATCATTAACTACATGTGGACCATCAACAGCTGCAGCTTTTCTCTATGCTGGGAAATGGTAGCCAAGCTGGTGCCCTCCTGCCTTTGTGGATGACAACACCCATCACCACTGCTGGCTGGGTCTGGAGCTGATGGGAGTTGCTGACTCAGACTTAACATTTTACATGACCCTATGGGGGGGCAGCATTCTATGTTATGAGACACTTGGCATAATCCAGCAGGCCCTGTGGCTTCTAAGCTCCAGTGTGGAGATAAAGACCTTATCATAGTACATGGTGCCTTCTGATTGACAGCAGTTCTTCAGGGTCTCAGGTAGAGGGTCCTTCTCACTACCCACCTGAGTCTTTTAACTAGGGAAGCCAGGGATTGAACCTGGGACCTTCTGCCTACAGATCATGTGCTTAACCATCAACCACTACCACTACAAGCTGAAGTTGCACCTCTGATTGGCACCACAGCAGCAGGGGTCTAGTGGTGTAGCCTTCACCAGCTGTGGCTGGTGAAAGGAAAAAGAGAGAGAGAGAGGCCAATATAATGAAGGGAACTTTGCTCCTCTGTTAATAAGCTCTACTAGACTTGGATGCTCACGTAACAGAGTGTGCGTAACCAACTGGGAGATGGGTAATGAGAGGGAGCAATGTAATTAGAAAGGAGCTCTCTTTTCTCTCTGGCTAAGCCTCCATTCACTGGCCTCTGGGGAACAGGGTTTCAATTTTTAAAGTTCTGTCACAACAGGTTAGAGTATTAGCGATCACGGTTCACTACCATCTGTATTTCTTCCGTTTGTGGCATTTATGATGGTTATCCACATTAATTATTTCGTTGCTAAAGTCCTTTCTAATTTCAGAACATTGTTATTTCTAAGAAAGATGGATATTAAATATGCCACACATCAGCGTAGGGTTCCATTACACCACGCTATTAAGTTTCAATGCTGTAGACTTGGCACACACAAAAATAACTTTGCTATTTGTAATCACTGCCAAGTGTTTTAATGTTGTGGCTCAGAATAAGAAATACAGATGATGACAGGAACTGATTTCATATTAGGAAGCTGAGCAGGCGTTTGCATAAATCAGAAGGGCACCGATAACTTAATCCTTCGGTTCCTGGCATTGCCCAGGTGGATGCCTGAGGCTAGTGATGCACAGAGACGGTCTCTCAATGCCTCCAAAGCTCCCTAATTCCAAAGCAGGAGAAAGCTCTGTGATCCCAAATTCTGCAGAAAATGTTACACACATAAATTAAAATTATGCAGATAGGTTTTATTTGCATAGCTTTGCCTTTAGAAATCATGTGTGCTTCTTGTGCAGGACAGGCATGGAGAACTGGTGGCCTTCCAGGAGTTGTTAGATCTCAGCTCCCATCAGCCCTTTCCAGCATGGCCAATGGTCACGGATGATGGGAGCTGTAGTCCAACAACATTTGGAGGGCCACCCTAGTTTAGACTGGTGGTGTTGGTGGCAGAATTTGAGGTGCATGGTGATTATCTGTACAGGATACACATAAAGAGATGTGCTGTGAACTTTTTAAAAAACCCTCTCTCTCTCCTTTCCCAGGTTTTCTTGCTCATAGTTTCCCCCGAGTGGCTGATTTCCACCTCCCCAATATTTCAATCAAATAAAAGAGAGTGAAGCCCTCCCTGGGAAATATTTGCTAATCTTCTTATGGCATTTGGAGCTTTGCTGAGGACAGCAGCTCTTTCCCATTGACTGCTAGGTGACTGTACCAGATAGTCTTTTCCCAATGAGCACTTCCCAATGGGGACCATGATGAGGCTTCAAGATAATGGGGACAAAATAATTACCTTGTGCAGCCCGTCATTGCTTTTTTTTTTTTTTTAAATGGAGGGGAATCTCCCATTTGTACATGCAAAAATTATGGTTCAGATTTGCATAGATACACAAATATACCATACCCTCTAATATGTTGAGTCCCAAAACCAGGATGCATGTATTCCCAGCCATATTTTTGCATGAGATCATGGAGCCCCAAAGACACATTTTTTTGCATAGCGCCCAAAAACACACATTTTGGAAAGCTGACAAGATAGTGGCCCCAAAGAAAGTGCTTTTTTTTGGGGGGGGGGGAGATCTTGGCATGAAATCACAGCACCCCGGGCTCTTGTGCAAAAAAAGGGGGGGGGGATAGAGAGAGGTGTACTGGGACACTTGCATGGTATTAAATATATCCATAGGAATTGGAAGAAGACAGGAATAAATGGTCAGATAAAGGAATGAGTTTCTCACAACTTCCTTAGTATAATAATTAGGAGATCTGGAAGTAAAACAGCACATTAGAGTGTTGCAAATTTTAACAACCATTTGATTAAGCATGTACAGCCACAATCCTGGTCTGTTTCAGAAGCATTAGATCCCATAGATCAGATGCCTTCGGTGCATCAGAAGAGGAACAGCTCTCTAGGGTTTCAGACAGGGAGTCTTTCCCAGACTTACCTGGAGATGCTGGGAATTGAACTTGGGACATTCAGTATGCAAAGCTGATGCTCTCCCACTGAGCTATGGCTATTCTCCAAAGACAGCATTCCTAGGCTCCTATCAAACCAGTGGCAATAGGAAACAAGCCCATTTACATGCCAGATTCTTGGATGAGTCTTGCAGCTTCATTTCCCTCTTGCTATTTTTGTTTGGGTGGGTATGAGCCAAAATGTGTGTGGGGGGGAGGTATTCCCTCTGCATTTGTAGAATTATCTTCATGCAGAAAAATTAGTACTCAAAAGAGTTTATGCACAGACTGCTTCATTCAATACACACAAGCCAAAATCACCTGTGGGGGGTTGACCCACCCACCCAACCACTTCCACTTTAAGAAGACTTCAAAACAAACAAACAAAAAACAACAACAACAGACTGCTAACATCTCAAATTATCTCACCTATGCTTAATTCCCCATCCAGCCTTCATTTCCTCCTTGGCTCAAAGAGGCATGTGGATGAAGAATGTAGCTTTGCATGTGCCCGGAAGCAAGGCAGGAGATGCAGAGACATAGGCATGCTGGCATTCTCCACACATTTTGCACAGGGTGGGGCTTGGCTGAATATATAACTACAGATGGAGGAATCTGCTGACCTTAATTTATCTCAGTTACCTACTTTCCCAACCTTAAATTCACTCTGCCCCATTTCTTTATCCGTTTGTGATTTTTATTTATTTCAAAAGTGTGCATTGAAATCTGTATGCAATTTGGGCTATATTTCTTCTTAATGGATGCATTTTTATATGCAATTTCCCATAAGAATCATGGGGTGGTGGTGAATGAAGTGGCCCTACTTCGCCCAGGTGTGTTTCTCATTGCCTCTTTTCCCCCACATGCGAGCACAACTATCTGCCAGCTTTGTGGGGAGCAATCCAGTCATTCGCCACACCAGTGAAGCAAAATTAGCAGGGAGCTAAGGAGCTTTATTGTGACCACAGTATAATCATGGATCTCTAGTAGTCACATCATTTTAATTATTTAAATACAGAGTGGGGAAACAGATCACGAATGCCTAATGATTATGAGAGCCCTTTATTATACTACACTGCAATTTCAGCTTGAAAAACAAAGTCACGCTTTGGATTATTGTTGTAGAAGATTAGAGTGTTGAGGGGGAGGTCCATAGCTCACTGACAGGGGCATGGCTTCTGAAGAGGGAAGTTCCCAGCTTCTGTCCCTGGCATTTCTAGGGTATCTGGTAACAGGACTGGGAAAGACCCAGAGACTTGCTGTTAGTCAGAGCAGCCAATAAAGTGCTGGATGGCCTGGCTCATAATAATAAGCCAAATCTGGACACTGATAAATCAACTTAGCAATATTTCAATGCACTATCAAAGAGCTTTGCACAATACTGAGCATGCATACGACATCTGGGCAGCAAAACATAGTCCCCTCAGTAAGCTGTCATTCAGCAGCCAGAGTGGAGGAGGACTTAATGTTCAACTTGATATAATTTATACATTAATTCTAGCATTCTGGCTTAATGTCTTGCTCCTTTTAAAAACTGCTGATTGCTGGCTCAAGTCCTCTGAAATGGGCAGGATATAAATTGAACTAAATAAGTAAATTTCCAACCGCAATTTTTTTAAAAAAACAACAACCACCCTGAAGCCCTGTTGGTTTATGAAATCTGACATGAGCAAAGAGTAAACTTGGCATGCCTGCAAACAAGAGGGGAGTTTAGAGGCAGAAGCCATTGCTGTCTTCATTTTCCAGGAGACTAGGTTAAATTTATCTCAAGCTTTCCTCTTCAAGACAGAGAGGAGGAGGAGGGGGATTCACAGCTGTGCACCAGAATCTTTCTCTCCCTCTTTTTTTAAAATAAATAAATAAAATAAATAAATCTATTATGCTGAGTGGGCTCTTTGCACTCCTGCAGCCCCGGTTGCAGTGGAGTGCCTCTACTGTAAAAAGCTTCCATTGAACAGGATCAAGATCCATTTAACCTTCTCTCATGCTCATTAAGGGGGTGGAATGCATATTTTGTGATCAGTAAAGCCAAGATTGCAAACAAAATCACTGCATGTGCCCCTATTTCCCAAGAAAACAAACACACGTAGGCCAAAACAATAGAACCACAACAGCAACAAAGCCAAGGTGGGAAAAAGTGACTTTCATCATAATTCATTCATCTAATGGATGAGATCTGAAATGAGTTAGGAGGCAGATGGGCACCCTGGAGGTACATTGGTTTGTCGTTCCCTATAAAAGCATCTCAGAGAAACTGCTGCACTGCTGCACTTGTCTTTCTTGGCAATGGAAGACTTAAAAAAATAATAATGAAAATTTTCTTAGTTTCCATGGGTCACTTACTACGTTCATCAGGCGTCTCTTAGTTACACAGGAACAGACTCAGGGAACAGCCTTGTACTGAATCAGGCCACTGGTCCATTTAGCTCAGTATTGTCTACACTGACTAGGAGTGGCTCTCTTGGCTTACAAAGGTGCTGGGGATTGATCCTGGAGCCTTCTGTATGCAAAACAGATGCTATACAACTGAGCTATGGACCTTCACTAATACAGCCCATACCTCCCCCATGGACCTTGAATCCTACATTGGGCTTCTCTGCAATCCTCATACTGGCTCCATTGCCTTTGCTGAACTCTTTGCGCGTAGCAAAGTGATTGGGGGCGGCAGGAGGGAGAGAATGGGGCCAGCCAAGGGTTATTTATCCTGCCAGCACAATGCCACTGAGGCAGGAGGCTTGTGCCAGCCATGACATACCGTGATGTATGGGTTAGGACAGCATGGTGCTGAGAACGCCATGAAGTATTAATCTCAAGGAGATGCTGCTGAACTCAAGAGAGCTTTAACATCCATGCGGAGAGATCAAAGATATGATATCTCTGGCATAGCGCGCTATCAGAAGCGATCATAAAGCAAACAAAGGGGTCATTTTAGTGTCTAGCGTATTAAGTGGAATAGCTTGAAGCCCAAGGGTGGAGGCAGACAGCAATTTTTCATGGATGGAGCCAAACACACACAAGGGAGTTCTGGACATTTCTCTGCATCATCTCACAGGCCACCAATAAATGAAGGCATAACTATGTCAAAGCACTCTCCTTATCTAACCTATGAGCCATGCCTAGATATTTCAGAACAAAACAAATAAAAAAAAACCTTTTCAAGGTTTTTCTGCCAGCCTAACTGAAATGCGTGCACTTATAAGAAAAGAACATAAGAGCCTTGCTGGATCAGGCCAAAGGCCAATATTGTCTAGCATGCTGTTCTCACAGTGACCAAACAGATGCCTATGGGAAGCCCACAAGCAGACCTGGGTGCAAAAGTGCTCTCCTTGCCTGCAATTCCCAGCAACTACCGGTAATATTCTGAGGCATATTGCCTCTAACAGTGATGATAGTACACAGTTATCATGGCTAGTAACCATTGGTAGCCCTATCCTCAATTAATTTGTTTAATCCTCATTTAAAGCCATCTAAATTGGTGGCCATCACTACCTCCTGTAAGAGCTAATTCTAGATACATATATCTCTGCACTTTTGATCATTGCCACGCCCAGTTTGCTTTCTTTCTCAGATGCCACCCTCTGGTCTCCTCCTCTTTCCCCTCATGACTCTGGGCCAATATTTTCAAGGCTATTTTTCCCCCCTCAGGCTCCCTGGTCTCTTCTTTTCTTAGGCAACTTATTCTTCTTCCCCTCTTTAGGTCCATTGTATTAACTGCCTCTTGGGAGGATCTAAGAAGCCCAGTCAATGGGAACAACAAACCATTAAGCTTAGGAGCAGCTCAAGTCAATGGCAGCCAGAGACACTGGGTCTGGCTCAGTCTGTGGTTTTAAGGCAAATTCAACCAATCAATCCCAGAGGCTTCCTCAAGACCACCAAATCCATTAGTGCATTTAGAATAAAGGGAGCTTGAAATGAGTATGGGGAGATGTTCTAAACAACAGCTATATTCTTCCAACTCAATGCAGAGTGGCATGGTCCAGAGTCCTAGTAACCAATACAATCCTAATAGAAGCCTAATATAGGTGGATGGCTTCTGTGTAATTTACCACTATAACTGAGAAAGTGTTTGCTGGCCTATCCTTACAGCTGTAATGGCTAGTGTTTGCCAGTTGGGTGAGTGATTTTTCGCATTCCCTCCACCAAAAAAAATGGCTCAACAACTTTGGGCAATCTTCCCCAAAAAGCAATCTTCCCCCGTTTTCTTTAATTTTAGTCCCCAAAAACAGGGGGCATCTTATACAATGGGACGTCTTATACACGGAAAAGTACAGTATTTGGCTGAACACTTCAGACATTTCATTACATATCAAATGGGTCTCATTGTGTTCATTTGGCCTTACAATTGTGCACAGTAAGGGTAGCTAACCAGTAGCCCTCCAAGAGTTGCTGAACTTTAACGCTCATCAGCTCCAGCCAACACAGCCAATAGTCAGGAATGGTGGGAGATGCAGTTCAGGGACACCTGGACAGCCTTTGGTTAGCCACCCCTGGAGTATAGGATTACAGTTTTAGTCAGCTGCAGAGCAGAGGGGCGGGTCTGCTTCCCTCGCCATCTCTCCACACAGTTAGATGTCATAAAGAGGAAGGCATTGATATTCAACCTTTCGGCTTCCATCATCATTAATATTCTCCAAAGGTTCTCGGTAACACCTTTTTCCCCCATAAAGCTACATGAGCTGTTTCTACATTTACTTTCTATTTAAATAATGACTTTAGCCAAGACTTTGATGCGCTGTTTACTTTAATTACTGTTCTACCCCTATCTGTGTCTTGACACCATGTCACTGAATATTGGATGAGTGTTCTTGACTCCTCTAGCTTTTCCCAATGTGTGCTAACTCCTCCATGTTTCCCCCACCCCACCCCTCACAGCCTGCCTGGCTTTTATCCCCACTTCACTCTCATCCCTAACTTTTCAGGTGGTTGCTGTCAACAAGATGTGGCATGTAGTTGAAATTATCCTCCCCTGATGATTGCAAGGGGATAAATAAGCTAGTAAGCAGCTGTTTACCAAGCTGGCACAGAGAGCTGGCATTTGCTAAATCAGGGGACAACTGGATCGGAAGGCAGCTCTTGCCCATTGCTCACAAGCTCACTCATCGTAGCCTGTCAAGTCACAGGCATAAAATGACTTGGGTTTTGCCGATGCACATAGGGGCATGGCTTGAAACAGGGACAGGCATACCCATTATGATAAGCAAAATACCTCTCATTATGGTGGACCATGTCTGCATGTGGAGAAGGAAGGTTTCTGTATTGCATTGATCCCATGGTGCAACTAAGGAATTTCAGACCCTGGACTTAACAGTCTAACTTGGAGGCAGGAGGAGATTTTAGGCAGCTGTGTGTATTACTTCAGTTATGTTTTCCCCTGTGTGGAATGTATCCTTGAACTCTGAGGGTTTTGCTTGACTGGATACAGGATAGAAAGTTCCCGGGGGTGTGTGTGAAAAAATGTTACTCTTGGACTTAAAAAGATTCCTCACCTTTTGATGAAATTGGTGAAAAGTTGCTCATTAGTAACCTGATAACATGGGAGACATTGAATCCAAAACCAAATCAAATTCAGCTTCATATCAACCTGGAAGTTACTGGCAGATAAGTGCTAGTGGAGGAGTAGCTAAGCTGGTGCCCTCCAGATATTTCCACTAGTGCCTGGGAGACTAAAGTTCAAATCCCCACCCAGCCATGAATCTCACCGGATGTCCATGGCTATTCACTTTCTCTCAGGCTAACCAGAATAAAAAATGGGAAGGGAACAGCACATCATCTTTTAGCTCCTTGCAGGAAAGGAGGGATATTATTGTAATGAGAACAATAACTGAATAAACTCTCAACAGCCCCAGTCAGCTTGGCCAATGGCCAGGGACAATAAGAGTGGGAGTTCAAAACATCTCAAGGGCACCCTGATGGATACCCCCTGGCCTAAGTGCCTAGTAAAGAAAGCTGATTAAAAACATAATGTCATTAGAAGATGCCATGTAGAATCCTGCAAGATCCCTGCTGGATTCGGTTCTATAAGCTCTGTAGCGCTAAGTTCTAGAGAACCCTGATTTCTTCTTCAAAATGCCAAGCCGTTTTTGTGGCATGTTGTGATGAAACTAACAGCAAATTTCACAGGAAGGAGAGATGTCCTAAAGGCCATGGAGGAGACAAAGCAAATGACAAGACAGGAAAGAGATAATAAGGAAAGGAGAAGAGAAAAAGGTGACAGGAGCATTTCATGGATAGACACTAAAAGCCTCTGCCAAAATCTCTCAGGCCTGTTGCAGTTGACGTTTTGTTCAAATTTAATATAGGCACTGGGAACTTCACTGTCCCCCCTCCCCTGTTTTTTTCTTTTTAAAGATCAATAAGAGAAGAAAGAAGCTGAAGACTAAAAAGTCTCATGGGATGGGCAGAATCTTGCTGAACTCCAAGTAATATGTACTAAAGGGAATTTGAGAAGCTGGCTTGGTGGAGATTGCAGGCAGCCGTCATGTGGCAAAGGAGAAAACAGCATGTGCAATGCTAAAATGACTGCGGCTTGAGACGTAAGATCTTTGGTCAGGTCTGACTCCCACTCAATGAAGATACTTTGAAGGCAGATGGAAACCTGATACGGAGGAGGTGTGCGACAGACAGAACATGAAGCAACCGACTCCACTTTCATGCAAATTGGGAGGGTGGGGGGAAAACCTTTTTGTCACAACAGGTTTTATATTGATCGAACGACTGCAACACCATCTGATCCCTTGTACATAAAAGGCGCTTGCAAAGGCAGGCTGCTGCTAACAGCCATGTATTCCCTGGGAGAACCTAGTTATAACTTCTGCAAGTTATCCTCCAATCACAGAAAGATGGCCTGGTCCAGCAGACTCCTTTTCTTTCATCTCAGCAACTGGCCAAGTCATGCCATCTCCTTCCCTCCTCTTTCACTTTCTGCACACCATTATACACCTCTATCATGTTCCTGCTTATGTGCCTTTTCTACCTGACTCATGGGTGGGGTAGATGGAACAAGTTCCTCTGTATACTTTTGCCCTTTCACCATTGCTTCCCAGTCTCTGGCAAAGGTGGTGGTGGGCAATGCTGAGTTGTATCCAACTCACATTTATTCAGAGTAGACCCACTTAAATTAGTGGACCTAAGTTAAGTAAAGGTAAAGGGAACCCTGACAAACTCTGGGGTTGCGGCGCTCATCTCACTTTATTGGCCGAGGGAGCCAGCGTACAGCTTCCAGGTCATGTGGCCAGCATGACTAAGCCGCTTCTGGTGAACCAGAGCAGCGCATGGAAACGCCATTTACCTTCCCACCGGAGCGGTACCTATTTATCTACTTGTACTTTGATGTGCTTTCGAACTGCTAGGTTGGCAGGAGCAGGGACCGAGCAACGGGAGCTCACCCCGTCGCAGGGATTCAAACCGCCAACCTTCTGATTGGCAAGTCCTAGGCTCCATGGTTTAACCCGCAGTGCCACCCGCGTCCCGGACCTAAGTTAGGCATGTCCATTAATTTTAATGGGTCTATTCTTAGTATGGCTAATACTGCATGCAACCATCTGTTGGAAGGGAGAGGAGAAGTAGTTGGAAAGATCTATCTCCCCAACTCCAGCAATCCCGACTGCCTCACCCTGTCCTAATCATTCAACACCATCATAGCACATGAATGGATGTGAAAATGTTTTCCTCAACTAGAGATGCACCCTTGGCAGGGAATCCTGTACTTGATTCTGCTTGCCCAAGTTTCATCCACACTCTGGTCTCATTATTTAGTATCATCCAGCACATCTAAAATGATTCATTCCTTGTCTCCAGTCCTTGCTATATTCATTTGGAATTACCCAAACGACTTGTAAGGCTGGTCATCCAACTGACAAGGCTTTCTGACAGCACATCATGTCTGCATGAGCTGTTCCGCATGCTAGAGAACAGAGCAGTCCCTTGCTCTGATGTCAATATACTTTTTTGCCTGCTATTCCACTCAGTAATTCTTAAGAGCATCGGGCAAATTAATTTATCACTCAATGAAATTGCACCGAGCATTAATGAAGCCATTTAGCATTCATGCAGAAGTCCTCTTGATTTCCACAAGTGCTCTATTGTAGTTCAGCATTTGTTGGGCAGTAATTAATGGTACTTAATCCTTAAAGCCTTAAATTGTTTCTAATTTGGTAAGCAGTAAAGTTGGAGGAATTAGTTTCTTAGTTGCTCTCCCTGCTTTGCCTCCACACCCAATATCCTGGCAACCCCCCTTGCTTTCTTGGACATTTTAAAATCTGTCATTATACCCAAGTGGTTAACACATACAAGGGTAAAGGAGCAAGTGCTATGGATTCTATCCAAGTTTGCCACAGAGTTAGAGAATGGCCTTTAGCAAGACACTCCAATACCTTGTGGCTGCATCAAGGAAAATATATACAGAAAAACATCTGTGACATGAGGTTGAGCTTATAGATGCAATGGATTTGGCACCCCTAAAACAGACTGGCTAAGTCCAATGCCACATTTCTCCCTTCATCAGAATGCAACATATTTGCGAATTTGCATGGAAATTGTGTTTTCCCAATTTGCTTTCCAAAATACATATGGCATTGGGGCTCCAAGGTAACATTGTTCATGTATATCTTTCCATGGCCATCAGCCTGTAGAGCAGAACTGGGAAATCTGTGGCCCTCCAAATGTCGCTGGACTCCATCTCCCATAAACCCTGACCACTGATTTTGTTGGCTGTGGCTGATGGGATTTGGAGTCCAGCAACATCTGGAAAGCCACAGGTCCTCCAGCTGTTGTAAAAGAAGCTTTATATTGTGTAATGTTGCTGAATCTTGTAATTGCTCCATTTAGAAAATGGCTGTGGTAAGTCCACAGATAACTTCTCTACCTGCAGGGTTCTCTCTATTCATTGGTAGCAGGCCCCCTCAACATCCACTTTGAATGGAGGGTTAGGTTAGTCTCTGCTTTTTGAGAACCTTCATGCAAGTTGATATCCGGGGAGGGGGGGTCCTTTCCCTGAAGGGGCCCAAATCCTTGTCACTGCTGCAATTCCCTCCCACCACCCTTTCTTTCCAGGGGCAGGGTGGAAGGCAGGTGCAGGACGCTGCTTTGTCTCCTCACTTTTGTCATAGCATGCATGCTCATGGAAGCCTCATGCACCCAATCAGTTGCAGGAAAGAGAAGCAGCAGGGTCAGGGGTCTGCAAGTGACAGCAGTGGGGCTCAACAGGAGACAGCACAATGCTGATTCCTGATGCCAGCCATGTGAAGCCAGCTCAGACAGGACCTCGAGGCAACCCATAGCACTAGAGTGGAGGCAATAAGCCAATAGTAGAAGCAGGATTTGGGACACTAGTGTCCCAGATCCAAGACCTAATCTTTCCCCATCAAATAACAACCTCAAGCTTTCAGTGTGCCAAGCACAGGCATGTTTGGGGAATTCAGCCAAGGACAGCTGGCTCATTTCATGATTCATATTTAGCTGCACTGAGTACTAGAAATCTACAGTCCTTTTCTGGAGAGATATAAAAAAGTGTTCAGATTTGCAATCATCCTGGGGACTAGATGAGAAGAAGCACTTACAATATCTTTTGACACTGCACTTTGATCAATTTGACGGGTTTAATATTATAGAAATATTTCATTTTTGAGTGTGGAAGAGGAGGGGGAAAAATCTAATCATCTATCTATCTGAACTCTAGATTTGTTATGATTCGCTGCAAGGAAAAAGGGAGGGTGAGCCCTGACTTAAAAAAAAAATAGTTTTCCTTAATTTGGTCATTAGTTCAAACTGTGCTGTTTCTACTTTCCTGTTTCATAAGTCGCTGTGTTGTTTTCAAAGGTATTATTTAGGCAAAGTGGCATCTAATTATGTTTTCTCTCCACATTCTCCTTTTTTGAAAGGTAGATAATGAAGGCTATAGAGGAAAGGTGTACAACTGATTAATTCATGGGGAGACAGATGGGGTAGAATTGAAGCCATAGAGAGGGGGGAAATGTTTGTGTTTTGTTTTTCCTTTTTTAAAAAAGAATGAAACAGAAGAAAAAGCCACCTAGCAAGCACAGGCTGCAAAGTTTGCATTTAAATAACACACACACACACACACACACACACACACACACACACACCCCAATCACTGAATGAGTAATGGTACCTGTTGGTTGCTAGGTAGAATGCCTACTCAAGCAAAAACTATTATAAAATTAACAAGAGAGCCATGAGGAGACCCAGAAGACCACCAAGTTCTAACTAGAGATTAGGGAGAAATTTAAAGCTGCTTTCATTTAAAAGTGAATTTACCTAATTTTCACTTTTTAGAACAATATGACAACAGAAACACAGCCATCATTCAGAATGGACACTTCTCTGAATTTTGCAACGCTGTTCTCCAGCCAAATCATGTGCACAGAAATGCATACCCTAAGGAAACATGTGCATATAAATGCACATATTACTAAAAATAAGATACAAAAATTCATTACACCAGGGGGAAATTGCTTTGCAAAAATGTGCATATTGGGCAAAATTGCCTACAAAGCTGTGTGTAGGAGGAGAAATTCACACCAAAATGCTGGTAGATTTTCAGGAGGACGTTTAAATTTATTTATTTTTAAAAAAATGCAAACTGGTGTGGAAATAAGGAAGACTGAATTTAATATAAGAAACAAGAGAAAGTGAGAGAAACCACAACTGACATATTTGTCAATGCAGAGCAGTCCTTGAAAACAGCAAGCTCGTGCCTTGTTCTCTGCCCCTGAAAATGTGTAGTGATGTGATACCATCATGTGGCAAATTTCCCTGCTGATGCAAGTAGGAGCCAGTGAACCAGAATGGTGGCTGAGAATGGTGTCCAAATGGAAGGTTTGAAGAGACTCTGGACAAAGCCCCTGATGAACCCTCTCATCCACCAGTGGGCCCTCCTGGGCTAATATATTAATGGAGGGTAATACTCCCCTCCCATCCACTGGGATATGATCCTGACTATCCTTAGTCATATTTATGGATTAACATCACGTACTTGTTTGAGGGGATGTAAGGCTCAGAGGACATATTTCCACATGTGGTGGGAATACCAATATGTGCAAACATTTTGGAAGAATATGTTTAAGGAATGTAGTTTTATAGTAAAGAAGGAAACACAGATGGATCCAAAATTAGTAGCCAAAATGTTGAAATCCCCTATTAGGAAATGCTTATTTTGTGAGTTTATAATGGCACATTTATTAGTTGTGAAATGCTGGAAGAATACTTAATATCTATTGACAGAAACATGGCATGACAAAGTGTGAACAATCATACTAGCAGAAAAACTGATGAAACAACAAAAGGAAATAGATTCATTTTTATTTTTTTATTTTTTATTAAAATTTTTATTACATTTTCAGTTTACAGAAAAGAAAAAGAAGGACAAACCAGAAAAAAGAAAGAAAGAAAAACAATCCAACTTTCAAAATACATTTTTAAGTTACTAACTGGACTTCCCCACATCTCCCTCACCCTGCGTTCTTTACAATAAACATATCAGCAAATTATTACCTTGTTTCGTATCTTATTTATATCTTTCAGAGTGTTTTACTTCTAAATTTAAAGTACCTTTTGTCAAATATTTATACCTTAAGATAATACATAAAATAACTTTAAATTTCAACTTTTTCTTACTTATAACTTAACTTTCTATTTTCCTAATCTAATTGCAGGAGCTAAAATTTCTAAGTCATGCAGATTCTTAACATTCATACAACTTATAATGTTTTTGTAAATAGTCCTTAAATTTCTTCCAGTCCTCTTCCATCGTCTCTTCTCCCAGATCTCGGATTCTGCCAGTCATTTCAGCCAGTTCCATATAGTCCATCAACTGCGTCTGCCACTCTTCCAGCGTGGGAAGGTCTTGTATCTTCCAATATTTTGCAATGAGTATTCTTGCTGCTGTAGTTGCATACATAAAAAAAATTCTATCCTTCTTTAACACCTTTTGGTCCACAATGCCCAGGAGGAAGGCCTCTGGTTTCTTAGGGAAGGTGTATCTAAACACCTTTTTTAACTCATTATAGATCATTTCCCAGAAGGCCTTCACTTTTGGACAAGTCCACCAGAGATGAAAGAATGTCCCTTCAGCCTCCTTACATTTCCAACATTTATTATCAGACCGATGATATATTTTTGCAAGTTTGACTGGGGTCATGTACCACCTATATATCATTTTCATAATATTTTCCTTCAGGGCATTACATGCCGTGAATTTCATTCCAGTGGTCCATAACCTTTCCCAGTCTTCTAACATAATGTTGTACCCAATATCCTGAGCCCATTTTATCATGGCTGATTTGACTATCTCATCCTGGGTGTTCCATTTAAGCAGCAAATTATACATTCTCGAAAGCGCCTTGGTCTTAGGTTCTAACAGTTCTGTCTCTAATTTCGATTTTTCCACCTGGAATCCTATTTTTTTGTCTGACTTAAAAACCTCTTGAATTTGAGCATAATGAAACCAGTCTTGCACCCTATTCTTTAATTTTTCAAAGCTCTGCAGCCTCCAATTATCTCCATTTTTTTCTATTATTTCCCAGTATTTCGGCCATCCGGCCTCCATATTGGGGTTTTTTCGAACCTTGGCCTCCGCTGGTGATAACCACCTCGGGGTCTTACCTTCTAATAAGTCTTTGTATTTTGTCCAGACCATAAATATAGCTTTCCTGACAATATGGTTTTTAAACATTTTATGAACCTTTACCTTATCGTACCACAAATATGCATGCCATCCGAAAACATTATTATACCCTTCCAGATCTAGGACGTCAGTGTTCTCTGCTTTTATTGATTTTATTAATAATCAAGATGAAAGGGAGGAAACCACCAACATCTCATGGAGATTTGTGGAAAGTTATGTTCTAATAATATTTCAAAATGAATTTATTAATATTCATTAAAACAAATTATTATTGAGCTTTTGATTAATGTGTTTTGGTGATAGATTTTATTGTATTACTGTTATTACTGTTTGTGACCATCTTTGGTGTATTTGGTTAAAGACTGTAATACTTAAAATTATTATTATTATTATTATTATTATTATTATTACCATAATTTATTATTTAAAAAGAGTGCTACAGGCATTCAGTTTAGTGACATGATCTGTTCTGTGCACACATTTGTTTGGAATCAGACTTATTTATTATTACATTTATATGACATTTGCTTTCCAACTACCTGAAGTTGTCCTCTCCCTTCCCATTTTATATTTTGTGACAACCCTGTGATGTGGGCTAGGCTGAGAGACAGTAACTGACCCAAAACACCCAGCTAGCTTCATGGCAGAGCGAGGATTTCAACTCTGGTATCTCAAGCCCTAACCACTATACCACACTGGCTCCCATGCCTTCTGACTTCTTAGGTAGCAAGCCTGAGAAATGGTAATGTGAGGTCTTGGAGAACTGATGCCAGCCAGAATCAAACTCATTCAAAGACAGTTTCTTAAATCACCATTTCCTAATTGCAGCCACAAATAAGTGGGGGGAGGGTAGCAAAACAGGACAGCAACACCGATCTACAGTATAAGATGATGACTGGGGCTAGCAACGCATCACAAAACCCCTGACCGCTTGACTTAATGGAGGCGAGTAAATAATGTCACAGACAGGCAATTCCATGGCCCATTTACTCTGTTCTCCTGCACCTGCCTCCTCTTCACACACACACACACACACACACACACACACACACACACACCAACAGCACAGTGCAGCCAAGCCAATGCTAGTATGTGTTTAACACTGCTGTCCCCATTCTCCCCCAGCATCCCTGATTTAAGCTGCCATTTCATCATTCTAACCCCCCCCCCTTTATCCTTGCTTCTTCCACCTCTTTCTCCCTCCTCCTGCTATTGCCCTGGTGAGCTATACATTACCACCGAACACTGTAATTTATTCACCGTTACAATGTCATTAATTATGCTACAGTTTTCTGTAATTAAACTGCCTACCATCTTGCATTATTAAGCTTGTGAAGCACCAGGGGGACGCAAAATACAAGCAAGTTGCTAAACCTGCTTGGAAAGTGCTGCACCAAATAGACAATTAGATAGCAGTAAATGGAGAAACAAGAGTTATTTATACTTTGTGAGACAGAATTCTTCAAAGCTTTCTTACTTAAATGCCATCGGAATCAGCATTTTGGAAGTACAAGCCATGCAAAATAACATTTTTTGAAGGAAAAAAAAACTTACACAGAATGCTAGAAAACCTGTAAACTCAGTGTGAATTCCAAGGTGTTTAACAGCTGACATGATTGGATTTTTTAGTACTGCTGTCTCAACAGGATTTGGACCCCAAGTTCAGTAAGTCAAATTTCTCTAATAGAAGCAAAGAGGAAATCACCCAAGGGATGCCACCAATTTAAACTGGTACAGAGCTTGAACCGGAAACCACAGAGTTTGAGGCTTTGGAACGTGGGAGTGGCCTTATACCGAGTAAGACTATTGATCCACACTGAATGACAGCAGCTTTCCGGAGTTTCAAGCATGGGTCTCTCCAAGCCCTAACTGGAGATTGAAACTGGAACTTTTTGCCTGCAAAGCGGATTCTCTTCCACTGAGCTACAGCCCTTTCCCAAGACTTTGCCCTACATTAGTGTACTTCTAAAGTGTTGCAGGTATGTTGAGGACAGACTAAGAAGACCAGGACTGGGTCCTTTCAAAACAGGGATGGGCAAATCAGCATATTTCCAGTCCATATTGCTTTCATGCATGTAAAGGAATCTGTTTTGCAAACAATATGTTAATCCTTTTTGTCTTACACCTGTATGAATTTGTGAGGTTTTTCATTTTAAATAAATAAATAAATAAATAAATAAATAAATAAATAAATATCTGCATGAACTTTTGCATTTAAATATAAATTTCTCAAGTTTGTTTTCTCCCAAAACATGCATTTTAAATTGCATTTTGATACCACAGGGGTGTGGAGGCTGAGACCTATGTCAGAAAATGTGAAAGCTGGTGTATAATAAGTTCAAATTAGTCTAGGAGGCATGGATCATGTCAGTGCAGATCAGAATTCACAAATATCAAATTTCCCAAGCATCCTTATCTCAAAAGTACTCACAAGGTTTCCTGTTCCTGATCAATCACTGACAGCCTTTTGGAAATGCTTTATTAAACATTTGTTTGTCTGAGTAGCTGGAGTTGCAGATATGCAGAGTTCACACTCAACCCCACCCCTACTCCAATTATTGGCTGATGAGACTGCAACCGTATGACCACTGAACAATGTGGAAAATCACATCTAAGAAGACATACATCGAATTGCAGTGTCTCTCTGAGTGAAGGGGTAGCTGCATCCTCTGTCTCATGATCATATATGCATGTATATTACTGCTAAGGTACCTTGCAGAACATACACCATACCATTGCACACACAAGCACTGCTGAGCTCTCTCTTTGTCACAGAGTCATCGAGTTGGAAAGTGACCTTGAAGGTCACCTTGTCTAAGCCCCTGCTGAATGCAGGATCTGCAACGCAGGATCCAAAGGCAGAATCCCTGACAAATGGCCATCCAACCTTGGCTTAAATACTTCCAGTGGAAGAGAGCTCACCACCTCCCAAGGCAGTTTGCTCTGCACCATTATTAATGAATGGCTTAAACTGCTGATAACCTACTGTAGGGCAGTTATATTTTTTGAGTACCGGTACATCTTTTATCTCCAGAGCAACAGCACATGCATGGACGGAGCACAGCTCAACATATATCAGGTTGAGTAGAGTCTTCATAAAAATGTAATGGTGGCATTTGGAGGCCTTGGCAGTGATCCTTCAATAAGAGTGTGGGTCTTTAAAGTGTGTCCAAATTGTCATGTTGGAAATACTGTAAGCATACAAGAGGCATTATGTGGGTGGATTGGGTGGGAGGTCTTGGGGAGAAATACAAGCAACCTCAAAGCAACCCCTGAAACAGATGACCTTAGAAGCCGCATTTGGAGGGGCCAAGGGATGCAGAGCAAATAAAAACAGCAAACAAAACATTGATTTCCTCTCATTCCTCCTTGTGAACCCTTCCGGCAGTTTTCCAGGGCAGCCAGATAAGATACGTGCCCTTCTGTGGCTTAGATGCTATCTGTTCTGTGAATGCACAAAGACCTCTTTTTCTCCAAGGCTGTCAGTCAAACGTCTTTCATGAGCTTGGCACACACAAAAAAAAGAAAGCCCAAAACAAAACAAAACAAAAATCCCTGCAATTCGCCCAGAATGCTTGTGTCTGTGAAGATCCAAGCAGAAACGGAAACCGAAAGCGAAGCATAGAAAGCAACGCTCTGCGTGATGATCAAAGACCCATCTTGGCTTCTTATAAGCAAAAGTTATTTGAAGGGGGTGCAGCGGTCAAAGGTGCTTATTCATGCAGAGGAGCAGATCCACACCAAAGAAAAGCTTAATGCATGAAAGGGAGCTGGTTTCAAACACACACTAGGGCACACACACACACACACACACACACACACACACACACTGCATAGAACCAAACAGTGAAAATGTACCGGAAGGCCTGTAAGTGCCATTTTGGTAGTCAAGACAACCCTGGGATTGTTATTTACTGCAAGAATGAGCTCACATATGTTAACTGCTTGCTTTGATATAGGCTTATTGCTTTGCTTTGATGCTACACTTCTGTATCTGTTGGTTTGGGATGCTTGGCCATTGGCCTAGGGAGGAGAGCTATTGATAAAACTTGGATGCCTGCCACCCATGGAGCCAACTCCTAGGGGCCGAGGTCCCTTCGGCTCCCCAATAAAATATTTGAGGTGGCCGCCCCCCCCCCCAAGTTGAGGGGCATTGCCATTCAAATGGTGTGTGTTCTGTCTGGTGATCGATTATACAGGAGGGGCTTATCTGCCCCTCCAAAATTTTATTCACTGTTTGGGTGTTTAGCCTGGCAGCAAGTCTTTGCAGGTTTCTGCAAGTTTACACTTTTTTCTAATAAGACACTTGAACTGATCACTGGCATTTTTGGCATCCTTCTTTGGCACCCCTGCATCAAACTACTCACATCGGCCATCCTTTGGGCCTGGGGATCAGGACATTTACACAAATATGGGGAAATATATGTCCAAGCATAGAAGACGGAAATAGTCCCCTGAGCTCCAATGCATTGCATCAGCTCGAACATGCCTGGTGGAACAACATCCCCTCTCCTACCCTCACACACTGTTCTTAGGATTCTCCTGACCCTTGAGAGTGAATCATAGCTGTCAATGTTTCCCATTTTTAAGGGAAATGCCCTTATTCAGAATAGGATTCCTCGCAAGAAAAGGGAAAAGTTGACAGATATGGAGTGAATTTGGGCCAGGAGTGGGAGGTGGAGAGGGGGGAAGCCCTGTTGTGCTAGTAGGAATACTTCTGCTGCCTTCTACTAGCAGAACAGGGTAGCTTAAAATGGCCCAGATCTCTGAAATTCCAAGTCAGCTTTAGCAACAAGTTCATAGCTGTGATCCAAACCAACCCAGGCTAAGACTATTTGGCCTTCAACTGCAGCAGATCATAGGTCTATCTGTCACGAGAGTTTTAAGCCATGTAAATAAACAAGTTCTTTAAAAATCCAATAAATATTAGCTGGGAAGCCCAGAGCAGTTTAGGGCATCATGGCAGAAGGCCGTCCTTGCTTGCCACAGGCTTGTGTACATTAACATTTTGCTTCTGTTTGCTTATTTCCCTGACTTCCCTCCTATAACTTGGCAAGCTTTTTCTCAACAGGAGACGGCTGTGGCCTGGGGAAGTTATGAAAAGCAATAAAAACTTAAATGGCATTTGGGTCACCATAAGATTTGGTCCCCCATGGGTTATTTAAACAATAATATATCCTAGCCTCAGCCAAGAACAGGACTCAGTCCTGAAAGGTTATTCCATCAATAATTTCTAAAATGTCTAATGGGGCAGTGAAGGGTTTTTGAGTCAATTTCCAGAACAGTTTTCCTGGATCAAACAGCTTTGTTCTCATTTTCCGCGCCGAAACAGTAAGTGGTCAGTGATATTCAATGCACAAGAACTGAACTATTTATTTAGATGATAGGGATGGGAAGAAATTCACAGGGAAAACACTCTCTTTCATCTTGGATGGGAGCAATCTCCTTCAATTTGTCATTAGCCCTTATGACACTAAACTCATCTGAAAGCAAGGTAGGCCCCCATACTAATAACTGAATTATTTATTCTTATTCTTATTAATTCCATTAACAAATCACTTCCTATAAAACATCTCAAAGTGATTGCACAATACAATAAAACAATTTCATCTATGAAAACAAAACAACTGCATGAATGAAAATCATTTCAAATCCAACACAGATACCGACAGGGATAAAATATCCACTTAGAAGGCTTGTTGAAAGAGGAAAGCCCTTAGCAGGTACTGAAAAGACTGTCTGCCTGCTATGTAATAGGAGAAAATTCCAAAGCATAGATGCCATGTTAAGTATAATGGTGTCCTTGACATTGAAATAAGAATGCCTAAGTATGTATTGGTGAAAAGGTTTAACTTGGAAATTTTCCAAGAGGCTATATTGAAAGCAAGAAGAGCTCTTTCTGAGCTGTAACTAGTTAATGATTACCTGTTGATTGTTTTTTCTACTCTGTGCTGAGAGTGAACCTTTGATCATGTGATGAAGGTATTGAGTTGCAAATTTGCTCTGAATGCAACAGAGAACACAGCATATGATAACAGCTCTCAAAGAGCTGCAGGCTAAGGCAGGTTGGACAGAGATTGGATTTTTGGAATTATCATTTATTTATAAGATTCTGATTCTGTGCTGGACAGCACAAGATATTGTATGGTTATTTTTGGATGTATCTTTGCTGCTTATGTTCTGTTTTTGAAGATTTCTGCTAGTAAAGTTTGAATAATATTTTTCAGTGATTTCAATGGACAATGATTTCTCCCAAAAGGAGTCAATTCTTATGCTTCCAATCACTTCAGACTGTGCAATGTTAATATCTGTGACATGCTACCATGCCAGGATTCATGACTCATAACAGCCAAGGGGAGACTGGCAGAGAGTCTTATTGAGAAGATCAACCATAGGCCGAATTGTTTAGGTTCAAATCCTCCTTGACACTAAGCTAGAGATGGAGAACCAAGCATGGGCATAGCCAGAATTTTTGTTAGGGAGGGCAGGCTTTTGTTAAGGGGAGCAAAACCATAGATTTGTATTGATCAGGGGGGAGCTGACCCCCTGCCCCCCTTGGCTACACCCACAGAACCAAGATGGATCCTTCAGATGCTATTGGACTCTGACTCATGAGAGTCCAGGCAGCATAGTTCAATGTCAGGGTATTGGGGGTTGGAGTCCAATAACATATAGAGGGCTCTGCACTACGTCATTCAAAAAACAAACAACGACAATGAAAATGTTAATGTTGTGGATAGTTGACTGAGGGTATCAAACATACGTAGGTTGATTTCCTCTGCTATTCTCAATAACCCAGAAAGGATGGATATACAAAATCCTTTTGTAGCTTCATTTGCAAGTTACAAAAGCAGGAGTAGTGCTACTTCAGTTATTTTGGGGTGGGGGGAGCGAAGACACCATTTTTCAGATAAAATGTTCAGGTCTATGCCAGCAGCCAGCATCTTCTCCCTCAACAAATGTCCTGTTCTGAGGGATGCTTTGGGAAGAGGGGAGATGGTGACTATCAACCCAAGGGAGCTGCCAGGGACCTTTAGTCATTTTCAACCCACTCCAACATGCAAAAAGAAAGGAGGTTCACCTCCACTTTGGTTCCTCCAAAACTTGGAGGATCCCTTTCATCTGCATTTCCTACTGAGGCCCAGTAAGGTAAACATCAACTCCCTCCTGAAAGCATCACAGCAAATTCTCCTGCAACAGAACCTAACCTAGTGGTAAGCATCATTACACAACAGATGAAACATGTATGAATGGTTTTTCAAAATATTATTCACATCTTTCTTTATGCTTCCACCCCCTAACTTTTATTCAATGCCCCCCAATTGCATGCAATGCTACTACTGCCCCCCTGGATTGTTCCAGTGCCCCCCAGGGACAGTATTGCCCACTCTGGGAAACACTGATCCAGCAGTTCAACATTCCTGCTATTAGACAGAAGTTTCAAAAATGGTTAGTGATGGCTGCATCTCTACATTTGATTGACCCACTGAACAAACAACACTTTTAGGACTCCTTGCTGAAAAAGGATTTTCAAATGTTTCAGAATATATAGAAAAAACTTCAGACATTTGTTCCCAGAGTTCAACTGTGCACCTGCCAGGCATATTGCTTTTGCAATACAGTTTTTTCTCCATTTAACCCAGATCTCTATATCATCTGCAGCAAATGAAACAAGCTAATTGGTGCTTGGGAAAAAACAGATTTACTATCAAGGATCAGAACAGCATGTGAAATTCTTAAGAAGTTGCTTTCAGCTCAAACAAAACTTCCATTTTTATTTTTTTTATTTAAGTGAAAGTTCAGAATCAGAAGCTATGGATCTTTCAGACCCCAATTCAGCTTAGACAAATTATTGAGTTACAGTAGTATTTCAAGCATATGTTGTTTACTGGGTTGGAAATATATTTAATAATATTTCGAGCATATGTTAATTACAGGGTTTGCAAGGTTATTTATTGAGTTGGGGTATACAGAAAATGAATGAGTTTGTGGTAGCTAATTTTGTCTTCAGTTGCTATGACACTGCTACTTGCAACATTGGTTATACTATTGAAGAGTTCAGTACCATTGTAAAATTTAACAAAATATCCAAATTTATTCCTATGCTATCCTTATACCATAGGGAAGTTTATTTTTTAGCTTTGTTTCTAAAATGTGAGTTAATCTTTTTCTTTTTGCCAATGCTAAAAGCTATATACTCTTGATCTGCATATTACAGAATCTTGTAGCTCTAATATTATTACAATATTATTTGTAAAAATTGTAATAAAAATAAAGCAATTATTAATAATAATTTCTGGTGTTTATATATTGTTTAATATTCAAATTTCTAAGTGGTGTAGTAAAATCTTTTTACTAAACAAAACAAAAACCATATGAGGAATAAGAACAATTAAAATCCATCCTAAAATTGAAGGCTACTTTAAAATGTTTGCTGAAATAGGAAAGCCTTTGTCAAGTGCCTGAGTTGCAGCAGATAAAGGGCACGTCCAATTTCAGTCATAAGGGAATTTCGCAGAAATGGCCCTACAATATTGAATCCATGGCTTCTGGTAGTCGCAAGCTGTGCTTCTGAACTATAGGGGACCACTAACACATTCCCCCAAATATCTCAGTGATAAGAGATCAGTCAGTCTTTCAGGGATCCTGTACCCAGATCTGCCTGCCCATGAGGTGGGCTGAGGTGTCCACTTCAGGTAGCACCCCCCCAAAGGGTGGCATGTCTGTTGGGCTACCCAGTTTCACCACTGGTCTCCCTGGTCTCAAGGGGTAGAGAGGGACCAGCAGCAAAGCTCTGCGGAACACCTCCCCTCCTACTGAGTCAAATAGGAAGGAGGCATTCTGAAACCCAGCTTTGCCATGGGGGGGGGGTGCAGGGAGGAGATCTTCCCATCCCGCAAGGGAGTGCAGCAGGCCTTTGTGCTGGCTTTTCCTGAAGGGACGAGTCAATGCAAAGCCCTGCTCCTAGGTGGGAGGGGAGAACCAGAAAGAGATCCCCACTCCACTAGGGATTCAAAAGAGAAGTCCTTGATTTCCCCGCTCTTCGCAGGGGTAGAAGTGGGCCATTTTGCCTCAGACCACCCTTGCGTGTTCCTAAGTTGTTAAAGGCTTTGTAAATTAATGCATGATACTTGAACCTGGCCCATTAACATAACCAGTGCAAACTTTTAAGCCAGGGGTCAGCAAACTTTTTTTGCAGGGGGCCGTTCTCCACTGTCCCTCAGACCTTGTGGAGGGCCGGACTATATTTTGAAGGGGGGGAAAGCCCGCCCACTAACTCTCCCCTTCCTTCTCCACAGCACAGGACAAGCCCCAGTGGCTGCTTACCTGTGCCTTGCAAGTGGCAGGGGCTGGTGGCAGTGGCGGAGGGAAGATGAGTGGCACGAAAGGGCTGGCTCTGGAGAGGGGCTGCTTAAAATGGCGCTCAGCCAACCACGCTCAACAAAGCCCAGCCCCCTTCCTCCTCTAGGCAGGGCAGGGAGAAGCCAGGAGGGAGGGAGGAGGCACTGCCATGGTGTGTATGAGGGAGAGGGGAGGAATGGCGCAGTCCAAACGATCAGAATCCCCACGCTGATCCACATGGCAATTCCCGGACCGTCTGCAGGCCGGATCAAGAAGGCAATTGGGCCAGATCCGGCCCCCGGGCCTTAGTTTGCCGACCCATGTTTTAAGCACTGGGTAGTCTGTCCCCATCAACACACCAGCTGCAGCATCTTGCACCAGTTGCAGCTTCCAGAGCAGGCCCAAGTGTAGCCTCTCAGAATGGTGCACACAATTATACAGAGAAACAGAAACAGGAGAGCAAGGACAGTGAGGGTTTGAAAAAGGAGGAAAATGGCATGAAGCAGCAGCTGGTCCCACAAAGCAGGAAGATGCCAATCGGCAATGAAAAACCAAAATATTTTCCCCAAAACAGTACGCTTAGCTGTGTCTGATATGCTACTTTTAAAGTAAATGTGGAAATTATATAATATTTATTGCAGCACTTTCTAATCATTCTCAAATGTATATACCTATATATCTCCCAGTGTTCCTTTCCCCTTCACTCAGAGAATAAACTGCGTGATTCAAGGATGAGACACCGCCCTGAGCCAAATGTTCATCTGGTCAGCTTTGCTCATCCTTGACAAATAACCACCAATAGTGGGTTGTGCATTGCTGCTGGGAGATTTATTCTGTTCACTTTGGAAATATCGGTGGAGCATTTAATTACAAGACAGTTGCCATATGTTACCAGGTAATTCCAACATAAGCATCATTTCCATAGACAGCAAACAGAGCACATGCTTCCCTCTGCCCTCTGGACCACATTGAGAGTTCCATGGCATTTACTCTGGGATTTACAGAGACTATTTACCAAGTATAAAAAACCCTTGCAGTTCAAGGGGGGTGGTCATGCTTAACGAAGCACTGCCAAGCTGAGACTCTGGCACCCAAATACTCCACTAGGGTAACCCCTGATTCTATAGAACTAGGGATAGAGGGAACAAACTTTTCTAGTTCATGTCAGTTCCACATGTGCTCATTCATAAGCCTGTTCCTTCCCATCTCTGCATCAATGTACAAATTCTTTATTTCTCGACCAAAGTACAAAAAAATTGTATGATTTTCTAACCTTCCCTCCTCACACAAAAAATATGCATGTTACTCAGAAACAGCAATCTTCTATATGCATTTTTAACTGAAAACATACATTTTTGTATGTATTTTAACCCTTTAAAAGCATTAAACTTTTGAGTGGCTTTTGATACCATGACATCTTTATGGTGGGTTCAGAGATGGAGGCACCATGCTATTATGGCTCTGCTCCTATCACTGGGATTGCTACCACAAAGTTGCATTGGGGAGCTTCTGCTTGGCCCCATGTCATTTATGCTGTGGGATCCTGCAAAGTTCTATCTTGGCCCCCATGATTGGTAACCTGCAGGCTGGAGGTGGGCAAATGTTGTGCCCATCTTCGAAAGGGGGAAAAAGAAGACCCAGTTAACTTGCAACCAATGCCTGCCTAGTCAGGAGAAATGTGCTTGCCAATCCACACCGTGATCAACTCCTGCCCAGAAACCAATGTCTCCACTGTGGAAAGACGTGTGGATCCAGAATTGGCCTCCACAGTCACTTACGGAATCATTGTTAAAACCGTGTTTATGGAAGACAATCATACTCGGCTACGAGTGATCGCCAAAGAAGAAGAGTCATGCCTTAAGTTCTATGTGGGAGACCTACATCATGGCCCCTCCAATGGGCACAATCCATTTGGTCTGATGCAGGATAGGGCCTTCTCTGTGGCGGCACCTGACTCTGCAATCCTGTCCTCATACATCTGCATTTATTCCCTACATTTTCATCATTCTGATGTCAATTGAAGATGGACTTGTTTGGTAAGAATGGGGTTTGATAGCCCAGTATTTCTTGTCTCCTACAATATGCAAATTGATTCCAGCTGATATTGTCTTGTATGGTTGTATCACAGCAGTCCCTGTGATGGTGGTTTGTTCAAGTGACCATAATGTTTAAGCACATCTTACCCATGTGCTTCAAATGAGT
This sequence comes from Podarcis cretensis, assembly GCF_951804945.1. Lineage (NCBI taxonomy): Eukaryota > Metazoa > Chordata > Lepidosauria > Squamata > Lacertidae > Podarcis > Podarcis cretensis. The sequence continues at coordinate 31,193,024 of NC_137185.1, read as the reverse complement.
GGAGCATCTCCACATTCACACTGCACATTCTGTGGCACTGGCACAGAGCCATAGCCTGGATTTGGACTGAGCTATCAGTATAGAGGTTTTTCAACATTATGACTGCAAACTGAAGTACTAGCATTTGGGAAATGTTCTAAGTGGGCCACGATATGCAGGCTGTAATAATTAGTTAGCCCTGTGTCAGTAAGAATAGAGTTCAGGTCAGCTTCATGCCATTGCTCTTTCTTGCAGGGTTCCCAGAGGAATCTGACATGACATTACAGTACTAGAACAAGATGCTGGATGATAGTAGTAATAATAATAATAATAATAATTTATTTATACCCTGCCCATCTGGCTGTGTTAAATATTTAAAAACTTCCCTAAACAGGCCTGCCTTCAGATGTCTTTTAAAAATAGGATAGCTGCTTATTTCCTTGACATCTGATGGGAGGGCATTCCACAGGGTGGGCACCACTACCAAGAAGGCCCTCTGCCTGGTTCCCTGTAACCTCACTTCTCACAATGAGGGAACCACCAGAAGGCCCTTGACACTGGATCTCAGTGTCCGGGCTGAACGATGGGGGTGGAGACGCTCCTTCAGGTATACAGGACTGAGGCCATTTAGGGCTTTAAACATCAGCACCAACACTTTGAATTGTGCTTGGAAACATACTGGGAGCCAATGCAGATCTCTCTGGACCAATGTTATATGGTCCCGGCGGCCACTCCTAGTCACCAGCCTAGCTGCTGCATTCTGGATTAATTGCAGTTTCCAAGTCACCTTCAAAGGTAGCCCCATGTAGAGCGCATTGCAGTAGTCCAAGCGGGAGATAACTAAAACATGCACCACTCTGAGTTAGATGGGCCTTCGACCTGATCCAGCAAGGCCCTTCTTATGCAGCCATCAGGAACCATGATTTTGCCTTTCTCCAATCAAAAAGTGCTTGAGTGCTGGCCTACAACACAGCCAGATTTTGAGAGCAGAAGTCTTTGGCTGATGTCTGAGGCTGGCAGAGGGGTCCACTGTGGAGGTCTTTGGAAACCAAACACCATGTAGTTTTCTTTCCCCCTTAGTCCAGAGATGGGGAACCTGTGACTCCAACTCCCACCTTCCCTGATTATTGATCATGCACCCTGAGCTGATGGGAATTGGAGTCCAACAGCACCTACAGGGCCATAGGTTTGCCACCCCAGATTTAGCATGTTGTTTGGCTTACTTGCACAAGTCATTGGACAGAGGGCTTCTGAGTATACTGTCATTGAAGTTGGTATGCCCACTGCTGATTAAGCAGGACTGGGGGAGAGGAATTCCCCCAAATCCTGTTTAAGCACAACTAGGAAATACAGAACAAAGGTATTCCTTTTGAAGGCAGCAATTTTTACCTGGGGAAGAAAACCTATGGCAGAGCACTGATAAATGCCACATAAATTATACTTTAAAATTTACAGTAATTCACAAGGACTTGTTTCATTGATTACATCTAAAAATGCCCTTTAGCCTTAAGAGAATTTCTGGAACTGCTGGAAGTACACAATCAAATCCAAAGCACTGAAGCTTCAAGGTTAAAAATGGCCAGTTTCCTCCCTCATTGCTAGCAGAGCAATGAAGGGAAAATTGCTTGCACAGAGAATGAGAAAAGAGATGCAACTTTCTAGACTGTTGTTATTATTTCAAACTATTTGCCACCTAATACAAAATGTCTGCAGGCACATAATTAACCCCATCAAGTTTCATAACATAATAACACATTTTTAAGCGCAGAAACAGCAATATACATTACAATCATATTCCACTTGGGAGAAGAGGTATGCTTCAAGCTGATGCCAAAAGGATGTTAATGATGGCTGCAGGCAGGCCTCACTGTTGAGAGCCTTCTATAGACAGGAGGCCACAACTGGAAAGGCCATATCCCTTCTTGTCAGCATCATAGAGTCATATATTTGAATCATCATTGAATCCTTCCCACAGCTGTCCCTGTGGGCTCAAACCACCAACCTTTTGAAACAAAATATAAACAATTCCTTGCAGTAGCACCTTAGAGACCAACTAAGTTTGTTATTGGTGTGAGCTTTCGTGTGCATGCACACTTCTTCAGATATACTGAAACAGAAGTCACCACTCAGAAGGGTGGTGGGCATGGGTGATTGGCTGATAGGTGTGGTAAACATGTTGATGACTGTTAATGACTGCAATTGGTCTTACAGGAAAAAGCAAGGGGTGAGATGGCTAAAAATAGCTTTATTGTGTATAATGAGATAAGATCCAATGTCTCTATTCAGACCATGTCTCTCCATGGTTTTAAGTTTGATAATAAGTTGCAATTCAGCAACTTCTCTTTCCAGTCTATTTCTGAAATTCTTTTGTAATATGACAGCTACTTTGAGATCTTGTATAGAATGTCCTGGGAGATTGAAGTGTTCTCCTACTGGTTTCTCCGTCTTGTGAAGCTCCACCACTGGGTACATGAGCTACTCTGTACCCCCTAAAGTAGCCTCCTCCCCCCAGGTATGCTGGAGGGCATTCTCCTGTTGCCAATATTGAAGCAAGACTCAACTAGGGATGGATGAGAGAGAATTTTGATTCAGTTGGCATTTAAAGGTGAACATACTTAGCAGTTCGAAAGCACCTCCGGGTGCAAGTAGATAAATAGGGACCGCTTACTGGTGGGAAGGTAAACGGTGTTTCCGTGTGCGGCTCTGGCTCGCCAGAGCAGCGATGTCACGCTGGCCACGTGACCCGGAAGTGTCTCCGCACAGCGCTGGCCCCTGGCCTCTTAAGTGAGATGGGCGCACAACCCCAGAGTCTGTCAAGACTGGCCCGTACGGGCAGGGGTACCTTTACCTTTACCTTTACTTAACTTCTGCAATACGTGAGGCAAAATTTGCACAGAATTTTGCAAGGCATTTATCCCGTTAAAACGTTATGGCTACAAAAATACATATACTAGAGTAAGATGTGCATGGAAATGCTAAAATATTATTAGAAATGCATTACATATGGGGAAATGGCTTTGCAAAAAAATAAATGTGTATGTTAGGAGAAATTCGCATGAAAACGCTAGTGGATTTTCCTGAGGATATTTTATAAAATCATAAACTGATGCAGAAATGTGGAGAACTGAACTAAAGATTGGAGGGAAAAAAGAGAAAATGAAATTGAGAGATTTACCCATCCCTAGATTCTATTTCCAGTTAACAGCTGCATATGGAACGGGGCATGTAAGCTAGCTTGTCCTTTGCCTAAGTTAGCAAAACATCATAACATATTTTGCTCCAGTCCATTCTTCTGCTGCATTCACTGTGAACTAACTTAACTGTCTGCACTATCTCTTTAAATATTCTTGATCATTCTGCTTCCCTTGGATTAGGCTAAAACCTGCCACATGCCTATGTGAGGAGTCCTGCTAAGGAGCTGTGAAGAACCTATTGAATAAAGCATTTAAATTACCAGCACCTGTGTGGAGCCTGAATAAGCAATCAAGACAACACAGTCCTAAACCAGTAAAACTGTTTATTTTGAGTCTTCCTATCATTTCCTTCATTACACACAATGCACAGGTGATAAAGAAATCACAGGCTCTGGGGTGCATTCAATAATATTTTATTTATTTCTAATTTATAATCAGTCCTTTTCACTGTACACCTATATTCCAAATTAGGCATTGAGCAGTTAGTTACAGGCTTATATGCCTAGAGCCCATTGAAGAAATCCCACCGGTAATTTCATTTTCTTGTCAACTAATTCGCACAGAGGGGAATTTTGTTTTTGCCAAAACCTAATTCAGCTAGTCGTCCATGTGGATTTTTTTGCTCTTCATTTTGTTTTTGTTTTTAGGTTGTTTGCTTTAATTATTGAGTTAATTCTTGGGTGAGTGCTTTGCGTGTGATGGCAAAGAGATAAAGAGTTTCATGCAGTCTTCATTGTGTGCCACTGCACGAGTCCATAAGCCACAGCTGTTCATACACACACTCTATGGTTGATTCAGTAGCAGTTATGATCAGCATTTCATACCACTTGTAAGAGTGCAAGCCACTCATATGATACCGATTGCATTTCTTTCCTCAGCAATACTGATATATTTAACATGTTTGGGTAATGCATACTGGAGCATACATGAACATGTATTACTGTAGCATGCTCTGTGTTGGGCTGCCTTTGAAAAGTGCTCAGAAACTTCAACAGGCTCAAAGAGCTGCAGCCAGATTGTTGACTGGGGTTGGTTATAGGGAGCATTCAACGCCCTTGTTACGACAGTTCCACTGGCTACAGGTCTATTTCAGGGCACAGTTCACAGTGCTGTTTATGATTTAGTTGCAGGCTATTTGGAAGACTGTATTCCCTCATATGTACCTCCCCAGGTTTTGAGATCTTCAGGGAAGACCCTTCTCTCAGTCCTGCAACGCCTCCCATTCACACTTGGTGGGGACGCAGGACAGGGACTTCTTGGTGGCTGCTTCCAGACTTTGGAACTGCCTCCCTAAAGAAGCTAGACTAGTTCCCTCCTTGCTGTCCTTCCACCAGCAAGTGAAGACTTCATTGTTCCAACGGGCCTTTGGGAACTGACTGCTTTTAATGAAAGAGGTGGTGCTGTGCTGTTATTAGGTTGCATTTGAACAATCCAAGTAAGTAGGGGCAGCACAGCAAATGGGGGGGGGGGGTTGCATTCTTTCCTCCATAAAATGGACTGGACCCAGCCTGTTCCTTAGGGAAGGACCATGGCTGAGCATCTGCCTTGCACGCAGATGGTCCCAAATCCAATCCCCAGTATTTCAAGGTAGGGATGGGAATTCCCCCTGTCTGAAACCCTGGAGAGCTTCTGCCAGTCAGAGTAGATAATACTGAGATGGATGGACCAAAGGCTGCAGCCTCATATCTTCTCACGTGCACATAGGGATAGCTTAAGACAATACAGTTTTGGGCGCTGCAATGGGAAAAAGATTAGAAGTAGTTGCTATACAAATAAACCCAACTACAGTATTAATAGTCGGCAGTGCTTTGAAGCCGGTTATCAGAACCCACCCAGGCTGTTTATTGTCTTCTTCATCTTTTATTCCTTAGTGGAATCTAAACCCCCTTTGTATGATATTTATATTTCCCTCGTCTACTGCCTATGATGAATGAGGCAGAGAATTCATCTTACAAAGCCCTTTACAATGAAAAAGAAAACACAAGTAAAATATCAAACACTATTTTCCTGGTTTATACAAATAAACACTGCAGCCCTCTTTTAAAAAAAATACAAAAAAACAGCTAAAGCTCATGTAGAGGAAATATTGGATCATGGCTGCCTGGAAAAATGAGACTAGTTTTATGTACTCTTCCCAAACCACTTGTGATATTGCTAATATTTCAGCCCCGCTACCAAGAGTAATGTGTTTTCTACAAACCTGCGGATAGGAAAGTGTGAATGTTCAAAGTCTCCTTTGAATAATGCTACCTTAATCAGTAGTGGGTTTGGTACAAGTTATTTTATAACTCTGGTGAGGGGGGAGAGAGTGGGGAGGCTGCCAAAATTGCATCATGTTAAATAAAGCACTCTTTTTGAACACACATAATATGAAATTTAGGGTAGGTGGCTAGAATGAACAAAGAGCTTGACATAGGCAAAGGCTGAGACCACAAAGCAACCATATCTGGATCTCTGTACCTGGGAATCTTCCTCCTACACCATGGATAGGAAAAATGAATGCTCCCAGCTCCCATAATCCCTGACCACTGGCCATGAAGGCACTGGCTGATGGAACTTGAAGTCCAGTAGTACAGTATCTAACACTGGTGCGGGAAACCTTTGGCCCTCTAGAAGTTGCTGAACTACAACTCCCATCATCCCTGGCCATTGCACATGATTGCTGGGGCGGATGGGAGCAACATCTGGAGGGGAGTTTCCACAGGATCTGAACTGAGATTGGCATTCAGTTATATATTTGAACCTCCTATTAGTGTCATACACTCCTTTGAGAAGAGCTTCAAGGGCACAAACACAGTCAAACACATACCCCACACAAAAAATGTGGTTACTTTGTTTAAAATGTGTGTCGAAGTGCAATAACCAAATTGGCTTTTTACCTATTTTAACTGGCACACAGGGAACAGAAACCATTCAAGTTGAAAAGCACATTAGTTTCAAAAAGTTCAATGCAAAAATAATTTGTAGCCTAGAGAATAAGAAATCATATTGATCGAGGGCCTAGACAACCTATAGATGAGATTTTAAAACAATGAAATATAGTGCAGCCTATTAATACAGTGCACCAACATTACAAGTCTATTTAGAATATTCAAAAAAAGAATTGAGCCCACTCTCCTCTAAAATATTCATAATTCATCACTTATTTCTGAACTGAACAGAGGAGCTTAGGTAAAGGTAAAGGTACCCCTGACATTTAAGTCCAGTCGCAAAGAACTCTGGGGTTCCGGCACTCATCTCGCTTTACAGGCCGAGGGAGCTGGCGTTTGTCCACTTCCACAGACAGTTTTTCCAGGTCATGTGGCCAGCATGACTAAGCCGCTTCTGGCGAAGCCAGAGCAGCACACGGAAACGCCGTTTACCTTCCCACCAGAGCGGTCCCTATTTATCTACTTGCACTACGTGCTTTCGAAGAGCTAGGTTGGCAGGAGCTGGAACCGAATAGTGGGAGCTCACCCCGTCATGGGGCCTTGAACTGCCAACCTTCTGATCGGCAAGCCCAAGTGGCACAGTGGTTTAAACCACAGCGCCACCTGCGTCCCTTTGAGAGGAGCTTAGCCATCACTATTTCCAAATGGTGGAACACAAATGCTTTGGACAGGTAAATCTTCACCTAGTAATTAGTGCATCTACCTCTGCATCACATGATAATTGCATCATTTTCTAATACTGAAAGGGTTCTTCTTATAGATGGGGGTGACCAGCAACATCGGGAGCCACGGTTAGTAGCCAATGATAACCCTTATCATTCAAGAATTTGTATAATTCTCTTTTGAAACTATCCAAGTTCGTTGGGCATGTAGGGCCAGCTTAAGAAAACCTTCCACCCCATGAGGTTGTGGAGCCAGTATCCTTCTGGCCTAAGGATGTAGCAATACCATCATCAGCTTTGGCGTGTTCCACCACGGAGGCACCAAAGAGATTAGAGTCTCTCCTGCTGTGTTGGAGCAGGGACTGATAGAGCAGGCGGAAAAGACACCTTGTGAGGGTGTGGCTAGCAATGGAGATGCTGCAACTACTATATACGTAGTTTGATGGTTTCTGAAGCAGTGTCAGAGCTCTGCACTACATCCAGTCATGCATGGCAACAGGCCTGCAACAGTGCCCAATCATGCCACTTGCCTCACAACAATGCCGACCTCTGATACCAGTTTTATTTCTATGACACGCAGATGATCAACAAGTGAATTCTTCCCACCACCGACGGAGAATCTGTGATGGTGAGAAGCTGGGCCTGATGCATTTCTGTCTGTCGCACACAGCTATTCAATCAAGACCCAGCTGCTAAAAGAAAAAGCAGCAACCTTATTTATATATGTTGAAGCAGAGCTTCCTCTGTGCCCCACCCGGGTCCAGCAGCAATCCTTTTTCTTTGAAACTGGAAGAACTGCCTCTCTCTTCATACAGGATTGCTTCGATTGACAGTCTTGTAATAAAACACTGAGGAAAGGGCGCCTCTGTAAAACTCAGAATGCTTAACATTCACAGCAGACTTTAGCCAAGCCTCACACCATTTCACACATAGTCATTAAGCTCCGACACTTTCTCTGTGCATCATCACACTTATTTTGCAGAGCTGCTGAAGGCCACACTTCCAGTCAATGGTAAAACTCTCTGACAGAGCTTGGTTCTAACTGTTGAGGCTGTTGCTCTCCTCTACACATTAAAGCGGGAGGGTGGGCAGACCCAAAAAAGTGAGATAACGTAAACTAAAAATAATGGAAAGCTGGCTCAAACAACCTCTGTCTTCCTGGGTGTCACACACTACCTGCTGGACAAGAAACCTGAACTCCCAGCTCAGTTTCTGCCCAAGGATTTAATGTGTAAATCAAATTGGTACATAGGCAAGGCACTGGTTACATGGTGCAAGAGATATGTAAGAGGTATAGATACATGGCCAACCACATGCTAATAGCAACATGCCTCTTGCACCTTCCTTTCGAAGAGTGGCGTGGGCACAGCACTTCGTATGGCAGGAAGCTGGAGTCCAGGGACTGGTCAAGCAAGTGGGAACTCCTTTGAGTGGGTTGTGTCAGTGAGGTTTTGTTCATGGCAATGCTGGCATCTCCATGTCACTGGAAACAGTGTTTGCACCAGCTCAGCGTCTGATTTACTCTCATTTGCCTCCCCTGAAGAAGGAGGCTCCTCACTGACAGGAGAAGGTGCCAATGAGTGGCTCCACAGCAGTAGGTATCTGATTAGGGGTGTTCAGTGATCCAGGGGCAGAACATTCCTCTTCCAACTGACTTGGTCCCTCCCCTGGATCCAGCTCTTTGTTCCCTAGGGCAGGGGTCTCCTCTCCAGGCTCAGGCACTTTGTGAGGTCCTGATCTCACCTCTCACATCCTGATAGGACCTCCCCAGGGTTGTGCAACTTCAACTCTCTGAGCCACTCTCACTTCTCCTCAGTATCTGACCCCACCTCTTAGATACCTCCACAAGGCTCATGACAACTTGCAGGAAAGCAACCACACAAGCACAGCCTACATTCAAGAACATTTGCTAGATTGTATTATTATCTCACTTGTTTCATATAACTGAGCTATAGAGATGAGTTGAGTTGTTTGATATATCCAATTGTTCCTGTGTCCTTGTGACTTGGGAGGAGATTCCAGCCTTTACAATTGATAGTCTCCTCTTTAGGTCAGAGAGTTCCCAGCCCAAGGACTTTTCCGGGGGGCGGGGGGGGGGGGTGTTGAGCTGCTGTACTTCAGTGTTGGCATTAGACTGAGAGGATGTTTTAGTTTCGATTTCCCCAGCCTGATGTGAAACTCTGCCGGTGATCAGCTCCCTCATTATTTTATCTCTAAAGACCTTTATTGGATGAAGGGACTGGATCTAGCACGGGAAGTCTTTCATTTGTATAAATCTGGACGGGGGGACTGGGTTGCTAAAAGTCATAAATAAACGTTTAGTGTTTCTAAAGCTGGGCAGAAAGTAGAATTTTTCAAGATCTACTTTTCTGTAATGGCAGTTGAGGCGCTGGGATAAGGAACATGATGATTGTGTGGAGATTAGTGCACATTATGTGGTTGTGTCAAGCCCAAACTGGCCATTTCCAATCTCTGTGCCATTTCCAGCCTGGTGTAATTATCTGACTGCCCCATCTTTAACTCCAGTTATTGCAGCAGGACTGAGGGTGTGACAGTGGGCCCCACTGTAAAGCCCCACTGGGCTGGGGGTGGGGGCACCTAGGATTGTTCCCTAAAGCCAGTAGTTTCTGCATATCTTCGCACCTTCAGTGTCCATGGTTAAGTTTATCTTAGGTGGTGCCAGTTGAAGTGGACAGTATTGGGACAGATGCCACAATGGTCTTATTCATTAAAGGCAACCACATATATGTCCAAGAATAGAAGAATTCTGGTGCAAGAATCAATGGAATCTTCACTACAGCCCTGATAAAGGGCAGGAACTATGGAACAATGGAGGGTGGGAAGAAGCCTCTCTCTCCTGTCACTATTTATCACTCCTGGTTAACAATAGAAGATATATGATAGGAGCAACACAATTTGGTGGCAGAACATCATAAATGAAGTCTGTTTTCCCTGGAAACTGCATAACCATTTGAATTAATTTAATTTGATATTTCAAATTAAATTAAACTGTAGCATAATCCCCAAGGGAAAGCATATTTCATTTGCAGTGTCTTCTGATGGAGTGTGCTCTGCCAAAAGTTTTTTGCTATGCATCTGGCTGCAAATCTAAATTTATTGCATTAGCTCTGGGAAGACTTTTTAATAGAAAGTGAGATTAAAAGGGAGGAAGAGAGATTCAAGTTGTGCGTAAGGCAATGAGAGAAAGAAGTAGCAGTGTGAAATGTAGCTGACTGTGTCAACAATAGGGGATGACTCTGATTAAATGTGCAGCAAAGAGATGGAACATTAGTTTGGATGTGCTTGTATGAGCAGTGTGAACGCACATGCAACAGGGGCAAGGGCAGGATGGGTGGGGGAGGGTGACTTCTTTTAGAGCACTGATTACCTTCCAAATCCCATCAGGCTACTAGAGAGGAAGAGAAGAGAAGCAAGGCTGCCATCAGCTGGTTCAATCAGGCTCCTCCCTCTATCAGTGGCTACCTTGCAGTAGCCACTCCACCAAGCTACAGCAGAGAACGAGAAGGGAAGCAGGACCACTCCACTGGCTCTCTTAAGAAACCAGCAACATTTGGCACCTTGTCTCCTTGAACTCCCTTCCATTCTAGCTGGTTGTTATAAGAACTAATGCCTGGACTTGCTTTCATCCTCACCCTCCTCAATTCCTTTTGCGCCATGTCCTTTAGATTGTAAACCTCTGGGAAGAGGTGGTTTTAGGGTAGCACGACTGGTGCGGCCCCATTGGGTACTTTGCTGCAGGGGGTGCCACAACAATGCTTTAGAATGGAACGCAAGAAGTGTGTGGGGGGGATGCCAGTTTTTTGCATCGCACAGGGCACCACTGAAATTTGAGAGCCCAAAGTCTGCTACTGCTCTGTGCAAGGGATGTCTTACTGATTTCTCTAAATGCCTCCAGTAGCCTTCTTTGACTGGGTAAAAATACTTCAGTTGTACATAAAAATGTTCATGAAATTAAATTCTGTTAAAGTAGTTGATCAATACTCCAAACAATTTAGTTGATGCTAAGTGCTAAAGTATGCATTGGGGCCACCTTTTCCCAACATACCTTTGGATAAGTACACTGCCACATAATCCCACAGCTTCCTTGTTTCTCCAGGGTCCCGCCAAGGGAGATTTATGAGGGTACGTTGAGTTACAGTAAAGACCATGGCAGCTAACCCATGGCCCTCCAGATGTTGTTGGACACCAGCTCCCATCACACCTGGCCAATGTGGTCAATGATCAAGGATGATAGAAGTTGTAGTCCCAAAATATGTGGAGGGCCACAGGTTAGCCACCCCTAGCATAGACCCGCATTGAGCCATTCTAGAGACTGGTTTGACACAAACATAACTTTTGGAAGTAGCCAAGTATGTGTCCAGTGGCTGCAAAATTTCAGACCATGAAAGAAGATACATGAAACTAGGTCCTTGGGTGCAGCTGGAGGCAGTAAGGTTTGGGTAGATGAGCTGTCATCTTCTTATTACTAATAGACTCCCATAATAATCACTCAAATAAGTGCATGCCTGTGCAGCATTTGAAGTTGGAATATAGTTCAACAGGTTGGGGAAAGTGGGAGGTGGCAACCCCATCCATTTTCAAAATAAAAGGTCAAATACAAAAAGCAGCACTTACAAAATGAAGGGTATTGCTTTTCACGGCAAGAAATTGAAGAAAATTACAGTTAGCAGTGGTCTATAGGTTGAAGCAGTGGGAATAATCTATTTCTCCCCTCTCCCTCTCTGTCTATGAGCAAATATACAGAAGCAGCTATTGGTATTGGAGGAGGATTTTCTCTAAAACAAGTAATCTTATCTCTTTAAGAAAACAGTTCTTGTAGTGAACAAAGGCCAGATGATTCCCCAATTCATAAAAAAGGAAAGGGGGCGGGGGAGAGATCTCCAAGAGGCCCTAAGGTAAGCAGCATGTTAATCAAATCAAAAGCATTAGGACTTCAATCTCTGGCACTTTAGTACCCTTCCTGGTTTGTTTTAAATCTTGATTGGAAGAGTTATCCTGACAATAAAATTAGTCGTAAGTCAATAAAACTCTAGCTCAGAGATAGAGCCTCAAGTGACTGGCAAGAGAATTCATTTGATCATGCACACAAAAACGCACTTGCGGTGATGAACTGACTTGGCTGGGCAAAGTTCATTATGATTTTAACCATGAAACCATGAAGAGCAGGTAATCATATTTAAAGAGATAAGAAACACAACCAGCAAAGGGCCTTGCCTTTGTCAGAGAAATTTCTCATTTACAACAGTCACGGGTGGAAAATCAATAACTCCACTTTGCCATGCAAAAGGAGTCTTCAGCTTGATGAAGCTTTTTTTTTTGGTCCCTCTTTTCATTAATCTGAACACATACATACACCCCAGGATTTGCATGCTGGCAGCGTCCTAGGCTTCTCTTCTCTCTGGCCTGATGCACAATACCTCAAGATTTTCTTCAGGAATAGCTTCGTCCTATCTATCTATCCTTGTCAGAGTAAATCTCTCTCTGAATTTCAAATAAATGATCCTCATGCCGCATTTCAAATTCTCTCTTGTACACACACAAACATAACCACATATACAGGTGCGCGCACACACTCACTATTGGGTATATCTCACCATGGAATCCCCAGTGGGAGTTCATCTTCACCATGGGAGAGGGGAAACTTGCTGATTAAATGTGTCTGGTGAAGGAAGCAACTGATAATTCTCATATGTCTTAGGGCGGATCAGAAAGGGGTCATGATGATTCTTTCACAAACTTCTGTTCATTCATACTCCTTATGGACTCAGTGGCTGGTTCAGAGATAATGGGAAAACATGGTTTTATGCTGCATGAATAAGCCCACATGAGTTTTGTTTACCCCCCCCTTCCATTCAGCTCCCCTTCCATAGCCTTGAATTAAACAAATGCATTTGCTTCTGATTTTAAACAAGCTATTGTCCCCTGTAGTATACAATCTTGGAAAGCTGGGGTGTTTAGAAACTCTAGTTAGTAATATCCAACCAGGATCAAACTATGGTTTCAGATCCTGGTTTGTTCTGGCTAATTGGTTTAAATAAACCACCATTACCCATGTTTAGATGCCAAGGGGACCTGTGTCTTCTTCCCAGGAAAGAGGATGAGAAGAGGAAGCACTAAGTCTGAACTGAGCCAATGTGTCTGAATTCAGTAAATTGTGCTGTGGCCAAGGAAGTACAGCATGAGTTCTGGGGAAGTTCTGTTGCATATGAACATAGTGCTCACCCTCATTCATTCCAATGGGCTCTTGTCTGGCCTAGGGCATTCCAAGATGACTCATATCATGAGTCAGCTGACATATGTTAAATATATAGCAGACTTAAAACCATGTTTTGCCAAGAGTTTCAACATTCCTTATATGGGGTTTCCTCACATCTCAAGTAAACAGACATACACTGGATTGCAATATTTATATGCCAAGTCACAGTTGTTGCTTCAATTAGGCAACAGTGCCAAATTTCACACACATGCACTCACTCCCCACCCCCCATCATAGTTGTATCCCATACCTGCTTTATGGAGCTCAGGGTAACTTTATCTTCACAACAACTTCATGAGAATGTGCAAGTGTCAAGTGTTGTATCTGATCTGGGATTCAAACCCATGCCTCCTCTGGTCTACGTCCATAACTCTATCCCCTATGCTGCATTCATTTCTCAAAGGTGGCTCTTCAGAATGGCCTTGTGAGGTGCCATTCCATGACACCAGCTCATTATAAGGCACTTTGAAAACACATTTGATCAAATTCAGATTTGGCACTAGGGGGGTTGAATGCTGGCTGCTGCACACTGTTCCTCTCTAGTAGAAATATTATTCAATATTTCACTCTGATGCAACAGATCTCAAAGGGTAGCCAGCAGGACAAAGTTGAATCCAGGCCTCCAGCCCAGAAGAAAAGCATGCACAGCACAGCTGGCAAACTTATTTGCCCAGCTGACCTTTCCATAAATGGAAAGATGAATTGAACAAGTTCAGGAGCCGGCCTAGAAATGAACAAGAGAATCCGAAAAAACAGGCAAGCTTCAGCAGCCCTGGATTTAGACTCTTTTTGGATGCTCAGTTGCAAATATCTGCCAAGATGCGGGGTGCCATCTCCTAACTACTTTGGCTGCAAACCTCATATTCATTTCTTCATATGCCATGTTACACACATCATCTCTGAGTCTTTCAGAGCCCTCCGCATTTCAGAGGCACCAGCAATCAAGCAGAAACTTCTGGGGCAAGCTGTGAAATCTCTGAAATGAAAATCAATTCCATCTCCATTTCACAGAGACTAATGTGGCATTTACAACATAAACAATCATTTCTGTTGGGCAAGAAAATTAAAAGCCACACTACATAAAAAGGAACAATGTTTAAACTTCTGGTGGAAATGAGGGCTCGCATTGGAAATGATTATAGAGGGAATAAGATGTGTTTGGGGGAGGGAAGCTAGCAGATCAAAGAGATGTTCATAACACAAAGCTTGCAGTTGCAACTACGTCTGCATTGGCATAGCTCATGCAATGGCTTCTATGAAGGCAAAAATAGTTCATTAGATGTGCCATGCAGTTATATCCAGATTTCAGCTAATGGATATCTCTTATTCACCATTGCCTTTAAATAAGTTGTTGCACTGGCAAGGCACGGACCACCTGGGCACTTAGATCACCCTTAAATTTACTTGCCCAAAGGCAGGGATGGCAGCTTAGAATCAAAGAATTGTAGAAGAAGAAGACTTTGGATTTGATATCCCGCTTTATCACTACCCTAAGGAGTCTCAAAGCGGCTAACAAACTCATTTCCCTTCCTCCCCCACAACAAACACACTGTGAGGTGAGTGGGGCTAAGAGACTTCAAAGAAGTATGACTAGTCCAAGGTCATCCAGCAGCTGCATGTGGAGGAGTGGAGACGCGAACCCAGTTCACCAGATTACAAGACTACCACTCTTAACCACTACACCACACTGGCTCTCTGTAGAGCTGGGAGGTACCCCTAATGGTCACATAGTCCAGCCACATGCAATGCAATAATCTTTTGTGCAATGTGGGGCTCAAACTGACAACCCTGAGATTAAGAGTCTTATGTTCTACCAACTGAGCTAAGCCCTCCAGTGCTGCTGGTCTACAACTCCCATTGTTCCTGACAATTGGCCATACTGTCTGGAGCTGATGGGAGTTGAAATCTAGCAACAGCACCTGGAGATTCACCAGGTTCCCCATTCCTTGCCCAAAGCACATAGCCCAAGTTCATTTTTTTTTAATTGATTTGTTAAGAAAACTGTATGAAAGCTATTGCCAATAAAAGTTGCAGTCTGTTTTAATTCAGTCGCTGGCCAGGGTTCTACATAACACTAAGTTAAGGTTTAGTGTGAAAGTGCTGGGTCCTAGGAAGGAGATTGCAGCTGTCTTGCTCTGCATATTTTTAGCTCAGCACAACATGACAGCTAAATATAATAAATCTTGGATGCTGATGGTGGTTTAAGTAGGGAAGAGCTGAACCACAATTCCAGGTTAAGTCAAACCTTGGTTCAGCTGTCATGCTATACTAGGCGAAAAGGATAAGCGAAGAGCAAAGCAGGCGTGAGCTCCTCTCCAGGAGTAAGTGTGTTCACGCAGTACCAATAAGAAACAGTTCGGCTTACTGTGATGTGCAAACCAGGTGATTGCAATGTTCCTGTTCAGTCTCACTCCCATGCCACTTCGC
Organism: Podarcis cretensis; assembly: GCF_951804945.1. Lineage (NCBI taxonomy): Eukaryota > Metazoa > Chordata > Lepidosauria > Squamata > Lacertidae > Podarcis > Podarcis cretensis. The sequence continues at coordinate 31,177,555 of NC_137185.1, read as the reverse complement.
TCTCTGCTGTGGGCACAAGCATGTTTCAGGGGAGGGGGAGCTCACCCTCCACAAAAAAAGATAAAAACTGGAAATATTTGCCACATTTTTAGTTAGGCCAGTACACAGTGTAAAGGGACGCTCTTGTCAATGGAGTAGAAAAAAAAGGGGGAATAGTTAATTTTCATATTAGTGTGAAACAAGAGCTATATTGGGGCATTGCTAGTTCATAAATGATATCAAGTCATTATGCAAATTGCAGATTTACTTTGATCAGAATAACAATTTACAAGAATCCCCCTCCGACCCACATGACGCAAAGCATGCTGATAATTCCCACCCACCAATCACCTTCTGTGCATGCAGAATAAAAGGTAGAAATGAACAACAAATTACTCCAAAATTGCTAATCAGCTGCAAACATCTAAATCATGGTTCAAGGAAAGCTAACATGAGAAGGCAAGCAAACAACATTCACAGATGCAAAACTATTATTTGGTGATGTCAAAAGTAACTATGGCATTTGCATAGGAGCGCCTTCTGGGAAACTGCTTTGACTACAGAAGAGAAAGAAAAAATGTGTTGAGGAGGAGGAATGAAGAATCTGTGACTTGAACTAACAGGGGAGTTTAAATGACACAATATGGACCTTTCAAAGTCTCTGCTCCATTAAATGCATTGGATCGTAGGGCAAAATAAAAGCAAGCTTAAAGAAAATCTCAAAAACAAAACACCAAGTGACCTTCCTATCTGTTCTTCTCACAGCTCTATTATTAGTGCCAATCACTAAAGGGGTGCATTAGATAATTGTCCTGAACTTAACAGCCATGGCTTTTATGATAGACTCAGGACTGCTGGGTATGTATATTATGGAGACCTTAGACATTAATCTTTGACCCTCCTTGTCATTCCTTGCTGCTTAAGCAACATCCTTCTACCCTTTCTTTTGCCACTGGCATTTGGAAGAATGTCACATTGGAGAGGCTGGAGGTCAGTTCTTACCACTCATCCCTGAGTACATTAGGGACAGCTAACAGGTAACCCAGAGGCTAGATACAGTCCCTGGAGTAATCTGGTGTCTCTTCCAAAAATAGTTTACTCTCTGTACAAAGTAAGATTGTGGTATACAACGAAGTGTTGCTCTGACCCACACCAAATAAAATGTGCCCCTCAGAACTAGAGAATTGGATAGCTTTTTTGCAAAAAGCTGTGGTGGCAAACTAGGGACCCAGGAGACAGAGCATGCCTCCTGAGCAACTTTATCCAGCTCCTACTGCATGCTAACCAATATGCCGTAAAGCATAATCTCTCACAAATATGACCCCACCCCTAAAAAAAGTTGTAATATGCAGCTCAATACAAGTTTCTAACGTTACATCTCTCTTTAAATTGTATATTGAATGCCACAATAACCTGTAAGTGTTTGCAGCCAGATTCACACCAAATGTTTAAGCACATTTAATGCACATTAAAATCACATGATGTCCCCCAAAGAATCCTGGGAACTGTAGTTTATCTCTCGCTGAGCTACAATTCCCAGCACCCTTAGCAAACCACTACTCCCAGGATTCTTTTAGATGTTGAATGTGCTTTAAATATATGGTGTGGATCTTCCCCATATATCCCAGCAACTGTGAAATCCTTGTTGCTAAGTGGTGCTGAGCCATGAAATGGTTTGTATAATGGGCAATATATGCTTTTACCAACCCAGGTTACTTTCTGGAGAATCAGCTGGCCCCTGAGAATGTGAAAGTCACCCTTCTCTAGCTTAAAAATCTTGCAAAGGAAAGGAGAATCTCAGAGAATACAGATAATAAGGGCATAATAGGAAAAAGTATGAGCTCTTGCTTTAATGGCAAAACTGGCACATTTCTTAAGTGTACAAGAAAAAGGCAATGGCAAGATTTTTTTTTAAACTAAGTTTGAAACCATTTATTGAATATAGTATTGAAAATTATTACTTTAAAATAAGGGCGCATTTTTCTCTCTCTTCATGTGGGTACGATTTTGAAAGAAAGAAAGAAAGAAAGAAAGAAAGAAAGAAAGAAAGAAAGAAAGGCTTGCACAGTGTCCAGGTAATGCACATTTCTGGATTTATGAAGATTTTGGTGATGTTGATGTGACACATACCCAACGTGTGTCAATTATTGATCACAAAAGCTTGAAAGTAGTGAATGGCCTATGGACATCTCACAGTGGCCAGCACTCAAGTTGAACTAGCTAGACTCTCTCCCCTGTTGGCACAGAGTTTAACAGCATTTTGTTTCAGGGGGCTCCTGATGGGAGAGTGATTTTGCTACGTGCCATGGTAATGGAACACAGCTCCAGCCCTTGAAGCTTCCACATGGCTGATGTGTCCTGGCTGCACCTGCTTTTAGCAGCCTGAGATCAGCAGGAGAACACAGTTTGCTCACTCAGTCTTCTTGCTCAAGCTATCCAGGGATTGAGTTGTAAAGCGAGGTTTCCTGTTCTTGCTGCTGTGCTGTAAGGAACAAGGGGATCTTGCAAAAGTCAAAAAAAGTCAAGCAAAAATAGAATTATTATTTTTTTAGAATTCATATTGGAGGGTTCATATAGGGCTTTTTGGAGGATGAAATGTGTGAAAACAGGAATGGTGCCAGTTTTAATTGGAGCTGCCACGGCATCATCTGAAGCAACATTTCAAGACCTTTTTTAGAGGAATATTGAAGGAATAATAAAATAAGTTATGTCGAGTGAAATGCTCATGAAGGCTCCTTATACCCACACTCTGGACCCACAAAAAGCAGGCAGCTTAGGAACGTAGCTGTCTTATACAGTGGTACCTCGGGTTACATACGCTTCAGGTTACATACACTTCAGGTTACAGACTCCGCTAACCCAGAAATAGTACCTCGGGTTAAGAACTTTGCTTCAGGATGAGAACAGAAAACATGCTCTGGTGGTGCAGCAGCAGCAGGAGTCCCCATTAGCTAAAGTGGTGCTTCAGGTTAAGAACAGTTTCAGGTTAAGAACAGACCTCCGGAACAAATTAAGTACTTAACCCAAGTTACCACTGTACTGAATTAGGCCACTGGTCCATGGAGCTCAGTATTGTCAGCACTGACTGGCAGAAGTTTTCCAGGATTTCAGGCAAGCGTCTGTCCCAAACAAGGCTGGCCTAACCATGACACATGGTGAGGTGGTCAACTCAGGGTGGCAGGCTTTGGATTGCTGGGAGAGGCATTGACACTGTGTGCCTGTCTGCCCATGTGTGCATTGCCATCCACCTCTCTCTAGCCTTCTTTTACACCTTGGGCAACCTTCAGGTGGCAGCAGCTGCAGAGGAGGAGACAGTGTGTGTGTCTGTGTGTTTGCATGTGTGTGTGTTTTGCCTGGAGCAGCAAAACATTCTGGGCTGGCCCTGCTCGCAACCCTACCTGCAGATGCTGGGGATTGAAACCTAAGACCTGCTGAATGAAAGCAGGTGTTCTACCACTGAGCTATATAGCCTTTCTCTAAACTTGCCAGTCATGTTGCACTGTGGGTACTATTTGGCAGAGCCAGTTTCAGGTTTGGGGGACCCTCGGCAAAGGTGAGCCCGCATCTAAAATGGTATGCCCCACTGGCCTGGTGGCAGACAGCAGCAGAAAACCTGTGATGAACACTAGGTGGTTTGGAACCACTATTCTCTTTTCCCAAAAAGCCCCTGGCACAATATCATTCAAAGACACTGTGGGTAAAAATGTTTTTAGTAAGTTTGAAACTGCAGTGAAAAATGTCTTGAATTGAAAGGTGGTATGGGGGGATTTTTGTATTACATGTGAAAATAATGAATTAGTTTGTGTGCTTAAGTAGTAAAATAAAAGAAAGAGAGAGAGAATAAGAGTGGCTAGGATGGTCACTCATGCATTGCAAAAGAGAGAGGAAATGGATCACACAAAAGGCGGGGGAACACAAAAAAGGAGCCAGGTTTGCATATTTACACATGCAAATTACACAGACTAATTTATATGCATACATCAGTGGTGGGAAACCTGAAGGCCTAATTTGGCCCAGTATGGTTCCTAACAAAGCCTGTGAGGCCATTTTCCTAAAACCATACTCACCAATCTAATACCTGATGTCATGTGTGATGTCAGGTATGAGATAGGTAAAGGGATGCAGAGGAACAACTGGAAGCCTTAAGGTGCACTCCTGTTTGTACCTTAGCAAGTGAGGCTTGCATCTGATGCCTCTATAGCAGGGGTCAGCAACCTTTTTCAGCAGATGGCCAGTCCATCGTCCCTCAGACCATGTGCTGGGCTGGACTATATTTTGAAAAACAAACATGAACAAATTCCTATGCCCCACAAATAACCCAGAGATGCATTTTAAATAAAAGGACACATTCTACTCATGTAAAAATATGCTGATTCCCAGAGCATCCATGGGCCAGATTGAGAAGGCGATTCAGCCGCAACCGGCCCCCGGGCCTTAGGTTGCCTACCCCTGCTCTGTAGGTTTGGTGCCAAATGTGAGTCCTGTTCTTTCTTGGAAGACTGGCAGCCATAGAAACAGTTCCTTGAAAATGGAAAGTTTGAAAACCACTGCTGTGTGAGGACTAGGGGTTTTATTGAAAGCGGTAGCGTTTTCCTACCTTTTTTGCAACATTTGAGAGGGAGGGGGGAAAGCCGTAATCACTAAGGGTTTATCAATCTGATTATCAAAGTCGATCTATGGAAAACCTGAACTGATGTCTGCTCCAAATGAGTGAGTGCTAAAGAGTGGGTTTTTGCTGGGAAAGCTCCAGGACAACCCCCAACCCACTCCTCAATGTTGGGACCTAGAGCTTTAAAGCACAGACCTGTAACTGGAAAGAGTGGGTAAAAGATGAGTGTAGATAAACCCTGAGTTCACGCTATGTGAAAAACTATGGTGCTCTATTATGGCAAACAAGCCAAAATGCACACACTTAGATGTATTTTGATGGCAAAACTTTTTGAAATCCCACAGAAGCATTTATTTCCCTAAAGCCCTGAGTGCACATTTTTGCATTTAGATCTCCTAAATTGATGCATTTTGTATATCTGTACACCAACATCTCGCTCCCCAAATACTAATATTTCCAGCATTTCAAAATTCATTATGCACACTAACCAAGTGATGAGATCCAGTTCCCAGGACACACAGTCAGCAGCACACCAGCCAAACATAGATACAGAATCAGAGGCAGAATCTGATACATCTACTAACCACATATTACAGATAAATTAAGCCAGAGAAGGTGTTACCCCTCAATTCTGTACTCACATTAGTGAGCAGATATTAAGATTGCAATCCTGAACTCACTGGGACGTACTTTTCAGGGCACACGTATACATTTGTGGTATAAGCAAAGATGAGCAATACTGTGTCACATAAGATCTGTTCTGACTCATGTTTCTGTTGATAAAAAAAATCTGAAAGATTCAAATGTAAAAATGTGCACATCTCATACATATTATCTTGCTAAAATACACATCTTTGTATGCTTTTCAACACATTTTCCAATGAAATGCACATTAAAAACTGCAAAGCACAATTCAGAAAAGTACATAATCTGTTTCATTCACAAGGACTGATAAGTTAGGTTGGCTCACTTCAGAATGTGGATGGAACAAATTGTTCCTTCATCCCTATCTTACCTGAGAGTGTGTATTCATTGAGTAAGGGAAGTCATCCGCAAATGACTTGTTTTAGCACCCAGACTTTGCATGCCAAATGGAGGCTGAAATATGCTAAGCACCCAACATTAAGCAAAGTTCATTATGTGCCAACATAATCATAGAGAATGCACTCAAGTACCTCAGATGAACTTTAAGGGCAGGGAGCATAGAGGCAATGGAGCTCAAGATGGATTTTCTATAGATCTGGGCCTCAGCTCAGCTCTTCACAGCTTTATGGCTTCTTCCTTGAGAGCCTTCCATGATCCTTAAGTCAACAAAGCTCTCTCACTCAGAGTGGACAGAGATGGCTGTCTGTGGCTTTATGACACCCTGAAGGCTGACAGCCCAAGTTAATATATAGATTGATGGTGTCCTTAGATAGCACTGCCGAGAAAGGGGAGAAAAAATCAATTTGTAGCAGCCTGAGGGAAGAGTGGCCAGGTTCATATATGGATTTATGAAGCTAAGAGTATATTAACTCAGGAACACTGTGGGGTTAGGTGAAGGAATGGGGGATGGGCAGACAGTATAGCCAGACATGTACGTATTTTTGTGATCACACACACACACACCCAGTTCAGATGTTCAATTTTATCTAAGTAGTGGGGAAGAGCTGCAGCTCAGTCCTTTTTACCCAGGTGGCCACACTGGTCATGCTACCCTAAAAACACCTCTGCACCCTCCATTGCCATGTGGGCCCCAGAAAGTTATCAATTAGCAATTTTCACGCCTCGGATTACCCTGAAAGTGGATCTTCATCCCTGGCCTATAAAGTCCAGCATTCTATTCCCACAGTAGCCAACCAGATGTCTATGGGAAACGGATAAGCCCTCTTCCAGTCTCACTCAGGCAAGCAGGAAAAAGAGCCAGGGCAAAAACATTCAAGGATAGTGCAAAACAGGATTGGTGAAGGATGAAACTCAGGAGGCTGTGTGGCTTGGATTTGGTCCCTGGGCCTGATATTCCCCATCCCTGAGACAGGTCCTTTGGTCTGATTGAGCAGGACTCTTCTTCAGTTCTTAACCTTGGATGCTGGGTGGGCAAATGGTATGGAGAGCAAGGAACAGCAGCACTTTCAGAATTGCTGCTGATGGGCCCTTCTGTGATGCTGAGACTTTGGCAGCTGCCTGACAGTTCTGGCTTGCACACTGATTGTCATTATCCCAAACACGATGTACAGAACAGACCCGCTGCTTTTATCTCAAGCCTGGGGAAATGAACTCATGCATGTCCATAGCGCAGGCACATTAACAATTCACCTGCAGACTTCTGTCATGGCAACAACGGGCACAGCAGAGTATCACTGCCCTTACAAAACACCTCTGGGTCCTTGCTGAATACATTCTAGAGGTCAACCCAAGTCAGCCAAGAGGTGGTCCTCATCTGGCTCAAGCAGGCAGCCCTCCAGGTAGTCAGCAGCCTGGCTTGCAGGATGCAACACAGCTGCTTGTCTAGACACTTGTCTTTTAAAAGCAGAGAAATGGGGGAAGGGAACGCCCCCCCTTACATTCCTCCCCACTCAGCGGCTGGCCGGAGTCCTACACCTTAGGCCTTGCAATCAGAAATTGCCATTAAACAACAATGCTTTCTTTCCAGTTGACATTCTGAATTGTCAAGGGGGGAGGAGGGCTCCGTCTTCTTGTCTCCATTCCCAGCCCCGTCAACCCATTTGAAGTGTCTCTCTGCCTTTACCCTTTCACGAGGGCAAGGGGAGGCGGGGCAGCATTTGCTTACTGATATTTCAGAATCTCTAATTAATGGGAAAGATTATTCATGCATTTAAGCATTTAGAAAAAAGGTATTCAAGTCAGAGCAAATACAATTTCCAATTAGTGGTTTCTGATTCCCCACCCTGCTCCTAAAATACCACCTACTTTCCCCTTGGCAAGAAAGGAAATTATGGCATGGCATGGACGGCAGGGAGAGGAAATATTGCAACCGCAATGCTACTCTCCCTTTTTGCTGCCTGGTTCTCAGATCAACAAGAACAAAAACGTCGTCTTGAACATTATATGTACAACAGAACACTTCTGGTGGAAAGGTAATAGCACAATTGGGATTTCTCCCATTACTCAAGCAGCTGACTTTTAATTTTTAAATATATATATATATCTGGGTGCAACCAGAAGCCAGTAGACTTCTGCCAGTATAGCCTAATCCCTTCCTGTGGTGTAGAATATTAGGAGATATCAAGACTCTCTGTGTAGCTGCCCCACGTGTTGAACTTCACTTCCTGCAAGGTTCTGGACTGGCTCCACCCACCTTGGTTAGCCGTTGGACCATTCACTCTGAGACAGGAAGGGCAGAAAAAGGCTTCTCACTTTGGAAGGGGCTTGCCCAGGCTCTTCTTGGCTCTTGTGCATTTCTCTGTGTTACCTAGCTCTGAATTCCTGGCATGCACGCACACTGCAATGTCCCTTGCCCTCCAGGTTTCACAGATGATACTTGCTGTTGGTTCAAGGAAAAAATAGGTGTGTGTGTATGTATGTATGTATGTATGTATGTATATCTATATGCTCACATATACATATATTGTATACACACACAAATACACACACACAAATAAACATACACACCTATACACATTAACTCCTGGATGCCAGGCTCTAAGTTGGGTGTAAATACTCTTTAGCAAGAGATTTAAAATCACAAAATATGTAGCAAATATAAATATTCTCTTGAGATTTCCAAACCTTCCCTCTTCCCCTAGCATAGAAAAAGACCATACATTTGGTAAGTTTAAATTGGTTTACTTACAAACTCTTCAAAGGACAGATTCATGTGTTTTTCTATACACCCTTCAAAAAAAAGTTGCATAGGCAGTAAAACTTGGTTTAGCTACAGTGGTGAAAGTAGCTAAATCATTGCTATAGGAACTCAAGAGTGGCTTGTAAGAGCCATGCAGTCTGAGCTACAGCAACCATCTCAGACTTCCTCACACATTAAGGTTCTCTGGTAGACTGGAGGGTGAACAATATGCTTAATTGCTCATTTCCTCCCAAAGCAAGCTAAGCCTGGCAGAACAGCTTACTCTGTGGCCTTAACCCTTTCATGTATTAATTAAACTTAAGCATGTTGGTTATATAAGGCTAGTTATCCCACAGTTATGGCTCAATTTTTCTCACACCTAATATCAATTAATGAGTTGTCACACTCCACTACTCACTGCTGACATCACCTTCTTTGCCTTCTATGTGTCATGTTTATATACTCCAAGGGTAGTCAACATGATGCCCTACATATGTTGCCGGACTCCAACTCTCATCAGTTACAGCCAGCATGGTCAATGGTTAGGGATGATAGGAGTTTGGCTACCCCAATATACCTACAACAGCTTGCCTTATACTGATTTCATCTATTTATTATTTATTTCCATGTGCTTGTTGACATACTTTTCTATTTAAAGCAAAATGCCCTCAGCAATTTGCAACTTTAAATGGCCTGTTTGTGTTAGGAAATAATTTACATTTGTTATTTGAAAAACAAAAAATATATATCAAACAAACAACTTAATGTCATTGAGGTTTTATATCTTGATGTGCGTGGAGCTCTTTAAACACAGCAACGTGGGAAAGTGTGTTCTCCCTCATGGAGAGCACAGGTTGCGGGTGGGGCTGATGAGACACCTCACTGTTGCTAGACAAATGGTTTGGCCATCCTTTAAGCAGGGGCGGGCTGTTACTGGGGAAATCTAGATGTTGCCATTTGTTGATTGACAGCCCTATTTGTTAAATACAATGCTCGCAGCGACAAACTTCCTCTTTTCACTGCTTACTTCGGATCACCCATCCTCCCTTCCCTAATTTTAGGCTGTTTGCTTGACGTTGCTATGCCTGTCATGGGGTCGTCTGCTTTGGGGCAGGGGCCCGGTAGGAATTTTGTCCATTTGGCTGATTAGTGTGTGCCACTTGGTTTTTGCCTACTGCGTAGCAAATCGTCACAACTTGTAAGGTTTGTGGTTAGGCATTGGTCTTGGAATTGGTTGGTGGAGGGGTATGGATTTGGCTGTGCCTGCCCCTCCAAAATGCTGCTGCTGCTTCAAGGGTTTTCCGTTAAATGAACCCAGGGGCTCCCCATGCTTTTGTCCGAAACCCCCTGGCAAAGGGCTAGGGCCATGCAAACCCCTGGGAGCATTCTGGGGAGAGGTGAGGCATGGTTCCCAGGCCTGTCTCTCTCCCCAGGTGACTTACCCTTGCTGACTTCATGGGGGGTGCGAATGTCAGAGCTGTACCCGTGCGGGGTCAGTTAGTGCTACCAATGCCTAAGCAACTACTCACATTGCTGTCATTTGAATAAAGTTGTGGCCAAAATTATGCCAAAAACCTTAAACAAAAATTAAGTGTCAATTGTGTTTTCTTGGGGGGTGTCTTGGGGACCTCGATGCACAAAGTGTGGTTTTAGAAACCAGGATATCATGGCCAAAGCCAGGTATGAGGGGAGTGCTGAGGCATATACTTTATTCCAGACTGATAAGCCATGGCTATTTGACTGAGATCATTATGTATAAACAGGCCGTTTTAAGGATCTACAACAACAACAACAACAACAACAACAACAATTATTTTATTATTTGCATCCCACCAATCTGACTGGGTTGCCCCAACCACTCTGGGTGGCTCTGCAAGATATGGAAAGGAAACAATGTGCTGGCATGTTTTTGCTATTAGTGTACGTTTATAATTAGATACATGTGCACAGTCAATGGGGACGCAGGTGGCGCTGTGGGTTAAAGCCTCAGCGCCTAGGGCTTGCCGATCGAAAGGTCGGCGGTTTGAATCCCTGCGGCGGGGTGCGCTCCCGCTGCTCGGTCCCAGCGCCTGCCAACCTAGCAGTTCGAAAGCACCTCCGGGTGCAAGTAGATAAATAGGGACCGCTTACCAGCGGGAAGGTAAACGGCGTTTCCGTGTGCGGCTCTGGCTCTGGCTCTGGCTCTGGCCAGAGCAGCGATGTCACGCTGGCCACGTGACCCGGAAGTGTCTCCGGACAGCGCTGGCCCCCGGCCTCTTAAGTGAGATGGGCGCACAACCCCAGAGTCTGTCAAGACTGGCCCGTACGGGCAGGGGTACCTTTACCTTTACCTGCACAGTCAATATGTATCACCTACCCTCCGCCCCAAGGGATATTTTGTTTGCTTGTGGAAGAGGGATGAAATCTGCAGAGATATTAAGCACACATATGTGCAAACAATGAACATGATAAGTGGATATCCCTGACAAGGGCAAAACTACGGCAATGTTTTACTAGCAACAGATACCACCAGACAGATACTGACTTGGTAAATATGAACAGTATGGTGATTGTGGGCTCACATAGCAGTCAGTGCAGGGCTTGCACAACTGAATCTAAGGCAGTTGCTAGTTCTTAGCCTAGTCTCCTTCACAGAGCTGTCAGATGAAAGGCGAAGTGTCTACACCACCCTGATCTCTTTTAATGAAGGGCAAAATAAATGAAGGCGAAGCCTATCAATGGCACTATCCATGGTGGCTAGGTTCTACCTCCACTGTCAGAGGCAGTATTCCTGATGCCAGTTGCTGAGAATCACAGGTGTGGAGTTGTGCTGTTGTGCTTAGGTCCTCCTTGTGGGCTTCCCATAGGCATCTGGATGGCCATTGTGAGAACAGGACACTAGACCATGGACCGATCTACACTCGTCGTTTATAACATTAGGAATGTGTTATTACAATGTGACACCAGAGGGCGCTGTAGAGCAGTGAGCCTTTGGGAATGGAAAACTGCTTTGAGAATTATTTAATGTTATATTTAATAACGTTTTACAGATCAGGGTAGGTCCAGCCTACGGCTTTGCTTATGTTTTTACAATAAAATGTCACACAGTACATGGAGGCAAATCCAGTATGGCCACTGAATATTAATTTACACTGAGTGCTCACACTTTGTGTATGTTTAAGTGTCCATTTAAAATATCTTTGGCATGGATTTTTTTTTCAGCCAGAACGCACTGGAATGCACCCTCTCATGTGGGTGTCATTGCCATTATAAGAGAATGAGGGAAGCATGCATGGTGAGTTCCAGCACCTATTTTTGTAGAAAAATAGCACTGATATTTGGTATATGTATTTAAAAAGAAGTTGTGAAGTGTTGCAGGGTGTGTGTTGGTTTGTTTTTTTATAATAATGACACATAGAGAGCATTTTGGGGAACTTGGCTACCACTGGGGTGAAAAGAACAAAAAGAAAGATTTATGCAAGGCAGCAATGCGAACACCAAAAAGAGATGGATTGTACTTTTTGTTTTGCAACACATACCTAGAGGCTTTGTGAGTTCTGGCAAAAATAGCAATGAAGTATGTTAGAAAATGTGTTATTAGCTAATATGCTTTCATTAATGTGCCATTAAGCATCATTTCACTTCGAGCCTAGACAAAGACAGAGTAATTCGAGGGGGGGAGGGGAAAAATCAATCCCCTGAAGAGGCAGTATCTCAATTTTTACATACAGGAAAAAACAAATCTTGTGGCATATTCAGATTGTTGAAATAATGTATTTGCAATCTAGTTTAACTCCATCAGTGCCGTACTACAGGCTTTCTTTCTGACTGATACAGCCATGGTTACAAATACATACATACATACATACATACATACATACATACATTTGCTCACTGACCCACCAACCCCTTTGCCAACCCTCTTCCCCCACACCTGACCAACCCCTCCTCCCTTTACACCTGACCAACCTCATCACTTCCTCTTCCTCCTCCTTGTAACCTCCTCACAGTTTCCCCAAAGCCCATCCCCTCACAGTTCACCCCTTACTCCTTTTTAAAGAAGGGAAGTTCTTCATAGAGCTGTTTTCTGAAGCATCTCTCCCCTCCATTAAACCTCATTGCAACCATGTTTCATGGAGGCAGTAGCTAACACTTTACAGAGTGGTATGCCAAACAGCTCTATGGAATGCTTCCCCCTTCCATCAGACAGCTCACCTGGGCTGCCTGCCACCTTGTCATCACCCCATCATCACACTGCAGGGAGATAACAGCCACACATTTTTATGTATATAAGAAATAAAAATGGCTTTGGCTGCCACAATGAACGAGGCTGCTTGGTGTCCTGGTATGCAAAGTTGAGGACAATAATAGCACCAGTTTCTGCTCTGCTGACAGACCCAGCAGCCAGACAGCATCATAGGCAGGTTTGACCTGTATATGACAATGTGATCTGAACTGAGAATCTAGGAGTAACACCTGCCTCACTGTAGCTTGGAGGTTGTCAACAAGGTATCACTAATAATAATAATAATAATAATAATAATAATAATAATAATAATAATAAATTTTATTTATATCCCGCCCTCCCCAGCCGAAGCTGGGCTCAGGGCGGCTAACAACACTAAAATAGTGCAACTTTATAAAAACATTATAAAAATTAATTAAAATCAAAATTGATGGCAACCATAAACTAAAGTTTTGTAAAGATTGCCAAAGGAGGGAGTCAGGCTGCGCCCTGACCAAAGGCCTCGTGGCCAAGGTATGTTTTCCAAACTTGGGTCTCCAGCTGTTTTGGGGCCACAACACCCATCACCCTTGACTAAGGACAATAGGAGTTGTACTCCAAAAACAGGTAGAGATCCAGGTTTGGGAGATAATGCCCTAGATCAGCGGTTCTCAACCTGTGGGTCCCCAGATGTTGTTGGACTACAACTCCCATCATCCATGAGCTCAGGCCTTGCTAGCTAGGGGTGATGGGAGTTGTAGTTCAACAACATCTGGGGACCCACAGGTTGAGAAAGGCTGCCCCTAGATGTTCCTGAATTACAACTGCCATTATCCCTGACCAGTGGCCATGCTAGTTTGCAAATCAATACTAGGAGGATTCCTTCACAGCTCACTCTGCAGTTTCTTCCTTTGGCCAGAGTTGAATGATTGTGCAGAGGCTGGGGTAATCAATATGGTGCTCTCCAGTTGTTGTTTGACTCCATTCCCATCAGCCTCAGCCAACATGGCCAATGGCCTGGGATGTTGGGACCTGTAGTCCAGCAACATCTGGAGAGCACCACATTGGCTATCCCTGGCATAGGCCAGAACCACCACATCTTGCAAATATCAGCTCAAGAGTGGCTACTGTGCTTCTCTCCCCCATGCCAAAACAGTTTAGATAAATGCAGAATTTCTGAATATGTTGCTGAGACAGTTGGAGAGCACTGTGTCTTCTCCCTCTGCAGGTGCCAGTTTGAGTCCTGGTGGGCTCATCCTTTCTAGAAGGGAAGGGGAAGCTGTTTCTGGGGCACCATTTGGAGAGGGAGAGGCACTAGCTCCCTGCTTTTCTGGACCTCCTGTAGGGTTTATTCTCAGGAACAGCTCTATCTTTGGCTATCGTGCGATATTAAAAGTAACCCACACAAATGCTCTTAAAATACTTCACTTGACTTGATTTGCAACTTAATTATGACTATATCCCCAAACAGGCTCTTTGATTCTGCTGTGATGCTTACAACCATGTCAGGTTGTAATCTTTTTGCTCCTGTGGGTCTCTGACCTCCAATCCAAGGTCTCTTTCCACTCACTATAGCGTCCAGCACGGCACACCATCATCTTGGCAATAAAGCTTTGACAGGCAACCTTTTCTGGCAAGGGTAATGTCCCAAGGACAAAACAGTGATTACCTTTCGGCTTGTTTGTTGCACTGCCAACTTAAATGGCAACAGTGAGTCTTCTTCCAATGACTGGCATTTTCTCCTATGATGCAGTGGTAAGCAGAGGAGAATTATGGGAGTGAAACTAAAGGATTATGGGAGAGTTGCTTCCAGGCTGCAGCAACTTCAAGTATTGCTTGCAACTGCAGCAATTGGTTTCACATCTTTCAATGTTCCACCTCCCTCCACCCCCAAAAGAGGATTGCTGAAATGCTTCCCTCAAACAGCCTGCAAAGTGAGTGGGCTGGACTAGCTCTAAACTAACCTAATTCTCTGTATGCACTGATTAAGTGAGGTGTGGGCCATGTGGCAAATGGCTACAGGGAAGAGGGGTCTGTGAGTCATGGCATCCTACCTCTGGACTACCTACCCCAGTGAGGCTCACCTGGCACTTTTCTCAATGTCCTCCCTGAAAGGTAAAGGTAAAGGACCCCTGACCATTAGGTCCAGTCGTGGACGACTCTAGGGTTGCATTCACTTATCTCGCTTTACTGGCCGAGGGAGCCGACGTTTGTCCGCAGACAGTTTTTCCAGGTCATGTGGCCAGCATGACTAAGCTGCTTCTGGCGAAACCAGAGCAGCACACAGAAACTCTGTTTACCTTCCCACCAGAGTGGTACCTATTTATCTACTTGTACTTTGACATGCTTTCGAACTGCTAGGTTGACAGGAGCTAGGATTGAGCAATGGGAGCTCACCCCGTTGCGGGGATTTGAACCGCTGACCATCTGATCGGCAAGCCCTAGGCTCAGTGGTTTAGACCACAGTGCCACCCACTCCACCTACTCCAGCACCACCTACTCCAGACAAATGTATTTATTTTATCTCAATAAGTTTTACTGCTCACCTTAAACAGGTGTTATTTTCATGGTTTGATTTTAATCTTATGTTACATTTTTAGGATATATAGCAGTCCATGGCTTTTTATTATTATTTTAAATTTGTTTTGTTAGCTGCCTTGGGGGTATGTGTTGAAGGGTGGGCTATATATGGCCATAATAAATAATGTTTCACACTGAAACACATGGGATTTCCAGCCCCTGCCCAGGCATGCGACAAATTCCTGCTGCCTGTGCCACATGCTAGAGAGTTTTCGATACCCACAGTTAAGAGACTTCCATTCCCTCTCTTGCTCTCTTCCTCCATCTTACATCCTCACTGGATCACTCCAAACAGTGGCACTCCACAGCAGGCAGCCCATCAGATGTTCCTGACAGCTCCAGTGCTTTAATATGGACCTGTCAAAGCTGCTCCGGTAATGACAGCTTTGCAGAATTAGCGTGCTCACTCCTACGTAAATGGAAGCAGGAGGGTTGAGGAGGAGGAAGAGATCTGGGACTCAGGGGGGTTATTTGCCCCCCTCCCTCTTCCACAAGGATGCAGCCATGTGTGTTCATCTTCATTTCCTTTCATGGTGGGTAGGGCAGGGGAGAGGAGTGAGAGAGGGAAAAAAATAACTGAATAAAGGCTCCAAGGCCCACATGTACGACATTGTTCAAACACTCGGGGTTTTGTGATATGCCCATTAAAATCAGATTATGAGATTTCGTGGTGCAGCAAATAGCCTGTGCTCTCTAACAGTGTTACAGAAGCGAGGCAGTTTCCCACCCACCCTTGTTTGTGCTGGGCTCATTGCTCTAAATCAGTGTCTCTCTCCTCCCATTCAAACTTTCTACCTCTTAGGGAACACTTTCCTAGCTGAAGTGCCTGTAGTGGTTGCATTTAAACCAGAAGCCCTGCTTGGTGCAAATGATTCTTCATTTGCTCCTGGGTGACTCTGAGATCACCTCCCTTTCATTTTGATAAACTTGGGTATCCCATGAAGGAGCACAGGGCAGGGATGGCAACATTGTGCCAAGCTCCACTGCAATCCTGCAGTGCACAACTGCAGTGTGCTTCCATATTAGGTCTGAGCACTGGATTTGGCCAAGTTCCAAATCAAATTGGTTTTAGGGACCATAGGCATCAGTCTAGTCAGGTTGAGACAGATCACTGTGGGTTATATCGGGCATCCCAAATTGATCTGTGATTGTCTATGGGCAACCTGGACATAAGAAGGAGAAGCAGGTATGGGTAGGAAGAAGGAGAAATGGCAAAAAAAGGATCTACCGGGTGGCTGCATCTTTGCAGGAGAAGGTGGGTGCTGGGTGGGTGAATTCCTTTCCCACCCAGCCTTTCCTTTTTCTCAACAAGCCTCTCCAGGGAAAGAAATTTTAATAGCAAAAAAAAAGTAAAAAAAAAATCCTGTTTAGAAGCAGGTAGTCCACACAGGCAATAAATTAGTTAGCAGTCTCCAACACACATACTTAGACATCCTCTGTAGGGAACACAGATTTAGACTTGCCACTAACACCCTGACTCTTGTTAATGGATATATATAATTTTAGGACTTGTCTGGAGTTCACATGTATGTGCCTAGAGATTAGGATGGGTGTGTGGTAGGCAGCGAAGGCAGCAGCGGCAGTTCTCTCCTTCAGTTTGAAAGGGACATCAGGGTGATGCATACTGAAATGCTGTTGTGCATCTTAACCCCCTCACATCAGGGGTTAAGCACTTGCCACTGGATTATTCTCACAACAACATTTGAATGCATTGATGCAAAACATACACAGGCTGGCCACCTTCATTTCCATGTTTACTCAAGGAAGAACAAGAAGGAGCTAACACCTTTTGCTATTGAAAGATATACCCTGAACATTTATTATCTCAAGAGTTTGCCTAGAGACACACAACAACTACCCAAATGTAACTAATCTTACCAAAATTAATATAGACTCGCCTTGAAATTCCTACAGCTATTTTTGCCTAGCCGGGACCTTCCAAATTCACACTGACTTTAGTTTTAGGTGATGAGCTGCAAAGCTACCTTTGTCTCATGTTCTTTTAGCCCACTTAATCAATGGCGGCATCTACAGACATGCAGGGCCATTTATCTTCTCCAATCCTCCAGGCAAACATGAAGATGTGGATGGCTGTGCCAAACTTGTTTCTCTGGGGTGCCATGCAGTGCATGCTGAGATGTAATCTGGCTTCCCATATGTGGATGAATATTTTGCCAGCACCCATAATCCACTGATGTGGCAGCTTCATATTGCACCAGCGTAAGTCTGCCTCTGATAAGAAAAGATGTTAAGCAGCAAGTTTCAGTTAGACTTCTCATCAGATGAAAAGAAATGTGCACATTCCAGGATATTACATGTATGAGTGGCTTACTCATGAGATCCACTCTGGTGTAGTGCAGTCTTCTTCAAACTTAGGTCTTCAAATGTTGGATTTCAACTCCCATTTTCCCTGACCACTGGCTACACCATCAGGAGGTGATGTAGCTCAACAACGCACGGGGAACCAAGACTGAAGAACACTGCTTTGTACTATACATGTACACAAGTTCGAAAAACACTAGCGTAGTGGTTAAAGTGGTTGGTTAGAGAGTGGGGGGATCTCCCCAGTCACAACTCTCTGTAATACAGAGGCATGCTATCTGCAATAGTGGTGGGAGAACTTAGCCTTATCCATAAATTTGTCTACTCTGCTTTTAAAGCTATTCAGGTTAGCGGTTATGAGACTCACGGCCATGAGGTGATCTTGCACCCCACAGATTGCTGAAGATAACAAATATGGGCCAACAGAGGCACCTTGAGCTTATTGGAAGAAGAGTCTGATCAAAACATAATAAATAATCATGTAAGCAGAGCAGCATCACTGAAATTAACTTTACTCAAAATGCAGTGGCTGCTTTTGAGAGCAGAGACATCTGCATTCCCCAGGGTGCCCTGCTCATAGAAGGCACACCTTCCATGAATCAGCTTCTCCCATGTTATACTACTCATGCAAGGAGAGACTGCTTACATTAGCAGATGTTCCCTCGCATTAAAGCCACTTCATATTGTATGATCCAAGTTCAGCAAGACCTGATGCATGACTCATCGCTACAGGGGATTTGGAACACAGGTGTAGATTTCTAAAGCTTCAATTAAAAAAGCCCCTTTTTAAAAAGGACACAGCAATAATTATAAAAAGAGGGAACACTGTGCATCATGTTCCTTGCAGGTAACTGCTTAGCTAGTTCTTTCTAACCAGGTCTGTACAACCTGACATCTTAAATTCCCTCTAACACAGGCCCAAATTAAGCTCTTGGCACAGCCCACGATTTGCCACCTGTGACCAACTTGTCACCATCTAAAGAGGCATTGATTTAAAAAACAAACACACACAAAACAGATTTTTCAATGCAAGTATTTATTATGTTGTGTCAGAATATGCTCATTTGGATGAGGCATTTTCTTGATTTATTTAAAGATTTTAAAAGCTCGCTCTTGATCAACAACAAGCAAGACAGACCCTGCCCTCAGGCTTACAATCTGAAAGGCATGTCACGAAGGGGGAAGGAAGTAATGGTGGGGAAGAGAAGAGGGGAGCGGAATATCAAACTCAAGGGCACTAAATGGGTTGTTAAAAACTAAATCAGGCGCGCGCCCGCCCGATTTAAGTAAACTGTAAAGTGTAAGTAAACAAGTAAACTGTCTGCATTTATAGAGCTGCTTTCCATTTACAGTGTTTTACCAATTTATCCACAGGAATTACTTTTCCCACTTGTAAAATGTGCCTCCGTGAAAAGTAGGAACACCAGATCTTTAACGGGATACATACACCACAGCCACAAACTGTTTTGACACTGGAACAAGTGATCAACTCTCTTTCATTAAAAGGGTTTTAAGAAGAGGCTGGATGACCACCTGTAGCCACTGGTTTTCTAATCAACTTTCAATGACTATTTCAACTCTAGGATTCTGTTGCTCTATTCAAAGCAAGGTTGCAGAAGAGTGAAGGACAGCACAAGATTAGAGTTAAACTAACTTTGGTGGACTAAACAGGGCTGAGTGCCAGCAGTCAACCAGACTGGGCACTGGCTGAAGGCACCATGGGTTCCCAAGGGCCCATCACCAGCCTGATCTGGCCATGCTGCCATTTACTAGGGCTCTAGGTGCTTTTAAACGGCAGGAAACAGCACCTCTTCTGAATTAAGCTCTAATCCTATCTGTGGTTACCACCTTAAGTTGCAGTGCCCTGGCCCACAGCCAGCCCACAGATCTATGAAGCAGATCTATAATCTAGATAGTTTAAGATGACAAGTGGCTATGATAGATGGGAGCTGAATGTAGCTCCAATTCTGCCACCCATTCATTGCTGAAGCATGCTTGGAGGTCCAAAGAAAAGTGGTGAGGGGTGCAACAACAGAGAAAGCATGCAGTTGGGGGGGGGAGTTGTCAGATGGAAGGCACCCCCGAACCCCGCCAAAGTCTGGGTCCAGCCCTGCCCCTGACAGCAGATTGTGTGGATATTCCCCTTTTCTCAACCTGGTTTGGTGCCATTGCTTCCCATGGCTGCTGCTGCTGCTGCTTCCTTTCTACATTAGTCACATGGGTGATCTCAGCATATAGAGGACCATGTCAGAAGCAGGATGACATTCCAATGCTACATATCCAGTGGAGTATAGGGCCAGGTTTAAGGTGCTGGTTTTGACCTTTAAAGCCCTATGCGACCTAGGACCCTTGTACTTACGTGACCACCTCTCCTGGTATGTCCTGCAGAGGACCCTAAGGTCCATGAATAATAATAGCTTAAATGTCCCGGGCCCTAAGGAAGCCAGGCTATCCTCCACCAGGGCCAGGGCTTTTTCAGTGACAGCTCTGACCTGGTGGAATGCTCTGTCCCATGAGACTAGGGCCCTGCAGGACTTGATCTCCTTCCACAGGGCCTGTAAGACAGAGCTATCCCACCTGGCCTTCAATTTGAATTAGCCTGATCCTCTATTCCCTTTTCCCCTTTCCTCTTTTATGAAGAAACCCTCTCTGGGACCCCACATTTAAATTCTTCCCTGGTCTCCTTGCTGGTCCTAGTAGGACCAACTGGCCACTTAGCCCTGGTGATCATTTGATGTCTACTGACTGGAGTCCCCCTGCCCCAAAATGACCCCTGAATTTTTGATTATTAGTTTTTTTGTTATTGATGCTGCATTTTATGTTGTGTTTCATGCTGTTTTAAAGTCATATTTTAATCAATGTTTTATATTTGCTGTTAACTGCCCTGAGCCAGGTTTTTAAACTGGGAAGGGCGGGGCATAAATAAAAATTTACTATTATTTATTATTATTACATAGGCATGTGGTATATCAAAGTTTGCTACCCAACCCCCCAAAAAAATTATGGCTCAGCTTTAGTATCAAATAAAATCTGTTAATTAAACAATAAATTAATTAGCATTGCTAAAAGTAATGGCTACACTGCCCTGATTAAAAATAAAGTGAGTTTTTTTCAATAAGGTATGAGAATAATCATCCAAAATGCATGGTGAAGATTCAGGTAGCATCCTCACTAGGGATGTCAGAGAATTCCTTTAAAAAAATGGAAACAGAAGCAGAAATTATTGCTGTTGGCTTATTCATAGGTCTGGCATAGAATTCAACCTGTGAATACAATCCATACTTGCTGTTGTTGCTTTCAGTCCACAACTGATACACAATTGATTACGCCCCTCCCCAATTTGTATTGCATTTCCTTTGAATTAAAATGAATGGGATGGTATATAACATAATGACAAAGCAATTTATGTAATTAATTGCACAGATGTCTGCAAACGTGACATGAAGGCTGACGACATCAGCCCTGCCATGTGAGAAACCCTTGCAGATGCCCACAGTGCCTGGAGACAGGCTGTCAAGTCATGTATCAATAGCAGTGACCAGAGGAGAAATGACCGCTGGGAGGAGTGCAGAGAGAAGAAACACCAAGGTGCATCTGCAGCAGCATTATTGGATGCCTTCACCTGCCCCAGCTGCAACAAAACATGTCTCTCCTGCATCAGTCTCTACAAACACAGCAGGTGCTGCTACCTTTCAATGGCTTGAACTCACCCCCAAAGGTGCACACCTCCATTGCCTCCCAAGACAAACAGATGTCAGCAAAAATTACATAAGTTCCCCATAGTGGACAACAAGACAAATAACTGAATTCTGGTTGGAATTTCATGTGACAAATAGAGGGTGGAACAGAAAAGGCATTTTCTTATATCCCTAACTCCTACCTTGCTTTCAATCCCAAATATGGAAACAGGGTCCATGAAAGGTGGTGGACATGAGACAAAATTATATTTCTTTTGGAAGGGGGCATAGCTCAGTGGTACAGTACATGCTTTGCATATAGAAAGCTCCTGGCATCTCTATTTAAAAGTGCCAGGTAACAGGTGATAGGAAAGTGGCCTGCCCAAAAGGCTGGAGAGCTGCCATTCAGAGTAGATATTACTGGGCTAATATTCTCAACCTTGGCCCTCCAGATGTTTTTGGCCTACAACTCCCATGATCCCTAGCTAGCAGGACCAGTGGTCAGGGATGATGGGAATTGTAGTCTGGAGCGCCGAGGTTGAGGAAGCCTGGACTAGACTGACAAATAGCCTGACCTAACACAAGGCAGCTCCCTATGATCCCATTTCACTGCCTTGTGAGCAACGGCCTTTGACAAGCAATTCAAAAGAGAAAGGGCATGGGTGCAGCTTGAAAGCTCCATGTAAATGACAGAGGAAGGAATTCTGTGTCTCTCTGAAGTCAGGGAAAGAGAACTGGGAGTGACAGAGGAAAGGGAATATAGGTGAGTAATCTCCCCATTCCTGTGGCTAAGGCCTGAGGTTCCCCCTGCCCCACAGGATGCTTCAGTCTCCAATATTATATTGCATATCTTTGGAAGGGAGAAAACAGACTTTATGACATGGGTATATAGTGGACATTGATCCACATGTGCAACGTAGGAAGGTGAATTTAACCCTTTTGTCCATTTAGCTTAGTACTGCCTACACCAGGGTTGGAGAACTTTTTTCAGTCTGAGGACCACATTCCCTTCTGGGCAACTTTCCAGGGGCCACACACCAGTTGTAAGTGGAGCCAGAGGAAAAAATGGGGAGTACAAGAGAAACTCCTTTTACCATTGTACACCTGTCTAGTTTCTACACACTTCCACAAATCCCTCTTTCTCTCCTTCATGCAGACAAGCAAAAGCAAAGCAAGGTTGGTGAGGGGTAGGACTGGGCAGGGCCTCAGGAGAGAGAGTGCAGTAAGGAGTGAGTCCTGAGGACCAGATAGAGAGTATTGGAAGGATACATTTGGCACCTGAACCTGGTGTTCCTCTGGGACCTTTTGCATACAAAACTTGTGCTGTACCACTCAGCTCTGTCCCTTTGGTGTGGGACAACACACTGATGATGAGGACTCATCCCAGGAAGGCCTTCCTGTCCTTACAAAAGTCAGTGCTGGTATGAAATTCAGGTAAGATGAGTTTCAGGAACTTTATCTATTCCAAGGCAGTTTAACACTAGCAACATAATTTCCAGCCTCCTACACACCTCAGGTGTGTGTAGGTGAAACAGAAGAGGTGAAAAAGAAGTGAAGATATACAGAACCGTCTTGATAAAGCCTTCATCTTCATTCCCAGGAGTGACAAGATGCGGCCCAATTAATGTCAATCATGATAGGGAGACTCACCCAACTGGCTCAGAAGATCAACCTGCTTGTCAGCCACCAAAGAGTTTAGCAATTCTTGGTGACACAGCCCAGATTTGAAAGTGACCAAAGAGCTGAAAAGCACAGGACCACTAACCAGTTAGCAGTCTCCATTACAGCACAATTAGCCCCTAATTAAGGATGTCTTTATTGCACAGCGAGAAAACATACCCTCCAACATTCCGCATGCTGGAATTTTGGAAGGTATGAGAAAATAGCCTTATAAACTGCCCAAAATGTTGAAAAACCAATAAGAACATCAGGGGAGTACAAATCCAGAAACCTCCGAAGGGCACCATGTTGGCTAACCTTGCTATACAGTGGTACCTCAGGTTACAGACGCTTCAGGTTACAGACGCTTCAGGTTACAGACTCCACTAACCCAGAAATAGTACCTCAGGTTAAGAACTTTGCTTCAGGATGAGAACAGAAATTGTGCGGTGGCAGCGTGATGGCAGCAGGAGGCCCCATTAGCTAAAGTGGTACCTCAGGTTAAGAACAGTTTCAGGTTAAGAACGAACCTCCAGAACGAATTAAGTTCTTAACCTGAGGTACCACTGTATAAGCTTCTGGATGGCCCTAAAATGAAGCTGAACCCCCACCCCACCCACATCCCCCATTTTGAGGGGATGAAAGTAAATATATTGCATTTCTAGTAATTATCCTCAGTAGTAATTAATTTCCAAAACTAACTTGAAAGCTACATCTCTTGTTGCTTTTTTTCCGTGTCTCCCACAGAGCTGCTTTAAATTAAAAATATTTTTCTCCAGGGTTGTTGTTGTTTTTGTACTTCTTGCTTAGATGTCATAGCAGTTGGGAATCTTGGAGGTTGCTTGCTTGGTTCTTTAGCTCGCTTGGAATCTTATGTCCTGCATAAAATTATCCATTCTTGAGTTTTTATTGTCAGGATTGATTGTAGCTTTGCATATAACAAAAGCAGGCTCAGCTATTACAGCAATGAAAAGTGGCTTGATGACCTCTCAGTTGCAATAGGCTGCTTCTTAGTTCCAGAAGTTCAATGGAGTTAGATAGAGGTCACCAGCAACCTGCAAAAGTTCTGAGTAAATATCCTATTTAAAAATCCACAATTTGCTGTTTCTACTCTATGCACTAGCCCAGCCTCTCCTACACTGAATATGTCCACTTAAACATGTCCATCTTTCATTGGATAAATGGATTGCATGCCCACCCTCTCATCTCTTCTGATTGGCACACAGGTTCTCTCTGAAACTGCAGCAGTGCCTTATGTGGTTGCCTTATCTCTCACTGAGAGAGCAGCTGAAGACGGGGGGAATACCCACATCATCCTATTTTAGATGTGGCGGCAGCCATTGTGACACACCTGCATTGCTGCCGTCTTGTGATTACTGCCCATGGCACTTCCTCAACATTTCAAATGTGCCCCACTGACACAAAAACACTGGCAATCCTCAGAGCAAAGTTTGTTCCTAGTTTTAATTCAAAGTTGGGTGCCATGTTGTCCTAGAATGCCTCAGAAGTGGAATTGGAATTACTGTTTTATATCTATAAATGTGTGTGTGGAATGGATTAATGAGTAAAAACATGAAATCCAAGACTGGAAATGAACAGATTCATCCATCCCCACTGCCCATATCTAATTCACCTAATTCACCGAAGTGTGTGTAGCAAAGAGCAAGTGCTTAAGTTTGTGTGATATCTAGCCAGATAATACAGATAATATGCAGCCAGTGTGGTGTAGTATTTAGAGTGCTGGACTAGGACCTGAGAGACCAAGGTTCGAAACCCCACTCAGCCGTAAAGCCCACTAGGTGACTTGGGGGCCAGTCACTGTCTCTCAGCCTAACATACCTCAAGGAGTTGTTCTTGTGAGGATTAAATAGAGAAGGGGACACTGCCTTGAGCTCTCTGGAGAAAAGGTGTGATAGAAACCAAGTAAATCAACCAACCAATCTATAGCCTGGACCCAAGAGGTCTGGCTAATCTTGGGGCCTATGAAGCCCTTGCTTATGTAAGACACCATTGTCAACATACTTCATTAGGCAGCAAGTTCTCCGAGAGTAACTTACACATGTAGCGCTTGAGCAACTTTGTGAGTGGTTCTGGACCCTCCATCAACTTCTCTGAACTTCCTCAGAATTCCTTGCTATGCCACAAGCCAATTAAGAGTGCAATGTACAGGTCCTGCCCACCCTTACTGCTGTTGCACATAGGCCTGGAACTTCAAGCTCTTATTAAGCCTCCCTTAGTTCCCAGGTCCCATTTGTTGCTTTCCCTCCTCACTGATCCATCTGCCATCACTGAATTCTGGCCTCAGCCTGTCCCTTTGTTTCCCTCTCTTGAACCTTGGCAATCCCTTGGGCTCACCTTTTCCCACAAGCATGGATTCCCCAAAGCATAACTGGCAGTTGCAGGTGGTGGTTGGGTATTCCCCCCCCCCGACACTGAACTCACTTGTGCTGTTCTTTACTCATTTAAAAGCCCTCCTTTTACTCACTCCACTCAAGCAGCAGTCTGGAGGATAGCCTCCCTCCTTGAAACAATCCACTTATAATAAATGAGCTACAAAGCATCCAGGTGTTGGAAACGAAGAACAAAATTAGGTCAAAAACTTGCCAACACGAGATAAAGTAAGTAAGAGCAGCTATTGTTCTGGTGTTTGCTTTCTTAAAAGAAATCAGGTTTCTGTGCAGGCTGAGTTCTTCTTCTTCTTCTTCTTCTTTTTTAATATGTGTGTGTGCGTGTGGTTGCAAAATTGTCTCCTCTCATTTGAGACAAGATTTTGGCTCTCGGTTTATATGTTTTTAAAGTTCCATCCAGTAACAAAGGCAGATGGAGGAATGGATCCACCCTAACAACAGTGGCAGTCTATGTTTATGGAAATGTGCAGCTGAGGGAACGAACGGCTGATTAATGAAACCAATCAATAAACAGTAGAACTGGTTTATTGTCCCTTGCTGAAATGGCTCATTTTCCACCATCTGCAGGGGATGAACAGGAAAGCATAACAGGAAGGTCCATGCTTTGGGAGAGGGCTTCTGTCCCCCTCCCTCCAATAACTGGAAACATTTTAGGCGGCACATTTTATTATTCTCTCATTACTGTTGCATGCCAAAAAATAATTAAAGAGGAACAACAGCCATCCTTGCTAACATATTGCAAAGCAATATGTGGATTTGATAAGAAAAAGATGTTGCTGAAGAAATCATGGCAAGCCATCTCAAAACGCCCATGTAAGGAATATCGCCTTCATCCTTCCCTTCCTTGGAAAGCAAACTCTTTCTATGGCCATCAGCAATCCCTATAAAAGAGAAAAGGAACTAGCCAACTGGTTGGCAGGTCCAGTTAGAATTCCCTTGCTGCACCTTAACTTGATTTGTGATTTCTGCTGCTTTCTTCGCCTGGGTCGCTTTGGCCCAGCCTTTCCTAAACTAGTACTGCTACAACATTGCTTCTCATTCGGTTTTAGCTTTCCAGATCCTGTGACAAGACCCTCACCCACAGCAGCAGCCTGGGATCTGACTCAGAGAAGGAGGTGACCAGATAGATTTCACAGGTCAGTGGCAGAGGTGCTGGAAGCCAACCCAAGGTCCTAGCACCATAACAGAGGCTGAGCCCAAACATATCAGCATGGAGACTCTTGAGACAGGGACACCTGAGCGGTCAGCAGAGATGGAAGGAGGCACAATTTTCTGTGCTGCCTTCTATTTGTTGCATGCTGCACTATTTATTGTTCTGCTGCAGTTCATATTCTGCTAAAAATTATGTTACTCATCTCACTCTTCCTTGTGGTTAAGTGACACAACTTATGTAATTTATACTGTGATTATATTATTCTACCCCATTCATTTCAATAATAATAATAATAATAATAATAATTTATTATTTATACCCCGCCCATCTGGCTGAGTTTCCCCAGCCACTCTGGGCGGCTCCCAATCAGTGTTAAAAACAATACAGCATTACATATTAAAAACTTCCCTGAACAGGGCTGCCTTAAGATGTCTTCTGAATGTCAGGTAATTCTTTATCTCTTTGACATCTGATGGGAGGGCGTTCCACAGGTCGGGCGCCACTACCGAGAAGGCCCTCTGCCTGGTTCCCTGTAGCCTCACTTCTCGCAATGAGGGAACCGCCAGAAGGCCCTCGGCGCTGGATCTCAGTGTCCGGGCTGAACGATGGGGGTGGAGATGCTCCTTCAGGTATACAGGACCGAGGCCGTTTAGGGCTTTAAAGGTCAACACCAACACTTTGAATCGTGCTCGGAAACGTACTGGGAGCCAGTGCAGATCTCTCAGAATCGGTGTTATGTGGTCCCGGCGGCCACTCCCAGTCACCAGTCTAGCTGCCGCATTCTGGATTAATTGCAGTTTCCGGGTCACCTTCAAAGGTAGCCCCACGTAGAGCGCGTTGCAGTAGTCCAAGCGTGAGATAACCAGAGCATGCACCACTCTGGCGAGACAGTCCGTGGGAAGGTAGGGTCTTAGCCTGCGTACCAGGTGGAGCTGGTAGACAGCTGCCCTGGACACAGAGTTAACCTGCGCCTCCATGGACAGCTGTGAGTCCAAAATGACTCCCAGGCTGCGCACCTGGTCCTTCAGGGGCACAGTTACCCCATTCAGGACCAGGGAATCCTCCACACCTGCCCGCCTCCTGTCCCCCAAAAACAGTACTTCTGTCTTGTCAGGATTCAACCTCAATCTGTTAGCCGCCATCCAACCTCCAACCGCCTCCAGGCACTCACACAGGACCTTCACCGCCTTCACTGGTTCTGATTTAAAGGAGAGGTAGAGCTGGGTGTCATCTGCATACTGATGAACACCCAGTCCAAACCCCCTGATGATCTCTCCCAGCGGCTTCATATAGATGTTAAAAAGCATGGGGGAGAGGACGGAACCCTGAGGTACCCCACAAGTGAGGGCCCAAGGGTCTGAACACTCATCCCCCACCACCACTTTCTGAACACGGCCCAGGAGGAAGGAGCGGAACCACTGTATAACAGTGCCCCCAGCTCCCAGCCCCTCTAGACGGTCCAGAAGGATGTTATGGTCGATGGTGTCAAAGGCCGCTGAGAGATCCAGCAGAACTAGGAAACAGCTCTCACCTTTGTCCCTAGCCCGCCGGAGATCATCAACCAGCGCGACCAAGGCAGTTTCAGTCCCATGGTGAGGCCTGAATCCCGATTGGAAGGGATCCAAATGGTCCGTTTCCTCCAGGCGTGCTTGGAGTTGTTCAGCAACCACCCGCTCAATCACCTTGCCCAAGAATGGAAGATTTGAGACTGGGCAATAGTTGGCCAAATTGGCCGGGTCTAAAGATGTTTTTTTAAGAAGCGGTTTAATGACCGCCTCTTTCAGCGGGTCTGGGAAGGCTCCCTCACAGAGGGAAGCATTCACCACCCCGCAAAGCCCATCGCCCAGCCCTTCCCGGCTCGCTTTTATCAGCCAGGATGGGCAAGGATCAAGAAGACAGGTGGTCGGTTTCACTCGTCCAAGCAGCCTGTCCACATCCTCGGAGGTAACAGATTGGAATTGATCCCATATAACAGGACCAGACAGAACTCTAGCACTCTCCCGCCCTGGCCCTGCTCCCACTGTGGAGTCTACTTCCTTCTGAATCTGAGCGATTTTATCTGCAAAAAACTTTGCAAAAGCATTGCAGGAGATCTTGGGGTCCCTACCAGGCCCCGGTGGTACAGGTGGTTCCGATAAACTGCGAACCACCTGAAAAAGTCTCCTGCTGCTGTTTTCTGCAGATGCAATGGAGGCGGCGAAGAAGGCCCTCTTCGCCGTCGCCATTGCCACTTGGTAGGCTCGACGTTGAGCTCTAACCCGTGTCCGGTCTGATTCAGAATGAGTTTTCCGCCACCGGCGCTCTAGCCGTCTCAACGATTGTTTCATCACCCTCAGCTCCGGGGAGAACCACGGGGCTGTCCGGGCTCCATGCAATCGGAGAGGGCGCTTCGGAGCCAGACAGTCAATAGCCCTGGTTAACTCCGCATTCCAGCGTGCCACCAGGGAATCAGCTGAAAGGCCATCAACTTGGGATAAAGCATCCCCTACCACTCTCTGGAAGCCAATTGGATCCATTAAGTGGCGGGGGCGGACCATCCGAATCGGTCCCACCTCCCTGCGGAAGGGAAGGGTTGCGGAGAAGTCCAGTTGCACCAGGAAGTGATCTGACCATGGCACTTCTTTTGTTTCGCTTTTAGTTAATGTCAGATCACCAACATCCATAGAGGTAAACACCAAGTCTAAGGCATGTCCGTGGCTATGAGTTGGGCCAGACTTATTCAGGGACAGCCCCATGGAGGCCATGCTTTCCACGAAGTCCCGAGCTGCCCCTTGTAAGGTCGTGTCGGCATGGATGTTAAAATCCCCCAGGACAACCAAGCTAGGTGTCTCCAGGAGTATATCCGCCACGACCTGAAGCAGCTCGGGCAGGGAATCCTTGGTGCAGCGGGGAGGTCGGTACACCAGTAGGAATCCTGTACTGCCCCTATTGCCCAACTTCCAGAACATGCACTCAGAAAACTGGGTCTTCCCAATAGGACGCCTGGTGCAGACTAATGACTTCCTAAAAATCACTGCAACCCCCCCTCCCCGCCCACATGACCTGGGTTGCTGTGCGTAAGAGAAACCTGGTGGGCAAGCAGCGGCAAGGACAGGCCCATCTGCCTCATCCAACCAGGTCTCTGTCACACATGCCAGGTCAAATCCTCCATCCACAATCAGGTCGTGGATGGCAGTGGTTTTATTCATCATTGACCTGGCATTGCACAGCAACACTTTCAGGTCATGTGGGTTTCCCTTGCTGATTACTGTATCCTTCCGGTCAGGACCAGACCTGGAGGCAGGGATAGTCCTCAAACAACGACTAAACCTGCCTCCTCGGTAATGACATGGTCTGGTCTTAGCATAACTCCTCCTCCTGCCCGTGATCACTGAGATCGGGTGTCCCAATACATCTCCCCCTGTGGAACCTGCCCCACCCAATCTATTGGCTGAGGCCCACTCCCAGGCAGCCATGACCCTCCCCCTTAAAAGGCAAAATACAAACTATATAATAATTTAACAGAATAATAATAATAATAAAACAAAACAGAACAAAACAAAACAAAGCAAAACAAGGAACAATAGTGCTGACTCAGTGCTTATCCCACCCCAAGCAAAAATAAAATAATGAAATAATATAATATTATAAAAAACAACAACCACCATTTAAAGTGCTGCAAATTAAAAGCGATTAAAACATTTAAAACCATTTTGTCCATTGCTGCCGGTAGCTACTCAGGCCTCTTATGCTGTGGCAGTGAGTGCAGGCCCCGCCCCCTAGGCCGGATGGAGTTGGCAGGAGAGGGAGCGGTCCTCCCAACACTCACGCAAGCAGCAGCAGCAGCAGTCGTGTCCCGGAGGCCTCTCTCAGGCCTCTTATGCTGTGGCAGTGAGTGCAGGCCCCGCCCCCTAGGCCGGATGGAGTTGGCAGGAGAGGGAGCGGTCTTCCCAACACTCACGCAAGCAGCAGCAGCAGCAGTCGTCAAGTCAAAGGCATATCATTTGCAACAACAACACTGAGTATCAATGCTATTTATCAGACTCATTTCTTTTCAGGACATGGGACAAATAAGTGGACATTGGAAATTTCTACTTCCACTTCTGTTTTCATTGGAATTCTCCAACATCCCTTGTGGCCAGGACCTCTGGAGCCCATATCATCAGGGCCTGCACCCCTCAACCCTCTCCATCTCATTCTCTTCATCCTCATGTTGCCTTATCTGCAAAGACAAAAGGCCTGGAAGGAGCTATTCACAAGGAGGAGCGTTAGGTGCCTACCCAGAGGCTTGCTCCTTTACAGTCTTCTGCTTCTCAAGGAACAGGTGGCGCCATGGAGGGTTGCTCTAGCCCTGGAAACATAAAAGACTTCACTCCACTCTTAAGACTTTGTCAGAGGAAGTTGCTCACTTGGAGCTTTCCAGAGTGCTGTTCTGTTCCATTGGGCTTGTTTTCAAGATTAGGACAGTGCATCCTGCCTGAACCAATCCCTTTGGTTCCTCAGTCAGCTTTTATTTATTTTCAGCGTTTCTACCCCAAACTTCAAGTTTCTCAAGGCAATTTGCATACATATTATTTAAAACAATGTCTCACATAATACCAATAGAAACAGATACACTAAACATAGGCTGCTTTCCAAACTCAAGAACCCGAGACATACAACAGCTATATCTCATATGGATTCAGCTTCATTGTATTGGTCCATATGCAGCCCATTACCATCTCCAAGTAATCACCACTCTCCAAATCCTCTAATGACATGTCCCAGCAACTTAATATAGGTGTTAAAAGTCATGGGGAACCTTGTCATGTGCTAGCTGTGCAACACTTTTGAGTCCAGGGCAGTTCTCTTGAGAACAGGATGTGCCACGGTTTCCTGAAGGGCCAGTGGCACCCCCCTCCATGATGAGTTGTTTCCTGCACACAACCCAACCACACCTTTCTGGCTAGCTTTTGTAAGTCATGATGGGTAAGGATTGTGAGGACACTTCAATCATCTTGTCCACATCCTCCAACTACAACAACTAAAACTGTTCCAAATAAAGTGTGGCTTTTACTTTTGCAGTTGCTATGTTCTTCCTTTCCAAAAGGTAACTGTTTTGTGTTTTGTTAAGCACAGACCACACGTCCACGGGACTCTCTCATCTGAAAACTCATATTTGTTCAGTGTTATAAGAAGAAAAATGAGTCTGAACAGCAGCAAAATCATTTTGTATGTGGAAGAACTCATTCTCCCTTAGGAAGGAGCTGGGACTTTCCCCTTAATGGGCCTTTTCCCTTAGATTCGCCAAACAACTCTGGTGCTGATGTAGACAGAAATTAGTAATAGAAAACAAGAGACTTAAAAACCAAGCCCATTTCCTTTCCTTTCCTTTCCTTTCCCTTCTTTCTTTCTTTCTTTCTTTCTTTCTTTCTTTCTCCACGGTTCCAGTTTCATTGGGTATCTGGATAATGAATTTCAATAAAAATAAATCTGGCACTGCGGATGAAAGAACCTGATTGCAATCTGCAAGCTATTTGCTCCATAGTAGTCCCAGTAAATTCAATCAGGCTGCTCAGGAGTAACTGGGTTGTGGGACTGCAGCCTTCAAGTCCCATCCTCTTCAGTGGCCATCTGCGAGTTGTTTCAACAGGAGTTCATCAGCTATAGAATGAGCCCGGGAAGAATCCAGTTAAAATCCAATTTAGCCTTTTACTTCAAGAATGGCTCTCTAGTAGGGAAGCAAAGTTGGCTACTTTTTTTAAAAGGAGAGGTCTGAAATCCAAAACCATTCACCGAAAAATGTACTAGCAGTTGGCAGATGTCAGCAGCAAGTTGCCTTTATAAAAGGAATGTCAGCTTTGCAGAGGGTTTATTGCTGGCGCGAATGCCATATGCTGCAACTGTCCCAAAGTACGAGGAATAGCTCATCTTTTCTGGTGTCTGTCCCTTGTAAATAATGCTCTCTGTTCTGACTACTGGAAGATGGTGTGATGCCTCTAATAGGTCTTGGAGGGCAGGGGAGGGGGGGCTTAGATGCCATTGTGTGACTAAATGCTCTATTAAGCAGAATTAAGTTGCTTTTGAAACATGTTAGCTGTTTCCATCCAACTCCCTCCCCCTCAAAATGTGGTCAGGTTGTTAATACAGCTTCACCTCCTCAGCAGCAGGATGGGCTGCAGGGTGTGTGTATGTGTGTTGTGTGTGCCGTGCAGAATTGGGTTAAGCAGCCCACTTGAGGAAGTTTGTGCTGCCCCCTAGCAGAAACTAAGCAAAGGTGTTTAGCATTGAAAATGCTCTTGCTTAAGTTTTTGCAACACACCTACCTTCTGAGCTCAGGAACAGGCAACAGAACAGGGAAGGGAAGGGAAGGGAAGGGAAGGGAAGGGAAGGACCAATATAAGCCAGTTCACAGGCTTTCATGCTCTGGTTTAGACATACCACAGTTTCCTGCCACCTGTACCAATTGTGGCACCCATGCCAACTTGCCATCAATGTTCTATTGCAGTCTTTCCCAACCTAGAGCTTTCCATTTCCCCTGAACGTTGCCTATGCTGACTGAAGCTGATGGGAACTGGAGTCCAACAACATCTGGAAGGCAGCAGGTTGGGAAAGGATGTTCTACTGCCTCTGTGTGGCCCCTATGTAAAGGAAAAGCAATGGCAAATATGAAGTGTTTCTTAATAGTGAGACACCCTGGAGCACAATCAGCCTTTCTCGGCTGTCAACAACTGTAATAAAGAAAACAGGTCCCAGCTACCTCTAACAGGCTTCTCCGCATAATGCAATCAAGAGCCTTCTTTGCAAGTTGATGAGGTATAATTCCAAAGCCCAGCAAAACAAGATGTCCCTACCCTTGTGAGGGGGAAAAACATGCTACATCCTGCATGCAGCTGCTTTCTCTGATCCATGGCTTTTGCAACCCATGATATAGTTCACCACTGGATCTGGTGCTGCTCTACATGGGTCAAAATATCCAAGAGCGGAGCCACATTCTGCTCATGTTGCATGACTCTTGACACTTTCCATTTCTCTACTGTGTGCTGTGCACACATCCATATTTATAGATTAGTTCTGATTTACTTATTCTGAGAGTTGATTTTCCATGTAACATTATATTTCAGATGGATTACTGAATATTACTTTAATTGATTTAAGTTGTTTATTTTCATTGTGACTCATTGGATGGGATTGTTACAGAAAGAATGACCTTTGTTGTCTGTGTTGTCATTTATGCAGCTTGTGTATAGCAAGGTCAAGCGGCACTATACAAATTAAAAATGAAATGGGGGGGGGAGGGGATGAAAATGAAATTCATACCAGACTAGGATGCTATGCAAGTGAGGAGGTTATAGTTAACTCCTTACATATATATCTTACTTCAAATCATTCAGATATGTTCCCCAAGTGAACAAAACTCAACCGATCTTCCCCCAAAGCCAACAATGTATTCAGTGCTGCCCTCCCCAAAGGGGGGAGAGTTTTGGATCCAGTTGAGGCCTTTCCCACTTGCCATACTGTCCATAAGAAGAACCTGGAGCAGCCAACTGGGTGTCTTTGAGATGTACACTGTTTGGAGGATAAGGCTGAAGGAGGAAGGGGAAATCAGCAAAAAATTATCAACAACCCTCCATTAGCAGACTCCTCCATTGGATTAAAAGCTCTTCCACAAATAAAAGGGCATTGAATTCAACCCAGTGTTGTTTCCTCTTTAAGGACAATCCTATCCCTTTAAACCATTCATGAACCTACCCTAATCAGATGCAACATTATCATACACACACAATCAATACAGTGTAGAATTGTTTCCTTGTACTCATGTTAGTGGATTCCCACTCTCTGGTATACTTATTTGTTCACCTCATTATACATGCCGATGTAAGCAGGTCCTCAGTCTGTTTCTCAGCAGTAGAAAACAGGTATGTAGCAATTGCTACAAAATGCTAACAATCATATGTTGAATAGACAACCACATATGCATATGCAGTTACCATGCTTCACAAAGCTGTACATACCCGGTATATACAACACATATGCATATGAAGATTTGATCACTCCAAATTTATTTGTGTTTTCTGATACCTGCACATGTGTGGTGCAGTTCCATGTAAAATCACAACTCAAACCACTTGCACCATCTAACATCTGCACAAGGTTCCTAACTCCTGTGTTAGCTTTCTCTTCTTTTAATGATGGGTAGCATTTTGGAAGGGGACGCAGGTGGCGCTGTGGGTTAAAGCCTCAGCGCCTAGGACTTGCCGATCGAAAGGTCGGCGGTTCGAATCCCTGCGGCGGGGTGCGCTCCCGCTGCTCGGTCCCAGCGCCTGCCAACCTAGCAGTTCGAAAGCACCTCCGGGTGCAAGTAGATAAATAGGGACCGCTTACCAGCGGGAAGGTAAATGGCGTTTCCGTATGCGGTTCTGGCTCGCCAGAGCAGCGATGTCACGCTGGCCACGTGACCCGGAAGTGTCTCCGGACAGCGCTGGCCCCTGGCCTCTTGAGTGAGATGGCCGCACAACCCCAGAGTCTGTCAAGACTGGCCCGTACGGGCAGGGGTACCTTTACCTTTACCTTTACCTTTAGCATTTTGGAAGAATGCAGCAGACTTGTACCTTTCAAACATCTGCCTGAGGAAAAAGCCCCTCCTTTCAACATAATCATTTAGCCGCAATTTCCCACTGTGTGGTAGATTCTATTCAAGCGTACCATGGAACTTTACATAGTCTATTAATCTTTCTGTCTGGGGAGGGAGCACAATTTACCCAAGAGACCTTGTCAGCCTATGTTCTCACTCTTGGAGGTAATATTGGCAAAGGTCCATTAGATTTTTTTTACTGGAACACAGCAGACCCCTGCTATGATAATGGCCAACCTGATCCATCCTCAGTGATATAATATGAGGAAGCATTTTCCCATGTCATAATTATAATTCTGTTGCTATTGTTGTTTGTGGAAACGAAATAAAAATGTATAATATTTTCACTAAAATAAGCAGATTGTTGGGAGACAAATATCAAGCAGAACACAATAATTAAGATTGCTGATGTAGATCTACCAGAATTTCATTGAAATTAGTAGAGAAGGGATGTGGAACCTGTGGCTCTCCAGATGTTGAAATACAATTCCCATCATCCTTGAACATGTTGGGTGTGGTTGTTGGGAGCTGGAGTGCAACAAAGTCTGGAAGCTCACAGGTTCCCCTCCCCAGATTAAAGTTAAAAGAATTGAGTTGGGAGCAAGGAGTCTTGCTTGGTTTCTGCTTATCTTCCAAGCTTCATTTCATTAATTTGACTCCTCAGATACCAATAGCCTGAATTCCAGAGTAGCAAACCCTCTGCACAGATACCTAGCTAAAGCTCTAACAGAGCTCTGTAGACCCATCAACCAGGCCTCAGTTGTCATCAGCTCTGAAAAAGGCCTTTATGTTCTGTCTAGGCCTGAGCTGAAATGACTCATTGAGATTGGAAAAGATCACCCATGACACATCATTGAGCGGGGAGGAGCAGACAGGGAAAACAATGTAAAAAAAAAAAAAGGATAAAAAAAGAAGTTAATATTTGCACATACATTCAGAAGAAATTTTCATCATGATTCACAAAGAATACAGTAAGCCCACAACTGAAGCGGGGGCTATGTTCCAGGGACCACGCCTAAACCCAAAATCACATATAGCCAAAACACATTGGGTTCAATGGCAAGTAGGATTGCCAAAGTCTTTTTACCTGGACTCCTGCCCCCTTTTCGCCCTTTGTTTGTTTGTTTGTCTGCCAGGTATATAAAGCTGAATGTGCACAATTTCAATGTACATAACTTGCATGCTTACTGTATTCACTGGTGAGCTCCCATTGCTCTGTCCCAGCTCCTGCCCACCTAGAAGTTCGAAAGCACGTCAAAGTGCAAGTAGATAAATAGGTACTGCTCCAGCGGGAAGGTAAATGGCATTTCCATGAGCTGCTCTGGTTCACCAGAAGAGGCTTAGTCTGGTTCCGCCAGAAGCGGAAGCTGTACGCCGGCTCCCTCAGCCAGTAAAGCGAGATGAGCGCTGTAACC
Source organism: Podarcis cretensis (assembly GCF_951804945.1). Classification (NCBI taxonomy): domain Eukaryota; kingdom Metazoa; phylum Chordata; class Lepidosauria; order Squamata; family Lacertidae; genus Podarcis; species Podarcis cretensis. The sequence goes on along the minus strand of NC_137185.1, from coordinate 31,141,172 downwards.
CCAGACTCATCCATGACTGGACCGAACAGTCAGGGGTCCCTTTACTTTTTACCACCAGGTGAAAGAGCTTTCCCCGCTCAAAGACTGCTCCTCACCAACCTCTTTTGCGTCTCCTAGAAAACCCTCAAGGTTGCATAGAACGTGGCACTAGATGTGGGATGGTATGTAAAGAAGACCACAACAGTTTTGTGAAACAAGAGTAAAAGTTTTCTAAGAAGGATAAAAAAGTAGTTATTAGGAAAAAGATTTTAGCATAAGAATGGTTACATGGACACAGAGCATTCCTTCCAATGCAGCAAAAGTACATCAAACTAAATGTAGATTTAAACACAATCCAGCTTTCCCTATTTAGACACAGTCACTCAAACTAAGGATTCGCTTCAGCATTACCATCTCTTATGCCCTCCAGCCTGGCGTATCATGAGTTCACATCTTGATCTACTCATCCTTTCCTCTGGCTCCCTAATATATATACCCTCTGGCTACATGACTCCCAATCCACAAACACAAGGAAGCTAGGCTCTCCCCACAAAAAAACAGCATGCATTGCCTACATCTTATCTGCACAGTTGTCAATGATTTTACCAGCTTCCAATCTGATCCCTGAAACAAGGTCTAACAAATTAGTCCCTTAATCCCCAAACCATATGCAGAATGCATGGTTTCGTCAATATAGCTCAGTAAGCAGAGCATGAGGCTCTTAATTGCAGGGTTGTGGGTTTGAGCCCCACGTTGGGCAAAAAGATTCCTGCATTGCAGGGGTTGGACTAGATGACCCACATGGGGTCATCCAACTCTATAATTCTATGATTCCATGAATGCGTTTCCTTCAGGTATGGGTTTTCCAAATCATCAGTAGATGTTGCCAACAACGTTTGTACATTCATTAATTCCAAGTTTAGTCCAGTTTTCCTCCAAAGAGTTCAATATGGAGTGCATGGTTCCCCCTTCCCATTTTATCCTCACAACAGCCTAGTGAGGTAGATTAGGCTGAGAGATGGTGAGTAGACACCTAATGAACCTTGTGACTGATGGGGGGGTGATAACAGTATAATGACAGTGTCTTAATAATGTTCCTTAATACAATTTTCCTCATTGATTTTTAAGAGAAAGTTAAAACAAACTGACTTCCCCCTGCCTAGATGAAGCTGAAAATTTTATATGAATACATGCTAGATCACAAATTGCAATCACAATCTGCAGTTCAACCCAGGCTGCCAAGTTGTTCACAAAGATGTACTACACTGCAGTTCAGCATGTGTTGCTGCGTTCACAAGACCCTGGAAGACAAAACATGAAAATAAAGTCTAGCTGACTTCACCATGTATTAAGGAAACTGTTGTGCAAATCCTTAAGATTCTTAGAGCACACGGAGCAGAGACTGAGAATCACTGCTAAATATATGGAGACACCAGGAGCATAAAAGATCCACTAAAAATAATTAAATTGTGAGTTTTAATTGTCCACAGGGAATGAATAATTTCATATCACGTAGCTAGCTGCAGATCAGGTGTCATCACCCATTCTGCCTGAAAAGCCAACTTCATTTCTGTCCTGTAAACAAGCAATAGAAGCATGAATAATATATATATTTATATAAAAAAGCTTCATCCCTCCCTTGCAAAACTATTATATTGGCTTATTATTTTTCTGTGCACGCCGGCAATAATAAATCATATCAGCCAAGCTGTTGCCATTTATTATGCTGTTTAGAGCAATGCAGAGTTGACCGACATTTGCATTAGGTCCACGTTAGTTAAACTGGAGTTCTGCTCATAACATTGGGATTGTGCAAACATACATTCCATCGGGCAGAAACTACTATGAAGCATCATAGTGCTCCCAGAGTCATGCTAAGAGGGTCTGCTAACAACGCAGTATATCTTGCTCGGCAACAAGGTGATTTTGTTAAGTGGGCATAAATGAATAAGCACCAGATAAAAGTGAACTCAGAAACACTTCAAGGCTAGCTTAGTTCAAGGTTATGGGATTTCCCTGCCTCATCCAGCTACTACATAGAAGGTGCCTTGCTGACTGGCCCAACTAGTTATAGCTCCCTACATAAAAGCAACATCCAGTGTCAGCCTTTTATTAGGCAAAGTAATACAATGGCCTCAAGTGACAGATTCTGCAGTGGGGCAGCGATAGCAGTCTCCTGACTGTTCCTCTTGAGCCTCCTCCCTACTATTCTTCTCTGTTGGATATCAAAGCTATACATGCCACACAGCCTGCACAAGTAAAAAGCTAAAGGTAAGGTAAAGGCTTCATTGACTATGCAAAAGGTAAAGGCTTCATTGACTATGCAAAAGCCTTTGACTGTGTCGACCACAGCAAACTATGGCAAGTTCTTAAAGAAATGGGAGTGCCTGATCACCTCATCTGTCTCCTGAGAAATCTCTATGTGGGACAAGAAGCTACAGTTAGAACTGGATATGGAACAACTGATTGGTTCAAAATTGGGAAAGGAATACGTCAAGGCTGTATATTGTCTCCCTGCTTATTTAAGTTATATGCAGAATTCATCATGCGAAAGGCTGGGCTGGATGAATCCCAAGCCGGAATTAAGATCGCCGGAAGAAATATCAACAACCTCAGAAATGAAGATGACACAACCTTGATGGCAGAAAGTTGAGGAGGAATTAAAGAACCTTTTAATGAGGGTGAAAGAAGAGAGCGCAAAATGTGGTCTGAAGCTCAACATCAAAAAAACGAAGATCATGGCCACTGGTCCCATCACCTCCTGGCAAATAGAAGGGGAAGAAATGGAGACAGTGAGAGATTTTACTTTCTTGGGATCCATGATTACTTATCTGTTCACTAATTTGTGTCCTGTCTTTTGATCAACATCACTCTTACTTCGCCAGACCTTTATTAGGTATTACAAATATAGGCCATCATAAAACAGGCATATATAAAATTTTAAAATATATACAAACATACAGGCATGTAAAAATATGCAATAACGAGGATTTTCATTGGAGTTTCTTCCTGCAAAATATTGCCATTCACCACTCTAAGAGATACTATTGATTAAAAACTCAGCCATCCTTGCAGTTACTTCTGGGTTAATATCAGACAGATAGAATCTGATATCTTCATTGTGCCATGATGTTAGACTACCCAGAAAAGGGGATAGCATGAGTTTGTGTAGCTGGTTGTACAATGGACAGTAGGAAAGAATATGTTCTACTGTGTCTGGCATATTCAAAAAATATCCGCAATGTCTATCGTTTCTGGGGATGTTTAAATATCTGCCCTTTGCCAACAGCTGAGGAGCAAATGCTCCATTGGGCTAACTGAAAGGCCTGGCGTTGGACTGGAATTATTAATTTTGAAATATAAGTGATCCTGTTATCTGTTGGATTTAAACCATAAAACTCGTGGGAGCAAATTTTATTTACAGCTGACTTAGTGTTTTGTTTTTCAGTGTCCCTTGATCTGATTTAAATACAGTGGTACCTTGGGTTACATACGCTTCAGGTTACAGACTCTGCTAACCCAGAAATAGTACCTCAGGTTAAGAACTTTGCTTCAGGGTGAGAACAGAAATCGTGCTCCAGCGCGGCAGCAGGAGGAGGCCCCATTAGCTAAAGTGGTGCTTCAGGTTAAGAACAGTTTCAGGTTAAGAACAGACCTCCGCAATGAATTAAGTATTTAACCCAAGGTACCACTGTATTATGATAAATATCAACATCACTCAAGGCAACTAATCATTTTTTTTTAAAAAATGCAAACACAGTAAAATGTATATACAACAGGTGATCTGATAAGCTGATGCGTCTGCATCAGACACCAGATAGCCAGATACAGAGAACTCTCAGCTCTGTTTCGCTGCCCCATGTGACAAGCCACAGAACTGCAGCTTCAAGCATCTCATTGGGCAGCAAAGTACTGTCAGTTTCAAGGCAGGACATTCAGGGTAGGACATTCAGCCCTCCTGGAAAGGAATGACTGTAAAAGGCTTCCAGTTTGGGATTCTTTAAATAGACTTCCCAACCTAGTACCACCCAGATGTTGTTGTCCAGTTCTGGAACAATGGGATTTGTAGTCCGAGAACATTAGGCAAGCACCAGGCAGGAGGTGGTGGTCTGGGACAGAGCAGAAGTAGGGAATCTGTAGCTCTCAGATGTTGTTGGACAGCAACTCCCATGAGTCCATCAGTCCCAGCCATCATGGCTGCTGTAGTCCAGGAACATCAGGAGGGCACCAGGTTGCAGAAGATTGGTTAGAAGCCCTGTCAGTGCCAGGTTCCATCTCTTATGGGCCTGCCAAGATGGCAGTCTCAACAAAGGCACCTAGAAGCCCAAGCTATCTAACAATTTGCCCAGCAACTCAAAAATTGAAGTTATTTCCACTGTCTATTGTACTAGGATCTCCATTCTTTCAGCCATTGTCTGCTATCATCTTTTATTCAGTCATACAAGCTGATTGCCACACCACAACCCAAGTAGACATTGCAACATTCCCATTCAGAGGGCACCATCACTACTCTTTCAACTCTGCCACTTTCTCTCAACCCAGAGTTTCTACGCCGTGCAAGAAATGATGAATCCATGATTGAAAGACAAAAGAAGGGAGAAGAAGAAAAAATGCTCATTAAGATATCTGTACAAGGAATAGTATACCAGAGGTACAAAAGGTTCAGATACCTTGATTATTATTCAACCACCGTGAAGCATCAGAGAATATATTCCGTTTGTAGATCTGGAAAAGTTTGCACTCCACATCTGCTGTGCTAGGAATCTTGAATATCAGGAGCTGCCACCCCTGACTTTTGTCTCCTTACTTTAAAGCCTCAAAATATTATCTTATGGCATTTTGACCTGCAAATTTTACCATCAGAATAATGAACATGGGACAACATTTATGCTGGCTCTATTGTGAATTTTGATGGGGGAGAGGTGTAGCTCTCCTGTATGAACAGCAGGATATTTAAAGGTTTTTCATTTGTCTTCTACAGAGATGGAGGAGAAATTTCATTTAGGTAGCATTTAAAGGCAAACCTACCCAATTCATGCTTTCCAAAGCAATACACAAAATGAAACTCAGCCATCCTTCAAAATTCACACTTCTCTGAACTCTGGAGAACAAATGCTGTTCTCCAGCCAAGTAATGTGTACAAAAACGCATATATTACGATAAAGTGTGTATCAAAAGCATATAATTGTGACAATAACATTAAACTGCATTATGTTGGCGGGAATTGCTTCGCAAAAAAAGTATGAATATTAGTCAAATTCACAAATAAATTTGTATATTAGGAGAAATTAGCACAAAAATGCTGTTGAAGTTTCACAAGGACTTTAAAAAAAACGGAAATGACAAATGGAAATTTGCAAATCCATCAATCTTTAGTCTTCTAGTGCCCAAAACACATGTTAGATAGCATGTAACCTCTAGCAAAGCTAATCTTAAAAGGTAACTGGTTATAAGTTTTAATAACATCATCCAAGAAAGCTCAAGTGTCTTTTGGATGATCTTAGGGTAGCTTTTTGGTGGTGTTTTTGTTTTAGCCTGCCTTAGGTCAATTTTAATTAGTGGTGCTACAGATATCTGTAAATTTCAACTTGCCAAATCAAAGGTAATAAAAATATTGCAGGTAAGTATCTCAAAGAGGCAATTCAAATGCTTGTAAATACCTCTATGACTTCACAGCAGCTTAGCCAATTGCTATGAGGGGTGATAGGCTCTAGTTGTGCATGAAAATTATGAGAATTCTGTTATTGTTTGTGCAGGCATGCGCACATACCTCTCCAATCTAGCAGTTCTGGAAAATGGGAGTACTAAATACGTCCATAGAACATCACTCAAGTAAAGATGTGCAGGTGAAGCAGTATGGATGATTCACCTATACAACAACCTTGAACTGCAGCAATTGCACACTCAACTTACCCAACATACACATTCATTACTACACTGTAGCAAAATTTATACTGCAGTCATTAGATAAATGGGTGAAAATACCGCTGTACTTGGTATATTGTAAATAAAATGTGGAATTCTACTACCTGCAACCTAGTGCTTTAGAGGCTCATAAAAACTGGATATTACAACATATAAAAGCATCACTTTGGCAAGAAAGTTATGAAAATACTGTTATTTGTGTTTGTATACATATATAATAGACGATACAGATACTGATACTGATACATACACAATCATTACTTACTCTGTAAGGAAGGAATGTTTACTGTATTTGCTTGCTATCAACCTAAAAGAAGCTGTTCATGCAGGCCCCCCCCCTTCCAAGTTAGCATCTTGATCATTGCATAAGCTGGCTATAGGACCACAAATCTCTGTGGACTTTAAAAAAAAGTACTTGTTTTATTTTGTTGACCTCTTTGTGTTTGTGTTCTCTCTGTTTTTGCTGCCAGCTGAATGCACTCTGAGGTAAGGACTCCTTGGGGACCACCAATAGCTACCTCCATAAATGCAACAGAGAGACAGATTTGTTGCTAAGGCAATGGTTAACAGAGGCAAAATACAGCAAGGTCCCCTTTACAGAACGGAGCACAGCTGCCTGGCAAGGCTCTATCGAAATTGACCCAGAAGGAAGGGAAAACGAATCCTCTCAACTGAAACCAGGGGGCTTCCTGGGTGCATGGGCATGGTTTTAACAAGGGACCCTAAAGGGCCTTCATACATTCCAGCCTGTCCACAGGTGGCACTGATAGCAAATAAACCAGGCAAGGGAGGAACACAGACCATGGAGGTCTCAAGGCAATGAGGAAATTACAGTTTGAGACCGTGTGATTTTCCCACTAGCTGTCAAGATCATCGTAAGTTCTATGGAGTGCAGAAGTTTTTGCAGTGACCTTTTGCAGGCAGGAGTGAGAGTTGAGAAACCTATTACTGTGAATAAGCCAATTTGCTAGGTAAGTGTAAGTGGCAATTTTCCTCCTTAAATACATTACAGTGAAAGGTAAATGGTGATAAACAGAAAGTTGTGCTTCCTTCTCTCGCTCTAAAACGATTTCTCAGAGTGCTGTTTATAAGGCATCGCCTTAAGAGTACCTTCCTGGGAGACAGGTTTTGAGGGGCACTGATGCAGGATACGGGTACCTCTCTGTACTGATTTAATGACACGTGTGTGTGATTTGGGGTTAAAAATTGAGGCATTTGCAGGTATGAAGAGTTGAGGCACCTTTAACAGGAACAAGAAATGAAGATGAGTGCTCGGCTCTTCGTTAACATGACTCCTGTCTGAAATTCTGGAGAGCCACCATAGGTCACGGTAGACAAGATTGCAAAAGATGGACTAACAGTATAACCCAGTGTTTTTAAATTGCATTGTAAACTGCCTAAGACTCTTTGACAGAGATCGTAGGTGGGATACACCTTTTTCAAGGATATTGTTCCCCAACAGATTATACTGTGCAATTGGAATTGAAATGTACAAGGAAGGCATAGGCAGAAATTGTTACACTTTATACCCTCCCAGCTTCATACAAGTGCACTGTGTGAATGCACCCATGCCTGTGAAGTAGTTAATATGGAAATCAACGCACATAAACACTAAAGAGCAACACATTGAGCAGCCTGCCATTTCAAATACTTCAAATGGTGTGGCTCATTTTGAACGCTGATAATTTTTGTGTCACAGTCCCCCTCTCTAAAGTATGTTTAACCAAAAGGAACAAAACACCTAATTTGCATTTAAATCACTGCAAGACAGGCTATCCTAGGATAAATGAATACTGGATATGAGTAGAAAAGGGCTTTCAGCAATCTATATTATAGTGTGTAGGTCACTTGGGAACCCTTCTTCTGGTAACCTAACAGTACTAGAGCATCTGTTTTGATTTGTGAATTCTGGGAGGGTATTTTTAAAAAAACCTATTTATAATCTGCCCTTCCTCTCAGCAGCTCAGGTAATAGCAGCAGTACATATTCCCCTCCACAATTTTACCTTCACAGCCACCCTGTGAGGTAGGTTAGGCAGAAAGGTAGTGACTGGTTCAAGGTAATATGCTGAGCTCATGACAGAGCAAGGGTTTGAAAATGGCTTCTCCAGTCCTAGCCCCAGTGGTGTAGCGTGGGTTGCCAGTGCCCAGGGCCACATGGAGAAGTGGGAGGGAGGGAGGGAAAAGTCTGTGTCACTCAGCTGGTAATTGCAAGGATGAGACTTGTCCATTGCTATTGTTGCTCAGCACTGATAAGCTTAGCAAGCAGAAATGCACTGCCGCAACGGAAACTCCATTTTCTGATTAAAGCTCCTTAATTGATAGAGCACCTTTTAAAAGTGGAACCATAGGGGGGTCGCTTATGGCCTGGATGCTGCTCATCCTGAATCTGCTCATCTAATCCCACCTCCAGCAACTTCTATCCATGTAGCAGTATAAAAATGCACAGCAGCAAAACGTTGAATTTAATCAGCTGCCTTCCCCCATGTTGATTTTGATTGTGTTGTCATTTGCATTCATTAAACACCACGCTGGGCACAGGGCTGAACCTCTTTATTTGGCACTTGGGACTTCTCCTGGTCACAATTATTTCTCCTGGGGACCTGGGTTTCCAGGCTAAAGTTAGTAACTAAAAAGAACATGCTTTCCATAAAGTAGCAGCCCCAGTTTCTCTCATGACAGCTATTAGCAGCTGCTTCACTCAGCCAAAATTGCAGACCTATCAACAGCTACTGCCCTGCACAGGGCAAAAGAAAATCCACCGTTGGGACTGTCCCACTAAAATTTTAAAAAGGGTTTCAAGGAATGAGGCTGTGACATCACAAATACAATTATGTTAGAATGAACAGGCTAGTTTGAAGATCTGCTGGCTTTGTGTTCATTAAGAGCTTTCCCAGAGATATCAAACAGACACAGCACTCGGTTAACTTGTGTTTTTTTCAGGCCCCATGATAGTCCTCTTCAGACAAACAGGGCACACTGAGCAAGTGGAGGAGGCAGCAGATTGCAGTAGCAGCTCCTGCCTTGCACACTCCTCGGCCTATAGAGCGAGATGAGCGCCACAGCCCCAGAATCGTTTGCGACTGGACCTAACGGTCAGGGGTACATTTACTCAGATGTTTAGAAAAATGAGGTAATTTAATCTGTGTTACTATTTTAACTTTTGCATGTTTTAAAGTATGGTTGTGACTTTCTCTCTTGATTTTATTGTTTTATCTTTTTGTAAACCTCGGCCAATAAAGCGAGAAGGGCGCCGCAACCCCAGAGTCGGCCACGACTGGACCTAATTGTCAGGGGTCCCTTTACCTTTACCTTAAACCACTTTGAGGTTTTTTACAATGAAGTGGTGCATTACCAGTACATTTTGGTTCTCGAGCAGCTTGGCTCCTGAACAAATCAGTTCCCGAATGCCTCAAACCCGGAAGTGAGTGTTCCAGTTTGTGAATGTTTTTCAGAAGCCGAACGTCCGACGCAGCTTCTGCACCTTCCGACTGAGTGCAAGAAGCTCCTGCAGCCAATCGGAAGCCACACTTTGGTTTTCAAACGGTTCCAGATGTCAAATGGACTCCCAGAACAGATTAAGTTTGACAACCAAGGTACCACTGTCTTATATAATACAGGTTTCCATATAATTAATTGGGCATTTATTTTTATTTTAAATACTGTACAACAATGAACAAGTGACTCGAACATAAGCAGATATTTGATGCAAGGTACAGTCCAATGCTGGCAAAGTTCAGTTGGGTTAGAGCCACCAAATTCCAAGTATAAATATGTTTTTAAAGCATTCTTCTGACCCAACTCTTAATTATCTTACCTTGTTTCCAAAGTGGAATCCTCCGCTGACTTGTTTTTTTCTTTTAGTTTCCAGTTTGCAAATAGGTTGTGACACAGTTTGCAGTAGCTTTCAGTTCACATTGCATGATTTTTGACTCCTCAGACTTTAGCACCCATCAGAATACATGGTCGGGGGGAGGGGGGAAGCACTCAATACACTTTTGTCAGTATGCAGAGCACCAAAATAAATCCAGGGTGGAAAAAAATGTACCATTTGGTGAGCTGCTTATCTGCACTGGGCACATTTATAAAATATTGCAAAAAAAGAAGTAATGTAGATACTTTTGCCTGCCTGCTTGTATCAAGATTACTTTCTTAAAGAGAGTTTTATTGATTTACACATGTGCATTTTTAAGGCATGTTGTGGGGGAGAGCCAAATAAATGGAAGGGACTGAAAGCTGTGATAAACTGCCCGTGTTCCAATTCCTAAATGCATTATAGACATTCTCCTAGCTAAATTGGAATTCGGGAAGAACGGAATGCAATACAGAGGTAGTCCAAATCTTGCTATATTCCAACTCCCATCAATCTCAGCCAGTATGGCCAATGGTGAGGGATGATAGGAGTTGTAGGTTAGCAAAATCTAGAGGGCCATGGGTTTCCATCTCTGCAATAAAAACAAACCGGAATGCGTGATCTCTTCATCCTTGCACACACATCCTATTCCTGCTGCCTGTATTGAGAGAAGTAACCCATCCATCACCCACTGCCCTAAGATAAAGAGTTCAAAAAGATCCAGTTCAGTCTTCAGCTAAAGTGTTCTGTGCATCAGTGGGAATTTTGTGTGAATAAGGACCCAATAGAGTTGAACAAGATTGATCCTATGAGGTTGCCTTTGTGTTTGCTTTAACTTTCATGACCTCAGGCACAATGTTCTTCCCTGCCTCCACCACTACATGCAGTTTGCTGAGCAAACAGGTATTCCAAGTCTTTTCCTAGGTACAAATCAATTTTAATTACAACAAAGCCTCTCCACAATAGCACTTGCAGCCAAACGGATCCCAAATTGTGTAGCCTTCCTTTCCTCACCCTCTAACTATCTCAAATTAAATGGAGAATTGTATTGCGGCTGGGGTATTGTCATGCAAACGAAGAAAAACAACTTCCTTTCCAATTTTCTCATGCAAATAGAGACAGGATTGTTGAGACAGAGAATATATTTTGCCATCTCAGTGGTTCTGCAGGAGAGATAAGGAGTGTTGCGCAAATTCTGCAATTCGTAAGCTGGTAAGTTGCTAAACATATATGTTTTTTAAATTGCGTGCACACACACACACAACTAGCATCCAAATACAAATATTTAAACAAAATTACGGGGTCAGCAAGCACAATTTAATCAGGGTTTTCTTATGGTATTTTCACTCATTATATATATTCATATCTATTATTGCCTTTATCTGTTTCATAAATAAGGCTTAGCATTTTCAGAATGGAAGAGTAAGGCTACTCTACTGTCACAATCAAGGTTTGCAATATAAAGATTATAATTCAATAGCACACATAAAGTCTGCCTTCCTTGGAGAGTGAGCTAATCAGGCTATGAACAAGACTGCAATTCTATGCAAAATTGGCTGGGAGAAAGGCCCATTGAGTTCAATGGCATTTATTTCAGATCAAACATGCATAGGATCAGGTTACTTGGCCCATTTAACAACCCCCTTCCAGTTTTTTCTTTTGGTTGCCCAATGTCAGCATAAAAGTTTTCAACTCTGCTCCTGAGCACACAGTTCTAAAATTATGACTAAGTACTTAGGGGGTGGTGCACAACCTTCGTAACAATATCATAGGCAGGGAATAGGAGATATGTAGAGCACTGGTGCCAATCCTTTCAGACCACTGATATTGACTGGCCCCAAATCATCAAGAGGACTTTGTGGCTTAATGGGGATTTGAACTCAGTCCTCCCCAGTCTAGATTTATCTCAGTATCATGCAGGCTCTTTTTCTGCAGACATTTCACACTTATTTTCCAGGCCCATCTCAGACCCTCCAAGTGTTCCTATTTTCCAGGGACAGTCCTGGAAGTACAGAAGTTGTTCCGATTTCTGCTTTGATCGAAGAATATCACACTTTCCCTAAGGATGTCCCTATTTTCATCAGAGAAATGTTGGAGGGTGTGCCATCTTGGCAGCCTTAAGGAGAATATCTGGTGGCCATCTGCAGCAAATGATATTTGGCACCACAAAGGATGTTAAGTTTCTATCAATTTAAAAGAAGAGAAGAACTGGGAAGGTATTTAAGAGAACAATAACAACCAAGAGTTGTGAAAAAATTGCCCACTTCTAGAGTCATCCCTCTAGAAGACTGTATCCAGTGCATATTCCTGACTCCATCTAATAAAGATCCAATTACCATAATGGTGAATTAATTAATTAACAAGTGTACAATCTGGGTACCCAGAAAGTTGAGCTGCACATCAGTATCATTCAACTTGTGTACTGTTGAGATACATATCAAACAGTGTACACTCTTTTACACAAACATCTTAATAGTATGTACAGAAATAATTTCTACCTGTGTTCAGTGTAGTGTCTGAACAAGCCTTACAAAAGAAATTAAAACCAAGTGTGGAAGAGGGAAGGTTAACCATCCCATGCTTGTTACAGATAGGTAGCCGTTTTGGTCTGCCATAGTCAAAATAAAATAAAATAAAATAAAAAAATTCCTTCCAGTAGCACCTTAAAGACCAACTAAGTTAGTTCTTGGTATGAGCTTTCGTGTGCATGCAACTTCTTCAGATACACAATCTTCCCATGCTTCAGATACACAATCTTCCCATGCACACTTCTTCAGATACACAATCATCCCATGCTTGGTTTAATCAATCAATCAATCAATCAATCAATTATTATTATTTTTAAAATTATTTTACTTAGTAGAGTTAAGCGTAGTTAGGCTCTAAGTGGTTCTTACTCCCAGAGAATGCAACTGGTCAGGTGTGAGAGTGGGACAAAGCAGGATAAAGTCAATGAAGGCACTCAGCATTCCTGCCTTGGGGAACAACAAGGTTTAGGGAGGAATAATCCATGCCACCATGCCAAATAGTTCTCTGTCTTATGGCAGATGCCACAGTTTTTACCTGGAGCATTCTGAAACCAAAGTGTGTATCTTTTGCAGAATCATCCCTATCATTAGGCACAGTGGTGTGGCTACTTCAGGTGGCAGATGTGGGTGTGGGGAGGCAGTGGCAGTGAAATGTTGGAAGAGAGGGTTGTGTGCATCACATGGCCTCTCCTGACTTTCCTAAACTAGCCTGGGATCCTTAGGTGTGGAGGAGAGAACCATTGTTGAAGTAAGACTCCATTGCTAGTCTGGTCAGATTCTGTATGAAGAATTACAGGGAGTGCCATCGTTTTTTTCATCTCAGGCAGCAACACATATTGGGCCGGCCATGACCTTTTGCTGAGTTGCAGACCATATTTTATGTGTGTAGAATAGTAGAAAATCACTCACGGAAGAATCCCCTGCAGTGTCTACTTTCCAATCACAAATTGTAGGGTCACAAAATGGGGGCCATTCAGACCAGGGCTTGAACATCTCCCTGTGAGCCAAATAGGTTTCCAAAGCAATATTCCAAAAGTGTTCCACTCCCTAGTGAAAGAGGTCCACAGGACCGATGTACAGACGTTTCCTTTGAGTACTACACTTTTCATGTTCCCAGACTATTTTTATATCCTTAGAACCTCGATCAAAACTCAGGTGCCTCAAATCATAAAACCTTGGGACCCTCCTTCCATTCTTCTAAATTGTTTCATCTTCACAGCTTTAGTTTTCCACCTTCACTTTTTATCTCACTTCCAAGAAAGAATAACTCAGTTCTGAGTTAGGTTTACCACAATGATTACATGGATGAAGAAGTGGAGCACCACTCTATTGCTTCTAGTGGAAAAGCTCCACTGATTACTCTTCTAGGCTGTACAGCCAAAAATGGCAGGTTCTCTTTAAAGGAGACATTTGTAAAAGGACAGGATCATAGGAAGCTGCTTTGTACTGAATCAGACCATTAGTTTATCTAGCTCAATATTATTCACACTGACTGACAGCAACTGTCCAAGAACTCAGATAGGGGTGTCTCCTGACCCTACCTGGAAACGTCAAAGATTGAACCAGAGATGTTTAGCATACGAAGCTCCATCACTTGATTATGGCCATTTCCCCGCAGAATTCCATGGCTTCTAACAGAATTGCACAACTTTTACCTTAAGCTGTACTTTTGTATTTCATGGTTAGTGGGAATGTAAAATAAGGATTGAAAGGCTGTTGGACAAAACAGAGATGGGGATTAATTCTGCCTCAGCAGAATTCAAGGCAAATACCAGACTTCCATCTTGCATAGCCAGGGGCCTGTAGCCCTAGTGAGAAATCAATGTGACACCATCAATACCTTGCCATGTAGAAGGCCTTTCTGCACATACCCAGATGCCACGATTCGTTCCAAGCTGTTGGAGCAATGGAACAGAACTATTTTGAGCTCCATGTTTTAGAGTGGAAGCAAATCATGTCTCAATTTTTCAGATTCAACTAGTGCTCTTCAAAGACCAGCTTATATTTAGAAGATAAAGTGTCATTGCTGACATCTTGGCAGGGAGGGAATATACAAGCTGTGTTGTTAGTATTTGTACTGTGTTTATTAGAAAATGAATTTACAAAGAATATATTGTACTGGGGGAAAGAAAGCATATGTAACAGCTGCAAAATTGTGGCTCCAATTAAGGCCACAGAAATCCTGAATCATTGCCTTGTTAATTTGCTAACTCCCTTTAAAAGTGAGTGTGTCTTAGTTAGGAGGGGTGGGAGTTGGAGGTTAGGTGGTTTTTTTGTTTTTATTTTGCTGAGTGTGGAAACTTCAAGCAGATGCTGTGTCCAGAGGAGATTGTGAGGCTAGACAAGCTATGGACCGATAACTTATGGACTGCTTTGAGGGAGTTTTAATAATAATAATATTTTTTAGACACAAGAAGACCCTCTCTTGGGCTCAAGGGAGAAAAAATACATTGTATTGGTCTTTATGCATAAATACTGCTACTTGTTAATAGATACCATCCTGCAAGTAAAGAGTCATCTTCAAAGTCTTGTGTGTGGAGTCTACTTCACTAGGGCTTCATGGGTGAAACCGCTGCATCACTGCATGACTCAGAAAAATAGCTAGCATGTGTAACATCTACTCAGCAGGTGTTCTTACGCTAAAAAATGGAAGAATTGCATAAGAACAGAAGAGTTCTGCTGGATCTTTTCAAGTGAATTATCCGGTTCTCATAAGCAGGACTTGAATACAGCAGAAGTCTCCTCATTGGTGATTTCAAGCAATTGGAACTTTGAGGCATAATGAGGCATAGAGATCTTGGGTAGATGATAGCAAGAACCTGTAGACGTACTGGGCTTTGTATGCAGTAAGTTAATTCCTATAAAGCTCATGAATACACTCTTGGGAGAATTATGGAAAGCAATTGTAGTGTCTTTTCCTGCAGCTGTATTGTGGCAGTAGATCAGCAGCACTCCATAGGCAACCAAATAACATGCTGCAGAGAGGCTGATTGAGTAGTATGAGCACTGAGATTTGGCTTCTGTCCACTGCATCATCATTTAAGTGCTACTAGGCCTGACTGTTCTTCGTGCTGTGTCCAGGCCTGGTGCAGCATCCAAAATATGGGCACATGGTGCATTATTTTACAGAGCTTTCTCACATCGCAAATACTTTCTCAACTGAAAGTACTTCTGATCTAGCTATCTGCCCAAGCAAAGCTGCCTCAACACATTCCAAATTAGTGGACTGTATTACAATAAGAAAACAGTTGATGTTCACCAAACATGCCTGTGATATGCTCCAGAGGAAGCAAATTAAGTGGCATGCTTCCAAAAGAAACACAAAAAATCAGAACACTCCCACCCACCAAGCAGGGCATTCATAATGGAAATTGTCTTCTGACAAAGAATGAATGCTGCAATAACCTACCAGAAATAACTGGAGTTCCACTGGTGCAGACAAATATCCCAGTTCCTCGTTATGCTTGATTCCATCCCTTTGAATTCTGTTCTGAATAGAGCTGTGTGACAATGGCCTCTTAACATTCTCCACCCTATTTGTGATCATAGAAATTTGGGGGATTGGTTCACCATATTTTATGGGGGATAAGGGATTATTCAACGTATTTTACTAGGGGTGGACAGGCTTGCCATTATCTCATTGCCGATAATTGAGAGTTTCCATATCTATTCTACATACAAGATATCAGTTAAGCAACAAATTTAAGTTAGGTATCACCTGCAATCTCTACAGCTGGAGAGATAAAAATTGCAATGGCTATGCTATCCCATGAAGTTATCCCTGGTAGTTATGTGAACGTGCAGTGGATTAGAATAGACTTTCAGTTTGTGCCAGGAAGAAACCCCAACAAAACATTCTTCTTAATTTTGAGCTAATAACACTTACATTACAATTTTGAGCTAAACACTTAACATTACAAGTAGAGGTTTTAACTTGAAATTCTGTGTTCAAAAACTGAGTGGCCAAATTTGATGTTTTGGGAAATACTGGATATTTGTGAACCTTCAGTTTCTCTATAGGCAGATGGGTGTTTCTTTAATGTGTCTTATTTTCTCACTTGCCAGACATCAAGTGGCTAATTTATAACTTTTAATGTGCTAGATATTTCACCTATTGTTTTATGGTCTGGTGCAGAGCCTGCCTGTCCACGAGGCAGCATGAAGCAGCCACCTCAGGTGCAACCCGAGATGGGTAGCACCTGGAGGGGGAAGAAGAGGAAGAGGAAGCTGTTGGCCCACTGCTTCTTTACACTGCAGGGTTGCTGTAGCCACTGTGTAAACAGGGGTGGGGCAATGGCTTCTTTTCCTCTTCCTCCCCCTCCAGGTGCTGCCTCTTTCCATGCAACATTGGTGAACAGGATTGCTGCTCTCATAGCCTATGTATGTGAGGAGCGAGCATATTCGCCATGGCCACAGACGAAGCCTATAGGCTTGCAACTCTCCAGGTAGCCTCAACAAATAGGTTTGCTGCTGCCTCCTTGCTTGCCTGCTCATTCCCTCAGTCACTCGCCTCCTCTGATTGCCTGCTCTCTCACCCACCCTGCCCATTTCTTCAATGGGCTGGGAAAGGTTCTATGCCTGAAATGCTGGAGAGTCACTGCCAATTGGTGCAAACAATACTAAGTAAGATGGGCCAGTGCTCTGACTCAGTTATAAAGGTGTTGTGAGCTTGGAGAATCTATGCAGGGAACAAGGACTGGAGAGGTAGGGACTTCCTGGCTGGAAAGGAAGGAGGCATCAAGAGAGAGAGAGAGAGAGGACTTCATATTTTAAATGTTGTTGGATTACAATTTATTCATTGCATTTATAGTCTTATTCCAGGAGCTCAAAGTGGTGTATATGGGTTCTCCCCCTCATCATTTAATCCCCAGAACACCCCTGTGTTTAAACAGAAAGAGCGAGGCTGGCCCAGGTCATCCAGTGACCTTCATGACCAAGTGGGGATTTGAACTTTGGTCTCCCAGGTCCTAGTCCATCACTCTAACTACTATACCACACTGGCTTCTCAGTGTCATGCCATCCCTGATGTTTGACCATGCTAGCTGGGGGCTAGTGAGTGCTTGGTGCTGTACAAATGTGGAAATATTCATTTTTATTGTAATTGTTACCAGGGGCTCAGTGCTGAAAAATGCAAAAAAATAAAAATAAAATAAATATCATTATCATTGTTGCTGGTGAGTGCTTGGTGCTGCACAAACATGGAAAATGGCCCTGGTCTAGAGTGGCAGAAAGCAGCCACTCCATCATCCCTCTTGGCTATAGGGGATGTGTGTGTGTGTGTGTCTGTGTGTGCGCGCACACACAGCAGTACATGGATGGGGAAGAAATCCATTCAGCTCACATTTTTTATGTGATACTATGAAATGTGCGCTTCATGAACTAATACCATGAGATCTCGGCCCCTTTGAAAATCACACTTCTCTGTGTATATTAGTATGTGCAAGGAATGCATGTATTAGTGAAAATCATTTACCAAAATGCATTCTCATAAGGAGAAATTCCTTGCAACAATACATGGGCAAAATTATGTATCTTAAAAGAAACACGTGTGAAAATGTATACAAATTTTTATGCAGACTTTTAAAAGAAAAACTGCAAATGTATGTGGAAAAGGGGCAAACTGAAGATTAGAAAAATGAGAAAGACACCAAAGATCTACCTATTTGTCCTTCCATGTGCGTGCTGAGGAGAGAGTATAATTCCTGTGTGTTCCTTATCTCACATTTGTATCTCTGCTAGAAATAAGTTCCTTCCATTCTTAATGGCAGTAGTGGGAAGGCTCTGGGTATGATATTGAGTCACTGGCCATATTGGGCTAGCAAAGTGAGAGTGAGAGAGGAGTGATGAGAAAGAAAGGGAAGATTCGTGTGCTGAGCAGCTGTCAGCTCTGCTTGCTGGCATCTAAAAGCATGTAATTCACAACTTCCGTAAGCCGGGAAAGTTATCATTTGGAAGCTGTAGCTCTGCAGTGGCTTGACAGTCTAACAATACAATATAAATCTTCTATTCATGCCACTCTGGCAAGACTGAATCCCAGAAATAGGCAGCAACAGCCAAAGGTGGTGATAAGTTCTTGTTACAATAACATTCCCTTGCAGCAGTTGCAGCCCTGTCCTCATTACCATATATTATCTTATTGCACATGCTGAAAGTCACACTAGTGGACTTCATTGTTGCTGCCCCTACTTTACCCCTCCCTTGTGCTGAAGCAGAAAATACTTTATTTTCCCCCTCCCCACCCTGTAAGCTCAAAGCCCAAGCAGCCTTCGCAGATAACTCTGGTTTTGAAGTGTCTACGGCTTGCAGTATTTTCGGACGTTTCTTTGGCTTGTGGATTGAAGCTAAGCAGCCATCAAAGCCTTGTAAAATGGGATTCAGGATTGTCAGAGAACAGCACTTTCCTGCCTTGGTGTACTCAGGATCTTAGTGCAGGATTGTGTGCAGAATATTAAAGCGGTCCAGCCACCCAAAGGGATATTAGGTTTATCCCAAAAGACGGCTGTTAAGGAAAATAAGGGTTCAAGAATGTATTGAGAGAACCAGAAAGAGAAAGATGACAAATTCGCAGCTTGCTGGATTTGAAAGAACAAATTAATCAGAGTAAGCAAAGGCAGAAGCCCTTCCATGTATTAGGAATATCCTGGCTGTACAGTTTTGCAACCATTAAAAATGAGGGGGAAAAGAAACCGGACATCTTATTCTTCTTTTTTTAAAAAAATATGTATGATTCCAACTTTAGTGTGTGTAGTAGAAGCAGAGAGGCTGAACACACATGGACAAACATGGGCAGACAAAACTTATGAGGGAAAAAAATAAAACCAGTATTTACCTTTGGCGCTAAAAGAATATTCTCTGTTTTGATTATGGATGGATGGAGCAGCTTATTTCTGTTGCGTGTCAGTTTTTCATGCACTTAAAACACAGCATCGTGCCATCCTCTTTTAAATATCACATTAAATTGCAGACACTTTCTACAAATTTTATACACATTCTTTTCCAATTTCCAATTTTTATATGCCCCCCCAATGCATTCTCCCCTAAAATACACATTTTTTAGAAAAACAAAACTGTACAGTACAGCAAAATTTGTAGAAATATGTAAGATCGGAACCAGCAGATTATGTTGGTTCACTTTAAAATGCAGAGGGAACAACTTTCTTCTCAATCCCTATTTCTGATTAATGTGTAAAATCTAGCAATTTTTGCCAGACACACTTGGAAATATATTCACATTTTCCTTGACACCAGTCTTATTCAATGCTGCTGTTGGTTGCTGCCATGACATCACTGCACGCACGCACACGCGCGCACACACACACGGTTGCAGTTGCTGCTTCTGCCTTCCTGGATCAGTTACATGGCTGGAACAATAAGGAACATCACACAGTGAAACAGGGTGCTGTCATTGCGATAGAGCCATTCAGATTTGGCTAAAGGATGATATCAACACAAATGCATTTTCGCAAGGTATGCTAAAAAAATATATGAATAAACCAATAGAGAGATCATTTAGAGCACTGGAAAAAACATTCTATTATACTTGTATTAAAATCTTCTTTTACAGGGAACTTATGAGGAAAATCATGGCCTGCTCCATCCTGACCCTGGGCTCTGATCCTGCTATCGTTTAGGATCCTGACTCCCAGCAAAATCAGATCCAAGTCTCTACGATCTGTTATCTTCACTGACATTTTGACTTGGTAATTACAGACAAAAAGCTAATTTGTTTTAATAGTGTAAAAGTGTCCCAAGGGCTGATACACATGATCAATGTGGATTTGCAATGCAGTTTTCCTGCTAATAATTAGATGAAGATGCTCATCAACTAAAAAAAAAAAACCCAAATCAATATAAGATTTCAATTAAGTTAATGGTTCTGAAGCAGATAAAGGCTTTACCTGTTTGACACCCCCTTATACAGCTGATGCAGGTGGTTTAGTTTCCCAGGCTTCCCACAGGGTAGAAACAAAATTGTGAGGGGAAGAAAAATCCCCTGTCTATAAACCTTTGCTTAAACAACTTCCAGGGAGGCAAACTGTTAGATTGCTGGAGTCAGGCAGATTAAAGAGAGTTAGATATTTATTGAAAGAACATTAATTACAACCTCTGCTGAAAACAACATTCAATGTTTTAAGAAAAACAAAATACTTCAAACTTGAAAATTAAACCAGCTATCACATTAGAAAACAAAACCACTCCAAAGCAACAAGCCATAAGTAATATAACTAAACCATCAACGAAAGCTGGAAGCCATGCTTACTTTACAGGTGGGCAATAGGGATGGGGGACAAAGTTGTCTCTGTTCAGATGTTAATGTACCCAACGAAAATAATATATGATCTGAAACAGGGCTATCCTTTGTAATTGTTGCATCTCTGAATTTTGTGACATGGTTCTGCAACCAAATATATACATACAATGTGCATATGCAGTGGTACCTTGGGTTACATCTGCTTAAGGTTACATACGCTTCAGGTTACAGACTCCGCTAACCCAGAAATATTATCTCAGGTTAAGAACTTTGCTTCAGGATGAGAACAGAATTCGTGCTCTGGCGGCGCATGAGTGCAAGCAATCTGCAACTCCTTCTACCTGGAGGTTGCCACTGTGCTTGCCTCTTCAAACCCCTCCAGCAAGGGTGGGGGTGGCAGGGATGATGCTGCTCACCTCCCTTCAGGTACCATCTCTCCCTCTGCTCCTGACACCTCCTGTCCTCCCTTCCCCTCCAGCTTCTCCCCCACATCCTGCACCTCCTTCCCCATCTCTGACTACTCAGACCCCTCCCAACCCTCCAGCTCTGACTCCTGCCTCATGCGGGGCACAAACCCGAAGTGAAGGACATGAGACAGGAGTTGGTCATGCAGGTGAGCTGTGCATAAGCAAGCTGCCAGCTAGCTCTGCTGAGGCTCTTTTTATTAGCACAATATACAAAACCAGTCAGATACATTTTGGACTGTGCCCTTTACACATTTTCCAATCACACGATCGTGAGATGGTACAAAGTTATTTTGGCACCTGCTTCTACTGCCCCCTTCCTCTGGATCAGCCTCTGGTCCCACCACCTCACCCACCCACTCATTGGATCCCTGCCAGTTCCTAACATCTGACCTGCCCACAGATTGCAAACAAGAACCTGCCCAAAGTTTTCCGGCGCACTTAATTCCAGCATTTGTAGATTCTAAGCCCAGCCAAAAACACCAGGAAAAATGTAGCAGAAAAGGCTGAAGCAGGAGTGTGCATGTATGTGTATGTGAAAGAGAGAGAGGGAGAGAGAGGTCATGAAGAAGCTTCCAGCTTCAGAACTGCAAGTTGCCGAAGAAAAGTTTCAGGTTGGTTGGGATTTTAATTGAAGTGACTTTGCCACTTCTTAGTCAAGGGATCAGCACAAGGATCAGGCAATTGTGAATATTTTCCTACAGTCGGATGCTCTTTAAGCAGGCGTCATTTCTTGACAGGCGCTTGGAAACATAATGCACTGTGGGTTCTATTTCCTTTCTCTTAATAGAATGCAAAGCTCTGTTTTCAAAAGAATATGCTAACGTTTTAAGCTCTTTTTGTTAGTATAAATGATAATGCAGTCAACACAAGGGCCTCATCGTCCCCTTGAAGTATTCGTACATCTAATTCCTATTCACCTTAACACAAACGTGCCATGCTGGGGGATAAACCTTAATGCCTGCATGGCTAAAAAAGCAACTTATTTGGAGATATTCAAAGTGTTTGTGTACAGATAAAAGATGCAACCTTTCTATTGGCTGGAGAGAGGAGGGGAACACTGTGACTGTTGCTATAGGACTGGTGATTTAACATCAAAGTTGTTTAGTGGCAGTGCCAAACAAGTTTTCCTTCCTGATGCAAAGCAATCAGGTTTGCCCCAAGCTGACCACTCATAGGAAGCTGCTTTATACTGAGTCAGATCATTGGTCCATCTAGCTCAGTATTTTATTGTTGTTATTTATATTTAAAATTTCTATACCACCCTCCATTGGAGGATCACAGGGCAGTTTCCAACATAAAACACAAAAATACATAATAGTAACAAACAAAACAATACCCTCCCCTCCCACAGTTTAAAAGGTCATGGGGTGTTTAATTAGCAAAAGCTCTAGAACAGGGGTCAGCAAACTTTTTCAGCAGGGGGCCGGTCCACTGTCCCTCAGACCTTGTGGGGTGCTATATTTTGTAAAAAAATATGAACAAATTCCTATGCCCCACAATTAACCCAGAAATGCATTTTAAAGAAAAGCACACATTCTACTCATGTAAAAACACACTGATTCCTGGACTGACCGCGGGCCGGATTTAGAAGGCGATTGGGCCGGATCCGGCTCGCTGGCCTTAGTTTGCCTACCCATGCCCTAGGAAAAGGGGGATGTTTTTGCCTGTTGCCTAAAGATATATAATGAAGCTGCCAGACGAGCCTCCCTGGAGAGAGAATGAGGAGAGTTCTGACTTCACCACACAGACAGGCAGAAGCCCTCCAAAATTTCAGACAAAGCCACTTCCGGCCTGCCCAGGAGGTGGGGTTGCGGGCTTCACGCCCACCCCCACGTGAGCGGGGGCTGGTTTCAGCCCCCGCGAGAACAGGGGAATCCCGGCCGGGTCTGCCCTATTTAGGGCCAGCACAGAGGAGGCTCGCCCTCTTTTTGCCGGCCAGCCCTCACGTTTTCCCACCCTCCCTCCCCTTAGGTATGCTTTAGGTAGGTCTTTGACTTTGCTATGGACTTCGGTCTGTCGCCGCAAGGGGCATGGTAGGAATTTTTCCCAATTGGCAATTTGTAGCCTTTTGGTTTTTCGCCTACCTCGTAGCAACTCGTCACAACTTTTCGGCATTGGCGGTAGGCATTGGTAAGAAGGGGTTAAGAGGATGTGTGGGGGGGGAGGAACGCCATCACCTCCCCCCAGTGAGCGAAGGGTGGTCCGTTAAAGGACTCCGGGGGGCGTGGCCCTGTCCGAAGCCTATGGAGGTGTGGGCCAAAGGCACGCCCCAGAGCGGTGACCCGGGGGAGCTCCTAGTCGACGTGCTTCTGCAGGAGACTCCCCCGATAAAGTGTTAACCCTTCCCCGTGTCTCCAGCAAATGGGCTGGAGCCGGATAGTCGATAGGACCAATGCCTAAGCCAATGCGTCTCATTCCTGAATTCAATAAAGTTGTGGCCTAATTCGCCCAATTAACCTTAATTATGGTGTCTCGTGTCTTTATTTATCCTGGTGGGGGGCGGGAACTCGCCACGCAATGAACCTTTCCCAGCCTTGCTTGGAGTTGCTATGGATTACAGGTGGGATTTTCTGTATGCATAGCAGATGCTTTACCACTGAGCTGTTGGGTTCATTCATACTTCCACTTGTCCTGCTGCTTACCGCCGCCCCACCCCAACAGAAACCCCACGTTTTACTGCAGAACAAAGTGAATAGTTTTTTCTGCAGATTGGTATTTGTTCCAATGTAGCCGTAAACAGTAGGTTTCCCAGGGAAAGCAGTGAGACAAACAAAAAACAACTCACACTCATGCCTAGAAAGCATAAGACAAGCAGAGGTGTGGACAAGCCCAGTGTTGTGAACATACACATTGTCGAAAAAGGTTGGGCCAGAAATAAAACAATCTCTGCATAGGTTATGCCACTATAGACGCCATGCCAAACCGTGTTCAAATGCTGCTTAAAAATAGTGGAAGTCATATCCGTTACTAATGAGAGTATATGTGAGATTTGTACATGTATATGTGAGTTTTGTACAATGAACTACTTTGTTTGTTTCAATTAATTTGTGCAGGGGTGCAGACCAGTGGGCAGCACTGACTGTCAGCTTCCTCTTCCTTACTATCAGTGTTGCTTTTATAGAACCAATAGGAAGGAGGATGGGGACAAAATTCGAATCATATAAAAAATAAAAGAAATTTGTCCAGTAGCACCTTGAAGGTAAAGGTAAAGGGACCCCTGACCATTAGGTCCAGTCGTGACCGACTCTGGGGTTGCGGCGCTCATCTTGCTTTATTGGCCGAGGGAGCCGGCGTACAGCTTCCGGGTCATGTGACCAGCATGACTAAGCCACTTCTGGCAAAACCAGAGCAGCGCATGGAAACACCGTTTATCTTTCTCACTGGAGTGGTACCTATTTATCTATTTGCACTTCGACGTGCTTTTGAACTGCTAGGTTGGCTGTGTCTGAAGAAGTGTGCATGCACACAAAAACTTATACCAAGAACAAACTTAGTTGGTCTCTAAGGTGCTACTGAACATTTTATTTATTTTTTATATATTTTGACTGCGTCAGACCAACACGGCTACCTACCTGAATCTAAAATTCAAATCAGTTGGCTCTGCCTGTCATTGGCTCTGGCTTGCATACTATTGGCTTCTCTGCCTTCTGTTCTACCCTTTCTAATGGCCACCTACAACCACTGCTTGTGTAACATTCTTTGGTAACCCAAAGGAAGCTGGTGAAGAAGATGAGAGATCAAGCTTCAGAAACAGCTGAGTTTAGCTGCAGCTGTTTGGAATTAATGGACCAAAGATAGCTATGTCCATTAACTTCAATGGGTCTAAACTTGAGTAGGACTAGTATTGGACACAACCCACTACGCCCTATTGCAATCATCCTAGATCCTTTGGAGGACAATGAAACCCTTAGGAAGAGTAAGAAAACAAAACAACTACGGTATTTTAATTGGGAACAGCAACATTCTGTAAAAAAACAAAAGGGAAGGAATCAAGCAAAGTAAAGATGGAAAGATATCTGAATTTTAATGACTTTGTGGCATCCCTATTTGCTATGCATCTACTGTGGAAATGCCACATCCTGTTCTTGTGATAATTACTGAATCTCAACATTTATGGGGGGGGGGGACCCAACAAAAACAACAACATATACAGTATGGAGATAATTGCCCAGTTGGATATTTATGAAAGATGCAGAGTTTCTCTCCCTCCCTCCCTCTTTTCCCTATAAATACAGAAGAGATTTGGTAATTATCACTACAGCTACTTGTTAAAGTATCAGAAAGTGGGGAAACACAAACAAACACCAATGCGGTTTATTCATTAAAATTCACACAGCACATCATCACATTGATCTCAAAATTACAAATGGTTGCACTCTGCAAAAAAGAAGAAGAGGGAACTCATGAAGTTTACAGCGCAGTTTCTTGTAGCAGCCCAAAGGTTTGCTTCCAAGGGATTATGGAATAATAATTGACACTGTGCAGCATTTATAGGTAAATCAGCACAAAACGGAGGCTGCCAACATTCTCGAGGTTTAGCACAGATCAGATAAAAAGCCTTAAAGCTGGGACGTGCATGCAAAGAACTTGAATCAATACGATGGATCAGATCTGGAGAAAACACAACTAAAAATCAGCAAGCTCTGTGAAGCTTGCGTCAGATTACCTGTGCATCTCTGCTGCTCTCACCACCCCCAAAACCCACATCTGCCACCCCACCATTTGTGTCGCACCCCCTCTTTTGTTCTTACATCAATGGTGGGTGCAGCAGTCGAGGCAGAATAGAGGAGGGAGTGTTCCCCATCTCACTCCATCAGGCTGATGAACAGCATGCTGAGGCACATAGGAGCATTGGTAATGTGGTTCACCCAGGTGCTCCAGCAACTGAGGCATCTCTACCCTCAAGGAAGAGAACCATCTTTATCATCATCATAAGAACTTAAGAAGAGCCCTGCTAGATCACGTCAAAGGATCATACTGTCCAACAAGCTCTCCTCACAATGACCAACCAGATGCCTACAAGCAGTACATGAGTACAACAGCATTCTCCATACTTGTCATTCAGAGTTGTGTCTCCTCCAACAGTAGAGGCAGTATATGTTGTTGTTATTTCACTTATTTATAGTTACTTAAATAATAATCACTTACAAAGCACATAACAGTTCTAAGTACTGTACACGTATTAAAAGATAAATCCTATCCTACTCACAGGTTCACAGTCTAATAGTTATAACGCCAAAGGGGGGAAGGACTGCAGGGGGAAGAAGAAAGAAAGCTGTGCAGCAGCTGCTCTTTCACTAACCAATGGATGGGACCAGGTAGGTCTTCCCTTTTATATGATGACTGGGCACAACCTCCCAGTGGTTTCTTGTTCTTCTGGCCATTGCCAGGAGCCCTTAGTATATGTTCTTTTGGTTCAGTAGTCCTAGGGCAATGTGGACTATTGGGTTGCTAAAGCCACTTAGCAGGATACTAGTTCTCCACAAGTGGAATGTTGTTGCACAAGAGAATGCATAAGCAGGTTGCTGGTTAATTTGCTGCACAACTGATTGAACATTGTTTTGGAAAGTGCAAATTAGATAACTTTGCCCTATTTGCTTGTATACTTGCTTACAATATTTATATGCTGCCCAATAAAGAAAGTTATCTAGGTGGTATAAAAATAAAATAAAATAAAAACAGTTAATAGCAGAAGATCCAACACATTGTTCTGCTTCCCTTCTATTTGCAGTACAAATGGGAATTTTATTATGTGTAGGATGAACCAATATAAGAATTGATGGATTAACAATATAAGAATTGATGGATTAGCTGTGGGGAGTCTTCCTGAATGCAAAAATCTGAGGTTCTGTTTCCTAAAGGTGAAGCTGCACAGAGGAATATCGTGCAAATGCATTTTACCCTGTTGTTATGGATTCTCAGCTTATGTCTCAGCATTGACTCTGCATAAGAGATATTAAGTGCCACCCCCCTTGGGAACTTGTCGCATTGTTATTCCAAAAGGCAAAGATAACTTCAAATCAAAAAGGACACTGCAGAGTCTTGATATCATTTAGCTTTAATTCATGTACAAATATCCATATTCAGAAGTTTAATATCATAATAGGCTATGCAGAGAAGGGGGTTGGGTGCCTGCCAATCAGTGGGGAAGATGCCATTTCCCATAATTTTTCATTGGTTGAATTAATAGATGGCACTTCCAGGCTCTCTTCCAATTAGGGAGTGTGCAATTAAAAGTAAGCCAAACCACCCTCCACAATTCCTTCACTGCACCTAGCTAAGGAAAGGGAGCATCTTTTGCACTCAGCTGTTTGTGGGGAGACACAAAGGGGCTTTAGTAACCTCCCCACTTTATATTACTGATACGCATAAGGTAAAGGTAAAGGTAAGCGGCTTAGTCATGCTGGCCACATGACCCGGAAGCTGTACGCCAGCTCCCTCGGCCAATAAAGTGAGATGAGCTCCACAACCCCAGAGTCAGTCACAACTGGACCTAATGGTCAGGGGTCCCTTTACCTTTAAAGGGACCCCTGACCATTAGGTCCAGTCGCGGACGACTCTGGGGTTGCGTGCTCATCTCGCTCTATAGGCCGATGGAGCCAGCGTTTGTCCGCAGACAGCTTCCGGGTCATGTGGCCAGCATGACTAAGAAAGCCACTTCTGGCAAACCAGAGCAATGGATGGAAACGCCATTTACCTTCCTGCTGGAGCGGTACCTGTTTATCTACTTGCATTTGACCTGCTTTCGAACTGCTAGGTTGGCAGGAGCTGGGACAGAGCAACGGGAGCTCACTCTGTCATGGGGATTCAAACCGCTGACCTTCTGATTGGCAAGCCCTAGGCTCTGTGGTTTAGACCACAGTGCCACCCACGTCCCGCCACCTGATACGCATATCTATTATTAAAACTGTAAAAAACTGATTGAATGGCTTATGATTGCCTCAAGACTCATTTGGTGTGGTGTTTCTTTCCTGGTGAGCATATGCACTCCTGCACCTACATAAGACACAACACAAATCTGGAGACAAGCCCTCTCTGGGCTAGAGATGGACACAGATTGGTCAGTTTTGGTTTCTTCCAGCTTCTCATTTTTTCCCAGTCTTAAGTTCAGTTTGAAATATTCCTGCATTGGTTTGCATTTAATAATAATTAAAAAGTAGTTCTCACCAACATTTTAGTACCCAAAGGGGAATAGTCAACTAACTTCTACTCAGAATAGCCCCAGCAAAATTAATGGACCGAAATAGCCCATGTCTATCAATTTCAAAGGGTCTGCTTTGAGTAGGGCTAGGATGGATACATTTCTGTTTGCAATTTTGTCTAAACACATTTTCTCAAAGCAGTTCCCCATAATCCTTTTGTATGTTATTTTCAGTAATACGGTATACATCCTTTGATGCACACTTTACCATATCATATGCATTTTGTACATGTGTTTGCTTGGAGTACTGCATGACAACATTTGGAAATGTAAATTTTGAAGGATAGCTGCATTTTGGTCTGCATATTGTTTTGGGAAGTGCGAATTAGGTCCACAGGAAATGCAACGCGAACAGAATTTCTTCCCCATCCTTATTTCAAGCTTTTAGAGGTGAATGTATGTAGGATTAAAGATGGGAGGCAAGTTGGTTCCATATCCTACTCCCAGTGGTCCTGAATGCGTCAGCTCTACTTCAGACCTTTCTGTGTTGAGAAGGAAAGGCTGAAGGGGCATTCTAAGCACTCCCAAGTGATTATGCTTAGAATCTCAGAACTTTCCTCTCAAACCAGGAAGATCTAGTTTGGAGTGGAGCTGGCACAATAGCAGCATTCTACCATTCAGGGCTGGCCCTATCATTAGGCAGGGTCAGGTAGCCCCCTTAGACAGCAAAGGATGAGGGGTGGAGAGCAAACAGTGCAGTGAGTACCTCTTGGCCTGCCCTATGCAGCCCAAGTTAAGTCTACTGCCCTTGAGTGCAATGGAGGACTTTGTTGCATCTCGAGGACTGAATGGTGATTGAATCACCGCTAATGTCAGAGTCTTCGACTTTTGTAAATGGAATGAGGAGGCACCATCTTCCCCTTTGTCCCAAGCAGTAAAATGTCTTGGATTAGCCCAGCTACTGCTCTAATTTGTGCCCCACAGTGCCATGTTGGGGGAAATAATATTCTTCAGCCATGTTGCCTTCTTTGAGGCCAAACTCCAGTTACACTCGTAATTCCATCATTTTCCCAATTCTTGTTATTCCATCCAGTCAATTTTTGCAGAACCAAAGCCCTGTCCAATGTGTTCTGGGATTGCATCCAGGAATTCATGGGTGGTCCTAATCAACACTGGTGGGAGCTTCCATGATATTTACCAACATAATGAACATGACTTTCCTGAAGTAGCTTTTGAAATAAATATAATACGTTGCTGGGAAACAGTAGATTGGTTTACCATTGCTCTATGTCAAATAAGCATGCAGTCTGAAGAATGGTAATTCCCCCCTCAATATAACCCCCCCTTTTTATTGCAGAACCACAAAACAATATTAGGGAGGGGGGAAACAAATAAACCTTCTGGCATGCAATGAAGCAATCATTTTCAACTTTTGCTGTTGGCTGGAGATCTTATTAAAATATATGTGCCCAGTATTAATGGGAAACAAATTGAGGTTTGGAGAGTGGGAACCAAGGTGGCCAAGATTTAATGGAGAAAGGGATTTCTTGGCACTCATGAGCCATTTTAGAACATGACAGGCCTGGTTCTTTTTCTTGCCCTGACAATGTTTCAATGGCAGACCCCAGCTAAGCGTCTTCAGGATGACTCTCTGCTTTACTGAAAGGGATGCCAAGCCAAGAATACAGCACTATTAAAACAGGATATGCAATAAAGCTGAGATAGTGATGTAATATTTCTGCAACTGGACGAGGAGAACCTTTCCTACTTCTTCTGCCCCATGCAGAGGATGCAAAATAGGAAGAGCATTATTCAGTGATAGTTATGGGGGTGGGGGTGGGGGGCACCATATTTTCTTCCCCAGAGTGCATCTAGAACACTTGTGGGAAGCCTTCGGCCCTCCAGCTGTTGCTGAACTACAACTCCTATCCACCCCAGCAAGCATGACCAATGACCAGCATCTCCCCTCATACTGCTGAATACAACATCCCTGACCACATGAAGAAGCAAGGGCATTTTCTTTAAAAGAAAGATGTTAAAAATGAAGCAATCAGCCTTGGCTGATTCAGGATACTTACCCAATGCCTATGCCAAAGCCTCCTTACATCTATAATCAATCAAGGTTGTGGCCATTTCAATCCCAAGCTGTTATCCTGTCAATATTGGTACCCTCATACCTTGGCTCACTGTGTCTGGACCCGCAAATTGATGCACTTAATACAGCAAGTAGGGTAGGTTCTGATGTATTTAATGTCGCTTTGCATTTTTGAATTTTCCAGCCCATAAAAGCAAACTTCCTGCAAATAGAAAACTAGCATATCAGTATGTCAAGATGCATCACAACCCTCTCACTGGGTTGACTGCCCTCCTTTGAGTCTAAAATGTCACAGTTTCACATTCTAGCACCTTACTATATATCCTCCTGCCTGCCTGGACACACTCTCTTTCCGCTCTTCTCCACCAAGCCAGCAATGTGACATCTGCATGTCTGAGCTCCATGCTAAGACTCCATTTTTAAACTGGACTTAAGTATGTCTTTATAACTGAATTATCATTTTAAGTCTGCCTGACCAAAGCAGCTGTATCTATTACTCTTCAGTGAGCATACAGAGTGAGTAAATATTATGTTTACCTTTTACAAGACTGTGTGTGATTGTTGTTTTACGGGGGACAAAAGGGGGCAATACTAGGAGAATCCAGTCTGCCTTAAAACATATTGGATTGCTTAAACTAAATACAGTGGTACCTCGGGTTACATACGCTTCAGGTTACAGACGCTTCAGGTTACAGACTCCGCTAACACAGAAATATTACCTCAGGTTAAGAACTTTGCTTCAGGATGAGAACAGAAATCGTGCAGTGGCGGCACAGCGGCAGCAGGAGGCCCCATTAGCTAAAGTGGTGCTTCAGGTTAACAACAGTTTCAGGTTAAGAACGGACCTCCGGAACGAATTAAGTACTTAACCCGATGTACCACTGTAGCTAAAACTAGCGTATGAAAGCTTCCCTTTAAGTTGCAAAGGGAGGCACTCTACTGAACTCACAAATGTGAGAAAGGAAGGGTAATATCCAATCATCATGTGGTGTGTCTCTTCAAAAAATGTCAGCCAGAACAAATAGAGGCCATGTGACTAACCAGAAGTAATCTCATTTGGAGATCCCTGTAGGCATTTTGGATTTTACAATGCAAACATAACTGCAACCTTGGCCGCCATGCCCTTTGATCCACATCAGCAATTCACATTGGAGCAGCTGAAGATGGCATTAGCTGACATGTTTTAAGACTTTAATATCTGTTATGTTAGTCTGTGTAATAAATGCATGGTTTTAGTGGTTAACTGCATCCTTCCAAGATCCAGAACAAACTTGTCTGAAGTGCTAGACAGTGTTTTGAAAATTGTGTGTGCACAAACACACACTTATCACACCACAGTACCAAACTTTGATGCTGATTGAATCTGAAAAGCCCCACCAGACTAGCTCTCTATGCTTCTAACTCCAGGGCCCCATCATCAAATTGTTTTCCTTTTGCACGCTGATCCTTGTGAACTCCTCTGCTCAGCTCTCTGTGCCCAGAGGGGACAGGGCTGGAAATGGAAGCACAGGTTTCCCCTGGGTGCAAAGCTGTCAAAACCCACTCGGTAAGCATCAAATCTGCCTCCTCTCTCTTCACTGCATTGAGACACAACTTTTGGAGATGGAAAACAGAAAGAGACATTTCCGCCCACTACAGGGCCAAGCTTTGGCGTTACACTTTAAATGGGAGCAGGGTGGGTGGGTGGCAGGCAAGGTGGGGGAGAGCTAATCCTGAGAATGTGTCTGTTGCCAGGCTAGATTCAGAGCAAGGTTTGGAACATTGCAATAAGTCTCCTGCTGCCAAGGACAACCTGTTAACTGAGTAAATGGAAACACAACAGATTTCAATAAGAGGTGGCTATTTTATGGAACCATAAAAACCAGTTTGCAACATTGTGCCACAATCTAGTATAACCAAGAAGCCGAGAGACATACTGGGACAATGTAGCTCAATATTGTCTGCACTCGCTGGCAGAAGCTTTTTAGATTTTCAGACAGGAAATATTCCCTACCTGGACATGCCAAGGATTGATTGAACCTGGGACCTCCTGCATGAAAAGCATGTGCTCTAACATTAAACTACAGCCCTTCCCCATTGTTTCAAGCATTTTAAGGGGCTTGAAAGGCATACTTGTTTTGCAACTGTTTTCTCTTCGAAGGATTTATCTTTCTACTGTTTGGCACAACATTGTTTGGACTGTTAAGTACTGATGACGCTGGGCTGAAGGTTGCTGCTGCTAGTGATACTGCTGATTTATTGGAATGTTATTGTTAATCCCATCACTGTTATGTGGAGACTTATGGTCACATTTGGTTTTGATTGTATAGCTTGTGCTTTTTGTACATCGGAAGCAACTCTCAAAGGGGTTCACTTTTAAAGGTGGCCTAAAATCTTTTAAATACATACACAAATAGTGTGGAAGTCAGACATCCAAGAGTAAGGTACACCTGGATCCAAAATGTACCTCTCACACCAAAAAAACAACAATCTTGGAGCCTCATTTGCAGGCTCTGAAATTGCATGGTGGTGGCAGATTTTGGAATTTTACAGGAAGAACTCACCTGAACTCTCTCATAGCTCTGATTTACTAGAGGCTGCTACCCATCAAATGGCTTTGTGATTAAAAAAACAAACCACAAGGCAACTGCTATTGGGGGCTATTTTAGATCTCCTGAAAATGCAAAAGAGGGGGCAGTTTCACTTGGTTTCATCACCTCATTTTTCAAAATTTGACCCAAACTTCAGACAGCTTTAATGTTTGCCTCAGCCTTAAATTCTACTTTTTTGCTGGATTACCAACAACATTATGTAAGTCAAAATCCAAATTCATTGGAATGGAGAGCGAGTCCTTACCTTAGAAAATGCTTCCCTAATTAACTTTTTTTAAAAAAAATAACACAACAACCAACAACCTAAAACTACTGGCTGCAATTCAGAGTGAAAATACAGCAAGCTCAAGGACCATAAAAAGCTTGGAAGCAGAAATGAGTTTTCATTACATGTCTAAAAACAATAGAGTTGATGAATGTCTGTAGAGAAGAAAGCCTCCCCCCCCACCACCACATTTTTTATTTGCTGGTTCTACCCCTGAAAATTCACATAATGTTTCTTGGTTGAAGACAACAGATGCCCATTCTGAGCACTCATCATCCATCACCTTTGATCTACATACACACACTCAGTATCCTGAGATACAGAACACCTGAATTAAACTTCAAAGTGATGTGCTGCTCTCCCATGGCTCATCCTCAAGCAAACAGGGCCCACCCTATCATTAGACAGAGTGAGGTGAAGTTTATAAGATCTGGGACAAGATCTAAAGTGACATTTGAGAGAATTATGGTGGTTTCTTCTCAAGTGAAAGAATGGAGAGGTGTCAAAAGAAAGGTTTTAGCAAGGCTACTGATCTCCCTCCGCCCTCATTTCACACATATCACGAGAGTTAGATAAATTTGGTTTGGTTTCCATCTTAATGCAAAACCACATAATTTGCACTTCATAAAAGAACACGTGAACCAAAACACAGCTATCCTTGGTTAACACTTGTATCTCCACATTCTCTGATGCAGTTCTGCAACCAATATATTGTGCACAAAAATGTGTATATATTAGAAGAAAGTATGCTTGAAAATGCACACGTTAGTGAAAACAAAATACAAAATGCATTAGGCTACAGAAAATTGCTCTCCTATGAATGAATGAATGAACGAACTTTATTACAGTCACAGACCAGCATAAGAAAAACATGAATAAAATAGCAGTTAGGATTTAAACAGGTAATTGTTAGAGCAAATAAGAACAAAGCAACAAACATGTGAATAGAATATGAGATTAAACACAGATAATGGGTGTATAAAAACTGATAATTAAAACAGATAATAACTAAAAGGCATGCAGTTAAAACAACTATAAGAGGTAGAACTTAAGGGAATACAGGTCTTGCAATATGGGGCTTCAATTTAGGACTGGTTTGTAACACAAACCATCCTTCAGAGAATATCCATCATGGCAGCGCAAAATCTAGCAACTGATTATGTGGCATCTGGGTTTTCATCCTGGAGTAGTAGGGAGATGTTGAGTTGTTCTGTACATTCTGGGAATTTATGTAGGACAGGCAGGATAAACCTGGCCCGTATGTCTATATAATTCTGCCAATGGAAAAAGGCATGTTCCATTGTTTCCTGGTGCCCGGAGCCACATGGACATTTCCTCTCCTTGTATGCTGCTCTCATATAACAGGCAAAATTTCAAACAAAATATGTGTGTATAGGGAGAAATGGGACAAATTTTCACAAGCACTTCTTTTTAAAAAGCAAACTGGTACAGAAATGCGAAGAACTGAACTTAAGATTGGAAAAATCTGGGAGAAACCGAAATGGAAAGAATCACCTCTCATACAGGTTCCATACAGGTACAGTCCATTCAACTCCCGGAACCATTGGGGGTGGGGGGAAGCGTGGCTTCTGATTGGCTGCAGGAGCATCCTGCAGCTAATCAGAAACCGTGGAAGCCACACTGGACATTCAGCTTCCAAAAATTAACCGGAACACTCACTTCCAGGTTTCAATTGTTTGGGAGCCGATTTGTCAGGGAACCAAGGTGTTCAGCTTCCAAGGTACGACTGTATATCTTTTATAAAAAGAAAATAGATGTCTGGCATTGCATAGCAACAAGCTGCTTATCAAGGTCACAAAAGAAAGCTTTATCATAATACAGATCTCTCCTTTCAAATTCTTTTTGCTTTGTGGCACAGTAACCCTTTTCCTACTTACTTATTAACGTGACACAAAATAACTGCCATCTTGCCAGACCATCGGATTTCCTCATTTCCCCCCTAAGTGTCCAAGAGGGACACATCAGCCTTCACTGTGCCCTTCATTGCTTGGGCTGCTGTACTCAAGTCTTTTGCCAAGACTTTTCCTTCCCTGTGCCTGAGCCAGCTGAGGCTCATAAAAAAGAAGAGAGTATTTGCAACAGTTGCTGCTTTACGAGCATTGGCATCCGGCTTCCTCGGTGGGGTGGGAAGAAAATAATGTAGTCTGTAGCCGCTGGAAATCAAATTACCCTCTGGCTCACGTGCAAAGCCCATTCATGAATTAACAACCTCTCGCTTAATCACTGCAAGTTGATATTTATCACAGGTACGTTTTACAAGATGAATTCTGTCACCAGAGCTGGCAGACAATTGCCAAGTCCCACCAGCAGCTGCAAATGTTCATTAGTAAGGGTTTGGTTTTGGCTCCAGCCTGCCACTTCCCATCCTCTGGCATCATAAGTAGGGAGCGAGATCTGTGTGCAAAGGGGGTGGCAGCTCAGGCATTTTAAATGAAAACAGATGTTGAGAAAATCCATTATCTCTTGCACACTATAACAGATAACATCAACATTTCTAAGGAATGGGACATGAAAACTGGATAGCAAGACAGATGCATGGTGCAATGAAGATGCGGGAAGCAACAATTTTAGGTCCTATGTGGCCATAATACTTAACTGTGTTTTGTGCATTACATAGAGCACTATGTCTAACTATTTAAACAATGTGCAGATATTTAAACAAATATTTAAACCATGGTGTAGTACTGGCCACAAACCAGGATATCAAACTGTGCTTTAAAGCAGGTTTGTGAAGAGAGATTGCTATGGAGTGTATCCAACTACATTCTTCTCAGAGAATGCCCATTGAAATTAATGAACCTGTTAGTAGTCTTCTCTGAGTGGGAGTAGCATTG
Organism: Podarcis cretensis; assembly: GCF_951804945.1. Classification (NCBI taxonomy): domain Eukaryota; kingdom Metazoa; phylum Chordata; class Lepidosauria; order Squamata; family Lacertidae; genus Podarcis; species Podarcis cretensis. The sequence goes on along the minus strand of NC_137185.1, from coordinate 31,105,223 downwards.
GATACAACCCATGTCTGCACTGAGCAAACTGTTGTTTACTAACACTGGGACAAGTGATTCATGAATGTCTCCCTTAAACACCCTCCACCCAGACAGGTTTAGTTGAGCAAGCTAAATCATTGGCTTTATTTGTACACAGCACTGAACCATAGTTAAGTGCTATGCATACAAACCAGCCTCAGGCTCATGCACTTGCCCCCCTCCCCTTTCCCACTCTCTTTGGGAGGAGATCTGAAGAGTCCACTTCTGTTTTCACCTTGCTACTGTTTGTTCTTTTGCCTAGACCAGGAAAACTGCAATTACGTTTCTTAACTCTGCTTTATCTGAACAAACCAAATCCAGACCACTGTTTACAAACCCAGATGGACCACAATTAAAACTGATTGCAGTTCCCAAAACTGAAGATGGAGAAAGATGCTTCCAGTCTCCTACTTGAGCCTGCACAAGGGAATGAGAAGAAAAGGAAGGAGAGGAGCCTCATACATGCAGTGCGAAGCTATGATTTGCATTTTTTCTGAACCCAACCCATTTCACCAGGGTTAAGGGGGAAAACAACCATGAAAACCATGAAACCATGAAAACAACCAAAACTAACCATAGTTGAGGATGATTGCTACACTGGGCATTAGCCTACAAAGAGTAAGGGACATAAGATCCAGCAATGTCTCAATAACACAGGGGGCAGAGTAGAGATGGTCTGGGGCAACATCAGAGGTAGGCATTTTGGGGCTCCTGCCAAGGCCTACTACACCTATGTAAAGAGCTCACTGACAACTTCCAGAGGGCCTTGGCTATTTCTTCCTATCTTCTTGCTTTGTTTTGAGGATGCAAGTGATGACATAGAGTAAGGAGGAGGAGAAGCAGCAACAGCACCCTTCACATCTTTTGCACTCACTCTCTGGGCACTTTTGAGAATTGGGACCAGAAGGCTAAGGGGAAGGGGGAGGACATCATTGAGAAGGGAGGAGCCTCTCAGGGAGGGGAACCCAAAAAGGGCTCAAGCACATTGCAAAACTGGGAGCTGACACTGGATAATGTATGCTCTTGCCAGCTCCGTTGACAACAACAGCATGAATTTGACCAAAAGATTCCCTCATCCCTGCTGGCAGTCCACGTTTATATATCCATCATCGAGGAAACCCAACCAAGTATAAAGTTATTTTAAAAAATAGAGATACTAATGGGGAGTTTTAACAGCTTTGCTTAGCAAAACACTGTATAAGCAGCAAGGTTAATAAGGTAATTTACATGGTAAATATAGTTGCTACATTATTTACATGGCTCCAATAGCAATAGTGGCAGGTGAAATGCACTAACCAAGTCAAGCATGTGTAGGTCTAAATGACACTGGCACTTCTGGATTTTATTTAATGACTGAACAATTCAGGCCTGAAAACATTGGATATATATATTATTTTATTTTTACATCTGCATGTGGATTTTTCTTTTTGCATCCACATATGGTAAACAGGCAGACACAATTTTATTTGTATGCCGCCTTTTCATAGTTAAGCCCATGCTCAAGGTGCTTACAACATGAAGAAGTGCATACAGTCGTACCTTGGATCCCGAACGCCCTGGGAGTCTAACATTCTGGCTCCCGAATGCCACAAACCCAGAAGTGAGTGTCTGGTTTGCTAGCGTTCTTCGGAACCCGAACATCCGATGCGGCTTCCACAGCTTCCAATTGGCTGCAGGAGCTTCATGCAGCCAATTGGAAGCTGTGCCTTGGTTTCTGAATGTTTTGGAAGTTGAGCAGACTTCCGGAACAGATTCCGTTTGACTTCCAAGGTACCACTGTAATTACAAACATAACAAAAGTAGTCATAAACAATAGATACCTCAGCTCAAGAGTCTGTTCAGCAGCCTCAGCTTTTGTAGTTGGAGTCAAGCAGGCATGTCCAGTGGGGAAGATGATACGTGCAATTTCACTCCTCCAGCTCATATTGCCTCTCCCCACATGGACGTTAATCTTCAGTTGAGTATAGGTTTTCATTTATGAATCATTTGCTCATCCACATAGTGGTGAGCAAGGAATGTACCTACCACTGTCCCGCTGAAATTGATAGATGTCCATGCAAGGGCATACCGTCTGAATAGGGCCTATGCATGTAAAATCAAATTTGCTTAGTCTCAGCTTGCGTGGTCTATGCCCAGATAATATCTGCTCTATCATCCTTATGCACGCAGACTACACATGCTAATTCTTTTTAAAGTGTAGGATGCAGGGTATGATTTAAAAGCACATAAAGCCACCACCATATGGTTGTCAAGCAGCTGAGAGCCTGGTCAATGCCTAGATGGGAGACTGCTGGTGAACAATATTATGTTGCCTTGGGTTCCATGATGGAAAACAAGATATTGGGATGCCTGCACAACTGCATGCCCTGATTTCATCAAGCCTCTACTCAAAGGCATGTGCTTATAAATTGGATTTTTACTATAGAAAACCAGATACAACATGTGGCTGCTGCTAAAACGGGTAATGATGTCAGTGGCAGGACTGGCAGGACTCCTTCATTAACATGACAACGCCCTACATGAGATCCAGTGTGGTGCACTGGTTAGAGTGTTAGACTAGGACCTGGGAGACCAGGGTTCCAATCCCCACTCAACCTTGAAGTTCACTGGATGACCTTGAGTGGCCAGTCACTGTCTCTTAACCTAACCTACTTCACAGGGTGGGTGCAAAGATAAGATGGAGAGGAAGAGAACAATGTATGCCAGCTTGAGAAAGAAAGGTGGGTTATGAATGTAATAAATAAATACATGTAATGCCGAAGTATGTCTAGAGACAACTTGACACTAACTCATACCAAGACAAAAAAGGGGGGAATCCAAACATTACAGATCTTAATAATAAATATATTTGCATCTAACATACTGAAAAGATTAACTGTCTCCCAGTGGTGATCACACTATTGTCATTTAGGCAAAACCGTAAAACATATTTGCTTGATCAGGGCTTTGTTTTACAGCTGGAGTGGAAGTTAACAGTCCAAGTAACACACTCTGCTGCAGTGTATTGTATTGATACTGGTTTTAGTTATTATTTTATGCTGATTTGCATTTTAATATTGATTGTTAGCTATCTTGCCCCCCCTCCTTCCAGGAAGAAGGGTAGGCTACACAAGCAAACAACAACTTTCAGATTATCAAGGAAGGAAAGGTGGCTGCTCATTGTTACCACACATGCTTGAAGTGTGAATGTGAAAGGTCCCACATCCAATTCCCTGGCATTTACAGGTAGGACTTGCAAAGAGTTTTGTTTTAAACCCTGGAGAGCTGCTGTGACTCACTGCAGAAAATGCTAACCTAATGGATGAGCCACTAGTCTGACTCCCGTCATGACAACTTCTTATTTCCATAGCACAGGGGTAGTGAGCCTGTGGCCCTCCATGCTGACAGGGGATGATGGGAGCTGAAGTCCAACAACATTTGGAGGGCCACAGATTTTTGCACTCCTGCTCTAGAGAGAAGTGGCATTTCTTCTTTCCATGCAGTTATTTATTACTGTGGGTTATAACGTTTTCTCTCTCTGCTTTTGTGTCTCAGTCCGATCAGATGTCAAGATGTTTCTGTGAAAGTACAACTAGTATTAAGGGCCTTACATTAAAACTGAACTCAGTCAGGAATTTTGAAATATAAAGCCACTCTCCTATCTCCTAAATCAACTGAATGCTCTTTGGATGCTTTCTCTCTCTCCTCCTGCTGCTGTTATCTTAGGATAACAGGATCACTCAAGAGCACTTATAAAAGCCACTATGATTCTCTGCTCATAGGTTTTCAGAACAATCAAGAAATGTGTCACACAACAAATACCCTTCCATTTTTCAAAAAAACAAACATTAAGACATTGCCACAAACCAGGAACAACAAGGGGCATACTCCCCTCCCCAACCCAGTATACACTTGCCTCGGGGAACCATGTTTGTGCAGTTTGCTTGGGTGAGCACACACATTGGAGGTGCTACTTCTATTAGGTGGAAATGCATCTTGGAAAGTCCCACCAGACCCAAGAGAAAGGGGTATTCCCTCTTGGTATGAGTCACCCCAGAGTCCTCACTTTGAATCTGTCCTAGTAAAGACAAACTCAAATGCAATGACAGAATAAACAGGCACATGCATTGTTTGATAAATGAAAGGGGGATATTTCGTGGGAGGCACAAAAAGGGCAGGGTCTAGCCAACTCCCATCAGTTAGCATAGCTAATAGTGATAGATGATGGGAGTTGTAGTCAAGCTACTGAGTGATGGTGGTCCTTCTTCCCCCCATGTCTTCCTGTCCACTTTCCTCCCCCCCCCCCCCAAAGTCATGTAGCTGCAGCATTTTTGTCTCTGGCTTCTAATAAGATGTCTACATGGGTATTTTTATTATGTCTGGGAGAGACAGGAGGGGACAGTGACTCCAGCTGCTGAAATGAAGGAAAAGATGGTTAATGAAATAGACGTTTCTACCAACATGTTTTAAATCAATTCACAAAGGCAATTTAAACAGCTCATCCTGTCATCGCATTTAAAGCACATTGATTTTTTCATTCCCTACTCCCTGCTCACCCAGTCTGGGCCATTCTTTCTTTTCTTTTTTCAAAAATAAATAAATAAAATCTTTGGTTCCTATCATGAGCTTGTAAAAAAAGGAGAAAAAACCAATCATACTGCAAAGACACAATGCTAAACTAACTCCAATGACAGAGTGCCCCATTTAGAAAATTCCTAATAAATCACCAAACACAATCGCCGCAACAATGCCACATTTGACAAATTGAAAATAAATGGGACGAACCCCGAGAGCCGAATGAGTAAGTTCAATATTTTCTCCCTAAGCTATTCACAGAAGAGGCTGCATTTTTGTATATAGAAAAACTCAAAACCCATGCCTAATCAATAGTCTATGTTTCCCCAACATCTCTATTGGAATAAATTTCGTCATGGCCATATACCATAAGCTATCTTTGCCCATGTACACTTACCACTTTGTATACCACACAACTGCATCTCTATATTCTAGCCAAATCCCTTAAGGACTTGTATAATTTAAGACCATCATTAGAAAAACTCCAATACTCTGAAAATCATCAAATGCACATTTATAAATTTCTCAGTTAATAAACATATAGATGTATCATTTTCCTCTCCACGCACAATTTGTCAAACAAAATGGAACCTCTCTGCAGAGAAGTTAATTTCCTATTACAATCATGCAGGTTTGGAATTAGATTTGTAACAACAAGTGACAGTAGATGTCAATTTGTCCATACGTAAGCAAACAGATGGAAATCGCAACAGTGATAATTAATAACTGAAATGTAAAGAGCAGTGCAGTGTTGAATCTCTGATGGTTTAGAGAAAGGGGGGGGGAGGAGTTTGCAAACTTTCCATTATGAATCTGGTACTTATGCCAAAGAAGAATTTTAGACTGGTTCACAAATGCACTTGATTTCCCTACCTTGGATGACTCACAGCTGTCTGTGTGAACCAACTTCTTTGAAAAGCAACATGGATTTCTAGGATGGTGGAGCAAGTGGTAGAGCGTGGGTTGCCAACACCTGGGGAGGGGCAAGTGTTGCGCCCCCTGGTGGACTGGGCAGCTAGGGTGGAGCCACAGGGGAAGCTCAGAGCCCACACAGAGGGAAGAATGACATGGCCCAACCTCGCTGGCTAGCTCAGGGATGGGATGCACATGGGCATCCATTTGCCAGCCAAGCAGAGAAGGAGTTGCTGCCCCAGGCTCAAAGGCTACTCCCAGGTGCGACTTCCCTCCCTGTGGCTCTGGAAGGTGGCAGGAGCTCAGCCACACTGAAGGAGCCTGTTGTGGGGGTGCCTGGTTGCACCCCTCTCAGAATTTTGCATCCAGGGTCAATGTCCCTCTGGACACTCCCCCCGTGCTACACCACTGGGTGGAACTACCAAGGCACCCAAATGGGTCTATAGGGAAGGAGGCAGTCTTTCAGGTATTTTGGACCCAAGTCATTTGGGGCTGTAAACACTAAATGTTTAGTTGGACCCAGAAACAAACTAGCAACCAGTGCAGCTGTTTTAAATAGGGTTTATATGATATCTAAATGGAACCCTAGCCAGTAATCTGGCTGCTGCATTTTGGACTAGCTGAAGTTGCTGAGTCCTCTTCAATTGCAGCCTTGCCTATGGGGAAGTTGTTGTTCATTGTGGGTACCTTGTCCTTAGAAAACCCAGCCCTGATGCACCAGCTTTACTGACGCAAACTCAAGCCCTTCAGAAAAGGCTAGAAGTCCTGGCTGTGCCTCCAGCTAACAAAAGGACTAGAGAATAAATATTGCTCAAGCTACATGAATCTAGGTTCCAGAGCGACCCTATTAAAAAGCCGTGCCTCTTCCATTAAAAGAAGCATAATTCTGAATTGGTGCATCCCAGGCAACAGTCCCCTGCAATTGTGTTTCTCTCTCTACTTGAGCTAAGAAATTAGTTATCTCCCTAAAACAAGCCGGCAGTTTCAAATGGTGTTTTTGTGTAATTTGCATGCCTCAATAATGTTTTATGTATTATGCTGCTTATAAGCTAAAATGTACATGCACGCTCCTGCAAATTTAGGTAAATTATGAATAAATTAAATCTTATCTAAATAAACAAGTGTCTTTTTGAACAGAAATGCAAGCTGTCATGAATATTTAAGTGGACAAGGATAAATCCTCTCCATACACTATTACTTCAAAGAGGATTTTCTAGCTTCCTGGTTTTTAGGGAGGTTTTTTCTTAGTTAGCTTTTTTTTCCATTACAGAAGAGAGAGTAAAAAAGAGCAAGGAAGGAATGAAGGTAGGAAGAATACACAGCCCTAAAGTATAATTACTCATTAGGGAAAACCATACTGAGAAATCTGTTATGGTAAAAGCTAGGCACTGAGAAAACAGAGCAGTAATCATCATCATCATCACTTACATATGCTTTTGCATTCTTCAACATATGTTACAGGCACTACCATCCCTTTTAGACATTTCTTTGGGGTAAAATGAAAGCACATAGGGTTGCTAGACCTACTCAGAATACACTCATTATAGTAAATGGATATCACTAAGTTAGATTCTTTGATTTCAATGATTCTACTTGTGCAGCAATAAAATTGCTAGCACATCTGCAAAGCTAAGCAGGGTCCAGTATGGTTTCAAATTGGATAGGGGACAGCGTGTTAAGATTAATGCATTGCAGGGTGTTGGGCTAGATGGCCTTCAGGGTCCCTTCCAACTCAACAATTCTTTATTTATACCCTGCCCTCCCTGGCCAAGACTGGGCTCAGGGTGGCTAACACTGAAAATAAATACAGTAAAAACATTAAAAACAAAACAAAAACACCCCCCCCCCAAAAAAAAACCCCAGTTGATTAAAATATAAGTTAGAATACAGTTTAAAATGCAGCTTAAAATGTAAACAAAGGGCACCAGTCAGTCTTATTAAGAACCTATCCTGCTTATCCAAGACTATTGGCTGTATCCAATATAGCATTAAGTTAACGTAATTTAGCTGTGTATTTGTTCCGCTGGTGAAATGTTTTGCACCACTGGAACAATGTTGCACAAGAGAATGCATAAGCAGATTGCTGACAGTTGTTGCACAATTTTTGCACTGAATTCCTCTGTTGTGCAGGGTTAAAGCTCACCCCTTTTCTAGTGCAAGAGCCATAGTGCTAGCAGACAGAGAATGTTGGGTACAGCCCTATCAAGTTTTCAGGAGCATAGGTAGCTACCTTATAATGTAGCAGACCACTGGATCATCTAGCTGGGCAATATCTACACTGCTAATTGGCAGCAGCTCTCAAGAGTTTCAGTTTCTTTCCCAACCATGCCTGGAGATGCCAGGGACTGAACATGAGACCTTTTGCATGCAAATAGTGTGCTTTTCCCACTGAACTATGTCCCTTCCCCATTGAACCATAAGGACTATTGCCAATCAGGATGCATTCAAATCCTCTATTCTGCCATAACCAAGCAAGTCACTGTTATGTAGGATTTGCATGTTGGAAGACCCTGAAAAGCACTTATAGAAATTATTCATGGACAAGTTGAAGAGAACATTCACATGATGACTTCATGGAAGAGTTACTTCTCTGCAAAGTCTCTCCTATGGGATTGGCTTCCTGTTTTATATCAGTAAGTAAGTTATGGATGCTGAAAGCTCATGTATCCTTCTCACACTAGCATTCTACAGTCACAGTGGCCTATGATGCTAACAAAGGAAGCACTCAAATTATTCAGGCTACCCATAAGATACAAGCAACCCTATAGGAATACAGTGGGTTTGTGACACAGTCACACTGGTTTTAGTACAATGAAGAGGTATATAAATGTTGTGAAATAAATAAATAAGGGAATGTGTGAATCAGCCATGAGGACATGCCCCAAAGTACAGTATTCAAGGGCACCCTCACTTCGCACAGGTTCTGTGAAAACTAAGAGCGCTCTCTGGACTCCCATTTCATCACAAAACTGGTGGCACACATGGCTGGTCCCCAAACCAGACTTAGACCATAGCAAATACCTGACTTTTCCGAATGTTTGAGGTGGTCTGGTCTTCACCACCACAATTGTATGATTCTATTACAGTGGTACCTTGGGTTACATACACTTCAGGTTACATACGCTTCAGGCTACAGACTCCACTAACCCAGAAATAGTGCTTCAAGTTAAGAATTTTTGAGAACAGAAATCGTGCTCTGGCGGTGCGGTGGCAGCAGGAGGCCCCATTAGCTAAAGTGGTCCTTCAGGTTAAGAACAGTTTCAGGTTAAGAACGGACTTCCGGAACGAATTAAGTACTTAACCTGAGTTACCACTGTATTCTATTCATCTAATATCCTCCATTCTCGAAGATATAGGTTCCACCTGACCACTCTAAAATATTTTTACATGTTTCAGATACATAAATACACATTAAACATTTGTTAAACTCCTATATTGGCAATACTCAGCGATCAACTCCATGCCTCATTGTCCTCTTAAATAATATGAAGCCAATATGAAGTCCACCAATCCGGTTCTATCCAGCTCCCCATTATTCACATGAATAACTATCGTGCATCTACCTGCTTTAGGAACACTAATTACAAGCTGCTATAGAAAGCCCTACAATATTTAATTGAATGTGTTTATGCCTTATCAAACCAAAGGGTGCTAGAGAAGGACAAAGTGTCATTATCAGCTGCAGATAAACCCCTGATAATCTTCTTTCAGCAAGGAACCGGATTTCTCTTAATACTCTCTCAGCATTGCAATAGTTCCCGATTAAGACACATCTGGAACTGCAGTGATGCAGATCTGTCCTATGAAAAAGAAGAGTAAGGAGGGACAGTGTTCTGTTGTAATTATTTATTTGCTACCCTCATCTCATGCTCAGCGGGAATATGGCCTTGAGAGGTATGAGATTTCAAGGCAAAACAAGGCTGCTGAAAGGGGATGAGAAACCAGATGTTGGACTACAACTCCCATCATCCCTGACCTTTGGCCATGCTGGATAACTGATGGGAGTTGGAGTCCAACAATACCTGGAGCATCACAAGTTCCTCAGCCCTGTTGTTGAAAGTTAAGGGTAAACATCACTTAGCACCTCAGCCCATGTATTAAATTTTTTGGAGGGCTAATAACTCGTGTAGCATCGGAACATCCCTGAGCCTGCCTTCTATTTGATAGGAATACTTGAGGAATTTTATTTCTGTGAATTCTGGTATAATGTGACTGCCTTTCAGACTAACATGCAGATCAGAACGCAATAATCCTTCATTTGTCACACTTCTCCGAATTTTGTAATAATGTTGCAATTAAATACTTACCTACATACAAATGGGGACTAAATACCTGAATTTTCATGTGCATTAGATACCAAAGAGTGCATACTGTATTTTTCTGTGTATAACACCCCCCCCCCCCGTGTATAAGACAACCCCTATTTTTTGGGACTCCAAATCAAGGAAATGGGGGGGAGATTACCCAGAAGTCACTTAGCAAAACATGTTGTATCTCCCTTACAAGAACCCTATAAAGTCTGCTTGTATTGTTTTTCCCATACTACAGATAAGGCTGAAAGGCAGTGGGCAGTAGCCAGTGCTCTCGTTCCATTAGTGAAAGGATTTCTGCTTGTGCAACTGAACTCCCGCCCCCCTCATCTCCCCATGGCACACACCATTCCCTCTCCAAATCTGCTCTGGGAGAGTGTGGGGAACCTTCAGAACAGGTTTAAGGCGTAACTGTACAGTCAGAGGGACTCTGTTCCATTGCACAGCCAGAAGTCCTTGCACTGACAGAAAGGTTTGTTGAATACAGCCCAGCAACTTTCTTAAGGCTACCTGTGGGGAAATGGAAATAGCTCAGCAGTAGAGCACATGCTTTGCTTGCAGAGGTCCAAAGTTCACTTCTAACAATCTCATGTCTAAAAGTTTCATATGGCAGGTAATGTGAAAGACCTTCATTTTAGATCCAGGAGAGCCACTTCCAGTCAGAGCAGACAATGCTGGGCTAGACAGACAAATAGCCTAACCTAGTAAAGGTTAAGAGTCCATGACAAAGACAAGGTCAGAGCAGGGATTTTCTGGTTCACCGTTCTGTCTCCTAACCATTATGCTACAATTGTAAGGCAGATCAAGATAAGCATTTGCAAAGGTTATTAATAGCGATGGTCAATTTTGTTTCCCTCGGTTTCTCATTTTTGCAGTCTTAAGTTCAGTTCTCAACATTTCTACATCAGCTTGCATTGTTCTTTCAAATAAAAGTGTTTATAAAAATTCATCATCAATTTAGCACAGCTTTCTCACTATATACACATTTTTGCATGCAATTTTTGCCAGATCTACACCTTTTTGCAAACCGGTTTTCCCTACTACATTTTTGTGTATTGTTTGCATTAATATATGCACACTTTACCCTAGTATGTGCATTTTTGTACATACATTATTCAGCTGGAGAAGAGCAAATTTCGAGGGATGTCTGCATTTGACTTTGTGTATCGTTTCAGAAAGTGTGAATTGGTTTGGTTTCACTTCTAAATGCAACCTGGATAGCATTTCCCCCCATCTCTAGCCATGCATTTAGGCGATAGTCCAAACCATGATCCACCTTCCTTCTCTTTGGTGGACTGTGCAAACATGTTCTCTGCACATATACCCAGCTAAGAAATGAAGTCTGGTGATAAAAATGCTGACACAACGGGAGCAAGGGAGTAGTACTCTAAGATGCAGCACAGCAAACCAGGTCTCTCACAAATGCTGTTTAGATCACTCCTTCTCATCTATTTTTGTCCCTTGTGACATTTAATCAATCAAGGTAGGTTGGTAGCAGGCTCTGAATGAAAACCCTTAAAGATGCCTTCCATTTACCTTCCCTGACACTGCCAGCGAAAACAAACTTGAGAGAAGTGGGGGAAACCTCGGCAGGAGATGACAAATGAAACAGTTTGAGAGAGGAAAATGAGCAGTGTCCCCCACCTCTCCAAAAGTGATGCCTTTATTTAAGAACATATAGTTGAGGAGTCTAATCACAGAGCACTCAGCTGTGAGGCCTATCCATTATCAAAAAGACTGCTAACACAGAAACTGGTGGCCAGACCAGGAACCTGACTTAATAAATCAAAGCTGACAAGTGCTCCCAAACTGATATAAAATAGGCCCTTTAATGTCTGTGACCTGCATAAGTTCTATTCATTTTACTTTCTAAAATAATAGATGAATAGCAATCAAAAACAATCTATTTCCCTCTGGCGGGAGTCTCATGTCTTCATTTTTCAAGCAGGCAGTGAGTTTGAATGAAGGAACTGTAGGTATGCACAGCACCACACGGGCAAGGGGCATCTACACGCGCAGATTAAGAGCGCAAAAGACCTACTCATGTCCAACATGAACTTCTGAATTTACTCAGAAAGCAAATTTGCCGACAGACTTCTAAAACCTTACTGAAACACTTCAGGGTTTCCATGAAATTCCTCAAATATATTGCCTGGAGAGGAAACCTCAAGCTTAGGGCTGGAATCTGATGACCATTTAAAGGGTGTTCATATGCTACCTTCAAGGAGTGTACACTCTTTGTACCTGTGCATGTGAATGGTTGAGCTGTACACTAGTACAGATACTCTTGTGTGACATTCAACCTGTGTACAGCCTGTGTACACAAAAAAGGGGTTTTCTCAGGACGGTGGAGGGTGTGTGTGCTGTGTCCCATTGGTATAGTGGTGGTGGCACTTGCCCTTCTTCTGATAGGAAATGCTCTGCAGGGGTTTGGGGGGGGAGGGTGTCAAATAATAGGGTGCAAAGTCAGTTGCAGGGGGGTGAGAAATGTTCCTATTTTCATCTGAGGAATGTTAGAGAGTATGAAAAACCAGTTTGCCACCCCCAGGTTTAGAGTATGTATTATAGGAGGAATAAGCCCCACTGAATTCATCTGAGAAGACATGGACAGTGAGTGTGGAAAGTTGAAATCACTTTACTGATTCATGGACGATGCAGCAGCAATTCTTACTTCAATTCTTCAACATAACTGGAACCTGGTGTTGTCCAATATTTCCTATTGGCAATAGGTTCAGGACACACAAAAGGAAGCTTTCCCTTGTGCATTGCTAAGCACGTTAATGAGTGAGTAGGCAACTGCTGACTATTAGCTGTTTCCCCAATATTCCAGTTGCTTGCATGCACTAACAGAAGGCAGTTGACCCAGGCCAGCTTTCGACACATAGCAAGACTAGGTAACCCTTTGGCCTAATGACAAGTTTTTCACAGCCACTGTATTCCTCTTGCCAACACCACTTTTAAAGGATGCCTGATTCCCCATCACTGTATGCTTCAACCACTGCAAAGTCCCATCTTTGCATGGTATGAGTGGGGAAGGGCTGTCGCTGAATGGTAGAGCACAAGCTTTGCATACAAAAGACTCCAGATTCAGTCACCAGCATCTCCAGGTAAACCTCCTGCCTGAAAACCAGAGAGCTGTCAAAAACACCTGGCCAGAAGGAGCTATGGTATGACTCTTGATGGTTGACTTCATAGTATATCTTCCTGGATTTCACTTTCTTTTTTGCAAAAAACAAAACCCACAGTTCACAGATATTATCAGATTATTACTTAATCTTTATGATTTATGGGGTTTAACGAGGAAAAAGTAAGTTTCACATTGTAGATTTCTAGCAGGGGGGAGGGGGCAGGCAGGGGAGGGACAAGATTTCCAGGAAAAGGAAGACTATGTTGGCTGAATTAGATAGGATTTCTATAGCACAAGCCTATTACCACTTCCCTTCTACAAATCCTCATCAGAAATGAAAATGTTCCCTCTGGCGGGGGATAGTACTCCTCAGGGAGAATTAAGTTAGCACTCCAAAGTTAGCAAAAAGCTTAAAGATTTGCTATACCGGCAGCAATGTTGTTTCTTTTCTTTTTCAAGAGAGAGTTTTGCCTGCTATCAATTTCAATCAAATTATACACAATACAGAACTCCAAAAAGGAGGCTTAAATTGCTTTGTGTGTTTCTACCCACACCCTACCTTTCAGCTTTCAGAAGGAATAAGGCTTGATCTTTTCAAATGTAAATCAAGCAATTTGCCAAAAAAAAAGAATAAAAAAATATGTATTTTGGCATTTAGGCAATACAGCTTTCAAAACAAACCTGGGTTTTTATTGATTTTGTGAACTGTCATCTAAATGAGTTATCTATGGCTTGTAATTTGCAACATTAATGAGAAAGGATTCTTTTCATTTTTAATGACTGGTAAAAATATATATATAACCCCCTGAGTTCACATGATTTCACTCCTTGGATCCTCCCATCTTCCCACTTTCTGGCAAGCGGGGGGCAGGGAGGCTTAGGAAAGCATTTTTAAAGGTCTAAAGCAATGTGTTTCAAACTTTGCCTTATCTTCCACATAAACCCTGCATACTGTTGGAATGTCAAAAGCAGAGACGGAGGCACTGTCAGCTGCTGAGATTCACAAGCAGAGAGATTGCTATTGTGTTCATGTCCTGCTTGCGGTGTTCCCATACGCACCTGTATGGCCACTGTGAAGAGAAGATGCTGGAACAGATGGACATTCCATATAGTCCAGCAGGGCTCTTATTATGTTATTATGCAGTGGATTCTAATCTGGGGTATGTTTTATGGCACACAGTCTTTTAGACCTTCCTGTTGTATCACTTAGTGCAGGGGGGTTAGTGCAGGGGTGTTCAAGAGGTTGCCACAGCTAGTCAGACTAATGACAATGAAACAAATTTACCCAGGAACAAAGGAGATGAAGAAAGGCAGCACTGAGAAGTATTGCACAGGGCAGTACGAAGGTGCTTATTGTTGAAGAAGAAGAAGAGGAGTTTGGATTTGATATCCCGCTTTATCACTACCCAAAGGAGTCCCAAAGCAGCTAACATTCTCCTTTCCTTTCCTCCCCCACAACAAACACTCTGTGAGGTGAGTGGGGCTGAGAGACTTCAAAGAAGTGTGACTAGCCCAAGGTCACCCAGCAGCTGCATGTGGAGGAGCGGAGACCCGAACCCGGTTCCCCAGATTACTAGTCCACCACTCTTAACCACTACACCACATCATCAATTTTTGGGGTGATTGGTTTAGCTTTGCTGAACATGCTTGCTTTGAAATGAACACCAAAATTAGAAAAATATTCAGCACAACCCCAGTACTCTTATTTCTCATCAGAAACTGCCCTTCAGTAAACCACTAGAATTCAGCCTCTTTTCCCACAGCTGGTGCCCCCTCCCACCTGAAATATTTGGGGTTTTTTTGTATTTAGAACATTTGTTGACCACCCAACCAACTAACACTTCTGCACAGTTCACACAGCATTTGGACAGGGTTCAATGGCAGCATTAGCCATTAATTAAAACATTTTTTTAAAAAAAATCAGTTTACTGTTTAAAAACCAGCACAAGCATCCATAACAGCATTTAAAAACAAGCAGAAGCAATCTGGTTCAAGGGCAAAAGCAATAACAGCATAGTTTTTAAAGGCTTGGGAGAATGAAAAAGTCCTCACCTGACAATGAAAGGATCTAAATGTAGGTGCCAGGTCAATCTCCCAGGGGGAGACATGTGGTGTTAATATGCTGGGCAACCCCCAGGATTGTTGCACAGGTTACTGAGATGAGTACTTTGAAAAACTGCAATATCAATATACTAATTACTATATCACCATTGACAAAAGGTGTGAAGTGCAAATCAGGCTAGAATTACAACAAATAATGATTGCTCTTTCCTGTGAAACTTGGCAAACACCATTCCTGTATCTTCTTTTTTTTCTAAGCAGGAGCCATTAGCACGTTGATAGACCCGTCTAGATATTGCCAATAGCTAAATGGATGGCAACAGCACATTTAATTAACATTTCCCCCCATCTTGAGGGATAACTTTAACTGGAATTAAAAACCCAACTTATTTTATACCATTGGCAACTTCTCCTTTACCAGCCTTCACACATTGACAGGTAGCCTATAGCCCAGGCATTCTGCTTTAGCAAGATGTGTCTGAACTAAAGGTAAGTCCCGTTTCTGCTTCCATTGGCAGTTTTGCAGCCTCCAAACTTTGCAGTATCGTCACAGGAGGAACTAGTGTTACCCCTTTTTATTGTTATTTTATTATTTATTAATAAATTTATTTATTAAATTTGTATACTGCCCTTCATCCATAGATCTCAGGGCAGTCCACAACGTTTTTTTTTAAAAAAGGTAAAAGCCACAAAATACATCATCATCATCATCATCACTAATTGAATTTGTTTTATTATGGTTTGATTGTTTCCTTGATTGAGGTTGGCATTCCTTCAATGCTGAGACCATGCTTGGACTACTGAATATCCCCTGGTGTAGGTAAAAAGGTAAAGGACTCATGAATGGTTAAGTCCAGTCAAACTTGACTATGGGATACGGCACTCATCTCTCTTCAGGCTGAGGGAGCCAGCGTTTGTCCACAGACAGCTTTCTTGGTCCTGTTTGCCTTCCTGCCACAGTGGTACATATTTATCTGCTTGCACTGGTGTGCTTTCGAACTGCTGGTTGGCAGAAACTGGGACAGAGTAACGGGAGCTCATCACCATTGCATGGAATCAAACCGCTGACTTTTTGATTGGCAATTCCAAGAGGCTCAGTGGTTTAGACCACAGTGCCATTTGCGTTCCCGGTGTACCACTGACACACACACACACACACACACACAGTTCCTACATCCCAAAGTTTTTAACCTGAACCCTAATGTACAACCATACTTTTATTGAGAAAGCATTACTTCCTGCCATATGAGCAGTTCTTTTTAAACTCAGTGCTAATCCATCAGCATTACACATCAAATTTCTATGGTTACTGTATTGCTTTATGGATGCAGGAAGCAGATAAGATATACTGCAAAAATGATACTTTCTACTGTGGTACATATCCCTTATTCACCCATGGAACTTAAAATAATGGAATGGTCCAGGAGATAACCAAGCATAACCCAAAAAATTGTATATTCTATTCTGCTTAAGGATTGGAAAAAAAAAATAGTCTGGACTTGCAGCAAAAGTTGCATATCCCAAATAAGCAGCACATGGAATAAGTTTTGAATAGTTCAGCAGTTATTTGTTCAAGTGCCTGGAAATTCCAAGCCTCTCTGTCCAGTTCCAAGGAGTAAATAAACTTGAGGTTCTCTGGTTTTTATTTTAAAAACAACAACACAAGCATTGGGAAGAACCATAATAGTGCTACTCATCAAAATGTAGCTTGAACACACACAAACGATGCAGAATTTTGCTGGCACACACTAGGGATGGATAATTTTGTTTGGTCTACATTTTAAAGCAAACCAATCAAAATCCCAGTTATTGGACTGTGTCACCTGCACTCAGAAACTCCATAAATTGGTTAGACTGTGTGGTGCTGATAATGCCAAGGTTGCAGGTTCTGTCCCCATATGGGAGAGCTGCATATTCCCGCATTGCAGCCAGTTGGACTTGATGATCCTCAGAGCCCCATCCAATTCTACAGTTCTATGATCACATGTTCTATTTGGTTATAATGAAACCTGATGTCTCTATGCATGCGCATATGTGTGTCTTAAGTCAATGCCAGGAATTTAAAGGTAAAGGTAAAGGTACCCCTGCCCGTACGGGCCAGTCTTGACAGACTCTGGGGTTGTGCGCCCATCTCACTTAAGAGGCCGGGGGCCAGCGCTGTCCGGAGACACTTCCGGGTCACGTGGCCAGCGTGACATCGCTGCTCTGGCCAGAGCCAGAGCCGCACACGGAAACGCCGTTTACCTTCCCGCTGGTAAGCGGTCCCTATTTATCTACTTGCACCCGGAGGTGCTTTCGAACTGCTAGGTTGGCAGGCGCTGGGACTGAGCAGCGGGAGCGCACCCCGCCGCAGGGATTCGAACCGCCGACCTTTCGATCGGCAAGCCCTAGGCGCTGAGGCTTTAACCCACAGCGCCACCTGCGTCCCATTGCCAGGAATTTAGGGGGTTGCAATATCCAAGAGAGGTGTGTGTGTGTGTGTGTGTCAGTGTGTGTCACTTCCTAGTGGCTCATTGGATACACTGCTTCATTTCTGGCTCAGGACAAGCCCTTGGGTGTGAACAAACCACCTCCTCCTGTAACCTTTCATACAAAGACTTCCTGTGCACAGGTACAGTCACAACTATTTGCTTGTTTGGCTAGTCTGGAGAACAACCTGAAGCATGGGCTTGGCTTGGGGCTCTTACAGCCAACTGGGGGAATAGGAATGACTTGAGCTGTCAAGTTCTTTTCGGAGCTTACTTAATTGGGAGGATTTTCCTTTGGGAAATGGAGCCACTGGTAATGTATGGAATGCTTCCCTGACCCAAATATGTCAGCTTTGGCTGGGGAGAGAAGAGGAGTGAGTTAAATGGAACCTGGGGAAAATAAAATTAGAATGATTTCCCCCCTCTGCCTGGCTATGGCCCCTGGACCCAAAGCTTTGCCTGTAACAAAAGTGGTCAGGGAGCATATTTAGTTCCCCTGCTTTGCCTATAATATCTTTGTGCTATGTGTGCTGAAAAAGCTTTTTCGTTGTTCATTTTATATATCATTTACAACTTTCTGTCATGTCTTCCTAGTTTTTCTTCATTGTGTGCAGAAAATAAAAGCAAACTACTAAGTACATGTATGTGCATGTAAAGAAGGTGGCCTTTCAAAACCCTGCCATCCAAATTTGCCAGGCAACTTGGATTGCCAGCCAGCCAGATGGAAAACTGGCTCAGCTGGGTCTTTATAACTAGCTCCTAGAAAAAGTAAGGGACAATGCATTTTTTTTTCTCCCAGGTATGTCTTTTAAACTTGTGTTTTAGGTGTTTGTACCACCAAAATGGGACGCGGGTGGCGCTGTGGGTAAAACCTCAGTGCCTAGGACTTGACGATCGTATGGTCGGTGGTTCGAATCCCCGCGGCGGGGTGAGCTCCCATCGTTCAGTCCCAGCTCCTGCCCACCTAGCAGTTCGAAAGCACCCCTAAGTGCAAGTAGATAAATAGGTACCACTTTATAGCAGGAAGGTAACGGCGTTTCTGTGCGCTGCACTGGTGCTGGCTCGCCAGAGCAGCTTCGTCACACTGGCCACGTTACCCGGAATGTCTTCGGACAACGCCGGCTCCCGGCCTCTTAAGCGAGATGAGCACGCAATCCCAGAGTCAGTCACGACTGGCCCTGTTGGGCAGGGGTATCTTTACCTTTACCTTACCACCAAAACACTGGAATTTGATTATAAGAGTTGGAATAATCCTGTAGACTCTTCACTGGAGTCAAATAGAGGAGCACTGAAACTGGAAATTCAGGACAAAGGGTAGTGCTTCTTCAAAAAGTAACAATACACTTGAGGAATTCACCATGGCAAGTTTTGTTGATGGCCATTGTTGAGATGGCTTTAAAATGAGCTTAGAGAAATTCCTGCAGGATAGGTATTTCATGGGGTATTATAGCTAAATGGACCATTCATGCACAGAGGTAGCAGGCCACTGAATGTAGTTGCCCAGGGTGAGCAATAGCAAGTGTGGGCTATTGCCTTCATGCAGAGGTTGGATGGCCATCAGTCATGGATGCTTTAGTTGAGATTCCTGCATTACAGGGGGTTGAACTAGGGTGTCTTCCAGCTCTACAATTCTATGTTTCTATGACCTGCTAGTAGACTTTATTATTGTGATTGACTAGTGTGAGAAGCAGGGTGTGAGAAACATGGGCCCTTGGCCTGATGTTCTTAAGAGAGTTTTGACAAGACTAGTTAAAGGCCACAGGTTCAAGCATTAGCATCCACAGGTGAGGGGTACCAACTGAGACAGGTAACATGGAAAGCAAAAAGGTCAACAGTAGGTAGAGCTAGAACCAGTGACAGGTAGAGTCAATTACTTACAGGTTTCTCTCCATCCTTCTATTTGCTGAGTTCTACAAGAGCAGGGGACGCGGGTGGCGCTGTGGGTAAAACCTCAGTGCCTAGGACTTGCTGATCATAAGGTCGGCGGTTCGAATCCGCGCGGTGGGGTGAGCTTCCGTCGTTTGGTCCCAGCTCCTGCGAACCTAGCAGTTCAAAAGCACCCCTAAGTGCAAGTAGATAAATAGGGACCGCTTTATAGCGGGAAGGTAAACAGCATTTCCGTGTGCGGTGCTGGTGCTGGCTCGCCAGATGCAGCTTTGTCACGCTGGCCACGTGACCTGGAAGTGTCTTCGGACAGCGCCGGCTCACGGCCTCTTGAGAGAGATGAGCGCGCAACCCTAGAGTCAGTCACGACTGGCCCTGTTGGGCAGGGGTACCTTTACCTTTACCTTTTACAAGAGCAAAACTGAGACTAAGGAGGAAGGTGCCAGCCATGTCCCACCACCTGGACTAATTGTAAGAAAGAAGGCAAGCAGGTAGAGGCTAGCTGTTCCAGATGCATCATGTGTTCAGGGAAAGATGGCATTGTCAGTAGGAATGGACACTTTCACTGTAAATGCTGATGAAAATGTGGCCTAAGAAAGCAAGAAGGCACTCTCCTCCTCTAATGAATTAACAGGATCTCATTTAGAAGGCATTGGAAGGACTTTCATTTGAGGTCTGGAGAAACCACCATCAGAGGAGTCAATTCTGGATCATAGGAGACAAATGGATTTACTCATTACACAGCACCATCTCTCACATCCTATTCCTTGTTCACAAAGACAGAAATAAGGGTTGCCGTGATGACACGTGAGCACTAATGCACTTTGTTTACTGAGAGCTTTGTTCATTGTGGCTGCATACACACTTTTAAAGCACATTTGAAGCACCCCTCCCCCCAAAATCCTTGAAACTGGAGTATGCTAAGGATGCTGAGAATTGCAGCTCTGTGATGGTAAACTACAGTTCCCAGAATTCTTGGAGTTGGAAAACTGCTGTGAATAAGCTTTAAAGCTATGGTGTGTACATAGCCTAAGTCAACATGTTATTTGTTTCCAGGAAAGATCCATGTACAAATAATATGGAAATGAAAGCTAAACTTGCATTGCATTCCATTATAAATCCAGAAGTGGCTTTTACATCATGTGAAAGCTCAAATGAAAATGAATTAAACTGCCACATGAATGGAGCCCAAGAGTGAATCCTGGTTCTCTGCTACGCCATTTGTTGCATTACACAGCATTTTTTTCAAAGTGCACTGAAAAACTATTTTTTGTGAACTGACCGCAATGGACAATAAAAATAGAGAAGAACTGATTCTTTCAACCCGCTTTTAAATAATCGTTGGTCAGGAGGAGAGGCAAGGCAAAGCTTCAGCTCCATAGATTCTCACAACCTGAGGGAAGAAAGGAAGCTGGCTTTGATACAGAGAAGGTAACTGGGTCCCCCCCTCTTTGTTTTGCTGTGCCAGGAAACTCACAGAAAAAAGGGGGGTAGGCAGCTTCACCTTGTTGCCACTCCACAATTCTCTACACTCAAGACTCTTCTGGAACCAACAAAGAGAGGCACATGCCAAGGCTGGCAAGCTTACAATTGAACCGACAGATGTTTTCGTCACCTTCCTGCCAATTTAGTTAACAACCTCCCATCTACTGGAACCGATCAGCCAGGAGGCTGACGGAGATATAATGAGTCTATGAGCGGCTGCATAGCCATGCAATCACCTGCTGCTAAATGGAAATGGGGAAACCAAAGAGATACCACAGCAATCGGGCTGGCAAGACCTCCTTGGCGTCTGGAAAGTTCTAACCTTACAGCCCAGCATAATCTTGGGGAACTTTAAAAACAAAAACAAAACCTTTAGTGATAAAACCTCTCACTTCAAAGCTATTGATTCAGATCCAGCGCTATTGGGCATGGAAGGCATTTGTTAGCTGAAAGCTGTTTAGTGATACAGAGTACATGAAGCATGCTGGCTCTGATTTGGGGTTTTAAGAAATCCAGCTCAATAATTCCAGATAAAAGGTACTGCAAATGTCTGTGACTCTCCACTGCCAAATCAATCAATCAACCAGTGCATATTTGCCATGTGAATAAGTGTCCCGAAAATTCACAAATTGTATGTTTCCCCAGTTAGCACTTTTTAATTCTGTAATTTTATGTTGTGAACCACCCTGAGATTTATGGATGAAGGGTGTTATACAAATATATATATATATATTCATTCCATGCCTGTTTCCCTGATGGGACTCCATTTCTTTCACTAACAGCAGTCACTTTCCAAAAGCCTGTTTGGTCTTCAAATGTCTGTCAGAAGGTCTTCAAATGTCTGCCAGAAGGATAACAAGGAGGGAGCCAGTCTAGCTTTTCCAGGGAGTGAGCTCCAGGATCTGGGAGCAGCCACCAAGGTCTTAACATGCATAGCTGTCAAGTGTCCCTTATTTGAAGGGACAGACCCTTATTCCAGCGCCATGTCCCACTGCTGTCCCTTATTGATAGATGTCCCTTAAATGTCCCTTAAATGATGTCCCTTAAATTTCAAAGGGAGCAGCTCCTCTCCCTCCCTCACTGCCGGCCAGGGAGGAGGGAGGCTCCAACTGTGTTGCTTGGCTGTGTTGCTCACCCAATAAGAAGTCTAAGAATGTCTGGGGGGTGGAGCTTGCATGCCTTGTGTGTGGCTAGTTAATGCAAGCTGAGGGGGTTTTTGAATGCTGGACACCATTTTGTTGCACATGCTGCTGCAAACTTTGCAGTGCAAAGCCAGGCCGGGGAGCCATCTTAAGTTGAGGCTGCATAGGCCTTGTGGTGCATGGGATTCATATTCTATTCAGTTGAACCTCTGGTTACAAAGTTGGTTGGACAGTGTTCTCGAAGCTACCAGCATGAGTTTGACCAGACTGCAGGAGGACAGGAAGACTGGAGTGCCTGGAACAGGTGAGGCTGCAGGTCCCTTATTTTGGCTGCTGGTCCCTTATTTTCAAATCTGTAAGTTGACAGCTATGTAACATGGGATCTGAAAAGGATTAGCAATGCACATGGATTTCTCTTGCTGAATTGGAACTATAGTTGTTGAGTTTCCTTAGCCTGATGAGACATCAGTGTTTGATCTCCCTTTTTTGTTTCTACCATTATAGTTAATCACGAGGCCTAGAAACTTGTTGCAAAACACCGAGCTCAGGATTCCAAGATTTGACAAAAAGACTACACAAGTCATTCAGTAACTCTTCTCTTCTTCACCCAAAACACCATGCAAACAAATCCTTCCTGGAAGCTCAGCATTTGTCTTCAGATGACCTGCTGGAGGCAGGCAGTTCCGTGTATCAGTTGCACTATAGCACTGACAGTATAGCTCGTCAATATTTGTGAAAGGGCGTCAGCATTTCTGTTAGACTGAATTTGGAGTTAGTCACCCATCCATTGCAATGCATACTCAACTCCTGAGCACAAAGCAGCCTCCCCAAAAAGCTTTGAATACGCATAATTATTTCCCCACTCCTCCTTATAATCATGCAGTTAGAAAATTAAGGCTCAAAAGCTGTGTCAATGAGTAACTGCATTCCCAAAAACAGTAAAATTAATAAATTCCCTCTGAATCCATAATAGATACATCTTTGTTCAGCCACAGAACTTTGATATAAATTGTAGCTTTTTAGGACTGGCTGTCAAAAGCACAACATATATCATCCAGGAATGGGTAAGGAGTTCAAAAGTACATATAATAATATAATTAAGATAGCTTGACAAGAATGTATTTTTAAAAGTATAAAATACCTGCAGGTATAATAGCTCCATAAAGTCTGTCAGATTTACTTCTGCTGTGAAGAAATTTAAAATGTTTTACTTTAATGCAATGCAAATTAAGTCAAGGATATTCACATAACACAACTGTTTTAGAGAGGGGAGGGGGGCACGGTTGGGACTGGCAAAGTGAGTAAGAAGAATAAAGAGTCAAGTACAGGCCAAACATGACATTAAACTTTCCAGGTGAGCTGCCTACTAGATCAAACAAACAGATTTCCAGGCAAGCCGGAATTGTTTATTGAACGTGCAGATTCCAAATGTGTTTCTTTCTGGACTGCTGCAGAAAAGGTAACAACCATATACTTTTTATTGCAAATTAACGTAACCGCCTCTATTCTTTCTCACACACTCAAAAAGCTCCTGATACGAAACTTAAATGAGAGCAATTTTTTAGGTAATTACCAGTGCATCTTTTTACAAGGTACTAAAAAAGAAGTGGTTCTGGGTGGGCAGATGGATGGAAGCAAAGGGAAGCACAGAATGCAAAAATAGAAGGTTTGCGAAGACTCCTTGAATCATAGTGCAGCTTGCATTTTGTATGCTGAATGGGCCTCATCCTGAGCCTGATAACCAGATGAAACTTTTATTTCTGAAACAGGGGCAAGGAAATTGTGTCCAACCAGCTGGGTACACCATTCCTTGAAGACTTGGGGCCAAATTGTGCCAATTATGTAGCTGAGCTTTAAAGTGCAGGCATTAATATTTTGTTAAGTATTTCTTGATTTCCAGTAATATATGACAATTCAAAAAAGAAAGCATATCATAGAAGGTATTTTTTTTAAAAAAAAATGTAAACTACCAGAATTGGTGTGTGTCCAAATCAGGACCCTAGCATGTGTGTTAGGTTTAAAAAACAACAACAACAACTCTTTACCCCCCCCCTTTGTGGTTCTGATCCTAATCTGGGGTCTCACACTTGCAGTTTTCACTCGGGGGGGGGGAATCACATTCACTTCAATTGGAGCATTGGAATTGGGTTATTTGAACTGGGAACTTAGCATGTGAAGATTCCATACTCCACTTGCTAGGGTCTCAATCACAACAGGGCCAGCTAAATTAGCAATTTTTCTTTTTAAAAAAATCTCCTACACTTGCAGGAAATGATACATAGCTAACATAACATGTAGTTTGGTTCTTAGGATAATGGTTTGGAAGAATGAGGTGAGGTGGCAGTTTATCCCCTCTTCCATGATCAGGGGCACCTACATTTCTCACACACTTAGAAGTTCTATACCAAGGATAATTGTTCTAAGATTATAGGCTTATACCTAGAAATAATGCCTATAAATAACACTAACTCTGTATGATTACATGGATCTCTCCTACTGAATTGAAATAATGGTTTTTAGGCGTTTTTATCCAGTCTGCTTATCCAGTCTGCTAGCACTCCAATGGTTGGCCTCGGTTACTTCGTTTTTATTCCTTCCCCATTCTTTTCCTTTAATTTTGTTGTTTTTAAGGTCTAGAAACATGTTTCAAAACAAACACAAAACAGAGTCCAAGTTCCCCAGAGCTGACAAACAGGTAACAGCTGTAATGTAGGCCAGTACAGTGGTACCTCGGGTTAAGAGCTTAATTCGTTCCAGAGGTCCATTCTAAACATGAAACTATTCGTAACCTGAAGCACAACTTTAGCTAATGGGGCCTTCTGCTGCCGCCGGGCCCCTGCTGCGCAATTTCTGTTCTCATCCTGAAGCAAAGTTCTTAACCCAAGTTACTATTTCTGGGTTAGGGGAGTCTGTAACCTGAAGCGTCTGTAACCTGAAGCATCTGTAACCCAAGGTACCACTGTATAAATATCACCATATTTCAGATGAGGTTACTGGAGGCAAAGAAAAATAAAAGGGATTGCCTGGGTCAAATGTGGGTAACCTTTGGCCCTCCAGATGTTTCTGGACTGCAACTCGCATCTGCCCCTGCAAGTGTGGCCAATGGCAAGGAATGATGCGAGTTGTAGTTCAGCAATAGCTAGAGGACTAAAGGTTCCCCACACCTGGCCCTGGATAAGACCACATCATAAATTAATGGCGGACTGATGTTGAACTAAGGAACTTTCTAGCTCACATTAATGACCACCAGCATCAGCACTGTAGCCTGCTTGAATAGGCAACTCTTGGCAAACTGAAGGGTCTCCAAAACAGCAATAGTCACCATTTCTGCTCAGATACATTCAGAAGCCCATGAATCTCCCATATAGTCCCCATATGGGGCTATATGGGAGCTGCTTGAGGAATTTGTTATTTGCAAATTCCAGTACAAACACACCCAATCCACAGTTCTCAGGCTAATTAGTGGATCAGAACATAGTCATCCTTTGGAATTTAATCTCCTCTAAATTCTGGGATATAGTTATTGGTTCAAAAATGCATTTAGAAATGAGTACATTAAGAGAGGCACTCAGAAATGCATATTTTGTGAAAAAAATACATTTAAATATATATATTTAAATACAAATATAAATGCTGTTTCACACAGAAACAGGTGAAATGAGCTTAGGCATGTACACAAGAGAAAGTGACAAGGACCACAAAAACACAGGTTCATCCATTTATCTCTCTCTAATGGGCACTTAAGGTTTGCATGCAAAATCATGTTCCTTTCTTCTCAACATTTTATTTAACACAGCATGTGAGGGATTCCCATTTCCTCAGTTTTTGCCAAGTTTCAGGAGACAGACAGGGGACGTCTGCATCCCCACAACAGGTGTTACCAAACAAAACGAGGCACTCTTTAGTCAACAGGAAACAAAGATGTTTGCAGTCCACCAGGAAGAGCAGTGGGATGAAAATAATGTTGCTTCCCAAATACGGTGCCATATGGAAATGCAACAACTGAAACCTTATTGGTCCTGCTCTAGCATATGAAACATCTTCTGTTCACTGACAAACAAAGCTCGGAGCAGATAAACGAACTTGCCTTTGACAGATGGACTTCTCAAGAAATACTGGTCTAGGGTGTGGCCTATGCAAAGTCAGATCCCCCAGGAACAAAAACACATAGACTGCAGGACTACTTCTCAGCTTCTTATATTCCCAAGGCAGAACACTGGCCCATCCAGGTCAAAACTGTCTGAATCAACTTTTCCCAACCTGGTGCCCTCCAGATGTTTTGGAATTCAACTTCTATAAGCCTCAGCCAGTATAGCCAGTGGTCAAGGGTGTTGGTAGTTGAAGTTCAGCAACATCTGGTGGGCATCAGGTTGGGGAAATCCAATCCAAGCTAACTGGTGCAAGTCTTTCCCATCCCCACTTGGAGATGCCAAAGTTTGATACCGGGATAATTTGCATGCCAAATTTGTGCTCTGTCGTGAAGTGACTGCCCTTTCCTCTCATCTTTCTTGAGCCCACAGCGGTTTCCATGCAAAGCTACTCAAGGTGACCTCTCTCTCTCTCTCTCTCTCTCTCTCTCTCTTGTAATTAAGGAGCTACTGATGTCAATAATTTAGCACCACCAGCCTAGTAATATACTATTTGTATTCAGCGTGCTTTTCTTCCAAAATCTCTATTCCAAACCCTTTTCTTCTAAAAAACAACAACCCTCCCCTCCCCTATAAGATGGCTACTGCTTTAAAAAAAACAACGAACACGTTTTCCTTGTTTTCAGCTTTTATTGGCAATCCATTCTCATTAAGCTCAACACATTTGTCTTCATAATGTGTACATCACAATTACAATATCAAAGGGTTTGTATCAACATAATAAACATGATCTATAGGACAACACAAAGAGAAGGCATAATCATGGACCACCTTTGTTAATTGGGAGAGTGGGAGGTGGCAGTATCATTATTTCAAAGGGGGAATGGCGCATGCAGTGCCTTATTTTGGAGGCTCTGTTGCTTTTAAGACAAATACCAAAATTAGAGAATTAGGTACAGCCCTAACTCCCTACCCCATCAGCAACTAGCTATCATGTGGTAGGTGCATTGAGGGTCCTGTTAAAAGCTATCTTTTGCCTCTGCTGTAATCAATAACTTGTAGTAATCTTTTAAAAAGAAGTCAAGTGCCACAAAGGCCTGCATTTAAGGTTGTTGTTGTTTTAAACAACCAACATTTTCTCTAAACTTCTCTACATTTCAGGATTCACTCATCCATATTTGATCCTGATATCTTGATCTTCTGGGCTTTTGTCACATCCGCACCACCATACATTTGAAGCACATTCATACCACTTTACCTTTCACAATTCACCCCCCAAAATCAGGGAACCAATAGTTTACCCCAAAACTATACTCTCCAGCACCCTTAACAAACTACAGTTCCTATTATCCTTTTTTTTTGGGGGGGGGGATACATGAGTACAGTATAACAGACTCCCTGCTGCAGTAGTTCCCTTCCAAACACACGGAAGGCAAGAGAGGTCACAAAAATGATGGGATGGAGAAGTGTAAGTGTGTGTGTGTGTGTGTGTGTGGCTACAGTAGTAGGCTCATCTTTGCTCTCCCCCTATTCATGTGAAGCTTGGACCTCTGAAGAAGGCTCATATGTAGTCATTTGAGGCAGCTTTAAATTTAACATAATGAAGTTCAGCTTACGAGTCAAGCTTGGGAGAAAACAAAGGGTGGAGGGAGAGAAATAGCCCTGAGTTTGGGTTATGTTTAAGGATCATGGAGATGAGCAAAATCAGTGCCTCCAAAATCAGTGGTGCCAGTGTGAACAAAACATTGGAGGGGGCCACTTTGCCCTGTCCCACTCTCCGCTTCTGCTCCCTTGCCACACCCTGCTCCTTCTAAGCTGGGGGTTGGGCCAGCATGTGTCCAGGCAGGCACAGTGAGCATAGATGGTTGGTGGTGGCAGCAACAGCGGCACCATGGCCACTTTGCCTGCCTCTCTCTCTCTCTCCCTCCCTTGGTCAGCTGCCTCCCCGCAGAATATCACCAGCTTCTCTTAGGCCTGCTGGTCAGACATGCTCATTGGTGCTCAGGCTGCCACTGTGGTAGTTTGGCTGGTGGTCCCCGAAGGGGCTGCTGTTCCTGCCACAGGACAGCACTGCCTCTGCTAGTTTGCCCACCTGCCTGTGCAATCCTGCTGCGCCGCTCCATGCCAAGCTGCATGGAGGGAGCGAGGGAGCAAGCAGAGGAAGGAGCGATTGGCAGCCATGTGGGGAGGGGATAGACACTGCACACATTTCCAGGCCTGTGGCCACTGCTCTCTCCCTTACTCCTAGAATCATAGAATTGGAAGAGACCACAAGGGCCATCGAGTCCAACCCCCTGCCAAGCAGGAAACTGCCTCCTGGAGGCAAGTTGGAAACAGAGGGTAGCAACCAGCTGGGGGTGGGGAGGCAGCAGATTGAGTGAGGTAGAGAGGGAAGCAGGAAGGTGGGTGGGGAGAAATATTGAGGGCGCTGGGCCTTCATAAGAGAATTATTGGGGGGCAATGGCCCCTGGCCCCCTAGAGTTGGCGCCGGTGAACAAAATGTATATCCCTAGCCAATCTGTGGAATATAATCCCTGTCAAGATATGATAGGCACTCACTATCTCCACTTTCTGAAAAAAGGTGGAGACAATTTTGTTACTACAAGCTTTCCCTGCTTGTTAGATGGGTCTTTAATATGAATGTAATATTATTATTTTTAGGTTTTTAGTCTTCTTTAATTTTTGTTGTTTTTGTGATTTTAGTTATCTTATTTGTAAATCACACTTTAATAAATTAATTGTAATAATTTCCAACACCACAACAAAAGAAGGTTGTTCATTCATTTATTTTTAATATACTTGCATCCTCCTTTTTAGAAATGTGTCTTCAACATAGCAGTTAACAGAGAGTACACAAACAGAAAAAAAACTATTTAAACTATTACTTTGTTTAAAAAACAACAACCAACCAGCACATAAACAACAAACAATCCATCACAATCATATAACAACACAATAAAGCAGTGGTTTCATTATAGTTTGCATTCAGTGTACATTAATCTTGTAAAAAGCTGCAAGGACTTACTCTAGGGCAGCCTTTGCAACCCCAGTGCCCTCCACAGACAGCAACGCAGGCTAAACTAATGAAGGGGGCCAGCTCTTACATGTGCTTTCATTCCAACTTTACTTGCAAGCTTGTCATTGTAAGAGGGAGGGAGGGAAGAGCAACTATGAGAGAAGGGCAGAAGTTCAATAAGCCTTTTAAAAAATTCTAGGGGGCATTCATCATTTTGGTCCAGTCTTAATGAAGATCTTTGTAGTTAGCATAACTCCCAGTAAACATAATCATTCTATTTAGAATTTATATACCTGTTTAAGAGCATTCAAAACTCTTCATGTGCATTATCTCTCAAGAAACATTTACAACAAACCTGTAAGGCAGGACAGCATTACCAGTGCCATATAGTATAATGATGGGGTGAGACTGACAGATAGATAGATAGACAGACAGTCAGTCAGACAGAAGGCAACTGAAGCAAAATTATGATTCAGGTTATATTTGAACCAAGAACTTTCTGGTTCACAGCTGACTTCCCTAGCACCAAATAGCTCATTTCATGTGGTGGTAGTCCAACAGACCCCCTTTTTCCCTTAAAAAGCTGCTTGGGGCAGTGGAAATTTGGAGCAGAGGAACTGGAGCAGAGGAACTGAGGAACTGGGCCATTTTCCCACCTGCCATATAGCTTGGGAATTGCCAGAACTCAGGAGGAGAGCACATGCTTTGGCTGTAGAAGGGTGTAGGTTTAGTTCATAGCATCTTAAGCTAAAAGGATGCTACTGATTTAAGAATGTATAGACCTCTCTCTCCAAGTAATGAACCAAAGATACAAAAATAGGCAACAAAGACATTAAAACCACCATTAAAGACCATATTAGAACAGCATATATCTCCAGCAGGAGTGTTTCCCAGCCCTAATAAATGACTCCATTTCCCTTAGGGAAAAAAAAAGTATTTTAAGAAGTCTCTTTAGTGAGGGAATAGGAGAAAAACAAACCAATAGCAGGATGAAAGTATATGAAAAATGCATTTTGAACCTTTTTTAAGATACCACACTGCAATTCAGTAATACTTTCCAAGTAACACACATTTAAATGCAAATTTTCTGCCAGAAAAAAAGACTTTAGGTAAGGAGACTTTTTTGTAACAAAAGGAAAAATATAAATCCTCTATCTGCAGCAATTTGGTAATGGCTTGCTGGGGAGATTGGGGTGTCACTGGGGAGATGGGTATAACAAACTACTAAATGTTGAGCTTAGTGATGTCAGGAGGCACATTTATACCACACTGCTAGATCTGTGAAGACTGTGGAAGGAGTCAGGATATAAATCCGGCTTGGAAACAGCACCTGGGACCGGTAGTTATTAATAACAGGCCTCCCTTTATGATGGGAACAGCACAAAGGCTGAAAAGTGAAGTGGCACTCCGGGCTTTAGTGACTTTAGAAACGGATAGGTGTTCAACAATAATGCAACACTGAGAGATGGTGCAGTGGTTAGAGTGTTAGACTAGGACCTGGGAGACGAAGGTTCAAATTCCTCCTGAGCCATGAAGCTTGATGAGTGCCTTGGGACCAACCACAGTATCTCAGCCTAAGGTGCCTCACAGGGTTGTCATGCAGATTAAAATGGAGGAAAGAGAACCATATATGGCACATTTTTAGCTCCTTGGATGAAAGGTGGGTAAATAAATAAATATTCTGTGACCAGTTCATCAAATAGGATCAGTCTGCTCCTTCAAAATTTTGGAAAGGCAGAAAAGAAATAGAATGCCAGGATCAGCCCAGCAGACAAATCTAGACCTTCCAAGTTCAGAGTCTCTGTGCTCTGGGACCTCAGACTTGAAGGTACAGTTTTGATGGCCAGCCACAGACAGAACACCAAGCCCCTAGTGTTCCATGTCAGGTCTACCCAACCCAGAGACTTCCAATGATGGTGGTCAATACTGAACACCTTGTTCTCATCTGTGTCTCGAGAGCAGCCTTTCCCAGCCTTCCAAGTCTTTGTAGGGGTCTCATCCTGCATGCAGGATTTACTGTAGGCTTGGCATTCCTTCTCATTCTTTAAACCTGGGACAGGACACGTGTGGCCCTCCAGAGGTTGTTGTACTGCAACTTTTATTAGCCCTAGTCAGTGTGGTCTGTGGTCAGGGATTCTGGTCCATTTGGGGATTAAACAGGCCACAACTTTATTGATTACAGATGTCAGCAAGTTTTGGTGCAGGTGTTGAGTGTGCATACTGTATCAAACAGCCCATCTGCTGATTGATTATTTGACAGGGCTAACCAAGGTTAAGGATCACCCAGTGGCGTACTTCACATCAGTGTGATCCCTCCGAGACCACCATTTGAGGAGTGCTATGGCTCAACAGTACCTCCCTGCCCTCCTGTCAGGGTGTTCGGACAGAAGTACCTCACCCTAGATCTTCTCTCCTTCTTTCCAGCTCTGCTTAAGCAGTCTGTAATATGTCCACCAGATTAGAACTTGCACAATAATGGGGTGGGGTGGGGTCTTCATATTTGCTGTAGCATTATAGCAGGCTGATCAAATGAGAAACAATTACCTCTCTCGTAAGGAAAGAGAGGCCCATAATCCTTGTTCAAACTATGAGGAATTGCAGTCAAACTCGCTAATGAATTAATTAACTGCAATAGAGATTTCTTCAAGGGGACGTCAATGCAAGAAAAAAGAATAGCAACAGGAAAACTAGGAACCTGGGAAGGACACCACATCTCCCCTATGTCGAGTTAACATGTAGTCTGAAAGCATCCCATGGTCTTTGGATCTGGTGTGGTGTAATGGTTAAAGTGTTGAACTAAGACATGTGAGATGAGGGTTCTAGTCCCCACTTGACCATGAAGCTCAGTGGGTGACTTTGGACTAGTCACAGTCTCTCAGCCTAAGCTACTGTACAGGGTTGTTGTGAGGATAAAATGGAGGGGGTGGGAGAACTATGTACCCCACCTTGAGCTCCATGAGCACCTTGGAGGAAAGGTGGGATGATATTATTATTATTATTATTATTATTATTATTATTTAGGTATGACACACTGAAGCTGCTGGGCAAGGATTCACTTGAACCAGAAACAAATAAGGACAAAATCTATTGTGTGTGCTCAATAGCTTCACGACTTTCAAAAATTGGATGAGAATTGCCAGAAAGTGTTCAAGCACTACACATGATTTCACCCTATCTCCAGCTCTCTCCTTTTTATCATTGGCCACAGGGCTTAGGGATTTACTCTGTTGCAGATGTGCAAAGGTATAAATACCAGATCTAATTTCAACAGAGCTGTATATAGGGCACAAGCCTATAATCATAACAAACATACAGATGTTGAACACAGATGTTCTTGTGCCCAAGCCTGGGCACATCCTGTTAAC
The DNA here is from genome assembly GCF_951804945.1 of Podarcis cretensis. Classification (NCBI taxonomy): domain Eukaryota; kingdom Metazoa; phylum Chordata; class Lepidosauria; order Squamata; family Lacertidae; genus Podarcis; species Podarcis cretensis. The sequence continues at coordinate 31,072,790 of NC_137185.1, read as the reverse complement.
ATATTTGTTGAGGCTAGTTGTTAAAGCCGAGTTAATGCCAATCTTCTTAGAAGATTAATAATATACTAACAATGCATTACCAAACCATTAAACACACTTGAAAATGCACACCACTCGGTTCATCTTTAATACATCTTACCAAAGGCACTGGCTGAACAAGGTCAGAGTTACTTATTGTGCCCCTCCCGTTCCACTAACACTTCCATGCATGCAGTTAAATCGCAGTCAGCTCTAATCTTCACTACTACTGTCAGTGTCTGTGCAGAGGGCATTGAAAGGCTCACTGTCTTCTGGACAGGGAGCCCAGTCAAGAGATGTTTTATGAAAACAAGAGTTAGCACCTAGGATAAACTGAAGAATGTGGTTATACACCAGATGTGATTTGGTTGCACCCATCATTTCAAGGAAGCAGCTGAAGTTGCTATATTAGCTGCTATAATAATAATAATAATAATAATAATAATAATAATAATAATAATTTTTATTTATATCCCGCCCTCCCCAGCCGAAGCCGGGCTCAGGGCGGCTAACAACAATAAAACAGTACAACAATACAACACAACACTCTAAAATCATTCATTATAAAATTAATTCAAATCAAACCAATGGCAATGGCAACCATTGGGCCACCGCTCCGCGAAGATTGCCGAAGGAGGGAGTCAGGCTATGCCCTGGCCAAAGGCCTGGTGGAACAGCTCTGTCTTGCAGGCCCTGTGGAAAGATGTCAAGTCCCGCAGGGCCCTAGTCTCTTGTGACAGAGTGTTCCACCAGATCGGAGCCACAGCCGAAAAAGCCCTGGCTCTAGTTGAGGCCAGCCTAACCTCTCTGTTGCCTGGGACCTTCAAGATGTTTTTATTTGAAGACCGTAAGTTTCTCTGTGGGACATACCAGGAGAGGCGGTCCCGTAGGTACGAGGGTCTTAGGCCGTATAGGGCTTTAAAGGTTAAAACCAGCACCTTAAACCTGATCCTGTACTCCACCGGGAGCCAGTGCAGCTGGTATAGCACCAGGTGAATGTGATCTCGCAGCGAGGACCCCATAAGGAGTCTCGCTGCAGCATTCTGCACCCGCTGGAGTTTCTGGGTCAGCCTCAAGGGCAGCCCCACGTAGAGCGAGTTACAATAATCCAGTCTGGAGGTGACCATCGCGTGGATCACAGTGGCTAGGTCAGGGCGAGAGAGGTAAGGTTATTGCTAGCAATTCTCTCCCGGGTTGCTTGTAATTCCTTAGACTGGGAAAAGTAAATATCTCACTTATTTTTACAGAAGCTGCAATGCACCCAGGGGCTACATTTCAAAGGTATTGTGCATGTTAGTCCTGGAATCCATTAGGCTTCAACTGGTAGGTCATAACCCGCCCTGCCCCCGAGTCTTGCCCCATCTAAGGTGGGCAGATGAAAAAGAGAAAGCAGGAGAGAGATGTGCAAAGAGAAGATGGCATATATGGAAAAAAGTCGGAAGGGACTTCCAAGTTACAAGTTGAGTGAATAAAACATGGAAAGCTGTCTTATACAAGTGCAAGGCATTTGCCCATCTAGTACAATATTGCCAACTCCAACAGGCAGAGCTGCCAAACTCTGTCCAGTGTCTTGAGCAGAAACATGGTACCTTAGTTGGCTCTTCTGCATGTACTCTTTCACTGAACTATGGTTCATCCTGAATCTAAACAGGCTGGAGACCACTGATACAGGTTTCAGGTCCAATCTTCAGCTGAAAGGCTCTTTGCTAATAAGGCTGGGACAGAACTCCATCTGAGACTAGAAAGCTACTGTAACTTAGGAAAGACAACCTGGGCTACACTGACCAGTGGTCTGAGTTGAGTTCTTTGCACATTGACAGAGATAGGGGATTCCCTTCTCTTTAGTCTCTCACAGCAAGCAATAGGGGGTGGAGGCTCCCCCTGGCGGCCTCAATATGTTTTAGACTACAACTCCCATCACCCCACATGATAACCCAGGGTATAGGTATACAGCCACAATAAAATAGGGGCAGATGCCAGTGGAGAAACCTCTCTAGTTAGCATAATAAAATGAGTAACTGATTGATAGAGCATTAATGCAGGGGTAGCCAATGGGACGCCCTCCAAATGTTGCTGAACTGCAGCTCTCATCATCCAAGAAGAAGAAGAAGAAGAAGAAGAAGAAGAAGAAGAAGAAGAAGAAGAAGAGGAGGAGTTTGGATTTGATATCCCGCTTTATCACTACCTGAAGGAGTCTCAAAGCGGCTAACATTCTCCTTTCCCTTCCTTCCCCACAACAAACACTCTGTGAGGTGAGTGGGGCTGAGAGACTTCAGAGAAGTGTGACTAGCCCAAGGTCACCCAGCAGCTGCACGTGGAGGAGCGGAGACCCGAACCCGGTTCCCCAGATTACGAGTCCACTGCTCTTAACCACTACGCCACACTGGCTCTCAATTGGTCATGCTGCCCAGGACTGATGGAAGTCAGAGTTCAACAACATTCGGAGGAAGGCTTATCTAGTTCTCTCTTCCCCACTACCCTACAAATCAACCTTCACAACACTGCGCAATATTCGGGCTGTGGAATCAAAGCAGACCTCTGGCTGTCTCCAGAAGCAGCCCTGTCTCTTTTCTGGAAAGGTTTTGGTCCTGGTGGCAGTCTACAGTGGAACTTGGTGACACACTTAACACAGATCCCTTCTCCAAACAAATACTGTAGTCTCCTTCAGCGATTTTCTTTGACTACACAAGTGTGTTCCCTCTCATTCCCATCTCACAATATTTCATTGCTATGGAAAGGCCTATTGAATGAACATGAATGAGATTGTCGTTGTTTTTTACTCCTTCATGCTTGGCTCTTGTAGAAAGGAAAATAAAATCCCATTTGGAATTACTTCTATTTTTCTAGACAATACCTCTCCCATCGCCACAGGAGTAGAGTCCTTTAGAAAGAGCAGAGGAGAGGAAGAGCCAATATATTGGCGAGGTGCTTCAGCAAGACTCGCTTTATTGTAAAATGTCATTGTGAAAAGCACTGAAATAAATATAAGAGCAGAGAGGGCCTCTTCTGCTAATATAGAAAGCTAAGTAACAACAATAATGCTATTTGTCCCTGTCGTCAAAAGAAAGTTGTGCTTGATAGCTTAGCCAATATAACACACAGCATATTTACTCTAAGCATTAAATAACTATTATGCAAAGAAGTGCTCCACCATAATGTCTACGAATATTTATGGAAAGCTAAATTATATTGCCAGGTTTATTTTAGTCCAATGTAGTCCCATGGGGGAGAGAGAGAGTGAGAGTATTTTGCATCTTTATAAGTAAACTTGGAAAGAGAGGGGAGTGAGGTAGAGAGAGCCTTTGCAGAGTGGCATGCACATTATACCTGGATAAATCACAGCACAATTACACAGTAAACTTTTCTTAGATGAGGCAGCAATGTGATGGCATGTAATTACTTTCCCCCCTTTCCCCTTCTTGGTTCTGCATCATGTGTTTATCAAAATGTTAATGGAAGCGTAATAACAGGCTGGATGTTTGTGCCAAAAAAATGTCAGAGCCTTCTAGCTGCCACTCACACATATGAAGGGGGGAAAATCACAATTGAGCAAAAAGGGATTGATGGGCCCATTGACAGCAAGTGCTCAGCTAACTGACACACTTGCTATTTCCCTCTATTCCAGCACCTTCCTGCTGCAATGCATCTAATAGGAGGAGAAGCAGAGATCTTATTAATACAAATGGAGTGGACCTGCCTATGTATGGAAAAGGAGCCAGCAGCATTTATGGTATGCAGGGATTACAACTGGGAGCATTCTAATGGGCTTTTCTGTTCTTATTTTCAGCCCACTCTGCGTGGGCTGTGTGAGTGAAGCCTTCTCAAGCCTTCAGCTCAGACATGCAGGGGTAGAAAGTATTCAGGAGGCCAAGAGGCATGTGCATTGGTCCCCAATGTCCCTGTGCATGTTGGGATTTGCAGGGCCCTTCAACAAGACCTCCTCCAGAGATCTGTCCTCTATCAGTGATTCCACTTCCTCACTGCAGCAGGTCCAGAGGTCTCTTGTCCATGGGTCCCCTCCTGTGAAGTGGGCCCTGGCAGATGCCTGACCATGATACCCCCTTGATGCTGATGCTGCCCCACATTGCCACTCTTGACCACTCAATGTGGGAAGGTCAGTGGTTGAGCAGGTATTCTTGGTATTCATGGGGACATTGTGGGCAGAGTAGGTACACATATCCACACTCCACTTTGCCCTTTTATGTAAGGCTCAGTGCCTGAAGAGGGCTACTTTGATTAAAGAATCAAAGCACTGGAACCACACAGGAACCACAGAGGGCTACTGCTATTAATGAACTGAAGTGTTGGATCACATAGATTGTTGGTGACTGTCCTTGGGTTCAAGGGAGTTAATGTAAGGAGCCTGCAGACATAGGTACAATCATTCAGAAGAATGAAGGCTGATTGAGTCACATTTGCATGGAAGAGTGAAAAATTCACCATGAAGTTCCAAACAGATCGCATTTATAGCCTACTGCCGGGCTTTTGCTCCATTAGAGTCACAACTTTGCAGCACATTCCAGAAGAAGAGGTATGGCATTGCTTTCTGCTTTAGAGAGATGTGGCCTCTACTAGCAAGAGAACATAGAACACTGCACAGAATAGCACATCCAAAAGGCCCATGTTGTACAGAGTGGCTCATCATTAATTGATGTTTTGAGGATTCAAAGCTGACACAGAGTTAATGGAAAAGTTCTATCTGTGAAGAAAAAGAAGAAGAAATACAACCCAGTGCAATCTCCCTTGTGGCAGACTATTTGGCTAAATCACAGAAGCCCATTTTGCTAAACCTATAGCCTTTAGTCAGGGCAGGTTTTTTCATTTATACCACTATTGTCTAGTTACAGGTGACAAGATATAGTCCTGATCCATGCCCTGTGCTTTGCAGATGTGGACAGATGCAATCAGGCAGTTTATGTCAAGCAGAACCTCTCCCAGTCAAACATACAGTATCTCATTCTTCCCCTGGTGCATACAACATTTCTCCAAGAAGCCAGGATACAGCCACACACAGAAAGAGCAGACTGCTGGATGTTCTTAGGTGTGTTAAAAAGGACCTCCACTACTTCCTTGGCACAACTGGGGTACAACAGGACAGCTGTGGTAGTGCATTGATAGATGAAAATAAGGTACCGCTAGCTGTGTATGGGAGATGCTCCTTGTTCTGCTGCTCATATCCATATAGAGAACAAGAAAGTGTTCATGCTCTGTCAGGTAATTTGATCTAATAATACACACACATACACACACACACACTGGACATATCTACTGCCAATTAGAAATCGAGAGAGGAAGATGCAGAGATAGCATTCTTACTAACACTTGGCAGATGTTACAGAAGCTTGGAGCAATGTTACCACTTAGTAGATGGGTAGGGGCAACCAGTTGCATTTGAGACAGTGGGCACATTTGGGATTTTCATAGAATCATTGAACTGTAGAACTGGAACGGATCTCTAGGGTCACCTAGTTTACCCCTGCAATGCAACTAAATCTAAACTAAAGCATCCATGACAGTTTCTTGTAACTTTAAGCCATTGGTTCAGGTCTTACCCTCTACAGCAGGAGAAAACAAGTTTGCTCCATCTTTAGATAAAGGTGACAACCATTTTGCATGGGTATTCTCTCCCCCCCGCTCCCCTGATCTGTTATGCTCCCATTCTTCCTTCTTCCAGGTTCAATAAGGACCCACATGTTGGCAATCATGCATCATTTGGATGCGAATAAAATGGTTGCTGCCTGTATTGGAAGATGGCTACCATATCCTCTCTCAGTCTCCTCTTATCCAGGCTAACAATACCCAACTCCTTCAACCATTCCTCATAAGGCTTGGTTTCCAGATCCTTTACCATATTTGTTGCCTCCTCTGCACACATTCCAGTTTGTCAATATCCTTCTTAAATAGTGGCACCTAGAAGTGGACATAGTACTCCAGGTGTGGTCTGACTAAGGCAGAATAGAGCAGTACCGTTACTTCCCTAGATCTGGACACCATACTTCTGTTGATGCAGCCTACAATGGTGTTAGCTTGTTGATTCATGTTAAGCTTGTGGTCTACTATGATTCCTAGATTCTTTTCACATGTACTACTAGCAATCCTGGTAGCACAGCTGGTTATTCCTGCCTCAGTGCAGAACATGTGTAAATTCGTTTTGTTAGTTTTGGCTCAGTTCTCCAATCTGTTAAGGTCATCTTGAATCCTGACTCTGTCTTCTGCAGCATTAGCTACCCCAGCTAGTTTGGTGTCAACTGTAAATTTGATGTGCATCTACTCAATTCCTTCATCCAAGTCATTTAGAAAGATGTTGAACAACAACAGGCCCAGGACAGAACCCTGTGGCATCACTCCCCACCCCCCAGGATGACAAGGAAACATTAGTAAGCACACTTTGGGTTCAGTTAGTCAACCAGCTAAAAATCCACCTAATAGTTACTTTATCCAGCCCCCATTTTACCTGCTTCTCCACAAGAATATCATGGGGTACTTTGTCAATAGCCCTACTGAAATCAAGATACACTTTTTTTAAAGTGTTCCCATGATCTACCAAGACTGATAGAGTTATCAGTCACCAACATGACTACTCCCAAAGAGAGGCTTTTTGCACCTCTCCTTTGTTCAGAAGAGAAGAGACAGTGGGTGTCAAGTCCTGGGATCCAATGAAATGTGGGCATGTTCAAAGTAAGAGATGTCAAACCAGTGCAAATAGGATCCGAGCAGTCTGTTGTACATCTGTTGTACATCATTCATATTTTAGGAGATATTTAGTGAGACCTTTCACAGGCAACATAGAAGCTACTGAGAAGGAAACTGGTGCCTAAGGGCACCATATTTGTGATCCCTAATGCAGGAGACATATCAGTGGCAACTCAGTCTCTTCCAGTTGGGGCATAAGGTCAGACCTGACTTTGCATCACAAACTTTGCAGTTCTGGTTAAACTGTTTGGTTTCACAGAACTCGTACAGTATCAAAAAGCAAACTACACAGGGAAAGAAGGTTGTGTGATAGGAGCGAAGCTTCAAGGCTCTCTACTAAAAGAAGAGGCAAAGAGCAGCTGTGATCAGGCCTTTCATGTTTGGAAATGGGAATGTTTCATGAAAGAGACTAATCAAAAAAGTTCAAGTCCATAGAGAAGGAGGAATTGAGGTTTTGGAGGGGAGGGGTGGTAAAGAGAAGAGAGAGAAGAAGAGGATCAAACACACACACACAAAACACTGGAGACAAAAAGCAGGCACAGCATGGGCTGCAAATAAAAGATGTGTGGATTTCGGGAAGCCTTGAAGAAAGGGAAGAGCAAATACAGAGGTATGTTTAATCAGATGCCCCCAGAAGCTTTACAAACATCTAAGGAACTAGCATGTAACACTTTATGCTTATGCAGCACCCTTCATCCAACATCTCAAAGCACTTGTCAAACAAGGCGAGTGGCACCCTACGATTAAAAAAAGAGAGGGTGAAACAAACAGGCACTCGAAAGGAAAGTGGACTTCTTCAGCAAGAGGCCAGGCAACCAATGCTTACATTTAAACAACTTCCTTGGAGTTAGAGATAAATGCAGCAACAGAGTGAAGGAAAAGGGGAAGAGGACAGCAGATGCATTGCAAATTTAATCCTAATTTTCTGTGCCAAGAGTCAAGGTGGGCAGTCTTTATTTCCACATTTAGAAGCACACAGAAAGTGCTTCTCAGTTTTGTAGCTCCATCAATCTCATGATTCATGGAAGTGGCTGGTACCACTTTGCAGGACCAGTTTATTCACAACACTGCATGCATGTGTGCTGATTTTGCTTGAAGACACTGGCTGCATTCATGTATAACACTAAACCATGGTTTAAGCATTACAACAAAGAGTCACAACAAGTCTGAGGCCTGTGCATTTCCTTCCTCTTCAAACACAACCATGCGTTTGAACCAAATCTTATTTATTTCATATTTGAATACCCCATCCTTCCTCCATATTGAAGCACAGAGCAACTTAATAGAAATCTAAAATAATTGTACCATACAAAACCCTAAAAACAATACATTTCATGTCCCAAATGCTTGGAGAAAAAGGAACATCCTGAATAATTAGCTATAGATGTCAGCTGCGAGGATAGATTAAATGTCACCGGGGAGGGAGTTCCATAGACAGGGTGGCACCACCAGGAATTCCCTCTCCCATGGCACCATCACCATTCTATTTTCTACTGTGGGTGGCACAATGAAATAGCAGGAACAATAGCAATGGTACAATTGTAGCAGGAAATACATTCCCTCAGGTACTGGAATAAAGCAGCAAAGTTCAGAAAGAAAATCCGGTAAACATTTACTGAACAAAATGGGAAAAATCCAGTATACAACTTGAGCACAAAGAACCAGAGGATTTTTGCCTTTTTTTACAGGCTTAGATTCACAAGGAAAGTCCCTCAGCTGGACAATCTATGTGAGCACCTTGGTAAAGTTCATGCCACCTTCCCTAGCTGCTATGCAACATCTCTGCCTGTTCCCTCTAACTTGGTAGACCTACTGATTTAAGGTTAAGAATTAACCCTTATGTCTCATACTGAATGATTTCTGCTGTGCACTTCTAAACATTTTTGACATGTAATATATCATAATCCTCATAATTATGGTGACAAATTGGAAGATATTCCAAAGATGCAGCTGGGAAATAAATATTGTGAACGAGACAGCCCTTCTATTAATCTCTTGCACATCTCATGACCTTTTAAGTTGTTGTCCCACACTGAACTATTCAACAGAACAACTGCCCTGTGAAATAGTCATCATGGCCTAACCAGCATGCAAACGCTGCCACTTACGTGGTGATATTTTCCTTATATTTCCTCATTTTGTTTTGCTTTTCTCAAGTATTCCCTTGGGTAAAAAGAGGAATGAAAAGCAATAAAAGCTGCCCCAGAGGTTTTCCTTGAGTTGGAACCTATTCAAATGGCCCACTGAACTTGCTGAAAATTTTAGGGTTTTTTTCTGCTAATAAGGGGAGGGTGTAGATTAGATGGGAGAGAGAAGGAATGAAGGTGGAGGAAATCTGTACAAATATCAAGGGTGATGGAAAGAATTGAATTTGTTGACAATGGGAACTCCAATGAGCACAAAAGAACCCTATTAAGCGGGGGATAAAAAGGATTAAGCTCTCCTGCACCCTTGGATGTTTTGCTAGGGCAATGGTGACTGGTCCATTAGGATAAATGGGGCACTGCCCCACCAAGCTCAGTCTATCCTCTGCCAGCTCCCACTTGCCCTGTCCAGGGTGTGGCACCAGCTCTCAGCTCCTTCCTTCTTCATGCCAGTATTACCCTTGTAAAACTTGGCAGGGAGAAGGATGGGGGCAAACCTTGAATGAGATGGCTCTGCGTGTCACTGGCTCTGGCTCCACCTTATGCCCCCTCCCCCAGTCCTAATAGGCACCAGCCACCTCTGTGCTAGGAAGCTATTTGGAGGCCTCACCATTAGACAGAATGAAACAGCCTCCTCAGATGGTTCATTTTGGTTGTAATTAAAGGGCAACAAATTGTGAGCTACTACGCTGTTATTTTGCAGTGCTGGGCAGTGGCAGACCCACACTTTGGGGGCTCAGAAGTTTAAACTGTTATGAGGCCCCCTTCACAACCAGCAACAAGGTCTGGGTAGCCACTGCTGTCCTCTTCAGTGGGGTTGTTCCATGACAGCCTTTACAACATCTGTGCCAAACTTTGGGATTCTTGAAATATATACAACAAAAAATTAATAGATTTGATTTGTGTGACTCTAAATAGGTCTACTAGACCCAATTTTTTAAGCAGTGTAGACTAAAGTTGCTTCTGGTGGGCCCTCTGGGATTAGGGGCCCTGAAACCCAAGCTTCATTAATTTTATAGTAGATCCACCCATCATGGATCTTGTGTCTTGTATTTTCTGACTCAGATGATAAAATAACATGACAAGACTTGGATATGATGTACCTTGACTTGAGGTAGGGGTGGGGGACATTTGTTGTTCTGCCTTGGGCAATGTAATACGTTGGCCTGGTAGAGATTTTTGAATAACCCTTAACAAGTGCATTCCAGCTTGTTTCTAGATTCAGGTAGGTAGCCATGTTGGTCTGATGCAGTCGAGATATATATATATATATTTATGTATAATTGTCCAGTAGCACATTAGAGACCAACTAAGTTTGTTCTTGGTATAAACTTTCGTGTGTATGCACACTTCTTCAGATACATTGAAACAGAAGTCACCAGACTTTGGGATTGTTGAATCTCAGGAGGGTAGTAGGAAAAACCCCATCCCACCCTCCCACTATATATAAGGGTCTGGTGACATATTGTTGCAATATATGATGGAGAAAAGGAGATGATGCAATACTTGCATATATGCATGAAGTGACACCTTCTAATTTTTCTGTTAGGAATAGCACACTAGGTCCATTTACAGTTGTTGATCTTGTAGGTTAGGAACATAGGCAGCTGCTTTATACAGAATCAGGCCATTGGTCCAGGTCTACGTTGTCTACATTTACTGGCAGTGGTTCTCCAGGGTTTCAAGGAGGGTTCTCTCCCAGCCCTACCTGGAGATGTTGGGGATTGAACCCGGGACCTTCTGTACTTCCATTGAGCTATGACCCTTCCCTATAAATGAAGTTCTGGTCTTAGAGCAATATTCAACTAAGTTATTCAAAATAGGCACACTGAAATAAATTAAGATGACTAAGTTAAGTTAATTAAGTCTACTTGGAGTAAAGCTAACTTGAACATCACCCTTAAGGTTAGTCTTTGTAAAGAATGCCAGCATCAGCCACAGACAATCACTGTTACCACTAGGACAGGCTTTCAGTTAAAATTAATTGGGAGTATTTATGTGTTCCTTCCTGGCCACACAGAATTCACTAACAATTTAAACCAAGTGTCCAATGATAAATGCTAATGACCACCAAGGGAAAACATGAGATACTCTGCTGCATATCAAATGCGTTCATTAGTATTAAGGCTATTGTGCCGAATAAAAAACTGACCTTGCAATCATCAGTTGCTTGAAATGTTATGACTTAAAAGTTTAGAGGGACTTGCATTACAATGTAAAACTAATTAGCAGCACGTCTGCTAATTGCTACATAATGCCGAGGTACTGTATATAAAATAAATGCATGATTAATACCCAGAACCAGTAGGAAGTGAAATTTACCAGAGTGGTGGCAGCAGTAGACGTAATTTACGTACCGTTGTGGGCTCTTAAAAATGTATCAGCATGTATCAGAATGTTGAACACCATTGTCTTCTGCAACCTTTGTCAGTTAGCTTCCCCAGAGTCCTCCATGAACACCAGCAAAAATTATCAATGTGTTCAAATCCAATTGGAAACAGCTGGCATAGAACATGGGAAACTCCTAGGCTAAAACCATTTAGCCTAACCCAGTTTCAAGTAGCCTCCAACAAAGCTGAGGCTATGAACCATTCCATTCCATTGACTACAAGTTGTGTTTGCTTCACCTGAATACCAGGGGCTTATTTCAATGTCATCAGCAGAGTGCCTTGGGACATACACTTTTCACAAACATCTGTTCTTAATGCTAAAAGTGCCCCAAGAGCAAGCTAGCTCCAAGAACATGCTGCAGGAATTAGCAAGGAAGAGTTGTGACAGGGCAGTGGAATATATTTTACATAAGCTTTTTTTAAAAAACTTAATTGGTGTGGGGGAACCCTTATACAGTAGCTGATCACTGAGAATAACCCCACAGAAAATGATATGGAGTATGTTACACTCACACACCAAATGGAAGGATTACTGGCAATATGGAATGGCAGCAAGGTTTAAAATATAGTTACAGAGCAACTATTAAAAGTAAATCATACTTCCACATTGTTGCAGATTGCCATAGAGCAATAGAGGGCAAACAAACATCTATGTCTACATTTGTCCTACTCTGGTTACTTATTTTATTCTTTGACTTCCTCACTCTCTTCCTCTTACCTTTTCTGCTTCCTTCCATCTTTCCCCTACATTATTTTCATTCTTCCTTTTTTTAAAAAAGAGAGGAAGTGGTAGAAGGACAGGACAATAGTACTGACCTACCTTTTAGATCAGGGTACAACCCATGTAGAATTATTGAGTTGGAAGGGACTCCAAGGGTCATGTAGTGCAACTGTTACGCTGGGGTAGCTCAATCGGTAGAGCTATGAGTCTCTTAATCTCAAGTCTGCGGGTTCACACCCACTTTGGGGAAAAGATTCCTGCATTGCAGGGGATTGGACTAGATGACCCTCGTGGTCCCTTCCAACTCTACAATTCTATGATTCTATGAACTCTAATGTTTAGGTCATGATTCAGCAAATGAAGACTTATGAACCTGCTGCTAGGGACTATGGGGTGATGGTCTGATGTCTTGAAAATTATGCATGCTGCTAGACCTAAAATCCATTATTGTGATTCCTTCTCTAGCTCTCTATGTTTTTAAAGATTGAAAGATCGATAGACAGACCGACAGACCACACTTCACCCAAATATGGATTTCAGGGCAATATGCAAAGAAACACTATAGGAACACTGTGGCACAAACCAACAATACAAGAAAATTAAGAGGGATAAATCTATTCACCCAGCTAAACGTAGAATAAACTAAATCCAATTATTTGCCTGGCCAAATAAAAATGTTTTAACCTAAAGCCAACCAGTGGCGTAGCGTGGGTTGTCAGCACCCAGGGCAAGGCAAGTAATTTGCGCCCCCTAACCCATGGATTTGCGCCCCCTAACCCGTGGATTTGTGCCCCCTAACCCGTGGATTTCCCTAACCCCCAGATGTTGCGCCCGGTGCGGCCGGCCCCCCCTGCACCCCCCACGCTACGCCACTGAAGCCAACAAGACTATAGTTTCAGCACCAGGTGGTACCACTGGGATACCGCCACAAAGAAGGCCCTTCCTTTTGTATATACACAATGTAATTCTCCTAAAGATGGCACACAGAGAAGGGCATCTTCTGACAATCTTAGGGTCCAGGCAGGTGAATATGGGAAGAGGCGCACTGGGGCCCTGAGTGCTTTAGGACTTCAACAGTAAACAACAGTACACTGAATTGGTACTGGCAGTCAACAGGGAGCCACTGCAGGCAAAACTGCATTAAAAAATGGATATGTATTAGGAGAAATGTGCACTAAAATGCTGATGAGGACTTTTAAAAATAAAACCCCCCACAACTGAAGTAGAAATGCAGAAAACTGAATGTAACAATGGAGAGACTGAAATTGACATATTCACTCATCCCTATTAAAATGTATATTCAAAGAAGCTTGTGTATAAAATGAAGGGAATGAAAGGAAGAGTGAAAGAGAACTGCAAACAAGTACACACAAGTATTAGCACAATCAAAGACCATAGTGCTCCATCAGAAGCAACAAATGCTCAAGTTACAAATACCAGAAGAGACAACTTTATAAATGTCTTTGCTCTTTATTTTGTGTATGTCCTTCCTCTTTCCATCTGTCGCTTTCAATAGTGGGGGGAAATTGAGCTGCTGATAATTAAAATTGAATCTTTGTTCTGTGCCATTTCTAGCTGTGGGAAGCCACAATCAGAGTGGCGCAGCAATATTTTTGATATTCATATCACACACACACACACACACACACACACACACACAATGCAACCAACGATGGCAAGCCAAGCTATTTTATAAGTGCTCTTTGTAACGTGTGGTATCGAGGGGAATCTTCTTAGATGTTTCCACGGTGGCTTCAAAACACGTGCAGTGTTAAATACGGAAACTAGATACTGAATTAATGAAGGTAGCTTCAAAGATTCCTCCTCCCTTCCGCAAGCCAAAGATCTGAAGGCGATCTCGAAGTGGGTGACAAGCCTTTGAAAATTATGCAGAGCAAACAATAAACCTCATTAAATAAAAGTCAGCAAAATCAGCTTGGAAATCCAATAAAGGAGGAGTTGGAGGCAAGAGAGAGAGAGAGAGAGGTATAGGAAGTGGGACCTCATTGCTACTTTTCCTAGTGTTTCATACAATCATAAAATCATAGAATTGGAGAGTCAGAAGGGCCCCCAAGGGACATCTAGTCCAACCCCTGCAATGCAGGAATCCTGCCCAAAGCTGTCCCTGGGCAGGCTTGAACCATCAGTCTTCTGTTTAACAGCCAGACCTCCTAACCTACTGCACCACAGAGATCACAGAGGCCAATGAGAATGGTTGGGAAATGGTGTCCCACTCACAACTGCAAATCAACAAAAGCCCTGATTTTCTGGACCGGACAAAGGGTCTGTCAAATTTAACATCCTCTATCCAACAGTAGGCAGCAATCCGGCTGGATGCCAACAAATGGGGCATGAAGTTCATGAAAATTCCTTGCTGTTTCCCCGTCTCTGGCATTCAACAAGACGTTTGCTCCATATGTAGACATTCAATTAAGCCATCATAGTTGACTAGAATGGAAGAATCTGCCTGTTTCAGTTCTCCAAGGTTCTTATTTTTCCCAATCTTAAATTCAGTTCTCTGCATTTCTGCAGCAAATTCATCAGTGTTTTAGTTCAAAGTTTTCCTAATATGTTTTCATATGCATTTTTGGCTAACATATGCAGTTTTGCAAGCAGTATATGCATTTGTGCATATGTTGCTTGGTCAGAGGACTCCATCACAAAATTTGGAGAAGGGTGATGTTCAAAGGATAGCTGCATTTCTGTTTGCATATTTCTCCTCCATCCATAGATGTGGATGGAGCTGTTACCAACCATCCACATCTCTATGCATGGCTGAACACAGGAAGAGGACCAGAGATGGTTGCTGTTGTGGGCCTTTTGGCTTTGGCAGGACCTGGCATGATTTGGCAGGCCTAGGAACAAGATGAGAAGGAGCAGATTGGGGACTGGAAGGTGGGCATTCAGGGAAAGCAGATGTCAGAGGGGAGGCAGTGTATCTACTGGCTCTCTCCCCTGCCCCTCCTGTGGAGCACACAGCCTAATCAGGGAACGTGGAGGTATTTGACCAGCCAGAGGGAGGAACTGAACAGGAGGAAATGGCATCAGAGTTGAAGGCAGAAGGGCAAGAGTCAGTCTTCTGCCTGAGAACCAGGCACCACCTTTGTAGATGGAGTCAGATGCAACTACCCTGATGGAGTATGTGTGTGCAGTCTGATGGTGTGTGCAGTAGGCACATAGGGCAAAAGAGTCCCACAAGTAAGCCTGCCCTGCCTCATCATTAAAAGCTTGGCAGCAGGGGTGTGTCAACTGTTGGGATATCCTCATAGCTTCCATTTGTTTTGAACCTGTGCGGTTCAAATCTGTGCAATGGGCTGAGCTCCTGTTGCTCTGTCCCAGCTTCTCCCAACCTAGCAGTTTGAAAGCACACCAGTGCAAGTAGATAAATAGGTACCACTGTGGCAGGAAGGTAAATGGCATTTCTGTGCTCTCTGGCTTCCTTCATGGCTTACGTTGTGCCAGAAGCAGTTTAATTGTGCTGGCCACATGACCCGGAAAGCTGTCTGTGGACAAATGGCGGCTCCCTTGGCCTGCTGGACACCCCATAGTCGCATTTGACTGGACTTAACCATCCAGGGGTCCTTTATCTTTACCTTTACCTTTGCTCATGTATCTTGGGACCTTGCCTTCGGGACCTTGTGGTTGCTGCTGTGCCTGAACCACTCTTAGTCTGAATAAAAATATATTATTTATTCGTAAGTAAGAGTTGCTATTGTTGTGTTTTGGGATGAGAGTGTGATGATGACAGCATTCAAAGGGTTGGTTTTATTAAAGTAGGTCCAAGGGAAGCAAAAATGTGGAGTTTGGCCTAACCAAGTGTTAAATGTCTGCTGTCTGCCTAGGTTTACCCTGAGGAAAGAGTGAGCCATAAGTAGGTTCTGGGAAACGAAGGTTACAACCCTATTTGCATCTACCAGGAGCTAAGTCCCATAAAACACAGTAGGTCTGATTTCTGAGTGCATGTGCATAGAATTGCATTGTGTAACAATGACTCAGGAACATTGGATGCCACTTCTGAAGATGACAATATGGAATATGGCTCATCATGTTGCACTTTGGGTTATGACTGAGTGTAGATTTGGTGCATCCCTTCTGCCCAAAATGGCCCTGCCTTTCCAGGGTACCTCCAACTACATTCAGCAATTCAAAATATAAAATTGGCTTTTTCCCTGCCTTTTTTATCTGTTTCTGAAATGAAAGCAAATGGTTCCTTCCATCTGATATTTGTTAGAGGCTTGCCGTTTGGGCTCATTTTTTAAAACTAATTTTATTCTCCGCATTTGTTCACAATTTATGCAGCAAATGCAATTATTGAAGATGAACGCCTGCAACAGCTGAAGGCTAAAAAGTGCCACTTCCTTGGAAGCCAAAGGAAAAGAGAAAGATGGGATAGTAGAAGGAAAACGAATATTAAAAAATATAATCTCTCCACAATACTTCTCTGAGAGGATACATACACCTTCATAAAAATGTAATTTAATTTTCCCAATGTGGTGCAAAAGGGAGATCTAATTATCCTCTTCTAAATTGCTTTCTTAATTTCTTAAATCTTCGCTCTTTGTTTATTTCTTTCCCCGAGCTCTGCTTCCAGTGTGTAATAGCAGCTACTTCCATGTGTGGGTCAGTGATAAAACTACTTGAAATTGACGCCCTTTTGATGCAAGACGTCAAAGCCCTAATTCTCTGCGTGCCTCCTCTGTCACTCTTTAGCGCTCTTTCGAGGGCCTCGGCAGGGTAGAAGAGTAACTTGATTTGAATGCATTCTCAGCTAGAGGCAATGTGGGATGATGTAGAAATCAACCACCACCTTCCTGCAGCTTATGCCTAGACTAGATACTTCAACCGTACTATATTAATCTTCACCAGTTTTATTTTTCTTTATCTTCTTTTACTTATATTTCCTCAAGGCTTCACAGTCTTCTTAAAATGTGGCAACGTGGGTGAGAATCTTTCTCACTAGAATAGGGGTGGGGAACCTCAGGCGAGGAGGGGGGTCAGGAATGAAGTACCCTCCAGACTTCTTGATCTGGTGCTCAGGACTACCCCAGGTCTACATTTCCTCAAGAGAGTGTTGCTGGGGAATTTGTGTTGCCTGTGGAGAGTCCCATGGGCGAGACAGAGAGGGCTAGAGGGCCCTCAGTTTCCCCACTCCTGCCTTAAACCCATACTTCCAGCAGCATCAATGTTAGAGAGAAAAAAAATTCTCTCTATACATAGAGAGAGAGCTGGTTAGTTGAGCAAAACCAATCTCAAGCCATATCTGAGTGATAATCACTTGTGATCTGAAGCACAATGTTAGGGTTGGAGTCAGGCGCGGGTCAGCATTAAAGCAATCAGTCACCAGTGCCAATGAAGTTAGCTCTTTATTCAAGGAAACAAAAATAAACTCAGGCCTAGTGGTCTCAGCAACCCATCCTGGTAAGCCTTGACCCAATGAAACAGTTCTGAGGACTGAAAGTCCCTGCCTTTTCACCCCTCTCTAAGTCTCCTCCTCTCCAGGGTTTTCCCCACACAGTCTCAAACAGAGCCTGCACACAGCTAATCTCTGTTCTGCTTTTTTCATTTCTCTGTGCATTCTTGGAGACCAGGGGGAAGGGAGCTGGTCACAGCAGGTGGGGGAGACTCCTTGGATTCTGCAGCAGCCTCTTGACCCCCTTTCTCTCCAGCTTCTGCTTCAGCCTCAGAGTCTGCACCCGACTCTGACACAGACTCTTCCTGCTCACTAACCCCTGTTGCCCCTCCAGCTTCTGACACCTCCTCCTTCCAGTCTTCTCTTTCTTCTCCCTCTGACCACTCATAGTTGTCCCAACACCAATCCCCTTGCTCTGAGCCTTCTTCTCCTGGGGGTTCCCCAGCTGGTGCCTCCCACCATTCCTCTGCATCCAACCAGTCCATGACATCCAGGAGCACCCCTCCCACACATACGGTATATTGAGTGACAGCCAATATTAGGGTTGCATCTAACTGAGTTCTACTCAGAGCAGATCCATGAAGATTAATGAACCTAAGTTGGTCAAGTCCATTAATTTCAATGCATTTCCTCTGGTAGGATTAAAATTGGGTGCAATCCGTAGTCCTACACAGAGTTGGTCCACTGAAATTATTACACTTAAGTCTACTGACTTCAATAGGTCTTCTGTGGGCATATCCAGTGTTGGAAATCACCTTCAATGCATGCTGCAGATCGTGCCAAGTGAATAAGTTTTCCAGGCCCAAAGAGACCAGGTTAAGCTGTCATTTTCGCATTGCTTTTTAACATTCATGCTGCCTCGTCTTCTTAAGCATGTGATGCATCCTGCAAAGTCAAGGATGAAAGCATCCAATGGGATTGCCCTGAAAATTGCTTTCAAAAAATATACTCTTGCTCTTTCTTCATGGAAGCATTACATTTTGGGTTTATTTTGCAGGGAGAGATGTGAGTCGCTCCCTCTAGGATCTGCAATTCAAACCTGATATGCACAGGTCAAGGACTAAACTGTTTCTAAGTACACAGGACTGAGCTGTCAGTTGATTGCAAAGCTTGGCTGCAAAGCTTGGCTGTTCAATAATGCTCTAATTAACTACCGCAAACGGCAGAGGACCCAGCTAACTATAATTGAGAGATCAGCAGAGGCTGTGATGGAGTTAGATGTGCATACTAATTACTGAATTATCTAACACCTGCTTTGGAGAGAGGATCTGAAAAAAAATTACTATAGCATGCCCCTTACTTTTAAGACATGTGAGTTGGTGTCATGCACAATCGGATCCTCTTGAGATGGTTGAAGTTTGAAAAATGGAACTTCCTTTTTAGCGCCTGCAGCCTCTCTGAAGTTGTTCCTAGGGTTCACACCATGAAGCTGCTTCCTTCTGTCACCCTTTTTTATTTCTTGACAATCAAGCCTGCTTAACGATGCTCAACTTGTGAAAAGCTATCAAACAGCTTTTCAAACATCAAATCAAATGCTCCCACAACAGTGGTGAAGATGATATATCTTCTGGGAATCCAAGCAAAAAAACTTTTGACTGTTAATCTCCTCCTGCCCTCCCTTTCTCCTCTACCTATCACTTTCTGCCCCAAAACAATTTTATGGTGAAATATCCAAAACATCTGCAGGTCACTAGATTGAGGGAAGACTAGTCATAACTGATGTCTCAAATATTTCAAGCAGTTTACCTATATAGTATTTCACTTAGATGTCCAAGGTTTTTACCCATTTTTAATTATCTTTACATCGTTTCTGAAACACACTGAGCTATAATAAATGTTAACAGTTGACTGGAACTTTTGAGAACTAATTTCTCCTTTGGAATTATTTCAGCTTTCTGTGCCCCACCCTCCTGTTTTATTTTTGCTGTCCTTGCCCACATCACCTATCATAACATCAATTGCATTCCATGGCTTCTCCTGATGGGGTTGGGCAGGGGCAAGCTTTTCGGCTCTTCTGGGGAAGAGTAGGAAGGGCAACTGAAGTTGGCATATAAGACATATGGTACAGCAGTATCAGAGGCACGGGCTGTCTTTGGTTTAGGGGTGGGGAACTTCCAGCCCATGTGTCAGTCTTGGCCTACAAGGGGGCCTGCAAGGCCATTTCCCCCAAACCATGCCTACCTGCCCATCAGCTGAGATCACTGAGTAAAGCCAACTGATGGGCTGGAAGACATTATTCAGACTTGCTGGTGTCTGTTTTCCCAGTACATTTGCCCTGGTGAACATGCTGGCAAAGCAAACTCCTTGCAGTCAGCAGGATTGCACTCTCTGCTTGCTAACTGGTTGAGTGGAGTACAATCCCACCTGACAAATTTGGCCCTCCAGGGGTGGGGAAATAATGATCTGTCCCATCAGTGAGAGAATGTCCCCCAACCAGCTCTGTTGTCTTAGCAGTTTTTGTACTCTTCCCTTCCTTTATGCAATGCAGTGTTAGTCAGTTGCCTTTGGAGATGAGTAGGGTTGATTTTTTTTTTTAACCTATCTGCAGATTGTCACAACTGGCTAGTCTTTCACCTACCCAGCGCTAAATTGTGGGGGTTGATGAGCATCCTTAGTGGTAACAACCTTTCACGAGGTTTATCTGAGTACATTTTGGCAGGTTACAGTTAAGCTGAACACCATTAGGCAATTTTTACAGTGAAAGATTTGTCACAAGATTTGGTTTCTGGGCTAGGAGGCATGTTGGAAGGGTAAGGATTGGCACTGGGGCTAACTTTTACCACCTGCTTGGAGTTGTGGGGGCCCCAAGAGAGGATAAATCGGCAAAGCATCCCTACCCAACAGAAAGGATGGCACTATGGGAAGGAGCAAATCTTACTACTGTCCTGGGACATGGACAAGTCTGGCTGAGCTAACAGAATTTAATTACGCCCACACAGATTTGTCACCCCGAAGATCTTTGTAGACAAATACAATAAATGTGGTCCATGTTCTATCTTGTTCACCTGTCCTCTCTCTGCTTATTTTCCTGGTTATGGCTGCAATCCATTTCACTAGTTTGTTTATTTTTAAAAAGAAATGAAAGGACCCTCTTGGCGTCACACCAATGAGGAGTTCACAGGTCCATAACACTGTTATGTTACTTGAGTTTTGTAAAATACCAAAGAGAAAACGCTGCGACAGATTCGGTGAACAGGGTATTCTACCGCTCAGATAATGCAGAAATAAAGTGCATTTGTAACCGACAACAAAAAGGATTATCCCCCATTCATTTCAAAGCACCCTTCATTCCACCCAGGGATTACATTTTCCCTTTACTTATCTTGCAAATGCTTTTTCTCCCCTCCCTCTCCCAGAAGAGCACATGGCTTACAGCAAATATAAAAAATGTGACTGGGACAATGAAAGCAAGTTGGGCTGGGGGTATTTTCCCATTCTTCCCTGTACATTTTACGGCTATAATCTACCCAGAACAGAGGAGAGGAAGCGAGATCCTTTTGACAAAACAGCAGCCTTGAATTGCTCAACTTTAAAACCCAAGCACAAAAAATGGGAGGAATCGTTCTGCAGCCCTAGTAAAATCTTCACCACATTTATTTAATTATTACTAGGTGAGAATGGATTGTCAATTGCATTTGCTAAAGAATTTCAAAGAAATTTTTAGCAGATATAACGTATAAAGGGATTATAACCTTTAGCAGCTATAACCTTCCAACCCTTAGCTAGGAAACAGCCTTTTATCAAGTCATACCACCAGGTGGCATAGTGGTGGCATGGTGACATGGGTGGCACTGTGGTCTAAACCACTGAGCCTAGGGCTTGCCGATCAGAAGGTTGGTGGTTCGAATCCCCGCGATGGGGTGAGCTCCCGTTGCTCAGTCCCTGCTCCTGCCATCCTAGCAGTTCAAAAGCACGTCAAAGTGCAAGTAGATAAATAGGTACCACTCCGATGGGAAGGTAAATGGCGTTTCTGTGCACTGCTCTGGTTTCACTAGAAGCGGCTTAGTCATGCTGGCCACATGACCCAGAAAAACTGTTTGCAGACAAACGTCAGCTCCCTCGGCCAGTAAAGCAAGATGAGCGCTGCAACCCCAGAGTCATTCGTGACTGGACATAACTGTCAGGGGTCCTTTACCTTTTTACTACCAGTCCATCTAAAGGTTGCCAATGTGGTGCCCTCTGGATGTGTTGAACTCCTATAATCCCTAGTGGTGTTTAGTTTGCCTCCCACCCAAAAAATTTTTTATTCAAGTTGGCACCCCTGACCCAGAGATGCCATGGACTGAACCTGGGAAATCCTGAATGCAAAGCAAATGTTCCAGCATTGAACTATGGCCCTTTGAGCAAACTATCAAACACTTAGGCACCACGCACACATGCAAACCTAAACCAAAGGAGCTCACAGCCCAAATCCAGTTTGGATAACACTGCTTGCAAATATGTAGGGACATTTAGGTGGTGACCAAAGTCAAATAAGTCACTGGTACTTCCACAGAACTTGCACCATTGAGATGTGGAGGTAGAGCAAACCCCACTATCTGCATCATGAAGCTTGCATCCAAATGGATCCTCCAGTTTGGAACCATAACTTCAGGTCTGTGTCTAACTCTAACTAAGCTTACTGCTTAAAGCCTTTAAGTTGGCTGAAGTTATAAACATCTCATTAGCTCTTCTGCTGGTTCCATCATCTTGGGCCAGACATACTGTAGATTTCCTTGTATAAGATGAGGTTTTTTCTTTTTTAAAAAAAGTTTAAAATTGGGGGTTGTCTTATACATAGATAGTGCAGAGGGGGAACAGGCGATTTGTTGCAGCCGCAAGCAGGAGATTGCCAGTGGCTATTGTGCGGTTGATTGGCAACTGCAGCGGTTGTAGATTGGGCGGACGATTGGCGGCTCTTGCGGCGCCTGTGATTTTAAGCATCAGTCAGTCGGGTGATTGATTTTGGGCAATCCCCTCCCCCAAAAAATCTCAACAACTCTGGGCAATCCTCCCCCCAAAAAGCTTAACAACTCTACAATTCTTGACAATCTCCCCCCCCCCCCCCCAATTTTCTTAATTTGGAGTCCCCAAAAACAGGGGGCATCTTATACACAGGGGGTGTGTTATACACAAAAAAATTGTAATTCTTAATGGTGAATTACCATTGGTGAATTAATGGTGTATCTTTTACACATCTTGACCACCCTTAAACTTTGAGTTTCAAATGTATAACCCAGAACTCGAAAGATTATATCCTGCATTTCACACTGTATAAATAGCACCTGCTACTTCAGTGGAGTCAAAAAGCAGCTGAGTGAAGATTAGGAACAATTCCAGCCCTCCAAGCTGTCTGCTCCTGAACCAGTTAATAAAACTCTGATTCACACATGCATCTGTGTCACCCCACTATTTGCTTTACAGTGAAGGCAGTTTCAGTGCATTATATCTGAGGCAGCAGGAGAACGCTGGTGATGGCTGTTCCACAAATGGAAGTTGTCACAAAGCTGCTGCCATTGGGTGCACACATACACACACTGCTTCCATGTCATTGATGCTGCTAGAATTCTTCAAGGGCAAGGGAAACACACTCTGCAAATGTTTTTGTTACAATTATTTCATATATTCCAGATCTGAGATTCTGCATTGAGGCTGTGTGTGTGTGTGTGTGTGTGTGGTGGGAACTCTGGTTCAAATTAATTTCTAATATGGGTTGAGGTATGAGTGAGGCACACAGTGAAGGCATCTCAAACCCTAAGTCAAATTAGACTAAATAGCAAAAAAGGAAAGAACACATTCCCTATTCCTGACACGCGGATGGCAAGTCTATACAAATTAGTGTTGTACCGAAATATTTTTTCTGCATTTCCCCCACTGACCATTTTCTGTCAATTAATGAGAAAATAAATTGCATTCAAAAATTATCAAAGAGGAGAGAATATTTCAGTGAAATTCTCATGGGTGAGTTGCAGGGATTTTGCCGTGCTTACCTTACTTTCCAGGTTGCTAAGGGTTGCTATCTACGTGTGTATTTTCCTGCCATTCCACAAATTATCTCACCAGTGGTCTCAGCCTTCCTGTGTGCCTCAATTTCAATCAAAGTCCAGGAGAAGGCATCACAATGCAAATCGCCCCATTGGATTTTGTCAAATCAGGAAGTGCAGGAAGCTGAGAAGGCTGCAGTGCTGGAAAAATATTAACTGGGAACATACACACTCACACAACATCCTTGGTCACATCACAATGATGTGGTAAGCTAAAAACACTGCAGAGACTGAAATTCAAAGGTAAGCTTTAAGTGCCCATAGAGTGAAGAAGGACAATGGAAGCCTCTTTTGCAGGGAACTTGTTTTTAAATAGCATTAATATAACAGGCAGGGACGCAGGTGGCGCTGTGGGTTAAAGCCTCAGCGCCTAGGGCTTGCCGATTGAAAGGTCGGCGGTTCGAATCCCTGCGGCGGGGTGCGCTCCCGCTGCTCGGTCCCAGCGCCTGCCAACCTAGCAGTTCGAAAGCACCTCCGGGTGCAAGTAGATAAATAGGGACCGCTTACCAGCGGGAAGGTAAACGGCGTTTCCGTGTGCGGCTCTGGCTCTGGCCAGAGCAGCGATGTCACGCTGGCCACGTGACCCGGAAGTGTCTCCGGACAGCGCTGGCCCCTGGCCTCTTAAGTGAGATGGGCGCACAACCCCAGAGTCTGTCAAGACTGGCCCGTACGGGCAGGGGTGCCTTTACCTTTTTACTTAATATAACAGGCAGATCTTGTGACACAACTGATCACTTCAGACAGCAGGTGTTGTGATTGGAGGACCAAACTTTACCACATGCAACACTCCTTCAAGTATAAACTACGTGCCAGGAAGAAGACTTTTAGCAAAGACTTCTCCCTGACATGCTAGCTTTCTAGGTACTGGGAGGAAATGTTGTGGGGAGCAAGCATGAAACAAAATTGAAGTGGTTTGAAGAGGTGCAGTTCGGAAACAGGTTTGCCAAATAACGCAAGTTTGCTTGAGGAGACCAGCCCAAAAATAGTACCTCGGGTTACATACGCTTCAGGTTACAGACTCCACTAACCCAGAAATATTACCTTGGGTTAAGAACTTTGCTTCAAGATGAGAACAGAAACTGTGCTCCGGCAGCACAGCGGCAGCAGGAACCCCATTAGCTAAAGTGGTGCTTCAGGTTAAGAACAGTTTCAGGTTAAGAACGGACCCCCGGAACGAATTAAGTTCTTAACCCGAGGTACCACTGTAATCATATCAAGCTTTGGTTATAGACTTACACAGGGAAGAACAAAAAATGGAAAACGGGGGGGGGGGGGGGATAAAGCATCAGTACAGGATACAGTTTAAATACAGAACTTAAACTTTTAAAACTTCCAGTAACCTTTATTTCTTCCTTTTTTAAAAAAAAATAATTAAATGGCATGTTCTTCAGAAGCTCTGGACTTCAGAAGGCTGTTATTTTGTCGTCTTCGTCGTCTCTCCCCCCCCCCCCCCCCCAGTTTGGAGTTGGGGGCATGAGAAGAGATTTAAGATAATGGCCCCAAATTCTTTCGAATAAATTAAGCTCAAGAAGATAGTGAAACCCATTACTGGTGCCTTTCAGCAAAGACCAGGCATTCTTCTAAAGTCAAACTTTAAAGCATAATGTGCAGTGATCTTGTTGAAATCTTTCCTGTAATGATATTTAAGTGACAGAAATATGTATCAATGGGTTCAGGCTTTGTATTGATTACATACCTTTAGGGATACTGAGCCCCATCAGAGTACTTTTGGTGTAAGAAATGCGTACAACAGGCTTTAAAAAGAAACTTTAAAGGGGGGAAAGGGGAGCAAAGAACTAATTATTCTGGGAAGTCGTGACAGTTTAAAGAAAGGGGGGAAGAAGCAGGGAGGAAGTAAATCAACTCAGGGTAGGGAAAGGATGCACCTTAAGGAGAGAAATATGGGACACAGAGCCCTAACGGGTGATGGGGAGAGCTGCCCCCACCCCACACAGTCAGCTCATGCTTCCTGCATTCCATTTAAAATTCCTTTCAAACTCACTTTTCTCTTTCTGCAAGAGAAAAGCTGACAAAGGAAAAAACCATCTTTAAAAGAAAAAGGCTTTTTGCGACTTCTAAAGGCACAGCGAGGAAGCTTTTGAGAATGTTGAAAACTCGCTTCCCTTAAAACACACACACACACACACACACACACACACAGAGGGAGGGAGAGAGGGAGGGGGGTCCTCTAGTCATTGCTTGCATGATAGATGTGCCTGTCATTCATTCATTTATAACAGGGCTCAGCAAATGTTTTCAGCAGGGGGCCAGTCCACTGTCCCTCAGAGCTTGTGGGGGGCCGGACTATATTTTTTTTTTTGGGGGGGTGAACGAATTCCTATGCAAGAACACCAGGCAGGCCCCACAAATAACCCAGAGATGCATATTAAATAAAAGGACACATTCTACTCATGTAAAAACACACTGATTCCCAGACCGTCTGCAGACCGGATTTAGAAGGCAATTGGGCCACATCTGGCCCGCCGGCCTTAGGTTGCCTACCCATGATTTATAATATTAATTATTCTTGACATTGTGATACGTGTGTGTGTGTGTGTGTGTGTGTGTGTAGAGGGGTAATCAGTAGAGTTGCCTCCCCGTTCCTAAAGCACCATTCCAAGGAATTTGGGTGGTGGCAGAGAAAAGTAAAATTTGCTAAGTAAAGATACTGCAAGCAGCCCTCAAATATATGAAAGGCCATCTCCCTCCCTAAGATCAGCAGAGGGGGCCCTCCTAGTCCTGTTGCCCTCAAAAACTTGGGAGGTGGTGGTCCAGGATAGGGTATTATCTGTATCAGCCCCTAAACTGTGGAATCCCCTCCTCGCAGAGATGCACCTGGTACCTTCATTGCATAGCTTTTCCTCTTCACTATGGCCTTTGACAGCTGTTATGTAGATAGAAAGTTAGGTCAGTGGATAGATTCACCCTATTTGGTTTCCAGCAACTGGTACTCAGAAGCAAGGCCGATCCATCCATAAGGCAAGGTGAGGAGACCGTCAGGGGTGGCAGGTTCACAGGGGCAATAGCTCCGGACTCCAAGATGTGCATTCCCTGCTGCTGCTTCTGCTGCCACTGCCACCGAGGCGGCAGCAATGGCTGCAGTGTGTTCCTTGGAGGGCAGATCTGCCGCCTCCTTGTCAGCCCTCCCCCCTTGCTGCCTCTACAGCAGCCACTTGGTGAATAGGTGAGCCAGCCCTGTGAAAGCAGGAAATAGCATGGCCATCATATCCTCCCTGAATTTGCCCAATTTTTTTTAACAAAGCCATTCAAATTGGCGGCCATCACTGCCTCCTGTGGGAGTGAAGAAGTACTTTCTTTTATCAGTCCTGAATCTTAGTGAATCTCCATAACCATTTTTTCCCTGAACCTTTTCAGAGGACAGCTCAGCTCGTTTTGGCAGACACTGGCTCCTGGCCCCACAGTAAAAGATCTCTAAAAAGGATTATATAATTATGCATATAGGAAGCTGCCTTGCACTGAGCCTGATCATTTGTCCATCTTGCTCAGTACTGTCTATACTAACAGCAGCTCTCCAGAATTCCAGGCAGGGGTGTCTCCAGCCCTACCTGGAGATGCCGGAAATTGAACCTGAGACCTTCTGCATGGAGAGCAGATGCTCTACCACTGAACTATGGCCCTTCCCCAAATTTCTATTAGCTAACACCTTGCCAACAAAGGTCCGTATAGTAAAAGCTATGGTTTTCCCAGTAGTAATGTATGGAAGTGAGAGCTGGACCATAAAGAAGGCTGATCGCCAAAGAATTGATGCTTTTGAATTATGGTGCTGGAGGAGACTCTTGAGAGTCCCATGGATTGCAAGAAGATCAAACCTATCCATTCTTAAGGAAATCAGCCCTGAGTGCTCACTGGAAGGACAGGTCCTGAAGCTGAGGCTCCAATACTTTGGCCACCTCATGAGAAGAGAAGACTCTCTTGAAAAGACCTTGATGTTGGGAAAGATGGAGGGCACAAGGAGAAGGGGACGACAGAGGATGAGATGGTTGGATAGTGTTCTCGAAGCTACCAGCATGAGTTTGACCAATGGAAGACAGGAGTGCCTGGCGTGCTCTGGTCCATGGGGGTCATGAAGAGTCGGACACGACTAAACGACTAAACAACAACAAACCCTGTGAAATATGTTAAAACTGCTCCACAAAAAGTTGAGGAGCTATATAAAGTCTAAAGCCCTACACAGAGCTTTTCATTCAGTAGAGTAAACTTTCTAATACTCTGTCCCCAACGTAGACTAATTAGCAAACATAGAATAAGTGTCGTTTGGACACTATAAATATGCTTCTGGTTTAAGACATTATTATCTTAAAAAAGAAAAGCCTTACAGCCTTCTACTGTGCATTTACAAGAGGAAGAAAAAACCAACACAAAGTCTCTTTCGCAATTAACACTTGCTACAAACTTTTGAAGTCTCATATATTTTCTGTTAACAATGCAGGGGACATAGTTACGTCCTTATTAAGAAGAGACTACTTCTTTTCAGCCTAGCCCAGATAGAATGTTGGTTGTGTGTTTAATTAAAGATTAAGGCCTAAGCATTGAGTAACCAAAACTGCTAATGAATTAGAAAGCTCAACAAAGATGATGAATGCTTCCACCCACCCTACAATGTTTTGATCTCCCCCTGCCTTCCATCTGTGTTGCTGCATCTGATTTATTTCTCCTTGCAACCAGTTCATTGGTTGGTTGGAGTTGACAAAATATCACATGACTGGGGTATGTGTATGCAGGGAGTAATCTGTGGCGGAGTACATGTGTCAAGTACTCCAGATCTGAGGAGCAGATACTGACAATGTCTGTTAAGAGCATGCCACCAGTTATTCAGCCAAACCAGTAAACCTGCAGCCCTCCAGATGCTGTGAAAGTTTAAATTTCATTATCCCTCACCACTGACCACGCTGGCTGGTGCTGATGCAAGTTGTAGCCTGAAATCATCTGAAGGGCACCAGGTTGGCAAAGTCTGTGTTGGATGTGGGGAGGGAGCAGATTGCAGAATCTGTTTTTGATTTTAAAAGAAAAGAAAATTGCTCCATTCCCCCCCCCCTTTCCTGACCCATATAAATATTTTTTTGCAAACAGTAAAATACCCCAGGATGTTTATATCAAGCAATATCTGGCGGACATTGCACACTGGATGATGAATTTCAAAGCTCAGTTTGCAGAAACTGCAATGGCTTAAGACAATATTGAAAGTAAAAAAAGCTCTGCCTTTTTATGGCCATTCCATCTTGTTCCTCTCACACCCCCAGCCTGAAACTTATTATTTGATTTTGTGCTATTTGGTTAAAACGAGCTTTTGGATACTTACCGCTGTCACCCTAAGGTCTAATCAGACAAATGGCTAGCTGAGATATTTGCAGGCGGGAAATGCAGGTCTTTTGCTACAGCAATTGCAGTCTAGCAGATTTTTAGATGCAAAGCCTTTCATAAATAAGAGGTCATATCTAATAACATTTGCTTAAAAGTTCTTAGCAAAGCTTCTGTTCTCTGATACCACTGGCTTTATGGGTGTAGATTTAAATAAATACAGTATGCCTGTCATAAGGGGGGTGGGAGGGACGTGTGAGTAATTCCTCACCGCCCCCCCCTTAAGCTATCATCGGCTCAATGACTGAACTTATCAAACACTCCCATACAGAGATTGGTGCATATCAGAGGGATAATGAAGGCTGGACATCTGGGTGAAGGGAATTTATTCTGGGAAGCAGTAAGGGGTTGGGGGTGGGGTGGGGTGGGGTGGGCTTATCACTCAGAGCTTCAAACCGTTGTCAATGTCTGTTCTTAATGTGCATCCCACTGGGCAAAATATAGGCTTATTCTTTGACAAGCAATAAGCTATAAATCAGCTAGACACAGCTTTGGTAACATGTCCTGAAAAATGATGTTCCAATGGCAGATGGATACAACACTAGCTAGGAAAAGAGACAAGGAAACATGTGTAGTGTTTAGATAGTACAGTGGCTATGCTGATTCATTCATTCATTCATTCATAAATAAATAAATAAATAAATAAATAAATAAATAGCAGCCTATTAAATATATTTTTGTCTGACTCCAAACAATTATTAAAAGCATCCAATATGTCAGACATTTATTATGTGTAAACTTTATAGTGATACAGTACAAGGTTCTACTAACAAGGGCAATGCAGGATGACTATAGAAAGCTGAAAGGTGTAGATCAGGGGTTGTCAACCTGGTCCCTCCCGCCCACTAGTAGACGTTTCAGGATTCTAGGTAGGCGGTAGGGGGTTCTATGGCACAAGCTGAATCCTCCTTCCAGCACTGGTGAGCGGTAAGGAAATTTTACCATCAAGAAAGATCCATTAGTGGGTGGTAGGTATAAAAAGGTTGATTACCCCGGTGTAGATAATAATTAAAAAAATGTGGGGAGTATGCTTATTTCCACCCACCTCTCTCTGTATGCACTAAATCATATTATTAGTCTATTGAGTTCAGTACTGTCTACTCTGACTGACAGCAGCTCTATAGAATTTAAGACAGAGACAGGGAGGCTTATATCAGGCCTGCTAATGAAATTGCTTGCATCAGGACTGGGGAATCAGTGACATTACAGTTGATGTTGGACTCAGAGGTGATGGCAGATGTAATCTAACAACATTGGTGGGGGGCACAGTTTCCCCAGATCTCCTTCAGACAGGGCATTCCATATGCAAAGCACAATCCCTAGCATTGAGCTACAGATTGTCCTTGGAAGTCACAGGAAGCTTCTCATGTTCTTCTGCTTCCTGATTTGGCAGTTGCAATAAAGAAAAGGGTGTGTGTGTGTCAAATTGCAATACACTACAGCCACAACTGCTGCAGGAGTTATGTTTCAGGGATTGTACCTGAAGCCAAAATGCTTATAGTACAAACCCATTGGGTTCAATGGTGGGCGGGATTGCCAAAGTCATTTTTCCTGGAACCCCACACCCATTTCATTATTATTATTGTTTTAATGTCATGTACGTAAACCTGTTAACTGCATGTAAGTTGCGGGCTTACTGTATTTGTTTCCCCTGTGGAAACAGCATTGAAATCTTTAACCATTATTATTTGTTTTCCGCTTTACGGTAAGGTATGCATATGTATTACCTCATGTGTACTGATGTTTGTAATATAATTTTCAAAAACTTTAGAACGCAGTGTAGGAAATACCTTTTGCATTATGGCTGTCAGAAGCCAGTGATTTTGCCAAAGTGGAGGCCCACCCCAAACTCCACGTTTCAGACCAAAAATGATTATTCTGCAGCAGCATTTGTATCTCTTTGCCAACACACTCATTATACCCATTGAATGACTCATGTTGTAAACAGCTAAAAGATGACGGTGAACTAACATTTCCTTTTGCTCAAAACAGGATGCCTGTTTGACGTATGTTGACAACATCGTGTAGTTTTGAGGGTTTAATGCACACACACCCCACACAAAATGTATGCAGATTGAATGCATACAAGAAAATGTGTTGATTTTTTTCCATCTTACTCCAGCCTAAAATTCTGAAATGGCACCCACTGAAACTGTATATGGTTTGAGACAAGATTGATGCCCTCTTCAGAAGAACTCTTTGTATCAGGGGTGGCTAATCAGTGGCCCCCCCAGTTGTTGCTGGACTACTGGTCATGCTGACTACAGCTCATGGGAGTTCCAGATGTCCAACAACAATTGGAAAGCTTCAAGTTAGCCACCCACGCACTACATCATGGACAGCAGATGTGTGGCCTTCTAGATACTCTTCACTCTACCACTTCCATCACTCCCAGCCCACCTGGTCATGTTGGCTAGGACTGATAAGAGATGGAGTCCAACAGCATCTAGGAGGCCCATGGCCCATCCCTGCGCCACATATTCAAGGAAAATATAGAGTCTGCTGGCCCTACTCTCAACACGAACATCCCTTTTCATTCCACCCCTTGGCTTCCATGCATTCAGAGGAAGGTTTGAAGAGGGAGCCTATGAACACAATTCTCTACATGTGCAGACTCCTCTATGCATTATCAGCAGTTCTGCACAATAGGAGTTTTCAGTTGCATATATGCACCCCCAAATGGGAATGTGGGAGCACAGGGCATAATCTGTGGGCAAACCAATGATGGCACTAGGAGTAATCATCCCTTGCAAGTAATCATCTTGCACATATTTATTTAAGTATTTCTATGCTGCCCAATCAACTGTGTCCTCTGGGTGGCTCACAATGTGGGCCACTATGCCATGGTTCACATGGTGCAAATTTTTGAAAGGCTTGAGAGCCAGATGTACCAGTTAAAAGTGTCCGCTCCCCTTCCCAACCACACCTGGTGTTCTAGACTATATGCAATAACTCATCCACAACATCTGTTGTTCAGTTGATTGGTTCTACCACACAGAGTGATAGTTATAAGCCATTAAAATCAGATCCACCTTTCAGAGTCAAAAGGACAAATTTTCCACTTTTTAAAAAAGAGGTGCTTGTGTTGGAAATATACATTACTTGAATTATTTGGGGCATTAAGAAAAATCTAACACAGACTAGTTTTTTGCAATTTAGTTTTTAACACATCCAAGGGCAGACCTTTGATCCTTGCTGTGAATCTTGCTTTGCCCTGCTGAGAACTTTGACTGTCCTTCTGAAATGTCCTTGAGTCCAAATGTCCACCTCCTAATTCATTTGCAATCCATATTTTCTCCCCACTCCTCCACAACTTTTGCCTGGCTACTTCCCATTTGTTGACAGGAAAGAACATGAGGAAACAACCCTTTCCTCCATCTCCGTACTCACTCCCTCAGCTAAGCACTTCCCATATCACTCATGCCACACCTTGCCTGTGCATTACTAGCCCCTCCCATAAAAGTGTAAATATTTTATGAAATGCTAAATAATACAATTATGTAACTATCCATCTCCAGCTGTATACACATTTCAGCTATACAAATGTTCACAGGTACATCTGCAAGTTGTGCCTGGACACATATGTCCATATGCACAAAGGCATCATTTAACACTAGTAACTGTGGCATAGTAGAATTAGCCCTTTTACTTATCAGAGAACAGCTTGTTAAGGAGGTGTCTGGTTTTGAATCAGTTTTATATAATCCTGAAGGTGGGGATGGCCCTCCTACCTCCCTGGAAGTAGCCACTGAGGAGGAGGAGAACTGTAGTGCTGTAATAATGGTTTAAGCCTTGTGGGGGCACGTCAACAATAAGACAATGCCAAAAAACCAGAGAGAAGGGGGAATTCTCTGGCAAGTAATGCAGATTTATTGTTATTGCTTGGCTGCTATTGCTGCTATTAAGTTTTTAGGGCTTTTGTGTGCGCCTGCATGTACATATTTTTGCACAATAAAGGGAACACTATAAAGTGGATTGCTTTATTTTATCATTTCTGATTTGGGTCCAGTATAACTGCATGCCATCGACCCCACTATAGGAACGCAAACAAAACAAACAAAACCACAATGCTATCCCTTACATGGAGCACTGCATACACATGTAGGTGGACAGCGGATGTGCCTGAGAATGCTGGTGTAGTCATGCCTCACCACAAGAGTACAGGCGGAACCTGTCATCTCAGCAAGAGGTCACATCCACACCATACACTGAAAGCACTCTTATACCACTAGCGTCCCCAAAAGAATCCTGGAAACTGTAGTTTGTTCAGGATACTGGGAACTGCAGGTCTGTGCGGGAGTCTCCTAACAGTGCTCAGTACCATTGACTAACTCTTATTTGTCTATTTATTATGGTTATACCCCACCCTTCCTCCGAAAAGGAGTGTAGGGTGGCAAACAACAAATGTTAAAACATTTTAAAAAAAAATCTTTAAAACAATTGCAACACAGATGCAGACTCCAAAGGATCTCATCTTGAAAGGCTTGTTGGAAGAAAAAGGTTTTCAGAAGGCACTAAAAGGACAACATAGATCACACCTGTCCAATGAGGGCCTCACCTGCACAGTGACTGATTGGATATATAAGGAGTGAGATGATACTTCAGATATCCTTGTCCCAAGGTACATAGGGATTTATACACCAAAACCAGCACCTTCAATTTAGCTCAGTAGCTAATTGGCATAATCCCAGGATTATTGGGACAGGGGGTGGATGACCAATGACTATTAAAGGGGCATAAGAGTGCTTTTAATGTATGGGATGGTTGTGGCCACAAAGGAGCACAAGGACATAAGAATCTGCTTTATGCAGAGCCAGATCATTGGTCCATTTAGCTCAGTACTGTACAGTAATGTCTAACACTGACTGGCAGTAGCTCACCAGGAGTTTCCTACCTGGAGATGCCCGGAATTGAACTGGGGACCTTCTGCATGAAAAACAGATGCTCTACTACTGAGCTGTGGCCCTTTATGTATACAGCAGCAGGCATTTCCTTTGCATCCATTAAAGCAGCATGCAGCCATTTCACAAGGCCCCCACACAAGGGATGCAAGCAATACAGGAGGCAGCTTCTCTACATCCAATGGACAGCAGCTAGCCAGAAATCAAGAGATCAGAACAGGTTTCTTGCCAAGCTGCCGTACACAGCACATGCAACCTCAGTGAGCCAAGAGAGTGTTGCAAAGGGGCTGGGTCACTGATGCAGAATTTTCCCCGATGCAAGCACGTAAATGTCAGTAAGCAGCACAGAGATGAAATGGGACTGACAGACAGAGCCATCCTGTTTTTTGTGTGCCTTCAAAGTTGTCAGTTTAGGTCTCCAGGTCAAAAATCATTTTATCTGCTAAACCATATGCTTTGTAGAACAAAACGCCTGGCAGACTTCAAGGCAGATGTATTTTAAGGTGCCCAATAATGCAGTGAACATCCCTTGACACTTGCTTCTTAGTTATTAGCATGTAGCTGTGAAAGGAGAGACAAAAAAAGAAGATCCTTTTACTTTTTTATGTCTGCCCTGCAGAAGTTTTATTAACATTTTTCTGAGAGTTTTCTCTTCATTATGTCCCATTTCCCCCTGGAGGTTAACATAAAGCTTTCCATCCCTCCACTTCCAAGTTGAAACAAGTCACTTAAAAAAGAAAGAAAATGTTTTGATCAACTTTGTAGTAGCAAAACATTGTAGCCTTGGGCCCTCCGGATAATGCTGGACTATAGCTCCCACCAGCCTCAACCATATACTATGTTGGTGGCAGGGGCTGTTGGAAGTTAGGAGTTCAGGAACATCTGAAGAGCCACAGGCAGGAAGGACCCAAAGAGCTCAATACCTCTTCCCAATTTTTCTGTCTGGGTCTGAATAAACATAAGTGGGTTATTATATAGCTACGGGACGATTTTGGTTGAGTGGGTCAAAAGTGAACCCAGTAACTTGGGTGAGTGCTGGTTTTGTCTCCTATGAGTGTATCTAAGATTTGCAGCCCATTGATTTTGTCTGGTAAAATGAGTCACTGAGAACTGAACAAGCCTCTGTAACAGGGACAGCCAACAAGGTGCCCTCTAGAGGGTGTGGACTACAACTCACGTCATTCCCACACAATATGGCCAATAGGGATCATATGAGGTGTTGTAAAACATCTAAGGTGCACCACAATGGCTACCCCAATGTGCCTCTTTGTTGGTGTGATGCACATTTTCAATAAAGCTGCTATTTACTACTAATATTAACAACAACAATATATCTTTTTAATAAAAAAATCAACAAGTTCTACAGCCTTGACTACCTATGACCTAACGGGCAACTTCTACATGCATTTTCATACCCTGCTGCCAATCAATCCTTCAGTTTCAAAACATGCAGAATCTTCCTTGTCAAGTCTGCAAGATAGGCAAACAGAGGGGCATGTTACAAGTTTGTTCCAGATAAGCCCCCAACCCACTTTTTGGCCTGGGCTTTATTGTATTTGAGTTCATGGGACTGTCCTTATACTAGGTTTCTGTGATCTTCTGTGACATTTTTTGCATTTCCCCAAGTTGTGACACCTATTAGAATGTTGATATCATTTTACTCAGTGTTATTGTTTGTGTTACTTCACCATACATGCCTGATATATTTTAATAGTCTGTGCTTGCAGGTTGTCATTCAGTGTTTGTTTCTGTTACAAGGTGTGAGCTTCTGTAAACTCCACCCCCCCAGTGAAGTTCATCCCTCATTAGCTTGTTTTTAGGTCAAATTCTAGAACACCTCAGAAATCCACTTCCCTCCAAAGTAAAAAATGGAATACTCTATCTGCCCCTAGCAACACATAGCTCTATTACATAACTATTTCAGACTTGAATTGCAAATATGAAAAAGCAGAGATGACTGATTTCCTGTCTTTGTCTCTTTCACTTGTGTTCTCAAACCCATTTCTGAATTAATCTGCAATTCTTTTTTTAAGCCACAACAATTTACCGGGTAATACTTATTTTGTGCCTCACACATTTTAAAAATGTATCTTAGGAGGGCAAATGTTTAGAAAGGTACATTTTGAGAAAAAAATGTTTAAAAGCATATTCTGAAACTTTTCTTTTTTTAAGCCAAGTTGGATCATTCTGAGAGCTGAGAAAGCTGTTGGATAACTATGTTTGGATCTGTACATTAGTCCAGCAGATGTGGATTAGGGATGGACAAAACCATCAATTTCAGTTTCTCTCAGTTTCTGATTTTTTTCAATTTCTGCATACATTTGAGACTTGCTTGTTCATTTAAAATCCACACAAAAATGGTATGCATTTCCATGCTCATTTATCTTAAAATACTTACATTTGCCACATATATGCAATTTTGCATGCCATTTCCCCCCAAGAAAATGTGTTTTTATATGCTATTTCCACTAGTGTTTATATCCAGTTTTCACTAACATTTCGGTTTTCAAACGCCATAAACCTGGAAGCAAATGCTTCGGTTTTTGAACACGCCTCGGAAGTCAAACATGCCACGTGGCTTCCACTGAGTACAAGATCCTGAGGCCTAGCTGTCGGCTATTGAGTTTTTGGTTTTTGAATGTTTCAGAACTCGAATGGTCTTCTGGAACAGATTATGTTGAAAACCGAGGTACCACTGTATTCCTTTTGGTATACATGCTTTGGCTGAGAATCTGCACCGCAAAACTTGAAGAAGTGCAAATTTTAAAGGACAACTGTGTCTCTGTACACAAATTGGAAAGTGAAAATTTGGTAAGTTTGCACTAATATGTAATTGACCAACCCTCCCCCCCCCAAAAAAAAATCCCTACCGTGGACCAGGCCAGTTTTTACTGGAATTCACACCTATTGAATTCTTTAACCATCCTTCCTAGTCAAAGCATACCAGAAAGAATTTGGATTTTCCAGCAAAATATAACTTAACATAGACCAAGAAGATCATATCATTAAAAAACTAAAGAAGGATTTCATAGCTGGACACATGAAAAGAGATCAGCAAAAGACCCCAAACCCATCTAATAGGAAAGAGTTTTATATAGCTATCCCTGCTACAGAGGCAGTGCAACAGTAGATTGTACCTGGAAGGCATCCTTTGATTCCATGAGTGCCACTCCCTTGAACAATTGCTACAGGAATTGAAATTAGCAAAGCAAGACGTAACAGCTGTGAGAGGACACATGCTTCAAGATTTAAAGAAATCTATTGCTATGCTGCTGGAGCTATGCTTCTAATGAACACATTTGGTCGAAAACAGTTGAAGTCCCAGATGGTTCTTGAAGTAAGGATGTTACAGCCTAAAACAGAATTTGGGACAACTTTTTGGGCTCTGTCAAAGGGAGAAAATGTGATCTGAATTCAGAAGTGGATTTAATTATAATCCACTTTGTGGTGGATCCGCTGCACACCAAAGCTCCCTGTGATAGAAATGGACTTTACTGCCATGGATTGCTTGCATATATTATGGGAATTTATACCTTGCCAGAAGGTATCCCTAGGAAGGCAGCCCATCTAGGGGGAGGAAAACTCTGGCCCTAAACCTCTGCTGCCTTGTGGGACATCCTTGGAAGAAGACAAGGATAAGGAGAAAACCCTACACAAATCCAGAGTGGATTCCCTAAGACGGTTGGATGGCACCTTGTACACCTCCTTCTGACAACTCCTGCAGCCAAGCTGGTGCTAAACGTATTGCTCTGCTTTCCTTTGGACCACATCAGCAAAGTTGAGGAGGGGTGTCGTTGTATGGGCAGCCCTGGACCTCCATACACACTGGTCAGGCTTGAACCCCGGAGAGATCATGTTGGTGCTGCTAACACAGCAGTTTGAATTCACCCCTGGAGGCACACTCCATTCTCTCTCAAGACAGATGGATGCCAACAACCACTTTGTTGGAACTTATTTAGGGAGCATAGGAGCAACTTGAAGTTCTATCAGGTGCCCAGAGCCTAATATAGCATCAAGGCATAAGCTGGTGAGTCTAACCACACACCTCTCTCCAAGGGTGGAGAATTTAAAAGCGCTAAAGTTCCTTAAGCAGGTATCCCATGATTGACAGGGGAGATCTATAAAAACAGACAGAACACGGGCAGATCGAGGGAATCTCACTTGATGTACAAAGTATGGGGGAAGCCTAGGAGAAAAGTTTCAAGGAACAAAGGCCTACTTGTGAGCAAGAAATCCTGTTAAAAGCCTTAAAATTTAGTGATGCTCTAGCCTAGGATTTTTAAACTAATTTTAATTTGCCTTTTGCTCCAAAGGGAAATGGGAGATATTCTGTTTCTTTCTCTTAAACTTTTACATGTCTCTTTTTTATCTTCATAAACTTATTTCTTGTTTCATAAACTTGTGTGGCCTCAGCTTATTCTAAACACTCTCATGCCTGTTGCTGTGATGTTATGCTACCTCAGGAGGCTTCAGAGAAACCTGATGGAACTTTTGGAGGCTTCTTGATAAGGGGCAGCCTGGTAAATAATCAATATCCTATCTGATGGCAAAGAGTACTTCAAATGGAGAAAGGCAGGGTATATGAGAGAAGTACTATCTGTTGTGGCCAGGGCTCCCTTCCCCAGGTGGCTTGGGATCCAGAGTGGTTGGGATATAGCCATCACATATTCCTTCAGTTGTTTCTCTCCATGTTACTGAAATTACACAGAAAGGGATTGCGGGAGTGCCAGCTTGGCCTCTTGATCATGTGTACCCAGGGCTGTGGGTGCCATGCAGCATGCATGGCCCTGGCGCCAAAATTTATGGGTGCCCAGCCCCCTCATGAGGAATTTTGTGGGTGCTCAGGCACCCAGAGCCCAAGGGAGCCAGCACCTATGGAGGGTTAGCAGGACTGTGCCCAAAGTTTGAGAAGGAATATAGCATTTTCACAAAAAATGGCTGAGTAAAGAAACTTGCAGTGGGATTCTTCCTCGATTTGAAAGTTGGCATCAAATAGCAGCAAGTTTAAGATCTCTCCCTATTAAACAAAAAAATGACAATTGCATCTTAACCAAGATCTACTCAGGAGAAAGTCCCACTGAATTTACTTCCTGATTTCAGGGTTGTATCCAATGCACCACTGAAATAGGAGTTGGTCGATTTTTAAAGCTGCTCACAAAACGCTAACCTTCATTTTGTTTTCAGCCTTCAAGGTCTGACATCTCTAAAGGCTCACATTGTTTCATGCCCCTGTGGGCACCTGATAATTACTGTCAGTGTATCATAGCCTTGTCCCACCAAAGGGGGGGGGGACACAAAACAAAAATCACAGACAATCCGTCACCACTAGACACAGAGAAAGCAGCTTCCCAAAGTCACGTTAATGGTCATTTATTGTAATGATCAGATGTCAGGATGGATCAATGGACATGGACTTGCTGCTAAGCTTCAGGGTCACCAGTTCAAAAGCCACGCTAGGACTGTAGTTTAATCACCAGGATAAAACCAGAAAGGAGTTTAGCAGCTTGTTATTGTAAAAGCATCTTTGCTGTGCACTTAATTTCACACACATGGTAGAAAGACACAGAGGAACTAGAATGCTGGGACTGTTGTGCTGGATTAGAGCAACATGGTGAATTCCATGCATTTTGTACCAAACTACACATGACTCTGAAGTGGCAGGTAGGTGTGAGTGCATGTATACATGCACAGAGGGGGTAATCACAATTCAGGTATGCAGGGAGGGGAGTTAAAGCCTTTTCTGATGTGCTGTGGTCCTGAATGAAAATCCCACACCCCACTATTCAGGAGCTTCCCTCCCAAGTCAAATAGTGTGTGGGTGTATGGGTGGTGGGGTCATTCTGTATAACAGTGCATAACAGGCTACAGGTTGATGGGAATGGGAGTCCAATAACATCTTAAGGACCATAGGTTTCCCATACTTGGTGTAAGGGATGCATTCAACTGAATACACTCAGTCTTCCCATTATTGGGAACCCTGCATTATAGGGATTCCTGACTGTCAAGAAGCTTCTAAAAACATTCAGACATACGTTCTTGAAAATCCCTCTAGACCTCGCTGTGTGACATGGGAAGGACTGGAGTTGAAGACGCTGGTTCATTTGGGGATATTGGGGGCAGGGGCAGCATAGGTAGCCCTGAATGCTCTACACAGTTCATGCTTTCATGTGTTTTGCCTTCATACCTGAAGAGTGCTTGTAATAATAGGCTATGCCAAGGACTGACTATAGCAATCCAGCAGCTAACTCTATTGAGACATAAATGTAGCATCAACAGCCTCTCCAGGTAGGGCAGAAAGCCAGTCTGAAAGCTGTGAGAGCTACTGCCAGTCAGTGTAGACAACACTGACCTAGATAGATCAATGGCCTGATTCAGTATAAGACAGTTTCCTATGCATCTACTCGAATGATGACATAATGTAAGTAAATTAGGTTGATGCTCCATGTTTTCTCTTCTTCCCTATCTCAGTTAAGCCCAGCTGCGTACTTGTGTACTTGTTGGCTCAAAAGTCCTGTGCCTCTAGCAGAGAGCAGCCTAATCCTTTACTGGAGACAGAATACAGGGCACATTGGGAATCACATTGTTTGCTTGATGCTTGGTAAATGCCCCACAGATTTTTTCAGGTTTCCCCCATGCATTGCAGCACAAATGCAGACATAGAAAA
Organism: Podarcis cretensis; assembly: GCF_951804945.1. Lineage (NCBI taxonomy): Eukaryota > Metazoa > Chordata > Lepidosauria > Squamata > Lacertidae > Podarcis > Podarcis cretensis. Next base: position 31,032,447 of record NC_137185.1, on the reverse strand, counting down.
ATCAAGCCTAGTTGCCTTCTTGCTGTGGCAAGCTTAAGATAAAGAAAAAGAGCATTAACATGGTTCCTGGCATTCTGTCACCCTAGCCCCACTCCCTGTAGACATCCTACATTTAAACACATTGTTTAAAAATCCAACTGCATGGCACCTCCATGGGAGAAGAACAAAAAGAAGCTTAGAAATGCATGTTGATGGGCAGTTATTTCCCTTCTCTCTCATTTCAGTCTTTTGGACTCCACTCCCCAAACAGCTTTAATTAGCAACCTCCCACACTGACTGCGCTCCTCAAGCACCTTTTCTTTTCAAAGCAACTGCCCACTCAGACTTGTCTGTGAGGTGGCTGACATTTCCCCTTGACAACAGAAAGGTCCCTCGAAGCAATACCAAGTAGCTCTTTGGGAAGAGAACCTCTACCCCTTAGCTTATAGGCCTAACAGATACACAAAGCCTCAGCTTTTTGATTAGAAAGGGAAAAGTTGGAGGAGTATAAAAGAAAGACTAAAGAGAGAAATGCTCAACTCAGATATGAGACATGGGACATCTCAACACCACAGGTTACCTCACCTCACCTGGAGCTTGCTTGGAGCATACTTACAATTTGGCCATTTGCTCTTTCCTTGCTTCTGTGGATGTGTGAAACCTTTCCTATTATTTCTATGGCCATCTTTATTTGGCTGAAAAGAAACATTTCAGTAGTGTGTATAGGAAACTGCCTTACAATAAATTGCTCCGTATAGCTTAGTGTGTTAGGGGTAGCCAATGTTGTGCCCTCCAGATGCTGTTGGACTCTAACTCCCATCAGCCCCAGCCAGCATGGACAGTTATAAAGGATTACAGACACTGTAGTCCATCATCAACTGGAGGGGACCACACTGGTGTACACATTGATTGGCAGCAGCTCTTCAAGATTTCAGGCAGGGATCTTTCCCAGCCCTACATGGAGATGTGATAGATTGAACATCAAGGTTGCAACAATATACAGTGGTACCTTGGGTTACAGACGCTTCAGGTTTCAGACTCCACTAACCCAGAAATAGTACCTCGGGGTTAAGAACTTTGCTTCAGGATGGGAACAGAAATTGTGCGGTGGCAGCGGGAGGCCCCATTAGCTAAAGTTGTACCTCAGGTTAAGAACAGTTTCAGGTTAAGAATGGACTTCCAGAACGAATTAAGTTCTTAACCCGAGGGACCACTGTACACACTTTCCTGGGAGTAAATCTATTTAACTCAATATAATATATGCATAGGCTCATTATGTAGTAGACGAATGGACAGGAAACACTGATGACTCTCTGAACTAAAGAGCGAAGTTCTGCAGATGAAGCAGAGTTTCTAAGAAAACTTTACCATAGTTCAAGGCAGTTCTTTATGTCAATTAAAGTACCATATGAGGTGGCTGTAGAGTCTGTTGCTCCTGTGAGCTCTCCTTGAATATTAGAGGTTAGGCATAAGAACACTAAATCTGTGCTGCTTTGTGGTCTCCAAGCGACATCATGGCTCTAACAAATTGCCAGCTTTCCTCCTCTCTCACTGATCCTTTTAAATGAATAGTCTGTTAGGATCTAGGAAACATATTGTTTTAATTAAAGTAGTGCCACCTCATTGTGTCATGGGCTGTATATCTGAATCAAGCAGGACACCCTGTAGCACAGCTAAAAGGCATCCTAAAATGGCACCTTATCCTTGAGAATGTTGCACAAAAGGCCAATTGCAAAATAGCCAATCCATGGGCAGAACTGGACTTTGTAAGTACAGTAAGGCTAAGATGAAGAGCTGGAAGTTATCAGTAATGCAGTTTGGCCTGCAGTTGTAAGACAGGTGACATTCACGTATCAAATTCCAGAGGAGGGTAGTGAAACCATTGGGGAAGTTTAACAATTATGGAAATAATTTTTCTCCCTCTTTTTTGTCATTGGTAATTCCAGGAACCACCACCTCCTACTCCAAATACATGATTTTCCCTAGACATTCTTGAAGGCAACCATCAATGGGGATTGCTATCACCCTCCACCCCGAAATTCCAGAAAAATGCCAGGACAATTAGAAGTCACACAATTAATCACTGTGGTTCATAGGAAATCATTTTCACGAGGGTTAGTCCCCACTACTACCATCCCTGAACAAGGAAAGCAGCAATTGCCTTTGATGGAAACATGAACTCCCTTACCTTCAAAAAGAGAAAAAAAGGAAACACACTCTAAAGAGGTTCATTAAATATCTAACACGCTTTCACAGCTGCCCCAAGCAGATTCCACATTAAAATGGGACAGTGATCAACACCAGGAGAAACAACTTCAGTGAATGAAGGAAACAATTATATAGTCTAATTAAAAGCAAATCTAATACAGTACCATACACACATACACACACACACAGAGAGACATGCGCACACACCATATATGTGAGTGTATACACACACATGCACACACACACTGCCACACCCAATGCTTTGGCTGTCAGAAGTTTGTATGAGCCAGCAGGCTGTATGTGTGCTGTTCCAGGAAAGGAACAAGGCAAGCACCCAGATTACACCAATTAGATGTTTTAGTGAACTCTCACCACCAGTGGTTGCAGACAGTTTCCCCCTCCCCTGCCACCTTAGGCCTTTGCTGAACTTTTGAAAGTTTAGCACAAGTTTTGTTGCCTGAGAGGGGGGCGCCAAAGAAACAGGGTTGGCAAAGTCCCTCGGACAGCAGGGTCCACCAGGGCAGCAAATCCTGACGATGATCTTTCTGTTCCCACTCCCACTTGTTCCTGATGTAGATTATTTTTGCAAACCACTCTACAAAACAAGTGGTGTATAAATGTTGTGAACTCCCATAAAGAAAGAAAATAAACAATAAATGAAGCTGAAGATTATATGTAAGAGGAGCATCATTTCATGTAATGTGCATACTCTGTTCCACTTTTACCTCTGGCAAACAGATTTCCCACAGGGTTTCATTCTTTTTCCAGAACTTGTTTAACCGGAGGATAAAAATAGTGGGGAATAGTGCTTCTCTCAAATCTCTCTAAATATTATTTTCTGTCTCCAGGCAGTGTTTCCTTGGCATGGATGTTGTTTTTTTAGATTTACCTGTTTGCACACAGCATCAACTTTCACCTGGTGGCAAAGGGAAATATGTCACCTTATAGCAGCAGCAATCAGTACCAGTACCATATTTTGTCAGAACATATTTTGCACATCAGCAAAGATGCTACATGCTCAATAAGAGATCAACAATTTAGCACTTGTTAAGTTCAGCAACATACTGGTACCTACCACCCCAGTCTCTGAGCGATGCGACACTCCCAGGGTCCAGGCACTTACCCAGGGTTTGTGTTTCCTCTTGGATTGAGGCACAGCAGAGATTGTGGTGTCTTTATGATATAAGGTTTATTTATACATATATCTTTGGGAGAAGAAAACCCTACACAAATCTGGAGTGGAGACATAGCTCCAAAATTAAGAAAACAAACATATTCCCTATTCTGTCTGAAGTAGCACATGCAAAGACTTCTCCTCCTAATCCTTTGCTATCTAGTCGATTATACAAAGCAGGATAGAAAGCTGGATAGAAAGCATGCACTCTTGTAAAGCATTTCCCCTTCCCCCGCCCCCATCCCCAACCTTACCAGCAGCCTAATTATCACACTCTCTCTTTTAGCTCCTGTTGTCACCCTGCTCTGAAGTAGAGTCCATTGGGACTTGGTGCGATAACAGATCATGGTGATAAAAGGGCTTGCTGCCACAGGCCCATTCGTTATCATAATTGCAAATCCTATTTTATCATGATAACAGGCCAGCCTCAAATGTGGGATAGCAAGATCTGGGGCAACAGTCAGCAACTCAGATTAAAAGTCTGCTGGAGAACACTTACTAGTGCTGTGCTGAAAGGGCTCCACTTTCGATATTTAGGGTTAAAGCTACAAGTCATGTCAGGATGGAAATTTCTTCTAAAAAAACAATTAATCACATGTGTTTGCACTCTTTTTAAAATACTGTTCATCAACACTCTTCCCTTGGCTGCTTCTAGGATTCATCACATGGCAGGTCAACCTCATTCAGGGATTAGGCAGGATGACATCATGATACTACAATATCCAATCAGATTTGGTTATCTTTGACGTGTCTTAAGAAAAGTGAGGGCAAAGAGAACAAGTCTACAAGGAGTGCAAAAAAAAGTCAAACAAGGGAGGCTTTTTCAGCTGAAAATACATACTGATGGTTGCAAGTTTCCACACAACCCTCTTTATTATCTATACACATACTTCTAGGATCCCTCTAATCAATTACAGCCCCTGAATTTATTTTGAGAGCACATATAAATCTTGGGTATTGAGAAGATCACACTGAAGTAACTTATAGACAGTCTGCACTGCAAATGGAATACCAGACATGGTATTGTCCTCCAGTGACTAAGGGGGCAAAGGGCAATCAATCGAGTAAGAAGCAAAGATCCATCTTAGCACACTGAACTCTAGATTGGGACACTCTGAACCACTACTTAGCAAAGTGCATTTTATCGTTATGAGTGGGCACTGCCAGTTATATAAAAATGCTGGCAAAGCATTAACTGCAATTTGTTGTGTTCTCTGCTTTAGAAAAAAAATGAAAGGAAGTTGGCCTTGGATTTCCTCCCTCAGGCTCAGAGTGCTAACCCTGGGGGGTTTTATGCTCTCTCTAACCAAGGAGTCTCTGCCACAATGGGATCATGAACCTAATCACCACCAACCATTTATATACTGATTTTCTGCATGTTCAAAGCACTTCACATGCATTCCCACTAATCCCAACATCAGCTATGGAAGGTAAACGTATACTGCCCTCAAATTATACACTGAGTGATTGAGGCTTCCTTCAGGCCACCCAGCAATTCACAAGGTTGGCATTTGCACCAGGGACTACATGGCTGACTATCTTCCAGGGCCATCCTATCCCTCCTATGCCTGTTATGAAGCAAGCCCCATTGCATTCAATGGAGCTTACTCCTAGGTTAAGTGAGTATAGGATTGCTCCCTTGAATACCTGGGCACTGGAGCCAGGTTTGCAGTGGTCGTTGATGCTGACTGGGACCAGCAGGGCAGAAGACAGGAATGTAGAGCCAGAGCCAATTGCAGGCAGAGCCAACTAATTCTAGTTGTGTTCCCATCCATCTCCCTGCAGTTTTACAAGGGGATAATGCTGAGACTAAGTAAGGGGAAGAGGAGGCTGACAGCCAATGTCTCCTCCCTGGTTGTAACACAACTGGTTGTTAGAAGGTTGTCAGGTGGAGGTTAACTGAGGCTGGTGGAGCAGTGCCCCACCGCCCTGAACAGACCAGCCTCTAATGCAGGTTTTCGTTCAATGGCGAGACAGCTCTGGAGTTCTCTTTCTCTACCCCCCTTCCTTCTCATCTCCTCTCCTGCCCAAGGCTGTTACAAGTTGGAGTATTTCACTTTCATGTTGGAATGAAAATATCATGGTGTACAAATTATCACTTTATAATTAATTATGCAGAATAACTGAAGAGAACATGACTTTGGTACTAAAGTAGCTTTGAATATTACTACTTTTATGAGTTAATAAGTAATGAATCTTTCTGTCATCGTCCTTCCCCCCCCCCCGGCCCCACACGCACTCTCTTACTTGCTGGGCTTGTACATAAGATTTGCAAAGGTTACCTTTACAAAAAGGAGGTTTAAACAATTTTGCAGTGATTACAGCTGCAAAGAATGTAGCGGCGTGGAAGAGAAGATGACTGGAACAAATTAATAAGACTGAAGATATTGCCAAGACAACCACCCTGTTATGTTCTTATGCCCAACAAGGGGACAACATTTATTTTATTGTGACTTACATTTCTCCAACATAATTAAAAAGTGCAGCAGAAGATTTTACACATAGTATTCAAGAAGTGGGGGTGGGCAACCCCAAATACTTCTTATGATGAGTTCATATCACGTTTCTCCAGTTTTCAGGTGCCTTGGGCAAGGCGGCTCCTCCAGTGCTCCAGAGAGTATTTTATATCGGTATTGTTCAACTCTGGGTCCCCAAGTGTTGCTGCACTAAAATTCCCATAATTCATGACTACTTCCTAAGCTGGCTAGGGATGATTGGGGTTGTAGTCCAACAATAACTAAGGACCCAAAGTTTAACAACCCTAATGTACATGTTAGCCTTAGGTTCATAATTCTTAAAATACAAAATTATGTCTTCCAGGAAAGGCAATGTGCTTTGGCGTGAAGCCCAGAGGTGAATGAGTGGAACCTAGTCCACTTGGGCCTGAAGTGTGAGCAACAATTAATGAATACAAGTAGAGCAGTAGTCCCAATAGTAGTAGTAGTCCCAGTAGTCAATCTAGGCTGATCTTGGCTGTGTGGAAAGTGCGCTTTGGCTAAGTAGCCTTGAAGAAAATTGCCTGAAAACACCATATGAGCTACCTCGGCTTTCAATGTTATTTATTTTATTTTTATTTATTTAACAAAACTGATGTGCTGCTTTCTGGAACAAAAGACCTCTAAGCAGTTTTCAAGACAGTCTAAAATATTCATTTAAAATGCCAATAAAAAATAAACACTGAAAACAAGTTGCATAAAAAACCCTATAAAAAGAATTTTAAAACTGTAATTTTAAAACCCTATACCTACTAAAATCATATGCCTGGGTGGTTTTGCTGGAAGAAAAATGTGTCTGTGAAGTCAGATAATACTTCTTGCTTGCCTGGAGGGAGGATGTAGAAGGATGTTTGAGTGTGAAAAAACTCACCTACTGTACAAAGGCGAAATGCTTACTTTCGTCTCTTGCTCCACCCACCATGGGGTGGGTGGTCCTTTGAATATTGACCAGAAGGGATGTGACCATTGGGCTGTAAATGGTTGGGTTGATTTATCCTTACTTGAAATCCCTGGAATTCTGACAGCAGAAGTCCATAAATGTATCCAGATTTGGCTGTCATGATAGGGCAGTAGTTGAATGCAAATGCTTCTTAGACCAAGACATGCCACAAAACCTTGGTTGCATATATCAGCTCAGTACTTTTATCAGAAGGTCAAGCAAGCTTGGCAAAAGAGGAGACAGCAATACATGTAATCTGCATCTTCCACTCCTGTTTTACTCTGCCTGCTGAGAACATTCTGTTCTAGCAGCCAGAGCGGTCTGTACAGAAGGTCAGCTCACAAATGTATTATTTACCTCCCAGCAACACAACCACTCATCATAATTCAAATGGTGTAATTGAATGTCTCCCCCTCCCACTGGCCCTTGCTTATTCTGATTAGCACGTGCATGCATGATCCAACCTTGAATGCCATCAATATTGTCTGCTACACCATGTCCCATTGGAGCAATGACACACAAAAGCAGATGTCAAAGCCTCTGAGCTGCCTGGAGTAAGCCAACAAGCCTGCCTGTTATTGGGAGGTGGGGTGTGTGTGTGTGTGTGTGTGTATGTGTGTGTGTGTGCATGTGTGTGCTTGCGTGGTGACTTCAGTAGATAGGCAGATTATGTGGATATGTAGTTTAAGGGTGGCCGACTATGGCAGATTGGTGGGATTTAGGGATGAGCGAGAAAGGATTGTCAGGTTCAAGCAGAGATCAGTGCGAAGATTGAATTGGAGAGCAGATGTCGGTGATTTCCTTGCTTCCCTCCCCACACCCAACACAAGCATTATCCACTCAGAACACTGATGATCTCCCCCCAATCCTTCCCCCTTTTTCATTTGCAGTCTGAACTACACTGGCACCAGCCACATCCCAAATCCACAGCCAGAAAACACAGTTAATGTGAAAGATTAAAGGTGTCTATCTGGCTGCCTTCCCCCATTTCTTTCATGCGCCTTGCATGTCACAGACACTCTTCATCATTCCCACACAGCCCATCCTTTACCCTTCACTTTTAACCTCACATATAAGTTTCTCTTGGGTGCAATGCATGGAACCCGATGATTAAAAACTGCAGAACATCCTTCCTAGACTATTTTTGTGGGTTAGTACACTGAGCAGCACCATAAAGAAGGCTGATCGAAGAATTGATGCTTTTGAATTATGGTGCTGGAGGAGACTCTTGAGAGTCCCATGGACTGCAAGAAGATCAAACCTATCCATTCTTAAGGTAATCAGCCCTGAGTGCTCAATGGGAGGACAAATCGTGAAGCTGAGGCTCCAATACTTTGGCCACCTCATGAGAAGAGAAGAGTCCCTGGAAAAGACCCTGATGTTGGGAAAGATGGAGGGCACAAGGAGAAGGGGACAACAGAGGACGAGATGGTTGGACAGTGTTCTCGAAGCTACCAGCATGAGTTTGACCAAACTGCGGTAGCCAGTGGAAGACAGGAGTGCCTGGCGTGCTCTGGTCCATGGGGTCATGAAGAGTCGGACACGACTAAACGACTAAACAACAACAACACACTGAGCAGCATCCCATCGATCCAGAAATATTATTCTGGTTGTAAAGAGGGGAAATGAAAAGTGTTCAGAGTGAGGGCCACATTCTCTTGTGGTGAAACTTCCAGGGGCCACATGTCAGAGACAAAAACAGAGATTTTAATGCACACACGTACCTCCATGCTCCATTCAGCTTGCTTATAAACATACAAGCAAAGAATGGGAGTTGAGATCTTTTAGCTGGACTTCTCTTCAATTGGGATACATTTTTGTTGGACTTCCCAATTTCTCCCAGGAAGGGGGTGGCTTCTGCTTTGCAGGATGTCTCTGTGCTCCCAAGCCTTTTCCCTACATGACTCTCCCCCTCAGCTGGATGGGGGTAGCTTTTCCAAGTTTTGATTGAGAGTGGGGTATCTCGTTCAAAAACAGGTATCTTTCCAGTTGTCTTGAGATCTTCTGTTTACCCATTAACTTCTGTTTATGAAACATCAGCTGCACACCCTGAGCTATGTATTGGACAGTGAACTGCTTAACAAAGCAATGGTTGGTCAATAATCATATAACAGTATCTTCTCAGCCATAATAGATGCTTGCTTTAAAAACAAGGAAATAAACATCCACAGAACACTGAATTTCAAGCTCACCTGCTTATTGTCTGCTTTTCCAGTGGCTCCTATCTATGATTTTAGGGTCCAGAATGTAAAAATGCAATGAGCTTGCAATCCACCCAGTAGCAGTTTTGCTCTAAATACACAATGCATGAGGGGGAAGGTGGCATAAGCTGCTTATACAATAGGGAAATATTATATACAATCTGCACAACCCATTCCTGATAGTGGAATGGAAGGCTTCATAGATTAGCTTTACTTCAACCTGTAACAGCCCTCAGTGGAAATTTTTCTACAACACTGACATTGCATTGTTTGGATGCTAGGCACATCTCTCCTGCTAAGAAACAGGCTGGTACTTTAGAGGCTTTTAAATAGTGAGGAAGACAGTGTTTTAGCGGGTGGGGTGACGAGGAAAAAGGATCTGAGCCAAAAGGCATTTCAAGAGGTGCAGGTTTAATTCTGCATAAATATTTAAATAAGTGTTCATCTGAGAAAATGAAGCAAATATGCAGAGAGTAGCCAGCTGTCTCATCATCGTAGGCTGCTCTTGAATCTCCATCTTTTACTCCCCTCTCAACATTTGCATCTTCGTGATAAGGGCTAAGAGAGTCTGCAGCCAAAGGCAGAGAATTTAGTCTAGATTAAGAGTGGTTAAAACCTTGGGAGATTGAATCAATTGAAACAGGAGCTTTAAAAAACATGCACAAGGCAAATTATCTATTGAGTTATCTCCTTACCCCCATCCCCACCCTCCCCCGCACAGCCTTCTGAGTGCCAAAAACACACCAGAAACATTGCAAGGATGGAAGGAACAGATGTTGCTTAACATTTAAAGCTAAACCCGAACAGATCTGGGAAGGGCATGCATGACAGGAGTTTCACACACTGGTGTCTTGATCCTAAAAGCCTTTACAGCTGAGTATGATTTGCCAGTGTGATATAAGTGCAAAGCCAGCACAATGTCAGCAACATAGGAAGCTGCCTTATTTCAAATCAAACCATTGGGTTCATCTAGCTCAGTACTGCCTACTGTGACCGGCAGTAGCTCTGCAGGGTTGCAAGCCCCATTTGAAGATGCTGGGGCTGAGCCTGGGACCATGTGCAGGCAGAGCAGATGCTCCACCACTAAGGCTGGATCCAGACACATCAAAAAAGTGATTCAGTTAAACGCATTGTAAACGTCATAAATGGAAATCCCGTTGGCGAAAGACAGGACCCCATAGCATCATCTGGCGTCACAGTGTTATAACGCATATAAAATATATTTTTTTTCTTAAACAATGTAGCTGAGTCCTAAGTGAGAGGTGGAAGTTACAGGGCAGGTTATGACTAACCACCTGGAGAAACCTCCTCACAGTAAGCACTGTTGACTGTCTCAGGAAGAAGTCGCTGGAGGGATTTAAGCGGACGATGGACAGCCATCTGACAACAATGCTGGAGGTGTTCTGCTGCGTTGTAAATTATGTATTGAGCAGGGGTTGGACTAGATGACAATCATGGTCCCTTCTAACTCTATATTCGAAGTCCTAAACTATTAAAATGAAATTGCAACCAACACACAGCATAGCAAAAACAGACAAAAGTGTCATACTACTTAGGCTAGATTCATGCTGCGCAAACAACATCAGCCTCTACTTCTCTCTTTAAAAAAAGTGGGGGGAGCTCAATGCTTCTAATCCATTTTTAATGAAATTATTTCTCCACCCCCCCCCCCAATGCTATTCAAAAGTTTTGGAGCGGAAAGAGGTTCAGAGACAGATGCTAGCAGTTATCCTTTCAAAGCTTCCTCTCTTACGAAACTGGCCTTTCATAATAATTAAGAACCCAAGTAATAAATCACACTGTCCCCTATTAATTTCTTATTAATTGACTGCTAAGCAAAACTGATAGCTGAGGTGCGTGCCAGTGGCCTACCAATGTAGTATGTGTTCCTAAGCATCTATGTGTGCAAAGAGTGATGAGCAAGGAAATTAGATTCTTCTGTTTCTCAAACCCACTGTCACATTTCACTATGCTTCTGGAAGAAAAGAGTCTGCAGGATGACAGGCCTGATCCTTTAAAAAAAAAGATGCTGAGTTCTTCCAACTTGTATGAGTTTCAGTAGGGTTGGTTTAAGGGGCTGGAACACAGGCATTCCAAAATATTATGAAAGTACTAAGGGCTCCTCGCCTCTCACCAACCCTGCTGCCATTCCTCCCCATATTAATCCCCTACAGCAGGCTTTCTCAACTTTGGGTTTCCAGATGTTGTTGGAATGCAACTCCCACCATTCCTAGCCAACATGGTCAGTGGTCAGGGATGATGGAAGTTGTAGTTCAATAACACCTGGGGGACCAAGGCTGCCCTAGAGCTTCCCCTTCTCACCCCAAGCAACTACCAAATTGTCTTCATCCTCCCAATCCCATTTCTGCAGCCACCTCTCTCTTATATTCTGCACCTTGCATTGCACCTGTTTTCACCCCATGCCCATGCTCATGCTTCCTCCCCACCCTTTTGTGGGGGGAAAAATCCCATGGGAGGAGCTACAGAAGGATGTCTTATTCTGGACTTAGACTGTGAAGTGCAATCACCCAGGGAGGCTGCAAGATGCTTTGTAGAAAGTAAAATCAGGAACAGGGAACTGGTGACCCTCCAGAAGTTGTTGCACTTTATCACAGAGGCTACAGAGGTCTGAAAATGTGAATGCTTCCTTTGTGCAAAAAAGTGGGGAGTGTTTAATGGGGAGAAAAGCACGCACTCACGCACTATTAGAGAAAAGGTTCTACACTCTGCTCCTCCAACATGCAGGTTATGTGCATGAAAGGAATGCCCTTTCTCTCTCTTAAATGTGTGCAGGAATTCAAAAATTCAATTCCCCCCTGAAGTTTGCAGCTTTATAGTGCAGGGTAGATGTATCATGTAGCATTGCTGATTGGCTTGTTATATATGTGGTGAGCTACACAAAGCACTTTACCAAGCACAGGGAAGGGGAAAACCAGATGTTGTAGAGCTACTACTCTCATTTTAATCAACCATTGGTCATGCTGGCTGTAGGTGACAGGAGTTGGAGTCCAACAACATTAGGAGGGCTGCAGGGTCTCCAGCCCTCAACTATCTGGTTCTACTGTAGCGAATGCCAATTTCCTTAATGTAAAGATTGGGGTGGGGAGAAGCAGGAGAACAGACAGCAGGTTATAGGAGTTTATGTTGCAGAGCTTGGAGCAAGCCGTTGACTGCACACTGATGTTAGGAAAACAAGAGAATAAAATTGCTTACATCCCAGACCAAAGAAGGAAGCATAATTCATCTCCATCAGGCACAAATAAGCTGTCCAACCATTAAGAGTTTAATTAGTTTCTTCAATGAATGGATGTGGAGCACACTTGGGGGGGTGACACTAAAATGAGGTCTGCATACAACAAAACCTATTAGATATTTAAGGGAGAGGGAATACTGTTAAGAATGTTCATGAAAATAATCAAATGTTCATATACAATAGAAGCCCTGTTCACTTCGGGCTTGTACTGATTAAAGGAAGGCAAAATGGAGTTTGATTCCTTTTCTGAATGACTGCAAACGTTTGACTAGTGGCAGGTGCAAGACATTAACCTAGGCTAAAGACCCTATTGCCTTCTAGATTTTGCCGGACTACAACTCTCATAATCCCTAAACATTGGCTATGTTGACTGGGTTGATGGAAATCGAACAACATTTGAAGGGCCATAGGTTCCCCACCACTGAAGTAAACTGTAGCTCCTAGATAGCCACGATCTACAGCCATGTTCAATCATAACATAATAGATAGTCTATCAATGAGACTCCAAAATAGGCTTGGATTACTTGGATGACTGCTCACTCCCATGCAAGCTTGTTCAATCATTAAGATCTGCCTCTCAGTTCAGAGGAACAGTAGGCAACAATGCACAGCACAGCCTTCTCCGCTGTGGTGCCTCAACTTTGAAACTGAACAAGGTTACATCACAGCACATCACAACACTCCCAAGGCATTCTGGGAAGTGTGGCTGGAGTGAAGCAGCACAAGGCTCCCTCCATAGCTTCCAACAGGCAACACTTATTGATGAGACCCAGTAAGGTAACCAAACAACTCTTCCTCAAAAATGTCAGGGAATTTTCCTTTTTTATACTTTTCAACCCACCCAGAAAACTGCCCGCTTCTTTTCACAGGAAATAAATATCTTTGGGAAACGGAGGAGGGAGATTTTGAACTGGCCTTTCTCTGAATGCCATTTCTTTCCACACTTTGTGACATCAGAAAAATAATTATTTATGACATTTATATGCTACTCCATTATGCAAGTAAGTGAAATAGAACCCAACTGAACTACAAATTGTGTTTGTTTTTTTATTAAGCAATATTTCACATACCAATTAATCAACAAAAACTCCAAGCAGTTTATTTAAAATTGTTTAAAACAGTCATTAAATGTAGCAATCAAAACAGTCTTTAAAAATAGTAGACAAAAAACCAGAGAAAAGTCAACAGATTTTAAAAGCTAATTCTACCTAATAAAATTACATGTCTCAGTAGGTTTGCCTAAACAAAGACATTTTTAACAAGTGTCAGAATGAAAGTGTCTGCCTAATGTATCAATAGGCAAGGCGTTCCAAAGTGTAAGAACAAAGGAAGACGTACAACCATTAAAAAAGAAGAAAACCTACATCAATGTAACAAGTCAGTGAGTCCCAATCTACTCCTGCCAGAAATATAGAAAAGCCTCTATGAGAAAGCACAGAAGTGGAGAACACCCAGTAGCTACCTTCTATATGCTCACTTCAAAGCAAGTACTCAGGACAAATGCACCATCTGTTCAATGGATAATGCTGATGGCAATGCCATTGTCTTATTTTCCTTTGTACTCATTGAGATTGTCTTTTTTTAATGCAGTTGTAAAAGGGGGCGGGGCTATTAAAATAGAGCAGACTTTAAGCTTCCAATAATAACTTCACATATTGCCCCTGTATGCAAAGACAGGCTCTGGTGGATTGAGCGGACGAGACAAATAGTGGGTACAATGGTTAAGAAGGTGGTTTCTGCATGTGCTGTAGAGGAAGGTAAGGGGCAGATGGGGCTCACCAACCTGGGAAGGAAGCTCATCTAGGAGACTCTAAACCTCTGCTACCTTGTGGGATATCTTTGGGAGAGGAAAAGGCTAAGGAGTAAGCCTAACACAATTCCGAAGCAGAGTCCCTAAGACAGTTGGATTGCACCTTGTTTAGCATTTTCCAGCAACCCCTGAAGCCAAGCTCATGCCAAACATATTGCTCTGCCTTTCTTCGGTCCACATCAATGAGGCCGAGTGGGCAGTCTTGTCATCTCTGCAGCTCTGCAGCTTTGGACCTGCTTGCACACTGCCCAGGCACTTTGGTGCTGCTAATGCAGCAATTTCACTTCACCCCCAGAGGAGCACTCTCTTGTCTTTCGAGACGGAAGGATGCTAACAACAAATCCCCCCCCCCATATCACATTTGTGTTTTGAAAAACACATTGGATTTGTTAAATGGGACAGTTGTTGTTAACATTATGGGGTGTGGGTGGGGATTCCCACCAAGAACTAACTTCCCTACGTCTTCAGCTGGTATGAATCTGAATGCTACCAATGTATTCAGCAAAACAAGCCCCTCTTTTCCCAAAATGAAAGGTGGACATTAAGATGTCTTCACAGGGAGGTTATAGGAAGACATAAAAGCAAATTTTAAAAGCCAAACTGCAGAAGAAAATTATATAATGAATGTTCATAACTGATATTTATAAGGGAAAATGTTTTACCACAGTGCAGTGCCCCAACCTTCTTGTGTGGCCATTGACATCAGCAGCAAACGTGGCACATTAAACCATCTGCGGAATGATCTACGTGGCCCCTTCCTAACACAGCATGGGAGCATTAAAGTATAAGATGGGTGAAAGTTTCTTATCTGATTCAAATTAAAATAAATTCAATAGATGAAGAAAAAAAGCCTTTTGTAAGGTCTGCTGAGTTAATGGATTCATAATGACTTTTAAAGCTTCACTTGGGTAAGAAATACTGTTCATTTCATAATTGCATATAAATATACTCTCTCATAATCTAGGACAGTGTGGCAAAAGAAAATCTACTCGCTTAATTATAAATCTTTTTATTTGAAACCCTGCTGGAGAGAGAAAGGGAGGGGTGGACCCTTGTATTGTTTTTACCCAGGCAGAAGCAAGTGTACTGAAGGGGAGAGAAAGCATCTTGGTGTTAAATTAGTCATGAGGAATTAGACTATCAAGGTTTTTATTTATTTATTTAGGTTTGAATGGTGTGCCCACATGAAAGTTCAACAAGTATGTTATGCAATAATTTCAGGGGGCTTTTAAGAAATATGTACAGCAGCGGTACTCACTCAACAGGCAGCTAAGTCAATTCTAAGTCTCTGATGGCTATTTATTTGAGTCAAACAAAAATGGCTTCCCAAAATTGTCCACAGTATTTGTGGACAGTGAAACTGGAGCAGCCACTGAGGTGACAGAACTCTCCCAACAGAGAATTGTCTTCTGAGGAATTTCAGGTCAGTTAATACGAACAACTCTAGTTGATAATGGTGGACGAAGTAAACAGTGGGCTAAGAGAGGAGGCGAACACTATTACTTTATTCAACAATAATGTGTTTTATCCATGGTTGTGCACAAAATTATGCACCTTCTTCAGGGGAGAAAAGTTGGGGTAGGGCATTTTACACAGGAACACAGGTAGCTGCCTTAGACTGTGTCAGATCATTGGCTCATCTAGCTCAATACTGACTACACTAACTGGCAGCTGCTCTTCTGGAGTTTCAGAAAGAGGTTCTCCCAGTCCTACCTGAAGACACCAGGGAATGAACCTGGGACCTTCCTGCACACAGAAGAATTGCTCTATCACCAAGCTGCAGCCCTTCATGGCTATTACTAAACAGCCACACACAGAGAGCACACTACTGTGCGGTTTGCAATGCAATAACTGAAGGATGAATCCATGCAAGGTAACTGGACACTGTTGTGGAGCTGTTATAATATTCTGTGTGCCCTTTTCCCCTCCACTCTCTCCAATTTATTGAAAGTGAGCATGATGGATGCATCAAGTCTTCTCCTCCGTTGTTTCCCCCAAAAGCCAAACCAAGTTGGATCATTCCAAAATGCCAGTGTGTCCAGCCTTCCCCCTGCTCCCCCGCCCTCGTCACTATCTGCTCCATCCAAAGCAGCCTCTTGTAACTGAGGTTCAGTTCCAAGACAAATTAAATCACCCTGACAGACACTGTCTGCCTCTGGTTCTCCATTACTCTTTCACTTTGAGTTGATCCAGGATGTGACAAACCGACTCTGACACCTTCACAGCTTCTCAGTCTCATTTTCCATACTATCTCTCCTCCCTCCTCCCTCCAGCCTTCCTGTCTTTCGCTTTGTCAGGCCATTCCATTTTCATTCCCCCGCCCCATTTTTTGCACATCGACAAACCTATTTTGATCTACAGTGTGTTTTCTTAGGCTTAGAAATGCATTGGCTTTTTAAGATGACAGGCTGGTTTACCAGAGCAAAAATGAAGGCAATTTTTCAAAAAACAAAACAAAAATGAAGGCAATTTTTCAAAAAAAAAACCCCAAAAAGAGACAAGAAATATCAATAACATATCTGGATTTGTACCTGTACCTGGGGTACAGGAGAATGTAATCAATTCATATTTTTGTCATTGCATATGAACTTTTACCAGATTGATGTTAGCATTTTTAAATAAAACAACAACAACACTTCACTTCTTGATAATGGCCCTTATGTTCACTGCTGCTTGAAGTAATCCCCTTACAAATGAATGCCTTTCCTTAATTTTTTTTTTCAGATGCCAGTTTATATTGCCTTGTGATGTCTTGTTTTGCCATCATACAGCAATCTAATTTCAAAGGCTCCCAATGTTTGAGCTCCAGTTTCCAAAAACTAAGAGATACTGTATTCACAGAATGCAGGAGCTGCTACTCAAAAGCTGAACCTAGTAGAAGGCAGAGCAAGGCAACCCCATTAGACATGCCAGCCCACCCAACTCCAATCAAATCAATTTCTCATTCAATCACTGCCAAAAATACTTTTGGGGAGTCCCATCTTTCCAAGGTTGAAAGAGCAGCTGAGGAAGCATAAATTTGTATTCTGACTAGAGGAATAGGCAGTATCAAGTAGTTTAAGAAAACATTCTCCTTCAAGAAATTCTCCCATTCCAACTCAACACCTCCCCAAATTGTTTGGTTTTCTTTTAAGAAGAAAAACCCCAGACACAATCAGGAACAATACACTCATGGGTTTTGTGTTGCTTACTTGAACTTCTAGTTTGGCATTAATCTTCTCTTCTCCCCAAAGACTCTGAAACAATTGATAAGAAAACAGAACATTTTGCTGTGTATCAAAGGCTGCTTTTACTTTCCGTTTCCTATCTTTTTCTGCATGTTATCCAGTATCAGATCTTCCCTTCCCTGACATAACTGCAGTTGGGATTTGCCTACTGTTGTTTCAATAAAAGAGCTATGTTTTGTTGGTATTTTGAAGCAAACTGGGGATTTTTGTTTTGCTTTTATACTGTCAGTTTGTTGGTGTTTGTGTTTTTGTTTGTGTGTGTGTGTGTGTGTGTGTGTGTGTGAGAGAGAGAGAGAGAGAGAGAGAGAGAGAGAGAAACTGCTTGATTTGCACATTGTTGTTCTAACGTCACATTAAACCCCTTTTCCTGGTTTTCCACACCAAGTGTTTCTGGGGAATATGAAAAAGGTGTTCTAGATTCTCGACTTTCATTTGTACAAACTGCCGTCTTCTTAAAACAGTTTTGGAAGTGCTGAAATTTAGAGAGAGAGAGAGAGAGAGAGAGAGAGAGAGAGAGGCTAACAGAGAATATGGTATCTCTTGGTGTAATGATGAAACAGGCTTCTGATTTTAATCCAAAAAAGGTGCCTGTATCTCATAGATCAGAAGTCTGAGGTACACTGGTTTAAAACAATACCCCTAAGCAATAACAAATGGGAGAAAACGGGCCTAAAGAGCAAAAGAGGGAGAGTAATCAAGTGAAAAGTACAGATGATTTATGGGAAACCACACAAGAGAGTTAGCTTCAATTTAAGCACAACTCTCAAATAATGATGTGGGAGACATGTGCTCAGTTCTTTTTAATGCGATATGAACTTCCCAAACCAATATGGGAACAAAAACCTAGATCTCTCCTTTATAATTCACAGTTCTCTGAATTTGATGATGCAGTTCTCCAACCAAATAATGTGCATGAAAATGCATATATTAAGGGGAAATTACTTGAAAAAAGGAATATACTAGGCAAAATTGCATCCAAAAATATATATTAGGAGACAACATAAAGTTTCATTTGGACATTTGAATTTTTTTTAAAAAAAATCACAGATGTATGCAGAAATGTAGTAAGCTGAATATAAGATAAGAAAAACTGAAATGGACAGATGTGTGCATCCTTTCTCTCAAACCCCTTTTGCTCTCAGTGACTTGAAGACCTTTGCAATCTTTTGCCTTATTAGGCCATTAAGAACAATTTCCATCTCTATGCTGTGGTCCCTCCACCTTGTGTTGCTCCTCTCAACTCTTCTGTCGCTTTATGTCTACCTACCCATTCATCCCCTTCCTTATCTCTGTATCTTTCTCTTTGTGTTAGTGTTCAGAATGTCAAAATCATTCCATCTGACAAAGTCTCAGCTTGCTGGCATCTCCCTTGTCTCCCCAGATTTCCATCAGTCCCTTTTCCACTCATCTAAGCATTTTAATGACATATGGTTTCAGGATGGGGGAGTATAAGAATGAGAGAGAGAGAGAGAGAGAGAGAGAGAGAGAGAGAGAGAGAATGCGGATGCAAACATGGAGTGTGTGTGTTTACTGTAATGGAGATTCTTCATTCAATTTGGGAACAACAAAAGAAATAAAATAACACCCACTGAACTATTGTAAGGACAAATTTTGGACACCTTCCTGGAGCACCATTGTTGTAGTAATGCTTACAAGTGATGGCAGAAATCAATGTTTGTTTTTAAGAGTACAGTGGCTGTGGGGTTCTTTCACTCTCTTCCTTCAATGCATCAAATCACTAATTTGTTTATTTTTCAGCTCTTTCCAGTGTGCCAGCTCAACTGCCTATTTGCAATTTGTTCTGATTTGCAGATATCTTTCATCATATATCCAGCTCCTTCATGTATCCTTAAAAAATTAGAAACTATTTTAAAAAATAATAATGTTCTTCTTGTTTCTCTCCCCCACCTTTGCTCTCCTCCTTCTGGTTGTTTCTATGAGAGTGCATGGGGTGGGAAGTGGGAAAAATCAATCCATCAGCTATCAAGGCAGAGAGAGTTTCATCACAGGAAACATTGTAATTGATTACTACATTTCATTTGTAGGATGTTATTTTACTGGCGTGAATTAGAGCCTGTAGCAATACATGCATGTCTCTCTCAAGCTGTAGCTTGACAATTAAATGTTTAATTCTGTTATGAATCAAAACCTGAGCTCCAAGAGATGTCCGATGCAAATCAGACAGTTTACTTTTACAAAGGCAGTTCAATATTAATCCTTTGCACGTATATCAGTTATGAAAGTTCCACCATGAGGAATCTAAAACAAATGTTCACAGTTATTAGAAATTTGGCCGAATTTCACAATTGAAGTATTGAACGTGAAATTTCTAAGTCATATCTAAGTTACATATTATTTCAGAATGTGGATTTTTAGACAGGTTAGCATATCATATGGCTTTGATCATGGCAGCCATCCCTTCGAAGTCTCAAGCTATTGTTCAAGCACAGTGAAATTCTAAGTAATATTGCATGCCAGCTATCAAATACCAAAAAAGCAAATGTCATCAGATGTCAAAGTCGAGTATCAGATACTCAGAAAATACTCAAGTATTCAGATATCATCTGGAGAAGATGAGATATAAGGCATATACAGAACTTTGTGATGGGGGGAGAATGAGTTCATCTCTATTACAAATTTTTGTTGTGTACTAGATCAGGGTTGGGGAACTTGTGGCCCTCCAGACATTGCTAGACTAGAATGCCTATCATCCTCTATCATTTAGCACGCTTGCTGGGGCTGACAGGAGGTGTAGTCAAACAAATATCCAAGTGCCACAGGTTATCCATTCCTCTACTAGATAAATAGGTCAGGTAGGGGCAAGAAGGTGCAGCCTTATATTTTCAACATAATGCATCCTGTACTACCCCAAATTCCTGCACTGGGATTAGTAGCAGCTTTGAGTAGTCATAGTGGGAAATGTTTAAGCTCCTCTTCTCCCAAAACCATGGTTCTGATGAAAAAATGGAGACCCCTACACCTAATTTAACATTTATTTATTTGTTTTGTTTTTAAAGAGATGAATTCAAATCATAGCTCTCTACTTGTGTAAGAGAACATGACACTCAGCAACTTCATAGTTAAACTAAAATTGCGTGGGAGGGGATGCAATTACCCAACTCAGAACTCATGCTCTTGACCTGCATGCTACATTGATGACACAAGAATGTCTGTACATAAATAGGTGTCTTCTTCTTTCTTCTTCTTCGTTGGTGATCACTCATAGCCGAGTAAGATTGTCTTCCATAAACACGGTTTTAACAATATGGGAAGCCTCCAATTAGAAAGCAATAGATTGATGGATCACACAAAAGCTACTGCCCACTCCCAGCATCCTTTCTGTTTTATTCATGTAATGCATTTATATCCCAACTTTCCTCTTCCTCCCCATTTTATCTTCACAACAACCCTGAGAGGTAGGTTAGACTGAGAGGCTGTGACTAGCCCAAGGTCACTCAGTGAGTTTCACTGCTGAGAGGGGATTTGAACCTTGGTCTCCCAGGCACCAGTCCAACTCTCTAACCACTACATCATACTGACACTTACTCATACTGTTTCACAATGCAGACAGGTGAGGAACTAGTCCAGTGATTCACGTATAGTCAATATATAGTGGACATGTACTATATGAAAAGGCTACCCTAACTCAGTGTCTGAAGAGGGGAAAACTGCTGCTCATGAGTATTTAATTGGAATCCTTCTAGTCTATAAATAAAATAAACCACTGGCAGAATGTGGAATGTTGGTGTACTCTGTTGAAAGCAGAATACAGGTGAAAACAGGACAACTGATATAGTTTTGTTTTTTACTGCTGATTTATTGGCCATGGCGGGAGGGATGGCAGATGGATGTTTATCCAGCCAGCCAGAAAGTGCTTATTTCTGGAAGGCAGAAATCAGGAGAAGAGGGACGAATGATAAGAAAGATACAAGGCAATGCCAGAGGGTTTCTCTTTCTCCCCCTCTTTTGTAAGAAGCATCTGAACTGTCAACTACAAAAGAATAAAAATACTTACATTAAGTTGGCTGTCTTCCAACAAAGCGGCAAAAAGGGAGAGATAGCTTAATGGCTACAGAATTTTGGTTTAGCTTGTGAATCTCCATAGGAGTGGAATCCAATACTGAAGCAGAGTAGTTTCTGCCTCATTATGACAAATCATAAGCCTTCTCTGCCCAGTCTTATCTGGCATCTCAACTGAGATATATTCCATTAGGAATTGGTAGGAATTCAGCTCTCAGTTTGGATTTTAGTGCAAACCTACCTAAGTCACACACTCCCCCCCCCCACATCCTTTAAAATTCACACTTCTCTGAAATTTGTGATGCAGTTCAATTATTCCACTAAATAATGCATATAAAATGCATATATTAGAGTAAAGGGTGCATAAAAATTGTGCATTTTCACAAGGCCTTTTAAAAAATGCAGAAACTGATGCAAAAATGTTGAAAACTGAATTCAAGATTGGAAAGATGAGAAACTGAGATAAAGTTAAATCGACAGATTCATCTATCCTTGTATTCTATCCATAACTTCAAGAATACATTGTGGCATTACAAAATAACCGAATTCCTAAGCAACTCCAACAAAACTCTTTTCTTCATTTGATCTTAGCTTTTTTAGAGTTACAAGGAGTAGATTAGGGAGTTATAGTCCAGAAACACCTGGAGAATGCCAGGTGTTCCATCCCTTCTAGTCTGCCAATCTTAGAGAAACATCAAACAGAAATTATGTGATTCCTGGTCTACCAAATGGATTGAGATGAAATGTTTAGCATCAACAGCATGGAGAACAGAAACTTCTTATGTAGTATATATATTTTATACTGTTATGAGTTTGTGGGTGCCAGACCACTATAGTCCCCTGACATAGCTGGTGTTAGAATTTAATCAAAGTCTTCTAATTCCAGGAAATAGCCAGGCTACCCTGGGGTGCTAAGCTATGTGCTAGACCTCTCTAATTCTTGGATCAACAAGTGTTAAAAGCTAATTAAGACACACTAGTTTCATTCTGAGATGATAGCCTGGGAGATGGGCCATTAAGAGAACAGAGGATCAAAGGGACTTGGTGGAAGACGTCAGATAGGTGAGGCCCTTCCCTCAATAGTTAAAGCCAGAGGTTAGAGTACATAGTTAGAAGCAATGTGAGTTAGGTTAGGTTAAAGCAGCAAGCAGGAGACCCAGAATAATATTTGAAAGCAATGGGGTCTGTTTGAATCCAGGGCTGTGGCTATGGGAGAAACAAGACCCTTTTGGGATGTTGATGCTGTGAACTCCTCCATCATATGCTCAAGTAGAATATGTGTAAATAAGCAATATATCACAAAGACACCACAGTCTGTGCTGTGCCTCATTTCCGAAAGGAAATACAAACCCTAGATAAGGCACCTGGAACCCTTGGAATCTCACACCACCCAGAAACTGGGGTGGAGTGCAACAGTATTTTCACAAGCTTTGCCTCTTTCTTTTTTCTCGGATATTGTTTGGTTCACATGCCAAGAGTGGGTGTGAGTCGTTTGCCCAATTCTGGCAGCTACTGAATAGTTAGGCCGGCTCTTTTTCTTTTCAGCCTTGCTTTTTTCCCCCTTGGAGGATATATGCCAGGGTTCCAGAATGTACAGATCAAGCAACTTCAAATCATCCAAGTGGCTAACTCCAAATGAAAAGGACATTCACGGTGCCATCTTTACCCAGAAATAAATCACACTATGTTCAATAGGGCTTACTCCTAAATGTGGATTGGATTGCTGCCACAAATACTGAGCAACTAAAGCAGGTATTTCCCTTGTTCCTTTATGCCAGACTTCCAGAGCTGGTGCCCCCAGATGTTCTGAACTACAACTCCCACCATCCCTAAACACTGGCCATCTTGGGTAAGGTTGATAGGAATTAAAGTCCAACAACTTCTGAATAATACAAGATTGAGGGATGGGGCATAAAGCTGCCTTCATGAGGAACTCTCTCAATATATTTAATAAAGACATGATTTTATTTTATATTTTGAAGTTTATGCTATTCCCATTTCTAACAAACAAAAATAGTTTTTCATCTTAGCATGGGGTAGACAAAAATCATGCAGAATATTAAAAATTATTCCGCTTATTTTCTACCATGACCTAATACTGCTTTGGTATTCAGTAGCAACACAGCAAAATTCACTTAATGAATACGGTTCTGTCTGGCCCCCCCAAAACTTGTGCCACTTTCTAAAGACATGACAAAAACTTTTTTTAAAAAAAGAAGCAAAATGTAAAGTTCATAATATTGCCTGCTTTCATATATATGCTCAGGGATCTGAGCTGGTAATGATTGGCCAGGAATAGACTTCAGGTCTTAGAAGATACTGGGAATACTGTGTACAGTGGTACCTTGGGTTACATACGCTTCAGGTTACATACGCTTCAGGTTACAGATTCCGCTAACCCAGAAACAGTACCTCGGGTTAAGAACTTCGCTTCAGGATGATAACAGAAATTGTGCTCCGGTGGCATGGCAGCAGCAGGAGGCCAAATAAGCTAAAGTGGTGCTTCAGGTTAAGAACAGTTTCAGGTTAAGAACGGACCTCCGGAACGAATTAAGTACTTAACCCGAGGTACTACTATGTAGTTCTAGTTGCCTCACTTCAAAAAGGATATAGAAACTTTTTCCAAGTTTCAGAAAAGGGTAACTAAAATAATCAAGGGGATTGAGCAACTTGCCTGTGAAGAAAGGTTGCAGTGTCTGGGACTTTTAAATTAAGAGAAAAGTAACTGGTGTCAGGATAAAAGTTTATAAAATTATGCATGGCATGGAGAAAGTAGATAGAGAAAAGTTCTTCTCTTGCTCTCATAACACTAGAACTCTTTGATATCTAGTAAAGCTGAATGCTGGAAAATTCGGAGCTGATAAAAGAAAGTACTTCTTCATGCAGCTCATAATTAAATTATGGAACTCATATTCACAGCGGGTAGTGATGGTCACCAACCTAGTTGACTTTAAAGGAGAATTAGAAAAATTCATGGAGGAGGGAGCTATTGATGGCTACTGATCATGATGGCTAGGCTCTGCCTCCATAGCTGGAGGAAGTAAATAGTTTGAAACCACAGGAGGAGAAAGTGCTTAAATTCTGCTTGCATCTGGTTGGCCACTGTGAGAACAGGACTATTAGTTAGATGGGCCATTGGGTGCTCCAGCAGGCTCTTATGTTCTTCCTCCTATTAGCATGCTACTTATTCCATGTTCTACAAAACAAAAATTGCACCATTATGCCAGGGACCCGTGCCTACTCTTGTCTTTCTATGTGAGTTGACCAGAGGGGTTTCTTGTTTTTGTTTTTGTTTTAAGAACCACAAAAAACTTTGTCAAGAAAAGCAAACATAGCCCAATGACTATCTGCCTCCCACCTCTATTGTTGAAATGATGTTTTCCAGCCAAGCAGTATGTACAAAAATGCATATATTAAAGGCATGTGCAAAATTGAAGAAAGCAGAGGTAATGCTTAATACTGGGAAGATTCTGCCCAACTCTCTTTTGATATTTGCCCATAGGAGGTGAGTGAATGAGCCTTTTGTTGTTTGTTTTTGATCAGAAGGGAATGACTCATAACGCTTAATCAAAATGTCTTCCCATTCAAACCTTTGTTCGGTTGAAAGATGTGGGATGGGGAGAGAACAGACAATGATGCAAAGTTGATGTTAGAAGCAAGAACCTCTGGTGAAATAGAAGAGAAAGACTGCTACAGGAAGGCAAAAAGAAACCAAAAGGCCAGTGAAGCCCTGTTTCATTGTAGAATGAACCAGTAATCATCGGATAAAGAAATATATTAATTCAACACTATTGAGTGATTGTCTCATAAGCTGTTGTATATACACCATCTTAACTGCTACTGATTCCCAAGCTTCCCAGTGTCATTCCCTTGCTCATCAAAGATAAAGCAGGAAATATTTTCAAATCCAAACAACAATTTATCTCATGCAATTATCAAAAATTGCAAAAGGCTCCCCTGATTTCTTAAAGATTTTCAGGGCTATGGACATATACCTATAATATGAATGACAGCTTGGAGCACCCTGGAGTTCCTGTCAATGGATGCTTTCCAAAAGAAGGTGGAGAAGAAAAATACAAACATATGCTTGAAAGAACAGATGGAGTTCTCTGTTCCAACACATAGAGTCTTGAAGAACCACAGGTGGTCACAGAATTCTCTCTCTCTCATCCAACAGACTGCAAATTCCTCCCTGGTGCACTGAACAAACACCAACTCGGGCTTCCTTCATCAAACTTCCTACCAGTTCAGCTGATAAATCACTTCAGTGAAAATGCCAAAGGGAGTGCCTTATTTTATGCTATTCAGATTTCTCAAGTTGCAGCAAGATGACAATCAAATCATGGTGGAGAAGCAAGATGTCAGTCCTAAGGTTAAGCAGTGTTGGGGTATTTCTACTAAAAAACTGGGGTAATGTTTCCCAAGCCACCATTTTGCCACAAGCAAGCCCATGCATATAAAAGTTTGAGCACATAGGTTGAAATTGGCCTTCTCTGCCCCAGAACAGTTTATTTGAAACAGCAACAGCTTTTAAAATGTTACATCCATCTCACAGATAATTATTTGATTGGGCTGCATCCAAATTATGTATTTAGTATTTATTTATTTTATAAATTCTTCTATACCACAATTTCACCAAAAAATCAAAGCAGTTTACTGCAGTTATATATATACACACACAATAAAAAATGCATAGGTTTGTATCCAACTAACATGCACTCAGAGTACACTCACTGAAATGACCTAATTTAGCCATGTCTGTTAATTTCAATGGATCTACTGTGAGCATAACGGGACGCAGGTGGCGCTGTGGGTTAAAGCCTCAGCGCCTAGGGCTTGCCGATCGAAAGGTCGGCGGTTCGAATCCCTGCGGCAGGGTGTGCTCCCGCTGCTCGGTCCCAGCGCCTGCCAACCTAGCAGTTCGAAAGCACCTCTGGGTGCAAGTAGATAAATAGGGACCGCTTACCAGCGGGAAGGTAAACGGTGTTTCCGTGTGCGGCTCTGGCTCGCCAGAGCAGCGATGTCACGCTGGCCACGTGACCCGGAAGTGTCTCCGGACAGCGCTGGCCCCTGGCCTCTTAAGTGAGATGGGCGCACAACCCCAGAGTCTGTCAAGACTGGCCCGTACAGGCAGGGGTACCTTTACCTTTACCTTTACTGTGAGCATAGCATTGGTTGCAAGCCATAAAATTAAAATCACAAATCACCAGAGATACATTAACACTTTCGTAATTATCTGTGTAAGCCTGGTGGCACTATATAAAAAGAAACACATCTGAGTCATATGCAGAGTGAACCCACTGAAATCAGTCATAACTAACTTGAGTCATAGGTTTCGTTTGGTTACTTACATTGTATACAATGCAACCCACTATAACATGGCAACTGTTATCACAAGCTATGCAGCTCACTTGGTGATGGGAACTAAGGCTGCATTGAACTTTATCCCATTAGGTATTTGTTATTTTCAGTCCAATTTCCAGGGGTGGGTATGTACAGAAATATTTTCCCCAAATGCTCAAAGAGTAAGTATTTCTCCTGCCTTTTTCTGCTTCGGTACTTCCTCCTGCTCCCAATTTCTTCTTTTTTTGCATTACTCACAGGGGTGATCCCAGTCAATCAGGGTCCAGGACAGTGAGATATCAGAATGTTATATAGCTAGATTTCATAGAATCACAGAATTGTAGAGTTTGAAGGGACCATGAGGGTCATGAATCTAACCCCCTGCAACGCAGGAATTGTTGCTCATGTGATGTCATTGCTGGCAAATCTCTTACCTGCCTAAATGGGAAACTGTCCTGGAGCTGTAGAAAGGTTGGTGGAAGAACCTTTGGAATAGCACAGAGTATAAGTGTGAATATAGAACTGTCCCTATGTTGGCTACATCCAAAAAGGGAATTGCTTAATTTATTTGGAAAGAAATATTGTTGGTGTTTGTATGTAGAGCTATATTTATGCTTGGCTTTTGCACATTTTCTTGAAATAAAACAGTTTGCTAAAAGAAAAGAAAAAGAAAGTCAGGCGTACCAGCTTATTCCCTAGGAAAGTTCTGGAGCCATGGGTTTAAATTCTAGCAGGCAAAGATTTATAGCCGAAACAGTGATGGACCCATAAGGGATCTGTCACAGTTTGAGACTCTGGGGTTCTAAGGAGCTATTGATTTTTGCCAAGGACAACATCATGATTTATTGTCCAGAGCGAGGAATATTGAGTGACGTGAAGGCTTGCTCAATATCATCCTAAGGGATAATAAATCTTAATGGTAAACAGAAAGAGTCAATCTAGATTTGATATTACATATCTGGCCAATGCTTTAAACAATAATGGTATGCTATCCGTAACATGCTAGCGGTCAAATTGCATCATGGTTACCATACCTTGGTAATCAGATCCTTCCTGTAGAATGTTGCCTCTTCTTTGAACCTGCTAGTTGATTCTGTGATGAGCTGAATTTTACTGGCCATGGCAGCTATGTTGTGGCTGGCCTGACATTTGGCTTTCCATTCTAAGAAAACCTGAACTCTATTATGGGACATCAGCAAACCCAACACTCCGTTGAGACATTAATCCTGAACATGGAATCCAAACATGAGTAGGAGCTACACATGAGCTCCGGCCTCTATAGTCTAGCCTTCTTACATTGATTAGGAGGGTCTGAAGGGTGTTTCTGAGTAAACATGCTTACAAATCCCCTTCAGACTTTACCATTCAAATGCAGAAAGGTTGATGGGAAAAACTGAGGCTGATGCATTCCATCCCAGTCACACAGTACGGGTTGAAAACAGCAATGCCTTAATAACGCTTATGGTTTTTATTTGTATTTTGTTAATTGCCACACATAGTAAGAGGCCTGCTGAACCTACGTGCCTGATCTATACACATATGGAAAGCATTATCCTTCGGCCCACCTTTGCTTTTTCTCCATGTACAAAAGAATATATTTGTCACAGGCACAAAAGAAGATTCCCTGTTGAATCCTAAGGGATGGTGACCTCTTATCATGAGCATGCTGATTGACTTTTAGCCATCTCTTGCTTTTGCCATCTTAAAAATGATTGTGAGGCACCAGATGATCAATAGTGGTGGGGGGAGCATTTTTTCCACTGAAATGTTTAGGCTGCTTTAGAAAAGAACTAGGTACCCCATCCCATCCCTTTTTTTTCTCTCTCATCCTTCTCTCATGCTTTTTTTAAGCATAAATTTTATTAGAGTTTGGAAGAAGGAATACGAAGATTATTATCTGTTTATTTGTTTTCATCCCATTTCATCCCATCCCATTTTTTGGGCTAGATGGGCTGTAGGTCTGATTCAATACAGTGGTACCTTGGGTTACAGATGCTTCAGGTTACAGACGCTTCAGGTTACAGACTCCGCTAACCCAGAAGTAGTACCTCGGGTTAAGAACTTTGCTTCAGGATGAGAACAGAAATTGGGCGGTGGTGGTGCGGTGGCAGTGGGAGGCCCCATTAGCTAAAGTGGTACCTCAGGTTAAGAACAGTTTCAGGTTAAGAACGGACCTCCAGAATGAATTAAGTTCTTAACCTGAGGTACCACTGTATAAGGTAGCTTTAAAAGTTCCTAAGTAGTGGTTAAGTTGTAGGGTTTTTATGTTTTTAATTTTTACTATACAAAATCCAGGGATTTCTGTATAAGCCGGATGTTAGTTGAATCAATCAATCAATCAATCAATCAATCCATGCACTAAGAGGAAAGCACAGCCCTGATTCACATGCAGTTGAAAACCCTGATACAAATCTACTTGACACACACATATGTCAGTGCAAGACATTAGTTTGATTGACAATGCCATGTGTGTGTGGGGGGGGGAGGAATAGTTTTTGAAAGTTTAAATATCTAAATTGTGCAAAGTAAAAATTGCAAAAAAAGAAAAGAAAAAGTGTTAGAGCAGATACCAGTTTGACATCCTGTCAGCTGCTCTGTGGTGCCACACACAGCATCTCACAGCTCTCAGAGATCTTAATAAGCCAGGGTTACTACTTGCGGGGAGGGGAATTGTCAGATTGAAAATATTGATTTGTGTGCAACACTGTCAGGTTCTGCCAACCTCAGCATATTGCCTCCCTCTAATTTTCATCTTATAGGTAAAATATGAGCACTCATAGTCCCCCAATAGAACTGATGTGCAGGATAGCTATAATTCACATAGTATGAGCTCTCAAATAGATATAAAGCACAGTCAGCTGAGCGTAGAGACCCTGCTGTATTCTACAGTGGGGATAACACAAAATGCAAAATAAAATAATAAATAAAAATATATTTTTTTTTAAAAAAAATAATATTTATTAAAGTTTCAAAAGAGTTACAAGAATAAAAAAAGAAAAAGAAACAAAAAATACAAAATACAAAAAAGTAAAAAGAATTAAAAACAAATCAACCTTTCCATATCTTGACTTGCATTTACTTGTTTCCCTGACCTCCTCACACCTCCCTTTTTTGTATTCTAGTTCAATTAGTTATTTCAGCAAATCCTTGCCATTTTTGCTTTTATCTTAATAATTTATCTTAATATATTATAACTTTACATTCTCACCTGTTAATAATCCATCTTTAAATACTCCTTTATAACATTACTGCTAAAACCACATAGCTTCATTCCAACATCCTTCTAACATTCCTTAATTTTACAATATTTCTGTAGATAGTCTTTAAATTTCTTCCAATCTTCTTCTACCGACTCTTCTCCCTGGTCTCGGATTCTGTCAGTCATTTCCGCCAGCTCCATGTACTCCATCACCTTAATAAATAATAATATTTAGGCATCCAGTAGGAACAAATTCATGTTAAGGATTTGGAGGGGGTGGGAAACTTTGCAGAAACTCAGGAATCCACTCAGCTGGTACTTAAAGGTGTTTCCACATGCAATCTTCTACATGCATTGAGAAGATGCACATGTACAGGAAGAGTTACAAAACGCACAGGCCAAAAGCAACATACCAGGAGCAACTGGTAGTCAGTCAACATGCCCAATAATGTGCAATCAGTGACAAATGACAAAGACTGATTAACATGCAGGTCGCTGCTGAAATAATGGGCTGATTATACAATGTTTCAGCCAGATTGACAACTTTGTAGTTAAAGCTAATGGGTGGTTACAGCTAATGGTCTAATGGTTTGTTAATGGGTAGTTAAAACTAGTGGGCTAATGGTTTGCTCCTTCTTTTTTAAATACTCATAAACATTCTTCAGCATTTGCGCCCATTTTCCTTATCCTATACAATTTTGTTCACATTGTTTGGCTGGAGAACCAAATCACCAAATTCAGATAAGTGCAAATGTCAAAGGATAGCTGCCTTTTTATTTATATGTTGTTTCAGGAATTAGGAATGGATGAATATGCCAGATGCCTGTGGGAAGCCTGCAAGGAAGGCATGAGAACAGCAGCACTTTCCTGTTTATGTCTCCACCAACCAGAGTTATCATGTACTTCTGACAGAGGAGGTAATATAGTCATCATGGCAGCCATGGAGCATTAGGCTCTATTAGAATCCATAAGTTTGTCTGCTCCCCTTGTAAAGCTGTCCACTTTCATATTTGTTATTTCTGATGTCTAAAATACTTTTTCACATATTCACAGTGCCAATTTGCATTTAGTTCAACTGTGCAAATAATTTAGTAGTCTGAACTATTTCTGAACCTGGATGAGGGGGATCCATTATGTCTAAGCAGGAACTGAGGATATCAGATTTCACTCTAAGATGTGCCTTAAGTAGGGGCATAAGCACTTCACTTTGAAAGTCTATTTTTATTAGAAAAACTACTTGCAAAAATCACATTTTCTTACATCATTCCATCTGTGCAGAATTAACTGCATTACCATGCTGCTTAGTATAGAAAACACTGCAGATGTATGAGCTGTCTCCTACAGCATTATTCAGATGGTCTGCTTTGAACTTCTCCTTTTACTGTACAACAGGGGCAGTTAACCTTTAGCCTGCTATATGTTGCTGGATTCAAACTCCCATCAGCTGCAGCCAGTCTGTCCAATCAATATGAATGACAAGGCTTGGTCCTCCAGATGTTGCTGTACTACTAATGGTTAGCCACCTCTGCTAAGCAATTAAACCAACAACAGATCACGATTTCAACCAGATGAATTTCTCCTATGTCCAGGCCAGAGTTGTTTCTCATTGTGCAAGCTTTGGAACAAATGGATGTTCCGGAGCTAAAGGGATATCCAATTGCATAGTCATATGATGATAAACAGTCATACAGCTAAAATAATACTGGCTAATAGGACAATAGAAATCAAGGAATCATCTCAACAAGGGATTTCAATGTTGGCACAAACACTTAAAACTTAATATGAGAATCCTGTTAACTGAGCAAATCCTATTAGTTTCAAGGCCTATTCAGGCAACTGAGGCAGGGGGTGCAGGAAGTTGTTCACAATTCAACCCCCTGTATTCCCCACTGTTAACTCCAGCGAACTTGCATGCACTAAGTGGGAAAGTCTGAAGGGTGGGAAGTTCTAAATGCACTCAGTCAAACACACTTAAGAAATCCCTTCACTGAAAAAATGAGACAGCTTGTCCTCCACAACCAGTTTCCCCTTGAAACGGCTGGGATAATTCCATGTATACTGCAGGATCACAGGTTCAAAGGACTTTGTCGATGCACCAAAGAAACTGTTGTCACAGAATATGCAACACACATGGCGTGTGCACAGACATGCAGGGTTCTCTCAGCACACAAGACAATGTGAGAAAGATTCCCAGTGCATGGGGGAGGTTTAAAAATACTACAAATTACTTGAAGCACCTCCTACTACAATAGGCTGCTAATGTATTAGGATCTGCAGAGGAAGTCCTTCATTGTGAGGTGACATGGTGTCCCCTGTGGTGACACCCAATTTATGGAGCCTCTGGTTGACGACACACCTGTTCAGCTAGGCCTTTGCTGGGAGTTGACCCAGAATGATGGGTGTCTGTTTGTTGCTTAGTTAAGATTGTATATTTTTTATTCTTATGTTTTAATTGTAATACTGTTTCATTCTGGTTGCTTTAATGAAATTGGTATTGTATGTTTATGTTGTAACCCACCCTTGGGATCAAGAATTGGTGAAGGGTGAATCTAGAAATTAAACAAAAAGATAAATCAGAAGGGTCTATATTCTACTCAACACATGGTACCATCATTTTAAACCTTGCTGAAATCCAGAAGCAGAAATTTTATATAGCAGTACCTTGGATTAAGAACTTAATTCATTCTGGAGGTCTGTTCTTAACTTGAAACTGTTCTTAACCTGAAGACCACTTTAGTTAATGGGGCTTCCTGCTGCCACTGTGCCGCTGCTGCACGATTTCTGTTCTCATCCTAAAGCAAAGTTCTTAACCCAAGGTAATATTTCTGGGTTAGTGGAGTCTATAACCTGAAGCGTATGTAACCTGAGGTACCACAGTACAGTTGCAGAAACTAAACTAAGTGAAATTAACACGAAAACTTATTGCATGGTTTTCCATATTGCATCATAATATTGCCCACTTTATCTTAATCGTTTGTCGTTTTTTTTACACAGTACGCTGCCTATTCCTTATTGCAATGTGTTCTCTTTAAGTACCTGCCTTTGGAGTGAACCCAAGGGAGCAGGAAGACTGCCAAAAGACAAACTCAAGCCCTTTATGCCCACTTCTGAAAGAATATCCAATTGCTAGCAAAGCCTGAAAACAAGCCACCAAAAAGCACTAGTTTTCAGCAAGGGAATGCAACAGGATATTGTTCAACTAAAGCAGCAATTTGTATTACATCCTTGCATATGGCCAAAGTGAAGATGGGAATTTTAAAAGGGAAAAAAACAAACAGAGAATGGCTCCATAAATATCACATCATGGAACAATACAGCTGTCTTTCCTGGACTAGCAAAGCTAAAGAATTGTTAAATACCCAGTGAAGACAAAAGGAAAGCTGTTAAGGGAATGGTGGTAACAAACAGCCCTGTTACGTGTTTTTTTTCCTATATTCATTTTGAATATTGCTGGCAAATGAGCTGATGGAAATAAAAATGATTATGTTCCAGATACTGGGACATTACAGTATAGGTAGTATAAAGTTAAACTGAACAACCCTATAGAGAGTTCTTCAGGAAAGCTTTGAATAGCAATCATACTAATGAGAGCTAAAAGACTGGCTTCCCATTCTTAAGTTTCAGTTTGTAGGGTCATGGAGAGACTGCAGGCAGAACTTGACACATGCAGAGAAAAGAAAATGGCTGTAGCCTACGAAGGCCCCAGACTCAATTCTGGGTATCTCCAGCTACGGCTGGGAAAGAATTCTGCCTAAAAACCTGGAGAACTTGCTGGTCAGTCAGTGTGTAGACAATACTGAGCTAGATGAATCAATGGTCTGACTTTGAATAAAGCGGCTTCTGTACTGGATGGACTCCCCCCCCCCCCCTTACAAACACATATGACCAGTTAAAGAAGCCCTGCACTCACTCCAAATTAGTTTAGGTTTCCCTCAGCAACGTAATGTTGCTAAACCTGATGGCTTACATAGCCTTTGGAGCCTTCATGTTCCTTGATTGGTTGGGAGCATTTTGGGATGGACTAACCTGTAAGGACTTGAAAGTCCTAACCAGAGGGGAAAAATGGCACTGAAGCAGAAGAGAAGGAAACAAATTGCAGGAAACTTACTGTAAAATGACAATAATTAAAGGGCCTTTTACGAAATGATTATTCCCTCCATTTTTGCCCAGATTTCAAAATAGGGGAACATTGGGAATGGCTCACCCTTATGACATCTGTTTGGCAGCCAAAAGTAGTGGACCATTTAGCATTGCAGCACCTATATTTGGGGAAATTCCCCTCTCAGTATTTAGGCAAGCATCTTTGCTGTGTTTAGTTTTAGATGCCAGCTTAAAATGCTTTTATTTACACAAGTTACCCTGCCATGAGACCCAGCTTCTATGTTCTTTGGAGCTTTGCCTTTTTATGTTTTTACTTTTGATTTCATGTTGGTTTTTATGTGCAACACTCAGAAAACTTAATTTTCTTTGTTTAGCAGCACAGAAATGTATGTAAAAACAGGCACACAGTACATGATGCTCCATCCAGGACTACTGGCTAAAACAACATCCAAGAGAAGGTTCAGGTGTGATGTTATGGCCAGATGGGAAAACACTAAGGACCAGATGTCTATTCCTAAGTAACTCAGAACCTAAGAAGAGCCCTGCTGGATCACACCAAAGGCCCATCTAGTTCAGCATTCTGTTGTCACAGTGGCCAGCCACATGGCCAAATACTGGACTAGAGGTACCAATGACCCAGCTCTGCCTAAGAAAGGGTTCATGGGCTCAGCGATCTTCACCTGTATCTGAATGAGATAACATAGGTTGATAATTTGCATTTCTAAGCATATTTGTCCTCATGCAGACATTTTGTATGGTTTTAGGGCAGCTGAGCCAATCCGCCAACACAACATTAGTTACTGCATTACAATATTGATTTGCTAATGTATTATTGACTTGGGCGACTTCATGCTCAAGTTTCCCTCTGACTTTAAACTATGGTGAGTTTAAGTCCAGCCACAGTTCAAGAAGACTGAGAGGCTCCCCATCTCATTTCTGAAGGTTGCCATTTCTAATGTCCAATATGTAACCCAGGGAAAGTAATGGAACACAGCAACATTTACTCCTCCATGATAGCACAGCATGTTGACTGGGTGCTGTGGCCCATCTGTGCTAATCAGCAGTAATAGGGAGCACTTGTCCATGCAGTATTACCCAATCACAGCATTTTAAAGACCTGGCAATAGATGTCACATTCCCTTCTCTTGTTATTGTGAATGGTGTCAACTGCTGCAGGAGTGCTCATACTTTATTTAGACACAAGCCAGCAATCTCTGTTACGTATGACAACTGTCTTGCGATTTCTGTCTCATTAAGTTGCAAAATGTAAAACAAATGAGCTTATCTGGCTTGCTGTGCAACATTCTCTCTTGAAACACCAAGACCTGTGACTTTTTTTTTTTAATGGCCCTTCAATCTCAGAGGAGGGCTGTCATTTGTTTGGATTGTGATTGAGGTCAGTGGCATTTCCAGATCTGGATTAATTCACAGAAGGAAAGGGGGTCTTAATGGTAGTTAAGCAAAAGGGGAAAGAAGGGTGGATGCAGATATGTCATTGCCATACCTATCACCATGCTTAATTCCTTCACCTGGTCAATAGGCTGCTAAAATCTTCCATGCGGAAGAGTCCTCCAATCATAAATGACATGTGTTATGCTCATGTACAGCTTGCAGGCTTCCCATGGGCATCTGGATGGCTACTGTGAGAACAGGATGCTGGACTAGATGGGTCTTTTGGCCAATTCAACATGGCTCTTCTTATGTTCCAATGGTAATGTTGGTCCATATGCTTTGGGGCATACCTATGGGATTGCCCCATGGAATGACATTTAAATATGGGTGAATCAGATCTATGAGTATAAGAATAATATCTGCTTCTATAATGAATGAAATGGCTTTCTCCATCTTAGATTGATGTGCCACCTGTAGCCTATTTTATGCAGAGATACCCACACCACAGCCATCCATGCCCTGATAACACCCAGACTTCCTTACTAAACTGCATTGTGCATGGGGACTGCCCTTAGAGGCTATGTAAAACATCAGTGATTTTGCATTATTTTTAATGCACTGTTTTCTTTAATGGTACGAATACAGTCATACCTTATGTTGTGTCTGCTTCATGTTGCATCTTTTCAGGTTACAGACGTTGCAAACCATGTGCAGAAGAGATCTGCATTCTTTGCACATACACAGAAGCACTCTACCACGCCGCGCACATGTGCAGGAGCGGCGCTCTAGTTGCAGACTTTTCAGGGTGAAAACAGCACCCTGGAATGGATCGAGTCCACAACTAGAGGTACCACTGTACATTGTTTAAAAACAATTAACAGGTCTTAGGTGCACATAGGCAGCTTCTGTGCTTCCTGAACTTTGGAAAGTCCAGCCAATATATCAGTAGCTGGGAATCATAGGTGGGCAAAGTGCTGTTGTGCTCATGTCGAGCTTGCAAGCTTCACACAGGCATCTGGTTGGCCACTGTGAGAGCAGGATGTTGGACAAGATGGACCATTGGCCTGATCCACCAGCTTGTCTTGTTTTTATGAATGAAACAAAATTCTCAAAAATGGGAATTTCACCCATGCACCAGAATTTCACCATTTCCTCTTCCCTTTTGAATTCCATGCTATTTCTTTTCTCACTGATGAGAAAAAGACACTTTGGCTCAAGGCTTCCAACAGTGATACATTTGGTTTTCTTGTTCAGCATGGCTTTTTATCCTTGCCTCAAAAGTTGGCAGAAGTAAGATCCATGGTACTTTGTCAGCATCAAGTTGCAAAATGCACTTTGTCCTTGGTATGCCTATTGTGTGCAAAAGGGAGAAGACAAGCAGCAAGAATGCTGCAGAGCAGACTATAAATGCAGCCGCAGATGGTTTCTGCAGCTACATTAGGGGGAAATGTGATGAACAATGAGAAGAAAAATCAACCCAGAAAATGTAATTTTCTGTAGTGGGATAAAACCTAAAGCTGGCAGACAAGCTAGAGAGTCTTGAACAAAGACCCCAACTCCTATAGGTATTCTTAACAAAGCCTGCAAATAAGAACCTCCTCTAGAATAAAATGAAGAATTTAAACAAACTTTTTTCCGCAGTATGCAACATTTCCCTTCACTTTTAGGTGTTTGTACCCAAGTTCAGATCATGTGCATCTCTGGGCACAAAAGAAATGGGGGAGAGAGAGAGAAAGAGATCAAGCAAGACTAAGAGTGATTTATTGATCCATAGATAAAAACCAAGCAGTTAGTTTTTTTAAATTGCATACTAAAAAAGGAAAGGCAGCTTTTACCATTTCAAAAAGAAAGCAATGCATGCAATTTTTGCATTAGCAATAAGCACTACATAATGGTGTATCAGCTTACAACATCCAGGTAAATAGTTATTCTCAAAAAACAGTTTCCAAGAGGAGCCAAATAAGAATTAAGCTCCTTTCTTAATTCATGTGATTGTTATTAGGTAAGGTAAATGACCCCTAGATGGTCAAGTCCAGTCAATGGCAACTATGGGGTGCAGCGCTCATCTTGCTTCAGGCTGAGGGAGCCGACATTTGTCTGCAGACAGCTTTTCAGGGCATGTGGCTAGCATGGCTAAACTGCTTCTGGTGCAACAGGACACCATGACGGAAGCCAGAGTGCACAGAAACGCCATTTACCTTCCCGCCACAGCGGTACCTATTTATCTACTCATACTGGTATGCTTTCAAACTGCTAGGTTGGCAGGAGCTGGGACAGAGCAACGGGAGTTCGTCCCATCATGTGGATTCAATCTGCCGACCTTCCAATCGGCAGTTCCAAGAGGCCACAGCACCATTCGCTCCCTTGATTGTTATTAGCAACACCCAGGTCACCAGAGGTATCCTAACCCCAATGGCATCCAAATACATTTCACCACTTTCTTATACAAGTGAATGATTGCCATTTATTCCTACATAGAATGTAAGAGTGCTGCCCTTGGGAGAGGGTAGGACGGGAAAAGAGAACAGTGAAATAGCAGGGACCTCTGGAGGAAGAGGTCACTGCTATCTATAAACTCTCTCTTACCCACACAAATGTGTCACCTATCACACCAAGGGGCTTTCTGCAAGTTTCTTATGGCACAACTAGGTGCATTCTTCAGTGCTTACTTAAAGGAGAGCTCCCAAGACAAGGACACCTCATATTATTCCCAATGGATCTTTGAAACAGCTGAAGAACAAGTAATGGAAAACTGCCAAATTTGAGCTCAGCTGCAGTCCTACAGCTGAGAGAGGCTGAAGGCCATCAGGATATGGTAGACAAACTCTTCAACATGCTTTGAGAATGTCTGCACTGGACAGGCTTAGGAAGGACACAGGAAGCTCAATATTGCTTCTCCTACTGATGCAGCTCCCCAGATGTACTATACAATTGGGACTTGATTCATCATTATTTCTCTCTCTCTCTCTCTCTCTCTCTCTCACACACACACACACACACACACACACAGAGAGAGAGAGAGTAATTGCAGAGAAGACTCCCAGAAGGCAGGAGCCATTGGGACCAAGTCTCCAAACACTTGAACACATTTACCAATGTGTTTCATTAGGAAGAGTGCCAGCATAAGAAGTTGTTATGATGAACTCAAAGCAGATATAGTAGGAGACACAATACTAGTGTTAGCATAACACATGCACAAACCAGCAGTAGATTGAGAGACAAACCTTCGTTCGACTATAGCTGGCACACAAAATTGTCTCAAAGCTGTTCATCTTGTTTGTGAGCAGAAAACTTATGAGGATCTTTTATTTGCAAAAATTATCCAGAGGAGAAGAAATTATCCCAACCATTTCTTAGTGGTTGGGCTCTCTACTGAGTAATGTGTTACTTACTCTTACAGGTTTGCTTCCACTATTATCTATCTTGAATAGAATTTCTTTGCTTGTTCATTCATCTGTCCCAGGGAGTGTTGATGTGGCCCCATGGGCACCTACAGAGTTGAAATAAGGCTGGAAAGAAATATTTTATAGTAGCCAATTT
This sequence comes from Podarcis cretensis, assembly GCF_951804945.1. Classification (NCBI taxonomy): domain Eukaryota; kingdom Metazoa; phylum Chordata; class Lepidosauria; order Squamata; family Lacertidae; genus Podarcis; species Podarcis cretensis. The sequence goes on along the minus strand of NC_137185.1, from coordinate 30,993,565 downwards.
CTCTGATTTGCAAACGTAGGGCCCAAATAGATTGCCATCCCTTAATCCAGTGTTTCCCAACCTTGGGCCTCCAGCTGTTTTTGAACTACAATTCCCATCATCCCTTGCCACTGGTCTCGCTAGTCAGGGATGATGGGAGTTGTAGTTCAAAAACAGCTGGAGGCACAAGGTTGGGAAACACTACCTTAATCTACTCCATGGAGAACTACTACTTAATATTGACACCTGCTCTGGGTGGGCTGTTTTCCAACCATCCTGCAGTATCTCTAGCAGGACAGAGGGACACTACTGCTGACAGAAACTCGACTTCTTTCCAGCATAATGCTGCCTGCTATTTCAAACTCCAAATGGAAACGGAGAAAGAAGAAGAAAAAGAAATGCTTTGTTAATATTCAAATCTATTCAACCCTATTTCAATTTGAATTCTATGCATATGATCAGACAGAATCAATGCAAATGTATACTAATGCATCCCTAAGAAGAAAACAAACAAGGGAGTTATGCATAATGGGATTAGAAACAGCTCAGTTTCAATCCAGGGTGGGTGCAATGGAAGACACTCTGTAGGGTGGGACCTTTTGCTTTGGAGCATTGACAGCTTAACCTTTATTGGAAGCTGGTCACAAATCAGACAGCTTTGGATGCAGACTGGCTTGAAAAGGCTGCTGCTATCGCCTCTAGGAGTCTGATTGACAGGTGGGAAGGACAGAGGCAAAGCTGTTCCATGTGCATTGATAGCACAAATGAGGATACACATACGCACCTCTCTCTCTCTCTCTCTCTCTCTCTCTCTCACACACACACACACACACACACACTATAGTGGCAAAATATAAACTAGGAAAATAGTCCTGGTCAGGAAGAAGGATGCTCATCAGCATGAACACAGCTTTATTCTATTGCTAATTACATCAGAGAGGGGTGTGTGTGGTTGGATCACACCTGGGAAGGGTTAAAACCTCCCCTTCCCATATGCTAGTCCAAATAGAAATATCCCTCCTTCCCCCTATGCTAAGGGTTTTTGTTTTGTTTTTAAATCCCCCGATGTAGCTTCAAACCACAAAATTAATGCAACAGGTAGTGGGCTCCTTGTCAAGACTGGTTGCATTTTCTTTCACTCTCTCCCTCTCTGTGCCCTTAAGAAACTTGACTGTAGCTCCCCTGTGCCACCTTTTCTTCAAAGCACTGCTGTTGTTTTATATATTTATTTATACCCTGCCTTTCCCCCTGGTGGGACTCAAAGCGCCTTACAGATAAAAACAAGCATGACTAAATACAGAAAAATGCAACCAAACATTAATAGAATTAAAACGATATACATATAAAAAATCCGTTTAAAATGCAGTGGTTTTTTTCCTTTAAAAATGTTTAGGGGTACTCTCATTTCCCTATTCATATTGAAACACTGCCCCTCAATGAGGCCAAACTTAGATTCACAAAATGTTTAGGGGTATGTGTCCCCCTGCGTCCCCCCAGAAAAAAGCACTGCTAAAATGTAATACTTATGTTTGGCCAGTGTCTAACCGCAGCTAGATCGGCTATTTGATAGCCCTACAGCCCTCCCTCAAGTACTGTGGAAACTGGTCTTCAAGCAGTAACCCCAAAGAAATGGAGGAGAACATATGGAATTGGCTTATGAGGAGTTAAGCAATCTGCCTATCCACTCCAGTTGGTCTCCCAAGGCTTCAGGCAGTCCCGTTACCACAGGTCTTCAACCTGAGATACCAGGGACTGAACTTGAGATTTAGCATGCAAACCATGTTCTCCACAACAGAGTTCCTATCCTTCCCCCATAAGAACTTTGATGGGTAGGTAGACACGCAGGTGCCTGATCCTCCACACATGAACAGAAAACATTTACAGATCAGATGAAGAGGTTTCAGAAATGCTTGCTGCTTCATGGGTGGAGTTCCCAAACCCATCCTTTTATTGTATTACATTTTCATTTGAAGTAAATATCTATTTTCAATTAGCACACATTTCAAGAGCGACATGCATCATTTAGAGTGCTAGTTTCTCTTCCCCTCATTATTAGAATAGGAGTCATTGAAGTTTAACTAACAGCATTTTAAAAGACTCTGCTTTAGGATGACTGTGCTAATCCACCACACACACCCACACACACACACCTTCTCCATGCATCTGAAATTCTCTTACCTATCACCAAGGGAATGAAATACGGCAAGGGATTGTTTCCTGGGCAATTGTCATGATACTATCTGAACACTGGTTTTATGAGGGAATCAACACCTCTCAGGCACTCAGTCTTGGGACATACTGTAGGTGCAATCTAGGTCTTTTCTAACGCAATTAACTAGTTCCCCTATATCACTAAGAAAACCAGTGTTTTGTACAACTAGTCTAGAAATACTAAATGAAATTCCTCACACTCCATAGAGGCTAACTTGAGATTGCTCCTGATTCTCAGTTCAAACTCATGTCAAACTATAGTTTGGATTAGCCATAGCTCAGAACTAAGATCATGGTTTCATCTTTTGCTTTCTTATCTGCTCAGCCCTCTTTTCCTCTAGTGCATCAGCCTTTAGAGCTGCAACAAGGAACCTTTGACCCTCCAGAGGTTGCTGACCTACAATTCCCATCAGTCCTAGCAAACATGTTCTATGGCCTAGGATTGTGGGGGTTTTAGTATAGTAACACCTGGAGGACCATAGGTTTTCCCCCATCTGCTCTAGAGAAGCAACGACACAGCTATTCACCCCCTTTTTGCCCTTACTACCCCTTGACTGCTCCAGCAATGCAGAGCTTTCCACCACTGCACTAGAGAGGCCTTATAGCAAATTAGGCCATTGGTACTATCCACATTGACAGGCACTGGCTCTCCAGGATTTCAAAAGGGGTTCTCTCCCAGCCCTACTTGGATATGCTGGAGTATACATGATGCAGGACATCCACAGTCAAGTTTCCCACTTCAGCACCCATCCACCCCTCTGCCACCACCAAAGGTCACATTGGAAGGGGTAGTCTGTGAACTGTGTAGTTATGTGGCTTAGCTCTCTTCTGAAAGGAGGGAACTATTTGGGATTTGGATGAACTGGGAGAAGTACGGTACTTGCAAATAATAAATGCTATGACAGAAGCCAGCCCCTTTCCCATTGTTTTCAAGTACAGAAGAGAGTTACTGGTGGCAGTTTCCGCATGCCCTTTTAAAGAGCAAACTATTAGTGGAACCTGCAGCCCAACAACATCATAAGACCTTCCCCAATAGAAGGTTCACAGAGAATATGCTCTCAGTTTCCATACCAAGGCAAGGGGCGCTTCAGGATTCATTGCAAAATGTAAGGGAGCTTATAACTGCTCTATGTGCTTTCAAAACTCCAAAATAACATTATAACAGCAACACAAAGTTAACAATATGTTACAGTACACTGATCCAAAAACGCACTTGAAGAAGGCAGCAAATGCACTTTATGCACACACCCTAAGGGTGGGAAAACAAAAAAGAGAAACTGACACAACTGCCTATCCCTAGTTGTGACCAATACTTTCCCCCATCAACCCCCACCTTTATTTATTGATTTCCATTTATGAATTGTTTCCCATAAAATATATCAAACTGATTCACAGCAAGAAACGATTGTACCATTTCATTTATAAAAACAATCTGAACAATAAAAACAAAGACATCACAACTAAAATAAACTTCAGATCCAAAACACAAAACAGAGAGAGAATGGGAAAAGATCCCCACTTAAAAGGTTTGCTGAAGAAGGAGGATTTTGCAATGGGAGCCGAAATATCAACAGAGATGGTGTCTGACTAATATATACTAGGAAGGAGCTGTGAAAGGCTAGGTGCCACCATGCCAAAGGCCTAATTCCTACATCATAGGAAATGGACCTCCCAATGAGATGATATCTGAAGGAAATCCTCACTGGCAGAGCACAATGATTGGTTGTTATACCCTCTTTGCCACTGCAATTGAATAAAGATTTATAGGATTTGGCCATCCACAGAGGTTGCACCCAACAGAAATCCTTCCTCTATATCCACAGAGTCAGCTCTCTGCCAATGAAGCGGAGTTATAAACATAACAGCACTATTATACTTCACTCATTATGCCTCATTTTTATTGCAGGGCCTCATTAAGTTAAGCAGCTTCGGTGCTTAACTGCCTCTCCTGGCCTCTTAGCCAGGGGGGCCCTGGCCCATATTTTGTCATCAATCACCACTTTATTAAACACACAAGACAAAAAAAAATTGCTATTCTGTACACTCCTGCCCATCAATCAGGTCTATTGCCTCTCAGGACCTCTGCTTGCTTCCTCAATGCACGGGGGCCAAATGAATGTCAGCAGCACCTTTTTAATCATTGGGAATTTCTAATGTAATTATGAGCAGATTAAGGGTTCATTCCAAAGAGAGAGAAACGCAAGTCACACCTCCCTTTTGCATTGTCTGACAGAAATGAATCTATCAAAGCAGAATGGAAGGAAACAAAAGCAGGTGGCAAAACACAAACATCCCTAAAGCCAAGTGTAGGAATACTTAATTTCTACCCCTCCTTCTGTTTGAGAAGGATCTCCAAGATAGCTTAGGTGGGGAAGGGGAGAGAGAATCAAACCATTTAATTAAAGAAATGCAATTAAATCTACAAGTTTGCTCTCCATTTTAGAAATGGCCCTTATTTTAATACACTTCTCTTGCAGGAACATAGAAAGGTGTGACTCAGAGCATTGGGTCCACCTATCTCAGTATTGCTTTCACTACACTTGAGTAGCAGCAGCTCTCTAGGTTTTCAGATTGGTACATCTCCCAAGCCTACTTGGACGGTGCCAGGGATTGAATCTGGCACCTTTTGCATGAAAAGCAAGTACTCTTAGTGCTGAGCCACAGTCAATGTCCCCATTTACAATTTGGAGTCTGTCTTCATCCACCCATGCAGACATCCACTTCCCCCACATACATATTGAACCTCACCACCTTTAAAGCAACACCTGCCCCACATTCATTTTAAATATACTCTCTGCACCAACTCCACTATACAGAATACAGATTGGCTAATGGTGGAATAAATACACACAAAAATCCAAAGGCCGCAAAAAAATTGACAGGATGCTAGACAAAATATTTATTTAAGATTGTATCTTGGCTTCAGCTGTCTGCAATCTACCACAGCAATCTACCACCCATCTACTATGAATTTAAAGTTTGAGTGCCATAGAGCCTAGTGATAAATACTTTCATCAACTCATCCTGCAGTTTGTGCTGGTCTGACATTATTGCCAGCTTGTTCACAATATAGTTCCAGAAACGTGAAGTGCACTGGGCTGGTTGAAATGGCTTAATTTTCTTATAGGCAAGAACAGGGCTTCAGCATTTGTCTCTATCAGCCTGGAAGGATTCAAAGGAAAGTTTGGTGTAAAGGCCTGGACTAAGTGCATTCTCTTAAAACCACAGTGGTTTTGAGGTAAGAGAAAAGCATGCAATGCTGAGCTGGAGCGGACATGTAAAGGTAAGGAGCTGGGACCGAGTAACGGGAGCTCACCCCATCGCAGGGATTTGAACCGCCGAGAGCAGACATGTAGGACTTAACAAACCACAATCCTGCAGTCAGGGTTGTTTTTTCAGGTGGAACTCAGTTCTGGCACCTCTCAGGTGGGTTCTGACACTGCTAAAATGGGTGCCATTGCCATTCTAAGAGAATGAGGGAAGTGTTAATGGTGAGTTCTGGTACCTCTTTTTCTAGAAAAATAGCACTGCCTGCAGTGTATCTTCACCTAAAAGGAGAGCTCCAACTAGGATTCCAACCAGCCATATTATTTTCCAGGATTCTGCCTTCACCCCATTTTCCAGCTGATGTTCAATGGCTACTGAGCATGCTCAATCTTCAGTGGTACAGTGGTACCTCGGGTTACAGATGCTTCAGGTTACAGATGCTTCAGGTTACAGACTCCGCTAACCCGGAAATAGTACCTCGGGTTAAGAACTTTGCTTCAGGATGAGAACAGAAATCGTGCTCCGGCGGTGCGACAGCAGCGGAAGGCCCCATTAGCTAAAGTGGTACCTCAAGTTAAGAACAGTTTCATGTTAAGAGAAGACCTCCAGAACGAATTAAGTTCTTAACCCAAGGTACCACTGTATTTTTAAATTTTGGAGGTGGTGGTAATAGGAATTTGCTCCTATAGGCTTTAAATTATTCTCCTGAGCATGTTGATGCCTTCCCTCTTGGGTCTCAGTGGCTCCAATTATGTTGACCCTCGCCAACTGAGTTCACTATTATTAGAAGAGGGAAGATGTCCCCCTGGAGTAGCTTGCAGCAGCAGGGGAGGTAATTGACAGTACTTCCCTTCTGCCACTTTTGTGTCGTCGTCCCCCCGCCACTCAAAGTAGGATCCCAGTGCTATGCTTAGGCCACTGTCTAAATGCACATATTTAAACATGTGCAAGTGGACACCTTTGCCAAACTACAATATGCTTACAGCATATTGCTAAAATAAAGGGTGTTGAAAGATTGCTTCATGTAGATCAATGGAAGGATTTGCTTAGTAATTCAGCATGGTAGGTTGCACAATAAATACATAACCAGGGCTGCAGTGGGAAAACGACGATATCCATAACCAGCAGCTCATCATTTCCATTTCTATGCCAAACTAACCATCCAAGAATAGCACCCACACACAAATCCTTGGTTTTCTGTAGGCAAGATGTTTTGGACGACAAGTGGAAATCAGTGGGCAGTACAAATGGGGCAGCGGAAAGCAAAGTAAGAAGAATCCAGGTCAAGGTCACTTTGTATTATGATTTGACTTTCCATTTTAAGATGTTTCCAGAATACCCACAGAAGAGTAAAGTGACAATATATATATAAAGGCTGCAGCGTTCTGTCTCAGGATGAAAGGAGGCTGTAGGCACCATTGCAAAAGGCAACAAAAGGGCATTGAGCTAGTTTGCAGAATCACACAGCCTTTTTATTCTCCCCACGCATGGTGTACATTGACTGCTGCTTCCCCCCACCACACACACACACACACACTACTTTTCATTTTGTTTGGGTGGCCTATTCCCCTCTGGTATGATCCCACTGTATTAAAAAGATAAGCATTTTAGAGATCAAAAAGGTACAATGGAGGCAGAGTGGAAATACAGAACCCATACATAGCAAGCGATACAGCACTGATAGAATGTGAGGCTTTGTCAGAGGGAGGAGAGAGGAAAAGGATGAAGGGGATGTTAGAAATGAAGACAATTTAGAAGGGTCTTTTGTACCTCAAATGCAGAAATCCAAGTGACCAGCAATTTTCCTTTAAGACAACTGATTTGATCAAAGAGGGCTTTGAAGACTTGAAAGAACTCCACATTACCTAGTTTTATCTTAAATGTACATCTTAAACCAATATTTGGAGCATGACCACAGAGAGAGAGAGAGAGAACATTTTCAGAAATAGTTCCTAGCACAGGAGATGGATGCTGCCTACATGCAAAAAATATTGAAGACATGGAGAGGAAGAGAGAGTGTGTTATACAGCATGCAGACACTTACCCAACTGAACAGTGCTACAGCTATTAAAGCAGCATTGGATGACATTTCAGCTATCATGGGGCCTGAGAGCAAAAGCATTTCTGATCTCCTGGAAAGCCTCATCTGACTTCTCTTCTAAATGTAAACGAGTTGCTCTTCTGACACTGAGCTGCCAACAACACTTCAACCCTTTCACAAGCAGTAGGAAGCTTTAACTTTGAGCACCAGCCTGGACTGGTTAAAAAAAGAAAAGGTTATAAAATATCCAGCATTTTACTGCATGGACTATGGAGGAACAATTTAAACAGCAGATATTGCAAAGCTGGCCTCCTAGCTCAAGCCTTGGTCAACACTTATTTTCAGAAATACCCCAAAGCACCAACCTGTTTTTTTAAAAAGCAAACAAAAACAAAGAAGCAGACCTGCTGCAGCAAACAACTTGCTGATCTTTATTTATGTAGTAGGTGCTGTATGAAAGTGATGCAGCAAGGCAAGGATAAGAGTAGAAAGGAAATGGACTGTCAATGAGCAATGGGGAGTTATATAACAATGAAGAAATCAGTAAGGCAGCAAGGATGTGGCAGATGAAGAACAGATTAAGGGGCCATCCATACTTTCACTTGCCTCGTATTTTGATTGGCTTGTGCACCAATTAATTCACCCATGAGAGCTTTTTATGCTGTTCTGTGGCTGTGCCATAGGAGTCTTGCAAAAATCTGATCAGAGGAAGATTTTGGGCAGCCCAACTGGTTTCCCCACACTGGGCATCAAGATGAGAAAGGCACCACAGGATCAAAGGTGGCACAAGCTGATGGGGCACCTGGGGGCGGTGCACATGTCCTGCACCCAGGGGCGGGGCCAGCCACCTATGGGGCGGGGCCAGCCAGGACAGGATGCTTTCCGGGGCCTCCAGGGAGTCTGCCTGCCTTCTCCCACTCAGCCACCCTACAGTTGAGGGGGAGGTGGCGGGCGGACCGTTTTGGGCAGCACGGAGCCTGTGGGCACCCAAACCACTGCATCACTCCCAGGAGAGATGCATGGCTTGGGCATGCTGCAGGCCCCGCAGTGAGTGCTGCCCAGCATTTTGTCACACACACCCAGTGGTGACACCCAGGGCGGCCCATACACACCGCACCCCCCTTCCTCCACCCCTGCACAGGATGTCACAACTATAACGTGGTGCACATGCAGAATGGAAGATGAGAGGCAGGGGGGATGTCAAATTTTGGCCTTGTGCAGTGTGCCACTGAAATCTGAAAGACCAAAGTCCTCCCCTTGTTTGATCTTGGCAGATGCGTGGAAAATCTGAAGAGAGATTTGGCCTGCTTCATGAAGCAATTATGGATCAGGTTTCTTCAAAGCTCAGAGTATTGGACTAGGACTTGGGAGACCAAGGTTAAAAATCCCTTCTCAGCCATGAATCTCACTGGTGACCTTCAGCCAGTTGCTGTCTCTCAGCCTAACCTACCTCACAGGATTGTTATGTGAATAAAACTGAGGGGGAGAACCACCTTCTTGGAGGAAAGGTGGGTTATGCGTGTAATAAACAAATTAAATAAATCAGGCACAGCCCTAATGAAAGATAGAGGGTCAGAGCAGCAGCTGAAAATGGAATTGTCAAAAGAAGCAGTTTGGATATAAACTGCAAGCCTGATCAGTCTTATTCTCCTTTTTGCCTCAGCACTTTGCATGGTGAATCTGTCGCTTTTTATTTCTCACTTTTCCTGTCTTAAGTTCAGTTCTTCACATTTCTGCATCACATTGCAGTTTCTTTTCTTAAAGTCCTCATGAAAATTCACTAACATTTTAAAGGTAATTTATCCTATTATGCACATTTTTGTATGCAATGTGGTCTAATTATACACATTTTTCCAAAGCAATTTCCCCTAATACAATGTATTTCTGGATGTTATTTTTCACTGATGCATACATTCTTATGCTCACATTACCCTGGTAGAAACACACAGAGAAGTGCTAATTTTCATGGATTGCTATGTTTTAGTTCACACATTGTGTCATGAAGTGTGAATTAGGTAGGTTCACCTGCAAATGTGAACTGAATCCAATTTATCCCCTGTCCCTACTCAACACCAACAATTACTGCATTGTTGAGATAAGGCTGTCAGCCTGAGTCAAGCAACAAGAAGGAATTCTAACCTCCAACATTCAGTGGTTCCCAATAAACAGTGAACCCACCCACTAAAACGTACTGGGGCACTCCACATTAATCTCTCTCATGATCGCTTTCCATCGCTTTCCAGAACTTTGGTCACAAGTTCTGGAAGTGGCAATGCTCCTTCCTGCCAAGAGCTCAAATCACTGCCTCCTTTTTGCAGGAGCCAGAAAACAAGCCTCATCTGATTGCCCGCCTTCTCCATGCAGAGCAACTTGTTCAATCCCATAGAAGCGCTGCTGCTGCCACCACAAGGCCAACATTAAAAGAGCAGTGCTACCACTTTGCAAGCTGAATTAATATTCCAAAGGCATGTGTTTAGGGGATGGTGGGGAGAGAGCAATCTCCCTCCTTTTAATATGCCTGCATTATTAAGGCACCCCACATTTGTATCTGGGCTCCTTTCTAGCACCAACAAGTACACAGCTGGGGGAAAAGCCGCCGATCATTTCGAGTTCAGTTTTGGGGAATGGCTATTTGAGTCGCCTGCAAATCCCTTAATGGTGGGCAGTGACCAATCAGACCCCAATCAGGAAACATTCTTTGAGTCACTAAGGGCTGCAGCAGACAGAGCACAGCAGTAAAGGACATGCTGGAAGGAAACAGGCTTAATGCAACTGGGAGTCAGGAACGATTTATTAGGAAGCCCAAAATGGTCTTTCCACTTCTAATCTCTACAGTGCTGGCAGCAGCTATTCTGGCCCAGCTGAGCAGATGTCAAGACTGCAATCAGCTGGAACAGAAGCAGTTCTGTATCTACAAGAATGAAACGTAAGATCATTTTGATAGGTTTCATTCTCTCCCTCCCTCCTTCCCTCCCTCCCTCCCTCCCTCCCTCTATGTGTGTGTGTGTGTCTTTCTCCCCCACCCCCAACCCTCGCATTATTTTTCTCAGCTCATGAATGACAAGCTCCAGCCGAGACATAGCAACCAATGATACCACAAGGCAGCTGATGGAGATGCAAAGTGATGGGCAGCTATGAAATTCTTACAGGCTCTTATGCAGGAGACTGGAAGCTAGGGGCTTTGTCTGTTAAATAGCATCTTGGCTTAATGGCCTAACATTAATGCTGCCAAACCAGGGGCCGTTTTCCCCACATCTTTTTTGTCTCAGGGCTGGCTAATCTATGGCTCTGTGGATAATGTTGTAGTACAATTCCCATAATCTCTGGCCATTAGTCATGCTGTCTGGGGCTGATGGGAGTTGTAGTTCGATAACATTCAGAGGGCTGCACATTCTCCACCCATTGTAAATCATCCTGCCCTTCTTCCATGGAACTTTGGACAGCAATACATGAGGTCCTTATCATTAACAACAGACATGTGAGTTAGGTTAGGCTGAGACATACTGAGTGACCTTGAGCTAATCACTGAACTTCAGGGGTGATGCAGGATTTGAACCCAAGTCTCCCCAGTTCAAATCCAACACTTCATCTGCAACACATTTGCCCTGCGAATGAAAACTAGATCCAATGTGCAGCCAGTGCAACTCAAGACACCTGCAATCTACTGTGGAAATTGCACAGACTTCATAATGTGGAATGTGAAATCTCTGCTTAGGGAATTCATGCAACACGCCTTTTACCCAGAGGCCCTTCACAGTGCCCCATCTCTGAACCAAGAAGTTGCTGTGAAGCTGGAAGCCATTGGATCATCTGCCAATACTGTTGGAAGAAAGCAGACATTCAGTGCCTGCTAAGCAGAGGCCTCCAGCAGTTTCCCACAGACACATTTGGTTTCTGCAAGAGTCACTTTGCATATGCCTTGTGCACCATGAAACAGATGAATCAAAAGCAGAGAACATCTGACAATCTAGCACCTGACTTGGGACACAGTTTCCAAGTCACATTATGAAAAAACAAAACAAAAAACAGAAGGACTACAGATAATTCTCTATCCGCTGAGCAACAAGAAGCTCAAACACTCATTCTGACCAACGTTTTCTGTGTGCTTCACATAAGGAAGCCTTTTATAAAAACCAAGTCTCCCACACATGGCTAAACACAACACAGTCTACCAGCCATGTAGGAGAGCCCAACAAAGGTGCAATGAACTTTTGGCTTTAGCCACCTGTCTGAGGAGTTGTCATGCTATATTACTGGCTGGATTCAAGTTATGCAGGACTTCTTTTAAAGGTGCTCGCAAGCTAGAAACAAAAACAAAAAAAGCCCAATAAGAAGTTCTCATCTGTTTTGGCAAAGCCACAAGACTTTTATGATGTTCACTCAAAGAGCACTAGTTACTAAAGCTTCAGTTATGACATAGAGCTATCAGCATTTATCCTTTAAAGCACAAGGATCTCTGTCTGTCAAGGGCTTAGTGAAAAACTGTACAGAGGACTTCAGAAATTGCCACAATTAGAGGAAGACAGGATGTATGGTAGAAGCCCACAGATGGGCTCAGAAATGTTTCCTTGGGATGATTGATCGCTTCATTTGAGAAAGATTCTCCTCCCGCCTTCCAGGTCAAAATGGATATTGAACTCATTCCCTTTTGGCCCTCCCCTGCAAAGGGGACACTCCCCTATTTATATGACTCATCTGAAGTTATTGTAATACAGACTCCTCTTCCAGTTCACCTGCTCTCTACCATTGTCACATCATGACCCAGAATTGAAAAGAAACGGGGTGAGGGGATGTTTATATGCTGGTGAATGGGTAGCTGTTTTTCTGGTAGAAGCCTTTTGAATAGGAGTTGTTGTTGTTGTTGTTGTTGTTGTTGTTGTTGTTGTTGTTTGAATTTATATACCACCCTATACCCAGAAGTCTCAGAATTTTTCATTCCTGATGTAGAGATTATGTATTTGCCACTACAAGTAAATGCTTCTAGTAAAGATAACACTTTACACTGTACTTTCTGAAGAAATGATAGGGGCAAGAAACCATGTTTTGTTGCACAATTAACCACACAGAATGCACAGGGTGAAAAGTTGTAGCTGAGTACCCAAATGCAATAGCCGGACTGACAGCACTTGGATGGGGAATTATACCCACTTCTGCTAGGATGTTAGCTAGCCATTTGGAAAATCCTACAATTGCAGAAAATTGAAAAACTACTTTTGCAGATAAATGTCTGGAACATGCAATGCCACTTTTTGGCAAGGCAGAAACATGGACACTTTCACACATCTCAAATCTATTATTCACATCTGAACAGCTGCTTCCCAGGGCATTTGTGAAAGGAAATTCCCCAGCAACCAACACCCCTCCCAACAACGTGTCTGAATTAACTGTGCCAGAAAGATTGTTTTATCAACTACTGCAGAATTAGGACACTTGTCTTCATGGCCCAGTGGCTTCCCGTAGACATGCGCTGAGTCCTCTTCCCTCCCACCCAGACTGAGCTGTAAATATAGACATAGGCCAGATGCTGAAATTGCTATAGAAGAGGATATCAAATACACCTCCAGCTCAGCTTGATGAGGTTTTGATGCAAATAGGCATCTTCTGAAACACACCACCTGTGCACTCATGCAAGAACATTAAGGCCTGTTGGCTTCTGTCCAAAAACAATCATGAATGACTTAGCAATCTTCTCTATCATCCCTTTCACCTGGGATACAAGTATTATCTATGCTCATACAGAACATTCCACATTGGCCCACCCAGCAGTACAATTCCTTTATGTTGTGTGTGTTTCAAAACAGCTCAACATATGCTAAGCCATCCACTGTTTAATGGCAGCAGCATTCAACTTCTTACCCCACACTTTTCATGCTATCCAAAAAAGGAATCATCAAACACTACAACACCAATTAAAATATTTTTTCCCACCCCACAGAATGATTTACTAACTTCCTTCCCAAATTTTCAGGAGTCTGAGGCGGTCCTACCCACATAACCTACTATTGTCCTGTCAGTCCAAGTACTTAAACTACAAATGAATGCACACTTATCTTGCTCAAGTACCATCATCTACTAATAGCAGCAACCCACTCTTCTAAATGAACATCTGACAGCTTAAATACAATTGCTGTTCTAGAGCAAACATCCCCAACCCTGTGCATTGCAGATGCTGTTGGACTACAACTCCCATAAGTCCTAGCCAGCATCCTCCATGGATAGGGATGGTGGGAGTTGTAAGAAAATAAAATAATAATAATAATAATAATAATAATAATGATAGTAGTAGTAGTAATAATAATAATAATAATAATAATAATAATAATAGAAGGCACCAGGTTGGGAAAGGCTGTTCTAGAGTTATCTCCTAATGTATAGATCCAAACATGATAATCCATACAAATTAACCTGGAGAAGATTGCATGAAATGAACTGCTTTCCCTTGCATGAAATGAACTGCTTTCCCATTCCCCCCACTCCCCTCTGAAAGGAGATCTGCTTCAGCCAAACTGGTCATTATGCAAGTTCAGTCAATCTAGCTTGTTACTGAGCACCCAAGTAGCACTGACATTTATTTAATCTTCATAGCACTGTTGACTATGTACTTAAATATTGCACAGTTATGGAAGACATTTGTTTCCAAGAAGCTTATGCTAAATCGCTGTGATATAAAGGAAACACTTAGCCATTATTGACATTTACTGACTCCTGGCAGTATATAGTCTATGTTCTCATTTGTGCCATAGAATATATTTGGAAAGAGTCTGTGGTAGAAAAAATAATCAAGGCTCTTCATTTTTATTTCTTTTTAGAGAACAACAGCAAAAGACAATCAGTGAGAAGTAGCCAGCTCTCCATAGTAGGGCAGGGTGGTGGAGCTCAATAGATTTTATGAAATGTAACATGCTTTCTATTTCCTTGGAGCATGTGGGGAGGGAATGGGCTTGGAGAATCATCTGTACATGGAAGAAGGATTAGCATGCATTTCTTAAACTTGGACAAAATCATGTGCACAAATAAGGTTCCCAGCAAGATGTGGCAGCCAAAGCTATATATGCACAGCCTGGCAAATACTTGCAATACTACTGACTGGCAATTTGGAATGGGAAGCAGATGACTGGGTTTGGCCACCACATCAAGACAAATAACATCACAGCCCCAACTGCTGAATGTGCATGGAGCTGGATTGGATCTTCTGTTCAAGGAGATAGGACCCCTGCAATTTTAAGGCTTTCTGTAAGGCAGCAGGGTGAAAGTTTGTAGATCAACCCTGTTGTTTACCCAATGCCAAGTAAGCAAATGGTCACTAGTTTTTCTTCAGCACAAGTGTTCAATCACACATGGCTGTGAGTTAATCATTGTTCACATCACAGTGAAGTTTAAGGAAGATGATGCAGTTAGGGCCAGTAATAACACAAGAGGGAAATGGTAGTATTAGTACTTAGATATACTCTTTTTCCTTTTCTTCAAGAATGGAGAGAGAAAGTCCAATTTCCTTGCTTGCAATCAAAGTTAATCAGTACCTCAAAAAGCTAACATGGGAGGAGGGGGTGTGCTAAACAAAGGTGGCAAAAATGGTTGTATCTAGACTACAAAATTATAGCCATTCCATTTAAAGAATCAAATATTTTATCAAGATACAGAGAATTTAACTCTCACTTCTTATAGATTACACTCAATTTTCACTAGGATGGAGGTACTATAATTAAGTCAGTGTGGCTGGGCCTAAAAATGTTTTGGGGGAATACAACAATGCAAATCTGAGTAGACTGCATTATCGTTTTAACCATGCCTCCAATAACAGCAGTATCAACATCATGATGTGTACATAACTACAGTGAATGTACTCATGTTTAAATTTACCAAAGAGATTTACATCACACCATTAATTTCTTCCTCCATTCTCTTATTCAGTGCATATTAACGTGCCCCACCAAGCATAGAATAGCCACAGGGGGTGGGATTGGGGACAGTGGGAAAACCTGTGCATGTTGGCTACCAGCCCACAATGAGCGGATTGTGTTCATCTACCATCAAGTGCTGCTTTTGAAGCATCACATGCAACAACTGCTTGCTGAGTATTCATGTCGGCTTTTTAGAAGATGAATCCTGTGCATGGCACAGAACTTACTAGTCAAAACTTAGAACCAACTTGCAAAATATTTTGCCTTTCACTGCTACACACTTCGATAATCATGTGAATAGGGTAATAGATAGAAAACATGGAACTTCAGCATATGTTGATTCTAGTACATTGTACAACAATCTTCTCTACTTGGGTGCCCTCTAGATGTTGTTGGACTTCCATTCTTATCAACCTTGGCTAACATAACTGGCCACCAGGGATGGTGGGAACTATCTTTCAAAACATCTGCAGGGCACCAGTTGGGGAAAGGCCGAACTACAAGATTAAAGTCTGTACACACTACAGTATTTCAATGAGTAGTCATGAGTTTCACTTCTAAAACAAAACAAGAGGGGGATGTCTTTTGGTGTTAGAAATGGGTAGAGACTTTGTCCTATGCAAAAAAACCCAAACCACACATATGTATAGTGTATTTGTTGGAGAGTGATGAACTCTACTAAAGCAATTAAGTAAGGGGAAACCATATTAATACTTATTTCTGAAATCATTAACATAGATTCCATTCATTAACATTAATGCAAGCTATTCAGCAACTCGGGAACAATAATGCCTTAAAAGCAGTGCATTTTTTAAGGAAAGAAAGGTGCCGGTACTCACCATGAAGTTGTTACAGTAAGTGACACACTTTTAACATCTGAAGAAGAAGAAGAAGAAAGGTGCAGGTACCCCTGCAGTACCCCTGGAAAAAAGCACTGCTAAAAGTATTTAACTGGAAGATTGTACTTAATGGGGAAAATACCTTCTCACATGAGAACCTAGCAAGTGTGATCTCACAGCAGACATTTAACACATGTCAGAAAGTTTTAGACAGAAAGGGAACTGGCGGCTGCATCAAATGTTTAAAACTTCTAAAGCACAGCAAAGTAAAGGGCAAATGTGGCAAACATGTTGTTCAGCACAAAGAGGTGCAGGCAACTCCTTGGTAAATGCATGTGCATGGCAAACCTGTGGTTGCTTCCATGAGAAATGTGATAAACCCTTAGAACACTCAGAAGACAAGCCTCAGTACATACAGAGTTAATTGCTGGAATTGGCTGCCAACATCAATCCAAAGAGCTGGTTAGTACAATTGTAGTCAATTAGTCCACCTCCATAGCCCCAGCTGCTGAATGTGCACGGACACCATGCATCTAGGTGGGAATGTAAAGACCTGTGTGACATGTTCTGACACATTACAACAGCCTCTCAAGGAGTCATTGACCAAGCAGAAGGGATGTTAACATTTTTAGGTATATAAGGAGGACCTGGGAGGTCTCTGCTCTCCAGGGGCACAACCATACTGGATCAACGTTTGCTTCCTCTTTGGTTCTTTAGAGCAGTGTTTCCCGACCTTTGGTCTCCAGCTGTTTATGGACTACAATTCCCATCATCCCTGACCACTGGGTCTTGCTAGCTAGGGATGATGGGAGTTGTAGTCCAAAAACAGCTAGAGGCCAAAGGTTGGGAAACACTGCTTTAGAGAACTGAAAATGTTAGCATTAAGTTGCAGAAGAGGGTAATGGAAGGAGGGGAATCATGTTAAAGAATGCACCTCACAATATAAGAGGCAGCAGGGGGAAGGTTGCACTGTCGCCAATCGCACAAACACAAGGAAAAGCCCACCTATGGGTTCAAAGGGGGAAATTAACAGTTTTGTGGAGATCTTCCAACGTTCTGTTTAAGATTTCTTAAGAGAGCTCAAGAGCAAGGTGGATTTCAGCCTTGGGGTGGAGGTGAGAAAATAGCTGGTGCCACCCCTCTCCTTGTAAGTGATCCCTAGCTTCGTATTTCCTGCAGTATTGTACTATAGGGCAAGGATTGGGATCCACAGGCCCTTGGGCCAAAAGCAGCCCTCCAAACCTCTCTGGCTGGTCCTCAGGACTCTCCCTGGGCCACTACCCTCAACCACAACCCCTATTACCTCTGCTTCACACCCTTCTTGAGTGTTTTTTGCCTGTCTGGGATGCGTCCTTGAAATCCAAAAATGCCTCTTTGATGCATGGATGGAGGAAAGACAGGGGTGTCTGAGTATGTGTAGAAACTAGCCTAGTGTACAAAAGCTTCCCCTCCCCATTCATTGCTCCACCCAATTTTGCCTCAGGCTCCACCTATGTCTGATGTTTGGATCTTGGAAGGTTGGCCAGAAAGGAATGTAACCCTCTTCTGAGGGAGTAAGTTTCCCATCCCTGTTGAAAAGTTTTAGTGAGTTGCTGTTGAATTCTGTAATTGTATTTTATGCCCTGTAGTTGTTATGGGTTGTTGATTTTTCAATGAAAAGAAGTATATAAATGTAAATAATAAGGACAG
This sequence comes from Podarcis cretensis, assembly GCF_951804945.1. NCBI lineage: Eukaryota > Metazoa > Chordata > Lepidosauria > Squamata > Lacertidae > Podarcis > Podarcis cretensis. The sequence continues at coordinate 30,975,638 of NC_137185.1, read as the reverse complement.
TAATAGGCTTACAGGGCAGCTTATTTCCTCACAATACCAGGGACATTGTGAACATTAAAGTGGTGACTAGGTCAGAAAAATAGGTCCCCTGCTGCAAAGTGAGGTATCAAGCGTGGGGCCCCAAAGGCAGGGAACCAAAGCACTGGCAGGTGCCCAAGGATGTCAAATGCTGATGCCAACCATGCTCAAAGGAATATTGCAAGTTTACATTTAAGGCTATCAGCAAATGTACCAGGAATAAGCTGGTGTATTGCTACAAGTGTCCTCAAATTTGATCAGTTATTGGTTTGTTTAAAAAGCTCAAAAGTTAACTTTGTTTCACCTCATTGCACCAGTGAACAAGTCTCTCCCCTTTATTTGCACTGTGTGCTATCAAGTTGTCTCCAGTACCAGACAAGGCAGAAGACCTGGAACAGTCTGAATTAAAGGCATAGCCCAGTTTGCAAAGAATCAGATGCACAAAAGCAGCAGATATGATTCCATGAAGATTCTTCCTTTAATTAATGAATTCTTCCAAGAAGAAATTAAAGGGGAAGTAAGTTCCACCAAAATAAATGGCATTTACTTCCATGGGTTTAGGAATGGGTTTAAGAATGAAGCAGCAGTAGCTCAATGTAAGTATGTCAAGAAGGATTGCACTTCAGAAGTTCTTCTTTTCTGAAGTACATCTCACGAAAAGGGAAAGAAAAGTCGACTTCTGCATATTGTATACCCTGTTAACAGAGTACTTTAAAGCTAGACAGGGCAAAGCAGTACACTGTCTTATGCAAAATACCTTTTCCTAACTCTGTCATCTGCCTGCCCTGCAAGAGCATTAGCTTCTTAGGAGCAATCTGGAATTTTGCATGGTAACTACAGCTTGCTGCAAGTGTACCTAACCCATGCATGCCAAGTACTTAGTATGACAATGTATCTAAATCAGGGCTGCAATTCACTCTTTCATGTATTTGCTGTAGGAAATTCCATTGTAGTAACACAGTACATGCAGCAAAAATTGATGGCCATGAAGTTATGGGGGTTGGGGGGTGAGAAGCATTAGCATCACTTCTCTTTTTGAACTCTTTTATGCTCAGTACATACATGTAACCCCTATCCTGCAATTCTTAGAACTTTCCCCTACACAGGAGACTGGAGTTTTCCCATATGAAAACCTGGAAAAGGGTCAAAACATTGTCTCTTTGATTTAGTTACACTTACTGTGACTTGATGTAAGTATGCAGATACTGCGAAAATGAATCCCCTCTTTTGCGCTGGGGATTTGATTCCTTCTGGAAGCACATCTTCCATTAAGGACTAAAAGAAAATACTTTATAAGACCTGAAACACCCTCCTCACCAAGTATCAAACACAAAGACAGCTAAGGAATAAGAACTCTGTAACACTGATGGTCCTAGCTCCACTTCAGCATTATCAATAAAGTCCTAAGAAACATCAGGCTCTTAATGTAGGCTTTAAGTCCTGAATAATCAGAGCTTAATTGAATGGCCATTCTCCACTCCAACTTATAGAGAAACAAAAGGGCATGTATCACAGTTCTTGTGAGAAGTGGCTCTTTCTTCCATCCTGATCCCTGATCAGTTGCTTAGTAGACCATTCCTTTGTCCTTTGGGGATTCTTAAATCTTCAAAGGTGAATGGTGGCAGGAGCAAGCAACAGGAAACTTTGCTCCCCTGCCCTCTCCCCCTGTGGAGATTGGCCCCAAGAGATATGACAAATGAATAAGCTAGGAATATTTAGTGCACCTATTGTTAGACTGTAATTCCCATCATCCCTGACCATTGGCCATGCTCTCTGAGGATGATGGGCGTTAGGAGCCTATCATCATCTGGAGGGCATGACAATGGCTACCTCTGGAATAGGCAGAGACAACAGCAGGGAGGAGGTGGTAGGTTTCCAAACCCACCCAGGGTGGTAGGCTTCCAAAACCTGGAGACACCACTGAAACAGACCTATAATGAGGTCCTTATGGTAAACCACAGTCTATAATATCTGACATGAACGTGATGTACCTATGCCTATATGAATTCCTTTGTTTTGCAACCTGGTGTGATTTAGACCTCCATGCCACCAACTCTCAATATATGGTTGTTGTTTTCTCTGGTGTTCAAGTGGAACTGGAAAAATGCTAACCCATGCCCCCTCCCCCAAGTATGCTCATTTTATCAGAGTTAGAGTCATGAGTCACAGAAGAAAACCCCCCAAAGGATCAACCACAGCAGTGCCAGGGGCTCCCTGTGTGTGTGACAGCAAAGTTCTACTCAAGGGCACAAGGAGGATGTAGTTCAGCTGTGACCGGACGTCACCACACTCCAGATCTGACAGACGGCAGGGGGCCTCTCTGTTTTTGTTGTTTCCATCCTAAAAATACTTTCATACCAAGGAATGAGAATGAGATAAATAAGAGGGCAATGGGGGGGGGGACGACCCTACAGCAAACACACACATACACAAACAAGAACTTCAAGCTTTTTTCTATGACAGGGTCACTTCTCTTTCCACCAAGGCACACGGTTGATGCCTCTTGCTAGCAGGAGGTAAATTGCCTTGTGACATTATACCAGTTTTTGTGAAGCACTATAGCCCTGACAGCTTAGGGAAAGCAGCAGCACAAGGAAAAACAACCAGCAGGAAAGGAGGGAGGAACACACAGAGACCAAATATACGCAACACTGGCAGCTGTCAAATTTCTGAGCCAGGACCTGGTTTTCTCATTGCCAACTACAGAGACAAGAACCCCACCTCCCAACACGCCACAGAAAGTCACAGAGAAGAGGTTTCTTTCCCTGTGCCATCTTAAGAGAAGCCAGAGCCCAACTGTTCACAACAGTACATTTTAAATCTGAGTCTTTAGAGATCATATCCTTAATTATTTCATAACCTCTCTTAAGACCATAGGCACAGGGGGGAAAGGCAGTGAGACCAGGAAGTTGGCACAGTGGATTTGCCATTGGACATTTACATGTTGTAGATACGATTGAAATCTGGCTTTGAAGAGCATGTCTGAAAATTATTCTGCTAAGAGGCTTTAAAAAGGCTCGGCGGGGAAGCAGAAATGTATTAGCAGGCTCTTCTCCAAAAAGGTAGCTGCACTTTACATAGTGAAACGCCAGCTGAGACAGGTCAAACCGATACCTGTTTAGCCAGAGCTGAGAATGCACAAAAGTATAACATGCTTAGGAAGCAATTATAATAATAAAGGACTAGAGACTCCCACAATATGGGTCGGGGCTATGTGCCAAGTTTCTCCCCCACATAAACACCAGACATACTCTCTCTCCTAGCGTAACATCCCACAAATGCAAAGAAATGAACAGGTGCATTCCTTTGACCAAGTGTAAGGATAGCCTACAGGATAGCCATCATGCAGACCTCTCAAACACCTACATAAAGAACCTCCACTACATTTTGCATATTGTACTTCTATCCACATCTCTTCTGTGCACACAATAGTTCCTTGCAGATCTGAAGGGAAACCTATTTGGCTTCAGGCCAGACTCTCAAACATTGAATTGCATACTCTTGAAGCAAGCTGCTGTGTGTGTGTGTGTGTGTGGTGTGTTTGCCAGCAAGATACTGGATGATCTTCACATGGGACAAGACTTTAGGAGCTTGTCATATAGCTACAAGGACTAGAAACTTACTTGTTTCCAAGCAATTTGCTAATCGAGAGCTCTGAAATTCTAACAAGATCCCACAGGACTCACAAAAAGCCACATATAGTTTGAGCAGGACACCAAACAACTGAAGTGCCATTGTTGTGACATTGTGGCAGTCACTTCATAATGCAAGGCAAGTAAGAGGAGAAAATTACATCCATATTTTCATCACCACCTAAGTGTTGAAACATAGTACCTTTATGTAGTACACATCTACTTATGGACAGAAGTCAATATGAACATCAGTAGGAACTGTATGCAGCAGCTGAAAGGAGAAAGCTGTCTGAACACATCTCGCCCCACTAACTCCTTTAAAGTAGGCTTCAAGTGCCGGCTTGGTATTAGCCACCAAGCTGATCTAAGCAGTGATGTAATAATTGTATTGAAGCCAGCTGCACTCCAGTGGGCTAGTAACCCAGTTTCATGCCATCAAGCCTAGCTGCACACCAATGAAATTAGGTTCTTCTACAGGAAGGAGCAGCAGCAGCAGCTCTGAGATAAAGAGACTTTGCCATCACCTCGCCAAACACTAAGGAGCTATCAGAGGCACACTGGACAGGAGAATCGTATCCAACCATGCTGAACAAAGCAGCTGCTTTTAAATACCATCATCTTTATTTTAACAGAGCATCACCTTTTTTTAAAAAGAAGAAGAAATAAGGTGGAAAAAAGAAACTCAAACTTCCAGTCTCCCCTACATATCCATTCCCAGTGGTACCTAAGGGTATGAAGGGAAACTGCTAGTTCTTTTAAAGGAGGGGGGAAGAGTTCTATATTGCAAAAGAACCTGAATCTCCACTACATAGAAAGCATCAGCTTTGGTGCGGGCTTATCAATTTAGTAATTCTTTGTTTTAAGTGCAAGAGAAGCAGCATGGAGAAAAGGCACTATGATACAACATAGGCAGCAAAACTAGAGCAGTTGTAAACAAACTGATAGCTGCACAGTCTCATGCTTTCAGAAAAAGAGAATGTGATGGGGTACAAAAGCAATTTCTTGATTAAGCACCAAAGCACTAACTTTTCTTCTTAATTTAATCAACAGATGGACCTGTTGTGTTCAGTTTGAAAAACAAAGCACACACACTGGTCCCCAAGAGCTATGCTGGGATGGTGGGTGAGCAAAACACAGATGGCACTCAGCTTTGGCACAAGGTGATGGTGGGTGTTTCCAGGGCACATGGAAAGCTGAGTTATCCTCACTCCCCTTATTCCACAGGTGAGTGCTTTTGCCCGCAGCCATGAACAACATTATAATAAACCAGAATAATTTATGGGTCTATTCTCCAGACATCTATAAAAATGCAGGAACAGTTGCTGGAAAGATGCAATGCATGTAGGTGACCCTAAAGGAAAAAAGCATCTGTCCATCAGTTGTCTGCACAGTGTTTCAACGTAGGACATAATGGACTTCAAACCCAAATCATCTCACTGGGTGTACCTACTGCTCCCTCTCCTGTAGAAGCAGACAAGTCAAATTCAAGTCAACGTGACACCCCATGAAAAAACGCACGACTGTTCTGTGTGCAGCCTTTATGTGTCCAATGGACACAGATATCTGAACAGAAACAATCAGGAGACTATAATTACTAATGCCTAAGAGAGAATAGTAACGCACCTTCCCGCTGCGCCGCTATGCACGCTTGCTGGGAGGGTCTAAGCAGCACTTACTTCCGAGTAAACGCGTACAGGCTCGGACTGCCTATCATCCTCTCATCATCATCATTTTAAAAACTCATCATCACCTCCTCTTCAGTCCTACTCCCCAGAAGCCAAAAAAAAGCACCCCCTCCTGGTTTGGCTATATATGGAGGAACAGAAACATTTGGAAGCTTTTTTAATAATAATAATAATAAATACACGCCAAGATCTCCCCTCCCGAACAGTAGCTGAAGCATAACAATAGCAAACTCATTCCGCCCGTCCATCCCCCCGTTTTTCTTTTTGGTGGGGGTAGATTTACAAAAAACATACACCAGCTGTTTAAACCCTTCACTTCCAACTGAAACAGCGATACGCCAAGAAGAAGCGGCGGTTGGGGGCTGGAGAGGAATAGCAGGGGGATGAGGAAACCAGCTCCAAAAACAAAAGTCATCGGAGTTCCTTCCTCCTCCTCCTTTTGCCCAGCTGCGAGAGACACATTGGCCGCAAATGCCTTCATCACCACCACCATCATCCCCAACCCACCTGGAAAGTTAAAAAGAAATAGAGAGAGAGAAAGAGAAAGAAACATATATAGATGGGTCCTACCTTGACTGAAGAGGAAGAAGCAGAGGAGGACGAGATCTGTCTGAAAAGCTTTCATTCCTTAAGAGTTCGGCGGGGAAATAAGAGAGACGAACTTGCGCGCTTAAGCAGTTTCGGGGGCTAGCTGTATCTGCCTCCCGATGCTCTCGCCTGCCTTCTCCTCTTGCCGGAGCCGTCTTCCTACACACCGGCGAAGCGTCCGCTGGGTTGGCAGCAATAGCGGCGGCGGCGGCGGCGGCGGCTCTTGCTTCTGCTGCTAAGGCGGAGATGGAGTTTAGTTGCTCAGCCTCGCTCGCTCTCCCGGCGCCTACCTCCTCTTCGCTCATGTACGCGCTCTTCTCCGCTCCATTCCCTGGCTCTCTCAGCCTCGCCAGCCTCCTCCCGAGGAGCTCCTCCCACAGCCGCTGCCTGGACTGACTGACACGCCGACTGGAGTAGTCTTTAAAGAGGAACGACTTGCGAGCAACCTGAGAGAAGGAGGGCGGTGGGGTTATTCTCTCCCCCTTCCTCTTTCGCCTCGTTCCCCTTTACAAAATCTGTGCTGCTATTATTGCAAGTTCAAGTAATATTTTTGCCGTTGTTGTTAGTCCAGCCTGAGACAGCCCGATCCCTGGGCATGTTTTGCTCAGAAGAAGCAAACCCCTTCTGAATTCAATGAATCTCCAAGCTCAGGGAAGCCGGCCTGTGCCACCCGCACACCTGCCGGAGAGAACCTGGCGCGGAAAACACTGGAGTTTACTTCTGAGGAAACGGCCCTTACGCGACTATTCCAGGCGTGCTTTCTCAGAAGTAAACCCACTGCGGTCAATGGACTTACTCTCTAGTAAGTGGGCATAGAATTGCAGCTGTAAAGGGTTGGTAGGAAGGCTCCTCTTCTACAGGAATGAAATTAACATCTCTCCCCCCTCCTGCCCGCTTTTGAAAGGGAATCTTGCAGCCCGATCCGATGCATGTATTTATTTGCTCTGGAAACTAAGTCCCATAGATTTCGATGAGACTTGCTGCCAGGTATATATGCTTCGGATGGCAGCCTTGCCGTGCCGATCTAATGCACGGTTTACGCTGAAGAAAGTTCCACAGAGAGCCCAATTGGAACTTACTCGCAAGTAAGCGCATAGACACGCAGTACAAAAGAAAAGAGACCCGGAGATTCCGATCCTGAGCACACATACTGGAAAGTAATTTCTACGGAAAACTCGAAGCATGCATGTACTTATAAGGTTGGACAGGGAACGGTGGCTCAAATGCCGGGGGCCCCTATGCCTTTCAGAACCGCTCAACAGAGAGAGGATGTTTTAGCAGGTGCAACTTCGCTCCCTCCATATAGAATGCAAGATGGTTCTAAGAAGCAGAAGAGCACGCGCCAGTAAAGAAGCTGGCTGTCCTCCTGAGCTACAGTTTGGATCCCAGGCAGGAAACAGAGGGAAAGGATGGTTGATAGTTGCGACTGAGTAAAATAAGCCTGCATTGTAAAGAAGCCTCCTTACTTGCTTTTAAGCGAAGTTCTCTTTTCTCCGGTTGTAAAGGGAAAGACTTCAAAATGAAACAGCTATCAAGAGCGCAAAGCGCTACAGTCCCTTAATGCCGCAAGTTCTTGGAAAGGGTGGCAGGTGAATAACCTGCTTGATTACTCTTGAGACTAACACCTGAGCTCTTGAAGATTACCTTTCCTGGAAAGCAGTGCTGCCGAGGAGGAGGGGGGGGGGGAAGCTGTCTGAAAAGTTATTGTGAGGTATTTAAAGGGCTTAAGGCACAGGCCCCTAGCAGACGCTTGCATATACTTTTTTAAAAGTCCTCCTGAAAATGTAACAGCAGCAGCAGCATTTTAACTAAAAAAACGACAAGAGAAAGAGGTCCTGGAGCTCAAGCTCCCTGGGCAATTTCTGTGTCTCTCGTTTTTCCAATCTTAGGGTTCACTTCTTCACAATTCCACACTAGTTAAGATTATTTTTTTAAGTCCTCATGAAAATTCATTCAGCATTCTAACATGAATTTCTCCTAATGAACACATTTTTGTATGCAATTCTGCCTAATATACACATTTTTGCAAAGCAGTTCCCCCACCCCTAAATATAATGCCTTGTGGATGTTGTTTTCAATAAACTATAAAATACACAGAATAATGTTTGTAACAGTATTTTAATGCACATTTTACCCTGGTACGTGCATTTTTGCACACATTACTTAGCTGGATAACTGTGGTGTAAAATTCAGAGAAGCGAGAATTCCAAATGATGGCTGCATTTTGGTTTGTGTGTAGTTTCAGAAACTGCAAATTAGGTAGGTTCACTTTTAAATGTGAACTGAATCAGATTTTACTCTTGTCCCAGCCTTCAAAGCCCTACTGGCTGTATGGTTGTCAGCTTCTCCCTGTCTTTTTTTTAAAAAAACAACAACAAAAAACTAGATCTCAGGTGCTCTACTAGATGAAAAAAATCAACAGATAATGTTAACCACTATCCTGGCATTTCAATGCCATAAAAAGATTTACCCGTTGAATTTCTGACCTCCCATGGAACAAGCTAGCACACATAGGAGTACTTGGTGGCAGAGTGGGGGGAGAGTAGATGGTAGGTACACACCCTGTATTTTTTTCTATTTTATTGGTTATTGTTTTTATACTATCAGAACTTAAATCCTAAACTTATTAATTTTGTTTAGCAAAATAATAATTTGTTCACTTATTAGGGGAGTTCTCTGTTATTATGCAGGGTATATGGATGGTTATATAAGTACTGCTTGTTCTGATTTCTTAAGCGAGTCTTGACACCTGAGTTGAAATCTTATTGTTAAATGAAGAGTGTTTTTCAAAACAAAATAATTATTATTTGATTTTTTTTCACATAAGGTTTTATGTAATCCTTGTCCTCATTTATCCCTTTCTCTTTATTGTTTCTACTGGCAGTCGTAAGTGAAAACTGAAATAATGTCCTTAAAAAACACAAAAAAAACCCATTATTTCCGAAATATACTCAGATGAGCTTCCACAGGAAAGCAATTTCTGAGTTGTAGGAAAGCTGCTGGGAATATATATATATCTTCACTAGATGCAATTTCTTATAATTCAGTATGTGTGTGGTTGTTATTAGGAGAGATCCTGTGGAGTAGAGTTGTTCAGTCTAGACCCAACTGAGCTCCTGTTTCATGTACTGCAGCCTTTGCCCTCCAGATGTTTTAGACTACAACTCACATCAACTCTAACCAGCATGGGGCTGATGGCAGTTGCAGTCCAAAATGTCGGGTGGTGGGGGAGAGGCACCGGATTGGTGAAGGCTAATATAATGTTAATAGATATTTCACCAGCCACTGCAGGTTTTCTTACTACAATGTTGCCATAACAAAACAAAATCCATCAGGGAAAGGGGAAAGGCCTTGTGGTAGATCCCATGTTTGGCATGCAGGTCGTCCCAGGTTCAGTCCCCATCATCTCCAGGTAAGGTTCAGGAGGACTCACATCTGAAACCCTAGAAACCCGCTGCAAGCCAGTAGACAATACTGAGCTGGATGGACTTGACATAAGATTACTTCTGATGTTCATAGTTCTCATGTAACCTTAAAGCAGACCTTCACAATTTGTGACGTGTCAGAATGAATGCCATCTGCCATCTAGGCCAGTCCACAAAATCTACCTAGCAACCTCCTGAATTTTATGTGTGCCAAGGACTGGAGGAAAATGGATTTCAAAAGCATATGAGAGGCCACAGTATATGGCTGGTGGTGCAATGCTTAATCAAGTAACTAGTTAGATTAAGCAATTATAAAATCTATTGATCAGATAAAAAATTAACTGGGCTGATTTTTTTTAAAAGGAATAATTTGTATACTAGAAGCAACTTTAACAAAAAACCAAACACCTAATGAGCATGAACTTAAAATATGTATTCCGCTTTCTACCCCATGCAGAACAGGATGAGTCTCCTAAGGATACTTGATGAACGTGCATCAGCACAAAGGATGGTGTGTGTGTGTGTGTGAGAGAGAGAGAGACAGAGACAGAGACAGAGACAGAGACAGAGAGAGAGAGTGTGCTTTAGATCAGTGATAGTCAACCTAGTGCCTTGGACACCAACTTCCTGACTATTGGCCATGGTGACTAGCAGGGCCGGATTTAGGTTTGATGAGGTCCTAAGCTACTGGAGGTAATGGGGCCCTTTATATGTCCAGCTGTCCTTTGTCAACAACAAATTGTCACTTTTTTGTGTTGAATATATGCTATATTCAACACATTTTTTTGTGTTGAATATATGCTATATGGTAATTTATGGACCTAATAGGTATCTAAAGCTATTTTATTTGTTTTTTATCTTATATTTTGGAAATGTGCATCCAGGTTTCTTTCCTTTAATTATTTTTGGGGAACCCCCAAGAGAGTGGAGCCCTAAGCTATAGCTTGTTTAGCTTATACGTAAATCCAGCCCTGGTGAGGGGTATGTTGGGAGTTGGAATCCAGCATCTGGATGGCCACTCCTGCTTTAGATCAGGTGTTTTCCTTGCATGCAAATTTTAATTAAATAGTTAATTGACTAAAAGCCATGCAGTAAATCAGTTAAGATTTCCACAATTAGATGACTGCCAATGCCGTAGTCACAAATTGTGCAGGGGCAAAATATTTAACCCAGAGAGTAACCACTTTGAGTTAAGGCAGGGATGGTGAACTTCCAGAGGTTGCCTGAATTCAGCTCCTGTCCTCTTTAGCTAGCATGAGCAATGGTCAGGATCAAGGATGTTGTGTGCTAGAGACCAACACCATCTGCAGGGCCACAAGATCCCTTGATTTAAGGGTTCCTGGTTTGACATATGGAAAGAAGCAGTTATCTATTTTATTTTATTTGTGTTTTGAGGAGTAGGGTTTTGTCAAACAGTAAAGGTCACATTTCTGTCTGATGTGTGTGCTAATCCCTACACCTCGGCATCTTGTAGATTATAAATCAGCCTGTTCTTTTCTTGCAGACACTTAAATCTCCTCAGACAAAAAATCAATTTGGAAAATGACTTTTTATAATCAACATAAATGTATACGGTTAATATAGCGTGGCTTTATATATAAAAAAGAACACAGGGAGAAGTTATTAACTTTATGTTCTTAATCAGGGAGTGCTTGGTTGGGAATTGTTTTTGTGGGTCAGCCCTAATTCTAGAGGGCTTTGCTAACCTGGTTCCCCCAGATGTTTAAGACTACAGCTGTGCTGGCCAGTACTGATAGGAGTTGTAGTCCAAATTATATGGAAGGCTGGTGATGGTTGCTGCAGGTTAAGAAAGGGGAGGGTCAATGATTTTTTAAAAAATGCACTACATTGTATTTGTGACAAGGAAAAAGCTGATGGGTATGTTTTCCCCCCATATAATAGTGCAGAGCAGAGAAGGGGAATTTATGACTCTCTAAAGGTTGTCTGACTCCAACTCTCACCAGCCCCAGGCAGCATGGCCAATGGTCAGGGATGATGGAAGTGGTGGTCTAACAACAGCTGCAGAGCCACAGCTTCCCCATCCCCGTTATGGGGCTGAGTACATGCAGTACATTTAAAGCACATGACTTCCCAAAGAATCATGGAAACAGTAGTTTACCTCTCACAGAGATGCAAGTCCCAGTACCCTCAGCAAACTACAGTAGTCAAGATTCTGTGGCGAAGTCATGTGCTTTAAATGTGCCCTATATTTATAGTATGCCTCAGCCAGGAAGTTGGAACAGATTTTTGAAAAAAATGCACTTCCTGGCTTTTTCTTTGTGGGATCCACAGACACAAAGATGGCCCAATGATGCATCAAGAAAGTGAAACAATTTCCCCTTCCACTTACTTGTTTTCCTGTTGCTGGACAACCTTCTTGTCATCCCGTCATTTCCATGTATTTACAATCTAACAAAAATGAAGTTCCTCTGTTTAATGCCTAGACCAGTGGCGTTGGGGGAAACAACCACCCAAGGCTGTTCCTTTTTTGGTTTTAGTACAGCAGTTCAGGACATAGGAGCATTGTCACAAAGATGCAGGTGGCAACCTTAATTTCCTTGCTCCTCCCTCTGAGCGGCAGACAATTCGGCAGACAGGGCTTATGAGAGAATGGGGGAATCCTGCTGGGTGTGTGATAGACTGACGGCCTTTGTGAAAGATTCCCTTCTATAATCTTAAAGATTATAGTGTAGTCCTATATAGTGCAGTCCTAGGCATTTCTTAAAATCTCACTGACTGGGCTCATTCCCAGGCAGATAAGTATATGATTCCATCCTAAGGGGAGGCCAAAAAATTGTGTGGCTCAGGGAATAAAAGTATGTTTCACAAATCTGGTTCAACTAACCAGCAGCTTCAGCATGTGGCATTGAAATGGCAGTTATTTGGGGCAGAGAACCAAAAGGGGCATGTGCTGCGAAAAGCATCCATTTCAACATGCCTGGCCACTGTTAAAAGACATAGGGGCATGGAACCGATTAAAAGGTACCAAGCGTCCACTGAGACAGAGTGTAGCACCCTGCTTGTGGTTAACGCTTAGCTGGAATGAAATATTCAACGCAGCAATAGAGAAATTAAAATAATAATTTATTTGTCAGACAAATAAATATGAGGCACAGTGGTATATGGTTACCAAGCTCTGGCCTGGCCTCCTGCCATTCTGGCCAGCACTTATATTTCCTTAATCCAGCCCCCTTGCTCCTCCTGTGGCTGCCTCTGTCCAATCAGCCTGGTTGAAATTCCTATTGGCTGTTTGCTAGAACCAATCACAAAAGATACACCCATTTCCTTCTGCCCTTTTATGGGAAACAAAAAGATATATTCTTCTATCTATAAATGACAAATAAGTAGTAATATATCTTACATGTGTCTCAACAAGGAACCTTAATTACCAGCTCACCTCGCCCTATTGCCCTCCAAAACAAATGGTTTAATCTTAAATTTTTATCTTAAACAGATGTCAAGGATCATCATTGAAAGATCTCCTTCCTTTGGAGGTCTCTAAACAAAAGCTTGACAACCATATGTATGCTCTAATGATGTTTCCTGCTTGGCAAGGGGGGCTGGGCTGGTGGCTGATGGCCCCTGTGATCTCTTCCAACTATATGAAATAAGAATCTAGCATAAGGATTTAACATTTCTTAGTTTCTAATTCCTTTGCATAATTACATTTAAGCCAATATATTTAATACATAACATAGATAGCTTTTTAGAAGAATAAACCTTTTCAAAGTAAAAAAGGAAGGAACATTTTACAGCCTCAAAATAAGATAGAAAGAAAACCTCTTCTCCAGCCAAGCCAGTTGCCTTTTTCACTGCTCTTGACCTTTCAACCTTAGGAAAATATGGCTCAAGTTTAATGGGAGGCACATGGTTTTATTTTACTATTTACCCACTCTTAATTATGTTTTTCTCTGCTTTTTTATCTTCTGTAATATGTAGGGTCAGTGTAACCTTGGCTCTCAGCCTGTAATTCCCTTTGACTTTGAGAATTGTTTTCTGCTATAAATCAGGGGGCCCCCTTGTCTAGGAGAATAAACATCTTGCCAAGGTTCTTAGGCAGCTGGTCTTCTGCCTGGCATGAACATTTGAAAATCTTTAAGCTCATTTTAAAATACAGGCCCTTATCAAGCCTTAATAAAAATGCAGGCTATGATTAGATGCCTCAAGAGCAGGGAGAGGAATGAAAAGTTAGAAGTTGTCGAGTTTCAAGACTAGCCCTTCCCTCTTCTTCCATGACCTAGTGCAGAGTATCTGCTCTTTATGTGTAGAAGGCCTCTGGTTCAATCCCCAGCAACTACAGCTAGGACTGGGAATGTTCCCTTTTTGAAACCCTGGAAAGTCGCTGCCTAGTCGGTGTAGACAATAGTGAGCTAGATGGACCAGTGGCGTGACTTGCTGTGAGGCAACTGCCTCCATCTTGTCTGCTGCTGCCCACTGCAGTCACAAGTGAAATGCCTCAGAATGTTCCCTCAGAATTTTCCCGCCAAAAACCTCAGCTGGAAAGAAGGCCCCGAGTGCAATTAACTCAGGCTTCTGCTGCCTCAGATTTCATTCTGTGCAAGTTGTAAAAGGGTGTGGGCAGGAGCTTCTGTGTGGGTTGTGGTGGTGGGGTTAGGGGGCAGGCAAAGAAAACCACTGAAAAGGAAGGGAAGCAGGCTAATTTCTCACCGAAAAATGAGAATAACCCCTGTACATTTTGTCTCATGTTTCAAGTTTGACAAATGCTAGAAACTTACCCTTTTAAAAAGAAAAGAAAAAATATAGTGGTACCTCGGGTTACAGATGCTTCAGGTTACAGACACTTCAGTTTACAGACTCTGCTAACCCAGAAATAGTACCTCGGGTTAAGAACTTTGCTTCAGGATGAGAACAGAAATTGCATGGCGGCAGCGGGAGGCCCCATTAGCTAAAGTGGTACCTCAGGTTAAGAACAGCTTCAGGTTAAGAACGGACCTCCAGAAAAAATTAAGTTCTTAACCCAAGGTACCACTGTAATGGGAATAATGGTTTACTGGAGGGTGAGTGGGGACTGTCTCTTTTGTCCCCGCCAGAGGCCCTTGGGCATGAAAAATACTCTGATTTCGGAGGCTTTTTCACTGTACAGCTTTCAATGAATGCTGAAGACCCACCTCTTTACCCTGACCTTCGATGCCTGAGACACATGTTTTCAGAGCCACCCTGTGATTGTGATCTGTTCTAACCATTTTTAATGTTGAGTTTTGAAATTGTTGGAACCCACCCTGAGACCTGCTGGCAAAGGGAGGGTAATAAATCTGATGACATGGACAACAATAGTACAGTTGCTTCCCAGTCACAGAGGAAGAACTAGTAAAAAAAAGAAAGGAAAAAGAGGGAAAGTTCTCAACACTTATCTCCATGCCTCTTTTACCTGCTGTTTTATTTGTTTGTTAATATTTTTATTGAAAGTTTTCAACATGCAATACAACAAAAACCAAGCTAATCTAAAAGAAAAAGCAACAATAAAGAAGAGAAATAGATTTAAAAACCCTCTATCTCAATTGTTTAGGGAAGTTTTTAATGTCTTATGTTTTATTGTATTTTTAATATTTTGTTGGAAGCTGCCCAGAGTGGCTGGGGAAACCCAGTCAGATGGGTGGGGTATTATTATTATTATTATTATTAATAATAATAATAATAATTATACCATATCCTTTATTCATCTACAGAAAAGTGGGCCTTCCCAGCTCTCACCTGGGTGTTTCTGTTTCTTCCCTAGCCTCCCACCCTGGGAGATCCTTTTTCCTCTATCTCCCACACAGAGCCTCTCTCACCCTCCTGTGTATATGCCCATCAATCAATTCCCTACTGTTCGCACAGGCAAGTACGTTCTGCATGTTGCCGTCAAACTCTCGGCCAGCCTCTCCAGCATTTCTGTCTGCCCCTCTTTCTCCAGAGGCTCCACAGTTTTCTCATGCTTCCCAACCCTTCCCCCAGGCTCCTGCTTTTCCCCCGGGCATTGTCTTCTTTGGCCTTTCCTGGCAAGCACCCCACCTCTGGCTTCCCAACTTCCTGGGACTTCCTCTTTGTAAGCTTTCATCCAGTATTCCAATTTTGTATACCGGCACAAACTGCTCCTGCTGTCCAAAAACCTGTGTGAGGATTCTTTCACAGCAAGCGATTGGTTCTGCATTCGGTCATGGAAGTGACAAGCTTTCTAATAGTGAAACTAGGCACAGTGTTGGAGATTATGCAAGCATACTTTAGTTTTGTTAGAAACTCTCTCTCTCTCTCTCTCTCTCTCTCTCTCTCTCTCTCTCTCTGTGTGTGTGTGTGTGTGTGTGTGTGTGACTTGTAAGAGAGCCACCATTCTCGGGGGGGGGGGGTTCTCCCTTCTCCCTTCTCCCTCATCCCACTTTCTTAATTTAAATCCCCCATGTTGCTAGTAGATTTGGGGGTACAATTAAAGGTACACAGTTGGCAGCAGCTTTCAGGCAGGGGGGAGATTTCAATCCAGGAAATGGGAATGGTGGGAGAGGAGGAAAGATAAAGCTACCTCTTTTTTTTCTGGATCCCACCCCTAATGGCTGCCCAGAAACTCAGTTTGAATTGCATGTGTTCTTGTTACTACACAGATCTCAGTCCCTAGATTGCAGTCACCATTGCCTACCATTCTCTTGGGGCCTGGATGTGCACTGTGGACCAGAGGCATGTGCACTATCTTATACAAACAACAAAGGAGGTGGTAAAATTGTTTATGCATTGTGCAACTTTAGAGTGCAGGTGGGGAGTTGCATGGTGGTCAGCTTTCCCAAGGGAGATACATATACAAAACTAGCTTATGTAAGGAAAGGAAGGCTAGAACTCTTCTTCCTGTCATCTTTTTTCTGGTGTTGTAGGGAGTTTTCTTTCCAAAGAGGATGATTCTTGACTCCTTCAGGTGGCCTGTTTATTGAACATTCATCTTGATTTGCTTGCACAAAGCTTACACACTATGCCTCGCCTTTGTTGAGCATTTGGTCTGATTTGTTTGCAGGAAGGTTATATGCTCATGAGCATCCGTCCTGATTTGCTCGCACAGTGTCTATGCAGTGGCTAATCATTTGTTCATCCCACACTTATCAGTGCAGTTTCCCATCACTTTCCTAATTGGAAAAAAGTAAGTGTGTGTGTGTGTGTGTGTGTGTGTGTGTTGCACCAGGGCAAGAGAGCATTTTGATGCACTTTAATTGTGCAAACCTAAATTTCCAATATGTACTTGACTCTCTCCTGCAAAATACTGAGGACAGATTCACCTGTCGGTGGAAACCTCATTCACAGACTTTCACTGTACAATGCAGCTTTCCCCCCTCCCCCCCCCCAAATACTCCCTGAAATTGGCTTTGTGCAGGGTTGGGAGAATCCTCAGAACATCACATGTGGGGAGGAGAGCTGGAGTCATTCTCTTTGTGAAGCTGAAAAGCTTGTGCTGATGGAACGTTCAACATAACGTGATGGTAATTTCCTCCCTGACAGTCTGGAGGCAACCTCAGCCAAGGAAACTGTCATTTGCAGTCTGGAATGGTACAGGCCAGGAATAGTTTTGCTGCCTCATCTGCCATTTGTGTGAACTAGTCCAGGGTCCATTGCCACTCCCATGGAGCAAAGTAACACAAGGCTGCTTCCCATTTCCCACTTGGACTGTTGTTGCCATTCCCATCTTCCCTTGTTGCCATCTCTGCATTCTTGAACATCTGGAAGCAAACTCTGCCAAGTTTGTCCCTGCTTCCTCTTTGGTGCATTAACAACTGAGATCAACAGTGCATGTTATGGAGGCATCCAGTGCTGTTCAAGAACAGTAAGGGGTGGTGGTGATGGGGGTTCACTTTATTATTATGCAGTCTATTTTTAGGATGATTGTCCATCACAATCTCAAAGCAGTGTGCAAAAACAGCATAAAGCATCATAAAGATCAAAATCAATAAAGTGCCAATAAAAACAGACATCTAGCAATCCATGAAAACCATAAAAGTCCCTTCAAGAGGAGCAGCATAAAGCCAGAGTCTATGAGAACAATTCTGAACTCCTTAAATCTTTTATTTTTAGTGAATGGGGTGGGGGTGGGGAGCCCACTTTGACTTGGACGGTGAGCTCCTTGCATTCCTTGTTACCAGGCCAAAGATGATGCACAGCTGAAAATGTCCCCTCTTTCATTAAAAAAGAAAAGTGGTAATGGGCATTTATCATTCTGCATCCTCATCAGAAGGTTATTCAGGTGCCCTACTCATGTCAGTGGTGATAGCTTCCAAACACAGGTGAAAAAAGTTGATGCATTGCAGCCTTCTTGTTCCTCTGCAAGTTTTTCCTATTAGCATTCAGTATCTAGACAGCTGCTACCTCCTGCTGCTGCAGGAGGAAGATGGCAGGGCCCTTTTCACAGAGTTTTGGAGAATCATTTGGAACTGCAATACATGTTCCAAGGCTGTGCTCAGCACTCACACTGGTCTCCTCGCAGCAGCTAGAGGGCAGAAAGATTTTTAGCAGTACATTCCAAGTGGAGAGTGTGGAAAGCTGTGGTTGGTGGAGGTTCCCATTCAACAAGGCAAACTTTTGTTATTTTTTGCCTCTTATCAAATTGACATGCGTGAATTTGGCACAGATTGTTTGGCAGTGTCTCATCTGTAGGGTAATTTTATTGAAATACAAGCAGTAGGAAGCTTAACACAAATCTCTGGACTGGACACTCAGCATGGAAAATATGGCACAGGGTTTTGCTACCAGAAAGCTTCACCATAATCTCTCAAAGTAGGTACCTTCCTTTCTGGAATGTGGATATTGGTTGCTGATCATCAAAAGCTTCTCTACTAATAATAAGTTGGGTGGAACCCATGATGGAAAGGTGGGGAAGAGGGACTTGTGATGGACACCAGCTTCTGTTAGCCTCTGATCAAATACCATACTTATGGTGTGTTCATATTGCATTGACAGTGTTTGAACTACCCATGAAAAATTTCAGGATCCTTATCAATTGTTTGGTTTTCCCTTGAAATCCCTCAAATATTTTGCCTGATGGTCCTCAAGGTTGGTCCTTGAGGATGGTCCTCAAGGTTCACTTATTGAATTGCTTTTAGGCAACCTTGGATGTTAACTCTTGTAAAATAAGCATCTTTTCCCAACAAAACGCTTTTCATTGCAGATTAGCTAAATATTCAACTGTGAGGCTTCATGTGATAGAGGAAAAAAAAATGTAAAGAACTTATGTATATGCATATATCAGCAAGCTGCTAGACTGGGGTCTCTTCATCCCCTCTTTTTTGGGAAAGGTGGCAGTTCTGCTTTCCAGGATAAATTGTTTTGTTGTGAATTGTGATCAAATTCAAAAACAATGTTCAGTGTGGTTCTAGTCCAAAAGGTTTGGGCCTGTTGCATGACTTCATCCTGGTACAAGCCAGGAAGTCAATGGCTGAATGGCTTTAGCCAGCTGAGCACAGTAATAATCACCTAGTAATGAGCTGCCTGGAGTCTTACTGCTTTTATGAAATGGAACAAAACGCACACAAGAATAAGGAATCCAAGGAACCCATTAGAGACATGGAGACAAATTATGCGTTCAACTCATATAGAAAGTAGTAAGGGTTCAGCAGAGCTATTGTGGATTTACATGGGTAAATTGGAGCTGAAATTATCAAGAGCCACAGAACCAGCAATGCGTCCAAAATGCAAAATCTATTTATGGTGCAACCTTTAGCTCAAAGGAACAGGGACTAGGTTAACCGAGTATCTGGGCAATGGTGCATAGCAAATACAGTTCATCTTGGGGAGGTAATGATGAGACCAGCAAACAATGTTGCAGTCAAATTTATGTTGGAACAGCAGATAATTTCAATACGGTTTTAAGATGGCTTTTTTAATGCATGTGACTCCAATTGGGTTTTTGCATTTCCTGAGTTTATGCATGAAGATAATTTTATGCTAAATCAGGCTACTGACCCATGCTGCCATTGGTGTCTGTGCTGAGTAGGGGTGACTCTCTGAGGCAGGGATGGGGAACCTCAGGTCTGGGGGCCACATTCCATCTTCCAAACTCCCTGGGGACCCCTCCTCAGGCTACACACCCTGCCCAGGCCTTTCTGGCTGTGCTTTAGAGCATCCTAAGTGGAATGTGAGCTGAAAGCCTAATAATGCATCTTGCTTGCCTGGATGAACTCATGTGAGGGTATGTACAGAAACTAGCACACTGTGCAAAGATAAAATCTACATTTACTACTCTGGCCTCTCTTCCCAGCCACGACTGGTATTTAACCCTTGGAAGTTTGCTCAGGGTGTGGCCCTCAAGTGTGTGTGTGTGTGTGTGTGTGTGTGTGTGTGTGTACTGTCTCAGTCTTTCATCAGATCCTTTTATACTTACTAGGCACTGAACCTGGGGTTGACTGTATGCAAAGCATGTACTCCATTATTGGGTGATGGTCTTTCTCAAACAATTCGAATGAATATCCTGTATATGATACAATGTACATCCAAGGCTGAACCCATGAATTTGGGGGGCACCCAGCCTTCATCTCCCTAACCTAAACTGGAGTGGAGGAGAAGACAGTTGACACTATCAGAGTTGGCAGTGCTGGGCTAGATTAAACAATCATCTGACTCTGTAAGACAATGTTCAGTTTCCATCAATTTAGAAGAATGTCGAGCCCTCTTAGATCTACCTAAAAAGAGCTGCCATTGTTTAGATCTAGCGATGGAAGGATGTGTGAATTTTGGTTCTCTCAGTTTCTCTTTTACATTCTTAATTTCACTTATCGACAGTTCTGCAGCAATCTGTGATTTTTTTTTCTTTTAAAAATTTATCAGCATTTTAGTGCAATTTTCTTCCAATAAGTTACATGGTTGTATGCAGTTTTTACTGATGTACACATTTTTTCAAGCAATCTACTTTAACACAATGCATTTTGTTATGTTCAGTCAAACATTGGAGTGCTGTACAGTGGTACCTCGGGTTACATATGCTTTAGGTTACAGACGCTTCAGGTTACAGACTCCACTAACCCAGAAGTAGTACCTCGGGTTAAGAACTTTGCTTCAGGATGAGAACAGAAATCGGGCGGAGCGGCGCGGCAGCAGCGGGAGGCCCCATTAGCTAAAGTGGTACCTCAGGTTAAGAACAGTTTCAGGTTAAGAATGAAGGAATGGGTTTCTGTGCAGTCAGTTTGAAACTGACTCAAAAAAACCCTTTCTTCTTTATCCAAGAGAGCATTTCTAAAATGCATTAACTTGAGCTGTTGAGCAAATGCATAACAAGAACACAGCTGTATAAACAAAGCTCTCTCCTTTATCAGTCACAGCAATGGGTGACCTTGGCTGTTCCAGTGGAGTAGGGATGACATGTCTAGGTCTTATCTTACGTCCTGACCACACTCTGACGCACAGACCTAGTCCGGGAACAGTGCCAGAGTGTGTTCTTGGAGTTGGTGACCTCTTGCTCCAAGATAAGAGTATAGGAAGGAAAACCCTTTTATGGTTAAGAGTGCTGGAGCAGGAACATTTGTGATGTCAACCTGCGTGTATAAGCTGATGTGGCTGGATTCCTGGGGGAGGGGGGGAGAGGGTGCCTGGAGGATATATATACTGCATGAAATCTCTCATTTCTTTGGACTTGCTGTGGACTGACCACGCAAGTGCCTTTCTGCTGCTCCAGAGAGCAGAAATAAAGAACTCTTTCTCTGAACCAACCCTCGGTGTCATTTGACTTCCTTCCTCCCATCCGGGAGCAACGCAGAGCCCACCAATCGGTAAAGTCTAATAAGGCTACAAGAACAGACCTCCAGAACGAATTGGGTTCTTAACCCAAGGTATCACTGTAACCTGGACAGAGCACCTTTCCTTTTGTTTATGCCAGGAGTTCTCAAACTTTTTCAGCGGGGGGTGGTCCACTGCCCCTCAGACCTTGTGGGGGGCTGGACTATATTTAGAAAAGAAACAGAACGAATTCCTATTCACACTGATAAGCATTTTAAAAGGACACATTCCATGTAAGCGCACCAGGCAGGCCCCACAAATAACCCAGAGATGCATTTTAAATAAAAGTACACATTCTACTTAGGTAAGCCACCCCCCCCTCATGACTCTCCCCTCCCTTCCCCACAGCACTGGACAAGCCTCAATGGCTGCTTACCTGTGTCTTGCGAGCGGCAGGGGCTGGCAGCAGTGGGATGATGAGCGGCGCATGAAAAGGCTCCGGAGAGGGGCTGGCAGCAACAAAGCCCGAATTGAGCCTGCTTAAAATGGTGGCCGCTCGAGCACTCACACTGTGCTGCTGCTGGCACCAAAAAAGCCCAGCCCCCTTCCTCCTCTAGGCAGGGCAAGGATAAGCCAGGAGGAGGGAGGGAGAAGGCGCCTCCACTGCCGTTGTATGAGGGAGAGGGAAAGAACGAGCACGCTGGCGCAGCCCAAACGATCAGATCCACGCCGATCCACGTGGTGATTCCTGGACCATCCGTGGGCAACTGGGCCAGATCCAGCCTGCGGGCCTTAGTTTTCCAACCCTTGGTTTATGCTCTCCTCTTCCATTGCCTTCCCAGAATTCATGTTACCTCCTTTTTCCCAGTGTCTTGTTTGGCAGGTCCACTTTCAGGCCCACATGTGCCAGCCATCTAACAGATGAGCTGGATTTGAATGACTGGGGGTAAACTTTTATTTTATAGCTTATTGCACAAGCTAGCTGCGGCCTCCTATGTTTTCTACCTGCTAACTAATGTGTGGTTCTGTGCTTAGAAGCCATAGGTAATGGCTATATATAAAACAAGCAAATCCAATTTATAATTGCAAGAAGCAAACGAGTTACAAACGTGAAAGACATGTTTAAAAGCCCACACATTTCCATCCATCATGTGCTAGAAATAATAGTTCACAAGGCTAAAATGCTGGATTGAAAACAAAATATATCCATTTTCTTTGGTTTTATCACAATAAAGCAAACTTACCACCTGCAATGATTCCAAACATTTAAGACTGCAATGCTGATGTAGGAAGAATTTATTTGAAGGCAGTTTTCTCCTGCCAGCAGGGCAAAATTGACAACAGAGGAGCGCTCTTCTGTCCTGGCCACATTACCCCCTCCACAATTTCCCCCCTTCCATTACTATAAAAGAGACTGATTTATTCCATCAACAGAGCTGGGGGGGGGGGGGAATTCTCCAAAATTTGAGAGGCATTTTGGGCTGCTGTGAAAGGACAAGGTCCTTTGTATTCAATCTTCCTCCCAACATTCTCTTTCCCTGACATTCCCCACCCCCTTTGGCCCTATCAACATTTATTTATTATCATTATTTATTTATTGCATTGATGTCCCACCTTATTCTCCAATGAGGCATACATGGTTCTCCTCCTCATTTAATCCCTGTAACAGCCCTGTGAGATAGGTTAGGTTGAAAGGCAGTGAGTGGTCCAAGGTCACGCAATGAGCTTCATGGCCAAGGAGGGATCTGAGCACTGGTCTATCCAGGTCTTAGTCCAGCACTCTAGCCACTACACCACATTGGTGTGCTCTCTCTCTCTATCTCTCTCTCTCTCTCTTGCTCTCTCTCATTGGCGCTCAAGAAGTCATAGTGTTGAGGAGAGAGGGGCTCAGACATGGGTTCTCCCACTCTTTCCCTACAAGGTCAAATACATCTTCCTGCCCTTAGACAACAAGAACAGATGAGAACATACAAAGAGCCCTGCTGGATCAGGGCAAAGGCCAGCCTAGTATGGCATTCTGTTCCAAAAGCAGTAGTCTCTCTACCCGTAAATCCTAGCAACTGGTCTAAAGAGGCATATTGCTTCTGACAGTGGAGGTAGAACATGGCCACTGTGGCTAGTATCCTGTGAGCCCTGGACGCCATACAGTCTTTGCTAAATGCTTTGGCATTAAGCAGAAAGTGCCCAAATCATAAGATTCCTCTTAAAATGGGTGTGGGTGGGTGGGTGTGTCTTACCGATGATCCAATTTAAATACTACATTATGTGTCTATGTATTTGTCAAGAAAATGTATAGTATAAGGAACCACACACACACAGCAAAACAGCTGTTAAACAAAGTGAGGACTATTTTGATATCTTCTGCCAGTGAAAATAAACTTGTGAATTTGGTTGAGCTTTCTCAGTTTTGTTTTATTTTTTATATAAAATCTAATTTCTGTATGCACTACAAGTACTTCAGGTAATAAGAATTGCAAATTATAACCTACAATTATACGCCAGATTCTTAAAATAACCCATCCGAAAAATATGTTGTCTTTATGCAGAACCCACAGAATTCATATTACCCAAGCAGTGTCTCTGACATGGCTACACTAAGTTGTGTCCAACTAAGTTTTACTCTGAGTAGACCCATTGAAACTAATGAATATAAGTATTTTCATTAGGTCTACTTGGGGTAGGACTAGCATCAGCTATAACCTATTATGGATGAAGTTTCATGAGTGTACAGGATTGAGAATTTGCACACCATTGGGCCAAGTATTGCAAATGGAAACAGTCTTTACCCCATTGACACGGAATTATATAAGAAGGTAAGAGAAACCTTGCTGAAAAGGTTATTTTATTCAGTATCCTCCTTCTCACAGTGGCTTCACCAGCTAGGCATGAAGGCAATATGCTTTCTCTATTGTTTGCCTCATCACAGCTAGTATTTAGTAATATAATGCCTCTGAATCTGGAGGTTCCATGTACCTATCATGACTAGTAGCAATTGTCAGACCTGCGCTCCATGAATTTGTATTGTATCATTTGGACCCAGGGTATGTAGCCTAAAGGCACGTGACACAGCAATAGTGGCATAGTTAAGGAAGTTTAGGCTCTGGACTTAATGGGCAATATCCTGCTAACACATTCTGTCTGCAAAAAGCTTTCTACAGGTACTTGCACAACAGAACTTCTTCCTTCTCTCCTTACCCAGCAGACTACCTGAATCTGTTCTATGGGTTTCCCCAACCCTCTGGGGCAGATTTAGGTTGCAGGGAACATGCAGAGAAGGAAAGAGAATGTAATTCCATTTTACAAGTGGAAAACCTGGAACTGATGGGCACTGTCCATTGGTCTTAAAGGGACCTATTCAGATAATGTTTACTGCTTCATGCACAGGCATGAACTTATGCTGGGGTGACGTTCCAGGGATAGTACCTGAAGCCAAAATTGTATATAGACAAAACACATTGGCAATCCCATCCACTATTGAACCCAAAATCTTTTTTTTTTTCATACTCCTGCCCCCTTTTTTGTCAAGTGCAGAAAGCTGAATGTGCACAAGTTAAATGCAGTTACTGTAAGCTGTGAGTTATCTGTACTTCAAAACACAGCCAGCCAGCCTTGTTGCATTTGAGGATGACCCTTCTGCTCAAACTGCAGAGTGAGTGCCCTAGACTGTTGCCCCCAAAGTCCTGCCTTGATGAAATCCCTGTTTAGCCATGTGTGTGTCTTACAAGGTGGGAGCTTTCCCATTTTTGTTGTATTCTCAGTAGGTGGACACAATCTGTTTTGATGGTTAATATTTGCCAGTGGCTGAGTCATGTCTGAGTCAGGCTTCTAAACCTTGAGAAATAAGACAACAGAGTAGTCTGACTTCTGTGTGCAAAATGGCTGAGAGAGAGTTCATTCAAGCAGATTTTGTGTGTGTGCCTAAACTGTTGCAGGGCACAGCACAGCTGTGCAGGATTCCAGCAACTGCCTTCCATCCCTCATCCCATTTCACTTTCAATACACACACCATACAGCCTCTGAGCATTCTGTGACCACTGAGCATGCTTAGTTGCAATGGTGCTCTTTTGGGAAAATCCCCTCCCAACCTGTTCATACACATACCAGAATTCATGGTTTCCATACTATACAGAATATACAAAAGCGTAAAAACAACAGGTACTAAAAACCCCATAGATTTATTCTAAAAGCAACAGACAGAAGACTTGTTAGTCATGCCCATTAAATTCACTGGGTCTTCTCTGCATGCGACTAACTTTAGATACAACCCAAGGTCTGGAAAGGCAAATATCCAAAGAGGCATTATGCACCAGGGATAGGGAATCTGTGGCCCTCCAGATGTTGCTGAGTTCAAGTCCCATCAGCCCTAGCTAGCATAGCCAATAGTCAGGGATAATGGAAGTTGCAGTTCAACAATAACAGATGGGAATAGTACACCCTAGCAAGTTGTTTGGAGGGCAGAGCTGTGTGTGCTGCCCAACCTGCCTTGCACCCCGACATGAAGATTGCCTGCTGTCCTCAGGTTCAGTGGAGACTGATTTCCCATCACCAGTTTCAATGCCAATCTGAACACAGGTAGCTTCTGAATCTACAGAGGATGAAGGAGACCATCTTGTCTTTTACCTTAGGTAGCAAAATATCTTTGGCTTGCTCTGGCTAGCCCTGCACCCTGAGCCTCACTTGCACCCTGAACCTCACTGGGGCAGAAGTAAGTCGTGGCGCTGTGGGTTAAAGCCTCAGCGCCTAGGGCTTGCCGATCGAAAGGTCAGCGGTTCGAATCCCTGCGGCGGGGTGCGCTCCCGCTGCTCGGTCCCAGCAGCGCCTGCCAACCTAGCAGTTCGAAAGCACCTCCGGGTGCAAGTAGATAAATAGGGACCGCTTACCAGCGGGAAGGTAAATGGCGTTTCCGTGTGCGGCTCTGGCTCGCCAGAGCAGCGATGTCACGCTGGCCACGTGACCCGGAAGTGTCTCCAGACAGCGCTGGCCCCCGGCCTCTTGAGTGAGATGGGCGCACAACCCCAGAGTCTGTCAAGACTGGCCCGTACGGGCAGGGGTACCTTTACCTTTACCTTTACCTAGGAACAGCTGGACCTCTGCACAGGTCTTCCAAGAAGCGAGTGTGCAGAACAACCTTTTGGGTTTGCTAGAACAAAGCACCAGTTCTGCAAATGTTGCCTCTTGTGATAATATTCTCAGCATAAAGAATATCTGAAACTGAGCCAGTTCCTTGTGGCACCTCCAGAAAACATAGATAACGGGGTGCAAGCGAGATCTCCCTTGTGCATGGATGGCTGCCAAAAATTCTTCTCTTGCAGCATGTGATAAGCTATTAGACAGTGTGTTAGGGGACAGTGCTGACTTGGAGAGACAAGCAGGCAGTCCCTGGGAGGAATGCAAGTATGAGAAGGCAACAACAGATATTTGATGACAGTTTGTTTTATGCAAACATGGCAAGGAAGCTTGACCCTCCTACCCACTCAGGGTTCTGCTCTTGCTGCATTCTACAGGATAAATAAATAATGCTGATAAGGTCCAGATACTTATATAGCTTACTTATAGAAAGACTAATTACTTATATTAAGAGGATACTGAAAATGTTGATAACTAGGAAAAGTGTTTGAAGCTGCAACCTTAAGGTCACTTAACAGGAATGAAATCCCACTGAACTCAGTGAGATTTTAAAGTAAATATGCTTCCTAGGATCTTCCTGCAGAACAAGAGTATGAAGGAATGAATGATGACCCAATCGTACTGAATGCCATGGAGTTGCTAAGTTTAATAGGGCACTGACTATAGTTCTGTTCAAGCATTATATTAATGAGGAAATGTAACACATGGAGATGGGTGTGCAAGCTCTGCTAGTACCATTGTCATTCCCCACTGCCAAATTGAAGGGGGACCATTTGCAGCAGGGATCTTGCCTCTACTCATGTAGACACCCTGTGTGATTTGGAACTTCCTGATCCATACTGTGTTAAGGCAGGACAACAGGTCCTTCGAATATATGACAATGTCACAAAAAATACCTACTTCGGTAAGGGGATAAAAGGGAGCAGGAGAACAAACAGACCACCATCACCACAGGAGGACTGCATTGAGCAGGGATGAGGATCTCTGTGTTGGAGACTCATTCCCCATGTCTGCAGTCATGGGATTGTTGTCTATCACATGACAGTGTATGTATTTATGCCGTCATTGTTTCATCTGTTGAATAGCTGGCTGAGTAGAAAGCTCATGGTAGCTCCCCTGCTCCCCATCAAAGTCTAGTGCCTCAGGTGGTTGCCTGTGTCTAGTTCCATCTCTGAGAGAAAGCAAGTATGAAGTAACATAAGAAGCTAGAATGCAGGCTTGGGGGTGAAATTCCCTTTCACTACTATCTGCACTGCCTCCAGAATAGTGATGGGAGGCACTATATATGCCATAATCCCATAGACTGCTCAGTGTGGTCATTTTTTAACCACATAGAATATCTCTATGGAGACTTTTTACCCCAATGACTCTCCATCAGCCAAATCTTAGTGTGAACTCCCTGCTCCAGCCTGTCACCAGGAGTTCCTACATGACGTCTAATAAAATGCTCTGATTCAACTCAAGAAATGGTTGCAGTCCACAGAGGATCAAGCTAATTAGCTTTCCAAGTGTCCTTTTGCCCTCTGAGAGACAAAATGAAGATACACAGTCCCTTGTGAGTGAGAAGTTGTAAGGAACGAAGGAAACTGTGACCTAATTGGCATTGCTAGGACCTGGGGGATAACACATGAGTGGAATGTCAAAACGGAGAGTTTTAGTTTATTCTGGAAGGACAGGCAAAGGAAAGGCTGTATAGCACAACCTGCATATCTCAGCCGATGGAATGGAAATTCCTGCAGGTGTACATCAGGGATGGGGGACTTGTGCCCCCCCAGATGTTTGATGGATAACTCTCATTATCCCATACCATTGGTCAAACTGCCTGAGGCTCAAGGGAGCTGGAGTTCCCCAAAAGAGAAAAGAATGAAGGGTCACAGGCTCCCTGTGCTTTATTTAAAACATAGGTCTGTTAAAGCAATTTAAAACACCAATATAAATTACAACACAGTGGTACCTTGGTTGTCAAATGGCTTGGTTCCTGAACAAATCGGCTCCCAAACGAGTGTTCCGGTTTGCGAATGGTTTTTGGAAGCTGAACGTCTGATGTGGCTTCTGCAGCTTAGGATTGAGTGCAGGAAGCTCCTGCAGCCAATCGGAAGCCACACCTTGGTTTTCAAACAGTTCTGGGACTCCCGGAACGGATTAAGTTTGACAATCAAGGTACCACAGTATAGGTAACAGGCCTAAGTTTCCTTAATTTGCTTTTGAAGAATAGGCTTCCTTAAGAGAAAGAAGTTTGAAAAATATGGGTTTTTCAGGCGCACTGAAAAACCTGTGGTGCTAAGCTATATGCACCTTGTGGGGAGGGAGTTCCACCTACTAGGGACCAGTACAGAAAAGGTCCCATATGTTTCTCTCTCAAGTTTGCCATCCCAAGTTTGCCAACACGTATCTGAGGCAGCTCTTAATACCTTGGCAAGCTTATATGGCTGTAGGCGGTCCATAGAATAACACATCCAAAGCCCTTTGGAGCTTGGAAGATGAAATCTAACACTTTGAATTGGACCCAGAAATGCCCTGGCAACCAGTGAATTTGGGGTTATGTACTCCAAAAACCTTGACCCCAGCAATGGCTTGAACTAGCCATGGTTCTCTGTGGCATTGGAGAGGGAATTTTATTCAACTTGTGACCTGATTTTCTGTAACTGGAGACTTTGAGGACTGAGCCCATGACCTTATGAATGCAAAGAATTTGCTCTGCCTCTGCACTATGGCCTCTTTCTTTGGCAAAGTCTTATACTTCAATAAATTTCTCATAGCACCACAAACTGAAAACTAGTAGTTAGTTTGCAATCCCACGCACATTTACTAGCGAGCAAGTCTCACCGAACCCAGAGGGAATGGCTTGGAAATTCAGAGCACATATGCTTAGGAGCACTTACGCTTTTTCACTTGAACAATAAAATACCATTGTAACTTACCAATAAAGCTACACGCTTATGCATAAAATATACTAGACACATGAGATCATGATTTATACAGAAACCAAAGTTACTGTCTGCATTTGCTATGGGCAAAACTCAAGCATAGCCCAAGCATGTAAACAACATATTTGCCAATTTATACAAATTTCATTTTACTACCAAATGGAGTTGCATCAGGCTAGAGTGTGAACTTTAAACATTATCCCTGATTTCATGAATTGGATTTGCAGCTTCAGATGCTACAAACAAGCACCAACAGCTGCCAAGGGCAATCTCTGCCCCCTTTGGCTGGCAGGGCTTGCTTGTGATGTTTGAAAGGAGAGATTGTACCGGAAAGGAGAGATGGAACCTACACAATGTTTTGACAAAATTTCCTCTTTGGACATTGCAAACCAACTCCACAAGCCAATATCAAAAGAGAACGTGCAGGTGGCCAGTACGTCTTGTTTATAACACTGGAACCTTCCTGACCTGAATTCCAGGAAGAGCCAGGCACCTGTATGAAGGAACCATTGGTAACTGAAGCTGTAAGGTTGCCCAAGTTCCTGATTCAGAAGTGGGGAACTTCAGGTCCAGCTGCCAAATGCAGCTCTCCAGTTCTCTCTATCTGGCCAGATTACTCTCCAGATTCCCCTCCTTATTGCCCCCGAATGCGCCTAAACCAGGAGCAGCCAATGTGGTGCCCTGCAGATGTTGTCAGATCCAACTCCAACTGGAGCTAGAGCTGATTGGAGCTGGGAATCCAGCAACATTTAGAGGCCCTCCCCATCCCTGATCTCAAGAATTCCCCTGCCTGGTCCTTTTTCAGGTATAAAGAATACCTACTTCCCCCTTGGGAACTCTGCACTGAGAACCATGATGTATGATACCAGTTTGCCAGGTTTATGTCTATTCAGATATGTGGTTCCAAGAAGTGCAGCAAAGATCTAAATATAACAGTGATGATGATTGGTGATACACAACAGCTGCCACCCGTTTACTAAGTGCATCAAA
Source organism: Podarcis cretensis (assembly GCF_951804945.1). NCBI lineage: Eukaryota > Metazoa > Chordata > Lepidosauria > Squamata > Lacertidae > Podarcis > Podarcis cretensis. Next base: position 30,945,573 of record NC_137185.1, on the reverse strand, counting down.
CTGGAAAGGGGGGAAAGTACCAACATTAAGGGAATGGCAGAACAAATTATTAGATTACGCAGAATTGGCTCTATTGACAAATAAACTAAGGGGTAATACAAATCAATCATTTATTCAAAAATGGGATAGGTTCAAGACATATTTACAAAAATGTAACAATGATATAACATCTATGGCAGCGTTCGAATGACTCTTGTGTAAACGAAATATTAAGAAATAAGGGAAAATGGTACGGCATGTTGTAAGACAGTGCTAGAAAATATATTAAGAGTAAGGTAGTAAACCTAAGTACCGGTACATTCAATATTACAAATGTCAATTTAATTGGGAAATTATGGGAAGTCTAATTTATTTTATTTTATTTTAGTTTAGTTTAGTTAGAAAATAAGTGGAAAGAGTAATTTAATATTTAACTGTAAATTTATGTAAGTTTTTTTTTTTCCTTTGCATGTGTGGATTTAAGATACTGTATGTTATGTATGAATTTCAATAAAGTTTAAAAAAAATGATTGGTGATAGCACCATTGATCTAATATCAAGGAGAATCTGATTTGAGAAACTGGTTTTCTAAGTTGAAGCTATTGCTTCTTCATGAGAGGAAGTTATAACAACTATTGTATTAGGTTCCATGTGCTAATTGTGATTTTAAGAGCTGAAATGTATACGTATATCCCCCCAAATATTCAAAGTTTTATGTTACTCCCAAGTTTCCCCCTCAGATTGTGCCTGTATAACTTTGAATTTGACAGATTACAAATGCAAGTATTTTAGTGCCTAACTACACATTATGTTACATACAACATTTTCAGCCACATCAGGGAATGTTTCCTTTAATTATAGGTATGGGGACCACTGTTTCCATGGGCACCATTGCACATGGGGTGAAGGCCTTTAACCCTTCACTCTCCCACCATGTTCCTTAAAAAAACCCACACACACCCCACTGCAATTAGAACTATGGGAAGAAAGCTTCCATTGGCACCAATGGAATCATGATGGGGGAGGGAAGTCAAACATGCCCTGTGATGCTGACAGAAACTATCCCCTGCTTTTTAAAAACACCTCTTGACATCATTGCAAACTATGTTTTCAATGGAATATGTAGTTAGACCCTTAAACAGTTTGGCATGTATTGATGTTACAACAGGTGCGCATCGCATAAGCAGTCAACAGTCAAATGCTATGTACCACTGCATGCCATTTGAAAAACTTTATCACACTCTATACTATAGAGTGAACCATCCAATGCTAACACAATTGCATACCAGCTGTTAAATACTATCAAATTTGTTCATCACCAAAACATGTCTAATATTTGTTGTCAAATATGAAAAATGAGCATTGGAGGATATGAAGTTCAAATAGCAAATAAACTGCAGAGCTTCAAACACCCCCAAAATAATTGAAAAATATTCAAAATCAGTAGTGGACAATATTGAAGAAGCAATTCCCTCTTAACTCTATTTAAGATGCTATTAAAATAAATGTTTGCAAGAATAAGAGCATGTTACAAAAGCAAGAAGCATTAGATATTCAATTGTCCCCCTGCAATTCATTTCCATTAAAATGAAGTGGACCTCTGAATATTCTTTGTATCATTGGGGACAGGTGTTCCTTGGATTACTCTAAATGGTAAGAAATGATACACTATTAGCAAGTTGTACATCCTCATAATCAGGGGTGCCAACTTGAATAGAATATTGTGGGGACCCAGGTAAGCCCCGCTCCTTGTTATCGTTCAGATGACGCAGTGCACACACAGCATTTGAATGGGAATGCCCATCAACTTTGCAGGGGCCTGGCCCCCTCAACTATTTTATTGTGTGGGCTGAAGCCCCCATGGCCCTTAGGAATTGGCTTCTATGCTCATAATTGCATTTCTTGAAATATTGGTAGTCAAGAATAGAACTGCAGGTTGTCTTCCACCAGTTGAACAAGAATAAAATTGCAGAAACTACAAATGTTTGTATTTTAAAACACCAAGGAATCCCATTTCTCCTTGATTGGCATTTTAATTAGCTCCTGTCCTTTGACTGCCATTGTAATCAGATTGAGGAGAATTGGGAAGCTTGCAGACAGTTACACTTATCTTTAGATTACAACATCTTAAAAAAAATAAATCTTACAAACGTGAATACTTGATGGAAGCAATACAGTCAAATCACCACTTTCTGACTGGGACACAGGTTTAATCTTATCATGTTAACAAGGAATTACTGAGCCAAGGGTTTCTTGGGGGGAGGAGAATGAAACTCGCTTGTAAAACCTTTAGTCTCCCAGCCTCATCAGTAATGCAGCAAAGTCTCTGAAGCAACAAAGGCAGCCTTGAATTCACGATCTCTTGCAAAGGAAAACAACTCATGAATGCTTTTAAAAGCTTATTCTCTGCCATCCTTCCATTTGTTTAAGAGAAAGTATGCTTCTTTCCAAGCTTCTCAAAATGGTAACTCTGTATGAGGAGCAAAGTACTTTGGTCACACTGAGGCCCTGGGAGCCTCAAGTTTGGGAAGCTGTCAGGCCATTGCTCTTTTCTAGCTCAGAATTGTCCACACCAAAGATTGGAATTTTGGGGCCCTCCAGATGTTACTGGACTATGTTGTTGTTGTTTAGTCGTTTAGTCGTGTCCGACTCTTCGTGACCCCATGGACCAGAGCACGTCAGGCACTCCTGTCTTCCACTGCCTCCCGTAGTTTAGTCAAATTCATGTTAGTTGCTTCGAGAACACTGTCCAACCATCTCGTCCTCTGTCATCCCCTTCTCCTTGTGCCCTCCATCTTTCGCAACATCAGGGTCTTTTCCAGGGAGTCTTCTTTTCTCATGAGGTGGCCAAAGTATTGGAGCCTCAGCTTCATGATCTGTCCTTCCAGTGAGCACTCAGGGCTGATTTCCTTCAGAATGGATAAGTTTGATCTTCTTGCAGTCCATGGGACTCTCAAGAGTCTCCTCCAGCACCATAATTCAAAAGCATCAATTCTTCAGGAATCAGCCTTCTTTATGGTCCAAGTCTCACTTCCCATACATCACTACTGGGAAAACCATAGCTTTAACTATACGGACCTTTGTTGGCAAGGTGATATCTCTGCTTAGCTCCCATAATTCCTGGCCACTGACCATGCTGACTGGGGTGATTGCAATTGTCATCCAGTAACATCTGCAGGACACCACTGGGGTGGCAAGAAGGAATTGTTTTCCATTTGCCCTGTATTTGTTGCATACAGCACTGTTTATGTTCTGCTGCAGTTTGCCTTCTGCCAAAAATGGCATGACTGCTGTGGTGAAATTACACCATTTAAGTAATTTATGTAATTAATTACATAGAGTACATAAGTCATGTTGCCATTATCGTATTCCACCCCATTTGTTTCAATGGAAAGGAAACACAATGCAAATTGTGGTATGTGTGTGTGGCATAATCTGTTGTGTATCATTTAAGGACTAAAACCAAACAGAACAGTGAAAAGCGATCACTGGATTGATTTCTGTTCCAGACATGGGAAGAATAAGCAAACACCGGCAATTTCTGTTCTGATTCCTGTTTTTGATGGACTATTCCAACATCTCTAGGACCACACTGGCAGTGTCTCTCCATGGTTAGAGTTGGTTTTAGGGTAACTCAACCAGTTCAACCTACTGGGCACTGCCCTGCCAGAGGTTCCATAACAATGCTGTAGAACATAGTAAGAGAGGCAGGGAGCACAACAAATTTTAGTGTTGCACAGGGCACCGCTGAAATTTGTGATCCCAAAGTCTCCCATTGCCATGGTTTCAGGCAGGGGCCTTTCCCAACTCTGCCTGGAAATTCCAGAATTCCGCCTGGCACCTTCTGCATGCAAAGTGGTTGCTTTCCCTCAAAGTCACTGTCTAGTGATTGGGTGAGGGCTATGGGGACTATCCAGAATTTTCAACGCCCTTCAAACCAAACAAACAGATATAAATGTGAAATTTTTTTTTGGGGGGGGGAATATATGCATGTCATAATGGCACAAAATTTGCATTGTTTTGGAACATGACTATAACTTTCTCCCCTGTTGCACAGGACATGTAGCTCTGCCTATATTTTTCTTTTTAAATAAATATGCAGGAAGTGAAACACACACCCCTGGGAAATGTTACATTGTCATGTAGCGTTGCTCCCAGATCATGTCTGAGCTGGGAAATGTTGGCTGTCAGCCAACAGCTGCTGGGAAGAGCTCTCATTGTCACTGTGCTACTGCCAGTGGTTGTGCCACTGTCGCTGGGAAATGGGTGAAATGGACAGGATACAGTGTGAACTGTAGAAGAAGAAGAGTTTGGATTTGATACCCCGCTTTATCACTACCCGAAGGAGTCTCAAAGCGGCTGACATTCTCCTTTCCCTTCCTCCCCCACAACCAACACTCTGTGAGGTGAGTGGGCCTGAGAGACTTCAAAGAAGTGTGACTAGCCCAAGGTCACCCAGCAGCTGCATGTGGAGGAGCGGAGAAGCGAACCCGGTTCACCAGATTACAAGTCTACCACTCTTAACCACTACACCACACTGGCTCACTGTATCACCTCCTGTATCACCTCCTCCTGTTATGAGTAGGGATGGGCAATCTACCGTATTTTTCCGTGTGTAAGACAATGCTTTTTGCTAAAAAAAAGGGGGCGCAAAAATGGGTGTCACCTTATACACGGATAGTGAATGCAGAGCGGGAACGTACAATTAATGACAGCAGCAAGCAGGAGATTGACAGCAGCGATTGGGCAGGTGATTGGTGGCTGCGGCAAGGCTTGCTGGCAACTGGCTGCGGCTGCGGCAATTGGGCAGGTGATTGGTGGCTGTGGTGAAGCAGGCAGGCAATTGGCGGCTGCAGCAAGTGGGCGGGTGGGCTGTTGGTGGCGGCAAGTGGGCAGACAATTGGCGGCTGCAGTGAGGTGTGTGATCATCAGTGCGAGCGGCAGGCAGGCGGGTGAGCGATTGGCGGAAGTGGCCTCCCCACCCCACTCAAAAAGCTAAACAACTTAGTTTCTTAATTTGGGGTTAAAAAAAACAGGGGTTGTTTTAGACATGGGGGCGTCTTATACATGGAAAAATACAGTAATCTATTTCCAGTCTGTGTATCTTTTGCATGAAAAGTAAAGGTAAAGGGACCCCTGACCATTAGTTCCAGTCGTGGCCAACTCTGGGGTTGCGGCGCTCATCTCGCTTTACTGGCTGAGGGAGCCAGCGTACAGCTTCCGGGTCATGTGGCCACCATGACTAAGCCACTTCTGGAGAACCAGAGCAGCGCACGGAAACGCTGTTTACCTCCCCCCCAGAGCAGTACCTATTGATCTACTTGCACTTTGACGTGCTTTCAAACTGCTAGGTAGGCAGGAGCAGGGACCGAGCAATGGGAGTTCACCCCGTCACAGGGATTCAAACCGCCGACCGGCAAGTCCTAGGCTCTGTGGTTTAACCCACAGTGCCACCTGCGTCCCATCTTTTGCATGTGTTAACCCATAAATCATTTCTGCCTTCTTTTCGGCAATGATCTGTAATTCCTTAAATCAATAAACAATACATTGTTGTTGTTGTTCTTCCTTTTCTCTCAAAATGCACATTTCTAAAAAATACTTATTCCCCAAATGCATGTTTTAAATGTATTCTGATATAGGTTTTGAGCAATTGGGTTTCTATGAATTGTCATTTGTTCCATTTTAGAGTTAAAGAGCAGGTTTCCCTGGGGAAGGAGCAGAGCAAGGGGAAAACCACTCAGACCTATGCTTTCTAGCTATGAGGGAAAGCCCTAATTACCAAGTGACATATTCAGGTATGTGTTGGTCTGACACAGTTGTTGTTATTATTATATATATAATTGTCCAGGAGCACCTTAGAGACCAACTAAGTTTGTTCTTGGTATAAGTTTTCGTGTGCATGCGCACTTCTTCAGATACATTTATCAAGTGACAAATACACTGGGTTTTCCACTATGTGAGGCAGGACTCTCAAGTGGGTTTCAGCCTGACACATGCCACTACCAACTTCGCTCTTTAAAACTTTGCTCTTTAGAAAGATAGAAAATTCTGTGCTATGACTGCATTTGGTATTGTATGTATTTTCTTAGAGAAGTCTCCTGCCAACCTAGCAGTTCGAAAGCATGTCAAAGTGCAAGTAGATAAATAGGTACCGCTCCGGCAGGAAGGTAAACGCCGTTTCCGTGTGCTGCTCTGGTTTGCCAGAAGTGGCTTAGTCATGCTGGCCACATGACCCGGAAGCTGTACGCCGGCTCCCTTGGCCAATAAAGCGAGATGAATGCCGCAAGAGTCGGTCACAACTGGACCTAATGATCAGGATTCCCTTTACCTTTACCTTTACTTAGAGAAGTACTTCCTGTAAAACAAGTGCAGTACAGATATGCCCCAAGAAAGCCAAAAGGGATACAATGAGAGAAGAAGAGAATGAGAGACAAATTAAATGGGGTTCAACACTGCAAGTTGCAGTTAATGGTGGGATCCAGCTCTGAATAAGTGGAAGACTCCTGTTGTTGAACATATACCAACTGGATGAATTTTAAGGGGGGAAATTCCACGTTACCTTGTGTCTGGGATTGGACTGAAGAGGAATGGTGGAGGATTCCTCCCACCCTCCTGAACCTTTCCGAGAAGAGGAGGGCAGTTAGATTTACAATGGTGGTTTGCAGAAGGTCATGACTCTGAGACAGAAGAAGGGCAGAGCTGGGAGATAATGGAAGGGGAAGAGAGGGAAGCAGCAGAGCCAGAACAGCTGGCTGACACCCCTTCTCCTAGAACCAGGAGGGCTGTGAAAGTGGGAGAGCAGAAAGCGAACAGACGAAGGGTCTTACACAACCACCATATAAGGGGTGGAGCTGCTGGTGACTGAGAGTAAAAGCGGGGAGATTACTCAGAGCAATGCCATTACTGCAATGTAGAGGCACTTTTCAAAGACTCTCTCTGTGAATAGTGAATAAAGGACTTGGTAGGCACTCTTCTTATATACAGTAGTACCTCGGGTTACAGACACTTCAGGTTACAGACGCTTCAGGTTACAGACTCCGCTAACCCAGAAATGAAGTAAGTTCTTAACCCGAGGTACCACTGTAATGATACAGTGGTACCACGAGTTACAAACGCATCAGGTTACAAACGCTTCTTGTTACAAACTCCGCTAATCTGGAATAGTTACCTTGAGTTGAGAACTTTGCCCCAGGATGAGAACAGAAATCATGTGCACAGTGGCAGCAAGAGGCCCCATTAGCAAAAGCACACCTCTAGTTAAGAACAGTTTCAGGTTAAGAATGGACCTCCGGAACGAATTAAGTTCGTAACTAGAGGTCCCACTGTAATAATAATTTCTTATTTATACCCCACCCATCTGGCTGGGTTTCCCCAGCCACTCTTGTTATCTACTCCTTGGCTGCCCACTGTGGGAGGGATCAGATTCCTTGAAGCCTGACACCTTAAATGGAATAGTTACCACCACATCTGTTGCTCTCTCTCTACTCCAGGAAACCCACCCACAACATTAGGCTAGCAAACATTATCAGTCATTAGGGGTGAAACCGAGCAACCCGATTCCATCCTGCTTCAGTCTTGCTGCCACTCAATCATAGTGCCATTCCAACTAGTTTTGTGCAGATTCTTTTAAAGAACACACAAAACTTCTGCATTTAGATAGTATGCATTTTGTGGGCAGCTTTCAGAGTATCCCCAGTCCAACCTGAGAAGGTCTAGGGCCAACTTGGGCCAACTCAGATCCAGGTCCCAAACCAAACTGGAGACCTTGTGCAGTGTTTAATTAGGGCATTAAACCATAATTGCCACACACATTACTTGGAGTGGCATGGAATAAACCCCAGAGGTGGCAAGAACAGCACCACTGAGGTTAACATATAAACCAGGCCCGAGGATGTGATTTTCAAGGGCAAATTACCTTGAATTTCTGCAGTCATGTAGGCTTCTGCCTTCCTAGTTGAGCCAGGCAGACTTTTCATCCATCTACTCTGAGCAGGAGGACCTGTCTAGGACTTCAGAAATAGATCTTTTGCATTGTCTTCTTTCTGATCCTTTTAATTGGACAGGGATTGTCCAATTTAATTGTCAGGGATTGAACCTGGGATGCACTACATGCAACGGTTGCACTCTGCTGTTGAGCTATGGTCCCTTCACCTTCTTTAGAGGAGAGCACAGCTTGTCTTCCTCCACTTTCCAAAACACAAATCACTATCCAGTGTGGAAGGTTAGGTGTCAACTCTTCACACCTCCCTTACCCTCCTACATTAAGAAGAATGCATACAATAAAACAGATCTCCCATGATCTGCTTCTTTTTCCTCCTGGGATATTTTCCCTTTCATAAGAGTTTGGTAATGAGCCAATGCGGGACTGTACAGTCTCAGGTAAGGCTTGGATGAACTGTTAAGAATAACATCAAACCACCACCATGAACATGAAAGCAAGCAGCTCGCTAGTTCCCAAGAGCCTGGATGAGACATACTCTTCCTTGGTTTTATTTTACAGATGTCTCTGCGCTCACCAGGCTGATCTCTAAAATGTTAAAGCACCACGAGAAATGATGTTCTGGCAAGATTTCGATATCTGGGTGTTTTTTTCCCTCCAGTCCCAAGTGGTTTGAAATAACTTTCTATGTTTCTTCTTCTTTGGGTGTACGTACTGCCAAATACTCCCAGTCCCCCATGGGGCTCACCAGACAGTTGTTCAGAGTTTTACTGGAATGCATTTCAACTTCTATAGGTCAGCTATTGCACCAAGCAAGCAGACATTCAAGAGAAATTTATGACACTCCCTGGCCCCAATTGGACTGGGCACACAATGGAAATAGGAACGAACTGGTTCTTCATTGTCAGGGAACTGCCATCAGGACTGGAGGGAGAGAGCGGGCTCCGGAGGGGTTCCAGAGAGCGTCCCGAGATTGGGAGAGGCAGCCCATCTTCTGGGGAAGAGGATCAGCGTAGCACCAGTGGAGAAGGGGGGCAGATGGGGGAATCGGCGAGGCGGTCCCATGACTCCTTGCCAGGGACCAGCGGGGAGAGTAAGGGTCCTCCACTGCCTACACTCTCCTTGCACAGAAGGCTTCTGCGCAGGGAGAGTAGGAGGAGACTAGGCGTCAAAGAGCTTCTTTGCCGGAAGAAGTTCAAGAAATGCCCACTGACGGATTCTGCCAGCGATTGAGACAGTCACGGGTGAGTGGCTGTCCGGACAGAAAAGGTTCACTTAGGCAACCCAGCCAGGTGTTGCACCGGTTTATGCATGAGCAACCCCTAGAACCGTTACATTCATCTTTAGAGATGTGCAGGTGAACCTGTTGTTCAGGTTGTGAACAAGTCATTTCATGAGTAGTGGAACTCTTGAAACTCTTATTTTGTCAGTCTTAAGAACATAAGAAGAGCCTACTGGATTGGGCCAAAGGACCATCAGGGCAGCATCCTGTTCACATATTGGCCAACTAGATGCCTATGACAAGCCTCAGGAAGTCTCTCCACTTATGATTCGTAGCAACTGGCATTAGGGCTGGCCCCATATAGCCAAGATGTCTAACCTTTTTTTCTGAATCTGCATCGTTTGTGTGCCTAGCCTGACCATGCAGCCAAACTCCACCATCTTTGTACATACTTGAATGTTGTGCATATCATGACTCCTTAGCTGCTGAAATAAATGAAAATGTCAGCTGTTTGCATAGGCTCAGCAATATTTCACATTAACCCTTTTGTTACTCTTGGCCAAAGAAACCAACCAGTTTAAAAGCTTGGATCTAGAACCAAGAAACAATAATTGATGATGGAAGATTCTGACACCTCTTGTTCAATGCTTCTTGGATAGACCTTCTTTCCCCCACTTTGTGGCTCCATGTCAGTCTATCGCTGTAAACGAAGTATATGTGATAATGACCAACCAGAGAAGGATGAGACATGACATTGTGATGCACAGGGTGGATAAAGAATGTCCGATTATGCATGACACATTCTGGAGGTGCACTATGGTAACATTCATGGATAAAAATTCAAAAATGCTTTGAAAGGTCATCATGCAGGAGAACTGTCATCCAAGTTTATTAATATTAGGCTTGCAAACCAGCTGCCAGATTCTGAACTAGAGCCCTGAAATTTGGTACATGTAAACTCCAAGATACCTTGATAACCAAAAGCATCAGAACAGGGGACATTTATGTCATAAACAGACAATGAAAAATGTGATTGGGATTGGGAAACTTCCTCCCCATTTGCCACCACCACAAGAAGCTCCCATAAAAATCTTTTTTTAAAAAAATGATTTTAAAAATCAGTACAATAATACAAAAACAACATACAAACCAACATGTATACTACATAAACATGCTTATATAGATAACACACACACACACACACACACACACAAAAGAAAATGAAAGAACCACTGTGGGACACAGTAAGAAATTACATTGTTATCTCACCTCACTAAAAGGAAACATGAGAGACAGATGGCTAAGGTCCTCCCAAATTGGAATTAATATATGAGAGACAAAGGATGCAGGCTTCATGAAACTTTTTATTTCACCTTTGGGTAGTTTATATTGCTGGGTAAGTTTGACAGAGGGATGCGGGTGGTGCTGTGGGTTAAACCACAGAACCTAGGACTTGCCGATCAGAAGGTCGGCGGTTCGAATCCCCGCGACGGGGTGAGCTCCCGTTGCTTGGTCCCTGCTCCTGCCAACCTAGCAGTTCGAAAGCACATCAAAGTGCAAGTAGATAAATAGGTACCGCTCTGGCGGGAAGGTAAATGGTGTTTCCGTGTGCTGCTTTGGTTCGCCAGAAGCAGCTTAGTCATGCTGGCCACATGACCCGGAAGCTGTACGCCAGCTCCCTCGGCTAATAAAGCGAGATGAGCGCCGCAACCCCAGAGTCGGCCATGACTGGACCTAATGGTCAGGGGTCCCTTTAGCTTTTACCTTTAAGTTTGACAGATAAAGTTTCCAGCCATACCGGGTCATACCATCATCGAATGGTAGGTTGTCATTCACGTTCCCAGGAAATGCAGTCTTCATTTGTGCAGTTGTGAAGAGATGGATAGTTAGCAATTTACAGAGAATACCTTTATTTGTTCCTCACACAAATAAAGATGATGGAACCTGTCCCAAATCTAGTTCAACTTCAAAGTGTAAAATATCAGAAATAAGTCTGAGAACCTCATCCCAAAACTTACTATCCTACATTCCCACCAAAGGTGTATGTGTATACCTTGCATAACACAGCCCCTCCAGCAGAAGGTCACTTTTGAACTGAAAGGGTTGTCTAGAAAAGGTTTGACTCAGCCTGAATTAGAAGTGGAGCCATGTTGCTGTCAAGGGTTAAAGGTCATCCTGGAACTACTCCTTTAAAGCTTTGCAAGGGATCCTGCAGTGTACCACAGGCTACTTCAGATAACGGACTGTAGAAAATCACCCATCGGCTTATTTTTTTAGCTAGTTTCCCTGACCTGCAGAGTAACCTGTTTATACTGGGAATGCAAGCCATGGTTCAATGTGGATTGAAAGTAGATTCAAGTAGACTAGATTATTTGAATGACTCTGAATGCATTAAAGGGCATTAAAGGGCTCTAGCTTTGCATGCTGAATGGCCTAGGTTCAACCCCCAGCCTCTCCAAATAGGGATGGGAGAGACTTGTCTGAAATCCTGGAGAGTTTCTACCTGCCAGTGAAGACAATACTGAGCTAGATGAACCCAGTATAAGGCAGTCTCCTGTGAACCTTTGGACCTGGGGTCCTAGGTTAAGCTCTCTAGATCTCCAACTTGTTTATTAAAAAAAAAAAAAAAAAAAGCAAAACCCAAGCACATATCAAAACCTGGCTCATAGCATTCTGCTGTCCTTATTGGAATTCATTATGCATGGTGCTAGAGGATTATTGGCACTGAAGGGAATGAGCACGTAGTTGATACATTACTGTGGCTCCCTGTGGGATACAGCTGCTACCTTCAGCTCATCGGGGATGGTTTAAAAGCCAGCAAAGGACTATGTCGTAGTGTAACATAACTCCTGCAGCAGAAGCCTGCAGGGTTGATTACCACCTCCTCCTTCCCCACAAGGTTGCTCGTTGATGCTGACTCAGCACTTTTGAACTTAATGATGATGTCCCTGGGGAAATCAGCACAGTGATTGATGGGGATCTTGGGTGGGAAAGGGAAGAAAGAGATGCCTGCCCCATTCATCGCCTCCCCTTCCCCCTCCCGCCTACTTCTTCACTGCATCACATTCCTGACTAAAGGTTGCGGCTAATGATTCAGACTCTGAATTCATTGGCCTGGTTGTACAGTGCCAAGGGAATCAATGAAAGTGTTCTGAGAGCCTTGGCTCAAGGCAACAGCAGGAGGGATAGCCAGAGGAAGGAACTGCATAGCCCTTCAAGATCTATCAGGCAGAGCTCTCTCTGGGTAAGACCTTTCTTAGGCAAAGCCAGGTGCTCAGGAAGAATCAGTCGCTCCCCTGTTCCTTGCCTGAAAACTCCTGGGCCTGCTACTGTTGCTGTTAGGTGTGAGCCATACAGCAAGAGTAGTCAACATGCTGCCCTCTAGATTGTGCAGACTAAAAACCCCTCAGCCAGAGTCAGCTAGCTCAATGGTCAGGTGATGGGAAGCAGCACATGAGCTACCACTGTCATATAGGGTAGCCAAGTGGCTGTCTCTCAGTGACAATTGAACAGTTCACCTGGCTCACCTTCAGTCAGTCTTCAGTGCCTTATGCCTTCTTTCTCCTGATGGGCTGTACCCACCACAAGCCTGTCCAAGAGAGTTCTGTCCTTTGAATGCACCATTTTGGCTACCATCAGACTGCCTGAGCACCAACTGTGGGACTTCAGTTTGCTCAATCGCCTGATGCCATTGTGACCTCAGGTGATTGGCAGGTAGGCAACCCTGCTCATCCCTCAAATTTGGCTTGTAAAGTTAGATCCTGATAACCATCTGGCATGTGGAGCCCAAAAGGTTCCTCACCCCTGATCTAAAGAGGAGTCGCACACACACCTTGCAGGTAAAGAGGGAAAGCTCTGAGAAACCCTGTAATGGAGAATCTTCGCTTACCCAGTTGCACTGCTATGCTCCCTTTCCCAACAGCTGTTCTGGAACTCCTGAGAATTGATTGCTGCCTTGGAACGTGACTTCCATCAGTTTAGAGCTTTGCTTATGGCCTGCTTAGATTGACTGGCAGATCCTGCCGGGTCCTGTTGTGTGGCTATTCCCTCCCCCCCACAGGTGGAATAAATGAAGACAACGGACACAGAGTTTTAGGTTAATGGGCGAAAATGGCCACAACTTTATTGATTACAGGAAAGAAGGGTATTGGCTTTAGGCATTGGCCCTAACCGACTATCCGGTCTGATCGGGAAGGGTTAAACACCAACAGGGGGAGCCACCCGAGATGCATATCCCTAGGCGCTCCCCGAGGGGTTACCGCTCGGGGGGGCGCTTTAGGCCCTAGCCTCCGTAGGTTTCGGACGAGGCGTCGCCCCTCGGAGTCCTTTAACGAACTACCCTTCAAGCATTGGGGGAGGTGATGGCGTTCCTCCCCCCCAACCTCATCTGCATGATAATACCCCGGCCAATGCCTACCGCCAAAACCGAGGGAGTTGTGACGATTTGCTACGAGGTAGGCGAAAAAACCAAGTGGCTCACAAAACCAGCCAATTAGCCAAATGGAAAAACTCCTACCAGGCCCCTTGCGGCGACCAGCCGAAGCCCATAGCAAGGTCAGTGGCAAAACCTAAAGGGCGGGTGGGTGGGAAACTGCGTCGTCTCCAGGGAAGAAAGGGGGCGAGCCAGGGGCTGCCCTGACCTTAAGTGGCCCTAGGAAGGCCCGCCCCTGCCGCCAGCCAATTGGCTGGCGCCACAGGGTATGCTAATTGGGTGAATCCCTGTCTCCTGCGAGGCTGACGCCAGCCTCGCGAGAGTGAGTGTGGGCGGGGTCGTGATCCCACAACCCCCCCTCCTCCTGAAGATCGGAAGGGGCATTCTGGAGCCCCACTGTGTAAAGTCTCAGCCTTGCCTGACAGCCTGCTACACACACCTGCTCACTTGATTACTATTTGTGGCCTCCTCTGCCTCCTCTTTGCTAGTTTGCTTCTCCTACCAGTCTCAACTGAGACTGCAGGACGTAGGATGCTGTTTCTGTTTCAAAGCTGCAGACAGAAGAATGGAGAGCCCTGGCAGGATGGATGCAGTGGGTGTGGTGCTCAAGCACTGACACATTCCATTCTGCTTCCTCTATCCCAGGGATGGGGAACTGAGGCCCAGGGCTGAGTGAAGCTCCCCAGGATTCTCTATCTGGCTCTCAGGACTCTTTCCAAGACACACCTCTTTCCAGGACATGCCCCCATCCTCAAACTGCACCCCTCAATGGCCCAGCTCTGCACCCTCCTCAGTGTGTTGAACACATCCTTGATCTGTGATATCATACCCTCCAACATTTCTCCATTGAAAATAGGTGCGTCCCATTCCATAATGATAATTTTACTATTTATACCCCACACATCTTACTGGGTTGCCCCAGCCACTCCGGGCAGCTTCCAGCATATATAAAAACATAATAAAACAAACATTTAAAAACCCTTCCTTGTGCAGGATTGCCTTCAGACAGCTCGGGGGTTGGATAACGCCATACATTTCTCCAAAGAAAATCGTATCATACCCTCCAACATTTCTCCTATGAAAATAGGGACATCCTAAGGAAAAGTGGGACATTCTGGGGTCAAATCAGAAACCGGGATGGCTTCTCTAAATCAGGGATGTCCCTGGGAAATAGGGACACTTGGAGAGTCTGTGATATTGCCTCTTGCTGGCTGGATGGAGGCTAGAAAAGTGGCGGTTCGGGGTGTATGTAAAAACCTCTGAATTTTACTATTCAAAGGTGATAGATGCACCTCTTGCTCTGGCCCAGCTCACCACTGGCATGTGGCCCCCAGAAGGCTGCTTCTGAAACAATGCAGCCCACAAGCTGCAAAAGATTCCCCAGCTGTTTTACTGCATTAGAACCAGAGCATTAGAGCCATTCTACCCATTAACGAAGGGATGCGGGTGGCGCTGTGGTTTAAACCACTGTGCCTCTTGGACTTGCCGATCGGAAGGTCGGCGGTTCGAGGCTCTGCAACAGGGTGAGCTCCTGTTGCTCAGTCCCTGCTCCTGCCAATCTAGCAGTTTGAAAGCATGTAGTGCAAGTAGATAGATAGGTACCGCTCCGATGGGAAGGTAAACTGCATTTCTGTGTGCTACACTGGCTTTGCCAGAAGCAGCTTAGTCATGCTGGCCACATGACCAGAAATGCTGTCTGCAGAAGCAGACAAACACCAGCTCCCTCAGCCTATAAAGTGAGTTGAGTGCCACAACCCCAGAGTCGTTCGCGACTGGACTTAATTGTCAGAGGTCCCTTTACCTGTACCTTTACCCATTAACTAGAAAGAGGAGGCAGCAGACTGAGGCTGTAGAATACTGCAGTGTACTATTTCAGCTCCAAATAAAGGAAGGCCATATTTTTAATGGCCTGAAGATGGAATGCTTCGCGCATGCCTTAAAAAGTATGTCAAGAAGCAAAGCCTTGGGACACGTACTCCCTCCCAGAATTTTACTCCAGTCTTCTACCACATTTTGCCAAAGTGCTAAGAAATCACTCTTATCAGGGGAAAGGGCAGGGAAATGAAATGCAGATGTGCCCCTTCGTAACCCCCCCCCAAAAAACCCCAATCCCTCTACTTATTGTTGTTAATAGGACTTAGGGAAGCGAAGAGAGCAACATATATCTTCCAACATGTCCAGCCCCAAACCCAGGATGTGCATCTTCCAGGCTACACTCCCAAGCAAGTCATTTGACCTGTGCAAGATCACGACCTTGGAAAAAAAAGAGGCTTTTTTTCAAGGTGAGATTGTGGCACCCAAAATGGCTATTGTACTCTCATGTGAATAAACAGGATGTCCCAGTTTTCCTGGGACAGTTGTGGGGTATGACAATGATGTGTTATGTCCTTTCCATTAAAAAATAGACTGTTTTACATGGCCGCTTTCTTCTGTTGTTCAGTTGCCCCTGCCACTTTGGCGTGCCTCAGTTTACCAGATGGCATCATGGATTTAACTCGGCTGACCCCATAGGAGTAGTTGCTGCATAGCCTGATTAGTTAATGTTTTATAAAGTGCCTCAAAACCCTCTGTCGGAAAGCAGTCTTCATAATTAGACCATATTAATCCTTTCAATGACCCACTGTGCCGTGCATTCAGCTTCTTTTCCCGGATAATGAAATGGGTGTGTTTTTTTTGCTCTGCCTTTCTGAAGTGCCTGGAAATTGCC
Organism: Podarcis cretensis; assembly: GCF_951804945.1. Taxonomy (NCBI): domain Eukaryota; kingdom Metazoa; phylum Chordata; class Lepidosauria; order Squamata; family Lacertidae; genus Podarcis; species Podarcis cretensis. The sequence continues at coordinate 30,929,294 of NC_137185.1, read as the reverse complement.
ACAGCCTGTTAGGAATACATTTGCCTCCTTCCTCCTCCCTGCTCCCCAATCTGCCTGCTCCCTTGCCCTTCAGAACGAAACCCTGAAGCATATGCCTGTCCTCCATGTTTATGTGTACATTTTTTTGAACAGTCAAAACTGTTTCTCAAGGAGCATTCCCTGTGGCTTGGAAAGCAAGATTAATCAGCCCTTCCTGGAGAGGTTCCCTTGTCTGTGCATTCGCTACAAAACACCCCTCTCTCTCGTGAGAGCCAGTGTTTTGTTACATGCAATTAGGCCACACACGCAATGCTGCATGGGAGCTCTTAAACTCACATCGGGGGATTGTGGCCTGTTCTCCAGGAGGGAAAGACATAGCGGTTGAGAAGACAGCTGGGGATGCAGATGTAGGCTGAACGAACCTCTCTGAAGACCCACTTATAGCCCCAAAGAGTCTCATCCCAGTGGGAGTTTTGAGAGCTGCAGCTGCAAGGCTAAACAATCAGGGAGGGCTGCTTATGCAAGAGCTGCTGAAGTGAGCTAGCATGCTATCTCTGTTCTGAGGTGGGTGTTCTGAAATCCAAGTAAGATCTACTGATTAACATCAGGTGCCTATTACCACAGCTCTCCCTGTGTAATAACAATAAAAATGAGTAATAGCAGCCTTTTGCACTATGTAAATACAGTGGTACCTCGGGTTAAGAACTTAATTCATTCTGGAGGTCTGTTCTTAACCTGAAACTGTTCTTAACCTGAGGTACCACTTTAGCTAATGGGGCCTCCCTATTCATTCTTGCAAAAGTGAAAGCGTGTCTATATTTTGGAATGGTTAAATTTTGCAAATAGGGTGCCAAAGTGTCAAAATGACTAGATGGAAAATAATCATACCATGGGCAAAATTTTCTTATTGTGGTCAAATTATTCTGTCACTCAGTATCATGCCTAATTAAATTATTTGCTTTACTGAAACCCAGTGTTCATAACTGTTGTGGTGATAAACCAGAAAAGGAAAGTTTTTGGTTTTAGTCCAAGTGCTCTCATGACAATCTTGCAATAGATACTAAGGGTAGTAGACCAGTGGGGTTTAAATTTAGGCGAAGCCAATAATTAAACGTCCTACACCAAATCTGTAATTCAACAGAGGGGAGATTAGCCTCTAAGTGTAATGAAGCATTTGGAACACAGGATGGAACAGGAAAAAATTGCCTTAGGAACTTATATTAAACAGCTTCTGTAGATCCAAGGTGAGTGCCGGTCCAGATCTGAGACCCATATAATAACTGTGCTAGGGGTTTAGCTTTAAACACTTCAAGTGCTGATGGTATGTGATTGCCACCTTTTGTATGGAAAAAGCATGTCAGAATTTTTGGATGTGAGGATGATCTGGCTACAACATCTGTCACCTCATTGATCGCCAGGGTTGATTCAGCTGATCTGGCTGGCTAGGTGGGTGTCCCATTCCTTCCTCACCACTCCATGTGCGTCCCTTCCAAAGCTGTGCGCTTGGTGGAAGACGACGACCACCACAGATGGAAGGAGTATACTGTTCTGTGGTCAAGGCTATATGATAGCTGTGCTCCCCTGCTAGAACCTCCAAACTCCAGGGTCAATCCATGGCAATTAAAAAGAAAATGCTGTAGACTTGTTCCTGATACCCTAGAAATGGTGGTGGAAGTGGTGGCTGGTGCATATTGGGACAAGTGGAGTAGAAGGCTGGAAGCCCAAACAGTAGGTGAGGTCAGAACCCATGACTGACAAAGCCAAATAATTCTAGTTTTGTTCCCATCTTCTCTGCAGAGTTCTACAAAGGCAACACTGAAACTAAGGAGGAGGAAGAAACTGAAGGCAGTGCCACCCCCTGGGCTGGTTGTAAGTTAAGAAGGCAGGCAGGTGGGAATTGGCCGAGGGCAGTCTGTGGTTTTTGGAGCACTGCTCCATTTTGCCTTAATAGAGCAACCTCCACTGGGATGGTCAGAGTAGACAATACCTAGAGAGATGGGCAAGTAGCCAGGCTTAAGTATCCGGCAGCTTCCTCAGATATCTAACAGACATTGCTCTTTAGGCTTAGGGCCAGGGAAGGGGAAAAGGAAATACAAATACATTAAACACTAGGGACGGCCATGGGATGGAGGGAATAAATTTAGCTCACATTAAAAGGTGAACCTACCCAATCAGCACTTTCCAAAACAATACACGAACTGAAACACACAAATCCTTCAAAATTTACCCTTCTCCCAATTTTGCTGTGTAGTTTTCCATCCAGGTATGCCAAGTAATGTATACAAAAAAAAATGCATATACTAAGGTAAAGCTTCTTGCACAAAGCCCCCTGTCCTTTGTTCTCTTAATGGTCCATCACCCAGGCAATCACCTCAACACACAAGCTAGCCTGGATTACGTATATTTTAACACTTGCTGGATCCAGGGATTAGATGGATCTCACTTACAGCCTACTTCTCCCTTCTCAGATTGATAACAATAAGATCCGAGAACTCAGTGCATGTGTCTGATCCACTGAGCATGCTCACATGCTCTGAATGTAATATTACTGCTTACATTTCTATCCCATCCTCTCTCCAAGAAGATAATAGAATCATAGAATAATAGAAATGTAGGTTTGGAAGAGACCCTGAGGGTCATCTAGTTCAACCTTCTGCAATGCAGGAAATCTCAATTAAAGGGGCAGGGCAGCATAAAAGATTTTCTCTCTTACACCCTCCATTATATCGTCATAACAACTCTGTGAGGTAGGTTAGAATGAGGGACTTACTGAGGAATTCCTGCTCCTAGCTTCAAACTCTTAACTACTTCACTACAGTGACTTCCACATCCAAATACGGCAGTATGATAACACTCTAGGCTGGATCCCTCTTGGTGTCTCAGGACTTTCCTATTCCATTACAAGACCTTTGCAGGAGATGCACATACCTGCAGCTGTTGTTCTCGAGTGTTGTCACAGAGTTCATTTTAATGTTTTCAGTGCTATTTTTGGTCTTTTCACTATTGTGGTAGATCTATGAGAATGCCTGAAATGTCCTTGACAGTGGAAAGGTGTCGTATGTGTTGAATATACAGATAAACAAAGATCCTGTTTATACAAACAGCAAAAAATGGAGTGGCAAAGTTTTCATCCACTGTATTACCTCAGTTGTAGGGGAAGTGTGGGTGGTTGCATGCAGTGAAGGCTCTGGGTTTTGGAAGGGCTGGCTTGGATGAGAAACCATCAAAGGGTCCCCTTTCCTCAGTGAGCCAAGCCCCCTCACTGCCATCGTCACTGGCTGCTTTTGCTGCTCTTCTTCATCATCACTGATAGCACCTACTAACTTACCATGCAGAGAACCAGTGAACTAGCAAGAACTGGGAAGTTTCTCCTCTTTGACCACCTCTGCTTGCTCCCTCTTTGCAAGAGTGAGGGGTTGGTTCAAGAAGCAGCCTGCCAGGGTCCAGAGGGCTCTCGACAAATACCTGATCACGCTGACTTGTAACACCATGTGAAAACCCTACCAGCTTTTGAAAAATAGAGCATTTGGTTGCAGTGTGTGGTGGAGCAAAGGTCTCTGGTTCAACTTCCAGCATCTGCAGCTAAGGATGGGGGAGACCTATACAGTGGTACCTCTGTTTACAAACTTAATTCGTTCTGGAAGTCCATTCTTAAACCAAAACCGTTCTTAAACCGAGGTGTGTTTTCCCTAATGAGGCCTCCCACCACCGGTGCCCCTCCACCATTTGGATTCTGTTCTTAGACTGAGGTAAAGTTCACAAACCGGGACACAACTTCCGGTTTTGCGGAGTTCGTAAACTGAATCGTTTGTAAACAGGACTGTTCTTAAACCAAGGTACCACTGTATCTGAAACCCCGGAGAGCGGCTACTGGAAAACATAGTTAATATTGAGCTAAATACGCCAGTGGTCTAACTTCATGTAAATAAGCTTGCTATGTGCCCTTAACTTTGACATGGCATATTTGTGAGAATGTTAAAGATATTAGGAAAGGATATATTGAATAAATATTATCTTTCCTTCACTCACACTAGTAAGTGATGTAGCAGAGCAGATTCCCCTCAATATAGCTGGAAGCTAGTTTGCAGATTTGTTTGAATCTCTTAATTAAGTTTATTCCCTGGTGTCCACTTTATTCTCTCTTAAAAGAATAAAGACATGAGAATAAAGTAACAAAAAGTTTACTCACATTTCAGTTCACGATATGATCCCTGAAAGGCAGGCTTTACTTGGTAGTTACACAAAGAAACTGTGAGTTAATCTCATAGGAAGACTGAACTCATGTGCTGCTGGCTGAGAGCCAGCAGACAGCAAAAATTACATTAATAGAACACAAAATGGCTGCAGGAGAGTAGCATGGCAGCAAAAGATAGAACAAGACAACAGCAGTATCAAGTCGAACTGGAGACAGAAATTGGCTGTATGACTTGGCTCTTTTAAGGAGTCAGCCAGGGCCACGCTCATCTCCCAGATCACATGCAGGAAGAGGAAACTCCAGACCAGTAGAACAGGAAGTTACACTGACTGGATGTCCCCCTGCCTGTGCCCACTCTAGGGAAATAAGGAATGTTGCATTTGACTGCACCAATGGATTACATCTCACAGTATTTGTACTTTGGTCAAATGAAAGATTTTCTAAAAGTTTTTGTGTGTGTTTTTTAATGCAGCTACTGACTTGCAGCCCAAAGTGGCCATCCCACATCACTTGATTTGGCTAAATTTCTGAAGTTGCCCTAAGCCACAACCAATCAAGCCACATGCAGGCAAAGAGCATTCTGTTCACTGTATCCTTCCTGAGAGACAGCATATTTCCCCCCAGTACGTGATAGATTTTTGTCCTAGCGTGGGTCACCGGAAGCCTAACATTGACGGGTTTCATTTAATTTCAATTACTGGCCATTGAAACATTTGCTCTTATGCACCAAGCCTTTTCCAAAAAGCCATCAATGACAACCCATTACAGTGTCATTATTTATTGCAGAGCACGTTAATTTTACAAGACCACAGGCCAATGACTCTCGGCTTGGCTTTAGTGAAAGGAATAATTCATTGGCGCTTTTATGTTCGCCGACATAACAAGCACCTGTGTTCAGCAACCTCTGGCAGAGAGGACTCTTGAGTGAGGTTTGAGTGCAGAGAAGAAATGGACAGATATACGTAGACAGTGATTGGTGCAGCGGGTGATAATCACAATGATGAGATGTTTACTGGAAGACAAGGTGTCATCTCTGATGCTCAGATTCTGATGGCAAGGGGCATCAGAGAAAACATTCAAATCTCACACTCTTAGGAAGAAGAAAACCCTGAGATTTCCTAACAGGTGTGGTCCTTCCCGTTTTGCCACCTGAGGCTCCTGCCCCCAGCCCATTCTGCCACTGTACCTCCTTTTGCTGCTGCGCCTTTCTCTTGCCGAATTCGGTGGGAGCTGGGATGTTCCTTAAATCACTACCACTTGCTCAGCTTCTCTGTCTGAGGGGAGGAAGGTGAGTGGCAGTGATGTGTGCCGGGAATACCATGCACTGGAATGCCTCCCTCTTGGCACTGGAAGTGGGATGGGCAGAGCCCTGACTCTTTCGCTTCTACCTCCTGAGGCACGCACTTCATCCTGCCTCATGGGTAGGCCGCTCTGTCTCCCAGGAACATAAGAGCCCTGTTAAAGGTAAAGGTAAAGGTACCCCTGCCCGTACGGGCCAGTCTTGACAGACTCTGGGGTTGTGCACCCATCTCACTTAAGAGGCCAGGGGCCAGCGCTGTCCGGAGACACTTCCGGGTCACGTGGCCAGCGTGACATCGCTGCATCTGGCGAGCCAGAGCTGCACACGGAAACGCCGTTTACCTTCCCGCTGGTAAGCGGTCCCTATTTATCTACTTGCACCCGGAGGTGCTTTCGAACTGCTAGGTTGGCAGGCGCTGGGACTGAGCAGCGGGAGCGCACCCCGCCGCAGGGATTTGAACCGCCGACCTTTCGATCGGCAAGTCCTAGGCGCTGAGGCTTTAACCCACAGCGCCACCTGCGTCCCTAAGAGCCCTGTTAAATCAGGCCAAAGGCCCATCTAGTCCAGAACTCTGTTTTCATAGTGGCCAGCTAGATGCCTATGGGAAGCCCACATGCAGGACCTGAATGTAACAACACTCTCCCCATTTCCCTGCAACTGGGGTTCAGAATAGGGCTGGGGGGAAAATGCATTTTAAGGGAGCCAACTTAAAGTGATAAAGGAATTCTGGGAAATGATATACGTTGAATTGAAAAAAAAAGTTTAAAATAATGTTTGTTTAAAAACCAGAAGCCTTTTTGTTAGGAATTGTAGGTGCAGAGATACCGAAGGAACTGAAAAGATTGCTTATGAACGCTACAACAGCTGCAAGGATGCTCCTTGCCCAGAGATGGAGAGATGACAAGATACCTGCTAGGGCGCACTGGCAGATGAAATTATTGGACAATGCAGAGATGGCAAGATTAACCAGGAAAATCAGAAATCAGGAGGATCAAAACTTCAACAAAGAATGGAATACATATATAATGTACTTGAAAGACCACTGTAAACACTTGAATTCTTTGGCAGGCTTCAAATAACTCTTGCAATGATGCATAGACTTTGGATACAATGGAGGATGATAAACTAGACAGATCCATGATATGCAGTTTAAAAAGTTAGTTAAAGAACCCATGAAGAGGAGGAGGGAAGTCTTGAGATTCAGAAGAATCTTGGGTAGAGTTTAATATTTTTGATAATACTACTTGTGTGAATGAATTTGTAAAAAATCAAATAAAAATTATTTCAAAAAATAATAATTAAGGGAGCCAACTTAATTCACACTTTCTGAAACAATACACAAAAGGAAACACAGCCATACTTTTCTCAGTTTTGTACAAAAATGCATATATATGCTAAAGTGTGAATAAAAATGTATATGTGACTGAAAACAGTCACATATACATTGCATTAAAGCGAAATTGCATTAAAGCGAAATTGCATTACGGAAATGTTTAGACTGGGCAAGATTGCATAGCAAATTTTGTCTAGCTGGAGAAATCACACTAAAATCATGATGAATTTTCATGAGGACTTTTTAAGAAAGGAAAAGGCAAAATACAGAAAACTAAACTTAGGACTAGAAACATGAGAAACTGAGAGAAACCAAACTTGACAAATTCAACCGTCTTGAATTCAGATGTATGCTGTCTCTGATATTGGAGGTAGAACACAACCATCAAAACTTGTATCCCTCTGATATTCCCTGTAGTCCTGACTTCCGGGTTGGTGCCCCTGGCAATGGCGGAGCTCCTCCAATCGGGAGGAACTTGCTCCATGGAAAGTTGGGTCTGAACTGCCACGGCGAAGGCGGAGACCCATTGAAATCACAGGTGGAAGAAGCTTGTGAACCTGGGATTCGGCTGGCACCTTTTGCGCCTCCCCTACTCGTGGGGAAACCCTGTTTTGGGGATCCGGAGCGACGTGGGGTGAGCGGCGCGGTGCTTTGAATCAACCGCTTCTTTCACGGAGTGAAGCCACATTGCTGTTGCCGGAGAGCGCTGACTTTTTCTTGTGGACAATTGGATTTTAAACAACAACCCGTGAGTAAAAAGGAAAATTGGATCTTTAAATATCTTAATTTGGCATTGAACGGGGAAGGTTCAAAACAGGAAGTCCGCCTTCCCCTTTTGTAAATAGACTGAAGCAAAGGTCTGGGAAAGCCTTATGTAAAGGATTAAACTTCAATCGATTGAAATTATTAGACCCCCCCTTGGAAGCAGGAGAAGAGGGGGGGAATTTTGGACTGTGTATCCTGCAGGAGAGAGTGATTAAAATTAAATTACCACTGCTCTGAACCTGGGAACGGGCTCCCAGTGATTGACGTTTCGGGAGAGTTCATTGACAACGAAGAGAACGGATGTTGACAGTCAGTTAAAAAAGAGAAATATATTGTTTCCATTGTCCGCTTCTGCGTTTAAAAGGGAGGAAAAGTATCTGAAAATTGAAACTATCTTTACTTTTTGATCTGTGTTGGAAAAGATTGATACAAGTGGAGACTGTTCCCCTCTAGAGGCAGCTTTTGAAACTGTTACAAGAGTGGAGCTGGGAAATCTCCAGCTGCTTGATAAGAACTGTGAGAACTAGAGATTGACCTTGGATATTCAAGAATGTCGACAGGAGAAGCCTTATGGACTGCATTTTCTAAGATAAGCCACCTGTTGGAACAGCTTCATAAAAAGATGGATGCTATGACTACTAAAATTGACATTTTAGAACCAAAAGTGAGCACCAATACAGAAATTATTCAGGATTTGGCACAGGAATCTATTTCAACAGGACAAATTGCTGAAAAGGAGAAGGAGAAAGTTGCTGTTGTCGAACCTAAAGTAATACAAGGGGGAGCTTTAGCCTTACAGAGGCAAACTGAGGACTACAAGTTGAGGCCCTTTATGATTGAGACTAGAAAAAGTCAGATTTTGAAGATCGGAGCCTGGCCTGGACTAGAAAAGGAAAGTTGGAAAGATCTCTCTATGCGGGGATTAACTGACTTTTGGAATATGGACTTGGGTCAGGAGGAGATTGGAGTTCTGGGGGCCTTTGGATTTGGAGGAATTTTGAAACATGCCCTGAAATACTTTATGGATTCTAGCTTTAATTATGGAAATCTGGCTGACCTGTCGAGAAGGAATAAAAGTATCGTTGGATTGGAGTTTCCCCGAGATCTGCTCTTTAGCATCAAAGAATATGAAGAAGACTGGCAGAAGGGATGTGGAAAAGAGTTAAGAGCCTCGGACATAAGATCTCCAGGTTGATGGACTGTATGGAGTTGACGGACGTGGCTAGCAGAGTCCGAGACTGGGGAGAGGAGATGGTGGAAGAAGATTTGAAATTTAAAGTCTATATATAGAAATATTGTAAAATTAATGAATGATAGAAAAATGTTGGAAGGAAATTTTATGGCTTTAGCTGAAATGCTATAAGGAGTTAAGCTTAAATAAGTATACTAATTTTAATGGAAATAAGATTAAAAATATGTTAAGACATTTATATGATAGAAAATAGAGAAAGATGGAAAGGAATTGCTGAAACAATTAATGGAAGTGGAATACAAAGAGGGAGGTGAGAGGAGGTCAATGATACAAGGTAATGAAAGATAGAATATGGAAAAGGTATGATGTATGTTTTTAAATTGTTTTTGTTTTGTTTTGTTTGGTTTAGTTTATTGTATTAGTTTAATGTGTTAAGGTTGTGTTTTGTATTGTTTATGTATTGTATTGTTTTTTCTCTTTTTTGTTCTTTTCTTTTGTCTTCTTTCTTCCTTTTCTTTTTTGTAAGCTTTAAAAGTAATAAATATTATTTTTTTTTTAAAAAAAAAAAGATATTCCCTGTAGTCCTGGAATCTGTAACCTTCTAAAGATTGTTTCAGAGTCATCCTGACTCTGCTGATACCAAGGGTATCTATAAATAAGTCTGAAATTAAATAATTGTAACAAAAGGGGGGGAAACTGCTATGGAAAATCGCAAATAATTTTTGTTGCCCTCCATCACCATCTGGTGTTGCATGTTAAGAATGAATTCAAAATGCTGTTTTTTTCACTAATATGGCTGAGTCCCAAGTCAATTAATCATGGATGCCTGGTAGATGTACTCATGAGATCCATGTGTTTGCCAACATATTTATCACATTCATGCTTTACACTTGAAATGCCTTAGGGCTATAGCTGAAAGTGTAATGTGTGGACCCAAGATTTGGCACTGTTGAGAAGGTGTTGGGGTCCAATCTTGCCCAAACCCCAAAGCTGAGGGAATCCTGAAGCACAGGGAAAGCAAGACAGACACACACACACACCCATAAGACCATAGAATTGCCCATGCTTCCAATGAACCAACTGTTCTTGCAGAACATCCCAGCCCTGATGTATTAATCATAGTACTGGATGCCTCCACACCAATTGCATGGCTCCCAGGCAGAACTTGCCCCTGAGTCTGGGCAGCACATCTTTAGTCTTGGGCATTTGCTAAGCTTTGTTCTCCTCCCCTGAATGCTGCTTTGGATCTTGACTATTATCTCATTTGACTAGACCATTTATTTTGGCCCACATGGACTGACAGCCAGTTCCCCCACAGATTCCAGAATCTGCCTGCCTGGAGCTTGACCCTTATCAAGGTTTGACATTTCCCCCAGAGCCCATCTGGCTTCATAACAAGCAAAAGGGAAGCTTGTGCTTATGGATATAAAGCCAATGCTGGACTGCACTCCCTGATGACCACCCATAGTGCTGAGCATTGATTGGCACCTGGCAGGCCTAACTGAGTACTAATGTCCTGTCTATCTAATGGAGAGCATTGGGAATAGCCAGCCATTTTACTTTGTTAGTTCCGCTTTCCACTATGTAATGCTTTGTTTATGGGATAATATAAGTTCAATTAAATCAGCCCAAATGGAGTACAAAATGTACAAAATTGGATTTTGGGAAGTGTGCCAAAGGTGGGAATAAATGGAGATGATGCACAGACTGAAACAAGGTCAGAGATAAGGCATAAGTTAAAGTCAGAGGAAACACCTGTTAATTTGTTTAATTTTTTTTTCATATTTATACATCTTGGGGGATCTGGTCCCTGACTTGCCAGCCTCTTCCTCTTGGTCTAGGAGGGTGGGCTCTGACTGACCAGCTATGAAAGCTGAGGTAGCTGAACAGACTTTTGGGTTGGGGTATTGTTTAGCTCCCAATGAAAAAAGTTAGAATCGTAGAATTGTAGAGTTGGATAGGGCTGCAATGGATAGTCCAACCCCCTGCAGTGCAGGAATCTTTTGCCCAACATGCGGCTCAAACTCACAACCCTGAGATTAAGAGTCTCATGCTTTATTTAGAGATGCCTCAAAATACTCTGATGCTATCCCATTTACTACATGATTCCTGTCTGGTTGGCATTACCCATCCAGAAAGGAGGATGTCCTGTCCTTCCCTGGCTGAGTTCAGAGGACAGAGGGAAATGGGCTACTCTTGTAGTATCTCTTAGCATGGCTGCATAGCAACAAATGTGGCAGAGTCATGTTCAGGTGAGGCAATGTCACACTGAGGTGAGGCAAAGTCAGAACTCTGAGCAGAGCACTGGTTGCTTTTTCAGCAAGCTGCAAAATGAACTGTGGCCATTGCTGCTTTGCCATGGGGGCAATGAGGGCTGCCCTGGAAGTGAGGCTTCTGAATCTGAAGAGAAAGCCATGTCTTTTGGTCTGGAAAGATCTGGTAGCAGAGATGGAGACTCCTCATCCATGTTGTCCTCTGAGCAAGTTATGACCTCACATTGAAACCGGCATCTATTCAGTGCAACCGTAATTCTGTTATTCAGTTAAATCTGTTTTTAAAAATGTTGTTTTCTAATCCCTGGGGACATCAACCAGAACTTTAAAAAGTGAAGTCTCCCATCCTGATTGAGGTTTTTGACATATAACATCCACCCTACAAAGGGAGAACTCAGGAGCTCTGGGCCCGAAACATCACGATGGAAAATAACAACACTAGTTCTCAAGCTGTGAGATATGTCTTCTTTTTTTTCCAGACGCAGGTGGTAGTTGCTAAGGAAGGCATGAATAGGGGTTGAAAATACAGGTTGGGAAGAATATAGGTCTTGAAGAAGGAAGAGGGAAAGAGAGGGAAAATAACAGTCTGAGAAAATGAGATAATGTTCCTGAGAGCGTATGAAAGTCACTTCTCAGAGTATATTTGGTACTGAATTCAGCCTATTGCAGTATCAAGCTACCTGCCTAGTGATCTTTCTTCCACTAAATCAGGTTGCGTTCATATGGAAAATTGTCAGAGAAGCTTTGAATGACCAGAAAGGTGGGGATAACAGGAAGCTCAATGGGCCTCTCTCATCCTCTCTGGACCTTGTTTTCTCAACTGGGCAGGAAGAGGGTGATCTAAAAGTAGGGGACATTGACATCAGTATCTTGTCATGATCAGATCACTTCCTGTTGAGTTTTAGGCTTTCAGCACCTTTTTCTCTCTGTAAAGGTGGGGGATCTATTAATATGGTCTGCCCTTGGAGGCTGATGAATCCAATGAATTTCTAGGTGTCTCTGGGGGATTTTCTGGTTGATATGAATGGTGCTCCTGTTGAAGCCCTGGCGGACCTCTGGAACATTCAAATGGCTTGACCCATTGACACAATTGCCTCTGAGAGCAGTCTCCCACTTTGTGGATCCTGTTTGGCTCCCTGGTATACTCCAGAGCTTAGGTGAGGAAAGAAGCTGGGAGATGGCTTGAACATGAGTGGAGCAAAAATCCAGTTGAATGCAATTAAACACTGGTGAGGGCACATCATCAAGCATACCCAGTAACAGTGAAGGTAGCAAAGAAGGCATACTTTGCTGCTTCCATTGCATCCTCATTCTGCTGCCCAGTGGAGCTTTTCTGGGTAGTCTGGGCCTTTTATACTCTGGTCCCAAGGAGGTGACTGATTTGCAAAGCATTTTGAGGATAAATTGCTTGCATCCACCAGGACCTTGACTCCACTGTTATAGCAGTTGAATCTCAAGAGGTGTCCAGAGCACTGTCTAGTCCTGTTTTATTGGATGAGTTTCAGTTAGTAAGTCTTGAGGATATGGACAAGGTGCATAGATCAGTCAGGGCAACCACTTACATTCTGGACCTTTGCCCCCCGATATAAATTAGCAAGGAGGGGACAGCTGGCTGGGCCAAAGAGGTGATTAATGCTTGCTTGCGAGAGGGGGTGGTCTCTGCCTGCTTGAATGTGGCAGTGGTAAAACCACTCAAGAAACCCTCCCTGGATTCAGAACATCTAAGTAACTATCGGTCAGTTGCCAGTCTCGCCTACTTGGGCAAGGTTATTGAGCAGGAGGTCGTGGACCAGATCCAGGCACTTATGGAGGAAACTGATTTTCTAGATTCATTTCAATTAGGATTTAGGTCTGGTTTTGGCCACTGCTTTGGTCACCTTGTATGATGACCTCTGTTGGGAGAAAAGGGAAATGTGCCCCTATTAATTCTTCTCAACCTCTCTTTTGTCCTACACCTCTTTCCCACCATGCAGCCATACTGTCCTCTTGAAAGACTCTTTGCTGGATGATGTCTTCTTGAAAGTAAGAAGAGAGGGGCATTTGAGCTGGAAAAGGACAAGGCTAATGGAAAAGGGCATTCTATTAATAACTCAGGGGGATGAGAACTCATTTAACGTAAAGGTGAGCTACCGTAAATTGCCGATTTGCACTGGGAAATGTCTCGTAATATAATGAAACTCACTTAAATGGCATTCCCCCTAATGGGAGATGGTCTGTGGCTCTGAGCTTGGAGCATCTCAGGCGGAAAAGAGATGAAAAGTTTCTAAAAGGAGGAAAACATTCCAAAAAATTCAAGTGGGTCCAGGCCTTTGTGTAGCATATCATAAGAAATGCAAGGCTTCCTCCAACCACTGAATGAAATAAAATGGTCACTCCCTAGTTTAGAGATGCAGGATCCAGGAAGACTTGGAAATAAAAATGGGAACAGAAAATGAAAACCAGACCAAGGGGATCCCCTCAATATGTGGGCAACTAGAATGTAAGATGAGCCTTCCTGGAGAAGACCAAAATCTTAGCTAATCAAGATGCTTCAAAGAAGGTAACACACAGTCCATGAAGGTTGTAGACTTTCTCTACCATTGATTTTTATTAATTAGGTTTTCATTCAGCATGGACAAATTTGGGCATCTCTCTATTTTTCATGTTTTTTCACTCTGAAGTAGACCTCATCACATTTCCACATGTGTGAATTTTTAAAAAACAGTCCTCATGAAAATTTGCCAACATTTTAGTGTAGATTTCTTCCAGTGTATGCATATGCATATGCATATACACATTTCTGCTAGAAATGCCCCCAAAGTTATTACATATATATATATATATATATATATATATATATATACACACACACACACACACACACACACACACACATACACACTTTCCCCTGATGTGCAAATTCTTTGGTTGAGGAACAGCATCACAAAATTAAGAGAAGTGCAAATTTTCAAGGAAAGCTGCATTTCGGTTTACATTTTTTTTGGCGGGGGGAGAGAAGTGTAGATTAGGTAGGTTAATGTTTGAATGTGAACTGAACAGAATTTCCCCCCTCTACTGCCTCTGAACATGGATGTTTAATACAGCCATCCATGACCAATAGCCTTCAATGACCAATAGTCACTGACTGCCCTCTTCACCTTGAGTTTGTGGGACCTCGGACCAACTATGGCATTCCAAGCCTCTTTATCTGGCCTTTAAGGTTCTCCACAGCCCTCCTAGCAACCCATTTTGTACCCTCCTTGAGTATTTTTAACAGGTTGGAATGTGTCTTGAACACTGATAATGCCTCTTGCAGTGCCTAGATGGAGGATAGAGAGGTGTGAGTTTGTATAGAAACTACCCTACTGTACAAAGGCAGAATTTGGATCTGTTGCTTTGTCAGTTTCTGCCTCTGGCCCCAACCTTATTGGTTTGTTGCCTCTGGAAGGTTGCCCAGAAGGGAATGCAGCTCTTGGATTGAAAATATTCCCCACTCTTGATCTACTTCTCTCTTAAGGCTGTGGCCTTCACTACACCTTGTGGCAGTACCTTTCAAACAGGAATGACCTATTGTGTGAAGAAGAATTTCCTTTGTCCTGTCTTAACAGATGACTGCAGTGCACCCAAAACAACAAACAAAGTGAGTCTCATTTGCTGTTTACCAAACTTTCCCCAACCCCTTTACTTCCCAATCCAGGCAAATGGAGGCTCCAACCCCAGGAAACCCCATTGCACTAAAGGCCAACCAGGGACAATTTGCTTTACCCTGTGTTCAACTCCTTTCCTTTCCCCATTAATGCCTATTTAAGGGTAATTTCCCACCTCTGATTTCTTTGAAGTTGTTTTATTCCCTCTGCTTTGACATTCAAGGTTAATTCAGTGCTATTTTCTCTACTCTGGGTCTCTGGAAAGGCTATTGGAAGTGGCAATTAACTGCACCCTGTTGCAGATAAAGCATGGTCTCCTTTTGTGTGATGGGGAGGGGAGAATATTGCCTTACAAAGGGAGAATGCAAGTTGTTAGAGTTAAATAAAACTGAAGTAAGAGCCAGTTCTGCCATTACATATATAGTCACCAGGCCTCAGAAATAGCTGTGGGTGCATGTTTAGGGGGAGTTTATTTTTTACCATCTCTCTCTCTCTCTCTCTCTCTCTCTCTCTCTCTCTCTCTCTCTCTGTGTGTGTGTGTGTGTGTGACTTTTTGCATTGTACCTGAAAGCCAGACATTTGGAGTGATACTGTGGGATTTCATCTCAACTTCTATACAGTGGTACCTTGGGTTAAGTACTTAATTCGTTCCGGAGGTCCGTTCTTAACCTGAAACTGTTCTTAACCTGAAGCACCACTTTAGCTAATACTATTTCTGGGTTAGCGGAGTCTGTAACCTGAAGCGTATGTAACCTGAAGCGTCTGTAACCCAAGGTACCACTGTCTGTCCAGCTTTTCAAGCTGATAAGAACACAAGAGCCTGATGGATCAGGTCAATGGTCATTGCAGTCCATTATTCTATTCTCATGGTGGCCAACCAGAAGCCTGTGGGAAGCCTGCAGACAGGATCTGAGCCTCACTCCAGTGGTTAACATCAGCTAGTATTCAGAAGCATCACTGCCTCCAGCTGTAGAGGAAGAGCTAGTAGCTATCAATAACCTTCTCCTCCATGAATTTGTCCAATTCTTTTTATAAGTTACCCAGGTTGATGGCCATTACTGTCTGCCATGGGAGTGATTTGCATCGTTTCACTATGTTCTGTGAGAAGAAGTACTTTCTTTTATCTTTCAGCTTCATTGGATATCCATGAGTTCTAGAGTTATGAGATGGGGAGAAAATTTTTTCCCTGTCGTCTTTCTTCATGCCATGCTAAATATTATACACTTGAATGTTACGTGTGAATAACATTTTATGAGTGCACAGCTCAAGGAAGGCTCATTTCACCAACTTTGCTAAAAGCGCACTATGCCAGATGGTCGTTACAGGAACAACTGTTTATAAATTGGTGTCTGAAGTTTGATTTTTCCCTCTTACCTCCCTGTACCTTTTTCCTTACATGTAGGTTTTTTTTAAGATTGTAAGCCTGCGGGTAGGGACTGTTTTGTTTTTATTGTGTGTAAGCCACTCTGAGAGCCTTTTGGGCTGAAGAGTGGGGTTGTTGTTGTTTAGTCGTGTCTGACTCTTCGTGACCCCCTGGACCAGAGCATGCCAGGCACTTCTGTCTTCAACTGCCTCCCGCAGTTTGGTCAAACTCATGCTGGTAGCTTCAAGAACACTATCCAACCATCTCATCCTCTGTCTCCCCCTTCTCCTTGTGCCCTCCATCTTTCCCAACATCAGGGTCTTTTCCAGGGAGTCTTCTCTTCTCATGAGGTGGCCAAAGTATTGGAGCCTCAGCTTCAGGATCTGTCCTTCCAGTGAGCACTCAGGGCTGATTTCCTTCAGAATGGAGAGGTTTGATCTTCTTGTAGTCCATGGGACTCTCAAGAGTCTCCTCCAGCACCATAATTCAAAAGCATCAATTCTTCGGCTATCAGCCGAAGAGTAGGGTACAAAGGCTCTAAAACAAAACAAAACAAAACAAAACAAAACAAAACAAAACAAAACAAAACAAAACAAAACAAAACAAAACAAAACAAAACAAAACAAAACACACTTCTCTTATGTCACCTCTTACTTGCCTTTTCTCTAAACTAAAAAAGCCCCCAATAGTGCAAACTTTCCAATCCCTTTGATCATTTTGGTTGCCCTTTTCTGAACCTTTTCCCAGCTCTACAGTACAATTTTTGAGGTGAGGCAACCATAACTGTGCACAGAATTCCAAACGTGGTCACACCACAGATTTGTATAACAGTATTATCCTATTGGCAGTTTTATTTGCAGTTCCTCTCCCAATGAACCCTAACATGGAATTCACCTTTTTCACAGCTGCTGCACACTGGGTTGAAGTCCTTATTGAAGTCTTCTACCTCTTGTTTGTTTCATTTCATTTAGTATGCTTCAGGTGGGGAGTCATGTCTGGTCCTGGGTGATTCTAGGGAAACAGAATATGGTCTAAATCAGAGATGGGGAATCCTTTCTTGCCAAGGGCAGCATGCCTTGCCTAGCTCTGAACTTGTACCAGACATGTAGTCCTCAGAAGATGAACTAGACACCCCATAGATTGAGGACCTTGAGGAGCAGCCATGGCTACCTGGATCCAATGCTGAGGGTACCCTTGAAGGGCCCTTCAAGTTGGTTCCCTGAAACTGTCAGAGGAGGGGGTGGAGCCACCGCTACCTCAGTACTTGAGAGAGCCAGCACCAAAAGGTTTGGGTCCAAGGTGAAGAGCCTCAACAACATGGTATACACCTATGGATCAAGAGTCTGCAGTCTTCTTATGAGTAAGGGGTCTGCTTGTGAGTAAGCAATCTTTGAATCTCATTCACTTCCAGTAGCTATGGTTAGCAAGTAGTTTTGGAAGCCAGAGTGTAGAAGGTCTACTGGGGCGTGACACAGCATTGTCTTAGGGGCCATTTCCCAATGGTGCCTAGGGTCAGAGGCAAAAATGGCTGGAGCAACCAATGTAACATGTTAGTGTAGCAGGTGATGTTCTAGCCATGCAATACCCAGAGGTTTATTCACTGTTCAATGACACATACTAGCCAGGCAAAAGAACTCAAGGAGGGCAAGAAGCCTGCTTTTGACCTAGCCTAATATGTAGATTTTAGGCGCTAGGCTAAGTCTTCTTTAAAAACATACACATGTATAATGCTGTTATCAATGCTTATTTGCAGTTTTATATCTGCTTTATTATCATTTGATTCCTTGTTAACAGCTTTGAAACACTAGATTGAAAGGCAGGATTCAATTTTTTAATAAAAAAATATGCAAAGAGGTTATAAACGCAACTTGTTTCTTTTCCCAGTCTATGAGCAAAAGGTCTGCAGATCTACTTCTGGCACAGCTTGCTGAACTTTTGAGCATCCAAAAATCTATTGAATATTGACTTTCAGAAGTGACTGTTGATAATCCCCAATAAAATTCTATGTATGTTCAAAAACAGCTGTAGTCATCCCCATGTTACAGACATTCATCAGTGGATACGGGCAACTGTGACATGTATCTATGATTTTTTTTGGAAATTCAGAAAATTGATTGGAGGATTTTCGACATTCACACTTCAGCAGCGACATTCTTCAAATTTTGAACATTCTTTGCAGCACATGTCTATTATTCACACATCATTTTTTTAATGTGAGTTCTGACCATGGTTAAGGTGTAATGTGTAAATTAGTTTCTGGCAGTGACAAAGGCCTTCTACAGTTCTGGTGAAAGATAGGAATAATATGAGCTAGTCTCAGTAATAATCTGTGGTTTGCTTGCATATCTCATGCTTAGGGTTTCCATGATGGATTAGCATCATCAAGCAGGACTGGGGAATCTTTTTCAGCCCAAGAGTTGCATATTCTTCTGGGCAACCTTCCAAGGGCCATGTGGTCAGTGGTGACTGGATCCACCTTAGGATGTGATGGAAGGCCAGTAAATGGTGTCACCTGGGGAGAGGTCTGAGGATCAGATGGAGAGTCCAGGAGGGCCACGTTTGCCTCCACCTCTGAGGTTTCCCATCCCTCATCTACCAAGATCCTTGTCCTAGTAGGAGACTATCGACCCTGCTCTGCCTCCCCTTGGTTAGCGGCTCCTGTTTTTGCAAGCTGAGGCTGTGCACAACCCCCTAACCCCCAACCATTCCCCTGGTCTGTTTTGACGCAATTTGGTTTGGGATTAGGCCAAAGCTGGTGCATGGCCCTAGTGCAAGCTGTGGGAAGAGCAAGGAGAGGGAGCAACAACATCTACATGCCTTGCCCTCTGCTTCTGGGCAAATTGGGCTCAGAGGGATTGAGCAAGAGAATGGGCAATGGTGGCAATGGGAAGGAACTGGGCGGTACAGGAATGGCATCCCACTGAGAGCCTCTTCCCAAAGGGGGCCTTCCCCTCCCCATCTGTAGCTAATGCTGGACACAGTGCATGTTCTTTGGAGATTGGAATGACCAATCTCCTTGTCTACCAAGGGCTCTCTATCTGAATCTGGGTTCATTTTCCACATTAGGCAGTTTGTGATGTTGTGAATCAAATGCTTTAACTCCTGTAAGAATTTGGCTCATCTCTTCTCAAAACTGAGGACACTTTGAAGAGCAGTAAAATGTAGCTAGCTGTGAATTGGTACTACAAATGATCTTGGAGCCAATGTCATGATGTGTAAATTTTTGCAGCTAATTCACTCCCTGCTTTCTGACTCGGCACATCACAAAATCAAGCCACTAAGCATAAGAAACTGTGCTGCTGGATTACACCAAGGTCCATCTCATTCAGCTTTCTGTTTCCAACAGCAGTGAATACCAGTAAGTACTTACAAGCAAGGTATGAGTATAATGATTCTCCTCTGTTTTCCCTGGCATTGAGTATTCACAGTAGAGGTAGAAGATAATTTCATTCTGTCCACATTTTTAAGTAAACTGAACTAATTCACACCTCCAGGACGATGCACAGATTGAAACTTAATTATCCTCTGAACTTCTTGCAATATACTTATTGGCTCAAAAAATGTTCAAGAATGCATAAAAATTACATATTATGGGGCAAAATATATTACAAATATGTTAATTGAGGTAAAATACATATTTAAATGCACATTTTGTAATAAAATTCACATTTAAATATGTACATATACATTTAAATATACATTTGCACATGCATTTAGATACAGTATATATTTGATTATAAATTTTCTACAGTTTTTGAAAAATAAATCACAAGTGAATATGGAAAAGGTGTAGATTGGACTTATGAATAAACACATGCATATTACAAAACATTGAATAGATCACCTCCATCTGTATGCTTGTTGCCTCTAATAGCTGCCTTGACTTTGCTCATCAGCCATGCTGGCATCCTCTTGGCTATGGTGGTACATTTTCCGATCTGTGATGTACATTCTAGCAGGGCTTCTGTTACTGCAGTTTTGAACAATGCCCAAGCATTCTGGAAATATTTGACCCACTTGGCTATCATGAAAGGGGAAAGCATTTTTTATTAAAAAAAAATCAGTTTTTAGAATTAACAATATAGTGGTCACTCATACTTGTAGATCATTCTCCTGTTCTCCCACCCACACCAGTACTTTTGCATGCAATAATGGCATGGCAAAATAGCAGAGTAGCACTATGGGCACAGCTTGTTTTTCCGTTCCCCCCTTCATACCTGCTACTAAAATCATCTCTTGTGATTTCTTCTGAAAGCTTTTCCATTGCTGCAGAGAAGAAACGCTCATATCAGCAAACAGATGGCAGCTGAGGCATGTAGCATAAAATATATTTATCAAGGCAAACAGCTGTAGCCCATTCCGTTCTGAAGATTTCTATTAAAAGTTCTTTGGAGCCACAGGCAGAATCAAGCCAAAGGGGCAAACGGCTCTTACAGAGACTTCTTTCTTTCCAAAAGCCTCTGCTTTCCTGTTCACAGGCTCAGTGAGAAAGGGAACAACTTGACTGTGTTTGTGATGTTTCAGCCTGATACAAGAACGAGGGGAGAACCTGGTGGCAACAGAGATACACCCCTGATACCCCCGGCAGGTTGGCAGAGACCAAAGATCAGACTTGCCCATCAGCAAAGTCATTCCCATGCCCTGTTGCAATGCATTATCACAATTCCAGGTTCCGTGATCATACATTTCCAAAAAGAAAAATGAACATTCACTGAGAGGGCATGAGCAAGATTTCAAATTCCTTGCCTCCCACAACACATTTGCCCAGGCAGGCGCATTATGTGTCCCATGAGAGCAGCAATATATTAAGACTGTACAATAGTGATGGGATAAAATTGGGCCAAATCTTTATTGACAGAAGCAGGCAGGGAAAGGGTTGACATGGCACTGAGTCCCAGGATCAGTTCATTATTCCACAAGCCCCATGTTGATGAAATGGATCTGCTGGGTTTGGACTGCTCCAAACCTGTTCCATAGGAGTTGAACAGTGTTTAACCTTGCTGTGGTGAAAGCCAAATAAGCAAGTTCTAACCAAAAACTAACCAAGTGCCAATCAGGTTGTGGGTAGGGGGAATCATGTCTGGCCCAGTGACCCAAAATTGCTCAGTGAACTCTCTAACCTGAGGGTGGGAAGCTCTCAAGACAAAATGGCCCTGAGCTCCAGGGAAAATGGCCTTATATAGTCCTTCCCCTCTGCTTTGCAAAGGCTCATGGGACAGCTTTGCCCAGTATTTTGCTGCAGTAGGGACGCGGGTAGTGCTGTGGGTTAAACCACAGAGCCTAGGGCTTGCCGATCAGAAGGTTGGCGGTTTGAATCCCTGCAGCGGGGTGAGCTCCCATTACTCAGACCCAGCTTCTGCCAACCTAGCAGTTCAAAAGCACATCAAAGTGCAAGTAGATAAATAGGTACCGCTCTGGAGGGAAGGTAAATGGCATTTCCGTGCACTGTTCTGGTTTGCCAGAAGCAGCTAAGTCATGCTGGCCACATGACCTGGAAGCTGTATGCCGGCTCCCTTGGCCAATAAAGCGAGATGAGCACTGCAACCCCAGAGTTGGCCACGACTTGACCTAATGGTCAGGGGTCCCTTTACCTTTATAGGCCACAGCACTGCTGGACAATGGGGTCCCATGCTTATTGGGCATGGAATGGGCTTAAAAGGGGATTGGTTAAGGAGGAATCTTCCATTCAGGCATGGAAGCTTTAGTCTGAAAAGCTCCATTCAAGGAATGACTGTACCTAATGGTATCTGAAGAAGTGTGCATGCACACGAAAGCTCATACCAAGAACTAACTTAGTTGGTCTTTAAGGTGCTACTGGAAGGATTTTTTTTATTTTGTACCTAATGTGGAAGCTGCCTTGTTACATGTCCCCTGTGTTACAGAGGCTCAACTTGCCTCTAGCAAAAGTTGGGCATTCAGTGTCATGGAATACTCTTCCAGCAGGAATCTTTGCTGTTGACTTTCAGGCATCTGTTGAAGACATTTTTATGTTGACAGGCCTTTAAATTTTTTGATAGGACTAGCTAGTTGTTTTAATGGTCATTTGGTATTGAGTTTATGTTTAAAAGCGTTTATGTATATTGTTGTACACGGCCTTCGTATTTTACCTAAGATGGTGGCATTTGGGAAGTGCAAATGATATTTGTATTAAGTATGTCAACGCTCTTTAATCCGTATTTGTAATTTTATTATTGTATTTTTACGGTAACCTTCTTCTAAATCATTTTAGGACTTGTTAGTGGGAAGCAATATGCAAAAATAATAGCCTAACCTAACCCTAAGATCACCGAACGTTCAGGAAAAGTGTTTCAATGCAGGACCAGGAAGCCTGTGACTCTTCAAATGTTGTTGGACTCCAATTCCCATAATCCCGGGTCACTCAACTTTCAGGCTGAGGTTGATGGGAGTTGTTGTTATTGGAATCCAGCAACATCTGGGAGGACCATAGATGTTTCATCCTTGTTTTAAGGTGACCCATGAATCTCCTTCATGGTTATCTCTATGGCTTCATGCTGCTGTCTCCACTGTCAGGGGCACTATGCTTTTGAATACCAGTACCTGGAAACAGCAGGAGGGGATAATGCTGTTGTGCTCAGGTCCTGCTAATGGGCTTCCCAAAGGCATCTGGTTGGCCAGTCTGAGAAAAGGATACTGGCTTAGATGGGCCAATGGTCTGATCTAGCAAGGCTTTTCTTATGTTCTTATGAGATACCGGTTTTATGTATACAGCTGTGGTTATGAGAGCTTACAGGAAAGTTAGAAGCTTCAGCAATGCAGTTTCTGAACATAGTCTAAAGACCTAAGCTTTATTTGTCTGAGGCTTCATTCCAGATCAATGGGTACCAGCTCTTGACTTCTGGTTTGCTTCCAAAGGACTGGCAACACTGCTTTTCAACTGTGTTTTACAAATCCCAGCTTTCTGCATCATCTTTGCCTACCACTACCCTTCTACCAATAAGTTTCTTTCTAATGAGCTGTAGACCTCAGTGCAACATTCACCTCTTGGTTTAGAGTCTGAGGCTACAGAATTTTAATCTGGGTTGTTTGAAGTACCCATAAAAGTTTAAAGTATGTGCAAATTTAAAATGCAAGCCTCTCCTTCTGCTCTCTCAAACAAGTCCATTTTTTATATATAAAAAAAATAAGGAGGGGAGGAAAAGCATGGGATCACAGGCAGCATATGCACCAAATAATATATTCCTGGCAGCTGAAGTTTCTAATTGAATACATTTTCCCTAGCCAACTCTTGTACATTTCATCCCAAAAATTCAGACTTCTATTTTCAGTCTAGAGAGCAGAAGTGGGATGAGAAGTTTGCCCTAAAAATGCGCTCAGTGGAATGAGGAGACCATATGTGTTCAGAGATATTAAGAGTCTGTCGCCAACCTTTCTGAAAAGTGAAAGTTGTATGGAACTTCAACATCCCCCTCCCCTCATTTCGCCCTCTCTCTCTTGCAATGGGTGTTAGCACTAATTGGAAGTCGGCAATTGATTTTTATAGCCTGAAACATGAGAAATTGTTGGCTGTGTAAAAACAGAGCAATGTGTCGGCAGAGACTGCCACTTGCCTGGGGCGAGATTGTCAATCATAAATGACTGTGGAGGGCATCATTTTTGTGACTGTGCCACATGATGCAAAGCAATATCCAAGGAGCACTCCAGGATGGTCAACGGCTGGAGGAACTTTATGAACCTCACAGGCAGAATGAGTATTCACAGCAGGTCCAAAGAAGAAGCAGCATAGCTCATTCTCCGCTTCTCCCTAGTAAAGTCTACTGATGCAGAGCACATGGTGTGACACCATTGCACTCTTGAGTTTCCACAACCCTGGAAGTAACAGCCAATGAAGCTGTGCATGGGAGGGAAACTTTAGAGCAGTGTTTCCCAAACTTGGGTCTCCAGCTGTTTTTGGACTACAACTCCCATCATCCCTAGCTATCCCCTCCCCCCTCCCCTGCCCACAAACACATTTAAAAGGTTATAGGATGCAGGGTCTGTGTTGGCTGAATTTTCATCTGATTTAAAAATAAATAAACCACTAACTGAATTTTAGACTGCAAAAATGAGAAACTGAGATAAACAGAAACTGACAGATTCATCCATCCCCACTGGAAACTTCATAGTAGAAACTACAGGAATTAAAACACAGATTCCAAGATACATGTGTTTGCTTTCAGCAAGGCAACCACAAAAACATTCAGCCATTCACCCTGGCCAATCTGGGAATGAGATGCAAAATAGAAAACAAGAAGATGCAAACCCTCCCAGTTCCCAGAAAATGGGCAGTCAGCCATGCTTACAGTGGTTCCCATGGACAGAATACTTCTGTCTCTAATTGCCCTCCAAAACAGGGAAAGGAGGGTGAATATGTCCCTTTTTTAGTAACAAAAGGGGGAGGTCTGCCCCTGGCTATATGGGCAACAGCCCAAACCTCATCAGATACACAAGGGAGTGGTCTTCAACCATGACATTTACATGCAATGAGTTTAAAAGGGATATTAACAATGACTAGTCCACGTAAGACACAATTGAACTGTGCTGTTCTCTGTCAATAAGTAATAATGGCTAGAGGTATCATTTACCACACACAAAAATAGGATTACACAAATATATGGAACAATTGGAACACCAGTAACAGGCTGGTTTGTTGGCTTGTGGAACAAGCAATGTATTTCTATGTATCTACTCAGCAATAAGTCCCACTGAGGTCAATGGTTCCCAGGTCAGTGCGTATAGGATTTCAGCCGAAGATTCTCTACACTTGTTTGTTCTGACTAGCCTTCATTTTGCCTCACTCTAAACTAAACAAAAGTGGGTCTCACAGCAACACATATCCAGCAGAGTGAATAATAGGATCTAATCTTCTTTCTCAAAATCCATAATGGTTCCAAAAGTTGAATATGATATATTTAGTAGTACTAGGGTCTGAGATAGAAATCATAAAACATTTATCTTAATTATTGCAGTTTGACCTACCCAAGAAAACTTCCACCCACACCATGTTTTAGGGCCTGTGAGATTGTCTTAACAACCTTTGATTGTGATAATTGTTTAACATTTACACATCTTGAAATAGAACTCTAAATATTTAATGCCCTAATGCCTATACACTTCCAAAATGTGTTACACAATTTGGAAATGCCATGTTCAGTTATGCAGGTTCAAGCCCATTATTTCATATTTGGATACATTTATTTTATGGCGTGAAAATGGATTGCATTGTTAGGCTAATTCTACAGGAACTGAAAGAAACATCAGAGAATGGGACAGCAGCATATCACTGCATTGCATGGGGTTGCGCTTGACGATCCTCAGGGTCTCTCCAAACTCTCCAATTCTATGATTCTATAAAACAATAGCTAGCTAGCTATATTTTCTTATACACGCAAGTCCCTCTGTCCACATGCCCACTATCCAAAAATTCACTTATCCACACATAAAGAATTATGTCCAAATCTCACTATACGCTCTTCAGATTCACATATCTGCACAGTCAACATCCTTACTAGTTTTTGTTTATGTCTAGATACCATTGGACACCATTTTGAATCAAGATGGCACACGGAACTGTTCCAAACTGTGATGATTTGGACACGTCTGAATATATCATTGCCCATTTTGGCATGACAGAAGAAGGAGCAGCTTTCTGCCTTTGTTTGGATGCCATTGGATGCTATTTTGAATCAAGATGGTGGATTGAATCTTTCGAAACTGCTCAACTTTTAACCAAATTTGACAGGAGAATAATGGGGCTGTGCATCTAATTTGGCTGAAGCCCAAACCTAACGGGGCTGATTCAGGTGGATCCAGACTTGACTTAGTCAAGTGGAGACGGTCCTGGCTCAGACCACCTGGAGTGATGCAGACCTATCAGGGTATGGGGTGTTAGGCAAGAAGAAAGAGAAGCATATAGACCCTGCAAATGAATAGAACACAGATTTCAAACAGCCCCACACTGGGCATTGACTGCACATGTGGCTTCCCATCAGAATACATGTGCACAGTCAAACTTAGCAGGATTGAACCTCCTGCTCATCAATTGGTGAGCAGAGGGTACAATCTTACTGACTGCAGGGGTTGGCTTTGCCAGTGTGTTACCCACACATATTACACTGCTACTCCACAAAGCTCCGCCGAGCTCAGAGGGAGAGTTGGGATTACTCTGTAATGAAATAAATCAGTTAATACATAATTTGGCTGAGTTTTCATATTACTGCATTCATTATTCTATGTTCTTGCTGCTGCTTTGGGCTTCCTTTTTAAAGAAAAAGTAGAATAATGATGATTAATCAAATAAATGGCTACAGTCTGACGCCATCATCCGAAAGAGGGTCCACACTTTATAATAATAGTATTGAGAGTGGATGAGAGATTCATGACTGATTTGGTTTTTGTGAAACGTGAGGTGCCTTGACCTGATCCCCACATCCCAGACTAAAGTGCAGTTTGGAATTATTTATCCTTTTGATTTTGCACTTGTCAAATTTCTGATACAATTCTTGGCTCAAAAATATACAAAAATGCATTAGCATTTATTCATTCATTCAAAGGGTAAGAGGCGGATAGCGACCAGAGAACTTATTTACTGAAAAATGGAGCAATTCCATTATGTTCTGGTGCACTCAAACACAGGATAATGCACAAGTGCACAGTCTGTAGGAAACAATATAGTAATGGTTTCACCTCATTTATGCTTGCCAAACTGAAATATTAACGTCCTTCTTTCTCCTTGTGTGCATGTAAGTGTACACATACATATGTATGTGTTTTTATATTAGTGTTTAAATTTATCTAGAAAATATATCTCATATCAATTCTTACTATAATTAACTATTATCATCTGCTTCAGAAAACAAAACTCAGTTACAAATAAAACCATCAATAACAGAAATTCAGATTGCCTCCTCCTTCCCCAAACACCTGAGCAGAGAGGCAAAAGATGTTCATTTCAGGATAAAACACATATGTAAATACATATATTGTGATGAAATACATATTAAATTCATATTCAAATGCAAATTGTTGTGCACATTATTATTATTTTTAGTTTTTAAGTTTGAGAGATTTGTTGCAAAGGCACAGGCAGAAATGCTCTCTCAGACGAAAAGTTCTGATGCGCAGCCTGAACAGCCCAACCTTACACAGGAGTCATCTGAACTCTCTGCTTTAAGTGTTTTGGGAAGCGCATCTTGATACGTTCCTTTTAAGTGAGATAAGTGGTTGACAAGGCACGGCAGTAAGGGGAATTTACTCAAGGTATTTATCCTTCCCTGGAGGAGTCTGAATCTCTCCCAGGTAACCTATTATCTCATTACACCTCTAGTAAACAGCTCTGCTTCTTGAAGAACAAGAAGAAGAAAGCACCCCACTGGTACCTATGTGTATCTCAGGCTGCTGGGAGCATTAGGTCATCTGAGATGTTCGACAAAAACAAGGCAGGTGTTGGCGTTTTTGTCTTTGGAGCACTAGTTTTTCTGTCCTTTCTTTCTAGGTATGTAATCAGCGCCTAGGACTTGCCGATCGAAAGGTCGGCGGTTCGAATCCCTGCGGCGGGGTGCGCTCCCACTGCTCGGTCCCAGCGCCTGCCAACCTAGCAGTTCGAAAGCACCTCCGGGTGCAAGTAGATAAATAGGGACCGCTTACCAGCGGGAAGGTAAACGGCGTTTCCGTGTGCGGCTCTGGCTCGCCAGAGCAGCGATGTCACGCTGGCCACGTGACCCGGAAGTGTCTCTGGACAGCGCTGGCCCCTGGCCTCTTGAGTGAGATGGGCGCACAACCCCAGAGTCTGTCAAGACTGGCCCGTATGGGCAGGGGTACCTTTACCTTTTACCTTTAATGATGGCAATAAGCAAATACCTCCCAGGACTCAGCTGAGTTGCTTTGCTGTGATCTGTAAAGATAAGGACGTCTGTGAGTTTACAGGTTGCTCTTGAAACCCTATCTACATCTGGTTATAGTGTGTGTGTGTGTGTGTAAGAATATAGGGGCAAAAGCCAAGTTCTCCTTGTAGAATGTCAGCTGAGGCTGAACCGAAATTGCTCAGAACATGTTTATCTGAGAAAATGTATGAGATTCTTCTTTTCCTACTTCTCCCAACCCCTAGGCCACTTTGCGGAATTTCCTCTGAATATTTCCCAACATTTTTTGGGAGTGGTGGGGTGGGTGGTGATGGCTGCAATTCCACCCCACCCATGGAACTCTGTGTGGTCTGGGGCATTGTGCAGGTTGCAAAATTGTAGTCAAAATTTTCATACACTTGTTGCTGCTGCTGTTTGCATTGGTCGTAGGTGGGGGACTTAGTGGGAAATAATCTGTGCTACTACCATAATGAATGCCCCCCCCCTAAAAAACTGCTGCAGAATGTTTTTTGTCCCTGAAGAAAGCTGGTGAAATGACCTCGACACAATTTCTCTGCCTGCGAATATGGTAGTGAATTTCGATAATCCATTTCAAACAGCGGCAGTAAGCAGTACAGTATATGAATTATTAGAATAAATACAATTTGCACCCAGCTCTAATTTCCACCAGTTGATTTCCAGCATGAAATTATTTCATTGTGATAATTACTTATCCCTAGTAATGAATGCATTGGTGCTGGTGGAGAGGTATTCAGATATAAATATGAAATGCAAATACATGCATATTCTAATTACAGACCTTTCTCCTGCATCACATGCAAATGAGGTGACTGTTATTTGTTATGTGCTATCTGGCGTGAGGGTGAAAGCTCAGGAAAGTAATACCTATTTAGTTTAGCAAGATTGATAGCACCCCCAAGTGCTCATTAGTGCAAATAAATTTACACTGGAAACTTTAGTCTGGCATGGTACAAAAATTTGTGATATGAAAATGGAAGTCCTGTAGCAAAAACTAGAGGCCAAATCTTCAGGTGTGTGGATTATTTATTATTATTTATTTTAATTATTAAATTTGTATACCACCCTTCATCCAAAGATCACAGGGCAGTTCACAACATAAATTACTGCTACTGCTACCACCATTACTATTAATATATATTGTGCTATCGCCATATATGACATTTCGCAGCATAATAATATAGAAAAATGAGTCCTATGTTTTTCATAAGCTCAGGCCCATAAATGTTTGGGTTCTTGCAGTGAGCTGTAAATATAGAGGGTCAAAGTAGACATTATCGCAGAGAGGTAAAAACTTTGAATGAACATGTTTTACCTCCTTGTGTGGCTGAGTTTGCAAAACGGCTACTAGCTAGAGTCATACAACATCACATACAATTTTACAAATTGCCAAACATTCCAGAACTTGAATTCGATTTCAAATATTGAATTCGCTGATTTTTCAAGATTAGATCCTAATTCTTTTGGATTATCTTAAGCAGTAACAGGCACGGTGCTTGAGGAATTTTATATTTTGCAAATTCTGACCTGATCTGCATTCCTTCAACTGATGTGTGGACTGGAACTGAATTTTGATTTCTGAATATTCTGATACAGTTTATGACTCAAAACATGTTTCAGGATACATATGTGTATTCTGGAGGAGAAAAACACCATTAAAATGTGTTAAAATGCATTTCTGAATTAGTCTATATATTTTAAATAATGGTAATAATAACCTGCATATAACATTTAAATAGGTCAATATATTTTATGCATATTATTATGATGATTTAAATTATATAGATTATTCTTTAAACTACGTAGACTAATTTGGAGTGTATGAGGTGTTAGGTGAAGGGTGGTACACATAGGAGGGGAATACATCATTCCTTTGGTCCCCCAACCTGCACTCAGCTTTGACTTGTGACTCCTAGGAGCTGTCAGTACACGGCAGAAACCATACCCCACAAAACAGATTCAACTGCCGTTTCAAACCAGGTGAGAGTAATTTATGGATCTCAAACAGGTTCCAGCAGATTGAGTGGACAAGGCCAATAGTGGGTCTAATGGTCAAGGAAGCAGTCTCTGCACATTCTGTAGACAGAAGTGATGGGAAGATGGGGCTCATCAACCTGGGAAGGTAGCCTGTCTAGCAAGAAACTCTGATCCTAAACCTCAGCTGCTTTGCGGAATATCTTCAGGAGAAGGAGAAGAAGAGTTTGGATTTGATATCCCGTTTTATCACTACCCTAAGGAGTCTCAAAGCGGCTAACATTCTCCTTTCCCTTCCTCCCCCAGAACAAACACTCTGTGAGGTGAGTGAGGCTGAGAGACTTCAGAGAAGTGTGACTGGCCCAAGGTCACCCAGCAGCTGCATGTGGAGGAGCGGGGAATTGAACCCAGTTCACCAGATTATGAGTCCACCGCTCTTAACCACTACACCAAAGAAGAGAAGGCTAAGGAGTAAACCCTACACTGATCTGGAGTGGAGTCCCTAAGAAGGTTGGATGGTGCCTTGAACGCCTCCTTCCAGCAATTCCTGCAGCCAGGCTGGTGCCAAACATTTTGCTCTGTTTTCCTTTGGTCCACATCAATGAAGCTGAGAGGGCATCCCAGGACCTGCATACATACTGGCCAGGTTTGTGCTCCTTAGAGGTCACTTTGGTGCTGTTAACACAGTGGTATGAGTCCACCCCCAGTGCTGCACTCCATTGTCTCAAGTCAATGGATGGACAGATGGATGCCAGCAACAACAAAAGGCTAATTCAGAACCAGGGGAAAATGGTTTATGAATGCACACATGAGAAAGTGAAATAGACTAGAAAAAGACAGATTCTTCCATGCCAAGTCAAGCATTAGCTTGTTAAATACAGTGACTTGAATCCAAACATGGAGGTTGTTACAGGGATCTTTAGCAGCAAGAAGGGAATAAAATGGGCCTGAAAGTTGCTGGTCTTTCAACAGAGCTGATGGAAGAGGCCCTGCTGTCCCATCTCTGTCCTCTCTCACAGCCTGATGGAATAGCTGCTATAGGTGACAAATGAATGAGGAGCTTGATACAAATGCCTGTGAGAATTAAAATAAATACTTCCTAATTAAAGAGTGGCTTCCTCCCTCTCCCTTTGTGATAGATGTTTGCCATTTGACCGATACTGAAAATAAATATGAGAAGACTCTCCAGGGCTCTAATATTTCGACTCATCCTAATTTTTTTTCCACTAAACAATTTATTTCGATTTTTCAAAAATAAAAGAAAAGGATTTGAAGTCATTTTGCCCATATTTTGAAGTTTGCAAAGCCTATGTGGTGTTTGGTAGTGTGTGTTGCCTGTATTTTTAAAGGCTATTTTAATTAACATGCAGAATAGCTGAGCCTGTGAAAGATTTCTGTTCTGGAGTAGCAGCTCACACTGTTAGCAGAACATTATCTTGCTTAGCCTAATCGCCACTAATGTTGCTCAGGAAAATTAAATGAAGACATTAACACTTCATAATACTTTAGGTGAAACTGATTACAGAAAAAGCAAACTACCGGGCGGTTGCCTGAGAGAGAGAGAAAGTTGCAGAGAGGAAGATGAGCTCTTCGATAATGGGATCTCTCCAGACAAAACAAAGAAGCAAAATTAGCAGGCTTTTGTTTCAAGTTGCCTTTTTATGTCCGTCTATGAAGTTGCCCCTTGCCACTCTAGCAAGGATAGAAGCACGCAAAGGTACAGTAAGAAGGATGTGGTCTGTCAATGGCCAGCATCTACTGGGGGACTTGGAGGAAGAATCTGAGCTAGCGAGTGGAAGCTGAGCAATAAGGACCTCCAGTGGGGAACTGTTGACTTATCAAGGGTTAATAATAATAATAATAATAATAATAATAATAATAATTTATTTGCACCCCGCCCTCCCCGGCTGGAGCCAGGCTCAGGGTGGCTAACATCACAAAACTAACACAGTATACAAAGAACATAAGAACATAAAAACATTAATTAAACATTAATTAAAATACATCTTAAAATCAGTTTAGAACAAATTAAAATCTGGACAGATGGCAGTCCACAGGTAAAATTGAGAGTGGTTAATATTCTCCAGGGCCAAATGTTACCACTGGTCTTATAAAAGTCCTGTGAGCGGACTAGGAGGCCTCTTTAATGCTTGTTCTTATACAGAAAGAAAAGAATCAGACTGAACCCTGACCAAAAGGCCTGGCGGAACAGCTCCATCTTGCAGGCCCTATGGAACAGTGGCGTAGCGTGGGGGGTGCAGGGGGGGCTGGCCACACCGGGCGCAACATCTGGGGGTTAGGGTTAGGGGGCGCAAATCCACAGGTTAGGGGGCGCAAATCCATGGGTTAGGGGGCGCAAATTACTTGCCTTGCCCCGGGTGCTGACAACCCACGCTACGCCACTGCTATGTCAAATCCTGCAGGGCCCTGGTTTCTTGTAAGAGAGCATTCCACCAGGCCGGGGCCATGGCCAAAAAGGCCCTGGCTCTGGTCGAGGCCAGACTAATCTCCCTGGGGCCTGGGATTTTCAGAGTGTTATTATTTGCAGACCTTAAGGTCCTTCGTGGGGCATACCAGGAGAGCCGTTCCTGTAGATATGAGGGTCCTAGGCCGTATAGGGTTTTAAAGGTTAAAACCAGCACCTTAAACTGACACACTTCTGTCTTCCTCCTATTGTACCTCCGCTGTCAGAATCAGTATGTCCCTGAATCAGTTATGTAGTATGGAGGGGGAGGGTTGCTGGGGCGACTGACCCAGGCACGTTTTGTGGGGGATGCACACTGCTCATGCAATCCTCCCTGGGCCAACCCTGCGCTGCTTTGTGAGGCTGGCTTGGGGAGGGTGGTGTGAGGACATGCACCCTTCATTTCCAGCCTCACCCTCAAGGGACTGGGATCGAAGGGTGCCTAGATCTGTTAGAATTCCTGCTCCATGACTGCAGTCATAGGATTGTTGTCTTTCACATGACAGTATGTGTTTTGACTCCAGAGAGTGGGAAGTGACGGAGACAGGAGGTTTGTGTTACTGTGTTCCGTGAAGTGGGACTATTGTCCTTTGTTGTTTTTCCCTTTGCTGTCTGATGCTAGAGAGAGAGGGGGCCATGTTGCAGTACTCTGTGTTTATACAGTATGTAAATAAAGTAGATTAGCCAAAATACTGAGTTGCCGAGGTCTGTCACGCATGATGTGCAAACTCTGCGGATCCCTAAGTGTGCCGGTGTCGGTTGGCATCGGTCGCTGTTATGTTCAGGCTGAAGAAAGCTTATGAAGCTCCCGAACGATCGACCAGGAGGGAGGGAACATGCCAGTTGGGCATGTCTCTCTGCCAGGGTCCTACTCGAGTGTAGGCTGAACTCCTGACAGGATCTTCTTCCTCCTTCTGAGTAAATCCATCCTTCTGAGAATGCTGGCAATAG
Organism: Podarcis cretensis; assembly: GCF_951804945.1. Taxonomy (NCBI): domain Eukaryota; kingdom Metazoa; phylum Chordata; class Lepidosauria; order Squamata; family Lacertidae; genus Podarcis; species Podarcis cretensis. Next base: position 30,896,003 of record NC_137185.1, on the reverse strand, counting down.
CCTCTTTTGCTATTCAGTTATTGCTTATTCAGCCGATTAGCTTCCACTATTAAAAAACAAAACAAAACAACACAAAACACAACAACAACAACAACAACAACTGCCTTCTTTGCCACTCACTGTGGGCTTTGCTACTTACTAACCGGGTAGCAGCTGATTATATACAGGGAGTAGGAATACTTTTTACATCATTCTCCAGGAGTTTGCTTTCTTCAAGATGTGCAATGTTAAATAACCTTCCCCCCAAAAAAATGTGGCAGCTGAATCAAGCTTGTCAAAAATAGAGTCATAGCATGCCATTCCACACTTCTTTTTTGCACTTGAAGTACTTTTAAAAAGGACATATTGCAAAAAAAAAAACCAAACCCAACAACTTAGTTTAAAGCAGAAACAAAGTTTTAAAATGTGCCCTGTTGTTTCCTGGACAGTTTCATTAGATTTATTTTCATTATGTGCCAGATGGCAAGAGTCTAGGGGGAGGGAGGGGGCAGTCTTTCTTTAATTAAAGGTAAAGGTAAAGGTACCCCTGCCCATACGGGCCAGTCTTGACAGACTTTGGGGTTGTGCGCCCATCTCACTTAAGAGGCCAGGGGCCAGCGCTGTCCGGAGACACTTCCGGGTCACGTGGCCAGCGTGACATCGCTGCTCTGGCGAGCCAGAGTCGCACACGGAAACGCCGTTTACCTTCCCGCTGGTAAGCGGTCCCTATTTATCTACTTGCACCCGGGGGTGCTTTCGAACTGCTAGGTTGGCAGGCGCTGGGACCGAGCAGCGGGAGCGCACCCCGCCGCAGGGATTCGAACCGCCGATCTTTCGATCGGCAAGTCCTAGGCGCTGAGGCTTTAACCCACAGCGCCACCTGCGTCCCTCTTTCTTTAATTAGGAAATGCTTATTTTATTTCTCACAGACACTTCTACCAGGCTCCTCCTTCAATTGTCACCTATAGCAGCTATTCCATCAGGCTGTGAGAGAGGATAGAGATGGGACAGCAGGACCTCTTCCATTGGCTCTGCTGAAAGATCAGCAACATTCAGTCTCATTTTATTCCATTCTTGCTGTTAAGTACAAAATCCCTGTAACAAACCCCATGGTTCTTTGGATTCAAGTTGCTGCATTTTATAAGCTAACCCTGGGCTTCAAATGCATTTTGAAGACTTGTCTATTTACCCAGTCATTTACCTGTACTTAATTGTTGAGAATAAACTTCCTCCCTCACGGAACTGTATATGATTTTGATATCTTCTTGCTGTTGTTAGACTTAGATACTTTTATATTATGTTTATATTGTTGCGCTGCACTCTGGGCTTTTGTGTGTGAGAAGCAGGCTAGAAATCTCCTAAATAACAAAGTAAAATAAATAAATAAAACAATTTCTCCTCAAATAGCTGGGTTTATTTATTTAAGGCATTTTTATAACAATCAATCATTACCATTTCTAAGTAGTTTCATGAATTTGAGGTTGAGCAACCTTTTCTCACCTGCTCTAAATTCATTTAAAACAACAGCAACAAACATATCATAGTGTAGACAAGTTCTGGAGATTTTCTGTCATTGGAAGATCTGTCGAACATAGGCAGCCCACACAAAGGTATCTTGATATCTTGACCCCATGAAAATGCAATTAATTTTCAAAGCCTCGGAGGGAGGTATTTCAAGACCCCTCATATTCATAATTTGGTGACTGTGTCCTGGTGTCTGTATTGACTTTTCTACAGTTAACATCTTCATTCACCCTTCAGTATATTGTACCTGGAAGGCAGTGAAGAGGTTTCCTTTATAGTACTCTAGATGATTCCCCCAGTCACTTTACCATGCTGCACATGTACTCAAAAGGCTCTTCTCCGAAACCCTGAAAAATGGCTGCCAGCCAGTGTTAACTTGTTCTGAGCTACTAGGGCCAATGGCTTGACTTGGTATAGCATCCAGTCCACCATCCTACTCTCACAGCTACCTGTAGAAAGCCCTCAAGGAGGACTTGAGTTACACACCACTCTCCTCACCTGTGATCCCCAGCAATTGGTGTTCAGAGGCATATGGCAGTAGAACAATAGCTTGTAGCTATTGCTAGCCTTGTTGTTGTTGTTTAGTTGTTTAGTCTTGTCCGACTCTTCGTGACCCCATGGACCAGAGCATGCCAGGCACTCCTGTCTTCCACTGTTTCCTGCATTTTGGTCAAACTCATGTTAGTAGTTTTGAGAACACTGTCCAGTCATCTCAGCCTCTGTCTTCTCCTTCTCCTTGTGCCCTCCATCTTTCCCAGCATCAGGGTCTTTTCCAGGAGTCTTCTCTTCTCATGATGTGGCCAAAGTACTGGAGCCTCAGCTTCAGGATCTGTCCTTCCAGTGAGCACTCAGGGCTGATTTCCTTCAGAATGGATAGGTTTGATTTTCTTGCAGTCCGTGGGACTCTCAAGAGTCTCCTCCAGCACCATAATTCAAAAGCATAAATTCTTCGGCAATCAGCCTTCTTTATGGTCCAGTTCTCATTGCTAGCCTTATTCTCCACAAATCTGCCTATCGGACAGAGATGTACTATTTCTCTGTTGCTTTGTCACCATTTCCCTAATAATGCCCTTGACATGTTCTGTCTGGAACCCCTTCCTTTGGCTCCCTGACATCTAAGCAAAGGTGGAGCCAGCAATTTAGCACCTGTGACTTATCTCATCCTCCTACACCATCATGACCCCGAAGGCAGAAATGTCACATGAATAAGACTAGCAGTTTGCAGATGGTTTTAACCGGAAGTCATTCCTTGGCAAAAGAGCCAGCTCCTGACCCCCCCACCCCCTTTTGCTAGCACAAAAAGAGCAGATTCTCACCACTGTGAACTTGCTGTCAAATCCTCCAGCAGAAATAAAGAGGTGGTAATACAGCACAGCCTGGAAGGAGGGAATGAGATTAAAGGCAAGCACTTGGGAACTCAGAGCTTGTGGGAAAGGAGGGGGGTGGGTAGAGAATTGAACAAGGTTTCAGTTGCCTGTAAGAAAAGCTGACAGACACAAGCCTTTGAGGTTGTTAAAATAAGAATCCTCATTACATCATGCTGTTATAATGAAAGCGAGCTTGGCGGGTACTTTAATTTGGACTAGGATATTAATTTTTCTTTTGCTCTTAGAGGCCAAGCTAGGCAAGTTGGCAGGTACCTGATGTGTGCTTTGTGGCTCAGAGGTCTTAATTTACTGAGGGGAGATAGGTTGTTAGTGGGTGTTTTTCCACTCTAGAGTCTGGGAGGGCAGTGAGCAATATATTTCATATGGACTGGCAGCTTGGTTAAGCTCCTTAATGAGCTTCATCATCATATAAAGCTAAAGACAGCTGCATCGTTTTCGAGCACATTTTTGTGTGTGGTCTATCAGCTTACCTTTGATAGAGATGGGGAAGAAAAGTGGTTCTGTTTACATTTAAAGATGAGCCTACCTGAACTCAGAAGGGCTAAAGGTACTTTCCTCTCCTCCAGTGAAGCACTAATCACTTCCTTGACTCATCCGGTCAACCCCGTATGGCTAGCTCTAAGAAGCCAAGGTGGGCAGGGGTCAAGGGAGCAAATGGTTGAATGCACTTTTTCCAGCACTTTGTCCACATTCTCAGGCCACAATAATCAAGTACAGATGAATCAGATAGTGCTCTGGAGCCCTGCATTTGACTTGCTATAACTGTGGCATCCAACTCTTTCTGAAACTGAGCAGTTTTGTCCTTAAATTGCCTCACAAAATTGTTTACAATAAGCTGCCAAGGGTGTTAGTGCAATGTTGTCTTGGCCACATGAGAAAAGTCCATTCACCACTCAGAAAAGCTCTGCCAGACAACTACTTGCTGATGTAATGGTGGCAGAGAGGAAAGCTTTCCCCATCACTGCTGTTACCAATGATGTAACCTCACCCATGTTTGCCCAGGTTCTGACCAAGATTTTCACCACCTGCGTTCTTAGCTGCCAATCCTCCTGTTGCATTGCATGCAGCTTAGTAGAGTTCCAACATGGTCTATGTGCTCCACAGTGACATATTGTGTCAATGGTTCTACAAATCTCAACATTCCACAGTCAGACAAGAGTGCTGACAGGTGTGCCCGCCATGTCAGCCAGACCCCCTCCCTGAGCATTTTAGGGATCCATCAGATTCCACAAGTCTTTGAGGGCAGAGCATCTTAATGCCCCCCCCCCGAGAGTAGAGTAGCCACATATTCAGCCCAGATCTCACCAGGGATTGAGTTGTCCATGGTAACAGACTCACAAGGAACCTACCACCCCACCCCAATCAATGGAGCATTACTAAAATGTCCAGTGGAAGCCACCCAGAGTGGCTGGGGCAATCCAGCCAGATGGGTGGGGTACAAATAATATACCATCATTGTTATTGTTATTAAGTTGGTGTTTTGTCCTGCCATATGTATTAGGCCAGTGATAGATTGAGATAGCCAATGGCTGTCATGAGATCCCAAGCCAGCCTGTTTGAGGCAGCCTTGGCATGGATATTGAAGTCCCCTAACTTTTGAATTATGGTGCTGGAGGAGACTCTTGAGAGTCCCATGGACTGCAAGAAGATCAAACCTATCCATTCTGGTTTTTTTTTTTTTCCCGTTTTTCAGTTGTATTTTATTTATTTTTTAAAATAATTTTTATTGGTTTACCAACACAAATAAAAACAAACAACACATTCACATACACAAACAAAAACATATACAACATGTATAATTTCATAATCCTGTTTTCATACCCCTTGTTTCTCCGACTTCCCCATACCTCCCTTTTACTGCATCCTTAATTTTTAACATTTTTTTTTTAGCAATTCTCCAATAATTAATTATTTAATTCACTTTCATTACATTCCTTTTTCTTTAACTTATTAGTTACAGCTGCAATTCTCTATTTCTTATTCCCTGACATCTAGCACTCCTCAATTTTGCAATAATTTTTAAGATATATCTTGAATTTCTTCCAATCTTCTTCCGCTGTCTCTTTCCCCTGGTCACGAATTCTGCCGGTCATCTCTGCCAGTCCCATATATTCAATCACCTTCGTCTGCCATTCTTCCAGAGTAGGTAGTTCTTGTGTCTTCCAATACTTTGCGAGAAGAATTCTTGCTGCTGTAGTAGCATACATAAAAAACGTCCTATCCTTCCTTGGCACCAATTGGCCAACCATACCCAGAAGAAAAGCCTCAGGTTTCTTAGGAAAAGTCCACTTTAGGACTTTCTTAATTTCATTATAGATCATTTCCCAAAAGGCTTTAATCCTCGGGCAGGTCCACCAAAGGTGGTAGAAAGTACCTTCAGTCTCATTACACTTCCAGCAATTATTATTGGGCAAATGATAAATTTTTGCAAGCTTGACTGGGGTCATGTACCACCTATAAATCATTTTCATTAAGTTTTCTTTTAAGGCATTACATGCCGTAAATTTAACACCGGTGGTCCATAACTGCTCCCAGTCTGCAAACATAATATCATGACCAATGTCTTGTGCCCATTTAATCATAGCTGATTTCACCGTTTCATCCTGTGTATTCCATTTTAGCAGCAAATTATACATTCTTGACAAATTCTTAGTATTGGGTTCTAACAATTCTGTTTCTAGTTTAGACCTCTCCTTCTGGAAGCCTATTTTCCTGTCCTGTTTAAATGCCTCATATATCTGATGATAGTGTAACCAGTCTCGTACTTTAGGCTTTAGTTTCTCATAACTCTGTAATTTAACTTTTTCACCATCTTGTTCTAAAATTTCACAATATTTTGGCCAATTAGGCTCCATATTAAGTTTTTTCACCTCTTTGGCTTCCATTGGTGACAACCACCTGGGAGTTTTACTTTCTAACAAATCTTTATACCACATCCAAACATTATATAATGCTTTTCTAACAATATGGTTTTTAAAACCCTTATGTACTTTTACCTTGTCATACCATATGTATGCGTGCCAACCAAATCTATTATCGAACCCTTCCAGATCCAAAATGTCTGTGTTCTCAAGAAGCAGCCATTGTTTCAACCAGCAAAAAGCTGCCGATTCATAATAAAGTCTTAAGTCCGGCAGGGCAAACCCCCCTCTTTCTTTTGCATCAGTTAAAATCTTAAATTTTATTCTGGGCTTTTTGCCCTGCCAGACAAATTTAGATATATCTTTCTGCCACTTCTTGAAACACTCCATCTTGTCCAATATCTGCAATGTTTGAAATAAAAACAGCATTCTGGGCAGCACATTCATCTTGATAACAGCAATTCGGCCTAACAAGGAAAGTCTCAACCTTGACCATATTTCTAGATCTTTCTTGACCTCTGTCCAACATTTATCATAATTATCCTTAAATAAGTTCACATTTTTAGATGTTAAGTTTACCCCCAGGTATTTCACTTTTTTTGTTATCTCTAGGCCTGTTTCACTCTGAAACTTCTCTTTTTCAGCCATTGTAAGATTTTTCTCCAACACTTTCGTCTTTTGTTTATTCAATTTAAATCCTGCCACTTGACCAAATATCTCAATTAATTCTAGTACTCTTTTGGTACTAGTGTCTGGCTGTTGCAAGGTTAATACCAGGTCATCTGCAAATGCCCTTAATTTGTAATGTCTAGTTCCGACCTGAACTCCTTTAACCAACTGGTCCCCTCTAATCATATTTAACAAAACCTCCAGAACTGATATAAACAATAGAGGGGATATTGGGCATCCTTGTCGTGTACCTTTTTCTATTGGTATTTCTCCCGTAACCACATTATTTACAATCAGCTTTGCTCTTTGTTTAGAATATATTGCATCTATACCATTTTCAAAACCTTGGCCCACCCCCATTTCTTGGAGATTTTTCTTCATAAAACTCCAGCAAATGTTATCAAAGGCGTTCTCCGCGTCCACAAAAATTAAAACCACCTTCCTATTGATGTCCACTTCTAACATTTCCAAAATATCTATAATGTTCCTCACATTATCTGACATATGTCTCCCCGGAAGAAAGCCAGTTTGGTCCTTGTCAATCTCCTTTAGCAACACTCTCTTCAATCTTTTTGCCAAAATGTCTGCAAAAATTTTGTAATCCACATTAAGTAATGATATGGGGCGGTAGTTTTTAACCTGGTTTTTTTCCTTCTCAGTTTTCGGTATAAGTGAGATAAAAGCTTCTTTCCACGATTCGGGTGCCTTTTTCCCCTCTAGAATTTCATTACAAACTTCTTTCAATGGATGTATTAACCATTCCTTCAGTGCTTTATAGTATCTGGTGGTCAAACCATCTGGTCCTGGAGATTTTCCCAGTTGCATATTCTGAATGGCACCCTCTATCTCTTGTGCTGTTATTTTCTCATTCAAAGTCATTTTACTTTGCTCTGAAATTTTTGGTAATCCATACTTCTTGATAAATTCTTCTATTTCTTGTTCGTTTATTGGCCCTTGTGCATATAATTTTCTGAAAAAACTTTGAAAGCAATTACTTATCTCATTTGGTTTGGTAATAATTTTTCCATCCACTTCTAAACTTGTCACAGTATTCATTTTTTGCCTCTTTTTCAATTGCCATGATAGCAGTTTCCCACATTTGTCCGCCGATTCAAATGTCTTTTGTCTCATTTGCTTTATTTTCCATTCTATCTCTTGATTCATCAGTTCCATATATTGCTTCTGATAATACTTTATTTCTCTCAAAATCTCATGAGACTTTGGTTTAGACCTCAATTTCTTTTCACCTTCTTTTATTTTTTCCAAAAAATTTTCTTTCCTCTCATTTTGCTTTTTCCTCTTTATAGAATTCTGTTGTATTAGGAAACCTCGCATCACGGCCTTACTTGCGTCCCAAATTATTCTTTTTTCCGTTTCTGTTCTTAAGTTTATCTCGAAGTAATCTTTTAATGTCTTTTGGGCCTTCTTATAGATCTTTTCATCTCTAAAAAGGGTGTCATTCATTCTCCATCTAAAGGATCAAGTTGATGTTAGTTTCATCTCCATCTTCACCGCATTATGGTCGGAACAGGTCTTTGAGCAGATTTCTACCTTTTTTTATCCTTGGTGCCATACTGCTAGTTACCCAAATTTGGTCAATTCTTGTCCACGTCATTTTAGCTTCAGAGAAAAAAGTTCCCTCTCTCTCAAGAGGGTTTCTTGTTCTCCAAATGTCAATTAAGTCCATAGTTTCAGTCATCTCAAAGAAAGTCTTAGGTAGTCTCCCTTCCTTGGAAATTACTTGTCTCTGTGCCTTGTCCATGTGTGTGGAGACTACTCCATTCATATCTCCCATCATTATTATTTTACAGTCTAAATAGTCCAGTAAAGTCTCATGCAACTTCTTGAAAAATTCAGCCTTCCCATCATTTGGTGCATAAATTCCAACTATCAAGATTTTTTCTCCTTGAACTTGTATTTCAATTGCCAGGTATCTTCCTTGTTCATCTTTAAATATCATCTTTGGGGCCAATTTTTCCTTTGCATAAATCACCACGCCTCTTTTCTTCACTTTATCTGATGTAATAAATTCCTGTCCGAGTCTCTTATTTACCAACAATTTTCTGTGAGCCCTGGTCACATGGGTTTCTTGTAAACATATTAGGTCTAATTGTTCTCTCTTCAATATATGAAAAACTTGGCGTCTTTTTCGGGGAAGATTCAAGCCATTACAGTTCCAGCTAAGAAGTTGCAGAGACATTTTGTTATTAGGTACCTGTTCCTCCGACTGCTCCTAGCTTTTGTTCCTCTTCTGATGGTGGTATAAGTCCAAAAGACAGGTTGGCGATGTCCGTCGATCTTTCTTCTGTTGTTGTTTCAACTGTTCCTTTCTGCAGGTCCTCAAAGTATCTCTCCAGAAACTGTTCTTTGTCCTGAATTGTTTTTATCTTGATTTTCCTTCCTTTAAAGTTGAAAGACAATCCTTGTGGAAACTCCCACCTAAAAGGTATGAGATTTTTCTTCAGCAGGAGGACCAAATCTTTGTAGAGGGTCCTCACCTCCAAAATATATTTAGGGATATCTTTAAAAATTTGGACTTGACAATTTTGGATCTCCAAGGCCTTTTGATAATGCAAGTTCAGTAGTTTGTCTCTTTCTTCCTTGGATCTCAGTGTAATTAGACAATCCCTTGGCTTCTTTCCTTGCCTCCTGCCCAGCCGAAAGGCTGCTGTTATTTCAAATTCATCTTCCTCCAAATCTTCTAACCAAAATTCCGAAAAGTTCTGTGTAAGGAAGTCCACAAGGTTGTCACCCTCGTTCTCAGGAACCAGTCTCAATTTCATTTTTTTCTCTTTCCTCTGTAGTTCCAGCAAAGAGAGAGCTGCATCATGTTCATTCACTTTTTTTGTAATCGGTGCAAGCTTGTCCCTTGTCTCCTCTGCTGTCTTTTTTGAACTTTCAGCTATCTTTCGTGTTTCAGAATTCTCTTGAATCAGCTTATTAATAGAATCTGTATTAGATGCTACGCTTGCCGTGTTCAAGTCCAGTCTTGCTGTCAGCTCTGTCAATTTTTTAGAATTTTCAGTGGACTGCTTTGTCAATGCTTCTAAAGATTGATTTATTTTGAGCAGTGCCTGTGTCATTGATTCCATAGATGCTGTTGGTATTTTTTCCTGTGCAGCTGGTAATGTGCTTGTTATTGAGGCCCTCTTCTTTTGTGATTGTTTTACTTTAGATCTAGTTACTATCTCATCTGCTGGGCCACTCATATCCTCAAGGTCGTTCTCACAGGAAAGGTTTACAAGTGGAAAATCCCACTGTTTCTTTTTCACTGTAACAGCTTTCCTCTAAGCCCTCTAGAGGGAGCATTCAATTGTATCCAAGTGGAGAGAACAAAAGGGAAACATAGATCTATGAACCAAGAGCTCAAAAGTCCACAGTAAAAGTTTCTGTCCCGTTTTCTTTCCCTTCAATAGTTCAACAAAGTAATCCCAACTAGAGCCCAGTAACTTTGTCTCAGTCAAAACCCCAACTTCATAGGTACACTTTGTATCCAGTCTCACTGACAGCTCACTTTCCCGGTGCCTTGCTCAGGCAGTTCGGCCAGGGGATTTGACAGTGAAAGATCTCCTTTTTTTCCATTAAATTCCAGCAGGTAAACAATGTCCTAATTTTCTCCCCCCTTTTCCCTGCTTATTGGGGGGGGAGTTAAAGTCCGATGTCAGTTAGTCAGTTTAAAAGATTAGTTTCTTTCAAATGCAGCTTTGCTTTTTCATTGCTTTACTTTTCATGCAGTTCGGGGAGGCAGACTTCCTTGATTTATGCCTTTCCCGTTTTCAGCCAAATTTCAAGGTTTAAATTTTAATGTCCCGTTCAATCCCTCAATCTTACTCACGGGTGTTACGGTCAGATCTTTGCTTCAGGAAGGAATCGGCGCTCTCCATTCATGGCGACGCGGCTTCGCTCCGCGGGCTGGGTTGCGGCTCTCGGCACCGCGCTCACCCCGATGCCGTTCTGGAGCCTTTAAAAAGGCTCTTTCGCAGTACCGGGGGGCGCAGAAGGTGCCCACCGAGTCTCCTTGCTCACAGGCTTCCGCGCCTGTGATTTTAGGGGTCCCCCGCTCGCCGTAGCGGGACAGACCCGAACTCGCGGAGCAGTCCTCCTTCGGAGCTCGAAGAAAGGACGGCCATTAAACGCTGGCGCTGACCGGAAGACTTCCAAACCTATCCATTCTGAAGCAAATCAGCCCTGAGTGCTCACTGGAAGGACAGATCCTGAAGCTGAGGCTCCAATACTTTGGCCACCTCATGAGAAGAGAAGATTCCCCGGAATAGACCCTGATGTTGGGAAAGATGGAGGGCACAAAGAGAAGGGGACGACAGAGGACGAGATGGTTGGACAGTGTTCTCAAAGCTACCAACATGAGTCTGACCAAACTGTGGGAGGCAGTGGAACACAGGAGTGCTCTGGTCCACGGGATCACGAAGAGTCGGACACGACTAAACAAAAACAAAACACCACTGTGAAATGGTTCTCTAACACCACAAATGATGCAAAAAATGTATGTATGGGGGGGGGAATCACCCTAAAATGTTGGTGAAGGTCTTTTAAAAAATTGCTAACTGTGGAAATGTGGAGAACTGAACTTAAGATGGGAAAACTGAGACAAACCAAATTTGACAGATTTATCCATCCCTTCTTTTGAAAGCTGTGAATACCCTTATACCTCTTGTACTATGCAAATGTCCTAACACATTTCTCAGATTACTCTGTTCTTCCCTTACACAATAACTTTCAATAATAAAAAAAAAATGGATGGGATTCAGTCAGCCACTGACTTTTTAACAGAAGAACCCTCCTTCCTTTCATTTTACTACTTCTTCAGCTCTCTCTTGTTCAAAAGCTAGTTTATTTGGGGAGACTTCTACATAGCTGCAGATTTCTTTTGCTTTGGGAACTAAGACATGCAATATTCATTGTTTCACTAATTTTATGTTGTATTCTTCTCTCTGGTTGATTTTCATGACATACATTTCTGTACATCTCTATGCACGTCAGTTGCCTATGAGACTTTCTCCCATGTAAGGATTGCATATATAGTATTGGTACCCTAAGAAGTTTACCAGATTTAACATTTCTATCTACTTGCAGGAGCTGTACTAAAGCTGTCACTCAGCAATATGAAAACAAACAAGAATTGGTTCCCCTATGTGTGGGAGGGGATGTAACAAAAGAGGAACCAAGTCCCAATGAAATATGGCTTTATTTGGTATTAATAACATTTGTTTTGTATTCTTTCTGTATTAGGTTGTTTTTTGCTGTAACATCTAATTCATGGTGTGGTCTTTTGAGAATGTACTTTATTTTATGAAGTGATGGCTGTGAACCCTGGGTGGTTTTTTGGGTACTATCCCCCCACCCCAACACACTTTTTAATTTACTGTATTTCATATCGCGTACTGGATTGTTATTTTAACTTCATAATAAAGTATTGGAAATCAAAAGAAGAAAAAGAAAACATACTAACATTAAGCTGCTTTCTGGGGGTGTAAATTAGCAGTGGCCCAAAGCTTTTGGCAGATTTTGTGTTGGTACTTTCAGAGTGCATGTGTGCCCGCCCCCATACATACACACACACACACACACCATCCTTAAGCTCCAGTAGCTTTATGGCTGTTTCAAGACACAGCAAGGCTCTTTTTAGATTTTAAAAGGAGCAAAAACTTGCAGAAGTCTCTGCTGCCTTCTATGATATGGTAAGTCCTTTGGCACAGAAAAATATAAAAATTTATACAAACTCCTCCCCAAACCCACAAAAAAGTGGCAGAAAGTGTGGATGTTCCACAGCTGAGGCAGCATCCTTGGAAAATGGAATTTGCCCTTACCCCAGTCCAAATTACTCTTTTACTTTAGATTTGCCCTTAACTACAAATATTTGCAACAAAAATCGCTCTTCATAGGGTAGAAGCGCTCTGGAAGCTATTTTCCAATCCCTTGCACTGTAACATGACTCACTAGACATCAACGATTCCTGAACATGTTTTATTCAGCTTTGCCAATGAAATATTCCACGACTTCTGAAGGCAAACTTTATTTCCATTGCTCTGACCGTATTGAGAAAACTTTCCGGCATCTCAGTCTCAGTTTGGCACTGTACAGTTTAGAGCATACTTTACTTCTGAGGAATTTTTTAACAGGAAAAATTCTGGACTGTTTGATTAAGGAACAAAAAAAAAAAAAAAAAAAAAAAATACAAAACACTCCGTGGAACCAGGCAGCTGTGATCCTGTAAGAGGAAGGGAAAGGAAGTATTAAAATATCAGGCTTTGAAACAGGGTTTTCTGATTCCACCATCTGCACAATTTAAAATAGTTTCTGCAAGCAGCAATTTCTACCACTGACCACCCCAAAGCAGTGTGTCTGTGTGTGTGTGTTCAGTGGTGGAGCTTCATGCTCTACAATTCTATAAGCCAATTCATTGGCTCCCAGTACACTTCCGAGCACAACTCAAAGTGTTGGTGCTGACCTTTAAAGCCTTGGTCCTGCATACTGAAGGAGCGTCTCCACGCCCATCGTTCAGCCCCATGAAGTCCAGCTCCAAGGGCCTTCTGGCAGTTCCCTTGCTACGAGAAGTGAGGTTACAGGGAACCAGGCAGAGGGCCTTCTCAGTAGTGGTGCCTGCCTTGTGGAACGCCCTCCCAGCAGATGTCAAGGCAATAAGCAACTATTTTACTTTTAAAAGACAACTGAAGGCGGCCATGTTTAGGGAAGTTTTTAATGTTTGATGCTGTATTGTTTTTAATATTTGGTTGGAAGCTGCCCAGAGTGGCTGGGGAAACCCAGCCAGATGGGTGGGGTATAAGTAATAAATTATTATTATTATTATTATTATTATTATTATTATTATTATTATTTATAACCTCAGTGCTATGAACAGAAGAAGAGCCTGCTGGATCAGTCCCATGGTCCATCAGGCTCAGCATCCCATTCACACAGTGGCCTGCTGGATTCCCATGCAAAACCCACAAGCAGGATCTGAGCACACAAGCAGGATCTGTGCTTTCCAGCAACTGGTATTCAGAAGCTTTACTGTCTCTGACTGGAGGCAGAGCATAGTCACTGTGTCTAGTAGCTACAGGGAATGTAGCATAAACACACCAGGAGTCAAACATCCCTGATAAAACCCAGCAAAGATCTTGCAGCAAAATGGCATCTCTTCCATCACCAGTCTTGAAGCACATATTAAGGACCATTTCCCTGCTTTGCACATCTTCTAAACTGCATGCACTGGAGATGTTTTCACGCAAGTGATTTGAAGTATTTACAGTCACGGCATTGCCCCCAGTAAGGCTTCTTTCCCCCTACCCTGGTTTTTGTCATGGTGATGGGACCTCGGACATGAAGAGATTAACACTCCACTCAGCCACTCTCCTTTCCCACGATGAACAGCGCTTTCTGTTTATCTCCTGAAAGCAGACACTTTGGATTTGGTCCCTAGGGGGATTTAGCAGGGCATCCTGAATCTAACTCTTCCTCTTTCTCACTCCCTCCCTCCTTCACACTTGCTTGGCCTTAGACACAACACCATGGCTATGTGCATACTGCAGGGGGCATTTCCTCTCCCCTATGCCAAACCAGAGTTGCCTAGAGGGGGTGGGGAGCCTCTGTGTTTGCCAGGTTGGCACAAGCTTGTCAGACTACAGCAGCTTCCATGGCTAGAAATGTTTTTGCCCTCTCCCCAAGTTTCTCCAAAATACAGCTTGCTAAGCTGGTTTCTGGGGAGCGATGGGAGAGACATTTGATTCAGTTTGCAATTAAAGTGAACTTGCCTTATTTGACTTTTGGGAAGGAAAAGTCAACCAAAACAAAGTCATACTTTGAACTTTTCTGAATTTTGCACCAAAGTTCTCTGGCCATGGAACATGTACAGTTTAAAGACATACAAATGCATATATTAGTGAAAACAACATAGCAGAATACAATACATTGGGGAAACTTGTTTTTTTTGGGGGGAGGAAAGTCCATATTAGAAAATTGCATTTAAATAAATGTATATTAGAAGAGGTTTGGATAAAAATGTTGGGGAATTTTCACAAGGACATAAAAAAGTGGAAATGTGGAGGACTGATATGGGAAAAAGAGAGTAACCAAAATACACATATTCACCCATTCCTCTTTGTGGGTTGGACTTCAGCTGTATTTTCTCACCCAAAGCTACCTGCTTTCCAAACTGCCACAGAACTTAAAGGAAAGCCTTCCTAAAGGTTTGCCCACCATCTCTGTCAACTATCAACCAGGAGGGCTATGTTCCCCATCTACTTCCAGATGCAGTATGGTTCTGAATACCAGTTGTTGGAAATCACAACTAAGGGAGAGTGCTGTTGCACTCAGTGCTGCTTGCAGACTTCCCATAAGTATCTGGTTGGCCACAAATAAACCTCAACTCATTAGCCCATATTCAATTAATCATTGTGCTCAGACTTTGGTAGTCACTTTGACATCAGCTGAAAAGGAATGGTAGGGCTGGGGTCTCATCAGCAAAGCACTGAAAAGGCGGGCCCCAAACTCCTGATATCCTTCTGCAGCAGATTCAGGCAGATATCTCATTTGAATTTTTTAGGGCATCATTTTTCATGCATCCCTCTGCGCTCTTTCCTTCCCTCCCTCCCTCCCTTCCTTCCTTCCTTCCTTCCTTCCAGACAACCCTTCTAAACCTTTTCAGGAAATCTCCTTCCTTTTGCTAGAAGCATCTCTGGCCACCTCTTGCCTTTGTATTCTTCCTGGCAGATCATGTTCAGGTATGGCATTTCACAGCTAGCTGATCTGTAATAGAATTCCCCCCCCCCCCTTAACTGAAAGTTACTTTTCCTGGCTTTTGGTTCTGATTATCAGAGGCAAATCCTGCGCTGCATGTTAATGTGCCTGCATGGCACACGTCATCCCCATGTGTCAGCCAAGATCAGTTGCTGCTCACACAGCCCTCAGAAGCAGCTGGAGGCTGGAAGCAGGACACAGTCAGCTGAAGAGAGCTCTTAGCTCATGGAGCTCCTGAAATTGATCAGGCATGATGTAAAGCACATTTTTATCCTCTAAGGCTGGGATTTTAAAAGTGTCTGCTGCTGCTTGCTATAGGGATTTTCTTTAGGTCACTTTGTGTCCTTTCCTTTTTCTGTTTGACCTCCATTTTTTCCCTCTTCCCCATTGCCAAGGTCTCCTTCCATCCAGTCAAACGGTTTCAATTTCTTGCTTCTCTGAATCCCTTATTTCTATCTGTACCAAATAGCTCTACTATAAAACTATTGCAAAGGTGGGGGCCCCGTGGTCCTCCAAATGCTGTCAAACACCAACTCCCATCAACCACAACCAGCATGACAAATGGTCCAGGATGATGAGAGCAGAAGTCCAAGCACATTTGGAGAGACGCAGGTACCTCCCTGGGCTAATGGATCAAAACTCCCCCAGCAGTTTATGTGTAATAATAATAATAATAATAATAATAATAATTTTATTTATACCCTGCCCTCCCCAGCCAAGGCCGAGCTCAGGGCGGCTAACAAGCAATAATAAAAACAAGATGAATGAATACAACTTAAAAACAAGATTAAATACAACAATTAAATTATTGAAACATTAAAATATTAAAATGCAGCCTCATCACAGGAGGAGAAAGGAAAAAGAAAAAAGAAAGAAGGGAGAGGGAATCAAATTGGCTCCAAGCCAAAGGCCAGGTGGAACAACTCTGTCTTACAGGCCCTGCAGAAAGAAATCAGATCCTGCAGGGCCCTGGTCTCATGAAGCAGAGCGTTCCACCAGGCCGGAGCCAGCGTTGAAAAGGCCCTGGCCCTGGCTGAGGCTAATCTAACTTCCTTAGGGCCCGGGACCACTAGGGTGTTGCTATTTATGGACCTTGAGGCTCTCCGTGGGGCATACCGGGAGAGGTGGTCCTGTAGGTATGAGGGTCCTAGGCCGTGAAGGGTTCAGTCCATAGATTTGAGTGCATTTGTGTGTATTTTAACAGATCTGAGGTAACAAGAGTTTCAGGGTGCAAGGTCATCCATAACTGCTAGAATTAGGGAATGCTAGAAATTAATAAATGGTAGAATTGAGATAATATATGCAGTATTGAAGGGAAGATGCCAGATGCCAGATTTAAACTGCAGGCTAAACTAGGAAATCGCCTGGGGAGAAGGGCCATCAAGGTATAATTACAGCACAGTGGCTGTTCATTGCCTCTCTGTCTGAGATCTGGGTAAATAGCAAAGTTAAGAGGAGGTTACAGGAGGCATGATGTCATCCAGGAAAAATGTGTCCTTTTGAAATCTAGAGGGTGGGGAAGAAGGGGAAGAACTGGATGAGTGATGCGAAAGCCAGAACCATCTTGGCTGGCTGAGTGGCTGGGAGGCTCTCTCTGGCAGGCTGGGACAGAGGCACAGAGATGTTTGGAAATCCAATGCTGGACTTTTGTGAAGGATGGGCTTCTCCTGAGATGTGAATGCTGCAAACTCTCCCCAAAGTAGACCCAGGTATAAACATGTGTACAATAAACCATATGTCTTAAAAGCACAAGTCTCTGCTATGCATTGATTTCCCAACGGAAACACAACCTTGGGTGACAACCTGGAACCCCCTGGAATCTTGCTACAGCCTGGCGGTGATGGGGGGCTGTGCCCAACCTTTGTAATGCAAATATATGTGCCAAGTGCGGTTTAAGGCAGGGATGCTTACCTAGTGGGTGGTTTTCAGTGCCTGCTGAGTGATAATGCTTCAGGGACTGAAATGGATGAAAGGCATTTGAAAGAGCAGATGGGTAGTGATGGGTTTATGTTCTCTTCCAGTTCCAAACTAAAGCAGTTCTTCAAGCTGGGCTAAGTTTCACTCATTCTCATACTCCCATGTAGACCAATATCAATGCAAAACAGAAACAGGGAGACATTGCTTGCCTTCTGCCATGGTTGGGTCTAGCAAAATTTAGATGTGTCATAAGCATTCTGGCTTATGTACAGAATGGTTTGCATTCTGTATTTTGTTCAGGCTTCTACTGAGATTCACAAATCTACCCCATAAAATATCCTATGGTCTTCCATACTTGAGTAACTTCTGGAGTTTGTGAGACTCGTGGGTGTCTCTCTGTGTTTAATTTAGAGGTTCTATTGTCCATGATACACTTGCCCTATCCAAGCATTCAGAAGAATGCCTGGGGATTTAAAATGGGGAAAGAACTGGTTAGCTACGTGCCAGCCTATTTCCCAAATGTTTCAGTGCATGGGTACTCCACCTCAATACTTCCTGAAAGGTCTTAAATAAGTTTGTACATGCATTTGGCATAACACACCTGCAAGCATTGGGGTCAACTCACTTTCATTATGGTCAGGAATCCTAAAACAGGATTCCCAGTTGCAGGGAGGCCTCTAAGTACATTCAACAAACATGCTTCTAAGTCACCTTTCGATCTTCAGTATGCAAAGGTCAGGTGCAGAGCAAACACCTCTGCTCCCCATTAATAGGGAAAATAAGCATTCAGTGATATGAATAGACTTTGTTCTACTTTGCCTTTTAGCGCTCCATCTTCCTAGAGCCTCACCACCACCATTATGCCTAATATTGGGTAACCAGAGTTAAAGGTAGGCAGGATTAGGGATGGGGGCGAATTTCAATTCAGTTTGCATTTAAAGCTGAATTTATCAAATTTGTACTTTCCAGTACAATTTGAGAACCAAAACACAGGCAGCCTTTGAATTTCATCCTTATGCAAATCTTCCAAGGGAGCTTTCCAACCAAACAATGTTTACATAAATACAAATATTAGGAAGAAATGTGCATAGTAATGAAAGTACTCATGGCTATAGCATACAAAGGAGTGCATATTTTTGCAAGCTGTTTCCCTAAAACAATACGTCAGTCAAAATTGCATGCAAAAATATGTTTATTAGGAGAAATTCATCCTAAAATGCTGAAGTATTTTCATGAGGGTCTCTTTCTTAATGCAAATTATTGCAGAAATATGGAGAACTTGTTATTAAATATACCAAGAAGAAAGCACACCAAGAACTCAGGCCAATTTCAGTAGTGGGAGTGGTCCCTACTCACAAATCAATAGTCAATTGTAACAAAAACTAATCCATTCAAAAGTATGTATTATGACAAGGATTACAAACTCAAATAGAGATTACAAACTCAAACAGAGATTACAATCTCAAACTCCAAAAATGGAGAACGGCATTCAGTATTAAGAACTCTTGAATTTTTAATAGCTGGATACAAGAAAATTATAGTAGGCGCAGTTTATCATGCAGGGGCAAGAATCAACTAAACCCTAAGAGGAAAAGTTACACCATTTGTGGCTTTTTAGTTGAGAAAGGTGCATAAAGGAGGACATAACAGAGGTGTCTAAGATTATGTGTGGTGTGGAGAAAGTTGATTAAAAGCAGTTGACAGAAAGACAGTTTCCCTCCCATTCTCATCTTACTGAAATGCTTGCATGAGGAAGGTCTTAGCCATATGAATTTATTAAACAGATAACGGTACAGAAATATTTTGGGCACATGAGTTTTGATGGCGTGAAGTAACCATAGATGTTCAGTAAATTTAAGAAATAACTAATACCAAGGCAAGGAAAAACTTTTGTATATATAGAAAACAAAAATATTTTCAGTGATCAGACAGGAAGTGAGTGGTCTTAGCAGAAGTTAATCTGATACATCAGGATATGGTTAGGTCAGTTTATGGCCATCTGCAGAACTGGGAAGCATGAGCTAAGGTGAGATCATGAGGGAATTTTTACATGACATCATAGATGATGCTTCGAGGCTGGACCTAAGTCAGTTTTGAATGAAAAGTATGTCTGAAACACAGGAAGGTGTTTTTTCTTCAGAATGAGAAGTTCCACCTCCAGATGTGTCAAAATCCTTCTTCTATTTTTGCAAGAATTTAAGCTCTGGCTGTATGAGAAGAGTGTTTGTCAGTATTCCTAGCTAAATAATAAAAAAGTATAAGTCTACATTTGTCTGTCTGCTTGTTAGCTTTGTATCAACTCTGGCTCCATTTGATGTGTCTATTGATCTTTCTACCTACAGGTTTGGGGAGCTGCTGGTTCCTTCTGAGTTGTAGCCCTTTTTGCAGCTCTTGAATAATCAATCATTTTAGTCCTTAACACTAGATATAGCTGTTTTCTGATACAGGATACTTGCCTGCTTGGTATGTATCCATTACATCCCACCCCCCCTTATGATGACATTTCCCTAGGTGAGGGACAGACAACTTGTGCATTCTTGGGATGCAGCTCTCTTCTCCAGACTGTCCTGGGGCTGAGAGTGCTCAGTTCCATCATATATTTGGCACCCATCAAGCTGTAGCTTGGGGCAATGTACAGCTATGTAGCATTGGCACAGAAGACCAAACTAGATGTGACGTTAACTGTGTGAATGCAATTTACAAAGCATAAATAGCAGCTACAGGAGATCCCAAGCGACAATGGAACTCAGCGGGTTGGGGAAGGAATTTTACCCCTGTTCTCCTGCCTGTGTTCTAGTAAAAAATCATGCCCCTTCTTCCCAAGTGCCAATTAATGCTGCTATTTCTATTAAGAGCGAATCCTCTATTGATGCCAGTGGAGGCTCCTCTCCCCAATGCAGACTACAGATTAAATGGCGCAATTTTCACTGGCAGGGACAAGTTGCTTCTTCTTTTTTGCTGATTAATTTTTATTGCTTTTCAATTTTTTAATACAGATGAACATCAAATTAATGCAAATTTAATGCAAATTTAAAAGTTGACTTCCCGTCCCTCTGCCTTGATGTTTCACTTCCCGCTCTCAGTTGCTGCTCAGTATCATACATTTCCAAATTACATTTCAAGAAAATTAACCTATTTTAGCATTTTATCCCTTTTTTCTATTGTCCACTTCTTCATTTCCCATCAGCTGCTCTTTTTCGATTCCTGCTAGACTTTTACTTAACTATTCCCAAATATCAAGAAGAAGAGTGACTCTTCACTTTGTCAGCCCACATAAATCCTTAGTTATAAATCAATAATCCATACATATAACCCATCTCTCCCACTATTTTTCCATCCATAAACATCTGACTGGTTCTAATAAGCACAAACCCCTCTGCATTCCCAGCATTCCATTCTTACTCACAGCACACAGATATCCCCCAAGGTCTCTCATTTCTCATTGTTATGCAGCTCAGTGATATCAAATTCCCAGGTTTCAAAATAATCTCTGGACCATCCATTTTAACTCCGTCCCTGGCAGGGACAAGTGATTTGCCAACTCAAAATAATGCATTTGGTTCTCATTTACATATGATTGACTAAAGCAGGGCTGACCGTCCTGTGATCTTCCAGATGTCGTTGGGCTCCAACTCCCATCATCCCTGACCATTAGTCATGCGGGGGGGGGGGGGAGATGGGAGTTGGAGTCCATGAGGTTCAACCCTTGACATGGGTGAATCTGTTAATTTTTTCCAGACAGATTCAGTCCCCCCCCCCTTTCTACATCAGCTTGTCATTTTTATATTTAAAAAATAGTCCTCCTGAAAATTCATCAACATTTTGGTGTGAATTTCTCCCAATATACACATTCTGGAAAAACGTGTTCTCCCTCATGGAGAGCACGTGTTTTGGTGGGGTCTGCTGAGTCACCCCTCTGTTGCCAGGGAGGGTTTCTAAAGAGGGCCTAGGGCAACGATTGGATGGCTGGGTTGCTGGGGTAAATGTTATGTTGCAATTTGGGTGGGAGGGGTCAAATGTTTTAAATACTCTGCACGCAGCCTGGAACTTTCTCTTTGCTGTGTGCAACGGATCATCCGCCCTAAATTAAAGGTTTTTTTGCGTTGACCTTGCTATGCTTGTCATGGGGTCGTCTGCTGTTGGGGCAGGGGCCTGGTAGGAATTTTGTCCATCTGGCTGATTGGCTGGGCCATTTGGTTTTTGCCTACTGCGTAGCAAATCGTCACAACTTGTAAGGTTGCGGTTAGGCATTGGTTATAAATTGGTTGGAGGAGGGGTTAGAATAGGCTGGGCCTGCCCCTCCATGGTTGCTGCGGAAAGGGAATTCCGTTAAAGGAATCCAAGGGCTTGCCATCTTTTCGTCCAAATCCCTGGAATGGGACTAGGGCCGGCAAGTCTTGGGGAGCATGCGGGGAGAGGTGAGGGCCTGTGACTCAGCTCCATTTTCTCCCCAATATTGTTTTCCCTTACTGGCTTTTGGTGGTGCCCGGAAGTCAGTTCTGTCCCCAGGCGGGGGGACAGATACTTTACCAATGCCTAAACAACCACTTACATTTATGTATTTCAATAACGTTGTGGCCAAAATTATGCCAAAAACCTTAAACAAAAATTATGTGTGTGTTGTGAGTTATTTGGGGGGTGGCTTGGGGACCTCGACACGCAACCATATTTTGCATAGTATAGCCCATTTTATGTTATGTTCATTAATATTTGTTTCAGCTATTTGTATACTGGTTATTGAAGTTTCTAAGTTTCTAGTATATATATATGAACAAATTACCGGTACTTGGCTGAAGAATTGCCTTGGAATTTTGGAAACCTGTGAATTTTGAAGGATGGCTGTGCTTCAGTTTGTGCATTGTTTTGTAAAATGCAAATAAGGAAATAATGATAGGTTTGTTTTCAAATGAAAATGGAATTGAATTTCTCCCTCATCCCTAGCCAACTCTAGATTTTTATTTTGGGGAAAAAAGAATACTTGAATGAGTTTCTTTAAACTACTAAGTGCATTTTTTTCATTAGCAAACTGAGAGAGGGAAAAGGGTTTAGAAGCAAGAGCAGTCTCTATAAATAAAAGCAATACACTGAGGTGCTAATGAAGAAATCGGTATTGGGCCTAATTGCTTGAAGCTGCAATCAAATTAGTAAATTATTATCAAATTAGTACAGATTATTGACAAAACGGTGCTAGGGCTCTGTTGAGTAAAGTTCCAGCTTAAATGTTTTTATCCAAATATTTGAGATCCATCATACTATACTAACACGTAAATAAACGTGTTAGTATAGTATATATAAAACACGAGAATGAAAAGGCGATTGAGATTATTTTAACAAATGCTTAATCTGTTGGATATTAGATCAGTATAAGACCTGATTTTAGATTTACGGTTAATTGAGTGTTTTTTCCTTCTTTAAAATCCTTCACTTGCTACTTGTGAAGTGCTGTTAAGAATTGCCACAGGAAGTGAAGTGTGTATGCTGAATCTGTCAATTTCAGTTTCTATCATTTTTCTTCCTCTTCCAGTTTTAAGTTCCTTTCTCCCAGTTTCCATATCAGTTTTCTTTTCTTTTCTTTTCTTTTCTTTTCTTTTCTTTTCTTTTCTTGCATCATGGTAACCACTGTCCTTTATTTTCAAGTGTATGCAGAAATGTAAAAATCATAGACAAAATAAGCAATTTCTTTCTTTCATAAAGAAATCCTCATGAAAATACGACAGCATTGTAGAGCAAATTTCTCCTACTATGACACAATTTGACATGCCATTTCTGCCTAATTTTTCCAGCAATTGTGCACTTGTGTATGTTATTTTCACTAATATATGCACTGATATTTATCATCTGGAGCATCACATGTTCCTCATCCCTACCATACCTCGAAGAAAAAACAGCCATGTGAGATGGCAGCCAGGTTATGGATGCACAGCATCTCAGCAGACCCCTTCTGGATTCCCTTGAAATGTTTCAAATGTTTTATACAAGGAGTAGGGAAGCTCAGCTCCAGGGATTAACTATGGTCCTCTAGACTTTTCTATCCAGCTCTCAGAACTCTTTCAAGGCCATACTTCCTCTCCAGGTGGCCACATCCTTCATCGGCACTGCTCTTTGGCCTCCAAGAGTGCTTCCTTAGTACAGTTTCCTTAATACATCAGATTGTTTCCTTAATACAGTGACAATGTCTCATGCTTGTCTAGATGGAGGGATGGTAGAGAGATGTGTGCACCTCTGTATTTTACATGTCCCTGTTGTGTGAAGATAAGAGTAACATTTGCCTCTCTTTACACCCACTTTTACTTCTGGCCGTAGCCACAACTGGCAAGCAGCCCCCATAATGTTGTCCACAAGTGAATCATAGAATTGTGGAGTTGGTAGGACCATCTAGTCCAATCCCTTGCAATGCATGAATCCTGCCCACAGCTGTCCCTGGGTGGGCTCAAACCAGCAACCTTCTGGTTAACAGCCAGATGCACTAACCCACTGTACCACTGGGGAAGAATGTGACCCTTGGACTAAAAAAGGTTCTCCACCTCTGTTTTATACATATGAGGATCCACAAATTACCTTTGAAACACTGTTTTAAGTTACCTTTGAAACACTGTTTTTCTTTTCTTTCTTTTTTGGTTGGGGTAGCACCAGCTTTTCCAGGAAGCTCCCTTCTACAAGGCCAGATCATTTGTCCATGTAGCTCAGTAACGTCTGTTCTGCCTCATGGCCACTCTCCAGGGTCTCAGACAGAGAAGCACCTTACCCATCACTTGTTACCCAGACCTTGAAACTGGGGACACCAAGGATTGAACAAGTGATGGCTGGTGCCCATTTTGAGTGGTAGGGTAGAAGGTAAGGAGGTCAACTGTAGGGGGAGCCAGACCCATCCTCCTCCCTGTTGAGTCCTACAAGGGCAGCACTGCGACTGAGGAGGAGAAAGTTGTAGGTTCACCCTTCTAGGTTGGTTCTAAGTAAAAAGGCAAGCAGTTGGGGGTTTCCTGAGGGCAGAGTGAGTCTGGTGGGGCAATGCACTGTATCTACTAGAGAGCCGCAGTCCTTCCTCAGAACAGATGTGTGGTTGTCACTCAGAATAACCACTCATAACTGTTACCAACTTAGCACTTGACATGCACCCAGTGGATCATTCCGTATACATGACCTGTTTTCTATTGTGGTTTTCTAAAAAAAAAAATCTTTAAAGATGTATTTTTACTCTAATCAACTTTTTTAACTGTCTTAGATCTGTCCCCTGACCTGCTAATACTATTTTTAGCTGCTTCTGCCATTATATTTGTTGATGAGTTGTGTTTAGAATTATGATTTTATTATTTTAGAGACAAAATCTTGTGTTTTAATGTGTTGTGAGTTACTTGGGAAGGGTAGCCTATAAATGAATGAATGAATGAATGAATGAACAAGTGAGTGAGTGAGTGAGTGAGTGAGTGAGTGAAGGCTAGGTTTCTGCCTGGTACCTATGTCCTCTTAATAACACAACAATAATGTCACCCCATATAAATGTCAGCAGTTAACACATGAAGTGCTCCATCGTTCTGAAATACCAGTGATGATTTCTCAGAAGGTTAGAGTTTCTTTGTCAATAACTTCCAACTGGTAACACATTTTTGCTCGCAGACACCACATTGGCTACATCTACACACTGGCCTCATTGCTCATGAAGTAACAATCCCAGACAATTACTCTGAAGCCCAAGGGAGCCCCCTGCAGGTTTGACAACTGCCTTGCAATGTGGGGGAAGCTCTTCTGTTTGCATTTCTTGCAGAGTGATGGAAGCCTTTGTCTTTCTAAGCGCTGCCAGAAGCCCTATTCACTTGCCATTTGTCATTTCAATGTGCAGTTCCCTGTGGCAGAATTATATATATATATATATATATATATATATATATATATATTAAAAACCCACTGCTTGATCTCAGAACAAATCCTCCTAAACATCTGCCCTGTTTTAAGTTCAAATGATAGGCAGCATGCCTTCTTAGCAGGAGCATAGATTACAGTACTTCAAACTCTCAATCCCTTTTCTACAATACAAAACAACTGAGGTCTGCTTTACACATTACAGGAGACTAAGGACCAGACTATCCTCAAAACCAGCAGTTCTCAAAGTCACCCCCCCCCACACACACACACCTCATGGGCTACTTGGAAGCTGTTATGGATCTTAGTATCCTTTAATAAAAACTTCTGTTGTTGTTGTACTAATCAAAGCAAATGCCTAACTCACATTTCATAAGCACTAAATGCTTCAAGCGCTAAAATCCTGAAACTAATCTGGCCAAGCCCCAAATGTATTTTATGGAATTATTTGATATGTCTTTTGTTAACCTAGGCAACAAATAAATGTAAATAATAAGCAAGCAAACAAACAAACAAACAAACGAAAGGCCATAAGAACATCACAAGGCAAAAACACATAAGCTGGGATAAGAGCAAAGCTGTAAATCATCAGCATCAATTTAAAAAGATATAAAAATAGACTAATTCATGTCAAAACAATATTCAAAAACCCAGTAGAATAAAAATATCTTCACCAGGTGTTGGAAAGACACTCTTTCTATACATACATATAATCAGAATGTTTAAAATATCTTTCAAAACACTCCATATACATTCAGTTATCTCTACAACCTTGAATAGAAGGGCAGTGGTTCCCCCCTCTTTCAAAATCATATTACAGATGTGAAGCTGTGACTGGGAGAACAATGGGCTTGGCTAAGGCTGAGGAAGGTGTAGATAGTTAGCTCACTTTGCCTTATAGTGTGTGCCTGCCTGCCTAATTCACACTCGCATGCCAAGGCCTCCATGACCCACAGTTCCCTAATGCACAATAAACACATAGACACAAGTATTTTGGTTTATGGCTTCAAATAGGCCATAACTTTATTGGTTACAGATGTGAGCAGTTTGGCTTCAGCATTTGGGTGAAGCCAGGCTATATCTTGACTCCCACCCATCTGCAAGGAGTCCAACTAAGGGTAAACCACTGATGGGGAGCCCTGTGGCTTAATAGGGCCCCCCAATGGGTCCTTATAAAGGTTGTGATATGGCCCTAGCCCATGTCCGGGCATCAGACAGAATCAACACCCCTGGATCCCTTTAACAGGATAACTTACTGAGGAGGGGCAGGTGAAGGCTACAACCTCCCCTTCATCCAAACAAAGGCTTACCCAATGGCTAACCACCACTTGAGTGAGAGATAGGGTCCTGGCCGGTCGTGTCACGCTGAAGTCTCCCATGGCCACACCCCCTCCCAGCACTGATTGGTCAGCGTGGCCACAGTGGGCATGGCCCTGCCCAGCACTGACGATGCAGCCGGGACGATGCAGGAAAGGGGTGTTAACACTCTGACCCCCCACCCTCGGCCGGATCACTGTTGGGTGCTGGCTGCCCAGCCGCAACACCACCTACTGGGAAAGATGAGCGGACTTCTTGAAACATATATGTTCTTGGAACCCTCTCTGAATTTTGCATTGCAGTTTTTGTAAACAGAGAAGAAATAAAATGCATATTTTAATGAAAATACCGTAGCATCCCAAACTCCTCACAATGTGTTATATTGGGGAAAATTGCATGCGAAACTGTATTTATTAGGCAAAATTGCATATGAAACGATGTATATTAGGGGGAAAGCCATACTAGAAGAAGAAGAAGAAGAAGAAGAAGAAGAAGAAGAAGAAGAAGAAGAAGAAGAAGAGGAGGAGGAGGAGGAGGAGGAGGAGGAGGAGGAGGAGGAGGAGGAGGAGTTTGGATTTGATATCCCGCTTTATCACTACCCAAAGGAGTCTCAAAGCGGCTAACATTTTCCTTTCCCTTCCTCCCCCACAACAAACACTCTGTGAGGTGAGTGAGGCTGAGAGACTTCAGAGAAGTGTGACTAGCCCAAGGTCACCCAGCAGCTGCATGTGGAGGAGCGGAGACGCGAACCCGGTTCACCAGATTACGAGTCTACCACTCTTAACCACTACCCCACACATGCTAATGGAGTTTTGTGGGGACTTAAAAAAGAAACCCACAAAAGGATATGCAAATATCACAAACTGAAGATTGGAAAAATGAGAAACTGAAGCTGACAGATTTCCCCTGTCTACAGCATCCTTGTGAGTTTTGCAGCTGAGGCGAAAATACCATGGAGGGAATTGGTTTACACTTTTATCCACTATTTGCAGCCAAGTCTCAGGGTTCATACCAGCTCCAATTTTTGAAATATGTAAACACTAAAGTTGCAAGATGAGGGGCATTTCTGAAGAACCATATACAAAGGTAATATTTCTTTCTATGGCAGAAAAGTGGGTCCCTAACAGCTCAGTTATTTTACAACTGCATAATCACATGGATAAAGTTATCAGCCTGAAATCACTGCAGCTTTCCCCTATTTCTCCCCAAAATAGCTTTATATAAGGCATCTCAGTGCTGTATATAAGCTTATTTCCGCCACAAATCCCATTAGATTTAGTCTGGGGTCTCTTTATTTTACAGTTTTCTTCAAACTGCCAAGATGAGTTTACGATATACAGAAACACAGGGGGTTGCTGTCTGAAGGTAAAGGAAAAGATGGCGCCTTCTGCAATTCTCTGTATAGAAGCCAAGAGGACAGTTGGATCTCACTGACTCCATCCACTGCAGCGGGGGCAGCAGATTAGCTGAGAGGGCACAGGGCTGACTAGGTGGCACACATAAGTCTGTCCATGCCACCACATCCATTACTGAGATTGTTGCCTTATTCTGCCTAATAATACATGATAATGTAATGGTTTGGGGAGTGGGGGCAGGGCTGGTCTTTCCATGCATCAGGTTGAAGCCACCTGCTTTGAGTGAATGGGTAGTGCTGAAAGCAGAAACTGATGTCTGAATGCTGTAGCAAAACTGAGTTTTGATTCAGTAAGATGGGGGAGTGTTTGCCAATCACTTGAAGCAGCTAAATGTCTTGATTTGGGGCATCATCATAGGGAGGCAGAGGAAGAAGTCACAAGTCAGGAAGAGAAATTTAGTTTGGTTTTTGCCTTCTGCAGAACAGTTTGGGAGTCGAAATAAGGAATCCTTCAAATTCCAAACTTTTTTTTCAGATTTTGCAGTTCAGTTCTCTAGCCCAAAAATGTGTACCCCGCAACATATAAGGGAAAGTACATAAAAAAGCATATATTATGTTAGGGAGAAATTGCTTTCAAAAATGCAAATACTGTACTAGGGGAAATGGGCACTCAAAAAAACAACAAAAAACTAATGCAGACATGTGGAAAACTGACACTCTCTCTCTCTCTCTCTCTCGCTTGAAGGAGAAGCAGAAACAAGTGGGCATGAGGTGGGCAGAGGCATATGCAGACAGAGGTTGGACAAGAGAGAGAAGCCCTGCTTGAGAGCAAGGGCTGGTTTGGGTCCAGAGAAAGAGATGGTGCTGGAGATTCCAGGATCCAGCCCTCAAAGAGAGGACTGCCTTTCCCGCTGTAAATCTATGAGCTCTCTCACTGAGTGCAGTGAGGCTTACTCCCGAGTAAACATGTGCAAGGGTGTGGGGGACCCTTCCTGGCTGCTGCCATCCCACACATGCGGGGAGACGTGCGTGCACACACACACACACACACACACACACACTGCCCTGTGCGCTGACTCCTCAGAGAGAGAAAGGGCTGGTTTAGGTTTACTTGAAAGGAAGGAGTGGGTTGGATCCAGGGGAAAGGGCTTCTACAGGTTTCATCCAGTTCTTAAGGTGGTGCTTGAAGGCTGTCAACTCTGCAATTCAGTTTACCCAATTTCTGTTTCGAACTATGGGGGAAACCACTGTGGTTGACATGTGTCCCTGACTCATTTGAAAACCAGCAAGAGTCCTGGGGTACTTTAAAGACTTAACAAATTTATTATGGCATGAGCTTTTGTGAACAACAATCCATGCATCATGTTCTGATTATTTAGGACCCTGTCCTCAATGTTATTTTCTTATGCTATTAGAAGAATTCAAGGTATGTATTTTTAAATATATATTATGATGAACTTTTCAGGTTTTATGGAAGTGACTATCATTTGTTATTATTTTTATCCTAAAGTAAAAAGGTAAAGGTACCCCTGCCCGTACGGGCCAGTCTTGACAGACTCTGGGGTTGTGCGCCCATCTCACTTAAGAGGCCAGGGGCCAGCGCTGTCCGGAGACACTTCCGGGTCACGTGGCCAGCGTGACATCGCTGCTCTGGTGAGCCAGAGCCACACACGGAAACGCCGTTTACCTTCCCGCTGGTAAGCGGTCCCTATTTATCTATTTGCACCCGGAGGTGCTTTCGAACTGCTAGGTTGGCAGGCGCTGGGACCGAGCAGCGGGAGCGCACCCCGCCGCAGGGATTCAAACCGCCGACCTTTCGATCGGCAAGTCCTAGGTGCTGAGGCTTTAACCCACAGCGCCACCTGCGTCCCATTTTTTTTTTTTTATCCTAAGCTCAGTCAAATATAATATGTTTAAGTTGAAGAATGACAATGGGAGAGTGTGGTAGATCACTGCCAGTTTTTGATATAGGATGGTAGATCTCAGGCTACCTGTGGCTGGACATGCCTGTGACCAGGCTGGACATTGCTGGACCAGGTCAAAGGCCCATCTACTCCAGCATTTTGAGAATGCCACAAGAAGGAAATAAGTGAAATAGGTTTCTTCAAGGTTTATCCACCTCTATCGTCAGCATAGCAATGAAAGCTGAGGCATCGTGGGAGGATGACAGACACCTTTATGAGGAAGTAGTGGTGGCAGGAACTCATGGATGTATCTAACCTTTTATCATGTGAAAAGCCCATCATGGCAGCTGTGAGAAAGTGCCAGTCACAGAGTTACTCTCTTAGATGAAACTGTGCAAAGAAAAACACATGCCCTTCAGCCAATTAGCAATTTATATGTCAAGCTAATGAACTTAGATCTTTCAGAAAGGTTACGAGCACAGGTGTTTTTAAGCTCAAATTGGCACTGTAGCCCTTAATCACACTCAAGGTGTATTAGCGTATTTATCTGTGAGAGGAATCAGACAACTAAGCTCTCCTCCCTCTCCCTCCCCTCTTAGTACCCTTTGATAGGGATCCAGTGGAAGGTTGCAACATGTAGTAGATAGTTTTATAGCAGCCTAAGTGCCCTCCACCAAGCTTCTCCAATGATGCTGGTCTTGCTGCCCATTCAGACAACCTGCTTCCTCTGGAATCCCACTATCTTGGTAACCATGTTGACCATCACATTGGTCATTGAGCAACGGGTGGGGGACTTCTAAATCCACTCTGTTTACCAGATATTTACTAAATTTCTTTTGTACGGGCAATATTTTTTCACCACAGCCATTTTAATGTTATCCTTACTTGTACATTATGTACAACAACCTTAAATAGTAAATACTAGAGGTGTGTACAGGACCCAAGATTTTGCCTTATTGGTGTGTTGTTCTGATCTGCTTCTGAGTTGCTCTGTGCTCCCTCTGTTTCAACATGTGTTCCAAGTTCTCAGCCACTATATGTATAACAAAGCTCTGTGTTCCCCATCCAGTATAAAGGGAAATCTAAAAACAGTTATAATTTTCCTCTCTTTTGACCAAAGTGGATGTCATTACAGGTACAGGAACCTCTCCAGAGCGGATGAAGCCTATCAAACTGTAGATGTGTGCATATCTTTATATACCAGTTACATTTTCTGATGCAATCTGGTCACCCCTTGTGAAATTTTAGAATAATAGTTGCAGTCGGTTCCTCTGAAGGCAGACTTTAATGTTTTGGGGTGGGTACTTTAAGAATCATAGGGGCACTGAATAAATTACTCTCCCAAACAAATATTTGGGAATGTAGTCTCTTCTCTCAAGAAAAGAGATATCTTTCAATTGACTTTTAAATAAAAGGATACATTCTACTCATGTAAAAACACGCTCCGCGAGCCAGATTAAGAAGGGGATTGGGCCAGATCCAGCCCCCAGGCCTTAGTTTGCCTACCCATGCCCAAGATCGTTAAAGGTGAGTAGGAAGCTGTATCCTATTCTTTTAGGATACAGCTCCCTAAAGTCTCTCAGTTGACTTGCATAGGAGAATGAGTGGTGGAGGAAAGATTCCCTGGAGAAACAGGGGGAAAATGTCACCTACCACATCTAGGACACAGTTGCCTGAAGGGTTATTGATGGAAGTGGAGAGGCATCAGAAGGGTATAATGGAGATCTATCTATTGACTTGCAGAGGGGAAGGCATAGACCCACGTGAAAAAAACAAAGCAATTTTTAATTCCTCCTCCAAATCCATGTGATTGGAGAACCTTGGGGAAATAATTCACCGTGAATGAAAGCTAGGCTTGTCTGCCAAAGCAAAATTTCCCCACTTCTCCACCCCTGGCATCTCCAGCTCAGCTTGATTTCATTTCTCAGGATGGGGTAGGGGAGAACCACTTGTTTTTCTGTGAACTGAAGCACTCAGAAGGTTAGGGAGTCCCTGATCCACCTGAAGACACCTTGTTGATGGAACAATGTGACTTGGAAAACTGAGAACCCTCCATGAATCATCCTGATTCACCCGATTTGGCATATGCACAGAGCCAATGTGCACTGATAGCGCCGACATTCTGGCATGGTGCACAAATTTCACCCTATTCAGTTTTGAATACCTGTAATAGATTTGGCACATCAATATTCTTAATGTTCCCCCCAAATGTATAAATTGTAATTAATATTACACAAAGGAGCTTGCCTACTCTCTCCCTTCCTTCACTTTGACATTGTTAGATGGTTTAGCTATTGCTGAGGGGAAAAACCTCATTCCCTTTTGCATGGAACTCTGTCAGTTCTCCAATATTTTCATGGCAAATCTATGCTGCAACAATCAAATATGACACATTTCTCTAATTTCTGTTGTTATATCCCTAAGAAAATGCATAGCGGTTCGAGACTCTGGTTTAACCTAGTTATTAGAATACTATTTCAGATAATATTTGCCCACAATGTTTTGCTAATGAACATGCCCACAATTTATGGGAAAATGTGCCTATGTCTTTCACATAATTCTAACTTACAGGACTATATTTTCCAATAATGGTTTGAAGTTTATTTGGGAGGTGATATACCTACTTGTCATTATTTTAATACAGTTTTCTCTTAACATGGAACAGAAAGGTAGGAATATTATTCTCTTCCATATACATTCCTAGTGATCATAATGCATCTTTTTACCACAGTCTTGGGCCTATTTAACCAGATATAGCCTTGCTTGTTCTGTTTCACACTCTTTTCAGACATCCCTTGTTTTAAGAGGTGTCCCTTATTTTAAAGGGGTTTATTTTATGTCAAAGTATAAAACTTGATGGGCACCCTCAATTTTAAATTACTTTCCCCTAAAACACCATGGACTGCTCCTTATTCCTGAAATGATGATAAAGTAAGTACTATAATACTGAACCTGGAATAGGCTGGAGGGATGCAGTAAGATGCAGAGCTGTTTTATTTTATTTATTTAACAGGCTTATATGTCACTTAATCACTGAAATCCTGTAAACAGTACAAAATAGTCATTAAAAATACATATGGAATCAATCCTAGGGTGAAAGCTATAATTATATGAAACCTATGGACTACATCCAATGGTCTTTGTCCACTAGGGCCTTTTGCACCAGTGGATGGGTGAGTTTTCATTTTGCACAACAGAAGAATCCAACATAGCACTTGAGTTAGTAGGACCTCATGGGGGGGGGGGGAGCAAATTAGTGTATAATAATAATAATAATAATAATAATAATAATAATAATAACAATAATAATAATAATAATAATAAATTTATTTATACCCAGCCACTCTGGGTGGCTCCCAACAGATTAAAAACAGAAGTAAACATCAAACATTGAAAACTTCCCTAAACAGGGCTGCCTTCAGATGTCAGATAGTTGTTTATTTCCTTGACATCTGGTGAGAGGGCATTCCACAGGGTAGGCGCCACCACCGAGAAGGCCCTCTGCCTGGTTCCCTGTAACCTCACTTCTCGCAGGGAGGGAACTGCCAGAAGGCCCTTGGAGCTGGACTATCAACCTGCTTATGTGTTTTCTTGCACACTAATGTTCCACTGGTGCAAAACATTTTGCCTGTGAAACATGTATACTGTTGTTGTTTAGTCGTTTAGTCGTGTCCGACTCTTCGTGACCCCATGGACCAGAGCACGCCAGGCACTCCTGTCTTCCACTGCCTCCCGCTATTTGGTCAGACTCATGTTTGTAGCTTCGAGAACACTGTCCCACCATCTCGTCCTCTATCATCCCCTTCTCCTTGTGCCCTCCATCTTTCCCAACATCAGGGTCTTTTCCAGGGAGTCTTCTCTTCTCATGAGGTGGCCAAAGTATTGGAGCCTCAGCTTCAGCATCTGTCCTTCCAGTGAGTGCTCAGGGCTGATTTCCTTAAGAATGGATACGTTTGATCTTCTTGCAGTCCATGGGACTCTCAAGAGTCTCCTCCAGCACCATAATTCAAAAGCATCAATTCTTCGGCGATCAGCCTTCTTTATGGTATATTACTATGCGATTTTAATTTTATCCTGCATTGGATATAGCTCTATACTGATTCAGATATTTCCTGAGATTGAAGGGATTGCCTCTGCCTTGAGTTATGTGGGGCATAACTTCTTTCCCCACAGAATAACTTGCTCCCTTCTCTTCCCACCTTTCTCCTTTGTTTTTTTTCTTTTAAAAACTGAAAATTGTTTCACAGCACTAGCACAACATTCTAGACCTTTAATTATGCAAATATGCCAAGACAGCCATGTCATAATAATCTTTTAAATGGAAATAACATGAGGCCCTGCAGCCAAAAGGAGGGGGAAAAAGTGATCTGCTTTTCTGCATCTCTCTGTCTCACAGCCGGAATTGGGATCAAGCGTGATGAACCCAAACCCAGGATGAAAGGACGCGGCAAGAAGAAATTAGCAGAAAGAACCAAAACATCACAGGCACTGAGGCATCTGGAAGCACGTGGAAGAAATGCAAAGGGCCAACATCAAACAAAGGAGCTTAAGAAAATGCAGGCACTATCTCGGTGTGTTCAATGGTTATCTTATTTACTTAGTAAAAGGGTTCTGTCCTGCCTTTCTGCAAATTCAAGGCAATGAACCACCAATAAAATCAGACAACATTAACAAAAAGAGTCAAGGCAGAATGGGACGGAAGCTACTGAAAGATAAAGATAGTCCTAAAATGTATACCTCGGACTTATTAATATATGAATTGCCTTTCTGAGCCTGTTTAAGGTCTGCACTAGGTCAACATTTTGTTTACAAGAGCAGGTGTTAAGACTCACCTTCCCCAACCTGGTGTCCCTTTGGATATTTTAGGCTCCATCCATCATCCCTGACTTTTGGTAATGATGGGTGGAGAAGATTTGCATAAGATGTTGGTTGTTCTTGTTGCCAGTGTGGTGTCAGTCTAGGATATGGAAGGTAAAGGTAAAGGGACCCCTGACCATTAGGTCCAGTCATGGCCGACTCTGGGGTTGCGGCGCTCATCTTGCTTTCCTGGCCGAGGGTGCCAGCGTACAGCTTCCGGGTCATGTGGCCAGCATGACTAAGCCACTTCTGGCAAACCAGAGCAGCGCACAGAAACTCTGTTTACCTTCCCGCCGGAGCGGTACCTATTTATCTACTTGCACTTTGACGTGCTTTTGAACTGCTAGGTTGGCAGGAGCAGGGACCGAGTAACGGGAGCTCACCCCGTTGCGGGGATTCGAACCGCAACCTTCTGATCGGCAAGTCCTAGGCTCTGTGGTTTAACCCACAGTGCCACCCGCGTCCCATAGGACATGGGAGACCAGAGTTCAAATACCGAACACTGCCATGAAACTCACCTTGGGCCAGTCACTGTTGCTGAGTCTAAAATACCTTCACAGGGTTGTGGGGATTAAATGAGGAGGGGCATGAACCATGTATACCACCTTGAGCTTCTTGGAGAAAATGTGGGGTATAAATGTAATAAATCAGTAAATTATTATTGATTGATTCACAAACGTCCTTCAGCATACAACTAAAATACTGTATTATATAAAAGAAAAAGCTTTATAACAATTAGTGGCTTCTGTTCAGCAAGGAGGGAGCCAGGCTAGCCAGTTCACCTCATACAATTTTTCCTTCTCATACTGGCAGAGCTATCAAACCAAGGGTGCCTGTGAAGACTGTTGCAGAACCAACAGTCTTAAAGGTACCCATATTCCATTTTTGGCGATATGTGAATTTATTCACATTTGACAGGTAATATACTGGATTTATTTAAATAGAGATAATTAGCCAATTAAAATCTCTTTCATTGACTGACAGCCCTTAGCTTCACATTTTAAATAGAATCAATAGCAGGGTTGGCAGCAGTTGTAACAACAGTAGTTTGCTCTCCCCACCATCTGCGGAGTGGTTCTGTTTTGTAAAACGAAATTGGTAACTTGAACAAGGCTTAATGCCTCCCCCCTCCATAACAGTGACACCAGTAGGTGTGGATCTTGAGACCAAAATCCAGGTCCCCCCCCCCCCATTTTCAGAGGAGTGAGACAAATATCCTGGCTCTCTCATTCCCTCTCTGGCCCTGAATTAAGACAACTACTTAAAAAGGGAGCAACATGACATATGCTAATTTGCATTCATAGATGCACATTTAGAAATAATTATGATACCTTATGCAAAAATACAAGTCCCATTCTGCCACGCCGATCTGTTCGGCATTGGGCAGCAGGGCATATTTGTGGTCTTCCAGGCTGATGGGAGTTAGCTTTCCAGATGTCGCACATTCTTCTTTAAGGGCTGGCTGGCTGATACTGCTCTCTCTTTTTCTCTCTCCGTTGTGCCACCCTCACTCCTTGATGATCAATGTGATTCTTTGGTCACTTCGGGGCAAGTAGGAACATTGGACCCACCCACTGGGGGTTGGATTTTTCACCTATTCCATGCTGAATAGCCAGTAGGTGGCATTAGTGGGCTGTTGTTTGTGAATAGATTGTTTTGGCTACTTTTGGTGGTTAAGTATGGGGAGGGGAGTTAAGGAGATCTCAGCATGGTAACCCACTTCAGGGTAAGGGGCAATTCCCCCAAGGTTGGCTTGTGGGACTATTAAGGTCCTGGGGCTGGATAGGGACTGCCTCTGATGCCAACTGCTCCTGGAGCCTAGGGACCCTGGAGGGTTGGTGATGCTGGAAAAGCTTACTTAACTCACCTGAGGAAGGGGGTGACATTACTGCTATATCCCCATTTTCACAGGCAGGGGTCGGCTTTGCCTGGTGTTTTTGACACATTCTTGCACCTATAGGTCCCCCCCCCCCCATGTATTTATTTCAAATTTAGTAACCAAACATGTCCAACTCTTCATTTGTCCATCAGGTTACAATCTGTATCATCATAGTGCAGGAGAGGGTGATCTGCATGTCTTTTTTTTTGAAATAATTTTTTATTTGATTTTACAAATCCATTCACACAAATAGTATTATCACAAATATTAAACTTTACCCAAGATTCTTCTGAATCTCAAGACTTCCCTCCTCCCCTCCATGGGTTCTTTAAGTAACCTTTTAAACTGCATATTATAGATCTATCTAGTTTACCATCCTCCATTGTATCCAAAGCCTATGCGTCATTGCAAGAGTTATTTGAAGCCTTCCAAAGAGTTCAAGTGTTTGCAGTAGTCTTTGTCCCATTTGTCCCATTCTTTGTTGAACTGAATTGAATTTATTACGGTCCTAGACCAGACTCACATACCGTACTAAACAGATCAGAAACACAATAAAATTAAGTTTAAATTAACAATCAATATAATGATAAATAATACAATTATGGCAGCAGTTAAAATATGGTTTAAGTCTTAATCGTTACAATATTATCAATAATTTGCTTCTAAGGCCATAGTCTTTATAATAGCACAGCTTGTTCCCTAAGTTTTATGGCAACCACACAAAATTTGGCCAAGTTTAACATGATCTCTGGATCCTTGTCCTCTATCAGAGATTTTAAACACTGAGGTTCGGGCCCACTTGGAATTTAACAGGGGTGATAAAAACCGAGTGTATATCCCTGTAAAAATGGCATCATAGCAGGACTTGAGAGGTGGTTTCCACCTCTTTTGCACTGCAGGGGCAAACTTTTTCCGCACATGGTTTACCCTGGTATCTGCCCTGCAACAAGGTGGACGGCAGTACATTGAATCTAGTGAGGGTAAACGACCGTCTATATTTAGGTATTATTCTTTGTTGAAGTTTTGATCCTCCTGATTTCTGATTTTCCTGGTTAATCTTGCCATCTCTGAATAGTCCAATAGTTTCATCTGCCAGTGCACCCTATTTTGTCATCTTTCCATGTCTGGGCAAGAAGCATCCTTGCAGCTGTTGTAGCGTCCATAAACAGTCTTTTCAGTTCCTTTGGTATCTCTGCACCTACAATTCCTAACCAAAAGGCTTCTGGTTATTTAACAAACGTTATTTTAAACATTTTTCTTTTCAATTCATTATTTGCCATTTCCCAGAATTCCTTTATCACTTTACAGTTCCACCACACATGATAAAAGGTGCCTAAGTCTGCTGTCCAAGTGCTGATGGGCACCTTCAACACCCCCTTCTGCTCTCCCTTCTTGAAGTTCTTTGGGCTGGACTTGAAACAGACACAAAGCATGATTTCATATAGAGAAATGTTCTCTGTTTACTAAAACATATGACCACCCAAAGGTGGGCCACCCAGGTTACTGGTGCTGCTACTAGCTCACTTGGATTTTTAAAGCACAAGGTGGGGGGGAATGCAGTTTAAAATCCAGCTGCATGTCCTCAAGTGGCAGTTTTACTGAGATCCTGGAGGTTGTCACAGCAGCAGCCCAGGTGACAATTTGCTCCCATCTTGCAAACAGAGCTGTGATGAAGTAGGAAAAAACCTACATTACGTAGCATACTTTCCTTGTAACTTCCTGGAATAAAGGACCATTTTCAAATTGGCTGTGGGCTGTCTGGGCTGCTGCTGATCCTGACACTGGAGAAAAGTGTGGTTGGGTAATGCCAAGCAGGCAAGCAAGTGGTAGTTGTGATGATGTTGGGAAGAAGCAGTGGTAGTGGGAAGAGTGGTCAAGGTAACAGCCCTCCCCCAAAGAGAGCAACTTACCTAGGGCCTCCTCAAATCCAGGGGCAAATCCAGGGGAAGAAACACATGGAATCATAGAACTGTAAAGCTGGAAGGGACCACAAGAGTCATCTATGCAAGAACCTTTTGCCCAATGTGTGGTTTGAACCCACAATCCTGAGGTTAAGAGTCCTACGCTCTACCAATTGAGGAATCCCAGTTTACGAAACATTTCCCTCAATCTCAGTATCTTTAGTCAATATCGGTTCCTAGCGCGCACACACCCCTCACCAATCCTTGAATCCCTGTCCCTCCCTAGCCCAGGAGCCTTGCTCAAAGCTACCTTGTTGAGAAGCGAGGCTATTTTTGTAGAAAAAGAGGTGTCTGAACTCACAATGAATGCTTCCCTCATTTCCTTAGAATGGCAATGGAAACCAGCTGAGAGATGTCGGAACTGAGTTCCGGTGAGTTCAGACTGATAAAAAACCCTGTTGAGAAGTAGCCCTTTTGTACAACATACAGATTGCATCTCTCATTCAGTTTCCAGGACCTGAAAGCTCCTATGAGATAAGGAAGCTTGAAGTGTAAACGGATCACTGAACCAGTGCAAAAAGCAAGCAACATGACTCAACACGATGAGTCAGCAGAAAGCTTTCCTTCCTTCCTTCCTTCCTTCCTTCCTTCCTTCCTTCCTTCCTTCCTTTTCAATAAGCCATTTACATTTCACATCAGTTTCTGCTGTGCTCTGCTCTCTTACCAATATTATTTCACTTTTATTAACCCAGGGATTCTAGTTCTTGCTTGCAGAGATAATAGATTTTCTCCCCCCCCCCCCCCTTTCATGTTTTACTCACTTTTCATTGCAGCCATCAGCAGATTCACATGCTTCAGAACTGGCGGATTGCAAGAAAATACCTTATTTAATTGTTTTCAGTTACTCTAAATGTGGTCTTTAAAATTTGTGGTTTATTTGTACTCGTGATATGTTCAGGATGTTGTAAACTGCTGAGAGATTTATTTGAAATATGAAAGCAGTATATAACTTACATTCCTATTAATATCTTATTTCACTGTTCTATGATTATAGTACTGGTAATGCATTTATATATTTAACATTGTCAGCATGGTTAATAATACAATCAATTAATAATAGTTATTATTATAATTATAATTGGGTTCTATGTTATAACATTGTACACCCACCTGATAGTCAGTGATATGACAGTATAGGAATACTTTTATAAATAAATATAAAATAAATAACTAATATTTATTTTTCTTTCTTTCATAAAATTTATGTACCACTTGATTGTTAGAAAACACCCTAGCCCTCAGAATCATTTACAAAAAGAATAAATCAATGGAATTTTCTGTAAAAAACAGTTTAAAAATCAACGGATTAAAACCTTAACAAGCAATTAAAATAATTCATGCATGTGTATATACATACATAATTTTATTTGTTTGCTGCCTTTCCATAGTTCAACGATCTTCAGGGTGCCTTACAAAATGAAAGCAACAACAACGACATAGCAAAAGTTCTTAGCATCTGTCTGTCTCAAGAGACAATGGAGAGTGCCTCTGGGGGTGAAGTCAAACAACTTTGGTAGCAACACCGAAGAAACCTCCCTGAAATGCAAGCCTGGACCAAGTGGGCTGCCCAGATGACAAGAACCCACTCACAACCTTGCTGATGTGGTCCAAAGGAAGGCAGAGCAATACCTTTGGCAAGAGCTTGGCTGCATGAGTTGCCAGAAGAGGGCATACAAGGTGCCATCTAAATATCTTAGGGACTCCATTATGGATTTGTGAAGAGTTTACACCTTAGCTTTTTCTTCTCTGCAAGGCAAAAGAGGTTTAGGGTCAGAGTTTTCCTTTTCCTAGCTGGGCTACGTTCCCGGGTTGATGAGCCCCATCTGCCCCTCACTTCTGTCTACAGAATGTGCAGAAACCACCTTCTTGACTGTTTGACCCACAATTGGTCTCATCCACTCAATCCACCAGAGTCTGTCTTTGCATGCAAGGGAAATCCCTAACTCGCTGAGTTACCCTCCCCTGGTTTAGCCGGCCAGTCAAAGTTGTTTCCCAGGCCAGTGTGGTGTAGTGGTTAAGAGCAGTGGACTCGTAATCTGGTGAACCAGGTTCGATTCCCTGCTCCTTCACATGCAGCTGCAGGGTGACCTTGGGCTAGTCACACTTCTCTGAAGTCTCTCAGCCTCACTCACCTCACAGAGTGTTTGTTGTGGGGGGAGGAAGGGAAAGGAGATTGTTAGCCGCTTTGAGACTCCTTAGGGTAGTGATAAAGAGGGATATCAAGTCCAAACTCTTCTTCTTCTTCTAGTTGCATGCTGACAGCTTCTAGGAGCTACAGGTGAGAGCTGAGTGCAGGGTGGGGGCCAAAGGTGGACAAACTACCCCAGAAGGAGTATGGCAGGTCCCCCACCAGAGGTACTACCCCTCCCCTAACACACCATACACTGCATAACAAAAGTAGTCATAGACGATAAATAAAACACCAAAACTGCAAACAATTTGAACAATTTGTGGATAAATCGTAATCTAAAACAAAGATATCCCAAAATAACAGCAATAGCAGCAACACCTCCCTATATACAAAGCCCCCTAAACAATATCCGAGCCCAATGGTCTGTTCACAGCCTTAGCTTTGTAGCTGGAGTCAGTTTATAAAGCAGCCACCTCCATAGGCCTCAAGGAAGATGTAGTCTTAATCTGTCATCTAAAATCAGAATGTGTGGGGAAACATCCATTTCTTCAGAAGGAGGGAAATCCACATCTGGGTGCCATAAGGCCTTGCTCCATGCAATAGAAGTAGGTTTACTGGTTGACTGCTCTAGAGTTCCAGTTCAACCAGATTTTGAGATCTTTGGAGAAGGTTTACTCCTTAGTCCAACTGCTGCAGAGAAGTTTGCTATGTGGTGATAGGGGATAGAGCCTCCTCTGTGGTGGTCCCTGATCTGTGGAATGCTCACTCCTTCCAGGCACAAGAGGCTCCATCAATGCTATTATTTCAGTGCATTGTTAAGATTCATTTAT
The DNA here is from genome assembly GCF_951804945.1 of Podarcis cretensis. Lineage (NCBI taxonomy): Eukaryota > Metazoa > Chordata > Lepidosauria > Squamata > Lacertidae > Podarcis > Podarcis cretensis. Next base: position 30,854,821 of record NC_137185.1, on the reverse strand, counting down.
TTGCCCGGACATCTTAAAGTTTGTTTGGGCGAGCCTTTCACCTGGTCTGACAATTCTTACATGCCCTCTTTGTTGGATACTGTATTCTAGTATGTATTGTTGCTTATTTTATTAGGTGGAGGGCTGTCTTTATTTTTATTATCTGTGTCGTGCCCTGGTATCTGTATAGAGGAAAGGTGGATTAGAAATATTTCAGAGAAATAAATAAAATAAAGTAAGAGTAAGCCATATGGGACCTAGTGGGATTACTCTCTGAATAAATGTGCATTCTAGCACTGTAGGTGCTCTTAGGAGATAGATAGCTCAGGGTTGGGGAACATCAGGCTTAGGTGCTCCATGTGCCCCATTTCACCCTACCTGGCCCTCAAGACTTTCTCTAGTCCACACCCCTTCTGAGGTTACACCCACCCTTCTTATCCCAAGCCACATCCATCACCACTGCTGTTCTGCTTCTACCCCAAGTGCTTTTGCCTAGCTGTGTTCATGCATTTTAGTTGCCTGTATGGAGAAGTGTGTGTGTCTCTGTGTGTGTATGTGTGTTCACAAAAATTTCTTGTTAATTTTCTCTCAATGGCTGCCAGAATGCTTTTAACTCATCACACTGGAAGTACTTACAGAGGAAGCCTCTCTGGAGCGCTGGTATGCTAAAGTCTAGTTTCTGGCAATCTCAGGGAAAAATTAACTCCAAAAGTGTGCCTACTTAAGGGACAGATTAAAAGAGACACATTTTATTCCACATGGACAGCTTTTTATTGAGTACACAGCAAAACAAGACTTTATTCATAAAGTCTCAGCAAGATATGCTATTCAATAGAACCAGTAACTAGATGACACTTTCAGTTTTTATGAGCTGGGTGGTCTCCAGGGGAACTTTGAGGCTGAATAATACAGCGACCCTGTGCAACATTAAGAGAAGTTTATGAGTATCATTTAGATTTTTCCTTTCCTTTCTAGCATTGTGCTTTTTTGCATTTTTTTCTTACACTGATTTCACATTGTATTGCACAGAATGTATGTAAATACTTGGTTCTTTATTTATTAAACCCTCTGAATGCTGTCTATTGCACAAAGGCAAGAACCACTTCTGGGCCTGCTCTCCATTGGTTTGAGGCTCCTAAAAGCTTCATTGTCCATTAATTTATTACCATATTGAGCTGATTATAAGCCACACTTCCCCCTCAAATCTAGCTTGTATAAAACCTGATCGTGGCCTACAATAATGTTTTTTTCAGGTAGAGAAGCCACGATTTCAGAGATCTTGTTTTAGGGTGTGCAGCCTATATTAGGTTGGACCAATACAGAAATCAATTGATTAGACGTAGACCCTGCCTTTCTAGTTTAATATCCAAGGCTTACGTCGAAGCGAAATAAAAACATGGCAACTAGCAGCAAACATAACCAGGGAAAGCACAGGAAAATGAGACCATTTGTTAACCTAATACCTAGAATCATAGAATCATATATTTGTAGAGTTAGAAGGAACCACAAGAATCATCTAGTCCAGCCCTGTGCAATGCAGGAATCTCAATTAAAGCATCCATGACAGATGTCCATCCAACCTGAAGGTGAAATCTTTTTGAAGCTGGTGTTTCACAACCAACTGAGAAAAGTTCTGGCTCCTTGTAGCTCCTTGCTTCACCTCTGATGACAACCTTAGTGAACCAGCATGTTTGAACTCAACAGCAGTTACTTCTGAGTAGTCAGGCATAGGATTGTGCCATGAATGATGCAGTTTCTCTATTGATTTTCTTTAACATCATAATTTTTTGTTTCTTAAGGATTTTGATTAAATAGTTCTTGTTCCATGTCCTGTATGAATTAGTATTCTTTCTACAGAGACATCTTGCTGCCAGAGAGAAATTGTTAATGATACTGTTACTTCTGCTTTTAGGATGTAATGGCTTTTATAGCCATCATTATTATTGTATTTTTTGATAGACACATAAAAGACGCTGGATGGTGCCTTTCTGCCCTCCAAGTCCTTCCATGCCCCCCAACCCTCCCTTTGTGGTAGAAAAACGTGACTTTCTTGGGGCACCTAGCCGCCTCAGCTTTTAGGGCCAATCTGGTTTCTCGTAAACATCTCTTTTAGCATACGAGATGGTTTATGTGAATCATAGGTCCTGATGGAGTGACACCAAAATCCTGACCGCAAAGCTTTCAGTGGTGCTCTTTCTGCCGCTGTTATATAGTTTTTTAAAAAAGGTCTCAGAAAGAATAATGTTATTTGTCCCGTGCCTGGAATGAAGATTTGACAAGACAAGAATTAGTAAGAAGGTTATGTTAATTAAAATATCACAAGGAAGAACTTGTACAAAACATATCTAACAAGTGTGGACAGGTATAACCTTCATGGATAAGTAGAAGAAGAAGAGTTTGGATTTGATACCCCACTTTATCACTACTCGAAGGAGTCTCAAAGCAGCTAACATTCTCCTTTCCCTTCCTCCCCCACAACAAACACTCTGTGAGGTGAGTGGGGCTGAGAGACTTCAGAGAAGTGTGACTGGCCCAAGGTCACCCAGCAGCTGCATGTGGAGGAGCCGAGACACAAACCCGGTTCCCTAGATTACGAGTCCACCGCTCTTAACCACTACACCACACTGGCTCTCGTACAAAGTATAAAGTATCCTGCCTATGGCTATGGGCCAAACCACCCTAGATCAACTCCATCACCCACACTGGTGTGATGGGAGGCAAGTAGCATTTTTCTATAAATGGAATTTATGGGAGTCTGCCCTGCCAGGTGCCAGCCACTGAACACTGTTCAGTGTTCAGCAAGTGGCACATGCCACACCCTGGGAACACCAGATCCAACACTTCCCCAAGCTGGCTAACAACAGGAGGTGGTCAGTGAAGTGCCCTCAACCTAACCTGCATCAGGTATGGATGCAACAAAGGAGGAAGATTTTGAAGAGGAGGCGCCTTTCTTCAGGCAACCCATCCCCTGAGCCTATTGGCTAATGAAGACCACGTGAAATGAGTCCTTCATCCCCATCCTTTGGGATGTGGTCTTGAGAGGCTTCCTTCTTCATTGGGGTGGGACAAACATGCTCTCCAGCTAGAGGCTGGGGGAATGATAATTGCTGAAGGTTCAGTTATCGCATGCCTGTCAAGAGGCAGGTTCTCTGCTGATGTTAACACCTGCTGGTTTTGATGACACTTCTGGAAGAGAGAACCCACAGCACTTTTAATGGGATTTAATTGCTAATGAACAATTAATTGCTGGGAACAATCTGCCAAACAATGCTGTTCTCGTGTGTCCAACGAATTCAGAAGAATTGGCTTAAAGCAGGAGTCACCAACTTTTTTTGGGGGGGGGGAGTGGGCTCATTTGGAATATGGAGAAAATACTGTGTGTGCCAATCACAAATTAACTACAGTACTGGAAAGATGTGACTAACATATGATGGCTGCCACATCTAAAAAAACCAAAAAAACAGGAAAAGGGACAGGACAGGGACACAAATGGGAAGCCCTCACTCTCCCTTCGTTGGACAGATGGTGATCCTGTTTCCTTACATACATACAATCCTGGTGTCCAATGAAATGTTGGCATGTTTTAGGAGCCGTGATCAGTGTAGAAAAGTCTGACCTCTGTGTTGGAGGTGGCATAAGATAGGCTTTGCTCAGCATGATATATGTACACATATATCTGGTGGTAAACAACATGCAAATCCTCTTTGACCAATGGGACAAACCGATGTGTTTTATGTACCAAGGACAAGGAAGCTTCTTTCTTATCTTACTACTTTAATCTCCCTTAAACACTGTCATCGCTTCCAACCTTTATTAGCTCTAAAGACATCTGCTCAAATCCAAATACACTTTGAAAAGGGCTTTGTTTATCTGAATGCCCACAATCATTCTTTGTTCTACCTCTTCCCTCCAGAACATCTAAAGAGACCCATTACCAGCCTGATGGGGCCCATTCCAGCTTCCCCAGCCCCTTTTGAAACCTAGTCTAAGGAAACATTATTCCATATATGTGATGGTTGAGCTTGAATATCAAACAAATTCAAACTTTTGAAGAGTTATTGAGATTGAGGGAAATCCCATTTGTCTGTGAGAGTGAAGGGAAAAATCCATTTACTTCATTCCAAGGTCACTGAGGCACTAAGATTCTCTGCTGCATATGAAGATCGCAATCCTGGAGATCAATAAAGTAATATCATCTGCAATTATGAATATGCAATTTAGAGAGTATTAGAAATAGGGCCCAGTGCAATGCACTTTTGCTCAAAAGTACATCTTGCTGAATCCACTGGGGATTACTGCCAAGTCATGCAGAGGAGAACTATCCTCTAGATGAAGGTTGCCAAATTTTGAAGGAAATGACTCCTATAATTGCATTGATTTGATTGCCATGTGTTGGTGACAACTGGAAAGCTCAGGGCACATTGTAGGAGGCAAGTGTAGTCAGACCAGTGAGCATCCTCAGGTAGCTTGACTGAAAGGTAGCTTTCAGTGGATCTGCTATGAAACTGTGATAGAAATCTTATGGTCTTAGATATATGGTAATGTTCATAAGTGTACCAACCAAGCACATACATAGATCAGCACAGGAAGGCCAACCTGGAACCATTTTGATTCCTAAACTGAGCAAATGTTTTCTCTGCAAGGTCAAACTGGAAAAGCCTCCCCATTGTCTTTCCTTCACAAATCCTGTCTTAAGGGTATGTCTGTGTTTGAAGAGGGTGCGAGCCTGTGACCTGGCCCAGGAACTAAGTATTTATCATTACAAAAGATTGGCCAAGCTCCCCAGGCAATCCAATCAAGTAACCTGCCAGACAGGAGATAAACAAGGACAGGAGAAAAACAATATTAAAAATTCTGTTTTAGCGGTCATTTTCTGTGATGTAGGTGTGATGTATCTGAGGGGTGGTCTTAGGTTACACCCCTTCTGTGATGTATGTATGATGTTTCTGGGGGGTGGTCTTGATCTACAGGGTGGCAATTTCAAAAGTCTTTATAAGGCCTTGCACACCATTTTTCTGGGTCCCTCCTCTCTCCTGCAAGTGAGGGGAGCATCCTGTTGCAACAGATCAATAAAGGCCAAGCCTACAGGTTGCTGTTTTGCTCCAAATAATCCTGATTGGTGTCTTTGTTTTTGTCCAAGGGAGCCCTCAGATTTTTCCGTTAACAAAACTAATGAAGCTTAAGCTTCAGGGCCCTAATCCTTTAGTGGCCCCAGACGTGACTTTAGTCTACATTGCTTAAAAACTTTGGGTCAGTAGACCCAATTAATTTTTGTTGTATGTATTTCAACAACCCAAAAGTTTAAGAGTCAGTAGATGCTGTAAAGGTCTGGTGATCTATCATGGAACAACCCAATTGAGAAAAGATAACAGTGGTTCTTCAGACCGTGTTGCTGTGAAGGGGCAATCATAACAGTTCAAGCTTCAGGCTCCAAAAATGTAGGTCTGCCCACTGCCCATTCCACCAGTTTTCACAGCCGTCCAGCAAAAATGGATTTGGGGATGGCTCTAGCCTGTTCCTAGCTATGGTGAAAGGAAGTCATTTGGTGCTTCTCCAGGTTCCCCTCAGCACATGGGGTCTATGCATTTGGGCATTGCATTTGAGGTGAGTTAAAATGGCAGGTGTCAGGGACTCAGTGGGAGCGCAGGGAGGAGAAGAGATGGAGAGCGAGGGGGAGCAATCCGAGGGCAGCGTAGGAGAATATGACAGCAGCCCGAGAGATTCCATGAGCCTCTCCAGCGAATCGGAAGATTCACAGAAGGGGGCGCCGATGGGCAGGGCAAGGGGCGAGCCAAGGGGGACACCCCAGAAGCAAGGGGCCAGCGGGGACTCCCAGAGCAGCAGTTGGAAATCAGGACCAGCTTCCCCACCAGAGCGCAGTGGGGGGGGAGGAGTTCCAGGTGTCAGAGCCCACATATGCACCACCAGCGAGAGAAGATGAGTCAGGGTTGACCACGCCTCCATCGGAGAGCGAGTTAACGGTCAAGAGGAAAGTTGCAGGCTGGGCGCGCGCGCCAAGTTCAAAGGTACAGGCGAGAGGCACAGAAGGTAGCCCGGATAGGGAACCAGGTCCTAAAGCCCGCCGGAAGGAGGGGCAAGAATCGTCAGGGTCAGCGTCAGAGGAGTCTAGGAAGGATGAGACCCTAGCGGGCAGGAGGGCCCAGAGGAGAAAGGAACTTAGAAAGAGGTGGAGCAAAGCGAGAGTCTTAAACTGGTGTGGAAGGGGAGGACCGACTTCGCCGGTCTAAGGTCGGGACGTAGAGCTGCACGCTGCGGCTTTAAAATGGAAACTGAATCTCAATAAAGACTTTTGTACATAACTACAGCCTAGCGTTGGTCCTCTGTGAGCTGGGACCTGGAGGCAGCTCTGACAGCAGGTGACCAGTGCAGCTGATCACAATACTTAAATGGCCACTAAGGGGCCTGCCAAGATAGGTGGCAATGCTTTGCAGGGATGGCACAGGACACTTTGCCACTTGAGGTAAAGTGGGGGCAATTCCCCACAGCCTCCTTTTCCACAGCAGCAGTACTCCCCTTCACAGTCTCTTCAATAGCTGCCTGAGGTGACTACTAAGGGTGCAGAAGGCTAGAGAAGAGTGGAAGGTGGAGGCAGTGGAGGAGGCAGCAGTGGGGAGCTGTGGGGGAGGAGGCTGACAAGCACAAAAGGTGGCAAGTGGCCAGATTTCCCAGCCCTACCAGCTGCCACCTGAGGTTACTGCCTCACCCAGTCTCATGGGCAGGCCAACCTTGATGCTTAGCCCAGCTGGTAAGGGGCCCTTTGAGTTGCCAGAGCCCTTGGCAAACCAAGCAGACTGCTAGTGCCAGGCCTGCTCTTCAAAACTTGGGATGAGCAGGTAAAGAAAAGCATGGATCTGATGACAGACTGATCTGGTGAAGCCCATACTGTTGGAATGGAGGTCTCTCATTATCTCTATCTATCTATAGCTATCTATCATCTATCTATCTATCTATCTATCTATCTATCTATCTATCTATCTATCTATCATCTATCTATCTATCTATCTATCTATCTATCATCTATCTATCATCTATCTATCTATCTATCTATCTATCTATCTATCTATCATCTATCTATCTATCTGTCATCTATCTATCTATCTATCTATCATCTATCTATCTATCTATCTATCTATCTATCTATCTATCATCTACCTACTCTATCATCTGTCTGTCTGACTATCTGTCTATCTGTCTATCTATCATCTATCTATCATCTATCTCTATCTATCTATCTATCTATCTCAAAACAAAATAAAAAAATTCCTTCCAGTAGCACCTTAAAGACCAACTAAGTTAGTTCTTGGTATGAGCTTTCGTGTGCATGCACACTTCTTCAGATACTTCTTCAGATACAGATGCATGCACACTTCTTCAGATGCATCTGAAGAAGTGTGCATGCACACGAAAGCTCATACCAAGAACTAACTTAGTTGGTCTTTAAGGTGCTACTGGAAGGAACTTTTTTATTTTGTTTTAACTATGGCAGACCAACACGGCTACCTATCTGTAACTGTATCTATCTATCTATCTATCAATCATCTATCTATCTATCTTTCATCTATCTATCTCGGAAAGTTTTTACTTGCTGCAGATCTCCATAAATTTCAATAATGCCATTTAAAGAAAATCACAAGTGGGAAGAGTGTTGTTGTGTTCAGGTCCTGCTTGCACGTTTTGCACAGCCACCTCGTCAGCCACTCTGAGAAGATGACGCTAAACTAGATGGGTCCCTGGTCTGATCCAGCAATGTTCTTCATACATTCTTAAGGGGCCACAAATGCCCCTGCATTATGATGGGGGGTGATTTGTACAACCATTGTACAGAGGAGATAAGGTTGTTGCCGAGCATCTACTGTGAGAGCGACATCTTTTTCACAGAATGCAACATACGTTAACTTCTCTTTCATGACACAGGGCATATGTGAGCCAACTTTTCAATGTGGGCAGCAACAGTCATGTTTGCTAGCTGCTCTTCCAGCAGATGTTAACTTTTTAAGTAGGGAAAACAGATTTAAAAATATGAAAGTCAGCTCTCAGATAGATTGGTTGTAGTGCAGATTACTCAGGTGAACTGTTTCTGATCTCCATCTACATCAGGCCAGTGGGTGCAGAACAGGTACGTTTGCCTAGGAAACCAGGCCCAGCAAATCCCTCCCCACTCCCTAATTTTTAAACTCCTGAATAGGCCTAGGGTGTCTGGAACTAGATAAGTACATCACAAATCTTACCTTTCTCTCTATTGTGAAAGTTCTTGAATGGCTTTGACATTCTTGTTCGAAAGGGAAAGAGAAAGTCTGAAACAGAGCCTTATGCTTCCTTACAGGTATTATTTTCTCCTTCTTTAAAACCACATCTGATCTCGCCAGTGCCACTGGAATAGGAGGGAAGAAATGTAAACTGAAACACAACCAGCCTATTTTTCTAGCAAATATTTTAACTGGAGGATATAATGACAAATGAGGAATAAAATTGGAGCTTGATTAAACTGCTTTCAGGTGTGCCTTGCTTCAGCTCTTTGGAGTCGTGAGAATTTTTCATGATGCAGCAATTGGTGGTACAAAACACTCCTCAGCAACAAATAATGTGACCTTAAGATTAAGATGCTGAACTTGCTGTGTTTGCTCACAGTCTTCCCCTTTCTTGTTTCAGTAAACCTGCCTTAGCCATGCTTGCTGGGCTTTTATTTCCTGTCTCCAGAGTTCATGGTGGATATTTAATTAGGAGTGACTGCAACTTTTCAGTGGCCTTTCTCACTTCATAGTGGAACAAAAAGATAACACAAGACAGCAATGGGTGCCTTTCGCTATGTTTAGGCCCCAGTCTACTACATGGATGGATCTGTCATTTTTTTCTCATTTTTTCCACCCTTAAGTTCAGTTCACCCCAGTTCCACATCAGTTTGCAATTTTTTTTTAAAAAAAAAGAAAATCTGCATGAAAATCCACCTGCATTTTTGGGTATGTTTCTCTTAATGTATACATTTTTCTATGCAATTTTGCCTAACATACTTTTTTTTTTGCAAGCAGTTCCCCTTAATGCAAAACAGTTTTGTACGTTTTCTTTAAACTCATTGCTTTTCTTCTTAAAGGATAAGCAACAACACATATACAACAACACATACATCCATTAAAAACTACGATACAGCACAGAATCTAGCCATTTTATGTAACATATAAAAGGGAAAAAAAGAATCCAGGTTATCCAGTACAATGAAAGAAAGAAAAAGAGCACAATATCAGAAATCAAACCAGCTCTCCCCACCAAAAATATATATATATGCTGTATGGATGAAGCTGCTTTGTTGTCCATCTTGTTCATATGTGCAATAACTGTTTTATTACAGTTTTATATGCCACTTTTACTAATATATTAATTTCTGGGCACATATTTGGATTAGGGAGATGCATCACAAAATTTGGAGAAGTGCACATTTCAAATTTGCTTCAGGAAATGCAAATTAGGTGGGTTTGCTTTAACGTATGAACTCAGCATATTTCCCCATTCCCCTGTATAGCCAAACTTAACTGGGGCAGGAGAAAGGGAAGGCCCTGAAAGCTCCATTTGGCATTTCTATGCAAATCATTTGGGGCAACCAGCTGCTTCCTGATAAGGTTCCATTGCCCTTTGTGGCAAGCCTCTCAATGATCCAGAGAAAAATATGAAAGAGTTACATTATGCTTCCAGGAGCCGTCATAGAGCCACCCATCCAGCAAGCCCATTGATTCTCCCTGACCTGACCTGACTATAAATGCTTTTGGATCAAACCTGGACTTCCTATGTTCTTTCTGAATACATACAATATTCATCCCTCCCACCTTTCCTGCCACCCCCCAGTCTTTATACTTCCCTGTCCTGCAGTCTTTGGATTGCAAGATCAGCCACAGCATTTCTCTCTGTGCTCTGGTCCCTTTTTGCTAGGATTTAGACACCCTTTGTGTTCCTACCTGCTGGCATCCCAGCATAGATATTGGGGGTGGGGTAGAAATCGCATTTAAGACCAGCACAAAAACTTCACTGTGCCTCCGTTGCTCTATCCTGGTGCAAAGAACAGTTCCTTAGGGATGTCTGTGTCAAGCTGGGTGGTAGCTCAGAAGCTCCAGGAGAAAAGATGACAGGGAAGAGCGACCCCCCAAAATATAGACATTAAAGGCCTAATAGCTGAGTAGTAGTAACGATAATACATTATGTCAACATCTGTGACAAAGGAAACAACACTTGGTGTATTTATAGAGCTCACTAAAACGACAGATCCAGGTGCCACATTTTGACTTGGTACCACCTTCTCTGCTGGGTTTTTCTTCTGCCTGAGGATTATTTTGGAAAGAGCTATTATTATCCGTGATTTATCACTCTGCACTAGGGGGAACTCTTACTTTCCACAGAGACAATTACGGAATCCTTGCTGAGAGCCACTTAAAGGAACAGTTGCCTATTTTCTGTCTCCAATTGGAGAGAGGCAATTTAACCTCTCCTGTTTGTCTCTTTCGGCAAGTTGTGCATTCTTACCAAATAAAATTGCCAAGTGGCTGGGGAAGGAAGCAAAACAAAACTTTTTGTTTCATCTGCTCTGGTCTTCCTAACAAGGGTTCAAGTTGCAAAAATATGTAGGAGCATTCATAACATGGAGGTGTTGATTCCCTTACTTATAGCTGTAGATCAAATGGCTGCTGAAAGTCCAGCTGCAAGAGCCAGTTCGAAAATTGGCAACCTTGTTATTGAGCATTAATCTTGCATCTTCTGCAGATTGTTAAATGAATTTTATAGTTCTCTGAACATTGTGCAGGCTGTGTTTTTATTATTATTTAATGTTTTCACATTGCAATATTATTAACGGCTTTTGCGTACATTCAGTTGCATCCTTGAACAATTTAGTCATGGTCTGGTAATGCAAGAAGAATCAGCAGGGTAAGGATAAGTGGCAAACTGCCCAGAAGGGCAAAAATCTTCTCTGCCACTTGCAGTGTTGCTTACACAGGTTCATATTCCTCACCATCTATTTACTTATTTAGAGACTTATTTGGAGATGAAATATGTCTGCAAACACCTTTCTTTTCCAGAGGCAAATGTATTCCTACTTCCAGTTAATGAGAACAGGGAGCACAAATCCCTTCGACCATGCTTGTCCTCTTCATGTGAGTAATGGCTCAGGGGGCCTTACACTGCAGCAAACAGGAATACATGGTGGCAGGGGTGGCTAACCTGTGGCCATCCAGATGTTAGCCTACAACTCCCATCTTCCCTACTATTGACCATGCTGGCTGGAGTCCAACAACATCTGCAGGACAACAAGAGATCCATCCATGCCCCGTGGAAATATAATAGTATAAAATTCATGCAAAACTCAGGAATATGTAATGGAACTAGATGATGTTGAGCTTTACCAAAACTAGTAAAGTAATATGTTCTCCATATTCTTATTAACTGACAGCAGGAATACATTTACCTCTGGAAAAGACATGTACACAAGTATGCAGACATAGTTCATCACTAAATAAGCAAGTAGATGATTACTGCATTAATTTGTTGGTCTTATTAACACCAGTAGAAAAAAAAGTAGGAAATTATGTTTCCGAAGCATGTAGTGGCTTTTCAGGGACCATTAAATGTGAAATGCACAGGGAGTGTCCCTCTAGGGCAGGGGCAGCCCATGCAATGCCATACAGTTGTTGTTGGACTATAACTCCCATTACCTCTGATCATTGGTCATGTGGCTAGGGAATTACAGCCCAAAAAACATCTGGAGAGCATTGCATGGTACTCCTTCTGTAGAGATCTTGAGCTTGAGATGCTGGCAAGCATCTTAGAGATGGTTTGGAATTCAAATGTTGAATTCATGCCTTGAATAGATGCCACAAACATAGGGATGATGATAATGTACTTGCAACTCCAGGAGCCTGAATTGTGTGCAATTCCTTTAAAAAAAAAGTGACAGGCATGTCGCACATCAGTGCTTTCTCCTGGAAAGCATTTGTCAGCACAAGTTTGAAACCATGACATGCCTGCAGGTTTTGAGTTAAGTATGACAAAGAAGGTGTCAACGTTAGATCTTCCAAAACATGAATTGTTTGCAGTCTTGTTTTTAAAATTATTCAACAGACTTACCCCACCCCACCTGTAATTAGGTTCCCAGTACAATTCATCTTTTGGTAGAGATAAACGGTAGAGAAAGATTTTTGTTGGGGAGAGAGAATCAACCAGAATATAGTATTAATAGCAGTATGGATTATTGCAATGCACTCTACATGGAGATGCCACTGAAGATGTATTGGAAACTTCAAATGGTCCAAAATGCAGTGGCCATGTCTCCATCTAGAGCTCATTTCTGGGTCCAGTTCAAAGTGCTCAAATTGGCGTTTAAAGCCTTTCAACTACTTAGCCCTGAATATCTCAAGGTATGCCTCCTTTCCAACAGTCCCCGCCAGGTGTGGTCAATATGTCACCATCATTTTATAGCATCCACCATATGCTGAAGATCTACCTCTTTACCCTGTCCTTTGACACCTGATACGTATACTTTTTAAAGAATCTAACCTATTCTTCTGATAGTAAATTGTTTCAAGTGATCTCAGTATTGTTGTTCTCTGCCCCAATAACTTATAGTGAGGGGAGGGTAAGAAATCTAATTAATCAATGTCATTGTCACCATCAATAGAATTAATGACTGGAGCTGCTGCAGCTCTTTTGGTGAAAGTTGCAAAAAAACAGTCAGGGCTTGGATGTGAAGATGTGGACTTCATTGTGTCATAAAGAAGAATAAGCTGGGATCCTTGGTTTTCAGATCTTTCCCTGCTGTGCTGAAAAGGTAAGAAAAACACCTTCAGCATTCACTTCAAAACTTCTTGAAGTCTAAATTCACCCATTCTTCCCTCCCTTTGCTGGGGAAGACAAGCCCCACCCTCTCCCTTTCCACCAGTCAAAAGCACACTGGCTGCTTAACCTCTCAAGGGAAAGATTCACCCTCTCATGGACCTTTGGAGAGAAGTGGTACAGTTATCCAATTTCCTTCTAATTGCACTAACAAGGATGAATTAGGACTTTCATCAGCGGGCGCAAGTGATCAGTTTGGAGTCAGCCATGGGCGACGGAGCTGCAGATTAAACAAAACTACCATGTTAACGTCTAATAATACAACAGCGAGTGGAAATTAACTGCAAGACAAATATGCCGTGCCAGCGACATTGGAGAGTTTGTTCTTTAAACACCACATTCTTTTAAAAGCCGAAGCTATTATTAGGGCCATATAACTTAATTTCAAAGGCATAATAGAAAAGAAAATGTGCTCCAGTTGTGCTTCACCCCCTCCCTTCAAGAGGTCTACAAGATTTTTAAAGTAACTATCCTGGCTGAATAATTCTTTGATATACGCTAATTACCCCCCAAATGTAACAGAGTAATTTATTCTAAACTGTAGAGTGCTTCTTAGCACAAAAAAAGACCATATAAATTTGTCTGGTGGAATTTAAGTCTGCCTCTGTTCATTCTGCGGCTCTGACTTGGGGGCAGACTTTGTACCAACCTCTGCAATTTGCAGCATGATGTAGCCTACACTTTTCTGGCACACTTAGGCCAAATGCAGGTGCTGTTAGAGCCTATATACATATATCTAGGTATGTCACACACACATACACACATGCATAGATTTTGAGGAAGTCAGAACTAAATAAACTTCTTCTACATTTGGCTAATGGGTGTTATGACCCACAAGTTGATGGCCCAATAGAACACAGAAGAGGGCTCTTAGAATGAAGTTCAGGATGCTTTCACAAGGGGAGAAGCACCAGTACATTTTGGGGCAGGAAGACACAACCAACCACCATCCTATGACACAAAGGATGTTTCTCCTATAGTACCTCTCTCTCCCCAGTTTCAGAAAAGTAAAAAATGACAAAACAAGGCAGAGGCCATTTTAACCACTCAGATATATCCTCCAGGGAAGCAGCACGTATAACATTCCAGACCTTGTTGCACCGCAAAGGTCTTCAGTTGGCTCTGTAGTTCCCACAGAGACATCTTCCTGAATCTGTTTTGGGCAGGGAATACTTCAACCAATGCCTACAGCCACACCACCCTGAATGCACCTGATCCCGTCCGATCTCGGGAATACTTCAACCAGCAAGGTCCACTTGTAGCTGTCCAAGGTCCTGTTTTTGTCTGCCCTCAGCTTTCATTTGGCTATGACTTTCAGGAGTGCTTTTCTGTGAGCCTCAAGATCCCATGGAACTGGAAAGTGCAAGGCTGAATCTGACGTTCCTCCCAGATTCCCTAAGTTTGTAGCTACCAATTTGTTCCCCCAGTATGTCTCTTGTAACAACTCTGCATCATTCTGGGCCATTTCTGGAAAGGGAAAATGTCAGCTGCCAGCTAAGAGGAAAATGAAGGAATGACTGCAAGTTTTATACCACCTTTTCTTGTGCTATATATCATCACGCTGTAGCTTGCATGATCATGGAACAAATTGGGTGTTTTACAGATGAAAGGGTGCAGTGTTGCATGTAGCAACAAGCTTGATTCTCACGTATAGGAGTTTCCTAGGTAGCAGGCAGATTTAGCTCTAGCCAATAATGTGACCCCTTTGCTCTGATTAATTCCTAAAAATTGGATCCTCAGTACAACCAACAAACAGATAAAGTAGTTAATAATAATAATAATATAAGAAATCTCAAATATAAATGTGCTGAATCAGATGTTTTCTGTCTGCTAGCAGAAGGGCTCTTGCTCTAGCAGATGGGTGATTTTGATTGTTGTGCAACAGAGAAATCCAATGCAGCAGATGCACTAATGGAAATTCACTGCACAACAGATTGCATGATCTATTGTGCAACAAAGTTACTGGTAACCTGCTTATTCATTCTTTCATGCAACTATGTTCTACCGACACAAAACATTTTGCCGGTGGAACAAGTATACTGCTAAGTGACTTTAACTTAGAGCCATGTTAGATACAACCCTATGTCAGACACAATTAAAAAACAAAACAAAACTGGAGGCAATCAAATTAGACCATGCTGAACAAATATGCATTGAAATAACAAGGTCTTTAGTTGACTATAAAAGATGCTGAGACAGGTCTATGGCATAGAGTCTGAGAGCTCAGAAGCCACCCTAAAAAAGGCCATCGCCCATGTAGTGATCATTCGTAGTGGAATATGAGGCACAACTGTTGGACTCTGATAAAATATTTTCCATCATCAGCGGCATCTTTGGTAGTCACTTAACAGCCAGATTGGCAATGTGCAAAACTTTCCCCTTTCTTTTTACAAGTATTTCTGTCATCCTCAACATGAACTTTGCATCTTCAGAACATTTATCCACAAAGGCAAATATGCAGTCCTTGCAGTGATATGACGTGGACAGTTCTTGAATGGTAACTGCACATTGTTGTTGTGTATTGTGGGTGCAGTTGGCTTAATTATGCATTGTTCCTCATGTGAAAGCAAAGTCCTGGCTTAATTGTGCGTTGTTCAATTCAGAAATGCAGAGCAGGCTTTACTGCACATTCTTCCCCAAATAAGCATGACCTGACTTCCCTGCATATTGCTCTCCATTTTAAAGTAATGATCAAATGCCAATTTGAATAATTGTTACTCAGTTGTCTTGAGCTGCTGCTGTATTTTTATCCACAATAGTCCACAATAATTATACACATACCTGTTGCTTCTTTGGTGAACATCTACAAAGCTATTACATGACTTTCATTTCAGGGGTAGGAAATCAAGTTTATTAACAACATCCCTAGCTGGGATCTCATAAACTGGATTTCTCCGAAACATCAAATGTATGTGCTGGAACTTTGTTGGTCAACAACAGCTAGTTGTTGAAAGCTTGTTGACCATGGAATTGATGACTTTTACCCCTTCAGAAAAATATAGTCCAATGTGAGTGGCACCACTCAGTAATCATAAGACTTGCTGGGGCAGTGGAATAAGGGAGGGTTCTGATTGTCTGTATCTTCCCGGTTTCACAGTGAAGATCTGTTTCTGAGCTTATTGGCATGTACAGTGGGAGTCTTTTCTGATAAAGCTAATGTTTTGACTGCAATCATGAAATTCAATCTGGTGATCAATACTCTGAGTGTTAGGATCAAATTTCATTGTGCACAGAATTATTCTTTGCAATAGTAATTTTTCCATTTATTAAGCTGCACCAGAGGTTGTCTTTTGTATGCTAGCCTCTCCACAAGCCCTCAAGGGAGCCTCTTAAATGAGCTGAAGAAATGCAAACCTATTTCTTTATCAATACTTTCCATCTCCAGACCACATCTCCTCCACTCACCCTCTGCAGGACGTCCAAGTGTTGTGGACTGACTGTAGATTCTATCAACCATTTTAGGTGTTAAGGAGAGCATGGAAATGGACTGACCTTTTCTCCTGCTATTGATCTTCCAGTTCTCTACATTTTCTTGGGCCTGATGTGAAGGACTGAAGTCGGTACACTTAGTGAATAAGTGATCCTGTATCCAGCATATTTTTAGGCGTATCTTGGGTCACATCCACACCATACATTTAAGGTAAAATTAATGTCCATTTAAAACATATGACTTTCCCCAAGGAAACCTGAGAACTGTAGTTTACCTTGCTTGTTGTTGTTGTTTAGTCCGACTCTTCGTGACCCCATGGACCAGAGCATGCCAGGCACTCCTGTCTTCCACTGCCTCCCGCAGTTTGGCCAAACTCATGCTGGTAGCTTCACAAACACTATCCAACCATCTCATCCTCTGTCGTCCCCTTCTCCCTGCACCCTCCATCTTTCCCAACATCAGGGTCTTTTCCAGGGAGTCTTCTCTTCTCATGAGGTGGCCCAAGTATTGGAGTCTCAGCTTCACGATCTGTCCTTCCAGTGAGCACTCACGTCTGATTTCCTTAAGAATGGAGAGGTTTGATCTTCTTGCAGTCCATGGGACTCTCAAGAGTCTCCTCCAGCACCATAATTCAAAAGCATCAATTCTTCGGTGATCAGCCTTCTTTATGGTCCAGCTTTCACTTCCATATGTCACTACTGGGAAAACCATAGCTTTTACTATACGGACCATTGTTGGCAAGGTGATGTCTCTACTTTTTAAGATGCTGTCTAGGTTTGTCATTGCTTTTCTGCCATCAAGGTTGTATCATCTACATATCTGAGGTTGTTGATATTTCTTCCGGCAATCTTAATTCCGGCTAGGGATTCATCCAGCCCAGCCTTTCGCATGATGAATTCTGCATATACCGGTAGGTTAAATAAGCAGGGAGGCAATATACAGCCTTGTTGTACTCCTTTCCCAATTTTGAACCAAGACAGGTCATAGTTGAGAGTTTTGACCAAACGTGATCCACTTGGAGGAGGAACCGGCAAGCCACTCCAGTATCCCTGCCAAGAAAACTCCATGGACAAAGACAACAGTTTACCTTGCACAGAGCTATAATTCCCAGCACCTTTAAAAACTACAGCTCCCAGGGTGCTGTGCTAGAGGCCATGTGCTTTAAATGTGTTGGGAGGCTGTGACTAAGGACGAACACCATCGTGTGTTGAATCAGCTTGAGAAACTTTGCTCTGCATTTTACCAGTCAGTGATATTAGACAATGATGATGATGACGACTACTGCTACTTCTGCTTATTATTATTATTACATTTATATGCCACCTTTCCTCCAAAGAGCTCAAGGTGGCATACATCGCTCTTCTCCCAGCTTCATGACAACTCTGTTGAGTAGGTCAGACTGAGAGACAGTGACTGCCCAAGGTCAACCAGTGTCCTTCATGGTCAAGTGGTGATTTGAACCCCGGTATCCCAGTACAGTACTCTAACAACTACCTCACACTGACTCTACCCACTACACCTCACAGATAAGGAGATGTTCCTTATCAGTCCCTTTTCTGTTGTGACACTTACCCTTTGGACTTATTTCTTTGTAAAATATCCACTGTTGTGCAGTGAATTTCCCCTAGCATTACTGCTGCATTGGATTCCTTTATTGTGCAATGTTAAAACACACCCATCTGCTAGTGCAAAAGACACGAGTTTATGTACTGAAAGCATGGGTGCAAGTTTCTGGTCCTGTGTTCTAAGGCTGGGCCTGCAGGGACATTCTGACCAGCTGCACAAATGGTCAGCATCACAGAAGTCCACAGAAATAATTATGTGGTGATTGATGATAACCAATAATAACTCTTGGAGAGAAATTCATTATACATATTGGACCAGAGAAGGATTATTTTGGACATTTAATGATAATAATCATTGAAGAGCTTTTTTTGGACTTTTTGGGTAGAAAAAGGTGAATGATTAAGAAAACAATGCCTAGCAGATTGAGAAACAGCTGGACATAAATACAAGTCAATGTTATCCAAGAATGCATACTTCAAATATTTTGAATAATTGTCATACACATAATTGGCAGACAGGGAATTGGAATCCCTTCTTATTTATTATTTTCTTTTTAATTTTATTTCTCTTCTTATCTTATCTTTCTGTGATCTCTGATTCTTGTTTCCTTTCTGTTGATTCTATCTATATTTATGCTTTGTTTTTTGAAGTTCCACATCTTTGATTAATGAAGATAGGTACAGGAGGGTGATGGAAGCAAGATAAAGGGCAGGTAGAAGGGATCTCCCAGAGTGTGGGAGGCTGGAGGAAGAGGGGGAAGCTCCCAGGTGAGAGCTGGGAGGAGGGGTTCACTCTTTTGCGTTTGAATAAAGGTTAAGATATAATTGTGATAGAGGGCATTGTATTCGCTTTCTCTTCTTTTCTTCTTTTATCTCTTCTTTATTTTCTTCCTTTTCTTATTCTTCCTTTTCTATTATTTCTCCTCTCTAGCTTAGTTTAGCTTTTATTGTATTTTATGTTGAAAACTTTTAATAAAAATTGATTAAAAAAAATATGTCAGAAAATTGCTTTCTGGGAAGCTTCAGCTCAGTCCAGCTCTGCTTCCCAGGAGTGACCCTATTTAAGAGCTAGAGCACACAATTAAAAGAGGCTCTATTAGCCCATATTTGGAGAAAAGAGGTTCTGATCCAATCTGCTGCAGAGTGAGTGCCATCGAGTTTCTGGGATTCCAAGTTCTTCTAAGCTGGTTATATTACACCTACAAATCTTGCACATTGTGCATGCAGATTCTGCTCAAGGCAAACACCTTGCAATCTGCCTCACCAGCCTGTGAACAAATTTGCAAACCAGCTTCTGCTATATATATATAAAACCAACCACAAAGAAAGAGACAGTTTCAGCTTGAGATACAAGCTGTGGGAAGAACCTGGTTTCTGGTCTATTTGCTGCAATCCATTGGAGGTAGCATGGTTGTTAATGGCCCCACCCTTAGCTCTTCGTTTCAGGCAAATGAACAGAAAGCTTCTAAAGGAAGCGGATTCTAAATTTGCTACTGCAAGCATACAGTAAATCATGGCTGTGGCAACCCTCCCATGAAAGCAAATTTGGAGAAACAATTTTTTAAAAACAAAAACTTCTCATGACATTTAGTGTGGGTTTTGATGATTGAATGTGAACTTCAGATCTGGAACTTGCTGTAAGTCTCAGACTTCAAAACTTTACAACAGGCGGTATCTTTCAAGAGAAGCTTGTTGCTGACTAAGTACCAAAGGAAAGTATAAGAGGATGATACTTTCTTAGATGATCAATCATTAGCTGCACATATGCTGTCCAAGATTTAGCATTGGGGTAGGGAATCTATGGCTCCCTGGGTGTTCTTGAACTTCAACTCTCACGGTCAGAAATAAGAACATCTGGAACATCAAAGTTTCTCCACCCTTGTTTTAGTGTTTATCTGCATTTCTGGGGGTGGATTTCTCATGTCTGTTCACTTGATTTCTCATTTCTCATGTCTGTTCACTTGATGACCCTCAGCCAAAAAATGTATATCAGGCATGGTGAACCTATGGTCCTCCAGAAATCACTGGACTCCCGTTCACATCAGCCTCAGACCATGTCAGGGATGCTGGGCATTATAGTCCAACACCATTTGGAACACCACAGGTCCTCCATCCCTAGTGTAGACTGCTTCCATTGAAATTATTATTGTTTTTGAGTTGACTCTGAGTGATTCAGAAGTTGTCTCTGTGGTTGTTGATTCATCCCACACAATTTATTATTTGGGGTGATACACTATAGCCAGTGCATGTTTAGTGACAGAGGTAGAAGTATATTGAGCACCTTCACACCAGTCTTCGGGCCTATAACACGCTGGGTGTGTGCTGTGGGAAGCGGGACAGTAAACTGAGCAGGTGAATGAAATGGCTAACACAGATCAGTGAGTCCTTGGGGATTAGACAATATGTTAGGCAGGTTGCATGACGGAATGCAGGTGGAATTCAAACTTATGAGAAAGTTGCTCCTAAGGTCTTATGAGCTGAAACTGCACTGCTAACTTGTACCAGGTTGGGGGCAGCCATGTCCATCTTAGAATTGAATAGAGTAGAATTGGAAGGGATCCCAAGAGTGATCTTGTCCAATGGAGGAATCTCAGCTAAAGCATCCATGACAGATGGTTATCCAACCTCTGCTTAAAAACCTCCAAGGAAGGAGAGTCCACAACCTCATGAGGGAGTCTGTTCCTCTGTCAAATAGCTCTTACTGTCGGAAAGTTCTTCCTGATGTTTAGTCTGACACCCTCCAGATGTTTAGGACTACAATTCCCACCAGCCCCAGCTAGTATGGCCAGTAGTCAGGGCTCTATGCTGCTCATGTCCTTTCTGACCCTCTCCCTTTGAACTTTCCAGATACATACTGGTTGAAACAAGCTAGTGCTGCATTGCTCATGGATTCTCCTATGAGGGTGTGCCACAAACTCCTCCCAGAACTAACTAGCTGAACCAGCTGAACCAGGTAAACAGAGACCCATCATAGTCCATACTATAAGGTAATATTTCTGCATGTGCATATGTGTGCATGTGTGCATAGATGTTTTGCATCTAGTTGATTAAATTTAAGATTAGGTCATGTGTATCTTGCCCAACTGACATAAATGGAAGTAAGTTCTGTTAAACTCAGAGACAAAGATGCTCACCAGTAGATTTAACACTTTTATTAATAATAATATGTGATCATCCTCATCTGATACCCCTCATCTGAAACCACAAAGGTCATGATTATCAAGGAAACTCAGAATACTGCAGAGCTCTACTCAGACTCACTCAAAAGTAACCCGCCCCCCAAGAGTTTCCCCACTCTAAGCTCAGGCTTCACTTGAGTCATCTGGTTCCTCTCACTTACACGAGAGTAAGAAGAGCCCTGTTGGATCAGGCGAAAGGCCCATTTCATCACAGGCCAACCAGATGCCCATGGGAAACCCGCAATCAAGACCTGAATGCAACAGTGTTCTCCCCACTTGCAATTCACAGCAACTGGTAGGCAGAAATATATAGTGTTCAACAGTTGCAGTTTGGCTGCATAATGGTAGACAGATTTCCTCTAAGTTCAGAAATGGAATAGAATACGATATATACAGTACATACATGTGCACAAATGTGCACGTGCAAAGCATCTTTCTCGGAAAATTTCAGATTGCATTTGAAAAGAAAGAACCAGATGAATTTCAAAGCAATTCCCGAACCCCATCCCTTTCTGCCTCATTGACAGTAAAATGCATTCTTCCCTCTTCACTACATATAAGAGTGCATATTAAATGGAATATAAAATTCCATTCTGAAAACCCCAGAGAGGACTCTATTGACTGTCCTTTAAATAGAATTAAAATTGACTCAAGACACATCTGCAAATCTATTGAATTATACAGTCTTTGGTGTAGCTACTCTTGGCGTTTCAGGACAAAGAGAAGCTTGGAGAAGAAATGGATCAGACATAGTGGTCCTGTAGATTTAAAATATCACCTAATGAATCCAGTTGGTACTCAGTTTCTCAAACCTGGAGATGCTGCCAGGAGTTCACAGCATTTGCCCTGGGGATTCTCCTTAATTCGAGGTGAAGGTGAAGGTGCTAGTGGAATCTGAACATGCTCAGAGGAACTCTCATAATTGTTACTTCATAAGTTCCAGTTTGGGGAAGTGCCACTTGAAAAAGACTATGGGGCTGATTCCTCAGCCAAATCAGTGGTCAAGATGCATTGTTTCATGAGAATTATAAGAGAATTGGTTCTTGTCTTATTCCATGAGTATCCAATGTGGTGCCCTCCAGATGTTGTTGGACTGTTGGCTGCACTGGCTGAGCCTGATGGGATTTGGAATCCACAAGCATCTGGAGGACATCCACACTTGCTATCCCAATAGAGTACCCATTGTGCTTGACCCATACATTTAATTATTTTTTTATTATCCATGTGTCACTTCTCCACTGCAATATGGAACCAGAAGTGCATGGACTTCCAGTGGAGAAGTGGCAAGCAAGATACACCTGCACTTACTATTTTTCTCCATCAATGTCACCCCTCCAGCATGGTGTAGTGGTTAAGAGCGGTGGACTTGTAATCCGATGAATTGGTGTCAGGAGTGCGTTCAGGAGTTGGGCCCTGTGACTGGTAGGGCCTTGCAGGACTGGGGCCTTCCTGAGTTTGGCCTGGAAGGGCAAGGCATGGCCGCACAGGTGAGGCCTGACAGAAGACTCATAGCACCTAGTGGCAAGGGCTGGGAGGGGTATATAAGACCAGCAGTTCCTCCTGGCTCTTTGCAACAGCAACACGCTAGCCACCTAGCTGTGCTTTGGCTTTCTGACTCCTGGTATCCTGACTCTTGGACCCTTGGCTTCCTGACTCCTGGTTCCCTGACATTTGGACTCTTGGCTTCCTGACTCTTGGTTTCCTGATTCGTGGACTCTTGGCTTCCTGACCCCTGGACTGCTGACCCTGGACTGCTGATTCCTGCTTCTCAAACTCTATCTGGGTCCCGATGTACCAAGCCGGGACTCTGACTGCCTGTAACCCAGACCGTGACAACTGGGTTCGCTTCCCCACTTCTCCACATGCAGCTGCTGGGTGACCTTGGGCTAGTCACACTTCTCTGAAGTCTCTCAGCCTCACTCACCTCACAGTGTTTGTTGTGGGGCAGGAAGGGAAAGGAGATTGTTAGCTGCTTTGAGACTCCTTAAGGGTAGTGAAAGGCAGGCTATCATGCCCAAACTCTCATCCTCCTCCTCCTCCTCCTCCTCCTCCAAGCTGCTTTTCACTCAACAGGTGATCCATACTCATGTTTTAGAGGTGACTTTTGTGGGGACGCAGGTGGCGCTGTGGGTTAAAGCCTCAGCGCCTAGGGCTTGCCGATCGAAAGGTCGGCGGTTCGAATCCCTGCGGCGGGGTGCGCTCCCGCTGCTCGGTCCCAGCGCCTCCCAACCTAGCAGTTCGAAAGCACCTCCGGGTGCAAGTAGATAAATAGGGACCGCTTACCAGCGGGAAGGTAAACGGCGTTTCCATGTGCGGCTCTGGCTCTGGCTCTGGCTCTGGCCAGAGCAGCGATGTCACGCTGGCCACGTGACCCGGAAGTGTCTCCGGACAGCGCTGGCCCCTGGCCTCTTAAGTGAGATGGGCGCACAACCCCAGAGTCTGTCAAGACTGGCCCGTACGGGCAGGGGTACCTTTACCTTTTTACCTTTGTGGGGAATGGGAATGTGCTTCTAAAATTGTGACCCTCCAGACCTTATTGGACTCCCAACTTCCATCTATCCCAGCCAGTATAGACAATGTTTGGGGATTAGGGGAGTTTAGGGGAGTCCAGCATAATCTGGAGGACCACAGGTCCCCACTCCTCTTCTAGAAAGATAAAATTGACCAATCCCTATGTCCACGTAGCACATGCCAATCAGACTTCCGCATTCCACCTTCTCTTTCAGAAAGCCCTTTATTTGATTTGCTGATATGTACTCAATGAGCTCAGTGTAACTATGATGAAATCTGTGCAGTGAATTTATCTGGCACTTCCCTTTAACAGATGCTGTTGAACTTCTACTCCTGCCACACATCAGCCAGTGTGGCCAATGGTGAAATATAATGGGAGTTGTGGTCCAACAGTACTTGGAGGGTCACAGATCCCCCCAGTACTTCTTTACAAGCTACAAAATATTCCCCAGCCAATTCTCTGCTGCTTTTCGAAAAGACTACTTTTATCTACCACAATGTGCTGAAAATAGCCCCTCTATTAACCTTGTTGTTGCAGATGTGGAAGGAGGGATGTATGCAATTGCTAGGTAATTCTTTTAAACTTTTGAATGGCATATATGCATATTGTGCCTGAGTGCATGGCTGTCTATCTATAGGCCTCCTAATAAGCTCCAGTGGGATATCATACCATATTCCACAAATCTGGAAGTCTGAAAACTCATCAGTGCTTGGGGCATGAGTGGCATTTTTAAAAAACTACCTTTTTTTAAAAAAAGGAAACCTTTATCATGAGTGGAGTTAACCATAGATGTCCCTTTGGAACCTGTTAGCTATTCTATTCATAACCCCATGGACAAGAAAATAAAATATGCATCCCATTTTACCTTTAAAAAAAAAACAACGTCTAGAGGGCATTTTGTACTAGTCAAGGTTCTAGGATGCCAAGAGACAAAATGCAGCATTATACTGCCAACTCGCTTTGCTAGCAGAGGGCAAAGACACTGAGGCTGGTACTGCCACTTTGAAAAATGAACAATGATAACCCCTGATATTCTGTCTTAACTGGAGTATAGCAGCCTACTTTGTTATCTTCCAGGATGTGCCACTGTAAAACACAAAACCCTCCAAGCATTCCCACCCCCCCACCCCCGCTTTGGTAATGTTTCTTTGGGGCATCTACCATTCAGAAGATGGTTAGAATTTAAGTACACGTATAACAGTGACAAAAGGAAGGCTGTCTCTTGGCTTGCATGGGTCCTTGGCATAGTGGCCTCAAGTGGGTCACCCTCCTAAGTTAATGATGCCTACCATGAGCCTAGCAAACTCAGCTGCAGCCTGCCTTTTACATTTCTCATGATGCACTAGTGCAGAGGTGGAGAACCACTTTTGCTCAGTGGGCAGAGAAAAAAGTGGCCTGCTCTCTGCAGGCCACATTTGACTGATGGGCAGAACTGCTCACCAGTCAGTCATATGATGCCAGGTCCATCTGATACCGCCTATTAAACAATGCCAATTGGAAGCCTATTATAAAGGAACAGTCGGTAGCTCACTCTCAGCCACGCACTCCTGGTTGTTCCTTAGCAGCTACAGCTTTGCCCACAATGCACCTGATGCCATATGATATCATGTGAGTGACAGGTGGATATGGCCAGCCAAAAGCAGCCTCACAGGCCAAATTGGGTGGCATGGTGGGCATAATTAGGCTCACATATGCAATCTGACCCATGGGCCAGAGGTTTCTCCACCCCTGTGATGTGTTGCTTTTGGAAGCAAGTTTTATTTTATTTTTTAATGAAATTCATATCCCACCCTTCCTCTGAAAAGGAGCCCAGGGCAGAAAACAAGAAGTGATAAAACAATTTAAAACCAATTCATATGCAGGCTGGGAAAGACCTCAAATGGAAAGCTTTGTTGAAAGAGGAAAGTCTTTGGCAGGGGACAAAAAGACAACAGAGACAGTGCCTGTCTGATATTCAAGGGGAGAGGGGGCTGGGATTTTATAAGCAGGTTTTCCAGTGACACAAATTCCCTATCAGATACTCCACACACAAACACACAATCACAAAACAAAATGAATACAAAGTGTGCCTTGCTCATTGCTTACACCTCAGTGGCAGTTTCTCCATACAAGAGGCTGTGATGGTTACCAGTTTAGATAGTATTGAAATATCATTGGAAAAGGTCCGGGAGGAGGATTCATCCATGGGAAAGCTGTGGTCCACCAGATGTTGCTGGACTACAACACCCATCGCCGCTGACTATTAGACATGCTAGATGGGACTGATGGGAGTTGTAGTCAAACAACGTCTGCAAAATACTAGGTTAGGTTCACCCGGACATATAATACATTTTGCTATACATTACAGAGGATGAGAATACAAATTGAAGAAACTACTTTTAACGGCTCTCTTCTGTTTCACAAAATGTATCATTCTGCCTACAAGTTTCTAAGAACTGACTGGCTGCTATACATTGTTGTTTTCTAAAAGCAGGATCTGCCCACAGATTTCACATCTAAATTGGCATTTAGCACTATATTAAACTTCAGATTAGCCAAATATTATCTATCTATGTGAGATTTATTTTGATACATGGCACCATCACATAATGATGCTACATTTAAAAGTTCTGGGCTTCTGAGGCCCTGCACATTTTCCACTTCCATTTTCATACACAATCGAGCTATTTCCATTTTGAACAGAATCTCGCCTTGAGGGTTTCTTTCTTTTTCCCTTTTTCCTTTGGCATCTGATTAGTAAGCACTCATATGAAACACCAGTTTCCTTTCCTGTTACTATTCTATCATTGCATTACCAGCTTCATACCAAAAAGCGAGAGGGAGAGGGAGCCTCTGGTTTACTCTACATATGATATTGGTTCTTACAGAGGGGGTAGTGGTGGAAGCATTTCCAAATTTTCTTCTTCTTTTAAAGCTCAGCAAGATGCTTTCAAATCCTCTTTCAATTTCCCTTCTATATTTCTTTTCCCTTTTTCTTTTTTTAGTATTCAGTGAAGAGCATTAATCTTTGTAGTACAAAACAGTTCTCCTTAAGATTCAGAACTTGCCAAGTGTTGGATAAGCTGTAATAAAGTCTCTTGTTGTAACTGTACCCTGCTGACACAGACGCTGATCTGAAAAGAGGGGGGAAAGAATTAAATTCTATTCACCGAAGGTTGCAGAGCCTTCCTGGGCATTGGATTACAGAAGCTAGGAATGCCAGATTGTAAGTACTCGCTGCAGAAAAGTTTGAAGGTATCATGTTTGCTTGGCAGATAGAAAGGTGAAGGTGTATGTGGGGGGGGGGGAATCATGGGATCAAGCTGTGCAGATTAAGTTTGAATCTTATTCTTTACATATTGTGATATGGCAGTTTGAAAACCTTCCAAAAACTGTCTATTGCCTATGGAGACAATACTTCTCTCATTGAATAGCTACAGACCAGGAGTCGAGAACTTCTGCTCTCCAGAAACATCTGGGGGACCACAGGTTCTGTTATGTACTGAAGTTCTCACCCTGGGCCAGCAGGGGGATAGTTATGTAGATAGTTATGTAAATAAGGGATCGAAAGTGACGTTCAGTGATTGGATAGTTTTAGAAAATTGTTACAGTTACATTGTACTGGAGCCAGTGGCGTAGCGTGGGTTGTCAGCACCCAGGGCAAGGCAAGTAATTTGCACCCCCTAACCCGTGGATTTTAGCAGGGGGCAGAGAGCTGCGAGTGCGAGCGCGCGCCCCCCCAGATGTTGCACCCGGTGCAGCCGGCCCCCCCTGCACCCCCCACGCTACGCCACTGAGTGGAGCTCTATATAAGCAGGCTGACTGAACCCTTCAGTTCAGTTCTGTCCTGGCCTGTGAATAAACGAGCTGTTTGAAGAATCACTGTGTCGTCTGATTTGTTCACCCACAACTTAACAGGTTCCCCATCTGTACTCCAGCTCAACCTTCCCCAAACTGGTACCCTCCTGATGTTTTGGACCACAACTCCAATCATTCATGACCATTGGCCATGCTGGCTGGGACGGATGAGAGCTGTAGGCTGAAATATGGAGGGATGCAGGCCCCTCATTGCTGCTCTCACCCAAGAGGATGTAGTTCCTTCTCTCATGTAATAGAAAAGTAGGGCAAATACAGTTCTAAAGTATGGTCTTGATAGACTTTTCTTAATGTAGCATGAATGTTCTAGCTTGAGTGCTAAAGAGGATGAGTGCATAGGAGAAGGAAATAAGGCAGAATCTGAGTGGAAGAATTAAAATTATGGAATAAAATCAGATGCCTAGTAGGGCTTGAATGATTCACCCACTAGCCTGTGGTTGACCCTTCTAGCTATACTGGGAGCAGCTCTTCCTCTTGATCTAATCGGTGAGGTCAGGGAAGGGCTCTGATGCTGGAGATGTTTGAGTTACCTTACCAGAGCCCAAGCACAGACAGACTTCTGGCTCTGTAGTAGATAGGGCTGTACCTCTGGCCCTATAATTAGACAGAGTGAGGAGGCTGCCTCTGGCTGCAGCTGCTGGGAAGCAGCAGTGGCAGCTAGGCTCCCGTTCATCCTAAGCCACACAGTTATTGCCTTCCATTAGCTGTTTGTGCCACATGCTTGCTCTGCTTCTGTTATGTGGAATGGCAGGGGGACATCATTGCCATTTTCCCAAGGCACCAACAAGTCTTGTGCTGTTCTTGGTGCTAGAATCCCAAGGTTTGCCAACTGGAGTCAGGTGGGGGGGGGGAGAGACAAATGCTGAGGGCAGAGTCAGATGCAAGATGGTGTCTCTGAGAGTCCTGTTATGTAGGTTAAAAAATGGACTTCATGGTCAAAGGGGAAGTATCTGACTCCCATCAATCCCAGCCAGCATGGTCAATGGCCTATGATGATGTAGCATCCTGCTCTCACAGTGGCCAGCCTGGTACTATGTGAAGTCCACGTGCAGGACCTAAGCACAGTAGCAGTCTACCCCTTTATGATTCCCATCAACTGGTATTCAGAGACATACTGCCTCTGACAGTCATCATGCCTAGTAGCCATTGAAAGTTGCAAAATGTTGTGTGGCTAGAAATGCTATGTGATTGCCTTCATCAGGGCATTTTTTAGCTCACCTGTTTACAAAATTCCTCCCAGTTTTTAGTTCCTGCAAACTTGTTTTTCATTGAAATGCACCATTTCACTGATGAATATCCCTTAATTCAATGTGACTTCAGTTTGTATAATTTGTATAATTACTTTAATCTAATTTGTGTTAGTTAGAATGAAACTGACACAAACTTTTGAAGGAACTAATTAAAAGAGAGACATTTTTGCTGCAATCTTTTTTCCTTCTTTTTTTAAAATTGTAATCCAGTAAACTCTTCATTCTTGGCATGTGAATTAAGCAAATAAAATTTGAAAGTATGAGGAAGACTTGATCTTCTGGGTTACACCATTTTAACTTAATAAGCTGATACAAGCTGCATACAGGCGCAAATGGCTCCCTGGTTGATCCTGCTGGCACGAGGAGGGGGGGGCAGTTCTCCCTTCTGTACCCAGACATCTGGCACCAGAGGGACGGGGACATTTCCTGATAGACTATTTGGCCCCTTCCCTGCATCAAGCTCAGTGCTCTCATCTAATTCTTCCTCTGCCTCTGAGCAGTCCTGCCAAGAAGTCTGCATGTCATGGGTTCCATCTTCCGAGGCCAGGGCAGGGCACAATCCTTTTCTCCGCTGCTGTGTTTCAGCTTCAGGCAGTTTTTCCTCAGCAACAGCTGCATCTCTATTTATCATATGAGCTATGGAAAAAATAAGCACAGCAAATACTCATAAAATGTATTCGGGTCTCTCTTTCTTTCTCTCTTTCTCTCTCTCTCTCTTTCTTTCTTTCTTTCTTTCTTTCTGCAATCTAATATTTAATTAATCCAAGTGTAGTCTTTCAAATCATGATGTGAATTCCCCCCATCCCTTGCCCTAGACTCAAACCTGCGTGTAATCTTTCTTCATAAGTGCTTCATAAGCTTTGTAAGTGTATGAAAATTGAGCATGTTAGCTCTCCGACACAGAGTGAGAACATTGTCTGTGGTCAAAGGCACTTTGGAAAAGGTTGAAGGGAGCGTCTTTGCTAATGCATGATATGGAAGGCTCATATCTTGTGTACCTTTTTTCATTGCTACAATGTGGACTGGATGCTCCAGGGGTGGGGGGTGGGGGGCTCCAACCCATAACTCTAATTAGTCCCACGAGGCTTCCCCATGGGAGGCCATTTCATCAAGGGCATTCCCACCTGCCCTATGCTTGCCATCACATATGACATCATATTTGGGGCAGGTAAAGGCTGAAATGGGTTTTGCATGCACTGCTGATTCATCCTCTGACTTTGAAAGGTCTGTGCAAGGGGCTGACTCTAACACAGGTACTCAGAAAAAGTGGAAATTGAGCTCACATTAAAATTGGCACTTAAAAAAAAAAAAGAACTCTTTTCTCCCTTGTCTGTACAAGCTTGAAGAACCCTCCACCTCATGTTCCATCAAACCCATTGTTTCCATCTTACCACCTAAGAGTGAGTAAACAGTCATTTACCAGACTTTATTTCCTGCCACACCCCTTCCTGTTCCACCATTAATTCAGTCGTACTTGGTGGATGGTTGTGGATGAAAGATGAAGAACCACTAATCTAGATAGACAATTGGTCTGTCTTTGCATAAGGCAGCCACCTCTGTTCTTGTCCCACCTTTCTGTCAAGCAGCTCAAGGCAGCTTACACAGTCCCTCATTTCTAACCTCATTCTCAACAACTCTGTGTGGCAAATTAGGCTGAGAAGCAATTACTCACCCACAGTTGCTCAGTGAGATCTGTGTCTGCATGGAGCTGATTTTACTTGGTTCATTCTGGGTTCCCCACCCCAAATGTAAAAAGTATCCCTCATTTTTGAGAGCCTGTTGCCAACACATTCATGTTGTTTTGATGCTGTATTTCCTAAGGCCATTTTTAAGCACCATCATCATTATTGTGGCATCATCATTGTGACATTATCATCATGACCTCCTCCCTGCCCCCTTCCACTTCTCACAGTGTCCATTTGTCCACACAAATAATTGCCGTATTTTTTGCTCTATAGGATGCACCAGACCACAAGACACACCTAGTTTTTGGAGGAGGAAAACAAGAAAAAAAATATTCTGAATCTCAGAAGCCCTCTTGCTGTTCTGGCTTCTGTGATAGCTGTGCAGCCTGCATTCGCTACATAAGACGCACACACATTTCCCCTTACTTTTTAGGAAGGAAAAAGTGAGTCTTATAGAGCAAAAAATATGGTACCTCTTATTGGCTGTAGAAATCCACATTTTTTATGTTTGCTGTTGACATCCATGATAATACTAGATATTTTAGAAACCTTTTTAAAAAATCACTTGGACCATCACAGCCAATCAGATTAAATGGCAGAGTGAGCAAATGATGTTGTGGACTGTAACAGAGGAAGTGGAAGTCATGCAGTAACTGCTCAAATGGAAAGAAAAAGGTCTAAAGCAGCATTGGAGCTAAATAAATGTCCAGAGAAGGTGATGCTGGCAATCTGCCCATCTGTGTGGTGTGTACTAATTTTGAAGCAACTCTAGACCTTGGAGGCTTTATTGGAGAACAACTCAACTTTGGGCCCTTACCCGTTGGCATGGTTTCATTTTCCCCATCTCCTATCCCTTTCTCGGCTGGCCATCCATCAAGACCACAACAATCTCCTGCTTCAGCTGCTTCACAGATAAGAGAGGAGCAAGCAGTCCAGAAGGGATAAACTCTCAAGTGCTTTTGATTTTTGATTCCCTGGAGGGCTCCAAACTGTCAGTGCTGGTAGGAAAGATGGCAGACAGTTTTGACAAGGGCCTCCGTGTGTGAGAGAGAATAAAGAGCATTCAGAACTAAGCATCAAGATTATGCTTGAGGTTATAGATCATTCCTGGCTCCAGGAGACTTTCTCTCACACCCACCCTCCCACTTTCTCTCTCTCCTATCTTGGCATGGGTGAATCTGTCCATTTAAGTTTCTTTCAGTTTTTCATCTTCTTCTTTTTCCAGTTCACCA
The DNA here is from genome assembly GCF_951804945.1 of Podarcis cretensis. Taxonomy (NCBI): domain Eukaryota; kingdom Metazoa; phylum Chordata; class Lepidosauria; order Squamata; family Lacertidae; genus Podarcis; species Podarcis cretensis. The sequence goes on along the minus strand of NC_137185.1, from coordinate 30,823,246 downwards.
CATTTCTGCATCCATTCGTGATTCCCGCCCCATTTTTTAAAAAAAATAATCACATTGTTTTAGTATGTACATTTTTGTTGTGTAGTAAACACATTTTTATAAGTCATTTCTCCAATATAATGCATCATTCTGTGTTGTTTTCACTAGCATACACATTTTAATGCACACTTTCCCCTCAAAGTATACATTTTTAATGCATTTTTTTTAGCTGGAGAACTGCAATGCAAAATTTAGAGACTGCTGCTCCCCTTCTAGAGGGGAGGAGAATTTTCTACATCCCTCCTCCCCCAGAAGAAGAGGAGAGTTGTATGATGGGTAAGAATGGAGAGAGACCTATGGGCTATCCAGCCCAATGAGGTAAGATGTGGAGACCAGAATATTTAAACTGACTCCACCCCACACTTGTCCTTCTTTTGGCACCTGCCTTTTTGCCCTTTACATTGTGGGCTTTGCTAATATCTGAGTAGGATCTTTTTTGCAGGAACCCCTGATAAGTCTCTCTTTTTGCTTACTTCACACTGTTGGGTGTTGCCAGTGTGATGGGAGGGGCATTTCTTCTCAATGGTATAGCATGAGGAGCGCCAGGGGGGCCCGTGGCTAGCCCCAGGCATGTGATTTTGAGGGGGTACGAGCCAGGTGCCCCCATGCAAAGATCCCCACCCTACCTGCCAGTGGGTGTCTTTGGGCCCTGGAGGCCACTCTGGCCTTGCTGCCACACCTCTGATCCCTTCATTCAATGGCCACCTGGCTAGTGTTGGGGGTATGCACCTGTCCAGGGCCATGTGGGCTGGCTGGGCTCCCCCCTGCGTGGGTGGGCAGGTGGTGCAGCACAGCACCCGTCCACCTGGCAGTGGTGGTGAGGGTTGGGCTGGTGCAACGGGTTTTGTCACGCCCAGTCCCTGGTCCTGCCTGGTGCATGCGTGTATGCATGTTCATGCGCCCTGTGTGCCAGTAAATGATGCAATACCACTGTTTCTTCTGAATATGGCTCAATTTGCATTTTGCTATGTACTGCCTTTGAACTAGTGCATGGCCCATTCATTGCTTCATTGGCTATGGCTACAGTGAAAAAGTAAAGGACTTCCTTATAACCGGTGCTGCTCAGCTGAAACTTGAGTGATTCTTTTAAGGGCAAGTTACATTTCATCTGATGAAAAAAATAAAATAAAGTCTGCATTTTGCCTAGGCAGGTAAGTATATTTAAGAAATGGGCACTGCAACACCCAAGGCATTATTTTATTTCAGTACCTTCCATGGGCTCTGAATTGGGAGTGTGGGGTTACTTTTCAGCTTGGTATGCACACCAGGTTGAACACTGATTGGTGGGACTATGGTGTGCATGTCAGGTTCACACACCCAAGCTACACAAAGCAGGGAAGGAGAATAATTTCCAAACCTTGCTGCACGGCCACAGTGTGTGACCATAAACGTGCCCAGGGGATGGTAGGGATTGTATGCCCCTCCCCCTTAATGCATAATTCACCTGCCCAGATGAATTTGATTTTGCTAATCTGGCTAATTAAGTTTGTTTGCAGATTCTCTAATTCTGTTATATTTAATAAACATAATATGCTTAGCCATAATGTTGTATCTCAAGTCTTGTTTTGGGTGTGATGGCAAGTGTGAATTTGGAAGGATAGCTGCGTTTTTGCCTTCTTCTTGTTTCAGGAAGTGTGAACTGGGTAGGTTCGCATTAAAATGCAGAAGAAACTGAATTCTCCAGACATCCCTACTCCAATCACAAATGCATGGGTACTTCTTCCCTTAATTCTCCTCTGGATTGGGTAGTTGTGACCAAGACATTTTTAAAGGAAACAGTGGGGCATGGATAGGAAACCATAGGTCTGGGGGCAAAATGTGGCCCTCTAAGCCTTTCTGTCTGCTCCATGGTTCTTCTCTGGCCTCACCCTCTCCCAAATCACATCCCACTTCAAACCTGTTTTCTATCCTTCTAGGGTGTTTTTGCATAGTTAGAATGTGTTCATGAACTCAAATAATGTTTCTTGCTTGCCTGCAGGGGCAGGGGAATAGAGAGAAATGTGTGAAGGAACTAGCCTATTGTAGAGGGGTAAATAATGATGATGATGATGATGATGATGTTATTTTAGGCTGCATAGAAGTATAGTGTCCAGATCAAGGGAAGTAATAGTACCACTCGATTCTACCTTGGTCACACCACACCTGGAATACTGTGTCCAGTTCTGGGCACCACAATTTAAGAAAGATATTGGCAAGCTGGAACGTGTGCTGAGGAGGGCAACTAGGATGATCAAGGGTCTAGAAGCCAAGCCTTATGAGGAACGGTTGAAGGAGCTGGGTATGGAAAAGAGGAGGCTGAGAGGAGATCATAGAATCATAGAATCATAGAGCTGGAAGAGACCACAAGGGCCATCGAGTCCAACCCCCTGCCAAGCAGGAAACACCATCAGAGCACTCCTGACATATGGTTGTCAAGCCTCTGCTTAAAGACCTCCAAAGAAGGAGACTCCACCACACTCCTTGGCAGCAAATTCCACTGTCGAACAGCTCTTACTGTCAGGAAGTTCTTCCTAATGTTTAGGTGGAATCTTCTTTCTTGTAGTTTGGAACCATTGCTCCGTGTCCGCTTCTCTGGAGCAGCAGAAAACAACCTTTCTCCCTCCTCTATGTGACATCCTTTTATATATTTGAACATGGCTATCATATCACCCCTTAACCTCCTCTTCTCCAGGCTAAACATGCCCAGCTCCCTTAGCAATTCCTCATATGATATGATAGTCATCTTCAAATATCTCCAGGGCTGTCACGTGGAAGATGGGGCAAGCTTGTTTTTTCCTGTTCTGGAGGGTAGGACTTGAACCAGTGGCTTCAAGTTACAAGAAAAGAGATTCCAACTAAACATCAGGAAAAGCTTTCTGACAGTAAGAGCTGTTTGACAGTGGAAGAGTCTCCTTTGGGAGGCTGTGGACTCTGCCTCCTTGGGGTTTCTTAAGCAGAGGTTGGATGGTCATCTGTCATGGATTCTTTACACAAGATTCCTACGTTGCAGGTAGTTGGACTAGATGTTCCTTGGGATTCCTTCCAACCCTCCAACTCTATGATTCTATGCTTCTATGAATAATTGCTCCACTCACTTTTGCTTTTGGCCCCTAGAAGGCTACCCAGATGGGAATCTGGCCCTCAGGCTCAAAATGCTTCCCCATCCCTGCTGCAGAGTCTCAAAAAGAAGGGATCACTGAGAATACCTGTTATGTAGTGAAGTTTCACCCTGGGCCAGCAGGGGAATACTGTAGATAGTTTTCACTCAGGTCTGTAGATAGTTTTCACTCAGGTCCACGTCAGTTATTTTAGGCGGGAAACTCTGGGTTGTTGTTGCTACAATGTTGACAGCCGGCTGCCCATAAAAGCAGAGTGGCTGAGCTGTTTGCTAGTCAGTTCTATTCCAGCTTACAAAATAAAGAGCTGCTTTGGAGAAATCGCTGTGTCGTCTGCTATGTCAACCCACAACTTAACAATACCTACCATGAGTTTTAGAAGGCGTGGCAAAGAATCAAGTGATTCGAATTCCTTATGTGAAGTTCTTTTGTTTCCTCTTCTGGCTCGAGGCTCTAAAGGCAGGCAGCTATGATGGTGGCTTTCAGCAAGGCACAGATATAGAGACACTTCATAGCCTTCCTCTAACATCAGGATTTCCTGTAATATCCTTTTTGTTCAAAGAAACCCTTGACGTTTTCTGTGCAGAAAGTATCATGAAGCAAAGGCCACACAGAGGATGCATAAAAAAGAACAACTTTAATGCACGCTGCCCTTGGAGGAAAAGATGTGCAGCAGACTGACGTTTGCAGTAGAGAACTAAAAGTGAAAGCACTAATGCCCAAGAGATGGCTCAGGCACATCCTGGTATGGCAAGCCACAATGAGAAGTGCCAAGCTAGTCCTTGCTCCTAGGTTGTTCTGGACAACAACTCTCATGAGCCCCAGCCAGCTTAGTGAAGGTTTCACTGCACTGTGCATGATAAGTGAGGTGGGGTGTATCCTGCGGTATAAGGTAAAGGTCAAGGACCCCTGGGCGGTTAAGTCCAGTCTAGGGCAACTAAGCGTGTGGTGCTAATCCTTCTTTACAGGCCGAGGAAGCCAGCGTTTGTCCACAGACAGCTTTCCGGGTCATGTGGCCAGCATGACTAAACCACTAAACCAAAGCACACGGAAATGCTGTTTACCTTCCCATTGCAGCAGTAACTATTTATCTACTTGCACTGGTATGCTTTCGAACTGCTAGCTTGACAGAAGCTGGAAAAGAATAACAGGAGCTCTCCCCATTGGACGGATTCTAACTGCCGACCTTCTGATCAGTGAGCCCAAGAGGTTCAGTGGTTTAAACCACAGTGCCACCTGTGTGACCTCAGTTCTGAGGTGTAGAGAAAGATGTGATAGGAACATTCTGTGAGAAGGCCAAACTTTGTCCAATATTCTGTCTACACTCAAAAGCAATTTTAAAGTTAAAGGTGGCACCTTCATGTCCCAGACACTGGCGGAGGAATGGGAGTGCGGAGGAGGTGGACCACCACCGACACCACTATTCCAGTAGGGTACCATCGCAGTGGCGCCCCCCCCCAGACACATGCCACACCCCCATGCTCCGGGCACCATGCCCCCACAGGCGGCATGTCATGCCCCCAGAACACAGGCGGCGTACCATGCTCCTGGGATGCGCGACATGGCCTTGGGGAGGCCAGCCATGCCGCCTGCTCTCAGCCCCCGGTAGAGGAGCATGCAGCTTCGCCACTGGTCCCAGATCCAGGTGCAGTCATAGACAACTGGACGTGTCTAACAGCTAGTGCTTTTGGATGCTTTTGAAATCGAATTTGTTCATTGGATGTGTGGACATGCATTCAGATCTGCATTCGCAACAGACATGGTTGGTTACCATTTTCAGCAGGGATGAATTTTGCCGAAAATCTCAATGTTGAGCATATCTGCCCAGTTTTTAAATTTTATCAGATTATTTGATCTCAACAAGAAGTGAGGCTTTTTATTACAGGTTCTGCTAAATATACAAACAACTATTGCACAGTATATGCATTATTATACACTATTTTTTAATATACATATAGACATAGATAAATGTTTCTGTGTGATAAATATATAAACTAAGTTTCCTAAGGTAACCAACATACCACAATGCATGTAACAGTATAAACGGGTGTTAATGTTTATAAAATGAAGTTGTAGAAATATACGACCACTTGGGACTTGAATTTGAAATGCATATGATGCATATGAATTCATATATATATATATATATATATATATACCCAAACAATGCACAAGCAGCTGGAGCAAGTGGTGATCCAGTGGGGACAAAGCTTGATCCATTAAAAACATCAAATTCTTTGCAAAAAAAAATCAGTTTAAAACAGATTCCTTTTCCATCTCTATTTACATACACATATTTATATTGTTGTATCTCCCAGAGTTTGTCATCACTGCAGTTGTGTAAAGGGAGCAGCAGTGAAGAGCCCTAATGTCATAAGAGATAGCCAAGGATCTGGGCATATAAAAGGGAAGTGACAGCAGGAAAGGAAGAGATTTGGTTGGTTCAAAGGCTATATGGAATGCTGCTCTTGATTCTCTTTTTTCCCAAGCAAAGTGGGAGTGAAGAGGAGTAGACAGCAACAATATTTTTATTATTATTATTAAAATAGCGAATAAGAGCTTCCCGTTTGTTTCTAGAATTTTCGCTCATCATTAGCGCCCCAAATAGGCTCTGAAAGAAACTTGCAAAGAAACCATAAGCAAACCAATAAAAGCACAATAGAAATTAACAGCATCAATTAAAATAATAAAACAGCAAGCTACATCCATAACATACTCAAAATGCAGAAAGAAATGGCGGGGGCCCCCACTTATGCATAACCAAAAATGAAGACAAAATGATATACATATTTGCATAAAAATTGCTTGTGTCAATTTATATAGATTCACATTTAGAAATACTTGTGTTGCTTTAAATAGAGCTACAGATACAGATACCACAGTGGAAATGAAGCTGCAGCTAGATGCCCCATGTGCCTTTTCAGTCTGCTATCCTGGGGCTAAGTGTTGGTGGGTAACCAAAGCCCTTTCCACTCCCTCTGTCTATTGGCCTTTACCATAAACCAGATCTAAACAGTAGCCTTTCAAACAAAGGGCTCCTTCAAACAGAGCACTGTGCTTTGTAAAGAAAGCCACATGGATGGCCGCCCTGGAAACAAGCCTCCAATTACCCTAGAAAGCTTTCCTGATCAAGAAAGTCTGTGCAATTTTCCAGGTTTCCTACAGGCAACAAGCTGGAGGCAATAAGATTTTGAAATGTGCACATACAACATGAGATATTACTTGACATGGCTGCTCTCCTTCTAGGAAATAAGCTCCTTTGCAAAGAAAGAAGAGTCTGAAGCAGTGATTGGGAAATTTTTGAATCTCCAAATGTTGTTGGATTCCAACACCAATCAGCCTCAGGAAGCATGTTGATGGTCAGGGATGATGGGAACTGTAGTCCACCAACATCTGGAGGGCCACAGCTCCACCAGCCCTGGCCTGCAGCCTTGTTCACTTCAGCATTAACCTTTCAAGCCTGCAGACTACCTCCATATTCCCCACCCCACAATAGTAGGCCTTGCTTTGATGCCCAGAGGAACGATCAAGGCAACTGGGGAGCTAGGGCCAAGGCATTTTGTAACCTTTAACAAAGGAGAACTATGGAACACTGAGGGTGATATTCAGTGGCTGGGGAAGCCCAGCCAGATGGGCGGGGCATAAATAAATTATTATTATTATTATTATTATTATTATTATTATTCAGCTAAGCTTTACTTGGCCTTGGTCCTGTATACCTGAAGGAGTGTCTTCACCCCCATCGTTCTGCCCGGAAGCTGAGGTCCAGTGCCAAGGGCCTTTTGGCGGTTCTCTTGCTGCGAGAAGCCAAGTTACAGGGAATCAGGCAGAGGGCCTTCTCGGTAGTGGCACCCGCCCTGTGAAATGCCCTCCCACCATAGCTGTCAACGTTTCCCTTTTTTAAAGGTAAATTCCCTTATTCCAAATAGGATTCCTTGCAAGAAAAGGGAAAAGTTGACAGCTATGCCTCCCACCAGATATCAAAGAGGAAAACAACTACCAGACTTTTAGAAGACATCAGAAGGCAGCCCTGTTCAGGGAAGCTTTTAATGTTTAATAGATGATTGTATTTTAATATTCTGTTGGAAGCAGTCCAGAGTGGCTGGGGAAACCCAGCCAGAAGGGCGAGGTATAAATAATAAATTATTATTATTATTATTATTATTATTATTATTATTACTCAGAGCAGTTCCAATAAAAGTTATGACTAAGGCCTCACCTGCACCATACATTTAAAGCAGTATCATAGCACTTTAAACAGTTATGGCTTCCCCCAAAGGATGCTGGGTGCTGCAGTTTGTTAAGGGTGCTGAGAGTTGTTAGGAATCCCATATTCCATTCACAGGGCCAAAATTCCCATAGTTCTCTCCCAAAGCAATTGATTGTGTGATTGCTGGCAACTTTGTTGCATGATAGATTGTGCAAACTGTTGCACAATGAGTTTTCTGCTAGTGCAACTGGTTACATTGGATTCCTCTGTTGAGCAATATTTAAAAACTCACCCGTCTTCTAGTGGAAGAGCCCTTGCGCTAGTGGGCACAGAACACTGGATGACACAGCCCCTGCTCATCCATTAGGACTGGAATGGCCTATCTCTCTTTTGGATTTTGAATGTTGTTTGTCATTGAAGGGGAATCCATTGTCCTCCAGAAGTTGTTGTATCCCAGCTCCCTTCAACCCCAGACAACATAGTCAAAGGTGAGGGATGATGGGACAAAGATCTGGTGAGCAATATGTTCCCCACCTCTGTTTTATGCCAACAGGGTTGATACGCAGCTGACCACTCCTAGCTCTCGGACCACAGTTTAGAGAAGACAATGATCACAAAGACAATAGAAGCTGCCCATCACTGCACTAAGTGAATTAAAAGGTAAAGGTAAAGGTACCCCTGCCCGTACGGGCCAGTCTTGACAGACTCTGGGGTTGTGCGCCCATCTCACTCAAGAGGCCAGGGGCCAGCGCTGTCCGGAGACACTTCCGGGTCACGTGGCCAGCGTGACAAAGCTGCATCTGGCGAGCCAGAGCTGCACACGGAAACGCCGTTTACCTTCCCGCTGGTAAGCGGTCCCTATTTATCTACTTGCACCCGGAGGTGCTTTCGAACTGCTAGGTTGGCAGGCGCTGGGACCGAGCAGCGGGAGCGCACCCCGCCGCAGGGATTCGAACCGCCGACCTTTTGATCGGCAAGTCCTAGGCGCTGAGGCTTTAACCCACAGCACCACCTGCGCCCTTTCACTAAGTGAATTACATTCAGGGTTTTCATGGCATGCCTTGTGTATATCATGTCCCCCGCCGCCATTATTATTATTATTATTATTATTATTATTATTATTATTATTATTATCATCATACCACCCTATACCCACAGGTCTCAGTGCGGTTCACAGGATAAAATCAGAATATAAAACCACAAAGTACATAATCAAAATAAAAACAACAACCCAATAATCTCCACGGCACATTTTAATAGAGCATAGGATGTCAATCAAATCAACCAACTTACCTTCGTTTGTTTAGACAGGCCTTTGGCCACTAACAGTGCTGTTTTAATAGGGTAACTTATTTAGTCGTTCTTTAATATTTATATTTATGGGTTTGTTTTTAAAAAGTTGCATCTGTTTTTATTCATAGAATCATACAGTTGCAAAGTTGGAAGGGACCACATAGGCCATCTAGTCCAAACCCCTGCAATGCAGAATATTTCTTTTGCCCAAGTCTTGCTCGAACCCAAAACCCTGAGATTAAGCATCTCATGCTCTACCGACTGAGCTATCCCAGAGCTGCGACAATGTTGTGAACTTCCTTGGGTTCCATTGTGAGTGAAAGGCAGAATATTGGACTTTGTGGGAGAACATCACAAATCCTATCTTTGATGTAAAGTTCCTTTTGGAGAGAGGGGAAAAATACTACATACAATAGCAATTGATTATTATTTGTTAAAAGAAATGTGTGCGCACAGCTTTGATTACAGGGTTATTTATGGAGACTGCTGGAGGAGATAGCCGTTATTCATGGACACCTATAAATTAGAACTTACTATTAGCATATGATTATTATCTAGTTCACTTGAGCACAAAACACTTTGCAATATTTTTCCTGCCACAATTTCAGGTGAAAGCTACTTAATAAACTTCAGTGCTTAATGTCGGCTGTTCTCTTACAGCAGGGGCTTGCTGCCTGGCCAAGTATTGCTACAGAGGGGAGACTGCTGGAACCAGCAAGGGGCAAGTATATCCCCCAGCCTTCCCTCCTTCACTGGCCTGGGACCCTTATAAAGCAAACTTGGTGCCCGGCTGGTATTGCTACAGGGGAGAGGTTGCTGGAATCATTGTCAGCAGGCTGCAGAATAGTGGATGAGAAACTAATGGGGTTTGAGAAGGAATAGTGGAGCTTGCAATCAATACACCGTGTCTCTGGGAAGCAACAATGACTTGCGTACAGTCATACCTCAGGTTACAGACGCCACATGTTGCGCATTTTTGGGTTGCGCACCACGCCGAACCCAGAAGTACCGGAATGGGTTACTTCTGGGTTTTGGCACTCATGCATGTGCAGAAGCGCTAAATCGTGCTTTGCGCATGCGCAGACATGGCACTGTGGGTTGCGAACACTGCAGGTTGGGAACATGCCTCCCACACGTATCATGTTCACAACCCGAGCGTCCACTGTATAAGAAAGAGACCGACTCCAATCTACACAGATCACCTGTGGTTGCTGAACTGTGAGGGTACATGGAGCTTGAAGAAGGACTGGCAATCTTTACTTCCCCAGGTGACTGATCGGGAGGTGATTGAGAGTGGAGACCCAAGTGAAAGTCAGGAGTTAAGGCTATGTAAGTTAATTGTGGTGAATTTATGTGGAACCTTATGGCATTGAATTGAAGCAAGCTTTAGTAAAAGATCAGTGTCAGTGTGTTCAATCCATGGGATCTTCAGTTAAAACCATCAGGTAGCAGGTGATGGGTACGACATTCTGTCTGTGGTCCTGCAGAGCTGCTACCAGTCGGAGTGGGCAATCCTGGACTAGAGGTCTAGTTTAGCTTCTGAGAAGATCAAACTGGGCTAGGTGGTCAACTGATCTGGTAGAGGGCAATTCTGTCTTGCTTTGATCTACATGCAACACACCTTCTAGCCTATCCAATGAGCAGCTTCAGCAATGTTGGATAACATAAACCTGCTCAAAAGACATCTCATAATCTTTTGAGCAAGTGGGAGGTATGAAAATACTTTTTAAAATAATTGCCAGGGAGCTGAGATAGGATCGGAACTGAAGCTTTGCACTTGGTAACAAAAATGAATATAGCTTTGAGGATCTTTTTCTCCTCTGCTTTCAAAAGGGTGGGAAATCTATAGGCCTATATTATATTATATTATATTATATTTTGTACAATGGGTAATGATGACAGTAATTGTAGATTTGTCCTTCGTATCAGGGGTAGCTGTTATCAGAACTAAAAATGGGTAGGCACAGCTAGGTAGGGAGTACCACATGTCCTGTATAAATACCAATGCTTTTGGAAGGGACTAGGGATGCAAGGGAAATTAGATTCTGTTTGCATTTAAAAGTGAATCCACTTAATTCACACTTTCCAAAACAATATGTGAAAGGAAACATATTTGGAAATTCACACTTCTTGAAATTCTTTGCAAAGCAGTTATTCTGCCAAGGAATGCATACAAAACTGCATAAACTAGAATAAAGTCTGCATATGAGTACATATACTAATGAAAATAGCATGCAGAAATACATTATATATGGGGAAATTGTTCTGCAAAAATGTGTTAAAATTCTGATGAATTTTTATGAGCACTTAATTTTTTGTTTTTGTTTTAGTCTTCAAATTCTTGCAGAAATATTGAGAACTGGATTTAAGATGGGGAAAATGAGAACCTGAAATTGACTGATTTGCCCATCCCTAGTGATCAGTAACCTTGGCACCAAAAACCCAGATTGTCTGTTTGGAGGGACTGTGTTCTTATCAGCCTGGCAGATGTCAGGTTATGGTCTCTTTGGGAGTATCAGAGACTTGACATACTTGCCGTTTCCTTTCAGTTTATAACAGGAATGGGGAACCCAAGGCTCTACAGATGATGCCAGACCACATCAGCCCCAGCTAACAGATCCAATGGTCAGGGGTTATAGGAGTTGTAATCCACCAACATCAGGGAGGGGGGGAATCATAGGCTCCTTATCCCTGGTTAACATGTTCAGCTTTACCTCTGGGGCTCAGATTTGTGTTAGACAATTTTTAACATTAGGAACCAATATGAAAGAACTTTTGGCTATTACAATAAAAGCAAGAAATTAGCTGAATGTTGTCTGTTACTCCAAAACATCATGTTCTACAAATGTGTTTGGCTGTTGATCTTTATACATACCTATATGTTGAGTCAGTTTAGATAAAATGGCTATATTCCATATTTTATTAGGCAACTCAAATAAATGACAAGTGTGTTCTTTTTCCTGTTGGCTGCTATACAAATCCTAGTTGTGCTGACAAGGTGGGTAACAATTTTCCAGTCATCATCAAGGATTAAACTAGGGCTGTGCACTGGCTTTGGCTGAGTTCCATGCCAAGCTGGGCATATTCAGGGGGACTCAGACATCAGATGTGTTTTGCACACAACTTTGTGCATTGGTAGCACCTACAAAATGCTGGTACCCTTTGGCCCTTTGGTGGTACCCTTACCATCCCTGCACCTGACAAGTGTGCAGGTCAGTGTGCCTTGCCCAAAATGGCCATATGGAGCAAATTTGGAGCACTAGCAGGCCTGATGATGTCCATGGACCAGTGCCATGGATTTAGTCTGGCTAGCGCTCCAGGCAGAGAGACTGTTCTCATCGCCTGGTGCAGAATAGGGAAAATATATATTTAAAAACACATATTTAAATATTGTGTTTATGCTGCAGGTCCTGTCCCCCCCCCCCCAAAGATTAATGTGGAGAAAGGAGTGAGGAGACTTATGAACAAACAAATGAAAACATGTGTGTGCATGTGTGAATGTGCAAAATGGGGCCAATGAGCAGTGTGTCCTGGTAAGAGTTCCAAGGGACTAAAGCTTGGGGGCTAATATTGTTCCCCCCACCAGGCCTGAGATCCTCCACCCCTGATCCTATAGGTTAAAGAGGAAAAGGCATTTGAAAGGAGGAAAAAACCTAGCGGGAAAATGAGGGGCAGAAAGGAAAGGTACAGGCAATATGAAGGTAAAGAAGGCAGAAGTTTGCCTACTGGTTTCAAAAGATCATATCTTTGGCTGTTGGCGTCTTATTTCTTTTTATATAGCCCAACTCCTTTTAAAGAGAGAATGAAGCGCAAGTCTTTGAATCTCTTTGCGGGGTCTATGCAAAATTAAAAACTGTTTGATTTCTTGCATCTTCAGGCTGATTGTACTCAGTTACTCAGAGAACAAAGGAGGTTTTACTTTGTGGATGAATGTTTAGAAGCACTACAGACTTCCGGGTTGGCGCCATCGCCGAATGGCGGACTCCCTCCAAGCTCCGGAGGGAGTCTGCTCGGCAGGGGCTGGGTTCTACCGCGCCGGCGACGCGGGGACCCTCAAAAACCATGGGCGCTGAAACCCATGGGCATGGTGACTCGGCTGGCACCGTTTGCGCCCCCCCGACCACGCGAAGGAGCCTTTTTAAAGGCTGCGGAGCGGGTGACGGGGGGGTGGTGCTGTGAGTCCTCCGCTTCCCCTGCCGAGCGAAGCCGCATGCCATTTGGCGGAGAGCGCTGACTTCTTCCATTGAAAATCTGGACTTAAAAGAACAACCCGTGAGTAATTGGAACTTGGATTAAAAAGGGGAATAAATTTTTTCTTAAATTCGGAGCGAGCAGGGGAGGTATAAAAAGGAAGTCAACCTCCCCCCTGTTGTAGAGGAGCTAAAGCAAAGGACCTGACAACTAAGATCGAGCGCAACCTTTTCTTTTGATAAAGATATTAATTTCGCGATGGAAAATTATAAGCTGGGCTGGAGGAGAAGAGTGGAATGTGAATTAAAATACAACCCCCCCCCCCGGAAGCCCCGGGAGCGATCCGTGAGAGCGCCTGGAGAGGAGAAATAGAGGTTTTGACAGCTGTCAAAGAAGCTGCCAAAACTGAAGAACAAAAAGAGAACTTTGTTACGAGGACTTTGCTGGTTACATTTGTTATAAATTGGATATAAACTGTTTAAAACAAGGAATAATAAGTTACTTTGACTGGTGGGTGAGATCGGGAATGAAACTGAGTTACTATAATCCCTCTAGAGGAGCTGTGGGTTATTACAAGTATCGCTGGCATGGAATTTGAATCGGACATTTTATCTCCTGGGAAACTGCAGAAATGGAACACTATTTTGTCTACAGAGGTCTACACACTAAAGGAGACAATAGATTTATCTATTGAAGAATGGAAGGGACTTGACGTAATGTTTTGTTCCTGAATAACAAAGCCTCTGTAGAGGAATTACAAGCTTTTTGGAATTAGAACATTTGTGCAGGAGAGCAGGGGGGAAAAAGGAAGAAAAAAAAGAGGAGAAGAGAGAACATCAAGAACAACAAGAAAAACAAGAACTGGACAAAGTTGGAAGATAGACCCTTTCTAAGATTGGACATTTGAAATTAAAGATGATTAAAAGACGGTAAAGATTACTAAAAAGACGGCAAAGCGGACTGGTGAAGGATTATGGCTTAGATTATGTTCAGATGTGGGAGCTCCAGGAGACAGTGGATTTGATGGACATTGGGAACGCAACCGGGAAAGGGGGGAGGGAAATTTGGAATCCAAAGGGTGTTAAATTATATTTTATTCTTTTTTTAATTCTTTTATGTTAATCTGTATCTTATATTAAAGAGGGGAACTCGTGGAAGGGAACAGGTCGATTTTAGGAGATGGGAAAATATTTTTTAAATTGGGTTAATGATAATAATTTTAAAATTTGGGGTAAGAATTTGTTGAATCTATCTGAAAGAATTGGAATACAAGAGGGGGTGGGGAGGGGGAAGTCCTGGAAAGATGATATTGAAAATAAGGCCTTAAATTTGGATGTTTTTCTTTTTTTTGTTATATTTGAAAATCTTTAATAAATATTATTAAAAAAAAAAGAAAAGAAGCACTACATTCCCATCAGATCTTTCCAGAGAAGTGATGACTCATGGTCCAGCACATTCGGGAAAACACTGCAAGGAAATGATATGTATGTATGCATTATCGTTTTTAAAGAAAATAGACTGCTTAATATAATAATAAAAAAAATCTAAGTGGTTTACATAGAATTGCAGAATTGGAAGGGACCCTGAGGGCGAGCTAGTTCATTCTCCTGCAATGGAGGAATCTCAGCTGAAGCATCCATGACAGATGGCCACCCAACTCATACTGGATCCCACCGCTCTCCAGGAAACACACATTTTAAATCAAAATTTAGCAGTCAATTTTGATTAATTATCTTCCTTCCTACCAAAAGAGATTCACCTTAAAACAAATCAGCTGAGAAAAAAATATTTGCCTGATCTGACATATGCGTGGGTCATAGAAAGTAACCTTAGGGAACAGCAATCACTGTTTTGCACTCTCCTATACTACAGTTTCAGAAAGGGAGAAAATGAATGAGCTAGAGACACTTTGGCCCCAACAGCATTCAAAATATCTGCACTGGTTCCCCATTTGCTACTGGGTCAAGTTCAGGGTGTTGCTATTAGTATGCATGCATGCATGTATGTATGTATATGTTTGTGTGTGTGTGTGTGTGTGTGTGGAGAGAGAGAGTGCGCTTGGGACCCTGGCTAGCCCTTCCCTCTAAGGAAAGGGTCATAAATAAGTGGAAAGGCATCTGCTTTGCATGGGAAAAGGTCCCTGCTTCGATCCCTGGCTTCTCCAAGATAGGGCTGGGAGGGACTCTCTGCCTGAAGCCCTGGGGAGCCACTGACAGTTTGTGTAGGTTAGGCAGTATGGAAGAATATGGACCAAGGGTCTGACTCACTATAAGGCTGATTCCTATGATATAACACTGAAATTTCTTCTATTGTGTTTTAGCTACTCACGATGTTAGCAATCATTTGGCTGTTTTAAACACCTGTCTTAACTGTTTTCATTGATAATTGTAATGTTTTATATTTCTGTAAACAGAGGTTTCTTTACAGTCAGGAGTATACATTTTGTTAAAGTCAGAAAACATTTAAAGAGAGAGAGATAAAAATCCTCAACACAACTGTACATCACAAATAAAATTAAGGAACAGTGTGCAAAACAAAACAAAATGTAAAAATCAAGAGACCATTAAATTTTAGATAGACACAAAAGTTTTAAAGATGCATTACTGTCTCTACATTATGAATTCCCCAAAGGAAAGCATTCCAGAGACGGGGTGGCACAAAAAATGTTTGCATTTTTATTTTTATTTTTATTACAATGCAATTATAATAATTGACGTGCTCCCTCTTGCATGTATGCTCTGGCTGCACTTGCAATGTGAAAGGATTTGGTTGGATTAGGTACACTGGATTTTACACAGCATCACTTATGTGGAAGGACCATGGCAAGACTCAATGGGGCCATCAGGGTTTTTGCATCAATCCTTTCACTTGGGGATCAAAGTAAGAGGAGAAGGTTCAATAGTTTCAAAAAAGTATTCCTTTTCCTCTCCATGTGTCAGCATCCATCCTATCTGTGGGCAGAAAAACTGAGGTGGGGGTATTATTACATACCGTACGCAATGTACACTAATTATATGGATGCTTCCAGTTAATTATTGTATACAGTTCTGGTTTAATTATGGCACACTGTATATTTAAAAATATTGTGTTGTCTGCAAGCCATTCAGGGAATATTGATTTATGGGCAGTGATGTGCATTTAATAAAGAAATAGCACTGGCAACACCCACAGCAGGAAACTCTAGTTTATGTTTTTGGTGATTATTCAATGAAAAGGAAATGTGTTCATTACCACAGATTGTTTTCATTTATTACTTGAGATATGGGATACCCCTCCTGCTTGTATCAAAAATGAACCATGCCTTTCAACTGTTCAAGTAAAATGCTGAAGAAACATCAACACAAATACAAACGCCTTGAGGTTTTTTCTTTCTTTCAAGTATTCCATTTCAGCAATTGAAAACCCAGTAATTCTCCAAGTTTCCCTACTTCTGCCACTACCCTTTCCTCCCTTGCCAGTTACCCTTGAAACGAGTTACGCCTTCATGATGACTTTGTGCTTTCTACAGTTTATATCACACACCAATGGCCAGTCAGTATTCCCATAAAGGTAAAGGTAAAGGTACCCCTGCCCGTACAGGCCAGTCTTGACAGACTCTGGGGTTGTGCACCCATCTCACTTAAGAGGCCAGGGGCCAGCGCTGTCCGGAGACACTTCCGGGTCACGTGGCCAGCGTGACATCGCTGCTCTGGCGAGCCAGAGCCGCACACGGAAACGCCGTTTACCTTCCCGCTGGTAAGCGGTCCCTATTTATCTACTTGCACCCAGAGGTGCTTTCGAACTGCTAGGTTGGCAGGCGCTGGGACCGAGCAGCGGGAGCGCACCCCGCCGCAGGGATTCGAACCGCCGACCTTTCGATCGGCAAGTCCTAGGCGCTGAGGCTTTAACCCACAGCGCCACCTGCGTCCCCAGTATTCCCATAGCAATATACAAAAGCAGCAACAGCTGGTGCTCACTGGAACTGGTAGGGCAGAAGGTGGGGAGATGAACAGTAGATGGCACCAGAGCCAATGACAGAGCAATTCTAGTTTTGTCTGTATCCTCTTCCCTACTGAGGTCTACAAGTGGCAATACTTAGACAGTGGCTTCATTCACAAGGCAGTTTATTGCATTTCACTGACAGTTGCATTTCCCTGATTTCCACATTATATTTGAGCTTTCACACGATGTAAAAGCCACTTCCAAAAATATGCAGCAGAATATACAGAAACGTGCACTCATCTTCTGTTCCACTATATTTCTGAAAGATCAAACATAAATACTTCCTTCTCTGATTTTTGCCCATGCCAGACCTTTTACAGAAGTCAGTCTGGCATCTCGCACTGCTTATTGGAATTTTTTTCTTGCTCTCAATCCGGCAGATTTGTTATCTGCATCCTTAAAAAAAGAAAGAACCTGCCGAGTTTGATTGCCGCAGGATCTGCAGCATCATTTGGTGCATCTATCGCCTGGCACTTTGATACACATGAAAAGTGCTTTGCAAAAAAATCAATAGGAACAACAGAACTCTGCACCAATGCCCATTCATGTTATGTTCTCTTTGATCTTGCAATCACTGTTGGGATAGCAATGAGGATAGTAATGATAATAGGAAGGCGGCTTTGTTCTTATAGAGCACCCCTCATCTGAACCACTCAAAGAACTTGACTAATTATTTAATTATTTAATTATTAATTATTTAATTAAGGCTAGACTAAATTCCTGCTGGAATGGTAGCTGTGTATTGCAGGCTGTGCTCTCCACCCTTTTTATTCAGTATTAAATTCCACAGATTCCACAGACTGGTCAACCTAATAGACAAAGTCCTAGGATGTTGCTAGTAGCAGAGATTTTTATCTGCTTACGATGCTAATGAAGAGAAAAGGAGCATCATTTGCAGGCTTATTTTGCTTCTGCCATTAAACTTCATAGCTGCTGCAACTGGTATTTTTACCCTCCCTAAAGCAAAGTTCAAAGTAAATTTGTGACTTTCTCCTGAGGCAAAACACCTGGTGGATCTCAAGGGGCAGCCGAATAAAGTTTCACTGAGACTGTACTAACGTTTCTCAGTGAGCTTCCACGTATCTCTAGATGATCACCAGATTTTTTTTTTAATCAAAAGTGCATTTTCCAGGCTGATTAGGAGGTTGCTCCTCATGTAAAACTTCCAAGAAATGTTAAGGAAAGTAATGCAACACAGAGACACATAACCTTCAAACTGGACTACTGTGATGTGTTCTAAGAGGGCTGCCCTTGGAGATTGTCCAAAAATTGCAACTAGTGCAAAATATTGTGACTAGTAAGCTGGTAGTGGGAGATATTGCTCATATATTAGAACAGCTATACTGGTTGCCAATAGTTTTCCAAGCCCAATTCAAGTTGGTTACTTTGGCATTTAAGGTCATTGGGTCCTATGAGGAATATGGTATTAGGATCCAAGCCCTAGATCATGGGTAGGCAAACTAAGGCCCAAGGGCCGGATCAGGCCCAATTGCCTTCTGGATCCGGTCCGCGGACAGTCCTGGAATCGCCATGTGGATTGGCAGCATGCGTTCTTTCCCTCTCCCTCCCTCACACAGCGGCGGTGGCGCTGCCTCCTCCCTCCCTCCTCCTGGCTTCTCCCCGCCCTGCCTAGAGGAGGAAGGGGGCTGGGCTTTGTTGGTGAGAACAGCAGCAGCACTTGAGCAGCTGCCATTTTAAGCAGCCCCTCTCTGGAGCCCTTTCGCTCGCCACTCATCGTCCCTCCGCCACCAGCCCCTGCCACTCCAAGACACAGGTAAGCAGCCACTGGGGCTCGTGGGGCTCTTGCATAATTCCCCCCCCAAAAAAAATATAGTCTGACCCCCCCCAAAAGGTCTGAGGGACAGTGGACCCTGCTGAAAAAGTTTGCTGACCCCTGCCTTAGATGCATGCTGTGGTCCCTCTGTATTGATGTTTGGCTTGACCTCTTTATCATTTTAGGCGGCTGGTTCAAATGCACCTTTTTCTGGTGGGTTTCCACAACTGACTGATCTAGTTGCATGCGATTGCCACATTAGACTGTTGAGCTGGAATGCACTGGTAGCTTTAAATAGCTATAAATTAATATCTGAAATGAATAAAGTCCTTCTTTCCTTTCTTTTTTAAATATTTGTTTCCTGCCTCTACAGAACTCAGAATGTGCTGCAATTAACGTTAAAAACAAAACAAAACAAAACATTAAAACCTCAGAATAACAAAAGCACCGCCTAATGTAACTCTCAACTCAAATTAAAATAACTTTTCTTGTTGTTACAGGCTGACATAAAAAACAGATTCTCAGGTGTTGCTTTTCCCCCTTTGCAATGTCAGATTTGGCGGGTGTTATTACAGCTTAACTCATATATATATATATATATATATATATATATATATAATCACATGTGTGTTTGCATACATTAAATCTTGTGGAAAGGCTGTGTAACATTTTGATTTTTGACAACCACAGTCTTTTTAAAGTTCCACAGATCCCTATAGAAGAGTCTTCAATATGTGTCCCAAAAGACAACACACATGGCAATTGCCCAATGTGCTAGGGAAGGGAGTTCCAGATTGCAGATGACACCAGACTAAAGGTCCAGCTCCTTCATCAAGCAGAATAGACCTCCTGACAAGATGGTATCTGCAGAAGGGCAGTGACTGGATGTGCATATAAGGGGTGCAGTGACATAGTGGGGGGGGGAGGCTGACCATGGCCCTGGGTGCAAAATTCAGATGGGGTGCAACCAGGTGCCACATTGGCCAGTTATTCTCCCCCCTGCGGGGGCAAGCATAGCAGTGTGGACCCACTTGGCTCTGGTGGAGGAGGGTGCTCTGATGGCTTGCCGACCCCAGGCGCCAGCAACCCATGCTACGCTGCTGAAAGGGTGAGATTAAGGTTCTGTTATGGTCTACCCCAGGTAAAGAATGTCCTAGGAATGTCTCTGTTGCTGCCCATGAAAGGGGTCGTAAAATGGAGGGTCCATTTTGGCCCCATTTTGGATAGGATTGATAAAAATATAAATAAATCATGATGGAAGGGAATGCATTTCTGCAGCCACCACTGATTTTGCATAAAGCAAAATTCAGCATGAATTGGGACACTAGAGAAAGCTAGTAAGAAGATATGAAGGAAGTTCAGGATTGGAAAATAAAATGTTGAAGGGGATTCCATCCCTCCCCTGACTTTGGAGTCTAACCTGAGCCTTAGTGTGGTTTACACTTTTCCTCAACAAGCACCCATTTTAATGTGATTGCCTCCTAGGCCAGAGGATCCATGGGATATGACGAACCATAACACATTGCAAAGGAAGTTCAAAATTATCTATTGGTAGCATTTGCTTAATCCATCTTGAGGGAAAAGGAGAAATTCTCCTTGCTTTCCGAAAGCCCAGCCAAGCCAGTGCTTCTCATTTCCCTGCCTATGTGCCTGCTTGTCACTTTGATTTCTCAGTGTTTTATTTTTCTGGGTCCAGATACAGCATCAGGTCTCACACACATTATCACCAGGTCCACACATTTCACATTGCTTCCCTTCCCTTCTCATGTAATATTGAACCAATAAAAATAATAAGAAAGGACAGGGAAGCTTTCAATTTGTTATCCTCTGAAGCCTGGATTATATCCAGACCTCTTGGCTAGATATCAGGAAAGAGTAGACACAAATTCAGCCAGCACTACATGATAAAGTTAAGTGTGTGTGTGTGTGTGTGTGTGTGTGTGCTTGCACTAAGTAGCTGGGACTCAGGGAAACTGTTAAATTTATTTGAGTGGTGGTGTGTGCACAGAAGAAGAAAAAGAAGAATTTGGATTTGATATCCTGCCTTTCGCTACCCTTAAGGAGTCTCAAAGCGGCTAACAATCTCCTTTCCCTTCCTCCCCCACAGCAAACACTCTATGAGGTGAGTGAGGCTGAGAGACTTCAGAGAAGTGTGACTAGCCCAAGGTCACCCAACAGCTGCATGTTGGGGAGTGGGGAAGCGAACCTGGTTCACCAGATTATGAGTCCACCGCTCTTAACCACTACACCATGCTGGCTCCCAGGAACAGGTGACTCTGTCAATTTTGCAACCATAAATTCAGTTCTCCATATTCCCACATCATCTTGCCTTTCGAAATTATTATTAAAGTCTGGAGAGTTCCTCATTAGGTAGAAGGTTAAACATATGCACGCATTTAAAACAACACACATCTACGTCTACACTCAAGATTTTATTCCTCTCAGAGCAAGTGCATGTTAGAGTCATATGTGCACTGAACACATGGGTTCAGATATACGCATGTAACAAAGTTGGTCAACAAGTTACATTGTGCGTATAGAATCAAAGCAAATAAGGGAATTTGGAGGTCATCCTTGGCAACCTCCCGCAATGCAGAAATCTCAACTCAAGCATCCATGGCAAATCCATTAAATAAATAACCTTTTTCACTGGCTTCTTTAAAAGTAAAATGGCTCCACCGAAAAGAAAACAAAAAGCTGAACCGCTGTTAGGAGCATGGGAGACAGCTTCTCCAGCTTCTCACACTTACCAGAAAGCCCAGTCAAGCAGTGGCAGAGCTTCATGTTCCAGCACCGGGGGGCAGAGAGCAGGTGGGGGCGGGGCTGGCGCACGTCCTGGGGGCATGATGAGCCATCAGCAAGGGCGGGGCACCCAGCACGGATGGGGGGGCAGCCGTGATGGCACCCCACTGGGATTGCACTGCTGGGGGTGGTGCGCTCCCCCAGCACTCCTCTTCCTCTGCCAGTGCGGTCAAGGACACCATTGGGTTTTCAGAAAGCGCAGGCATCCAGGAATACTGTATATTGCAGGCCACCAGAGATATGATTTGGCCAGCTCAAAAGTGAGAATTCAAAGAAATTTTATGTGACTGAACACAATTTCTTTTATTAGTAATTGATGGGGATGGTGTGTGTGTTGGGGGGTGTTGGGGGGAGGCATGCGAAAGACAATTTTGGCACAAGAGTGATGAAACTCCCCATGCAGGAGGCGAAGCTGTTTTTAACCTAAAACAAACTGTCTGGGTGAATCTGGTTGTTCTTTCTTGGAAACTTATGTGAAATTTCAAGGAAAGCCCCAGGAAGCTTCCAAGATTTCTCTGGAGAGACCAGCACAACTCCAAGGTTTAATGTATTGCAAATATCATCACAGCTTTTCTTTAATCAATACATAAACCCACCCACCCAGACACATGCTAGCAAAGATATTTGCTGGAAATGGATTTCCCCCCCAACACTGTTTGTGAAAGGTACAAGATTGGAGCTAATGAACAGGGGAAGTCTGTAGGTTTGATATTGAGTCGTGTACATGATTAGAGTTAACGGTGATGTTCAATTAAGAGCCATCCATATCGAAATAGCAGAGGTAATGCAAAGCAGCAGAGAAAAGCTTTCAGTTGTTTTGGGCATTTCCCCAAAAATTAAGGAGTGATTTTTTTTTATTTTTTTTAAAATGCAGTTGAAAAGTGTAATGTAATACATGGTCTGCCAATTATTTTCCTTTAAATCATGGAGTTTGCAGTAGTGTCTATGTGCTACCCACAGAATCAGCAGGCTGAGAACCAATGTAGCATGGTGAGTAGAGTATTTGAGTACGATGGTTTGAGATCCAGGTTCAAATGAACCTCAGTGGGTGCTCTTGGGCCAGTCACTATCTTTCATCCTAACCAACATCACAGAGTTGTTATGAGGGTTAAATAGATGGGGCAGACCATGCATGCTGCCTTGAGATCACAGGAGAAAAAGCGAGATATAAATGCAATAACTAAATAAGAGGCAGAATGCTTCTTATTCCGCAGTTGCTGGGGAATGGCAGATATGAGCAGGATGGTCTAACTCAGGAATGGTGGTGGATTGCAACTCTCATCATCCCTGATCATCAACCGTGCTGGCTGGAGATGACAGCAGGTAAAGTCCAACAATGTCTAGAAGGGTGTGGATGTCGGGCTTTGGGGAATCAGATACCTCCTATGGTGACAGCAAAAAAGCAGAGAGAAAACAAAGAAGAGTTCTTACCAATTAGTTTATTCAATAATCACAGTGAGAGACAAAGGAATGCGGTCTCTCTCTCTCTATAATGGCATTGCTCCAATTAAAGTCCCACCACCTTCTGTCTCCCCTATTCGATGTCATTCCTGCATTGGCTAATCTTTTTTTTTTAAAAAAAAATGATATTTATTAAGAGTTTAAAGATTACAAAAAGAAAGAAAAAAAATTAAACAAATCAATATAATACAATACAAAAACAGAAACAGAAACAAAAAACACTACATAAAACATTAAATTAACAAAACAAAACAAGAACAATTAAAAACACTTCCAATATTTTCAAGCTTATCTTTCATTCACTTGTTTCATTGACTTCCTCATGCCTCCCTTTTTGTATTCCACTTCAATTAACTGTTTCAGCAACTCCTTTCCATCTTCCTCTGTTTTCTGTCCTGTAATTAATCTTAACATATTCTGACCTTGTTTTTTCCCTTTAATACATTAACAGTCTATCTGTACCTAGTTCCTTATAACATTTCTGCCAAAGCCATATAACTTCATTCCACCATTTTTCTAAAGCTCATTAATTTTACAATATTTCTGTAAATAATCTTTAAATTTTTTCCAATCTTCTTCCACCGACTCTTCTCCCTGGTCTCGGATTCTGCCAGTCATTCCCGCCAATTCCATCAACTTCATCTGCCATTTTTCCCGGGTGGGTAAATCTTGTGTCTTCCAAGGCTAATCTAAGCTTTCTGCCACTGAGCTCTCTGTTCTACTACCCTCAATGGCTGCCTGGTCCTGGGAGAGGAGGGCGTGTCAGGAATGCTTTCCAAGGACACTGAGTCTGTCAGCTGTCTCTCCCCTGGTGCTGCTTATTCTTCCTGCTGTTCCTCTTCCAATATTTCCCAGCTTCTGCCCTCTGCAGCCTCTGAACTATGCCCATCTGCAAACCACTGTTCTAAACCTATACTGTCCTCCTGTTCTCGGGAAGGTTCAGGAGTAGGGGGGGGTGGTCCCCACCATTCCTCCTCAGTCCGGCCCCTGACAGCAGGTAGTGGATGATGATTATTCACCCACTCACAAGGCTTCTTGATGCAAGGAGCAACTCTGATTGGCTGATTAGTGCACATGGGGTCCATTCACACAGCTGTTGAATGTGTCACTCTTGAGAAGTGGGACTGCCCAGTGTGACTCCTGCTACTCTTTCATAAGTTTTCAACACATGAGTTGGGGGAGGGGAGAGATAATCCTCCCTTTGTGTACTGTGTACATTGGAAAAAAATCTGTGAGCATGGGTGATGATCATAGTGAAATGCTTTTTATAGATGAGCAATAAAATGAAACGTTGGAATTCAATTCAGCACCAGCCAATTAATGCCCTGTAATCCAATTGTGTGTGATGCAAGGGGTCTCCTTCAGATTTCCTTATCTTCCCTTTCCTCCCTTTCTCTACAATACAAATACAGCTGCCAAGAATGGCAAACACCATGCCCTACCTGTCTGTTTTAGCAAGAAATCCTCTATAAAGGCAAGCCATTCCTGCCACTAAGATCCCCAGTGCCGATTTTATTACAGGAATGGAAACAGAAGCATAGCACTGTTGTTCCTGTTCATCTGTCTGCCGGACTGAGTGGTATGATGCAAGGGAACGTACGTGTATTTATACAGCAAATGGGAAAATACATTTCTTAAGATGGATGAGGTTGCTTTCAAGCTTGATGCACCCAATAAAATAACCCGGTATCAAGAGAGAGGTTTATTTCGAAGCTTGGACGTGTCATAATATCAGCTCCCAGCCAGGGCCAACAAATACATAAATCAGAAAGTAGATTTAATGGAATAGTTGGGACAGCAGCAAATGGTGAATGAGGCTAACTAAAGGAAGCCATTATGTTTATAACGTAAATGATGCAACATTGCAAACACCTATCAGCCATTCCTACTGAAACACCTATTTTCTCATCATCCATAAACCAGCCTAGAAAATTGTTTGTTTGCAGACCTCATCCAGCCCCTTAGGTAATTTCGTTTGCTTCATTTAGATCTCTGCTGCTTTTCCTCTGCAGAATTCAAGGGAGTGTATATAGAGCATTCTTAGTGGGTCTTCTGTTCAGGTACTGACTGGACCCAGACCTTAATAATGTTGCTGTATCAGGCTCTGCCATGAGACTATCGTATGTGAGTCACCACCCAGTTTCAATCAAGGTATATTAAAATTTTGGTCTGCAGTTTGACTCAAAAGGAAAAGGATTTAAGTTGCAAGAAGCAACTTCAAGCTGAGGTACAGTTCAATGTTCCAGTTCTCTTTGGCATTTAATATCTTTTTTTATTGCGTTTCTATCCCACCTTTTCCTCCAAGGCATGGTTCTCCCCCTCCTCATTTAGTTCCCACAACAACCATGTGAGGTAGGTGAGGCTAAGAGTTAGTGACTGGCCTCAGGTCACCCAGTGAGCTTCAAGGCCAAGGGGGAATCTGAACCCTAGTCTCCCAGCTCCTAGTCTGACACTCTAACCAATGCATTATTATTATTATTATTATTATTATTTCATTATTTATTAAATTTGTATACTACCCTATATCCACAGGTCTCAGGGCAGTTCACAGGACAAAATCACAATATAAAATCACAGAATACATAATCAAAATAACAACAAGAACAACCCAAGAATCCCCCCCCAAACACATTTTAAAAGGGCATTGAATGTCAATCAACCAAAGGCCTGGTTAAAGAGGAACATTTTTGCCTGGTGCCTAAAGGTGAATAATGAAGCACCAGGTGAACCTCCCTGGGGAGAGCATTCCACGAACAGGGAGCCACTGCAGAAACGCCCATGCTTGTGTGTCCACCCTCCAGACCTCTTGTGGAGGAGGCTCATGAAGAAGGGCATCAGAAGACGATCTCAAGGTTCGGGTAGGTTCATATGGAAAGAGGCGGTCCTTGAAGTATTGTGGTCCTGAGGCACTTAAGGCTTTATAGGTCGAAACCAGCACTTTGAATTGGGCCCAGAAACTAATTGGTAGCCAGTGCAGTCAGACCGGGATCGGTGTAATACATTCAAACAACCAGGCCCCGGTGAGCAACCTAGCCGTTGAATTCTGCACTAGCTGAAGTTTCTGAACTGTCTTCAGAGGCAGCCCTACATATAACACATTGCAGTAATCAAACTGTGAGGTTACCAGAGCATAAATGATAGTAGTTAGGCTATTCCTGTCCAAATAAGGACGTAGTTAGGCCACCTGAAGCTGATGGAAGGCACTCCAGGCCACTGCCTTTCATGGAATGTGTATACAGATGAATAAGATTAATTTACAGGGATGCGGGTGGCGCTGTGGGTTAAACCACAGAGCCTAGGACTTGCCGATCAGAAAGTTGGTGGTTCGAATCCCCATGACGGGGTGAGCTCCCATTGCTCGGTCCCTGCTCCTGCCAACCTAGCAGTTCAAAAGCACGTCAAAGTGCAAGTAGATAAATAGGTACCGCTCCGGCGGGAAGGTAAATGGAGTTTCTGTGCGCTGCTCTGGTTCACCAGAAGCGGCTTAGTCATGCTGGCCACATGACCCAGAAGCTGTACGCCGGCTCCCTCGGCCAGTAAAGCGAGATGAGCGCCGCAACCCCAGAATCGGTCACGACTGGACCTAATGGTCAGGGGGCCCTTTACCTTCAATTTATATTAGAACTGCATAGAAGAATGTGTTTATTGGGAGGAATTTGCACTGAAATTCTGACAAATTTTCATGAGGGTTTTTTTTTAAAAAAAAATTAAAAATCCTCAGATTTCTTCAGAAATGCAAATTTAAGATTACAAGAATGAGAAACTGGGATAATTGAAAATTAGAGATCCACACACTTATAAATAATTAGGCTGTATGACAAAAATTGGTTTACCTTGTAATAAGGGCTTCACCGATAAGGAGCACTTGAACTCAGGCACAACCATGAAATAATATACACAAAATCCAAGGATATTCTACACTTAATGTCAGCACCATCTGTGGGCCAGTTTCAACCAATTTATTTGTCCTCTTGGATCACCAAATATCCATCCATGTTTGCATAGGACCGAAGCATGTGAAATCCAAAGCTTGATTATTAGCAATAAAGCAGTTCAGTATGACAGCTTGTATGAGGCCTTTGCTGGTTCTCTCTGGACCAGGACCTGATATTTGCTGGTTCTCTGGATCAGATCCTGATCCAGGAACATGCTTCCAAGTAGCCCCACATGTACCCAAGTAGTACCACGTGCACATAGCCAGGTACCTTGACAGTGGCTGTGAAGCTCTTGCCTGGCTTGCTGTTGCCTCTGCTGCTATAGCCCAGTGGAACAGGAGTAGTCAATACAGTGCCCTCCAGATGTTTGTGATGCAAGCTCCCATCAGCTCTGGCAACTGTGAATGGCAGGGGATGCTGGGAGTTTTAATCTACATTATCTGGACAGCACTCCCCCTATGAGAGATGAAGAGGAACCAAACACATAAAATAGGGTGTCATATTATGGATCATATAAAGTCTGGGCAAAACGAGACGCCTTTACAAGCATCTGAAGCCCTTGATGGTTGCTGCTCCACATACAGCAGATGGAAGGGTATTAAAAAACAAAAACAAAACAGGGACAATAGCAGAAAATGTCCACTTTCAGGTCATTGTCCTATAATGTTCTACAGGGTACGGTGCCACAAATGGAATTTTCAGATACGGCAGAGCTGAACCCTGGCAGTTTTATGCCTTGATACTTAACTAACTGTACTATTTTTTCTTACAGCTTCTGAAAATGAATCTATTTTCCTTATGATTTTGCTTTACAATAGCATTTTAGCACACCTTGATTCAGAAAGGGCTTCCAGAAACCCTAGATGCCAAATGAACCAGCTGTATTAGCCTTCCCCTACCTGGTGTCCTCTATAAGTTTTGGATTACCTACTCCTCTCACCACCTCACCACTGGCTATGCTGACTGGACCAGTGTCAGCATCTTTAGGATGGATGGGTGGAATAGTGGGTACCAAATTGTGGAAGACCGTAACTGTACTGTATGCCATGCTGAACACGCAGAGAGAAAAATTAGCGTGCTTTTTCTTGCTATAAGTTTCTGTGTAGTCTCTATAAACTGGGCTTGAAGCTGTGGTAAAATTATAAAAATCTAAATGTAATGAATACAAAGAAATCACCCAACGCTGGAATGCCCTCAGGTATTATTAACTTGTCCTTTAGGTAGCCATTGTGGAGAATAAGACTGAGAGGTAAAGAGATGTGGAGAGAAAGAGAAACCCAGGAGCTGGGCTGGCAGTGCACATCGTAGAAAACAAGGTGCATCATGGCATAAATCACACATGCCATAAAAATCTGGAGGCACTGGGATTTATCTCCTGTCAATAAGGGGTGAGAGGCGAGTCATCGCTCACTCATTCCCTGCCTCTTGAGTGAGCGATGGTACCAGCTTGGACATTTCTGTCCCCAAGGATGCTGAGTTCCACATCATCTGTTTTGTCAGGGCCAGTGGGCTGGTCATACGCTGCTCTCCACACAGAAACACACACACATCCCTTGCTGTGCTAGGTTATATACCATATGCTGGCGTTTACAGTGTTGCAATAAGCAGAACTGATTCTTTCTAACCCTGGACATCCATATACCCCTTTGTGAACTGAATGTGAATGGGGAAGGGTTGTAGCTCAGAAGCAGAGTCTCTGTTCTGAATGAAGAAGTTCCCAAGTAGCCATTCACAGCCTTATCCTACATGGACTTGGCTAAAACATTTTGAAAGTAATCCAGGTTGATGGCCAGCACTCCCACTTGAGAAAGTAAGTTCTGTAGTTGAAAATCAGGGTTTCCCAAACTTGGGTCTCCAGCTGTTTCTGGACTACAACTCCCATCATCCCCAGGGATGATGGGAATTGTAGTCCAAAAACAGCTCGAAATCAAAGTCTGGAGAACCCTGATTCAATACATGCTGGGTGAAGAAGTACTTCCTTTTTGTCTCTGTCCTGAATCTCCTAACATTCACCTTTTTCTTTCTTGTCAACTACTTGTGAACATAAAAACATAAGGATGGCCTGCTGGTTCAGGCCAATGGTTCATCTAATTCAGCATTCAGTCACTTTGAGATGCCCTGGGTGAGATAAAGAGACTGACAAATTTAATAACTAAATAAGTAATAAATCCTGCTCTCACAGTGGCCAGCCAGATGCCTACAAGCTGGACATGAGTTCAGCAGCACTCTGCCCACCTGTGGATTAGATACGCTTTGTGACTTTCCTGCTCAGCTGATCGTTTACATACTGTACATGGCCCGTGGTATTTTATGCATTTGTGACTCTGCTGTTGTTTTCATTGATTATGATTTGTTGCAATTCCTGGGAGCGATTTTCTGATCACTTGCTGATTTTGAGAGTTGATTTTACCATGCAGCTTTATATTTCAGATGAATTGTTAAAAATCACTTAAACTAATTTAAGTTGTTTATTTTTATATTCACCCTTTTCATTACTGCTTATTTGCACTCAGTTGGGTTGCCACAGAGATGTGTGATCTTTGTTGTGCATTTTGTCATTTCTGTGGCTCATAAACTGCCTTGTGCATAACAATGCAGAAAGGTGATAGAAGAAGAAGAAGAAGAAGAAGAAGAAGAAGAAGAAGAAGAAGAAGAAGAAGAAGAAGAAGAAGAAGAAATGAAACAAAAATTCTGCTAGTAAAAAGTGTGGGTGCAAAGTTTCCACTACGGTGGTACCTCAGGATGAGAACGGGATCCGTTCCGGAACCCCGTTCGCATCCTGAACACAACGTAAGACACAACGGCGCGTCTGCACATGCGTGCATTTTGCCGCTTCCGTGCATGCGTGTGATGTCATTTTGAGCATCTGCGCATGCGCGAGCAGCGAAACCCGGAAGTAACGCTCTCCATTACTTCTGGGTTGCTGCAGAGTGCAACTCGAATGCGCTCAACCCGAAGCACATTCAACCCGAGGTATGACTGTATACAGAAAACAAGAGGAAGGTTAAACTTCCTTCTATGACATATACCTTCTGTATAATAATAATAATAATAATAATAATAATAATAATAATAATTTCCCCAGCCACTCTGGGAGGCTTCCAACTGAATGTTAAAAACAGTACAGTATTAGACATTAAAAACTTCCCTAAAGAGTCAAGAATAACTAACGCTCTGACCTCCAGATATTGGGCTGCAATCCCCAGTTACACCTGACCACTGACCTTGCTGGGTGGGGCCGAGGAAAGGGATTGGAATACAACAATACCTGGAAGGAATCAAATGGTCTACTGATGCCCTATGCCATGCCTCCAAAGCCTCCTGGCAGGATACAATAACTGAAAAAGAGGCATAAATGTCAGAGCATTTGTATATGTGATGTGCCACCCTATCCACCATCTGCCAAAGATGCTTGACTGGTCACTTGTGCTCTATATCTATTTCTTCTTAGTATTTGTTTGCATTGTTATCATCACATCTGTATTCACTAGTCACAACCGATTTGTCTTACTCCACATATCTCCTTTAAAGATGGGAAGTTTTATTTCCCACACATTTCCTGCCCCCCCTTTTGGATGCACCATTTTTTTGATTTATTCCCCATTTGGTATTTATCTTATTTCTCCCAATTTCCCCCTTTCCTCCAATAGATGTGCTATATATTGTTACTGCTTCTCTCCCTCACCCCATAACCCAAATCTATCTTTTTTTCCAACACTTATTTTACTTTTTGCTATCTTCTCCCTGTGTAGTTCTTATTCTTAGGATTTATCTTCTTTATCCCCACAGTCCACCCCAGAATTCACCACCTTCATATTTTTTCCTCTTGCATTGGTTTATTAATAACATATTTGGTGATGGTGGGTGTTTGTGTGGATCCTTTGCTTGAGTGTCCCCAGTCTAGAGGGAGATCCAGGGCCTGCAACCTTGCAGATGTTGATGGACTACAACACTCACAATCCCTGGCTATTGGCCACACAGGATGTGGCTGATGGGATCTGGAGTCTAACAGCATCTGGAAGGACACAGGTCTGCAGTCAGTCATCGTTGACTAGGGCTTGTTATAGAGAGCATGTGACTCACAGATTATAGCAGCTGTACTAGCTGCTGGTCTGTTTCATGACATAATGCAGAATGCTGGTTGTGACCTATAAAGCCCTCAATGGTGTCCTAAACCCCTGGCCTACCTGGCAGCAAGTCAGTATGTCAAGTCCCCAGTCCAGGGTCAGTCCACATGTCCAAAGTCCATTAGTAAGCATCCAAGCTGAGGTCCATCAACGTGGGCAGTTGAGCAGACACAGCACCTCAGCTCTGCTGCCCTTTTATACCCTGCATGCTGATTGTAGAATCCAGGCTTGATGTGGATAGCTAAGGCTGCAATCTTATAACCACTTGTTACACACTTACCTGGCATAAGCCCCCCATAATGCAGTGGGATTTATTTCAACAGTAGACACATACAGTATGTTCCACAGGGATCATGGAAACATGAAGTTGTAGAGTTGGAAGGGACCTGAGGGCCATCTAGTCCAACTCCCTGCAACACAGGAATCTCAACTGAGATACCTACTGCTTGTAAAGAAGCAGCTATGGTACTTTCTGATTCATACATGAGTTCAGGAGGTACAGAACAGACCACTTCACATCTGAACTTTGAAATCTTCAATTCTACAACCATATCTCCTTGCAACACACCCCTCTTCCCCAACTGCAAGTCCGTGCCATACATACAATCCTGTCTCAAGAAAGAAAGAAAGAAAGAAAGAAAGAAAGAAAGAAAGAAATTTTATCCAAAATGACTTAACTATTTCCTATCATTTTCCAGCCACTTTTCCCTGACTCTTTTTTATTACAAAACCATGACGGATCAAACGTCCCTTGCAAGTCAACAGACAAAATTACAAGCTGACTTAAAGCACTTTAATGACAACAGAAAGCTTTCATGTTTTGATGAGTGCTAGCTTGTGCAAGCCTCTTTCAGCTTCTGCCACAGTCATGCAGTTTTGATGCAATCTATAGGGCTAGAAAAATGATTCTGATGTTGTATATATATATATTTAAAAATCTCATAAAACGAAATCAAGGCTACTAGCCACAATGGCTATGTTCTACCTCCACTGTTGGAGGCAGCAGGCCTCTGAATATTAGTTACTGTGGAATGGAAGTAGGACAAATGTTATTGCATCCATGTCAGGCTTGAGGGCATCAGGGTAACCCCTGTGAGAGCAGGATGCTGGCCTAGATGGGCCTTTGGCCTGACCCAGCAGGAATTTTCTTATGCTCTCATGTTCTTAAAATAGGTCTGGGCAGTTTTCCAAATGCAGAGTTGAAGATTTTATATTTCAGTTCAGACACCTCACAATGAAACTTTTCAGAATGATCTGTGGGGTAATTTGTGAAGGAGACATTTAAAAGTGTCTTCCAGTTCCTGAGGCTCATGAGTGGCATAACATATTTTCGGATTCAATGGACTGTACAGCAAATGTTCCTGGTTGCTTTAATTGATCATCTGATTTTCAAATAACATTATCCAAAGTTTCATTCCTGGGTGCATGCCTGATGTAGCTAATGGTAAATATAACTCTGAGTAGGAGTACTGAATAACTGCTGGATAAATGAGGTGGTGGATCACAACTTGAAGGGTGGAAATGAATCTTGCATGTTTCCTCCTGGGAAACCAACAAACTCCAAAGGCAAAACAAATTATCTTTTTATATTTGCTGTTTTCTTTTTCATTCATTTTGTCTTTGTAGATGTGCACCCAGCTTTGAACTGCAGTGTGTAATTAAGAATCCCAAAGGGGATTAGCGGATCCTAATAAGGCATCTATTTTGGTAACCACCATCTCAATATATTTCTCATGGATTAGGTATGAATTCTTAACCCTTTACCAACAAGTCTACGCATTCTGAGAACTATTTTCAGACCTTTTCTTCTATTTTAATAAACTTTTCACCCTCATTAAATTGGATTCTTCCCTTCTCCAACTGTTGAAGGTTTTTACCCTTTTTTTTAGGTCTGTGATTTTCTTTCAGGAAATAAAACCATCTCCTGGTTTTTGATGGCTAGATCTTTCTGAACTCCCTATTAATAAATGCATTTCTTTTCAAAGATTATATATAAAAAGCAGCAAATCCTTCTGATATGTTAAACAGCCTTTCCACTCTCATCATCCAACATCTCTCTCTAGTTGAAGTTTAGGCCTCTTTCTCTATTAATTACACAGCCTTAAAGGCACCCCTGTTAAAGACATAGCAATTCTCAGTAACAACACTCACCCTCTCTAACAACCTATTCCCTGAAACACACCAAAACGGTATCAAAAATAGAAGTTCCCAAAGATTGCAATTAGTCATACGCTTCAAGAGTGTCTAGGGTAATTCCTATTTTATATGACCTATCCCGGGGGAGGGGGAAATCACTGGATTGTATCCAACTAAGTCCTACTCTCAGTAGACACATTGAAAATCATGGGCCTGTTCAGGGCAGTGAAAAATGAGACCTGAGGGCCGTATGTGGCCCTCAAGTCCTTTTTTGGTGATCATTGGCAATGAAGGCTGCAGAGGAGATCAAATTTTTGGTCTTGCTCAACAAGGCAGTGTGTGGCCTGCAGGTTCTATGTCAAAGTACTCTTGCGGCCCGCTTGGTATGGAAAGTTGGCCTAAGTTATGGAGCAGGTGTGCCAAATCTTTGGTGTGGTGAATATCCTCCAGATATTGCTGAACTAGAATTCCCATTATCCCATGCTCGCTGAGGTGGACAGGAATTGTAGTTCAGTTACATTTGTAGGGTCATCCTTGTTATAAAGCATAGACTTAAAGAATCAGAGAATTGTAGAGTTGGAAGTGACCCCAAAGGTCATCTAATCCAATGTCCAGCCATACAGGAATCACAGTCCAAATCCATCATCACCAAGGTTCTACAGAGTGATAGAACTACCACTACATCTGAAGAATGGCCACTCATAGCAGTGGCAGAAGGTAGGATCAGGCAGATTGGGCCTGATCCCTGGGCCTACTGCATGCTGGTGCAGTGACTGGGCATCATACCAACCAAGAACTCTCATTCGTTGGAGGTTTTTAAGCAGATGTTGGATGGCCATCTGTCATGGATGCTTTAGCTGATATTCCTGCATTGCAGAGGGTCGGGCAAGATGGCCCTTGGGTCCCTTCCAACTCTATGATTCTTTGAACAAGCCAGTGGGAGCCAAGTGGATCCTGGGCTTGCTCAGCTCTGCCCGCCCCACTGAGCTCTGTTGGCAAGAATTCCACTGGCAAGTTTTCTGCCCATCCAATGAGTGAAAATGGGAGGTTGCATTGGTGGCTGATGAGAGGCTGGCTGAGCCTGTGCTCAATCCAAAAGCCTCACAGCCTAGCATAAGGGAATATTATTATTATTATTATTATTATTATTATTATTACATCCTTGGAGATGTAATGGGTCTACCCAGAGTAGAGCTTCATTGGATACAGTCCACTACTTTTTTTGTGTATTTACTAAGGTCTGTCATGCCTGCTTGAGTTACTCGCCAACTCAGCCTATACATGACCCCTACCAACCCCAAATCCTCCCTTTATACCCCACCTAAACCCCCATCCCCTCACATCTCCTTCAAGTCTCCCATCCTCCAGTTTCTTCTCTGGTCCTTCAGCCCTCCACAGCTCCTTCAACCTGCCACTGGTGGAGGAAGAGGAGTGCAGGGGGAGCGCACGGCCCACGGCAGCGCAATCCCAGTGGGGTGCCATTGCAGTTGCTGCCTGCCCGTGCTGGGCACCACGTCCCTAGGACGCGCGCCATGTCCCTGTGGGTGGAGCACCACGCCCCTGGGACTACACTCCACCCCCCAGTGCCGGAGCATGAAGCTCCCCGCCATTGCACCCTGCTGCTTCAGCCCCCTGCATATCCTTACTGCTCCTTCATCTCCCCCATATTTTTACAATGCCTCCAAGCCTCCCCATATCTTCACAGTTCCTATGTGTCCCTCCACCTTAACTTTATTCAAACCTTTGCAGTTGTTTAAAACCTTCATCTCTCAAACCTGCCTCCTCCTTTGCTCGCCTCCATTGCCGGACCTCATCCAAACCCAAGATTGTGACGAGGTGCTACAAATCCTCCAATGGATGCCGCACAATGACAGATTATATATGAAGATTTCTAATCTGCTCTTCACCAGACGGTCCCAGGATGGGGTACATACAAAATCAAAATAACAAATCAGAACAGCATCTAACATAAAATTAACACCATACTTTTAAACCATCGTGTTTAAAAGTGGAGGCACAGTCATTTCATTTGTTGTCCCTATTTTTACTGTCAAGAGATGCTTTGTTTAAAAAAGAATAGTGTGGGGTGACTAGAACTGAGCTGAAATTTCTCAAATAACATTTCCCACCCCAGGAGATTTTTCCTATTTTCCCACCCCTCCCTAGAGTAAGACTGCATTGCAGAATTTCCTCAGAATATTGTGTGTGTGTGTGTGTGTGTGTGTGTGTGTGT
This sequence comes from Podarcis cretensis, assembly GCF_951804945.1. NCBI lineage: Eukaryota > Metazoa > Chordata > Lepidosauria > Squamata > Lacertidae > Podarcis > Podarcis cretensis. The sequence goes on along the minus strand of NC_137185.1, from coordinate 30,787,969 downwards.
GTGAGAGAGAGAGAGAGAGAGAGAGAGAGAGAGAGAGATATGACTATCACCCCCACTACAAAAAAAACAAAAATCACACAAACAAGATTTGCAGCAACAATCAGGGTAATTTTGAACATGCAAAATTATGGCCTTGCTCCCAATACCAGCTGCTGCTGCTGCCACTTGCAAAACAAGGAAGGAAGGAAGGAAGGAAGGAAGGAAGGAAGGAAAGAAGGGAAAGAAGATTCTCTCAGTGAAATGGTCTCCTCAATTTCAATATACCAGTTGGCATTATCTGGGGCGGAGGACCGCCCTGGATGTCACCACTGAGGGGGTGACAAAATGCCCGGTGGCACTCACTGTGGGGCCTGCAGCGCACCCGAGCCACATGTCTCTCATGGGAGAGATGTGGTGGCTTGGGTGCATGCAGGCTCCACGCTGCCCAAATGGTCCACTCGCTGCCTCTCCCCCAGCTGTTGGGTGGCTGAGTGGGAAGAGGCAGACAGACTCCAGAGGCCCCGCGGTGCACCCTGCCCTCGCCTTGTCCCTGGGCGTGCTGCCCCAGGCGCCCAAGCAGCTTCCTCCACCACTGGGCATCATATTGTTTGACTATAGCAAACAAGTTGAAGACTTCTGAGAGATCATTTGAACACAGCTTTAGAACTGATGGTGTTGTCATTCACCAGGGTTGAGCTTCCCTCCTTGGGGTCTCTAGAACTTGAGTCTTGGTGTTTGAATGAGGAATGGATGCATTTGATCCCCAATGCGTGGTTATTTCTATATTTACATGCAAGAGTTCTGTTCCATCCATTAAAAAAAAAAAATCATCTGGCAGTACACAAATAAACATTTAAACCTTGAAGAAGAAGAATCATAAAAAAGAACATAGGCACAAAATATTAAAACAGTTAAAAGAGTATCAGAATAGAAAGAAAAGAACAGCCACAGAAAAGGTCCTCGGAAGGGCCATAGCTCAGAGGCAAAGCATCTGCTTTGCATGTGGATTTTAATTATATTTTGATTTTTATATATATAAAAAACAAACCTGTTTTTTTAAAAAAACTTTGTCTTTTTATTAAAAATCTGAAAGTTTGTTTTATTTTAATTCTGTTAAATAGAACTTAGAGCTTCTGTTTAAAGACCAAGCAATGCACAACTTGTGTTAAATTAATAAATGTGGAAGGTTAAATAATAAATGCATAAGGGTTCGATCCCTGGCAACTCCAATCTGCTCTGGGAAAGATCCTGCCTCAAGAGTTGCTTACAATCAGTGTACATAATATTTGAGGTGGTTTGGTACAAGGCAGCAACAGTACTTAAAGCACTTTAAAAACACTAAAACTATTGAACCTAAAAGGGTTTTCAGCTGATACCAAACAGTCCAGAGTGCAAATCTCTCTGGGAAGAATATTCCACATGGTCACCACCAGTGAATAGGCCTTGCCCCTAACAGACACCTCCCTCACCACCTTTGGCAGGTGCACCCCAAGAAGGACCTCCAAATATGACCTTAGAGCTCAGGCAGGTATGGTATCTTAGTGCTTTAAATGTATAGTGTGGATGTGGCCTCAATGGTAGAGCACATGTTTTGCAGACAGACAGTCTTGAGTTCAGTTTCTGGATATTCCAGGTATGACTGGGAGAGACTCTTCTCTGAAACCTCAGAAAGCCATGGCCAGACAGTGTTGAGCACACTATGTGCTGGCTGGGTTTGATGGAAATCATAGTCCAAAGTATCTTAGGGCATCAGGTTGATGAAGGATGGTACAGGCAGTACTCAGCTTAGATAGACTGATGGTCACACTCACTATAAGGCAGCTTTCTTTCAACATTATAGAGTACACAACTTGCCATTTCACCTTCTGCAGCTGCTGAGCTAATCTTCAAATGTTGTTGCTGGCATGTGTCTGTTCCCCATCCATCCATAAAGCTTCCATTGCCACTGTGGTCATCATTGTCAGAACACACAGCATACAAACCTTGTATATCAAAGCCAGGACTCAATGTTCACTTGCACATTGATGTGATCCAGATACAAAATTCAGAGCAAGATTGGGCTTCTGAAGCATGGCATTGCTCTACCTATGGCAATGGGCTTTCCCTCTCCCCTTCACCACCTGCCTGTCAGTCTTGATGGACCTTTTCACTGCTGTGTAATAATGAGGATGAATTTCTTTTCAAATCCTTTTGATGTCTCCTTTAAAGCTGGGGAGGCAGTTACATTTTGAGCAGCAGGTGTTGGCTTTGTAACCTAAGAACCAGATTCATTCCATGAAAAATAATTTTAAACTTGTAATTAAAACTATGTAGGAGTGTGTGTGTGTGTGTGTGTGTGTGTGTGTGTAGCTGAGTAAGGGAAATGGCTCAGTAGTAGAGCATCTGCCTTGGCTGCAGAAGTTCCATTGAAGTCACTGGCATCTCTAGGTAGGGCAGTGAGAGACCCACTCCTGTATAAACCCCTGGAGAATGGTTGCCAGTCAACATGCACACTTCTGAGCTATATGGACCAATACTCTGACTTGGCAACCTGCCATGTCCCCATGTCTCCAACCTGCTGTGCCATCCATCCCTTGATTAAAGCATATCACACATGGGCAAAATAAGCAGAGAAACCCCATTGCCTCCCTCCCTCCCCCCGGGACTAGTCAAAAGGGAAATTAATCAGGAGGAGGAGAAATGATATTAGATATTTCCTTAATCAAGACGTTTGAAAGAACCTGGTATGCAGACACTGCACTCCCAATTTATTATGATAACAGAAGCCTGGCACTACTAATGAAATGGCAATCTGATCAAACACAATGGTCTATTTCTGGAAGGACTGCTGGCTCAGGTTGTGGGCAGCATAATAGAAACTGAAATGTAGAAGAAGGGTCATTGTGTTCCTAATCTTGCTATTGTCCCTCCCTAATTACTAGATCTGATGAGGACAGCAAAGTAGGTGGAGTGACTCTCTGCTACCTCATGTTTCAAAGGTGCAAACACTGAGAAAGGACTTCGCAGGATCCACAAAGGTGAAGACTCAGGAGGAATGCACTCGGAGGTGTATGAAATAACCCTTCAGAGCTTCACCCTTTACATCAGGGGCAGCCAACATGGTGCCTTCCAGATGTTGCTGACTACAGTACCAATCAGCTCCAGCCAGAACAGCCCACACCATCTGGAAGGCACAACATTGGCTACCCCTGCCTTTGATACTGAGGCTGAAAATGATGCTAGCCAAGAAAATAATCATTCAAGTTTGAGAAAGGCCTCCTTATGGAAGGTACGGATAGCTGTTATGAGTGGTAGGTAAAAAAGGAAAAAGTAGGTAAAGGTTTTTAAGGTAAGATAAGGTTAAATAAATTAAGGTAAATTGAATAACAGAATATGGTAAAAGATGGAAAGGATATGTTGAATTAATGAATGAGATAGGTTGTTAAGATAAATTATTTAAATAAAAATTGAGAAATATGGGAAGAATTTGCTGAAACAATGAATTAAGATAGAATACAAAAAGTGAGGTGTGAGGAGGTCCAAAAAACAGGCAAATGAAAAGATGTAATAAGGGATGTGTATTTTTCTTTTTCTTTTTTCTTTTTTCTTATCTTTTTTTCTGTTGTATTTTTTCTTTGTTTTTTATTGTATTTATACATTCTGGAAATTTTGAATAAATATCATTTTTTTAAAAAAAATAAAAAATAAAGAACCCCTGGACGGTTAAGTCCAGTCAATGGTGACTATGGGGTGTGGTGCTCATCTTGCTTCAGGCTGAAGGAGCCAGCGTTTGTCCACAGATAGCTTTCTGGGTCACCTGGGACTAAACTGCTACATGAGTGGTACCATGTCTCAGGGCATGGTATGGGAAGATGATGCAGCCACCTTGAAGAAACTAAGCATGTGAATGTCAAGAAAGTCTGGATACAAATGTTATAAATAGTGTGTGCCCCCCCCCCCCGCCCCTTAAAGCCTTTGAATCTGTATCCCGGTTAGTTGAAGACACAGAATAGTCACCACCTTCCTCTCTCCTTGCTAAACAAAGAGTGTGGTTTCTCCAATGATTTGCTTTCTTTTTTTAAGGGCAGGTGGATGAATGGACTTGATGTAAACAAATACCTAACAGTTCTTATGGCTCATGGAAGGGGCAGGGAAGCATTCTGAGGGTGGTTAGTTGCAGATTTCTTCATTTTGTACTGCACTGTTAACAGAAACATTTCAAAAAATAACCTTAGGTAAATCTCACCGAACAATCCCAATTCCTTGCAGAGAGTTTGTTCAGAATGCTATTCTTTCTGGAGGGGAAGTTAAACATTTTCAGTGAGACCAGACAAGTTTTGACCTGTCATTATCTGTCAGACTTTTGCACAAGGTCAAGCCAATCTTTAAAATTCAAGACATGTATTATGCAGGGGAAAGGCTCCAGGATAACCTAAGGCTTCCAGCTTCTCCATCCACCCACACAAGCATCCCTATCCATCCATGCTTCTGCCTACTCATAAGTAAACCCCACGGGTTCAATGGTATTTACTCCCAGGTACATCCAGCTAAGATTGCAGCCTAGGTGTTTTCTTACTTCACCAGCCTTTTCCAATGAAGTATCCCTCCTGGTTTGGAACAACACCTGCATCCAGGTGGGTTGCATTAGAAAAACTCAGCACGGTTTCGCCAGTATGGAGCTCTGCTCCCTATGCTGGGCACATATGCTTGATGGATGGCTCTAGTGTCCCTCTATTTGTGCAGCCAAAAAGAATTATACCCTCTGTGTGATGAAGACCGACGTGTAAAGCAGAAAAGGGGTCCTGCTGAGAAGGCAAGATGTAGGTATACTGCAGGGTTTATACAAAAAGAAATAAGATAAAATAATAGCAACCCAACTTAAAGGACTTTGCTCAAGCACAGGAACTCAGAAGGGATCTGGCTGGCCATTTCTAACTATGCAGCAGAGAGTGCTACAATTCCCCCAACAATATTAGTTGCATAAAGAGGGAATTTCAGCATGTGCTACTGGTCAGTTCACCATTACCCTTTTAAAATCCTCTGCTGGATCGGAGGCGGGAGGTGGAGGAGAAAGCTGCAACATTGCCCAAACCGTTTCCCTGCCAGCTTTTCAGTGCATCTCCCCCACCTTCTGTCTGGCATGGGGAGAGTCTTGCTCATTAGAGGGAGAACTGCTGGGGAAGATTGATTCAGCAATGGCTGGAAAGGGGCGAGGGGACGCTTCTCACTGTCTCTCAGCTGCAATTCTTTGCCACATTTATATATTAGGGACGGTCAAATATGTCTGTTTCACATTTGTGTCCCTTTTGAATCCACATCTTCACTGCTTATTCCATTTCATTTTGTTTCCACATTATTAATCAGTGAGTTTCTTTCTTAATCATTTGAAAATACACATTTAAATCTCTGTTTACGTGTGGGTTTTCTCTCAATATATGTAATTGACTGTGTAGACCTGTGCATGTCTCCTGGGAGGTTCTTCCCATGGAGTTCAAATTACATTCCTGTTAATTACCCCTCACTTCTCTCCATCCCCTGCATCCTCTTCCCCAAATATCTGGTCTGGAAATTTGGAGGACACTTCTGAACAATTATTTGGGGGCACTAGGGGCTTCATGGTTAATTGACAGGATTAATTGACAGAACTTGCCCCCTACTCCATTAGCAGACACCAGCATTCAGATATAGCCCTATTTGGCCCCTGGTGCTCTCCCCAGATCATACATCTCAATGCCTTCCTCTGGGGCATTTGTCTGCCTGGCAATACTGCCTCCTGGAGAGATGTGTGGGTAGAAACCTCTGATTTTATGTGCCTGGCATGTAACATTTTGCACCAAGGAAAGAGTCTTGCCTGTTGCTTCTTCAGCTTTTGCTTCTAACCACACTCACCCCAGGCACGTGGCCCCTGGCAGGCTGCCCCGTTGGATAATGTGGCCCACATCTGTAGCCATTCACCCCTTGGATGTAGCCTTTAATGTGCACCCCCTCCCACCACCATAATGTTGCTGTTGTTGTTTAGTCGTTTAGTCATGTCCGACTCTTCGTGACCCCATGGACCAGAGCACGCCAGGCACTCCTGTCTTCTACTGCCTCCCGCAGTTTGGTCAGACTCATGTTTGTAGCTTCGAGAACACTGTCCAAACATCTCATCCTCTGTCGGCCCCTTCTCCTTGTGCCCTCCATCTTTCCCAACATCAGGGTCTTTTCCGGGGAGTCTTCTCTTCTCATGAGGTGGCCAAAGTATTGGAGCCTCAGCTTCACGATCTGTCCTTCCAGTGAGGACTCAGGGCTAATTTCCTTAAGAATGGATGCGTTTGATCTTCTTGCAGTCCAATACACAGTTTAAATGTGTGCTTCATCCCCATGTTCTTATTTTTAAATGTGTATTTCCCTTCAAAGCATGTGTTTAAACTGTGTATTTTGACATGCTGAAACTGCCAAGAGCTGTGTCACAACATTCAGAGAAGTGCAAAATCCGGTGGGATGGCTAAGCTCCGATCAGCGTTTTAGTTCGAGATTGTGGCTCAGGACTTTTTGTATGGAAATTCCTAAAGGTAGAATTCCTCAAGCATTCCTGCCTCATCCTTCCTACTACCGCTCTAGAGGCAGATTGCCAAGATGGGAGTGCAATACAGCAATAGGAGCTTTGCAAGAGTAGGTTCCTTATTAATCTACTTAAACATGCACATCACACCTTTCTCTCTCTCTCTCTCTCTCTCTCTCTCTCTCTCTCTCTCTCTCTCTCTCTCTTTTGAAAATAAACCCCTGTAACAGTGATTAAAAAGATTTCCAAAAACGCTAATGAAAAAAAAAATATTGCAACTGTCTTTCCATCATTTTTTAACACCAAGTGTTCAAAGCATATTTAAAAAAATCTGCCATGAAATTCTGTTTGGAGAAGAATGTTTTCATCTGTGTGTACCAATTCTTGTGTTGATTTATCAACAGATGCTCCAGCTGTCCTTATTTTCCAATGACAGTCCCATTTTTCCCCTACCAGTCTCCTATAAATCTGAGGTATTATTGTGGCCTGTTCTGGATGAAACATTTTAAGAAGGATGGAGATGGTAGAGGCAGATCCACTAGGGCAAATGGGGCACTGCCCCACAAACCCCAGTCTGCCCTCAGACAACCCCTGCCTGCCTGCCTTCTTACTTAAAACAACTAATCCAAAAGCTGGTCCTTTCCATTAGCTTCCTTCTCTTTTGCCTTAGTGTTGCCTTGTAGGACTCAAGCTAGAAGAAGGATGGGAACAAAACAGGAAATAGCTGGCTCCGCTTAGACTCCATCCACATGGCACTTTATTCCATTTCCCCAACTGTCAATTTCTGCATTATATTTGAGCATTCAAGTGAAGTAAAAGCCACTTCCAGAAAACAAATGAACACAGGGCATATTTAGTACTCATTTCCATGTTATTTGATTCCAGGGGGTGGGGGGACAGTTTGCAGTCGCCTTAACCTGGAAAAACACAGCTGTAAAGTGAGAAAACTTGGGGTTCAGTTCTATTATCAATCAATCAATTAAATGTGTATACATTTTTCTGCAGCTTTCAAGGGAGAATCATGGGTGAATATATGTTCAGAAAGGGTGGGGGAGTAGCAAGATTGGCCATTGACAATGAATGAAATTTACATGCCAGTATATCAGTAAAAAGCCACAGTTCTGTAGCACAGCAGGTGCTGCAGTGTGAAAGGAATATTAGAAAGCAGGACAGAGACACCAACAGTATAATCAGGAAAACTAACACAGTATTCCCCACATCTGAATGAATCCTTATTAGTGCCTCTGGCTCCACCTACTATTGGACTCTCTGCCTTCCACCTCACCAGCTAACACTGAATGTGAACAACCCAAAGGAGGTCAACCAGGATCGCTGGGGTCATGAAATTAAGGACTATGCTGATGAGGAGCAGTCGAAACATCAAATCATGCTTAGACGACAAGAAATTAAGGAAAGGTGTGATAGCCGTCTTCAAATATCTGAATAGATGCCCTGCAGAGTAGGTTTTCTTTCCGTTGCTACATAAGATAGGACTGGAACCAGGACAGGTTGGAAGCTGCAAGGAAGTACATTTTGTCTATATATTAGGAAAAGCTTCTTAAAACCTTCCAGCTCCATTACAATTAGGGACGCAGGTGGCGCTGTGGGTTAAACCACAGAGCCTAGGACTTGCCGATCAGAAGGTCAGCAGTTCGAATCCCCACGATGGGGTGAGCTCCCGTTGCTCGGTCCCTGCTCCTGCCAACCTAGCAGTTCAAAAGCACGTCAAAGTGCAAGTAGATAAATAGGTACCGCTCCGGCAGGAAGGTAAACGGCGTTTCCATGTGCTGCTCTGGTTCGCCAGAAGCGGCTTAGTCATGCTGGCCACATGACCCGGGAGCTGTATGCCAGCTCCCTCGGCCAATAAAGCGAGATGAGCGCCGCAACCCCGGAGTCGGCCACGACTGGACCTAATGGTCAGGGGTCCCTTTACCTTTACTTTACATTACAATTAGTTCTATCTTATCTAAACCCCAAATCTGCCTGAATATATCTAAAGAAAGTTATTTTGCCTGTGTCCTATTATGATCTGTGCTCTATCATAGTGCCACTTTGTGGAATGAACATAGGAAGAATCTTGATGAATCAAGCCAATGACCCATCTAATCCCAGCATCTTCTCAAAGTGGCCAAGCAAATGCCTTTGGGAACCCTGCATGCAGGACCTGAGTTTAACAACACTCTCCCCACCGTACTGGATGTAGTACACAACCATTGATAGCCTTATCCTCCTTATCCTTTTTCCTGTGTTTTGTGATCTATAAATAGCAGTTCTAGGGGAAGGGGTATGAGACGAAATACTGAGCATCCTTTCCCCCCCCTACCCCAGCCCCAGCATTTTAGCCATCATTAAATGAAAAGGTGATGTCTAATTCTGACCAGTGATCCCTTCAGAGCAGAATATAGTCTTTTGATACCTGCTGTGCTAGCTGCTACCTTTAAGCTGCTTTTACAGGTGCTTTGGGAAGGGTTACCTGCTCATGAGGATGTTGCTTAAAAGGAAGGCATATGGGGACACAATTCATGTCATGTCAGGGGGTCCCTTTGAAGATTTCAGCAAGAAAAGTGCTGTGAGGAAGCAAACAGAGATGTGCTAGGAACAAATGGAGAGAATGGCAGGGGAGAAACATGTTCCTTTGGCACTGAACGGCAAATGCCTGTAGAACAGCAGAGAATGTCTGTGGAACGCTGTGTCTTCAAATGTAGTTTGGCATATATGGTTTTCTCCGGAAAAATCCTCCCAATTTACTTTCTAGTTCAACAAGTAAAGGGGGGGGGAGGAAAACATCCAAATGTTCCATGGGAAATACATATAATTTTTGAAATTTGCACATCCACTGTACAACATACTATCATAGGTATCTGTCTTATACTAAGGCAACCATCCATCCAGGTCAGTATTGTCTACACTGACTGGCAGTGGCTGTCTGGGGTTTCAGGCAGGGGATCTGCCAGTAGGTCTTTACTTGTATTTATTTCATCAAATTTGCACCCCACTTGATTGCAAAGCTGTTTACAAAAAGTGGTTTATCCACCTGCAGAATTGAGAGGCTCACTTCAAAAGTGTCTTGGTCCATAGAGACAAATGAGGCTGAGAGGGAAGTCTAAAAAAATGTACTGGATTGATGTTTGCCAGGTCCAGGACTTCCGGTGACTCTTGTAAGAGTTGCATAGAAACCAGGTGAGGCTTTTTCTATTCAAATAAGGCAGTGCTATGAAGAGAAATACCTGGCAACCTTTTCTCTTACCACAGTGCTATCCTACATGCTCTCACTTATTTCAATGGAACTGAGTCTTTAATAAAAATGTAGGCCTGGTATGGGGAACCTTTGACTCTCCAAAAGTTCCTGAACTACATCTTCTATCAACCTTGGTCATTGGCTGTGCTTGCTGGGGCTGATGAAAGTTGTAGTTCAGTAGCATCTGAAGAGCCAAATGTTGCTCCTGTCCCTGGTGTAGAGAACTGCAGCTGCTGCTGAGTGAAATCACCCATTTTCATGGTTCACAGACCACAACATGCAGCTGATTTTTCTGGGAGGCTAACTTTGTACATTGGAGAGCCTCTACAACAAAAGTCACTACTGCAGCCTGGAGATCATCATGGTGGCTGCAGTTGTAGTACATTGTGCCCACCTTCCCTGCCATTGTAATGCACTGTGCTTGATTGTATTTCTATTGCTTCTTTTATTTTTTATATTGTATTTTATCGTAATGCAATTTGAATTTCAGAGAATTCAAATTGCAACAGAACGAAATAATGCAAGAAGCAATAATGAAAATACAATGAAAATACAATTACAATCCACATGAATTTTCAATTCAGTCATGCTGTGGGCCTTTTTGCATTGCAGGGGGTTGGACTAAGTGATCCTTCCAAGTCTACAGTTCTGTGAAATTCATGGACCACTGGTGATCCATTGACTACAGTTAGGGAACCCCTGTTCTAGAAGGGAATAAGCAGGCCAGATTCTGCAAACTATTCTTAATCTTAAGGGACAATTTCTCAAGAACAGCTCCCAATATACATTTTGTTTGTAAAAAAATAAAATAAAACCCACACACGTACACAACAGGATAAATAAAAAAACCCTGGAAGCGGCATCTGGCTACCCAAGCAACAGGTGATTAACCTGAGCTGAGAACAGAGGTGTGGTATTGTCTGTGAGATAGGCTTTAAGGAGTGAAGCATATTGCTTCATGCAGGCTACTTGAGGAATATATGAAAGCACTCAAAATCTCCTTGTTGCATAGCTGCATTCAACACGTTTCACTAATCCTTTATTATAACACTGTCGCTCTTCTAATTCTCCTTCAGGTCTGAAACTTTGCCATGGGAAATGTCATCTTTGGAGATGCGGCAGGAAAGAAAGAAAAGCAGAACTTTTTCATTCTCACCCCCCCCCCCCTGTTGTTGAAATTAGAAAGTCCTTCTTGCATCTATGCTTTGTGGGATAAAAGAAAAAGAGGAAAAACGAGGTGCACCGGCTTTTAAATTGCATGCTTGGCTCATAGCTGTACATTTTTACTTTTTAGTAATCTCAGCTGTCATATGTTCACCGTGAATCTGTAATTGGGGGCTGGAACAGATGGCAAAAGCTTAAAATGACATATACTGGCAGCGCTACCTTGACAGAGTGCAGCAAGAATATACTGGGAAGGAGTCAGGGTATATGAGAGAGAGCAATATACATGGCAGGGGATTCAGTTACATTATGGAATCCAAGAATGAGGAAGAAGCTATTCCCGCCATCTGTTTTAACCTCTTCCCTTGTAATAGGGGAATCCAGGGCCCGCCCACCCAGTTTACAGACTACAGCAGAGCGGCAAATGCCTTACCCTTTCTGCCCATGCCCATTCACCACACTCATTGGGACTAGTTATGTCGCATTCTCCTGATGCCCTCTTGGCATTGCCTCACCTGCATTGTGAAACTCCCTTCCATTTAATATTAGGCAAGTATGTATGCTGCCATCCTTCAGGTGCTTGCTCAAGCCCATTCTGTTCACTCAGGTTTTCTTGAAGCATGACTCCCAAAGAGCCGGCATGGTGTAATGGTTAGAGTGTGAGACTAAGGCCTGGGAGACCAGGGTTCTAGTCCCCACTTGACCATGATGCTAACTGTGTGACCTTGGGCCGGTCACAATCTCTGAGTCTAACCTACCTCACAGGGCTGTTGCGAGGATAAATTAATGTTAATATTTCCGTCCTGGATTCTCAACCATCTGAAAGAACATGCAACTTTCAAATGAATAGTCACTGTTCCACCAAAACATTTAAAACAAGTGTTAGCAACCTCTGGCCCTCCATATGTTGCTGAAGTACAACTCCCATCATCCATGGCCATTGACATTGCTTGCTAGGGTTGATGGGAACTGTGATTCAGCAACATAATGGAATGGTAATGGTTCCCCAAATATGGTTTAAAGGGTGGAGCCATAACTCAGTGGAACAATACACATTTTGAATGCAGAAGGCCTGTCTCCTAGGTTCAATTCCTGGCAGGCCCATGTGGAGCTCAGAAGAGCTTTTGTCTGACTCCCCTGACCTGCCACTCACAGCAGAGAATACATAGCAGGGTCTGATGAAGAAATGCTCTGAGTCTGTATAAGGCCTTTATAATTTTCTGAGGAATTATTTCTAGACTTTGCTGAAAAACCTCCAGAGAAGGTGATTCCTTTTGGTAGACTTGAGAAGGGACCACAGTTCAGTGGTACAACACATTCTTTGAATGCTGAAGGTCCCATGTTCAGCACTCAACATTTCACATTAAAAGGAAAGACCTATCCCTGAGAACCCAGAAATCCTCTGCCAGTCTGAGCAAACAGCACTGGCCTAGACGAACGAATAATCTGAGCTGGAATAAAGCAGATCCTTGAATTGGACTTCTTTCCAATTTATAACCTATAACTCTCTTCCAAGCATGCAATTCCATTTCTTCTTGCCCTGTCATTTCTGTTTAATGTGCAGCTAGCAAAGTCAATTCACAGGAGCTCATGCATTCTCAAAGCACCATCCAGCTTGTTAGTAGCTATTCTTGATGTCCACTTTGTGTCACTGCTGTGGATATATAAGACATATCCCACACTTGTTTGCATCTACATTCTGGATTAAATCGAAAGCTCCATCTGCCTTGGCTTGCTGCGCACCAGCCTTCTCTAATGATCAGTTCAGCAAAGTCCAAATGCCACAGCCGGGCAAGCCGCAGTCTGGTATCTGGATGGCTGAGTTGGCTGCAAGAAGAAAGCAGGTTATTGTTGTTGTTGAGGACACATATATTCTCCAGCATAGCACCAAAGAAGTGTTAATCCTAAATTAACATAAGGGATTATAGATAGAAGGAAGGGGGAGTAGGATTCTGCTCAAAAACTTCTGAAGTCAGCAATTGGGCCAGATTTTGAAGCTGGAACAAATAGGACAAATCAGGGCCAAGGTAGACCGTGTGTTAGATGTGTGATGATCTCATTTCACATACTTGTCTGGGGGTTTAAAAAACCCCCCACACAGCAGGAATGGGGCTCTCTAATCATATTGAGAATCACTGTGTCCAAAGTGGAGGCCTTAACCCAGGATACAGAGCCTCATGCCCTGCTGGTCCTCTCCATCTGATTCTCAGAACTCTCCCCAGACCATACCTCTCACTGGACCTCCCGAGGTGCTTTTGCCTGCCTCGGATGAGTTCTTGAACTACAATCATGCCTCTTGCTTTGCTGGATAGGGAGCTATGTGGAGGTAGAAACTTATGACTTTGGCCTGTCTGAAACTTAGTCTGCTGTACAGAGATGAGAGTCACAGATGTGACCCTCATCTCTGTTGCCCCACCTACTTTTTGCTTCTGGTCCTGCTCACTTGCATCACAGCATTGACAAAGGGCAGCTTCTCTCCCAAGGGGTATAGCAAGAAGGCAACTTTTCATGGGGACATCCATCCCATGTGTTGTGTTCCAGATCTGATCACTACATCTACTTTTTTACGGTTTATTTTTTTTTTAAAAAAGAAAATATTAAATGTGATCATGCATTTTATCTATTGCCTACTTAGGTCCTGAGATGCATTTATTTCCTCTTGTGTAAGCCTGCATCATTTCTGAACCACCAAGTAAAAGTCAGCCCATCAGTCATTAGGGATGGGTGAGTGGATGAATGAATCGGTCTGTTTCTAGACTCCGTCAGTTTTGCATCTCTTCATTCATAAGCCCATTCTATCCAATTTCTGCCTTAATCTGTGTATTAAAAATAATCGACATGAAACTTCATGTAGACATAAATATTTTGAAAATATTTTCCCCTCAATGTGCATGATTTTAAGCATACTTTGTCCCCAAATAAGCATTTCTATATACAGTCATACCTTAGAAGTCAAACAGAATCTGTTCCAGAAGTCCATTCGACTTCCAAAGCATTTGAAGACTAAAGCACAGCTTCTGATTGGCTGCAGGAAGTTCCTGCAGCCAATTAGAAGCTGTGGAAGCCCTGTCAGATGTTCAGCTTCCAAAAGAACTTCCATAAACTGGAACAGTCACTTCCAGGTTTTGATCATTTGAGAGCCAAAACCAAGGTACGACTGTACATTGATCCCATTCATGTTGGGTTTCCTATTCTGTTAAACAACTATGAATAGTCAGGCACCTCTTTCAAGTCATTGTGCTGAATACATGAACACCAAGAGGTTGGACTCAGAGATGTATGTGGTGTTGGGAGAAGATCCAGTCACGTGGTCTGTTTCTATTGAGTACCTTTGAGGTATGGATGATATCTGAAAAGTGCTTTTATCTCATAGAGTTCACTAATAGTCGCCAAGATCAGAGCTAGGCATAGGGGGAAGAAATTTGATTCACTTCGCTTTTTAAAGGCAAACCTACCCAGTCGGCACTTTCTAAAACAATACACGAACAATACACAGCCATCCTTCAAAAGCCACACTTTGGCAAATTTAGCAATGCAGTTCTTCAGCCCAAGCAACGTGAAAATGCATTATATTTGGCTGGGTGGGTGGGGAGTTGCTTTGCAAAAATCTGTATTTGGCAAAATCGTTTTTTTGAAAATGGTTAGGAGAAATTTGCAGTAGAACACTGAGGACTCTTTAAAAATAAATAAAGAAATCACAGATGGATGTTGAAATGTGCAGACTTGAGAGTCGGGAAGGAGAAAGTGAGAGAAAACAAAGTAGAAAGATTTCCTTATACTGAATCAGAGCCAATCCTGCTACATAGCTTTTCATCGTTGTCTGCACATCTCCACCTGGTTTCCTTGTGTGATTCTAGGATGAGATACATCTTTACTTTTGCTTTTAAGTTTGCGGCCAAGAAAGAGAATGTTGAGAATTGGCTGTGATAGCTAGATAGCTAGATACATATATACATTGATGATAAAAAATATGGGCTGCTTTAATTTGGCTATGGATAAATCCTGCAGCTCCATTACATTCAAGGTCTTTCCAGACCAGTCTGTGCTTAACCTTTCCCAGCCGGCCCTTTCCACGTGAATTTCAATTATACCACTTCCACTTTTGTACTAGTTTTCTGCCATAAATATGGCAGAGGAGACACTTCCATTATGAGCCTCTGACTTCCAGGAATTGAATGAACAGAGCTGGCCAAAACAAATTCAAAGAAAACAACCCACTGTATCTTGTAATGAACAGATTCAAGAACAAAATCACTGACCTGGGTCATTCTGTGGTAGCTTGCATTACAACAAAGAAAAGAAAATGTGAAATAACATTTTGCTTTGGAAGGTTGGATTCCTACAGCCCCTGGAAGGGCACTGTAACTCTCTCCCATTCCTGCTGTCATGGAAACATCCACAGCCATGGTCCTTACTGACATCAGAGCTCTGATCTTGGTGGGGGAGGATTTGGTTTGGTTCACACAACCCTTCCTAAGCTGCACTTTCTGAAACAATGTACAAAACGAAATGCCACTATTGCAAACGCACCCTTCCCCAAGTTTTGAGATGCAGATTTCCACCCTCAAAATGGATTTAAATTGCATATATTGGGAAAAGGTGTCCATAAAAATGGATGTATTAGTGAAAATAACATATGAAAACACATTATATTAGAGGAGAGAATGTTTTTGACAGTGTGTATGTTAAACAAAATGGCGTGCAACAGTTTACGGTATATAGAGGAGAAGAAATGGGTACTCAAATGCTGATAAATTTTCATGAGTACATTAGGAAAAAACAACAATAGCAAACTGACGCACAAGCATGGGAAACGGCACTTTAGAGGGAGGAAAAATGGGGAACTGGGGGAAACTGACTTTTTTGGAATCATCCATTTCTGGTAGGGGTATTCACATGTTATAGTCAACAAGTGTACAATCTGCATTCACAAAGAGAAATTGCACAAATCAACAAAGGCACACTCTTTCACACAAACACTTGAACATCTGTAGAAACAGCTGGTACCTGTGTTTAGTATAACATGTGAACAGATTTTAGTGTCAGGTTGGTTTGAGGGCATATGGAGGGAGTGTCAGGAAATGGCTTCAACCCAAAGGATCCCAATCTATTCAACATGCCCCAAACAAAGAAGAGATTTAGACAAGCTCGTGGCTATGTCTAGATCTCCCCATCTTTTCTCTTTCCCATTGCTGAGTCTTGTGTCAATGTTGTTTGATGAGGATCATCTACATGTGTAAATAGCAACTTAATGCTGCTGTCATCAAATCATGAACATGCACATGTGAACAGGGTTCTAGAGACCTTTGCACCACACGCTTTGTTGATAGACACACAATATTTGTATTATCAGTATTGGGATGAACAGGAATGGCTTTTTAAAGATTAGGCTACAATGGCCTGAGCCTACAGGGGATTTGCCCAAGGCCACCCATTGTGAGTAAAGATTTTGCAACATTTTCATTCATCCTAGCCTTCCAAGCCCAGTAGTTGAGCCATTGCACCATATGAGAGATCTAGACAAGCATTCTAAATGTATTTCTGTCATGATTTCCATAATAAAAAACCCATTCCTTGCATATTGAAGCTTCAGTCATGTACCATTTACTTACTCATAAATCCTTCTGACATCAGTGGGATTTATACATGTATTAATGATGGCAGTGTGGTATCCTTACATTGTGAATTAATGACCTAGATATTAACCAACACTGGTCTCAGGGATGGGTGGGTGGAATCACAGTACTGTTTAAGGTGATATTACAAGCTGAATATGATGTATGTGTGTTGTCTACACTCTCTGTATTCTTGCATTTTTGGAATAGAAACCAATGGGACTTCAGCCCAAACAACGGTATTGAGGTTACCAGGCATTCAGGATATGTCTTCCAATGTGGCAAAACTTGCCTCATCATTAAACTCCATACAAATATAAACTACTGATAGCCGTGGCAGTGGAAAATGATCAGAATGGATCTTTTTTATTAGAAGCTAAGTTAAAAAGTTAATTTGCAATGTGTGAACCATTAACCACAGTGACCCCTTTAATTAGACTATGGCATTTGCTCTCACACCCCAAATGGGAGCCATATGTTCTTTCCCATGAACTCTGTAGACTTCTGTGAGATCATCACTTCCATACCATAATAGTTTACTCCTTTCATGAGATTTCTAGTCCAATAAAGATACCTTCAATAATTGAACTTCTCTCTTTCTCTCACAAATGGATCCAAGCTTAGGCAGATCAAGATGAGAGGGGGGGGGGACATGTCTGATTTAAAAAGATAACTTTTGTGCCAAAACCAGGACCCCTGACCTATTGGTACAATTACTCAAAGCTTAATATGGTTTATGGCTCACTTGAGTCCCCATCCATTGTGACCTAGTAAAAGTGCTGTACTTTAGAGAAACCTCTCTAAAGGTCAAATGATTGGGAAGGCAAATTGCTTAGCGATGAACAATGTATTTACTAGATGTGTTGCAAAAGGAAAAGAGGGAGTTGTAAAACCTGGAATTACATTTGGGATCATTTTCTGTCCTCAGCCTGCTTTGAATGGTGTAGAGGCACATAATAATGGCTTATGGATATAGATGTAATGTGTTTGGCGTTCATATTGGACTTCTGCTGTGGCTTGTAAAGTGGATGCTAGTAGGAACTGTTAGTAGTTTCTGCTGGATGATCAAGGAGGAATGGGAGTTCATAGTCTTGCCAGAAATTGGTGGGAGGTGGTGCTGGAGAAAATGGATGCATCACTTAGGGCTGGATGAATCTGTCAATTTCAGCTTCTCATATTCTCCAGTCTTAAATTCACTTCACAACATTTCTGCATCTGGTTGCATTTTTAAAAGTCTTCCCCAAAATCCATCAGCATTTTAGTGTCCATTTCTCTTAATATACACTCATAATATACACTCATAATATACACAATATGCAAGCACTTTTGACTGATACGGTGCCTTTTTGTGGTTTTCACTAATGCAACTTCCCCTTAATACATACCTTTAAGTACAAATTATTTGATTGGAGAACTGCATCACAGAGTTCAGAGAAGTGCGGATTTTGTAGGTTTCTGTCAAAATATGAACTGAACCTGATTTCTCCCACATCTCTCACTGGCATCGTGGAAGTCTGCAGTTGTTGATTGATGGCAGCTATTGACTCAGCAATTTCATTATTGGACAGAGGTGCCCCCTGCCATTACTTCCCTCACTTATGGGAAAACTCTAGTTCCTCCAGATATTGCTCATCCTCAACTCTCATCATCTCTGACTACCCCTCAGCCAAAAACACTTGAAGGACCACATATTTTCCCATTGATTATTGAAGATCATTTAACTTCAGTAACCACCAGCAGTGAAATAGTTGGAACTACAGTCTCCCATTGACTGTTTGCTCATATCCTGGTGAATTTCCAAGTGGACCTTAGTATCCCCCCCACACACACACACACACAAATGAGTGGCTGGTTTGCATTCCATTCTATGGCAAAATCAATCAATAAATAATTGGTCTTGTGGATTCTGTTGTCATGAAGGTCAAATGTGCCTTCTAACCTTGACACTGATGGGCCGGATATCATTGGCAGAGATCTTGAGAGGGTTGTGGTGCCATTTGCCTCTTTGCAAAGGATTCACAGAAACATATGGAAACACCCCCCCCCCATGTTTCTTGTTTCCCCCATGGAGTACATTTCATTAGAGGTCTTTTTATTCACCATCAGCCAGTTGCTCTGGGGCAGGTCTTATGGGCCAACTGCTATTTTCAATACCATCATTTACAATACAGTGGTACCTCGGGTTAAGAACTTAATTTGTTCTGGAGGTCCGTTCTTAACCTGAAACTGTTCTTAACCTGAGGTACCACTTTAGCTAATGGGGCCTCTCGCTGCTGCTGCATGATTTCTGTTCTCATCCTGAAGCAAAGTTCTTAACCCAAGGTACTATTTCTGGGTTAGTGGAGTCTGTAACCGGAAGCGTCTGTAACCTGAGGTACCACTGTACACAAAATGCAAAGATTGACATGTGGGAGGGTGGGTATAAGGAAAAATTCCAAACTCAACAGCTGGGTTGTTGGGATCAACCCAAAATATCACAAAATAATGAACAAGTTTTTAATATATATATATAATCTATCTCCAATTTGCTTTTTTATTACAATACTTTATTGCAGTAAAAGAGATTTGATAAGATAAGATATGTGTGTATGCACCCCATCTCACCTTGTTGGGGGGGCACCTTTTTCCTCTTAGCGCACTTGACCTTGGAAATGTTTAGAGAGTACAAGACAAGAAAAATGTCCTATTTTCCAGCACTGTCATCCATTACTCAGCTGAGCGGAGACTTGCCATCCAAAAGTGGGAGAGGAATTAAAAAAGAGAGAGACTCAAAGGGAACACAAATTATATTTGCTGTGATCAGATAACAAGGAAATACAGTCAAGTCCCCCTCATGCCCTGAGGGGAAACATGTCTAATTACACATTCAGCAGTGCTAATATTTCCTTTAAGGCAATGCGTAAGGAGACAAAACCAGGGTGGCAACTTGCAAAGACTTTTCTTCCCTCCATCTCTCTTTCTCTCTTTCTTTTCCCCTTTTCCCTGACCCCAGTGGTTATCTCCTGATTTATCAGCAATACTAGATGGATTTTTTCACATCAGTAGGCACCATCCAGAAAAAAAACCAAAACAAAGCAAAGCAAAACAAAGCATAACAATCACAAAGAAAATCCAGGAAAAATAAATCAATGTCCACAAAGAAACTGACCAATTTCGGAAAGACCAATTTATTCATAACAGCTATAGTCTGCAAGAGGCACCTTCCTTCTCTTCCATCCATAATATCATTGAATGGTGGCCCAAGACACAGCCAGAGGAAATGGTTGTTTGTTAGGTTTTCTATTGTTTCTCTCTGAGAGCTTCAACTTTCTTTAGCTTATGTTCTCCATCTCTTTCTCACACACACACAACTTTACATTTCAAAAAAGGCTTCTTAATGAATTCTGGCTGATCACTATCCTAATTAATTTACGATAGCAGCGAAAATGGAGCTCGCTGAATAGATACAGGGGGGTAGGCTGGGGGGGGGCTCCCCTGTGCTCTGCCTGCAAAGTCCAGGCTGCTGCTGCAGGTAAACCTGTTCCATTCTTGGGGATGTGTCCCACCATTGCTCTTCGAAGGTCGCAGTTGTGCCTTTATGGGAGCAGTGTTTTGCAAAAGACCCAGGCGACGACACGCTCCTGCAATCTTTCTTGTATTAATTGCTCATTCTCCCCTCAGGGAGATTGCATCTCCTATCTTGAATATGAGAGAGAGGTTGTTTGGGTTTCTTTTCAAAGGAGCAAATGAGTTTTCGTTGTCAGGGAAAGAAAGGCTTTCTTAAATTCTTCTCACTCGTGCACCGGAGATGTGTCAAGCGCTCCAATAGCTCAAGTTTTTTTGGGGGGGGGGCAAATGAGGTTAAGGAGTCAGGAAACTGATGGACTTACAGACTTAGCACAGCAAGAGTTAGCGTGCATGTGTGTGTGTGCGCGCGCACGCACACACACACACCCCGTGCAAGAATGAAAGAGAAGTAAAGACTTTTGAATGGACAGCCTCTTGTAAAGGATCACATCACAAGCTAAGCTTTCAGGTCATCACACCAGCTTCCAATAGTGGTTGCCACACAAAATAAATAAATAAGAAATGTTTTGATGAAAATTCTGTAACGTGGCCTCATTTTTCTCAAGAGCGTGGTGAGTTGATAAAGAGGAAAATTCAGAAATTTCCCAAGAAAAATGAATATTTTGAGAAATTTTGGTTTAGCGTTGGCATCAGGACTCCTTTGACGGGTGGCTAGCTCGCTGTGATGAGAAAGCAAGAGAGATGCGGGGAGACAGACAAACAAAAGAGCTGGCAGTCTGGGAAAGAGGGATATGCACAGACCAAAACTTGGAAGCCAACCATACAATGCACAAGGGATGTGGACAAGGCAAATGCCCAAGCCTAATGAGAAGTATTTATAAAGAGAACAATCCAGGTCAAGAAAGACCAATGGGCTACATAGAAGTGATGTTATAGTGCAGCCTTTCCAATCTTGGTTCCCCAGATATTGTTGCACTGCAACTCCCATCAGCCCCAGCCAGCATGGTCTGATGGCCAGGGCTGGTGGGAATTATAGCCCAACAACATCTGGGAAAACAAGGTTCTGACAGGCTGTTTTGGTAGAATATGGAAAAGCAGCAACATGGCCTTTCTCCTCCAATCTGTCCCCTTTTACTCTTCTGCAGTCATGCAGACTTAGAGTGCCTCAATTCAGGTCCTGGATATGCTTGACTTGAAAAGGAAGGAAGGAAGGAAGGACCCATATTAGAGGTGGGGAAATCATTTTGGTCACAGAGGATGGTTGAGAACATAAGATTGTGCATCTGAAATTTCTGAAATGTGCAATCAAATCTTCATTTCTGTGAGACTCTTCCCCCGCCCCCTGAAATTCGTTCCTGACCAATATGTTTGCAACCTGGAAACTGTCAAAATGTTGTAAAAGGGAGGGCCTGTCCTGGTAAGATATGCACCACTAAGTAAAATTGCTTCCTTGAAGCAGCAGGAGTCTGTTGGGATAAGTATTAAATAAAGCAGATGAGCCTTAGGACATTTATTCCCTCTGATCATATAACGCCCAAATCCTTTAGAGCTTTTTTCATCCCCTATGGAGACTGAATTAGCTTCTTTACACAAGACAAAAATAACAGACCCTTCATCCCTATTACAGAAGAACTCCCCCTCCCTTTCTCTCTGTCCCTATGGAGCTTTGTCCATTGTCACAGGAAAAGAATTGTGATTATTACAGCTGCAGTGTTAGATCAATCAATCAGTTAGATTAATCAATTAGAAACATTTGGATTGACTGAAAAGGTGCCCAGGAAAAATCAGCCCGCAGATTATTATCATTTTAAAATCTTAATGCAAGTACTAGTTAACACTGCAGATGGCAGGCATCATCTTAGCAGAGGTATTCCTTCCTGGGAGCGAGCAAAGGACAAAGCGATCTTGCATTTCATCCCATTAGAACTATTATTTTGTATGCAGTTATATGTGGATTGGATCAAGTAAGAAATAAACAAAATCTCGTGCAAAAAACCAGCCAAGATTTATTTAATTGGTGGCAGCCCTATATTTTAAGAAAATTTCTTCCCACAGCAGTGACTTCTAAGGATAGTCAGGGATTGTCAAAATGGTGCACTCCAAATGTTATTGGACTCCCGCTCCCATCAGCCATTGGCTGTGATCAAGGATGATGGGAGTTGTAGTCCAGTAGCATGCGTGGGACACCTCATTGTCTACCGGTGATGTAAACAAATAAATATCTTAAATGTGCATTCTTGAAAGTAAATCCTATTGAAATAAGTCGAATTTCCATTTAAGTAAACAAGGTTAGGGCCAAGGCTGTAAGAGCTGTTGGACTATGTTTGTTCAGTTCTATGACAAGATATGAAGGTGCAGAATTAGTAAGCTTGGTTTTTCTGGGTCTCTGCACCATCCCGTCTGAGAAGATGTAGCTGGTCTTTTCCTTTAATTTGTTTTTTAACGGCTGAACAGGGATATTCCTGCCTGTCAGCCTGGCTTCTGACAATATCCCTTGCTGCTTATCTTTCACTCATCCTCTTCACTCCATCCCAATACTGGCAGCTGTGTCCATGTCAAACCACCTCTGGTGAGGCAGGCGGGGAGATTAGCTGTGCCTGAAGCTAGTGCCAGGACTATATCCTGGATTAGCCTGGCAACCGCTCCATGCTACTAAGTCACTTTGGGCTCATCCAGACTTCCTTTTGCACCACTTTCCAAGCACACATTCATGCTTTAAAGCTCCACCTCTCTCTGTGTGTGTGTGTGTTTTCCCTCTAAGCATTTCCCCTGGAAAAACCGTCATTTTACCGCTGAATGGGAGCAAACAGCCATCCACAGAAACCCATTTGTTGTTTGTGCCGGGTTTTCACACCATACTCGGACACAGAGCTTTAAAGCCCAGATCTGTGTACTAGAAATGTGCTGCAAAAGGAAATATAGACGAGTCCTTACTGAGTGTCACAGTTGTAGCATCTTTGGGGAAGGTTTGTGAAGAACTAGTGGTACCGCAGAATGCAGGGAAGGGGAGCAACTCATAAGCACGAAGGTCCCCATTATTTCAACTGTTAAAATGTTCATGTGGGTATGTGGTATAGGCCTCCACATGGCTGTACTATGACTATGACACCTCTGACTGCACACTTGGGCAAAACACCTTCAGGGATTTCTTTTTGAAGGGCAGTGGTAGGAATTTCACACACCTTTGATGGGTGGTGAATATTTCATCTGAACCCATCCTCCTGTGGGGAGAGCAATGTATTTATATCCTTTCTATTTTTGAGGGGGAGAAATAAGCATCAAACAGCAAGGTTATAAAACAAAAACAGAGCATCATTAAACACACACATACAAACAATAACAAAATATAATAGTAGCCAAAAATACAAAGCAAAGCAATATCAAATCAGTGAAAAGCAACCAAAAAAGTGAGGGTTGTGGGGGTTAATTAAAGGGTTGCAGCCAATATGAGTCCTACTCAGAGCAGACCTATTGAAGTTAATGGAGATGACTAATGTAGGACAATTAAATTTAATGGGTCTATTCCAAGTACATGTTAGTTGGATATAACTCGCAGCGCAGTGAGAGAGTACTTGGGGGTTTGCAATGTGTGGGCAAACTGAGTGGAGATTCTTACATTTTAAAATATAAGATACCTCCATGACCTGCATGCAAAATATGTTAAAATGTCACCTGTCTCTTGAGGATCAAACCAGCCTTCAGATCCAGACATCATCTGGCACTAAAATGGTATCATTTAAGAATAAAAATGCCGAATTCTTAGAAGGAATACTTTCAATATCAAACTTACTGCCTTTTTTTTGGACAGATTTTATAGTGTTCCATACAAAGACAGTATTCATAGGGAAATGTGTGGATTACGACACAACCAAACCATTTGTCATATATATATATATATGAGAGACACACTGTTCTGGCTGTCAAGCAAGACTTGGGACAAAAATGACTGAAAATATTCTTTCCTTCTACCTCAGTTGAGGGAAGGAAAGTGTTAAGACCTGCCACAGTCCTAATCACTGTATAAAGAGGGGACATCTGGAATGGGATGCTTCAAAATCCAAACAGATGCTCAAACCTAGCCCACCAGATAGGGCCAACAGCCGAGGCAATTAGGGGAAAAAATGTCATTAATTCCATCAAAGGTAATTCCTTCATATTAAGTTGAATTACACTAGCCATGAATTTGGCCTACAGTTTTAGAAGTGCAGAAAGTTTCTATCTTTTGAGTACATGTTTGCTCCTTGCCATCAGAAAATCATGCTAATTTGAAGGTCAGGAAGGTCATTTGATGCCAGACCTATTCTTGTGTCACTGACAACTGAGCTCACCCCCCCCCCCCAGACTGGGGGCTTTCTATTCAATTCCAGCTTGTTGCTGGAATAGAATTGTAGTCACTATTCCTGTAAAAGTGAGCAATGATGGGACCAAGCATATCTCTCTTGGGAGCTATTCCAGTTGTTGAATGCCAAATATACCCTCTTTATATTTGTATATACAATGTAAGTCACAGGGGTGACAACTTGAATAAAATATTGGGGAGGGGGACTGTGGCGTTTGTCCTCCTATGTGTGTGACATCATACCGGGTTCATAGGGAAAGGGTTAACTACCGTATTTTTTGCTCTATAAGACTCACTTTTTCCCTCCTAAAAAGTAAGGGGAAATGTGTGTGCGTCTTATGGAGCGAATGCAGGCTGCACAGCTATCACAGAAGCCAGAACAGCAAGAGGGATTGCTGCTTTTGCTGCTCAGCGATCCCTCTTGCTGTTCTGGCTTCTGAGATTCGGAATTTTTTTCTTCTTTTCCTCCTCCAAAAACTAGGTGCGTCTTGTGGTCTGGTGCGTCTTATAGAGCAAAAAATACGGTAATTGTAAAATGACTAACCAGTGGGAACCCAGGGGGCAGAGTTAACTGTGTATAAGGTTTAAGCACAGAAGTTTTTTGAGTTAGAGTTGTTGAGAAGACAGTCTGGAATTAGAAGAGAAAGACAAGATAAGTCTGTGGGTTGGGCTAGACTGGTGTGAGAGAGTGATTGTTAAGAGGAGTCAGTCAAACAGTTGAGATAATCAGTCAGAAGGTATTAGGAATGTATAGGCCGGTAAAGAAACAAAAGTTAAGATACTGACAAGAATATTATCTGAGAAACCATAAACTTGTTAATGTTTGTAAAATAAACTTGTTTTTTTGGTTCACTTTTAACAACTGACTGGACTCAGTGTTTTACCAGAGAGTAACTGGCTGGTGGCAGCGGGGAAGCGAGCACAGTGGTGGCACAGGGATCAATAGACCATTAAACGTCCGGGGACCCTGTGTGATCGCCACAGGGACAAGTAAGCCCTGCCCTGCATAAATGATCACATGACGCATTGCATGGGGACCATATGAATGGCAATGCCCCTCAACTTTGGGGGTGCAGCCCCTCAAATATTTTATTTGGAGGGGGGCAAAGACCCCTCAGCCCCTAGGAGTTGGCTCCTATGATAAGTCCCCCAAAAAGAGCCTAAGAAGAGAAATGGAGTTGTTGGGTAGGCTCAAGCAGGGCAGGGGCATGAGAGACAATTTTTTAAAATATTCCGGTCCTAAGCTTTAATATTTAAAGATCAAAACCAGCACCTTGAATTGAGCCTGGGACAAGAATGGGAAAGGCAAACAGGCACATCTGATTTGTGCTAGGTGAACAAGCTACTGGTAGTATAATAATCAGCAATGGAAACCATTTCCATGAAGTGTGGGGCTTGTCATGTCAAAGGACATTTGGAATATTAACACTGATTCATGTTTCTCCTCAACTGGCAGATAGGGTGGGAGACTAGAGGTGAAATGAATCATGTCATGATCTCAGGGCTATAATGGCTGAGGGTGGGGAGGCTTTTTGGACAACCTCACTCAGAGCTGTATCATCCAGCGCTGCCATTCTACTTAGGCAACATAATTCTGTGCAACAGATTTTCCCCATCCTCTCCTTTCCCTTGCACCCCTGCAAAATCTGTTCTAGAGGATCAAGGGACCCAATGGAGAAAATTTTAGGGGCATGCAGGGAGAGGGGATGAAGGGGTACTTCCTGTTTTGTGAGTGGAATGCCACTCACACAGGGTTGGATACAACCCTTAGTAATTTGCAATATTCATTAGTATAGGAAATGTACACATAGGAGATGTTGCCTTAAATATCACTGGGTCTTGGGGGCGAGCTGCTGACAGCTACCATGTGGCAGCAACAACTTGTAGGGCCTTTACAGAGGAGACGGAAGAGACTAAAGATTCCATTGAATGCATGTTACATAAAGAACTGGGAATGTAATCCTGGAGAACTTAAGGTTAACACTCTTTGCATTGCTTTTGTCTGACTGTTCAATTAGATTTTTATCGCTGCAGCTGCTAAAACAAAGAACTTTCTCCTTAAACTGATGAAGTGAATTTGAGTGCTCTCCCTTTCTCCACCTATGATACACATTTGGATTTAAATCCTTTCCCTTCAGAGAGTTTCAGCGAACTTTGACCAATTGCAATAATTCACAATTGCAATAATTCACTTAATTTATGATTCACAGGTTGTTACATCATGACCTCGCAATTTGGAATCCATAATTCATTAATTCATTAATTCATTAATTGCAATCATGACTGTAATGTATTATTTTGGTATTTAAACATGGAGTCATATAATAGCATGCAGAGTAGTTCTGAAAACCTGCATGATGTTGGATACAGTTGTCATTGATCATCTGTGGAGCACTTTAACTGTGGAAAAGCACCATACAACACAAAGCTCATCCAGTCTTCTACCCATAGACACACAGATGCCACATTTTATTTGTTTTAGGGATGCTTGAGGATTTCATTTCATCTGTATTTTAAAGGGATGTGACCTGGTTTGCACTTCCCAGACTAATACCCAGAGCAGAATGCAGTTATCAGTTGGCTTTCACACTCCAGTGACTTTTGCTAAACACTTCTTGGCTCAAATAATGTACCAAATGCACATTAAAAATGTATGCTTTAGGTTAAAATCCACATAAAATGTGTATTTTAGGATAAGATGAATACAGCAATGTATATTTTAGGATAAAATGCGTGCAAAATAATGTACATTTTGTACGTTCCTTGAAAATCACAGATTGACACTGAAATGGCATGGAACAGATTTATGAATGAACAGATGTGAAACTGACACAGATTGAAAATAGACTGATTCATAGCCATCTCTTACATTATGTTTTTCCCCGTCCACCAGGCAAGTAGCATCTTTGATGTGGGGCGATTTTAAAGAGGAAAATAGCATGGAGAAAGGGGGTTAACCCCCTCCCTCAGTGCTGTGATCCTGATTTTATTTGCACTCCCCCCACCCCACCCCAAAATATCTGTGGTTGCTCATACATTTTTAAAAAAAGTTGCACCGACACATACACAAGATCTTGGGGGGCAATTCACCGTTGTTTCCTGTGTCTCAGTGAGCAGCTGAGCAAAATAAGAGTAATAATAAAAATTAGAGATTTGCTGAAAGCCTTCAAGTGAGGTTATTCGGGACTGCACTTGGACTGTTGCAAATATTTCCAGTTTCCACTTGTCAGGCTGAAAACAGTGACTGGGGCCCAATGTAGACATATTCATTTAGTTTTGCAAAGCCTCTTTAATTTATCTTAGCTACCACAATTTTCACCACTTGGTTCTACTTCCTTTTTCCTGGATTTGCATCATGAGTGACCACGGTCAATCAGGGTTCCCATAGCATCCTAGATGGCACAACAAGGCTGAGTAGCCACCTGGATTTGGCAACATGATGACATCACTAAGAGCAAATTAGGTCAGTCGAGACAGTTGAGACTGAAGGCAGTGCTTGCTTAATTAGGCATGCAGGAGGCCCTAGCCTAGACAATCAGGGACCAGGCAGTGAACAGGACATCACTAAGCTACATAGACAATCAGATTTAGCTGCAGCATGGTACCACTTAGGGCAAATTAATTTAATTAAAGAAAGTGAATGAGAAGGTGCAGCAGATGGTAATAGAAACAAGAAATGGATGAACATTCTTGCAAGCAATATTGAAAAAATCAGGGATAATACATTGAAGAGAATTTCCCTCCAAGCAATAAATGATTACTACTTCCATGCAGCAAGGGGGTATGTTTGAATAATACAACCATGTGAGATGAAACAATTGTGTGGGACATTGGCAATCAAGTAGCAATCAAGATGGGGTGCAACTAGTTGGGCATGACACATGAGCTTGCCTTCACTCACGTTGTGTCGCTTTTTATCCTCATGCTTGCCCCTAAAGCCTGGGCTTGTAACCATGCCGCTGCAGCTAAGAAGTTGTCTTCTTCCACCTCCAACACCAGACTTTGGGTTTTGTCATAGGGTTCTGCAGACAAAGCCCCATTCCCCTGAGTAGGAGCGGACCTCTCAGATCAGATCTGCAGTATTTCTGGACCTCTGCCTGCAAAAAGAAAAGAAAAAAGATCACAGTCCACCTTGGATCTCACTATGCAAAGAGCACTTATTGAAATCAGCTGAATTAAAGCTTCTCTTTCAATATTTCTTTTCCACGTGGGTTACTACTGACAGAAACTGCGTGGAGTGAAGATGCACTCCCTGCCTAACTCTGTTAATGGATTATAATTCTGCGCTGCAAAGCCACCTGCTGTTCTCTTGCACTCTTTTTCACCCCACCTCTGCTGTTCTGCCTGCTTTAGCCATGCACTGCATGTTTTCAAGCTGACAGACAGAGAGGGGGGGATATTATTTTTTAAAGATTATGGGATACCTGTATTCAAAAGTTGTAGTCTCAAGCTGAAGGAAAGCACACACAACCAGAAGTACCATAACGGCCCTACTATATACATATATCGCATTTCTATCCCATCTTTTTCTTCAAGAAACTCAAGGTAGAATGCATGGTTCTCCCCTTCCTCATTTGCTGTAATTCCCACAACAACCTTGTGTAGGCTAAGAGGCATGCCCAAGTTAACCCAGTGAACTTCATGACTGAGTGGGGATTTGAACCCTAGTCTCCTGGGTCCGAGCTGGACACTCTAACCACTGCACCACACTGTCTCTCTTGTATATAGTTTTGCCTAATATACTTATTTTTGCAAGCAACTTCCCTACTATGATGCATCTTTATATGTGTCCCCCCTCCAATATAAGCATTTCTATGCACACTCCAGACTAGTATATATATACTTGTACATATTACTTGGATGGAGAACTGCCCTGCAAAATTCAGAGACATGCAGCTTCCATAGAATGACTGCAGATTAGTTTAGGTATTGTTTCAGGAAGTGCAAATTATGTAGTTTCACCTTTCAGTGTGAAATGTATTGAATTCCTCCTCCATGCTTACCAGGGAACAAATAAATTTGTTTCGGGGCCTGGTTCCATGCAGTGTGCTCTCATCTGCTGATCTTCAGCACAGGTCAGGAGAGGCAGAATTTACATGACTGGTTGGCTTGTGTGAAACATAGAGGTGCTTTTAAAATGGAATTGTCCCTTACGGGACAAACTGGGTACATCTTGAAGTAAGTAAATGAATAAACCCATCTTAGACCTAATCTAATTAAATATCCTGTGTTGTTGTTTGTGTGGCTCATTCATTTCTCTCTCCTCTTTCCCTCTCTTGTAACCAGCTGTGACCTAGAGGTTGCTTGTTGTATTATAAAAAGGTTTTTTTCTGTCTGTGTTGTACAAGCAGGAATAAAGGAGGCAGGAATGAGCACATTGTCTCCCTGCTAATTAAAAAAGATGCCTGGAGGTTAGCCTCTCTCGCACTCGGGAAACCAAAAAACAGAATGATGAACCCCATTTCAAAGTGGAATAATAATAAAAAGTGTGTTTTGAATTTCAAAGGAACTCATAATTATTGGAAGGACCAGTGCTTATGGCACACCTGATGCATACGAAGCCCTGGTGTCAAAGTTGGAGAAAGTGTCCAATGGTAAGAAGGTCTTTACAAACAGGTTGGAGGGACGGTGATAAAACAACACCATGGAGGTAAAGCAAATCCCCTATTTTATTTTATTTTATTTTTTATTTCTTTCCTATTGAACCATCTTTATGCCTCAGTACCTCAACATTTTCTGGACCACCTCTCCTGATATGACCCTCTTCTACCCTTAGATCATCATCTGAAGTCTTTCTTTAGGAAGATGATGGCAAGGGAGGGCATTTTTAGTTGCGAAATCGCCATCTGTGGAATGTTCTCCCCAGTGAGACCTACCTGGTGCCTTCAGTGATGTATTTTTGGTGCCAGGTAAAACCTTACCTCCCCACCCCCACCCCCCAGGTTTTTGTTGGACTATGATGGTGATGTTTGCTGGTAGTTGTGCTGCATAAGCTTTCTGGTGCTGTTATTGGGGGTTACTTGTGTGTTTTTTTATGAACTGAATATGTTTCTGTGTAAATGTTTTTTTCTGTAAATGTGTTTTTTATTATAATGTATTTTTTTACTTATGTTCTTAAATATGTTGCAAGTCGCTCAGAGACCTTTTTGTGTAGTGAGTGACTAACAGCTTCAAATAGTGATGATGATTGACATCTTCAAATATCTCAAAGGCTGTCACCTAGGCAATGGAACAGTAGCTAATGGGGTCCATCTGCTGCATCAGCATGCTTGAGGTTGATCATCAAGATCGGCTTGCACACCTCTAATGAAGGAAAGGCCACTGAGGGATGCCCCCCTTCTGAGGCAGTCTGTCTCACCGTCCAACAATTTGTACCCTCAGGAGCTACTTAATATTTAGCTGATATTCCCTTTCTTGTAATTTGATGGTTTTTGAGGTCTGTCTGTCTATCCACTTATCCATGATCAACATGAAGGGTTGATATTGTTGGGGGGGGGGAAATTGGGACACCTGCTGGAGCATCTGTGCCATGTTGATCTCACATCCACCTTGCCACACCTCCTCTCCAGCCCAGGAAGAAGCAGTGACTCAGCAAGAGGGAGTTCAGGGAAGCAGTGTAGTTCCACCACACTGTCCATTGTTCATATCTACAAAGATTCTGATCTCTCTCCCATCCCACCACCTGAGCCTCCTGACAATTCTGCTCCACTTCAATGCTGTCTTGAACAGGAGATATTCAGTTTGTCTTTATTTATCTTTGCTGCAAAATAAAATGGATGGAATGGGGAGGAACTATCATGTTGTGTTCAATCAACTGGGTCTGGTGCTCTGCCTCTTAGAGTGGTCAGCTTGTAAGCAGAACAGTGGAGAGGAGAGATGTCCACCACCACCTCTTTCTTGTGCCATCTGTTGACCAAGAGGGCAGGGCCAAAAGTGACACCTTCAAACTAGATGACAGGGGATTACAGGTAAATTTAGGGAGGACTTTTCGACTGAGCTTTTTGACAGTGGAACAGACTGTCGTGAAGGTGGTGGCCCATCCTTCATTACAGACTTTCATAGTAAAAAATTAAAAAATAGTCCAGTAGCGCCTTAGAGACCAACTAAGTTTGTTCTAGGTATAAGCTTTCATGTGCATACCTAGAATGAACTTAGTTGGTCTCTAAGGTGCTACTGGACTATTTTTTATTTTTTTATTTCGACTGCATCAGACCAACACTGCTACCTACCTGAATCTAGACTTTCATAAGTAGAGGTTCGATGGTCACCTCGCAGAGTTGAATTCCCCACATTGACAGGGTGGGGCTTGGACTGAATGAATGAATTTATTATTTTGGTCACAGACCAGTTCTAGGGACTTGGACTAGATAGCTTTTGAGGTCATTTCCAGCATTATTCTATATTCCATGAGTAGAGGACTTTGATCACTGCAGATGGTGACAGCAGTCATGAAATTAAAAGACGCCTGCTTCTTGGGAGAAAAGCAATGACAAACCTAGACAGCATCTTAAAAAGCAGAGACATCACCTTGCTGACAAAGGTCCATATAGTTAAAGCTGTGGTTTTCCCAGTAGTGATGTATGGAAGTGAGAGCTGGACCATAAAGAAGGCTGATCGCTGAAGAATTGATGCTTTTGAATTATGGTGCTGGAGGATACTTTTGAGAGTTCCATGGACTGCAAGAAGATCAAACCTATCCATTCTGAAGGAAATCAGCCCTGAGTGCTCACTGGAAGGACAGATTGTGAAGCTGAGGCTCCAATATTTTGGCCACCTCATGAGAAGCGAAGACTCCCTGGAAAAGACCCTGATGTCGGGAAAGTTGGAGGGCACAAGGAGAAGGGGAGGACAGAGGACAAAATGGTTGGACAGTGTTCTCGAAGCTACCAGCATGAGTTTGACTACACTGCGGGAGGCGGTGGAAGACAGGAGTGCCTGGCGTGCTCTGGTCCATGGGGTCACGAAGACTCGGACACGACTAAACAACTAAACAACAACAAGAGGACTTTGTTCAGCCCAAAGGCCATATTAACTTCTGCGCAACCTTCCAAGTGTCACGTGTCACAGCGGTTGAGGGTAAAAGGCAAAAATGACTGTGACAAATAATTTGACTACACAGTAGGCTAGTTTTTTCACACACTCCCTTCACTGTATCCAGAGAAGTAAGATGCATTAACATAGTTCAAGGGCATATTTCAGCCAGACAAAAACCTTTGGGGTGCAAAGTAAGACAAGTAGATGCTGTGGTTTGAGGAGAGGATGTGCAACCTAGGAAGAGGCCAGATAGAAAGTTCTGGGGTGTTGCATTTTGCCGCTGGGACTGACATTCTGCCCACCCCCATATTCTAATCAGAATGTACATATAGCTGTTCTTTAAAAACATATACAAAGATAGATAAAACAATTGTTGGGGGGTGGAGAAGACAGGAGAGGAGCAGGAGGCCAAGAGCAGCAGTGAAGTAGAATATAAAAGCTTTTGCTCCCCCTTGGCCAGATAATTGAGGAGGTGTCAGCTTGCATCATCCATCATTTGTAGTGAAGTAGAAGCACTAACTCATTGCCTCCCCCAGAAAGGAGGGAGGTTGAAGACCTCCTCCTCCTCTCCCAATACCAATAATACAACAAAAAAATCGGAAACCTCTGCAGGCATTTATGTAGCTTGATTAAACAGACACCACAGCCTCTCTGCTGTGCCCTGAAACCTCCTTCCTTCCATCCCTTCCTTCAATTTTCTCTTCCTCGCCAATCCTTTTGAAGATGCATCAGGTCTGGAGTTCAGATTAATCCAACTGCTAGATGTATTATTCATTTCTATGCTTTAATGATGTGATAAGGTTTCTGGAAATAGGAAAAGGCTCATTAAACTGTCATTTGAATATAGATCACAACTAAATTTGGAGGGAGAGATGGAGCTTGCCAGCCAAGCGTTCTCTCCATCCCACATCCCTGCTTTGCACACATGCCGTGCGGGCATTTCCAGAGGAGAGAGCACAGAGATTAGCACTTATACACTATTGATTCTTCAATTAATTAGTAGAAGGGGTGCAAGGAAAGGAGGGAATTTGTAAAGGGGGGCAATGCCTACAGACAGTGAGATCAGTAGAGGCAGGTCTGTCAATTTGCTATCACAAAAAAGGGAGTAAGTAAGAGAACCATACTTCTCTGGTTGGTTGTCTAGTAATATCACAAAAAGCTATCTCTCACAGATCCTCCTGGTTGGATGTTCTTCTCCATTTTCTAATACAAGAAGCCAATGAAAACTATTTCTATGCTCTCTCTCTACTTCCCTACCTGCTTCTTTCCCTTACTTGAGTCCTCTCCAGCTAGTACTGAAGATTGGAGATGTTTCAATATTTTTTGAAACTTAATGAGTGTTGTGCCTGCTCTTCTTCTTCTGAAAAAACAAACCCTTTGGAACCAACGGGATGCAACATATGGCTGCCTTTGAAGCTTCAGGTATGGGTTTTTGGCTGGCACCCATTAATCCCAAACTTTTGTTGGAGCTTCCAGAGCTACATCATCTTGTGCTTATCCACTCGTACCCTTGATAATGCTTCTTGTGGTCTCCTTCCTCCATTCCACCACAGAGTTGGAAGGAACCTTGGTAGTCATCTCCTCCAGTTTCCTGCCAATGTGGAAAACCCATTCCCATGGCATCCCTGATAGGCAGTCATCCACTCACTCTTTGCTTAAAAGCAAAGAAATGTTGACTGCTCTGTTCCACTGTCAAGAAACTATCAGGACATCAAATCAAATCTTTATTGTTATGGTTAGGAAATTCTTCCTGATGTTTAAGTTGAAATCCCCTTTCTTAGCATTTTATCCAATGTTAGCCCTACTCAGAATAGACCCATTGAAATTAATGGACATGACCAAGTTAGGGTCTTTAATTTCAGTGGGTCAACTCTGAGTCAGACTTGGTGGGATACAATGTGAACCTATTACCAGTGCTTTTTTCGGGGGGGGGGGTGGTCAGGGGTATGCATACCCCTAAACATTTTGTTAATCTAAATTTGGCCTCATTAAAGGGCAGCATTTCAATATGAGTAGGATAATGAAAGTACCCCTAAACATTTTTTAGAAAAAAAGAGCAATGCCTATTAGTATAGGTCCTACCTTTGGAACAGCAGAAAACCAATATGCTCCATGATTATAGATGTGGCAGCTCTTCAAATTTCTGAAGAAGGCTGTCATTACCCATCTTAATCATTTCTTTTCCAGCTAAACAGATCCAACTCCTTCAGTTTTTCTTCAAAGGACTCACTATCTTTGCTGTCTTTTGTTGGGAACATTTCAGTGTGTCAATATCCTTCTTAAAGCTCATTTCTGCTTCTTCCTCTCTCCAATGCTTGGAATCTCCAGCTGATACTGGAGATTTGACTAGATACATTTCAGTACTTCAGGTCTAGGTTTTCACATGGCAGCCATTCATTTCATAACCCTTAAGAATTTCCAGAGCTACATCACTGGAGTACACAATTAGACTCATTAAGGGAGTCCACTTAATGTAACCTGATTGCAACTCTGGTTTCCAGAGTCAATTCAAAGTCTGATTTTGACCTATAAAGCTTCATGCATTCCAATAATTCAAGGACTACCTCTCTCCATTTAAACCAGCCTGGACCCTGTGTTCAGCATCTGAGGCCCTTTCTCTGTGTGCCACTTCCGTAGAAGGTGTGCCTTACTTGAGGGAGGGACAGAGGGTGGCCGTATAAGGATGGGCGTTTTCAGTGAAACACACACAGCCTAAACCAATTTGTGGAATGCTCTCCAAGGAAAACATGCCTGTTGCTATCATTGTCTATTTTGGGGTATCAGGCTAAGTCATTCTTTTTTCTTTTTACCCAGGCCTGTGATAGTTAAATTAGCCTCTACTTTGGTGCTCATCTTTTAGTGGGTCTGGGTATTGTGTTGAACCAGGAACATTTTAGGAATTTTGTGTTGCACATAAATTACTGGCTCAAATTTTCTGGCTCTTAATTGATTTTACCAGCATGTATTTTATCTTGTTAAGTCATTTTGAGATTTCTGTATATATACAGGAACGAACAAATATTATGATTAATCATCATAATCTCTGAACAATGTCTCATGTGGTCTCCTTCCAATATTGCCATACCATGGCATGCACATGGCACCTCCATGGCATTGTGTCATTGATTGCCAGCTGCTGGGAATCACAGGTGGGGAGACTGCTATGGCTCTCATGTCCAGATTGCAGGCTTCCCATCATCATCTGGTCAGCCAATGAGAACAGGATGCTGGACTAGATGAGCCACTAGCCCAATTCAGCAGCATTTCCTTATGTTCTTATGTAGGGAAGTCATATCCACCAACATCTCACAGACAAAAGTAGGGATGCAGTGCCACTGTTCTCACATCAAGAATCACTTGGCAATCCCTAAGTTATCAACTTCTGCATACCATTGAAGGCTTTTTCTTTATTTCCTTGTGATATGCTGAATTCATTTGCATTCATGTTTAAATCCACTGATTTAAATGCCGAAAGGATGTTTTGTTCTTTTGGTTAAAGATACACTTTGGGGGTGGGGGAACCATAATTGTCTTACAATCTGTTTCCAAGTATTCAAAACATACCTTAGCAGCTGCAGTGTCTGAAATGGCAAGCTGTGCACTGCATGGTGCCGGAGGGCTCACATGCACTTGCATTTATGCTTGCACATTAGAGGCAAGATCCATCCATCCACCCACTAAAAGATTTCACATCCAGCGGCCCTGCAGAAGGAGCTGAGTCCTGAAAAATGGGAACAGAGACTGGCAATATGTTAGCACAGCATCCAGAAATCTTATAAATAGGAACATTTACCAGGTCCAGGGATCTTAATCTCAGGGTTGTGGGTTCAAGCTTTGGGCAAAAGATTCCTTCATTGAATTAGATTACGCTTGTGGTCCCTCCCAATCCTACAATTCTATGATTAGGAAATTCATGCCTCTGGTCCAGATGGCAGTGAATGCACACAAAATCAACATACCATTCTCTCTATCTTCAGTGTTTGGCACTGACTGTCACTGCTTACATAGTCAAATTGGCACTGCCCGTGCACCAAAGGGAGGTATAAGCAAATTCAAGGGAACCCTAATGGTTTTCAGAAGTACACATTTTGATGGAGGTCCCACTTGCCTCTCTGAATTCCCAGGTATCTATTCCTCTTTCATTCTGAAATCATCTGCAGAAGGGTGGGTGCTCTAGACTTAGCAGTTATCAACATGCCAGGCTTCCTGTGGTTAGAAACATGGTCAATACATCTCCATGATACGAGGAGGAGTGGTTCTGAGGAAGGAACATAGGAAGCTGACCTATCTAATGCACTACTGCCTATGATTGACTGGCAGTGGATCACTGGGGTTTGAGACAAGGAGTCTTTCCCAGGCCTGCCTGGAGATTGAACCTAGGACCACTTACAAACAAAAGAGATGCTCTACTACTGAGCTATGGTCCTTCAAATGAGCTATGGTTTTCCATAGGCTGTGCCTATGCAGTTTCTGAGGGATCCTGAGATTGATTTAAAATAGTCTTGGGGGAAGGCATGTTCAAATGTGTAATTCCTCAGATAAAGGTTTGAAGCTGAAAGCACTCCACTTCTCACTCCCCCAGCTCTTGCCTGCTTTTGCATGGTGTGGTCCCTGAAAATTATCTTTCCGCAGCAGGGAAGTCAAAGATATAGTCACAGCCTCTGGGTGAGTAGCTATCAACTCTAGTTCTAAGGTGCAGGAATCTTTCCAACTCCACCTGCCCACAAGGACCTTAGTTCTAGGAAGAGGTGGGCACATTCTTTGTCATCATAGACTTCTGTTCTAGCAGAGGATCTAATTGTGCTGGGATCCTACCTACTCTTTGGTGTACTTGGCATAATGCATAACCTGGTCCTAGAAGCTCCAGAAGACTTTGCAGGGTAGTCCTATAAGAAGGAAGTGTGTTGGGTAAAGTCACACACTATTGACAAAAAAGGGAGAGTTCAATAGAAGATATGAAGAAATCTACCACTTCCATCTAGTGGGTCTGCTTACCTGTGTTACATAAGACTGTATAA
Organism: Podarcis cretensis; assembly: GCF_951804945.1. Classification (NCBI taxonomy): domain Eukaryota; kingdom Metazoa; phylum Chordata; class Lepidosauria; order Squamata; family Lacertidae; genus Podarcis; species Podarcis cretensis. The sequence continues at coordinate 30,750,552 of NC_137185.1, read as the reverse complement.
GAAGCTACATTAGATAAGTAAAAATCCCACAGAGTACACTGTAGTGACAATCAATCAATCAAAACTTTATTAGCAAAGCCAACAGGCCACAGCTAGACAAGAATTAAAAATAAAAATAAAAATAAGAATAAAAAGAAGAAAAGAACAGGCAAAAGGGGGTCCGTCAGATGAACAAGTCTGTCACTCAGATGGTGGCCCTCAATTTCACAGCTCTCTCGATGTACCTCGCGACCTTCTCTGTTATCTGACTATCCGTATCAGATAAGAGAAGATACAGTGTAATGTCTGGTGAACGGCCGGGGTTGGAGAGAATAAGTGGAGTAATAATCTCATTCCTTAGGTCTTTGTAAATAGGGCAAGATAGAAGGACATGGGACACTGTTTCCGTGTTACCATCTCCACATGGGCAGAGTCGTTTTTCAAATGGAGTCTTTTGGTAACGACCTTCGAGTACGGCAGAAGGAAGAACATCCCATCTAGCCAATGTAAAGGCACGTCTGTATTTTGGGATGGTTAATTTAGACAAATATGAGGCTGGGGAGTCAAAATGAGAAGGGGGAAAGTAGGTATACCATGGGCACAGTTTCTTTAAGATGGTCAGGTTGTTTTGCCGTTCAATGTCTTTCAGGCGCTGGCCAATTAGACTCTTTGCTTTAATGAGGCCCATTGATAGTAGGGACTGTGAATGCAAACCGCATGTAAGGAGTTTTTGATGCACAGTTTTGAACCACTTGCTTTTGTGAGAATCTTGCATTACTAGAGGCAGTAGACCAGGTGGGTTTAGATTAAGACGAAGCCAGTAGTTGAATGTTCTTTGCCAAGTCTGAGTTTCTACAGATGGAAGGCAGGCCTCGAGTCGTAATGCTGCGTTTGGAACACAGGGGGGGACGCCGAATATCTGCCTTAGAAATTTAGACTGAACAGTTTCAAGACTGGAGCAGTGGTTCCCCGTCCAGATTTGTGCCCCATACAGTAACTGCGCCAAAGGTTTTGCTTGAAAAACTTCAAGGGCTGCTGGGATGTATCTGCCCCCCTTTGTGTAAAAGAAGCGGGACAGCATCTTAATACTTTGAGCTGCTTTTTCTTTGGCACATTTTTGATGGACATCCCAGGACCCGGTCGACTGGAACACGATACCCAGATATTTGAAGGCTTTAACCTGTTCAATTGTCTGGTTATCCATCCTCCAGCTGTACTGTCTGTGTTTCCTTGCAAAAACCATAATTTTGGTTTTCTGATAGTTTATTGCCAGTTGCTCTCTCCTACAGTATGCTGAAAATTCACCTATGAGCCTATTTAAGCCTATTCTTGTTCGAGATAGGAGTATCGCATCATCAGCATACAAAAGTACTGATATTGATTTGTCAGCCAGTTTGGGGGCGTGGAAGTCCGGAGATGACAAACAGTTAACCATATCATTGATGTAAAAGTTAAATAGAACTGGGGCCAGGATGCAACCTTGCTTGACCCCCTTGCTGACAGGAACTGGTCCTATAAGATGGCCATTTAACGAAGTTCTTACATGCAGCACCGTGTCTTTATATAGACAGCTGATCAGGAATAATAGTCTTTTGTCTATACTTGATGTGCTCAATTTATCCCAGAGTCTTGCACGTGGAATTGAATCGAAGGCAGCCTTTAGATCGATAAAGGCTGCATATAGCACCCCGCGGGATTTTTTGGCATATTTATCAATTAAATAGGCTAGGGTGAAGCAGTGGTCTATGGTGGATCTGCCTTGCCTGAAACCCGCTTGCTCTTCCGCTAGAATAGCTTCAGTTTCCAGCCAGCTAGTTAGCTTAATATAAAGATGTTTGGCATATAGTTTGCTGGGTATAGGCAGAAGGCTGATTGGTCTATAGCTCGCCGGGTCTGGCGTAGGTCCTTTTTTGTAGATTGGAATAACTATTGCCTCAGTCCAACCATCTGGAAGTAAACCCGTTGAGTCGATCCAAGAAAATAGAGACGCCAGCAGGGGGGCCCACCAGCCAATGTTGGACTTCAGAAGTTCGGCAGGGATGTAATCAATCCCTGGGGCCTTGTTGTTCTTTAATTGTGCGATTAAGTTCTCAACTTCCTTAACAGTTACTGGTGGCCAGTGAGGTAGGTCCTCCAATTGAATACATAATTTGTAATGTTGGGCTTCCTGGTCATAGAACACAGATTGAAAATGGCGCAACCACTCCATTGGTTCCACTGTACAGATGGAATTAGTACGCTCCTGGTCCAGTAGACCAGATATGGTTCGCCAAAAGCAAGTGGTATCTTTCTCGTGTGATGCCTTAACCAAACTGTGCCATGCGGCTCTTTCAGCTTCCAGTTTCTTTCTCCTTAGTAATTGTTTGTAAAACCGTCTCAGATCAATATAAGCATTAAGTAGGGGGGCAGTCCCTGATTTCCTATATCTCTGGTAGGCAGTTCTCATTTGTCTCCTTGTTTGCCTGGACTCCAGGTCAAACCAGCTAGCTCCGTCCTTTGCCCTTTTTGTAGCGGCGCTATGTATCACTGTTGTTAAATGGGATTTCAGTCTTTCCAAAAGTAATTTAAAGCGTTCCATAATCACATCTACTGAATTGCCTGACACAATAGCGGAGCGAATAAGCTTTAACTCCACTGACTGAAGAAGGAGGGTTAGGTTTTCATTCAGTATTGGGGACCATTTGAGTCTTTTGGGAGCAGGTATACCCAAATTTACAGAGGGTATATATTGTGGCTCGGCAATCGAATAGTCAAAAGGCCGACCTGCAAGCTCTAAAATTAGAGGTAGGTGATCACTCAGAGTATTGTGGCCCACTAGGAACTTCCTTACAAAGCTGTGAGCAAATCTTGAGATTAGAATATAATCTATAACGCTTCCCCCAGCCTTGGAGAAATGGGTATATTCCCCGGGGCGATCCCCCTCTATGTTGCCGTTTAATATCAGCAGTTCCCTCCGTCTGGCAGCCTGCACTAAGCAGAGACCTGAAAAATTACTTCTGCTATCTTTGGACAGTCGTGTCGCACCGATATCCGTCAGTTCTTCAGGGTCCATAAATAGGTTGAAGTGAGTGTATAGACTGTTGTCATCTGTTCCTATGCGAGCATTAAAGTCTCCACACACAATAGTCAGGGCAGACGGGTAAGTAGATTCGAGAGGCTCTAAAAACGCCTCTAGCTCAGCCCATATAGCCTTGACCACGGAGTTTTTTTGGCCTGGGGGGATATAAACATTGACCAGCAAAAGAGTAGTTCTCTTGAAGCTAAGTAGAGCGGCTGTTGCTAAAGAATTGCAGCTGGGTAGGGCTGTTAGAGAGTGCGCCAGCTCCGTGGAAATGAAGCAAGCTAGGCCACCACTAGATCTGCCGCCCCTTAGAGATGGAGAGGCAGGCAGGTAGTGGCAGTTATACCCATTGAGAAATATAGGGTCATTCTGCCATGTCTCCTGAAAGAGGATGATGTCAAATTGCTTAAGGTAGCACAAAAATTGTTGAGTGTTTTTCTTGGCGTGCCAACCCGCGATATTCCAAGACAGCACTTTTAGGCCCCGGGCCCTTCGGGGAGCTGGGTCTATGTCACCACCACGTCCAGCAATTCTTTGGTGTCTAAAAAAACACACCCGTTGGCTCTTTTCGAGGATGACTGCTTGGAGAGAGTGTAGTGGTCCTCTCTTCTTGGTGATTTGGGGCTAGATTTTGGAGTTGGGGGGGAAGCTAATTCATTCGGAGACAATTTAAGATAGCTGTGCCAGGAGCTTTGAGATTTCACACCTTGATTTGGTCTTACTTTATTGTACATCACAGGGGGCTCAGATTGTAGTTCCACGTCTACGCATTTAAAGGTGCCTCCCACTGTCTTCTTATCCACTAGACATTTGGGAGATATGGGCTGCACATAAAGGTCCTTCATTGTCTCACCTTGGTCATCCTTTTTTTCTAGTCTGCTTCGAAGTAAATCAAGTCTTTTCAGGATCTCAGTTTGAGCTGGTGGATGCAGTGACCAGAATCGCTTTATCAGCGAGAGTTCTTCCTCCAAAAAGGAGTCCTCACTATCACACGTGGGAGGCCAAATGCCAGTTGGATGTGGAGCTTCCTTTTTATCATTTGATACTGTTTGAAGGAGATGATCCTGCTGGAACTTATGCTTTCTGTTTTGATGGTTTTGGTAGTTGGTTTTTTCCCTTTTGTGAACTTCCATTCCTATGCCCTTGGTCCCCATCAGAGAGGTTAAAGGTGCTCTGTTTTCAAATATTCTTAATAGGACTATTCTTTCTTTTTTGAATAGGTTTTTAGCTCTAAAAATAAGGCTGGCCAGATTATGATCTAAAAAGGTAATCAGTGCTCGTACCGAGCAGTCATCTTGATGTAGATACTCTATAGCGGCTATGTCAGTTGCTTTTACTATCCCCGGTAAAATGCCTCTTATAATGGACAAAAAGTGGTCTATACGGTCCGACCCTGCATAAAATCTAGGCGGTTTAGGGTAATTAGCAAAGACAAGCTTTTGTGGGATTAGGACTAAACTCCATTCTCTTTTGGGCCACAGCATCTGTCGAGCTTGAGAGGAGTGGTTCCCCTCAATAGTTTGGGTCGCCAGCTCACCTCTGTCTACAGATTCTGTGCTGGCCATAAGAGGACTCTGGGGCGGTATAACTGTAGATGGATTAGTTCCTTTGTCCCCGCTCGGTGTTGATTCTTCAAAACTTGGTTTAAATTCTTTTGTGGGTGTATCTACTTTACGTGTTTCTTTGATAGCACTTGAGTTGGATTTGTTTGTTCCACTTGTAGAAAGGGATGGAAGAAGGTTAAAGAGCTTCTGCCAATATTTTTTGCAGGTACGGTGAGTTGTCTTAAGCCGCCTTAGATTTTTTATATTTTTGCTTTTCTTCATCTTAGGCTCAGCTTTTTTCCTCCGGGATTTGCTGGGGAGTGGTGGATCCGAGCTGGCTAGGGGATTTGTATTCTGGACTGAAGCGCTCACATGTTGTTTGAAATTATCCACTAGGGTCAGGAGAAGCCCGTTTGTTATCGCTAAAAATTTTTTGACGTTAAGGAGATCCGTAGAAATCTGGTATATCTGCTCCTGAAGATAATCACCCCGCATTTCTGTTCCGCTGTCGTTGGCTTTCAACCAATGGGTTGAAAGGTTACTTCCAAGTTCCAGCGGTGACAAATAAGGATTAGCATCAGGTGTGTTGGCTGTATTAGCCTTTGTAGCATTCTCTGCTATGGCGAGTTCTTGGGCCAAATTTGTTGGATGGTTTGTCCACTTGTTGTTTGTCTGCAAATCCTTTAGCTGTGTTGACCAATCCAACACTGTGAGTGGCAAAGGCATAGCTACATCTAGAATACTCTCGTTCTGAGTTCTCTTACTCGCGTCTTTTTGAGGAAAGTAGCTGGTAATTTTACTTTGTCTCCTTCGCCGCTCCATCGGGCTCTGTGGTGAATTAAGCAAGATTCCTTGGTCCTTGTATTTTTTCCTGGTGAGGACCATAGTGGGTATATGGGTATATATGGATATATGGTAGGGGTTGCTTGCTTGACGGTAACTTATCTTTTTGTTCTAAGCTGGAGTAAGCAATAGCAGAAATGCCGATTTGTGGACGTTGCCTCCTAAACCTCTCCAACCTCTCCAACTTGTTAGTTTCTCCAGCAATTTACTTGTTACCAGCAATTTACTTGTTAGTTTCTCCAGCAATTTACGTCGGAGCTTGTGAGGTATCAGTTATTTAAAATGTTAGAAAATAGTACTAGTCCTAGGCTTTCATACTATAACTTGTTTCTTTTAGAGTTCAACTAGGACTTTCTCTCTCATTCAACAGCCTCACGGCGTAGCCAGTTAAGTAATTATCGAGTTGAACTTGCCTTGTGTTTCTTGGGGTTGTACCTACTTCAATTCCTCCCTTTTTATCGATAAAAAGCTCGGCGTCCTTCCAGTAGCTGACCTCCCCGTCTGCTAATTACCAGCTTCGTGAAGATAGGGCGGCTGCCGAACCTCTTTTGGATAAAAATAGGCCTTGAGTTTTTCCTTCCCAGTCCCAGTTCTAGGAGGTGTATGGGGAGATGAAAGGGAGAGATTGTTCACTGAGCACAACCCCAGAGTCTGTCAACCTTTCTCAGCAGATCTTGGTCGCTTGCCATGACCCATTTGTCACTGTCTCACTGACTACGGAGGTTAGAGGTAGAGAGTAGAGGTAAACGGAGATAAAAAGAGAACTTATCTTTTGTGGACACAACTCCTCTGCTACTCCTCCTCCACTGCTCAGCATACCCAGTCTTCAAGGCGGCGTTTCTAATCAGCAGCAGGCTTTCTCAGCAGAAGGTTTGAATATCCTTTGAATATCCTTGTTAATTGGCCAACAGTAGAGATAGAATGGTTAAAACTTCTAACAGAGGTAGAATAGTTAAAAGTCTAATAAAAACGGTTATAAAAACGGCTATAAAAAGCTATAAAAGGCTATAAAAGGTTTGTAATCCAGGAGGGTTCACGGAGGAGAAGTTGTTACAGCCGCCATCTTGGGCTCTCCTAACTACCTCACTGTAGTGACTATGAACAACCTCCAGGTTCATTGCAGCGAAAAAAGGTAGAAATGTTTTGTCTTCCACCAGAGGGTGCTGTAATGTCTTGTCATCTAGCCAGGAATAACAGCAACATCAATCACAGGTTGGCTGAACTGGGGGTGGTGTGGTGAGGAGGCAGTTTCATTTTTATGACATTCCACAGGGCTTAATCTCTGGATATTTATTATGAACATACAACATGCACAGTGGTGATGGATGAGCCACATGACACCCTCTTTCCTTTGTTAATGAATCAGCTGGGGTAAAATTATGATGTTAAATAACCAGAAACACAAATGGTTCATTTCTGAGTCCTTTTATGGGCTCCATTGCACTTCTGATGATGGCACTGGAAGGACAACAGAGTCGGGGTGCATTGAGGTCTCGCCACCCTCCTCACAAGACCCCTGCAACACTTTCTCCTTTCTCTGAAAGTTATCTGACATCATTGACAGCAGGGCCTCCACAGCAAAGAACCATGGGGAATGTAGTAACTTTGGATTCTGAGGTGGCTATGGAACCTTACCCTTGCCATTGCACTGCTGAGCTCCGGGTGTCTGGGAGCCCTTTGACATAGGACATCAGCAGGACCTTTCTCCTCTTACTTTCCACCTCAAACCACACTCCTCTTCCCTGGCCTGGTAGGGTGGAAATCAAAGAGGCCAGCAGCAAGCAGAGCCAATGACAGGCAGCTACTCATTTTCATTTTCTCCCTCTTTCTCCTGCCTGTGGAGCATGGACTTAGCCAGGATTTGGGGCAGGGCAGGCATTATGCTGGGGGAGGGGCAGAACTGAGTTATCTGCATGCAATTAGTCAGTTGAGTATTTCTATTTATTTACTTGATTTAGGGGGGGGGGGCTGATCCCCTGGCTATGTCCCACCCCCGGCTATGCCCATGCTGTGGAGTCCTAGAAGGGCAAAACTAAGACAAAGAGGGAGAAAGCTGACAGCTAAGGACATCTCCTGGATCAAATGTGAGTTAGAAAGCAGGGAAGTGAGGGCTGTCCAAGGGCAGACTGAAGTTAGTAGGGCAGTGCCCCATTTGTCCTACTAGGCAAGCCTCCAATTCCCAAAGATCTGTGTCTAGAAGTGACTGAGTTCTTTGGCAGCATTTCCTTCCTCTTTCATCATGGCAGTGCTCAGTTCTAGTGGGATTGCTGTGCAAAAATGCTAGTGACGGGGAAGAAAACCTCAAGCATCCTTCGCACTGCTCCTAATAGGGTAGACGCCTGCACATCAACACAGTGGGGGGGGGGGAGAGGGTATGGATTTGCATTTGCAGATTTTTATGCTTATATGGAAACTGAGAAATAATTACAACAATATAACAAACAGCAGAGTACATACCACCACCATGCGAAAGACTGAGACCAGGTGACCTGTGTGCCTGCTCAGTCTGCTGTACAGGTGTTATCTCTTGATGGGTAAAATGTAAAGGTAAAGGACCCCAGGTCAAAGACGACTATGGGGTTGTGGAGCTTATCTTGTTTTCAGGTCGAGGGAGCTGGCATTTGTCCACAGACAGCTTTCTGGGTCACGTATCCAACATGACTAAAGCGCTTCTGGCACAACAGAACACCGTGACGGAAGCCAGAGCGCACAGAAACACTGTTTACCTTCCCACTGCAGTGGTACCTATTTATCTACTTCTACTGGTGTGCTTTCGAACTATTGGGTTGGCAGAAGCTGGGACAGAGCAGTGGGAGCTCACCCTGTTGCGGGGATTAGAACCGCTGACCTTATGATTGACAAGCCCAAGAGACTCCGTGGTTTAGACCACAGCGCCACCCGCATCCCTCTTGATGGGCAGTTCTAAGGCCCTCCTGCTCCCCATGTTTAGAGTGCTTTAGCATTTATTTACCACACTTGGACTAGACAGCCCATCAAACAGAGGAGTCCCCCAAATAGAGGAGGCCCTTTGTGAGGTTGGGCAGACCAACACTTTCCATTTTTTGAAGGGAATGGAAGGTTTTATAAATGCAGAATGAGCAGCACCACATGTTCCCCACTTTCCCTTCCTGGGTAAATTTTTGCGTATTCCAAATCTGAGTTTGAGAAACGCTCATCAAAAATAAGAGCACCGGCACCAAACATTGTGGCTCTCCTCCCTCTCAGTTTCCTCTGTCCTTTACTCCTGCAGCATTTTAAATATAGAAATTAAAAAGGCACAAGCCAAGAACATAAAACAACAGTTAATCAAAAGCTGAGTAACATAAAAACCACTCCAGCTAGAGAACAAAGGGCCTTTGTAATAGAACAAAGACAGAGCCACTAGAACAAAGTGCTGAAGTGGAAGGAAATGCAGTCAGATTGGGGACACTCAACCTCACTCAAATCTTGGTACTTGCCCTAAATTCAAACTATTGGCCCACCTAGCCCAGTATTTATTTATTTTTTTGGGAAATAGTTTTTATTTGATTTTACAAGTATAAAATTATAACAAAACAAAATACATATCCATATTTAGACATTGCTCTGAATCTCTAGACTTCCCACCTTCCCCTCCAAGGGTCCCATTGTCAACCTTTTCAACTTCTTATAATTTGGCAATCCATAATTTACATCACTCCATTTTGTTCATAATATTTGCTACATTACAAGTGTTATTGTAATCCTGCTAATGTTTTCATCTGCTTACAGTGGTCTCCCAGATAAATTATAAATTTTTCCCGTTCCTTATTAAGTTTCAGTCTTCTTGGTTCCTGAGTTTTCCGGTCAGTTTTGCCATTTCAGCATAGTCCAACATCTTTTGGACTATTCTTCTGGTAAGGACTTTGTCCAGGCTAGTAACATCTGCACGGCTGTTGTAGCCTACATAAAAAGTCTTTTCTGCTCCTTTGGAATATCGGCACCTACAATTCCTAATAGAAAGGCTTCTGTTTTTTTATAAATAAAAGTTATTTTAAAAATATTTTCAACTCATTATATATCATTTCCCAGAATGCTTTTATTACCTTACACATCCACCACATATGATAAAAGGTACCTTCTTTTTCTTTACATTTCCAGCATATATTTGTACTTTTTCTTATACATTTTTACTAACTTACCAGGAGTCAGATACCACCAGTACATCATTTTCATATAATTTTATTTCAGGATGAAACATGCTGAGAATTTCCAATCAGTTTTCCATAACCTTTCCCAGTCTGAAAGTTAGATATTATGCCCAAATCCTTAGCCCAGTAGATCATTACAGATTTAACCTGTTCATCCTTTGTATGCCAGGCCCAACTAGCCTAGTATTGTCTACTCTGACTGGCAGCAGCTATCCAGGGTCCGAAACTTAAGTCTGCATCAATGAAAGTATAGTGTCCGAATGAAGGGAAGTAATAGTAAACCTGAATGAATCTGACAGTAAAGTTTTTTGTTTTTGTTTTTTGACCCTTGACCATTAGGTCCAGTCGTGGCCGACTCTGGAGTTGCAGCGCTCATCTCGCTTTATTGGCCGAGGGAGCCGGCATACAGCTTCCGGGTCACGTGGCCAGCATGACTAAGCCGCTTCTGGCGAACCAGAGCAGTGCACGGAAATGCCGTTTACCTTCCCGCCGGAGCGGTACCTATTTATCTACTTACATTTTGACGTGCTTTCGAACTGCTAGGTTGGCAGGAGCAGGGACCGAGCAACGGGAGCTCACCCCATGACGGGGATTCAAACCGCCAACCTTCTGATTGGCAAGTCCTAGGCTCTGTGGTTTAACCCAAAGCGCCACCCGCATCCCAGACAGTAAAGTAGGTTGTGTTAATGCAGTGGTACCTCGGGTTGAGAAGTTAATTCGTTCTGGAGGTCTGTTCTAAACCTGAAACTGTTCTTAACCTGAGGTACCACTTTAGCTAGTGGGGCCTCCCGCTGCTGCCGCCGCGCTGCTGCTGCTCAATTTCTGTTCTCATCCTGAAGCAAAGTTCTTAACCTGAGATACTATTTCTGGGTTAGCGGAGTCCATAACCTGAAGCGTCTGTAACCCGAGGTACCACTGTATGATTCAGATTCATGTGTGTTTTCTTTAAAAGGGACAGAAAGGGATTATCAACTAGGAAGGTATAATTATTAATAGGACTCAAACGAGTTAGCAACCTGCTTATCGCTGCATAAATTCAAACAGGAGATCGTTTAAACTCTGCTAAATTATATAAACGTTCCCACAGCCCACCCCTTTGGACACTCACTCCAGGCGGTGCCCCCCTTTGATACTGCCCCCTTGGGAAGCTGGCTGCATCCCCAGGTGAACAGCATGTGTGCCGCTCCAGGTGCCAGAGCAGCTAGCTCCTCCTCTGCATAGAAGATGGAGCTGTTCAGCAGTGCAACAGACTCCATTGGAGTAGTGGGCTCTCTTTCACTGGAGAGATGCGGGTGGCACTGTAGTTTAAACCACAGAGCCTAGGACTTGCCAATCAGAAGGTTGGCGGTTCGAATCCCCGTGATGGGGTGAGCTCCTATTGCTCGGTCCCTGCTCCTGCCAATCTAGCAGTTCGAAAGCATGTCATAGTGCAAGTAGATAAATAGGTACCACTCCGGCGGGAAGGTAAACAGCATTTCCATGCACTGCTCTGGTTGCGCCAGAAGCGGCTTAGTCATGCTGGCCACACAACCCGGAAGCTGTACGCCGGCTCCCTCGGCCAATAAAGCGAGATGAGCACCGCAACCCCAGAGTTGGCCACAACTGGACCTAATGGTCAGGGGTCCCTTTACCTTTACCTCTAAGCAGAGACTGGATGGGCACATGTCATGTATGATTTAGCTGAGATTCCTGCATTGCAGGGAATTGGACTAAATGACTGTTGGGGTACCTTCTAATTCTACAATTCTTTGATTCTATATTTTCCTTGCTAGCTTTGTTTTTCATCTTGAGAGGCAAGGGGATAAACCTGGGACATTCTGCATGAAAAACTCTCCTACTGAGCTATGGCCCCACCCTATTTACCAGATTGCAGTTTACCCACAAGGCTAGTAAACCAAGGAAACCATGCAGTGTTAACTCCGACATCTCTTTTTCGAGTGCTTTAACACTTAAGGAAGGGGGAAGAAATTTAATTCAGCCCGCATTTAAAGGTTGAACTGTGTAATCAGCATTTCCTGAAACGATATGCAGTCTGAAACATAGCCATTTCTCCAAATGCACACTTCTCTGAATTTTGCAGTTCAATTCTTCAACCAAATAAGTCATTCATAAATGCATATGCTAGGGGAAAGTGTGCGTAAGTGGAAACATAAGTGGGGGGGGGGGATTAAAATACAAAAATGCATTAAATTAGGGGAAATGGTTTGCAAAAAAAAAAAAAAAGGTTATAAGGTGAAAGTCTGTACAAAACGTGCATATTAGAAGAATGAAAATGCAGATTAATTTTAATGCAAACTTTAAAAAAAAAACACTGAAAAGTTTGGGGAAATGTGAAGAAGTGAATTTAAGATTGGGAAAATGATAAATTGAAATTGACAGATTTGTCTACCTCCTATTAACTATCTCCCAGCATTTTACATATCCTAACTGAGGCTTCTATTTCCATCCCACTTAAATAAATAAAAAACCCCTTTTCCTTCAACCTATGGATTAGTGAACAGCGCCACTCAACCCCTTTTCATAGAGATTGCTGTGCATATTGAGAGATTCACCCTTGAAGCAAGACATTGCTGTGAAGCGCTTTTTCTTTTTCCTGTATAAACTGATCATTTGACATTGTGGTTCGAGGACCCGACCCCCGCGAAGTAAAATGAAGACACAGGGACACGTGATATAAGGTTAATGGGCTAGAAAAGGCCACAACTTTATTGATTACAGCAATGAAAAGGTATTGGCTTAGGCATTGGATCGCGAAACAAGTGGGTTTATTCACCAGGGGTTCATCACCTGTTGATGCTAATCCAACTATAGGCTCACCCCTGATGTCACCGAGGGTCGTGCCATGGCCTCCCGCCAAGCAGGCTTCGGACGGAATACACGACCGCCAGATTCCATTGATGGAATACCCCTAGAAATTGAAGACATAGGCGATGGCCACACCTAGCACTTCGACACACCACAACACATTATTCCAATGCCTAACCTACCCACCAATACCACCAAAAAGTTGTGACGATTGCTACGAGGTAGGCGAAAAAACCAAAAAGCCTAATGCCAAATGGAAAAACTCCTACCAGGCCCCCCGGGCAACCGGGGCGACCAACCTAAGGTCCATAGCAAGGCCAATGACCTAAGCCCTAACTCAAAGGGAGTGGAGGGTGGGTGACTCGCCCAGGACGACAAAGAGAAATGAGGCCGGGGGGGAGGCTGGCACTGCAGCATAAAGGCTGCTGGACACGCCCCCCCATGGCACCTGGTTGGATGGCCACCGGGGGGGGCGTGAGTGCCAGCCAGGTGAGCTGGAGGCAGGGGGCAACGCCCCCTGCTAGGAGCGGTGCTCGGGCTCCCGTCCACAACCACTCCCCTCTCTTTCAGGGAGGAGAGTCTTTGCTATTTCTGCTCTTGTTGCTGCTGTCGTGTTTCTAATTTTGCATCTTCACATTTTACCCTGCATTTCCTGATGGGTCACAATGCCAGAATGGTGTGGTGTGAACCATGTGTTTTCTTTTCATATTTTCTTTGCAATAATTTCTGTAGAGATAACACTAATGAATGATAAAATTTCACATGATTGTTGCTGCTGGTGTTTAGCATTTAACCAGCAGATCAATATGATTTAAATTATAATCTGTTTGGCATTCTCCAAAGTCAGTGAATTTACCTGTTATTGTGCCCATTTTACAGATGGAGAACTGAGGTTGAAACTTAGCAAGTAAGGTAACCCACAACTGCCTAGTAATTTAATGGGTGGCTTGGGATTTGAACCCGTGCCCAACACTGTAGTGCTGCATGGCACAGTGACTCTCAAAGGCCTCTTCACCCAACTCTGGTATGTTGCAGAGTAGTGGGTGTATATCGGATGAAATTTTTAAAGCGCATTGAGATTCTTTGCGAACGAAAAACTTGTATATAAATGCTGTTGCAGCTAAATGGGCCTCATTACCTATAATAAGATGCAATGATGTTCTGGATTTTAGGAGTGTTTCCAGATTCCTCAAATGACACTTCTCTGTCACCAACTCAGGCACTTACAATAATGTGCCAGTGGGGGGTGAAAACTCCATCGTTGGATATGTTTGTGTGCATATGTTTTTATACATCCATCCAGTGGGTGTGAATAGAACACAACTTCTATATATAAACCCCATTACAGTATTACACCGCAATTTTTTGTCATTATCCTCAGTAAAGATCAGGCTCATCTGTAGGCAGCAATGAAAGAAAGTGGAATAATGCTGGAAATGATAAACACATTCACTTAGCGGAGGGTTTTGTGGGTGTGCCACAAGAAGTGTACTTAGTATATCTTGCTAGTAAAAGGAGTTGCATTACAATCATGACTTCGTATCACCAGAAATATTATTGCCTATAGTATATTGGAGTGGCCCACTGGACTTCCTTTGCAAACTTTACTAGCCTGTTTTAGACTACCACCAAACACGCTATAACTATGTTTAACATCAACCAGTTACTCTCCAAATATTGTTCGACTCCCATCAGTCCTAGGCAGAGTGGCCAATGGTCAGAGTGATGGAAGCACAGAACCCATAAATTAGGAAGATATCAGTCTAGTCTAAAGTAGGCTAGTCTAAAGTAATAATCCTCCACTTTTTAAGATCTGGGACTCGCCATTATTAACAACATCCTTCAAGAATGACCCATGCTTCGTTTTTTATCGTTGTTGTTGTTTAGTCATGTCCGACTCTTTGTGACTCCATGGACCAGAGCATGCCAGGCACTCTTGTCTTCCACTGCCTCACACAGTTTGGTCAAACTCATGTTAGTAGCTTGGAGAACACTGTCCAACCATCTCGTCCTCTGTCGTCCCCTTCTCCTTGTGCCCTCCATCTTTCCCAACATCAGGGTCTTTTCCAGGGATTCTTCTCTTCTCATGAGGTGACCAAAGTATTGGAGCCTCAGCTTCAGGATCTGTCCTTCCAGTGAGCACTCAGGGCTGATTTCCTTCAGAATGGATAGGTTTGCAGTCCATGGGACTCTCAAGAGTCTCGTCCAACACCATAATTCAAAAGCATCAATTCTTCAGCGATCAGCCTTCTTTACGGTCCAGCTCTCACTTCCATACATCACTACTGGGGAAACCACAGCTTTAACTATATGGACCTTTGTTGGCAAGGTGATGTCTCTGCTTTTTCAGATGCTGCCTAGGTTTGTCATCGCTTTTCTCCCAAGAAGCAGGCATCTTTTAATTTCATGACTGCTGTCACCATCATGGAGCCTAATAATAATAATAATAATAATAATAATAATAATAATAATTTATTATTTGTACCCCGCCCATCTGGCTGGGTTTCCCCAGCCACTCTGGGCAGCTTCCATAGAAACCAAAAATACACTAAAATATCACAGATTAAAAACTTCCCTGAACAGGGCTGCCTTAAGATGTCTTCTGAATGTCAGGTAGTTATTTATCGCTTTGACATCTGGTGGGAGGGCGTTCCACAGGGCGGGCGCCACTACCGAAAAGGCCCTCTGCCTGGTTCCCTGTAGCTTTGCTTCTCACACTGAGGGAACCGCCAGAAGGCCTTCTCGGTAGTGGCGCCTGCCCTGTGGAACGCCCTCCCACCAGATGGGGGTGGAGACGCTCCTTCAGGTATACTGGGCCAAGGCGGTTTAGGGCTTTAAAGGTCAACACCAGCACTTTGAATTGTGCTCGGAAACGTACTGGGAGCCAATGTAGGTCTTTCAAGACTGGTGTTATGTGGTCTCGGCGGCCGCCCCCAGTCACCAGTCTAGCTGCCGCGTTCTGGATTAGTTGTAGTTTCTGAGTCACCTTCAAAGGTAGCCCCACGTAGAGCGCATTGCAGTAGTCCAAGCGGGAGATAACTAGAGCATGCACCACTCTGGTGAGACAGTCCGTGGGCAGGTAGGGTCTCAGCCTGCGTACCAGGTGGAGTTGGTAGACAGCTGCCCTGGATACAGAATTGACCTGCGCCTCCATGGGCAGCTGTGAGTCCAAAATGACTCCCAGGCTGCGCACCTGGTCCTTCAGGGGCACAGTTACCCTATTCAGGACCAGGGAGTCCTCCACACCAGCCCGCCCCCTGTCCCCCAAAAACAGTACTTCTGGCTTGTCAGGATTCAACTTCAATCCATTAGCCGCCATCCATCCTCCAACCGCCTCCAGGCACTCACACAGGACCTTCACCGCCTTCACTGGTTCTGATTTGAAAGAGAGGTAGAGCTGAGTATCATCTGCATATTGATGGACACCCACTCCAAACCCCCTGATGATCTCTCCCAGCGGCTTCATATAGATGTTAAAAAGCATGGGGGAGAGGACGGAACCCTGAGGCACCCCACAAGTGAGGGCCCAGGGGTCTGAACACTCATCCCCCCACCACCACTTTCTGAACACGGCCCAGGAGGAAGGAGCGAAACCACTGTATAACAGTGCCCCCAGCTCCCAGCCCCTCTAGACGGTCTAGAAGGATGTTATGGTCAATTGTATCAAAGGCCGCTGAGAGATCCAGCAGAACTAGGAAACAACTCTCACCTTTGTCCCTAGCTCGCCGGAGATCATCAACCAGCGCGATCAAGGCAGTTTCAGTACCATGATGAGGCCTGAATCCCGACTGGAAGGGATCCAAATGGTCCGCATCCTCCAGGCGTGCCTGGAGTTGTTCAGCAACCACGCGCTCAATCACCTTGCCCAAGAATGGAAGATCTGAGACTGGGCAATAGTTGGCCATACTGGCTGGGTCTAAAGATGGTTTTTTAAGAAGCGGTTTAATGACCGCCTCTTTCTGGGAATGTTCCCTCACAGAGGGAAGCATTCACCACCCCGCAGAGCCCATCGCCCAGCCCTTCCCTGGCTTGCTTTTATTAGCCAGGATGGGCAAGGATCAAGGAGACAGGTGGTTGGTTTCACGCGTCCAAGCAGCCTGTCCACATCCTCAGGGGTAACGGATTGAAATTGATTCCATGCAACTTGACCAGACAGAGCTCTAGCACTCTCCCGCCCCAGCCCTGCTCCCACGGTGGTGTCTAGCTCCTTCCGAATATGAGTGATTTTATCTGCAAAAAACTTTGCAAAATCGTTGCAGGAGATCTTGGGGTCTTTACAAGGCCCCGGTGGTAAAGGTGGTTCAGTTAAATTGCAAACCACCTGAAAAAGTCTCCTGCTACTATTTTCTGCAGATGCAATAGAGGCGGTGAAGAACGTCTTCTTCACCGTTGCTATCACCACTTGGTAGGCTCGACGTTGAGCTCTAACCTGTGTCCGGTCAGATTCGGAGTGAGTTTTCTACCACCGACGCTCTAGCCGTCTCAGCGATTGTTTCATCGCCCTCAGCTCCGAAGAAAACCACGGGGCTGTCCGGGCTCCATGCAATCGGAGAGGGCGCTTCGGAGCCAGACAGTCGATAGCCCTGGTTAACTCCGCATTCCAGCGGGCCACCAGGGAATCAGCTGAAAGGCCATCAACATGGGATAAAGCATCCCCTACCACTCTCTGGAAACCATTTGGATCCATTAAGTGGCAGGAGCGGACCATCCAAATTGGTACCACCTCCTTGCAGAGGGGAAGGGTCGCGGAGAAGTCCAGTTGCACCAGGAAGTGATCTGACCATGGCACTTCTTTTGTTTCACTTTTACTTAGTGTCAGATCACCCACGTCACTAGAGGTGAACACCAGGTCTAAGGCATGTCCATGACTATGAGTTGGTCCAAACTTATTCAGGGACAGCCCCATGGAGGCCATGCTTTCCACGAAGTCCCGAGCAGCCCCTTGTAAGGTCGTGTCGGCATGGATGTTAAAATCCCCTAGGACAACCAAACTAGGTGTCTCCAGGAGAAAATCCGCCACAACCTGAAGCAGCTCGGACAGGGAATCCTTGGTTCAGCGGGGAGGTCGGTACACCAAAAGAAATCCTTTACTGCCCCTATTGCCCAACTTCCAGAACACACACTCAGAAAACTGGATCTTCCCAGTAGGACACCTGGTGCAAGCTAGTGACTTCCTAAAAATCACTGCAAACCCCCCCCCCCCCCCGCCCACATGACCTGGGTTGCTGTGCGTAAGAGAAACCTGGTGGGCAAGCAGCGGCAAGGACAGGCCCATCTGCTTCCTCCAACCAGGTCTCTGTCACACATGCCAGGTGAAATCCTCCATCCACAATCAGGTCGTGGATGGCAGTGGTTTTATTCATCATTGACCTGGCATTACACAGCAACACCTTCAGGTCATGTGGGTTTCCCCTGTTGATTCCAGTATTCATCCGGTCAAGGCCAGACCCGGAGGCAGGGATAGTCTTCAAACAATGACTAAACCTGCCTCCTCGGTAATGACATGGTCTGGTCTTAGCGTAACTCCGCCTCCTGCCCATGATCACCAAGATCGGATGTCCCAGTGCTTCCCCCCCTGTGGAACTTGTCCCAGCCATCGTGTTGGCTGGGGCCCCACTCCCAGGCAGCCCTGATCCCGCCCCTTAAAAACAAAACACAAACTATACAGAACCAATAAAACAACAACAACAAAAAAGGAACAGAACGATTATACTAAAATTAATCCCCAACCAAATATCCATCCCACCCACCCACCCCCAACAAAGGAAAAAAGGAAAAAAAGAAATAAAAATTTAAATTGCCACCGACTGCTTGAGGACATTTTAAAGCACATTAACCACCTGGAACAGGGAAGCAATGGCAGAACACTTCCCATACTTCCCCAAAAGTTTGTTCCAAATAAGGGCCTGGGCCACGCCCCCTGGGCCAGTTGGAAAAGGCCTTGGAAGGGAGCAGGCCCAGCAGTCCTCCCCACAGACGATGGTCCGAGGCCTCACCGCAGCAGGAGTCCCTTTATAGCTGGGAGAGAGGGCCTGGGCCAGTTTTAAAAGGCCCTGGAAGGGAGCAGGCCCTGCAGTCCTCACCCAGCTGATGGTCCAAGGCCTCACTGCAGCAGGAGTCCCTTTATAGCTGGGAGAGAGGGCCTCGGCCAGTTGGAAAAGGCCCTGGAAGGGAGCAGGCCCTGCAGTCCTCCCCACAGCCGATGGTCCCAAGAAAGTAAAATCTCTCAGTGCCTCCATTTCTTCCCCTTCTATTTGCCAGGAGGTGATGGGCCCAGCGGCCATGATCTTCGGTTTTTTCATGTTGAGCTTCAGACCATATTTTGCGCTCTCCTCTTTCACCCTCATTAAGAGGTTCTTTAATTCCTCCTCACTTTCTGCCATAAAAGTTGTGTCATCTGCATAACGTAGGTTGTTGATATTTCTTCTGGCAATCTTAATTTCGTCTTGGGATTCATCCAGTACAGCCTTTCACATGATGAATTCTGCATATAAGTTAAATAAGCAGGGAGACAATATACAGCCTTGCCATACTCCTTTCCCAGTTTTGAACCAATCAGTTGTTCCATATCCAGTTCTAACTGTAGCTTCTTGTCCCACATAGAGATTTCTCAGGAGACAGATGAGGTGATCAGGCACTCCCATCTCTTGAAGAATACACTGCAGCAAAATGTTTTAATATGGAGTGCTCCTGTTCAGGTTGCCAGCTAGCCATGTCTACTTCTGGGAAGCTAATTCTGTTCCTTTTCCTTCCTGTGATTCTGTGGGCAACAATTTTATTATGAAAATGGCCTACATTGTAAAAAACTAACTTGTAACATTTCAGAAACATTAATGTTTGGACTTCCGGGTTAGCGCCATCGGCAATGGCGGAATTCCTCTGATCTAGAGGAACCCGCTCCGCGAAAATCGGGTCTTGCTGCCGCGGCGAAGGCAGAGACCTTCTAAAAATCCCAGGCGGAGGAAGCCTGGGAATGTGGGATTCGGCTGACACCAGGAGCGCCCCCCCTACACGCAAGGAAACCCCTTTCCGGGGATCCGAAGCGACGTGGGGTGAGCGGCACGGTGTTTTGAATCAACCGCTATTTTTACAGAGTGAAGCCGCACAGCCGTTGCCGGAGAGCGCTGACCTTTTCCTGTGGACAATTGGACTCTAAACAAGTACCCGTGAGTAGAATGGAAAATTGGACTAAGAAACATCTTAATTTGGCATCAAAGCGGGAAGGTTCTAAACAGGAAGTCCGCCTTCCGCTTTTGTAAATAGATTGAAGCAAAAATCGTGCAAGCTAAAGTCTGGAAAGTCATATATAAAGGTCTAAATTTCCTTCAGTTTTAACCACCCAAACCCCTCTTGGAAGCAGGAGAAAAGGGGGGAATTTTGACTGTTTAAGCCTGCAGGAGAGAGAGTAAAGAAAGATAAATTTTCCACTGTCTCGAACCTGGGAACGGGGTGTCAGAGACAGAAATTTCTGGGGGAGTTCATTGACTGTGAATAGAACGTCTTTTGACAGATAGTTAAAGAAGAGAAACAAATTGACTCCAATGTTGCCCTTTGCATTTAAAAGAAACAAAAAAAATTGAAAAATGAAAGTAACTTTCTTTTGTTGGACTTGCTTTTAAAAGATGGATACAAATAGAAATTGTCTCCTCTAGAGGGAGCCTGTTAAATTGTTGCTGGAGTTGATCTGGGGATTTCACAGCTGTGAAGATTAGGATCGTGGGACCAGACTCTGACCTTGAATAAAATGTGTTTAGAAGAAGCTTTGGTGCTTGCTCTTTGCAAGACAAATGCTTTGTTGGAGCAGTTGCATGAGAAGATGGATTTGATGCCTGTTGCAGTCATAAACCTTGGACAAACAGCGGATACTCTTATAGAAACTATTCAGGAACCAACCCAGGAACCTGTTTTGATAGGGCAAGCGCAAATGCAGAAGACAATGGAGAAGGTTGTTGCTGAACCTCAAGTAACACAAATGGAGAGACCCGAGGCCCTGCAGGAGCATAAGCCGCTGTTTTTGAATATTGAATCTGGAGCAGGCTGGGGGGGGGGTCTGGAGTTGTGGGGACTCTTAATTTTGGAGGGATTTTGAAACATGTGTTTAAATACTTTCTGGATTACATTGCTGAATGTGGGGAGTGGGACTGTGGGGAATGGGCTGATCTGCTGAGGGGAGATGGAGTTTTTTTTGGGTTGGAGTTTCCCCAAGACCTACTCCTCAATGAGAAAGGAAAGAAATTAAGAAAAAGATCAACAAAAGACAAGGTCAAGTGCAGGTATGAACAAGAAGAAGATCTGCAGAAGGGACATGGAAGAGACTTAAGAGCCTCGGACACAAGATTACCAGGTTGATGGACTAGAAGGAATGGACAGTAAGGACTGACATAACCTGAGACCAGGAAAAAGAGACGCTGGATGAAGACTGGAAGAAAGATTTTAAAAATTTACTTTGGGAATTAGTGTAAAATTAATGAGCATCAGGAAAAATGTTGGAATGAAACTATTTGGCTTTAGTAGAAATGATATAAGGAGTTATGTATAAATAAGTATTAAGTTTTAAGCTTTAAGGTATTTTATGGTAAGATAAGGTTAAAATAAATTAAGGCAAACTGAATGACAGAATATAGTGAAAGATGGAAAGGATTTGTTGAGTTAATTAATAGGTTAGACTGTTAAGATAAATTACCCAATAAAAATCGAGAAAGATGGAAAGAATTTGCTGAAACAAATAATTAATCTAGAATACAAAAAGGGAGGTGTGAGGAGGTCGATGAAACAAGTAATTGGAAGATTAAGATATGGAATATTGGTTGTGTGTTTTTTTTATTATTGTTATTGTTGTATTGTATTTTTTTTCTTTTTTATGTACTGTAATGTATGTTTTGTTAAACTTTTTGTTGTTTTCTTTCCTTCTTTTTTTGTAATTTATAAACTTTTAAAACTTTTAATAAATATCATTTTAAAAAATAATAAAAAAAGAAACATGAATGTTTGGATTTTTCTGCAGTGTTTCTCCATTTGTCGAATGCTCTCCCCGGGGAGGTTCAGCTCACACCTTCATTATCTCTAGGTGCTAGGTGAAAGCATTCCTCTTCAGTCAGGAAGGGGGGATTATTGAATTGTTTCTGCTTCTGTTTTTATTATATATATATATTGTTTTTTATATTGTAATTTGATGTTGTGAACTGCCCTAAGATCTACGGATGTAGAGTGGTATGCAAATTTTATAAATAGCAATGATAATAGGAAGACATGGAGGTAAAACACTGTGCTTGGAGAGTCCCGGTAATATTATTCCCTCTGGTATAAAGCTGGACCTATCAGTCACCAAAGAGCTCTCCTTCCTCACCTGTTCTCTCCATCCTTATACAACAAGTTTGGGGAGAAATGATTCAGTTTTTGCAGGCATGCTGTCTGCACAGAGTTTTTTTTGTTTTTGATCTCTGAATCCCCCCAAACTGCTTCAGTGGTCTCTGCTCCAAGGAACTTTGGACAGTTCCAAATCCCTACAGAGCATGCCAGGCCACATGCCAGTGGCGGTCAAGGCTAGAGGCAAAAGTGGACAAAACAATGTGGATTTTGCACAACAGTCTGCTGTCTACTTGCATTCACACACACCCCTCGCTACTTGCCACCTAGGAAAGCAAGAGGCATTGGGGTTAGCAAACTTTTTCAGCAGGGGGCTGGTCCACTGTCCCTCAGACCTTGTGGTGGGCCGCACTATCTATCTATCTATCTATCTATCTATCTATCTATCTATCTATCTACACACACACACACACATATATATTTGGGGGGGGGGGGAATGAACAAATTCCTATGCCCCACAAATAACCCAGAGATGCATTTAAAATAAAAGCACACATTCTACTCATGTAAAAACATACTGATTACCGGACCGTCCGGGGTTGGATTTAGAAGGTGATTGGGCTGGATCTGGCCCCCGGGCCTTAGTTTGTCTACCCATGCAATAGTTCAAGGAAAAATTGAGCCAGGCAAAAAATGCTCAAGGAGGGTGTCAATGACAGCTGACAAGGGGTCTGATTCGGGACAGTGTGTAGCCTGGGGAACACCCCAAAGGTAAGACAGAGAGGTTTGGAGGGCTGCATTTGGCCCAAGGGTCTAAGGTTCAGCACCCATATTCTATGCATGGCTGGTCCTTCCCTGACTTTCAGCCTGGGTGTTTCATCTCCCCGAATGTGGCGCCTCCTGTGCAACATGGAATTATTGAGTGAACAACTGACAGGACGTTTGTCCCGCCTCCCCTCCAAAGCCACCCTGCACATAACCATTAGCACCTCTGCAGAAGGAAACAAAGCAAACCATCTCTCTGAATTAACCTCTCAGCACCGGGTGACTCTCACCTGCCACAGGCAACGGCTGATGGGATTAGGTCAGCCTCATTAAATGTGGATAATCTGATAATAAGCACTCTGCTCCCCTGCCCACCATAACAACCTGCATTATAAATTCTTCATAAAGAGGATGTATTCTAGCAGATGCATTTAATCTGCTTCAGACTTAGCATTAGTGGAAAGGGGAAAAAATATTCTACTTCCCTCATTGCCTAACAGGATTAGTTTAAAATGTCTCCCTTTTTTAAAAAAAGAAAGAAAGAAAATAATAATAATCCCAAAGTCTGCTGTTGTTGTTATCAGTTTAAGAAAACACATACAATTTTGCAGTTGTCTATTAAAAATTAATTGTTCTCTGCATTGGGAAATTGAAGCAAGCGCCATGTCCAAGAGTATGTTAGGGTGCAGAATCAGATACTGATTAGCCAAAGCAGTGGTTTCCTTCTTGGTAAAGTAATTTGTAGCCTCCAGGTTCCAGGCATCAACGTGGAGCATGGAATAATTGGGAAAATGCTTTTAAAAAGTTAAATCTATATATAACATAAAGAAATGGATGATCTGAGAGTTTGCAAGGATAAAATGATTGGCTACCTGTTAACGATCCTCAGGAAGGCAGGAAACTATTACAAAGCTATTAGGAATAGGTATCTGTACGGATACCTGGGAAGTCAGTTTTTTACGGAATCTGATCTGAATGGACCTTATATGCACCTCCCATACTAACGGTAATTACACACCAGATTCTGTACTTTGTCAATGTTCTGAGACAGTCTTCAGCTTTTTTCAAAAGACATTTTAAAATGCATGTCTGGAAGAAACTCCATTTAGAGATGCATATTGGAAAGCAAACATGCTTCAAAAATATGTATTTAAATGCAAACTTTTAATGTTTAAATGCAGTTTAGTATGGAAATGAGATAAAGCAAACAGATGTTGAATGAGGTTCTGGAAAAGGAATACAGACCAGAGATAGACTGATTCCCCCATTGTTAGTCATCTGTGGGGAATCTCATTCTCTCACACCATGTTTGGGGCATCAAGAAAAGTCATATGCCATAGAAGAACAACTTATTTATTTAAATTAAATATTTAGTTCAATGCATCTGTCAGGCTTCCTGTTCTTGTTAACACCCCTCAAGGGAGCCGTCAGAATTCCAGAATGGTTCCTTACTCCAGGTTTCCCCTGGTGGACCCTCAACTTCCCATGAAGGAAAGGACTTTTCTCACCACAGTGTCCCTTTTGTGATACACAATGCTTGCAAAATTCCCTTTGCTATCTCTTGTTTCACCTCTGAGACAGCAATGTAAGAACATAAGAAGAGCCTGCCAGATCAGGCATCCTCTTCTCACAGTGGCCAACCAGATGACTGTGGGAAACCCAAAAGCAGGATCCAAGCAGAAGATTAGCTGGTATTCAGAAGTATAGCTGTTCCTCTTAGAAGTGTAGCTAAAGGAGCATCTCCACGCCCATCGTTCTGCCCTGACACTGAGGTCCAGCTCCGAGGGCCTTCTGGTGGTTCCCTCACTACGAGAAGTGAGGTTACAGGGAACCAGGCAGAGGGCCTTCTTGGTAGTGGTGCTCGCCCTGTGGAATGCCCTCCCATCAGATGTCAAGGAAATAAACAACTATCTGAAGGCAGCCCTGTTTAGGGAAGTTTTGAATGACTGATGTTTTATTGTGTTTTTAATATCCTGTTGGAAGCCGCCCAGAGTGGCTGGGGAGGCCTGGCCGGATGGGCAGAGTATAAATAATATATCATCATCATCATCATCATCATCATCATCATCACAGCTGCCTCATTGTTCATCCCTCTTTTGTCTTTATAAGTGCAAGCTTCCCTCCTCTGTTTTTCTTCTCCCTCTGATTTTGTATTCTGTTCCCCTGGTCTTTCTAGGTCAGAGGTTCTCCCACTCTTTGCTCCTTACTCTGCATGCTTGGTACTTGCCAGCCATCCTTCCTCCTTGTCTTCCTCTCTATGTTTATGGCTTCTCCTGTCACACTCTTCCATCCTGCAATCCATCCTTAATGAAGCTGCAGAAAACACGTGAGGCTGCCGCTCTGCCATCCCCATGGCAGTATTTTATTTATACATTTATATGCATTTGTTGTCCACCCTTTACCATGCAGTCCCACAGTGCAACATATTCCATACAACCCAATGCAACAATTAAACCATGTAATGCATAAACCTGACTCAACCATACACTAAACCGAATCAAAAGGAGTCGGAAACAGCAGCAGCACTGCAACTGAATGAATACTCAGATCTCGTCCTCCACTTGCAAAGACCTGTGAAAAAAATGTATGTCTTGGAATGATGTCAAAATATATGTAATGATGAGGGGAGGGCATGCCATGAACTTGGCAGCACCAGAGAAAATTGAGTCTATTTATGCTGTATCCTTCAGCACCAAAACTAAATTAGAGGTATCACCAAAATACTAAACTACAAATGCACACAAAAGGGAGAGGAGATGCATTCTTCATAGCCCAGCTATGAGCTGAGAATTAGACAAATTCAACTGAAATCCACACTTTGATGTGAGGACTTTAATGTTCTTTAATTAGTTGAAATTTGGAGGGGACAGAGCAGGTAGTGTGAATTCAGAGAAGTTTAAGATAAATAGAGAAAATATGATTAGAATGTATTTGAGCAGAATAGAAAAAGCATGTATTTGGTTGATGAAGTTTTTGGAACATCATACTCTTGTACATCTTCATGGCTGCCAAAAGCACTACAAATTATGGTGTGACTTGTGATGGTAGATGTGGAGTCCAAGTGAGCCTCCTCATGAATTTTTGGTGAGATCTCATGAGATTTCAGCAAGATCTTGCAAGATCTCACCATAAATAGATGCTGATGCCCTCACTGCCTCTCTGTTGGAGGTGGAAGCAGCAGGACAGCTGTGGCACCTGAGGGGAGTGCCACCTGGGGGGTTTCCACCACCTGAAGTGGCTGCTTCACCCTACCTCATGGGTAGGCTGGCCTTGTATGAAACTAATCATGAAAGAGTTCTCTATCCTCACCTTCTCTCTGTACCTTTATACGACAAGATTGTGGAGAAATGTTCAAGTTTTTGCCGACTTGCTATCTGCACAATTTAAAAACAACAACACCTGAATCTTTGAGTCATCCTAAACTGCCTCAGTGGTCCCCATTCTAAGGCTCTTTGGAAAGATCCAAATCTATAGGAAGCAGACCCACTTTGGTTCTTAATTCAGCATTCATCTGATGTGTCCCCCTAATGTTTAGCTTCTGACTCAGTCAGAAATGGAAAGGTTCCTTCCTTCTGTGAATCATTCACTCTCTCTCCCTCTCTCTCTTCTTTTGATTGCCCAGACAGTTTGCTGGGATGTGTGGAAAGACCGGGAAGAAATGAGGGGGGAAGCTCATCTGGCCCATTTCTTAGTCTTTATTATTGGCACAGTGAAAGGAAGCAAATGTATGAAGTAATGAAAGGAAGAAATAAGGAAGGTTTCAGGCCAAAAGGCTGAGCTGCCCATCAAGTTAAATTTTAATATGAATTGTAAGGAATTTACATAGTTCCTAGCTAAAGCAGAGCAAAATTAAGCTGCTTATGAGTGTACTAGTGTATAATCAAAAATATGCGTTCACTTTTCAGTAAATGTCAACCTGGGGTTTAATAAAATCCCATGTTGTGGAACAGGGAACTGGCCCTCACTTTCCATATTTTGTGGGGCATGGGGAGAGACGTGTTTCGACAACTGCCAAAACTTGTTCACTTATGACAAACTATTGCCTCTGAAGATTAAAATGAAACAGGATGAACCCAAGCAATAAAATAAGATAAAACTGTGCTAAGACTGTCGTTTTATTTAGTAAGAAAACAGTATGTTCAACTAAACAGCAAATGGATGAATCCCCCTTTTGTAAACAGTATGTCGGGGACTGGCCGGGCTCTGACAAGGGTATGAAGAAGGCAGGGGGCCCAGGCGCTGACCCAGAGAGGGGGGCAGTGATTTATGTTCAAGTGAAGGGCAGGCTGGTTGAATCCCTGCCATCTACTGCCCCACTGTCTCCTAGAACCAGGAGGGACTTATAGAGGGAAGCACAGCAACAACTTCCATGCAGGGGAAGTCTCAAGCAGCATGTGCAGACTCTGTCAGATGGGGGTACATAAGACCTGTGTGTGTGTGTGTGTGTGTGTGTGTGTGTGTGTGTGTGTGTAGCCCCACTGTTTTTTCAGCTGCTCCAGTGGGCACTTGGGAAAGTTAATGCCAGCTACGTAGACTCTAGAAGTGTGTGTGTGTGTATCAGGTGCACCTTAAGAGCTTCAGTAAGCGTGTGTTTTTGTCAATAAAGAATTAACTATGGGCTGTTTGCCTTCCTTGGCTGGGTGTGTGCAGAGTACAGCACCCATAACTTGCAGCAGGTTTGAGGAGTCTCTCATTTTCCAGATACTGTTGTACTCCAACTACCATCAGCCACAGCCAGCAGGGAGGATGGGAGTTATAGCCTACAACATCTGGAGGGTCACAGGTACCCAATCCCTGATGTTCTACCAAGATCAGGACTCCCCTTCAAGTCCAGGTTTCATGTCTGCACAGCTAGTAGAGCAAAACTGATAAGTCTGCTAATTCTGAATATTTCCTTCTGGGGATATTCACATGAAGATCAGGAGGATATGGAAACTCTAGAACAGAAATCAAGAACCAGTGACCCTTCAGATGAGGGTTGACTCCAACTCCCATATTCCCTGGCCATGTTTGGTGAGGCTGGCTAGAGTCCAGAAAGATCTGGAGGGCAGTGAGTTGTCATCTTTGTTCTAAAAGCTACACAAAGCTTGTTGCGGTAACCAGCACACTGTTAAAAGGCTCAGGTTGTAGGTATGGTGCTTTTGGGGGATGGGGAGAAATGAGATTCTAAAGTTTTGCAGATAAATAGGAAAGAGTCCAAGATTCTGGAAGCCAGCACATCTCGTGTGCCCCTAGCATAAACATAATAGAGTCTTCATTTTTCAAGACACCTCAAAGTTAGTTGTATTATTCTAGCTACATTTTTCATAAATTAACTATGCACGTATCTGAAAAGCAAACTTGAAATTGCTTCAAGGAGAGCTGGCAACCTGACCTACAATTAGCAACGTTTTGGAGTCATGAAGTTTTATTTTCATCTTGACAACTATTATTTAATATATATTGCTTTTTATAAAATCTCTATCCTGCTTAATGAATACGATATATCTGAGCCAGACTGGAAAATACTTCTCCCTGATCTGACCCAGTGCATGGAGTGTAAACAGTTTCATCCCATCCACCCTGTGTCCCTGTGTCTGTATCTCTGTTGTGTGGCCTGTTGTTGCTGGTGAGTGACTGCTTGGGTTAGGAACTGTTTGTAAGTTAGCACAGGCCTTCCACTCAAGGCCTGTGGGAAGTAAATGCCATTATCAATCAATCAATCAATCAATCAATCAATCAATCTCCTTTTTTGTCATAGAAAAAGTGCATCTAATACATGTATCAGAACACAACACAGTTAACAAAACATAGCAGGAGATACCTTAGTACCTAAAAGGAGCTTTGAGGGAGCTGCTCTGGAACAAACTGTCGAAATTGAACATTGATGGAAAGTTACTCTTTCTCATCAGAAAACAACACACTTCCATGTGCTGCCAGGTGAAATGCTCCCCATTAGGCAGGCTAACCCCCAAAATCATTGCCAACAAAGGGGTAAACAAGGGTTGTGTCTTAGCCCCTTATTTATTCCACCTTTTCTTAAACTCCCTTGCTCCCTGTTTACACAGGGTGGATGGCCATTGCCTGAAGCTCAGTTCCATCCACGTTACCATCTTACTATATGCCAAACAACGCAGTCATCTTGTCTCGCACAAGGGTTGGCTTGAAGCAGATTTTGTGGAATATTGTATAGCCATTATCCAGGAAGACCACTGGTGATATATTTGAGTAGTTTTAACTGAGAGCTGTGACAACAAATACAGGAGAGATAAGTACCGTATTTTTTACTCTATAAGACTCACTTTTTCCCTCCCAAAAAGTAAGGGGAAATGTGTGTGCATCTTATGGAACGAATACAGGCTGCATAGCTATCCCAGAAGCCAGAACAGCAAGAGGGATCATTGCGCAGCGATCCCTCTTGCTGTTCTGGCTTCTGAGATTCAGAATATTATTTTTTTCTTGTTTTCCTCCTCCAAAAACTAGGTGCGTCTTATGGTCTGGTGCGTCTTCTAGAGCGAAAAATATGGTACACAGATGCCAACTCTGCACCCACATTAACTTTGGCAGCACTATTACAGGTAGGGATATTGAAGAATTCTGATAAAAATGAAAACAAGAGTGGAATTTGCTGATGTTTGGAATGGAATGCAATCCAGAGACTATGATAGATATTCCTTGTTGTTGTTTTCAGTCCACAAACAGTATGCAATTGACTACATTCCCCCCATTTGCACTTTGTTTCCTTTGCATTGAAATGAATAGGGTGGAATAACAGAACGACAATTTACACAATTATTTGCATAAATTATGTAAGTTATGGCATTTCTCCACAGTGAAGTGACTAATATTGGTTTTGGCGAAAATCGAACTGCATTGGAATGGAAACAGGGCTGCCTGTGACAAATACAGGGTTGAATATAATGTGATGCTTTCTTACATCCCTGATTACAGGACCTGATAATGTCACCCACAATATCATTTTCCAGTGTGATGTACACCATCATCTGCCAGAGATGCCCTTCTGCATACACATCTCTATACAAAACAATGAATCGACACAAATCTGACATGAGAAATGGCAACCTAGGAAAGCTAGTAGGGGAAATGTTTCAGCCTCCCAGGGCACTGTGACTGACCGGAGAGTGACCATCCTTGAACAAAGAAACTTCAGAGGGAGGCTGAAACATGAAACAGTTGAATTACAATACATCAAGAGCTTCAGTGCTGCCACTTTTAGATTGAACTAGCACAAATGTACCTGCACCTAAGGATAACACTTTATGCATCTGATCAAGTGGACTGTAGTCCAAACAAGTTCATACTATAATAAATATATTCATGTTTAAAAGGCTACAAGGCTCTTTTGTTGTTATGGCCAGCTGTATGTGTATCAAGACATCTGCTACACTGTTCCCAGTATAGCTCCTGCAGTTTAATTTTACTTCCTCCACTGGAATCAATGGCTCCATTAGTTCCTAGGGGGTGACAAAAGGCTTCTGAGACTGTTGGAGTCTTTGAACTGGCTCAGAAAAAAAGGTATTGTTGTCTACCTGAAGAGCTGCATGCACAATATAGAGCTATCCGATCTTCTCACTCAGTATAAGGCAACTACGTTATACACTTCAATGGAGGTGACATGATTTCTGAATTGCATGCTTTGTATGGCGAACCCAGCTAGAAGTGGGGCTGCTTCAACTGGGACCACTTTTGGGGAACCCTGGTGTCAGGGAGTGGGCAGAGGAGGAACGATGGAAACCGCCTCCCCAGCCTGACCCTTCCAGAGATGAAGAAGACAGTTCAGAATTACAACAAGGGTTTGAGGGAGGCCACAGCTCAGAGGCAGATGAGGGGTAAAGCTGGGAAATAATGGGAGAGAAGGAAGACGCAGCACCAGAGGGGGAACAGCTGATGGACACAGTGTCATTAGAAAGCATTCCAGATACCCCCTCTCCCAGAACTTGCATTGCAAGTAGGAGAGCAAAGAGCTCAAAGGCAGAGGGCACTTTTCAGCAACCATAACTATGACACATGAGAGAGGGAGGGGTGGAGACTCACTTGGGGCAACGCCATTATTCCAAGAGGCTGCATTCCCAATCCTCTCTCTGTGAGCACTGAATAAAAAGCAGTTGGTAAGGACTTTTCCTTGTCTTATCCATTCCTGGCGACCTGTCATGGGAGCTGGATCCTCTGCTGCCTGACACCTGGTGAGTCCCTTATTCCTTTAGTTTGGAAGTCTGGGACTCCTCTCATCAAAAAGTATCCCGGCATTAAATAAAGGCCCATTATTAAACAACACCATCATCTTGACTAGCTGTTATTTTTAGATGAGCCCTGTAATTTCTTCACTCAGTGCCTGGATCCTTGGCTGTTTTAACCTTGGTGGTATCCCTCCTGCCCAGAAATCACCTTCACTGTGTTTCCTCACTATTTCAAAACATTAGTAGGTTCCACTCTGGTAAATCTGCTGCTGCTGCTGTCTTGTTCCTCCCAGCCCATCTACCTAGTTATATGCTGGCAGAAAAATCAGAAGCACCCACCAGCCCCATCACCTCCTGATTCTGCCAATCCAGCTATATTTACTTCTAGCTGGGACAGAGGTGATGCTCCAATTGGGTCATGTCACCACAAACCCCTAATGGTGCTTAGAAGACGACAAGAGTTGTAGATACAGAATACAAAAGACAAGCACAGATTTGCATTCAAAGGAAGGGGGGGGATAGGAAAAAGCATAACTGGCAAAATAATATAAACAATACAATAGCATATTGAACTTCCTAGTTTTTCATTACAAAGCAAAACATTTAAACAGAAAAGAAAACATCATACCACAAACACGTTCAGTGTAATAATCTTCTGTATGTCTTAAAACCTTTCACAGGAACATGCAATAAATCTCTGTTCAGTAGCTTAGTGTTTCCTTTGGGAATTGCCTCCCCCCCCCCTCCTTCCAGCCGCCTCCGGTTAAGTCGAGTTTTCTAATGTGATGAGGCTACTTTTCGAAGTGCAAAGAAACTTTCCACTTAGTAGTTTTCTTTATAACTGTTGCAAGGAAGGAGCAGGAGGAGAGCAAGAAATGGCAGAAGGCATATTACATCTCTTGGAACATCTCACTCAGGAAAAAGCCTCTGAGTTCCTGCTCTTGCAAAAACCCACTCCCCACAAAAGGGGTTGCATCATTTTCTCTGACTATTTCCACTGTTTCCCAATCATGCCATCTATGGTGGCCTGGCTATTTATGTCGCAACAATTAGATCCCCCTGGCGCAAGTTTTGTATATAAGCCGGTCAAGAGAAAGCTCAGTAGGGCAGTCAGCAATCACTTCCAGCCTTGAGTGTATCGAGGTAAAACAGAGGAGTTGTTTATGTACCAAAAAGCTGCTTGAGGTCTTTTTAGAGTCTTTATGGCTCCCTTTGAGGATCGTTGGATGTCTAGAAACCAAGCCATCTGGCTTTACACATGGAGGACTGTGAAAAATAGTCCTAATAAAAAGGCTTTAAAGCTTCCCTAAATAGTCCTGAAATAGTCACACACACACACACACACACACACACACACACACTTCCTGCATCCTGTGCAAAGCCTTTTAAATGGCTTCCATGAATTTGGGATGGTGTGCAGATGGGGGATAAAAGAGACCTGAGGAACTTTGTTTTTGGTTTTTTTTTAATATTGGGGAAGAACAACTACCAAACCAGACAACAGACTTAGTGACTGACCCATAAAAACCTATAATCAAATCACACACAAACACATATATCCTTGTTCTGAAGCTTCATGTATTCATAGAATCATAGAACTGTAGAGTTGGAAGAGATGTCAAGGCTCATATCGTCCAACCCCTGCAATGGAAGACTCACAGCTAAAGAATCTCTGACAGATCACCATTCAACCTATGTTTGAAAACCTCCAGCCATCTTCCATGGTAGTCCATTCCACTGTCAAACAGCTTTCACCATCAGAAAGCACTTGAGAAAGTTCTCCTAAAGAACTTTTATTATTAGACAGGTTCTCTGACAGGTTCATGATGACTTACCTGTCTCAAAGATTACCAGTCCATGTTTCTTACTATCTGAATGTTGGAGGTGTCACACTTGTGCAAGTTTGAAAAATGGGAATCTACTGAATAATGAGAAGCACGTCTCCTTTGCACTATTAAAACCCCACACAAGGCTCTTCCTCCCCCAAGCCCCACCCACCTGCCACACACCTGGCATCATATGGCGTCAGGTGTGGGGCAGCTACAGCCACAGCTACAAAGGAACAACAAAAAAATCATGACAATGTGCTGTGGATTTCTCCTCCACTAGTGGAGCTTGAGTTTGACACTTTCCTCAGTTTGTCTCTAAGATGGCTGGGTAGCACTTTGTATGCCTCCTTCTACTTGAGAGGGGGATCTTGCCATCTGGACAGCCCAGGACCTCCATACACACTGCCCAGGCTTATGCCCAGGGAAGTCACTTTGGCTTCATCCCTGGAGGTGTACTACATTGTGCCTTGAGACAGATGGAGCCAACAATTCTTGCAGTGATGATATAACCATCCTTCAATAAACAGACTGTACAAGGGAAAGAGAGTGACAACTTGGTAACTTGGATGAACCAAGAAAACCACCTTTGGTGTAGTGTTCCCGACATCACATCGGATAATTACTCAGCCTTTGAGCAATGTTACCTTTACTGGGCTGAGGAGATGAAGCAGAGATGGGAGTATAAGAAGGAGAACTAATAGGAAGGAAGGTGGAGTATTTTGTTATTTTCACTTCAGGCATGAAACAGACACACAGCAGCAAAAGATGGTATGTCAGAGCATCCCTACAAACTGCAAGTTGTTACCTAGACATATTGATTTAAAGCAACCTGTCGTTCCTGATTTTAAGAAGCCTGTTTGATTGCTGACAGGTTTATAGGATTATGGCTTTAATTGGATGTCTGGGCTTTGCTGGATGTAAGGAGAATTTATGGCTGGGCTGGGGTTTTTTGTTTTCTGTTTGCAGCTCAGACAGGGAGCCCTCTGCTATCCGCTCCAGTCCTTGTGAGATCAAGAAAGGGTTAAAGCTAATAGGTGGCAGAAAACATCTGGAAGGGACCAAAAAAGCAGGGACAGATGGGCAGATAGATGCATCTAATTTGCTCTCTCAGAAAGCCCTGCGACTCCTGGACCTCAGTTTCAGGGCATCCTTTTCGACAGATGGGACCAAGAAGATGCTTTGCAAGGAGACAGGGGAAACAGACACAAACTCTGTGTATATATTTCTGGTGGAGAAGATAAGAGTTTCAGCCACCAGGTCCCCATGTCAAATTCCATTTTATCCTCCAGTAGGGATGGGGGATAATTCAGTTCTGTTTGCATTTTAATGCAAAACTACTACATTTTCAGTTCTTGAAACAATGTGTAAACCAGAAGACATTCCTTTGAAATGAACATTTTCTCAATTTTGTAATGCAGTTCTCCAACCAAATAATATGCATTTTAGATGTGGATATAAATATAAATATAAATATAAATATAGCTATTGGGGGGAGTGTGCATTAAATGCATGTTTTAGTGGAAATAACCTAAAAATGCTTTATAGAAGAGGAAACTACTTGCCAATCTGTGTATATTATGCAAAATTGCACACAAAAATGTGTGCATTAGAAGGAATGCTCACTAAAATGCTGATGAATCTTCAAGAGAACTTTTTTTTAAAAGCGCAATAATACAGAAAAGTAGAAAACTTAAGACAGGAGGAAAGTTGATGGATTCATCCAGCCTTCAGGTTGGATGAGTGCAACTGGCATTTATGGTTCTCTTTTTTATTTAGAGTACAGTGGTACCTCGGGTTACATACACTTCAGGTTACATATGCTTCAGGTTACACACTCCACTAACCCAGAAATAGTGCTTCAGGTTAAGAACTTTGCTTCAGGATGAGAACAGTGGGAGGCCCCATTAGCTAAAGTGGTGCTTCAGATTAAGAACAGTTTCAGGTTAAATACGGACCTCTGGAACGAATTAAGTACTTAACCCGAGGTACCACTGTATTTATTTTATTTGTTGACTTAATGAAATTTCATAGAATTGTAGAATTGGAAGGGACCACATGGATCAACCTACTGCATAGCAGGAATCTTTTGCCCAACATGACAAAAGATTAAGAGCCAGGGGCTCTCCCAACTAAGCAAAGCTATAGGTTGCAAACAGAACTGCTAAGTGGTTTACAAAAGGAAAAACCTTGAAACTGACAATATACTTGCTCATTTGAGTCACGTGCTGACTTGCCCTTTTGTCACCAAGTTCCACGTCTCCTCTTCTCTCCCTCTCAGTCAAATCTGCTTTTCTTCGGCTAGATGTGTGTGAAAAAGCTTGTAGTTTCAGCAGTTCCCAGCAGGAACAGGGCAGTCATTCCATACATCACAGTGAAAATCTCTATGCCTTGAAGGCAGGAGTTAAACGCTGTTACCTTTCTCCTCTGGTGGCCTAGGCCCAAATCGCCATGAAAATAAATGAGCTTGGGAAGTCTCAAACTGGCCCCTCAGTGGAAGTCCTTCCAGGGCAAAGATCTATCATATAATTCTCACTCCCAGGCATATTCTCTGACAAAATCTTTCAGGAATGGACCTAGCGTTTTAAGACAGCCTCAAAAGAAGATGGCAGAGGGAGGTTTGGGGAAGCAGCTCAAGTAGCATAAAAAAATGGAACAAGGCTTTCCGTTTGTTCTCAAAGGCTGGAGTGACCAGATGCACAGGAATATTGAACACCCTCCAACAGGTTGTTGCAGAAAACCAGGACATGAATTTTCTGGGATGCGTTACCGCATGATTCATGTGACTCGCATGAGATTGCATGCAAGATCACACCTTGCATCTCTTGGGGCCGCAGTGCCCCAAAATGGGATGTCCCTGGAGCAGTTGAGGGGGTATGATACTGTGTTACAGCAGAACAGTTGTGGGGAACCTTTGACCCTCCACATATTGCTGAACTGCAACTCCCATCAGTGCCAGCAAGCATGGCCAATGGGCAGAAATGATGGGAATTGTAGTTCAGCAACATATGATGGGTCAAAACTTTCCCACACCTGCTGTAGAGCATTACCAACTGTTGAAACTATGGTACTGCAGCTGTGCCTTTAGCACCACCACAGTGGACAGGGAGGCACATGGGACTGTCTTCATCTGCATGTTGTGTCACCTGCTGAATGATTTTTCAGAGCATATTGCTATTAAAGGCACAAGAGCCAGCAATCAAATACCTACAATTTTGTAAACTGATACAAATTTCACACACACACACACAGAGAGAGAGAGAGAGAGAGAGAGAGAGAGAGAGAGAGAGAGTTAGTTTACCCACTTTGGAAGAATGGCAGATGAAGATGATCGATTATATGGGTTTGGCAGAAATGACCGGCAGAATCCGTGACCAGGGAAAAGCGGCGGCGGAAGAAGATTGGAAGAAATTTAAAGACTATTCACAGAAATATTGTAAAATTAATGAATGTTAGAATGATGTTGGAAAGAAATTAAATGGTTTCCAGCTGAAAGGCTAAGAGATAGGGAAAATAAGGTTTTGAAATAAGTATCAGAACTAATGATGAGGATTTGCTGAATAAATAATCTGAATGGGGATATAAGAAAGGGAGGTGTGAGGGGGTCGGGAAAATAAGGTAAAAGAAAATAAGTGAATGGAAACTGTACGTGTTTTTAAATTGTTTTTTTTTGTATTTTTATATTTTTGTATTTTTCTATCTTTGTTGTTTTTTCTTTTTTGTACTATTTTTGAAACTTTAATAAATATCTATAAAAAAAGAGAGAGAGAGAGACATGTGCGCACACAGTTTTTCAACCTTCCCAGTGCACATCCATACTAGGTCATGAAACCTACCCACATGTATACAGAGTTACCAAGGTATTTGTGGAAAGGGAGAGAATGCCATAAGCTTTACCAGGGAATATTCAAATGGATAGGGTTTAATTTTTAAAGGCTGGCTTGCCTCTCAGTGTTATTATTTGGAGGTTCACACCCATCACTGAAAATATAAAAATAGAATTATAAATACAAGTAAACTAACTTGAACTAAAACATATACACTAGAAACTAAAACATATACATTAGAAATCTATATCAGGGATGGGGAATCCAGATGTTGTTGGACTACTGGCTTTGCTGGCTGGAGTCCGCCAACATCTGGAGAACCTCCATTTCCCATCTCTGATCTACATAGATTAAAATCTAAGTAATATCTCAACTTTCCATCTCTCTCTCTCTCTCTCTCTCTCTCTCTCTCTCTCTCTCTCACACACACACACACACACACACACACCATAAATACATTGTAGAAAAACACCTATATAAGTGAAATTGTACTTACATCTATCTTTCTAAAAATGAATGTTACTGGGTTACACAAAATACTCCTCCTTTCACTTTATATTTTTTTCTATACACTACTTCTTCTTATTATAAAGTTATCCTATTATAAAC
Organism: Podarcis cretensis; assembly: GCF_951804945.1. Classification (NCBI taxonomy): domain Eukaryota; kingdom Metazoa; phylum Chordata; class Lepidosauria; order Squamata; family Lacertidae; genus Podarcis; species Podarcis cretensis. The sequence continues at coordinate 30,713,641 of NC_137185.1, read as the reverse complement.
AAGAGACTTTTCAAGACAGCATCTGGTTTTAGATTATCTTGCAATTTGCTGTTCCAAAACATCAAAAGCAATGTTCATTTTCTTGCCTTAAAAGGTTACCTGTCATCCTTTATGCATACATATATAATTACCAGTCAATTTTAGCATTTAGACAATGTCCTATACGCTAAACTAGCCAATTCATTATAGAAGAGGCAATGTGTTAAATTCTCTCAAGCAATTGACATCTTTTACTGCTGTCAACAAATGAGCAATCATTGCCAAAGCAAGACTCTTCCACCTTTAATAGGTATATAGAATAAAGAACACCCAGCAGCTGCAGCTCACCTCCCTGTGTCACAAGGTACTGTACGTACCTGCCAAAATTCTATTTTCTGCACGAGTATACAAAGTACAGGAGCCCTGTGCTCTTTTGCAGAGCAGAACTCTGTGAAACTTGAGGGTGTGAGTTGCAGATGTTTTAAAGAATACTTTAAAAAAGAAAATCACCGTAGTGTAGTAGCAAAAACATATTAACTACTCCTTGCCCCTTGTCATTTCCAAACAACACTAAGCATGCACCAACAACATTAGCAAAAGCTAAAGAAGAAAAAAGTGGATGCTAGAAAAAAATTGGATTGTCTTAAGCTAAATCCTATTCAGAGTACATCCATTGAAGTTAATGGACTAAAGTTAGGTTTGTTAATTTCAATGGGTCTACTCTAAGTAGGGCTTAGCTGAAGACAACCATAGAATCTTAGAACTGTAGACTTAGAAGGTACCCTGAGGATCATCTAGTCAGTGCAACACCCCACAATGCAGGAATATGCAGTTGTCCCACATGGGGATCAAACCTGCAACCTTGGCATTATCAGCACCCTGCTCTAACCAGGCATGCTATATCCTGCTTTCTCCAGTGTTTTAGAACTGGTATACTGTCCTGGCCTCTCTCGTGCATTGAGTGCTGGAAAGCCAGACCATGTCCACTTGCTATGTCCACTTGAAGCCAGACCATGTCCACTTGCTATGTCCCTCACCACCAACATGCCCACTGACCAGCCATGCATTCCCAGTGACCACACTTTTGGGATTAGTGAAAAGAAGCCTGATGTGCACACAACTATATGTGTGCTAGTGTTGTCCCCTATAGATCTATAGCTATAGCTTTATCCAACAACTGACCAGAAAAGGAACTGTATTCAGAAATCATCAAAAGGAAGAGAAACATTTGGTGAAATTGCCATGGTTGGGGCATGAGGGTTTTTTAATAATAATAATAATAATAATATTTATACCCTGCCCTCCCCAGCCAAGACCGGGCTCAGGGCGGCTAACACCAGGTATAAAAACAATTGATTAAAATACAACTTAATAACAAGTTTAAAATACAACATTAAAATGCAGCCTCATTTCTGTAGAAACTCAAATCAAAAACTTTTTGGGGGATGAAAACGTCAAATCTTCACCAAGGCCAACTATCCAGACTGGTCCTACATGGGCCAGAAAAAAGCCAGGGAAGTCCCCAAATAGGAGTTACATCAAAGAAGGAGAAAGGAAAGAGGAAAGAGGGGGAGGGGATTCCAAGCCAAAGACCAGGAGGAACAACTCTGTCTTACAGGCCCTGTGGAAAGAAATCAGATATTGCAGGGCCCTGGTCTCATGAGACAGAGCGTTCCACCAGGCCGGAGCCAGTGTTGAAAAGGCCCTGGCTCTGGTTGAGGCTAATTTGACTTCCTTAGGGCCTGGGACCTCTAGGGTGTTGCTATTTATGGACCTTAAGGTCCTCCATGGGGCATACCGGGAGAAGCGGTCCCATAGGTTTGAGGGTCCTAGGGTCCTTGTTGCATTTACTTTGCTTTCCAAGTGAACAGGTAGTGTTTGCGAATGTCTTTTCATTCATTCTAGAAATCATCTTTCTCCTTCAGAGACGCCAACTTGAGAAAAATGATTGGAGGGGGCGCTTGCAGGGATGCTGGGAAGAGCTGAATGTGGTAGCACCGCTTCAATGGCTGGTGGCTCCTCCTCTTGGGTACTCTCAGTCTCCTCCTGCAGCTGCTGCCATCGGCCCAGGGCTGCTTCCCCATTCCTTCCCCTCTGCAGCAGCAGCAGGAGCCATCACCTGCTGAAACCATGCCTCACCACGATCGACTGTGCAACCAGCCCCCTCCACCCGATTGTCATCAATATTGAGGCTACTGCCCCCCAAAATATATTATTGGAGGGACCAAAAGGACCAGGACCCTAGGAGTTGGTGCCTATGTTTCTGGTGGTCTGAACTATGTAGCCTTCCTGGGTGCCTGCACTTCCTAAAAATTCCAGGTGAGCATTCCAGTAAGCCCAGAAAGCAGGCAGGTTGAATCCATCTACCTGTTGGTCCATCTACCTCAGTATTGCCTACACTGACTATCAGCAGCTCTCCAATCCCCTGGAGATGCCAGGGATTGAAACTGGCACCTTTTGCCTGCCAAGCAGGTGCTCTAGCACTGAGCTGAAACCCTTCCCAAAATACATTCATTCATATACAATATATAATATAATGCATTTCCCCCACACAAGGTATTTCTTGGTTAATATTGTAATATTTTCCCTTTATTCTTTCTAATTTTTGACATTGATTTACTGTGTTTCTGCTTCATGCATATATGCTCATTATCTGAGAGTGCATTACAGAGACAGCAGTCTAACCCCCCCCCCCCCCAGGAATCAGGAATAGCTTGGAAAGGTATTAAGCCTAAAGTTTTAACTCTCCATTCTTTGAATGCATTTGGTGCAATGCTCTATTTGTTCCTGCTGCCTTGATAAAGGTGACCCATCTGCACTGATCCAAAGTAAATATATGCAGTCTTTATTGTATCAGTCTCCATGCAAGATATCTAATGTATGAACTCATTATCCTTTTGGGGTTTTTGCAGGAAGTTTCTTTCATTCTATGAGAATTTTTCGGCACTTTTCTTGAAAATCCCCGTAATGATGAATTGCCTAGAAATGGTGGCAGTTTCTTCCTTGGCTTGTTCCATCGAGCCGGTCTCAAAATGTGCCAGGCAGTTTCTTGACTGCTAAATTCACACTTTGCGCAAAAGATAGACATATTCCCCAGAGTTGTTTGGGGAGTTTTCCTGAGAGAAGCGGAGAATCTCATTTGGAGGCGAGAGCGGAGCAAGGAGTCAGAGAGGTCCTTTCCCCTGAACACAGCAGAGATAAATACAGAGCTTTCCCCTGTGGACACAGACAGAAGAGCATTATGGGTAAAGGTGGCATATTCAGGACGGAGTCAGGAGCACAAACATATGTGCTGGGCCGGGGGGAGGAAAGAGGCAGAATCGAATGAGGATGCAAAGCAGAAAGCAGCTGAGCTCAAGCTGTAATGAAATAAACCTCTGTAGGAGGAAATAGCTCTTCTCTCTCTGCTGGATGGCTCTGAGTGATACTGTAATGCTAGAATTCCCTCTGGAGAATGCCACGAATGTGCTCAGAATGCCTGAGATGCTTCCTGAGATCCACTTAGATGGAGCATCTAAAGAGGAAAATTGAAAGCAAGCAGGTTGAGTAGGAAAGGGCTGGTGGAGGCATCCTCTGAGCATTCTGCACTCTCTGTTTTGTAGGGTGGGTGCCTGCCCTACTTTATAGTGAGGACTTTGCTCTCTTTCAAGGGCTGTCTAATCCAAGTCCCAGTTAAAGATTCCAGCATTGCTGCTGGTTGGACTAGATGACTCTTAGAGTCCCTTGCAACTCTACAATTCTATGATTCTATGAAAGGTGAAGAACCACAAGAAGGGGGAGCAGGAGGGGTCTGAACGTTGGCCACAAAGAGTTAGCACCTGGGCAGCAGATTGGGCTGCTCACCTGGGTCGCTTTGGGAAGATTTGTTTATTGAACATTCATTCTGATACATCAGCCCAAAGTTTGCAGGCTGGCTCGACATCATATTTATTGAGCAATCATTCTGACATGTTCGTGGGGAGATTAGATGATGTTGCAGCAGGCAAATGTTACCCCCCACACTTCCCAGTGCATTTACTCCACCACTTCCCTTATCACAAAAGTCAACTTTTGGCGGAAAGTAGATTTGTGGTGCAATATCATAGAATAATAGAATTGTAGAGTTGTAGAGTTGGAAGGGATTTCGAGGGTCATTTAGTCCAACCCCTGCAATGCAGGAATCTCAACTAAATTACAGTGGTACCTCGGTTTAAGAACAGTCTGGTATAAGAACAATTTGGTTTACAAACTCCGCAAAACTGGAAATAGTGTCGTCTTGGTTTGAGAACTTTACCTCGGTCTAATAACGGGATCTGAATGGTGAAAGGGCACAGGCGGCGGGAGGCCTCATTAAGAAAAGCATGCCTCAGTTTAAGAATGGTTTTGGTTTAAGAACGGACTTCCGGAATGGATTAAATTCATAAACCAAAGTACCACTGTATACATGACAGGTGCCTATTCAACTTCTGCTTAAAAACATCCAAGGAAGGAGAGCCCACCACTTCCTGAGGGAGTCCATCCCACTGTCAAACAGCTTTTACTGCCTGAAATCAAATGCAATTATAGAACCTGAATTTTCTGGTTTGTGATTGAATCCCACCTGAAAATAGCAACAGTCTGGAAGCGCTCTTGGTTGCAGTCTTATTTCTCACTGTGGTGCAATTGTACTGCATTTCTATGCAAATTATGGTGATTATTTTTAAATATGCATCCATACGTGTCCATCAACACTTGCAAATCTGTGCGCTGCAATTCATGCCCTCCTTTGGGGGGGGGGTTGATAATGCATTTCTTCTTTTTTAGTTGTCCAAAAGTGTGCCCACTTTTAGCCTAACCTAATCCACAGGTTGGGACACGGGTTAAACCACAGAGCCTAGGACTTGCCGATCAGAAGGTTGGCGGTTCGAATCCCCACAATGGGATGAGCTCCCATTGCTCGGTCCCTGCTCCTGCCAACCTAGCAGTTCAAAAGCACGTCCAAGTGCAAGTAGATAAATAGGTACCACTCCCATGGGAAGTAAACGGTGTTTCTGTGCGCTGCTCTGGTTCGCCAGAAGCGGCTTAGTCATGCTGGCCACATGACTCAGAAGCTGTACGCCGGCTCCCTCGGCCAATAAAGCGAGATGAGCGCTGCAACCCCAGAGTTGGCCACGACTGGACCTAATGATCAGGGGTCCCTTTACCTTTACCTTTAATCCACAGGTTGCAATGACACAACAGGATTGAGCATTATGCATGCCACCTTGAACTCCGTGCTCCAAAAGTAGTTGTGCCGTAGATTTGTTTGCAATCCATATACTGTGCACTCATTAGTTTAGATCCCATCTCAGCTGAGTTGTTAGCCTGAGCTTCTCACAAGCAGCATGAGAAGATGGTGGCTCTTTGGTGTGTCCCCCATAAATATATGATTCGATAGGGTAGGTCAGTACATTTCTACTGCACCTGCTGAAGAGTCATGGTCAGCTCAGGGCTCAGGTGCTGTGTGCTCATTACGTGGAGTGGGCTCATTGAATTGCCATTTCTCTTTCTTCTGAAAGGGCATCCCTTGTGCGGGGAGCATGAAGGGGCACTGATAATGAGGACGCTATCCCGCTTCTTGGAGGTAAAGCTGAGCCTGATGTGAAGACCTGACAGAGAGATTGTCAGCCCTGAAAGTAATTGCTTCCCATTTCCCCGAGCAATGGCAGGTTCAAGGTAAAGGATGGTTCCTTTGGACACATGAGCGGATGTTTGGCATGTATGGCATCTTTCAATGAGAAAGAGAGAAGCTGACAAACAAACAAAAAAATACCAGCAACTTATTGCACCTCCAATTTTACCAGATCAGAAGAAAATGAGAGAAGAATTTTAAATCAACCTCAGTCTGCAACACAGGCTGATTCACATGCATTGCTGGCTGCCAATCGTCCTCCCGTCGCAGAGGCAAGGAGGAACATACCTGCCAACACACAACATTACCTTTTCCACATGTTTTTCATATGTAGAGGGCACCTTCTGTAGAAAGGGATGGAAGGCCACATGTTTTGTCCCCAGCTGCAAAACATCACCATTGTTATGTTTCCCTTCTCCCTCCGCCCCCCACTTTTTATGGTTACCACATATCACATGGTGCTATGTGCATGGAGGAAGGAGGGGCTGCACACAGGAAGAACAACACCAAATGGGGTCCCATTTAAAACACTACAATACCACTTTAAACAGACATAGCTTCCCCCAAAGAATTCTGGGAGGTGTAGTTTTCTCAGAGTGCTGAGAGTTGTTCCCTATGCCCCTCACAGAGCTACAATTCTCAAAGTGGTTTGACCATCAATCACCCTTCACAGAGAATTCTGAGAACTGTGGCTCTGTGAGGGGGATAACTGTGGCTCTGTGAGGGACTGCTGACCATTAGGTCTAGTCGTGGCCGACTCTGGGGTTGCGGCGCTCATCTCACTTTATTGGCCGAGGGAGCTGGCTTCCAGGTCATGTGGCCAGCAGGACTAAGCCGCTTCTGGCGAACCAGAGCAGCGCACGGAAATGCCGTTTACCTTCCCACCAGAGCGTTACCTATTTATCTACTTGCACTTTGATGTGCTTTCAAACTGCTAGGTTGGTAGGAGCAGGGACCGAACAACGGGAGCTCACCCCATCGCGGGGATTCGAACCGCCAACCTTCTGACCAGCAAGCCCTAGGTTCTGTGGTTTAACCCACAGCGCCACCCGCGTTCCTTTGTGAGGGGGATAGGGGCACCCTAACCACTCACAGCTCCATTAACAAACTATAGCTCCCAGAATTCTTTGGAGGATGCTGTGACTGTTTAAAGTGCTTTCTTAGCACTTTAAAGGTAAGGTTTGTATGCAGCCCAGAAAAGTTTGTCAAATAGTCCACAGCCTGAAACCCAAAAGTTCAGAGCTGGTGCTCTGGCCCTCTTCCCATGAGTGGGTGTCACCATCTCTCTGTTATTTCTAATGAATGGAAGGGGGAAAAGATTAAACAGTTTCCTATTGCCTCTAATTGCATCCTTGATGAACTTTGCCCACTTCCACCCCCATTCATTAGGAGGCAAGTTACCGAACCAAAGCAAGAGGACTTCTCATGATAGATCTGGATCCGCAGCGGTAATCTTAATAACAACAGACCATCAGGGGAGGCGGGACCTTAAGATCACCCTACTGATACTCCTTCCTTCCTGTACAGCCTGCAATATCCATATTAATGCACCTTAGCAACGTGCTCCTTTTCTTAATTGCTGCTGACATCTTCATCAAGTTGTCCACAGCGAAGTCGGTATTATTTTCCTGAGAGGCTACAATTAATTCAGAAGCCATCAGGGTGTGTGAATAGTTTAATTGTTCCTCCCACTGTGCATTCCCTTTCACTTGTCTGTGTTGAATAACATCTTCTAACATCACACAATTACAGTGCATAACTTGGTTAGCCCTCCCCCTGGGTTTCTCCCAAGTCTCCCATGGTTTGAATAACCTAAATGCATGTATCTCCTCAGAAAGCTTTTCTTTTGCGTGTTCCTTTCTCCCTTAGTCCTCGCTGGCTTGAGCTATACCAAGAATGAGTGCATGGGATGACTTAGGGATGAGGGAGGATTCTGATTCAGTTCATATCGAATTTGCTTTTCCAAAACTATGCGGATCGAAGCACACAGCCATCCTTTGCAAATTCTCACTTCTCCAAACTTTGCAGTGCGGTTCTCCAGCCAAGTAATGTGTGGAATAATGAAGGCACGAAGGTAAAATGTGTTTAAAAATGCATATATCAATGAAAGTAAAATACAGAAATGCATTATATAAGGGGGGATTGCTTTGCATAGGTGTCAGGGACTGGCAGGACACCGAAGATCGGGTGGCAGAGGCCGTGGGACCAGAGGCTGACCCAGGGGAAGAGGGCAGCAATTTATGGGTTTTTGTGCCTCTCACGAGGCAGAAGCCAGGGTTGAAGGGAGGAGGGGCAGGATACACCAGGAATGAAGGAAGAGACAGTGCTGGGGGTGTGCAGAATCTCCTCCATTGCCTCCTCTGCCATTCCCCAGGACAAAAAGGGTATTGAAGAGACAGGCACAACGACAAGTTCCATATAGGAGAAGTCACAGATTGCTTGTGTGCGCCCCATGAGACAAGGGTACTTAAGTTTGGGTGAAGACGCAATCATCCTTTTGCTCCAACAGTCCAGCTCAGAGCAACAAGCCCAGGGAGGGGAGGCCAGCTACTTAGCCACCAGAAGCAAGTGTGCATGTTTGCTACACCTTAGGAGCCACCATAAAGACCTAAACTACCAGCTGCTTTGTCTTCCTTGGGCTCGCTGTGCTCAGGAGGGACCCAGGGTTTGGACATGTTGAGTAAAGTCAAGCACATATTGCTACATGTTGGCCCAGGGCAATGCATGACTGCCAAGGGTAGGGCATCAGACAGGAAAGAGAGGTTGGCAGTGGGCAGGAAACACCTGCAAAAAGGTGAAGACTCACCCTGACTACCAGGAACAGGTAGAAGTTCCCTGCCTGGTTCTCCTTTCTATCTGTTGCGAAGGAGCAGAATCAGCACCTCCACTGGGCAGCTGTGCAGGGGAGGCACCAATCCTGTGTTGTGCAGGATGGTCCTTTGCAAGCATCTTCCATCAGAGAAACCACATGCAAAGGGTCAGAATCAGTGTGTCCGATGAGCGGAGGCGCCGGTCCTGCACCCTTTGTAAGAAGCTTGCCTGCAGAGAAGCCGCTTCCAGAGGAGCCCTATGCAGCTGTTCAGCAGAGGTGCTGATCTTCCTTGGTGCATAGGGCTCCTTTGTAAGCAGTTTATCAAAGAAGCATCTAGCAGAATTTACCCCTTCCCCCTGCTCCCAGCTGGGATGAGCAGGGAAGAACAATGTCTCTTCCCCATCGAGTCTGTATAATTAATTAGGTTTTTTTTAAAACAACAACAACAACTCACCTAAACTACTTTAGGGATGGATCCAGGACAGGACGGTTGTCTCCAGGCTGGCCCAGGATGAGTCTCCATGATTTGAGACACCCAGATCAAGGCCACAGGGAGGAGGGTGGGCTGCACACAGGCTTGTTATATTTATTTCTATCCAAACTCTCTGCGTCCTGGCTTTGCCCCAACAGCCGCCTTTGCCTTCCCACATCTAACCTGCATCTTCCCCAGGCTTTCTGTGCATTTAGATGAAAGCAGCAAGCCTCTGTGCCTCACTCTAGGTTCTTGACACTTACCTTTCAAACGTCACGTTCCCTGCTGAGTAATGAGCAGGTGGATCCTGCTGTGTTGAAAAGACTGAGGCCCTACCACCCGCCCATCCAAACCTTCCATGCCCTCAGAGAAACCGGGATGTGGATAGCAGGATCAAAGACGGGAACAGGCCCTTTATCATCCTCGGGTGCAGAAAGGTGGAGGTGGGTTGGATCTGCTTGTTCCCATAGCGTAAAGTGCACATAATGAGGAGGCTGCTTTAAGACAGCTGCTCTTTAAATAAAGACAACGGACGAGACATGAGTGACACCTGAGCATCTAAAGTTGCTGGTGTCGCCACATTACATTACAGAGATAAGGCAGGCCCATCAGAAATGGCTGCCCATTTTCAATTAAGTAATAAGGACAGCAATTGCTGCCATAATTGTAGTGAATATTATTACTATTTATGAAGTGCCTTAAGAAACTGATCCTATAAAACATGAGTGGAGGGTACGCATGCATTTTTAAACATATTCTCTCAAAATATGCATTTCTGAACTACCTTATATAAAAATACACTTTCTGAGATATAGGCCACATCTGCACTATACATTTAAAGCTGCATCATGCCACTTTAAACAGCCATGGCTTCACCCAAAGAATCCTAGGTACAGTAGTACCTCGGTTTAAGTACTTAATTCGTTCCGGAGGTCCGTTCTTAACCTGAAACTGTTCTTAACCTGAAGCACCACTTTAGCTAATGGGGCCTCCCACTGCCACTGCACCGCTGGAGCATGATTTCTGTTCTCATCCTGAAACAAAGTTCTTAACCCGAGGTACTATTTCTGGGTTAGCGAAGTCTGTAACCTGAAGCGTATGTAACCTGAAGCATATGTAACCCGAGGTACCACTGTACTGTCATTTGTTAGGGACAATGAGAGTTGTTAGGAGGGTGATATTTATTAGGTAAAGGTAAAGGTACCCCTGCCCATACGGGCCAGTCTTGACAGACTCTGGGGTTGTGCGCCCATCTCACTTAAGAGGCCAGGGGCCAGCGCTGTCCGGAGACACTTCCGGGTCACATGGCCAGCGTGACATCGCTGCTCTGGCGAGCCAGAGCCGCACACGGAAACGCCGTTTACCTTCCCGCTGGTAAGCGGTCCCTATTTATCTACTTGCACCCGGAGGTGCTTTCGAACTGCTAGGTTGGCAGGCGCTGGGACCGAGCAGCGGGAGCGCACCCCGCCGCAGGGATTCAAACCGCCGACCTTTCGATCGGCAAGTCCTAGGCGCTGAGCTACAGTTCCCTAGGAACAGGGATTGACTGCTTAACCATGCTGAGAACTCTAGCTCTGTAAGGGCCCCTCTAACAAATATCAGCACCCTTTACAATCTATAGTTCCCAGAGTTCTTTGGGGGAACCTGAGATAGTTTAAACTGCACTGGGACCCTTAGTAGGTAGGTAGATACTGCTATATGATGCACCATTCAGAGGACTGCAACATTGGATGTTGCATTTCAATGTACTAGTTTCGGAGGTGCAGATCAAGTCAGTTCTCCTTATAATTTGTTGTTGTTGTTGTTTAGTCGTTTAGTCGTGTCCGACTTTTCGTGACCCCATGGACCAGAGCACGCCAGGCACTCCTGTCTTCCACTGCCTCCCGCAGTTTGGTCAGACTCATGTTTGTAGCTTCGAGAACACTGTCCAACCATCTTGTCCTCTGTCGCCCCCTTCTCCTTGTGCCCTCCATCTTTCCCAACATCAGGGTCTTTTCCAGGGATTCTTCTCTTCTCATGAGGAGGCCAAAGTATTGGAGCCTCAGCTTCAGGATCTGTCCTTCCAGTGAGCACTCAGGGCTGATTTCCTTCAGAATGGAGAGGTTTGATCTTCTTGCAGTCCATGGAACTCTCAAGAGTCTCCTCCAGCACCATAATTCAAAAGCATAAATTATTCAGCGATCAGCCTTCTTGATGGTCCAGCTCTCAATTCCATATATCACTACTGGGAAAACCATGGTTTTCACTAAACGGACCTTTGTTGGCAAGGTGATGTCTCTGCTTTTTAAGATGCTGCCTAGGTTTGCCATCGCCTTTCTCCCAAGGAGCAGGCGTCTTTTAATTTCGTGACTGCTGTCACCAGCTGCAGTGATCATGGAGCCCAAGAAGGTAAAATCTCTCACTGCCTCCATTTCTTCCCCTTCTATTTGCTGGGAGGTGATGGGCCCAGTGGCCATGATCTTCGTTTTTTTGATGTTGAGCTTCAGACCATATTTTCTTATAATTTACAAATACCAAATACGTCAAGCAGCCCTGTAGAAGCAATCAGTCCAGGGTCTCATCTCAGGCAAAGGATCTATCTTCAAATCTGCTGCCTGACTGTTAAATGGAGACACCACCAGTGATCAAAACTGCCACCTTCTGAGTATTCCCTCAGATCTTACAAATGTGAGCAAGATGGCAAAGCTAGCACTCAGAAAAGAAGAAAATCCATGTATACTTTATAGGTCTACTAGAGTTGTTGTCCAACTCTTCCTACAGCAATTATTATTGTTTGGCTAAACTTTTGAGTTACTTCAAAGAGCAAAAGTGCTCTGAAATCAAAGGTATACCCACCCAAACTCACTTTGCTTTCGGGCATGCTCATTCAGGTAATGAGCTATTGATTTCAACACGCAAAGCCAAGAAACATAAATGAAGTTCCCCCCACCCCACAAGTAATTGTTCTTAGTTTCAGAAATTAGGCCCCCTTGCTCCTTCCAAAAATGCAGTGGAGCCATGGGGAATGCACACATGCTTGAAAAACTGCTGTTTAAGATTATGAAACCCATGGTGTAATGTAACTATGTAATAGACACATGGAGTGGGGGGGGGGATGATATATTACCAAAGCAAGCAGCTGAAATTATATGGTTTCTAGAGCTGTTATATCTTGCCCAGCATTTCAAAAGTGTTGGGGTTTTTTTTAAAGAAATGAGAAAGTTCAAGTTCAACATACGAGCATCCCTTTACAAAATGAACTAACTAGGTTGGTTCACATTCAGGTCAATTCCAAGTTCATCAGAATTTTTATTGGCAAATTTTCTTCAGCATTTAGCAAGTTATAAGCTGCTGTGCTGAAGCATAAAATATACCCCCCAAACAAAGAAAACATAAAATCTCTCTCTCTCTCTCTCTCTCTCTCTCTCTCACACACACACACACACTGGAATGTGGGTTGTTTTATTTATTATTTTCAAAAATTATGACCCTGAAGAGTCTAAAGAGTTTCCTTAAAATTAAAGCCCTGAAGAGTCTAAAGGTGTGTTTTTTTTAAAGTAAGAGAATGAACCTGAAGATGAACTGGAACCCATTCAAAGTTTTACCCTGATTAATTCACATTCAGTTCACTTGGCAATTATGGAAACTACTTTCAGGTGTGGGTCAGAGATTTTTGGACTAAATTGGTGAACTTTGCTAAATCGAATTAGTTCATTCCAAGCACTAGATTTGACCTATGTATAAGATTTGGGATGCCAACTTTGGTGTGTGTTTTTTGTGGGGTTTTTTACATATTGCTATAGTAATACTTTCATGAGAAGAGAAGACTCCCTGGAAAAGGCCCTGATGCTGGGAAAGATTGAGGGCACAAGTAGAAGGGGACGAAAGAGGATGAGATGGTTGGACAGTGTTTTTGAAGCTATGAACATGAGTTTGACCAAACTGCGGGAGACAGTGGAAGACAGGAGTGCCTGGCGTGCTCTGGTCCATGGGGTCACAAAGAGTTGGACATGACTAAATGACTAAACAACAACAACAACAACATAGTAATGGAAAAGATAGGCAACCCACTTGAACATCTTTCTCCTTTTCTCTATGATATTTGGAGCAGCTCTCAGATGAAACAGAATACACAGTACTAGCAGTAACAGAGTGTTGGGATTTTATTTTATTTTTTAAAGTATTCTGCATGTTTTCTGGAAAGATTCAAGCTCTTCAACAGCTCTTTCAACAAGTGGACTCCACAATACAGACATGCCCCTTGATCTCGAGTGTCCTTTATGGCTCTTGTTGCTTTGGAGATTTTATAAAAGGAGGAAAAAGAGAAAGGAGGAAGTGAGAAGGAGAAGTGGGAGGCAAAGACGGTGAAAGAATAAAACTGAGAGAGAGGATGAAATTGGGGCTGCTGGCTTATCCAAGGACTGAAAAGGTTGAAGATTGCCTATAGAAAGACTCTGTTTGCAAAACTTTGGTCACCCTCCCCCTAAAAGAAAAAACCCCAACCAATATTGTATTTGTTCCCCAAGAGACTGGGGAAAAGAGTCTGATTTTTGTGTTATTTGATTATTATTTTTCAGGAAACACTAGCAAACTTGGAAGAGATGTAAATTCAGCAGTCAAGTCAAATTACTCACATTCCAGCTGCAATGCTTTCCCCATGATTTGTGTGGTCATGGAGAAGATGGCGAAATGCCTTCGCTTGGCACTAGGAAAATACTCTTATAATGCTACCAACTGCATATCTAGGCAGGGGGTAAGTTGGCTTTGGCGAGGCTTTGCCCAAAAACTGTTTTGATCACACATGTTTTGCAGCGAGAACGGTTCCAAAATACAGTACCTTCACCAAACCATCTCTCAGCATGCAACGATATAATATGAAGACATTTGGGCAGAGATACTGCAACAGCTCCCTAGATTAGAAATTTATATGGGGCTAATTGATTTTCCTGATGATGTCTAATAAAAATAATAATGAAAGTCTCTTTCCCTTTGTGCAGTATTTGCCAAGCATATTATTCATGATGTTATTCTTGCGGCGTAATGGGCAGAGTATTCTCTCTGAACCGAGGGAGCCATCGGTGCAAATTGCCATGCAGAGCTGCATTTCACTTAATGTTGCAAGCACTGTCAGTCCCTACCCCCCACAGTAGTAAACCTATAAATAATTGTGTCCAGAGTAGGCCCACAGAAATTAAGGGATATGACTAACTTCACTCAATCCATTTCGATGCGTCTGCACTGAGGAGAACTTAACTGAATGCCACCCAAAGTGTCAAAGCCAAACACCCATTCTTGTTGAGCAGACACAGGGCAAACACAGGAGCACGAGAATTGGCATGAATGAGCATTCAACATCTTTAAAAACACACAAAAAACCTTGCTTTTTTAAAAAAAAATCAAATGTTAAAGGTGGCTAGAATAAAAATTCATTGAGCAACCCATCTAAATTTTAGAAGGGCTAATCCCCTCTGTAGGGGCTACCATGTTTCCAAATTATATGCCTCTATATTAAAACACACACGCGCGCACACACACAATGAAATTATGGCCATTTTTGGTTTCTCAGTGCAAGTCAATAGGATTTCCAAAGATTTGTAATTTGGGTTGGAAGAGGTCTAAATTGGTCTGGACTGAACTGAGTCTCATATGGATTAGCAAATCAGGATCACAAATCAGATTGGGTGGGGATGGGGGTTTGTGCACAGGTCTGCAAATTAAAAACTGTCTGCATTACAATTGGGAAAAGAAAACAGTGGTGGAATTTTATGTCACGACTTCCACAGAGAAAGAATCACTCTGTGGTTTTTGCTATTTTGTTTTTTACAGAAACTGTAATATGTTTTAAGCCTGCCCTATGCCTGAGTGGGGAACAACAATGGTTGTGAAATAGTCCACTAAATTTCCCCTGAGGCAGAATCAACCTCTTTGTATTTTTCTTCCCAATGAGAAGAATTACACAACAGCAAAACTTTTTTAGTTCTTGTTGATATGATTTAATAAGCGTCAGTCATCCAAAAGCCCCTGGTGGAGCACTCTCTATTTCATATGTTATAGTCCTTAGTCTTCTGGGTATGTAAATGTTTTGTTTGTTTTCTCCTCTTTATACTGAACAAAAATGTGGTTTTTTAGATGGGGAATTTGAACTATAGGCTGGCCGCTTCTATAATCCTACTAGGAATACATAATCAGAAAAGTATTTGTAGTCCTATTTACATAAAAAGGGGCTTCTGCAGGCATGAGAGTTATTGGTAATGCAGTGGGGACAGAATTTCCCTCTGCTGAGGGCACAAGGGGCAATATCAGTAATCAAAAGAAGCATTGGTGTGGGGCGCTCATGTAAACCTCATTGGGCAAACAGAAAGCGGAGCACTATGTGTGTACTTCAGAAAGAGTGGAGTTAATAATATAAAAAATTGCAACTTATGATTGTGCCTGGTAAGGTAAAGGTAAAGGTACCCCTGCCCGTATGGGCCAGTCTTGACAGACTCTGGGGTTGTGCGCCCATCTCACTTAAGAGGCCAGGGGCCAGCGCTGTCCGGAGACACTTCCGGGTCACATGAGCCAGAGCCGCACACGGAAACGCCGTTTACCTTCCCGCTGGTAAGCGGTCCCTATTTATCTACTTGCACCCGGAGGTGCTTTCGAACTGCTAGGTTGGCAGGCGCTGGGACTGAGCAGCGGGAGCGCACCCCGCCGCAGGGATTCGAACCGCCGACCTTTCGATCGGCAAGCCCTAGGCGCTGAGGCTTTAACCCACAGCGCCACCTGCATCCCCCTGGTAGGTTGTGCCTGGTAGGTCTTCCTAATTATTATTTTTCTAGATGCCTTTGTTCTGTATTGCTGGAATTGTTTGATATTTCTTGATTACTGGGGGAAATGCTTTTATCTGTTCATTTTTCTGTAATGAAGATGGACCGGGACTGAGGATGAGATAGTATCCTCCATCACAAGAGGCAGCAGGCTAGTATATGTGTGGCATATACAGCTCTACCCTTCAGCGTAGGTTAATGGCCAGGGGCTCAGAAGCAGCAGCTAAGAGGTTGCCAATGCTGCCCTGGACTCAGCATCTATCACTTGGAATGGGCATCTCACACTGCTCAGTGGTAGGGCCAGGAAGAAGGCTAATGTCAAGATGTAATCTAGCAGATTGTGAGGTAAAGCAGAGTTGGAAGCTAGTAGATCATGGTTGCAGCAAGATAGAATGCAGTTTGTCCTACCCATTATCTGGTTTCCTGATGGAATACAGGTCATGTTATACCTATTTATGGAACACGCATGTTTTCACTAGTGCTTTTGTTTCTGTTGAACGCCATATAATTGTGAAATGACTGTTTTTAATGAAAGGGCTGGTGCCTTGCTCTTTTTATTGTAATTATGTGTATGTTTTTAATAGATCTAATATGCTTTTAGAGACATGGGTGACGCTGTGGGTTAAACCACAGACCCTAGGATTTGCCGATCAGAAGGTCGGCGGTTCGAATCCCCACGACAGGGTGAGCTCCCGTTGCTCAGTCCCTGTTCCTGCCAACCTAGCAGTTCGAAAGCATGTCAAAGTGCAAGTAGATAAATAGGTACCGCTCTGGCGGGAAGGTAAACGGCATTTCTGTGCACTGCTCTGGTTCGCCAGAAGTGGCTTAGTCATGCTGGCCACATGACCTGGAAGCTGTATGCTGGCTGCCTCAGCCAATAAAGCGAGATGGGTGCCGCTACCCCAGAGTCAGTCACGACTGGACCTAATGGTCAGGGGTCCCTTTACCTTTAATATGCTTTTAATTAATTTGTCATACATATACATACACATTTGTAGCTTTTCTTGTTTTATCTATAAGATGCCTTGAGTCCCTGTCAGGAAAAAGGTGGGCAATCATCATCATCCTCATTTGTTTTACTGATGGTTGTGTGAACTGCTTTGTGACCATTTGTGCCAATAAACAGTCTATAAATATTGGAAATTTTAAAAATAATCAGTAAAATACTGACTGCTTGGTAATCCTCACCACATCAGATCTCTCAAGTGGCTGCCTTTGAAACATTCTGACTTTACATGCCCTGGAATAAAGGATGTCCTTTGTGTTCCACAGACTTCTATAAAGTCCAAAGAAGATGGAGAATTGTTTCAGAATAACAAAGCTGCTCTAGTTAATAGGATCACAAGTCACTTGCAAAAAAGGTTCAGGCAGGGGGGGTGTCCCTGCCTCCCCCCTCAACAGCAGGAGCTTCGTGAGAGCAATAATGAGGAATTTGAATCTTCACAGGGCACTTGCAAGCTCCCAAACTCGGCATACATTTTGTCTTATTTGATTAGCTTTTGATGTTCCTGATTGCAACAGCTTTAAGAAACTGCAGCCAGAGAAGAGCGGGAGGTGACAGGAAACGTTAGCACTTCATTCCGAAAGCGGGGCTAATGAATTGTGCGGTGCAACGAAAATTAATTTAAGGAAACCTGCTTGGATTAAAAGTGAGATCCCAAATCTGCTAGCAGCTTGTCAAAACGGGGCTTGAGGAGGTCAGTGTTAGAGAACACTTTCCTGGTTTTGTTTTGTTGTTGTTGTTTTTAAAAAGAAATAGTTGAGCACGGTGCTGTTCCTTCTGTGCATGGGCTATGCCAGTCTCAAAATCTGGATGCTGTTAAAAGAGAACCCCCAGTGGTTTTCCACAGTGCCTGGCCCCAATAAATGCATTTTGAACTGTGAAGCAACAGTCACATTCTAAAGGCTGGATTATGTCACAGGATCTGGTAGGGGGTTTCGCAGGCGGTGAACTAAAACTCCAATCACCTCCAGACCTCTTAGTCACCACTGGTCAGAGGTGATGGATATTGTATTACAGCAACATCTGGAGGGGCAACAGCTGACAATCACTGGCACAGAGAAGAAAAGTGCCAGCTGTGAGGCAAGAAGTCCCAACTTTAAATAACATCTCAGCCACAAATTCAGGTTAGTTATACCAGAAACTAAAGAGAAGGCACCATCTCTCACTTTCACACACAACATGAGGGCAAAATTACTGGTCTGACTCCAGCAGATGGTAAGACTAGGCATTTGGCAGGCATCTAAGACCAGCATAGGGCCCACTGTCCTCAGAGGTCTACCATATTCACCTAGCACAGGGTATTCCAGGAGGTCAGATACAGCCTAAGAGAATGGTCTGCTTCTATGTTCTGGAACAAGGTGCAGCAATGGTCAGCAGGCTGGGGTGGGGGGTTTGCACCTAGACCCCTGGAAATGATGTGACTGTGTGCCCCTCTTTTAATCCAACTGCTGGAACTCAAACCTTCATTCCAGACTACAAAAGACACAGGGCAACTGGGCAGTTGAACAAAAACAAATAAATATGGCATTGTTACTTGCTGATAGAAATATTGACATTGTAAAGAGAGCTGTGCCAAAATTGCAACCATAGCACTTTGGAAATTTGAAGCAGAACATGTAATTGATTGTTTTTTATGATGCATGATACTGCAATTGATGGAATTTTCCATTTATTTTATACTTTTACATATTTATGGATGCTTGGGGATTTGAAATATATATTTTTCAGTCTATCTCTAGGCAAGAGAAGAACCCAGAATTATCATTCAGTGTCAGGGAGCTTCACATTTTTTAGTTAGTTGGAGCTTTGGGGGTCTCGTAAAAGCCCCACCTCAAAGGAGAGGCAAGCTTTACAAGAACTCGGCTTCTTTTGTTGCCACAGGACTGGCATCAGTACTGCTTCTTCAGCAGTTGCTAAGGGTCCCCAGGTGCTATGCCTGGCCATGATCATGCTTACTCACTCCCTTACTCCCCAGCTCAGTTTTCACCTGGTGCTTTGGTGCTGTGAGCTTCCTATGTAAAATTTCCAGCAATGCCCCACAGCAGTGCTCAAGCTCAGTGGCAGATCATCTGCTTCACATGAAGAAGGTCCTAGGTTCAGTCCCTGGCATCTCCTGGTACGACTGAGAGACATCGTCATCTGAATCATTGGAGAGCCACTACCAGTCAGAGTTGGCATTACTGATGTCGGGGACTGGACTGAAGAGGAAGGCTGGGAATCACCCCCTCGTTCTCCTCTGCTTCCCTTGGAGGAGGAGAGGGAGAGGGGGAATTGCACCCCCTTCTCCAGTAGTTTCAAGAGAAGAGGGAGATAGGATTGAATTGCAGCAGAACTCAGAGCTGCCAAGTTATGAGGTGTTAGGAGAAGGAGGGGGGGGAGAGAATTGCCAGCAGAGACGTCCTTGGAAAGCACAGAAGAGCCACCATCCCCACTTGCTGGCCATTCACTTATAATTCAAGACCAAAGGGCTCAAAAAAGTTAGACTCCTGAGGCCACCCGTAGGGTCACAGGCTGTTGCTGGGGAAGGAAGGGGAGGAGATCAGAGTGAGCAACGTCACTATGGAGTCAAGGACTAGATTCTTTGTCTTGTACCACTGAACAAAACCATAAATATGAACTTTCTTGTTCCTTCCTTGATCCTTGATGCTGCCGGGGGAGGATGGAAACCCCCAAGCCTGACAACTGAGAGAGACAGACTACTGGTTTGACTTCCTATGTCCGTATGATCATGAAACGGTGTCCACCATCAAAACCAGCAAGACAAGGGTAAAAGAGGGCTCCCCAGCTGATGCCAGAGGACCCCATCAGATGACAGTTTACCAGAGACCCTCTTGAACATGGAGCCAGCTCAGATTTATTTCTTTTAGTTGATGTTAATAGCTCTATTCTCATGTCACTTTTACATTAATAAAATGCTTCGAGGTGCTAGGAAAAATGGTGAAGAAGTAATTCAAATAGTGCGTGTTCTCAAAGGCTAGAATGACCACATGGACAGGAATACTGTGTTCCTGCAGAGCAAGTGTAGGGAACCTTTGGCCTGCCCTTATGCTGTTGAACTACAACTCCCATCAGCCCCAGCAACCATAGTTAATAGCCATGTGTGAGTTCAGCAGTGTCTGCAGGGCTATAGGTTCCCCACACCTGACATACAGGATGTATTGGAAGCTTGACTCTTGCCCCAGACTTGGCTGAGAAAAATGCATCACACTCCTTGTCTTTGTCTCGCTTATTATGGCAGTATTTTTCTATGATTTGAGCCCACCATCAAGGAATGAATTGCCCTGATGATTCCCACTGGAACGCTGGATTTCACAGAGCAAGTCAGCATGGAGTCAGCATCGTCTCTCCCTGACATCTCTGAGATTTAGAGCTATCTTGGAAAGCCTTTGCTTTATACATACATAACCCACCCCATTTTATGTACTGATGTTACTTATGTTCTCCTCTGCCACATCGCTCCGCATCTGGAAGCCTCAAATTCTCAGAATGGCCATTGAGAGTTTCAAAATGTCATTTTATTTTCCCCTGACATCTTTATTTCCCTCTACAACCCAGGTTATGTTCCCGAGCCGCGCTTTGCGATGAAAGCAAGTGCTTCTCTAAAATATAGCTTTGAAGTCCGTTTATTATTATTCACTGCAGAGTTAACTGGAGCAGGATGTTACCTTCCCTCTGTACCTTACAGGAGGAAAAGAGCCGACTGACTGACAGCAGGAAAGCTGCAGCAACAGCTGAATTCCAGAGTTTTGTAATGTTGATATGCAGGCAGGAATAGCTCTGTCCTCTAAATTACCAATATACTAGGGAATGGAGAGTTTTGTTTCAATTACATTTCAAAGCTACTGGGCTCAGCAACCCCTGGCCTGCCACAATTAAATATTAATATTCTGCCATGTCTCAAGTAATTCTGGGGCTGTTTTCTCTGTTGGTCTGGTGTTTTCAGAGACTGTCAAGGAAAGCTGTCCCCTAGACCATTTTATGGAGGAAATCAAATCAATTTGGGGACCTCCTGAAAGTGTACTGAGGGAGCTTAATTGTGTGTGAAATAACTGGGGCAGGGGCAGGGGAGCTGTGTGCATACCTAAGAAAAACATAAATACAAGAGACAAATAGCCACCTTTCCCCAGGCTCGATTCCTGTGCTTTTTGAACAACTCTTGTGGTAGGCAGAAACCAAACAGGATAAGCATTCCATCACTTGGGCCTCTGTTGTAGGAAAGAGCCAGATTTTTATTTTCTACTGAGTAGCATGTCATGACCCTGGCATTCTGTTCCTGTCTTTCAGAACAGCTGTTTCAGAACAGCTATTCAAGGGGGGGGGGCTATGCTGGGGAGCTTGTATTGCTTCCTTTGACCCTGAGGACCCCTGTCCAGAAGCTCCAGTGGAAGTATGCTGAGACAAGATTCCAAGGTCCCCAGATTGCTTGAAGCCCCAGACTGTATCTTATCTCCTGACACCCCTGCTTCTTACTCTGAAAGTTTAGGTACTCTTTATACATAAATAATCCACCCCATTTTATGTACTGATCTTGTGTTTATAATACTATACAGTACCCCCACTCCCAAGTCTCCCCTCTCCCCCACACCACTTAGCTCACCACCAGAGTTGCTAGCCCCTGATCCTACCTTCTGCCTTAACTTGGCCTCAAGCCACCACCTTGTTTGTACTCAAACTTATTTCTCCTTTCTCTCCCTGCCTTCTGTCCCTGCACCTCCAGGTCCCATCCTCTTTGACCAGGACTTGACTCAGCTGTGTGAGCAGCTTACCTTTTCTTTTGCTGACTGTCTTGAGTCTCCTCCACCACAACCCATCAGTTTCTGGTCCATTCGGCTTTTTATCTAGTAGTGCTATTAGAGGGGCAGCTGCAGTCTCCTGACACACGGTCTCTCCTGCACTGTCCAAGTCAATGGCTCTTGAACCACATTATGCCCCATTAACTTAAAGCTCATTTTGGGGGTTATGTGTTCTTGCAGCATTATTTAAGCTTTGTTTTTATGAGTAAGTACAGCCATACCTTGGAAGTTGAATGGAATCTGTTCCGGAAGTCTGTTCAACTTCCAAAACGTTCAGAAACCAAAGTGTGGCTCCTGCAGCCAATCGGAAGCTGCAGAAGCCCCATCAGATGTTTGGGTTCTAAAGAACATTCACAAACTGGAACAATCACTTCCAGGTTTGTGGCGTACGGGAGCCAAAATGTCCGAATACCAAAGCGTTCAGGATCCAAGGGACGAATGTATTCTGCTTGAGTGTCACAGGGAGCTGTCCAGGGTGCTACCCGCATCCTGAACCTGGAGTTTGTTTTACCTTATTTTACCTTGCATTCCTTTGCTTGAACCTGTTCTGCCTTGTTGAAACCTGGACATTGCTCTGCTTTGCCTCACCTGATTCTGCTTGCAGGACCCTGCACTCTTACTGTGTACCCTTGCTTGGGCCAGAACCTTCACACCAACCCCATCACTTTGAACAGAACAAGAAGCTTCCCGCCGGCAGAGAACCTCTTTAAGGCAACTCAGGGAGGTGTCCCTCTCATTAGTGTTCTGGTAAGAATCAAAAGGGATGTGTATTTAGAAGCACATGGAGATTATAATTAAATCCCAAAATAAACAGAATCTTAAATTAGAATTTTAATTAAAGCTGCAATCCTAAAATACTTACTTGGATATATATCTTATTGAAATCCAAAGGAACTTATTTGTGAGAAAAACAAGCTTAGGAAAGAGTGTTAATATAGGTTGTGTACAAAACATTTAATTTTTAAAACAGAAACTGGATTTTTCAGTACTTACTTTGATTGACCTACAGTCTAGGTAAAAGGTAGAGGGGCTTTGCAGGGTGAAAAATCCCCCCCCCCATTGTTCCGCAAATAAGCACCCTTGCCTGTGGGTTGTTAGCCGGGGATAATGTCAGTGAAACCTGTGCTTAAAGGGTTCAAACACCTACCCAGATACATACACCTACACAGTGCTGTTAGCACAGTAAGGCTCTGACACTCCCCCACCTCTCTTTAAAGCACTGAATGGAAACTTGATCAGATAAATATGCCCGACCTTTGCACATGAATAAAAATATGAACAACTCATCTGAAGTGGTGTGGGGAAGGGGGAGTGGGGAGACAGATAGAGATACTGAAAATTTAGTCCACAGCCTGTATGTGTGTCTTCACAGAAGCAAAAGGGAACCAGAGCACTGCTAAAACTGTTTAGATGGAGGAAATGAGTAGTGTTTGTTGGTCCCAATGCAGCCAGTTCTCTTCAGAGGTGCATGCTTGAAGTCTCTTGCTGGAGAGAAACAGCAGTGCTAGGATGTTGTTGAGCACTGAAGAATTTAATGCACAGACTCCTCAGTGGAGCGATTAGACACCAGCCCCCAATTCTGTAAATGTCTGGTTGATGGCTTACTAGGGTGCCCTGCAGCTAATCTCCTATGCAGCTGCAGTATTAATGGGCCAAGTGCATTATCACACATTTGCCTGTTAGAGACAATAATGCCCAGATGAACTGTGGTGGTAGTGGAATGTGTGTGTTTGATATTGATAGAGGAACCAGGGAAACATGGCCACAGGTTGGCAGCTGTCTGTTTGGATAGTGCTGAAGTGTGTCCTCTTGGTTATCACTTTGCTTACAGCTGCTGCATCCTGGCTGTCTTGGCTCAGGGGATAAATGGGAAAAGATGGAAAGAGCCTTTCTGGCACGGTTAACTGGGAAGAAGGGTCAGTGAAGATTTCTCACTGGACAGTAGTTAGCGTACAAAGCAGCAAGGCATAGGGTGGCTAAAACATTATGGAAGCAACCAATAAAAGGTCAGCTTTTATGGGAGTGCGTACCATTAAATGAGTAAACACATATATGTGCTCTGCTGCTGCTGCTGTTGTTGTTGTTTAGTCATTTAGTCGTGTTCAACTCTTCATGACCCCATGGACCAGAGCACGCCAGGCACTCCTGTCTTCCACTGCCTCCCGCAGTTTGGTCAAACTCATGTTGGTAGCTTCGAGGGTGCTCTGTAACCCACCCCATTATCTGTATAGATGAAGGATGAGCTATACATATTTCAAATCAGGTGTGGGGAACTTTTGGCCCTCCAGATGCTGCTGGACTGCAATTCCTATCATCCCTGCCTATTGGCTATCAACATCAGGCAGGCCACAGGTTCCCTACACCAATTTTAAATAAATATTCAAAAGAATAGGGAACTGTCAAAGCTGTGTCAATTTTTTTCACAACACAGGGGACAGAACAAGGGGAAAGAAGTCCTTCGCAAAGCCATGCTTTTCACAAAGCCATGTTCACTGCTAAGCCATAGTCCCACACGCTACCTTTTCATGTCTGGCTCTGCCACCTCCACCACTCTTCCTTTGTTTAGTGGGAAGATCTGAAAGAGGACTGTAAATGTTTTCAGCTGAATATGCTTACATGATTCTTCATGATTAGAAGCCTTGATTAGTCTGGATTCCCTCTGTAGGGAGACTTCTAAATGTGCTCAACTGAACAGGCTTAGAATTCCACTTCAGACTTTCCTGCCCAATGCAGGAAAGACAAAATGGAGGTAGTAGGACCAGCACTTACGACCCTGCAACTCCTCCCCTAATAGATTAAACAAATGCCTGCATGGAGATAGTGAGGTATAATTCCAAATATTGAATGGCATTGTATATTATGACTGGTGAGAGCCTAGGAATGTGTGAAACCACTCTAAGAAATTTCAGTAGTATTGACAAATCACAACTGGCTTCCTTGACAATTCCTCTGAAGTTTCTCCTTTGGAGGAACCTGCAATTTAGCTTTGAATGTTGCTTTAGTCTAGGAATGGGGAACCTGGGGGTGTCCAGATGTCATTGGACTCCAGTATCCACTATACCTATTCCATCGGCCTTACTACCTGAGGCTGATTGGAGCTGGGGTCCAAAGATATCGTGGGGGGGAGAGAGAGACAGTTTTTCCATCCTTCTTTTAGTCAAAATGTAAGGTAAATAGACCTGCAGCATTGGCCCTAATGTTCAAGTGTACCTGTGACATGTGCTAAACTGCTCACTATGCTACACTGTCTAAAGCACACATGCCTTGTGGTAACTATTGTGCATATAACTCTAACAGGTTTCCTAAATTAGTAGGGCACAGGAGTAATGGATTGCCTTGGTCAAAAATATTGACTCCTATATCGTTTTTCTGGACCTGAAACTCATTTGCTTAGCATTGCCAGATCTCCAGGGCTTACCTGAAGTCTCCAGCTTTGCCTGCCAACCCCCAGAGGTAGGGCTTGAATCTTCAGGTGAGTGACTGCATCTACTGCTGAATGTATCATGCCTAATGACATCGCAAAAGGCCCTGCCTGCTGTGACATCACCTGTGCTCATCCCATTAAATCACCAGGGGCTCCCCCTCAGTTATATGTTTCGGCCCTGGCATCTCAGGGTCTGGGATGTTCCTCTCCAGACAACCCTCATTTAGCTCTAAATTGTTGTTGTTGTTACTAATTAGATTCCTTTCTCACTCTTTAGCACTGGGCCATATTCTCAGGCCCAGTCTATGCATCAACTTGTTTCCTCCTTCACTTTGAAGAATTTGTAAGCCTATGACACCACCAGACCCTGCCACATGACATTGCCAAGCCTAGCTGTTAGGCGCCGGAAACCTGACAAGCCTGCTGAAATCTTTGTGGCAACCCTAATCTGGCCTAAGACAAAGAAGGCAATATACATGAAAAGCAAGCCCCAGGGGTGGTTGTGTGAATCAGTCCTTAAATGATAGTCTTTGGTTCTTGCCTGCCTTTCTGCAAATTGTCTCTAAAACCTCATCTCCATTCGTCCAAGTAATTTAATTTTAATGGACCACTCATATCCTTTGGGACAGCATTCTGTTAAACGAAAATGGGTCAGGAGTGGGATTCAGCCCACAAGTCCCCTATCTAGCCCCTGGAAGGAAAATGCTGTTTGCATCCCACTTTATTCAATTGCTAATTAAAGGCAAGGAATTCATTAATGCGAGTGCTTTCTTCCAATGAGTGCTTAAAAAAAAGAAAAAAAGAATGCTGATTTCTTTATAAAAAAAACTTAAGAGACAAAAATACAAGTGTCAATTAATGCAATCAGCTATAATGAGGAAAGGGAAGATGACTCTGAGAGAGAGTATTCCTGTTTGGATTTATTTCTGTGACATGCTTGCCTGGATTTTTGCCATGTGTTCATAGAGTCCCATGAAAAGTTGACTGAGTGTGCTGCTTGAGCAATTGTTATGGACACTTGAATGGTCCTGGTTTACAGTCCTTATTACCTGGTACCTGTGCCGGGTAAAATTCTGTGGGTTGTCTCCAGTTAAGGTCTACTCAGAGTTGACCTATTAAAATGAATTAACTTCACTGGATCTACTCTGAGCAGGGCTAACATTGTATATAACCCTGTGGGCTGCATTCAACTGCCAGTACTAGGACTCCCACTAGTGGAATTGAGTTTCCTCCCTTCTCCTCCCCTTGTGCTTCCCCTCACATCTACTCTGGAGGGTTGGTAGAACCCCCAGAACCCCACATAGTGGGTTGAAATGGGACATCATTCTGATGGGTAAGCAGAAATGCTTGCTCTGACAGAATTATCTCCTGAGTAGTATGCTGAATTCCACCTTGTATTTCCATTCTGTGAATGCTTCTTCTTCCCAGTGCACATTAAGGATTGGCCAAAAATTCAAATCAGGAGTGCTTGACTGTGTTACTGAGAACCCGGAAATGAATCCCTGCAAACAGAATCAAGGGGACCACACCTTGCTGTTAGTAGCCACCCTCCCCACCTTGAGTCTGCTTCTAACCCTGGAGCATCCTCCTCTTATCCCCCACCGCAGAAGATCATGACCCCAGGCAGAGGCAGATTTAGGGGAGCACAACCTGGGTGCTGAGCCAAGAAGGTGCTGCAGGCAGCACCATAACAATGAAAGGTGAGAGACAGGGGGCACCAAATTTTGGCATTGCATAGAGTGCTGCTGAAATTTTTAAGCCCAAGGTCTGCCACTGCCTCAGGGGATGGGTTAGGAGATGGTGGCAAGTCCTTCATTTGATTGATGGTGCACCATCTTCCCCTACCAGGGATCTGAGAGGTGGCCACAGAAGATGCTCAGTGTGGCTGTTCTGTTGGTAAATGATTACAGAGCATCCTGAAACTTGTAGTCAAGCCCCAGATCACCAATGGTGGGGATAGATACCATTCTTCTTGTCAGTGGGGGTGCATGCTGCCTCCACCTTCCCCAGCATGAGTTTCTTTTGCCTTGTAGGGAGGAAGTGAGGAAGCAGCAGTGGTCACTCCATGTGATTTGCTTGCGTGTTCATTAAAATGATAAGAAGAGCCTGTTGGCTCTGGCCAATAGCCCATCTAGTGCAGCATCCTAGTGTAGCCTGCTAGAAGTCTGCAAGTAGGACCTGTGATCCCCAGCAACTAGCAGTGGAGGTAGAACATAGCCATTGGTTGGATTGCATGGGGAGTTCCCGTCTCTCCCCCCCCCCATGGAAATAAAGACACATGACACAATTATTTAAGGTTAATGGGCTAAATAGGGCCACAACTTTATTGGTTACAGGTGATGAGCGGTATTGGCTTAGACATTGGTCCTAACATACTAACCGGCTTCAGCCCATCCACTTGAAGTCCGGGAAGGGTTAACCACCAGTAGGGCGAGTCCTGCTGATGCACATCAACCAGGAACTCTCCCGGGGTCACCGCTCGGGGGCATGCCTTGGGGCCTCACCTCCATAGGCTTCGGACAGGGCCACGCCCCCCGGAATCATTTATCGGACTACCCTTCAATATGTGGGGCAGGTGATGGCGCTTCCTCCCCTCTTCCATCTACAAAACAATACCAATACCAACATCTAACCGCCAATACTAAGAAAGTTGTAATGATTTGCTATGAGGTAGGCGAAAACCAAGCGGCTGGTGCCAATTTGCCAAGTGGAAAAATTCCTACCAGGTCCCTCAACGGCGACCAACCAAGGTCCATAGCAAGGTCAAGGAACAAAAAGCTTAAAGGGTGGGAGTGTGGGAAACAGGAACAGCTGGTATGCAGGAAAAGAGGGAGATCCCCGGCCGCACCTGCATTTAAATCAGGCAGGCCACGCCCCCAAAGCCAACCGATTGGGATTCCCCCAATCGCACGGGGGGGGGGGGCTGACGCCCGCAATCCCACCTCCTCTGCAGGGTGGAAGTGGCTTTCCTTCCAAGCAATCATTTGCAGACTGCTGAGCATCTCTTGTGCATGGGTGTATAGATGAGGCAGTGCATGAACATGAAGGCACCGCGCAGTGGTGAAATTCCGGCGTGCGGATAATTTCAGCCTGAGATGCCTCCATAGGCACGCTCTAAGGAGAATTCAGTCACCCAAGCAGGTGTGCAATGCAGCCATGTACTTTCTTTCATGTTGGAAATGTTGGAAATGCAATGTTCCTAACTCTGGGTTTCCCTTGGGAGCCAAGGCTTCTTATCACATCAGCACGGTTTCTATTCAGGGTGAAGGGTGGGATTCAGATGGTGGCAAATCTCTCATTCCTGGTAATAGATGCAAAATAACCTACAATTCTTCGCCATTGTGCCGCTTTCTCACATGATCCTCAGACTGCAACCTTTGTATTATAAAGCATGGATGGGAGGGGATTGTCTTCCTTTTTACGTGGCACAACAACAACAACAACAACAACAACTTTTATAGTGATGACAACAACAACAAATCATTTTCCCCCTTCCTTTGCATTTCTGAGTTTCTCTGTCTTCTTATTAATCACTTGGATGTGGGGAATGCAAAGCATTTGACTTGAGCTCAAGCTGTTGTAAAACAAATATCCCTGCAGCACATTCGGTATTAAAACCATTTTTCACGGATTAAAATCTTCCAAGTGGAACCCTCCATGTCGCAGTTCCTCTGGGGCTGGGGAAGCTCTAAAAAAATAGCGTCTGAGAATTCTTTTCCTTCCCCCAGGTCTTTGTTGGTATGCTATGATTCAGAATGGGGTGGAGGGACAAATTCCAGGACTTTAGATGCCCCTGGTGCATAAAATATTGGTCCTGACACCTCAATTGCTGACCAGGGCAAGATGTATGTTGTTACTACTTTCCCGTGGGCTGCTGGTTATGGAACATGGCTGTATCTGGCTCTTATTAACTTTGGCTTGTATCCAACTAAATTCTACTTGGCATAGATCCATTGAAATGAATGAACCTCACTTAATCATGTCCTTTAACTTCAGTGTGTCTACTCTGAGTAGGACTAGCATTGGTTACAACCCTTCATTCCCAGTCTTGACAAACAACTGTTCACTATGTAAGGTGTCATTGCTGGAGGTATTTATGCAGAGGCTGGAGAGACAGGAGGGCTCCAGTTGCCTCTTCCAAGTGGAACCATATGTGAGGAAGGAACATGGGTCAGTGGTAGAGTATCTGCCTTGCATGCAGAAGGACCCAGGTTCAATCCCTGGCATATCTGGGGTGGGATGAGAGAGACACTTGTCGAAACAAAGGAGAGCCTCTGCCAATCAGTGTAGATGAACAAGACAGACTGATGGTCTGACTCAGCATAAGGTAGCTTCCAATGTCCCCACATCTTCCACTGAAGATCCAGCCCTGAGCACGGGGGTTGACCAGTTGACCTTGAAGATACCGTCCAGATTTATTGATTCTATAATTCTAAGGTCCTCGATCAGAAGCAATGATTTCCAGGCAGATTTTAAGCTGTGTTTAACTGTTCCATTGCCACAATAACTTTGGTTATGGGGCTGACTTACTGCACAATCTAAAAAGGGGTAGGATGGAAGAAACAAGATAAATTTTTCCATTGCTCTGAAGGGCTCATGACGGCAAGGTAGAAAGTGTGCATGGGAGAGATTTTTTCCCCATTTCCCCCCTGTGTTGGGAGGTTGCTTAAAAAAAAAAACCCTCCTACCACTATCAATGTAGCTTATCCCCTTTAAGAGGGCACTCTAGAAAATAAGAGGGATTGGCTTCCTGTAAATTGACAGTACCCCACAGCAGCTCCTGACACACCTTCTCCCCTCCACTGTGATTTTTGAACTCCAATGTCAGTGAAACACTGGGTGCAAACCTTTCTGCAGCCTTCCAGCAGTTGGTCACAAGGTCAGGTCTCTCTGTCTCAAAGTGAATCTTTCTCTGCACCCTCAGAGTTGAGGATCCAAAAAATCCTCCTTCCCCTGGGATACTCCCTGCCCTGGGACTATAACAGGCAACTTGTGACCCTCCAGATGTTGCTGCACTGTAGCTCCCAGTGTCCCCAGTCAGCATGGCCAGTGGTCAGACATGATGGGAGCTGGGGTTCAACAATGCAGGCTAGCTGCTCCTGATCTGTGGAAGCATCCTCCCATGAGCATAAGTGAAATTGCGTAAAATGGGGGGCACCCTCTACAACATCTCTAAATGCCTATTTCCCCCTGCTCTCCAACTCTCTATCCTGCTCTCTCTCCACACAACTCTTCCTTCAGCTAGGGATGAAACTCTAGGGCTGGCTGGAAGCTGGAGGGCACACAGGAAAGTGGCTGTGGCAGCTGCGCTACCCTGCACGCCAGCTGTTAGGCAGGGAGGCTGAGCAGCCTAAACAAAGCCTCACTATGCCTGACATCTCTTTGGGGCTTCCTCCACCCTCACTGATGTCCTTGTGAGCCACAAGGACTCTCCAGGGGAGGATGCCTGTACTACTACAGCGTAATAAAAATATTAAATAAAGCAAGGAAGCATTTAATAAATCATTAATGGCGGAATGCCTCTGCACTACTAGATCTGGCTATTTAGGTTTTTCTCAGTTTCTCCTTGTTCCCATCTTAAATTCAGCTCTCCACATTTCTGCAGCAATTTACAAATATATGCATGTATGTATATGTATATATAATGAATATTTATCAACATTCTGTTGCAAATGTCTACTAAATACACATTTTTGGATGGTTTTGCCTAATATTCACATTTTTGCAAGAAATTTCATCCTCACATAATGCATTATATGCACACTTTCCCCTAATTGATGCATTTCTGAATACATTTGGAGAACTGCATTGCAAAATCTGAAGAGGTGTGCATTTCTAAGAATGGCCGTGTTTCCATTTCAAGAAGTGCAAATTAGGTAGTTCCTCATTAAAATGCAAACAGAATAATTTTTTTCCATCCCTAGCCTCTACTAAGTGAACCTAAAACACAGGCAGTCAACATTTTGCCCTCTAGCTGTTGTACGCTACAGCTCCCATCATCCCTTACCATTGATTATACTGGATGGCACTAATGGGAGTTGTAGTCTGCAATGTTTGGATGCCCCGAGTCTAAAGATTTAATTGTTTCTATAACAGACATACTCTCTCCACCTCCATGTTTTAGGAGCTGGTAATTTTGAGACCTGTAAAGTCAACCAAGGATGTATCCTATCTGACAATGATGGATGCTAATTTATGAAGGATGAGGGTGAGGACGGGGACATCCAAGGAACCTCCCTATTTACAGCTACCTGAACAGCACAAGAAATCCATCATAATTAATGCTGTTCCTTTGAACACCGTGGCAAGGATGAGGGTCTTTCATTTGCTGTCCGTGCTGAGTCAGTTATTTCTCCTCACGTAATAATTACCCTGTCTACTCAGGATAATAGATGCCAGCTGGGGATGCAGGGAAATATGCAAACACCTGTGTGTAGGCTGCAAGTCCCCAGAGGCAGCTCGGAATGGCTTGGAGCGACGCATGCATCTCGCTGTGATCCAAAGCCTGTGGAAGATAATGAGAAACTGTCCATTAACTTTCAAGGGCATTGTGGCCAAGTCCCTTAAGCAACGTGGAGTTCGGAAATGGTCAGGTAACGGGGGGGGGGGGGGAGAGGAAACAAAGTGATTCCTTCTTGGTCAAAATGAAATTAGAGCTGAATGAATATTCAAAGCAATGTTTGAATATTCAAAGCAAAGTTTGGATTCAGTGCATATAATGAGCTGGTGCTGTCCATCATCTGAAGCCTCCGGAGGATCAGGTTGCTAGCTACCCCAGGCAATCTGTTTCTTGGTCCAATCGGGTTTAGGGGGGGTGTAGCTCCAGGACTCTCTCTGCCCCTGAGCTGCAAGGGTAGGAAAAGCAGGGGAAAGGAAGGCTCTACTCTTGCAATTCCTCCTTGTGCAGTCATTTCCCCACCCGACTCCCAATCTATAGTGAACACAGGATGGAGCCAACAAGCCTCCTCCTCTCCCCTCTTATTGGGAGTCCTCTGGGCAGCCACTGCTGCTGCTCTTGGTCTCTGATCTGCCCCCCCCCGCCCCAAAGAGAGGTGCCTCCTCACACTGCCCCACAGGGGCCTGGGATTTATCTGTCCATTTCCAACAGCAAGGGCTGACAGACTGGCTGGCTGGGCTTGCTTGCTTACTTGCTTGCTTGCTTTTGCTTGCTTACTCCATGGCCACCTCAGCTCCTGGCAACCAGCACCCCCTGGCCAGCCCCAGAGGCACCATTCACCTGCGGAGCTTGTAACCAGGGCTGCTGCCAGAAACAGCTGTGCAAGCCTTTGGGAGACAGAGAAGCGAGAGGGCATCAGAGGATGGAGGGAAGGAAAGAAAGAGGGACAGGCTAGTGTTGCCAGCAGCACCCCATACCATCATTCAAGACACCCTAGGGTGCCACGGTAAACTGGTTGAAAACCACTACAGTAGAGTGTCATCAGATTGCAGTCTGGAGATCCTGACTTCCTTTTACCGTCATAAGCAGATGCAGCCATGGGTTCACCCATTCTGTTTCTTCTTGCCCCTGCTATGGGATGGAAGGATGGGCACTGGAATTCAAGGAGGAGGGATACAGCAGATGTCATGGCTTTCGTAGCTATTGAATGGTTGGTGACAGATGGAAGCTGTGGCACACAGTGATTTTTTATCAGTGAGGCATGTACTATAAGAAAAAAAGGTATGCATAGTGATTAACTAAACCAAACACTGTTGTTTACTAGCAAAATATATAAATCTCCTCTTTATACAAGGGCGATTAATCATTTAAATCTGAAATCTATTCCCTGTTTCCAAGGACATTCTTCTGTGAGCAAGTCTGTGGGAATTGGGAAAGATCCCAGAGCAATCTCAATTTCAATGGAAATTATTGCTAGCCTGGACTTAGGGATGGATGAATAGCTAGATGGATGGACGTGTCAATTTTGGTTTCTCTTTTTTTTCATTCTTGGCAACTGCTATGAGGTGCAACCCATCTCTTCCCAGAAGTCCTTCCTCAGGGAAGCAGAGATCATGATCCATGAAGCCAAACCTTTCCTGACGACATCACCTGCACAGGTGGTTTACTTCCAGCATTTTCCTCTCTTCCTGGGCCACAGGAAGGAGTGATGGAAAAAACCACCTGTGCCCTCAAGGCCCTTCAGCTTCCTGCCCAGAGTCTCATTGTTGTTGTTTAGTCGTTTAGTCATGTCCGACTCTTTGTGACCCCATGGACCAGAGCACGCCAGGCACTCCTGTCTTCCACTGCATGTTCGTAGCTTCGAGAACACTGTCCAACCATCTCGTCCTCTGTCGTCCCCTTCTCCTTGTGCCCTCAATCTTTCCCAACATCAGGGTCTTTTCCAGGGAGTCTTCTCTTCTCATGAGGTGGCCAAAGTATTGGAGCCTCAGCTTCACAATCTGTCCTTCCAGTGAGCACTCAAGGCTGATTTCCTTAAGAATAGATACATTTGATCTTCTTGCAGTCCATGGGACTCTCAAGAGTCTCCTCCAGCACCATAATTCAAAAGCATCAATTCTTCGGCGATCAGCCTTCTTTATGGTCCAGCTCTCACTTCCATACATCACACCAGATACACACACACACATATACATCATACCAGAGTCTCATAGTCCCTTGCTATACGTCAAACGCTGTGTCTGGAAGTATCATTTGTACCCACATGAATCAGAAAGAAGGGGTTGTGGCAACAACATGAATGTAGAGGCTCTGCCACAGAACTAGGAAATCTAGTCATGGAGGAGAAGGCCGTTGATGGCCTCCACATGGACATTAGGCACACTGCTGAAGAATTCCCATTACTTTGGGACAGGGGAATCTGTGGAAGGCTGAAGCATATGCTTTGCATGTATGCAATCTCTGGTTCAAACCCAAGTATCTCCAGTGAAAAAGCATCACAGGTAGGCCACCTGCTTTGGGTTATGGGGATTTGCTGCCAGCCAGAGTAGATCATCCCAGTCTAGGTACAGCAATAATTAGCTAGATAGCTCAGGAGGTTAGAGTGTGGTGCTGAGAATGCCAAGGTTGCAGGTCCAATCCCCGTAAGGGATAGCTGCATATTCCTGCATTGCAAGGGGTTGGACTAGATGACCCCCAGGGTCCCTTCCAACTGTGTGATTCTATTATTCTATTAAATGAAAGCATCTTCAGGTATTTGCCCTAGCTAACTAGTTCCTCACATACCTGCATCCATTTAGAAATATCTACACTCTTCTCCCTACCTACAGTTTTTCCCCCCACTCCCCTTTGCAATTTCAGTGGCCATTGATTTGGGGGGAAAGGGGGCAATATTGAAAATGGTTGGAGTTTGTTTGCCCATAAACCTTTTTTAAACCAATATCCACTAAAGGATATTGATCAATGCGTAATTTATCATGTTGTCTCCCACACAGAAACATTGATTGTTTAAGGCTTACATTTAATACAAGTGAGAACAGATACTTGTCCTTGCAGTTATCAGCTATTTAAGTAGCACGCTCTATTGAGCTCCACTATGAGCCAGGGACTTTGCAACCCCAACAGCACTTGCTCTGCCGTTAACTTGGTTCCTTGACTCTTAGCTTCTTCTTTTTCTTTCTCGTACCAGGGGAATAAGAAGAAAAGATGGAATTGCCCTGCACACAATCAGACCTGGGAGATTCACAAATGATTTGTTGTGAAGTGTGAAGCCTTGGAGCAAAAGGGTTTGGGAAAGCAAGCATGGATTTGAAAAATACAAAAGAGGAATACCTATCAACCCAAGAACTGCATCCTGATCTGGTGTAAAAATAACGATTGGTGAATCAGCCTGTTTCCAGCCTATGTCTCTTTTGTATGTGTTCAACATAAATCTGTCCTGTCCTGCTTCTGCATTCATCTGCAGTTTTCTTACACACACACACACACACACACTTCATTTAAATGCACATTTTCTAATACTGCAGTCTTCACTGTGATTATTCAGAAATAAGTCCTCTTTAATTCAATGAGGCTTACTCCCAAATTAGTGGGGTTAGGATTTCAGCCTGAATATATTTCCTGTTCTAAATAAACATGCACTTTACAAATGATTTTTTGTATGGTGTTTTTTGAGCCAAGAAACATGTTGACAAATTCAGGAGGTATGAAAGCCAGTAGATAATTATGTCCTGGCCCACACATTAGTCCAGGAGATGAGGATCAGGTCAGTTTATAACAGAATTTGCAACAATTGCATCCCTATTTAAAAGCTGCATTTTTTACTTTGGCATTAATGTCATGCTAGTATACGAGAATATGCTATTTTGTTGCCCAAACTTTTGGCCTAGAGCAAAATATTCCTGAGATATATACAGTGGTACCTCGGGTTAAGTACTTGATTCGTTCTGGAGGTCCGTTCTTAACCTGAAACTGTTCTTAACCTGAAGCACCACTTTAGCTAATGGGGCCTCCCACCGCTGCTGTGGCGCCGGAGCACTATTTCTGTTCTCATCCTGAAGCAAAGTTCTTAACCCGAGGTACTATTTCTTGGTTAGCGGAGAATGTAACCTGAAGCGTATGCAACCTGAAGCATATGTAACCCGAGGTACCACTGTAGTCCCTCCTAATTCAGTTTTATGAAAATACATGTTTTGCTTTCATCCATATTCCTCTGAAAATTTCTCCAAACAGAAATCTTTGGACTTGCCTTGAACTCTCGATTGAAGCAAAATTCAGTGGTGACTCAAGCCAGAGAAGTCTAATCAACTGCATGGTGAGTTTCTTTCTTCAGTAGCCCTGGACTCCAGACAAGAGGGCCAGTGCAATGTGTGGGAGATGTGATACCCACATTGAAAATCTTATTTTTTTAAAAAAAAACCAAACCTGCCAGAGGCAAATTCTGAGTAAAGATTATGGTCTGGTTTTGTTTTTAAGGCAAGTGTTTCCTTTTACCTTTAAAGAGAAACAAAAAACATTTACCCTGAGGTGAAAGAAAGAAAGAAAGAAAGAAAGAAAGAAAGAACGAAAGAAAGAAAGAAAGAAAGAAAGAAAGAAAGAAAGAAAGAAAACAGACCATCAGGCACATGGTAAGTTGCTCCCCACTGTTCCTGTGATTACAGGGAACTCCAACTGAGGACACCATGGGGCTTTCAGGAAGTTCAGGCACCTGGTAAGCCAGCAGGATGCAGACCACTGGAGAGATGACTTGAAGTATGAATGACCAAGTCCTTGACCACCTTGAAAGCAAGATAAACACAACAAAAGCCTTATATCCCATCCAAAAAGTTCTCTCCCCTTTGATAATGTTGGAATACAATTCTTTTTCTCATCAATTGATGGGGAAGGGTAACAAAAACATAGGTGAAAACTCTGGCACAGCACTAGTTGCTGTTGTTGTTTTTTAACACTTCTAGCTCTTATGAGCTGGAAAGTGAGACATCCCAAAGCTTAAGATAACAAATGCCCAAGGAAACAGTTGCTTCATATTTAATTAAAAATATATAGTTATCTTTCTGCATATACTATATATATATATATATATATATATATATATATATATACATACATACATATATATATATATATGAAGTGATGTGGACTATGCAAAAAACAAAACAAACAAGATCAAATCAGACAACAGAACAGCAAGCAGTCCTGAATCTTCTGCATTGACCAAAGGCCTACAGAAATATGTCATGCAGTTCTTATGGAAAACAGACACCTCCAACCCCACCCCACCCCATATCTAAAGGAAAGTTGTTCAGAAGCCTGTTGGCCACCATGGAAAAAAGCCCTTCTTCTGGGTTTTGGTTTGGTTTTGGAATGATTCTTATGACGAGAACTTCTCACAATAAGGGCATATATACAGGGCACAAACCATGCATTCTGCTGCCAGAGGCAAAGGACAAGATGGCGCCATTACCCATTCCATGTACAAAAGCTGACTGGAATTTTTATTTTAGATCTTGTGGTTTATGTGGAAATTGTTCAGTCGTCCTGGTTGCTGATGATCATGCCTTCTTGTCAGTGTAGAAGAAGCAAATAAGTATTTGGTAGCTCAGATGAAAGCAGCCAGAAATTAAGCATTTCATTTTGGTTTTTGGTTTTCTGTTGTTGTATTTTACCAGCAAAAAAATATTTCAGTTGGCCTTTATGAACTAGCTCAGGGACTGTCCCCTTGTTCTCATGCCTCAGGAGGTTTCTCTTAGCTTGGTCCCGGTGGGATAGCACAGAGACCACATGACTCCCCAGAGTCTAAAGAAAATGTTTCATTAAACCCTTGGGGGTATCTCTTACAGCTTGTTTTTTTGAGCACTGCATTGTCTCCAGGACAGCAAAACAAGTTTCAATTTGTCACATTGGGAGTACACATGCTCAATGGAATACTGAAATGAAAAAATGCAAACTTAAGGCACTATGGTCCTACTTCAGAACCACTGGCTTTTTGAATTGTTGGCTGCTGGCATGAAAGCTTACCAACTTCAGTTATAGTGAATTAAAAAACATCGTGATCATATTGATTCTGTCAACAACCATAGTGCATCACAGGCAAACAGGATGTATGATAGGAAGTACTTCCTGTTAGGAGGACATAGCACCGGGATAGGGACCCGCAGGCCCAGGGGTCCATACCTCTTTGTTTGAACCTCGGGAGTCTCCCCAAACCACAAAGGCACACTCTGGCTTTGCTTTGCATCCAGAGCATTTTTGCCTTGCTGGAATATGCCCTTGTACTCCGGTAATGCTTTGTACTTGCCTGGAAGGAGGATAGACAGAAATGATCCTACTGTACAAAGGCAAAATTTGCATTTCTTGCTCCACCCACCTTTGCCTCTAGCCCTGTCCACCACTGTCATGTGACCCTGGAAGATTTTCCAGAAAGGAATGCATTGCTCAGGAGAAAAGTGGTTCCACAGTTGGGGTGCCAGCTTGAATAAAATATTGGGGAGACAGGTAAGCCCCGTACTACATAATATGACACGGCATGCACATGCATCATTTGAATGGCAATGCCCATTAACGTTGGGGGGCCCTGGTCCCTCAAATATTTTATTTGGGGGGTGAAGGGATCTCAGTTCCTAGGAGTTGGTTCCTATGTCCACACCCCTGGCATAGCACCTGGTGCTTTTTTGTTTATGATGACAGTCATGTTTCCCAATCCCATTCCTAGAAGTCTGTCTAGAGTAGTAACAATTTGAACAAGGATCACCAACTTGAATTAGAATTGTAAGTGATATTGGAAATGGTCTACTCCTTCATTTGATAAATGAGGAGTACATCAATTCCTGGTCAAAAACCATGATACATAAGACCTCTTTGATAGGTCTTTCACCATTCTTTCTTATCCACCTGGGGTATGATAATGCCCTCAAAACTGTGAAACAGAGGTAATGGGATGTTGCCCTCAATGATTTATGATCTCGCTCATATGTGACCTGTAGCCCAGTTTTGTATTGGGTTTTGTTATCTCCCTACCTTCAGAATCTGACTGTACCAAACTATTGCCATCTGTTTTCCAAAGCCAGATTAAAGGTCTTTCCGTCTGAAGGGTTAAGTGCAAAATTGGCTGTCATTGCATACCAAGATAGGCTATGCCCATGCTCCCAGGATGTTGAATGTATGAAACATATTTTATTATATTGGTGGCGCTGAGGGTTAAAGCCTCAGCGCCTAGGGCTTGCCGATCGAAAGGTTGGCGGTTCGAATCCCTGCGGCGGGGTGCGCTCCCGTTGCTTGGTCCCAGCGCCTGCCAACCTAGCAGTTCGAAAGCACCTCCGGGTGCAAGTAGATAAATAGGGACCGCTTACCAGCGGGAAGGTAAACGGCGTTTCCGTGTGCGGCTTTGGCTCTGGCTCTGGCTCTGGCTCTGGCTCTGGCCAGAGCAGCGATGTCACGCTGGCCACGTGACCCGGAAGTGTCTCCGGACAGCGCTAGCCCCTGGCCTCTTAAGTGAGATGGGCGCACAACCCCAGAGTCTGTCAAGACTGGCCCGTACGGGCAGGGGTACCTTTACCTTTACCTTTTACTCTGTATAAACAGGCTAGGCACCATCTAATCAAACCAATTTTTAGCAGAACAACCTGGAATTGCTTACTTCTTTTATGTTAAGCTTCTACTTGAGAATAAGACTAATACTATTACACTGGCTGTAGCAAAAATTCTCTTGGAAGCTGTAAGATCAGAAATCTGTATATACTGGCTCTGTGGGCTAGCAAGGCTGCTCTTATGCCTTAATAACTGTTGATATATACCATTGTTGTACTGTGTATTTTGAGTCTATGGACCACAATAAAGCTCTGTGTGTGTAAGTGATAGGTACTCTTGAAGCAAAATGCCAAGCACCTTCAAACCCATCCTGACCTCTTGAAATGAGTTTGCATGGAAAGAACCTTCCAAACACCACCTTAGAGCAGTGTGACACTTCAGGGATTTGTTCTTCACCCTTCCATGGCCAAGCCCATCTTACTAACCAATGCATAATGCAAAGAATGGGAGATGTTTCAACCTCCTGCAAGCTCTCTTCTTTGCCCCAATAGCCACGGATAGTGAATAGCTGAAGATTTAGCCTGTGCATTTTCCGTTAATTTTTCCTCTCTTTTTTTAGCTCCTCTCCTAAGTACAAATAAGTATCTCTGGATTTTCTCCTTTAATGCCCTTGTTCAAAAATGTTAATAACTGGTCAGTGACAGCCTGATTAAGCCTTCCCTTCTCCCTTATTTAGATTGGTGTCACTGCGCCAGCTTTAACAGAGCCGTAAAGAACATTAACACCCAGGCCGCAATGACAGGGCAAACCATTCCCTGAAAATTGATAAGGGCTTTTTCTGGAAACAAATTTGGCGCTGGCAAAACAAACGGATGCCGTGGGCTTCATTCATCTCCCTTTCCTTTAATAACTTTCATTTGTTTGGCGCTATCTCCAGCACCGATGGGTGTAACAAATGCCTGTGTCTCTGAAGGATGTTTTGTATGGAGTTTGGAGTCAGCCAGGTGAATATCTTCTGGCTTGCTTCTCACCACTTCTCCTCTTTAACTTCTGCATCACATTATGGGTGTTTCACATTTTTTACCAATTGGAGGTCTCAAACAGTCCCCTGTTTATTAGCATCCGGACTGCCATGGAATGAAAAGGGATATACCTGTTTTAGAAAAGAAGGAAGGGATCTTAACCATGCATATTAGAATTGTGTGCCCTTTCCCTTCTGGTTCAGAGTCCTCAGCTCCATCACCTGGAGAGAAATAAGGCTCCTAGTTCCTGGCACGCTTATTGTCTTTCCTCCAGGAGCTCAACATTGCATCTATGCCCATCTCCCATGTTAGCATCACACATGACCAATAAACAGTGTACAGAATGGATGGGCTTTATTTAAGAGAGCACACACACCACACAAACACACACACAATGTTTTAACAACTTTTAATAATAGTGAATAATAGTTATTTCCCAACTTTCTATCAAATTATTCCACCATCCTGTCCCAGGATGGGTCCATGCACATAGGAAAGGAATAGGGTTAATTCTCAAAGACTGCATTGGGGTATCAACAGGTGTGGGAAGGCAGCAGAACTTCCCATAACAATGCCCCCAAATGCACTCTCTCATATTACAAAATGTCTGCTGTTTGTACCTATGGAGAGAAGCTAAGTGCTATGTCTAAGGTCAAACTAGAACAGAAGCAAGAGATCCCCAAAAGATATGGAGGTTATGGCAAAGGGGGAAGAGCAATGTAATCTCCACATTGCTATTTACCTGATCTAAATCCCCCCCCCCCATGCTATCTGCACTGCTTGGAAAAATAAATACATGCATCACTGTAAGTTTTCCTCACTGGGCAAAGAAGAGCTTTGTGAGATTATTTAGATAAGGGAAATGACGCATGTGGAATGTAATGTTATTCAAAGAGAACTCCATGACAATTCCATTTAAAGTTAGCATTGGCAGATCTCATCACGGATCTGTTCCATCTCATTGATGTGTTGGGGAAATATTGAGGTTCAATAACCAGTGCCCTGTGGGTTCAGTCTGGACAGCCAATAAGATCCAGACTCCAACTTCCAGTCAAACAGGACATTTCTTTAGGCATTGCATGGCCGGTGCAACACAATCTCCACCGGCAAGTAGTTGAGGGGTAGCACACCAAATATGAAAAAAGCACAAGCATTTATACACTTGCAAGAAAAGGGGCAATTATATACAAATATGGCAATACTTGTTTCTACTAGTTGAATCATGAGGTATAGCAACTTTCTCATCTTTCCCTCCTTCCTTTGTCCTTAACAGTTATAGCAATAGTTCCTGCAAACATGTTATTCTGTCTATAGGAGCCAACTCCTAGGGGCCAAGGTCCCTTTGACCCCCCAATAAAATATTTGAGGGGGTTGCCCTCCCCCAAGTTGATGGGCATTGCCATTCAAATGCTGTACATGTGCCATCTTGTGATCAATTATGTGGGGCTTACCTGGTGCTTCCCCAATATTTTATTCATGTTGACACCCCTGATTCCATTCTTCTCTGATGGTTCTCTTGCAAACACAATATTCACATTCCAGCCTTCACTTGCTCAGCCTTTCTCACAAGCATGTCAGCTTTTAATGTTATTATTTCTATGGTTTCCATGACAGGTGCTTGGAGACACACTTTGGAATAAGTAGAGCCTGGTGTCCGTCAGTGATGCCAAGTAGCTGGGTCCTGTCCCTGCTCTCACAGTGAAGAACTATAACTCACTGCAGGCTCCATGGCCAGAATTTCCTGTTTAGAGAGTCAGACAGAAGGTGGTTTGAAAGACTTCTGCTTGAGACCCTGGTGAGCTACTTCCAGACAGAGAAGGCTGGAGAGCTTGCCATCCTCCAGATGTTGTCCCCACCTGACCCAGCCAGCCCAGCCAATGGTTAGGGATGATGGGAGTTATAGTCTGGAAGGTCAATAATTCTCCACCCCTAGAATAATGGGGTAGATGGGCAAATACTCTGAACTGGTATAAAACTGCACTCTATATTATTGTGATTTGCAGGCTTTTCTTTCCTGCCCACTCTACCCATCGTTTTGATGGCAACGATGGTGATGCAATTACAATAGTGCTATTTAATTGCATCTTTCCTTTCCCTTAAGTTCAACATCAGCCACAACCTTCTCCTCAAAGAGCTCCATTTAATTTCTTTATCCTGTCACTGCTTCTTTTCCTTGTGCTCTCCACTGATTTCCACCTTGCCTTCTTGGGCTGTAACACCTTTAACAGATGAGGAATTTATTCCACGAGGCAATAGGGAGCTTTTAGTTTTATGGGTTTTATCATACTGTTTGAAAATAATCTCCTATTTAATGAGAAATAAATGTCACCATGAGACAAACTCTGATGAGCTTTTTCTTTTATGGTGCCTGATCATATGCTCTTAGAATGTCTCCTTGCCTTAAGCCAACATTTCTTCTAACCTAGTGCAGCAAAGAGAATCTCGGAGCCTCTAGAGAAAGCCTTCTGAGGCTGGGTGTCCATGGTAACTGCTTTTGCTGACCAAAGTTGGAGGGCATGTATAGATGGAAGGGAGATCTATTTTTTTTTATTATTTTTTTTGCATTTTAATGAAAGAGTGTCGACCATGGCAAACTATGGCAAGTTCTTAAAGAAATGGGAGTGCCTGATCACCTCCTGAGAAATCTCTATGTGGGACAAGAAGCTACAGTTAGAACTGGATATGGAACAACTGACTGGTTCAAAATTGGGAAAGGAGTACGACAAGGCTGCATTTTGTCTCCCTGCTTATTTAACTTATATGCAGAATTCATCATGCGAAAGGCTGGGCTGGATGAATCCCTAGCCGGAATTAAGATTGCCGGAAGAAATATCAACAACCTCAGATATGCAGATGACACAACCTTGATGGCAGAAAGTGAGG
This sequence comes from Podarcis cretensis, assembly GCF_951804945.1. NCBI lineage: Eukaryota > Metazoa > Chordata > Lepidosauria > Squamata > Lacertidae > Podarcis > Podarcis cretensis. The sequence goes on along the minus strand of NC_137185.1, from coordinate 30,670,915 downwards.
AGGAATTAAAGAACCTTTTATTGAGGGTGAAAGAGGAGAGTGCAAAATATGGTCTGAAGCTCAACATCAAAAAAAACGAAGATCATGGCTACTGGTCCCATCACCTCCTGGCAAATAGAAGGGGAAGAAATGGAGGCAGTGAGAGATTTTACTTTCTTGGGCTCCATGATCACTGCAGATGGTGACAGCAGCCACGAAATTAAAAGACGCCTGCTTCTTGGGAGAAGGGCAATGACAGGCCTAGACAGCATCTTGAGAAGTAGAGACATCACCTTGCCAACAAAGGTCTGTATAGTTAAAGCTATGGTTTTCCCAGTAGTGATGTATGGAAGTGAGAGCTGGACCATAAAGAAGGCTGATCGCCGAAGAATTGATGCTTTTGAATTATGGTGCTGGAGGAGACTCTTGAGAGTCCCATGGACTGCAAGAAGATCAAACCTTTCCATTCTGAAGGAAATCAGCCCTGAGTGCTCACTGGAAGGACAGATTGTGAAGCTGAGGCTCCAGTACTTTGGCCACCTCATGAGAAGAGAAGACTCCCTGGAGAAGACCCTGATGTTGGGAAAGATGGAGGGCACAAGGAGAAGGGGGCGACAGAGGACGAGATGGTTGGATAGTGTTTTTGAGGTTACCAGCATGAGTCTGACCAAGCTGCGGGGGGCAGTGGAGGACAGGAGTGCCTGGCGTTCTCTGGTCCATGGGGTCACGAAGAGTCGGACACGACTAAACGACTAAACAACAACAAAACCTAGTGTGCATTCAGATGTAGGGAATATTGTGTTAGTTTTCCTCATGATGATGCTAGCACCTCCGTCCAGTTTTTTTAACATTTCTTTCACACTGCAGTACCTGTTGTGTTATGGAAATGTGGGTTTTTGATGGATGGACCAGCTTGTTGTGCTAAATATTCGCTCACACCAATGAGTGCGGTGTGACACAACAGCAAACATCTCTGGACAACTGTGCATGCTTCTGTTCCCACTCATGAAACATTAGAAAAGAACTATATACCAGTATGCAACACTAAATTTAATCACTTTTCTCCCACGATTTTCCAGATGAAGGGGACTGCAAAGAGATTTTTTTCTGGAATCAAATGGAAATGTGTGTTATACATGAGCTATATTTACAGTTAGGGAAACATCAGGGAAATGGGATAAACTGTTGTGTGAATGCAACCTTAATTTCCATTCTTGAACCACTGTGTGAACCAAGACAGCTATCCTTCAAAATTTGCACTTCTCTGAATTTTGTGATGCAGTTCTTCAACCAAGCAACGTGTACATTAAAATGCATGTATTGGGGGAAAGTATACATTAAAATGCATGTATTAGTAAAAATAACATACAGAAATGCATCACATATGGGGAAATGGCTTGCTAAAAAATGGTTATTACAAGAAAGTTGCACTAAAAATGCAGATGAGGAAAACAGAGGGTGGGGAGAGAGAAAATGCCACAGAAATCTGGAGAACTAAATTTAAGATTTCAAAAAATGAGAAAAAGAAAGAAACCAAAATTGAGAGATTTTCCCACCCCTACTCTCCACCAGGATGGCTGCATGCCAGGAGAGAGAAGAACTTGAAGGACAAGTGAGATCTGAAAAAATCAAAACATGTGGGTGTGGAGTGTTGCTGCTCTAGATTCCATCCATGCATCCATCCATGCCCCATTCCAGGATGTTGCATTCCATATCCTGGTTTTCCCTCCCCCATCCTCAACAGTCAGTCAACATTTTTGCCCACTGAGTATGCTCAGTTTTCATTGGGCTATTTTGATTACACTTACCTTTGTGCCATGAGAAAGCTTCATTGGTTAATGCCGCAAGAGAAGTACAGGCACACACACACACACAGCAAGTTGGCACCTACATTAGGTAGAATAAGGCAGACAACCTGCCTTTTCAGTGGGGCTAATTATTGCAGTACCATATTGCCCTTCCCTTTCCCCCATGGGGTCATTCTACCACAAATTGTCCTGTAGAAAATATCTTAATGACATGTGTTGATATTGGGTTACAATCCAATGCTGGCCCTACTCAGAGCAGACCCACTGACGTTAATGGGCACAGCTAATTTGGGATTGTCAATTTCAGTGGGTCTACTCTGGTTGAATTCAACCCACATTTATTGTAGCTTTAAAAAATAGTTAACTATGGGCGTTTGGGGGTGAGCTGTCTTGGAAGGATTTTTCTCCTGAAAGGCAGGATATAAATAATTAAAATAGATAGATATTAGAGTTATACCAATGAAGGTGGTGGGAAGTTGACAGTATCTGGATTGTTTTTGCTCCAGGCACCAAAATATCTTGGACCTGCTGTGACGCCCACGCAGGAAAGGAACAAAGAACATTTGCGGATTTGAGGGTTAGTTTGGTGTAAACCTTTTGTTTTGTTTTCCCCTTAAAAGAAATGGAGACTGTCACTCTCCAGACTTCTTAATGTAATCAGATGCCAAGGCAGGCAATCTTCTCTCCCTCCAGGTCCTGCACTTGTTTAATGTCAATCCCTCTTCATTTGAAGGGGGTGACTGGCAGGTTGCTCAAAAAGTTCATTAGCTTGGGAGACGTGGACTTTTGAGACGGACCCAACCAAATGCATTGTGTTTTGAATGGAGAGAGTGTGTGAACTGCAAGGAATTTGAGGGAAATGACATTCAAAGAGGCTGAGGGGGAAGGCCTAGTCTCCACACAAACAGTCCCATCATGTGGGGAAATGGTTCTTAGCTGTGCCATTTGCTACATGGAACTGCATGAATAATGCTTATCAGTGTAACTCGAAGTCTCAAGAAGAATTCTCTTCAGACCACACTCCTCACCAGTCCTGCTCCATGTACTATTATCTGGTTGGGCTGTGTTCTTGAACCACAGTATAACCTTTTGCTTACCTGGGTGGAAGATGGGGAGGGCATACCCTCCAACATTTCTGCGATGGAAATAGAGATGTCCTATTCCATGATGATGATGATGATGATTTTTATACCCCACCCATCTGACTGGGTTGCCCTAGCTACTCTGGGTTGCTTCCAACACATAAAAACATAATAAAACATTAAACATTTTTTTTAAAAAAACCCTTCTCTATACAGGGCTGCCTTCAGATGACTTGGAGGTCAGATAACTCCATACCCTCCAACATTTTCCCAATGAAAATAGGAACGTCCTAAGGAAAATCAGGACATTCCATGATCAGATCAGAAACTGGGATGGCTTTTGTAAATCTGAGACTGTCCCTGGAAAACAGGGACACTTGGAGGGTCTGGGAGGGGTTTGTAGAAAGCTCTGCCTTTTGCATAGCCTGAATGTACAAAGCCTGAATGTACTGTACAAAGGCTAGAGTCACCCTCTTTTCTGTCCCCACACACTACCTATATGTGGCCCCTGGAAGGCCATCCACAAGGGAATATGGTCCTCAGGTTCAGAAAGGTTCCTCACCTAGGCTGACACCTTACATAGGTGTAAGTAATTAAGTTGATGTAATAGGTGGAAGAGCCCATCTTCCTGATCCAGTTCCTTTTCAACATAAAAGATTTACAGAGAATTGTTTTCTTTCTTTCCCTCCCACCTACCACCTCTCTTTCTCCTCTCCTCTCCTTATCTGGTTGTTCTTCAAAGGCTCTCTCCCAGCTCTGGCTCCCCAGCCCTTGTAAAAATTTTATGTGCTAACTGGGGGCTGATACGAGTTGTATTCCACAACATCTGGAGGGTGCCAGCTTGAAGAAGCCTGGTTTAGACGATCAAGTGGAGGAGGGACTGGAAAGGTAAGGAAGGATTTCAGGTCAGCAATAAGGCAGAGGAAGATTCAAGAGGCTCTTTGCAGAAATAAATCCTATATTCTAAACACAATCCTCCAGGAAGTGCCTGAGCCTGGAGAAAGGGAAGTGTCTGAAAGAAAGCCTTTAAGGCAGAAGAGTCCTGAAGATAGAAATCTCCCATCCATAACTGAGACGAAAATCAACTGCTAGCTCAACTGATACTCCAAAGGAAAGGAAGTGGCTACTTGATCTCTCTGTGTCACCTTTCTGTGACCTCATTTTCCCCGTTGTGGTTGAGAGACTTTTGTTGTCCTCTCTCCCCTCCCCACACACTGTGGTTTCACAGTTCAGGCACATAAAGAATCAGGTTTTGAACCTACCAGAGAAACAAATGGAACTTGTTAACTATGTATGAAAAATGGTCACACAGTTTCCCTCATTCACACATTTTTAAATCTCAGGGGTCCAACTTACATTTCCTGGTCTTGGTGTCCTATGGAACAGCCATCTAAACCTGCAGCAGCAACATATACAAGTACATAAATAAATAGGCAAAGATCCTGATCCAGGGTTAGCTGTAAGAGCTTGTGGTACATGCCCTGAAATGAAATAAAAATTTAAATGGGGAAAATTTGTACAAATAAGCAGAAGGATGTACAGTGGTACCTCGGGTTACAGATGCTTCAGGTTACAGATGCTTCAGGTTACAGACTCCACTAACCCAGGTATAGTACCTCGGATTAAGAACTTTGCTTCAGGATGAGAACAGAAATGGTGGCGTGGCAGCAACAGGAGGCCCCATTAGCTAAAGTGGTACCTCAGGTTAAGAACAGTTTCAGGTTAAGAACAGACCTCCAGAACAAATTAAGTTCTTAACCCGAGGTACCACTGTACAACTATTAGACATGTGCCAAAAACATATTTTTAACCATTCTACATCAATTAATTAGAAAAATAATTGCCTTTGAAAATTATTATTCAGCAGTTAATGAGAAAATAAATGGCATTTGAAAATTATCTAGCGGGGTAGGAGATTTTGGCAAAACTCTCATTGGGAGGGTGTCAGGATTTTTTTACATGTTTATCTTACTTTTTAGGTCATGTGGGGTGTTCATGAATGTTCATTCATTCTATAGACCATTGCACAAGTGGTCTTAACTCTGCAGCCTTCCTGGGTGCCCATATTTCAGTGAACACCCAGGGAAGGAAAGCATGAGATAACTCTTTCCATGTGGCTTTTTGTGATCAGGAAGTGCTGGCAGATAGGGAGGATGCAGAGCGCTGGAGAAATGTTTACTGGGAAAGAAAATATATGTGCCATCCTTGGCAACCACATGGCAATAAGGTAAGCTCAAAACAACACACCCACTGAAATTCTAAAGTGCCCTTAAAGGTAAAGGTAAAGGTAAAGGTACCCCTGCCCGTACGGGCCAGTCTTGACAGACTCTGGGGTTGTGCGCCCATCTCACTTAAGAGGCCAGGGGCCAGCGCTGTCCGGAGACACTTCCGGGTCACGTGGCCAGCGTGACATCGCTGCTCTGGTGAGCCAGAGCCGCACACGGAAACGCCGTTTACCTTCCCGCTGGTAAGCGGTCCCTATTTATCTACTTGCACCCGGAGGTGCTTTCGAACTGCTAGGTTGGCAGGCGCTGGGACCGAGCAGCGGGAGCGCACCCCGCCGCAGGGATTCGAACCGCCGACCTTTCGATCGGCAAGTCCTAGGCGCTGAGGCTTTAACCCACAGCGCCACCTGCGTCCCTAAAGTGCCCTTAGAATGAGGTAAATATTTTAATCTTCCCAGTGCCACAGGCATTCTTCAGGGCTACCTCATTCACAATGCCTCACTCTGATCCTTCCTCAGAGAATTAAGAACATAGGAAGCTGCTTTATACTGACTCAGACCATTGACCCATCTGATTCAGCATTGCTTACACTGACTGGCAGCAATCAGGGTTTCACAAAGGGGTCTCCCCCAGCATTTTCTAGAGATTCCAGGAACTTAACCTTGGACCTTCTGCATGCAAAGCAGAGGATTGACTCACAGCCATATTCTGGGGCAAGACGGCCCTGGGAAGTGGAGGAATGTCTGTGATGCTGTCACGAATGTAGCAGCAGCAATCACCAGAATGAAAACTCAGGGGAGGAAGATACAGCGCCAACTGCTGTAGGTCCATTTGATTCAAGAAACACAATGTCTTGCACTGGCCCTTTCTGCAGGTGGCTGGCAGGGTTAACCATAGAATCTGACCATGGCAACAGGCACAGAAGACTCAAGGGACTAACATTTTATAAAATGATGCATGGCAAGGAGAAAGTGGATAGAGAAAAGTTTTCACTGTTCCACCCCCATAACACTAGAGCTCGTGGACATCCAAAGAAACTTTATGTTGGAAGAAAGAAAGTACTTGTTCAAGCAGCACATAGTTAAGCAATGATGTCCACCAACCTAGGTAAAGGTAAAGGGACCCCTGACCATTAGGCCCAGTTGTGGCCGACTCTGGGGTTGCGGCGCTCATCTCGCTTTATTGGCCAAGGTAGCCGGCGTACAGCTTCCGGGTCATGTGGCCAGCATGACTAAGCCGCTTCTGGCGAACCAGAGCAGGACACGGAAACACCATTTATCTTCCCACCGGAGTGGTACCTATTTATCTACTTGCACTTTGACGTGCTTTTGAACTGCTAGGTTGGCAGGAATAGGGACTGAGCAATGGGAGCACACCCCATCGCGGGGATTCAAACCGCCAACCTTCTGATCGGCAAGCCCTAGGCTCTGTGGTTTAACCCACAGCGCCACCGTCCACCAACCTAGATGGCTCTAAAAGAGCATTAGCCAAATTCCTGGAAGAGAGGGCTATTGAAGGCTACTAGCTATGATGGTTATGCTCTGCCACCACAGTTGGAAGCAGTAATTCTTCTGAATGCCAATTGCTGGAAGCCACAGGAAGGGAGAGTGGTCTTGACCTTGAATCCTGCTTGTGGGTTTCCCACAGACATCTGGTCAACCACTGTGAGAACAGGATGCTGGACTAGATGGGCCACTGGCTGATCCAACAGGCTCTTCTTAAGTTCTTATGACTGTCTGTTTTGAAACTACACAGAAGACAATGCTGTTCTTAATTATTGTCTCTGGCTTTGCTGACGGTATGTAAAAAGGATGAAAGCGAAGGAAAAAGCTAACATGAAGTTGAATCCTTGAGTGCTTGAGAAAATGCTCCTTTACCCAAAAGAGGAGTCTTTCCCATTCACCTGTTCATCAGTCACCCTCTTTGGAGCATCCTCCTCTGGGGGATGCTTCTCACCTGAAGACTCCTTAATGATGCTGCATGCAAGCTCCTTTTCTCTGATTAAGTGCAAAAAGGAGCACCTAAGATCGTTCCTTTAGGCTGCTGGCAGAGGAAATGAATAAGCAAATGTGTCTCATCCCATCGCTCTGTCACGGCAGAGTGACAGGAGCAGGGATGTCAGAAACAAGCAAAGAGATGATGCACTGATGGGCTATTTTGGTCACAGTGATTTGTGTTTCCTGAGCCCCGGAGCACACAATTGGACTGATTGAATGTGGGGGGGGGGGACTGGGCACTTTCCTCTCAGCAAAAGGAGAGACGGGAAGGCATTAGAAGGTGTATTATGCTGTGTTCATTGAGTCCAATACAGCCTGCTCTGGCAGGCAGTGGTTCTCCGGGGTCTTTGGCAGAGGTTGTTCCCAGATGTGTCATTATAGATCTTTTCACTGAAGGTACTGCAGATAGATAGAGGACTGTGAGCATATACTTCAATTTAATGAATTATGGATGTTTTATAGGGATATATGATATGAACTGCTTCATAACAAATGAAGTGAAAGATCCATTCAGCAGAGTGTTGTAATCAAACTGTGCAAGCAACAATTTGGGGTTTCAGCATATTGCAGAGCTGTGAAATCTGTGGTGCCAGGGGTGGGGATACTAGTGTGACATAGGAGGTGGGGCTAACAATAGCTCAAAGATCACAGGACAGGAATTTGCAATAATGAAGGAGTTGGGACAGCTTCCCATCAATGAAAGACCTAAAACATGTAGGGGCATTTTTAGATTTTACTTTATTTACAAGTTTTTAAAAGAAAGAAAGAAGGGATGCGGGTGGCGCTGTGGGTTAAACCACAGAGCCTAGGACTTGCTGATCAGAAGGTCGACGGTTCGAATCCCTGTGACGGGGTGAGCTCCCGTTGCTCAGTCCCTGTTCCTGCCAACCTAGCAGTTTGAAAGCACGTCAAAGTGCAAGTAGATAAATAGGTACTGCTCTGGCAGGAAGGTAAACGGCGTTTCCGTGCGCTGCTCTGGTTCACCAGAAGTGGCTTAGTCATGCTGGCCACATGACCCGGAAGCTGTACGCCAGCTCCCAATAAAGCGAGATGAGCGCCGCAACCCCAGAGTCGGTCGCGACTGGACCTAATGGTCAGGGGTCCCTTTACCCTTTACCTTAAAAGAAAGAAAAAATGGTTTGGATATATTCATCCCACCGCATATCCCCCAAATATTATTTTTTCACTAAAACAGTGGCTGTGTTTTCTGATACTTTATTTGGCAGCAGTGGAAGAGAAATTCCTTTGAAATTTTGGAAGGGGTTTCCACTTACCCTATTGCCTTATTTATCATCAGGAAGTGCAGCCTGCCAAGAGCTGTGGAGAAATGCCTTGCGCTGCTCCTCACAGATGCACGCTTCCCATAATGCCTTAATGTATGCATTACTTGTGTGTAATGTGTAATAGTATATACAGGAGCAGGGTGTTCCATTTCAGCACCTGAAGCAAAATGGGTACATGCTATTGCACCACTCCACCCTCCAGCTGAGCTACCATGTTTCCACAATGCTTCTGACATCCAGTCTTCTCCAGTTCTCCATAGCTATTCCATTTGCAGAATCTTTTCAGAAATTGGCTCTCTCTAGCTTGCAGAATCTTTAAAAAAAATTGCAATAAATCAGTCTGTAACCCTGCTAATGAGCTTGTGTCAACCATTCAGCATGTTGAAATGAGTGAGAAGTTGTTAATTCAAGGCATATGTGCAGGGACCTTGTCACCCTGTGGTCTAGAGAAAGTTTTCCTGGGCCACCGAAAGAGCTGCTAATTATATGCCCAAACTGGTTAGTAAACGAAGGAACATCAGTAGATCTGTAAATAATCTGCAAAGCAAAGCAGGGACAAAAGTCACCACAATTATTGTTAGCAAATAAACAGTTTGACCACGTTTAGTAACCAGAAACAGCAAACAGTGCCGCTTCTCCAGAGGACTGGCAGCGATAAGCATAACACAGCCTACACAAAACTGTAGCATGTCTGCTACATACCAATGTTCCAGCTCCACACCCAGCCTGGTAACGTGGCCCCCATCCCAATTAGTCAGGCGAAAGTCTACACCAGCATCACTCTGATCATGTCATTTTGCCCCCGCTAACAAGCCCTTGGGGATGTCCCACACAAACACCAAGCCTTCTGCCCAGAAATCTTGATTCTGCTGGCATCCAATTTGCATTAGCCCTTTTCCATGTTCGGGCTCAAGCTCACCGGGAGGGTTTCTTAAACACATATCTGACAATATTAAGTGAATTATTCTGACAGCTGAGTGACTTCTACCAACTGAGTGGGAAAGAAAAATCCACAGAGATAAGTTGCCTGCAGCATCTTATTGCTATTATTAAGCTTGTGTGTGTTTGTGTGTAAGAGAGCTGGAATAATATGTACAGCTGCACCTAGCTACATAGGTTGCTATTAGGTAGAAGCACATGGGCCTGTTCAGGGTGCATGGGCATATGTATAGAGAAATAAGCACTTTAATATTGCAGTCAAGACAAGCAGGATTTCACTTAGTATACAATGTGAATGTAAGTGCCATGTATTCCAGCACTGGAAAAGGAAAAGCTTTAAAGATGTCCTTTTCAGAAAACCTCCATTATCTTGCATTAAAAACAAAAACATTGGTCTGCTGAATCAGACCAAAGACCCATCTAGTCCAGCATTCCATTTTCATAGTGCCCAATTGAGCTCACAAGCAGGACATGAATGGATGCAGCAGTTTCTCCATTCTCTTTAGAATCATAGAATTGTAGAGTTGAAAGGGACCACAATCATCATCTAGTAGTCCAATCTCAACTAAAGCATCCATGACAGATGACCATCCAACCGCTGATTAAAGACCTCCAAGGAAGAAGAGTCCACAACCTCTGGAGGAAGACTGTTCCACTGTCAAACAGCTCTTACTGTCAGAAGGTTTTTCCATATGTTTAGTTGGAATCTCCTTTCTTGTAACTTGAATCCATTGGTTTGAGTCCTACACACCAGAACAGGAGAAAACAAGGATGTTCCATCTACCATGTGACAGCCCTTGAGATATTAGAAAAAGGCTATCATATATCCTCTCAGTCTCCTGTTTCCCAGACTAAACATACCCAGCTCCTTCAACTGTTCCTCATAAGGCTTGGTTTCCAGACCCTTGATCATCTTGGTTGCCCTCCATCTTTGGTTGCCAAATGTGACCCTCCAGGCCTCTCAGCCTAGCCCCTGTGACTAATGCCACAGCCCTTCTTTCCAAGCACCCACCTTAAGAGATTTTGGCATGGCTGGAATGTGTCTTTGAACTCTGATGATGTTCTTTGTTCGAGAGGGGTGTGTCAGAGTGTGTAGCAACCAGCACACCTTGCATTGGTAAAGTTTGCTGCGTTCAAACAGCAAGAGTTCCAAATGCAAGATTTTGCAGTGGCAAGCTTCTCTTGGCTCCCTTTCAACCTGCAGCTGTGAATCTTTTAGCAACCTGTTGAAACAATGTTTGTGCCTCAGCACCAAGTAGGTTTGAGGCTGCAGGCTGTTGACAAAAGGCCTCGTATCGGAAAGCTGGCCTTTTCTACCTCAGGCTCTAAAGCCTTTTGTAATAATTAGCCTTCCGCAATGAAGCCCCACACTGAGTTACTGTGTTTGCTGTCAACGACCAGCAGCTTTGAACATTATTTGTGTCTGTTACATGTCAGGACAACCAAAAAGATAAATAAATAAAGCCCCCCCCCCCCCGGAATAAATCACTAATTGAAATTTGAGTGACCTGTTATCATTCAAGGAGGATAAAAACTATTTCATACTGGATAAGGCGATCCATGGCTACTAGCAATAATGACTATGTTCTGTCTCCACTGTTGGAGGCAGCATTGCTCTGAATACCAGTTGTTGGGACTCACATGTGCGGAGGGAACTGTTGCATTCATGCTCTGTCTGCAGGTCCCATGGACATCTGGTTGGTCACTGTGCTAACCTGATGGCATACGAGATGGGCATTTGGCCTGATCCAGCACGACTCCTACATTTTCTTATGTTTTGTCCTTACGGTAAGGTGGGTCATGGAAATGTACCAAGATGAATTTTCATCCTCCAACTTCAATCAATCAATCTCCTTTATTGGCATAGAAAAAAGTGGATCTCATACATGGATCAGAACACAAGGTAGTTAACAAAACATAGTAGGAGATACTTTAGGATGAAACTGTCGAGACATCGTGAGGTACGAAAATGGCTCTTAGGGCCTATGGTGATGTACTTTGATAGCGTCACTCAAAAATCTTGCCACAACATCCTTACTACAGTTGTTCAGCAGATAAGACACCCTGGAAGAGTCGGTGCGATAAATCCCCTCCTTCAAAAAGGAGTCCAAATACTTACCATATATTTTTGCATAAAAGGGGCAATAAAATAAAACGTGTATGATGGATTCGACCTGTATTGTGTCACAAGGGCAGTATCTTTCAGAGTAGGGGATTTTGAAGAATCTACCTTGCAGAACTGCAGATGGCAAGACGTTAAATCATGTACTGCATAGGTGGGGATCGTAAAGCTGGTGTAAATAGGGAGTGTCCTGGCCACACAAGGGTGGAATTCCCAATCCCAATGGGGAACAGGTTTTATTGGCTGCACTGCAAAGGGTTTGGAATCCAGTCTCTAGGATTCTGCACTTGATTGTCTGGAATGCTTCCAATTGTGGGAGCATAAGCAACAACTTGAGTAATAGGCCACAGGTTTTATAATAATTTATAATAATAAGAATAATTTATTATTTATACCCTGCCCATCTGGCTGGGTTTCCCCAGTCACTCTGGGCGGCTTCCAACAAAACACTAAAATACAATTTTGCTCTCAATGCAAGCTAGCCACTTGGAGTGGTGGGATTCTGCCAACATGTGGAAAGTTAAATAACTTTAAATGCAAGCACAAGGTGTCTCACCATAGTAGGAAAAATGGTGACCTAGTGACCAGTGTGACAGCTCAGTATGCTGTCCAGGTGCTTATGGGCCCCTGCTGCTCTCCCTTCTTAGCATTCTTTATCTTTCACCTGGACAGTTCTTCAAGTGGAGATTTGTCTTCTATAAAGTAGGACACCTGGCCACCCTACGCTCTCCCCTCAGTGTGAGACTGTTGCTGTAGGGAAGTGCTTCCCAAACTTGGGTCTCCGGCTGTTTTTGGACTATAATTCCCATCATCCCTAGCTAGCTGGACCAGGGGTCAGAGATGATGGGCACTGTAGTCCAAAAACAGCTGGAGACCCAAGTCTGGGAAGCACTGCTGTAGAGTAAGAATGGGCCAATTTTCTCAGCTCAAGGACTGCACTCTCTTTTAGATAACTCATACAAGTGGTGAGTGGGGCCAGATGTAAAAGTGGGTGGATAAATTAATGCAAATGTTACATTTGTACAAGACATTAGCTTCTGCCAAAGTTGGATGGCCACCTGTCATGGATGCTTTAGTTGAGATTCCTGCATTGGAGGAAGTTGGACAAAATGGCCCTCAGGGTCGCTCCCAACTCTACAATTTTGTGATTCTGTGATTCTGCACACATACTCACACATTCCTCCCTATCCTGTATGCAGCCAAGGTAGAGTAATAATAATAATAATAATAATAATTCAAGGGTACTTTCCATTCAGGCAAAAACATACAAAGAGCCAGTGAGGGGTGTGGCCTGAGGAAAGAGGGGGTAGTGGCCTGAGAAGAGGGTGGATGGACTAAGAAGAGAGTGGATGGACTGAGAAGAGAGTGGATGGACTGAGAAAAGTCCCAAAGTCCAGAAAAAGAATAAAGGGTTGCATTTTGCCCTTGGGCCTGAGGTGCCCCCACCCCTGCCTCAGAGTGACAGGGCAGAGTTTCCCCCAGGAACTGTTATGAGCCTGGGGGCTTGCTTTCTCAGCCAGGTAAGAGCTGAGGGATAGCATCCTTCACCTTTGACAAAAGTGAGCTCAGGACCAGGTATATGACACCATAGTAATAAAATTGGAGGGGGGGGGATTGTTTCACAATCATGACCATTCCTTAGCCTGATGATGATGATGATGATGATGTCATATTTATTTATTCTCCCCCATTTTCCCTGACAGGGACTCAAGGTAGCTTACAGATAAAATAGGAAGAGCTAAAAAGATAAAGGGAGGGGAACAATCATTAGAAAACAAAAATGAATAGACTTAAAACTTAAAATGAAAGGGGTAGTGCTGTGCTGTTCTTTATTGCAATTATGGGTAGGTTTTTAATAGCTTTTTGTATTTATATATAAAGCTATTAAAAGCCTACACATAATTGCAATAAATAATTGCACAGCACTAGCCCTTTCATTAAAAGCCACTTAAGTTTGAATTAAAATGATTTCTGTTTTCATCCTCCTTCTTGTCTTGTCATTTCACTCTTTACATTAATAAAGTTCTCAAGTGCAGTTTGTATGCCTTCAGTTGCTTCTTGGGCTTCAATGGATATTGGTTCATTCACAGCATCTTTCGAGCCTAAAATTGTATTCAGCAATTGGACTGGGGGTAGAGTGGAGGGGACACACACACACACACACACACACACACACACACCCTGGACTGCAGTTGTTGCATTTGAAGGCAACCAGAGATTAATTCCTACTTTGTTCATTCCGGGAAACACAGCATCAAGATCACCTCAATATGACATTTCTTAAATTAGAAAATGGCAACACTGCATCTGACAAGTTGATGGTGTACGTGTGTGTGTGTGTGTGTGTGTGCTGCTCAGAGAATTTAGAAGTGAGCCTTTGGCCAGTAAGAAGCAGCACTGAGATAATGTATGCTGAGGTATCTCCAAATGTGTTCACTGAACATAAGCATCACTTGGGGTTGCAGGGTTAACAGAATTATGTACAGCAGGAATTGGCAGATAGAAAGTGGGAATCTACTGGTAGATATGGGTAATTTGCAGTAGATCCAGCAAAGGTTTCTGACTCTCTGTTGGTTAGCAATAATGAAAACAACACAACTTTTCCCCACCTAAATTAGCAGACCCGCTAAGTGTCCCTATTTTCCAGGGACATTCCTGATTTAAAGAAGCCATCCTGGTTTCTGATTTGATCCCAGAATGCCCCACTTTTCCTCAGGGCAGGTATCCCTATTTTCATTGGATGGTGTGGAGTTATCTGACCCCTGAGCAGTCGGAAGGCATTCCTGTATAGGGAAATTGCTTTTTTAATGTTTACTGTTTTATTGTGTTTTTTATATATATGTTGAAAGCTTCCCAGAGTGGCTGGGACAACCATGTAAGATGTGCCGGGTATAAATAGCAAAATTATCGTTATGGAATGGGACATCCCTATTTTCATTGGAGAAATGTTGGAGGGTATGAATTAGGCCACTGGAATGAAGAAAGCTAAGCAGTTGAAGACTTTTGTGTGAGGGACCAGGAGGTCAGTTCCCGTACTGATGCTGGAAACAGATGTGCTTGGGATACGCTCAGAGGCACTCTGTTATTTAGTTCTTTAAAATGGGGCATATTTGGAACTTTCTAGTAGTAGTGGAAGCTTTACTAAGCCTCACTCTGGCCCTCCTTGCTGTAGGGATGGGAAAAATTGAATTTCTTGGTTCCACTCCACCACCACCCCTGCCACTGCCCTAAAGCCAGGTATGTCTCTCCCCTGAACCACTTAAACTCTCTATGACCACATTCATACCATAGATTTAAATCAGTATCATACCACTATAAACAGTCATGGCTTCCCCCAGAGAATTTTGGAAGCAGTAGCTTGTTAAGGGTGTGGAGAGTTGTTACAAGACCCATACCGCCCCCCTAAGAGCAACAATTCAGAGTTCTCTGGGAAGAGAAATGGAATGTTAAACTACTCAGGGAATTGCATTTTTGTATGCGGGTGGCTTTTGTTTTGTTTTTTACATAAAATATGGGTTGTATCTAATGTAGTACTCAGGGCTCATCCAGACTTCATTTTGTTCGTTTTGTTTCTAGGCACAGGTCCACACTTTAAAGCTCTGTGTTATCTGAGGGGGCTTTTTTGTTTTTGTTTTTGGGTTTTTTATGCCCTCGCACTTTCCCCTCAAAGAAAGCTGCCCTTTACCACTGAAAACAATTCCGGGAGAAACTCGATTTCCCATTGGTTTCAGTTCAGCATTAAAGAGTGGGTTTTCCTGGGTAAAGTAGTGGGGCAAAATAAATAAATAAAATGCTCAGGCACAGACCAGGAAAGAGCAGACCCGTGCTTAGAAAGTGTGGGGCATTACCATTGTTCCACTAGCAAAATGTTTTTCGCAACGTTATTGCACAAGAGAATGCATAAGCAGGTTGCTGGTAGCTTTCTTGCACATTGGATTACACGATCTGGTGCACAATGAGTTTATGCAAGAACGTATGTGGTGATGGATTCTTCTGTTGTGCCACCTTAGAACTCTCTTGCCAGCGCAAGTCCTTGCTTACAGTCCTATGTACTCTGTGCAGGGGCAAAGGAAGCCTAACCGCCCCCCAGTGCGGGGTGTTGGGGGTGGGGCCAAACCACCTGGAGGCTCATGTGTACTCACCATACGTACAGCGCATGCACGACGGCGCTACGTACAGTGCATGCGCAGAATGTGGGGCGGTGTGAATGCACCATGGGGCAGTTTGCCGACGGCGCCGCTCGAGCACCATATGGGTGGCAGTGGGATCCTCCGCATGTGGGTGCGGTGGCACAATGGCAGCAGGGTGAGCCCCACATGGGGTGTCTTCTTGTCATCCCCCTTAGAGATGGCACCTGGGGCAAACCGCCCACCCCACCCCCTTCCTCCGCCACTGCCTGTGCACATTTGAGGGTCCAAACCTGTAGGATAAAATTCAGAGGTGCATAAATCTGCATTCCATTCCTCATGCAAGTTGTGGGGGGGGGGAGGGAGGGAGGGAAGGAGGGAGAGAGAGAGAGAGAGAGAGAGAGAGAGAGAGAGAGAGAGAGAGAAGAATGCCAAAGCAAGGTATGCTTTGAATAATCTATCTCTACTTGACAGTTTGTTCATCTATAATTGGGGCATGTTGCTTCTTGTCATGCTAACCATTCCACCAGCACCTCTTCAGCCTTGGATAGTCCATCTGTCCTCTGCTTTTTGCTGCGGTTAATTTTTCATTCAAGCTGGTGGTATAAAAGAGAAAGTGGGGGATACAGTTGGAAGTTGTGGGGGGGGGGTGCACTTGCTATCTTTTGTCCCATAGTGAATAGTGATCATTAGATGAACAAAGGATGTTTAAATAGACCATTGTACATAGAAGATACAATTGTCGTTTCTGTCTAATTGTTCCACCTGTATTTAAAACCATTGATTATGCCTGCTACTTGTATGATGGAGGGAGGACAGCAGCGGACTGTAAAAAAATAAAATAAAAGTACAAAGCCATCATAAAAACTGTTTCTTTTAAAAAAGCAAAATGTACATGGGGAAGAAAATAATAAAAACACTTTGGATTAGGGTACAGTCTGCTAATCAGTTCTACCTTCAGAAGAGACAGACTTGATTGTTATATTGAAGCCTGTATGAAATGAGTTCATTGTTAAAATTTAGAATTCAAAGGCTTCAAGAACCTGAAGTCCACCCTTTCCAGTTCCCTCCTCTGTCAGTATTGTACATATATCAGCCTGTTTTTGTATGCAGATATTTTTGTAGCTGTTTCATGCCGATATCCAGACAAATATGCAGTAAAGCAGGGATAGGGGAGCCTATAGCCTTCCAGATTTTGTCAGACTCTTAATTCCCATCAATCCCAGATAGCAGTGTATTGACAAGGTCAAGGTGATGGAAGTTTTAGTCCAGCAACATCTGGAAGGCCAGAATTTTACCAGACCTGCTTTCAGGGAAAGAGAGAGGACAAAGTGCTTTATAGCAGAAAAAAGTTTGCAAGATTCAGTGCATCTTCACTGCAGTCTACATTGGAATAGAATCAATGCAAAATCTCCCATTTACTGAAATCATTAAGGTTTGCATCAATGCCTAATAAATCAATCTAGAAGACTCAAGGAAAGTGTCAAATCACACAGTCAAGGGAATAATACTTCCTTGCTCCACCCTAGCTAGCTACAAGTCACTAGCTACAATGAGAAAATGCCTTCTTGACTGCAGATATAGTGACCAAAGATCACTGCTATATCCCTCCCCCTTTATATTTCAGCCATGTTAGAATATTGCAGCAAAAAACAACAAAAACACTAGACATGGAAAGATTTATGTATTATGGCATAAGCTTTAAATAACCCACTTCATGCATATTACTATATAATAAAATTGTAAGGTTGTCATCATGCTGTTGTTTGCATGTCTGCCAGTAAGTAGCCCTGGCAACTACAGTGTGATGATAGAACAGCATGCAAGCAGGCAGGTGAGTAGCACAGGTGGCCCAGGCAAGCTGCTTTAAGAAGGGAGGAGGAATTTCAGAAAGCCATAAACCTCACTGGAGTGGCATTTCAAGAAAGGGAAGGTGTTTCAGAGAGTGGTTTGCCAAACCACTCTCTGAAATGCTTGCGCTCTCTCTCTCTCTCTCTCTCTCTCTCTCTCTCTCTTTCTCACACACACACACACACACACACACACCATTAAACATCATTGCATTTGTCTTTAAAGGAGGATGGGAGGTGTTTCAGAGAAGAAAGAGGATTTTTCTTTTGCAATAGTCAGTGAAGTCCCTTCAAACATAAGTTTACAATGATATAATCTACTATGGGATGCTGGATGTACAAACTGTCACAGCTGGATGTGAAATATCCCAGTCAGTCAAGCTCTGCACTTTCTTTACCTTTCTTATCAGTGAAGAGGGTGGCAGTTTTGATGTCACCCACCGACAGCTGTTCTCATTTGTTAACAGATTGTTCCATATGCTGGCTCAGATTGTTCACCAAACTGTTATCGTGTTGCTCACACATATCTGGCACCATCAAATCCAGTGGCAATAGCCCTCACCTATTATAATATCCGTGTAATAAAATTGTAGATTTTATGCCAAACTCTGTTATGTCGTTTGATGTGCCCATTATTAGATAAATCTGGCAGAAATCAGAATCTTAGCATAAATGCAGTGCTTCACAAACAATATTTGCAGGTAATTCTCTCCCGAGAAACTAATTTGTGTTTATGTGCATGTGTGGGGGAGGAAGGAGACCATACTAGATTCTAGCTGTAAGAGATAATTATTCTGACATGCTACTTTAATTACAGTAGTGCAATGCAAAGTGTGTTATAAGCCTCTGCTGAAAGTGGAGGGGCATAGAGAATGCTTCCCTCAAACCTTATGTCCATGTCAGTACAAATTGACTTTGCAATGCACTCTGGGAACTGCTGATTCCATTCCTTCTCCTCTCTGTTGTGTTGGCAATGCTAGTACATTGGTAAGCAGGTTAGCTACACAATCTTCTCTCTTTTTTATGGAGTGTTTAGCTGAACTATTTGGAAATCTCTCAAAGGGGACTGCCTGCAGTTCAACAGACATAAACTGGCACTCATAAAGATGAGTGCGGCATGTGACAAGGACCCAGCAAGCAGATAAAATTGGTTATCAGTTGAATAATTCAGTCAGTAGAGCATGAGACTCTTAATCTCAGGGTCGTGGGTTTGAGACTCCTGTTGGGTGAAAGATTTGACTAGATGATCCTCGTGGTCCTGTATACAGTTCTATGATTTGATGAATCTTGTAGCTAACTAAAGCGTGTTCTCCCTCATGGAGAGCACGTGTTGCGGTGGGGGCTGACGAGACACCTCACTGTTGCTGGGCAAAAGAGTTTGGCCATCCTTAAGCAGGGGCGGGCTGTTACTGGGGAAATTTGTATGTTGCCATTTATTGATTGACAGCTCTATTTGTTAAACTGCATGCAGCGATGAGCGTCCTCTTTTCGCTGTGTGCTTCGGATCACCCGCCCTCCCTCCCTGATGTTAGGTTGTTTGCTTGACCTTGCTATACCTGTCATGGGGTCATCTGCTTTGGGACAGGGGCCCGGTAGGAATTTTGTCCATTTGGCTGATTGGCTGGTGCCATTTGGTTTTTGCCTACTGCGTAGCAAATTGTCACAACTTGTAAGGTTGCGGTTAGGCATTGGTTTGGGAATTGGTTGGTGGAGGGGTATGGATTTGGCTGTGCCTGCCCCTCCAAAATGCTGCTGCTGCAAGGGTTCTCCATTAAAGGAACCCAGGGGCTCGTCATGCTTTTGTCCGAACCCCCTGGCAAGGGGCTAGGGCCACGCAAGAGCCCCTGGGAGCATCTGGGGAGAGGTGAGGCATGGTTCCCAGTCCCGTCTTTCTGCCCAGGTGACTTACCCTTTCTGACTTCGTGGGGGGTGCGAATGTCAGACTGTCCCCGTGTGGGGTCAGTTAGTCGCTACCAATGCCTAAGCAACCATTCACATTGCTGTAATTTTAATAAAGTTGTGGCCAAAATTATGCCAAAAACCTTAAACAAAAATCAAGTGTCATTGTGTTTTTAATTGGGGTGTCTTGGGGACCTCGATGTGCAACTCTCTTCATACTTTCCACAAGACACATTTGAAGGAGGGGGTGCTTCTTTTTGATACTTTGACAAAAGGTTCTTACAGCAAAATTCTAACTCTGCTTGAGAGAAACTTCTCCAAATTTCCACATAGGTGTGCATGGAATTGAGGCCTTAATCTAATGGACAGGGAACCAGTGGCCCTCCAACTGTTGTTAGACACCAGCTCCCATCAGCCCAAGCCAACATAACCAATGGTGGGGGATAATGGGAGTTGGAGACCTCAGGTTCCCCAGTCCTGGTTTAATCCCTTCATTGTATTTCCTTATTCTGTGCAATGACATCACACCAACAAATATGTGCACTGCTATACCTTGTCCTCCATGACTTCAAGAGCAGATTGCTGCAACACACTCTATGTGGGACTTCCCTTGTGTTTGAACAAAAACTGCAGTTAGTGCAGAATGCTGTTGGGGTTTCGGTGTAATTTAGTAAAAGGAGAGTTCCCTGGATGCCTCAGTCCAGGTTTGGGGTGAGTGCTCTTTGGTGAGAGAGAGCCACAGCAGATATATTAAATCACAAAGTATGCAGCAAAGCATAGCAAGAAAATATAGGCTGCTTGACCTTTAAAACATTCCCTTCTAAGTTTCTTCCAAAGTTCCCTACTTTCCCTTAGCATATAAAGATACCACAATTTGGTATCTTTTTCCAGGACACACCCTCTTTTTCATGGGCAGAGTCTGCATTGTAATCCATAGTTAAAAGTAGAAGTTGGCAAATGTGTCCTCTTTTTTGCTCTTCAAAATATGGCCACCCTAGAAGTTAAAGATGGTTTACTTACAAACTCTTCAAAGGTCAGATTCATGTGGTTTTCCATACAGCATCAGTAGCAAGGAAAGAGGCAGTTTACAAAAGATGGTAAATTTTCCCATGTTATTTGTAAAGAAACACAAAGATGGCTTCTAAGGCCATGTGGTTTGCCTTGGAGTAACCAGCTCAGACATCCTTGCTGGTCAGTTCACATGGTGGAGGAAAAAAGAGAGAGAACAAGGAGTTTGATAACCCTTACTCCCAAGGTGAGGGGTGTGAACTAGCTAAGCCTAGCATGAATGCTTACTCCATGGTATTAACCCTTCATGCATTAATTAGAGTTAAGCATCCTGGTGATATGAGGCTGGATATATCCCACAAATGCTGTTGCATGGTTGCTAACAGCAGTGAGAACCTATCAGCATACAACACCTCTGCTCAGAGATCTGCACTGCTTGCCTATTTGTCACTGGATAAAGTTCAAGCTTTTACTATCAGGATATGAAGACCTTAATGCCTTTTGACCAGTTTGCTTGCGGGACTGCCTTACCCCATATGTTCCCACTCAACTGCTTCGATCTGCAGAACTGGAACTGTTGCAGCTGCTACACAATGCTCATTCCACAGTTGTAAAGAAATCAATCTTTTAGTGGGGCACCACTTACACATTGGAACACCCTGCCTATTGACTACATTCATAAAGTGTGAGCACTAGTAGATCTCTAAGTTCTCTGGTGCATATTTAAAAACATAGGAATATAGGGAACTACCTTATACCTTATACCATTGGACCATCAACCTTAATACTGTCTACATTGCAAGAGTGTCTCCCAGTTCTGTCTGAGGGTGCCAGAGGTGGAGTATGGATGATAGAGAAATGTATTTATGTATTTAATTTAAAATGTGTGTGTGTGTGTGTGTGTGTGTGTATTTAATATAATATAATATAAGATATATACCATGCTTTTCCCCCCCCCGCCCCCCAGAACTTCCTCCACAAAGCAGTTTACAATCTCCAATAAAAACCAGCTCTGCCTGACCATAATAGATGATAATACAAAATACAGTACAACTAAACAATAAACCAGCATTAAAAAGTGGAGTACAGAAGCAGAGTATAAAACATAACACAGACCATAAGAACAGTATTAAGTCATTAAAACACCCCAGCAAGAACTAAAAACTGCAGCAATAAAATATGCTATTTTGAGAAAGCTTGAGAGAAACGTTTTCACCAAGATGTCAAAAACCTGAAAATGTTAGGACTTGCTTCACTTCTGAAAGAACAGAATTTCAAAGAATTGGTGCCACAATGCTAAAAGCACAGGTCAAGACATAGCATCCTATATTGTGGGGGCGTGTGGCACCATAAACAGATCTTCATCCAGAGGTCTAAATGACTGGGGTGGGATGTGTTGAAGGCAAAGAAGAAGCTTCTTGGAAAGTTGGGTGGTGGTGAAGATTTATTTTTAACCACACTATCAGCTCTGCCTCTGGTCGCAGGAGTCCTCAGAACCCCAGCTGGTCTTTTGTTCTTAGAGAGACCCCTAGTGGGGTTCTTACTCGAAGAGCTTGGTTGCCTTCTTTAAGAACACAGAACAGATCAAGAGCCTGCTGGATCAGGCCAGTGGCCCATCTAGTCCAGCCTCCTACTCTCACAGTGGCCAGCCAGATGCCTGTGGGAAACTCACAAGTAGGATTTGAGTGCAGGACCATTCTCGTCTCTTGTGGTTTCTAGTAACTGTTATTCAGAAGCAACGCTTCCTCCAACTGTGGAGGCAGAAGCTAGCCATCATGACTAGCAGCCATCAAGAGTCCTCTCCACCTCTTTCACCATAGCAGACCCTCCAAGTGTTCAGTCGTGGATTTACAGAAGCCATCTTGATTTCTGATTTGATCCCAGAATGTCCTGCTTTTCCTTAGGACGTCCCTAATTTCATCAGAGAAATGTCAGAAGGTATGGAGCTTTGCAACACCTGAGCCAAGGAGATAATTAACTATACAGTGGTACCTCGGGTTACAGACGCTTCAGGTTACAGACACTTCAGGTTACAGACTCTGCTAACCCAGAAATTGTACCTCGGGTTAAGAACTTTGCTTCAGGATGAGAACAGAAATTGTGCGGTGGCGGCACGGCAACAGCGGGAGGCCCCATTAGCTAAAGTGGTGCTTCAGGTTAAGAACAGTTTCAGGTTAAGTACGGACCTCCGGAACGAATTAAGTTCTTAACCCAAGGTGCCACTGTACAACCTTTAGAAGACATCTGAAGGTAGCCCTGTATAGGAAAGTTTCTTAATGTTCAATGTTTTATTATATTTTTTTATATGTTGAATATAAGTGGAATATAAGAGGGGCTGGGGCAACTCAGTCAAATGGGTGGGGTATTATTATTATTATTATTATTATTATTATTATTATTATTGAGGACATCCCTTTTTTCATCGAATAAATATTGGAGGGTATGCCATAGGACACTACTCTGTTTGTGTTGCTTTATGTGGAAATGGCCCAGAAGAGACCAAAGGAGGGTGAAATGTGAAAGAAGAACAGAATGAAAATAGTCTGGCCCACCCATCTCTAGGACCACGTTAGGCAAACAGACAGTATAACTCAGTATAAGAGAGCTTTATATGTTCATACAATCTTCTGTGTCTTTATCAATCATATACAGTAATAGTCTCCCAACACTTCTCTCCCACTGCCTCCCCTCCTTCCCACTCACAGCTCTCAACCTGGAACCATCTGTTTTTTTCCAGATGCTGGCAGTTAAACTGGACCAAGATGTTCATTTGCAGATGCGTTACAGCGTTGAACTCTTGTCACTTTTCAGAATGCTCACACGCAGCTGGCTTTTGTCACTCGCTAAAGATTCAAGCATATCTTTGAATTTGCTATTATCATACCCAGCCAATTTATAGTTATTCAGGGATGTAGAGGCTGGAAAGATTTTGTGTTAGCTTTCTTCCACCACCACTTCTATCTGTGTTGGCCTTTCTTACCAGTCTTCTTCCTCTTATCCCCATGGAAAACATATGTATAAAGCAGAGAAGACAGCAGCCTGGTACAGTGGTGCCTCGCAAGACGAAATTAATCCGTTCCGCGAGTCTCTTCGTCTTGCGGTTTTTTCATCTTGCGAAGCACGGCTATTAGCGGCTTAGCAGCTTAGCGGCTATTAACAGCTTGCGTGTTGAGTCCCACAGTGCCACCCCCCCAAAAAAAATTCACACTTCACACTTCAATTTTTGTTCAAGGTTTTTGGCATAGTTTTGGCCACAACTTTATTCAAATACAAAAAATGTGAGTGGTTGCTTAGGCATTGGTTATGACTATCTGTCCTTGCCCCCCAAGGACAGAGCTGGCACTTCCGGACACCACCGGAAGCCAGCATGGGAAACAAGTATTGGGTGAGAAATGAAGCTGGGAATCAGACCCTCACTTCTCACCCTCATGTTCCTGTGGGGCTTGCACGGCCCAAGTCCGGCTCCACGGACAAGGACGAAAAGAATGGCAAGCCCCTGGATTCCTTTAACGGAATTCCCTTTCTGCATCATTTGGAGGGATAGGCACTTACCCCTCCAAGCACCAATTTAACCAATGCCTAACCACCAACCTTACAAGTTGTGACGATTTGCTACGCAGTAGGCAAAAACCAAATGGCACCAGCCAATCAGCCAAATGGCAAAATTCCTACCAGGCCCCCGCTCCAAGGCGGACGACCCCATGACAGGCATAGCAAGGTCATGCGAGCAAAACCACCCTATGAAAGGGAGGGAGGGCGGGTGATCCGGTACAAAACGGCCAAGAGGACGTCCCATCGTCTGGCCCCTATATTTAAAGCCTCTGACCCCTCCTCCGAATTGGCAACAATCAAAAATCCCCAGCAACCCAATTAACCCCTTAAAGGCTAGGGTTCCACACCAAATTTGCCTAGTCATGACAGGGTGGCCTGTTCCCCCAACCGCAACACGTGCTCTCTGTTAGGGAGAACACGCTTTAGCGGCTTAGCGGCTTTAAGAAAAAGGAAACAAACTTGCAAGAACTCGCAAGACGTTTCGTCTTGCGAAGCAAGCCCATAGGGAAATTCGTCTTGCGAAGCACCTCAAAAAACGGAAAACTCTTTCGTCTAGCGAGTTTTTCGTCTTGCGAGGCATTCGTCTTGCGGGGCACCACTGTACAAGGGTCATCAATATGATGCCCACTGGCACACATATGCTCTCAGAGGCCTTCTCTGGCACTCATAGGGTCCACACATTTGCAGAAATTAGGCTGGAAAGAAGCATTATGTTATACGCAATAATGGAGGAGGTCATGTATGTAGTGCCCATGAAATAAAATTTGCCCACCCAGTCTCTGGATTAGCCATGGGGTCCTTCTAGACTGAAAGATCTAGAAAAGTCTTCCTATTTCAGCTATGACCTTCTTTAAGCAATAAGCATCACTCCAGGTCTGATTCTTGTTTTGCTTCCTCATCTCTAGTTCCGGGGCACAATTCTTGACTCCTTGCTTCCATATGCTGGTTCACTTCTGAGTGCAATCTATATCTTAGCTCTTGAATGGCTTTTACAGCCCTCCCTCTCTCCCTCACTCTTTCTGTCTCTTAAAAAAGCTAAACAAAATGGAAAAATAGTAGTATTGGTAGTTCTGATATGACCTATCTTATATCAGAGAAAACTACTTTGAAGGTCCCAATGCATTAGTTGAAGACTACATTTTATAGTTGCTAAAAAGGCACCATTTCCCTGTATCAGCCTGCTCAGATCCTTAGATCTCGATCTCTCTCCTTCTCCCTCTGTCCTTTTCATAGTTCCACCACCAGTAGAGGTCCATTCAGTGGTGACAGGAGCCAGGGGCTTCTCAGTGGTGGTGCCCCAGTTACGGAATGCTCTCCCATTGGAGGTACAATTGTCACTGGTGTAGTTGACATTTTAGCTTCAGATCAAAACCTGTTTTCCCAGGCATATATCGGATGTTAGCCTGCTGGTGCAGTTGGTGTGTCTGGAATGTTTATTTTGTATTTAATTTATATATTTGGCTGTTATTTTGTTTGGATTATTATTGTTTTAATTGTTGTTTTAAATGAAGTTGTGCATGGCCTGGGAATCAACTAAAGATCAATTGACAAAGGAGAGATTAAAAATGTCGACAACAATGCTCTCCATGTCTCAATAAATTCTCTTTAGGATAGGATGTTTGGTACAACAATGCTAAACTTGCAAAGGTCAGGAAAGGCATGTCCCCTGAACAGTTTGAGCTCTCATTCTGGGCACATTTCATACTACAGCTGGAAACAAATAGGACTGTCATCAGAAAGATGGTTGTGTACATTGTATCAGAAGCAAAAATGTATCAGGAGGTATCAGAAGCAGAAAAGGCTTACAAGGTTTAGTGAGCTAGAAGAGGCTGTGGCAGAGAGCAGTTCAGACTCCGAGCCTGAAGCAGAGGCTGGAGAGGAGGGTGACCAAGAGGCAGAGTTGAGACAGTCTGCGGAAGAATCCAGGGAGTCTCCCCCTCTTGCTGTGACAAGTTGCCCTTCCCCCGGTCTCCTAGAACACAGAGAGAAATGAAAAGAGCAGAGATTGGTTGTGGACAGATGCAGCTTGCAACTGCTTGGGAAAGACCCTGGAGAGAAGGAGCTTTAGAGAGTGGTGGGAAGGTGAGGGCCTTCAGGCCTCACAACCGCCTTATTGGAGCAAGACTGGAAAGAGTTGCTGTGATCACTAGGCCTGTGTTGTTTTTGGTTCCTTGAATAAAGAGTTAACTGCACTGAAACCATGTTTTTTATTGCTGACCTAGACTTGCCTCTAGCTCCTGACACTGCGTCACTAACCTATCAGTCCCCAATGGGAACCAAACACCCCTGACTTTAGAGAAATCTTGGTGGCAAGATAGAGTGGTGTTACACCCCACACACCCCACACACCCCCACACCCTGCAGAGGGGAGGAGGGCCCAGCAGGGGTCTAACCTGTTTAATCTCCATAGAGCTAGACCACATTACAACAGCTTCAGCCACTTGCAACTCACTTGCAATTGCTATCCTACTCAAACTAAGGAGAGCCTCTTTATTGCTGATCAATGTCTATATACCTCCTTGCCAGAAAAAAATCTACAATTAAGGCTACTTGGGCAGATTTAGAGTCCTATATAGAGTCTCTCAAATCTATCCATCCTGTTGTTCCACTCATTATTGCTGGAGATTTCAAAGCACGCATGGGTGCTAATGATGACAGTTTATACACCCACTACAACCAGTTTCTGATCTCTGACATCCATTTAGATACAGGCACTGCCCGCCTTTCTAAAGATCTTAGATGCAACTACCCAGGGCTTTGCTTAGCCCAGGCCGCAAAGTGGAGGGACTTGCTGATATTAAATGGCAATATAGAGGGGGATCACCCTGGGGAATACACCCACTTCACAAAGTTTGGCGGTAGCGTCGTAGATTATATCTTAATCTCAAGATTTGCATACAAGTTTGTCACAGAGTTCCAAGTGGGCTATAACATTGAAAGCAACCACTTACCCTTAACTCTGACTTTTGCAGGTCCGCTCCTCAACAATTCTATTGTAAAACCTCAATATATCCCTAATGCAAATCTTGGCATATCTGCAGCTAAAAGAATCAAATGGTCCCCCCTACTGAACACAGCCCTGACTCACCTTCTTCAAACAGCTGAGCTAAAGGACATCCATCCCCCACACCCTATAGAAAGTTTTCCAATGTGGTTGAAATGTTGTTCATGATCTACAAAACTTTCACCTGAGCACTTCCCACTCCATTTGTTTTAGAAGATTTTGTAGTTGCTGGCAACTTCATGCATGGATAAATTCTTTAAGCTGTCTTCTTGCAGATAATGTGCTACTCATTGAAGAAGACAAATCAGCTAAGTAGTGAGCGCTAAAGCTGTGCTAAATATTCTCCAGTTTCAAGTTTTGGCTTTTATGTTATTTAAAAAAAAACAAAAAACAGAGAGCAAAACCTGGTAGCTCTAATGAGACTGTAATTTTTCTAGAAAAAGCTCAGTACAGTGGTACCTTGGTTTTCAAAAGGCTTGGTTTTCAAACAGCTTGGAACCCAAACACTGCAAACCCGAAAGTAAGTGTTCTGGTTTGCGAACATTTTTCAGAAGCTCAACATGCTCTGTTTTGAGTGCTACACTTCCATTTTGAGTGTTATGCTGAGGTCTGTCTGTTTTTGCTTTTATTTTGCATTTTTGTTTTTGCAGCTCTTTTTGTTTTGTTTTCAGTGGCGTAGCGTGGGTTGTCAGCACCCGGGGCAAGGCAAGTAATTTGCACCCCCTAACCCGTGGATTTGCGCCCCCTAACCCGTGGATTTGCGCCCCCTAACCCTAACCCCCAGATGTTGCGCCCGGTGCGGCCGGGCCCCCCTGCACCCCCCACGCTACGCCACTGTTTGTTTTTGTGACTGTGTGAAACCCAGTTCAGTTACTGATTGATTGATTGTGTGACTGCAGTACATTGTTTATTGCTATCATTTTATGGATCAATGGTCTCATTAGATAGATAGTAAAATTCATGTTAAAATGCTGTTTTTAAAAGTCTGGAACAGATTAATCCATTTTGCATTATTTTCTATGGGAAAGCACGCCTTGGTTTTGGAATGTTTTGGTTTTGGAACGGACTTCCAGAACGGATTAAGTTTGAGAACCAAGGTACCACTGTACTTCAATCCTGTTCAGTGCCATCGTTTCCTCTGATTACTTGCCCTGTTCCCTGTTTCTGCTGCTTCCATTCTATACTATCTACAAAGATAATACATTAATCAGGAATCAGATAGAGCCGTGAAAACAGTCAGTGCTGGATGGTGTGATTTGATGACATGCACAGGGGGAGTGAGTGCAACTGAGTGTGAGTACACTATTCACTTCATTAAGTGAGCAATTTCACAAGAAATGCTGAATCATCATTAAAATGAGGGGGTATTTTGGGGGAGGAGAGGACACAGCTGACAAAATCTTCTGGGTGTTTTCTTAAAAAACAAATAGACTCAAAGGTGCAGTATAAATACACTAATATAACTTAACACATCCATATTTCCCAAGCTGGTATGGGTGGTGAATGTTGGGTGTCTAAATCAGAGAAATAAAATCCCACAAGCTGACATAAAGTCATTCTGGATCCTCCATTCCTCTGAAGACACACAATATATGTGTTATTTTTTCCACAATAGCCAAATTCCTTAAGTTCTTATACCACAAAGACAAATGTAGATTTCTTTTAACGTTTTCCACTGTTGGGCTTTGAAATCCCAGCTGCAGCTAACATCCATGTCAAAAGTTATTTGGAGTGTTTGTTTAAATACACTCCTAAAAAACTATGAATAGTTTTGGATCAGCCCTTTCCTTGACACTTGAACAGGACAAACATTTGGCATCAACTTGATTTTCACATTCCTCCATGACTTGAATTCTACTGAGATTGGGGAGCTTTCTGTACTTGCAGAGGCTCTCAGTGCAATTTCAGAACCTTGATTGTGGATGGTTCTAAGACATATGAGCAGCTCCCATGAAGAGAGGAGGAGCCTCCCTGGTTTCAGAAGAAGTGAAGCCAGACACAGCTATCCTCTAAAATTCACACATCCAAATTTTGTAACACCCAAAAGTGTGCCCCCAAAATACATATATAAGTACCAAAGCATTCTACGTTAGGTGAAATTGCTTGCTAAAATGCATTTACTAGGCAAAACTGCAAATGAAAAATTCACATTTGGAGAGAAATGTACACCAGGATTTTCTCATGGGTGAAAGGGGGTAATCCAAACTCAACGATGATGGGAACAAAATTGACAGATTTGCCAATTGTATATTTTCTCTGATGCATGTCACTGTGTGGAGGCATAGCACTGGAAAGCAGCTAATCAATACGTCAGAATAAATGAAAAAGCCAGAAGTATCTGGGGTCATTCTGCCAGTTGTATTCCTGCTCTCTGCTCCCCTTGCCCCAGCAACACAGGCGTGCTTTCTCCCTGGACAATGGGGGTGTCTCTCTCAGCATGCAAGCTGGAGGCAGTTCTTGCCTCCATATGGCAAATGCAGGAGAATGGTAGTGGCTGCCATGCCAAAGGGCTCTCTTTTAATAGAGAAATACTTCTTTGTATATTTGTGACTGATCCCAGAGGTGCCATATAATCAGAGGAGCACTGTGACAGTCACATGTCTCACCACTTCCCCTGTATCCCAGCTGTAATGCAGCATTGTAGGCAATTAGAGCTCATTTGAGGTTGTTTGTAAGATGATTATTTTAGTCACTGCAGGGA
The DNA here is from genome assembly GCF_951804945.1 of Podarcis cretensis. NCBI lineage: Eukaryota > Metazoa > Chordata > Lepidosauria > Squamata > Lacertidae > Podarcis > Podarcis cretensis. Next base: position 30,641,339 of record NC_137185.1, on the reverse strand, counting down.
TGTTTCCGAATGCTTGTGTTAAGGATGACACTGAATGCCGTGCCTTTTCAGAGGAGCCGCATGGAACCAAAAGAACTAATAATATGTTACTGTTCACTTGCTGCATGATCTTCCTCTCATCTTTGATTGGGGAGACAAAGACATCTGTGTGTGGGCTACAGCAGGGACCAGGGGAGTGGGGCAAGGAAGGATCTATTTATCTTTGTAACTTTCAGAACTGGAGTATGGCACAATCTGAACAGCTGAAATACCTGCAATCTAAGCAGTGCTGGCTTTCGATTTTTGCAGGGACCCTTGGGCAAGGTACCCTATGAGACCCACCTCCCTCTGTGAATATACTCCATGGCTGGGGAACCCATGGCCCTCCAGCTCCCATGGCCAGTGGTGAGGAATGATAGGAACTGTGGGCCACAGGATACTCACCCAGGGGCTAACCACTTAGTGTCATCATTGGGAGCTCTTGCTGCACATCATGGTTACCCCCTGAGGGTTAGCCAGACAGAGCCAATGAGCAATTAGGCAGCAGCAGCTACTTTTCCTTCTCATTGGCACCACTGCTGCTGTTGCTTGCACACTAATCTAGTCTGGATGACAACAGATGAACAACATATCACACTAGAGAAGAGGATGAGAAGGTCCAAGGAGCTCCTCTCATTGGGCTCCATGCTGACTATGGGCCCTCAGAAAGTGCCTACCAATTACAATCCTTGATACTGACCTTGATTCTGGAAGACACAAGATTTACCCACTCTGGAGGAATGGCAGATGAAGGTGATAGACTATATGGGACTAGCAGAAATGACCGGCAGAATCCGAGACCAGGGAAAAGAGTCGGCGGAAGAAGATTGGAAGAAATTTAAAAATTATCTACAGCAGCACTGTAAAATCAATGGACATTAGAGGGATGTTGGATAGAAATTAAGTGGTTACCAGCTGTAATGTAAAGGTTGAGTAATAAGTTATAATAAGTTATAATAAGGATTTGCTGAGTTAAGAATTTGAACTGGAATACAAAAGGGGAAGGTGAGAGGAGGTCTGGGAAACAGGTTGATGGAAATAAGAAATGGAAATTATATTTGTTTTAATTGTTTTTTAATTTTGTATTTTTGTATTTTTGTCATTTTTTGTGTAATTCTGTTTTGTTTTTGTTTTTTTGCATTAATTTGGAAACTTTAATAAATATATATATTTATTTTTTTTAAAAAAAGATACTGACCTTGATTCTGAGACTCTGCTTGGGGGGTTAAGCCCTGTCTAAGGATATGGAGGGCTTGCTACAGTTTTAGTAGAAATGTTGGAAATGGTTGAGAAGGAGCACTGGTACCATTTAAGGTGAGCAAGGAGGCATGACCCCCTTTCCACACCACTAGTGGTTCATATCCTGTACAATACAGTGTGATGTAGTGGTTACTGAGACTGGCAAGAATGAGGTCCAAATTTGATATCAAAAGGTCCTAGGCAGGCAAGAAGAAAAAAGGGGGGTGGAATGGGAGCAATTTGAAGGGAGGAGCAAGGTTTGGTGGTGGCAGGCAGCAGTGGTGGCCTTTTTAAGAGCCGCAACTGGTTTGTTTATTGTTACATTTATAACCTGTCAATCCTCCAAGGAGCTCAAAGTGGCTTACATGGCTCTTCTCCTCCCCATCCCCCACCCCCACCCCAGCAACCCTGTGCGGTAGGTTAGGCAGAGAAACACAAACTGGCCCAAGGTCCCCCAGAGAGTTTCATGGCTGAAGGGCGATTTGAACCCTGGGATCTCCCAGGCTCTAATCGAACACTCTAACCATTATGCCACACCCGCTCTCCTGTAAACTGGAGATGCTACAGTTCAACCTAGGACCTTCTCTGCCGCTGAGCAATGAGCCCTCCCATAAGGCAGAAGATCTAATAGTCATACAGTGGTACCTCGGGTTAAGTACTTAATTCGTTCCAGAGGTCCGTACTTAACCTGAAACTGTCCCACACCTGACATCAATTGTGGGATAGATGTGGGTGGCTTGGCCAAGACCTCAAGGTCCAAATGGGAAGCTCTGGTGGGCCTAAGTAGGCCTGAGGGATGGATGTTCCTCAGGCCTACCCTAGCAAGAATGAAATGGTGACAAACTTATTTTTTACCTCCAATCTTTCTCTCCCCTCTCACATCTACAAATACCAGCATACATTACAGACTCCTCCAAGTGTCCCTATTTTCCAGGGATGTCCCTGATTTAGAGAAGCCATCCCAGTTTCTTATTTGATCCCAGAATGTCCCACTTTTCCTTAGGATGTCCCTATTTTCACTGGATAAATGTTGGAGGGTATGGAGCTACGAAGCTGCCCAGAGTGGCCTGGGGCAATCCAGCAAGATGTGTGGGGTATAACTAGTAAAATTATCATTATGGAATGGGACGTCCCTATTTTCATCAGAGAAATGTTGGAGGGTATGATATTATGCAAAGTAATATTATTTATCCATTGAATGCATATTCAAAGAAACTTTTATGTGAAGGGGAGGGGGGAGTAAGAATGCTCCCTTCTCTTAATTATCACTGCTTTCTTTTTAACTAATGGGGAAATGGATTAGTCAGCAACTGGGAACTTGCCGAATGCTCAGATGAAAAAGAAAGAGAGAGATACTTTAAGCCGCCTCCGCAGACTGTTCTGCTTCCCTTTCAGACAGCCTCTGCTGTCTGCTGCTGGTTCCCGGGTGATATTTTATTTATCAAAGGAGAGGCCATCACAAGAAGTAGCTGGAGGGCATGGCACTTAGTTTTGAATGGCTGGCTGCATGTTTAGCTGGAGCTATACACCAGGTAGCAGAGGGGTTACTAGTCACTACCTCTGTTCCTCTTCATGGGGAATCTTGGTGAGTGGGATCTTGTTGAGATAAATTAATGCCGCTGCTCTGCAAAGGCCAGGATCTGAAAAGGTAGGTGTGTTGTGAGAAATGTCCCTTGTTTTGAAAGACTGTCACTCTTCCCCACACACCAGAAAGCCACAGATCAGTCAAATATAATGAATAACCCGTGTCATTTAAGAGCATCACCAGCTCCTGGGGGGGGGGGGGAGAACGCGACATCAGAGCCCTGCAGGAAAGCTAATACATTCTTCAGAGAGAACCGAGATATGCAGCCAACCAGTCTAAAAAGCCATTTTTTAATAATAATAATAATTCAGTAAACATGCAGGTCTGGTTGAGCACAAAAACCTGGCTATATTTTGAAAGGTATCCATTTTTGGCCCTTGTTGCAGCGGTGATGTTCGAGAAGGAGCAACACTTTAAAATTAGAAGTGTGCAGTGGAGCCCAATAATTGGCTGGTTATTTGAAATTAATGTGTGAATTTCACAGCCTTCATCACTTCTGCAGCTCTGTTCCTTGCCCGTTTGCATTTATTTATTTATTTATTTACTTGTAAGTAAAAGAGGATTTCTTGTCTATCTTTCACTGTGAAGTCCCAGTGGCTTATACCACGCAGAGGGCCTTCTCGGTAGTGGCACCCGCCCTGTGAAATGTCCTCCCAGATGTCAAGGAAATAAACAACTCTCTGACTTTTAAAAGACATCTGAAGGCAGCCCTGTTTAGGGGAGTTTTTAATGTTTGATGCTTTATCGTGTTTTTAATATTCTGTTGGGAGCTGTGCAGAGTGCCTGGGGAAACCCAGCCAGATGGACTGGGTACAGTGGTGCCTCGCAAGACGAAATTAATTCATTCCACGAGTCTCTTCGTCTTGCGGTTTTTTCGTCTTGCGAAGCACGGCTATTAGCGGCTTTGCGGATTAGCGCTATTAGCGGCTTAGCGGCTTAGAAAAAGGGGGGGGGAAAGGAAAAAGCCCACAGGGAAATTTGTCTTGCGAAGCACCTCAAAAGACGGAAAACTCTTTCGTCTAGCGAGTTTTTCGTCTTGCGAGGCATTCGTCTTGCGGGGCACCACTGTATTATTATTATTATTATTATTATACCATGATTTAGCAAAGTAAAAAAAGTAAAGCAATTCTAGACAAAAGCAGCATAGTATTAAACAAGGGAAGAGCCAAGTCCCACACACACAAAAAACTGGAACTGTCAAAGGTGTGTCTTTAGCATAAGGTGGAAGTTGAATCATGATGGTGTTTGATACACCTCTGGTGGGAGAGGTTCCACAGTTAAGGGACGACCACAGAGAAAACCCTGCCCTAGACTTCCATTCCCCAGTCTTCTGCCAGTGGTGGAATGATCAGCCGAGCCCCTTTTGCTCACCACAATACCCAGTTGGCTTTTAGAATCTTCCTGCTGGTCTGTCCCCTCATTCCTCTGTACTAGGGATGAGGTAGAATTTTGTTTGCTCCACATTTCTAAGTGAACTGAGCTACATCCAGGGGCAGAGGAAGGGGGGTGCAGTGGAGGCGGGACGCTTCGGGTGTCACTACTGAGGGGGGTGACAAAATACCAGGCTGCTCTCACCGCGGTGCCTGCAGTGTGCCCTAGTCACTTGTTTCTCCTGGGAGTGACACGGTGGCTTGGGCGCCCGCAGGCTCTGCGCTGTGCCTTCCCCTCAGCTGTAGGGCGGCTGAGTGGGAGGAGGCAGGCGGACTCCTCGGAGGCCCCACAGAGCACCCTGCCCTGGCTTGCCCCATGGGCAGCTGGCCCCACCCCTGGGCACAGGGCACACGCGCCACCCCAGGCGCCCGATCGGCTTGCTCCACCGCTGGCTACATCACACCTCTCAGACTAAGGTACAGATCAGAACACAATTAGTCTTCCTATTTTGCACTTCTCTGAATTCTGTGATATATGGCTGGGCTCGAAAAACATACCAAAATGCACAAAACGTATGTATTTTAGATTTCAGTGTATTCTGAACAGCACACATAGAGCTAAAATATATATTCACCTATATATTTTGTGATAACATGCATTTTAATTTTTTTTAAAAAAAAAATACTAACTTTTGTACAGTTTCCTTTAAATAAATAAACCCTTAAATAAATTAATGCAGAAAAAAATGGCAAGGAAGTAGATGAGGAGAAGTTGTTCTTGTACTTGCATAATTCTAGAACCTGCATGCCACCTCCAAGGGACATCTGATGGGTGGTGATGAGAAACCTAGAGTTAGAAGGGACCCTGAGGATCATCTAGTCTAACCTGCAGAAATATGCAGCAGGCCTTCTGTGTTGTAGTCCTCCATTTACCTTCTCCCCATAGAGTCCCACCTGGCACTAACCTTGTCATTGTTTTGGCACTAGGCAAAGGTATTTTTGTTTTCCTGGGCAATTTGCGGCACCAAGAAGATTGTTAAATCAGTTTTTAATCTGTTTCTGTAATGCTTTTTATTATTTACCATGGAAAGAACCTTTTGACAATTGGAGTGGGGTGTGCAAACTATTTGCTCTTTCGGTTGTGACATTGTTATGTTTCAGGGATCCTGGGATGGCTAGAATCTCTTGGGATGTCAGCATCTTTATTCAGCGGTTCCTGATTGGCTGCATGGGGATCGAGAAAAGTCATGGTGATGGGGGGAACTGGCACAAAAGTAGTAAGACCAAGATGTGGAAGATGTGGGGGAAATATCTCAGACCCTCCTCTCTCCTCAAAGCCCTCTGCTTTTCCTTTGAAATGTACATGGGTGGATATTTGGTGTGTAGGCTTTCTGCTTTCTCCTGGCAGTAGTGCTCAGGGGAAAAAGCAACAATACTGCTAAATGTGCTCAGAATTTGACAGCTGCTTCAGTCATTTCTTGGAGTGTGAAGCCAGCTATCTACCTCTGGCATCCTTAAAACAGGCATTCCCAGCCTGATGACCTCCAGATCCTTTGAACTGCATCCTGAGACAATGGCAATGGTCAGAGATGATGGAACCTGCAGTCCAAAGCATTTGGAGGGCACCAAGTTAGGAAAGGATGCCTTGAAGCAATCTTCAGCAGGAGAATAAAAATAACACTTGATCAGTTTTGGGTGTTGTTTGGTGCCATATCATAGCAGAGCACAACTTGCCACCTGACAACAGCTGGGTGTGAATGCCCACTGGCTACTCTGTGCCAACTGTCTCCAGGCAGCCCAAGTGTTTACTAACCTTCATTAAAGGGCTTGGGGGGGCGGTGCATGTGATTAAGACTGGATTATTTCACAGTTTGGATGTGACTGCATTCCATTAAAGCAGCAGAAAACAGGCTGTTAAAGTTGTGATTAATTCCTCTTAGCGGGTCGTCTAATCCTCCCGGATTCCACATAATTGAGGCTGTGGGTAAACCAGCTAAAGCTCTGTTTAGGTAAGGAGTTTTGTTTTGTTTTTTTCCTATTTGGTCAGAACAAAGTGCTAGATGGTGAGATGAAGCATGGTTGGCTTGAACAACATTTGTTCAGGTAGCAGATCACAGCTGATTAACGTGACGCTAAAAGTGTGTTCAGGTGTTAATGGAGTGGGAAGATGATGAAACAGTCATGGAACTGCTTTAGTGGAAAACAAGTATTTATATATTTTTCTCAGAGCCAGTTCATACTGTATAATTAGTCATTAGGGATGGGAAAATCTGTCACTTTCAGTTTCTCTGTTTCCCCTTTTCCACTCCTAAATTACTGTCTCCATATTTCCACATTGGTTTCTGTTTCTGTTTCTTCCCCCCCCCCCCCCTTTCTCTCTTTTTTTAAGCCCTCCTTAAAAAAAGGAGGTTTGGTGTATAATAAAGGGATCTGTAGTTTTATCAAAAGCATCATTCCAGCTTAAGGGCAATGGAGGCAGGCAAGTCAATGGTAGGTCTCCTATCTGTTTGTATACCTGGGAGACCTTCTCATGGCCAGTTACTCCACCCACTTTAGAAAGTATGGGATGTTTGCATGTAAAGTGGGGCAGAAAAGGCTAGAGACACAGTGAGAAATGAAACACATGCACGGGCCAGAGTTAAAATTTATACCCATTTTCAAATGAGGAGTGGAGTCTGTTTTTGATTCCACCCCATGCAACTTCCACCTCCACCCATTTGGACAGCATGACGTTTTCTGCTTCTGTGTGACTACAATGATCAGGCTGAAGCCATAATAGAAGAGCCTCTTCTGTTCTGAGTAGTTAATCTGAATATGGGGAACATGCAAAGTTAAGATGCATGACAGGGAAAATGACTGATAAGCCATGATGGAGGTCAATTTCTATCATGGGGCTTGTTAAATGAGGCTATCAAATGTCATAGAATCATAGAATCATAGAGTTGGAAGAGACCACAAGGGCCATCGAATCCAACCTCCTGCCAAGCAGGAAACACCATCAGAGCACTCCTGACATATGGTTGTCAAGCCTCTGCTTAAAGACCTCCAAAGAAGGAGACTCCACCACACTCCTTGGCAGCAAATTCCACTGTCGAACAGCTCTTACTGTCAGGAAGTTCTTCCTAATGTTTAGGTGGAATCTTCTTTCTTGTAGTTTGGAATCATTGCTCCGTGTCCGCTTCTCTGGAGCAGCAGAAAACAACCTTTCTCCCTCCTCTATGTGACATCCTTTTATATATTTGAACATGGCTATCATATCACCCCTTAACCTCCTCTTCTCCAGGCTAAACATTCCCAGCTCCCTTAGCCATTCTTCATAAGGCATCGTTTCCAGGCCTTTGACCATTTTGGTTGCCCTCCTCTGGACACGTTCCAGTTTGTCCGTGTCCTTCTTGAACTGTGGTGCCCAGAACTGGACACAGTACTTCAGGTGAGGTCTGACCAGAGCAGAATACAGTGGCACTATTACTTCCCTTGATCTAGATGCAATACTCCTATTGATGCAGCCCAGAATTGCATTGGCTTTTTTAGCTGCCGCGTCACACTGTTGGCTCATGTCAAGTTTGTGGTCAACCAAGACTCCTAGATCCTTTTCACATGTACTGCTCTCAAGCCAGGTGTCACCCATCTTGTATTTGTGCCTCTCATTTTTTTTTGCCCAAGTGCAATACTTTACATTTCTCCCTATTAAAATTCATCTTGTTTGTTTTGGCCCAGTTCTCTAATCTGTCCAGGTCGTTTTGAAGTGTGATCCTGTCCTCTGGGGTGTTAGCCACCCCTCCCAGTTTGGTGTCATCTGCAAATTTGATCAGGATGCCCTTGAGTCCATCATCCAAGTCGTTGATAAAGATGTTGAATAAGACCGGGCCCAAGACAGAACCCTGTGGCACCCCACTAGTCACTCTTCTCCAGGATGAAGAGGAACCATTGATGAGCACCCTTTGGGTTCGGTCAGTCAGCCAGTTACAAATCCACTGAGTGGTAGCATAGTCAAGTCCGCATTTTACCAGCTTCTTTACAAGAATATCATGGGGCACCTTGTCAAATGCCTTGCTGAAATCAAGGTAGGCTACATCCACTGCGTTCCCTTCATCTACCAGGCTTGTAATTCTGTCAAAAAACGAGATCAGGTTAGTCTGACATGACTTATTTTTCAGAAATCCATGCTGACTATTGGTGATCACAGTGTTCCTTTCTAGGTGCTCACAGACTGCTTAATGATCTGCTCCAGAATCTTCCCTGGTATTGTTGTATTGGGATAATAAATAAAAACACAAAGAGAAAACCAAAGGACAAAATACACCATCATACTTCTAATTCAAGTTGGATTTAGAGTTGTGTCTGTAGTTTTAAAAGGCCTTTTTATTTTATAAAAGATGAAATTGTGCTGTCTCATAGTCAATAATATGGATTAAAAGTACAGAAAAGAAATGGAGTGGGTGGCATTTTTCCCCCTGTACTGCGGATCAGAAGAATTTTCAATGAGAACTAGCCCATGCTTGGGATTTTATACTTTCACAATGCCAGCTTCGTCTCCTGCAGCAAATGGGAGAAGGTAGCATCACAGACGATTTGTGCAAGATAACATAACTATTCACCTCTGGGCCCAAAGGAGGCTGCATAGTCTATGCCTTTCCCTCCCAGGAATCGGTACCGGGGTGAACTAAGAACAGCTGGAGACCTTTAAATAAATTGCTCCTGAAATTCCCGATGCAAAATAAAAAAAGGCCAGAAAAAAATTATTATTGTAAGAGCTAAGTCATAGACAGCTGTTGAGAGGGAGCCATGAGACAGTAGTTCTGCTGGGAGTGATCTGAGGCATCAGGTCCACTGTACCCCCAAGCTGTTCTGCTTCTGGAAGTAAAAACAGGTGTGCCAGAGATGGTGTGGGGTGGCAACCAGCTTGAGAGCCAGTGTAGTGTAGTGGTTAAGAGTGGTGGACTCGTAGTCTGGTGAACCGGGTTCGCTTCCCCGCTCCTCCACATGCAGCTGCGGGGTGACCTTGGGCCAGTCACACTTCTCTGAAGTCTCTCAGCCTTACTCACCTCACAGAGTGTTTGTTGTGGGGGAGGAAGGGAAAGGAGAATGGTAGCCACTTTGAGACTCCTTCGGGTAGTGATAAGGTGGAGTATCAAATCCAAACTCTTCTTCTTCTTGAGAGTATTCTCAACCTCTTCCTGCAGTGTCATGAAAGGTCAGAGAGGGAGAGTGGTGTCGCGGCAACAAGACTGAAGCTAAGACTGGAAGCAAGGCAGAGTGGAGCAGGAACTCACGATGAACTGCTTTTATAGCAGACTATGTACTATAGGTAGGAGGGTGCTTCTTCCTTCCTCAGTATTAAGGTGTTACAGAGATTAATGGAGGAAAGGAGGGCAGTGTCCTCAGAATCACTGAAGCAAACAGAGTCCAATAAGTTGGTAATTAGGAGGGTGGTGCACACCGATTTAATATGGCTGGGAGAAATATAACTTGCAATGCTGATGGTTCATCCACACTTCTTTTTGCCCTGCCATTTTCCCCTGGGAAAACTCATGATTTAGTTCTGAATCAGAACAAATGGCAATCAGATTTTCTGCAAATTGTTGTTTGTTCCGATTTAGCGCTCAAGAGTGGGTATTCTGGGGGAAAGTGGTGGGGCAAAGGCAAAACTTCTCAGACCCATGCCTAGAAAGCACGGGGCAAGCGGAAAATTGCTTGAAGTTGTGTTTTCTAGGTTAGGGACAAGCAGAAGTGTGGATGACCCCTAAGAGAGAGAGGTCCAGTGATGAAAAGGGCTACTGAAGTAAGTTAGCTGAGGGCTCTTAGGCTCCTCTGTAAAGTCCACCTCAATTGAACTGAAGTAGTGAAGATGTGCACTGGGGGTTAGAACCAGGAAACAATCCATAACTCAGAACCTGGAAAGCAAGGGGAGCCAGTGAGGCACTCTCCAGAAGTTTTTGAATTACAACTTCCATCATCCTTGAGCATTGGCCATTTAGGCTGGGGCTGACGGAAGTTCAAATCCAACGGGGGGGGGGAGGGGCACCTCACAGGCTGCCTTTGCATTCAAGCCCAGTCAAAATCCCAGCCTCTACAGAATGCCCTTATACCCCTTCCTGTTGAGAAGAGTCACTTAGGGGGATTGCCTTATTGCTCCGCTTGTGGGATTTTCTTAGAAACAATGTGGGAGGCAGGATGTTGGTTTAGATGGCTCCTGGGTCTCATTCAGCAAGGCTGTTCTTAATACATCCCGTACAGCTCAGTCCTAAAAAGTGTTGGCCATTTCCCTAGACTCACCTCTTCAACACTGAAGTCATAAAAAAGAAGGGGACATCTTTCCCACAGTCTGGAATCACAACAGTCACTATTTAGCTAATGGTTATACCCAATAAAATTATGTACTATGGAAATCTTATGCTATGGAACTTCACCTCCCTTTCCTCCGGCAAGGCCACCATCACCCCCTGATTCTCCTCTGGAGTTTCCTCCTGATTCTCCTCTGGAGCAGATTCTGTTCATGTAATAACTTCACTGGATTTGACTCTAGGTATGGATAGGGATTTGGGGGCAGATAATGCAATTGAGAGTTGGCACATTTAATTCTAGAAATGATCCCTTCATTGTTCTTTCAAGAATGGAGACCAAACTATGTTTTTTTTCTTGACTTGGTTGATCATGGAATTGTTCCAAGACATGCAGCTCCAAAGGAATTGCAAAGTGCACACACAGAGCACAGTTACTATGAGAAATATCACAAAGCTAATTCTCAATGAGATTCATTGACGGGCTGAGGTCAAAGAAGAAGCCGCAGACAATCACCAAGTCAATTGCACTGGGATTTGGTAATGCTAATGAAGAGAAAAGAGACATTAGGATAATGCTGACAAGCTTATTGAAACCTGAGGATATTTGAATTTAGGAACTGGGAGTAGAAAAATTCATCGTTGAGCAAAAAATGCAGAGGAACTTTGAAGATGTAAACTGACAGGTCAATCAAATCTTTCTTTGCTGTTATGAAAATGAAACTGCTTCCTGTTTTCACATCCACCCCACCACCCAAGCAATAGATTCCTCCAGAGAATATTCAAACTAGCACACACACACACACACATACACATGCCCCCAACACCATTTGGAACAAGGCAGAATCAACTACTCACAAACCACTATCACCACCAGATGAGCCTGTAAAACCAGATTGCAACAGTCCACAAGCAGAGAGTAAACAGCCGATGATGGCTCAAGTGACAGAAGGCAGGTGAAGGAAGATGCTTCCAGGCCACAATCTCACCCAACGGTGGAGTGTCTTTTACAGTCCGTTGGCCACATTCCCTTCTGAGAGCTATGTGCCAGTTGTGAGTGGAGCCAAAGGCAAAAGGGGGCAGAGCAATGAATGTAAACTTTAGAGCAGGCTAGTTTATACACACACTCACCTCTCTATCTTCCATCCGGACAAGCAAGAGGCATTGTCAGAGTTCAAGGATGCATTCCAGCCAAGTAAAAGCACTCAAGGTGAGTGTGGAACAGGGCCAGTGAGCGGTATGGCCCAGGGACAAGAGAGGTGGTCTCGAGGGCTGCATTTTGCCTTCTGAGCCTGAGCTTCCCCATCCCTGATTTAACCCAATAGAGAATGAAATTTCCAGCAGCAAGTATTGTGACCAGCAGGTTCTAAAGCCCTATTCATTCAATAATTCTGTTGAGCAGGAAACAGGGCCTGTGTCCACTGATCCCGTTCCCCTCCATTGTAAAAAAAACCACACCCGCCCGCTCTCCTCCATCGATGGAGGAAATGCCTGTGATGAGTGTGTATTCTGTAAGCATGAAAGCAACCTCCCCAATGATAAATGACTTAGGCCCCAAGTATCTAAAATGTCACCTCTTGGGGGTTAAGATTGGCAAAGGGGGCCCTCATAAGTTCAGGATGAGATATATGATTTCTGACATGATTGAGAATCATAGAGCCAGGACAGAGAACTTTAAAGAGTTAAAATCGGGATGTGGAAAATATGGAAACAACGAGGAGAGGCAGGACTGAGATTTGGATATATGCTTCAGAAGTCCAGACTATGGGGAGCCCCGAAAAATCAATAATTACAACTTGGATTATAATTTGGTCTTTTTTATTTTAGTTTTTTGTTTTAATTGGATTATGATTGGATATGTTAATTAGATGTTCTTTATTGGAAAATTAATAAAAATGATTTAAAAAAGAAGAAGTTCAGGATGAGGACATTCCCTAGGTCAGCCCCAAGCTGTGGAACGCCTTTCTTACAGATGTGCACCTGACACCTTTGTTGTCTACTTTTCATTGTTTGCTGAAAATGCACCCCTTTATCCTGGTCTTTGACATCAGAAAGACACAGAGAGAGAGAGAGGCCTACCCTGTTCGTCTGATTGTAAATCATTTTAACTGATTTTAATATTTAATATTCTCTTGTGGATGCTTTTAGCTTATTTTAATATTGTATTATTATATTGTCATAACTCATAACCCAGTCTGGGACCTTACAGTGAAGGGCAGGTAAGAAATCTTGTAAATAATAATCAATGACACGCAGCGCTGAGCCCTAAAATTAACTCTTCTGGATTCTTCTCTGTTTTTCACCTCTCTCTTTTCTCCTCAGCTGGCTTCAAAACTGGAAATAAGAACAGAAAGTAGTGGAATTGACCATGAGAAGATGTTGTTAGGATGAGATCTCCAAGCCCACCCTTCGGTTCTCTGCACATATCCTTTCTCTCCCTGAATGTGTGTTAACTTTGCATACATCATTTGGGGGACATAATTTACAGCACAATCCTAACCATAGGTATCCCATCAAGACAAGGATTTCTGCTTGTGGAATGGAACTTTCTGGGCCTCTACTCCTCATGCACAGTGCTAGATTTACGTATAAGCTAAACAAGCTATAGTTTAGGGCTCTGCTCTCTTGGAGGCTCCCCAAAAAAATAAAGAAAAGAAAAAACCTGGATGCACATTTCCAAAATATAAGATAAAAAGCAAATCAAATAAAACCTACATACAGCAACAGTGTTTTGTGTTCTGTAGGCACCTATGATGTAAGTAATGGGGCCCACCTGCTAGCCAGCTCCCTAAAATATCACTGGTTTTCTCATTTCTATATATAGGGTGTAGGGACATGGGTGGCACTGTGGGTTAAACCACAGAGCCTAGGACTTGCCGATCAGAAGATTGGCGGTTCGAATCCCTGTGACAGGGTGAGCTTCCGTTGCTCAGTCCTTGCTCCTGCCAACCTAGCAGTTCGAAAGCACGTCAAAGTGCAAGTAGATAAATAGGTACCGCTCTGGCGGGAAGGTAAACGGCGATTCCGTGCACTGCTCTGGTTCGCCAGAAGCGGATTAGTCATGCTGGCCACATGACCCGGAAGCTGTACGCCGGCTCCCTCGGCCAATAAAGCGAGATGAGTGCCACATCCCCAGAGTCGGTCACGACTGGACCTAATGGTCAGGGGTCCCTTTACCTTTTATATATAGGGTGCCTACGTTCTGCATGGACTGTTGGCATGACAACATGTGCAAATGGCTTTAGATAGCTATTAGGTCCATAAATTACCATATAGCCTATACTCAACATATAACATAAAAAACAAATAAAATAAAACCTACATACAGCTACAGTGTTTTGTGTTGTGTATGGACCTATTAGGTCCATAAATTACCATATAGCATATATTCAACACACACACAAAAAACAGCGACAATTTGTTGTTGACAAAGGGCAGCTGGACATATAAAGGGCCCCATTACATTCAGTAGCTTAGGGCCTCATCAAACCTAAATCCGGCCCTGCACATGCACACACCCCATGCCCTCCACAAATCCTTTCCAGAGGGTTAGGAGAACTCCTGGAGCAGATTCAGAGGGTGTGTGGTTGGAGAGAAGGGAAAATTTCAGTTGCTCAAGCATAACTCATTGAACTGGCAAGGTGTGTTACCTGGATACTCTGCCCTATTTACACTCAGAGGTAAGCACAACTGATATTAATGGTGGAGGCGTAGCATATAATCTTGATGTGTCACAGTTGTATGCAAAAACTGGGTGCTTACCCAGATGCATGCTTTGGGTGTTGAAGTGAAGCTATTTTACATTTCCCATTTTGCCCAGGAAAAGATCTTTTCCACAAAACTGAAGCAGTACAGAAAGCCTATTAACACTGTGTTGCTTGCAAAGGTTAGGGTGTATTGGTGCTCATTTAGTCTTTACTTTTGCAGCTTTCCACCTCCAGAGCAGTTGTGTGCATAACTATTAGAAGGTGAGGATGACTTTGACCAGATTCCCATACAGATATTTGGCTCAGCCAGCCCTCTCCAACCCCCTACCCCCAGCTTCAGTCTCATAAAGGTAGTAGACATTGCAATCCTAATGTATGTTTACTAGGGAGCAAGTTCCACTGAAATCAGTGAGAGGTAGTTTTGAGTAAGCACACACAGAATTGCTCTGGCAGTCATGCTTCTTCCGTTGACTTTTGTCCTTAACGTTTTATATTCCACTTAGACTGTAATACTTTAACTCATCACACACTACTTACAGTATGTGAAAGAAATCCATGCACTGAAAAATGACAGCGGAGCCTTACTGCTGACTCCAGCCTTGGTGTTTCATAGAATGATGACTTACTAATTAGGCCCGTGAGCTTTGAGGTTCCCCACCCCTGACTTACAGTGTTAAAAGAAAGATGAACCCGAAAGCTAAAAAAGAGGACAAAATATGCATAAAATGTGTGTAAGCTAATATGTATGTCTAGATGCAAAATTTACTTTTACTTAGAAAAAGGGTGACAGTACTCACCATGATGCTGGAGGAGACTCTTGAGAGACCCATGGACTACAAGAAGATCAAACCTCTCCATTCTTAAGGAAATCAGCCCTGAGTGCTCACTGGAAGGACAGATCCTGAAGCTGAGGGTCCAATACTTTGGCCACCTCATGAGAAGAGAAGACTCCCTGGAAAAGACCCTGATGTTGGGAAAGATGGAGGGCACAAGGAGAAGAGGACGACAGAGGACGAGATGGTTGGATAGTGTTCTCGAAGCTACAGCATTAATTTGACCAAACTGCGGGAGGCAGTGGAAGACAGAAGTGCCTGGCGTGCTCTGGTCCAGGGGGTCACGAAGAGTCGGACATGACTAAACGACTAAACAACAACAACAACAACAACAACAACAACAACTCACCATGAAGTTGTTACAGTAAGTGCTACACTTGTAACATTTGGGTGGGGGAAGTTACTGGTACTGTGTACCCTTGGGTACCCCCAGAAAAAAAAACCACTGATTACTATAATTTAAATAATACATCTCATCATCATGGACAGTGGAGGAAGAACATGGCCATCATGGCTACTAGCCATTGGTAGCTTCATCCTCCATGAATTTATTTGATCCTCTTTTGAAGCCATCCCAATTCCTTCTGAGCTCTTCAATGCACCGCTAGCAGCATTCCACACAGTCTCCCTTTATAATACTTATTGGACTTCGTCCCCTCTCTCCAAATACAAACAAGAACCAGAAAATCTCCATAACCTATTTGTCTACTTGGTGGGCTTAATTTATTCTGGAGGGCACATGTGCCTGCAAATTTCACAGCTCCTACCAAAAGTGGGGGGAAGTTACTGCTGTTTTCATATTCCCTGTAGGTATGCAAGGGGAACACAGCTTAATTTTACACAGAACAGATGGGAACCCAAAGCACAGGCAGAACACAGAGTGACTCAGAAACAGATCAGATTTTTGAAAAGCAGAGATACAGATATAAGGTGAATCTTGGGATTGATGCACACCTCGGGTAAATACACAAAACTCCTAGTCACCACACACTTGCAATGTATTCTAGGATACATGGGAATATATAGTCTTATGTCACTTTCACATGTGTTCAGTCATATGCCCATTGTTCTGTGACTTTTAAATTCATTTAAATTCAAGATTTCTGTCAAAACATCAATTTCTAAACATATTTTCTTTCTATATTCTCATTTTAAACACAGCACATTGGAATTCACAAAGATTGAATTTCTCTGGCACCCCTAATGTTTATTATCTGTTTTACTAACTGGGGCATTTTAAAGCTATTGGTCTCATCTTGTGGAAGACTCAATAATACTCGGGTGATTTGGATCATCAAAATGGTGGTAAGTCTATGACCCTGCCGTGCATTCAGAAAGGAATTCTAACCCATGCAGAATCAAAATATTGAATTAAAAAGGTTGGGGGGGGGCACAGAAGGTGAAGTGGGGGAAAGGTAAAGTTAAAAGAAGCCGAACAACCCCAACTTTTCTAACCCAATTGTTTTTACTTAACAGTTTAGGTCAGTTTCAGCTAGGTCACCAGGATGTGTGTGCCTTCTGAATGAAGTCTTTAATCGGCTGATGGATATGAAAAAATAAATTACAGTGGCAAAATGTAATAAACATTAAAGGAAAATGATGAGGGTAATATAAGAACATTGATTTAACGAGGATGATATAGAGGAATTGTCTGTTTTATAGGTTTCTGGATGTCTATTAGGGGCTCTGTATTAAGGGACATGGCTGTTCTCTTGATATACTTAAGAGCTGTCAGTAATTCCTATTTCACAGTCCACTGCTTCAATTCAGAAACCATGTTCCAGCCTTGCCGACCCCATCCCAGGTTCGCTGGAGGGTGACCGTCTCCGCCAGAGGTGTGCTTTCAGGGGCCTGTCATGGGAAGCAGCTATATTCTTCACAATTGGGCAGTATTTAAGAAGAGTGGGTGATTGTTGGCTCCCCCCTCCCTTTTCTCCTCACCCTCTCCTCTACACCCTGTTCTGGGACTGCAGTGTCATTTGTTTCAATAATTCCTGTTCCCACCAGCTCTGTGATGTCTTGATCTTCTACACCGGTGTCTCGCTTTCCTCCCAGGCTAGCCAGACAGTAGAAGATAATGTTTTTGAATGTGCTTTGCTGGATGGGGAAAAGTTTTCCTGAATGTTCTGAGAACTCTAGCAAAACTGGCCTCAGAACCCATGGGCCTCAGTCTGTGGGGTTTTCACAGCCATCCCACTGTGGAGGTCCATAGGCCCTCAAATGGAAAATCAACAGGATAATTCAGTACAGTACACAACTACTCTGGAGAAGGAGAGGCTGAGGTCCAGCAGAGGTGGACTGAGGGCAGTGTGACCACTTTCACCACCCTGGGTGCAGAGCCCAGGGGGTGCCACAGGGCATTGTGACTACGACATAATGAATTAAGCAGAATGTAGGGAGATAGGTGGAGGGCGTCAGAATGCAGAGGGTTGCAAGGCCAGCTGGCTAGCCCCAGCTGGGCTGTCTCCTTCCAGCCATCCCGCTGCGAAGACCCATCAGCCTCTGCTCCGACATACATCAGCGACCCGGGCTTCCAAGCCAGGGCACACTATTTCAGCAGAGCGAACTGTGCACACAGAATAGGCGTGAGGCTTGTGGAAGCATACTACAACTACGGATTTATTAATCATAAATCAGGACAAAGAAACATGTCGTCTCTCTTTGTCTTCTCAGAGAGACAAAGAAAAGCAAAAGCTATACACAATAGAAGTTCCCAGCAGACTGTGTTGGAATGAAAACAGACATGTGACATGCAACAGTTCCATCTCTGCTCCTTAAGGTGGAATGGAAATCTCAACAGAGGGTGCTGAATTTTGAGCTTGCCACTGAAATTTGATAGACCAAAGATCCCTGGGTCCAGGAGCCAAATGCCTTCAACACACACCCTTCACAGTGGTGGATGAAGCCTCTCGGGTACCTGGGGCAGTGCGCCCATAGTGTGCCGTGCCATGCAGCACCCATAGGGACATGATGTGCCACACCACGTGGCACCCATAGGGACGGGCAGAGGCAGAGCTAGTGGCGGCAGCACGGCACCCCTCAGGGATGACACCCAGGGCGGACCGCCACCACCACCCCCCACATGCTCTACCTCTGACCTTTCACCAACCCTGCTTTGCACCCTGAAAGTTCTTGCCTGGCTAGAGTGTGTTTTTGGACTGGCAATGTCTCTTGCTTCTCTGGATGGAAGAGAGAGAGTCAACTGTGTAGAAACCAGCCTACTTTGTTGCTTTGCTTGCTTCTGGCTCTGGCTCCTCCCACCACTGTCATGTGACCTCAGAAGGTTGCCCAGAAAGGAATGCATGCCTCAGATGGAAAGCGGTTTCCGAGCCCTGGTCTACTCAGAAGTAAGTCCCATGGAATTGATCAGATAAGTGTCCATAGGACCGCAGCCTGATTCCCTCATTTCATCAAAGTAAATGAATTATGTTTAGGACCTGCAGCTTTGCAAACCTGTTTGCAGCTATGAACAGGCCCCCACTGTTTGGCAATATTTGCCAATAGGGCAAAAATATTCATCCCCCTCTTAGCATGCTATCAGTAATGCACCCTGTTGCTTCTTAACACTGCATTTATTAAAGGTTACCCACAAGATGCCAGATTGTATATAGAAAGCAGCATTGTCTTCACTCTGAGTTTGCTTCATAACGGTGCAGCACAAGCAATAAGATTAAGCAATGCCATGGCTTTTGAAGTCAAAGCAGAGTGAGAAACAGGCTTCTTGTCACCATTCTGGCCCCTTGCGCCTAAAAAATGTAGACTAAAAAAACTGCTGCCCAGCAACAACAAGAAGCAGAATTGTTGCCATCAGGACCGTGTAAAGAAAATAAACATGATGAAAAAGGTGGGAGCATTCCTGAAATATTTTGCCTCACTGAAACACCCATCTACCCTTGAAGCCCAGGTTACCGTATTTTTTGCTCTATAAGACACACCAGACCACAGGACACACCTAGTTTTTGGAGGAGGAAAACAAGAAAAAAAATATTCTGAATCTCAGAAGCCAGAACAGCAAGAGGGATCGCTGCACAGTGAAAACAGCAATCCCTCTTGCTGTTCTAGCTTCTGAGATAGCTGTGCAGCCTGCATTCGCTCCATAAGACGCACACACATTTCCCCTTACTTTTTAGGAGGGAAAAAGTGAGTCTTATAGAGCAAAAAATATGGTATATAGAGAACTCTTGGTTCAGCCATACTTTAAAATGCATGATATAAGTTAAAAGTAGGTAACTGCCATCACCTGACGATGCGCCTGTATTTCCAACCATTGATGTGAATTTACCCCCACTCCATTCATCAGTGGGCATTGGAAAGTTGGGTATAAGCAATGGTTTCAGTTTTTCAGAGGAAGAAGCCATCATCTGCCTACCACCGGACATGTCAGTTGCTTCATTTCTCCTTCAATCTTTCCATGGCTTCGGCATCTTTTTTTTTTCTTTTTTCTTTTTGTATTTTGAATCACTGAAGGAAATCAGAGCTCAGCTCATGTGTAACATATAGGTCTCAACATCAATTCAAACTCAGGAGTGCTTTGTGTCGGAGACTTGGAATATGAATAGCATGATTGGGGCAACTTGTGTGTGTTTCAGGAGTATGTGCTAAAAAAAAAAAATTCCTTTCTGCTTCAACCAACTTTTAAGGGAGCAATGGATAATTGAGTGTGCCTCTCAACATGTGTAGGGCTTTCCCCATCTTACTAAGTCAGTCTGTCCTCATGCATCTGAGGTGCAAACTTTTCTGATCAGGTGAGATTGCTATCATGCAGAATTTGGTTCCAATGCATGATATAGGAGGGATTCACTACTATGGAGTAGGAATGGAGGAGAAATTTAAAGGTGTCCAGATTTAAAGGGGAATCTATCAAATTCATGGGACGCGGGTGGCGCTGTGGGTTATTTTTTTAAAAAAAAAATTATTCAAAGTTATAACAAAATATATTTCCCAAAAACATATCCTTATTCCCCCCCATTTTTCCTCCCCCTCCCCCCACAAAACCCATCCCCCCACCCCACCCCCTGACTTCCCTCAGTTCCAGTCTTTGGTTTCTCCAATAATGCTATTTTCTGCATGTTACAGAGTTGTATAAATCCTCTGTTTAGCTAAATATTATCAGTAAAAAAAAAAAGTAAAAAAATTGTGGATGTTTATTCAAAACCTGCCAAGGAGTCCAGTTCGCTTTGTTGCGTCTTCAAATACTTTGTGAAAGGTTCCCATTCATCCTTAAAGTCACAGTTATCCTTGTCCCATAGCTTATGTGTCAATTTTGCCAGTTCTGCATAGTCCATCAATTTTTCTTGCCATGATTCTTTAGTTGGGATTTCTTCAGTCTTCCATCCTAGTGCTACCAGAATTCTTGCTGCCGTTGTCTCATACATGAAGATGTTTTTCAACTTTTTTGGCAGGTCTTTCCCTACAATCCGCAACAAAAATGCCTCGGGTTTTTTAACAAATGTTAAATGGAACATTTTCTTCAGTTCATTGTATATCATTTCCCAAAATTTTTTAATTTCTTTACAATCCCACCACATATGTTAAAATGTTCCCTCCTTTTCCTTACACTTCCAACATATGTTTGAACTAGTTTTGTACATTTTCCCTAACTGCACTGGTATTGTGTAACATCTGTACATCATCTTCATGTAGTTCTCCTTCAATAGGGAACAATCTGTAAATTTTAAGTCAGTTTTCCATAATTTAACCCAATCCTCCATCATAATGTTGTGACCTACATCTTGTGCCCATTTAATCATAACTGATTTTACCTTTTCATCTTTCGTCTCCCATTCTAATAGTATGCTATATGCGGCCTTCAGTAGTTTCACTTTCCCTTCAATCACTTCCGTTTGAAACCTAGATCTAGTATAACTAAATCCTTTCTTACAGTCTTTTTTATATGTTTCATGTAGTTGTCGGGTGGCGCTGTGGGTTAAACCACAGAGCCTAGGACTTGCTGATCAGAAGGTCAGCGGTTTGAATCACCGTGACGGGGTGAGCTCCTGTTGCTCGGCCCCTGCTCCTGCCAACCTAGCAGTTCGAAAGCACATCAAAGTGCAAGTAGATAAATAGGTACCGCTCCGGCGGGAAGGTAAATGGCGTTTCCGTGTGCTGCTCTGGTTCTCCAGAAGCAGCTTAGTCATGCTGGCCACATAACCCGGAAGCTGTACGCTGGCTCCCTCGGCCAGTAAAGCGAGATGAGTGCCGCAACCCCAGAGTCGGCCACGACTGGACCTAATGGTCCGGGTCCCTTTACCTTTTACTATCAAATTCATACTTTCTGAAACCGTGCAAGAACTGAAACAGCCATCTGTCGAAATTCACACTTACCTGAATTTTACAATTCCCAACCAAACAGTATTTTCAAGGTGTGCATTAACATGAATATATTAACAAAAAATAGCATAAAAAGCATTCTATTAAGAGAAACTGCTTGCTAAAATGTGAACATTAGGCAAAACCACATGTAAAAATGTGCTTATCCAGAGAAATTCACACAAAACTGTGGAAGAATTTTCATGAGGGTTTTGTTTTGTTTTTGTTTTTTAAAAAAGGAAAACCACAAATTGCTGCAGAAATGTGGATAACTAGAATTTCAGATTGGGAAAAGGAGAAACTGAGAGAACCACAACTGACAGATCCTCCCATCTATACTACAGGAGGACTGTCCAAGAAGGATTGTCCCATAGTTTCCTCCCTTTTCTACAATGTCTAGAGTACCTCATGGTCACATGTGCACTTCTTTCCCCACTGAACTGGCCACCCCTTAAGAAGAGTTTGTTTATGTCTCCCTTTGTTTTACATGAGCTTCACCGAGTTTGTTTCTGGAATCTCCCACGAGGAGAACATAGGCTGTGCAAAGCATTGTAACATCAAATCTCATGTCACTACCCCCTCTCTCTCACACACCCCCCACCTGTCTTCCTCCACATACACTCGATTAGCTGAGCTTCAAAGATTAAGGCTGTATCCCCAAAGTTTCCAGCAAGAGAAAGAAGTTCTAAATTCAAAGGCTGCAGGGGATGGGTGAGTGGGTGAATATAACTCCATTTCTCTCCCACAGGCTGAGCTTTAAAGTGCTCATCTATGCTTCTTGCTGTCAGTTCTCTTTTCTGCCTTGCCATGCTGTGTTTCTCTGATCGGAGCTCTTCCCCCCACCCTTGTCCATCAGCAGAAGCAGCTCAAGGCAACCTGCTCCTGGCAAAAGAAATAAATATATACAATCCAACAGGAACTCAAATGCAAGTTCTTTCTACAACAGCTGGATACCTAATTGAAGGAGTGAGGGGTCTTTTGTAAGGGCAGAAACAGTCATTCTATACTTTAGTCATTAGGTGGCACTGGACTTAGCTGCATTTAGGTGGAGCCAGGGGTTTCCTGGATCTTTCCTGTTCTTTTTCAAGTAAGGCAATAATGTTCTTGTCTAGCTTCTCAACTGGTGTGCCTTCAGCCTCCCATTCCTCTGCCCTTTGTGTCTTCACCTGTGGTTCTTTGTTTGATTTTAATTCTCCCTTTGCAGGAACTGTACAGCTTAATAGCTGCCACCTTTTCCTCGTCAAATATAGATAAGAGCACCATCCCGGGATCTATGAAGGAAGGCAAAAACGTTAAAATTAAGACTTAAGAAAATTCTTACTCTCAGCTGCATGCTTGACAATAGGAGGTGGAAAGATTTGTGAGAAAAGCTGCTGTCTGAACGGTACCGACAAACTTGGGCAACTGCATTTATGGGGAAAATGGCACAGAATGTGAAAGACAAAAATGATTTAAGCGCAAAAGAAAAGTTTCAAGTGACATGGTATCCCTTTCTTAAACATGTAGCACAAAAGGAACGTGCCCTTCTGTGGAATGACTGCATAAGATGGCAGTGTAAACAAACAAGGAGAATACCAGTCAAAAGCTAAGAAGAACAAATGTTTTACAGTACAGCAGAGTTTTAACAAATGTCTATTGTGTTAACATTGCTTTGTTTTCATCAAATGCAAATATATTTACACACACACACACACACACACTGTATATATACATCCCATTTCCTCCTTTACTGCTCCCTCCCTTCTCCCACCCCATATGCTCATGTGTTTTTTATGGTCTCCTGCTCAGGCAAGCCATGAAATGAAAGCAAAACTCTCCTTGTTCAGATCATGACTTTCTTTGCTTGTTAGCTCAATACCAGCAGAGTATACAAGGAATTGCAACTTAGCCATGCCTGGGGCTTAGCATATATTGTTGGTGCAAATGAAGTTGTATGTTGTTGTCCAGAGAGTGGGATGAATCTTGTAACAGCAGCTGATCTGTGAATGTTCTTTGCTTTTGCTTTTCTAAAAAATTAAACTGATGGCTGTTTAGTTTTTTCTGCATCTCTGTTTGGCATTCATGACTTTGCCTGAACAGAGCAAATGCTCAACAGGCTTTGTTGCTGATGTACACAAATGTACATGTCTCTTGGTAATTTTACCACTTAACAATTTGCAGGTGAATGTGTAAACTGCTCATGCTGAAAAGCATTGTGTCTGAAGCAAAATTATTGCTATGTCTGAGGCATTATTTTATAGCTTTGAGGGCTGTTTCACAAGGCACCAACTGATCCTGCTGTTGCTGAATGCTAAGCATACATGGGAGAACTTGTGAGCTACAGCTTGAGAAGCACCCCATGGTACAGTGCTTCCATGATAACTAAGGGTCTATCACAAAGGGAAAGTGGGGTGCTACCTCTGTGCTTCAAGCACAATTAGAAGAACCCAGCTCTCTAACATGCTAGATATCCACAGGCAAGGGTTGTTAACAGCAGGGAATAGGACACATAGGACTGGCCGAAGACCTTTTACTGCTTGTGGTGAAGGACATGATAACATTCCCTATCCCAGTCCACCGGACAGACTTCATCACTGGCGTCCTCCATTGCACCTAAGAGCAGCAGGCTAGATTGGGGCATGCAAAGCAACTGTGTGACCAGAGGGTTAAGAAGGAGGGGTTGTTGCCCTCCCTACACCCAACTAGGAGTTGGTGGGACAATCTGTCATTCAGTCCTCTAACTATACTCTGAAATGGTACAATTCCAGAGAGTCTGAAATCTCTCTCTCCTCCTCCTCCTCCTCCTCCTCCTCCTCCTCCTCCTCTGGCAATCATTCATAGCCGAGTAAGATTGTCTTCCATAAACATGGGTTTTGGTTTGGGATGGGTTTTTGGAAGATGCCTATGCGTGAAATTATTTTATGTTTGTAGATCAGTGCACAATGATGAATGTACAGTCTTCGCAGTAAGATTCCATTCTGATGGCATGAGTAATCACAATGACCGGTAGATTCTTATCTGCTTCAGCCTTCATCCGCCTTCACAGCCATTGTAACATACTGCTTGTTATCTTCCGCCTGTTCTGCCATTGAGGACTTTTTTGGATCATTCTTTGTCTAGCTCCTCCCCTTTGACCTTACCGCATTGGGTGACCCCGCTGGGAGTACGAGACTCCCAATGGCTTCGCTCACAAGGGTTATAGGAACATGCAAGTCCACTCACCTCTCTCTCTCTCTCTCTCTCTCTCACACACACACACACACACACACACAGTGATCTGTACTGGCCCATATCCCTGTCTACTCTGAGTTCGGGGTCTACAGTTTTAGTTCATTGGCACCCCCCTCCCCAAAAGAAATGGTACCACCTGCTCTGTCAGTTAAAAAAACCACCCCAAAACTCTTAGCCAGCAATAGTAAACCTTCTTCTTGTTGTTGTTTAGTCTTCAGTTGTTTAGTCGTGTCCAACTCTTTGTGACCCCATGGACCAGAGCACACCAGGCACTCCTGTCTTTCACTGCCTCCCGCAGTTTGGTCAAACTCATGTTGGTAGCTTCGAGAACACTGTCCAACCATCTCATCCTCTGTCATCCCCTTCTCCTTGTGCCCTCAATCTTTCCCAACATCAGGGTCTTTTCCAGGGAGTCTTCTCTTCTCATGAGGTGGCCAAAGTATTGGAGCCTCAGGTTCACAATCTGTCCTTCCAGTGAGCACTCAGGGCTAATTTCCTTAAGAATGGATGTGTTTGATCTTCTTGCAGTCCATGGGACTCTCAAGAGTCTCCTCCAGCACCATAATTCAAAAGCATCAATTCTTCGGTGATCAGCCTTCTTGATGGTCCAGCTCTCAGTTCCATACATCACTACTGGGAAAACCATGGCTTTAACTATACGGACCTTTGTTGGCAAGGTGATGTCTCTGCCTTTTAAGATGCTGTCTAGATAGTAAATCTGCCCATGCACAATTTCACTTTCTGGATTTCCCCATCCCTTCATTAGTACTGTTATTTTCTTCAAAATCTTCATCCCCAGCTGTTTTTTCCTCTCTTTTATAAAAGAGCACAGAATCGTTGAACATGGAGTGCAGTGAACCCACAGAACAGTAAAGGAAGGAACAAGAGAAAGTGTTTCATCCCTTAATTATCAGGAGACAGATCACATTAGTCCAAGCAGTAGCAGCCTCACAAGCCGGCCTGGATGGAAAATCTCTAATGCACTACCACAAGCTTATGCCGGTGATGGGACTCGGTTGTTTCATTCTCATGGACCCTGGTTCAGCACCTGCCTGTTCAGAACCATCTTGATACATCATTCTGTCACTCATCCTCCCTGCTGAGATGCCTGGCTTGCATTGGCCTTTTAACTGTGGTGACCCTCAGATCTGCTGTAACCTTGCTTCTTCCCCTGACTATTCTATCAAAGAGAAGCATTCAAATTGGTTACAAAAATCTCAGTGTTATGTCTGCTGCTGATAGTAAATTCTGGAAATTAGCTTGCCTCTCTCCGGGGAAATTGCAAACAAAGGGAGAAAAAGCACTCCATTAACAGGGAAAGAGGTGAATGCCGACAGCTCCTCAGAAGGCATCCTATATTAGCACATTTCTCAGTGTACTGATAATTCTTGATCAGGGTTTTGGAAGAGGGATGGGGTTGGCTGCACAATGTTCATGCCTTTCTGTTGACATTCCTTCCAGAGCTTCACAGGGCAGACGAAAGGCTTTGGTGAAATGACAAATGTCAACACAAGCAGCTGGTAACACAGTGGAAGTCTTCACACATTATGAGATGTGCTTATAGCAAGATCGGTTCCATTGGCCATACACATGCTTAGCATATCCTGGAAAAGATCCTAAGTACATAATTTCTCTATGCACATTAGTGCTTGCTGTATCAAAATCTGTACTCCAGTTTCTCAAACATTTTCTTCCTCTGTCAAAGAGACTTCCATTTTTCTGTTTCATTCTCGGGGCACTTTAGAATGTCTTCAGTATTTGGTGAGTGGTGGTATGCAGAGTTATTGAGAGTTATTGGTTGTGGGGTATGTGTTTTCCTTCCCAGTAAACATATTCTCAGCATTCTGCAGCCTCCCCAGCTGCCCACACTTTCTGATCTGAAAAAGCCAATAGGAGGCTTTGATTGAATGTCATTGAGCCTTGAGTGAAGTGCAGGCACCCAGGGAGGCTGCATTGTGCAGAATGCTGGTGAGATGACTTGCAGGATGAAAGAAAGGACACTCACAGACATCCTTCAGAAGGGAAATGTCAAAAAACCACAAACTCAAACCCTGATAATAATTGCATCATAATTTTCTATCACTTTTTTTTTTCTTTTTTCTTTTGGTTAACAGCACTAATGTTCATACCTTCCAGTCTGCAATCTGGACTTAGTTACCTTGGGAACTAGATATATCACATCCGTCTCACACACTTAGCACAGTACATCACAGTGAGAGCCCTTTTAATAACCAATTGAAGCAGAATTGAATGTATAAATTATGCATCTTTTGCCCTGCTATACCTCATTGTGTGAGTCATGGCATATATCTTTCTCATGAAGAGCTGTAGTCGTAATGTTAGTTTCAGCCTTCAAAGGAGATAGCCTTGGTTTGAGAAGACCAGCTTTTGTTTACAATACAAAAGGAATTCACACTAGTTTACACCAATTTACAAAAGGAATTCACACTAGTTTATGCCCATTGTAGAGACAGGCAAAATTAAAAGAGCAGTGAGTTATGGTATCTTTGAGAGTTGTCAGCATTCCAATTGTTCAGTTTGAGTCTAAGGTTCTTGTTAGCAACACATTTTGCTGGTGGTGCATTTTTGAGACCCAAGAGTGGGCTAGTGCTTCTCTCCTTAATGCAGATTTCAGCAGCTCCTTTTCCTTTTCTGCATATTACTTCATATCTCTTTTAGACTGGTAACTGGGAGGAGGGAGGCAGTCAGCATTCCACATTTGGTCAGGAGCTGCCTATTGCTGACCCCTTTTCTACAGTCTCTTCTCAATGGGAGTTTCAGATTGTCACATTTTATAACACTCCATTGACTTCTTTTAGGACACTATAAGTAGGCACTAGGCACTATAAGTAGGAAAGTTGGGAAATTCTAACAAAAACGGGAGCAGAATTTGCCAATGTTCACTTGTTCATCTCATATCCAGAACAGAAAACAGTCCCATGAATATGATCAGTATTCACTGATGCTGTTTCTTTCAGTCTGCAAACAATATGTAATTGATTATGTTGCCTCTCCCAATTTCCACTGTGTTTGCCTTGCACTGAAATGAATAGGGTGGAATAATGTAATGACAATGTAAATTGCATAACTTATGTAATTTCACCACAACAGAAAGAAGAAGAAATGCAGTGAAATGGAAACAGTGTCTATAGAAAATAAATCATAATAGAATGGTGCTGAAAGGAAAGGAAAGGAAAAACTGAATGCCATTTGGTGGCCATTTATTTTACTTCATTTACTAATAAAAGGGTTTACAAAAGTTATCAGCTGCATCACTACAAATCTGGATGTTGTGACTACATATACTTGTTGATACTTTAGTTGGAGAAGTTGGTCTTGCTGGGTATGGTTGTTTCCAAACAACCCTGATAGAATGACCTGGGAAAAGCTAAGTAGAGGAATAAATATTATAGAGATATGAATACTTACTTGGTTGGTGGCGAGATTGGAAGGGAGAGGGATATTTTTGCTTATGTTCATATTTAGTTTGTCTAGTTATAGCTTGTTATATATCTATGAAAAGCAATTAAACTTAATTGCAAAAGAAAAATTCAGGGTTATTTTATGACTTGGGAACTGTCAGGATCCCCTAGTTCTGCAGTAATCATGACACAGAGTCAGAGGCTGCAGAGTCTCCAGCTAAGGTAGGGTTGCCATATGTCCATTTGTTCCTGGACATGTCCAGGATTCCAAGGGTGAAATTACCAACCAGCGGAAATGTTTAAAAATCAGTAAAATGTCCGGGGTATTTGCAAACAAAACCAGGAAGTCTATGCCCCAAAAAGTTGCTCAACAACTTTTTGTGTTGGGATTTTTATTGGCAACTATAAAGGACCTGGAACAAGTTCTGAGCCTGATCTTGGGGTTCAGGAGACCACTGAGACTAACAGATGGAAGCCCACAGAACACCCTCCCAAAGAACCAGGGCTTATAAAGCCAGAGTCAGAACTCATACAGATGCCTTTGCCAGAGTCTGAGAGACCAAATCACTTCCATAGTTGCTCACCAATCTACAGTGGTACCTCGGTTTGCAAACAGCCCTATTAACGAATTATTTGGTTTAAGAACTCCACAAAACCAGAAGTAGTGTTCCAGTTTGTGAACTTTACCTCGGTCTATGAACGGAAGCCAAATGGTGGAAGGGCACCGGTGGAGGGAGGCCTCATTAGGGAACGCGCGCCTCAGTTTAGGAGCGGATTTGGTTTAAGAACGGACTTCAGGAATGGATTAAGTTTGTAAACCGAGGTACCACTGTAGTAGCACCAGGAGAACACAGGAGGAGTCTCTGCCTTCAGTCCAGGGGGCTGGGACTTTAAGAAACTAATAACTCCACAACCAGGTAGAGTCTGGGAGATGCGGTTTCCTACGGACCTTTGTTGGAGCAAGTTGCTCACTTGAATCTATATGTGGTTCTGTAACTTATGGTGTACCTTGTTCCATAGACTCCAGGACCAGAGGCTCAGCACTACCATATGTGTGAGCCGATGTCTGCTGCATTTCACCCCATTTTACCATTCACTGGTCCAAGCCATAATTTAGAGTTTCTAAAAAATTCATTCTGCTTAAATATTCATCTGCTGTGTTATTAATAACACAGACAAGGGGTCTGTCTTTCAAGAGATGATTTCCATCATCCTGGTTCCCCTTTAATTTGTGGTTTGTCCTTTTTCCAAAAGGAAACTGCTCTTTGAACTGAGTCGGAATCTTTCAAAATGCCTAGCCTGAAAATGCCACATGCCATTAAAAGGTTCTGTGGGGGTTTCTTTAAGGGGGAAAAAAGGAAAATCACACTTTGATAAACCATTATCTGATTTTCATATCACATCCTATTAAAAAAAAAGGAAGGAAGGAAGGAAAAAAACACAGCATCAGTTGAAAGGGAATTGTAACAGATTGTCATGGAGGTCACATCCTTACAACCCCAGACATTGTTCAGATACAAATCTAATATAAAAGAGGTGTCTTCATATGCTAAATAAATACATTCTTATAAATGTTGCACTTGGCTGATTTGCCTGTGCTTATTCATGACTTAAGACCAAACCCGAAATGTGTAATGCAGCTATGGCTGGCGTTTTTTGTCCTTTATTTGATACAAGTGTATAAGTGGATGATTATCAATATTGTAGTGTGCAGCGAAGTGAGGTTTATTCCTCATGAGTTGTGGCATCCAACCCTTTGGAAACCTCTCCCATTCAATATTACAGGTGCCACCATCTCTGTTGTTGTTTGGGTGCATTTTAAATAGAGATCTTCCCCAGTCTGCGACTTTATTGGAAATGTTTTAAGTTCAAATGGTTTTGCCATTTGCATGTTTGTCACACTGGGCTCCTTGGGGAGGAAGTGAAGGAAACAAATTTCCATAACAATAATACTCCAGCCATCTTGAAGGGATAGCACCCAGCCTTGTCAGATTTAAAGTGTGGCTGCTGGAAAGGCCATTGTTATTCTTGAACAGTCCCCTCTGTACTTAGATCTTTGCACAGGGTCTGGACAGCTTCCTCTCAAATTGATTTCATGGAAGGGGCAGGAGGGGTGTTGTATTGTATTCCAATGGTTCTCAATCTGTCCCTGCTTCTCAGCCCAAATGTTCATGTTTCCCAGCCCAGTAACCACTTTTCCAATTCTTGAAGTGCGGAGTGTCACCATCTCACACCAACTATTTTCCATAAAATTTCATTAAAGCTTTTTCATAATACGATAAGATTTTTTTTATTTAAAAAACCCCCTAATCTAGATAAAAACAAAGAAAGAAAGAGCAAAGAAAATGCAGAGTCCTCTCTCAAAAGTAGATCTTAATCTTTGTCACCCACAGAAGAGTCTGGACCCTCCCAGCTCTCACCTGCGAGCTTCCCTTTCTTCTCCCAGCCTGGAAGGTCTTCCCTGTCTCTCACACAGGGTCCTTCACCAGCCGATATCCACCTTCATCACCCCACCTATTTTCCAAGCTTACAATTGGGCCACTGAGCAGAAAGCTCATTTCTCAACGCCACAATCAGCAGCTTTGTTAAATATTGAAATATTTTTGCTGCAAAGCCATGAAGCAACAAGGGTAAATGCAGTGGATATGGAAAGGGGCTTATATAATGTGTCAGTTCTTCACTTTGGGAAATGACAGGATTACATTATATTGGATTTTATTTTAGGGAATTTGGGCATTTGTTTTTATTTTGGTTTTGGGTCTTTTTACATCTTCCTCCTTCTGGTCCGTAGTCAATTTCTCTCTCTCTCTCTCTCTCTTTCTCTGTTTTTGTCAGCACAATTCCTTGAGTAGCTGCCGCAGTGGGAGCCCACACACCAGCTGTCCTGGTGTTTATCGGGTATAGTAGGGGAGGAGCTCACAGCTGGAAGATGAGAGAGCTCAAGTCTTGCTAGTGATTAGCTGCTGGTTACCAGGCCGACACACACCATATGTGGGACAGTCACCCAGACCATTGCAGGCTGCTAGGTGAATCTGTGCCAGCCCCTGTTTAGCTCTGGGGGAAGAGCTAGAGGACAATACTTCCCAGTATCTATTTCAAGGTTCTCTCAAGGTTCACTGAGATGGGGTAGGATTTATTGTGCATTTTTGCTGCTTGCCTTAAGCCAGCACTATGATATTGTAAAGCTGGAAAAGAGTTCAGAATTAAGCAAAGGGACTGAAGCAACTCCCCTGGGAGGAAAGAGATACAGTGGTACCTCAGGTTACATATGCTTCAGGTTACAGACGCTTCAGGTTATAGACTCCACTAACCCAGAAATAGTACCTCAGGTTAAGAACTTTGCTTCAGGATGAGAACAGAAATCGTGCTCCGGCAGCGCGGCAGCAGCAGGAGGCCCCATTAGCTAAAAGTGGTGCTTCAGGTTAAGAACAGTTTCAGGTTAAGAACGGACCTCCAGAAGTTCTTAACCCGAGGTACAGCCTTTGTGGCTTTTTCTAGGCCAAGTAAGGGAGGTATAAAAGTGTGAAGACAGTGGATGGGGGCATGTTTTTACATATCCAGTGTGACCCTCTAGGACTTTTTAACAGACATCGGAACTCTCCCCAAACCTCACCCCTTCTCCATAGGCCATGCCCTTCCCTGCTTCTGCTTTGCAGCGTCCTTGGGGGTTTCTGTCTAGCCAAAGCGGCATGTGAGTGTGTGTGGTTGTGTGAAGAAAACTCACATTCATTGCCCTGCCCATTTTTGCTCATGTCTCCACACACCATTAGCTTGTGGCACCTGGAGGGTTGCCCAGAAGGGAATGCAGTCCTTGAGCCAATAAAAGAAAAGAAGAAGTTCCCTATCCTTGGCTTTACAGAATGCCGAGCCGCTGCTTCAGGGGAAAGGAAGAAGCTCAGCCCATTGCCCTTGTTGCTGTAGCTCAGTGATAGAGCATCTGCTTTGCACACAGAAGGTCCCAGGCTTAAATCCTGGCATCTCCAGGAAGGGGTGGCGAAGGCTCCTGTCCAAAACCTTGGAAAGCCACTGCCAGGCAGTGCAGACAGTATGTAGCTACATGAACCAATGGTCTGACTAGGTATCATAGTCCCACTTTTCACCATCTAGGTCACAAAGTGTCTTATAAAATAAAGGGACGCCTGACCATTAGGTCGAGTCGTGGCTGACTCTGGGGTTGCGGGGCTCATCTCGCTTTATTGGCCGAGGGAGCTGGCATACAGCTTCCGGGTCATGTGGCCAGCATGACTAAGCCGCTTCTGGCGAACCAGAGCAGCTCATGGAAATGCCGTTTATCTTCCTGCTGGAGTGGTACCTATTTATCTACTTGCACTTTGACATGCTTTCGAACTGCTAGGTTGGCAGGAGCTGGAACCGAGCAACGGGAGCTCACCCCGTCGTGGGGATTCGAACCGCCAACCTTCTGATCGGCAAGTCCTAGACTCTGTCGTCTAACCCACAGCGCCACCTGCATCCCTGTAACCAATGTACAAAAGTACACACACAGAGAGAGGGGGGGGCATCCTGTCCCTATACTGTTTTTAAAAAATCACCCATGGGCATCTTCCATACATTCATCTCCACACAGAGACTTAATGTGTGCAAGAAGAGTTGGATTGTGCTTGTGGGGCCATTCTTGCAAAAGATGTGTAACAACAACTGCACATGTACTGGAAGGGGATGAGGGAAATGACAGACCACTCTGGAAAGACGCCAAGTGAGTTTGTCACTCAGCACTCGCCCGCCATTCCCTTCCCGTCCCCTATTCACAATCATTCTTCACTTGTCAGCTATCAGCCAATCCTTCATAGACAGACTAACTAGGATGTGGCAGGTTTTAGCAGTTGCCTGTACTGCTCTGCCAGTTTGTCAATCCGAGGGGAAGCTCCTCGTACTCCGTAAACGTCCAACTGCAGGAGAGGGTAGATTCCAGACAGACACCTTCCTGATTGGCTGGAAGCTATGACAATGCGGGAGCAGGGCATATCCCTGTTTGGGGTATTGGGAGACAGCAGAGGTGTGATGGAGGGAAGATCCATTTTAATTGAATGCTGTGCTGCGCCAGGATGGTTTGCAGGCTTCTCTAGCTAGAAGGCAGGGAGCATTGGTAGCAGGTCAGGGCTAAATCTGAGCCAACAAAAATGCTTTTCTATTCACGTCTAGGCTTTGCTCTGAAAGAAGTGACTCTGATTATTGATTCAATCTACAATACAAAAAAAGAATGCCCCTGAGCATGTGCAAAGTGGTTTTCTTCTCTCCATTGAACAACCACACCTCCTTCCTCCACACATATGAGAAGATGATGAAATTCTTCCTGAGGGATGACTTCCAGGAAGAATTGTGTTCCAGAACTTCTCTTTCTTGGAGATCAGTCTCTTTTTTCATTTAAAGTTCAACCTTCTTTTTTTAATAAATAATAAAAAAAATCTACTGTTCATAGTGATGGGCTCAGCAGTTCATTCTGTTCCATTTCAGTCTTCTGGGACTCAGTCGTAGGTCCTTTCTGCCCTACACTAGCCTTTTGGTGCTAGTGCGTCCCACGTCAATCCATTGTATATTATTCTCTCTCACTGTACACAGTTTGTGTGCCCTTTTATGTAAAATATACTCCTTTAACATGTGCATAAAATACACAATCTTTGATGCTTTCCAATGCATGCACCAGAGAATAGGCATCTTTTATATAAGCTACATATAACTGTTCTCCTCTTCAGGTCCTCTCTCTGTAGAAAGCTCTCTCTCCAAATAAGTACTTAAGTGGGATGTATGAAACATCTTCCCTCATTTGGAAGCTTCAGATTTCTGTGTCCTAAGCCTGGTGCTTATCCAAGTTGTGTCCCACTCTGTAGGAACTTGGTGCTTGGGGAACAGGCTCAAGACACTGGTTTAAAGGCACAGCCTGATGGTTGAACAAACAGGATTCCATGCTGCTTGAGAGCCTGTTTTGCTTTGTCCTCCTTGTTTGCCCAGCAGAGAGTCTTGTCTACACTTCTGTGTGTCTCAGAGTGACCTTTAGTGGCTGAATAATATATTGCAGATGCATTCCTGCATTGCTGGATTGGTGCATTTTCACCATCACATCTCAACTAATTACCACATCTCTGTCCTCTGCAGGGACAAGACTGAAGAGTTGGCAATGGAGAGATTCACTCTTTCTCTCCCTGCCACAATCCTGGGTGGATTCAAATGCAAATGTACTTGCTAGGGCCATAACACCAAAGGGGGGGGTTAAACTTCCACTCCTCACCATGCATGGCACTTAGTCTAGGTGAGGAACCATCTACAGCCCAGGGCAAGCATAGGCAAACTCAGCCCTCCAAATGTTTTTGGACTACAATTCCCATCATACCTGACTACTGGTCCTGTTAGCTAGGGATTGTGGGAGTTGTAGTCCCAAAACATCTGGAGGGCTGAGTTTGCCTATGCCTGGTCCAGGGGCTGCATTGCTTCATAAGTAACCTTGATGGAGGTAAAAGTGGTTTAAGCAGAAGGTGTGACTCTTACTTTTGTACAATAGACCACAATCCTGTGCTGATCCCGGGGGGAAGGTTACCGTAGGCATAGTCAAAGTCTGGTCCTGGGTCACTAGCCTGGAATCAGTCCACAAGGAGCGGGGCGAGGTCCGAAACAGGAAGCCGGGCGGGGACAGGAGCACTGGAGAGTCAGGTCTGGGTCCGGGCAGGAACAGGAACTCAACAACGACGTTGCTCCCACAACCTGGGACCGGGCCGACTGGCCTTTATCTGTTCTGAGGCCAGGGGTGGTCCTGGCCCCCAGGAGACCCGCCTCTCTTGGCCTTAAGGCGAGCACTCCTCCTGGGAGCAACCAGTTCCCTTCGCCTCTCTGCCCTGAGTCTCTGCAGTTCAGGAGAGGCTAAAGGGTTACTGGGCCCAGGGGGAGACTCACCTGCAGGCACTGAGTCCTCAACCACCTCTGAAGCCAGAGTGGGATCACCTGGTGCCTGCTCCTGAGGCTCCGACACAGGTGCAGGCGCTTCAGCATCAAGGCCCTGCCCCAATTCAGCCGGCCCTGGAGGCGGGGACTCCTGTGCAGGCTGGGATTCCTCTGGTTCAGCCTCTGAATCGGAATCCCAGGCCATCACAAATCCAGTCACTCAAAAGCCAGAGGTTCCAACATACTCATCTCTCCATGAAGGCAAGCAAGGGGCATTATTAGAACTTCAAGGACATTCCTGGGCAGACAAAAGTACTTAAAAAGAGCACAGAGCAGGGCTTGTGAGAGATGCAGCTTGGGAAGAAAGAGTGTGGCCTAAGAAGGGAATGTTGCCTAGGGCAAGTCCTGAGGGTTGCATTTCCCCTCCAGGCCTGTGGTTCCTACTGCACGCTACCCCACTGGCACCGCAGTCTTACCTGTGGCTGCTGGTTATATTGTCAATAAATAAAATTGCACCTGCTTGTTAATTGTATGCACGCAATTTATCTTCGCTCACACCATTTCCAGTACATCCCTCATGGTTTGCATTAAAAAAAAAAAAAAAAACAGGAGGGAAAATGTGGTATTAGATGATTTAGCACAATTACTTTTATGGTTTTCCTACTGAAAGAGATAAATATAGGCCTGCATCTGAACAGCATTTGACGACCTCCTCTAAGCTCTGCACACTTTTACAGTGATGGTGGGTATGAAGGGGGCTGTATATGGCAAACATCTCCCCCTCCCTTCCATCATCTGACAAGCCAGCCTCTTAAAAGATGTACAAGATCACATACGCACAGCTTCTGCCTTTGGAGCTGGAATCGCAGCAAAAATAGAGGGTTCACTGATGAGTGGAGGAACAGAGGGATAATACAATACTAAATTGTACTATATACTTCTTGTGCCTCTTCAAAAAGGGACAACAGCAAGTGAAAAACAGCCCAGAGGTTAGCAAGTCATCGAAGCATGCAGTGCCAGGCAAACAACAGAAGCTGAATGTGGAATCAAAAACAAATGGATTATACACATAGCAGTCAGTGCAAATGTCCCCTCAGTCCTAGTGCTCAGTAATCCCCATGAGCTCATGACCCAGAGCAGATCTACACCATGCACTTAAAGCATAGCTGATGCACATTTATAGCACGTGGCTTCCCCCTAAAGAATCCTGGGTTCTGTAGTTTGTTAAGGAATATGGGAATCATAGCTCTGGGAGAGGAAAACTACAATTCCCAGGATTCTTTAGGGGGAAGTCATGTGCTTTGAATGTCCTTTAAATGCCTGGTGTGGATCTGCTCCTAGTGCGGATTGTAGGGAAGGAAAAGCTTATTGCATGGACAGCCCTGCCATAACAGACAGTCTCCATATGAAAGTGTTGCTGGCTTCTTCACAAAAGCCCTGCTGAACTGAGATCTCCCTGTCAATCCTGGAACAGAAAAGCTCTCTGATTCTGAACCTGGTCATTGGTCCATCAAGCTCAGCATTCTCTATACCAAGGGTAGCCAACATAGTGCCCTCCACGTATCTCAGTCTACAGCTTCCACCAGTCTGCAACCATCTTGGCTACACCTGGTGGTCTATTCTGAATGGCATCAAGTCTCTGGCATTTGAAACAGGCATTCATCCCTACCTGGGAATCCGAGGGACTGAATAGGGGGACCTTCACCATGCAAAGCATGGAGCTCCATCATTGAGCCATAGCTCTGCAAGCTTCTGTTTACCATTTTGAAAAGGCCACAAAGTGGGTGAGCGGGTTATGTGATTGCTGTACATGCAGCTACTCTGCAAGCAGTGCACTCCCACCGCTGGTTGGGGACATGGTGTACACATGTTACCCACAATCCACCTCTGCCCTGTCGTTTCTGTTGTTTGATAAGTTTTCCGGCAGACCAGCTTCGATTCACGTGGGGGTGGGTGGGAATGACCTAGCTGCATTTTAAGTCGGTCATGTGTCTTCAACCTACCTTTGAAGGTGACTCAGAAACTACAACTAATCCAGAATGCGGCAGCTAGACTGGTGACTGGGAGCGGCTGCTGAGACCATATAACACCGGTCTTGAAAGACCTACATTGGCTCCCAGTACGTTTCCGAGCACAATTCAAAGTGTTGGTGCCCTAAACGTCCTCGGTCCAGTATACCTGAAGGAGCGTCTCCACCCCCATCATTCTGCCCGGACGCTGAGGTCCAGTGCCGAGGGCCTTCTGGCGGTTCCCTCATTGCGAGAAGCAAAGCTACAGGGAACCAGGCAGAGGGCCTTCTCGGTAGTGGCGCCCGCTCTGTGGAACGCCCTTCCAGCAGATGTCAAAGCGATAAACAACTACTTGACATTCAGAAGACATCTTAAGGCAGCCCTGTTCAGGGAAGTTTTTAACGTGTGATATTTTACTGTATTTTTGGTTTCTATGGAAGCCGCCCAGAGTGGCTGGGGAGGCCCAGCCAGATGGGCGGGGTATAAATAATAAATTATTATTATTATTATTACTAAGTGGCAGTGGTGACCATTATGTCCATTTCCCTTTGTCCATTTCCTCTTCCAATTCTTTCCCCAGCTCTGCAGATTTCAGCTGCTGCCGCTTAAGAACAGCAAAACTCCTCTGTGCTAGGATGCAACATCTGTTAACATTTGAATGTCTACTGTTCTTTTAATCCTCCTGAGAAAGGGGGAGAGAGAGGGGGAGAGAGAGGGAACCCACCAGCCATCACCACCCTACAATCTTTCAGCACAGAACCTCTTTGACAATATGCCTTGAAATCGATTAGTTTACGTGAAAAGGTCGGGCCTGCTAGAATGACATTCTCTCTGCTGTGGCTTTGTTCTATTTTTAAAGGCCCTTGCTGACACTCATTTTACAACAGCCCATTCCCTTATGCTGTCCCCTGATTGCAGAGCGGCCATCCACAGCTTGAGTCCGGTTCCCTGGGCACAAGAGTGTGTAAAAGGTGGTCTGGCCAGTAATCACCATTCCGCTTTCTTTTCCTGTAAGGAAGCAGGAAGATGGAACAAGCTGCTGTCGGCATTTGACCTCAAGGATTAGATAAGGAAAATCTTGAACCACGGGGCATCTCCTCCCACAATGATAGAAAACCTGTTCCAGCACAAAACCTGTCCTAATGCTTTTGAATAAATGTCTATTTTAGTCTGTTTGGGGGCTACCGATTTGCAATTCTCTCCACAGCTGCTTCCCTTCTCTTGCCCTCTATTCATTATGTCTTCAAATAATACACACACCAATGGACTTATTCCTGAAAATCTATCGGAAATCCATTTCCCCTGATGAGGGGTGGGCTCCTTACATGCAACTGTAACAATAATTTTTAATTAAACTTTTCTGCAATAGGCTGTTTATCGCTGGCATCACACAATCTGCCCCTGGCTCTCTATCATCCTTGCTCTCTCTCTGTCTCTGTCTGTCTCTCTCTTTTAAATAAAAGATGACTTTTTGTCAATAAAAAATCTTTATCAGATGAACAGAACTGCAGCTGCTACTTTGGTGGCCGATCCGTGAGAGCAGGGCAAAGGGGGACTGTGTGGTCCAAGCTTGACGAAAAAGGAATTTCTTACTGGGAGGCTGGAGAGCTATGGGAATCTAGCCCAGGTTTCAATTATCATTACCATGAAGTGTGTGTGTGAGAGAGAGAGAGTTCACATGGCTAATGTGTAGGTCATGTTTGAAGATATTTATGGAAACCCTTTTCTCTGAATTTGTGTACCTATCGTCCAGATCACGTGACATCAGCTTGGGGCTGGTCAAAAGCAGTGTTAAGAGTAGAAAAAGCAGCCTTCTAAACAGTGAGCTCTATCAAGAACTGACTGTCTCTCAGAGTTCCTTGTGCATACCCAGGAGTGAGGCTGGTTTTATGGACAAAGCACAATAATAATCAGGGCCATTGATCTCAGAGACAGTGGGAGGCTGCTGTCATGTTTTACAGCCGCCACTCGTTTAAGAAACCTGAAGGTGTTCTAGCATGGGGCAAGGTTGGGTTCCTGTTATATATTGAGTGTGAACTATATAGTGAGTGTGAACTTGCAAGAGAAGTTGTCTTTGGGGTGATGAATCATGATTTCACAAGGCAAAAGGTGGAAAAAATGAAGCTTTAATGGAAATCAATTTGTTT
Source organism: Podarcis cretensis (assembly GCF_951804945.1). Classification (NCBI taxonomy): domain Eukaryota; kingdom Metazoa; phylum Chordata; class Lepidosauria; order Squamata; family Lacertidae; genus Podarcis; species Podarcis cretensis. Next base: position 30,602,318 of record NC_137185.1, on the reverse strand, counting down.
CAAACATGCTTACAGCCATGCTGATCAATAAATAAAATAAATCAAAACATTGACAGGATAACACCTTTATTTGCACCAGAAAAAGTTACAAAACAAAACTTCTCAGGATTCTTCCTCAGGCTGAATGTTGTACTGTATTAAATAGTGTTGGGGTAGAAATTTATCCCTCCCCCCCCCCAACCAGGAAAAATGCATTCAACAATTATAACTGTTGAATTGTAAGGGGGTGAGAGAACATTTTGGTGCCATTCTCATGGGTGGGTTGCCAGGCTTCTGTCATACTTACTTTACTTTGCAAGTTACTGGGGGGGGTTGACCTTTAATTCTACAAATAATTCTTCCAGTGTTCTGCCTTCTGCAGCCTCCCCAGGTGTTTGCACTCCATTTGAAACCCAAGAAATATCTCATGGGGTAATTTCTCCCACAGGCTTTCTTTAATATTATCAGCGTAGGCAACCAGGGAGGCTGCAATGTGCTGGAGAAATGCGTATAAGATACTAAACCACACACATACCTCCCACATTGTAATGAAAAGTTAATCTTGAAAACCCTTGCCCCATGAATTCTCAAGAAATTTTAAAGCACCCTGAGCATGAAGAAGAAAAATGGAAGTTTCTTTTAGAGAAGAAAATGTTTGAGAAACTGGAGAGCAAATTCTGGCATCACCCTAATATCAAGGGAGGTGGGGGGACAGTGAAGATGTGTGTCTTTGTGTACTTGGGGGGGGGTTTAATGTCATAAATGTGGAAAGTGTCATTCCAAAATTTTAATAGAAACATTTATTGAATGAGATTGTGTGCCTGGGATGGGATTGTAGCATGTGTGTAGCAGAGGATTCATGCAGTAAACTTGTACTGGGACCAAAATATGGTGCCTGGGCCTTAATGGAGATACTCTATTGAGCCTTAGCCACATTGGAAAATCTTGTTTCTTTAAGATTCCTTAAATGGCTGAGTACCACAATACTTCAAGGACTGCCTCTCCCCATATGAACCAACCCAGACCCTGACATCATCTTCTGAGGCCCCTTTTCATGTGCCCCCTCCACAAGACATCCAGAGGTTGGCAACATGAGAATGGGTCTTCTCTGTGGTGCCTTCCCTTTTGTGGAATGCTCTCCTCTGGGTGGCTTGCCTGGTACACACATATGTAGCTTTAGGTGCCAAGCAAATATGTTTCTCTATAACCATGTTTCTGACTGATTAAACATTATATGGCCTTTTAAATGTGCTTGTGGGAAGGGGGGTTATTGGTTTGTTTTTGTTTTTATTATGTATCTTGTGTTCTCATTTTGAATTTTTATGTTGTGAGTCACCTGTGAGGTATACAAATTTAATAGGTAAAGGTAAAGGGACCCCTGACCATTAGGTCCTGTTGTGGCCGAATCTGGGGTTGCGGTGCTCATCTCGCTTTATTGGCCGAGGGAGCCGGCGTACAGCTTCCGGGTTATGTGGCCAGCATGACTAAGCCGCTTCTGGTGAACCAGAGCAGTGCATGGAAACGCTGTTTACCTTCCCACTGGAGCAGTACTATTTATCTACTTGCACTTTAACATGCTTTCGAACTGCTAGGTTGGCAGGAGCAGGAACCGAACAATGGGAGCTCACCCCGTCATGGGGATTCGAACTGCTGACCTTCTGATCGGCAAGTCCTAGGCTCTGTGGTTTAACCCACAACGCCACCCGCGTCCCTCACAAATTTAATAAATAATAATAAAAACAACAATAATAATTTTGAGATACAGATGGCATCTTATTCCAAGGGCTAGGGGTGGCTTGTTTCTGAAACAGCCCTGCTACAGCATGAATCATTGCAGAGCAATCTTTCCCAACTTGGTCTGTCCAGGTGCTTTGTATTTAAATTATCATCATCCCTGACCATTGGCCATGCTGGCTGGGGCTGGTAGGAGTTGTTGTTCAAAACATCTGAAAGGCGCTAGGTTGCAGGAGGTCGTTGCTGTGTGACCTCCCACGAGTTTCAAATATTATTTACTGAATGTGCAAATTTAAGTTTTACATTTGAAATGATGGCATCTGATGCGCTTCAAATCAGACACCTCCTAATCAAGCGCTACCTGCGTTGACCTGAATGTCTGATGTTTTCTTCAAGCCATTTAGATAAAGGAAGTTGTGCTGCAGTTAAATGCTCATCCCGAATCCTGTTTCATACCTTCTGATAGGGAAATGAGGCACAGATTATGTTCATCAAGCAGAGGAAGTTGAAAATGGCGCTAGAATGGAAATCATGGCATGCCCTTGTTTTCACCACTTGCCTCAGAGGGCACGTCCACTTACGACCTGTTCATCCATTGAGATAGCAGCACAGAGTACATAGTGAAGACCTGAAGAAGTCCAGACCTTGGGGTCACAGCCGTGCCCTGTGTGATGCCCAAAATTCAGTGCTCCATTCCTGCCTCTCGCCTTCCATTTTACATCATAGCTGTGGCACTGCCTACAGCACCCCTGAGCAGCAGTGGAGGATATGCCCATGCTGCCCAGGGCGAGCATGCTCCCAAGGGGGGTGGGGCATGCTCCCGAGGGGCAGGGCATTCTCCTGACGGGGGGAGGGCACGGAGAGTGCCCTCCCAGGCACAGGATAGCTGTCATGTGCACGGAGCAGTGCACCCTATAGCCGGGGGCGGAGCGAGCCTTCCATGGGGGCAGAGCGAGCCGCCGATGGTGGACATTTGGCGTGCCACCCGCCCCTGACTCCCATGCCTCCCCCATCTGCCAAAACAAAGGGGGGAGGGGGGAATACCGCTGGCAAAGTGGCGCAGCTCCCCCCTTCCCCCTACAGCTGAGGGTAGGTTTGGGAATCGCGGGCAGGCAGCGCACCAAATGTCCCCCCCTCAGGGAAGACACCCGGGTCAGCCCGCCCCCACCACCCCCTTCCTCCATCCCTGCCCCTGAGGCTCTGCTCCCAGTGCAACTGAATCAGTTGTGCTCCCCCAAATGCACCTCTGCTTGAAGGAGGGGGTTAGGCTTGTGCCTTCTAGTCCCACCTCACTGGCCTGTATGCATGCAGGCTGTACACATGTAGGGTTGTCTGCATGAAGAGGGGTCCTGCCTTCACGTATACAGATCATGCATGGGTTTATAGTGTCCAGCTAAACCCTTTTGCCACCACAAGGACTTTCCCCTGTGCAACAGACCTTTCCCTACCTTCCTTCTCACCACCTGGCCCCTAAATCTGTCCTGAGGGTTCCAGCAACTCTCCAAAGCAGAATTAAAGTCCAGGCAGGGAGAGGAAACAGTGGGGAAGTTGCATGGCACAGGTAAAAGGTCTTTGCATCCGTGGACTTGTTTAGTTAGGAGACTCCTATTCCCCTCACAGAGCTACAATTAAATAGAATCATAGAATTTATAGAATTGGAAGGGGCCACAAGGGTCATCTAGTCCAGCCCCCTGCAATGCAGGAATCTTAACTAAAGCATCCATGACAGATAGACATCCAGCCTCTGCTAAGAAACCTCCAATGAAGAGGAGTTCACCAGCTCCCGAGGGAATTTGTTCCACTGTCAAATTCTCAGTGTAATTTAACAGTCAATACCTCTTCACAAGGAAACTCCTGGAATTGTAGTTCTGGGAGGGGAAGAAGTGCCTCATAACAATTCTCAGCACCCTTAAAAAACTATAGTTCCTGTAATCGAAACAAAATAAGAAAAATTCCTTCCATTAGCACCTTAGAGACCAACTCAGTTTGTTATTGGGATGAACTTTCATGTGCACGCACACTTCTTCAGATACACTGAAACAGAAGTCACCAGACCCTTATATATAGTGAGAGGGTGGGGAGGGGTATTACTCAGAAGGGTGGTGGGAATGGGTGATTAGCTGAGAGCTGTGGTAAACCTGTTGAGGACTGTTAATGACTGCAATTGGTCTTACAGGAAAAAGCAAGGGGCGAGATGGCTCAAAATAGCTTTAGTTCCTGTATTTCTTTGTGGGATGGACTCGAAACCAAGGTGGAGTTCCCTTAATTTCAGCCTGCACTGGGCAGTTAGAAGGTATCAAACTGACTGATATAGTTGCAGTGGGGATGTTAGCAAGTTTGTTACAGACCCCTTTCTGCCAGATGATGGGAAAGCTGGAAGCATGTTTCTGTAGCCAGGTGCTTTCTCTAGTTAAGAAAAGTGGAATGGGGGGCACTGCTTGTCTGTGCAGCAGCAGAATCCCTTGCAACATCAGTTCCCCAGGGCAAATGTCCAGCTTTTCAGGGGGCTCTCAGCAGGACCTGAGACACCCCTATTCTTCCTCTTGCCAGTCCTTCTTCCCAGTCATGACTAAGTTCAGCAGATTAGTCTGTAATTACTTCCATAGTGTTCTGTCCCTCTCTGCTACAAAAGGATAGTAGGACACCGCCAACCTGAACCCCCAACCTCCTCCAGGGATGCTTCCACGAACAAACAGGAAGACACCCAAAACGATAATAGGAGTCATAGTTAGACAATTCCCATCCTTTCCTTGTGGCTTGTTGCTGTTGTTGTTTTTTTGCCCTGGTTTGCGTTTCTTTTGATTCTAGCAAAATCCAGAGAGTGGATCAATAAACCCGAGCTTTCAGCGTTATATTGATTGGTCGGTCCTTTCAGTCCTTCTTATTCTTCTTTTATAAGATTTGATGCCAAAGAATAAATTGGAAATAGGTCATTAGAGAGGAAAGGCTGGTTATTTTTGTCCGCACTTCTGGTTATCAAAGCAGGACGGAAGGGGGTTAACTGCATTGGAAGATGGTACTGCTGTGCCGGAGAGAACGGCTTTGAGGTCCTTGCAGTGCCCAACACACAAACACACACAGAGACACACAGACACACACAGGAGCCTATGCACTTGAATCCCAGCAGCTCTAAATTCTGCCTCTGTTCCAAACTAAATAAGTTGTAAAGCTCTGTTGTTTATTTCATGCAAGAGATTTTTTTTTTAAGCTATATATATATATATGGTAGAGATAAGTATATCTGTCAATTTCAACTTCCCCAGTGTCTCATTCTTCCACTCTTAAAACTATAATGTATTACCTGCCTTTCACCATATGGTCCTGGGGGAGGGTTACAACAATTAAAACAAAATATTAACATCAAAACACAATATTATACAATATTAAAAAGAGTTTGAAACAACTTAATATTACAGAAATAGAATGCAGTTTTGTATGTTATTGTCACTAATATATGCATTTTTTATACACACTTTACCCTACTATTTTTTTTTTATACACATCACTTCACAGGAGAATTGCAATGTAGAATTTGGGAAAGTGCAAATTTTGAAGGATGGCTTTTTCAGTTTGCATATAGTTTCAGAAAGTGAAATTGAATTCAGAAAGTGAATTAAGTAGACTCACCTTTAAATGTGAACTAATTTAAATTTCTCCCCCATTCCTTAGATATGACTTGTTGAAGCCACATGGCAACATTTCCATGTTTATTCTAACTGCTCCTTCCCCTGAGAACTGAGGGAGCCCTATTTTGAAAATTATCAAGTGGAACTTGCCCATTCTACATGTTCATTGCACCTCTTTAAATGGTCTTCTTAGCGAGTTGTTTTAGATGTTTATTTTCAATTCCCTTGTACTTTCCATCTACTCTTCCCCAGATGAAGGGCCACTCCTGCCATGGTGGTGCAGAAGGGACGTAGCTTAGTGGTAGAGCAATTGCTTTGCATGCAGAAGGTCTCAGGTTCAATCTCTGGCAACTCCAGGAAGGGCTGAGAAAGGCTCCTGCCTGGAACCCCAGAGATCCTCTGCCAGTTAGTTTTTGACAATATAGCGTTAGATAGACTAATTGTCTCAGTGTAAGTCAGCTCCCTAGGGATGCAGGTGGCGCTGTGGGTTAAACCACAGAGCATAGGACTTGCCAATCAGAAGGTCAGCAGTTCAAATCCCCGCAACGGTATGAGCTCCCGTTGCTCAGTCCCTGCTCCTGCCAACCTAGCAATTCGAAAGCATGTCAAAGTGCAAGTAGATAAATAGGTACCACTCCGGGGGAAGGTAAATGGTGTTTCCGTGTGCTGCTCTGGTTCGCCAGAAGCGGCTTAGTCATGCTGGCCACATGACCCGGAAGCTGTACACCGGCTCCCTCAGCCAATAAAGCGAGATGAGCACCACAATCCCAGAGTCGGTCATGACTGGACATAATGGTCAGGGGTCCCTTTGCCTTTACCTTTAAGTCAGCTCCCTATATTCCAATGATACCTGCTGAAACTGAAAGGGGTGCCAACCCATCAAAGATGACAATTTTAAAATGTTGCTTTCCTGGGTTTTTTTTCTTTAAAAAAATGGTACAAAATTGTGTTTCATCTCCAATTTGAGAGAAGCCAGTGAACTAACCCCAAAGTGAAATTCAAGGCAATTCTGCAGACAGTCCTACAAAGTGTCCTAAGAATCGGAAGCATCTGCAGGCACTTTGAAAGAAACCAAACTCAGTTTGATGATGCCAGCAGAATTTATTGATGGTGGTGTTGGGGCCTGCCCATGACTAGAGTTAGCCAGCAAAGTATGACTCAAACCTTCTTGGGTTAAAACGTCGTAGGACTCTTACTGGAATTACTCTCCTTCAAAACTATCAATGAATTCTCTTGGGAGGTGGGTGATAGCATCCAAACAACTCCTATTAGTACTGCTGATGGGCACAGACCTTCCAGACCTCACAAGATGGTAAATCCTGGTCTCAGATGCATGTTCTCCATGTATTCCCAACAAAACTTTCTGATTCAGAACTACCTCCAATACCAAAGGCACTGAGCCTTTGAGTGCCAGTTTCTGAGGAACATTAGTGGGCAAAGGGCTTCTGTGCTGATGGCCTGCTTGTGGTCTTCCCATATGTCTATGGTGTGCCATTCTGAGAACAGAATGCTGGATTGGGTCTGATGCAGCAAGACACTGCTTAGGTTCTTTTGAGGTTCTGAGTACACTATTTCCCCCTAAGCAAAACCGATTCTGGCCATCAACTGAAGCATTGGGAGAAACCCTGTCATTCCCACCCCATCCCCATCCCAGCCACCACACGTATTCATGGCTCCCTAAACCAGAGCAGAGTCGCCCTCATTTATACATTTATTTTTTGGCTTATCTTCAAGAGAGAAGCAGCAGGAACTGTGGGAAACTCTTAGAGCACCGAGTCAACTGCTGGCATGTTGCTGTAAAAAAGCAGCATGGGGCACTCAAGAGGAGGAAAAGTGACAGTCAGAGCTGGCAGTTGCCTTGAATGGGGACTTGGAGACTTAAGCTTTTAATGAAGTAATTCATGAGTGAAATTGACAACGCGCTTCTCCATCCCATTCAATTTCCGCATGCTGTAGCCCCTGCTGGTTTCCACTTGCCTGTCCAGACTGGCGCAATGTCAAGAGGCGAAGAGGTGCAGGTGCCTCTTCCTTTCCTGCTAAAGGGCTTTCTCAGCAGGAAGCTGGGGAGTTGTTGGAGGGTGGCTGGGGTGGGGGAACAGGGATGGAATACCAAGTCTTTTGTGCTCTGGACCTCAGTTCTCCAATATCCCAGTGAGGCCCCATCCATTATCTTAATTTTCTGAAAAACCTACTGATAAATTACCATAGGCAGATTTGTGTCATGGGCTAGTCACATGAGCATCTCACAAAGCCATCTCCAGGAACTTAAGGGCGCATGCCTGGCAATGACGGGGTGTCTAGCAGAGACCCAAGTCCTTCCTTGCCCAATACACAGACTGTGCTTGAAGGCAGATCATCCCAGCAGTATCAGACAGATAAAGAAGACATTTTTATATTGCTCATGAGGCATCAACAAGCATAGGCCACAATCCAATGCACAGGCATGCACTGTTACACCTCCTTTTGATCAAAGAGTTTAAGGACACACAATCCTGTGATGTATTGCAGCTGTGTTGTGTCCAGTTAGTGAATTACCTAGCTGATGTACCCTTAAGTGTAACCTAGCTTCTAGATGCCGCCCACCTTCCCTTGACCTAAGAAGAAGCCTGGTAAATACTAGTATTGAAAGTCCCACCAGGGAGCAGAATAAATACTTGCTAATGTACCTGTTAAGTTACCAACTCCTGTGTGGAGCCTGAATTCAGTTGTCAAGTTCCAGTGGACAACATAACGGCCATTACAATTAAGTGGCAAATAATGACTGGTAGATTTTATATATTTACAGGGGGGAAACAACTCTATTAGCTATTAAAAAATAGTTGTGTTTTTAGTCCATGTATTCAAAATAATATTGGTTACTGAATTCCTTATTACTGCCTTTTGTGTTTTTACTGATGTGGACTGGAGTAAATGGAAAACAATTTCTGCCTCTCTCTACTTTAAGAAAATGGAAAGGGGTGATTCAGACCTAAAAAAAAAATCACTTTAATTCCCCAGAACATGGGGAAATAGCTTTATGATGAGAATTTATAACAGGGATTGAAGTCTTAGCCAGCATTGCATCTTCAACTTCAAAATCCTTTCTTTGAGCTGAATGAAAAAGAGAGAGAACATTAAGAGAAATCAGAAAAGTAAAGGAAAAAACAACAAAAACTAGAGTAAACAGCAGTAGGCATAAGATGTAGAATTTCAGCCAGGGATGGGTAACCTGTGGCCCTTCAGATGTTAGACAACTCCCATCACCTCTGACCTTTGGCCATGCTGGCTAGAACCAATGGGAATTGGGATCCAACAACATCTGGATGGCTCCAGTTATGCATCCCAGTATGATCAATTGGACTTAATTGCTGATGTGTTGGGAACTGGAACAAGGCTGCAATCTTGTGCTCCTTTACCTAGGAATAAGTCTCAAGGTACATAAAGGGGCTTATTCCTGAGTGAGACATAGATAAGATTGCACTGCTAGTCTCTTGTCCTTTTACTTGTGGAGTAAATTCTTCTTCTTCTTTGGCGATCACTCGTAGCCGAGTAAGATTGCCTTCCATAAACACAGTTTTAACAATGAGTCTGTAAGTGACTGTGGAGGCCAATTCTGGATCCACACGTCCTTCCACAGTGGGGACATTGGTTTCCAGGCGGGAGTCGATCACGGTGTGGATTTGCCAAGTGTGCCTTCCTCCTAGCACATTTCTCCCTTGCGTCTTAAGTTCTAGTGTCTTCAAAGCCCATGATACCTTTGGTAAAGGCTGGTCTCCAACTGGAGCGCTCGCAGGCCAGTGTTTCCCAGTTGTCAGTGTTTATACTACTTTTTAAAGATTTGCCTTGAGACAGTCTTTAAACCTCTTTTGTTGACCACCAGCATTACGCTTTCCATTTTTAAGTTCGGAATAAAGTAGTTGCTTTGGAAGTCGATCATCAGGCATCCACACAACATGACCAGTCCAATGAAGTTGATGTTGAAGAATCATTGCTTCAACACTAGTGATCTTTGCTTCTTTCAGTACACTGATATTAGTTCGCCTGTCTTCCCAAATGATGTGTAAAATTTTTCGGAGACACCATTGATGGAATCCTTCGAGGAGTTGGAGGTGGTGTTTATAAGTGGTCCATGTTTCATAAGCATATAGTAAGGTTGGTAGTACAATAGCTTTGTAAACTTTGTGGAGTAAATGGGGGTACGTTTGCATCATGGAATTACAATCTAACGGTTCAAGCCTATGCATGTTTACTCAGAAGTAAGCCCAACTGTGATCTGTGAGTCTTATTCCCTAGGAAGTGTGCTTACTTACTTACAAAGAAGTGAGCCCCATTCGATTCAATGGGGCTTCATTCTCAACTGATGTGCATCAGATCACACAACCAATGTTTTGCCCTTTTACTTGTGGAGAATTCTACCCAATTCTCATTAAGATGTTCATTTCATCTCCACCTTCCAGAGCTTTGGCCAATGAGGTCAAAGACATTAGGATAACCAGAGTATACTGGTTGCAGGTAGGTAGCCGTATTGGTCTGCCGTAGTTGAAACAAAAAAAAAAAATACCCTCCAGTAGCACCTTAGAGACCAACTAAGTTTGTTATTGGTATGAACTTTCGTATGCATGCATAGTATCTGAAGAAGTATGCATGCACACAAAAGCTCATACCAATAACAAACTTAGTTGGTCTCGTGCTACTGGAGGGAATTTTTTTATTTTCTTCAGAATATGCTGGGGTTGAAATACATTAGGCCCTTAAAAAAAGATTGCATGTTATTTTCTTAATGTTTTTGTAGTCTCTGCATTTCATTTCCCTCTGCCTCACTGTTTATAATGCCCCCTGCACCACATGTATTTAACCAGCAATTCAGGAAAAAATGCTTCATTCATCTGATGAAGTGAACTTCAGTCTGTGAAAATTTATGTCTTAATAAAATCTGTTTAAGGTTCCTTGAGAGTTTGTTAAGAGTCTTTATGGGGCCGCAAGACTTTTTGCTGTTTTTGCCGCAACAAGCTAAAACGGCTATGCCTCTGGAACTTGTAAAATTCAGCACATTGGGGTGAATTTATTTATGCCCTATTTTGCAATGGCCCCCTCAACACTACCACCCCAAAATGTCTGGCTACAGGTTCTACTCACTCCTGGTCCTCCTCAGCTATGCCCCTGATGCGGGTTGCATTTGAATGCAAACCTACCTAATTTACAATTCCCAAAACAATGCACAAATTGAAATGCAGCTCTCTGAAACACACACACACACACACACACACACACACACTTCTCTGATTTTTTAAATGCAGTTCTCCAACCAACAAATGTAAATAACAGCAAGAACATTACAATTCCACCTTTTCTCCAAGTTTAAGGTAATTTACATGGTTTTCCCCCATCCCTAATTTTATCCACAACAATCTTGTAAGGTAGATTAGGCTGAGAGACAGGGATGGGTCCAAGGTCACTCAGTGAACTTCACAGCTGAGTAGGCGAAAATGTGCATAAAAACCCATGAAAATAACATGCAGAATTGCATTATATTAGGGGAAAATGCACTGCAGAATTATCTTTATCAGGCAAAAATGGGTATATTAGGAGAAAATGACACTAAAATACTGATGAGGGGGATAATACTTTTTTAAAATGCAAATTTGATGCAGAAATGGGGGGAGGGTGTTTCCAGAAACTGAGAGATACCCAAAATGAACTGACCTATCTATCCCTGACCCTTTGCATAATCAAAAATGTCAGTATTATGAAAATAAAAATTGGCACATCTGTGGAGAGCAAAAGAAGAGCCTGCTGGACCAGGCCAATGGTCCATCTAGCGTAGGATCCTGTTCTCACAGCAGCCAGCCAGACACCTATGAAAAACCTGGAAGCAGAACTGGAATACAGAGCAATCCCCCCTGCCCACTCACATGGTTTCCAGCCACTGGTTTTCAGAAGCATGCTGCCTCAGGCAGTGGGGGCAGAGCATAGCCATTGCAACTGGTAGCTGTAGCCTCCATGAATTTGTCAAATCCTCTTTTCAAGCCTAGGGCTTGCCGATCGACAAGTCGGCGGTTCAAATCCCCACGACAAGGTGAGCTCCCGTTGCTCGGTCCCTGCTCCTGCCAACCTAGCAGTTTGAAAGCACATCAAAGTGCAAGTAGATAAATTGGTACCACTCTGGCGGGAAGGTAAATGGCGTTTCTGTGTGCTGCTCTGGTTCACCAGAAGCAGCCTAGTCATGCTGGCCACATGACCTAGAAGCTGTACGCCGGCTCCCTCGGCCAATAAAGCGAGATGAGCGCCGCAACCCCAGAGTCGTCCGTGACTGGACCTAATGGTCAAGGGTCCCTTTACCTTTACCTTTAAGCTGATGGCCATCATTGCCTCTTCTGGGAAAGAGTCCCATGGTTTAAATAAGCACTGCATGAAAAAGCACTTTCTTTTATCTGTCCTGAATCTTCTAGGAAAGGGTCTACTGAGAAGCCATTTTTTCCCAGAGTTGACCCATCAATGGAGGCTAAACTCCCGGTGAACAGCTGCAGCGGGTGCTCCTTGTAAACTAATAAGAAGGGCGTTTCAAAATAATTCGGTCTTATTCAGTCTGATTTATTTCACAGGGCAGGAAGAAAGGGGAGAATCACTGTTTGTTTTTTCCCCGAGTAAATGGCTAGTGAGTTATGAAAGGATTAATTAGTTAATGTCTGCAAAACACCATACAGGCTGCCAAGTGTTATTAATATTATCCCATTCAAAAACAGAGAGAGAGAGAGAGAGGGTGCTTTCCTTGTGATTAATTATTATTATTACAACCACTTTGGCAACGACAGGGAGGGGGAGAAATCAAGGGTTTATTTAGAAATTAAATGCTTGCCCTCCCATTGGAGCGCTTTGGAGAAATGGATCGTACCATTTGCATAGCATGAGGACACAGCTAGGCAGAGATAAAGAGTGCCTTGGGAAACCAAGGAGAGAGGAGCGGAGGCCCCTACTGGTAGGGAAATGGGAAACAGTTTGGCATCTGGTAAATGCATCGCGCCCCATTTGCCTGTGGTCTCAAAATCTGTCAGTCAGAGATTCCTGCCATGTAGTCTGGCTCATTTAGTCTTCTTGTCCTTAGTCCCTTTCTGTGGCTCAGCCTTTTCCCCTCCCTCAATGATAGAAAATATCACTGCAGTATTTTCATTGGACAGATTCCTTCATTTACTCTCACACCAGCAGCAACAATCAGGCTCAGGACAGCCTACTGCAACCTGGTGCCCTCCAGATGATCTTCTAGACTATAACTCCATTCATCCCTGACCACAATCTAAACCACCATGTATTCTTAGAACAGACCCTTAGGGCTGCTCCAAACTGTTGTCTGTATCCTGCAGGTGAAGGCCACGCCATACATCTAAAGATACTATTTTAAACAGTCATGGCTTTGCCGAAAGCATACTAGAAAGTGTAGCTTGTGAAGGATGCTGAGAGTTGTTAGGAGATCCCTCATAGAGTTACAATTCCCATAGTTCCCCATGAAGAGGGGTTGAATGTGGGTCCTGGGTACAGTGAAGCTGTGGGTGGCGGGGCCCAAGCATAGTGAAATTGCAATAAACACAAGACAACCACTTCGGATTTAAACAAGCCACAACTTTGTTGATTACAGATGTCAACAGGCATTGGGTGTGAATACTGAACCAACCAACTCATCTGCTGGTTGATTATTATGGCAGGTGCAGATCATCCTATGACATACATCAAATCAGGGTGACCCCACCCAAGATCACCGTGGTGGAGCTATGGTCCTTCAGCCCCCATCTGGGCATCTGGACAGAAGCACCTCCACCCTGGATCCCTTTTACAGAATACCCTGATTCCTTGGACTAGTGGGGGTTCCGACCCCGCCGACCAACGAGACTAAGGATCCACCCCAATGCCTTATCCACTACTCATGTTGGCCCCTCCATGCCAACGCTTCACCAAACTGCAGCCAATCCTTAATGTCATTATACATGTTGAGCAATCAATACTGGCTGGTGAAAAGTGCACCCTATCAGGTCTGTATAGGGCGCCATTGTCAAATCTAATGCTAGGGTGCCAGATCACCCAGTCCCCTAGTGACAGCACCAAGTGCTGCATCGCCCTGTTCATTTTCTTTTGAGCATGAATGGCACATGCGGGCTCAAAAGCACCCCTCCAGTTCTGCTGCTCCAACAGTTCCAACCATAGAATGGTCATAACGGGGTGCACTGTGTGCAGTGCTTTGAGGTCTGCCACAGCTTGGAAGGTGAGGCTGATGCTGTTCCCATATCAATTTCCCCTAGCTGAATGATCAGGGCATCTGGAGGGCCAACCACTGCAATACATGACATCAACCCCATGCCATACTCCTCCAGCTGATCTAGCCATGTAATATGGGCTTATGCGCCCAGACCAAGGTGTTGTCCCCAAGGTGTTGAAGTTGCATGCACATGTGCCCAATGCACAATGCTGTGATTGCAGATCCACACTTCATTGCGTGCTGCACCTGGAAAAGACCATGAACAGGAAGCAATAAGATCTGAGGCTGTACCGGGGCGATCATAATTTTTGAAGGTGGAGGAGCGCTACCAACCAATAGACTTTATCTGAGCTGGGGAAAGACCTCACCCAGAAACCATGGCTGCCCCAATGCAATAAGAGTGGGAGGCATAATCCTTGGGGTAATGGTTGCAGGTGAGGAGGCCGTTCCTCAGGATTCATGTGAATTGACTCTTCAACAGGCAGACTCTATTGATACAAATGAGGAGGGTCCTCTTTGCCCAATCTTTGAAACACACACTCTTGGGAAAGATTTCAACAGTGAGCAGGAGTCCCTTGATGGCAGGGGATGTTGAGAGCTGGCAATGCCCCCCCAACCAAAAATGCCAGGGAATAGGCCACTCTAAGAAGCCTGGTCTCGTATTTTGAGCAACAGATGCTGCTCAAGGTTTCCCATATGTCCCTGAGGAGGTCATATGTAATGGGCCTCCTGGTGTCTGGGGCCAGAGGATGGTGTCTATGCCAGCCCTCTAGCAGCCTGCACAAGTGGAAAGAATCACATGGATGTGGGCATAGACAGTGAGATGTATCACACTCCTCCATGCATGCAATGTATACATGGAAGAGCCTGTAAAATAAGATATCTTATCCATGATGATGATGAAGGAACATCCAGCAATTATCCTCTGATTCCACTCCAGCCCAGCCCACCCTAAAAGAGAATGCATTATCAACACATTGCTTTGCAAATTCCCACTTGGCCATTCTTTGCTGTAAATGCAAAACAAGGCAAGTAAATAAACCGGTAAATAATTTAAAGAAAACAGCCATTTAGTCAGTTTTACCTGCTGGCTCATAAAATTAAACCCCTCTACACACTCCTGGGATTCTGAAGCACATTTTCACGGCTTATCTGGACAAATCCCTTCTCCGAGGAATAACCAATGCTTTCATGCTTGTATTTCATATCTTGGTATCTCACAGCATGTTAAATTATTCAGATAACTTTTAAAAGATGATGGGGATGTTAAGATAGGCAGTTAGGAAGACAGGCATGTTCTGAAATGAGCTGGAGGGAAGAGGCAAGAACTGCCACCAGTGACAATGGAGCCACCCACGCCCAATGCCAACAATATCTTCCACACCGCACTACTCTGATACCTGAGTCTATTTCAATATCCCCATCAATATCTCCTTTCCATGGAGGTGCAGGCTGCAGCCACAGCAAAGGTGGCGTTTTTCCATCTCCACCATATTAAGCAATTGGTCCCTTACCTTTCTCGCCCTGATCCAGCCACAGTGATCCATGCAGTGGTCACCTCCAGACTTGATTAGTGTAACTTGCTCTATGTGGGGCCGCCCTTGAAGCTGACCCAGAAACTCCAGCGGGTGCCGATTGCCACGGCGAGGCTCCTTACGGAGTCCTTGCCACGGGACCACATTCATCCAGTGCTTTACCAGCTGCACTGGCTCCTGGTGGAGTACAGGGTTGGGTTTAAGGTGCTGGTTTTGACCTTTAAAGCCCTATGTGGTCTAGGACCCTCGTACCTACGGGACCATCTCTCCTGGTATGCCCCGTGGAGGACCTTAAGGTCCACAAATAACAACACTTTGGAGGTTCCAAGCAGCAAGGAGGTTAGATTGGTCTCAACTAGGGCCAGGGCCTTTTCAGTACTGGCCCCAACTTGGTGGAATGCTCTGTCACAAGAGACCAGGGCCCTGCAAGATTTGACATCTTTCTGCAGGGCCTGCAAGATGGAGTTGTTCCGCCTGGCCTTTGGTTTGGACTCAGTCTGACCCTTATGTTTCCCTCCCCTTATGGTTTTGATTTATGGGCTACTATTAAAATGAGGCTGCATTTTAAATTGTATTTTAACCCGTTTTTTAATTAACTGGGATTTGTTTTTCTATTACATTTTATTGTAATTTTATTGGTGCTAGCCGCCCTGAGCCCGGTTCTGGCTGGGGAGGGCGGGGTATAAATAAAAAGTTTATCATTTATTATTATTATTATGGACACAAGTGGGCAAGCAGGATTCACTGGAGCTCATTTCTTTCTTGGTTGGCAGAAACAGAGTTTCTGAGGGTCCAAACCTATTGTTGGCAGCTTGTCTCAAGAAGATCTTCAGAATGCTGTCAAATGTAAGAAGTTGCAAACTTTCTGAAGGTCTGCTCCTAGGCAGGGGTGGGTAAATGTATCCTTTTCACTTTCTCTAAGGTTGTGTTACGGGTTGGGCAGAGGAGGAACAATGGTGGAGTCGGCCTCCCCATCCTGACCCTTCGAGGGAGTAGGAAAAGGAAGACAGTATAGATTTACAACAGTAGTTTATGGGAGGTCACAGGTCTCAGAGGCAGACGAGGGGGAAAGTTGAGAAATAATGGGAGAGAAGGAGCAGGCAGAGCTGGAGCAGCAGCTGGCTGACGTGCTGTCACTAGAAAGCATTCCAGACCCACCATCTCTGAGAACCCGGCAAGTCTTAAAAGTAGGAGAGCAAAGAGCTTGAAGGGCACTTAGTGGCAGCCATAGAGGAGGTGAGGAGGAGGAGGAGGAAGTGAAAAAGAAGGGGGTGGAGATTCACTTGGGACAATGCCATTATCCAAGAGGCTGGATTCTGTGTAAAGTTTGAAATAAAAAAAGGACTGTAAGAAACTTTTCCATGTCTTTATAATTTCCTGGGCAACCATCTGGGATCCGCTTACAGCACCCTAATAGGTTCCCTTTTTTCCATTGTTAAGTTCAGTTGCACATTCCCTACATAAGTTTATGACTGTGTATATATATGTTCTCAGTACTCTTTTTCTAGAAAAAGAGGTGCCAGAATTCACCATGAACACCTCCCTTGTTTTCTTAGAATGGCGATGACACCCACCTGCATATTCTCATGAAAAGTCATCCATATCTAAGTATACATTTCTCCCAATATAGACATGCTTACATGCATTTTTGGCTAATATACACATTCTTCTTAATCGCACACGTTAGCAAATTTTCAGCATTTTTTCTGAATACAATGTATTGTTTTCGCCCATATATGTATTTTTAATGCACACGTTGCCCTAGTATATGCATTTTTGTACACATTGCTTGGCTGGAGAACTGCGCTGTAAAATTCAGAAGAGTTCAGATTTTCAGGAATGACAGTTTCTTCACCAGGTGTTTAAAAGATTCAGAAACTTACATGGAAATGTGGAATTGAACTTCTGACTATAAAAATGAGGGGGTGAAAACCCACAGATCTGCCCATCCCCAAATCTTATGCACTTCTACATGTGAGTGAGTTTGTAATTATATATATATAAGATTATGTTGTAAACTAGCTGGCAGTGAGACATGCTGGAATTAGGCAGAGTAGCAGCATGTACTTGCTATTCATTTGTTAAAAGATGGTTCGATATAAGTTAGTGTGACATGAGAGACAATGTTCCTCCCCCACCCCCACCCCATCCTTCTGGCACAATTGGGTGATTTAGGTAGCTAAGCAACACAGCACAAATTGCAAATTTGATAATCAAGTATACCTCTTGCACATCATTTTTTTGCTGAATATTTTAAAAGCCAAGCATAAAATGCACTTTTCATCAGTATTCACGATGCTGAGGCACTAGCGTTTGAATGTTCACAGGAAGCAAATACAAAGGGGTGTGAATGCAGTTGAGCCGACATTTGCTTTCAAATTACATAAATGACTTCCTGTTTGTGTTTTCTCTGCTTGCAGCTTACCGCTAATTAGTTAGTGATCCATATTGAAGTGAGAGTAACCTGAAAAGGAAGTGTACCAGTTGTCTCTTGGGCAGTGTTAGAAACTGAGATGTGAAAGCTAGGAGCTAAATGGCACCTTAAACTTAGGTTATGGGCACCACAATCGAGTGTTGAAGCACGCTTTTTATAACAAGAACACAAAGCTGAAAATGAACTGCAACTTAAATCTTATGTTCATTTTACACATGGTCTTCTAGCCCTCATCTTTAAAAAACAAAGCCATGCTTCCCCTGCCTGCCCCCCTAATATTCTTATGAGGGTCACTTCTCCAGTCTTCAGAGAGTGGCTGGAAGTGGAGCCAGTGTGGTGTAGTGGTTAAGAGTGGTGGACTCGTAATCTGGTGAACCGGGTTCGCTTCCCCGCTCCTCCACATGCAGCTGCTAGTCTCTGAAGTCTCTCAGCCTCACTCACCTCACAGAGTGTTTGCTGTGGGGGAGGGAGGAAAAGGAGATTTTTAGCCACTTTGAGACTCCTTGAGGGAAGTGAAAGACGGGATATCAAGTCCAAACTCTTCTTCTTCTTCTTCTTCTTCTGGAAGTGGAGAGGCAGAAAAAGATCCTCCTTTCCTTCCAGCAGTGGTAGTTTTAATCTGAAATCTTAGGCGCAGTACTGTGCTCAGAGCTCAGAAGCTGCTCACATTAATGAAATTCCCTGTCACAAAACGCGCCAAGAACAATGTGAGTTTCAAATGCTGCTCTTGGGCACACACACTTCAAATTCCTTGACTTCTTTAGATTTTATTTTGAAACCAAGTTCTCTTTCAACTTTGGGTTTATCTACTCTTACCTTTCCTCTGCTTTTTACAGGCACAGTCCATGCTTTCAAGCTCCTTGTCCGAGCACCCTGCCCCTGAGCTTCCCCTGCAAAAACCCACTCTTTAAAGCTCAATTGGAGCAAACAGCAATCCACAGGAAAACCCAAATTGACTATTGCTCCAATAAAGTGCTAAAGAGTGGGTTGCACAGGGAAGGCTTCAGGGCAAAACAAAACAAAACCACAAAAACGCTCAGAGGACATGGAGCTTTAAGCGTGGACCTGTGCCTAGAAAGAATGGGGCAGAAGGTAAGTACAGCTAAGCCCTTTGGGGTTTCACAATCATCTCATCTCTTTAGAAATTAGCATTGGATTGTGTCTGGGTTATAACGAGCCACTTCATAGGTTTTCAAACCCTACGGTGTGCTTTCCAGGGACACCTTATTGGCCACTGTGGGAAGGAGGAGCCTCTCTGTCTGGCCATCAAGACTCTTCCTAGGCCACATGTCTCACTGTTGGTGCATCAGTGTTTTCTTCAGTTCCTTTCACTTGGCTGGTATGTGTCTCACAGCTGGTTGCCCATGATACAATCCAGTCCTTGTGTGAATCAGGTCTCCTAGCCTGAATCACAGAATCATAGAATTGTAAAGTTGGAAGGGACCCTGAGAGCCATCCAGTGCCTACAATCTCTAAAAGGAAGACTATTGGGATAGGAGGGGGAAAGCCTTTGAAGTTTTTTTAACTATCTTTGGGTCAATCAGTTTGGCAGCGTTTCCTATTAGCATGCAATCTACCAAGAGGCATCCCACTGGCATGACCGCCACTCATTTTGAAATGGGGTGATGGGAGATCATTTCAAAAGGAAGGACAGAGTGGACCTGTATCATAAAGCCATGGGTTGCTGACAGGTTTTTTTGAGTAAGGCAAAGAATAAGAACGATATATAGGGAGACCACAGTGGGTTTTCATGTTCTGGCAAACTGTGTTCACCATCAATAGATTCCACCCTAATGTTTGCAAAGCAAAGTACTTTGAGATCTTCTGATGCGTGCATTACTTAGGAAGACTCTTGTTACATCCTAGAGTGTTATTGACAGCAATCCATGGTGCTCTCTTTACCGCTTGGAAAGGATTTTCTTTTACAGTAGACAGCAGATGCAAGTTGAGTCAACACTTACTGGAACTGCAGCTATGAATTTTTTATATAAACAAGGAAATCTGAGACCTAGCTTGGTTGTTTTATTAAACATACAAGCTGGGAACCTTCAGGGAAGACATTCCATGCAATTATGGAGCTGTGATTGGCACGAGGAATAACACGCCTGTACAGATGTTAATACCTAATTTGCTGCAACCATTTGATCTGGCCAGATCATACAACCATGGAAAGGCAAGTTTTGGGACTTAGTTGGGACTCCACCCTGTTGGAAATGGACAAAGCAACCTTGACTAATTGATCAACTGCCATATTTGTTCTCCAAAGGGAGACTGTATCTCTGCGGAGATCAATGGCAATCTTATGAAAGATTTCTTAATAAGTAAAGCAATTTAACTCCAGCAAATGCTATTATTAGGATTATTCCTTTTATTTCCCCTTGATTGATATCTGCTCATATATTTGAATTCAGAACTATAGTTAACTGCAGGGGGGGTAGAGACAGAGAAATCCAATATTTGTGTGTATGAACATTCATTTATTCAAAGGGAAGGTCAAATTCATAACAATCACATGTATGCACCAAGTTTTCAATTTTATTTTCAGTATTTCCAATTTTACAATTGTTATAAGGTTCAATAGCTTCTGGCAAATTAGCTTGATTAGCTTCTGGTTAATTAATTTGGTGCCCGGTTATTATTGCATAAATAACTCACATATTTCATTTTTATGCTACAATGTAGTTTATTTTATTCATTATTTATCTTCCATTTTTATATTACAATATTAGCCAAGGTAGATTCCAGTAGTATATGCAACAAAAAATAAAGCAATATGTTGACAGAAGAGATCATCAATAATAAGGCACTATATTATACAATATTACAAGTGTAAAATATATATCAACAGGTAGCAGTATTAAAACTTCACATGAAGATCTTCGAACACAGCAGGCTTAATCTTCATCATCTCCCATCCAATGGAGGGCTGAACATACCCTACTTTTAGAAAGCTTTGTGCACAAGTTAGAACACTGCTCATGCAGGATTCTAGATTGGGCAGGCTGCCATGGTGAACAGAACTGACTCCCCTTTGAAGATGAAACTGATAACAGTGAGCCATGCTCTGGAGCTCTCATCTTTGATTCATTGAACTGGTCTCTCCATTGGCTACTGTGGAAAGTGGTCCAGAAGTTGCAACTGATGCAACCATTTTCTGGTACTGCCACCAAGTGTCACTCCAAGCAAGCATCACATACCCCCTTTTTTAAAAAAAAAAATTGCACTAGTCACCTATACAGGTATGCTTCCTAGATGATTTACATCCCAGGAACTTGAAGGGGCACCTCTCCCCATGACAGCTCAGACCTTGAGGCTTGCAAGGAAGGCTCTGCGGTCTATGGGCATTGCTTATTCAGCAGTTGCCTGGGACAAGGTCTTCTCAGTTATGGCACCTCACCTATGAAACCCCTTGTCCCTTGAACAAGGCTGGCAGCTTCATGCTGAGTGCCCATCCCCAATGACAAAAAAAGGTATCTATTCACCAAGGTCTTTGGGATACATGTTGATACGGTGGGCTGTAACTTAGACTGTTTCTATTGGATATTCTGTTGTTTTTTGAGATGAATAACATTTCCTTTTAATATGGCTGTGCTGTATGTTTCAGTGTTATGTGTTTAGTTAGCCCCCCCCCCCAGTGGTTGGTGATCTATAAATAAAGAAATCCATCAATATGATTAATGCACGGATAATAAGTCGGGGCCAATTCATGTGATTCTGATTCCCCTTTGCTATGCAGTTCTGTCTGTGTAATGCTCAACATACATATGTATATCCACCCCATTACATAGTGAGTGGCATGGGTGCAAAGAAATCACAGAGGCTTTTCTATTGTCAGCATGCTCCTGGATTGTAGGGATTTTGCTTTTCTGAAAAATGGGGAGGGCAAGAGTCAGATATTGAGACATGGTCCACAGCCCAGCAGAACAGAAAATCAACTAAAATGGGAAAACAGAATACTTGATGCTTTATTTTATTTATTTTTTGCTTTTTGCCTACTGGGCATTACTTGTTGTGATGCTACACAGGATACCTGGTGGATGGAGATTCTGAATACTGCAAAGGTAAACAGTATAAATAAAGGATTGGTAAGGGGGTGAAAATCAAAGAGAGAAAGCAGAAGAAAGAAAGGGGAAATTGTGTATGTGCTATTAGAAGTACATATGTGTGTGTATATGCATGCATGCATGCATATCTTATCACCTTGGTTGGTTTTAGTGTTACTAAAACCCTCTCTAAAACCTGTTATTAAGGAAAGACATTGACTTCATTTTGCTCCACTTGTTTTTATGCCAGAATGGAACACACACCAGTTGCCCTTATTTATCAAAAGTTCTCCTTGGTTTTTATTTCAGAGCCAGTGTGGTGTAGTGGTTAAGAGCAGTGGACTCGTAATCTGGTGAACCAGGTTTGCATCCCCGCTCCTCCACATGCAGCTGCTGGGTGACCTTGGGCCAGTCACACTTCTCTGAAGTCTCTCAGCCCCACTCACCTCACAGAGTGTTTGTTGTGGGGGAGGAAGGGAAAGGAGATTGTTAGCTGCTTTGAGACTCCTTAGGGTAGTGATAAAGCTGGATATCAAATCCAAACTCTTCTTCTTTACCTGCCCCTGTAGATCTTTCCCCCCATTTTCTCCATGGCTTTGGATTGGTGAGATTATACATGGCGGTTCATGTGAACCATTAGGGTTGTATCCAGTGACATTCTGTTCTGTTCACACAAGGATTTTCACTTGTGCAATGATAATTTCTCTCCATTGCCCCCCTCCCCCTGCGCACCCGCATGTCTGTTTTGGATTTTCTCCCCACAGCTCCAGAGCAGTTTCACAGGGCATAGTAACAAAATGCGTGGAGAGGAGTGGAAGGGGAAGTTCTGTTGTGTATCTGGAAGTCCTTGAGCAAATATAACATTGGATCCAACCCTTACAGCTATCATTCTTCAAAGTCCAGCCCCGCCCCCCAGATTTCCTAGAAGTTCCATTTGTGAAGTGTGTGTGTATGCATATACATTCATGCATATGCCTATTGCCCTGTGTGTGCATGTATATGCATCCTTTCCCTAGTGCACTGATCTATAGTCCATTGCTACAATGGGTGGCTTTAAGTCATGATGGGTATATTATATGTATATGACCTCCAATATCAGAGGCAGAATGCCTCTGAATACCAGCTGCTCTGGAATATGGTCTGCATGTGGTCTTCCCATAGGCATCTAGCTGGTCACTATGAAAACAGAACATGGTACTAGATAGGCTTTCCATTTGATTTAGCAGGGATCTTCTTCTTCTGTTATTATGTGTAATGCAGGCCCGTGAACATCAAGGCACCATGCAGGACCAGTGTCAAAGGGTCGGCATCAATATGCACCGGCTAAGGGCCCAAACCTCAGTATGGGGCCAACTGACAAGATCTTCCTCGACTCACTGAGGGAGGGGTACATGGGGAATGTTTTGCCCATTAGGGTCCTGCAAAACCTGATGCTACCACAGGCACCATCAACAGTCTCATTTTGTGCACTGCAGCTACACAAGCATATTTTGAACAAGTAACATCCTTTAAGACAATTTCCCACCCTACCTCCAGTATATTGTTAGCAACAAACGCCACTGCACTTGGCTTTTTAAAGCACTGCAGGGCAAGCAATTGCAAAGGAAAGTAATACAGAATGCAGCACAGAGCCTTCAGAAACGCATAATGGGAAGGAGAGGAGGCTTGGGCACTGATCTTTGATTTGAGAATGGGGAGGAACAGGTTACAAGCATGACCTTATCTTCAGCTGTGAGATTTTGGAGGGCCTAACAAGACATTTCACTGGGTTTTTATCATATATCTTAAAAAGTCTTCTTCTTAAATCACTGTGAGATTCCTCAATATCTTTGGTGGAACCTGTCACCCTCCAGATGTTATTGGACTCCCCAACACTCATCATTCCAAGCCAGCATGGCCAATAGTCTGGGATGATAGGATTTGTAATCCAGCAGCATCTGGAGGGTCATAGATTCCCCATCCACATGCTGGAATAATATAGAAAACTGGAGGGGAATTGTTATTTTTAATAATGGATTGGAGAACCCATCCACTGCAGGCACAGTTAAACTCTACTTTCCATCAGTTCTCTGCCAGTATGGTTGATAGTCAGGGAAGATAAGGAAGAGTGATGATTCATCAATATCAGGAAAGTAACATCACTGCAGGCAAGGTCTTACCAATGGATCTCAACATCCAGGCAGGATGAAATGGAGGGTGCCCTCTTTGTGATATTTGGGGCTTGAGTCATTTAGGGCTTTGTTCATCAGCAAAAACATCTTGAACGAAGCCTTAATTACCATTCCTTCTTCCCAGGGAATCATGGGGTCTGTAGTTCTAAAAGGGTGGTGTTAGGGATCTCAAATGGTTAGAAAGCTCTTCATCTTACCAGAGCATAGCCACCCCCAGGATTCTTTAGTGGAATATAAAACCAATATGCATTTGTGGCTTACATATTTCTTGTATATTACTTCAACTAGGGGAAAAAATAAAAATAAAATAAAATGTGAACTGATAAAGTTATTCCCTAACCTAGTTTTCAACTTTAAAAAGCGAAAAGAAAGATAAAGTGAAAAGGCAGGAACAAAGAGCAGATCCAAACTCCCAGAATAAGGTTAACCCGTTTCGTGGAAACCTTTGCAACTTTTAGTTCTATTTAACGATTTTTGCATTTGTCAAAAGACCTAACAGGAGGGTTCACACTGAGCTTTTACCTGCCAGCTCTTTGTGCTGCATTTAGAACTGGAAAATGCCCGTGATCGTGGAGTTTGCATGAATTGAGTGTGTGCTTTGACTTGAAAAGCCCATATTATTCCTTTGGCTGGTAGTCACCAGGTAATAAAGATGGTAATGTTGCTGCTGTTGCAATGTGTATTCATACAGTCGGGTGGGCAAGAAAACTCCATGGCTGGAATAGGTGCAGTATTTTATGCTCGTTTAAAATTGCCCAATGGATAGCGCTGATGCCAGCTAAGTTAAAAACAAAATGACATGTTTTAAGAAAACAAAGCCATCACCCAAATAAAGAAAGAGCGAGGGCCAAAGTTGATGTGATAACAGGGTAGGCCCAAGACATTTTGCTGCCTGAAGCAAAGGAGAAGCTGCCTCTCCCTTTGTTTGTAGAAGCTGACTAGATTGACAGTTAAATCTTACTTCAACACTGGTGAGGAGACAGAGAAAGGCTAGAGAATGGCTATAGCTCATCTGCTTTGCATGTGGAAAGACCCAGGTTTAATGCCTAGCATTTCCACACAGGCCTGGGAGAGACCCCTGGCGAGCCATTACCAGTTTGTGTAGATAATACTGAGTTAGATGGAATAGTGGTCTGACATAAGAAGAGCCTGTCCCATTGCTTTCTAACAGTGCCTGAGAAAATGTTGCAGGTATTAAATATTGCACAACCTGAAGAAACTGGTTTGGAAATGAAACATTCCACTCCTTTGGAAATGAAACATTGTCCAGGCCCATAGAAATATTATTCAAATTTTACTGGCAGAACTTCCTTTAAAACAAAATTAAAACATCAAAAATATCCATACAATATCTTGTGCTGTCCAGCACAGGCTCAGCATCTTACGAAATATGAAATAATCCAAACAGACCTATAAACAAAGGTCTCCAGCCTGCTTTCCAGCCTCCAGGCTGCTTGTCCTGCCTTCAGGAGAGCCATTTACATGCATTGTTCTCCCTGTAGCCTTCAGAGAGGCACTCCATTTGCATCTTCCCTCCACTGAGTTTGGGAGGAAAAACAAAAGACTCAAAGGCAGCTCTTTTCAAATTAGAGATTGCAACCCAATACCTCTCACATGATCCCAAGCTTCAACCCTCACATGTTAGCAACAACAATCAGTTAGAGAACAACAATCAGTTAGTTCATTAACTCAGCAAGAGCTCAGAGGTCTTTAGAAAAGTTCTTGTGGGGAAAACCCCAGTGTTAGCAATACCCATTTAGCCATTTTCCATTCAAAAACTTCAATTAATACATATGCAGTTTTCATTTCTGTGTGAATTAAACCATAATAATAATAATAATAATAATAATAATAATAATAATTTATTATTTGTACCCCGCCCATCTGGCTGGGTTTCCCCCAGCCACTCTGGGCGGCTTCCATAAAAACCAAAAATACACTAAAATATCACAGATTAAAAACTTCCCTGAACAGGGCTGCCTTAAGATGTCTTCTGAATGTCAGGTAGATGTTTATCTCTTTGACATCTGATAGGAGGGCGTTCCACAGTGCAGGCGCCACTACCGAGAAGGCCCTCTGCCTGGTTCCCTGTAGCTTTGCTTCTCGCAATGAGGGAACCGCCAGAAGGCCCTCGGCGCTGGACCTTAGATTCCGGGCAGAACGATGGGGGTGGAGACGCTCCTTCAGGTATACTGGGCCGAGGCCGTTTAGGGCTTTAAAGGTCAACACCAGCATATTTATATTTAATAGAAATATGTTATATATAACATATTTATACATATACATTATATTTAATAGAAAAGCCCTACTGGACCAGGAGAATGGTCCATCTAATCTAGCAACATGTTCCCAGAGTAACCAACCAAATGCCCATGTGGAGATCTACAAGCAGGACCTGAGCACCAGAGCACTCTCCCCTTCTGTGGTTTCAAGCAAACTGGCATTCAGAAGCATTACTGTCTCTGACTGTGGAGGCAGAGCACGGTCTGGGGTCTGGCTCAGTGTAAGGAAGCAACTTGGATTCCTACTCTTTAATGTATCTCGTGGCAGCAGGCTAGCTTAGGAAGGGCGACTCTGTCCTGCAATGCCATGCTGTTTGCAGGCCCCAAACATCCTGATCCCTCAGTGCCCAAACAAATGCCTGTGGGAAGTCCACGAGCAAGACCTGAGCACAGCAGTGCTGTTCCCACTTGAATAGTGTTAAGGAAAAATTCTGGGCTGAGAAACTACTCAACAGCTCTGCTCGTTGGGGTGCAAGTCCCCCGTGGGTCCATGCGGTCAGTAAAAGATGGAAGTTCTAGCCAAGTAATTTGGAGCAAAACAGTGGTCAGTAGACCATGATCTTTATTGTTGTGCAACAGGTCCCCACAGGAGCAAGAACCCCAAGCATGGGGTGACATCATCTTTTAAAACTTCCCTCTTTCCCCCAGAATACACTTCGAGCAGCATCATTGATACATCACCACTACATCACTAGCATGTCATAAATGGGGAGGGGCATACAGTGGTACCTCGGGCTAAGAACTTAATTTGTTCTGGAGGTCCGTTCTTAACCTGAAACTGTTCTTAACCTGAGGTACCACTTTAGCTAATGGGGCCTCCCGCTGCTGCCGCTGTGTGATTTCTGATCTCATCCTGAAGCAAAGTTCTTAACCCGAGGTACAATTTCTGGGTAGGCAGAGTCTGTAACCTGAAACGTCTGTAACCTGAAGCATCTGTAACCCAATATACCACTGTACAAGGTACCACTGTATCCTTGCCATCAGGACTTGTCTGGAGATGGGCTTTCAGAACACCTGACTTTCTAAACTGCCTCTATGGGTGTCTATTGTTGCCCCCTCTGGTCACTCCCTGGGTGGGGTGCCATGTATGTGCTCTCACGCTTGGGGAATTATGGCAGGATGCCCTGTGACTTCCTGCTTCTTGGTGGGTGGGAGGTGGAGCCCAAATTCACCTTTCTTTAAGGGCTAAAATGGTGTTGGAATGAGCAGAGTTGGTTAAAGTATGGATTTTCTACGAATTTATAAAGCTAGGTATCTTTCCTGAGCTGTCAAGTCGAAAGGATAGATTCAGGCATGATATTTGTAACATTGTAACAACTTTAAAGATATGCCCACCCTATTTCCGTAACAATAGGGTTGCAACATTTTGAAGAGCAAAAAAGAGGACACATTTGCTGACTTCTACTTTTAACTATGGATCACAATGAAGACTCTACCTATGGAAAAGAGGGTGTGTCCTGGAAAAAGAGGACATATGCCAACCCTACACTTGAATTATCTAGCTGGGCCAAGAGCTACAAAGATAAGCATGATCTGCTTTGAAAATACCCACCCGAATGAATGGAACTTGCACAAGAAAGGCCACAAGTATTTCCCAGTCACTTTAGTGGGGTGCATACAGAAGTTAGAAAACATCACTAAGCTCTTTCTAACATGCATTTAGAGATCTGGGTTGCAAATAATCAACAGCAAACACCTCTGTTCCCCACTTCTTCCTTCTAAGCTCTCCACATATCCTGCACCCAAAATATGAACAAGGAAGTTTGATTACAGTAACCTGCCTAATGGAATGAAATTTGTAAGGAGACGGGTCCAAGCTTCGGGGCAAGAAAGACCTTAATTTTATAAACTAAAGTGATGCAATAATGACAAGCAACTGGTCTTCTCATTGTGACACTTTTTTTGAGCTTGTGGACAAAGAAGTCTGAAACGGACGCTATAGTTGCTATGAAACCCAGCACTGTACTGAATAGATAGCAAAGGGAGTTTTTAGAAATACCATTCCTGACATCAGTGGAATCTGGGAGAAGTCTGCTCTATTAGCTTAGCAACAAACAAAAGATTTGTTCACATATCCGAGAAGGTGAGGAAAACCTTGCACATCTTTTATATTCATGCACAAAAGCATGACGTGTCTATTAAATTAGGTACATTGGGTGTCAACCACATGTAGGGGGAAGAGCGGATACATTTCTTTCTTTCCCGGGTTTCTGAAGTTTTGTGTTTAGGTAACGTTGCCCATCTGCTGACCTTTATTAACAAACAACATATTGCCCCTGCAGCGTAAAGTGGGGTGGGTAGGCACAGCAAAGCCAATGCATTGGCTAATAGGCAATTGAAATGGTCTCAGTGTTTATTGATTATACCTCACAGAGTTTGGTGTGGCCAGCTTTTGTTTTGGGGCTGCTGGACCAATAACCGATACCATTCAGACCCACATACTGCAATAAGGCTGATGGGAATATGAAGAATTTCCATCACAGTAAGGCACAAACCAATACATACATTGGTTTTCGAACAGCTTAGTTCCTGAAAGCTGCAAACAGTGACTGTTCCGGTTTGCAAACTATTTTTGGAAGTCGAACATCCAACAGGGCTTCCATGGCTTCCAATTGGCTGCAGGAGCTTCCTGCAGCCAATCAGAAGCTGGGCTTTGGTTTCCGAACGTTTTGGAAGTCAAACAGACTTCCAGAATGGATTCCGTTCAGCTTCTAAGGTACAACTGTACTGTGGACTGATCCTGCAACTTGGATGTATATTGGTATGCTAGCCCCTGAGCTGGGATTGGTCCTTGAGTCTATACCTCCAGATCCCTTGAAGAGAAACCACCCCCATCAGAGTAGAAATGGCTGCCACTCAGTGATGGA
This sequence comes from Podarcis cretensis, assembly GCF_951804945.1. NCBI lineage: Eukaryota > Metazoa > Chordata > Lepidosauria > Squamata > Lacertidae > Podarcis > Podarcis cretensis. The sequence goes on along the minus strand of NC_137185.1, from coordinate 30,573,423 downwards.
GCACATGCTAGCATCTCAAGGTAGGGATGGGAAAGACTCCTGCATGAAACCCTCTAGAGCCACTGTGGGGCAATGTCAGCAATGCTGACATTAATGCACTCACTTGGTATAAGGAAGCTTCCTATGAAGAAAAGTCTTCTGGCCTTCAATGATATTTACAATCCAGTGTTGATTGAGCAATGCATGCTGTAGAAATGAGAAATCCCATCTCTGCAAATTCTGTGTTGAAATTACCTGGTCACTCTTCCTTCTTATTAAATCTTAGATTGGAACTTGCTGCCCAGCTTCTGAATTCTGGTTTCTGGGAATCACAAGTGGGGAGAGTGTTGTTGTGCTCAGGGCCTGCTTTTGGGCTTCCCAGAGGGATCTGGTCAGCCACTGTAAGAAGAGCATAGTAGATGCACCTTTAGCCTGATCTCATGCAGGGCTGGAAAACAGTAGAAGAGGTTAATGAGGAAACAAATGCAAAATTTAAACTGAGCAAATTTAGATAAGATTCATATAACCCTCACAGATTGCTAGTATAGCTTATCGTTTGCAACAGTTTCTGCACAGCAGTATGAAGACAGGAGATGGTGGAATTGCTTGGGAAGAAATTAGCAGTAAATCCAGAGCCCTTGAGCCTGGGATGAAAGGAAATTAGAGTTGTGTCCAGTTAGGAAATGATTTAAAATAGCCACAAATAGAAAAGAAAGTGTGGGGCAAGAGGAGTTAATAGCTTGCACCCTGCTTCCCCGCTGAGCTAATGAGACACATTCTAGGCCAGCCGAGGTGGACTTTCTTAACGAAATGATGATTAGAGCATATTTTGCACTAGCACTGAGAAGCATTTGCTGCTTTGAAAGAAGAATTCTGTCCAATAAATAGCACTGTTAATGTTCTGCAAATGGCTCTGCTTTTAATACACTGGCAACAGAAAACGATCGTGTACAATTGTCTTCTGAAAGGCAAGATTTTGTTCTTGATGGCCAAGTGTTAATGCCAGTGCTATTTCCGAGAGCCTTTTCTACCTGGATAAAGGTTAAGATATTATCCCACTTAGCAAAGGTAACAAGGAAAATGTTCAGTTCATGACTCCTGGTATGACTCTTTCCTTTCTTAGGCAATCATGTCTCCAGCACACCAACTGGGCTCAGCATGACAGCATGGGCTCATGCCTGCACTATGATCATTGGGTCTGGTGGGGTGAAATGCTGGGAGCCCAAACAGTAGAAGCAGCCTGAGCCAATGACAGGTATAGCCAACTCATTTCAGTTTTGCCCCCATCCTGCTCCCTGCTGAATTCTAGAAGGGCAACACAGAGACTAAGGATGAATAAGCTGAAGGCAGGTTCACCCCCTGGGCTTGATGTAAGCAAGAAGATAGGCAGTTAGGGAAAGCAGGATGGTGTTGATGGGGAAGTTCCCCATTTGCCCTAATGGGTGAGCCTCCACTGCTATGAGAGAGAGGAGATGCAGTAAATGTGGTCAATTAGAATGGAGTCCAAACCACATCTACTCAGAAGTAAGTTCTATTGTATTCAGTGGCACTAACTCTCAGGAAAGTGGTGTTAAGATTGCAGCTAGAGTCCTTCCTGTGGTCCTGTGGTCACCACTGCCACCAGGCAAACACAATCAGATTTCTTTGCTGCCTTCATTTAAACAGCTACTTGTGTATTTGTTCGTTCATATTAACAACATAACTATGGATGATATCCAATGAATATTGACACTTTGAAACCAATGCATTTGGGCACAAAAGCTAGAGCTTCCCCACCGCCACCAAATAGAAGATAATTATCATTTAAAATAGAATAGAATAGAAAAAGAAATAACACAGGTGCAAAAAAGAAGGGAGGGAAAAAAAAAAGCAAAAGAAGGGGCCCTCATTTATTTGGAAACACTCAACCAATCCAAACTGAAATCCACCTCAATAAGGCAGCCTTCACAAAACACTGAAGAACGAAGAGGCAAAGGCTAATCAATTGGACTGTGCATTGGATCTGGCCAAATCCCAGATCCTGAACCCAATTGGGCCATATTTGGACCAACCGAGGGTTTGCCTGGATCAAGCTGAGGCAGCCCTGGGTCAGATCGCAACCACCCAAAGCTTTAAGGGGCTGTCAAAAGGAAGTAGGGCTCAAGTAGTGAGGTGCAGGCAGCCTGCATGTGTCTCCTTCTCTCCATCACCACCACCAAACACATGTGTAATCATGGTTTTAAACACGCATGCGCTAAACATAGTTTCCAGAGAGCAGTAGGGAATGTTTTATCCCATACTGATGGCTTTTCAGCTGACTCCCTGGTGGCCTGCTAGAATGCAGAGTTAACCAGGGCTATTGACTGCCTGGTTCCGAAGCGTCCTCTCTAATTGCCCGGATGGCCCTGTGGTTTTCCCCGGAGCTGAGGGCAATGAAACAATCGCTGAGGTGGCTAGAGGGCTGGTGGAGAAAAACTCATTCTAAATCGGACCAAACACAGGTTAGAGCTTAATGCCGAGCCAACCAAGTGGCAATAGTGACAGCGAAGAGGACCTTCTTCACTGCCTCTATTGCATCTGCAGAAAACAACAGAAGATGTTTTTAGGTGATTCACAATCTAACAGATTCATCTTCACCTTCAGGGCCTGGTGAGGACTCCAAGATATGCAGTGATTTAGCAAAGTTTTTTTGCAGATAAAGTCACTCAGATTCAGACAGAGGTAGATTCCACCGTGGTAGCGGAGCTGGGATGGGAGAGTGCTAGAATCCTGTCTGGTCAAGTTGCATGGGATCAATTCCAATCTGTTACCTCCAAGGATGTATCTCCTTGATCCTTGCCCATCCAGGCTCATAAAAGTGAGCCAGGAAGGGCTGGGTAATGGGCTCCATGGGGTGGTGAATGCAACCCTCTGTGAGGGAGCCTTCCCAGACCTGCTTAAAGAAGTGGTTATTAAACAACCACTTATTAAACAAGGCCCCTGACTCAGCTTGGGGCCCAGATCCAGACTAGGTCAACCCCAAATCATTCCAAGTCAGACTGGTGTCATATTGGACCCTGAACTGGATAAGGACTCCATGCACAGCTCATCAGTTCCAAATTCTGGGCACCACCATCAAATAGGGGTGCTAACTTGAATAAAGTATGGGGGGCAGGTAAGCCCTGTCCCACAAAATCAATCACATGGTGAGGTGCACACACACCAATTGAATGCCATCAAATAATTCAGGCGATAGAGCAGAACCTCCTTAGCAGATCTCACAGGGCAAACAAGTTTGTGCAGAGCAAATTATCCCTCTCTTCCTGGAGACACATTAACAATTCTCTTCCTGCACACAGCTTGAATGTTAAAGCCCCAATTTCTGCCCCTCTGTCAATTCGCTGGGTGGCACACTGAAGCGAATAACTCATGCATAAGAACAATAAAGTATGGAATCAAAACAACCTCCTGCGAAGCAGCGGTCACTAAAAAGGCATCCCGATTAGATTTAATAAGGCAAATATTGAACATTAAGGCAGTAAAGTGATTATTAAATTTCCATAAATAGGCAGGCGGTGGGATGCGCTCCAATCTCACAGTTGTGATAAATATATTTGGGGGTGTTTTATTTAATATCCATCTGCCCACATGCATTAAAGGAAGGCCTCAATGTAAAACAGAACCTAAGCCACAAAGCCATCAATCAGATGCTAAGTTGTAGTTAATAGCCTTCCCTAAGGGAAAACTGCAGGCAAATAGTTATGAATTTGGCTGTATGGAGCCTCGATACACTCATATTGGAGAATTTGCTGGGGAGGAAAATAAGCAGTTATGACAGAAAGAAAGAGGAGGTATGAAAATCTGAAAGGATTAATTCCTCCGAAGTTCAGAACAAATACTCCACCCTCACTTCCTCTTTTAAGGTGTATGTTGGGTGGGATGCTATCCTAGGAATGGATGGAGCAATCAAGTTCAGCATTCATTTATAATTCCATTCATGCGTCCATTCATAAGTCCAGTCTATCAGGCTTTAGCATCAATCTGTGATACTTTAAAATGCACGGAAATCTGCATTATTATTATAATCACCATTATTTCTTACATAGGGGCAACTCCATGAATCAGTTTTCAAACAAACTAAAGGAAGGAACTTTATTTTTATTTTCCCACCCCCAAGTTTTAAAATTGGCAGGCTTCATCCCCTCAGAACGGGCAACCATGCCTGCAATTTGCATTCAATTCTGACATAAAACAAAAAGGTTAAGAGACAGAAAATAAAGGTCCCCTGTATAGAAAGCCCTAGATAGATATGCCTGAAATTTGCCATACTTAACCAACTCTGGAGAGGCTCCTTTCCCTGAAAATTCCATCCACTGACATGAAAAGAAAAGACAGCTTGTAGCCATTTTTAGATCCCCCACAATAGTCAATAAGTTGAAACAGAGCTTTGGATTTTTAACAGATTAGATCTGGACCCAAATGATGAATTGAATCAAAATGCCCAAAGGAGACCCAAAGCAGATTGGGATGCTTCCAAACGCTACCAAAACAATTGCAATGTGATTGCTGCACATCCCCGATTAGATCTGATGAATATGAGAGTGTCTACTTTGTTTTGCGTATATGTCGGGGACAGCCAACATGGTGTTACCCAGGTGTTGCTGCACTGCAACTTCCCTCATCCCTGACCACTGGTGGAGCTGATGAGAGTTGGAGGGTCTCATGTTGGCTAACCTGATATATGTGGTGGGAAAGGACGATCGGCCATGGATGCCCACTCTCCATAAGTCCATATATATATTTCACTAGAGTGCCCACAATATCATACATTTTTAATTTAGTGATGAAGGACTTGAACAGTGCCATTTTCCTCACACTGACCACTGAATGGTTTGCAAATCATGTCTGTACTTTTCCCTGTAATGATGTCCCACATGGAAGAGTGTGTGAAAGTGTGAATGGGTCCTTAGGTAAACAGTACTGATACTGTAGTGTATACAGCTAGGAAAGTGAAAAGAGGACCCATATTGGAACTCACATTTCTTCAGACATGTCATCTGTCTGACCATTGTATTACAGATCCACAGCAGAGGTGATAAATTCGGGTCTATCAATAGATCATTTAGTGATTTTCAGTAGATCCACAAGGCGTTTTGACTCCTAATTCTTTAAGAATAGCAACAGAATGGCTTTCCCCATCTATATCAGACTGACAAAATGAAGAAACCTAACCAGGAGTGGACATTCGTGTGAAATGACTGTGAGCTCAGTTCAGTTGTGGTTCTGAAAACAATGATATATTGTTGATATCTAACACCGAGTAAACTGGCAAAAATGTATACAGTAAATCTAAATCAAACAAGTGTTGGAAATGTTGAGAAAGAAGGTTCTTTTTGTCATATGTGGTGGTCTTGTAGTAAGGTTAAAGCCTACTGGGAAATGATATGCAATGAATTGAAAAGGATATTCAAAATAACTTTTGTAAAAAAACCAAAAAACCAGAAGCTTTTCTTTTGGGAATTATAGGGACCGAACGACCTAAATTGTATAGAAATTTATTTATGTATGCTACTTGCCCCAAAGTGGAAAGAAGCAGAAGTCCCAGCAAAGGAAGAATAGATACAAAAACTTATGGAATATGCAGAAATGGCAAAACTTACCAGAAATATAATAAATCAAGATAACAAACTTTTTATAAAAGAATGGAAATGGTTTATTGAATATTTACAGATAAATTGTAAACAGGTAAAAAACATTGGCAGGATTATTGCAATAGCCTGCCATTTCATAAGAATATATATTGAAAGTAGATAATTAAAGGAGCAAGTTAAATGAATTTGGATATGCAGAAGATATTAAAAAATAAATCTAAGGAACCTCTCAGAAAGAGGTCAAAAATTTGAAATGTTAAATTGATTGTAAAAACTAATGAAATGTATAAACTTGAAAAGTATAAATAAAAACTTTAGAAAAAGAAAAAGAAAAGAAATTATCCAAGGAGAACACTGCAGCTGTTCCTTCAATTGCAGCAGCAACAGTGGGCAATGCATTCTTTGGAGGCCAGATCTGTGACCTCTGTGTATCCTGTCACCCAAGATGGTGGCCTCACCTTGCCTCACAGGTGGGCCGGCCCTGGCCCTGGCAAGCAGAGATTGCCAGCATGATGCTCTCCAGACTGACATCATTAGACTCCAGCTCCCATCAGACCCAGCCTGCAGGTTGGATTCCACAACATCTGGAGGGCACCCCGTTGGCTACTGGATCTGTGTAGAACCAACTCCACTGGATTTTACAGAGTCTGTGAATCCACAATACATAAAAAAGAGCAATTCTACATGTAAATATCTGTGGGAATAGAGTCAGCATGAAAGCATTCCCAAAGGGGCGGAAATACTGGCAAAGGGAATTCTATGTTTCAGCTTACCAAAAGCCAAGAGAAAAACAATTACAGCACTTAATCCATAAGACATTTTAAACGCACGGTGATTGCTTGATGTGCTTTCCTTCTTCTTTTTCTGCCTGAAGAGGGATCAATTGTAATCAATCGTAAACTCATTATTATCAGTTCCTCTCCAATAACCTGTCTGTGCAGATGGGATTCCCAGAAAACGGGGAGGGGTGGCGAGGGTGGAATGAGACAGACTTGTGAGCCAGATGTGGAACTTACCGTCTGTGGTGGAAGCTCCAAACCAGTTTGCAATGTGGAGGGGAAGACTACTAACTCCCTTTGTTTGCATGAAAGTCCTACTTAGGAATGCAAGAGGGCATTGTTTTGCATTCTGGCCTGTATTTGTCACAGCAGCGCCATTTCCTTTCCACTGCAGTTCATCTTCCACCAAAAACTGCATTATTCATCTTGCTGTGTTGTTGTTGTTGTTTAGACGTTTAGTCGTGTCTGACTCTTTGTGACCCCCTGGACCAGAGCACGCCAGGCACTCCTGTCTTCCACTGCCTCCTGCAGTTTGGTCAAACTCATGCTGGTAGCTTCGGGAACACTGTCCAACCATCTCGTCCTCTGTCGTCCCCTTCTCCTTGTGCCCTCCATCTTTCCCAACATCAGGGTCTTTTCCAGGGAGTCTTCTCTTCTCATGAGGTGGCCAAAGTATTGGAGCCTCAGCTTCAGGATCTGTCCTTCCAGTGAGCGCTCAGGGCTGATTTCCTTAAGAATGGATCGGTTTGATCTTCTTGCAGTCCATGGGACTCTAAAGAGTCCCCTCCAGCACCATTATTCAAAAGCATCAATTCTTTGGCAATCAGGCTTCTTTATGGTCCAGCTCTCACTTCCATACATACCATGGGTAGGCAAACTAAGGCTCAGGGGTCGGTTCCGGCCCAACCGCCTTCTAAATCCTGCCCACGGATGGTCCAGGAATCAGTGTGTTTTTACATGAGTAGAATGTGTCCTTTTATTTAAAATGCATCTCTGGGTTATTTGTGGGGCATAGGAATTTGTTCTTTTTTCTCTCTCTTCAAAATATAGTCCACCCCCCCCCCACGGTCTGAGGAACAGTAGACTGGCCCCCTGCTGAAAAAGTTTGCTGACCCCTGGCTTTAACTATACGGACCTTTATCTTTCTGTATGCAGTGATAAAATTATGTTACTTATATAATTTTCATAAACTACATGGTCATCATTCAGTTCAATGCAAAGGAAACAGTGCAAATTGGGGAAAATATAATCAAGTATGTGTTGTTTCCAGCAGTGGCTTCTTTCTTGAATAAAAAAAATAATGAGGTGGCAATACTCATAACTTGTTCAAATTGCCATGGGTACTATCAGGGCCCAGGAGGCCAGATGAGGCAGTTGCCTCAGGCAGCAGGATCCACAAGGGCAGCAAATTCAGATATAGATCTTTATTCCCCCCCCCCCTTGTACATCTTCTTCATTCACCCCTTCTTCCCTGGTGGGGGAGCACCAATAGATGGTTCACCTTATGTGCCAAAATGTCTTGGGCTGGTCCTAGGTGCCACAGGCAGCAAAAAGAGAGGTGACCATACTCCATACTGGAGAGTACTGTCAAACACGCACACAAAAATAACAACACTGGTTTGCAGACTGAAAGCAATAGTGAATATTTATCATAGTCATTGGATTAATTTTCTTTCTGGGCATGGAATGAATTTCAGCTCTTGTTTCCATTTCCATCTGAATTTTCCGGCATCCCTAGTCCTTGCACATGTATGATTTCCTGGGTTGTTATGTTTCTTTTGGTTCTGGGAGGCTACAGCTAAATGCTTTTGTCTGAGAATGAGTGGACATGGCTTAAGTCAGGAGTAACTAACGTGGGGCCCTCCAGATGTGGGGGGCTACAGCATGGGGCATGGAACTCATGAAAATATCACACCACATACCAAATATATATTGGCAGATACTTTACAACCTTTTAGATTGCAAGTTAAACCATTTCTATTTACACGGGAACTTTAAAAATGCATAGACTACCTCCCAGAATTGTCTTGTGATTTTATTGCTCTCTCTTCTGATGCTATTAATATTTCTGTTTTATTGCACTTTTGGTATCTGATTGGATGGATGCAATGTTTCAGATAAATAAATAATTGCCCCAACCATCCCTGTTTGCCAAGAACAGCTCCTGATTTTTAATTTGTTTTCCCTCAAAAATTCCTGATAAATTGGTATCCTTACTTTATTCTGTTCTTTTCCTCGTGGAGATACCATGCTAACAATGCTGTTAGGGTGAATTGCTAGAGTTGTCATCCTTCACATGCACACTTTAGGGTGAGCAGCTGGGTCTGGATTAATGCGCATTGTCTTCACTGCACACACAGTGCTCAGCTAGGGATGGATCCATCTGTCATTTTTGGTTTTTCTCCATTTCCCAATCTTAAAATAAGTTCTCCACATTTCTATAGCAATTTATTTACTTTTTTAAAAATCTTAATTAAAATTGACAAGCATTTTAGTACAAATTACCGTATTTTTCCGTGTATAAGACTATATTTTTTCCTAAATTTTTGAAGTTTAAAATAAAGGGTCGTCTCATACACGGATAGTGCATAGTGCATTTTCTTAATTTTGAGTCCCCCAAAATAGGGGGTTTCTTATACACGGGGACGTCTTATACACGAAAAAATATGGTAGTTCCTCCGATTATACAAAGTTTTGTATATAGCTTTGACTAACATGCACATTTTTATATCAATTTTCACTACCATGGTGCAATTTTTGGGTGTCAGTTTCACTAATTTTTAATGCACACTTTCCCCTAGCATATGCATATTTGTACATATTTGTTTGACTGGATAAATGTGAGAATTTGTAGAAATTTAAGGAAAGGGGGCCATTGCTCAGTGGGAGAACATCTACTTTGCAAGTAGAAACTTAGAATCACAGAAACATAGAGTTGGATGGGAAATGCAAGGGTCATCTAGTCCAGTCCCTGCAATGCAGGAATCTCAACAAGCAGTCGATCTTCCAATTTGAAACCATACCAGAACCTGGTTAGCTTTGCAACTGTGCTAGCAGTTTTATCGCTGCACCACTAGAAGATTCAAGCCATAAGGCCCCCAGGTACAATCCCAGACATCTCCGGGTGGAATTGGTAGCAACCCCTGCACATGACATCATGGGCTGTCCTCAGAGTTTGCCAGATGACATCACGGGAGACCGCTGCCTCAGGACAGGGAGGAAAATTCTTAGGGACGACTCACACCCTGGCCAGCACTTCTTTAATCTCCTACCTTCAGGCATGAGATACAGAAGTATAGTCAGCTGCACCAACAGATGGCGTAATTGACTTCTGACTAGCACACAGAGCTCAAACAAGACTGAGTGTATAGGAGGGCCTCGTTTAATTTCACTGCACACAGGTGGTGTAGTGACAATAAAGGTTTATTATTAGTAGTAGTAGTAGTTATTATTATTATCATTATTATTCTATTTTTATTATTATCATTATTATTATTATTATCATTATCATTATTATTACTATTATTATTAATCCTGAAGAGCCACTGCCAATAAATATAAAAACCATACTGAACTAGATCGTCTTCCTCAGTGTAAGGCATCTTCCTTTAAGAAGTGTGAACTTCAAAGGATAATTGTGCCTCGGTTCGCGTATTGATTTGAGAACTGCGAATTGGGTAGTTTCGCATTAAAATGCAGACAGAATAATATTTCTCTCCACCCTTCTTCTCAGCCTCTCATTTTGCACACAGCAGTTCCCAAAATTTCACACAGAGCTGCAATTTCACATCTAATTTATACCACCGGCTACAAATCACCGTTCTCACATGGTGGGTGAAGAACCTGCCACTCAAAATCTATGCCACCTGTCTTCTGCCCCAAATGATCTGCACTGACACAGCAACTGGATCCAACACTTTTGCAAACCCCCCAGCCTTAATTTATTTATTTGGGCAAGCAGGATGGGGTATGGGGAAGATTGACATGAAAACCCTCAAATGAAGAGATCTCTCCCATCGCTTCTCAATTTGACTCTGCATTGGGCTTCACACCATTATCTCTCTCCTTTATGTGAGATAAAAAATTAACAAGGACAGGAGAAACTCCAAATGAGAAGATTTTCATGGATGTTTGAAGGTCCATAATGAGAACAGGAAATGATGCATAATTGAACAGAAAGTGAGTACAAGACAAGCCGTCAGGGTAACAAACTGAAACATGCCACCTGCGAAGCACCAAACCCAATTTATTTTGTATGAATTTGAGAGAGGTTACTTTGAACTGCTGCTGGAATTTATTTTTCATTATTATCAGGGCTGCTCCTCAGGGTTAACAGATCTGAGTAGTACCACTTAATGAAGCAAAAGGGATTAAAAGACGTACATGCATAAGCAGGGAGGTTGGCCTAGACGAGAAGGTGCTGAGAGGCGCCCCCAGAGTTTCCAGAGAGGAAAGCTGGACTTCTGCCTATTTGCCCCCAAACTAGGACACCTACTTTGCCTCTTGATGATTATATTCAACTTTGTCTCGTGATTCAAATTTTATTACTATGATTTTATTGATTGATTTAGCACTTTTGTAACCCACCCTCCAAGGAACTGAAAGTGACATACATTGGTCTTCTCTTTCTCATTTTATCCTCACAACAAAACTGTGAGGTTGGTTAGGCTGAGAGTCTGTGACAGGCCCAAGGTCACTGAGTGAGCTTCATGGCTGAGTGGGGATTTGAACTCTGGCCTGCCAGGTGCTAGTCCAGAACTCATAACGGCTACACCACATTGACTGTCTAGGGCTTGCTTGAAGACTGGGAAGGGTTAACACCAGCAGGGGGAGCCCTGCTGATGCACTGAAAACACGCAACTTTCCCTTGTCATCACCCTCTAAGCCTCCCTCAGAGGAAAAACCCAGAGAAGGACAAAATATGATGATCAAAGAGTCCAATGTGGGATCGTACTGCAAACAAACAAACCAACCAGTGAGCTAATCTCAATGAAACATAGCCTATCACTGGCTACATCTGCAAATTCAAACTTCTGTAACATTTCCTAAGTTGCTCTCTTGAACTGCTAGTGGAGGGGGGGAGGCTTTATTTCCATAGTGGGAAATCTACTGTGCCAGTACAATTATTGTGATAAATAGGTATAGTATAGATCACAGGTCGGGAATCTTTTTCAGCTCAGAGGACCGAATTCCCTTCTGAGCAACTTTCCAAGGGTCATGTGCCAGTTTTGAGCAGGGCAGAGACAAAAGTGGGTGGAGAAACACATGCAAATTTTACCTTTGTTTGGTTGGCTAGTTTCTGCAAACACTTGTACGCTCTTCTCTCTATGCACCGTCCAGACAAGCAAGAGGCATTGCCAGAGTTCTAAGATACATTTTAGCCAGACAAAAATACTCATATGTCAGGAGTCCACAGCTTGATAATACAGTAAGCGTAGTTAATTAAAAAGGATGATTTATTGTCAGAACCAACAGATGGCTCTGGACGGCTCTAACACAGCCTCCAACATCATCAATCAAGATGACCCTTCTGAAGATTCCTTCCAGTTTCTACAAAAAATGGAGAACTTGCTTGCTTTGTATCTGGTCCAGCAGCCCACCCCTTAGCCGACTCTGAGGAGGGATTGGATCAGCTCCCCCCTCTTTCCTTTCTGACAAACTATTTCTGTCTCTTTTCGAGCCTGTCTGAACTTCCCCAGAGCTTTGGCTGCGTTCCCACTCGCTCTTGGCTGTTCCCTTATCACTCGTCATTCCGAGGGGTGGGGGATTTGGCACTAGTTGGTGCTCATCCTGCATGAAAGTTAATTCTCTCTGTTCCTGGCTGCTTTCATCCGTTGGCTGCAAACCTTCACTGGGAGCTGGGACATCATATATGAAGCTGGGCTTCTGAGGTGTGTGGCCTGGGGACAGTTCTGTCTTGGGCCAGCCCTGCCCGTGAATGTAGACAGCCTTCCTCACCCGGGCACCCTCCAGATGTTGCTGGACTCCAGCTCCTCTCAACCCTCACCATTGGCCATGCTGCCTGGGATTTGGAGTGTACAACATCCCTCATCAGACCCCTGTGTGAGGCAGCTTCCCAGGTTCCAACTGCTCAGCTACGTCTGCCATGCCAAAGGAATATTGGTGCTTGCATTTCCCTCCCCTTCCCTGCCAAAAAAAAAAAGAGAGAGAGAGAGAGAGAGAGAGATGCTTTCAGTACAGCAGAGGTTTTTCAACGCAGTTTGTGACAGCAAATGTGAGCAGGGATCTCTACCGTTCAATGGACAAAGAAATGGAAATGCACTGGATGGAGTTAGTTCTAAGGCATACCAGGCTAGCTCTATGCTCGCCTTTATATATATTAAAGGTACCAAACTGTATATAACACTATTAATAACAGAAAGGGATCTCATTGAATTAAATCAGCACGGGTCTCATGATTATCAAGCAGCCGGAGCCTTTATTGTTGCTGCTGACGATTATAAGGGCAACATTCATTTGAGGGAAATCTGCCTGGGGTGGGTGCATGCTGGTGGTAAGCTAGAGGACAAAGCAGGTAGGGTTAAAGCCCAAAGTTGAAGCCAAAGTTGGTGAATCCAGGGGCAAATGCAGGCAGAGTTTGCAGCATTATATTTCTCTCCATTCTCTCTCCTTTCTCCCTCGCATCTCTTCCTCCACATGCCCCCTTCATTCCCTTCCATTTTATCAATGCAGATCTGATGCACAGGGCCTCCCCCTAATACACACACACGGATACTTTCCATAAAGCCACTCCTGACATCAGGAGGGGGGGTTGCGGGCTCACACCCCACCATCATCCGCGTGGGGCTGGCTGCAGCCCCGCGCGATCAGGGGAATCCTCGGGCCGCGTCATACCCTGGGCCAGCCAATCGGCTGTCTGCAGGGGCGGGGCTAGGGTCATTTAAGGACGGCACGGGCCAAGAATGCCCCTTTCCTTCTTTGATTCAGCTGCAGATTCCCACCCGCCCGCCCTATAGGTTCCCTCTGACTTTGCTATGGACCTCGGTTGGTCGCCGCAAGGGGCCTGGTAGGAGTTTTTCCACTTGGCTAATTGGCATTGTTTTTAAAGCCTTTTGGTTTTTTCGCCTACCTCATAGCAAAACGTCACAACACCTTTGGTTTTGGCGGTTAGGCATTGGTAGGGGTATTATTATGCTGATGAGTTGGGGGGGAGGAGTGCCATCACCTCCCCAAAATATTTAGGGGTAGTCCGATAAAGGATTCTGGGGGGCGTTGCCTCGTCCAAAACCTATGGAGGCTAGGGCCTAAAGCTATCCTGTGGCTCCCTGCAAGCCCTTCTCACCACCCCGCTGTCAGTTCATTGTGTACCAGTTGCATCCTCTTCTCCACCTCTCTATCCTACACACACACACACACACACACACACACACACACACAGTGATTGCCAGGGCATGGTCTTGAGTGAGACCACACCATCCAGAGGCCTTTGGGTTCCCCAACATTGATACAGTTCCATTTCATGCAGTGCTCTGGTTTGCTTGTACAGTATGTTGTACAGCCCTGTGCTGGAATAAGCCACGCCTCCTCCCCATACCTCATCTGGGGTATATTATAATCAGTGCCTGATTTATGTATAAGCTAAACAAGCTATTGCTTAGGGCCCCACTCTCTTGGGGGCCCCCAAAAAAAATTAAAGGGGAAAAAAACCTGGATGTAAATTTCCAAAAAATAAGATAAAAAACAAATAAAATAAAACCTACATACAGCTACAGTGTTTTGTGTCATGTATGGTCCTATTAGGTCCATAAATTACCATATAACATATATTCAACACACACACACAAAATCCGGTGACATTGTTGTTGACAAAGGTCAGCTGGACATATAAAGGGCCTCATTACTTTCAGTAGCTTAGGGCCTCATCAAACCTAAATCTGGCCCTGATTATAATAGAGACCCTAGATAAGAATATGCAAAATTACCAGAATTCTACATCTCTTCAAGATATTCATTCTGCTAGAGGGTGTGATGAGTGCCAAAATAAGGAGAGATTCATCACCCTCTTTTATCTTTTTCGATGTGCATCTCTTGCTGGGGATCAACAAACATTATTCATAAAAAAATTGCCAGTGTCCCATCGTTTTGGAGCAATGCTGCCCAAATTGTGATGGTGCTCTTAAAGAAGAGGTTATACAATTTTGATAAAAGATATTTTTCAGGATTATCTCTTCTGGCAATCTGTCTCGCTCCTCATCTTGAGTGCAAGGAATAGGCAAGCGGTGGCTGGGTGGGGAGAGGGAAGGTTTAGTAAATCATAGCTTGGGTGTCACTTTCTGAAAGGATAATAGTTTTCATTCAGAGATATTTATTTCCTCACACTGTGATCTGACAGACAAATCGCATCATTCCAGTATTTCCCCGGAGACCTTTGGAGCTGATAACAGAATGGATTTATTTATGGACCATAGCATTTTTTGGTGATGTACAGAGACTTTAAGCACAAACCTAAGACTGTTTACTCAGAAGTAGGAATGGAGGAGAAATTTGATTCAGTTTGCTTTTAAAGAGGAACTGGGTTAATTTGCACTTTCTGAAATGCTGTGCCAACTAAAAATAGACCCCCCCCCCTTTAAACATTTCGCACCCTTTAAATCCAAATTTTGCAACACAGTTCTCCAGCCAAGTAATGTATACAAAAATGCATATACCAGGAGGAAATGTGCAGATAAATGTATATTGTAATTAGAATAACATACAAAGATCCATTATATTTGAGGAAATGGCTTTGCAAAGATGTGCAATTAAGAAATATAAATCAACTATGATTTAGAATAGAGTGTGAGAGGCTCCTTGGAGGAACAGTGGGTTACAAAAGTGCTAAATCAATAAATAAAAATTTAGTTATAAAATTTGAATCACGAGACAAAGTTGAATCTAATCATCAAGAGGCAAAGTGGGTGTCCAGGTATGGGGGCAAGTAGACATAAGTCCAGCTTTCCTCTCTGGAAACTCTGGGAGCACCTCTCAGAACCCCCACACTATGATTCTTATTGTATCCCCCCCGCCAATTGGTAATGACTATCATAGCAATTTTTAAACAAAGTGTAGGTACAATGTGACTTTTAGGGGCCCATGTACACCCCTAGTAGTTGTAGTGCACCCCTAGTAGCTGATATTCTAGCTCAGGGTCTCCAGCACCAGTGACTTGAACTAGAAGCTAAATTGAAGCTCGCAAAAGATGCTGTTCCATAGCATTGACCTGGCAATGACTAGGTTTCTAAGGGAGAAGCTAATAAAAAAAGGTGTGCACTCTAGAGAGCAGAGGCGAGCTACGATGGTAAGGAAAGAGGATCTGTGGTTTTGGAGATTCGTGGACTATTAAATTAGACCTTTAAAGAGGATGGAGGAGAAAAAAGGAGGCCAGGTGGAGGAGGTGCTTAACACTGAGCTGCAAGAAGGAAAAGCAGTCACAAGACAACTGGCTGGAGCAAAGCACCTTGGGGAAAGGTACGATCTCAGTGGCGAAGCATCCGTTTTGCATGCAGAAGATCTCCAGCTTGTTTATTTAAAAAATTGCTTATAATATACCACCATCTCATAAAATATCAGTGTACAACAATATAGGTCTTCAGTAAAACACAAAATGCTATTACAGTGGTACCTCTGGTAATTCATTCTGGAGGTCCGTTCTTAACCTGAAACCGTTCATAACTTGAGGTACCACTTTAGCTAATGGGGCCTCCCACTGCCGCTGCTGTGCAATTTCTATTCTCCTCCTGAAGCAAAGTTCTTAACCCGAGGTGCTATTTCTGGCTTAGCTGAGTCTGTAACCTGAAGCGTCTATAAGCTGAAGCGTCTGCAACCTGAAGCGTCTGCAACCCAAGGTACCACTGTAAAAGCAGTACAAAATAATCATTTAAAAGACCAGTCAATCAACACTTTTAAGCAGCTGCAAAGGCCTGTCAGCATAAAAAGGCTCAATTCCTGGCATCTCCAAGTAGAACTAAAAAAAAAAAATACATGAAAATTTCCATTTAAATACCTATTGTTAAAGATCTTTTCTTTCAAAATATATATTTATAAATGCATTATCTCTCAAAATGCACTTTAAAAAAAAATGCATTCTGACAGATTTTTCTGAGCCAAGAATTGTACTGAAACATTCAGGAAACGTGAAGACCAGTTTGTATCAGAATTCAGAAAAAGAAAAATCAAATTCTTCAAGCATCTCTAGCTGATGTCAGATTTGGCCTGTAGCAACATTCTGAGAGAAATGTGAAGATTTCTGCAGTGTGCCCAAAAGATGTTTCAATAAGACTAGCCCAATCTCTCAGAAGTGAGTGGGTGGGTGGGGGGAGGTTCTCGCAAATCCTCAATTAATTCGTGTGTATTAAGATTTTTATTCCAAACACTCCTGCTAATGAAGCAAAGATCAAGGCCGTGATGGCATTTCTACCACTTGTTCAGCTACACTTAATGCTTGCTTGCTTCTTAAATAAGACTAGAAAGTTCATCAGGGAGGACAAAAGGAGAGGCAGTCCATGTGACTGGGAGAGGAAGGGGAGGGGGGATGTGTCTGGTCATATAAAAAGCAATTAGGTCTAAAGCTTTGATCTCCCTCCTTTGGCTTCTTGCATGGCAAAGTACAGAACCGCCATCAAGGAGCTGATAGACGGCTTGTATGCAAGGGCGCTACTGACACGTCGGTCCCCCTGTGTTTCATTTATCTGTCACCTTTGTTTACTCCCATTTGTGTACATAACTAATTTGACTTGACACAATAAGGGCACGGCCACAAGAAGCAAAAAGACATTGTTTAAATATTTTATACAGTGCTTGGGAAAAGAAGAAGAAGAAGAAGAAGAAGAGACGTGTACCAAGGCTTACGTCCTTTTCATTTCTATTAGGGCGAGGAAAGATAAAGAGTTTAGGCAAAAGTGAGCATCATTATACATAGACTATGCATGAATTCATAATAAAACTCCTAAAGATATGTGGAATGCCAGTGCATTTGCTAATGGGAATTGATTTTGAATTTTATTCATTTTTAACTAGGTTTAATGAACTTTCCTTGTAAGTTGCTCCCAGTTGCTCATTATTCCATTAAGTGTCTTTAATCGAGGAGATGAGTGTAGAGGATAACTGCTTGAGATGGGTTTTGTTTAACAAATTCTGCACCAGCTCGTCTCACCCCGCTTGACAGGAAGTGACAGGTCCCGTTTCAGGCATGGCGGCCATCACTGCCATATCCCCTCCACCGCCTCATGAAAGATGGATGGGATCAGCTGAGAGTCAACTGGTTTCATTGGACGTGCTTGTCGGAGATTTGTGTGTCCGCGATTAAAAATGGATAAGGTATGCGCCGTCATATTTATGAACTCGTGATAACTGGCAAGGTCTTAAGTTCTTCAAATAGCAGCTTTAGAAAATGTAGCTGGATCACCCCAATTTAGATAAGTCACATCTGCATTAATTCAGGGTTTATCTCCCGTAAAATGCCTTTGTTTTGCTGTTCTGGTTACACTGCAGTGTTCTTTTTTTATGGGGATTCAATGCCGGGGGGGGTTATTCCCCCCGATCATCATGGTTGAATGTAGCATGCTTCCACTCCACAGCTGTATGGTTACACTGAATCAGTCACTTTGATGTTCGACCAAATGCTGATCACTGAAAAGTTCACTGGACCTGGCAGGTGCTGCTGATGGCCACTTCCAAAGTGACATCCCTATGTCTGCTGGTATGTATCCTTAATTAAGTCAGTTTGGGTACAGTCAGGTGCCTATCTTCACTCAGCAATATTAGGAAGCAAGCTAACAGGGGCATCTTAGCAAGAGTGGCATTTCATGAGTACATTACTTTCTAGAACAGACTGTTAAAGATGCTACAACTGAATGACAAGATGTTCCCAGGCTGAGCTTTGGGATGAGCGAATCAGTCTATTTCTGTTCCGTGTCATTTTTACATGCTGCTCGCCCAAAAATCCATTCTGTCCTCTTTTTGCATTAATCTGTAAAATGCACAAAAATACATTCAAATAGACATTTTAAAAATGTATTTTTCTCTCAGAGTACACATTTTAAAATGCATTTTTATATTCCCCTGCCCCCAAGACAAGGACTATGCAGTAGCAGTTGTGAACTGTGAAAGTCAGTGGATACATACATTCCAAAGTGCACAAAATTTAAGAACTACGAGCCTGATCAATTTGAATCTGCAAAGTTAGAATACCTCTACAATTCTTAGATAATATTCTACCTCCTAATTCATGAGTAGGCAAAATAAGGCCCGGGGGCCGGATCCAGCCCAATCCCCTTCTAAATCCAGCCCGTGGACAGCCCGGGAATCAGTGTGTTTTTACTTGAGTAGAATGTGTTCTTTTATTTAAAATGCATCTCTGGGTTATTTGTGGGGCATAGGAATTCGTTAATTCCCCCCCCCAAAAAAAAAATATAGTCTGCCCCCCCCCACCCACAAGTTCTGAGAGACAGTGGACCGGCCCCCTGCTGAAAAAGTTTGCTGATCCCTGTCCTAATTCATCCAGGCTCCTGTACTTTTAAGATGTCCAACTGCAGGTGATCGATCCCATTAAGATGTTATGACAGCCCATGTTTGATATCTAATCAGAAAGGCTTTGTATCACCTCCCTAATTTCAAAGCTGGACTACAACAATACTGTAAAAATGTTAGAACCCGGATAGCTGGAGGAATTGGGGAAGGGTCGTAGCTCACTGGCATAGCTTCTGTTTCTCATACAGAAGGTCCCAGGTTGAAATTCTGGATTCTCAATTCCTGGGAGAGAAGCTGCCTGAAATCTTAGAGTCAGTGTAGACAATAACAGATCCTTCAAATGTCTCTATTTTCCAGGAGCAGTTCTGGATTTACAGAAGCCATTCTAGTTCCTGATTTGATCCTGGAATGTCCCACTTTTCCTTAGGAAGTCCCTATTTTCACTGGAGAAATGTTGTAGGGTATGGAGTTATGCAATCCCCGAGCCAGGGAAATACAGTAAGTAAATTTAGAAGACATCTGAAGGCTGCCCTGTAGAAGGAAGTTTTTTAAAAAAATGTTTAATGTTTTATTATGTTTTTATATATGTTGGAAGCTGCCCAGAGTGGCAGGGTCAGCTGAGTCAGATGGGTGGAGTATATCATCATCATCACCATCATTGAATAGGACATCCCTATTTTCATCAGAGAAGTGTTGGAGGGGATGCAGTACTGTGCTGGTTGGACTAATGGTCTGACTCAGTATAAAGCCGCTTCCTATGTTCCTGTGACCATCCCTGTTCCCATGAGCCTGCTCAAATGCTCTGATCAGAAGGGGAGGCTCTGCTTGTTGCCCCTCTACTAGCTGAAATCTGGTGGAATGTAACAAGGCCTCCTTTGTGGTGGCTGCAGCATTTGCTGCCATTGTGATTATTCGTCCCTTGCCATTTGCTATCAATGCAAAGCAATGTTGTTGCTTTTTAGCGATGAACATGGATAGCCCTGCTATTAAACTGTGTGAGGCAGTTGCTTCAGGTGGCAAGTACTGGGGAGGCGGGGCAGTGAAGTGCTGGAGAAGTGGGGGAAAGATGTTAGAGGATACAGTTGTGAATGTCATGCAGCCTGCTCTTCATCCCTTAGCCTTGAATGCTATCCTTAATTACAATGGAAATGCTGTCTTGTAAAGTGTGTTCTCCTTCATGGAGAGCACGTGTTGCGGTGGGGGCCGCCAGGACACTGCAAAGTTGTGGGGCGGGCTAATTGATCATTGGCCACTGATGTGATTGGGCTTCCCTTGTTGCTGGGAAGAAGTTAATGTTGCCATTTGTTGATTGACAGCCAGAAATGCTATAACTCTTTGCACAAGGCTAGGGCTTCCTCTTTTCACCCGTGCATCGGATTGCCCGTCACCCCCCTCCCTATAATTAGGGTTGTTCGCTTTGACCTTGCTATGCCTCTCATGGGGTTGTCTGCTCTTGGGGCAGGGGCCCGTTAGGAATTTTGTCCATCTGGCTGATTGGCTGGGGCCATTTGGTTTTTGCCTTTGTTGTTGTTGTTTAGTCGTTTAGTCGTGTCCGACTCTTCGTGACCCCATGGACCAGAGAACGCCAGGCACTCCTGTCCTCCACTGCCCCCCGCAGCTTGGTCAGACTCATGCTGGTAACCTCGAAAACACTATCCAACCATCTCGTCCTCTGTCGCCCCCTTCTCCTTGTGCCCTCCATCTTTCCCAACATCAGGGTCTTCTCCAGGGAGTCTTCTCTTCTCATGAGGTGGCCAAAGTACTGGAGCCTCAGCTTCACAATCTGTCCTTCCAGTGAGCACTCACTACTGTGCAGCAAATCGTCACAACTTGTAAGGTTGCGGTTAGGCATTGGTTTATGGTTTGGTTGGTTGAGGGGCATGGATTGGCTGTGCCTGCCCCTCTAATGCTGCTGCTGCAAGGGATTCCATTAAAGGAATCAGGGGCTAACTATTGCTTGTCCACCCTGTCAAGGGCGCTCGGGCCATTCCAAGAGCTCCTAGCTGCATTTTGGGAGGGCTGAGGGCAGGTTCCCTGCTCCATTCGCTACCCCCAAGTGTATTCCCCTTTTCTGACTTTTACAGGCGTGCGGAATGTCAGTCTGTCCCCCATGGTGGGGGCAGATAGTCGCAACCAATGCCTAAGCAACCACTCGCATTTTTGTATTTTAATAAAGTTGTGGCCAAAATTATGCCAAAAACCTTAAACAAAAATTTTGTGTGATGTGTGAGTTATTGGGGTGGCCCTGGGGACCTCAAGACACAACTGCTGTGAAAGTTGGGTCCAGCTGCCAGTCCAGTTGGCTTCCGTATTCTTGTGGAAATGCAAACAAAATAAAAATTTCTCCCCCATCCCTACTGATCCCATTTCCTGCTCTGGCCGGCTGCTATTTAGAGACTTCCTATTGGTCTCTTTGCAAGACCTTCCTGTGGCCAGAGCTTGGGGATGTCAAATAAGGTGACAGAGAATGGATTTGAATTGCATAAAATGAGGACTGTAATGCATGTCCTTATTCGCCCAGTAATGAGTGATATCTAATACCAACATCCATTCCTGTGAAGCTTTGCCAATGTTTCCTGACTAGCAGATTGGCATAATAGCAGAGAGGGAGAGCTGAAAGTTTCTGAAATGAAATTTAAAACAATCAACAGAACCTGATATTTTCCACTGAATGATACTCATGTTGGAAGCATTAGCTCAAGCATTGCCATTGTAGCATTTTCTCTCAACCTTTATTGGTTTATTTATTGGAGGTTTTCTAATAACTGTCAGGGACAGGAGCAGTATACCTGAATAGCAGTTTCTGAGAGGCTATGGCCTTCAACCTTATTTTGGGTTCCCCAGAAGCAACTGCCTGTTGTGGGAATTAGATGGACTCTTACTCTGATCCAGCAGGGATGCTTTTATGATCTCATTAGTTATCATAGCTCAGCGGCACAGCATCTGCTTTGCATGCATAAGGCCATAGGTTCAATCCTTGTCATCTCCAAGTAAGACTGGGAGAGACCCCTGCATGAAACCCAGGAGAACTACAGCCAGTCAATGTAGACAATACTTAGCCTGAGTTGTTTGGGTTTCTTTAAATAAAAAGTTAACTTCTCAGACACCGGGTGCTTTATTGCTTTATTGCTAACCTGACTCTGGCTACACACACACACACACACACACACACACACACACACACACAGAGTTTTCTGGCAGATCTTCCACTACAGCTACAGCTTTAAAGCAAACAAAACTTCAGGGAAGATATTGTAACCCTCTGAAGACATTCTCCTTTCCCAGAACAGGCCAGAAGGCAATGTGGTATGAGAGTGCCCCCTTTCCAGACTGTTATCTCAATTATGTAGCATTTGCAGCATTATGCCCCCTCCTAAAGCAGCCCTGCATCTCTCACAACAAATTAACCGCTGAAAACCACAAAGCGATGCAGCCACGCCCCCGGCAGGCTGCTGCCTTTGTACATTGCCGACCTGTTGGAATCAAGTCAAAGGGACGTAATGCAAAATAAAGGCCTTTAGAAAGGCAAATAGTGATTCGCTCTCATCTAAAAGCTTTGCACAGACACATCCCTTCTTAACCCACTAGCGTAAGAATGTTATAGCATGGGTAGGCAAACTAAGGCCCGGGGGCCGGATCCGGCCCAATCGCCTTCTAAATCCAGCCCATGGATGATCTGGGAATCAGCCTGTTTTTACATGAGTAGAATGTGCCCTTTTATTTAAAATGCATCTCTGTGTTATTTGTGGGGCATAAGAATTTGTTCATTTGTTTCCTCCAAAATATAGTCTTTCCCCCCACAAGGTCTGAGAGACAGTGGACCGGCCCCCTGCTGAAAAAGTTTGCCTACCCATGTGTTATAGAGACTTACTGACATCTGGCTGGTAATTACACAGTCAGAAAGACCAAACAGTCCCCACCATCACCAAAAGAGAGAGAGAGAGAGAAAGAGAGAGATTTGTGTTCCTTATGGAGGAGTTTCATAATGGGTTGATTTGATGGTTGCCTCTGCCTTACGTGGCAGTTCATTTTCAAAATGCGCAAGCCCTGTACATGCGATTTGCATTTCAGCAGGCAATCTGGTTACATTGGGCATCTCTACAGACCATGGATGGGCAGCTGAACCAGATGCCAACATGCCTGAATGACTAGGAATTAGCATTAACACAACAGGCGATATGCATTGCCTCTTCTGCCTGATTCACTGAGAATGTGCAATAGTAACTTCTGAATTTTTACCAGGAACTGAGGTTGGAGCTTAGTCTAGTGAGCTGTTGTGAATTGTGCCCAGTCAATAGACAAATACTGGGCTAGAAGGTAGAAGAAGAATAGCAGACAGCTTGATGGACCAATAGGATCTTTAAAAAGTGGTTGCAATGTATACCCCCCCCCCTCCTAAGAGGAATGCTGCTATTCAGGTTTCCATCTACATGCCCATCTGCTTAGGAAGTAGGAATCTGCTTCATACAAAGTCAGGACATTGGTCCATGGTCAGTGTTGTCTACAGTGGCTGACGGTGGCTCTCCAGGGTTTCAGGAAATTCCCAGCCCTACCTGGAGATACCAGGGATCAAACCTGGGACCTTCTCCATCCAAGGCAGATGCTCTTTTGAACATTCTGTGACTATGAGCATGCTCAGCCCTCAATGAGCTTTTGTGGGGGCTGGAGTGGTTCCCTGCTAGGGTTTCGTTGCTAAAAGAGAAAAAGCCAGTGTGCTTCTGCAAACCTCAGGGTTCTCTCAAGCAGGCTGATACCTTCTTATTTCTCAGTGTCAATGGAGTTTGCTCCATTTCTGCTTATGTCTAGACCCTGAGTTTGTTACTAGTGATTTGAAACACTGCCCCCTATTTGTAAGCCATTCTAGTTTCCTAATGTATGGGATGTCAAGGAATTCTCACAGAAATGGGAGCCGAAATGGCCAATGTTCTCTTATTCATCCAAAACTGAAATCAATCCAGCAACTATGGGTCAGGATCCACAGCAGTGGTTGACTTCTGTCTGCAAACAGTATGCAATTGATGACACCCCCCCCCCTCACTCTGTTTGCATTGTGTTTCCTTTGCATGAAATGAACGGAGTGGAACAACATAATTGACATTATTGATATTACATCATTTTGCCACAACCAACAGTGAGACAAATGACAGGTTTCGGTGGAAAACAAACTGCAGCAGAATGAAAACAGGGCTGCATGCAATGAATACAGGGCAGGGCAGAAAATGGTACCTTTTACATCCTTAGTCACGGATGAAATTAATATCTATGAAGGTTTCAAGACACTGGGATGAGGAAGAGGGTAAGCTATATTGCATGCATGAAACATCATGATTTCTCAGCTAGCCTCATGAATTTTCAGGAAACAGTGTTGACAATCCCGCAATATAGGATTGCCCTCACCTGCACACATTTGATGGATTACTAGGCCCATCCAATGATTAAACATTGCGAAAAGAATGAGCACATCTCCGACTGATGCAAATCATTGCTCTTATGAGACAGAACTGGCACACATGGATGTTTTTTTGCCTTCTTATTGATACAGCCTTGGCTCTTTTTTTAAAGTTATTTAGAGGAGAAAAGCATTAAAAAGAATCACTTCTGCTTCTTAAGTAACGAAGACAGTGTGAATCCAGCTCATCACTTCAAACTGCTGACTCATTTACCACTTGGAATGAATTGAGGGCTGTTAAAGGTTTTATAGAAGATTTCATTAAATATGTATTGAGCCGGCTTAAGATGGAAATTGTTATAAAAACTGGCAACGGTTCAAGCAGCCAAACGTTTTCGGGTTTATTACGGAGATATTTTACTCCTGCCTGCAATCGGCCTTCCATTAGACCATTGAAATGTGCAAGGCCAAAATAATCTGTATTGTGGGGCTGTAATTGCTGTCGCTACATGTGCGGCTGCCTCCGGAGCTGAGTAAAACATCACCTGGCCCCTTCTCTTGAGCACCATTTGCACACAACAGCCACCATACATTTCAACCTGAAACCTGGCAGCCTGTTTGGAACCAGCTCAGCTTGTTTCTGGCCAAGGGGAATGGTCAGACACAGAGCTCACTGCAAGGATATGATTGCAACATGGGGAGGCAGGTGGTGCAATGTCCCCCTGAGCTGGGGGGTCACAGTTTTCCATTTTTCATATATATAACAAATGCAAACATCCTGGTACCAAGTCTGATTTAAAGATGCAGAAGTCAAAGAAAGTAGAGCAGGGTATTTGAAGTTGCCCAACAAGAGCTAGCACCATGACAGCAAACTGAGCAGGGACACTGGTCATCTGTTCACAATTTTCTCCACAACAGTTAGGTGTATTTCTACTTAAAACATTTGTTTTCTCTAAACTCATATCCATACATACAACTAAGCACACGGGTGGTGTTGTGGGTTAAACCACAGAGCCTAGGACTTGCCGATCAGAAGGTCGGCAGTTTGAATCCCCACAGTGGGGTGAGCTCCCGTTGTTTGGTCCCAGCTCCTGCCAACCTAGCAGTTCGAAAGCATGTCAAAGTGCAAGTAGATAAATAGGTACTGCTCCAGCGGGAAGGTAAATGGCGTTTCCGTGTGCTGCTCTGGTTCGCCAGAAGTGGCTTAGTCATGCTGGCCACATGACCCAGAAGCTGTACGCCGGCTCCCTCGGCCAATAAAGCCAGATGAGTGCCGCAACCCCAGAGTCGGTCATGACTGAACCTAATGGTCAGGGGCCCCTTTACCTTTATGACCTCTTCTGCATAAGTCACCACCCTACCCAGGAGTCAAGCTCTGATGCCTTACCTCTCATGCCACCAGTTCCCTGCATTGACTGCCAACCTTGCAGACTGAGTTCTGTGCTTTGACGGTACCATCTAAGCTGTAATAATAATAATAATAATAATAATAATTTATTTATATCCCGCCCATCTGGCTAGGCTTCCCCAGCCACTCAGGACAGCTTCCAAAAAATATTAAAATACTGTAATACATCAAACATTAAAAGCTTCCCTAATACCAACTTGTCTGTGCACTGAGTCAACTGACGCCCATAGAGCAATCTCTGTCCACCAAGTCTTACAATGGCCTAGCATAGGAGCTAGATCCTCATTCTATGTGGCTTGTCTATGCTGTGAGTTTATTTCCAAAATCCCTGCTTCATTGCCTTATTTGTTCTTCTGAAAATCCACAGCAACGTGTTTGGCAGCATGCATCTGTTTCTGGCTAACTTGGCAACTTGGACAGTCAGCTCAGCTGTGTCCCAGAACCTTACTACCTGTACCCTCATTGCAGAGGACCCCTCTGCAACCCACCCCCTGCCTGCGCAAAAACTCTCTCTCTCAAACTCCTCCTCCCAGCTCAACCCTACCCTCTGCCTGCATCTCACGATGACTCTCACTCTCAGCTCTTCTCCTCATGGACCACCCTCTACCCATGCAGTTTTGTTGACGAGGAGGAGAAGAAGGGTGAGTTCAAATACATGAGAAAACGTTTCCCGTTTGAAGTTCCAACAGAATGGGGGGCACTTTTCTCCAAAAAAAGAGGCAGGGGTCATGTTTTTTAAGGGTTGGGTGGTAAACCTAATCTCCAACCTCTTTATGTAGGTCTAGGAAAGACTCCTGCTTGAATCCCTGGAGGTCTGTTTCCTGTCGACGTAGACAATGCTGATCTAGATGGACTAGTGGTTTGGATCAGTATAAGGGAGCTGCTTATGTTCCTGTCATCATTCACACTGTCCCTCTGGGTTTAATGCTCTCTTTGTGGGAGGTACAGTAGGAAGAAAGAAACTCCATGCAGTGTCCCATGCAGCAACTCGCAAAACAAGGCATCCAGGCAGTGCTCCAGCAACCCTCATTTGCAAGCATTGACTACATTGCTTAAGTGATGCTGCTGACTTTTACATGGACAAAATCATTTCTGGCAATCCAGCCAGATGTCTGATTTTGAGGCAAATGAAAGAAAATAGAAAACTGGCAACAAGCCCAGTGAGAAACAAAAGCAAATGCAAAACTTAGTGTAGGTCAGGATTCAGATCGCAGCATACCTTGCTTGGGCTGCACATTGACTTTAAATGAGTTAACCTGTTTCTACATCAGTGTCAGGAAATCATTGGCCCATGGTGCCTCCCTGTTTGGCCCATGTGGTCATTTTAGCCCAAGCCAGGTCTATGTGGTGTGTGGGTGGGTTGTATAATATGATATCAGGTGTTGGGAAGATAAAGGTCTGGCTCAGCTGAAACAGGCTTTGTGGGCGCTGCCCATCAGCTGGTAGGTATCACCTTCAAAGCCCTGTACAGAACATTGTGCCCAACACTTGGCATGCTCCACCAGAGCTGATCAGTGGGCCTTGTCAAACACTATGCCAGGACTTCACAAGACCTGATTCTGAGGTCTTGCAGAGCATTATTATTATTATTTACAATTCTAAACCACCCTTCATTCGAAGATCACAGGGTGGTTTACAATATAAAAACACAGAAATGCATGACATACTAACAAACAAAGCAATAACCCCCACATAGTATGAAAGGTCACAGATTGTTTAATTAATAAGATGCTATACATCTGAGCCTGCCCCAACTTTGGTTTCCTCACAATGAAATTTCCTCCCACCCCCTGCAATGTGCCCACCTCCCTTCAGTGCATGGTTCTCCCACCCCCCACCTCCTCCAATGTTCTCTCTAGACCAGGGGGTTGGGAGAAGAGCCCATAGGACTTCAGCTCCCACAATCCCCGGCTATGGGTCATGCAGGCTGCGTCTGCTGGGAGCTGGAGCCCCCAAAGAACCACTGCAGGATGATGGGCTCTCAGTGCCTCCTCTAGACTCGGCCCAAAGCAGCCACCCAGGGTCAGGTGTCCCACTATGCATGGGACTTCACAAAATCCAACAATCAGCTGATCCTCAGGCTGTGCAAAGCAAACCTGTGAAAACTGTGCCTCAAGTGTTGGTGATCAGCTGATTGTTGGTGCTTTGCAAGCTTGGCCCACCCAGTTTGGTGTCAAGCCAAGTGAGCAAAAAAATGGGTCACCTGACCTCATTGTGATATCAGGTGATTAATAAGGGGTAACCCCTCCCATCTGTCAAATGTGGCCCGAGGGAAGGTGGAGAAGATAACGATCTGTCCCACTGGCCAGATCCAGTTCCACCCCCACCCCCACCTCCTTTATGGGCTTTTCCTTGCATAAATAACCCCAAAGATTGGATTGCAGCCTACACTACTTTTGCTATCAAAAATGATATTGTCCCCAGCCTCCCGCAATGTTATTTGAGCCAAAGGTTCCAATTTGTTGGAGTCAGTTAAGTTAGCATTGTAAGTACAGAAGCAGCAAAGGCAATGTAGGAAACATTTCCAAGGATACACGGAGAAAGTCAATAAACAAGGAAGAGGTTTACATTTCCTGGTCCTAGGTTCAAGCTTCCAAAGTGAACATTTCCCCTCTTTCTTTGACCCAGTGTTGGTGTGAAACTTGCCAGCAGGGATTGTTTTTCACCTAATCAAGTGTCTTCTCTAATTTGCCTCCCAAATTTCACAAATGAAATTTTGCAAAGTGCCCTTTCCCCCCCTAAGAAGTGGGTGGGTGAGAAAAAGAAAAACCTAGGATTTCATTTTATTATTATTCTTTTTTAAAGAAAAAAAATGACACTGGGAAATTTCAGCTCTGCTCTACGACTCACCCATCTCCAGCCTAATAACGCCAGAGACTGGACAGTGGCTTGCACGTGGGAACAAACATCCACGTGTGCTCACAGCTTTAACTAAGAGCTGGGTTCCATTTATAAATCACTGAGCCGGGCTTTCAGGCTCTGTGCCTTCAGCAGAGCTGCAAAGGTGAATTATAGCCGAGACGTCACGTGGCCACCGTCTATTTTTACTTCGTACAGTATGATCTCTGCTCAAGGACAACAGCATTGTTCATAAACTATGCATGGGTCATAATAGCACTTAATGGAGAAATAACCACTGGTTAACAGAACATTAAATGTGCAGTAGGCTATTAGTGTAAACTCCATAGAGATAGTTAAAAAAAAAACCATCTCCCCGTGTGTCAGAAATGTTTTCCTATCAGAGACTTTGTGCATGCCCCCTTCCCTTTCAAACACTTGCAGTAATAAAATATTTTGACTGTAGAATACATCTTGCCTGAACTAGATAACGTAGAGAACATGTGACTGGTAGCGTTGAATCCCCTTCTCCCCTCTTTCTTAGTAATTAGAATCATAGAACTGTAGAATTGGAAGGGGACTACAAGGGAGGCAGGTGGCGCTGTGGGTTAAACCACAGAGCCTATGACTTGCCGATAAGAAGGTTGGTGGTTTGAATCCCCACGACGGGGTGAGCTCCCGTTGTTTGGTCCCTGCCAACCTAGCAGTTCGAAAGCATGTCAAAGTGCAAGTAGATAAATAAGTACCGCTCTGGCAGGAAGGTAAACGGCGTTTCCGTGTGCTGCTCTGGTTCGCCAGAAGCAGCCTAGTCATGCTGGCCACATGACCCGGAAGCTGTACGCCGGCTCCCTTGGCCAATAAAGCAAGATGAGCACCACAACCCCAGAGTCGTCCACAACTGGACCTAATGGTCAGGGGTCCCTTTACCTTTACCTTTTATAAGGGTGATCTAGTTCAACCCACTGAAATGCAGGAATCTTCTACCCAGCATGGGGCTCAAACCCACGACCCTGAGATTATGAGTCTTGTGCTCTACCAACTGTGCTATTCCAGGTCTTCTTTGGCTATTAAAAGAAAAAGATGTGATATGAAATCATCTTGAACCTAAGAAGGGCCTGCTGGATAAGAGCAAACACCCACCTAGTCTAGCTTCTTCTTCTTTTGGCGATCGTGCATTGTCTTCCATGAACAAGGTCTTAACAGTGAGTCCATAAGTGACTGTGGGGGCCAATTCTGGATCCACACGTCCTTCCAAAGTGGGGATTTTGGGGGGGAGTTGATCACAGTGAGGGTTTGCCAAACATGCCTTCCTCTTAATTCGTTTCTTCTGTTCACCCTGAGTTTGTGCTTCTTCGAAGTCCATGACACCTTTGGCAAAGGCTGTTTTCCAGTTGGAGCACCCTCTTTCTCACAGTGGCCAGTCAGATGCCTCTGGGAGACCCCCAACCATGGTTTAAAAGCAATCTCCATTCGCCCTGCCCTTTCCCAGTGCCTGTAAGCATTCAGGTGTATTGTCAGGCTTTGGGGAATTGGCTTCCTCCCCCATGGCCATAAATGAGCAGATCAAATGAAAGAGAATTCTTACCAGTTAGTTTCTTTAATAAACACAGTGAAGAACTAAAGAAAATGTCTACCCAGAATGGCGGTGCTCCCAATTATGGTGCACACACCTGTCCCTTTCAATCTACGTCACTCCTATGTCTTGTAATCTGACCCTCTGCGCTTTCTGTTCTGAGACTTTCTCGACCCTCTCTCTTCCAGTGTTTCTTATCCTTGCTGTTCCCCATCCAGTATTTCCCAGCTTCTGCCTTCTGAACTATGCCCCTCGGCAAACCACTGTTCCAAATCTATACTGTCCTCCTGCTCCTGGGAAGATTCAGGGGGAGGGGGTGGCTCCCACCATTCCTCCTCAGTGCAGTCCTCCTCAGCACAGTCCTTGACATATATCGTCTGTAGTTGGAGGTTCTACCATCACCACCATCATTTATTAAACTTTTGTATCATCCTTCATCTGAGAATCCATGTAGCTGTCATGCCTACTAGTCATTGTTGACAAGTGGGACCTGCAACAAAATGTTGCAGTATGGTGTGCAACTTCAGGGTTCCAGAATACCAGCTTGTTACCACCAACCCTCCCGCCCCCATACCAATCCACCTGGTTCTACATCACACACAAATCTGGCAGCATCCCATGTTCAGCATGAACTGCTTTGGAAGTGCCCTCCAAGTTCAAACCTAAGGTGGGGGGCTTTTAAAACAGCCCAATGAAGGTTAGCGTGGCCAGTGGGTGCCATTTACCTTCCCACTGGAGTGGTACCTATTTATCTACTTGCACTTTGACATACTTTCGAACTGCTAGGTTGGCAGGAGCTAGGACCGAGCAACGGGAGCTCACCCCGTTGCGGGGATTCAAACTGCCGACCTTCCGATTGGCAAGCCCTAGGCTCTGTGGTTTACACTAGAAAGAAAGAAAGAAAGAAAGAAAGAAAGAAAGAAAGAAAGAAAGAGCATTGATGGCACATATCAGAAACTTTTTCAGCCCCAGGGTCACATTGCCAAATGGGCAATCTTGGGGGGGCGGGGTTTACAAGCCAGTAGGTGGGTGGGGCAGAGATAAAAATGGGTGGAGCAACAGGTGATCCTTGTACAGTAGGATACATTACAGCTACAAAGATGTCCTATAAGTACCTCTCTTCAACCAGGCAAGAGAGAAGTGTTACCATACTTCAAGGACACTTGTTGCCAAGCAAAAGCACTCAAGGACATGGGGCATGGTCACTAAAGGGTGTATCCTAGGGAGAGACCTGAAGTCTGGACAGAGAATTCAAGAGGGCCACATTTGGTTCACCACCCCTGGTGTTTCTGTAACTGTTAAATTTGTTTAAATTTGTTATTTCCACCAAATTCTAAGATTTAGGTTAGTCAATGTTCACATGCATTATCCCCCTTTACATACACACACCCCACTACACCTTGTCCCCTCCTCCCAGCCTCTACCTGGCAATGGATGTCATCACACATTTTACTTATATAGGCAGAAAATGTATTATTAGCACCAAGGTGTCACATTCTGGGCATGCAGGGAGAGAAAACACACACACACACACAAGCTGCGAGACAGGCAATTTTGTATACGCCTCCAAACTTTCTCCTGCATATGTAAGAACCATTTCCAAAGCAATATGAAAATATTTCGGCGATGTACTAAGGGGCATGAATAATGCACCGGGCAAAACGCCTTGGCGCATTAGAGCATGTTTCATCCTATCAATATGATAAATGCAGGTACAGTTGTTTTAATTGTACCGATCGCGTCGTAATGGAAACACATCTGTGCTTTGCCCGGGGGAACATTAAATGTTTTCCCATTCTTGACAAATGGGTGCATCCTGATAGCGATGCTACAGCACCATTCAGCTTACCTGCACAATGTGGCTTTTCTTTCTGGTGAATTTCGCCTTCTTCTTTTTGAAAACGCAGAATGCACCTACCGCATTAATACATAATGAGCTGAAAACACTGGGCCAGATACTACGTATCCATCACTGTAACTACACTGAAGCTGGTTGACCTGCATTTGACTTATCAGAGCTGAAAACCAGGCTCAGTGGAACCCTACAGAAGAGGATTTTTCCTTTAGCATTAGCTTTGTATGTTTGCCTAAGGGATCATAGAAACATAAAATTGTAGAGTTGGAAGGGACCTCAAGGATCATCTAGCCAAACCCTCTGCAACCCTTTTTGCCCAGTGTGGGGCTTGAACTCACGACTTTGAGATTAAGAGTCTCATGCTCTGCTGACTGAGCTATGTCACCAGACCAAAAGAAGTGAGATACTGTGTGCAAGGACCCCTGACCATTAGATCCAGTCTGGGGTTGCGGTGCTCATCTCGCTTTATTGACCGAGGGAGCTGGCGTTTGTCCACAGACAGCTTCCGGGTCATGTGGCCAGCATGAGTAAGCTGCTTCTGGTGAACCAGAGCAGCGCACAGAAACGCTGTTTACCTTCCCGCCGGAGCGGTACCTATTTATCTACTTGCACTTTGATGTGCTTTCGAACTGCTAGGTTGGCAGGAGCAGGGACCGAGCAACGGGAGCTCACCCCGTCACAGGGATTCGAACCACCGACCTTCTGATCGGCAAGTCCTAGGCTCTGTGGTTTAACCCACAGCGCCACCCGCATCCCCTTACTGTGTGCAAATCTTAGAGCAAATCTGGAGGAGGAGTTGGACGAGGATGCCCTGAAATAAAATGTTGCAGTGTGGAGTTCTCATGGTCCCAACCAGCAGGCCAACCAGGCATGCCTTCTTTCAGGATACTCTAGGATAAGGTTATCAGACATCCCCCTTTCCCAGGGACAGTCCCCGGATTTACAAATCAGCCCCCATATAAAATTCATTGAAGTTGAAAGGTTGCCCCGGATTCAGAGACAAAAGTGGACAGAGGAACAAATATAAATTTTATCTTTTGTACAGCAGGCTAGCTTCTGCACACACTCCTCTCTATCCAAGCAAGCAAGATGCATTATCAGAGTTCAAGGGGAATGTTCCTATCAGGCAAAAGAGGAGGTTGCAAAACAGGACCAGAGAAGGAAGGAGGCTGTGTAGAGTCCTGAGGGTTGAGTAGAGAATCATGGAAGTCTGTGTATGGCCCCGAGACCTGAGGCTGCCCATCAGTGGAATCTAATCCTTTTTGCAGCATGATTTTTCCACACCCATCCCAGTAGTCGGGCATCGTTCTGTGACCACTGAGTATTCTCCATCCTCATCTATTTAGGCCCTGTCCCCCTTAGGATTTTTAAAAGAATAATAAACAGATCCCTCCCCACAAAGAAACACCTGCTGATACTTGGCTCTTGTTTGTTGATGATGTTGTTTTGGTTATACAGTGAAAACTTGGTTCTCGAATGGCTTAGTTGACGAACAAATTGTCTCCCGAACGCTGAAAACCCGGAAGTAAGTGGGAGCCAATTGGAAGCCTCACCTTGGTTTTTGAACATTTTGGGCATCGAACGGACTTCCCGAATGGATTAGGTTTGAGAACCAAGGTTCCACTGCATTAGTATATACAGTGGTACCTCGGGTTACAGACGCTTCAGGTTACAGATGCTTCAGGTTACAGACTCCACTAACCCAGAAATAGTACCTCGGGTTAAGAACTTTGCTTCAGGATGAGAACAGAAATCGTGCTCCGGTGGCATGGCGGCAGCGGGAGGCCCCATTAGCTAAAGTGGTATCTCAGGTTAAGAACAGTTTCAGGTTAAGAACGGACCTCCAGAACGAATTAAGTTCTTAACCCGAGGTACCACTGTAGTGGGGATGGGGACCATGTGGCTCTCTAGATGCTGCTGAATTTCAACTCTCATAAATCCCAGCCAACATGATCAATGGTTGAGCAACATATGGAGGACCACAAGTTCTCAGTCACTGGTATATGGTGGAGTCTTCCTTCACATGCACTTTCTAGTGTCAAAGTGTAATTTCCATAAATAACCCATTTCTAAACTCTAAACTCTGGATACACTTTTTCATTTTTGAGATGCAGATATATTATTTCAGTTTCCACAATATGTTTAACATGCCTATTCTGGTTGCAGTGTTTGGCTTTTAGCAGAAGTTGGGATGGTCCATTAAGCCATGCACATTATTGTCTGACGTTACTGTCATCAAGTGATAAATGTGCCTGTGTGAGCCAGCCTGAAGATATCAAGGAAGATAAGCATAAAGCATTAAGCAAGGTGCATGAGGATCAAAGCAAATGGAACTGACTCGACACCCAAACTATAACAGCCATATCCCTCATTATTGGTCCATTTAGCTCTGTGTTGTCTCCATTGACTGGCAGAAGCTCTCTGGGCTTTTAGACAGGGTTTTCTCTCAGTCCTATCTAGAGGTGCTGTAGATTGAACCTGAGACCTTTTGCATACAAAGTACTATAGCTCACAAGCTTCAAAAACCCTTTCTGAGATCATGAGGGCTAACAACTTCAAATAAAATATTAGTGGTATGTATATTTATTTAGCATTTTAAGATGTTTAGTGTCCAGTAGGGTTGCCACCTTTGGTCAGGCAAAATACAGGTTGGGGGGAATTGGGGGCTAACTCCCCCTTTCTCACTCTCTGACTTTGTCTCCATCTCTGACCCACCCACCTCTGCCTGTGCAAAAACTTTCCCCTCCACCCTCTACCAGGGCAATGCAAATCCCCTCTCTCACTCTGCAAGTTCAACCCACCCCCATCCCCTCTGCCTGAAAAAAGAGCACCTCTATTTCTTACACCAGACCAGGCTCCTGCAAACCTCCTCTCTCACTCTCTGACTCACATGCCACTGCCCCTCCCCCAAAAAACCCAACTCTACCGTAGCAGGACAGACTCATGCACTGCAAACCCCATCTCTCATTCTCCACAACTCAACCCCTGCCTGTGCAAAAACTCTCTCTCTCAAACTCTTCCTTCTGGCTCCACCCTACCCTCTGCCCACACCCTGTGATAACTCTTGCTCTCACTCTTGGCCAAGCACTCTTGGCCATCACCCCTAGCTTAACAGGACCAGTGATCAGGGATGATGGGAACTGTAGTCCCAAACATCTGGAGGGCCAGAGTTTGCCTATGCCTGCTCTCGGCTGTCTTCTTCATGGACCCACCCTCTGCCCTCAAAAACTCACGCTCAGGCTCAGGCTCTCCACCTCCCACTGGACCCACCCTCTGCCTGTGCAGGAGGAGGAAGATGAGCTCAAATATATTAAAAAGGTGTTTGAAGTCCATGCAGGACAGGGGACACTTTTCTCCCCCAAAAAGGGGCGATTACATTTTTCTAGGGACAGGTGGCAACTTTAGTCTCCAGGTTTTTCACAAACACTTAAGCCCAGCCCCATTCATTTGAAAACTGCAACAATTATCAAAAATATCTGGCTTTATGCACCTGAAAGACTGATTTCTTGATGACTGCAAGACACCAAGGCCTGAGTCCTGCTCCAGTTACATCTAGGGAACTACAAGTATTTCACTCCAGTTTCAGTGGAGATGAGGATTTCTCTTTTTTAAAACTATTGGCATCCAAGCCAAGACCATTATTTCTCATCCTGCTAGGAAATACGTGATGCTTCCAAGCCTAGGGCACTGGGAAGCAGATGCCATGATTAAATTCAGCCTGCAGTTTACACATTTAGTACTTAAACTGCCTATTCATACGCATGGTGTGATGGGTTATGGGATAACATGGAGACTTCCTGGTTATGCTCCACTGCAGCTTTGCTGGATCTTGCAAGCTTAGTGGTCCTGTTTTCTATCTCCTCTCAAGGCAGAGAGTCCTACTGCTCCCGTGTACAGATGAGGCAAATCCTGGCCTTTAACTGTCCTTATTTTACATGTAACTGGAGGCACCTGAGAGCTGCATGGAGACCTTCCTGCCAGCAGCAAAAGACTCCAGATGCAAAGTAACCTTAATCATAAGGATTATGTGGGTGTCTTGAGAGTTGATTCATAAGCAAAGTTAGTTATGTTTGTTTCAAGTGCTGTTTTCACAGATGAGATGCACCTTTGCTATCTGGGAATGAAAAGGTCATAGTGGGGGAGGAACTGCCAAATGAGAAGAACTATGAATTCTTCCGCCTTCCATCTTACCAAGGTATATCCACCTTGATGAGCATGGATCATCCAGGTGGGGGAGGAAGAGTGGAGGTGACCTCCATCAAGCACATGCCCTTTCTGCTCAAGCACATGAGGAAAGTGGAAACTATTGCTAATTGTCTTATTGTTCCTCGGAAGGCCATGGTTCTGATTGCTTAGCTATAGCACGAGAGATCCTTTGAGCTATTACTTATTTTAAAGCAGTAATGGCTCTTCTGTTGATTGCTTCCAACTCAAAGATTTCTATAATTAACACCAACCAGAACATCTTTGTACATCCACACCATGAATTCAGTGAAACTGCCAAAAGTGGGGAAGGGCCATAGCTCATGGCTGGAGCATCAGCGTTACATGCAGAAGGTCCTTGCTTCAGTCCTTAGCATCTCTAAGTAGGACTGGGAAAAGCCCATGTCTGGAATTCTAGAGACTCACTGCCCATCAGTGCAGGTAGTACTGAACAAGATGGACCTATGGTCTGACTCAGTATAAGGCAACTTCTTACATTCCTCATGAGAGATGAGGCGGTCCATCAATGTCAATGACTGGGCAGAGGAGAAATGGTGGAGACCCCCTCCCCAGCCTGACCCTTCCAGAGAAGAAGAAGATAGTTCAGAATTACAACAGGGGTTTGAGGGAGATCACAGCTCAGAGGCAGATGAGGGGGAAAGTTGGGAAATAATGGGAGAGGAGGAAGAAGAAACAACAGGGGGGGGATCTGATGGACACAGTGTCTTTAGAAAGCATTCCAGATCCCCCCTCTCCCAGAACGCAACAAGCATTGAAAGTAGGAGAGCAAAGAGCTCAGAGACAGAAGGCACTTCTCAGCACCCATAGTGATGACGCATGAAGGGAGAGAGGGAGGCGGTGGAGACTCGCTCGCGGCAACACCATTATTCCAAGAGGCTGCATTTTCGAGCCTCTTTCTCTGAATATTGGATAAAAAGCAGTTGGTAAGTACTTTCCTTGTCTTATTCATTCCTGGCAACCTGCCATGGGGGGTTGGATCTTCTGCTGCCTGACAATCATATTGTTTGGATTGGATTTTGAATATTGGATTGGTTATTGAATGAGCAAAGTGCCTAATATTTTGATGCATTAAGGGGCAGACAGAGGGATCATATTTTCATACCCTCCAAGCGTCCCTATTTTCCAGGGACACCTCCTGGAATTACGAAAGCCACCCCGGCTTCTGATTTGATCCCAGAATGTCCCTATTTCCCCCATTAGTGCCACAGCTACCAAGCTTGGGGAGACGGGTGGTAGCAGTGATGGCTGTGAGGGAGCATTCTGTCAGAGGTCTGTAAGGCCTATCAGGGCACTCAGGCAGGGTGGAGCTACCTGCCCCGGCACCTGGAGCGGCATGGGGGCGGGGCTAGCTGGCCCACAGGGGCGTGGTTAGCCTCCTGTGCAGCCAGCATCTCTAGCTGCCTGCTGCCTGCATGGTGAGCGTGGGGGGAACTAGCCACCTGCTGCCCCTGTGGCAAACATTGGGAGGGGCGCTACTAGCCACCCGCGTGGCAAGCATTGGGGGGTGCCACTAGCCACAGGATTGTCCTTAGCAGCCCGCGGCCTGCACAGCAAGCATCCAAGGGTGTCACCCGCACTGTGAGTGTCCGTGGGCACCGCCCACACAGTGAGTGTGGGGTGGGGTTAGAGTGGCGCGGCGATGTCACCCACCCTCACGGCTGACACCCGACTTCCTCTGCCAGTGAACTCAAGCACTGGAAAGAAAAGGCTGGTGTGAAGCTGCAGAGATTTTAGAAAAGTGCAAGCAACAATATGTTCCCCTTGGCTACCTTTTGCATAAATAAAGAGCAAGAGACAACCCCTCCCACCCTCTTAAGGAACAAATATGGTTTATGGAGGAGAGTGAATCCCTTTTACTTTCCCCAGAAAAAATATAATCACCAGGATCTATTGGTCTGCAATTTGCTTGGCTTAATCACACAAATCACATGAATGAAGTGTACAAAACATGCATTTTATGGATGAATGCACTGAAAAGCATTAGAAAGTGTGTATTCTCCATTTAAAAAATGACCACAAACGTTCTATTTAAATGTGGATTTTTTAAAAAAAATCCACACAAAACAGGATGAAACAGATGGTGGAGCTCCAGATACTTCATTGGGAAGCTGGGGTTAGTCAAAGGAAGTAGCAGGAAACAATTTCTCAAGCCATTTGTGGATGCTCTGAGCATTTTCAGAGTCCTTTAACCATCAATCCCTCTTCCCATAGAACTCTGGGAATTGTAAGTGTGCAGCAAACAGAGGTCCTCCTAACTACTCTCAGCAACCTGAGCAAACGGTGGTTTCCAGGATTGTTTGGGGGAAGCCATAGCTGTCCAGAGTGGTATGACACTACTGCAACTATATAGTGCAGATGGGGTCATAAAGGGGAATTGAAGGATAGGGACATACTGTAAATGTATCCTTTGAGCTCAGACTGGATGTTCCAATGGCCCATGTGGTTGAATGGCATTCAGTTTGAGCTCCACTTGGAGCTGTCCATGGTGCTGTTTGTGTCTAAGCTTCTGGTTGAGTCTATGACATTGGAAGTTGCCTTATACTGAAGCAGGTGACCATTGGTCCTTCTAGCTCAATATTATTCATACTGACTGGCTCTCTCACAGTTCCAGCCAAGGGTCTCTCCAAACCCTCTGTGGAGATGCCAGGGGTTGAATCTGGACCTTCTGATGCAAAGCATAGAACACTGAGCTATAGCCCTCCCTTCCGGTGCCTGTCTCCTACTTGAGTCAAATATTCTGCTTGGGCTTGGGCTTGGGCTCCTACAATTGCCCAAATTCCTGCCAGAAATCCTACTTGGGTTTTTACCCAATCTGGACATGCTCAAGATACTTCGACTTCTGTCCTTGCTTTTCTGCCTGAGAAAATAAAAAAAATGCAGGAACCAAGTTCTATTCATTTGCTTCAGCGTATGGATTTCATAATAAATTAAAAAATGGAAGACTTCCTGAAACCTGGAGCCCTCCAACAACCTGAAGCCAAACCTGGTGCCACAGCTTTGATTTATCAGAGTCCTCCAGGAATGGGAGCTGTGTGTAATATGACCTCGCCTCCCCATGCACCATGGTCCCAATCCTTAGCGCATCCCTCAACTTCATCTACTGTTCATTTCAAGATGCACAAAAGGTTATCTTCCACTTCTCATATCATCTAGCTTGGTTTTGCTTCCCAGAGGGAGAGCATTCACCCTCAGGATATTTCCCAGTTGTTCATTTACAGCTTCATCTTCTCACCACAACAGAGTGTCTATCACATGTGCCCAACTCCCTGAATCCAGTCAGAGAATGCTCAGCTGGCAAGTTTTCAAACTCTTTTTCACTTTCAAGTGTACTTGGATATTGCTGCTTTTCTGGAAATAAAACTCGTTTGGCAGGTGTAGCAAAAGAATGCAATAGCAGGAAAACAACTGGTGTCCATCTGCTCCTCTGCTCAGGCTTGTATTTTTAATTGTATCTTCAGGACAAAGAGATGGCTCCAAGTCCCGTAGAAAAGAATCGTTTTAATAAAAAAAGAAGTTGCTTTCTTCACAGCATCTCTCCCCAGGCAAAGGGATGGAGGTAGAGGCCCTGATTGTCTTTTAAAAATAAGGTAATAAATGCTTATTTTTGTGTGTCTTCACAATATGGTAGCACAGGAGACTCATATAGGATGGTTAGCAAGTGTGTGATAGATTCAAATCCTGATAACACTATTTGTTTGTTTTTGTTCCTTAGCCAAGAAAACGAGTAAAATGAAGTAAACAAGATGCTGGGAGTTTGATTTTTCTCCAGTGCCAACTACAGATGGATATA
This sequence comes from Podarcis cretensis, assembly GCF_951804945.1. Classification (NCBI taxonomy): domain Eukaryota; kingdom Metazoa; phylum Chordata; class Lepidosauria; order Squamata; family Lacertidae; genus Podarcis; species Podarcis cretensis. The sequence continues at coordinate 30,533,511 of NC_137185.1, read as the reverse complement.
CCCTTCCCAGAGGAGAAGACAAATCCTAGAAATCTGCTTCATTTATTGATGCAAATGTAAAATAAAATGGCAAGGGAAAGTTTGCATATTGCAGGAGAGTCAGTGGCCTTCTAGAGATTGTTGGACTATAGCTACCATCTTTGGCCATGCTGGCTAGGGCTGATGGGCACTGTTGTCCAACTGCATCTGAGAGCCCCAGGTTTCCCATCTCTGGTCTGCTGCAAGCTTCTCCAACCTACTGCCCTCCAGATGTTTTGGATCACAGCTCCACCAACTCTAGCCAGCATGGCCTCACCCAGCTAAAGATGAGATAGGAGGATCTGTTGGTTTTATTTTCTCATTTTCCCATTCTTAAGTTCAGTTCTTCACCTCTGTTTGCATTTTCTCTGGGGAGGGGGAAGTCCTCATGAAAATCCATTAGCATTTTTGTATGACTTTCTCCTGATATGCAAATTTTTGTATGCAATTTTGCCGTACACAAATCTTTGCAAAAGAGATCCTCTAAAACTGTCCAGTATTGTATGATTTTCACTAATACGTGCATTTTTATAGTCACTTTACCTTTGTAAATGTATTTTTTATACACATGTCTTGGCTGGAGAACTCTTGCAGAATACATAACAATGTGACATTCAAAGGAAGGCTGTGTTTCAGTTCACGTATCGTTTCAGAAAGTGGAAATTAGGTAGGCTTGCCTTTAAATGCGAACTGAAACAAATTTCTCCTCCATCCCGACACCCAGCCTCGTTTTTTAAAAAAAAGTTATTCTGTAGTCATCTTTACTGAATCAGTCAGTAGAGAGACGGAGAGAACTTAATAGAAAAAGATGAAGCGTCTTACGCTATCTGAAGGGTGCAACTTTTCTTCCAAATTCAAAGAATCAGCTGCACGCCAAAATGTAAAAAGAACCAGAAAAAGGGGCATTTTAGATAAGCTTGGTTCAAAGGAGAAGCATGAAATTTGGATGAATGCGGATCCAGAGAGTCCAGTTCTGAGTGACAATAGAAAATGAATTTAATAGAGATTTAATTTAGATTTAAGGGAACACTTATTGGGTATACTCATTGTGTGTTTCATAAATATCATTTTATTGTTAATTCTGTCCCACTTTTTTGGTGTTGTTTTTACTGGCAGGTCTTTAAATAAAGCTAATTTAGGAGAAACCAAAGCTGTAAGATTCATAACCCTGGGGATAGCACACCACAGCCCGTAGGGGCCGGGGCCGAATAATAATCCCCTGCTCTCTGTTACGCCATTGACACCGGGCCCAGAGAAGAATATTTAACCTCTATTAAATCCTTGGCCCCATTTTGAGCTGCACTTCTCACAGTGCCCTCTGGGAATGGGACAAATTAGAAACTGGGTCAAACTCATGTGCCAAAGAGCCAGAAACTGATGAGTCATGTCATGGTGATAGAATGGTATTCTACCACTGCTTCAGCACAAGCAGTGCTGAGTCAAAATTGTAGCTAAGCAGAACAATATTTCTTTGGCTGTCCCCTGAAGAAGAGGTGATCAGAGGACAATTATTTGGAGCTGGACTCCAATACCCATCATCCCTGTCCATTGGCTATTCTGGTCAGGGCTAATAGAAGACAGTCAACCAACCATTCCTTATCCCTGCTAGAAGGTTTGCATTGGCCTTGGTAAATTCTTTCATCTGTGCCATGCTGACCAGCAAGTGTGGCATGAGGTTTGTAGGACAGTAATAAATGGGTAGAGCCATGTTCAATGCCAGTTAAGGGGAAATCAGCCCTGAGTGCTCACTGGAAGGACAGATCCTGAAGCTGAGGCTCCAATACTTTGGCCACCTCATGAGAAGAGAAGATACCCTGGAAAAGACCCTGATGTTGGGAAAGATGGAGGGCACAAGGAGAAGGGGACGACAGAGGACGAGATGGTTGGACAGTGTTCTCCAAGATACCTGCATGAGTTTGACCAAACTGCGGGAGGCAGTGGAAGACAGGAGTGCGTGGCGTGCTCTGGTCCATGAGGTCACGAAAAGTCAGACACGACTAAACGACTAAACAACAACAACAACAAAGGGGAAAATAAAGAGGTGAGCACTTGAAAGCATTTTTACAAGATGGAGGAGGCACCCTCAGATGCCCTCACAATGCTTGGGGATAGGGATAGGGACTTCACTTGAGACTTGTCTGCACTCACCCATTCACAGCCAGGGGACTGATTTGGGGGTATTGCAGATGGACTTTGGATAACATAATCAAATGCCATGTAGGAAAGGTAAGCAGTAGGAGACAATGTCTCTGGGCTCCAGAGTGAGAGTCATGATAGCTCATCCAGAAGATCTGAAGGGCAAGGAATGAATACACCAGCACATCAGATCAATAGAAACCATGCTAGTGAGAGTGAGTTTTAGCAATTAGTATTTCCACCCATTACAAATCATTTGAAATGATGATTGATCAAAGTAGTTTTCCTTTGAAATCCCAAACTCAGGGTATCATCTCCTTGTAGGAATTTGGGTGCATTGCTGTGTTGTTGAGCTTGGATTCAAAACAGAAGAATTGCATTCGAATCAGGCTATACTGATCCCCCTACCTCCGTTTCACAACCCTTCCCACCCTCCGCTGAGAAAGCACTGTACATTTTTCTGCTGCTTTCTTGGATGAAGAGAGAGAAACACTGTGAACTTTGCGGGTTCCTTTCATAAGAAGCACAAGGCAGTCTTTGCCAACCCTCGTGCCCTCCTGATGCTTTGCACTACAACTACTATCGACCCCAGCACCCAATTTTGAAAATGGTCACAAAATTTCAGCAAAGCCTTACTTTTGACTAGCTAAATGCTTACTCCTATTTAAGGCTAGTATTTTAAAACTTTCAGCACTCCAGGGAACTCTTCCTCCAATGGTAACTTTGCCTAGAAATATTGCAAGGGATTTAGGTTTTTGGGCAGCCTACACAGTTCACTTGGAGGACGATCAGGCCTCACTTTTGCTGTGTGAATTGGGAAGGCATCTAAGAGCATGCTCAGTATTCCATTGCAGCTGCACATTTTAGGGCAGTTGTGGGGGATCTGCCTTTCAGATAAGCTTATCTACCATTACCATCTTCTCACTGGAGGAGCCTTTGATCAGCTTCAAAGAAAGACCAGGCTCATTGATCTGGGGGCAGGGGACAGATACAAAGAAGATAAAGGGCACACCTTTGTTGTTGTTGTGTGCTCTAAATGTATGACTTCGCCTTACTTTAAAAGATGGTAAGCTAGGCCTCCTGCAATTGGGGGTCCTGCTGCTCATTCTGCTGGGCTCATATCCTTGACTGCTGTCCTGAAGCCCTGCACTGAGCACATCACTGGGATAGGCATCTAATCGACACCATTGCTAATCAGGCAGGACGATTAGGACTGAGATCCCAAAGAAATAAGAAGTGCAGGAATCTGGTCTTCTCAGGTCCCATCTTATATTTACTACATTATATCCCACCTTTCCTCCATGGAATTAAAGGTATCATATAGGGTTCCCTCACACACAACCCTCATTTTATCATCACAATAATAATAATAATAAATTTTATTTATATCCCGCCCTCCCCAGCCAAAGCCGGGCTCAGGGCGGCTAACAATAATCAAATAATCAAACAATCAAATAATCACACATTCTAAAAATATTTCATTATAAAAATTAATTAAAATCAAATTAATGGCAACCGATTAAGCAAAATTCTGTGCAGGTTGCCAGAGGAGGGAGTCAGGCTGCGCCCTGATCAAAGGCCTGGTGGAACAACTCTGTCTTGCAGGCCCTGCGGAAAGCTGTCAGGTCCCGCAGGGCCCTAGTCTCTTGTGACAGAGCGTTCCACCAGATTGGAGCCACAGCCGAGAAGGCCCTGGCTCTAGTTGAGGCCAGCCTAACCTCTCTGAGGCCTGGGACCTTGAGGATGTTATTATTTGCAGACCGTAGGTTTCTCTGTGGGGCATACCAGAAGAGGCGGTCCCGTAGGTACGAGGGTCCTAGGCCGTATAGGGCTTTAAAGGTTAAAACCAGCACCTTAAACCTGATCCTGTACTCCACCGGGAGCCAGTGCAGGTGGTATAGTACCGGATGAATGTGATCTCGCAGCGAAGACCCCATAAGGAGTCTCGCCGCAGCATTCTGCACCCGCTGGAGTTTCTGGGTCAGTCTCAAGGGCAGCCCCACGTAGAGCAAGTTACAATAATCCAGTCTGGAGGTGACCGTCGCATGGATCACAGTGGCTAGGTCAGGGCGAGAGAGATAAGGGGCCAACTGCTTAGCTTGGCGGAGATGAAAAAATGCCGCCTTTGTTATAGCTGTAATCTGCGCCTCCATAGAGAGGGAGGTATCGAAGATTACACCCAAACTCTTAACGGACGGTGCTGGCACTAATTGCACCCTCGCAAAAGATGGGAGTTGCCCCCTCAATCCCATATCATCCCGCCCCAGCCAGAGGACCTCTGTCTTCGAAGGATTTAACTTCAACCGGCTCCCACGTAACCATCCAGCCACAGCCTCCAGACATCTCGCCAGTGTGTCTGGGGCCCTCTGAGATGGGTTATGCTGGGAAACAGACTAAGCTTCATGACTAAGTGGTGATTTGAAGTAAGGTCTTTGTGGTCCTTGTCAAAAACTCCAAGCAATGCACCCTACTTGCTCCAGCTCTTAAGTGCAACAAAATGTCTTATTCCCCTCCCCAATTAATAAAACCTAATTTGTAAAAGCCCTTCTGCTAGTACGTGCTCACCTTGACTGAATTAAGGACACCACTCCGCATTGTTATTCCATCATTGTATTCCACCATTGAACTCAAAAGCTCTAACATGGCCAAGAAAAATGTAGGGGGTGAGTTTGCCTCTCCCATCTCCATTCCTTCTGCCCTCCGTAGGTTAGTCTTGGCAGACGGTAGTAGATATAAATAAATGCAAATCCCCAGGAGTGTACATCGCCAGTGGTTTCAATACTGCCAAGCTCCAGAGGTTCAAAGTTTAATGCAAAAGTATGAAGAGAACAGAATTTATTCTAAATTGCTTCACTTGATCTTGTGACCCAGGAGAATTATCGCTCGTGAAGACCCTGGATCAGTAACAGTCAAAGGCAAATGGGCAAAACTTAGCAATGGCAGAAAGAGGTAATGTCTTTTTCGTCTCTCCTCCCTTTGTTTATGTAGCTCCTCTCAGAAAGATTGCCCTGGATTTCAGTGAACCTGATGCTCAGCTAGCAAATAACAGGAGAGCTCTCAACAATCCACATGTTGAACTTCAAAGAGGTATTTCGCCACTGGGAAGGAAATTACAGAACTGTGAGGAGGGATGAGTGAAACAACTTTCATCTGGCCCAAGTCCCTTGCACACAAGTATACCATTTCATCCTCCAAGGACATTGTACACAGAGGGGAAAATGGCTGACCCCATTAGGACATGAGAGCAGCCATCTTTTTCTTTGTACAATTACCCAGGGAAGGGGTGACATGTCATAACGTTCCACTTCCTTTTTAATCAAAAGTTTTGAACAAGTGTGGCAAGCACCATGCTTTTTAGCTGCTGCAAGCAAATAGAAATGTTTTTTAAAGCAAGAGAAAATAAAGATCCAAAGAAGCCCTTGTACTGCCTCATGAAAAACAAGCAAACGTAAGCTGGAGTGAACTGCGTTTGGAAAGGTTTGTACGCATGTTATTTAAATGCAGACTGAGGAAACTCATTCCAGATTATGGAGCACACCAATATCTTCCCCCATCCCTAGCTGTGATCGGGGCCGACCCTACCATTACTCAGAGTGAAATGGCTGCCTCAGGTGGACCTGGAGCAGGCAGAGCTGTGTCTTTCACACCATCTGACCTGCTCCCAGTAAGCGAGTCTCCCAGTCTGCTCTGGTGTGAAGATGGTGCTACGTGTGTACAGACTAGCCTTGTATAAAACAATTTTCTGTGTTCAGGTTGTAGCACATGTTAATTTGGTATGTTTGGGATTTTGAGTGCTCTCTGTAAATGTGCATTTTGTAAGTAATGCTGGGAATCATTTTGTTTTTGACAACTAGGAAGCCATTTCCACTAGACATAATCATATTTATTTATTATGGACCCAGAATGCATTAGAGAATACAGGGCTCTCATCCTAATGATATGGAAATTTGCTGTCCCCAAACTAGAGAAAATAGCCTTGTTTCTATTCTTTACAGTAGCACTTATCCTGAGATGAGCATGGGAGAGAGAGTTGAGGTAAAGCCCACAAATGTGAGGAATGGGGAAAGTTGACATGGAACATTTTTTAACAGACTGGCTTTCAAAAACTGCTGTCGGGATCTGTTCCAGGGATATCTTCTTCTTCTTTTCCATGTGTAGCAAAACTAGACAAGGTGTGTTTGAGGCTGATTAATTGTCAGCAATGGTTACCTGTCAGAGGCTGACAAAGAACTTGTATAAAAATAAACCCAACCTGCCACAATGCTAGACTGAGAAGAAAAGGAAAAAAAGGAACAGTAGATGTAATTGTATGGCATATGAACTGGTAGTTGTCTAATGGTTCTGCCATTTTTATTTACTTTTAAAAATGTGGTTTTTTTGTTTGTATATAGCTTTTACAAAAAGGAAAACTGCTATTTCAGTAAGAACTGAGAGCCATAGAGGATTCATATTATTAATTCATTTTGCATTGACGGTTAGCCTTTGTAACAATAACACTCATCCAGAACGGACATACAGTGGTGCCCCGCAAGACGAATGCCTCGCAAGACGGAAAACTCGCTAGATGAAAGAGTTTTCCGTTTTGGAGGTGCTTCACAAAACGAATTTCCTATGGGCTTGCGAGTTCCTGCAGTTTTTTTTCCCTTTTCCCCCCCTTTTCTAAGCCGCTAAGCCGCTTATCCGCTTATCCGATAAGCCGATAAGCCGCTAAAAGCCGCTAAACCGCTAATAGCGCTAATCCGCTAAGCCGTCAATGGGCTTGCTTCGCAAGACAAAAAAACCGCTAGACGAAGAGACTTGCGGAACAGATTCTTTTCGTCTTGCGAGGCACCATTGTATTCTGAAGCACCAGATATGATATATACTCTACCTGCACCAAGGATGGGAAACCTGGACTGCAACCCCCAATATCCCTAGCCAGTTTAGCCACTGGCCAGGGATGGTGCAGGTTGTATCCCAGCGATATCTGAAGAGTCAAAGAGCTTCCTCATCTATGCTCTGCTAGGTTTCCCCACTCCCAAGGCCTCTGAGTGCCTCACCTGCAGCAAAGCAGCATATGATGGTTTCCAGCTTGGTTGATGTGTAGAAGGATAAAACAGGAATTTGCTGCATTTAGGTATCCCACCATATGATGATGTGATGTAGATTTGCGTGCTGAGGTCCCCAAAACACCCCTACCCCAATAACTCACACATCACACATAATTTTTGTTTAAGGTTTTTGGCATAATTTTGGCCACAACTTTATTAAAATACAAATTGTGAGTGGTTGCTTAGGCATTGGTTATGACTAGCTGTCCCCCATGCCTTGGGGGACAGCAGTGACTCCCGGATTCCAGTGAGAGCCAGTGTGGAGGAACAAGATCAGGGATAACTGGAGCTGCGACACAGACCCTCAGCTTCTCCCCGCATGCTCCCAGGCGCTTACACGGCCCACACCCGATTCCAGGGGTTTGGACGAGAGGATGGTAAGCCCCTTAATTCCTTTAACGGAATTCCTGTGCAGCAGCAGCATTGGAGGGGCAGGCACAGCCAATCCATACCCCTCCACCAACCAATTTAAACCAATGCCTAACCGCCAACCTTACAAGTTGTGACGATTTGCTATGCAGTAGGCAAAAACCAATTGGCACACACTAATCAGCCGAAAGGAAAAATTCCTACCAGGCCCCCGCACCAATGCGGACGACCCCATGACAGGCATAGCAAGGTCAAAGCACAAGCCCAATCAAGGGAGGGAGGGCAGATGATCCAGTGCCCAAAGCGAAAGAGAAAGGAACATGCTGTGAGCCTTGTTTAAATAACCTAAATTGGCAACATCAAATTTACCCCAGTAACACCAACCACCAATCCGATCCAAGCCCCATCAATCTATCCTGCCTGGCAACCATGGGGTGCTTTGCTCGGCCCCATCCGCAACACGTGCTCTCCTTTAATGAGAACACGCTTTCTCCAACTTAATGCCTTCCAGCTGGGCTCCAACTTCTATCATCCCCAGCCAGCCTGAGGGATGATGGGAACTATAGTAATTATTATTATTATTATTATTATTATTATTATTATTCCCCGCCCATCTGGCTGGGTTTCCCCAGCCACTCTAGGGGGCTTCCAGCACATATAAAAATAATAATCTAACATCAAAAACTTCCTGATGCAGAGCTGCCTTGAGATGTCTTCTAAAATTGTGTAATTCTGTATCTCCTTGACATCTGATGGGAGGATGTTTCACCCTCTATCTGGTTCCCTGTAACTTTACTTCTCACAGTGAGGGAACCACCAGAACACCCTTGGAGGTGGACCTCAGTATCCCAGCTGAAAGATGGGGTGGAGATGCTCCTTCAGGTATCCATTTTGAATTGTGCTTAGAAACATACTGGGAGCCAGTGAAGAACCTTTAGAACCAGTGTTATATGGTCCCAGCAGCCACTCCCAGTCATCAGTCTAGCTGCCAGATTCTGGATTACAGTAGTTGTAGTTTCTGAGTCACCTTCAAAGGTAGCCCCACATAGAACACATTTGGGCATATTTGGGGAGGGTGCACACAGGGAGAGGAGGCAAAAATACCACTGCACAAATAGAAATCCTTGTGCTGACATAACAGGTTAGCTGGTTCTCCTCAGAGTAGATTTGCTGAAGCTAATTGACAAGGCTAACTTAGGTTCATTGATTTCAATGGGTCTACTCTGAGCAGGTTAGCCAGATGCAAGTGCTAATCACCATAAAAACAACACAACTCCACTTTAAATAAAGCCTTTAAACTACACCCTTCCTTTAGCGGCCGCCGAGACCACATAACACCGGTCTTGAAAGACCTACATTGGCTCCCAGTACGTTTCCGAGCACAATTCAAAGTGCTGGTGTTGACCTTTAAAGCCCTAAACGGCCTTGGCCCAGTATACCTGAAGGAGCATCTCCACCCCCATCGTTCTGCCCGACGCTGAGGTCCAGCGCCGAGGGCCTTCTGGCGGTTCCCTCATTACGAGAAGCAAAGCTACAGGGAACCAGGCAGAGGGCCTTCTTGGTAGTGGCGCCCGCCCTGTGGAACGCCCTCCCATCAGATGTCAAAGCGATAAGTAACTACCTGACATTCAGAAGACATCTTAAGGCAGCCCTGTTCAGGGAAGTTTTTAATCTGTGATATTTTAGTGTATTTTTGGTTTTTATGGAAGCCGCCCAGAGTGGCTGGGGAAACCCAGCCAAATGGGCGGGGTACAAATAATAAATTATTATTATTATTATTATTATTATTATTATTATTATTATATAAGAAACAGACCTAGAGGTGGGTCAGATTTATTGCCTTTTAATTTATTAAAAGCCAGATGATGCATCATCCAAAAAGCCCATTTTCAAGCCCAAGTTGCTTTTGTCTCCATCAGAGGTTTGGCTCTCGGCATCTTTGACAGACACCACCTTGGCTCCCTTTTCCAGCCTAGCATCTGCAAGCTTTATGTTTGCTGCTTATGTCCCATGCCACATAAAAGTCATTAACAATTCCATTTCAGAGGAGTAAAGAATGCAAATGAGTTAATTATGAGCTCCACTTACCTTTCTTACCCATGTACATTACATCTGCATTAATACCTTGCGCTGTTATCTGAATTGGAAACATTGGATATATCGGTGAGGGAGAAAATCTATGTATAACGACAATCTTGGCTTATGTGAGCTGTGGGAAGGTGTTTTGGAGATGGAGAGGGGGAAGAACATTGACTTTCATTTACCGCTGCTAATCACGTGCCAAGGCCCTGGCCATTAGGCAGGCAAAGTACTCCTCAGAGCCACTAGATATTTTGCTTATATACAAGCTAGGGGATTTGGGTTAATAATAACGCTGCATCCACAGATATCCCAAAGTGTTCTCATTTCTGCATAATGACTTGGAGAGATTGCACCACATGTGCAAACTATCGACACAAAGCCAGCAGGCGGGTTAATTTATCAGCAGTGGAATGGTGCTGGTGGATCATTTGCCTGTATAAAAGGTTAAAGTCAGGCCATCCAAGACGTATCCCGTGCGTTTGACCAGTAGGCAAAAATGGCTAAGGACAAAACCAAAAATATTATTATTATAAAATCTCCCTGAGTGAAGGGATCATTTCATTGCCTCCATGCTGGTATATTGAAGGCCAGCTTAAACACACAGCAACATGCAGTCCATGGCATATAGCAGCATGGCTCAGGAAGATCTTTAGTCTGAAAACTTGGAGAACCACTGCAATCAGCTTAGACTTTACCAGACTTGATGGAGCAGTGTTGGGGAACTTGTGGCTGTCCAGTTGTTGTTGGACCTCAACTCCCATCAATCCCAGCCAACATGGCCAATGCTGAAGAATGGTGTGAGCTGGAGTCCAGCAACATCTGAAGGACCACAGTTTATGCCTCTCCAGTGGCCTGACTCTGTGTAATGCAGCATCATTTGTGCATAGGCTGTCAAGGCAGAAGCAACTGGGTGGCTTTCCGATGTTATTGGACTACATCTCCCATCATCCTTGACTATTGGCCATGTTGGCTAGGCCTGATGGGAGCTAGAGAAGTACATGTAGGGAAAACCAGGTTGCCTACCTCTGCTGCAGTAAATGAGCGCAAGTCAGCAGCACAAACGCTCTTGTGGGACCCTCCTTGCTCCTATATCTTTGTGGACATCATTGTTTTGGGCTGTACTTTTTCTCAAGCATAAGCAGAGCACAGGTGCATCTAGATGACAATGTATGCATATAACACGAAACATCCACATCCTGCTGCCATTTCACCCTCTCTCTCATTTACATCTTATCCAGTGGTTTGTCCAAACATCACCTTGAACACAGGTACGAGCTGTATCTACAGCCAACGCACCAATTCTAGGAGTGGAAGTGTCGTCAGAGGAGGCTCAACTGCTGAGTGCAGTGCAGCAGCCAAGGCAAGCTCCTCCTGAGCGCAAGAGAGAAGGAGCCATGGCCATTGAAGCCGTGTGGCGCTGGGCAAGACACCTGTGACAATGTGTCTGTGATGCAACACTGGCCCACCCAATCTTCTGCTCAAGTCAGTGCCTCTGATCTACAGGCTTTTGGGTTTGTAGGGTTGTTTGTGTGTTACGATGGATAAATGTAGCAGCGTCTAGCACCACTTGTAAGAAAGTTTGTACCTGTGCTGTTCCCTTAAAAGGGTGAAAGTGTGTCCCTGTCCACTTCTTGATTTACATTTGTGTACCCAGATTCTATGCTCATTGAATGCAACATGTGAACACTCCTTAAATGAGAAATGCTGCTGACCACAGTGGCACAGCAGCTGTTTTGTATTTTTTTAAAAAATACAATCAGTCTATTGTGGGGTTTAAAAATGTTGTTGTTGTAAAAGGAAGCTGTTATGGTCAGTTAACCAATAGACTCTTCCTCTTGAAAAAGCCTGAGCAATATACACCTGTAAGAACAGACAATTAAGATAAATACTTTCTGTAATAGTTGGTGATCTGTTGGGGGTTTTTTAGTATGGTTTTTTAGTATGGTTTTTTAGTATGGTTTTTTAGTATGGTTTTTATTGTATGTATCTGTTATAAATGGCTTCAATGTTTTGTTTGTTTTGTTTTGTTTTAAATGAAATTGCAATATACAAGTATTTTTACTAAATAAATAAGTAAGTTTCCAATGGGAGCAGCTTCATTGGTGAAGTAACTTCTCTTGTCCCAGCTCTGCGCTCCAGTCTTCCTGACCTGGGAAATAAATGGATATCTACACAGAATTGCCATTTCTATCAGGGGCAAGAAGCCACAAGTGGCAGACTATCATATATAATATATCTATATATCTCCATCTTCCAAATAGCTTCAGCAGGTCATGCAAATCACCACATATGCTTGAGGCAACCTTGGAGCAACTCAATGCTAAAAATAGGCAGCCTAGGTTCGGCCCCTGTCAATTTTGCATGTGTTCATTCTTAAGTAAATTCTGCCCCATCTTTGCATCAATCTGTGATGTGGCTTTCTTTTTAAAAAAAGAAAGCTGTACGAAAATAATCACAAAATACACATTTTTTAAAAATGATATTTATTAAAAGTTTAAAAAGTTTAAAAATTACAGAAAAAAGAAGAAAAGAAAACAACAAAAAAATTAACAAACCATACATTACAATACATAATATATATATATATACAATACAATACAACAATAACAATAAAAAAACCAGAGAAAAAACACACAACCAATATTCCATATCTTAATCTGCCAATTACTTGTTTCATCGACCTCCTCACACCTCCCTTTTTGTATTCTAGTTTAATTATTTGTTTCAGCAAATTCTTTCCATCTTTCTCAATTTTTATTGAGTAATTTATCTTAACAGTCTAACCTATTAATTAACTCAACAAATCCTTTCCATCTTTCAGTATATTCTGTCATTCAGTTTGCCTTAATTTATTTTAACCTTATCTTACCATAAAATACCTTAAAGCTTAAAACTTAATACTTATTTATACATAACTCCTTATACCATTTCTACTAAAGCCAAATAGTTTCATTCCAACATTTTTCCTGATACTCATTAATTTTACACTAATTCCCAAAGTAAATCTTTAAAAACTTCCTTCCAATCTTCATCCAGCGTCTCTTTTTCCTGGTCTCGGATTATGTCAGTCCTTACTGTCCATTCCTTCTAGTCCATCAACCTGGTAATCTTGTGTCCGATGCTCTTAAGTCTCTTCCATGTCCCTTCTGCAGATCTTCTTGTTTATACCCGCACTTGACCTTGTCTTTTGTTGATCTTTTTCTTAATTTCTTTCCTTTCTCATTGAGGAGTAGGTCTCGGGGAAACTCCAACCCAAAAAAAACTCCATCTCCCCTCAGCAGATCAGCCCATTCCCCACAGTCCCATTCCCCACATTCAGCAATGTGATCCAGAAAGTATTTAAACACATGTTTCAAAGTCCCTCCAAAATTAAGAGCCCCCACAACTCCAGACCCCCCCCCTGGCCCGCTCCAGATTCAATGTTCAAGAACAGCGGCTTATGCTCCTGCAGGGCCTCGGGTCTCTCCATTTGTGTTACTTGAGGTTCAGCAACAATCTCCTCCATTGTCTTCTGCATTTGCGCTTGCCCTATCAAAACAGGTTCCTGGGTTGGTTCCTGAATAGTTTCTATAAGAGTATTCGCTGTTTGTCCAAGGTTTATGACTGCAACAGTCATCAAATCCATCTTCTCATGCAACTGCTCCAACAAAGCATTTGTCTTGCAAAGAGCAAGCACCAAAGCTTCTTCTAAACACATTTTATTCAAGGTCAGAGTCTGGTCCCACAATCCTAATCTTCACAGCTGTGAAATCCCCAGATCAACTCCAGCAACAATTTAACAGGCTCCCTCTAGAGGAGACAATTTCTATTTGTATCGATCTTTTAAAAGCAAGTCCAACAAAAGAAAGTTACTTTCATTTTCCAATTTTTTTGTTTCTTTTAAATGCAAAGGGCAACATTGGAATCAATTTGTTTCTCTTCTTTAACTATCTGTCAAAAGATGTTCTATTCACAGTCAATGAACTCCCCCAGAAATTTCTGTCTCTGACACCCCGTTCCCAGGTTTGAGACAGTGGAAATTTATCTTTCTTTACTCTCTCTCCTGCAGGCTTAAACAGTCAAAATTCCCCCCTCTTTTCTCCTGCTTCCAAGAGGGGTTTTGGTGGTTAAAACTGAAGGAAATTTAGACCTTTATATACGACTTTCCAGACTTTAGCTTGCACAATTTTTGCTTCAATCTATTTACAAAAGTGGAAGGCAGACTTCCTGTTTAGAACCTTCCCGCTTTGATGCCAAATTAAGATGTTTCTTAGTCCAATTTTCCGTTCTACTCACGGGTACTTGTTTAGAGTCCAATTGTCCACATGAAAAAGTCAGCGCTCTCCGGCAACGGCTGTGCGGCTTCACTCCGTAAAAATAGCGGTCGATTCAAAACACCGCGCCGCTCACCCCACGTCGCTTCGGATCCCCGAAAAGGGGTTTCCTTGCGTGTAGGGGGGCGCTCCTGGTGTCAGCCGAATCCCACGTTCCCAGGCTTCCTCCGCCTGGGATTTTTAGAGGGTCTCCGCCTTCGCCGCGGTGGCCAGACCCGATTTTCGCGGAGTGGGTTCCTCTGGATCAGAGGAATTCCGCCACTGCCGATGGCGCTAACCCGAAAGTCCCACAAAATACACATTTAAACATGCAGTTTATCTCAAGGCACACATTTCTAAGTGTACTTAATCCTCCGCTTTTTAAACATTTTGGTCCTGTTTTGAGCTAACAAGTATATCACAAAATTCAGGAAAATGAGAATTATGAAGGATCATTTTCTGATTCACATATTATCCCCTGGGACAAGGATTGGGAATCTTTTTCGGGGCAAGAGCAGCATTTTCTCATAAGCAAGCATGGAGCCAGGGTCATAGGCAGGCAGAACAATTTATGTACATTCCAGTCAGACAAAAATCCATGGGGTTCTGCAAACTACTGATCCAGACACCCATTTCTCAATTAAGCCAATCAAGAGGCATTATCCCAGTTAAAGAGCACTTGAACAGGGGCATAGCCTAGGGAGAGTCCTGAGGGCAGGAGAAAGATGCCAGGGGTGCAATTTCAGACCCTAGGCCTGGGATCCCCCTCCCTGGATCTAGAGTGTGTGAATTAGGTTGGTTCACTTAAAAATGAAGTCTGCAATTTCCCTCTATCACTAATCAGAAATAGGCCTAGGCACTGGATTCTATATTTCATTGACGTATCCCCCGCCCATGCTTTCTGTATCTCCCTGCCTGAGATTTACTCCAGCAAGTGCAGTTCTTCTGGTAGGCTTGGTACTCATCAAGCCAAGGTGGAACTTATATTTTGATGGAAAAATACAGAAGTGGAGCCTGAACATCTGCTGGATAGGAAGCCTGAGAAGTCAATTGAGTTTTACACTCCTGAACGCCCAAATTGCTCTTTTCAGTCTCTGTGTCCCCGGAGGAGTCGGCAGAAGCAGCTACTTGGGTGTGATCAGCAGGGGCAAAAAATGTGCAGGCAGTCATAATGGTAGGCTTTATGAAGGAGTGAAGAGAGAGAGAGAGAGGAGCTTCTTATTCATAATAATGGAGTAGGCGAGGGTTACTTCGTTAGGGTGCATGGCATGTTCCTTCTGAAGCATGTGAAATTTCACGCACAGCAAGCTGAAAATAATCCCAGATTCATGGAGCGGTTTATGAGACATGAGCTCATGAAATTTTGCAGCCTTGCTAATGTTAAATACGCGGGATGGGATGCACAGTGCTTAGGATTTAATTGAATAGCAACTGAGTTTTAATTAAAGCCTCTCCAAAGCTGTTTGGGAAATCTCAACTTCACTGTCAATATAAAGACAACAAATGTTCTTTAAGATCTATGTCGGCCATCATCAGTTTCTTTTACAGAGCCTGATCTTGTTCTCAGATGGACTTAGGTGGTCTAAATGAGAGAGAAATTAGACTCATAGTGTTGACATAACAAAACTATCGCTGTAGGCAGGAGACAGATGAACCCAACACAAGTTTGCAGATGCAGATAAAGCCATACATGTACTTATAGACAATTAAATGGCTTTTGCTCTGAAGCAGATTATTATGACCCCCTATAAAGCTACTTGGAATTAAGCAGGCAATGCCATTCAAAGCTGAAAGATGTGTTCAGTGGCATTATAGTTTTAAATTAATAAAATGACACAAATTAAAATTCTCCAGCAACAGATTCTCTCCCACTTCACCATGCCAAACGGTTCCCAACCTTTTTGGGCATGGAGAAAATGATTGGAAATGTAATGATACAGTGGTGGTTGTTGTTGTTGTTTAGTCGTTTAGTCGTGTCTGACTTTTCGTGACCCCATGGACCAGAGCACGCCAGGCACTTCTGTCTTCCAATGCCTCCCGCAGTTTAGTCAAACTCATGCTGGTAGCTTCAAGAACACTATGCAGCCATCTCGTCCTCTGTCGTACCCTTCTCCTTGTGCCCTCCATCTTTCCCAACATCAGGGTCTTTTCCAGGGAGTCTTCTCTTCTCATGAGGTGGCCAAAGTATTGGAGACTCAGCTTCAGGATCTGTCCTTCCAGTGAGCACTCAGGGCTGATTTCCTTCAGAATGGATAGGTTTGATCTTCTTGCAGTCCATGGGACTCTCAAGAGTCTCCTCCAGCACCATAATTCAAAAGCATCAATTCTTCGGCGATCGGCCTTCTTTATGGTCCAGCTCTCACTTCCATACATCACTACTGGGAAAACCATAGCTTTAACTATAGGGACCTTTGTTGGCAAGGTGATGTCTCTGCCTTTTAAGATGCTGTCTAGATAGTAAATCTGCCCATGCACAATTTCACTTTCTGGATTTCCCCATCCCTTCATTAGTACTGTTATTTTCTTCAAAATCTTCATCCCCAGCTGTTTTTTTCCTCTCTTTTATAAAAGAGCACAGAATCGTTGAACATGGAGCACAGTGAACCCACAGTACAGTAAAGGAAGGAACAAGAAAAAATGTTTCATCCCTTAATTATCAGGAGACAGATCACATTAGTCCAAGCAGTAGCAGCCTCACAAGCCAGCCTGGATGGAAAATCTCTAGTGCACTACCACAAGCTTATTCCGGTGATGGGACTCGGTTGTTTCATTCTCATGGACCCTGGTTCAGCACCTGCCTGTTCAGAACCATCTTGATACATCATCCTGTCACTCATCCTCCCTGCTGAGATGCCTGGCTTGCATTGGCCTTTTAACTGTGGTGACCCTCAGATCTGTCATAACCTTGCTGTAACCCTTGATTATCATCTGAGTAGCCAAAGTAGTCTTCCCTAAGCTTTTTAAGGGTACAGGAGTACACTACGGCCTCAACCAATGTTTGGCATTTTAACCTATGACTAGAGATGGGGGGATCTGTCAACACTGGTGGAGGAAGAGGAGTGTGTGGGGAGCGCACTGCCCCTGGCAGCTCAATCCCGGTGGGGTGCCATTGTGACTGCCCCCCGCCCGCACTGGGTGCCCCACCCCGGCATGCAGTGTGCCACGCCCCCAGGACGCATGCCAGCCCCGCCCCCACCTGCTCTCCACCCTCCAGTGCTGGAGCATGAAGCTCCGCCACTGTCTGTCAATTTTGTTTTTTCACAGTTTCTCATTCTTCCACGTCAGTTTGCAGTTGTTGTTTTTAAGTTCTCCTGAAAATCCAGCAGCATTTTAGTGTGAATTTCTCCTACTGTATAATATACACATTCCCCCCACTGAAACAATCTTCCAAATGTAGTGCCTTTTTGTATATTATTTTCACTAAAATCATATTTTTATGCCCACAGTTCTAGTATTTGCATTTCTGTAGACATTGCTTGGCTGGAGAACCATTCGCAAAAATTACAGAAGTGCAAACTTTTAAGGATGGCTGGGTTTTGGTTCTCTTATTATTTCGGAAAGTGTGGGCTAGGAAGATTCACTTTTAAATGCAAACTGAATATAATTTCTTCCATCTCCCTACTCCTAACATAATTACTTGTAAAAGTTTGATGGGTTATTAATACACATTGCAAGCGTTTTATAGACAAGCTCTTATCTCTGGGGCTGAGGGGAGGGAAAGAACTATGTAGTGTTGATGTTTTTAAACCACCCTGTTGAGATGCTGTAAAAATTGATTCCCTCTTTACAGGGGCTTGGGATCCAGAACAGAATCTGACATCTTTAACTTAATACATGGGAGGGATGAATGTTCAAAGTTTGTGCACTCACTCCTACCCTGTACACATATTTCTATCCTCTGTTTCCATGCTCCATTCAAAATGCTGCCTAATTTACCCGTTACTTCTTTTCATTGCATCCAAGTTTATAAATTGTAAGCTTAAGTGAACAAAATTATTTTAATTTTAGAACATAACTGGCAGCAATACACACACAGTAACGTTATGTATGCAATTAACAGATTACCACAGGTTTGCCTAGTATATCTTCCTTGCAGACATTTTCATTGTTGTGTTTTCTTGCTCTAAAGTGCTGCTGTCGTACTGAGGTGTTCTGCCAGATGAATTTTACTGTTTTTAAATGGCACTGCATTCACTCTACAGCTCTCAACTCCCAGCAGTGTAAAATGGCTTTGTGGTATCTACAAATGCCTTCTGTACAGTGATAAGCAACTGGCAGGCCGTGTGCCAAACCTACCCTGCAGAATATGTCAGTTGGCCCACTCTTACCAATGAAAGAAGCTTTCTAGATCCATGCAAGTATGATTTTGTAACAGGGATGGGTAATCTGTGGCCTTCCAGGTGTCATTGCACTCCAACTCTCATCCAGCCCCAGCCATAATGGCCAATGGTGGGAGTTATGGTCCAGCAAGAACTGGAGAGCCTTAGTTTCTCCATCCCTGTTCAATGGTTCTGTATTACATATTTCTTGTTGACCGACCCCCTTCTCTACCACCAGATGTGTTCTGGGTTTTCGAAACCTCCCCCACCTTTTGTGTCAGGGTGATCTTTGCAAATCCTCTCCAGTGAGCTGGAGAACAACATTTGCCTGCAAAAAGTATATGTATTAGTCAAATTTTCATACCAAAAAAATTGTATATTGAGGGATCGTGTAGCAAAATGCTGACAAATTTTCTTAAGGGTTTAAAAAGAAAATCACAAGCTGGTGCAGAAGTGTGGAAAACTGGATTTCAGAGTGTAAAAACAAGAAAGTGAGAGAAAATTGAAACGGATAAATTCGTTTATGTATTGCATTTGCATCTTCAGCCACAACGGGCACTTTGATTTGCCAGCACTTTGACTTTACCCCCAGAAACACCCTCTATTGTCTTCTTGAGACAGACAAATGTCAACAACTGTATTTTTATTCCACCTTTTTCTCCAAGGAGGTCAAGTTTATCCTCCTCCTCATTTAATCCCCTCAACATGTGAGGTGAGTTAGGCTGAGAGGCAGTGACTGGCCCAGTGTGTTTCATGGCCAAGTGGGGATTTCAGTCCGTCTCCCAAGGTCTGAGCCTGACACTCTGAACACTCCCATTTCTCACCCTCTCTTCCTGCATCTGTCTGTCCATCTGTCTGTCTCTGTGTCTCTCTCGATCCTTGCTCCCTCTCCCTTTTCCTTTCTGCCTAGCAAACTGCCAGTGAAGGGTCTGATCAATCTTGTTGAATAGTTGAACTGATGATTCACTGAGGGTTTTCTTTCATCTGTTCCAATTCCTTATATTTTGCCCTCCTGTCTCATTTCCCACTGGGCTTTCCCCATGCTCCCCAGTGAATTTAGGCTGAGGACTGCACAGGCTACAGATTGCCCACCCCTCTGCTAAAATCTCTTTCTTCCCCCTCTCCCCCATCAAATCTGAATTGTTCCTCCTGTCCATCACAGGCTAAGTGTGAAGGAAAATGGCGTCCTGAATCATACACCTAATGTGTCTCACAGTCCTTTTGTATTAACTGTGGAGGGTTGAGCTCCATATCTCCACTGAAATTCATCTTGTGTAGCATCATCTCATATTTTATCATTCCCTTTAATGCCACTTCCAGGATTATGGAAATCAGCCCTGAGTCCATTTTCCATAATACCTCCTACAGGTGTTGAATATCATCACTGTGTCCACTCCCAACCCCTAAGGGATGTTCAAGCTTTGCATTTAATGAGTGTACAATTTGTGAATCTGTGTACACAACAGCAGAACTGTACACTCATACAGTTATTCACATGTAACGTTCAACGAGTGTACAGTCTGTGTACACAACAGGTGAGCTGTACAAATCAATAAATGAGCACACTTTCATACAAACACTTGTACATGTATAAAGGCCGCTTGTACCCAGGTTCAGAGTGATATGTGAACAAGCCTTAGAAGTGAGACTGGCGATTCTTAAAAACTGCTTAAGTAGCTGTAGCAGCAATTGCACACATCCCGTTCCCCGGCTATCTACGACTTCCTCCATTCTTTCTCTGTCCTCTATTTTACATCTACCTGTAAAGCATACAACAATAAATAAACACATTCTGGGTCAAAGCATGGGGCTCTTTTACTGTTTCTCTGCCCCTGGCTGGGCTTATAATAATTGGGATTTTAAAAATAGGCTCTGAAGTCAACGCTAAGACAAATCAGTAGCAAACTTTAATTATTAGGTTGGCTTTCTGTCTGCGGAAAAAGTGATTTGAGAAAGCAGCTGCTGTCCCAGAATGTTTAAGGTGAAGTTGATGGAGGGAGAGATATTACACCAGTGCTCTTTGGAGCCTTTATCTAATTAGATTTCGACAAGACTCTCTGATAAAGAAACATATTTCTGCTACCTCAGAAATAAGGTGCAATGGAGAATTCAAGAGCATGCGCTGTTTATAGACCATTACAGACCGATAGAGATTAGTGCTAATGGCTAAATTATATCCTGGCCCAATCGTAAGGTTACTTCTATTCCCGATACAGCATTTAAATGGCTTAGATGATGAAATCAACAGCAGGATTGGTATCTTAATTTGCTAATAACAAGAAAAGGGGGAACAGAGGACCAACCTGCCTAAGTGACATTGCTAGGATTCAGCAGGATTTAAGCAGATTAGAAATCACAGCCATCATGTAGCAGATGGCGTTTTCGACGTGCAGCATCAAAATGCAAAGTTAGTTAATGAATTTCTGACATGGAATGTCTCTGAAATGCTATTCCCAGTAAGGCTAGGGTGAAGCAGAGCAGAAAAACACAAATATAGCAAAGCAGGGATGGATCAAGATCTACTAATCCTCACACCCCGTTGCAAATTTATTTCTTGAGAGAAAGAAACAGCTGCTAGATTCAACCAGAGATAGAGCAGAATCATATGGTTCACAAACAAGATGCCCAACATTATGGTAGGTAAGTGGTAGGTGGAAAATGTGCTTGCATATCGCAGTGAGTTCAGTTGGGGAGGGGGCTTTAAACAACACACCCTCAGTGATTGCCCTTAACAGGGACCAGATGGGACTTGCAAACTTGCAATTCTTCCACACTGTCCTTGATCTTCTTGGGTGACCATGGTTGAATATGCACCATGCATTTAAAGCAATGCTATACCATTTTAAGAGTCATGGTTTTCCCCAAAGTCTCCAGTAAGCTGTAGTTTGTTAGGGTGCTGAGACCCCCTGTTCTCCTCCCAGAGCTACAATTCCCAGAATAGTTCCCCCACTTCCAGGGAATTCTGGGAATTGTAGCTCGGTAGGGGGAACAGGGGCCTCCTAACGACTCTCAGCACCCATAACAAACTGCAGTTCCCAGGATTCTTTGACGGAAGCCACTACCATTGAAGTGGGATCAGACTGTTTTAAATGTATGGTACAGATGGGGCCCATCAGGTAGGTTCATACCTACCTGATGCTGATTGAAACTGCCAAGTATGATCTGCTCTGACTGCCAATAGCTCCCTAGGGTCCCTTCCATCCCTTGCTACCTAATTGCTTAACTGGCAGTGGCAGGGGTTGAGCCTGAGGTCTTCTGCATTCAAAACATGTGCTCTGCCACTGTTTAATGCCCAACCCCTGCCATGGAAACTCTGTGCAAAGTGAGAAGGGTGTTGCTATTTGTTCCTAGCAAAGTCTCTATACTACTACCTCCTGGGGTGGCAGCCCCGACAGAAAACACATATGCTGATGGTAGAGATGGGTGGAATGTGTTACTGTGCACCTTGCATACAGATAACCTTTTTTTAAAATATATATATATATTTATTAAAGTTTCAAAAAAGTTACAAGAATAAAAGAAGAGAGAAAAAAGGAAAAAAAGAAGCAAAAAATACAAAATACAAAAAAGTAAAAAGTAAAAACAATTAAAAACAAATCAACCTTTCCATGTCTTGACTTTCATTTACTTGTTTCCCTGACCTCCTCACACCTCCCTTTTTTGTATTCTTGTTCAATTAGTTATTTCAGCAAATCCTTTCCATTTTTGCTTTTATCTTAATAATTTATATTAATATATTATAACATTACATTCTCACCTGTTAACAATCCATCTTTAAATACTCCTTTATAACATTACTGCTAAAACCACATAACTTCATTCCAACATCCTTCTAACATTCCTTAATTTTACAATATTTCTGTAGATAGTCTTTAAATTTCTTCCAATCTTCTTCTACCGACTCTTCTCCCAGGTCTCGGATTCTGCCAGTCATTTCCGCCAGCTCCATGTACTCCATCACCTTCATCTGCCATTCTTCCCGGGTGGGTAGATCTTGTGTCTTCCAATACTTTGCGATGAGTATTCTTGCTGCTGTTGTGGCATACATAAAAAAACTTCCATCCTTCTTTAACACCAATTGGCCGACCATGCCCAGGAGAAAGGCCTCTGGTTTCTTGCATACAGATAACCTTTGCCCACAGCCACACATCCCATAGATTCACTGCCAACAATTCATTATTTTACCATAAGAGTCAATGATAGTCACCCACTTCAATGGGCGAACTTGGAAGAATGCACTCGGAAATAATATTTGGATTGGAAGTATCCATTCTGCTTTCCCATGCTGGCCACATTTCTGGGGTGAAAATTGGGGACCAAAGGCACAAAAGGCCTCCACTTTGCCTAAAGTAAATAGGTCAGGCCAACGCCTAGATGGGTGATGGCCTGGGAACCATGTGTATGATGCCCAGACAGAAGAAAGATTGATTATGAATGTATTAAAATAAAACAAAGTACTTTGTCCTATAGGGACACGGGTGGTGCTCTGGGTTAAACCACAGAGCCTAGGACTTGCCAATCAGAAGGTCGGCGGTTCGAATCCCCACGATGGGCTGCGCTCCCGTTGCCTGGTCCCTGCTCCTGACAACCTAGCAGTTTGAAAGCACGTCAAAGTGCAAGTAGATAAATAGGTACCGCTCCAGCAGGAAGGTAAACGGCATTTTCGTGCGCTGCTCTGGTTCGCCAGAAGTGGCTTAGTCATGCTGGCCACATGACCCAGAAGCTGTACACCGGCTCCCTCGGCCAATAAAGCAAGATGCAACCCCAGAGTCCGTCATGAATAGTCTGGTAAGATGGCTGGTTGAAATGAGAAAGAAAACTTAAGGTTTATTATTCACAGCAAACAAAGTGTTCTTGTTGATGATGATACTGATGATGCATTTATACCCTGTTAAATACATACACTCATAACAAAAACAGCATGGTACCAGTATCCACATTCTAAGTAAATGTTTTACATGTGGCCAAGATGGAGCAAAGAACTTAACACTGGCACATGCTAACTTACACTGACTAAACTTAGAGAAGAAGCAGAGAGGAAGTAAAACCTGTTTACCAACTATGAGAGAAAGAATCAGTGAGAAGGGAGAACAGGCAGCCTTTTTGTCAATCGCCCCCCGATTGGTTCAGGTAGCATATTGCAGGCATTGTTGCTTTACTCCCAATAATCAGAACAAAGGACTCTTGCTGGATCAGATCAATGGTCCATCTATCTCTGCAACCTGCTTAACACAGTGACCTCAGGGAATAACACAAGAAGGAAATTAAGGCAAGCAGCACCAGGAGCTAATATCCAGCAACTTATTGCCCCAGAACCTAGGGATCCCATAAAGCCCTTGTGATTCATAACCGCTGGAAAAAACCCTATCTTCTGCCAAGATGTATTGTCCTCTTTTAAAGCCATCTAAGTTAGAAGCCACCCCCACACCTTGCAGCAGATAATATAATAAAGTCATGGTATGCTGTGTGAAAAAGCATTTCTTTTATCAGTCCAAAATCTGCTGCCAATCTGCTTTCATGGAATGAACCCCGCAATCACCATGCATGATTTTTTTTAGCCTTTACCCTGTCCTCCTCACTTTGTTATCACTTTATAATCAATACCACAAAACTATAAAAAAGCCCCCAAAATATGCTTTAGTCCAGCAAAGGGAAAGGCTTTTAGCCCAGAGGTAGCATTTCCCCAAAGGGCAAAGTTCCACTGGCTGCAGGCACCTGTAAGGTGCTCGAAATGAGTTCCAGCAAGTTCCGGCTGAAAAAAAGCCCTGTGTTCCAGCCGGGCAAAAGCACTCAAGGCAGGTTAAGGCTCATGAGAGATGTGGCCTGGAGAGAGCCCCAGAGGTGCCAGATTGCCCCCAAGATGGAGAGGGCCTGGTGTGAGTCTAGTGGAGCCTGAGCACTCTGGTGGAGCCGGGTGCTGAAGCTGTGGTGCGCATTGTGCATCATGCAAGACATCGCGTCCATGCAATGCGCGCCAGGCTCCCTCAGAATTGAGGGGGCTCCTTCGAACAAATATTGAGGGGGCCGAAGACTCCCTGGCCCTTAGAATTGGTGTAGCACATTCAGTCCATGTTCTATATGTTTTCCATCCCTGCTGTAGCCTTTCCTCATACACAATGTGTTCCAGCTTCCATTCACGGAAGAAAGGAGTGCTAAAAGTACCAAAATGACATGAATATTTGGAGAGACAAGTATTGTAATCAGGCTGCGTCAAACATCCTGTTTTCAAAGCAAGCAGTGAAATGAGAGAATTTCCAGTGTTGCCCTAATTAATAGCATGCTTCCTATTTTGCCAGAGCTGAAGCTTATCAGGCAATTTTTATTTTGTTTTATTTTTCTGGCTATATGCCACCCCTTGTAACAAGCCCTCAGCAAATGTAGACAGTAGTTAATGTGAATTAAGGGAAATGATTGTCACACCATCCAGATTGCTTAGTCAGAACAGTTTGATATTTCACAACTGTCAATACATTCTTGAACATCTTTATTATTCAGAACTCCCACACTCTGTTTAGAATCAAATATACACACTCTCCTCTGTTGTTGACAGAAGGTATCATAATAGGATGCTTAATTAATAATATCTCCCCCTTCTTCCTAATGATTTCTTGTGGTTTGAATTGACGAAGACAAGGATGAAAACTGAGGAGGTTCCCCTCCCTGTTAATTGGGATGAAGGAGAATTTAGTTTGGTCTACATTCTAAGGCGAAGCAATCTAATTTGCACCGCCAAGTCCAGGAGGTGTGATCCAAAGGATAATTAGCCCAAACCAGGGATTGGAACTTAATTATCCTTCAGATCTTACACTTCTCCAAATTTTGCAATGAAAGCTCTTGGCTCAAAAAATATACCAAATGCATATTTTAGGATAAAGTAGTTTAAAAAAGCATACATTGAGATATAATGGGTATTTAAATATGTATGAAATATGTATTTAAATGCTACTTAAAATATGAATATTTGAATAAATGTTTAAGAACAAGAACACAGATGCCAAAATGGGAGACAATGGACTTATGAATTAACACAGGCAACATTGACAAGGACTGGGAACAGACTGATCTCTCTATCCCTGAAGGGTAAATGCGAAACTAACAGCAGCATCACAAAGGTTTTTGTAGAAGGAAAGGAAGCTTTTGGTGTTCCTCCTGGATTTGCCATCAAAACGGAGAAAGCTAAGAATGAGACAGATATGATTGCAGCCAAGCCCTACACAGCTGAGCAATTGCAAGTAGTGGACCTAAGTTAGTCATGTGCATTAATAACATTATTGTGTGTCCATTGGGACTGGTATGGCCCAACAGGAGGTGGAGTCAGAACCAAGGACAGGCAGAGTCAACTAAGTCGATTTTTGCCCTCCTCCCTGCTGTATTCTACAAGGGCAACACTGAGACTAGGGAGGAGTAGGTTGACAGGGAGTGCCGCCTCCTGGACCGCTTGTAGGTAAGAAGATTGGCAAGTGGGGCTGGCAGAAGGACGTCTCAGGTTGATGGGGCAGTGCTAGTGGTGGCTGGTGCCCATTGCAGCTAGTAGGACAGAAGGCTGAGGGGCCAAGAGTAGGTGGAGCCACTCACACCCTGGTCAATTGTAAGAAGGAAGGCAGGCAGTTGGAGGCTGGCTGAGAACAGGCTGAAGTTGGTGGTACAGTGCCTCATTTGCCCTAGCAGAGCAGTCTCTAGTGCCCCTAATTGTCATAAATTAATTGCACTATTAAATGATGTTGGGAGGGACAATCAAGTCAAAAGCAAAGATGGAGGCCCTTCCTCTGGTTGTGCCACTGAATCCAGGTAGCTATGAAAAGGAAACTCCGTGGTAACAAAAACATCTTAGAGATGTGGGTGAGTGGGGAATAAAATAAAATAAAATCTCCAAAAATCTAGCAACATGAGCTACGGTCACATGGTTTCTACAAGTAATAAGACTAGTGGGAAGTCTTCCGGAGCTGTGATCCCAGAGTTTAATGAAAGGCTGGAGGAGAGAAGGTTAGGAAGGAGACTGATCAATAAACTTGGCACAACGTATATTAAAGGGAAAAACAAATACATAAACAAGACTCTTGAACTTTTATGACACGTTCAGCTGTGCAGCACACAGGAATTATTTGCAAGACGGGCAAACAGTGCTTCATAACACTTACTCTAAGCTAAAGAATATAAAAGGAAAGGGAAAAAGAAAGTGAACTTGCCCCAACTTATGTAGAGTTGCGATCAATGGCTCCATCTACCCTTGTACCAACGGACAATCAGGGATAAGGTTGGGTGGGCAGAGGAGAGAAGGTGAACATAGGGGAGGAAAGTTGCAATTAAGGATGTGTCTGTAATGTTAAAGCCTCAGAAAGGCACATACAGCTGGCTAGGGAAAATAAAATATATAAAATGAACGAACAGAGTGACCTTCTGCATGTTTACACAGATGTAAGCTGTGGGCTTGTCGATCAGAAGGTCATTGGTTCAAATCCCCACGTTGGAGTGAGCTCCCATTGTTCTGTCCCTAGCAATTCAAAAGCACACCAGTGATAAATAGGTACCACTATGGCGGGAAGGTAAACAGTGTTTCCATGCACTCTGGTTTCTGTCATGGTGTTTGATTGTGCCAGAAGCAGTTTAGTCATGCTGGCCACATGACTCAGAAAGCTGTCTGTGGACAATCACTGCCTCCCTCTGCCTGAAAATGAGATGAACACGGCAACCCCATAAGTCGCCTTTGTCTGGACTTAACCGTCCAGCGGTCCTTTACCTTTACCTTTACCAAGTTGGGATGAATGGGACTATTAATTTTGGTTCCCTCTGTTTCTCATTTTTCCAATCTTAAATTTAGTTTTCCACATTTCTGCAGCAATTTGCAATTAAAATAAATCCTCAGGAAAATTTATCAGCATTTTAGTGCAGTTCCACCCCCAATAAACACAATTTTGTGTGCATTTTTGACTCATAAAGACATTTTTGCAAGTGGTTTCCCCTGATATAATGCATTGTTGTATCTTATTTTTACTAATACATGCATTTTCATGCACATTGACCACAATATATGAAATTCGTATACAGATTGGAGAACTACATTGGAGAACTACATTGCAAAATACAGGGAAGTGAAATTTTTTAAGGATAACTGAATTTCAGTTTGCAAAGTGCTGCAAAAAGTTCAAACTAGATAGCTTCTTACTAAAATGGAGACGACTGAATGCCTGTTTGTCCCGCCCCCGCCCCCAACATCCCTAGATGTGTTTGGTGAGCCTTATTCCCAAATGCGCGTCTGCATAGGTTTGCAGCTGAGCTGAGTAATCTGAGCGGTGAACACATATCTGTATCTCTGTTAAAGAAATGGTTACCAAAATGGTTTAATTATGGGTTGGTTGATTCACACATCAATCTACGGCTCTTACCTTTGTAAAGTAGGCTGCATCCCAACCATACAAAGGTCTGAGGATTATGTGCAACCACCACCATACCATCCCCCATCCCTCCATCCTCTGTCCAGCCAAGCAAGAGGCCTTTTCACAGCTCAAGGACACATTCTAGTCAGTCAAAAGTGCTAGATAGGGATGCAGAGCATAGCTCATGAGGAGCATCATCGGTGGAATGCCTGGATGGCTACATTTGCCCCACTACCACTGACCAAGGCTCTGGTTTCCTCTCCTTTTCTAAGCACTGGCAGGTTTGCTGTTGCTTATTATTATTCTCCACCTAAAAGCTTCCTATTGCTCCCGGCGCCAGGCTGTTGCCCAAAGGCTACATTATTTTGCTTCAAATTGTAGACCATCTTTTGTTTTTGTTGTTTCATTGCAGATCCTAGATAACTGTTTAGAAATCTGTTGCTTTGTTCAGGACACTTATCCATACCTGGACGTTTTGTAAACTCCCATATATTGAAATAATAAGTCTGCATTGCATCCTTACAGTGGCCTACAGACTGTAAACCTAAAATTCCTCAGCACACCTTAATGCACACCATGTTTTGCTCCTCTATTTATCTACATTGCAAGTGCAAGTATCCAAAGATAAATGGTGAGGGCACGATCCATACACTGACAGCCTGCGCAGAGTCATCCCCTCCTCCTACATATACTGCTTCCAGCAAATCAGGGTGATTGCTAACAGTTTGCTCTGAGAGCATGGGAAATAGACACCCTATATTATGACGTTCATACAGGATGTTTTAGAATTCACTTTGAACTGCTATTCGATCGGTATTGTTGTTCAGATCTTGGTCCTCCCATGACCTAACTCAGGTGGAACACCTCTGAGTAAGAATTATTCAATTGCATCAAATATTTATTTCTTATGTTAACTCGAAACCCAGGAAGGGAGTTTCCATTTTGATGCTCTGCCTCCTGCATCAAAATAACTTTGGTCACCTCTGTGTTCAAAGGGTCTTGCAAGTTATCACTGTGTACTTCTCAAACAATCGCAGGCTTCAGAGCTCTAGCTCACTCCCAGCACTTATGTTTGTTTGCTTGCTTCCTGCACTTCTGTCCCACCTTTCCCCCCAATGTGGCACATATGGTTCTCACTGAATCCCCACAGTGACTGGCCCAAAGTCACCCAGCGAGCTTCATGGCCATGTGGAATTTCAAACCCTGGTCTCCCAGGTTCTTGTCTGACAGTCTAACCACACCATCCTACTGATTTGAAGCCAAAGTCCACACAACATGAGCCACAATCCATAGGCATCATGTAGCTTCCTGAGAAATCCTCCTGTTTGATGAGCTTTCCCTCAAAGCAACTTCCATCTTATTAGAAGACAGAAGCAGTAGCTAAGCTGA
The DNA here is from genome assembly GCF_951804945.1 of Podarcis cretensis. Lineage (NCBI taxonomy): Eukaryota > Metazoa > Chordata > Lepidosauria > Squamata > Lacertidae > Podarcis > Podarcis cretensis. Next base: position 30,504,442 of record NC_137185.1, on the reverse strand, counting down.
GGTGTGTATTTTGCAGGCAGCCTTTGCACATTCCTGCATCGCAGGGGGTTGGACTAGGTGAGCCTCGGGTTCTTTCCAGCTCTACAGTTCTATGATTCTATGACAGCCTTGTGAACTGGGGGAACAAAGCAGGGAATGGGCATCAGTGGAAGACATCCCTACCCCGCCCCCCTCCGGTCTGTACAGCAATGTAAGGCTGCGACTTGAAAGGAAGCAGGGAGGGAGAATTACCTTGCTGAATTTCAAGCCACTAACATGTACCTAACTTGATAGTTGGGGAAACGTATACATTCGGCATTGCTGAGTCAGGCAGTCAATGGTTTTCTTGTTCTTGTCATAGCCTCCTCTGCACCCCTGCAAAATGATGAATTTAGAACGATAAGTAGCCAGCTTTTGCCATAAGCCACCGAGTGGGTCCTGCGCAAAACAAACCCATTACATGGAGATAAGTACAAAATGCAAACAAATTAACTCTGGCTAATCACCAAGATGTGGACTCCATGCCAGACTCCACAGCATGCCAACTGCCTTTTTCCAAGGGTATTTGATCTGTGCTTACAAACAACAGGCTTCTTTAAGCATCATTGTCTGCTACTCAGCTGAATTGTCTCCCTTGATGATCTTCTGCCCTGTGTCAGCCAGATTAGTGGTGTTTGCTTATAAAGTGATAACAAAGTTTGCCATGCAGTGGTTAAAAGCTTAAGATGCCAGCTAGACTCTCACCTTGCTCCCTAAGCACATTTAGACAAGCATCCATTTTAAGAGACAAAAGGTTGCATCCAATATACAGTGATACACCCACTGAATTGAACAGACTTTACAAACTTGGGTCCATTGATTTTAATAGGTCTACTCTGAGTGGATCTTGATTGGCTGCAACCCAAACCTCTCACAACTCAGGAGCATGCTGGAAGCCAAACTGGGTGTGACAGCACAATCATTCATGTGTTCACATAACAGAGGGGTCTGGTCTTCCTTTAAGAATAAAAGGCATGTGGTAGTAGGATGCTGGCCCTTTCTATGCAGTCTTACTGCAGATGATTGCTTTAGGCTGCACATTTATATCCTACTGAACTCAATGTAATTGTTGGCAGCTTGCAAGCTTTTGAGAGAAGAGCACCATGCTATTTCATAAGGAGAGCCTGACACACCCACAGCCTCTGGATGATCTCCTGCTCTCCTGCTCTGTATGAAAGAGAGTGAAATCTTTTACAAAAGTGTAGCTGGACAGGGTTTGGTAGTGCACAAATTTAAGCAAAGGCTAGAGGTTGTATTTTTCTTTAGTGGGGGGGAGGGGAATGTTGGAAGGAACTTAGAAGGTCTAACAGCCTGTATTTCCACACTTTGGTTCTTTTTTTGTGACTTTAAATCTCTGCTGGGGAGAATTCATCTTTTTATGCCTATTTTTTCCTTGCTACCAGCAAAAGTACCTTTAAAGCATTCAAAACAGTCACATATCATCACAGGTAATCCTTTCAAGGTTGACAGCAACAGTTTTGATGACCTTCCAATGTATAATTCTGTAGTTCTAAGATTTAACTTATAGTGATCTATGAGATGCATGGAAGAAGAAGAAGAAGAAGAAGAAGAAGAAGAAGAAGAAGAAGAAGAAGAAGAAGAGAAGAAGAAGAGTTTGGATTTGATATCCCGCTTTATCACTACCCGAAGGAGTCTCAAAGCGGCTAACATTCTCCTTCCCTTCCTCCCCCACAACAAACACTCTGTGAGGTGAGTGGGGCTGAGAGACTTCAGAGAAGCGTGACTGGCCCAAGGTCACCCAGGAGCTGCATGTGGAGGAGCGGGGAATCGCACCCGGTTCCCCAGATTACGAGTCCACTGCTCTTAACCGTTACAAGAAGGAAGAAGAAGAAGAAGAAGAAGAAGAAGAAGAAGAAGAAGAAGAAGAAGAAGAAGAAGAAGAAGAAGAATCTAATAGAGACACCAATTAGCAGGGACAAACAAGTGGGAATGTTCTTGGGAACAGTTGGGGTGCATGAGGGCATTAACCAACTGCATGACATTCCTTTATTAAAGCAGCTCCCTTAGAAGACTGGATGTTAACCAGTTCCCTAAATACATTCCAACATCAAGGAGAAATTAAAATCTGCCCAGGATCCCTTCTTGCATCCCATCTCCTGCATTAACAATAACGTCCAGGCACTTGGGGAATAAAACACAGTGGAAGTGACAGCAACATGAGGGAGTCGGCTGGGTAGGGGTCGGGTCCTGCCGTGCCGGCGACGCGGGGACCCTCAAAAACCATGGGCGGAGATGCCCATGGACTTGGTGACTCGGCGGGCACCGTTTGCGCCCCCCCGACCCGCGAAGGAGCCTTTTTAAAGGCTGTGGAGCGGGTGACGGGGGGGGGTGCTGTGAGTCCAATGCTTCCCCTGCCCAGCAAAGCCGCATGCCATTCGGCGGAGAGCAACGACTTCTTCTTTGAAAATTTCGGATTTGGACTAAAAGGAACAACCCGTGAGTAAATTGATTGGACTTAAAAGGGAAATTTGATCTTTGAATTTGGAGCGAGCGGGGGGAGTGCAAAAAGGAAGTCCGCCCCCCCCCCCCCGTTGTAGATGGCTCAACGCAAGGATTTGACAACTAAGATCGAGAGATGAACTTGTTTACCTGAGAAAAAATTTTAACTTCACGAAGGGAAATTACAATAATTGTGCTGGAGGAGAAGACTGATTTGTGGGAACTAAAATGCAACCCCCCCGGGAACCGGGAACGATCTGCTATGAGAGACTGGTGAAGAGACACAGAAACTTTGACAGCTGTCAAAGTAGCTGTCAAAGCAGGAAAATAAAAGAGAACTTTGTTACGATGGCTTTGCTGGTTAGATTTGTTACAATTTGGACATAAATTATTGGAAATAAAGGCAACAAGTTATTTGACTTTTGGGTCTGATTTTGAAAGAAATTAAGTTACCATATTCCCTCTAGAGGGAGGCTGGGACATTGCAACAGTAGCAGCAAGTGGAAAAATACTATGAATTTGAGCAGGATCTGTTATCTCTTGGGAAAGCTGCAAAAACGAAGCATTATTTTGTCTACAGAGGTTTCTATACTAAAGGAGACAATGGATTTATCTATTGAAGAAAGGAAGGGACTTGACGCAAGTTATGTTCCTGAATAACAAAAGCCTCTGTGGAGAACAAGAAGTTTCTGAATTAGAAGGTTTCTGCAGCAGAACAGGAAAAAGCAACCTGAGGAATAAGAGCTGGACCAAATTTGAAGCCGGAGTATTTGGAACATCCAGACTTTAAAAGGACCAAGAAATAGAATTTAAGTTAGACTCTTAAACATAGAGGTCTGGATGGAAGAACAATGACTTTTTCTGAGAGTTTTTTCGAGATTGGACTTTCTGAAATTAAAAGCTATCAAAAGACGGCAAAATGGAGTTGAGATATAGACGTGGATACACCAGGCTGGCAGTAGACAATGGATGAACTTTGGGGATTGGAACCGGGGAATGGGGGGGGGGAGAGATTTGGAATCCAAAGGCTGTAAAATTATATATTATTTCTTTCTTTTCTTTTTTCATGTTTGTTGTTTGAAAATAGGGGAATTCGTGGAAGGGAAATGGGGTCGATCTTAGGGAATTATATAAAATATAAGGAGAAATGGTTCATTAAGATAAATAAGATAAATTAATTTGGAATAAATGGGTTATTTAAAATTACAAATAGGGTTTTAAAATTTGGGGTAAGAATCTGTGGAATCAATTTAAGGGAAATGGAATACAAGAGGGGGAGGGGGGGAAGTCCGGGAAAGATGCCACTGAAACCAAGTGTAAATCATATTTGTTTTTTCTTTCTTTCTTGCTATCTTTCCTTTTTATTCTGGAAAATTTTTAATAAATATTATTTTTAAAAAAATAAAAGGGGGGTGGGAAGAAAAGAAAGAATACAGTGATGGCTCATCTATTGTCTGAATTTAGGAGTCTTTTCCTGGTGCTCAAATTACATTATTTAGTATCAATTATCATTCCACTGAAGCCTCAGAGAGGTGGAGAGGCAAAGTGTTTTTATCTCATTAGCATGTCTTTCCTGTTAACCATTTGCTATATTAGCTCACTTTGATCCTGCCTTTGATTCTATTGTGTGACACGGAGGCCATGTAATCTGCTATTATGTCCATTAATACCAAGGCAGCCCTTTCTCTTTGACAAGCCAATTTGTTACCGTCACATCGGTCTTTGTGGATTGAACCCAGGGGGCTGACACCCTTCTGACTGCCCTGCCTGGTCAAAAATGACAGGCGCTGATTTGACTCAGAACCAGATTGAAGAAACTTCACAGCCGCCTCTGAATAAATGTCACACCAGGAATGATGTAATCACAAGAATGGGTAGTGTGGAAGAGAGGGTCAAAAAGGTATTTTCATTGTAATGATGCCATGGCTAAAAACAAAACAAGAAACAGCACACGCACACACTCCGATGATCTCAATATCCTTTCAAAAGTCCTCAAGTTCCATAGCTAGGGCTGGAGCACTGTGTGAGAGCCTCTACTCTACATGCAGAGTGCCGCAGGTTCAATGCCCATTGTCTTCAGAGAAGTCTTGGAAAAGCTGCTATCCAAAATTCTGCAGAACTAAGCTTGGCAGGCCAATGGTCTGACTCGGTTTAAGTTAGCTTCCTATGTTGCTAGGTGGGTAATGAACTGGAAAAACTACAGCTGAGTGAAAATGGCCTTCCCCAATTGTCCATGCTGTTTGTGGGATGGCAAAATTAGGGGAGGTGGGATTTTTCTGAATATTCTTGGGGAGATGAAATTCTCTAATAGCTTTTCTAAGAAAATTCTCTTCGGAGAAAGTCTGCCTCATTTAGGGCACAATCCCAAAGTGGTGATGGAGGAATGATATATGAAGTATACATGAAGGAATGTTTCCACCCCCCATCATTCAGCCCTGACACTGAGGTCCAGCTCCAAGGGCCTTCTGCTGGTTCCCTCACTGCGAGAAGTGAGATTACAGGGAACCAGGCCGAGGGCCTTCTCGGTAGTGGCACCCACCCTGTGGAATGCCCTCCCATCAGCTGTCAAGGAAATAAACAACTATCTGACTTTTAGAAGACATCTGAAGGCAGCCCTGTTTAGAGAAGTTTTTAATGTTCGTTGTTTTATCGTGTTTTTAATATTCTGTTGCGAGCCACCCAGCAGGGCAGGGTCTAAATAAATAAATTATTATTATTATTATTATTATTATTATTATTAAGCCAGTGCAGCTGCCTCATCTCATGTTCTGCCAGGATTGAGGTGGCAGGGTAGAAGCAAGGACCATGAAATAATCTGGCACTCTTCCATCCATTTCCTGCCTTATTATTTTTTTAAAAAAAGAAACAGGGACACAGAGATTTAGCTTAGGAACATGATTACATTTCTTGCCAGTTGGTGCCACGTCAGGGGACCTGGAGTCAAATGCTGTAGTGGCACCGAAGCGCTGTTGGTGGTGCTTTAGATGACCCAGCAGTGGTAGGATCTGATATGATATTGACACTCTGTCTCCACTGTTGAAGGAATGGATATGATCTGTCCTATAGCCCTTGGGAACCCTCCCAGGGACTGCAGAATTATAACCTTAATGTTGAATGAAACCCTATTATAAGAGGGCTGAGAGGTCCAAGACCTTTGCTTTCTTCAACAATATTTTAAAAGTTATACAATATCAAACCTAGATCCACACACAATTGTTTCCAAAATTCACAGGTGGCTAACTGGTGATGCCACTTTGCCGAATATTCTTTAGGAGAGGACTGAAGTTTTCCAATAGTTTCCAATAGTTCAAGAAGTGCGCAAAATTATCCCACCCGCCTCCCACAAAAAACCTGTGGGAACCCTATATATTATCCACCAGCTCCAACCCATGAGCCCATTGCCTGTGATCCAAAGCAGAATAGGAAAGACGCAGTGTATTAGCAGACTGCTGTGGGAAACCTTTCTCCATATTTTAACAGATTTTTCAAGCCACCTGGACTCTCACCTTACATATTTCGGTTATTTAGCTACAAATTCAATTACGTGATTTCCACAGGGTAGGCGCAAATAATTGTTACACATTGAACCTGCCATTATGCTTCAGGGTCCTCATTCGAAAGCACAAACAGCAGTACTGACTGGTGATATTAAGGTAAAGGTAAAGGGACCCCTGACTATTAGGTCCAGTCATGGCCAACTCTGGGGTTGCGGCGCTCATCTCGCTTTATTTGCCGAGGTAGCCGGTGTACAGCTTCCGGGTCATGTGGCCAGCATGACTAAGCCACTTCTGGCGAACCAGAGCAGCGCATGGAAACGCCGTTTACCTTCCCGCCGGAGCGGTACCTATTTATCTACTTGCACTTTGACGTGCTTTCAAACTGCTAGGTTGGCAGGAGCAGGGACTGAAGAACGGGAGCTCACCCTGTCGCAGGGATTCGAACCGCTGACCTTCTGATCAGCAAGTCCTAGGCTCTGTGTTTTAACCCACAGCGCCACCCGCGTCCCTAACTGGTGATATTACTGGTCACTAAATTCCATCATTTGTTGGCTTGGAATGTCAACCCCAGTGACTCATAATATTTGCTTTCAATATGAGGTGAGCATTATGGTACCTAAGTTCTTATTTGGCTCAGGTTTCAGTATAAACCAAAGAACTACCCCTTCCTTCCACCCATTTATTCACTCACCCTTTCAATTACCTGGCTGCTGGAGCAACACCAGTGGTGAGGGAAGGATAAGTTTCTGACTTCCCATCCTGCTCTTGGTGCCTGGTCTGCTGCCACGATACCTAACATTAGTATGTTCATTGGGTGTCCCAGGAAAATTCCATTTCAAGTAGTCTATGCTGCCTGGGGTGCCTTCATAAGAGCATTCATTTTAGGCAACCAGGAGTAAATGAGAAAGAAAGACCCTGTAATCTGAAAATGATCTCCAAAAAATGAGCGAAGCCATAATCCTCAGAGTGTGCAACTCCCATACCGCTAAAGCCAAGGTCATTTTAATAATAGTTCAGGGCTGGGGTGTGTGGAATAAGACCTGCAAAGTGAAAAACAATACTCTCCACCCAACAACTTCTGCAGCTGTATTTGCAGGACTGGTAAAAATGAAAGAGTTTTCTATTAAAACAGGGAGTACCAAAACTGAAAAGGGCAAAGAAAATATCAACCCATGGTGGCATTTCCACAAACTGAAGTGAACAAAAATCAGCAACTGACTTTAACTTTTATGAAAGCTGAAGTGGGGAATTCTATTAGGCTGCAGCTTATTGTTCTCCGGTGCTGAAAAGCAGTGGGGTGGGCTATAAAACCTAGAGTTCTCTTTGAATCGTGAAAAAGGTGCCCAGTGCTAAACAATTATCTGCTCTGCACCATGTGGCAGCTGCAGGGGTAAAATTATTCCTTGCCCATTAAGTAGTGAGCTGCCCATGTTGCTTAATGGAGATTTTCTTGAATTCTTCTTTTTAGGCCAGTCTTGAAATCTGCAGGGCAGCAACGCAGTACCAGAGTTCAGAATGGCCTGTAATAGTAAATGCAGTGCTTCCAAAAATATTCTTGCTAAGAGGTTCCACGTATCATACAGTACAGACAAAGCATGAAAAGTAAGGATAACACTCTCTTCTGTTGTTACCAGACCCGGAGCACAATATCGAGTTCTGGGCATCTCAGTTTCTGAAGGCTACCCAGAAACTGAAACACTTCCAAAGGAGGCTGGTGAAGATGGTGAAAGGACCCGAGGACTAAGTCCTATGAAGAAAGGTTGAAGAAGAGGAGTGTATTTACCCTGGAGTGCCTAGCAGACAGAGCTCCTTACCACCATGCAAGTTAATGTATATGGAACAAGTCATCAAGAAGTGACAGGACTTGATAACATTCAATTGTGATTCAAGGACCCACCACCCGCTTGAGGATAAGAAAGACGCATGGACACGGTATATTAGGTTAATGGGCTAAAAAAGGCCACAACTTTATTGATTACAGCATGTGAGAGGTATTGGCTTAGGCATTGGATAAAACAACAGAGCGTGACTCCACCCCCTCAGGGAGGAGTGAGTCTAACAAGGGTTAACCACCAGTGGGAGGAGCCTGTTGATGCAAATACAACTGAAAGCTCCCCCTGATGTCACCAGGGGTCGTGCCATGGCCCTAGCCACCAGCAAGGGCGTCAGACAGGATCCACGACTGCGCTGCTGGGCCGCGTTAGAGTGGCTAAACCCCACCCCCAAGCCTCCAGCTGATTGGCTGGCCACCTGGGGGCGTGGCACGGCAGCCAGAGCAGTTGGGCAAGGGGCGGAACACCCCCTGCCAAAGCAGAAAATGGCTCCTGCTCACAACTTCTCCCCTTCCTAGGAGGAGAGGCTTTGCTTCCAGGGGGGATTGTATGGAAATAAACATGGCTGCCTCAAGTAAATACTGCACATCCAAGTGCCTGGCAGCAAAGAGCCTCCTGCCCAAGCCACTCAAGCAGTGGGCATGTGGATACACTATTTCAAACATTTTAAAGAAATACAATGGGGGCAGGGGGGAGCAGCAAGCATTTTAAACTGCTTTTAAACATTTGGACCACCACCAAATGGATTCTGCTTAAATGCAGATTCTGAACTGATGTGGGAGAATGTTGGGAGTATCATCATGCTTGATGCAGAAAAGAGCTCTGCAAATTTCCATTAGGGATGGAGGGATGCTCCTATTTGCTTCCTATGAGCTTTCTTTCAATGCAAATTGCAGCTGTGGGGGCCCTGATTTTGATCAGGACCATAGTGGAGAGCAAAGAGTTAAATCCCCTTGACTCCCCACCACATCAGGGTCCCAATCCATGTCACACACACCCATCTAGTTTGGAGCCTAAGTTTGTCTGCCCACAGTAGGCCAAGTTATGACAGGGGCAGCAGAACCTCCTCAGAAACTAACCTCCAGCTTCGCAGGGCTTAACTTTTAAGTCATACTTTCACGTTGTAATACAGAGGAATGTTTGCATGGCTCCTGTCCGATAACAGAACGATTAGCATTCATTAAGCACAGCCATAAATCTTCTCTCTCTGAAACTGCACTAACAAAGTCTTCCAGCCATCGGAACAAATGCCACACTTAATCTTCCTCCTCTGCTACCTCATCTACGGCTCATGTTCCAGGGAAAGGTGTTCGGTATGCAAGGAGGAGGAAGGAGGGCTTGTTTTGCTTCAGATAAAAGTTAGCAAAACAAAAGACTGTGACTTTGCTAAGGAAGCCACTTATTTCTAAAGCAGAGATGGGGTTGTTGTTTTTTAGCAACATTTCTGAGGGCCATATGCCCAAGGCAACATCGGGCAGAGCAATGTATGTGACTCTTATATTTGTCCAGTAGGCTACACCCCACCCATGCAAAAGTCAGAGGTTTCTATCTAACCCCCTGCACACATGTACGGCTCTATCCACCATTCAAGCAACTAAGAATAGACACAGTCCAAGGACATATTCCAGACAAAAGCACTTGAGGAAAGCTCAGAGCAGGGCCAGTGAGGGGTGTGGCCTACCAAGAGGGGTTGTGGCTTAGGGAGAGTTCCAAGGGCCAGATAGAGAGGTTTAGAGGGCCACATTTGGGCTCTGGTCTCGAGGTTGCCCACCCTTGCTATAAAGTCAACTCCTACCAAAATACCAAATAGTTGCTAGGCACGAACCAAATAGTTGCTGGGCAGAAGACAGCTTAGGAGCATCTCAGCTTTGCTGGCATCTGTCTGTCTCAAGAGACAATGGAGTGCACCTCCAGGGGTAAAGTCAAACCACTTGGTTGGCAGCCACAATGTGACCTCACTGGAGTGCAAGCCTGAGGTTCTGGGCTGCCTCGCTGATGTGGTCCAAAGGAAAGGAAAGCATTTGGCTACAGGAGTTGCCAGAAGGAGGCGTGCAAGGTGCCATCCAGCTGTCTTAGGGACTTGTGTAGGGTTTCCTTCTTAGCCTTTTCTTCTCCCAAAGATATCCCACAAGTCAGAGGAGGTTAAGGATCTGAGTTTTCCTTCTGCTGAGTTGACGAGCCTCATTTACCCCCCCCCCACTTCACCCCAACAGCACATGCAGAAAACTCCTTCATGACCATTAGACCCACTATTGGTCTCATCCGCTCAATCCTTTGGAGCCTGTCTTCACATGCAGGGGAAGTCCCTAACTCACTGAGGGTTAGAGACCCATCAGCTACCCTCACCTGGTTTAGTTTGCCAGTCAAAGCCGTTCCTGGGGTGTGGCTACTGTCACATACTGCCAGCTTCTAGGAACCACAGATGAGAGCAGAGTAGGGACCAAAGGTGGACAAAGTACCTCAGAAGGATCTCGACATGTTCCCCACCAGAGATAATACCACTCCCCTAACACCCCATACAACCCGGCGTCTAACGTGCAGTTTAAAAAAAATCCTGAAACCAACCAATTATTTTATGCTGTGAATGAAGGTGTCTAAACCCTTTTGCATTCTTTACATGCCTGAGTGATGTAGCAAGAGCCACTGTTTGGACACGCCAGATGGACCCCGCTCTATCTTCTCTTTCTTTAATGACTGGTGCAGGGCCATCTTTAGCAAATGTGCCGCCGGGGTGCAAAGATCTGCCCAGTGCCCCCAAATTTAGTTTAGCCCCCAAATTAACTTTTATTATGCTTATGTCACTATTATCATTTGATAAACAGCGCTCACATCTGCGTGGCTCCAAAAGGAGTTTTGTGTGCGTGTTTTGTTTAAAACCAGCTTTTCTAAAGAAGACAAAGAACACATTGGAGCTGGTGTAAAGACTCCATGCATGCACTTACGGTCGTAGGGAGGTGTCTGAAAGATGGGACAGGTGGGCATTGTGTGCATGCGTGGGAGAGCCATCTCATGCAGCCTTTCATAAGCAACCTTATTTCTAGAGGAGCTGGCAGGGCCCTTGCGAGCGCACATATACAAGTTCTTCTTAGGAAGGTTCCGGAGCCTGTGTGTGCTCCCATTGCTAGATAGGCACGTTCTCTTCCTGCCTGTCTCTCCCTCTTTCCTGTCACTCCCCCTCCTCCCAGCAGGCAGGCGGCGCAAGATCAGTCGTGTCAAAGGTGCTGCTGACCCTGCTGCCGCATAGCAGCTCAATACAATGCGCTTAGCGGCTTCAGCAGCGGGTACCTGGCACCCCCCAGAATTCAACGCCCAGGTGCCCTGCACCCCTTGCACCCCCGGGTAAAGACGGCCCTGGACTGGTGAGCCAGACAGAGTCGCAGAAATTTGTTTCACATTCCAGCTGCATGGATATACAATGGTACCTCGGGTTAAGTACTTAATTCGTTCTGGAGGTCCGTTCTTAACCTGAAACTGTTCTTAACCTGAAGCACCACTTTAGCTAATGGGGCCTCCCACTGCTGCCACACCGCTGGAGCATGATTTCTTTTCTCATCCTGAAGCAAAATTCTTAACCCAAGGTACTATTTCTGGGTTAGTGGAGTCTGTAACCTGAAGCGTATGTAACCTGAAGCGTATGTAACCTGAGGTACCACTGTATCCCATTTCAGTCCAAATCCAGCGCTCTGCAACATTCAGATGCCTTTATGCTCCATCCATAGACTTGCTTACATTTTGTGCTCCTAAATGCTGAAAAACAACAAAAGGGGACATTTCCCGACAGAATATTATATTATAATTCACATAATTTGAAAGCATTTTTGGCTGCTCAGATCTGGCAAGCAAGAATATGGCAACTCTTTAGCACACCAGGAGTATAACCTTTGACCCTTTAGCACACATGTCTTCCCAGGTCATAATAGATCATAATAGTACTGAATTGCTGAGATTATGCATATGAACTGCTTTTCTGAACACCCTACAGAGGCATGTCAATGCTAAGCCTTAGGAAGGCTGTAATCCTAGGCATCCTTCCTTGGAGGTGCATTTCAATGAAGACAGTGGGGATTGCTTCTGAGCAAACATGTTCAGGGTTGCACTGTGGACTGAGCATTTTTCAGCCACATTGATCTCAGTGGCAGAGTAAAAACACCTTCTCTTCTAGAAATCAATAGGACTTAAAAATGCAGCTAGATCATGCCCATTGTTTGTGAACCTGAAAATGCCTTTGCAACACAGCATTCAATGTTGAATATTCCACAGTAAGGAAACAGATTGAAATCTTCCATCTGATGCCTGGTCACCTGCAAGTGATTTCAATTCACCCAACCTGGCCTGAATGTGAAATGTATCAAATTTCTCCCCCATCTCTATTTTTCAATAGACATATATGGAATCACACCATAAAAACCCCAGATATATAGCATTTTGTATTCCAGCAGTCATTGTAGGAACACTTAGTTTCATCTTTTGTTTTCTATGGGAACCTATTTATATACTCTAGTAAGAGATGGAAGCTTCAAAAAAAAAAAGTCTAAGTAATACCACTTCACTGGTTTTATATATTTTTTTCAGGGTTTAACACATGCCTGTTCAATGCTGTAAAAGATAAAAAGGTAAATGGGGGGAAAGCCGTTTTGTCTTCGCCAAGGAAGCACTTCATAATTATTTCATTATCTACGCGTTATTTTTATCACTAACTTATAAGCCTTAGTTTTATTATCCAAAACCCTTATGAGTATACATAATAGGTATATTGGCAAGCAGGGAGAGGGAAGAAAGCTTAAAATCTCTTCCAGAACGAATTAAAAAGAAATCCAAGTGAATTTATCAAGCAATATTATATCCAGCAATGCAGTTCTGCTGGGAAAATCAACTCTCAATGCCCAGGATACAGTGGAAGGGCTGGTTGGTTTGGTTTGGTTGTTGTTGTTCTTGTTGGTTGTTGTTGTTGTTAAAAAAACCTCTATTACTGAGTGCATACTGACATGATTTGCAAGACTGTAGATGCGAACTTCTAGCAGCTCATGTTTAGCAAAATCTAACCAATGTGCAGAAGAGAAAGGAGCTAGTCTAGAACATGACTGGGGAACCTGAGACCTTTTTGTGGTTGCTGGACTGCAGTTCCCATACACCTCAGCCAGCATGACCAATGGTTAAGTGTGATAGGTCCAGCAACCTCCAGATGGGCACAGGCTCCCACTTCGTTTATAGAAACATATTTCGTAATGAGTGTTTTGATATCTTGGAGAACGAAGAGCTGTCTTGCAACGTGCTTTGATCTGAGCTAGTAAATTGATATCCCAGGAAGCTACTCTTAATTTAGCTTAATCCAAAATCACCGCTTGCATTAAGGAAATAACAGACATTTTTGCAAAAGCTGAAGGTTGGATTATAACATGGTAATATGGAAGAATGGCAGTCTTAATGCACATAATTTCCTAATCGCCTTTATGATCCCAAATATGGACAAAATTCAAAGAGCCCTGAGTGAATTACTTAAAACACATTTGAATAGGAATTTTCCCTACTTACTGTGTATAAATTAACAAAATTTATATATCACTTGATTGTAGCAAAACCTCAAAAGAATTTTAAAAAGTTAAAATTATGAATAAAGAAAAAGTTAGAATGTGTATTAAAAATAAATTCAAAAATAAATTAAAATAAACTAAAAACAGATTAAAACACCTGTAACTTCATTATGTCTGAATTGCCTTGCCGGGAGAAAAAATGCTTTACACAGGTACTGGAAAGAGCACAGAGAGTACAGTGGTACCTCGGGTTAAGAACTTAATTTGTTCTAGAGGTCCGTTCTTAACCTGAAACTGTTCTTAACCTGAAGCACCATTTTAGCTAATGGGGCCTCCCGCTACCGCCGCAAGATTTCTCTTCTCATTCTGAAGCAAAGTTCTTAACCTGAGATACTATTTCTGCTTTAGCGGAGTCTGTAACCTGAAGCGTCTGTAACCCGAGGTACCACTGTACAAAGTACATTGCAGAGGGTTGGACCAGATGACCTTTGGGGTCCCTTCCAACTCTCCAATTCTGTGATTCTGTCAAGGCTCTGGAAAAGCTATTCCTCCCTCGGTTGCAGCAAGAGCAGATGAAACAAAGTAGAGTCCTTTTTCAATGAGTTTTATTCAATCCTAATAGCAAAAGACAAAAGGGACGCAGGTGGCGCTGTGGTCTAAACCACAGAGCCTAGGGCCTGCTGATCGAAAGGTTGGCAGTTCAAATCCCTGCGACAGGGTGAGATCCCGTTGCTCAGTCCCTGCTCCTGCCCACCTAGCAGTTCGAAAGCACATCAAGTAGATAAATAGGTACCGCTCCAGTGGGAAGGTAAACAGCGTTTCCGTGTGCTGCTCTGGTTCGCCAGAAGCGGCTTAGCCATGCTGGCCACATGACCCGGAAGCTGTCTGCGGACAAACGCCGGCTCCCTCGGCCTGTAGAGCAAGATGAGTGCGCAACCCCAGAGTCATCTGCGACTGGACCTAACTGTCAAGGGTACCTTTACCTTTAATAGCGAGAGACAAACAAACACAATAAGCCTTAACAATGGCATTGCTCCAAACTGGGTTCCTCCTCCCACCTTCGTAGCAAGAGCAACTTCCCTTATGATGGCCACTCATTGTCAAATGTCTTTGAGTCCTTTGTTCCTGTACTCTTAACAAATGCCACATTCTGTGAGAAGGGGGATCAGAAATACTTTCCAGTGACAACATGTCATCTGGCTGCCCTGCCGCAGTCTACTCCCCCCCCCCAACACGTCTCAACTTTTCTGTTTTTCACTCTCTGAGCTGTGACTTACCTTGAAGCCCTGCTGTAAATCAAGGCTTTCTCCCTCTTCTTCTGCAGCGTCAGGCTGGGAGTTTCAAAGTGCAGGTGCTGTCACCCTAAAAGATCAGTTTAGTGCCTGTACAATAGACTCTAACCCACCCTGGGACCTGCTACTGAGTGGCAGGAATAATAATAATAATAATAACAACAACAACAACAACAACAGCCAGATATTTCTGCATCACATAGGAACCAACTCCTAGGGGGGCCCAATCAAATATTTGATGGGCATTGTCATTCACATGGTATGTGTGCACTGTATCATGTAATTGATTATATAGGGCGGGGCTTACCTGCCCCCACCCCTATATTTTATTCAAATTGGCACGGCTGCTGCACCTCCACACACTTTGCTCTCAATCCAGAGAAGCAAGAGGCTTCAGCACAGTTCAAGCAAAGACTCCAGCCAGGTAACTGATGGAAGGGGAGTACAGTGCCAGGCTAGTGAGGGAGCTTGGGTTGCCTGCATGGCTTGGTCCTAGGCATGGCCTGGAAAAAGTCCAGAGGTTTGAAAAGAATGACCACATGATGTTCCCTGGCCTGAGATTCCCCCCCCCCAGCTATTCCCCTTTGTAGCGGTTCTCCACTATATTAGAGGAGGGGAGCGTGTCTTTCTTAGCCCTATGAGATCCTTCTAAACTATAGATTCCAATGATGGAACGTCATCCAGCACGCAATTCCTGTGCTTTACCCTTGAACCATTCCCCACTATGAATCCATTAAAATCCTTAACAATAAATCTGAACCAGAAGAGAAAACTGTATTTGCACCAGTATTTAGAACTCCTTGTTCCTCCTGATGTTCACAATACCTGTGCTTTTTAACATACATCTCTCTCTCTCTCTTTCAGCAAGAGCCAAAAAGACATTACCCAGAAACCCTCAGAGCCATTAATCTTTCATGGCAGCCTCTTTCACCATTTGGAGGAACAGAGCCCTGCATTGTCTAACCCTTAAGGAGGAGGAAGCGGGGATGGAAGACAAAAGCTAAACAAAAAGAGAAATGTTGTATGGATGAAGTACAAAAGGAGCCTGTTTCTCTAGCCATGCTTCCAATACAAGGTCCTCGAGACCGTATTGACAGCTAAAGGGATTCATGTCCAGGCCTCTATCCATTGCTTTGCAAACATTTGTCAAGCCAACACATTTGCGATGATCAATGCAAGAAGTTTTTAGAACACCCTTGTCCCCCATTTACCGCTGGCTTGAATGCTTTATGGTTCCCCTTCTCTTGCCTTATGGCTTTTTCTGTGCACTCTGTGAGCTGCTGATACTGAACGCCTGCTATTCAGAAGCACATGGTTCTGATTTGTTTGGGGCTCTGGGAGGCCTGAGGATCATACTGGGACTACCTACCCATCGCTGAGACTCTTTGCGCAAAGCATTCTCAGCGCTTGCTTGATTTTCTCCAAATCAGAAATGTGTGTAGGAGATAATAGAAGTTTGAAAGCTTGCATGGAATGGTAAATTCACCACTGTATTGGGTGGTATTCAAGGAACTTATACTCAGTGTAGACTCATTGAAATAAAAGGTAAAGGTAAAGGTACCCCTGCCCGTACGGGCCGGTCTTGACAGACTCTGGGGTTGTGCGCCCATCTCACTTAAGAGGCCAGGGGCCAGCGCTGTCCGGAGACACTTCCGGGTCACGTGGCCAGCGTGACATCACTGCTCTGGCCAGAGCCAGAGCCAGAGCCAGAGCTGCACACGGAAACGCCGTTTACCTTCCCGCTGGTAAGCGGTCCCTATTTATCTACTTGCACCCGGAGGTGCTTTCGAACTGCTAGGTTGGCAGGCGCTGGGACCGAGCAGCGGGAGCGCACCCCGCCGCAGGGATTCGAACCGCCGACCTTTCGATCAGCAAGTCCTAGGCGCTGAGGCTTTAACCCACAGCGCCACCTGCGTCCCTGCAACTCATTGAAATAAACGCACCTAAATTAGCCATGTCTATTAATTTCAGCGACTCTACCCTGAGCGGGATTAGCATTGAATGCAACCTGTTGGACTTGGATCTTGAAAGACAGGGTCTGAACCCCTGGTTTCTCTAAAGCTGGATAACTATAAACCATATTCTGTGTTTATTCTGTGTTTCAGAATTTCTTCTTCACACCTCCACACATGGACAGATCTGATATTTACTCATTGTAGAGAACAAGTGAGGGGAAGCTGAAGTACTCTGAGAGATGGTAGAATCTGCCTTTTGGGAAATGTATTAAGAAGATCAACTGATAGGTAAATTGCTTCTTCAGATAATAAAGGCAATACCCCAGTTCAATAATACCAAGAATATAATAAGAACACTGCTGGATTAGCCTAAAGGACCTTCTAATCTAGCATCCTTTCTGACAGTGGCCAATCAGATGCGTATGAGAAGTCAATAAACACGGCATGAAAGCATAAACATTATTCCCCATAAAAATTTTAAGAGCTGTTACACCTCTGAGACCGGAAATAGTACATGGCCATAATGACTAGCAGCCATTGATAGCCTTGATTAAATACAAAGGACCACCTTTTCAGACTTTCTAGCATTCAGAACGCTCTCCGGGTCACATTTCCTTCCCAGGTCACACCCTTCACTCCTTCCTCAGGTAGTACTGCCTACCTAGAATGTGTCCCTTAACTATGTTTAATGCCTCATACATACCCAGATGGAGGATGGAGAGTCATGTGAGACACAGTCAGGGGCATAGGAAGGGGGGGTGGGGGCGGTTTGCTCTGGGTGCCATCCCTGAGGAGGGTGACAGAAAGGCACACCGCGGGGGGCTCGACCCGCCGCCCCAGGGTGTGGCAGCTAGAGCTGCTGCCATGTGCTGCGGCTCGACCCACCGCTGATGCCGCAGCACGCAGTGGATTGCCCACCCCACCGCCAATGCTGCAGTTTGCGGGGGATCACTCGCCTTGCCCCCGATGCCACAGCGTGTGACGGGTCACCCTGCCGCCAACACATGTGGCGGATCACACCTGCCTCACACAGCTCCCCCCCCCCATGCACAGCATGGCTGTCACTCCCAGCTTTCGCTTCCCTCCCTTCCTCTCTCCTCCTCGCCAGTCGTTTAAAAAGACGGTGAGTATAAAAAAATAATTTAAAAGGAGCCTTGGGTTCCCCTATTATTTCTACCTTGTTGGATTTATAAATTACACAGACACAGAGAGACATATACAAACCACTATAGCTATTTAAATCTAATGGAATAGGGGCAGGGGTATGATTCGTCTTTCTCAGTCCCTGAAACCTTCCGGTAGCTGCAAATGTCTCCTTTCAGGACAATGCTAAATGCAAGTAAGAATGAGGTGGCTTCACTTATTCTCTGGAAATGACATGTTAGGGATCGCCCGCCCCGCTGGCGCCACCGTAGCAAGCAGCGGGTCACCCCACCGCTGCCGCACGTGGCGGGTGGCACTGCCCCCTGAGCAGCTCGCCCTGGCCCCCCTGCACAGCAGAGCTGCCGCTCCAGGTGCTCATGCAGGTAACTCCATCCCTGACACTATGTTGCCTTGACATGTGTACTTTGGGGTGCCCTTTATGCTTGGCAGGAATACCAGAGTGAATGCCAATCCAGCAGCACCCCAAGCCATCAATGGGGGGGGGTGTGATGTGACAAAAAAGTTCCGCACTGGGTACCACCGGACCTTGCTATGCTTCTGGACACAATCATGCTGATTGGTGCTAATGGGAGCTGGAATCCAGAAACAGTGGAAGGGTCAAAGATTCCATACCCCTGCCCTGCACCATGCTATCCTCACATCAATACTGAGGTTGATTAAGCTAAGAGAGTGTGATTGGCACAAGGTCTCACAGTTAGCTTCATAACAATGGAGATTTGACTCCAGTTCTCCCTGGTTCAATACCCTTTTTAAAAAAAAAAAAAATATTTATTAAAGTTTTAACAATAACAGAAAGAAAAAATAAACATAAAGCCCATTAAACAAAAAAAAACACAAAAAAGAAAATGCATCAGATCCCTTCATTACCATTCTTTCATTAGCTTATTTCCTTGACCTCCTCACACCTCCCTTCTTTGTATTCTAGGTCTATTATCTATTTCAGCAAATCCTTTGCCTCTTTTAAAATTTTTGTCCTGTAAATTGTCTTAATATAATGTAACTTTACTTTTCCTCCTTTCACCAATTAACAGTCAGTTATTCCCAAATCCTTTATATCCTTCCTGCTAAAATCATATAATATTGTTCCAACATCCTTCTAACAGATATTAATTTTACAGTGTTTCTGGAAATAGTCTTTAAATTTCCTCCAATCTTCCTCCACCGACTCTTCTCCCTGGTCTCGGATTCTGCCAGTCATTTCCGCCAGTTCCATATAGTCCATCACCTTCATCTGCCATTCTTCCCAGGTGGGTAAATCTTGTGTCTTCTAATACTTTGCAATACGTATTCTTGCTGCTGTTGTAGCATACATAAAGAAAGTTCTGTCCTTCTTTGGCACCAATTGGCCGACCATGCCCAGGAGAAAGGCCTCTGGTTTCTTCAGAAAGGCAATACTCTAAGCCCTCCACCAAAACCATAAAATATTGTTGATGTTCTAGTTGCCACATTTTTGATGAATAGAGACGACTGGGTTTAGAGGAGGGCAACAAAGACAGTCAGAGGCATGGAAAATAAGTCCTATAAGGAACTGCTGGAAGGAGCAGGGTGGGTTGTAGTCAGAGTAGATTCTTTGAAATTAATGGACCTAATCCATCTATCTCATTACCTTCGATGCAAATACAGTGGTACCTTGGTTCTCAAACTTAATCCATTCCAGAAGTCTATTCCAAAACCAAAGCGTTCCAAAACCAAGGCACGCTTTCCCATAGAAAGTAATGCAAAATGGATTAATCCATTCCAGACTTTTAAAAACAACCCGTAAAACAGCAATTTAACATGAATTTTACTATCTAACAAGACCATTGATCCATAAAATGAAAGCAATAATCATTTACTGTACTATAAAATAAATAAGAAAGTATTGTAGATAAAAAAAATAAAATTGTTTTTTTTTCTTACCTGCACTAATGATAGTCATTGTTTGGATGGGGGGCTTTTATCCATTTCCGCAGTCACACAATCAATCAATCAATCAGTAGCTGAACTGGGTTCCACCAAAACAAATTAACTGAAAAGCCTCAAAAACAAAAACGCAAAATAAATAGCAAAAACAAAAGTGCCAAACTTAATCCATTCTGGAAGTCCGTTTGACTTCTGAAATGTTCAAAAACCAAGGCACAGCTTCTGATTGGTGCAGGTGCCCTGGAAACAATAGCTGACAGCCGCATCGGACATTCGGCTTCCAAAAAATGTTTGAAAACTGGAATACTTACTTCCAGGTTTTCGGCATTTGAGAACCAAGGCATTTAGAACCAAGGCGTTTGAGAACCAAGGTACCACTGTAGGACTAGTATTAGATACAGCCTGGTATGTTTCACTTGGAGAAGAGAAGACTTGGTGGTGGTGAAATGATAGCATTCTTTAAATACACAGAAGAGGACAAAATCTTCTCTGCTGCCCAAAATGGCAGACATAGATCTAATGAGTTTAAGCTGCATGAGAGAAGATTCTGATTGAGAATTATTCTAATGATAGGAGAAGTTGAAAAATGGAACCAACAACCTAGAGGGTTGGTGGACTCTTCCTCACTTGAGGTCTCCAGGCAGAGGCAAGGCAGCCATCTATTAGAGATGCTTAAGCTCTCTGTTTCTTGCATCATTTGGACTAAACGACTTCAAAAGAATTCTACGGGTTGTATTCAACTCAGCTTCACTCAAAGCAGACCCACTGAAATTAGTGGACCTAAGTTAGTCCTGTGCATTCAATTCAATGAGTCTAGGACATAAGATGAGTCTAATGGATCAGGCCAGTTGCACATGGTTCTATCCATTATTCTATTCTCATAGTGGCCAAATAGATACCTGTTGGGAAGCCTGCAAGCTGAAAGGAGCACAACAACAGTTTGCCTCTCTGCAGTTCCCAGGTCTACTCTGAACAGGACTAGCACTGGATACAACCCTACTGTTTCTGTTTCCCCTGCAGTAGGAAAACGCTGAATTAAACTGTGCCTCATTGCAAAGGCTGAATATCTAATTCGCCTGGGGAAAATGCTTATTATTTTTGCATTAAAAGCTATGATTCCCTGAAGCTGCTTTCATGCATGTTAAGCCCTGCCGACTTTCACAGGGTTTACTTACACATCTATTAAGACTAAGGCACAAGTTTACACATTTCACAGTGGCCAAAAATAAATTCCACGATGTAACGTAAAACACTTCATAATGTGGGGAGCAAAATTTCTGTTCAAACTTTCAGTTTAGTACACAAACTATGGCTCAATGTCATGAATAATACTACACTTGAGGGGGGGGAATTCTTTTTTACAATGCATGCACACAAATGAACTTACTAAGTTGTATTAATTGAAGACACAGATAGCTTTTAAAAGATGCATGTAGTAATAATAATCAAGCCTTCTATAAATAGGCCACAAGTTTTAACTTGCATCTGTATCTGTAGCTTTGAAAAAAAAAAGTCCAACCTGTTTCAGAACCAAATGTTTCCTCATTTGTTGGGACTGAATTAGATCTGTTAGAAACCCATTCACTTTAATGGAGAATCTAAAAATGTCTGTAAATCTTCTTCTCCTTCTTCTTCTTCTTTTGCAGAAGTGGATGAAATTTGATGGTGTAGCAGGCTACTCCGAAGTGAATTAGCCTACCAGATTGTACACAGATACATCCAGGGGCTTTCATGCAGGGTAGGTACCTTTAAACGTTGGTTTTTAAATGAAGGGGAAGTCTGTAATCCCCTCCCTTTTCTGCCAGAATTGGATGTAACTGCAGGCATGGTTGCCCCATCTGAGGACATGAACCCTGCCAAATATTAGAATGATAGCTCCAGTGGTTCTCCTGCAAAGAAGAAAGACTGGTATGGGAAAAATGTTGTCACCAGCAGGAAGGACTCTATTAGCCCCAATGGTTGCTGTATGTGGAGGTTCTTTCTCACCATGCAATTTTGAGGATACAGCCGTTTCTCCCTGAGAGAGATTTCTCCATTGATTTGCATAGGGGAAGGAAATTTTGGGTGGGAAATAGGATAAATACCCAGGACAGACTGGGGTAGGGGATATGTCACTCACACACACACCAGCAAAGACCTTGTTACTTCACCCCATAGATTTGGGGGGATACAATGGAGATGTTTCCATCTACATCCCCATTGAATAAAATGTCTTGTAAATCACAGTTCAAATATTCAGCTCAGCCCAGATCCAAATTTAATATCTCCCTTTTATATTAAATCATGTTCCTTAAATGAAATCACACTTTTTTGTGAGCACTGCTGCCCCCTCTTGATCGCTGTGTGCTAGATTTTCTTCTGTGCAGCTGGTCCTCCCAGGTCCATCAATTGAGTGCAAAGTGTTACAGCCAAACTCATTGGGTATATTAGTCAACAAGGTTTGGGGTGTTCTATGTATTGAATGCTGCTTCTAAATCTCCCTGCCCAGTGTCTGGTTGAGTGAAGCCAGCACTGTTGTAATAACTCATCCTTTTCAAATAAATAATAAACAGCATAGCACCAGGGCCCCTTGTGTACCATTGAGCCCATCCAGTAATTTATTATTATTTCTAGCTGCCAATTTATCCATCATTGGCCTCCCTTGTGTGTCTTTAGAGATGGGTTCCTCCCAGGCTTTGGTCTTCAGCCAATTAATTTATCTTAACTTCAACTCCTCCATTACCCAAAGGGATAATATAAGCCATTTCAAAAAACCATTAATATATATAAATAAATTGGGCTTTCTATCTTCTCTCTATTTAGTCATCTCCTTCCCAAGCATATATTTTTTTTAAAAAAAAAAAATCTGTCCTCATGGTGAACTGACAACATACCTCAGCATTTTCCCCACTTCCTAGAGGAATGAAAACTGAATACAAATCACAGTGTAGACTAGCCTCTTGTTTTTCCTTTGATCATATATTTCCCCAGAAAAATCAAAGAACTGTTTTACACATACAGCGGAATCACATGGCGCAGCTTCTCCCAGATTGTACTAACTCAGACTTCAGATGGGAGAATCTCAGGTGTTAATTCGTGCAGCACTAACGGCAACAAAAAATCATGGACGTGAAAAACTAGCATGTCAGGAGGAGCACTTATATTTTAGCCTTGTCTTTGCTATGCTAGGTTTTAATGTGTGATGAGGTTGGTTCTTTTTTTTAAGTGAAGCATCCAGAACTGACCACCACTCTCTACAGCGTAATGTGGTACAGTCTAAGGCAGACTGTGTCATGAGATTCCATTGCATGTATAGGTCAGCTGTTAGTCATTTGTGCATAACAGTACAGGAAACCCTCAACTTATCCAAGGGTTACATTCCAGGGATGACTCCTAAAGCAAAAATTGCATATAGTCAAAACACATTGGGTGCAATAGTGGGTGAGATTGCCCGCCCCCTTTCCATCCTTGATTGATTGCTTGATTGATTGTTAAATGGACATAAGTTATTGTACATTAAATAACTGTGGCACATTGCGTTTCAGTCTTAGGCTGCTTATCTACTCCATAAAACGCTTTGCTGGCTTGTTACCCTTTCCACACACGCACCCTCAGGTAAGCACTTTTATATTGTCGTGTGGTTTAGATAACTTAGTGTGCCTCATCTTCATTTGACTGGGAGTGCCTATAATAGAGGAAAATAAAAAAATAAATGGAGAAAATGGCAGATGTGATTAGCTATCTATCATTGCATGGACAAATCTTTTCACCAATCTATTGAAGTATTAAGGTAAAATTAGCAGACATGATAGATGATAGATAGATAGATAGATAGATGATAGATAGATGATAGATAGATAGATAGATAGATGATAGATAGATAGATAGATGATAGATGATAGATGATAGATGATAGATAGATAGATGATAGATAGATGATAGATAGATAGATAGATAGATAGATAGATAGATAGATATAGATGATAGATAGATGATAGATAGATAGATATAGAGATCAACATAGATATAGATATACAGAGAATAGCTAGATAGATGATAGTGTGTGGAATGTTTGGATCCTTACTCGTTAAGTTCTTTGTGGGAGAAATTGCAATACTCATTTCCTAAGCACTGGGATGCACCTGCATGCTTATTTAGACAGTAATTTCTTCACTCCATTAGGTTACAAAATTAGACATCCAGGGGACACAACTGAGGAAAACTACTTATCTCATAGTATAGAGGACTTGGCTCTTCAACCATTGTTTCACAGACGACAACTTCCATCATCCTCGAACAGCTTAATCAGTGGTAAGGGATGAGGGTTGTAGTTATTTAAACAAACAAACAAACAAACAAAAACATAATAGTAATTCAACAACATCTAGGGACCCAATGGTGCACAGAGTAAGTACTAACATTGTACCTTGTATTTTGAACACTCCAAAAGACTTGGGGTGCAAAGAACCATGCATGGGAGGCAAAAAGTAAATGTGTTTGTGCTCTTCCATGTGCTTCCATGCAAGAACTAGCAGAAGACCCACAGGACCAAGGTCAAAAAAACTGGCTTGCTCAGGCAGCTGCTGGAACTCAAGCAATATGGCAGAGCCATATTCTTTGTCCCCACCAGCATTGGTGTCTGTTTTAGTCCTCCTCAACCATATGGCTTTATTTAGTGGACATCGTAAGATCTGGGAAGTCACTCACTATTTACAATTTCCTGCAGTGCACCAGAGTGCCTGAGGTAGAATCCATGGCATTGCAGGCAATTAAAATGGTCACTGTCAATTCATAAACCAGGAGAGGGCACCCGAATCTTCTTATATTGAGCCTCCTCAAACTTGGAGTTGGCTCTGAGCACCACAATGTATTAAGGTGTTTGTTACAGTGTGAGATGCGCCTTCTTTTCATATGTGATGTGAATTACCAGAATCAGCACCACACTCCAATTCCTAAAGATTTATTATTATTATTATTATTGTTATTGTTATTGTTATTGTTATTGTTATTGTTATTGTTATTGTTATTGTTATTATTACCTAATCAGGTATTTAATGTATGGTAGTGAAGACGTATAGGCAACCAATAGATTCACCAGTGGTCTCAAACCAAGCCAATAGCCATAGTAAGGCAGATCCAGGGCAGACCTTCATTCCCCGGGCAACATCCCACCTTAAAAAAGGAAGCCTTTATAGGCCTTCCAGGTGAGGAGAGCCATTGGCCAATCTGGATGCTTGGTGTCAACTCCAATAACTGGAAATTCTCCACTGATTTACCTGTAGCTCTGACTGCTCAACCTGAGGGGCACTTGTACACAGATCGGTGGGTTTCTTGCAATAGCCCTGGGGGCTCCTGAGAGACTGTTTACATCAGGGAAGTCCCAGCCACAACAGCAGGATTGATATTCACATTCCATCCCTTTACGCTCGGTTTCAAACAGGCTTGCAATTCATGTTCAGGACACTAGCATGAAACAAGCAAATATATAAATTTTGCAATGCAGATCTGAGTCATTTCATATTTGGCTTAACTGTACATCATGCACCCCACTTAAAATACTAGGGGGAAATGTTGCAAAGCACTGAATAGGTGTTGTGCATCACACACAGAATGGGATTAATTGTAAAATAATTTGCGTCTCTAGTGCCCGCTGGGTAGGGGGTGGGGGTTGGCAGTAATAATATTCTCAAATGTCTAGTTTAGGGCATGTATCCACAATGACAATGCTGGAATTTTGCATTAGGATTTTTTTTTAAAAGGGGGAGATATTATTTCACCATCCCTGCACCCAGGAGAAGAGCATTCAAAGCCTGGAGAATTTACTTTGAATTATGCCCACGAGCAAAGGGAATGGTCAGGCCATTCATTTTTAAAATTGTGAGATGACTCACTCCAAGGGATGCTTGAGGAATTCATTAGATCCACATTGTTTGTTTAATTCAGGATTTATAAACTATTCTACACTCAGAGAATACGGAATATGTGAACTGGATTATAAAACATATTAAAAATCATAAAACAGTATTAAAACATAATAAGCAAGAAATAAAAACTGCAGAAATTGTTATTATTGCTATTCCTATTACTAGGGAGGAAGGATGATATCATCATCATCATCTTGCCCTTCCTCTCAGAGGAGTCCAGGGTAGAAAACAACAAATTAGCAGAAGAATACGATTAAAACAATTAAAACATTTAAAAATATTTAAAACATTTATAAGCAGCCACATACCACCCTAGGTAACAATTTCAAGGTTGCCAAGAACCACATATGTCATCAAATGTCTAGCTGAATATTTTTCCATTCCTCCTGGTTATTAATGAGGGAGGCAAACATCACTAGGGAGGGTGTTCCGTAAACAGAGAACCAATACCAAGAAGGCCCTGTCACATGTCAGCAGCAGCCAGGGCCTTCTGTTGAATATAATTCTTGAGGCGGGGGAGACAATATTACAGATGACAGGGAATGAACAAGCAAGTAGTAGGTTCTCTGTGTGGAGAAGATGGAGAAATGCTATTGGGTGACAGAGAGAAGGTGGAACTGCTCAACATCTACTTTGCCTGTTTCTTCACCCAGAAAAAAAGCAGTGCCTAACCTGGGCTGGATCTACACTGACCTGTTTAATGTTATTAGAACAATCTTGATTACAGTGGTACCTCAGGTTAAGTACTTAATTTGTTCCGGAGGTCTGTACTTAACCTGAAACTGTTCTGAACCTGAAGCATCACTTTAGCTAATGGGGCCTCCCACTGCTGCTGCCCTGCCGGAACATGATTTCTGTTCTCATCCTGAAGCAAAGTTCTTAACCCGAGGTACTATTTCTGGGTTAGCGGAGTCTGTAACCTGAAGCATCTGTAACCTGAAGCGTATGTAACCCGAGGTACCACTGTATATATATTGTGGTTCTATGTTGTTGTTGTTTAGTCATTTAGTCATGTCCGAATCTCCATGACCCCATGAACCAGAGCACGCCAGGCACTCCTGTCTTAGATACATCGTTCTAAAACATCACAGGGCACACTTGAAATTTAAATCATTTTTCTTACCACACCTAGAGTACTGTGTCCAGTTCTGGGCACCACAACTTAAGAAGGATATTGACAAGCTGGAATATGTGTGGAGGAGGGTGACTGAGTTTATCAAGGATCTGGAAACCAAGCCTTATGAGGAACGGTTGAAGGAGTTGGGTATGTTCAGTCTGAATAAGAGAAGACATAGCGGAATGATGGTAGTCATATACAGAGATCACCTACTCTTTCTTTTCTTTTCTACAGCTACTTGCTGCTCTAAATGCCAAGAAAGCCTGGCTGCTGTTCTGACGGGTCCTCAA
This sequence comes from Podarcis cretensis, assembly GCF_951804945.1. Taxonomy (NCBI): domain Eukaryota; kingdom Metazoa; phylum Chordata; class Lepidosauria; order Squamata; family Lacertidae; genus Podarcis; species Podarcis cretensis. The sequence continues at coordinate 30,477,481 of NC_137185.1, read as the reverse complement.
AGGCCTGTGAGATCAAAAAGACATAAGGACCATCCATACCAGGGGCACTGTACAAAATATAGTGTGTGTGTATGTGTGTTGCTCTTTGAGCACTTTGTAATGTTGTGAAGCACCTTTCTTTCTAAATTAAAATTTCATGCATTTTTTTTTAAAAAAAATAAAATCACATTAATGTGGAAATGGGAACATAATGGTCTAAATAATGAGCACATGTGAAAATGACACAGACTAGTACTAGTATGATCTGTCTACCTCTCCTCTCTCCCCAGTGCTCTGCTGAATATCTTTGTACCCATTCTATCGCCGTTGACATTTTCATCCTGGGAGTGTATTGTCTCTAGAAATGATCACCAGCCACGAGGCAAAATAACTGAGGGCTCCAGAACTGTGCATTCAGATGTCCTGGAGTCACTATATTAAGAGTTATCAGAATGCATTCCTGGCAAGGAAGCAGGAAAAAAATTAATCACAGCATCCCATTTTAGCATTGCTGGCAGCAATGGGGTCATGGCAGCTTCACAGAATTGATTAACTACTTATTAAACAAGAGCAGCAGTGACAGAGCTTTAAGATATCAAATTAAGGCTGGAGGAGCTCCCAGCAAACAAAGACTACAAAAGACAAATGCACGTTAATGTCTGCTTCAGTCATAATGTGACAAAAATCCACAGGAGTTTATCAGAGTAGCGGCATTCAATTTATCTGCTCTATCAAGTTGCACCCCAAGCCAAACCTGAAGACCTTTCAGAGTTGCCAGCAGCAGATTGAAACAACAAAAATTAAGCTGGAATAACAACAACAACAGTAATAATAGTAATAATAGATGAGATGGACAAGTGAGAATGTTGAGAGAGAGAGAGAGAGAGAGAGAGAGAGAGAGAGAGAGAGATGCCCTATCCAAGTATTTGAATTGTGTGTAAACACCACACGGGGGGAGGAATGGGACAAACATGCTAGCTCTGCCCCCCATTCCCCTCCATGAGTTAACTATCTGTAGTGGAGAGCTTGCTGTACTTGCTGAACACTGACTGTGTGATCTAGAACCTTGTAAAATCAGGCTTTTGCATTGAGCATTCCACAAGTAAAAGCAGGCTTCCTACTGCAGACAGTCATGCGTCAACCCATGATGATAGGGCAGAGCTAGCATTTGTCCCCACTCTACACCCACCCATGCAGACACAAGTAGAGTTACCATACAACATGATGGATAGATGGATGGATGGCCAGATACAGATACGGATACGGATACGGATACGGATACGGATACGGATACGGATACGGATACGGATACGGATACGGATACAGATAGGAGAACCCCTGGAGATGGTATGAAATTCAGGCATTTAACGGACTATTCAATTCCCCTGGCAGCTCATGCCTTACATTATCTTCCACTCCAGCCTTCTGCTACTAATTGGTGCGACCTTGGGTGCATCTTTCTGTTCCTATCCCTGACGTTCATCTGCTATGAAGATGAATTAGTTATTTAGGTAGCAATCAGCTCGCCTGGTTTAGCCAAAGTGCAACCATTTCTCTTCAGGCCTATTAAGCGCTGGCTAAACTTTCCGTCTAATGCACATTGCAAATACACGGCCACTCTGGGAATGTCAGGCTCCTAAATATTTCGTTATTTGTTAATGAAAACATTCTTCTCAGAGAAGGGAAGAAGAAAGGGAGGGAAACGCGAGAAGGGAGGGAGAAAGGGGGGAAATCAATAAGGCACCCGAGTTCCAATTAAAAGTGTTTAGGGAGCTGTCTGTTTTTATCACATTCCAGCTTTGACTTACGCCACCGAGGTCAGCGAGCAGCCACAGGTAGGTGTTGGGAATTGTGTTGTGGGCTCAAACAAAGTCAGCATCAAGCTCCTGTGGAAGGAGGGGGCCTTTAATGGATGCTAAAGGCATGGGAGATAACAAGCCATTAGCTTTGCCAGACGATGCTTCGTTTCCCTATCTGTGTTTGTGCTTTCAAGCACCAGTGGAATAAATGTAGCACGGTGCTCACCTGAGGCTCTTCCTGCCCACCCCCACTCCTCCCTGCTCACATGATAGATCAGAATAACTATGGAAATTGGAGTTGAGGGGTGACTATCATATTTTCCCCCTTCCTCTGCATTGCTTTGACCAAAACTAGCAGAGGCTGGGCCTCACCAGTGCAGCCAACAGTAAATCAAAAGGCAGCGGACAGGGGCCCCAGGGCTGCCACACTGTTGGAGAGATTAAAGCCAGTTAATCACTGTGTTCATGAAATCTACATAAATGAGCACATGTACAAAGCATGGTTCTGAACAGGAGTCATTTGTATATTCTAGAGCAGTGTTTTCTTTCCCCCTTGGTACCCCAGAGGCTGATGGACTACAATTCCAATAATCTCCAGTCAACTCAGGCAATGGCCAGGGAAGATGGCTGTTGGAGTCCAGAGAAGTCTGAGGACCCAAGCTGAAAGATTATAATTCTAGAAGATGTTGCAACTGACATTGTCTTCAAAAAGACATCTCCTTCCTGTGTGCCAGGATCTGCTGGGTTCTCCAGTGTGGTGAATCACTGAACTTCAGCTGACAGCCTTCTCATGTCAGTGAAAGACCTTCAGGCCCTAGATCAGTGTTTCCCAAACTTGGGTCTCCAGCTTTTTTTGGACTACAACTCTCATCATCCCTAGCTAGCAGGACCTGGCCTTCCTCAACTCGTTGGCAGTTAGAAAGAGAAAGGCCAGAATTGAGAGGTGAATTATGTGAGCTAGAAGGTAGAAGAATCTGGAAGCAGGGTGCAAAGCTAGAGAGACAGAGCCGTGCCTGAGCTCTGCTTGAATCCAAGACTACGGCTGAGGGAGAAGCAAGACACTCTTGGGGTGTTAATGCTGTGAATGCCTCCATTGTAGGCTCAAGTTGTATATATGTGTAAATAAACCATATATTACAAAGACACCACAGTCTCTGCTGTCTATCATTCCAAAGGAAACACAAACTCTGGGTAAGCATTTGGAACCCCTGAAATCCCACACTGCTTGGAGAATGGGGTGGCATGCAACACAAGCATTGCATTCTGGGAAATTGTTGTGGAAGAGATTATTCACTAATAACATGATATTCTCCTGCCCTTATCCTATGATGAAACTTTTCCACACCTATCTATGCCCTTGTGTTTTAGACTTCTTATTTAAACATGCTCTGTTTTAGTGTATTCAGATCTTAGCTTTTTATTTCATTTTAGAAATTAAAGGGGGGGGTGATTGAAAACATCTGCACCACAATAAATCCGGCCACACAAATCTGGTAGTCACACGCACACACAAGCTCCAAAGTGGAAGAACGACAAGGAAAACACACCTCAAGGTGACTTCTTCATGCCATAAACGTTGGGATGAAATTGCTTCATTGCTCTGCCATAGCTCATTCTCTCCCCCATTGGGAACACTGTGAAAAGACCTGAGCTCTGTGACCTGGAGGCTGGGCAAGATGAGGAGCCTGGAGTTGACATCTGGCCTCCAGGCGGGAGGGTCCAGCCAAGCCAGATAAACAGCATCTCCTCTTTGCCATTCAGTAACATGACAGGGCTCCAGATGGCTGGATTAGGCCTTCTGGCTGAAATTTGTCTTTCCCGTAGCAGCTGATTAAAAAGGGAGAAAGTGTAGGGTTAAAGAGCATATAAGAGGAAGACATATGGAATCAAAAGCACAAGTGAAAGCCTGAAATATTGATTCAAGGAGAGCCCTGGAGAGCCATTTCTCAACAAAGATGCCTGTTGCTCACCAAAATAACTGCAGGGTGGGCAAAAATCAGATCTGAATGTACAATTTGAAGATGTATTTGCACTCTGAGAGTCGTTCCATTTTACTACATGTTGATACAGGGGGAGGAGACAAATGAATGTGTGTACTATGCCCATCAATGATTCTAATATGCTGATTTCAAGTCTCTCAAAATTGGCCTAGATATAATCTGCTTCATAAGAGGAGTCCTGCAGTTTGCTCCCTGACCTTGATTGTCTTTCAGTTCTTTTCCAGGTGCATGTTGCTGCTAACCTATAGATCTCTCAGTGAACTGACGATTCAGTTCCACAGGTGTGCATTCATTTTTTAAAAAAAGAAAAGAATGAAAGATCAAATGAATTAGATCAATTAGTTTTTGATCTTTTATAGTAAAAACAATTTGGCATTTAAATGAATGGCAATTTTTTTTCATTTGCTTGTTTGTTTCATTCATTTCCATTGCTTTGCACGGAAGGCATTGCTTTGAATTGAAGATAGAAGCTGTGTAAAGTTCTGTGTAAAGTTCATAGAAAGATCATGGGGAAGAGAGAGAAAGAGAGCAGTAAAATTGACAGAGTAGGCATCAGGTTTAGTTTAGGTTACCAGGTAGGCTATGTCTGTGCTCCTGTTTTATTGTTCTGAAAATGAGGACCATTTGTCTTGTGAGAGCAAGGCTTTTAGTGTGGCTGTCCTGTTCTATGGAATGATATTCATGTCCAGATAGAACAGGGGACCACTATCTAGAAACAAATTAAGACATTTTTGTTCTAACCGGTCTGGCGCTCTGGCATGACTTGCGCTCAAGTGTAAGCCCAAATAACAGGACATTCCAGGATCCAATCCAAAGCGAGGAATGGCTTCTGTAATTCTGGGATGTCCCACTTAAATCGGGACAGTTGAGCGGTATGCACTAGCACCCAGCAGCAGCCAGCATGGAGGGGCAGCAGCATAACATTGATTTCCAATATTAGTATTGCTGAAACTTACCAGGAGGGAGGAAGAAAAGAGAAGGCAGGGTGATCAGCACTGTGGGGACATCCCAGTGGAGCAAATCTGGTGCTTCCACCAGTGTGTTGGGACAGCATGGAGTAGGGTTGGCATCTTTGTTCTGGCAAAATACAGGACAGGTTGGGGAAGGTTGGGATGATTTCCACCCCAATCTGGTGCTGAAATGACTTCAAAGCAATCCATTACAATCTATTGCAACCTAACAGGATGGCCCCTCTGGAAGTTGTCACATACACATGAATTTGTACATCTGTCTGTGCTTTGCTACCCAGAGCTTAAATACATGACCTTTCAGACACATGCATTTGGAGAGGATCTCTCAGTCAAGAGAGAGGGGGGAAGCAGAAATACAAGACAAACTGCTTTAATACAGGACGTAGCATTATACATTGAAATAAGGGGCAATCCTGTTTTATATGAGATAGCCATGGATCTCCCTGCTGTATCATCACTCAGCCCAGATCTGCTTCCTGGTAGCCACAGCAATGCCAGAGCTGGGAGACCAGGTTTGTGTCACCGCTTGGCTGCTCCTTCTTGTAAGATGCCTAGTCTTTATTTTTGAAGATTTTGCTTCTTGGTTTGCAAATCACCAGCAGAATTGGGATCAGAGGTAGAATTTAATTTTTACTTGGGTATTATTATCATTTTACTCTTCCCAGAAGGCTGAGCCAAGCAGGGCATGACTTGTACCTGGGCAGTGTAATTGTGACGGATCACAATGTCCCTTGTTAAATTTCACCTGGGAGCTGTGCAGAGCTCTTGATAGCCCTGTGTGCCCCAGGGGTCACCAAAGCAAAAGCAGGAGAGTATTGCAGTCTTTAAAACAAAGGCTCTGATGAAGTACTTAATATATATTTTGTGCTTCTTTCTGGGCCATAAACCGGGGTAGATGTTTTCAGAGAGGCTCCCAAGGTGAAGAGCCTGATCTCTCACACATTTATCCGTCTGAGATGAGTAAGTCTGTTGGATTCAATGGAATTAAGCTCAACTTGCTGCGTTTGGATCCTGGATATTGTTACTTAATGAAATCTGTATGAGTGGTGAATAGAACAGTGAATAGGGAAGCTGAGGTCCACAGGCCTAATGGCATATGACATTAGCCACAGGACAGATTAAAAAATAACTCAAGCCAAGTTTGTAAAGGAGGTGTGGAGAACCTTTGGTCCTCCGGAGGTTGCCAAACGACAACTCCCATCTGGCCAATTGTCAGAGGTGATGAAAGTTGTGGTCCAGTGGCACTTGAAGGGCCAAAGATTCCCCATACCTATTGTAAAGGAGGGCTCTTCTTTTGCAGCTGTGTCTTGAATCATCTGATGACAGGTGACTGATGTTAAGTATAATTAATTTAATTCACACAAAATGGAAAGTGTATTTGTATTAATGAATGCTTAAAACAGAAAATGGCTAAATGTGTATTGCTAACAATAGTTTTCTAAGTGGACTCTGAGTTCTTGCTGATTTGATGATTAACTAATTATTGTTTTCAGCTAGCTAACATGTGAGTGTTGTAATCTTAGATCAGGTGACAAAGGTCTTGAGTTACAAATTTGCCATCTTGAAAGGGTGGTGGCTGTTAGACTTTCTCTGAACAGAAGGATATAAATGGCTCCAGGCTAAGGCATCTTATTTCTAAGATGCTGAGCCTGTGCTATACTCCATAAGACATTGTATGGATGTTTTATAATAATAATAATAATTTATTATTTGTACCCCGCCCATCTGGCTGGGTTTCCCCAGCCACTCTGGGCGGCTTCCAACAGAGATGAAAAATACACTAAAATACAGTAAAATCACATATTAAAAACTTCCCTGAACAGGGCTGCCTTCAGATGTTTTCTGAATGTCAGGTAGTTGTTCATCGCCTTGACATCCGATGGGAGGGCATTCCACAGGGCGGGCGCCACCACCGAGAAGGCCCTCTGCCTGGTTCCCTGCAACTTGGCCTCTCGCAGTGAGGGAACCGCCAGAAGGCCCTCGGAGCTGGACCTCAGTGTCCGGGCAGACTGATGGGGGAGGAGACGCTCCTTCAGATATACTGGACCGAGGCCATTTAGGGCTTTAAAGGTCAGCACCAACACTTTGAATTGTGCTCGGAAACGTACTGGGAGCCAATGTAGGTCTTTCAAGACCGGTGTTATATGGTCTCGGCGGCCGCTCCCAGTCACCAGTCTAGCTGCCGCATTCTGGATTAGTTGTAGTTTCCGGGTCACCTTCAAAGGTAGCCCCACGTAGAGCGCATTGCAGTAGTCCAAGCGGGAGATAACCAGAGCATGTACCACTCTGGCGAGACAGTCTGCAGGCAGATAGGGTCTCAGCCTACGTACCAGATGGAGCTGGTAAACAGCTGCCCTGGATACAGATTTGACCTGTGCCTCCATGGACAGCTGTGAGTCCAAAATGACTCCCAGGCTGCGCACCTGGTCCTTCAGGGGCACAGTTACCCCATTCAGGACCAGGGAATCCTCCACACCTGCCCGCCTCCTGTCCCCCAAAAACAGTACTTCTGTCTTGTCAGGATTCAACCTCAATCTGTTAGCCGCCATCCATCCTCCAACCGCTTCCAGACACTCACACAGGACCTTTACCGCCTTCACTGGTTCTGATTTAAAAGAGAGGTAGAGCTGGGTATCATCTGCATACTGATGAACACCCAGCCCAAACCTCCTGATGATCCCTCCCAGCGGCTGCATGTAGATGTTGAAAAGCATGGGGGAGAGGACAGAACCCTGAGGCACCCCACAAGTGAGAGCCCAGGGGTCTGAACACTCATCCCCCACCACCACTTTCTGAACACGGCCCAGGAGGAAGGAGCGGAACCACTGTATGACAGTGCCCCCAGCTCCCAGCCCCTCAAGACGGTCCAGAAGGATGTCATGGTCGATGGTATCAAACGCCGCTGAGAGATCCAGCAGAACTAGGAAACAGCTCTCACCTTTGTCCCTAGCCCGCCGGAGATCATCAACCAGTGCGACCAAGGCAGTTTCAGTCCCATGATGAGGCCTGAATCCCGACTGGAAGGGATCCAAATGGTCCGCTTCTTCCAGGCGTGCCTGGAGTTGTTCAGCAACCACTCGCTCAATCACCTTGCCCAAGAATGGAAGGTTTGAGACTGGGCGATAATTGGCCATCGTGGCCGCATCTAGAGATGGTTTTTTAAGAAGCGGTTTAATAACCGCCTCTTTCAGCGGGTCTGGGAAGGCTCCCTCACGGAGGGAAGCATTCACCACCCCACGAAGCCCATCGCCCAGTCCTTCCCGGCTAGCTTTTATAAGCCAGGATGGGCAAGGATCCAGGAGACAGGTGGTTGGCTTCACACGTCCAAGCAGCCTGTCCACATCCTCGGAGGTAACAGATTGGAATTGATCCCACACAACTTGACCAGACAGGACTCTAGCACTCTCCCGCCCCGGCCCTGCTCCCACGGTGGAGTCTACTTCTTCCCGAATCTGAGCGATTTTATCTGCAAAAAAATTTGCAAAATCATTGCAGGAGAACATGTGGCCCGTACTGGGCCCCGATGTTACAGGTGGTTCCGCTAAATTGTGAACCACCTGAAAGAGTCTCCTGCTGCTGTTTTCTGCAGATGCAATAGAGGCGGTGAAGAAAGTCTTCTTCGCCGTCGCTATCGCCACTTGGTAGGCTCGACGTTGAGCTCTAACCTGTGTCCGGTCAGATTCAGAATGGGTTATCCGCCACCGGCGCTCTAGCCGTCTCAACGATTGTTTCATTGCCCTCAGATCCGTGGAAAACCACGGGGCTCTCCGGGCTCCATGCAATCGGAGAGGGCGCTTCGGAGCCAAACAGTCAATAGCCCTGGTTAACTCCACATTCCAGCGGGCCACCAGGGAATCGGCTGAAAGGCCATCAACATGGGATAAAGCATCCCCTACCACTCTCTGGAAACCATTTGGATCCATTAAGTGGCGGGGGCGGACCATCCGAATCGGTCCCACCTCCCTGCAGAGGGGATGGGTCGCAGAGAAGTCCAGTTGCACCAGGAAGTGGTCTGACCATGGCACTTCTTTCGTTTCACTTTTACTTAGTGTCAGATCACCAACATCCGTAGAGGTAAACACCAGGTCCAAGGCATGTCCGCGGCTATGGGTTGGGCCAGACTTATTCAGGGACAGCCCCATGGAGGCCATGCTTTCCACGAAGTCCCGAGCGGCCCCTTGTAAGGTCGTGTCGGCATGGATGTTAAAATCCCCTAGGACGACCAAGCTAGGTGTCTCCAGGAGAACATCCGCCACGACCTGAAGCAGCTCGGGCAGGGAATCCTTGGTGCAGCGGGGAGGTCGGTACACCAAAAGGAATCCTGTACTGCCCCTATTGCCCAACTTCCAGAACATGCACTCAGAAAACTGGGTCTTCCCAATAGGACGCCTGGTGCAAACTAATGACTTCCTAAAAATCACTGCAACCCCCCCTCCCCGCCCACATGACCTGGGTTGCTGTGCGTAAGAGAAACCTGGTGGACAAGCAGCGGCAAGGACAGGCCCATCTGCTTCATCCAACCAAGTCTCTGTTACACATGCCAGGTCAAGTCCTCCATCCATGATCAAGTCATGGATGGCAGTGGTCTTATGAATCATTGACCTGGCATTGCACAGCAACACTTTCAGGTCATGTGGGTATCCCTTGCTGATTCTAGTATTCATCCGGTCAGGGCCAGACCCGGAGGCAGGGATAGTCCTCAGACAACGACTAAACCTGCCTCCTCTGTAATGACATGGTCTGGTCTTAGCGTAACTCCTCCTCCTACCCGTGATCACTGAGATCGGTTGTCCCAGTGCATTCCCCCCCGTGAAACATATCCCAGCCATTTTGTGGGCTGGGGCCCATTCCCCGGCAGCCCTGACCCCTCCCCTTAAGAACAAAATAACCCCTTTAAAAAAAAACAAAAAAAAACAACACCAATAAAACAATACAGACAAAAAACAATAAAAATTATAAAAATTACAAAAACATAAAATCGAACAAATTCCCAGGCCCAATAAACATCCACCCCACCCCACCCCACCCCACCCCACATACAAAAAATTCAAAATAAAAATTTTAGAACATTTTAAAAGCACTCTGCACCCCTCCAGCAGTAACAGCAACTGTCCTAGTGAGGCCCGTCAGGCCCTGCCCTGGGCCAGGTGGTAAGTGGCAGGAAGGAGCAGGGCCCTCAGACACTCACATACAGGAGAGTCCTCCTGGGCAGCAGAGTCCAGCAGTCCTTATGGGGCTTCAGGCCCCGCCCCAGGCCAGATGGTGAGTGGCAGGAAGGAGCAGGGCCCTCAGACACTCACATACAGGAGAGTCCTCCTGGGCAGCAGAGTCCAGCAGTCCTTATGAGGCTTCAGGCCCCACCCCAGGCCAGATGGTGAGTGGCAGGAAGGAGCAGGGCCCTCAGACACTCACATACAGGAGAGTCCTCCTGGGCAGCAGAGCGCAGCAGTCCCTGTGAGGCTTCAGGCCCCGCCCCAGGCCAGATGGTGAGTGGCAGGAAGGAGCAGGGCCCTCAGACACTCACATACAGGAGAGTCCTCCTGGGCAGCAGAGCGCAGCAGTCCCTGTGAGGCTTCAGGCCCCACCCCAGGCCAGATGGTGAGTGGCAAGAAGGAGCAGGGCCCTCAGACACCCACACAGGAGAGTCCTCCTGGGCAGCAGAGTCCAGCAGTCCCTGTGAGGCTTCAGGCCCCGCCCCAGGCCAGATGGTGAGTGGCAAGAAGGAGCAGGGCCCTCAGACACTCACATACAGGAGAGTCCTCCTGGGCAGCAGAGTCCAGCAGTCCTTATGAGGCTTCAGGCCCCGCCCCAGGCCAGATGGTGAGTGGCAGGAAGGAGCAGGGCCCTCAGACACTCACATACAGGAGAGTCCTCCTGGGCAGCAGAGCGCAGCAGTCCCTGTGAGGCTTCAGGCCCCGCCCCAGGCCAGATGGTGAGTGGCAAGAAGGAGCAGGGCCCTCAGACACTCACATACAGGAGAGTCCTCCTGGGCAGCAGAGCGCAGCAGTCCCTGTGAGGTTTCAGGCCCCACCCCAGGCCAGATGGTGAGTGGCAAGAAGGAGCAGGGCCCTCAGACACCCACACAGGAGAGTCCTCCTGGGCAGCAGAGTCCAGCAGTCCCTGTGAGGCTTCAGGCCCCGCCCCAGGCCAGATGGTGAGTGGCAGGAAGGAGCAGGGCCCTCAGACACTCACATACAGGAGAGTCCTCCTGGGCAGCAGAGTCCAGCAGTCCTTATGGGGCTTCAGGCCCCGCCCCAGGCCAGATGGTGAGTGGCAGGAAGGAGCAGGGCCCTCAGACACTCACATACAGGAGAGTCCTCCTGGGCAGCAGAGCGCAGCAGTCCCTGTGAGGCTTCAGGCCCCACCCCAGGCCAGATGGTGAGTGGCAAGAAGGAGCAGGGCCCTCAGACACCCACACAGGAGAGTCCTCCTGGGCAGCAGAGTCCAGCAGTCCTTATGGGGCTTCAGGCCCCGCCCCAGGCCAGATGGTGAGTGGCAGGAAGGAGCAGGGCCCTCAGACACTCACATACAGGAGAGTCCTCCTGGGCAGCAGAGTCCAGCAGTCCTTATGAGGCTTCAGGCCCCGCCCCAGGCCAGATGGTGAGTGGCAGGAAGGAGCAGGGCCCTCAGACACTCACATACAGGAGAGTCCTCCTGGGCAGCAGAGCGCAGCAGTCCCTGTGAGGCTTCAGGCCCCACCCCAGGCCAGATGGTGAGTGGCAAGAAGGAGCAGGGCCCTCAGACACCCACACAGGAGAGTCCTGGGTGTATATTGAATGTTTCAATTCCGTTATGAAGAAAGTTCTGTGATAAAAGCTTGAACAATATTTTTATGGGTCTGGACAATGTTTTCTTCCAACAGGAGTCAGTTCTTATGCTTCCAGTCGCTTCAAACTGTGCAGTATTAATATCTGCAATAATTGATAGGTGGGCAGGGGTACCCACCTGTCAAATAAGATAGCAGAGGATCAGCCCTTTCTGGATCTGACTTTCTGACCAGAAGGGGTTCCTTGCCCTGGCATATAATTGAAGAATGATAGAGTTGGAAGAGTTCTTGTGGGTCACCTAACCCACCCTCCTATTCGATGCAAGATCTACAAAGCAGGATGCTGCTACAGTATCCCTGGCAATGGCCATCCAACCTCTGAATGAGACCCCACTACCTTTCAAAGCAGGTTGTTCTGCTGTGGAACAGCTTTTGCTATTAAGAAGCTTTCCCTAAAATCCAGCTGAAATCTGCTTCTCTGCAGTTTCCACTGGCTGGTTCTAGCCCTGTCCCTCGGAGCTAGAAATAAACCTGCTCAATCCTTCTGCATAACAGATATTTGAAGACCACTATCACATCTCCCTTCTTTTCTCTGGGCTAAACCATCTTTTCTCTAGCTGTTCCAGGCATTCCTTATAGGAACAGTTTCCAGGCTCCTGGGGTGGGGGTAAGAGAGAGAGAATCCTTATTTAGTGTACAAACAGCCGAAATAAAATAACAAAATGTTGACATGGGAGAAAAAGTGCACTCTCCAGGCTCCATTATCAGATTAGCTATGGCCTTTAAATGAACAGCAATGCCTATGGCATTTATCAGTGGATTCACAGCAGTGTCACAAAGAAGAGCGTGCTTGTTTTTAACAGTCAATTTTCTATTAACAGAATCTGAAATTGTGTGTTGCAGGGGACCACTTTCAGGTTGTAGCCTGATCCTCATGTTCTGGCCATCTGCAGTTTCCAAACCAGAAAGCAGCCATGCCATTATATAACGTTGGACTTGTGATAATGATCTTATGGGTGGGAGTGTGGAGTGGGGGAGGGTATCTGTAGATGGTAATGTGACAGTGCTATTAGTTCACTTACTGCAAAATATGGTAAGGGAACTATGCTGCACTGGGATAGCTGCCTGCTCATACTGCTGAGTTTCCATCAGAGTTGGGGAACTTCATGTGTGAATGTGGCCCTCCAGGGCTTCGGTATCAGGCCCTTGGAACTCTTCCCCAGACCACATCCGTTCTCTCCAGGCCACCTCCCTCACTGCCCTGCTTCACACTCAAAATGCATTCCCCTGGCTAGAGAGTGTGTTTGAACTCTGGTAGTGATAGGGAGGCTCAGAGGGCTGCATTTGGCCCCTGGGTCTGAAGTGTTGCATCCCTGCTGTAAATAATGGGACAGCGTCCACCAATGCATGTGAGGTCAGCAGCTTAGGATAGACTGCACAGCTCGCATAGCTTTGTCTTCCAACACTTTTCCATTGCTACCCACCAGTCATGGATTGGAGCCCACCCAAGGAGGGGCAGCAGACCTCTTTCCATGTGGTTTCAGAGCACTTTGGTGCACCATGGAGCCAGTAAGTCAGTGGGGTAGCGTAGGTTGCCAGTGCCCGGGGCCTTGCAAGTGGGGGAGGTCAGATGGAGTACATATGTCATACACACATTCAACTTCCTAATGGCATTCACATCATCCAGCCATAGAAATAAGAGTTGTTCCATTGTCTGGAGAGGTCACTTCCTGATTTGCAGGGAGAAGCTGTTTTCAGTGGAGTCCAGCGATGGAAGTGCACAGCTGTACTGAGACAGCACTGGATATTGAAATTTTGCACCCTCTGTCAATTTTGCATCTGGGCCAACCGCCCCTGTGGGCCCCCCTGCCATGCTACACCACTGCAGTCAGCAGCTGTACTGGGTGAGACGGACCCAGAAGTGGACTTGACTGAAGACACCCTCAGTCTGGTCCACTTCCAAGGTACAAAGAGGGTCTCTGCCTGCTTTCCTTACCTCAAGCCTTTGAAGACATTCACACCCACCCACCCACCCACCCTTTGCTTTAGATAGTTTTAGCTCATCTGGTTTTCTTTATAAAGGGGGCTTCCATGTACAGCATTGCTACAGACATCTGTTGGTCACTGGTTCTCAGGACAAGGCAGGACTTTTTACCTGCAGGTAGATTGGACTTGGTCTTGTGGGATCTTCACCTACCTCATACCAGTGACACAAAAAATGGGGTCTACTTTTTCTTTCCTATTCCTCATCTCAAGTTGTAATAGAAGAGAGGGACAGGGAAGTGGCACCCTGCTTCATCCCATCTGCCAAACCCCTTAAGGCAGCGGTTCTCAACCTGTGGGTCCCCAGATGTTTTTTGGACTACAACTCCCATCATCCCTGAGCTCTGGCCTTGCTAGCTAGGGGTGATGGGAGTTGTAGTTCAACAACATCTGGGGACCCACAGGTTGAGAAAGGCTGCCTTAAGTGACCGTGGAGGGTTTGGCTTTCTGTCCAGAAGCTCAGTTCAGGGGCTGATGTTGCATAGTACCCCCTACTAGATTGCCTAAAGGAGCCTGTTGGAAACAGGCCACAGCATGGTGGACCCCGATATTAGGCACTCCCCACTGCTGACTGGGCTGCATATCAAGCAGCACATGGGCTGCTCAGTTAATATATCTGTGGTCCATGCCTATGCCAAACCTATACTCCTGTAATCAATAAAGTTGCGACCTTATTTTGATAATGGACTCTTGGTTCTTATTTGCTGCTCATCTCCTGTTTCGCTGCTCATGAGTCTGCAGGGCAGCAAGCAGACAAAGGCATCTACCCCAGGGGAGAATGGTAAGTATGAAACAAAAATCATGCAAATCGATGAAAATTTACAACTTCAAAACTTTTTTGACCATCCAATTGCTGCTTGCAATTAAAATCTATATCTCAACAATGTGTAACTGAAGCTCAGAGTCAAGACCTTTTTATCCAACCAGGCATTTTAAATATCAACACAGATAGTTCTGTGAAAGGTTAGTGGCTATAGATTGCTCTGCTCCTACCAGCAAGGTGAAGTAAATTGTCTTCCAGTGCATAAAGGTGGGGAGGTGTGGGGTTGAAATCGAGAGAGAGCCAGAGGATGGCTCCTTGTTTCAGAAGCTGATTCCTGGTTAGATTTATTGCTTATGTGGGCCTTGAACTCATTGCTTTATTATATTTTATCTTGAGGGCAGGGAAAATATTGCTGTGTTCCAGCTTGCCTAGAAACACTGTGCTTGACCAGTCTGTCAGCTTTAGCCTTGATAATATCCTGTTCTAAGCTTCCCCCAGCCAGTCCATGTGACTACTGTATTGGGATATGGTTGTTACCAATGACATGGTCCGGTGAGAAGGCTTTCATGGAATACACAGTATGACAGACTGCTTTATGAGCTTTGTCTCAGTGGCATTGGGGGGCCTTTCTTGAAGTTGAGCCTTAAGCTGTGCACAAGCTCTTCCTCCACATATATGTTGAGAGTGGGATGGGACCAAGTCTGCGAGTCTCTTGCCCTCTAGATGACAGGTTGTGTACACTGTACAGCTCAACACATGGACTAGGGTTTAAGGCAGGCATGTCCAAAGTCCAGCCCGGGGTCCACTTGCGACCCCCAGGCTTGTTTCAAACAACCCC
Source organism: Podarcis cretensis (assembly GCF_951804945.1). Lineage (NCBI taxonomy): Eukaryota > Metazoa > Chordata > Lepidosauria > Squamata > Lacertidae > Podarcis > Podarcis cretensis. The sequence goes on along the minus strand of NC_137185.1, from coordinate 30,462,322 downwards.
CCAGGCAATTTTGAAAAAGCAATCTCTTGCAGCCCCCGTGCTCCTGCCCACCTAAGCCATTTCCTTTTTGCAGGCTCATCATGAGCTTTCCCCTCTGTGTGGGGGGCGTGGCTAGCCCCTGTGCCATTAGGGAGTCCCCGACCAATCTGGTAAGCTGGGGGGACATGGCTAAATAAATACTAGAGCAGATGTTTGGGACATTGATGCTGCAGCAATGGCGGTGGCAGAGGGGCTGCCACCGCCTTGACTCAGTGCCAGATTTATGTACAGGCTAAGTAGGCTGAAGCCTAGGGCCTCTAAATCTTGGGGGCCTTGCCAGCCTGCCCGCTTCCCAGTGCCGCAATCTCCCCTCTCCCAAAATTGTAAAGACTTCATGCAAGGGCAGAGCAACTCAGGCCCAGCAACTATGAGACTCAGGGCTAGCCAGTGGGGTGCAATTTGAATTTATTTATTTTTTTGTAGGGCCCCAGTTCACAGCCAAAGTCTGCAAAATCTTATAGCATTAAATAAAATCCATCTAGATTGCCCTGGTGCGGGGGGGGGGGGGCTTAGGAGCAGCACTCGGGGCCCAATTTGGCCAAATTACTCCAATTGCCTGAAGGCCAGCCCTGATGAGACTGCGCCGGGGTTGGGCTGACAAACCCTACACCTTCTAGGTCCCTGGTGTCACTATTCAGAGTACAGACTCGATGACTTGTTATGGAAATAAGAGAGGGCACTTATTGGAAATCAGTTTTGTCACCTCTTTCCCCCCAAACCCCAAGACAATGAGCCCAGCCACCTTTTATTCACAGTCACATAAGCACTACACTACAGCATGGCCATAAACCTGTACATTCAACTGCTGAAACATACACCCAATATGTAGCAATGGAGATTTATGTTACTGCTTTATGAATGAACGCTGTGTTTTATGAATGGACTCTGTGTTTTGTGAATTACCTAAGAGCCACCAATAGGGAGCTCTAGAATCTGACAGCTAACCAAATGGGTACTACCAGACTGCGACCCCTATTGCTGAAAGCAGGTAACCAGCAGGGAATGCTTCAGCTCAGCCTTTGCTCTGTTGACTGAACACCCCCTGCTGTGCAGATAATGGAGAAAGCTCATAAACTGTATCCATTCTGGCATCCTGGCCAACTCTATTGCACTGGTGTAAACCCTGGTGCACCAGAAGCCCAGAGCAGCAGCAAATAAAATCCGCTCATACATCAGTGACTGTTAAGACTTGTCAACCAGTTCTAAAGTCTTCCTAAATTATAAAGCTCCAAAATACAGGCCAAAAAGAGCAGGTCTGGGAGGAGCAAGGCATACAATGGGCACTACCAGTGAAAAGGCCCTGTTCCTGCCCTGCCATTTGATAGAGTGTCCACTTGCCCTCCTTCTTGACATGGAATGCTCTTTATTGGAGTCTCCAGGTCCAGTACAAAGACCAAAAGAAGGGAGAGCATGGGCCTTGAAGTTCCCAACAGCTGTTAATCAAGCAAGCAAGCACACAGGTCACCTTTGTCACAGTCAGGGTGCCTATGTCCTGGCCAGACCTGCACCCAATCTTGTTTTTGTACAATCTTGTTTGTCCTCAGTAATCAAAATTATATTATCAACATATACAAGCAGAAAAGTTATTTTCCTTCATTTGCAAAGAATCATACAAAACAAAGTGGCACTAATAAAGAAGCGTTCCAGAGTGGCAACAGAAAGCAAACTAAAAATGCTTTTGCAGTGCATCAGAACTATCCAGCAATATCAAGTTATAGGAAAACTGGTGCCATTAACAGTAATCCTTCTAGTTGGTTAATTGGTTCGGCAACTTCCATGCACATGACGTGTGATGCTAATTTAAATTTTAGATTACACTGGGGCCTAATTTGAATAGTAGAGTATCTGGTGGGCAAACCAAAGCACTCATCAGGAAAGCTATGAGATTCAGGTGAGGGTCAGGTGCCTTGTCAATCCCAGCAGGTATATAAGAGGCCTGACCTAAACGTGTACTGTATAATGAAGGCGCCGGGCGAACTTCCCTGGGGAGAGCATTCCACAGATGGGGAGCCACTGCAGAGAAGGCCCGTTCTTGTGTTGCCACCCTCCAGACCTCTCGAGGAGAAGGCACACACAAAGAAGATGATCTCAGGGTCTGGGCAGGTTCATCTGGAAAGAGGCCATCCTTGCAGTATTGCGGTCCTGCGCTGTTTCTGAACAGTCTTCAGAGGCAGCCCTACATATAACGCATTGCAGTAATCTAACCTTGAGGCTACAAGAACATAGACAACAGTAGTTAGGAGTCCTGAAGATGTTATGGACTAAGATTCCCATTAATGCTGCCGATTGACCATGCCAATTGATGGTCATTTTGGTCCAAAACATCTAGAGAACACCACATTGTAAACACCCTTCTCTATGAACCTATGATCTGACTTTGTATACGACAGCTCAGTACTTGTGGAGGGTGTGTGGCAAACAAGCCATCTTGTTTCCAGGAGGGGGGGGGAGAAAATCATTGCACAATGGGCATCCCTGTTCAGCAGAGATCCCCCCAATCAAATATGTAGACTTCAGTATGAAAATTTAGTAAGTATAATGATTATCTTTTGACTCCACTACATAGCTGGATAGGATTCTTTGCTAAGCTGAATCTCGTTTATGGTTGAAACCAGCCTTTGCATCATCCTCACTGTTTCCAAACCCAGCTTCTTTGTGATCAGGTGTGTGGCGGAGTCTGGGTCAAAGGGAGCCCTGTGCCAAGGAGAGACGCAAGCCTCAGCTGTAGCCAGTGGCATTAGCGTATGGCACCAAGATCAGGGGTGGGGGTGGGATTGAACAATTGGCAGAGGCGGCACGGAGTGAGAGAGAGAGAAATTAATCGTCATTTAGGAAAGAGTCGAAAAAGGCTGCCAGGCTCCGTCAGCGCTGGCCAGTTTCCCTGCTCTCCAGAGTGCTGTCTGTGCCAGACCCATCCGTGCAAAGCTGCCTTGGGCTGGGTCCGCTGGGGCTCTCTATCCTCCTCTCAGCAGTCTGTTGTCACTTGGCATATTTTCACCCTATTACGGAGGCACGTGAGCAGCCTAACAATGATGCTGGAGGGTCTTCTCAAAAACAATAATTCCCAACTTGGTGGATCGATGTTATTTATTTTACAAAAAGTTGTTCCTCTGCAGCCATTAAGTTGTCAAGATTCTTCTCTCCTCGTCGTATTCATCTGCAGATGTGCCTACTGCTTCAATAAGACTCCAGCTCTCCCCTCTCTTTTTTTATTCCATTTGAAAGTAATGAGATATAATCTGTTTAATTCTAGTCTTTGAGCTCATTTAGCGGCCCACTTTTTACTCCTCTCCTTCGATTTATTTTTTCATTTGAAAAGGAAAACTTCATGGCCGTGTTAAAAAAGATTCACTAATCACTGGCTCTAATTACAAAGTTGAGCAAATTGCTATTTTTCCCCTTCTTTTTCCTTTTCTTTTCCTTTCTCTCTTTCTTTCCTCTCTCTCTCTCTCTCTCTCTCTCTCTCTCACACACACACACACATAAAACTTGTTCTATAATTAAAGATCAAATGGGCAGCTGTGGATTTGTCTGTGCTCCATGTAGGTCAGGCCACAGGAGACTGGATGGTGTTGGAGATTAGCAACTGGCTACAGACACTTTTCTTTGGGAGAGAAGGAGGTGACAGAAGAATCTATATTATGCCAAATAGCAGAAAAGTTGGGCTGGAGGTAATATGAAAGCCACAAACCTTGATCCACTAATGTGGGCTGTTCACGTGTCCAGCTGTTTGTGTGAATAACTGTACATGTAAGGAATTTAAAAGTAAAAAGATGGAGTAAACTAAAACATGTGGAGACTAGACATACAGCTGCACATGTGTTAAGCGCACTCATGCATGATTGTGTCCCTTGTTCTACAGAGATGGGGGAAATGTGTTTTCGATTTTGCTCTACTGGATGTTGAAGATCATAATTTGGTCAGGTCCATTAATTTCAGTGGGTCTACCTTGAGTAAGACTAGCACTGGATACACCCCTATTTTATGTATTGCATTTCTTTGGGTGACCTTCCCTGTGACCATTGTTGATGAAGGGCAGGATATAAATCTTACAATTAATTAATAATAGAGAGGATTGGTCATTGTGTGCCCAGACTGCATGTGAGATCACATATGGCTGCACAGCGATGTGCATCAGTTATGATGCGGATCTGCGTAAAAATAGGCTTATAACACAGTCCTGAACATGTCTGCCCAGAAGTAAAGCCTACTGAGGCTTATGACCAAGTAAGTGGGCGTAGGTTTACAGCAATTCAGCTTAAAGCATAAATCTCCCTAGAGGCTCTACATTGCACACTGTATTCACAGCATTCTCCTCATTCCTCCAAGCCGGAAGTAAATCACACTGTTCCAAGCTGGAGTTATTTATTAGCAAAAACACAAGCCTCCACAGACTTGGTTGGGTGTCTGGTCTAATGAGCAGAGCAGCTCATTCCCAGTGGTCTTACTCCATGAAAACCAGTTGCTGAGACCAAATGTCCCCGCCTCCTCACACAGCCATCAGTAAGTTCTCCACTATCCAGGGTTGTTCCCCCCTCCCCAAGCAATCAGACACTGCATCTGTATGAAGCCAACCTCTCTTCCAACCTTTTCATGACCCTTCTGCTTCTGGGAGACAAGTGGGGAGAGAACCTTGTCACAGAAGGAGAGGGGAGGCAACCACAACTCTTTACCAGCCTGGCTCATCTTTAGCTCTTGGCCTTCCTCCTCCCATGCTCCTTCTTCAGCTTCTGCCTCCGATTCTGGATTTCTCTCTGCCGCAGACTCTCCCAGCTCACTAAGCCCTGTTACCTCTTCAGCTTCCGACACCACTCCTTCCCAATCTTCTCCCTCTTCTCCCTGTGACCACTCAACATTGTCCCACCACTAATGGCTTCTTCTTTTAGTGGTTCCCCAGCTGGTTTTTCCCACCATTCCTTTGTGTCCAACCTATCCATGGCAACTGGGCTTTGCAAGCTCCTACAATGTATGTTATGCAGCCTCCAGTCCTGCTTCTTACAATGCCACCAAATGTGCTAGCTGGAGCTGCTCTAAGAGGCTAGTCCATCCCATCCCAAGCAAAAGGGCCTTATGTTAAAGGGCCCACTATCTGTAAGCGAAGTAATTTAATGGACTACATTCTGCCGAATGTCAGCGAGGTTCTAAAATACAGCCAAATAAATTTGGAGACAGGGTTGTATAGGTTTATTACATGCATTGATAGTTTCATAGGGTTCATAAATCAATCCATTTCACAGGTGTCAAGGCCCTCTTTGGAACAGGTAAGTGATAGTGATTGTGTCCTTGCAAAGGATCAGGCGACCCAATTAAATTTCATATCCCCCTTTTCACTGGTGATATGATTCTGCAATTTCATTTGCTTAGTAAAGTCTGAAAGGGAGTTCGGCTATAATCCTGTCCTCCACTCCTCTCATATAACTCATATTCCAGAAGTATAAAGTTCCTCAAAAAAAAAAAAAATTCTAAGTGAAAATAATGTAAGGGAACATGGCTGGATTGTGATACAATATGCAATTGATAATGTTAGTTGTGGCTAGTTGTTTAAGTGTCACAGGTGTGTTTGCTATTTTTCCACAACAGACCAACATGGATACCACTAGGGCAGAGGTTTTCAACATTTGGGGGTCCATGGCACCCTTGACTGACTACATTCTTTCTGTGGCACTCCTGTGGGGCCCAGAAGCCCAGTTATGTCACCCCTTGCCTGCAGAGCTGACAGCCCCTCACCCCTCCCTTGTGGAGTGTTCCCTCAGCCTCATGTCTTCTCCCCTTTTCTTGGGAGTCCTCTGGGCAGCTGCAGCTTCTGCCCCTGATCTGAGCTGCCCCCCTCCACAAAGAGGGGTGCCTCCTCTCACTGCCCCCACAGGGCCTGAGAAGCACCCCCTGGCCAGCCCCAGGGGCACCATTCGCCTGGGGAGCTTGTAGCCAGGGTTGCTGCAGCAAACAGCTGTGCCTTTGGGAGGCAGAGATGCGAGAGGGCGTCAGAGGATGGAGGGAAGGAAAGAGGGACAGAGGCCAGTGTTGCCCATGGCACCCCTGACCATCATTCAAGGCACCCCAGGGTGCCACAGCACACTGGTTGAAACCCACTGCCCTAGGGGATTCCTTAGTGTGGCAGCTCTTCCCCCATCATCAGAATTCTGAGACTCAGCTTGTTACAGAGGAGAAAGCATGGAAGAAAGAAACTTAGCTGTTTCTGTGATGTGTCTTGCTTTCCTCCATAAAAGCCTTCTGTTCGAGGCACATATTAACAGACCCTGGGTTTATCTGGAAAGTTTGATATCTGTGGATGCCAGTTTAATACCATGTGGTTTCATGTAATTTAAAGGCATGCTTGCAATTTCTTTTCTTTTCTTTTCTTTTCTTTTCTTTTCTTTTCTTTTCTTTTCAGGAACAACAGCAGCTTCTAAGGCCCCCTCTGCATAATACATTTAAAACCATATCATACTATTTCAAGACATCATGGTTTTCCCCATATATTCCTGGGAGCTGTACTTTATGAAGGGTGTTAAGAAGAGACCCCCAATCCTCATCACAGAGATACAATTCACAGAGCAGTTTAACAATCAATCCTTTGTCAAAGGACATTTTGGGAACTGTAGCTTTGTGAGGGGAAAGGGGGCCTCCTAACTTCTCTCATCACCCTTAACAAGCTGCAGTTTCCAGGATTCTTTGGAGGGAAACCAGCAAAGTGTTATGATACTGCGTCAAATAGTGCTAGGGATTCTCCTAGCTAACTATTGACCTGGATTAGGGATGCCTCCAAATTTAGGACCACCTGAATTTGGTGCTCAGTTTTGACAAAAGCCAGCAAAAAATGGAATCCAAGCTTTCCAGAATCTATCAGCAGCTTGTGCGGTGAATCACTCAGGACCACGTTACTTGAAAGGCTGCCTGCCACTGTTTATACCTATAATCATCTCTCCCTATATGAATGGACCCAAACCCTGTGATCATCAGCTGAGGACCTTCTTCAGGTGGCTTCTCCATGGGAACACAAGAATGGGCCTGTTCTGTGGTGGCTCCCCATTTGTGGAATGCCTTCCCCAAAGCGGCTTGCCTGGCACTATATATATATATACAGTGGTACCTCAGGTTAAGTACTTAATTCGTTCTGGAGGTCCGTTCTTAACCTGAAACTGCTCTTAACCTGAAGCACCACTTTAGTTAATGGGGCCTCCTGCTGCCGCTGCGCCGCCAGAGCACAATTTCTGTTCTCATCCTGAAGCAAAGTTCTTAAACTGAAGCACTATTTCTGGGTTAGCGGAGTCTGTAACCTGAAGCGTATGTAACCTGAAGCGTATGTAACCTGAGGTACCAATGTATATATATAATCACCAGGCAAAAACATTTCTCTTCAACCAGGTAACATTATTTGGTTTTTTAAAATGTGTGTGTGCAGGGGGGTGGGGTTATTGTTTTGTTTTTGTTTTATTACGTATTTTACATTTTCCTGTTGTGATCTTCAGATGATCTGGGATCTTCGGATGAAGAGAGGTATACAAATTCAATCAATAATTATGATGGTGATGTCACTTAGAGCATACTCTCCAACATGTTGAGACTCAAAAGCAGGACACACATCTTCCCTTCCATGTTTACACGCAAATCACATGACCTGCACAAAATCACAGAGCTCAAAAGACATGCTTTTTCAGGGCCATGCTCTCACAGCTCCCAGAAATGTGTGTTTGGGGGCACCACGTCAGATGTTGAATTGGGAAGGGGGGGAATGATGTAGAATTTGACAGCAGGAGAAAAGAGGATCTGGTATCCTTAATGCATGGATTTTTCCTTTCTCCTTCTTGAAGTGACAGCTTCCTTCTTATGTGTATTCCTTCCTGGGGGTGGGTGGCGGATGGGGAGATAATAAAATCTCTGGTGGAGGATGTCAAAAGTTACTTTATAATCCAAGGATAATCAAGATGGCCCTTCTATTCCAGCTTAGTGGTTCCGCCACCCTCAGACCTTGTAATTGCAGGCAAAAATGCTTTCCATTTTCAGGTCAGTTTTTGATAGAAATTAAATGTAACAATTAAAGAGGCCTGAGTCAGGGTTGCCATGGAAACAGGGTTTGTTTTTAGCCGTCATCTGGGTGTTCGGCAGTCTTAGCAGACCCCTTCTGGCTTTCTTTGCTGCCACTTCCAGCTCCAGCTAGACTTTTAGATGGGTGGGAGGGCTGGAAGAAGCAAGTTATCTTTCCCCCCCATATCTAAGAGGAAGGTTGATGCAAGGGCATGCAAGGGTAGGGAACTGTGCTGAGGATGGGGCAGAAATTCACTTCAGTTTGCATTTAAAGGGAAACCTCTTTAATTCTCACTTCCCATAACAACATGCAAACCGAGACACAGCCAGCTTTCAAAACCACATTTTGCCTAATTTTGCAAAGTAGTTTGCCCAGCCAAGTAGTGTGTACAAAAGTACATATACTTTGATAGTTGTGCATTTTAAAAAGCCTACATCAGTGAAAATTTTAGAGAGAGAGAGAGAGAGAGAGAGAGAGAGAGAGAGATAACATAATAAAAATATTTATTATATTAGGGGAAATTGCTTAGCAAAAGTGTGTGTATTAGGCAAAACTGCATTTAAAAATGTGATCGTTGGGAGAAATTTTGCACTAAAAGACTTGTGAATTTTCATAAGGACCTTTTTAAAAAGAAGAATTGAAGATTGATGTGGAAATATGGGAGAATGGAATTGAAGACTGAAAAATGCAAAATGCAGACCCTCCAAGTGCCTCTGTTTTCCAGGGATAGTCCCAGATTTACAGAAGCCATCCCGGTTTCTGATTTGATCCCTGAATATCACATTTCTCCTTAGGAAGTCCCCATTTTCATTGGAGAAATGTTGGAGGGTATGGAGTTATGTGACCATCAAACCAAGGAGATAAATAACTATACAGTAGTACCTCCGTTGTGGATGGGATCTGTTCTGGAACTCCGGTCAGATCCTGAGGTTTCCACAACCAGAGGGACCGCTTCTATGCATGCGTGGAACGCGGTAGACCGCTGATGCACATGCGCGCGGTGTGGTAGAGTGCTTCTATGCATGCACGCGTGGCGAAACCCAGAAAAATACTTCCGGGTTTGCCACGTTCCCATCCTAAAGGATACACAACCAGAGGTGTGCATATCCGGGGGTACCACTGAACAACCTTTAGAAGACATGTGAAGGCAGCCCTGTATAGGGAATGGGTTTTTTGTTTAATGTTTTATTATGTTTTTATATATGTTGGAAGCTGCCCAGAGTGGCTGAGGCAACCCAGTCAGATGGGCAGGGTATAAATAATAAAATTATTATTATTATTATTATTATTGAATAGGACGTCCCTATTTTCATCAGAGAAATGTTGGGTGGTTTGGAAATGGAGAGAAACCAAAACTGACAGCTTTCAGTTTGGTTTCTAACTTGGCTTTGGAACAGAATGAACCTTGGTCTGCTTGGTGAATGATTTACAGGGAGAATAGACAGGGAGAGTGTGACCTCCTTTCAATACCATTGACCATGGCATCCTTGTGTCACACCTGCCTTCTCCAGGGATGCGATAGACCATGTGATAGGCCAGAAACACATCAATCTGCAGATCTGGGACTCCTCTTCCCAAGCAAGTCCCACCTCCGTAGTTTGTTCCTATTGGCCAGCTTATACAAGAAATGACATAAGAAGCCCAAAGAAACCTGGGGACAGTGTTGGGTCAATGGCAACTCTCCTGTTGCTCCTGAATAAGCAGATTACTTCCTCCCATCATGTATCAACTCTGATCTATGTTCCTGCTTAGTAGTTCTACTCAATCCCAGGTTCTGAGGCCTTTGAAAGGTGCTCTGTCTTATGCTTTCCACCAGTTCTCATATGCTAGCTGCTCTGCCATGTCTAGAAAAGATGGGTAATAAAAGCACTGTAAGGTGTTATGATGCTTCTGGTCATTCTTGAAGGGTAGGTCTTATGCAGGATTCTACTTTAAGGACTAATCTGATTTAAGAACTAAAGTCGAGGGTTTTCATCCAATCTATAATTTTTCCTGCAAAAAGTTCCCTCAACTTCACTTCATTGGTCTCGTTTCTCCTCAGACACGAGAAATAGATTATAAAAAGTATTTCCATAATGAAGAATTATCCCTGATACAGAAGTACAGAAATACAGTGGGTGGCGCTGTGGTCTAAACCACTGAGTCTCTTGAGGTTGCCGATCAGAAGGTCTGCAGTTCAAATCCATGCAACGGTGGTGAGCTCCCGTTGCTCTGTCCCAGCTTCTGCCAACCTAGCAGTTCGAAAGCATGCCAGGAAGCACTGCAGCGGGAAAGTAAACAGTGTTTCCATGCACTCTGGTTTCCGTCACAGTGTTCCATTGCGCCATAAGCGGTTTAGTCATGCTGGCCTCATGACTCAGAAAGCTGTCTGTGGACAAATGCTGGCTCCCTCAGCCTGAAAGCGAGATGAGCGCCGCAACCCCATAGTCATCTTTGACTGGACTTAACTGTCTAGGGGTCCTTTATCTTTACCTTTTTTACCTGTATTCTATCAAATCAAATGCATTATAGTTACAACCAACAACAAAGCAACATAGCATCTATCGGTGATGGGAATCCAGTCCCAGAATAGGGAGCTCTGAAAACCACCTCTCGCTCCTACCCCTGTTCCTTTAATCCCCTGCAAATCTATCACCCTTTCTAAGGTATGCAAGTCATTACACTAGCTTCCAGCATCTCACTGGTCAAACAATGCTAATCTAACAACAATTTAAGGTAATAACTTAGGCTCATTAATTTCCACATGTCTACTCTGAGTAGAACTTAGTGGGTTTTGAGAACTATTTGCATCCTTGAAAATGTGCAGAAATCTGGCAGTACTTTGGGTGGTGATCTGGGGCCAATACTCATAAATTGCACTGAAAAGAGCAACTGAAGCAATGAGGCATGGAAACCTCCTCCTCGAAAAGAAATTAACTAAAAGTGGCACCAATCATTTTACTTACTTCGGCCATTTTTCTGCCCTACTCCGCAGACTTGGAGTGGGTCACAAAAAAAAAAATATTAATGTCAGCACCAGAAGCAAACATAAACATTGAGATTTAAAAAGGTCCTGTTGCACTCTCAGCCCTCTTGCCACATCAGTTGAACTCCATCCATTAAAAGCTGGCCAACGTACACATGGCTAACATAGCTAGAGGAAGATGTTCAGATTCAGGGTTTGACAGATCTCCAAACATATTAATCTCACATGGCTTTACAGTAGTTACTGAGTATTCCAAGGAAGGGCCATAGCTCAGGGGATGAGCATCTGTTATGCAGGCAAAAGGTCCCTGGTTATTGAACTCTGGCATCTCTGAGCAGGACCGGGAGAGAAGCCTGCTTCAATCCTGCTTTCAGGAGTGAAGCCTTGTCAGCAGATAACACCTATGCTCAGAGATCTGTGCTGGTTGCTGATCTGCTGTTGGGCCAAGTTCAAGGTGTTGCTATTAGTATACAGTAACTTGGGACCATTTTACCTGCAAAATCCCCTAACCCCACATGTGCCCACTCAACCACTTCAACTGGTGGAATTGAAACTGCTGCAGGTGCCACCTAATACCTGATCCACATTTGTAAGAACTCAGTCATTGGTGTGGCAGCACCTGCACTTTGGAACTCCCTGCCTGTTGATCTTGTTGCAGGAACCCCCCCACCCCAATCATTCTGTTTGTATAAACTTCACACACACACACACACGCCACATTTCTGTTATAAATTCATAGAAAAATAGAAAATCAATCATACATTGGATTTGCACTGTTCCACTTTTATTTTACTCCATGAAGGAAGGACTACAAAATGGGGCAGGTTTGATACAGGGCAGCCATAATCCCTTCAGCATCCCAGCACATACACAGGTGCCCTGCCCAGTTGCTATGCCAACCCTGATGGTCCCAGACAGAAGACAATCAAGATCACAAAGAACCTGCATATGGGAGTGGATTCAGCATGGACTGAAACAAAGGACACTGATCAGATCTTCCCTCAGGGGGCAGGAAACTGCAAACTCCCCTTTGTCTCCTGGAAATTCCTGGAAGTGACTCAGGGGGAGGGGGGAAAGGAGGAACCAGCCAGGTGACAAGACACTCAAGTTACCACCAACTCCTCCCCCAACCCCTCCTTTCTGTAATGTATGCATGATGTTTCTGGGGGTGGGCTAGACCTAGAGGAGGGGAATTTCAAAAGTTTTTATAAGGTCTTGCACACCATTATTCTGGGTCTTTTCCTCTCTCCTGCACGTGAGGGGAATACCCTGTTGCAACAGTTCAATAAAGGCCAAGCCTACAGGCTGCTGTTTTGCTCCAAGTTATCCTGGTTGGTGTCTTTGTTTTGTCCAAGGGAGCCCTCGGATTTTTCCGGTAACAATCTCAAACTGGCGCCTTCACTGTATTTTCCTGCTAAAAATGCTCTTGTCTAGATGACCCTGCCCAGATGCTTACAAATGCTGGTGTGAATTCTAATCTGTTTTAGTATTTTAGCTTCCCGTATGTTTTACTTGGGGCCGCGGGTGGCACTGTGGGTTAAACCACAGAGCCTAGAACTTGCCAATCAGAAGGTCGGTGGTTCAAATCCCCGCGACAGGGTGAGCTCCCATTGCTTGGTCCCTGCTCCTGCCAACCTAGCAGTTCGAAAGCACGTCAAAGTGCAAGTAGATAAATAGGTACCACTCCAGTGGTAAGGTAAATGGTGTTTCCGTGCACTGCTCTGGTTCGCCAGAAGCAGCTTAGTCATGCTGGCCACATGACCCGGAAGCTGTATGCCGGCTCCCTCGGCCAATAAAGCGAGATGAGCGCCGCAACCCCAGAGTCAGTCACAACTGGACCTAATGGTCAGGGGTCCCTTTACTATGTTTTACTTATTGTCAAATTTTCCTGCTTTTATGATTTTATATTTTTGTAAACTGCTTTGAGGTGGGGTTTGCTTTTTTTACAATCAAGTGGTGCATAAATTTTATGAAATAATACAAACATACAAACAAACCCTGAGAGCCACTGCCAATAGATGGACCAATGGTCTGGTAAGGCAGTTTCCTGTGTTCCTGTTTATACACAAAGATTTGGAGATAATTACTCAATAACTACCCCTTCCCTCCTTTTCATTGCTTGCTTGAGAAATGAAGTGCAGAATTTAGTGAGCGGTGGGCAACATCAGGTAGCCTGTTAGGTGATTGACCATTACAGTTTGCAAAAAAAAAACACAAAAAACTGGAGAGGGTTTTTGTACTCCCTACTTCTCCTGTTCAGGTTTTTGTTACATTAAAAAATAAAATCTGCTGTGCATGTTTGCATACAGATAACCAATGAAATAAGATGTTGGGTGGATGGAATTCATGGGATAGTCTACCAATAACCAAGAGAATCTATTGTCATCAGAACTTTCTGGATCAAAAATCCATCTAACTTTGAAGAGTGTCCTGTCGCTGATACACAAGAAGCTCACAATGCATAATGCAGGTAGCCTTTCTCATTTGATGTTTGTCTCCAGCATCTGACGTTTGAAGGTATACCACCTTTCAGCACTGTGGTTCCGTTCTTCTGAAGCAGCCTTCTCCAATCTGATGATGTTCTAGATGTTCTTGGACTTCAGCTCCCATCATCCTTGACCATCGACCATGCTGGCTGAGGCTGATGGGAGTTGTAGTATAAAACATCCAGAGGACACCAGGTTGGGGAAGGCTGGTCTGGAGTCATGTGAGGCCTTCACTTAGCTCAAGCTGAGCTGGTCTGGATCTGGTTGACGCCTCAATCACCTGGAAACCGCATGCATGCTAGCTTGGGAAGATGGAAGAAAGGTGGAATAGAGTGTTAATGCATTCCTCACTAGTAATGTGGACCTGTAGAATGCTGGTCACCCCAAAAAGATGTCCAACCCCTGGGAGGAGAAGTGGGAAGCTGAAAACAGTATAATTATAAATTTCATAAGTGGTTTGGGCATAATAATGCATAATCAGTTTCATTGGGATTCTCCCAAATTCTCGTGTTTTGAAATTATCATGATGATTAGCTCTAGTACTCAAAAAACAAAAAAACAAAAAAGCTCTAGTAAAGTTGATGATATTTCTGGGGCAGATCCAGGAACATAAGTTAATGTTAAAGCATTCGTTTTAAATGTATGTATGTTAGTTGGTTTATTTATTTATTTATTTATTTAAAAGAAGTAGACGGGGGGGAGAGAGAGAGATTTAGAAACCCATATTTGTGACTGGTGGTGGAGATATCCTATTGGTGATGCGATGTTATATGCAGCAAACCAAAAGGTAACCAAAGCTGATAGCTTTTAAGGCTTTTGACAATTGGAGAAGTGATCCCCCCCCTTTTTTCCCTTCAGCAAATTTTCTGTGAAAATTAGAAGCAGGAGGGGGGAGCATGTTAAGCAAACTGAGAGTGTGTTCCTTTGTTTTATGCACATTGGTTGTAGAGTCCATATCATAAAAAATAGATAAAAAGGAAAACAGCTTTGTTATCACTTCTAAATTGAACTTTGAATATATTTGCATAGAAATACTCCAAACAGAGACCTGATTTATACATTACGGATGCCAGCATGCAAGCAACATTGGGGGGGGGGCGTCCTACATGTTAGCACAACTGCAGTGACAAAGACAGGAAGCATGCGGTGAGTGAAGTTTCCTTGTCAGCGTAAAGCTTCTCTGAGGGCCAACTGCGTTTGGCATGGGAAACAATGGTTGATAATTCCACAGAGGCAAGAGGAAATTGAAGTGCCACTCGGCTTGACCTATTGCCCTTGCTAAGCCCCTGAGCAAGCTGTTATTGAGTGTTTTATTGCCTTGAAAGCATGCTCTGTTATACTTACAAGAAAGCACTACGTAATTATTTTCACAGCTAATATATGACATGATATCTGATGCCTCTTTTATAATCCCTGTTGAAATGATGGGGGAAATTCTCCCAAGCAGATGCAAATCTGATTAGGGGAACAGATCTGTCTTCCTCAAACTTCAGAAAGTGGTTCAGCTTATTCCACACCCAAATCAGGTTCTGCTGTGTGCCCCAAATGATGTCATCAGGAGTTCCACATTGTTGCATGCCCAACAAAACCTGCTCCCAGTTAACCTCCAAGTACTGTGCCTCTTACCTACATAGCCACACTGCTGCTTGGGTGATATGCTTAGCTAAAGGGTGAAGCAGGTTCTGTGGTCAGGTGAGTAGAAACAAAGCTCAGTGTTTAAACAGACAGTTTTATCTCAGGCTAAAGAAAGCATTTGAACCAGAATCACTTATGCAATATGTAAATATGAATTTCCTCCAGTTTGCATGAATTATTTTGAACACAGAATCAAATTAATCTTGGTGCCTAATTCAGATTTCCCACCCCCCACCCCTCTTCCATACAAAAGTCTCACTGGCATAAACAAGTAGAAACATTAGGCTGAGCGGACCAGAAAGCTTGTTGTTTGGCTCTGATAAATATGGATGGCGTGTATCGCCAGGAAACACAAAGCCCACATCAATACAACTTGCCATATTAAGGAAAGTCATTTTGCAAATAAGATTTTAAAGTGGTATAATACACATCAAGATTTTTCAATACCTAATCAGCAATGTAGTCATTTGAAGTAACAGCAAAGGTAATTCTGCAATGGAAAGATGGGGCTGGGGCTTTAAACAAATGGCCTTTGAGTGGCAATATATCATTACATTAATCAATTGTTGGCACCTTGTTGCTTTCCCCTGTCTTCTCTCATCCAAATCTCATGCATTTGCTCTTTGCTTGTAACCACATGTGAGGGGGAAACCCTGAGCAAACCAAAGAAGAAATTTTACTGAATGCACGCTGGATAATTGAATGCACAGTGAATATCTGCAAGCAATTGAGTATACAAGGCGGCTATCTAGCATGTACAGTAATAAAAGCCATCAAGTCTAGGTCATGACCTAGTGAGTGATGGTCATGGACCTCCATGGTTCGTGGAGAAAAACCCTATCAATTGTAAAGCAGCTAAATTGCTGCAATGTACTCTGTGTTGAGCTTCTCTTAAGCCTGGCCCTGAAGCTTCAGCTAGTGCAGAATATATAGTGGCTGGACTGCTAATGGGGTAGATGGTTGGATAGCATATGATACTTCTGTTGAAACATCTGCACTGGCTGCCCATATGCTACCAAGCAAAGGATCATTGGGTCCAGGATACCTTAAGGCAGGCATCCCCAACCTTTGCCCCTCCAGATGTTTTGGCCTACAACTCCCATTATCCCCAGCTAACAGGACCAGTGGTCAGGGATGATGGGAATTGTAGTCCAAAACATATGGAGGGCTGAAGGTTGGGGATGCCTGCCTTAAGGTGAGCCTTTATACCCCACCTCAATCACTGATATCATCCCAGTATCATCTTTTGTTACAGAGACCTCCTTGTCCTCACCCAAAAGAGAGCCATTTAGTGTTGCTGGTTCAATGCCATGGAAGCATTCTTCCAGCAGAAATTCAAAAAACATTCTTGCTTCTGACTTTCAGTGATGTCTTATAGATATTATTTTTTATGCCAACAAGCCCATGCAGCTGTTTAAAATTCTCTTGAGAAGCCTTCCATTTTAATGACTGTTTTGCACAATTTTTAATGGTTCTTTAATGCTTTTCTGTCACTGCACACAGCCCTGATATTTTATGAGAGGGAGGTATGTGTGTAAATAAATAGGACCACAGAGCTCCTTAAACTGAGTCAGACCATTGGTCCATCTAGCAGTGTGTTGTTTGTTTTAACTGGCAGCAGCTCTCCATCCTTTCTACTCAAGATGTTTCTGAACAGTGAAATCATGGATTAAGGCAGGCACCATGGACAAGCAGCCAAAGCCTGGGCTCTGTCACTGAACAATGTTCCCTTCCCCGAAAGCAGCAGACCTTTCATTATCAGAATATGAGGGCAAACAAGAATGAGTGGCTCCAGCCAGCATTATCCTACGCTTTTCAGAGCTTCATGGTATTGTGTGCTCATATGACTGTTCCCAGAATAGCTCCCCAGCTAGAAGCTGGATGCAAAGAGCTCTGCAGCCTTTGTGAGCAAACACAGAGCTTTCCTACATGTACTTTGAGGATGGAGAAAGGCCCCCTAGTGGGGATGGACAAATTTGTCACTTCAAGTTCTCTCTCTTTATCATAAAATAAAATAGAAATTTAGTTAAGTGCTCCTCATTTCCACATCAATTTCCAATTTTTAAACCCTCGTGAAAATTCATCAGTATATTAGCATGAATTTTTCCTAATATGCATATTTTCGTATGCAATTTTGCCTGATATACACATTTTTGCAAATCAATTCTCCCTAACATAATGCATCTCTGTATGTTATGTATGTGCATTCTTGTACACATGACTTAGATCTGAGAACTGCACTGGAAAATTTGGAGAAGTGCGAATTTTGAAGGGTGGCTGTCCTTCAACTCTTCTATTTCGGAAAGTGTGAATTCAGTAAGTTCACTTTCCAATGCAAATTGAATTTCTCCCCATCTCTACCCCTTGGTCACCTTGTTACTCCTACTCCAATTGGGTTGAACAATTTGTGGTGGTGGTTGGAATTCCTTGCTCCTCATGGAAGAAGCAGGAAAAAAGGATGATTATTTTGTGGAGAGTGAAGATCTTCCCAGGATGGACTGATGTGGGGATTGGTACAGGACTCAACCAGATAGGCCAGGGTTTCCCAAACTTGGGTCTCCAGCTGTTTTTGGACTACAACTCCCATCATCCCTAGCTAGCCAGGGATGATGGGAACAGTAGTTCAAAAACAGCTGGAGACCCAAGTTTGGGAAACCGTGAGATAGACCCTTGGGTCTAATCCAACACAGCACTATTCAAGGGCAGATTATCATTAGGTGGAATGAGGTGACAGCCTTAGGCAGCAGATTCTGGAGGCTGGTGGTGAGGTGTTGAAGGGCACCTGGTGGTTCCAGGGTTTGGAAGGCCCATGGGCAAGACACTCTCTATGCCCCTCTCAACGAGTCAACCTAACCACCCTCCTTACCAGGTGTTGCTGTTGCTGTTCCTCATCGTTATTCCTACCTGCTTCTTTGCCAGGCAGAGAGAAACTCAGGGAAACCCTGGTCCCTCTAACTCACTATTGAGGACTGGCAGCTTCAGGCAAGGGTCACTCCCATTCCTATCTGAAGATGCTGGGGATTGAACCTGAGACCTTCTGCATGTAAAGCAGATGGTCCACTGCTGCTGAGTGGCGGTCCTTCCCAACCAGTAAACAGGCAAAGCAGAATGTGTTGTTTTTGCCGCAGGTGATCATGCAGGTTACAATGGTGATGAGGTAAATGTAGGTTCAGGGGGAAGGGCTCTCAACCGTGGGCCCCATGTAGGTATGTAGGACCTTGACAAATGCTCAACCATGCTACCCCTTGATGCTAGCCCCGAACTTGTGAACCAGCTCTAGTATCCTGAAGTTTGATAGCGGATGCTGTCACATTGTGAATGTTGAGATGCAGATGCCAGTCTGGTTGGCTTATGTGTCTAGAATGGTGGTTGTGCTGTGTGTGTGTGTGCGTGCGTGTCAGTGTCACCTTGTCCTTCACCTCCAGCAGTAAAATGTCTTTGGATGGTCCTGACAATTTCTTTCGGCTTCATATCCTTCGGAAGGAATTGCATTGCAGGATGAGAAAAAAGCATGTTGGTTTTGAATGTGGAGGATCCATTTTCCAACTCCCATTCAGCCATGAACCCTGTCAGTAACCTTCAGCAAATTGTGAGAGTTAATAGGTCCAATAAAAATGGCTAATAATAATAATAAATTAGTTTGACAGCAACAGAAGAGGCAGCTGATCAGAGCTCATATGACTGATGGTTCAATCTAGAGATCCTGGAAGAGGAGGAGGATCAGCTACTATTATATTCAGTGCTATTTTTCTGGAAAAAGAGGTGCCGGAACTCACCATAAACACCTCCCTCATTCTCTTAGAATGGCAATGGTGCCCACCTGAGAGGTGATGGAACTGAGTTCTGGCAGGTTCTGGCAGAAAAAAAGCCCTGATTATATTACTGTTCCCCCTTTGCAGAGATATGGTACGTATGGCATGGGAAAATCTAGAATAAAGCTGCAGGGGACCCTAAACTGAGTGGGTGGGCTGTGATCTATTATTATCGTTATTATTTGTTACATTTGTTAGTCTCTCTCTCTCTCTCTCTCTCTATATATATATATATACACACAGAGAGAGAGAGTATTAATTGATGTAATTAGATAAAATACAAACAGATAAAGAGCCATTAAACACCAGAACATTTTAAAAAATAAATGCAAAATTCATAAAATGCTCTTCCAACAGCACAATAAGGTCTATCCTGCCCCACAAAAGATGAACACCACACTAGAGGCTAACTTAACTACCAAAAAGCTGTGTATAATAATTACCGGTAAAAGATGTCTTAACAGGGCATCTAAAAAATGGCAACGATGGTGTCTGGTGCTTCACTGGGGAAAACATTCCCCAAATGAAAAGGCTCATTCTTATGTGAGTGAGGGACACAGAGAAGGACCTCTGGTGAAGATCATAGAGTTTGGGCTGGTTCATGAGGGGAGAGGTGGTCCTTGAGGTATTGGGGAAACCGAGCTCCTTAAGGCTTTATAAGTCAAAACCAGCACTTGAACCAAGCTGGAAAATTAATTGGCAGCCATTGCAGTTAGGCCAGAATCAGAGTAATATGCTCAGAACCTCTGTTCTCAGTCAACAGCACTCAGACAATAGCCCTTATGGAGAATAACTCAGGTAAGGTCTCTGGATTCTGTTGAATGTATTTTTATTTTATTAATCCCGACTTTCCTTTTCAAGTGTGAAACATACAAGGCAGCTGACATCAACAACATTTTTAAAAATCATTCACATAATATTATACAGCTGCCCCGCCCCGCCCCCAAAAAACCCTCAAGATAAACTCAATCAGTAGATAATATCATATTTTTTGCATCTCTGGGGAAATAGTCACAATCCCATATCCCTGTTTAAGCAATAGTTAGTCATCAATAGGAGGAGACATAAATGAGTAGAGACAGAAAATATTCCATTAAGCTATGAAGCTTGGGATGAATTGATTGGGATATTTTACAAAGATGTAATTCAGCTTGTTGACTCTTCTGGCACTCCTCTTTGCTGACTGGGCAATAGGGACAGTCTGGAGGTATCCTGGACTTATCAAAGCATTGAGAGAAAATGAAATCCTACATGCCTAAGTACCTAGTGACTGAGCGATGCAACACCCACCCACCCCCCAGTGGGCAGCAGCAGAGCTTACCAGAGCAAAAGAGCCACTTTGCAGCCCATACCAGCTAGGTTGGTAGTAGGGTAGTAAAATAATAGAATCATAGAATTGTAGAGTTGTAAGGGACCCCAATGGTCATTAGTCCAATCCCCTGCAATGCAGAAATCTCAGCCAAAGTATCCATGACAGATGGCCACCCAACCTCTGCTTAGAAACCTCAAAGGAAGGAGATATTATAATATCTCCAAATCCTAGAGTTCTGCTGTGATAGAAGTCTTCCAAGTGAACCCCATCCCTTGAGGTTTTTCTCCAGATCCAGAAACAGCGAGTAACCATTCATATTCAAAACAAAGAGTTCACCACACTTTTTTTCAGTTTGGGTAAGTTTGTGGCCAATGTTTGGTGATGACACCAAACTGGGAGGGGTGGCTAACACCCCAGAGGACAGGATCACACTTCAAAATGACCTTGAGAGATTAGAGAACTGGGCCAAAACAAACAAGATGAATTTTAACAGGGAGAAATGTAAAGTATTGCACTTGGGCAAAAGAAATGAGAGGCACAAATATAAGATGGGTGACACCTGGCTTGAGAGCAGTACATGTGAAAAGGATCTAGGAGTCTTGGTTGACCACAAACTTGACATGAGCCAACAGTGTGATGCGGCAGCTAAAAAAGTCAATGCAATTCTGGGCTGCATCAATAGGAGTATAGCATCTAGATCAAGGGAAGTAATAGTGCCACTGTATTCTGCTCTGGTCAGACCTCACCTGGAGTACTGTGTCCAGTTCTGGGCACCACAGTTCAAGAAGGACACTGACAAACTGGAACGTGTCCAGAGGAGGGCAACCAAAATGGTCAAAGGCCTGGAAATGATGCCTTATGAGGAACGGCTAAGAGAGCTGGGCATGTTTAGCCTGGAGAAGAGGAGGTTAAGGGGTGATATGATAGCCATGTTCAAATATATAAAAGGATGTCACATAAAGGAGGTAGAAAGGTTGTTTTCTGCTGCTCCAGAGAAGCGGACATGGAGCAATGGATCCAAACTACAAGAAAGAAGATTCCACCTAAACATTAGGAAGAACTTCCTGACAGGAATAGCTGTTCGACAGTGGAATTTGCTGCCAAGGAGTGTGGTGGAGTCTCCTTCTTTGGAGGTCTTTAAGCAGAGGCTTGACAACCATATGTCAGGAGTGCTCTGATGGTGTTTCCTGCTTGGCAGGGGGTTGGACTCGATGGCCCTTGTGGTCTCTTCCAACTCTATGATTCTATGATTCTATGATTCTAAGTTAGTTATTTTGCTTCTTTTATATTAGGCACCATATTCACTATGCATTTAAAGTGGTAGTCTCATACCACTTTAAACAGCCATGGCTTTCCACGAAGAATTTCGCAGTTCCTTCCTGGGAACTGTAGCAAAGATTGCTGCAAGTTGTTAGGAGAACCTCTATTCCCTTCTACCTGGCGGGGATTCCTCTTCCCAGGAAATTAGGAATTGTAGTTCTGTATGGTGAATAGGGACGCGGGTGGCGCTGTGGGTAAAACCTCAGCGCCTAGGGCTTGCCGATCGCATGGTTGGCGGTTCGAATCCCCGTGGCGGGGTGAGCTCCCGTCTTCCGTCCCAGCTCCTGCCCACCTAGCAGTTCGAAAGCACCCCTAAGTGCAAGTAGATAAATAGGGATCGCTTTCTAGCGGGAAGGTAAACGGCGTTTCTGTGTGCTGCGCTGGTGCCGGCCTGCCAGAGCAGCTTCGTCACGCTGGCCACATGACCCGGAAGTGTCTCCGGACAGCGCTGGCCCCCGGCCTCTTAAGTGAGATGGGTGCACAACCCTAGAGTCGGACACGACTGGCCCGTACGGGCAGGGGTACCTTTACCTTTACCTATGGTGAATAGGGGCCTCCCAACAGCTCTCAGCACCAAACTACAGCTCCCTGGGTTCTTTGGAGGAAGCCATGACTGTTTAAAGTGGTAATCAGGTGGGTTCCTACTGTTCCCCAAGAACTAGGAACAGCACAATGCTATTTCCTCACTGGGAACATGATCCTGCTCATAAGATTGGCTCCATCACAAAATGATTGAAATCTGCTTCATTCGTTTCTTTTAAATATGTCTATTCAGCCTTTGAGAGTAAAAGGGGGGGGGGACTCTCCCAAGGTGACTTGCATACAAACAAAAAAACATAAAACTATAATATCCCATTCCAATAAAGTGCAAAGTCGTTTTAAGAACCAGCAGTTTAAAACATTTCACAACCCAGCAACCGACTGATATAAAAGTAGCTTAAATACTTGAAGAGGAAACAATTTAACGACAGCAAGTAATATAAAACCATTTACACCCAGAAATTCAGCTCAGTGTCTCAGCTAAAGTCATCTTAGAATAGATAGGTTTTCAAGGCCATTAAAAAGTTAATACTGAGCCAAATGTTTATCTCATGAGAGGAAATTTCACAGATGTGAGGTCACCACCAAAAAGACTCCTGCGAGCAGATTGAGACTGATGCAGTGCTCCCTGTATTATGAACCACAGTTGGAAACAGTTGTATGCTAGTAACACTTTATTATGCAGGGATACAGAAAACATGGCCCTGCAGATACTGTTGGGTGGCAAATCCCATCTTCCCTGACCATTGGCCATGCTAGCTGGGGCTGATGGGAGATGGAACCCAACAACACACTGAAGCCACAGGTTCCCCAGCCCTTCTTTATCAGGAGAGTACCCCAACTTCTCTCTCCCACTTCCATGTTCTGCAGCTCTCTACAACCCTTCCTTTGTAATCTCTCTCTGCCCATCTCAAAGGAGCATTACCCTCACTAATGGACCAGTTAGTCTTGCAAGAGCCTAATGATTATTGGCTTGGGGTGATGCCACGGAGGTGGTCTTTTCCCTGGTGGCACTGCTGTTATGGAATGCATTACCGTCTGAAATACAAGAGGCCCCATCTGTATTGACATTTTGAGGTTGCACCTGTTTACACAGGCATTCTCTTGATCTCTCAACCTAAATCTTCTGTTTTAATTACTCTGTTATTTTAGTGGGATTATTGCATGTTTTAATCATGGAAGTTTTATATGATGATGCTTGTGTACTTGGTTTTTAGACTTGTGAACAATTTAGATGTAATAATAAACATAAAATAATAATAGACATAGAGTAAGGTTACCAGATGTCCTCGTTTCGCGGGGACAGTCCCCAGATTTACAAATCAGTCCCCATACAAAATCCATTGAAGTTGAAAAGTGTCCCCTGATTCACTGAAAAAAATCTGGTAACCTTAACATAGAGTCAGGCAATAACTGTTATCATCTGGTACTTGCATTACATGAGAAAGTAACAAACAGTAAGCTTTGACTATAGGATTAAGCCCATCTGAAGCCATTCAGCAACTGGAACTGGGAATGGACCTCATAACATGGCTGAAAGCTATAGACAAACTGATTACACAACTTCCACTTTGTGAACTTTAAGCAACCATTCCTTATAATCAGAATTCACCCTTGGTCTGGCCTTCCAAAAACAGAATCGTTTAGAACAAGGGTGGGAAACACGTGGCCCTCCAGATGTTGTTGGACTCCAACTCTCATCAGTCCTATCCAGCCTGGTTGATGCTCATGGATGATGGGAGTTGTAGTCCAACAGTGTGTTTGGACAGGTTCTCCCGTCTGGTTTAGAATGAAATAGCCTCCAGCATATCAGAGTTAATTCCTGTAATTTTGGTGATAATTTTTTAAGTGATCAGCAAACATCAATTTCACCCAGTATCATTCTTCCTGCACTGCGGGAAAACATGAGAAAGAGAGCATGGTTGTGCTTGTGTCCTATTTGTGGGATTCCCATAGGTTGAGAACAGAATGCAGGTCTACATAGGCATCAAGTTCCACAGGTTGTCGGATCATTCCTCGCAGTAACGGCACAAATTCTCTAAAAGCTGGCTGAAGTCATAGAACTGGTTCACGCATACTTTGATACATATCACTCAATTATTTAGCACCTGATGATTCACAGCTTAATATTTTATCTCATTTCATTTCATTTATGAATTGCTGCTCATGAACCATCCCGAAGCAATTAATATGTGAACGGACTCCATTGCAAAGTTTGGTTACAGGTGATGTGCAGTCATACAAATATCGAAGTATTTCCAATGTAGCACTAAGTTAAATTCCATGTGCGGAATGTTGTTGTGAAAGGGATCTCTTGATGAAGGGCGGTATATAAATTTAATAAACAAACAAACAAGGAACAAACTCCAGTATGCTACCAAAGATTGTCGTGCAACTGTTGCACAAGAAAAAGAACATTATCAAATATGGTTAGGCAACAGAATCAGCTGTTGCACCCAAGCTTCCAGTAGCACAACCGTTGCATTGAATTCCCATGTTGTGCAGCCTTTAAACTCTGCCATATGCTTGCTGAAGGGCTCTTGCACTAGTGGACATAGAAAGTTGGATACTGCCCTGTCAGGGAACTGCCATCAGAGCTGGAGGCGAAGGGAAGGCTCCAGAGGGATGCCGGAGAGGGTCCCAGTAGGGAGAGAGGCAGCCCATCTGCTGGGGAAGGAAATCAGCGTAACACCAGTGGAGAAGGGGGGCAGAGAGGGGATTTGGAGAGGAGGCTCCAAGACTCTTCGCCAGAAACCAGCGGGGAGAGCACGGGTACTCCGCTGCCCACTCCCTCCCTGCGCAGAAGACTTCCGCGCAGGGAGAGTAGGAGGAGACTTGGCGTCAAAGAACTTCTTTGCTGGAAGAGATTCAAAAAACGCCCACTGACGGATTCTGCCAGCGACTGAGACAGCCACGAAGTGAAGGGCTGTCCAGACAGAAAGGATTCAACCAGACCACCAAGCCAAGAGTGGCGGCAACTTACGCTCAAGCAACCCCTAGAACCATTACATGCCCATTCTGTGGTTTATGAGCTGTGGTGGCTTATTCTAGAGATTAATTGGGTTGTTTTAGTTTGTGTGTGTTCATTATAAAGTCAATTTTACATTTCTGTCTTTATCTGCTATTTTCCCCCTAAGAAACTTTTTATGAAAAGGGTATTTTAATGGTTAATATTTGAATATGTGTTTTCTGCATTTATAAATGTCTTTTTCTCTTCAAGTATGCATTTATAAATACATATTATCCTTAAAAGATGTGTTTTGTTCTTTTCAACATGCATTTTGGTACTTTCATTTTTGAACCACAAATACATGACAAAATTTGGGGGTGGTGGCAGCATGCCTAATTATTTCACAGGGATGGATGGATACTTCATCAATTACTTTAGAGAACGGGTATAAAAAGCTGTATTTATAGCAGTTTCTGAGAAATGTATTCACTATTTGTGCACCATAAGAGGGCAAACAGAACCAGAAGTGTGGTGGAAATTTATGCTACATATGAATAATCAACCTGTTCAGTTTCTTATACCCTATAAATACACATTTGTTCAGAGAACTTTGTAGTAATCTACTTCTCTCTCTCTCTCTCTCGTGTGTGTGTGTAATTATAATTTGTTGTTGCTGTTGTTATTTTTCAGATAGTATGTACTTGCATTTTCCTTTATCATATAAAAACATATATTTTCAGGATGAGGAGGCAGGAAGTGCAGAATCCAAAGTATAATTGCAGAGGCAGATTTAGGGGAGTGCAACCGGTTCGCCCACACTGGGCACCAAACCAATGGGGCACCACAGAGGGCACAGCCACAATGACAAACAATGGAAGGCAAGAAGCAGGGGGCACTGAATTTTGGCGTCACTCAGGGCGCCAATGGAATTTTAAAGCCCAACGTCCGCTTTATAACTGCTTTCTAATTCACTTACTAATTCTGGAGGCATGGAACAAACTCTTAAAGCTCCCCAAGCTTAGGTTCCATCTTCCCTATCCTTTTAAAGCAGTCTTATACTGCTTATATGGTTATGGCTTTCCCAAAGAACCCTGGGAACTGCAAAATAAAAAAATTCCTTCCAGTAGCACCTTAAAGACCAACTAAGTTAGTTCTTGGTATGAGCTTTAAGACCAACTAAGCTTTAAGACCAACTAACCTTAAAGACCAACTAAGTTAGTCCTTGGTATGACCTGGGAACTGCAGTTTGTTAAAGGTGCTGAGAATTGTTAGGAGATCCCTAGTCCCCTCCCAAAGCTACAATTCCCAGAGGGATTGATTGTTAATGAGAATTATAGCTCTGTGAGGCAAGGGGATAGGAGTCTCTTAAAGGCTCTCATCCTTAACCAGCTACAGTTCCCAGGATGCTTTGACAGAAGTCATGACTGTTCAGAATGATATGGGGACTACTTTAAATGTACAGTGCAGAAGGGGTCTTACTGCCAAATTCAAGTCATCAGATGATGCAGTCATCCATTGAGGAATATGCATGTATGAAAGCCACTTCCGAGCTAGAGAGGAGGTGGGGTTGCGGGCCCCACCCACTCCCTACGCATGTGGGGGCTGACTCACAGCCCCCACGAGAATGAGGGAATCCTTGGGCGTGTCATCGACCCGACCAGCCAATCGGCTGGCCGGGGAGGCGTGGCCAGGGTTATTTAGGGCCGGCGCGCCCGAGGATTCTCCTCTCTTCCACATTCCAGCTTCTCCGGTTTCCCGCCCCACCCACCCTTTAGGTTTAGCTCTCTGACATTGCTATGGACTTTGGTTGGTCGCCGTCAAGGGGCCTGGTAGGAATTTTTTTCACTTGGCAAATTGGCACCAGCCATTTGGTTTTTTGCCTACCTCGTAGCAAATCGTCACAACTTTTTTGGCATTGGCGGTTAGGCATTGGTAGGGGTATTGTTATGCAAATGAGGGGGGAAGGAAGTGCCATCACCTCCCCCCATGTCAAAGGGTAGTCCGGTAAAGGATTCCGGGGGGCGTTGCCCTGTCCGAAGCCTATGGAGGTGTGGGCCTAAGGCACGCCCCCGAGCGGTGACCCGGGGGAGCTCCTAGTTGATGTACATCAGCAGGACTCCCCCTACTGGTGGTTAACCCTCACTGGCCTTCATGGAATCGGGCTGAAGCCGGTTAGTTGATAGGACCAATGCCTAAGACAAGACCACTCAATTCCTGCAGTCAATAAAGTTGTGGCCTTTTACGCCCATTAACCTTAATACTGTGTCCTGTGTCTTTATATCTCAAGGGGGGGAGGGGGACTCGCCACGCAACCAGTCAGTGGTGAAGTGCAGTTGGGTTCTCATGCAGTTAACATCAGCTTAGGTTGCCACATCAAACCAGGGAACCCAAAGAGATGCGATGATCAGTTTTAAAATAGCCAGAAAAAGTCCAAACTTCACTTGGGGATGTCTTGCTTGAAGTGCACAGCAGTTGTGCTGTCATTAGCAGATCCACCACCATCAGAGAACATCCTTCCACCGCCAGAAAGCTTTCTGTGTGCTTCTGAGGCTGTCTAAGCATTTCCTGCACACACACAAAGCCCCTGTAACCATTTGGGATTCTCCACGCTCAAGAGTAATGAAGATGTAACTTGCAATATTTCAAAGCAGTTACATTACTTTTAAGTCCAAGCGCAGGTGCGTTTGACATGATTGTGATATTCATTTAATGTGTGTGCCTGTAATTAGGTTGATTTAATGGGGAAGAAGGGCAGCAAATTGCTTTGGGGAAAAGTAATCACATTGTTTTATTAAATTCCTCTTTTGTATCCATTTGCTTCCAGGGCTTCTTGCTCAAGAAGAAAAAGGCAGAGTTTGACTTGGCACACCCCAGTTATGTCTATTTATTAATATTATAATTCTATAAATCCAGTGGAATTTGGGTTTGCATGCTGAGTGCAATACAGCCTGTACCTATTGATCTTTGCAATGATTGATCAGATGTCAGGGACTGGCTGGATGAGGAAGAGTGGTGGGAGCTGCCCGCCCAAGAGCCCCCTAGGGCACAGAAGAAGATGACTTAGATCCTGGATCCTGGTGGTGGGACACTGAAGAAGAAGAAGAGTTTGGATTTGATATCCCGCTTTATCACTACCCTAAGGAGTCTCAAAGCGGCTAACATTCTCCTTTCCCTTCCTCCCCCACAACAAACACTCTGTGAGGTGAGTGAGGCTGAGAGACTTCAGAGAAGTGTGACTAGCCCAAGGTCACCCAGCAGCTGCATGTGGAACGGGGACACGAACCCGGTTCACCAGATTACAAGTCTACCACTCTTAACCACTACACCACACTGGCTGAAGACTGAAGAGCAGTCTGAAGAAGGGACAAGCTGAGAGGTCTGAGAAGGAAGGGGTCTGAGTGATCAAGGGGTGTCAGGAGAAGGAGAGCCTTCCAGGACAGAGGCTAAGAGTCACAGTGTGAGCACAGACTCTAAGAGGAGTCAAAGGTTGGTCCTGCCACACAACAGCAGGACAGTCCCAGTCCTGCTGGCTCGCTTCCCTCACTGACACCCCACATGAGTCCTGCACGCTACTGAGCAATGAGCTGGACAAGCCCAGAGGAGAAGCCCTTGATGCAGCCTTCGTCTGCTTGGGAGGGATCCAGAGTGAGAGGCATAGAAATATACACAGCAGCCCTACTCATTGCTGTAAAGAAGGAATGGAGAAGCTAGGGTCCTCCAGATGTTGTTGGACTACAAGTCACACCATCCCTGACCTTTGGCCATGCTGGCTGGCGCAGATGGGAGCTGGAGTTATACAACATCTGGAAGTTGGAGTCCAACAGCAGACTCACTAGCTTGACAGCATCACATGGTGAGGACCACTAGC
This sequence comes from Podarcis cretensis, assembly GCF_951804945.1. Lineage (NCBI taxonomy): Eukaryota > Metazoa > Chordata > Lepidosauria > Squamata > Lacertidae > Podarcis > Podarcis cretensis. The sequence continues at coordinate 30,433,369 of NC_137185.1, read as the reverse complement.
TAGTTTGTTTAGGAGACATTAGTGGAAGGTAGACCTACCCCTGAATATTAACCATAGCTATCCAAATTGAGCCCCCATTATCAGAGGCAATGTGTCTCTGTTTCATGGATGCTGGGAGGAAGAAACAAGGCATCTTTCTATCCACTTTTCGAAAGACAATCCTGCGCTAGATGAAGCATTGGTGTGATTCACCGATCTAAGAAAGAAGAGCTCTGTTCCCTTCCCCACTAAAAAAAATAATGCAAAGCAAAGCAAAGCAAAGCAAAAAAAGAAAATGTCTCTGCCTCCCATTGTACAACACATTTTTTAAAATTATTGTAAGCTGTCAATTTTTTCTAGAACATGATGAGAAATAATTAAAGGCTTGAGATATCTTTAGGAAACTCCAAGATTACATTGGTTGAGTGGGCGATTGCTTTGTCCCCTGCCTTCCTCTTCCCAACACATGCCTCTCCTTGTAATGTTAAACTCTGGTTGCTCTGTTACTGACATCTTATATCAACACACACAGTCCTCCTCCCTCCCTCCCTCTTTTTCTTTCTCTCCCTCTCTCTCTCCCCAGAAAAGCTCGTCAAAGCCCTTGGGCTCATGAATAATTCAAGCTGACACGGTGCTTGGTTCAAATTAGTTTGGAGGAAACGCAAAACCTACAGAATGGGCAAGCGTAGGTGGCATTCACAGATGTGCGAATCCCCCCTCCTGATTCCTCCAGCCTCCAGAACTTGCAGATCTCTCCACTTTGTCTGTCCATACCTCTGATTCAATATCGCCCTTCTCGTTGTGTTAGTAATGGGCATGCACCAGACACGAGACAATGGGGTTTTCCTTTGCTTTTCGCTCGCCATCCCCAGATCTCCCAGATGAACAGCTCCATCATTTTTACTGCACGCACACCTACACTGTTTTTGTACAAGACACACATCTCCTCCTGTCTCTTCTTTCTTAGGTAACTTCGGGAATGGATTTGTTAGGAGAGGCAAATTTAACCAAATATTTAGAGCAGTATTGGTGTCAGGGTCTCTCTCCTAAGGATGGGCAACCCCATGCATTCCATCTTGATTCACCTGGGCAAACTCAGTGCCCACCAACCAGAAAATAGCTCAATGAACACAGATGGGTGCATGCTGTGTTCCAAAGACATCATTGGGTCTGGTTCTCTCCATCCATGACTTGCCAACCCCCCATACTTGGTTGCTGAGCTGGTGGTGGCATTCTACTGCTTGGGAGTAGGTTGGATATGGACTTGGTTTTGATTGTCATTCTGCTCAAAGTTGACCATTTGCCATTGGGTGGTAGTGGTGGTGTGTGGGCAGGTGGAAAAAAATGTCTGAAAATCCAGATTAAATGTTACAAGGGGTCAGAGGAAACATCAAGCATTACACATGTGTGTAATGTGTAGGTTTCCCTCCAGACCTTCTATGGACCATTGTTTCTAGCTACCACTGTGCCAGCTTGCATCCACACCATACATTTTAAACGCCCTAATTAAACGTTAGCCCTGCTCCTCAAATTAATTGAGTAGATCAGGACAGGAGAGCTTCTTCACACAGCTTTGGTATAAGACACTTTCTGCTCAGTAATTGAAAGCCAAACTCTCCATAGTTCTCATACAGTTCTGTACTTAAGGGAAATATTTCCTCCTTCCCCTCCACCCCCCATACACACAAATTACTAATTAAGGGACTTGATCCATATTCTAATACCGAATCTCTCTCCAGATTGCTCATCTTCCTGTATCTACAAATTGTATTGCCCAATTTGTCCCATAAAAATGAATGGGACCTTGCCCTGATCTGCATCTATGTTAAAAATATTTTTCTACTATTAAAGCTTTGTTTCGTATATATACTTGAGCTGTACTTCACTGGATGAAAAGACAAACTCTGCTAAAGAAGGAGAATGTGAAATATCTTATACTGGGTGTGTAAGGAGATATTTCCCTGACACAAGGACTGGTTTTTAGTTGCACACAACCTCCACAACAAAAACCTGAGTCGCATGTGGTTTGGCCCTAACCCGCTGTTATTACAAGCTCATTTGGGCACCCCCATTCTGCTCACATGGGAATCGGTGTTATAAGCTCCACCTGGGCTTGCAACAGGGCGTAAATTTCTTTTATGACCTGTGTTCATCGCTTGGAGCAGCGTTTCCCTTCCACTGCAGTTCAGCTTCTGACAAAAAAAAATCCATTATTTGTCTTGCTGTCATCTGTAGTGGAGTTTTACACATTTCATTTCATTATAATTATGTTATTCCACCCCATTCATTTCAGTGCAAAGGAAATGCGATGCAAATAGGTGAGGGAGTCATTATGTGTCATTTGAGGACTGAAAGCAACTACTACTGATTGCATTTGCTGGATTGATTTCTGTTCGAGACATGGCATACATAAGCAAATACCTGCAATTTCCACTCCTATTTCTGTTCTGATAAGAACTTTCCAGCATCCCTAGCTCCACCTTCATGCATTGCTACCTGCATTGCGCTCCAACTCATGGAGAGCAAAGTCGGAAAGGAGGAGCTTGTTGCCATACTCACAGAGCTCCCTGCACATTTTCAAACCCTGCGAGATCAGGATTCTAAATTGCATAAAGGTAAAGGTAAAGGGACCCCTGACCACTGGATCCAGTCGTGGCCGACTCTGGGGTTGCAGCACTCATCTCGCTTTATTGGCCCAGGGAGCTGGTTTACAGCTCCCAGGTCATGTGGCCAGCATGACAAAGCCACTTCTGGTGAACCAGAGCAGCGCACGGAAACGCCGTTTACCTTCCTGCCGGAGTGGTACCTATTTATCTACATGCACTTTGATGTGCTTTCGAACTGCTAGGTTGGCAGGAGCAGGGACCGAGCAACGGGAGCTCACCCCGTCGCGGGGATTTGAACCACCGACCTTCTGATCGGCAAGTCCTAGGCTGTGTGGTTTAACCCACAGCGCCACCCGCATCCCTCTAAATTGCATAGGGGATAGTAATATAGGAGTGGGTGGCAGAACTTAACATGCTTATCCCTGCTTGTTTGTTTCCGTGCAGGATTTAGACACAAGCAGAATGCCTAAATAGGACTACAGTCTTAAGAAATTATCAGTAGTGATGATGTTGTGATAAGATGGTAAAATGGTGACATTTCCAACCATTTCCCCACTTCCCTTTGAGCTCCCCAACCTCATCTTCAGAAGCACAGAGAGCCCGAAGGGTGAGAAGATGAAGCTTAATGAGACAAGTTTTAAAGGTTACTCAGTGTAATAAACCCACACATTTTACTATTGTAACTTTTGAGGCATTTAAAACTTCAGGGCCATCCCAAGATGAGCCGTGTTGGCGCCAGCCTGACCCGCCAATTGCCACTAAGTGTTTTGCCTCTGGCATTATCTGGTTTCTCACATGGTAATGAAAGGTGGTGGAGTTTTCTCCTGCCACGAGGCTTTCTGCAACTCACCCGCCAACATTGCAAGATGAGAAAAGGGTGCCAGAAATAATTATCCATCTAATGGCACTGAGAGATAAATATTCAAACTTCAGTGCAAGGATGACTTAAAGTGAGGATGACTGGTGGCTTTAAAATGTTGGGAACTGTACGTGAGAAACCACTGGCTGAAGGTGGGTGGGATGCTGGCTTCAAAACTGTACCCACTGTGAAGCTTGCTGGTTCATTTTGTTTAGCTTGGATTCATTTCTAGTGCTGTGTCTGGCTTTTGAAGAGCCACTGTGAATTCTGGCTACAATCAATGGTGCCTGGTGCTCATGAGGACTGGTAGGGTCAGAGGCAAGGAGCTCAACAGCAGGTGGCGCCAGAGCCAATGTCAGGCAGCGCCAACTAATTCTAGCATTGTCCTCCCTGCTAAGTTCTACAAGAGCCACACTAAGACTAAGCTCACAAGCAGTGCCACCATACTTACAGCTAATCCAGGAGGAGACAGGGAAATGGGGTCTGGTTGAGGGCAGACAGAGGTTGGTGGGGCAGTGCCCAGTTCACCCCAGTGAGCCAGCCTCCACTGGCTGCAAAAAAAAAATGACTGGGTATGAGGCAGGTGGGACTTGGATTACGCAGGGGTCAGCAAACATTTTCAGCAGGGGGCCAGTCCACTGTCCCTCAGACCTTGTGGGGGGCCAGACTATATTGGGGGGGGGTGAAATGAATGAATTCCTATGCCCCACAAATAACCCAGAGATGCATTTTAAATAAAAGCACACATTCTACTCATGTAAATACACACTGATTCCCGGACCATCCACGGGCCGGATTTAGAAGGCGATTGGGCTGGATCTGGCCCCCAGGCCTTAGTTTGCATACCCATGGATTAGAGGACACAGCCCTAGTAGCACAGAGCTGTGCGTCAGTTGCAAGGGATGTCAACTGAGCCTCCCTCGTGTAAGAGAACATTGACTTTCACTTCCAACAGACTCCTAGAACCTGCAACTAGAAATGGATAAATCTGACATTTTCAGTTTTTTTCAGCTTCTAATTTTTCCAATCTTAAATGCAGTCTGGCACATTTCTGCTTTGCAATTTTTTTAAAAAGTTCCTATTTAAATTCCTCTGCATTTTAGTGTGAATTTCTTCTGATATACAGTACACAAATTTTGTATGCAATTTCACTTAATATATGCATTTTTGCAAGTGTATGTGTCATTTTTTGTTATATATACATGTATATGTAGTTTGCCTAATACAGTCATACCTCTTGTTATGTTTGCTTCATGATACGGTCTTTCAGGTTGCATCCTGCGGCAACCCGGAAGTACTGGAAAGGGTTACTTCAGGGTTTCACCACTCACACATGCGCAGGTGCGCAAAATGACGTCATGCACATGCGCAGAAGCGGCGAATTGCTAGCCGCACATGCGCAGATGCGCAGACATGGGTTGCGTTCCTCTCTGGTTGCAAACGGAGCTCCGGAACGGATCCCGTTCGCAACCAGAGGCACCACTGTATAAGCATTATTGTACACATTATTCAGTGTGAATTTCTAAGGATATGTGAATTTTCGTTTATGTACTGTTTGGGGAAGGGTGAATTAGGTAGACTTGGGTTAAGTTATGAACCAAACTAAATTTATCCCAATTGATCATTGCTTCCTAAAGGGATGGCAAAGCCAGATTTTTTAAGGGGGGGGGACAGAGTGGTGTGGTGATTTCTGTGTTAGACTAGGACCTCTGAGACCAGGGTTCAAATCCCTGCTCAGCCATGAAACTCATTGGGTGACCTGGAGCCACTCACTGTCTCTCAACCTAACCTAACTCACTGGATTGTTGCAAGGATAAAATAGAACCATGTATGCCACCTCGAGTTCCTTGGAGGACAGATAGGATATAAATGCGATAAATAAAATAAAATGTTTAGAGTGTGCTTCAGAGTTGTGAGACTGTAAGCTGTTACAAAGTTTTTTTATACTCCCTCTCGCGTTCTCAAACTGACACTGATAGGAATGCTGTATAACATTTGTGCCGAACTTTCCAACGCAGCTGTCAATCACATTAAAAAGTGATACAGATATATTGATGTGGAAAGTATGCTGAAAGGGAAATAAATTTCAGATTCCAGAGATGTAACTGAACAATCCAGTTTTGTTTGTGTGTCTTTCCCCTCCTTTTGGCTTGATCAAATACTGGAATGACAAAGCTATGCTGCGGGATCAAATGAGGTCAACTGTAGCTTAGAAGTATGTGGTCTGGTAATGCCGAAGCCGACAAGGAAGTCTAGAACAGTGTGATGGGGTAGGGGGCCTTAGGGATGATAATAATAATTTCTCCACTCTATTCCTCTGTGGTTCCACTGGCTTGATCTTCTCCGAGTCCCATCCATGCTGAGCCAGGAGAATTTCTGCAATTTGTTCTCAAACTGGCACCTGCGCAGTTTGACACCACTTTCAGTTCCTTTACAGTTCGTTTGCATCTTCTTAAGGAAGCTTCCTCTTGATTATGAACAGGCAGATGAGTTTACCAAAACACTGCAATGAAGCTACTGGGTTGGGATGTACTCAGAAGCTACTTGTAGGGTGGGAAGGAGCTAGTAATCTAGCTTCCCGGCAGGTGGGTTACTGAGGCTCACTGGGAGGGTGAGGCAGTGAAGAGATCTTGATGGTGCAAACACACCAGCAGAACCAGTCCAGCACTCCTGCTGGTGGAGTTAACAACAACAACAACAACAACAACAACAACAACAACAACAACAACCATTTTTTCTCATGCCCAGGGCAACCCAAACCAGCTTGTTGTTTAGTTGTTTAGTGTTGTCCAACTCTTCATGACCCCATGGACCAGAGCACGCCAGGCCTCCCGCAGTTTGGTCAAACTCATGCTGGTAGCTTCAAGAACACTATCCAACCATCTCATCCTCTGTCATCCCCTTCTCCTTGTGCCCTCCATCTTTCCCAACATCAGGGTCTTTTCCAGGGAGTCTTGTCTTCTCATGAGGTGGCCAAAGTATTGGAGCCTCTGCTTCACGATCTGTCCTTCCAGGGAGCACTCAGGGCTGATTTTCTTAAGAATGGAGAGGTTTGATCTTCTTGCAGTCCAAGAGTCTCCTCCAGCACCATAATTCAAAAGCATCAATTCTTTGGCGATCAGCCTTCTTTATGGTCCAGCTCTCACTTCCATACACCACTACTGGGAAAACCATAGCTTTAACTATACGGACCTTTGCTGGCAAGGTAATGTCTCTGCTTTTTAAGATGCTGTCTAGGTTTGTCATTGCTTTTCTCCCAAGAAGCAGGCATCTTTTAATTTCGTGGCTGCTGTCACCATCTGCAGTGATCATGGAGCCCAAGAAAGTAAAATCTCTCACTGCCTCCATCTCTTCCCCTTCTATTTGCCAGGAGATGATGGGCCCAGTGGCCATGATCTTCGTTTTTTTGATGTTGAGCTTCAGACCATATTTTGCGCTCTCCTCTTTCTCCTCACTGTTTTGCACGTCTCCCTCCCTGTATGCAATAGTGATGTACCTGCTAGGAAACCCCACTCAGTGAGCCATTTTTGATTCATCATCTTAGGTTCTGTTTTCTACATTATTTTTTTTGGGGGGGGGTTGTTGTTGTTGTTTTTCATTTTAAGAAGTCCTCATGAAAATTCACCAACATTTTAGTGCAAATTTCTTTTTATACATATAGTTTTGTATGGCATTTTGCCGAACACACACACATTTGCAAGCAATTTGTTGGGCAGCAATACGTTTCATTTTTGTATATTCTTTTCACTAATAAGCTACATTTCTATGCACACATTATTTACCATATACATATTTTGGACAAATGGCTTTGCAAAATGTGGAGAAGTGCATATTTTGAAGGATAACTGTGTTTCTGTTAGGTAGATTTGCCTTTAACCGGAAACGGGATCAAATTTCTCCTCTGTCCCTCCCTGCTTCTACTCAGGTAGATTCCTATCACAAAGTAGAGGTATGATTTTCCAGGGTTCTGCATTGCAGAGGGACCCTGCATGAATATAGTAGCATAGCTTCACCCTCCAACTTGCAGAGGGACAAGGGCAGAGCTAGTGAAATTATCCCCACAGGGCTGCCCCCATGTCATCTTCCTTCGTTTACGGAATGCCTCGAGAGGGCTCCCATTAAAATTCTTTCTAGGTCATTGCTTCAATGGATACTGGAATTCCAGATTCAGGGTTTTGCATATTCCTTAACTTGTTGGTTTTAAAGCAGAGAGTCTGGCCTACAGGTTTAGTAATGGCTTTCCATGTGATGTCAACGGCTTCTATTGGAAATGTATGCAGACCTTTTTCTTTTTTACCTGAAGGCTTTGTAAGTGATTGACAGTCTCCCTGGTGACTGGAAACTTGTGGAGCTTATCATTGATTCCAGGCAGAACAATTAAGAGCAGAAGGCCTCTAAAATATGTCCACCTACACAGAAAGAAACCTTGCTTTGCATAGGTCTATCATTCATGGTTGGTAGGTAGGTAGGTAGATGATAGGTAGATGATAGATAGAGATAGATAGATGATAGATTAGATAGATAGATGATAGATAGATAGATAGATAGATAGATAGATAGATAGATAGATATAGATATATATAGATGATAGACAGATAGATAGATAGATAGATGATAGATAGATAGATAGATAGATAGATGATAGATAGATAGATAGATAGATAGATAGATAGATAGATGATAGATAGATGATAGATAGATGATAGATAGATAGATAGATGATAGATAGAGAGATAGATAGATATAGATAGATAGATGATAGATAGATGATAGATAGAGATAGATAGATGATAGATAGATAGATGATAGATAGATAGATAGATAGATAGATAGATAGATAGATAGATAGATAGATAGATGATAGATGATAGATAGATAGATGATATAACTATTTTCAGTCAGAAATATGCCTTTCACTGCATTCAGCTCCCCTTAACATGCTATGTACTTGCCTTGCATTAAGCTAAGAAGAACACTGTTAACTTTGAATCTAGCTGCATTATTTCAACACAAGCCTCACGCCTGTTGAGCAAGCAACTGTTGCAAAACTATTTGTGTTTAGGTGTTTTTTTAAAAAAAAAATGCAATTTGTGGGGGTGAAAAGAAAGTGTTTTTTAAAAAATATTTTTATTAATAATTTTAACACACAAACTCTCAAAACATATCATATTCATTATTTTTTTCCTTCCCCCCTTTCAAACCCTCATCCCCCCCAGACTTCCCTCAGCTCCTCTCTCTGATTTCTCAGCACATATTCTCTGCATGTTATAAAATTATACATATCCTGACGTTATCTCTCTATCATGTTATCAGCCAATAAATTTGTGAAAAGAAAGTGTTCTTGAAACAAAGGGGGAAGGAATAACACAAAGAATCTGAGGACAGGGTAATGGTTTCATCGGGTTCTCTCATATAAAAAAAGGAGGGACTTTTTCACAATCGCAGGCGGGTGGCGCTGTGGGTTAAACCACAGAGCCTAGGACTTGCCAATCAGAAGGTCGGTGGTTCAAATCCCCACGACGGAGTGAGCTCCCATTGCTTGGTCATTGTTCCTCCCAACCTAGCAGTTTGAAAGCATGTCAAGTGCAAGTAGATGAATAGGTACTGCTCTGACGGGAAGGTAAACGGTGTTTCTGTGTGCTGCTCTGGTTTGCCAGAAGCGGCTTAGACATGCTGGCCACATGACCCGGAAGCTGTACGCCGGCTCCCTCGGCCAATAAAGCGAGATGAGTGCCGCAACCCCAGAGTCGGTCACAACTGGACCTAATGATCAAGGGTCCCTTTACCTTTAACCACAAGGGAAGTGGGGGCCTGGTCTCACTTAGCCGAGGATGGAACAAGCAGATTTACAGTTCTAGGCAGTAGGTTCTTTTGAGGCAAGAGCTGGTCAGCAGGTCTCACCCAGCCCTAAATGGAGTGCACACTTCATAGAAGCCTAGAAACTTAGAACTGGAAGGGACCCAAGGGTCATCTAGTCCAACCCCCCACAATGCAGGAATCTCAGCTAAATCATCCATGACAGATGGCTATCCAGCCTCTGCTTAAACACATCCAAGGACGGAGAGTCCACAACCTCTCAAAGGAGACTGTTCCACTGTCAAACAGCTCTTACTGTCAGAAAGTTTTTCTGTATGTCTAGTCGGAATCTCCTTTCCTGCAACTTGAAGTCCTACCTTCCAGAGCAGGAGAAAACAAATTTGCTCCATCCACAAGTTTTTGACTTAAAAAAAAAAAAAGATCCCCTGTATCATAAAGGGATGGAAACACTGAAAAGGGGACTAATTCTTCTCAGTTGTGAAAAAAGGTCACCCCCCTAAAATGAAAAGTTGTAAATCACCATATATGTAACATTACTCCTCAATGAAAATGACTTGCAGAACTTGTCAGAAATATTGAAACCTTAAAAAAAGCATTGTGGGTATTGGAGAATCACTGGAAGCAGCAGCCACCCATATTCCGGATACCAAGAAGTAAACCCTCCCTTCAGATATCAAGGAGATGAAGAAGTACACAACTTTTAGAAGACATCTGAAGGCAGCCCTGTATCAAGAAGTTTTTAATGCTTAATATTTTACTGTGTTTTTATATATGCTGTAAGCTGCCCAGAGTGGTTGGGGAAACCCAACCAGATGGACGGGGTATAAATAATAAAATTTTTGTTGTTGTTGTTGTTGTTGTTGTTCAGAACGCATAACTTGATGCGGGAACTTTATGGTGCTTGCAGCAGAAACCAATATTTATTATGGTCACAGACCAGAAATACACAAAGACAAACTCCAACCTCAATTTATTCTAAGCAATAAGAAGTGATATACAACGTACAAAACATTGTACAAGTATTTGAAAAATTGCAAGCTCTATTTTTCCTGTATTGCAATACATAATTACAATTATTATGTATAATTACATGATACATTACACATTTACATATACAAAAAATTATTCATTGATTTTTGGGGGGTGACCTTTTTTCAAACGATTTGGAAATGACAGTTCATTCCTTTGTTTTTAGGCAAAAGTTTGTCTAACTAAACTACAGGAACATGAGGTTGTAAAAAAGTTATAACACACTCTCTTAAGGGGTCTCATTTCTCAGCTGTCACCACTCGGAAGGAGGAGGTGGGCTCTCATTCACTGGGGTTATTTAATCAAAGATTGTACAGCCATCTCTCAGATCTGCTGTAGCTGGATTTGATACGTTAAATAAAAAATTGGTTAGCTTATAGTACACATGCACAGACAGACACACATAAATATCAGATTTAAAAAGCTTGAAAGCTTAGACCCACCACCCATTCTGTCTCATTCACATCTCACTAGCATTGCTTAAAATGGGGAAGTAAAACACATGAGTCCCATTTGTAATGGGATAAGGGGTTGCTTGTGCGTAAGCGCCAAACCGCTCCAAGCTGAGTAGTTGGCTTAAAACTTTCCCTGACCGGACAGCCCTTACTTCGTGGCTGTCTTAATCACTGGCAGAATCCGTCAGTGGGCGTTTCCTGAATTTCTTCCAACATAAAAGCTCCTTGACAGTGAGTCTCCGCCTAGATTCCCTGCGCGACAGCTTTCTGCGCAGAGTGGGCGTCCCAAGGGGAGGTCCTGAGCTCTCTCCACTGGTCTCGCTGGAAGCGCCCCTGAGCCTTCCCTCCGACGCCCCCTCCTCCTCTCCTTCCTCAGCAGAAGCTCTCCTTCTCTCCCTGCTGGTTCCCTCTCCAGCGTCTGGGAGCCTTGCCACCACCCTGGGCTCCGATGGCAGTTCCCTGACACCATTAGTAAATAAAAATAACAATTCTTTACTTATGCAGTGGTACCTTGGTTCTCTAACTTAATCCCTTCCGGGAGTCCATTTCACTCCCGAAACCGTTCGAAAACCAAGGTGCGGCTTACGACTGGCTGCAGGAGCTTCCTGCACTCAAGCAGAAGCCACATCAGACGTTCGGCTTCCGAAAAATGTTCGCAAATGAGAACACTTACTTCCGGGTTTGCGGCATTCGGGAGCCAATTTGTTCGGGAGCCAAGTCGCTCGACAACCAAGGTACCACTGTAGTTAAAAGAATGGCTTTGGTTTCTAACTCTACATCACTGGAGGATGTTCCATGGATGGGGAGAGGGAGAGCAGGAGGAAGGGTTGGAGTTTAGGTGTTTTGTGGGAAACCATAAAAGTGTATTTTCCCTATCAGTCACAGCCCTACCTTCTACTGACCAGAGGCATGCAAGGTTGCTTATAGCCAACAGGATTCTGCGTTGGCGTTTCCTGCATTGAGCAGCAGGTTGCACTAGATGAACTACAAGTTACCTTCCAACTTTATAATTCTGATTAAACGGAAGCCAGAAAGCAGTAAACCTGGCCTATTAGTGCGCCCATAAGCTGTACCGATAAGTAAATTCGGTAGTGTTGGGTGGTTTTCTTTTTCTCTTTTTAACAGCACAGGAGTTTATTTCATCCCTAGAAGCTGAATTGATCCTTAATTGCTCTGTAGCTTAAGTGTGAAAAGTAATTAGAGCTTTGCAGCCTGACGCATATAGGCCAAATGTCAGAAGCAATATGAACTCCATCCTTGCATTGCAGTCTGCCTGTTTCGACACCCACCCACTCACCCCTTTCAAAGGGGAAACAAAGTGGATGTGAATACAAATAGGTTTACATAGTTTACATAATTTTGGTCAGGTCTAAGCTGCAAACAGACGTGAAAGGCAAGGGAGAGATGTGTCCCAGCACATAAGAGAAAGCACTGGGAGTGCATTCATTGTTGTCTGTTGGTTCATTCACATCCATGTGGCTCTAGCACTGAGGTCACCAACGCTTTTTGAGGGTGGTCCAGTCCACTCCCCAGCAAACCTCTCGGTGGGCCGGAGCGTGTGCACCCGTGTGTGCCTATGCGTGCACTCAAGCTTTTTGCAGCACTCTTCCAGGTTGGAAGAACGCCATAAATAGTATGTGTGCACATGCTATTTCCAGCACACGTCCAGGATGGAGGAGCACCCATGTGCATGCGCACACACTATTTCTGGCACTCTTCTGACCCAGAAGTCAGTCCCCATGGCAAGAAAAAAAATGGCGCTGCAAAAGAAAAGCACAGAATCCCCACGCCGATACATGGAACAGCTGTGGGCCGGTTCCAGGAAGCTCATGGGCCGGAAACGGCCCATGGGCCTTAGGTTGCCAACCTCTGCTCTAGCAGACTAAGGCAAACTAAGGCCCAGGGGCCGGATTCGGCCCAATCGCCTTCTAAATCCAGCCCGTGGACGATCTGGGAATCAGCATGTTTTTACATGTGTTCTTTTATTTAAAATGCATCTCTGGGTTATTTGTGAGGCATAGGAATTCCTTCTTCTTCTTCTTTTCCAAAATACGGAATATTTGCTCTAGCAAAACGTGATGACTTGAATGTGTGAATGAATGAACCAGGGGAAATTCAAAGAGCAGGAGCCAAAGAGGAAACACCCACGGCACACACAGGTGGTGATGGCTCAGTGACACTTCAGGTTCCCAAACGAAACTGGCAATGAAAGGTGAGGCCCAGTGCAAAGGCAATGAGCAGGGACCTAAGAGCTTTGGATGCAAAGCAGACCCTCCCAGTTGTGTGCGATGTTGCTGAGCATGCAAATGAGAACTCAAAGTAGGTTGCTACTTCTCTCTTTCCCTGGCCAGGAGATGAATGAATGAATGAAAAGGTGGAGAAAGATTTAAGGTTTTTTGAGGTGGGGGGAGGAAACGCTTGGATTTTGGAACTTGGGGCTCTGTGTGACAAAGTGAGAAGCTGTAATGGCTTAAGGCATTTTCGTGAAGGCCCAGCATTTTTGTGGCAATTGGAGACTATGGAGTGGTGGAGGAAGGAATGCAGGATCCACTCATTTGCAGTTCTGTTTGTTTTGCTGCCTGTCAGCTACATGGAGCAGTAGGCAGGCAGCTATTTTAATGAATGTATGTGCTGGGGGTGCAGGTGGGGGAAATCTCCTCTCCTTCATTTTGCTCCCTGCCAGTCATGTAACAGGCAGCTGCTTGAGGGACTTTTTGAAAGGGGGAGTTGGAGGAAGAAATGTGGGAAATGGCTCTTTGTTGTTGTGTTTCTTTTGTTACCTGCCAACAGGTGGCACAAGTGGCTGCTTGAAGGAGGCCTCAGTTGATTATGTGAGTGAGGGGAGAATATGGCAACTGTTTACTGTTTCTACTGTATACAGCCATGGTTGTTCCCCCCAAAAAAGAGAGGGTTAAAAAAAAAACTCTGTCTTTTTTGGGTCCTTGTGTGTTTGTGAAGTTTCTCTCTAAATTGGAGTTTGGCATTTGGGACAGCATTCATTATGAAAACATGAATGATTGTGGCCAGATCATGTTTTCTTCCCCAGAAAAAGGAGCAGCTAGCACAGCCTTCAAAACTCCTTAAAGGTACTTGGAGATACTGAGAACACTTGTGAATCTATCAACAATGCTTGATTTAGTAGTACTTGCAAACTGCAGACCATCATTTAGGGAAAATATGACCCCATTCAGAATAGGATAACCCCCTACACACACACTTTCAGAGAGACAACCAAGAGAACCTATGTTTCATCTGGACTCATATGGTGAGTTATGATCCTGACAAACATTGAAACAGGATTTAGCATACCAAAACACACAGAAAGGGGGTGGGGAAGGGAATTAACATGTATTGACTGTGTAAAAATGATTGGGCAAATCAGTCCTAATTGGATGAAATTATAACTCCATCTTAAGCACAGTAGTATGATTACTATTGATGGTATACCAGGGGGAGTAATCAGAGAATTGGTTGTGGACGTACTTCCTTTGAAGAGTTAATATCAGTAGTACTATAAGTAGCATAACATCAAATTATTGTAATCAGTTCACATAACAAGCTTAACAAGGGAGTCATCAATAGTACTCGCCCCTGTTGCTGTCATGTAAATTGAAGCTGAATCCTGGTAAGACAGACGTGTTAAGTATTCTGAGTTATTGGACCTGAGAGGGCAGGTGCCTATTTTGGATGGGGTTGCACTTTCCTGGAAAGAGCAGGTCTGCAGCTGAGGGATACTCCTAAATTCAGTGCTGTCGCTGGATGCTCAGGTGGCCTCAGCTGCTAGCCCTTTTAGGACAGAGATGACTTGGCTACTGCACTCCCATGCCCTGGTAACTTCCGGATTTGATTTTTGCAATGCGTTCTATGTTTGGCTGCCCTTGAAGATGACTTGGAAACTTCATCTGGTCCAAAAAAACACAGCTGCCAGATTACTGTCTGGGGTTCCATTTAAAGCTCAAATAAGCCCTGTTTTGAAACAAAGGTGCTCGTGTTGGTTTTTAAAGCCTCGAATGATTTAGACCCCAAATATCTTAAAGACCAACTCCTTCCTTAAAAACCCTTTGGGTTGCTAAGATTGGCAGAGGGACCCTCTTGGTAGTCCCACCAGCCTTGGACATGTGGGGAATGTTGACCCGGGAGGGCATTTTCTGGGTTGTGGCAGCCCCTACATTGTGGAATTCCATCACCAAGAGGTGCATCTAGAACCGTCACTGTATAGCTTTGGTTGTATACTGCAGACACCTTGGCTTTGACACCTGACAATAGGTAGGTAGGTAGGTAGGTAGGTACCGGTAGGTAGGTATATAGATAAGGACTCTCCATTCTTCTGACTGTAATATTTAAATCTGATTTATAAATTGTAATTTTATATTGTTGCAACCTGCCTTGGTTTGTTATAGTGAAGGGTGGGTAAGAAATCCAGTCATGATGAGGTGATAATGATGATTATTTTTACAATAAGATGTATTATAGTTTTACAATAAAATGTAAAACCACTAATGCAGCGGTTTGACTTCACCCCTCAAGGCTCATTCCATTGTCACTCAAGACAGATGGATGCCAACAACAAGGAAGACTTTAAAAATCCAAATGATATGTTCCGTGGCTACAGAATGCTGACATAGGACGGATCTACACTGGTCATTTATAACACTAAAAGTGAATTAATAAAACATAACACCAGATGGTGCTGTAGAGCAGCAAGCCTTCAACAATGGAAAACTGCATTGAGAGTTATATAATGTTATATTTAATAATGTCTTTGCAGATCATTGTAGATCCATCCTTACTGCTGCTAATTGCATTCCAAAGGAAGTCCCCTTTGAAATGAACTGGAAAAAATGAAAACACCTCTCTGAAGTCTTGATATCCTCCCCAAATACTGGCAAAAGGGAGAAAAAAAATAATCTGCTCTACATTAGATCCCCAGAAAGAAGGAACACAGGAAGTGGCCTTATACTAAGCCACACCCATTGCGGCCACCCAGCTCAGTATTGTCTACACCAGGGGTCAGCAAACTTTTTCAGCAGGGGGCCGGTCCACTGTCCCTCAGACCTTGTGGAGGGCCAGACTATATTGGGGGGGGGGAATGAATGAATTCCTATGCCCCACAAATAACCCAGAGATGCATTTTAAATAAAAGCACACATTCTACTCATGTAAAAACACCAGACAGGCCCCACAAATAACCCAGAGATGCATTTTAAATAAAAGGACACATTCTACTCATGTAAAAACATGCTGATTCCCAGACCATCCGCAGGCCAGATTTAGAAGGCAATTGGGCCAAATATGGCCCCCGGGCCTTAGTTTGCCTACCCATGGTCTACACGGACTGGTAGCAGCTCTTCGGGATTTCAGACATGGACATTCCCAGCCTGGAATGTCAGCCTAGATAGCACAGTTGGTTAGAGCACGGTGCTGACAATGCCAAGGTTGCAAGTTTGAACCTTGTATGGGACAGGTGCATATTCCTGCATTGTAGGCGGTTGGATTAGATGATCGTCAGTGTCCCTTCCAACTCTACAATTCTATGATTCTACCTGGAGATGCTCAGGATTGAACTGGGTACCTTCTACATGCAAAGCAGATGCTTTGCCACTGAGCTACACATGGAACGCAGAAACTGTTCTCTGTCTCCTCTCCCTTGTCTCTGCATGCGGACAAGCAAAATGAGAAAGGAGGGAGAGGGCTTGGAGACCTGAGGGTTTGTCAGTGGGCCCCTACAGAGGTGTGGGCCTTGGCATGTGCCTAATTATGCCCTCTCCTAACCCATTCAATAACTTCACAAAACTTAAAACTGGGGAGCTCAGCAAGTCAAATCAAAAGGAGAATATCATAATGCCTTTAAGCAGAGGTGGCAAGGAAAATGACCTGCAGGCAGCCTCAGTTATCTGATATGAATTTTTGCCTGCCTGGATCCCTCAACTCCTTAGGGTCTCCTAAAAAAAAATAATGGTTATCACACTAAGTCCATGTCCCACATTACAGTTTGTAATTATAAGAATAGGTTCACATGCCATAGAACAAATTTGAACCAGAACCTTCCTGGGTCACAGAGTTCACGTTGTTAGCTTGTATCGACTGTAAGTTTTTTGCATATCCCAGAGCTACCACCCCAAGAGTATAAAAGGCTTCCCAGAAGCCTTCTGAATTCTGTATGTACTCTGGGCCTCATGAAGTGAGCCAGCTCTACTCAGCTATGCACTTTTATCTGCTCAGCTAATGAAGCCCGGGGATCATAATGGGAGTGTGGAGATGTATCCTAGGTGACTCTCCCCCTTAGGGTCCTCCTCATTGTTGAATGGGAAATGGGAAACAAAAACTAGGCAATGAAAGCCAAGAGTCTGCACATTAAAAAAAAAGCACGTGCATCAGCCCCTCCTGATTCTAACTCAGCCTTCCCCTGATGTGCCAATGCAGGGAATTGCTAGAAAACATGAGTGGTGGAAAGGGATGCAGGAGGCGCTGTGGGTTAAACCACAGAGCCTAGGACTTGCTGATCAGAAGGTCAGCGGTTTGAATCCCCGCGACGGGGTGAGCTCCCGTTGCTCAGTCCCAGCTCCTGCCAACCTAGCAGTTTGAAAGTGCAAGTAGATAAATAGGTACTGCTCCGGCAGGAAGGTAAACGGCATTTCCATGCGCTGCTCTGGTTCGCCAGAAGTGGCTTAGTCATGCTGGCCACATGACCCAGAAGCTGTACATCGGCTCCCTCAGCCAATAAAGCAAGATGCAACCCCAGAGTCCGTCATGACTGGACCTAACAGTCAGGGGTCCCTTTACCTTTATGAGTGATGGAAGGAGTTCATAGCTCAGTGGTTAGCACATATCTTGCATGCAGGCAGCCCCAGCTTCCATCGCCAGAACCTCAGATTCAAAGGCTCAGGAGAGAAGTGATGGGAAAGACCCCTAGCTACACCCCAGAACAGACCAAAGAGACATCTAGTCCATTACTCTTTTCTCACAGTGACCAGCCAGATGCCTATAGGAAGCACACAAGCAGGACTCGAGCACAGCAGCACTCTCCATACCTGACATTTCCAGCAAGGCATACTGCCTCCGACAGTGGAGGTACAGCATAGCCATCTTGCCTATGAGCCATGCATTTGCCCTGTGCTACTTTGCCCCCCACTTCCTAGCAGGGTAGATCACAAGCAAAAATGACCACACTCACTGCACTTGGGCGAGTCTGTGCGCAAGGAAGCATTGCACCATGGACTTGAGTGGTTCCCACCTCATACCTTGGAACTGATTTGTGGAAATCTTTCCAAAATGGCTGCTCAATGGAAGCCATAAGACTTGTGCCAGTTAAAGCCGGATTCTGGCAGTGCCAAATACCTCTAGTTGCCACATACTACTGAACAAAATCTGATTCATTTATGAATAATGTACAGTATTCTGCACTCCATTTAGACTTTAAAAAAAAAAGATGAGTACAGAAGAAAGGCTTCAACAGTATATATGGATGCATAGCATTTATGTCCTGCCTTTCACCAAAAGGCTGCTGGGTAGCTTACAATATCTTGCCAAATATACAATAAGTAATACAGTGGTACCTTGGGTTACATACGCTTCAGGTTACAGACGCTTCAGGTTACAGACTCCACTAACCCAGAAACCTCGGGTTAAGAACTTTGCTTCAGGATGAGAACAGAATTTGTGCTCCGGCGGCACGGCGGCAACAGGAGGCCCCATTAGCTAAACTGGTGCTTCAGGTTAAGAACAGTTTCAGGTTAAGAACGGACCTCTGGAACGAATTAAGTTCTTAACCCGAGGTACCACTGTATCAAAATGCACAATACACATATTAAAATTACAAATTGGTGTGTTTCAAAATGCCTCTCATAGCTGAAAAGTAACAAGTGCGATACTACTAGCACTGAAAGGCACAGCAAAACAAAAACAGGTTTTATCTACCACTAAAATCCTATCTAGTTCTCTCCATCCTCGATGTGGTATCTGGTTCAAGCAAGCATCTGCGAGAAGTGATGGTGATTTCTCGCTCCCCAGTTGGGCCTGTTTTGATAGCTAGCCTGCTGGAGGTTGGGGTGGCTGCTAAAGGAGAAGGACCCCATCAATCTGTGAAAATGCATTTAATGTGGCACATGTAACAACAAAGAGGCTATTTTAGCACATCATTTCCATAGCAACAGATGATGCTACTAACATACTTATTAGAGTTGGGAAAAGCTATTCCAACTTCAGTGCAAGGAGAGGAGATGGTTAGCTACAAATGAAGACAACTTAAAAGTTAGGTGGGCTGCCCAGGCTTTAGCTCGTGGTTTTTGGTTTTTGTTTAAAACGGATGAAGAGTTGAAAGGCCTTAGGAGACCCTCTTTCTCCCTTTCTCTCCCAGTCCTTCTTCCCAGGGAACTCTGGGACTTGTAGCTCTGTGGGAGAAATAGGAGTATCCTAACACATATCAACGGGACGCGGGTGGCGCTGTGGGTTAAACCACAGAGCCTAGGGCTTGACAATCAGAAGGTCAGCAGTTCGAATCCCCACTACGGGGTGAGCTCCTGTTGCTCGGTCCCTGCTCCTGCCAACCTAGCAGTTCAAAAGCACGTCAAAGTGCAAGTAGATAAATAGGTACCACTCTGGTGGGAAGGTAAACGGCGTTTCCGTGCACTGCTCTGGTTCGCCAGAAGTGGCTTAGTCATGCTGGCCACATGACCCGGAAGCTGTACGCCGTCTCCCTCGGCCAATAAAGCGAGATGAGCGCCACAACCCCAGAGTCGGTCACGACTGGACCTAATTGTTCAGGGGTCCCTTTACCTTTCCCTTTAACACATATCAACACCCTTAACAAACTACAGTTTGTTCCCAGAATTCTTTGGGGAAGTCATGGCTGTTAAAAGTGGCATGACGCTGCTTTCAGTGCGTGGTGTGGATGTGGTCTGAGGCAGGCTGTCTCCCAAAGCATCATACTGGGATCTGAACCAAATCTTGAGCTTGCTGCACATTCCTTATAATTATGGTTAGTCCCATCTCATAATGAAGTTTATATTCAATATATATTCACCTGGGGATAAGTTGCAAGAGAGCAAATTTTGGATGGCTATTAGGCGAGATGCCTCGATGGGTGGCACACAGTTTGACAATGAAACCAGCCACCGGTGCTTTTTTCCTAAGAAAAAAAAGTGCAGGTACTCACCAGCAAGCAGGGGGAGGGGTCAGCACATGGAGGAGGGGCATGGCCTGATACCAAGACTGGACGGTGATGGCGGGTTAGCTGCTTGATGCTTCCTTGCCTTCCCACCCACCTGCCACCCAGGTGAAGAGGCCTCTTCCGCCCAGCTTTTAGAAGGAGGCAGCAGGTCTCCAGGACTCTGTCAGAGCATCGTGCCTCCTTCCCTAAGCTGGGCAAATGTTTCCTGGATTTGGGGAAGAAAGAGCAATGTTCTGATGGAGTCTGAGAGCCTTCCTGCCATCTACCCACCCACCCACCCATCCCCAAAGGTGGAGGTACAGTGTATCATTGTGCACCACCAGAAAATGAGCACTGGCAACTACCATAGGTGAGTGGTGGTGACTTTTCTCTTGCTGGAGGTGTTCATAGAGAGGTGGGGCAGACATCTGTTGGGGATGCACTATCTCTGGTTGGGCTTGATTAGTGTGTAATTGAAATGCTACTCAATATTGATCCAGAGCAGATTCCAGTTTATAGTTAGCAGAGTAAACACTTGCAGGATTCCCAGAAATAGACCAGAGGCAGAGCTTTACTGCTACTGAAGGCAAATGAGCATAATGGTTACAGATCCAATACATTCAGGATTGGCCCTGTCCATAAGAAATCCAGTTGCAGCAGACTTAAACTTCCAATAACTTATAGTAAGACTAAACCTTAACCCTATAGCATACTATGTACAGAACACCACACCAGAAGGAAAAGAGACAGAAAGAGAAAGGTGAAACCCAGGCTCCTTCTGGCCTATTATTATAGCCACCATGACCTTGACAGAAAGAGATAAGAGAACCAGTTTAAACCAGCTGCACTCAGCTTCTCTGAAGAAATAACCCAAACATCATGAACCTTCTGCTTGCTTCTTTCACACAGAGAAGCTTCCAGAAGCCTCTTGGATTAAGTAGAATAGGAAAGATCTCTGCACATCAGATCAATACTTTCTGTACCAAGAAATGAAAACTGACATAGTGTCCTTCAATCTTGGGTATCCAGATGTTATTGGACTACAACTCTCATCAACCCTGACAATTGGCTAAGCCTGGTGTGGATTATGGGAGTTATAATTCAACAACATCGGGGGGGGGGAGCTGAACTTTACTTGACTAAATGCCCTGTAAAGCCCTCTCTCCAACTCCATGATCTTTCTACCAAAGTTCAGAAAAATTCTGCTTTTTTCCACATCCTTTTGGCTGTTAACATTGAACAAGAGAGTTTGTATCCTGAGTAGGGCTGCAGGGGATTTAATTCACATCTCATTTGAAGCCAGATCTATCAGATTCACATTTTCAGAAACAATATGAGAACTAAAACTCAGCTATTCTTTGACATTCACACTCATCCAACTTTTGCTATACAGTTCATCTACCAAACCATGTGCACGGAAGTGCATATATTAGGGGAAAGTGTGCATAAAACTGAATATATTGGTGAAATTAACAGATAAAAAATGTATATATTAGTCAAAGCAGCATATGAAAATGTGTTTGCACTAAAATACTGAGGACAAAATACAAAATCACAAAATGTTGCAGAACATGGAGAACTGAATCTAAGATCGGGAAACTGAGAAACTAAGAGAACTAAAATTGACAGATCCTTCCATTCCTGCTCCGGAAAACAAAGTACAGATCAGCTGTTTGAAAAAGTTTTCCCCACCCTGTGCATCCCCAGTCATTGGGCACCAGCAACTGAATCTCAGAATTTGCATCTGAGTCCCAGTTGCTGCATGCTTGCTCTTCCTCAGTATCACATCAAGGCGGGGGGAGGGGGGTCAGAAGTGCTAGTTGAATGATTTTGCTAACAAACTTGGGAGGGGAGATGCTTGTGTGAACAGATGGCTGCTGCTTATTGTGTCAGGAGTCAACTTGCATCATTTCTGCGGAGGCTGTAAAAAGGATGTGAAAAACACACCCAATGAATAATTCAATGTGATTGTTTGTCAGAAAGGTAGTTCAGAACATTGTTCCCATTGTGAGTCTTGGGGAATGATAAGAATCCAGTACCTAGGAAGGAATGATCTCCTCTATCATACATGCACACGAATGAGCACACACACAAACCAGAAAAGAAAATCCCAAGGTCTCTCTTCATGTACTTTACTTTGGAACAAATGTTCCAAACATTTAAAAGACTGTGGAGGAAGAAAAGACCCAGCTACACTAAGTGGGGAGTTTATTAGCATTTTAAAAGGTAGGCAAGAATTTTGTTCCCTAGTACATGCACACGCCAGATGCTAACACATTTATTCTCTAACAACCAAACCACTTTTCGAAACAATTGGTTTTAAAATGAGAAGGAATTGCTGCGACATGATCTGACAGATGCAAACTTTGGGATGCTGTCAGGTTTTCCTCCTTCGCTTTTCTTTGGCTGTCCTCTGCAGCCAGGATTTAAGGAAGGGAAAGGAGGCTGCAGCCAGAGAACCTGCCATCCCACTTAGATTCATGTGACTTAAGGAGCACAAAGCAGTTTACATACAGTAGTGCCGGGGGGCGGGGGCGGGGAGGAACCCAATTTAGGGGCAGTTCCCCAAATCTGAAGCAACAACAAAAGGGGAGACTGGAGAAGGGAGATCAGTGAGCAATCTCAACAAGGCACATGCCAGTTTAGCTTGGAATTGCCTGAGTTCAGGAGACTCAGGATCTGAGGCTCCAGAGAATTAACCCCACCTATGCATACCCTTCAACATTTCTCTGGTGAAAATAGGGTTGTCCTATTAAATGGTCTTCATCATCATCATAATTTATTACTTATACCTCGCCTATCTGGCTGGGCCTATCAGCCACTCTGGGCAGCTTCCAACAGAATATTAAAAACACAATAAAACATCAACCATTAAAAACTTCCCTAAACAGGGCTGCCTTCAGATGTCTTCTAAAAGTCGGATAGTTGTTAATTTCATCTGATGGGAGGGTGTGGCATTTGCCCTCCCAGGTGTGTGACATCGTACTGGGTTCATAAGGAAAGGGTTAACTAATTGTAAAATGAACCCAAGGGGAGGAGTTAGGGTTAGAGTTGTTAAGAAGTCAGTCTAGAGTTAGAGAAGAGAGAGGGAGGATAAGTCTGTGGGTTGAGTTACCGTAGTCTGATGTGATAGAGTGAGAGAATCTGTTAAGAGGAGTCAGTCAGACAGTTGAGATAATCAGACAGACGGTATTAGGAAGGAATAGGCCAGTAAAGAAACTAAGGTTAAGAAACTGACAAGAAAATTATCTGAAACCATAAACTTGTTAATGCTTATAAAATAAACTTGTTTAATTGGTTTAATTTTAACAACTGTCTGGACTCAGTGTGTACCCAAGAGAAACAGGTTGGTGGCAGCGGGGAAGCGAGCACAGTGGTGGCACAGGGATCAATAGACCGTCAAATGTCCAGGAGGTCAGCACCAACACTTTGAATTGTGCTCAGAAATGTACTGGGAGCCAATGTAGGTCTTTCAGGATCAATGTTATATGATCTCAGCAGCCACTCCCAGTTACCACTCTATCTGCCGCATTCTGTATTAATAATAATAGTAGTAGTAGTAATAATAATAATCTCATCTTTTGTTTTATCCTCCAAGTTTGCCAAAGTGTTTCCTTTCCAACAGAGTGATCCTGGATGTCTTAAAGGTAAAGGTAAAGGGACCCCTGACCATTAGGTCCAGTCGTGACCGACTCTGGGGTTGCGGCACTCATCTCGCTTTATTAGCCGAGGGAGCCGGCGTACAGCTTCCGGGTCATGTGGCCAGCAAGACTAAGCTGCTTCTGGCAAACCAACTGGAGTGGTACCTATTTATCTACTTGCACTTGGACGTGCTTTCAAATGGCTAGGTTGGCAGGGGCAGGGACCGAGCAACGGGAGCTCACCCCATCGCAGGGATTCAAACCGCCAACCTTCTGATCGGCAAGTCCTAGGCTCTGTGGTTTAAGCCACAGCACCACCCGCATCCCTCCCTGGAGGTATTAGGCAGGAACAAATTCCAAGGAGAGGGGTAGGGAGCAAAGGGCATAGGGAGGATGCATAGGGAGAATAACACAGTCAGTCTCCCAATATACTTCAAGTACCAAAACAAACTGACATCATTAAATAGCCATGCTGAGAAAGATACAATAAGAATTGACACACACACACCCGGGTGCAAACCTTTTGAGCTCTCTTGCACACTGGAGCCAGGCACCAATGAGGGAGTATGCCATGAGGGCTCCTGGTTGCGCCTCCTCCAAAAAATGCACCCGGGATCACAGCCACCCTCCCCCATGCTACGCCACTGCCATAGTGCGAACACAGATTAAAACCCGAAAAGTGGAAACACAGAGAGTACACAATAAACAGAATTGTGAACACAGCCTGTCACTAAAAATGATTCTGGTGATCTTTAGGCAGTTGATAACTATCAGCTCCTGGGCCAAACCTCCCGTTTCCTTTCCAGCAAGTTTCAAGTGAACATGCAGATTTCATTATGGCTTTGTGAAATCCAAGCCTCCGCTTTTGAACAAAAGACGCAGAGCTCAATGGAAACTGATGGATTTTCTTGAGTTACAACTAGTTTGCTGTTGTTGTTTTCAGCTCAAAGAAGGAAATCAAAGCCAAAGTAGAAAAGGAGGCAAACTCAGCTGGACCTGAACCAAAGTGAATATTTGCACATCCCCCTGAGAAGGAAAATTGCTGAGCTCTGTCTGGCTCTAATGGCTTGTAATTTGCTAACAACGCCTTGAGGCTTGCAAAAGGCACGACATACATCATGTCATAATAATAGCACCTGTCGATGTGAAATATACAACTGCCGCTCCTTTCGGAATCCTTGACACAGAACCTAGTTAGGCAGCAGGAGTATATACCATAGCAGCAGTCACCTCCTCCACCTCTCCTTCCTATTTCTTCTAAATAGCTGCTAACAAAAGCTGGCGCCTGGTCAGGTTGCCCAGGCTTCCCATTGAGCTGGGGGCCCATTTGCCAGTCATGCAAATTGAAGTTGGAAGACATAATGCTCTCCCAGACTAGACATTGATGTAAATTAAGTTCAGCAAGAATTAGCTCTGTCCCTATTCATGGAAGCATTATGTTGAATTAAGATATATACGGAATTAGGCTCGTAAGAGGCTTGGAGATGTCAGCTGCCTTAAGTTGCTATTATTTGTGTGTCATTTTGCATGGCAAAAAACACTCCACAGTAGCAGGTCTGTTCTGTTTAATCACACGGAAAGGCACGGGTTCAGTAGAACTCTTATCCCCCCCCCCCCCCCGTCTTCTCCACATACCAGATTTGATTAATCTAACAGAATAGCTGAAAGTCAGAAAATATTCTCAAAACTTGGAAAGCTCTGCCTTCCATCTGTTTTCTCTCCTTTCTCTGTCACAGCCTCTGAGAACTTCCAGGTCCTGCATTGAGAAGACACAGTGAAAAACCAGGGCTGAACCAGGATCCCATGATAAAGGAGCCATTCCTAACCAGATGCCCTACATTGGCCATACTAACTAGGGATGATGGGAGCTGTGGTCCTAAATACCTGGAGGGCACCAGGTTGAGGATGTTGGGGCAAGGAAAAAAAATGCGTATAAAAAGGAAAATGAAAGGAGAATGAAATGAATGAGCCCTATGGATTTCATTTGTTTCGTTCATGAAAATAAATAAATGCATTCTAAATGAAAATCCTTTCTTTCTTTTTTCTCCAGTCTGTTATACATTTGTTTAATGGGATAAAAATATGAAAGTCACTGCAACAGGTCACAATGTTATGTGATGTGGGGCAGGGGGAGGGCAGTGAAAAGGATCCTTTAACTATCTGAAATCCAATCCCCTATAGTGATAAGAGAATTCACGGCAATGTCATGCTATTTGGATGAGAAAGACCAAGTTACTGGTAGCAGAACATTAACTAGGGCTCCCATGAAAATCAATGGGGGGGAAACAAAAAATGAAATGGATGCAATTGAAACAACTGGAAAACTAAATGAATTAAACGCCTAAAGTGAAAACTAATTGGGAAATGAAATTATTTTTCCCTTGTGCACTTCTGTGCTGAGCTAAGACTGCAGGAAGCTCCAATAGAGATGTGCCTTTGGTGCTCCATTACATTATAAGCATTTAACCCACTCCTCAGGAATAAAGATGCTCCCAAAGTAGCTCTCAAATGTCAGTGATAAGGCAGGTTTGCAAGCTAAAAGACATAACACAAAAGGCAACGGGAATGGGAGGAAGGAGGAAAAAAGTAAACTCAGGTGCCACTTCTTGGTTACAACAGGAGGTTAAAGCCACAGTGTAATTTCAGTGTGGTGTGTAGTCCTATGTGTTAAGTGTGGGCAATACTAAGTGGCGGCAGCAAGAATGGATAAAAGTTCATCAATGCACACCCTTTCCTAAATACAGTGGTACCTCGGTTTACAAACTTAATCCGTTCTAGAAGTCCGTTCTTAAACCAAAACCGTTCTTAAACCGAGGCGCGCTTTCCCTAATGAGGCATCCCGCCACCGGTGCCCTTCCACCATTTGGATTCCATTCTTAGACCAATGTAAAGTTCTCAAACCAAGACACTATTTCCAGTTTTGTAGAGTGTATAAACCAAATCGTTCTTAGACCGGACTGTTCTTAAACCGAGGT
Source organism: Podarcis cretensis (assembly GCF_951804945.1). NCBI lineage: Eukaryota > Metazoa > Chordata > Lepidosauria > Squamata > Lacertidae > Podarcis > Podarcis cretensis. Next base: position 30,406,860 of record NC_137185.1, on the reverse strand, counting down.
ACCACTGTAGATAGCTGAGTGAACTCCAGATTTTCTCGTCTAATGAGATTACTGTTTGTATCACTTCTGTGATCCCTAACTCAGTTTCTGTTCTGGCCTCCGAAGCACTGGAAAAGAAGCAAGGAGTATAAATCATAACAGAGTTTACTGAGTACGGACTACACTCAGTTCTTGCTCATATGATAATTTCCTGCATGTCAAATCAGTTGCTGTGCTGCTCAAAGAGAAGCATGAGAACACAAAAACTTAAAATTCCTCTCATCCAAGTTCTGTTAATCCAGAGGTATGTCATAGATTCTCCCCAAACATTTCAGATCCACACTGAGCTTCTTACATCTGCACTGCATCATGAGATTTGCTGTGTTCACAATAGACTAGAAGTTAAAATGGATCTCGCAGCAAATGGTAAAACAATGAGCTTTGAGGAGATTGACATGAAAGGTGGGGTTAGTTTATAGGATTAGACTAGTTATTATATAGCTACTTTAGCTAAATTGTGTGTGTGTGTAAGAAAATGGATCAAGGGACGCGGGTGGCGCTGTGGGTTAAACCACAGAGCCTAGGACTTGCCGATCAGAAGGTCGGTGGTTCAAATCCCCGTGACAGGGTGAGCTCCTGTTGCTCGGTCCCTGCTCCTGCCAACCTAGCAGTTCGAAAGCACATCAAAGTGCAAGTAGATAAATAGGTACCACTCCAGCGGGAAGGTAAACGGCGTTTCCGTGCGCTGCTCTGATTTGCCAGGAGCAGCTTAGTCATGCTGGCCACATGACCTGGAAGCTGTACGCCAGCTCCCTTGACCAATAAAGCGAGATGAGCGCCGCAACCCCACCACATTTTTCCTCCCACCACATTTCACCAGTCCAGGAGGTAGCTATGGCCCAAGGAGGTAACTATGGAACAGAGGAGGGCTGCCTGTCTTCAAGCCAGAGGGTTAACCCTTGAAGTCTGGACCACAGCCTAAACAGTTGGCCCTGGAGAAGTCTGGACCACAGTCTGCTCCCATCCTTTGTCAGAGCAAACTGCTCACTTGGAACTATCCATGGTCCTGAAACTTCTGGCCAGCCTCACCTCTTCCTCCGTAAGATCCAACGTGGAACTTGAACTTGACAATACTATTACAGTAAATGGCAGTATATAAAGTACCCAGAATAAATTAATAAAATGTGTAAATCCAAGACTGAAGATATAATGAGGATGTATCATGTACTTGAAAGTCAGACTTGACACAAGTGACCCCAGATGTACTTGTTTTGTATTGTTAATCACATTTTTATCCCTTATTTATCCAAGGAGTTCAGGGTAGCATCCATGTTCTATGTTTAACACTCTACTTACATGACCACACTGATTCTCAATTTGACAGGCGCACCATTTGGAAACATTTCTCTGAAAGTAAGACTTTTCAGACACGGAAATATTCTGGGAACAACTGCACTATCATTGCTTATACAGAATTATTTTATTGCAGTTGACCAAAGCACCTAATGCTTCATGGAAACATTTACAGCTGATAATAACAGTTGTAGCAAAGAGGCCAGGGATGAGGACAACAAGACTTCGTCCTTCAGGGCATGAACTCATTATTGAAAGGGTAAGGGATCACTTTTAATCTCTGTAGAGCACTACACAATTGCTTAGGTACATTATAATGATTTGCTATATTGTCTTCTTTGATACTGGCTGGTACAGAAAACAAAACAAACCAGAACTGAGGGCTTATTCTCATTTTGCATGGACCAACATAAATGTGGAGAATCTAAGTTCCATCTGCTATGAGCATATCAACAGTTGCTGCTAAATTCTATCGAAAATACAACTTGGCAGCACAGTTTTAGCTTACATTAGCTTTTCAATTGTGTTCCAAAATTAGAGGAGGCTCACCAAAATCCAGATGGACTGCACAGTATCTATTGAGTGCTTCTTATTGAGTGTTTTGCTATTTGTGCTAGCTTAAGATTACAAAACCCATAATGTGCTGTGCTGTTTAGGAGCGGAAACACATCCACAAGAACTACTATTTATACTGCTTGGAGATCACAAAGGTGTGATTAAATGTGATTCTAAGCATGCAGAAAACATCCAAGGCTTAAAGCAGAAACAAACAGGCAGAACAAGACATTAGGAAGTTACCAAATGATTCTAAGATCTAAATTTAATCACCTGTTTTGTATTCAGCAGGTTGTATTCTTTCTGATACCATCTGCACTATACATTTAAAGCAGTATCACACCACTTTAAATAGTCATGGCTTTCTCCAAAGAATTCTGGGACGTGTAGTTTGTTAAGGGTGTTGAGAGTTGTTAGGAGACCTCTATTCCCCTCGCAGAGCTTGAATGTCCAGAATGGTTAAACAATTCAGGGAGGTCTTCCCAGGGAATACTTGGTCTAACAACTCTCAGCACTCTTAACAAACTACTTCCCAGATGGGGCCCCCTCCAGCCAGTTCTAAAGATGTTGCACAAGGATAATTTTAGGACAAAGGCACAATACTAAAGAGGAACACGTTTCTGAAGCTGATATTATTTATTGTTATTGCTGTTTATGGAATAAGGTAAAAGTGTTAATTATAACATTGTCCCACATTTTAAAAAACCACTGAAAGTTTTGCATAAGTTTCCTTCAGGGGTTTTGAATTTGGAATGATTGAGCAAACTTTGGTTGTAAATATTTGTGGGGAAAAGGGGGAAGTATTTATTACCCTGGCTCATGCATTGATTGATCTGACTGATCTTGAGCTTTGCCTCAAAGGCTCGAAACAGGAAACGAATCAGCAAAACAAAATAAGATTTGTTCCAAATCAAATAAATATACTTGCTCTTTCATTACTTCATTCCCATCCTCTAAAACCTAGACCAAATAAGTAGATAAGTGAGAGTGGTCACTTTGAGTCAACCTGTTTGTTGCTCTTTCATACTGATTTGTTTGCACATCAGCTGCTTATTGAACATTCATTTGGATCTGTTTGTGGGATTGCATTACAAAATCTTAAGCAACTGTCATCCCACCCTTTCCAATGCATTTCTCCATTATTTTCCTTTCAAAAAAAGAGTCTGATTTTGAGGGGAAGCAGGCTTGTTACACAAGAACACCAAATCAACTTGAATTGTGCAACTTGAATTTGTCAGTGTGTGATTGGACCCCATCTCCAAAAGAGTGACATTTGGAAAGCACCCAAAGTCACTGCCCCAAAACACTGATGGAGTATGTGTCAGGCTTCAGTCCTGTCCAGGCCTGAAACCTCAAGTTACCTCAGAGGAGGAGCAGGGGGAGCAGGACAACGCATACCCTAGATTGCTTTGCAGATGCAGGGAACCCTTCATACCTTTTAGCTACATGACTTAAAGTGTTCACACCGCTTTCCTGGGTTCCCAGCCAGCACTAGACACACATTCCTTACCTCTAGGATCAGAGGGGAATGACACACCAAGCAAGAGCTCTTGGGCCACTGGAGAAGTGCCCAATTGGCTACAGATGTGTCTACTTAGGAGGAAAGGAAAGCTCATGTAAGCAACAGCCTGTATGACAACCATAAAGAGGTGGTGCCTCCAGCTCAGTCTAAACCAAGTCATTGCTGAAGCAACAGCAACCTTGAAGCTCTGGTCCACAGCATTTTCTGAACCGGATACAGTGGTGTAGCGTGGGTTGCCAGTACCCAGGGGTTGGGAAGTGGACGGAGCACGCATGCACATTCAACTGCCTAATGGTGTCTGTGTGGCCACAAGATAGTAGCCACAGAGATAAGAAGAATCGTTCTGTTGTCTGAAGAGGTCATTTCCTGGTTTACACGGAGAAGCCATTTTCGATGGAGCCCAGCGATGGAAGCACACACAACTTTATTGAGGCAGCACTGCATGTTGAAATTTTGTGCAATGTGCTTTGTTACATACATAGGTGAGACAGTGGTGCTGTTGTTGTTGTTGTGTTTATTGATGTGTGGCATGATTTTGATGCTTACTTTTGTAAAACTGAATAAAAACATTCAGAAAGAATAAAAGAAAAGAAATTTTGTTCCCCCTAACAATTTTGAACCCGAGGCAACCACCCCTGTGCTACACCACTGACTGGATAGCAAACAACATACCATTCAAAAACACAGAGAGATCTCCATCTATTTGCTCCCATGGATGAAATATCAGCCAGTCACCCTAAGACAGAGGTGAGGAACCTCAGACCCCAGAGGTGGGGAACCTCCAGGTCTCTCTAACTGCCCCTCAGAACTCTTTTCAGAACTGCCAAACCCCTCCCTAGCCCTGTTTCAGTTTTTGCCTGGACGAAATGTGCCTTTGAACTCTGATAACACCTCTTGCTTGTCTGCATGGAGGATAGGGGTGGGTGGGTGTAGAAACTAGCCAACTATACAAAGGTAAAAATCACATCCATTGCTCCACTCCTTTTTCCTCTAGGTACCCACCAATAGCACATGGCCCCCAGAAGGTTGCCTAGAAAGCAGTGTGGTCTCCAGGATGAAAAGGGTTCCCTGCCCCCTGGCCCTGCCCTAGACTATTAAATAGCAATCGAACCAGCAAGGGGGTGGTTGGCTAACAAAGGAATGGTTGACCAACAGCTGAAACACAGTCTTTAATAGGTCATTACTGATGGTTCCCAGAGATTGCAACAGGAATCAGTATAGATGCACTGGGCATTGAGATTTCTCTCCCTCTCTATTTTCCTCTCAATACAAGAGCAAAATTTTGTATCAGCAAAAAAACAGCTCTGGGGTATACAGTTATAATGAGACTATTATTGCAGTGTCCCGTATCACTCTTAAAGCTTGCCCTGTGGATCTGATTTCATGACCTCTCTGACCACCATGACCAGTGGTTAGCTCATTTAAGAGAAATTAAAAGTGCAAAGTTAATTGAGTAATATTTTGAAGGCACAAATTCTCTGTTCCCCGCATTTTTTTATCCATGTGATTAGATTGGCTACTGCTGTTCTTCACATTTTACTTGTGAGCATCTGAGATGTGCAGTAGAAACCTATCCCCAAAGGTGAGGGAAAGAATGCAATTCAATTAGGTCAAATCTTTGCAGTTTCATAAATGGAAGTAGGGCAGTCAATTCCAAGAGGGATCCAGGAATTTACTTCTATGAAGCCAGATAAGATTTAGAGTTGATTGCAAGCAGTCAAAACTCTTACTACCAGGACAAATCAGGTGCTTAAAATGAACAGGGCTTGTCCAATGATGATTCAGCCTAACATCTGCAGTGTTTTTTGAGACAGCCTTGGTTGGAATGCGATATAAGAACTCAGGAATGTTACTGAGATTTGTAATTACCTGATTTGGCACGCAAATTTCTTCCTTTCATAATGGTTGGGTGTATTTCAACCCTGGGGCATAGGAAGGGGGTGCGGAGTGCCCCCACTGAAGGGGGTGACAATATGCTGGGCAGCACTCATTGCGGGGCCTGCAGCACGCCCAAGCCACATGTCTCTCCTGCCTGCACTGCCCAAACGGTCTGCCCACTGCCTCCCCACCCCCCAGCTGTAGGGCGGCTGAGTGGAAGGAGGCAGGCAGACTCCAGAGGCCCCACAGTGTGCCCCACCCCTATGGGCGACTCACCCCGCCCTCACCCCACCCCTATGGGCAGCTCACCCCGCCACTGGGCGTGCCACCCCAGGCACCCAAGCGGCTTCCTCTGCCACTGTTTGAACCCAAGCATCATTTTCCCAAGTCCTACTCTGACTATGAATGCAAAGTGAGATTCTTTGATGTGCGTGGTTGATGTTCAAGGCCTGTCAGGCTGTTTTGTAGGTGCATGCACAAAAGTAATTTAACATTAGCCCCATATACCACATAATTAATTTGTGGGATTCATTGCTGTAAGGTGTGTTGATAGCCTCTAGCTTGCGTAGCAACATGGATCACACACACTTATGGAGAATAAATCTATCAATGACTAGGAGCTCCTGCTTGGGATAGTTACAGTAGTACCTCGAGTTAAGTACTTAATTTGTTCCAGAGGTCCGTTCTTAACCTGAAACTGTTCTTAACCTGAAGCACCACTTTAGCTAATGGGGCCTCCTGCTGCCACCACACCACTGGAGCACGAGTTCTGTTCTCATCCTGAAGCAAAGTTCTTAACCCAAGGTACTATTTCTGGGCTAGCGGAGTCTGTAACCTGAAGCGTATGTAACCTGAAGCGTATGTAACCTGAGGTACCACTGTATATGCAACATCCAGGTTCAGAGGCCATAAGCCAATGAGTGCAAGCTGCTAGGAGCAATAATTGGAAATAGATCTTGCCTCCATGCCCTGTTTCTGGGAATCCCAGGAACATCTGGATCACTATGAGAAAGCTGCTGGACTGGATGGGCCTTCGGACTAAATCAAGCAGGATTCTTGTTATGTTGTTACATTATTCTTGATGGAAAATCTCATTCAAATTCATGCCGATTGCTGTGAAACTACATAAACTAAATAGCTTTGTAGCTCTATGCTATGAGTTGCATTTGCTTGGTGAGCATCTCTTCTCTATTTGAGCCCATTCCCTTATTTGTTTCTTGCCAAGATTTGGTATGGTTGCTGTACTCAGCTGGTGCCAAAATACACACCCAGAGAAAGAGAGAGGCAGAGACAGATAGGTCTTTCAATAGCAGTGAATGTGAATTTGTGTGTGTATGTAGAACAGAGGACTCAGGTGGCACTGTGGGTTAAACCACAGAGCCTAGGACTTGCCGATCAAAAGGTCAGCAGTTCGAATCCCCGTGAAGTGGTCAGCTCCCGTTGCTCGGTCCCTGATCCTGCCAGCCTAGCAGTTCCAAAGCATATCAAAGTGCAAGTAGATAAATAGGTACCGCTCTGGCGGGAAGGTAAACGGCGTTTACATGCGCTGCTCTGGTTCACCAGAAGCGGCTTAGTCATGCTGGCCACATGACCCAGAAGCTGTACACCAGCTCCCTCAGCCAATAAAGCGAGATGATAATACAGTGGTACCTCGGGTTACATATGCTTCAGGTTACATATGCTTCAGGTTACAGACTCCGTTAACCAAGAAATAGTGCTTCAGGTTAAGAACTTTGCTTCAGGATGAGAACAGAAATCATGCTCTGGCGGTGCGGCGGCAGCAGGAGCCCCATTAACTAAAGTGGTGCTTCAGGTTAAGAAGTGTTTCAGGTTAAGAACGGACCTCTGGAACAAATTAAGTACTTAACCCGAGGTACCACTGTAAACCCCAGAGTCGGCCACGACTGGACCTAATGGTCAGGTGCCCTTTACCTTTTAGAACAGAGGCAGAAGTATTTGAATGTCTGGCATTTCCAACACACTTTGGAGAGACCCTGCTTCAAATTGGAGGAGCCCCAAATCTATCTGAAGTGGCACACTTTGGTTCAGAACTGGGGATTCATCTGAATCTGATGCAAATCACTACCCTTACATCCACCTGCCAGCCCTCTGCGGTCCTAGTCTGCATTTGGGAAAAGCTGTATTGGAAAGGGAAGACTTTTTTTTCCTGAGACTTTCCTTTTCTTCACCTCCATCATGGAAAAAGAAATGAACTTTGCAGAATTTTCTCACTTGCAGCAGCAGCAACAATAGCATCAAAAATGTAGAAAAAATAAGTTGTGAATTATAGGCAAGTAATGTCTACTTGGAGTAGATCCATTTACATTAATGGATTTAATTTAGCCAAGTTATTATTTTTCAGTGGAAAGGTATGACTAGTGTTGGATACCCCTGGAGAAATTCAACAAACTGAATTATCCAATTTATCTACTCACAAACAGAGAATTTCAAGAGGGTACTTGGACGCAGGATACATTCACAATACATGCCCACTGAACATCTGGAAAGGGCTATAGTTTTTCACTCAAAATGCATTTCAAGCAATCAAAATAATCTCTGCCGTGTGTGTGTGTGTTATGAGAGCTGGATTTTTGTCTGCATCCAAATTTATGACAACCCTGAAAAGATAAAACCCCATTAAAATAATTTGCATATCCACAAAACGGTGATAACATCATCAGACTTCCCACTGATATATTAACCAGGCATAACACTTATTCTTTCTACTCCGAGTCTTAGATAAGAATGTGTGGGAGGTAATAAGGTGTCAACATGACCTGTGTTTCTACTGCATATTAGAGGGGGGGGGGGCTTCAAGGAAAAGTTCCAAGTTTCTAAGTAGAAAAGCAGGAATAATGTTGCTAGGAAAAAATATAAAAATTAATCAGTTACAGCAAGAGTGGCCCCTCCAAGTGTCCCTACTTTCCAAGGACAGTCCCGGATATACAGAAGCTGTCCTGTTTTTTTATTTGATCTCAGAATGTCCCATTTCTCCTTAGGACATTTCTGTTTTCATTGAAGAAATGTTGGAGGGTATGGAGTTAGACAGGGGCGCGAGTTGCGCTGTGGGTTAAACCATGGAGCCTAGGACTTGCCGATCAGAAGGTCGGCGGTTTGAATCCCCGCAACGGGGTGAGCTCGGTCCTTGCTCCTGCCAACCTAGCAGTTTGAAAGCATGAAGTGCAAGTAGATAAATAGGTACCGCTCCAGTGGGAAGTTAAATGGCGTTTCTGTGCACTGCTCTGGTTTGCCAGAAGCGGCTTAGTCATGCTGGCCACATGACCCGGAAGCTGTACACCGGCTCACTCGGCCAATAAAGCGAGATGAGCGCAGCAATCCCAGAGTCGGTCATGACTGGACCTAATGGTCAGGGGTCCCTTTACCTTTACCTTTATGGAGTTAGAAGGCATCTGAAGCTATCCCTATATAGGAAAGTTTCTTAATGTTTAATTTTTTAAAATGTTTTTATATATGTTGGAAGCTACCCAGAGTGGCTGGAGCAACGCAGTCAGTTGGGCAGGGTATAAATAAATAACAATATTACTGTTGTTGCTGTTGTGGAATAGGATGTCCCTATTTTCATCTGATAAATGTCATGACATGGAATCTGTGTGGATCAGATTCAGCCAGATACTGAATCCTGAGGTGAGTGGGCTTGTCAGGGGCAAAAAGGGATCTCTACAAGGCCAGACATTGGGGTCATCCAATGTAGCCGAATGTTGAGAGATTCAGAACACACAGAAGGAAAAACTTTGTCCCACAGAGCATTGTTAAAATGTGTAATTCAGTACCAAGAGATGTAGTGATGGCTGCTGTTATGTTTCCAGGCATTGTAGACTGAAGCCAGGTCTTCAGGCCTCCTGGAGCTCAGGGGCTTCATCTGCATAACAAAAGACAGAGAGGATTCTAAAACCCTCCATTGACATTGTTAGTAGCTGGCAGGCAACCAATCCCTGCTGAGATAGGGCCAGTGTTGTGATTTGCTAACTGCAGCATTAAGGCGACCTATCATAGGTGGTGTTTGTGTTTTGCCTGGGCCATCTTAAGGTGTATATATACTGGGCCAAGTGCTCCTATTTGTCATTCTAGTTCTTCTGGTTCCTGATGTTCCAATAAATCCTTTTGAGCTGAATCTCGGTCTTGCGACATGCCTGAAACTACCTACACTTCAGCTGCCAACTTGGCAAGTTTTAAAACAGGGATGACAAAGACATGGAGGATAAGGCTATCAAATGGCTATATTGCCTCCAGTATCAGGGACAGATTGCCTCTGAATACCAACACAGGCCATTCTTATATTTTTACATTGTGATTATCACATTCATAAACAACAGTGAAAGGGGGGCGGGGAGAAATGTTAATTCTTTCCTTCAGTCACAGTGCTGCAGGCAATTAGCATACAATATACACCATTGTGGCTTTAGTATTTAACATGGATGCAATATTGAGAATTTATAGCGGCTTGTGGACAATAACAGCATTTAAGAGAGAATTTGATGAGGCACTATGGATCTACATTATGCAAATTTATTGCTTGGTTAACATGATTCGGATGGTACACGCTGGCACTTTAAAAAGAAACTGCAATCCAGTCAGAAAGCATAACTGTGTGACCCAAGCATCACAGACAACAAAAAGGAACAATTATAAAAAGGAAAATATTGGGGGGGGGGGGGGAGATGTCTAACGAGTGGGACAGAAGAAATCTTTGAACCAACTGAAATTGCATCTCACCAAGAAAGAACGGGGAAAGGATGCTTTGCTGAGTGAGTTGCTTACTTGATATCTTTTTTGAATCTTCTTTTTCAGTTTCAGTTTATTTGATCTACAGAACTTAAACATCAAATGCCGAATAGTGTCTTAATAGTGTCTTAAGTAGAGATGGGAAGGCCTGGGGAAAAACCAGGAAAATGGGGCGGGTAGGGTTTTATCTCAAAGCCGTTTTTTGTCTGGAAAAAGTGGGGGGGACCAGTTTGATATAGTTTGAATATTCCAAACACTCCCCCCCCCCAGTTTTTCCAGAAAAAAATGGGGGAAATGGGTTTTCCCCCCAATTTTTACCGGGTTTTTTCCAGGCCTTCCCATCTCTATTCTTAAGCCAACCACAGCACACAAATTGTGTCTTTTAAAATAAAACAAAGTAAAATCCGTTTAGCATTGAATGCCAAGGAAACTAAATCTTCCTTCAACAAATTCAGTTTTACTTTTAGAAATATATATATTATAAATCTGTGCCTAAGATTCATTTGCGCTAGCTATCCCATACCTCTTGGTGAGGCTACTGAGGGAGTGGAACCATCCATACACAAGCAGGTCATTTGGTATGATTTTTTGGACTCACCGTGATTCCTGGGGTGGGTGGAGGGGTGTTGATTTTTTTCAGGGGTTTCATCTGCAATATTTGCAGCAACTCCTTAAAGTGTGGGGATCCCTACACTCTGTCTTCAAACTAGATCATTCACCTGCACACATTTTATTTGTTTGTTCTTTCCATTTATATCCTGCCTTTGTTCCATTATGAACTACAAAGCAGGATACAAAGTGGTTGGTTCCTAGGCAGTCACCCATCCAGACATTGACCAGGTGCAGACCTGCTTAGCTTCAGAAAGATGCTGGATGCACATACCTTCAGACTATACCCAGTTTACCCTCACAATGAGCCTGTGAGGGAGGATTGGGGGTGGATAGAGAGAGATGCTTCATGATGAGGAGGAAGGTCACACTTGAACCCATGTCTCCCTTTTTCTAGTTCAGTTCATCTGCTACATCTTGCTGGTAGCTCCTGGTGTTTAACTATTGCAGCTAAGGAAGCTATTCTATTTCTTATTTTTCAGGTTTGCTACTCTGCCAACAGGACACAAGCAACAACAATAACAGCGACAATAGAAAATAAAACCAACCTGCCTGTAAACCAGCAAAATATAATAGAATCCCAGTTTATATAACCTCACGTATTCTCTGCAAAACAAGGATACACAGTCTGATTTCCCCAACACAGCCCTACCTCCTAATAAACTATGAATGCAGCAGAACTGAGCAATATCTTCTTTACAAAATGCACAATGTAAATTGCGCATAATAAAACCAAACCCCCACACCCCTCACACAAATTATATTCCCAAGCATAAAGCAAACGGCATGCCTACCATATAACTCAGCAGTTATATGGATTCCTGGGTTGTTAAGGAGGGGAGCCTTTCTCAGACTGCACACCTGTGTTTCTGTCACAAATTTACTTCTGATGGTGAGCAATTTAGTATCAAATGAAGGTTAATTGAGGAATATTTTAATTGCATTATATATGTTCCTCATGAGAACATTGTTGTGACAGAACCCAGGAAAAAATTAAGGAAAAGATAAGTTGATTGGAACCGTACACACAATGCATACTGGGTAAATGCATAGTAATGAAGTCATAGTAATGAAGTTTTTTTCATTTATATTGCTTATTAGTCATAGAGTAGTTCAGTTCCACTGAGCAATGGGCCTCCTGCTGAAGCTGCTTTACTGGCCAGTGGTCCTTCTTGCCAAGGGATGGGGAGCCTGTGGTCCTCCAAATGATGCAGGACTCCAGCTCTCATCCTTTATGAACTTTGGCTGTGCTGGCTGATGCTGATGAGGGTTATGGTCCAACAACTTCAGCAGGGCCCCATCCCTGTCCTCATCCTATTGTCTAGTCTGGCTGGTATTCAGAACCAGAAGTCTTTCTCAGCCAGCACTACTACCCAAAATACTTCTTTAACATTAAACCTGGGATTAAACCTGGGATTTCTGTATGCAAAGCATATAGATTTTCCATATAGGCCATTGCATCAGGGTCAGCCAATGTGATGCCCTCAATATGTTGAACTAGAACTCCAATCAACCCCAGCCAGGGATGGTGTGAAGTGTAGTTCAGCAACATCAGAGAGCCAGAGGTTCCCCATGTTGGTTTCTATTTCCCTCACTGAGCAGCAGCTGCAGTCACAAGGCTTTGTTTTGCATTCCACAGTCAGAGTTACTGTTGGGTTCCCACGGGAATGGGAGACTGGATGTGACGTTCACTGGTTTCCTGTTTTTCACTGTTCTCTCGGTGTTCTTTGTCTCCGAGAGGAGTTGCTTCTCTGCTCTCGCAGAGGCAAGATGCATGTTTGTATTCTCTCAGCATAGAAGTGTAAATAAAGTTAAGAATGTGGCACATACTGCTTATCCTTCCGCTGTGTCTGTGACGACACTCTGCTTGGGTTCCAGAGAAGACGAGCCTGTATCAGCTTCAGCTTCAGATGGGCCGAAGCTGGTCAAAACCTCACACCCCACACCTGTTCTAGATGCTGTTGGACTACAACTCCCATCAGCCTCGGCCAGCATGGCCAGTTGTCGAGGATTATTGGCATTGTAGTCCAGCATCATCTGGAGGGTGCCATGTTGGTTATCTGTGCCTTAAATATTCAAATCAAAACCCATGCAAAACTGATTTAGAAAGATTTGATGCAGTCATTTATGAGCAGGGGGCATTTATACAGTTATTTACCTCTGCCTGGAAGCAACAGTAAAATCTCAGTAAGAAATAAAGAAAATATTGTGGTTAAACTTTCATGCATCCACTTATGCACTTGATGCAAGGCATTACTCTGCTGTCCTTCCCATTTAAGCATTCTGCCTACCAAGAATGAAGTTTGCAGATCAAGACGCTTTCTAAGCACAAGGTCATTGATTAGTAGTTAGAGCCCTTCTTTCTTTGGAACTGCAAAATTCTCTTTAATGTACCATATTTTTCCGTGTATAAGACTAGGTTTCCCCCAAAGAAATAATGTCAAAAATCAGTGGGCATCTTATACAGGGATAGTGCCAAGGGTGGACTGGCGATTGGTTGTTGCCCCCAAAATAAGGGGTGTCTTATACATGGGGGCATCTTATAGATGGAAAAATACGGTATTTGTGAACATTAAAATTTCCAGAGCATTTCTAATCACACTTCTAAGTCTTCTGCATTTCTAATTTCTTATACATTTTATGGGCACGGACAAACTTAATTTATTTCAAAATAAAATATATTGTTTAGGCACCAAGACTTCCTAAAAGTCTTCCAGGGGGTGGGGACATGTTTCTTTAAAATCTGAGAATATTTCACATCATCTTTTCCTAGCGCCATTTATTATATAAGGTTGGAGTTTGACTTTGGGGAAAACAACACTCAATAACAGTACCAATGAATGCATATTATATCAAGCAGAGAAAGACAAAATATTCCCACCCACCCCCCAGTTGTTCCTGGACTACAAATCCCAACACTCCCCTGACTTTCAGACATTCTGGTTAGGACTGACAGGGGTTGTAGTCCAACAATATCTGAAAGGATCAGAGACCTAGCTTGTAGCTTCCTTCCACTATAAGGAGTTTAAAGCACAGTACAGTGGTACCTCGGGTTAAGAACTTAATTCATTCCGGAGGTCCGTTCTTAACCTGAAACTGTTCTTAACCTGAGGTACCACTTTAGCTAACGGGGCCTCCTGCTGCTGCCACACCTCCAGAGCCCGATTTCTGTTCTCATCCTGAAGCAACGTTCTTAACCCGAGGTACTATTTCTGGGTCAGCGGAGTCTGTAACCTGAAGCGTATGTAACCTGAGGTACCACTGTAATACCCCAAATACTCCATCCTGTTAGGAAACCAGGCAGCTGCCTATACAGAGTCAGACCATTGATGCATCTAGCTTAGCATCATCTATGGTGACTGGAAGAGGCTCAGGGTTTCAGTGGGAGGAACATTCCCAGCCCTACCTGGAGATGCCAGGATTGAACCTGGGACATTCTGCATGCAAAGCAGATGCTCTGCCACTAAGTTACAACCCTCAGACCCCAAATTCGCAGTCAGAGAACTTTTTGTGGGGTGGGAGGAGGAGGTGGTCACCAAAATTCTCCAACCATTTTCAGGCAACCTGGAAAAGAAAATTATCCAAGAATTTGTTCAAGAATTTCTCATGAGGAGAATTTTGGGGAAGATTCAGCCTTGATCTCTTTCCAGCAGATGGATGTCAAAGGTTTGACATGAGAAATCAATAGCAGTAAGTTTGAGTAGAATCCTGTGGTTCCCGCTTAATTTCGCTATTCATTTGCACAGCAGAAAGTGCTGAGACAGGTTGAGATGCTTCAGGACCTAGTCATGGTAGCTATGGAAACCCACCTGAGACTGGCTTTGGGCCCAGTGCTTTGGAACTGTCACTGTGGAGGATGACTGGTCCTGGTGCTTTACATGAGAGTGGTCTGTACTTCAGAGCTGTTGATCATGACTTCAACCCGAAAGCATGAACTCTGGGCACGTTCCAGACATAATGAGCAATTAGCTAACATTTGTAAAGGGCTTTGGAAGACGGTAAGTGCTGCATCAGTGTTAAGTATTGTTATTATCAGGGTGGATTATTTGCCATAACATTAGAGCTGTGTCAAAAGGGCTCGGCAGACCTGGCTGAGCATCTTATGCAAGCATACTTAAAAACCTTCAATTGCCAAAGGCCTCAAAGGGGAGACTCTTTGCAGAGTGCCTCTCAAAACAAAGAGCAGGGTAAGGAGGAAATCTGGCTCAGACTCTTGTCGAACATTGGTGCTGAAACCAAATGGACAGCTAAGAATTTATAAAAATGGAAGAAGAAGGCATGCAAGGCTTGATCAGTTCAGCTCCTGGGCTCCTCTGCCAACCAAACAGAATGGCTAATGGCATTCAGCTCGCGTGAGGCAGCATAAAGATGAAACTTTACAATCTGGGGGAAGAGAGTGTACCAAGGCTAGTCTTGAAAGAGACACTTCTGAGGAAAGAACTCAGTGTGCCCCTTGAATGGGTGTTTCATTTGGAAGTGCCCTGGCAGGTCCCTGTGAAGCAGCAATGAGAAGATAATAAATTCCATGCTAGGGGACTCAATTTAAAAGTATTCTTGCCCATAAGCTTCTGAAGTCTACTATGAAAGGGACTAGGAGTCTCCAATCTTTTGTTAGGGAGCTCATTGGCCAGCCAGTTCTGCAGCTATAGGTCAAATGCCTGATGGTAATTTTATCTTGGTATTTGATTAGATATGATACAAAATAAGTCATTCCAGGTTCCCTTCCTCTTCCCATGAATTGACCTGCCCTTCTCTCCCCCACACCTTGTTTCTCCCTCTGCTGCTCCTCTTCTCCTTTAAAACCTGCGTGCGGCATCTTCAGTCCGTTCAGCCGGGTCACAGAGATGAAGCTGTCAGGGAATGCCTGCAGACATTGGCTGCTGCCCGACTTTCTGCATTGCCTTGTAGGCCTGTTGGGATACAATAAAAGCCCAGCCCAGCCTCTTGGATTTTCCAACAAAGAACATTTGCCAGCAGTTAAATCAAAGCACTTATGCTCCTTCCTTGGGTACTGACGCTATAATATCAAAAGCCACATAGACGTCCAAGAGAGTTTTAAACAACTAGGGGATGCAAACAGTTATATCATTCTCTTTATTGTTTGGCTGCCTTATATTTTGACATCGTTGCTTGAATGGTGCTCCTGTGGCCCTGAGACTGATTGGTGTACAGGTAAAAAAAAAAGCTTTCCCTTTTCCTTGATGTGGTCTCAGTTCAGGAAGAACAGCGGTCTTGAAGTTGTCTGTGAGCAGGTACACCATTCACTCATTCGCTTTCCCCTTTACAGGGGAGTTATTGTATTTCTATTAATATTTTAGTGATTATTTCTAAATTTGTCTCTCCATAAATCAGCATATGAAATTTTAATGTAAATCTGTACACTATATATAGGCAGGCTTTTTTTTTTCAGCCAGAACTTGTCGGAACTCAGTTCCAGTACCTCTCAGGTGGGCGCCATTGCCATTATAAGAGAACAAGAGAGGTGTTCATGGTGAGTTCTGGCACCTCTTTTTCTAGAAAAAATAGCACTGGATGTAGGTATGTCAGGAGGAAGTCATTTGCATCCTGTCCCGTGTTGCAGTCAATGCTGTATCACTATTTGCTGTGGCCAAAACAAACATAACTGATCACGTAATTAATTAATTATGTAATTAATTACGTAATTAGTTTCAATGTATTTCAATGCAAGGGAAACATCAAAAGCAATGCAGAAAACAATGCAATGAATTGGATAACATTTGCAAACTGAAAAGGAGGGAGGAAACCACATTGTGATAACAAATATCATCCCTATTTGCTTCTGTGATTTTCTTTCCTCATCTCAGATAAACATGCAAACTGTGGCAATTCCTACTCCCATCTCCATTTCTGATTGAATTTTCCAACACTCCTACTCTTCTGCATTGGTGGGTTGTTGTTGTTGTTTTGTAATATGCAAATAACCACCTTGTGATCTACACTGGATGATTCACAGTTGGGCTTTAAGAAACACATTCTTGCCCTCTGATTCAGTTTAGGACATTTCTGTGGTTCTCATCCCCTAACTCAGAAGCTGCAGTCAGGTGCTTCTCCCCTGAATTTATCCTCCACCCCAGCATCTTCTTCCTCCCTGAGCATCTGACCAAGGCTGTCACTGATAAATAGAATCTGACTGAGGCTACATGCATGCAGCCCCAGCATGCAGCTGCATGCACGACTGGCTGTATCTAAATCATGGAGTGTGACATTCTGTCTGATTAAGAACTAGGCACTGGGCAGTCCATCTATAAGAAGGGGGAGCAGGTTCTCCTTGAAATGTTTGTTTACATGATGGGATTCTTTGAGACAGAGGTCGCTGAGATCTCCCAAACGGTTGTCATGGTCTTCTGAATTCTAATTATCTGCTCCGTGATCCAATGAAGCTCAGACTGAATCTACTGGCCCAAACACAACCTTCAAATGTAGACTGAAACACTGTTGACTGAGCTTTGAAGAGAGTGTATGTGTATGAGAGAGAGATCTGCCCTAAGCTCTACCTCCAGCCGCTGATACCTTTCAAAGTGGGCTCTAACAAGCTAGCCCCATGCTTTTCATCCCAGCCATCAACACCCAATTAAAGGTAATTCTGCAGGTGGACTTGTTGAGCGCTTCCTGGCCATGCTCTTTATCGTATGCCGATGATTCTGAAAAGAAATCCAGCAGAACTGGAATACTGTTTGAGCACAATGGTCAAAGCTAATAGGCAGGCAAGCGTGTGTGACTAAAAGAGATCAGTGTCTGTGTTCAGGATACAGTGGAGGACCAGACTTCTCTTGGTGATGAAGGAGACAACACAGGCATGCAATTGAGGAGAGCTGTCGGAATAGTTGTGTAGAGGTGGACCGGGTGGCTTCTGCCTTTGCTTTCATTTTGTTGCTCTTATGTTAATCTTTCTTTGCCCGTTTCAAAATGTTCTCATTCACTTTGACAGAAGGCTTCGACTTCAGTCGAATCCTAGAGGTATCGCCAAAGGGCCATGTATAAGGGTCAAACTACACAAACTGTTTAATATGTTGCCTACAACTCTGTGTCTGTGTTTTCTTAATCAAAGTTACAGATAGGTAGCCGTGTTGGTCTGCCATAGTCAAAACAAAATAAAAAAATTCCTTCCAGTAGCACCTTAAAGACCAACTAGGTTAGTACTTGGTATGAGCTTTCGTGTGCATGCACACTTCTTCAGATACACTGAAACAGAAGTCACCAGACCCTTCTATATAGTGAGAAGGTGGGGAGGGGTATTACTCAGAAGGGTGGTGGGATTGGGTGATTGGCAGATAGCTGTGATGAGCCTGTTGACGACTCTTAACGACTGCAATAGGTCTTACAGGAAAAAGCAAGGGGTGAGAAGGTGAAAAATGGCTTTGTCATGTATAATGAGATAAGAATCCAATGTCTTTGTTCAGACCAGGTCTCTCCATGGTTTTAAGTTTGGTAATAAGTTGCAATTCAGCAGCTTCTCTTTCCAGTCTATTTCTGAAATTCCTTTGTAATAGAACAGCTACTTTGAGATCTTGTATAGAATGTCCTGGGAGACTGAAGTGTTCTCCTACTGGTTTCTCTGTCTTGTGGTTCCTGATGTCGGATTTATGTCCGTTTATTCTTTGGCGTAAGGTTTGGCCTGTTTGTCCAATATAGAGAGCTGAAGGACACTGTTGGCATTTGATGGCATACACAATGTTAGACGATGAGCAATTAAATAGTCCTGAGATGGTATGTGTGATGTTGTTGGGGCCAGTAATGGTGTTGTCCGGGTGTATGTGCTACTGGAAGGAATTTTTTTATTTTGTTCTTAATCAGAGTAAGTGGCAGAGGGCCTGATCTGGATTAAGACCACAGAACACAGAGAGCTTTCGTCCTTCACTCCCCAGCTGTGACCTGCCCCCTGAAACACCCCCCCATATGTCACTTAGCAGCGGGGGGGGGGAGCTTCCATGGGTGCCAATGAGGATTTCTTTATTATTGCTGGCTGTTGCACAGGGGTAGCATGACTGGGAAGGAAAACAGTAAACCTCCCATTCATTCCCTTATGCACAAGAAGCCCAATCCAGTTTAGGATTGGAGAAAAAGGTAAAGGTTTAATCCTCCGCATTCCAGCTGTGACATCCCTGTAATTCTACGGATGGTAAGCAATCCCCCCACTGACACCACTGTGAAGAAGGTCTCTTTGTACCTCCTTTTGGGTAAACAAAAATCGCATGCATAGCTGAAGGCTATTAAAAGAAACGTGTCATTTGACCTTACCAAAATTCCCAAGATAAACAAAGGAAGCTGTACAGAGAGCTCACCCATTTCCCTTCTCCCATAGATCTGACTGATGAGGTTTAAAATCCCCCTCCTTTGGAAAGATATAATAAATACCTCTGCTCAATCATCGCTGCAGGAATACAGCATCTTCTCAAAACCAAAGGCAATCAAGAGGCATTAAGCAAAAGCTGGCAAGAAGGATTGAATGTAACATAACAAACAATTAGAGAAAATGTAGAAGAGATGCATGTTGCACCAGGTCATAGGAGACCAGAATACAAATCCATGCTTTGACATTAAGCTTGGACCAGTCAACA
This sequence comes from Podarcis cretensis, assembly GCF_951804945.1. Lineage (NCBI taxonomy): Eukaryota > Metazoa > Chordata > Lepidosauria > Squamata > Lacertidae > Podarcis > Podarcis cretensis. Next base: position 30,387,642 of record NC_137185.1, on the reverse strand, counting down.
TCTTTCAGTCTAACCTACCACACGGGGGGGGGGGGGAGGGAGAGGGAGAGGGAGAGGGAGAGGGAGAGAGAGAGAGAGAGAGATTGGGATAATATGTACATGTCTGCTACCTTGACTCCTTGTCTAGAGGATCAATGTGATTAAAACGCAATTAACAAATTAGGTGATATTAGGAAATATAAGCAAGGGCTAATACAAGAGGAAGCAACCCTTTACTATATCATGTGGATGTGACAATCTTCCCCCCATTTCTTACAATGTACCCTAAGGACATCTAACCCCAAAGTTCTTCTCCTGAAGGAGGAGTGAGCAATTGCTAATGTGGACAGAATCTCTGCCATTATTCCTTTCATCCTATTGTTGTGTCATTGATTTGGTTAGCAGTCAAGTGGTCTAATCTTAAACTACACTGGCAGATGTTGTGTGGTTACTCTCTAGATGCTTCAAATGTCCCTTCTTGCTACATGCTAGCTCTGATTCCAGAGGTAATCCAAAACAAATTGACTGGACAGGAGTATTGATGAACAATATTTCATTAGGTAGCTTTATTCCATTATCTAGATTAGCACCCTGAAGGGATGGGAGCTATCATGATTCTAGAAGTTCATGGAATCAGGCAGTAGTTTGGAGACATGAGCAAATGGTGCCATCACAAATTGCAAAGTCCATAAGAAATAAGTCAGAACAGCATTGTTTGCAACGTTAATTCCCTAACATTCATTACACTAATACTGGGTCTAAAGTCTAGTTTAGATGCTTATTATCATAAGAAAATAAGAAGATCCCTGCTGCATCAGGGCTACCAGGCTAAAGGGTAACCTATTCTCACAGTGGCCAAGTAGATGTCTGTGGAAAACAACAGCAGTTCCCCCTCCAGTCATTTCCAGTAACTGGTATTCAGAGGCATACTGCCTCCAACAGTAGAGGCAAAACACAGCCATCACGTCTAGGAACCAACGATAGTCTTATCCTTCATGAATTTGTATTATCCTCTTTTAAAATTAATCCAGGTTGGTGGCCATCACCACCTCTTGTGGGAGAGAATTCTATAATTGTGCATTGTGAAGAAGTCCTTCCTTTTGCCTGTCCAGAACTAACTATCCAATATTCAACTTCACTAGATGTTCAGCATCTCCCAACTGACTTTCTCCACATAATTTTATACACCTCTATCATATCCCCCACCCCTTATGCTCCTCCTTTTCCAAACTAAAAAGCCCAAATGCCAACAACCTTGCCTCATTTTGGTTGCTCTTTTCAGAAACTTTCTGGCTCTACTATCCTTTTTTGAAAAGGTGAGGAAAGCAGAGCTGTTCCATGTGCAGTCTCACCTTAGATATGTATAACTGCATTATAATGCTTGCGGTTTTATGGTCAAGCCCTTTCCTGATGATCCCAACATGGAATTGCCCTCCATCCATGTGATGACTTGCATAAGCAAGGTCATTGCAGTAGATCATATGGATGCACTGATTGTACCCACTGGTGTCGCCACAACAGACCTATATGCATAGGCAGCACATCATTGTATTAGCCTGTGCTGGGCCTGGGGGTAACCCGTGAAACGCGGTCCAGGACCGGTCCAGAATCCAAAGGTTCCACTGAGAGTCAGTCCGACAGGGCCAAGGCAGGACACGAGGCAGGAAACCAGGCAAGGACAGGTACAGGATCTAGCATACAGCAATGTTGCTCCCGCAACCTGGGATGGGGTCCAACAGCCTTTTATCTTTGTTGGGGTAACGGCCTGTGCTGATCCCCTGGCGACTCACCTCCCTGTTTCACCTGAAGGCGAGCACTCCTCCTGCGACTACTCAGGTCTCTCCTTCTATCAGACCTTAGTCTCTGCAGCTCGGGAGACGTCGGTGGGTTACTACCATGCTGAGGTTCCCATGAGGTTCTCCAGGTTCTTCCCCTACCACTGACACAGCCTAGGGGTAGCTGGTATTCACTTATTTTCCTTCAGAAACTGCTTAATGGCTTCCTCTTCTGTTAGACAGCTGTCAGCTGGAGCTAATGTATTACTTATGCTATAGGCAGACTGACCCTGAATGCCACACTCTTATTATCAAGATCCTTGATACGATTCTGATTGGCTGTACCTAGCACTAGTGAGCCCGGCAATCAATGATGTGGAAGTAGCTCTATGAAACACTGCAGGCATCTGTTCAACACAGAGATGCATCTGGCTGGATCTTGCTGTTTGCTGCATATATTAAATGTTGAAGCTCAGGTTCGTTGAGTGAGATGCCAAATTCTACCTGGTGAGCAGCAATTTCAGAATGTTTTTCAAAATGAATAGACTAATTGGCAAAACCTCTTATTTTGATGTCCCACACTCCTGTGCACTGCTCAGCCTGTTCGCTTGCATCACATTAAATGCTTTGTTCATGCAGATGGAAGAGACATCATCTGAATGCTGAAATGGGGGAGTAAGGGAATAGCGCTTGGCATACTTGCAATCTTTCACCTGGAAGGGAGCCGCCCAATTTCCCCTTCCCTCCACATACTAGTGCTCTGCACTGAATTTGACCAAGGCCTGAGTTCCGAGCCAAACTGAGTAAATTAGGAGGGAGAGATTTTACTTTCTTGGGTTCCATGATCACTGCAGATGGTGACAGCAGCCACGAAATTAAAAAAAAAAAAGCCTGCTTCTTGAGAGAAAAGCAATGACAAACCTAGACAACATCTTAAAAAGCAGAGACATCACCTTGCCAACAAAGGTCCTTATAGTTCAAGCTATGGTTTTCCCAGTAGTGATGTATGGAAGTGAGAGCTGGACCATCAAGAAGGCTGATCGCCGAACTATTGATGCTTTTAAATTATGGTGCTGGAGGAGACTCTTGAGAGTCCCATGGACTGCAAGAAGATCAAACCTATCCATTCTTAAGGAAATCAGCCCTGAGTGCTCACTGGAAGGACTGATCCTGAAGCTGAGGCTCCAATACTTTGGCCACCTCATGCGAAGAGAAGACTCCCTGGAAAAGACCCTGATGTTGGGAAAGATTGAGGGCACAAGGAGAAGGGGACGACAGAGGATGAGATGGTTGGATAGTGTTCTCGAAGCTACTAACATGAGTTTTACCAAACTGTGGGAGGCAGTGGAAGACAGGAGTGCCTGACGTGCTCTGGTCCATGGGGTCACGAAAAATCGGACACGACTAAACAACAACAACTGGCATTGGGCGAGTCAGGTACAGACAGCCATGGATTGATACAGGTTGGGGAGGAGGGCCCAGAGTGATCCATTGCTGTCAAATGGTGGGGCATCAGGCAAGAAGAAGAGGGAAGCACTGATTATAAGAGGATAAGAAAAGCCTGCTGGATCAGGCCAATGGCCCATCTAGTCTAGCATCCTGTTCTCACAGTGGCCAACCAAATGACTGTGGGAAACCCTCAAGCAGCATTTGAGCAGTAGAGCCCTCTCCGCTCAAGTATTTTCCAGGAACTGGTACCCAGAGGCATTACAGCCCCCTACTGTGAAGGCAGAGCATAACCATCATGGCCATTGATAGCCTAATTTGTCTAGTCCTCTTTTAAAGCCATGTAGGTTGGTGGCCATCACTGTCTCCTGTGCAAGCAAGTTCCTTAGTTTAACTATGTGCTGTATGAATCGGGTGGCGCTGTGGTCTAAACCACTGAGCCTCTTGGGTTTGCAGATCAGAAGGTTGGCGGTTTGAATCCCCACGACGGGGTGAGCTCCCATTGCTCTGTCCCAGCTCCAGCCAACCTAGCTGTTCGAAAGCACGCCAGTTCAAGTAGATTAATAGGTACCATTGCAGTGAGAAGTTAAACGACATTTCCATGTGCTCTGGTTTCCGTCACAGTGTTCTGTTATGCCAGAAGCGGTTTAGTCATGTGGGCCACATGACCCAGAAAGCTGTCTGTGAACAAGCACCAGCTCCCTTAGCCTGAAAGCAATATGAGCACCACAACCCCATAGTTTCCTTTGACTGGACTTAGCCGTCCAGGGGTCCTTTACCTTTACCTTTTATGAAGAAGTACTTTATTATTTTTCTGCCCTTCATCTTCCAACATTCAGCTCTGCCGGTTGTCCATGATTCCTAGTGTTATGGGAGAAAGAGAAATAATTTTCTCTGTCTACTTTCCCCATGACTTGCATAATGTTATAAACTTCTATCATGTTGCCTCTTACTCACATTTTCTCTAAACTAAAAAGTCTCAAATATTGTAACCTTATTTTCCTAGGGGAGCCACTCCACCCCCCTAATCATTTTAGTGTCCCTTTTATGGACTTTTTTCCAAGTCTAGATTATTCTTCAGGTGGGAAAGCCCCACCTACCCTAGCTTCCAGAAGAAGGGAGCAGTCTGCCACCTGACTCTCCTTGCTGCATAGGCTGTTATATACTGAAGTTCTCACCCTGGGCCAGCAGGGGGATACTGTAGATAGTTTTCACTCGGGTCCACATATGCAAATAAGGGATTGAAAGTGACGCTCAGTGATTGGATAGTTACCGAAAATGTTACAGTTGTGTTGTAGTGGAGCTCTATATAAGCAGGCTGGCTGAACCCTTCAGTTCAGTTTTGTTCTGACCTCTGAATAAACAAGAGCTGTTTGAAGAATCACTGTGTCGTCTGATATGTTCACCCACAACTTAACATAGGCAAAGGAGCAGGATTGGTCCCAGGCCATTCCTTTGGAAGTGGCTTCCCTGAAGGGAATGTGTTAATTTGTGGGAAACAATGTACAAAATTTTGCTGTGTTGGGGGGCGCCTATAAATTACACGGTAAGTTAAATACAAAAAATGCACATGAAGAGAAACACGCAAGAAAATGTGTTTGGGTTTTCAGGTGAAATGAGGTGAACTGAACATATGATTGGGGGAAATGAGAATATGGAGAAGAGAGGAGGGGAGAAGGCAGAAGAGAGCTCAGCATTTTGCAGGCACAGCAGTGGAGGCATACTGACATTGTGCTGTGCCTGCATCCCACGAAGCTCCCTGTTGCCTTGCCTTGCCCCCTCCCAGTAACAGGCAGTGATGTGCAGCAACAGGAAGCCAGGTCAGCAAGGCTGTCTCTGCCTTTGCAGTCCCACCAGCTGCTACTGCATCCTAATAACTTGGTGGGCATCTTACTAAAGACCAGCGATGGCTCGGAAAGATGCTATGTGTGCCTGTATTCTATTTATAAAGAGGGGAAAATAGAAATGGGTGAAAACAACCTAGAGGGGTTAATTGGAAATAGAAGATAATTTTTCAGTGGTGACAGTAAAGCTTTCTTTGTCATTTGAGAACATGTTCTTCTCTATCTGACCCCACTATGTTAAAAGTTGCCATACCTACCTAACATCCTTTCTGGTAAAAATGTGTTGGTTCATTGCACCTTTTAAATTATTCACATATAATACTTTCCCTTTGATAAAGCACTTGAACCTGGAGAGAGTAGGAAAAGACCTCTATGATCTGTGCACTTTTCATAACATTATGGGTGAGTTTAGGCAAAAGATTCTTTTAAAAAAAAAAATAAGTCAAAGATTTTTAAAATTACCATTCAGCAGAACAGTAAAGACAGATCTCATATTGATGTAGCTCTGTGAATGTGTGCTTTGATCAGTCAATGTAACTGATCTGCAAAGATCATATGTGCCAAACCATAGGAGCTGCATACTGAAATCTTTGCAGAAACTTTCTTGAATTCCTTAGGCAACCTGGAAAGTTGCATATCACTCCAGAATATATTGTTTCACAGTAGGGCAGGGATGGGTAACCTGTGTGGCCATTCCATGCTATTGGACTACAACTCCCATCATCCCTGACCTTTGGGCGTGCTGGCTGGGATGAATGGGATTTGGAATCCAACAACATCTCATAGCCACAAGTTTACCAAACCCGAAGAAGAGTAGCCAGATCCTCCTGATTAAGTGGTACAAAGCAAGGATGAGCACATTTGAGGCTTGCAGGAATTACTTTGGTTTTTTAAAGCTAAGTTTTGTTTTGGGGTTCACAAGCCAAAATGGTGGTTCAGAGGGTGGGGCCAATTTCCAACTCCACCCCATGAGACCGACCCATGAGGGACTTGCATAACAAAGCACACGTGTACATCTGAATGGCTAATAATCAGGGACTTTGGGTTAGTCAAGAGATGCACAAACACTTGTTTGAAGACACCCAATGAATGCTAACATTTTTAGGTGGGGAACGCTCAAGCTGAAAGACAAATGATGGGCACAAGACCCACCACGGCTGAGTAATAATAATAATAATAATAATAATAATAATAATAATAATAATGCTTGCAAGACCATAAGCACATTTCAAGTATAAAGTCCCTGTGAAGATTAGACTCAACTGGCACTGGCTTAGGGACATCTTTATCATCACCTTTATCATCATCAGCAGCAGCCTTGTTAAATGTACATATTGCTGAACGCTGAAACAGGATTCTTAGCAGTTTAAAAAGTATAAAAATCAGTCACACAACATTAAAATATAAACATGGATCATTAAAATGCACAATAAAACAATCATATTAAAATATAAGCATTCATCATTAAACTATGCAATAAAACATAGGAAGATGTCTTATACTGAGTCAGACCGATGGTCCGTGTTGCTCAGTACTGCCTGTGCTGACTAGCTGTGGTACACCAGGATTGCAGGCAGCTTTTCCTGGAAATGCTAAGAATTTAACCCAGGGCCTTCTGTTTGCAAAGCAGGTGCCCTACTACTGAGCTAAGGCCTTTCGCATAACAGGAGTGGGAATGGGTTCTGTTTTCTTAGCAATAGCTATAGTAGAGCCCAAGGGCACAGCTGAAGTAGGAGCAGGAATTTAAGGAGGCCAGGTTTCTGAACTCATTGGCAAGCCAAGAGAGTGAGGAGCTGGATGCTAAAAGGGAGTGATGGACTTAAGTGGGGTTCTGTGTGGAAGGAGCTCCCTCTATGAGAAGGGTATTTGAACACTGGATGGACCCACCACATCTCCCCTGAGGTAAGGGGTGGTGTGGGGCTCTGAGGTTTCCCCAGTTCTCCTCACTCCACCCCACACCCACAATCATAGTGAATACCAACATTCCCATTTTACAGCTGGAAACACTGGGGCCCAGGGATTTCCCCCCCAATTATATTTTAGTAAGTTTCAACATTTCAAACATATACAAATCAAAACACAATTTTGTCTCTTATTTTTGTCGACTTCCCACCAGTTTTCTATGGAGTAGTTGTTTCTCCCTTTCTGCTGCACCCTATCTATTAAATCATAAGCGCAATATTATAATCTAATTACTTCTGTTGCTCATAGCTCATATCCTGCTTGCGAGTTCATCATACTATAATATTTCTTTAAGTAATCAGAAAAAGGCATCCATTCTTCCATAAAACACTCATCATTAGATTCTCTTAATTTTGCTGAGGCTCAGGGATATAAAACCTAGAATTAATTGACAGGATGTCTTTGTGGTCTCTGTCCCTTCATAGAAAAATCCATTCCTGTTTCCCTCCCACCACTGGCTGCCTTTGCTTCAGCAGCTTCACTGAGGGCCAGCACATCTCCCTCTTCCGTGGAAACCCACTTAGACCCACCAGTGAATGAAGGTTGGGACTCCCAGAGGGCGCATTACTCAGAACGCCCTCAAATCTGAAGCCAGCCCTGATCCCACCAGTGATGTGCTGGGATACAAAATAGAAAGAAGCGGGGAGTCCAGACGCTACTTCAACAACTCCCCATTTCCTTGCACGAGGGAGAAAAAGCCCAGACAAAAGAAGTAAACTCAACTGCAAGACAATCCTTATGGTAAATAAAGAGGAGAGGGGAACAAAGCAATATTACAAGCCTCTAATCTTTTCTGAGATTGATGTGTGGGAGAAAAAGGAGGAGGAAAGATTATGAACAGAGCTGACCTGCTGTTCAACACTGGTCAGCCACTGATGTAAGTGTGACCTCCACAAGACAGACACATCACTCATATTAAGAGAGTCTTAAGTAACAAAAGCAGAAACAGATCAGGCCCCGGTTGGAGCTGCACTGGTCTGATAAGGCTTCCTTGTCACCCTCCTGCACAATTCCCAGCTTAAGCCTAGGCTTATAGTCCTTCTCTGTACTTGAACCTTTTGAGATGCCTTGGCAGGTGGGGTATGGGGTATTGGCTGAGAGACACCAACATAAATCCTGCATTTTCAAACAGCAGCTCAATTTTCTTTTCAGTGTCTCTATTGCCATTGAAAAGAAAAGGCTTATTTTTAATGTGTGTGCATGTGTGCACACGGCACGCGTATGTATACACGCATGCACATACAGATAGATTTTAATTGCAAAAGCTTAATGCAAAATAAACACAATTGCACAAAGGGGAAAAAATGAAAAAGGAACCATGGGGATGAGAGATGACACAAATCACATACATTCTGTAGCAAAAGAAAAGTAAATTCAAGGGTTCACGATCCCATAGGAAGATAATGTAAGTTGTTCTGAGTGGTGTTCATTCATGTACAAGATAAAAGTCTACCAGATGGCCTAAAAAAATTCCAATGTAATTGTGTCTTGCAATGTTCAAAGATGGGAGTGTCACTTGTTCCAAGATGACAATATTGCAAACATTCTTGTACCAAAGCATAAGTTACAAGTCCTATCATGCTTTCCCATTTCTGTGCAATGGACTTCTTCTTCTTCTTCTTCTTTGGCGGTCACTCGTAGCCGAGTAAGATTGTCTTCCATAAACACAGTTTTAACAATGAGTCCGTAAGTGACTGTGGAGGCCAATTCTGGATCTACACATCCTTCCACAGTGGGGACATTGGTTTCTGGGTGGGAGTTGATCACGGTGTAGATTTGCCAAGCGTGCCTTCCTCTTAGCACGTTTCTCCCTTGTGTCCTGAGTTCGAGTGTCTTCAAAGCCCATGACACCTTTGGTAAAGGCTGTTCTCCAACTGGAGCGCTCGCAGGCCAGTGTTTCCCAGTTGTCAGTGTTTATACTACATTTTTTTAGATTTGCCTTGAGACAGGAATATGCAAAGCCTACTGAGAAATGTTAGATGATACAATTACAAGTCCTGTTTGGGGGATGAAAATGACCCATGGGGGAAAGTGGGTTTCACTGTACACCATGCACAAAAGCATGTAGAATCTTAATATTATGGGCATTACTAAGAAATGTGCTTCAAATATGTCAATGGACCACTGTTTTGGACATGGGGAGGCAACAGGAGAGTGGCTACACTGAAGATGAAAGGGAAGTGGAGTTGGGGTCTATTTAGTCATGGCAATAAGGGGGCTGTTGGAAGAAGCATAAATTGAGCAAGAAGAAGGGAAAGAGTTGGCAGAGGCAACGAAAAGACTGGGGAAAAGTCACCCCGCGTTATTGACAAGTTCTCTTATTTAAAGTGAGGGCTGCCATTTCTCAGTCAGTTCTGCCTCCTAGCAAGATTTTAATCTGCTGTTTTCTTCCCCACCCACCCTTTCACTCCCTTCCAGCCTGGCCCCAAGTTGTAATTTCAAGGAGGACAAAATGCAAAGTCTCTTTCCCTGCCGGTTTGCTTTCACGGTACATTTCACGTGGTGCAAGAAAGAAAGGTCAATCACTCATACATGATGCATGTGCTACCTTTGGAAGGTTGGAGGACATATTTATTTATTTATTGTGACTGCTCTCCACCTGAGGGTCCCAGGATGGAAAGTATATGGATATTTAAAAGCAGGACTTAAAAGTATAAAATAAAGAAATAACTATATTTTTGTGAAAGTAGTTTTAATTGTCATGTTTTTCCTGTTTTGAATTGTTATAACCTGCCCTGTGGTGTTAGGATGAAGGGTGTGTAGTATTATTATTATTATTATTATTATTATTATTAACAATCCTGGTACCAGTCTAGGCATGCAAGTTGTCCCACAGCCCAGTGGCTCTGTTCTTGCTCCTCTACACTAAATAATGAAGCTGAGAAGTATTGCATTTGCTGTGGTCTAGCGGAGGGGTACACTGCTCTGGTACTTTTTCCACAGCAGGTGCAATGATATCTACTGCAGCAATAGGGTAAATAATGGCTCCTCCATGCTCTGGCAAGGAGGAATGAAGCGGCAGTGAGGTTTTCAAGTTTGTTTGTGACAGATTAGCATAGAGAGAAAAGGAAGAAAATAATCAAGCAGAGTCTATATACTTCTTTTCTTTGACTGGGTCCCTAATTCACACTAGCAGTTTAGACGGTGACACTTCTTTGAAAGATTCTTCACATTTCTAACTAATAGCTAAAGGCTGCATTTCAACGGGCTCCTTTTTTGTTAAACCTCAATGTGTTTGGCAAGGTGAATGTACACCGTCGGAAGTAAGCAGCACTGAGTTTGATGGCACTTACACCCAGGAAACAATGCATAGGGTTGCAGTCATGTTGATCCTAATAAGGTGGGTAATTGGGGCATGGCTATGAAAACTCATTGGGGTGTGTCTACTGGGGCTATCATGATAAGCACACTTCAAAATGCACTGCTACTGCACTGTGCATTTGAGGAGACATCTGTTACAATGGGATTGATGATGAACTATGGTATTATTGGTGCAGGTTTGGTCCTCTGCACTCCACCCTCCTTCTGACCCTCTACAAGGAAGGAAGAATTTGGCAACTTTATATTCCGTGTTTGATTAACCATAGTTTAGTGTTGCATGCCAAAACCTAAACTGTGGTTAGTCTAATTATAGTTTATTATAGCTTCTGATAGCCTCTTGTGCATGCTAGAGCAGAAAAGGTGAGGGGGGAGCGTAAATGAGCTGAGGGAGTAAATAGGCTGAGGCTAAACTCAATTACTGAATGCTAAAACAGAATGCCATCTTTACTAGCCTTTACACAGTGTGGTGAAGTTTTTTCTGTTCATCTGGGACTCTTACATTCAACAGTGCAGGCCTCTCGGTTTTAACTGTGTTTTAATTGTGTTTCAGTTTTAAATTGATTTTTAATAGTGTTTGACTCCTTTTTTCCAGTTCCATAGGGGTGTGCAAGGGTGCTGGCAGTATCTGGTCAATACTGCAGTCTAGATTAGACAGCAGACAGGAACAGTACCTTGGGTCCAGTTGTGATCGACTCTGGGGTTGCGGCGCTCATCTCGCTTTACTGGCTGAGGGAGCCAGCGTACAGCTTCCGGGTCATGTGGCCAGCATGATTAAGCCGCTTCTGGCGAACCAGAGCAGCACACAGAAATGCCGTTTACCTTCCCGCCGGAGTGGTACCTATTTATCTACTTGCACTTTGACGTGCTTTCGAACTGCTAGGTTGGCAGGAGCAAGGACCGAGCAATGGGAGCTCACCCCATCACGGGGATTCGAACCGCCGACCTTCTGATCGGCAAGTCCTAGGCTCTGTGGTTTAACCCACAGCGCCACCTGTGTCCCTGTGTACTGTATGTTGTCATATCTAAGCAGTTTGAATCATCAGAATAAAAAATTAAAACCATAATTCTATATAAGCCTGTACTGATCACCAGGGAAGTATAATGCATTATATGCTGACCTCTTGTGTAAAATGGCCTGCGGTATTCTGATGAAACATATCCAGTCTATTCCAGTAGGATAGAAAAGAGGAGGAAGGGTCAGGAGGGAAGAACTCACTCACATTAGTAATATCTACCGTATTTTTCGCTCTATAAGACGCACCGGACCACAAGACGCACCTAGTTTTTGGAGGAGGAAAACAAGGAAAAAAATACTCTGAATCCCAGAAGCCAGACAAGCAAGAGGGATCGCTGCACAGTGAAAGCAGCAATCCCTCTTGCTGTTCTGGCTTCTGTGATAGCTGCGCATCCTGCATTCCCTCCATAAGATGCACACACATTTCCCCTTACTTTTTAGGAGGGAAAAAGTGAGTCTTATAGAGCAAAAAATACGGTATTTGGAGCCTGAACATACTCTTCAGTATCTATACATGTTACAAAGTTGTACTACACAAATATAAATTTCTTTCTTTTGTTTTGTCCCTACAAAACCCTAACTTTTCAGACCAGCTTTTCCAATAAGGCTGTTTCCCAGACCACTCGATAAAAGCATTCAATAGTCAGAGAGATTTCCGCAATGCCTGGATATGATGCTATTTTTAATTAATACTGTATATTATACCATTTTATGCAAACTGCTTACAGTTTTTTTGCTATTACTAAGAGCCATATAAATCGTGTTAAATAATATATATATATATGAATATAAGAATAAGTGAATATAAGCAGAGGAGTCTTGGCTAGCTCAGGATTCTGTGTAGCTTACATTCTCCTTTTCCTCCAGTGCTATGTTGAGCAGAGATGAACTGGGCTCCCTGCCTGAATCCAGGATGCCTGTCAGGGCTGTCCCACGAATATGTCACTATGACAAGTGCTCAGCATGGCAGCCAGTCTGTGTCTTGTTACCGTCAGAGGAATGTGCCGCTGTTGCTCTGCCGGGAGCGTTCTTCCTCACGCCTGCTCCCTCCTCATCCCTGCACTCCAAATGCGCTTGCCTTTCTTCTTTGGAGATGTTATGCTGAACACTCTTTTGCTTGTAGCCCAGGGACAAACCTCACATTTTGCTCTCTGCCATCTAATTAGAAGCAGGTTGCACAGCCCATGCCAAAAGAGCGCTCAGATGTCAATATGAGCTCCTCTTGTTGCAAATCAACGTGTCCTAGTTTGGCTTTTGACACTTGAATGTGCAATTAGTCATCCCAAGCCCTCTTCTCCACTTTCCTCCCCAATTCTCTGATCACCCAGCAAAGCCTGCTCTATGTTACCCTCTGCATGGAATCCCAACCCCTTCCCCAATCACTCCATGTATGGGGCGGAGAAAATGGATGGTGCAGGGTGTTTTTTCCTCCCTCTCTCATAATGCTAGAACCCAAGGAAGTGGAATGGCAGGAGATTTGGGACAGACCAAAAAATGTTCTTCTTCATACAGCACAGTTAAACAATGGAGGACGCTACCACGAGATACTCATTAATTTAGCAGGCTCTAATGGTGGATTTGGCAAATTCATGGAGGCTCAGGCTATCAATGACTACTAGCAATACCGTGGTACCTCAGGTTTCAGATGCTTCAGGTTACAGACTCTGCTAACCCAGAAATAGTACCTCGGGTTAAGAACTTTGCTTCAGGATGAGAACAGAACTCGTGCGGCGGTGGCATGGCGGCAGCGGGAGGCCCCATTAGCTAAAGTGGTACCTCAGGTTAAGAACAGTTTCAGGTTAAGAACGGACCTCCAGAACAAATTAAGTTTGTAACCCAAGGTACCACTGTATATTATCTCCAGCATCATAGGCCATATGTCTAAATATCACTTGCCAGGGGATGCAAGTGGGAGAGTGCTATTATGCTCATACCCTGCTTGTGGGCTTCCAAAACATCTTCTGTTGGCCACTGTGAGAACAGAATGCTGGGCTAGGCAGACCTTTAGTCCATTCCAGTAGTGGTTTCCTTATTGTCAGGGACTGGGCAGAGGAGGAATGGTGGACACTGCCTCCCCAGCCTGACCCATCCAGAGAAGAAGGAGACAGTTCAGAATTACAACAGGGGTTTGAGGGAGGTCACAGCTCAGAGGAAGAAGAGGGGGAAATAATGGGAGAGGAGGAGGAGGCAAAGCCAGAGCAGCTGGCTGACACATTATCACTAGAAAGCATTCCAGACCCACCATCTCCCAGAACCCGGCGAGTCCTAAAGGTAGGAGAGCAAAGAGCTCAAAGACAGAAGGGGTGGTGCTGTTGATGAATGATGGAAGTGGGAGAGAAGGGGCGTGGAGATTTACTTCGGACAATACCATTATTCCAAGAGGCTGCATTCCCAAGCCTCTCTCTGTAAATACTGAATAAAAAGCAGTTGGTAAGGACTTTTCCTTGTCTTATCCATTCCTGGCAACCTGCCATGGGGGTTGGTTTCTCTGCTGCCTGACATGCTCTTATATTCTCTACAGTTCTTCCATCTTGTTTCCCATATCATTTGACATACCAGATTTGACCTCCTCAGGTGAGCTTCATGCTACTGTACAGTGCCATGGTTAGAGTACTGAACTAGAACTGGGTCTCGCCAAATTCAAAGTCACACACAGCCATTAAGCTCATTGAGTGACCTTGGGCCAGCCACTATCTCTCAACCTAACCTATCTTACACAGGCTAAGGCATGATAAGCTACTTTATAATCATAATAATTTTTATTTATACCCCGCCCTCCCCAGCCAAGGCCGGGCTCAGGGCGGCTAACAAGCAATAATAAAAACAAGCTGAATTAATACAACTTAAAAACAAGATTAAAATACAACATTAAAATATTGAAACATTAAAATATTAAAATGCAGCCTCATCACAGGAGGAGAAAGGAAAAAGAAATAGGGCGAGGGAATCAAACTGGCTCCAAGCCAAAGGCCAGGCGGAACAACTCTGTCTTACAGGCCCTGCGGAAAGAAATCAGATCCTGCAGAGCCCTGGTCTCATGAGACAGAGTGTTCCACCAGCCCGGAGCCAGTGTTGAAAAGGCCCTGGCTCTGGTTGAAGCTAATCAAACTTCCTTAGGGCCCGGGACCACAAGGGTGTTGCTATTTGTGGACCTTAAGGTCCACCGTGGGGCATACCGGGAGAGGCGGTCCCGTAGGTACGAGGGTCCTAGGCCCACTTTGCACTAAGCATCTGGCCAACTAGCTCAGCGCTGCCTACACTGACTGGCAGCAGCTCTCCAAGGTTTCAGATGCAAGCCTATGAGCCAGCTCCTAGGAGCTGAGGTCCCTTGCTCCACCCCCCATAAAATATTTGAGGGGTTATGTCTCCGAAACATAACAAATCTAGAATTCTTACAAGGGATTTTGATCCTTCTCTCTCCTATAGTTTGTGGAGGAAGCTCATTATCGGTGTCCAATGCTACTTGAGCAGAGGGGGCTTCACACATCATGAACCCTTTCAGGGGATATTAAATAGGACTTATGGAGTCACAGTCTGAGTACCTTCAGGTTGTACTCAGGTTCAGCTTGCAGGCTTCGAATGGGCATCTAGTTGGTCAATGTGAGAACCGGGTGCTGGACTAGGTGAGTCTTTGGCCTGATCCAGCAGAGCTCTTCCTATGTCAAAATATTCCCACATGTCTAAAGTTCCTGTAAATGCCCACTCATGTCCACGTCACCCCAATGTGTGTGTGTGTGTGTTGTGGGATGGACGAGCGCTGGTGTGATTCATGTTTGAATGGAGCAATCTCCTCCTTTGTTTCACAATTAGGACAACCCATGCCCAATGCAATGCTTTCACATCCAGGCTGGAGAAAAGAAACTTCCATTAATTAGATAAATTGAGCCACAACTGCAAGTCGGAACTCTGCTGTGTTGACATCTGCTGAAAATCTGGTCGGTCATGCTGAGTGAGGAGAGACTGGCTTGCCTTTCTGGATGTGAGGAGGAGGAGACTCTAAGATGCAGGCAGGCTCCAAGCTGAGAAGATCCGTGTACGCAGCAAGCGGTTGGTATACTGAGTGGAAGTGAGACAGCTCAAAGGCTGTCTCAAAATATCCAAGTGAAAAGCCAGAAATGATTATTGATTTATTCGTAGCACTGGCCAGATAAGTAGCAGGTGGGCAGGCGGGCAGCTTTCTTGAAGCTTTCCCAGAACAGAGTTGGGAGAAATCCTCAAATTTTCAGTGCCTTTAACCCATTGGGTTATTGACACTTGGGCAGGTAAGTTGCTTTCTTCACGCTATTACAAGCTGGCAACAATCACACAACGCAAAACATCATAGCTAGTTTGTTATTTTGCAGAAGAGCTGTCTCGACAAGAGCAGAAGTTGAAAACCAGCCCAGCTTGTTTCCTGGCAATCACCTGTGTAACTGGATGGTTCTGCGGGGCTTGTAGGCATCCATGCATCTTACTTCCCATGACCTTCTGCAGAAAGCCTACTCTGCATACAGAACGTCTTAGATTCAGTACCCAGGTAGGACTGGGAGAGATTATCCCAGTTGGCATAGACAACAGTGAGCTAGACAGATAAATGACTGGTTTAGGTGTGTAAACAGGGGTGGGGAAGGAGTTTGATTCGGTTCAATTTTAAAGGCAAACATACCTAATTCATGTTTTCTGAAACAATGTGTGAACCAAAATGCAAGCATCCTTCAAAAGGGATAGGACTTAGCATGTAAGGCTTAGAACCCCTTCTCTCAAGCAACTGGAAAGCGTAGGGTTTGTCAAGAGATTCAGTCTGACTGATGGCAGCCTATCATACATATAGCTGACAAAAATAGAATCTGCCAGTGCTGAGTCTACCAATACGGGTAAATCTTCCACCTCCCAATCTACACACATAATCCTTCCTCAGTTTATCTGCAGCAGCATTAGAGATCTGGCTATCATACACATAGACTATTTCTCGTCTTTGGCTGGAGGCAGCTTTCTTCTTGCTCCTGGACCACTATTTGATGTTCAACCCAGACAATGTGCTTTGCATGCCAAGCTGTAAAATCAGTATGAGGAAATTATTATGGTATTTGTTCTAGTACCGTTGCTGGTTGGGTTCGGGGGGGGCAGTACTTTGTATGCTGATCCTATATGGTTTGTTATGTTCTTTATAGCAAATAAAATCCAATAATAATTATAATAGTAATACCGTGGTACCTCGGAAGTCGAATGGAATCCATTCCGGAAGTCTGTTCGACTTCCAAAACGTTTGGAAACCAAGGTGCAGCTTCTGATTGGCTGCAGGAAGCTCCTGCAGCCAATCAGAAGTGGCAGAAGTCACGTCGGACATTTGGGTTCCAAAAAACGTTTGGAAATCGGAACACTCACTTCCAGGTTTGCGGCGTTCAGGAGCCAAAACGTTCAACTTGCAAGGTATTCGAGATCCAAGGTACGACTGTATTGAATAACATAAACTCCACTCCCAGTAACTCTGTGTAGAAAATGGAACCAAATATGCATTACCAGTTGTTCAAGAAGTCAAGACTCAAAAAGCAGAGTGCACATTCCATAAAATGAGTAAGTAAGGGTAATGAGATAAATATTTTCCACAAGAGCATAACTTGTGTTATATTCAATGCTAGCCCTACTCAACATAGACCCATGGAAATCAATAGGCATAGCTAACATAGGCCCTTTAATTTCAATGGATCTACTCTGGGTAGAAGTTGTATCTATCCAGCTCCCCAAAATCTCGTTTTTTTCTTTCCTTCCAGTGCATCACAGACAATGAAACAGACATACATATAACAACAGCAATAACAAGAGCAGGCAGAAGTGTTTGTGTGTGGGAGAAAGAATGAGAAAAAAAATACAAAAAAAAACCTAGAATAAAAAGCAAAAGGATAATTCTTTTAGAACTGATAAATATGGCAATTCAAAACCACCTTTCCTTGCTTTCACATAATGGCCAGTCAGAATGTAGACACCATGAAGTTGATGCAAGTCGCAGCCCAAAGCGCAGGAACTTTCCAATTTCCCTGCAAAGCACCAAAGGCTGCATCCTGCAGGGCTGATTTTTAAGAGGCATCAAGCAGGCTGGTCTGTCTGCCACTTTGGCATTCTCATTATGGCTAAGCAGTCATGTTGGAGGAAATGGATGGAAAATCTCTAAGGAAAGCCATGTGATCTGCAGAAATAAACCACTCGGGGACCATCTTCCCTGCTGCAATCTGGATTAAAGCACATCTGAGACACAGAATGGTTATGCTGAGGAAATAATGGGACAGGACAAATGGAATAGAAGCTGAAAGAGGTGGATGAAAGTCAGCTGGCTAGATCCATGCAGAGTTCAATAAATGCCGAAGCGCTGGCAGGATTGCTTGGCAATTTACTTACTATTTATTATACAGGTCCCGCTCTGCTTCCCAGAAACTTATCTGTAGCTTACATGTGCTCCTGCTTCCAAGCAGCTGAACAGGACCTATCCTTATACTTGAAAATAGGCAAGGGCAATGTGTTTGCCTTTCCTCCCCTCTGCCAGAATTGATTTTGGCAGCAGAAGCAAAAAGTAAAAGATAGCATCGCAGACTGATACAGATGCAAATGACCCCTTACCTGGTCAGCGGATTGGTCATTTGATGATGAGAAGGGAGGGAATTGATAGCACCCTCTCCACAAATGATCTGCTTGGAACAGCTGAGGAAGAGGGGCTGTGTGTCTCTGTGCATGCAAAGAGTGTAGTGGTGGCCACGCCCACTATTAGCCGCACCTATCACTGGGATGTGGCCTCCAGAACCATTGACATTGGGTGCAAGTAGCCCTCGGGCCACCCATGATTTAAGTTTGACAAAAGAGCATTAGTTTTGCACATAAAAGGGCCCGTGCTCAGTCCCTGGTATCTGCAGTTCAAGGATAATGAGTGGCCAAGTTGGAAAACACCACTGTCTGGGACCTTTGAGAGGTCACTGCCAGCTGGGGAGATCATACTAGGCCAGACAGATTGGTGAGCTGACCCCATATAAGGCTGCTTCTTATAGTCATATATCATTTGATGAACCTTCTTCCCCTCGCTAATAATTCTCCCAGTAACTTTCCATTTTTGTTAGCCTTCTACAAACTGCTTTCTTCCACAGAGTCCATGTGAGGCTTTAATCCCAATCAAGCGAACAACTGTCCCTTCCTTCACAGAGGCTGGACTGCGATTCATTTTAGCGCATGTGTTGTTGCCAGCAGCTTGTTTCCTGAGCAGTTGGGATATTCATGGACATTCTGCAGCAGCTCAGCAGAGTGCAATATAGACGTCAGAGTTCAGCCTATCAGCCATGAGCGACTTTGCAAAGATAAAGCCCATTAGAATCCAAGAACCATCCTAGTAATTTTAGTCTTACAATGTCTCGGCATCCTCAGACTGAAGCAAATTGCTTGCCATATTTCCCTACGTTTCATGTTTAGTTCAGTTGAGCTTAGCAAAAGCAGAAACAAAATTGCCCTTCAACTTAGACCATTTCCAATTATTACTGAAACATATCAAATCATGAAAACAAAGCCATCTTTGTGGAGGGAGATAGGGAGGGGGAAAACAATACTATTGTTCCTTCCTAACATGAATAACATCAGAGAATCTTCCGTATCACATGGTGACAATTTCAAGAGCCGAGCTGGTGATAAAATATATTACATTAAAGGAAGGGAAAGGGGGGAGAGGGGGGAGAGAGACTTCCCCTTCCCTTTCCTGCTGAGCTTGTCTGTTTGTTAATAATTTAAACTTGACAATTTCTAAACCAAATTATGTGCCGCTTGGAGCAACCATCATCAACGGGCCTTTCATGTCAAGGCAATGATGCCAGGCACAGTCAGGTTTTTTAATTGTGACACTGGCAGGCTGAATCACTAAACATTCCACCTCCAGGGGAAATGACAAAGCTACACATTTTTACCTTTCCAGGTGGGCCCTGCTGTAGCCCTCAGGAGGCAGGAAGCGGGAGGGACCCATCAGATCTGCAGGAGATTTCCATGTGTCTGCCTGAATGTGTGCTGAGAGAGAAGTGGGATCCTGTGAGCTTGATAAAATGGGGAGGACTATGTAGACCACTATTTAACTTCTATGCAGAATTCATCATGCAAAAGGCTGGGCTGGATGAATCCCAAGCCGGAATTAAGATTGCCAGAAGAAATATCAACAACCTCAGATATGCAGATGACACAACCTTGATGGCAGAAAGTGAGGAGGAATTAAAGAACCTTTTAATGAGGGTGAAAGAGGAGAGTGCAAAATATGGTCTGAAGCTCAACATCAAATAACCGAAGATCATGGCCATTGGGCCCATCACCTCCTGGCAAATAGAAGGGGAAGAAATGGAGGCAGTGAGAGATTTTACTTTCTTAGGCTCCATGATCACTGCAGATGGTAACAGCAGTCATGAAATTAAAAGACGGCTGCTTCTTGGGAGGAAAGCAACGGCAAACCTAGACAGCATCTTAAAAAGCAGAGACATCACCTTGCCAACAAAGGTCTGTATAGTTCAAGCTATGGTTTTCCCAGTAGTGATGTATGGAAGCGAGAGCTGGACCATAAAGAAGGCAGATCGCCGAAGAATTGATTCCTTTGAATTATGGTGCTGGAGGAGACTCTTGAGAGTCCCATGGACTGCAAGAAGAACAAACCGATCCATTCTTAAGGAAATCAGCCCTGAGTGCTCACTGGAAGGACTGATCCTGAAGCTGAGACTCCAATACTTTGCCACCTCATGAGAAGAGAAGACTCCCTGGAAAAGACCCTGATGTTGGGAAAGATAGAGGGCACAAGGAGAAGGGGACGACAGAAGACGAGATGGTTGGATAGTGTTCTCGAAGCTACCAGCATGAGTTTGACCAAACTGCGGGAGGCAGTGGAAGACAGGAGTGCCTGGCGTGCTCTGGTCCATGGGGTCATGAAGAGTCGGACATGACTGAACGACTAAACAACAACAACGTAGACCACCTTGAGCTCCTCGGAATAATAAAATAAAAATAAGTGATTAAGTGAATTTACTACTTATAGCCTGGGCGAGGAAACTGTGGCCTGCCAGATCTTGTTGGACTCCAGCTCCCATCATCCCTGAACATTGGCCATGCTGTGACTGATGGGAGTTGGAGTCCATACCTAGGCTACATTTGCACCGTACATTCAAAGCACTATGATGTGACTTTAAACACAAGAAAAAGAATGAGGGGGTCATCAAGGCTTTACTTATGGGGACCATAAGTAAAATCCTGGATTCCAGACCAAATTTTGATTAAAGCAGGGTGGGATTGCTCCGGTTGGATAGGGTTCACCTGGAGTGACCGAGGTGTGTCAAAAGGGGGACTGTCTGGCACTGCGGAGAGGGTGGAGAAGGAGACATGCAGCAAGCTTGTATGCATTTCCTCTCCCCCCCCCCAATCCTCATGTGCAACACCCTAAATTGATTCGGGGGCCAGATCTGGGTCAGGTCAGCCCTAGATCATCCCCAGGTCAGATCACAACCACACTGAAGTATCAGATGAGGACCAGAATTGAATGTGGTGACCCGTACACAGCCCCAGTGAAAATAGGGGTGTCCCATTCCGTAATGATAATTTTGCTATTTATACCCCACACATCTTACTGGGTTGCCCCAGCCACTGTGGGCAGCTTCCAATAGGGACATCCTAAAGAAAAGTGGGACATTTTAGGATCAAATTAGAAACTGGGGCAGCTTCTCTATATCAGGGATGTCCCTGGAAAATAGGGTCTGGTGTACAATTAATTAACTGTGCATGAATATACCACCCATATAGGGTTTTGCATGGTCCTCACCCTCTTTACTCACATTCTCCGCCATTTGCCTCTTTCAGCAACTCAAAGGGGTAGGTCAAATTTGAGGCTGCTGCCATGATAGGCTTCCTTTGGGAGCACATGAAGGGATGCTTGGACACACTCTGTGTCATTCTTTCCTCAAGGCACTCCTTGCAAGAACCTGAATATCTGCTGGTATACAGTACAAATGGCCTCTCCATAAAAGCAGAGAGAAATTATCCTGTGATCAGTTCCTTCTTAAGGGGCTGGGGCTAATCTTTGCTTTCCAGAAGGACACAATAAGACTGGGTGATTTCTTACCCCTTTTATGTTTTGATTTATTTTTGCTTTTTACTTGAATGTAATGAAGCTCTTTTTTTCCCTTTGTTCTAATTGTGCTTTAATCCATTGTGTCATTAAACTAATGAACATTAAAGAGGCTTCTAAATCACTGTCTGGAACTGAGGGGGCACTGGAAATGGCAGAGCAAAAGTCAGGAAAAGTTATTCACTTTGCAATGACAGCAAGGGAATCCTTAGGCAAATACGCAGGCACTTCTAACTAATGCTGTACCATAAAACTGGCCTCTGGTTTCTCCAGCTGCTTCACCTGCGAAAGAGGCTTCCATTTTCCTGCCAGTTTTGAACGAGCTTTAGAATTGTTTTACCCTTTCAGTGGGTGCAGAGCTAAGGTTACCTTACAGGTACAAAACGGACGTGGAGATGGTATGTGTGTTTTGCGGGGCCCAGTGCACTTGTGGGCAGTGAGACCCAAGCATGGCAGAACTGGAATAAATGCAGGACAACCACATGGGATGTAAACAGGCTGCAACTTTATTGATTACAGATGTCAACAGGTTTGGGGGTAGGCGTTGGGTAGGCATCCCGAATCAACCAACCCATCTGGTGGTTGATTATTTTTGCAGGTATAACCAAGGTTACGGATCCCACTATGACATTCACCAAATCAGGGTGAGCCCACCCAGGATCACCATGGCGGAGTTATGGCCCCTGTCTGTGCATGTGGACAGAAGCACTTCACCCCTGGATCCCTTTAATAGGATACCCTGATTCCTTAGACCCGTGGGGTGATTTGAAGAAGGGAAGAAAGGATGAGCCTACCCGGACCCTGAGATCATCTTCTGAGGCCCTGCCTTCGTGTGCCTCCTCCTCGAGAGGTCCGGAGGATGGCAACACAAGAACGGGGCCTTCTCTACAGTGGCTCCCCGTCTACGGAATGTTCTCCCCAGGGAAGTTCACCTAGTGCTTTCATTATATACCTTTAGCCACCAGGAAAAAACGTTCCTTTTTAACCAGGCCTTTGGTTTATCTTATTGACATCCAACACCCCTTTAGAATGTGGCTTTTTTTTGGGGGGGTGTTATTGGGTTATTGCTTTTGGTTTGATTTTATATGTTGCCGTCTTGTTGTGAACTGCCCTGAGACCTCCGGGTTTTTGGCAGTGTATAAGCTGAATAAATAAATAAGAAATAAAACAAATTAAAGAAAGGATGCTTGCAGGCATACCTTAGCCACTTTGAAAATAGCTACGCACAGCAGCTGCAACAACAACAGCCCTACCTACCCATGAGAATTCCTTTCCCTCGTCCATATATAGATCCTTTGTCATTTTTAAATGCATTTTCTTTTCTCATTCGTTGATGGAGAACTGACAAAACGAATGCAGAATAAAGGCTTGGAGCAGCTCCATTTGTAACCCCTGGTATGACTACCAAAACAACTCTATTTATGGTGCTGCCCTTTGAGAAGGTTTAAAAACTGCAGCTGAACCAAACCATGATTCATTACAAGTGTGGAAAGCATTAACATTTAGTACTTGAGCAGTTGAACTGGCTTCCAGTGAGCTAGTATTAGGTAGATTCCTATGTTCCTAGGCTGGGAGTTATATTTTCAATATCTGGAGGCCACCATGTTTGTTACCCCTAGTCTAGACTGGCAGGGTTTCCCACAAGGCCCTCTCCTTGCCCTGCCTGGAGAGGTGGAATTGGTGACTTCCTACATGAAAAAAATATGCTCAGCAAATGAACTGTGTCTGCTCTAGGTTTTTTGCAGCTCTGCTCTTCACGGAGCCTCTGTCCATTAAAAGAATTAATAGCCCCTACTATTTTCACCCAGAGTGGAATTCCCAATGCCTATTTCTGCATGTTCCATGTTGTTTTGGGGTTGTAGTTGTTTTTTTTTACTCTGAAAGCCACAAGCTGAAGTTTAACTCAGATGGGAACATTCACTAATGCTGCTTTTCATGCTGAATATTTACAGACAGCTCTGAATCCTCCGGCACCACCATTTGCAATTTGTCCAGAAGAGCGTATAAATAAATATGGAATACCTTTTAATATGATTACCTGAACTGACACTCTGCATTTAAAGAGGGCAAAATCAATGCAGCGTCAAGAGATCTTTCAGCTCAATTGACAGCCCTGCCTGGTGATTTTTTTTTTTTCCTCTTGAACTAGCAGAATTAAAAAAAAAAAAAGCCCTAAAAGCTGCATTAGTTTTTAATTAAGACTCCGGCATTATCAGGCTTTACAAGACAGTGCCAATGCACAGATGAATTACCATTTAATTAAGCTTTCCAAGAAACTTTTGAAGACTTCAGATTAAATATGGACTCAGATTTCTTGCAGCTTTTTTTTGTAACCCAGCTGGGTTTTGTTTTTTTTTTCTTCTTTCTTTCTGAAAAACACACTTTTAATTGTTTTCTCTCTGCTTGGTAAATAATCAGGAAAAAGTCATTATCACGGAGATGATGGTTAGATCCTCAGTATACATTGGGGTGGGGAGAGGCCTGCATGCTGCTACAGAGAAAGAGGCCCATTGCTGGATATTTGATACTAAGCTGCTAATTGAGGGAGAAAAGAAGTTCAGTCGCTTGGTGATAGATCCATAATAGCCTTTTATTTATTTCCATATTTAAAAAAGGAACAGACCAGAGTTTGCTGTGAAGTGAAAACTCAATAGGCACCTTCAACAAATTCAGAGCCCCCTTCAAGAATTTTAGCCTGGACACATGAGAGCAAAAGTGTGTAGGGGGCATTGCTGGACCCCACATATTTTGCTGCCAGAGGCAAAGGACAAGATGGAGCCCCTGCTCTATTCCAAACACAGAATCCAATTGGACTGGCAGCTGATTCTTACTTCAACCCGAGTGATGGGATAGCATCCACCTTTGCATCTATAGGCTACACAGGCTAGCTTAGGAGATGCGCCACAGGCCACATGACACACACACAGCTCTGTCTTCCAATCTGTTAACACCACTCACTGGCGCCCAGTTTCTGTTGCATGAAGCTTCACTCACTCTCGTGGCAGGGCGGCCCTAGTAGAGGGCTAGGGGTACAGATGTCAGCCTCATCTCCAGGATCTCCTTACATACCAGTGACATCTACGCCACTCCAACATTTTAATATGTAGCACAAAGATTAGGGGGTGCACCCTGTGGCAGTGGGAGCTGGGTCAACATATGCATCCACATCTATATGTTTTTGCCGTCAAGTGTGCAGACTCAGCGCCTGGAGAAGGCTTCAGTGTGGGTCACATTCATGCTTCATATTGGGCAAGGCAGACATTTTCAGTTCCCCCAGATGTTATACCCGGCAAGTTTGGAGAAAATAAAAATGGCAGCTAGACTCCATTCATAAAAGGGGGCAGGAATCAATAGTGGGTTGTCAGGGCTCTGGCAAGGCTTCAGGGAATTATGATCCCGCCCCCAGTACTAATCAATAGACGAATAGTAAACAGATAGACGAAAAGGAGTTCTTACCACATAATTTATTCAGTATTCACATAGAGCGACAAAGCAACGCTGTCTCTGTAATGATGGCATTGCTCCAAGTAAAGTCCCACCCCTTCAGTCTCTCCTAATATACATCACCCCTGCGCATTTCTGCCTCTCAGATTTCTGTTCTGCTACTCGCACAGCCTGTCTAGTTTTGGGAGAAGCCGGGTCAGGAATGCTTTCAAAAGACACTGAGTCTGTTAACTGCTTATCCCCCAATGCTTCTCCTTCTTCCTGTTTCAGTGCCAGATTTACGTACAAGCTAAACAAGCTATAGCTTAGGACCCCACTCTCTTGGGGCGGCCCCCAAAAATTACACTATTACTATACTTCTTCTTAATTGTATTTCAGTTCAACAATTACTTTGATAAAATATATATTTTGTTATGTGCAAATGGCTTCCGATACCTATTAGGGCCATAAATTACCATATAGCATATATTCAACATAAAAAACAGTGACAATTTGTTGTTGACAAAGGACAGCTGGACATATAAAGGGCCCCATTACATTCAGTAGCTTAGGGCCTCATCAAACATAAATCCGGCCCTGTCCTGCTCCCCCAATATATCCCAGCTTTTCCCCTCCACAGCCTCTGAACTATGCCCTTCAGCAACCGCTGTTCTAAATCTACACTGTCCTGCTCTTCCTGAGGAGGTCCGATAAAGGGGGGGGGGGCTCCCACCATTCCTCCTCAGTCCAGCCCCTGACTTGGGTCCTGCTTGGGACCATCGTGCTGGCACCAGCCCTGGCATTAGAGGTAGGGTAGATTGCTCACCATTTTTTGAGCCTGGTCCAGAAATAGTATGGGAGTCAAGTGTCATAGGGACTAGGACTAGGGTATCCCCAGACTGTGCAATACCCAGTTCTTACATTTCCAACACACCAAGGAGGTAGTTCTTTTAAATTTTTTTTATTTAAAACAAGTTTATTAATTTCTTAATAATAATTTATTTCTCCCTTTATTAACTTTATTAACTTATTTCTCCATTTATTAATAATTAATTTCTCCCTTTATTAATTTCGTTTGACAATTAATTAACCTCAACAAGTCAACATAACATGTATTGAAACTTTTTAGTTCAGTCAACAAACTCAACGAAACAGGGCTGCGAGTAGGCAGTAGCACTGCTGCCCACCAGCCTTGGCGTTGGCGCCTTGCACCCAGCTGCAGTAGCTCCGCCGCCGGGTCATGTCTGACCTGACTGCAGAGAGCAGGAGGAGACTGAGCAGCAGCTTCCCTGCCCCTCTCCTATCCTGAACTGTGGCACGTGGAAGGGCACCTTCCTGTTAGAATTCCTGCTCCGTGATTGCAGTCATAGGATTGTTGTCTATCGCATGACGGTATATGTTTTGACTCCACAGAGTGGGAAATGACAGAGACAGGATGTTTGTGTTACTGTGTTCTGTGAAGTGGGACTATTGTCCTTTGTCCTTTCTCTTTGCTGTCTGATGCTAGAGAGAGAGGGAGCCATGTGGCAGTGCTCTGTGTGTGTTTATATGTAAATAAAGTCGATTAGCCAACATGCTGAGTTGCTGAGGTCTGTGATGCAAGTTGCGAAGACTCTGCGGATCCCTAAGTGTGCTGGTATCTGTTGGCATCGATCACTGTGATGTTCGGGCAGAAGAAAGCTTTTGAAGCTCCCAAACAAACGACCAGGAGGGAGAGAACATACCAGTCGGATGTCTCTACCAAGGTCCTACTCAAGTGTAGGCTGAGCTCCTGACACTTCCGTCCCCGCCCCCCTCATGGGTGTGCCCCATTTTCCCACCCCAGGCAGTGTGGGCATATGCTCCACCACTGGCTTGAGTTATGTATAGTCAGCTGGAAGCCTGAATATGAACATTCCTAGTGGGGCGGGGAAGTACAATGCAACAATTTCTTGCAGGTGCCTCTGGTTACAGTTTAAGCATTAAGTCCACCTGGCAAAATGTTATATAATCAATCTACCAACAGTGGAGGCTGATCCACAAGGGCAAGTGGGCCAATGCCCCATCAACCTCCCTCCAACATTTCTCCAATGAAAATAGGGTACGCAGGTGGCGCTGTGGTTTAAACCACAGAGCCTAGGACTTGCCGATCAGAAGGTCGGTGGTTCAAATCCCCGCGACGGGGTGAGCTCCCATTGCTCGGTCTCTGCTCCTGCCAACCTAGCAGTTCAAAAGCACATCAAAGTGCAAGTAGATAAAGAGGTACTGCTCCGGCGGGAAGGTAAACGGCGTTTCCGTGTGCTGCTCTGGTTCGCCAGAAGCGGCTTAGTCTTGCTGGCCACATGACCTGGAAGCTGTACGCCGGCTCCCTCGGCCAATAAAGCGAGATGAGCGCCACAACCCCAGAGTCGGCCACGACTGGACCTAATGGTCAGGGGTCCCTTTACCTTTTTAAGGAAAATGAGGTCATTCCAGGATCAAATCAGAAACTGGGACTGCTTCTGTAAATCTGGGGCTGTCCCTGGAAAAGAGGGACACTTGGGGGGTCTGTGTGTACTATAAAGCATGGAATGAGATCCAGCAGAGGACAACGAGGTGGAGAAGTCGCAGCAGCAAGCTCTGAACAGAAGTGAGGGGAACCTCAGCCATGCAAAAATGGCAATGGCTGCAGGGGAAAGCCTGTGAGATGGGAGTAGGAAGGAAACAGTTTCAAGCAAAGAGAACATTTAAAGCAACCCAAGATAGACCTGCAGTAGCATCTGCTGCACCCCACCCAGATGCAAAGGATCAAAATGGGATTTGGAAAGGAAAATCCCAGCATATTGCTGGCATTTAATGTCTTTATTTTACCTGTCTTGTGCTCTGTTATGTACTGAGTTGAATAGGATCCAAACTGCAGCAGTCTGATTGGTCCTAGAACAATAGGATCCAAAATGCAGCCATCTGATTGGTCCTAGAACAATAGGATTCAGAATGCAGCAGTCTGATTGGTCCTAGAACAATGCAGCAGTATGATTGGTTGGCAGGAACCACCCAATCATGCTCCAGATAGAAGTGAATCCACAACCTGATTGGCTTACAGTAGAATTCCGGAATTAGCCAATTATGTGCAGCCCATTGTGTAAATAATGTATATAAAGCAGATACTTTGAGGGGACATTCATTCATTCCTCCTCACCACTATGAGCTGAATAAAGAGCATGAAATCGCTTTGCGACTCTGAGTATATTTCATGCTCCCATCTTGTTTGCATTAAGATTCAGCCTGGGACAGTACAGAAGCTTGGATGGAATTGCATTAGCTGTCCCCTGGGTGCAGAGTGGTGTGTGGTAAGCCCTCCAAGATACTGAATGGATAGCAGAGTATTCACTGTGCAGTGTATAATATCATTTGTCCCAGAGGCAGTTCCCTGATGTGGGTTTTTGGTTAGCATGATATTTTTTTCCACCTCCTCCCTCTTTGATAAAAATGCTTTAGATATGTTTTTTCTTGAGCAGGATTTCTTTTTTCGTCCTGGTGAGAAAACACTTTTTAAAAAATATAGATAAAAAATCACCTTATTAGTAAAAGTAACACTATCTGATCTGCCAAAAGAAAGAGGAAAACCTGAGGAATGAGAGTTGACTTGGATTCATGCTTTCAACATGCTGGGTAGGAATGCACCTTGCTCTGCCCAAACTCTGGCATGTTGTTGTTGTTGTTGTTGTTTAGTCATTTAGTCGTGTCCGACTTTTCGTGACCCCATGGACCAGAGCACGCCAGGCACTCCTGTCTTCCACTGCCTCCCACAGTTTGGTCAAACTCATGCTGGTAGCTTCGAGAACACTGTCCAACGATCTCACCCTCTGTCGTCCCCTTCTTCTTGTGCCCTCAATCTTTCCCAGCATCAGGGTCTTTTCCAGGGAGTCTTCTCTTCTCATGAGGTGGCCAAAGTATTGGAGCCTCAGCTTCACGATCTGTCCTTCCAGTGAGCACTGGCATGTTAGGTCTGCTCAACAACTCTGTCCGGATTTTCACTTTTGGAAACATGGCAACCCTAGACTAGGATTCTGTTGACCATGTTGGGCACCCATCCAGGTTTGGCTATCCTAGCATGGGCATGCCTTCCTGTACAAATGCTGGCACTTCAAGCATGGCACAAGATTTCAGGGACGGGAAACCCTTTTCAGCCGAAGGGTCACATTCTGTTCCAGGAAACCTTCTGAGGAGTGGGCAGATGTCAATGGTTTCCAGTGCCAGGGGGCAGAAATGGGTGGAGCAACAAATGTATATGTAGTTTTTAGTTTGGGTCTAGTTTATACAGACATTCACATGTCCTTCTTTATACAGGCAAATAAGAAGCTTTCTCTGAGTTCAAGAACACATCCCAACATCCTGTGATAAAGTGTTTTTATTCTGGAAAAAAGCTCTCCAAACAATCTCACTAAAAAATATGCCTGAACTGCTATTATGTCCTAAACTTGTTCTTCTTTTGATTTCCGATGTGGACCTTCCATTCATGGCTTCCAAAGAACTCATTATCCATCTTATTACCGCCGCCTGACTAGTAATCGTGAAACATTGGAGATCACTCTCTGGAGACAACGCTGGAACGGCCCTCTCAGGATTAGCAGGTTGCACTTATGGAAATATTGACTTATGAAATAAGAGCGAGATGGAAAAACAGTACAACCAACAACTTTTATTTTGCATTGGCCTGGTTTTTATTTCATACGCAGTGATGAAAGAACATGGTGTTGGACCACCTATTGCTCATGGAAATTTATGGAATATCACATTGGTATAAGAATAGTTATGGGTATATTTATTGTCTGGGGAGAGGGGGAGGGAAGGAAGGAGGATGGAAGGGATACAAATGTTTGCTGTTGTTGTTCATATATGTGCAAAATTAATAAAAACATTTTTTAAATATCCCATTCAGGGGAAAATACTCAAGGAGGGCTTGAGAGGGGTCTGACTAAGGAGGATGTCTGGGGAGAGTCCTGAGGGCCAGTTAGGACCCATCCCTGCTCTATCTGCTCCCATGGGTGCTTGTGGGATCTTCCTCTGCTGCCTTTTGGGAAATGGTGTTTGACACTAATACTCAAAGGAGGCAACTGGTTTTTCAAGTGAGCACACCTAACCAGAACCCAAGCACCTTCCCCAAGCTGGTGCCCATCCCTGCCCATTGAACATGCTGGATGGGCTGGATGGGTGTTCTAGAGCTTGGGAAGAACTGCTTCTGCCTCTTTCCTTGTAAGGAAGGTGTTCCAACCCCTTGATCATGTGGCTTCCCTTTCGGTGTGTGTTGCTTTTGCCCGTGTGACTCCAGGAGGTTGAAGGAGGATTACAAAATATTGGACGTTGAGAAATTGTTTACAATATGTATGTATGTATGTATGTATGTATGTATGTATGTACAGTGGTACCTCGGGTTAAGTACTTAATTCGTTCCGGAGGTCCGTACTTAACCTGAAACTGTTCTTAACCTGAAGCACCACTTTAGCTAATGGGGCCTCCTGCTGCTGCCGCGCCTCCGGAGCATGATTTCTGTTCTCATCCTGAAGCAAAGTTCTTAACCTGAAGCAATATTTCTGGGTTAGCAGAGTCTGTAACCTGAAGCGTATGTAACCCAAGGTACCACTATATGTATCATAGTCCATGCTGCTGCTAACTCATGAGCTCAGGGTGGCATTGTTGCAATTATTATATCAAAACAATCCCCTCCAAAAGGTTTGAAATCTAATTCAGTGATTTTCTAAGTATGTTCTGGGGAATCCTGACATTCTCTGGGAATTTATCCAGGGATGTTTGGTGGACACAAAATCAATAGTAATGGAGAAGCTTATTCTGTAATGCTCAACCCCAAAAGAGTATTGAGCTTGTTCTAGGATATGCTCTCTATTTGCATGTGGCTGGGGTGAAGTGCAACAAGCCTGACAGAAATCCTGTGCATGAATTAAGTCTGCACTTTAGAATGTGCCTTGAGTCCCATGCAGTGCACAGGGCTACGGCGGAAGAGGTGCAGGAATTCATTGGCAGACAAACTGATGTACAGCAACAGCCAAGGGAAGTGTAATCGAGGAGAAGCAGAATTCCTGGTATTACCTGAGGGGCAGTGGTGGAGGCAGGGTGGCGATCAGCACCATGCAGGCTAATTGCATGCCCATACCTGGCTCATCTGCAGACTCTTCATATTGGGAAATATAAATGTGCCACATGTCAGATCAGAACACTAGTCCATCTAGCTTGCTTTCATCTGCACTGACTGGCAACATCTCTAAAAGGTTTCAAGAGGGGTCTTCTTCTATCCTACCTGGAAATGCCATGCTATAGTTTCCTCTGGGATTACAAAGGCAGCAACTATGTCTGTCCTTCCTTCCTTCCTTCCTTCCTTCCTTCCTTCCTTCCATCCATCCTTCCAGTGTGGTGTAGTGGTTAAGAGTGGTGGACTTGTAATCTGGTGAGCCGGGTTCGCTTCCCCGCTCATCCACATGCAGCTGCTGGGTGACCTTGGGCTAGTCACACTTCTCTGAAGTCTCTCAGCCTCACTCACCCCACAGAGTGTTTGTTGTGGGGGAGGAAGGGAAAGGAGATTGTTAGCCACTTTGAGACTCCTTAAGGGGAGTGAAAGACAGAAGATCAAGTCCAAACATCTCCTCCTCCTCCTTCTCCTCCTCCTCCTCTTCTTCTTCCATTTCTAACCTTCCTCTTAATTACAATACAGTGGTACCTCAGGTTAAGGACTTAATTCGTTCCGGAGGTCCATACTTAACCTGAAACTGTTCTTAACCTGAAGCACCACTTTAGCTAATGGGGCCTCCCGCTGCTGCCGCACCGCTGGAGCACGATTTCTGTTCTCATCCTGAAGCAACATTCTTAACCTGAGGTACTATTTTCGGGTTAGTGGAGTCTGTAACCTGAAGGTATGTAACCTGAAGCGTATGTAACCTGAGGTACCACTGTAATTTAGGATATGGCTCACAATTTACAAGTGGGACCTGCACCAAAGTATTGCAATGTGGAGTTCTTCTCCTGAAGGCTCCTCCAGGATACCTGTTCTCCATGAATTCCTGATTTTCCATCCTTTCACTAGCCCTTCCAAAAAAACCCAGACCTTCAGCATTCTTTGGCAAATGAGTATGCCCAGTTCACACAGTGTTGTTTTTGTGGGAATTTCCCCCCTTAGATTCCCACCCTCCATAAAGTTGTTTTTCTACTTCTGCAAACCTCGGGTTTTCCCAAGACACGCTCCGTGGCCCAGTTTGACTACAATATGTCAGCACTCACCAGCTATGTTCGCTTTTAGAGGGAGTGATAAAAGTTGCAACAAAACTCCCCATAAAACCTTAAGGCAGCAACAAAAGAAACAATCCATGTGAGTGAATTAAACAGAGCAGCAGATGAAACCGCCAGCATCTTTGGATTCTAGAGTTGGAGAAGGCGGAGTGTAAGAGATAGGAAGGAGGCTCCAACCAGAGGTGGAGCTGCTGGGGCAATTGCCGCAGGTACAAAAAAAATAGGGGTGTTCCTCTGCAGCTGCCTCCCCAACTAGAAGCGCTCCCCATCCCACTCGCCCGCCTCACCTGAGCAGCACACCAAGCAGGAGCTGGGAGAGGCTGGGTCCTTGCATCCCTCAGCCAAGCAGTGCCCCTTGCCGGCAGGGGAGACAGTGAGACTCACAGTGCTGGCAGTGGCAGCGGTGGCACCCCAGCCCAAGTAAGTCTGCATGCATGTCCCACCTCTGCTCTGAAGCTCCATCCAACAGTAAGAGCAGCACCAGTTAGGGGGTGAAATACTCTCCTTCCCCTGGGCCCACACAACCCACGCTATGCCACTGGTTCCAACAGCAAGGTACACAGATCTTTCCTTCACTGTTAGTCTTCAGCAGCTTTGGGTCCACAGGTATTTCCCTTAAAGCCCTGTCTAAGCAGTTTCCATGAGCCTAGAGAAGTTCTGTTAACACAAAACACAAGGAGGAAAATGGCCCTGAAAAATGGGTTCTAGCACCCTAAATAATGCAGCCAATTACCCATTTAAAAAACTGACACCCACCCCCAAGAATTTAAATTGGGAATCCCCTGGAAATAGCAGCTTTAGGGGAACCCCTGCAGGCATGAACTGGGCTACTGGGGAAATCTTTTTCTGCTATGTAAAGAAGAAAAGAGCAAACCCAATAAATATGGGACTTGTCTACCATTCCAGAGCAACCATTCAGGCCTCCTGGGAGATCATTTCTCAGCTCCACACACACACACTCCACACACATGAGCTCCAACCATTGCCTCCACTCAGCTCCCAGTTTAACATGAATTGCAAGTGCCTTGCCTAATGAATGCAATTTACCTGCTCCTTCCTCCCCTAACACAGCCAGGCTCCTGGGGCCAATTTCCCTCCATTACGTTCAGTCAAGCCGAGAGCTGCCAGAGCCAAGACTAGATAAACGTAGGCAGCCCTTTTCATATTGTATTTGTTGAATGAGGGAGAAATAAATTGAGTTCCAGCCACGCCTAATGAACAGCACGGAGGTGCTTTGGTTTATCATAATGTACAAGTGCTCGCTCACTCTCATTCACGGCAACAGAACAGCCCCCATGCTTGGTGGGCTTCCCAGAGCCAAATCTGAGCTTGAGCATATTAACAGGATAACTGTGCTTAAAGCGCTCTTACCTCCTCCCTCTTCCAAGGCTGCTTAACATATTGCTGCTGCTGCTGCTGCTTGCGCAAGAAAGCTCTGAGCTTGCTGAAACATTATCAGAATAATACGATACGTAAGTAAATAAAAAGCAAGCAAGCAGGTTAGCAGAGACAAAATGTCTATGAAACCAAAGTTCATCTTGAAAGATGGAGAATCCAAAGGAGGTCACCACCTCAAGGCAAATAGGTCCAGCGTTTGACCCTTGCATCTCCAGGGTTGGGTCTTGCAGCTCCTAGATGCCTCTCCCCTGGGGGTATGCAGGGGTACGGGTACCCCTAAACATTTTGTGAATCTAACGGGAGAAGAAACTTTAAAAAAATGGTTTCTTCTCTAGCACGGTGAATCGTCAGTTCCATTGCTACCCCCGATGGTGACCTCA
Source organism: Podarcis cretensis (assembly GCF_951804945.1). Classification (NCBI taxonomy): domain Eukaryota; kingdom Metazoa; phylum Chordata; class Lepidosauria; order Squamata; family Lacertidae; genus Podarcis; species Podarcis cretensis. The sequence continues at coordinate 30,353,743 of NC_137185.1, read as the reverse complement.
TTTCCTGTCATGGTGTTTCCTGAGTCTCAGACGGAAGTAAGAATACCCCTAAACATTTTTTAAAGAAAAAAAGCACTGCCCCTTGAACTCAACCTCCCTGCTCCAAGATCTGATGGCTGAGTTGAGTTCCAAAGGGTTGAGTCCCTTTGTTGCACTCCTTCAGCATGCCCTGTTGGCTACTTCAGGCTTATTATAGTGAGGGCCGGTCCTATCATTAGGCAGAGTGAGGCGAGAAAGGTGTACCTCAGGCAAAAAAAAGCATACAAAATGTGAACATAAGACGCAATTCATATTAAAATGAATTTTTTTGTGAGTACCGTTTCTTTTTTTAAAAAAATAATTAAAATGGTAAACTGAACTTAAAGCTGGAAAATGACAAGCAGGGAGAATTTGATATGGATAGATTTGCTCATAACTAGCCCCTCTACACCATGGTTCAGGGACCAAGAAAGATTGTCCCAAGGTTCCACATTTAAAGACCCTTCCCTGCTCATACATTTATCTGCATGAAAGCTCAAGAAGCAAAGGAACCCAGACCTAGGATTCCAGAGGGGCTGATGCTGAGGTGAGTCACCTCCCATAGTGGACAATATTCTTTCGAACCAACATGAGCCGCCTTAGTTTTTGATAGGATAGAATTTGCTGCAATAAAAGTTTGAGGATTTCTGGCCTAGCCCAGCACTAAATAAATGGTCCATGCTGTCACTTAGGAGTCAGCTTACTCCTTGGAAACCAGGGCTCCACAGATTTGTAGATGCCATTGGCCAGGTCATGGACAGCACAGGTTATGTCTCTAGTCTCTGCTTGCTCAGTTCTAGGTCACTCCCATCTTGGCAGGAGATAAATCAACAGCCAGCCCAAATGACCCAGAGGCTTCCAGGTCTTAATGGAGTTGCTCAGCAGGCCAAGGTGAGACTTCAGGCTTGGCCAGCTGAGCGGTGGCTATCCTGTCCAAGTTCTCAGAAGCACATCAGGAGGTGAAGAGGCCTCCACTGTAATTTGTTAGGGAGCAGATTGCTGGAATGACCCATTACCTAAAGTGCTAAATGGTGAATTTCTGCCTCTGGGCTCATAGATCTTATTTTATGCTGTCATATTTGAATGCGGGTGGTGGTGCAGGGTGAGGAGGACAGCAGACTTTCATTTTACATGGGAGTTCCAGACAGAAAAAGTGAATTTTAGCAAACCAGGGAAATTTTTGATGCAAAAGTCACACAGATAAACCACGATACCCTGGCCAAGGGTTCTCAGGTTGCATTCTCAGGCGCTGAAATCTTAGTGGTAATTACATGATGAGAAAACTTAGGAGACATAGTGGGAAAGAAGGATCAGAATAGCTGATCAGGGAAATGATATATAACGAGTTGAAAAAGGTATTTAAGTATACCTTCACTAAGAAACCAGAGGCCTTCCTTCTGGGCATTGTCGGCCAGAAGGTGTTAAAGAAGGACCGAACATTTTTTATGTATGCAACAACGGCAGCAAGGATACTTATCGCTAAGAGTTGGAAAACTCAAGATCTACCCACACTGGAAGAGTGGCAGATGCAGCTGATGGACTATATGCAACTGGCCGAGATGACTGGTAGAATTCGAGACCTGGGAGAAGAGAGGGTTGAAGAAGACTGGAAGAAATTCAAGATTTATCTACAAAAGTATTGTAATTTGGCAGAAGGCTAAGAAGGATGCTAGATCATAAATAACTGCCTACCATTGAATTAGATTTGAATTTGACGATAAGTGAGATTGAGGAAAATATAAAATTTTTGGAGAATTATTAGATTAAATTAATTGAACGAGATTTAAGAATGTAAACAAGATGATAAATTGCTGGAAAAAGGTCATAATGATGTAAGTGGGAGTGGGAGACGTGAGGGAGTCCAAAGAAGTTTTGAAAAATGTGTTATGATTCATGTTACATTGTTTATCATTTTTGCATTTTGTATTTAAAAAATTTTAATAAATATTTATATATATAAAAAAAACAGAATAGCTGATCAGGATGTTGCGTGTATGAACACCTTGTTTTGTCTGATGCTTACCAGATGGAAGCCAGCCTTCAATGCGTTTATAGTTTTCCAGGAAAGCAGTGCTATGCCTTGGAGCAATGAATGCAAATGGAGTTGAGGTTGATAACTCCATCAATCAAGACCAACTTTAGTTTGAAGTAATATGGAACGTTTGCTTCAATCAGTAAATTGGGGGGCGGTGGGGAGAGACACATCAAGGATGTTCATTAGCTCTAACCAAAGGAGTGATAGGATAGGATCAATGCAGATACAGTATGCGCATGTGTTGCACAGAATATCAAATCTGGGAGGCAGTAAACCTGATATGATGTAGAAACTTAGGGCTGTGCGATATAGCGATATATAATCCAAAACCGGTTTTAAGGTGATATCAGTTTCGTAACTTTTTTATCTGGCTGGCAATATATTGCGAATCATGATGTGTGTGTGTGTTATGCAAAAATCACCATGTCCAGCCTTTGCTCCAATATGTGGGATATTTAAAATACAGTCAAAACCAACAATTCATGTTTTGCTAGATAGGCACGTGATAGGAGCTGAAGTTCACAGAGTTTTCCTATACGTTTGCTAGAGAAGACTCTGTGAGAGACATTCCTGTGCCCTGATATTCCCCTACCTGTCTGGGCATGCTCTTCCTCTCTTCTTCTTTCCATCTCTTTCCACACTGCCAGCAATGTGGAAGCATCTGCAAAGTCTGAGACTACATTTTAAGCTAGACTTAAGTACGTCTTTGTAACCGAATTATCATTTTAAGCCTGCCTGAACAAAGCTGCTGTTATCTGTTACTCTTCAACAAGCATTCTTGGTGAGTAAATGTTAATTTTTACTTTTTACAAGAAGGTTTGTGTTGTTATTGTTTTAAGGGGCAGAAAAGAGGGAAATGCCAGGAGAATTCAGTCTGCCTTAAAGCATCCTGGATTACTTAAACTAAAAGGCTAGAACTATCCTGAGTTTCCCTTTAAGCTGAAAAGGGGTGGCACTCTGCTGAACTCACAAACATGAAGAAGGAAGGATAATATCTAATAACTATATTGTCTCCTAGCATCTATTCACAACACAAGACCTCCAGGGTGGGACGCAAGATTCCGAAGGAAGGACATGCCACAGTTGAGGGGAATTAATTCCTCTTCATATTTTTGCAGTCTTAGCACAGACCAACATATTGAAAAGTGCTATGCCTCCAAGGACTATATGGTGCAGGAGCTGGGCAATAGCAGATTCATTCATGTCCTGTCGGTAAGCTTTCCAAGGGCTTCTAGGTGGTCTGCTGCTAGAATCAGAAAGTTGGACTTAATGGCCCTTTTGTCTGACCCCAGCAGAGCAGGACATATATTTAACTTGCCACAGGAGGTGAAGAAGGCCTGTGCACTATGCTGGTGCCAAGATTTTTATGACTTTGGAGGTCATAGACCATGCCTTGAACTGAGCCTGGAAGGCAACAGGGCACCAGCATAGCAGGTGCTGTCTCACATACATATTGTGCTGCATGTGACCCATCCTTGTTGTGAACTACTATGGATGCCCAACTAGCAAAGCCAAATACTGATGAACTGGTGCTGAGTTCTGCAACGTCAGTAATCTTCAAAGCTGGCCTGAGATAGATGTTGGCTATTGACCCTGCTGCTGGACCTGCCAGGTTCCTCTAAGCACAATGAGATTTACCTTTCCTCTCTGCCATACTCCATCCAAGATGGTAGTGGTGTTGGAAAAAGTCTTTATTGAAAACAAAGGTTGGTAATCCTAGAATAAGGGTCCCAGTGTGTTTTGCTCTTGGTGGAGGTTCTGTAAAACACATTACAGTGGTACCTCGCGTTACATACGTTTCAGGTTACATACGTTCAGGTTACAGACTCCACTAGCCCAGAAATATTACCTCGGGTTAAGAACTTTGCTTCAGGATGAAAACAGAACTCGTGCTCCAGTGGCGTGGTGGCAGCAGGAGGCCCCATTAGCTAAAGTGGTGCTTCAGGTTAAGAACAGTTTCAGGTTAAGTATGGACCTCCGGAATAAATTAAGTACTTAATTCGAGATACCACTGTACGGCTTGTTGTTGTTGTTGTTTAGTCATTTAGTCGTGTCCGACTCTTCGTGACCCCATGGACCAGTGCACGCCAGGCACTCCTGTCTTCCACTGCCTCCCGCAGTTTGGTCAGACTCATGTTTGTAGCTTCGAGAACACTGTCCAACCATCTCGTTCTCTGTCGTCCCCTTCTCCTTGTGCCCTCTATCTTTCCCAACATCAGGGTCTTTTCCAGGGAGTCTTCTCTTCGCATGAGGTGGCCAAAGTATTGGAGCCTCAGCTTCACGATCTCTCCTTCCAGTGAGCACTCAGGGCTGATTTCCTTCAGAATGGAGAGGTTTGATCTTCTTGCAGTCCATGGGACTCTCAAGAGTCTCCTCCAGCACCATAATTCAAAAGCATCAATTCTTCGGCGATCAGCCTTCATTATGGTCCAGCTCTCACATCCATACATCACTACTGGGAAAACCATGGCTTTAACTATACAGACCTTTGTTGGCAAGGTGATATCTCTGCTTTTTAAGATGCTGTCTAGGTTTGCCATCGCCTTTCTCCCAAGGAGCAGGCGTCTTTTAATTTCGTGACTGCTGTCACCATCTGCAGTGATCATGGAGCCCAAGAAAGTAAAATCTCTCACTGCCTCCATTTCTTCCCCTTCTATTTACCAGGAGGTGATGGGACCAGTGGCCATGATCTTCGTTTTTTTTATGTTGAGCTTCAGACCATATTCTGCACTCTCCTCTTTCACCCTCATTAAAAGGTTCTTTAATTCCTCCTCACTTTCTGCCATCAAGGTTGTGTCATCTGCATATCTGAGGTTGTTGATATTTCTTCCGGCAATCTTAATTCCGGCTTGGGATTCATCCAGCCCAGCCTTTTGCATGATGAATTCTGCATATAAGTTAAATAAGCAGGGAGACAATATACAGCCTTGCCATACTCCTTTCCCAATTTTGAACCAATCAGTTGTTCCATATCCAGTTCTAACTGTAGCTTCTTGTCCCACATAGAGATTTCTTAGGCGACAGATGAGGTGATCAGGCACTCCCATTTCTTTAAGAACTTGCCATATTTTGCTGTGGTCGACACAGTCAAAGGCTTTTGCATAGTCAATGAAACAGAAGTAGATGTCTTTCTGGAACTCTCTAGCTTTCTCCATAATCCAGCGCATGTTTGCAATTTGGTCTCTGGTTCCTCTGCCCCTTCGAAATCCAGCTTGCACTTCTGGGAGTTCTCGGTCCACATACTGCTTAAGCCTGCCTTGTAGAATTTTAAGCATAACCTTGCTAGCGTGTGAAATGAGTGCAATTGTGCAGTAGTTGGAGCATTCTTTGGCACTGCCCTTCTTTGGGATTGGGATGTAGACTGACCTTCTCCAATCCTCTGGCCACTGCTGAGTTTTCCACACTTGTTGGCATATTGAGTGTAGCACTTTAACAGCATCATCTTTTAAAATTTTAAATAGTTCAGCTGGGATACCATCACTTCCACTGGCCTTGTTATTTGCAGTGCTTTCTAAGGCTCATTTGACTTCACTCTCCAGGATGTCTGGCTCAAGATCAGCAACCCCACTACCTGGGGTGTACGAGACATCCATATCTTTCTGGTATAATTCCTCTGTGTACTCTTCTTGATGTCTTCTGCTTCTGTTAGGTCCTTTCCACTTTTGTCTTTTATTATGGTGATCTTTGTATGAAATGTTCCTTTCATATCTCCAATTTTCTTGAACAGATCTCTGGTTTTTCCCATTCTATTGTTTTCTTCTATTTCTTTGCATTGCTCGTTTAAGAAGGCCTTCTTGTCTCTCCTTGCTATTCTTTGGAAATCTGTATTCAATTTCCTGTATCTTTCACTATCTCCCTCGCATTTTGCTTGCCTTCTCTCCCCCGCTATTTGTAAGGCCTCGTTGGATAGCCACTTTGCTTTCTTGCATTTCCTTTTCATTGGGATGGTTTTAGTTGCTGCCTCCTGTATAATGTTACAAGCCTCCATCCATAGTTCTTCAGGCACTCTGTCCACCAAATCTAAATCCTTAAACCTGTTCCTCACTTCCACTGTGTATTTATAAGGGATTTGATTTAGATTGTATCTTACCGGCCCAGTGGTTTTTCCTACTTTCTTCAGTTTAAGCTTGAATTTTGCTATAAGAAGCTGATGATCTGAGCCACAGTCAGCTCCAGGTCTTGTTTTTGCTGACTGTATAGAGCTACTCCATCTTTGGCTGCAGAGAATATAATCAATCTGATTTCAATGCTGCCCATCTGGTGATGTCCATGTGTAGAGTCGTCTCTTGTGTTGTTGGAAAAGCGTGTTTGTGATGACCAGCTTGTTCTCTTGGCAGAACTCTATTAGCCTTTGCCCTGCTTCCTTTTGAACTCCAAGGCCAAACTTGCCAGTTGTTCCTTTTATCTCTTGACTCCCTACTTTAGCATTCCAATCCCCTATAATGAGAAGAAAAGCATGCTGCAAATTGGGAGGTTGCTGCTTCATGTGTGGGTGAAGCTCTGAGGAATTTCCCCCCATTGACTTCTATCGCTTCAGCATCAGAACGTAACATCAAGTGGGCCATATATTTCTGCTGCCCAGTCACTTGGGAAACAAACTTTTGTGGGAAATCTGGACATTCTTGTTTAGACAAGGCATCAAAGGAGAGGAAGGAGAGGAATTAAATGCAAAGAGAAACAAACAAGCAAAACAATCATCTCTGGGTGATCAGAGAGAGAGAGAGAGGAAGGAGGAGGTTTTCCATCCATTCTACAGTGACAGTAAACATCAGACATTTTCTGCATCCTGCGTCAGCACCTCAGCGGGCAAACCGAATGAAAGAGTTCCTATCCAGTCCAGGAATAAAAGGTCCATTGAGCCATCATTCTGACACCAGACACGCTTTCCTGCTGCTGATACCATCTTGTGCTCCAGCCCCGGCTGCAGCTGCATTGCAAACCTCTCCAGCATGTAAACACTTATTATTATCGCTTCTGCTGAGCAGCCCATAATGTCTGTCACTCTCTAATCCCTTCCCACACTGCTGCCTTCAATCCTGCCAGGCGCTGACTCTTTATTCTGGGCATGATTGGTTTTTAGAACCCTATACAGCCATGCATTCCTGTCAACACCCATGAGCTGCAAATATGGTCCGTGATTTAGTCAGTCCATAATATACAGGCCAGCACCAGGGGACGGAAGGAACCACCGTTAATGTGCTGTTCAGATTGTCACCTTTCCCATTTTTATTTATTTTATTTTTTACTAGCACTGCTGCTGTGCCTTTAACAGAACCCCGCCACACAGAAACTGAGCATGGGAAACTAATATTAACATGGGAATTGCAGATTTCAGCAAGGGAAGGGCCTGGTGCTCAGCAATGTATAGAAAGGCATCCTCTTCGAAATTTAGCTGCAGAAAAATAAGGAACAATTGCAAAAGCATTTATTGTGATTGCTTTTTCTCATGGAAACAATTGCAGTGTTATCAACACAGATCAATCCTCTTCCATACTCTATTTCTTATCATATATATATATATATATATATATATATATATATATACACACACACACACACACACACACACACACACATACACACACAGAGAGAGAAAGAGAGAATATATTTAAAACACCTAAAAGGATATGCATTGTTTGCATGCATTATCTTCTATAATAATAATAATAACTTATTATTTATACCCCGCCCCTCTGGCTGGGTTTCCCCAGCCACTCTGGGCGGCTTCCAACAGAATATTAAAATACAATAGTCTATTAAACATTAAAAACTTCCCTAAACAGGGCTGCCTTCAGATGTCTTCTAAAAGTCTGGTAGTTGTTTTTCTCTTTGACACCTGGTGGGAGGGCGTTCCACAGGGCGGGTGCCACCACCGAGAAGGCCCTCTGCCTGGTTCCCTGTAACCAGTTCAGTTTCAATGTTTGGAACAAGAATAGCCAGGCTGGTGCCCTTCTGATGTTATTGGACTCCAAACTCCCACCAGCCCCAGCCAGCACAGCCAATGGCCAGGGATGGTGGGGGTTGGTGTCCAATTCCTGAAGGTGCTGGCTACCCCTGGTTTAGATCAATAGTCACCCATCAAACCACTGGTCTGGCAAGAGAGACGCGTGTGCTTTTGAAGCATGGTTTGAGGGTAGCTGATGCAGCCACCTTGCATAGCTCTACATCTGGTCAGTGCCTGGACGGAAGACCACCTGGGACCTTGCATGATGGGTGAATGGGAGAACCTAAATGTACACCAAATAAGCAAATAATCTCTGAAACACAAGGGGAGAGGACTCATCCTCTTCAGCCTAGAAGGCTCCCATCTCGTGGCTTGGTGGTCTGACTTGCCCAGCCAATTTAAATGGCTAGACCAGAAGCGCCCCAAGATCATGGGTGCCAGTGAAGGATGAAGGTCTCTTTTTAATAATGGGGGGAGGCAGAGAAAAAGTCAAGACAGTGGCTGGAATGGGGAAATCCAGGTGTACCCTATTCTCCTGGATGCTCCACGGAAGGAGGCAATGGAGAAGCAGGCAGTTATCTATCCTGCTTTCCCTGTCCTTGAGAAGGAACCTTTTTCGGGCAGAAGGGATGGGAAGGCATCAGAAGGCAAATGAAGAGTTATCATCCAGAAAGTTGCCTTTTGAGGACAACTTGAAAATTGCTGGTGGTCGTGGTGAACCACCACCAGCATAAAAACTAGCAGTTTCTGGAGAACCATGGCCCTAAGCCAGGCGCGTGTTAAATCCAGGCCCAGTCACAATGACCTCAATCTCTGTTATGGGGGGAGTCAGTCCTGTGCAGAGCCAAGTACAGATGTCCTTGACCTTTCATGGAGAACTGTGGTCTGCAAACCATTGAAAGCCTCTGGGCCAGGAGAAACCCCACCAAGCTCTTTTCCCTGTATCATCTCATCAGGCAAGTGTCTCAGAGTACCTTGAGGGCATCTATCCATCTCCAAATACAATGGAGTGTGCCTCCGGAGATGAAGTCAAACCACTGCATTAGCAGCACCGAAGTGACCTCCCCAGGGCAGTGTGAATGCAGATCTTGGGCTGCCCAAACAAGAAGATCCCATTGATGTAGACCAAAGGAAAGCAGAGCAACGCTAATTAGAGGTACTGTGTTCTCTGAAGCAGCCTGCAGGTTCCTCGCAGTTCCTTTAGCGACATAGGAAGCTGCCTTATACTGAGAGTATTGGGCTCAGTACTGTCTTCACTGACTGGCAGCAGTGACTGGGTCTCTCCCAGCCACATCTGAGGAAGCTAGAGAGTGAATTTAGGACCTTCTGCATGCAAGCAAAGCAGATGTTCTACCACCAAGCTATGCTTACAAACATAAGATTTACATACATTATGGTGCATCTGATCCATAAAATTTTGCACTCGGCAATAAGTAAACAAGGGATACTTACACAATGCTGCCAGTATTCTGAACTTTTATCTCAGAACTAGCCTTCTGGAGACTGGTATGTGTGCTTTTACTATACATCTGGGGCAACAGAAGCAGAAGAGGAGCTCTGCCCCTTTTGAGACAAGCTGATTTCATGTAACTCGGAGGACACGGCGCGACGGTGTCTTAAGGGCTTCTGAGCGCGGGTTCGTATCTTTCCTCGGACTTTATCAGGCTGTGTTCCTTTTTGCTCCAACCTCACAGCTCCCAGCCCAGCTGGCCCCTTATCTGATCAGCAACTGTTTCCCCAAGAAAATTAAACTGACTTAGCCTGTTAACCTGAAATTCTTGGCAGGGCCAGTCAACTGTCTGCAAGAACTTCCTTCGGTAGCAGGCTGGACAAACAAAAAGATCTAAATCTGTGCAACAATCGTGGGTTTATATGTGGTTCTACTGCCACCTGGTGGTAGCATGTTGACAGGAGATGCTGCTCTTTCAGGGCAAAAGCAGAGAATGTGAGGTTGTTAAATGCAACCGGAACAGATTTTTCGCTTGTGGTGTGATCCCAGATTTGCAGTGTGCATTGGAGGGAGCCATACTAGCAAAGCTTTGTGCGCTTGCCCACCCCCTCATGTATCAGATCAGCCTTACGTTTGTTTGTTTTTTAAAAAGGCAGGTGCACTCTTATCTTTGCTAGGGGGCTCTGCCCCCCTGCTCAGTTTACTGAGCACCCCATTTTCTGTAGAGAAAAGACTGTATGTTTCAAACACACAATATATTGTAAATGTAGCACTTACCGTGAATTATTGCACACACTGAAACACTTCTTGAATGCATAGGATGCAGAAAGGCAGGAAATGAGTTGCAGAAATTAAATAAAAAATGCATTTCTGTGTGCAGGGTAGGGGGAATGTTGGATGTGTTTAAGGGGGCTTGGTGACAAGCTATGGAGCCTCAATGGGGCAGGCAAGAGTGGTGGGGAGGGGAGGGGAGGAGGAAAGAAAGAGAAATCATGTGGGGTGTAAAATCCTTCTGCTCTTGAAGGGAAAATGTGGGGGTTGTGAGGAGAGGAGAGAAGCGGCTTGTGATGAAGTCTCTGTGTGGAGAAGGGAACATTTCTGTTCAAGTAAATTGCCACCTGCCTGGCAGTGGTAGCCATATCACAGATGCCTCCCCTCAGTATTTCAGGCCTTCCCAATGCAGCTGTGTTTTGTTCTCCCCTCTCTCGCTTCCTCTCAGGCCGGCTCGGCCTAATCAAAGGAGGCAGTTGAGAAAACTGTCACCCTCTCCGATTTCCTCAGCCCTGGCAGCTGCTCTGGGGATGTTACTGCTGGATGTGGGTAACACTGCTACCAGCCCAGGCCCTGTCATTGAGCCCCAGAGCTGGTCATCCACATCTGCATTCCAGACAGAGGTGAAATGGTGTCCAGCCCTCAGCTCAGCTGCTAAACCAGGGTGGGCTTTTGAGTGAGTCACGCAGGGAGAGACTGCACGGAAGTAATTCTGGGGACCCTTCCCCTTTATCCAGGCTGTTTGGTGCCAATGAAATGGGGAGGGGTGTCATTGCCCTCTTTTACAGGGCTTTCCCATGGAAATGCGCACAATATGTACCAAGCATCTTGGTAAGAAGGCCTGCCTGAGCTCTTCCCTGTGTGTGTGTTGTGTGTGTGTGTGTGTGTGTGTGTGTAGAGACTGACAGGGAGCACCAGCTGCCAGTCGCACATGCACACAAGAGCAATAATGTGATGACATGCCAGAGCAAATATTATATATATGGAAATTATTTCACCTTATCTCCAAAATTCACAAAGATTATTATTTTTTTAGGTTGCAAAACTGCATCATCATCATGTCAGGATTTGCCAAAACTCTGTGAGGGTGGGGGTAAGGAAGCTATACTAGCCCTGAACACAAGTCGGGATCCTGAAGGGCCACCCACAATACTGTACACTTCTTAATGCTTTGTGGGGCACAATGTTTGCCTTGCCCGGGGCCCTGGCAACCCACGCTATGCCACTGGTGCTCTGTAAGAACCAATGCTTTTTTTCTTTAAAAAAAATGTTTAGGGGTACTCTCACTTTCCTACTCATATTGAAATACTGCCCCGCAATGAGGCCAAACTTAGATTCACAAAATGTTTAGGGGTATGCGTACCCCTGCATCCCCCCAGAAAAAAAACACTGGTAAGAGCAATGAGTCCCTGGCTGCTAACTGCTGATGCATCTCCATGACTCCTCAGCCTTGTAGCGCCAACCCTTTGTGGGCCAGTGGGCCTGTTGGGGAGTGGTGGAGGTATGTTGGCGATGAAGTGGATCCCAGCCAATGACATCACCTGGAGCGTAGGGATCCGCCTTATACTGAGTGAGACGATTGGTCTTCCTGCCAGCGGCGTAGCGTGGGTTGTCAGCACCCGGGGCAAGGCAAGTAATTTGCGCCCCCTAACCCGGGGCAAGGCAAGTAATTTACGCCCCCTAACCCGTGGATTTGCGCCCCCTAACCCTAACCCCCAGATGTTGCGCCCGGTGCGGCCGGTCCCCCCTGCACCCCCCACGCTACGCCACTGCTTCCTGCCATAGTATTGTCTACACTGACTGGCAGTGCCTCTGCAGGGTTTTAGGGAGGAGTCTCTCCCAGCCCAACTTAGAGATACCTGGGATAGGAGCTGTTACCCACCCCCAAGCAAAGCAGATGTTCTACCACTCAGCTAATTTTCCTTTCAAGCTCAAGTTGAAGCACTGCAATAACTTTCTGAACTGCCATCTGTGCTACTCTTTTATTTATTCAGTATGTGATGTATCTGTAACATTTTAGAATTGTGTTGGGATATTTTTGTTTTGAAACGGTACGGCAAGCCACCTTGAGGGTCCTGAAGGGGTTGAAAGGTGGGATAGAAATCTCTTAAATAAGTAAGTAGATAAGTAACAGGCTTTTCCAGAACTGCAGGAGAGGGAAAATGTTGACTGAGAAGACATGTTGTCATCCAACTGCCTGCTAGCTTGCAGGTCTGACACTCACCTTAACCCTCAACTAGCTGCAAACAGCCTTTTATGTGCAGGTGCCTTTGGCAAAAGGGCAGCAGGTGATGTCTGTGTGATGCTCTGGTCCTTTTGCATTTAAAGTTGTATACACATATATTAGAGTCATTCAAGTATAAAGCAATAATGGTGTGTTGCTGTTGTCCACATCTGCCTGTCTCGAGAGACAATGGAGTGCACCTCGAGAGTGCAGGTGAAGTCCAACTGCTGCATTAGCAGCACCAAAGTGGCCTCCCCAGGATGCAAGCCTGGGCAGTGCGTCTGGAGACCCTGGACTGCCCAGAGGACAAGACCCATCTCTCAGCCTCACTGATGTGGTCCGAAGTAAAGCAGAGCAATGTTTTTGGCACCAGCTTAGCTGTAGGAGTTGCTGCAAGGGGGCGTACAAGGTATCATTCAACTGCCTTAGGGCCTCCACTCTGAATTTGTGTAGGGTTTACTCCTAAGCCTTTTCTTCTCCCGAAGATGTCCCACAAGGCAGTGGTTTAGGATCAGGGTTTTCCTTCTTCTGGAATCTAGATGGGGTACCTTCCCAGGTTAACAAGCCTCACTTTACTCTACAGCAGGCACATCCAGCTCCCAAGAGACTACAATCTACTCCCAGTATAAAAAAACCTGATCTACTCAACAGGGTTGTTGAGCTTTTTGCGGGGAGGACTGACCAGAGTTGTTGAGCTTTTTTAAGGGGGAATGACACAAAGAACTCCACCGCTAACCAACACACATGGCGCTAAAGCCAATCATCATATTCCCAATCGCCAACAGAAATCGCCAAACACCGCCCACTGGATGTGACAGAGGGACAGAGAGGGGTGGGAGGGGGGGACAGAGACATTCATTTCCCAGTTCTTTTCATCCCGCGAACGATAAGGATCCAGCGATCGATCAGAATCACCTAGGGGGTGTACTTGTTGATCGCGGTCAACCAGTTGAACATGTCTGCTCTACAGCATGTGCAGAAACAGCCTTCTTGACCACTGGACTCACTATTGGTTCCATCCACTTAATCTACTGGAGCCTGTTATTGCATGCAGGGGAAATCCCTAACTCCCCGAGGACTTCAGGCCCATCAGCTACCCTTACCTGGTTCAGTCAAAGCTGTTCCTGGGTATAATCATCGCTGACTACTGACATCATCTGAAGGGCCACAGGTTTCCTATGTTTGCTTTACTGGCGTTATCTATACAGTAATATCTATTTCTCTAACTGCCACCAGATGGAGATACTGCTTTATTTACCGTATTTTTCGCTCTATAACACGCACCCGACCATAACACGCACGTAGTTTTTAGAGGAGGAAAATCCGTAGGCATGCCACCCGTAGACAGTCCCTCCATAACACTCCATAACACGCACAGACATTTCCCCTTACTTTCTAGGAGGAAAAAAGTGAGTGTTATGGTGCAAAAAATACGGTAAGTAGCTCCATCGGCAGACAGTTAAAAGAATCATATAACACACTTAGAAGGAATTTCAAGACACCATGAAGAATCCTAGGTGAGGACCCCTAGGTGGGTGTCACCAATGGAAGCTAGGGAAGTAAAAAAGCTTAATATGGATTCTAAATGGCCAAAATATCATGAGATTATAGAATACGATGGTGAAAGGGTGAAACTTCAGAGTTATGAGAAACTAAAACCTAAGGTTCGAGATTGGTTGCATTACTACCAGATAAATGAGACGTTTAAACAGGACAGGAAAATAGGATTTCAGAAAGAGAAGTCAAAATTAGAAACAGAATTGTTGGAACCCAATACTAAGAATTTATCAAGAATGTATAACTTGCTGTTAAAATGGAATACACAGGATGAAACGGTGAAATCAGCTATGATTAAATGGGCACAAGACATAGGTCATGATATTATGTTTGCTGACTGGGAACAGTTATGGACCACCGGTATCAAATTTACTGCATGTAATGCTTTAAAAGAAAATATTATGAAAATGATCTACCGGTGGTACATGACCCCAGTCAAGCTTGCAAAAATTTATCATTTGCCTAATAATAAGTGTTGGAAATGTAATGAGACTGAAGGCACTTTCTACCACCTTTGGTGGACCTGCCCAAAGGTTAAAGCTTTCTGGGAAATGATCTATAATGAAATTAAGAAGGTCCTTAAGTGCACTTTTCCTAAGAAACCAGAGGCTTTCCTCTTGGGTATGGTGGGCCAAGTGGTGTTAAGGAAGGATAGGACATTCTTTATGTATGCCACTACAGCAGCAAGAATTCTACTGGCAAAGTATTGGAAGACGCAAGAACTACCTACTCTGGAAGAATGGCAAACAAAGGTGATTGACTTTATGGGACTGGCTGAGATGACGGGCAGAATCCGGGACCAGGGGAAAGAGACAGTGGAAGAGGACTGGAAGAATTTCAAGATATATCTTAAAAATAACTGTAAAATTGAGGAATGTTAAGATGTCAGGGGGTAAGAAATAAAGAATTGCAGCAGTAAACAAAAAAAAAACTTAAGAAATATTTATGAAAAAGAACTAAGACAATGGACTTAAGGGTTGCTAAAGAATTTTAAACAAGGATGCAGGGATAGGGAGGTATGGGGAAGTCAGAGAAAAAAGGTTATGAACCGATGATTATGAAGTTATACTGTGTTACATTGTTCTTTATTTTATGTGTGGAAAATTAATAAAAATCATTATAAAAAAAAAAAAAAAGAATCCTAGGTGAGGCTTGGTTTTTCAGCAGGACCTAGCATGCAGCAACTAGGGATGAGTTTAATTAGAATTATTACCATAATTAGCATGTCACTATGTATGTTCTCTGGGACGCGGGTGGTGCTGTGGGTTAAACCACAGAGCCTAGGACTTGCCGATCAGAAGGCCGGCGGTTCGAATCCCCACGACGGCTTGAGCTCCTGTTGCTTGGTCCCTGTTCCTGCCAACCTAGCAGTTTGAAAGTACGTCAAAGTGCAAGTAGATAAATAGGTACCGCTCCGGCAGGAAGGTAAATGGCGTTTCTGTTCACCAGAAATGGTTCACCAGAAGCGGCTTAGTCATGCTGGCCACATGACCCAGAAGCTGTACGCTGGCTCCCTCGGCCAATAAAGCGAGATGAGCGCCGCAACCCCAGAGTCGGTCACGACTGGTCCTAATGGTCGGGGTCCCTTTACCTTTATGTATGTCCTCTAAATCATTATTTACTATGGTTTCAGAATTTCTCTCCTTTGAGTCAAGGCAGCTGGTGAAACTGGCCATCTGGCCCCAACCTGTAAGTTTTGACAAGGGAAAACCATCCAACACCCACAGCCATCACAACAGTTACACTTGCAGTTTGAAAACTCTGAAGGCTCCGCTATGATCGGCACCAAGATGGGATCCTGGCCAGCATGAACGACGGCAGTGAGGGTATTATATGCACAAAAATAGGGAGACAAGGCTATACCTACAAAAGAAGAGTGGCAGTTAAATTGACAGAATATGCCGAATTGGCAAATCTAACTGAAAATTAGAGACCAAGAAGAGGCAGGTTTTAAGGAGGACTGGAAACATTTTGTAGAATATTTAAAGAGTCATTGTAAACATGTAAAAACACAAGTCGGGTTTGAATGAAAAACAGCAGTAAAGTATATATTTCGTAATAAACAGAAAGTACAGCTATGCCCTAATATGCAGCAATATTAGAAATTATGGGGAAACCGTAGAGGAGAAGTCAAATGGTAATTGAATATTAATTGCAAGTATGTGTTTGGTGTTAAATTTGTGATTTTTTTGAAATTTATAAATAAAATTCAAAAGAAGAAGAGGAGGAAGAGAGATCCCGGCCAGCATGGTTAGAGTTTTGTTCATTTAATGTCTGTTAAAATATCCTACATTGAACATCATTATATTGCATAGATATTCCACTAGATGGCAGCTAAGCTCTTCTGAATAATATCCCCCTTCCCCAGAAAAGTTTTTTTTTAAATCAAGTTTTTTGTGGTGGAAAAAACCCTCCCTTTTCTACTCGCTGGTTCCTTTATCCCAATGGCTGTCACGACATTAATTATTTCCCAGATCTCATACAGTTTCAATGTCTGCTTTCCCTACTTTAGCAATTATAGTACCTTGTGGGCTGGTTGTACCAATGACTGTTCCAGCACAATGCCACAGGTTACAGGTCCATTAATCTGACACCTTGTACCAATGGGACAGTGTAAAGATATCAGGCTGCTGATGACCTAAAAGCTGCAGTGTTTCCTTGCACATGGCCACAATCAACAGGAGAGATGTTTGGATTGCAGGCAGAAAGCTTGCTCCAGGTAAGCATCCCCTCCAAATGTCCCGCTTTTCCAGGGATAGCCCCAGAATTACGAAAGCCATCCTGATTTCTGATTTGATCTTGGAATGTCCCTATTTCCCCTGCCAATGCCGAGCTCAGGGAGGGGGAAGAGCAGGTGCTTGTTCTGAGCATCAGTGGTGGCTGCGAGAGAGCATCCCATGGCCTCTGCTGCCGACCTCCTCCTTGCGTAGCTCGTAGCAGCTGGAGAGCAAGCAAGGAGGAAGAGAGGCTGTGGCCGCCAAAGTCCAGCCCTGCGTGTCACACTGGCTCTGAGTGCAGAGCCACCCTGGGCGGAAAGAAAGGGGGAGCAGAAAGGGGGAACCCTGCTTTGTGCAGCCACATCCAATCTTGCCGCTTTCTAAAATTTATATATTGGTGTGTGTTTTGCTTTTTGTAAATCTAGTAAAGAAAATAAAAATAAAAAGTAGTTTTCTCTAACCCTCACCCGCTAACCCTACTCCTCCCACCCTCTCCACGAGCAGCTGCCACTCTCTAATTTGTTTGTTTTTTAAAAGTAAAATAAGATGCCAAAAGGTTTACTGCTTTGCTGTCAGTCTCCTGGGGTGCCAATCATATGGAAGCAATTAGTCAAAACTTCATTAAGAAAGGAAAGAGGGGAAAACATTAAGGTGACTGTAGCACTCAAGTGATGCATAAGCTGGAACCATAATTCACCAACACTTAATGGCGGTTCCCCTGCAGATGTTCTTTTTATACAGAAATATCAGCTTACCACTTAGAAAAATTAGCCCACTGAAGGCTATCACGCTTGGGGCACACTCTGTGGGACATTATAGGTTGGCTGAGCAACAAAGGGATGGCAAGCAGAGATGGAAATGGCTTCATATGGTTGTAAGGAATTGGATTTTGTTACTTGCCAATCTGTGACTTCCTTGCATTTCAAAACTGCAAGTGAAATACTGAAATACATCACAGTGGTCCCCTTGCATGCTGGGTACTTGAAGACCTCTGCTTAACCCTTTGTCACTCATCGTTCGTTATTGGGGATTTGTCACAGCTTCAGCAACAATGCTAAATGCTGTCACTAATACTCAAAAGTGTCCACCAACAAAATAAAAAGGGAAATACACAAGTGTGCATATCAATGCTTCTTTACCAATTAAAAGACATCAATGGCACTTAAAACAACTTAATTTGGGTTGGATTGTCCCACTGCTGCAAAGCAGACAGATCCTGACAACAGGCAATCACTGGACGAATGTTTTTAACAGCTTTTAATTTTCTTTAAAATGTATTTGTATTGATGTGTTTGTTTCTCTGGGCTCCTTTGGGAGGAATGCCAGGACAATAATTGAATAAACAATAGTAATATTGTACTGAAAACTCAAAGAGCCTCCATCATACTTTTGGAAATACATGTTCTCCAGATTCAAGCATGCTTTTCCCTTCGGGAAACCCAACATGTTGTAACCTCTAAGATTCAAAATCAACCTTCAGCATGGGAGTTTATGAGAGGACTGCAAGCTGAAAAAAGATCAAACCTTTCTCTTTTAATGCCTTTCATTTATGAGGCACAGGGCTCCTTTGTTCCTGCAGTTCATGACTTTTCCTGTGCAAGAGCTTAGATCTTGTCTTCCAAATCTCTTTGAAGAACAATAAAGCACAATATATATTTATAATGCACATGGATACATATATCTTGGGGGGGGGGATGTAATCTTATCTGGAGCTGGCCTCACAATAAAAGGAAAAGCAAGGAGACCTGGTATCTGAAGGGCTGACCACAAAGGCTTGTAACGGAGACATCATTGAACAGAGGTGGACTGATGAGTTGGCACATACCATTCTAAGTTTACTTTGAAGATGAAGGGGGAGGAAAGGCGATTGAATATGGACAGCTTAGGGACAAGAAAAGCAGCCAAAAAATTGAAGGTCACTTGGCCTCTTAACCTTTGCTGAAGCAACTAGGTGGGCTTCGAGTGCAAGGAAAACTCATCAAGCGACATATTTCCCATGCTTTTATGTCATGGTACAGCAGAAACTCATGTATTGAGAGGTCAGGTAAGTGCCGCTGCCACCACCCCATACCATCTGCTACTGGGTTTACAATTTACTGGTCTTCTGCTTGTTTTAAGCCTAGCATATACTTTGAGAAGATGCTATAATCCACAATAGTTTTCAACAAGAGTTGCTTCCATTTAGTCTTTTTTAAAATGGTTCTTTTCTTCTTCTTCTTTTGCCAGGGTAGAAATAACATCCCCTATGTTTTCCTTGGGGATAGCCTGCTTCAGTTCCCCCATCCAGTTCTCCTGACCAGTGCTTATCATTGTTAATAACCATTTTGCCGGTTGGATCAACTGAGTTCTCCGAACAGAATGCTTGGGTTATTTTAAATTGTGTTGCTTTAATAGCTAGGTTCATTCAGAACGGCGTCCCCTGGTGGACTGAAGCCCTGGCTTTCTTGTATTTTTCCGTGTGGTTTTACACAAACGTAGGCCGCTACATGAAATCTTTCTCTTCAATTCCGCCTGAAAGCGTTCTGCGTGTATTTAAACCCAGATGGCCTTTTTCCTGTCAAAAGTATTAACTGTCAGAGCAGTAAATGCAGCTGCTACATTAGGTTTTGGATTCTCTGCACTTAGAGATGGAACCTTTAACCCTCTGGAACTAGGGGGAAAACATTTAAACAAAATACTTAAGTTGACTCAGGATTATCCTTTTTTGTAGTGGAAATGCTGTCTTGTTCTCACCATCATCATCATTGGATTGTATTCAGCATTCTCTGTCCGCTACCAAGGGATCTCATGCTTGGGGGAGTTTTAATGATGAGCAACACAGAAATCCAATGCAACAGTTGCACTAGTAGTTGAAACTCACAAACAAAGTTACCTGCAATTTGCTTATGCGTTCCCTTGCACAACTACCGTACTGGCCTGAATATAAGCCACACCCGAGTATAAGCCAAACCTTTAAAATTCAAGGGAGGGGAGGGAGAAAAAAAGGCAATACCCAAATATAAGCCACTCCCTTAAAACACCCGTTCCGTTTTACTGTTTCAGCAGCAATATCGTAAAAGCCAATTTTTGTAAGGTTGCAAATTTAAGCCACACTTTAACTTTTCACAGTCGGGATTTGGAGAAAGAGTGAGGCTTATATTCTGGCCAATACGGTATATTCCGCTGGTGCAAAATATTTCAGCAGTGGAACAAATATACCACTTAGTGAATTTAACTCAATGCTACATTGTGTCTAGGGCAGCTGTCTACCAGCTCCATCTAGTACGCTGGCTGAGACCCTACCTGCCCGCAGACCGTCTCGCCAGAGTAGTGCATGCTCTGGTTATCTCCCGCTTAGACTACTGCAATGCTCTCTACGTGGGGCTACCTTTGAAGGTGACTTGGAAACTTCAACAAATCCAGAATGCGGCAGCTAGACAGGTGACTGGGAGTGGCCGCCAGAACCATTTAACACCAGTCCTAAAGGATCTGCACTGGCTCCCATTACGTTTTCAAGCACAATTCAAAGTGTTGGTGCGGACCTTTAAAGCCCCAAATGGCCTCGGCCCAGTATACCTGAAGAAGCGTCTCCACCCCCATCACTGAGGTCCTCCTCCAAGGGTCTTCTGCTGGTTCCCTCGCTGCAAGAAGTTACAGGGAACCAGGCAAAAGGACTTCTCGGTAGTGGTACCTTCCCTGTGGAACGCCATCCCTTCAGATGCCAAGGAGATAAATGACTACATAACTTTTAGAAGACATCTGAAGGCAGGCCTGTATCAGGAAGTCTTTAACATTTGACATTTTACTATGTTTTATATATGCTGTAAGCCATTCAAAGTGGCTGGGGAAACCCAGCCAGATGGACAGGGTATAAATACTATTATTATTATTATTATTATTATTATTATTACATTGGAGGCCAATCTCATTGTCATCATCGTCTAAGATAAAGTAAGCTTACAAAACTGTTCTTCCTCTTCCTAGCAAGCTTACAAAATCACCCATATAAGAACTCTCCACAAACTTTCCACCATTAGTTATTAAATATATTGCATGCCGTCAAATATATCAGAAATTGAACGCCAACTCAAGTCACTGAATATATCAGATACTAAACACCATTGCATGTCAACAGACAATGATGGTCAAATCTTGAATGTTGTTGCCTGGTTAGTTTCAAATACTGTCCAATATCCAATACCTGTTGCATGTCAAGCACTGCCAAATAGCCAATATTTAAATTAAATATAACTGAATATCAAATGCAGATCCTGTATATTCAACTTTATTCATAAACTATCCAGCCAATATTTGACATCAATATTCACTGTGTTTTTGGAGGAAAGAACTTTCTTTCTACTGTAGCCTTGTGAGTGATGACCAGTTTCCTTAAAATCCTTTTGTATAGGCACCTTTAAAAGACATCTCCAATCCTTATATGCTCAGTCCAGTATCTCTTCCCACCCTGCCATGCTGGACTCTTTCTTTTTAATGAACCACAGATGATTCAATAGAACCAGTGCAGTTGACCCACTGCGGCCCTCTAGATATTGCTGGACTACAACACCCATCATCCTTGTCTATTGATTATGCTGGCTGGGGATGAGGAGAGTTGACCAATAACTTCTGGAAAGCCAACCCTACAGAAAAAGGAAACGGCAGTAGACTTAGGCAGGGAAAACATTTGCTACAATGGCCCCCTGGATCCAGTTGGTTTCATCAAAAAACTTACTCCCATCAGTGAAATATTTTAATGACTACTCAGCACCCATTGCACTTTGGAAGTTGTTATGTTGAATGAGAGTCAAGAAACCACATGAATATCCCTCTGGAGAGCTTGTGTGTCGGGAGCATGGGCCAAATTAGGTGTGATGCCACCACTGCACTGTGTGAATTGCTTTCAAAAGTGAAGGGGTGGGGAATCTGGATCAGAACCACAAGCCTGCCTATCTCCCACCACTTTGCCTGCAATTAACTTTTTTTTTTTTTTAAGTGTTGATTGCATGAATGGCATTGCATTTTATTTTGAGAAACATGTTTTCAAACACCTCTTTTGTCATATTCACACTAGTAGGTGTAAACTTCAGATAAAAAATGATTAGGTGTATAGCTTTAAAGCACATGCACTCTAAGAAGTAGCCCTTGGCAGCCTAGGGTGGTGATGAGCAATGCATAAAGGACAGCGGGGAATGGGTGCTCATTTGAGCAATCAAACACTGGTGTTTCATCAAACACCAGTGCCAGCTGGTGCCCATTGTTTGTGCATGGTGAGAGGCAAAGACAACTAATTCTAGTTTTATCCCCATCCTCCTTTCTGCTGGTGTCTACAAGGGCAACACTCACAATAAGAACGGGGAAGCTGATAGGCAGTGTCAGCCCCTGGGCTGGTTGTAAGAACAAAACCAGGAAAGTGGGAGCTGCCTGAGCTCGTTGGGCCAGTGCCCCGTTTGCCCTAATGGAGCAGCCTCTACTGTCAACCACTCGAATGCTTCTCTGTTGAATACTCTCCCGTTGAATATTCATGCACCCGTTACCATAGCCGCCGCCTCCTCTGACCAGGTGCATCCATCATCACTGCTTCCTCACTACCTTGTCCCTGCCTTCTGCTGCTTCCAACTGCATCATTACTGATTCATTGAGAGGAAAGAGGCCATAGAGGGTGCTGGGAGTGTCAGATTCACATTAGGGATTCTGCTGGGCGCTGGGAATGCCCACCTGCAATTCAGTATGTTACTTTCACCGATGAATGCTTTTTAAAGCACATTTTGCCCTAATATACACACTTTTGTCTGTCTGTTTGGTTAGAGAGAACTGCAGATTTCAAAGGGTGGCTGGGTTTCAGTTCCCATATCGTTTCCACAGTTCCCATATAGTTTCCACCCTGCTACCTTCGTTGCCTCTGCCATCAATGCCAAGTTATGTTTTTTGGAGCAGAGAGAGATGGTGGATGAGGGGTGCAAGCACAATTAAAGTGGTTGGGGGCAGGGGCAGAGGAAGGGTGTGTGGTGGGGACGGTCAGCCCCAGGTGTCACCACTGGGGGGGTGACAAAATGCCAGGTGGCACTCACCGGGGGGATGCAGCGTGCCCGAGCCACGTGTCTCTCCTGGGAGTGACATGGTGGCTTGGGCACCTGCCCAAGGGCAGCTGAGTGGAAGGAGGCAGGCAGATTCTTCAGAGGCCCCATGGGCAGGGGCAGGGCACACGCGCCACCCCAGGCACCCGATCAGCTTGCTCCGTCGCTAGTTTGGGGGGGGGGCAAGCATGGGGAAATGGCGGAGGTTATGCTGGGTGAAGATGGGAGCAATCAGCTTGATGTGGCCATCACCATTCCACTCACCAGAAATTCAAACACATACATAGGTGATTACATCCCTTTCTCAAATTCTCCTAAGTACCAGCAAAACTATATCCTCCAGATGGAATTCTTCTGGCATGAGTATTTCAACAGACGTCAAGAAGCCATGACTCTGCAGCTCATGACTTCTCAGTTGGTAAGGATGGGGGAGAAATTTGGTTTAGTTCCCATTTTAATGTGAACCTATCTCATTTGCAGATGGGATGCGGGTGGCGCTATGGTTTAAACCGCAGAGCCCAGGACTTGCCGATCAGAAGGTTGGCAGTTTGAATCCCCGTGACAGGGTGAGCTCCCATTGCTCTGTCCCAGCTCCTGCCAACCTAGCAGTTCGAAAGCACTTCAAAGTGCAAGTAGATAAACAGGTACCGCTCCGGCAGGAAGGTAAACAGCGTTTCCATGTGCTGCTCTGGTTCGCCAGAAGTGGCTTAGTCATGCTGGCCACATGACCCAGAAGCTGTATGCTGGCTCCCTCAGCCAATAAAGAGAGATGAGCGCCACAACCCCAGAGTTGGCCACAACTGGACCTAATGGTCAGGGGTCCCTTTACCTTTACCTTTATCTCATTTGCACTTCTGGAAACTCAGTGCTTTTTTCAGGGGGTACTCAAGGGTACACAGTGCCAGCACCTCTTTTTTGTTGTTAAAAAGTGTGGCACTTACTGTAACAACTTCATGGTGAGTACTGGCACCTATTTTTCTAGAAAAGAAGCACTGCAGAAACTATATGGGAACTGAAACCCAGCCACCCTCTGAAATCTGCATTTCTCTCTAACCAAAACAGACAGACGAAAATGTGTATATTAAGGGGAAGTGTGCATTAAAATGTATTCATCAGTGAAAATAACATACTAAATTGCATTATATTAGGGTGAAGGTTCTTACAAAACAGCCCTGGGAAAACCGCATATAAAATGTGTATATTAGAATATATATGCATTAAAATGCTGGTGAGAATTCATGAGGACTCTTTAATGAAATGCAAATTGTTGGGGATAGGTGGCGAAAACTTAAGTCTGGGAAAATAAGAGTGAGAAATCATGTATAACTACAGTTTCTGTTTACTCACTGCTGCCATTTGGTGGCATAATAGTATAACTGCAGCCTCTTGCCAACAGGTTTAGAGCAACCGATGAAATGTTACATCTCAAAATAGCACAGGAAAATACCTGGTTCCACAAATCGCCTGTATTTCAGCTGAAAGCTTCTTTTGCACAGGTGCATTTGATACATACAAGCCACGTGACACATGCCAGATGTTCTTGTTTTTGTTTTGATTATGTATTGTGCAGTTTTATATCGTGATTTTATCCTGTGAACTGGGGATGCGGGTGGTGCTGTGGGTTAAACCACAGAGCCTAGGACTTGCCAATCAGAAGGTCGGCGGTTCGAATCCCCACAGTGGGGTGAGCTCCCGTTGCTCGGTCCCTGTTCCTGCCAACCTAGCAGTTCGAAAGCACATCAAAGTGCAAGTGGCGGGAAGGTAAACGGCATTTCCGTGCACTGCTCTGGTTCACCAGAAGCGGCTTAGTCTTGCTGGCCACATGACCCGGAAGCTGTACGCTGGCTCCCTCGGCCAATAAAGCAAGATGAGCGCCGCAACCCCAGAGTCGGCCACGACTGGACCTAATGGTCAGGGATCCCTTTACCTTTTATCCTGTGAACTGCCCTGAGACCTGTTGTATAGGACGGTATACAATTTTTTAATAATAATAATAAGGAATAAGTGATTCTAAGGTGTTCATTGTCCTCTTATATCAAATTCATGCCCCCCTTTGCCAAATCCACAGCCTGCATGTTTGTGACTCATAATATTTAAGCTTCTGCAACCTTGTGCACTGCATCTCTTTGTGGACTGCTCTCTTTGGCCCTCAGAAACTGTTGTAAGTCTGAGAGCAATGGAGAGGATTCTGAGGGTTGAAGGTCAGAGAGAGAGACTGAAGGAACGAGAGGAGGTAAAAAGGAGCCACCTGTGGAGAAGAAAGTAGCAGCTGCCTTCTGCACTCGGGCAGAGCATTTGTTCATCAGCGGTTTCACTGCCAGAGTGTGCGGCAGAGCCCAAGACACCCAACACTTACACTCCAAGGTGTATGCAGAGTGACTCTGAATGTTCACCTTAGCCTAACTCCATCCAACCCTCCTCTTTTTATTTATGTAGCACCATCTCTGTGTAGGGCATTTTGCAAAGAGAAGTTATGAGAGGCCAGCAACATATCATGAGACAGCAGAGGAAGGGAGAAATGAAAGCAGCATGTGGTAGGCAGGGGAAGAATTTGCAGTCAATCCAACTGCACACACTTTGCCTTCACTATGGTGATGGGGGTAGCCTGTGACCCTTGTCCAAGTGTTGGTCCAACCACAGCTGCCATCACCATCACCCATGCTGGAAGTCAGAGACCCATCACATCTTGAGGGCTACTGACTGCCCAGCCCTGGACCTACGTTATAGGGGCTCGGAGGGTGAGGGAAGAGAAGATCCAGGGGGAACAGAAGGGAAGGAGCCAACACCTAGGGGCCAAGGGGGCTTTGGCTCCCCAATAAAATATTTAAAGGAGCTGGACCACCCCCTCCAAGTTGATGGGCACTGCCATTCAAGTGGAGTGCTTGCACAATGCCATGTGATCGACTATGCAGGGGCTTACCTGGGCCCCCGCAATATTTTATTCAAGTTGGCACCTCTGGGAAGTAGAAAATAGGCAGGGGTGAGGAATAGGAGTGAGAATAGGAGAGGGGCCATTCTCTCCTGCCACACCCTTTGAGAGCCACTGTTTAGGGAAGTTTTTAATGACTGATGTTTTAATGTATTTTTAATCTTTTGTTGGAAGCCGCCCAGAGTGGCTGGGGAAACCCAGCCAGATGGGTGGGGTATAATTATTATTATTATTATTATTATTATTATTATTATTATTAGTTTCAGGAGCATGGAATATTTTGAGACAAACCGGGCATGTACCAAAGGGATGGGCTTCACTTTGAATCGGGATGGAACCAGACTGCAGGTGCTTAAAATAGAAATGGGGCGGGTCTCATTAGGCACTCTAATGAGGGGGCGGGCTAATGAGCCTAATTAGCCTTAGGGTTTGTTTTTAATTACGACCCGGCGCTGCTGCTGCTGCTTATGTGCCACAAGTCTCTGTACCAAGCAGAAGTAATAGGTGCCTCTTGTGATCTCTCGGCTGACGCTAATTAGCCGGGTAGGCCGCAGCTGCAATTACTACAAAGCTTGAATCAGCTCGGAAGAACGGAGGCACCTAATTAACCCTGCATCAGATCTCCCTCCGTGGTGGAGGAGCAGCTTTTCTCCATCTCTCTGACGTCTCGCGGCGTCGCTTTGCCGGTCCAGAGACTACAACTCCCACAAGGCCCCGCAGCGATCGGCGGCCCTTCCCATGCTCCTTTTCGGCCAATGGAGCGCCGGGCGGCCTTGTTGCCAAGGTTGGATGCCGGAAGTGAACCGGGCGGGCCGGCGCGGTGCAACTGCCCTGGGTAGCCATGGCAACCGCAGAGCCGCGCGGCTGGTTGCCTGGGCCCGGCGTTCGCGCTGAGGCCCCGCACCGGAGCGGGGTGAGGAGGGGGGACGCGGCGGGCGGGCGGAGGGCGCTTCGTGGGGCGGGGAAGGCGCTGCAGGGCCGCTCTCGTAGGCGGCTCCTCTCCGTCCGCGGCGCGGGCGAAGGAGCTCGCCTCTGCCTGCTTTTCGTTCCTGGGCAGCCCGGCCATGAGGGCCCCCAAGCAGGCAGCGAGGATGAGGATGAGGATGGGCAGGCGGGGGAGGCCCCGGTGCCTTGCTAAGGCGGGAAGCAGGGCCGCTCCCTGACTCGTGGGCTCGGTGGGAGGGGGGCCCGCTTGCCCGCCTTCCTTGCGCTGGCAGACGGTGTCCTCCTTCCTTCCCGGGTGGTGCCTTGCAGGTGTAAGCAGACTCCGCTCCGGGGATGGCCATGGCTGGGCCTGCAATACGGATCGGCGACCAGCTCATTCTGGAAGAGGACTACGATGAAACCTACATCCCCAGCGAGCAAGGTGAGCGCCAGCAGTCTTCCCCTCAGGGGGGCCCAGAGCACCTGGAGAGGGCCCTGTGGCTCCAGGCAGGAGCAGGATGACGCACCTGCAGGTGGTGATGGAGGAGGGTGGGCCTAGGTAGCTCCTGAGGACAGCTGTCAGCCTGGCCGGCCTGATGCTTCTTTTCTCTTCTGCAGAAATCAATGAGTTTGCTCGAGTGATTGGGATCGACCCGGAGGTCGAGCCAGAGCTGATGTGGCTGGCCCGAGAAGGCATTGTGGCCCCTTTGCCCGCTGAATGGAAACCTTGGTAAGGCAGAGATGCCCTTCGAGCCATCCATCCCTATGCTGCTCTCTCTCCCCCCCCCCCCCCCCCCCGCTGCTGCATCTCATCTCACACTCTGGCTCATCTCACACTCCACAGAGCCTGCTAAAGCAGGTGTGACTTGATCCAAGCTAACGTTAGGCTTGGAATGGTGAGGAGCAATATTTATTTCAGCAGTGGAATTAAGGCCCAGCCTGTATATGTTGCAGAATGAGGTGGCAGAACATGGGAGGAGGGTGTCATTTTTGTTCATGTTCATCTGTATCTCTGTGGCATAAAGACCCCCAAAGCCCACAATCTGTGAGTGTAAAAAAATAGTGTATGTACAAATAGTGTTTGTGCACCACAGAGCAAGGTTAAAACTTAGCCTGTTTCCTTCCTTTGGTAGGTCTTTTTTTTATATAACAGTGAGACTTTATGTGAGGGGACAATCTGAAAAACAACAATCACCCCTCCCTGCTGTTTGAAGTACAGAGTACCATTCTGTTTAGTTGTTCTGCTTTGTGTACACCCGATTTCACTCATAGACTACACACAGGCTAACTTGGAATCAAAGTTGAGTATCTACAGTTGTGATATGTTTCTATAATGTGCATTTGGGTGGTGGCTCAGGTACGTGTTGGGAAGGGATGATGCTCAAATTTCTCCAGTATGGGCTGTATTGATGACCCTAAGCCATGAGACCCTTTAAAACAAATCTGTTTTCTGGCTACATTTCTAGAGCATAATCCTTCCAAACACTGTACTAGCTGCTTTATACCTTCCTGATAACTGTGGGGGAAAGTGTAATCACATCACATACTCTTCCTTGGGAAGAATTACCATTACACTGGGAGGCTCAAAGGCAACTGTTCACATCTAGCTTTTCTTGCCATTTCGCTTGCCTCTCACATAGGAAGGGCCGCTTCCAAGCTATTAGTGGGTTTGGGGGGCCTTGGCAGTCCCTTCAGATTAGGAAGGCAAGGATATTCTTGAGCCTGTGTAGGTATGCGTGCACACGCATGTATGCATGTATATGCAGCTGCTTAGATTCCATGTCCATCTTCAGCCAAGATATCACAGGGGACATCTATTACTTCAACTTTGCCAATGGTCAGTCAACGTGGGAACATCCATGTGATGAGCGCTACCGACAGCTTGTGATCCAGGAGAGGGAGAAGCTCCTGGATCAGGGAGGTCTCAAGAAGAAAGAGAAGAAGAAGAAAAAGGAGAAGAAAGAGAAGAAAGAGAAAAAAGAGAAAGACCTGCTGAAACATCCAGTTGTGAGTACCTTAGTTGGATACAGGGCCGGATGGAACTGGGTGTTAGAGGAAATGCAGACTTCTTGCATGTTTCCTGCTGTTCCTGCTTCTCTCCCATCCCTGTATCTTTTCTCTGTAATTGGTGCCTGTCCAAGTTGAAAGAGGGCCACCTTATTTCAGCACAAGAAGAGGGATTTAGTCTTTAAGTGTCATTATTATTAATTTTATTCCACTCTTTCTTAAAGGAGCTCAGGATGGTGTAGACACAACTTCTGCCTCCCCTTTACCCTCGCTGCAACCCCACATGGTAGATTAGGCTGAGATAAATTAACTGTCCCAAGGTCACACAGTGAACTTCTTGGCTGAATGAGGATTTGAACCCAGGTACTAGTTGCCTGGACTATTGCAGTGCAGAGTGTGGCTTGTGAATTTGGCTAGAGAGTAGACTTTACCTGTTGCAATCACACACAGCGAGTTACTTCTAAAGTAAGAAAATAACAAAGCTGTGTCTTATAGGAGGTACATAACTTAGATCAAAATGCTTCTTGTTCTAAGCTAACTATCTAATCTAGAGAAGGCAAAGGTAGCTATGCTTGCTCCTTTGTTTTCAGAGGACATTTCCAAGATGACCTCTCATCTTGAGGTTGTGAGAAAGAGATGGAAGTTGGGAGGAGGATGCAGCCTAAGACATATCAGTCTAAACTGATAGAGAGGTCAGCATAGAGATCAAAGGTACAGGGATAGTTTGGGAATCTGGAGGTCTTTTAATCTACCTGTTTTAGCCCTATGCAACCCCCTCTCTGCAAGCTGAGTTTCATCTAGACTTCTGGCACTAGTTCAGCACAGGAGGTGTGGGTCATTAGTCAAGGCCAGCTGCAAGGCAGCTGCTAAGGTAGCACTGTCACCCACCCTAATCAAAACATGGCTTGTTTTGTCTGCATCTTTTCAAACATAGCTGAACAAGTAAATTGTTTTTGAGCTCAGGGCTCAACAGGGCACCTTTTTCTTAAGTTTCTGTCCTTGTGCAGCTCAGTGAATATGGCTATTAGGATCCTATCCGTATTTTTGTGTGTTTTCTGCCAGACATTCAGGGGTTAAGTCACATTTGACTACAGCATGTTTTCTCCCATAATCCACACTGTAGCAGTTGCATGTGGTGATCTCCTCCACCCCATCCTGGTTGGCCATTGCAGCTGATTGGGGAGTCCAGGTGGGAAACAACTAGGCTGTCAGTAAGAACAGCTGGTTTATGTGAAGATCTCTGAAGAACAACCACATGTGGGGCAGCAGAAATGCAGGGGGAGGATATGCAGGCAGAGTCATATTATTGGGAATTCTGCCATGGGTATTCCTACATGTAACTTGTCTTCCTTGGGAGACTTTGTCCTAGGGAGAAAGACCGGCACCTGTACAAATTATACCAATCTGTAAGTCTGCTTAATGGCCTTTATCTGCTTAGGAGATGCAGTCAGAGCCGGGGATTCTTCCTTCAACATCCTTTTATAGAGTGTCATCCCCTGTCCTGTCATCAGGCCACGCAAGTCCTGAGCTGGAGCAGCAGGGCAGCTTCATGACAAGGAATGAACTCTTCCTGAAGAACCGCAAAGGAAAGGCTTCAGGGATGTCTCCTGATCCAAGTGACCCACCCCGGCTGCACTCGGGTCCTGTCCCTAGTAAGCTGCAACCTATTCTGCCAGCCAAGTCAACCCCACGGACTCGCCAGATCCTGGCAGACGTGGAGAAGATTCTTGGAAGAGCTTCATCTTCTAGCAAACCAGATCAGTCATGCCAAGATGTGACAGCAGAAATCAGAAGTACAGCTGCTTGTGTTTTTTCAGATTCAGAACCTGATTTAGATGGCTCCAAGATTGCTGTGCCACTTTTCCAAGCACTGAAGGAACCCACTGATGATGGGACTGTGCTGGCCCTGGAGACACCGAAGGTGAGAACCCTGTTCTTCGAGGGTGAAAATCTAGGCAAGGACCAAGAGAATAGTTACATGGAGGAAGGTGGCCTCTGCCAGTCACCTGATTCTTCACCCGGAGAGCGGGTGATGGGGCCTTTCAGCTGCATAGGACGGGACAGAGGATTCTTGCATACAATTGAAAGGGAAATTCAGCGGTTTCCTCCTGCTGCTGTTTCCCTTGTGTTGGCTGGTGAGACATATGAGCCCAACATCATGGAAGAAGGTGACATCCATTCTTTGCAGAACGACCCGAGGCCTTTCTCTAAAGTGAAGGAGAGCAGAAAGGGAAGGAAATTCCAAGAGCAGTGCCATGCCACAGAGCTCAGCATGAGTGGAAGAGGGGGCACCCAGCAGCAGACTTCTGCCTTTGGGCTGGGAGTAGGGACTGGAACAGGTGGGGAAGCTAGTCCTCTGTTGGCTGCTGCAGGTTTGTCAGTTCAGCTCAGGGGTGAAAGGAGACATGGTGAGCGGCTGCACTCTGGTGGTGGTGGCAGCGGTGGCGGCAGCGTGACAAGCAGCTTGGCTGACCATCTTGATTCTGAGATCTTGGGAGAAGTTGACAACTTCTCCTGGGACCTACAGAGCACTCATGGATCTGACCGCCCCATGGGCCTTCTGGCTGTTGCCAAAAGAACTTTCCTGGAAGCTTCCCATACCCAACCACAGAGCATCCCTAATGACCGTTCAGAAAGCGAGTGCTACACAGAGGATCAGAAGTTTTATCGGCATATGGTCCATATGGTGAAGAGGTCCAGAGGAGCAGAGCTGGCTGTACCTGAACCACTCAAGCAACAGCAAAGTGGCTCTGAAGAGTTTGTCACTGGCCTGAACATGGAGCTTTACGTTCCTCAGGAAGGGGCTGCGGAAGTGGAGATGAGGCCTAGGCCAGGAGCTGCAGTCTTTAAGGCAGGGGTACTCCAGAGTCCAGTCGAGGGTCAGGTGTTCTTCATTCAAAATAGGCAGGCAGAAGGAGAGCAAGTGCAGAGCAGAACACTGGCAAAGAAAGACAGCTGGCCTGAGCTTACACCAGGAGGAGATGGAGGTGAAGAGGTAGGCAGTTTAGATTATACGTGTTTATTTTATAGTATCTCTGCTCTTCTGCGGAGCTGAGGATGCTGCATATGGAGCCCCCACTCCCTTTAATCCTTCCATCAACACTGCAAGGTTGTTAGGCTGAGACAGAGTGATCAGAAGTAATCCAGTAGGTTTTGTGGCTGAGTGGAGATCTGGATCCTGGTCTCTCTAAAGGCCGCTGCAAGGTCTTTCCCTGGTATTGACCCAATACTGACACTCGATGGTTGCTCATCTTGCCAGTCCTTGGGAGACTGTGGATAAAGAGATAAACCTATCCCACTTATAAAAGAATAATAACTGAAATAGTTGAGTAAATTAATATTCGTTTATATTATCCTGCTGTTCCTCTCATAGGAGCCCAGGGAGACAGTTTATTTAGGCAGTTTTCAACAACATAAATTCACTAAATTGTCAGGGAGGGAGTCACTCCTCTCCTCCCCCTGCATTATTCCCAAAGCTGCTGTAAGTGTTGTGGGAAAACCCCAAAACAGCTTTGGGGAAGAGCAGAGGGGAGAGAGCCTGCAAAGGTTCCAAAGCTGCCTTCAAGGAGAAATCATTTTGCTGCCAGAACATTCTCATTAGTGCTACTGCATTGAGTACAATCCTTAATAATAGTCTCATATAAAATCTGATGGGAAGTTTAGGATGGGTGAAGGAATGGTTAATGGTTATTGTGTGACAGTTGTTGAGTAGAATTGCAAGGAATCTGCTTACCCAGATCTCCTCTGGTGTTTTAAGGTTGCACCTTTTCCCATCCTTGGGTTTCCCACATAATTCCTAGTCATTGCATCTGAGGAGCACCTGAAAATAATCTTGTGGCTACCCAGTTGCATTCATGCACCACAAGGCCAGTGTGTTCTCTAACTAGTGTGTTTATTTGAACACCTCTGGGGGAGCCAACCTGTACTGGTGAAGACAGGCCCTTTTTGTAGTGGGACTTCCTCCAGTCGAGTCCCATTGGAGCATATATGCAGAAAGAAGTCATATGCCTATAGTTTCCCATCACATGCATGGCATTGGTAGGCAGCACAGGCTGGTCTGCAGCTTTCTCCCCTCACATAGTTGATTGGTGGACTTTATGCATCTTGCTCAGAGGTTTGTTTGGTTTTTTGTCACTCTCATAGTGCTGTGATGTAAATTTGATTTACTGTTGTTGCGGTTTGATTTTTTTCAGATTATTCTGCCTTGTTTTGTGTCATGTATTTTAACGCTGCACTCTACTCTGGGATTGACCATAATACAGGATGAATTATAAATCTCCTCAAAAAAAAAAGTTCCTGTGTTTTTAGTTGTCTGCCTGGTATAAACTTACAGAATGAATAAGTGGAAGGGTTACTTGTTTCAGTTCTTTCAGAAGTGAACTGAATATCTTGTGGTGGCCAAGGGTGCCATCTTCTGCAGGTGGCGTAGCTAGTAGCTCTGGTGGTTGGTGTAGCCTTCTAAGGTATCTGTAGCATTTGCCAACTGCTGATTCCTCTAAGCTTGTAGACAATCCCTTTACATGCTGCAAATAAATAGATGCTGCACAGTCTGGCTGTGTTGCCTGGGCATGTCGTTTTAATGTGGAAATGGAGATAGATGCCTCCCTGTTGCATTGCTTATTAGTTCCTGAAAGAGCATTTGGCATTTGAGTGAATCAACCTGATTTGACCATTGGGTTTCATTCTCATCTTATTTCAAGGGACAACTGTACTGCAGTTTTTTCAGACAGGTGTAGTTTTTTGTTTTGTTTTTTAGACCTTAACACAGAACCTGGGTCTCCAGTTGTTGTCGGACTGCAGCTCCCATCATCCATGGTCACTGGTCCTGCTAGCCAGGGATGATGGGAATTGTAGTCCAACAACAGCTGGAGACCCAGGTTTGAGAAACACTGCTAATGCAAGCCACACACTTGTGTGCTTGCGTTGTTGTCCCCTCTCCAAAATGAGATCAGCTCTTGCTGACACTTCAAACTTCAGTCTGTTGTGATCCAGGAAAGCAGTTCTATTATTGAGGTGGGAGGTAGAGAAAGAGCGCGTAAGAAGCCATGTCAGACTGCTGTTGAACTTCTAGCATAGTCATAGACAGCTTCTGCTTACCTTGTTACTGTGTCTTCCCCCTCCCTGAAATCTTCCAGTCTCCAGGACCTATACTAGCCCCTGTCCAGTCTCCCCTGGGGAGCCTTGCTCCATTACGTGGGTTTGTGGATGCTCCAGTCAGTGCACCCTGCAACTTACACAATACAAATGGGAGAAGTGCCGTGGAACCGAAGGCACCAGCACATACAATGGTAAACAACTAAAATCTGGCTCGTGTGGGTGTGCTTATGAACATGCAAAGTTGTTTGTGTGGCTTTTTGCCTCTTTTGCTTTGCATTATCTACTTAATCCTTCTGATGTATGCATGTTTTCGTCTCTTAAAGCTTGGCAGTTGCAAGAAAAGTCTCTTTCAATCTGTGGACGAAGAAGAGGAAGCATCCTTAAACCAGCTGACTCCTAATGGGGCAGAAAAGGAAGATTGCAGCAATGAGGTGGTAGTGCTTGATAAACAGAGTTGCTCTATGAGATGGGGATGGAGGGCTGTGCGTATTCCTTTCTTATCTGATAAATAGTGGACACATTGGAACATACAAAGCTGCCTTTATACCAAGTCAGATCATCTATCTCAGTACTGCCCTCACTGATCACTTGCAGCTCTCCAGGGTTTCAAATGGGGCATGTTCTGTACCCCACTGGAAATGCCATTGGGGATTGAACCCGAGTCCTCATGCAAAGAAGATTATCCGCCACTCAACTATGATGCTTGTCCATTTCAAGTCTCCTGGCTTCCCTGCACAGAAAGAAACACAAAGAGTTGGTGCAATGCCTATTTTACTGCATGCTTCTAAGTGGAACGCGCAGCAGGACAGATAGGTCTTTGTATAAGTGGTGATTCTTGCAGTTTTAAATTCTTCGCAGAAGGGCGCAACTCTTGATACAGTAATCAGACTCTGGCTTCATTATGCCCATGTACCTGTAGGCTCACCAGCCTTGAGAAGGGGCCAATTTGTGCATATAAATCCAAATCCCCACTCTAGTTCTTCTAGCCCTGGTTCCCCCAAAGATCCCTACACTACATTGCTTGTGGTTAGGGTGAGGGAGCAGATTAGGACCCTCTCTTGTTGCCTTCTTTGTCCCCAGTGTCAGTTCTTCAAGTATGGCTTTGGATGCACAGCTGAACATTTCTCTGCTCCTTGTTGCATGTCCAGAGTCCTCGTGGGACAGGTGGGCTTCTCAAGAACCTGCATATGGATGTTAGTGCCCTTGGTGCCAGCTTTGACAATGAGGTATGTACTTGGGTGGATTTGATTTAAATCAAATTGATTTAAATCACTAGTCAGTAAGACTTGATTTAAATCATTTTTTGTACAGAAAGACTCATTCTTGCTGGTATAATATTAGTATTTACAACGAGATGAAGATTTCATTTTTGGAATAATAAATTTTCACAGTAGTTTTTACAGTTATATCAGAAATTACTGATTTGGTTATACTATTAGAAATACATTGACAGATAATTATGAAATTATTGTGAGGTTTAATAAGTTAACTGTTTATATTTGGACAACTTTTCTGCTGTACTTTATTGAAAGGAGAAAAAGAATTATTTCCTTAATAACAATTTAAACAATTTATTTAACTAATCAAAAATATTATAGCATATGTATCCATGTTTGTTAGCTGATGTGATTAAATTATTTTTTTAAAAAACGAAAACCTTGGACTGAGTTTTAGCACACATTAAAAACTTAAAACAATTCCTTATTTCCTAATGAATAGCCTTTGGACTATAATGTAACTTAAATAGAAAACTATCTGTAGAAAGATTTTTCCTCCAAATGCATTTTATTTTAAAAATCTGATTTAAATAAAAAAAATCCGATTTTTTAAATTTTATTTTATTTTAAAAAATATAGATCATTGATTTTTATCCACCCTGTTTTTTGGATAGTTTCCTGGTATTGGGGGCTTAAAGTGCCTGCTTCCCAATAAAAGCCAATCCTCAGATCATCTTTAAAAGAGGAACAGCATTTGGGCTATAGTAAACACATCAGCCCCAAATGCTATGGATGTGATGTTGGATGACCAAGAGAGAAATTCCATAGAAGAAATCTGGCAGGGTTTGAGGAGCAATTTGACATCTCAGATACTTTCGCTGCTGCATTGGTGGTTTGTGTATTTTTGTGGGTTAAAATATTCAAGGCATTCACCTTAGAATGCTGTGGGTCAGTCACTCCTCACCTTTTTTAGCTTGCTTTCCAGTCAGTCAGAGTGTGCAAAACTGGTGATGGGTGTGTGTCCCTTTGCTTTTGAAGGTTTCTGAAGGCAGCAATCCAATGAAGGAATGGCAGGTTTCTGACCATTTGGACCCTGAGCCGCATAGCGTTGTGGTGAGTCTGCCATTAACATGAGTAGTAAGAGAGTAGGAAGAAGAAATAGAAACTTCTTTGAAAAAATAAGATGGAGTTCTTGGAGAGCGCATAACTCTTGGGCTGGTCCTTTTAAGGACTTTCTTACCAACTCTCCTGGTCTGTTTTTGTGTGGATGAAGTTCCAAGTACCATTGCACCTTGCTTTGTACCCAGTATCAATATCATTGCTGGCTTCAGGTCCAAAGCCCCGGTCTCTTGGCCTAGAAGAGGGTCTGGAATAACTAATGGGACCACACACTCTCCCACCCCACCCACACCCCAAGTTCGTTAGCCTTGGTTGTCCGGGTAGATGACTTCTACCATCTCCACCCCCAAACTAGGTCTGATCCAGACAGTGAATATCAACAGCACTGCTTGGAGTTGACTGGTCTTCACACCATTTCCCCCCAAGAATGGCACATTCAAGACTGGCTGATAGCTCATCTCAGGCTAAGATATCTAAACCAGATTTCTTCAACAGAAGCCTCACTGCTGCCATCTTCAGAGCAGTCAGAACCACTCCATTCCTTAAGGAGACATTGGTAACCTCCAAGGTCCCTATGCCCCTGTTCTGACATATTTAAGTAGATTAAGATGAGTCACTATCTGCTCCCCCAGTCACAGATCACCCCCCTTACACACCACCATGTTCAAGTCAGAGGATCAGATCTCAAGTCCTGCGCTGTGTATTGGTCCAGCGTTCATTTGAGACAGGGTGTCATGTTTGTCACAGAGGCCTTGGTCGTGAGCTGCTCCAGAGAAGGTAGCCGAAGCCTGAATGTTTGGGACCCCCAGGGCTATCAGCCTGAGGATCCTCAGCACCATATTCAACACTACCTTTGAGAGCTCAAGCAGGGAAGCCTCTTGGAATGCCAATCTCTCCTTACCCCTTTGTTTCTTGGGGGCTTTGGTTCCCAGAGCCCAAGCTTTGAAAACGTCATGGATGTGTTGCCTCCAGTCCTGGGAACTCCAAAGTTTGCAGTGAGCAGAGCCATGGTTGAAAGCACTTGGAAGGAACAGGTAAGTGGCATTGTGGAGCTGCATGGGCTCCTCTTCGAACATGTTGTCTTGGAGTTTGCTCCTACAGCCGACTTGCTAGGAGAGTGAAAAGTAATGTATGAAGAAAAGGGGCAGGTCTCATAGAGATTTAAGCTGGAACAAATGTCCACTTTTAACAGGCAGTGCTCCCAACCACCCTAAAGTTGTGAGCCTGTCTCAGAAGTCTTGCTATATACTCCTGCTTATCCAGCAGGTCATTTCCAGGTATGCAGAGAACAGCTGGTGAGGAGGCCACACAGACATATGATGTGCCTATTCTCATAAGTTGGTGGTTGAAACTTGGATTGCAGAAGCTCATGATTCTAGGATAGAATAGGAGTGAAGGAGTGAGGTGTCCTATACATGCCGCTCAACTGCTCAGCGTTTAGAGCATGCCCCACAGGGATTGGCTGTGCCGTGGAGTTCCTGATTACGCACAATCAATACTAGTGGTAACTTGCCGCAACCCTTGCTTGCCAAGAGTCACCAGAAGAGTACTTTTGCTGTTGTCTTTGCAGCCACATTTTTAGCTTCCCATATATGGCAGCAGGTGGGTGTGATTTTGGAGGAAATGGCCTTGTAGGCCAGATTAGAAACCCCATTAAGCCTGATTTTTACCAGTGGGCTGGAGGTTCCCCATCATTGTATGTGAATAATAAAAAACTAGTATCCTTCCTTTTTGCATCTTAATGTTGCTGTATCATTTTCCCTGGTGCTTTGGAGCAGAGAGGACCATGTAGGTTGGGGGCTATTTGGAGTGTAGGCAGTGTGTTATGACTGGGGAAAGAGATTGCAATGGGATATCCATACAGAAGCTGGGGGCACATCTGCAGACCCTTAGCCTTGTGTTTCTGGCTTCTCATCCTTGCTTCTGCAGTCTCTGTATTGCCTTATTGCACATTTCATGGAATCTGTTGCATCACAGCAATTGTTCGTGTGTGTGAAAGCACCCACTATTGAATCAGCCAGCCAAGTGGTGTGTTAGGTCTCTTGTGGGGTAGTCATTGCTGGTGTGCTTACCATCTTCCCAAATTCATTCATTCTTTCTAACACACAGTCATTCTCTCTAGACACAGATAGCCTGATCCAGTGAAATAATCCTGTCCCATGGAAGACAGTAGCTGTAGGCTTCACCATCTTGTCTGTACTCTGGAACTGTCTTTCAGCAACACTTATTGTAGGCTCAGCTCAGAAGGATCAATTCTGTTCATGACTGGCTGTCTCCACATACCATTGAAATGGCAGTATTGTGGCAAACCCTTCTTTCTGTTTTTATCTTTCTGGTAGACTAATGACTGGTCAGGACAGGAGAAGGACCAAAGCAGAGGCAGCCTAGCAGAGGACAAAAGCCAAGGATCAGCTAAGAGGTACAGCTCTTTTGCAACACTTCTCACCCATTCCACACAGTATTGTCACAAAGCAGCCAGCTGCCAAAATCCCTGGTTCTCAGGGGCACATTCTTGCTTTATTTCCTCATTCATTCTCTTCCTCTGCAGAATCCCTTTTGTGTCTTGACAGCAGGTTTTGCTCTGTTCAGGGTGGGATGTGCTTTTTATATAGCAAGGCCCTAGGTTTGTCAGTTAAGCAACACCCCCCTTCCTTCTGTTACAGATGCCACATTAAGGAGGCAGAGAAATAACCTCCTCTCCATATCTGCACACCGAAATTTAGGATCCAGGGATCAGCCCCAGGCATAAGTTTAGTTGGACCTGTTAGTAATGGCCTTTAATTTCAGTGTTTCTACTCTTGAGTGCAACCCCATGTTTCCTTTACTTAATAAAATTAGTTGAACATTACAGAAGAGGATAAATGAGGTTTGTCAGTAGCATAAGAACATAGCAAATTTGATTACTTGTATTTGGTTATACGTTGTTCTTATATTCAACTAATAAAATATTCCCAAAAAAAGAACGTAGCAAAATACAAAAGGCATTACAGATTTAAAGTATTGATACAGAGTTGAGGTACAATTCTTAATTACCTGCCTGCAAGCTGTAAGCTTCTTAGAAGGAACTGAGTAGATGTTCAAAGGAAAGGGTGTTTATACTAAATTTTCATTTGAAGAAATTTTCATTTACAGTACATTATAAATTGCCAGCTACAACAATTACTGGAGGAAAACAAACTATTCTAAATTATTTCAAGATGATAAATTCCACATGATATCCAGATATTCGAAAGAAATACATTAAATCCCAGTATCTGGATAACATACATTGGGTTGTCTCCAACTAAGTTAAAAAAAAATGGCGATATGCATAATTAGTGCTGTATGGCAATGGTTCCCCTCTTGGGGCTCCCTCCCCGTGGTTTCCGGGCACCCAGTAGTGATCAGCCCCCCACCTCTCTCTTGCGTAGAGGAGGCCCTTTCTTGCCTCTTTGGCTGCAGAGCTGCATGCCAGAACTCCACCCTGTTACTAGAGGCTCTGCCCTCCATAATTAGGCAAGCTGTAAATCCTTGTTCTTTTACATTTTTATTGCCACCAAGGGAGAGGAGCAAAAGCTGCCCAAGTGGTTCTGAAGGGTCTGAAAAGAAGGCAGTCTCGGTAGGTTCTGGCACCTTGGAAACGAAGATGAGAATTGAGCACCGGCTGGTGGACCTGAATGAGCGAGACCCATCCTGCAAAGAGTAAGGGGATGCAATGGCATATGCTTCTGTCTAGGGGGCCCTTTTCTGCAAGAGGAGGGAGGGACATTGAGGTGCACACCTCCTTTGGGTTCTGTCATCCTCCCAGTAAAGTGTCTGCACTGGATTCATAGGAAGCTGCTCATACTGATGCCGGGGATTGAACATGGCAAAGCAGACGCTCAGTCACTGCCCTGTGGCCCTTCTCCAAAAGCAACTACTTATAAATACAGGGAGGGGGGCAGGGTTTCTAGAAGAGAATGTGTATTTTACAAACTTGTGTCCTAATCCTTTTCCTAATTGATACTTAATGGTGGCAAGATGGAGGTGTGCTGTGTAATGTTTCTAGAGCTCAGGCCAGCCTGTATTTCTTCACTATGAAATGGTTCACTGGGATAATTGGGCAGTGTGCTCTTCATCCCTGAAGGCTCAGCTGAGCCCCTTCTTTGCTCTCCTCTTCAAGTTGGTTATCACAGGTTTTGTTTCATAAAACAACATGCATTTGATGTAAAACAAGTTAAGTGTGTTTTGTCTAAAAGCATCTCTTGTTGGCTTTCCGTGCATTTTAGGAAGAGAGGAAAGTTTCATAGCTGCACACAGTCCAACTGGCCCTGTGCAATATAGTCTCTCCTCTTGGTTCCTAGCTCAGAAACCCAAGTGAATGCAGTGTCACTAGTAAAATAAACATAACTAGTCATGGCCTTGAGTTTTGTGTTGAAAATGTAGCAGTCCTCTAAAAGCCTGGGAACATGGCAGGGATCCAGGCTGTGTACCATGTGGACAGTTGCCTGCCCTTTCTGAGCCTGGTGGAGGCTCCATCTAGTGCCTGACAGTCCAGTGCCATCAAAGCAGCTTTCATGGATATACCTTAAGGCAGCAGAATTATCAAAGCTCTGGACTAGGAAATGTAGCTATATGGCACCATTACGTTTTCAAAGTAAGTTCTGAACTGTAAGCAGCTGCCATGAATTTGGAATTCTAGATTCTCTTGAATGCTCTAATAATAATAATTATAATAATAATTTATTATTTATACCCCCACCCATCTGGCTGGGCCTCCCCAGCCACTCTGGGCGGCTTCCATAGAAACCAAAAATACAGTAAAATATCACACGTTAAAAACTTCCCTGAACAGGGCTGCCTTAAGATGTCTTCTGAATGTCAGGTAGTTGTTTATCGCTTTGACATCTGCTGGAAGGGCGTTCCACAGGGCGGGCGCCACTACCGAGAAGGCCCTCTGCCTGGTTCCCTGTAGCTTTGCTTCTCGCAATGAGGGAACCGCCAGAAGGTCCTCGGCGCTGGACCTCAGCATCCGGGCAGAACGATGGGGGTGGAGACGCTCCTTCAGGTATACTGGACCGAGGCCATTTAGGGCTTTAAAGGTCAGCACCAGCACTTTGAATTGTGCTCGGAAACGTACTGGGAGCCAATGTAGGTCTTTCAAGACCGGTGTTATATGGTCTCGGCGGCCGCTCCCAGTCACCAGTCTAGCTGCCGCATTCTGGATTAGTTGTAGTTTCCGAGTCACCTTCAAAGGTAGCCCCACGTAGAGTGCATTGCAGTAGTCCAAGCGGGAGATAACCAGAGCATGCACCACTCTGGCAAGGCAGTCCACAGGCAGATAGGGTCTCAGCCAACGTACCAGATGAAGCTGGTAAACAGCTGCCCTGGACACAGATTTGACCTGTGCCTCCATGGACAGCTGTGAGTCCAAAATGACTCCCAGGCTGCGCACTTGGTCCTTCAGGGGCACAGTTACCCCATTCAGGACCAGGGAATCCTCCACACCTGCCCGACTCCTGTCCCCCAAAAACAGTACTTCTATCTTGTCAGGATTCAACCTCAATCTGTTAGCCGCCATCCATCCTCCAACCGCCTCCAGACACTCACACAGGACCTTCACCGCCTTCACTGGTTCTGATTTAAAAGAGAGGTAGAGCTGGGTATCATCTGCATACTGATGAACACCCAGCCCAAACCTCCTGATGATCTCTCCCAGCGGCTGCATGTAAATGTTGAAAAGCATGGGGGAGAGGACAGAACCCTGAGGCAGCCCACAAGTGAGAGCCCAGGGGTCTGAACACTCATCCCCCCCACCACCACCACTTTCTGAACACGGCCCAGGAGGAAGGAGCGGAACCACTGTATGACAGTGCCCCCAGCTCCCAGCCCCTCAAGACGGTCCAGAAGGATGTTATGGTCAATGGTATCAAACGCCGCTGAGAGATCCAGCAGAACTAGGAAACAGCTCTCACCTTTGTCCCTAGCCCGCCGGAGATCATCAACCAGTGCGACCAAGGCAGTTTCAGTCCCATGATGAGGCCTGAATCCCGACTGGAAGGGATCCAAATGATCCGCTTCTTCCAGGCGTGCCTGGAGTTGTTCAGCAACCGCTCGCTCAATCACCTTGCCCAAGAATGGAAGTTTGAGACTGGGCGATAGTTGGCCATCATGGCCGCATCTAAAGATGTTTTTTTAAGAAGCGGTTTAATAACCGCCTCTTTCAGCGGGTCTGGGAAGGCTCCCTCACGGAGGGAAGCATTCACCACCCCACAAAGCCCATCGCCCAGTCCTTCCCAGCTAGCTTTTATAAGCCAGGATGGGCAAGGATCCAGGAGACAGGTGGTTGGTTTCACTCGTCCAAGCAGCCTGTCCACATCCTCGGAGGTAACAGATTGGAATTGATCCCACTCAACTTGACTAGACAAAACTCTAGCACTCTCCCGCCCCGGCCCTGCTCCCATGGTGGAGTCTACTTCTTCCCGAATCTGAGCGATTTTATCTGCAAAAAACTTTGCAAAATCATTGCAGGAGAACATGTGGCCCGTACTGGGCCCCGATGTTGCAGGTGGTTCCGCTAAATTGTGAACCACCTGAAAAAGTCTCCTGCTGCTGTTTTCTGCAGATGCAATAGAGGCGGTGAAGAAATTCTTCTTCGCCGTCGCTATCGCCACTTGGTAGGCTCGACGTTGAGCTCTAACCTGTGTCCAGTCAGATTCGGAATGAGTTATCCGCCACCAGTGCTCTAGCCGTCTCAACGATTGTTTCATTGCCCTCAGATCCGTGGAAAACCACGGGGCTGTCCGGGCTCCATGCAATCGGAGAGGGCGCTTCGGAGCCAAACAGTCAATAGCCCTGGTTAATTCCACATTCCAGCGGGCCACCAGGGAATCAGCTGAAAGGCCATCAATATGGGATAAAGCATCCCCTACCACTCTCTGGAAACCATTTGGATCCATTAAGTGGCGGGGGCGGACCATCCGAATTGGTCCCACCTCCCTGCAGAGGGGATGGGTCGCAGAGAAGTCCAGTTGCACCAGGAAGTGATCTGACCATGGCACTTCTTTCGTTTCACTTTTACTTAGTGTCAGATCACCAACATCCATAGAGGTAAACACCAGGTCCAAGGCATGTCCGCGGCTATGGGTTGGGCCAGACTTATTCAGGGACAGCCCCATGGAGGCCATGCTTTCCACGAAGTCCCGAGTCTTCTATGGCTGTGGTGCCTAGTAGCCTCCTGAGATTCTGAGAAAATATGATCTTGAAATCTGTGCCTTGCTGTGCATGGTAGATGAGATTTATTCTACCTGTGGCAGGCAGGCAGCATATGGTATAGCTGTAAGTTCTTCATGCCATACATGAAGCTGGGACAGTAGGTGGAGATAGTAGTGTATTGGGAAGGCTGACTTCTCTTGTGGAAGAAGACAGCTTTGTGAAGTGTGCTTGTTGCTATATTGTTCTCTGCTAATCCGAGTGTTTAATGTGGAAAGTTTCTCTTAATGGCAGGAATTTTGAGGCTGAGGGTAAGCAAATGTCCTGGGAAAAGCATGCTGGGGATTCCCTTGAGGAAATAACCAAAGCGCATCACACTT
Source organism: Podarcis cretensis (assembly GCF_951804945.1). Lineage (NCBI taxonomy): Eukaryota > Metazoa > Chordata > Lepidosauria > Squamata > Lacertidae > Podarcis > Podarcis cretensis. Next base: position 30,310,131 of record NC_137185.1, on the reverse strand, counting down.
TGCTGGAACAAGCAAAAATACATTTGCTGCAAGAAAAAGAGACGCGAATGCAGCAGCTGCAAGAAGAACTACAGCAAGAAGAGGAGCAGGAGATCCAGATGCTCCATCAGCAGAAAAAGGATGCCCTCCAGTGAGTTCCATCCACATACAGCTGTTTTGCTTCTTTTCCTCCCTGCAGTGAATCCCCTGCAGCTAATAGAGGGTGGAAGGCCTTTTGAAGAGATGCTAGTCCATGGGAGTGGTATGTCTTACAGCTTGCAAGTATTCAGTTCTTTTTAGGCACCCCCACCCCCACCTTGCAAGGGTAGAAAGAAGTCTCTGCCACATTCAGTGTTGGACTCCAGATTCCCAACAAAAAAGTTCAACAGAAGCTTCCTATTTGGAGTTCATTAGGAAGTTCATTTGCTCCTCACTAGAGAAAGTTGCATATTGCTTTCTTGGTGCTATTCTATGCAGCTAGTCTTGCTATGCCTGTTCATCAGCAGCTGCTACTTTGGAGCGAGTCATGACAGGATAATCTCATTTGATTCTCTACTCACTTGTGTTCTGTATAGGACTGTGACACACCTGCAATGGCCTCTCTTGCATTGCTTGGCCTTTGGGGTCAGGGTCAGCAGTTAAGCTAGGCATAAAAACATTTTCGGCCACATACAGCAGAAGGCTACTGGATAAAACATTCTTGAATAATCAAGGGTAGTCCACTTAAACAATGACTTTAGTCAGGAAGAGAAAGAGGCTGGAAGTAGTAGGACAAAAATACAGAAAATGGTGCTGTGTGTGTGTGTAATTTTGAACAGGATCCTCTGTGGCAAAGGTGTAGAGGGAGATCCTAATCCTAATCCGAGCCACTGAGTGAGGCCTGAATACAGCTGGTGGTTCAGTTTTCATGGCTTAGGTTCTAGTCAAAGGGCTTCCTGCATTCTCCTCATCTGTCCCAAGCCTGCATGGAGCAACATCTTCATTTGTAGCAGTCTTAAAGCAGCCTATTGTTACAGGTGAAGCTTGAGCACCTGGCTGACATCTGAAGGACAGGGCCAGAGTTGGAAGTGAGAATGTGGAGAAGTCTGAATGCTAAACTTATGGAAGGTTTCCTTTGTAGAATCTTCTGCAAATCTCAGTTGCTTGGATCAGTCTCACACTTGGATTGCTTGGGAAATTGCGAGCAAGTTGTCTTCGCTTTTGCTGCACACTACTGAGGTTGTCTGCTGGACTTCAGCAGTGCTCCCATTGCTGCAAGGAGATGTACCCCCGCCCTCCCAAAAAATCACTTTCTGCTTGCTTCTTAGATCATTAAAAGCTGAGTTGGAGGCTGCTAGGCAGAAGGAGGAGGAGCGCTTGAGGAAGGAGCTGCAAGATGAACTTCTGAAACTCCAAACCCAGATCCATTCTGAAGCAGAGGCAGAGAAGGCGAAGATCAGGTGCTGGTTTGAATAGGCAGGGTTTTCTGCAAATATTATCCTTTGCTGTGGAGGTGGAAGCTGGTGGCCTTGGCAGTGCAGTGATTAGCCTTGTGTTTAAACCAGCTTTGTGCAATGAGTGGAGTGTACCCTTTCCAGCCTAGGAGACTATTGAGAATGTACACTGTTTACAATTCGTTGTAAAAATCACCGGAGGAAAAGTCACTACCAAGGTAGCCTTCGTTCCAGACCAGTGACTTTGGTGTTATGGCAAGATAGTGCTGATTCTGCAGCTTCAACATTTCCCGAGACTCCATAAAAGTCTCGAGTGAAAATGGAAGTGGTTGAATGAAGGACAGTGATACCGTGTGCTGCTGAGCACTCCAGTGTCTTCCTGCCGTTATAGTTGTGGGCTTCCTATCCCTTGCGACACCATAACCTCCTAGCAGTCAATGCCAGGGAGGTTTTTACAGCTGAGAAATCCAGGGCCCGGGTGCAGGCCTTTGCCATCTCTCCACCTTGGTGCTATGTTTATGCTCTTAAAATACAAGAAGGCACAGAAAGGGGTGTACTTTCAGTGGCGACATGGGATAAGTTCTTTGTGATCGTGCACTATTTGTGGAATCGTCTTCCCCATGAGTCCAGCTGGCCCCAATACTACCTATGTATTTGCAAGCATATTTGGGGGTTATTTTTGGCTCCAATTAGAGGCCACAGTAGGTTCTATGAATGCTTTTATGATGGAAAACTTTTGCAGTCAGTCTATAGTTTTCAAGCAATTGACCAGTAATGCTTGGGGATCATATCCAGCTACGTAGATTTTTCTTTAGCAGCAGGTGGAAGAATTTGACCCTGTTGTTGGGTCACATAAATTATGAGGGGGTGCCACATTCCATCTGGCATCCCGGCTGCGTTTCCCCAGTCAGCAAATTGGCAAACTCAAGGGCCTGAGGTTTGCAACCTCTCGTTGGTTTGGTTCATGGTTTGGCAAGAGGGGAAGGGAGAAAGGGTCTGCTTCTGTCTTAGTCTCACTGGCTGCTTTTCAGGCTGGCCCAGGAGGCTGCTCTGCAGAAGCTCAGAGAGGAGCTGGAATCCTTTCAGCAGTCGGAAGAGGATGAACTGAAGGCGCAGAAGCAGCTTTCTCTGGAAAGGGTGAAGAAGGAAGCAGAAGCTGTTGAGCAGGCAGAACAAATGGAACTGGAGCAGGAGATCAAAAGAACCTTCAACGAGCTGAAGAAGAGGCTGGTCAAAGAAAATGAAATGGTGAGCTTCTGCGAATTTGCCCCTGGAAGAACCCAGGTTGGCAAACTAAGGAGAGGAGGGCGAGGGCGGCAGTAGGATCCTGTACCTGCAAGCGCTTGTATTAGCTCTTAATTACGGCTTTGCTGCTGTTGTCAGCCCATGTCTACAGTATATGGAGATGGGCATCAGGGGTTGTCTGTTCACTCTCTCTCTCAAAAGGGTGGGTTGCAGGGTAAGTGTTGGTAGGCATGAGATCTTGGGTAGTCAGCTTTGACTGTATCTGGTGCAAATGTTGTTGACCTGCTTGGGGGTAGCTGTCACACCCACAAATGCCTGGTTTACACATTGCCAAGCCATTGTCTGAAACAAGCTGTAGTTTATTGTGAATGGGACCAAAGTAAGGGTTAAATGATTAGCTAAGAGTACTGAAATTAATGAGGTTCAAGGCCACTCGGGCAGTGGCAAAAAAAGCAGTGTGTCATAGTGGCTAAAGTTTGACTAAGATGGGGAGATACGGATCCAGATTCCCACTCAGCCCTGAAGCCAGTCAGGGCTGTGGGCCAGTCATGGTTTTTCAGTCTGACCTGTTTCACGGTTTTTGAGAAGATAAAATGGGGAACAGAAGCACACTCGCTGCGCAGTGGAACTTTCCTGCCTCTCCTCTCCCCACACATCCCCTAAAGATGTTCTGGGTTTTGCTCCCAACCCTCTGGAGCAGATTAGGAAGGGTTCCAGGTTGGGGGTTGAATGTGCAAAGGGAAATACTACCCATAGACACTGACTGAATGCGTGCCTTGAATACAGCCCATAGACACTGACTGACTACTTTATGCTTTTCCAGGCTATGCAGGAACTAAAGGAACAGTTTGCAGAAGAGATTCAGCTGCAAAAATCTGCAGCAAAAGAAGAACACGAAAAGGTAAATTATCAGGATGGAAGTTGCTGCCTGCATGCCTTTTTCTGTACCTACAACATTTTCATGACCAACAAGCCGCACAGCCACTGCCGAGTTCAAGTCAGTCTAGTAACCCAGACAAGAAACCTCTTTCTTCCTTTTAGCTCTCTATTTTAAAAAACCCTGTCACTTTTCTGTTTTTCTTTCCCACTTTGCTCCCCTTTCTACCAAGACGGGGCCTGCACTCATTCAGATGATGTGGGCCAAATATTTATTATATTTATTATTTTAGTTTTATTTTATTTTAAAAAAATATATCCTGTTTTTCACCACATCTGGATTTCAAAGCAGCGTTTCAGACAACTTGATTGCAGATCAAACTGGCAATCAGTCATTTTCCAATAAAAGCAGATTAATTGTTGTAAGAATTGCAACAGCCAATATAGTCAGCGATCAACATTCCGGTCTCTCACTTGAAAACTTCTAGCTTTACCAGCTCAGAGCATGTTGGTAGGAAACAGCAAGCTGCCTGCTTTACACATTCAGTGACAGTTCAATAAAGATTTCCATCCTTTTTTGGCAGGTTGTCTCAGCTCTCCAGATGCAGATAGCAGAAGCCCATAAAAGGGAGGAGGCAGAATTACAGAAGCAATTGGAGAGTACAGAGCAAAATGTTCAGCAGAAGAGGAATCAGGTGGCTGAGTATGAGCGAGAGGTAATGAGGAAGAAACAGAGCCTGGATTTGCTGAGTATCCCACATGTATGCAGAGTCCAAATTACTCTGAGCCAGTCTGTGCTATCTGCTTGCAAGGGTGGGGCATGTTGAATGGTGTGGAGGAACCATTGCATGAACTAACTCCAAAAAACCCAAAATCCAGTGCATGATTAAGAGCAGCAGCACCCAGAGCCAGCTTTCTGTCTGCTGGTGGACACAGAGTCCTGCCATGAAGGCTCAATTAGGCATTCAAGAGAAAGAGCTGAGCATTCCTAGCCTAGAAGCTGCCAAGCACTAGGAATAGTTATTTGCGTATCCTCACTTTTACCTTGAGGTGCAGAGAATACCTTCAGGAGGGTTTCCCTTGTGCTTCTCATCCAGTGAAGAAAAGCAGCCAGGAACACTGGGCATTGAAACTGCCTTGGCCATCCTGGTTTATGAGAGAGGCAATGGTGGGGAGTGTGACTCTGCCCATTCTTCTCAATCTCTCAGCCACTTTTGAATACTGTTGAACATTGTGTCCTTCTAGAGCATCTCTGGTGGTAGGGGGCACTGTGCTTCCACACATACCTTGAGGCCCATTTACAGAAAGTTATAGGAGGCTACTGTTCATTGCCATGGGACTTGTACTGCACGGTTCCATCTTGTCCCCCATGCTATATGAAGCCTCTGGGAGCCGTCATTGGCAGATTTTGAGTGAAATATGCAGATGCCATCCCACCTTTTATCTCTCTGTTCCATTTGAATCAGGAGAGGCAATTGAGGTTTTAGACCCACAAGTTTCCTTTCTCCAGCTACTGGTCCTTGCCCTGAACCGAGACCGGAAAGATGGGAATCAGTCTCTGTGCTGGCACCCCCAGATCCTCATGGAGGTGGCAAGGCAACTTGGAGATCTCTGTGCTTCGCAGTATCCAGATGAGGCAGTTGGATGGTGGTGGCTTGTCCACATGCACAGAGCCAGCCATTCAGAATTTTACAGGTAGCAAGTAGGATCTTAGATTGTGTCTAGAAGCAGCACTCTGGCTACCCACTCAAGCTCAGAAGCACCATAGGCAAGGGGCTCCCAGCAGGCCATGTCCGCTGAAAAGTAAGCCACTGCTGGAATGGCAGCTTAACCACTGGGATTGTTGGCTTAGCCAGGGTTCCTTTGACATCCCTACAGCTTAGTGATCTCCTGAAGGAGAAGCGCCAGGAAATTGAGCGCAACCATGCGAGGCAGCTGGAAAAGATGCAAGAGGCACACAGGGAAACCATAGCTGAGATCCAGGCACAAAATGAGGATGAGGTAAGCCTGCAGCCAAACCATTTGGTGGGGAAAGTGAGTGCTGCATGTGGCTAGCATGCGGCTATGTCCTTTTTGCACACCAGTAACCTAGATGTGTGGGTGAAGGCGTTTGAGGATTGGAAAGAGCTCCGCTTGTGAGTGTGGCCTCCCTTCCTCTGTAACCCGAGGTACCACTGTATGGCTAGAGCTAACTCTTGTGTTTGATGTGTGGCAGGAGAGGAAGCGGAAGGCTGAGCTGCTGGCAACCCTGCAAAGTGAGCAGGAGCGTTTGGAGCTGCACCATAAAGCAGAGCTTGATGCCTTGCAGAAAAAGCAGGCCGAACAATTGAAGGACTTGCACAAGAGTCATTCGGACCAGGTAGGGAAGGGAAGTGGTGGTGGAAAGGGGCGGGGAAGAATGGACAGCATGAGAGTCCCTTCAGAGGGGCACGTGGATCTTATTCCCCCACTGTAGTGCTGTGGCTGGGGGGCAGAAACATAACTAGACCCATTGGAGACGCTTTCGCACCAGCAGTTTAAATGACTTGCGTGCCCGCAGGTCCCAGCCACAGAATCTGCACCCGGCTGGGACACAAGACTACTAACTCCATGGAAAGCACTCCTGGAATTAGGTCTTTTAAAACTGCACCAGCTGTGTGGAAACTGCTCATTAGAGAGCAGTTCCCAAGTTGTATCTCTGAAGTGGAAATTATTATTATTATTATTATTATTATTATTATTATTATTATTATTAATAATAATAATACCCTGCCCATCTGGCTGGGTCTCCCCAGGCACTCTGGGCGGCTTCCAACAGAATATTAAAATACAATAGTCTATTAAACATTAAAAGCTCCCCTAAACAGGGCTGCCTTCAGATGTCTTCTAAAAGTCTGGTAGTTGTTTTTCTCCTTGACATCTGGTGGGAGGGCGTTCCACAGGGCAGGTGCCACTACTGAGAAGGCCCTCTGCCTGGTTCCCTGTAACTTCGCTTCTCACAGCAAGGGAACCACCAGAAGGCCCTCGGCACTGGACTTCGGTGTCCAGGCAGAATGATGGGGGTGGAGACGCTCCTTCAGATATACTGGGCCGAGGCCATTTAGGGCTTTAAAGGTCAGCACCAACATTTTGAATTGTGCTCGGAAATGTACTTGGGAGCCAATGGAGGTCTTTCGAGACCGGTGTTATGTGGTCTCGGTGGCCGCTGCCAGTCACCAGTCTAGCTGCCACATTCTGGATTAGTTGTAGTTTCCAGGTCACCTTCAAAGGTAGCCCCACATAGAGTGTACTGCAGTAGTCCAAGCGAGAGATAACTAGCGCATGCACCACTCTGGAGAGACAGTCTGCGGGCAGGTAGGGTCTCAGCCTGCGTACCAGATGGATCTGATAAACAGATGGATCTGGACACAGAATTGACCTGCGCCACCATGGACAGCTGTGAGTCCAGAATGACTCCCAGGCTGCGCCCCTGGTCCTTCAGGGGCACAGTTACCCCACTGAGTACCAGGGAGTCCTCCACACCTGCCCGCCTCCTGTCCCCCCAAAACAGTACTACTGTCTTCGCAGGATTCAACCTCAATCTGTTAGCCCATGATATGGTGCAGGAAGGGTTGTGGGTACTGCTCCCCCCCCTTAGATATTGCGAGTTGTTTTGTCATACTGCTAGAAGTCTTCCTCTTCATTCCATCCCATTTGACATGTGATTGCCATGTTCTGTGTGACATTATTGACTGACTGTTGCTGAATATTGTGGAAGACTTCAGTACCTACCTGCATGTCTGATCACTCTCTTTGTACCAGGAGCAAAAGATCCAGAGCATGAAATCAGAACTGGAGCTCCAAGCCAAGGATATGGAGGCAAGACTCTCTCAGCTCCATGCCCAGGTGAGCACAGATGTGCTGCTAATTCCACATTGATAGTTGTGAGACTGACGTCCTTGAAGATTGGAACAGGAAAGGTCCTGGCCTTTGTGAGAAAGCTCCCTACTCTGGATTCTAGCCTTGCCACCAGCTCCTGCATCTATGTACATTTGTCCTTCTGTTCTCAGCAGAGGATGAGAGAATACAGGAAAGTCTAACACACTCCTGGTAGAGGAGCCACATCCCATTCTTGACACATCCTTCTACAGGAGATCTAATTGTTTGCTCCTGGGCTTCTCCAGAACTAGATGAAAGACCACCAACCCTCTCATGCCAGAAGAGGTTTCAGCCAACATTTCTATACATTCTAGACCTTTTTGAAGTACTTGGCCCTCCTCAATCTGGTCTTCACCCAGCAGTTTTCAAAACCAGCCGACCATCTAGCACTCCAGTTGAGAAAGCCAACAAAAAAAGGCCAAGTCATCCTCAACATGACCCAGGGCTTTCTCCCATGGAGGGAAGCTTCAGCATCTGTCTTCAGGCAGCTGGATCCTGTAGACCAGAGGTTTTCAACCTTTTTTAGTCCACAGTTCCCTTGACAAACTACATTCTTTTGGCGGCACCCCTGTGGGGCTCAGAAGCCCAGTTATGTCACCCCTTGCCTGCAGAGCTGGCAGCCTCTCAACGTTATTCAAACACCCTCCTATTTTGGAGTATTCCCTCAGCCTCCTCTCCTCTCCCCTCTCCTTGGGAGTCCTCTGGGGACCTGCAGCTGCCACCCCTGGTCTCTGAGCTGCCCCCCAACCCAAAGAGAGGTGTCTGTTTACACTGAGAAGCACTCCCTGGCCAGCCCCAGGGGCACCATTCACCTGGGGAGCTTGTAGCCAGGGCTGCTGCAACAAACAGCTGTGCAAGCCTTTGGGAGCCAGAGACACGAGAGGGCATCAGAGGATGGAGGGAAGGAAAGAGGGACAGAGGCCAGTGTTGCCAAGGCACCCCAGGGTGCCACGGCACACTGGTTGAAAACCACTGCTGTAGATTATACTGCATGAGTATGTGTTTGAGTTCCATTCCTCTGGACAGATTTGTTGCTTTTCAAATCTCCCAAGAATCCAACACCAAAGATTTATCACAGCTGTTTGATATCTTCTGAACATAGGTGTCATTCTCTGGGTCTTCTCCATCTCCATGTTCCACAAAAAGAACAGGGCCTGGAGGATAATCTGGGGCCTCAAATTGTTTTATGAAGGAGAAGGGGTTCATTTTGGAGGCATACAGCCAGGGGGTAACTTGGGCAGCTACAGACAACGCCTTGCTTGGAAGGAGGCTTCTGCCAGAGGTGCTGTAAGGACTTACATCTGCCAACATCTGGAGTTACTGCATTTGGACATTTCTCTTCTGTCTGCTCCACTCCCTGCTAACTGAGAATGGGAAACTGTATTTACCATGCTCTGGTTAGCTTGGACTGGAACAGACAGGCTCACCAGGGAGTTCAGTGTTGTCCCTAAGTAGTTGTGTTTGGCGGGCACCACACAAACACATGAAACACACGTGCACACCACCAGGAGCCCAGAGAATTCCTGGGTAGATCTGTCTGCTCTATTGTCAGTGTGGCAGGCTGCCACCAATTTTGCGAGTGTGTGTGACTCCAGAAAGGGCTTGTCAATTGTGCCAGCTGCTGGGCCTTCCCCAAGTGACCAATTTGCCTTCTTCATTTTCTTGTTGTTTGTTCCCATGCAGGAGGAGATCCTGAGGAAGAAAAGGCAGCAGGTGCTGGAGCAAGAACAGGAGCTGGAGCAAGAAAGAAATGTAGGTGTTGCCAGCTCTGACAAGGACTGAGAGCCCCTTTTCTCCTGTGCCAGGGCTGTGTTAGTCAGAGTAAGAGAATCAGGGAGGAGACCAAGGTTCTGAATGCCTGCTTCTGTCAATCCAAGACTGAAGCTGGAGTTTGGTTTCCTGTTCTAAGCCACTTCACATAGGGCAGAGGTAGGCAAGGTTCCCTGACTGGCCTGGTGTGTACAGCTGGCGTGGTGAGCTGCTGTCTGTTTTAAGTAAGGCTGTGGGTCCTTCTAGCCGAGCTGTGTATACACAGAGTTTCCCTTGTTCATCAACATGGTGGATCGCCTCTTCCATAGATAAGACCAAGGCTTTAGTTCCTGGCAGGGGTAAGCGAGCCCTGAGCTAGAAACTTGGGCTAGCCAGCCACTTGGAGTTAGCTGCTGTGTTGGCCAAGCGACCAAGGCCACTCTTCCTCACCCTCCCTTCCTCTCATCATTGATTTGGAGGTTGAGGGAGATAGGGTTGGGTTTGTTTGTTTCCTTCCTTGATAAAACAGTCGTGGCCATTGCAGAAGCAGAGAATGGCTGCTGTTGGGTTTTCACCTCCCCAATGGTCTTTCCTTTGCTGTGACATGTGCAGTAAGAGCTGCATTTCACCACCTTTGAGGATTATATGGTGGCGCTTCAGGTTCATAATAACCTTTATACGTGTGAGAAGAAAAACAACAAATGCTTGGAACTTTCTCAGGAAGCAGCTTTAGCAGCTCAGCGCCGCCTCGAGGAATCCCAAAAAGAGCAGGAGGATCTTGCGGAGACAACACGGCAGCTGCGTAGGGATCTGGTGGAGCTTCAGGACCAGAAATCGGAGCTGGAGTCCCAGGTGGAGATGCTACAGCTACAGAGTCAGCAGCTGCAGAAGAGGGTCAGGTGTGTGTGCTGGCACCAAACGAGTCTGTTCTTGGCTAGACCAAGCTGGTTTTGAGAGATTACCTTATGAGCCACAGTTACTACCAGGCCTTGGGAAATATCTGGGAGTGGTGATGAGCTCCTCTTTCCCCCCAAAGACCTTTCTTTTTGTAAAAAAAAATAAGTAAGTAAGATTTTTATTAAAGTTTTTAAGAGTACAATAAGATCTAGAAAGCTAATGTAAATAAATATTTTTTAAAAGAAAACAACAACTACAAAGGTACAAATAAAGTAAGTGGAAAAAACTTCCTCAGAGAAACTTAATCTGACCCATAGGCCAGCTGCAGCATGTAGCTGGATTTCATCTGACCCTCTGAATCCTCTCATGCCCATCTACTGTTGAGACAGGTGGGAATCAGCTGAGGGAGAAGATGGTCTTAATATTCACAGTGTGCCTTTCTGACTCCTTCCTCTGCAAGATCTGTGGCAGGCAGATCAGAGGGAGAAATGTCTCAGGAGAAAGCTAAACATGTTGTTTTATTGTATTTTTAATATTTTGTTGGAAGGTGCCCAGAGTGGCTGAGGAAACCCAGCCAGATGGATAGAGTATAAATAATAATTTATTATTATTATTATTTCCTTGCAAAAGTGCTAAAAGTGTCCATAATGCAGTTGCATCATGCACACTCATAGAAGGTGCTATCCAAAAGGTATTCATTCCCCTTCCCGCCTTCATGGATGGAGCTGCTCCAAGGCATCTCCTTTGTGTTAGTGTCATGTCCCCAACCTTTAGCCCACAGGTTTTGAGTGAGGATCTACCAGAGCTCGATGCCAGGTGGAACAGCAGGCAGTTCTAGCTGCTGTGTGCTTTTGCTTTATCTCTCTCCCTGTGCTGTTTATAGTGAGCTGGAGACAGCCATTGAGAGCAGGCAAGAGCTGCTGAATAAGGTGGAGGTGGAAAGCAGCAAGACGTCTCCAGAGAAAAAGGAGGAAGCCCTCCGGGTTGAGGACCTGAAAGAGAGTGCCCAAGCGGTCAGTGGAGTATTGCTGGTGTGTTGGGTGGGGAAGTGGAGCCAGTCCTTACTGTTGACCCAGTTTTCAGTTCCAGAACTTGGACTTGGATTTGTAGTGGGAATGAATGATGTGCAGCTCCATCATCTTCAGTGACATAATTTTTGTCCATATGATGGAAACAAGTGTATAAATAATCACCAGTTATTGGGTTGGGAGGATGGGAGTTGTGAAGATGAAATAACTACCCCAAATATCTATTCTTTCATTTTTTAACATGGTTGGTTAGGGACCCAGTCCCAATATCTAATCTGAAATAAATAGTTTTGGGATTTTATGATGCTGAGACTCAGATTTTGATTTAATGTATTTAGGTAATAGGAGAAGTTGAATTTTGGTTTCCAATATTGAACTGTTATTAAGCAGTAATATTAGTTGCATTAACACAGAGGTTTCAGGTACTTAGGGACACTTGCCCTTGGATAGCAGAGCAATTTGGGATTGAGACATCATTGTCAGGTTATATAATAGACAATATTGTTGCATCTTCAATCACACACAAATGGGGGGGGGGGGTTTGCTTAATCATACCATACCAGAGGGAAAGTGGAATTGGATGTGTGAATATGGGTCAGAGCATTTGATAGGTGCAGCATTAAAGGTAGCTTTTTATAAAACCATACCTAGGTGGTATATTATATGCCAGTAAGATTCTCAGTAATGTTTTCTATAATGTCTGAATCGGTAAAAGGTAGTTCTGCCCACATTTGGGTGGGACAGCAGTTTGATAAAGGAATTTTGGGAGGAAAGTAATGCTACCATCAGAGAAATAATAGGATCTGACTTTAAAAACATAAAGTACTAGATAAGAAAGGTTGGTTGTTTTGGTATCACATATGCTGATAGCTATATGGGTCACCATTGCCAGGCTTCAGTGAAGTGGTACTGTTTCAACAGTACATCATTAGCTGAGAAAGATTTGAGATATTTTAAATAGTTATTCATTAGAATGAACAGTTATGGGAGGCCAGTTCAGAGTTTTCAGCAGAACACGATACTATTTTGATTTGGTATCAGTATAGAACTGATGAAATGGTTGTAACTAATATACTGAGCGTATGGCATAATGTTATATAGTTGTTGTAAAGAGATCTAAACAAATGCAAATTTTAATAAATAAATAGCAATAATTGCTCACTAATGCCAGTAGGGACGCAGGTGGCGCTGTGGGTTAAAGCCTCAGCGCCTAGGACTTGACGATTGAAAGGTCGGCGGTTCGAATCCCTGCGGCGGGGTGCGCTCCCGCTGCTCGGTCCCAGCGCCTGCCAACCTAGCAGTTCGAAAGCACCTCCGGGTGCAAGTAGATAAATAGGGACCACTTACCAGCGGGAAGGTAAACAGCGTTTCCGTGTGCGGCTCTGGCTCGCCAGATGCAGCTTTGTCACGCTGGCCACGTGACCCGGAAGTGTCTCCGGACAGCGCTGGCCCCTGGCCTCTTAAGTGAGATGGGCGCACAACCCCAGAGTCTGTCAAGACTGGCCCGTACGGGCAGGGGTACCTTTACCTTTTTAATGCCAGTATTCTTAAAATGTGTCGGTTTCAGTTATCAGTGACAGCAGACTTGTGAGCTCTTTGAAAATGAAATTTATAGTGGCAGAATGTCCTATCCAAGGGTTTTAGTAGTGAGATCATGATTTATGTGCCATCGTTATGCATGGATTTTTAGAAGTCCCCAAGGAAGATTCCATGTAAATGTGTAAAGTAACACTAAGGAAGAGAGAGTCTTTTCTCCATCCCTGAAAGGAGGCAATTTCATCCAATGCTTCGCAGGCTCCAGAGAATTGGGGCTCAAATGTGATTTACAACTGCAATGATGGATAGAAGAGGATGAACTTTGGGAATGGGCTGTGTTCTCAAATAATTGTTGGCCCAGTTTGAAATCTAGGTCCACCTTGTTGTTGATGATTGCATAATTTTGGTCCCAGGTGCCATCATTTTCTGTGGGCAGAATGGGGTTCAGCATTTGTTTGCCTGTTAATTAACAGACTTTAATAATCATTAAACCCTCCAGCCCTCCCCTGGAGAGATGTCGACTTCAAAGGGCAATGAAGAAAAGAGTGTCCTTCTGGAACAGTAAGTGAAGGAAACCTGTGGTGCTCCATGAGGAGCTGAATGTGCTGCTTGGACAGTTGTTGAGGGCAAAGCTGTGGGGTTTGGCTGGTTGGCCTCCTCATGGGAGGCTGATGGTGCTGTTCTCTGAGAGCCCCACATAGCATGGGCTACTTCAGAGTTGAAGGAAAGTGGCTTGTTGTTCCTTGGGACCCGTCAAGAAGCCTTGCTCAAATCTTCCCTCCCTGCAGGGTGCAGCGCACCATTTTTGCCGAAGGAGCTACCTTGAAGACAGCCAAGGAGTTCTTGGTACGCAATACTCGCTCCATGCACAGAAGGCAAACTGCCTTGAGAGCAGCAAAGCAGCATTGGCCTTTTGACCCGCAGAAGGCACCAGGGACCGCTCAAGACTTTGGACGCTTCCAGCGGCTGGATGGCGTACACAAGAGCCTGGAAACGGTGAGTTGCAGCCCTGGAAAAAATTGGCCTGATTCTGATTAAGCCTGCTGGGTAGTGGTGGTCAACCTTACAGGGTGGGTGGGGAGACACAGACTGACCCTCCCTCCTGGACTCCAGCACGGTAGACAAGCTGGATTTGTGCTATTCTCCAATGAGAATTGGTTGGAAGGGAAGACTGTCTTACAGTGTGGTGGATGGGCACACCTGTGCCCATCTTGGCATTTGCCTCTTGGAGGAATTAAAGCAGCTCTTTGGCAGTAGCCGTTCTGCTGCAAGTCAGGGAGGAATGGAACAACAGCAGCAGGTGGAAGCAAGCCGTAGAGCAGGAGCTGTGTGGGTGTTTGCACCCATAGGGTTCCCATAAACCTTGTGTTTATTGTCATACAGACAAAAAATCTGAAAGGTTCAGTACAATAAAATCGCCCGGCAAAATCTGACAATTAAAATATTGTTGTATAACATTCACAAATCCTCACTGTGTGTTGCAAAAACCTGGCTTCTCTCTCCAATTTATCCCCATCCTGAGACAACACTGTGTGTTTCATTTCGGCCTTGGCATTTCACCATTCTTACTTGTTTGTTTGTTTGTCCACTCTCAAGGCACAATGGAAACAATACTAAGTGAAATAAAAAATCAGCAGAAAATTAAAATCGCGGCAGAGTTAAAACTAGCTCAAAACACACTTTTTAAGGCTGGGGGGAAATCAAACGGCATATGTTGGTTCTTTCACTGCCATTGTCAGCAGTGCTGATGCTGAAAAATAACAAGATGGTTCCTCCTCCCCAGGAAGAGAAGACGCTGGATGAGATGAACACCACCATGCAGAAGGGGAAAGGGCTGGTGAAGCAGACCGAGGAAGTGCTGAGTCAGCTGATGTCCTCGCTGGAAGAGGTATCTCCACATTGCTTCAGCCATGCCTTTTCTTGCAAGCCAGAGTGGAGAAGAGGTGTCAGGCAAGATCTTGGACCAGTTGCTTCAGTGGGCTCTACTCCTGACACCTCTTCTCCACTCTGGCTTGCAAGAAAAAGCAGCTAAGGTTCCTTCCCAAGACAATACCTCTTGGGAAGGAACCTTAGCTGCTTTCCAGGGTGTAAATCCCCTGGGGGTGCTTGAGCCACTCTGCTTCCATTTGTGCTTTCCGACGTGGGTGGCACTGTGGTCTAAACCACTGAGCCTAGGGCTTGCCGATCGGAAGGTTGGTGGTTCGAATCCCCAGAACTGGGTGAGTTCCCATTGTTCGGTCCTAGCTCCTGCCAACCTAGCAGTTCGAAAGCACGTCAGTGCAAGTAGATAAATAGGTACCACTCTGGCGGGAAGGTAAACGGCGTTTCTGTGCGCTGCTCTGGTCTCGCCAGAAGCAGCTTAGTCATGCTGGCCACGTGGCTCAGAAAAACCGTGTGTGGACAAACGTCGGCTCCCTCGGCCAGTAAAGCGAGATGAGTGCCACAACCCCAGAGTCGTTTGCGACTGGACTTCACTGTCAGGGGTCCTTTACCTTTACCTAATAGGGATGCCTGCTATCTTTGGACCAACCAGTGGCCATCTTTGTCTTCCAACCTGCCTGGAATAGCATGGAGTTCAGCTTGTAGAAGAACTGGAAGAGGCCAGTGGCCCATCTAGTCCAACATCCTGTTCTAACAGTGTCTGACCAGATGTATGACCAGATGCCTCTGGGAAACCCAGAAGCAGGACAGGAGCCCCAGAGCACGCCTGCTTTGTGAGTGTGTCCTGGAAAAGGCCAAAATGGGGAGTAGCTTTTAGGATCTATCCTCTGGGGGTTGGGAGAGAGTTTCCATCCCTACTTCTGCCAGACACCTTGAACCCCCGTCCAAGGGTTCAATCCAATAATTCCTCATAAGGAAAAGTAGAATTTGTGAAAACAAAAAAAATTCCTTCCAGTAGCACCTTAAAGACCAACTAAGTTAGTTCTTGGTATGAGCTTTCGTGTGCATGCACACTTCTTCAGATACACATGTGTATCTGTGTATCTGAAGAAGTGTGCATGCACACGAAAGCTCATACCAAGAACTAACTTAGTTGGTCTTTAAGGTGCTACTGGAAGGAATTTTTTTTGTTTTGACTATGGCAGACCAACACGGCTACCTATCTGTAACTAGAATTTGTGAGTAAGGGACAAGTTAAGCTGGTTAATGGGTTTTATGGGAAACATTTCAATGGAGCAAAATAAAATGGAAATATAAAGTGAATATTTAAATAATAAGGAGCAGGGGAAGAGACACGTTAGTTGTGAGAACCTGAGTTTGCATCCTTTTTCCTGACTGCTTGGAAAAGTTGGCCCTGGAGCCTCTGCTTTGCCTTCTAGCTGGCAGGAAGTGCTCACTAGAGTAGTAAGGAAATCCTCTTTCCTTTCCCCAGCTCTCTGATGAAGATACACTGAAGGGAATGGCCTGCAAGAAGGTGGTGACCTTTGATGTCACTGACTCGGAAGACACCAGCGGTGTGATGAACACGGATGAACCTCTCCGCAAAGGTAAGAGTTCATTTTTTCGAAAATGCTCTGAGCAGCGTCACAGTACCAGCATTCAGTGTCTTTTTGCCCATTTTACACCAACTTGCCATCTGTCAGGTGCCCCCTAACTAGCTGTGTTTTAGAGGGAAACATGTTAGAAGTTCCTTTGGCGGTGAAATGGGTCTGGTGCTTTCCCTTCCTCTTGCCCTGCCCCAGTTCTCAGCCTCTCAACTGGGAGATGTTGCCTTCCATTTTGTCAGCACTCCCTCCCTTCTCTCCTGGGGTGACCAGAAATGCCATGTGGCATTTTGGGGTCAGCACATTTCATGATATGAGATGAGAATATTCTCTGCTAGAAAATTCTCCGGAGAATATTCTCCACAAACTGTAAATTCTAATGTAAGAAGCAGTTTTACAACCCACATTTTAAAAATCTAGTAAATAATAAGTCAAGTTGTGATATTGCCAGTGTAAGCAATGAATAATGATTTTTTTGATTCAGTTACATTACTGAGCATTGTGTCATTCACCATTGGCAATTCTGAAATGTGAGCTGCAGAAAACTTTTTTTTTTCTTTTCTAGTTTTAAAAATTCTATTCATTTAATTCTATGCACATTTGAATTCGTATGTATTTCAACTATATGTAATAGCCTTTTTTTCTATTTTGGTGTGACCTTATTCTTAGCAATTCTATACCCTTGGCCATACACTGTGATTATTATTTTTTTACAGTAAGTAGCTTTAATGCTTTATACACTTAAAGTACCTAGGCCTATACAGTTATGTGCAACAGCATGTGAGGTGGCCTTGATTTAAACAGTTGACGTTTCTATATTTTTATTTAGTACCAGTAACTGGTTTTTGCAGTGCCATTCAATGGTACAACGTGCCATTTAGCAGAGACTGACATACTGAAATATATTATCATGTAATGATAATATATTTAATGTTAATGGCTTCTTTTTTATAGTATGCATATAGTTTTGTTTATCAAATTGTGTTTAATCACCAACAGTTATTAAGCATTAGAGCGGGGGTCAGCAAACTTTTTCAGCAGGGGGCCGGTCCACTGTCTCTCAGACCTTGGGGGGGGGCGGACTATATGTTGAAAAGGGGGGGAAAGGAATGAATTTCTATGCCCCACAAATAACCCAGAGTTGCATTTTAAATAAAAGGACACATTCTACTAATATAAAAACATGGTGATTCCTGGACCATCTGTAGGCTGGATTTAGAAGGCTATTGGGCCGTTAGACCTATTAGAAGCACAAGATAGCCTATTACTGGATTTACTTGTATCAAACCTTAACATGCCAATTGTATTTTTTGACTTATCCTATAACATGTACCTGTTCTAATGGAAGAATAAAATATGATTTAACTACTGAGTTTTCTTATACCAAACCTTAACACGACAATTACTGGTGCCATCAACTTAGCATGGTTTAACTTTAACTATAAGACATGTTTTACTTTTTAATTTGATATTTGCAAGTGACAAGTAGGCTTCTGCTTATATATTTTCTCTGTGGTTCATTAGTGGCAGGCTTAGTGTGAGTCATTCACATTGAATTTTCAATTTCAAGTTTGGTGCAAAAAAAAATCAAAGAATGTGAATTTGCTGCATTGCCCCATTGAATAAAAGTATCTGTACAGTTTTTGGTTGCCATCTGAACAAGTTTACCCATGAATTAACATGTATATTAACTAATTATATCATTTTCAATGCATTAAAATTATATCATTTTCAGTGCTTTAAAATGAATATTCTACTTTAAATGAAAATTCTGTAATATTTTCATTAATCAAGAATATTCTTGAGAATTTAACATCACTAAGCACATTCTCACTTGGCTACTGAGCTTTGCACACCTATCCTAGGAGACCACGAAAAAGTCTAACCTTGCCTCTTTTGTCCAGGGATGGGGTGAATTACTTGGACTCTGCCTGTCGTGTGTGAGCTGTGGGTTGGTTTCAGACTTGCAAGTGAAAAGGTTCTCTACTGCATAGTCTATAGCTACGTCACTCTCTCTCTACCTCTCTCCCCATAGTGGCTGACATGAAACCGGACCACCAGTTCCTCCCCTTTGATGAGATCCAGTACCTAGCCAACTCGCTGCAGCGCCTCACCAGTGACCTGATGGTTGTCCTCCAGCACCTGAGTTCCTTCTGCAACCAGCCGCTTCCCCTCTTCACTTCCACCCAGGGTCCCGCCTCCACATTGCCTAGAGATAGAGTTCCCATAGCTACCTGTAACCCTCTGGCAGATTCCCATTCTGCCACACCGTCTGTACCCAACACTATCCCCCAGTGGGTCTGGGCTGGCTCAGGTCCCAGCCCCTCTGCTCCGGCAGGCCAGTCAGTGGACGCCATGCTGATGGAAAAGTGGCGCAAGTATTTCCCAGGTGAGAATGTGTCAGTGTTTTGTTCTTTTGGAGTATTCGGAGGGTCCTAATGGCAGTTATGAGCCAATGGGAAATTGCAAATATACATGGAGTGGAGAGGGCTTAGGGCAGAGGTGCAGGGAGAGAGAGGTCTCTTTGGTTTTTGAATGCAGCAACAACACCTAATGGCCTGAGATCTTCGTTTCCAAAGGGGAAGTGTGATACTGGCTGTTTCATTTTTCAGTCCCTTTGCTAATGGGGCCTAACATAGAATTTGCCTTTTGCATGGCTCCTGTACACCAGATTGACATCTTCATTGAGCTATCCACTATGGCCCCAAGGTCTCATTCCTGGTTAAAGGTAAAGGGACCCCTGACCATTAGGTCCAGTCGTGGGCAACTCTGGGGTTGCGGCACTCATCTCGCTTTATTGGCCGAGGGAGCCGGCGTACAGCTTCCGGGTCATGTGGCCAGCATGACTAAGCCGCTTCTGGCGAACCAGAGCAGTGCATGGAAACGCCGTTTACCTTCCCGCCGGAGCGGTACCTATTTATCTACTTGCACTTTGAGGTGCTTTTGAACTGCTAGGTTGGCAGGAGCAGGGACCGAGCAACGGGAGCTCACCCCGTTGCGGGGATTTGAACCACCGACCTTCTGATCGGCAAGTCCTATGCTCTGTGGTTTAACCCACAGCGCCACCTGCATCCCCATTCCTGGTTAGTTACTGCCAGTTCAGACTCCAGAAACATATATGTGAAATTAGGAATTTTTGACCCCGTATTCATCACTTTACATCAGCTTACATTGAACTGCATTTGCCATTTTTTATGGTTTTTGTTTCATTGGGTGACCAACTTGTTTGCAAGAGAACTTTTTGCTCTTTTCTGTTCAGCCTGGGAGCTTGAGAGCCCCTCCCAGACAGAGGAGTCACTTGACAAGCCAGCCCTGCACCCTGCAGGGACCCTTGGAGGCCCTTGAATGCCCTGCTTCATCTCTCATTAAGAGGGAAAGCAGGAGTTGCTTCTGAACCATTCGCATGCACGGCAAGTGGCAGGGCAGTGGTAGCCTGGCAGTCCCATGTTGAGCTAAAAACTGATGCTCTCTTCTGTTTCAGGCAGGTTCCCTTTGTCCTCTGGAAGTCCTGGACCTCTGGATGGCACGCTGGGCTACGTGTCACCTGGGTAAGGCATTTTTATACTGCTGACAACTGGCCAGTCAGGCTAAATAGTTGGATATTCTAAGTAGGGGAGGCCAACTCTCAAGAAACTGCTATCTACTTTCAGAATTAAAACTAGCAGTGCTCTATCCCTGTTTTTTTTTGGGGGGGGGTTTAATCTGAAGGTTGTTGAGCCTTTTTAGGGTGGGGTTTGGGGGGGAGTTCTGTTTTTCTGGGGTTAAAGGCAAGTGACAAAGGGGTAAAGTCACTCACAAAAAGATGACTATGGATCAAAAGAGCGGCATAGAGAAAGCTCTGTCTTCCCTTCCAGAGATCATACAACAATGGAGGGGGAGCTGAGGGAGCATGACAGGAGTCAGTTTTAGCGACGTTAAGGAAAGGGAGCCAGAGATCGACTGCGATCCACCAAAACCTGACAGGGATCTACCAGTAGATTGTGATCAACCTGTTGGACATTCCTGTTCTAAGGCACTACACCCTGTTCTAGAAGAATCATTTTGTCTTGTGAAATGCCCTTCTTCCCCCTTCCCTTCACATTAGGGGAAGTGGGAACACCTTGTATCTGAAAGGGCCAGCAGCACATTTCTTGGAGAGGGCAGTGGCCTGAACAGTCCACTAGGATGTCTCATTCTCCCTAACCACCTCCTCCACCACCACCATGCTTGACTGCTGCACTACCTCATTATTAGGGTGCTCCTTGATACCTACATTTTGAGGGCACTTGGTTGATTCTTGTTGGTTACTGTGAGAACAGGATGTCAGACTAGGTGGGCGACTGGCCTGATCCAGAAGGACCATTCTTCTGATCATTATTCACCCCCCCCCCCTTCTGCTTCTTGACAGTGAGCAAGTCCGCCTGCTCCAACGCCGTGGGGCAGAGAAGCCGAACATCCAGAGCATGATCGAAGCCAACAAGAAATGGCTAGAAAGCTTCAAGCAGGATTCCAGAGTGTATCCTTTTGTTCTTGCCTGGCCTCTCTCTTAGGACCAGAACCTCAAAGCACTTAGTTGCCTGCTCAAACTTTAGCAACCTCCCCAAAGAAACCGAGAGCCTGCAGAAACGATGTTTGAACCCATCTATGTGGGTGGGTGTTAAACAATCCAGCTATACATTCAGTCTGTACTTGACCACAGTTTTCCATGTATTGGTAACCTCAAGGTTGGATTACTACAGTGAACTCTGTGAGGCTATCCTTGAGGTTGGTTGAGCTGCTGCAGAACAAGCTACCCCCAGCATATAGTGCCTTGCTTGTGGGACTTGCACTGGCTCCCAGCCTGCTACTGGGCCAAGTTCAACATGTTGGTGCTAGCATGTAAGGCCCTATACAACTCAGGACTAGGCTACCTGACAGGCTGCCTTATCTCTTATAATACCCAGTAGGTCACTGCTGTCACTGCAGAAGAGTTTTTCTTAAAGGTTCCCAAGAGATCAGCAGCCTGCTCCACAGTAACTAGCCGCAGGTCTTTTAGTGTGGCCCTGTTCTGTGGAATGATAGGTTCCCACGATCTGCACTTTCTGAAAAGCAAATGTGTACATTTTTGTCTTTCCCAGCTGGGTGTTTACTTGGTACTGTTTTAAAGTTAAACCATTTTTATTGCATTGTGCACATCACCTTGAGCCTTCTAAAGCAGTATAGCGGTGGGGGGGTGTAAGCAGGGAATTAATTTCTTGATAGCAGAGGGCGCAGTCTGAGCTGCCTCTCGTGGCTTCCTGTAGCAGTTTCTGGCACTCCTATGCAGTCAACCACCACTGTTAAGGATTGCTGAGCTACATCACCTTTGTCATGAGTGGAATGCATCCTCAGCCTCTGATCCCCTCTGCTTTGTTCTTGGGCTTTTCCTTCACCCAGACCGCCAGCCCTCTCCTGCCAAGTCCCTCAAAGCCCTTGACCAGCAGCACTGGTTTGCTGCAGCTCAGACTGGACAAGAGCAACCGACTCGAGGTCTACAACTTCTGAACCACTGGGCGAAGTCCAGCTGAAAGGCAGTTCCCAGCAGCAAAGACTTGGGAGTTTTCCCTGCTTGACAATACATGGCATTTCCCCTGTACCTGGCAGCCTCCTTGCCTGCTTTCTTGAGCCGTGTCCGGGCCATCGAGCCTGGCTCTTTGAAGAGAAGGGCAGCTGCAGGAGATTTGCCTGGTCCAAATGCACAAGACAGGCCATGAATTCAGTAGGGAAAACAATCAAAGCATTATTAACCAGTAGCTTTCTGGTTGGTCTTCTGTTAACCCAAGGAAGTGCCCGGGAGGTGAAATCACTTTCCTTGAGGGAAGGAGGTGATAATTTCTCAGAGGAGGACAGTGCCTGAGAGCATGAACAGCAAAATGGCAAAACCTTGAAGCCTTGAGCTGCTTGGCCTGTGCTGCTGCTTCTGCCTCTCCCAGTCCTGAATGCAACAGTGTCTTCTGGCTATTGGCTTCTATTCCAAAAGATTTTAACTGAAGCAAGTCTTGTCTTCCAAAGCTGCAACACACACACACACACACACACACACAGCCAGCCACCCAGCCCAGATATCCTACTTTGGGCTTGGGTGAGCAGTTTGCAACTCTTACAAGGGCGGAGAGCAGTGGATGCTAAAGCAGACAAGAACAGCTGGTTGCACTTGAATTTCCTAGTTTGCCGAATCTTCCAGTTTTCATTGGGTCTCGCAGGCTCCCTTCCCTGCTCAGGTTTTCTAGCTTTCCAAGCAGCAGAGCTGGCTGGGCAAACGCTGCTGAGGGCTACAACAGGGGCTCTCCTGTATTCCCAGCTGGTGCCAGAGCCACATGTTCTTGTGCTGGAGCCACAAAATCAGGTGGGCAGTGGCCACATGTGAACTCCAGTGTACCTACTGAAAGTAGTGGAAGCTCTTTGCCGAAGCTTCCTCCGGAAAATTTAACCTTGTGTGTGTCCCTCATTTTTTTTAGGCCAGATGTCTGGCTGCTGTCTTACTTTTGAGGTTCCAGCTGGCTCTGGCTTTTAAGGCACAAAGAGGGCAGCATGCCCCTAGAGCTGGTGCTTCAGCAACACCCACGCTCAGCATGCCCGGGGGCTCCTCTCCATTCTCTTCCCTCCGTTCCTGACATTTCTCCATGCAGTTCTCTGCTGTGAGTTGTCCTGCTGCTCTCCTGTGGTTCCTTCACAGCACCTTATAGCTTTATGAGGGTCCCCTTCTGGAGTGTACCCAGGCAATAGAAAGGGCTTACATCCTTGTCTTGTGTCAAAGTGTGTGTTATGGCAAGAGAACTGGTGTAGGCCGTCAGCTACTGGCTGTATTTTGTATACCAATTAAATGGACGCTTGTACATCTGTGTTGGTTTTGCCCCTTTTTTTCTCCACTGCATTAGATCTAGTGGGTATTTGCTCCCCCTTCTGCCCTTTCACCTGGTATCCCCCATCCACTCACTGTTTCTTGAGCCTTCCACTTTTCTAGCTGCCAGATTTCTGTTCTGCAGTCAATGCAGAAGCCCTCATGGAAGATGGTGACGGAGGAGCAAGTTGCTGTTACCGATAGCTACATCCACAAACGTCTGAAAAATGTGAAATGCACTCAAACCACACTGCCCTTTTGCTGGCTACGGAATTCTGCCTTCTGATAAGCCATAGATAGAGAATCCCTTTATTGGCAGATTTTTTTTGTAGGCTTCCTCTGTTTTCAGTGGCAATGCAGCCCCTTGCTCGGAGTGCAATCCCCGGGAAAGCAAATAAAACCACAAGCCTCCCTCTTGACTCCTAATCCCTGATCTGCACATCTACTCCTGCCCAGTGCTCTCCATGTGTGTGCGAGACAGAGAGTGAATGGGAACGTGACGCTCTTTGGGCCTAAGTGTTTGGGGATTAGAGGCTCCCAAGGGCAGCAGGTTTTTCAAATAGGACAGGCCTCTCTAAGCTCATTAGGACATTTGGCAGCGGCTGGCCCTGTTGACGCACCAGGAGTGTGGCTCGTCACGGACTGACCTGAGGCACGCTGGCCTTCTGTGGGGGGCCTTCTTGACTTCTCCCACCATGCTGGGGACATTGATGACAGCACTTTATTTCATGGTGAAAGCATTGGGTCAGGTCAGTACTTCTTTCATTCTAGAGCAAGGCCTTAGGAATTAATGGCAGAAAGCAAAGCAGAAGATGGTTCCCTTCCCTGTGGTTTATTTGGGCATGGGAGGGGGGGATTAGTTTTGCTGTGATGTTACTAGAAAGGAGGGTGCCGGTTCTATCCAGCATGGCATTCCTGAAAGCTGGAGCTCGAGGCTTCATTCTAGGAATTTTATCTATTGCAAGCTGGGTGTTGCCCAGCAGTACCATGTGTGTGATACCAGCAGAGGAGCAAGTGGGGCAGCTTGATATGGGCTGCTGAGGTGGAGGGCTCCAGCAGCTGCAGGGCCATGCCACCTCCTTACTGGAGCTTTTGCACAAACTGCAAGCCTCTGGCTGGCCCAAGCTTCCAAGTTGCAGGAAGAAGAGTTTGCTGTTTCCCATCTGGATGACTTGCTTGAGGGTCCAGGCGCTGCCTTGGGGCCCAGCTTCCCTCTTGTCCGGCTCTTGCTAAATCCCGTGTAGGTGGGCTTGCCTCTGTGGCCCAAGAGGAGACTCTGCCAGAGAGGCCTCAAGGTGCTGGGCAAGCCACTCGGGGACCCTTTGTTGTCAGGAATCGATGCTGAAATTGCAGTCCCATAAATGGTAGGGCTGCTTCTATTTTTCTGCTGCACCAGGAGATTCTGGACTGGGCATTGTGGTTTCTTTGTCTTCTGAAACATGGGGGGTCCCTCGTGATAGTGACACCTGTAAATGGGTAAAAGTAGGGGGTATGTTGGAGGGGAAGGGACAAGGTGGAGCCCTGGTTTCGCTTAATATGATGAACCTGTACTCTTCTGCCTTCTGCCCAGCTTGGCAACAGCCTGTTCCAGGAGGAGCCGCTGCCCTACCTTGTCCACCAGCCCTTGCCATGGCAGGTCCAGTGTGTGACTCCGGGTCGCCGTGCCAGCAGAGACAGTGGGGTATGTGTCTTTTCCTACTAGTGACGGCCACTGGAGGCTTTGGAAATGAGCGTGGCTGTTCCCTTTCAAACTTGGGTTGGCTCCTCTGTCTGATGAAGATGGATGCAAAAAGAAGGGAGGCAAAGGCTCAGTTCCTGGAAAGGTGTCAGGATATTTGGAGGGAAATGCTGCAAATGAAAGCCCAGAGAAGGAGGAGGAATAGGCCCTCTTGAGGGGGAGGGGGCTACAGAAGAGGATGCTGCTAGTTGCAGCACAGTAGCTATTGTGGCTCTCCCCCACCCCCCTTAAGGCAGTTCTTAAGGCAGAATATGGAACTGTTCATGCATGAATATGCATGAAGACTCTCTTGGTCCATGTTGCTGCAGCAACAGTGATTTTTAACCCTGAGCGAAAGCCAGACCAAACCCACTTGGGTCTTGTTTCCAGCTTGCTTGAAACTTGTACTCAGCAGTTGATGCTGGGATTGCTTCAATAACCAGACTTAATAAAGGGAAGTGCCACCAGAGGCCTCTCCCCGGGGTCCCTTTGTAACGGGGTCAAACTAATTCATGCTCAGGAACATCTGTTATCAGCAGCTACTACCCAGGTTGGTGACATGCAGCTTTCCGGCTGCTAAATGCTGCGGGGTCATACAATGGGGGTGGCTCTTTTCATCTTGCTCTGCTTGTGCACTTCTCTGGAGCAAGACTGGCCAGCAGTGATCATGCTGGCCCCTTTGGCTGAGCACCACAGTCCCCCCTTGTCTGTCTGTTTAGACTTTGCTTCTTCTTTCCAGAAAGGTGGGTGTTCTCGGCAGAACAATATCTACGGGGTCGCAGGACGAAGAGGTGAGAATGCTGCAAACTCAAGGTCAACAGGCACTGAGTGTGGGGATTTCTAACTAGCCTGCCACTGTTTTTGGTGTATGAAGGAGCCTCTCTTTAAATAAAAAATAAAAAAGCAGGCACCCCCCCCTCCACACACACACTGCTTTCCTCCAGCATTTATCTCAATCAGTGGATCTATTCAGACCGTGCTGGATTCTTCCCTCACCCCCAAACACACACACACACACACACTTTGTGCATTCAGATGCTTCCCTCCTCCATGAGACATCTCCCTGCCTGCCCTCCAATGCCCGTGGCCACACCTCACACCCCCTTTGGTATAGCTGGACAATTTGCAGCCATGGTTCAAAGTCATGTCCTGAGCAAATAGGCTTTTCATGTTGCTATTCTCAGTGCCTCTTGCATGATAATCGGATTAGAGGTGGTGAGCTGGAATGGTGGGTGCAGAGAATGCACTCTTTTTCTGCAAGTGACCAAATGAGATTAAATTTGTAATGTCCACAGAGAAAATTAAAGAGTAGGGTTGTTGTTGTTGTTTTAACAAAACACTGGTGAACAAGCTAGTCAGGTCTCTTGAGTTGATGTCACTAAATTCCATACTTTTACTCCCCCTTCCCCCTTGATAGTGGGTGATAACTTCTGCTCCTGCCATGCTTTGGCATGATGGGCTTTTTGTGAAGCTGCATATTTTTTTAAGGGAAGGGGAGAGCTTGGCCTTGTTACACTGATAACTGCACGGACGCAGGGAGACTGAGTGCAACATGGGTGCAACAAGGCAGGGCTTGGAGTCAAACACTTTGCAGGAAACAACCTTTGTCCCCAGAAGAATGATACAGACCTGGCTTTGAGTGATCACTCCAAATTGGAGTGTGGTCTATAGAGGTGTCTATTCTACTTTGGCATCCCGCATCGCACAGCTACCTTGTACAAGAAGCCAAGGAGGCAGCCCTATGCCATGAACTAGGCTGCCCGCACCATAGTAGACTTGAGCTCGGAATAGGAAAAGGCGAGAGGAGCTTCTTTGCTTGGCCAATTGCAGCATAGTCTCTGCACTAGGTGGAAGCAGCTATACTACTGAAGGGCTTTGCCAGAATGTCTCCTTCCCAAAACAAGCCTACCTTCAGACACCGGGAGTTTACTAATTTTTTGCAGAGTGTTGTCTTTTAATTGATTTTACCTGTTTGTATTTTGTCTGGTTATTAAGTTGCTTTGAGATTCTTTTGTGAAAAGCGACAAACAGATGCTTAATAATAATAATAAAAACAACAGTAATATATTCTGTACAGCTGGAGGTGGGAAGACGCTTAAGGTATTGCATTCCAGGCTTCCCCTCCCCCCTTTTGGGGGGAAAGCACAAAGAGCACCTGCTTTGTGTTTTTGCTTTTCTCGGCAGCACCATCTGCTCCTAATACGCATGGCTGTGCAGTTCATGCTGCAGATCTGCAGTCTGGCGAGGGTGGTCTCCAGTCGCCTGCTGGTATTAGAGCCCTCCTCACCTCAGGTGCTAAAGTTGGAGGCTTCCCAGCCCCACAGATCACACATGAGCACACCACCTTTTCTAGAGCTGTCTCTGGGGCCTAGCTATAGCCTAGAAAAACACCTTCAACCATGACGTTGAAGGGGGACTTGGATAAGCACCCATTCTTTGCAAGGACAGTGACCGACGTAAGCGTTACACTAAAATGCTCTGCTCTGTCTGCCATCTCGTTGCTTTGCTACCTCCATTGTGTCGCTTGCAGGGTGAGGGTGTTCAGCCAGCATCTCCCGAGCCAGACAGTTTTAGGCAGAGAGCAACTTTCCTGTAGGGCAGCTGGCTGGGAGATGATGCCTTGGACTTTCAGGGACATCTCAGCAGCAGGGGCAACCCACTGCATGCCCTCAGCATTTCAGTTTACAAGGACAGCCTGAACGCTCCAGGTGTTGTCTCGCAGGAGCAAGGGCGGTCCATGATCCTTGGCAAGCTCTCACTGCAGACGTGCTCCCAAGCGCATGGATCCTGTGGGTGGGAAGTTCAAGTAATCATTACCATGAACATCCAAATACGGCAAGGGACCCACACTGCATCTCTACTCCCAGCTGCACTTCACCTCTTCAGTTCTGGCTTGTTTTCTGCCTGCTCCATCCTGGCCCAGGTGGTGTTGGCTGCTCTGATTTTGCCGGCAATGCCCTTTCTCCTAGTGAGCTGTCCTTCCCTTGTATCCCTAGGTGACTCCAGCCCTGTATCCAGCAGCAGGAGCGAGGAAGTGAGTGATCCAACCGAGAGGGCAGCCGTGACCATCCAGACTCACTATCGTAAATATCACCAACACAAGCATGGAAAGTAGAAGCCAGCTTCCACCATATTGGGAAGCAAGAGAAGGATGGGTTTTGGAGAAAGGGGTGGGTGGGACGAAAGGGGGAAAGACCCTTGTGTGCTAGTAAAGCCTGTCTTTACTCAACTTTTGGACAGCTTTTCTGTATAGCCGAGTGTCTTGAAGTTTTCTGCCATCCTCTAAAAATGTGTTGCAGTCTCTAAATCACACATGAGGGGCCCTGACCACTTTGTGAGTAAGACAACTGCTGAATGGGGATGGCCTTGTGCCACATTTGCTGATGGCTTTCTAGGTGAGGTTTTATTGCTAATTGGTGCTTAGGTGCAGAGCTTTGGTTAAGGATGAGCTACAGGCACAGTGATAGAAGAGGCTAAATGTTTGCCCTCCTTGAGTGGAGGGTGGCGGAGTGCCATATCTGGGGCAGGAGGCTGGCCCTCTGCTATGGAACTAAGGGAAACGCTTCTAAAATTGGTTTTTGGAACATAGCCCTGTTCAATTTGACACTGTCTTGCACCACTGCCATCTTCTTGTGTGCAAACCTTCATGCCCTATGAAACTTGGTTGCTAGTAAGCAGGGCTAGCAGAATACAGTTTAGGTGCCTGATGTATAAATGCCCAGCTATTTCCCCCACCTGTAGAAACAAAAAACCAAGACTGATGGTCATTTGCCCTTTATTGGCACCTGCCCGTCAGAAGAGCTGGCTCTATTTCCAGGAAGCAAATGGCGGCATGTTGCCTCTTTGTGCTGTATAACTAGCCCCTTTAGACAAGCTGGATTTTACTTGCTTTGCATCTTAGAAAGGGAAACAGCATTTCTAAGGCAGGTAGAATTTAATCTGAGCTTTTGAATAGTTGGTAATGTTTAAGAGAAGGTGTTTGTATAAAACTACGAACAGCTTCATGTGTGCGAGTTCACATGCTAGCTTCATGCAGTGACATGCACTGCCTTTTTAATAACTGTGCAGGTAAAGAACTACAGGGCGTACCTCTGGGTCAAGTAAACTCTAAAACAGCGAGAGGTCTTATGCTATAGTGTCCCTTCTGACAGTTTCCTTCTCTTCTGCAGACGTTACTGCTGTCGTAAAAGGGAAGTTATTTTTCTCGTGTAACTCTGTGGATACCCCACCTTGTGTGATCTTTTTCCACATTCAGGAGAGTTCTTGACTGCCCTGCATTACATGCCATTATGGATCTGGCCCCACCGCAAACAAAGGGCTCTGATGTTATAGAAACATAACTTTTATTGCACACTGCTGGCTTTTTGTTTTTATATAAAAATGTATTAACACAGAGGCAGATGCAACTTGAAGCAAATCCTATGGTTTTCCAAACAGTAAAACAACATGCAGTGTCTCAAAGGAGTCTCTTCAAAACCAACAGGGTTGCTTGATAGGGGGAGAGAAGAGAGCCACACAGTCTACTTCTGTGCTCTCTTCAAAGACAATGTGAAACAGCAAAACCTTCAGTGAAAAAGATTACCAAATGCTTTGCACCCTTGGCTGATTTCCCCCCTCAGGTTTGGAGAAGAAAATAGTTTCATTTATACAAAAAAAGTCCATTCTGTACAAGAGCTTCTTTTATTTCAATATAAATAACTCAGGAAAAGAGTAAAAGTCTGTGTTGTCTTGTGTCCATTGCTACACCAGTGTATAGGATTTTGAGTAGGCGCCAGCTCCCTGTTTCTGGGACCTCCCTATACCAGAGGTGCTCATTTCTAGTAGCGAGTCTCTAGACCCCCCCATTTTGGTGTGGGGAGGCAAACGTGGCTCAGCACTGGGAGCAGCAGCAGGTTCAGTGCTTGAGGCAGGGGCAGCTACGGGCGCAGTAGCCGTGGTGGTGGCGGCAGCGGCAGCAGCAGCGGCGGCGGCGGCAGGAGGAGGAGGAGCAGCACTTGCTGAGCCAGGCATGGCCAGAGTCCGCTGAGGTAAGGTAGTCGTGGTTGCACTCACATGGGGCACAGCCAAGGCTTTGCTGCTGGGGTCTAATGTTAGGTGCCTGGCCTGCGTGTGGTAGGCCCGGGCCAGGTTCCGGATGGAGGCCTCGCGGGGCGGCACTACTGGGCATGGGTCATGAAGGTCTGGCTTGCGGAAGAAAGTTTCGGATTTCATGTACAAAGGCAAGTTGCAGTAGTCGCCTGCAGAAAGAAGAGGGTGAAAGGAAAGGCAGCTTTCAGTCGGAACGTGCTCTGTCAAGCGCTTGGAAGCCTGCAAAGCCAGACCACATTCAGGGGAGAACACAAGCGGAAGGGGGACAAGCAGCCCAGTCCGTCAAGACCGGCTGTGAGTGAAGGAACAGTGGCTGCCAAGATGACCCTCACTTTGGTGCAAGGGCCATGGTAGCAACTGGGGACAGAGATGTTGCTGAAACAGGAAATGCTACCTAAAGAAATGTTAGGCCAGAAAACAGTCTATGTGAGAAGGGCATCCTCTGACTACAGCTCTGAGGATTATGAGCTACACCAGGCATCCCCAACCTTCAGCCCTCCAAATGTCTTGGGACTACAATTCCCATCATCCCTGACCACTAGTCCTGTTAGCTAGGGATCATGGGAGTTGTAGAACAAAACATCTGGAGGGGCGCAGGTTGAGGATGCCTGGGCTACACAACTGCCCACACCTTTCTCTCATTCAGTGCAGCCGTCTCTATAATGCTCTCCATTTCAGGGCAGGGGCAGCACCCAAGACTGCAGTTGCCTAGTACTTACTTTTATTTGCTCTGTGAGGGATGGGCACAGCTACCCCCTTGCCGCGGTCGCTGTCCTGCGGCTTGGGCGGGGAGGCCGTGAAGCGGCAGATGCCGGGCTCCGATGGGGTGCTCATGGAGGTCATGCTGTCGGCGTTCTCGTTGGTGCCCGTGGTCATCTGGTCAGAGGAGCTGTCGGAGATGAAGCACTCGGTGATCTCAAACTTGGCATGCTGCAGCTGCTCCTCCAGCTTGGCATGTTCGTAGGCACGTGCCAGCTCCTCATAAGTGGAGGAGGCGCTCTCTGTGGACACCATGCTGTTCCGCCCTTTGTCTAAGGAAGCAAGGAGAAAGTAGGAGTTAAAGACCCAGTGTGAAAATGGGAGGCCCTGTCAGTGCACCCATGGGAGAAGTTCCATGGTACTCTAGTCACCTCTTCCTGGGTGTGGCAAGATTATTTGGAAACTGAGGAATGCATCCCTGAGGTTGGGGCAAAAAAAGCCTGTGTTTCTTCAGGGCTGGGTGGTATATCCAAAACCAATATATTCACCTGACAATATACTGCAAAACATGATTTTGTATGTGCAAAAATCACAATGAGGGGAAAACCGTGAAACCGGCCAATGCCTCTACCTAGCTCCATCCTTATTTCAGACATGGTGATATATCACAGTGTTGAAAACCAGTTATCACCCAGCCTCACTCTCTGTGGAGGTGCTGAGATAGTGGGGCTTGGCTCCAGAGCAAGAGAGGAGGGCCTGTATTTATTCCCCAGAAGAGACATGCTCTGTAGTCCATGTGCTTGTCTTGACTCACCTGTATCCTGGGATAAGCTGGCACTGTAACTGTCGCTTTCTGTCACCGTGATGCCATGCTGGGAGCCAACTGTCCTCCAGTCAGAGGTGAGGGTCCGTGCTGGGGTGGAGGCCTGACACTTGGTGAGGGTCCACTGGCTGGAGTATCTGTTCCTGGTACTATGTGCAGACTTCACACTTTTCCTGGAAACCGGATCTGGAAGAGGAGAGAATGAGCACCACTTAGGCTCTGCAGACACAGACAGGTACTCCCAATGTAGAACTTGATTCTGCCACTGCGCTGCTGTTGCTTCCATAGTCTGCCGCTGCAGTGAGATCATATTTATGCAAGTCTGTGGTAGGTGATGTTCGATTTAACTAGCTTTTCATCAGGCCCAATAATTTGTGCTGCACTATCTTTAAAGAAATCAACCCTGAGTGCTCACTGGAAGTCCAGATCCTGAAGCTGAGGCTCCAATACTTTGGCCACCTCAAGAGAAGACTCCCTGGAAAAGACCCTGATGCTGGGAAAGATGGAGGGCACAAGGAGAAGGGGACGAAAGAGGATGAGATGGACAGTGTTCTCGAAGCTACCAACATGAGTCTGACCAAACTGCGGGAGGCAGTGGAAGACAGGAGTGCCTGGCATGCTCTGGTCCATGGGCTCACGAAGAGTCAGACACGACTAAACAATATATTTAAAAGGTATTTCCTACACTGGGGTGGGGAGCCTGAAGCCCTCCAGATGCCACATACTCCCATCAGCCCTGGCAGCCAGCATGGCCAATGGTTAGGGATGACAGGAGTTGTAGCCTAGCAAGAGCTGGAGGCTCCCCACAGATCCCCCACTCCTGATCTTGCATCATTTTCAAAAGACTTAACTACAGCAATACCACAGCCATCCCATTTTTCCTGTACTCTTAAGGTTTCATGTACAGCAGGCTTACAACTCGGGGGGTGGTTTACGTTCCAGGGGTGTGTGTGCAAAGCCACAATCATGGATAGAGCAAACCTGGAGCTGCTGCTGTGCAACCGTCCCTGCCTTGTGCCCCACAAGCCATCTGAGATCTCACAAGAGCCTTCCAGAGCCCGGGAAGGCAGACAGCTTAAAAGCTTTCCGCACCAAGTTGACTGTGGTAAGAAATTGAAGGCAAAGTCCCAGGGTGGATCACGAGGAGAGTGGCTAATGCATGCATGCCTACCTTCTAGATGGCCCCTTCAGCCTAGAGTTCTGGTTAATATGCTTTTTGGACTAGTTTGCCATTGACATCTGACATGCCTGCTCCCGTCTTGTAAAAAGCCATTTGTGCAGAAGTTGTGTTAGGGATTGGCAACGTCCCTTAGCCTGTTTGCTACCTGAAACTTCCACCTACCTGGCTGGCTTCCTTAGTGAAGTGCCACTCCAGTGATTCCACCCTAGAGGCACCATGTTAGAAAGCCAAGGTGCAATATACAGACTTAACATAGGTCAGAGGGACTTCCTTCCCCACTGCTGACATTGCCACAAGTCCTAACAAGGCCTTAGTGGTGCATGATCTTGGAAACACTTGATCTGAACTGTGGCCCACATTTGCTACTTGATAGGACATTGTGAGCCTTTCTCATGTTTGGTCCAGCTGGGGCTAGAGCAGAGGTAGAAGAGGTTGGCTGTTGAAGCTGTCCTCCAGTACTTACTGGTGCCAGGGCGAATATCAGACATGTCTATTAGGGGTCCTGTGTTCTGAATGAGTGCTGGATGGTGCAGGGAAACGCCAGTGCAGAAGCTCTGTGGGTTCACAGCTTGGTTGAATTCTGTGTCCGTCACTGGGATGGTTGCCTTGTCATCTCCTATGGAAAAGGAGTTCGGAAACTGAGCTTGCATCTTAAAATCGGTGTTAGAAAGCCCACTTTTTGAGACTTAGCTGTGTATGCCTCAGCCCATGCAAAGATCCACTGCAAATTGCTGAGCCTTGTCTCTTCCCATTGCCCAGGGTGCAGTGTGAGGCTTTGCCTACTCCCATCCTATAGAAATATATATATAAAAAATTGTCCAGTAGCACCTTAGAAACCAACTAAGTTTGTTCTTGGTATGAACTTTTGTGTGCATGCACACAAAAGTTCATACCAAGAACAAACTTAGTTGGTCTCTAAGGTGCTACTGGACAATTCAATTATTATTTTTATATATTTCTACTGTGTCAGACCAACACAGCTACCTACCTGAATCTAGTCCCATCCTATAGGTTTGGCAGGAGGAGAAACTGCAGTGCTAGTTTCAAACAGCCCTTGCTTTGTTGGGGCGAAGCCTGCACACAGGTCAAAGGCAATCGGCCTCAGACAGGGGCTTGGCCAGAGGAAGCCATACTCTGGACCAGGGACAGACAGTGACCAGAGCAAGATGCAAAAAAGAAGCTTACAGTCCAGCATGTGACCTTTCAAGACCTCACCGCAAATGGATGCTGAGGTCTGGGAGCTCACCTATCTGCTTGATTCCTTCCTTGTCCTCAATGAGGAGTTGAACACGGGGAATGTCAATGTGCAGTCGAGGGCCCTGCGGGGGCCCCTTCACTGGCGTGTCAAAACTCCGGTTATTCTTACTGCAAAGAAGAAAGGCAAAGAGCAACCATGAAGTGGGGCTGGGTAAACCCTTCCTGCAGCCTTGCCTTGAAACATCTCATATGAACAGGAGGTGGCCAGCTTCCTGACTGAGGCAAGAGGCTGCAACAGTCCCTGTTATATGGTGCTCGTATGGTGTTCTTCAGACCAGGAAGAAGGCCTGATTCAACTGTGGGGAAAACTTGGGCCCATGCAGGTAAGAGGACCTAAGTGAAGTGGGACTGCACCCTCGCCCCATGCAGAAAAGTTTGTGAGAGCATCAAGTCCAGAAGCTACCAATGTATGTGTCTTACAAGAGTGTCGTGCTAAACGGATTCCTGTCAATACCCACCTGATGAGCATTTCAGCCAAACTTTTGGCATCTGCAAGAAGGGGGAAAGAGTAGCTGTTTATGAGTGGAGACACTGGAAAAAGGCAAAGTCATGTGTCTTCCCCCACCCCAAACCCACTCCACCCCAAACCCCAGCTTCTCCTCTAGGGCTTGAACCCTTTGCAACTTGGCAAAACTAAGCCCCCCCCCCAAAAAAAGCGTTCCAAAGGCAATAGTGGCCATATTCTGCCTGAAATAACCCCAAAAATACTTTACAATCATTTGTGGGAGGAGCGCTGAGAACACTTAGTGCTTTCCAGTCCTGTGGGGGCAAGTGATATCACACTTCCCCCTGCCACACAGCTGGGCAGCCAAGTTCCAGCCCTGCTCAGCCTCGTTTGGCCTAGCCTTGCATGGAGTTGGCTGATGGAAAGCCCAGCGCAAACCCCTGTAGCTTCCTGCCCAGGGCTCCTGAAGCCCACAGAACCTCTCCAAGGGCTTGGGCTCCAGCCCATGTGCCGCCACCTGCAGCAACTAAGCAGACAAGCTGCAGACACTTCTGGCTACCGTGTGTGCACCCATCTCCCTCCCATGGGCCTCTCTGCTGCTGGTACTCAGTCCCTCTCTCTGGAGTGTTTCTGTGGGGACCCCACGAGAGCCCAGGCCTCACCTCGCAAGCGTTTCAGGCGCTTCTCCTTCCGCTTCTTGCGGACGACAAAGAGCAACGCCACGCCAAGCGTGGCCAAGATGACAGGACACGCAATGGTGAAAAGCTTCTTCACGTCGTCGCCCTCCCCCTGGGCAGACTTGATGGGTGGGATGGTACCTGTTAAGGCAGGACAGGCATTCAAGTCCTGGCTCAGAGGGAGGCCTCCCCCACCCTGCCCCCAGCCCCTCCCAATTCCCCCCGCCCTGCCCCCACTCACTGCCATCGTAGTCCAAGGTGGCAAACTGCATGGTCTCATTGCCGCAGCCGGCGCTGTTGCATGCCTTCATGCGCAGCTCGTACCACGTGGCTTCGCGCAGCTCCGTCAGAAAGACCTCGTTGGAGTAATTGGCCCGCAGGCTCTGCCAGACCCAGGTGCCCTTGGGCCGGTATTCTAGGACGACGGCCAGGATGGGGCAGCCACCACTGTTCCAGCCTTGCAGGTTCAGCCTGGCATGCGTGGAGTTAATGTGGGTGAACAGGTGTTGGTCCTTGTTAAAGGAGGGCTCTGGAAGGGAAATGATGAGGGTTTCAATAGTCAGAGGAGACACTGGTTCTTCATGATGGGTGGGCACTGCCTGTTGAGGCCAGAATCCAAGAGCCAAGCTGAGCAAGCATCAGTTGCAATGAAACTTACACGGGTCACATTTTCATTCATGCTTCACACCCCACATTCGTTTTACGGTATTCTTAAAATGGCCTTGAAAACTATGCAGCTGACTTAGAACCAATTAGAAGTGAAACACACAACCTATAATGGGACTCCCCTTTACTTTTCTTGCTCTTGAACCTCTGGCAGCTTTGCAATCACAGTTTTCAGTCATCTCTTTTCATTCACTCACATTGATCAAAGCGCTGGTCTCATCTTTTATAGCCCTTAACAGATTGGGATATGGGTACTTTAGGAACCACCTTTCCCCCACATGTTCCTCCTTGCACACTCAGATCATCATCTGAGGCCTGGTCCCCAATCTGTTACCCTTGGGAGAGGAGGCTGGTGTCATTTTCCCGTTGTTGTTGTTGCAGCAGCAGCACTTATTCTGTGCTGAGCAATGTCTGTTGGCCCCTGTCACTATACCACTTCAGGTAGTTAACCTGACTTTTAAAAACACACCTTTGGTTAATTGCTGGCTCAGCTGTGTGTTATGTTTGTGCTGCTGGAATTTCTTAATGTGCACTGTTAGGTTACTACAAGTAGGGCATTGCATTGGGTTTTTTCTGTTTTTGATTACTGTTATCTGCCTCTGAAGATATAGGTGGGGTATAAATGTTTAAAATTATTCAACATGTTGTTGATGCAGGTGTGAGTGGGGCAGCACCAAGTCTTGAAGGAGGGTTGTGGGCACTTGCTCATTTAGGGGAATGGGCTTCCACCAACGCTAGCCAGATGGGATGGGCTCATCAGGCACATTCTCTTAGCTGCTGCTTTTTTTCAGTACAAACACCCCAGCCTTGACTGCTGCCACATTAAGGAATGAAGGAGGGAGCCACATCCAGGAGCAAACATTTCTTTCTCTCCTCCCATCCACCCGCTTGCCCAAACCAACAATCCCCACCTAGGCTCAAACTCTCCAATCTTCCTTAAAAATAAATAAACCCAATTTCTTAAAATCTTCATATCCAAGTGTCTTATTGGGCACTTCCAAGGCTTTCATGGAAGTTTTGCTTCATCTCGACTTCAGGGCTGACCTCCCTGCCTGGTCTGGCTTCTGGTACTCTAGCCCCAACCTCCCCATCACCCCCCTCATCACCTCTGCCGTGGGTCTTGGCCTCGATGATCTCACTGATGCGCCCAGCGCCAACGCTGTTCTTGGCCGCCAGCTTCACCTTGTACCAAGTCCCGCATTTCAGGCTCTCCAGCTTGAAGGAACGCTCCGTGGAAGTGATGAAGACGTCCTTCCACTCCTCACTGTTGTCAACAGAGTACTGCAGCACAAACCCTGCAGGGGTGGCAGAGATGGGTTAATGGGCTTGGCGGGGGCCATGTTCAAAGGAAGAGCTGAAGGTAGCACTAGCCAGAGAACCCTACTAAATGGAAACCCCCAGAACACAAGGTTTATTATTTATAATCTTAACGTTTATATTGTGCTTTTTCTTCCATCATGAAACCCAAAGCAGGCCCTAAACTGCCATTTCTTCTGCCCCACACCTCCAAGGCACTGAGCTTCAGGGTACCCCTGATGATCCCACCAACTTGTCCAGGAAGGGAAAAGGTTGGTGCTTGCAGGTATTTCTTCATTTCAGGGTAAAGGCTCCTCAAATACTCTGCCACTGCTGCTGCCTTGTGAAAAGGCTGGGCTCAGCCACCCAAGCAAGCCAGAATGTGTCAGGGCTGTCTCAGGACAACCCCAACCCAAGAGTCCCAGCTAAGAGCAGCAGCAGGAGAGAGAGAAGGGGGCCACCTGAAAAAGCCCCTGCCCCCACTTTATATCCTGTGATACAGGAGGAGGCAGCAGATGAGTAGAAGGTCTAGCATCAGTAAAAAAAATATGCCAAGACACAGCAGAGCTGGATCCGCTGCTAATTTTCTCATGCAGGAAACTGCTTCCTGCCTGAGGGCCACACTCCCTCCTGAAGGACACATGCTGTTGGTGGGCAAGGCCAGAAGCAAAAGTGGGCAAAATTGCAATGAGAAAGTCTCTCACCACTCCAGCAGGTAGCATCACTTGGTCATCTCCTGCTTGGCCCTGAAAGGCTCCTCCCTTCGCCTGCCCCACACAGCCTGCCTGCCTCCCTGTGGGAGCAGGCGGGGCGACCACAACCAGCCTCTTTCCTAGTGCATTGCTGGTTTCCATTGCACAACCTGGCTGTTTTCAGTAGTTCCAATCCAATTAAAGGAAATGTATCAAGCCACTGGAGTGAGAACTGCTGGCTAGGGAGACGGGCTTATAATTACTTCCATGCTTTTAATTAATTGCAGCAGGAAGGCTCCATCCTCTACCCTCCCCACCCCCTTTCTGGGGTTGCAGCTGTTGCCCTGGGAGCACTCCAGAGCCGAGGGAGGGGGCAGGGGACACGGACTCGCACCAGCTTAGAAAAGACAGAGGCTGCTGTTTTGCATGGAGGCATGAAGTATCCTCCTCCATGAAGGAGTCTGCTGGAAAAGGTTAAGAGGCATCTCCTAAGCAGGGCACTGGGCACAGAGTAGGGAGGCCCATCTTCAAATCCCCACCTAGCCACAAGGCTGGTTGGGCCAGGCTCTCTCAGCCTGGGAGCCTAAAATGGGTTGGAGGTGGGTGGAGAGAGACTCCTTGGAAGGAGGATTGGAAGCAAATTAGTAATCATCATACAGTGGTGCCTCGCAAGACGAAAAGAATCCATTCCGCGATTCTCTTCGTCTAGCGGTTTTTTCGTCTTGCGAAGCAAGCCCATTGACGACTTAGCGAATTAGCGCTATTAGCGGCTTAGCGGCTTTTAGCGGCTTAGCGGATAAGCAGATAAGCAGCTTAGCGGCTTAGAAAAAGGGGGGGAAAGGGAAAAAAAGTCGGAAAAACTCGCAAGACATTTTCGTCTTGCGAAGCAAGCCATAGGAAATTCGTTTTGCGAAGCGCCTCCAAAACGGAAAACCCTTTCGTCTAGCGGGTTTTTCGTCTTGCGAGGCATTCGTCTTGCGGGGCACCACTGTAAACACAGACAACAGCCAGTCACCAATACACAGTTTGGGGGAAGGCAGCAAAGAGGGTGGTTGCAGAGCAACTTCAAGTTCCTGGGTGGCATGAATTATTTTATACCCACTTTGGTCTGGGTTCAGGCTTGGTGTCAGGACTGAATCAGGCTTAGTTGCCCTGGATCGGTCTTGGCTACGGCTATATCTAGATTGGGGGAAACTTGGCTGCTGTAGTCCACGCATTGGGAACCTCGAGACTGGACTACTTCAATGCACTCTCAGTGGGGCTGCCTTGCAGTTCAGAATGCACCAGCTGCTGATGGGGTCAGATGGCCGACAGTGTGTGACATCCCCTGCTAAGACCGATGTCTGGCTGCCCACCATATGCTCCAGGCCAGCTTTCAGGCTCTTGTCCTGATACAGAAAAGCCCTGAACAACTTGGGTCCGGGATGCCTTCAGGACAGCCTGTGTCCTTATATCTCAGCCTGATCACTCAGATCAACCAGAGGAGAATGTTAGTCTCCCCCTGCATTATGGAGGCCCATCTGACCTCAGTCAGAAGCTGGGTATTTGGTGTCGCTGGTCTCCTGCAGTGGAACACTATTCCAGCAGAGATTCAGCACAGGCAGCCTCACTTTTTTCTTTCTGCTGTCTCTTTTTCAGCCTGACAAGCTATTCAGTTTTTTTAACATTTTCCTGAGTAGTCACTGAGTGTTCTGCACTGCTTTTAACGGTTTTCTGCTTTACGCAGCTGTAAACCACCCTGATATTTATGAGAGGGCAGTATATAAATACTTGTATCAATAAAATAAAACAAACCAGACTCAACACGGAAGCCCTTCTGCTCCAGCACTTCTGCACAAACAAGGACAGTGGTGGGACCGGAGCTCTTCTGATATCCTTGGGCCCCTTGCTAAGCCACTCTTGCCCTCCAAAAACCAAATATAATTCAAAACTTCTATTTACCCATCTCTCTCCAGCTCACATACACAACACTCCTGCAAGTGAATGCTCTATGGGGCTCTCAGTTGGGAGTTTAGGAATAAAAATATTCTCTCCCACACCCCAAAAAGCTTTTAGAGAGGGTCTGGCAAGCCTGACAGAACAGCTTCTCCTGCAGCTGAGGAGCCCAAGTTATTTCCTTCACCACTCAAACCCTCCTGATGCTTGGGGGAAAGAACTGCCTCACAGACTGGCAGAGGCACCCTACACAGCCCCTGTGCTTACCTCGGATGGAGCTGCCACCATTATCACCAGGGATCCAGGCCAAGGTGATGGAGGAGGCCGAGGTCTTTGATACAGTCAGCCGGGGCTGGTCAGGGGGGACTGGAAAAAAAGACAAGCAGCATGTTGGCCAAATCCAGTTTTAGTACTCTGTTCAGCACGTGCTCTGTGGAGCTTGCGGAGAGGCCTGTGAAGGTGGACCCAGAAAAAACTGGCAGGACAGCGTGGGAAATGGTGGTTTGGGCAGAGGGCACCTCTGCGGAAAGCCCTAATGGGGTTGTTTCAAGGAGAGACTTCCCCTGCAGGAGATGGTGACAGGGCTGAAAACAGGCTTGCCACTCTGGCCCAAACACATGCACAGAGACTTGTAGAGGCAGCCCAGGGTCTCTGAGAAGGAGGAGGGCCCATTCTTTGCACGATCTCTGCTGGATGGGCCAGTAGCCCCTTGCTGATCTAGCGACATCACCCTTCCCCCCTCTGGCTCACCTTGCACCAGCAAGTTGACAATGATGGTGTCAAACCCCCATGTGTTGGTAGCTGTGCAGGTGTAGTATCCAGAGTCCTCAGCTTTCACAGAGCGCAGAA
Source organism: Podarcis cretensis (assembly GCF_951804945.1). Classification (NCBI taxonomy): domain Eukaryota; kingdom Metazoa; phylum Chordata; class Lepidosauria; order Squamata; family Lacertidae; genus Podarcis; species Podarcis cretensis. The sequence goes on along the minus strand of NC_137185.1, from coordinate 30,269,844 downwards.
TCAGCGTGCCGTTGGTCTGGATCTGGCGGTGCCCATCCACGGTCACCGGAATAGCAGAGTCGTCACTGCAAAGGAGGAGAGCCGTGTGGGAAACAGCTCCAGCACAGAGATGGATCAGCTGCCGGGCATGGGATTCCCTCCTCCCCTTACCTGTCCTTGGTCCATTTCACGGCTGGGGCAGGCTCCCCAACCGAATGGCAGGGCAGGCGCACATCCTTCATCCACGGGGTGGTGACAGTGCCACCAAACGAAATTATCTTGGCTGGGGCTGCAAGAGGGAGGAGCGGGAGGTGAGGAAAGTGCCGCCCACCTCAAAACAGACTTCCCCCAGCCCCACCCCCGGGGTGTCCCCCACCTCCTGGGCCAAACCTTTTCCAGCAGGCTCAATGGTGACCTTTTCGCTCATGTTGCCACGTCCCGCCGAGGTTACGGCTGCAACCCAAAGCATGTACTGCTGCCCACGGTTCAGGTGCGCAATGCGATAGAACAGCTGCTCAGGGCTGGTTTCGTACTCGCTGGGAGCCTGGGAAAGAAGACCAAAGAGCAATCTCTCATTGGGGTCCTGCCCAGCCAGCCAGCAACCTTGCATTGTGTTTTAAGGGAAATGGCTTTTCATGTGCGCGAACACATGCGTGAGGAATCGCAGGTGGATATAATTTGAAAAACGCTCTTCCGAGCTTTTACATGTGGCATTTCGAGCCCAAGTGCACATCAATTAATGCAACTCAGTTCATATCTAACCTGCTTTACTGAGCATTTTGGAGAAAGGTTCTACGTGTGTGTGTTTGTGTGCTTCATCTGCAGCCAGGCCATGCATCAGTAAGAAGGGAGATTATGAACAAAAACCCCACCCTGCTTTATGAAGCCCACTGCAGGTAAGCAGACAGACCCAGCTTCAGTGCCAGCTTCAATGCGAAGCAATCTGGGAGAGGCCAGCAGCAGTCTAAGGCTGCTGTTGGCCTTCCAACAAGACACTGCAAGACTGTGAGGAGCAGCTTGCTTTCTGGGCTTCAGAAGACAGAGCTGACTCTCTGCAGTTACTCCAGACATCATCCCTGACTGGCGTGCATGCATTTTATTCATGCGCTCATCAGGAGACTTGCACTTCACACACACGCATGTACATTGTGAGTATATTTAAAACCTAACCAATATTTAAATATGCAAACATAAATATTACATTGCATACATAATTTTTAAGCCAAATGACAGTCTTGACAAGATGCCAAGGAAACAATATTGGGTCCCAGCGGTTTTACCAGTTGCTTTGATGAAAAGATTATGTTGCCCTGGAAACCAGCAGTTCAGATATTGAAATGAACCTGAGTAGGAGGTTTTGATAAGCAGACCCTCCTGCCCAGCCTGCCTCCCTTGCAGGACTTCCCTTGGGGGGCTCCGGAGCACAATGGGCTGGGACAGCAAAGGAGACTGCGAGCGCCACACATGGATGCCCCTGCCCCCTGCAAGCCTGGGGAGGGATTAAGATTTAGCCCCCTGGTGGGTGGGTGCAGCATTTCTCCTTGCTGCCCCCCACCATTCTCCCCCACTGCATGGGGGCAGCAGCGCAGTGACACCCCGCAAGGCAGAAATGGTGCCAGATCAGAGGCCAGGACAGGCAACTGGCGTCTCCCTCTCATTCCCATCCAAAACAGGTTAGCTGGTACCCTCATGCCACCCAAGCAGTTCCTGTTGCAGCTGCTGCCTCTAAACCTGTGCAAGATTCTAGCAAAGGAGTCCACGGCTTTGCTCACTGCCAGTACTGCACCACCACATAACTGTGGCATGTGTAGGCCTGGTTACCCAAGGCAGCCCCAGCCCCTTGCAGCCCTCAGCCTGATGGGAGGTGCCACTGTTTGTCAGAGCTGGGGAGGGTGCAACCTGCAAGGGTTAGCAGTGGTTTTCCCCTCCCCCCCAAGCAAGCCCAGGGATGTCGCACATCACAACATTGTGCCTCTTCCTCATCCCAGGACTGACTGAGAACATCCTCTTGAGTAGGTGTGCTATCTTTCCATCACGCAAGCATCTCTCACTCAGAGGAACATGGCATTGCATGGTCCTAGTCACACCTCCCTCCCTCCCAAAAGCTCATTGCGCCCAACTCACCGGCTGCCCAGAGCCTGGGCTGGAGCAGAAGATGGTGTACTTCCGGATGATTCCATTGGGTTTGGTGGGGGGAAGCCAAGAGACCACCACGCTGCTGGAGGAAGAAGGGACCGCTTTGATCCCAGCAGGAGGACCGGGAACTGGGTGAGAAAGAACGAGAGAGGAGAGAATGACTCTTGAGGAGCAGAGATGGAGCACAGCAGGCCCTCCCTTCCCAACCAAGCAGCGCAAGAGCTGACAGGTGGGAAAGGGAGGTTCTGAACAGGTCACTCCCAGAGAGGTCTGCATCTTCTGAAAAACCCTGCAAAGGTAGCCCTGTGGGGGTAGCACACCTGCAGTACCTGGGCAGGTAGAGGGCAGGAGAGCTTACCGGTTCCTCTAGGACAGCCATTGCCAACCTGGTGCTACAACTCCCATCAGTCCCATCATTGTGCAACCTTGATGGCTGGGGCTGATCAGAGCTGTAACATCTAGGGGGCACCCCATAGACCAAGGCTGCTCTAGGAGGTGCGCCTGTTTGGATTTTTACACTCCACAGGTAGTTCTGCACTGGAAGCCAAGGAATAACACACAGAGAAACACACCCTAGTATTGTGAGCAAGTGGCTTTTAATCCCCGTGCCTTGGATCCTTGCTCCCCACACCCCCCACACTATCCTTTGCGGGCAGCCGGATGGCTCTTCCTTGCACCTGGTGCCTCCATGAGGATGGCAGGTCTGGGACTTCAAAGCCACAAGGCTGTTCCCTGCCACAGGACTAGGCAGGCTGAGGGGCACCTGGGAGCAGCTTAATGGACTCCAAAGTAGGCCAGGCAGGCGGTGTAAATATTTAAGCAATGAGGGGCTCCAACAAGGGCTTCTTGTGCTGCTCCTCGCTGATGGTGGCAGAGGCAGCTGAGGAAGCCTGGCATGGCCAGTCAGGGAGAAGGAAGGGCTCCTAAGCCCACAGCCCCGGGGAAAATGCATGGAGCAGGGCAGATGGGGGAAATGGTGCAGCTTTAAAGATGTAATAAATGAACAATAGGTCAATAAGCAGGTTGGGAAAGGGATTTATGTACTGGATATTCAGAATTTTCAGCTTGTATCTAACTATTTTATGTGTACCAATTTTGTACTGTATAATTTTTAAAAATGGGGAGGCATGGAGGGGAAGTATTTATATTATTTATATTATTTAATTATTATACCACCCTTCATCTAAAGCAGTGTTTCCCAACCTTGTGCCTCCAGCTGTTTTTGAACTACAACTCCCATCATCCCTGACTAGCAAGACCAGTGGCAAGGGATGATGGGAATTGTAGTCCAAAAACAGCTGGAGGCACAAGGTTGGGAAACACTGATCTAAAGATCTCAGGGTGGATCTCAGCACAAAAACACGAGAGAAAAAACACAAAAATGCATAATAAAAGCAAGATCGAAAGCAAAACAAACTCAAAACCACCACCCCCTCCTACAAACACATTTAAAAGGACAGATTCAAGTGCCAGAATGTGGAGCTCCACCAAGCAGGTGCCTTTTTTCAGCAGTGCCACAAGATGCTCAGGATGCTGAATTCTGACTGCACAATCCGCTCCCACATCATGCGTCGCGGATGTGCAGAGTACGAGCACACCAGAGCTCCCCACTTCAAAAAATGCATCTGTGCACCAGCTGACCTGGGCAAGGAGAGGAGGCAGGGAATGGTCAAGCGAGTGAACAGCCGTCCTCTTGGATCTCTTTGTGCCAATCAGCCATAGACCATCTGCTTGTCCAAACAGCCTTTGCCCCAGCAGCCCAGCAGAGACCCATTTGTGGGAAAACATTACAGATGTGGTTGCTTTGGCAAAGGATGTAGGAAGGCTGGAACTCTGGTGGGACATTCCTGAGTCTCTGTTGGGACTGGCTAAGCAAACGGGCGACTGGGAATGGGAAAACAGCAGTGCCTTTCCAAGTGGGAGGACAGAATGATCAACAAATGCCCTTCCTAGCTGCTTCTCTAGCAGAAGGACCCTTGGCAGCATCCAGCAGAAACAAATGACAGGACAGGAATTCATCCTCACCTCTAGGGCACAAGACAGCAGAGGCTGCACCCCCAGAGTCATCCACAGGGGCTGCACTCCCAGGCCCTTCCCCAAAGATTTTATTCCTGGCTCCTACCCCATGCCACATGCCACATGTCCAGGCTTCTTGCAAGGCACAACCTTAATACCCATGTGTTCCAGGAATTTGACCCTGGTGCCAACATCAAGCACACCATGACATTTCCTTCCTGTAAAACCCAGGAAAAGAAGGGGGGAGGCAGCAGAGCACCCCTCTTTAGAGATGTCCTCAGCTGAAGTTGGTGGTTATCTCCTTTGGTCTACAACAAACCCCTGACCATCTGCTTGGACCTCAAATGGTGGATCCTGCTAGTTTTTCCTGCTGAGCTTCTTGGTTGTTAAGGAGGATGCCAGGTGTTTAAAGCAGCCAACCGGGGGAAGGCCTGGGAAGCACCGCATGCCCGGGATGGGGTCTGCTTTGACTCCCCAGCAGCTCCACTAAAGAGAGGGCCAAGAGAAGAGTGCAACAAGGACAAAACCCTTTGTCTGAGCTCTGGCAGGAGGCCTACAAAGGGATGCCTGGCAGGTAAAGGAGGGCCACACCCAGTTGCTCCTGCAAATATGCCTGCAATGGTCCCTGCAATATGCAAGAGCTCTACTACCCTAACTTTCTTTTTTTGGAAGGAAAAAAAAAAGACATTGCAGGCAACCCGAGGTACACATAGCAGACATGCCTGTATTGTCTAATTTGGGTAATGTGTTCACATGAACCCAGACAGTCCTAGCATCCCTATTTGTTGGCAGGGGTCAACAAACTTTTTCAGCAGGGGGCCAGTCCACTGTCCCTCAGACCTTGTGGGGGGCCAGACTATATTTTTTTTGGGGGGGGGGGGAGAACGAATTCCTATGCCCCACAAATAACCCAGAGATGCATTTTAAATAAAAGGACACATTCCACTCATGTAAAAACACGCTGATTCCCGGACCGTCCGTGGGCCGGATTTAGAAGGCGATTGGGCCGGATCCGGCCCCTGGGCCTTAGTTTGCCTACCCATGGACTAGGAGTTGCTCTCAATGGCACATCCCCTGCCCTCCTCTGCTGCTGTCCTCTCCCCATTGCTGCCCCACAGTCCCTCTTTGGATGGGGGAAGAGACTCTGAAGATGCAAAGCATCTGGTTCATGCAGCCCTGCCACCAAGTCCGACTTCCAGCTCAGCTCACGCACCTAAGCTCAGGCAGAAGCAGAAGCCCAGGAGGACCAAGGGCAGAAGAGGGGGTGCAGAGAGGAAACAGTGACACAATTTGTTCTGGCAGAAGCAGGCGCTTCAGTCTCATGGCTGAGGCTGAATGAGACAGATTTTAATTTTAAATGAGGGCACTGAGACCCGAGCTGACTGGGATGATCCAGCTGGGGAGGAAGGGGTGGTACTTAAGCCACTCAACCACTCCATGATATGGAGATGTGGGCGGCGGGGAGGGGGTGGCGGTGGAAGGGAGTGAGGCTGGCGCAGGCCCAAGACAAAACCTACAACTCCAGTCTTGCCTGCCATTTGGGTGGAGCAAGGGGCCAGAAAGCAGCAGAAGGAAGCCAAGACTTCAGGGCAGGGCACTCGTTGCAGCCCACTTGACAAGAGGCTCCAAGCAGGACAAAAGGAAGCACCTGGCAGAAGCAGAAAAAAGCCCTCCTCCATTTGGCATCTTCCCCACTATAGTGGCTCAGACCAGGAACCCGGCTCATTTCAGACTGCTGTTCCCAGGCAAGGGCTCCCAGGCTCCTGCCCTTTGGCTGAAGCCCCAAGGAAGGTCCCTGTGACTTGTCCACAAGGTGGATCATCCCCACTTGAACAGGAAAATAGCAAAAACCCTGAGCCATGCCTGGGTGAAGAAAAACTCTGCTTAGCCCTTCTCAGATACAGCCAATCGCTCTGCAACACACAATGGGCTGATCTTGCAAAATTCAAAATCATGAAAGCCATGGTGCCCCATACCCATCCATCCTGCCAACGATGAATTCTAACCACTTATTTCCCTTGGCCATCCCACCTTCCCCTCAAGGCCTTCTTCATGCTGCCTGCAGGCCAGAGCCTCAGCTGTCCAGAAGAAAGCAAAGGTGTGTGCCCTCTGCTTCCCCGCAGGGTGTAACCTGCAGCCAGCAGAGGCAACTGACCTAGCAGTGTTTGGAGAGTCCCAGTGAGGCCCCTTGCTCTCTCTCGCCAGAAGGTGATCCATCCTCCATGCCTGGCAGCGAAGGTGAGGGAAATGGCAATCACACTTTCCTCCTTTCCTGGATTCAACCTGCACCAGGCTTCTGGCACTTCCATTCACACTCCAAGCTCAACCCTCTTCGTTCTAATTAACACACACTATTAGCATAAAGTTGCTAGGGAGGAGGGAAGTGGGGGGTGGAGAGCACATACTAGCCAAGGATGGCAATAAGCTTTGTCCACCTGCTTTGAGGTTTTCTGAAAGAAGGGGACCCTGAAAGCTACCTGAAATTTCCCATTCTTTCCTGGCCTGCAGAAAATTAACAATAATCGTAGTAGCAGCAATACTAAGAAGCAGCATCTCTTCAGCAGAGGACAGGTTGGGGCAGGAGGGAGACAGAACTGAGCAACAAGTCAATTTGACACACACACCATACCCTCTAAGTGTCCCTATTTTCTAGGGACATCCCTGATTTAGAGAAGCCATCCCAGTTTCTGATTTGATCCCGAAATGTCCCGCTTTTCCTTCGGACACCCCTAATTTCAGCAGAGAAATGTTGGAGGTTATTGAATAGAATGTCCCTATTTTTATTGGGACATTGTTTTTATATATGTTGCAAGCCGCCCAGAGAGGCTGGGGCAACTCAGTAAGATGTGTGGGGTATAAATAGTGAAATTATCATTATGGAATGGGACGTCCCTATTTTCATTGGAGGAATGTTGGAGGGTATGACACAAGACACATACAGAGCAAGGCACCATTGTCCACTTCTGATAAACAAGAAGCTGCATGGACAGGCAGCAGCCAGCAGAGGGCAGCAGGCTGCCACGACTTTTCTATGGAGGCCAATGAAGAGAAGCTATGGCCACATCCAGGTATCTCTCAATCTCTCTCTCTCTCTCTCTCTCTCTCTCTCTCTCTCTCTCTCACACACACACACACACACACACACACTCAGAGTCCAGTACTCACTGTCTTCCTTGGTCTGGATGTGGAGCACGTTGCTGCGGACACCGTCACCAGCCTGGGTGTAAGCCAGGACCTGCACGCTGTAGTTGGTGAATTTCTCCATGCCACGCAGCTCTGCTCGCTCCCGGACGGTGGTGATATTCTGCATCTCCCCCCACTCTGTATGGAAAGTAGAAAGAAGTCAGGCCCACAGACGTTTCAGGGGCTGGGAGCACACGAGTGTCCAGCTTGAAGTCCAGCACCACACAGCCGGGTGGATGGGCACCGCAGAGAAGAATAGTGATCCCCTGGCAGAGCATGCCAACATGAACTCCTGCACAGCCTTTCCACAGCAAGCACAGAATGAAGCGCACCCCTTGTTCCAATTGGATATATATTAATGAAAACAGTGAGCATCTTTTAGACTGGTCTTTCTTTTATCTTCTATGAAAGGTGCCTCTGATCACTTCGACTGGGAAGTTTATAGGTGTGTAGATTAAGTTCAAGGCTGGCAGGCCTTGCAGGGGATGGGTGGGCAGGTAGCCATCAGGCAGCCACACTTCCAAGGGAAATGAGATCACTCTTAAAGGTAAAGGTAAAGGGACCCCTGACCATTAGGTCCAGTCGCAGACGACTCTGAGGTTGCGGCACTCATTTCGCTTTATTGGCCGAGGGAGCCAGCGTATGTCCGCAGACAGCTTCCTGGTCATGTGGCAGGCATGACTAAGCCACTTCTGGCGAACCAAAGCAGCACGTGGAAATGCCGTTTACCTTCCCGCCGGAGCAGTACCTATTTATCCGCTTGCACTTTGATGTGCTTTTGAACTGCTAGGTTGGCAGGAGCAGGAACCAAGCAACGGGAGCTCACCCCGTCGCAGGGATTCGAACCGCTGACCTTCTGATCGGCAAGCTCTAGGCTCTGTGGATGCCAGGCCATGCCATGTTGTCACCTGAAAAGCTCCAACTCAGGCACAGCCTCTTAACCTTTTGTGCAGTGAATTCCAAGCTACCCTGCGCTTGCTGTGCCTGGAGGTGTGCGCATCAGGTTCAGGTGCTAGAGGTACAGAGGAAGGAGAAGGCAGATAGGTCCCCTATTCCCTCCCCGCCTCCCCTTGTAGCCAGTTCTACTGGCACAAAGCCTAGAAGGAATGAGGGCCTTTGTGTATAAGAATCCTACTGGGCGTGAGAGATGTGCGACATCACTATTGTTCTGCAGACAGAGACCTCTGAAAGGCTCTGAGAGGGTGGCATTGCCAACTCACCTCCATCCATGTAGAGAGACCAGAAGATGACACGGTATCCCTTCAGGACACCGTTGAGGGTGCTCCTTGGCGGCTCCGACCAGGAAATCACAGCCACATCGGAGGTGATGGACAAGGCCCTCACGTTTTCAGGCGGTTGGCTGGGCACTGAGAAGAGAAAGGTGGGTCAGGGAAGGGAATGCAATCCTAAGTCCCCGTTGCTGCTGCCAACACTGCTCAGGCAGCTCCTCCTCCTTGGCACCCGTCACTCAGAGGAGAGGGTTGCACCTGCAGGGCTCCTCCTTCTCACTCCTCAGGAACTCCTTCATTTGCAACAACAGCCCCCCAAAAGTTCCAGAAGTCCGCTGGGTGCTTGTGCCAATGTCACAGCTCATCCACTGGCATATATATTTTTACAACACCCCTCCCCCCAAAAAAAAATTTTTGAGAGAAACCTTGAGACGGAAGAAAAGAACGAAAGACGGAGCAAGGAAGGCAAGCAAGCGGGATGAAGGTAATGAGATCCCACTGCCCCCAAAGACAGAACTCTAATTTTTATGAGCATTTAAATGATGATACATCATCCTAATGATCTGCTTTGAAAATGATTATTGTTTCATATTACTTAGGTGTAAAACTGTAAGCACCGTGTAATTAGGGGCCGGGTGCTATAAACTAATAGAGAGTCCGTTTGAACAAAATGAAGGTAATATAATTATGGAAAGACACTATTGCTAAAACAGGGACCCTTGAATACCCCAGGAGGAGTGCTAATCTAGCCAGGAAATGATCGTGCTCTGACAGGCTAATGAGGGCCTTAATTAAGTATGAAAAACTGCTGAGCAAATGGAGGAAGAAACTTTTATGTTGCTTTTAAAATGACTCCAAGGCCAGTGCCGATCTGTCCCTGGCGAAACCCCGGAGGAGGTGCTTCATGGAAGAATCCTGGGAAGAAGAAGAGGAGGAGGAGGAGGAGCAGAGGCAGCAGCTGCCATGACTCGCCCAGCTGCAAGAGCAGCCTTTCCCAAAGGCTGCGCCACTCATCAGCATGCCCAAGAGAAAGGAGGAGCCATTTGGCTCAGGAAGCCCAGCCGCCAGCCAATCAGAAAGAAGTGTGTACACACACACACACACACACACACACACACACACACAGACGACAGCCAGAGATGCCTTCTGGGGACCAGGGGGCCACAGAAAACCAGCCACAGTACTGGAGACACACCTGCCTCTGCACACCACCCCTTCTATGCTCAAAACTGACAACCATATGAGAAAGGAGTTATCTGACCACAGTGAAGACACAGGATAGTTTATAACGTGATCAGGCTTGGAAAAAGGCAGGAGAGCTACCACCTGCTATTAAGTGCCTCCCTGCACCATCCGCCTTCCCCAGCAAAAGGGAAGCTTTTAATGTTTGATGTATTACGGTATTTTAATATTTTGTTGGAAGCAGCCCAGAGTGGCTGAGGAAGCCCAGCCAGATGGGTGGTGTATAAATAAATTATATTATTATTATTATTATTATTATTATTATTATTATTATTATTATCAACCTCACTGGCCGTGGATTTAGAGCAGCATTGGCAGAGCAAAGAGCCGCATGACCAGATGGCTTTTGCAGCTAGCGAGACCAACCGTGTGGCTTGGCTTGCCCTCCTGGTTCATTTTTCACCCCCACAAGGTAGAAGGGGTGCCATACATTTACAAGCATCTGGAAGCCCCCTGCCAATCAAGAGTGGGTTGAGAAGACCAGGTGCAGGGCTCCCCCAAGTCCCACCTTCTTCAAAAAATGGAACAATGAGGAGGCTTGCACATGCTGGAGCTGGGAGACTGGAGTTGAACTGAAATTCGAGAGTCAGCGCTTTGATGTATCACGCGGCTTGGATGAAGGTGCATGACAGACTGCGGAAACCTTCGGGGATACTGCAACCTCTGGTGCAAGTGGGAAAGTGCTGTGGCACCTCATACAAACCCTGGCCTTTCCCAAGACAAGGAGAAAAAGGTCCTCAGAACAGCCCGGGGACTTCTGGGCACTCACCATCCTCCAGCGTCGTGGCGTTGATCTCGCTGGACGAGGGGCCAGTGCCTGCACGGTTGAAGGCCTGCACCACTACACCATACTGGGCAAACTTCTTCAGGTTGTCAAGGGTGTAGACCTCGCTGTCCCCTGTGGCCTTCATCTCAACAATGCTGTACTGCCCGTTGCTCCCAGGGCTGTTCTCCCGGTAGCCAATTTGGTAGCCGCGGATCACCCCGTTCTGGAGTTCCTTCTTAGGGGCCTGCAGAAGTAGAGAGGGCATAGAGCATGGGTAGGCATCGGAAGGCTCGTGGGCCAGATCTGGCCCAATCGCCTTCTAAATCCGGCACGTGGACAGTCCGGGAATCAGCGTGCTTTTACATGAGTAGAATGTCCTTTTATTTAAACTGCATCTCTGGGTTATTTTTGGGGCATATAAATTCATTCTTTTTTCCCCTCCAAAATATAGTCCGGCCCCCCACAAGGTCTGAGGGACAGTGGACCGGCCCCCTGCTGAAAAAGACTGCTGACCCCTGGCATAGAAATACTGTGGGGCAGTAGTGGGTGGGGAAGGAGGGCAGAGGGCAGAAGAGTGTTCCAGGACAACCTGCAAACCTGCAGGTTTTGGGTGGGTAGGAGCTTCTCTTTCCAGAACCCAGTCTGGACTTAAAAAGTTGGAAAATAACTCAGCCTCTGGTATGAAGCACCCATAATAAATGCATTCTGCAAATTTAGAATTGTTTTTCATTAGCAGTGGCTGCATCCTGCAAATACGGTCCCATTGGTGACTGAGGCAGAAGGCCCTAAGTGCCAGGCTGCCTTTGTGGGGCATTCAGCCCTCTGAAGTAGCCCGCTCTGAATAATGGCCAGAGTCTTTAGTTGAGCCACAACTCTCCAGCATCTGGCTTTTTCTGAATCGTTTGCTAGGGTTACCCTTAGTCAGCTTCGTATTTTAGAAAAAACAACAACTGTTTATGCTTTAGATTCTCAGTGAGCTACACTCACACAGTAATCATAAACAGTCTTAATAATACTAATGTTAAAGACATAAAGGATGAAAACTGTCTTTAATTAGCTTGTAAAGAGGGTGCACTTCATAGGAAATTTCATTTATGTTATTTATTAAAATATTTATATACATCTATATCCTAAGTGGTTTACAATATTAAGGTAAAGGTACCCCTGACCGTAAGGTCCAGTCGCGACAACTCTGAGGTTGCACGCTCATCTCTCTTTATAGGCTGAGGGGGCCAGCGTTTGTCCGCAGACAGCTTCCAGGTCATGTGGCCAGCATGACTAAGCTGCTTCTGGCGAAACAGAGCAGCATACAGAAACACCATTTACCTTCCTGCCAGAGTGGTACCTATTTATCTACTTGCACTTGACATGCTTTTGAACTGCAAGGTGGGCAGGAGCTGGGACTGAGCAACAGGAGCTCATCCCGTGCACCGGTATTCGAACTGCCAACCTTCCAATCGGCAAGCCCTAGGCTCTGTGGTTTAGACCACAGCATCACCCGCGTCCCTTTTACAATAGTATCTAGATAAAATAAAAACACTTAAAAAATTAAAATGAGGTATCATTGGCTAACTATCATGGAAAGTTGAAGGAATAGATGAGTTTTCAGAAGGTGTTTAAAAATTGAAACAGAATCCCTATTGGCAGAATATTTCACAAGACTGGGCTGATGAAGCTAAAGGCTCCATTTCGTCAGAAGTTGTTCCAAAACTGGATGATTTGGATTGGAGGTGGAAAAACCCCACACAAAATCCCAAACACAACCAAGTCTGCCGGCCTTAAAAATGCAGAAGACCAGGTCTAAATCGATCTTAACAATATTTCTTTGAAGCATTAACAAATCAATAGGGCTGATTGCAAATTTATGTTACAAAGCTGGAGTGATCCATCTTGTTGAAACAACCTTAAAGCAGAGTGACTTATGCTTCAAGTGAATCTTATTTTTCATTAATCTGTTTTTCATCACTGGAGAGGCGGAAGCAAGCAAGAGATGCTGGGACCCTAAATTTACCGACTGGCCGCTTCATTTTGATTCCTAACTCGCTAATCAATTTTATTTTTCATTATACAGCTTCTGGAAAATAAATCAGAGCCTAAATTTTATCGACCTTTGCCTGAGCATGTTGTAGGCAGGCAACTCGAAGCTTAACATTTCTGTCCTCGCCTTCTGCTCCATCCTTGCCCTGATTCCACGTGCAAAAAAAGAAATAAAAACCTGTGGAAGAATGAGAATCTGGCAAAGGTGAGATACCTGCATGGTGGCTTACCTCCATAGTGAGGTTATCCAGGCCAAGCCTGCCATGAAGGCAGAGTGCAGGGCTATGATCCAAAGAGGCCCTGAATCCAAATCTCCACTCAGCCATGGGCTCAGCGGGTCACCCCGCTTGGGGGGACTTTTGCCCCAGTCCTGGCCACAATGCAGACAGAAATGGGGCTGGGGGCTCTTTATGAAACCTTCACACACACCCCTAGCATGGCTTCCTTTTCCCCAGCATAAGCTTAGCCAGCATAGGAAGATGGCACAGCGGAGCACCTCCCTTTCTGCTCTGCAACAGGCAATGGGAGTTCAAATAAAGGGAGCATCCTACATATTTATTAGTTGCTTGTTACCAAGGTCTCCCTTATATTTAAAAACATAAACATAAATGCATTATATCGTGAACATTCTCATATGAGCACATACAATTCACACAAATACACGAACAACCCCACTACCACTATAGCAGCCAGACTTTGTCAGGGAGTGGCTATACAACGAGGAATGGTTGGATACTGAACAAGCAACAGGCTTGAGTGAGAGAGAGGAAGAAGAGGCAGAAAGCATGGCAGGTACAGGACAGACAGCTGAGGAGGAGGTGGGGGCTGAGGCTGCAACAGATTGACAGGAGCCTGCCGTTCCTATTGTATTCTGCTCACCTCTCCCCTTGACTCCAAGGTCTCAGAGACTTCTGCATGTAGCAGAAGAATGAACACAGAGGGCGCAGGGGGGGCCTCCCAAAAGGAGTTTAAGACTGCAGAGGAAACAGCCAAATGGGGAGGAGACTTAGGGCAAAGTGGGAGGCCCAGATCCCCAGCTCTGGCAACTTCTTTACCGGGGCCAGTTTCACGTTAGGTTTCTCTGTTTCTTTGAATAAAGGGTCAACTTTACTGCTCGTCTCTGAGTTTCCGTGCTGACATGCAGCTGAACCAGCCCTGACATCCACATAGTAAATGATTCGAATAAGTAACTAGTATCTGAACATGCACATACCTTCCAAGTGACCTGGATGCTCTGGGATGTCATGGGCTGCAAGGTGACATCCATGGGGGGACCATCTGGAGCTGTGAAAGTAGAGGTGGAGTCACAAAGATGCCTTGTTTTTAACAACAACATGGTTTTACTTATTTATGGTGCTTTGTATTGTTGGTACACCACTTAGAAATTTGGAAGAAGAAAAAACACTAAGCAGCTGAGAAGTACTTTTATTGAGGCACAATGAACTTCAGTGAACTAGAATCTGCTTCATCCACAAAAGCCTCTGCCATAACAAGGCGCCACAAGAGTCTCTGTTATTGTTTTTCCGCAGGCTTTTCTCTGCATGGCTGAGAAGCAGAATGTCCTCCTAAATATTATTTGCACAGGCAACAACTGCCACTGGACATTTAGGCATTGGTGTGTTTGCCTCATGTCACATAATTTGCAAGCATGACCAATGAGCACCAGAAAGTGGCGGGTGGTGTGTACACACCCAAAAAACCCAAAAAGTAGATTGAACATTCCTACATAGAACCCTACTGCTGTAGTCTTGTGATGCAGCTAAGACTTCTCAGGGTGACATCGTGTCCCAGGATTCTTAATCAGAAAAGCAATGGTGATAACTCTGTTCAAAAGGAGAAGCCTCCTTCAGCACAGCCAGGACCATGGTCAGCGTACATGGGGCCAGGAAATGTGCTCTCCAAATGCTGAACCTTCTACAGAGCAGGAAGAAGAGTTATCTGGCTAAAGCAGGAATCCTGCTGAGGTCCAGCTCTGAGGGTCTTCTGGCGGCTCCCACATTGTGAGAAGTGAGGTTACAGGGAACTAGAGAGTGGGCCTTCTCGGTAGGGGCGCCCGCCCTGTGGAACGCCCTCCCATCAGATGTCAAGGAAATAAAAAAACTATCTGACTTTTAGAAGACATCTGAAGTCAGCCCTGTTTAGGGAAGTTTTTAATGTTTTATTGTGTTTTTAATATTCTGTTGGGAGCAGGAACAGCTGACAGGTGGGGAAAGAGGGAGATCTCCGGCCGCGTCCTGCCTTAAGTAGGGCAGGCCACGCCCCCAGAGCCAGCCGGTTGGCTGGCCAGGGGATGACGCAGCCGGGAATCCCCCCAATCACACAGGGTTGGGCTCCAGCTGCTGCGTGGTGGGGACGTGAAGCCCGCAACTCCACCTCCTTCAAAGGGCGGAAGTGGCTTTGTTGTTGTTGTTGTTGTTGTTGTTGTTAATCTTGGGTTCATCCTCCCTCTTTCCCACCTTTCCCCCATCACCAGGGTCACCGTATTTATTACCTGTTTGAGTTTACATCAAGCTGTGCAGGGTGGGGTGGGTGGGGGGCTAGAGAGTGAGCTGCAAGCTGAAGAGAGGCAGGTTGAGGCCTGCCAAGGAGGCATGAGGAAAAGTACCTGCTTCCTCGGTGCTAATGGTCAGCTCCTTGCTGGGTTCGCTGCGGCCAATCTTGTTGAAGGAGTACATGCGGATGCTGTAAACGGAAGCCGGGTGGAGGTCCACAATGTTGGCTTGGTTAATAGTTGGAGAAATGTTGCGAGTCGATTGCTTAAAATCCCAAGAATCTGGAAGGAAGAGGGAACTAGTGAGGGACGGGCAGCCCACCATTCACACCCAGATGTATAGCAGAGTTGCATGTGCTGAGCTCCTTGCCTTCCCCTATGACCAGAACTGGCGGTTTGATGTGATGCACTGGGGGGGGGGGGTGAGACTTGGCAGTGGCCCCTGCTTCTCCTTGTGTCTGCATACGAGGAGATCCAAAACTGTGATATGGTAATGGTCAAACACCTTACAAGTTTGTTGCAAGGATTAGAACAAGGACGTTGTAGGGGTTTCTTTGAACATTTGAAAGTACTGTGCACATTCTTTTTGTTGCTGATGTTATTAATTCTGCTTATTTGAGGGCAAAGGTGTGAAGTGGGGTGTCTGATCCACTCACAGCCATGTGATTTTAAACCCCGATTGTCCTAGATCCAACACAGCTACTCATCCTTACTTTCAACGCCCTCCGTGGCCTTGCCACCCCCTCATTATTCGCCCCCGATTTCTCCAGCTGCCCCAATGCACTCTTTGCCCTCCCCCCATGCCCCCCTTGGGTTGGCAATGGCATTGGGGAGTGGGGGAGGTAGACGCTGGTTATTGTCGTGAAGGAGGGTGTGGTGCCAGAGCAGATTTTCACCACTGCTTATACAGGAACCAGCAGCTTTGGTAAAACAGAGATGCTGCTTTTAAGACACAGGAGCCTGTTTCTGATGGTTCCTGGGCAGCAAGGGCTTGGGTTGCAAGGCCAAGTGGCTGCCTCAGCTGGAGGTATTCTTTGGGAAATTTAAGCACCTTTTCCCGACATGTCACAACAGTTTTGTCAGTACACTTTGCTGGGTATCGCAAGGGAGGAGAGCGCTGCTGTTGCGTTCAGGTCCTGCTAGGGGGCTTCCCAGAAGAGGTAAGAACTGTAAGAACAAGATGCTGGACCAAATGGCACCATTTGGTTTGATCCAGTTTATGTCCTATGGCAGACTTTCTCAACCTGTGGGTCCCCAGATGTTGCTGAACTACAACTCCCATCACCCCTAGCTAGCAAGGCCAGAGCTCAGGGATCATGGTAGTTGTAGTCCAACAATATCTGGGGGCCCACAGGTTGAGAACCGCTGTTCTATGGGATGAGGGGGTGGTGGAAGGGGGCTTTTGCTACGCAGTTTTCCAACAACACTATTCTATTGTCAACATTGTTCAGTTGCCCTCATCTTACTCAGCATCCTACAACACCAACGCAAGGCAAGAAGCCCCCAGTCTGAATTCAACTTTGGTCTCAAGGCAAGCCTCTCTCTCCGAACTTCACCCCTCCCTCCGTAGCGCTGCTGCTAATAAATGTAACAACAGCATTTCTTGCAAATATGACTGAGATGAGGTTTGCGAAGATTCCTGAAGCGCACACAAGTTGTGTGCTAGACTACTTCTTCAAAGCACAAACAAAGCTCATCATTCGGCGCTTTGCACCCAAGCACATTCATGGCTCTGCAAGAAGCAGAGGAGCTTACCAGACTTGTTCTTGTACTCAATATCAAAGCCGGTGATGATACTGTTGCCGTCGAACCTCTGCGTCCAGCGCAAATTCATGCTCCGGGCCTTCACCTCCCGGATCTCCAACTCGGGAGGGTCTGGTGGCTCTGCGAGGGGGGAAACATGGGATCAGAAAGAGAAATACAACCCATTTGGTCACCCAGTCCCAGAGGAGTTCTGCCCGCTTGCTAGGCTTGACTGCCCATCCGCCTCCTGAAAAGAAGCGGGGGCTGATCAAGCAATATTAGCCTCCATAGAATAGCACCACTTCCACCACGTTAATTAAGAGGTTCTCTCCACCCCTTGACTTGTAAACTACTCATTCACATCTTGCTTTGGGTTGGCTCTGGGTCTACGTAAAAGGCTGGGCACACAAACACACACACACACACACACACACACACACACACACAGAAGCTGTGCTCAAGTTCATCTTTCCACAGGTCACAGAGGAAAAAGAATGTGAGCAGGAAATTAGAAATTTGTATTCCTTGATGTTTCTCATTCTGTTGAACAGGCAACAGTAGCGCTACAAAACTACTATCAGTAAAGGACTGCAATGGGTGGTTGCAATCTTGATGGCCTGCGCAAAGAAGAACGTGCCATTTTCTTACTGGTGCTCTTCTGAAAGTCTTTTTTTTTATGTACTCTCTCTCGCTCCCACGAACACAGACATACATAGAATAAATTCACACCTCCCAAAACAATATATGTTTTGCAGAATAGTTCTCAAACCAAAAAAAATATTGTATATTAATGGACAGCATGCATAAACATGCATAATTAGTGAAAATAATGTACAAAAATGCAGCGTATTAGGGGAAATGGCTTGCATCAAAATGCTGATGAATTTTCATGAGGACATGAAAAATGAATCATAAAGAGATGCAGAAAGTCAAGTCAGGACTGGAAACATGCAAAACTGAAGGCGACAGATTCATCCCTCCCTCCTCCCTCTCACACAAATACTCACTAGAGTATCTCCACTGGAAACACAATACCTTGGACAGTGAGCTGAATGAGACCTCTGTCTTCACCATACGAGTTGATTGCATGGCAGGAGAAGAAAACGGAGTCCCCGCGGTCAGCTGGTTTGAGCTGCAGAAAAGACACCCTCTCTCAGAACGAGCCCCTGTCTGTCCAGGGCAGGCCTGAAAAGGCTGCAATCTCCTTCCCATGCCCCAACTCATAGGTACACTTGTCCTCCCTTTTCCTTCCAACTGGATCAGAAAGGAACACTTCCACATTGACCAGGCAATGGCAGCAACTTGCAGAGGACCAGGGTGGCAGGATGCTCTCAGCAGCCACTCCCAGTTTGCCATGGGAATCAGCCAGGATCATCAGGCCCTACACACAATGACAAGATACCCAACACGACCCACCCCACAACCCATTGCTCACTTTAAGTGTGGAGATGACCTCGTCGCCATTGTCCTTGGTGGCGATGGCATATCGGACGTTGCGATCTGGGTCGATGACGGTGTCCCCTTTCTCCCAGCGGATGATGATGGGCCGCTCTCCGCGGGCCGTGCAGTTCAGCTCTTTGGCCTGCCCCTTGATGGCAATGGTGGTGTTGGGGTGAGAGGTGATCATGGCAGGGACTGTGAGAAGAGGAAGAAACAGAAGACCAGGGCACTGGTGTGTGTTGTACAACTAAAGAGGGGCTTGAGGAAGGTGGAGCAAAGGGGTGTTATGTCAAGGTGGGGGGAGCCAGGGGAGGAAGGCAAAATCTAGTTCCAACAAACCAGGAAAGAAGGATTGATCCCAGATTGGCCTGTGCTAACCAGCAAGACCAGAGCTGCTCTCCAGGGTTTTAGGCAGACCAGAAACCCATTGACTAAACTCAGCTGCTCCACACCCCTAGCAACCCCTAGCATCACCACCACACTCCTGCAGTGCTCCAAGCTTTTTAAAATAGAAAAAGTTAAGTCCAGTCAAAGGTGACTATGGGGTTGCGGCGCTCATCTTGCTTTCAGGCTGCGGGAGCCGGTGTTTATCCACAGACAGCTTCCCGGGTTATGTGGGAAGCATGACTAAACCGCTTCTGGTGCAGCAGAACACCGTGACGGAAACCAGAGCACACAGAAACACCATTTACCTTCCCACCACAGCAGGACCTATTTATCTACTTGCACTGGAGTGCTTTCGATCTGCTAGGTTGGCAGGAGCTGGGACAGAGCAATGGGAGCTCACCCCATCGCATGGATTTGAACCACCAACCTTCTGATTGGCAAGCCCAAGAGCAGGGGTCGGCAAAGTTTTTGTGGCTTGGCCAAGTTCACGGTCCTGCAGACGCCGCGGTGGGCCCCAGTGTGTGTGTGTGTGCGCACACATGCGTAAACGCCATTTCCTGCAGCCAATGGGAAGCCGGCCAGCGTTGCAGAAGGCAGTCCCCGCTCTGCTCCATGCCGGTTTATCATGGCGCACAGGAGCTGACCAAGCAGGTGGCGGGGGTCCATGGACCGGTTAAATGACCCCCATGGGCTGCTTGTGGCCCATGGGCCTTAGGTTGCCGACCCCTGCCCAAGAGGCTCAGTGGTTTAGACCACAGCGCTACCCACATCCAAGCTTTACCCTCTGCTATGTCACCATTCTGGTTCCACAGGCTAGCCAAGGCAAGACTGGGGAGACACTCAGGCCCTAACATGGCCCAGGGTGTGTGTGTGGGGGGGGGTGGAGTCCAGGGGCAAGAGCCCAGCAAACAAATGGGGAGGGGCAGGAGTCCAGCTGTGGACTCTTCCTCCACCCCCACTCACGGCACAAGCATTAACTGCATCCTATGTGTTGGAAGTGTAAGGAAAAGGAGGGGACATTTTACCATATGTGGTGGGATTGTAATGAAACTTAAAAAATTGGGAAATGATATACAATGAATTGAAGAAAATGTTCCATCTAACTTTTGTTAAGAAACCTGAAGCATTTCTGTTAGGGATTGTAGGAAAAGACCTGCCAAGGAAGTTGAAAAATATCTTCATGTATGCGACAACGGCGGTGAGAGTTTTAATAGCACAAGGATGGAAGAACGAGGACACCCCGACTAAAGAACTACGGCAAGAGAAACTGATGGACTATGCAGAACTGGCAAAATTGACACATAAACTATGGGACAAGGATAACTGTGACTTTAAAGACGAATGGGAACCTTTTACAAAGTATTTAAAGAAGCAACAAAACGAACTGGACTCCTTGGCAGGCTTTGAATAAACATCCACAAACTTTTTATTGATAATAACCAGTCAGATAAATTAAGGATTTAATACAATTTTGTAACATGCAGAGAATAGCATCTATAGAGAAACCAGAGATTGGAACTGAGGGAAGTCGGGGGAGAGGGGAGGGTGGGTTGTTTTATGGGGGGGGGGGGGAATCAAGGATGATATGTTGTAAGCTAAAATGTTTTGTTTAAATTCCTAATAAAAATATTTAAAAAGAAAAAGCATGAACTGCATCCATTTGGCTTAGCACAGGGACCTGGGAGTCTCTGCAGATGCCTTTGGATATGCACAAGTAAACAACTAAGACTTCATTCTAATTCCCAGTTTGGGGGGGGGGTGCTACACATAGGGGGGTTCCTGCTCCTCGGTCTCCATGATACAATATCACCAGCTTTGTCAAGGCGGCCAAGCACCTCCCCAACAACCAGAGACTTTCAGTGCTGAACACTGCAGCCAGAAGTGGAGACGTTGCCTGGCATTATACAACTAGGGATCATAAAATAATGAAGCAGATAAATTTTATAATGCATAGTATTACACCCAGATATACAATAAAATGTGAAAGACAAATAACCAGGCGCAAGTTATAATGAAGAAAAAGCCGCAGCCAGAGACAGGCGAGTATGAATTATTGACTAAGGTTTTACACTCTCAAGGATGTGCCCTGGAATATTTTTCCATCAGAGATTTGCATAATTCACTCAGAGGAACCTGGCCAGAATACAGAGGGAGATTTTCACAGCAACAAGCCAGCCTGACTTTGCATTGCAGATGCTGGAGATTTAATGTGCAGGGCCATGATTTAAATAAAAGCCAAAGGAGGGACGCTTCCAAATCTGTTCCACCCCCTCCAACACCTGATAAGCAGGAGGATGATGAAGATGCTGGGGTATTGGGGAGGGGAGGAAAAGAGCATGAACCAATCAGCCCCTAAAGAATCATAGAATTGAAGAGTTGGAAGGGACCCTGAGGAACATCTAGTCCGATGCAGGAATAGGCAGCTGTCCCTTACAGGGGTCGAACCTGCAACCTTGGCAATGCTAACTCTGGCATCTGCTGGGCCCCCTCCTCTGTCATTCTGATCAAGCAGGGCTATAGGACAGAGCAGGTCCCACCAGTGCCTGGGGCGTGTGCCCTCACTGGGGGTGGAGCGTGGAGGGCAAACAGAGCCCACTGCACCAGGCTAGCCCTGGCTAGCAAAGCGCCACCAACCACAAGAATGACACCGCCCGGGGCTGATATTGCTTTAGTGGCGAGGACTAGCCTGGGGTTAGCAGGCTCCACTCGCCCATGCCCCACCATGGAAACATCACAAAGCTGCTTAAAGGAGTGTTTGCAAGGCAGGGCACAGAGGGCGAACGGAGGCAGCCCTCGCCACCGAAGCAACACCACACAAAGCAGCACAGGGCTGGCTCAGGGAAGGCGGTGTGAGCAGTG
This sequence comes from Podarcis cretensis, assembly GCF_951804945.1. Taxonomy (NCBI): domain Eukaryota; kingdom Metazoa; phylum Chordata; class Lepidosauria; order Squamata; family Lacertidae; genus Podarcis; species Podarcis cretensis. Next base: position 30,248,336 of record NC_137185.1, on the reverse strand, counting down.
CACCCCCTATGCCCAAATGCACCCTGAGCAATCACCCTGGAAGCACACACACACACACCCCTCCCCCAGGATAGAGAACCCTGGTAGGTGCAGCTTCTCTAACTGCCACCACATGCCAAGAGGAGAAGCCACCTTTGCTGCCAGCACTTTTTCTGCAGCTCTCCCTAGCCACAGTGCACATAGCCAACTTGGGCATGCCAGTTGGGATGAAACAGCAGGTGTAACAAGTTCCCATGTCCCATCGCCTGGCAGGGCTGGGACAGACTCCTGCCTAAAACTCTGTCAGCGTAGACTGTAGATAGGAAACCTTCTTGGCCAGTGGGCCAGTTCTTTCTCTCTTCCTACCCTGTGCGGTCCCCACCTGTCAAAGTTGACCATGGGGGTCTGCTCCACCAACATGTTCCCCGTAGGAGATGCACTGGTGAAGAAGCACCCAGCAGGACCGAATCCCCCCCCCCTCTTTTGCCCAGCAGCTGATGTCATCCAGTTTGGGGCAAATGGCCTCCAGAGCAAGACTAGCCACAGGCCGGGGGGGGTCTCCCCACCCCTGGTGCAGACATTTCTGAGCTAGGTGGCACAATAGTCTGACTCAGCAGAAGGAAGCACCTTATGCTCTTCTTCTTCCACATGGGTCACCACCACCTGCACAGGAGTAGAAAGGAGAGATGGTCCTCTCTAGCCCAGCTTGCCTCCCTTCCTCCCTCCAGAATCCTTTCCCTGCTGCCAAGGAGCTGCTCCTTGCAGCCGGCACGTCAACAAGCACACCCGCTCTTGGAAAGGTTCTGCTGAGGAGCAGCGTTCCTGGCAGGCCTCCTGGAGTAACGAGCCTTTAATGACCCTCCTGCTCCAGTTAATCAAGACGGAGCTCGGCTGGACGCCACACTCTGGCGGGCAACCCAATCGATGCCGGGGTTCCCAGGCGCACCCACCTGGATGCTGCCTGCCAGCTACAGAAACTTTCTGCCCAAGAGGAAAGGAGAGTTCAGAGAGAGGTGGCTGCAGCCCAAGAGCAGGGAGAGCCTCCGCAAGTGCAGCTTTTCATTTGCTTCATTTTAAAAGAGTTGCAATGGATTGCTGTAACGGCATGGTGTCAGACAGCACGATGAGTAGTTCAGAGTGCTAGATTAGGACTCGGGAGCAAATTTGTCCCCTAAGACAATCCTTCCTCAAAGGGATTGTGATGGTGAAATGGATAGAATGGAGAACAATGTACTCTGCCTTGAGCTGCTCTGAAGAAAGGAGGGGTAGAAACTGACAAATAAACCAAGTATTGCTGCTCTTGACATTTAATTTCCATGGGTGTTAGTACAGTGGTACCTCTGGATACGAACAGGATCCGTTCCAGAGCCCCGTTCGCATCCTGAAGCGAACACAACCCGCGTCCGTGGGTCGTGATTTGCCGCTTCCGTGCATGCGCGTGATGTCATTTTGACTATCTGCGCATGCGCGAGCGGCGAAACCCGGAAGTAACACGCTCCATTACTTCCGAGTCGCTGTGGAGTGCAACCTGAAAATGCTCAACCCGAAGCTACTTCAATCCGAAGTATGACTGTATAGCTAATGTTGTGAGCTGGGTGGGCCATGCCCCCCCCCCAAAAGCGGCAAGTGATCACTAAATCAATGAATACGTCCCAGGCTAGCCTCCTGCCCTCCTCCTAAGTGGCCTGACCTGCAAAGAGGCAAAGTGGAGATCCACGGAGAATGGAAAGCCAGGCCAAAGTCTGCTGCTGTGGTGGGTGCAGGGGGTGAGGCAGCACCTCCTAATCCTCCTAGCCCACAGCCCCACTTCTTTCCTGTCTGCTTTGGGGAGGGCTGCATCCATCGGCTCCCTGCTGCCCACCCCCTCGGCTCGTGCAGCATCAGCATCAGGGGGGCTTCCTCTGCCCACAAGGCCGCTTCAGCCCTTCCAGTGCCTGGAGCATCACAGCTGGAGCTGCCCTGATGCTTCTCCATGTACTTGCAGTTACCCACTAGGCACCACAGCCACGCACGAATGCCCCCATTGTGGCTTTTGCTCCTGGCTCTTGCTTTGCCGAAGAGCACTGGGGTGGGGAGCCGAACACACAGCCAAGCAGGCTCAGGGAGCAGAGATTTAAAAATGCACGGCATACACAAACAGTGCCATAATATATGGTAATGACAATCCGCAAAGGCAACACACACTGTTCTAATGGGGCACAAGAGGGTTTAATGAGCTACGGCTCCTCTGCTTTCCCTAGCAATGGAATTCAATTAGCAGCCAGGGAAAGCTTGGCTTGCAGGCGACTCCCGTTTGTGACGTGTGGACACCGCGGAGGGCGTATCGGGGAGCTGCATGGACTCCCAGCCTCAGAAACCCCCCACACAAAACTGGGCCTGCAGAGGGAGATGCTGCATGCAGCCGCAGACTGTGCAGAGGAGCCAGAAGGGATGGGTTGGGGAGGAAGCCTCTCACAATGGGGAAAAGCCACCAGCTGGTTTATGAGAACAGAAACAAGCAGCCGCCTCTGGGTGTCACAAGGAACACAAGGGAAAATAAAAATGGCGCTGTGAAAGTCACAAGGGAAGAGAATCAAGGTGGGAAATGGAGGGATTCCTTTGGGACTGATGGGCAGAGGAGAATGCTCCTGACAGGTGCCTGGAGAATGTCCTCTGGACGGTGGGCAGCCTCCATACAGCTATTGCTTTGGGGCCACCGCCACCCTGGACCACAGACCTGGGTGACTTGGAGGCACCAAATGGTTTCAGTTTTCCCACACTTTTAAAAGGATGATTCATTTCACTTTTACTCTGCCTCCTTGTTCTTTTACTGATGAATAATTACTCCTTTGCTCCTGCTTTGATGATGTTTGCTGGGGATTTTAAAATCAAAATGTTAACAAACAATTTTTGGTTAGCTGGCTTCCACAGCTGGAGTGGCTAACTGCAGGGTGCATGTGGTCCCTTAGCGGGTTCTTTGTGGTTCTTTAAATCTTGACTGCTTCTATGGGTTACCTGCAGTGATGCCATGAAGACAAAACGAGTTTAGTGTCTGCCATTTTGGTTTTTTATTTATCAAAAATATCTATCATCTATCTATCTATCTATCTATCTATCTATCTATCTATCTATCTATCTATCTCTGATCTCATAGGTCTCCACTGCAATATTGTGATGCCAACAGGATTTTGTGCCCACCCACACCAGCACTTCCAAATCAGCCCATTTTATTTATTTATTTAAATATATACTACTCACTGGTGCAAGAGGTACTTTCACTGCAATACTACTTTTTTCTTGTCCCCCAGAACCCTCCCAACCTGCCTCCCCCTTTTAAAAGTCACCATTCCTGCTGGCCCTCTGCTCTGATTCTGTTATATCAAAATGTGTTTTTACCCCTTTTATAAATAATTAGCCACAATCACTTTTATACTTTGGCAGTGCCATTTTGAGCAAGTGGCCCCGGGAAGGTTGATCATGGATCAATGTTGCCCTCAGCCTGAAAGAAGCTAGCTGCCCATTGTGCAATGCCTGCATTTTGCCTTTTCTCTGGGTAGCATCCGGGCAGAGCTTTAGAAAATGGCAAGATGTAAATATTCTAAATTTTGTTAAGAAAAAAGGCAGAGAGGGAAAAGGTCAACCAAAGCAACTTAACCCACAGCACATGCAACCACCCAGGAGCATGAACGGCTCTGGCATTCCTGCCCCCCACCAGGCTTGTAACGGCAAGAGAGGCACTGCCTGCTGAGAAGAATGAGATGTGATTTAAGGAGCAGGCAAGAGCTGGCATGAATTGGGGAGGGTCCAAGAAGCTGGGGCTGGAAACCAAGTCTACTTGCCCCCACCCCCATCTTGATCTGGATGGATGGAGGCATGAAGAGGACAAAGCTACCCTTCATCCCTCCTGGTCTTGAGAAGCTCTGAGGCTCCAGATCGATGCCCACAGTGCCACCTCAGCACTGCCAGAGGAGGAGAGAGGAGCATGGCAAGCAGCCAGCCAGCTGCTCTCCTGTGTGGGCAGACATACCTGGAGGGGGCAGGCCAGCCTTTTGCAGAAACCTCTCTCCCCGCTTGGATCTGCCTGAGGGCCACAGCCACTCCCCCTCACAACAGTTCAACACTTCAAGTGGTCCGAAGCAGCAGCCTCCCTTGGGAAAGATGCCTGGCCTTGTCACTTCGGTGGATGTCCCACCTCCCAAACCCAATTGGCTGGGTAAACAGACCATAGTATGATGGGCTGGCTCCAGTCTTAACAGTGGAGCAGCAAAGGGGACCACATATCAGCCGCTACTTTTGGTGGGGTGCTTACGATGCTCCCAAATAACTGACTCATCTACAATCCCCACACATAACTGCTTTCGGCCTGACTGGTGCAGAGGAGCTCACTATAGAGTACATCCACCACAGCCGTCTCTTCTTCCCTGGCCAGACATGCTGCCCAAACATCAAGTTCCAAATGGCACAGCTATAGCTGCTACCAGTTCCTTTCCTTCCCTATAGGACACCTTAAGGTCTACCACTCATGTTACACTTTGAAGGTGCAAGATCTCCAGTAGTTCTACTAGCAGCAGCAGCTGTCACCAGGTTAGAGAGAGAGAGAGAGAGAGGCTGTGTGACAGACAGCTATCTCTGAGTTAGTGACTTGCACGAGGAGGGCAAGCAAGACACTGCCCAGACAACAAAGCAGGAATGCCTTTGGGCACCGAGGAAATTGAGAAGGCTGGCCTTGGTGCTGCTGAACATCCCACATAACACTGGTCTTGAAAGACCTACATTGGCTCCCAGTACGTTTCCGAGCATACTGGTAATTCAAAGTGTTGGTGCTGACCTTTAAAGCCCTAAATGGCCTTGGTCCAGTACACCTGAAGGAGCGTCTCCTCCCCCATCATTCTGACCAGACACTGAGGTCCAGCACCGAGGGCCTTCTGGTGGTTCCCTCACTGCAAGAAGCCAAGTTACAGGGAACCAGGCAGGGTGCCTTTTCAGTAGTGGAACCTGCCCTGTGGAACACCCTCCCACCAGATGTCAAAGGAAAAAACAACTACAGTGGTACCTCGGGTTAAGTACTTAATTCGTTCTGGAGGTCCGTTCTTAACCTGAAACTGTTCTTAACCTGAAGCACCACTTTAGCTTATGGGGCCTTCTGCTGCCGCTGTGCCGCCGGAGCAAGATTTCTGTTCTCATCCTGAAGCAAAGTTCTTAACCCGAGGTGCTATTTCTAGGTTACTGGAGTCTGTAATCTGAAGCGTATGTAACCTGAAGCGTATGTAACCCGAGGTACCACTGTATCAGACTTCTGAAGGCAGCCCTGTTCAGGGAAGCTTTTAATGTTTAATAGACTATTGTATTTTAATATTCTGTTGGAAGCCGCCCAGAGTGGCTGAGGAAACCCACTCAGATGGGCGGAGTATAAATAATAAATGTATTATTATTATTATTATTATTATTATTATTATTATTATTCCCTAGACTATGGTCAACTATTACAGTAGGGAGCTGCACATGTTAATGGACAGAGGGATGAACACCCAGAAAGGAGCCCTTCCCTTGTCTGCTTTCCAGGAGAGTTGGGTTTTGCAGCACACCCAGCGAGGTTTCCATTTTGAAACCATGCCAACAATTATGAGGCAACACGGGCCGAAATGGACCAGGCCATTCCCACCGTAAAAGCTCTCTCCGCAAAGGGCACTCGCCAGAGCACTTCCCTTCACACCCGCCAAGCAAAACGTTGTTCTCCTTTCAAGCTCTTCCTTTCTGTGCCTTGTTAACATGATGCAGACAAGAGGCTGATCCCATTTGGTGGGCTGAGATAAGGCGGCTACAAAGGGAATTGTCACAGCTCTGGGTGTTCTTCCATCCTGAGCCCAGGCTGGAACGGCAAGAAAATGGAAACAGCAACAGAGGAAGGGGAAGGAGGGGAAGAGGGTGGGCTTTCTGAAGTGCCAGCTCTGTGATGTTAATTTGATTGCACCCATTTCAGCTTCTTGTCTACACTGATTAGCTGCATTTCACCTGAAGCATGAGATTAATTCAAATTGCATGGAAGCAATCAGTTATGCTTACAGAGTAGTGAGGGCACCTCTCCAGGCACACCCTGCCTTGTGCACCTGCTGACTAGGGGGAGCTCCTGAGCAAGGGAGTGGTGAGCCTGGGCCTTTGCCCAAGAGAGAAGAGTCTGCAGGGCACTGCTCAGCTCCCTGTCAAGGGAAGTGTGAACTGGGCAGCAGCAGCCCTACGGACCAGACACCTGGAAGGCCAGTCAAAATGGCCCTGGATGCCTTCAGATCCAATGACTCTCAGGGAAAGCCCTCCCAAGGCAGTGTCCAGGAAAAAATATAAAACAGTACAATAAAACCACACAGTGCCTAATGATAAAAGCAACAGCAAAAAGGACAAAGCACATGTAACAAATGAAATCCAGCAACAGGGTCACTCAAAGGCCTGGCCCTCTCATTTACAGCAATCCCATCCATGTTTCCCCTCTGCCTGGTAAGTGACCCTGAAAGGGGTTAAGAAGCCAAGGGCCACTCCTTCCCCTTCCTTGACTTGCTACCTGGATCTTTTACCAAGTAAAAGATACAAAAGGTCTCCTGTTTAGGGACCTGTCTGAGCTGTGGCCCCTGCTTTCCATGCACATCAGCCTTCACCTCCCCCTGCCCGCTATCCAGAGAGCCCCATTAAGCAGCTGAAGCTTGTTGTCACAGGATGGCATTTTCCCCACACCTGCTGAAGGGCCAACTCCTGAACCCAACACCTCTTTCTGGACCTAAGAGGCCTCCCCCAGCCTTTGGGTCCTCCTGTCTTCACTACAGCAGCTCTGAGAGAAGCTGGAAACTGCTGACTCTGCCAAGGGTGGCCCAGGCAGAATCCGATCACGAACGAGGTTGCTTAACAACACTTCCAGGCCACCGTGTGGGGAATTAGCAAGACGGCTGCCCTGCCTCCTCTCTGCGCCACCACGATGTAGATTGATTGCCTGCTTTTATTAAGGACAAAGTGTTTTTTGATCGTGTGAGGGAATCAGGTCCCCAAGGGAACAGGAATCAATCCAGCGCTCCATTCCTTGCACATCGACTGCCGGGAGCCCACAGAGGAGAGCTCAAGCTCCGCAAGTGATGATAAAGGAGCTCACAGTGCAAACACAGGCGGCAATCAGAGGATATAGAGGCCGCCAATCTGCCAAGACACGCGGGGCCCACCGCGACAAGCCCTTGGCTCGCAGCCAGAGAGGCAGAGGCAGCTGCCAGCAGACGGAGCACGTTGGCAGAGGCAGCAGTGCAGGGTTCACGTGGAGGGAAGCAGGTAAACTTAGCAAAGAGCCAGTGGGAGGGACAGAGCTGGGTACAAGGAGCTTCCTGGGTTCGAGAAGTCAGGACTGCCAGAGAGTGCCGGAAGTGTCCAATGCCAGCATGACCCTCAGGAGACCAGGGATGGAGTTTCAAAGCCCTACGTTAATCAGATGCTCCACAGCACCTCAGGGGCAGAAGCAGCCCTTGATTGGCACCCATTTTCAATAGAGGGAGAAGACTATCTCAGGCTGTCCTGCCCAAGGCCAGGCAGAAGGCCTGTGGGAGACCTGCATCTATTTGGACTGAGACCCCTGACAGGTGAACAGGCCCAGCCGGCATACTCACTTTTCACCGTAAGGAACATGGACTTGCTGATGTCTGTACCGACTCCGTTGCTGGCCTGGCACAGGTAATAGCCGATGTCCTCTTCTAAAACATGCCGAATGAGCAGTGAGCTGTTGGGCAGGATCTGGATGCGGCCAGTGAGGGGGACTGGGTGGTATTGCTGGGGGTTCCCACTGCCTGGGAGGAAAGAGAAGGGTGAGAGATGCTGTAAGTGCTCTTGGTTGACCAAAAGATGCCATGGGGTCCTCTGGAGATCCTCTGTTCTGTGCCTAGCAGAACCTACACAATCTCTCTCACTAGCCCTTAAACACGTCCAACACTGGCAGAGTTGAACACCCCTCTGTCCCTTGCACATAGCAGCTGCTATACCTGAACATGCCCCCTCTTGAGGGCAACCCCTAGAGAAGATGTGTTGGATGGTTTCAATCCCCACCAGTACAGGCTTCCCATTAGCAAACCTGAAGGGAGAATGCATGGGGGCAATATTGAAAGGAAATATCCAGCAACGTACCTTTAGCATGTTTCCACATGACTTTGGGAGGGGGGTATCCATCCACAGAGCAGTTCAACACCCCTGCTTTGCCATAGATTCCATCCTGATTGTTGGGTTGGACAACAAAGCGAGGAGGGACTGTGGAGAAGGAGTGCCAAAGATAAGTACCACCAGGAACAGCAAGCTCACCACCCACTGCTGACATGTCTTTCTTTTCTTTTCCTTTCCACATGCACGCACACCCTAGTCCCATGCCCTCACAGCTCCTAACTGGTCTGAAAGACAAGATGTAACCACCTCTTGGGCAATGCCTTTTCTGCTTTTGCAGAACTCAACACCTGGTTGACCTTAAGCTTTCAATTTTGAAAAACACCAGAAGAATCCAAAAGCATCTAAGAGGTTAGAAAGTTATTGTGAAGAAAACATCACGCAATACTCCACTCTCCTCTTTAGTTGGCGCATACCGTATTTTTCGCTCCATAGGATGCACTTTTTCCCCTCCAAAAATGAAGGGGAAATGTGTGTGCGTCCTATGGGGCGAATACAGGCTTTCGCTGAATACAGGCTTTCGCACCGACCCCTCTCACTCTCCAGGCTTCAGGAAGCTCTGCGCAACCCTCGGGAGCCTGGTGCAAAGCTGTGCCGGGCTCCCGAGGGTTGCATGGAGCTGCCTGCGCTCCCGGGCTCCATGTAGCTCCGCGCAACCCTCCGGAGCCCAGCGCAAAGCCACGCCGGGCTCCCGAAGGTTGCGCAGAGCTGCCTGCGCTCCCGGGCTCGGCGCAGCTCCACGCAACCCCCCGGAATTCCCCCCCCCCAAAAAATCTAAGTGTGTCCTATGGGCCGGTGCGTCCTATAGGGCGAAAAATACGGTATATGTGTGCATGTACAGAGAGAGGCACCTGTACATAAGTGTGGAGGAATAAGCCACAGAGTCACCAAAAAACTGTTGTCATGTGCTTGGATATGAGAGGGTAGAACCAGAGTTTCCAAAACACAATAGGTAAGAACATCCGAAGAGCCTGGCTGTAGCTCGACTGGTCCAAGAGGAGCCAATCTAGTCCAATGCTCTGCTCTCACAGTGGCCAACCTGAAGCTTCTTCTTGACTCAGAAGGTTACTAGAGAATAACAATATTGCTGGGTGAATTGGGGCTACTGCTGTTGTTGCTTTCTAACATACCAGAGTTCTGATAATTTGGCATATTTATTTCTCTAGCAAGCTGTAGGTGGCTTGCCTTTAAAAATGAAGTACAGAAAAGCCAGCATGGTTTGCCATGCTACTCTCACCTATTTTTGACTGAGTTACTAGCTTAGTGGATGGTAGGAACGTCGTGAACATAATTTATCTTGATTTCAGCCAAACACTTGACAAAGGCCTCACAATATTGTGGCTAGCAAACTGGTTAAATGTGAGCTTAATACTACTGGAGATTTGGGGTTCTCTCTTGGGTCTGGCATAAATTCCCCCATTCAGAGTTCACATACAACAATCACCCTGCTTGCTAGTTGGGAGTGCATCACCTGCACTCTGAATGGATATTTTACCCCTTGTCCTGAACATGGTTGACATTTGACCCTGCACAGTAATGGGGGAATGCTTCTCTCTGGGTCGCCAGGCTTCAATTTGCAATGCCCCCAGTGGAGAAAAAGATCTGTTGAGCAAAGCAAGCAGGTATCCCAACCCAGATCCTGAATTTACAAGCCCAGAAAAAGTTCATATGGCAGAAAATTTGAGAAATCCTGATGATTTACACCAGCAATATCCATATCTGCTAGTTGCGGGGGTGTCAGCCATGTCCCCTATCCCCAAATGTGTTAATCCCCTTTATCTGATGAACATGACATGCACTCTGATTGATTGAAAAGAGTCAGGTGCTGATCAAACCTTAAGAACGAGAAGTGTTGTGTAGCTTTTTGTCCCTCACATTCCATCCTCCATCACTGACCATCAGAAAACCTGCAGCTGACCACCTATGCTGTGTAATGCATGAGACAAGAAGCCTTTTTGCAAGTAACTAGATTCAAACTAAAAGAGCACATTTTATTTTCATTCTGCTTTGTCCACTTGTCTTCCTCCTTTCCTTCTATTCTCAATAAATCGCATATAGGTGGGCTGTTGGGGTCTGAAGTGTGTTTTCCCAACCTCTAGGATTCTGGTTATCCCTCATGCGCCTGTGCCATTTGATTAATGCTACAGGAGTATAAGGTTGGAGTTGTTAAAGAACAACAGGCTGCTCTGCAGGGTAGGGAGGTGGAGGTGGAGAGACACACACACACACACACACAGAGAGAGAGAGAGAGAGAGAGAGAGAGAGAGAACATGCTCTGACTGCTAGCTTTGCTCCCTGAGTAAACTGACAGGATCTGGGTGGGAAACATTGAGTGTGTTGTCTCAGGATCTCAGGCACCCTTGAGAAGGTTTCCCTCCCATTTGGGTGCTGTAAACTTGACAGGGAGTGATGGCAGCAATTACCAAGTAGTTAAGATGCCACTGATCAACACTGCAGGGCTCTTGTGCAGCAGTTGTGCAAGCAAGGGCACAAGGTGGCTCTCCTAGCTTCCCCCCTCTGTTAAATGCCCCCCTCTCTTTCTGCTTCGGACATCTGTTATTCACTAAGGAGCTACCAAAAGATGACTATGATGGTTCCCCCTTGAGAAATTGACGCTCCCAGCTCTTCAGGCAGTGAATGGCCTGGCTTATGCAGGCAGTGCATGTCTGGGGCACCAAGGGTTGTGCTTCTGTGCCCTTTGGGAGTCTTTTGCCCTCAGAAGAATGTAAAGAGAGCATATCCTGTTCCCCACAGTGGCCAACCAGACACTGACAGAAAACCCTCAAGCAGGACTTGGAGGAAGCAGAGCTCACATGTGCACACACAAGCACAGTTCAGCCCCCAGCAAGTGGCATTCAGGGGCCTGCTGCCTCTGGCCCAGCAGGTTCCATGCAGCCATCATGACTAACAGCTACTGACAGACCCGCCCCCCCCCCCCCGCCTTCCTTCCTTCTCCTCCATGAGTTGTCTAATCCCCTTTTAAAACTGTCTAAACGAGTGGCTAGTGGCCATCACCTCTGGGGCAGCGAGCTGCATAGATCAATTGTGAGGAAGTACTTATTCCCAATTAAAAGGTTCACATTAGCAGCAGGTTCTGAGGAAGACTGCCCTCACTGCCTGAGACCATCCTGGGGAGCCACTGCTGTCAGCCAAAGTGGAACAAGCTGAGCTAGATGGACAAAGAGCCTGGCCTGGAATAAGGCAAGGGAAACTTCCTGAGCTCATCCCCCACTTCTGCCCCCTCTACTCCAATTGATTTCACTGGATGGGCCAGAGTGAAGGAAGGAAAACTTCTCCCACTTTCCATAAAGCTCTATTGGGTCACCTTTTCCTAAACTTCAAAGCCCCAAATGCTGAAGCTCTTCCATACAGGGCAGGTGCTCCAGCTGCCTGATAGTTCTGTCCACTTTTGTGGGCAGAGAAGCCTCGTGGTGCACCTTTGCTCCTCTCCTGCACCACAGAACTTTTCTTTCCTTCACTAGAGGACTTAAACAACCACCTTCCACTCAGTTCATGAAGCCAGTTTTCCCACCCCAACCGGCACTTTGTATGGCCCTCACAGCTTTCCACAGGACATTTTCGCCACTCACCTTTGAGATCAGATGGGCAGCACAGCCAAAGAGTGACGATCACCCCGCACTGGGCAACTCTGCCAGTGGCTCCTGAACCTCAGCACATCAAAGCCCAGGGGCCGGCTACTCACCTCGGACAATGAGCTGCCGCTCACGGCTGACAGTGGCAGCATCGTTGGTGGCAATGCAAGTGTAGTTGCCGTTGTGCTTGAGGGAGACGCTGGAGATCTGCAGGGAGCTCATGAACTCCTTGCTCTCAATGGTGACGCCGGAGCCGGAAAGGATCACCTGCCCGTCTTTCCTCCACGTGATGCGGATGGGCATGTCACCCGAGGAGACCACGCATGGGATGTACAGGAGCTGGCCGATGGAGGCCGGAGGGAATTCGAAGGGCTGGATGAGAGGTGGGACTGCCAATGAGAGGAGCGCATTGATCACACCTGTTCCCAAACGACCGGGAAGCCAAGAAAAAGGAGATTTCGTCCAGCTCAGCCTCCAAGGAGAACAGAACTTAGGCCCAGGAGACTCTGCAAAGCCCTGAGGAATTCCTTACCCTCTGCTCCCCACGGGAAGAAAGAATGAATTTATAAGTCAACTGGACGTATTCCCTTTCTCTCTGTGGTTTTTTTTTAAAAGGTGGGGAGTGATGGGAGTGTGACAAGGCTGTAGTGGTGAGTAGTGCCTCTTTTTGGCCACCATCCCAGTGAGCTCAGGACAGATATTTGGACGGGTGGATGGAGGTGTCTCCTGGTTCACAGAGTGGCCTCTTAAGTTTCTTGCACTCCACTAACTCTTCATCACTCCTCTCAAACTCTTTTTTCTCTTTCAGCCTGCAGTACTCAACCACTTGAAAGGGGTTCGACAAGATAAAAGAACGTGGAGCACTTTGAACACTCTTGCCAGGTGAGCAGCAGGCATGCAAAGAGATCAGATCTGCAAAGCAACAGTCGGCTTTCCTCACACCCCATCAAGAAGAGAATTCATTCTCTTCTGCAGCAGAGAATGCCATTGCAAAAGGACTTGGAACTGGTTCCTCCAGTGACCAGAATGGTTCAGTTGGGAGCCCCGGGAGCCCCCTAGGAATACTAAATGAGGTAACTCCTGACAAGCAGAGACCACTGGTGGTTCTGCCCAAGGCTTCAAAGTAAGCTGGGGACACTTCCCTCATGGTCATTGGACCAAGAAAGATTTAAAGCCCTACCTCAGAAAAATAGTCAGAATCCCCATCCCACTGACTGGGGTGGCAAAAGGGGGTGTGAGGGGAGCCATCTCCTGAAGTAGCAAAGGACAGTTCTTGCTGCTCTTAAGTGCAGGGGGTGGGGGGGAAACATCCTGAACAAGCAGCAAAGCAAGTGAATTGAAGGAGCTGAGGATCAGCTACTGACCTGAATCAGCCCTGCCAGCCAGTAAATCACCCTTGATCTTTAAGGGGCCCAAACAGAGACGTCTGCTGTGTTAGCCTCCCAGCTTTGGGTGTAGGCTTTCTCACCAGTCCTGCCTCCCCTGCCAACTGAGGTTCATTCATCCCTGTGCTACTCCAGTAATGAATACTGGTCGCTCCCTTGCCTCTGCTAGTTCCAAAGGCAGGGACTTCCTCCACTGCTCTCCCTTCTGGAAGAGAGGAAGGCAGCCGGGTGCTTTGTCCTTTTGCCCCCCCCCCCAAAAAAACCCTCTTCCCTGCAGAACAGCCTTGCACCCTTGCAGCAGTTCACACAGAGCAAGGGGCTCCCGGGCTTCCAAGCAAAGCCTCTGCTCAGCACCACCCTCACTTATGTAAAGATCAGCCCGAAAAGGTTCCTACAATGGGGAAAGGAGGGCAGGAGCAAGTGTCCGAGAAAAGACAGCTCCTCAACCGCCTTCTGCAACCAGGGAAGAAACCCCAAAGATTCTGAGAACAAAACTGCCGAGTGCCACCCTGCTGACAACAAAGCTCGCCCTGGAAAAAAGAGGCTCCAGTTGCTGTAGTGAAGGGAAGCGGGCTCTGAAGAATCATTTGTAAGCTAATCTAAGCTCCTTGGAGGAAAACTAGAGGGGGAGCGCTGGGGGATTTTATTTTTTTTTAATAAAAAAACCAAGAACATCTTGGCTGGTTTTCCAGTGTGTAAGCACAGGCATCGAGGTCTGCTGGCATCAAGACAAAGGAATAGGGAAAGCCCCAATACTCCCACTACCACCTCCCACACACACACATCCAGACAAGCTGGAGGAGCTGTCAGAGCCACCTCTGGGTCCAGCGGAAGCACCATCCTAAGCAAGAGAGGGCTTGTAAGAGCTAAGCCATGCTGCTGCAGCAGCAGCAAGTTCTCACAACAACCAGTGACCTCCCCAGCCCATGCAGCCTCCTGCCTGTCTCCAGGACACTTTGCACCCTTCATAAACTGAGCAGGGCAGCAGCACATGGGAAAGGGAGGCAACATCCACACAGAGCAGACCACCTCGCTCAAGCTACCCTGTTTGCGAACCTTTAAAGAGGGCAGCGCCTGAGATGGAGCTCAATCTCAGCAAGTCACTGGGATGGAAAGGACGGGATTCTCCACTACTGCAATTCATTAGGGCTGATGGCTCCCTGAATGGGGCTGAATAATTGATGGGCTGGAGAAGCTTTTAAGATGTTCTGCGTGCTTGGAAGACAGAGAGGATTATTTTTTTAAGAGCTACACACTGAAAACCACCAACAAAGGTGCTCTGAGCAAAGGTTAGATGTTTTAATCTGGTATGTTTACACTGTACATTCTGCTCCGCTGCTTGTCAGGGGAAATGGATACTCCAGGGCTGGCGACAGCCTGGGGGAGGGGGCGCACCTGGGCCAGTAACCGAACTAATGTGTGGGCAGGGCAGGAACACAAACCCCACATGGTTCTCTCTGCCCAGCTCACTTGCCTTTATCAGAGAGGGGGTTCCCTCTTCCCTGGGAGACAAAGATGCTCCTTCCATTCCCATCCCCATTCCACCAACCTGGGGCAGCTCAGAAGTGAACCACAAGGTCACACTGCACACAGGGAGGATGGGTCAACACAGACGCCTCTGGCGTGCCAAACAAAAAGACTACTGGAGTAGAGACTGATGGGATGACTCTTCAGCAGGCTGGGTTGCAAAGGAGGGCAACAGAATCAACAGTCTAGCCAAGTGTGCCCAGGTTGCCCAGTCAAATTGCCCTGGGCATTGTTATTTATCTATTATCAGATTTTGATTCCTCCTTCCAAGGAGCTCAGTGCAGCAAACATGGATCTCTTCCATCACTACGCTGGCCTGAGACACATGGACTGGTCCTTCACAGTCACCCAGGAAGCTTCACAGCTGCAGGGGAACTGATTCTGGCTTTCCCAGATCCAACCCTCTTAAAGAGTGAGGCCCTTTCAACAGGGCTGTATAGTTTGTGGTTTCCAATTCAGCTGAGCTCCTGGAACACACCCAACAGCAAAGCCTGGAAGAAGCCTCTGTCTTCACTTGCTTACATCTGAGAGGAGGCAGTTCCCTCTCAAAGCCCTCCAGTGCCAGAGAAGGGTTTGGTAGCTGGTTCAAAAGTCCAACATCCCACAGCCAACATCTGAGCCTACTTGGCTTGGCCAAGGTCCTGCTGTCTTCAGGCTCCCCTTAGACCAGGCAACTGCACAGCAACATCTGATCCTAGTTTTGAATCCCATCCTTTCAGCTGTGACTGCCTACCAGCAGAGAAGGCACAACCATAGCCGCAGCATGTCCAACTCTCCAGGAGCTGGCTGAGCCATTGCTTGGACTAGAGGGATGTGGACAGCACTGGGAGGGGGCTGGAGATCCACCAGCCCTGCTGTGGCTCCTGCCTCCAGCCACTCACCTTTCACAGTGACATGGACACTCTGGCTGATTGAAAGCTGTGGCTGAATGAGGACACTGCATAGGTACTCCCCTTCATCCATCCCCTTCTGGACATCCATAAGCTTGAGAGTGCCATTTTCAAAGACCACTTGCCGGTGGTTGTCAGGCAGGAGCAGTGAGTCCTTGTACCATTTGATGGAATAATATGGGTAGCCAATCACCCTGCAGTTGATGAAAGTATCCCTTCCTGCCACGGCTGTAATGTTCTTCATTGCGCGGATGCTGGGGGGGCCTAAAGAGAGGGAGGAGGGGGAGGAAAGGAGCAAGCTAGGTGAATTCCAAAGGCAAAAGGCTTTTGCACGCAGAAGACAGAACTGGAGGCAAGGTTGCTCAGCAATTGGCAGAAGGTGGAGCCTGGGTGGCTGCGTGGAGAACATCACAAAATGACTTTCCATTAAACCTGTACACAACTTCTGAGGGCCCTGCTAGTCCATGGGGCAAATAGCCAACAAGTGCCACAGCCCCAACCCTAATACCTTGCAATGTTCAGTTCCGTCTTGAGGGCCCCTTCAGCCAAAGGACTTGGCCCTTCACCATCCTCAGACTCAGAGGATGAGTCCACAGCAATACCTCCAGGCTTACAGAAGTCAAGACCGCATATGGACCTAAGAAGAGCCTGCCACTGGATCAGGCCAAGGGCCCATCTGGTCCAGCATCCTGTCCTCAAAGTGGTCAACCAGATGCCTGTAGGAAACCTGCAAGCAGAACCTGAGCCCAAGAGAACTCTCCCCTCCTGCAGTGTCTGGCAACTGGTATTTAGAAACATATTGTATTTGACTGTGGAGGCAGATTGTGGAGATAGAGCTATCTTCCATGAATTTGTCTAAATCCTCTTTTAAAGCCATCCAAACTGGTGGCCATCACAGCCTGTTCAGGAAGCAAGTTCTATAGTTTAACTAGGCATTGCGTGAAGAAGTACTCTCTCTTTTTTTTTATCCGCCCTGAATCTTCCAACATTCAGATTCTCTTGATGAATCACAAGTACTAGCATTAAGAGAGAGGGGTACAAACTTCATCCACTTTGTCCAAGGCATGCATAATTGCATAAGCTTCTGTCATGTTACTTCTCACTCACCTTTTCTCTAAACTAAAAAGCCCTGAAAGCTGCAACTTTTCTTCATAGGGGAGCAACTTTAGGGAGGTGGAGCTACCCACACTACACGTCTTCTCAGCAAGCACAAGGGTTTAGTTCCTACCGGTATTTCAGGAGGAGAGACCTTCAGCCAGCAGGGTTCAACTGAAGCTAATAGAGGTCTTGTTTTCCTCTGCCCTCTGCACAGGAAAGCTTCTAAGTGGACTTTTCCTGCCTTGATCTGCCCTTGTATCCCATGCCTGGACTCCCTATCATGACTAGACTTTATTGACTTGGTTTCTCCTGGCATATTATGACTTGACTTCATCAGTTGCTACCAGCTTCCCTTGTGAGACTCAAGTGCCCACAGAACAGGATGCACAGCATGATATGGACATGTTCTCTTACAGTGATCTCCTATTTTCCCAGCATATAGAAACTTACTTGTTGCGGGAAAGGGTATAACCTGCCCTTTCCACCCACCGTATCTGCCCAAAGTGACCTTGAGTTCTATGTAGAATATGGAAAACTCACAGTGGAGGCTGCCAGGATATGCCCTCAAGGCAATGCCTTGGTTAGTAAAAGTTGGGTTTTAATTAGTTCTTTTTTTATTACCAGTGTCTGTTGAGTTCTTTAATGACCAAGAAATCTGCCACTGTGCTTACAGAGCCCTTTAAATATGTTTTTAGGATACTTTGTTTAATTTATATAGCTGCCAATCAATAAATATTCTCTAGCTGCCTTCAAAGTAATGTTAAATAAACTTTGAATAATAGTTAAAATCAATAATAAAAGTCAGCAAAAAAACTTCCTTACAACAGAGGTAGCAGAAAGCAACTTAAAGCTTGGATTTAAAACATACTTGATGAATAAAAAGGTCTTCACTTGACACTGAAAAGACCATGGAGAAGGGGCCTGGCAAGCCTCTCTGGGGAGGCTAATCCATATCAGAGGAGAAAAAGGCCTTTTCCTTGGTAGTCACCTGCTCCATTTCATCTGGTCAAGATCAGGGCCTCCAAAGAGGTTGTTGAGGTTTGGGTAAGTGTTTGCCAGAGGCAGTGGCATTTTGTGTAATCTGGTCCTAAGTCAGACTTCTACAACCTCAGCCCTCCAGATGTTTTTGGCCTACGACTCCCATGATCCCTAGCTAGCAGGATCAGTGGTCAGGGATTATGGGAATTGTAGTCTCAAAACATCTGGAGGGCCAAGGTTGAGGAAGCCTGTCCTAGGCTATCTAGGGCTTTCCCTGCCATCTCTCTAGATCCCTTTGCCTTCCTGGAGCTTCCATCACCTGTAACATGTCAAAATATAAAATCACCAATATATATGCTGGGATCCCTGCAAAACTGTCCTGGTGGTCAGGAGTTCCACCATCCTCTAGCATCACTTTACTCTGTAAACTGCTGGATTGTCTTGTTGCCAAATAGCACTGCAGAGAAAATAAAAGGGGGGTGGGGGTGGGGAGCCACAAAGAACAAAGGGGACATTCTACCAAACCAGAACCAAAACCCAATGCAAGAAGAACCTATTCTGATATTTAAAAGTAGACAGGCACCTCTTACGTTTATTCGCGCTTGGTATTCGGCGCTGCCCACCGAGTTCCGCGCGGCACAACGGTACACCCCTCCATCCTTGATCTGCGGGCTTGTCACGTTCATGTGGCTGACGGTGGTGCCATCTGACATGGTGTACTGGTTGGTGCGGTGGCTGCCGTCCCTCTGAATGGGCTCGTCATCCAGTGCCCAAGTGACCGTGGGCGGAGGGGCCCCCTTGGCAGCACACATCAAGGAGAACTGTTCGCCTGGGTTCACCACCTTTTCACTGAAGGATGAGATGATCCGGGGGGTCCCATCTATGAGAGGCCCACAACAGGGGGAGGGCGTTTAGATGAAGGGGTGAGGGCAAGTCTGAGCACCCATTTCTCCTCCCACCCACATATCTGCAGCGACAGGAAAGCTGGAGAATTCTGAACCTTCTAGCCAGGTTGAGTAGGTCAAATCCTGCAACCTTGTCCAAGGCCTGTGAGGGAGCTCCAGCTACCACATTTTGCAGTGGATATACCTTCTCAGGGAATTCTCCCTCTCTTCCCCTCCCTACATTTGAGCCTCAAGTAGGAGAAGAGGGGAAGCATTGCAGTTCAGTGCTAGAGCTACTGTTTTGCATGCAGAAGGTCCCACATTTAAGCCCTGGCAGCATCTCAAGGTAGGGCTGGGGGGGACCCATGCCTGAAACCCTGGAAACACTGACAAGTCAGTGCAGTGTAGACAATACTGAGTTAGATGGGACATCTTCCTATGTTCCTAAGTGTGCTATGGAGTTCCTGGAACGATGTCCTATACATCACCTGCCAGCTGCAGAAATGCGCAGGCCCTGCTTGCCGATTGGCTGCCTTCTTCTGGCACTCCATAGCTATAAGAACATACAAGCAGCTGTACTGCTGGATTGGACCTAAGGGGGACCACCTAGTCCAGTGGCCATCAGGAAGCTTGCAAGCAGAGTTTGAATGCAATAGTCCTCTCTAACTGTTGCTCCAGGTCGACCACCATCAAACACAACCTCTGAAAGAGGGTGCCTATCAACTTGAGGACTACAGTGGTACCTCGGGATGCGAACGGGATCCGTTCCGGAGCCCCGTTCGCATCCCAAACAGAACGTAAGACGTGACAGCATGTCTGCTCGTGCACGGGTCACGTTTCGCTGCTACCGTGCATGCGCGTGATGTCATTTTGACTGTGCATGCGTGAGCAGCGAAATCTGGAAGTAACGTGCTCCGTTACTTCCGGGTCACCGTGGAGCACAACCTGAAAGCACTCAACCTGAAGCATATTTATCCTGAGGTATGACTGTAGTAGCAAGTGACAGACCTCCAAGTTTCTTCCATGCCTAACAGCCCCTTTATAATCATCTAAGCCTGTGGAGCTACTTTGATATGTTCATCCACAGCAAAACATGGAATCAGGCAGCCAACCTGCCAGGAGAGAATCTCCTTGCCCACTTGCCCGCTCTCATTCTCTCTCTCTCTCTCTCGCTCTCTCGCTCTCTCTCTCTCTCTCTCTCTCTCACACACACACACACACACCCCAGTATGTCAAGGATACTGGAACCACCAAGGAGCCAAACTCACCCTCCAGCACAATGATGGCAAAGTCCTGAGCAGTTTGAGCCTTCCTGCTGGCAAAGCATTGATAGGCTCCTGAATGGCTCTTCTGGGCAGCTGTGATGAGCAGCGTTTCATTGTTGATTCCCCGGATGGAGATGAAGTCATCTGGTGCCACCAGCTCTGTGTTGCGATACCAGCGGAGAGTATATTCTGGTGAGCCCAAGAGCGTGCACGAGAGGATGACGGTGCTCCCGATGCCGGTCTTCAGCTTCTTTGGTGTGAGGGTGACGTGCAGAGGGTCTGTGGGGAAAGCAGGGTCCATGCTCAGAGCAGCTAGCCGACACCATGCAGAGTAAGCGGCCATCCCACTAATGGCCCACAGCACCACCCCTCCAACATTTACCACAATGCAAGGCTCACAGAGACGCCAACACAGGGTAGGATTGAAAAGACAGCAGTCCTCAAGGCAAGTACCAGCCATTTATTGCTTGGTGCTAGGGATCACTGGGCGCGGTGCAAGGGGCTGGGCTGCCTTGCTGAAGGGCCAGGGGGAGGGGAGCAGATGCTGCTCAGAGCCCATAAGCAGAGAGAGATTCACTGCAATTCCCCCTTGAAATCCCAATGCCTGTCTCTGACCCACATCAAGCCACAGTCTCTTCTTCCTGTCATCCATTTGCCTGAGCAATGAAAAGGCAGAGTGGCCTTCATTTTTCGCCCCCAAGCAACCAAGGCCTTCCATTGGGGAGTGCAGGCAAGGAGATGGCAAGTTGAGGGTGTCCTTGAGAAACAGAGGCTCCTCTCTCACACACACCCATCTGCAGAGAAATGTCACTGAGTAATAAGGCAGGTGCACACAGTGCTCCCCCTGCCCCGCCTCCTGCCAGCAGTTTCTTCTCGGTGTATCAGTTTCCCTCCCAGGCTATGAAGGAGTTGTCAACTTAGAGAACGAAGCAGCTGTCACACCAGGGCTGACATACAAGGTGTGACAGACCTGCTTGGAGCAAACACCACTTCCTTGCACGGCACATCACCATGCTGCACCTCAACTCTGACCCTTCATCTCCTCAGGCATGGAGCCAATCTAGGGGAGGGAGTGGGTCTTCAGAGGGTTGCCTGTCTCCACTCCATTTGCAACTGTTGAGGGCTCAAGAACATGGGAACCTCTCTTGCAAAAAAAGAGAGAGTGAAAAGAACCCTTCTTCTGAGCAAAACACTGGCTAGCACAGCCCAGAGAAGCGTACAGCGGGAGGGAGAAAGGGGAAGCACAAAGAAAAGCAGCCACTACAAAGCAGGATCAGTACTTCCCTCACCCCCAAGATAAGTAAAGTGGAAAATCTGAGGGTGGCAGCAAATGTTTGCTGGGAACAACTTCCCACCACCCAGGCTTTGAGTAGGAAGGAACGAGGCACTGGGCTCCAGAACCCAGTGCTGGGCTGCGTCACTCTTATCCATGCAAGGAGCTTCCGTGCACTGAAATCCCATGGATGATGCCTGCAACCTTCTTTCCTAGGCCAGGGCTGCCTCCTGCCAGCTTGGCAATGCCTGCAAGAGAAGGAGGCACCACACCACTGGCCTTGTACCCTGGAGCAGAGTGAAACTGCACTACATGAACACAGCTCCCACAGGCTTCCCATCTTAAGAAATATAAGGTGTGTCATTGTTCAGACAGGACATAAGAATATCTTTTAAGGTAGATCAGACCAGAGGAGAGCACATCTCATCCAGCGCTCTGTTCTCACAGGGGCCAACAACCTGATGCCTCAATGGGAAGCCTGCAGATCCGGCTCTTCCTCCACCTACCTATCACTGTGAGGGTCCCGGTGACCTCAGCAGACCCAAAGGTATTTGTGACTTCACAGATGTACGTCCCGCTGTCCTCTACTCGCAGGTCACTGATCGTCAGCCCAGTGACACGTTTGGTCCATCGGCTGTCAGCAGGCAGTGGCCGACCACCCTTGATCCATCGGATGGCTGGGTTAGGGTAGCCAGAGGCTATGCATGGAAGTTCCACCAGCTGACCTGCCTTTGCTTCCCGGGACTGGAAGCCATCTAGGATGGTTGGGATGGATTCTGCAGGGTCTGAGAGCAAAAAAGGGAAAAAAGGGAAAAGGTGGGGGGAGAACTTTCATCATCAAGCACTCAAGCCCTGAAATTCTGTGAATGGAGCACATTATACAAGCTTGGAAATCTCAAATCCTTTTAAGTACTTAGTCTCCCCTCCCCTTAATCGTCTTTTCCTCTCTCCTCAATGGATTTGCATCCATTTGCAAGTTCGTATCCTTTCTGAACTGTGGTGCTCCAGACAGAACTCCAAACATGATCTTTTGAGTTTTCTCACTGGGAGAACAAAGGGGAAGGAAGCCCAATACTGGGAAATTGTTCCAAATAAGAGGGACAAGATGTCTGCACCCTCTCTTACCTAAAAAGCCACCTTCTGTAGGAGCTGGTGACAAATGGACACAGAACTTATTAAGAGTCCCTCAAGAGCATACCCAACTAGTGTGACATTCACAATTTTCTCAATACATTCTGAAATCCACAAGCTACTAATCAGGCTACCATCGAGAGCGGAAGATCAATGACCAAAACTCACACATGAAATACAGCTTGGCGGGGTTTGGGGTGGGCAGTAAGAAACCTCTCAAATTGCTCCAGGTATGGAGAAGGGAGGAGAAGGCAACTAAGGGCCACACACAGGGGAGGAGCTGCTTAGGAAAATTTCAAGCTCTGGGGAGGGCACTGCTCCTTGCCTGGGGCAAGGTAGGAGACCCATCCAAGCGCCTGGATGCCCACTGCCAAATGCCTAGCTCTTCCACAACCCTAGGAAAATGCAACCACATATACACAAAAAACACTCAAGGCTTCTTTTCTCCCAGGCTTCCTCTAGCCTTCATTTGGGCAAAGGCCTGCCTGTCTGCTCAGCTGAAGGAGAGCCCTTTAGGGGTTTTTTCAGAATCTAAGGAACACTAAGGGAATTTTACCCAGGCATGTTGTTATGGCCATAGGTGTAGCGGGGGGGGGGGCAGAGGGGCAGCTGCTCCCCCTAAATAAATACAAATCTGAGGTTCTGCCCCCCACTAACAAAAGCCTGCCCCCCCAAAAAACCTGGCTATGCCCATGGTTGTGGCATTTTCTTTTAGGTGCCTGAATTTATATCCCTGAATTTTATGTTAGACTAAGGAAACTCAAGGTTAGATTAAGGCTTCCAGAAGCAATTATTGGTGGTAGAAATGACTGGCAGAATCCGAGACCTGGGAGAAGAAGCGGTGGAAGAGGACTGGAAGAAGTTTAAAGACTATCTGCAGAAACACTGCAAAGTTTATGAATGTTAAAATGATGTTGGATATAAAAATAATATGGCATTAGTGATATAGGTTTTAAAAATATGTAAAAATGTAATAGAAAAAGGGTGAAAGACTAAAGTTATATTATGTCAAAAGTAAATAATATGTTAAAGGTGTTTAAATATAAGGAGGAAAGATTGGAGACATAATAGAATGATTTTAATAATTAGAAATGAGTTTTGAAAGAAGGTAAGGATTTGCTGTATCTGATTGGGTAAAGAGGAACACAAAAAAGGGAGGCGTGAGGAAGTCAAGAAAGGAAGTTTTTGTAAGTATAAATTTAAAAGTTGGAATTTTTATTTTTAATTTTTTCTATGTGTATTTGTGACTGTTTTTGTCTTTCTTCATTTTTGTGGTTGTTATGTTTCTTTTTTTCTGTAAATGCAAATAAATATATTTTTTAAAAAACAGAAGCAATTATTGGGCAGGGGGAAGGAGTATTATGCCAAACGCAGTGGAATGGTCAGGAAGCACCAGTTTGGTCTGGAGTTGTCCTACAATCAGACTTGCTTATTGCTGCTCATGTTCACCCCAGAGTGGTTCTGAGAGCCATGAGGGCATTGGTAGTCCAGAGGAGACAGCGGGGAAGCCAGTGCTATGCTACACACTCCACAAATCCAATGCCTCCTCTTTATTATATCATGGGCTCTCATCTTTACCTGAGTGAGGGAATTAAGAAGCAGAGCAGCCTTGACAGGAGAAGCTGTGAGCCTTACAGTGCAGCCTTGTGGAAAGCCCAACCACAGACAACCAGCTGTTTCAACAAACAAGATAAGGCCCATCAAATCCCAAGAGCAATTCTAAGCCATCCAACATGCCCCAATCTCACATGCCCCTCTTCTCTTGGGAGGGACACAAAGGTTCAGATCCAGCTTAAGTGACCTGGGAAACAGCCCAGCAAGACATACCTGAGACGGACAGCCGGGCTCCATTGCTCTGCCGCGTCTCGCCACTGTACTTGTGCTTGGTGATACACCTATAGGTGGACAAGGCATCTTCCTTCTGGACGTCTGATATGTACAACCCACCATAGAAAGTAATGAAAAACCTATTTTCTGAAAGAGATAAATAGAGAAAATGAATGAAAATACATTAGTGTTCTTGCTCATGTGCTGAGAAACCAAACCCCCCTCTGCCTGGCTATGGGTAGGGAAGAAAAACAGGGAGACAGCACAGTACTGCTAAGCTAGGCAGGTCTGGAACTTCCACAGCGTGGTCTGAAGGCAAGAAAGCAGAGCTCTTGCCTGGAGGCCAGGCAGCTGCCAGGAGGAGGCACCCACATTTTCCTTTCTTGCTGGCTACATGTCTGCTTATATTGCAACAGCACATCCTTGCCAGGCTGGAATTTTTTACCAACCACTTCTATACTAATAAATGATTAACAAATTTATGGTGGCAGGATCCTCCTTTGATAGATACACAAAGAGGACAGCAAGAACTATTGTGTGTGTGCACGTGCACAAATTCACATATACACCCTCACTCCTTCTCTCCCATCCAATGGACTGTTTTGCCATTGGTGAGATACCGGCTGTAGGGCTTGCTTCACCATCCATTCACCCACCCTCTCCTCTTACGACAGCAGCCTCAGAGTCATTTTGGTTTCCACCCTCCTTCTATGAATGGCAACCAGAGACCATTCAGGAGAGCCACTTCTGGTCTTGGAGCCCCAGATCATGCACAAAGAACGAGCCTGAACAGAGGAAGCAGCAACCTAAAGTTTGCTGACATCTCCTGCACACTACCCCAGCCCTCCGCTGAAACAACCACATTACAATTAAAAGGAAATCCATCCTGCTGCGTTAATAATTTGCTCAAATTACTGAGGAGCCTGTGAAAACAAATAGACCCTGAGGGAGCCTAAAGGAGGCAAACAAAGGCAGGCTCATCTGTGGCTTGCAGGCGGCGGCAGCAGCTCCATGGCTGACCCGGCCAGATACTATCTAGTCCCCAGCACTGCCAGAAGGCAGGGCTCTCACGTAATCATGTGCAGGCAAGAGATGCAGCCACCCCAGTGGTCCTCGTCTGCTTTGAGCCCATCTGTCACTCAGAGATTGAGACTGGTCCCAAGCACAAAACTGGTACAGGACCCAGCTCTGGCATACAAGGAGGAAAGAAAGTGCTGGAAACAGCCTGTAGAGAAGAAGAGTGTGGAGAGAAATGAGACCAGGAAGGGAGATCTCCTCTCACTCACACATGCCCTGCTGCATCTTGGTCTAGCCTGCAAGCAACACATTTGGAACTCCCCAAATACTTAGGCAGCCTCGATAGTTTAAACCAGAGGAGCAAATCATGCCAGGAGGGAGTAGCAGGAAACCAAAAGAGGAGAGGGGCAGAGTGGGTTTGCATGCCTCCTTCTGTCTTGCAAAGGGAAGGCAAATACTGTGGTTGGGAGGGACATCCCAGCAGCACACACAGCAGACAAGCCGGTGCAGAACCTCTTATCAACCAATGGGCACGGGAGCTTGGCTGCCCTGGAATTTTAAGGAAAGGGTGGAGGTGAGGGATGTAGTTGCTATGGCAATGAGCAACTGCTGCTTTGCAAATTGCTGCTTCTCTCCCCCCCCCCTTTCCCATTTTTTGTGCACATTTAATTGATGGTGCTTTTTCAGCAGCATCAGGTCTCTCTTCTAGGCACGAAGGGTTTTGCAAGCAAAAGCAGCTCAAGAGAGAAGACCCAAGAGAGATCTTTGGCAGCACCAGCTAGCTCAATGCTCCACGCTCAACAGGAATCAAGCAGAGACCTACTCTAGAGTGATAGGAGAAGGAACTGAAAGGATTGGCAGCCGAGTATCATTGCTACAAAAGGAACATCAGCCCAAACCCCCTCTACCAAAAGGGATGGGGGGGGGGAGGAGAGAGGAAAAATGAAAACCTTTTGCTGATCAGACACCCTTGAATCTGGAGAAACAAGGCTGTCTCATAACCCCACCTTAGCCTACCACCCCTAGAAGACTGCATTAAAGGCTGGCTGGCTGGCTGGCTGACTGTGAGCTACCCTCAAGAGATAAAATGCAATCATATTATTTTGTTCTAGTAAGAAATACATGCATTTTGTTGAATAAAATCATAAATAATAAATAAATCTGACAAGGAGCTAGTTCACCTGCCGTTATTCCTTTCCAACGGATGTCACGCTGTGCCTCAGTTTCCCCATTTGTAAAATGGGTGTAGGAATCAGTTTCCCTGCTATGTGGCTCTCCCTGCCCCTCTGGTGCTTGTACCTCATGACCTGCAGGGCCTCAGAGGTAATGGAAAGGACCACTTTTCCCCATAGAAACCTGCCTGTCGTTTTCTGGATGCCTTCTTTCCGAAGTTAGGCAGGCATGGATGTAGCTGGTGGGGTGCAGGGGGGCAGCTGTCCCCCCCCCCAAATAAAAATACTTAAGTAACTGACCAACTGGTTGCAGATAACTCGGTTGGGCCCCCCCCAACATAAAGCCCCCTGCCCCCCCCCAAAAAAAATATCCTGGCTACACACATGTAGGCAGGTAGTATGGTGGGTATCTCTCTCTCTCTCTCAGCATCAGTCTGGCATGTTCCAGGTTCAAGCCCCAGTGACATCTCAAGGTACTGCTGGGAATGTCCCCTGCCTGGAGAGCCGCTGCCAGTCAGTGCAGACAATACTGAGCTAGATGGGGCAATAGTCTGACTCAGCATAACGCAGCTGCTTTTAGAAAACCAGTAGCATTTATCATCTTTACTCTGAGCATCTTTGCCTTATGTATCCTATAATCTGATTGCGGTTGGAGACCCGTGGTTTTGTTTTTAATTATATCTGTAATCCAGCTAGCATGCTCTTACAGGAGAAGAGCAGGAGCATGATTTCTCAAACAAGTAACTAAAATAAAACGTGCTCCACCACCGGCCGGCCTTCAGCCTCCCACGCTGGGCAACCACCCTGGGTTGTGACCCCAGATCCAGTGCGGACATGTGCTGGAGCCAGAGAGGTGCAGCACACAGCCACCCTTCAAAGAGAGGAGGATTCGCAAACCCCGAAAGGCCTGAGCCCTTCCTGGATACAACAACCACTTCTAATACAGAGGAGGGGAAACGAGGATCGATGAGGGTTGCCAGTTACTGCGCTCTCCGATATAGATTTATAAAAACAATGGCATCCGAGTCGCAGCCTCCGTGGCAGCCAGAGGAAGCATGTTTTATAGTTCGTAAGACTAATGAGGTAAGTTCCCCCTCATCCTCCAGGGCCAGGTTTCCTTACACGCAGCACGGCTTCAATGGCTTGCGGGGGGGGGGGTCGATACAAAGCCGCCGCCGTTTATGAATTAGCCGCCAGAGGAGCTTCTGCATATCCCGTCACTGAGGATAAACACGGCGCTGTTTATAGAGCCTCCAGGTCTTGTTGAGATAAACTGATTGGGGGGGTGGAGGGAGGAAGAGAGAAGGAAGGGAGAGCAGGAGGTTACAAGGGCCCCCAACGCTAACCACCCAACTCAGATGGCTTTAGAAGAGGATTCGACAAATCTGTGGTAGGGCTCTTGATGGCAACTACTCATGATGGCTCTATACCAGGGTTCTTAACCTGTGGGTCATGGATGGGCTTCAGGGCGGGGTCCATAATCTAGGCACAATTCCCCCCCCCCCAATGCAAAATTGTATGCAAAACCTGGTGTGTGTTTATGTGCCTTGTGTTGGGGAAGGGGTCTTTCGTCATATTCTCAAAGGGGTCTGAGACCCAAAAAAGGTTAAGAACCTCTGCTCTATTTTGCCTCCAGGCTCCGAAAGTCACTGCTGGAGATCACAAGTAAGCAGGAAAGGCCTATTGCCTTCACTGGTTGCCCAGTGCAAGGAAACAGGATGCGGGATTAGGCGAACCTTTGGTCTGATCCAGCTGCAGGGATCTTTTTAAAACCTAGTATTTATTTATTTGATTTATTTGCTCCATAAAACAGAATGTCTCCCGTCCACTTACGTACATTTTCTTTTTTAAAAAAGCCATCAAGTGAAGCAATAAAGCAATACCCCCCCCCAAAAAAAACCCCAGGAACAGCAGTTAAGCATGATTACGTTTTTAAAAATAATAAATACATACATGAAAGTAAATAGCACGCATCATTTTGGTTCTGCACTTCACAGCCTCAGTTTTGTCTCTAAGAGGCAATTATTTTAAAATGCACATAAAATGAAACCGCAAAGGAGCGATCCACCTGAGGAGAAAGGGTCTGCCCCGTGTGGAGGGGCAAAGCAAGTTTAGCTTCCTCCATCCAGCCGAAGCGCAGCATCAGCTCCCCACCCCCAGCGAGGTGAGGTGAAACACGGAGCCACAATTCAGAAGGAAAAGATGTATTCCCCTCCTCCACTGCCGCCACAGCGCCACCCCCACCCCTGGGCTTTCCCTTCTCCGTGGTGGTGCCTCCTCCTCGCCTGGCCGGCTCTCTTTCCTCCTGCCCTTAATCTCTTCTCTAAGTACAGCTCTATCTTCCCCCGTTAAAGGATTAACACCCATCTCTCATTCAACTATTGCAATGAGATTTTATTTCTAATTACGCCGTAATAAAACTGGGAGCGCTCCCAGGGTTTTCTCCAAATGACTTGTAGACACTCTGCAAGATTGGATCCTACTCGGCTGCATTGTAATAGCATTTCCCTGACATTCATTAGACATGCATGAAGGAGAGGTTTGAAGAATGGAATTGCATTTAAATGGATTTTCTGAGAGAGGGAGATGAAAACGGGCATGAAGAAAAAAGGGGAAAGGAGGAGGAGGAAAGGGCTGAACACAGGATGTAATAATCAGAGGGAATTGAAATAAAGCCTGGTCCCTCCCACCCCCACCCCACAACCAAGCATGTGCAGGGACAGCAAACCATGAAGGCGCTGCTGCCTCTTGGGTGCTGCTTGGGATCCCTGGGGAGGAGGGGGGAGGGGAGAGGGGGAGGCGCTCCGCAGACAAAACTGGCAGTCAGCCCCTGATGGTGAAGGGAAGGGGGTGGGGGGCTGATGTTCCCTAGAACATGAAGATGGCTGTATTATTTCCAAATACTGCTGTTGCAAATGGTCACTGTTTATTTTGCATGCATTTAAATTTAGACTGAATCGTCACAGGCTGCGCTTTCTGCATCCACGGCACCCAACTGCATTGTTTACTTCCTGTTTTCCTCTGCAATCATATGTGTGTATATACAGACACCTCCTGCCAACTTAGGATGACACGCCATGCATTTGATGATGAAGTGGACTCTTACCCACAAAATCTTCCAATAGAATGACACGGGTTAGTCTCAAGGGTGCTACAGGGTCCTCAAGTACACATTCTGGGGCTCTGAAGTGCTTTGCTGCTGCTCCCTGCTCCTCTCCTGCACCTTGCCCCTTCACAATCCTGACAGGCCTCCGGGTGCCCTCAGTGCCATCCCTGCCACTGAGCCCACCCAAAAAATGACTGACAAGCCAACAGGATGCAAGAGTGGACACCTCCAACACATCTGGAGTCTCAAAACACCTAGGACTTTTCATTCAACCAAGGAAATAACACGAACAAATAAAACAAAAACTCGCCAAGAGGAAGAGGCATGTGAGTTTCCGAAGTCCACCATCCAGGGCCAGCTGAGCCTAGGGATCTTCCAAAATGCCGCAGAACTGGCTGTGGAATCCAATAAGGCAGGCCCTATACAGGAAGAACCCCCAAATAGAGGCAGGATTCCACAGCAGACAGAGTTCCCTGGCAAGGGAGATGAGAAACAAAGGAAATTCTGCAGGTTTCCACCAGACCCTCCCTCCCTCTTTGAGTTAATGTTATTTAGCAAGCAGATTGTTGGATGTTTCTGCTGCTTTGCCTGCCTGAGGTGACACCTGTGTCAGAATAAAGGCTGCCTCTTGCTTTGAAAAGCCAGAGAGAGGGAGGGAGAGAGGGAGCAGCTAATGGGTGCCAACTCCCAGGAACTCCAGGGAAGCAGGCACATACGCAGGTAGTCCAGCTCCTCAGAGGGGCTGAGGCTCACAGCAGCAAGGACCCAGGCGGGCATGCAGAATAGCGATGCACACTGGCTCTCCGCTCTCATCCAGCACCTGCAGCCAAGTCCTAGCCTGCACAGTGTCAAAACACAAGGAGAACTTAAGCTCCCAGAGGTGGTCCAGAGGCGCCAAATACCAGCAGAAAATTACAGAACAGGATGAAGAATGTTACGAAATGAAGAGGAGGGGACTCGAGATTCCCATGGCTAATCTTGTTAGCGAGACAATTTCTTATCAAACTCATTATGTGTCAGAGAGTGAGAGGGGGTGATGAGAGGGGGTGAGGCAGGCAGATGGGGGGGATTGCCAATGTCTTTGTAAAGTGGGGTAATTGTGCCTTGAGCATGGATGGAGGTTCCCTGCTACGGGGGGGGGGGGGGAATCCATAGTGTGGCCATGGATTGAATGAGGTTGTGTCAAAGAGCCCCAGAATCTTTCTACTCTCTCTCTGTCTTCCCATTTGTTTTCAGCTGCTACATCCAGATTGTAAGACCCTTGGGGACAGAGACCTGTCTGGAAAGTATACACTGAGGGTGAGTTATTTATGCATTCAAGTATTATTTCTCTTTTATAAGCTCTTTGAACCCCATTGCTTTTTGGTGAAGAATCACACAAGGTGGCTTACAACAAAAATAAAAGGTAAAGGTACCCCTGCCCGTACGGGCCAGTCTTGACAGACTCTGGGGTTGTGCGCCCATCTCACTTAAGAGGCCAGGGGCCAGCGCTGTCCGGAGACACTTCCAGGTCACGTGGCCAGCGTGACATCGCTGCTCTGGCGAGCCAGAGCCGCACACGGAAACGCCATTTACCTTCCCGCTGGTAAGCGGTCCCTATTTATCTACTTGCACCCGGAGGTGCTTTCGAACTGCTCGGTTGGCAGGTGCTGGGACCGAGCAGCGGGAGCGCACCCCGCCGCAGGGATTCGAACCGCCGACCTTTCGATCGGCAAGCCCTAGGCGCTGAGGCTTTAACCCACAGCGCCACCTGCGTCCCTTACAACAAAAATAAAACAGACCCAATAAAATGAGAGGTTAAAATAACAATTAAAATGCAGAACAAGAAGCACACAATTCCAGCTTATGCAGAGCCAAACACCTACTGGAGCAAGAAAGACTGCGCTACTCACCAAATAAGAAGACAGGAGGGAGCCAGTAAGGCCCTTTGTGCTGCTGGAGGGTAGCGGACAGAGTAGGGCCTCAGAGGTTGGGTCCAGAAACAGACAGACAACAATAGAAACTGGAATGCTATGCTCCAAATTGAGAGCGCTCCAGTTAATATCCCAGCTGAAGTTTTCAGACCCACCTACTATGATAATCAAGTGTGGCTGTAGCTAAGGAATGGATGACCATGGTCAGGTCTGAACTGAGATGAACTAACTAAAGCCCTATGGAGCCCCCAAATCCTAAATACAAATGATGGACGTGAAAAGACTCTGGAATGCCTGTTTGCTAAGGGAGGCTAGGGGAAAACCAATGGGGAGTCAACTTCCAGGGCGGGTTCCACAAATTTGAGCTGCTCTTGGTCATGGAACATCCTCCCCGTTGACACTGTTGTATCGCAGCTTCACCCAGGTGCCCTTATGAAAGGAGATGCCCTTTGCCCTCCTGCATTGCTAAGCAGCTTAGGCCAATGGTGACAAGAGTTTCCTGTCAGCTGCTTGCCATAATTATGCACCTACTTATGGGTGCATAAATATGCATTCTGCTTATGGAGCCCAGGTCCAGGCCTGCACCTTGGGAGCAGAGGAGATGCTGGGGTTTGGGGGTGAGACTTAAGCATTTCTCCTACAAAACCCAACAGATTATTTTCAATTCTAATGGATTGCATCTTTGCACAAATGTCTATTCTTCCTGATAGCCACGTCTGACCTTCAGGATCAGAAGCAGCTTCAAGGGTCTTCTTATGTTTCCAAGAGAAGCCAAAGGAGCCACGCAGAAGAAAAGGACAGCCAGTGTCTTATGGGGGGGGGCACTGCCTTGATGAGGAAGGGGTGTTGAGATGCCTCCCTGCTATGTGAGAGGGATAAGGCTTAGTGCAAAGATCAGAGAGGTGGCTCAAAATCTGAATCCATTGTCCTCCACTATTCTTGCACGTCAAAATACCTCAAGTCACCTGCAAATTTGTCTTTCTTTCTTTCCTAACGCCCCCTATTTCAATTGCCTGGGAGGATACAAATTGCAGGCTGGGGTTTTCCTCACTAGAGCTGCCCCTCCGCGGCTGGCCGCTGCCAAAAGTCCACGCAGAAACACAGAGGAAAGCCCTAAACGAAGCCGGCGGGCGCGGGGGGAAGCTTGCCCACTTCATATATGGGGTGTGGTTTTCACTAACGAAAAAAGGGGGTGAACCGTCCGTCCACCAGGGTAGCAGAGCGCAACTAAATGCCTCTCTGCCTCCCATCCTCAAAAGTCCTCGGTTAAGAGACCGCCCCCACCCCTCAGCTCGTGGTTCAGCTATGCATAGGGGGGTGTAGTACACGGAGGCACTGGGGTAACCCCCCTTCTCCCCTACCCCCCCCACCACGGCTGAGCCTGCTGTTTTCAGCAAACGCTCCCCCCGCGGCGCTCCTCCCCACCCACCCCTTTTTAAGCTGAAATGTGGAACGAGTCAGATTTCATGCTAATGAAGCGAAAATCTGATCGGGCTTGTGCAGAAATTTGCATCTCAAAGCAGAAAACAGGGCGCCAGCTACCGAAGGAAGAAGGCACCTCCCGCGCCGGCGGCGGTGGCTGCTGCTGCTGCTGCTGCTAAGCCGGCGAGCAGTTCTCGGGGTCTCCGGGACGCCGGTCAGCTCGGTCAGCAGCGGCCGCGACGGGGGGGGGGAGGAGAACGGGCCAGCGCTCCGCCGACCGCGCTCCTTCTCCTACTTCGGCGCGCCTGAGCTTCAGGCTCCTCGGTGCGCCACGGACGCCGGGGGCAGCCGGGAGCATGGCGATCCCAGTCCAGCCACGGGCTGCCGCGATGCACGGCTGGCCTCTCCGGCACTCGCTGGGACAGAAAGGCGGCAGAGAGACGCAGCAAGACGCGGCGGCCTGCCCACCCTTCGCGCTACGGGTCAGGGCGTCAGGCTGAAGGCCCTACTCTGCTCACCCTGGGCGCAGGCTGATCCTAGAGACAGCAGGCCGCCCCGTTTCGAAGACCCAGTTGCACTGGGCGACCCATCCCCTTCGGCCATTAAGAAGGCAGATTTGCAGCGGAATCTGCTCCAAGGAGGGTCCCCGGGACCTCCACCAAGAGGCAGTCAAGCCACAGGCCCAACCTCCAGGCTATTCCCTCCCCGAAGCGATCTCTGCTGGAGGGGCTGCTGGGCCGGGGATCTCCCTCGGCGGTCGCTTCGGGCTCTTCGATCGCTCACTTAAGCAAGGCCGGAAAAAATTTTTCAAACTAGCCCTGCCTGACTTCCTGCTTAGGCAGCAGCCCTTCTTGCAAACGCACCACCAAAAGCAAATCTTCCCCCTCTCTCCCCGTCAAAAAAGTGAAAGTCAGTCACTGGAAAGGAAGAGAATTAAAAATGAATGAAAAACGGTTAAGGAACTCCTTTCCAGAAAAGCCAAGTGCGCGCAGAAACACACGGTGCTGTTGCCTGCCAAAAAGTTGGCAGCTCCAGTCCCTACCACTGAGGTAAGGTGTGGCTGGCAGGAGACACACACCCCTTCACAGCCAGGTAATGAGGGCGCAAGCAGCACCCAAGGGAGCGGAGCATGCAGGATTTGGGGGGGGGTGTATGTGCAGGCAGGGCATTGGAATGCAGCCTTTGGGGTTGTGGGGTTCAGACAAGAAACCCAGGAACAACTGCTGTTCCTATTGTTGCAAAACTGTTTTTTATTGCTATTGTGAGCCACCTAGAGATTTTGTTATTCGGTGGCATTTAAGTATTGTTAGTAAAACAAATCAATAAACTCAACTCAGACTGGCCAAGTTTGAGAAAAGACAAAGGACACATGATGAGTCCTCTACACACACACACAGAGAGAGAGAGAGAGAGAGCACCCCAGAACTGACAGTTAATGTCCCCAACAGTCTGTAGTGTTGCCATTGTCCTCATCCTATTTTCAGGAAACCTGGGAGGAGCCAAAAGCTGCAGCTCCATCAGAGATTGTCAACGTGTGTCGTGCGAGGCTGATTTTAGGCTCTTAAGTCCAGCAAGCAGGAGAATTACAAAGTGAGCAACCTAAGTGGCAGCTTGGCACAGATTTTAACTATGGCAGCTCATTATTAGAGAGAGAGAAAGAGTGAAGGAAAGGAAAGGAAAGGAAAGGAAAGGAAAGGAAAGGAAAGGAAAGGAAAGGAAGAACATGCAAAGGAAATTAGAAAGAACAACCCAATATGACAGCACAGTTGCTCCAGAGCCCCTGGCTAAATTATAAAGCAGTTTACTGAGGTGGAAAGCTGCAGCAAGAGCTGAGGACAGAATATGTGAAAACCATCTGCAGATTTAAAAATAATCTACTTCACAACAGCCCTGGAACATATTCTCCTACAGAAAATAAGCAGGATTCCTTGTTGCTGTGAAATGTTGGGGCACAGGAAAGGGAATTATTAGAAGCATTCCAGGATTGTTCCGTCCTCAAGAATGAAGATATCAAGAGTCTAAAATAGCTTTAAAATAAAAAATTGTCTTCTTTAAATCCACTCTGCATGCTTGGGGGAAATGGACTGCAATATGAGCTTGCTGAAATCCAGGACAAAGCTGCTCTGGCGCTAACAAGCCCCTCTTCTCCTCCTCCCTCTCAGTGACAGATGCCTCCCTACCTACAATAAATATAGGTTGTGTTCCCCACCCTCCCTCCCACCCCCCTTGCACATGAAGGGATGTATGTCTTAATTAAGCAGGACACTAGCAGCATGGCTAATGATTTTTGCTGCTTGCTATGTAAATCTCCACTCCATGCCAGGGTTAACTTCCTACCCGGGGGTTTTGTGCAAGCACTGGGGTGCACGTCTGCTCATTATTTCACGCCAGGAAATCCATCTAACAAGGCAGAAAGGGTGCCCAGTCACAAACGCGCCTTCTCGCTTAGTTCTAAATTTAGCCAAGAGCTTTGCCAACAGTAGCAAGACCCCTACCTCCCCTAGACCCTGGCATCAGAAGCCATGGCTTAACTGGGATATTGGGGGGGGGGAGGGTTCTTTTGATTTAGCTAGCTGGAAAGCCGGATACTCATTAAATTATGCCTTTATGGTCAGGAAATCACAGGGAAATGAAAACTCTGTTTTTTTTTTTTGTTTTTTTTTTATAAAGATTTTTATTAATTTCCAATTTTTTAACAAAAACAAAAGACAACAAAAAACAAACAAACAAAGAAAAACTCATATTTTCATAACCTTATTTTCATAACCCTCTTTTCCCGGACTTCCCCATACCTTTCCCTTTTTGCATCCTTAATTTAGTACCCTTATTCAGCAACCTATCTTGCCCAATTAAATATAAATTCGTCCTCTTTCTCTATTCCACCCTAAATTTTAAACCCAATTATCGCTGCAATTCTACGTCTTCTTTTCCCTCAGCATTTTAACACTCCTCAGTTTTATAATAGTTCTTAAGATACATCTTAAATTTCTTCCAATCTTCTTCCACAGTCTCTTTCTCTTGGTCGCGGATTCTGCCGGTCATTTCTGCCAGTCCCATAAAGTCAATCACTTTCGCCTGCCATTCCTCCAGCGTGGGTAGCTCTTGTGTCTTCCAATACTTTGCTAGAAGAATCCTTGCTGCCGTAGTAGCGTACAAAAAGAAATTCTTGTCCTTCTTCGGCACCAACTGGCCGACCATACCCAAGAGAAATGCCTCTGGTTTCTTGTTAAAGGTGCACTTAAGCACTTTCTTAATTTCATTGTAAATCATTTCCCAGAAGGCCTTAATCTTTGGGCAGGTCCACCAAAGGTGGAAAAAGGTACCCTCAGTCTCTTTACATTTCCAGCATTTGTTATTGGGCAAATGATAAATCTTCGCAAGCTTGACTGGGGTCATGTACCACCTATAAATCATTTTCATTATGTTTTCTCGTAAGGCATTGCATGCCGTAAATTTAATACCTGTGGTCCATAACTGCTCCCAGTCAGCAAACATAATGTCATGACCTATGTCCTGTGCCCATTTAACCATAGCAGACTTCACTGTCTCATCTATTGTATTCCACTTCAACAGCAAGTTGTACATTCTTGATAAATTCTTAGTATTGGGTTCTAACAATTCTGTTTCTAATTTCGATTTCTCCACCTGGAAACCAATTTTCCTGTCTTGTTTGAAAACCTCCATTATTTGAAAATAATGGAGCCAATCTCGTACCTTGGACTTTATTTTCTCATAACTTTGTAATCTAAATTCACCACCTTCTTGTTCTAAAATCTCAGAATATTTCGGCCAATTGGTTGTCATATTAAGTTTCTTTACCTCCTTAGCCTCCATCGGTGAAAGCCACCTGGGAGTTCTGTTTTCCAATAAATCCTTATACCGTATCCATACATTGTATAGTGCTTTCCTGACAATGTGATTTTTAAAACCCTTATACACTTTAACCTTGTCATACCAGATATATGCATGCCAACCAAAATTATTATCAAATCCTTCCAAATCTAGAATGTCTGCATTTTCAAGAAGTAGCCAACTCTGGAGCAGTCAGGTCGCCATCCAAAGCCCAGAAGAAGTCTGACCAAAGAATGGGAGGTCCTACAGAGAAACTAAATAGATGGGCAGGAGCCTAACTTCCCTCTCTCAGGAGTGTTCTCAAAGGCTTGCAGGTACTTGGCCAATGGAGGGCACCCACAGTATTAAATAGGCCATAGGTGAAGATTAAGAAAGCACAATTTTTTCCTTCCCCCTCCCCGGGGCGTTTTTTCTACTTCAACCTTGCTACCTTGTAGGCCCACAACACATTTTGCTGCCTGAAGTAGAACCCAAATAGCAGTCTTGCTCTACCCCAGACTTGGAACAGTATTCAGACACCAATTCCAGCATACATTCTTTCCTCCCTCACCCCAAATTATTGTTGCTGCCCAAAGCAGGTCAGTTTCACCCTGATACATAGCTGGGCTGGCTCCATTCAGCAATCAACTATCCTTCCAGGTTAGTCAGCTCCCCAAAGCAACAGCCCCTGAGACCATGCCAAAATTTGCTGGAGAAGTGTCATTTCTCTGCTGCTGCTGCTGCTGCTGCTGCTGCTGCTGCTGCTACAGCAGTAAACTCTGGATCATTGTGTAGAGACCAACACATGCTTCCAAGCACTGAAGCAGTTCATCTCCCTGGCCAGGCTCTCAAATGTGGGGGGAATGACCCTACCCCCCCACCTCAAGAGGAAAGGACTAGTTGGATATACTTATCCATTTTTGCAGACACCAATAATGCTTTCCTTGATAGAAATAACACACACACACGCCAGCAAACACTTCCTTTGCAACAGATCTTTGGACAGATCAGCTATTGTCCATGCCAAGAAGTCTTCATGCAGGGCTTGATGAGTCTGCATGATGCACCTTCTTGGGAACCAACTGAACAAAATCTACCTTCTCATTGTGATCAAGAGTTCTGTGCAAATCAAATGCTTCCTTCCTTTCACGGAACACAAATTCTCTTTAGAGGTAAGAGATGTCTGACAAACATTGTTCCTGGCATTTTGCTCCAGGATTTGAAGAAGCTCAAGGTTTTCACTTCTCTTGCCTATGCTCTGGTAACCTCTGGGTTAGATTACTGCAATGAACTATATGTAGGCCTGCTTTTGAAGATGGTCCAGAAACTGAAGGAAGTTCAGGTTTCTGCAGCCAGGTTGCTCACTGGGGCAAAACTGAGCACAAAACACCAATCCTGGCCCAATTGAAATGGCTGGCAATTAGTGTCCAGGCTCAATTCAAAGTTATGGTTTTGACATTTAAAATGCTATACAGATCAGCACCCCAATATCTGAAGGTGCCCCATGAACTGACCCAGACCCCGCAATCATAACCACAGGCTCTTCTCCATGTGCTCCCTCCATGGGAGGTCCAAAAGGTGGCAACACAAAAATAGGCCTTTTCAGTGGTAGCTCCCGGCATGTGGAATGCTCTCTCCAGGGAGGCTCACCTGGTGCCATTTTTGTCTAGTTTTAGGCACCAGGCAAAGACTTTTCTTTTTACCTGGGCTTTTGGCCCTTAATTTGATGGGCTGATGGGGTTTTTGGGAGGGGTGATGGTAGTTTTTGTGGCTTCTTTTAGTGGGACAGGAGCTGCTATACCTGTGCTTTATTTGTGGGGTTTTTAGGTTTTTATTGTGCTTATTGTAACTGGCTTTAGTATTTCTATTGTGTTTAGAAGTTACTGTGAGACATTTTCATGACCAAAGCAGCATTATTA
This sequence comes from Podarcis cretensis, assembly GCF_951804945.1. Classification (NCBI taxonomy): domain Eukaryota; kingdom Metazoa; phylum Chordata; class Lepidosauria; order Squamata; family Lacertidae; genus Podarcis; species Podarcis cretensis. Next base: position 30,209,972 of record NC_137185.1, on the reverse strand, counting down.
TTATTATTATTATTATTATTATTATTATTATTCAACAAGTCCCATCAGCTGTTATTGGTGCTCACACTGTGACCCATGTGCAACAGGTGAGCTGCTCAGCAAAGTTCCTGCAGAACCAGCTGCCACCACCACACCTGATCTCTGGCTTTGTTTCCAAGCAGACCTTGGGAGCTCTATGCGGAGCCCAGAGGCTCTCTACAGAAATGAAGATGAAGGTGGCTACACGTGGCTGGGACTGGCTCACAGGTGCTTCACTGAGCAGCGTGCCTGCTGCTGAAGAACTCAGAAGAAAAGGGAAGCCCTTTTCAATGGGGTGGGAGAGAAGAGCAACCCCAGCATCTATCCCCACCACACCAGGAAAGGGTTCCTTGTTTTGTTTTTCTTTTTTAAGAAGAGTGCCACAGCAGCAGCAGGCATCCTGCTCAGCAAAGCACCTGTCAAGCCAGCTCCACCAGCCATGCGCACCTATTGCTTGGCTCAGCAGCATGCCTGCTGTCATGCAGCTGTTTTTCAAAACAGAAAAGGAAAGAGGAAGCCCTTCGTGACACCACTATAAGCTTGCGGGGAAGTGGGGGCAGGAGTGTAGGGTAGAGGGGATGGAGGTTGGGAGCGGGAGTTGGGTGGTGATGACAAGGTAAGTTGGCCGGCTGGCTGGCAAAGTGGAGCAGCAGAGTGCAGGATGTCCCTATGGGCTCCCAGCTCCCAGGGCAGTTGCCCCAGAACACAAAAGAATTTCTTCAGCAACACTCCACCTAAGCAAGAAAGCTGCATGAGACAGTCTCTGAAGAATTTTGCTGCAAAAATGTATTCACGCAGGTTTTTGCAAAAACACCCACCCACCCACAACACCACCACCACAACAACTTTTTTTTTCTCTCTCTCTCTCCCACTCTGTTACACCTGCCCAGAGGCATGGGGACGTAAACAGCAAGGGCAGATGCAACAGGCATTTTCCTACTCGGAGTGAATGAATTTTACATCAGACCAGCACATGCTTCCACAGAAAGTAAGGCTGAATTTTCCCAGCATGTCTAAAAGGTAGGAATCATGAAGGCGCCTGCACTTCCCTCCAGGGAAAAAGAGCACAAAGCTAAGACCGGGGAGGGGATGTATGAGCGTGTGCGAGTAATTCCACATTTTCAATCATTCTCAAGAGCTAATCCGAACAGTATAGTAAAGCTCCGGCTGGCAACAAGCCACAAAGGGCTTCCCACAAAGCCACAAAGTGCATTGAGAGACCAGAGAGAGGCTCTTGTCATTTTGACCTGTTTCTTAGAGAAAAAGGCGGCTGCTGGAAGCGCTCAAAGGCTCTGGACGCAGAGCAGCCACCAGTACAGCCCAATAACCTCAACTAGAAAAGTTTCCTTTTATTAAAGGCAACTCTTTCAATACAACTCCCCAGCCTTTAGCAGGCAGGCAAAACAGTAGCTGGTAATAAAAAGTTTTCTCTACCCCTCACTCAAGGATACAAGGTGAAGTGCCCCTCAAGCTACAGTATTCAGACCCCTTCTAGGAGGGAAAAAACCCTTGTCTCTGCGCCCCAGAAAATGCCTTGATTTCATGTAAGGCTAAAACCTATAACCAATTTAACTTGGTTGAGTAATCAGTGGGGCTTTCCTTCTAAAAATGACTAGTGATTTATTAGGAATAATCCAAAATTAGCATAGGGCCGTAGCTCACAGATATCAAAGGATCTAACATGAACAGATACATGATTAAGGCCCCCCAGGGTTTGTTTGTTTAAATAAATTCATAAAACCTAGGGTCCTTTTAAATTAAGCTGCAAGTTTCCTCACATGTTCAAGCACCTTTGTGGCATTTTTGGAAATAGGCATATTCGTCTGAAATCAATCAAATTCAGAGAAGTAAAACCAGAAAGCAAAACAGCAACAACAACCCTGGTTATAAGATGAGGGAAAGTGAACTAAAAGAGCTGAGAGATGGGATGTTGCCAGGGGTGACTAAATAAAAGAAGGGAAAGAGCAAAGAATTTGGAGATCCAGCAAGCAGGCAACCACCAAATAGATCTGAATCTGGAGCTAGGAGGTGTCACGCCTGGGTTCTTGCGTTGTATAATGGCATTTCTTGCTTGCCTCTGCTTATCCTAAGAGCCAAACCATTGTACCATCCCCTAACAAACTATCCTGCTTCCTAGAATACAGTGCCTGTGTTGTCAGTGGCGTACCTTCCTGTTTGGGTGCCCGGGGCAGCGTGCGCACCCTGCAGCAGAGGGCGGAGCAACTCGCCCATGGGGGCGGGGCAAGCTGCCCATGGGGGTGGGGCGAGCCAAGGCAGGGCACGCCATGTGGAGCCTCTCCGCCGCCTCCCCCTCAGCCGTAGGACGGCTGAGGCGGTGGGCAGAAGCAAGCCCCGTGCTGCTGCTCAGACACACTGCAGACCCTGCGGTGTGACACCCAGTGCCCTCCACCTCACCTAGCTACACCTCTGGATCAGGCAGATTCATGGAGGAGAGGGCTGTCGAAGGCTACTAGCCATAAAGGCTGTGCTCTGTCTGCAAAGTTGGAGGAAGCGATGCTTCAGGCTTCTGGAAATCACTCGGGAGGAGAGTGCTCCTGCAGTGGCGTAGAAAGGGGCGTGTGGTGGGTGCGGGAGTTATTTTTTCAAAAACATATTTTTGCCATTTTGTCACCCCCCTCAGTGATGACACCCAGGGCCACTGCACCCACTGCACCCCCCTTCCTACACCACTGTGCATTGTAGGTTTAAAGAGCTGCTGAATGGAGGTAAAGTATAGGGTGACTTGTTATTATTATTTATTACTTAGCATCCACAGGCCTTGGGGGTGATTCCTCCTCATTTCATATATGGCAGTTGGTTCACAAGATGCCATTGTGTCACTGTGGGGCTTGGGATGGTGCTCAGTTGGTAGAGCCCACAAAGAGAGCCCAGCTAGATAGGATCCCGGTTTCTTCAAAGCTAGGGCAGTGCTAAGGAGGAGCTGCTGCTAAAAGCTGAGGCTGGTTCTAGCTCTGCAGCCCACAGTGGCACCAACCTCTCTTCCCTGCCAGAAAGCAGACAGCCTAAGAGAGCTTTGGTGACAGTGATGCAGTCAAGAGCCCCAGCTGCTATCTGGACAGATGACAAGATCCTTAATATATATAAAAAAAACTTTAAAAAAAAGCCAGGAGGTTGCAAAATGAATTCAGTATCAATTATTCTGGGATATATATGCTAATGTGGGGGAAGGGGTGCAGGAGTGGAATCCATCTCAGCTTCAGTTAATTTCAAGCACAAAAACGCAACTGAGCCTGAGGAAGGGGTGATATTAAAAGAGAGAGAGAAGCTTGCATATTAAAAACGATGTGGATGGACGGGGCTCACTGCTGCAGAGATTGCAGATTGGCCAGGCAGCATTAGAAGGGGAGGCGCTTGTTTATTAATTTGCAACCATCTCCTTTGTATGATGAACAGCAACAGCAGCCACCTCCCTTCGCGAGAACACCGCCCATGAAAAATGCATTTTCATTAATATAAATTGTTTGCAGTTGGTAAATTAATTCTGGGAATGGTTTCCATGCAGAGCAAATGACTCTTTCAGCAGAGATGAGGCAGTGCTGGGTGGGCATGAAAGACACCCCCCTCCCGTCCAGCTTTAAAATGATAAACACAAGAGAGGAGGTGAATATCTGCTGCCCCAGACAGATGCTTCCTTTAGGCCACCTAAATCTACTTGGAAATGCAACAAAAGCCAGGGATAGCACCACAACACACCCTCTGGTGAGATAATGCTTTAAAATACACCGCAAGGAGTAGCTGAAAAACAGTGGATGGGCTCAATGCACAAGAAGCAAAAGATAGGTAGGTACTTTACACCCAAGCTGGGCATTGGTTCATCAAACCTAGTATCTGCACTAGCATGGAGGCTGGATCTGATTAGAGTTGCAGTCCAAAGCATCTAAAGGGTGCAAGGTTCATCTTCACTGACTGGCAGCAGCTCCCCAGGACTCAGGCAGGATTTTTCGCCAGACCTACCCAGAGGTTGGACTGGCTTCCAGGTTTGATGGAGCCCTGAGTACCATGCCTCTAGTCTAGCGCGTTCTTCCCTTCCCTCTAGTGGGCGACTGTGGTGGCGGCAGCATACTGTGACCTAGCATTGCTCTGGGGCACCATGGCAAATCTGAATCGCAGCAGAATGCAGTGCTAAAAGCATCAAACAAAGGAAAAGGTGGTGGTGGGAGTGGTTGTAAACAAAGGAGGCTTAAGGCTCAAGAACTGGGGCCAAGGGATGTCTCTAGCCCTGCTGGAAGATGCTAACAGGGTTTGAATCCAGGACCTTTCACAAATAAAGCAGCTGATCAACTGCTGAGCCATGGGCCTTTCCCTAAAGACAAGCAGGGAATTCTGTTACCAGAGTCATGGTCCAGCTTGCAACTCCAGGTCTCCTCATGGTGGCAGTGAGTAGAGGATCAAGTTACCTTTTCCCCAGTCCTTTCTTTAAAAACAAAACAAAACAAAAACTTGTAGCATGTAACCATCCACACCTCTTGGGTCTGAGAGTTTATGGAGAAAGTGCAATCCTCTGAATCAAGTCTGGTCTCATCACCACTGGGTTGACTGGTTTGTTTTTTTAATTGAAATGTCAGAAAATGTCAACCACCATGAAACCATTGCTACGATTTCATTTTGGTCAAAAGCCTTTGTTTGTTTTTTTCTGGCTTCCATCTTTAGGGGGAGGAGTGAAAAGCATTGGATCCCAGAACTGGTAACAGATTAGGACAGGACAAAGCAAACTCTCAAAACTATTGCGTTTGTGAAGTCATCCAAGCCAAAGGCGAAATACAAGCCCCACAAAGAGGCCATCCAAAGAGGGAGAGGAAAAATGAGTCTGATGCACCATAATCTTCGCCTGCAGCTGCCCCACTTCCAATGCGAGTGCAATGAGAAATAGATACCACTTGCCTCTGGGGCTGCTCACCTACATGGGGCAACTTAGCTAGCCCTTCAGATGCATTTTCCCAACAGCAGACATCTGTGCTGAATGCTGAAGCTGCACCTGTTCAACAGGTGTTCTTTATGGGTTATTTTTAGCCTGTACACAGCCGAGCCAACCTAAAAATTCCAAAACCACACAACGCAAATATAGGCTAGGAAGAAATGGCCACATTTTAGGCAAGTAAAGAAATCTGCTCAGCGAAAGGGCATAAGCTTTACATGCAAAAGTTCCCAGGTTCGTTCCCTGGTATCTCCAGCCTGGAAACCTGGAGAATCATCACCAGTCAGTGTAAACAATACTGAGCTAGATGGACCAAAGGTCTGATTTGAAAGAAAGCACCTTCCTATGTTCCTATGACTTATTAATGAATAGCTTCCTACACCATACGGTTTGTGATATACACGTGTACTCAGCAGCAGGAGCAAGCATCTTTTGAAAAGATGCGCCCATTTGGGCCTAACTTGCTACAGAAAAGGGACAGACTGGTTCAATGTCATTTTTAACACATTAAAGAAAATCACCTGAGAGGGGCTGCTACTGCCCTGAACTTGATAAATTGGCAGTTACGGCACTCAGGCGAGTTGTACAGAGCTGGAAGAACAGCAGCAACAGCCCACTCAGGCTACTACTGGCAAACTCCCAAGAGAAGCTCTTCTCACAGATCAGTAGACCCAAGAGCTATTCAACGCTCCATCCTTCATTCGGGGTTGGGGGACAGGTAAGGGAAAAGCACAGTGCACTGATAGTTCTCTTTGCAACTCTGGCTTCCCAAGATGCTGCCTATGGACAGAGGAGGCCTCTTGCTTCCCTCTAAGAAGTAGCACTGCAACTTGGGGAAGCTGGTCAAGGCTGGAAAGGGGCCCACTGAGAACAAATAACGACCCCTGTCAAGACTTGAAAGGGTGTGTGTGTGTGTGCAGGCATATGCCCACACTCACCCACTTCCTGCTGTTTAATTGCACCTGGGAGGGGCCACTACATCAAGCTCAATATAGATTTTCATCATCATCATCATCATTACTGGTTGGCATTGCCAACAGTTCTGCATGGAGGTTTTTCAGGCGGAGGGTAATTACATTCGGTAGGTTTGCAAATAATGACATAACCCAGCCACCTTACCGTGGGGATGATTTATTGCAAATAACAAAATGTTATTATATGGAAATTAGTCTCCGCACAAATGGCAGTCTGGAAAGTATAGCTAGGGAATGAATTTAATCATATGGGCAGCAACCAGATGCTACGGAGGACGATGGACAGCACTAAGGGCTCATCCAGACTTGCACTTGTCCCATACCTAGAAAAAAATGGTCTGAGTGGTTTTGACACAGAAAACACTGTCTTTAGTGATAAATCGGAGCAAACGTCAATCCAGAAAAAACCTAATTGAGATTTGCCCTGATTCAGTGGTAAAGATCAGGTTTCCTCAGGGAAAAACAGCATAACAAGGGCAAGTCTGGATAAGCCCTAAAATTCGGGGGGACGGGGACACATGGTCTAACCCTTTGGCCAGGGACAGAAGGCCATTTTGAAGGGAGAACAAGGATTTGATGGAAAGGGGGAGCACCCTAACACAAAACAGCGGCTTCACTCTCAAGCCATGTTCTTGCCCCTTAATTGTCACTATCTACTTGCCAGCGTTTGGGCACAGATAAAGCCAGGTCAGAGCACACAAGCCAACGATGGGGTGCGGGCATTATCCCTGCAGCCATCTGTCCCTCCCTCCTTCCTCTGGAGGGGTAACATGGAAATCGCTGCTGCTGCTGCTGCTGCTACTGCTGTTGCTGCTACAGTTCAAGAAGGACCCAAGTTCAATGGCTAAGCAAAGGCACTGAATGTCAAAAGCTCAGGAAAGGCTTTTCTTTGCTGCCAATCACAGCAGATGCACTATGGCTAGATGAGCCAATGTCTTGTTTAAGTATTCTACATTTTTATATGTTCATTCTGTCATCTGCTAGGATCACTAACAGAGATGCTGACTTGAGCCACCTTCACTGGTGCCAAGCAGATGCAGATGTCTCACATGGTGGCTAAGGGCCACTGACTAGTGTGAAGAGATGTTCACATGTGTGAATGTGTGGCAATACACATCAAACCAATAATCCTGCAAATTTTAGCACAAAAGTGCCACTAAGATGTTGGAGGAGGAGGAGGAGGAGGAGGAGGAGGAAGAGAAGACAGAGGGTGAAGAAAGAGATGGGACTGGAGGGGGGAAGGAATTTCCCAATCCTTTGGACCCCCTGGGAAAATCAACAAACCTGCTACACCTGGAACTGGGTGTGGAGAGTGTGGAATAATAATAATAATAATAATAATAATAATAATAATAATTTATTATTTATACCCCGCCCATCTGGGAACCACAGCAGGAGCCAATCGAACTGAGAGGTTTCCTGTGGCTACCATGTCTTATGCCAACTGAAGATTTTGAGGACACTAGAACCCATGGACAACCATGAAGCTGAACGTTGGATGATTCAGGACAGATAAATGAAAGTATTTCTTCATGCAGCATATAATTTTGGGCACTCGCTCCCACTGTTTTCACATTTCCCCCAATTGAGTTTTTAAAACTGGAATCCATTTGTGAATGAAACCCATCCACTCTCCATGAGACCTTCATGACAATCCAACATCTAGAAGCTTACTGGAAGTTCTTGGCTCTCTGATGGTGCCAGTGAACCTGAAGTAGCAACAGAAACCAGCTCCTACAGTGGAGCAAAACCCTCCAGCCAACACCACCACCCAAATGTATTACTGCCACCTCACTTTACCGCTAGGCAGTGTACAGTGGTACCTCAGGTTACAAACACCTCAGATTACAAACACTTCGGGTTAGAGACTCCACTAACCCAGAAGTAGTACCTCAGGTTAAGAACTTTGCCCCAGGATGAGAACAGAAATCGTGCGGCAGCAGCGGGAGGCCCCATTAGCTAAAGGGGCTGTGCTTCCCACCTCAGATTAAGAATGGTTTCAGGTTAAGAACGGACCTCCGGAACGAATTAAGTTCATAACCAGGGGTACCACTGTACCTCATTCTAACTCTAGGATCAAAGGCAGGCTGGCCTTGATAAAAGTGCAGAAAGTCTTTCTTCAAGTTGAGGAATAAATCTATCACCTGCCATTGTGGATTTGATATCCCACTTTATCACTAAGGAGTCTCAAAGCGGCTCACAATCTCCTTTCCCTTCCTCCCCCACAACAAACACTCTGTGAGGTGAGTGAGGCTAAGAGACTGCAGAGAAGTGTGACTAGCCCAAGGTCACCCAAGCAGCTGCATATGGAGGAGCGGGGAAGCGAACCCGGTTCACCAGATTACGAGTCCACTGCTCTTAACCACTACACCACACTGGCTCTCAGGGGGCAATCAGTTCCTACAACAAAAGCTCAGCCCAGCCCATCTCTTCACCTAACCCCACCCCCCACCTCCGATGAGAACATGTTGTGGCTTCTGTTGATCACAGCCCAGCCTGTTTGTCATAGGGCAGAAGATGGGCAAAGCAATGACAGCCAGTGGTGGAAGAAGCCCTATACCGGAGCTGAGTGTCAGCTTTTCCCCAGGACTCACTCTCCTCCCAAACAAGGCAGACTTGCACCCTGAGAAGTGAATGCGACTCATTAGCGCTGCCTGCTCCTTCCCCCTCCTGCCCCCACGGCACCCAGGCTGGGCAATGGCCGCAGCTGGCCAGGCAGCCCGAGCCCCACGATCTGCCTGTCACGTGGGCCGAGCCTCGCGGCTGGGCTCTGATGCGTAAAAGGATTTACAGATGTAAAGCCACATCTCGATAGTGCTTGGAACAAATCCCTGACATTCTTCACCCAGCGCTGCACTAACCGGCCAGGCTCTCTCTCTAGCAGAGCGGAAAGGCAGCTCCCTGCTGTCCAGGGGCTGTGCTTCCCATTAACCATTTCAGGGCTCTTCCAGACCTCTACAATGACAGGGGGCTGAATGGTGACAATTATTTGCCAACCGAGATGAGTCATTTGCATGTTATTCATCTGTGATGCTGAGAAGCTTGAACCTGTCATTATCATTTGGCATCAGCGGCGGCGCACCAGGAGGTGAGAACAGTTGGCGCAGGCGCACACCATGCTGCCACCACCCTATTTGCTTTCATCTCTGCTAAAATGACAACAAACTACCACATCTGAGGCCGACTCAAGGTTGCCTAATGAGCAGGATGCTGCAGCAATGGACTCCATGATCCAAAGCTCTGGCTTGTCAGGGGCTGAAGAGGAAGCATAGCAGGGGGTGGGGCTGTTTGTCAAGCAGGCAAGTATCAAACCTGGGCACAGGGAAATTAGCTGATTAGTGGGTAGGCCCTGCCTTTTCAGCTGCCTTCTATTGTCTCCTGGAGGAAAAAAAATCAAATCTAGTGTAATGGCGGAAATGGCACACAATACCAGAGCATATCTCATCTTCCTTTATCACAGACACACAGAAAAAGGCTGTGGATTGATAGACATCTGGTCCACCTGATACCCAAATCTGATGCCATTTGGAAGTGGAACGTGGCAGGAAAAGCTCTGGGCCTCGGGATCAAAAGTACACCTTTCTTCCCTGAGCATGGGCATGCAGCTTCTGCATCCTTGAAGCATTGCAATCAGCTGACCAAAATGCAGACAATTGCTCAATTACCAAGCAGAATCCTTTCTGCTGCTGTAGGCTGGAAAATGTCATAGAGTCACAGTTGCAACAGACCTCAAAAGTCAAGTCCAACCCTCTGCTGATGCATGAAATCCACCCTAGCTTTGTCCAAAGAAGAAGAGTCTACCCCCACCTCCCCCACAGCTGTCTGTCCATCCCAATGCCAAACAGTTCATATTTACATTAGGGGGTTCATCCTAATGTTTTATCAATTCTTTATCTTGTAATTTGAACCCACTGGTTCAATCTGCTTCATCGTCAGCTCTTCAAATATTTGAAGATGGCCATCCTATGAACCATCTTTTCTCCAGGCTAAATATATTGATCTGCTGCTGCCTTACCTCATAGAAATTAGCCTGCAGCCATATCACCCCTTTGCCACCCTCAGTATTCTTTTTTAACTGCCCAAAATTGGACAAGGACTCCAGGTGAAGAGAGACCACAGCAGAACAGAGTGACACCATAAAATCTGGACATTATGCCTCAGCAGATGAGATGCAAAACTGCATTAGACTTAAGCCAGAAGCTTGTCCCCAAGTTGAAGCTACTGTCTGGGACATGACAGTCTTCTTCACATCACAGTCCCTAAGTATGGTGGCTCAAATCTTGCTTGTGCTTTACTTAAACCCCTAGGTCCTTCTCACATGTGCTACTGTCAAGCCAGGTATCCTCCATCCTGTATTTGTGTATCAGAATCTGCATCCAATTCTTCCTACCTAAATGCAGAATTTCTGCAGTAAAGCAGAGGTCTTTAAAATCTTTGAGAAATGCCAATTTGAAGAGGGCTAGCAGGCTGCCAAGCCCTGCTCTATGGGGAAGAGGGAATGTGGGGTTTTGGAGGCTGCCAGAGGGTTTCTCCTTGCAAAGGGACGTCTCCTCCCAAGGGTACAAGTCTTTCACTAACTAGCCCCATTCCATCTCCAGTGATGGGGACACCTTGGAGGAGCACAGTTCTGAACTTAGGAACAGGATACCGGGCAGCAGACCAGCTTTCCCTGTACAGACCCAGCTGACCATTATGTTAATTGGAGGAGGTATCCTGCTGCTCATACCACAGCTAGTGGATTGCTGCTGAATGGCAACGTAGCAGCAGAACTCCTTTCTGCAGTGGAACACCCCCACCCTGCCTTGCAATCCCAGGACATAATTTACACACTTATTAAAAACATTATTTGTTCAGGCATTCTTGACTGTTAATATTTAGATTGCACTGATCAGTATTTTGATTTAGTATCTTGATTCTGTATGTTTATGGACAGTGTGTATTTTTTATTGTATTTGTATTCTAGCCTTGTGGTTTTATTATTTTTGCTTTGCAAACCACTGGGATATTTTTTATACAGTATATATTAAGCAGTCTATAAATTGATTAAATAAAACATGAGTGGCTTTCCTCTCTGCCTTGCAGGAAATAATAATCTTCCAAACAGAGTCAAATCTACCTGTAAGATACGCTTGGGGTCAGGTGTGGATGTTCAGAGGTAAAGAATGGCACTATGCATATGCTCAGAGGGGCACAATCATGTCAGGTCCTGGTGGGTCAGCTGCAACTTAGGGACAGACTTGGATGCAAACTTCACAGACTCCAAATGCACATGATACATTCCCCCCACTTGCCAGCCAGTCTTCTAGCCCATGGTCTGTTCAGCTGAAACAAATGGTCATTTTCTAATCAAAGCAAACTTGCTTACAAACACATCGCATGAAACATATACAGGATGAACTCAAGTAGACAGAACTATCAGCTACAAACTCAGTTCTCTCCCTCTTTCAAAGGTGAAAACTGACACAGAGGTTGTAGCCTCACACCAGGATGGCTATGGAAAAAATTCAAAACTCTAAAATGGAGCAACCCCCCACTGCTAGAGCCAGCCCTGCGCCAAGCTGAGATTCTGCAATGGGTGCTCCAACTCATCCTTTCAGCCAAAATACCAAGGATAACAAATCCTTGGGCTGCCATGTCCAAAGGCCACCCAGATACCAATTTGAGACACGACTGCCAACTCCAAGATCAGAAGGTTTTGCTACCTTGTGCTCAAACTCATAGCAATCTTCATTTACCACCAAACCCAGCCACTTCCACTCCCATTTTGTTGCTCTTGCTCAATCTTCCCCAACCTGGAGCAACACACATGATTCGAACAAGAAGAAGATCATTGGCCATGCAGACTGAGGCTGACATCAGCTATAGTCTAAAATATGTGGAAGAAAGCCCCCAGCTAAAAATGCAGTGCAACCCAGGCAGCCTCGGTCATGGGCAAGAGCTCTACAGGGCACAGGGAAAGGCACACTGGAGCTTTCTATGCATGGGACAAGTGGGAGAAGCCCATATGGTCAAGGAGGCATCCAAAAGAGGAAGTGGTAAGGCAAGGTTTTGGAGCTCAGGAAAAGTACCACCAGGGCCAAGAAGATGCCAATATGCTTAATGAGCATAGTCAAAGAAGCTGTTAGAGACAATGTAGCTTCCTTCAGAAAACACAAATCTTGTCCAAATGAGAAGAAAAAGGAGTGTCTACTTTAGTAAAAGGAATGCATGCAGACAATCAGGGACACAAAAAAAAGAATATGAGTGAATTGCTAAAAACATAAAGGCCAACGACAACAAAAATGCACTAGCAGCAAAAGACCGCCTGGGGAGGTGGACCTTCGGATGGCAAGAGAGTCAAAGGTATGCTAAATGAAGATAAGAAGATTGCAGAGAAGCTGAATGAATTATCTGCATCTGTCTTACAGCAGAAAATATATGGCAGATCCCTGTGCCTGAACTAACTTTCTTAGGAAGGGAGTATTTGGAACTGAGGCAAATAGTGGTGACAAGAGATGGAGTTCTAGGCTTTACTGACAGATTAACAGTGAACAAATCTGTAGGTTCAGGTGGCATCTTAAAGAATTCAGTTGTGAAAATGCTGGTCTTACAACAAAAATATGTAACATCCAAAACTAAAGGAAAGAAAGAGCGGTGCTTAATTTGCAGAGGTTCATTCATACAGACATAAACACAGCTTATGTACCAGCAGAGAGAAGTTCAGAGCTGTCCACTGTCAGCCCTGGGATGCTCCATGAAACTCAGGCTGCTGTAAACCTTCAGCTTGCAGACACTGGAGGAGGGAACCTGCTTCTTTTTGTGTAAGCATCAATGCCTACAACCCATCCAAGTGTGCTTAGTTAGCAGAAGTGGACGCTGACGCTGCTCAAGAATGCAGCTGCTCTTCTGCTCTGCCAGGAAGGAATACCCTCAAGCCGTCCCTTGGTGGATTGTCCCAAAAACTTCAATGCAACCAGTGCACAATTTATCACCTCCGCCTCCCCCGCTGCCATCCCCAAACACATGAGGCCAGACTAGACAAGATGCTGTTCTCACAATTAGCAATTGTGTCAACGACTTTTTCAGCCCTTGTGCTCCAATCTTGATTGGGAGCTCCAGGTCTGTTGTTTGCTTGTAGGAAAAGCTCACATTCGTGCCAAGGGAAGGATTCTTACAATGCAAATAGTGCATCTGAGGACCTGATCCAAATCAGGACTGCAGCAAGTGTCAAAGCCACCCTGCCCACTCACCCTAGGGTACTGGTCAAGCTCAGGGTTTCCAAGTCTGTTATTAAAAAAAGTCATTCACACAAATGTTAGCTGTGTCAGCAACGACTCTGCAAGTTTAGGCAGCTGCTGTCTTGTACATTTTTAGCACCTGTTAAGTTTAGCTCACAGCCAAATACTAAGCTCATTTATTTTCACCAATCCAGGAGAATGGGGACAGTTGGCTATGAGATCCAAGTCTCATTAAAGAGTTACTTTGAATAGATCAATTAATGGGAGAATCTCACCACTATTTACTTTTCTGAAAGACACTATTCCTTCTGAAATATGAAAAATGGGGATACTGGGTCCCTCGATAGGGAGCTGGGCTGCAAAAGCCAACCCCAATTTTTTCTTATATCACTTCTAAAAAAAAAATTTGCCCATTGTAGTGCAAGGCTACTCCATTATTTCACAAGGGAAAGAGGGACACAAGCAAAAGCATCAAGCTTTCTCATAACTCCCACAAAGATTTCTAAGCAGGACTTTAGAATGGATTGGCACTTCAAATACCAAAAGCACATTGAAATGTGGTGTCCTTTTATAAGATTCTGTAATGAACATTCTAATGATTGGCATCCACTGAGCTTACAAACAAGGATGTGACAGGATTTGATAAATTGACCGTCTGTTCCAAGAGGAAGGAAGCGGGGGAGGGGGGAGTAAAAGAGGAATTTATTTGTCATGCTTATAATATGTTGAAAATCAGCAAAAAAAAAATAATAATCTTTATTTTAAAAGCTAGCAAAAGCATACAGAAGCTCATAACTCTCTCAGGCCACAGCAGATATAGCATTGTGAAGATGGCCAGTGGTATGGATGGGGCGGGCATGGAAAGCAAAACAGGGTCTTGCTATTTAATAATGCTAGGTGCCCAAGCATCTCGAATGGCGCCACCTCCTGGTCAGAAGTCATGGATTATCACCTGACAATATGTCTGGAGGTTGTTGGGGGAGGCTTCCATCCTCCCTCAACAGAACTAGAAAAGGGATTTGTTCAGCCTTACCAACCAGAATGTGTCATTAAAAGAAAAAACATACTAACCAACTTAAAGAGAAACATATAACCTCTGGAGTCAAGAACGACACATCTAAAAGGACGGAATTGTCGGCTGATAAAAATTATATTCTCTCGCCCAGAAGGCAATTTTTACATCTGGAACACACTCATGGTGGGACTCTTCAGAAAATGAGAGTCCTCTGTACAACTCTTTCCTATTTAAAGTAGACCTACATGGTTCCCACCTTCTCAGCATCTAGCAGCTGCACCAATCAAACTGCCAAGGCCCTTTTGCTCATCTGACTTATACCAACCAGCTTCTCGTGGGATGCATTCAGGAACAAAAATTAGGCAGGCTTCTTCAGGCAACGGATGGTGCCAGGACATATTCTGGCTTTCTACAAAGATGGGACCAAATATCCAGATCTTTCCCAAATAAAGGATGTTTATGTTATGAATCCTACTGTCATACCCTTAGAAGCAGACGAGAGGCGACTGGAGGAACAGCTTGAAATGGAAAATGTTTTTGTGGCTCACTGTGATCACAAGAGAACAATGATCCATGGGAGCTAAAGAATCTTCCTGCCGAATGGTTGCGATGAAATGTCATATAAGAGTGTCATTACTTAAGACACCTGCTAACTCTTTCGTGCCCACATCCCCATTCTTTGTTGCCGCTATAAAAATAAATGAGTAGACCGTGTGAAGAGGAAATAAATGCTATTTCTCAAGTGTCCTTGGAAGTCTGGTGAATTCTAAAGCCTATCCAACTCTAACCAAGACTGGGAGGCGGTCTCCCAGTATGGCTGAAGCCTGGCTACACATCCCAGTGCCTCAGCCAAACATTCCTCCTTGTAACCCCACTGGAGGTCACAGTATGCACTTCCAGCTGGAAAGTATCCACCAGACTCAGGCAGCAGTACCGCTGCACTGAAAATCGTTCTTAGGCTGTCCTTAAGTGGCTTGTAACACTGGGGAAAGAGTCACGATTCAGTGGCAGAGTACACGCTTTACATGTGCTGGGTTCAATCCCAGGCATCTCAAGTTAACAGCATTAGGAAAACCCTTGTCTGTTCAAGACCATGGGCAGATTTTGCCAGTCAGTGCAGGTAATATTGGACTAAAAGAGCAGTTTCCTATGTTCCAGAGAGGGGGCAGAACTGAGTGGAACAGCACATATTTTGCATGGACAATGTCCCAGGTTCAGTCCCCAGAAGGACTGAGTGATGTCTGGCTTTCAATGACGTGATATATCACCAGCTAAACATCACAATATACTGAGATATCACAATTTCTGAAATAAGGATGTAACTACGTAGGGGCGAACGTGGTATTGTCCTGGCAACTGCTTCTACTTAGGGGTCTAAAAACTGATGCATTTTTACTCACCTTTAACATATTGTTACAACTGTTATTTTATACAGTGGTACCTCGGGTTGTGGGACACAGGTGGCACTGTGGGTTAAAGCCTCAGCACCTAGGACTTGCCGATCGAAAGGTCGGCGGTTCGAATCCCTGCGGCGGGGTGCGCTCCCGCTGCTCGGTCCCAGCGCCTGCCAACCTAGCAGTTCGAAAGCACTTCTGGGTGCAAGTAGATAAATAGGGACCGCTTACCAGCGGGAAGGTAAACGGCGTTTCCGTGTGCGGCTCTGGCTCGCCAGAGCAGCGATGTCACGCTGGCCACGTGACCCGGAAGTGTCTCCGGACAGCGCTGGCCCCTGGCCTCTTAAGTGAGATGGGCGCACAACCCCAGAGTCTGTAAAGACTGGCCCGTATGGGCAGGGGTACCTTTACCTTTTTACCTCGGGTTACATACGCTTCAGGTTACAGACTCCGCTAACCCAGAAATAGTGCTTCAGTTTAAGAATTTTGCTTCAGGATGAGAACAGAAATTGTGCTCCGGCGGCGCAGTGGCAGCAGGAGGCCCCATTAGCTAAAGTGGTGCTTCAGGTTAAGCTCAGTTTCAGGTTAAGTACGGACCTCCAGAACGAATTAAGTACTTAACCTGAGGTACCACTGTAGTTCAGAGCAACAAGGACAGCAGTGATCATGAGAGAAGTGATTACTGGCTTCACGGTTTCCCCCATATTCCCACACTGTGATTCGCATTATATCGCCATGTCAAATATTATGAAACTTTTATCACGATGTGGACTTCAAACTGATTTTGGATGATGTATCGATACCGTACGTCACCCAGCCCCACCTAGGACTTTATTATCCAGATGCCTTTGCGCAAAGGGAAATAGTGATGGTGGTGGATGCTCAAGCAGACATCCCTGATTCACATGAACCAGAACAGGATCAGGCAATGTTTGTTGACATATTTTGGAACAGCCTCCTACTTCTTCTCCCATCAGATGAAACCACTCCAGCTGCACTATGTATGTCTTCAATGGCTCCTGGGGGCCCTTTTGGTTGACAGGTGGAGGCTCACACCTTTCTGTCGTCCCTCCCTTGCCTATCTTCAGAAAGAACCAGAGTATGAAGGCTCTGAGGGCAAAGTTCTCCTAGAACAGTGCACGCAAATTACGTGTTGTGGCATTTTATCCATCTGTAAGGTAAAGGTAAAGGGACCCCTGACCATTAGGTCCAGACGTGACCGACTCTGGGGTTGCGGCGCTCATCTCACTTTATTGGCTGAAGGAGCCGGTGTCCAGCTTCCAGGTCATGTGGCCAGCATGACTAAGCCGCTTCTGGCGAACCAAAGCAGCGCACGGAAACACTGTTTACCTTCCTGCCAGAGCGGTACCTATTTACCTACTTGCACTTTGACGTGCTTTCGAACTGCTAGGTTGGCAGGAGTTGTCCTTCTGTACCTCCCTCCATTGCTTCCATAGTAACTGCCTTAGGAGCAGAGAAGGACCCATCCATTTTGCCTACATAACCCTGCAAGGTGCCATGCAAAGTGATGTTTGAGCCATGGTGATAGAACTGCCCTCTGGGCAATGGCAGACCTCCCACTTCTGGCTGCTTCAATATCTCAATAATCGCAAGAGTGTGCTCTATGCCAAACTGTACAAGGCCAGCTCCAGATCCTGTTCTGAAAATACCAAATGCTGCAAGCACCGCCACCACAAGCCCGGCAACACACACGTGTGTCTTCCCCTCTTCTAAAACTACTCAGTCCACCATGAGACAAAGTTTCCGGCTTTTCCAGTCAAAAAGAGGAATCTGGAAAGGGGTTGCTACTTCCCCTTCCCCCTCCTCCAGGCAGTGACCAGACAGACACTAGAGCCACAAATTAGTGCCCAGAGTTTTGTGTCTGGTGCATTATGGGGGCTCAAAGCCCATCCTCCAAATCCTGCCCAAGCCTGCCAGCCACCAGCCTTTCCTGCCTGATAGGGCACGCCGACATTTACAGTCAAGAGTTTTATTCCCAGTGTAAATAACCTCTAATAGCATAGGTCATTACACTAATTACAGGAGATAATTGATTTCCTAATTCTTGTTAGCCCACTACATATCATTTGGAGTACACAATTCATTATGTTTCTGGGCAACTTTCACCTGCTTTCCCATATTCCAGACCCACCTTTCTGATTCAACTGCTCTGGAGAGCTCTCAGGTATGCCTCTGGGGCTTAGCCCCAGTACTTATTTGCAATGCTGGGCATCCCCTCTCACAGAACAAATTTGTTTTTGAGCACTTTGCCTTGCCACTTAGTACCTAAGGAGTTGTTGTGCTACAGTGGGGTCAGGGTACCCTGCACAGGGGCAGGAGAAAAACTTCCCAGCATGACTAAAAGCCTAAGACATTTATAACTCATTCTTGAACATCCTTGAGCATTCTTGACCTAACTCCCAAGGGGGCCTTCCCAAGCATCATACACTAAAATTACTTATCTTCTCCCTCTCCCCTGTAATCTTATTCACATTATTATTATTATTATTATTAATAATAATAATCTCTATTAATTTCCTTATTAATTGCTTTATACAAAAAGTCACAGGGCCATGTATCCCACAGTCTACGTCCTAGTGTGATCTTTAAAAAGTGTCTTCAATTTCAAGATCCATCTTCCTCCACATCTTCCGCGCCAGCATCTTTTCTCTCCCCTTGATTCTTCTGTATATCATCAGTGGAACTTACCGCTGTTAGCATCTCCCACTGACTTCATGCTTTATGCAGTCTGGCCAAGCAGCCGTAGCTGGATCCCCACCAGCCCACCATGCTCAGCAGAGCTTTACAGGGCGGATCTGTGCCTGGAAAGCATGGTGCAAAAGGAAGTCTGGATGAGCCCATGGATTAATGTAACACACTCTACACGCAGGCTCTACACGCAGCCTTTGGAAAGATCAGTGGTTCCAGAGTTCACCAACCAAGTGGCTAGTGGGTGCTCACTCCTGGGATCGTGCAACAGACACAGTAGTTAACAGTTTGTTTCCTGGTTCAATTCAATGGATTGATTGTCAATTTTGAAGCCCTACAGGGCTTGGGTCCAGCATACCTCAGGGACCACCTTCTCCCATACATGCCTACTGTCTGGGATCTGGGAGAGATGCCCTTCCCTGTGTACCATCTAGGGAAGAGGCTCCTTTGACTGGCAGGAGAGTGAAAGCCCCCTAGGTTGCCACACCAACACCGTAAATCACCTTGCCTTAGCAACCCTGGGTTGCCCCTTCGCTTGTTCTCTTCCAATGATTAGTGAATGCATTTTTATTTCAGCAGGTTTTTTGCCTTGCTGAGTAGTTGATGTTTTATCGGCAGATATTTTTTAAAATAACACAAACCAGTGCTGCCTGGCTCTGTTTTATTGCATTTGACTTTATTTTCTCTTGTTATTGGAGTCTCACTGTGAAATTGTGATCTATTTGTTGTAAGTCGCCTTGAGAAAGGCAGGACAAAATATTCTTGACACAAACAAATAAGCCAGGCAGCCAGGCTTTGTTTCTGTCAAAGCAGAAGGAAGGAAGAACAGGCAGAGGAGCGTTTCCATCCCAAATCCAGCACCGGCTGCTTCCGGCTGCCCTGCATGCCCACCCTGGTTAGGAAAGGACAACCCACACCACCCAGAGGGAATCCCTGGCAAGTAACAAGACCAAAGGAGAGATTTACAATCCAGGATACCCATCTTTGCTGTCTCACAAGTCTTCCTTTATTTTATATTCACGTTCTATTTTTATTTACGTATTTATATACCCCCTATTCTTTCTTCCAGGAAAGTTGAAACCAGCTAACAAAATGAGAGAAGGCAAGAAAATCTCTGTGCCAAGTCC
The DNA here is from genome assembly GCF_951804945.1 of Podarcis cretensis. Lineage (NCBI taxonomy): Eukaryota > Metazoa > Chordata > Lepidosauria > Squamata > Lacertidae > Podarcis > Podarcis cretensis. The sequence goes on along the minus strand of NC_137185.1, from coordinate 30,190,582 downwards.
TGGTTCAAGCCCACCTGCTACCTACACAGTACTGCTTGCTTCACCTCTGCACCCTTCAACACCTACAGCAGAACCAATGCATCTCAGCTCAGGTAGCCACACATTACTCACCCAGACATCAAACTCATGGGATATGAAGGTTGATCCCTGTGCAAGCTGGTACCCACCCCACCGTTAAAGAGAGAGGAGGCTGGCTGACAATGGAGCAATCTGGCAAATCTCAGTATCAGACAGGTTTTAGCAGTAATTGATCTTAACAGCATACAAGAATGGGTGATCTTTTAAGGAACAGCAGATGGAAAAGGGGTCCTTAATGCATCCCTGGAAGTTCTGGCGTCATAGTGACATGCGTCAGCAAATAGTTAATGCTACAGCTTAAATACACTCCTGCCCCCACTCTATTGCCCCCGCCACAGGAGGCAAGCAATGGGGGGGGGGCAGAGAATGGAAGAATATTAGAGAGACTCTTTCCTAGTAGACAGAACAGCCAGGCCCAGAGAAAGCAGATGCTGGCATCCTTGACCTGTCTTGTTTCAAATGCTCACTGAGAAGGCTCCAAGTAGAGAGTCAGCCTTCATTCAAGTACCAAGCCCACAGAGTGTGGGAGGTTTTACAGGATAATTTCCACCACTACAGCACCACTTGTGCTAGATCTCTGCTCTACTGTGGAGCAGTTCCAAGCCCAGATACATAAGGAACAAAACAAGCTTGCAGCCTGTTCCCAAATCAGCAGGCACTCGCAGCACCTCAAAGAGACCACAGTCCTTTCACAGGGCCCAGGTGAGACCAGTGTTCAGGACAAAAGCACCCTCCTCCCATGGACAGCAATAGGCCAGGGTGACAGAGTTCCAGGACTCAGACCTACAGCCGTTTCCCATTCTTTTTCATTCTAATTCGTTTTTACTGTGCTCATAGAATTGCTGACTGCAACACCTGAGACACCCCATCAGCCAGCCACCATCTTAATTTGCCCAGAGGCACACTGCCATTTTTAAATACATGCAATGGCTGGATGGGGAAGAAGATTTTATGCGTGCAAGTATGTACACATTTTTTGGTTAAATATGTACTTAAGCAGCAGTTCTCCGCAATAGATTACCATAGGGAAATGAAGAGTGTCCAATCCACAGGATACTGGGCCTAGACAATCCAGTTGTCACCCCATACTTTACAGTAAATCCTGACAGGAAGTGCCAGAGCTTCCCCCCCCTCTTAAAGTTGCCCTGAATTTTTATCTATTCATATAAATTAGTATATTCCTTACTTTTGTCATCACCCCCAAAAGACAACAACATACAGTGACTCTCGCCAGCTAAGAGCCTTGGTTGGGTGAGCCCCAACAATGCAGCAGCAAACAGTTTGGTGCCAAAGCAATGGAGAAGCAGAAGGCAGCCTTCATGGGGTTAAAGTCGGCCCCTCCGCTCAGCCTTAGAAACTGGGTTAAAATGGCTCTGTCCTACCTCTTATCTGCTTTGCGCTAAAAGCCCTTGAGTGTGGCAGGTTTTCCCAGAGACTTTCCGTGGCTAATCCCCTTGTGTGAGGTCTGATACCCGCACTGCACTACAAACCTTTTCCATGTGATTTAAGAGGGATTACGCGGCCTCAATCCTACAGCATGAGAGAGAGAAACATTTCCTCAAATCAAATTTTACAGAAAGCGATATTTAAAAACAATCAAAGCACCACTCCACAGCCCTAGAGTGAAAAGGAAGGAGTCAGCAGAGCAGAGACTCACCACCAACGCTGGCAAAGCCAAGCTCAAAACAGCCCCTGACCCCAATTCTGCTCAGACACAGACACACACCATGCCCAGAGTGGGACACTCGAGTCCAATGCCCCTGTGCTTACCTCACAGAGTAAGCAAGGCTGGGCATGCAGTCACTGAGTTTCCAAGTACACACACATGCACCTTGCCAACATAAGTTCGTGCAACAGCTATGGAACCCAGCTGCAACCCAGATCCATCACAATCAGCAGAGGAAGACTAAGGACAGACTCTGGGCCAAGGGCTTTGCAGCAGGTGGGGATCCAAAGCAGCTGGAGAGACCAAACAGACAGGGAAAAGTAGAGCACTATTTGGGATATTATTTTTGAGATAACGGGATGGGAAATGCCTCTTTGGCCTCATCCACACTTACCTTTTGCCCCATGCTTTCTAGGCACAAGTCCAGGCTTTCCCAGATCGTGTCCAAGCACTTCTTTCTTGCCCTGCCACTTTCCCCAGGAAGGTAAAAAAGCACTTGAACATGAATGGGAAAAGTGCAGACCTGTGCCTAGAAAGCAAGGAGGAAAATTAGTGTATATGAGTCCTAAGGCTCAGCTAAAGGTAAAGGTAAAGGGACCCCTGACCGTTAGGTCCAGTTGTGGCCGACTCTGGGGTTGCGGCACTCATCTCGCTTTATTGGCCGAGGGAGCAGGCATACAGCTTCCGGGTCATGTGGCCAGCATGACTAAGCCGCTTCTGGCGAACCAGAGCAGCGCACAGAAACACCATTTACCTTCCCACCAGAGCGGTACCGATTTATCTACTTGCACTTTGACGTGGTTTCGAACTGTTAGGTTGGCAGGAGCTGGGACCGAGCAACAGGAGCTCACTCCATCGTGGGGATTCGAACCGCTGACCTTCTGATAGGCAAGTCCTAGGCTCTGTGTTTTAACCCACAGTGCCACCCGCGTCCCTGTCTAGGCTCAGCTAGACAGTGTCAAATCCAGGTTTTGTACATATGCCAGGGCTATGCATGGCAGCAAAGCAAGAAAGAAGGGTAGGGCAAGGGTAGGGCAAGCCTATGGAAAATAGCTAAAGAGAGTGAAGTCCCTTAAGAGACGGAGGCAAAAGTGCCAGCTTGGCCCCATGACTATGGGTGCCTGGGGCTGTGGGTGCCATGCAGTGTGCATGTCCCTGGAACTGAAATTTGTGGGTGCGCAGCCCCTACATAGGGAATTTTGTGGGTGCTCAGGCACCCAGGGCCCCAGGGAGTTGGCACCTATGGAGAGAGGAGGAAGTGGAGCCCTTAGAGGGGCTTTGCTCTCATCACCTCCTTGCAGCAGAGAAATAGTTCAGTCCCCATAACACTTGGCAAGGAAATCTCATTATGTGTCCCTCAACCAGCTACTTTTGCACTTTAACACTATCACCTCTGAGGCAGGGTGGAGGGAGATTTACTGTTCTGAAGGCCTCCCACTTTTCTAAAAACCCAATTCCTTACAGGCATTCTAAAGAAGCATGCAGAGAAACGGGTGCAAACAAACAGATAATAGTGAATTGACTGGCTTGATGATGCCCCAGCAAACTCTCTGGAAGCCACCAAGCTGAGCACATCTGGCTAGTTGAAGCAGCAACACCATCACAAATATTATTCAGATGCACAGAGCAGAGAAAGAAATGTGAAAATCCACTCTGAATCACTCCCTCTTCTGCTAACGAATAAGCATGAATTAGTTGCAGTAGAGCACTTTGCAGCACACAAGTCTGTCACGCCAACATCAATCCTTGTCCCAAGCCTTGCCCCTGTAATTCAGTTTGTCATCACTCAGTGAAGACCCCCATAAAGGAGCCAACAAAAACAGGAAGCCAATAAGATGCCATGTTCAACTTCTTCGAAAATGACATGGATGAGGTCATGGAGAGGAAGCTTATCAGATTGGCAGTGGACATAGCCTGAGCCACAATGAACCCCCTGAAAGTGGCAGCAACTGAAGTGAATAGGCAGGTCTATAGGGGGTAAGCCAATCTCTAAGGTACACTTCATCCTGGAAAAACTACCTGGCTCCATTTTCCCTCCACCACCTCTTTAAGACAACATTGGTTTTGACCTTTAAAGTCCGATGCAGCCTAGGACCCACGTACCTACGGGACCGTCTCTCCTGGTATGATGCGTGGAGGACCTTAAGGTCCATCAATAGCAACACTCTAGAGGTCCGGAAATCCAACATGGAGAACGGCACTTAGTCAGCGTGAGTGTGAGCTCTCTGACTTATTTTTATCTTTTATCTTTCAAATTTGTTTTAATGAGTATAGAAACCTATTAACTTTTAACCTTAGTTTTTAGTTTTTAGTTTTAGTGTTAACTAGTAAGTAGGAGGACCCCTATGATGTTTTAGTTTATAATTCTGTATTGTGTTTTATCTCTGACTATCGGACAAATAAAGGAAATTGATTGATTGACTCTAGAGGTTCTGGGCCCTAAGGAAGTCAGATTAGCCTCAAAACAGGGCCAGGGCCTTTTCAACACTGGCTCCAGCCTGGTGGAACGTACTGTCTCATGAGACCAGGACCCTGCAAGATCTTATTTCTTTCCGCAGGGCCTGCAAGACAGAGCTGTTCCACCTGGCCTTTGCTTTGGACTCAGTCTGACCCTTATGTTTCCCTTCATTTATGTGATCTATGGGCTACTTTTAAAATGAGGTTGCATTTCAAATTGCATTTTAACCTGTATTTTAAATTGGTTTTTTGTGTGTGCTCCCCCCCCCCATTATGTTCTTACTGTAATTTTTACTGGTGTTAGCCACCCTGAGCCCGTCTCTGGCCGGGGAGGGTGGGATAAAAATAAAAATTATTATTATTATTATTATTATTATTATTATTATTATTATTATTTACTATTACCGTAAATTGGGAGTTCTAGAAGATGACATTCTCTTTTTCCAGCTGTGCCTGCTTTTTATATAGGCATCTCACAGGATCTACACATGCTGATCCAGCAAATCTAAGGTTTGCATAGACACAGACACACAACCTCCTTGCTAGTTCCTGAAACTTTCTGATACTTGAATGCTAATTCATAAATAATTGCAATTTCATAGTCAGTGCTACACACCAATAGTCCTGATCCGATATAAGAAGTGATGCCACATAGCCAAATAAGCAGTGCACTGCACAATAATGACATGGTGCTGGAAATTTTGTTTTTAAAAGTGGTAGGTTAATTGCAGCTATGTTTTCTTAGGATTGTTGTATGCCGCCTAGATCCTTGGGGAAATGCCCAATAAATCTCATCACTAAATACAAGAAGTGGTGGCAGCACATCTACCTTTATTGTCCGCAAAAGACACAGTCCAGAGAAGAAGTAGTTGTGCCACATCGCAGCCGTCTTCAGCCACACTTTGCTGGTGCCATTGCAATAATATAAATGTCACAGCTATAACCTGGCTGTATCGATCCTGCACAGCGGCTGGGATATCTGTGCTGGGATTAATATGTTGGCATCTCCAAGGAGTGAGGGGGAGGAATAGGTAAAGCCCATCTGACAGTTTCAATTAAGGGAGCGTGAAAAGCTATTTGCGTCAGAGACTCTGTCTTCCCGGGGGGAGCGGAGGGCAGCCCGAAGGCGGCCTGTCTGTACGCTTGGATCTGGCTAAGTGAAGTGATCGGCTACACGAAGTGATGGCCAACAGACCGATGCCTCCTCCACTGCCGTCTCTAGCTGACGAACCCCTCAGCCTTGTTTCCTTTGTCCGCCAGCTGCCTCAACAAGGATCCGACCTGACAGTCAGAAACGAGCTCTCGGGATTCTGTTCACTGAGCCCAAATTGGCAAATCAGCAGATGCTGAGACACACCCACTGGGTGTAGGCAAACACCAAGCTGCAAAACCTAAGACAAGGCATGCCAAGCCATAAGAGGAGCCTGGCTGCTGGATCAGACCAAAGGGGGCCCATCCAGCCCAGTGTCCTAATCTAACAGTGGCCAACCAGGTGCCTCTTCTGGAAGGTACACAAGTAGGACCTGAGTTCAACAGCATTCTCCCCACTTGTGATTCCCAGAACCTGGTATTCAGAAGCATACTTTCTCCAGCAATGAGGACAGGGCATAGCAATCCTGGTTGGTAAAGGTAAAGGGACCGCTGACCATTAGGTCCAGTTGTGGCTGATTCTGTTGTTGTTTTTTAAATGATTTTTATTGGTTTACAACAAAAACACATAATAATTTCACATCCAATTTTTCACAAATTATTTCTTTTCTGGACTTCCTTCAGCTTTTCCGTAAATCATCCATAGTCATTATTTAAGTTACGCATTCCTTAGGTTCGTATTGTCATTATTTAAACCTTTCTTTTTCTATTCCCTTTAAACAATACTTCTCTAATTTCACAGTGCTTCTTTAAATCCTTCTAGCGTTATCTGTCCCTCACTTATACTTTCCAGATATTCAACAAATTTTCCCCAGTCCTCGATGAACTTTTGGTCTCTTAAATATCTAATCTTCCCAGTCAATTTATCCAACTCAGCATAGTCTAACAGTTTCATTCTCCATTCTTCTATCGTCGGTATTTCCTGTTGTTTCCATTTCTGGGCCAGTAACACTCTTGCAGCTGTCACTGCATATTGGAAAAATTTCTCTTTATCTCATTTCCTAATATTCCTAACAGAAAGGCCTCTGGTTTCTTTATAAATGTATATTTTAATATCTTCTTCAATTCATTATATATCCTTTCCCAGAAGCCTTTCACTTTCTTACATTCCCACCACATATGGTAAAAAGAACCTTCTTTATCTTTACATTTCCAACACTTATTACATGTTTTATACATTTTCGCTAATTTTACCGGTGTTATGTACCATCTATAAAACATTTTCATAACATTTTCTTTTAACGTCATACATGCTGTGAATTTTAAATTTTCTTTCCATAATCTTTCCCAATCCTCAAATTGTATATTGTAACCAAAATCTCTGGCCCAATGTATCATTACCGACTTAACTTCTTCATCCTTCAAATTCCATTTTAGCAACAACTTATACATTTTGGATAAAATTTTAAAGTCATTATTTATTATTTCTATCTGAAATTTTGAATCCTTGTCTGCATAACCACATTCTTTGATGTCCTTCTTAAACATTTCATTTATTTGAAAATAATGCAACCAGTCATATAGTCATTAACCTGTTCATATGATTTCATTTTTCATTTTCCTCCTTCTTTAAATAACAGTTGACCATATGTGATCCAATTGCCTCTCATATTAATTTTCCTTACACTCATAACTTCTAATGGAGATAACCAGTGTGGTACTCTAGGTTCTAATAGGTTTTTATACCTATCCCAAAGGACCTCAGAAGCCAGGGAACTCTGTCTGCTGTGGAATCCTGCCTGTATTTGGGGGTTCTTCCTGTATAAGGTAAAGGGACCCCTGACCATTAGGTCCAGTTGTGGCCGACTCTGGGGTTGCGGCACTCATCTCGCTTTATTGGCCGAGGGAGCCAGCGTACAGCTTCTGGGTCATGTGGCCAGCATGACTAAGCCGCTTCTGGCGAACCAGAGAAGTGCACGGAAATGCCGTTGACCTTCCCGCCGGAGCAGTACCTATTTATCTACTTGCACTTTGACATGTTTTCGAATTGCTAGGTTGGCAGGAGCAGGGACCGAGCAACGGGAGCTCACCCCATCACAGGGATTTGAACCGCCAACCTTCTGATCGGCAAGTCCTAGGCTCTGTGGTTAAACCACAACGCCATCCACGTCCCAACAGTCCTGGTTAGTAGTCATCAATTTCCTTACTCCACTAATGTTCTAATCCTCTTTTTAAGCCATCCAAGTTGGCCATCTCTATATCTTGTGAGAGAGAAATTCCAATGCGCCTTCACACAACTTTGTCTGCCTTCAGTTTTGCTAATGGCCCTCAGCTCTAATCTTAAAATAAGTCAGGTAAATGTGGGGCAATTGGCTCCATCAAGGGATGGAATTCTTCCTTTACTGCCCAAAAAGGGTTCATATGGAGTCCCAGAAAGGCAACAGAAGTCCATCTCAACACCTGGGAGAAGAACGTCACTCATCAGCTTTGCAGAGTGAAGAAGGGCTGCCACATTCAGCTCCGTGGAGAGCAACAGCTGCCTCTCCCTTCAGGGCAGAGGTCCACACATTAGCTTGCCACACTGAGCATCCCTCCCCCTCTGGTATGCATGCCAAGCCCCAGCCCTCCTCCCCAGCTCTGAGCTGGGGAAGGGGGAGAGGAGGGGAGAATCTTCCTTGCAGCAGTGCTGTACTTTGCGTGACAGCAACCACAGTACCCCTCCCCAGCTCAGAGAATGGAAGAGAGCTAGGGAGCACCTAGGTGGTGCTCAGAGCACCTTGGAGAAGTTCCAGCCCACCCTCCTGCTGAGCTCAAAGTTGGCAAGACTAGCAGTCACCTCTGACTTTCCCGCTTTTAGCTAATCATTGGGGTGTTTTTTTTTTAAAAAAAGTTTCAAACACCTGTTTTTACTGATAATTTCATTGTTTTATTCCTTTTGTAAACCACTTTGATGTTTCCCCCCTTACAATCAAAATAAAAAAACATCCTCATGCATTCAGAATTAAACATCACCGCATAAAACCATAAGAGGTGTCTCTGCCCTTTGGAACAACATTATCTACACAGATCTCTGCTAAACTGTCTCTATGTGTGGAACAATGAGTTGGGCTGAAACAGCTGTTTTCACCACAGAAAAGCATGGACTAGATGAGACTGCATGGAGCTCCAGGGTGGCAGAGGAGGAAAGACCTTGTTGCCACCACAGACAGAGTAGCCCTTCAAAATGGGCTCTATTTGCACTCAAGATACTATTCCGGCAGACTCATTAACCACAACTCCTCAGTGAGCCAGGGAGATGCTTGACTAAGAGAAGCTTTTCTGTCAACTTCTTAAGTGAGTCCTAGCTGGCAGTGTCAGCCCAGCACTTCAAGAGCAGGCCATGCTAACTCATCCGCCATCCGCATGGAGCTTAAAAAGAACTGACACCCCACAGCACCACCAGCTTCACCAGCTAGTGATCCCTTCAAGATAAAAGGAGTAAGAAAAGACTCACCCATGGACCACTCCCACTTTGTCCAATGCAGGAAGCCAGAACAAGATCATGAGCTGCAGCAAACACTGGGACAAGTCTAGGATTGCCATGACAACCATATAAAAACCTGAGCCGTACCTGTTAGGAACCCTTTGATAATTTCCCCAATATTCTGTGGTGCGGGAGGCAGCTTTTGGGGTGAAAAGGAAAGGAAAGGCTTTCCTGCGGTGGCATCACAGCTTTGGGATGCTCTCTCAAGAGAGATTTGCCTCCTTGACACCTACTCCAATGCCTTTCCAGCGCCAGACAAGTACCCCCATTTTTATTTCCCAGGCTTCTTTACCACTTTAGTGGTTTAGATTTGTCGATCTGTTTTATTTGGATGCTGCTTTTATAGACTTGCTGTTTCTAACATGTTAGTTATTCCATCGTGTTTTCACATTTTAATTACAAATAAATCCATAAAAATTTAAAGGGAGGACTCCATGGGCATGCTGATAGTAATGGGGCTGGAGGAGTCTTGAACGCCACCTCAGTCAGCTTAGTCAAGGAGCCTGTCAGGCTACAGGAACTGTCCTTCCCTCTTATCACAGAACAGCTGCAGTCAAAAGAGCTTGTATCTTGAATCAAACACCTGGAACTCCATCTCCCCTCCTAGAAAATGTTACCCAACCCCCCCCAACCCATTCCTGCCCACTATTGCATGTTCCAAGCCTGTAATACACACCAGGTCAGCACTATTACACCTCTGTGATACACACCAGAGTCTATAAACAATGGCCACATTTTAACTGAGCTGGCATTAAATAGGAGCAGAAGATCTATCCATGGAAAGCTGACCGAGCTCTCCAGGAGCACAGAGTCTAGCAAAGTGAAATCTCAGTTTCTTTTAACCCCAACCCTTCCCCTCAAAAGGGACCAACTACTATGGATTTCTACCAGACAATTTATTTATTATATTTCTTATTTATTATATTTATTTCAACCTGGATAAGACTCCCAGAGCAGCTTACAAGTATCAGTAATATGTTCCCACAGAATCCACTACAGCAAGGCTAGGAAGAGAGAAAATTGTCAAGCATACAGCAATGTTACCAGGCCAGGGCAGTACCAAAGGCAGAAAGATAATTATGGGCCAGTCAATCTAACGACCCCATTCAGGTCACATGCATTTAACAGACAAGCTTAGCCGATCCCACTGGAATAAGCATAATCCTCCACTTGCAGGCCTAACTAATCCAGCCCTAAAAGGTCTAGAAGCCTTTGCCAGAGCACAGAGGTGTCTAACAGGCACATGGGGTTTGCGCCCCATCCTCAATACACCTCTAGAGCATTGTCCCTTTAGAGCATTGTCTCACCGGTCCCAGCAGCCTCCAACCACCGGAGACCAGCTGAGTAGGTGGGAAGGACCCCAGTCTCAAAGGCAGGAGGGCTTTCAATGGGTCACTAGCAGGCCAGTGGAGGGAGGTTCAAGACAGGGGTAAGCCACCTCAGGCCAGGAGGAAGGAGAGAGGAAAACCAACCAGAGAAAACCATTCGGACTGAATGCAGACACCTGCTCTTTGTACATCTCAGCAGCACAGGGCCAAAAGATACTACTCTGTGCCCAGAGATCTTGCAGACCGCTTCCTCCGACTCAGCTGTGAACCTTTCCCAAGGCTGTCTCCCTATAAAATCTTCCCACTGCTGTTCTGCATTCTGATATAGGTAGCCTTGTACAGTTCTCCCACAGAGGAAGCTATGCCCGAATGGGAAAGGCTGAGCTACCCCACCCTTATGCATATGCATGTGTGGGTGTGCACGTGCACACACCCACACATCTTGAGAAAGATCTGGGCTTAGGAAATGAGGCAGTGGGGGGAGGACTCTGAAAGGGTGGCACCCGTCAAGCAAAATTGCAGCCACGTCCATCTGCACCACAGCCCAGAGGCAGAGGTTAAATATTAATGTGTTCTGCCTTTCACATTAAAAGGTTCCATCACAGTCTCTCACTTCTAGTCCTGCTCTGAACATTCACTTCTCAAACCAAACCAGGAAAAGGAGCTTCCAGGAGAAGCAAACAGAGCTGGTTGGATCCTGACTCTGAGCAGACCCTAAGAAAGAAAAAAAAGAACAATGGGTGCAATAGAAAGAACACACACAACCCCCTCCCTGCTTTCTCAGTACGAAGCCAAGTCCCCAGGCAAGGCTGCTGGATGAGGGCTGGCTGGCTGGCTGTGGCACCTCCTTGCACATTCAGGGCTCCAAGGTTAGGCAGTGGCTTTGCAGTTTCAGGTCAGGAGAGTGGGCAGAAATGGATTCTGGTGATTAGTCAAGGAACAAAGTGTAAACGGTGGGAGAGACGCAGGCCCTCTAGGACAAGGGTACACTTCAGCCCATCAGCCAACAAGAGGTAGAACAAGCAGGGCTACACACTCACCCCCTGTCCCATCTCAGCAGCAAGAGGGAGGCAGCAGCTGTGGGAAAGGAACCCAGTCCCTGCCTGCTCAGACACTTGCACCTGTCACAGCAAGGGCCTGGTTATCACACTTTGGGGTTATCATATTCTAGCAAGCTCCTTTTGAAGCATAAAGCCCATTGCCCAGATAACGAGGTACCCCCAGGATTCAGTAGCAGTCTGCACAATGGGAAGGAGGAAGCACCAACTAGCTTAACCCACACCCTCTGAGCTGTTCCATATCCAGCAAAAGGATTGTTTGGATCCTTTCCTCTTTTTTAGAATAGTATGGATTACACACACACACACACACACACCCCTCACCACCACAAAACAAAACAAAACAAACAAACATCCAGACTTTGTGCAAGCAAAAGAAAATAAACAAATGAGTGACAAACCCTTCCAATATGGCACTTTGGAGCTGAGGCAATGGAACGTATCAGATATGGGGCATACGAATTGGCATTTTTGTACCAGGAGATGGCAAAAAGTGGGTGTCGTCATCCCCCCATCCGCTATGCATCTGCAGAGATGCTTGGTGCAGCACCGCCACAGCCCCTTGAACCCAGGGCCTGCGCTGGGCGGAGGAATATTTAGATAAGGACAAGATTCAGGCAACTTTCCCTAGAGAACCTTCTGTACTCTGTCCCCTGCCCTCCCAGCCATCCCCGGCAGCAGCTCCCCTCCTCCCCTTATAGACTCCAAAGGATACAAAACTAGCGCAGGGCACTTTAAGGCACCCAGCTAGCTCCTTCCAGGAGGCGGGGCCTAATGCAGAAGAGAGCCATTATTTTCCAGCCAGCCTAAGTTCACTGGGACCCGCCTGGAGTTCTGTGCTATGGTTCCCTGAACTGGTACGAATCGATTCACTGTCATCTCTCTGGATGTGACTTTGCCTGTATAGGATGAGACCCTTTGCTTCACCAAGACACTACCTGATGAAAGGTTTCTGTCTCCCTTCCTGTGAGCTTGGCTAAACAGGATCAGTGTCCCCATTTCAAAGACTGCACCAGCCTACTTTTTTGGTGCTGCAGTTCAAGGCTGGTAGAAGGCCAGCCTTTAAACACACCTATGCCTTCAGATCGTCAGGGTCCTCCTCCTCTGGAACTGAAAGGCTATATTGGTGGCAGCATAAAAGAGCATAGAAAACAGCCTTATTCTTCCATCAGCCATAGCAGCCAGCACTGCAGAGTCAGAGATTATGGGAATTACAGTTGCCCTGACTGGCAGTGGCTCTCTATGGTTTCAGGCCTTTCTTAACCTACCTGTGGATGCCAGAGACTGATCCTGGGACTTCTTCTCTGGAAACCATGTCTTCTAACACCAGACTACAGGTCTTTCCCAGCATCTGCCTGGCTGCCAAACTAGGCAGATGTTCTGCTCTCTTCCCTACCACACAGCAGCTGCAACCAGGTCTTTTTGACAGACAGATCCTATTAAAAGCTCTTTGTAAGACCACCTCTCCAGAAGAACCTCCTCCTTCCCCCCCCCTTTCGTGTTGGGCTTGGGCTCACCTGCTGTCTAAATATGTAGCTGAGGATGCTGGTCAGGAGAGAATGCTGGGAAAGATGGCAACCATTATGTTCAAGTACAAGAAAGCTGGAGTAAATCTATGCATAGGATGCAAAGAGGCCGTGTAATCCCTCTCACTCACAAGCTGGCGCAAGTGACTCAGGACAGCTGGTAGGTGAGGAGCTTTCACAGGGTAGAAGGGCTGGAGAGAAGAACATTTCCCCATCCCAGCTCTTGATGAAACTCCCAACCGCAAACCAAATTTGGGCATCCTCTAAGTACAACAGTAGCTACCCCCCAGAAGAGAGGGGACCACACCAGGCAGAAGCCAAAACTCTTTGCTCTCAGCCGGCCCTGGCGCTACAGAGCCACACAGGGTCTCTTGTACACCTTTGACACTTTTCTATCAGATTGATGCACAAAATGGATATACCCTCTGGTGCCAGGGGAGTCCTTCATGACTGTTGTGGATCATATAGAGCTGCTTCAACTGTTAGCTCCATGTCACAGATCCCTGGAAATTGTAAACTTTAAGGGGCTAGTCCATTCTTTCATTATTATTACTATTTTGGAAATGTGAAGATACTTGGCAAACCGCAGATCCCTATAATATGAACCCGCTGAGGAAAATTGTCCATGAGTCACACAACTCTGGTCCTCAAGATCTCCACAGGCAGGCACTGCTTTTACCAACAAACAGGCCTCCTGGCCTCAAGGGAATGGCTGGACTTATAGCCTCGCCTATCCCCACCATGCCCTTATTTGCTTAGCTAAGAAAGCAACAGCAACCCTGAGAATTGTCCTCTTTCCTATCAGGCAGGGAGGGGTAGAGGAAGGGACAAAAAGCTGCTTCCTTGGCCTCTAAAATGGATAGCCCTGACCTCAGAGGCCAGGCCACTGACTTCAGCACTGCTGCAGTAGCTTGCTGCCTCCCCAACTGAGGTGTTGCTTTCCCATCAGTCCCCAGTGTGAAGCCTTCTGTATTGGACTGGCGGGTGGGAGAAAAAGGTAAAACACAAGAAAACATACCTTCTGGCAAAACCCAGAGCACCACTTATACAACATCTTTACCCACTCCATTATTTATAGCACAACTGAAACATTTATTTCTCTGCTGCAACTACTGAGCACCCAGCTTTCCTGTTGAGTACTATGGAGAGCTGCTAAAATGCTAGACGTCTTAACCCAAAACGCCACACAAATGATGGTGGAAGCACTGGGAGGTTGTGGGGAGGGGAAAGGAGAGGGGCAATCTGGTGGCACACACAACTGCCACAGCACAACAGGGTGGGTACAAAGCCTAATGGCCTGCCTTCATTTTCACATCTGTGGCCCTCCGGATGTTGCTTGATTTCAGCTCTCACCAGCATGGCCAGTGGTCAGGGATGGTGGAAGTTTCAGTCCCAACAAAATCTGGAAGGTCATCACTCCTGATGCAGACAAGGATGAGCTACAGGTACTAACATTATAAGACTAATTCCATGCTTTACACAAGAGAATTGCTATGCAGACTTGATGCCAAGTACAAACCTCCCACAGACCTTTGCAAGAAGGCCTAAGCAGAAGAACCGTCAGGAAGGACTCACCCTCCTCAAGCTAACATTTTTGTACATAGTTCAGAGATCTATTGTTGTTTGCTAACTGAAAAATGGAATAAAAGTACAGAAATAAAATTTCCAGAGCCTTGGAGACAACTTTGTGGGGTTGCTGCTTTGAGGGTTATTGGGAACTCAAAAAACCATCATACAGGAACCAGGGACTATGGACAGGCAGAAGAATGAAGTTGGTGGCCATCCCTACATCTTGTGGACTACATGGTATGGGCAGAAGAATGAATGTGAAAAGCACTCAAGAAGAGTGGATAAATGTCTGAAATGTTAACAGAATCCAGACAAGTCAGCCTTTCCAGCGCCTCAGCATACAACACTGGTGAACCCACCTTTTAGTGAAAACTTGGGAGGGCATTTTAAGGTGTTTTGTTTTGTTTTTTACTGCAACATGCTTCACTGGGTGCTTTGAAACTTCAGCTGGAGCAAAATTCAGCTGACTTTTCAGCAGTTACTCCAGCTCTGTTTCATCTCCACCAGTTCATTTCCAGGTACAAGTGCTTGTTCTTCCCTATAAAACTGTAAGCCATCTGGGGCTATGATATCTGAAGGACTGCTTCCTCCCATATGATCCTGCCCACCCACTGTGCTCAGCACCCAAGACCTTGCTGTGTGCCCCACAGTCTCATTCAGGTGAGGCATAAAACATGGCCTTTTCTACTGAGGCACCCATGTTGTGCTACTTCCACCCCAGGAAGATTTGGCTGGCCTTTGCCCTTCCAGCTTTCAGTGAGCTTTTCTGACCTTATAACTCTATCTAGCTTTTTGTTTGGGGCTTATTTGTTTTTTAATTGTGCCTGTGTCTCCCACCTCTTGCTTACCCTGTTCTTATATTATTCTGCTCCAGAGGGGTTTTATTGTGTAGAAATTATTCTGTTATGTTTCAATTGCTTTACAGTACACCTTTTTAGGGCTGAAAAGTGGCAGATAAATCTTCTTAATAAATAAAATGCTGACCACTGTTATGAAGCAATTTTACAGGCTGACAGGAAAGCAGCTGACAGGTCACTCACTTCCTAGATCTCCTCCCATCTGTGGGAATTTAATTAATTAAGGCATCCACTTAAACTGTGACAAGGGCATAGCAAAGGCATTGTGTGCCGGGAGCTAAACTCTTAGAGGTGATAAGCCTGTAGAAACTTATTTTTCAGCTCTCCCATAGGAAGATTTGTATTGCAGCCTGTCCCAAGGATCAGCTTTCCGTACCTGAGGACTAGAAAGTTGCCAGCATGACACCAATTTTTAAAAAAAGTTATCCAGGGGAGATCCAGGAATTTACAGACTGTTAGCTTAATGTTTGTTAAGGAAAACGGCTGAAACACATTTTTAAAGATACAATTACCATCCATACCAAAGAAGCCTTGCTGAACCAGATGCAGTTTGGCTTCTAAAAGGGCAAATCCTGTCTCACTAACCTTGAGGACTTATTTGAAAGTGTCAACAGGCATACAGAAGTGATCCAACTTACATTTTGTGCTTAAACATACAAAAAGCTTTAGTCCCTGAGACTCCTTAGCAGTCATGGAATAAGAGATGTCCTCTTGTGGATCAGGAACTGGTTAAGAAAGACACAGAGAGCAGGACTGGACAGTTCTCATAATGGAGGGCCATATGAAATGGCGCCTCCAGTTGCTTTTTATCCTGTTCATAAATCTTCAGGAGTTGGAGTACACAGTGAGGTAGCCAAGTTTGCCCAACAATACCAAATCCTTCAGGTTGGTTAAAACGAAAAGATATTACAAGGTTCCATGAAAGGATCTCTCCAGAATGGGTGACTAGGCCGTCAAATGGCAAATGCAATTCAATATAAGCAAAAAAATAGGCTTCCGGTTTGCTCGTGAAGGGGAATGGCAGCGCAGTGTGAGTCATCTGCTTAAGAGACGACCACTACCGGGGTTTCTGGGTGATTGGGGGTGAGTGCCAGGGTTAGACACACCCAAAATAGCCCCATGGGTAGTGGGGTGTCGAGGGGACCAGCCGGGCTCGAACAGGCTCGCCGCAATCGCCGGAGCCCTGCCGCTGCATCGGCAGTGTGGGGGGGGGGGGGTGAGACAGCGGCTTGAGCCTGCCTGTGGCTCCAGCACGGCTCAGAAATCTGTAACCACAAAAAAAAGGAAATTGTAAAGCTGGAAAATGTTCAGAAAAGGGCAACCAAAATGATCAAGGGGCTGAAGCAACTCTCCTATGAGGAAAGGTTACACCATCTGGGGGGCTTTTCAGTTTAGGGAAAAGGTGAGCCAGGGTGCACATGATAGAAGTGTATAAGATGATGTACAGTGTGTAACACTAGAACCCAGTGACTGGCAATGAAGTGGTACACTGAAGGATTCAGGACAAACAAAAGAAAGAGCTACTTCATACAGTGCATAGCTGAACTGAGGAATTCACTACTACAGGGTCCATCATGAATTTGCCAAAGTCTCTTTTAAAGCCATCCAAATTGGTAGCCACCGCTATGTATTGTGGGAGGGAATTACAGGGTGGTATTCAAGCAGTGTTAGAAATTAGGACAGAAAAGCTATTTGTCACATACCTCCTGAAACCTAGGTTATGGGCCCAAAAACAGAACGTCTAGGCGCCATTTTGTCCTTTTTACAAGGGTGACTTATGCTGCGGTGGGGGAAGCAGCACTTCCCTGCACATGCAGCAGTGATCTTTCCTACTCTGGAGTTGGATGGGGAGGCATTTCTCCTCCGGTGCCCTCAGCACCAGCAGAGGCTATTTTTTATTCTTGACCCAGTGGACCTACTATAAAGGAAAACCCTACTGAATACCAATCGCAAAGTTTAACTATGCATCGCTGGGAATCACAAGTGGGAAGTCTGCTGCTGCACTAGGTCCTGCTTATGGGCTTCCCATAAATGTATGGTTGCCCAGTGAGGTTGCTGGCCTAGCAGGCCTTTAGTCTGATGCTGCAGTTTTCCTCCCTTTATCACAACACTAGAACCTGGGGGTATCCAATGAAGCCAAATGTTGGAAGATTCAGGGCAGATAAAAGAAGACCTTCTTCACACAACAGATAGCAGTGGCCCCCAATGAATGGTTTTAAAAAAGACAAATTTATGGAGGATAAGACTATCAACAGCTACAAACCATGATGGCTACAATCTTCCCCCACTGTTGGAGGCAGTATGCTTCTGAACACCAGTTGCTGGAAACCACAGGAGTGGAGAACACTGTTGCACTCAGTTCCTGCTTAAAGGTTTTTTAAGGGGATCTGGTTGGCCACCATGAGAACAGGAAGCTGGACTAGATGAGCCACTGGCCTGATCCAGCAGAACTATTCTTAGGTTCTTCCCTACTCCTCTACAACACACATGCACACCTTCTCTAGAATCACCACTGTAAAAACAAACCTCTTTATGAAATGACAGCAAGTGTAGCCTTGACGAAGGATTAGCTCAGGCATCCCCAAACTAAGGCCCACAGGCTGGATAAGGCCCAAGGGACTCGTTTATCCGGCCCGCGGCAACCCCCGCCGCCCGCTCTCACCGGTGCTGCACTGCACAGCTGCCCACTTCCGGGCCGGAGGAGCACCGGAAATAGCTTGTGCGTGTGCGCAAGCGTTGTTTCCGGTGCACATCTGGGTCAGAGGAGGCCCGTGCACATGCGCACAAGCTATTTCCAGTGATCCTCCGACCCAGTAGTGTGCTGGAAATAGCATGTGCACTTGCGTATAGGAACACGCTCCCCCGCCCTCCAGCCCGCCACGCAATCGGCACTGGAGACATCGGCCCGAGGCACGGTAAGTTTGCTGACCCCTGGATTAGCTCATACAAAGCCAATTTAGCAAAGAATAGGTTGCCTGCATCTCAGCTACCTACCATACTTCTCTATTTCACAAAGTCTGCAAAGCTGCAAGCATTAGGAAAGGGCTACTGTGGTGTCCCTTTTGCCCAGAGAGCCATGGAGGCAAGTGCAGAACATGTGTGAAGCACACACAGCCCTCCATGATGACTCTGTTCAGAAGCACCCAGCCCTGCAACCATTGTGTTGGAGCATGCACACACATGCATATACAGCCAATTAGAACAGCTGTGATGACAGTGCTGGCTGAATGAACCAATGTATAGAAGCCTGCAAAGGTGCCTCTGGGAATTCATTTCCCTTTGTTGAAGGTCACTCGAATCAAGTAAGAACAGGGTCCAGGAACATGGTCTCCCCAACAGCTGCTGTTGCTGCTATAGCTGTGGTCTTACCCTACGCCTCCATGCCTAATGAGTGAACCTTATCTCTAGTGCCAAGCGGCAATAGCATCTATGCTGGTAGGAAGCAAAGAGAGGTTTAAAGAAACACAGATCCTGGCCAACGGATTCTGACATGGGAAGTGAAGCAATGAAATAGAGACACCTCTGTTTCAATTTCCAAGTGGCATGGGGCATGCAGGAAGAAGAAAAGGGAAGTGCATAAAAGCTGCAAGGTCTTTGGCAGGGACAAAATCAATGAGGTCTCCTCTTCCTAGTTCCACAGATGGAGGGAAACCGCTTGGTGGAGACGGCTCTTGTGGCAACACAAAGTGATTACAGAGAGATTATGCTCAGGATTCTTCCTAGCCATCCTCACGTCACGTCGAGCTAATCCATTCCAATCAATCAATACACTGATCAATCACTTGCTGCCAGTAATTTAATTTCAAGGAAGCACAAACATAATTCCAGATGTCAGTTTGGTTACAAGCAATGTAGTGAACATGTGCTAAAATGGTGGCATCTGCCATTCATTCATTCATGCAGCTAGGCAGGCACTGCATTTCTGCCTCCCCACCCCACATCATGACAAGCTTTGACCTTGTTGGGGTAGAGTGGGGAAGGGAACAGGCACAGGAACAAGCTGTCAAACCTCACCTGGATCTGCCTGACAATGACTACCGTAAGCCAATCCCCCTCGTTGGTTTGGAGATGAATTACATTCTTGTTAATGTTTGGGGGAGGCAGAAAAGCATCTGCAACTTCCAGGGTCACTCACTGCAGGCAATCACATGACAAATTACTGTCTTTTGGCCATCACATGACCAATCTGGAGATAAGCCTGCCATGGATGACTCACTATCATTTGAGGATTGGGAAGAGAAGTTCTCCTAAAGTAAAAGTCACTGTGGACTTCCCAGTAAAAGCAAAAAGTCCCAAGAAAGGTCCTGAAGGCCAAAAAGAAAGCCCAGATTCCTTCCCAGGACAGCATTTATACACTGATTTGGGCCCTAATTCATCAAAAAAGGCAGGCTTCCAGAACAGTGTTGTTTGGTTTATAGCCAGTCTGGACACTAGAAACCACAATGCCATGCCAAGCCCCACAAGTGGCATCTACAAGACCAGGGCACCCAAGTCCTGGCTACTATAAAGTAGACCAGAGTGTGTCATGAGTCCCATGAAGATGTCATGGAGGGCATGGTTGGATCTGGAGGTGTTGGGAGATCTTGGGGAGCTGGTGCTTGAAGATCCTGGGGAGGCCACCAGAGGGTTAAGGGTCCTCTGAGTCACAGGAGGTGTCTGATCCCAGGGAGGAGTTAGATTGCAGAGAAAGCTCAAGTGGGCTAGCCAGAGAGCACTTCATCCTTCTCCCTTCTAAGACACCTAGTTCACTGCATTCCAAGGAGGAGCTGTATCCGCTGCCTTACCTTGTCATGCAAGAGGCTTCCCCCTTCTGAATGTAAATCTGATGCTGATCTGGCGTGGATTCATCCTCTGACACCACAGACACAGAATTGCCAGGGCGGGTGCAAACAAACCTTATCTAGCCAACCCACTAGGAAGAGTGCCCATTTACAGGTACAGTGGTGCCCCGCAAGACGAATGCCTCGCAAGACGGAAAACCCGCTAGATGAAAGGGTTTTCCGTTTTGGAGGTGCTTCGCAAAACGAATTTCCTATGGGCTTGCTTCGCAAGACGAAAATGTCTTGCGAGTTCCTGCGTGGTTCTTCCCCCCCCCCCCCCTTTTTCTAAGCCGCTAAGCCGCTTATCCGCTTATCCGCGAAGCCGATAAGCCGCTAAAAGCCGCTAATAGAGCTAATCCGCTAAGCCGTCAATGGGCTTGCTTCGCAAGACGAAAAAACCGCTAGACAAAGAGAATCGCGGAACGGATTCTTTTCGTCTTGCGAGGCACTACTGTACTTGTCCAGTCCTGGGATTTCAGTGCCCAACCAGCACTTCAAAAGTGGGGGAGGGGGGCATTATTTGTTGGATCCAGGTCTTAGGTCATGCTTAACCATGCATTTTACCTCTCATATATACATGCTCAGCTTTGTAACCTGTAACTTTCCCTATCATCTACACATTAAAGACTTTGGTGATACTGGATCTGTAAGTTTGAGTTCTTTGTGTGATGTGGAGGGCCAGGACAAAATGGGGCACATCATGCAGCCTCTGCTCATGTCCCCCCTTGCAAAGCCATTCTATGGGCTCTTTTAGAGAACATGGTGGGGCAAACCTCCCAGAACTCCAGACTAGATGGGTCTCCACATCAAAGCAGAGTGTACTATTCTCTAGCTTTTTTTTTTTTGTGTGGGAGGGGAGAGGAAGGGGCAGGAGGATTTACATTCAATCCAGGCAGGAAGTGTGTCGGAAGAAGCTTTCACAATCCCAGCACTAAGCCCCGGGGAAGCATGCCTATTGACTCAGGCCCGCCATGCCTTTAATAAGGCAGCTAACAGCCATGCCTTTATATTCATCCTTACAAGCTGAAGCTACAGCTACAAGCTCGCCAGTTCAACAGGGGGGATTAGCAGGCCTTGTAACTACAGGGAACGGCACTTGCTTGGTGCAAGGTCAGCCTGGCTCTGCCCCCTCTTTTCTCTTGCGTTTTGCCATGGAGATCAAAGTAACATGACTTCTCAGGGCTCACATCAGCATCCAGCCCCCTCCCCTCTCTCTTTCACACACACACTGGTCCTCTGCAAAGAATTCGAAAGCAAGAATTTGCCATCCTCAGCAATTCTGCATTTAAGCAGAAGGTGCAGATCACCTGGCCGGGAGCTTCAAATGGTCTTACCAGGCACACCTCAAGGGCCATTAGCAGAGTCAACTCTCCAAAAAGAAGAAGTGGGCCATGTATGCAATGGCATAGCAATTGCTTTGTGGCCACTGGATTGGCGGGGGGCTCCTTGGGAGTCCCTTCTGGTGGCCATAATGCCACAGGAATAGAGCAGGAAGGGGCCAGTTTCTGCCTGTTTATCAATCAACTGTGCACAATGCTCTTCAATTTAGAAATTGTCAATGTAGTTTACAAAACAACAAACTAGCAAAGCACAGTGAACTAAAGTCAGCTGTAAAAAGAGATCTGATAGTAAAACTACTCGGATAGTAAAAGTCTGGGGAAATAGAGAGGTCTTCTTTTGGCTGCAAAATCAAATACAGTAACCTGTCAGGTAGACCTCTTTGGGGAAAGAATGAAAGACAGGCCAAAACAGAAAAGACTACCCTTTGTCTCCCCCATCACCACAGACCTCCATTTAGACAGGGAGCAGCATCCAAAGGAGACCCTTGGAAGATGATCAGAAGGGCATCAGCAGCAGGTTGATACGGAAGCAGATTTTTCCTTCAGGTAGCTGGATCCCTGAGATGCATTTAAACCAGGCATAGGCAAACTCGGCCCTCCAGATGTTTTGGGACTACAATTCCCAATATCCCTGACCACTGGTCCTGCTAGCTAGGGATCATAGGAGTTGTAGGCAAAAAACATCTGGAGAGCAGAGTTTGCCTATGCCTGATTTAAACTTCTAGTCTGAAGTAAGAAAATCCACCAAAGGAAAAGAGAAGTGTATCCAGCTTGCACTTGGTTATTTTCCACACTCTCATTGTGTGCATTGATTTTGGATATTTAGTCCCTTGCAATTCAAGGCAGCAGTTTGAAATATTAAAACCGAGAGCTTACCCACACTTACTTTTTGCCCCATGCTTTGTAGGCACAGGTCCTCACTTTCCCATGCCGTGTTTGAGCGCTTCCCCCACCACCACCACCACCACTTTTCCCAGGAAAACCTGATCTGCTGAATCAGAACAAATGGCAACCCAAGTTTTCTACAGATTGTCCAGACAGCAGTAAAGAGTGGATTTTCACAGGGAAAGCAGGGGGACAGGGGGCGACACTCACACTGACCTGGAAGGCTGGGACTTGTGCCTAGAAACGTGGAGCAAAGATGAGTGTGGATGAACCGTCAGTAACTGAAAAAAGAGAAGATCAAGTTCCACCCTCCATTTTGCCCAGCCTTATTATAAAGCTGGAATTCTGGCATGATAAGAGAACCAAACAGGTACTCTCCTAAGAGAGTGACTTGCTCTCTGTACTTTTTTGAAATTGAGCTATTTATTACAAACAATAGTAAATATAAAAGCCTCATTATCACTTCATTCACTTAGCCGAGCCTATATGGAGGGCCTATTGCTATAATTTCCCTGGCCCAAGTCCACTGGCTTACAGTGGTACCTCGGGTTACATACACTTCAGGTTACATACACTTCAGGTTACAGACTCCGCTAACCCAAAAATAGTGCCTCGGGTTAAGAACTTTGCTTCAGGATGAGAACAGAAATTGTGCTCTGGCGGCACAGCAGCAGCGGGAGGCCCCATTAGCTAAAGTGGTGCTTCAGGTTAAGAACAGTTTCAGGTTAAGAACAGACCTCCGGAACGAATTAAGTACTTAACCCGAGGTACCACTATATTTGGATATTGATGATACCACCCCTTTCCTAAACCTCCAAGCAGTATCTCAAGGACTACCAGGAACTACTGAAACTCTGTGCCCCAAACCACCAAGCAGTCCATCCCAGAAGGATAGCATGGCTGCTGGTACTTCGACACAGAACTTTTGGGCTTCATACCATCTTGTCGCCTGAATGGGAGGAGAGCACAAGGCCAAAATTTGATGCCCTTTGCTCTGTCTTCCCAAATCCAGATAAGTGAGGTTCCAGGCTTTGAAAAGAGCTGTGCAAGTGTGGAGGTGTAAAATGTGCCAAGGGGCACCAGAAAAGGCCTTAAGAGCTGCATGCCCAGGCAGTATATTGGATTGCTCTGGCCTAAACAAAAATGTTTTAAGCAGGCACCAGAAAGAGTACAGTGAAGGTACATGCCTGATGTCAATAGGCAAGGAGTTTCAAAGTGCAGGTACTGCTAAACTAAATTGTCGTTTTTTTACAAGTACAGAGTAAGTATTATGGACTTCTGTAACAATGACAGTTCCACAGATCGAAGCAATTGGGTGGGCATATATCGGGTGAGGCAATTCCACAATACAATTAAAGCAAACACAACAATATTCCAAGACAATTAGAAGAGCAGCTAAAACACAGCAAATCGTTAAAAATAATAAACTTCCATCTGTTGCAAAACCCATCTAGCCAGTCATGGGCTCATTAAGTATCCACTTCTCCAGTTCCTCTCCATAAGGGTGGTCAAAGCTATTTTTATGTCAAAACCAGATAACCAGGTTCAGCAGAGTGCCTGGCGCTGCACAGCAACCACCCAGTCAAGCACCTTGTCCTCCTGCCAGATAGTTACTGAAATCCTTGAGGCCCAGGAAAGTTTTCTTTGGGAGCAGCTTCACAACCACTTCCTCCAAAGTGGCTAGGGCCTCTTCTATCTCTCATAATGAGGTACTTATTGCCCTCTGGAGATAATCAGTCAACTCAGTCTTGCTACATGTTATGTAGGCCATGGCTTAAGAACATAAGAAGAAGCTAGCTGCTGAATCAGACCAAAGGCCCATCTAGTCCAGCATCCTGTTCTCACAAGATGTTCCCAGGAAACCAGGATCTGAGAGCACAACAGTGGTTTCTCTGCTTGTGATTCCCAACAAATTGTATTCAGAGCCTTACAGCCTCCAACTGTGAAGGCAATAAACCGCTATCATAGCTAGTAACCTTTGATAGCATTTTCCTCCATTAATTTGTCTAACTCAATTTAAAAGTCATTCAAGTTGATGGCCATCCCTACATCTTGTGGACTACCTGGTATGGGCAAAGTTTGAGCAGCCACACTGTAAGCCACACTCCCCTAAACACCTTGCCCATATACTCAGACCACAGGAACTGAAAATCTTCCCAGAAAATGTAACTAGATGTTGCTCTGGAAACGTTAATGATCTGCAAAAAGCATAATGTCCAAGTCGAGGTGGATACAAACAGCCTTAGCCTTGAAGAGTTTAGCAAACATGTCATTGTGCGTTTCCAAGGCTGCCTCCACAGATACCTCCACATTATACTGTTAGCCAAGCTGCTATCAGGCCCTGAACTACTTGGGGTCTACTAGATGGCACTCCATGCAAGCAATGGTAGCAGATAAAATTTCTTTTTCTTTTCTTTTCTTTTTTTGTAGCTGTCTCCTCCACCCTGTAGGCTTAGTAATGAGCTTGTGTGTGTACCTGTTCAGATTCACACTGAGTTTTCCAACACCTGCGTTCTAACAGCCTCCCTACCTGCTTCATAGTCAAGAGCTCAATAGGAAACCAAGGGGCTGAATAAGTTCTGCCTTGCAGGAGAGGGTTCTAGGGAGTGATGGTGTCCCTTTTGTGGATCATCTTTGCATCCCATGGAGCAACTAGGTCACTGACAAGAGTGATATTCATTTGCTGATGTTCCTTCCATGAATGCAAGCTGCTAAGGGCTCTTTTGGCCACTATGCAGCCAGCAGGATCCCAGTTAGCTAACCCTACAGTCAGGCAGAAAAGCAGAGAAATCAAACACACCTAAAACAAATGAAGCCCCAGCCCCATTTAGAAAGGGGGCCTTTGGCACAGCCTGGAGCCTATTAATATTTATTGATGTGCTGCCAGTTAGGCTAAGGAGTGGCTGGCGGCCCTAAATGTGGGCTTCGTCTTGCTAATAACAGGGGGCCAGGCGCTCGGCAGGCTCCTTCAATGTTCTGTGCAGCCAATTTGCTCATTTTCAATTACCCTTCCCAGCATGTCTGTGGGCCTTCCTGTAACATGCTTCCTGTGCCGTCTCACAGCCAAGGACTGCTGCTCAAGATGATCTGTGGTAAAAGAAGAGCTCCCCCATCACTACAGGTGGGGCGAAGGGAAGCTCAGTCTTGGTCCCCCACCCTTCTCAAACACACAGGGAGGGTGTGACAATAGGTAAAAGAGCCAAGAACTGGATTCCCTGCAGAGAAATCCAACACAATAGTGGGCAAAACAACAACAAGTGACCGAGGCATCATTTGCCAGTCCAGCTCTGTTGAAAATATTCTGGTCCGAAGACAAGGCAGGGAGGAATAGGTAACCAAAATCTGGTACAAGTCAAAGGGAGGAGGAGATGGTGGGGTGGATGGGAGTAACACCTGCAGCACAAGCAAGACCCACAAAGTTAAGAAGAAGGTGGCTAATGGTGACCATGATGAGGGGCACAGGGCCCCTGGGCTGCCCCTGTGCTACTTCCATACCAACAGTGAATCTTCTACAGGTGGGCCAGAGGCCTCATCAGGTTACAATGTGAGTATGCACGCACACACACATACACTTGCATAGAAGTGTGTGATGCTGCAACAACAACAACAGAGGAAAAGCCCCCCTCGGAATCTACCCCATGGGGGAGGATGACAACTCACAGGAAGCCTGACAGGCTGCTGACAGTGACAAAGAACTCCTTGCAAAATTCTGCTTTTGCCATCCAAGGGCAGACCGCCAGTCCCTTGACACTTGAACTCCAGAGTCTGAGCTGATGAAACCCCCCAAGAATGTTGGGGGCCACAAGTCAGTCAGTAAAGACCCAAGAATTCAAATCATAAAGAAGCCATAAACCAACAGACTGCAGCTTGTGAGGAGCAGATTCATTTCCTAACAGGTACATGTACAAAGGGCATTTCAGAAAGAACAAAAGAAACTGTGAATTTTCATAGCCAGAGAAGGGTCAAGAAGCAGCACATCATCAGGCTATGGGGAACAAGCCGCCACCCCCACCCCCCCCCCGACGCAGCCCATGCAAGCACAGAGGAGCTGGAAGCCTCTGGTGGTGGTGGCACTGCTGCTGCTGCTGCTGCTGCTGCTGCTGCTGCTGCTGCTGCTCCAGGTGATGGACATCCATCTTCCAACACTGACAGGCTCTGCCCAGGAGCATGCAGCAGACTGCAATCCTCCGCCAGGCTGAAATACAACAGTGGGAAGTCCCCAACTGTTCTCCATGTAGCATTTAATCTTAATAACATTTCATCTTGGCTGACAAGCCCATGTAATGCGGTTTAAAAGCCACGACTGCCCTGACACCCTAACAGAGAGGAACAAAAAGGCTCTCTCCTCCCGTCTAATACATTTGCTAAGGTCACCGCTTTAAACCTTCTGACTGTATCTTACTTGCCAAGCTGGGAGGCTGCTTTATACAGCCACTCAGATGAAACTGCGGGAGCTGCTCGTGTCCCCCTCCTTTCCGTTCAGGATTTCAGCTTGCGCTCCCCACCACACATGCACACTCAGTCTCTCCGTCTTTTTTTCTCAGCAAAAAGCATTAAAGTTCTTTATGTAGTACAAGTGCAAAGCTTTGAAGATGCAGCTGCAGAGGAAACCACTCGCTTAGGGGGGAAAGCGGAGGCCAGACTGAGCTGGCAAAGGGGCAGCTGAGCCACAGAGAACCGAGAGAGGGCTGGGAGAGCCTTGCAGATCAGAGACTGGCTTAGACTTCATCCCTGCCTGTGACAGCCAGCCAAGCCTAGAGAGAAATTTTAAAAGTGAAATGAGTGCAAAAGATCCAGCAAGAGGCTATCCAGCCAACTGGCCAGCAGCACGGATCCAAGTCAATGGCGCTCATCCAACCCTCCAGCCTGATTTCAGGTCATTAGAAGATGATGAAGATGAAGCCCCGCAATGCCCAACTGTCAGGCATTCTAAGACCAAACAACTGGCAACTCAAGAACCTTTCCTCTTTGCGCTGCACAGCAAAGAGTTGTCACTATTGGTCTCACAGCCTGAAGCTGAAACATCTTTGGTATTTCATGATCCTTGGTACTCTGAAGTCCAGAGCCTGCAGAAGAGGTCAGTGTTACCCAAAAGCTTGCAGCTAATGTTTTGAAGGCTACATTGCCACCACAGGATTAGAATTTGTCCTGTGTGGTTAAAGGGACACACACAAACAGCTGTGAGAACCCATATGGAGACAGGCAAAGTTTTACTTTAAACCTGTGACAATTTAAAGCCCACACAAGCTTCAGCCCACTCAGTTTCCATCCTCTGCCCTGACTTGCCCAATGCCAGCAGGGTAAAGAATGTGCCATTTAAAAGGGTGCAGTTTCCTGAACTTCTGCTTGCAACTGGGGTAGAGCCTCTTCTGCCATTTGCTATTATGTGGGGTTGAGCATGTGGGTTTTGGGGACAGCATGTCTTGCTTACAGTCGCACAAGCCTGCAAATTCAATGGACTGGAGCCTCTGTCGTGTGAACCACAGAAAATGCAGACAACGCTCACTGGAAAGCAGATGCTGCTTACCATGCATGATCACACAATTGCTCAATTCTTGGGGATGGCGGGGAGAGATGCAAAAAAGATGGTGCTGATAAGCAAACCCTGCAGCAGACCCATCATCCCTCTGAATAACCTGCCTGCTATCCCAGATAGCCCAAGAAAATGCAGGAGCAGGAGCAGCAACAAGAAGAGATTGCCAGGCACAGCAGGGAGATTGTAAACAGTGCAAGCAGATGCTAGGCACATCCCCCCCCCCTCTCTCTGACACAACACACACACGTGTGATGGGCATGCAACGTTTCCTACCATGCTCCAAGATAGGCATAGAAACCCCACTGGCTACATGACATTTTACCTCCCATCCACTCCATCCCACAAACCACCATCCCTTTGAAACCAGAAGAGGTCAAGATTAAGAGCTGTTCAACAGTGGAACAGGCTCCCTCGGGAGATTATGGACTCTCCTTCATTGAAGGTTTCTAAGCAGAGATTGGCTGGCTACATGTCATGGATGCTTTAGTTGAGATTCCTGGATTGCAGGGGGTTGGACTAGATGACCCTTGGGGGGGGTCACTTCCATTCTATGATGTTAAACAGAGCAAAATTGACTGAATCATACAATATGCCACCTCATCCAACACCATAACAAGAGCATCCTCAATAGATGGTTGAAGACCTCCAGTGAGGGAGAATCATCAATATCACTTGGTCCTTTTGTCCAATTGCTCTTACCAGAGAGAATTCCTGCTTCATTCTTAACTGAAATCTACTCTCCTAAGATTTAAGTCCTCTGATCTAGTCTTTGTCCTTCAGAGATATGAAGGATTTTCTCATTTCCCACCCCGTCTTTTTCCTCCAGGCTAAATATGCTCAGTTCCTTCAACCTTCCTCATTCTGGCATTGGCTGTTTTTGTGGTTTTTATTTTTTATGATTTTAAATGTACATTGTACTTAATTTATTTTTTAGGTTTTAGTAACCTGCCCTGGAACCATCTGGTAAAGGGTGGGGCTATAAATAAGTGAATAAAGCAAGCTCCCTTTGCAGGACTTGTTTTCCCTACCATCTTCATTGCTCTCCTCTGAACCCATTTCTAATTTGTCTGCAATACATTCTTCTTAAAGTAAAATACCCAGAACTGGACACAGGACTCCAGGTGAGGTCTGACTAATGCATAATAAAGCAGAACTATTCCCATGACTTGGAAATTATGGTTCTATTAACACAGCCTAAAATTGCATCTTGCAGCCACATCCCTGCTGACTAATATTTTGTTCATGATCGACCACAAATCCAAAGTCTTCTCCACATGTCCTACCGCTAAGCCAGGTATCCCCTATCCTATACCTATGCATTTTATATTTTGGCTAAAATGCAGAACATGGCTCTTTTCCCTGACCTGAGATGAATATTAAGGAACCCCCCCTCCCCCGTTCTTGTTACTTTAATTTGTTTTAAACTGTTTTAAACATTGTATTTTAAATTGTTGTGACCTGCCCAGGGACCTTAGGGTGAAGGACACATAGAATAATAATTAATAATAAAAGGTACAGCTCTGCAGAAAGGTTAGTTGGTTTCCCCATCTTGTCTTTCCCTGCACATGGATGTTAGAAAAAGGTCCAGAGGGACTCCATGGCCAAACCAAGTCCTTACATCGGCTGGGGGCATTATTTGTTTCTGGCCAAGAAAGGGAAAAGTTCAGTTCCCACAAACCACAGTGTTCCCAGCCACTACAAGGATATTCAGTGTTAATGCAGGAACCTGTTTATGAGAATCAACAGCTAGCCAATTCCAGCCTGGTTATGTCTTTGCAGATAGACCTCCACTCCACTGGCACCACAGCTGAAGTCTGTGCTGCTGACCAGAAGAGACTTCAGCCTTTTTCCATCTGCTCATGCTGGGCTGCACAAAACGTCTCCCGCATCCCTACCCCATTTCTAAAGCCAGGCAGCAAACCTAGGACTTTGAGTAGCAGGAGAGCATCACGTTCCCTCCTAATAGTAACAGGATGGCAAAATCCCAACCAACGAAGGTCTCTGTGTCACCACTGGTGACTGGGCGGCAGCTCCAACAAACACAGGTGATCCATTATTTACATATTCAGTTTCTAAATATTGATGCTAAAAGCACATTCCAAGGCCCACCCCACACTCGGCTTCTCTTCAGATGGGCTTTTCACACCATAAAGAGCCCCTTTCCAGAGGAGCTATGTGGGTCCAAAGCTCTTGCCAGGACGGAGCCATTACGCACAGGAAATGGCCCCCTTTGCCCCCTCCTCCCCAAATCACTTAAAAGCTCAAGCAAGCTTAATCAGTCCAAGCCTGAGAGACCCAATGCACAGCGTGTTGCAAGCTAAGAAACTTCACTTTACAGCGTTGGCAGGCTGATTCCAATATTTTCATCCTGGGTACACACACAATCTAGCATTCCCCCACTGACCCATTTTTACATTCAGGTAACTTAGGCAGCCAGTGTGCCCAGCACCTCCAGTGCCTTTCCCCTGCTCTCCAGTGCTGCTCACCCAAGGCTAACTGGGGGGCCCTAGACAAAGACAGCAACCACTAGGGCACTGCTAGTAGGCCAGAGGAAACACCCACTGACTCTGGCACCTCCCTCCAGTGGCAGAAGAATCTTCAAAAGCATGTTTCACCCACCAGCAGCAGAAAACTATTTAGGAATAAAGGAAGCCTATCAGAAGGAACATGCTGGATGGGCAGGTATGGTCGCCCTTTAACACTCAGGGGTTCCAAGACTTCCGTCCCTCCAAACAG
Organism: Podarcis cretensis; assembly: GCF_951804945.1. NCBI lineage: Eukaryota > Metazoa > Chordata > Lepidosauria > Squamata > Lacertidae > Podarcis > Podarcis cretensis. Next base: position 30,160,114 of record NC_137185.1, on the reverse strand, counting down.
AAGGAAACAGAAGGAGGACATGCAAAGCTGTTCATGAAGGACACACAAAGTACAAATGGCACATGCCTCCAAAAACAGCAACATTCAACCAATCAGCATGCAGCCCCTGGAGGGTTAGCCTCTGATCCAAATCACTGTATAAGTAGAGGGGATGCTTTCCTCTTGCACTACAATCCCAAGAATTCCCTAAAAATGTCTGCTGCAGAAAACTGCAGGTTGAGGAAAGTTGCCCTTGTCAGAATTTCAGGGCACGGAAATGTTTTTACCCCTCCTCAATGGTGTAATCCAGATCAGGGTTTCACAGCTACTACTAAAACACAAACATGTGAAAATGCATTTAACAGAAGGTTTGGCGTGGCCCTAAGCTCACCCTACAACACTCACACAGAGGGAGCCATAGAGAAGTGGGAAGGCTCACATAACACTTTCTCATGTTGCAGTACTACAACTCCCCATCCCTGACCATTGGCCATGCTAGCTGGGACTGATTAAAGTTGTAGTTCAGCAACATCTATAGGGCTAGAGGCTAGAGGCCTGCACTCTAAGGACTGCAGGGAGTCCACAAGGTGCACTTGCTCTTTGCTCCTCAAAACCATCAGCAATAAATCCCCATATTCATTTCCCCTCCCTTGACAGCAATTTGCGGCTGCTTTATGGCAGACATCAAATAATCCACTTGCTTTCTCTTAGTTTATGCTGTCCCCTTGGGGGAGCAGCAGGTCAGTGGGTTAAAATCACCCAGGAAATACCCTTGTGGCAGAACACAGATAAACATGTATTACAGATCTGGAAGCGAGCCACAAAGTTCACCTCTGCCACACGTTCAGTACATCTCATAGCCAGCCAGGGAGAGTTGAGTGGCAGCTGGAAACCAACAGCACATCCCATGGCAGTTCCTGTCTCATTTATCAATGTGCAGCCCCCCTTCCTCACACCATTTCACAAGATGGTGAGAGAGCACCACAAGATCTTGCAGGGCTCTCGCAAGATATCTCTGGAACCTGAAAGCCACAGGCCTGCCCCCAGTAAGCAAGGCCTCCACAGGGGCAGCAAGGTGGGGCAGGAAGGCATGGGGTAACACTTTCTCATTTCTCCTCAGGCAGCAAAATAGGATGGGCTGCCCCTGGTCAGTGACGATCTGGTTGCACTACACTGAGCAGGATTCTGGCCCAAGAGATCTCATTGTATTTAGCTTGTGGAGAGGCACACACTATGAGCATCTGAGTCCTTTGAATGGTTCAAAAACAAGCTGGGCTCAGAAGTCATCAAAAGCCAAGTTTAGAGCACCAGGCTTACAAGTATGAGGACGCCAGCAGTGCAATGAAAGACCTTAATGAAGCAAGACAGTCTAGCACTGAAATTCACTAGTGCTTGTGGTAGTTAAAGCAGAAAAAAAGGAATTAATGTCAATATGCACAACAAAAATGAATTTTCTAAAAAGCCATGGAAGGTTAAGTGTGGGGCTTGTGCAGAAGTAATGGGTCTCTGACTTTGTAAGTGGGAAATGGGTCCTGGAAAAATCAGTTCTGCCTCAGTTCAAGATAATACTTAGGAGTCTTGGGCTGCTTCCTTCTTATACCTTCCAGCTTTATATGGCCTTGTTTATTCCACTGATACTTAAGTCCTGCAAGATTTGGCTTGGATCACTGTGAAGGCTCATTCCCTGACTTGCTGAAATGCCTCCACTTATCATAAAAAGCTATGTTGCAATTTTGAATTAATTAAAAGCTATAAATTTCAAAAGGTAGCTGCATTAGCTCATACCCGCACCTTCCAAAAGAAAGGATGAAAGGAAGGCCACAAGCATTTGTGCACTATGGCTTAACATGTCCTTCAAGACAGCACATTCAGCCCCTGCCAAGCTCCCCTCCACGCTCTGGGCTTGTGCAGAGAAGTGAGAGCCCTACTGAAAAATAGATTGTGTGCCTAAGGTGACAGAATTACAATGTTTTGCAGGTATTCCAACAAGAATCTCAAACTCTGAAGTACACAAAACTGGTGCCGGAAAACTAAAAACATGTGCTTGAGTCATAAAATACTTTACTGCGCCATCAACAGATCTTCACTCACAGATATAAGTGACCAGGGTGGGAATATAGGTGGAGAGGCAGCTTCTCAGATACCCTGGTCCAGAACCCTACAGGACTTTATACACAAGTAGTAAAACCTTGAAACTAATTGGGTAGCAAATTGGCAGCCAGCACACTTTCAAAAAAGGAGTCACATGTCGTCAGTAGGTTGCCCCAGAGAGTAACCATGCAGCAGCATTTTGCATTAGCTGCAGCTTACAGAGCATATTCACGGACAGCCCCTCATAAAGCATATTACGTAACCAAGTCTACAGGTTACCTACAGAATGGGCCACTGTCGCCAAACTATCCTTGTCAAGAACAGCTGTGGCTGGTGAACCCTCCAAAGCTAGTAAACACCACTCCTAGACACTGAAGGCACTTGAGGCTCCAGTGACAACGCTCGATCAAGGATATTTCAGACCAAGTTCTGAGAAAACACAATGCACACAGCTGTGGAGCTCACCTAATTGGCACGTGCCTTTTGTCCTCTTATCCTCTAGATCAGTGATGGCCACATTTGGCCCTCCAGCTGTTTTGGGACTACAATTCCCATCATCCCTGACCACTGGTACCGTTAGCTAGGGATGATGGAAGTTGTAGTCCCAAAACAGCTGGAAGGCCAAGTTTGGCCATCACTGCTCTAGATCAAGGGGTGGAGAGGGAAGAGCTTCCATTCAAAGGGGTGATGGCAGGGATGGTGGGTCTCCAAAACCTGCCTTCTTTCCCCCAATGAAGGAGTCAACAACTTAAGTAGAGTCAGATGCTGGCACTAACAACCCCTCCTTCTAGGCAGGGGTCCATCAGGGACATCTCCCAGACTCCAATTTTACTCCTTTTCCCTGCCCCCATGCAAATGTGGAGTGATGCCTGGGCATTTCTCAGTCACTCTCAGTTTACGAAAGAGTCACCTTCCCTTACACTGAAGGTTCTGACAAGGTCCCTTTTTGTACAAGAGACACGTCCCTATCCCACTGCTAGCATGCATGCAGGAAGCAAAGCATTCATTCCAGGATGCTCACCTTATCCCCTTATGGCCTTGCCATAAGCACAACAAGGCAAGCAGAGCTCGGAAACACATTGCAATCTATCCCCTATTTTCTGAGCCAGCTCACAGCTGGTTGGCTATGAAGGTTAATGGGAATCCGATTATTTTCTCCTCTCCTCCTTTATTCCTTTATCCATTTGCATCACAGAAAACTGAAACAAAAGCTGTGTTTTGCATCTCCACTCATTACTCCCTTACATTTGTTAATATCTTTATCTCTAAGCCAAGAAGAGAAGAGTTATCAGGGTGCATGGAGCTTCAGGCATTACAGTGCGCATTTAGGAACCTGCTTTCCTGAGTGAAAGCCAAGTCATAGGCTACCGGAAGCAAGTTGCAAAGACCGTTTCATTACCTGTTGCCATTCCTCACACCAGGTGACAAGTGTAAGTTGAACACTCAAAATATAAAAAGGTCCTGGGCAATGACAACTTAACCATCGTATTCAGCTCTTCTATACCTGCCCACAAACTAGAAGTATAGAAGTAACAGGGTGAACCACAGAGGCGAGCACCAGCAACGCCTGGAGTTCAGTGGGAGGGCACCTGTTTTACATGCCTAATATCCCCAGGTCAACCTCTGACATCTTAGGCAACTGGAGGGATCCTGAAGAGAGGTGCCAGTTGGAGACCATCCTGGCTGAGAAGGAAGCATCTTCGTAAATTCACACTATCTTCATGTTTCTCAGGGTTTAACAAATCACCATATAAACTTGTAAAATGTGAGAAAATAAAAAACATATACTAGGAATGTGGGATTCCTTTTGTGGAATATACTTCCAAGTGAAAGTGCTCAGAAACAAGACATTCCATTAAAATCAACAGCATTTTAATCCCAAGATTTCTGGACTTCAGTATTACGAATGCTCTGCCATTTGTTTAGCTACATAGGCCCTAGGGCTCTTCCCTACAGGAAGAGGGACCTGAGGACTCACTTAAGGAAGGCCCCTTTCCCTTAGGAAGAGAACAGCAGGAACTAAAGATGTCAATAGCTCACTGGGATTCATACATCAGTTAACAAAGCACAAACAAAAGTTTGTGTCTTCTGTCATTGGGCCAAGCTCCACCCAAGTCTCCTGGCATGGTGGCTGAAACAGCCAAGCCATAATAACCCTGATCCCAGTTGGGATAGACTGGGATCACAGAACCATGTGCAAGAGATAAGTTCACCATACATGGTGGGGGCAATTCCAAATGAGTGGTTTCCTAAGAATTCTCTCCTCTTCTGGTGTATGCCTTGTCTTGCTAGTAGCAGTCTTTCATATCAGTTCTTAAGAGAATCAAGCAGTCAATAGAGGCCCAATAGAGTCACTCACCATTTACCCATGGTCAGTTATAGAAAGACAATCTTAGATTTAAAAATATGTGGCCATCAACAAAGAAAAAACATATTCAGTAATGTGTCATAATTTATCCTTAGTGACTCTGCTTGATGTACTTGCTTGAGTTCTGATTCTTTTGTTTTATTTTTTATTTTGTTGCAAATCAGAAATAAAACTGTTTTTAAACTAGGTTTCACAGGTTCTTGGTTTCAACCGCTACCCAAAAACCCAGCCAGTGCTGCAAATCACTGAAATCAGCCATGTAGTATCCAAATGATGCAGCTCCCCAAGTTTGGGGGGATATACCAACTAGAAGCGCTATGGATGGACTTCCCGCTACACCCTCTGTGAGTAAGGACCCCAGAGCAAGTCAAGCCCCCCACCCACCCAACTGCTCACAGACACTGTTCACAAGGGCCTCACTCAGGAGAAGAAGCTGGCTAATTATAGGATAATGAAGGCCCAGCCAGAGGATTTCGCTGCCTGCATCACAGTGGGGCAGATCAGTGCATTAGTGTCATGCTTCCTTCTCTGCAGGATCAACAACAATTTCTGAAGGGGTGGCAGCCATCTCACCCACTCTCTTGCAGCAAAAGCAAGGAGGAGTCTTGTGGCACTTTAAAGTCTGGTGGTTTTATTTCAGCTGAAGCTTTTGTGGGCTACTCTATCAAATGTATCTGGTGAAACAGAATCTAGTTCATGAAAGCTTATGCCATAATAATTTTTCTAGTCTTTAAGCTGCTGCAAGACTGCTTGTTGTTAGATTTAGGCTAGATTCATGTGCTGCGATGAAATTCTGTGGGACTCTATCAACACCAAGGGGGAAAGGGCTTTTCCTAGAGAAAATGGGCTTGACAGTCTGGATCCAAGCATCAGAAAACAAGCTCAAATGTGTGAAGACTGGAATCTAATGGGGAAACCAATGTGTCTTGTTTACATTGGTTCAGAAGCGATCCACTGTCACCTGGACTGGAAGAGAGGGTCTCTGTGCAAGGCCCAAAGACTCTGGAACAGACCTCTTGAGTTCCCTCCCCCACCTGAAAGCAGCCTTAAGGAAATCCACCACTAGCCCAACACAAGTGAGTTGGTTGTACATTTTCACAGGAGACCAGTCAATGCCACTCCAGGCTCCTGAGTGGGCCATGTTGCAGCCATCATGGGTCTGAGCCAGGGAATATGGTGTGAATCCATCTATGCCAAGGCCATTTCTTTCAAGAATGTTCCAGGTATGCTGGTGCACAACATGCAAGAAGCATCTGGTTGAGCATCTTAGAGAGGGAGGGTGGCTCTACCTGAGAAGTCAGAAATAAACCTTGCTCTTATGGAATAGCACCCATGTCAGCAAGCAAAGGGATAGAGGCAGAGGCCCAGCACCTTGCAGAAAATGATCCCAGAGATCGTTCTGAGGCTCATTACCAGAACTGCTCTCATTACAGGGCAGGGGGGGAGGACACAGAGGCCTCAATGTGCACTGAAGCAAGGGCAGTGAGCATTCTCTCTCTCTGGCATCACCTGTGGTTGCAGCGCATTATCACGCAAGGCCTTGTGAGGAGGCTGGAACAAAGTCAAAACTGCAAGACTCGGCCAGAGGAAGGAAGGTAATTTCTGCCAAGGGAGGCTAACTGTCTTACAAGGTAAACAAAGGTAAAACGCACTCCAGACTGTCATATGCAAAGTGCACTCAAGCTGCCTCATCAACACTCTCCTCCTTAGCAAAGGGCTGCAATATGTCAGATAGGGAACCTTCTGAACAGCCAGCTTCTTTTCTCCACACACCCCTATACCAAAGACAGTAATTCACATTAAATTGTAAGAGAATAGATGAGCTGCACAGTAGGAACTGAACTACCAGCTTCCTAAGTGGACAGGACGTGGCTTGGAGAACTGAGCCCCTTCTTCCAACTCAAGCTTGGAGGCTCAAGGGGATGCATCTGCAACCCCTGCTAAATGCAGCTTCCTCTCTCCGCCTTAGCTGCAACAGCCACCACCAGCATGGATTGGGCCTGCAGAATCTACCATGATCTAAGTCTGAAGCAGAATAGTCCCTGAAGACAGGCCAAATATCAGGGAAAGGTGCTTTTTCAATGACACACTTCCACATGCAATCCCAGTAGAAAACCAACTGGTTCCCATTAGAACTATTTTCCCACCCATTTATTGTAATAAAATATTAATTAAATAAGAAGAAGAGCCATCCCTTCACCCAGGCAGGAGATGCCTGATAACAAAAACTGCATTAAAGAACAGGCACAAGATGGCTCAGAGGGGAGAATGGGGTTTGAGGAGCCTGAAACATAGCAAAGGAGCAACAGAATAAGCCCCAGTTATCCAGAGCAAGCTTTGTGCCCTGGAAGGAACCACACCCAACTGCTCCTGCACACAAACCAACACACACCCAGCTATGACAGCTGTATTTCCATCTCCACTCCCTACATCCTGGTTCCTGCCTCTGACATGCAGATCTGCCAGGCCAAGGGCACCATTGCCTACCCATATGGTGCGGATGTTGCTGATACCACCATTACCCCCCCCCCCCGCTTATTTGCACAGCTCCTCCTTAGGCATACAGAGAGGCATACAAGCCTGCGGTGAATGTTGGCACTTCATTCTCTCCAAGATGATGTTAGAAAGCACTTGCTGCTCCACCTGTGTGGAGCTAGAGAGGGGAAGCGTTAGGAGGAGGAGAGGGCAATGATTGATATTCCAAGGAAGGTGGGGTCCAACTTGCACCAAAGTCTACAAGTTCTGTTAGCTTTCAGTGAATCTGAAAGAGCTAGGACAGATCTGGAGATTGACCAAACCATTCAACCCCTCATTCAAAAAGCACATGGAGTTAGGTTAGCAGTGAGAGGAGGGAAATGGGAGATTTGCATCCAGAGAAGGAAGGGGCAGAAGTTGATGTTTATGAAATATTACTCTGAAGCACCGAGAACTAAAGACTTGCTTCACTTACAGTGATAGCTCCTAGATGCAGCACAGCAGCACAATCACACACTCCTCCCTCCATTTTATATGAGCAGCTGTCTCATTCCTCCATTCGGTTCTTCTTCAGACATAAGAATTTAATTGGAACCACCAATTCAGAAGAAGATACCCTTTCTCACTTTTAATGTTTTCACCTAGAAGCACATCCAAATCACAAACACATGCACACACATGATCCAGCCCACTCCAGGAACCAGGAGAATATGAGATCAGCTTTGGTGAGGCTTTGCCGCCAAAGTTTTCTCATACATGGAGAAAATGGACAGCTGCTAAGGGAGTGATGCTGAAACTAGGTTGGCAATACAAAGGCAGAGAGAGAACAATTGGCAGAAGGAGCCAAAAAGGGAAAGGGGCAGATGTCACACATGCCTCTGGGCTCCAGCACACACCCCTGGCTAAACACACAGTGCAAAACACACTCATCCAATGGACATTCAATGACAACACGCAGCCAGCAATTCTGCTGGTGTCACCAATTTTCAAAGCCTGCAGCAGAACATGCCTCCTAACTGCAACTGAAATCTACATTTCAGAGAGAAGCTCTCCCCACCCCCCTGCCTCAGCACCAGTCTGAAAAGAGGGTCACTCTGCTGGGATGTAACGCAAGCACCAGCACAAAGTGTTAGGTGCCGGTAAGAGAAAAAGAGAACAGTCACCCCGCCACGTCACCTTGTTCTCAGGTCACATCTGTCCCTGCAGGCTATCAGCCAATAAAACCCAAACCCTAAACAGTATTGTGCCTTCAGGATAAACACCTTCACAACAACCAGATTTTGCATGAAAAGCTTTAAAGAGCTAGGGAGGGAAGCAAGCTATATAAAGCCATACAGCAAACACCCCAGAATTTCAAGGTGCCGATCCATTTGTAAGTGTTGCAAAAGGTTTCATGCCTTGCACACAAAATGCAGTTCTCCACAAGGAAGCAAGAGCACAATTTCTGCAACGTATTACCAAAGCTCAAAACAAAAGCGCTGCCATCTATGGCTTTCACCTGGTGAAAATCCTATGCTCAGGGGGCAGCAAGGTTTTCATGGTCCAGGCAAACAAGACTTTCGTTTGGAGGCTAAACTGTGTTCGAAGGGTCTTGTGGCACCTTAAAAATGTTAACAAATTAAGATAAAAGCTTGCAGGGGCTAGAGTCCATTTCATAAAGGGGAAGTTTGGCCAAGGTCTCCCAGCAAACGAACTCTCAGCAGAACCATCAGCACCCCAGAAGCTTAGGTGCGATGCTGCTGTGCCTTAGCCATGAGGCCAGTCCACATGTTCTCTCCTTTCCTTCTTCAGCAGCAGCATCTAATAGCAGGTGGCCCTACTAGCCCTACTGCCAGCCAAGCCCACAGAGAGAAGGAAAACTATGAAACAAGCAGAGCTACCAGGAGTCAAGCACTAAGCAGCTGGCTAAGCACCTTTTAATTTGCTGCTGCCCCATGAACAAACTTTCCCCTGAATTTATTTCACCTTTCTACACATGAGAATGGCAGGAGCTTACGTGAATGGATGGAAATTCCACCAGACTTGGCTGGCACTTCCCGAAGTCATCCACTTCCCCCCTCCCATAGAAAAGAACTGTGCCACAAGCACTTTGGATTAGCCCAGCTGCTGCTGCTGCTGCTGTTGCTGCTGCTGCTGCTGCTGTGCCTCCTACACACTCAAAGTGTTGTCAGGATCATTTTTCATGGAAGGGACAGGGGAATAAGAGGCACAAGTGTTAACAACTCTGAAGTCCACAGTCCTGCTGTAGTAGCAGCAGCAGCAGGATTAACTCTTTCGCCCCAAAGGCCAACCAATGAGATACTTGTCAAGAGATGACAAGGGGCAGCAGCAGCAGCTCACCCCACAATGGGTGCTCATACCTGGTTCTGAAAATTTAACTAGTGCAGCCATGGCAGCATGAGCAGAATTGTGCACCTTGTTGGCAATGGTGTCAAGGGCATGGTGGGCCAGATTTAATCTGCAAGGCCAAACAACCATTTGAGGGCTGGGCAATGGAGGCAAGGTTGACTGGGAGACGCCTGAATTTGCCCACATCCCAAGTGCTAAAGAGCACAGTGATTTAGCCAGGAAAGTTCTGCTCCACTGTTTATGATGGATGTAGCTGTTTGTTTCTCTGCCACACAGAGAGACGATTCAGTGGCAAGGAAGCTACTGCATTTCCAGAGCGGAGTACTGAAGGGCAGCTGCAGAGAGAAGGGATTGCTCAAGAGGAAACATAACAAGGCTAGAGCCCAGCATGGAGCTGCTTCAAATGAAATGCAGATGAGATTCAAATGAAGAGCTCTCTCTTAAGGGAGCCAGTGCCATTTCAAAACAAGAAGGGAACAGTCGCCTCCTCTCCCAGCCTCGCCACCTGGGTGCCACATAGGGTCTTGGAGAGGCACCCTCCAATACCCTGGAGGTTCTGCTCTGGAGCCACGGGCAGCCAGGCCACGGGCAAATCCAGGCTTTAATCCTCTGTAAACCACAAAGCCCCTCTTGTGCAGCACAGTTGTAGGGACGGGAGCAGTTGTGAAAAAAGTATTAAAGGTAGACAAAAGACACCAACATTTCAGATTACATATATGGGCATATATGTTTGATTTTTGCTGTGAATTTACAATGTGAGCTTTACACAGCAAGGTATTTCCTTTCCACTTTGGAGAAGAGCACAGATGAGCTATTATGGACAATTCAGCACTTGTACAAACAATGGTGATTTTAATAATAATAATAATAATAATAATAATAATAATAATAATAATAATAATTTATTATTTATACCCTGCCCATCTGGCTGGGCCTCCCCAGCCACTCTGGGCGGCTTCCAAAAGAATATTAAAATACTATGATACATCAAACATTAAAAGCATCCCTAAACAGGGCTGCCTTCAGATGTCTTCTAAAAGTCTGGTAGTTGTTGTTCTCTTTGACATCTGGTGGGAGGGCATTCCACAGGGAGGGCGCCACTACCGAGAAGGCCCTCTGCCTGGTTCCCTGTAACTTGGCTTCTCGCAGTGAGGGAACCGCCAGAAGGCCCTCGGTGCTGGACCTCAGTGTCCGGGCAGAATGATGGGGGTGGAGACGCTCCTTCAGGTATACTGGACCGAGGCCAGTATTTTAACGTCTTTACCCAAAAATAAATATCAGTGCAAATCTCTAACTTTGTTCTTGCCTGAAACTTTTGATTGAAGAATAGAAAGGTTAATAATGGGGCATAATTTACTTCTTCAAAAGTAGAGCTGGACTTTCTTTTTTTTTTTTTTATTAATTTTTTTTATTAAATTTTGACATAAATATATTTCACAAACATACAAAAGACAAAATGAAAAAGAAAAAACAGAAAAAGAGAAAAAAACAAACAAACAAAACACGAAATACATACAACTTTGATGACATTGATCGACTTCCCTTTATCTCGATTTCGGAAATTATTATCTTGTTTATCTATCTGCTGTGTCTATTCCTTAATAAAACTTTTTACGTAGTAAGCGTTATCTCATGCCTACTGTGATTTCTATAAGTACATATGTGTTTCTGATCAACATTTTAATTTTCCCCTTGTTTCTATTTCCATATATATCCTAAATTTATCCCATTCATTGTTAAATTTTGCACTTCTTTGATTTCTTATTTTCTGTGTCAATTTAGCCAGCTCCAAATAATCAGATAATTTAAGTTGCCACTCCTTTAGTGTTGGGATTTTTGGTGTTTTCCAGTACTGTGCTATGAGGGTTCTGGCGGCCACCGTTGCATATTGAAAAAAGGTTCTATCTTCTTCTTTGATATCCTTACCAATTATCCCCAGCAGGAAGGCTTCGGGTTTTTTAACAAACGTGTATTTAAGAATTTTTTTTAATTCATTATAGATGGATTCCCAAAATTTTTTGAGAATCTCGCACGTCCACCACATATGAATGAATTCGCCCTCCTTGCTCTTACATTTCCAACACAGTTTATCGCCCGTTCTATACATTTTATGTAGTTTTACCGGCGTTATGTACCATCTGTACATCATCTTGTACATGTTTTCCTTTAGTGTCGTGCATGCTGAAAAATTCATATCTTTACACCACAATGCCTTCCATTTGTCAAACTCTATGTTGTACCCTAGGTCTACCGCCCACTTCACCATTACATCCTTTACTTCCTCGTCCTTGGTGTCCCACTCAAGTAACTGGTTGTACATTTTTGATAATAATTTTGTAGAGCTGGACTTTCATTCAAACTGGGAGCTTGTTACGTGGAACTGCTGCATCCCACAGCTGATTCATACGTAACAAGCAGCTTTGAAGCCTGAGAATCACTGCTCACAGCAGTGCCCTACTTGTCCCAGCAGTGCCATGTCGGCAAGGCGTACTCACAGAAGATGCAGCATAGGGTCAAGTCAGCCCTGTGCATGGAAGCTGCTGCGCCTTCTGCGACTCAGCTTTGCCAGCATGTTACTGCTTGCAGAATTAGAGCACCGCCATGGGCAACGATTCACACCTTTCACAGGCACTCTTCCACAACACATGACGCAGCTCCCAAAAGTAAAAAGGTCTTGGGAAGATTTCCTGGATTTTGCATTCATACAGCACTCCTCTGTAAATGCACACAAGCACAGCATCTGAACAGTCCATCCTATGTCCTCAGTTGTCTACAAAACAAAGCAGCAGAGAATAAATCCTACACTAAAAGGAGGGCCTTCTCCCAGAATCATCAGAATGACAAAAGAAGCAATAATTATAAGTTAGAAAACCTGCAGGCTGGTGATGCCTTGTTCTTCAGGCCTTATAGAGCCAGAGCTCAAAAAACACACAAAACAAGCAATTATTTAGGCTGCAATTAAAAGATGAGAATTTTTACGTTTGGAAGTGGGAGTATCAAAAGCACAAGTGAAATGTAAGGGGCAATGAGGAGGATTTGAGAGAGCTCCACAAACAAGTAGTTGCTTCCCAGGCAGAAGAGGCTCCCCAGAGGAATATCAAAGGACAGGCAGAGGCCCCAATCCAAGATCAGCAGGCAAGTGTTCTGGAAATGCAGTCACAGGACAGCTCAGTTATTTTAATTTCACGGCCTTTATTGACCAAAGTATACTGCACGAAGAACATACTTCTAGAGAACATAGCTCCCAAAACAAAGCCCTTCTCAGCCTCAATCTAGCTGAGAAAGAACGCAACAGAAAATTAACTCTGATTCAGTATTGGACTCCAAAAGCTTGCCAACCACTGGCCCCCAATGCTGGTTGTCTCAAGAGTTGAAGGCGAGCAAAGAACAGTAGGCACTTCCTGCCTGTGACCTCAGTTTCCTTCCTCACGCCCCTCCTCAAGAAAAATGTCTGCCAAAGGAAGAGTGATGCTCTCCCTAGCTGCTACCCAAGCAGTGCTCTTCAGCTGGAAGCTACAAAGCAGTACAGTAAGACCGCAACATACAAACATTTAATGTGTGCACATTCAGGTTTACATGTGTCTGGGGAAAAGGATTTTGGCAATTCCACCTGCCATTGAACCCAATGTGTTTTGGCTATACGTCGTTTTGGATATAGGTACAATCCCCAGAACACAACCCACACACAAGTTGAGAGCTTACTGTACTGCGATTGACTGTCCACACTACTAAGAGTACTGAGTTCTTCCTAGGGGTGTGCCTCAATATGTTCTGTCCACCCTAGCTGCTGTCCAATTCACCTGAGCAACCACCTAAGCACACATCCACTATAGCCCAGGCACAGGCAAAGTCAGCCCTCCAGATCTTTTGGGACTACAACTCCCATCATACCTAGCTAAAAGGACCAGTGGTCAGGGATGATGGGAGTTGTAGTCCCAAAACATCTGGAGGGCCGAGTTTGCCTACGTCTGCTCTAGCCTTTGCAGTGGGCACCATTTTATCACCCTGTTTATTTTTTTTTAGGGCAGTATATAAATTTAATAAATAAAATAATAATCTTTTTATAAAGCAGAAAAAACATTTTCTGATTATATTTTAAAATATTTTTATTAACTCAACAATTCTGTATTTCTTTGATACTAAAAAAGCAAAATGAAACTTAAAGGAAAGAATGTTACTGCTCCATCAGGCCTGCCACTAAACTGTGCAGACTGGTCATTATGACAACAACTGCTTAAGAATCAATGTCAGAGTTTGATCCTCCTACCTTCTTTCCCTGCCTGTCCCTTTCCCTTTGCATGCCACGTTTTTTAGACTGTAACCCTGCAGACAGGAATTGTCTTGTTTTAATTTATTGCACTCTGGTTGCCTATAGCTGAGAACAAATGCTATAAATAAATAAATTTTAAAATGACAATCTTGGGGGAAACAACTTTCTGGTCCCTATAATTTTAGCAAGGTGGCTAATGGCAGTGACTGGAAAGATTTTATTTTTTAATTGATTGTCCTAGTTTTATCGCACTATTAACACTCTTTCACTTAAGTGGAATTCTGCTGTTTTAATTACTTTTCAGGGGGGGAGTTACTGACTTACAGTCATAACCATATCAACTCAGCAGTAAGCTCTACTGTACAGGTGGTACTTAACCCCCGGAAAGTTGACAATGATCCATCCTGGCAGCACAGTGGTGGAGGAACCCCCTCATACCCAGTTGAAATTTCCACATGGAGTCCCTTCCAATGCTATGATTCGATGTGGTCAGAATGTAGAAAAATCCAGCCTTTCTGGAAGTTGATACTTTAAGAAATGAATAAAATAACAATTGGAAGTCAAACCAGAATTACCTTTATTAAATATATTTCAAGGCAACAATCTGGAAATACATAATAAAGAATTAATAAGCCATTTATTACAACCAGCGAGACGCAACATAACCTAAGATACTAGAAGGACCTTTCTGGCACAAAGATAGACAACTGGTACAAAACAGTTTCAGAAACAGCTCTCCTTGAGAGATTAACAAATAAACTATATGGCTGACATGCAGACATATCAAGAAATATGGCTTTACCCTGGTGTGGTTTAATTTTATAACATTGCCAAGATTCCTGAAAATACACAACCACAACCCCATCATTTGGCTCAATCTGATTGATCTAAATTTAAATTTAAACATAAATTATTATATTCACTTTGAACCCCCCCTCCCACATTCATCATGGGTAACATAAGAGGGGAAATGACTATTATTCATACTCAATCTAAACACAACCACAAGAGCTCCTGATTAGGCGTTTAACTATGCAATGTTGAATGTTATCTGCTAACTCTTTTCTATCCTGTTTCCCCTTCGTTATTGTTATTGTTTTTATTTAAACCACCCCATGAACCAAGAACTTGTACACTGACCATTAACAATTAGCCATATGCTGTAGATATTGCTATTTATTATGCTATTATTGTGATGTACAAAAGGCATGAGAAGACTTGGTCTATTTATTCATAGCATTTATTATTCCCATGATCCTGGTTTATAAGACCCAATAAAAGTTATTTAATTAAGTCCTACTGAGTTCAGTGGGACGCAGGTGGCGCTGTGGGTTAAAGCCTCAGCACCTAGGACTTGCCGATCGAAAGGTCGGCGGTTCGAATCCCTGCGGTGGGGTGCGCTCCTGCTGCTCGGTCCCAGCGCCTGCCAACCTAGCAGTTCGAAAGCACCTCCAGGTGCAAGTAGATAAATAGGGACCGCTTACCAGCGGGAAGGTAAACGGCGTTTCCGTGTGCGGCTCTGGCTCGCCAGAGCAGCGATGTCACACTGGCCACGTGACCCGGAAGTGTCTCCGGACAGCGCTGGCCCCTGGCCTCTTAAGTGAGATGGGCGCACAACCCCAGAGTCTGTCAAGACTGGCCCGTACGGGCAGGGGTACCTTTACCTTTACCTTACTGAGTTCAGTGGGCCACACTCCCAGGTAAGTGGGTTTAGGACTTCAGCTTTACTAATTTTCTATAGTTGTATGGCCGCCCGAGAGCATAGTCGTCTGGACAGTTCACAAAAATGAAAAGGTGAAAAATGCAATACAAAACCATAAAAGCAGTATAAAACTTGGTTCTGGCAGATATACACAAATCAATAAAACTGGGGTGCCACCAGCCCAAAGGCCTTCTAGGAACCACTTCAGTCTCACTTCATTTGGCACTCAGGACAGAACTTGTGAGGAAGAGTAAGATCTTAAGTGTCAGGAGAAGGCAATATATCTAGTAGCCTGGTCCCAAGTCATTTAGTGCAATAAAGGTTAATACCAGCACTTTAAATTGGGTCAGAAACACATTATAGCTGCAAAAGCATTTCAGCACTAATCAGCTTATTGACTAAAAAAAAATATTGAATGGGGTGATAAAATAAAACCCATTGTAAAGGTTACTGGGGAAGCGGGCAGAGCTGTGATAGGTTTATCAGCTGGTACATCTCTGACCAGATCAAAGCCTGACCTGTTTAAAATAATGGCAGGATAGTACTAAGGGCATCTACACCTGTAGAGATTTGTGCAACTTGTCATTTTCTCAGAAAAATGTCAGACTTTCTGAAGTCTGAGAAAAGATGGAAGAAAACAATGGGAAAATTCAAAATGACAGTATCATGAGGGTGCCCCATAAAGAGTGAACGAAGAATGACAATTCCACACTCAAGGCCTAGTGTGGAAGCCCCACACATTACCAGGCACCCCAGAACATCAACGGGCTGAGAATTCCAATGAGTTCACTACAAGCCATATCAAACAGCTGCTCTCTGCTGCTCCAGAGAGCGGGACCAGATTTGAGGGGCTTAAATTACAAGAGGGTCCTTCTCAGTCAAACACTAAATGCACTGTTGTCAAAAGTTGTTCAGAAATGAAGCCAGTCACCCTGATGGGAAGGTGCTCCCTCCCTAGAGTTCTTCAAGCAGAAGCTACTGCACAGCCACCTGTGGGAATTGAAGAAGTCCTACATTTCCTGTATGAGACAGGAGATTGGACTATCAGGGGTGGACAACTCCCAAGAGACTGCAGTCTACTGACAGAGTTAAAAACTGGCAGTGATCTATCCCCTTTTTGGGGGGTTCAGGTCAGAGTTTTTCAGCTTTTTTTAGGGAGGAGGACAGCCCCATTTTTTGGTGGTATAGGGCAAAAATGTTGAGCTTTTTTTAGGGGAGCCAAAGTTATTGAGCTTCTTGGGGGGGGAGCGTATGATCTACCAGTGATCTACCACAGACGTCCAGTGATCTACCAGTAGATCACGATCTACCTGTTGGACGTGCCTGGATTAGGTGGTTTACTACACCTCTCTCTCCAACTCTTTTGAGTCTATGATTTCAGCTTACAATTGAAAAGCAAGAATGAAGCTATCCCCTCTGGGAAAGAAAATTAAGTGGAGAGTCTCTCAAGATGGGCAAACTTGAAAACTAAACTATCAAGGCTTGGAGCACAATAGGTTCTTTTGGCTACAGTGTCAAAGCCACAAACTGGAATTTTAAGTAGGAACCTGGGGCCAGCTGACTGTGTGATGATGTTGAAGGGGCTTTCGCATACATCTGCCACACGCATAACCCACCTCAGAAGCACTTTACAAATGTGTCAAGATGGCAAGGAATATGTTTCTGTGGCATCCACAAAAGGACATCTGCCCTTAAATGTTGCAGCTTTAGCAGGTACGTAACATGGGTCTGCAACAAGGGCTCATTGAACTCTAACCGTGGGAAGCATCCCTTAGCCCCATCATCTGATTCCTGCACCCTCACGCCAGGACAGAAACCTACACAGGCATCCTGGGTCAGCTTCCTGCCCAGGAGAGAGTCCCTTCTTACTCGAGGAAGAGGGTGCATTTCATGAGACAGACAGAGAAAGGGCGACCATTGTCCCCAAATGTGCAGAGATGAGGATGTGAACAACCAGCCTCTCTCTTTGGGGACTAAAAGGCCCTGCAGCCTTTCACATCTGTCTCTCATGCAAAATGAAAGAGAATTTGAAAGCAGAGGCTTGGGAATAAAGCACTGCCTGTTCTGGAGGAGGGAAGGAGGCTGGCATCACTGTACTTCTACTGCCACCCATGTCATGCTCACTAACAACCAGGGTGGGGAGGAATGAGCATCCATCCAGCAACTGCCTCAAAGTCCCCAAACACCTGCCTTGTCCCATCACAAGCTTAAGTCTTCTTTGCCCATCTAACACAGGGGGAAAGCATCCCTGGACACAGAAACGCCCTGTATAATGCATGTGCTGCTGCATGTGCTGCTGTTTATTTGGTTGCTGTCAGGAATGGTTGCAATTAGCACTGCAGACTTATGAAGAGAGCAGAAACCATACAGCTACTGTTGGAGGTAGAAAAGCTCCTCCAGCAAGAGCCTGGCATGAGGTTCCAGAGCAAAGGCCCCTGTTTACCTCCCATGCCCACATATGCTGCATACTGCCCTGCAAGAAAGGAAGGAAGGAAGGAAGGAAGGAAGGAAGGAAGGAAGGGCCAACAAATGGGGACCTCACTCATTGGTTGTCCCCCAAAGTTCCTGCCTGAGAGTGGCCAAATGCCACTGAGCGCAACGTTCCTCTGTGTCTATACACAGTGCACAGACATAGCGCATTTGAGCCGCTGCAGTTTCTCCTGTCATCCCAAGAGGATACATATGCTCAAATCCGCCTTTCCGCACAGCCTTTAAAGGCACAGACCTTCCCCCCACCCCATATGGAACCTGGCAGGCTTTCGCTGAGAGTTGATGCCATCAGCTGAAGCCTGCTAGGCAGATTTAGGAACTACTCCTGAAGAGGGCTTGAAACATTTCGTCTCCCCTGCAAGACAGGCAGAAGGTGGCAGACAGGAGATTTACCGGCTGCTTGGCTTTTGCTTCAGCTCCCTACAGTTCCACTAATCTATGGCCACCTGTTCCTGGCTCAGCATGTCACTCCCCTCGCCATCACTCTCCAGCCCCTGAAAGATTTACACACACAGGAATTAAGGGAGCCCAGCAATTGGCCTTTAAGTGCTCGGATTGGTGAGGGCAGAAGAGAGCACTAAGCTTATCTGGTTGGCTGCTGTCCCTCGCAAATGGCAACGCTTCACACATGCACACACCCAGCCCCTCTCTCTGGCTCACATATAGCATGGAGTTTGCTCAAAGGCATTCAGTCACAGGAAGCTGCCTTATACCCATGTCAGACCTTCAGGTCCATCTAGCTCATATTGTCTACAGCTCTGCAGGATGTTAGACAGGGGCCAGTCCTAGCCTTACCAGGGATTGAACCTGGGACCTTCTGCGTGCAAAGCAGATGCTCCAGTTTGGAGCTACTCTCTCAGCAGCCAATAATCCGTTGGCTGAAAACCTCGGCCTCTCAAGAGAAGTCACTGATCCCTGTAACTGCCACAAGAGGACAAACTCCTAGGAAATGGTGAATGAAAAGAGAATCCATGCACCATTTATTCCAAGCCGCACACTAGTTACCGGCAAGTGCCTCACCCCACTCTTGTAAGCATGGACTCTTTTGGACATGGACTACAAGGCAACTCCCATCATTCCAGGATAGTCCATCTCTTCTCCTCTCTACATACACTGGCATGGTTTCTGGCTTGGAGAAGGAGGCCTCCTGTGGTCCCTCTGGAGGATTGTCATCCTCTTCTTCATCTGCAGCTCACCACAGGAAATATGTCCAATTGACCTGACAGGGCCTCTCAGCAGCATTGGGCACAAAGGAGCAAAAGATACTCAGGTGAAAATGCCAGGAGAGAGAGATGGCAGGAGCCCCAGATTGTCTTTTCTATGGTGGAACCACTCACATTTTAGGCAAAGATAGGCTTACTGGCTTTTCAAGCATTATTGTTCTTGAATAATGTTTTGTTGAACTTTTAAACTATGTGTTTTAAATCATACTGAAGGTCGCCTGGAGTCTCCTAGCAAATAAATACAACAAACAGCAGAAATTGAGTAGCCTTTCAGGGATTATACAAGACGCAGCTTGAAACCACAGCTCCAATGCTAACAGAATGAATGGACAAAATATAGCATCATCTGAGGAAGCAACAGAAACTAGGGGAGGGGTAAGACCCCTGTTATTCCAATACTTCCAGGACAGAGGGACAATATTGTCACTGTTTAAGAACTATGGAAGGGTTGAGGGAAGAAATAAATGTGAGCTAATTGTTCAGGTCTAAAGATAGCCAAAACTCTGATAGGGAAACAGTATATACTGTATGTTGGGTATACAGGGGAAATGACAAAACATTTAGGCAGGAATCAGACCAAGGCAATGGAACTGAACTAAAATTCTACTGAATTCAGTAACAGCAGACTTTTCTCAAAAAAGGTCTTTAAAATTCAGTATCAAGGCTCATCCACACTTCCGTTTGTGTGGCAATTTCTAGGCAGAGGTCCATGATTTGTAGCCATGGGTCTGAGTGTTGTTGTTGTTGTTATTTTGTCCTGCTGTCTTCTCCAGGAAAACCCGCTTGCTTACCACTGAATCAGAACGAACATGTCAATCCGCAGAAAACTCAATTAACATTTCTTCCAATTCAGCAGTAAACAGCAGGTTTTCTCAGGGAAGGTGATGGGACAAAAAAAAACCCCTGCTTGTATCCATGCTACAAATCAATGACCTGTGCCTAGAAATCGTGGCACAAACAGAAGTATGGATGAGCCCTCAATGGCATTTAACACCATACAGATTGAACCACATTTACACACTAGTACAGGCATATTTTTTAACATATATTTTGAGAATACTGTATCATCTGGACTTTCTGGAGTATAACTCTGAATCTAATCAGAGTAATGACTGGATATCTTTTTACCATTAGATCCAAAAATATTGTTATTAGGCTATCTAAAGAAATAAATTATTGATGTGGACTTGGAATTGGTAGTTAACCTTCTTATAGCTAACCTTCTTATAGCCCCAAATTATAAAAATAATACTGACCCCCGGGCTTTGAAATGGTATTAAAATAATTTGAAATACAGCAATACTATCTAAATTAATATACTACAGAAGAATGAGTAACAAACAGCTTTCAAACGTATTTGTAAAAGACGGGTTTCAGTTGTGATGTTTTGGGTTAACAAGCATCAGGATACTATTCAACCCTATACTTCTTTTGTTTCATTGCAATGATGAATATGTATGATTCTTTTGTGAATATAAATATGTACTGCATTACTTCTTCTTTTTTAAATGCAGGAAAATAAGCCACTGTTCTAACCATTAGTCTTGTACTGGTACTAGACATTCATTTTATTCCTTATTTCATACTTCCACCAAGCAGCTCATGGCAGCAAACAAGCTCCCCCTTTTCTTCTCACAACAACCTTGCACAGAGCAGAGTGTCTCAGTAAGCTTTGTAGACAAGCAAAGATTTGAGCCAGGCCTCCATGGTTAAAGCCCAACATTCTAACCACCAGACCAGGGATAGCCAACATAGTAGCATCTGCAGGGAACCATGTTGAGCCCAGAGTGAGAATCAACATTAAAACTAATAAATACAGAAATCCCAGAAGCAGAAGGGGCCCTTTACATGTGGAGTGGACTTGTAATACCTGGTCCTGCCATAGGAAAGCTAACAGGAGTTAATTGCCAATTAAAACTCTGAGAGCAGGAAGTACTAATGGGGGACGGCTCTCTCTACAAAGGACAAGAATGGGTGGCCAAGGAAAAGGAGCAAGATGGATTAGCCGGCAGGAAGGAGCAGAAGATACTGGCTAGCAACAGCCACCTCTTACTTCATAACACCTGCTCCAAACAGGTTCTCTTAAACCCTTCCAGACCTTTCAAGAAAGGTTGGCTGATGTCTAGCATCTAGAAGTAGCAAGCAATCCCTCCCCGAGAATGCTAACATGCATTTTATTTAGGTTACATTTCATGTTTGCATCAAAAATGAAACTGGATTATCAGGGCACATTTGACAAATTAATTATATTTCAAAGACACCAGCAGGAAGTATGTGTGCATCCCATCCTCCAAAAGGGCAGAATCATCACACACCAAGGCCCAGAACAGCAGTCAACATTCTGTTGTTCCTCTTCCATTTGAAATCTCCATCTTCAATCTGATCTGAATATCTAAATCTGAATTATCACAGCAGAGAGAGAGGGAGATGTGGTGCTCACACCTTTTTTTATCTGTTGCCATGGTGATTAGATAAAATTCACACCAAGACTCCAGGGAAGGATGGGATTATTTCAGACAGAATCTCACCCCATTTGGTGAGAACGGCGACAACACCTTCAGCTCCTTCCCGCTGCCGTAACTGGCCTGAGCACAATTTCTCAGGGGGCTGGGAGGGAACTTGGCAGGAGGCAAGATGCCTCAGGAGGGGTGGGTTTTGTAGGAAGCAGGTGGAGTGACGAATCAACCCATCAGCGCAATACCAGGGAATATTTACCTGGTATGGAAACAGCTCCCATGCAAGACCCCAAAGAGATTCCTTTAATGCATCAAACACAAGCAGGAATTCCCAAAGAGATGTGCTGAATATATTCAAACAAAGGGAGCAGATCATTCACATTGCACATCACATTCACCACGCTCTTACACCAAGGACCAGAAGAGCTTTTTTTTTACATACATGTCAAGACTTGCAAGGTTTGACGGGAAGGGAAGCTAAATCAAAAGCTGCAGGTTGCCTCCAGACTTCCAAAAGACTGACCTCATTCAAAAAGTGCAGCTTGCATGCTCGTGGCAAACATTTGAAAGAAGTCCCTTCTGCAGAGTAACCTTGGCCAGCTCACAGAAGAGCCTAGCAAAAACTAAGGAGGGAGACTGCTCTGTGTCACCTTGCAGGACATGCTGTGTGTTCTCACATCCTACAAGTCTCTGATTCCATAGACATGCTCTCCATGAGGTTTTAAGTCCTGGCACCCCAAAACTGCTTCCCGTCATTATTGGGTAGGATCTTTCCTCTTCTCCAAGCCAATAAGCTTTGGCCTAGACCAGGCCTGGGAAACCTGTGGCTCTTCAGATGTAAATGACCAATGGTCAGGGATAATGTGATGGAGTTGATCTTGATAGTGATACTTGAGTCACAGGAGGGAGTTTATCTGATGTCTTCACAAAAGCAATACGGTTATGTTGTAAGTTTTTTGGGAAAGAGTCACAGGTATTGCTTCCTGCAGAGGTCTCTCCCTTTTACACCTGAGCACAACAGTTATTTTGTGAAGAGGCAGAGGAGAAAAGCCAGGCAAACCTGTAGCAAATGCTCACTAGGACAGCACACCACTAGTACCAATGTCACCAAAGAGAACATTCTAGAAGGAAGCCTTTATGTGCAAACTTTCCCCCACCCAGCGAGCAATGAATATAGGTTCCTTGCTTGTGCAAGACACCCAGAGATGGGTGGGCAGTTTACCTGCTGCTGGCAAGTGAGGCTGGAAGTCCTTTTCACTTTCTCAGCTGTTTACATTTCCCAATGCACCTGCTTTCAGCTGGCAGCTCCCAAGAGGAAGCTGCAGTTGCCTTCAACACAGCCTTTGTAAACTGCCTAAGAATGTTAATTTACATATTTATGGCATTTCTGTCCACCCCATAACCAAAGCTCTCTGGACAGTAAAAATCTGCAGTTGAAACCTCAGGATCCCCAACAGCTAGAGGAGGAAACACCTTCGTTGGTGTTTCCTTCTCCTTCACCCCGCCCCACCTCCACGCCTGCATCACACTGAACAGAAGAATTTAAGACAAGCTATGCAGCTGGATCAGACTAAAGGCCTATGTAGTCCAGTATCCTGTTTTCAGAGTGGACAATGAGATTCCTATGGGGACCTGAGTACACAAATGGCATTCTCCATACTTGCAATTCCCTGCCATGGCAGTGGAGGTAAAACAGAATTATCATGGCTAGAAGCCCTTGATGGCCTTCTCCTGCATGAAAAGGCTGCTGCCCGTTCTCACTTGCTCTCCTCTCTTGCAAATGCAAAAAAAATCACAGGCACTCTTGGGAGCAACCTGGGAAGGCATGCAAATTTGCTGCTCATCATCCTGACATTACAAACCTCAGGCAGCAGCTCGCCACGGAAAATGATTTCATTAAGCCCAACTAGTCCTGTTCAGCAGGCAGGCAGGCAGGCAGGCAAAGAGTTATAAAGCCAGCAGCTGGAAATATTCTGCCACAGATTGATGCCTGCCCCCTCCCTGAAGACATGCAAACAAGAATCATCTTTCAGCCCCCATTGTGGTGTCAGCACCCCAGCCTTTTGTGGTAGCAGGAGATCACTGCCCTCTAAAGAGAATGCTCATTGAGGAAGGACAAAGCGGAATTATCTGTGCCCAGGCGAGGCCGTGCCTTGGATCAGCTTTCAGCTCTGCCCGCTAGGCTGTGCGTAGGCATTGTTTGGGGGCCTGTTGACACCACCTGGCTGGGGCTGGCAGCCAAGCCGCGATGCAAAGGCTCAGCGCAGGCAGCTGAATATGAATGGGAGCGCAACAACCATAAATATTCCTGGTAGCTTTAATTTTGGGTAGCCTCACGCTGAGTCTCCAGGCACTCATTATATTTGCAGAGAAAATAAAATGATTTTTTAAAATATACAATTTCATTTGCTTCCAGATTATTAAAGACTAAATGTTAGCACATGGCAGAGACAGAAAAGAGAGTGCAAGAAGTGCTCATGCAGAAAAATAATTTTTCTTTGTGAAATTATGGGTTAACCTTACCCCTCCACCAAACACATGAAGATGAGCCAAATTAACTGGATCAATCTTTCACCTCATAGGAGGAGAGCAGACAGGCACTCCTATACTATTTATTATAGTGAGGTTTATAATTAAAAGAGCGGAGGGAGGGAGGGGGGAACTCCACAATGGGGTACAAGAAGGAGAAAAAAGCTCTGACAGGTCAAAGGCTCCAAGCATGCTCGGTGTCTGAGCAAGGATTCTGAAAAGCCCACCTCAACCAATTTCCAATAAAAGCTCCTCACTTTCACTGAGGCTTTTATTCTGCTTTCCTCACATGAAGAAGTTTTCAGATTCACACAATTGACCTTTTATCCATATCTGACTCCAAAGTGCATTGTTGTTCCAGGCCCAAACAACCTGCTCTCTGTTCATAACAAGTCAGTGACGGACCATTTACTTATTTCATTATTCTAAGCTTTCTACCTAACCATTCTCATGGCAGCGATGGAGGGAAACAATGTGCAGGCTTGCCCTGTGATGTCCTCAAATTGGTGATCAATGGTGGCAGAGGGCACAATCCAGCATGCGACTAAACTTCACGCTCCTGACCTTCAGTACCAAAGCAAGCCCAATTCTGACATTCTCACAGGGGGTTGGAACAAAGAGTGTATTTTTCAAGCTGTCCACTCACATCTGGGCATATTGAGGCCCACAACCTCCTACAATAAAAGATCCACAGCCTTCCCTTTCAAAACTGGGGATCAGGAACCTCCTGACTCAACCACACTTAGCCAAAGCACTGCCTGGCAAAGGGA
The DNA here is from genome assembly GCF_951804945.1 of Podarcis cretensis. Lineage (NCBI taxonomy): Eukaryota > Metazoa > Chordata > Lepidosauria > Squamata > Lacertidae > Podarcis > Podarcis cretensis. The sequence continues at coordinate 30,135,412 of NC_137185.1, read as the reverse complement.
CAGAGCCTCAGCTCAAAAGATCCCCCTTTTTTGCAAGCTGAAGATGGCGTATTTCACAGAAACGGAACCTCATTCCCTTGGGGCTTCTGAAACAGGAAGATAAAAAAATTCAGTTGAATACATCCCACTCAAGGTGGAGAGCTGACCCCAATATAAATAACAGATTTTTAAACCACAACAGATCAAGATCCATAGCCAGCCACAAAGTTCAAAACCATAACCTTAAAGCGCAGGACAGCCTCACCAAAGGCCCACCATTCTGTAAGTGCCACTGGCTTAATTTAGAATTAACATGACCCTTCATTAAATGCCAGAATCGAGGGAGTGGGACCTTATATTTGTAGGGGGAGGGAGAACTAATGGCAAGATTGATTTTGATGTGAGGACCTACAAAGCAAATGGCTTTTTGAAAAACCTATAATTTCTCTGCAACCCTTGACTTGACTAAACACACATTTTTAGACAGCAGAACAGTTAGGCAGGCATTAAACAAAAACGAGGCAGGCTAATGGTGATTTATGTATAGGATAACCTTCTATAAGAGAATTTATATTTGATTTCAGGGTAAATTTCAATGTTACCAAGTTAACCAAATAATGCAGCCAGCAATTTAACAAATGCTGGGGTGGGGGAGAGACCGTTGCAGCTGCAGCAGCCTGGAACCAATGTAAAGCAGGCAGCTGCCACTGTGCAATGATGGGCTATTAAAGACAGGTCCTCAGTGGGTTCTGCACAATATACATACTTCTGGGGAGCTAAAGAAGAACAGCCACCCACACTCCCTGCAGAGGCAACTGGGGAAACACATTGTCTCACAGCAAATCATATTCCAAAGCTGAACTTGGAATGGAAAGCTGAACTTGGCCAATGAACTTCATTAAAACAGACCATGTACTGCCTTGAAAGACAAAGGGCTCCTCTTCTGACAAACAGCCTGCTTCCCACCCACACCTGAACATCACACCTGGTGCATGATTCACTATTTGGCAGGTTTGTTCTAGTTTCTATTCATGCTGTGATAGGTTCCTTACAGAAACCTTACAGAGGCCCAAAGGTGACCCAAGGAAACTTGAACAGGTGCAACCAAGAAACCCAGAGGCAAGAACCAGCCTTCATAGTGGCCAGGGACAGCCTGGGCCACCAGGAGTCTCTATAGTAGGTTGTGGGGATCCTCCAGATATTGCTGGACTACAACTCCCACCACCTCTGACCATTGGCCCTGTTGGCCAGGGAGTTGGAGTCCAACAACCTCTGGAGGCCCTCATTGTCAGTCCCAGGTTGCCCTAGACACTGTTTCATCACACAAGTTCCTGGGAACAGAGCCAAGCATTTTTTTGTTTTCAGCGTATTTATACTGCCCTTCATTCTTTTTGATTGAATGTACAAGGGCAATGTGCAATCAATAAACATAACAGTACAACCGTAAAGCAATAAATACAATCCATAAAATTAATTCACAGCCGATTAAAATGCCCAGGGAGAAATAAACATTTTTGACTGGCACTGAAAAGATAGCAATGTTGGTGCCAGGTGAGCCTCTCTAGAGAGGATGTTCTGCAGCTGGGAACCCACTGCAAGAAAGGCCTTTTCTTTCTTTTTTTAATAAATGTTTATTAAGATTTTTTAAATACAAATTCAAAAATAATCACCAATATAGCATATATCATAGCATATTTTCAAAACCTCTTTGGACTCCCTCACAGGCCTTTTCTTTTGTTGCTGAGTTCCAGGTCTCAGAGCAAGGAGGTCCCTAAAAGAGAGCTTTGGCGGAAGTTCCCAAGACACAGACAGACTGATAGGGGAAGAACCACTGTTTTGCGGCTTTGCATCCAAAGTCATTTAGGACCTTAATTGTAAGCACACCACCTTGAATTAGGCTCGGAAGCTAAAAGGAAGCCAGGGAACTTCTTTCAAATTAATGTAATGTATATAAGTCAGGTAGTACCACCTTCTGCATTCAGCCACATTCTGCAACAGTTGAAGCTTCTGTGTCATCTTCAATGGCAGCCCCATATAATAAATTGCAGTGATCCTTCCAGAAGGTTTCCAGAGCATGGATGAGATGTGTTCACAGTTAGTGGACCAACCAAAGCTGGCCAAAGCACTCTGTGTCACCAAGGCCACTTAGGTCTCTAGTGACAACATTGATTCTATGAGTATCCCCAAACTGTGCACTTGTTTTTTTCATGGCCAATGTAACTCTGTTCAAAAGAAGGCAACCATGGATCTCCCCAGCCTGAGAACCAACTATTTACAGTGCCTCTATCATATCAGCATCCAGCTTATGATGATTATTTAATTGATTTATATACTGCCCTTTATCAAAAGATCCCGGCTTCAGTTTCTTACTCCTCATCCAGCTCACTACTGCACCTAGGCACTGGTTTGGTATATTCATAGCCTTCACCAAACAAGAAGGAACAGAGTTGAGGGCCATCAACATACTGAAAGCACTGCATTCCAAATACTTGAAGCACAGAGGTTTCACACAGATGTTGCGGGGTGTGCAGGATAAGGTGGATCCCTGCAGAACCCTCATGATACAAGGGTCATGGTTTCAAGCAGGAATCCTCCACCACTAATTTATAGAACCTACAGTGCAGGTAGGAGCACCATGCCTTCCACATGGTATCAAAAGGTGCTGAGACATCATGGAGAATTCACAAGGTCACACTTTCCCTATTTCTCTCCTTACAAAGATCATCTATCAGGATTTTGGCACTGACGTCAATTCTGAAATGAAACTGAAATGGATGTGTAGGTAATCCATTGTATACATTTAGAAGTTTGGTAAACCTCTAGGAGCGAAAAGTGATCCAAGCAGCATACAACAAAGCCTTCTACTACCACTCAAGCACTTTGCCCAAAAGTGGATATTTGCAGTCTTCCGGGTCCAGAGAGGGGTTTTTAAGGAGAGACCAAACAACTTCCTCCTTCAAGGCTGAAGTGACTGCTATTTACAAGGAGGCATCAATCACCTCCTGGACTCACATAGTCAGTCTTCTCCAGCTACAAGTAATTAGGCAAGAACCAAATGCACACTTATTTGAACCTCCTGCAACAACCGAGTCTACTTCTTTTGGCCACAAGAACAGAAACGAATCCCAAACAACCAAACTAGATCATGCCTATGTACACATGTAGGAATGCACGAGGCTCTTTTTTTCACAGAGCCATCTTATACATAGGGCTTTGCAATTGTGCATAAATTCACGTAATAAAGTTGCTAGAAACAGGAATTACTATTTGTTTTGTGTGGCCGAGTTTACATAGTAGTGTGCATCAAATGCTCTCAACACAAAATGGATTAAAACCAATCCTGCAGAATACGCTTAAGACAGCTAATAGTGTGGAACAAGGATGGCATGGAGACAATGTCTTGGGTACAGCTTCCCCAAAATGTGTCTGCACCTAGCAATGAATGCATATTATCATGCAATGAGTACATTCACACTCCATGTTCTGGAAACTTCATACTAACTGCTCCAACTGTTTACAGGTCTTACTGGATATGAGTGGTTTTATCTTCAAATAGACACATTAGGGCAATACCTTTATTTGGCCAAACAAAATATCACAAAATTGTGTGCAAACTTTCAAATTCTACATAATTCTACATCGAGTTAGATGGTAAACACACGGATGGGAATGAGTGGGGGGGGTGGTGGGGGTGGGGGTGGTGAAGTCCACTACTCCTGCATCTTGTAAAAGTCTTAAGAAGGAGTAAGGGATTGGAAAGACAGCATTCAAATAAACCTGAATTAGGTGTTTCTCATGCAGAAAAATGCAAACATACATAGGGGAGCAGCCACTGTATGTTTCTGCTTCCACAGAGGTTTCAGAGCAACCCAATAGCAGACACTACAGTATGATGTCACCCCTTCTACCACAAGCCCCTCTTGCAATCCCACTGCTGCTTGGAACATTGAGGACCCCAACAACTGTGAGAAGCACAGCCCACCCAGGGATAAGGAGATTGCTAGCAACTGCTCAAGTTTACTGAGCAGAGGAAAGAAAGCAGGCTTCTCTCTCTGCAAGGTCTGTTCACTCCCCAAGAACAGGAAAAACCTGAGTACACTGCCTGCCCATGGAAACACCCACAGTTTAGGTCTCCAACAACAAAAAAGTGTTGAGGTCTCGGGCATCACATCCAATACTCTCAGCTTCCACTGTAGGCTTCTGCAAGGCAGCTTTGAGACCAGAGGCATTTCTTGACCCTTGCAAGGACAAACATCCAGCAGCAATGAACAGGCCTTGGGGCAAAGCCCTTGCCAAGTCTTTGCAGGGTTGGCCAAACACTACTGGCTTACAAAGGCAGGGCTCTCTGGATAGCCTGTATGGCCCTATCATAGTCTCAGGTCTACTAGGGTGCAGCAGCCCATTCCCCCAGGTCCTTCAGGCTCCTCTGAGTCACCAGTACTCAAGGCTCACAACAGCAGCCTTAACCACTTCAGCTTAGGAAGATCTAGCAGGGGAGTTGAGAAAGCAGCTTCACAAGATGGTTTCACACTAGAGGCAGCATCAGATAGCACCTCAATGTCTGTAGCTACATCATCCAGAAAGAACAGTCCTTATATAATAAGAGAACAAATGGACACAAAGCAGTCATGAAACACAGCAACAGAGAAGAGCATTTCAGCTGCCCTCTCCTACCCACTGTCCTTAAGTCCCTCTACTCAAATGGCAGCCTTCTCAAAGGGAAGATGCAACACAAGGTATAAGATGAGAACTTGCTGGTGAATCTCACTGCATTTCTAAGGCTTTGAACCATGGCTAGGTGGTTCTTCCATCAGAACAGATCAATAGTTTCTCTCTCTCCCAGTTAGTTTTTGTAGTCATTACACGTTCTGCACGCTGGAAATCAGGGCACTGTTTCCATGCCTGTTCTCTGATTGGGTTAGTCTTCTAATATGGAACCTCAACTCCAGAAATACAACCAAAATAACAGCATATCACCACATGGTGTGTGCTCCCCAGAAAGCTCATCCCAGCTTTCGGGAGCCAACACAGAAGCTGCGCAGGAGAATTATCCAACAGACCAAAGCAGACGCTGCCTCAGGCAAGCACTGCTCTCAAATCAATGAGCAATTTATAAAATCAGTTTTCTTTTCCTTCTAATAATACAGAGTGTGCACTGAAAAGGTCAAAGAAGGGGAGGAGGATCTCCCTTCGCAATCCTTGGTGCACCCCCCCCTCCTTCTTCTGGGTCTGCCCAAACCCCGGCAGTCTCTGCAGAAGTAGGGCTTTGAGGCAGGCTGGTCAAATGTTCTCTCCAGATAGCCTTTAAAGACCAATTAAAGTCTTGCAAGACACAAGTCAGATTCTTTGATTTGAGTGTTTACTTCCGAGAACAATTCAAAGTAACATCCCCAACCATTTGATGGATTTCATTCTAAGGCACTTCCAGGCTAAACACAATCTTTGGTTCTGTGTGGCTCCTGTTTGGCTCAAGGGAGGAAGGCATCAGCCAATGCATGTCTCAGTATAATAAGACCAGTTGCTGGGAAGCTCAGGCAGGGAGAGGAGCTCAAGCTGCTGCATTTGGGTCCTGCCTGCAGGCCTCCTCCCAGAGGCATCTGGTTGTCTTCTCTGAGAACAGGATGCTGGCCTGGATAAGCAACCAGTCTCTTCTAGGTGGTCTGAGCAAGACTATCACCTCCTCACATTCCCCTCATCTCTCGGCATGAGCGTGGCACCAGCTAGTCCACCACCATAGCCCCCAGATCCAAGATCTAAGGGGCCTTACAGAGCTGACTAAATGCAGAAACAGCCCAGCTCTGGGAAGGAGGGAATCCACCCTGGGGCCCTGTTCCTAAAAAACATGGGGGGGATCACTCTTGTGGCCCCATTGGCATTGGGACTTGGCAAAAGGGCTGACAATCCTCAGCCAGCATCCATTGTGCCCCTTGGCCAGGGTTCACTAGAGAGAGAATGACAACAGATATCATGTGATAGAAGAAAGGAAGCAGCAGGACCACGGGGTGAGGGGCAGCAATGCCTCCTGTCTTACCTGGGATGATAGAAACCGTGTCTTTCTCCCAGGACACAACACTGACGTATTCTTGCACCGAAGAAGGGATGAGGCACTTGAAAACAGCCACGTTTCCACGCATTGACCTTTGATCCTCCACCCGGACTGTGTAAGGTTCCCTGAAAACTGGGGAGAAAGAGACAGGGAGGTGGTGATTGGGACAGAGTGGCAACCAGAAGCCATTGCTGCACTTCAAGAAGAATTTCATCCCCTTTGTTCACAACCCTGCACAGTCATCCATCCTACAGTGCACATGACACCAGGTTTGTACGTGGCTTTCAATTGGGAGCACTCCTCCAAGAAGCGCTCAGAGACTTTGGCCTGCATTGTGCATTGGGGCAGGCTGTATTACCAGCTGTTTTTCCAGAGCCAACAAACCTCCACCTAGCCTAACACACAATAAACCCAGTAAAACAAACAAGAGCCTCAGTAAAATAAAGGCACAAAGTATCACAGTGCAGAAAATAAATTATCCTGTCATATGCTGAAAGCTGGTCGAAGAATGAACACCAGCAGTTAAAATTTATTTTAAGTATATAATGCCCTACAGCCAAGTTGCAACAGGAGTAAAAATTCAAAACACATAAAATAATAACTATCAGCCACAAAACATATTAAATCAGCATAAGACAACGGGGGGGGGGATAAAAAAAACAATTTGAATCTAGAAGAGATTAAAAGGCCTGGGGAAATAAGACCAGGAGCCAAAACAATAACAAAGTAAGGTGAAGGCAAGACTCTCTGTGCTGCTGTCTCCTTTCCTCGGGAACCACCTGCTGCACCTCACTCAGCAGGAGGACCAGAAAAAGACCTCCTGCAAAGTCCTTGGTGTGCAGAATGGTACATGGGGAAACAGTTGATCCTTCAGGGATCCTGGTCCCAAGTTATCAAGAGGTTTAAAAGGTGGAAAACAACACTCTGAATAGGGTCCAGAAACAGGCTGAGAGCCAGTGAAGTACCAGTGTGGGACCTGTTCCTACTACAGCTCATGGGCAATCTTGCAGCTGTATTCTGAAGTTTCCAGACAACCTTCAAAGGCAGCCTACATACAATGTATGAAAAACATAAGAAGTGTCCGGCAGAAGCTGGATCAGACCAAAGGGGGCCTATCTAGTCCAGCATCCAGCCAGAAAATGCTCCAAAGCAGAGCTGTACCTGGGAGGAGGGGGCTAGATGGGGTTTTTGCCCCAGGTGAAGCCTCCAGAGGGGCACCACTGACGTTCCCAGCCTGTGTGTATGTGTTTACACAAATGTGCATGGCGGGGTGTGGCAAACTGGGTCTTTGACCCCGGTGAAATAAAGGCTACAAGGAGGCCATAAACGTTACAGCCTCCTGCTGATGCTGTGCCCCAGAAACTGGCATTCAGAGGCACACTGCTTCCAATACTGCAGGTAGAATATAGATACCGTTACTTGAGAGATTTATGCTGTACAAATACATCTAATCTCCTTTTGAAGACTTATGTGTTCCAAAGTTGGTGGCCATCTCTACATCTTGTGGCAGCAAAAACCATAGTTTTAACGATGCATTGTGTGAAGAAGTGGTTCCTCTTGTGCCTGTCCTCTGTTCAGCTTCAATGGATCCCCTCAGGTTCCAGTATTATATGAGAAAGAGAGAAAATCTTTTCTCCTCATACCTCACGTAATTGTATAATATGCCACAGGGAAAGAGGGATATTTGACCCTCAAGTTAGCCAGAAGATATAACTGGTAACAAATGTTAGAGGAGTTAAGGGTTCAAGGATTCAACCCTTCCCCTCCCATTGGGAAATATGTGTTGGAATGCAAATTGATATTTGGCATTCAGAAACGGGTGGATTTCCCCAACAAGGCCCCTTAAGATATTCAGAATCCAAATCAGTCTTCTAGAAAGTCATACATTACAATGCTGAAGCTACCAAAAAGAAACTGCTGATCAACGCTTGTCGTCCTAAACATGCAGTTTAAACCAAGGGCACCACAGACAACTGCAGGAGAAAGAGGTGGTGTTGCCCAGGCCCAGGAACAGCCAACTGAGGCACTCTGGGGGGAAAGTACCCATAGCAGAAACCACAGCCTGCCCACCCACCTCCACACCTGGGAGGGTCTATTTCCAGCTGTGGATTTGGAAGGAAAAACTACCAGTCCCATTTCTTCAGAGTCACAAAGGTAAAATGTCAACCAGAAAAGAGTCCTTACTGGTTTAGGGAAGAAGTAAGCATCTGCCATAAAAAGGTCCAGCTTGTATCCTCCCTCCCACATTGCTCCTTCAGCACTCACAGGTGTGAGCCACAAGCAGGGAGGTAACCAATGCATAAAGAGAATTCTGAATGCTCCTCTGGCCAAGTGCAACCCGTGCCCTTAAGTTCTGTCCTTACATTCTTCTCGCCCTGCACCTCCCCAATATTATAACCAATGCTGTAATTCGGGTAAATAATTCACTTCTGGATATTTAATGTCAGTCTACACTGCTGCAAGGCAATGAAGGAAGAAAGCTCCTTTGGTCCCTGGGGTAGTATGCACTTTGCTAGTCCAGTGCTTAATAGGTTACCTAATGGAACCACTGGGGGTTCTCAGCCCACCCAGTCTCTGTCAATCATTGACCAGAAGAGCTCTGCTACTTTGCTCATCATTTTCCTCTGCTTAATTAGCCATCAGCTTGTTTAGGCTGCAGCTCACAAAGCAAGTAGGATGGCTGCAAAGGAACATTTCCTATACAGGTGACAGAAGTTTGGCCCAGCTCAGACCTCACCAAAAGGTTTCATTCAAAGTGTCTAGAGAAGCCAGCATACAAAGAGTTCTCTGCAATTCAAAAGTCAGCATTCAGACACTCATCCAGCAGACACTCATTTACCTCTCCTAGAAAATATTCCTGATTGTCTGGGACCAAACACAGCCACAGCTGTCTATGCTCAGCTAAAAAAGTAACTGGGCACAGGCCCAAAGACTGCCACCATCCTCCCTCCACTACAAGTGAAGCCAGCCATACTGAAGACAAGACCCAAAGCAGCTAGTCAGCCAATACCTGCTTTAACCCGGATATTTGGGCTCCTGATTTTCCCCGCAGAATTCTCTGCAGTACAGAAATAGTCGTTGTCGTGGATAAAGCTATTGAAGGCAGATGGCGAGAAAGGGTAGAGCTGCAGCGTCCCATTGGCATGTACGTGACGGATGTGTGGGACATCATAGATGTCATCCCCAGTGGCGAGGTACCAGCGAAGGGTGGCACTGGGGGACCCTGCTGCTGGACAGGGGATTACCACCCCCACAGTGCTGGAGAAGGTCACCTGCTGAATGGAGTCGTTCACAAAGTAGAGGCTGGTTCCAACATCTTCTGTATGCGCTGCAGAGGAGAAGAGAAGAAAATGGGAGAGCAAGCATTATGAGGAGTGGTGCCAGGAGCGCCCTCATGCAAACCCCAAAAGTCAGCCCAGTCATTGCCACTGGATACTCCCACTACCTTAGCTCACCCACAGCACCAAGGAAATGAGCCAGTGGCTTTTTCCTAGGAATACTTGCTGAGTAACCTTCTCCAGAGGCAAGGCCAGCAGAGGCCTGCTAAACTTCCATTTCATAGCCCAGTGCAAATTCACAAGGTCCTGGCTTACAGGCACCTAACAGACCCTCAAGGCCACATCAGAATGAGGCTGTTTGGCTGTGCCAGGTCTGCCCTCTGGGGGCAGGATTTACAGCCCCACAGACAAGAACCACAGAACCACAGAATCAGAAGCTTCAGCAGGTATCCCTCAAACCTCAAAGACAGCAGCTTCTGAAATGCCTTCAGAGGAAGTATCTGCCAAATATTCAAAAATCAAGAGCTGAATGGGCAGCCAGGACTTCATGAGGTGCATACTCCAGATCCCTGTGAGCTTATATGTTTTCCATCAGCCCTCTTACAGAATGAATAAACCCATTAAAAAAAAAACCCTAAACATTTCAGCAAACAATGAAATGAATCTCACATGTCAATGAGTGGTAGAATTGAGCTTCCCATTTATCCAGTTTGTCATATTGTTGAGAACATGTGTAACTTAGCACATATACCAGGGGGAGGGGAGAGAGAAGACTGATGAAGATTTTCAGAAGAATCACTGCTCAAGGGTACAATAGCTATCAAAGGAGGGAAACACCTACAGCTGCTCAGGTGGAGGGTAGCTTGGGAAGAGATAATGGAAGGAGCTGAGGGACAAGGACCTCCCCACCCCACTCTTGTCAATCATGCACAGGAATAAGGATCTGGGTTAAGCCAGTTCAGCCAATTACACCCACATCTCCCTCCAGTGTCTTTTTCAAGATCTGCCAGGCCTCTGTGCTGCCCTCCAGTGTCCAGCAGGAAGCCTCTTGAAACCACCATCACCCCAACAAGGAAGACTTAGTCAGTTGCACTCGTGTCACTTCTACCATTTACTGTACCATTCACAGGGTAGGGGGCAGTGTGCTTAAATCTCAGATATGGGCAAGAGCACCCTACTTGGGGAAAAGAAGCACTTTTGTCTTCTCTGCAAGGGGCACAAGCACACCCACCCACACCAACACCTATATACATACTGGAGGCTGCAATGTGCTTGGATGGGGCCAGATATTTCCTGAGAATCAGCTGGAGGCCCCCAAAGCCATTCAGATTTGACTCCTTTTTTTAGCTGTGCTACTTTTAAGTAGGTGGAAGGACAAAGATCGAGGACGGAGCAATCTGTGCCAGGGAATTAGCAGCTCCTCCTCGGGCTCAGAGCCCAGCCACCTTCCCAGCTGTGCCTACAACCATGCAAAGAAGCAAAAAAAAGCACTACCGCTTTGGACAAAGTCACAAGGGACCTTCCACAACCTCAATTTTTCCCCAGTATTTTTTTTTTTGCTTGGGGGGGGGTGCAGGAGGGAGACAAATGGTAGCGAATGGCAAAAAATGGCTCATCTATTAATATTCTTAGCAGAGCACTTTACCACCACCAGCCCCTCCAGGGAGGATGCCTCCATCCCAACTGCTCATTTGAGGAAAGGCTATTAAAGCCTTATTGGGCACAGCAATTCACATCTCAACACAAAGCAGGGATGAGACCGTAAACGCTAAGCAAGATGGGAAAAAATATTTTTGTTTTCATCATGATGGTGAATATTCAGAAGCCGTCTCCTCTTCTAATACCATGGGTCCAAATACCACACAGTTTTCTTGGGCTGGCATTAGAAAAATAATATCTAGAATGTTTTAATTACTTCACAGTACAGGCACATTCATGTGCATCTCTTAGAAACAAGGAAGCAGTTAACAGAGCTGCAAGACAGCAAAAACTGTCTGAATGGAGCCACAGGAGGCGATGGAAAGGCTCTTCACACACCCGCCCCTCTCTCAGAATAAGCTCCTAGCTCTGGATACAAACATCTGCCTGACAAAACTGCTGGGGTGGGGAGGCACTCTGCTGCAAGAGAAGATTTTTGGGGGGACAAGATGCGCCACACCATTTCCCGCTATTTACCAGCCCACAGGAGGCACTTTGTTATGGACCAAACAATGCTTCTGCTAGATTCATCCCAAGCCTCCCCAGGACAAAACCCAAACACAAGGATCCCCTTCTCTGAAACTCCAGGCAGACGACACACACTCATCATAGGCCCTTGCCAATAGGGACGAGGCACAAGCCAGCTCCCAGTTACTGCCACCACCATACCTAAGACATGCCACTCACTGAGTTCCTGTGTCTCTCCTCACCATCAACTCAGGGTCATCACAACTACATAACAGCAAATTTAACTAGAAGAGTGCCAGAAAACAACCATCCAGTCCATTATTGTGCGAACACTGTCTGGCAGTCCCTCTCCACTCCAGGGTGTCCCCAGCTCTGCTTCAACCTTGAGGTGAGGGAACTCCATCCCTGGTTTGCTTTCTTTTTCCCTTTTCTCTTGCTTTTCCCCCTACAAGAATTTCCTTGGGCCGCCAACATGTGTGAGTTTTACAGAGGTAGAGTGAATACTCATTATCCTTTCAATGGCTAACCATGTTTGCCCTCTTTCCTAAGACCAAAATAAGCACCTTCATAGATAAAATCTCGATCCACCTAGCCCAGCATTTCTGTTTTGTTAAAAAGAATCCCAGTTGTGCAAAAGTGGGATTTGGTGCAAGACATAAAATTCAGCATCCTAAGAATTGCAGATTTTTGGTAAGAGAGTAGAGAGGCATTTCTAGTAGATAAGCTTGAACAGAGGAGGCGGGAAGAGCTGGACTTTCAGCAATCAGAGCTCTGAAGCTTTGTTACTTGTTACAGCATTTCATCTTGTTGTTTTACTATTGTGTTTGTATTTCAGCCCTGCTAATAAGCCACTATGGATATATTATAGAAAGGCAGGATATAAATCTTCATAACAAATAAATAAATACACAAGCTCTGCGTACCTCCTGCCAGAAACAGAATTATGCCAGCCAAGCAAATATTTGCATAATGTATTCGGGTCACAGAACTGGGAAGAACAGACACAGCCCTGGTCCTGGCTTACAGAAATCTGGGCTCACTGCAAGCATGGCTTTAAGGGTCAAAATGGGGCCCTTAGAGGAGGCAGCCATGTTCATGTAGCTGCTAGCAAAGCCCACTCAGGTCCAGTAGGAGGGCCCCCATTCTCTTGCCACTGCATTCAGTGCTCCCATGAGCAGCAACCCCTTGGGAGATAACCATTTTCTCTGCAGTGAGTCCCCCACCCTACTCACCATGTTAAGGTTAGTTGCACAGATATGGGGGGGGGGAGAGAAAGAGGGGGGGAAATCCTCATAAATAAGGAGAGGAATTCAAATTACTAGTAAAGCTTTTGCAGGTCAAAAGGGGCGGAATGGATTTTTAATAGAAAATGGAAGTTATGGGATTGGTAGTAGTTATGAGACAGACGCATAGAGTTAAATCCATCTAATCTCCTTTACCATTTAACGGTGAGCACCATCCTAATTCCATGTTTCATAAAACTGCCTCCAAATCACCAGGAGAGATTAAAAACATAGAAATAGCCTTGCAATATTTTTAAAACAGAAATCACTTCTGGCATCTGGTCACAATCCTTGGCTGTAACCTACATATCAAAGGCATTAATTTAGACCCAACCTTCGGCACTGGTACAGAAGGGAGGATGGGATGGCAACAGAACAGCAGCACCAAAGCGAAGATGCACAGTCTGTGTTCCCAGCACTGAAGAAAACACATTTCGAGTTCTCACAGAGCAATCTTCTTAAATTGTAGGAAATTGCAACCTAGAGGTATTGAAATATTAATACTTCGGCTTTGTCCGGGGAAAAAGATTCATTTTGTCATCATTCTACCACAATATTTACTCATCTTCCTCACTGGACTTCTTCAAGTGTTGCACTGCTAGAAGGAACCTGGGAAAGAAAGGTGAAGGTCCCTTTCTGTCAAAGCAGTCGTCTGCATCCAGCACACGTCTTGGGGGCAAAGCACAGAGATGCTTCTGACCCCCTTCCAAGCAGTCATCTTCTCACCCTTCCACATGTTACCACACCCTCTAAATATCATAGACTGAGATGCTACACTGGCCCAGCCTTTGGACCGCAGGTGAGACCACAGGGAAAAATGATCTTGCATGACAAGAACATTGCTCTTCTTTTCAAGGGTTAAAAAAACATTTATGATGGCTCTAACCTGCTGAAGAGATGTGAGGGGAAGTGGGCTATTTTATTTTATTTTTTACAGTCCACCAGTTAGCAGCCTTTAGTGGAGATTTTATATTTTACCAATCAGATGAATTCAGCAGGGAATTCCGCAGTCAATAGGGGCCTCACCTAAGTCACAGGCTCCTGACAGGTCACTGCCAAATGGAGCTGCTATCCTCAAAAACAAGAGGTAAAGATACAGATGCCACCAAGAGTTGAGTAGGAATCAGCAATGGTGGCTGCAAAAGTGGGGCAGATGTCCACTCCATCAAACTTCAAAGGATGCAGTGGTTTACAGGTACAGAAATTTCAACCTCACCATGAGCTTAGAAAGCTGCTCCATCCTTGTTGCCCACCCTACTGATCACAGGCTGTTATTGTGCACAGGTATTGTTCATGGGTAGGGGGTAACAAGTCAATAGCAAAATGTGCAGAGCATCTCTAGGTTAAGCTGTCTTTTCCAGGCAGCAATTCCTCCTCCATCGAGCCTTGCTCCCCCACACCCAAGTATCATTCTCTGAAAGCACACTGAATGGTGAAGGGACTGAATGGTGGAGTTAATGCACAAGATGGACTTGGACAACATGTTCAGTGGAAAAAGGGGAGCAAGAAGAAGCCGGAGAACCCCCAAAACTGCCTTGCCATTCCCACCTAGAAGCTAAGTAACAATGAGCCACAAACAGCTTTTTGACAAGAGGTGCAAGAAGCTGCCAGCAACCTTTGCTTCCTCATAGCTTGTTTATGCCCTCTTTTTTTAAAAAAGGGGGGTAAAGTGGACTTCTGAATACTGCAAGGCCAAGGCCACCTTATCTCCCCCTTATATGGCTTCAAACACAACCAGCTATTACACCAGCCACCCTTGGACTATGTTAGGAGACATTCTCTCCTTGGATGCAATCTATCTGCTGTAAGTGTAGAGCTTAGGAAGAATTTAAATAACTTGCTTCTTAATTTAAAAAAACAACAACCTTAGCAGCTGTCAGAATAAGTGAGTGTGTCAGGGACACCAGTGCCGAGATGACAAGGCAAACAACCAATTCTAAGGGATCAACCTGCCTCTGGAAGCCATCAACCCTTACCCCTTTTAGCTATCACTCCCAATGGCTCATTATCAGGATCTGAACTATGAGGAGAAGGGAAGGAAGGATTTCACCCAAAATAACACAAGCCGACCACTGCCTCAACCCTTTGATTAAGATATTGGAGGGCATTGCCTCATGGCCCACTTTATGACAGAGTACTTCCTTGCCTCTTGCTCCAGAGGGCAGAATGCGTCAAAGCGCTCTGTGCTGCAGACTCTACATCCATCAAGAACAGGGGTCAGCAACCTAAGACCTATGGGCAACAAGTGGCCCATGGGGGTCATTTAAAACCGGCCCTTGGACCCCTGTCACCCGCTCGGTCAGCTCCCATGTGCCACGCTAAACCAGTGTGCAGCAAAGCGGGGACCGCCTTCCGTGACACTGGCAGGCATCCCGTTGGCTGTAGGAAGCTGCTGCAGCCAATGGGAAGCTGAGCACGCCTCCTCCGCACCGGAAGGAGTGCCGGAAATAGCATTTGCGCATTTGTGCACACGCCCGCACTCTGGCCCACCACCGCGTCTGCAGGACCATGAACCAGCCCAAGCCACAAAAACTTTGCCGACCCCTGATCAAGAGCATCCAGGTTAACAGTTCCCTGTGTAGGAATGAGGAGCTGGCATCCTTCCTGAAGTCTTGACTGGGACAGAAACAGCTAAACACTGGAAACCAAGTGGCAGCAGGGAAGAGACTGTGGTGCAACTGAAGTAATTACAGTATACAGAAGCCCAAGCATCTCCTTTGCCACACCCAGAACACCATCTGCATAGTCATGCATCCAATACATGCCTCACCCCAATGGCCCCAATGAGATCTCCCTTCCCTGCCACAGATGTCCCACACCCCTTACTAAGCGCACACACACACACACACACACACATATATATATATATATATATGAAAACTCACCACATTAAATTTGCAAGGATAATGTGGTGCATCTGTGGAGTGGGTGTTTTTGTGTTTTGAAGCTTTGTTATGCAAATGACTCTGGGATTTTTTTTAATAAAGCAAGGTATACAAGTTGAAAAAATAAAATATAAAACATACAAGGAGAGGCTATGCACTGCTTGAAATTGGGCTGATCAGCCATAGGAGGGCAGTGCACCAATTTCTGGCACCCAGTGTGAGTTTTGTTTCAGCTTCTCTCAGCTCCATTCCATTTTAGGCAATAGGCAATAAGCTGTTTGCACCATTTTGAATACACAAATTACTAATTGCCACCACAACTTCCCTTGCTGGGAGAATCTCTGACCCAGCTCCATTATTCTGCAAGTCTAGAGAAGGCAGGAGCTTTCAGAAGCCTCTCTCCAGAGTTCTGTTCATCTCACACAACCGCCATGTCTACCGGGCACTTCAAGATAATGCACACATGGTTCAAATGCACACACTCACACACCTCCATCAAGGATACGCTAAAAGTGAGCTAGTGGGGACATTACAGCCAAGCAATGCTATTCGGCACATTGGCAAAGGCCACCAAATCATTTTTTTAAAGGAAAAATATTTAGCTACATTTTAAGGGGAAACCTCTTTGAATGATTTGCCACAAACTGAAGGCTTACTGAGGATGAGGAAATACAAACAACAAACACAGATGGAAGAAAAAGCTGAAATCCAGCATATTTTCCCCCCACTTCCATTCAGATACAATAAATAATTTTGCTCCTTTCCGATTTCTCAAGGAACTGAAATTGAAGAGGCCTTTCAAACTGCTTTTCCTAATATGGAAAACTGGCTTCCCAATTGCCTCCTTCTCTGGTATAGAGTGGCAGGTGGTTAGTCCATGCTGTTTGGAGAAGGGAAGAAATCACACCTCCTGGCACATTGCAGAACGTGTGGGCCGCCATGTTGGGAGGATCTGAGCCACAGAATGTGAGAGACGCCTCAGCTCTTCCTCTCTCACAGAGCTCCTCCGCTGCTGGGAATGAGACAGGGGGGCTCAGGCAGCCCCTCCAATGCCAGCCTAACAGGGGGAAGATAATGACAAGAGAAGGGTATGGAGGGTGCTTACGAAACAAATATGAAATTCTGCCCACTCTCACCGGTGCAGTTAACACCGGAGGGGGGAGAGATGGCTACGTGTCACTAAATTCCATCACCAAGCCTGGAGCCAAGTTGTGCCCAGCTTGCTCTCAAGAGCGCCAAAAGCTCCAGCCGAGATAGATAATGGGGGTAGCACCCCCTAGATTTTAAAGGTATGCTGCTTGGCAGCCAACTTGGGGTTTGGAGGACCCCAGGCAATGGGTCATCAAGGCTTAGCAGTCATGCAGGGGTGGGCAACTTCCCCTGCCCCCCATCCGTTAGCTTCCAATGCCGCTGCTATTTAGCAGAACCTGGAACATGTCAAACCAGCCCTTTCTCTACAGCTTAATGAGGATCCCATGTTTAATTTCTAAGACAAACAAAGCACAATGAGGGGGAGGCACAAGGGAGGGAACAGAAGTGGTGCAAATGGGAACTAAATAGCTGCCTGATTTTAATACGAGAAAAGCTCCACATAAATAGGATGCAGCAGGAAGAGGTGGGGTGGAAACAGAATTGCAAGCATCCCCCACCACCACCACCACCCTGCGCCAAGCCATGGATACCCAGCCATGACACTGGACATGTCTGCAAAGCAATCAGAGTTGCTCACATCCCTCTCCTCTGCTCCCAAGTCATAAAAGCAGTGACACTGAGCTCTCTGCCCAGTGAGATACCCACATACACTTGTTAGCCGCCTGTATATAAATCTGGGAAATGGGCTCCAACCCATTGACGGTTTTTTCCTCAAACTTTAGTGTTCCCTTGGATCAAATGTTTATTTGCTTTTTTGTTATAACAGAGCCCTTTTCTACAACACAAGCCCATTAAACTGTTGTGCTTAGATGCCCAAATATATTAAGTATCCAAAAGGCTTTTCATGCATTAAGCAATATCATTTCTCACCCTAATATAATGTAACCTATTGTATTGTTATTCACTTTCTAGAACTGCTCCATTTTAACACTTTCTAACAAAGAAGCAGTTAGGGGTCCATTAAAAAAAATCATGGCTTCCAAAAAGGGGATGAGGCTGTGCGAGATTCTGTTGAGGAAGACTCAATTTGGTCTTCTCAAAGACTGAACAGCTGCTACCACCAAAGACACTTTCCCAAACCACTGGGAATGAAACTAATCAATCAATCTAGTACAAACAATTATTATTTTGCCTGTGAAAAAATCAAAGGGAATATAGCACACATTGTGTGTGTTTTCCCCCCTCTTCCTTTTGCACAGTCAAAATGCAAATGCAGGCAAATCAGATGCTGGCATGGATAACAGAGACAAGCAGAACCTCAACACAGAGAGATCTGGGGGGGATGCTCCCCCCAAAAACAGACAAGCCCTAGCTTTAATTAAAAAGTTACTTTATGATTAATAACTGGTATTCACATAACTATTCTGCCCAAAACAAACAAAACATTTAAAATGTGCTAAAACAAACAAATAGGTATTCTTTCTACAGCAACCACCCAATTTCTGTATGTTGCTCTCTTAACAGTCTGTCTGATTGGAGCCAAAAGAAGGAGAGACACTTTGCTTTGCTCACAAGGCATGACAGGATAAAATCTCACAGTGGAACCTGTGAAAGGGAAGGCAGGCAGGCAGGCACCCCCCAAATTGCAGCGCTTGCATGATTGTTCTTGTGGATTGTGCACCAAACAGATGGCAGAAGCTGCAAATTGCCCATCCTTTTATGCAACACAGATCGATTACACTAAACCGGGTTGTAATTTCATCCGATGCAACATCCAATTGCCTTCTGGTTACAATGGCTTCATTAGTCGGGGCCCAATTTCTGTACAGAAGACCCCCAAACCCCAGCTTCCAGTTCCAAACAGAACCTTGCTTCTTAAAGAATTGCATTGCCCTGACAACTGAATTGGCTCATATCCCCCCTTTTCCAAATCTGATTCCTTTCCAACTGCTGGGCTAGATTTATTAAAGCACTCCTAGAGGGGAGGCTGTTATTTTAAAGGCATATCAGGGTTTGAACTATCTTATGGGATTAGAATATGGCTCAACGTTGACTTTGACAACTGGGGACAGAAGAACAAAGCTCTAAAAGTATTGCTGGCAGCTTTAAGCCTTGGAATTCTTGCTTGAACACACAGGGAGATGCTGCCTTGGTATCTATTCAACATTCACGTAATTAAATACATTTCTGCAGAGATGGGCTGAGGAGAGGCGGGGGTGCGTTATTTTTAATTTCCCTGATGAATGAATTTCAGAGGCTACAAAGAGTTAATGGCAATAATTGCCAGCTCAGGGATCCAGACTTGCTCTCTGCCTGCCCAGCCTGTGCCAGGCTCCCGGGCACAGCCCCTGCTAACCCAAAATTCACATCCACCGGAACAGAAACCCAAAAACAGACAACACCAACATTCCCCAGGGTTGATGCTTCTTCTGGGAGAACCTGGCAGGAGGGGTGCCCTACACACACATGCACACACACACACACATATTTGGGGGAATGTGGGGGGGAGGGACACACAAAGCAAAGCAAAATATAGGCCATCCCCACCTCAAGATGGGGGGGGGGGGGGACAGAGCTAGCAGCATAGCAGCTCTGACAAATCTGAGAACTCCCCGTGCAAAAACAAAAAAAACCCTAGAGTTCTGGGTCACATTAGGATCGTTTTCCACAACGCCCACCAAGCACCTTTGGGGAAAGAGGACCTACACACTGGTCAAAAGCAGACCAAAGTGCAAGTCCGAACTAGCCCAAGCACCGGCGACGGGAGGGGGGCGCCAGTGTAGGGTGCCCCCTCCGTCGCTGGCAGGTCAGGAATCACCCTCTTCCCCGAAGCCGAAGGACGCTTCCACCGCGAAAGAGTCAGAAAGTGCGAGGGGCTGACCGGGAGGAAGAGCTCCCTGGAGCCGGGCGCAAGTGGCGTTGGGGAGCCGCTAGAAAAGTTCCCGACCCGACGGGGCGCCGCCGCCGCCGCCGCCGCCGCCGCTGCCCTCGCCTACCTGGGCTGGTCCAGGAGTTGAGCAGCAGGAGGCAAGAAGTGACCAGCCACATGCCATCCAGGGGGGCCGGTGCCGCGGGCGGGCGGGCGCCCTGCCTCTGCCGCTGCCCGTGTCCCTGGCCGGCCCTCGCCAGCTTCCCCCGTCGTCGGATGCTCCGCGCTCGCCTGCCCTCCTGCTCGCTCGCTCGCCTGCCCGCCTAGCGCTGCGCCCAGCTGCTGCTACTGTCAGCCGGCGAGCCAGCGAGGGAGCGAGCGCGCAGGAAGGAAGGAAGGGAGGAGCGGGGCGGGCTCCCACATCCCCGCCCACACAGGCCGCGGGGGGAGGCGAGAGGGAAGGGGACGCCTCCCTCGCTCTCCTCCAGCGCTAACCTCCGGCCAGGCAGGGGCAGGTGCGCTCGCGGGCAGGTGCCTTCCCGGGGCTGGGCGCGCGCTGCCTGCCCGCCCGCCTGCCCGCCCGCTCTCCCGCGCCCTTGCGAAGACCACCCCGAGGAATGCAGCCCAAGCCGAGGCGCACCCAACAGCCCTCCTCACCTGGACGCTCCTAAGCCACCAAATCCGCGCTACCACGCCAGGCAGGGGCAAGAGGTCATCCCGGCGCCCAGCCTCTGTCCGGACTGGCTCAAAGGCTCTGATCTTGTGGACAGGCTGACCTAGGGCTTGGAATTGCTCCAAGCGAACATGCACGGGCATCGCTGGCAAAGAGCTGCCTACTGGGTGCACCTCGGCTCTCTTCCCTTTGCTCTAGGAGAGGGGCACTGGAAGGCACTTCCCTGCCCCACAGGGGCAATTCAGTTACACCCAAGGATTCCCCCAGCAACTCTGCAGCTCCTGCAGTGCTCACAAGCCCACAGCGCTGAGGAGCTACCTCCGAATCATCAGGCAGACCCCTGTGCCAAACCTAAGCTAGATCAGAGCCTGGATGGTTGTGAGAGACATCTGTTGCAATGCTGTGTACATTTTAACACAGGGGTGGGCTGAAGGTAGATCTCCTGGATCCAATGGGTTTCTGACTACCAACCAGTTAAGAAAAGCAACAACAAAAAGGCTTTATAAAATACAATAATAATATTGCTGAGACAAAGAAAGCTTGGGGGAGAACCAGTATACTAGTAAGAGTTTGTGTGTATGTGTGTATACACTAGTATACTGGTTCTCCCCCAAGCTTGCTTTGTTTGTTTCAGCGTGTGTGCACACACACACACACACACACACAATCAAGTCTGAAGTCTGCCTTACCCTTGTTCTTAAAGATATGAATTCTGGAATCAGAATTGAAAGTGCCCTTGGAGGCCACTACTTCTTCAACTGGTGGGTCAGGAACCACTGCTAGGATGTTGCCTGATCTAAGGTGGGTCACAACCATAGCTGTCAACTTTCAGATTTGAAAATAAGGGATCAGCAGCCTCACCTGTCCCAGGGACAGTCTACGGGATATCTAACAATCCAGGATAGCAGCGGGAAGCAGTGGGAAACAGCACTGGAATAAGGGAATTTCCCGCAAAAAAAGGGAAGGTTGACAGCTATGGTCACAACAGCCCCACTATTGCCACTATTGCATGCTTTTACAAAAACTAAAGAAATGGATCCCCATGTTTGAAGTGGCCCCCATTGTGTGTGCTGCTGTACATGCACAGCTGCAGCTGAACATCCTTAAAATGTATCCTGGCACCAGCCACAGAAGCAGAACCTCTCATCCAAGAGCTAACAGTGCAATCCCAACCCCCAGATATTCCAGTTGGGAGAGGTAGCATATATTCCCATCTCTTGGTGAGTTGGGCATGAGCCAGCATAAATGGCTTAACCCACCATATCTGCTTACCTCAACTGAAAGAAACCCCCTGCTGGTTGCTGTTGTTCTGATGTAGAGGGCAAAAAAGGAGGTATGTCAAGAGGGCAATGGAGGGAATGGACATGTAGAGGGCAGGGAGAGGAATGAACAAAGTTGCCCTGCATCCTAACTCTCTTCATTCACTTGTCTTACCCGCAGAACCAGGGTTGTGTACATATTCCTGTTCACTCTGCATCTGGTGCGCACCAACGACTGCTTTTGGAAGTGGTGTCCACACATTAGACATTGTCCCTGTCCATCCTGCATGTTTCCTGTAGTTTTCTTTGACATGTGGCATTTTGAAGTGCTTTTCCCAAAACCAGCTTCGACCCAGATTGGGGAAAAAATAACCTAGCTGCATTTTAAGCTGGTAATGTGTACACAGTCTTGGTGTACACCACCCGGAAACGCAAATGTATCTTAAATTCACCCCTAAGGTAAAGGTAAAGGTACCCCTGCCCGTACGGGCCAGTCGTGTCCGACTCTAGGGTTGTGCGCTCATCTCACTTAAGAGGCCGGGAGCCAGCGCTGTCCGCAGACACTTCCGGGTCACGTGGCCAGCGTGACGAAGCTGCTCTGGCGAGCCGGCACCAGCACAGCACACGGAAACGCCGTTTACCTTCCCACTATAAAGCGGTACCTATTTATCTTCTTGCACTTAAGAGTGCTTTCGAACTGCTAGGTGGGCAGGAGCTGGGACCGAAAGACGGGAGCTCACTCCGCTGCGGGGATTCGAACCACCGACCATACGATCAGCAAGTCCTAGGCACTGAGGTTTTACCCACAGCGCCACCCGCGTCCCCAATTCACCTCTAGGATAGGCAAAAAATAAAGATTTATACTGTCTCCATCCCACCCTCTGGCCAGGAACAGCTAGAATATAGCTTATCTTACACTGGAGATGTGTTGGTGCATCGAGGATTGCTCTGCCATTAAGTACACTCTTCACAGCACCATGATGGCCACGCATCCTTTCCTGACCAATCATCACAATTTTTCTAATAGTGTCTTGCCACTCTTAACCTTTGGATGGGCTGTTTCTTGTCTCCCTGCCCACCAACCCCTTGAGACACATCCAGCCTTCATGCCTTGCATCCTGGCAAGCTGCACACGGAGCTGCCTCAAACTCACTAATTGAGTGTTACCAGTTAGTGAATGAAAGGCACTTGGCCCTAGAGATGTATTTCAGGTCAAACATTTCTAGCCACAGTACAATGTTCTAGGATGGGACTGCCCAAGCAAGCCTTACAAGCCTGTCTGCTGACTAAGACCAGAGGAAAAGTACATATTCTGCAAATGCTTGCCCTTTCTTAGGGCTGGGCAGACACTTGCTCCAAGGACACAAGAACACCCATGCACCATTTCCCAGCAGCACCAGAATTCCTGGCTCAGCCCTGCAACCTATGCATCTGGTGTGCAAAGCAGCATCTGAGCTGAGCCCCATCTTCAAGCCACAACAGAGTCTGCCTATATTCAGCATTTCCCCATCAGTGGCCCTCACTTCAGCCTAGGCAAAGAGCCTGTTCTAAAAGCAAAAAGTCATCTGGATCTTTAATAAGATCTTTAATAAGATCCAGAGGTCAGAGGGCTGTATAGTATCCTTTGACCATAGCCAGTGCTTTCTCTTCTGCCTACTACATTCTCCAGGACAAGGAATCACTATTCATCTTGCCCAGCAGGAAACTGAGGCAGAGTGATGCCAAAGATCATGCCATAAGAAAGACACAGAGCCAGGCAGTCCAAAAGTCTCCTTCCTGCCTCCCTCCTCAGTTTCACTCTGCCTTGCTGCTCAGTGCTTGCCCTCCTTTTAAGGCAGAGCAGGGGAGTTTGTGGCCCTAAGGAAGAGAAGTAGCCCAGTGGTGGAGTATCTGGCTTGTACATGGAAGCCCCGGCAGCATCTCCAGGTAGGGCGGGTACCTGAAGCACCAGATTTAGGGCAGTTCCCCCACACAGGGTACTAAGTTGAGGGGCACATAATAATAATAATAATAATAATAATAATAATAATAATAATAATAGGTATCTTATGAGAAGATCTATTAAAAAGCAGCTGTATCAAAATGAATTATTGTGAAAATAAGAAATACTTGGAGGGGGAGTTGCCAAATTTTGTTCTTGCTCAGGACACGGTATTACCCTGGTCCGCCCCATTACCTCGCAGAGGCGCTGCCAGTCTGTGTAGACAATACTGAGCTAGCTGACCCAATGATTCTAACTCAGTACAAGGCAGCTTCCTATATTCCGGATGTCGCCCGACGCCATCGACCCTAGCTAGCCAGTTCAGCCAAGGGGGCCCGCGAAAGTCAGCGCGGTTTCAAGGGTTGCTGTCGATCGCCCCATGCAAGAAAGGAAGGCTCCACCTTCCCCAGAGTTTAGAGCTCCGCCTTACCTTTTTAAAAGCCTTACCTGCAAGGCCCTAGCCGGATACCTGAAGTCCCCCAGCACAATTCCCTGTCCACCGTTTCTCATAACTACCTGGTGCACACACGCGCCCACCCGATGGGCGGCGGCGGCGGCGGCGGCGACACGCTCTCCTGTGGTTAAAGGGGGTGAAATGAATGAATTAGTGCCTCCCGTCCGAGACTCCTGCTTCCCTTCCTCCCTACCTGGGGCCCGTGGGGTTTGGGACTAAGGGGAGGCCTACACCCCACCCACGAGTGACGGGCTTCCCAGAGGCGTCTGACGGGCCACTGCGAGAACAGGGCGCTGAGCGGGCCGGATGAGGCCCCTTTGTCCTGGCTTTGGCTTAGGCTCCGAAGGCCCCCCGGCTATGAGTCGCCCCACACACCGGGGCCCAGTGCCCACTTTCACAGCCCAGCGGGGCTCCTCCTACCGGCGCGGGAGATTCCAAGTATTTCTATCCGCCGCCTCAATGTCCCTCAAGGCCAGGCCTCTTGGCGAGCGGCAGCCTCGGCCTGCGGCTCAGTTGCCTTCGGCTTCCTGGGCTCCGTCCCGCCACAGTTTCCCGCCGCCGCAACGGAGCGGGGTCCTGAGGGCCTGGCGAAGGGGCTCCATCGGGCGCCGGCTCGCTCGTTTACCTTGCGAGGAGGAAGCCCCATCGAAGAAAAGGGCCGCGCTTCATTCCGAGCACCGCGGCGCCGTCTATCGTCTCTCTTCCGAGGGCGGGAGAGTTGGGCCTGGCAGGCTCCCTCTCAGCCCCAGGCAGGGCCTGCTTTGCACACACCGTGTTCGTTTTTATGGATCTGATACTTTTTAAGGGTCCCACGTGCCCCCTCCAAGCATTTCGGAGTAACCAGGACAAATATCTACACACAGGAAGCGGCTGTTTGAGGCTCAGCTGTACAGCCGCCCACCTGCTGGCTATTGAGTTCTGCTTGCCTTGACTGAAAAGCCTAGAACACCTTGCAATGCCAGGGACACCCAGCCTGGTCCAAAATAAAGCCAAGACAACACTCTCAGGACAATCGCCTGTTTTGGTTTTGTGTTGCACGTAACCCTGTGCATTCTCCTCAGGGTTGCACTTCTGTTATTGGGTATCAGAATTCCCCAGTGCTAAGTTGTTGTATTCTTTGCCACGTGGGAAGTGATGGTAAAAGGAATATGGAAAAGTCTTTTTAACTTGCAAAGTAATGAACAGCACAACTTCCCCCTGATGGCTGCCCAGACACCTTATTAACAAATGGGCTTTATTATTATTATTATTATTATTATTAATAATTTTATTATTTATACCCTGCCCATCTAGTTGGGTTGTCCCTATAGGTTGCTCCCTCAAAAAACCTGTTGATTATTACCCTCTGTTGATCTCTGTGTCCAGTATCTGTGATTTCTCTTCTCCAACTCCTCTGTTCAAGGGGGAACTACCCCAATATTATTGATGTGGATAAATCACAAACTTTTATAAACGGAGGCAACATGGAGGGGTTCCATCATCTGTTAGGCAATGTTTGAATCTCCTTTGTGGCACAAGAACTGCAGGGATCCCCTCAGCCAACCAAAAGAAGAGCCAGCATCCACCTCAGTTCTTGTCAGTTTGCAATAAAAAAAGAATATTTTGGGGTACAAGGAGGACTGAAACACTATTTTTTATGGAGGGTGAAAGGAAAATTTATTACCAAGGAGTACAGCTTTTTGGCGAACACTTTGCTATTGATGGATAAACCTTTCAGGGACCAAAACAAAGGAAGGGAGAATCACATGTGTGGCTCCATTCCAGCTCAGCCTTCTTGTCCCTGCCAAGTGAGTCTCTTCAGCTACATTTAGCATTCAGTGCTCCTGCTATTGGTAAGTCATCAGAATATATCCCAAGTTCTGCTTTCTTGTTTCTTCTTCACACCCTCTGCACCAAACAGCTTTAGTGTGGCTGCCCCAGCAATCCTAAATCTGAGTGGGTCACTTCCTTAGGAAGTTTCTTCAGAACAGAAGACCTCAGGATCTGTGTGAAAGTGAAGCATAGGGAGCTCCACTGTTATTAGATGATTTGTGTAATGGAGCCCACAGATACCCCATGTAGGGCATTTGGCAAGTAATCAGCATTGTTCCTGGGAGCTCAGTGGATACAGGGACACTATAGTCCATAGGCATGGATTAGAACCCACCTAGGACGTGGGTGGCGCTGTCAGTTAAACCACAGAGCCTAGGGCTTGCCGATCAGAAGGTTGGCGGTTCAAATCCCCGCGATGGGGTGAGCTCCCGTTGCTCGGTCCCTGCTCCTGCCAACCTAGAAGTTCGAAAGCATGTTAAAGTGCAAGTAGATAAATAGGTACCGCTCCGGCGGGAAGGTAAATGGCATTTCCGTGCACTGCTCTGGTTCGCCAGAAGCGGCTTAGTCATGCTGGCCACATGACCCGGAAGCCTTAGGCCGGCTCCCTCGGCCAATAAAGCGAGATGAGCGCCACAGAGTCGGTCACGACTGGACCTAATGGTCAGGGGTCCCTTTACCTTTACCTAGCTTGCAAAGAGGGTCCACACCAAATATCTCCTCACAATCAGTCATAAGCTGGTTGAAGTCTTTTGATCAAAAAGCTTCCCTAAACCTGAAAATAAACAAGAGCAAAACAGAATTTGGGCCACCAAATTGCCTTGATTATATTCACACAAACATCTCAGACTTCTCAAAATGGGACTTGGTGAAATGAAGTAAAACTGCCCTCCAGTGAAACTGGACCCTTCTTGGCACTTCCTCACCATATGCCTAGGCTGCCCGTATGGGATGTTAGTCCTCTCAGTTCCCTTCCTCTTTCTTTTTCCCCTTTTGCTACAGGAACAGGAGCATCTCACTACATGCAACACAGTTGTGACAGGGAATTATATTGTCCAGATCAGAGGGCTTCTCTGGATAGAATTCTCACCAATTTTCATACAGGTTTAGCAACTATCCATTGAAAGTGGTCCAATAGGCTTTCGTCAAAACTTTAGAGTTGCACACAACTGTGTGGTTTAACTCAAATGCATTTCCCAAAATCAATAATAGCATAATACCTTTGTTGGGCCATGCATTTTTGAGATATTGCCCTTTAGTTTATTTAACCAAAGTGAATTTATCAGAAGCTGAGATGGAAGGAACCATTTTTATTGTCAGATATCAGACTGCTAATCCAGTATGGAAGATGTATGTGGCAGGTTGCCTGCCTAGTGCAAGGAAAGCAGATCTCACACTTCATCTGGGTAGTGCTGGGGAGGAGTCTTGGCAGTTTTGGTGCCAACAACATAGGGAAATGCAGTTATGCAGCCTTGGAAACAAAATTTAGGTTGCTAGGTAGGAAATTTGAATCCATCATGTTCAAGCTGTTTTTTTCAGAAAAGCTACCTCTTCCACACTCTGGATCAGCTAAACAGGTGGAGCTAAGGGTCTTAATGTGCAGATGAGAATGGTAGTGTCAAGAGGAGGAGTTTGATTGGTTAGGCACTGGAGAATGTTTAGGGACATACTGAATAGAAGCTCCACTTGAACTGAAATAGAACAGACTGCTGGTGTTCAATACCAAAAATGTGACAGGAAGGCTTTTAAACTGTCTCCTAGGGGAGTATCCAGTTTGGAAGAAACCATCCATAAGGGGTGAGGATGAAAATGGGGGCAGGATAGTTCTAGACTGTGAAGGTGCAGTGAGATATTTTTGAAAATGATGCGCAGTTGTGAATCTGCTTGGAAAGTAGGATTTCCTTTTGCAATCAACACATGAAATCTGTTGATGGAAAATAAATTGTTTATTATAAGCAGTACGCAACTTGGATAATATAACATTTTTAGTTCTAAACTAACCTAAGATGAAGAAAACAAAGATGGCCATGTTTTCCCCTTTGTTCCCTGAAGAGATAGTTCCAAGATGGCCTTGCAGCTTGAGGTCCGAGAGAAGTGAGGAAGGGGAAGCAGAAGTTAGAGAGGATGCAACTTGAGAATATCAGTCTTAAGATCAAAGGATGGGTCAGCATAGAGATCAAAGGGAAAGAGCCAGTTGAGGGATCTGGAGGTGGTTTACTCTTATCTGTCTTAACCCTATGCAAACTCTTTACTGCAAGCTGTGTTGCATCCCTAATTCCAACAGATATGATAGCCAGTCAAAGAAGCCAAAGGGGGAAACAAAGGTGCTATAGACAGTGGAAAAGGGACCTGTATTGTTGTTTTATATACTAATGCCAGAAGCCTCTGAGCCTAAATGAGGCACTTGAAGAGCTTGGTTTTCAAAGGAGAACATAATGGAAACTGGATAAATTGATAGAACTATGCACTGCAAGTAGTTCTTCTTTCAGCACATTGTTAAACTATGGAATTCACTTTCACAATATACGGTATCTGAAGAAGTGTGCATGCACACGAAAGCTCATACCAAGAACTAACTTAGTTGGTCTTTAAGGTGCTACTGGAAGGAATTTTTTTATTTTGTTTTGACTATGGCAGACCAACACGGCTACCTATCTGTAACTGAATAAGTGCAGACATTGATAACTCATCAGAGGGCCTTTCCTGCCAAAGGAGACAGGGTCCCTAATCGATTTTCCAAATTTGAATTTAACTTTTGATCCAATACTGAATTGGACAGATTTAGTAGTGACCATTTATAAGACACTCATTGGGAGAGGGGTTTATAAGCAGAGAGCTGTGATGACCTCAGAATAAAACTGTGCCCAGCCCAGGCCTTCTGGGGATTGTGGGGGTGGGGACACAGGGGCAGCCAAAAACGATGAATGCCAGCGTATCAAATGTGTTGAATTCTGGTACCAAAGATAGTACAATAGAGGAGACTCTGTATGTCCAAGAGGCTTGACTTCCCCAGTCATAGGAGCGAACTCCTAGGGGTCGAGCTCCCTTCAGTCTCCCTCAAAATATTTGAGGGGCCCGGGGGCCCCCAAAGTTGATAGGCATTGCCATTAAAATGGGGTGGGTGTGTCTTGTGATTGATTATGCAGGGCTTACCTGACACACACATACAATATTTTATTCAAGTTGGCACCCCTGTCCCCAACCCCTTTATGGAGCAGAAAAGATTTGCCGTGAAATATTAAAGTTGTCCATGGCAACTTGAAAGAAATCACGGACTGAGAACTTGCATTTCTTCTCAAGGTGAAAACAGCAGCAGGATTTAAGCTAGCAGATTTATTGGCAAAAACTTTTTGTGGACAACAGTCTGAAGAGCCTCCAAAATCTGCAGCTCAGCCCTGAAGGAGCTGTAGGTTGTAGGGCAGCCTCATTCTTTCATGGAACAGTCTGAGCAGCCCATTTTAGGGTGGGGCAGTGTCCAGATAAAAAAGGTTATTTTCCAACAAGCTGTTACTCCTGGGGAGCGCCATTCCTCCTCTTCCTCCTCCCACCTCTGGGAAGCCACCCCTTGTCTGGCAGACGTAAGTCCTCCTGGAGAGACTGTCTACGCATACCATGTGTCCCATCTGATTCTTCCATTGCCTTGCTTCCTGTGGGAAACGTTTTTCAGCCTGAAGGCCACACTCCTCTCTGGTAACCTACCAGTGACCACACATATACCAGTGGCGGGAATGACGGGGCAAAAGTGACTAGAGCAACAAATGCAAATGTTACCTTTGTACAGTTGGCTCATTTCTGCACACAATTAATAATAATAATAATAATAATAATAATAATAATAATAAATAATTTTATTTATATCCCGCCCTCCCCAGCCGAAGCCGGGCTCAGGGCGGCTAACAACAATCAAATAATCAAACAATCAAATTCTGCACAAGAGGCATTGCAGAATTAAAGGACACATTCCAGCCATGCAAAACACTTGGGGTGTGAAGCAGGGCCAGTGAGGGATGTGACATGAGGGCCAGAGGGATAGACTTGAAGGGCCATACAGTGGTACCTTGGGTTAAGTACTTAATTTGTTCCGGAGGTCCGTTCTTAACCTGAAACTGTTCTTAACCTGAAGCAACACTTTAGCTAATGGGGCCTCCTGCTGCTGCCGTGCCACCAGAGCACGATTTCTGTTCTCTTCCTGAAGCAAAGTTCTTAACCTGAGGTACTTTTTCTGGGTTAGCGGAGTCTGTAACCTGAAGCATATGTAACCTGAAGCATATGTAACATGAGGTACCACTGTATTCTGTTCCCCAGCCACGGCCTATATCTTCAGCAACAGCAGCTAGTCAGCCCTTGTGGAGCAGCCTCTGGATGAAAGAGCAGTCCCTTTTACCATGCTTTAATGTCCAGGACCTTTGTCCTCATCTCAGCGGCCCACAAACTAGCATGTGGAACTCTTTATGTCTTCTAGATTAAATATGACTAGGGTGGGGTGCAGTTGAACAGGTGTGTAAGCTTTCTAGTAGTGGTGTAAAGAATGGCAGAGATGTTTTTCTCCCTCAAAAAATGCGGGATGACCACAAAAATTTATTTGTGGCAGGTTTGCAATGGGGGGGGGGCACAGGGGAGTATGACTTCATCACACGACTTGCAAGGTTGGTTCACTGTCACAAGGTAATAACCACTAGCTTTTAGCTGCATGGGAGTTGCTGCTTGACATACTCTTGTAGCCCCATGCCAGACCATCTGTGTACCTTTGTCAAGAGAAGGAAGCCATTCCTTCCTGCACCAGCATCTCTGGCCCTGAGGGGAATGGGCAATACCAGAACAGACAGAACATTATCACTTTTTGTATTTTTATTTATGTGTTTATTTTGACAGGTATCCCCTGCCTTTTATGATGAAACAAAACCCAAGGCAGCTTACAAGTAAAAGAGTAAGTCAGACAAACTAAAAACAATCCCAATAATAGCACACCTGCAGTAAAAACAGCAACATAAAAGCCATTATCAGCCACAAAAGCTGTAACTAAAAAAATTGATCAGGATAAAATAGTTTTAAGAGCACATTTGAAATCAAAAAGTATTCTAAATGCATTTGTACCTCTTACTGGAAAAGTGCAGAATTAGACCAGAGATAAGCAGCTCCCACAGGACTCTGGCAGGGTCTGAATTGTGCCTCATATGGCTTTTGAAAAGGAAGAGACAAATTCCTGAGAGAGCCAATGTCTTATCAATAGCTAATGGAGCCTCCATGTTCAGAAGAAGTCTGCATCTAAATGCCACGTCTGGGGAACAATCAGTGGGAGGAGGCCTGTGGTCTTCTTGCCTTGCTGGGGGGCTTCCCGTGATCTTGTGGCTGGCCTTTGCTGGAAGCAGCAACCTTAGCAAAATGGACCATCCTCGACCTGATACGGCAAGGCAGCTCTCAAGGGTCAGGAAGGAGCTGCTTTCCTCTATCTTTCGTTGCAGTGCTACTGCTCCATTTCCCCCTTTGCCTATTCAACTGTCTCCACTATCCTTAATAAACTCATCTTTGATTTACTATAATTGGACACAAAGTGTTCTGTGGTTAACAGGAGGAGAACAGAGATAAGCTGGTCAATTCTGGGCTAATGACTCTCCGGAGGCAGGTATCTTTTTTCTCATTCTTCTTCTGCATGCCAAAGGTCTGAGTCCAGGACAGGCAGTGCCAGATATCCCTGAAGAATAGCAGCAGAGCAAGTTGAAGACTGAGAGGTGGTGCTCACTTGTGCCTTGACTGGGCTGCAAAGGGCATTCCCAGAAGAGGATGTGTTGCATACTACTTTAGGAGAACACCACAGTCCCTAAAACACTGTAGGAAACCCCACTCCTGTCTGTGAGGTTGTCCAAAAGAGAGGGGCCTGGAGCTGTGCTCAGATGGGAACATTGCCCGTCTAATGCGGCTGAGAATAGAACAATATATCTTATAGAATGTTGAATGGCTATCATGTCTTCCTACAGTGCTCTTTCATTGCCTAGTTCCACCCAACCTTCATTTAGACAATCATGAACATTTTTGCTCAATATCTCCTGAACTGAATGCTCCCCAGATCTTGCAAGCTTTTCCCTGGAGTCAAATTTAAAAGCTCGTCTGCTACCTTTTTTTGCTATTGAGTGCCAGCAGTCGGTTCCATTCCATTCAAGCAGACCTTTTGTAGACTCGGCACCCTACATTGGTGCTGACGTGTGCAACAACCAAGTCCTTCCCAGCCTATCAAGAAAAAGCATGACACTGTCGCCGTCATCACTATTGTTTATTTATGAGCTGCTTTTCCATGTTAAGCCATGCTCAAAGCAGCTCACACATCAGGAAGTTTTCATAAGATAATTCACTAACAATTACAAGGTATAACAAAATTTAAATAGTCATATAAACAATATGCTCGTTAAATCACATATTAATGAAAAGACTTATCAATGGATTTGTTTGATGTTAAAGAAGAAGAAACCAGATGAAAGTAAAAATCACACATTTCCAAAATTAAGCATCTTGACCCCAGCAACAGCCCTTAAACAATACCACATCTTGTCAATCTCTATGCACCAGGATCAACCCAGAAGGTAGAAATGGGTAGGGCAGAGAAAGAAAAGGCCACAGGAAATCAGTCCAGAACATAGTCCAGAGACAAGATTAGGCAATGGTCCAAGCTCAATGCCACAGGGAGTCCAAACAATGTACAGCAAAGTTCAAGAACCCAAAACCTGCACTGGTCCCTCCAAGAACAACTGCAGCTGAATAACCACCGTCGTCTTTAGCATCTTCCTCCTCCAATAGCACCATTGTTATCAATGAAGGCATAACTGTCTTTAATGGCTAGGAGTGCCTTTTACCTGTTCTTGTTGGGAAGCTGCAGGTTATACAGAACATGATGGCTGGAGTTCTGTACGGAGTAGCCTACCACAACCATATTTTATCAGTTCTGAAGGAGCTGTATTGGCTGCCATCTTTTTTACTGAGCCAAATTCAAGGTGTTCTTGCTGACACGAAACTCTGTGCAACTTGGAGGCTGGATATCTGAAGGAACACCTTCGCCCCTAATAGTCCCAACCTATTGCTAAGATCATCAGAGGTGGCTGTCCCAGCAAGTGTAAGCAGCAATCCAAGGAAATGCCTTTTCTGTGGAGGAACCAACTCTCTGGAGCTCCCTCACCTCTGAAAAGAGGCAGGCACCAATTGCAATGAGTGTTTGATGCCATCTTTAAGACCCACCCTTGCTGGCTACTGATTCCCAGCTTGGATTAAGAGGTAGAGCTGGAAACAGTGGGTGACTTATTGCAGGTCTTTAATACGGTGCTTTTTGTGCTGCTCTGGTATCTCTCAGGTTCCCTAGGCTTTGGCAGAAGGTGTCATCTGAGGAGAAGAGGCGTCTCCTTTCAAAGCCATTCTCTTCTTTGGTTTCTCTCTGGTGTCCAGTTCCAGTGATACCTCCTTTCCTAAAGGGAGCTGTGGTAACTTTAACCCCCTATGAAATGGAGTAGGTACACATGATGACAAGGGGCTCTGGGCATCTCTGGGCCACGATCGCTGGCAGGGGAGATGGTGCCTCGTTCGCTCGCTCGCTCGCTCTCCCCATCTGCGCCCGACACAGAACCCTGCTAGGTCTTCCATGGCGGAATAAATGAATGTTTGCAAAGCACTTTTGAGACCTGGGGCGGAAGGTGTTGGCGCTCCACGAGAGGCAGCCTCCGTCTCCAGATCTAATCCCCTCCCCCAGAGGGCTGAGGCTCAAACGCTCGGCAGAGGCAGGAGGCTGGGGCAGATGGCCTCTCCTCAGGAGGGTGGGGGATTAATTATTTCCTTCCAAGAAAAACAAAAAGCTGCATTTAATTTACAGAAGCAGGAAGAATATGATAGAAATCGACCAATTAATCGTGCCTATGCCAAAGCCTCACAGCTGAGGGCATTGGAGCAGCTCTCGCCCCTGCCCCCTTGTGCACCTAGGACAAAAGCTTCGCGCGCGCTGAGCGCTGCGCAGGCAGACCATGCGCTCCCGGGTTGGCTTTCGAAGGGGGTTTCCAGACTCCCGGGGCTCCCGGGTCTTATCCCAGTTCGTTGCTTTTCCGCTGGAAGCTGCGTGCAGATTTGCAATAGACTCATGGGCGTAGCGGGGGGGGGGGCAGGGGGCAGTTGCCGCCCCCTCCCCATGAAGTAAAACAATAGAAATAATTAACTAACGTTCCAATCACATCGGTTCTGCCCTCCCTCCTAACAAAAGTCCTGCCGCCCTAACAAAAAATCCCGACGTGTACCCTACGTGTTCATCCCGGTGTACCCCATCTGCCCTACTGCGTGTCACCTTGCTGGGTGGGCGCGGAAAGGAAACTCACCTCCGCATCTCATGTTTTAAAGTCACTTTTCATCCATTTCTATACATTATTTTGGCAATTTGCACTGAAATGCTCCCCCCCACCACCACCACCATAATTCCAGTGCTACTAGTTCGATGTTAGAAAGCAGAAGAAATTAGAAGACTCCGCGGGGGGGAATTAACACAGTGTTGGCACCAATCAGAAGGACCAAAAGGCAGCATAGGGTGTGTGTGTAAAAATCAGTTGTTAACTTTGCACTAAAATGCTTTTTCGTTTGAGCCATTTTGTGCAAATAATTTAATATTTTAAAACAGTAATAAACACAAGCACATGTTAAAAGGTTGATTTAAAACACCACCACCTGGCTATAACTGCTTAGCCCGGAAAGAGGTTTCCACGCCCAAGGACCTCACTGCTTTTAAAAGCCGGAAGACTAGCTCGGCGCCGAGGCGATCCACGTGGAATGTACTGCTTTCAAAAAGCAGGATTTTCTGCAATTGGAGGGGGGAAACGGAGGGAGCACAGCGAAAGCAACCTTTAGTTGACGATGTCGTGTAGCTGCCAAGCAAAGGATGTTCGTTCCCTAGAGGAGAGTGGAGCGGATCATGCAAAACATAACTGAGGCTCTCCAGCCTTGGGTTACTTTCCCTTAAGTAACTAGCAGGGGGTGCTACGCTAGCTAGCTCCTTAAAGCACTATCAAGTTGTTTTTAACCCTTTTAGCTCAGTGTTGTTGTTTAGTCGTTTAGTCATGTCCCACTCTTCGTGACCTCATGGACTAGAGCACTCCAGGCACTCCTGTCTTCCACTGCCTCCCACAGTTTGGTCAAATTCATGCTGGTAGCTTCGAGAACACTGTCCAACCATCTCGTCCTCCGTCATCACCTTGTGCCCTCAATCTTTCTCAACATCAGGGTCTTTTCCAGGGAGTCTTCTCTTCTCATGAGGTGGCCAAAGTATTGTTGCCTCAGCTTCAGGATCTGTCCTTCCAGTGAGCACTCAGGGCTGATTTCCTTAAGAATGGATAGGTTTGATCTTCTTGCAGTCCATGGGACTCTCAAGAGTCTCCTCCAGCACCATAATTCAAAAGCATCCATTCTTCAGCGATAAGCCTTCTTTATGGTCCAGCTCTCGCTTCCATACATCACTATTTAGCTCAGTATTTCCTTTCAAAATCCCATCCAAACCTACAGAGCAGAAGCAGGCTGGGGCAAAGCAGTACCACATATTTCAGAGCAGAGGCATCAATATCCTTGTCTCCTGGTGCTATTTGTCAATCCTTGGTAGGCCAAAGAAAAACTCCCCCCCCCCCCGCAAGAGAAACCCACCGAAGAAGTTGAGCAGAGGAAGAGGGCAGGTGGCATTAGCATGCATCCTTAAGGGTTACACTACCACTTTCATTTAAAAAAGAATCCAAAGTCGCATTATTAGGACCAACAAAAATGCCACAAAATAGTGAGCAAGCTTTGAATTCCCCAGAACTGTTCATCAGGCAGGTTGTTGGCCAAAGCAGTGGTGCTGGTGGGGTCCTGGTGCTGGTGGGGTATTGAGAAAAAGGCAGGCTTGGTATTGAATCATAAATCTCTGCATTGTTCAAATGTTATTTTTTGTTGTTAGAAGGGGCATGGCAAGGGGGTGTTGTCATGGTCGGTGCCACCACTGAATTCAAAGCAGCTTCAGAGTAGTCTTTCAAAGCCAGGAGGAGGAGGAAGAAGAGGAAATATTAAGAATATAAAAACATCTAGTCCAGCATCCTGCCCTTGGGAAGCCTAAAAGCAGGATCTGAGCACAACAGCGCTCTCCCCACCTGCAGTTTCCAGCAACAGTGTTTATTTTATTTTATTTATTAAAGATTTTCTTGTTTTACAGAAGTATATATAATGTCTCTCATATTTTTTCCATGTAACATTTTTACAAATCAGTTTCATTTGTTGAGACATTAGTGAGGGGGGGGGAAGGGGTGGAGGGGGGGAAGATGGGTGGGGTGGGGTTGGGTGGCAATGTTTCTATTTTGCTTAATGTATGTAGGGTTTCGTGTCAGCGTTGCTCGTGCCGGTTCTCTGCTGTTCATTTGTGTTTCTTTGGTGGTGAGAGAGGTTGGGGTTGGCCTATGGTTTGGTTGTTTGTTTGTGATTGGCTGTGGTGATCTTTGTTTTCATGTGTGAGTGGGGTGTGTGTGTGTTTTGGATCAGGTTAGCCATATTGATTTGTATGCTGTTGGTGGGTTATTGTCATTGGCTTGTTGGGCTGTGTATGTGATAAAGGGGAGCATTCCAGGGTAAAGGCGTCTTCTTCTCCCCGTGTCAGTTTCAGTTTATTGGTTAATTTTTCTAGTAAGGCTGTTTCCCATACTATTTGGTATCATTGGTGGTACAGCTTAGCCATTGTGGTTAGTAGTCACTGATAGCCAACGCTCTGCTTCACTGGATGTCCCCAAGTTCTATTGTGTTCTCTTTTGGATAGTCTCACAATCCCTTTTTGTTTTAACCACCCTGACAAATTCAGCAAACTCCAGCAAACTTAGCCACTTCATTGTACAGCCCAGCACCTTAATGATGAGTTGTATGCATGTGTGTGTGTGTTTCCACTAAGAAATTGTGTTTCCACTAAGCCCACATCTACTTTGGATTACTTCCAGAGTGCATGTCACCCTTCCTACACAATTTGAATGCAACTCTAAGGAATATCAGGAGCTGCCATATACAAAGTCAGACTGCAAGTCCCTCTAGCTCAATTATATCTACACTGACAGGCAGTGGCTCTCCAGGAGTTCAGGCAGGGGTCTCTCCTTGAGGACTGAACCAGGACCTTCTGAATGGAAAGCAGATACGCTTTCAGTGAGCCATGGCCCTCCCTCAAATTCAGTTGGCACAATTTGTGAGTGAATTTATAGGGGCTCTGAAAGAGCCTCAGCAATTGGGGGGTGGGCACCGGGAAGAAATCAGCTAAGGCACATACACCCCTAGAGATCCAAAGCTGTTTGGCTCTTGAGAATTAGCATAGGCTCACCAGCCAAAAGCTGTGCATTATAGTTTTTCCTCAAGAGCTACCATCTTTCCAGTTATGCACTTTAAATATCTTGTCCTACTTTGACTTCTAGGGTGAGGCTTGGTTTTGTAAACTTTAAATGGATAGGCATTTGGGAGGAGGCATTGCTGTGTCTGTGGCTTGACCCCTGGCACTCTGCCCCTCTCCGTCAGCTCTCAGGTCCCCAGGGCCCCCTCTACAAGGAGACTAGTTTGGCTTCTTCCAGTTGAACCCTAATGATCGCTCATATTTGAGTTTAGTTGCTGATCCTGGACAGATGGTCTCAGGAGGTATCAGGTCACAGAGTTTGTGGCTCACATGAGCCCCACCTGGCTGGTCTGCAATGGGGCGCACACACAGCCCTCCCTGGGCTGCTCACTTCACCTGCTATTGACACTAGAGCAGCTTGTGGGTAGGAAGCAAGTTGAGGTGGATAGGGTAACGCAAATGCTGTGCTGCGTGCCATCTGGTGCCCAGACAGCACTCCCCCCCCCCACCCCGCTTAGGAAATCCAGCCAAGGCTTTTCAGCCCCCTTAATCTGTTCACTTCAAGCAGCAAAGGACCCAGCAAGTGGGCCGCCCCATCTATGTGGATTAGAGGGATGATGTGGGGCCCAAGCATGGATGGAAGATGAGCAAAAGAGGATGCAGAGAACTGGCCACATTTGGAGCATAGAAAGGAATCTTTGTTTTGAGGCTGCAGCCACCTGGGGAAATGATCCCTTATTATTTTTGAGACGGTGACATTCTCTTGCTTAGGACAGTTCGGTTTTGATGGCACATCGAATTCTCAGAAAGCACACACATTATTTTGGATCCAGGTTTAATAAGTCATCCCCTGTTTCTTGTATATAAAAGTGGGTTTGTTATTAGCTTCAGGGGCAGGGTTGCCTCTCTTAAAGAATAGGCAAGGGCCAGTTTCCACTTTGGGGATGGAGTCTTCTGCACCCTTGTTACCATTGCCAAATACTGTATTTATAATGATTCACTAATGACTCCATCAGTGACATATGAGCCAACTCCTAGGGGCTAAAGGGTCTTCGCCCCTCCAAAAATATTAGAGGAGGCTGGGCCCATCAAAAGTTCATTAGCGTTGCCATTCAAATGGTGTGTGTGCACTACATCATGTGATCTATTATGCAGGGCGGGGCTTGCCTGCCCCCCAATATTTTATTCAAGTTGGCACCTCTGATCAGTGACATCACTTCCCATCCCTGCAGAGAAACCTCAGAGATATTTTAGCAAGCAGTTTGCTTGCTCAATGGATGTATCTATCTCTGAAACTTTGCCCACCCCTTGAGAAATGCACCCCATGGAACTTGCTTTAACTATGACAAGGTGAGAGAACAAATCACACCTTTATCCTGCCCTCTTTGCTTAGTGTACACATTAGACCAATAATCCCCATCCAATACATTGCTCCTTCCTCTATATATAGCAAATACCAAGTTTGCATTAAGGCAACCTGCTCTGGGAACCACCTATTCCCCTTCCTGGTTAGAAGCAGGATGGTGACAAGTACACAAAAATTTGAATATTCATCTCCTTTTGTTAATGCTCTTGTTTGAATATATAAACCAAACTTTAAGAAGCTCTGGATAACATAATGTGCCTAGCTTATAATTTGCAATTCATGGTTTGTGAATTCTCCATGTTATTTACACTCCCTTCCTTTGCCCAGCAAGGAAGCCAAGCACTGACTTCAAGAGACTCCCTGCAATGATACAGAAAGGAGAGAAGGTGTCGTGCTGATGGCACCACACCCCAAATACCTGAACAATTGGGCATGGGGCCAAATTAGGCCTACCAAGGGTCCTTGTTTCCCCTACCTCCCCCACACCTGATATCAGTGATGGGGCAGGTAAATTTATTGTTGCAATTGGGTGTGTTCAGAGTGTACATTCCTAGTTGTTCCTCTGCAAGCAGGGATTGCCCTTGCTCATTTTAAAATTTGCCTGCCATCTGCATTTTACTGCCCCACACCTTGTTACAAAAGGCTACGTTTATATGAATGTTCAAAACTTTGCAGAAAAATAAGGTAAAGTTTTAAGGCATTCCAGCGTATGTATAGAAGGCCAGCATTTCCAGCATAAGTTTTGTTGAAAATGTCCTGGAGAAGGATGGATCTGGAGTCAGGGAAGCAGAGGCCGGCTTACAAGGGGAGAATGTCTGAGACCGGGGCTAGGGACTCCTGGGCAAAATGTATACCCAGGCTGACCTCTAGTGGCCCTCAGCTGAACACCAACCCTTTGTTTCACACATCTAAAAGCTTCTGTATGAACTTAGTGGGAGAGTCTGCCAATGGAAACCATAGGGCCACTGCAGCCTCCCTAATCATAGCACATGGTTTGTTACCTCACTCAGTTTGTGTATACATGAGGCGATCTTTTACATTTAAGGTGGATTTTTAGGAGCTCTAAATTGGAGGCTGGAGGGACGCGGGTAGCGCTGTGGTCTAAACCATTGAGCCTAGGGCTTGCCGATCGGAAGGTCACGGTTCAAATCCCTGCAACGAAGTGAGCTCCCGTTGTTTGGTCCCAGCTCCTGCCAACCTAGCAGTTTGAAAGCACACCAGTGTAAGTAGATAAATAGGTACCGCTCCGGCAGGAAGGTAAACGGTGTTTCCATGCGCTGCTCTGGTTTCTTCAGAAGCGGCTTAGTCATGCTGGCCACATGACCCGGAAAAACTGTGTGCAGACAAACGTCGGCTCCCTCGGCCAGTAAAGCAAGATGAGCGCCGCAACCCCAGAGTCGTTCGCGAATGGACTTAACTGTCAGGGGTCCTTTACCTTTACCTTTAAGTTGGAACCAGTGCCACTCTGGAAGGTGTGGTAAAAGGGTTTCCTCCCTGCCAGCCATCAGAGAGCCTTGCTGAATGCTACATAGATATACCCCATTCCATTGTGCATCGCAGGGTGGCCTGGGGCTCACCCCAGCACTGGAGGTCAGAGAAAGCATGTTTTAAATTGTGCACCTCTTTAAGATGAAGGTTGAGCTGGGAGTTTGTAGCTGGAAGGGAACTGAAGAAGAAGTGGCTGGATGGCTGGCTGGGTCATTCATTGGCTGTGAGGGTTAAAGGCCAGAGGAGACGATACTGGCATCATGGGAACAAAGGAGGCATCTTCTCTCTTTGACAGGGAAGGGGGGAAGGAAATGAATTTCCTAGGACCTTCTTTTTGGTTCATGAATGTTTTGATGCTGTGGTACTCAGACCCCGCCTCATCTGTATACTGTTCCCTGCAGCAGCCAGGCAAATATCACTTGAGAAGTTTGCAAACAGGGCATAAGGACCAGAGGCATCCCTTGTTGTTTGTCCCTGGAAGCTGTCATTCAGAGGTAGACTGGCTCTGAATGTGGAGTCTCCATCTGGCTAGCAAGGCTGATAGGAAGGACGTCTGTTGATAGAGCAGGTAGGAGGACCAGAAGGAAGGTGCAGTGGGCCTAGCTTGGCTTTTCACCCTCCACACTTTTGAAGCCCCAGTTGTTCATGTAAATGTGCCTATTTCCAAGTTAGTATATTGCACTCAGAAGTGTCGGAAGTGTCAGAAGTCTTCAGAAAGGGCTGTAGCTCAGTAGTAGAGTACATACTTTGCATTCAGAAGGTCCCAGGTTCAATCTCTGGCATCTGCAGCTGGGAGAAAATCCCATCTGAAACTCTGGAGAGATGCTGCCAGCCAGCATAGACAGTACTGAGCTAGGTTGACTGGTAGTCTGGCTCAGCAGAAGGCAGCTTCTGTTCTAACCTGATGCAAAGCAGGAGAGTCCCCTGCCTTTTCAATAGCTGTGCAGATGACATCGGCCTAAGCATTAGGCAGGGAGAGACATTTGCCTCAGGCAGCAGAAGTTAGGTGGCAGCCATCTCTCTCATTCTCTCTCTAACACACACACACACACACACACACACATAAACAAAAACACACATCCATTCTTCCTGAACCCCTTAGGCCACATTATCTCCAACCTTTCCAGACCCAGGTCCTACTTTTAACCCACACATCCATTTGGGGACCCATCTCTTAATCATTTACCATATATTTGCATGATGGTAGTGCCTCTGTAGCGATCCAACTTGGATCAGGCCTTGACCCACTACTGGGTCCTGACCCAGCAGTTGAAAACCAGTGCCTTAGGCCATTCCCATCCATTGAAAATATGAGCCATGTGTGCTACAGGCACCTCCTAAAAGGGCCTCCTGCCACCCATGTACATTAGAGGGTGTTGTGCCACCCCATTACTCATGTTGAAGTGAGAGTCAATGGCCACTCCTGTACATGGAATTTGCAGGTGCAGTGGGCTTCTCCTTTGGTTCAACCTACAAAATGTCCTGGGGCAGGAGGAGGAGGTGGCTTTCCTGCAGTTCACAATCAGTCTATGCTGCCTGCCTCGGTCCTCCCCCCCCCCCCCCAGTCTGCAACGGAAAAGCTGCAGCAGGAGACCAGCCAAGGGGCCCACATATGCAGAGAGGTGCAGCTGTGACCAGGCAACTGACCCATCAGCATTTCCATCAAAAACAGCTCCGTCTATCACAAGGAGTTTTCTGTTAGAATTCTATCTACAGGAACATTTGCAGTGAGTATCTCAGCTGTGTCTCCTCTGCACTCCTCCTTCCAACTCTTTGGGGGGGAAATGCTTCTTTGTAAGGACCAGATCTATCCTACCCACCCCAGTTCTGTATCTTGCCCCCAACATGCACATGTTTTAGCGCCCAGCCATTAACAGTCATTTGGGCGTCTGGCAATGGCCTGAATATGCAGTTCTAAACTTCATGCTCATCTGAAGCTCAGGTACCAAGATGTAGTTGAGGGGGTTGCTTAGAGCCATAGAATAGTAGAGTTGGAAGGAACCCCTGCAATGCAGGAAACCTTTGTCCAATATGGGGCTTGAACCTAGAACCCTGAGCTATCCATTTAGCTTGCTCAAGGTGGCCCAGAAACATCGCTCTCTCTCTCTCTCTCTTTTTTCCAAAAAAAATTATTGGTTTTCCAAATTTATAACAAAACAAACATTGCCAAAGACTGGTCACGGAGGACAGCAGCACATACTGGAATTTCTACACAAGCTCCATTTGGAAAGAATGTCACAAAGCAGGCTCCTGCTTTTGTCAGTTAGCTTGAAAACCTAAGGGCACAGCTGTTGGGAGACTGGCAGGCACCAGGTGGCAGCACCAGCCCATGTTTGCCAGGCCCGGCCAGACTAGTTTGCCATTTGGAGTTTCAAATGTGGAGGGGGGTGGCAGAGGGGAGAGAGGTGCCATTACAGGGAAACACACAAACACCTTCCGCACAGGGAGTAGAGGGTTCCAGTATGAGCATCCTGTCTGACATTGCAAGGGATCCTGCTAAGGGATTCCTCTGGAGCACACCTGACTGCTTCACTAGTGCCCCTAAACACATTGTTTGGGTTGCTTCTATAGCTGCTGTGTTGTGGGACGCAGGTGGCGCTGTGGGTTAAAGCCTCAGCGCCTAGGACTTGCCGATCGAAAGGTCGGCGGTTCGAATCCCTGCGGCGGGGTGCGCTCCCGCTGCTCGGTCCCAGCGCCTGCCAACCTAGCAGTTCGAAAGCACCTCCGGGTGCAAGTAGATAAATAGGGACCGCTTACCGGCGGGAAGGTAAACGGCGTTTCCGTGTGCGGCTCTGGCTCTGGCTCTGGCTCTGGCCAGAGCAGCGATGTCACGCTGGCCACGTGACCCAGAAGTGTCTCCGGACAGCGCTGGCCCCTGGCCTCTTAAGTGAGATGGGCGCACAACCCCAGAGTCTGTCAAGACTGGCCCGTACGGGCAGGGGTACCTTTACCTTTACCTTTATAGCTGCTGTGCTACTGGCAGTTTTCTTTGCAATCCCTGCTCATTCTCTGTGTAGAGCGGAGGCAGCAGCGTATTCCTTGACCCGGCCAGCAGACCTATATGTTCTATAGGCATCCAGCATAAATAATTATTTCTGAGAACCACCTGGGAGCTGGCAGTATGTATGCGTGCAGTGTGGGTTTTGCTTTAGGAAGTTTTACCCACAAATTTTCCTCTTACTTCTTCTGTGAATCCTAGATTTATGGTGTAGATTCACTCTGATAAGCAAACACAGTACCTCGTCTCAGCATAAAGATTATTCCACATTTATTATGAATAAGATTTTGTGGACTGGAGTCCACTTTATCTGATTTACTATATAATAAAAACTCTTTCCCAGCCTGCTCTTTTGGTATTTAGAACGGCAACTCCCATTATCATTGCTGACTATCAGCTATGCCTGCCGCTGCTGCTGCAAGTTGGGCAGTTCAGCACCAGGTTTGGGAAGGCTGTTTTAAGGTGCTCGAAGCATCTCCACTGCTGCTTGCGCTACCACATACACTAACACAGCTTTGGCTGCTCTGAAAGTTCAGTCCCAATAAGCCCACAGAAGTCACAATCCAATTGGGCATTACTCACAAACAGGAATCTGCCTTATCCGGAGTCAGATTGTTGGTCCATCTAGCTCATTATCGTTGATGCTGATTGGCAGTAACCTCCAGGGTTTCAGGAGGGGGTCAGGAGACATTCCCAACCCTACCTAGAGATACTAGCGAGGACTTGGGACCTTCTGCATGCAAAGCAGGTGCTCCATCACTGAGCTATGGCTCCTCCCCAAACAACTAAGAGAGGGAGAAGAGAAATAAATGCCTTTTCACCTGGCAAAGCTGGGATCTTGGCCTGCACACATTTCCTCCAGTGTACCTGGTACAGGAGGGGAGGTGATGCCAACTGCTCTTCATTATATGGTAGCAAGAACTGGCGCTGCTCCCAGTGAGCTGAGGGGTGCTTCTCAGTCAAGGAGCCCTTGTGCCCAGTGGGCATGATGGGGTCAGGATTGAGATGGCCCCAGACCAGGATTGAGATGGCACCACAGTTCAAGAAGGACACTGACAAACTAGAACGTGTCCAGAGGAGGGCAACCAAAATGGTCAAAGGCCTGGAAACGATGCCTTATGAGGAACAGCTAAGGGAGCTGGGCATGTTTAGCCTGGAGAAGAGGAGGTTAAGGGGTGATATGATAGCCATGTTCAAATATATAAAAGGATGTCACATAGAGGAGGGAGAAAGGTTGTTTTCTGCTGCTCCAGAGAAGTGGACACGGAGCAATGGATCCAAACTACAAGAAAGAAGATTCCACCTAAACATTAGGAAGAACTTCCTGACAGTAAGAGCTGTTCGACAGTGGAATTTGCTGCCAAGGAGTGTGGTGGAATCTCCTTCTTTGGAGGTCTTTAAGCAGAGGCTTGACAACCATATGTCAGGAGTGCTCTGATGGTGTTTCCTGCTTGGCAGGGGGTTGGACTCAATGGCCCTTGTGGTCTCTTCCAACTCTATGATTCTATGATTCTATGGACACATCTGGAACAAATGGAGAGGAGGTAGAGAAATTGGATCAAGAGCAGTTGCCCCTCCCTTCTGCACAAACAACACAACAAATGTCACTCTTCCCTAGTGGACATTTTATTAAATAAAGCACAGAAGAAAGCAATCTGTTTTACAGAAAGAGAATTCCAGGCAGACTGGGTGCAGCTCTGAAATCAGAAAGCTGCTCTGTTCATTTGTCGAGTGCAAAAGATTTGGCTGCTGGGATGGGCCTATCCCTTTGGCTCCAGCAGGGACCTCATCGGCTGGTCAGGGGAGTGCTGCAAAGGGGGAGAGTGGAAGAGATAAAATGTTGGTGAACCAACCTTAACCAAGCCATACATGCCCCCACCATCCTTCCCTCCATGTCTGTTGCTTCCCCCATGACTCAATTTTAGAAGCTCTTTGAGAGCAGGGATCTTCTATTGTTGTTCCTGCAGCTCTGTAAGGCGCCAAGTATTCTGGCAGAGCAGTATAA
The DNA here is from genome assembly GCF_951804945.1 of Podarcis cretensis. Classification (NCBI taxonomy): domain Eukaryota; kingdom Metazoa; phylum Chordata; class Lepidosauria; order Squamata; family Lacertidae; genus Podarcis; species Podarcis cretensis. The sequence goes on along the minus strand of NC_137185.1, from coordinate 30,090,443 downwards.
AGAGATAAGAGAATCCATAAAGAAAGGGCAATTGCTCTGGTGTTAGTGGAGTCTTTCCAGGGGGCATGTTCCTTGCATAGCCTTGGGGAAATTTCCTTCCCTGGGCTGGGATGGCTCAGGATCACCACATTCCCTGGTCCAGAAATCGATCTCCTAGTCTGAGACTGGGTCATGTGTGACTGAGTTTAAAGGGGACACCAAGGCCTGGCATGGCCCTGGAGAACAGGGTCTGCAACAAGCAGCAGTGAAGCCCAAGATGAGCAACTGACTAGCAAGGGCAAGGAAGGGGACCCCTCATTGGAGGCTTCCCTTCCCAAAGGACCCCTCTGGTCAAGGGGCGGTACCTGGCTAGAGCCCCTTCAAGCTATTGTCAGAGGAAAGGCACCTCTGAGGCCCCTCAACCTCCACCAAACATACCGGAATTCAGACTGCGTCATCTTCATCATCTCCTTGCCTAGAAAAGGGAGAGGGAGAAGACCACACCTTCGTTAACATGAGCTGGGTGCCCTGCAGACTGCCTTCCATGCAGCCTGTGCCCAGAGAAGGGATGGGGCGGGGGGGAAATCCTGACAAAATTGCACCCACCTTCGCTTCCTCTTTCCTCCACAGCGGAAACGCCGACCTGGAATCAAAGAGACAGGATGAGGCCTCAGACAAACAAGAGTGCCCTGCCTTCCCCCATGGTGGGCACCCCCACCTCCAACCCATATTTCCCTCAAGGTTTCCTTTACAGCCTGCTGCTGCCCCATAACCTCACTCTTCCCCCACCCCCACTTAGCCCAGGAACAGAGGCAGATTTAGGGGAGTGCAACTGGTTTGATCGCACTGGGTGCAGGAAATCAGGGGGCACTGCAGGTGGCCCCAAAACTATGATGTAGAATGGAAGGCGAGAGGCAGAGGCACCAAATTTTGCCTTTACACAGGGCGCTGCTGAAATTTGACAAGGCCTGCCACTGCCAGGAAAACAATCCCCAAATCTCTCCATGGCAGAACACTAGTTGGCCCGCCCTGTGGCCCTCCCCACATCTTATCTTCCTGACGCTCCATTTCAGGGGGGCCTTCCACCCTCTCACCACCTGTCAACACTGGCCGAGCCTTGAATTTCATGTGCTGCTGCAGAACTGGAAATTTCCACTGAGATAAAAATCTAGCAGAGCTCAGGGATGGAGAAGTGTGTTTGTGACTATGTGAGGGGGGAAGTGTTTAACTCTTTAACAGCAGGATAGGGGACCTCTGACATTGCAGTGACCCACAGACTGGGAATGGCCTTACAAGCAGGTCAAAGAGGCTGGGTGTGGGGCTAAAACGGTAACTGCCACTCAGGCAGGCAGGAGGATCCTTCTTGGGATTTGGTAGGAAGGGGAGTTGCTTTGTGGTAGGACCCTTCCTCTCCTTTTCTGTTCCTGCTCCGGAGATCTAGCAGGTGAAGCTTTTCCTGGTGTAGAGATAACAATAAGTGACAGGAGAAGCTTTACCTGCTGAACTTTTTCCTGTGGGGCTTCAGTCTCTGGATTGGTCAAGTGTGAGCCAAGGGCTGAAGTTCACCAGAACCTTTCCCCCTTCCCCACTCAAGCCTGGAGCCTGGGTGTGTGTTAACAGGCCACAGCAGATCTATCTTCAGGAGAGGTGGGGAACAGGCACCCCACCCCCCTAGTTCACTTTCTTGCTGTTGGGTAGGGGCACCTGTGACCAAATACAGGAATCTTCCTCTGGGGAAGTTCCACTGGATCACAAGGGCTGCTGGAATTTTCCTACAGCAGATCCCTGGGGTAATGACAGCTGGAAGGTGGGGAAAGGGGCACGGGGCACCCAAAGGGAGGGATTTTTGCCTCAACTTTTGCACTCAGAAACCGCTCCTCTTTCCCACAACCAGCAGGCATGGTGCCCACCCCATCCACCCATTTGCATGGGCCTTTGTGAACACACATCAGGAGCATGCTGAGTAACATCTTGAGGTCAGGGGCTCCATCACCAGTTGGCTTATTGTTGAGCTGGGCGAGGAAAGAAGCTGCTCCCTCCCTCCCTCCTTTCTGCCCCCAGAGACACCCACCCCACTTTGGCACACTCTTTCCTCTGGTCTACACTCCCCTCTGCCATTATGTAGACAAGGCCACTGCCCACCACCACCCCAGAAAAAAATACAGTACTTACTGAGGATGATGGCAAGTCCAATTAAAAAGGCCACAACCGCAAAGATCAGGCCCCCATTGCGAATGGTTTCATAATCTCAGGGGGGAAAGAGGGGGAGAGAGAGAGTTAATCTAAGCCCATGCAGCAATTGCAGGGAGTCCCCTGGCTCTGAGCTTTCTTGGGAGCCTCCCCTCCCTGGCTAAGTTACAGGGGAATTCAACAGAGCAAGTAGCTGCTACATCTCTGCCAGTTTTGAAGCTGGGGGAGTGGAGCAGGTTTTGATACTTTACAGGCAAAGGGAAAAGAACAAATTTGGGAGGAAGTGGAAAGACATACAACCCTCATTTTCCAACCCCAAATTTTATGACTTTAATAACAGGGAATGTATTGTGCATGACTCTGGTGGTACAGTGTATGGCACTGTTGTAGTCTGTTTATTGCGTTTGAAAGTATCTCTGCCTTTGTTTCATCTTTCAAACAATTGCAAATATAGCCATGGTTTAAGCTGGATCTGCACCCAACCCAAAGTAAATATTTTCTAGGTTTTGCCATATGGGCTTGGGCGTCGTCGTCCCCTTACTGTAAGAAGCTAGCCGTAAGTTTAGCACAGCCCCCCCCCTCCCCACTCACTCCCTTTCCTTACCGTAAGAGAATTTGTCAACGGCGGTCTCGGGGAGCCTTTCTGGAGGAGAAAAAGGAGACGGGAAAGTCAGGCTCTGAGCTCCCGCGGCAGCACTTGGAGCCATTGGGCGGTGGAACCCGAGAGCTGCGTCGGCGGCAACGGCTTCTTTCCAGCCGAGCTCTGGAGTCCTTGGCTGAAGAAGTTCCTCCTACCGCGGCGCCTGTATACTGGGGAAAGGTGCTTCTACCGGAGGACCCCACCAGCTGTTTCAGGCTACGCTGCTTCCCTGCTCCTCTCCGTGGCTAATTCCACCCCCTAATTGCCGCCCGTCCAGTGAGGAGGGAAATGAAGGGACTGACCCCCACGAGAGATGGTAGATTCTCCTTCCTTGGAAGTTTTTAAGTAGAGGTTGGATGGCCACCTGCCATGTATGATCTAGTTGAGATTCCAGCATTACAGGGGGTTGGACGAGATGACCCTCGGGGTCCCTTCCAAGCCTACGATTCTCTGCTTCTATCACCCGCTTGCCCCACAGAAGTAGGGAAGCTGCGCCGAGCAGAGCACTGCCAAGGCAGGCAAAAGCCCCCCCCCCCCAATGGGTGCCTGAGGCTCAGTTCTAGGGGAAGAAGAAACTGGAAAGGAAACTCTGGGGGGTGGGGAACTCTCCCTATAACCCCAGGATTTCTCCATTGCAGCCGAAGGGAGGACAGGACTCTGAATCCGGAAAGCATGGTGGGATCCTGCGCCGAAGTCAAAGCTGCCCCATTCCTAGAGGTGCTGCTGCGGTTGTGGGAACCGAAGAGAAAGCGCGTGGACCACTAGATACTCGGTGTCATTATGCACCAACCCGCTCAGACCCAAGGAACAAAAAATGCAAGACGAGCCCTACAGCAGCTGGGCCAGGCCACGGGGACCCATCTCCTTCAGCATCTCTTCCCCCAGTGGCCAGCCAGACCTCCCAATGCAAGCAGGGCCCAAGTGCAACAGCCACTCTCCCCTCCCGAGGTTTCTAGCAACCGGTACTCAGGAGCACACAGCCTCCGACAGTGGAGGGAGAACAGATGGATGGGGTTAGCAGACTTTAACAGCCTTCTCCTCCAGGACTCTGCTTAATTAATTCTCTTTTAAAGCCATCCAAGTTGATAGCCATTACTACAGCTTGGGGAGCGAATTGCAACACTCCTTCGCCTGTCCTGAGCCTTCCAACGTTCAGCTTGGTTGGATACCAAGGAGTTCTAGTGTTATGACAGATGGAGTTTCTCCCTGTTCGCTTTCTCCACGCCGTCATTTCATTTCACTTTTAAATTGTATACCGCCTTTCTATTTTACAATACCCCAAGGCGGTTTACAAGCTGAAGAAACAAAGAATGTACACCTTATAACACATCATCTTAAGAGAAGCCTTGCTGGCCTTTTCTCTAAACTAAAAAAAACCACCCAAATGTTGTTGCAGCCCCTTGATCCTTTCGGTTGCCCTTTTGCTGCTCCTTTTCCCAGCTCTACAATATTATCCCTTTTCAGGTGAGGCCACCAGAACGGCACAGCTTCGCCCTCCAGCAGGGTCTAAGATGGGCAAAGAATCCATAGGGAGGGGTATTTGCTTTGCTTTGCTTTGCAGCATTTTTCTTCTGCTACTTGAGTTAGGATTTTGCGCTGGGGACGTGTGAGGGAGGGAAGAACGGATGCAGGACCCTCTCAGTCTCTTCGCCCGAGGGAGAGGGAGAGCAGCTCTGCTCAGCCGGCCAAGCAGGGGCGGGGAGGGGCGCTTACCGTCTGCCATCGTTCAGCTGCCGCGGCCAGAGGGTGTCTGGAGAGGCAGAGGCAGCGGAGCGTCCCTTAAGGGGCGGCGGGGACAAGGCTCTATTAACCATTAATGGGGCCCGTCTAATGTTTAGCCCGGGCAGTCACAAGGTGAAGCTGCGGAGGGAGGGGCCGAGGGAGGGAAGGGCCTGGACTGGCCCCAGGAGGAGACCAAAAGAACCAGACGGAGGGTGCCCAGCACCCAGCAGTTGCCTCACTGTCACCATCTGTGTACAAGGGGCAAATAAGGGCCTTGATGTGTTTACTTAAAAGCATATTGTGGGTTGGAGCCCCACACTGGGCAAAAGATTCCTGCATTGCAAGGGAGTTGGACTAGATTACCCTTGTGGTGCCTTCAGTGGCGTAGCGTGGGTTGTCACCACCCGGGGCAAGGCAAGTAATTTGTGCCCCCTAACCTGTGGATTTGCGCCCCCTCACCCTAACCCCCAGATGTTGTGCCCGGTGCGGCCGGCCCCCCCTGCACCCCCCACGCTACGCCACTGGGTGCCTTCCATAGTGCGTTGTATAGTAAAAACAATAAAGCAGCATTATGAAAATAGGCTGCATCAGACTGAAGGCCCTCCTTATCCAACATCCTGTTCTCAAATAGACCAACCAGTTGTTTCAATGTGAAGTCCACAAGCAGAACAGGAGTGCACCAGCCTCTCCCACCTAATATCCCCAGAAGCAGGTACAGTGGTACCTCGGGTTAAGAACTTAATTTGTTCTGGTGGTCCGTTCTTAACCTGAGATACCACTTCAGCTAATGGGGCCTCCCGCTGCCGCCCAATTTCTGTTCTCATCCTGAAGCAAAGTTCTTAACCCGAGGTACTATTTCTGGGTTAGCAGAGTCTGTAACCGGAAGCGTCTGTAACCTGAAGCGTCTGTAACCCGACGTACCACTGTAGTTCAGAGGCATACTGCCTCTAGTATTGTATATAGTACAGTACCTCCTTTATAACTAGTAGTAACCACTGAAAGCATTATCCTCCGTGAATTTGTCTAGCCCCCTTTAAAGCCATATAAGGCAGAAGCCAGGCATCTTGTGGGATCAAAATTGGTTTCACTGTGCACTGCGTGAAGGAGCTCTTCCTTTTGCTTCAGGGGATGTCCTTGGGGTTAGGGTCTCTATCCAGAAAATATAAGCCTTTTACCAAAGTAAAAGGGAGGGTTGCAGGTACTGCACAGTCCAAATACATCAAAGTCAAGTTCAGGAAATCATTCTAAAACCAAATGTGATCCTTGAACAGGTCAAGAAACAGGTCAAGGTCAGTATTGCAATGAGTTCAGCAAGGGGGCGTAGAATATACTCCAGAACAAGGAGCAAGAGATCTGTCTTTCTAGCAAGTAGAGGGCTCAAAGGGAAGACCTGAAATGCTCTGGCCTTCTAGACCACACCCTAACCCCAGCTACTGGTAGTAAAGGCATTCCAGGGATTGTTTACTCATGAGTAGACCACTTACTCTGGACCGGGTCCATAGGTAAATGCCATGCCATTGCTCCTTGGTCTTGACCTGGTGTTTTGGGTGCCACGTGCCAGCATTCTCAAGGATAAGGGTGGCTCCACCTTCTCCTCTGACATCTCCAAGGGTTCTTCAGCCAGTCTCCCCCCAGAAGTCCCATCAAGAGTATCCTCAACACAGGCTCCAGGAGACACTTCTTGCTGCTCAAGTTTCTTGAGCTGTGGGGTATCTGGTTCGTCCTCTACACACTCGGTGTCTGGCGGCAGGCGAGGGCTAGGCTTGAAAGTCCTGAATCTTTGAACATTCAGCTTCCTTTGATAGACTGATTGTGTTCTGAAATTCTGGAGAGATGCAAACAAATTTCTCTCTGTCCACTCTCTGAGTGCATTCCTGACAGTCTTAAGGGAGTTTCATGCATTATGGCTGGCAGTCCTGTTGGAACACTTGAATGCAGAGAGGACCTACCCTCAAATCCCATCCCACACTTGGAAGAGCATGCTTGGCTCCCTGGTTTCTCAAAGCCTGGGAGCAATGAAGTGGCTGGGGCAATAAGGCGTGTTGAATTTTTCAACTTTCAAATTCCCAAATTGAAGGATGCTAAAAGGTTGTAAAACATGACTTGGGAATTCAAAAGATATTTTGGTTAAATGAATACCATTTAGTTTTGTTTGGTACAGGTAAAGGTAAAGGGACCCCTGACCATTAGGTCCAGTCATGGCTGGTTCTGGGGTTGCGGCGCTCATCTTGCTTTATTGGCCGAGGGAGCCAGCGTACAGCTTCTGGGTCATGTGGCCAGCATGACTAAGCCGCTTCTGGCGAACCAGAGCAGCGCACGGAAACGCCGTTTACCTTCCCGCCGGAGCGGTACCTATTTATCTACTTGCACTGCTTTCGAACTGCTAGGTTGGCAGGAGCAGGGACTGAGCAATGGGAGCTCACCCTGTTGCGGGGATTCGAACCGCTGACCTTCTGATCAGCAAGCCCTAGGCTCAGTGGTTTAACCCACAGCGTGCCTTTTTGTTTGGTAAATAACTACATAAAAATATTGACCTTTGAACATTTTTGTGGAATTTCCAATACAATCAAACTTGTCTTATTAAAAGGTTTTGTGGGAGGAAGTGTGTAAAACTGCATGAAAATCGAAATTTCAAAACTTGACAAGCTTTTTGACATCTTCAACTGCAAGTATAAAAATTTTCTCCTCTGAGTTTGGCTGCCATGTAGATGCTGGTTGCAAAAAGAGGAAGAAGAAGAAGAAAAGGAGGAGGAGGAGGAGTTTCGATTTGATATCCCGCCTTATCACTACCCTAAGGAGTCTCAAAGCGACCAACAATCTCCTTTCCCTTCCTCCCCCACAAAAAACACTCTGTGAGGTGAGTGAGGCTGAGAGACTTCAGAGAAGTGTGACTAGCCCAAGGTCACCCAGTAGCTGCATGTGAAGGAGCGGGGAGGCGAACCCACAAAAAACACTCTGTGAGGTGTGTGAGGCTGAGAGACTTCAGAGAAGTGTGACTAGCCCAAGGTAGCTGCATGTGAAGGAGTGGGGAGGCGAACCCAGTTCACCAGAATACGAGTCTACCACTCTTAACCACTACACCACACTGGCTCACATTAACTGTACATGTTCTAAGGAGATGAAGATCCTTGTGAAGGAACTTGCTTTCACTAAAGGTCAGAGAGAGAAGACTGGTTCTATTGGACCACATCAGATTGGCTTGCCAGATCTACCTGAGCGTAGCAGACAAGTCAAAAAGCAGAAGCGGCAAGAAGACAAGAAAAGAAGGCTTGCTGCATATAAGCAGAGAAGTAAGCAGGATGGTTCAATACCATCAAATGAAATAATTTTATCTGCTAATGAAAATGAAGAACAAATAGCTGATGCCTAAGATGGAAATGGTGGAAGTTATGAATTGAAATTAGGGAAACCAAGTATTTCTTCCATTTCTAATAAAAATACAGAGTACAACACATTAGAAATACATAATGTTGCCATGCAAAGCATCATATATGGTATTGGCCTGTGTGCCACAGCTGTCATCAGCACAGCCACCTTTATAGATGCTGCCTTGATCACTGAAGAAGACAAGAGATTTGTAGTTGGATCACAATAAAGTCAAGAGGGCCAAAGAAAAAGTTACAGAATCCCTGGAGCAGGAATTTGATTATCTTTGTCAGAAAGGTGAAATTGACAGCATCTTCTTTGACGGTCGTGAAGATACAACTAAAGTTATACTGAAAGCAGACATTTCAGATCAGCAGTTCCTCCTGAAACTTGTTTAAATTTCATATTAATTGATGTCATTACTTTCTAATGTTGTATTATGATTGCAAGGTAATGTTGCATGCTTAGATATGTTTTATGCAAAGAAACTAAAATTTAAATTAGCATTATCTGACTTCTTCAGAAGGCAAACTTGAAATTATTTGGTGTCTCCCTAGGGCAGTTTATGTGCTTTTTAATGAAACATAGATTTGCCAAGCTAAATGTTGCTCAGTCACAAAAACAATAGCAGATGTGAATTCCTCATACCCAAGAACATATTTTTAAGACCCCTTACTGAATAAATTTGCAAAAAATAAGTTTCACCTCCTAAAAAGATGCAACCTACTGGGGCACAGGTAGAAAGATCAGTGGTGTAAGGAATCTCATGCCAAAACTGCTTGAGAAGGAGCCACAGCCCCATGGCAATGATGGCAGCAAAGGAAGCTCTCGTTCCATCAGTAATGGATTATGCAGGCTGGCAGTGGAGCTTTTCTGAATGGAAATTGCATGCTGGTCCCTGGTAGGGGACAGAGGAGCCTTCAAAATCTGCTGCAACCAGTTTGCAAACCACTTTGCAGATAAAAATCAATCATATCTGCTCCAGCTTGGAGTCCACATTATTCACAGATGCTGCTATTAAGGATGGTTCCATGATTTCCGCTTGTCAGGTTCATAAGACCACGGTTCAGTTTGCTTGGCCTGATGATGTGGGCAGAATACCTGAAGAGGTGAGTCCTGCCACTTGCTTGCATGGCCTATCCCTATTGCTAGAGTTTATTGAGTTAACTCTTGGGGTGACTGAGCTACTCAATGGAGAGAGAAGCAGCCTTTGGGCCAGTATTTTTGACCTCTTTGTTAGCTTACCTCAAATGGGTGAAGTTCTTAAGCAAACAATGGCAGCCCAGCTGAGGCATTTCTGGTTGAGACCCATCCCTTGGGTCCTTTTCAATCTGGTTTCCAGCCTGGATTTGGGATGTAAACTGTTTTGGCCATCTTGACTGATGACCTCTGCCAGTCCCAGCTTAAAGTGCGGTCAAACCCTTAGCGGCCAAGGCATCAAAAGGGCCATTGCCCCCCCCCTCCAGCCTTGCCAGCTTTCTCTGAGATTCAGCAAAAAAGCAGCGAAAGCTTTGTGTGACCTCACTCCCCTCTATGTCCTTCCTGGGCTTCCCACAACTTAGTGTAATGATGGCATGGGAGCAGTGGGGCTACAGCAGATGCACAATGTGTTTTTTGCTTCAGCTGAGGCTGCTGAAGAAGAGGAGGAGGAAGAGGAGGAAGAGCTGTGAGCAGAGGGACAGGCTGGGAAACTTAACAAACCTGCTGTCCCTGGAACCAGGTGTGGAGAGGGCAGCTGAATGGGACACAGCTGGGGGCAGCCTGAGGAAGTACCATACACCTTGGCTTTGTCCAAAGAAAGCAAGTCTTGATTAGGCTCGTGCCTACTGTTTCCAGGAACTCTTCTCATTGTGGGTGAGATGAGAGTTTGTTTGGACTCTAGGTGAGAACCCAGAGGCTGAGAGGCAGGGTGTATCAGAAGGAAAATGAACTGATACTGATTTTTCTATATTAGTAACTTTGCATTAATGTAACATTTTTATATGTAATTGTGTATTTTTGTAATATTTTGTTTTAGTTATCTGTTGTTGTTTCTGTTTTCTGTACACCGCTTAAGAGATATTTTTTAAATATATTAAATCATCATCAACAACAACAAATTTCCACTCTTCCTTCCCTATATTGGAGATCTCTCTCACAGTTTCTGGTTGCTTTGCTAGATTCATTTTCATTTCTGTATAAATACATATATATGTATTCTTTTAAGTTGCTTTGAATGTTTGGTTAAACAGAATGGTGGAGGAAACGCCATAAATATAGGGGCTGAGAGAGCAAGATCCACACCAGCAACTTCCAGAGGGTTGGCCTTTTCATTTCCTCTGCAAAACAGAAAAGAATCTGATGCCCGCCCCCTGCTTACTTCAAAGCAGACAAATTTATTATTATCGGAGGGAGAGCCGAAAGGAGTGTGAATGTAAACAAACACCAGGGAGGGGCCTCAGCATCTTTCCTTAAGTTGCCAGTGGTGGTGCTGAGTCCCAGGCAACAGATGCTGAGTGCCAGAATCGCCCTCTCCCCAAATTGCACACAAACTCACCTCAATTATCCAAGTGCCAGTTAGGAATGAGAAGCTCTTTGTTCTCAAGGTCTGTCAATCATTGACTGCCCAGTCAAGCATCAGAAGAGGGGTTAGTTTTATGGCAAAAACAACCCTGGGGCTCAGAAAGTCTCATTCTGTACCTGGAGTCTCAGGGAAGGGTGACCAACTGCCCCCTCCTCATATTGTTCTTAGCCAGCACCCATCTAAATTTAGGCTAATGGCTTTATCAGGAGGAGTCTAATGTCTGACTGTTCCACACACCCGGTGGATGTTGTGTGTGTGTGTTGTTCAGAGTGTGTGGATCCTTCATGGAGGCCCTGGTGCCAGAGTGTGGGAGGGCCATTGTTACAGGCTATTGATTGCCCCTTCAAGGGCAGAGGGAGACAGATGGCTCTTCCACTGGAATTGGCTCCGAGCAAAGCTAATGGAATGTGACCATGATGGGCTCATAAGTAGGCTGTTTCCTCAGTTCTCTCTGCCTGTGGTGCCCCTTCCTGCCCATGCGTAGTGGGAGAAACCAAATGCTGCCTTTACTGAGTGAGCAAGTGTGCAAGGACCCATGTTCCTGCTCCCACTACACCCAATGGGGACCTCCGCTCTCTCTTCTCTGGCTGCTGCCGTTTAATTTTCAACCAGGGCTGCAATCCACAATGGGACTCTCTCCTGCGCTGTTGCTCTCTGGCCTGGATTGGCTCAATACAAGTTTGTGCAGTGACCCCAGTGACCTTGCATGAGCAGAGGCAAGAGAAACAGATTCATTAGCATTGTTACAAGAAATTAAGCTTGCACGGTGGCCAGTGTCCACTCTAGGCTGGATATGAGTCTGCCTACTGTCTTCCTGCCCCTCAAGTACTAAGCATGCACCCAATTCCCCTTTGCCTAAACTTGGTGCTCACTGGCTCCTGGGGTGAGCACATGAAGAGCATCACTTTAGCCTCTAACTGGATGAGCATATTTCTTCACCCCCACCCATGCACACACTACCTATTTTAACATCAGTCTTGGCCAGGACACTAGCTCATATGGTTGGGTTACTGAAAATCCGCAAGTAACAAGTCTCATCATGTCTTCTTCTTGTATATGCACCACATTGGCATATACAGCCCATTTATAGCCCAGTTTGTTTGTGTGCACATACAGTGGTACCTCGGGTTAAGTACTTAATTTGTTCCGCAGGTCCGTTCTTAACCTGAAACTGTTCTTAACCTGAAGCACCACTTTAGCTAATGGGGCCTCCTGCTGCCGCCGCGCCACCAGAGCACAATTTCTGTTCTCATCCTGAAGCAAAGTTCTTAACCTGAAGCACTATTTCTAGGTTAGCAGAGTCTGTAACCTGAAGCATATATAACCTGAAGTGTATGTAACACGAGGTACCACTGTACAGGCATAGTCTACCTTGGCCACAAGTATGACATTCAAGAGAAGGAGGGGGGGATGCGGGGTTTTGGCATCGCAGAGGGAGCCACTGATATTTGAGATGCCACCACTGTTGGAAGCAAACAGGAAGAACTGACTTCAGCTTTTGCAACAGCACCTGGAACTGAGCCTGAACTCCCCCACCCCACCCCACCATTAGGCTCACAAGGTCTCGAGCAAAGAAAAGAAAAGTGCACAACAGACACCTGCCATTCAAAGCAAACAGCTTTGAGTATTTTTATTCCAACCAAGCATTTTGTTAAATTTTATGGAAGTGAATTGCAAATTAAACCAATACAATGATGGTGTTCTACAAATCTATGGTGTGACTGCATATGGACTGTTCTGGTCCCCTCACCTCAGAATGGATATTGTAGAGTTGAAAGGGTTCAGAAAAGGGTGACCAAATGGTCAAAGGGCTGGAGCAACTCCCCTAGGAAGAAATGTTAAAACATTTGAAGCCTTTTAGTTTACAGAGAAGGTGACTAAGTTCAGAAAAAAAGGGGGACATGATAGAGATGTGTATAACATTATGCATGGAAGCTTTTCCTCTTGCATAATAGTAGGACTTGTGAACATCCAATGATGCTTGCTGGAAGATTCAGAGCAAAGGAAAGAAAGTACTTCTTCATGAAGCTCACTCCCATAAGTGTCAGTGATTCCCTCCAATGATTGGTTTTAATAGGGGATCAGATAAATTCATGGAAAATAAGACTATCCTACTAGTCATGGCAGCTGTGCTCTGCCTCCAATGACTGTGAGTCAGTAATGCTTCTGAATTTGAGTTGCTGGTAACCTGGGGGGAGGCGGTTCTGTTGCGCTCAGGTCCTGCTTTGGGGCTTCCCATAGGAGGCATTTGGTTGGCCAGTGAGAGATCACAATGCTGGACTAGATGGGCCTCATTTGGCCCATTCCAGCTGCAGCCAGACTCTTCTGATGCTCTTACATCACTCTGCTGTGAACTTGGCCTGAGTGCCTTCAGTGGAGCAACTGATGGCTCTGTCAGGTTGCTTTTCTGTTCTCTGCTTTGAACCACAGTGTCCATCCCGGGCTCAAGCTAACCATGCTGTGCTACTCCAGCACTACACAGGAGCTGGGGGCAGGTTCATGACAGCAGCACCAGTGCCAGTCAGCCACAGGAGCACCCCAGCCCTTCACAGTCCACTTAAGATGAAGAATCCAAAGCCGTTTCCGCTGTTGTTCCTTCCCTATGTGCTTCATGCACAGTCCATGGTGCAGCACTCTTCCCTTGAGGTGGCTCAACCTAGCAAAAGTGCAACGCTGCAACCAAGCAGCAGCAGGTGGCACCAGCGTGCATGGAAATGCTCAGCAAGGGAAGCTTTTAAGATTCTATCTCAGAAACGCCCTGCTAGCTCTGATTCTTGTGGTTTGATTGAGAGAAGCCAGCTACAAGCATTTGTTTGTATGTAACACTAGGCGCTGTGGGTTAAACCACAGAGCCTGGGACTTGCCGATTAGAAGGTCGGCAGTTCGAATCCCTGCGACAGGGTGAACTCCCGTTGCTCAGTCCCAGCTCCTGCCAACCTAGCAGTTCAAAAGCATGTCAAAGTGCAAATAGATAAATAGGTACCGCTCCGGCGGGAAGGTAAACGACATTTCTGTGCACTGCTCTGGTTTGCCAGAAGCGGCTTGGTCATGCTGGCCACATGATCCGGAAGCTGTACACCGGCTCCCTTGGCCAATAATGTGAGATGAGCGCCATAACCCTAGAGTCGGCCACGACTGGATCTAATGGTCAGGGGTCCCTTTACCTTACCTTTTAACACTAGGCCAGTGGTCCAGCTTGCTTCCTCCTAGCATGGCAAAAGGGAGGAAGGGGGCAAGTGAAACTGCAACAGTGCCTCCTGCTACTGATGTATTTAAGTATTTTTTTGTTGCTGTTGGCCTTTGTTTTTCACAATGTGCTTGTATTCCTTTTTGGTATCCCCTATTGTCTGCTTGCAGGGATGCAGGTGGCGCTGTGGGTAAAAGCCTCAGTGCCTAGGGCTTGCCGATCGAAAGGTCGGCGGTTCGAATCCCTGCGGCGGGGTGCGCTCCCGTCGTTCGGTCCCAGTGCCTGCCAACCTAGCAGTTCGAAAGCACCCCCGGGTGCAAGTAGATAAATAGGGACCGCTTACAAGCGGGAAGGTAAACGGCGTTTCCGTGTGCGGCTCTGGCTCTGGCTTTGGCTCTGGCCAGAGCAGCGATGTCACGCTGGCCACGTGACCCGGAAGTGTCTCCGGACAGCGCTGGCCCCCGGCCTCTTGAGTGAGATGGGCGCACCAACCCCAGAGTCTGGCAAGACTGGCCCTTACGGGCAGGGGTACCTTTACCTTTACCTTTATTGTCTGCTTGCAATCCTTTTACCGAAGTTGGTGCTCATTTTTGTTCTTCACATTTCGACAAGATCTGCATTTTCTGAAGAAAGCTTTCTTGCCTCTAATAGCTTCCTTAACTCTGCTCATTAACAGTGTTGCTGTCCTCTTGGCCCTGGTAGGCCATTTCCTGATCTGCAATAAGCATTCTAGCTAAGCATCTATTATTTGATCCTCTTGATGTTCCCTTTCATCTTCCTTTTTAACATTCCCCTCATTTTTTAAAAGTTACTTCCTTTAGGAAGTCCAATTTGACTGCTGAACTTTTTGGTAATTGTCCCGTTCCCCCTATTCCTGGAAGAGATGCATCAGGCTTCCCCAACCTTCAGCCCTCCAGATGTTTTGGACTACAGTTCCCATCATCCTTGACCACTGGTCCTGTTAGCAAGGGATCATGGGAGTTGTAGGCCAAAACATCTGGAGGGCCGCAGGTTGGGGATGCCTGAGATACATCCCAAACCAAGCAGGGGTTGTTGTTTTCTTCAGAGATCAAGAGTGGCAAAGGGAAAGGGGCTTCTGCAGGCAACAAGTGAGGTTTTTTCACCACTCCTCCAGCCTGCCCTATATGCTAGTCCTTCTGGTAGGCGTTTCGTTGCTGCCTGGAGCCAGTCAACCCTATCATGCATTTCATAGAATTGTAGAGTTGAAAGGGGTCACAAGAATTATCTAGTCCAACCCCCTCCAGTGCAGGACTCTTTTGTCGGACATTTTGAGTTTGAATTAGTTATCTGAGGGCCGGCCCTATCATTTGGCAGCAGGTGCTGGGGGGTGGCAGTGAGGTGGTAGAGGAGGAGAGAACTGTGTGTGCACCCCTTAAGCTCGCTTCCTCCCCTCTGATGCAGCGGAGGGCAAGATCTCCTCCTCCTCCTCCTCTGGTGTTGAAGAAAGATTCAGCTACCAGAATGGTTGGCTTCTGTTTCTGGAATAGGGTGTGGGGTTGCACCATCTTGTCCTTTGCCTCAAGCAGGAAAATGTCCTGGTCTGGCCCAGAATTGATACCAGTGAGGAGGTGCCACATCCCTTGCACTGAGGGAGTCCCATCTCAAAGCAAAGAAAAAGGGATGGGTGCTTTCTGCAAGGAGCCACAGGCAAATACCTGGATGTTGTGCCAGGTTTGACAGAGTGAATGGAGGGTGGCTGCAACTTCTGCAAAGCAGTTCTGCCTCTCAGCTTTTTCTTACTTTAATGGTGAGAGAGGGGGCCCATCTGGGCACTGGGCAGGAGGTACCCTGGGCAGGACAAGTGTTGAGGGCGTTAGCAGAGGTCGATTTAGGGGAGTGAGTGCAACCACTTTGGTTGCAATGCATGTGGAGCCTCACAGGGGCTGCAACTATGATGTGGAATGTAAGGTGAGAGGCAGAAGGTCACCAAATTTTGGCATTGCACAGGGCACAGCTGGAATTTGAAAGCCCACGGTCCACCACTGGTATGGGGAGGAATGAGGGCCAGGCACCTTCTAGTTACAGCAGAGCTCACACATGGAAGGCCTGGGTGAGACCAGCAGCTCCCACAGAGAGCAAGAGCTGGTAGGACAGCTAAAGCCCACAGAGAGAAGCCAGAGCCACTGAAATAGAAATGATATTTTATTCCTCTTCTCATGTGGGTTTTGGGACACAACACAAAAATGCAAGTCCTTTATCACAGCAGCACAGCAGGGTTGCCTATTTCAGATGAAGACACAACAGTGGGTTTGGCTTTCAGAGTTACAACACTTTTACGGCTGGATGGCTTTCTACCAGGTGTGTTAAATGGCTGTTACCAACTGCACACTACAGACACAACGGAGAGGCACATGGCAACAGACGACTGGTGGTGTACACACAGCAAACACTGGTGGAGGGGGCAGAGCAGGGTGGCCCACTCACTCATTGGTGTGAGCAGGAGATGAGGCCACCTGGGTCGGAGGCAGGTGGCCCCAAGCACAGCACTCGCACTGCCCTGCACAGGCATTCCCAGTGGCCTAAGTCCATCAAGGTCGGAAACCAAAAGTTGGCTGGGCCGGGCAGAGAGTGATCCTCCTGGGGCTAAACTGTGCTGACTGAGACAGGGGCCGAATCCCTTTGCAAATCCTCACTGTCCCAAACAAGGCAGAGGATAGGGATTCCCTCCTTCCAATGGCATGGAGCTGACTTGAATTGGTCATGGGGGCAGGGGCTCAACCTAGCATTGGAACAAATTTAACAGCTGAATTTGCACATGTGGCTGCGTAAAGCATTGTGGAAAGACAACCTGGTGGTGACAAATTGATGGGGCAGCGATGGGGTGGAGGAGGCTGAGCTCTGCAAAAGATAAATGCTCCTGCCTTTTGGTGCCAGGAGCAATTGCACAGCATGGCTCCAGACAAGCCTGTGTGAAGTGAGGGTGTCACCCTTCCAAGGCTTTGCAGAAGAAACCTGGAAACTCTGCAGATCTCCCCACACAGTGGCATGGCTGGAGGGGGCTGGAGGCAGAGATTTGCAGAGGCAGCACTCCCAGGTAAGCAAGGCAGTGCTGTTGCTGACATCTTCCTCTCCTAGTCACGTGTGGAGTTGGGAAATGAGAGCTCTCCCCTCACCCCTGGCACAGAACTAGCTCCCTTTTCTGCCTCCTTCCGCTTCACCAGATGACACTGGCATCTTCCCTCAGGTTGGCATCACAGTGGCATGGGCAGGGGGCTCCTCCTCATCGGCCTTGCTGAGTATTGGTTGGAGGTGAGAGAGGACACAGCATTTTTCTTATGGCAAGGGGAAGGGGACCGAGGGGGGCAGGGCTGGAAAGAGAAAGTGAGCTGCTCTTATGGCTGAACACTGCACATTATATGCATAAATATCCTGGGCCAGATTCCTGCACCCTCTTCTCTCCCCCAGCCCCACTTCATTGCTTTGGCCAGCATCTGAGGTCATGGAAAGGTACAAGGAAGAGAAGTTACCCCATGGGGATATTGCACAGGCTGAAGGAACCTCCTTTCTCACTCTCCAGGGATGGAGCATCACGTCAAAACAGCATGAGGAAAGTGAAGAGAAACAGACTCACACGACAACATCGAACTGGAGGCAACGGTCACCACGGATTAACATTACACAGGTGGGCGGTATTGGCAGTAGTTGGGGGTGGGGGAGTTTTTTTAAAGAGAGAACAGATGTTCCAGGACACAGCCCAACATGGACACAGAGCTGGCAGCATCTCCCTGCAAGGACCCAGGCAGGTCCTTCGCCTCAGCCTCTCTTCACATTGTTTGCATCTGAGGTCTGCTTGTCCGTTGTCTGGTCTCTAGATCTACAGGAGAGAAAAAGGAAGGAAAGGAGGGGTGGCAGCCTGGAAATTTCAGCTTTGCTGGCGGTGGAGCACAAGGGGGAGGACACGCTGCCTTTCTAGGAAGGGGTCCAGATTGGGCATGCTGGTTGTGTCTGACTTGCGTGGTTCAAGATCAAGAGATTGCATCTGCTCGTTTATCTTAAAGACACACATTAGGAGAAGAAGCGGCAGGCAGCCGCTCCCACACACCTCTGCTTGCAACAGCCTGCAAGGCCATTTCTTGGCCGGCTGCCAGGAATTTTGCATTCACAACTAGCAGTCACTCAAACAACTTGGCAGGAGGGGGGAACCCAAGTTCAAGGAAAACACCATCTGCATGTGAGTGTGTCTCTGCCTTTGACAGGGACAACATTCAACAGAGAAATCAGGCTTTGCAAAGGCAGAAATCTGCAGCCGCTACTGGGGATTAGATCAGGCCTCCATAAGGAGCTCAAAAGGAACATGTTCCAGCTCCTGGAACTGGGGCTTCCTCCTTGCTGTTCATCCAAGGCTCCTCCTGCCCTCCAGCTCCACCCAGCAGTCTCTGGGAAAGGGTCATGGGGGGAGGTGGGGGCTGATGCAGCTCCAGTGTGGGAGCAATGCTGAAATATTTGCACCCCCATTTCATTTTTTTCTCCTTTAATTGGCAGAGTTGGGAGACAGGGCAGGAGCCCATTGGAAAAGCAGAAGCTGTAATTAGTGTTTGTTATCTTCCAGCTCTGGAAGGTTTCAAGCCTTGACTCTAAGGATTCACCCAGACTTCCTTTTGCACAGCCCTTTCCAGGCACAGCTCCATATCCATGTGTTTTCCTTTACTGTCCAGGCATTTCCCCAGGAGAAACTCACGTTTTACCGCTGAATCACAGCAAATGGCTATCCATAGAAAACCCTGGGGTGTCGCTGGTTTTGTCTCAGTATATATGCAATAAAAAATAAACGAACAAGAGAAGAAGCAAAAGAAACCCACCCTCAAGAGATGCTGCCCTCATGTAGACAAAACTGAGGAAAGAAGCCCTCTCCAATTCTCAAATCACTGTAACCACATTCTACAGAACAGAAATAGAGTGAAGCGGCCGTGGATGGGTCAGCCTTCTGCCCAAGCTTCAGTCGACCCCATTGGGATTGCCACCCCATGAAATGTCACACAGCACTCCCTTCCTCTCTAGAAAGCTCACCTCGTAATTTCTGTTCAGTTCTCTGCTTTTTGTGCTCCTGTTGCTGCAGAAAAGAAAAGAAAAAAGACCATCTGAAAAATGTCCCTGACTCCTCCATGTACATTTTCTCCTTGTAAGGAGCACTCAAGTAAGCTGCTATGGGGGAACACAATATCTGACCACCCACTCCTTTTGGTCTGGCACCTCCCACTGCCAGACAAAAGGGACAAGAGAGTTTTTGAAGACATCCCAAACGCCAAGCAGGGAGAAACTATTTCCCGTTCAACCAAGAGTTCCTAGAAAATTGGCCATGCAGTTAAAGTGGTCTGTCTGCTTCTGCAAACCAGCACTGTTGTTGCACAAAGCATCCTGGCTGCTTCCTCTTGCAGCCAAGACTTCTACACACAAAAGAAACATTTGAGCACACAGACTGCAGGCAGAGTCAGGAATTCAGAGCGTATCTGAAGCACTCCTTCAAAAGCACCCTTGGTCAGGTGCCAGGAGGCTCTTCCCCATGCAGAAGGAGGAGAGACCCTCAGGAAGCTTCTGCACAGCAAGTATGAAAAGCCCTTACCATTTGAGGCAATCAAATTCTCCCCCTGTGCCTCCTCATCTCCAGGAGCCCTGCAAAGAGAGACAGAGAGTGCAGTGAAATGACCAGATTGCCTCGTTCCCCAGCTGGGATTAGGGGAGCAGGCAGGGGCCCATGAATGGCTGGTGTTTCTGGCCACAGTTCTGTAAAGACTGTTCTCATGTATTTTTCCATCTTGGGAATCTATAATTACAGTACATTTACAATTTAAAGACACCTAAGAGGGACACTTCCCAACTGCCTGAATCTCAAGGCCATCAGCTGTCAAGGCAACTCCTACAGAGATACCTGAAGCTACCTTTATACAGAGTCAGGCCATTTGTCTCTCAAGCGTGGTATTGCCTACACTAACTGGCAGCAGCTGTCCAGGCAGCGGCTTATTCCATATTCTAGCCCTACCTGGAAATGCTGCCTGAAAATGAACCACAGACTTTCTGCATGCAACACAGATGCTCAAACAATGAGTTTTGGTTTCTTCCCCAAATCTCTTATGGAAAGTACAAGGATGCTTTAACTTTGCTCCTTGGATCTAAACTGGATGTGACATGCTGACCCATAGTTGCCCATGCAAGAAAAACAGACTTGCAGGCTGAGGTGGAAAAGGAAGAGAAGTTGGTGTGTCTGAACAGAGAGATCAAAACTTCTTCTCTCAGCTGCTCCTTCCAAGGCTGCTTTTATTTCAGACAAAAAACACACATTTGATCTAAGCTGGAGGAATCCATCTAGAAAGTTGCAGCCACTGTGGCCCTTGCTCCCTGGAATAGGATGTCATGCTATTTCAAGTTTCATAGGAGTAATGGATGGATGGGGACGGGGAAGGGGCTGAGGAGAGAGGTGTCACCCAGACGGAACCCGAGGATCCTCCATGCTGCCACATACCTTGGCTTTTGGTTGAAACTGCACCTACATCTTCTGCCTGGGAAAAGAAAGAGCATGCCATGAACGTGGAACCAGAACCTCAACAAAGGGTTGCCTCTGGAAATTGGGCAGATGTCCCTCCAAAGCATCACTGGGCATAGTTCCCACCAGAGCCCTCCTCAGTGGTTGGCTATCTTCGTGCTGCTGCTGTTGCTGCTGCTGCTGCTACAGCCCACTTCATCCCATGGTGGTGTATCTAGGGAATTCTTGGGTCTCTGGAAACTAGTGAGAACATTCAGAGCTCATTAGCTGAGCAACAGCTCACCCTCTGTCTGCAGGAGCAGGAACCAAACCACTCCTCTCTCATTCTCGTTACCCAACAGAGAAGAGGGAGAAGAAGAGAGCACAGCTGGGATGGGAGACTCTGAAGCTGCCTCCTGAGTAGCCAGGTTTCATTTAGGCTGTAGTAGAGGAACTGAAGGTACTGCATGGGAGGAGGGGCGAGGGAAGAGGTGCCACCCAGGCAGGGCCTCAGTGTCCTCCACATATGACACCACACATCTTGGGCTTCAGGCCAGTGTTTTAGACTGACAGTAACTTTTCATATTCAGAGCAGCCCTGTCCCTTGCAGCAAATTTAGGCGGCGCTGTTCAGGCCAAGCCATTTTGCTGTTAGAGGTGCAGTAGATTTGGCGCCCACAAGCCAAATCACACAGCAGCCAAGGGTGGCCAAATTATTTTGCCACCAGAGGCAGAAAATCCCAGAGGTCTGCCTTCCCCTCCTTGAGATTACACAATATGCAGCAATAGCCCATTAATAAGCTGGCAGCTTGTTGCCTTTTTATGACGCCTTTCACTCTGCCGCCTGAGGAGGCTGCCTCACTCTACCAAACGGGAGGGCCGCAGAGAAATTTGCAGACTCACTCAGTATAAGGAGGATCCCCACAGTGAAGAAGACCACAGCGAAAACTAAGCCACCGATCCGAAGGGTCTGGTAGTCTGGAGGGAGAGAGAAAAGGAAGATGCCACCCACTGCTGTGTTTGCAAACAGGCCGCAATGCCCAGAAACACACAGCACAGGAAAGGGTGCTTAAAGATGCTCACCATAGTTAAAGGGGTCTTTTTCCTTCTCTTGATCAGTCACTGGAAATAAAAAACAGAAGAGCCCCGTGAATATGAATCCGTCCACAGCAAAATACATGAGAATCCATTTCCCCCAATATGTGTGTGTGTGTGTGCATGTTTCTGGGCAGAGAAACTGGGGCATTTGCTACCTGGGGCTTAGGGAGTAGCCAATGGAGCGGGAGAGATATCAAGAGGATTTATTTCTGTAAGTGAATGCTTTGCAGGTGTTTTAGCTTTGAAAGCCTGATTACATACCCACAAAAATTAATTCAATAGTACAAATACCCAAGTCACCCGAGGAGATAATGCTTCACCTCAACGCTTTCATCACACAGAGAAACAATGGCAGAATGAACCTGTGTGTGCTTCTAAAGGCTCAAGAAGCAAAGACCTCTCCCGAGTGCCTTGCTCTGTTCTCTTGAAGAGTCTCTTCATCCGGTGGCCCCTGCCTCTCCAGGGATGGCACTGGCAGCAACCTCAGGCAGAGAGCAGTGGGCTGGGGCAGCTGTTCTCATGAGACCCATTCTCCCCACCCACCCAAGACTGCTACCTACCATCCACCAGCATCACTGGAACCAGCAGAGAGCAGAGAAAGATCAGCCCCGTTTCCATGGCTGCTGAGGAGGAAGAGAGAAAGCAGAAAGGGGGAGCAGACAGTCAGACCAAGGAAGGGCCAATGGGAGATGTGTGGCAACAGGACAGTTAGCACTGCAGCAAGTCAGCCCACCCTCCAACCTGTGGGATGTAATCCTTTGGAGCAGTCAAGTACAACATTTCCTGTTTGCCTAGAGTGAACATGCATGGGGAATGTTGGTCCAGCCAGTTGAACTTCCTGTTACATCTGGCTGGAGCATCCTTCCTTTTGCATGTGACTAGTAGGTGGGCGTGGCCTTTCCATTGGGTACCATTGGGGAAAGGGTGCCATTGCGGCCGCCCCTTCGGGATGCACAACCCCGGGATGCGTGCCGCGCCCCCGTAGGTGACACGCCACGCCCCCTGGACACTCGCCAGCCACATCCCCGTCTGTTCTCCGCTCCGGGGGCTGCAGCATGTTGTTCCACCACTAGACCTTTCCATACCTAGTAAAAGACAAAGTCACGTAGCCACCTCCCTTCTTTTTCATCCTGCCTGCTTCCTGATTCACCTGGACTAGACCTTGGTTATCTCCCATATGGGGTAAACCTGTTTGTACATATTTGTAACTTTAAGCCTGAAGCCTGCCTTCACGGATCACACTGTGCTCTGCCTGATCATGAGTAAAACTTATTTCTGTTACTTATGAATAAGACTGCTGTGTCTTTATTCTTTTAGGAGAGATTCAAGGGATCTTACCAGGAACATATCCAATCTGAGCAAGCCAGACTGAATTGCTTATTGTCTCAAAAGACTCACATGACTCTGCAACCAGCTTCTTGCTGTGTAAAGGGGGGAATGCACTCTGCTGTATAAAGAAACTTGCTAGTGCGAGTTAGGAAGGATTATATTAATCAATATATCCTCTCCTGTTACCCACAACATTCCCACACAACCCTGTTGCAACTCATTGGGCCCATTTTGTGATGGACCAGGAATCCTGTGACATCCCCCACAGTGGGAAGATCTCTACCAAATTCCCATAGCAGTTGCCTCCCATCTTTTCCAGAGCAGCTGCCCACTCACTGCCCAGGAGCAGCACATGTCACCCTCCAAGTGGGCTTGAAAGTCAGTGGCTCAAAGCAATTTAAAGCCAAACTTTTAAAATATCACTTAAAATAGAGTAGCAGAACAACAGCACAAAAAGTGAGCTTTTAAAGCCTATTTAAAACCAGCAAGCAAATAGGCTTGCCATGTCAGAAGCTGACAATCCATAATTTGGTGAGGGAGGCATTGAAGAAAGGGCTCCATTCTGTGTGTCTGCCAATCTACTGTAATTGTGTTCATAGGTGAGCATCTCAACAGGTCGTCCAAAACAGATCTTAAAAGTACAGGCTGCATTGCATTGGTGGGAGCAGTCCCTAAAACCATCTGAACCCAAACATTTAGGGCTTTAAATGTCTTGAAATGGGCTGGGAGTGTGGGGAAATGTGCAGCCAAGACCACAACTGTATAATTGCTAGAGAGTCACAAACGGGGGTATGATGTCACATAACCTCTTTGTGGTGGGAGGGGAACAATAGAAAACTTAATATTCTTCTTCCTCTCACTGCTCGCAATCTTCTTCTTACCTACAATGGAATAGGTTGCCAGCAAGCTCTCTCCAAAGAACACACACCATTTTTGAGCTGAACAATGGGCTCTTGTAACTTTTAATTATTATTAATTGCCTGCCTGATTTTCATCACTGTATCTATTTGGCACGTCTTTTGGCTTGAGTAAACTTTATATTTTCTTCTTTGCCTAAAACAGGCCTGAAAGTGATTTCTTTGTGAAGAGGGAACTCAGATGGGAGATGGTCCAAATCTGCCAAAGCACCCCTGGGATAACATAACAGTTCTTTTTAGAAGGTTGCACAACCTTGCCTCCAAAGCTTCTAAAGATAAGCTGCACATGGATAGTGATTTTTAACTCTGCTGAAATAAGTATTTGCAGAAGTGAAAAGCAGGATGATAAATAAGCAATTAAATATCCTCTCCTAACCTCTAAAATCCATCCAACAGGAAACAAATTGGTGGCCTGATAACTGGTGCAATATAGGCATCATATGTCCTATATGTCCCATCATATGTCCCACCCAACCTGCATCCTGTACCAGTTTTGGTTTCTGAACCATATTCAAAAGACAGCCTCAGATAAAGTGTATTGCAGCAGTCTAGGCTGGAAGTCTGGGACGCGGGTGGCGCTGTGGGTAAAAGCCTCAGTGCCAGGACTTGCTGATCAAAAGGTCGGCGGTTCGAATCCCCACGGCGGGGTGCGCTCCCGTCGCTCGGTCCCAGCACCTGCCAACCTAGCAGTTCGAAAGCACCCCCGGGTGCAAGTAGATAAATAGGGACCGCTTACTAGCAGGCGTTCCGTGTGCTGCGCTGGCTCGCCAGATGCAGCTTGTCATGCTGGCCACGTGACCCGGAAGTGTCTGCGGACAGCGCTGGCTCCCAGCCTCTAGAGTGAGATGAGCGTACAACCCTAGAGTCTGTCAAGACTGGCCCATACGGGCAGGGGTACCTTTACCTTTACCTTTAGGCTGGAAGTCACTAATGCATGAATAAAGGTGACAAAGCCCAACAGTTCTAGATAGGGTCACAGCTGGTGCACCAATGGGAAGGGAGATTTACCTTTGAGGTTCTGGATCTATTTCTCCCCCAACTGTAACCCAGGCCCAACTCTGTGCAACAAAATTTCACACTGGTGCTGATCCTGGGAAGTTGTCCTGAATATGGGATTTCCCTTTATTGTATGAAGGATAGATGCTGTCCCTGTCTGCAAACAGAGCCCCATTTGCTGCCTTGGTAACTTATGGCTGAGGTTAACAGAAGCACCAGAGCCATCAGTCAATGGAGTCTTTCTTCACAGGTTAGAAAGCACCTAGCAAACTCGTACCTTGGAGTGCTGCCACTCAAAAGGTGTATAGTTCTTTCAAGTGCCCTTCAGGTAGCCAAACCTTGTGTTCCATCCTGCAGATTACTCAGGGCCAAACTACTTTTAACGTTTCTGTGGGGTTGTTGTTGTTTTTTTAAAAATAATACAGTCATACCTTGGATCCCAAACACTTGGTACTCGGACATTTTGGCTCAAACCCGGAAGTGAGAGTTCCAGTTTGCAAACGTTCTTTGGAACCCGAATGTCCAGCAGGGCTTCCACAACCAATCAGAAGTTGCACTCTGGTTTTCGAATGTTTTAGAAGTCGAACGGACTTCCAGAAAAGATTCCGTTCGACTTCCAGAGTATGACTGTAGTTCTTTTATCACTGGAGATAAGGAGCGCTACAGCCGTGACCAGGACTTCAGCCCTTTCCCTCTCTGTCGTGGTGTTGGCAAAAAATACCAAAAGCACCATCTGCTGTTTCTGTTGGGAGGAAAGCTGTGAAAGAATCTCTGGTCTACCCTCAAATGTCACCACAAAAACATAATGCAGCTGGAACACATTGCCCAGCCACAACATTAACACACACACACAAACACACAAACATACTTGTCAGCATTTCATGCCACGTCTGCAACTGAGAGGCAGTGTGCCTCTGAGCATACACAGCATTCCCTCCTTGCTGCCTTGAATGTAGAATCCACCTTAGTAATTAAGCTGTATGGATATATATAAATAAATAAGAATGATAATCACAATGCACTGTGAGCCCGTGTGTGACGTTTCTCTTCGGCAATGTGGCGCTTCCTTTGCTAGGCAGGTAAGGAGTCCGTAGGGGACTTCATTTCATGACCTGCAGCACACATCCTGCCTGGCTTGCCAATCCTCCACCCCAGAGCAGAAAGGGCTACAGGCAAAGAAGAAGCAGGTCCCCACCTATGAACCTCTTCCTGGGCGCTGGACAGAGCCACTGAGCTTAGCCTCAAAAGCCATGGGTGCAGCATCCAAGGCCCAACCAGCAATCTCCCTCCCTCCACAGCTACAGAACAGGCACTGGGATGCCTGGGGTGTAGAGGGTCCTTCTGCCTGACCACGGACTCTGCTGCCCTGCCCCAAGCTTTCCCCAAGCCTCCTTTTGCACTGAGAGTCACAGCCAGGGCCACAGAGGAGCGAACCAGTTGCCCTCAGGGATGCATGCAACAAGCACATGAAAGATAGCCCTTGGAAGGATTTGATGAATTTGTCACCAGAGGATGTGGCAGTGGTGGCTGTTGCTTAGGCACATGCTAGACAAGACAGCTGGGTTCACCTGTGATCAGACCACTCAACAACCACCGAATGGGAACAAGGACTCTGGCGGAGAATATTAATGCAGACAATATCATATTACAAGAAGTTGTGCAATAGAATGGCAATCATGTAAGAAATCTTATTGGACGCTCGATACACATTGAATACTGTTGTGTAATAATGAAATATTGGGAAGGCTGTCTTAGAAGTAATATAGAACTAACTGAAAATGATTAAAATGATTAAAATTAGATGGGGGAAAATATGAATTTATTAATGCAGTATTGTTTTAACTAAGTGGTTCCCTATATTTTGCAAATAAGCTTATCATTGTAAAGACCCTCTAGAACATGGGTAGGCAAACTAAGGCCTGGGGGCCGGATCCGGCCCAATTGCCTTCAAAATCCTGCCTGCGGACAGTCCAGGAATCTACGTGTTTTTACATGAGTAGAATGTGCCCTTTTATTTAAAATGCATCTCTAGGTTATTTGTGGGGCCTGCCTGGTGTTTTTACATGAGTAGAATGTGTGCTTTTATTTAAAATGCATCTCTGGGTTATTTGTGGGGCATAGGAATCCGTTCATTTTTTTTCCCTTCCAAAATATAGTCCGGCCCCCCACAAGGTCTGAGGGAAAATGGACTGGCCCCCTGCTGAAAAAGTTTGCTGACCCCTGCTCTAGAATGACTTTACTGTTTTGTTTGCTGTTGCTGTGATTCGTTTCATCAACGTGAAACATAGAACGATAACAATTTATGGAAGATTGTAAAGATAAAATACAATCATGTTTAAATTGTATAAAATGATTCAGGGCAGCCCTTTCCGGGTATGGGGTGTTTTTCTGCACCCAAGCATAGCATCTCAGCAAGTGACCACTGGAAGCTGTAAAACGGGTGGGAAGGAGGCAGAGAGAGCTGTGGAAACACCTCCTAGCAAAGCCTAACAGTTCAGCAGGGGCTGCTAGCTGGATGCCACCTGTCCAAATGCTGCAACGCCAGATTTGGGTCTGCCTGCTGTACCTTGAAGGTCAGCCACTGAGCTGAGCAAGTGGCTAGAATCTGTCCTTGGACTTCCCTTTGTTAACATGTCCCTGAGCCAGAGCTTGCCACCAGCTGCATTGCATGGGAGGAACAGCAGCCTGCGCCGGGGATGGTAATAACACAGGTTTCCTTGCCAGTGCTGGTGAGCGGGGTTTCATTCTGCACAGCAAGAGGAGCACCAAGGACCTCCTGTCTGCAATATGGGCATGTTCTGCTGGGAGTCTGCTTTCTGGAGAGACCTTCTCTCAGGGTGGGGAGCAGGGAGCTGTTCTTGGCTTCAAGGCTGAGCAGAGCCCAGTCTGGAAGGCTCTACACCAGAGTCTGGTTCTCTTGCTCCACTCAGCCCTTTCTGCAGCAAGACAAGCACTTCTCCAGCCATCCTTGATCCCCGAGATTAGTCAAGTGTGCCAAGGGAATCCTGTGCAATAAGTCACCCATGAAAAGGATCGGGGATTTTACTTAAAGCATCCAACTTTCCTGTGGAAGTCCCTTGGGTAACCTCATAAATGGTAAGAGCCAAGATCAAGCCACAATGAGAACTACCCAGTGAGTCAAGTGTGCTCTGTTCCTACTGCTATTATTCTGCTGTCTAAATTGTCCATCCAGTAGTCTCTGCCTTGAGGACAGCAGTCGATCTGGGGACTAATGCATCATTTAGCAGATCTATCATGCAGCAAGCAGTTTTCCTTTGTGATTTCTCCCTCCTCCTAATGGCCAGACATAAAGCGGCCTTTGAGCAAGATCAGAGAGTGAGATAGATACTCTGCCTGTTCAGTGTTGCCTGCTCAGCTGCAGTCCTCAGCATGAACTGGGCATCTCCTCTTCTTAAAAATTAACCATGAAATCCATGAGACCTCTCTCAGGATTCCTCTCCAGGATAGAGATGGAGGGGGACTGTGGGATCCTGGCCAGTAGATGGAGACAGCATAGAACCCTCATGACTAGAAGCCACTGGTAGCCTTCCTCTGACCAAGAGGACCCCATGGCAAAGCTTGTCATTGAGGAAATATTCCCCTCAAGTAATGATCAGCCAGGCAAAACCAAGCTTCTTGCTGGTGTGTCTCAGAAAGTTCCCCATGCCAAGGGACTTGCTTTCAGCTTCCTGCACCCAGTGTGCTACAGAAAGAGAAGCCTTCCACACAAGCCATTTCCTGTCCCACATACAAGGACCCTCCTGCAGGAGAGAAGAGGGTAGGGGTGGGGCACCAGCCACGGCTTTGTTGTGCCAGCCACAGATGTCAAGGAAAGGGCTGCCAGCCTCCACATGCCACCCCAGCCCTATGGCAGGATCTGGCACACAGCAAGCAAATACAACAGTATGGCCACTGCCACCTCCTTCTCCTGCTGCTGATGCATGTAATCCAGCTGGAGAAATATTTGGGATGCTTTTGTTTTGCTGGCCAATAGCTCCATCATTCATGCGAAGAAAGAGATTAATGGAATACAAAACTTAACACAGGCTTTTCACATTTAGGGAATTTACATATGCAAATATATCCATGCATGCTTTAGTACCCGAGCATGGGTTTCATGTGCTAATCAGGCAGCTGCTTGCTCAACCACAAAGCAAAAACTCAGTGAAAGTTTGCAAAAATGCACCAAAGCAGTAAAGCAAAGACCTTTGATAAGCATCTACTGGTGAGCAGCACTGGAAAGCTGCACTGCTGGGTCACTCGCACCAAGAGAGAGGAGGCCAGGGTGGGAAGGGAACTGAAGAACACACAGGGCCAGCCCAAAACAAGATGACGTCTTTCCCTGGTCCAGACACCATCTGGACTGGTAATTAGTAATGGGGTGTCATCCTCCACTGCTCCTCACCTGAGACAAAAGACTGAAAAAGGGAGCCCAGGTAGGCTGTGTGGCAACAGACCATAATGGTGGTGGTGATGGGGCCATGAAAGCGGAACAGCTGGGGGCCACCCTCCAAAATCCCCAACTGAGGAAGTCCCTTCAGTCTGCCTTATGGCATTGCACAAGGTCTGAGGTTGCCCACCCCCCCACTTGACCATTCATGACTGCTACACACCAATACTGCACATACACAAGTCCACACACCTGAGTCCAAGGTGAGCACCTGCTCCCATTCAGGGACCTCAGCATAAAGGTGAGTGTAAATAGCAGCCTCAGTCCTTTTGAGGGTGCAGGGCAGCCCAGTCAGAACACCATGGACGCCATCTTTTGAAAATGGGCTCTTCATTCTGTGTTTACTCGGCTATAATCATATATTTCAGCCGCACACAAAATCCGCCCACCAGGCTAGAGGGCAACATACCTAGCATTGGATTTTAATCGGGAGGGAGGGATTTTACCAGATAAATGAGGACATTCATCTCATCTCAGTCTTCTTTAAAACAAGCATCAGAAAATGGACTTTTAGGACTGCACAAACATTCACCTTTCCCTTTTGCTTTTAAGTTACCCCCGGTGCACAGCAGAGGCAGCCAAGCCAATCCTGCACCTGAGTCTGTAGCTTTTCATGATGGTTTTTGCAAGTTCTGCTGCCTAGTCACACAGATACACTCCCCGCCCCCACTCTCAGTTTGCCTGCCTGCCTCCCCTCCTCCCTCCTAAACCAATCTGGACCACCCAACTTCAGGATTTGTTGTTGACTCATTGGCTGTAGGCGTCACTTTTCCTTCCTATCTGATTTTTCAGGGTGTAGAGAAAGGCAAGGCAAAAATGGAGGCCAGCTCTCTGTCCACAGATTATGTGAACCCCTGTTAAAAAGAAGCATGCAGGTGGCAAGGGGCCGGCTTTCCCTAAATACAAACACCAGCACCCAACTCCAAGGAACAGGCAGACTCTTGGCAGTTCGTCAGTCACAGATCTCCCCCAAACCAACCCCTTTAGAGACGAGTTTCTCTGCCTCAAGTACATTGCGCCCTTTTCTTCATCCACCCCTTAAAACAGTCAGAGCCCAAACCCTGCATTTTCTGCACCCCACCCTAAGAAGAGTGGAAATTCATCTCTGCAGCTCAGCAAAGGAGAGAATGTCAATGTTGCCCATCGTCTTCCCGAAGCCACCCAGCCCCTGCTAACATCACAGCTTCCTGTTCTTGTTAAGGGGCCTGGAGGCATCTACCAAAGATCAAACCTGGTTAAAATCATGGCACTGCCCTTGAGTCTTGCCTGCACAGCTCAGCTGCCTCAAGGGGGAAAGGGGGGTGCATGTGTGAACACAGGCAGGGATGTCACTTTGCTTCAACATCAATCAGGCTTCTAGTGTGAGGGAGGTTTTTTCAGTCTTCTGCTCCAGAGATTCTGAACCCGGCCTGCACTGTGCCTGACAAGTGCTTCCCACCACATGAATGCATTCCTGGCAGGTGGAGAGAGACAGAGAGAAAGAGAGAGAGAGAGAGAGAGAGAGAGAGAGAGAGAGAGAGAGATCCCTTGGCTTGTGGTCAAGCCTGGCCACAGGAGCAGTGGGGTGGGGGAAAGCACAACACCCCAACCACGAGTGCAAATGCCATAAAGAAAAGGAGCAGCAGTGGTTTGCAATAAGGTACGGGTGGCGCTGTGGTCTAAACCACTGAGCCTCTTGTGCTTGCTGATTGGAAGGTTGGTGGTTTGAATCCCTGCAATGGAGTGAGCTCCTGTTGCTCTGTCCCAGCTCCTGCCAACCTGGCAATTCGAAAGCACACCACTGCAAGTAGATAAAGAGGTACCACTGTGGCAGGAAGGTAAACGGCGTTTCCATGCACTCTGGTTTCTGTCACCGTGTTCCATTGCACCAGAAGCAGTTTAGTCATGCTGGCCACATGACCCAGAAAGCTGTCTGTGGACAAACGCCGGCTCCCTCAACCTGAAAGTGAGATGAGTGCCACAGCCCCATAGTCACCTTTGACTGGACTTAACCACCCAGGGGTCCTTTACCTTTTTACCTTTTTTTAGTGCCACAAGGAAGAAATAAGAACAAAACACCTTGGATGATAATTCAGAGTGGAAAAGTCACAGGCACCACCAGAAACATCAGTGCTAGTTTGTTGTCTGTTCTGCACAGAAGGACTGGCACTAAAATATTGGATGCTGGCTTTTAGGGAGCATTTTGCCATCCCAGTTTTGACTTGACAGGCTTGAAGGCTACAGAAAGCCCCCTGTTCCCACCTGTCAAGACCCTCAGGCTCCTCCTCCCAGGACCGGCCTTTCCATGAGGCAGACTGAAGCTGCTGCCTCAGGTGGTAGAATCCAAGGGGCACCTCCGTGGGACCATCGCTGGAGAAGCGAAAAGTAGCAGCTGTGGTAGCTTCAAGAGCCTCGCAAAATCAGGAGGCACCATCTCATTTTGCCTCGGGTGGTGAGATGGGACAGGCCACCCTTGCCTCCTTCCCTCCCACTACCCTAAGGGATCATGTCCTAACCTATCCTGGAACAATTGCCAGATCCATTTGGAGATGCTTCTCCTGGTCATGGAGGGGGTTCAGCTCATCAGACTGAAGTGCACATCGCAAGACAGAATGTGGCAGGCCCCCAAAAGCATAGCATGGCCCATTACCCACCACTAAGTATCTTAGATGTGACTTTTGCAAGGCTTAGCTGCCTTTGTGGGGAAAACAACCTCAGAAGAAAGCACACAGGAGCATTCTTAAATGGGTGGCCCTTCATCAGAGGGTGGGTGGAGCCCTGGGTCTTTTGCACCATTTCACAGATCTCCTACCCCATCCTCACCCTACTTTTAAAAAAATGTATTTTTATTAAATATTTTCTTGATTTACAAAAGTATGTGCAATGTCTCTCTCTCTCGGTTCCCCCCCCCCCATGTAACATTTTTTACAAATCAGTTTCATTTGTTGAGACATTAGGAAGAAAAGGGGGAAAGAGGTGGGGGGGAGGATGGGGGGGTCGGGTAACGATGTTTCTATTTTACTTAATATATGTGAGGTTTTGTGTCAGCGTTGCTTGGGTAGGTTCTTTGCTGTTCACTTGTATTCCTTTGGCAGTGAGAGAGGTTGGGGTTGGCCTAGGGTGTGGTTGTTCATTTGTGGTTGGCTGTGGTGGTCTTTGTCTTCATGTGTGAGTGGGGTGTGTGTGTGTTTTGGATCAGGTTAGCCATATTGATTTATATGCTGTTGTCATTGTCTTGTTGGGCTGTGTGTGTGATAAAGGGGAGCCATACCGGGCTCACCCCACTTTTTAAGCTTTAAAAATTATTTGACCTTGATTACATAGGGTGCTCTCTGAAAGCTGACCTAATTTACATGTAGATATGCAAATTAGCATATGCAGATTTTAATCAGGCTTGTGCTTCAAGTCTTTTAAGGGCCTAGCAACAGCCCTGGAGCCTAGAAGATTCTCTTGCTTGCTTGAGCAGAGAGGACGTTCCTTATTATTGTGGTTTTTTCCTCTGCCTGATTATCTAAATATGTGAGCCTGCCTTTGTAAACAAAAACTCCAGCTAGCACAAAATGTTGCTGCTTGCCTGTTGACAGGATTGAGTCAGTGTAGTCGTCTCTCCCTCTCATGCAAAGCTCAGCTACTGAGCGCCAACAGGACCATAGCCAAAAGGTGTACACCCCAAATGATTACGGAGGTACAAAAAATCTTTAGGAAAAACGACCAAAGGAGCAACCCGCCTCCACAACAACAAATAGTGAGGACTGAACATGGTCAGTGCTGGACAAAGAATGTCTCTTGGGGCCAAGGCAGGGTGTGGGGGAGTGGAATGGAGCTCCTTGGAAGGGGGGTGGCTGGCTGGCTGGCTGACACACTGAACTGAAACACTCCACAATTCATGGGAGGTCTCAGTTGTACCACCTCTTTTATTTTAAAGCAGCTGCACCAGCTATTCATTCGTTTCTGGGCTCAGTTCCAGGGGCTGTTTTTGACACTTGAGACATTAACAGCCTTGGACGAGGATCCAGATATCAGGAAGAACATCACTAGCTGCCTCCTCCCACACAAACTTCCCCAGAATGACGACTGCATTCCTGAACTTATAAGGAGCAAGCCCTGTTGAACACAGGGGGACTTGCTTTTGAGTAATCGGATTGCGCGGTAAGTCCTACAGACAAAAAACAATGCTTCTGATTCCACTATGCACAGAAGCCACATTTGCCTCTGCAAGCAGCAGGGCCTTTTTAGTTAAAGCCCCAACATTGTGGAACACCCTCCTGCAGGAAGTGCTTGTGAACCCCTGTCATCTCTCCATAGGTTTGCTAAGACTTCTTCAAAAGGCCTTGATTCGGCTTCTCTGTTATAATTTTTGTAGCAGACAGAGGTGCGGAGGCAGCAAAAAGATATGGGCAGGGAAAACATCTTAACACTCACAGTCCCCCTATCCTATTATCATCAGTGCTACCCAGTTTGTGATTAACTGTGGTTGGTGGTGAGGGTGAAGTTTGGAGTCATTGTAAGACCAACCACCATTTCCGGCAGTGGGTGACATTTTTCACTTTGGGGGACAGGAGCAGAGAAGCATCCCTATTTTGTTGTTGTTTTGATGCATCTATGATTGTGGGAGAGTCTAGTCCCCAGGTTTGAGATTGGGGGGACGGACATAAGAAAGCATACCACATTCTCTTAGAATTCCTGAAAGCAGAAGCCATGGGTTCTGTTTTCAGTCAAGCATATGAAATTCAAAAGACCTTCTCTTCAAGGTAAGGAAAGCACTAGGGGAAAGAAGCAAACATCTCAGCCTCTGAAGGTCAAGCGTTATGAACACTGCAAGATGAATAATGTTCAACTTACATTACTGTGGACCAGAAGCTCCCAAATCATTGCAAGTTCTGGGATCTGGTCCCTAGCTCCAGGAGAGGCTATCCTGTAGATTAAGATAATCCTCACCAGGATAATTGTCTGAGCTCAGTTAGCAGATCCATTTGATTCCCACTAGCTTCTTGAATGCTGCAATTTTCTCATTTCTCAAAATATATTTTTATAACTCTGCCTACCAACCAAACCCACTCTCAGCCCAATAAATTCTAGCCTTTACTTCTAGGCAGTCCTGGATATTTGAGTCTGCACATAAATTGTCTTCCTTGATGTATTCATCTGCACTCAGAAATCAACGTTCAAAATAAAAGACAGGTTTTATGCATTTAAAATCTAATTACCATCTAATTAGAGCATGGCACAAATTGGAGCCAAACAAGACAGTATATGCAGATGTACATTGACATTATTCTGATAATTTACAGAGGGTTTGCTGTTTGCAGCAAGAACATTAAAGGGCTTGCCTGCACCACAATTTACTGTGTGTTTGAATTCCCATTTAATTTGTGTAGGCGACATGATGTTACCCTCAAACCACATCAACCTTGATGTTTTCCTGCTGTAAATTCAAGTTTACCCAATATGAGGATAATCAGATAAATTGGGGAAAATCATGCTCCAGACTGTTCCACTCAGGATCGCAGA
Organism: Podarcis cretensis; assembly: GCF_951804945.1. Taxonomy (NCBI): domain Eukaryota; kingdom Metazoa; phylum Chordata; class Lepidosauria; order Squamata; family Lacertidae; genus Podarcis; species Podarcis cretensis. The sequence continues at coordinate 30,056,039 of NC_137185.1, read as the reverse complement.
TGATTTGCTTCAGTGTTTTTGGGTGGATGGATCAATTGTCATTTTCTGCTGCTCCCTTTTCCATTCCTACCACTCCCACAACACTTTCATTTCTTTTTTGGATGTACTTGTAACTATTTACGGTGTGGTGTGCTCTTAAATAGAGGGGTGGTGGTTGGTTTTGATCCCTCAGATTTGCACAAAAACAGAAAACTGTACAAGCAAACCACATTCAAAAATTCTAGACTATATATATTGGGCAGCAATCTGAATATATATATATATATATATATATATTTGCTTTCATTTCTTTTCCAGCATGCTGGTAAGGCCAGGTGAGAGCTTAGCCTGTTTGTTTGTTTGTTTGTTTGTTTGTTTGTTTGTTTGTTTGTGATGGACTGGCTGGATGCAGAGGAATGGAGGGAGGCACCAACTTGGAAACCCCCCAAGGGGATCCCCAGGGGGGAGAAAGCTCAGAGCCAGGGGATTGGTGGTGGGACAATGATGAGTGGTCAGAGGGAGAAGACTGGGAGGAGGAAGCGCTGAAAGCTGAAGAGGTAATGGGACTTAGTGAGCAGGAAGAGGCTGGGGCAAAAAGCAGTCCAGATTCAAAGGCAGGAGAGGAATGGGGGCCAGGAGACAGAGGTGAGGCAGGCTGCTGAAGAATCCAGGAAGTCTCTCCCTCCTGCTGCGACCAACTCCCCTCCTCCCTGGTCTCCCAGAAAATGTAGAGGAATGAAGAGGCAGAGCAACGAGAGACTAGATGAAGGAGCCTGAGATTGCTTGGGAAGGACCCGAAGGAAAAGGAGTCTTAGAGAGCAGTGGAAATAAGAGGACCTCACAATTACCTCATAGGGCTAAGACCCAGTGGAGGAGCATATGCCCAGGGTGGGCGTGGTCCAGAGGGGGGCGCAGCGCAGAAGGTGCCCTCCCAGGTATGGGATAGCTGCTCAGGTGCCTGGAGCAGCGTGCGCGCCCTGCAGCTGGGGGCGGAGCAAGCCTCCCATGGTGGACATTCAGCACACCACCCACCTGTGACTCCTAAGCCTCCCCCAAGCTGTCAAAATGAAGGGGGAAGGAGGGACTGCCACCAGCAAAGCAGTACAGATCCCACCCTTACTCCAACAGCTTAGGGTAGGCTTGGGAGTCGCAGGCAGGTGGCACGCCAAATGTCACCCCCCTCATTGAGGACACCCTTTCTATGCCCCTGCCAAGACCTACTGGGAAGAGTTGCTGTGATCACTAGGCCTGTACTGTTTTGTACTGTACTGTACTGTACTGTAACTCTTTCTTTGAGTAAAGAGTTAACTTCACTGACACATTGCTAACCTGCTCCTGACTTCGTATGTATGTGTGTTTATTCTTATCTGCACAAAACAAGAAAAGTACACAAGCAAATTTACAATTGCCTGACCATATACTTTTGCACACTTCTTGTGGTGGTGGGGTAGGTACGCAGGTCAGCTACCTGTGCACATGCCCTGTCAGTACTTAAATAGCATAACAGAGTCAACAAATTAGGAGGCAAGGACAAACACAGAAGGGAACACCTGCTGGTGTGGACTGAAGTTGCTTCTCATGTACCAATCCAAATGCATGTGGGTGTGAACTACTTCAGTCTAATTAGAACGGGGGAAAGCAGATTAACAGCAAAATTATGCTCCAGTGTGGACAAGTCCAAAGCTTCTTAAAGCAGGGGCAGGGAACATCTGCGGCTGGTCTCCAGATGTTGTTTGGACTCCAACTTCCATCAGCCTCAGACAGCATGGTCAATGGTCAAGGAAGGATGGTGGGTCTTTAGTCCAGCGACACCTGAAGAGCACCGGTTCTTAAAGACTCACAAATGTTATTATGCATAGGCTTTCATAGACTAAAGTCCACTTTATTGGAAACATGAAGTGGTATTCTTCAGCTGAATATGGGGACAGACAACTAAATCATAAATTAACTCTGCATTCTCAGGGTGATTATTTTATCATGTATCACAGCTGTGGTCAAGGATCACTGTACTTATTTTGCATTCCTGCAAGTTATAAATGAATGACTATTAAGTACATTTTGCATTACATTTCCTCTGGCCCCCACCCTCCAGTTGCGTATATTCCTGTACCTGAGGATTATGCTTCATGCATCTGTCTGCTGAAGTGGAGACTACAGTTTGGCTGTAAGCAATGTATCACATTCTGTTTCGAAAATGGTAAAACTGTTTTCATATATTCCATATTTTTTTCCATAAGCAGTGTAAGGATTTCATTTAATTCAAAGTCAGCTTGTTTTAGTGATTGTATCAAGCAGTCAGCATCTAACATTTTGGTTATGAAGTGTCTGAACTAGGAACTAGGAATAGAAAACTTGATTTAAATCAGTTTTTGTACCCTGCCAGCTCAAGCTCGCTTCCAACACACTTTCTGGGCTCTTGTGTCGTGTGTTTAATGTCTCCTCCTAACAGCTGCTCTGAAAGTTTTTCTTTCCTGTTCCCCAAAATTTGGGTGTGGCCTGAAGGTACGTGATGGAACAACCTTGCTGAAGCTAAGCAGATCTAAGGCAGATTTGTGCCTGGGTGAGGGACCTCCTGGGAGCCCCACAAGTGATTCTTTGAGCTCCATGGCAGAAAGGTGGAATATAAATAAATGAAATACAGAGCTGGATCACTGCTGGTTGGCCCTGTCCATCTTCTCATCTTCTCATCTGTCATCTCAGATAGTGTACTGTCCCTCAAGTATGGTAAGCTTTCCCATTTTCTTTCAACAGGGTGCTCACTCCCACACACAGGAGGGAGGAGGAACCCAGAACAGTGCTGTGCAAGCCCTTATATAGACTTTTGAAATTGCCACCCTGTAGCTCAAGACGCGGGTGGGACGCGGGTGGCCACAGAGCCTAGGACTTGCTGATCAGAAGGTTGGCGGTTCTAATCCCCGTGACAGGGTGAGCTCCCGTTGCTCTGCTCCTGCCAACCTAGCAGTTCGAAAGCACGTCAAAGTGCAAGTAGATAAATAGGTACAGCTCCGGCGGGAAGGTAAACGGTGTTTCCATGTGCTGCTGTGGTTCGCCAGAAGCAGCTTAGTCATGCTGGCCACATGACCCAGAAGCTGTACGCCAGCTCCCTTGGCCAATAAAGAAAGATGAGTGCCGCAACCCCAGAGTCGGTCACAACTGGACTTAATGGTCAGGGGTCCCTTTACCTTTAGCTCAAGACCACTGCCCCCATACATACTTAGTTGGTCTCTAGGGTGCTACTGGACAATTTTTTAATTTTTAAAATTTATTTCAACATCACAGAAGGGGCGGTCTACAGAGAATCCTGTCTGGCAGGAAACCTGTTAATGGCTTTACCTGGACAGCCTGGCTTTACCTGGACATTCTTTTCTGATGATAAACACTTAATTCCTGGGTCCAGGTCACAGGCTCACCCTATTCATACCCAAATGTGCCCTTAAGGCAGGATTTGTGAGCACAGAGACAATGGGGAGGCTTTTCCCATTTCCATTCAAGGTAAAGGTAAAGGTAAAGGTACCCCTGCCCGTACGGGCCAGTCTTGACAGACTCTGGGGTTGTGCGCCCATCTCACTTAAGAGGCCAGGGGCCAGCGCTGTCCGGAGACACTTCCGGGTCACGTGGCCAGTGTGACATCGCTGCTCTGGCCAGAGCCAGAGCCAGAGCCAGAGCCGCACACCGAAACGCCATTTACCTTCCCGCTGGTAAGCGGTCCCTATTTATCTACTTGCACCCGGAGGTGCTTTCGAGCTGCTAGGTTGGCAGGCGCTGGGACCGAGCAGCGGGAGCGCACCCCGCCGCAGGGATTCGAACCGCCGACCTTTCGATCGGCAAGCCCTAGGTGCTGAGGCTTTAACCCACAGCGCCACCTGCGTCCCATATTTCCATTCAAATTGCAGGGGAATATTTGAGGTCACTGAAAGAGTCAAAATGGCTTATAACACTTTCAACTGAGCATGCCCAAAAATCTCAGATATGTATTCCAGTAAATTGAAGCTAGAGTGCAGTAGTTCTGCATCTACGCCAGAAGAGCTGGCTGGTTCAGGTCAATTGTCCATCTAGTCTACTATCCTCTTCTCAAAGTAGTCAACCAGGTTGACTACTTCAGGGAAGCAGGCAAACAGGACAAACCACAAGAACACTTTCCCCTCCTGCAGTTTCCAGTAACTAATAGAAGAATTACTGCCTCCGACCATGGAAGACAGCACAGACACCATGTCTAGAAGCCATTGATAGCTGTGTCCTCCAAGAACTTATCCCTTCGCATCAGGCCCACACGCAAGCCAGCACAGACATACCATATTTTTCCGTGTATAAGACTAGGGTTTTTTTACCAAAAAAATCAGTTTAAAATTGGGGCTCGTCTTACACATGGGTAGTGCTGAGGGGTGTTTTCTTAATTTGGAGTCCCAAAAATAGGGGGCGTCTTATACATGGAAAGATATGGTAATTATTAGGATACAGATTTTAGAAAATCAGCGCTTCTGATTTCAAGTCCTCACATCTTTTAAAGATCAAAATGGTTCCAGGTTGGCCTTCCTGTGCTGATCTATGTATGTGCGGTTATGAACATTACCATATATCTAAGACCATAAAATTCCTATCACACTATCATACATTTCACCCAGTCAGTTAATTGCTTAATTGCAACGTGAGCCCCAGAAAGAAGACAAGCCTCCCTCTTCTCCACAAAATGGTGGCAACCATGACTCTCTCAGGGGCTCTTTTGGGGCATCTCCAGAGAGTGGCTCCCCCAGCAGCTAAAGCCCACCCCGGCCAGAGCTCAGCTGTGTCTCCATTGCAATGGCATTATCGCAGGCAGGCAGGCAGGCAGGCAGGCATCCACCTGGCCTCCCCCACCCCACAGCTTTTAACTCTGCCTTTTATTGCAGCCCGCCCCCTTCCATCGCGCTCTCTCTCTCTTCATTCAGCTGGTTTTTGTTTTCAAAAGCTAGGAGAGAAAGCTGAGCCCTCTCCCTCCACCAGATGATGGAGGCCAGATGATGCCAAGGAGGGGCTGCCCGGAGGGCGCATGCGCACAGGGAGGGAATTGCGTGGAAGTCTCGAACCACTTTGAAAACATTTCTTCATGTTGCAAAAACCAGATAGGCCGCCCCTCCCTCGGCCCTCCTCCCACAGATCCCTCCCTCCTGCAAAATTATGCCTGTATTATGCAGAGGGACAACACCCCCCCCCGAAAAAAGCATGAAACACCTCCCTCCTCTTCCTCCTCCACCTCCATCGTTTCTCTTCTCATGTTGTTCTAGATAAACAAGGTTTCTCCTCCGTCTACCCGCCCACCCCCGACCATAATGGCTTCCCGTAGTTCACGTTAAATCCCCTTCCAACCGCCCGAATCATCCCACAGTCCAGAAAAGTCGCCTCGCAAAGGGGAATGCAATGCGTTTGGAATGCAAGTCTGGATTTGTGTTTACCAGAGAAAAGAATGAGGAGAGAGGGGCTGGGGGGGGGTGGCCGGTCGTCGTGGCCGGATGAATCCAGGCGCACGGCTGAGCGGCTTACTCCGGGGGGGGGGGCAGCATAGATCGGGGGGGGGGGGGGGGCGGAGGCGGACAATGCGCGAAATTGCAGGCTGTCAGATGGGATTCCATCCAGGAGCAGGGAGGGAGCGGGGAGAATGTAGAGGTTGGCCCGGGCGGGGGCGCGAAGAGACTAGTCAAGGCAAAATATCCTCCCAGACTTATGTGGGGAGATAACTGGTAACTAGGCAACCCACGGAAAGAAGAGCCGTGCTAGCAGGTGGTTGGCACGGCAACAGCAAGGCCAATCACAGCCGCGCAATGGACGGGTTTGCAAGACAGACAGACTGCGGGGCATGTGCAAGAAGAGCCACAGCGGTGCCAACAAGTGGGGCGTTGAAAGGGGGGGGGAGGAGAGGGAGATGCAGCTGGGGAGGCGGGAGGGAGCGCCTGGCGAAGGTAGGGTGGCGATGACACTGAGCTCCCGGGAACTCCCGCTGAGCACCCAAAGCAGGCATCGCAAGCCCCACCAGGCAGCAGGAGGGCGCAGGGTGGGTGTGAGCGATCCCCGGGCGCCGGAGCAGAGTCTTGCCAAAGAAGCCGCCCTCTCGGCCCGTCTCTCCCCCGCGTCCAAAGTGTTGGACTGCAGTTAATGCTGGTCTGGAGGGAGACACTCTGCGAATGCTCAGAGGCTCGCTCCTGGCTATTCCCTCTCTCTGTCTCTTTCTTTATTTTACAGATTTGGTCCCCAAAATCCCAAGGGGTGATAAGGGGGAAACATATTTAGGGGCACATGCCGCCCCAGATCGGATGCTTGTTCACTCAGGACAGTTTTGGCCTGGCGCGGACTGGGGGTGGGTGGGGTGTCCGTGAGTGGGAAGGCCCCGGGGGTGCTGTGCCCAGGAACGGGAGGGAGCTGGTGTGCATTTGGAAGGGCTGCCGACGGGCAGATGACTCGAGCGGGACCCGCCCGGCTCCTCGGGGCAGAGACCCGTCGAGTGCGAGGGGAGGACAATTCGGGCGGGGCACCGGGGAGGCATTTGCTCCCCGGTCACGTCTCCCGCGGCGCCTGGAAGCAGCCCGGCTGGGCGGGGAGGGTCTTCGACGCTTGCTCGCGACGACGGAGCCCATCAGGCAGCCGTCGGCCGGGCCGGTGTCTCCTGGAGCGGGGACCGAAAGCCTGCGCTACGTGGCTACCTTCCCGTCGGGGGCCCCGCTTACCGGGCAGGCGGCGCGAGGGCGACGGCGGCTCTAGGGCGTCTGGCGGGGCGAGACGAGACTGGGCTGCAGGGGGGCCGCTCCGACGACGAAGGCGGCGATCGCAGGGCGAGGGCGGCGCGCGAGGCTGGCTGGCTGGGTTAGGGTGGCTCCTTTCCTTCGGGCGCTGCTGCGCTCAAGCCCGCGTCCCCTCGTGGCTGGCTGGGGCTGGGCGTGCCACGGGCTCGGGCATGGCTGGGCTCGGCTGAGAAAGAGGGAGGGAGGCGGGGGGGGGGCGAGCTGCGCGGAGCCGGGGAGGCGGCGCTGGCAGACAGACGGAGGGAGGGAGAGCGAGCGAGCAGGGGCGAGCTGGGGGGTGGTCTCTCCGCCACCTGCACTGATGTCAGAGCGTGTTTCTGGACGCAGCCCCGAGACCGCCAGTCTCCGTTTCGGAGCGGCCAGCGACTGCACCGCCTGTCTGCCGCGGTCTCAACGAAGCTCAAGCAGACCCTCGACGCCATGCCAGCTGCCTGGCGGTGCTTAGGAGGAAGGCAAAGCGCTCTGCCCATGCTCATCGGCGCCTTCACCGCGATCGCAACTACGCCCAGCCTTGGGAGGACTTGGGTTGTCCCACACTGTTCTGGAAACGGCTCTCCCGCTGTGTCTCCCACCCCACCCCGGACCTCGACGTTTCATGAGAGTACCGCCGGGCCAGCGAGCTTACGTCGAGCACCAGAAGCCTTGCCGCGCGGACCCTGCCTTGCTCCCTCCCTCGTTCTGACTGGGGGGGCTACAGCGGGCCAGCAGCATCAAGAGGCGACTTGCCATTGCGTGTCTCTAACCGTCGGGAAAGCTGGTCAGCTCTCGAGGCGGGAGAAGAGTCTCCAGCAGCGCAGCCTGGTTTTACACGTCTCCAGCAGGGCAGCCTAGTTTTTCGTCGGGGACAGAAGACAATGCGATTCTCCACCTCTTCCCCAAGGAGCAAGCAGTTGGCTTGGTTTGGCTGCCCAGCACACCACCCTTAGCCATCTAAGGGGCTGACAGTCTGGATGGAAGCCTCCTCCTCCTGGTCCCTGGAGCAAGAACAACAACAGGAGGCCCTGCCTTGTCCAGTCCCTGCTATCCAGCTGTAGCAGCTTTCCAGGCGCCGAGCAGGAGCAGCAGGTGCTGAGCTCTGGCAGCTCAATACTGAAGCAATGCGTACCAATGTGGAAAATGCCTGGGCCCTTTGGGGGCTAGTACAACTGCTGCTGCATCAACTGGGCAAATGCCGAGCTGATTGGCTTCCCTGTTCCTGACCAGGCTCTTTCGAGATTTGCATTCAAGACCAAGGTGCATCAACATCACACACAGCCACACACTACCTCTAGCAGAGGGGCGGTGAACCTGCTGTTGCTCCTCCCTGACCATTGGGCTACCTGCCAGGCTGATGGGAGTTGGAGTCCAAGAATACCAGGAGGGTGTTCCCTCTCCCTGCACACCCTACTTGCCTTCCCTTCCTTGGGGACATTCAGTGCCTCTCCCTCTTCTTCCTTTAACAAAACAGGTGGCTCCAAGGTTTGCCAGACGGATGCCCAATGGCTTCTATGCCCTAGGAATCCTGCTGACCTTGCACTGCTGGAGAATGGTCTTTTAGGAGCCTAATCCAGTAATTGTTTGGCTTCTGTGGGAGTGGGGGGGGGATGCAGTCTCTTGGGGAGGAAGTTGCTTGCAGGAAAGACACCACTGGTTAAGGGACTGCCCATCTATAGGATGAAGTGTAAACTGACCAGGAGAGCATTTTTCAAATGCAAAGCCCAGAACTCTGGTTTATCCAGTGTAATTGACTGAGAAGACAGGCAAAAGAAAGTATTTCCTCAAACAACACATAATTAAATAATATAATTCATTTTCACAAGAAGTGGCAAAAACCACCAGCTTGAGTGGCTTTAAATGAGGATCAGGCAACACTGTGGAGGAGAGAGGTCTGTTTCCCCGAACAGCTAGGTTGAGCCTTTGTAGTGAGAGGAAGTTACCTCCTAGTACCAGATGCAGGGGGCTAATCATCAAGCTCTGCTTGTGAGCACCCAGATGCATCTGGGAAGTACCCGGGTTCTGGATTTGATGGGCAAGAAGGTCACCCTGTACATCATCCTGTGCCCTAAGATCAGGAGAAGTGGCTCTCCCTCCAACACCAGGAAAAAGTCTAAACCCAGGAGCTACAGAAATGCGATTTCAGGAGAAATAATTGCCCAACAGTTACTATCAGGCTAATGTTGAAATGTGTATAAACATTAGAGGCAATTGTGGCATGGGGTGTGGTCTTTAAAGAGCATGTTGCTGCATGAGGAGCCCCCTAACAGCCCCATTTCTTTGGGGCAGGCACAGTACTAAGGCTGACTCCTCTTCACACCTCCTCAGTGGCATAGAGTGGGTTGCTAGTGCCCAGGGCCACGAGAGGGATGGGAGGGGAAAAGATGGAGTACACATGCACATTCAACTGCCTAATGGCAGTTGACATCACCCAAGAGATCTCAGTTGCAGAGATAAGAAGAGCTGTTTTGTTGTCTGGAGAGGTCACTCCTGGTTTGCATAGAGAAGACATTGTCAACAGAGTCCAGTGATGAAAGCACACCCTAACAATTTTGTGCCCAGGGCGACCACTCCTGTGCCCCCTCCACGCTATGCCACTGCATCTCCTGTTAGCAAACTTATTATTGCCACACACCAATTATGTGCATTTCTGTTTGAAGAACTTTGATGCTGATGTGGCAAAATAGCTGCCTTTGCCAGTAGGCAAATGGTACATAGTTGGTGGCTGGGCCCTTGGCTATTGGCAGCAGACACAGATAAGAGGTTCTCTGCACTATAGGAAAGCAGCTTTGCTACCATGGTCTACCTCAAAAGGAGAGGTCATAACTGAGTGGTAGAGCACCTGCTTCACATGCAGTAGGTGGAAGTTCCAGGGTGCCTGGCTAAGAAGATGCCATACCTGAAGCTTCAGGAGGTGGGGCTATTACTACTGCCAGTCAAGCTGACAGTACAGAGCCAGGTAGACCAATGGCCTGCATCTCACTTGACATTGCAAATGTGAATGCCCCATAGGAAGCCATTGTGCCAGAGCAAAGGAGGCACCCTACAAGGGTGTGTTGTTTAACAGGATGGAGAAGGGCAAAGAAGAGGCTTGTTCCCACGGCAGAGTGTCACAGTTTGGGGACTGAGAGGCACCCTTCTGCAGCTTGCCACTCTCCCCACATAGGATCACTGGTGGGGCTCAGTTCCCCAGAGTGGGTGAGTGGCATGGATATACCTAAGGCTGAAGTGTTTCTTAGCTGTGCCCTGAGGACTTCCCAGTGAGGGAGGCTTAGTGGGTAGGTGGGCCTAGCTTCCAAGGTCTTGTGGTGTAGCCAGAGTGATTCTAAAATGCAAAGTAGGCAGAGATGCAGCACCAAGGATGCTACAAGGGCTCCTCTTCTGCCCCGTTTCCAAGTGCAAGGACCTATCCAATCCATTCCTGGTCCAAACTGCACAAGCACTGAGAAGTGGTCTGTTCCCTTTTAGCCAATGTAACCTGATCCCAAGAGCAGTTCCAGAGCTTGAGCGCAGCTGATTCTCTGGGGAGGACATAATCACACTCCACACTCCTCCCAGATGCTCCATTCCAGGCCCAGCATCAGTCGCATCAGCCCCCAGAGGCACAAGCCAGAGTCCAATAGGCACTGACAGCAACAGCAGCAGCAGCAGCAGCCCAGAAGTACCAGAAGAAGGGAGGGGGAAAGGTTGTCCTTTGCCACACAGTCATCCTGATGGCCCACGAGCAGGAAATGCATCTGGCCACCCCAGCCTCCATGAGGACCTTTCCATGGGAAAACAGATGTGGTGCTGGGGGCAGAAGAAGCCCTTCTTTTCTCAGTCAGTCTGGCTCTGGCTCTGGAATGGAAGGAAGGAAGGAATGAAATGAGCCCACGGAAAGCAGCTGCTTCCTCCCCACAACTGGGGAAAAGCAAGAAAGGGACACCTGCTGCCAGACTGAACTTCTGCTACTCTGGAATGTGCAAGCTTTTATGAGATCTAACATAAGCAGTCAAGTACAGGGTTGAAGTAGCTTCGCGTCGAGCGTTTTCGGGTTGCGCTCCGCGGCGACCCGGAAGTAACGGAACGCGTTACTTCTGGGTTTTGCCCCTCGCACATGCGCAGATGCTCAAAACGACATCACACGTATGCGTGGAAGTGGGAAATTGTGACCCGCGCACACACAGACGTGCAGACACGGGTTGCGTTCGCTTCAGGATGCGAACAGGGCTCTGGAACGGATCCCGTTCGCATCCAGAGGTACCACTGTACAACACTTCCTGTTTGCCCAGAGTGGACACACAGGGGGATGTTGCTCCAGCCAGGAGGACTTCTTGTCACACCTGGTCTGGAGCATCCTCCCCCTGCATGTGACCAGGTAGATGGGCATGACCCTTGGAGACTCCATAAAAGGGCTGGTCACGCAGCCACTTTCTTCTTCTTCATTTTATTCCATCTCAGTGCTTTTGCTGTGTGCTGGCTCTCAGCCAGCAGCACATGGGCTCATCCCCATAGGGGCTGAACTCAAACACTGTTCTGTAACTAGAAGCTAAAGCCTGTCTTCAGGATCATACTGTGAACTGAATGTGAGTAAACTTCTTGTTACTTTTAAGAAAAGACGGTTGTGTCTTTATTTTTTTTAAGGGGTAACAAGGGGTATTTACCAGGAACAAACCCAATCTGGACAAATCAGATTGGATTGCTTAAGTAAAGAGATTCAAACGAATCTACCAACTAGCTTTCTGCAACATACTGGGGAATGTACACTGCTACTGACTCACTAGCATGAGTAAGAAAGGATAATATTTAATCAATATGTCCTTTCCTACTATCCACAACATTCCCACACTTTTGAACTCCCCAGGGCATCTTCTTCAAGGCAATGAAGAGGAGATGCATTCAGTTGCAAATATAAGTTTCTGTCCACATGGGCATAGCCAGGGGGGCAGGGGAGCAGCTGCCCCACACTAAATCAATTAAATATTATTAAAAATTAATTAAATCAATTAAAAATACTTAGCTAACTGACCAATTGTGTTGCCAATAACTCAGTTCTCTCCCCCAACATAATGCCCACCCCCTCTAAAAAAAATCCTGACTACGCCTATGTCTGTCCACCTTTGTAGGACAGAAGGTGGGTGAAGAATGGCTTTGGCACTAGCTATTTCAGACCTGCCCCCATAACATGACCTAGAAGTTGCAATGAATCAAGGACATGCTTCCCTCCCACTAAGAGGCATGTTTGCTGGCCTAAGAGTTGCTGGACAAACCTCTGATCTTTTAGCAGAGCATTGAAAAAAACATTTTGCAACCGTTTCCAGCACCTCTCCACCTGTGGTCTGCCTGTCAGTCTCCTAAGCTAAAAGAAGTCAGCCGGCCCCCAGCAGGCTCCTCACATGCTCCCTTACCTCCATTTTGCTGTAAATCCAGCTAAGCAGCTTTGTGACCTTTGTGTAGACACCAGGCTTGTTCTTCTGGCCACAGCCAGTCCCCCAACTGGTGATGCCAGCCAAGTACCAACGGGAGCTGTCATTACAGACCAGGGGGCCTCCACTGTCACCCTGGGGCAGAGAGAGAAGGTCAGTGGGGCAAGATGGAACCAGAGGCTGGAGAAGGGTGGAGCAGAAGCCACCTGACATTTGGGTCCCCCAGGAGATGTCAGCCACAGTTGCTTGTGAGCAAGGCCCATGAAGGCACCACATAGGGGGACTTTCCACTGCAGACCTAGAGTTTATGACAGGATGTGTGCTCTGGGCATAACCTCTTCTCATGGCAACACAGCAGGCAGATCACCTGTCCCAACGTTTTAAAGAGCTGGACAGGACTTGTAATTTATTGAGCCCTCTATCCCCAGAAAGCACAGCCTCATAGGGACACCTCATGCCAGGGAATGGTCTGGATCTGAAGTTTGGGGGATGCAGTCGTAGGCAGATCAACTACTCACAGAAGTGGAGGGGGAGTATTCGCCCCGCCCCCCTGCCTCCAGCATTTTCAGAAGCAGAGAGAGAGGCAGACACAGACACAGAAGCAAAACAGCTTAGGGAGGAGTTACCCAGCTATGAGATAATGACAAGAGATCCAAAAGGGAGGGAGCAGCTGGGAGACACATCAATTGAGAGTGTGGAGGACCCCTCCTCCCCATGGACCTGAAGGTCTGCAAAGAGAACAAAGGAGGCAGAGAGGGGGAGGAACTTCCCATTGGTGTACTCCTTGCTGCAGAAGTAGGATTCAAAGTAGACAACTGATCTCCTTGCGGAGAGTTGCGCATTTGTGCTTGCAACATGATGCTGTAACAAAGGGACTATAAATCTGTCAACTGCTTGTTCATTCTTATCTGTGAAGCTACCGAAGGAAGAGGGGAACTCTTTACTCTTAACACCTCTGGTCAAAGCACCCCACTTGGTGCTCAGCGCACCCACCTCAGCCCCTGGGCATCTGGTACTTGGCTCCTGGCACCAGTGAGAAGAGGATGGGGGATGACCAACCTGAGGGCCCATGAGTACTCTTGAAACCACACCCCCTTGCCTTCTTTCAGCAAAATACCAATCTCACCTGGCAAGCATCTCTTCCCCCTTTTAAGTACCCAGCACACATCATCCGTGGGGTCAGGTAGTGGTCATAGACATTCTGGCTGTTGCAGAGTCTGTAGTCAATTATCTTCACCTCTGCCTCCCGCAGCTTTGGCGATGTATTCTCTGAAATAAGCAGGCCATGATGAGACGGAGGAGCTCTCCTGGGCACACCAGCACCTCCTGTTGGACTTTGCTCTGCAGCTGGCTTGGGGTCCTCTGCACCCCTCAAGCTGCAGCTCTACAACCCATCAGATGAAGAACCCTCACCCCAATTTACCTTCATTCTCGTTTGTCTTGCCATAGCCTGTGATGTAGCAGGTCCTCCCAGGCAGGAACTTCTGATCAAACATGGGGAGGCAGGCTGGGCGGACATTGGCTGAAGCAGAGAGAGGAGAGAGAGAGATTAGTCTCCCCTTGAGGGGGAGGCTGTGGGCTTGTTTCACCAAGGGACCTCAGCACCAGGAAGGCAGGGAGGAAGGTGAGATGTGGCAGCATAAAGTCAGGGAGCTTTACCTGATAAGGTCAGAGGCTTCGAGAGCTTCAGCAATGCAATGTCAAAGTCATCATGATCATCATCGTATTTGGCATTGATGATGATGTGTGAAACAGGGATGCCTGCGGTAGGCAGGTGCTTGAGGTTGGAGGCCCCAGCATACACCTTCCACTGGTCCAGGATCTTCACACTATTCCTTAAAGGCCCAAAGGATGAAATGTCACACAGGTTAGGGTAGAGTCGCTTCTGCTTTGACCCAAAGCCATCTTTCTCAGCTGGAACGTATGCTCAGAACATGAATTATGTGTGACGGGTGCATGTGTGAGAGAAAATGTGTTTTGGATCAGGACTGGGTGCCAGGTGGTGCAGCTACTTTATCAGAAAGAGAGGCATGGAGGGGAGGCAGGGGGCAAAAAGGACAGGGCAGGGGCTGGTGGGGCTTATGTTGCAGTTGGGAGGAAGGTGCAAGCAAACTGGGGGGGGGGGTGAGGAAGAGAGTGGAGAGAGGTGACTTGTCCAGGGATGTGGCCATTGCATCTCCTGCCTTTCAATAACAGGTGGAGTAGGTATCAGGGATGGGATGTCAGAGCAGATAGTCCACTGACTTCCTTTCTGTTGGACCTCCTGGATTCATTGGATCTCATTCTCCAGCTTGCCATGATATCCCTCAGAACTACATGTAGCCACAGTGGAAACCCAGAAGGTCAATTTCCCCCTGCAGATCCAGCCCTCCAACTCAGCCCCCCCCCCTCACAAGTTTTGGGCAGGGATGTCACTTACATGAAGAAGCAGTGAGCTGCTGTGAGGACCCACTGAGGATCGATGATGGTCCCTCCACAGATGTGAATCGACCCATAGTGCAGGCTCACTTGCCAAGGCCACTTATTGATTGTTGTTTCATTGCCTTCAATAATGCGGCCAGACATTGTTTGCCCGCAGTCTACAGGGAGAGAAGACATGCAAGAATCATAGAATTGTAGCATTGGAAGGGACCAGGGGTGCTGGAAGGGCAAGCAGAGAACTCTTGCGCCCCAGGAGAGCTTGTGCCCAAAAGATGCCATGGTGAGACCTGGCATTGCACAGTTCCTTTGCATCACCCAAGGCTTCCTTTAACTCTTTCCCTCCTGCCCTCTCTCTCTAGTCATGTGCCACTCCCATGGCATTCTCTTCCCCTCTCTTGGCCCACCCAGGGACTTTCCTGGGACTGGGAAGCAGTAGATGGAGACAATGACAGGCAGAGAGGCAGAGCAATGGATGCTAGTTTTGTCTCCACCCCCCTCCCAGATGAGTTTCACAATAGCAACACGGAGACCAAGGAGGAGGAAGCTCAAAGCCAGGCCCACCCTCTGGGCTGCATATGGGAAGACAGGTACATAGGTAGGTGGTGAAGGTGACCGAGGTGAGTGGGGCAATGCCCCATTTGCCCTAATAGACCATCCACCACTGGAGGCTCCTATTTCTCACTCACACCTCTCTGCTGTGCTGGGCCCATGATGCTTCTGCATAATGAAGGGTGTGGACAATGTATGGCAGGGATCACTTCAGGGTAGCTCACAGCTCAGTCTCTTGGGTATAGCAATGGAAATAACATGAGATCCAGGAGGGGACCCTTCCCACCTACCCACCCACCTCCCACCTATATAACAGCAAAGTCTCCTTACTTGTGCATCGGAGGGAAACATACTTTCCAGTGCCACATTGGGACCTTGAGGAAAGACAAAAACAGACTCTGTTAGGTTTCAGATGATACGGAAAGGGGGGGGCATGTCTTCTTCACCTTCTTCTTCGCTACAATATATCAATTTATTTCCAATTGTCAATGTCAAAAGGGACTAAAATCTATAAAATTCATAGAAAATCAACGTGCCAGTTTGCTCAATTCCTCTAGGACTCCATCACACCTCCCCTGTCCAGCAAGGTGTTAAGACCCTAATCCTGTCAAATCGCTCTGATCAGCCTTTCCTCCAGGCAATGTCAGGTGGCAGACTATGCATATTTGGGACCATTGTTTTCTCATCCCCAGGAAGTGTTTATCTATGCATATCTCCAGCTCTGCATATTTCCCCCCTCCCTCCTCCATATGTTAATCTGTGTAACCCAACCTCCCTTTAATATATTCATGATGTAATCTGTGTAACCAAACCTCTCTTTAATGTATTCATGACGTGTTTTGCACTGTATTCTGGGACATGGAGGGAGTTTCAAAAACTCATGTCACCCCTTTCTCACTGTTCAATCTCGCCTTGAACCTGTTGCGCAATAAACTTGGATCTTCTGCAGTTTGCTCCTGTCTACGGCTGAGCTCATTTTCCTCCGCAGGGACCCACGGACTTAGTCCGATGAGCTGGGTGGCAGAGCAGCCTCGCACCCAGATTTTAGCCGTAACACAGAGGATGGGTCCAGCAGGCTGCAGAGTCAACACAATGGGACTCCCTGGCCAAGAGAATCGAGGTGGGGTAGGATCATGTCTCCAAGAGCCAGCTAGCCACCTAACTTACACATGGAGGTGCCAGGAAGGACCACATTCCTCCTGAACCACAAATGGGCTTTCTGAGCACCTGTGTGCCAAGAATAAGCAGGCTTGACTGGAACAGGCGTGGAAATGGATCTCCATCCCTGTGCTAGACAGCTCAGGGAATCAGTGATCCAAACAGTGCCCAGGCAAAGGCCAGTGCCAAGGGGGAGAAAGGAGTGCCACACCCATCAGGTGAGTTTCCCCAACTTTGTGTTATCCTCCCAGCAGATTAATCTAAGAGACAGTGGCTTTCTCAAGGCCTCCTTGGCTAAGGGAGGATTTGAGCCACCTCGCTTCTCAAAGTTCAGCATTTTTCATGGTTCCACTGACTCTCTTAAACCAGACTTTTCGAGGGTTAAGGGGCCCCAGTCAACATATAATAAACCTGGCAGACTTAGCTGGAGTTCTTTTGCCATTTCTAGTTCTTAGCTAAATAAAACACATTTAAAAGAGCTGTGGGATGGCGGCCTCACATGCTCCAATATGTATCAGGTGAGCCTGTAATGGCCATTTCCTCAATGCAGTTCAGAAGGGCAAACTCTAGCCAACAAATCACCTCCCCAGTCTTGGGAGGATGGTCAACAAAACACTTGGTTAAGCAATAATTGTTAATTTATGTTCTGGAACTCACACATCTTAAGGTGTGAAAAGTCTCATCTCTCACAGCTCCTTTGATGTTAGGGATTTTGTTCTTTAAAGGGAAGTAATGCCTTGAATAATTTTGCATAGCAGATGGCACCATTGTCAGGAAGCACATGGTAAACTGATCTCCTGTGAAATTCACAGCTTCAGCTAACAATATCTTTGTAATCTGGCCTGAGAGAGACACAAATCTGGGGGATCTTTCTGTACACAAAAACACACACCCCATTTAAACAATTTTCAAAAGTTACACAAAACTATATACAATAACCACACAGAAATCATGTAATTTAGGGTTAGATTCAGATTCCAGACACATGTAGAATAGACCCACTTAAGATCATGGGACTTAAGTTAGTAATGAAGAACTGAACTTCTATTGATGGTTACCAGTAAGCATGATGGGAAGTCTGGAACCAACACACAGGAAGGTGCCCTAGACCAGATCAGTCCATTCATCCACATGGCCAAGCAGCTGTCCAGGGTCTTGGACAGTGGCAGACGGTGGGGTGTCTTTCCTTGATTCTTTCCAATGTGATCCAATGTGATCCAATATGTGGCCCTCAAGGACTTTTTTTTGGCACCCTCTGCAACATCACACACACACACACACACACACACAACCCTTGCACTGCCTTCCCAAAGCCAGTTAAGTGAGTCACTGGACTTTGTAAAGTGCGGGTGAGAGCTCTGACAGGGTCCTAGAGTCCTCCAAACTCCTTCTTAAAGGCTGGTTAACGCTTCCCTAGCTTTGGGAAGGAAGTGGAAGGGCATAGGTGTAGCCAAGGGGGCAGCTGCCCCCCTAAATCAAGTAAATAAATAAAAATAGTTAACTAACTGAGGTTCTGCCCCCCCCAACATGAAGCCTGCCTACGCCCATGTGGGAGGGCACCCTGCCAGAGCCCCGCACCTCCTTCCCAAAGTCTGGTGCCTTGCTTAACCAGCTTTGGGAAGAAAGGGGTGGGCATCAATATTTTGCCTCGCTGCACCAACACCATCCTGCACAGTAATGTATGGCCTGTGGGTTCCCTGTCGAAGTACGATTGCAACCCAGTTGGGCCACCCTGAACTAGAAGGTAAAGGTAAAGGGTAAAAGTAAAGACCATTAGGTCCAGTCGTGACCGACTTTGGGGTTGTGGCGCTCATCTCGCTTTATTGGCCGAGGGAGCCGGCGTACAGCTTCTGGGTCATGTGGCCAGCATGACTAAGCCGCTTCTGGCAAACCAGAGCAGTGCATGGAAACGCCGATTACCTTCCCACCGGAGTGGTACCTATTTATCTACTTGCACTTTGACGTGCTTTCGAACTGCTAGGTTGGCAGGAGCAGGGACTGAGCAACGGGAGCTCACCCTGCTGCGGGGATTCGAACCGCCGACCTTCTGATCAGCAAGTCCTAGGCTCTGTGGTTTAACCCACAGCGCCACCCGCATCCCCCTGAACTAGAAGGTACTCTTGTGCTGAACTTCCCTGCAGGAGGAGGCCCATCCAGGATTACATGATGAGTTGCTGTATGGCAGGAAGATCTAAGGATACCTGGATTTGGGGTGGATTTGTGGCAATGGAAGGGGGCAGCCCTTGGCATTCTGGGTAGGCAAGCAAGAGAGGTAAGAAGCTGGAATAGTACTCATTCTAGTAATCCCTCTGCCCCCCTCCCATGCAATGCTTGTATTATGTGTGCGGGGGGTAGGTGCATTTGATGAAATCTACAAGCCCCACCCCCTGATTCACCCAAATTTTAGTCAGACCATGCCCCCTACTGCAAGCTTCTAGAAATAGTCACTGGGATCTGTCACAGTTTGTTTACGGCAATAGCAGAGCCAGTCCTATCATTTGGGGTGGGCATCAATATTTTGCCTCGCTGCACCAACACCATCCTGCACAGTAATGTATGGCCTGTGGGTTCCCTGTCGAAGTACGATTGCAACCCAGTTGGGCCACCCTGAACTAGAAGGTAAAGGTAAAGGGTAAAAGTAAAGACCATTAGGTCCAGTCGTGACCGACTTTGGGGTTGTGGCGCTCATCTCGCTTTATTGGCCGAGGGAGCCGGCGTACAGCTTCTGGGTCATGTGGCCAGCATGACTAAGCCGCTTCTGGCAAACCAGAGCAGTGCATGGAAACGCCGATTACCTTCCCACCGGAGTGGTACCTATTTATCTACTTGCACTTTGACGTGCTTTCGAACTGCTAGGTTGGCAGGAGCAGGGACTGAGCAACGGGAGCTCACCCTGCTGCGGGGATTCGAACCGCCGACCTTCTGATCAGCAAGTCCTAGGCTCTGTGGTTTAACCCACAGCGCCACCCGCATCCCCCTGAACTAGAAGGTACTCTTGTGCTGAACTTCCCTGCAGGAGGAGGCCCATCCAGGATTACATGATGAGTTGCTGTATGGCAGGAAGATCTAAGGATACCTGGATTTGGGGTGGATTTGTGGCAATGGAAGGGGGCAGCCCTTGGCATTCTGGGTAGGCAAGCAAGAGAGGTAAGAAGCTGGAATAGTACTCATTCTAGTAATCCCTCTGCCCCCCTCCCATGCAATGCTTGTATTATGTGTGCGGGGGGTAGGTGCATTTGATGAAATCTACAAGCCCCACCCCCTGATTCACCCAAATTTTAGTCAGACCATGCCCCCTACTGCAAGCTTCTAGAAATAGTCACTGGGATCTGTCACAGTTTGTTTACGGCAATAGCAGAGCCAGTCCTATCATTTGGTATGGGGACACAGCTGCCTCAAGCGGCAGATGCTGGGGAGTGGCAATGAGCTGGTGGAGAAAGAGCCGTGTGCACCACACAGTCATTTCTGATCCCCTAAGCTCACTTCCTGCCCTCAGGTGCAGTGGAGGGCATGGCCTCTTCTCCAGCCATGTTGAAAGAAGATTCAACAGTCAGTTTGGTTGGTTTCTGTATCAGAAATGGGGGGTGAGGTGGGAGTTGCACCATCTAGACCTTTGCCTAAGGTATGAAAATCTCCTGGGCTGACCCTGGCAGGTCCCAAGATTAGAGAGGGGCCAGTGCAGCCCCACCGCCACTCTACAAAGGGGCAATCAATAACAGCTGACCAATCTTAGCAAGGGGTTGCTACCCTGTCTCAGAATCTCACTAGTAAGAGGGAAGGGCTGTCCTCTCCCCTTTCCAAAGGCCACTCCTCGCTCCCTTACCTGCTGAGGCTCTGCTGGATTGTGCTGTTCATTTCTCCGGCTGTGAAGCTGTTCCCAGACCACGAGAGAGGGGCATAATCTGTTAGGGAGGCACTGGGGAGACAAAGGAGGCCGTGGTCAGGATGTGAGAGCCAGCCTTTGGGGCGCAAGGCCTATCTTGGGCAGTGGCGTAGCGTGGGTTGTCAGCACCCGGGGCAAGGCAAGTAATTTGCACCCCCTAACCCGTGGATTTGCGCCCCCTAACCCTAACCCCCAGATGTTGCACCCGGTGCGGCCAGCCCCCCCTGCACCCCCACGCTACGCCACTGATCTTGGGGCAGCCCCAGTATGTGTTTGTACTAGACAGAGGCAGTGGAGGGGGCACATGTGGATGAGATGGAAGGTGGAGGGGGTGTCTAGCAGGGGCTGCCCCCGAGGGAAGCAGAGGGATGTCACCCCCACCTGGGCCTATTGCAGTAGGAGGGAGGGGAGGGGCGCCCCACATAGAATCACAGAACTGTAGAGATGGTAGGGACCCCAAGGGGCATCTAGTCCAAAGCCCTGCAGTGCAGGAATCTCAACTAAACATCCAAGGTCATCCAACCTCTGCTTAAAAACCTTCAAGAAAGGAGACTCCACCACCTCCAGACTGTTCCACTGTTAAACAGCTCTTACTGTCAGAAAGTTTTTCCATATGAGCAGGAGATATACGTTGCTCCTGAAGAAAAGGAAGGAGGAGCTGAAAGTTTGCAGATGCTAAAGGAGAGTTGCAATTTGAGGCCTGACATGACGACAAAAAAGGAAAATAAAAATCTGATGTGGAAAGCCTGGCCTGAATTGGAAAGTGGAGCACTGAGAGATCTCCTTATGTGGAGATCTGAAGACCGAAGGATTATAAATTTAAGTAAGGTGGAAGCTGGAGCTTGGGGGACATTTGGACTTGAAAGGAGCACAAAACAAGATTTGAAGTACCCCATAGGCTTTACTATTAAATATGGAGGTCTGGCTGGTAGAAACATGGATCCTGTTGGGCCGGAGCCCCTTTGAGATTTGGAGTTTAACATTAAGGACTATCAGAAAGACCGGCAGAGAGGAACTGAGAGAGAACTGAGAGCCTTGGACGTGAGATCTCCAGGCTAAACAGTATATGACTGATGGATTTTTGATGGGGACTGAAACCAGGAAAAGGGTGGGTGGAGTTTGGGAATCCAAAGGGTATACAAATATAGTTTGTTCTGTTTTTAATTTGTTTTGCTATTGGTATGGAAATTGGGAAAGTCGTGGAAGGGAAATTTTGGTCGACTTTAGGAAAAACGTTTAAGAAAAAATAATGAGGTATAAATATTGATGTGTAAATTTGGATAGGTTAAAATTGGTTCTTAAAATGGTCTAAATTAAATGAAAATAAGGTTTGTAAACATAAATTGAGGATGGAAGAAAGAAGAAAGTAAAATAATAACAGGTTAGAATAAATTATTAAGTCAAAATGGAGAAATAAGCTAAGGACTTGCTGAGCTAATAACTTAAATTGGAATACAAGAAGGGGAGGTGTAAGGAGGTCTGAGAAACAAGTTAAAAGAAAATAAGTATTTGAATTTTAATGTGTTTTTGTTTTTAAGTTTTTGTTTTTTGTACTTTTGTTATTTTTTTGTTTATTTTTGTTTTTGATTTTATATGTATTTTGAAAATGCTAATAAATATTTATTTATTTTTTTAAAAAAAGAAAGTTTTTCCATATGTTTAGTTGGAATCTCCTTTCTTGTAACTTGAAGCCATTGGTTCGAGTCCTACCTTCCAGAGCAGGACAAAACAAGCTTGCTCCCCTTTTTCCAGGCTAAAGATACCCAGCTCCTTCAACCGCTCCTCATAAGGCAGGGATCTGTTGATCTCCTTTTTTGCTGGGAGAAGCAGGTAAGCCACACACCCTCCCTGTGGGGTGACAGCGAGGAGGCGCCTGGCGGCAGACGCTTGGGAAACTGCCCCGGGAGGAGCAGGAGGGTTGCCTGCTTGTCTCTCCCCGCTCCTGCCTGCCTGCCTGCTGCCCCCACCCAGGACTTACTTGAGGAATCCGAGCTGCCGGCAGGTCTTCCTGGATAAATCCTCCGTCCAGTCTTTGCTGCACACGGGGAGCCACCGCTTCTGGGGCCCCGAATAGACCTGGAGAAAGGACTCGTTCCCGGCGAAGCGCACTGCAGAGCCGGAGAGGAGGAGTCAGTGAGGACCACGAGGAAGAAGAGGAGGAGGAGGAGGAGGAAGACTCAGCTTCAAGCCCGTCGCTCGCCGGAGTAAGCAGGAGACCCGGCGAGCACTTGCCCGGCCCCAGCTCCACAGGTCGCCCCACCCCACCACCCTCCCTCCGCACCCCCGGGGAAGGCATTACCGCAGTCCAGCTCGTCGCTCCGCTGAGAGCAGTCGGCGACCCCATCGCAGCGCACCGCGTGGCTGTCGCAGTTCTCGGCCGGCTCCTTGTAGACGATGCCTGTGCCAGAGCGCCAGAACAAGACTGCGAGGGGCAGAGAAAGAGGGAGAGGGATTCATGAATCTCGCCCTCTTTTCTCTGAGCTGAGCTGAGCTGCGTTGACAGATTGTCTCGGCTTCGAAGTTGTTCTGTGTTTACGCTCCCGTGTTCTTTGCCACGCCTTGTCCACCAGGTGTCAGGAAAGCTCCAGCAACCAGCAGAGGGAAGCTGTTATGCCCTGAAGGGAATTCCAAGCCTTCAGAAAACACCGCCTCCCTTGTCAGGGCTTCGTGATCCTCGTGACCTCCAGAGGATAAGGAGGACGCTCTCCTCCCACACACAGAGCATGTGGTCAAAGTGAGCATGACGATCGCTCATAAACTAAATGACACCAAAAGTGCTTCTATATTAGATGCTGACCACACTCTGTTCATTTTTCAAAAACAAAACAGGGCACCTGCCTGATACAATCATCGAAAGGTAATTGGGAAGGTGAAAAGAGCCCTGCAGCTGCCACCAGGCCCAAGGCCCAACCGGTCTATGGCAACGGTCAACTTCATGCGGGATCTGAGAGCCTCGGCAGTCCTGTCTCCCCTCCTAATTCCCAGCAACTGGCGTTTACTTCATCCAATACTGGAAGTTCCCCCAATGCTTTCCTTGTGCTCCTCCCATGTTCGTCAGCTTGCAGAAAATTCTGCTTTCAAATATAGGTGAAGGAAACAAAAGCATAATCTGTACCAGTGTGGATCGCCTTCGGCCAGGGCTTTTTTTTGCAGCCGGAACTCACTGGAACTCAGTTCCGGCACCTCACAAGTGGGTACTATTGCCATTATAAGAGAACAAGGGAGGCATTTGTGGCAAGTTCTTGCAGATCTTTTTCTAGAAAAACAGCACTGACTTTCACACTGTGCTTACTGCCTTGTGACATATGTACTGGGCAGGGGAGCCCAACACATCACTTTCACAATTACTTTCCTGGTCAGTGCTATTTTTGTGGTACAGATTTTTTAAACCTGACCTTATGCTAAAGTGGTTTTGTTTTTTGTTTTTTTTGTTCTGCCTATATAAAAAAAGATTCATGCAGTGGAGCTCAAATGGAAACATTTTAGATTTTTTTTTTAATTACAAGAATATTTCCCAATTGGCACTATTTTAGGAGTGACAGCCTCCTCATATTTTAATGAGTGTCAAAACACCTATATTAGAAAAAACAACAACACTGTAATAGCACTTAAATGAAAAATCCTTTTATGTGCAAATTTTCAAAAAGGATTTTTCCTTTTTAAAATCTGCACTGCTAAAGTCACACTGATCCGGTGACAGCCATTCCCTTCCCTGTGCAGATGGCTATGCCATGGTATGGAATGGGAGAAGAACACAATGGGCTGTGCGCACAGAACAAGCGCGGGACCCTCTGAAGCATGGATAATCAGTTGCCACGGCATTCATAGCTTACTGAGAAGGTCAACAAATGGGCAGCCTTAGGAGCCACCCTCCTGCGACCATCCAGCAGGAGGAGGATGGGATGGATGCCAAGGAAAGGGAGCCTGGCCTGCAGCTGCTCCCCCAACTTCTCCCTTCCCAATTGTTGACAACAAAACAGAAGAGAAAGAGAAGAAGGCTCCAGCCAGTGTGTCCTTGTGTGGAAATGTGTCTCTCAGCCAATTTTCCAAGGAAGGGAGGAGCCATGAATCCAGGTCACATCTAAAACTGGGCGGGGAGTTCTCAAGACAGGCTTGGCAGAGTCAGAACCCTGAAAAATGGGGCACCCGGTAACACCATGTCATTTGCATTTATTTGCCTGTTCGAACTACTTGTTGCCTTTGTGTTGCTTCCTCATTTTAAAATCGCAACAGGTAAGCCTCTTATACACACCATACATTTAAAACACATGACTCCCCCCAAAGAATCCTGTGAACTTTAGTTTACTCCCACAGAGCTACAACACCCAGAACCTTTAACGAACTACAGTTCCCATAATTCTTTGGGGGAGGTCATGTACTTTAAACGTATGGTGGGTACATAGTCTTAAGAACGTGAAAAAGGAAGAAGAACGCACACAGGTGTAAGGGACAGCAGGGCCCCTCCCATGAGCCACAGGACTCATTCGGCTCTTCAAAACAGATGGAAGAACTCCAAGGGCCAAATTTATCCACCCACCAGGGTATCTGGCATGTTTCCATGGGTAGCTGCAGCTGGTTTTTGTAGTTCCAGAGATGGGGGGGGACCCAGCCACTGTGTATTTCTTCTTTCCAAGGCTCTCTGGTGAAACCTGATGCCTGCCTAGCACCTAAAACAACCTCACTTGAATGTCTTCTCCATCCTCCCCCCGCTCTGTTTTAAGACTGCAGCCAGATGGAGACTCCATAGCTTCAACATAAGCCAAAAAAGTTCTTCCTCTCCCCAGTTCATTTGCCATCTAGCCTCAGGTCTGGAGAGCACAAAAGCTCACACTCTGTTTTGTAATATTTTGATTGGCCTAAAAGGGAATTGCCCCAATATGAATTTGGGGGAAAATATATTCAGGGACAGGGACCCAGGTGGCGCTGTGGGTTAAACTACAGAGTCTAGGACTTGCCGATCAGTAGGTCACAGTTTGAATCCCCAGGATGGGATGAGCTCCCGTTGCTTGGTCCCTGCTCCTGCCAACCTAGCAGTTTGAAAGCACATCAAAGTGCAAGTAGATAAATAGGTACCGCTCCGGCGGGAAGGTAAAAAGCATTTCCGTGTGCTGCTCTGGTTCGCCAGAAGTGGCTTAGTCATGCTGGCCACGTGACCCAGAAGCTGTACGCTGGCTCCCTCGGCCAATAAAGCGAGATGAGTGCCACAACCCCAAAGTCAGCCACGACTGGACCTAATGGTCAGGGGTCCCTTTACCTATATTCAGGGATATTTTAAAAAATATCCCATAAATTGTATGAGATCTGCCCTCTTCTTCAAGCAGGATGTTCATTCCCAGGAATGAAGGAAGAGCAGAGACACATTCCTCCCCACCACAAACGAGAGGAGAAGGACTCACATAGCAGGATGAGGGCCACCAGAAGCACAATGAGGATTAAGATGCAGACAATGAGGGCCAACCTCTTCTGGCCCATCCTCCAAGACGCCTTGAACGTTGGAGTGGAGGAGGCTGTGGTTGGAGAAAGAAAAAAACCAGATTGGTTACAATTATGAAATACCCCTAAAACATCCATTTTGCTGTGGTTAAGTCCGCACCATAGAAGGAAATTTTGGAGAGAGACTCTATTACAGAAAACCAGACTCACATGTCCAAGCAAAACTGAGTTGCAAGGAGCATGTGGCTAAATTTATTTGTCTCCTTTTGCTATTGTCTGGACCATTCCTCCCTTTTCATTTGTACATTTAAATGTAGAACTCCTTTGACAATATTCAGCCAATATATGGGGTCCCTCCTTCTACCCACAATTACTAATCAAGAAATTTCAATAGTCCAAGGCTCAAGCAGAGCCCAAAATATATGTTAAGCTTTTCGCCCATCTCTCCTGGACAACAGAAGATTTTCCAAGAAGACATTTTGCAATATGTTTTTTAAAGACAAACTCATCTTGACTAGCACTGTTTGAAAATCTTTACACACATCCACTGTCAGGAAATCGGGATTTACAGTCTTTGTTTCTGTATTAATTTCTGAAGGCCAATTAGGTTCCTCGTTCTTGGGGACACCTGCTTCCTTCCGTCCCCTGACTGTGCTCATTTCTTCCTTCTCTGCTGTGTTACCCTGAAATCCCAGAAGTTAAGAAGAGGAAGGGATGAGTTAACACTTTGCCTTTCTCCATTAGCCCCTTGAAAGGTGCAGATGTTCTTGACTCTGCCAGTCCTGCCTGGGATATACCATCCAGACTCCCCCACCTCAATATACATCCAGCAGCAGCAGGGACTTCCATCAGGTGGCTTCCTTCTCCCCCACCCCACCTTCCATCTTACCCCTTGAGGTCTCGCGAGCCACGCAGGGCACAGGAGCCAGTCTGGAGTCTGTAGGGTAGGGTCTGAAGGCAACTCCTCGAATGGTCTCTTCTGGTGGGGGAGGTTGGGCCACGATGGGCAGGACAGATGATGAGGCACAAGAGCTGGGATTCAGGTTGGCATGATGCACAGTTGGAGTTTCCTGCAGGTAAAAAGGGTTCAGACTGAATAAAGGGTTCTGAAAAGGCTCTCATGTCATAGCTATTTCTCTGATGGAGCCAAAGGTCAACATGAATGAGGCCTTAAAAAAACCTCACTCATGTTGGAGAAGGTCACAGCTTAAATCCCTGGCATCTCCAGGTGGCGCTAGGATTGTCCACTGCCTGGAATTCTGGAGTGCCAGTCAATGTATAGAATTCTGACATATACCCAGCTTCCTATGCTCAGCTCTTAGCGTTCATCAGTAGCCCTGGAGAAATCCCACCATTTTTAGTAGGTCTGACCTTGAAGGCTAAAGAAGCATCAAAGCAGAGATGCCTCCATTGCAGGACCTGCCTGCCCACAAAGTGGGGTGAGGGGCAGGGCTGGATTAACCATTAAGCAAAATAAGCACAAGGGACGCAGGTGGCGGTGTGGGTTAAACCACAGAGCCTAAGACTTGCCGATCAGAAGGTTGGCGGTTCGAATCCCTGTGACGGGGTGAGCTCCCGTTGCTCGGTCCCTGCTCCTGCCAACCTAGCAGTTCGAAAGACCATCAAAGTGCAAGTAGATAAATAGTACCACTCTGGTGGGAAGGTAAACAGCATTTCCGTGCACTGCTCTGGTTTGCCAGAAGCGGCTTAGTCATGCTGGCCACATGACCCGGAAGCTGTACGCCGGCTCCCTCAGCCAATAAAGAGAGATGAGCGCCGCAACCCGAGTCGGCCACGACTGAACCCAATGGTCAGGGGTCCCTTTACCTTTTTAAAATAAGCACATGCTTAGGACATCAAGGGAAGGGGGGATTCCTTATCTCTACTAAGTATAGAAGCAGATGTGTTGTGTAAGATTGGTTTTGAGGATCTGATCAAAGACTTTGCAATTAGAAAAAGTAGGAGAATTCCCCCCCCCCAAAAAAAATATATAATTAAAGTGGAAGTATACAAAAATAAACATTACTTTCCATCTCGCTGTAGGTTTCATTTTGAAAAAAATATAATTTAATTTTATGGTTTATTATTGTTTATATTTTGAATTAGATATATATATGGGGGCACCGAAATCTTTTAAGTGCTTAGGGCCTCTAAGGGTCTTAATCTGGCCCTGCTAAGGCAGTTGCCTCAGACAGCAGATCTGGGCCCAAGGAGAACCCAGCCAATCTTCTCCAATGCTGTACCACACTGCCATGCCCCCACTGCCCCCTCCTTGACTGTGAGCATGCCCCCCATGGAGGCAGGGGTAGGGCACAGTTCTGGAGGAGGGGGAGGCAGCGGGATGGAGCATTTTGCCCCAAGATGCAAAATGTCCCGGACCAGCCCTGTGCTATTGGCCAGGAGTCCGGGCTGCAAAGGGACCTCCAGAAATGTTTTCCTAAGCTGCTTCTTCAAGGGATGGGAACACAGGGCATCTTCGTGAAGAAGTCACCTAATCAATTCTGGTGTGACCTCTGTGTGTGCATCTAGTTACTGCAGATGGCTCCCCCCCCCAATGAGGCCACCTTGTTGAGTCAATCGTTAGTATCTGTTTGAGCAACTAAGGGAGGGGGGATTGGGTGCTTCAGTTCATACACTTCCTTTCCTGGAAAGGCAGTGGCTGCCCCCACCTCTGCTTTGAGAACACACCTATAATAGCCAAGGACTGATTATTTGCATCTGCTTGCTACTGTCTTCCTTGTGGGCAAAGGCAGGCAAGTCTCTTGGGCAAAAAGTCTGGGTTGCCTCCAGCCTGTCACTTTTCCAGGAGGGATTCAAATGTGTGTGGGAACTTTAGGTTTGCACAGTTAAAGTGAATTAAAGGGCTCTATCACTCTAGCGCAGAAAATCCACTTCAAGAAAGCATCGAACATTTTGCAGTTTGGAAAGTGACAGTGAAAAGTACTGGAAATGTGGGATGATTGAATGTAGAAACACCCTGTGAGCACATTAGGATGAATTCAGGATAAATGTTAGCTGTTGTATAACAAATCAGAAGGAAGGCTCAATAAAGACCAGACTGAGTCCACATCCACACTATCTATTCAAAATACTCTTATATCGCTTTTACAGTCGTGGAGAATCCTGGGGGTTGTAGTTTGTTAAGGATGGTGGATCTATGAACCCCACACTCTTAGCAAACTGCAGTTCCCAGCATTCTTTGAAGGAAGCCATGGTTGTTAAAGTGTTGTAAGAGTGCTTTCAATGGATTGTGTGGATCTAACAGTAGTCTAACAACTGCATTTGCTTTGTGCAGACAAACCAGGGCAAATAGATGCTCCATGTACAAGTCATCTGGAAGAGTCCAAAGTCAGAAATGTCTACTCACACAGGGTGAGGACTCAATGCCAAGTTGCCAAGACCGAGAGGAGGTAGATCTGGGAGTATTTATAGCAGACAGTGGCACCCAGTTGGCCCTCTGCTGTCATTTGACTTCCTAGGCCAGGAGGCTTATGGACTGTTTTGTACATTCTGTTAGAAATGTAAGAGTTTAATGTAGTGAGTGCAATGTGCTACTTTGTATTCCGTTCTTAGTAATGTTATACATAACTAGTTTTAAGACGGTTCCACAGCAAAGCTTTGAAACTCATTTTTGGGGCAGAAAGCTCAATTATCCAGATCAGGGATTCTGCTGAACGACTCCAACATGTGCCCCAGCCGAAACTACCAGAAAATTCCACCCTTCTGCCCTGCAGCAACTCTGGCAGTGCAGGGAGCAGGTGACCAGCAGTGCCTGAGAAATGATGATCCCAGTTCCAACCTGGCGCTTCTCTAAATGCAGGGATGCCTCCCAGGGCCGTGGAATGCTGCTGGGCCATCATGTCACAACCAGGTGGAAAATTCTCTCTCTCTGATTCACTAACAACCTTATTAACTGGATCACCACCATCTTTTTCACAAGCTGCTGCTAGCCCTGCTGTGGGGCTTATAAGCCTGGCATTGTGTGTGGTGAAATGGGAGTGAGGGGAAGGTTTCACTCCCACACTCCCATGTCACTGCTGCAATTCAGTTTGCAGGGCTTCCCTCCCATTACTGCTTTTAAGGGGAAATGAAATGGCCGAGAGACCCAGCCGCAGACCTCCTGTGTCATCCCATCTCCTTTTTGGCCCCAATGCAAGCTTTGGTTTGGCCCTGACAAGCTCCAAGAGGGCTTCTCAGTCATCAGTGCCACGTATAGGGAAAGGCAGCCCTCATGTCAAAGAAGAGACCGAAGAACAGGGAACTGACTGTTTCTCCAAAGGGAAATAGTTCCTGCTCAAGACAAAGGAGGCACAGCCAGAACTTTCTGATTTCTAAGCTTTTGTCAGAGGGCCAGATAGAATCTGCCTTCTGACTGTCAGCACAGCTTCCAAAGACCTGTTTCCTCTACGTGTATCAATACTTGAAGTTCTGATGGCTTTTCAGGCCTAGGATCTTTGGGCTAATCCTAAAAGGTGTTGAGCAGCATGAAGTCAGTGTGTAGAGGCTTCCGCTGAGTTGTGTGGCTAAATATATATAAGCAGACATGGACAGACACACAGGCTGAACCGCTTGCCTCCTCCTTAAAAAAGGTGTGAATTGCTTGCACCCCTGGTCACAGCAGAAAGAGGGCAATTAGATATTTGGCACGGACCCCCACCAACATCCTTTGGTCTAATTGGGAGGGAGGGGGAAGAAGCCCCCGTCCATGAGGCCCACCTACCAATGCAAGCACCACAAGGGGCACACTGTGGGGCCAACCTTTCTACCAGGATCTTGTCTTGGGGTTCTCCTTGCAGCTGTCCCAAACCATCTGCAAGCACCACCAGCCTCAGGACAGCTACTCTGAAGTCCTGCGGTTTTACCACCACCCACAGCAGCAATCCTGATTATTCAGCTCCAGGAAAAGGAAAACAGTGGCTGTTGACCAAACAGTGGCTGTTGACGAAACATGAAAAGGAGGCAGAGGAGAACACCAGAATGTTTTGGCTCCTGGCCTGGCAGGTTTGAAAAGTTGCCAGAAAGCAGTAGGGGATGGGGAGATTGCTCAGGATCTCCCCCAGGATACTATAAGGAGCAAAGGGCTTTGGTAACGAAGGAAGCCTGAGGTTCAGTCTTAGGAAGAAGGGCTTGCAAACAATATTGTGCATTGGGCTAAGAAAACAAGTAGGGCTGGGCGGTATCTAGTTTTCAACATCAGGATCTATCACCAGCAACTGCCCCAGGATGCCAGCTGGTGGGGCTGAAGCTGCGAGGAAGGGAAAACAAG
Source organism: Podarcis cretensis (assembly GCF_951804945.1). Taxonomy (NCBI): domain Eukaryota; kingdom Metazoa; phylum Chordata; class Lepidosauria; order Squamata; family Lacertidae; genus Podarcis; species Podarcis cretensis. The sequence goes on along the minus strand of NC_137185.1, from coordinate 30,025,202 downwards.
GAAGTATCAGGATGGGGAGAGCAGTCTTTTTGCCCAGCTGGGATTCTCAGGACAAGGCTCAAGTCCACCTCCCCCCACCTCCAGCCTGTTGCCCTGTTTCAATCAGTCTCCGCCCCTCACCCCATGACCCACATCAAGGCCCCTGCATCTCCTCCTCTGTTGACTTACCAGGCTCGCTGGTCTCTCTTCCATGGCCTCTTCTCTCTGCCAGGAGCTCTGGGTCACTGCCACCTCCCAGTGCCCATGGTGAACTGCCAAGGGTGGCCTTCCTGCTCACTCTTAGGCTGTGGATGCCAGCCAACCCAACGGAGTGGCAACTGTTCCGAATGGGGAGTCCGTCCGTCCGTCCGTCAGGCCTGCCTGCCTGCCTGGCTCACTCCCTGTTAGCTGTGTGGCAACCACAGATGGAATCCAGGGAAGAAACTGGACCAACCTGAAGCGCTGCTGCTCAGCTCTGTGTTCCTTCCCTGCCAGATTCCCAGAGGCAGGTGGAAGGTGTTGCCCTTCAGGTGTGCTGGGACGGCTCCCACTGGGACAGCTCCCTCCTGGCTCAGAGAAGTGGCCCTTGAAACCCAGCTAGGGAGGCATCACACTGACCGCGCCATTAGCTCTTTGAGCCTGGAGCCTGCCTAGCCTTAGACCTTTAAAGAGCCTTAACAGGCAGGCAGGCAGGCAGGCAGTATCGGGGAGCCCCACCCACTTGAGGTCATCATCAGGAGCAGGGGAGGAGATGGTTTTCCTTGACTCAGGAGAGACAACAGCATGTCAGTTGGAAGGAGTAGCAGAGAGACAAATTACCTGGCCGGGGAAACCACCCAGGTCTGGGTCCTGCTGGGGAGCAGAATTTCTTTGGAAGCTGCTTCTGATCTCTGGAAGCCTCTCAATTGCCATTAACAGCACACAGAATTACAGTGGTACCTCGGGTTACAGATGCTTCAGGTTACAGACTCCACTAACCCAGAAATAGTACCTCGGGTTAAGAACTTTGCTTCAGGATGAGAACAGAAATCGTGTGGTGGTGGCACGGCAGCAGCGCGAGGCCCCATTAGCTAAAGTGGTGCTTCAGGTTAAGAACAGTTTCAGGTTAAGAACGGACCTCCAGAACAAATTAAGTTCTTAACCTGAGGTACCACATTATAATTACTATTTTATTTTATTTTATTTTATTTTATTTTATTTTATTTTATTTTATTTTATTTTATTTTATTTTTTATTTTATTTTATTTTATTTTATTTTATTTTATTTTATTTTATTTTATTTTATTATTTTATTTATACCCCGCCCATCTGGCAGGGTTTCCCCAGCTACTCTGGGTGGCTCCCAACAGAGGACTAATAACAGAATAAAACTTCAAACATTAAAAACTTCCTTAAACAGGGCTGCCTTCAGATGTCTTATAAAAGTCAGATAGTTGTTTATTTCATTGACATGGGGGGAGTTCCACATGGCGGGCACCACTACTGAGAAGGCTCTCTGCCTGGTTCCTGCAGTGCTGGTATACTCTTTCCCTTTGGGTTCTTCTTCTTTTTAGCCATTGCATCCCCAGCAAAGATGCAAGCCCCTTACAACATTCCACATCTTTTGTTCACTTAGTCTCTGGGCTGCTGTCCTATGACCTGGCCAGCATCCAAAGACAGCAGCAGGCAAAGGCTCAGTATCCCCCCTGGTTTCAGAACAAGTGTGTGTGCGTGTGTGTGTGTGTGTGTGTGTGTGTGTGAATCCATGTTTGTGCTAAGGCAGAGTGAGTCAGCAACGACCCCCAAGGCTGGGAGTTTGGATCCCTTCGTCTCATTCAGTTCTGCCTTTCAACAGACACTGGGCTCCCCAGAGAAGTTTGATTCAGCCAGACTGTCTTCTTCGATTGGTGAAGGGAGAAGGAGGTTCAGGGGGCAGGATGAGCTGAGTGTGGCTCCAGGGTGAGGAAACCATGGGAAAGAAATGGAAACGCAGATTGCAAACTGGGCATGGGAGGTTGAGAAGGGATGTCTGCTTTGCACACACTAGATTCTTGTGTGAGTCTTGGGGATAAGAATCACTGTCACCCACCCTCAGTCTTTAGAAGAGGAAGGGGCATGAATCCAGATGTATCCACATGTATTTATTAATATTTGTTATATTTGAGGAATATATACTCCGCCTCTTTTTAAAAAAAATAAATCCTTGCATGGCTTTCAAAATCTTAAAACACCACAAAATGGATTTAATTATGTATTAAAATATATATACAAAACCCCAGAAAAATCAGTAATAACACCTTAAAACAAACAGCAAACCCTGGCAAGTCAAAATGAAACAGACTGAACTAAAAGACAGGATAAAATAAAGAAACACCTTTGCCTGGCACTGAAATGACATCAGGATAGGTATTAGCCAGACAAGCCTCTCTGAGATGAGTATTTATTACTACTACTACTACTATTGCAAGGAGCTCAAGGTGGCATACGTAGTTCTCCCCCTTCCCATTTTATCCTCACAACAACCCTGTGAGGTAGGTTAGGCTGAAAGTGAGTGCGCTTCAATGCTGTGTGAAGATTTGAACCCTGGTCTCCCAGATCGCAGTCCGACACTTTAAGCACGCTGAAGCAAGTCTGAGTGTAGCAAATGATAGATTATTTATGTTTATTATAAGATTACCACTAGGGGGTATTTACCTCAGGTAGCCTTGTGTTACCAGCAACCCATCTCTGCAGCTTCCCCCCCCCCAAAAAAAAAATACATTGGGCATCCCAGAAGAGGATGGTGTTTCACATAACTGGGGCCACTACTGACAAGGCTCTTCCTTGGCTGCTGTACATATGATGGGGAGAGACCCCCCAAAAAGGAGCTTGCTGCAGGGACAATAGAGGCAACCCATCTCTCCAGCCAAGTACCGTGACTAAACACTCAGAGATGTGTTTTTGACCAAAAGGTCCTGAGTAAATGTAGCAGAGTCACAGAATAAAGGGAAGGGCCCTTGGATGAGTCAGTAGCAGATGAAAGGCCTCTTCTGTACTAAGTCCAAATGCGGGCTATATCCAGTGGGGGACGTCTGAGCCCTAAGACCTGTCCTTGCCTGCCGCCAGGCTCAGCTGGTCATCTTGAGCACTGTTCGATGTTTTGCTGAGGTGCCTTTTCCAAGCACCAGCCTTACACAACCGGTTGATTGTCTTGTCTGGCAGAGGAGAGGGAGGCCGGAAGCACCTGAGGACGAGGAAGCCAATTACTGCTCTTACGTGGCAAAAGCATTACGAAAGCTGCTTCCCAGTTCACTCATCATACTGATGGGCTGGTGTCACAAGCTCCCACAGAAGATACATTGGCAAAGACGGTTTCGGCCAGCCTACTCTGCAAGATGCAACGGCAACGTCAGGCGGAGGTAGGAAGCTGTTCCTGCCTCTTCAAGCCTCCAGCCCATCTCTGTCTCTCACTGGGAGCTGAGTTGCAACAAAGAACAGGAGCAGGGCTCAGTTTTGGAAAGGCTCCTCGTTGCCATGGGAGCATATTTACATATTTACATATAAGCTAAACAAGCTATAGCTTAGGGTCCTACTCTCTTGGGGCCCCCAAAAAAATTTAAAGGGAGAAAAAACTGGGTGACCATTTCCAAAAGATAGAAAACAAATAAAATAAAACCTACATACAGCAACAGTGTTTTGTGTTGTGTAGGCTCCTATGATGTAAGTAATGGGCCCCACCTACTAGCCTGCTCCCTAAAATATCACTGGTTTGCTCATTTCTGTATACAGGGTACCTACATTCTGCATGGACTGTTATGGGCAAATGGCTTTAGATATCTATTAGGTCCATAAAGCATATATTCAACACAAAGGACAGCGACAATTTGTTTTTGACAAAGGACAGTTGGACATATAAAGGGCCCCCTTACCTTCAGTAGCTTAGGACCTCATCAAACCTAAATCCGGCCCTGCATGGGAGTCCTTGCTTTCACAGCACCAAAGTTTTGAAGGCTGATCACAGCTATGCAATGGCATTCTACACATGCTCAGAGACACCCTAATTATTGTGACTCCACATATGTTCACAGCCTGTGCCAAGTTTATACTGAGCATTCGTTCCAGTTTGTTTACAGGGCAGTTATAAAAGAATAAGCAATCGCCCTGATTTCCTTGTGGGGTGCTGACACATCTTCCAAGTAATCACTCACTCACCCTATATTTCTCTGTGCATTCCCCCAACACTTTCCTGACTTTAAATGTACCCCGCAGAAGGGATTAAAGCACATACAACTGAAGAGGACTAAAGAGATCTATTGCCCAAGCACAATAAATCCACACACACAAAAAACTGGACTTTTTGCAGTTTAGAAAGTGATGGGAGTCTGCATTTTGAAGTGTGGGGTAATGAATTACCAATGGGAAGGTATATGAACACTCTGCAAGGACATCAGGATGAATGCTCAGTGAAGACCAGATATATAACTCAAAATAAATCCTCAATAGGTCATCTGAAGGAACTTCAAATATCACTTTGGGTTGGGTTTTCTTTTCCAGTGGACATTATTATTATTATTATTATTATTATTATTATATTTATATTCCGTCTCCCCACCCCCCAGACAGGGACTTGTTGTGCTAGGGCAACATAGCACTTTAATCCATTTTAATTGCACAAAACCTAAAGTTTCAATATGCACCCCAACCCCTCCCACACAGTATTTATAGTTTGGACACAACTATAATTATTTTCCATGTTTGTACAGTGGCACCTCAGGTTACATATGCTTCAGGTTACAGACTCAGCTAACCCAAAAATAATGCTTCAGGTTAAGAACTTTGCTTCAGGATGAGAACAGAAATCATGTTCTCGTGACGCAGCGGCAGCAGGAGGCCCCATTAGCTAAAATGTTGCTTCAGGTTAAGAACAGTTTCAGGTTAAGTATGGACCTCCGGAACGAATTAAATACTTAACCGAAGGTACCCCTGTATTAGTGCTTTTGAGTGTTTGAAGTGCTATGCCCAGTGGTGCACGCTTCAGCTGCTCACAACAGTCCTGTAAGGCTGGCTGCTGATACATTATTGTCCCATATTGCAGATACGGGGGCAGAGACAGAGAGTTCTTTTGCTGGCAGCTACCGTTTCACCAACAGAAAGAGCTGGTTCCAGAGCCATTGAATCCGACAGGAGGAGGCTAGGGTCCCAGTTACAGAAGGCAGAAGCCTTCACCAAAGTATGCACCAAGGAGGGCAGGAGGGCAGCACAGTCCAAACAAGCCAAGGTCAAGTGCAGTGAGTCAGACTAAGCCCAAACATGACCCAGAGACAAAGTCAGGCAGCAACTCCAGGGTCAATATCACAGGGAGCTGAAGGCAGATACAGAAGGCAGGAGGTCAAGACTCAGGAGCAAGACCCAGAGACTTGTGCTGCTGTTAGCAAGAGGGGAACCTCATCTGCTCCGGCCTTCCCCTTAAGCACAGTTGCAACAGGGATCACTTACTCACAAGAAGACCAACAACTAGGTGTGTGTGTGGACACATACTGTGTGGTTTGCTTTTTGGCCTGGAACCAAAGCTGTTGTTGCTGGCGCTCTCAAAGTTAAGTCTGCTCCTTCCTCTGACTGTTCCATCGTCCAGTATAAACTGGGAGCTGGGGGAGTTCAAAGGGTCCCTCAGAACTGAATGCAGGGAGCCCTGCCTGCTCCTTAAGATCCTCAACCTGTGGAGTGTCTGATTCATCCTCTGAGGACTCCATGTCTGGTATCAGGTCAGGGCTAGGGCACTAGGCAGGATATTGGTAATTGCACTTGTCACAGAACTTATGCGATAGGATGGCAAAGGTTTACGTATGGGGTTGCCAGCTGGTTGCTCCAGCAGGGCTCCTGTACTTTTGGCAGCTGCATAGCAGAGAGAAGAGCAACATGTGAGGTGTTCCTTAGGGCTGCAGTTCCACATTGGGAACACCTTCATCTGTGGCTGTCCATCCTGGAGGTCACTTGGGGCAAGCAGGTTGGTGTCTGGAGCAGTGGCGTAGCGTGGGTTGTCAGCACCCGGGGCAAGGCAAGTAATTTGCGCCCCCTAACCCATGGATTTGCGCCCCCTAACCCGTGGATTTGCGCCCCCTAACCCTAACCCCCAGATGTTGCGCCCAGTGCAGCCGCCCCCCCCTGCACCCTCCCACGCTACGCCACTGGTCTGGAGTGTTAAGGTAATGTCCCTGTTGGGCTTCTAAGTGTCACTGATGTACTCAAATCCCCGTGTGTGTGTGTGTGTGTGTGTGTGTGTGTGTGTGTGTGTGGTGAGGTCAGGCAGTTTTGCAGGAGCTTTCTCCTAAGTTTCCCATCTCCAGAGCTCCCCCTGGTGATCTCTAAGGGTGTATGGCAGGAGGACTGAGAAATGGAGCTCCATGCGCAGCCTCTATGGCAGTGGTTTTCAACCAGTGGACCATGGCACCCTGGGGCAGTGGCGTAGCGTGGGGGGTGCAGGGGGGGCCGGCCGCACCGGGCGCAACATCTGGGGTTAGGGCAAATCCACGGGTTAGGGGGCGCAAATCCACGGGTTAGGGGGCGCAAATTACTTGCCTTGCCCCGGGTGCTGACAACCCACGCTAAGCCACTGCCCTGGGGCGCCTTTTTCTAATTGCAAAGTCCATGGTAAATGCAGCAATTGAATATTTCTGCGGTGCCCGCCTTCCCTTGATGTCTGAGCAAGTGCTTATTTTGCTTAATGGTTAATCCAGCCATGGGTGTAGTAGCCGGGATTGGGGGGCGGGGCAGGCTTTTGCTAGGGTATTGATTTGTATTGATTGGCGGGCAGCTGCCCCCCTGCCCCTGCCCAGCCCTGCCAACCCCTCCGTACCCCTCTGCGCTGCTGCCTCTTTCGTTTCTCGAAACGCTGCTTCTTTCTTCTAAGCCTCTCTCTTTTTCCCCTTCCCCATTTCGGTTGTTGTTTTCGCTCTGGGGTTTCCTGTGAAACTGTGGCGGATGGGGAGGAAGAAGAAGCCGGCCGAGACTCCAGTTTGGGTTTCTCCCAGCTGCCCTAAAGCAGAGGGGAAGTTGAGCCCTTTCTCCTTCCCCGACCCCACGGCAATCGCTGCCTGAGGATAGACGTGCCGCTTCTGACCGGTTGGGGGTGGGGTGGAGCCTTTTCATCAAGACCCATGATGTGACCAGTGGTCCGGTGACGTCATCCTGAAAACTCGAGACAGGGTCTCTTAGGATCCCCTCCGGCCAAAGGTCAGAAAGACGGTGGTGGCAGAGGTGGCATTTGACTTACAGACAGAGGGCCTTCTCAGTAGTGGCGCCCGCCCTGTGGAACGCCATCCTTTTAGATGTGAAGGAAATAAGGAACTATCTTCTCTTTAAAAGACATCTGAAGGCAGCCCTGTTTAGGCAAGTTTTTAATATTGAATGCTGTATTGTTTTTAACACTTGATTGGAAGCCTCCCAGAGTGGCTGGGGAAACTCAGCCAGATGGGCGGAGTAATAATAATAATAATAATAATAATAATATATTATTATTATTATTATTATTATTATTATTCCCACCCGCCCCTATGCCCCTGTGTGTTGTCACCTTATCCTCGCCAGCCCCTGAAACTGAAGCTGAAGCTGGGAGGTGGACTTTAGCTGTGACACCCCCACACACACACACTCACACTTGGCTTTCCCCAACAATATATGAGGCAAACACGGGCGCGCGCACTAAATCTGAGTCACGGGTCAGTATTAGAACGTGCGGAAGATTATCAAGGGGCGCGCGTGGACATAGTTTCCTTCGGAGCTTGGACGCGCTTCTGTGAGGAGGGGCAGCGGCAGAGACCCTGACGACTTGGGAAAGAAGAGCCCTGCTGGGGGAGAGGAAGGAAAGACCCCCGAAAGCCCCCAGAGGGACACCGTCTCCCTTCTTCTGGGCAGAATCCCCTGGTAATTCCTTTTGTTGGATGACAACACCCACTCCAGGGCTAGTATAGTGAGCAGGGGGGAGGAAGTCCACCCCCCACCTCCACTTTCTACACAGCATACTAAACCTCAATTGTCTCTCCCCAGCTCCCATGGGCGTTGCCAGGGGGGCCGCTGCCCCTCTAAATCAAGTAAAAAAGAAAAAGCTAAATTGAAAGTAGAAATAATCAGGATATTTGAAACTGAAATGCTCGCTAAGGTCAAAAGAATTAAGTAATTTAAGTGAAAGTAATTTAAAACAACTGTGGTTGAGACATTTCATTCCGAATCTGCTAGACTGAGACAGACAAGAGGAAGGTGACAGGTGGGCATCTTGACGCCCCCCCAGCATAAATACTGCCGCCTCCATCAATAATACACCCCTAAACGCTTCCGCGTGCGCACTAGTCGAAAAGGCTCTCCGCCCCACAACTAGTGAACTTTACTCTTTGGCAGGGCTTGACAAGGGGCGTGGGTAGGACATTGCACACACACACCCCCACTGGAAACTGACATGTGGACTCCACTCTGCCCAGGGTTAGGCTTGATGAGGCCCTAAGCTACTGAAGGTAATGGGGCCCTTTATATATCCAGCTGTCCTTAGGTAAAGGTAAAGGTAAAGGTACCCCTGCCCGTACGGGCCAGTCTTGACAGACTCTGGGGTTGTGTGCCCATCTCACTTAAGAGGCCAGGGGCCAGCGCTGTCCGGAGACACTTCCGGGTCACGTGGCCAGCGTGACATCGCTGCTCTGGCAAGCCAGAGCCGCACACGGAAACGCCGTTTACCTTCCCGCTGGTAAGCGGTCCCTATTTATCTACTTGCACCCGGAGGTGCTTTCGAACTGCTAGGTTGGCAGGCGCTGGGACCGAGCAGCGGGAGCACACCCCGCCGCAGGGATTCAAACCACCGACCTTTCGATCGGCAAGTCCTAGGCGCTGAGGCTTTAACCCACAGCGCCACCTGCGTCCCCCAGCTGTCCTTAGTCAACAATAAATTGTCGCTGCTTTTTGTGTTGAATATATGCTATATGGCAATTTATGGACCTAATAGGTATCTAAAGCCATTTGCACATAACAAAATATGTATTTTATCAAGGTAATTGTTGAACTGAATCACAAGAAGTAGTATATTATTAGTGAAATACAATTCAGAAGTATATTGATAGTGATAGTGATATTTTAGGGAGCCAGCTAGCAGGCAGGGCCCATTACTTACACCATAGGAGTCTACACAACACAAAACACTTGCTGTATGTACGTTTTATTTTATCTTATTTTTTTATCTTATATTTTGGAATTGTACATCCAGGTTTTTTTTTCATTTAATTTTTTTTTGGGGCCCCAAGAGAGTAGGGCCCTAAGCTATAGCTTGTTTAGCTTATATGTAAATCTGGCACTGATCCTGCCCTACAGATATGCCACCACAGCACCCAAGAAAGGGCTGAGCAGCTGTCCGTCAGGAGCCTCAACAGACACCTGCAAACAGCAGCAGTAGGGATGGAAGCAGAGAACCATAGAATTGTAGATTGGGAAGGGGCGCTGAGGATAATCTAGTGATTTTCTAGAATTTCTAGTCCAGCCCGCTGAGATAGCTCAGTCGGTAGGCTCTTAATCTCAGGGCCCTGGGTTCATATCCCACGTTGGGCAAGAAGAGTCCTGCATGGCAGGGGGTTGGGCTAGATAACCACCGGGGTCCCTTCCAACCTCATGATTTTATTTTAACCCCCTGCAATGCAGGAATATGCAGCTGCCCCAGGGATCGAACCTGCAGCCTTTGCATCATTAGCACCACACTCTAACCAACTGAGCCATGCAGGCCAGCATTCATAGTGGTTGAATGCTGGAAATTAGGCGAGGGTCATGCTTGTTGGGTTAGCAGAAAAACTGGCATGTCACCTGCATGTTGCCTAATCTATGAAGACCACTACCATCATAATCATCATCATAATCATCATAATCATAATAATAATTTATATCCTGCCCATCTGGTTGCATTTCCCCAGCCACTCTAAACTGCTCGCAACAGAATATTAAAAACACAATAAAACATTAAACATTAAAAACTTCCCTAGACAGTGCTGCCTTCATATGTCTTCTAAAGTCAGATAGTTGTTTATTTCCTTGACATCTGATGGGAGTGTGTTCTACAGTCAGTGGCGTAGCGTGGGGGGTGCAGGGGGGCCGGTCGCACCGGGCGCAACATCTGGGGGTTAGGGTTAGGGGGCGCAAATCCACGGGTTAGGGGGCGCAAATTACTTGCCTTGCCCCGGGTGCTGACAACCCACGCTACGCCACTGTCTACAGTGGTTCCCTGTAACTTCACTTCTTGCACTGAGGGAACTGCCAGAAGGCCCTCGGCGCTGGACCTCAGTGTCCTGCCTGAACAATGGGGGTGGAGACGCTCCTTCAGGGCGGAGGGCATTTAGGGCTTTAAAGGTCAGCACCAACCCTTTGAATTGTGCTCGGAAATGTACTGGCATAAACGCACAGAAATCTTTGGAAAGGCGTGCTGGCCTGAAATAGTTGATAAGTTATGCTGTATGAGTTAAGGCTCCTTTGGAACTCACCGGGACTGCTTTCAATGGAACAACCGTTAATTTGTATTTTGCTATGATTTGCTAATTGATTTCTCAAACTTTTAATAAAAATGTTTTAAGAAAACAACAAAACATCTACAGATAGGGAAGAGGAGACCAGGTGGATCGATCCGCCTGCAGTGTTGGGCCGCTGGTTCTCGCGTGGCTCAGTCCCCAATCCAGAAGTGCTCTCTCGCTTCCTTAGGGGGACGCGCCGCCGGGCTGCCCAGAGAAGCAGCGGGACATTCCCCGAGGGAGGTGGCGTAGGCGGGGATTGCCCCGAGGGAAGCGAAAAACGTTGTCCGTGCTTCCCTCCCCGCCCACCTCGCAGCCTCGCTCACTCGCTGGCCCGCAGCTGCCTGGACTGGAGGGACGGGGCAATGCTCTTGGCGGCGCTTCTGCTGCTCCTCCTGCGCTGCTTTCGGGGACACGGTGAGGATCCCGGGCAGGAGAGGGTCGCGGGACCTGACGGGGCGGGGGGCTTGGCTTTCTGATCCAGCCGCGGGGCTCTCCTTCCCTTCTGAGGGTGCCAAGTCTGGGTCTCTCCGTGGCCGCGCCCTCCGCCTCTGGAGTAGAGCCGGCGGAAGATGCCCTGGCCCGCCCGGAGCCCTGGCTTGGTCCATCTTGGGCTCACCGCGGTGACTAGCTAACCGAGGACAATCCGTCGGTAACCGCTGCCTTTGCAGGAGAGAAGATCCCAGCCCCGCCCGAGCGCGTGAGATTCGTGGCCGAGACCTTTCAGCACGAGCTGCGCTGGGAGCCCCCGAGCACCGGACACGGGCTCTTCCTGTACGACGTCCAGTACATGCGGTAAGAAGGGAAAGGGCCGTCGCGGGAGGCACTGGGGGTCTTGGTGGGGCATCTGCACCGGCCGTCTTAAGTGTGGAAGGGTCTCTGTCGACATCCAAGGCAACCCCCCCGCCCCGTCGCCGCCGCCACTCCGGCCTCCTCCTCTCCGCTCACCCGCTTCGCCCGGTCCTCTCTTGCAGATACGGCAAGGTCGGCGGCTGGAACCCAGTGCTGAACTGCACGCGCGTCCGGAGCCATTCCTGCGACCTCTCCTACGAGACGCGGGAGCCCTCGAAGTTCTACTTCGCCAGAGTCCGGACGGTGAGCGGGACGCGCGTTTCCAACTGGACCCAGACGAATCGCTTCGATCCCAAGACAGGTAGCCGCCCCACCCCCAGGAAACCGACAGTTGTGGGTGAACCGTGCCGGAGAATCCGGATTGGGGTCTGGTGCACTTGACCAGCCCCGCCGTCGGGCAAGGAGATGCGCGCTCCCCGTGCGACAGCAGCGAGGAAAGGGTTTTGGATCGATGGTGGAGAGGCTGCTGTGCGTGCAGAAGGTCCCAATCCCCATTGGCATCTCCGAGCAGCGGCGGCAGGAACTCTCCTGCCTAGAGAGCCGCTGCCAGTCAGTGTAGGCATGGCTGAATTAGATGGACCCATAAAGGCAGCTTTCTAACGTTGCAATCCTGGCTGACGCCTCCCAGAGCCCTCTGCCCCTCAGCTCCCTGGTCTGTGTCCCGTTGTGTTTATGTTTAAAATTGCTACTTAGCCTATTTCTCCAAAGTGGCTAACAGACTGTGACAAGAAGCGGAATAAAACAAACATAATCCCTAAAAAGAAACTTCAATGTACATTCAAATCACGAAATTAGTAAGACTTGAAGATGCTATCACTGCAATCATGCATAGTTAATACAATTTGTGACCTTACTGTCTGTTCGTGGTTTGTTATTTTGTGCTGTTTGTTTTCCTAGCTGCAAAGAAATATCTATTTTTAATGACTAAATTAATAAATATCCAAATCTATTTAACAAATCCAAGCAGCACAATAATAATGAAGAGCTGAGCCAACAGAACCGCAACATTATAAGTCAGGCCTGTTAAAAAAATTGCAAGCATTCTCTTGGCTACTGGTACGCTGTGTGTTCAGTGTCTGCGCACCCCAGGAAACATGAAAGGTCATTGGAGTTTGGGATGGGAACAACTCTTAACCAGCAGCGCTGAAGGGTTTTTCCAGCTTCTCTGTTTTACAGGATCTGGGTCCAGGCTATGTCAAGGGGTGACTGTCACTCACACCTCCCAGTCACAGGGACTGGGCGGGGCTTGCTCAATAGATAAATAGACAAATAGTCGTGAGAAGGGTAAAGGGCAAATTCCCCAATTTAGGACAACAGTATTTTCCTAACCCTGGAACTTCACTCTCAGGCAGTTTTTAGAACTCCCCCAGCAGAAATTCCCATTAATTCTTTGTGGTTGTTTCATTTTCCCAGCAACTCCTCGACTGGCAGGAGTGAGCCTCTCACTTTCCCACAACGTGATCCAAGTCAAGCTGCAACCTCCGACCAGCAGGTGGCACAATATAACCTATGAGAACCTCTACCACTCGGAGGAATACCATGTCCATATCCGGAAGGTGTCTGACAATATCCAGGTAAGGCTGTGGTGGATGGCAGGGCACCCTGGCTGGAAGAGTTCAGGGGGAAGGTCTGCCTGTGATGGGGGTGGGAGAGCACCCAGCTACAGCACCCACTTTGCCGTCCCTCCTTCTGCTCTGCTGGCCACTGGGGGTGCTCTCTCTGGATGGGCACTGCACGCTCTGGCAGGGAACCTGTCCTAGGCGGCCCCTTCTGTTCCCAGAGGAAGCCCTCTTGATGGTATACAAGGGAGGGAGGCAGTCGCTGAAGGTTCCAGGTGCTTCCCACAAAGAAGAGAAGGGCCAGGGCCAGGCCCTTTGGCATAGGGAGGGCTGGCCCCTTTGAGGATGCCAGGGGGCAGAGGAGACACCCTTGGCACTGTTGGGACTTGGCTAGAGTCGGATATCATTGGCCAGCCTGGTGAACTCTGGCTGAAGTTGGACTGAGCTGGACTGACAACTCTCACATTATTTTCTGCAGTTTGAGTATGTTAAGACCAACCTGGAGTTTAACCTCTCATCGCTGTCATGGGGAGAGCGCTATTGCATCAGTGTGCAGCCACGGGTGGTCGCCCAGCCAAGTCCTGGCAAGAGGACAGAGGAGCAGTGTATCTCAATACCCACTAAGGAAGGTGAGGCTCCAGTCCCCTTCCTCCTCACCCCCCTTACTGTTCTTCTGTGTGGCAGAGAGAGAGAGAGAGAGAGAGAGAGGAGATCAACAGGTACCAAAAAGAATGGGGGAAGGGAAAGGAAGAGAGATCCACTGGAGGGGATTGCAAAGGCAGGCTGGGCCCAAATAAAGCAGCCCAGTTAAATGCTTGGCGAGAAGTCAACAGCAGGAGACATTGGAAGCATCTCCCAGGTAACTAATGACCCTGCCCTCTGCATCTGCCACAAAGCATCCACAGGGTTGCTGTTCATAGGATCCTAAAATTGTAGAGTTGGAAGGGACCACGAGGGCCATCTAGTCCAACCCCCTGCAATGCAATGCATGGGGCTCAAACCCATGATCCTGAGATTAAGAGTCTCATGCTCTACCCAACTGAGCTCTTAAGCTACAGACCTTTCTTTCTCTCCATAGCATGTGTCTCTGACACATTTGCATCTGCACACATTCTCATGTAAGGAACCTACCTGCACCAGTCCCTTCCTTCACCTCCTCAAGGAGGCTTGGTTCATTGCAGAGGGCAGGGGGAGGGAGGCAAGCTAGCCAGTGCACACAGAGAGGAATGGAGGGGACACGGATCCTGGTCCCACAGTTGATTCTCCAGGTACTACTGTCTCTACAGTGCACTTAGCAATCTCCTGCAGATGCCTGTAGAACTCCCCCATCAGGACATCTGGTTGAATAATCAGGGGTCGCTGCTCTCTTCTTTGCAGACCATGGAAGATCCATCCTCATCTCCAGTTTGGCTGTCCTGACGGTGATTGTCCTCTGTGGCCTGGGACTGGGAGCAGCCTGTGCCTATGTGAGGAAACCCAAAGAGGCACCTCTCTTACTGGTAAGTGCTTCCAGGGAGGTTCAGAGCCCTCTCTCCCTATGGGTAGCCCAACTGTACAGGCAAAATAGGAAACTGAATCCTAGGGGTGCTTCTCCGGCCATGGAAAAGTCTTGGAAGAGAGAGTCACTGACTGCACTTCTGTAGAAGGCAACCCAGAGGGGGATGAGCAGCTCATCAAGTGCGCAGGACCGACCCCGCACATTCAGGGGCTCTTCTGCACCTCCCCACCTATTTATTCAGAGTACCTAGCTGTCTTTCAGGGGGTGTTCATAAAAGGAAACCAGGTTTATGTAGGGCAAAGCCATAGAAAATAAGTTGCTAATGTTCCTATTTTGCAGATAGAGATTGAAGCTGAGAGATACTGACCTATCCACACTGAGTGCATGACTGGGGGTGGGACTCAAACCCACATCTTCCAGCCCCACAACAGCTGTCTGTCTACCACCAAATTCTTTACTTCCCTTGGGTGGGTTCAGTTCCTTATCGAGCAAGAAGCTGGTTCTATCATTAGGCAAAGGGTGGCAGGGGTGGAGTGGGCATCAGCTGTGAGGTCAATCAACATGTGGCTGGGGGAAGGGGCTCAGCAGGATCTTTAGCACTGGATTCAGGGGACCCTGCCTGCTCCCCACTTGGTGCCTGGCACCAGGCCTGGGCTGCTCAGGACTGGCAGGTGAGTGAATGAGAAGGACTCACTGCCCCTCCAACCTCGCAAAGAGGAAAGGACTATTGAGCAGAGTCTTAGAGACAAGTTTTGGTTTCTGAAAGGCCCTTCCAGCTGTGACCAGCACCTGGTTGGCAGAAGTGTACAGGAACCAGAAAGCCACAACTGAAATCTTTTCTTTCTGCCTCCCAGAAATCTCCCGTAAAGCACAGTCTGCACTGGGTGCCAAAGGAGAAGTCTCCACTCGGGATGCAAGACTTGGTATCGTGCTTAGAGGTGGATGCCATCCAGCCGCTCTCCTCCGTGGGACCGAAGGACCCTGTCCATCCTGACAGCACAAAGTGTGGAATGGGAGCAGCACCAGCACCACCACTGAGAGGTTGCTTCTGGCTGCCGACGCTGCTAACACAGGGTGCAGTGCTCAGGGACCTGATGGACAGCAGCGGCTGCAGCACAGACAGTGGCATCTGCCTGCAGGATCCTTCTGGCAGCCTGGGGAGGCTGTCTCTGGGAAGCAGTGAAGAGGGAGGCAGCCAAGAGGACGAGATGGGTGGCCTCAGCAGGGAGGAGCAGCTCTTGCTGGAGGCTCCCTCTTCTTCCAGTGGGACAGAGCAGGTGGCTCCAGAAGCTGAGGACCCACCCAAGGCCCAGATATTTTCTGGGTACCAGAAGCAGTCAGGGACACCTTCAGAGATATTGGGCTGCTCCCAGCCTCCCCTCAGCACAGAGGAGATGACCCCTTTGGAGCCCGTCTTGGCTACTGGGTACTTGAAACAGGCCTCTGTCTGTGCTCCCTCTGGCCTTGCGAGGGACGGGAGTCTTACCAATGACTTTCTTGGCAGAACAGAGCAACAGAAAGAGCCCTTCCCTCCCAGCACCCCCCCGGAGCAGCTGGTATTGCCCCTTGAATTCCCCAAGACCCTCTTGGCGTTGGGCTTCTTTGAGCAAGAGCTGGTGAGCCCCTCTTCACACATCTCCCCACAAGCGAACTCTATTCCACAGCTGAGCCTCGGTGTCCCAACACTCCCACAATACTGGGTGCAAGGACTGCCCCCCAATAAGCTGAGTCAATGGGAGATAGCACAGCTCTAATGGAGCCACACAGAGAGGTAGGGGCTGCAGGGTGGAAGGGACAGCATCGGGGACCCTCCTGACCGTCCCTTTCTGTTGGGCAGATAGAGCTCTAGTTCTGACATCCCTTCCCCGTGATACACTTTTCCTCTGTTCCCAAAACCCATACGTGTAAACCAGCATGTTTTATTCTAGTCACAGACATAAAACATGCAGCAGGAAGGAGGCTGATGATGCCAGATGTTTCTGAGAAGCTCTGGGACCCGAATGCAAGAAGGGAGGTCAAGGCAGTGGTGCATGTCTGCCCGAAAAGGTCTGCAGCGACTAGAGGGAGGTAGCTGTGGGCGGTGGAAGGAAGAGGACACTTCACACATCATTGGGGTTGTCTCTGCAACACTGAGCACTGGTAGCTTGTTGCTGGCAACAGCTGCGGTGTCTTCAGGATGAATATATATATATTTGTGTGTCTCTCCTTTCCTACAAAGAGCACAGAGATTCCTCAGCTGCCTACCATTCATTTTGGGGCAGACATCCTTACCCTCGCATTTCGCTTTGGAGATAGAAAGGATGGTGACCCCCATCGTAAGCAATAGACACAGACCCAGCAGGACTGGTCTGTGCCTTTCTGAAGTGGAGGTCCCTTTGCTGGCCCTGAGCCAACCTGCCACCCCTTCCCCCTCCCTGTACAGCAGTGAGAAGCCTTGAGTCCAGAAAGCCCAGTTTCAGCCTCTGATGTCAGCCAGAGGTGCTCAGAGATGAAGGAAGCAGTTGGATCTGCCCTTGGCAGCAGCAAAGGGCCCTTCCAGATGAGTCACAAGATGGACTTGCCTCCTTCTTAGTGGGGGAACTTGCACTAGCCCAGATTCAGCCCCCTTTGCAATGCCAGGGCCAGCCAAGGTTGCCCTGCCTTTGCCTCTGATGTGACCGGTGCTAAGAAATATATTTGTTCAGCTGGACACTGCCTTCAGTGCCAAGCTCACCTTGCCAGCCCTACCATTTCCTTAGGAAGAGGATTCAGTGAGCTTCTTTCAGGATTATTACGATTATAGGGAGGTCGCTAAACGTTCAAAATATTTTGTACAAACTGACTTTATTTATTTTATTTATTGTGTAAATCTATTTGGAGCATACAAGTTTTTTTAAAAAATCAATGCATTTCAGTGTATTTATTTATTTAAAATGCCATGCCACTTTGAAGCGTTGCTTTGGGATGAAAACCCTCCGCGAAGCACCCAAGGACCAAGTGTGTGGTGCTTACATTTGTGCAGAGCTGCTCGCCTGGCAGGTGCTGGTCAGATGCAGAGGCTCCTGGTCTGGCGAATGGTCTTGCTCTGTGCACTTCACAGCTCCCAGAGCTGGTGGCGGTTCCTTTTCCTACTGATGGATTGCAAGCACACTGATGTCCTGAGAAGCTAAATGTACCCTCCCTTTAGGTACATTTGCAAATGCAAGCTTTTGCCCCCAAGTGGAAAGATCAGGTGACCGCTCTGCACATACATCAGAATGACTGCACCAGACCACTTCAGATTGCAGCGGGCATGGGCAGCTCATCTGGGAGAAAAGGTATGTCCTTTAGCGGTGGCACCTTCTTTTCTATTGCCAGGAGCTTTTAAACTTAGGGGGACATTTCAAACTGTTGAGCACCCCTCTGCCATCTGAAGTGGCACAGTCCAGCCCACGGCCACCTGCAGCTGTACCTGCTAACCATCCTATGAGCCAAATCCACAAGGGCAGCCTTGGGTTTGTTTTGATGCAACAAGGAAGTGAAACTCCTCCCCTAGCATGGACAGAGAACCACAGGGGAGTTGTGCTTTGCAGCTGGCTCTGAACTTAATCCATCCTAAAGAATAAGGCACAGCTGTATTTGGCAAGCAAGACTATTAACAGCAATAGCAGGCAATTGTTTTCAAAGCCTAGCTATGTTCTCATATTTTGTTTTGCACCACTATGAATAATTTGTGCATTTGATTTTTTTTAATTTGACAAAATTTGAGTGCCGCTTAACTGTAAGTGATGCCTCTAAGCAGTTTACAAAAAATGTAAAAGATACAGTAAATTGTCAGTAAAAGTTCAAGTTATTTAAAAAGTCCAAAATATAATTAAAAGCAGCCGTTAAGCTAAAATTACAGATTAAAAGACACATGAACTTTCAGATGTCTGAGGAGGCTTCCTTAAGCAGAAAAGTTTTAGGGGGCACAAGGAAGTCAAAGGAATTGCAGCAGCTTCACCTCCTCATGGGTCTGTGGTTTCTTAGCTCCCCAGACTGGAGCTGAGCTGTGCAAGACAGATAGTTTCTCTGGAAAGCCTGGAAAGCCTTCAGATACAATTTCTTGGAAAATCCCCCCCCCACACACACACACAACATTGCAGCTCTCCTTCAGAGGTTCTGGACTTCCTCTAAACAGGGAACTGCTTCACAAATGACCAAGAAGAAATTCCACAGCCTTGTGCATTCCCCAAATTATCTCACAGTGTGACGGTTGGAGGGGTTGGAGGAAGTCTGTTTGCATGTTATGCAAAGGAGGTTTCAGGAAGTGGTCACCAGGCAGCTGCAGAGCAAGACGCAAGTCTTTTGGTCTCAGGAGTTGTGCTTTTTTGATGGAGCTGTTGAATTTTTCCTAGGGTGGCTCTTTGAGTAAAACAATGAAGGTACGAGCAGGCATTTTCTTGCAAACCCCCAGCCCTATAAATAATGCCCAGCACTATTGTTTCTTCTCAGGAGAAGCTCCCCAAGCTTCTATGGGTGGAGGGTCTTTCTCAGCTCTTCAATCCAAGGCACGGATTAATGGGAGATGCCAGGAGCTAAACCGAGGCCTTGAAAAAGCAAAGCCACCAAACCACAGCCTGCCATCGCCCCAAGGACACTTCATAGAGTTTTCTCTAGTCTGCCCTGGTGACCTCAGTGCAATGTGACAGGGAGCTACTGCCTGGTCAATGGGGCAATGCCAAGCATGGGTGCAGAGGGACTTCTTGGTAGGTTCCACCATCTGGGGTAGAAAGGAGTCAGATCCCTGCTAGTGGCAACTCCAATTCATGCCATTCATACACTTCGCAGAAGGGGACAGTGTCCTGTTTTCGAGCATTGAATGGGGTGAGATGAAGGCTGACCAAAGCAGCAAAGAACTTTTTCCCAAAGAGGGAAACTTTTTAGCACTGAGAGGCAACCAGCTTGGTGCCTTCCAAGTCAGGGGCCCATTTTTCCTGAGAGCAGGGGCTGGGAGCCAAGAGTTGGTCCAGCAAGCTGGCAATGAACAGCAACCAGGAACCAGAACCAAGGAGCCAGCAAGTGGAAATCCTGGGATGGAGTCAGAACTAGAGAATACCTAGGAAGGCAAAACGGTGACCCTCTCCTTGTCCAGGGAGGTTCAATGGCCAGCCTGGGTAGGCAGAGCTAGCTCAGTACATTTACCGCTAAAAACATGGCAAGCTGCACTTCTGTGCCTCTCCACATGGGGCAGCTGTACAGAACCCAGAGGCCACCTGGCAGCTTCTGACAGAGCGGAGGGATATTCTGCAAACTTCTGGTTTCATCTGGATGCTTGCACAATCTCCTGAGACCTACGCAGAGATTCCAGTGTCCTCCAGCCCTGCTCCCTATAAGTGGTTGTTTAGGGACTGTGTCAAAAGTCCTGCAACCTCTCTCACAGAAAGCCAGGATTAGCTGAAAAGACTCTCTCCCATTTTACGCACACACATTGCCCAGACCCTTGAGCTGTGCAGGGTATGAAAAGATGGCACCAACAGTGGTAGTCTGGGTGGAACAGCACCACGACCAAGCAGCTGTATGCCCAATGGCTACTGCTGTCTAGCTGGTCCAAGACTCCTGGGAGAAGCAGTTGCCTGAGCTCCAAGATCTTGCTGGGAAAGAGAGTCACTGAGACCAGATTCAGAGTTGGCAGCTCTTCAGACTTACGTGCCTCTGTCATGGAACCGCACGTAGCCACTTCCTGCTTCACGCATGGAGCCACTGATGGTGAAGGGAGGGGCCAGTTCCACCTCCACCGATTTCAGGTTGCTAAAGGGGACGAAAACAGAGAGAGAGAGACAGTTGCCCACTCCCTCTTTTTCTCCTAGAGCAGGCTTCCTCAACCTCGGCCCTCCAGATGTTTTTGGCCTACAACTCCCATGATCCCTAGCTAGCAGGACCAGTTATCAGGGATGATGGGAATTGTAGTCTCAAAACATCTGGAGGGCCGAGGTTGAGGAAACCTGTCCTAGAGTACCATTAGACAGGCACACACAGACACATGAGAGAACAGGAGATGAGAGTTTTAACATGCTGGTTCCAGTTGGCAAAGATGGAAACAAAGCCATATGGAAGTACGATAATTCATCAAACCAGTAGAAATTGGTGCAGGAGTATGCAATATGTTAAGTTCCACAGAGGACTTCGTCTGGCCCTCTGCTGGCCCTCTGCTGGTTTTTTCTTGTGAACAGTCACTGCAATGGTCTGGCATGTGCAGTAAGCTCACTGTGCTTGAGCCCCCCCCCCCCCCCGTTCCTCCTCCCTCCCTCTGTTAATAGTGACCATCACCCTGCAGAGGATCCAAGGTGAACTAAAAGCTTGGGGTCTTGCAGAGTTTCATGGCCAGATGGGCCTGTGATATGGCATGCAGGTGTGTGTCTTTACATACCGGATATGGTAAAGGTTGAAGACAAAATTAGGCCCTGGAAGAAAAAGAAGAAGAGGAAGTCAAGGAACTGTTAGGAGCCGCAAGACTGACAGCATACCCTCCAACATTCCTCCCATGAAAATAGGGGCATCCTAAAGGAAAGCGAGGCATTCTGGGATCAACTCAGAAACTGAGACGGCTTCTGTAAATCCAGGACTTTCTCGGTAAAATAGGGACACTTTGAGGGTCTGTGACAGCAGCTCTTGGAAACACAAGCATGGAGCCCACAAGTTATAGAGTGGGCCTGAGGGTCCCACAAGAGGTGACGGTGGCAGAGATCCCTGAGCAGAGCTCCTAAACTTTCCTAAAAGAGCACATGTAGTTGTGTGAGGTCATAATTCAAAGCTGGGCTGTCCCAGTTGAGGAGGATATGTATGTTAACCAGGGGCAGGCAACCTAAGGCCTGGGGGCTGGATGCGGCCCAATCGCCTTCTCAGTTCAGCCCGTGGACTATCTGGGAATCAGCATGTTTTTACATTTGTAGAATGTGTCCTTGTATTTAAAATGCATCTCTGGGTTATTTGTGGGGCCTGCCTGGTGTTTTTACATTTGTAGAATGTGTCCTTGTATTTAAAATGCATCTCTGGGTTATTTGTGGGGCCTGCCTGGTGTTTTTACATGAATAGAATGTGTGCTTTTATTTAAAATGCATCTCTGGGTTATTTGTGGGGCATAGGAATTCATTCATCCCCCCCCCCCAAAGAAAAAAATAGCCCGGCCCACCACATAGTCTGAGGGACAGTGGACTGGCCCACAGCTGGAAAAGGTTGCTGACCCCTGATTAACTCTCCTCTCTCCACTGCTTTTTTTTCTAGTCCAAATCACACACATCATGAGCTGCTACTTGCCACATACAGGGACTGTGTGGGAAATAATAATAATAATAATAATAATAATAATAATAATAATAATAATAATAATATTTATTTATACCCTGCCCTCCCCAGCCAAGACCGGGCTCAGGGCGGCTAACAACCAATAATAAAAACATGTTGGTTAAAATACAATTTAAAAAACAAGATTAAAATACAACATTAAAATATTAGGATGCAGCCTCTTCATGGCAATTCATGTGAAACCCAGAGTCTGACCTCGCTTTCCCACCCTACCCCAGTGTGGCCTTATAGTTTTTTTAAAGTGTGGATTTTAACACTTGGACTGTCCAGAGTGAAACCCACAGGGATAACTGGAAACTCTTTGCAGTCCTGGGGATCTTCTTGAAATCTCCCTTCCTCTGCCCACCTCAGCTGCTTCTGCTCTGCCCTCCCCTTGTCAGGCTTTCAAAAATACCCTGTCATGCTGGCAAAAGCTCTCAGGATGAGTCAGCACCAATAAGACCCGCTTTGTGAAGTTTCACTCCTGACCAGCTGGAATTTCGACAGCTCAGGCACCTCTGTGCTCTGTTGATGCAAGTTCCACATCTGTGGCATTGAACAGCTGGAGTTTGCTGTCCATGAGACCTTCCTCACCAGTTGAGGGGTAGCTCAACAATGACAAGAGCTGTATTTTGGCAGACTGATTGCTCTGAGGGTCTTCCAGTCTTAGTTTGTAGACACTTTACATGGTATCTTGGGGTTTAAATAGAGGCAATGTGCTTTGAAATGTAAGCCAGCTAATGCTAGTCATTTTCTTGTTTTAGAATGTAATATGGATAGCTCAGTTGGTGAGAGCGTGGTACAGATAACGCCAAGGTTGCTGGTTTGATCTCCGTGAGGGACACCTGCATATTCCTGCATTGCGGGGGGTTGGACTAGATGATCCTCAGGGTCCCTTTCAACACTATGATTCTATGAACCTATCATTCTATGAATTACTTCTAATTTTTCATCTAGACATATAAATTAGCATATGAAAAGTGTATGCAAATTGGTAAACCCCTCTATGTGGACATATTAACCTGAGTCATTAGAAGCTAGCCCCAGCAGGAAATGCTTCTGGAAAGTCTTCATGTTGTTGCTTTTTAATGGGATAATTTTTATTTGAACTGCAGACAGCAAATTATTATATAGATCACAAAGGTTATGTGTGTTTATGTAACTAATACATTTCAGTTTACATTACAACTGAGCAATAAAGTAATATACAGTAGTAACTGTTAGAAAAGATAACAGTAGACCCGCCTGTAAACTCACAGAATGCTAGCTGGCTCATAAAAATAAATCATACCTGTACCAGTAAATTAATAATAATAATAATAATAATAATAATAATAATAATAATAATAATAAAATAATAATAATAATAATAATAGGCATCATGAATAAGCATCCCTTGTTACATCAGGAAAAAACATATAATATTATTACACAAGTCTTATTGTATTAGCCAGATGTATTTATATGCCAGAGACAGGTTTTGACTATGTTCCTCTTTGCTAACATACATAATAAAACCAAACCATGCTGATGTGAACCTGTCTTTCTTGCTCTGACCTCTGGAACCCCTTAGTTTATACATTAACTTTTCTAAAAGGGCTGTCTCCTGTACTTCGTTGTACTGATATGTGACTCGAGCACCTGCCAAGTCTCTCCAAAACTGGGGAATTGTAGTTCTAGCAGCCATCAGTAAATGAACCATTTGCTCTGTATTGGAAGGTCCTCATGCCTTTTGGGGGGAAAGAGGGTCCATGGGTCATGTGTGGGGAGCAGATAAAGCCAGGGCAATAGGCAAGCATCATGGCTACAGCAGCTGTGTGGAAGCCCTGCCATGCCACCCTCCCGCCTCTGCTACAGAGCCAGCCCTGGGCTCTCACTACACTACACTACACTGCAACTGCAAACCACACCCCATACTTACTGTTCCAGCAGTGTCCTTCCTGGTACCACTTTGCAATGGTGTAGCTAAGGACACCAAGGATCAAGAGGGAGAGACTGACGCCAAGGATGAGGCCAAGAATGCTGATGGGCTCCCCTTCTGAAAAGACAAAAAGCCCCACAGATGGAATCCAGTCAAAGGAAGACATGGAGGAACCTTCTTATCCCCCAAGGCTGATAATGGGTGATTGGAGGTGTTTGCTCTTAGGGCTGTATTCAATTCAGAATTGACCAACTGAAATCAATAAACCTAAGTTAATTATGTCAGTTAACTTCAGTAGGTCTATTGTCAGTAGGACCAGTGTTGAATGCCACCCTTAGTGCCTGGCTTCCCCCCGCCCCCCAAAAAAGAACGTGATTTATTTATTTATTCCGAGCATTTTATACTACCCTTTAATCATGAACCCAGTTCAGTCTGCAAAAAGAACAAACAATTGAAATGTACTTTTAAATAAATTAATTAAAGCTAAAAACACAAAGTTATATTTCAGCGTTGTTTTATTGTGTTTTAATGTTGTTTTGTATTGAAGTTGTTGAAAATTGTTTTGGATTATTCATAAAAGACAAGTGGCACTGAAAAAAGAGAGATTGATTTAGAAATGAATGCACATACAGAACAACCCCTCTCCCCCCCAAGACCCACCCCTTGTAGCAGGAGAAAACAAAGGATACCAGAACAAAGTTTTCTGGAAAAGCAAACTTTTTGTCAGCTGAGGCACTTTGAGAAGAGAAATGCCACTATCCGCGGACCTTGCTGATGGTGAGAGCTTCTCACTGTGTTTTCAGGGAGCAGCCTGCTGGCCATGCCAGGAGTAGCAGGATGGCCTTGAATTTTATTTAATAACTTAAAAGAGTTCTTACCTGCCCTCTCTGCAAGGTCCCCAGCAGCATGCCAAGATAGGTTGCCTCTATGCATGTGCGTTGGGTGAATGCTTTGGGTCTAGATCATCCAGCTAGGACAATTCAATCTCCTGAGAATTAGGGTTTGTGATATTAGGGAAATCTCCCCCATTTCCCCCGGATAAAGAGAAATCTGCAAAGTCAAAATCTGCCTTTGCTCCCTCTCAGTCTATTAAGTGAAAGGAGGGGGACCTTCATATGAGCACAGTGTCAGATAACCTGCCTCATATAACCAACATGCTTACGTCTAATTAAGGTATGAAAGGGTTAAGTACATAAAGTAAACTGTCCTGCCAGGCTCAGCTCACCTTGGGAGGGATTAAGTCAAGTCTTTGTTCCCCCAGTCTACCACATGAACTCAGCTCCAACTTAGCTGCATGGCTCTAACAAGCCCCTCTTGTGCTCCTATACTTTAATTTAGGAACTGTCCCCACTAAGCTAAGTTTTACTGCCCGTGGCACCTTTTTCTGAATGCTGTATGGAAGAGCACAGGAATCTGACTTCTGGAGAGTTTGTAAGTAAACATTTTTAAATTACCCAACGTGTGGTCTTTTTCTATGTTAGGAGAAGAGCAAAGTTTTGGAACTCACGAGGGCATATTTTAAAGGTCTAGCAGCCTATATTTCCACACTTTGCTAAATATTTTGTGATTTAAAATCTCTCACCAAAGACTACATGCCCCAAACTTGGACCTTATCAGAAATTAGACCTTTTGTACTTATATTTTTCCCTTGCAACCAACACACAGCTACCCCTGTCTAGGGAGGTTATATGGGATTGTGAGTCTGCTGCTGCCTGGCAGAACTATATGCTGTTTGCCTCCACCTATGTCTCCTTGTATAAAGGTAAAGGTAAAGGTACCCCTGCCCGTACGGGCCAGTCTTGACAGACTCTAGGGTTGTGCGCTCATCTCACTCTAGAGACTGGGAGCCAGCGCCGTCCGAAGACACTTCCGGGTCATGTGGCCAGCATGACAAAGCTGCTCTGGCGAGCCAGCACCAGCGCAGCACACGGAAACGCCGTTTACCTTCCTGCTATAAAGCGGTACCTATTTATCTACTTGCACTTAAGGGTGCTTTCGAACTGCTAGGTGGGCAGGAGCTGGGACCAAAAGATGGGAGCTCACCCCGCCGCGGGGATTCGAACCGCCAACCATGCGATCGGCAAGTCCTAGGCGCTGAGGTTCACCCGTGTCCCTTGTATACTTCTAAATAAAGCAAATATTACAAAACTACAAAAACACCATGCATCTCCCGTGCTGTTCCTTATCCATAACACAGCTGGTTGCTCTGCCCTAAAACTTCTGGCCACTCGGAGAAGTGTCACAACAGTGGGAAACACACTGTGAAGTTGCCACCTCCCTGGTCCTTTAGGGTCAGACACCTGTGAAGCTAGCTTGGTTCCATGAGCTGTGCTGTGCTCCATGCAGTGTGAAACTCATGCAGCACCCATGTTCATTGGAAGTGCTCAGAGGAGCACCCAGAATACCCTCCCCTTTTAAGAAAAAGCCCTGAAGCCTGGAGGGGAGATAGGTGTCCCCTGAATTTACCTGTGTTGGGGTCCATCCTTTTCCTCTACAGTCCAGCTCTTCAAACAGGAGCTCTCCCTCCAGTCATCCAAGCCAACAACCTGCCTGCCTGCCCCTGCTTTACATGCCTCTCACCTCTTAGCTGTGGCCACTCCCTAGATGTTGACGCAGAATGTTCCACGTTGCAGGCAAAGCTACTTCAAACATCCCACTTTGTGGGTGACAGAATCACAGCTGGCTTCAGCTCCAACAGAGGAGGCAGCTGGACCTCAAGTCAGGCCCAAGAGTGGCCAGGGGTGGCAACTCCCAGCCCTGCAGTCCTCCGCAGAACCTCTAGGATGCCCCTCTGCTACAAGAAAATCATGGGGATTGACTTGGGTCTGTTACCTATTGAAACCCTTTTGCATGCAGGGCAAGCAGAGTTTGGCATGTAATCTTGGTTAAAGGATAGACACTACTGGTTGCAATCACACACAGAAAGATGCTTGCAGAGTGTGAAAAACAGGCATAGGCAAACTCAGCCCTCCAGATGTTTTGGGACTACAACTCTCATCATCCCTAGCTAACAGGACCAGTGGTCAGGGATGATGGGAGTTGTAGTCCCAAAACATCTGGAGGGCCGAGTTTGCCTATGCCTGGTGAAAAATAACAAAGTAGTTTATTGTAGGAAATACTTTTATAACTTGGATATAAAAGTTTCTAGCTGGCTAATCTGGAGAAGAACAAGGCACCCATGCCTGAGGATAGCTCAGTTGGTAGAGCATGAGACTCTTGATCTCAGGGTTGTGGGTTTGAGTCCCACATTGGGCAAATGATTCCTGCATTGCAGGGGTTGAACTAGATGACCCTCATGGTCCCTTCCAACTTGCTCCTTTGTTCTTCCAGAGGACGATTCAGGATTGACCTCTCATCTTGAGAGGTGCGGGGAGGAGGAAGCTATAAATAGGATGCCACTTAAGACATATCAGTCTAACATCCAAGAGATAGAGAGGTCAGCTCAAGAGGTTAAGGTACAGGGAGGGTCTGGGAATCTGGAGGTCCCTAGTCATAATCCATGCAAACCTCATGTCTGCAAACATCCATCAAAAATAATCACCTGGCCATTGCTGCATGCAACTGAATCTTCTGGCACCTAAGAATAATAATCACACAAAGCAACCAAGAGTCATCAAACAATATTATTAAAATAAAATGAGGTGGGGGAGAGACTCTGGAAAAAAAGATATCATACCCAAAGAACAACATAGTCCAGCTGAAAGCTTCTCAGCACCAATAAAACCCTAGAGGGAGCTCAGAAACACTTATTTGATATGGAGAGGAGCAAAGAAGAGCGTCTGCCTGCTTATCTCCTGCTCAGCCCCAGTCCAATGCAGCCACCTTTAGGAAGGCAGTGTGGGGCAGCCACCTTTAGGAAGACAGGGTAGGGGCAAATTTTGGCCTCCCACCTCTATTATTTATTTAATTTCCTTAAGGCATCTGTACCCTGCTTTTTGCTACTTGTCTCAAAGCGACTTACAGGAAGGAGTAAAACATACAGCACATGCAATTTGAAATATAAGTGAACACACCTGAAAATTGGGGGGGGGGGACGACCAACAACTATTGGGACAACTTTCATAGAGCAAAGGCCTCCTGAAATAAGATCCTTTTCACCTGGCACCTATCACCTAACAAGGATATGTGGAGGTAGGGTTAAACTGTGTCTATTTGGCAAAAGATGAAAATACACTGTGTACATGCATGGGTTACTCTTATCTATCTGCCACCATAATTTCACATGCTCCAGTGCTACGGCCTGCCCCATCTTATGTGATGCTTCTTAGGACACCCAGCTTGTTACTTTCAGCTCTGAGTGTCAGCAACCCCCCTCCACTCCTGGGTCCCAGGCAAATATCTTTTCCAGCCTGACTACTCACAGGAATGGGCCACTGAGTTCTGGCCTCTCAGCTTGTGGTTGTATTAGACAGGCAGTTCCTCCAGTTCCTCCTTATCCCAGTCTCTTTGGACCTTCTCTCTTGTCAACTCCAGCCTGGGGGAGGGAACCAAAGCACAACCCCCTCCACAATCATGTGCTCTGGCTACCCAGTGGCCAGAACGAGAGTCCTGCAACCTTTCCATTTATGCAACCAGCAGAGCTTTTGGCATCAGCTACACCCCAGGAAAGGGCCTTTCCAAGCCATGTTTGTACAGCTGGGGACCAGAGGGGGCATGCACTTTCTCACACACCTCCCCACCACCTCTGCCCATGAAAACAGCCCTGCATGACGAATTGCTGCTCATTAGATGAAATCTTAGCCCATTCAAGGACTGAGCTAACAGAGGCTGGCAGGGCCCGCAGGAAGGGTCCTGCTAGACAAACCCGTTCCTAAGCAAACTCTGGCACACAATGAGAATCCTCCACAGCCCCAACTCCCTGGGCCTTGCTGGTGAGAAGGACGCCAAACAGCATGGTGAAACCTGACCCAAACTGAGGCCAGCACCCATCACCCCGCAGCTGAGGTGCTTCTCTCTGAACCAGAGGCTAATCACCACTTTCAGTCTTTCTGGCCCTTCTCACCAAACACAAGAGTTGTTCAGGTCTGCGTCTCTAGTTCCAGGGGCCTCCCGCCCTGGACAGTGCTTGTGCAACCTCACCACATACACTAAGGCAGGGGGTGGTGAGAGACCTTCATGCTTCTGTAAGTTTCTGTCTTCTGCCTGCACCACCACAAGTTGCTCTAGCACGGAAGCGCGTCTGTCTCTGAGTCAGAGAAGCTCAGAAAATATATCTGATTGCCCAGCCAGTGTGTGCCCAGCTCTAGATTCCTGCAGCCTCTCCTGAAACTGCCCAAGGCTCTTCTTGTGGAGTGTGCTTGCCTCCGGAGGCTGTTAGTCATGGCACATGACTCTCTTCCATGATCCTTATCACAGAACGGAAGGCTGCAGGAGTTGAGTCAGTTGGTTCCCACACTCAGATTAGGTATACAGTGGTACCTCGGGTTACAGACGCTTCAGGTTACAGACTCCGCTAACCCAGAAATAGTACCTCGGGTTAAGAACTTTGCTTCAGGATGAGAACAGAAGTCGCGCAGCAGTGGTAGGCCCCATTAGCTAAAGTGGTGCTTCAGGTTAAGAACAGTTTCAGGTTAAGAACGGACCTCCGGAACGAATTAAGTTCTTAACCCGAGGTACCACTGTACTGTACATGGTCCCCTGGCTGCTGGGATAAATAAGAGGAAAGGAACTCACCGCCAAGTTTCATATGAGTCCTTCATCCAAGGAAGCCACCATCATTCGCTTTGCCTTTAGACTCAGATAGGCAGCAAAAACACAGGAACTGGCAAGGTCTCTACACTCCTGCTGCACCTATTGAATCTTGGAGTCTTCCAACCTCACCGACTACCCCCCCCCCCATTAAAAAGCTCCTTCAGGTAGCACAGCACCAAGTGGCTGCACATTGACAGGATGGCAGAAGGTTGGGAGGACGTTTGAGTGGTGTCTGACCTAATCAAAAGTTCTCAGTTACACTGCAAACCAGACACAATGTGAGTCTGTTGCATTCAGGCAGAATGAATTAACTGCACTGTCGCTTAAGCGCACCCCAAAGCCTAGACCCCTCCTCCTCTCTTCTCTTGAACTAGGATACAAACCCTGCTGCAGGCTTGTGTTTGGAGTCCGGTCAGGGAGGCATTTATAACCCTGTTTGATAATTCCACCTGTCACTGTTTAGTTTGACAAATGATATGCCTCCTGTTCTATTTTTAGACCAGAGGTTCTATTGTTTCTGATGGCTGTATTCTTATCCTGCAGCTGCCATTTGATTTGACTATTGATAATTTTTTTAGGGTGAAGGGCAGGTTATAAATATGTGAAATAAAAACAAATACATAATAGATCTGAGTGACGGGCAGAGGAACGACAAGTTCTGATTTAAGCACTGCTTGTGAAACGGGCCTTAATCCCTGACTCTTGCAGGCCTGACGTAGGGCTGTGTTTTGGTCAAGAGGAACATCAGGATTCACGTACACAAGAGCACATATTTCCTCTTCACAACATTTGTTGTGTGCACAAAACATCCAAGGTCCCTGAGTCACCTCAGCTGTGCCCAGGCGAAAAATGTACAGATCACACCCAATTTTCATTTAGAAGGAAGCAGGAACTGCACTGCTGCCCTGCCTCCATGCCTATGAATGTTCAAATCACTGATAAAACAATGTCTACTATCATTTGCATTGCAAAGGCTGGAAAGGCAGGGTGGGGGGAGGTGTATGGATGTGCTGCCACTCCTATTCTGTTTTTTTTAAAAAAAAAATATTTATTGGTGTTTCAAAGTGTTACAAGTGTAAAAAAAAAAGAAAAGGAAAAAAAAACAGAAAATATAAAATACAGAAAAAATTAAAAAACACACAATTAAAAACAAATCCATCTTTCCATATCTTATCTATCATTTGCTTGTTTCCTTGACCTCCTCACACCTCCCTTTTTTGTATTCTAGTTCGTTAGTTGTTTCAGCAAATCCTTTCCTTCTTTGTTTTTATCTTACTAATTTATCTTAATATATTGTAACTTTACATTCTGACCTGTTAACAATCCATTTTTGCTTAATCCTTTATAACATTACTGCTAAAACCACATAGCTTCATTCCAGCATCCTTCTAACATTCCTTAATTTTACAATGTTTCTGTAAATAAACTTTAAATTTCTTCCAATCTTCTTCTACCAACTCTTCTCCCTGGTCTCGGATTCTGCCAGTCATTTCCGCCAGTTCCATATAATCCATCACCTTCATCTGCCATTCTTCCGGGGTGGGTAGATCTTGTGTCTTCCAATACTTTGCAGTAAGCATCCTTGCTGCTGTTGTAGCATACATAAAAAAATTCCTATCCTTCTTTGACACCAATTGGCCAACTATGCCCAGGAGAAAGGCCTCTGGTTTCTTCTGCCACTCCTATTCTGGATACAACCTCAGTAGCCTCCCAAACCTAGACCGTCTGCAAGAGATTAGGATCAAGGAACTGGGAGTAATCCACCACAACTCTTTCCCTCACTCCCTTCGTGGCCCAGCCCAGATTAGCTCCCTACAAGTCCCAGCATAGGAGCCAACTCCTAGGAGCTGATGGGGCTGCCATCCTCCCCCCCCAAAAAAAAAAAAAATTGAGGGGGCCGTCCCTAAAAGTTGATGGTCATTGGCATTCAAATGGTGTGTGCGCGCTGCATCATGTGATCAGTTACGCAGGGAAGGGCTTACCTGGGCACCCCCAATATTTTATTCAAATTGAGCCCTGGGCCACATTGGAGCAATCAAGCCTGCGCCTGAAAGCAAGGGGTGCTCCAGTGCCTCCCACCCCTGCCCCTAACATCTGGATTGTGCCCTGAGTGTTGAATACAGTCCCAGCTGGGTTGACACCTCCTCAGGGACTAGCATCTCTGACCAGTCTTTCAGAAGAGCTTGCTGAGGAGGCCTGTGGGCAGGTGAGGAGATAGCGCTGGAGGAAGAACTACGCCTCCTTCACCTGAGTCAACCTGGCTGAGTAACCGGCTCTTGGGGCACCTAGAGGTCTTCTCTGTTTTGACAGCAAGCTGTTTTTCCTTCTCGGCGAGAGCGCAGCAGCAGCCCAAACGGAGCGGCCTTTCGCAAGAGCTGCGAGCCTGCAGAAGGCTAGCAGAGCGCAGCTTGGTCCCGTCTGCTGACCTGAGTGACCCACCAGGCTCCCGGGTTCCCCGGGGTCTGTCTGGCGCATTGACAGCCTCCTTTGCAAGAGACCGTCGCGTCCTGCAGCTCCTCCACCCGCGTCCCTACATTTGGCTGCACAAAGAGAGGGAGTTGAGGTCATGGACTCGCCCTTGCTCCTGGTGCCCACGCCAACCCCCTCCTAGGCAGTCCGCTGGCGGTGATGGATGATGCCGGCCGGCACCTCGTCTTTTCCAGGTGTCTCTCCGCCCTGCCTGATCCCGCCCGTTCTTCGGTAACTTAACAGGCTGGCAGAGCGCATTGAGAAAGTGCCAAGGCAGTGGGCAGAGCCCGGCCCTGGCAGCTCCAGCACAGAGAGGCAGAGGGTGACTGGCAGGCAAGCAGGCGGGGCAGGGTGGGGCAGCCGAGGGCACCAGGAGGGCATCTCACACTGACGGCAAGGAGTCGCCCAGAGCGGGCGGGGCTTGGAAAACAGGCTTGCCGTGGGGCTTTGGGCACATTTGGGGGAAAGGGCGGAGAGCTTGTTGGCCCCCACCCCCATCGGACTTTGTAGGATGAGAACAGACAGGCCATCCTGTGGCCTCCTTTGGGGAGGCGGAGGGCTTGCCAGTCATTTCTGCTCTGGCTAACGCCAGATGTAAAACTCAGTTGGTTGGAGAGCGGTGTTGACAATGCCAAGGTTGCCGGTTCGATCCCCGTGAGGGACAGCTGCATATTCCTGTATTGCAGGCGTTGGACTAAATGATCCTCAGGGTCCCTTCCAACTCTATGATTCTATTCGCTTCCCACCCCCGAAAACCCCAGACTGAAAGCTACCTTCCTCTCTCCAAGCCCAAGTTTCCCCAAGCGGGGGGTGGTAGTGGAGGGGCTTCATCGCTTTGCCTGATCTCTCCTTTTTCACCTGTTGATGAAATTTTGCTTTGCACCTGGAAGCGCCTTCGCCTCGCTCACGTCTGCCAAGGCAGGCTGGCTTACAACCTGGGCAAGCGGAACCACTGCCATTTCTGGGGGTCCCGCCTCTCACCCACTCGGGTGTCACTCGTGGAAGAGGGAGCTTCCTTTCTTCCTCTTCGAGCTCTGGCCAGCCCCTCGACGTTTTGACAAAGGCTCAGCTACGCACCCACAAGCCAGACAAGCAGGCGGCAGGAATTGGCAGGGTCCGGTTTAGAGAGGAGCAAGAGGTCCCCAGGGCCCAGCACCTCTCCAGCATCTCCAGATCTGCCGCCTTCAGTGTCTGTTTGATCGCATCAGTACCGCAAAGACTCTTTGCTCTCCTTCTGAGATTGTACCCCCAAGTGTGCTTTATAAGCTGGTCTCTATCTATCTATCTATCTATCTATCTATCTATCTATCTATCATCTATCTATCTATCTATCTATCTATCTATCTATCTATCTATCTATATCTATCATCTATCTATCCATCTATTTATCTATCATCTATCTAACTATCTATCTATCTATCATCTATCTATCTATCAGCTGGTATCTATCTATATCTATCTATCTATCATCTATCTATCTATCTATCTATATCTATCATCTATCTATCATCTATCTATCTATCTATCTATATCTATCTATCATCTAAGACCTCTGTGATTCTGCAGACTGGCCTGAGTTGCTAGCGTCTCCTGTGTCCTTGGTTTCCCAATTCTCACCATCCACCTTGAAAGACTGTTTCTCCCATCTTCACCACCCCACCCCCGGGGGGATTCACTTTATGGACCACCTAGGTGCCAGGTATCCAAGGTCCCTTAGGGATGGAAGGTGTGCGCGCCTGTCTTTTGTGCTTTAGGAGGGAAGAGTGCCAGTCTTCCCCGACGCCCCATCCATCCTCCTTGCCAGGACTTCCCATTCGTGATAACTGCGGTGGGGGTGACTCACTCAGGCTTCACAAGTTAGAGGCAGGAGGAGGTGATGATGTTGCCACTGACAGGTGAGCGTCAGGTTACAACCCAGATCATCAGTCCCGTCTGACGACTCCAGCTGAGCCAAGTCTTAAGCAGGCGGCGGCGGCGGCACAGCGCTTGCCTGACCTCACACTCACAGCTGGCACGAAGGGGCAAGTGAGGAGAAGGGAGCGGACCGCTGGAGACCTGGAAAGGACCTCGGCGACCTGGAGAGCAGCACACCGGAGCCCTCTGGGCATCCCTGGTGACGACAAGGGCAACGCCTCCTGCCCCTCTGTGAAGGTGACCGAAGAGAGAGGAGCCCCGGTTGCAACAAACATGGTAAGTGCTGTGTACTAAATTTGCTTTCTAGAAGGCAAGATGAGTCCTATGGACTCTTTCTTCTGACCCAGTTGGGGGGGGGCGGCCTTTTAACCTTCTTGGAAGAAACCACAACACCTCCTGGTAACTGAGCAATAGGGAAGCTGGCAGGACCTTTGGGCACACAGACAGGAACTAATGGCAGCAACAATCTCCACTGTGAACAGCCAGTTGCTAATTAATACTCCCAGTTTGTGTGCTTATGTTGAATGAAAGACAAAAAGCGGGGTTTCTCTGTGTATCCTGAGCTGGCCACAACACCAGGCATTACCGGTAGTTTTCCACTGAGAGGTTTTGGAACTTACATACACAGTAACCAGGAAGCCCCTTCCCTATTTCCAGATTTTTTTGGGGGGGGGGGTTTGTGGCAGCAAAGGAAAGGTACTCTGCAGATGGTCAGAGTTGAAGCAGATGGATCAGAGTTGGTGTTTGTTGAAACAGACTGAGCCAAATGAAAGTCAGATGAAGTCCCATGGGGGAAAATGAGGGGCCCTCTGTTCTTAAGGGCAGATTCTCAAAGCAAAAGAACATAGAAAAAGCCTTTTCCTGCTGGAAAGGCAATTGCCAGCCATACACCTCACAAGAGGGAGAGTGGGACAGCGATCATGTTCTCCTGTTGTTTGTGTCTGCCATCTGGTATTCAGAGGTAGACTGCCTCTGGACATAGAAGTTCCACTGTGCTTGCATAGCAGGTGGACTTTGTCATTCCTTCTACACTGCTTTGTGTCTGTGA
Organism: Podarcis cretensis; assembly: GCF_951804945.1. Taxonomy (NCBI): domain Eukaryota; kingdom Metazoa; phylum Chordata; class Lepidosauria; order Squamata; family Lacertidae; genus Podarcis; species Podarcis cretensis. The sequence continues at coordinate 29,990,506 of NC_137185.1, read as the reverse complement.
AGAGTGTGAGCTGCAAAGTGGCCTTCTGAAATCTCAGTTGAAAGCATAGGTGTACCCAATGGGGGAGCAGACGGGGGCAGCTGCCCCCCCCCCATCAAGTACAAAATAGAAACACTTATCTAATTGACCAATCACATCAGTTCTGCCCCATCCCGCCCAAAAAAAATCCTATGTCTGAAAGCCCTGCCAATTGTGAGGTTTAGAAAAGGATAATGTGTACATGAATTACCCTGAATATTCTGACGTACTACATAAGTGCAAAGTAGTGGTGGTGGTAAAATGAGTGGTAACCTGATAACAGAGCCTACAAATATGCAGGCAGCAAAGGAACCAGGAAGTGGCAGGCAGAGGGTGACAAGGAGACTTTGCTGCCTTCCGTTGCCCTGCTGCTGCTGCTGCTGCTGCTGCTGCTGCTGTTGAGAAGTTCAGCTGGGAACCAGACACTGCTTGGAGCTGTCCTGCCCAGATGCACCCTGGGGCTCCCCAGTGACAATGGCACTATTAATGCCCTGCCAGGGAGCGTGCCTTTCCGTGAACCGACAGGACACCTCTTCCCCAGCTGCTAATCACCAGCAGCTCTTTGTATAAGCCAACTGGCACCACTCAGACAGAAAGAGCAGCAGCCCTAATCGCTTCCAGGATCCACTTTAGATGTCACCCTGCAGAAGGGATTTTCTGTGAACGGGAAGAAGAGACATCTGGGCCCAAAGAGAGGGAGGACTTCAACAGCACCAGCTGAAGCAAGCTTTGTCACCCTAGAAGGCAGAGAGAAGGAACCAGGCATGTCAGAGAGCACTGCCTGCCTCCCCAGGTTTTGAGCCAAAGCAAGGAATCAGTCCAGGTGCCTGTACTGCTAGGTTGGGTACTTGATCTTATTTTTCATATATTTGTAAAGGGATATTTTAAAACCAACTCTCCTGTGGCTAAAGAGTGGCTTTGCGCCACTCAAAACCTGACTTAGCATTGCCCAGATTTAGCCTAATCGAGAGGTCTGTCACAATTTGATTGACATACTTTGTGAGTCTTACAGTGGACATGCAGAGGTGTGAAGAAGAGCAGGTGTTCATATCCCAGGGCTCAAGATTTACTTGCTCCTCCAGAGCAACCCTAAAGCAGCTGGCAAGCCCCCATTCCCTCTGCTTCCTTTCCCCTGGACATTAGAGACCTCAAGAGGCCTCCAACCATACTTAACCCAAGCAGGGCTCCATGGGAAATGGACTGAGGATTAAATCTTAGATTTAGATCTGAACTTCTATCCCATGTGTGTTGGAGAAATACAAAATGAAAACTGGCTATGAGTAAAACACTTATAAATTTAATAGCTTATTAAAACACTTATAAGTTTAATAGCTTATTAAAACTTAGGAATTGCACAGTTATACCTTTTTATCCATTTCATTTGTGGTATGCTGACGTTCCCCTGTTATGGAGAATGAACCACAGTTTTTTAGGTTTACTTACATTTCAATGCAGGCAGCATATACAACAAAATAGTGTACGGAAAAATACTTCTATGTTATAGTAAAATAAAAGTTGGTAGTTTTAGCTAACATGTTTGAAAGCAGGAGCTTTAGCCATGTGCGTCTGGTCAGCTTGGAGGCATGGTGGAAAGAGAGAGTCTCGTCACAGCAAGAGGGAATATAAAGGATTGTCTCATTTGTTACAAAGTTCATGTCCAAATGAGGCAAAGGAAGGACCACATACAGAGGGTCCTCTCTAGGAAGTTCAAGAACTCTCTGTCTACTAGCCCTGTGCTCGTCTAGCAAAACATGCATTTGTGATTTGGCTGCAAACCCCAACAGCTCCGCAACACCCAGACAGCTGTAGGAGAATAAATCCTTCCTGTGTGGGATGATGGCAGAGAAAAGATAAGGTAAATTTGGCTTGGTTGGCCCTGTGTCAGCGGCAGAGTATGTGCCTGCGCTACCTGGGGTGGGCGTATGGGGTGCACCCCCAAAGGGTGCTGGGTGTGTAGGGCACCCTCCCACGCACCACAGTTCAGGGTAGGAGAGGGGCAGGGAAGCTGCTGCCCACTGTCCTCCTGCTCTCCTCCCCTGGGTCAGGTCTGACTCAGGGGCAGAGCTGTGCCAGGCACAAGCGCCACAGCCAGGGCACAGCTCCTTCTGGTGCAGAGCCAGGTTCCGATGAAGGAGCCTGCTGTGGGGGTGCCTGCTTGCACTCCCTCTCAAAATTGTGCCCAGGGCCACGGCACCCCCATGCTACACCTCTGCCCTGTGTGAAATCAGAAACACTTGATGTAAACACAGGTATGAAGCAGCAGGTAAGGCGGGTACCCACATGCAGCAGGTCCCCAAGGAGGAGGGCAATGATGCATACAGTCAACCAGCTGCACCAAAACTGCCATCTAGGGCCATGTGGCCACTCAGACAGCTCACAGGTGCCTCTTGGAGGGTAGGAGATGGCTAGGCATCTTCCCTCCCTCAGCAGATGCTTCTAATTTCTGGGTCAGAAGCAGCATCGCTTAGGAGCACAAGACAACTGAATTAGGCTAACCTGCTCCCACCACTGCCTGTGCATCAAACATGGCACAATCAAAGCAGGTTGATTTACAGCAATCCAGGCACTGGTATTACTGCAGGGATGGATCAGCTACATATTCCACCATTTGAGTGCTGCTCCAACAAGAGTGAACAGACACTTTCAAGGCAGACAGCCTGACCCAAGGCACCCCTCTAGGCAGCCTGCACCCCACCACCACCAGCAGCAGCAACAACAACAACTGGCAATGGGCCCTCTTGCCCTACTATTTTTGCAGCTTTCTCTAGGTTAATCATTCATACTTCCTTCCATTGGAAGCCATTCCACCTGGCACCATCTAAGCAGCCAAGGAGGTGAGCCATTCTCTTTCCTCCTCACCAAGAGTTGTACCTTTTTTTCACTTTCCACCTGCCTCCATCCACTCCATGCTAACGGAGTCGTCCCTTGTGCAAGGGAATGCCAAACCAGGCAGCCAGCAGATGGTAGCAAAAGCCTTCTACTTTTGCAACATCTGCTCTGGTGGGAAGACAGGGGAGGCTATCTCTTGTCCTCTCTCTCTCCCGGTCTGAGTCCCGCTCAACTTGTGTGGCAACTACAGATTAAGAAAGCTGGACAGTGTTTCTATCAGAGAGCACACTTTAATATTTCTTCCCCACCCTCTCTTTTCTCCCCAAATATCGGCGGAGATGAGATGCTAATTTGGAGCCCAGCGGTGGAGTCCTTCCTCTGCAAAAAGTCAGCCAGAACACAAACACACATGTTCTCATTGGGTTAGCCTATTCCATAGACCAGAAGGGAGAAGTTCAGATTCCATGGAGCTTCAGATTTTGAGTTGACTTTTGCCTCTCTGTAAAAGAACATCAGAAGACAGCCTGGCTGCAGCTGGACCATACCAGAGGGGCCCCATCTAGTCCAACAACCAAGCAAATACTCACCTTGGGAAACCCAACAGCAAAACAGACGCATTCAGGTGTGGGCCAGGGTGTTTTCACACTTGGCCACAGACCCCTTGACCCTCTCCCAATTTTTAAAATGCATTGTTTAATGTTTTTACACTTTGCTTTCAGGGGGACTTGATGTCCTGTTACTGGCAATGTCAATGAGACTCCCCCTCTAAGTCACCTGGCATCTTCACTTGCCCAGAGGAAATTAATACATTGGGCCCAGAAGACCCTGTTGGCATCAGAATAAGCCCTGACAAGAAGAATTAATTTTGCCCTGAAATTTTGCAAAGACAAATAGACATTTGCATATGCAAATCTGTATCATGAACCTGTTAACAGCTAATTAATTGCTAGAAGGAGCTAAGCCACTCTCCTGGTTAGTAGCTCCCATGTAAACTAAGATCTCACCACAGCTATGCTCCGTTGTTTGTTTGTTTAAAGATGACCATAGATGTAATTCATTTTATTAAACCTGTATATCATCTTATACTAAAAAGAAGTCCCAAACAAATTTTTATATATGATATTCTGTGTGCGCTTACCTGATACAGTAAAGCATTATAAAGTGTATTAAAATGCACACTATCAACATATGAGCAATAATAAAAACACACACTAAAGCCCAACTTAAGTGGCTGTTACAATATCATTATATCTGTTAATTTGCCTAGGAGATTAAAATGTTTTTACCAGGTGCTGAACTAATAGTAAGGTTTGTGCCAGGTGTGCCTCCCTGAGGAGAGTGTTCCACAGATGGGGCACAATTATAAAGAAGGACCATTCACTAGTTCCACACACACCCTTAGTGCTTGTTTTGGAGGTGCATGGAAAAGTGCCTCAGGTGATGAACACAGCAGGCAGTCTCATATGGGGCAGCCCTTGAGGAATTGAGGCCCTGAGCTGTATAGGACTTTAAAGGTCAGAAACAGCACTTGCCATTTAACCCAAAACCCAATGACTGCCAATGCAACTGAGTGAGAATCAGTACTACAGTGGTACCTCGGTTTACGAACTTAATCCGTTCCAGAAGTCCGTTCTTAAACCGAAACCGTTCTTAAACCAAGGCACGCTTTCCCTAATGAGGCATCCCGCCACCGGTGCCCTTCCACCGTTCAGATTATGTTCTTAGACTGAGGTAAAGTTCGCAAATTGGGACACTACTTTCGGTTTTGCGGAGTTGATAAACCGAATCATTCATAAACAGGACTGTTCTTAAACCGAGGTACCACTGTACAAGTTCACACTTTCCTGTTTCCAGTAACATTCTGGCAGCCGCATTCTGCCATAAGTAAAGTTCCCAAGCCATCTTCAAAGGCAGCCCCACGTATAACAAATTGCCGCAATCCAGCCTATAGGTTAACAGAGCCTAGGCAATTGAAGCAAAGCTATCTGTGTCCAGACAAGTTTGCAGCTGTGCCACCAGTCAAATTTGTTAGAAGGTGTGGGAATGTTCTGGGGTGCAGGAGAGGATATATTGAATATTATATCCTTATCCAACTTGTGCTAACAAGTTCCCAAAATATCAGCAGAGTTTATAGACATTCCCCTTTAAGTTCGCAACGGTAACGTGTGCATAGGTTCGCTAGAACCTCTATAATAATTACTCTGGTAATTTTCCCTTTGTTCCCTCTTAAAATGCAAGACACGACACAGTCTTTATAAAAGTATAAAAGAGTTTACTCACGTTCTGTTCACAATATGATCCCAGAAGGTAGGCAGGCTTAAAAAGGTTACATACATTTAGAAATCTATCTTATAGGAAGATAGTACTGTCCTCTCTTGGCTGAGAGCCAAGAGGGCATCCTTAGATGTTCCTCATCGAAGGAAGATGGCAGAGAGAAGAGAGAGAGTGGCTGCCTGCCCTGTGCTTTTATCATTACCTGCACAGGTGAGGCCACACCCACCTCTGGTCACATGCGGAGGAAGTCCGTCCCCAGGAAGTTTACCTGCTTGCTGGACAGACATCCCTCCCCATGTTCTAACATGTACACTCTAGGAATGTTGTCATTGACTGCTCCTGTGTTTACATCCCACATACCCCTTCTCAGGCAATACAACATACACAAAACATAAACAACTTTTATTCAACCACCCAGAGTCCCAGCTTGACACGTAGATTCTGGAAACTCTCTCTTGGTAGGGGTTTCGTCAGGATGTCAGCAGTCATCTCTTGGGTGCTGCAGTAGGATAGTTCCACAAGTCCATCCTGGATCATCTGGCGTATGTAGTGGTATTTAACCCCAATGTGTTTTGTTCTGGCCAGGAACTTCTCACTCTGCGTCAGCTTCAGGCAACTTTGATTGTCCTCTAGCAAGCTGACAGGCCCTTTTCTCACCAACCCAAAGTCCTTTATGAGTTGATCAAGCCAGGCGATCTCTCTGCAGGCTTCTGTTGCTGCAACGTATTCTGATTCTGTGGAAGATAATGCTACACAGCTCTGTTTATAACTGCCCCATGAAACAGGTCCATCACCAAACATGAAAACATGACCACTTGTTGATTTATAATCAGCATTATCCCCAGCCCAATCCGCATCAGTATACCCAACCAACTTAGGGTCTTTGACGGCTGGTAACCTTAATTTACAATTCATGGTACCCTTCAAATATCGCACCACCCTCTTTACACCTGCCCAATCATGCTCAGTGGGAGAATTCACTTTTCTGCTAAGAATCCCCACAGCATTAGCTAAGTCAGGTCTACATGTGGTAACTAAATACAAAAGTTTACCAATCGCCGACCTGTAGTCATTGTTGTCTGGCAACTGCTTCGAATCCTGCTGATTCTTCAGGAAGTCAGTAGCCATCGGTGTAGCAACTGGATGTGCGTCTTGCATCTGCATGTGCTCAATCAGCTCGTGGATCTTCTGTCTTTGGCTGAGAAGAAATGAGCCGTCCTCTTCTCTTTCCACCTGGATCCCGAGGTAGTACTGGACATCTCCTAGCTCCTTGACCTCCACCTCTTTGCTAAGGTGTTTTACTATCTGTGTATAGTCTTTCTCACTTGCTGTGGCAATAATCAGGTCATCAACAAATGCTAAGATATATGAGAATTGTCCATTATTTGACTTACTGTACAAGCACTTGTCAGCGTCGCCTTGCTTGTACCCAAGTTGCATCAGCATTTTATGCAACTTCTGGTTCCAGGCTCTAGCAGCCTGTTTAAGTCCATAAAGTCCTTTCTCGAGTTTGCACACTAGATGTGCCTCATGTGGTTTCACAAAACCTTTAGGCTGTTTCATATAAATTTCCTCAGAAATCTGCCCATGTAGAAAAGCGGTTGCAATGTCTATGTGTTTCACTCTCATTTTCTTGGAGGCTGCAATGCTTAAAAGCATTCTTACGCTGCTGTACCTCACGGTTGGTGCAAAAACTTCATCATAGTCTTCACCAAAACGCTGTGAAAATCCCTGTGCTACAAGTCTAGCTTTGTAGCGCTGCACTTCTCCTTCTGACCCCTTCTTAACCTTGAAAACCCATTTACTGCCAATGGCCTTCTTACCGGGAGGCAGCTCAGTGAGTGTCCAGGTCTTGTTCTGATGCAGTGCATCCATCTCCTCCTGTGCGGCCTTCCTCCAGAGACTGGCTTCTGCAGCTGGCATCTCCTGTATCTCTTCCCAAGTGGAAGGTTCCTGTGGAAACGCCGACCCTGCAAAGTAGGACAACCGTAATGGTGGGACACCTCTGTTGGTTCTGGACGAGCGTCTGACCTCTGGTTCTGGGACCTCATCAGCTTCCTCATCCTCCTCCAATGCAGGCATGTCCCCATCTGAGTCCTCATCTTCGTCTCTGGTGCCGCCAGGGTTCTGGTCCTCTGCATCTTCTGGTGCGTCGCCTGTAGGGGGCGCTGTAACACTTGAAGGCAGATTATTACTTTGTGGGGTCTCAAAAGGGAAATATACGAACTCTTGAGTCCTTTCTGACTCACCGGAAGAATCCACAACAGTGTTCTTAGTGTCTACTTTTCCATATTCATCAACATAAACCGCATGGTATGCATTTGTCTTACCAGTTTGTAAGTCCATAATTCTGTATCCTTTGCCTCCAGAGGCATATCCCACAAGGATACCTGCTTTTGCCCTGGAGTCAAGCTTGTGTCTGTGTTCCTTGGGCACGTGGAAGTAACACGGACTTCCAAACACACGTATGTGCGACAGATTGGGAGCTTTCCCATGCCAAAGTTCAAATGGTGTGCGCTCTGCACCTTCAGTTGGCAGTCTATTCTGCAAATAGACTGACGTGTACACTCCTTCGGCCCACAGCTTCTGTGGCAAACATGCATCCTTTAGCATGCACCTTGTCATGTCCATAATGGACCTAAACTTTCTCTCAGCTATGGCATTCTGCTGTGGAGTGTAAGGAATTGTGGTTACGTGTGCAATTCCTTCCTTGGCCAGGAGAGCCTGCATTTCATTTGAGCAGTACTCACCTCCATTGTCGCTCATTAACACAGCTGGAGCTCTCTGGAATTTGTTCTTGACCATGGCAATGTATTCCTGGAGCTTGTCCACTGTCTCACTCTTCTCTTTGAGGAAATATACAACACAAAATCTTGAAAAGTCATCCAGAAATATTAAAATGTATCTATTCTTTCCCAGTGAGGGAACATTCATGGGTCCACATATGTCAGTGTGCACTATGTCAAGCACTTTGTTGCTTCTTTGTTCTGCACAACGTGGAAATGAAGGTTTTACAGCCTTCTCAGTAATACAGCTTATGCACTTTGCTGGAGCTTTGTTGCTCTGCTTTACCTGCAAACCTCTTACAAGATCTCTTTTCTGTAGATCCAGAATGACGTTGGTATCTCTGTGTCCAAGCCTTCTGTGCCACAGGTCCAGATCTGCTTCATCCTTCTGGCTGGAATGTGCCACTTTTGCAGACTGTTTCTCTGAAAGATCAAGCTCATATACACCATTGATTAGCTTTGCTTGAGCAAACACTTTGCCATTTCTAGTCACTTTACATTCTCCATTTCCAAATGTGATCTGGAAACCTTTCTTGTCCAATGTGGACACACTGATTAAATTGCAGCTCAGCTCTGGAACATACAAAACTCTAGAGATTGTGTTCTCAATGCATTCATTGTTTATATTGCATTTCAGACTCATGGAACCTGCACCTTTTGCTTTAACAATGTTGCCATCTGCAATCTCAATTTCAGATCCTTCTTCATCATTTATCTCATTAAAATAGTCCTTTTTATATGAAAAATGTGAGCTGGCACCTGAATCAATTATCCATTTATTACGTCTATTCTCACAATTCTGGACAGCTAAATTCCTTTCTTGCAGTAACCATGTGCATTCACATTTCCCCTTCTTTTCTCCTTTTGGCTGAAAGGGGTGGGGTTTCTTGGCTTTAGGAGCCCTGCAATTCTTTGCAATGTGTCCTTCTTTGTTACAATTGAAACAAATCACTTTCTTAGGCATCTCTTTCGACTTTGTAAATTGCCTAGATGCATAACTGCTGTCTTTGCTTCTAGCATTTCTCACTGGAGATTCAGCTCTATCTCTACATTCTTCTTTTAAATAACCAATCAAGTCTTTAAAAGTCAGACCTTGTCTATGATCCATCAAACTTATAAATGCGCTAAAGCGTGGTCCAAGTGATGATAACAAAAATGCTATCTTTGTATCTTCATCAAAAGCTTTGGGAGTCAGATCAATTCTTTGAATAATCTCAGTAAACTTGTTGATGTGCTCTGTGAATTCCTCTTTTGAATTCATCCTCACTCTGGTTAATTTACACACCAAGTTTCTGAAGCAGTTTATGCTAGATTCTCCATACACGCGCTCAATATCTCTTAAGATTTGAGATGCATCATCTGTACTATTTATTAATGATAGCTGCTCATCACGAAGTCCACTCAAAATTATGTGTCTAGCTTCGCTGTTCATGCGTTTCCAAGCATTTATCTTGGCTAAATCCACCTCAGACGATCCTGTAGGCTGAGGGTTTAAAGCTTCCAAAATGTGCTTATAATCTAAACATGCTATCAAGCGCTGCTTCCAGTGTATGAAATTGTGTTCATTCAGCACAGGCATTCCTAGCTTTGCATCACTATCAAAAGCTGCTCTAGCCATCTTAAAATCCAAAATTCTCAAAATTCTTCAAAATTTCAAAATTTCTCAAAATTTTAAAATCAAAATCTCAAAAATCTCAAAATACAAAACAATTCTTCACTGCCTTGGGTCACTGTGAACTCTGAGGGAAGGGGGGGGGTTGCTTAATCCCCACTGCACAATGGAACAAAGGACCATGTGCTTACCAGGAAGTTAACTCAGAAAAAATACTACTCAACTTAAAATCACAATCCAACGCAATCCTTCAAAAATACGCAGAAATATGCAATACTGGGGCCAATAACCCTTTGTGGGAATGTTCTGGGGTGCAGGAGAGGATATATTGAATATTATATCCTTATCCAACTTGTGCTAACAAGTTCCCAAAATATCAGCAGAGTTTATAGACATTCCCCTTTAAGTTCGCAACGGTAACGTGTGCATAGGTTCGCTAGAACCTCTATAATAATTACTCTGGTAATTTTCCCTTTGTTCCCTCTTAAAATGCAAGACACGACACAGTCTTTATAAAAGTATAAAAGAGTTTACTCACGTTCTGTTCACAATATGATCCCAGAAGGTAGGCAGGCTTAAAAAGGTTACATACATTTAGAAATCTATCTTATAGGAAGATAGTACTGTCCTCTCTTGGCTGAGAGCCAAGAGGGCATCCTTAGATGTTCCTCATCGAAGGAAGATGGCAGAGAGAAGAGAGAGAGTGGCTGCCTGCCCTGTGCTTTTATCATTACCTGCACAGGTGAGGCCACACCCACCTCTGGTCACATGCGGAGGAAGTCCGTCCCCAGGAAGTTTACCTGCTTGCTGGACAGACATCCCTCCCCATGTTCTAACATGTACACTCTAGGAATGTTGTCATTGACTGCTCCTGTGTTTACATCCCACAGAAGGCACCCTTCCCCCCCCCAAGGCCTCCAATGGTAATGTTGGATCCAAGAGTACCCTCAAGCTATCAGTTCCAGAGGGTGACCAGCCATATTGTCAAGCCAAAGGCATCACTGGACAACCCCATGACTGCCATGGAGACCATGCAGTCCTGAACTGCAATCCTGAAATTAGGAGGTTCAGAGCAGACACTGGAACCCCTTGTACTAGTAGTCCTGAGAATCACAACAACCCACATCCAATATCACCTCTGTCGTTTCAGGAAGGGAGGCTGCTAGGAGCAATGTAAGCCATGCACCAACAGATTGCCTAGTTGTTCCATTTGCCCAACACCAAAGGAAGACCTTTCAAGATAAATCTTCCAACATGGCAAAAAACATTTTAAAATTATCTCAATTCAAAAACAAAACCAAGCAACAAGCCACCACTCTGCACCTCAAGGCTAGTGGAGCTCTGATGACAAGAGGGGCCCCTGAGGAGAGCATTAAACAACCAGGGGGTGACATCACCAAAAAGACCCTGCTCCAGCCTGCCTACCAGTCAAAGTGGGCAGGTTCATTTGGGTGCAGGAGCCCCTTGAGATGCCCTGATCCTGTGCTATATAGTCACTAGTCAGCCAGCTCTTTGAACTGTGTTGAGAAACAAAGGAGCCAAGGGGGGAAAGTTCTGTACTGGCACAATATATCCTAGCTGGTCAGTTCACTTGTTAAAAGTTAATGTTTTCTTTTGTCTAGGCCATCTGAAAATCAATAAATTGCCATTTAAAAAATATGTATCTTAGCTTCTCAGTTCAAATCAGTATTCTGACTCCTTATTCTGAAGCAGATGACGTTTCTGGGAGTGTTCATGGGCTGTAGTTAGTGGAAATGACCAAGGCAAAGATTGCTGTGTGAAGGTTTTCTCCACCTGGGAGGGTGACAGGTAGCAAAAGGTGCTTCATGCCACTGTGGCCACTTGAGCCTCTAAAGAAGAGGCCAGATCATCCATAGGCTCTGACCTTGATCCTTATTATTATTATTATTATTATTAAGAGGGAATGCAAACCCATCCAGAACACTCACTACCACCTCCCATCCCACCTACCCACAACAGCACCCCCATCCTGCCTGCACTGGGACTCAGTTTATTAGCCCTCATTCAGCCCATTGGTTCAACCTCCTTGAACCACTGCGACAGCCAGCCTTACTGGGTTTCAGCATCCCCAATTCCCAGTCCTGACAGCTGGCTCAGAAGGACACTAAGAGAGGTAGTATTGAAAGTCACTGAAAGGGTCAAGAGAACTCACTGGACCACATACCCCCTTGCTCTCAGCAGCCGTTGGTTCACCAGAGCAACCAAGGTGGTTTGGGTGGCAACCCTAGGTGAAAAGTCACATTGAACTGGACCTAGATTGTTTTCAGATATTAGGGGGTGGAGAGGGTTGCACCTCCAATGCCCATTTCATATCAACCCAGGCCTTACCTGTCATTGCAAGATCCAAGAGTTGCCCCTGCAGGTAAATAAATGCTCTTGCTCAGAAGCAAAAGAGGCATTAAAGCAACTGATCTGGTGATGGTTTCCACTGCAGCAGCAATGGAGAGTCTCTTGGCATCATTGTCAAAGATGCCAACCTAAGGCGAAGCCAAGCAGGATCTGGCTGGGCCCTTGGTTAGAAGCAGAGGGGCTGGCTTCTCACAAAGCAGAGGGCTTCCTTCCAGCTTCTTCATGCAGAGCTCAGGTGCTTTCTGTCTCGGTGCAGGCTGCCAAGAGTAAGTTGGCAGTCTCCTAGCAGCAACCCAGCCTGCTTTCCTCAGGAGGACTTTTGCCTCCTGAGACTCCCCACTCCCGCCCTCCCTCCTCTTCCTCCCTGCTGCTCAGGCAACAAGAGGACATGGTGGAAAGAAGCAGGAGACTCAACCTCCCAGGCCAAAACAACGTCAGAGCATGGCTGTCACAAAGGAATTGCCTGCTGAGTCGATGTGGGCTTGGGTTCCAAGGTGGAAAATTGAGGTCTTTCCCTGGAGTAATGTTTCCTTAGCTGAGATTTAGTCTGTTTCCAGGGAACATGCACTGCACAGCTTATGTATGTCAGTGTTAGAGATATAATGCATTCCCACCAAACTTAGAGCAAACCAAGCTGCTTCTTCCAGTGTGCCGTTTATTTATTTATTACAGTTGTATAATAAAGATCTTCCTCCAGAGAGTTCAAGGACAAGGCCTTGTGCACTGTTCTCTACCCCCCCCATCACCTATTTTAGCTTAACAACCACTGTGTGGTAGGCTAGCCTGAGTGATTTGACCAAGTTCAATCAGTGAGCTTCAGAGGTGGGTAGGATATCACTCCCTAGGTCTTCCCAGTTCTTGTTTGTCGCTCTAACCAATGTTAGAAACTCACATGTTTAAGTTAGGCACCAAATGGCTCCTTAAATGAAGGTTACATTTGCCAAAACGGAATGTCCAGTACGACTCTAATGTCTTATTTTTCAAATGATGGGTTAAACATCTGGCTAGATAGATTTAACATCTGGTTAAACATCTGGCTAGATCAGATGACAACCTTGAGCTAGATTAAGAGCTTTGAGAACTTAAAGAAGACAAATCACTTGATCCAGGGGCAGCTCACATATATATCTGCCAGTTCCTACCTCTTTTCTTAACAGTGACTGCTCCTGCTCAGGCTGCACAGAAAAAGCATTTTGGTTCCAGAAATTCATTCCAATTGTACAAATAAAATATAATGAATAGAATTCTACAGGATGGGGTATTAGTGTGTAAAAACAGTCCAGAATCCATCATCTCCAGGCATGCACCTCCAGATGGTGGTGTCAGGTGCCATCCTGGTGTCCAGGCATCTTCACTTGGTCACAAGTGGTCGAAAGCCAGGTGCAAAATGCTCCTGGTGCCTGGTTAATTTCGAACGCTGACTCTAACCACCACAGCACAGTGCCTCTCTATCTAAATAAGTACCTTGGATTGCTTCTCATCAGTGAGCCATACTTCCACGATGGAAGGTGTGCCAGTGTGGCATGGTGGGGGAGGGGTCCTCCCTGTTTTGCTCCCAGGGCTTTGCTGCCTTCCCCACCCTGATGATGACATCTCCTTTTGCTTTTTAGGATAAGGACACTGAGCAGCCACTCAACAGCAGAGGTAAGAACAGGGGAGACCCATTGAATCGGACCAGCATCCTCTTTCACAAAGGAGTCGACCAGGATGCCTCTGGGAAGCAGGACAGAAGGACAGAACATGCACACAAGAGCCCTGCCCCAATGTGGCCCCCCAAGAGTGGGTAATTCCAAGGCAGACTGCTTCGGGATGTGAAGGCAGCACTAGAACTATGGTGGCGACGATCCCTGATTTATTCATTGCCTTCTGAACAACTCTCTCAAGGCGATGCACACCAAAAATAGTTAAAAGCACAAAAACAGCAACTAAATTTAAAACTATACAAAGCAGACACTTGTGGTAAAGACCCACTTTATCCAGCATAGCAAGTTGCTGGCAGTCTTGAATCTTCCAACATTCAGCTTTATGTGACTGGTGGTTACGACAGTGAAAGCAGAGAATAGCCATTATGGCTAGTAACTATTGATAGCCTCCTTCCTGTGAATTTGTCTAATCCTCTTTTAAAGCCGTCCAGTAAGGAAAGGCTACAACATTTGGGGCTTTTTGATTTAGAAAAAAAGTAAGTGGCGGGGGTGGGGGTGGGGAGTGGGAACATGAGGATGCATAAAATTATATAGTGCGGGTAAAGTGGCCGGACAGAACATTTTCTCCCTCTCTCGTACAGTGGTACTTCTGGATACGAACAGGATCCGTTCCGGAGCCCCATTCGCATCCTGAAGTGAACGCAACCCACATCCGCGCATCTGTTCAGGTTGCAATTCGCTGCTTCCGCGCATGCGCATGATGTCATTTTGACAGGCTGCGCATGCGCGAGCAGCGAAACCCGGAAGTAACGCGTTCTGTTACTTCCGGGTCGCCGCAGAGCGCAACCCGAAAGCAACTTCAACCCGAGGTATGACTGTAATACTTGAGCCCTCTGGAAGCAATCATGTATTGGTCCAGCAACAGTAGCAATAAAAACTATTCAGGAAAAATGTTTATATTTACAGTATAACCAGCTTCAAGCATATGCCTGAACCAGAGTGAACAGAGGCATGTCTACCTTTGTGGCTGTTCACGGGGGGGGGGGGCAGGAAGTACAACTACTTCCTCTTCAGGAGAAGAGGGGAAATGACATCACACAGAGGCCTCTCTACCAATTATGTTTCTATGGCCTGATCATCTGCCTATCAGCAATACAGCTCTGTGGTGATAGCCCCTTCTCATGATGTATTTTTAATCTTTGTTGGAAGCTGCCCAGAGTGGCTGGGGAAACCCAGACAGATGGGCAGGGTACAAATAAATTATTATTATTATTATTATTATTATTATTATTATTAGCAAGAATATGCATTTGTTAGGACTGGCTCATGGGTGTAGTCAGGATTTTTGTAAGGAAGGGACATGCTTTTGTTAGTGGGGGGAGGGGCAGAACCTCTGATTTGTACTGATTTGGCTGCTCATTTCCTGCACAAAGCTAAGCTCTGGAAACGGCCTATGAAGGAGACTCACAGCATGCCCACCCCACCAACCAGCTCTCTCTATGTTCACAGAGTCTTCACTCACGGACAAGGCTTTGACCAGGAAGGAAGCCTTCATACGCATTGGTATCCCTGTCATTGCCGCCATCCTGTGCATTGGAATTCTCATCACTGCCATCTTCCTCAGTAAGAGACCCTCATGCTGTGCGGGTGCAGCGGTACTGCCAGCTCATACCGTCTGCCTGCCCCCCTTCCCACTTGTTTTCCTCTTCCACAAGCTGCATAAGAAGAAGCATTCCCACTCCGGACCCATAGATGCTTTGCAGGGGGGTTGGCTAGATGACCGTTGGGGTCCCTTCAAACTCTAGAATTCTATGATTCTATGGCATGCCAGGGGCCCCCCGAAGGAAGCCAGGCAGCTTCACCAGGCCTGATGCTCACAAGAATCTCACATGGCTATAGCTGGGGGCTTGCCTGGGGCTGGGCCATTCAGAGAACCCCAGAAGTGACTCTGGCTCTCTCCTCCTAGTTAAGATAGCGGTGGAATCCTACTACTTCTTCTGCAGCCAAACCTACAGGTTTATCCCCCTCAACCTCCAGTGTGATGGGAGCGTGGATTGTGCCTGGGGGGAAGACGAGATCGGCTGCGTGCAGCAGATGCCCGATGGCATCATCGTGGGAGGTGAGTCCTGAGTGTGGCGATCACACAGGGTCCCCGGACGTTTAACCATCTATTGATCCCTGTGCCACCAGTTTTTTCTCGCTGCCACCACCCAGGCCCTACCTGGTAAAATACTGAGTCCAGTCAGAGTTAGATTGGAACATAAACTTCTGTTTATTTATTGCAGTTTAACAAGCGTGCAGTTTAATAAATGGTCTCAGTCAATTACAATCATGGGGTGCCTACCCAGACTATAACTTCTGCTCTCACTCACTAAACCACCTCTCAGATATTTACTGGTCTTCCTAGCTCCTAACTGTTCCTGACTCAGCTTATTTCGCTACACTAACTCAACCTACCCACAGACTCCATCCCAATTCACTCCCACTCCAACCAACCACCCAACTCCCAACGAACTCCCCCTCTTCACCCTTCCCAGAGCTGGTTTTATAGTCCCTCTGACTCCACCCCCCTGGGTTCTGATTGGGTAACCTGTTTAACTATTTCACCTCCAGCACTCTCATATGTCACACTCTGGTCACACCAGAAGGAGGCAGCCAGCCAGCCAGGGTCTGCCGCTGAAGGAAACCAATGGCTGCCCGGGCCTCTGCTTCTCTCTCCACAGTCCGTCTCTCCCGCGACAGGTCCAGCCTGCAAGTGCGTGACAGAGAGTCAGGCCGCTGGGCCTGGGCTTGCCATGACGACACCTTTGACATCACCATGGCTACGGCTGCCTGCAAGCAGATGGGCTACAGCAGGTAAGTGGGGGGGCAGTCTGATGCCAAAACAGGGTGAAAGCAGCTGCCGGGACCCCCATGTCAAAGCAGAGGGAGACTGCATCACCACAGCCACAGCCTAGAGGGCCACTCGCCTTGAAATACTTGCGCATCTACGTCCCGGTGGCATCAGCGCCGGCTCCCATGGGCAGCCTGCTTCCCCCTCAACCATGGCTGCACTTGCCTCTTGTGAATCACTTGTAGGGGACCCACTCATCTGCCTCCCCCACAGGAGCTTCGAGGGCAGAGCTTGTGATGGGTTTCCTTGGAAGTCACTCCCATGTTTACTATCCCTGTTCGCAAGTATTCCTGCAGAGGATCCCGCACTGAGACTCCCAAACTTGGGTCTCCTCCTGTTTTTGGTTGGCAGTTCCCATCATTCCTGACCACTCTTCCGGCTAGCTAGGGATGATGGGAGTTGCGGTCCAAAAAACAGCTGGAGACCCAAGTTTGGGAAACCCCAGATTACAGCAAGTGCCACTCCAACTGTTTCTGTACTCCAAGTCCCATCAGCCACAGCCAGCATGACTGATAGTCAGTTCTTCAGCCACAACTTAGAGAATCATTGCACAACTCAGGTGCACCCAGCTGACAGTGCAGACAGCCTGCGCTGTGCAAGGGTACCTGCTGGCCAGGTGGTGGTGGTGGGGAGTTGGCAGCTACTGGGTGCCCATCAGGTGCCTTTACGCAAGCCTGGTCCAGCTTAAATCAAGGGGCAGCTGCTGCTCTCTGCTTAAATGGCCCCATGGGGTTAAATAAAGGCCCATCAAGAGGCTCCCCAAGATCTCCCCAAAATGGCAAAATAGAGCTGATTGCAATAGCAGTGTCATCAGGTCAGGCACCTGACACTTCTGGAGGGGAGCTGGCTTCCCAGATCTCAGACCCAGGAGAAGACAAAGTGCTTCTGAGCACATGCAAAGTGCATTTCTCTCACCAGTATGAGTATCCTGGCTCAAGGATCCTCTTTCAAGTCAATGTCCCAGGCCAGGCCAACCAAGAGAGGAGGGTGTTTCCTCTCCACTGGGTTCACGGGATCCTTCTCGGTATCTTGGGAGGGAAAGATTTCTGACAGAGCAGCAGAACCTTAAGGCCCTTCCTAGAAATGCATGATGCTTTATTCACATGACTGCAGCCCCCCAAAGTGTGGGTCAGCACATTAGACTCCAATGCAGGAGAGAGGGCTGGCCGGCCAGCTCTTGGTGTCTGTTTTGCCCATGGAAAAAATGCTTCCACTTTGGCATGGGGTTGTATACCTGCATTCAGATGTCCCTGTTGCCAAACACCTTCCGTCTTTTGCAGTGTCCCCACCTTTAGCCCTGTGGCGGCTGGTGATATGCAGCAGGGGCAGCTCCTCAGACAGGTGACTCTACAGGGTGGAGAACTCCGCTGGACAGATTCAGAAAGGTGAGTGAAGCTCAGCAGGTGAGGGGGGGGGGAAACTGCTGCTTTCCTGTTATGAGGAAGGAGCAGTTTAGATTTCCTACAACACCCCTAACACAGCGTCATGCCAGGGCCCTGTCCAAAATGACTGTGGTGGCCGGATCCAGCTGCTTGGCACTCACTGGAGCACAGCTGCCTGCCACTAGATGGAAGAGAAGGCCCAACAAATGACAGGTTTGCTCGGAGCCCTCCCCGCAACCCCTGGATCCATCTGCATGGGACTCTCTCTCTTGCTGTTAATATGACAAGAGGGTTTATCCATTCTTAACCTTTTGCCCTGCTCTATCCAGACACAGGTCCATGCTTTAAAGCTCTGTGTCTGAGTGGTTTTTTCTATTTTATTTTTTTTTTGCCCTAGAGCTTTCCTTGTGAAAACTTTGCTCATTTGCTCATTTGGAGCAAATGTCAAAAAGAAAAGAAAAGAAATCTGAGCTAGGCCTCAGACTTTCTACCTTGTGGCTTCCATTCTCTTTAAGGATGAGCTATGTGCTGCTGGCTAAGAGCCAGAATAGAGGAAGATGGCAAAAGAGCAAAAGAGACCAAAAGAGAGAGGAAGATGGCTGCGTTGCTCACCCTTTTGTACGGTCTGCTAGGGTCATGCACATCTACCTAGGCACACACAGGGGAAGGGCCTCCAGAGCAGGTATGACAGGAAGTCCCCTGTGTGTCCACTCTAGGAATCAGGAAATGTTGTGTTTGACTGCTTCAGTGATGCTACATCCCACAGAAGAGACCCAAACTGGCCAATTTTGTCTGATAGTCAGAAGGAGGAGTGGTGGGCATATGTACCCAGGGGTTGGCCAGGTTGGTTGGCCAAGGGTGCAGGCCCAAGAAGGTGCAAAAATTGTGCTTCTCCACTCTGGCTTTGAGTGGCTAGGAGCCTGCCTGCCTGCCCACCTGTATGCTTTCTGGGCTGCTCCTTCACTGCTCTCTGTGGCTAGCCAAGGTGTACCAGCTATGGGCACCTCAACAAAGGAATCTGGTTGTTGGCGTGGGCCATTGCAGCAGCCATGTGGGGCCCCCTCCCTAGCCAGCCACTATGTGAAGTGTGACTGGAGCACCCAGCTCTTTGCGCAAGGGACGAAGGGCACCAAGGGAGCCTAGGTACACCTCTGTTCCCACTGAATCCTATGCATGACCCAAAGAGGCTCCGTACTGCTTCACTGCAAAGCCTGAGCCATGCCCACGTTGACTCCTAGGGTGAGTATAGCAGGCCGTGTTTTTCTCATACCTGTCTCCTAACCCGTGAGCACTTGGCAGCAGTTTCTGACCAGGTTTCTCTCTTACAGGCAATGCCCCTCTGGCTCCATCATCTCTCTCTCCTGTTCAAGTGAGTATGTGCGTGCTCTTAGTGCTGACTGCAGAGCAGCAGTAACATTGACCTGCTGGACTTGGGCTGTTGCCAGCAGAGAAAACCCATCTGAAGGCCCGGGAGCCAGGGGTTGGGTCCATGAGTGCACTATTCAGGTTGGGGCTGGAGCAACTTTCACCCCAGCAAGGCAGAGCACGTGCTTGTTAGTGACTTGACTGGTGTGAATGTTGGTGCTGAACTTCCACCTCCAAGCAAGCTCCTGCCTTGTGGCTTAACCTGTTACCCTTTCAAGAACCAAAGAAACTTACTTTTGCATGCAACTATTGTGGTGAGTGTACTATGTGCCCAAAACTGGCAGGATGATGCAGCGCCTACAAACGAGGAGTGGCAGATGAAATTGATGGAGTATGCTAAATTAGCAAGCTTAACTAGTAAAATTAGGGAACAAGATGAGACAGCCTTTAAAGAGGATTTGAAACCTTTTGTAGATTACTTTTCTTAAAATATTGCAAATATGTTAAAACGCTAGCTGGTTTGCAGTCAGCTCAGCACTAAAAGCTACTTTGAGAATAAGATGGATGAAAGAAGGATTAGAATAATTATAATATGCAACAGCAATTGATAACTTGAGGAAGAGTGGAAGGGAAGTCGATCAAGAAGAGACTATATTTTGGAACTGTTTGATTGACTGTATAGTATTTTTGGAAAATTCATAAATAATTTTATTTAAAAAAAACACATGTTGCTCTTTCAGGATGCAGGTCCCCCCTTGAGTGAGTCAGGAGCCCAAATCCTGTCTTCTGGCAAGAAGGTTCAAGTGTTTTGCCAAGTGTTGTATGTCTGGGCTCAGCATCATGCATGAAGGAAGAACCTAAGCAGATTAATTTCTGTAGCCTGGGCTGTTGGGTGGGGGGGACAGACTAGCACGCAGCCCAGAACCCTTAGACCTTTAAAACCTGTCTCTCAAAAAGACAACTGACAGTGCTGGGCTTTCTGTGAGCCTGCAGTTATCCTTAGCAGTTGACTTTGCAGAGAAGGACTCACGACTGCAGCATTATCTTCTGTCCCGCTCCACACCCAGCTTGTCCCTTTGAACCAGACTCCTAAGGTAACATCATATGATGAACTGAGAACCTGATTTGCCTACCCTTTGGATGTAGGTTGTGGCCATAACTCAAAGTCACCGCGCGTCGTGGGTGGTGGTCCAGCTTCCATCAAGACATGGCCATGGCAGGCCAGCTTGCAGCACAAGGGGCAGCATGTCTGTGGAGGGAGCATCATCAACCCCCAGTGGGTTCTGACAGCAGCACACTGTTTCCGGTGAGTCAGTGAGTGCCAGATTAGGGCCTAGCAAGAATTGATCTGATTCCCATCAATCCTGGAGGGAAATGCATCTAGACACAACAGAGGCTGCAAGGCAGCCCCAGGAAGGAGCAGAAGTCCTCTGCTCTCCCAAAGCAGGACCTACATACAGACTTCAACCAGAAACACCACCAGGCCCACTTTCACCAGGCCTGGTTCAAGACTAGGGTTGCCATCTTTTTTATTAGCTCATGCTCCTGTGCCTTTAACAGGAGCTTGGACTGCAGACATTGGAGAGCAGTCAGGCTCATCATTGTCAGCATAAAGGTTCATCAGTAGGTTGAGCCAGTTTGGGCTACTTTTCTGGCCAGTTGGGCCCCTTTGTGGCATGTATATGTCTTGCCACTGAAGGGGAAGAGCAAACAGGTGAGCCTCTTTCCATTCTCAGGACCAACCTGGTGACAAAGTACTGGCAGGTGAAAGGTGGCTCAGAAATCTTCTCAAATGCCACTACTGTCCCTGTGGAGAAGGTCTTCGTCATCGACGTCAAGTACATGTTCCCCAAAGATGAGGACATTGCATTGGTCAAGCTGCAAACCCCCTTGAACCTCCCAGGTGAGAGGCTTCTCAGACTGCCAGCTGGGGGGAATTAGGGACCTCTAGCTGGACCAGGGACTCATAGCTCCTGACAAACCAAGCCCATTGCAGAAATGGGTTGAAGTTCACAGCTGAGATGCTGGACTTGTTGCTTGCCTGTATGGGCAGCCTTTTCTGGAAGATATTTGTAATTTCAAGTTTAGTGATCTGACATGGTCATCTCTTCCTGCCTCTGTTTACTTCCCTTCTCTATCTCTTGTTAAAGTTCTTTGATGGCTGAGAGCAGCCTTTAATGTATAATCTGGTGGAAGGAAGAAGTGATAAAGCAGGGTACCTTCTGACCTTCTTTGATGTTAGACATTGTTTGGAGGAACGTGAAATTGTGCAGTGGCGACGCAGCGGCAGCAGCAGGAGGCCCCATTAGCTAAAGTGGTGCTTCAAGTTAAGAACAGTTTCAGGTTAAGAACAGATCTCCAGAACGAATTAAGTTCTTAACCCGAGGTACCACTGTATTGGAAGAGGGGGCTAGCTAATTAATAATCTGCACTAACTAGTCGGGCAAGGCATGTAGGCTAACAATTTAGCTATCTATAAATTGAATGGTTTGGGGGCATAGCTCTCAGCAGCTCGTGCAACCTGAGACTGCCTGGGGCTCACTTCTTGGGGGCTTCCCAGTGGCAGATTGAAGTGCTTGCTTGGTGATGTATATATTGCTTGCTGTTTAGAATAAAATCTTTAATCTTCTCCCTCACTTGTGTTTGTATTGCTTCTGAATCCCATTAAAAGAGCCACCTTGCATTTGGCAAGACATTGCCCAACTGCCTTCCTTCCCTCTTTCTGCTGCAGGGTCAGTGAAGCCAATCTGCCTGCCTTTCTTTGATGACGAAATGGTCCCAGGAACCCCCTTGTGGGTGACAGGCTGGGGATCCACAAAGCAGGATGGTGAGTTTTCCCTTGGCATTTTCATCTTCTTCCCCACCATGGCCCTGCAAGTGCTGGGCCAGCTGCCTTCTGGTCCCTGCTGCAGCCTGCTTAGGACTGAGCAAGGATGCCAGGCTCTAGATGGGGAGATGACCTGTTGTGGCTTTGAACTCCCAAGCTGTTCCCACAAGGTGCAGCTCCTGAGGACAGCAGACAGAGCCCAGGGGCCTACAGAGACCAACCAAGAGCAGGCAAGTGGGTACAGGTACCCATACCCCAACAAAAGTCTGGCTTGGGCAGCCTTGAACATACCTTCATTAAAAGAGCAAAGAGTGCCTGCCAGTCTTGGGGACAGGCCACAGCTCGGTGGTAAAATATCTGCTTTGCATACAGAAGGTGCCAAGTTCAGTCCCTGGTGGCATCTCCAATTGGGAGGGAATGTTCCCTTGCTTGAACTCCAAGAGAGCTGCTGCCAGTCAGTGTTGACAGTACTGAGCAAGATGGACCAGTGCAATGACTCAATATCAAGCAGCTTTCTGATTTTATTTGTATGCCACCTTTCAAAC
The DNA here is from genome assembly GCF_951804945.1 of Podarcis cretensis. Classification (NCBI taxonomy): domain Eukaryota; kingdom Metazoa; phylum Chordata; class Lepidosauria; order Squamata; family Lacertidae; genus Podarcis; species Podarcis cretensis. Next base: position 29,967,962 of record NC_137185.1, on the reverse strand, counting down.
CATGATCAAGGCGGCTTACAAAATGAAGGGGGAGGAAATACATAGCTGCAACATAGCAAAATTAGTCTTAAGCAATAAATAAGTAAAGGTAAAGGGACCCCTGACCATTAGGTCCAGTCGTGGCCGACTCTGGGGTTGCGGCGCTCATCTCGCTTTATTGGCCGAGGGAGCCAGCATACAGCTTCCGGGTCATGTGGCCAGCATGACTAAGCTGCTTCTGGTGAACCAGAGCAGCACATGGAAATGCCGTTTACCTTCCCACCGGAGCGGTACCTATTTATCTACTTGCACTTTGACGTGCTTTCGAACTGCTAGGTTGGCAGGAGCAGGGACCGAGCAACGGGAGCTCACCCCTTCGCGGGGATTCGAACCGCCGACCTTCTGATCGGCAAGTCCTAGGCTCTGTGGTTTAACCCACAGTGCCACCCACGTCCCTCTAAGCAATAAATAAAACCTTAAAAAATACACAACCTAATGGAACAATTTCCACATAAATCACAACAAAATCTATAATAAAGATACAAAAAACCAATAGCAAACAACCCCAACCAAACCCCAAGAGTCTCTTCAGCAGCCTCGGCTTTTGTAGCTGGAGTCAGAGCCCTGCCTTCCCAGGCCAGGTGGGAAAAGACCTGCAAAGCAAACAACTGGAATGAGGAAATTGGCTTGGAACAAACCCTCCAGCCTTACATATAGATGGGCTGGGAATTCTTTGGGGCCACTGCAGCCTCTCCCATAATTTGAAGTCATCTCCACCATGCTTTTTGCTAGGTACACTGTCCAAGGAGCTACAGGAGGCACAGGTGGAGTTGATTGACAGCCGCATCTGCAATGCACCTGATGCCTACCATGGGGAGGTGACCGAAAAGATGCTCTGCGCAGGCCGTGATCGGGGTAGAGCTGACACCTGCCAGGTAAGTGGCACAGAAAGATCAAAGGCCGCAACTCTCCTCCTCCAGCTCTGCAGTCCCAGCAGGAGGGAGGGCGGAGCAGGGAATCATCAGTTCCCTTTTTCTAAGAACGATGACGCTGAAGCTGAGCTTCATTTGGAGAGGGGACTGATGCGGGTTAAAGAGGGCAAGGCGTGGCTGGTTGCCCTTCATGGGAGACAAACTAGGAGCAGGACGCAACATGCAGAGCTGTTGATCCCTAGGGTTTCCATTTGGGATTCAGCTGAGTCCTGTCCACATTTATGCAGCCTGTGTCTTCCTTCCAGGGAGACAGCGGAGGGCCACTGGTGCACAAACAGGGCCCGTGGCACATTGTGGGCATTGTCAGCTGGGGCCATGGCTGCGGAAGCCCGAGCACCCCCGGCGTCTACACCAAAGTGCAAGCCTACCTCAACTGGATCTACACCATCCTCAGGGTCAGTGCTGCTTTTCCTCTGGGGTAGGACCCATTTTCTGTCCTGGCAGGATGGCAGTGGGTGGGCAGAGTTAGGTTGCCCACCGCCAGGGGAATGGGATCTGTCATGGCGGTGCCTCTGCCTCAGATGGTCACCAGGCGGTTCCTCTGTGGCTTTTCTTCATCCAGACAGAGTCCTGAGAACAGACCGGCCGCAACTGTCCTGCACACATGCACGCCCTTGGAGCAACGTGCGTGTAGGGCGTCCTTCCAGTCCTGCTGCAGCTTCCACTGAGGACATGGGAAAGGCAAGAGGACAGCCACAGGATGGGGCCCTCAAGAAAGTGTTGGACAAGGCTCCCTGGGGAAGATGTTAATTTATGGCTGCTGCTGCTGAAATCCACCTGAGATCCACTTTGCCAGCTACTCTGTTCCTTTCCATTTCCTGCTATCTTTCTTGGCAGAGCTTGGGGAAGCTCTCGCAACCCAGGAGAGGCAGTTTGTTTCCCCGTGACCTGGCACTGACAAAGGGAGCAATTGAAGAGAAAGGCTGGGTCCAGACCTAGGATAAAGACAGCTCTCTGTCTAGCTTTCCATCTTTTTCTCAGTCTGGCAGGAGCCCTCAGCTGGGCATCCTGTGGCCTTGAGGCTGTCCCTCCTCTCACCAGGCCTGCCAAAGGGGTAGTCTGACCCAGCAGCTCTTCCTCCTCCTATTTATTGCACCCTGTACAAATCCCTCTTCCTCCCCCCTTCCCTCCGCTTGGAATAAATCAAGGAATAAAGAAAGGTAAAGGTAAAGGTACCCCTGCCCGTACGGGCCAGTCTTGCCAGACTCTGGGGTTGTGCGCCCATCTCACTTAAGAGGCCAGGGGCCAGCGCTGTCCGGAGACACTTCCGGGTCACGTGGCCAGCGTGACATCGCTGCTCTGGCCAGAGCCAGAGCCAGAGCCAGAGCCGCACACGGAAACGCCGTTTACCTTCCCGCTGGTAAGCGGTCCCTATTTATCAAGGAATATTTTATACCAAAAGACTTTTGAACCTGTGTTTGTGGCCAGACTGAGTCCAGTACGAGGTTTGCTGCACCGACAGCTGTTGGAGTCATGCTTTCATTTTGGCATCAGGAAAAACTGGGAGCTCAGTCCACCTTGACTGCCTTCACAAAAACACTGCCTCCCTCTGAATATGAGGAGCCTGGCTTCTGGATCAGGCCAAGGGGAACCCATCAAGGCCAGCATCCTATTCTCACAGTGACCAACCAGCTGCTCCAATGGGAAGCCCACAAGCAGACCATGAGTACAACAGCAGCGCTCTCCCTACTTGAGATTCCTAGATGGGGTCTTCAGAGGCATATGGCCTATGAGAGTGGAGGGAGAAAATGGCCATTGTGGCTAGTAGCTATTGATAGTCTTATCCTCCCCCACAAATTCGCCTAATTTTTTAAAGCCACCCAACATCCCTACATCTTGAAATTTCAAATTCAATAGTTTAAGCATGTGCCTTGTTAAGAAGTTATTTCCTCTCCAGAATCTTTCAGCTTCATTGGACAGCTCTGAATTCTAGTACTATGAGACATAGGGTGGATCTATACACAGGGGGGGAAACCGCTATAATAAGTCAGAAATTAGATCATTATAACAAACTGGGGAAAAAAACCCTATGGAAAATCACTATATAAAAATTTCCTGCTCTCTGGCACCATCTGGTGTTGCATGTTTGTAGCACGTTCAAATTGTTTCTTTACTAATGTAGCTGTGTCCATAATTGTATACACATCTGTCATATCCACCCCCTTACCTGGCTTCCCTCTAAGCCAAAAGGTCCCAAATGCTGTAAGCTTTCCTTGATCGTTTTGGTTGCCCTTCTCTGGTCCTTCTCCAACTCTGCAATATCCCTTTTGAGATGAGATGACTAGAACTGTACACAGTGTTCCAAGTGCAATTATGTCACAGATTTCTATAACAGATTTGCCTACGATGTTGACAGTTTTATTTTTGGTTCCCTTCTTAATGATCCCTAGTATGGCATTTGCCTTTTTCACAGTTGCTGTACACTGGATCAACATCATCAGCAAGCTATCCATGCTCCAGCAGGAGTGAGGTCCTCAGTCCAAGGAGGTTAAATTATTTTAACAACAAATGTACCTAAGAAAGCAGGGCTCCAGCAGCAGCATGGTCTCCACAAGCCCAGGCCAAGCACAGAGAATCAGTCTAGGTCCAAACATGGTTCAGAAACAAGCTCAAGGAACTGCCCAAGGTCAATATCACAGGGGAAGAGGAGGGCACAAGAAGTAGAAACTAGGATCCAGAGACCTGTCTTGTTTCCAGCAACTAGATGGGACCAGATGGATGCCTCACATACTCAGGCCTCCTAAATGTCGCCCTAATCACACCCCTGTGACTTCTTCGATCTCTCTTTAAGAATTGGTCTTGCATTGGCCGATTCCTGTCCTCGGGTAGAGAAGCTGATCTTATGAGACAAGTAGCAAATCTTTGCTGGAACACAAGCAATTTCATAGTTGAGTTCTTTTAAGAACTCTGCAGTGGATGCCCTCCAGGCCTGGTGACTTCTCAGTTTATTAATTTGGCAATAAGACCTAGAACTTTGTCTCTTTGTCACCACCACCCGCCTTTGTTCCCTTCCTGCAAATGTTAGAACTTCAGGCACAGGGATCTGCCCTGTATACCTTCTGCTGCATCCTCCTCCATCACAGGGAGGTGGCAGAAGTGAAACTTTTTGCAGAAGAGCAAAAAGTTTGCTGTGCACTCTTTGCTGGCTACCAGTTGAAAGTGCAGAAAGCCCAAAGAGAACATAGCTGGTCTCATAGGTTGAGCTTTGGACCCCGAAGTTCAGCAGCCCCAGGTGGCTGCTTCTTGTCCCATAAAATAGCCATTGTCCCCAGCAACTGTTCTCTTCTGCCCCAGAGCAGGAGCAGCAGACAAAGAGGGTAAGAAAATACAGCATTCCTTCCCCAAGCACAGGAGAGAGGGCCAGCTCTTGGAAATTTCCCAGTACAAATCTTGCCCCAGAGCATTCCAGAGTTTGGTGCCTCTGGAAATCCTTGCCCTTGCAAGTTACTTATTTTTCAGTGTGGGATCAGGAAGGCCTTGGCTCTCAGCCACGGAGGACGGCATGCATGTCTTGGCTCAGGTCAGAGAAAAAAGGATCAAGTGGATCTCTGCCTCTGCGTGTGTTTTAACACACATGCAAACCCAGTGTCATCGAGACACTTGCGCACACTCCAAAGAACAAAACGAAAGCAGCCCCAGTAGTAAATATAAAGGTTTTATTTCATTCACGGCAATGAAGCCAATTACAGCTCGAGAGTGCAAAAGAGAAGTCTTAAAGGCAACACGGGTTGCCGAAGGTGCACCTGTGCTTGGCCCAGCCTCTATGCTAGCCTGCCGCCTCCTCCTCCTCCTGGCGTGAGCGCATGCAGGCAGCGCCGGGCTTGCTCCAGCAGAGGCTGCCAGCCTCTTTGGAAAGGGAAGGAGGGCAGAGTGGGGAGGCCTTATGGCTGAAGCAGCTGGATCAGGAGGGAGAAAGAGGTCTGTTCAGATAGTCTCTTGTATTCGCAGAGGGAGCAAGGCGGCCGGGGGCGGGGGGGGGGGGCACGCATCAGCGCAAGACAGCTTGGTGATGGAAAGCCCTTGGTGGGGAAGGCAGGGCCTTGAGGGAAGCTGCAGGCAGGGTCAACCTCAGGGTCCTACTGTCAGGGGAAGAGCCACCAGGGGAGATGAACAGGCCTCCCTAGAGCCAGCACAGGACAATTGTCCCACCAGCTACTCTCGTGGGCAGGCTCAGGTTTTGCAGCAGAGTCTAGCTGGCCACTGCTCCTGGTGGCAACTTGCCCCCACCCTGGGGCAAAGGCTCAGCTTGAAATAAAAGCAGAGCTGGGAGGAACATGGGAGGGGAGGGGCCTCAGTGTTAGCCCAGCCCGGATGTCCTCCTGGGCAGAAGGTTCCCTGGCCAGTGCTGCCCCTCAACTTTTTCCTCCACCCTAAGCAGCTGGTGCCCCCTGCTGGGCTGCTCCAGGACTCCCATGGGAGCTCTGCCTGCAAGCCTGGCTCTGAACTGGAGCCCTTCCTTGGCCCTTCCAGGCTCCCACCTTCTGAAATTATTGCCAAATAATTTCGCAGACTGTGACTTCACCCACCTCCACCCGCCTGCTTAAGCAGATGGTTCAGAGGAGTGCAGGTGGAGGCGAGTGATAGTTTCTTTTTCTTTGGATTTGCTGTTACACCCAGTGAAGAGAATTCATTAACCTGAGGAATCTGGTTAATTTGTCCAACGCCAGCCCGCCCTGCCGGCTGCTGCTGCTGGCTCAGGCTGGGTTGCACTGTTATTGCTGTTCACACCTCCTTGCATTGGGGGGGGTCAGGGGGGAGGAGGAAAGAAAGCAGACATAGGAGCAGAAATCACAGCAGGATCCCGAAATGGGGGGATGGCATCTTTCCAAAGCTGGTGGGGTGTGGGGGGAAGAGCCAGGAAGCCAGTCACAGCCAGGAAGTCACTTGAGAGAGCTGAGGCCATCCATGTTTGCTGCCACAGCTGCTAAACTTCTTGCGCTCACTTTGCCGGCCTTCCTCCCACCCTAATAACACACACACACTTACAAAGCATCTGACAATGGTCATGAATCAAGCCTCCTTACACCCCAACCACACAGGGTAAGTTGATATCGTTACACATCGTATGGGAGACTGAGGCACGGATGAAGGATGTGACTATTTCAAAGGCACCCAAAAAGCGAGAGAGCGAACTCTGCTGCGGTAGGAGCTGGCCATTTCTCCTACTTCCCAGAAGAAATGGCATCTGTTCAGCCACTGTTCTGTGTGCATGCACACGAAAGCTCATACCAAGAACTAACTTAGTTGGTCTTTAAGGTGCTACTGGAAGGAATGTTTTTATTTTGTTTTGACACAGGAAATGTATCTCTTCAATGAGAAAAGGGAGTGGCGAGCGCCACCCAGAAGTGCCTCCCTCCTCCCCAAACCCTTGGGAGGTCAGGAGATTTGGACGCTGCCCTTGGCCAAATTCACCCAGACCACAATGCGGAGGAGGTGGCCTCTTGCAGGACAACATTGCGCAGGATTTGCAAACGCATAGCTTTCATTATTATTAGTTATTAGTGTTATTGATGCTAGTCCTCATGGTAAACAAAAAAAGCCTGTAAATTTCTGCCGTAAGCTCAAAATCAGCATGGATCTGGGTCCACTATCCTACAGAGTGCTGAGTTTTAATTTCTTCCCCCAGTTTAAACAGGGGAAGACAATGTTCCAAATTCTGAAAATGCCCAACTGAACCAAACACACAACGATGGGGATGCAGCTGTGAGGTTGCCATGCTTCTCTATCTGTGTCATTTTGCAGGATCCCCATTTTGCCTGGCTACAGGGAGATAGGTTTATATATATATTATTATCACAGAGGAGATATTAGTGGCTCTAGCAAGCCAGTGTGGTGGAGTGAGACCTCTGGGTTTAGGGCAGTATAATAATAATAATAATAATAATGATAATAATAGTGGTTAGAGTGTCTGATGAGGACCTGGGAGACCAATAAACGACCAATAAATAAAATACAGAACGGGTGATATCAGAGGGTTAGGGGTTCCAGGCCTCCCTCCACCCTTTGCCAGCAAAGAGGGACCAGGCTGCCCTGGGAGAGGGGAGCTTCCTGCAATGGGGGCTTTAGGGCTGCTGGGTAGACAAGGCCTTTTGGACCAAGTGTTTTGGTCATGATCCTGGCAAGACAATATAACCTGCAGATGGATGCAAGCCTTGCAAGGTTCCCACCAGAGTTGCTCCTGACTGGCCAGACAGAAGAGACTTCCTTCCTCTTCTCCCAGCAGGAAGCCCAGGAGAGGGGGAGGGATGTGGAGCAAAAAGGCAGACCAGCAAGGAGGGGAGGGGAGGGCCAGGGAATTGGCTTACTTCACACTTAAGGACTTGACAGCTCCAAGGTGGTCCAAAGGCCTGAAACAAGAAGCGAATCTCCTGGCTCTCGTCATCTCCTCTCTCACCAGGAGATTGGGAGAAGGAGCCAATGCAAGTAAGTTGGGACCAGGACTGTGAGTTCAGGAGCCCCAGGCTCACCAGTTGGCTTGAAAAGAGGCTGCCTAGGAAAAGGTGCCATTCCTCACGACAGTGTGGCATCTGAGAGCAGAGCAAGGGAACCACCATTCTGGGTGATGCAAGAGCCCTGGGGTCTGCAGGTGGGGAACACCACTTCAGGAACCCCAGCCCCGGAGGGGGTGCAGCATGAGCAGTGAGAGCCAGGCTGCTTCTCTTATCCCCCTCAGCCTCACAAGCGTTAAACAAAACAAACAAAAAATATTGTGAAGCTGTTGTGGAAGGTGGGTGGGTGGGCAGGCAGTAGTGGTGACAGAGCAGCAGGCTCCAGGTGCAATTTGCAGCTCATCCACTCTCCCACCCGCTCCAGGATGCAGGAAAGATGACAAAATCCAGCAGCGGTACAAGCAAAATGGCGCCTGGCTCCCAGTGGTACTTCAAACTCCTATTGCCTGTGCAAGTTCTGTCCCAGCAGTGTTGGCCCTCCCATCCTTTAGAAATGAGCCTTGGCTTCTGTGAGAGGCTGGCAGGGTGTAGTGGTTAAGAGTGGTAGCCTCGTAATCTGGGGAACCGGGTTCGCGTCTCTGCTCCTCCACATGCAGCTGCTGGGTGACCTTGGGCCAGTCACACTTCTTTGAAGTCTCTCAGCCCCACTCAACTCACAGAGTGTTTGTTGTGGGGGAGGAAGGGAAAGGAGAATGTTAGCCGCTTTGAGACTCCTGAAGGGGAGTGAAAGGCGGGATATCAAATCCAAACTCTTCTTCTTCTTCCCCTGGATCACAGCCCATCTGTATCAGCTGGTTGCCCTCTGCCCAGGAGGAGAACCAAGTCCTTGGCACTACGCCCACCTGCCAGCCCAGGCTCTTGCATTGAAGATGCCCAAGCTCACACCTACGGAATCCCACCTGGCAGCATCCTCATTCCTGGTGGCTTAAGAACTACCTGAGCACACAGCCCCTCCTCCCCCCGGCCTGCCTGTCCAATGCCTGCAGTCTTATCTGAGAAGCAGTGCTGGTTGCAGCCAACTGTGTAATATAGTCATGTGTCTCAAGCATCAATCATTTGGAAATGGTCGACTCTCCTCCTCTTCCTCCTGGGCCTGGATTTCAAGGCCTCACAGGTCACCGGTTCCACAGCGGCCTCAGGCCTTTGGGGCGGATTTCTGTTCTGTTTTGGAGCCGGCTAGCCCATTCTCTGTGTTGTCATTTGCTGAAGAAGTCACAAGACACTCTCTGCGGAGAACAAGAAAGAGGCTAACTATCACTGCTCCCAGAAGCGCATCCTCTCCTCCTCCACCACCACAGCCTGCTTCACCCTTCTTCTATGCAATGGCGGCCCCGAGGTGGGGAAGTCTTCCCATTCAGCAAGCAGGCCTCCCAGAGACATAAACCACCCTCAGGAGGTCTGGGGCTCAACAGGGCTTGCAACAGCAGCCCAGGGTGGGACAGGGACAAGATGGCTTCCAGGAAGGCAAGGAATCCCTTCACCCCAGTGATACTCCAAAGAAAGAAGCCACGCAAGCTGCCTACGGTGGGATGTGAAACACAAGAGCAGTCAAGTACAACATTCCTAGAATGAACATGTTTACACATGGGGAGAAATGTTTGTCCAGCCAGCAGGTAAACTTCCTGTTTCCTTCTGGGCTGGGACAGACTTCCTCTGCATGTGACTAGAAGTGGGCGTGGCCTCACCTGTGCAGGTAATGACAAAAGCACAGGGCAAGGCAGCCATCTCTCTCTCTTTCACTACATGCATCAAAGAAGCAACATCTGCTTAGCCAAAGATGCTCTCTTTCCTTCCAAGAGAGGACAGAGGGACTGTCTCCTTATAAGATAGTTTCCAGGTGTATGTTACTTTTCTAAGCTAAATCTGCCTTCTGGGATCCAAGTGTGAACAGAATGTGAGTAAACTCTTTTTATACTTTTATAGAAGACTGTGTCGTGTCTTATCTTTTTGAGGGAATAAGGGGAAAATACCAGAACAGTTATTATAGAGGCTTTAGCGAGCCTGAGCTAACGCATCCGCTGTAAGTTTAAAAAGGGGGATGTTACTCTGCTAAATTGTGAACTTGTTTACACAAGTTGGAAAGGCTATAACCGAACAATATATCCTCTCCTGCATCCCTGAACATTCCCACACCTACACCATGCTGGAACCCACATGCTGTGTGCCATACTGGGCCCCACTTTGCTCAGGGCCTTCCAGCCCCTCTGGTGAAAGGGAGCCTCTCAGGAGACCCAGTCTCTGCTCCCAAGGGGAAGTGGGCAGGGAATGGGAAGCCAACCACACTCACTTCTCCCGTGTCTTCTTGAGAATGAAGAGGATGAGTTTCTTGATCAACATGATGAGGACCAGGAGTCCAATGACACCCCCAACGACTGACACGATGATCAGGGTTAGCGTGTTGTCCTTCTTCTCCACTGGGGAAGGGAGCAGATAGGGAAGGGTGAGGCAAGAGGGGCCCCGGGTGGTAGGGTGCCCCCTGCCTGCACATCCATGCCAGGCTGTGCCATGAGCCAAGGAAGGGGCTTCAAGCATCCCCTTCTCTCCCTCTCTGCCTCCCCAATATGGCAGCTGTTGGGTGAGATGCAGCCTCCATGCCTTATACATGTGAGGAGGACCCAGCTTGTCTCACCACCCATTGCCAGGGCTGAGAAAGGAGTCCCGACACAACCCCTTGGCAAAAGGAGCAGCTGGTCCCCTGTGGCCCCCAATGGCTGCCCTGGTGGCAACTGGTACTTACTTTCCACGACCACTTTGAGTGTGATGGTGGCACTATGGTTGGCATTCTTCTCCTTTGGGTTCTTAACAAAGCAAGTGTATTTCCCAGAGTCACTGAACTCTGCAAAGAGGAGCAGGAGGGAGACGTTGAACTCCCGGTTATCCTTGCTGAGGGCCATATCAGTTGGCATCTCGTACTTGATGAGAGACCTGTACTCGGGATAGGGCTCTGGCTTGGAGTCTTTGTTCTTGATGATTCCTTTGAATATCTGCAGCAAGGAAAAACCAAAGAGCAAAGGGTCTAGTGGTCCAGAAGAAGCTTCCCCTGATGGGTCAAATAGTCAGGGTTGGGGTGGGGAAAGAGCTGCCTGATGCATTAATTATCATCATCATTTAATCACATACATGTGATTAAATACATGTGTCTCAAGGTGATATAAAAAAACAACAACCCAGCAGAAACACTTAAAAACAGCAATAAGAGTTAGAACAAAGACCCATTTACCCAGCTGGGAATGTCTGCTGGAACAAAAGTATCTTGCAGGGTTTCCAGAAGATGGGCAGATGTCCTGTCTCAAAAGGGAAGCTGTTCCACAGAGCGGGACAGCCACACTCAAGAGCCCTGCTCCATGTTATACATCAGCTCAAAGTGCACAGCTGAAAGGGGGCCGGTTTCTCAGGACAGCCAAAACTGCCAAGGAGAGACTGCCTCCGTTTGGAAGCTCCTGAAGGATGCTCTGGGGATAACAGATCTACCGGGTGGGAAGCGACCTTTCTCCACCTCCCTTGTGACCATGGCTGAGACAGGAAGGGGTGGGCAGCAGATGGTCACAGTTCTGTGTGAGAGCTGTTATACATGGAAGGAATTAGGCCTTCACTCATCACTTATTAAGACACGTGTATTTTGCCTTTGTGTCCTTCAAATCAGCAAATAATAAAAGCAGTAAAGTTACACCATTGGCTATTAATGAGACTCATCATGATGCCTTTCCACTTTGCTATCCAACCCCTCGCCTGCAAAGTGTAGTAAGCCACACACTTCAGTGCTATTGCTGATCCACGAGAAGTTGGCTCTCTCGATTCCGATGCAAGAGGTGAATGTGCAGGGCAAGAGGACATCCGTGCCATTCTTTACATAGATAACAGCCGCCTTGCCCACCGAAACCTCCAAGGCAAGTGTCACAGAGCAGAGCTGAAGGCCTAAGGAGGAGAAAGCAGAGGCACGTTGACTGTAATGTGGTTCTGCTGGGGAAGACTCTGGGCACTTCCAGACTGTAGCTGTTTGGGGGTGAAATTCGGCAGCACAGTGGCAAGTACAGGCTGCGCTGCTATAGTTGCTTGGGAGTTCTTGTGCAAGAAACCCACTTGCCCCAAAGATCAGACTTTTTGCCATAAGGAAATTGATTAGAAGATGCATTGGACAGTATGGGCTAACACTTGCTTTGGTGAAATGTCATCTGACCTCCCCAGGAACAAATTAGGGTGGACACACATTAAATTGCCAATGTCATCTAATCTTCCTGCAAATCAATCAGAATGAATGCTCAGTAAACAGGCTGTCTGGAAGTGCCCTCTTTTCCTCCACACACCTCCAGAGAGGAAAGCAGAACAGCTGATATCCATCACCACCAAGCAGGAAGCCCTCCCCAATGATGGACGTAGGTGATGTGGGATTTCCAGTCAAGAACACAAATGCATGATTGCCAGACAGGCGCATGAGCAACTGACATGCATAGAGTTCCAGAATTAATATAGAAGGGACTGTATGAAGTCATTTCTTTAATGCTTTGGTGGGAATTTCTAACAAAGGAGACAATCTGATGTATTTCCTCCCTGTCTGACCTCTCTCTCTTCTTTCAAGCCGGTGATGTGAGTACATGCATACATGCCTGAGCTCTGCTCAAAGCCCAGATGCCATTATAGAAACTAATTTTGTATTTTGTAGCTGATTTTTAACTGCATACAATATTGATGTATTTGCTGCCTGCACTGAAATGTAAGGAAACCTTTTTGTTCATCTTGCTAAAACGTGTGGTTCATTCCTAGTAATGGGGACAAAGAAAGGAAGGTCAGCAGACCACAAATAAATGGGGATAAAAGGTGTAATTGCCTAATTCCTAGCTTCTAGTAAGCTGCAAAAATGAATAAATGTTGCAGCCTGTTTACTCTCATATTTCTCCCACACATGTGGGACAGGAAGTTTAAATTTTAACTTACTAATTTAGTCCTCAATCCATCTCTATCAGGTGAGCAGAAGGAGCTGCCTTCCACCAGGGAAGCGGCTATTTGTCCATATAGTTGTGTCGACAATACTGAACTAGATAGACCAAAGGGTCTGGCTCAACGCAAAGCAGCTTCCAATATTCTTACGACCTCAGGCAGAAAATGATTTCTTTCATCACTTGCTAACTGCCATCCTTTTAGCTGGAGATGTCCAGGGTTTCCTCCTGAGGCCTTCTGCATGTAAAACATGAGGTCTATCATTGAGTTATGCCAGATACCAACCCAGAGTACATCCATGGTGATAAGTACACACACCCAAACAGTTTTCACCCAGTATTTGGCAATTGCCAGTGCACCAGTATTAGTGGGTGAAATGGGTGAAATGGGGACTCTGCAGCCAGCACAGGTGGGGTTAGTGGCAGGAAGTGGCCACCCTGCCCAAGGAGCACTGGCTACCACAGAGTTCAACCTGTACAGGTCTCTTACAACAAACTGGCATGCCTTAAATGAAGAGGTTTACAGCCACCACAGAGGGTGTTTAACACTAGCCTAAAGTCACCCGAAATAGTCAGGGAGGCCACATGACAGAGTGTCTCAGAAGATGTTTTCTAGACAAAGAACATGTTGACCAGAAGAACTGGATTTTCATTGAAATGATGTAATGTTTCCTTCACAAAGAAAATGAACACACACACACACACACACACACACACACACACAGATGAAGAACATATTTTTCTTTGGCCAAGAACACACCCTTGTGCCAAGTATGTGCTGATCACCCTAAGCTAGGCAGATGCAAGCCTAAGACTTGATCACAGCATCAAAAGCCCTCCAACAAATGTGGACATACCAGGGTATGTTCTGAAGGGATATGAGGCCACCACCTTGCTGAAGCTAAGCATGTTTGGGTCTGGTCAGTGCCATGGATGGGTGACCTCCTGGGCAGCTCATGGGTTCCATAATGGAAGAGAGGCAGGGTATGAATGCTAAGAAAATAGAAATAAAAAGCCTGTTGACAGCTGACCAGCAAGGCAAAAAAAAGGCCACATGTCCATTAGAAACTTGTTCACTGGAATGTTATCTAAAACAACCAGAAGACTGAACACTTGTTCAACAAATGGCATTAATGAAGAATACTGGAACTGAGGCCAATGGGCAGAAGCTCCACCAAGACCAAGGACCCTTTAGCTACCTGCCCTCTGAGTCCTGCCTGACTGCCCCTCACAGCTCAAGTACCCAAATTCTTCTGGGGAAAGGTGCCACTAAAATACTTAAGAGACTTCAGAGTTGAAGATGATATGCTTAGGAACATTCAGGGAAGTGTTAATCTCATCATTGTTAAATCAGTCTGTAGGCTGTGTTCAAAGTGAAAGCACTGTAAACCGCAAAGTCTATAACTCTGTAAGCTGTCATATGCGCTATTAGGATAAATAAAAAGCTGACTGTTTAAAGTTTCAAGCTGCCTCTTAGAGCTATTTTTCCCCTTCTTCCCTCCAGCACTTAAGTGTTCCAAACATACAGTGTCAGCTCAGGGTCCATTCTCATCAAAAAGGTTGCAATCCTTCTTTGGGGCCCTAATTTAGAACCTGCAAGAGGGGGGTCACACCACACAGCATGAGAATGCAAGAAGAGCCTGATGATTCCTGCATTACAGGGGGGGGGTGGCTCTCAGGGGTCCCTTCCAACTCTGCAATTCTATGATTCTATGCATCGTCATCCCAATGGCTCATCTAGCCCAGCATCTTGTCCTCACAGTGGCAACCAGATGCCCAGGGTTCTCCAATGTTTCAGGCAGGGGTCTTCCCTACCTGGAGAGGCCATTGGAGATTGAGCCTTGAACCTTCTGCATGCAAAGCAGGGGCTCTGCTTCTCAGCTACGGCCCTTCACTTCCCCAGGGGTCCTCTGCAGAGGAGCGGGCATGGCTCATCCTTAGCCTGTCCTCCTACATCAGGAGCTTCTTCTAAGCTCTGTAAAATGAGCACAGCTCTGTCCATCTCTTGATAGGCCTGCAAGGGGGATCTGCAGTTGTCACATATGGGGAAATCAGTGACTGTTGCTTAAGATGACACAAGGTAAAGCATTGGAGAATCTGAGCATCCTGCCTTGTGGATACCCAGAAATGAGATCCACCTCTGTAAGAGATGTGGAAATGGGAGCATGAAAGTGCAAGATGCTCCTGAAGACATCTTTCCCCCCCCCAAAAAAAACCCCTATCTCAGAGTTTTTTGCACACCTGCATGCTACCTACCCTCAGTATTTGCTAGTTAGCCCCCCCAAACAGGCTTCATCTCTTATGTGCTGTTTGTCCCCACCAAAGATATCTGGGCAGCCTAGTCTCTTTGGAAGATAGCGTTGCCTTTGGTGCTGCAGCTGACAGATGACCTTCAGACTGCCAGCTTCAGAGCTGCTGCATCAGGCAACTTGCATCTCTCTCTCCCCGCATCTTCTCATATATATTAACAAAGCAGAGAGAGAAAGGAAGCAAAGGGAACGCATAAGGTTCTCTCTCACTAGTTCCCCCACAGCTTTGGTCCTGGGCACCCACTCAAGAGGGGCCCAGCTGATGAAGAGATTCCAGAGTCCCCAGATCTTCAGTGCGAACAAGTATCAGGAACTGGGATTGATGCAGTTGCTAAGCTGTGCGCCATCACATCCTCTGCTGCACGTGCCTCAACCTCCGTGCTGGAGTGCTCTCTATCCAGCTTGCCTCCTAACAGAGCCTGGAAAAGTGGACTCCCTTTGTCCAAGAACAGACCAGAGGCCAGCCCAGCAAGACTATAGATTTGAAGAGGTCCTGTGGCCCGAGCCAAATAATTGTCCTGCAAACCCTCTGGCTGTACAACTGTGTGCTCTTTGGGGGCCAACAGAGCAACTACCCTCTGAAGTATCTCACCACACTCCAACCAGCAAGTCAGCACCTACAAAGTCTCTTCCGCCCTCAGAGCTCAGTGCAAGGAGCCCAAAGGAAGGGCGCCACCTACAGCATCATAACCCTAACTGCAGGAATCCCCTTGGCAGCACAGTGGGCCTCAATGCTTTTGCCCGCTTGCTATGGCTTTGAGGGAACTGACAGGAGAACAAGGCAGCTGCAGAACAAGCCAATGCTCTGAGAGTTGGGAGCTTGCCTGTTGCAGAAGAGAATGTATCCAGATGAATCTGGCTTGGTGCTTCTGGAAGACTGCAGAAGGATCCCAGGCCAGGCCCAGGAGCTGGAAACCCAGTCTGATGACCCTTGCCAATTCCCTGGCCTGCTCCACTACTTTGGGCTTCAATCCAGCCATGACCAGCACTTTGTGACAGCTCCTTTCTGCATTTCTAACCAGCAGCAGCAGCAGTAGCCAGCCAGCCATTGACTCCAGCCTACCAATGGAGTCAATGATGAAAGGTGGTATGAAAATCTATTAAATAAACAAAAGGATAAAAAGGTAAAAGGGAGCTAAAAGGAAGCAGATTTTGGGGCTCCTTGGGTCAAGGATTAAGTGGTACCTTCAGGAGCATCAGGAAGATCTCAGTGGCAGAGCAACTGCACTTCAAACCAAAGGTCTGAGGTTTAATCTCTAGCATCTCCAGGTAGGGCCAAGAGACTCCTTTGCCTGAAATCCTGGAGAGCCACTCAATGCAGAGAGACACAATACTGAGCTAGATGGAGACCAAGAGCCTGAGTCTGTATAAAGGCAGCTTCCTATATTCTCCAGACAGGGCTAGGAGCCTGCAGCTGCCACCTGCATAGTGTGAGCTGCCTTTCTGAAGCCAGCAGCTTCCAAAGTTTCCAGGAGGGCCACAGGAGGCCTCCCTTCTTCCAGGAAAGGGCTGCTGAGCAACCAGTTCCATTAGGAGGAACAACCTGCCCAGGCCTCCTCCTGCAAACGGAATGGATGGGGGCCTCCTGGGGCCTCATCATCTCACTGCAGCTTCTGCCAGAAAGACTCTCAAAGAGCGTAGCAAGTCATCCTGGGGCCATGAGCCACCCCAGAAGAGCTAGGGAGCCTCAGAGCCAGGGCCAGCCCCCAAATAGCAGAGGCACAATCACAGGACACATGCGTAGTCCCTGCAGCTCATTGATGCAAGGTCTGCCTTCTGGATCCCCCAAGAAACCCAGTGCTGAGATTAGTAAAGCAAACAGAAATCAGATCATTCCATTGTGACCCTTCCTTGGCCCCTCTCCCTCCATTTCTTTTTTTGCAACTTGGTGATAATGTTTAAACAGGGAGGTAGCCAATCTCACTCTGTAAAACACCACAGACAATGGTGGTGCAATTAATCATACAGCGACCAAGGCAGACCAAGGGAGGCTAAAGAACTGGAGTGACTCCCCACTTGCCTACCGTGAAGCTCTGGGGTGGCCAAGTCAGTCAACATTTACTCTGCACAGCATAGGCAAGGATTAAATGCTATTTATTTTATTAGACAAATGATATAGCACTTTCCATAGGAAAATACTGAAGTTGTGTAAAACCACAATGAACCATGGATATCTATCTAGTTCCATTAAAAAAACTCAAATCATATTGATCAATGGTAAGCATAGCTAGGTCACATTTCAGAAAAAGCATGTGTGAAAAATAGGTTTGGAGCCAGCATCACAGGACTGATACAGCTGGCTCTTGCCTGATAATAACAGGGATGGAATTCCTTCCACAAGGCAGGAGATGCAGCAGTGCTGTAAATGCCCTGCTCCTCCTGATCACGGAGTGGGCACCCTCTATGAGGCACCCGCCGTTGCTAAACTGGCCAGCTTGTTTTATTGCCCACAGCCCAAAAGCCTCTGCAGGATCGCAGAAGATATTTGGAAGTAATCGTAGCAATGCCCCGTAACATTTCACTGTTCCATAGGGAAAGCAGGGTCTTGATAGAATAACCAACTCTACCCACTGGGAAATCCCCCCAGAGCATTCAGGAATCCATTAGCCTGTGTGGAAGGACCATTCTAAGAGGTCCCCACCCCTGCAGGGAGAGACAGATGCCATAAGCCCAAACTTTACCAGGGAGTGGTCTGACCATGACAATAGGATCCCTTACCTTCAGATAACCCATTTTCTCACATGGACCCAACTGAGGCTATGCCTTGCATTATGCATTATGCATTGGACCAGTGATATTTTGGGCCAGCCCCATGGTTGCTAAAGAGGCCATGAAGTCCCAAGTAGAGCAAGAGGTATCCTTGATGTGACTGCTGAAGTCACCCAGGACCACCATTCTGGGCTTTTGAGACTACCTCGGACATCTCTGGGCAGCTGAGCGAGTTGCTGTGCGTCAGCTGTCTCTATGGCCCAATACCAGAAGCAGGCCCTCTAAACCAGATTCAAGACAGAGCAGTTTTGTGGTGCAGGAGATGGATGCTCAAAGGACCATGACAAACTTGCCCCGCCCCCTTCCTCCAAAAAACCCTCCCGCCTGGGTTGGTGCTGCACTAAGTGCCTGGGCAACAGAGCTGAGTCAGGTTACATACCTTCCAGCATTTCTCCGATGAAAATAGGGATGTCCCATTCCATAATTATAATTTTACTATTTATACCCCACACATCTTATTGGGTTGCCCCAGCTACTCTGGGCAGCTTCCAACATATATGAAAACATAATAAAACATTAAACTTTTTAAAAAAAAACCCTTCCCTATACCCTATACCCCCTGTTCAGACGGCTCAGGGTCAGATAACTCCATACCCTCCAACATTTCTCCAATGAAAACTGGGATATCCTAAGGGAAAGTGGGACATTCCGGGATCAAATCAGAAACTGGGACGGCTTCTCTAAATCAGGGATGTCCCTGGAAAACAGGGACACTTGGAGGGTCTGAGGTTATTCAAGTTACCTGGGGCTAAGCCATCCAGGGCTTTAAAACTTAATTTTGAACTGGGCTCAGAAATGAACAGGAAGGCAGTGCAGCTGTTCCCTATGACTGGAAGCCAACGCACACAGTCCTGGCTCCCATCAATAGTCTGGCTGCAGCACGCCAAACACTTAGCAGTTTCAATCCCGTGTTGAGCACGCTACAGTCATCCAAACATGGCATCACTAAGGCACACATGGCCAGATCCGTCATTTCAAGGGGCAGATGCAATGGGCACACCAGCCTAACTTGTTCAGAAGCACTCCTAGCTGCAGCAACCACCTGAGCATCCAGGTTTAAAACTGAGTCTGGGAGCATGGCTAACATGCAAGAGCACCCCATTCAAGACAGGTCACACTCTGGTACCTGGACTGGCCATTCAACTTGACCAGGAGCATGGAAGACCTTTGCCATCTCTGGGTTGCGTTTCCATTGACTTGCCCACCCACATACTTGTGCTGCCTTGGAGCAGAATGCACAGGGAGTCAGGTACTGCCTGTTGACCTCCCCCTAGAGAGGCCATCAGTAGGCTTGGTGGTGGCTATGTTCCACCTCCACCTCTGAATACCAGTTCAACTCCAGTCCTGCTTGTGGGTTTCCCAGAAGAGACATCTGGTTGGCCAACGTGGTCTGAACTAGATGGGTCCCCCTTGGCTTGATCCAGCAGCAGGGAGCATTTTTAATGTTCTGACGCTGACTCTGAAAGTGGGCTCAGAGTACGGGCATCATGCCTAAATTATTGACCAATGGCCTGGTCTTGGGTCTGGGGACTTTGCTGTTCCCAGGTCCCAATGGGTCAAAGAGCAGGGAGCTCAGAGCAGGAGCAGGAGCAGGTTTGCCCCACAACCACAAGATGGGAGGGCGGTAGAGCCAGTTTTCCTTTGCTTTGAACTAAAGGCACCCTTTATCAAAGTTCTTTTTCCTTAGGCACTGGTGTGTGTTATCTTGAACCTATACACTGTTTAATATACCTATTCCAGTACGATTTTAAATAAAAATAGAAGAAATAATAATGATTTTTTTTTAAAGATGAGGAGATGGGCTTCCAGGCAGACTGGAGCTCCAACGGGGAGGAGACAGGAGCCTGTCCCAACAGAGCAGAGCAGAAGCAAATGTTGCCTCCCCCCGCCCTGCCGCCGCACTCAGGAGTCGGAGGATACGGAGCTGCAGTTTGGACAGCAGCAGTTTCTTCCTTGCAAGGGAGCCCCAGCGGCACTGCGGGTGCGGGTGGCCAGGATGTCCTGCTGGGGCCCCGAGCTGCTGCAGTTGCTCCCGGGGAGGGGGCTATCCGCCGAGTCCTCCGGGCCCGGAGAAAGCCGGTGTGTTGGCGTGGGGAGGGGGGCGGTGTTTCGTAGCCAGGCTCCCGCAGCCAAGTTGCTGGCAGGCGCCCACTTTGCTCCAGCCGCCCAGATGCCGGCGCGGTCCTCTTCGGGGTGGGAGGCGCCCCTGCTTTGCGGTGTGGCACACCGCCCGGCTCCCTCCAGCCCACTCTGCGCAGCTGAACCGGCAGCAGCTTTGCCTCTCCCTGCCCAGCCCGGGCGCGCCGCCTGCGGCAGGACCTGCGCCGGGTCCCCGCTCTCCACTCGCCTCCGCCGTTCCCTTCCCCGCCTGCCGGCCCCGCTACTTACCCACCAGGGCGACCCCCAGCCAGCCCCTGGCCCCGCCGCCCGCGCCCCCGGCCATCTCCTCGCCAGCTGCAGCGCCGCAGTGGCCTCTTCTTCCGGCCGGAGCGAGCGAGCGAGCGAGCCAGCGGTGTCCCAAGCGTGGCTCTCGCTCCGCCGCTGCCTGCCCTCGCTGCCAGGCTCCGCGGCTCTCTCGGGCTCCAAAAGTTGCCGCGCGCGCGACCCGCCCCCTCGAGCAGCCGCGCCTGGGAGGCTCCGAGGGGCGGAGGCAGCCGGCTCCGAGCTCGCCTTGGCGGGACCGCCTCCTCCGCAGCGAGCCCTGGACTGGACCGAGCGAGCAAAAAGCCTCTTTGCCCGGCC
Organism: Podarcis cretensis; assembly: GCF_951804945.1. Classification (NCBI taxonomy): domain Eukaryota; kingdom Metazoa; phylum Chordata; class Lepidosauria; order Squamata; family Lacertidae; genus Podarcis; species Podarcis cretensis. The sequence goes on along the minus strand of NC_137185.1, from coordinate 29,947,788 downwards.
CGCGAGGCAGGCGAAAGTTGAGGGACCGGCCGGTAGGCAGCGCCGACAGGGCACGTCGATTGGAGCCCTGTCTGCAAGCAGGCAGGGAAGGATGTTTGCGTGGGTCACTTTTTAGAAATGCAGAGTACCTCCGCCGGAATGAGGACCCTAAAATCTGGGTCGGGACCAGTAAAAAGGACGAGAAGCTCGCTTCCTCGCCCTTGATGCCAGGGGCTCCCAAGCCAGTCTCTGCAGCCATGTCTGCCGGAAGCATCAGAGTGGGTGAAAGTCCTCCTTTATCAGGGCGATGTCCTTAGTCGACCCCCATCCCAAATGCCCTTGGGCATCCCAGTTAGTGGGTCCCACCCACCCACTCAGCATTGATCATGACAGGAGTATTCTAGCCCTTCTTTCTCACTGCAATGTGCCCATCCACACCTGAAGCCCACCTGGCCTCATCCCGGAGCTCTCTCTTCCTTATCAGCTGGCCTGGGTGAGAACAAGCTGCACAATATACTGTATAAAGGTAAAGGGACCCTTGACCATTAGGTCCAGTCGTGACTGACTCTGGGGTTGCGGTGCTCATCTCGCTTTATTGGCCGAAGGAGCCGGCGTACAGCTTCCGGGTCATGTGGCCAGCATGACTAAGCTGCTTCTGGCAAACCAGAGCAGCGCATGGAAATGCCGTTTACCTTCCCACCAGCGTGGTACCTATTTATCTACTTGCACTTTGACATGCTTTCGAACTGCTAGGTTGGCAGGAGCCGGGACCGAGCAACGGGAGCTCACCCCATTGCAGAGATTCAAACCGCTGACCTTCTGATTGACAAGTCCTAGGCTCTGTGGTTTAACCCACAGTGCCACCCGCGTCCCTTAATATATAGTATAGGCAGTTGTTCTTGTGACCAACCGGGTGGGTAGTGCTGTCCACTTCAGGACCAGCCCCACCATTAGGCAGGGTGAAGCAGCTACCAAAGAACAGGGATGATCATCATGAGATCGTGGTGGAGCAGCTGCCACAGGCCTTGTGGTGCAGCTGGCCAAGCCTGTCTTGCCCCCACATGCTTCTCTGGACCATTGGCCAAATAGCTTAAGAACATAACATAAAGGACACACTAAGTGCTGTGGGCTAAACCACAGAGCCAGGACTTGCCGATCAGAAGGTCAGTGGTTCGAATCCCCGTGATGGGGTGAGCTCCCGTTGCTTGGTCCCTGCTCCTGCCCACCTAGCAGTTCGAAAGCATGTCAAAGTGCAGGTAGATAAATAGGTACGGGAAGGTAAACGGTGTTTCCGTGTGCTGCTCTGGTTTGCCAGAAGCTGCTTAGTCATGCTGGCCACATGACCCGTAAGCTGTACGCCGGCTCCCTCAGACAATAAAGCAAGATGAGCGCCACAACCCCAGAGTCGGTCACGACTGGACCTAATGGTCAGGGGTCCCTTTACCTTCACCTTAAGAGCCCTGCAGGAACTGGTCCAGCATCCTGTTCTCACAGTGGCAATCCAGCTGCCCCTGGGCAGCCTGCCAGCAGGACCTATGCAAGAGCACTCTCCGCCTGCGTTTTCTAGCAACTGATTTTCAGAAGCATAAAGGGCTGTTAAGGCTAAAGAAGGACTCCAGCTTGTCCTACATGATCACTTCCCTCCAGGGTGTGGCATCCAGTTGCAGATGCCATCAGCAGAAGAGTAATGGGGATGGGCATCCATTAATGGATGGAGGCCCTCAATGACTTTGCAATTGTGCCGCCTCAGCAGCACATTAAGAACAGGAGCAGAGCCCCACAGCTGGATCAGACCACGTCATGTTCTCATAAGCAGGACATGAGTGCAGCAGCACTCTCCCAGATTCTGCTCCCCAGAGAACTGTCCTCCTATTCCTGCTCTCTGCTTTCCAGTTACTGACCCATGAGAGGAGTGTGGGATTTCCAGTCAAAATCACAAATGCATGATTGCCCAGACAGGCAGGTGAGGGGCTTACAGACATAGAGTTCCTGAATCATTATAGAAGGGACTGTGTGAGGTCACTTCCTTAATGCTTTGGTGGGAATTTCTAACAAAGGAGATAATCATATATACATCCTCCCTGTCTAAGCACTGTCTCTCTCTTCTTTCAAACCAGTGATGTGAGCAGACATACATGCCTGGGCTCTGCTTAGAGCCCAAACTCCATTTTGGAAACTATTTTTGTAGCTAAGAAACATTTCCCCCCACATACTACTCTTAGGTATTTGCTGCCTGCACTGAAATGTAAGGAAACCTTTTTGTTCACCCTACTAAAACATGTAGTTCATTCTTTGCAAAGGGGACAAAGAAGGGAAGATCAGCAGACCACAAATAAACAGGAATAAAAGATGTGATTGCCTAATTCCTAGCTTCCAGCAAGCAGCAAAAGTGCAGAAGAGTTTTTACTCTTCTCAAAGGGCTATTTACTGTCATATTTCTCCCACACACATGGGATAGGAGGTTTAAATTGAATTTACATATTTAATCCTCAGTCCATCAGGTAGGAGCTCTCCAATCATCCCAAGACTGCTAAGCTTAGTTGAGAGTGGTTGGTGAGGGACTGTTGTGTCACAAGGACAAAAATACCATTAGTGGCAACTAACCACAATGGCTGTATACTACCTCCACTGTCAGAGGAAGTGTGTTTCTGAATATTGGCTTTTGGGAATGACAAGCAGGAAGAGTGCTACTGTTGCATTCAGGGTCTGCTTTGCAGACTGTCCAGAAGGGACATCTCATTGGCTATTGTGAGAACAGGTTGCCGGACTAGTTGGGTCCCCTTTGGTCTGATCAAACAGCATATTTCCTTACCTTCTTATGTTAAAACAGAGGCAAATAATTCATTCAGCTTCTCTGTAATCTCATTTCCCCCCTTCAGCACACCTGTGACTCCCTTATTACCCAGAGGTCTAACCATCTCCCTAGCCTGTCTCCCAATTCTAATGTTTTTGGGCATAACTTCCATTTTCGGAAGGAAACCACATTGGCAACTCTCTTTTTCTTTTTCTTTTTTTTTACATGCCTTTTTCATTTTTCAGATTGCTACAAAACCAAATTGGAAATCAAGCAGAACTTTACAACTTCAAACAACAAAAAGTGCCCTGGCAAACGTACAGACTTGTATCACATGTTACAATAAAGTTTAATCATATTATTCGTCTCTCCACATTTGACAGCTCTCTTGATTCTGCTTGTTAACCACACTGACATTATTTTAGCCTTTGTTGTGCTGTTTCTGATTTGCAGTCTATATTTTAGCTGAGAAGATTCTATTTCCCCACCCACCCAGGCTTCTAGACCCCTTAAAGCACAGATCCTAGGCCAGGCCGGCTTGCTTCCCTGTCTCCCTGATGCAGTAACCCATATCCTGAGCTGAAAAGTGGGAGATGACTGGCCAAGTGGAGCTCATCTAATGTTGGGGAGCAGGACAAGCATTATAGCACAGGAGTCAGTTAAACAGAAGCCCAGAAACACACGATGCTGCAGGAGATGACAGTTTCTTGAGGCAGGGCATTGATCCATTGCAGCAAAACCAACACAGAGTCTTGTGACGCCTTAAAAACTATTGTATGCCACATCGCACCACAAAGGAATTCACTGCTGCATCTCCCTGAATCACCAGGAGAGCAGCAGAGGCCATTCATGCCTGTGCATGTGCTGCAGTTTTAATATAATACTTTACAAACAACAGCAGGTCGTGAGTGATACAAAAAACCCTTAAGCCAATTTTGGTTATCTCCAATGGTTTTTGTGGCTCTTTGATGTGAGGCTGGACCAGTTCACCGCTTGATCATGAGGACCAGAAGCACAGGCATCGTAGACTCGTCACCCGGCTCAGCAGCAACCTGACAGGGGCACATGGCTGGCTTAGCCCAAATATCTGCATCTCGGGATCCCTGCCTGATCAGAAGGCATTCTGATGCAGTGGCGTGCAAGGAAGGAGTGCCAAGGCTGTGAGCTGCTCACAATGCATAGGAACTTAGGAAACTGCCATCGGCCTACCTACTACTGCCCACAGGCAGAGGCTCTCCAGGGTTTCAGCTGGGGTTATCTCCCAGCCCTGCCTGGTGATGCCACAGGGCATTGAACCTTGAAACTTCGGCATGCAAAGCAGGTGTGCTACCACTGAGCTATAGCCTTTTGCATACAAATAAAGCCATCTTGTAACAGATTTAAAAGTTCAGCATGCACGGGAGGCAGCCAATTTTGGGTTCCTTTTTAGGGACGACAAATGTGGCGCAAGGCATGCAACCCTGAGTTGCTGCAGCTTCTAGTGATGGCCGGACACCTCTAGCCATTCCAGTAAGCCTGCACAAATTGGTGCCCCCTCCGAGCCATCTTTCCCCCCACTAACAGAGGCTGGAATTCAGGAAGTGGGTGGGGCAGAAAGGAAAATAAATTATGAGAGAGAGAGAGCATTTAAATGTGCAAATGCTGATCTAGCAATTTTAGGCAGCAATCTCACATCTGCAGTGGACATTCCTTTCAGTAAATGATCTCAAAAGAAAGGGAAGGAGGAAGACCCCCCCAAAGAGGGGCAGCAGTTGAAAGCACAGTTGCAATGGCTAGTGAAGTTGGGGTAATTTCAATACATCAGCAGGCAGAACCCTTAACTGGTGAGTCTTCTGTGGCTTAAGGGAAGTGATGGATGTGGTAGGTCTGAGGGAGGTTGGAGTGCTGCTGCTGCTGCTGCTGCTGCTGCAGTGGCTCCCAAACCTGCAAGGAACCGTGACTCAGGGATTGTGCTGTGAAATAAAGAGCTGTAAAGCTGCCAGAAACTCACTGCAAGCACTTTGGGCACCAGCTCTGCATGGGGAGGGGAGGGAGCTGAATCCATCCTGGTGGTGGTGCAGGATTTCCACTGCAGAGAGCCAGCTCAGGTGGGACTCCTCTGAAGAGCAGCCAGGGCAATGACCCCAGAGTCAGCAAAAGGACTAGCATTTTACAGTCCCTCTGCCTAACCGGAGGGCTGGCTGGTTTGCATCAAAATGCCCCAGCATATCACATTCAAGGCTGTTTCTGTGTTGGTGTTTGTTGCCAGCAAGAGTCCTGCTTGAGATGCACTAAGGGGCATGGTATGTGCTTCTGATGCAATGGTTAAGCAGGGAGATCTGAAAAGGTGAAACCCCACAGCAGCCTTTCCCAACCTGGTGCCCTCCAGATGGTTTTGGATGAAATGCCTAACACTCCCTGGCTAGGGCTGATCGGAGTTGTAGTCCAAACCATCTGGAAGGTACCAGATTAGGGAAAGCCACTCCACCCAGGAACATGCACAGCTGCATTGCTGTCAAGGGAACCCAATACAGCACAGACCAGATACCCACAAGGCCTCCCTAATAGGTACTGGCCTGCTTGGCTCAAGCATTCTTTCATGTAGAGAAGATGGGGAGGCATGTTCAGCACTGAAGGATGAGCCATTGGACCTTCAAATATTTGCTCTTTCCTCCCACATGTTCTTGCCTTTGGCACACTCTAGCGTGGTCTGCTTTGCTCAGCACTTGGGCCACAACCTGGGAATTTCACAGGTTGGAGATAGTCCTTCCCTCTCTTCCTTGTACCCAGGAAGACTTTGTCATCAAAGGTATGTTCCCTCTGGACTTTCAGCTTCCATTTTGCTAACATGGTTGATAGCCACAGCTGAATCAAGCCTCCATGAAGTCCTTAAAAAGCCATCTGCTTTTTGCCACTACGTAGTAGTCATGACTGATCTCTGTGAAAGTGCCCTTTGCTTGAGCAGAGCGGGTTATTCCTTTTCAGGTCTGCTCCTCGCTTTGGGAAGAGGAGCCCTTCTCCTAGGCAGACTGCCCTTCTCCTCTATCTCCCTTTTTAGAAAACAATTTGCACCTTGATGGGAAGGTGGGGGCTGTTTATGCCTCATCCATGCCAGGTGCGAAGGCTGACTTTGCCTGACATGAGCCACCACGGTGCCCTCTCTGTGTGCTCTCTCTGATTGATCACAAGGTGCAAAAATAGAAGTGGGCCAAGGAGTAAGCCCAGCAGGTGTTCAGAAAAGTGCTGACTTAGCTACGTCCTCCAGGAGAGTGGAAATCAGGACATCCCAGAAGATGTTTTGGTCCAGCAGTGGGGGCTGGGAATTTTCCCACATTGGTGCAGATAAAGTTTTCCTTGGATAGGGATAAATCTCTAAGACATTAATTCCAGGTGCTGTGGTTGTTTCAAAGGAAAGCTCCTCTGTACATGCTCAACAAAACTGTTGTCTTTAGCACACTGGGTTCCAGCATAGGGCTATGCCTGACTCAGATGACATTCTGTAGGTGGGCCAACCATGATGTGAGCTTCTTCCCACTCCAGTCTCCCCTCCCCCACCAACTGCCCAACATGCACAGAGTCACATCACAGGTCCTCCCCTCTCCCCTGCCCTCCCAGAGCACTCCCCCACCTCCACCAAGTTTGGCACCCCTTCCGAGGTGATGTTGAAATGCAGAAGGCTTTGGAGTGTCTCCTTTCTGCTGAGTTGCACATAAGGTGCAGGGTTTGGTTTCAGGAAAATCCAAACATCCCTAGATCTGGAGCTGTCAGCTTCTGCAGACAGGTGTCACCTTCCCAGAGTAGCAGGAAACCAGAGATCCGGGCTTCTTCCGGCTGGAGTAGGTAGGCCGGAGGGTGGTGGGAGACTCATGTTTCCAGGGCTATTCTGAGAGCATGGGGTAGGCAGACAAGCAGCAGAGTCAAACCAGGCTGCTCCTTACCCTCTGCCTACCCTTGATGGCTTTGAGACACCTTGACCACTGCCTCCTCCCCCTTTCACTTAGAGCTTTCTCTTGCCAAGAAATGACCCCCTTCTGCAGAGACTCGAGTGGCTCCCCATCACCTCACCTGAGCATCTCCTTTGTGGACAGAATGGAAAGGGCTGCGTGAGTGTGTGGACTCCCGAAAGCCTCCACTGCTGCTGAGGATGCAAGAGAGGTCACAGCTCTTCACCCGAAGGTGGCTGTAGCCTCCAGCAGTGCCCCCCCAGGCAGAGCTTTGGGGGCCCTCAGGTGGGCATTTTATTGTTGGTGAAAAGGTAAAGGTGAAGGACCCCTGGACGGTTAAGTTCAGTCAAAGGTGACTTTGGGGTTGCGGCACTCATCTCGCTTTCAGGCCAAGGGAGTTGGCATAAGTCCACAGACCGCTTTCCAAGTCATGTGGCCAGCATGACTAAACTGCTTCTGGCATGACGGAACACTGTGATGGAAACCAGAGTGCACGGAAACACTGTTTACCTTCCCGCCACAGCGGTACCTATTTATCTACTTGCACTGGCGTGCTTTCGAACTGCTAGGTTGGCAGGAGCTGGAACAGAGCATTGGGAGCTCACCCCATCACGGGAATTTGAACCGCTGACCTTCTGATCGGCAAGCCCAAGAGGCTCAGTGGTGCAATTAGTGGTGAATTTGTTCTGCTTTACAGTATTAGGTGTTTTGTGATGTTTCCCTGACATTACCACATTATTGCTATCTGGAGGGGCTATAGGATACCAGAAGCAGAACAAGAACAAATTCAAGCATTTGCGGTATGAAAAGTTGAGGATAGTGACAGGATATGCACTGACTGGATATGAAGCCTCAGAACTTTTGCACACAGAAATAATATTGTTGCACACCACCCCAATATGTGCCAAGCAGTAACATGATTTCAGAGGTTCCAGGCTCATATTTCCATTGTGAATTCAGGGCATGGCAGAGACTGCAATGTTTTCAGATATTTGGTTTATTTTACACCTACGTATGTCCACCTAAAGTCTTCCACGGAGGGGCTACATTATATCCCAAGTGTCTCTCATTGCCCCTCTTCAGCAAGCTTGGGTTTTAAAGCAGCAGTCAGGCATGGCTCTGGTCTCTCAGTGCAGCCTCCTCCAGCCAGCACCAACATGGACTTCTGGTCGGCCAGCAGCTCGTGGAGGTCTGCCCTTGGTACCTGTTCTTCCCAGAACACCTTGCAGAAAAACCCAAACTCCTACAAAAAACAACACGTATTTCCCTGCCACCTCGTATCCCTCCCCACCACCTGTGGCAACCACAGACCTGAGCACCTTCTTTGATATATAGGACATCCACACCTGTTGTCATGTTAAAGGCTTTTCCCCAGTGAGCTACATAGGCTGGCTGAGCTTGTGATCCTAAACTTTATTGCAACAGTGCTTGGCATCCCCCTTTAACATTCCCCGTATTAGCTAAATTCTGATATTAATTCCTTATATTCACTAACTAGCAATCTAGGACAATACTGAAAGCAGGGTCGTGTATGACCAGCACAAATCATCCTACAGGTGTAATTGAAAATGGGTGTCTGGACTCAGAGGAACTCAAAGTTGCATGATCTCACCTTGTCTCAAAGAAACTATTATTATTATTATTATTATTATTATTATTAATATACCGCTCTATACCCAGGGTTCTCAGGGTAGTTCACAGAATAAAATCAAGATATAAATACATAAAATACCTAATAAAAATAAAAACAATAACCCAATAGCCCCCCCAATTTTTTTTAAAAAGGGCATAGGATGTAAATGGTTTCAACCAAAGGCCTGGTTTAAAAGGAACATTTTTGCCTGGTGCCTAAAGGTGTACAATGAAGGTGCCAGGTGAACTTCCCTGGGGAGTCATGGGCCAGTCAGAAATGCCCCCACTGGGGGGGTTCAAGTCCCAGCTCCACCCTGGGCTCACTGGGGTAAACTGCTAGACTCAGATCTCCTCAGCAGGGAGGCCTTTCTCTGCAAACCGGGTGAGGAATTGGGGAGAGCTGATTCTTCTGTATGGCTAGGGCATTCCATCTTCTGATTCAAAGCATCTATCAGCAATATAGAACTTTGGGGGTGGGGTGCACAGACATACTGCATTGCCAAGCTCCAAAACAATAGCCTCAAGATGTTTTAAATGTCCAAAGTTCTTTTTTCAAACCACCCCCCCATAAAAGCCCTTCATTGACCTCTTAAAAACAGAATGCTTCCTACCCCAAAATAGAAAAAAAAGTGAATTGTTTCTGGCACAAAGAGATGGGCTTGAATTTGATTCAGGGGTCTGCCACAGCCGACTTCTTTGAGCACCATGGCTAAGACTCAGGTAATGAAATACCTCTGGCCATGTGCAGAGTACCTTTCATCACCTAGGTATAATGGGAAACAGCTTTCCTAATTCATAAACATAGGTGTGTGAAAAGAGAAGGGCCGAAGCCCAGAGCAAGAAGACAGGCCTTCATAGAATTGGAAAGTTGAAGTAACCCTGAGGGTCCTTGCAATGCAGGAATATGCAGCTGTCCCAAATGGGAATCGAACTTGCGACCTTGGTGTTACCAGCACCAGGCTCTAAGACCTGCCCACCTCCCATCTAGGTGGTCGGACTGGTGCGGTGGGGTCTGCGCCAGGCAGAACTTCGGCCCTTTCAAGTGCAGGCGGGGGCGGAGGAAGGCACTTATCTGATTATAAAGGCTGGGTCACCCTCTCCACTGAACAGCTGAGGGTGAATTCAAGGCCATTTCGCAGTTTTTGTCCTGCGCATCGAGAGCCGTGGCAGTTGCCATCCCTCGGTAGGCTGGATGGGTTGTCGCCTCTCTCCCCCTCCCCCCCCCCCCCTCCGCGCGCCCAAGTGCTGATATGGCAGAAAAGGTCCCGGGCAAGGAGGCTGTAGGCCAAGCTGCGCCTGTGTGCGGACCCAGGCGGGCGCTGCACCTTCAGAGCAGTTATTCTTCCCACGCTCCTTCCTCCAAACCCGAAACTCAGGGACGCAGCAGTGGGGGCGTCATTCTCCGCCCAGGAACTTTCCTGGCTTCTCTCTCTCTCTGACTTTCCTTCTGTGTACGGGACGAAGGAACGTGCAAGAAGAGCAAAGGAGTGCAAAGCCGCCTCAGAGCGTTGCTGCTAGGGCGCTGCAACGTGCCCTCGAGCTGTCTTTTCCCAGAGAAACTGGCCGAAGACAGATGGTGACTCTGCAAGCTCCGGGCAAAGGAGCGGGAAGCGCTCACCGACGGAGCGGGCAGAAGGGAAGGAGCCGATCATGCCTGAGCCAAAACTGGGCAGCGGCGGGCGGTAGAGGGTGCTGTCCAGCCGGCTTTGGTCCCACTCTGCGTCCCGGGGCGGAAAGTGCGGCGTCCGTCCAGGACCACCCCGTCGGAGGCCAGCGAGATCGCGGATCAGCGCGCAGGTGCCACACCTTCCGCGCGGGTCTCGCGGTTTCCCAGCGAAAAGGAGAGGAGGGGGCTCCCCCTCACTCGGGAATTGTTGGCCAGGCCAGGCCCAGGACCCGGGAACTGCGAGATAAGCCGCCAGCAGGAGCAGAACTGTCGAACTTGGCGCTTTTCGCTGTGCGCCCTCTCGAGAACAGCAGACTCTCTGGCTCGCCTCGCCTTCATCCCCACGTTCGCGAAAGTGGCTGGAAAAGTGAGCTCGCTGAGAGGACTGGAAGCTGGAGGCAGCTCCCTGGCACGGATAGGGATGGCCTGGCCGCCCCACCCCCGGGCTGCGTTGCCTAATGGTTAACTTGTGCGGCGCTCTATGGAACACACGCGGTTGTCATAGACGGAAGGGAGCCAGCGGTCAGGTTAGCATGATTTCTTTCTCATTTCCCCCTCCACCTTCGGTGCTTAAAATTGTGTTCCCTCCCCTCGGCACAGTATCCACCGGTGTTGTCTAATACAGTGGTACCTCGGGTTACATACGCTTCAGGTTACACACTCCACTAAGCCAGAAATAGTGCTTCAGGCTAAGAATTTTGCTTCAGGATAAGAACAGAAATCGGGCTACGGCGGCAGCAGGAGGCCCCATTAGCTAAAGTGGTGCTTCAGGTTAAGAACAGTTTCAGGTTAAGTACGGACCTCCGGAACGAATTAAGTACTTAACCCGAGGTACCACTGTAATTTCAGAAGTACTACAAAGTATCTCAGCTGAAGTCAGGCATTGGCGGGGCGGGGTGTAGGTGTGTGGGTGTCCTTTGACTGGAGGGATTCAAGGGAATAATGTTCCCGCCGCCCCGCCCTCCCCATCCCTGCCAACGCCTGTACTTAAGAACTTTGCAAGCGGCTGCTCAAGACGCAAAACCCGCTTCCCCGGCTGAGCAGACTCCTGCCACCCGGTGCCTGCCACGCCCCCAGCGCGCTCCTCTTTACGCCCATTCCCTGAGTCCACAGAGAAGAAGCTTGCTCTTCGCCAGGTGTTCCGCTTCTTCCGACGCCAAGACGCAGACCATCCTCCGCCCGCTTTGGCTCAAGAGGAGGAGACGGACAAGAGAGAGGCAGTCCGGCTGGTTCCGACAAGGATGGGCTGCGGAATGAACCTTCAGGCACCACTGTAAGAAAACCATTTAGAGCAGGCGATGATTATTCAGTTGCAAAGGAAAGGCACTCTGCACATGTTCAGAGGCACGATCATCTTTATTATTTAATATGCTCTGGGTGTAAGCCCTGCCCTAGGCTTTGTGTTGGGGTGAGGCGGACTAGGCGGCCGTCAGGATCCTAGGGTCCTGCAAACCAGGACCCCGCAGAGTTGCCCGGTCTATGCTCGTGAAGCTGAGTTCTCCCCACTGCCCAGCTGTCCCGGGAAAGAGGCGGAGCTACGCCTGTTCTGAGCTCTGTTTTATTTCCCTGGTCTCTGATTCCCCGAGACAGACCCAGGCAGGAAAAATGCTTACTCCCAACATAGCAGCAGCAGCAGCAGCACAGCGAAAATACAAACAGCCAATGTGCAAAGTATGGTCAACGAAATCGTTTCCTGACTATGTACATGTGTATAGGTATGCATTATCTGTATATTTGTTTTCCTGCGTACGCACGAAAAGAGCAATAAAACATTCCATAATGTGGCTTTGGTTGAGAACCAAACGGCAAAATTTGGCAAAACAATAAAGAACAGGAAGGGGGCGGCAGGAGGCGCCGTCGAGCTGCCGGGTGGCGAGAACAAGAGGCGTCTGCGTCTTCCCTGGGGGGGGGGGGCAAATATCGAGCGACGGGTCCGGGGAAAGTCAAGCAAGAACCAAAGGCAGCTCCAGGCCCCGGAACCAGCCGACGAGGTGCCCTTGGCCGGCTTGCCCTGCACTCTCCCCCACCCGCGTTTCAGTCGTGGGACTCCGGGGAGAAGAACCATCACCGCCTTCTCAAGAGGGGATCTGAAGAAGTGTGCATGCACACGAAAGCTCATACCAAGAACTAACTTAGTTGGTCTTTAAGGTGCTACTGGAAGGAATTTTTTTATTTTGTTTCAAGAGGGGATGTTAGTGGTGTGGGATGTATTGATAGAGCAGCAAGTACAACATTTTCCTGTTGCCCAGAATGGACACACAGGGGGAAGTGGCTGCAGAACCCAAGGGAGGTCAGAGTCTCGGGAGGGCTTCCTGTCATATCTGCTCTGGAGCCTCCTCTCCCTGTGGGTGACCAGGTGGATGGATGGGCGTGACCCTAGCTGTCCATGGAAAAGGGCTAGCCATGCAGCTATCATCCCTTTTCCTCTTTTGGATCTTCACTTCTGGATCCCTACTGCTCCTGGCTCTTAGCCAGCACATGGCACATCCTTACAGAGGATGGAGACCTAACTCGGACTTAACTTTTCTCTACAAATGTAACTGTAGCCACAAGATAAAGCCTGCCTTCAGATTACTGCTGTGAACTGAACGTGAGAAAAACCTGTTATTTTTCAAGAAGACTGTCTTGCGTTATTCTTATTTTAAGAGGGAAATAAAGGGGAAATTTACCAGGAACAAGCCAGACTGGGTTGCTTAATTAAAAGACGCTAGCGAGTCATCAACTTGCTTCCAATAAGTTGCAAAGGGACTGTGCTCTGTTGTTTGCTCACTAGCATGAGTGAGGAGGGATAATATCAAAACAAGGTAGAGGATCTCCTACCTTCGTAAACATTCCCACAAGTGGTGACCCCCCCCCCAAAAAAAAAAAGCTGTCTCCATTGTCAGGGGAGGCGAGAGCACCACCTTGTGGTCTGCTTAGCAGAGAACGAGCCAATCGCAGCAAGGCAGCAAGGAACAGAGCAGAGCCTTGGCCCGGCCAGATGGGAGAAGGATGGAAGAAGCAAGAGGACTTAGGGGGCGCCTCCTCCCCGTATTCACTGCCCTGCCCTTTTTGTCCCCAGGTGCGACAGTGACAGGAAACCGAGAGCTCCTAGAAGGACGGCAGGGTCATGCACGGGGCCCAGGGTTGGTGGACGATGACCGGGCCTGGAGCCCAGCTGTGACTGAGAGGAAGAGGCACCCAGGAATTGCCTGCTTCTGAGCCAAGGACGCAGCAAGCACCGAGGGACCTGATCCAGCTCTGCCTCCCCTAGAGCCCTGGTGAAGTTTACAGCAAGAGGCTGACGGGCACTACCAGGTAAGTGCGCTCTACCGAAAGGAAAGCCAGAGCGTGGAGTGGGGAGGACAAGGCAGACAGGCCCGGGATCTTGCCCCTTCATGAGATCCGGACCTCTCCTCCTCCAGGGCCCTTCAAGAGCGCTCCTCCCAGCAGAAATCACAGTCGCCCACCCAAGAAGAAAAAGCAGGGCGCGGGGCGCGGGGCACAGGCAGCATGCTCTCAGGAAATAAACAAGCAGTCTCCCACACGCCACCCCCCCAAAAAAGCCTATTCCCAGAAAGACCCTCCCCCCCCAATTATGCTGGGCATAGGAAACATCAGGGAGTCGTGTGAGTTTGGTTGGGGATCAGGGAATAGCTGACGCGTGAGCTTGCAAATGCCGGTTCTGGGAGGGAGTGCAGAATGTGCCGCCCTTTCGACCTCCCCCTCCCGCCCCGCTGGCAGTGAGTTGCGTTTGGCAGTAGTGGGTTGTGCTTGTGGCTTCTGTAGAAGGAAGACGATAAGTGGCAGTTTCTGCATCGGAAGGGGAAACCTCTTTCCCCCCACCCCCTTCTCCTCTTGGGGCCAGTGCAACACACTTGGGGTCAGCAGCAACACACACAAACACTCCCGTGGCGTCCCCTCCAGCGGCCGGAGTTTCTCACGGGGTGCCCCAGGTGACCTGGTGGGTGGGGACGGGCCAGGAAGGCGGCTTTCCATCCTTGGTGGCGCCGGGCAGAGAGGACCAACAGCAGGGGCAGGAGGAACAGGTCAAGACCTTCCCTGTGGCAAGTTGGGAGGCGAGCCCTCGCTCTCACCCCCCAAATCCTCCCTTTGCAACCCCCCCCCCCCCCACTTTTTAGCCTTGGAATTCTTCCACAGAGGGGTGCGAGGACGACCTGCTCTGCAGCACCCTGCCCAGCTATGCGTGCAAGGTCTCAACGGAGAGGCTTAAGTGGGGGAGGGAGGGACCTCGACACTTCTGACACCAGTGGAGAGTCTTTGGAGGAAGCTCATGGATGCGGGAGGGCGGAAGGGCAGAGTGCAGGAGGGGACCATCCCGGGCCGCCGGGCACCGGTCTACTTGGTGCCTTCATCGGGGTTGCCCTCGCCGTCCGTCTTGCCCTCCTCCTCCGTCTTCTGGTCGTCCGTGTTCAACCTCTGCTGCTTCTTGCGCCGCACGCACTTGACAGCCACCAGCACCAAGATGACCACGGCCAGGAACCCTCCCACCGTGGCGCCCACGATCACGGCCACCGTCGAGTCCCGCTCGGGAGGTTCTGCGGAGGAGACACAGCCGGGACTAATGGGGGGCGGGGCTGAGGAAGGGCACGCGCAGCAGGCTTGGAGGGAGCTTGGAGAGAGGGGCTAGGGGAGCAGGGGGCAGGGGGGGTCCCCGCCCAGGCTTTGCAGGAAGCTGGGCTTCTGGGGTGGGCGTGGCCTTTCTAGGACGCCGCAGCATAGCAGGTAAGAAAAGCGTGTTGTTGTGGGATGGGTCCCAGGGGGAGAGGAGACCCTAGACGGCAGGCCTCCCGAAGGCTGACTGACCTTCGGTGATCACTATCAGGCTGATCTTGCCGTGTCCCTTCTGCCGGTCAGGGGGGTTCATGACGTAGCAGTGGTAGGTCCCTTCGTCGTCCAGCTGCACGTTGTGGAGGGTGAAAGAGACGTCGTTCTTGATGGGGTTCCCGGTGAACTCCACACGATCCCCAAAGCGGGTCTGCTCCATAGGAACAATCTTCAACCTAAACTGTAGAAACTGGAGACGGGGTGGGGGGCGTTAAGGAGCAGAGATTGCCGCAGTCCACGCAGGAGGCTCTGGAAAGCTGTAGCAAACCGTTTATGAACTATGTCTGGGTGATATATCACACCAGGGGAGCCATCTTGAATTGGGGGTACCCAGGAAAGCCCCGCCCCACATAAACGATCACATGAAGGGATCCACGCACACCATTTGAATAGCAATGCCCATTAACTTTGGTTGGGGGGAGCCCTCAAGTATTTTATTAAGGGGGCAAAGACCCCTTGGCCCCTAGGACTTGGGCTTCTATGTATCACACACCCTTTTTTAAAAAAATAAAATAAAAACAGGTTTCAGTAGCAAAGACTATCCCTGGGACATGTGGTTGCAATAAAACGGGTGACTCTGAGCACATGCACGAGTGCATTCCGCTTGATCGTGACTTAAAAGGGGCAGCAGGGCTCATCTGTTACAGCAAACACAACGAACAGAGTTCTGGAACCTTAAAGACTTGCACATTTATTGTGGCAACAAGAAAATTAAGCCACAGTAGACGCTTGGCAGCTTCGCATGGAATAAGTGCTACAACCCGCTCCCTCCGCCCCACACACATACATTCACAGGAACCGCATTTGGGGGACGGGTTGAAAGAACTTCCAAAGTACAGGCTCTGCCGCTAAGTTGTTGTTGCGGCGCCCTCTCAGCTGGGCACCCAGTGCAGGCGACCCAGTTTTGCACTCCCCTCAATCTGCCTCTGCGCCGCAGCATGCTTCGAGGAAGTGCCCGGCCCAGCTCAGCTGCGGGCTGCAGACTCACCATCTCTTCGGTGCAATTGTCGCATTCCTGGTATGTCCAGTTGAGGGAGAACTGCTTCTTCTCCACCCGGTAGCAGGAGTTGAAGGTGCAGGTGAGGCGGACGGAGGAGCCATTCAGGGCCATGATGGTGAAAGGCGCCGTGACCTCCATGCCCAGGCTGCTTGGCACTGCAGGAAGAAGAGGAGAACAGGGTAAGACAGGAGAGGCGAATCTACACTGGTCAGGTATAACTTTTAAAATGTGATATAAAAATGTGACACGAGAAGGCGCTGCAGAGCAGCAATCAGTCGGCCATGGGAAATTGCACTAAGAGTTATATAGGGTTGTTTTTCTCTAATAGCCTTTATTTCGTAGCATTTATACAGATCAGTGCAGATCCACCCTCGCAGCTTGCTCTCCCACCCCACCCACCCATTACACACGGGCAGCAACGTTGGGTCGGCAACCCCCCCCCCTTTTTGGAGGAAGGCGGGCTGCTGACAAAGGACCCTCTGGGAGTTGGTTGGTTGGTTTGTTTTTTTGTTTCCAAAGGGGAAAGTGCTTAAGACAGTTCTAATATTAAGTGATGATTTAAAACGGGATCCCAACTGCACCGGAAAAACGTAGCTGGAGAATTTCATAAAACAAGCCTGACGGCATAGCTCAGTCAGTAGAGCATGAAACTCTGCACCTCAGGGATCGAGCCCCACTTTGGGCAAAAGATTCCTGCACTGCAAGGGGTTGGACTAGATGACCCTTGGGGCCCCTTCCAACTCGACAATTCTATGATGGCCAGAGAAGTGGGACGAGCGACTCCTGGTTACAGTGTGGGCCACTCCTCTTAAAGGCGCCAGGCAGTCAGTCCTGCCCCTTTCCTGAGCACTCCATTAGGAACATAAGAAACTGCATTTATACCGAGTCAGACCATTGGTCCATATAGGCCAGTATTGTCAACACTGACTGGCAACAGCAGCTCTCCAGGATTTGAGGCAGGGGCGTCTCCTTCTGGCCCTACCTGGAGATGCCAGCGGGGGGTTGCTCCTGGGACCTTCTGTTTTTTTCTTTTTCTTTTTTTTCTTTTTTCTTTTTTTTAAAATAATTTTTATTGGTTTTCCAACACAAATAAAAGCAAACAACACATTCACATACACAAACAAAAAGATATAAAACATGTATAATTTCATAATCCTGTTTTCATACCCCTTGTTTCTCCGACTTCCCCGTACCTCCCTTTTACTGCATCCTTATTTTTAACATTTTTTTTAGCAATTCTCCAGTAATTAATTATTTAATTCACTTTCATTACATTCCTTTTTCTTTAGCTTATTAGTTACAGCTGCAATTCTCTATTTCTTATTCCCTGTCATCTAACACTCCTCAATTTTGCAATAATTTTTAAGATATATCTTGAATTTCTTCCAATCTTCTTCCGCTGTCTCTTTCCCCTGGTCACGAATTCTGCCGGTCAGCTCCTGGGACCTTCTGCATGCAGCGTACATGTCCTTTCCAAACCTCCCCTCTCCCCTTGTTTTTCGTCCCCCTCCTGCCAGCATTCTGGCCCAGTTGTTTGGGGTTATTCTTTTTTTCAAAGCGAGTTTTTTTGGGGAGGGGGCGTCTGAAAACTTCCCCGCCAGCCTGATGGCAGAGCGCTCCCTCTCTTGCGCGCGTTGCTGGCGAGGCTTTGGCTACGGAAGGACGCGCGCTGAGCTCCTGCGTCCGCCGCTGTTCCGTCCCGGCTACGGATGGCAGAAAGCGGGCCAACAGCCCCGCCGCTTCCGTTCTCCCTCTCTGTTTCTTCGCGCTCATCTCAGCAGTTCCTCCCAGGTCCCCCTGGCTTTGAAGGCAGAGCCTCAAAAGCGTCTCCCCTCACCCTCACCTTTATCGATCAGCCACGCGGGGGCTCAAGGCGAGTTTAAAGCGTGAAACTGCAGATGCTCAGAATTGTTCAGTTTCTGACCAGGGCTGATACACTATATTCTTTTTGTTTTGGCTTTAACAGATCAGGAACGTAGAAGGAATTGCAGAGGGCGAAACGGCGGCTGGGGAGAGCGGGGAGATGCCTGGATTACCGGTTCCAGGACTGAACTAGCAATACCTGCCACCGCGACTGGGGTCTGACATTCCCAGGCTGCACCACTGCTCCGAACCAAAACTCCTTCCTCGTGGCCCTAAGACCCCACCTGAGTCACCCCCGAGGGGATAATCATGGCAGCGTGCGTGCCCGACCCTCCACACTGGGCGCATGCTCAGGAGTAGAGGGATTTCTGCTACCCCACACGGGTATGGGTATCATTCTTCCCGGTCGCTGCTGCAGCTGGGTGGCAGCCCTGGGGCTTTAAGGAGACGCCTGAGGCAGGCAGTCCAAGGTCAGCTTGTTTCTGTCAGTCCCTTTTGCTGACGCCTGGCAAACCGGTCTCCTGGCTGTTCCGAGGAGCCCCGAGTGCTGCAGAAGCTGCAGCCTCTGCAGTGCCTTGAATGCAGCAGTTGCTGAGGCAGTTCCTGGCTCGTCAGATGCTACTGCAAAACTGGAACACATTCAACACACACCTCCCCCTCGCCGTACCCCGGGAGCCCCGCGGGGAAGACGGTGCGCCCTTAGTTCAGCTGGGATCCGCAGCTGAGATCAGGGGGCTCCTCGCCGAGCTGGCTACCCACGTCTTGGCTGCGCCCCCTTCTCCCCACAAGCCCAGCCGCAGAAAGCCTGGCCTTTCTTCCCCTCATCCTTTCCAAAACGGTCGCCTGCGCGCTTTTTGCAGCCCCTTCGCGCTCCTGTTTGGAGAGGCAGAGCGGGCTGTGTGCACGGCCAGCAGGACACAAGCCTTGTAGCAGAGGGGGCCGAGTAAGAAGGGGCTGGGAGTGGGGAGTAGCGAAGGCCCAGGTCCAGATCTAGCCCCGGGGTCCTAGGCGCACAATCCTCGTCTCTTCTCTCCCACATGCAACTGGTGATCGCGGACTGCTGTAGAAAGGTCGCGCCTCGCAGCACGGAGCCAATGGAGGCTAAGTCGGCCTTTACAGAGGCCCTTTGGAAGGTGAGAGCAGGAGGATCTACTGCTGGGCATCGCCAGCGGTGGCCAGGAAACCTTCTAAGGCTCCCACAAGGCTTCTGAGAGAAGCCCCTATGAATGCTGGGGAGTGGGCGCCGGCGCAGTATCCTAGGGGGTGGGAGGCAGTGGTTGGCCCCTGCTGAATCAAGAGGGGGCTCTCTTCCTGCGGAGTCGCCTGGTGGCAGCTGCAACCCCCCCCCTCCCCCGCCACACCCCACAGTCCAAGCGAGGGAAGAACCTGTGCCTCATTTTGGGAGGACCCAAGCAGGCGTGGGAGGGAGCAACTCTGGTCCCCAGGATAGGAGGCGGAGCAGCATCTGGCAACCCCAGCACAGCTGTGTGTGAGAGAGAGTGACCACATGCACACTGCCCTCAGCTGTCGCCCCCCGCGGCCACTTGCCAAAGATCCAGGCCCTGAGCGCTTTCCTCGGCACTGATATTCTCCGTTGCTGGCGACTGATCCGGCCAAAAATTGTGTAGCTCTGGCGGGGCACCGGCTCTGGCCGGTTCTTCCAGCAAATGCACTGAGGGGCGCTGGCCAGGAAAGGGCCCTCCCCGAAGGCGCCCCCCAAAGACGCTCCCCGCCCGCCCTGGAGCCAAGGCAAAACGGCGCCTCCTTCGCCTCCTCCCTGGGGCGCAGCTGTCAGTGGGGCTGCGGAGCCGGGCAGGTTCGCAGCGGCCCTGGCCAGATTGTAGCAGCAGCAGCCCCCTCCCCGCTGCTCCCCTCCTGCCTCAGCTCCCCAAGCCGGGACCCCAGAAGCCACTTACCCAGCGCGAGGCAGAGGATGAGGAGCGCCAGGGCGTGCGTCTTCGGGGCCCGGGGGGCTTCTCGGCTCATCCTCCGGGCCTAGCGGGGAGAGGGGGAGGGGGCCGGGCGGTGCGCTGCTTGGCTTGGCTTGGCTTGGGTGGAGGGGAGTGTCAAATGCGGGGTTTGGACTCGGAGGCATACATCATGTTCTGGAAGCTTTATGGCGAGGGCTCCAAGATGGCCGGCTGGAGGGTTTGGTGCTTCCCCTGCAGCCGCGGTTAAAAAACGGGGGGACACATCATTTCTGTGGTTGGCGAATCTCAGCAAAGGAAGTGGGAGGGCAGGAAACCCTTATGTGCCTGGAATGAGAGATGCTCCCAGCTTCCGCGGGGGCGGCGGGCTGGGGGAGAGCGGAGGATTAATCTCGACACCCCCTGCCTGCCCTCCCCGGGTTCTGATCAGGGAAGGGTCATAGCTGAGGGCAAAGCACCGCATTTGGACGCAGAAGGTCCCAGATTCAACCCACAGCAGCATCTCCAGGTAGGGCTGAGTAAAGGCACCTGTCTAAAGACCTGGAGAGCATCTTCTCGCCAGAGCTGACTGGACCCGGGACCTGGATCTGGACCCGGAAAAAGCAGTTGCCACTGTTGCTACGTTCTTGGGCTGCTGCCCTTTCCCAAAGAGCAGAGCCGGCGGCCGAAGTCAACTTCTCAGCCACCCGCTTCAGAGGGACGTCTTCTTGTCCTCCAGCCCAAACTATGCACGGGGTGCCACCTGGAGCAAATGCCCATTTCAAGGGCTCCCTCCCCAAACATGCTAAGCAGGAGGAGAAGGCTGGCAGGGGACCTTCGCGCGGGGGTGGGGAAAGAATTCCCTGCTCTTCAAATGATTTATTGCCTGACCCCTCAATTTGGTCCTGGGGGAGCCAAATGCCTTTCATATTCCCAGCTAAAGCAACACTACCCCGCGCAAGAGAGAGAGCAGAGCAGCTCCCCCGACTGGCTATGGGACTCTTGCGCGCTCGCACACCTCTTCCTCTTTCGCAGCAACTACCCCAGCGACTGGGCAGGGAGGGCCAGAAGGGTCAAGAGTATCAATTTAGGCATCCCAGTGTGCATCCCAGCAGCCCTTCCCCACCCCCCACCCCCACCGCGCGCAATCGTCCAGGAGGACAGGAAGTGGCGCGGCAGCATGCTCCAGGCGGGTAGCTGGCAGGGAATGGATGGATGCTCTCGCGCCTCTTCCACGGCAAGCAAACAAGACAGACCCCACGCCACCCTCTCCTCTCCCCTCCGCCAAGCGCTGTTTGCCACGGCTGCTTCCTCCCCCTCCCAGTTGGCCCTGAGCTGCCCAGTCTGCGTTGCCAGTGGGAGCAGCTGGGGACCAGTCGGGACAGGGAGCCAGCGGCGAATCAAAACCCCCGCTCCCCATACAAACACACTGCAGGCTCCGAAGGCCTCTCCACCCACAAGTGAACGTGGGCCGGGCGAGGCTCCCCCGGAGCTGCCTTGGTTATCCTGCTCCCTTCCTTGGGCACTGGCTGAAGTGTCGGGTGCGGAGAAAGAGCTCCCTTAACTTCTCCGCTTTCTGGTCGCTCCAAGCGCGCCTTGCTGCAGCTGCTGGGAAATGTCGGAGGGCGGCAACGCGAAACCAAAGAATACAGCCGGCTGCGCTTCTGCACAGGCTCTGGGTGGCGTCTCCCGGGTCCGCTCAGAAAGAGCCCGCGCAGAGAGGACTCTGGCAGTGTTGTGGGTGCGCTTTGGACTTGTCTCGCATCTGTTGGGGCTGCTTGGCTGCTTAGGGGTGAAGGAAGAGACTTCGCTGCTGTGGGGAAGGGGAGCGAGGAAAGGGACTGTTGAGCCGCTCCAAGCCCCAGCGCAGCGCCCCGCCAGCCCATCCCAGAGCCACGTCTTTCTACTGGGGCGCTATCCATAGTCCTGATGCAAGCGGCCTCCCGTCACTCTCCCCTTCCTGATAGAAAGTAATGGTGAGCTGGGCTCATCCTGCGCAGGGAGGAGAGGGCACCGACCCACCAACCTCAGTCTGCACCTGCCTGCCTTCTTCTTGACATCTATCCAGTTTTGTCTTTGCAGGGGGGATGGAGGCAAACACAGAATTAGTTAGCTCCGCCTGTCTTCAGTTCTGCAAACTGTTATCCTTCCAATCTTCCACCCTGCCAGTCCTAATGGGCATCAGACCCCAGTGGCTTCTGAGTCCAGATGGTTCCAGTGGCTATTAACCCCAGGTGGAGGTGTTCATACACCTACTAGAAAGAGGAGAATTTTGGGTCTATCACTCATGCTCCTTATGGACTGGGCTAGGCAAGGAGGGCTGAGGAAGCTGGAGAAAGGCCTAGCTCTGTTGGCTGTGTGTACCTGACTTGTCTGAGGCCCTTCAGATTTACCCTGTTGGGCTTAGCCAAATCCAATGCACAGGCCTAGTATATAAGTCATATCTAGTAGTTACTGATAGCCCTATCCTCCATTAATTTGACAACAGTGACAGTACAGCTCTCTGACTTCTAGGGTGTTTTGCGCCCACAGAGGCTGCCCATCACTACCATCCTGGGCAGGTTCCAACTGGCCCCCTCGGAAGTAGATCCCACTGCTTAAATTTAAGGATCACTTCATTAATATTTCAAGGCACTCTCCTTTACTGGGACAACCTGCACAGCCCAAATCTGCAAAGTCAGAGCAGACTTGCAGCTGAGTCAGTCTCTTATGCTCGCGAAAGGAGGCCTTCGTCCTAAAAGGCAATTGGCAGAGGCCGGGAGTCCCAAGGGGCAGGACCAGCCCCACTCCAAGAAGTTTGGCACTGCCTTCCAAAGGACAGGGAAATGTGGCTTAATGGGTTTGCTAGTTCCACCATAGTCCCTCCCTGAAAGACGCAGTATCCCTCTGCTTGATAACAACTGCCGGGATGACAAGAGGGGAGAGTGCTATTTCTCCCGTGTCCCGCTTGTCTGTTTCCCATTGAGGCAGCTGGTTGGCCACAGGGAGGACAGATGCTTGGACCAGATGGGCCCCCTTGGCCTGATCCAGTTGTAATATTACCTGCTGAGATTACCCTTGGTGGACTAGCAAGCTTTGGCCATTTCGGTAGGGATGTGAATGGATGCTAGGAGAGGGTATAGTTATTAGATGTTATCCTTCCTCACATTTGTGAATTTGGCAGAGTGCATCCCTTTGCAGCTTAAAAGGGAAGCTTAGATAGGTTAGTTTTAATCTTTTTAGTTTAAGTAAAGTTTAGTTTAGTTTAGATTTAAGGTGCTGGTTTTGACCTTTAAAGCCCTTCACAACCTAGGACCCTTGTACCTATGGGGCTGCCTCTCCCGTTATGCCCCACGGAGGACCTTAAGGTCCATAAATAGCAACACCCTAGTGGTCCCAGGCCCTAAGGAAGTTAGATTAGCCTCAGCCAGGGCCAGGGCCTTTTCAACACTGGCTCTGGCCTGGTGGAACGCTCTGCCTCATGAGACCAGGGCCCTGCAGGATCTGATTTCTTTCCGCAGGGCCTGTAAGATAGAGTTGTTCCACCTGGCCTTTGGCTTGGAGCCAATTTGGTTCCCTCCCCCTCTTTCTTTTTCCTTTCTCCTCCTGTGATAAGGCTGCATTTTAACATTATAACATTTAAATATTTTAATGTTGTATTTTAATCTTGTTTTTAAGTTGTATTCATTCAACTTGTTTTTATTATTGCTTGTTAGCCACCCTGACCCCTGCCTTGGCTGGGGAGGGCGGGGTATAAAATTTTATTATTATTATTATTATTATTATTATTATTATTATTTAATCCAGGGTGCTTTAAGGCAGACTGGATTCTCCTGGTATTTCATCATTTTCTCCCCTCCAAAACAACAATCAGAGAGTCTTGTAAAAGGTAAAAATACCATATATTTCCATGTATAACATGCCCTCATGTATTTGGGGGACTCAAAATTAAGAAAATGGGGGGAGATTGCCCATGTGTATAAGACTAACCCTCCTTTTAAACATTATTTTTTGGTTTAAAAAAAAAAACTAGTCCTACACAGGGAAAAGTACGGTAATATTCTGCTAGTTTTGATTTTGTTAGTTTTTGTGTGGTGTGCTTTTTGTTTTCTGTGAATTTTCATTGTTTGGGCCTAAACTGTGAATATTTTATAGACTTATTTAATATTTCAGGTATGCCTATACCACTTTTCATCAGAAAGGATCACCAAGCAATTTACCAAAAATTAAAATTAAATGCAATATAGAAAACCTCAAAATCTATGAATACAATATAGAAAACATCAAATTCCTAACATAGAATTCCACTCAGTCATAACAAAAGAAAGAAATCCCTATGGAAAACTGCATTTTAAAATTTCCTGCTCTCTGCTGCCATCTGGTGTTGCACGTTTATAGCGCATTCAAATTGCTGTTTCTTTACTAATGAGGCTGAGTCCAAACTCTCAGCAGTTACGGATTTCAATAAAACTCTCAGTACATATACAAAGACATACTACAACACCAGCAATCAAATGCTATGAGGCTAAAAGCACATTTAATCTAGGAATACACAAAATTTATGTGGCAGTACATAACAAACATGACATTCCTTGTCTAGAACAGAACTTTAAAAAGAAATGTGAAGTAGGAGAAGTAACATAATAAAAATGTGTAAATGGGACAGAAATCTAACACTGCAATTCCATGCATATCCACTCAGAGGCAAGTTCCATCAAGTTCAATAGGGCTTACTTCCAAGTAAACATGCACAGGACTGCAGCCAAAATAAATTGTTATGCTAAAAGAACTTAATTAACTGACTTCCTCCTTCCAGGACCATGGGTCAAAAGTTTGTAACTTCCCCATAGTTATAATAACTTTCCATCAAACATGATGCAACTTGAATTGGGCATTATGTAATTACAACTATTTCACAAGGAATTCTGTTTTTGAGAAAGCAAACTTCTGCTTGTAATTGAAACCGACTGTAAATTCTTAAGGTGTGAATCATGTCGTCCCATACGCACGCAAAGATCTGGTTTCTATCAGGAGGGTTGAAGAAAGAACATATTATGTTGTTGATGGGTTATTTGCCACTTTACTCATGGAAATGACTCAAAGCAATTTTACAAGCACCATAGAAATACTAAAACCAACTACAATAAACACGATTAAAAATATATTTTTTAAAAAAAAACAAAAACTAAAAAACCACACCTATATAAATAAAACACATGACTAGCCTATCCTGCCCCACCAAAAGCAGCCACAAATACTTAAAACACCTTCAAACTAAAAGCCTGGGTAAAAATGAAGGTTTTTGCTTGGTACCTAAAAATAGATACAGAAGATACCAGCTGAGTTTCCCTGAAGAGACCATTTCACAAAGAGGGAGACATCACTGAAAAGACCTGTTCTCATGTTGCCACCCTCTGGAACTCCCATGAAGTAGGCACATGGAGAAGCGTCTCAGGTGATGTTTGCAGGGTCTGGGTTGGTTCATGTGGGGAGAGGCAGTCCTTGAGATATTGGTGTCCTAAGCCACATAAGGCTTTGTAGGTCAAAGCCAACACTTTGAACTGGGCCTAGAAATTAATTGGTAGCCATACAGTCAGGTCTGGATTAGTGTTATATACTTAGCCTATCTTGCCCTGTTGAGCAACCTAGCTGCTGAATTCTGCACTAGCTCTATGTAGCCCTATGTTGCACTAATTCAACATAGAGGTTACCAGAGCATTGACAACAGAAGTTAGGCTGTGTTTGTCCTGTCCAGAATTAGGAAACACCATGGTGAATGCATACCGTCTAGGGTTGCATCTACACAGCTATTAAAAAACGCTCTGGAATAAAAGCCATTTTAAAGCTCACAATGGAAAATTTCAGAGAGTTCCGATTTCAGCTCTACAGCGACATCTGGTGTCACAGTTTTATAATGCATTTATAACGTTTTATTTTTATTAATGTAGCTGAGTCCTAGGAATCATTCCAATTCAAATCTAAGGGGGAACCACTAGCTGACATTGAATTTTAACTTCCATTAAGAACTGTTTGATGTTGATAATTACTGATTAGCAAAGATTTTGTTTGTGTGTGTGTGTCCATATACAGTCATACCTCGGGATAAATATGCTTCAGGTTGAGCGCTTTCGGGTTGCGCTCCGCGGCGACCCGTAAGTAACGGAGCGCGTTACTTCAGATTTTCGCCAACTGTCAAAATGACGTCACATGCATGTGCAGAAGTGGCGAAACGCGACCCGCGCATGTGCAGTCGCGTCTTACATTCTGTTCAAGAGGCGAACGGGGCTCCAGAATGGATCCCATTCGCATCCCGAGGTACCACTGTATGGATATATAGTCATATATATTTGTGTGTGTGTAATGCAAACTTTGTAGGATTTTTTGTTTAAATGTGATTAACAACTAAACTCCTCATTAGCATAATAAATGACAGCACCCCCACCCACCCACAGACAAGCCTGCCTCAATCTCCTCTGAAGTTCCACTTGCACATAACAATGTTGGCTGCATAATGGCAACAAAATATGGAACATTTCCTGAATTCGAGCTAAACTCGGTATCATTCCAATGTTAACATACGAACTGATGAAGCAAGCAAATATTTTTTGCTTCTGTAAGGCGCATTGAGTGGTTTTTGAGAAAGGCAACCAGGTTAAACAACAGCAATAACTACAATCCCGCCAGACAACTAGTCTCTGCTTGCTCTGCTTGCAAAAGGGACAGGCAGAGGCTAATCTCCAATCTTATCATTGTGGGACTACAAGCTAAGATCAAAGCTAAGGCTCTGCCTGCTCCTGGATTGAACTTTGAGCTACCTGGCATCAGAAGATATGGGGTGACTGACAAGTGGGCGCCCCCTCTCACCTGCTAAGAATGACCCATAGAGTTCTCAGGTTGAAAAATGTCCCCAGCCCCCTTGCATTAAACCAGTGTTGCCTGGGGAAGCAAGAGACATGACTCTTGCTTTATCTAAATACTTTTCATTTTGGGCAGTGCTAGATGCTGGTGGAAAGGGGAGGCTTCCATTTTCAGGGTGACGGCAAGGAAGGAGTCACTCTGTTGCACTCAATAAATTTCAGCCAAGGACTTTCTCTCTTATACATCTGAAGGAGGGAGAAACAGAGAAGGGTGGGTTTCATGTTTCAAAGAAACTTGATAGTTGCTGGACAGGAACTTGACCTGGCTGCTTTTAAGGTAAAGCTCTCCAGCGCTGTCAAGGCATTGCCTTTCCACAAATTAAAACAGATCAGAGGCCCCAGCTGGAACAGATGGCGGGGAGGGGGCTGGAAAAGAGCCAGTCACATGTGACCAGGGCAATAGCCGAAGGAGCCCTCCCAGCGATAGGGCTGGGAGTGATGACAGGGGTGATGACAGGCCCAAAGGGAGCCGAAGGAAAGGCATCCAGGCTCCAGCCAGATCACTTTGGTAACACTTGTAGGGACCATGCAGACCACCATGGGAAGCCTCACTTCCTTGCCAATCTGTAGTTAGAAACCAGGGCAATAGGGCTTCCTGGGTCCATCAACACTAAAAGCCTTTCAGAACCCCCACGTCCTCTAACCAGTAATCCTCTAAGAAACAGATGCTGGAGACAAAATCAGAGAGTTGTTGCCTACCTGCTCTGACCTCCCATCATTATTTTTCCTTTTCTTTCTTTCTTTCTTTCTTTCTTTCTTTCTTTCTTTCCATATAATATCTGGTTGTGTTTTTTTTTTTTAATAAATCACATATTTTAACTCTAACTGCATGTACAAGTAGCCCTTTTTTCTTTTCGAAATCATTTTTATTTTATAACAATCCAAATGCGTACAGAGATTACTCTGAAACTCAAGATTTCCCCCCATCCCCTTCATGGGTCCTATTGTCAACATTTACAACTGCATATTATTCCATAGTCTACATTTTATAGCAATCCATATTGTCCATAATGTTTGTCACATTACATTAGTGAGATTAAAATCCTGCTAAAGTTTTCATCTGCTTGCAGTGCTCTGTTAAATAAAATATATTTTTTCCCCCATTCTAAAAAGAAAGTTTTTGACCTCTTGGTTCCTATAAGAGACTTCTTTCAAGCCTAACAAATGCACCGGGGAGCATTTTGGGGAGGGAGGGAGGGGGTGTAGTTGGGGAAAGTGTTAACCCTCCCACACCTTGCAACCCCCCTTCCCCCAATTGAAAGCAATGCCCTGTTGCTGGAATGGGTAGAGCCTGTATGCGTTTGTGTGCATTTTATGGGCGCATGTATTGTAAGGTTACCAGTGTTTTTAATGAATCCAGGGACACTTTAAATACATACATACATACATACTACACGTTCGGGACGTTGATGCTGCAGCGATGGCAGTGGCAGATGGCTGCCGCCTTGACCTCAACCGCCACGTTTCCCCTTCCTCCAAAGCTTCTATTTTCTTTCTCCATGAGCCTGGACAGCCTGAGTTGTTGGTTCTTCAGTGGTGGTGGTGAAGTGGTGCAGGGTGGGTCAGGCATAGAAGGCAGAGAAGGAGGGCCGAGAGAGGTGTTCGGGCAGCACGATGCCTCCCTTCCCATCAGAGCAGCCCCAATCCCATTCCTACTTGCGTGCAAGCAGGAGGGGACAGGGATCCCTCATCTGGGAAGGGAGGCTTCCCATTGCCTAACTGAGTGATGCCTACCCCCTCCTGCTTGCACACAAGCTGATAGGCAACTTGAAGCCTCCCTTCACAGCTGAGAGATCCCCGCCCCGCTCCATGCAAGTAGGAGTTGGGAGGCTGCTCCGATAGGAAGCATGAAGCCTCCCTTCACAGCTTAGTTGCTGGGGTCAGGGAAGGTGGAGGCAGCCCGGAAGCTGCATCTTAGAGCCCCTGCACCAACATCATATGGGGACTTCCAAGCAGCTCCTGAAGCCAGCCAGAGCCAACTGCTCCAGGCTGCTGAGACTGCCGCTACTGCATTTCCCAGGGACATTAGATGAAATCCGGGGACATTCTGGGATGGAATTTGTCCAGGGACTTATTTGCAAATCCAGGGACTGTCCCCAGGAAACCCTGGTAAGCCTAATGTATGGGCTGCGGCTCAGTGGTGGAACCTCTGTTTGCTTGCAGAAGGTCCTAAGAAGAGCCTGCTGGATCGGACCAAAGGGGTCCTGTGTTATCCAGGATCTTGCTCTCCCAGAGGACACCCACGTGCCTCTTATGGGAAGCCAGCAAGCAGGACCCGAATGCAATCACATTCCCCACTTCTGATTCCCAGCAAATGGTAATCAGAAGTCAACTGCCTCTGTGAGAGGTGTACTCTCAAGTTCAATTCTTTGCAGCACCAGGGAGAAAATTTAGCATAGACATTACTGTGTGATTTGATTGATTGCTGCATGCATGCTAGCTCTGGCCCTGCCCACTTTGGGCAAACCCCTTTTCTTTCAACAGCTTGCCTGCCGCCCACTCCTGACCAGAACAAAAAAAGACCATTAGACGGAGTTGGTACAAGATGTTTATTGGCTACAGGAGAGATGGGTATCCTCCTCCCCCAGCCCCTATCCACAAAAAGGCCCCACTGAGGAATGAATGTCTGTGGAAGAAGAGGAGACAATGCACATATTGGCATCTGCACAGACCCAAGCAGCTATTCTGGAGAGGAAAGTCAGGCTGACAAAGAGGAAATTCTTCTGTAAGTAAATGCGGAACAGTCCTCTAGGGCAGGGGCTCCCAACCGGTGGCCCACAGACCCCAGTGAGGCAGTGTAACCCACCCAGGGGGTCCATGGCACCATTCACGTGCCATAGAGATAACATTTTCAAAAGTAGGGGGTTCACGGTACTTAGCTAATTGGGAACCACTGCTCTAGAGTCTTGTCCCAGGGCCTCACAAATGCCTGTGTCTTTGGGGGACATCCTGAGGTGTGCATGGATCTCCAAATGAAGGCTCTTATTACATTTTAGCTCCAAGTTGCCTGAACCTAGGAACGTAATACCAGCCCCAGGCATGTGGCACAAGACCAGCCACCACACTTGGCTTTCATCACAAGGAAGCCCAGTCCCCCCACCATTACCTGCTCTGGTTCCAATGCCTACGGCCAGCTTGGCTTTGAACCAGTAGCCAAGGGCAGCAGCCAAAGGAGAAGATCACACAGTGGCCCTTCTCTCTCCCTGGAAAGAAAAGCACAGTGAAACTCTCTGGTACCTTGAGCCATGGAATACCCACCCAACTCTCTCCAAGCCACTGCAGGCACTAACATCTGCCTGCTTCAAATATAGCCCAGCCCTTTCTCCATGTCCGTGGCAACTGGCCACCAAACACAAGGTGCCCACACCATTTCCAAACATTTTGTTCTTGCTGTTGCTGCTGTTGCTGCTGCTTCTGCTGCTGTTGTGGGAGTTGGAAATAGATGGGAGGTTTGTGCAAAAATATGGCAAGGAGGAGGAGGACCAAGTAATACCTTCACGAGTCAAGTGCTAAAGGGTGACTGAGTTCAACGCAGTGTGTGGAGAAGCAGCAGCTCAAGAGTGTCAATCAGCACAGGTCATCTTACCCAGAACCCAACAGTCCAAACAGACAGCTGTAATCCCCACAGGCTGCATTCTCCATCCAGAGAAACAGGGCAAGAGCCACACCAACCAATGAGAAGCTGTAACATCTTGATGCTCCCCAACATGAGGTAGAACCTGATCCCACACACACCATCAGAGCCCTCCTGACACCATGAAGTCCAGCGCCAAAGTTCCATTCATTGAAGAATCACTGGGATGTATCCTGCTGGCCTTCAGATGACATTCAGAAAAAATACCTTTGTCCTCAAGTCAGTAAGGATCCTCATCATCTGAATCCTGAACAGAATGCAAGAAGAAAAGGTCAAGCAACAGAGCCAACAAGACACCCCCCCCCAATGCCTCACCTGGCAGAAATTTACTGCTGGAGAAATGAGTTGGAGGATTTTGTGCTAAGCAACTCACTGAACCCAGGTCTGCAAGGAAGCTCAGTTAGATTCCGCCCCCTCCTCTCTCTCTCACACACACACACAGGCCCAGCATGCCAGAGTGTACACCCTGGTCTTCTTCAGAAACCTCCATATGAGGATGAGACTACTGTGGGAAATGGACTGAGACACAAAGCTAGATTCATGGACAACTGTGCCAGACTCTTAGACCAGGGCACACACTTGCAATGCCACTTCCTTGTGTAACCAACGGGATCCTTCAACTCAGTCTTATTTTGTACTCTTGCTGACAACCTCCTTGCATACTCTGGCTAAACACCAGCACAGAGACGCTAAAATCCTCAGCAGCTCAGGCCCACAAGCCTGAAGCCTGCATGTGCACTTGTGGGCTTCACAACATTATCACATAGTAAAACCTCCACATGCCAACCACACAAACATTCATGTTCAGAAACAAAAGGGACAGTCAACTCTCCCACCCATCTAATGTTTGGTCTTTGCTTCATTGGCAAACAGGGCTGGCCCAAAAAGACATTTTGCTACCTGTGGTGGAACAGTAAGTGTCTCCTCCCCCAGGTCAAGGTACATAGAGCAAGTCATTTTGGCACCTGAATGAGAAAAACCTGAAAGGGCCTCTCTCTGAGACTAAAAATACAATAATGGATTAAATCGCTGGCCATTTGTTGCCCTTTCACAAGACCCTAAACCAGGGTTTCCCAAACCTGGGTCTCCAGCTGTTTTTAGACTACAACTCCCATCATCCCAGTGGTCAGGGATGATAGGAAATGTAGTCCAAAAA
This sequence comes from Podarcis cretensis, assembly GCF_951804945.1. Taxonomy (NCBI): domain Eukaryota; kingdom Metazoa; phylum Chordata; class Lepidosauria; order Squamata; family Lacertidae; genus Podarcis; species Podarcis cretensis. The sequence goes on along the minus strand of NC_137185.1, from coordinate 29,916,511 downwards.
CAGCTGGAGAACCAAGTTTGCCCTAAATCATTTGCCTCAGCCAGCTGCTTCACTCAAGCCTAATGGCAGGACCAGCCCTATGAAAGGGGGGAGGGTACTTCAGATGAAGCTGTAGTATGCCCCCCCCCCACCCTGGACACCAGCTGCAACAGGAAATGGTTCTCACTTAGCTCTCCTATCCCCCTTTCAGCCCCTGCCCAAAATGGTGCATCTGCTAGCAATGGCAGGAGGGAAAGAGGGAGGTTCTCCAGGGCCAGATGACTAGCATGCCTCCACCGTACCTCTCATGACTGAAGGGCAAATGGAAACAATGGGTAGTATCTGCGGGTGGGTTTGTTCCTATGCCCACCAACCCACTCCCCCAGGCCAGCCCTGTTCACAAACAGCTCCACCCTTCTGACACCTACAGCGGCAAAGGTAGGAGACTTCAATCTTGGCCTCTGGATTGGGTCAGGCATGAATGGGAATTTGATGGCAGGCCCAAGATGCTTTGCCCTCCCTGCTATCTTGCAAAAGCGTCAAACTGGCTGTGTGTAAGAATGGGACTATTGCTTACCAGACATCGCAGACACCAGGCGGCCAGCCTCTCCTTGCACTTAGGTCGCTCAGGTCTACAGGAAGAGCACAGAGGTGAGTCCAGCATGTGTCTCCTTTGCCTGCCTGGCACCCGCCCCCCTCAAAACCCCCAGCGCAGCCAGTTGCACACCTGTGCCAGTCAGCTTGCTCTACCTCTGCCCATCCCCTCCAGTTATCCTGACAAGCAGCTCCTCACTGGTGAGGCTTGACCAAACTCGCCCTACCCTGCCCCCTGCATCTGCCACAAAGCTTCCATGGGGTGGCTGTTCATAGAATTGTGGAGTTGGAAGGGACCCCCAAAGCCATCTAGTTCAACCTTCTGCAATGCAGGAATCACAGTTAAATGATCCCTGACAGGAGGCCACCACTCCCTGAAGGCGAGTCCACCACTACCTGCTCCTGAGGTGGACCAACAGCCGCAGACCACCAAGCTCCCAAGGTTTATGCAGGAGCTGACAGTAGGTGGAACATGCCTTTGAGGCACTAGGTGCAGTGGAGTGTCAATCATCAAAACACCTGCTGATGCCCTATGGAGGGTTCACAGTCTGAATCAGCTGCTCCACAATAACCACATATTCTGCTCATTATATTCCCCCTTGGTCTGAGAACATGGGCATGGTGATGGTTGTATGGGGTGGTGTCATTAATCTCCATTAAGTGACCTTGAGTACAAGCCCAGGGAGCCCAACAAGAACCCTCAGGGCAGCCCTCCCCATCACAAATGCTACTTCTCTCTGCTTCTCCCTGGTTAAGCACAGAACACAAAGTGCTCACTCTTCAGAGACTTCGATGGAGGACTTCTTGTAGCTGCACTTCTTCTTGCTTTTCAGCACCCCGAGCTTCTTGCCCATTCGAACCAGGAGCAAGGCCACCACAATGGCTGAGGGGAGGAAGACCAGGATGGAGAGAAGCCCAGCTGACGTCAGCTGGAAGGAGGCCCCTGGAGAAAGAGGCAGGAATCAGGCCACAGGCACACCAGAAGGGCAGGCTGGGCCTCTGGGGCAGCGGCGTAGCGTGGGTTATCAGCACCCGGGGCAAGGCAAGTAATTTGCGCCCCCTAACCCGGGGCAAGGCAAGTAATTTGCGCCCCCTAACCCGGGGCAAGGCAAGTACAGTAATTTACTCTCCCAAGCAGCAGCAGCGAGGCTTCTCTTTCCCCCGCACTCTCCAGGAGCTGCCTCTTTTCTTTCCTTTTTTCCCTTTCTCCAAGGCTTTTCGCTTTCTCTCCTTAATTGATTCCCCCTCCACAGGCGTTTCCTGGCTGCTTCCCCCCCCCTTCCCCTCTCTCTCCTCCTCGCTCTGCTTGCCTTGCCCTGCCCTGCTTGAGGGCACCCTGAGGAGACTCCGCTCTCCTTTTTGACCAGGCGAGGTGGAAAAAAGGGGGGGAAAGTCTCTTCCCGCCCCCTCGCCAGACTCCCTGCTCGGCGTGGCCAGTGGAGAGAGAGCCGCAATTACCATAAAGCTCCTCTCCCTCCGCTTCGCCAAGCTGTCAAAGCCCGGCAGCAGTGGCAATGGCAGCAGCAGGCGCAGCCAGACCCCCGCCAGCCAGCCAGCCCGCCCGCCCGCCTGGCTTCCTCTCCTTTTTTTGCCCGCGGCAGAAGGCTTTGCCCCCCCCCTTCTGCGACCTCCTCGCCAAGCCGAGCGAGCGCGGGCTCCCTAACCCGTGGATTTTAGTAGGGGCAGAGAGCTGCTAGTGCGAGTGCGCCCCCTGCCCAAGTTGCGCCCAGTGTGGCCGGCACCCCTGGCACCCCCCACGCTACGCCACTGCTCTGGGGAACAGAGGTTCTAAGGGGAACACCCAAGATCAAACCACAACTGAGTTTCCAACCCATGTGAGAAAAGAAGGCAAAATGGTGAATTAAGGAGGTGTCACAGCCAGTCCCCAGAACAGAAGATGGGAGGTAAGCACATACCATGCTAATCCCTGGCCAATGCACAAGTGCTAACTGAGTCTTCCCATCGGGGTTTGAATTTTTCAGCAGAAACATGGTGAAACATGAAAGCTTAACTAGGGATATCCGCAGCAGACTCAGTTTTGTGACTGGAACAAATCCATCAGCTTATTAAAGCTTAATAGTATTATGGAATTTAAGGAAAAGAAAGTAACTTATAGAAAATAAAGCAAATTGCTTACGAGGAAAATTAAAGCAGGAATACAATATAAACTGAATAAACTTATGGATGTTTTATACAATAGACCCTCTGGATATGAATTTAATTCATTCCAGGGGTCCATGCGCATCCCAAAAATTTCATAAGCAGAGGTGCTGCTTCTGCGCACATGCAAGGCGCACAGAACACTTCTGCGCATGCTCACGGGGCGAAACTTCCAGGTTTGCCGTGTTCGCAACCCAAAAGTTATGTTACCTGAAGGTAACATAACCCAAGGGTCCACTGTAATTAGCATGAATTAATTGCAGGTACCAATCGTAGAACTAAGAAAGAATCAGAGAAACACAGACTCTGAACTACTATACGTCATTAAAGTTCTTTGTTTTAGGCATGTTGCTTTTGTCTTGAGTTATTTGTTTCTCGGTCACATCAGGCCATTCTTCTTCAGCAATGGGCACTTGACACCAGTCCAAATAAAACTGGGGTGGCAGTCTATGTCCTTAACCACAGTTCTACGTTAAAATAAGAACGACTCAAAATAAACTTTTGGTTCTGTAGGCCTAGCAGGCTTTGCAATCTCCAAAAGGGGGAAAGGGAAGAGACACCCCAAAGAACTTGCCTCTCACCATGGCAAAAAACAGGTCCTACTTGCAGACTCACACAGATACAGTGAGTGAGCCCCACCCCTTCTCTTTGCACTTTGTACAGTACTCACCAGCTTCTGGGGACTAAGGCAGGAAGTGAGCAGATCTGACGCTCAACCCAGCAGCCCCCAGGGTAGAATGAGGGCCTGTCTTACCATTCTCCTGAAGCAGTGCGTGCTAGAAAATGCAACTGGTGGAGGATGGCAGAGGGGAGATGGCACTAAGAAGCTGGGATTTTCAGGAAACAGCAACAAGGTTTTAATGCTCTTGACAGGAAAGGCTTGGGAGAGGTGGGGAGGCAGAACCACCATGGCCACAAGGACTAGAAATATTGCTTTACCTCTCTGAGTGACAGTCAGCATAGTCTGGGGGATGTTATGCTGCACATCTGGGGGATTTTTCACAGCGCAGGTGAACGTCCCATTGTCATCCATCGTTGGGTTGTTGATCCTAATGGAAGCATCCCTCTTAGCCACGTTTCCAACCCAGGATACCCGGTCACGGAAGGTGCCCTTCTTAGCTGGATAGGCATTTGACTGGTAGTGGAAGATCTAGAGGAGTTTAGAGATAGTGAACACTGACGGCCGCACAGATGCTACTAGCCCAGAGATGGAAAAAAGACAAAGTCCCTACCAGAGAAGAATGGCAAGCTAAGCTGTTGGGCTATGCCGAAATGGCAAAACTGACGTGAAAGCTCAGGAACCAAGAAGACCAAAACTTTAATAAAGAATGGGGAAAAATTATAATTTGTCTGGGAGACCACTGTAAGCAGATGAAAACATTAGCAGGACTGCAATAACACTTGCAATGTAGCAGATACTGTGGACAAAATGGAGTGATATAGAAATTAATTATTATTATTATTATTATTATTATTATTATTAATTATTTATTTATACCCCGTCCATCTGGCTGGGCTTCCCCAGCCACTCTGGGCGCCTTCCAACAAAATATTAAAATACAGTAGTCTGTTAAATAGCTTCCCTAAAGAGGGCTGCCTTCAGATGTCTTCTAAAAGTCTGGTAGTTGTTCTTCTCTTTGACTTCTGGTGGGAGGGCGTTTCACAGGGCGGGTGCCACTACCGAGAAGGCCCTCTGCCTGGTTCCCTGTAACTGCCTGGCTCCCTGGATTATGGAACAACATGCAGTCGAAAAGGTTGACAATTGGACCCATGGAGGGGAAGGTGGGAAGTCCAGAGATTCGGAGAAGTCTCTAAATATGGATATGTATTTTGTATTGTTATAAGTCCGCACTTGAAAAATCAAATACAATTTTTTTAAAAAATATATAGAGAGAGATGGTGAGTAACACATCCCATGACAGCCAAGAGCCAATGGCTCAAGGCCTTTCACGAGCCAATCTCACTGCAGCAACATTCCAGCAAGGTAGGCTCATGCTTCTGCAGGAAGGATGATGATCTCAGGGATACTAAAAGCCATTCGATTGGCACTCCCAGAGCAGCAAGATAAAGGCTCTGCTGCGCACCTGCCACCATATACACCTTGTGCACCAGTGGCACTCACCACAGCAGAAGTGGCAGGCACATGTGCCACTCTGCCAAGAGCCAGCAGGCAGACAGTGAAAGCAACCACTCACCGGCTCCAAACTGCCCCCTGCAAGAGGTCGGTATGTCCAATCGATGGTGAGCTTCTCTGTGACTGGGAAGGAGGACTTGAACCAGCACTTCAAGATCACGGCCTCACCCACAAAGGCCTGGACGTCTGAGTCAGCCTGGATCTCCAGGGAGTGGACTCTGGCAAGGGCTGCTGCAAAATATAACCCCAAGAGGTGGGTTAGTCACCTGAGCAGGTGCGCAGAGGTGTTGACAGGAAGAGTTCCTGCTTCTCCCTCTTCTGTCAGACCCACTTTGCAGGAAGTGCTTAGCTCAGCAAAGGAACCGCCCACCGTTTTTTCCCTTGGCCAGGCAGAGATCAGGAACTCAACAAACCAGCCACAAAGGACTCCCAAAACCAGCACTTTCTGGTGCTCTGCAGCCTCCAGACATAGCAACTACCAGCAGGTGGCGAGAAGGGGCCCCATCATTTGACAAAAAGAAGAAACTGCCTTGAGCAGATGACAAGGGGGAGCAGTAGCAATGTCTTGGAAGGATGGTGCTGTGCCCCCCATGGTCTCCCCCCCCCCAGATAGGCTGCTGTGCTCTGGAAGCAGAGGTTATCCTTTGCCTATGGCAGCACAATGTCTAACACCAGCCCCAGAGGCAGAGACCTAAACATTTACCGGTAGTCTGGGGTGGGGAGGATTGGTGTGGGTTCCATTAGAAGTGCCAGTCTCAGTGCTTTATAGACTCCACTTCAGAGGGAAATTCCCATTTTCTTTCTTGTTGGGACAGATTTTTATTTTTCACTGTATCCAATGCTGCAGATCTAATTTTATTCAATGGGTCACTCATTTCAATGGGTCTACTCGGAGTAAGAAAAGCACTCAGTACAACCCATCAGTGATTCTTTCAGCCTACGACAACGACTTCTGGGCATTTGTTTGGCTTTCCCCCCTGTTCGAGGGCCTGGGCCAGCTGCTCTCTTGACAACAACCCCGCAGGGTAGCTCAGTCTCCTGGTCCACCATCCCTACGGGAGCCGGGAGGGCCGAGCCCCGTCGCCTCGCTCCGCCACTTGGCGGAGTCGCGTCTCCGGGTAGAAAATTCCCTTGGCCCGGCTGGCCGTGCCCCTCTTCCCCGGGCAGCAGGCAAAGGGGCACCAGGCTTCTGGCCCCGATTCGCTCCCGGCTGGAAACCACGAAGGGAGCCCTCGCCGCACCCCAATGTCTCCCTTGACCCGGACCCCGAGTCGACTTGCTCCGGAGGAGACCTGGCTGCGCTCCTCGCTGTTTGGCACCAGGCCCGGGCGGCTGTTCTCGGTCGGGTCGGCCTCAGGACCAGAGCCAAGCCCGAGATCCAGGACAGCGCTAGGGAAGGGAAGGGCCCCGCTCCCGCCTCCGCCCCTCACTCACCCCACAGAAGCAGGAGGACCCCACCGCCAGGCTTCTTCCGCGAGAGCCCCATTTTCCTCGCCACTTCCTCGGACGACACCTGTCCGCCCAGGTGAGGCCGGAAAGGGAGGGGAGAGGCTCAAAATGGCCGCCCAGAGACACTCCCTGCCTAGCAGCCGGCACTCTGCACATGCTCAGAGGCGCCGAAAGGACGCCAGTCGCGACTGAGTCATCCGAGCGCTCTGCGGCGTCACCGGTTCCACAAGCGGGATACGGAGCAGTGCTCTTGCCGCCGTCGCCAGGCCACCTCTCTCTCTAGGGCGCTGGCGGCCCGCGTTGCCTCCCTCTGCTGAGACCTTGCCGCGGGAAGAGGGGCCTTCCGGCAGACCGATTTCCCCACGAGAAGCCCGGAAAAAAAAACCCTTACGAAGCAGGCTGAAAGTTCGCTTGACTTCCAAAGGTCTACGGCTTTATTGTGAAATACAACTTATTTACATACAATTGCGTAACCAGACTCTTACGGACAACTAAACTTCAGGGCCGAGCAGGCAAAGGACAAACCCGCGCCCCCAAGGTGCCCCCTCCCCCGACCACTTTCCATATCCAGAAGCGGACCGGGCCCGCTTGGCAGTCGACTCGGGGGCCCAGGACGACCCCCTGCTCCCCTGCAAGGCAGGCTGGCGGGGGAAGGGCATGTCCTCTAGCAGAGGAGGAAGGGGCTCTACAGATGTGACCTCGCCCCCTCCCCAAATAGTGGGGCAAGCAGAGGCTGAACTGGCCTGGTTTGGAGCGCGGAAAGGCAGTTTCTGAGCAATAAATATACAGCGCAGAGAGAGGCCTCCAGTCCTGAAAGCTGCTGAATTGCAAATGGCCCTGGGTGCAAGTTCTGCGGGAGGAGGGATATGTCGCAGCATTTGGACAAGTCCGTTTGCATCTCCAGATACCACAGCGGCTGAAGAAATCCAGGAGGAGGAGGAGGAGGAAGAGAATCCTGGCTTGCGCATGGGGAGCAGTGTGCGCAGGGAAAGGAATGGTGATGGCTCACTGTGAAGCAACAGAAACCCAGACGCCCCACCCATCATCAGCTTCTTTCTTCCTGGGCTCAAAATGTTGACCAACCCTACAGAGATACTGGAGCTACTGTGGATACTGAACTGCTGGTTATAGGATGATTGGAGCACTGTGGGCTGTGACTCTGAGCAACACCTCAGCTGGCAAAGCAGGAGAATCTCATGGTTGTGGGTTTGAGCCCCACCTTGGTCAAAAAGATTCCTGCATTGCAAGGGGTTGCACTGATGGTCCTTTTCAACTCTATGTTTCTATTCTCCGTTTAACAGCAAATTTAGCTGTGTAGGGGTAGGGAGGGCTTCAATGGGTACAAATAATAATTTATTATTATTATCCTTTAAGCCTCAGGAGTCTAGCCAGGCTGAGCTCCCCAGAAACTTAGAAAGTTGGACTGTATTTGTGCAAGAGTGGCGTAGTCCTAGTTGAGAAAAAGGCTGTGTGTTAGAGTCTTTGCCTTCTCTGACAGTTGTACATGGAGCCCCCCCCCCCCTTTCAGTAGTTTGCTTGGAATAATTCCCCACAGATATGCACCAGGCCAGGGCAGGGGACCCACCCATGACCCCCCCACACACACACACTATAGCATCACTAGGAACTGCCAAACTCTTCTATAGGCCAAGCCTTAAAGTCTTTCCACCAAGAGCTTGCAGCCTCAGAGGGCCTTTGAAGATAACAGTGATGATGCACTTCTCTAAGGCAAGGGAATCAGGGACAGCTGTCTTGTGGCATCCGCCACCTCTGATCCAGAACTCTGAAGAACCAGCCTCCAGCTCCTATGGGTGTGGGCAGTAGACCTGTGAGGAGAACAGACAGGTAGACAGGTTACTCTTAGGCTTCGCCCCTGAGCCTGAGGGCAATACTGAAAGGGCGATGGGTTCAACCTAGGCCAGCAAGGGCAACACTGCAGGGGTGTGCCAACAAGTTGCAAAAAAAAAAGGTTTCAATTCCTCTATCCACAAGGTATGTGACAACATTCTCAGCTCCCTCCAATTTTATTTTATTTTATTCATTTAAAGTACAGTGGTACCTCGGGTTACATATGCTTCACGTTACAGACTCCGCTAACCCAGAAATAGTACCTCGGGTTAAGAACTTTGCTTCAGGATGAGAACAGAAATCGTGCGGCGGCGGTGCAGCAGCAGCAGGAGGCGGCCCCATTAGCTAAAGTGCTGCTTCAGGTTAAGAACAGTTTCAGGTTAAGAACGGACCTCCAGAACAAATTAAGTACTTAACCCGAGGTACCACTGTATTTAGATCTTGCCATTCAGCCCCCCCAAAAATGCTACCAGAATTGTTTTCAATAATCAGTAATAAAATAGTTCATACCCTCACTCAGGTTTAGAATAAAAATGGCACAACACTAAAGGAAAAGGGGAGTGGAGGAAAAAGGAAAAAGCCAAACTCAAGCACTAGGTCTTATTTAAAAGCTCCTATAAGTGCTCTTTCTTGCAGGGATAGGGGAACACAGGAAGCTGCCATAGAGAGTCAGAGCATTGGGCCCATCTAGGTCAATACGGCTTGCACTGGCTAGTTGCAGCTCTCCAGGGGTTCAGACAAGGGGTCTTTTTCGAGTCCCACCAGGAAATAGTGCTAGGGATTGAACTGGGACCTTCTGCTTGCAAAACGGGTGCTCTGCTATTGAGCTGTGGCCCTTTTCCCAAACATTTGGAATGGCTAGATGGAGACGTCTTCCACTGGGCTTCCGCTGACCCACCTTGGACTCTACCACCCACCTGGTGACAGAAATGCCTTCTGGAGAAAGGGGCAAGGCCAGAGGTACCTACCGGGCACATTAGGCTCCCTCTTCCAGCAGGTGCTTCTCTGTCTCTTTCAAATTCTCCTTCTCTGGCCTGTTATCAAATGCAACAAAGGCAGTAGTTAGGAAGCCAGCCAAGTTCTCTGGCCTCGGGGTCAGGGAGGAAAAAAGAGGCTGTTGTGTAAAATGAAAGGCAGGAGTCCCTCCTGGATTTGGGAGGCAGTGAGGAGCAGCAGGAGGTCCAACCCCAACCTAGAAGCTAGTGAAGCTCAGCTGTCCTGCCAAAGTCACTGTCACTCGGTGCTCACTGTGTAGGTCACAAGCCTGTGCTAGTAACACAGCAAATGTGCCCCACTTGCAGGCAGTTGCAGAGCAACTCAGTTCAGTTTCTGGCCCGACTTTTCCTCCACTTCGACACAAAGCCATCAAAATGTTTTGCAATGAATTTCCTTCACCTTGTATACGTAGCAAAAGAACGAGATAGCAGAATGGCCTGCACCACACTGAAAACTGTAGCTGCAGGGTGTGGATCCCAACTTTGAATGGCCCTACAATGAAAACTGCTTGCGATGGGAAACTAGCACAGCTGTGAGTGGAGTGGAGTGGAGTAGAACTTTTCTCCCCAAGTGGGCTAAACTTCCATTGGCAGGGAGGTTTTATTTATCTATTATAAAACATATTTATACAGCTTATCATCCTTTTGGGACTTCGGGTGGTATGCAATCAATAATCATTTCAACCACAAAGCAATAAACACAGTTCATAAAACTAATTTACAGCAAACACTTTTGCCTGGGGCTGAAAAGATTTCAGTGTTGGCACCAGGCGAGCCTCTCTTGGGAGGGTGTTCCCCCTCTGGGAAGCCACCACTGAAAAAGCCTTTTCTTTCATTGTTGAGTACCAAATACAGGAGACACCTGAGTGAAGGTTTTGGCTGAAGACCTCAAGACACAGGCAGACCAATCCCCCTTCAGGAGTTTGGATCCTAAGATGTTTAGGAGGAGTTTAAAAATGCAGTCTGTTTAGAAGTGATAAATATCAGCTGGATGCTTCCATGGTCTCCCACCTCAGGCCCATGTCATTCTGCCACATGTGTAGAGACTCAGCCTTTTTCATTTTAACTTCCCTGGTTCACCAGAGCCTGTCAACAACCCGGCCCATTGGCAATTGCCTGTGACCCATTAAAGCTTCATGGGATCCAAGCAAGTGAATTCTGGCACTCCTGGTTCCTTGTTGCGGCCATTACTTACTGATCCCAGCCCCAAACCATCCCTTGCTCTGTCTCTCAAGGCTGTGTGGTCGTCGTCTTCATCTTTTTTTGAAGAGCGTGATTTACCTGTATCAGTGAACAGTTGGTGTCCATTTTCTGTGATGGCCAAGAGACCTTGTGGTTCCCACAAGGCCAGGCAAATTGCCTCTAGCCAGCTTCCTTACACACACACACACACACACACACACACTTACAGTTCTGTCTCCTCCACCTCTGACTCCGTATCTCCATGCCTTCTCTTCCGGTAGCGGCAGATGACAACCACGACGACGATGACAATCATCAGAAAACAGACAGCGCCAATGATGAACGCTAGGATGTGGATCTCTGAGAAAGTCACTGTGCAGGGATGAAAGGCATGTTGGGTGTGCAAAAGGGATATAGTGGCCCCTGTACCCCAGCAGCACTGGTGACTGAGCAGCCCCTCTCCCCCGCCCCCAGCAAACCCACTTGCACCCTCCCCCCGAAGTCACAAACCTTTTGTCACCACTCGTAGCTGGATCTCGCCAGTCGGACCGTCCACATCGGGCGGGTTCCTCACGTGGCACTGGAAGGTCCCGTTGTCACTGGGCTTGGTGTCCCAAAGGATAATGGAGCCATCGTTCTTGTGGATGTTGCCATCCCATGTGACTCTGCCTTTGAAGCGGCCTGATGTGGGTGGAAAAGGCTCTTCACTGTAGTAGAAAACCTAGGAAGTTGCAAAGAGAAGCCCAGCTATCATGCCTGCCACTGCTGGTATTAAATGACAGCCACTTTTCAGTGACCTCAGTCCTCTGTAGATAGCACCTCCCACTTCTGCAGGAGATTTTGAAACTGAAAATGGCCTGGAGGAGGAGGAGGTTCTCTAAATGAATATACTCCCTGGGAATGGGTGAGATTGACTAGTCAGGCCTGGCCCGGCCGTGCAGCAGAGTGAAGCAACTTCCTTCAGGCAGGACCAAGAGTGGGAGAGGATTTGTGTCTGAGTGGGACAGCAAGACTTTTCAAAGTGCGGGTCCTGGCTAGGGAGGGTGAACACCTTTTTAGCTCTCTGCCTTGGGCAGCAAAATGCCTTGGGCCAGCCCTGCCAACAGTGGTGAACTGCCCTTGATTAAGTCAATCTCCAAAAAGGGATCTGAACCATCTTCCCATCAGGGACTAGTTTTCGTTGCATGGATGTCAGCTGCAGCTATTCAGAGCAGAGACATTATAAGACAAGCCATTTTCAGGATCTGTAAACATTTGATCAGCAAGAGCCATTTACAAGCCCCGCTTTATTGGGCATGATTGGTCTCTGGAGCTTCATAGCCATGGTACAAGGTGACACCCACTCCCCTTTGCTCCACGAGGGTGCAGGGTGCTTATTCAGAGTATATTGGACATGGGTGGTAAGAGGATTGCAGAAACCAGGCTGCAAAACTCCCAACTTCACAGGGAGGTATACCAGCTGCTCAGGATCCTCTGGAGGCCAAGCACCAAACTGGGCTACAACCCTGGGGAAAAGCCCAGGTCATGTTCTACAAAAAGGCTGCAGAGATGAACTTACAAACTCAGATCTGCCAGGTTCCTCAGGCTGGAAGTGCCAGGACACTGTCAGCTTTGACCCAACTGCGGAATAGCTGCGGAAGGTGCATTTCAAGCGCACTTCTGTCCCGTTCAGGACTTCCAGGGACTTAGGGGTGTAAATGTCCACAGCTGACACAGGCCAGGGCACTGGAGGGAAAAGAAGCATAGAAAATGAGCTCCTACGGGGGGGGGGAGGAGGCGCACACACGCGCGTACACACACGTCAGTATTCCAGCTTAGCACCAAAAATCCCCCAGAGCCAAGAGAGAGGGTTGATGATGCCCTGGCTAAACCTTCCTTGGGATGATTTTCAGGCAGCCTGGAACAGGAGGGCTTCTCAACTGCCCTGAAAGATGGCTGGAATCAGTGCCCTGCCTGGCTTCAGCTCCTGAAGAAGATGGGCTCCTGCTACACACTATAAGCATGGGGGGGAACTTCGGTCTCTCCTACCTGCAGCTGTCAGGCAGAAAAGGCTATCCCAAAATAAAATGAGTTTCTTCTTCCAGTGTAGCACCTACTGTTTGGAAACCCCTCCTGTACATAACAGACAGGCAGCATATTCACTGACTTTTTGGTGCCTAGGGAATAAGTTCCTTTTCCAAAAAGCCTTTTAAAGGGAGATTTCCACCCCCATTTTTATGGTTGAGATTGTATCTATGTTTTCATGGTTGTTATTTTTATTGTTAAGTCACATGGGGATGTTATAGGGAAGGCAATTCATAAATTAAGTAAATAAAACTGAGCAGTGGCTTTGGAGACTGGCTGCTCTAGAGTAAAGGATTCCCATGCCTAAAATCCCCCCAAGCTGGCTTGTGTTAATCCCTGGGCTGCTAGCTGCCCATCTCTTTCTCCTGATCACCCTGAGAAGCTCCTTGATTTCAGTCTTCAGGGAAAGGGTCTCTGCCCTTTTGTTGTTGTTTAGTCGTTTGGTCATGTCCGACTCTTCGTGACCCCATGGACCAGAGAACGCCAGGCACTCCTGTCCTCCACTGCCCCCCGCAGCTTGGTCAGACTCATGCTGGTAACCTCGAAAATACTATCCAACCATCTCGTCCTCTGTCTCTGCCCTTACCCAGATGCCAAAGGTTGCAGCCTCTGTTTGGATGCTAAGGCACTCTGTATCTGCTTAGGGCACAGGTGAAAGGACCCCTGGGAATCACCACTCCCTTCCCATTGACCATGATTCAACAAAGGCAGGATATCAATGCACAAAATAAAACAGTAAAATAAATAAAGCAGCTCTCTTTTAGAAGTTAGGCAAAGCCAGTACTCATGGGTGGAAGGTGGCAAGGTCCCCAAAGTGGTCTCTCTGTCCTTGGGCAGCAGCTGGACCACCTGATCCATAAATCCCTAGGCTACCATCACCACCCTCATCAGGCTGGAGGAAAAGCCAAGAGCTGCCTCTGCAGAAGAAGGAAGAAACTTCTGCCAGGACCGTGGCTCTGCTTCTCCTCTAAGTGATTCATGGTAAAGTAACTCCTTATGATAGAGATGTTTGATTCCTACATCCGGCTTACAAAACACGTGAGTTGATTCTGCGTCCACAGCGAATGAACTCTGTGGCCGTGTGATGCAATGGGTAGAGCGCTGGGCTTGGGCATGCTAGGACACAGGCATTGCCAGGCTGGTCTTGCATAAAACGCGGCTGCCTTCTGGCCTCGGTTTCCGGCATGGAAAAGGGGAATGGCGCGGAAAGCGAAACAGTGAAGAAACAAAACCTGCCAAGTGTCTCTTCTTAAAAGTGCTGCATTAGGGAAAGGTGTGAAGGTCTGTTTTCTCAAGGGAGGGAAGGAGGGTCTCCAGAGAAGCCAAGCCCTTGTGGGAGAGGAAACTGATCCCGCATTCCTGCATTGGCCTCCCTTTATCTCTCAGCGGAGCAGAGCACAAACATTCCTTCTTTTTGGCAGAGCCCTCCAGAGGGAGGGGAAGGTTGGCAGGAGAGAAAAAAATACACACAGAATAAACAGGAGCTCAGGACAATATTTTCACCACAGCCCCTGTTCAATCACACCAGGATAAACCGTCCACAATCAGCTGGAGTTTGACAGCTGGAGAAAAGCAGAGCTGAGGCCACATTGCACAGGTACAGGCAGGCAATAGCGGCGCAGGTGACCTGAACAGAATGAGACCACTATTGGCCATCCCCTCCTGGCCCTGGGCCCTCTGCTGGGTACCCTCACATGGTCATTCCCATAGGAGGCCAAGGAAATGACAGTGGAGGGGAGTCTTTCTCTGTGCCTGGAAGACACCTCAGACCTGTTTGTCCAAGAGTGCCTGTGAGCTTCCCACTGTCCGCACAGCCCAGAAAGTGGCTGGCTTGCCAGCCAGCCTGCCTGCCTGCCTGCCAGCTTGCTTTGGAGCTCTTGCCCCTAAGAGCAGAGCCCAGGGCAGGGATTGACAAGCAAAGGGAGAGAAGAGCAGGGCTGTAGTCCTTACCTAGCAGCAGGAAGCCCACCCAGCTGGGGCCAGGCAGCCCCTGGGAACGAGGTGCCATGTCCACACTCCACAGGCAGTGCCAGCCGCTGGGACGGTGGAGAGGAGGCGGACTGCTGCAGCAGAGTACAGCCACTCCTCTCAGGTGCCCTTCTGGCTCGGGACTAAACAAGGTGGAGCCAAGAGGGCTCTACTTCTCCTCCTCCCCTCCCCTCTCCCTCCCACAGGCCAAACCAGGAAGCCTCTCCCAGTCTTGCTGCGGCTACAGCTGAGGCTGCCTCCACCCTGACTTCCCTGGGGCAGGCAGTAGTTTCCAGAGAGGAACTGTGGCTGCAGCTTGACTGCACGTACTACTCCTCAATGTGTAGGGCTGGTTGTGATTAGTCAGGGGAGGCCCTCTCCACATGCTCAGGAGCTCTCTCTTTCTGCTAACTTCAATTCTTCCATAGCTGAGCAGGGGGGTGTTAAGCTCCAGTGACAGGGGGGAGAAGGAGAGATTGCTATTCTCCCTTTTGGCATCTACCTGATGATCAGACCAGGAGCACCTCCTTAAGTCGTGGCAGAAGCAAGAGGCAAATGCTGGTGCTCTGTGTAAACGGCCTTGCAAAGTTCTCCACCCTGTTTGTGGTCAGAGGAACTGGGAGAACATAAGAGCCCAGCTGTGGGATCAAGGCAGCAGCCCATCCAGTCCAGCGTCCTGTTCTCACAGTGGCCAACCAGATGCCCATTATGGGAAGCCCACAAGCAGGACTTGAGTGCAGCAGCGCTTTCCTCTCCTGTGTTTTCCAGCAACTGGTATTCAGAGGCATGATGCCTCTGGCAGAGGATATACAAACTACCCATCCTGGCTAGTAGCCATTGGTAGTCTTATCCTCCATGAATTTGTCTACTCCTCTTTTAAAGCCAGGGATGCAGGTGGTGCTGTGGGTTAAACCACAGAGCCTAGGACTTGCCAATCAGAAGATCGGCGGTTCGAATCCCCGCGACGGGGTGAGCTTCCATTGCTCAGTCCCTGCTCCTGCCAACCTAGCAGCTCGAAAGGACGTCAAAGTGCAAGTAGATAAAGAGGTATCACTCCGGCGGGAAGTTAAATGGCGTTTCCGTGCACTGCTCTCGTTCGTCCCTTTACCTTTACCTTTTACCTTTTAAAGCCACCTAGATTGGAGCCATCACTGCCTGCTGTAGGAGAGGATTCCATAATTTAACTATGCCCTGCATGAAGAAGTCCTTTATTTTTTCTGTCCTGAAGTTCTAATGTTATGAGATGGAGGAGGAGGGAATCTCTGACCACTTTCTCCATGCCATCCATAATTTCAACACATCTATCATGTTTCCTCTTACTCAGAGGAGTTACCATTTCCCTGAATTTCTTCAGAGAGAAATGGCAGTGAAAGTTGCAGCATTCGGGACTTTTTAGTTTAATGTGCCCCAGATCAAACCTTGTTCCAGGGCACAGGGATGGTAGAAAATATGTGGAGAACGTTCTGAAAAGTGGCTGCCTTTTTTTTTTTCTAAGGGTGTGAGGGGGGAAATAGATATTGGGCACTCACTCAGAAGAAAAATGTCTTCTGAGGAATTTCAGCTCAGCCCTAGTGAATACCTTCCAACCTTAAGGCTGCTGGGATAAGAATTTAAAATGATTTGTTGCAAGTGATTAGTAAGAATAAGGATTTCAAGGAGTTCCAGGGCAGATGCCAAAATGAAAGACAGAGGCAGGGAGATCTTTGCTGGCGGGGTGGGCAGAGACAACAGGGAAGCCTTCACAATGACAAACTCTGAAGCCTAAGAAGCATGCATGTGTGTACTGAGGTGGGGGGGGGGGTACAGGGTCATTTCACACATGCTCAGAGGCTCTCTCTTCTGTTGCTGAGCCAAGCCCTGCCTTGCAAGCAGGTTCTGGTGCAGGCACCTGCTGATGTCTTATGCACCTTAGGCCAGGTCCAAATAACAGGCGACATGACCATGGGCACAGGGGCAGCCGAAGCAGCATGCAGCAGGGTTGTTTAGGGCAAAGCCCCCCACATCTGGCCTGCAAGCCCTTCCCCACTCCCAGCAAAGCTTCCCTGCCAGTCCGGCTGTTGTGCCTTTCAAGAGTGCAACAGAGAACTCTTGAGCATGGATCGTGGCACAGCGAGGCCTCCTTCTCTGGGGCTGTGGGAAGGGCATACAGCTGGGGTCAGGTCTCAACATGTAGCAACAGCAGCAAAGATTGCTGAACAGGTTCCTACTCTGGTGATGGGAAGATGGGAGGGAGCTGGGCTGGCTCCACAAAGGCACTTTGTGCTTTCTGGCCTGGCCGAAAGCTGATCCGACAGAAAAGGATGGATTGCATTTGAGCCAGTTTTCCCTTTGTCTGGCCTGAGAAGCAGCCTTCAGAGTCAGCCATCGCAACATGGATTGGGCAGTCAGCTCAGAGAACCACAGCAGCTACTTCTCAGGACTTCTGAGCCTCCAGTGCTCTGCACTCCCTTCTAAACATTCTCTAAATATCCCCTAAATATCCTCTAAATATGACCATGCAGTGTGTGCAGCAAGACTACTTAGGAACAAAATATCTTCCATTCATGTTATATTGATGTCACTTGGCTGCTGGGAGAGCTTTCCCCAGGGAGATCTTATTGACCCTCCCCCCAGATAATTTAATATCCTCTCTGCCTCTGCCCTCCTCCCCAGGTTGTTCTCTCTTGTCCTGTGGATCCTTTACAACAGAGAAGAAAGCACACAACCCAAATGAGCTGGATTCAAAGGCAAGAGGAAGCCACTGACAGGGGCATCAGAATAATTCTACACCAGATACAGCAGGCAAAACAGAACCCACAAAGTACAGCTGCCAGAAAGATGCCCCAAAGCATGGGTAGGCAAACTAAGGCCCAGGGGCCGAATCCAGCCCAATAACCTTCTAAATCTGGCTCACGGAAGGTCCAGGAATCAGCATGTTTTTACATGAGTAGAATGTGTCCTTTTATTTTAAAAAGGGTTATTTGTGAGGCATAGGAATTTGTTCATTTCCCCCCCAAAAAAATATAGTCTGGCCCCCCACAAGGTCTGAGGGACAGTGGACTGGCCCCCTGCTGAAAAAGTTTGCTGACCCCTGCCCCAAAGGGAAGAGGCCCACAAGGAGAAACTGAGCGCCACAGCCACACTCTCAGCTTCATTGACTGTGAACCCCAAAATTTGCAGTGCCAAAGTTTTGTAATAGTTTTGTAGCGTTCTGCGTAGCAAACCCCATGTTTTGCAGCAACCGAGCTCAAACTGGGGGGGTGTCATTGGTATCACCCCAAAACCCAACATAGTCTGGTTCACGTCAAACCGGTGCCAAAGTTTTGAAGAGCAAACCCCACATTTTGTAGGACCCCCCCCCAAACTGAGGAACTGATACTTCAAAGCAGGGTTCATATTTAACACCCCGAAACCCAACACGGTCCAATTTACTGCAAAATGTGGGGGGTCTGCAATGCAAAATGCTGCAAAACTATTACAAAACTTTGGCACCAGTTTGGAGATCCCAGATCTTGGGGTTCATAGTTAATGAAGCTCACTCTACAATTGTGATTCCTGGCAACTGGTGTTATTCAGAGGCATTTACTGCCTCAGGGGGTAGCATGCAGCCATTGTGACTAAGAGTCATTTGTGGCCTTAATATGCAATCCTAACTCTGCACCCACTGCTCAGTTTAGGAAAGACAGTCCTCCCTAGCAAAGCCCAAGCCATCTCCTATCCTATTTTTTCCCCTTATTTTTTTACTGTAATTTTACTGGTGTTAGCCACCCTGAGTCTGGCTCTGGCCGAGAAGGGTGGGGTATAAATAAAATTTATCATCATCATCATCACCCCTCCCATGGCTGGCTGGCTGGTGGCAGCAGTAAACACACCCAGGACACCCCAAAATTTGTTGATCCGGGACAAACAGCCACCTGCCAGAAATTCCCCGCAGACGTCACTTCCCCCTTTGAAATCCCAGGAAAATCCACAGCCCTATTCCCCATGAGGTGTAACCATCCTGGCCCTCAACACCGACCCACCCAGTCAAGACAAAGTCCCAGCTCTGACATTCAGTGAGCTTGTGAACATGCCAGAGTCACAAGAAGCAAACACTCATCTGCATGTTATTATAGAGAGCTCTTGGCTACTGTATGAATATCACCGCAAAGGGGGAGAACTGCATTGGGCTGCTTTTCTGGCACTTGGAACCCCAACCCTTGGTTCTGGCTCCCCACAACTACTGCTGCACCCAGGCATGGCACATGCACAGGGCTGCAATGCTTCCATGTTAGTATGAAACATGCAGTACGCACAGAAGCCTGTGATTCTCACATGCAATCCTGACACTCACAATGATCGCTTGATGTTGAGGCCCAGATGCCCTCTCAAGCTGGTCACCCCAAGAATTTGCACAGACGAAACAGAGAGACAAACAGTTAGCAAGTTTTATTCTACTGTAAACAACACACTAACACAAGGCTGCATTGGAAGAGTTTGAAACCACTGTTATGCGTTTCTCAAGGTCCGCTAGCTTGCTTTTGAGCTCCCTGTTTTCTTTATGTACTTGTTGTAAATGCTTTCCTTGTATCTGGTTCTTCCTCTCCAAGGAGGTAATGCTGCCTTGGAGAGTATCAACCTTGGCCACCATCTCTTCTAATTGTTTCATCAGTTTAGCCATTTCTTTGGTGGTTTCGTTAACTTTCTGGTCAACGTCTTCTGGGTCCTGTTGTGGTTGTATTGTGTGACTGTTTCCTGGGGCCATGGTGGTCTCTGTGATTTCGGTATCCCCCTTGGTTGTGGCCATTTTGGCTTTCCCGTCAATCCCTCTTTCGGGTTGTGTGGTGTGGCTTTTGGCGGTAGGGGTGGGGTTCTGCAGGTCTCTTGCTGTTGTGTCTTGCTTTCACCTTACGTACCCCTCGCTGTTGTGTCTGGGCTGTGGGTCTTAAATGTTGCAATCGTTGATTTTGCTGAGCCTCTTTCCTTTTACTATGCCCTTGTTTCGCTCTTGCTTCCCTAAGGACAGCTGACCTCCCAGGAGCAGGTTGGTTGGTTCAAGGGCTTCTCTCGGACCGCAGTGGCTGAGTGGTGGCAGAATGCCCTGGAGGCAGAATGATGGACAGACAAACAAGGACGAACAATCAGACAGAGGGACAAACGTGCAAGCATACAAGAGACAAGTAAAAATGTACAGGGCAGAGCCACAGCTGGGTGATCTTGCGCCCCTGGCAGAACCATCCAGATTGTGGCCCCTAGCCACGGACAAATTAGCTCTTCTTTCCGCCTCTCCTCCACCCATTCAATTCACCCTCTATTAAAAACCTTTTCTTATGATGCAATAAACAATATTTTTATTTACAGATATATTTATGGACATATTTTAAGCTGATTTTGCAAAAAAAAAAAAAACCCAAACCCTCACCTGCACCCCTGGTGGGGGCTTACTTCACCACCCCCTAGCTATTGCCCTGCTACAGGGGGAAGGAGAAGAGAGGGAAGAGACGGGTGGTGGTAGGGGATTGTGTGTGTGTAAAATATTGAAGTAAGAAGAAAAATGAAGATGTGCAAATAAAAAGTATAAGGATAAGGATAAGAATTTAAAGATGAAGGTCAAAAATCAAGGTAGAGAGTTAAGTTTAAAAATGGAAAGTGAAGTTAAAAATTTAAAGTCGAAAATCAAAAATCAGAATGAAGATTCAAGGTAAAATGTGAAATAAAAAACACATATACCCATCCAAAAGAATGGAGGGGGGGGGAGCGAAAGTTACAAATTTAAGAACTGTTTGGCCTCCCTGGCTCAGAGTCCTGGTTTATTCTGCTACGCAGCTAACATCTTTTTCCCTGGTCTCCCTGGTGCGGTGGGAAGGGTGGGGAATGCAAATAGTAATAATAATAATAATAGTGATAAAATTAATAAGAAAAGAAGAAAAAGGGGGGAAAGGAGAAAGCAATGGTAATAGTAGTAGTAGTAACTTTTTAAAAAATTTAAAAAGGTGGAGGGGTAATGATTAAGGAATAAACGTAAGAGTAGAGTAAAAATAAGGTAAACTGATAAAAAGGAAGGGGGGGATTGCCCTTTTTAAAAACATTTTTTTAAAAAATTATCTGTTTGTTTGTTTATTTCTGAAAGTCTCCGTTGGGGCGCACCAACCTGAGGGTGGTTTTTGCAGCGTTTGGGAACTCACGAGGCTTGGGGATCGGTAGCGTCCGCAGGAGGGAGCCTTTGTCGGCTCAGGCCTCCGCCGTGGGCGCCACCGTTCTCCGTCTCCTCCACGCTCACCCAGTCCAAAGCGGACCGGCTGGGCTTGGGGGGGGGGGCGACCCGCGATAGCGGGCTCCGCAGACCCAGCTGGCCGAGGGTCAAAGCGACAGCAGTGGTTTCAGGGAGGCAGCGCCAGAAGGCGCCGCGCTCCTTCTCCTGCGCCTCGCGGTCCCGGCTCTCCGGTGGCGAAATCGCTGCGTCCGTCTCTCCAAAATGCGGCTAGAGTCTCTGGCGACTCGGGACCCGGGTCTGAACCTGGGTCTCCCCTTTGTTGGACGTCGGGGGGGGGGGCCGAGATCCGGGGCCGGAGCGAAACGTGGGGATGATCTCCCCGCTTCTCCTCTCCTCCCGTGTTTTGCTTCGGGGTCTGCTCTAAAGCAGAGCGCATGGCTGGGCTCCCTCCCTGCCTCTCCCGGCGTTCAGCTGCTCCCCTACCTCCCCTTCTGCCTTTGAAGCTTGGATGGGGCTTCACCTTTTCTCCAGCCCGTCGGTTTAGGGTCTCCTCCGTGTGGTTCCGAACTCCTACGTCTGCATCAGCCCTGGGTGGCCTGGGAGAGATGGCTCCCCCTAATTCGCCATCTTTCCCGGAAGTCCAACCACTGCAAAGAGTTATCGCTCATTCTAAAGCATTCCCGGGAGGAACACAAAGGGAAATTAGGAGATGTGGTCAGGCAAAACAAAACAAAAAAAGGGGGGGGGGGTTTGGCTGGGAGGAGGGAATTTGGCTGGAGTGCTGAAAGGGTTACTTGCTCTAGGAAGAGAAGGGGAGGTTTGCAGAGGAGGAAGGGGGTTGGGTAAGGGAAGGTTTGGGGGCAAGAATCGGAAGAAAGCAACTGGAAGCGTTTGGGGCATGGAGGTTTTTAAGCAGAGGTTTGGGTGGCCATCTGTCATGGATGCTTTAGCTGAGATCCCTGCACCGCAGGGGGTTGGACTAGATGATCCATGGGTATCCCACCCGATGGGGCTGAAACCTGAATACAGGGGAAGAAGGGAGAGAGTGAGGGGTTTGCCTGCTGATGGGCTTGCCAGGGAAGAGAGAGGGAAGCGAGCCTGAACACCTGCAAGTATTTATTTGAGGATTTTTAGTATTTGATTCCTAGCTGGGAAAGGCACCAGCTTTTATGCCCAAGTTGAGCTCAAAATAATAGGAATAGTTATGTCTTTCCGGCATTGTATGCAGACTCTCCAAGTGTCCCTATTTTCCAGGGATGTCCCTGATTTAGAGAAGACATCCCGGTTTCTGATTTCATCCTGGAATGCCCCACTTTTCCTTAGGATGCCCCTATTTTCATTGCAGAAATGTTGGAGGGTATGATAAGATGTCTCTATTTTTAATTGGAGAAATGTTGGAGGGTATGGAGTTATCCAACCCCTGAACCATCTGAAGGCAATCCCCGTATAGGGAAGGTTTTTTATTGTTCAATGTTCTATTATGTTTTTATATACATGTTGGAAGCTGCCCAGAGTGGCCGGGGCAATCCAGTACGATGTGTGGGGTATAAATAGTAAAATTATCGTTATGGAATGGGACGTCCCTATTTTCATTGGAGAAATGTTGGAAGGTATGGTGTATGGGTGTTTAAAAGTTTTCAAATGGTGCCAACCAGGAAGAGTTTGAGAAATGGGTTCTAAAAGTGCATCTCCGTTCCTCTTTTCAGCTGAGTACCTAAAGGGAAATAAATTGGCATATTTGGGGAGATCTACTGGAAAGAGCCTCAGGCAATTAAAACTACTTGATTAGTAGATGGGGGAAGGAGAGGGAAAGGGAAAGAAGAGGCATTTGTTTAACCCATCTTGGTTTAAAACTTCCAGAAAGAATCTGTGTTATTTTGTTTTTAAATTTACAAATGATAAGGGAGGCTGGCAGAGATTTACATTGAGAAGACGGTGGTCAATGGACTTGCCAAGAGGTGTTGCAATGAAGCTTGCTTGAACATGCCAGCTGGCCTTCCAGTGATGGAGGCTCTTCTTCTGCCTCTCCAAGCCAAAACCAAACTTCCCTTCTTAGGAACAGGATGCCATTGCAAAATCTGGTGCCTGTGTTTGGGGGTGATTCACAACAATGCAGTTGCTTCCCCTGCATCCCCATGTATTCACATGCTTCCCTGGAAGAGGTGACAGCCATCCCATACGTAGACATCTCCCCAGAAGGGGGGCATGGGGGATCAGTGCCTCCCCAACAACACACACCCCACTTGCCTCCCATTTCAGAACTCCTGTCATTAACATATGCTGTTATTTTTCCAGGTAATGGAGTTCCCTTACCTTTTAAAAAACAAATAATTGTGTGTGTGTTTTGTTCAGGGGGGAAGGGGGAGGGGCTGGAATGGATATACACCCAATGCCTGAGCCAAAAATTCACCTACATCTGTAATCAATAAAGTTGTGGCTATTTCTAATCCAGATCATTGTGTGCTTGAATTTATAAATCACACTTTACATTTAGCCAGGGACCGGGGGGGGGGCACTGTGACTGGGCCTGCGTTATAAGAATTCTAAGGACTCAAACATAGAATAGATGTTCATAAATGTACCAGGCAAAGACATACATAAGCATATAAACCATGGGTATGCAAATTAAGGCCCGGGGGCCAGATCTGGCCCAATCGCCGCCTCAATCTGGGATTGTCCGGGAATCAGCATGTTTTTACATGAGTAGAATCTGTGCTTTTATTTAAAATGCATCTCTGGGTTATTTGTGGGGCATAGGAATTTGTTTGTTTCCCCCCAAAAAAAAAATATAGTCCGGCCCCCCACAAGGTCTGAGGGACAGTGGACCGGCCCCCTGCTGAAAAAGTTTGCTGACCCCTGTTAAAACCATGTGTCTAAAATAGTACAGGAGAGCAATTCTGAAACCATTTTGGGTCTCCCAAATTGACCTCAAATATTTCTCTGCGAGGAGGAAGGAAATGGGCAAAGCTTTCCAATTGTCTTTGGAGTTTCCAATTGTCTTTTTACACCTCCCTGCAAATACAGTCTGTTAAGCTGAGCAAACTATCAATATCCGTAAGAGATTCAGGAACTAAAGCATTTTCCATTTCAAAGGAATGACCAGGCCACCCAGAAAAGGCAATCAAGTAAGTCATTATCAGGAATCCTGGCAGGAGAGAAGCAATCCTCTCAGATTTCTGCTGGAGACCACCTCCTTCTGTGATGGAGTATATATGATGTTTTTGGGGGTGGTCTTGGGCTAGAGGGTGGGCAATTTCAAAAGTTTATAGGGGCTTGCGCACCATTGTTCTGGGTATCTCCTACCTTCTTGCTAGGAGGGGAAGGAACTGTTGCAACAGAAAAATAAAGATCTGCCTTGCTTTCTATGGATCTTGCCTCCATCCATTAATCTCTGACTGATCATGGACTGATCAGTCCCTTGGGGAGTTGGGAAGCAAAAGCCAAACCCCCTGTTTTTTCTATAACACCTGCAATAAATAAACAAACCTTGGGGTGAGTTCCCCCACCTTTTTTCCAGAAAAAAAGCACTGGCAAAAAAATCCCCACATTTTGACAGTTTTATCTTATGTTTTTATCTTATGTTATCTTATGTTTTGTTCTCTTTTTTTTTGCAAGATCACACACCACAAGAGGTTCTCCTGCAGCCCTCTCAGCAACAGCCCTACAGGCTCTGCTGCTGAACTACAACTCCCAACATCCCTTGCAGCAGGTATTGCCCCACAGGTTTAGACGTGCAATCCAGCCACAGCTAAAGGACTCTAAACTCACACAGAGGCCAACAGCTACTGCAACAGATGGACTCAGCCCAGGGCAGGGAGGCCCCCAACAGAATCCTTGGGGTGAGGGCAAGGAACACCCAACCCAGGGGGCAAGGAGGATAGCTGGACACAATATGGATAACAGGGAGGCGTTGCCACAGAGTGGGTGCCAAAGCCTATAAGGGGCTGTCAAAAGGGGATCTCCCATTGCCACAGAAGTGGCAGGTCCTACAATCACAATTCCAGCCATGTAACAGGGACCCCCCCCCCGCCAAGGGTCTCCTGGGGAAACGGCTAAGGCCCAGGGGTAGGGAGGGTATTGCAGCTATTGGTGAGGGATAGCATTTTGTGTGCTCTGCCTTCCTATCCCCACTTGTGTTCACAATCCTACCTATAAATCAGAGTCCAAAGGGCTCTGTGGTTTGATGGGAGCTCAAATGAGGAAACTGGCATGTATCTGGAGAGCCCACAGAAACTCAATGGGTGATGCAACCCTACTGAAGACGAGACCCACTGGAATTAATTGGAAAGGCTGGCTTGGGCTCATACATTTCCCTGCGTCTGCTCTGAGTCGTTGGCGACATCCTGATATTTCTAGCACGATGCAGCAGGCTGACTTGAGGAAACTGAGGCAGGGCTTGCACTAGCCTCAGAGGAGACCTTGGGCCAGAGTTCGCTTGGGGCTGCTTTCTGTTCTGTCCTTGTCCCAAAGTCCTCCTTTTCCTCCACAGTCGGCAGCCTTTTGTGCTCCATGTCAGGAGAGCTGTAGTAGGGCAGCCTCTGCTGCACCAGCAGCAGCAGCAGCCCCCGCCCTTTACGCTTCTGCACTTCCTGGCAGGGCTTGTGTGTCGCAGACACTTCAAGCTGCTCCGAGGATGTTGCAGTGGAAACTCTGAGTGTCTTCAGTCTCTCTTTGCTGAAAGACTTGCCAAGACTCCTACTCAGTGATTCCAGGACACCCCAAAAACATACCTTCCCTTTCCCTTTACAGGAGTAAACAAGGTGGCACAAATTGGATGGGAGAAGTCTAATTAAGCAAGAGCCAGGAGATAGCTGGAAACGGAGAAGGATGCACTTGGGAGTCTGTCTCGCAGCCTTGGGTCTTGTCCTCCCTTTGTGTAAGTACACCTGGCTTGTTCTGGTGGGAGGGCTGGATTGGGTGGGAGGACATCAGAAGGACACATATCACCTTGCTGGGTCAAAAGGGCCCTCCAAGGTCCATCTAGGCCTTGGTTCCTAGTGGTGGCCACCAAAGGGAACCTGGAAGCCCACAAACTGGGCACGAAGGCAATGCCCTCCTTTGCTACCATGGGGGCCCATTTGGGTTACATCAGAGCAGCCAGTCCAAGAGTTTGCCCCTCGCTGATGATGCTGAAACAGGCTCTCCTAACACCACAGGAAATTCCAGGACCATTGCTGTGGTGCAGTGGATCGGTGCATCTGAATATCAACCAGAACATTGGTGGTTGGAGCCCACCCAAGAATGGCTGTGGGCAGGATCCCTACGTTGCAAAGAGTTGAACTAGATAACCGTAGGGGTCCCATCCTGCTCTACAGTTCTGTGATTCTATACATGCAGCCAGGGGGCTGCAGGGACAAGCAGGTAACCTGGAACTCATTTAAAGCGAGGGTTTGGTCGCACCTCTGCAGATGCTGCAGGAGCCATTGTGCCAAAGGGCCTTGAAGAACAGCACTTTAAAGGGGCTGAGCAGGAGGATCACAGGTTTTGGGATGACGTCCTCCCCTCCTCCTCCTCTATGCTTCAGCCAGCTCTGTTGAGGGCACTAGGGAGGAGACCTCGTAGACTGTGCCAGGGCTGCCTGCAGGCGGCTTCCAAGTGTTTCTAGCCATAGGTGGTTTGGGG
This sequence comes from Podarcis cretensis, assembly GCF_951804945.1. Classification (NCBI taxonomy): domain Eukaryota; kingdom Metazoa; phylum Chordata; class Lepidosauria; order Squamata; family Lacertidae; genus Podarcis; species Podarcis cretensis. The sequence continues at coordinate 29,890,344 of NC_137185.1, read as the reverse complement.
CTTAAATTATGCCAGGAAAAGGACACAGGCACTGGGTGAACCGGGAAATGTCCCCATCCCCATCAAGCTCAAGAGCATGTTTACATGGATCAGGCTATCCCTGGGCAGGTGAGGCCCTCAATCGTTTGAAAACCAACCCAGCAGTAGCAGCAGATCTGGATTCCTCACAGCTTCCTTGCAGACACTAATCCTGGGGATCTTAACTTCCACATTTCTCTTGCACAGCTTGCCCCCCACCTTGGCCCTGCTGCAGATTGGGGCTAGGCCCCCACCCACATACCTAACACAGACCCCCCCCTCCAAGTAGTTGTCCCTATTTTCCAGTCCCAGATTTAGAGAAACAATTCCAGTTTCTGATTTGATCCCAGAATGTCCAGCTTTCCCCTTAAAGGTAAAGGGACCCCTGACTGTGAGGTCCAGTCGCGGACGACTCTGGGGTTGCGGTACTCATCTCGCTTTACTGGCTGAGGGAGTCAGTGTACAGCTTCCAGGTCATGTGGCCAGCATGACTAAGCCACTTCTGGCGAACCAGAGCAGCGCACGGAAACACTGTTTACCTTCCCGCCAGAGCGTTACCTCTTTATCTACTTGCACTTTGACGTGCTTTCAAACTGCTAGGTTGGCAGGAGCAGGGACTGAGCAATGGGAGCTCACCCAGTCGCAGGGATTTGAACTGTCAGCCTTCTGACCGGCAAGCCCTAGACTCTGTGGTTTAGACCACAGCACCACCCGCAATGCCCCTGTTTTCACTGGAGAAATGTTGGAGTGTATGGAGTTATGCGATCACCAAGTCAAGGAGATACATAACTATACAACCTTTAGAAGACATGTGAAGGCAGTCCTGTATAGGGAAGGGTTTTTTAAAAAAATGTTTGATGTTTTATTATGTTTGATATATGTTGGAAGCTGTCCAGAGTGGCTGTGGCAACCCAGTCAAATGGGCAGGGTAGAGATAATAACAATAATAGAATAGATGTCCCTTTTTTCATTGGAGAAATGTTGGAAGGTATGCTAACTAGAGGGGAGGGGGAGTTGTGCTTGTTTCCATAATTTATATCCCGCAGCTTCAACATAATTTCTGCTGCTAAATGTTCTAATTCAAAACTATATGAAACAAAACATCCTAACCGATGTTCCTGACTAAAACAGCTGTGGTCGGTTCAAATAAAAACTCCTCTGAGTTAAAAGCATGAGTCTTAGCATCTCTTAAATGCCCTGGGAGAAGCTGTTGCTACTTTCCCCTCAGCTCTGCTCCCCCCACTACGTTCCACATGGAGGGTGCCCCCCCCCACTGCCCTTGACATGAGAGGTCCTGAAACATAGAGAATCAAAGGTTTCTAAAGGCCTTGGACAAGGCTTTTCTGAGGGGCTGGTGAATGAAATCAGAGCTCTTTCTCAGCCAGAGGCACCAAGGAAAGGGCAGAATGGAGACCTTTTCGCCCTAGCCTCGTGGTCACTTGTCTTTTCTTCTGTTCTCCAGCCTCATCCTCTGAATCACACAAAGTGGGCATCTCTGGGCGCCGCGTGACTGTCACTTGCCCTCTACAAAATGCCAATTGGAAATTGGTCAGTAAAAAGAATGGAAATTATAATGTCACCGAAGAAAATGAAATCTTGACCATTGAAGCCATGAACAACATGGAAGTGGTCAAGGGTGACTTCACCTGTCAGAATGGCACGGCATCCCGCAAGATTTACCTGCAAATCAAAGGTCAGTGCTCAAGTTTGAGGTTCTAGGGCTAGAAATCCTCTGCCTTCTTCAGGCGAGAGCTACTGTGAGGGATGACTATGCTCCACCCCCCAGTATGCCTCTGAATAATACCAGTTGGTGGAATCGAAAGGGGGAAGAGAGAAGAGTGCCGTCCCGCTCTTGCCCTGCTCGTGGGCTTTGTTTTGGGGCATCTCATTGGCTGCTGTGAGACTGGGCTAGCTGGGCCACCTTTGGCTTGACCCAGCTGCAGGGCTCCTCTGATGTGGGAGGTGGAGGGATCCAAGGGAGCCGCAAAGAGCTTCTCCTCCTCCTGTGCCAGAAGCAAAGTCTGGGGTATCCATTCCCTGACCTTGCAAACAAAGCCTGCCTGCCCCTAGCAGACTTGGATAAAACTGGAGGAGACAGCTGCCCCACCCCAGTGAGATCTTTCTCCAGAGCCAGATTGTGCCAGGTCATCCCAATGTATTTTGCTGCCTGCAGTGAAGGACAAGACAAATCCCGCCCACCCCCTTGTATGTGTAGTAGCATCTAGAGGCTGGAGGACAGCTCTATGCAGAGGCGCACAAGAGAGCTTCCTCGCATGATGGCTCAGCACTACCAGGCTGCCCAATCCACCAGGGGATGCAACATTTTACCCACCAGGTGCCAGCAACCCATGCTATGCCACTGGCTCAGTGCACCAACCCCTTCCTTGCCCCATGCTGCCTAATAGTAGGGCTGCCCCAGTTTCCATGGCTTGACTCTCTTGCTCTCCTGGGCAGCCTGTGATGACTGTGTGGACCTGAGCATCGGGCTCGTGGCCGGCATCGTCGTTGCTGACCTTCTCATTACCCTGGGGATCATGTTCCTGGTCTACTACTGCAGCAGCAAGAAGCCTGCCACCAGCTTTGGTGGGGGGGCCGCAGGGGGAGGCGCCCGCGGACGGACACGAGGTGAGTACTCTTGCGGTACCCCAGGGCTCTCCACAGGGGTGCCTTTGGCTTCCTCCGTTGTCCCACAGAGAAAATTGGAAGTCATCTATGCTGGGGTTGGATTGGTAAATGAATGCCGAGCATATATGGCTCCCATCTGGAGCTGGAGGCGGGGAGGGTTGCAGATCTGGTGGCAAGGGTGGGTTCTGGTACACCCACAGCTTAAGAATTTGGGGGACCTGAAGGCTCCTCTGGCATGGGATCAGCTGGTTCAGGACTTGCTTCAAGGGGTGAAGTGGAGGAGAAACCAGCTGGTTGGCTGGCTAGACCCCAGCAGGGATCCTGATTGGCCCAGCCCAGAAGTCATAACAGCAGCAGTTGCTCTGGGGTGGGATGGGGGGACTTTATAGCCCCATAGTTCTGACACAAAGTATTTCAGCTAAAGCACCCAGGAGTTCCTTGTATGTGCGGACAGGGGCTGATGTCCCACACTTAACTGCCCTGCAATAACCACCTCCAATTCTTGGCTGTGCTAACAAATACCCACTTTGCATTGTCTTCCAGGCCAAAAGGTGGACCGCCCCCCACCTGTCCCAAACCCAGACTATGAGGTAAGCACAGCAGAGGGTGGCTGCCAGGGGCCGGGAGGGAGAGTCTATGGAGGGCGGCCAAAGAACCTGGAGCCTGAACGCCATCAGCACTGGGAGGGCCAAGGGCTAGACTGGGCACACCTGGCAGGAAGGCCCTGCAGCCCTCTGCGGGCAGCTGCTTGCTCACCTGAGGCAATCAGGCCCTGCTTGCTGGTGATCCCCATGGCCTCTCCAGGGGGAGACAGAAATGGCTCCATCACAGAAGGACCCTTGGTGAGTAACCTCTCCTCTTTATTCCAACAGCCCATCCGGAAAGGCCAGCGGGAGGTGTATGCTGGGCTGGAGCCCAGGGCCTTCTGAGACATACCACAGTCTCTGGCCACGAAACTGCATTGTTGCTGACTGCTGGTGGCACCGCCGTCTCCCTTTGCCACGAGCAGCTTCCCTTGGTGGCAGGTGGGTCGCCTCACACCTCTCCCTGAGTCTCACAGCCTGGAAAACCATCCTCCTTCTCTGCAGCTCAGTCCACTCCCTTCAATGGGTCCAAGTGCACCTCTGATGGGGTCCTTCCCAGCTCCTCGATGGCCCAGTAGAAGAGCCTCCTTCTGTGTCAGATAAGCGTCGTATCCAAGTCATGCCTGGAGCAACTTCAGCCCTGCACTGCAGAGAGGGATGTCGGGCACAGAGACCTGGGACAAGTCACAGGGACTGGGAAGGGTGCTATGGGCTTAGGGTCATAGGCCCACCTGGGCTTGCACTGTGAATGGTGTTCCAACCCTAAGCCAGCTCAGATTCTCCCAATTCCTCTTCTCCAGCCACACACCTGGGCAGGAGCTGGTTGCTGGGTTATGCAGGTGGGGGGGGGGGGGAGAAATGCTGGGCAGAGAGTCTTGTCCCATTTCTGGAACCTTAACTATGGGGGCTGATAGAAGTCAAGCCCTGTTCTAAAGCATCTCCCCTTTGTTCATTCATCAGTCCTGGGCCTTCTCCACCACATCAGCCCACCTTTAAGCCCCTTTGTGGTTTGGTCCCCACCCCACCCCCAAAAAATGCTCCTGTGACCCAGGGAGAACGGTCGGTCCTGATTAAATAATCTCAGCTGACTTCTCTGCTGCCCTTCTCTCACCCAGCCATGCTGTGTTTGGGCATCACAGCAGATGCGCTGACCTCTTGGGGGACAGAATTGTATGTATTTTGTTTTGGTTGTGTTTGCAGGGAATTCTAATAAAGTGCCTTCCAGGCCAGCGTGCTGCATCACACTGGCTCTCTTTCTTTAATGGGTTGGTATGTTCTTTGCTAAGGGGGATCGGAAGGTCGGCGGTTCGAATCCCCACAACGGGGTGAGCTCCCGTTGCTCGGTCCCAGCTCCTGCCAACCTAGCAGTTCGAAAGCACGTCAAAGTGCAAGTAGATAAATAGGTACCACTCCGGCTGGAAGGTAAACGGCGTTTCCATGCGCTGCTCTGGTTTGCCAGAAGTGACTTAGTCATGCTGGCCACAGGACCCGGAAGCTGTACACTGGCTCCCTTGGCCAGTAAAGCGAGATGAGCGCCGCAACCCCAGAGTCGTCCGCGACTGGACCTAATGGTCAGGGGTCCCTTTACCTTTTTATGTTCTTTGCTGGGAAATCCTGATGACTTTGTAACTAACAGGGGACTCAAGAAAATTTACGGATGTAGCATAATGGGAAAAGGCAGGGCAGAAAAGGCAGGGATTACTGGTTATGCCCGGGGTGGGAAGACTTTAAAGCTGTCAGGAAGACAGGTGAGGAAGATACGCTAGTCAGAGCGGCGGCAGCAGAAGGCAGGACTGCATTAATGCCATGGGCCAGAAACTCTGGCTGAGTAGCCCCTCAGCACCCTCTTGGGAGCCCCTCAATTCTCTCTGCTGCCCAGGGACTGCTTGATGGGGAAGGGCAAGTAGCAAACACTCATTCCCTCGCCCCAAAGGAAGTGGCAGTTGCGGGAAGAGCTGTGGTCCCACGTAAGAGCGCTCAGCACTCAGCTACCACGGCACTTGTTCCGCAGGATGTGGTCAAGGCAAGCGCAGCTGCGTTTTCAAGAAAGGCGAAAAACAGCTCCCACGTGCAAAAGGCATGTGAGTCAACGTCCAATGTGTGTCTGCGCCTTTGTGCAAGTTGCTGACTTCGTGTGGAGCTTCAACTCTCAGAGCAAACTACCGATCTTCCTTCAAAACACATTCAGCCACACACCACTCGAAAGACTGCAATTTGTTTTCAGTAAAATAAGTAATTTAGAAAGGTATCCGCCGCAGACAGATGAGATGCAGTTTCGTTGGAAACTAGAGCTGCATTTCCTTTATTATTATTGATTTCATTCTATTGATGCATTGCTTGCTATAAAACAGCTGAGAGCGAACAGACCATATTCAAAGTGGATCGCTGCAGAAACAACAAAAGCCCTTTTGGCTTTCTTAGTTATTGGAGCCCCTCCAAATCGGAGGGGAAAGTCGTGGGGAAGGAAGAACAAAGGGAGGCCAGCTCAATAGTAGGGACAGGGGTTACATTTTGAAATGAAAGCACAGCAAGAGTCAAACTATTTCTACACCCTTCACTATAGCTTGAAGCAACCTTCCCTTTTGAGCTCCCCACGGCCAAAGGAGGAGCCATCAGCAATTCACTCTTCGCTGCCACATCAGAGGAAGAACGCTTTGTCCCCTTCTCACCGGTGGCGGGTCTTGGCCACTCCGATGTGGCTGTACTGCCCATTGTTGCGTTCTCCGAGAGGCTGGAGGGGAAGAGAGGCCTGAAGTTAGAACAGGGGTCTGTACTTTTCTTAACCTGCCCTAGGAACTTGCAGGTTGACCGAGGAGGATTTGGGCAAGGCTGGTCTGGCTCATGGGACTGCTAGCGGACCGCGTCTGCATTGAAAGCCCCCCCACCCCCGGCTGCACTTGACCCATCCTGACGCCACTGGAGATGGGGGTTCCTGTTAGCTATCTGGAGGCTGCAGGGATTTCCATGGGGGCAGCTGGGTTAGTCTGCTGCAGCAAAACAAGCAAAGGCTGGATCTATTTCAGCTGCCCAGCCTGGAGTCCCTGCCCTTTGTTTATTCATTTTTTTATGGCAAGAGGTTGCGTGGTGTCATGACCTGCCCATGACAGATCGGAGTTTTCCCAATATTTCTTCCATCTCACAAAAAAATATGACAGTTTCTGTGGAACCAGCAGCACAATCACTTCTTTCTTAGTACTACTGCCTGCCTTTTCATGGCACGTTAAAAGATTTAGCAGGTTTACCAGAGCAGAAGCTTCTGCAACCTTAGATTCACTTTCTCTGTCTACTCTTTGTTTTTTTAAAAAGACCAGGAAATCCAGCAGCTATCCCAATGAACACCCAGAGTAGAAACAAACATGCACAGACCTTACAGCAGGCTCTGTATGAAAGAGTTGCTGCAAGGGCTGCTCACCCTGTAGTCCCCTGACCACTTGAAATGTCTCAATGCTGGGCTAACCTGGTTCTGACCTAGCCTGTCCCTTTAAGAGTACCCAGTTTTTCTAGACCAGGAGCTGGGAATCTCACCCCTCCCCTGCCTTTGCTGAACTACAACTCCCATCAGCCCCAGCAAGCCTGGCTAATGGACAGGGATGGTGGGAGTTTTAGTTCAGCCGTATTAGAGTACCAAAGGTTCCCCACAGCTGCTCTGATCCTCTGTCGTGTTAAGTGGGGAGCCTGCACCCTACCCCACCCCACCCTAGTCTCCCCTCCAATGCACAAGCAGAGGGAAGTTGGGCAACTCCTGCAGTGATGAAGTCATGAAAGCCCAGTCTACCCACTTCCAAAAGGTGGCACCCACCCTGGCACTATGCTTCTCTTCCTATCAGCTAATTAGAGCCACCGATCAATCAGAACCCACCTGAACCAAGAGCTCTTAAAAACAGAACATTGCCAACAATCAGACCACACACAATGATGCCACGTTACTGCTGAAGAGTGTGGAAACTTGCTTGTAAGCTGAAGAATGTCAATAGACTTGAAATGCTTATTTCGTAAACCTCATTCAAAATAAACTCTCTTAAAATTGTGCCACTGGAGTTTGATGTCCGTTTGCAACTGCTCACTCCGGGGGCGAACTTTGGTAATATGGTGCCCTGAGCAAGGACAAAATTTGGCGCCCGCCCCCCCCCATCTTATTTTCCCAACAATTCATTTTGGTGCAGCTGATTTTTCGTGAATCTTCTTAGTACAGTGGTACCTCAGGCTACACATGCTTCAGGTTACATATGCTTCAGGTTACACACTCCGCTAACCCAGAAATAGTGCTTCAGGTTAAGAACTTTGCTTCAGGATGAGAACAGAAATTGGGCTCCGGCAGCGCAGCGGCAGCAGGAGGCCCCATTAGCTAAAGTGGTGCTTCAGGTTAAGAACAGTTTCAGGTTAAGAACGGACCTCCGGAATGAATTAAGTACTTAACCCGAGGTACCACTGTAGTTACCTATATAAATATAGGTATTAACAACAGCACTATCATGCGCCCCCTTGACTCAGTGCCACCACCCTAAATCTAGTGCTGCTTACTCATGGGAGAGATTGTGTGCCTAGACCTCTTGGATTCAGCTTACGCATTTGTGTCCGAGGAGGCTGCTATCTAGGGAAGAAAAGAAAGCTGCTCTGTTTCCTATGGAAGGATAGGTGTAGGCTGAGTGCTTCTTCCACTTAAGAATGGAGGCTTAAGAATGGCCTTTGATTCCAAGCCAGAGAGGAAAGGGCTGGGAGCACCAACACACCTCATATTTGGAACCAGCTGCTGCTCCTGTTTCAAGGGATGGAGGACTCTCCCTGCTTCCTGCTACAAGCCCCACATCACAGCAAACTTCAGTTGTCCAGAAAGGACTGCAGGTGTTCTCATCATCCATTTATTCTTCCTTTAATATATATTTTTTTTCCAAATGAAGTTGCTTTGGGGATTTTCTGCCACCACAGTCTCTTCATTTTACCCCATTGGGAGGCTAATCTCTGGCCATGAGGGCTAGAAACTAGCTTTTTAAAAGAACACACAGACAGAATCATGATTCCCAGAAGAATATATTGCCTCTGCAAAGCAGCACCCTAGGCTGAGGCAGAAGAAGCTTTGCAGAAGTCAAGGAATTCTTGGATGCAAAGGGCCCCTCATTTCACAGCTTGGGAGGAGCTGTCCAGGAAAACACCACCATGGAGGAGAGGAAGAGACTGACCACAGGCACCCACTCACCTGGTAGAGCTGCTCATTGGCTAATAGGGTCTGCTTGTCAGAAGCTGCAAAGTCAAAAAAGGAAATTTCAGGATGACTCCAAATGGGTGATTAACAGAATTAAAAATTAAATATACCAGGTATGGGAACGTGGATGCCAACATGGACATTGCTCCCTTTTTCAAGGCTGTTTCCCCATCTCCCAGCAACTGCCTGTCCCCCAATGCTCACCCTGAGATCGTCGGCCCGGCTCCCCCGCAGCAATGCAGTATACGCCAACAGCCAGGAAAAACGTAGCCACAATGCTGGCCAGCAGAATCCCCATGATCGCGGCAACGTCCAGACGAATACAATTCTGGCACACTGTGTCAAGAGGGAAAGAACTCAACATGCATCCTATGCTCACAAGCACACCTGAGTTTTGTCCACATGTGGCTTGATTTGAATAGAGTGTGCCTCTGAGCACATGGAAACTGTGCTAATTTTGATGTTTGCCACCCTGGGCTCCTTTGGGGGGACAGGCAGGATAGAAATTTAATAAACGACAAGAATAATCAATACAGTGGTACATCACGTTACAGACACTTCAGGTTACAGACTCGGCTAACCCAGAAATAGTATCTCGGGTTAAGAACTTTGCTTCAGGATGAGAACAGAAATCGTGCAGCAGCGGCGCAGCGGCAGCGGGAGGCCCCATTAGCTAGAGTGGTGCTTCAGGTTAATAACAGTTTCAGGTTAAGAACGGACCTCCAGAACAAATTAAGTTTTTAACTCGAGGTACCACTGTAAATGGATGGTCCCTCGCCACTGAGTGACTAGAAACAGCCAGCGCTTTTTTGGGGGGGGGGTGAATGCAGGGGTATGCATACCCCTAAACATTTTGTGAATCTTTGTACTTTTGTCCATTTACTGTATTTATTTTCCACGATTTGAACTATAAAATGGTGATTTTCTGGAGTCAAAATGAGAGTAACCCTAAACATATTTGTTTTGCTTTGGGGGGAAAAAAGCACTGGAAACAGCAATTTGCCATCTGGGACTAAATGAAAAGCACTTCTGCTTGTAGGGTGGGTTTTCTAGCTAAACACAACTCCTAACATCCAAACAGCCCATCAACCCAACAAAACAAACCCCGGAGCCCAGGGACTGTTGCTGCACCAGAACCAGCAGAGAGACCTGCGCAATATGCTTAGAAGGATACTTACCACTAACAAAAGAACAAGCCAGCCAAGAGGCTTAAAAGTGGAACAGAAACAAATTTTGTCACTCAAAATTCTCATTTGAAAAGTATTCTAAGTTTGATGTCATTGTGTGACGTCCAATGATATTTGATATTTGATTTCAACTTCTTTAAAAAATGAAATCACAGTCAGATCTGATGTGAGCAAAGGCATTTAGTATTTGACAGCTCCCATGAATGCTGCCAGTGGTGTCTGAGATCTTCCATGCAACAGCAGGTAGTAAAATGTTTGCTTTTGAAACAAGATTGTTCATTTAATTTAACCAATTAATTAGGAAACAAGCCCCAGAAAAAGATAGTACTCTCTACCATATGTGGTGATCTTGTAAGAGAGTAAAAGCTTTATGGGAAATGATTTATAACGAATTGAAGAAAATGTTTAAGACAACTTTTAACAAAAAAACAGAAGCTTTTCTTTTAGGGATAGTAGATAGTAAGATACCAAAAGACCCCCTAAAAAATTGTTTATGTATGCCACAACTGCAGCTAGAATGGTTTTTGCCCAGAGATGGAAAGAAGATGTAGTACCAACCCTGGAAAAGTGGCTTAATGGATTATGCCGAAATGGCAAGGTTAACGGGTGTAATAAGAAACCAAGAAGAAGAAGAAATTCCTAAAGATTGGGGAAAATTTGTGGAAAATTTGAAAAACTTATGTATACAAATACCTCATTAGCAGGATTAATGTAAAACAAGTGGTTAAACGTATGATTATGAGAAACTAAAGAATAACTTTAGATGGAGTAATGTGGAAAATGCAGCATGAAAATTAAAATCAAAAGGAAACCACAAAAGGGAGGAAGTCAAATATATGTGCATTAGAAATGTGTGTAATTTGTGTTTTTGCAATTTGTATGTTTGCAAAAATAAATAAATTGAAAAACCAAAACATAAAATTTATATATATATATATAAAAGGAAACAAAGAAAGCAGGCTCCACCAGGGCCATTGACAACATCACAACTGCCAGGCTAAGCACATTCATACTGGACAGGGTTGTCATGGTCCCCACCAAGTGGCCACAAATCTGGGTGTGTCCCCTTCCCACCACCCCCTCAGTTGTGTGACTCTGGAGTAGCACTGCTTTCATGTCCCTTCACATGGGGGAGGAAGGGCTCACGCACTTCGGACGAACACCTGAAGACGTGCGCTATTGCACTCGAAGACACCTCTCGGGTCATCCAGGATGGCACCCAAAGACAGACTAGAGTTTCCATGGTTTAATGCATTCCCATCTTTATTCCAGCTTATTGGGAGGTTTTTACCCTCCGCTTCACAGTAGAGGACAATGTCATTCTTTTGCTGCTTCACTGTGATGGATTCCTCAGCAATACCTATGAGGAAGGAATGACAAGGTGGAGGAAAACACCCGAACAGAGCCCTTGGGTCCATCTAGCACTCAGAAGGACCCAAGATCAGCCACAGCTGGGATGCACGAAGGAAGACCACAACCGTAAGGTAAAGGCCCTTTCACAGGAACACCCATAAGTGATGAAAAACATGGACCATATTGCTTGTGCTGGAAGAGGAGGAAGCTACAGTGGTACCTCGGGTTACATATGCTTCAGGTTACAGACTCCGCTAACCCAGAAATATTACCTCGGGTAAAGAACTTTACTTCAGGATGAGAACAGAAATTGTGTAGCAGCAGCGTGGCGGCAGCGGGAGGCCCCATTAGCTAAAGTGGTGCTTCAGGTTAAGAACAGTTTCAGGTTAAGAACAGACCTCCAGAACGAATTAAGTTCTTAACCTGAGGTACCACAGTATTAAGCTGACTCCCTCCTGCAATGCAGGAATATACAGCTGTCCCATATGGGGATCAAACCTGCAACCCTGGCGTTATCAGCACCCACCCTCTAACCAACTGAGCTATGAAGAAAGGTAAGTCATTCCACTGTCCAATAAAAGAGGGAATTACGTTAAGTTGTGCCAATAGTCAGCCACAACATTGCACTACTTCACCCACTTCTGAAACAGAAACAAGACATTTTAAATGTTTTGTGGGAAGGGGCTTATTGGTGTCAAGGAGTGGTAACGATGCCCACATCTGGACACAGACGTCAGGACAATGTCTGCAGCCCAAACTCAAACACCTGCACCTTCCCACTGCAAAACAATGGAAGCAATCACTCGGTGTTCAGCAGCAGTGGCAGAATGAAAAGGACAAATACCACACTAGAGACAGCTAGGAAAGGGACAATAAGATGGACACAGCATTGTGTAAATCTAGTGTGGCTGCATTTGAACTACTGGCTGCCACATCTCGATAAGGACACCAAAGAGCTAAAGAAAAAAAAGTGGGGGCAGCCAAAATGATTAAGAGGCCAGAACACCCTCAGTCACAAGGAAAGGCTAATGTATTTGTGGTGTCTTAGTTTTAAAAAAATGATGATGGGGAGATGGGACATGATTGAGGTATATGAAATTATGCACATTGGACAGAGGAAAGTCTGCTTCTGCTCCTCTCTCTCATACAAACACAAACAGACACTCACACATACACTCTCTCTCTCTCTCTCTCTCTCACACACACACACACACACACACACTACTACAACCCAGAGTCGTACAATGAAGTGGAAGAGTGGGACATTCAGCAGAGAGGGAGAGGGAGACAGAGACGCAGAAGAATATATTTCTTGTGGAATTCTCTGGTACAAGATATGGTGATGACAGCTATTATTAACGTAGATTGGTGATTGATCCTGATGGCCAAATGGAACCTGTCTCCTGTGGTTGGTGGTTCTGCTTTATCCTCTGAACAAGGCACTGACATTTCATAGGGTCCAACAACAGAGTCCAGCCAGTGAGGCCTGATGCCTTTCAGGGTGGGACACAGAAGGTAAATGTGGCGAGCATCTGCTTTCCAAGCATTTGATACATACAGGTTTTTGGAAGCGTTTTAGAGCACAATTACAGGCAAAAATAATATGGGAAAGGATCTGTCAATGAACATTTTAAGGTGAGTTGGTTAGTTGCCTCTCTTTCTCTTCCCACTCAAGGACCCGACTTCTCACTTTTCTGTCTTTGTTCCCCCACCTCCACAAATGTCAGGTCCTTTCCTGAGGCTGGACTCAAGGGCCTTTGAACGAGGTCCTACCTTTGGAGAAGAGCAATCCAAAGAGGAAGGTTGCACACAAGAGATGCTGGCTGCGTCCCATGACCCTTCTTCAGAGTGTGTGCTGATAACCTGCTTATTCTTTCCCTTGAAATGAAATTGCTCACTTTGCAAAAAGACACCCACAAAGAAGTGCCCTTTGCTCAGTACTGTGCTGAGCTGGATATGAAAGTAGAAGAAAACACCTCTGTAGTCAGCTAGGAACAGGAAACCTGTGGGTGGGAGGCCTCTCTGTCCCCACTGTGCATGGAAACGAATGAGTGAATAGATGTTAAGAAAGAGTACAATTTCCGAAGAGAATTACAGGGGAGGGGTGCTCTTGTGTTTGAGTCCTGCTTGAGGGTTTCTCACAGGCAGGTAGGATTGTATGTGAATAGGATGCTGGACTTGAAAGGCCATTGATCTTCTTATGTTCTTAAATGGAAGGAAATAGCCTGCAGAACATGGAAATTTAACTGATTCCTCACCACACACTATTTCCCCCCCACTACCAGATCTGCCAACTTCATGAACTGTTGTCTAGAGAAATGGTGTACTCGCTAGGGGTGGCATGCAGCCATCACACCATCAGAGGGTGGGTATTTTGGTGGGGCCAATGGTGAGGTGAATTCTGGAAACCTGAAACAGCCGCTGGCAGAAAATGACAATTGTGGGCCGGGGCTGGGCGGGATATAACTTCCCCTGTGGCATTACAAAGCACTGTCTAGTATATGAGAAAGATGGATTGCATTGCAGGGTTGTTGTATAACTCCCCCTCTCCTCTCCATTGGATAGGGCGGTTTTCTCCATGTCCTGTGTGTGGGCTTCCCAAGAAGGCATCTGATTGATGACTGTGGAAAACAGGAGGCTGAATAAGATGGATCCCCATTGGGGCTGGTCCAGCAACACAGCTCTACTTAAGTTTGGCCACAGCTCTCATACTGCAACATGGAGATAATACTTGTGGATTTGATTTTCATTTCTGAGATATTTTAAAGAACCATTTAAAACTGCATTGATTTTTCACAAGAATATCTGAGTATGAAACAGAATGAACTCGGCTGCAGTGCTAGAACTGAAATATAGATATAGAAAGAGTGTGTATGAACTTCCACCACCACTTCTTTATGTGTGGGCAGCGGGTAAGGATGGATATGCTGCTGTCCAAACAGAGCTACACAAAAACAAAACAAAACTGGATCTCTCTCCACTGTTTCATATGAACAGCTGTCACTTTTAACTTGGTGGACCAAGTGGGAAAGCAGGGCTTCAAATACAGCCAGGAAGTCCCGCCTTCAGAAACGTGAACGGTCAGTCTGATCCTATTACAGAGCTACGATTTCAAAGTGTTTACAGTTTAAAGAACCTTCAGAGCGGTTATTGAGCTTCTGTAGCATCGGTTGCAAGCAAAAAGCAACGAAGAGGCCCGTGGCTCCTCGTGTTCCAACAAATATCCTTATGCTATAATCTTTCGGGGGCAAGAGGCCACTTCCTCGGATGCATCACCCTCAGTTGCAATTGCAGGGATATGAAACACACATCATCATATATATATATATATATATATAAATTTTTATTAGTTTTTTTAACATATCATTTTCAACAGTAATTAAACATACTTTTACATCTTATTCAAATTTTTGACTTCCATCAATCCTGTCTTAAACACACATCATCATGGCTGTAAGCGGGGGCGGGGGACGACTTGTGTCCAGGGAAGCTGCGGGGCACGACCTCCTGCCATTCTTAGGAGAGCTGTTGCGAGTCAGAGGGGGCGATTTCCCCCTCCCAGCTGTCCCTATTCAGAGCAAACGGCCCTGCAAGCCTTTCACGAGATGTGATCCTTCGGCCACAGCCCCCTCTCTACAACTTGCGGCGTGAGGACGGCAGAATGTACAGTACAGTTACCGTAAATACTCAGTTCGTTCCGGAGGTCCGTACTTAACCTGAAACTGTTCTTAACCTGAAGCACCACTTTAGCTAATGGGGCCTCCTGCTGCCGCTGCACGATTTTGTTCTCATCCTGAAGCAAAGTTCTTAACCTGAAGCACTATTTCTGGATTAGCGGAGTGTGTAACCTGAAGCGTATGTAACCCGAGGTACCACTGTATTTGTTTTGGAACTGGTGTTGGCTAATATTGCAAATACTGGCGCTTACGGGTGGCAGGTTGTGGGAGAAGCAAACGTTTCCTACGAGGCGACACTCGGGTCTTCTGCTACCTTCGGGGCGCAGTGCAACGGATGGCTGCTGCCCAGCCAACAGCTGTATTAAAAAGCTTGGAGTTTACACATCTCAAAACGGGAAATAGGAAGCGAGCTAAGAACACAACCACGTAGTCCTCTTCTACTTTTTCCTATCTCTGTGGCTCTAATTTCTCTCTCCCCCCCCGCCCCGCCCCCATGCGTTCCCGCCTCCCCTTCTTCCATTGGTGGGGCCCGCTTCCGACCCTGTAGGATGACGTGTTGGCGCGATCCAGTGGCGTCACGCGTTGTCAAGTTTACTGACTGGGAAGTGGTCTCGAAGCGGTCGCGGACCGGTAAGCAGGCGAAGAAGCGGCGGGTCCCGTGGCTGCGAGCCTTGGGCTGGAAGGGCCAGGCCAGGCCGGTGGGGTTGCCCTGGTTTGGGGGAGCCTTGGTGCGGTGCGGGTCGCTCGGCCCAGCCGGCAGGCCCTCCGTGCGCGGGAGCCGCCATCACCGTCACCGTCGCCTCCTGGCCCGGCGCTTCTGCCGCAGCTGGGGGTCAGCGGCGTCGGGCCTTCCTAGGCTCCCTCCTCGGGCCCTGGAAAGAGGGCTTCTGAGGCGGCCTCTGAGGCCCTTCTCTCGCTTTGGTCCCCAGCCCTGGATGGAGTTCGCCTGGCGGGGAAATGACCGACCAGGAGAACAACAACAGTATCTCCAGTAACCCCTTCGCCGCCCTCTTCGGCTCCGTCGCCGACGCCAAGCACTTCGCCGAGATCCAGAAGCAGCAGCAACTGACGCCGCCCGTTGGTGAGAGGGGGAGAGGCAGCCTCGCTTTGGGGGGGGGGGGGTTGACGCCCCTGGCCTAGGAAACATTGGGTCAGATCGAAGGTTGAATCCCGCGTGGAGGCATTGCTGAAAGCACTTGGCTGATCTTGTCTGTACCCCCCATCCCTCCCTGTCCTTATTTTAAAAGACAGACCATTTTACACCCCCCCCCAAAAAAAAAACACGTTGGGCGTCAGTAACCATAGCTTGCAAGAACTAATCCAGATTTTAAGGAATTGGTGCAAAGAAGAATTGGATTAAAATGGATAAAAACTAGTAGGTGCTGAAATCCTCAGTTTTTCACTGGCTTAACTGCAGGCTTCCAAATGGAAGGGTTTTTCCTCTGCTTCAGGTTGTGCAAATCTTTGGAAGAGCAGAGAGAGTTCGTTGTGACGCGATAGTCACTGAGGCAGCCTTTCTGTGTCTTGGTTGGCCCAGATAGGCAAACAAATTGTGTTTGGGTGATAAGGTTCAAGTGGTACCCATGTGGGGCTGGCAACCAGTCTCCACGCATTTTCTAGAGGCGACAACAACATGTTTGTGATTTGTGGTAAGCTGACTTTGTGGCTGGTAGCTATATTTGCCTGATGCCTGACATGTTATCAAGAAGCCAAATCTGAGGCAAAGGCCATGCTGGTCCCTCCTTCTTCTTGACACTGAGCCCTCCAGGGCAAAAGGCCAGGGTGCATGGCTGGTGCCTGGTGGGGCCAAGTTAGGCTGCTTCTTAACTAGTTCTACTTCTCCAGTGGAGGAAACCTCGGCCAGCCAAGATGATTCTGACAACAGCGTGTCTGAAAGCCTGGATGATTGTGACTACTCCGTGGCTGAGATCAGCCGCTCATTCCGTTCCCAGCAGGAGCTCTGTGAGCAGCTCAACATCAACCACATGATCCAGAGAATCTTCCTGATCACACTTGACAACAGTGAGTATGGGGAGTTAGTTCCTGGGATCCAGACTAGGAGGAACTCTCAGTTATACTAGGATTTTTGCAGCTTCCTGAGAGTAGGGCTGCAGTGTTCTATGGTGGCTGTAGACTCAACACAGATAATCTTCCACTTGTAGTTCCTTTTGCTGTACTATGTGCTGCAGAATCTCCTAAAGAAGAACTTGGCTCTGTGCGGTTTCTCTTACACTATGCTTGTCACTTTCCTGGCACATTAAGTTTGGTGGCAGGGAGTAGTGTTTCCTGTAATAGTGCTGCTCTATTCTGCTGCACAATGATTTGTGTGAGGCAAGAAAACCCCTCAAGCTTGGATTCCTATGTGCATCAGTTGCCTTAAAAGTCTCTCAAACTGTTCCAAAATGCTGGAATGGCTGTGTCCCTTCAGGCATGTGCTGTGCCACTGGCACTCAATAAAAGAAAGCTTAAATCTCTCCCTTCCTCTTCGCCAGTGAACTGATAAAAATAAATTCTGCCTTTAGGAAAAATGAAGTTAACGTCTTCCAAACTAGGGAGGGGGGTTATTGGGTTGTTGTTTTTATTTTGATTATATATTTTATGGTTTTATATGTTGATTTTGTTCTATAAACCACCCTGAGACTTCTGGGTACAGGGCGGTATATAAATTCAATAAATAAATAAATAAATAGAAAGATGGGGCGGGAGGATGATGTCTGGGTTGGGGGCTTGGGCTTGTAGGGACACAGATTCATGCTTGTGGTGTTACTGATGTTGCTGGTTTGATGATTCCCAACCTGCAGGTGACCCCAATCTCAAAAGTGGCAATGGGATTCCTGCACGCTGTGTGTACTTGGAGGAAATGGCAACAGACTTGGAGGATCAGGATTGGCTTGACATGGAGAATGTGGAGCAGGTATCTGTGCATATGCAAATGCAGTTGATTTTTCTGCCTGACTGAGGGCTTGGCAGAGCGTCCGTGAGCCTTGGTGAAGGATGCAAGCTTTGCCCTTCAGGACACACTCTTCTCTGTGCTGATGTTCTTGAAGGACCCTTCAGCTGGATCAGTCTTGTGAATGGAAGACATTTGCCTTCTCTCCTTTTGTAGTGCTCACTTTATAGAGCAAGGCTGACTAACCTATGGACCTGCAAATGTTGTTAGACTTTAGCTTGAATAATCCTCAACCACTAGCCATACTGGTTTGGGGCTGATGGGAGTTATAGTCCAACAGCATCTGGAGGGGCACAAGTTAGCCACCCCTGTTCTAGAGCCACCAACGTTGCATTTTGGACTTTTTGTTTAATCAAGCAGACTTGTCTGACCTGGGTGCCTGAATCCTATCACCCATTTGCTTACAACTCATGATAAAGTGGGTGAAGGATCTGGCCTTAGCCACAGAAGTTGTCTTGGATGACCTTCTGGTCTTACTGTTTGTTTTTGATACATAGTTGGACACTTGCCCTCTGTGGCTGGTGGGTGGGCAGGGTTGTGTACTGACCATTTATGTCTGGCTTGGCATGTCTCTCCAGGCTCTCTTTACCCGGCTACTCCTCCCTGAACCAGGGAATCACCTGATTCACATGACCTCGGCTGGCATACAGAATCTATCAGCTGAAAGAGATGCAGGGGAGAAGCACATATTTCGCTACCTCTTTGCCAGCTTCCAGAGGGCAAAGGAGGAGGTGGGTCAATGCCCCACATCCCTGTCAGCAAGTCTGACTGCCTAAGCAGAGCAGCCCAGCAGACCAGAGACAAAGTGCTCTCCTCTGTTCTCCTAGATTACCAAAGTGCCAGAGAACCTGTTGCCCTTTGCCATGCGCTGCCGAAACCTTTCTGTGTCCAACACTCGCACGGTCCTCCTCACCCCGGAGATCTATATCAACCAAAATGTCTACGAGCAGCTAGTGGACTTGATGCTGGAGTCCCTTAGAGGAGCCCGTAAGTTACAGAGGCAGAGCTGGGCACCCTAGAAGAAGATAATGGGCTACAACTGCAGGAGGTCCCTCAAAGATACCCCACCTTTTTATTATAGTTGTAAATGTGTTGGGGTGCCTGTATCTTTCTATGAGAATGCATAAAGGATTGGTGTTCACTTCTCTCCTACTCTCTTACTGTAGGCTTTGAAGATGTAACTGAGTTCCTGGAGGAAGTCATAGAAGGCCTCACTATGGATGAGGAAGTGAAGACCTTTGAGGAAGTAATGGTGCCTGTCTTTGATATCCTCTTGGGACGGATCCGAGAGCTGCACCTTTGCCAGATCCTGCTCTACTCCTACCTGGACATGCTCCTGTACTTCACTAGGCAGAAAGATATAGCAAAAGTGAGCATTTGGCTAGCCTCTTCAGGGTGCCAGGGAGCAGCAAAGCAATTAGCCATGGCCATTTTCAGCTTCCCTCCTGGGCAGAGGGGTAGTTGCTTGTTCTCTTCACTGTGAAGGAAGCATGGTCTTCCTGATTCTGTGCTGCGGTTGCAACATGCATCAATGATAGGCTGGCCAATATGGCAGAGCCATCATTCCATAAAAGGGTGTCCTTCATTCCACTACTTACATCGGGGCTTTACCTGTACTGGCTGACCAGCAGTACCTTCTATTTCTGTTTGTTCAGGTTTTTGTAGAGTACATCCAGCCAAAGGACCCAGCCAATGGGCAGCTCTACCAGAAGACTTTGCTGGGAGCTATCTTGAGCATCTCATGCTTGTTGAAGACCCCAGGTGTGGTAGAGAACCATGATTACTTCTTGAATCCCTCTCGGTCCAGCCCTCAGGAGATCAAGGTGCAGGAATCCAACATCCATCAGGTGTGTGGAGGTGCACATTTCATACCAGTGTAGCTTAACCAGGCAGAGTAGAGGGGACAGCGGCGGAAAATGACAGCTTCTGTCTCTTAAATTTATCTCTCTAGTGTGATTTGGTGGGTTCTTGGTTGTTCCTTAAGTCACAGATTGTCAACATCAAAGTATAGTGAAAACCTCTGCAGGAAATTCATGATGCTTGGGGTATTTGAGAAGACCAAGACCCATTAACTGCTGAAAGTTAAGGCATTTAGGAGAGAGGAGGCATAGCTCAGTGGGTAGAGCACAGATACTGCATGTGGAAGATCCCAGTTTAAGTTGACTGAGCAAGTGTGTGTGTTGTACACATCTTAAGACTTCTGATGTTTTGGTAACAGTTCATGGCTCAGTTCCATGAGAAGATCTACCAGATGCTCAAGAACCTGCTGCAGCTATCACCACAAACAAAGCACCGAATCCTGTCCTGGCTGGGAAACTGTCTCCATGCTAATGCAGGCCGCACGAAGATATGGGCCAACCAGATGCCAGAGATTTTCTTCCAGATGTATGCCTCGGATGCCTTCTTCCTGAACTTGGGAGCCGCCCTCCTCAGGCTATGCCAGCCCTTTTGTAAGCCCAGATCGCCCCGGCTCCTCACATTTGACCCTACCTACTGTGCGCTGAAAGAGCTGAATGAGGAAGAGCAGCGGAGCAAGAATGTGCATATGAAAGGTGAGCCACGACTTTGCAGGTGCCCAAATCTTGTCCTCATACTCTTGGCAAGGCAGCCTGTAAGGGAGGAGGCTGCTGGCCAAGGGCAGAGGAAGAGCTGGAGGAAACCAGAGTGCTCCCATTGGCTCTGGCATCCTCCTGGTAGGTGTTGCTTGGTGGGGAAGCAATTCCTGTTAACTTCCTTCAAGGTTTGGAGAAAGAAACCTGCTTGATCCCAGCCACAACTGAGCAGGAGCCAGAGTTTGCCCCCAGCTACAACCTCGTGACGGAGAACTTGGTGTTGACCCAGTATACCCTCCATTTAGGATTTCACAGGTACTGCCTCCAGAGGGTATATGGGTGTGTGGGAATGGCAAGGCCTTGCAGGTGCCTCTTCCTTAGACACTGAAAATTTGCCTACAGCAGGATTGGGCTGTAAAAGCCTGGTTGGCAGCCTTTGCAAGCTGAGGTGACCTGAGATATCCTACTGACAGGCAAAGCCTGTAACGAGAACAGTGATATGAGAGCACCCCAATCAAATTTGTTTAAGCAGATATTGATTTGGGGAAAGGGGATTTTACTGGTATAATGAAGAAGCTAAACCAGTAAAGCCAATGCACGTGATTTCCAGCTGTCCCCTTGAAGCCCCCCTCCTTGATGTGGAAACCCCCTCAAATCAAAGCAGCTATCAAATAAATGATTGCAAAAAGCCTCTGGATGCAGTAGTTTGTTCCAGTTTGCTGCTTGTGTGATCCAGAAGAGAGAATTGGTTCTGTTCCTGGGGAACCTGAGTTTGTTGCATCTCTAGTTCAATGGGGGAGCCTTGGACATCTCCCCCCGATACTCACAGAGGCTATCTTGTACACCCCACTTTGCTTCTGTCCTTCTGGTTAATGTATGTATTTCTGTTGCTTGTACAGGTTGCATGACCAGATGATCAAACTAAACCAAAGCCTTCACCGGCTGCAGGTGGCCTGGCGAGAGGCTCAGCAGAGCTCCAGCCCTTCAGCAGACAACCTTCGGGAGCAGTTTGAGCGTCTCATGACCATCTATCTCTCCACCAAAACAGCTATGACAGAGCCGCAGATGTTGCAGAACTGTCTTCACCTGCAGGTCTCCATGGCTGTTCTCCTGGTCCAGCTGGCCATTGGAAACCAAGGGACCGAGCTGGTAGACCTGACATTCCCTCTGTCTGAGGTGGAGAAGAATGCTCTGGCCTATGTCCCAGGTGACCAGCAAGGGGTTTCCCCTTCAGAAATGTTGGGCTTATCTCTTTGGCCTATATTGGCATCAAAAGATTTTGAACACCTCTTTTCCTCCAGCAGTTTCCTGAAAGTTAAGAGCACCCTTGCTGTTCTAGTCTGATGATGGGCATCTAGAGAATTATAAAATATACCCTTGTGTAGTTCTCATCGGGGTTTAGTTGACCTAGAAAAGTTCTGGGATGGAGCAAAATAGTTTACAAGCAGGGGCCTATAGTTCTGCTCTCTCTGGAGCAGGCCTAGCTGGTTTATTGCAGCATCCCTGGGTAGGTAGGTAGGTGGCAGTGGTGACCATGGTCTAGGATTCTTAAGTCCGGCAACCCAAAAAACATCCATGCACCATCGCTGAATTAATCGGGGCAAAACATTGCATTGGCTGTGCTTGTGTGCAGTCTATAGTTCCAGTCTAGAGATGGAAGGTTGAGGCTTCTGGAGTTGTGAAGGGAAGAGATGCTGATGTATAAGAGGGTCTGAGAATTATGCTGGCAGGAGAAACACCAGACATGGAAGCCCACACGAGCAGGCACTGAAGGCCCAGGTGGTTTTAGGCTTGACTTTGCAATTAAGGACAAATGTATCTTTTTCCAAAAATACAAACCAGCTGTGCTTCCCAGGACACCACACAAAATACCTGAATTGGACATCACTTGCTGTACAGATTCCACATTGCTCTAAAAGATTCCCCTGCTACATCTTAGGGACCTTCTCCCTTGGTGCCAGAAAGATGTACAATTCCAGAAGAGGAGTCTGTTTTGCTGGCAGTGATGGTGTATGCTACCTAAAAAGCTAAACTTAGAGAGACAGTGAAGTGGATGGGGACACACAAACACATCTGTCTCTATCCTTAGATGTGAAATAGCTGCAAGTGTGCATCCATTTCCAACACCTTCCATGTTGACAAATAGGTTTCTCTTCCTGTGACCTTTAGGCAAGGCCAGGTTGTAGTGTATTGGAGTATGCTTAGTTTGACCCTGGAGAAGCTAAAATGCTGTCCTGCTCTAGAGGAGTCTTTGTACTATTAAGTAAGTTCTTTATTCCTGGTCAAGGGCTGGGTATGAACATTTTCCCAGCAAGCACCTCATTTGGAGCTTTGTATTTGCAGAATTTTTTGCTGACAACTTGGGTGACTTCTTTATATTCTTGCGCCGCTTTGCTGATGATCTTCTGGAAACGTCAGCTGACTCCCTGGAGCACATCCTTCATTTTGTGACTATCTTCACTGGGGATGTGGACAGGTAATGGCCTCTCCAGCCACTTATCCACCTCATTGTCCTTCATCCAGGCTTCAAGGGTGGTCACCAGTAAATATTTGGGAGTACAAAGGCAGGGAGAGAGGTTATGGCCAGATCAAATCAATCCCCTTTGAGCCAAGCAGTGATGCTACAGCTCCTGCACCTTAGCATGGCGGTGCAGAAAGCTTAAGCCATTCAGGCAGCTGGTAATGCTTTCCTGTTCTGCCTCCCTCTGTATTCTTGAACAAAGGGTCTTTGAAGTCCTATCCTTACCTGTCAGGTGTGGCTTTCTGAAAATGGCGTGGCAGGTCTAAAGATACCTACAGATCCATGTTTGGTCAGTAGGTTGGAGCTTCCCCACCCTCGCTCTAACAACTATATTGACTGTTGCATTGTGAGATAGCTATTTATTTTTGTTTATTTGTTTATTCCATTTATATCATGCACCTTCCTCCAAAGGAGCCCAGGGTGGCAAGCATGTCCGTAGTCAAACAGCGCAACTGAAACTTCTAAGAACAGTTAAAAATGCCTAAAATTAATTACCTATACTCAGACTAATAATTTCAAGGTTACTGGGGACAAAACTTTCAGCCATGAAATGCCAGGGCAAACAGGAAGGTTTTAATTTTTTTCATAAAAGTTAATCGTAAGGAAGACAAATGAACCTCACAAGGGAGGGTATTCCACTAAAGGGTAACTGCCACTAAGAAGGTCTTGTTTTGGGTCACCGCCAGCAATGGCACCACCAGCAGGGCTTTCCCTGCTGATTATAAGGTTATCCTCTAAGGTCCTCAGTGTCCAAGCTTTTGGGGTTTTATGAGATCAAATTCCACATTTCCACTTGAGCCAGGAAGAAATCAGGTAACACTTGCAGAAGTTGGGGCACTTGCCTCATGGTTCTGGCATCTTCCAAGTTCTGCCCCAGTTGGTGTCTCTGAATTGCGGTCAACAGCAGACAAAGAGGAAGCCACTAAGAAGCAAAGCTTCCAGGATATGTTGGCAGGGCTAACAGTCATCCTTGAATGTCCTCCCAGGTGGTTGATCCTAATTTGCCCTCCTGCAGGATGAAGAACCCACACCTGCGAGCCAAGCTGGCTGAAGTGTTAGAGGCTGTAATGCCTCACATGGACCAGGTGCAGAATCCCCTTGTCTCCAGTGTCTTCCATCGCAAGAGGGTCTTCTGCTCCTACCGGCATGCTGCCTACCTTGCCGAGGCACTCATCAAGGTCTTTGTGGACATTGAGTTCACTGGTAAGGGGGCAGTGGGAGAGAGGGACCTTGCTCTAGTGGTGCCACTTTCATCATCTTCCTCCTCCTTGAGCTGCTGCCATTTCCATTCCTGCTGAACAGAGCCATCCTCCCAGTCGCATGCTTTGCATCTGTGATAGCAGCGCTCAGGGGCGAGGGGGCTTTCCTTTTCTCCCAAGTCCTCTGAGCACCTTGTGATGCACCAGACATGGGTGACGTCTCTCCCTGTACCATTCATGGCTCAGGGCACATTTTTGAGCTGTCCATGCTTTTTCTTGAGTGTAAACCATGAAAGTGGAGGGTGGAAAGAGCCAGCCCTTTGCTGTTCTCTCTGGACATTCAGTAGCACACTGCCATGCCAAGATGCAGCTTTGAAGCATGAGGACCTGCCATATTGTGAGCAAAACATCCCTTCCTTGGTCTTGTGGTGCTGCCAGATCCTGGCATTCATTTTGGCTTGGCCTGTTCTTTTCCTCCTGCCTAGGGGATCCCCATCAGTTCGAGCAGAAGTTCAACTATCGCAGGCCTATGTACCCCATCCTCAGGTATATGTGGGGCATTGATTCCTACCGGGAAAGCATCAAGGTAAGGCTTGGGAGGTACACGAGTTGCTTCAGCCAGGACAGCAATCATCTCTGGGTGGGAAACATCTCTTTCTCTCCCTCCCTCTTCTTGCAGGCACTTGCCGACTATGCCTCAAAGAACCTAGAAGCAATGAATCCCCCTCTCTTTTTGCGCTTCCTAAACTTACTCATGAATGATGCCATCTTCCTGTTGGATGAAGCCATTCAGGTAAAGCATTTTTATTTATTTTTTGATGATGGGAGGGAGCACCAAAGAGGAAAATAAAATGGTCCCAAGATCTATGAAACAAGAATTTCTCATAGCCATGAATGGAATTGCCACCTGCAGTTACCCTGATTGTACCAGGAAGGTTGTTTGTTTGTGTGTGAGAGAGGGGGTGGGAGGAGAGTTCTTGAAAGTTCTAGGAAGATTATCTGTCTCTGAACTGATCGTTGTAAACTAGCTCAGGAGAGGGAGTGAAAGGAAGTTTCTCTGACAGCCTCTGTGGCACTAAGGCCAGTTCCCCCGAAGGGTTTGTGTGCGTGGAGACACTTTAAACCAGTGGTTCCCTAACTTTTTTGGGTCACCACCCCTTCAGTTCCATGGACTCATCTCCAGTGCCAACCCCCCCCCTTTAAAAAGCATTATTCGAAATAGTGGTCCACTAAGGAAAATTACAACACAACGAAATTCAGAGCAGGAGCAATTAATTGCATATTTGTTCAGAGCCCAATTAAAACTGTTTAGTTTAATTAATGCAACAAAATTGATGAGCAAGATCCAGTGATGCCAACTTTTCAAAGTTTGATAGTAATTTACACCTTCAGTGCCCCCCCCACCAATGCCCCTTGCCTCTTAGCAGCCCCCTAGGTAATCCCACCCTCATCCCTGGGGGTGGTACCACCCACTTTGCGAAACACTGCTTTAGACCAACTTCATTTGCATTACCCATGCTTGTAAGATTCATTCCCCCTGCCCCTACTGAATACTGTTGTGTGTTCTTCACTTGCTCTACTGCTCTTTCTCATCCTTTCCTCTGCTGGTGTGAGCTGGAGAACTCTATTCTGCCATGCCTGTCTGGAAGAACTGCATCTGGCCTGTGTTGAGGAAAGAGGCCCATTCCGGAAATTCAGTCTGGCTGATCTGTTGCTGTTGCCCCTCTCAGCTGCTGTCCACCTCCTTAATAGAAGATTGTGGAAAATGGGCCAGAGGACTACTGAGCTATGGTTACGTGTGCTTCATACACCTTCTTCCTTCTCTCCCTTTCTCCCCCACCTCAAATTGCTCTGCAGTACCTGAGTAAGATCAAGATCCAGCAGATTGAGAAGGACCGGGGTGAGTGGGATGCCCTGTCTACAGAGCTGCGGCGTGAGAAGGAAGCCAGCCTGCAGATGTTTGGGCAGCTGGCTCGCTTCCACAACATCATGTCCAATGAGACCATTGGGACCCTGGCCTTCCTGACTTCAGGTAAAGACAGAACTCTCCAGCTAGGAGTGAGGAGGGGAGCTGGGCTGTTCAGGGGACCTCACAGAGACCTGGTTTACATTGCAGAGATCAAGTCCCTCTTTGTGCACCCCTTTCTGGCTGAGCGCATTATCTCCATGCTCAACTACTTCCTGCAGCACTTGGTGGGCCCCAAAATGGGGGCTTTAAAGGTCAAAGACTTCAGCGAGTTTGACTTCAAACCCCAACAGCTGGTTTCTGACATCTGCACCATCTACTTAAATCTGGGGTATGTGTATTGGGAAGGAGAGGGCAACTTGGTGGTGGTGACAGCAGCCTTCTGAGTATCAGGGGAAATCAGTGAATGCTTTCCCTCATCATTCCCTTTTCTGGAGCATTCCGTTGACCACGGTTGCAAAAAGAGGGCAGGGCCAGCTGAGCCTTTGGTCTGTCCAAGCCAAGGGCATTGGTATGCTTGTGGAAGTGTGAGAGAGCAAGAGAATGCCAAAGGTGGAAGGCTGTAAGGCAGACTGACTGGGCTTGCCTAGGGAAGAGAGCAGAGAAGCTCCCTTCCTTGCTTGAATGTGCAGAAGGGCCTTGCCGCTCCCAGTGTTGTCTTATCCCTCTTCTCTTTCAGGGACGAGGAGAACTTTTGTGCCACAGTGCCCAAGGACGGGCGATCGTATTCCCCAACTCTTTTTGCTCAGACAGTCAGAGTCCTGAAGAAGATTAACAAGCCTGGCAACATGATTGTGGCATTTAGCAACCTGGCAGAGAGGATCAAGGTGAGGGGTGGTGGAGGGGAGCTGGCGCTAGCTTCCTCCCTGCTTTCCACAAAGGAACCCTCCTTTTTGGAGAGCTGCATGTTGGTGCCTCATCCTCTGCTGTTGGCATTTTGAGCTGGGCAGCTTGTGTATGCTCTTGCAAGAAGGAGGCTTTCTCTACCTAGTAGCATGTGCAAGGAGCAGACCCTCTGAGCTATAGGCTTTCACTAAGTCCCTCCATGAAAGGAAAGGGAAGGAAACAAAACTGAGTGTAGTGGGAGCATTAGCCCCTTCCATAAGCCAGAATTACATTCCTTGCTGCTTCCTGGAGCTAAGCCAGGCCCAAGAATACAACTTTGCTCTCATTTGTTGCCCTTAAACAAAGGCTCGGTGGCAACTAGTCGTCTGCTGAGCTTCTTGGGTGTGTTGGGGAGAAGTTTCCTTCTGTCATCCATCCCACCATTGACCTGAGCAGGCAGGGACCTCTCTAACAATTGTTGGGCTTTCTTCTAGTCCCTTGCAGACCGCCAACTGCAGGAAGAGGAGACCTATGCGGATGCCTGTGATGAGTTTCTGGACCCTATCATGAGTACTTTAATGATGGACCCGGTGCTGCTGCCTTCCTCTCGGGTCACTGTGGATAGATCGACAATTGCAAGGCACCTCCTAAGGTATTCACAAGGCTGGGAAGGGATCAGGGTCAAGGCTGAACAACTGATTGCTTATCTCTTCTAGGAAAATATTAGGTGGCTTTAGCTCCAAGCACCTCCCCTTGCCCAAAGTCATTTGATGTTAAGGTAGCCCAATTTATCCCTGAGTCTGCCTCACTTAGCTCTACTGTTCCAGGCATACCCAATTTTCTAAAATAAGCAAATTCCTTTCACTACAAAAGGCTGCCTCACAGCAATGGTTGCACATTGGGGGTCTGTCAGAGCACCATATTGGGCTTCCACAACTGTGGCCAAATCAAAGGCAGTCTTGGTCTGCCAGATGACTTCCTCCTTGATTTGATATCCATCTGGTGGGGTGGCGGTGGGCCTGTGTGTCCATCTCCAAAGGTTGGTGGCACTGCCTCCTGCCCACATATCTGTGCTACTAGCTAGACTCTCCTTTACCTGCTTCCTGGTGTTTTTTCCCCTTGTAGTGACCAGACTGATCCTTTCAACCGGAGCCCCCTCACCATGGACCAGATCAGACCAAATACTGAACTCAAGGAGCGGATCCAGCAGTGGCTCGCAGAGCGGAAGAAAGAAAAGGAGCAGTTGGAAGGGACTCTGTGACCTGGATTGTGGCCCTGGCTGGGCTTCCGCAACCCCCAGGACCTTTAAGCTGCCTGCTCCTTCCCTCTTTTGCGCTACCACTGCAGAGTTGTGAGGGGAGAAGTGTGGGGGTTCTATGGGCCTGTTTTTGGTTTTGGGTTTTTTGCCGTTAGGACTTTTGTCAGGAATCTTTAGCTGCTCCCTGCCTTTTTGGTTCACCTGCTGTCTGGTTTCCACAGCAACTGTCCTTCCCCGTATCCCTGCCCAGATAGGTTTCCCTTCTGTTGCAGCAGCATTTCTCGTGCCAGAAACTTTTTTTCTGTTTTAATGTGAAGGCAAAAGCTGCACTCTCCCCATTGGACAGACCTTTCTTTATGCAATCCTGACACTATTGGTGGAGATCTGCAACTCACTTTGGTCCACACAGGGGGACTATTATCCACCAACAGCCTTTGGTTAGAGGAAGCTGATGCCAAGAGGCTGGGTGAATGTTTGCTGTAGCATTTGCCCCCTCCCCGAGCTTGACATATCATACTGTGGTGATGAGCCCCCGTTGTTGCTTTTGCTGGCAATGACTTAAGTCTTCTGGGCTGGTGGGCCTGCGCCCAAAGCACTGTGTACATGTTCATGCAGGTGCCCTATAAATCCTGCCTGCATTTATACTGTGCCTGTTGCATGTCAATATGTATGCAGTGTGTATATAGTATGACATTCACTTTAGACCAATAAAAGTGTCAGGTGTCCATGTTTCTTTGGTGTTGTATGCCTGTTGATCCTGTAGCCACCTACCTTCAACCACTTCCTCTCTACCAGGGTCACTGCTGCAACCTTATTGGAGTTGGTGTGCTAAACATGCCCCTTGGCTGCTCTTTGTTTAACTCTTCAGTATTTCCATTTCAAAACAATTATGTATTTTTGTTTTAAATATTCTATCCTGCTCCATTTAAATGAGGTAGAGCATATACTTGATCAGCTCTCCAGAAGTAGACGCTTTTCGTATATTCTTGTTGGCTTTCCTCCCCTCCAGCCTGGTGTAGAAAACCCTAACCCTATAGAAGATTCCACAATCCTTCCTCAGGGCCTAAACACATTTAAATCTTCCCAGTGGAGATCCTACACTTTGAGCTGTCTAGCTGGTCCTGTGTAAGGAGATAAAGAACAATTATGAAACTGCTTTCTTGAGGTCCTTGGGCTTCCTAATTTTTCTTTTCTTTCTTTTTAGGGTTGCACGACTGGTTTCCCAATATCAGTGGTGCACCAAAAGTGCTTCTTCTCACCCCATTTCGCAGTGTGTGATATCCAGATACCCCCAAAGCAGGCAACATGCTTGTCACAGGCCCGTCTTTTTATACCCTGTGACACTTTCTTCCTCCTATCCATAGCTTCCATAACCACCTCCCCTTCCTTCCACAACTTGCCTGTATTCAGGGGTGCATTGGCTTGGAGAAATTTAATTAATTGGATAGGGCTCCATGACAGGGTCTGTCTAAATGTGTCCCACAGTATCTCCCCCTACACAATCTGTTTTTTTGAACCACTCCCCATGGAAGAAGACCTGAATTTGAAGAAGCAGGTAATGGGGGGGGGGGGGGTAAAAAGCATGCTGCTACTCCCACTACATTGAAGTGGGGCACTGTGGGTGGTTTGTCTAGGATACGGTTTCCCAAATTTGTGTCTCTAACTGTTGTTGGACTACAACTCCCATCATCCCTAGCTGGCAGGACAATGGAATGATGGAAATTGTAGTCCAAAGACAGCTAGAGACCCAAGTTTGGGAAACCCTGGCTTAGGGAGTGTTCCGCCAGTGATGGATGGGGCTGTATTCTGCTGCGAAAGCTCAGCTTTAGGAATGTCAGAAGCTGCCTTAAATAAAGTCAGATTTATTATGATGTCGGGTTTATAAAGTCCACCTAGCTCAGAGTTGTCTACATTGGTGGCAACTTTCCATGGTTTGAGGCAGGGATCTAAGACTTGCCTGGAAAGGTTAAGCACTTAATTTGGGGCCTTCTGCATGCAAAAAGTGCTCTTGGATCTGCCTTTATCTGTACAGTCAAGTAACTATGATGGTTTCAAAAACTCTTTCACGGGCACCAGCTGTTATTTAACTGTAACGCCCCCAACCCATAACCTGCACGCAAATATCTATGTATTAGGAACGTGTGTTATGACGGCTGCCTTCTAAGGGTGCCCTCGTTGCCTGCCACGGGCTCTTTTTTTTTCTTTTCGGCTTTCCCTGTCCAGGCTGCGGACAAAAAGAAAAAGCCCGCTGCTACCTCTCCGGGGAAGCCAGCCTGGGGCCGCGTTCCGCTTCTGCGCGTGCGCTTCGCTGGAAGCGGCTCCTTGCCTTTTTTCACGGACTTCGTTCACCCTCCTTCCGTCAGCGCCTGCGAAGGGCGCACGCGCACAAGCATTCTCTCCACCCCCATAGACAGTTGTCTTCGATAAACGCCTGCTGGAAAGAAAAGAGGAAAAAATATTTTAAAAATCGCGGGTAAGGCAGCGAAGACAGCAGCCACTGAGAAAGGCCGGCAGGCACGTCCGCCCTCCCAGCAGCTCGGCGGCTTCCTCCGGCCTGAGTGCGTGGGCGGCGCGAGCGAGACTGGCACAGCTTGGGCAGCTGCGGCGGGGTCCTTACACTCCGCCCGGCTGTGACCTTCAGGGGGCTTCTTTCGAGCGGCTCCTGCTTGTCCGCTGTTCCTCCTCCTCATTCCTCTCCGGTCCTCCTCCGTCCGCTGCTCGCTCCCGGGATGGCGCAGGCTGCGCAGAAGCTGGTGACGGCCATCACCACCCAAGGGCCCAAGCTTGTTTCTGGTCAGTCAGGGGACGGGCGCCGGTTCGGGCGAGTTTCCTTCAGGGGCCGCTGAAGAAGAAGCGCTTCTCTTTCTCCAGGCTGCCGCCGCTTTCCCGTCCGCGCTGGAAGAGGAAGGGCAGGCGGCGCCGGCCACGGAGCCTGCCCCCTGTTAAGGGGCGGGCGACGAGCCGTCGCCGCTCTTGGCAAGGGGCGGCCCTTCGCTTTGCCCTACTCCCGCTGCTCCTTCCCCAGCCTCGGTGCTGGGGGCGGCCGCTCCGAGAGCTGTGGGGCCGAAGGTCGGGCGGGGAAGGGGTTTCATTTGAGGCTTGCGTCGAACCGGTGAATTGCCCTAAGGGAACCTGACGTCCTGCCCTGGCTTCTGCCAAAGGAACGAGTTTGCTGCTTAGTCGCACTGTGGCTTTAAATCCCATCCCACGGTAATACCGTGCAGCAAGTAATACTGGAGCTCATGGCAGAGCATGTATAAAATTTAATCAAGCAGCAGTTCAATAAAACTGTTTGATATGCATGCAGTGGGACTGACCTTTGCATGCCCAGAAGAATAAGGCGGTCTTAACCTAGCATCTAAAACCATACCGTGGGCAAAGCCAGGATTTATGTTGGGAGGGTGAAAAGTAGTCAGGATTATGAGGGGGCACGACCTGTCATCATCCTCTGTCTGGCTCTGTTTAGCAGATTCGGGCTGAAATGTCTCAACAGTTGTTTTAAATTATTTTCTTTTGACCCCAGCTGCTCAGAGAAATCTGTCAAAATCTTTCTCCAATTTCTACTCTTAGTTTTTTTTATTTATTGACTTGATTTAGGGGGGCCAGCTGCCACCCCTGGCTACGCCCATGAACCATACCATGATGACACCTGGCAAACAATGCCGTGCTGGGGGGGGGGATTCTTACCAACGTAGCAACACTACAGAGATGGCTCTTTTCTTAGTCGCCATCACCTGTGTGGGAGCTTTACTTATTGAATGGTATTCCAAACTGTTAAAGGCACTTACCATTGTTGCCAGTAGGGACCAGAATTGCACTTACTTCAAATGCTTAAATTATTTTAAATGTACTTAAACACTCAAGTGAGTTCTGGCACTGAATATTTGGATGCTGCAGGTTTTGACCTACATGTGCGAATAGTTACCTAGAGAGTTGGAAAAATTCCAAGTGCTGCTTTGCCCTGGTGCTTAAAAATGTGCCAGTGCTGGGGATTTGGACTACTTTTCTAACCTTGGTTATTCACTCAAGAGTTCATATTAAATGGCCATTGTGTGCAGATTGAGAACAGTGATTCCCCCACTGGACGCAGGTGTTTAATGACAGTAGTTTTACCTGCTGTCAGGAAACTGCCACTTTTGGCACAGTGGGACATCAGTTTATGGTGATTTGTAGATGTCTGCTTTGCACACACCTGCTTTTGCTCTCATCTCATCCCACTCTTATCTCTTTCAGCTGCTATCACTTATTCAAAGCCTCGCCTGGCCACTTTTTTGTACTATGCTAAAGTTGAATTGGTTCCCCCAACTCCTGCTGAAATTCCTAAGGCCATTGATGGCATGAAAGGATTGCTGAAGAGCATGCAGACTGGCCGCATCAAACAGCTCACTGTCAAGGTAACTGCAAGCCAGAAGTGAAAGTCATTACCCTAAGCTATAGCTGTTCATATCTATAATAAAAACAAAAAAATTCCTTCCAGTAGCACCTTAAAGACCAACTAAGTCAGTTCTTGGTATGAGCTTTCGTGTGCATGCACACTTCTTCAGATACCGGTTGATAGACTTCCATTTCATGCGGCTCAATGTGGTGCCTTCCATAGTTCCAGTTACAGATAGGTAGCCGTGTTGGTCTGCCATAGTCAAAACAAAAAAATTCCTTCCAGTAGCACCTTAAAGACCAACTAAGTCAGTTCTTGGTATGAGCATGCACACGAAAGCTCATACCAAGAACTGACTTAGTTGGTCTTTAAGGTGCTACTGGAAGGAATTTTTTTTTTTTGACTATGGCAGACCAACACGGCTACCTATCTGTAACATATCTATAATAGGTTATATCTGGCTGAATGTAAAAAGTGGACTCAGTCAATATTAAGCAAAAGACCAATTGAACACCTTGTTGGTACATTACCCTGATACAAAAATTGTGACTCTTCTAAAACATTACAACTTGTAAATCATTAAAGTTTTTTTTTAAAAAAAAAAAAACTCCTGAGATTGTGGGCTGGGCCTCTGACCTCATCCTGGCTGGTTGCTTCTTTGTCCAGAACAGTGATGCCTGCAACAGTCAGTCATAGTCTCAAAGTTGTTTGTAAACTGGCATGCAGTTGCATTTTCATTCTTTTATCGTAGGTGATGTAACTTGCAAAGCTTTACTTGGTTCATAGGAGCTCCTATTCCTGAGGCTGGAATCTTGGATGAATTTGGGGGCCGAACCCTGAAATGCTAAAATATCTGCCCCTTCTTTCTCAGTCCTGTGGAGGAAGCATGGGCACAGATATTTTCTAGGAACTAGAGTGTGCCATGTAATGCACCCTGTCATGGATCATAAGGAAGCTTCTGGAATGGGGTTTGTGTATTGAAGGGATGATTCGCTAAAGTGGCAAAAGTTGTGAAATATTTCTCTTTTCTTTCAGGAAGCTCTGAGGAACGGCTTGGTGGCTACTGAAGTGCTAATGTGGTTTTACATCGGCGAAATCATAGGCAAACGTGGCCTGATTGGCTATGATGTTTGAAAGTTTTTGGTTTCTACTCCTAACAGTGTCGTAGTTTTAAATTACAGTGCTGAGATGAAATTGTGGTGGCCTCTACAAATATCATTCAGATTGGGGCAGAATCAGATGATGGTGACATGAATGCAGACAAGGATCCCTAAAATATTCCTACTCTTCCTCCTGTTGGGGGATAGGGTGGGCACCAGTGGTTGGCTGTTCAAATAAATGCTATACAAAGAATGACTCGGAAGTGAATGGGAGTATCTCTTGATTGTTGCCCTATATTTTGAAGTGCCTTTATACTGTCCTGATGCTAGAGTTTGTAGAAATACCAGGCTCTTAAGTTGAGGCAGTTTACCCAAATACTGTAACCTTGGCCTCTCCTGGATCCTGTTTCAGTCCAAAATTGCAGGTAGGTGGGATGATTCCCTCTGAAGCTCTACTGTTTGGGCACCCTACAACAATATAAGTTTCCTAGCAAAAACCCATTCTTCATTTTTTTCACATGGTTTTTTAAATACCAATTAGAATATGACTTAAAATAGCATATCCTTAAAGTACTGGGTGAAAATACTGTTTGGGCATTAATTACTCCTCCCAGAAAGCTTAAAAGAATATGAAGGAGGCAAACTTAACTGGGTTGCATCCAGCCAGGTGTCCAGTGGCAAGGCAACCACTGAGAAAAGCCCTGCTCAGGTACCACTTCTAGTACTTGCCTTCTGAAATATTAGCTGCTTCCTAAAATGGAGTGGAGTCACTAATAGCAAGGGGGGGAATTGTGAAACAAAGATTGATTTGTGTATCCATGTTAAATAGCCTTTGATCAACTAATGCTTCAATAATGTTTTGGTTGCCTAGCAGTGAGTGAACGTTATACTGGCCTTAGCTTTGTGCTAGGGTCTGTGTGACACCATTGACACGTTTATAAATGCAGCAGATTAGTGCTGCCAGCTGTGGAAGTGGTTTCACGACTTAAAAAAAAAGCCACCAAACCTATCATGCTAATTCCTTGAAAACCAATGTGACTGGGCTGTTGGAAGGATAACTTTACTCAACCTGTCTTGCTTTAAATATAACCTCATTATTGCATGACTTTGTATTTAACTTTGTGTGGAAGTGCAGCAAACTATGGCTTTCCTTACTCTGGCAGGTCTGCTGGAGTACAGACCTTACAGGAAGAAACACGTTGTGATGGATGAAGCTTGGTTGTTAATGAGCATGAGGTTTTAGCAGGCATTTCTTTTTATGTGCTGTTGTATTGCAGCTTGCTCCTAAAAACAGTAGGCCAGAATTCCAAATGAATATTTAATCCTTTTCCTAGTCAGGAGCACCTGAAGGCAAGTATGGCCACAGTCCTTCCCAGTCTCCTGTGTTGCAAAGAGGAATGGAACATATTTGTCCATCAGCATTGCTAAACTGGGTAAAATGCCAGAAATACACATCTTGATCAAAGTGTCCTGGTCTATATGGTAGTGGGACCCAGGAGGCGATTTCTCACTTTACTGTCTGTATAAGAAAGATGTCTCTTCCTGGCAGAGAAAGTCCTATGGCTTCTTAGCAATGTAAGTGCTCCACTGACTCATAAAGTCATCCTTTTTGCTTTGGCTGCCAAAAAGATCAGAAAGACGACCCTGGACAACATAGTGAACTGTAAGGGAAACACAGAGATCCAAATAAGAGACCATTATTTCTAGCGCGACACCCCTTTTGTTTGTATTTTTGATTCAGATTTGTCATGGCCAGGGGCTAGTACAATAAAGTTATTTGGATCGGATATATGGTAGTGCCCCTTAACAAGGCATCCTCAGTAAAGTTAGTGTGGGTTTTGATCCTTGAAATTTAGTGTCTTTTATAGATCAAAAACTCCCAAGAAACGTTGTCTTCCCTTTAGTCATTTCCTAACTATTAATACGTTAGCAGTGTCCAGCTATATATAGATGTGGATCTGTGCCAAAGGAATGCCTCGGTTTTTAGAGAAAGATGAGCCTTAGTTGCACAGTCTGATAGCAGACCAGGTGGCACAATGTGCTGCTTAATTATGCCTAATATGGGTTGTACCCGTAGAGGTGGCAGTTCTAGTTCTGAACATCTTTCTGCAGTTTGTGAGGAGGCTGTCAGAGTTAGCACTTGGGGCCTACGATCCAGGGAAGGTAAGGCAAGGGAATCCACCCCTCTGGTGAGTGCAGTCTGTAAGGATGTATATTCAGAGGTGCATGACTGGAGTGATGGTTCCCTTCCTTGCCCTTGTTTGGAACTACAGCACTCCACTTTCTAGGACTCCCAAAGTTTTAAAACATAGGTGGGTAGGAATATTAATGTTTATAATGGAGTTGATGTAGAAAAACCCACCAGTTTGCTTGACAGCAAGGAATGCTCTCTACTAGGGGCCCAGGAATCTGAATGTGCACCACAAACTAAGTACTGGCACAGCTTTACAAAGACTTGGGTCTCTGGTGCAGAGGCTTTCCAACCTCCCTCTCCTCCCCGCCCCACCTGTTTCCAGCTGAGAAATCACAGTATTGTTTCAGTGTAGTTGCTTAGCATCCCAGCAGGCAATGCCTACACTGAACTTAATTGTGGCTTGCTGGTGAGAGACCCCAGGATTGATAGACCACAGAAAGGGATTGGAAGCAGCAGCAACAGCACGGTAACACCAATTTCTGCAGCTCCCTGGTGGGCTTTGCTACGTATCCGCTGTCTGCCACTAGAGAAGTCAATGGCAGAGAATAGAGTTTGTATTACGATGGCCTGGTCAATAATGCTGTTGTTTGTGTGGTCCAACAGCAAAATCGAGTCTTGTTTTTGTTATGCCTGGATAATAACATCTATCTAGGGGTTGGACTACATGACCTGCTGGTCCGTTATTATTTGCCCTGTGTTCCCCTTAACCAGTTCTGTTAAGTGCAGGCCCAGCACCCCGAAGTTTTCATGGTTACAAAGGGGGATGTTGGATTTTCATGGATGAGCAGGCCCAGCCTTCAGCAATGGTGAAAGCAATATATGGACACCCAAACAGCACATTCAGTCCAAGGGAATCCATTCAGGCGAGTCCTTGGCTTAGCCTATCCCAGCCTCCCCAGCTACAGAAATTTAAGAGTGAGTCACACCATCAGTCCAGCTAGGCTTATGCTGCTTAGTCTGCCAGGCTGTGGCTGTCTTTAAAGAAAGGCCAATATGGGAAATGTGGCCATTGAGGGCTTCCTCTGGTAACCACAAAGCCGAATACCCACCAACTTTGTTATGTGGTGTTGAGGGTAGCTTCCTTTTAGTCCCAGAATGGGTACATTAAGCTGAAGCAGGAAGTTGGACGAGTGATGCTATTTCCCACTTTGCTCCTGCACAGCATGTGGCCAAAGCAGATAAAGGTAAAGGGACCCCTGACCATTAGGTCCAGTCGTGACCGACTCTGGGGTTGCGGCGCTCATCTCGCTTTACTGGCTGAGGGGGCCGGCGTCCAGCTTCCGGGTCATGTGGCCAGCATGACTAAGCCGCTTCTGGCAAACCAGAGCAGTGCCATTTACCTTCCCGCCGGAGCGGTACCTATTTATCTACTTGCACTTTCACGTGCTTTCAAACTGCTAGGTTGGCAGGAGCAGGGACAGAGCAACGGGAGCTCACCCCGGCGCGGGGATTCGAACCGGATACGTCTGCCAAATTTGGGTTTCATCAGCAAAGCTGGTGTGAAGCTTTCCTTGCCGCCGCCCCCAGGGAAGAGGGGCAATTCGCACTGGTGCCAAGTGAAGAGAAGGGAGGGCAAGAGAGCAGCCTTACTAGAGGGGGAGAAGCGGAGACTTCCAGTTGCAAAGCAAAGCTGGCCTTGCACCCTTAGAAAGAAGAAGGGCTTAGCAGGGTGCGCCACCAGGATGCTCTTTTCTCTAAGCGCCTTTTTTCGCTGTTTTGCCGCCAGGCTAAGTTTTGGCACGCGAGCGAGGCCCCACCCGCGCCTGCTCTTGATCTGGGGCGGCCGCCTTGCAGCGCCTCCAGCCGCGCTGCACCTGCTGCCCTTGTCCCGTTGCAGGAGGCTGCCGCGGGCGGGCATCCTCGCAAGGGCGGCTGTAGGAGCAGCTGCTGCTCCTGCCGCCGCCGTTTGCTGCGGTCCCCGCCAGTGGCCACTGGGCGGACCAGGCGGCCGCAGTGAAGCTGAAGGCCCGCCCCAGCCGGGGGCCCCGCGCCGAGCATGCCGCCCAAAGTTATGCCGCGCAGTCCGGCCGGGCTTTTGAGGTGTCCCGCTTCCCGGGCGGGAGC
Source organism: Podarcis cretensis (assembly GCF_951804945.1). Taxonomy (NCBI): domain Eukaryota; kingdom Metazoa; phylum Chordata; class Lepidosauria; order Squamata; family Lacertidae; genus Podarcis; species Podarcis cretensis. The sequence goes on along the minus strand of NC_137185.1, from coordinate 29,852,696 downwards.
CCCGGCCCCTGTATAGGCTCCGCTGTTATGCCGCGGCTGCTGCGGCGAGCCATGGCTCAGGCGAGGCGCGGGGCGGCGCTCTGGCGGAGCCCCGGAACCTGGATGGGAGCCGCGTGTCTGCAGCGCCCCTAGGGGCGGGTTGTGCGCCAGGCAGGTTCCCGGGCGCGGCCCGGCCCCGCTCTCTGGCTCGTCGCCTCACAGTAAAGATGGCGCACAGCGGTCGGTGGCGCTTCCCGGCCCGGCCCGGCAGCTGTGGCTGGGGCCGCCGCGGGCTCGGGGGCTGCCGCGTGCGGGTGCCGGCCGTGCGCAGCCTGCGCGGGGAGCCGCCCGAGGAGCGCCCGGCTGGCGGCGGAGGAGCGGCCGCGCCGGCGGGAAACAGCGGTGGAGGGGGCGGGGCGGGCGGCTCTTCCTCGGCCTCCGCCGCCGCCGCCGCCGCCCTCGGCCCGCCGCCTCCTCCGCCTCCACCCGCTGCTGCTCCTGGCTCGGGCGCCGCCGCCGCCGCTGCCGCCTCCTCGGTAGCGGCGACGGCGGCCAGTGCCGGGGTGGCCCCGGGCTTCGACGCGGCGCTCCAGGTCTCGGCCACCATCGGCATCAACCTGCGCCGGTTCCGGGCGGCCTGCGGTGCTGAGGCGGGCAGTGGAGAGGTGAGGAGCAGGCGGCCGGGCGCGCGGGGGAGGGGAGCGGGATGTGTGCGGGGGGGGGCGCGGGGGGAGACTTCCCTAGCACGCGCGCTCGCTCGCTCGCGTGTGTGGCGGGGGAAGAGAGAAGCGCGCGCGCACGCGGGGCGGCAGGAGATGGGGGGCGTGCCTGCGCTCGCGCCCGGCGGGAAACGAGCCGCCTCGGGATGGATGGAGCGGGAGAAGGCGGAGGCTTTCTTTTTACCTCCCCCCCCCCCCTTTCTACAACCACCACCTCCCGGAGGGGATCCGCCCACCTCGTGCCCGCCTCGCAACCAGCAGCCTGGGCAGCCGCGGGAGACTTGACAGGCACGCCCACCTCGCCTCCCCGGGAGGAGATGCTGCTGCTGCGCGCGAAGAACGGCGAGGCGGGAGAAGCAGCGAGCGAGCGAGGACGCCAGCGCCACCCTCTCCCTTCTCTCGCTCTCTCCTTGGAAGCATCCGCGCTTCTCGCCGGGGAGGGAGCGGGAGCGGCAAGGCCCGCTCGCACCTGCATTTCTGCCCGCTGGGAGGGGAAGAAGAGCTCTCTCCCCCCCCCCTCCTCCCGACTATCAAAGCCGCGGGGCCACGATCTTGCCTGCCTCCGCACTCCTCCTGCAGGGAAGCAATCTCGCCACAGTTGCAATGCACTTTGCGTAGGGATGTGTCCTTGCCCGGCGCTCTTCTGTCTGCTTGCCGGCCTCCCTGCAAGCAAGGGTGTCTAGGTGGTCAGGCATCACTGGTTAAGGGAGCATATTTATCCTGGAGAAGAAGAGACTGGCAGGAGATATGATAGCCATCTTCAAATACCTAAAGACCTTTCAGGAGGCTAGGACCTGAATCAATGGCTTCAAGTTACAGGAAAGGATATTCCAACTAAACATCAGGAATAACTTTCTGACAGAGCTACAGTATTTGATAGTAGAACAGTCTCCCTCGGGAGGCGGTGGACTCTCCTTCCACGTAGGTTTTTAAGCAGAAGTTGAATGGCCATCTGTTATATATGATGTGGTTGAAATGCCTGCATTTCAGGAGGTTGGACTAGATGATCCTCAGGAATCTCTTCCAACTCTACAATTATATTGTTTTCTCTTTCTTCTGTTCAGTACTTTCCCTACCTTCCTATATTCCTGTAAAGCAGGAATGTTCAATCTATTGGCCTTTCAGATATTGGACTACAATACCATGGGGTATTTCTATTGCTTAGGTTGGGAGGCTGACTAAGTAGCTTGCTTTGCGGCAGTGTTCCCCAATCTGATAGCCTGTAGAGCTACAACTCCTATCAGCCCCAGCCTGTATGGTTGTGCATAGTTGCAGTCCAAAACATCTGGAAGGCTCCAGGCTGAAGAAGGTTGTTATACAGTTGTTCCCCAAAATCTTTCTATATGGGAATGGCCATAGATGCTCAGTGGTAGAGCATCTGGCTTGTATGCACAAGGTCCCTGGTTCAAGCCCCAGTGGCATCGCTAGGTAGGACTGGGAATGTTGCCTGCCTGAAACCATGGAGAGCTCCTGCTATTCATTGTAGAGAATACTGAGCTAGATGGATTAAGTGGTCTGACAATATAAGGCAGCTTCCTATGCTTGTTTGTTTGTTTTGTTTAGTTTAGTTTATTGAATTTCTGTTCTGCCTTTCTTCCAAAGATAACAGAGTGGTTTACAATATAAAATCACACACACTCTCTCTATATATAATATTTCATAATATAGATTATATATAACATAATACCAAACAAAAACAATAACTCCTCCAGTTTAAAAGTTTAAAAGGCCACAGTTTAAAAGACCATAGATTGTTTGATTAATCAAAGGCTGTAAACAGTTATGCAGCACTTATTTATGATTTTACTGTGGTTGATACAACCTGCTGCTTACCTTCTCCTACCTAATGACAAGGCACCTGCCTCTGCTCCTCTCTTGAATGAGCCTCTTGTGCAGTTTGAGGTAAGCCCTAGACAGTGCTAGGTGCCATCTCCCTCATGAATTTAGCAATTGGATGCAATAATTTTATGTAAACAGGTTTTAAATCAGGTCTTTTCCAGATTTATTTACATGTGAAAATGTGTGCATGGAATTGTTGTAACTAAGCAAAGATTAATAAACCGCAAGGCTGAGAACTGACTTTACCAAGTCTCAAAGAAGCTCAAGAGAAATGGGTACGGGGCTCATTTTAGTATCACTTCATTTCTTAAAAATAGCTTATAAATGAGAAAGATTAGCTTCCAGGCCCAGACAATTGAACTTGGGTTTTTCATACATCCAGTCCCAACCACTTTATTGAGTTTATTGTTCTTTCTTTCCTAAAGGAGTCCTTCAAATAGGCAGCTCTTTCAGTCATTACTCTTTTGGGGGAAAGTGGGGTGTTCTAGTGAAAACATTGTTAAAACAGCTGTGTTGCTATTAGGATAGCTGGACTAACCTAGCTGAGACATATTAGGGCAGTTACATGTTTTAAGAAAAAAACTTTCCATTTTACATTTTTAAAATAAACTTTGGACATATGCTCAGTAAAGTGGTCCTATTCAGAGACAGAATACATTTGATTTAACCAAATTGTGTAGATGTAGTAATTTTTAAAAATATGTGGACCTCTGCTCATGTAAAATATGGAGCCCTAGTTATTTACAGATGAATCAGTACACATCAATGCAGCGGCACATACTTGATAAGGAACCTTTCTTGCGAATATGTCACTTATTATCTTAGATCTTCCAGTTTGGATTTGTTTTATTCAGGTAGGGCTTGAAGAAATTTAGACTGAAGTTGCCACTGGGGTGCTTGATGTTATCGCAACTTTTCTAAAATTAATTGCATGCAAAATTATTTGAATGACGGGGGCATGTCCCACTCATTTCAAATTATTTGATATTAATATCAATATGCCACACCTTCCTTAGTGACAGAGATTTTGATGGTCCTGCATCTTTTGTTCTGGCAGAGCCTATTTCCTTTCTGAGGCCTTTCAGTGATATAGCAGAGAATTGGCCACTTAAGTGCTCTGAGCAGCAGAGCAGCTTCTGTTCTCTTTCAGCAACAGATGTTATAACCCACATCTGTTTATTTCTCCCCCATAAAAACTTAAGTTTAAGAATGCTGAACTTGTTTCATACAACTTTAAGTCAACATTGATGAAAAAATTAATTTTTGCTATTTCATCTGAGTTTTAAGTATTTGAGAAAGAAGCTTAGCATGTAAATGACATCTGAATTGCCTTTCTGGTACCCATCAGAGGTCTTTTAATACTACTTTCTTTTTAGGCTATTCCATTGGGAATCTTATTAATTTTTTGCAGCTGTTATGTTTTTCTTTTTTATTACCATTATATGCTGTAATTCCCCCTTCAAAGTTCAACTGAAGGACAGGATATCAAACAAACAAGTAACCTAAAACAGTGATGTCACTATTGCACTGTAATTGTGAATGGATCATAATTTTTTAGGAGGCAAGCTAAAGAACTTTATTGAAATCATTGCAGGAAGGGATGGTCAGAACTGTGTTTGAATATATTTTTCTTTCATAATTTTGATATGTTGCCAGTCAGAATTGTACATTTTACACTGACAGCATAGCAACTTTGTTGCTTGGTATGCTGTACTTCTGGTCAGCTGGTAGTATGTTCTCAGTTGGCATCAGCGCTGGGTTTAGGGTGCTGCAGCCAGTTCCCTCGCTTAGAGTGCCAAGCCAAGGGATTGCAAAATAATAATAATATTGAGAATATCCATTAAAAAGCAACTGTTCTAAAAGGAATTTTTGTGAAAATAAGAAATACTTGGGGAGGATTTTGTCCCTGCTCAGGGCACTATATTACCAAAGTCCATCTGGCAGCATCCTGCATAATTAAACCTCAAGCGCTAAGCTGCTGGATGTGTTATTGGCTCCTGTTAGTAAAACATCAGCCCCCAGTCTTCCCTGGAACCTTGCAGCTTTCTGTGTACAAAACACCTTCTCAGGCTCTGCAGACTTCGTTTCCAAAGAAGATCTTGGCACTTGGGGAACAGGGGAATATGTGAGTGGCAAGTCAGTCTTTATCACTTGGGCTTGTATTGACTTCTGCAAAAAAGGTGCTTTATGGCAGACAAATGAAAGGTGCTACCTCTGTCCAATAGGACTTTGCTGGAGTAAAATTAATAGAGCATCTTTGAAGAAAGAGGAATTTATTTATTTGTAAAACTTATGAGTTGCTCAAAGTAAAAACAACCAACATAAAGAGTATCTTGTCTTATCTTAAACAGCATTCCTGGAGACCAAGAAAGCCAAAAGACTGTTCCCCCCCTTCCCCCCCAAAATAATTTATCAAGGTCATAATGGGTAGGGGCTCCCATTCTATGCTCCTGCTACATGAGATTGTTCTGGGAAAGAGTTAAACTCGGCACATTAAACTCAGTGCTGGTTTAATATAGTTATGTTTCTATGCCTAGTCAGTAACACAACAACAATCAGTGGCACAACAACAACTGTGCAAACAAATACAAAAATGTAATGACACTGACAGAACTCCCAGAGCATCCGTAAAAGCTCTGGTGCCGTCCATCAATTGGTGATGAGATCCCCTCATTAGCAATGCACACAATGCACCAATCAACTTACAGGAACCAGCAGAAACACTCTTTCCACCCCATAGTCATATTCTAGTTCCCAGAAATAGAGCACCTCCTCCAGTAAAGGCATCCCAGTGCTCAGCAATAAGAGGCTTCCCAGGAGTAAGGTTAAGTCCTGCTATGGGGCCAGCAATACTACATAGGCAATACAAGTAATGCTGCACAAAATATGTTTGTATTGTGAGGTGAGGGGTGTTTTTGGCTAGGAAGAACCAAGCAGACAAACAAGAATGGAAGCTATATCAGCAAGCTTGCAGGAAGCCACCCTTTGAGCTTCCCAGGAGCAATGTGTTTGTGACCTCCACAAGGGGGGAAGCTCCCCTTTGTGAGCAGCAGTAACTTTAGATGGGGAAAAGGGTGAGGTAGCAGTACTAGGGGTGGGGCTTCCTGGACCAGAGAGGGATAACCTAACCCAGAGATAACCAATACTACCCTCTGGACATTAGTTGAACTACAACTCTCATCATCCTTGACCATGGACTAAGCTGAATGGGGCTGATGGGAGTTGGGAGTCTAGCAATATCTGGAGGGCACCACATTGGCTATCCCTGCCATACTCACATAATGCAGGAGCCTGTAAATGAGAAGAAAAAACAACAACTATGGTTGGGACGTTTTGATCTTCTGGGGCCAAGCTCCTGGCATGTACCTCTTCCTACCCCCCACTCCATCCATGAGATGTCTTCCACCCCAATCTTAAAAGTGCCTATGTTGTGGCATTGCGCTGTTTAGCATACATGAGATCATGGGTTCAATTCCTGGTACCAGTCTGCTGGGTTAGACTCATACCAGATAGTGCAGCAACTGAAATTACTCTCCAATAGCCTTGTTCAGATAACTGACTCATTCATGCCACAAGATACCCTGTCCCGACATCCGGTTCATTGACATACCCTTTTTGTTAGGATAATTACCAATGTCTGCTGACGATTTTCTCAAAGCACTGTTAGGACCCTCCAAAACTGAGCCCAGCTGCTACGTTAATTATCGCACCAGGAGTTAACTGGGCTGGACAAGGCTGGGAGGGGACTGAATTGCTGTCTCCTCAGCAACCATGAGTGGGGTGGATGGATTTCCTGTCATATGAGGCTGGGAAGCTGGTCAGGCAATGAATGCAAGGTGTGCCAAAGCAGGCAGGGAGCTGTCCAGCCAAGGATTCAAGCTAGAGAAAGAAAAGGGTGTTGCAGCAGCAAGGACAGGCAGCATGCAATAGTTATTATAGCTGCCCTCTAGATCTGGAGTATGTTTCAGGTTTTTCCCCCTTTGTCCTCCTGAGTAGGGCCCAGGGATGGTTGGTCTCATTTTGCTAGATGTGTGTTGAACCATTTGCTCTGCCTTCAGTTCAGGTTCATCACTGTCTCTGCTGTTGGAGCAGGGAAGGAGGTATCCAAGTGTCGTTGGGTCTTCCGCCTTTGGATTCTCTGGGTGAGTGGGGTGTCCCTCAGCATGGCTGATGCAAGATGTTAATCAGGATATGCAGACCCTCCTTGGCCTGGGCTGGTGGAGTTTTTTCTCTTTAGCACATGACAGCTGTAGGGGGTGCTGGTTCCTTATTTGTTAACTATCACAAGAGCAGAGGCACAGCTTTTGTTGAAATGTGCCAGTTGTGGAAGGGTTTAGGTGAATGGGCTCACCAGTAGTATTGGTCTTGCAAGATTCCTGTGCTGTGCTCTTGAAAGCTGCATGACAGGTAGAGAAGTAACAAATGCAGAAGTTTCTATTACTTTGTCTGCATGCTGCAGATTCCTGCACCCGTTGCATGACTGTCTGTCGCACAGACTGGAAAGGCAACAGAAGCTAGAACGTTTTTATCTATGGAACACCCTCCACAAATTCTACCAGATGCCCAGCTTATTAGAATCATAGGGTTAGAAGGGACCATGAGGGTCATCTAGTCCACCTACAACGCAGAGATGAGTCTCATGCTTTACTCACTGAGCTATCCCAGGATGACAACGACGATTAATTCAATTTATATACCACTCTTGATCCAAAGATCCAAGGGCAGTGTACAACATTAAGAAAACATTTTATGGAGCGTAAAAATAAAAACATAACAAAAAGCATAATAGCAAACAGCATAATAATAAAATAATCATAATTACAGTGTCCCCCCCCAAAAAAAAGCTTTATCAGGTTTTAACTTGGCATAGACAATAAACAGCCAATATCTGATTCTCTTACCATTTTAATGAAATGATAATTTAGCCACTGGTATGATGGTTTCCTTCTCTGATGCTTTCTCAGGGTGATAGCTGAATTGTGTTAACATGTTGTTGTTTTGTATTGCCTTTCTTGAATATTGTTGATGTTTATGTATTTTAAATTGCATTGTAAACACCTGGGAATAATTGCGTAAACTTTTTAAGCACCGGCTCCGCACTCCTTTGCACACCTGTGGGATCCCTTATCCTTGCAGTCCCTGTTGAAGGAGCTTCCTGGGGTGTGTTTGTGTCTGGACTCCAGGGGGAGTCTAGAAGTGTAAGGGTTCTGATAGAAGACTTAACATTATTCCTACTTTGTTATTAGTCTTGGCTGCTTGTTGTCTATTTCAAGTGATGGAGCTCCACTGTGTATGTCATTTATATATAAGTTGTGTTCCTTGCTGTGGCTTTGGCATTCTTTTGTGGCTGCACGGTTAGTTGGGAACCTGGGGACAAGAAGTGGGGGCAGTTGTTTTGGGCTGTCAGAAGCCCCTAGGCTGCAACCAGGAATCTTTGGATTTCTGAAGCTTTGGATTGGCCCCCAAATACCATTTAAAGACGCACACTCTCTTTATTTGTATTTAGCTAAGTCTTAACTATTGACCTTTGTTTTTATTATTTATAGTTTTTTTAAAAAAAAATATTTAGGGTGGTTTTCTTTTATTTCCTCCCTTTTATGCACTTACACCAAAAAGTGATACATAAAGATTAGAAATCAGGAAACAGGGAAGAAGACTTATCCTTTGTGATGGAAGTTAATCCTTTAAGAGAGGAAAGTCTGCCAGGACTCTAGATGGATCTTGGGAGAATTATCATTTCTGCATAACTATTTGAATCATCTGAAAAACTTAATTAGTGAAAGGTTTGCATGCTATTATTATTAGCATTATAATTTATTACCCATTTTCATTACAGCTATTAAAACACGATGTTAAAAATAATTTAAAACAACTTAAGATTACAGAAATAATGCATGTCCTAAAATGTACACCTCAGGTGTTAAAAGCCAGGATGAAGAGCCTCAGAAAATGGGGAAGTCTGAAGACAATAATGCCAAAAGATATGAGAAGGCTGGGGGAAAGCCCTTCCCAACTGACACTTTCTGCAGGAAGGGACAGCACCCAAACTGGAGTCACGACTTGTGGGGGCTATAAAGCAGTGTAGCCTACTTATTCCCCTTTGCTTTTCCTTGGGCTGCCTGGCTTCTGCTGTAGCACAGACCCGTATCATAGCCCCAGCTTCTTAAGTAGGTGGGAAGCAGGCTCCCTGTTGCAATGCTGCTGCTACTGCAAAGGCTGTTCTTTCTGGAGCTTCTCTGTCAGTTAGGTTCATTGCTGCTTCATCTAATATAGAAGGTGCTGCATTTTCCTCTTGGCTCCTGAAGGAGAAACAAAAAGCCAAGGTATGTTGAGGGAATGCTTTTACATTGAAACTGATAAATCCTCTAAGTGCTGGCACAATAAGATCCTTGTCTCATGCACCTGTTTCTCTGGTAACTTGGACTGGCTTTCTTCAGCAAATCTATGGCCTCCTTAAACATGGAGTGCTTCTGGTCTGTCTGCAAAGCTCAGCTTGGGCCATGTTGTTTTTCTAAAGCCTCCCAAAGCCTTACAGACTTGCAATCTCTTTTTCCATTTCTAACTTACTTGGGGGGTCAGCATGATATATACTCAACCGTTTTGTAATCCCAATTGACTTTATTTTGCTGTTGGGTCACTCAGATAGGGTGGAGAGCCTTCTACAGTTGTCCTGTTTTAAAGCTTAAGGAACATAGCTAGATGGGTTCCACTTTTGTCTCAGTTCTAAGAAGACACAACAGTCCCTGGGAGTGATTTGAGTTTTATGGGGGGGGGGATCCTGTACAAATTACCCAGATTTGCATAAGGTGTTTGCATTAGAGAGAAAAAATCAGTTGGAATCAGAAAATTTTCTGATGCCCTAGAGACTAATCGAATTCATCATGTCTGTTTTACTTGTGTTTAGGAAGCAAAGCTAAAAATGTTGAAACTGTCAATCTTGCCTAATGTTTTGTTTGCAGTTGGCATCTGTTCGTTGTTAATAGTGAACTTATGAAACGGAAGAGTTTCTGTGGAAAAATAAAAGCACTGGGAATTTTTCCACCTTAAATCACTGGCTCCTGAGTCATCGTTCACTAGATTCCCACTGGAGATGCTTGTGGGTAGGGATGGAGGAATTGTCTCTTACAAAGCAAGGGAAGGGAAAGAAGGGAGACTCTTTTCAAGCCTGGTGACTTGAGTGGCTGCAGAAAAAGGCTTTGAGATCCAGGAGTGCAGCCTCCGTATACTCAGACCATGAAGCTCTTGACTGATTAAAAGAAAATTGCAGCTTCACCCAATCCACGGCTATGTTGGCTTCACCCAAGACAGGAATTATTATATAAGGCCCCTTGAAAGTGAAAGAATCTGTCACATCAGACAGAAGCTGATGAATCTCCATTTTCATATTTTGTAAAAGAGGGTGTTCGGCCCTCTAACCTACTGCTGAGTGAATGGCACATTAAACTGTTATATGCAGAGCTAGCAGGGATGACCACTAGAATAAGAAACCAAAATGGCAAAATCTATAAAGAGGACTGGATGTTGTTTATGGAATATATGGGAAAGTACTATAAGTAAACAATTTACCTATCAGGATGGGAAGATTTTCAGCAGAGTAAGAAATAATAAAGTATATAAAGGTTGTTGCGATAGACAAAGTGAACTGAGAAAACATGGGGAAAGGAGGATAAAAGGAACCATGGAAGGAAAGGTTAGGTCAAGGAATGTTTTTTGGGTTGGTTGTGGGGGTTTTTTGGGTTGTTTTGTTTTGTTTTTGGTCTATTGTCTATTTCTCACCAGCTGATCAGATAGAAGAGAACTGACATGTTTGTGATGTTTTCATACATACACCCCCACGGGCAGTGGGATAGTGCCATGGCAAACCTTCTTCCCACACAACTTGGTATAAATAAGAAGGGGGCAACTCTGGTGCACTTGTAATATACAAGAGAAAGAGTCTTTCCGAAAGGATCTCTGTCAGATAAGGTCACAGTATTTAACAACCTACACCAATGAAATCATGCAAAAACAATATAAAGGGGTTGTATATTACAGAGCTTAGGTGTGGGATGCTTACTGGTAAAGAAGAAAAATATCAAACTTTCACTTTGGGATCATTTTATACCCAGTAGAATAAGAAGACTTATGCATAAAAATGATTATGTTCAAGATGGTTGACAAGGCTCTAGAGGAAAGATTTCTATATGGTCTGGCCAAATGTTATATCATAATTTATGTAACAGTTTAAATATATGCCCTTACATTGCATTCTTTAATTGTTCAAACACCTATCCCATTCTTAATGTAGAAAGCTGCAACTAGGCTCAGGGTTCTGCTTCTTGGTGGCTGGCGATCAAAACAGAAAAGATTTCAGTGGCTGAGCACGGAACAGTACTGCAGGCCAGAAATTCAGTGATATGCGGTTGTGATCCAGAATTTGTTGCTTGGAGGGATTAAGATGAGTTGCTGAAATATGAAGGCACAAAGTGTTGTTGAAGTGTTTTGAGACAGAGCTGAGGACTGGGATAACCAGATTCCATCCCTAGATAGTCTGGAATTGCTTTGCCTTTCTGCTTCCCTCTCTTCCTCATTAAGTTGGACTCACAACAGCAGGAAATCATTGCAAAGAGTGGCTGGAGGATTTACAGCCTTTGATCTTTTTGCCTCCCTTGAAGCTGGTTAGAGCCCAACTTTGGCTTTCCAGCTGTTAGTCAAGGCTGCTGTTCCTTTCAGGATACCTGGGGCTGATGTACTTGCTTTCTAGGAAGGGGGAAATGGAAGAATTGAAGCTTTGGTCACATGCCCAAACTTCTCTCCCTGCTTGCTTGTCCATGGATCTTTCTCCCAGCTTAGCAGCTACAAAGGCTACCCTTGTGCTTTGCAGAGCAGTCTCTGTTGATATTAACCAGCTGTAATTTTCGGCCAGCTTTGTAGAGGAAGCCTCAGTCCTTCCTCAGCCGAACATTGTTTACTTCTTGCAGGGAGCCCCACGTGTCCAAGGGGAGTGGCTGGCAGAGGAGATATGATGAAGCTGCTGCTCTTTGCAGTGCTGTGTGCAAAACCAGGGCCTGTGAGTGATGCGCTTTCACCACAGCAATTCTCTTTACGCAGCTCTGCTTGATTCAGCTCAGATGCAGAGGCTGCAGCTGAATTTATCCTTCATGAAATATTCTGCTTTAGAGAAATCTGCAGGCATGTTGCCTGCTTTTCTGTACACATCCTACCCCTCCCTCCTGCCAATGCTAGTAAGAGAATTTGCTGCTTGACGTAATGCTGAAAAACAAGCCACCTCTTTGCAGTCCAGTGTTGTGAATTTTGAAGAAAGGCAGCCCAAAAGCAGCTGTTCCTCAAGTTGCTTTTCTAGAACTGACTTCCAGCAGATGACTCTCATCTTGAATCAGCTGTTCCTAGCTATGGCCTGCAGCACAGCTCTTCCCAGAATTAATGTTTCTTCCTATATCAAGTACACGTGTGTGGGGGGGTATGTTTGTGCACATACACAGAGCTGTATTCTGGAAAATCCTTTAGGTGGCAATGGAATGATCTGCATTCCCTGGGAACAACAGATTGCAAGGGTGACCTGCTATAGTTAAACATGGAGAACTGGAAGCAACACCTGTAGTTCTGGGCAAAGCCAGGGTACTCCATTTACCCCAAAAAAGTATGCTGAAGGAGTGCACACACAAAAATGAAGGCTGGTCCTCTGGATGACCTTGAGTTAAGTGATCACCATAAGCCTCCAGGCTTGCTAGATGTAAAGAGCTTGGAATACAGTGGTACCTTGGGTTAAAGTACTTAATTCGTTCCAGAGGTCCATTCTTAACCTGAAACTGTTCTTAACCTGAAGCACCACTTTAGCTAATGGGGCCTCCTGCTGCCGCCTCACCGCCAGAGCACGATTTCTGTTCTCATCCTGAAGCAAAGTTCTTAACCTGAGGTACTATTTCTGGGTTAGCAAAGTCTGTAACCTGAAGCATATGTAACCTGAGGTACCACTGTATGAGTCAAAGGCTGCCACAGGTGCCTCCTCCTCTCTTTCTTTCATTGGGGGTGTAGTTCCAGCCCTCCTCCTGTCAGACCTAGCAGGCAGGAATGGCACTTCCAGTTTAGGCTATCCTGGTCCTGACACCATAGTGGCTTCTTTCTGCTTGAGGTAGAGGGGACCCTCCTGCCACTTCACCCTGTGCATGGTGTTCTGCTTGGAATGGTTGCCAGCGGTGAACTCTTCCCATCCAGTTTGAATCCTGCAGTTGATTCTTCCATTAAGGTTTATGGGGCAAGTAAAATGCCTGCAACTGGGAACACAAATGAGCAGAGCCAGCAAGGTTTGTCAGCCGCCTCATTTGTCCCAAAGCACACCTCTTTCCATTCAGATAATTGAACAGTTGCCACTTCCTGCTTAGGGAGCTACACTTGGGGGAAGTAGGATCCTTGTCGCAGTTGGTACAGGGATTTCCCTGCTATGCTGACCTTGGGTGGCCTATCTCATTTTTGGCAGTGTTTAATGTCACAGGCAAGTAGAGGAGTTCCCCCACCCCTGAAATATGGGAGAACTAGCACCTGCAGGATGGGATGGCTGGTGTCCTTTTAGCTTCAGGTTAAGGCCACAAGAATTGGATCTAGTCTGGCATAATAGTAACTGGCAGTCATTCAGATGCTCCTGGGAACCCATATGCAGGGAGCAGCTCCACCCCCCTCCCTCTTGATTATTTCTCAGCAACTGGCATCCAGGGACACAGAAGCTCCATTTTAGCCATCCTGACTAGTAGCTATTGATAAGCCTTCCCTCAATGAGTTTGTATAATCCTTTTTAGGATGCGGTCAACACCACACCTTGAGTTTGATCATTTAGTTCTGTGCTGGTGAGCAGAAGTGGTTACTGTAGAAGAGGAGTGTGGCTGCCATGTGGTCCATCCAGCAGAAGTGGCCATAGGCTGGTGATCGTCAGATAGCCTTTCCAGAGAGGGCAGCCTCAGTGTGGTGCTTTTCAGTTTCATTCATGCGTTTTCATGTCCTGCCCTTCAGTCCTAGATTTTATCCAGCATTTCCCTTGTGGTTTGTAAGACACAGTTTCATTATCATATATAGCTGAGTGCACATTAAGAACACAAAAAGAGCCCTGCAGCTGGATCAGACCAAAGGCTCATCTAGAACATCAATTCTCACAGGGGCCAACTAGATTCTTATGCAAAGTCCTTCTTCAGCTGCCCAGACAGTAGTATTCAAAAGTATGCTGATTCCTATACTGGAACTAGTCTACAGCCATCATGACTAGTAGCAACTGATAGCCTTACATTGGTGGTACTCTAGCACACACACCCCATGGGGCTTGTTACTACTTATTTTCATCCTCCACTTACCCGGGACCAAGAAATCAGCATTGCTGTAGATATTTCCAGTCTATTAAACTGCCCCTCTCTCTCTTTTGCAGGATGAGCAGTTCATAGGCTTTGGTTCAGATGATGAGGCCAAAGGACAAAGTCCCACCAAATCTCCCACAGGTATGTTCAGTTTGCTACTGTCTTGTCAGGTTCATGGGAGTTTTTTCTTAAAACGGTCTACATGGGCCTGGTCTGAAGACTGCACTAGTGCCGCAAATAATTGAGGTAACACATGTTATCTCTCTCTGCCTTATCTGTAGGGATGTGACTAAGCTCTGCTACAGGGATGGGGGGCCTTTGGCTTGCAAGGATTGATGGGTTGAGTACTTAAATAGGTGTCAAATCAAGTGCATATTGTATAATACCTCTCATTTGTCTTTAACATGAGCAACGTTTTAAAAGTAAACAATGCAACAATACATAGTGGGCTTTCAATTTGGTTTATCCTGAATACTATCCTTAGTCTACATTTTTGGAAAGAAACAAGTGGAACTGACCAACAAATCTCCAGAGCTACTAGCTTTCATGGTAGGGAAAACTTAAGTACTTTAACAGTCAACTGGAGAGAAATCCTTTTCCTGTAGCAGAAGCTATTGGTTCCAGCAATTAACAAGCATTATGTATAATGCTTGTTTAAATACTTTTGTTTTCTTTGTTTTCAATAGCCTGTTTGCATACCGTGTGACTTTGAAATGCACAAACTTATTCCCATCTTGCAGAGAAGCTGAATGTGCACTTTCTTTCCCCTTCCTTCACTTTACCTGCAGCCTCAGTCAAGCCTAGCGCACGCAAACCTCGTGGGAGACCCCGAAACAGCTCAGACCGAAGTTCAGTTGTGCTCTCAGAGTCCTCACCTGTGTATTCACCTTCAAGCAAACCAGAACCCATCTCCATGGAAAAATTAAAGAGGAAAGAATTGAAATGTGCAGAAAAGCGACGAGGGAGGCCTCCTGCACTTAGCAGTGTGAAGTTCAAGATCACCCGCAAAGAGGTCATTCCAGATGCTCAGAAAGGAGGCAAGGAGGAAAAAGAGAATCTAAAGAAAATAAAGCGAGCACCTTCCACTACATTTCAGCATGCTGCAAAAATTAAGAAACTAAGAGCAGGAAAACTCTCTCCACTGAAGTCTAAATTCAAATCTGGAAAGCTCCAGATTGGAAGAAAAGGGGTTCAGATTGTACGCAGGAGAGGAAGGCCACCATCTTCCGATCGCTTGAAGACTGCACCAGCTCTAGTTGTGAGTTCTCCATTAGAGAAGGCCCAGAAGGTGCGAAAGGAGAAAGATGGGGTCTCGCCCCTGTCGAAGGATGAGAAGCCAGCTGTGAGGCAGAGCCCCCGCAGGCCTGTGAGGATCATCCCTTCCTCCAAGAGGACGGATGCCACGATTGCCAAGCAACTCTTGCAGAGGGCTAAAAAGGGGGCCCAGAAGAAGATCGAGAAAGAAGCAGCAAAGCTTCAAGGCCGGAAGGGGAGGACGCAGCTCAAAAACATCCGGCAGTTCATCATGCCAGTGGTGAGTGCGATCTCTTCGCGGATCATTAAAACTCCCAAGCGCTTCATTGAAGATGAAGACTATGATCCACCAATCAAAATAGCCCGTCCGGAATCCACACCAAATAGCCGCTTCAGTGCTCCCTCTTGTGGGTCCAGTGAGAAGTCCAGCGGCGCCTCTCAGCACTCCTCTCAGGTGTCTTCAGATTCCTCACGGTCCAGCAGTCCCAGTGTTGACACATCCACAGATTCTCAGGCCTCAGAAGAGATGCAGGCCTTATCTGAAGAACGCAGCAATACTCCAGAAGTTCACCCTCCGTTGCCCACATCCCCTTCCCCTGATAACGAGAGTGGCGAGAGGAGGAGGAGGAGGTTTTCTATGGCAGAGAGAAATTTTGTGCCCAAAGCAGCTAAAAAACTGCCCAGTCTCCAAAGTGTGTCCCAGCAGCAGCAGTCATCGTCTTCCTCTCCTCCTCCACCGCTTCTCACCCCACCGCCACCGCTCCAGCCAGCTGCCGGCATTTCAGACCATGCCCCTTGGCTTATGCCCCCCACCATCCCTTTGGCATCGCCCTTTCTGCCCTCCTCAGCTGCTCCCATGCAAGAAAAGCGGAAGTCGATTCTTCGAGAGCCAACATTCCGTTGGACCTCTCTAAAGCACTCTCGGTCCGAACCCCAGTACTTTTCCTCAGCCAAGTATGCCAAAGAAGGTCTCATCCGCAAGCCCATCTTTGATAACTTCAGGCCTCCTCCACTGACCCCTGAGGATGTTGGCTTTGCCTCTGGTTTTTCAACGCCTGGAGCTGCAGCTCCAGCCCGCTTGTTTTCTCCTCTTCACTCTGGAACAAGATTCGACCTACACAAAAGGAGCCCCTTGCTACGAGCTCCAAGGTTCACTCCAAGTGAGGCCCACTCACGCATCTTTGAGTCTGTAACTTTGCCTTCTTCTGTTAGTCGATCAGCAGCAGGAAGCACTGCAGCAGCATCCTCTTCAAAGAAGCGGAAGAAGAGAGGGTTCAGCCCAATTCGATCAGAACCCAGATCTCCTTCGCACTCCATGAGGACGAGAAGTGGAAGACTAAGCACCTCTGACCTGTCCACTCTCACTCCATCCTCATCAGTTTCTTCCTCGCTGACAAGCATTCCTGTGGGTTCCCTTACCACCAGTGCCTTAAACTCCACTTTTGCTTTTCCTTCCCATTCTCTCTCCCATCCTGGGGAGTCGGCAGAGAAAAGCCAGAGACCGAGGAAGCAGGCAAGCATTCCGGCTGAGCCTTTCTCATCCGGAAGCCCCACTCCCCTCTTTCCATGGTTCACACCAAGTCCCCAAACGGAGAGGGGCAAGAACAGAGACAAAGCCTCCAGTGAGGAACCATCCAAAGATAAAGAAAGTGACAAAGGTCTTGAGAAGGAGAAGAGCAGAGAGAGGGATAGAGAGAGGGAGAAAGAGAATAAGCGGGAGTCCAGGAAAGAGAAAAGGAAAAAGGCTCCAGAGATTCAGAGCAGCTCAACTTTGTTCCCACTGACTCGAGTTTCCAAAGGAAAAGTTGTCCGTGAAGATGTAGCCATTTCCTCTTCTGCCAAAAAAACTGCAGGCCGGAAGAAATCGGCGACTGCTGATCCAGCAGCAGATGTGCCTGCTGTGGTTCTTGTAGACTCAGCAGCAGCCATCATCAAGACCAAACTGCCCAAGAAAGGCCGAGGGGGGTTAGAGAAATCCAGTCTGGAACTTGGATTGGTTGCTCCTTCCATGGAAAAGGAAGAATCCCTGCGTCTCCCAGCTGCTGCTTCAGTCAACATTGTGAAACATTCCTCCATCAGCTCAGTGCTGGCTCATGCAGACAAACTTCCAATGACTGACAAGAGGGTGGCCAGCCTCCTCAAGAAAGCAAAAGCCCAGCTGTATAAGATTGAGAAGAGCAAGTCCATGAAGCAGGTGGATCAGCCAAAAGGACAGGTATTTACCCCCAAACTAGTGGTTTGGAAAAGAGGTAGCACATGAAGGGAAATAACTATGACAATAGAAGACCATGCAGTGCCTGGCTGGCACCATGAGGGGGAGGACAAAGCTCTTGATATAAGTGGCCTGAGTCGGTGCAGCGTCTCAGGTTTCTAGGTCCCTGTAAGCAAACCAGAGCGTGACCTCAGATCATCATTTAGCTGCCTCTGCTTAGGAGTCACAGTTCCCACTGAGGTGTCTTTTTGAAGCTTCCTGTTGCCTTGATCTCATGTCTTGCCCATCCCAAGGGAAAGCAATGGCTCCTTCCTTTTTGAATTACTGGTGAGAGTTTTCTCACTGCAGCCTTTTACCTTCATGCTGAATTGTTTTTAACACTTGATTGGGAGCCACCCAGAGTGGCTGGGGAAACTCAGCCAGATGGGCGGGGTATAAATAAATTATTATTATTATTATTATTATTATTATTATTATTAATGCTTCCGCTTACCTTTTACCAAAGACAATCTCAACCCACCCTGGCCAGACATATACACACATGCGCATACAAACAAATATACAATAGCCGAGGGATGCATGGCAATTGCCAGATGTCTCCCCAAAGCTGTTGCACTTTTCTAACAGGATTTGGTGGGCTTTTGGTCACGCATGAGGTGCATAACTAGCTGTTTGATGCATTTTATGTAAGTAGTGGCAGGAATTGTTCCTTTTTTTGCAAGTCTTAGCCCTAGTTAAATATTTTTACACTTAAAAGGTTACTGTTCATTAGAAGAAAAAAACTACTTCTGATTTTTGCTGTGTCCTCCATTTGAAAACACATTTAGAGAAGGTTCAGAGATCTTTAACCTTCTGCTGGACAAACTGCTTTTTGCTTTTGAACTTGAATTGCTCCCTGTGGGATGGTTGATTATGTCTTAACAGCCTTTTCCTGTGTTCTTGCCCTGCTTGGAATTTAGGGTCAAGAGAGTGATTCTTCGGAGACCTCCGTGCGAGGGCCACGCATAAAGCATGTTTGCAGAAGGGCAGCTGTAGCACTAGGCCGCAAGCGAGCCGTCTTTCCAGATGACATGCCCACTCTGAGTGCCTTACCATGGGAAGAACGAGAGAAGATACTGTCTTCCATGGGGAACGATGGTAAGTGTCTGAATTTATGCTGAAGGGTGCTGTTTTCTCCAAGGGTGCATCGGTGGCAGGGGAAGGTATGTGAGGCTGTAGGATGAAGGAGTTGTGTTTCTAGGAAATCTGGATGGGCCCCGCTGTGAAGCTGTTCTGAGAAACCAGCGATGGCCAGCAAAGTCAGTTCTGTTGAGGACTCACGTCTCCTTTATTGATTGCTGAATTAATAGCTGGTCTTTCATTTCACAGACAAGTCCTCGGTTGCAGGTTCAGAAGATGCCGAGCCCCTTGCACCTCCCATCAAACCTATCAAGCCAGTTACCAGAAACAAGGCCCCCCAGGAGCCCCCTGTGAAGAAAGGCCGGCGGTCAAGGCGCTGTGGGCAGTGCCCAGGCTGCCAGGTCCCAGAGGACTGTGGTGTCTGCACAAATTGCCTGGATAAGCCAAAGTTTGGTGGGCGGAACATCAAGAAGCAGTGCTGCAAGTAAGTGTGTGGGTATGAAGCCTGCCTCTGCCCTCCCGTTGTTCTGGGAATAAGGCCCTCCGTTGTTGGTTTGTGGTGCTTCTACCCTGTCTTCCTATAAAAGATTTAGCCAGAGGAAGATCCTTTCACTTGCATCAAAGAAGAGCTAAGGAGCAGAAGACTAGTGACTTTGTCATCCTCTGAGCTTGGCTGCTGCCTTTCCTTCCTCTTGGAGTTCAAAGTGGCAGTTGGGGGCTCTCAAGAGAGTGGCAGGGAAATGGGCAGGGTTGGGTGGGACAGTGGAGAGATCTACCTCCTCTTTTCTTCAGCCTTTTCAGGTTTTGAGTTTACCCTGCTGTGTAGTCTGCTGAACGTGAAAACGAAAGTGTAGTGTGGAGAGTTGATCCCTTGGCTGAATATGTGCCACAGCATGCTTCCTCTGAGCAGCCTTCTCACAGTGGCTTGGCCAAACCTCAGAAAAAGTTTCAGATCTTAAACAAAGAGGGAGAACAGTTAATCTTCTTCGCATCTTGAAAGTAAGGCTTTTTGAAGATGCTTCAAAACTAGTTGCTTTTCGGCATAGCAGAAAGGCTGACATAGCAGAGCTGGTCTGCTGGGGCGATCTTTCTCATCCTTTTAGCCAGATTGGCCTGCCATTGATCTCAAACTTTGGCATGGCTCCAAAGCAGATATCTTTCCACTTGAGATGCAGCAGCCTGCAACATGCCTGGGAATCCAAAGGCTTGTTTGTGTCGGGTGATGCATCTTGCCATCTCCTTCCTTTATTCCCCCCTAGGATGAGGAAGTGTCAGAATTTGCAGTGGATGCCATCAAAAGCCTATCTCCAGAAGCAAGCCAAAGGTAGGTGCCTTTTTTTCATTATTTCTATTGCGATGGGGAGAGAAAGGCATAGTTAACAGCTGCAGAGTCTTTGCTTCAGCTTCAGCCTCAGCTCCATCTAGGCAGTGAGGCCGTGGGCAGGCTGGCGTATACTCCTCAGGCACCACCCTCCCCTCTGGCCATCCGTCACTTGGGGAGGCCAGTGCCATAGGCTGCGCTACCGGTCATTGCATCTGAGGTGCTGCTTTTGCTTTACAGCTGTGAAAAAGAAAGAGAAGAAATCCAAGTCCAGTGAAAAGAAAGAGATCCATGCTGGGAAGAGCCAGCCAGAGGCTGGACAGAAAGCAGCTGCTCCTCAGCTCACCTTGGCGAAAGAGGATCATGCCTCCAAAAGGGGCAGTGAACCTGCCCGGAAGCCCAGTGAGGAGAAGAGTGAGGAGGGCCCACCACCATTGACTCCGCCTCCCCCAGACACCAAGCAGGCCCCTCCCCCTGCAGCCCGGAAGGCTGGCAAGCAGCAGGCACTGCCCCCCACGCAGGTGCCCCCCACCCCACCGCCTAGTACAGGCCCACCAAAAAAGGAAGCCCCCAAAACCATCCCTGCTGAGCCCAAGAAGAAGGCAGCTCCACCACCAGAAGTGGGTAGGTATTCAATTGCAGCAAAGGTAGTTGTTAGCTGCCTCTGCAAAGTCAAGCAGCCCACCTCTGGACTTCATGGAAGAGATGTGAACACATCTGCTGTACTAATTGGGCTCTTAAGTGGGTCAGGAAAGAGCAGCCTTGGACACACCTGGGCAGGTTAGCAAGTGTGTGGCAAGCTGCAGGAAATCCTATAGTGCCCACTCCTCCCTAACAAATTGGAATTGCTAGTTCACTGTGTTTTGTTTTCAGCTTTCCACAACAGTGTCTTAAGAGGTTGCTGTTGTCTCCTTAAGTCCCCAAATTCTGTTTGACTGCTAGAAGCAACTCTTGGCTTTTAACAAACTGCATTTGTACTTTTCCTAGGGATCGAGCAAAGCAGACAGAAGAAAATAACTCCTCGTCCAAGCTTACCAGTGAAACAGAAGCCAAAAGAAAAGGTAACCTGCAAGTTGCTCTATGTCTTCAGTGAACAGAAAGAGCTTTTTTCATAGTTGGTTCCTTGCATGTAGCTCTCCTGGCTTTTAGAGAGCCCATGAAGACAGCACAAGTTGAGGATGCCCTTTGGTACAAGTTCTGACCCTGTGATGGCACCACCTACAGATGGGCTGCTTTTACAGTGGCTCTAGGCTCTTAGGGGTCCTTTTGCTTGACTCTCCAAAGTTCAGGTTGGTGTGCAGATGATGATGCTTCTTACTATGGTTTTTTTTTCTTCTCTCCGCCGCCCCCCCCCCCCCCCCCGCCAATAGTTTGTGCATGGAATGGCCTTCCCCTCCAGAAAAGACAAGGCCATGCACCTTTTAACACTAATAGATTCCAATTCATGTTTGGGGGTGGATACCTACTGGATTGAGTTTGCTTTCAAAACAAGACTGACCAGTTAAAAATTTCAGATTTTGCTTTCCAGTTTCTGAAACCCCTGTTGCTCTTTGCTTTTCAAAATGTGAAAGAAGAGAGTCCTCCTTAGATTCCAGCCCATAACTAACTGCATATATATTGAATGTTGGTTTTCCTTCTGCTGCTTGAGCAAAGAAAATGCCATTTTTTTTTGCCCTCTTTCACCAGGAGAGACCACCCCCAGTCAGCAAGCCAGATAATGGTACCCTCAACCTGTTGAGCACTTTATCAAATGGGAACAGCTCCAAACAGAAACCCCTCATAGATGGAGTCCACAGGATCCGAGTAGACTTCAAGGTAACAGGGTGGTTTGGGGAGCTGCCCCTGCCTTTCTCCGCCAGAAACCTGGCCTTGGGGGTTTGTAGGATGTGGTGACATCTCTTCCTTGAAACTCCCATCTTTCTACAAAGAGCTGTTCTGGTGAAAGTTGTTTAGTTTTCTGTAGAGCCTGTTGCTTCTTAAGATAGCACACAGGAGGATGAGAAAGAGTGATGAATACAAAAGGGAATACCAGCAGTTTCCGTAAACCGAGGCAGCCTCCTGAGGCTCTTAATACCCTAGGAGAGTCTTTATTGTTAGCAACAGCATTAGTTAGGCAGTACATCGGCATGCATATGCTGCTGCCACGTGCCCTTTAGAAGATGTCTAGGTATGTATCACTGGTGTGGAGAGAACCGAGGTTAAGTAAGTCCATCCAGCACATTCCTTTGTATGTAACAAAAGCTTTGGCAAACAAAACATTTTCATAGTGATTTGTACAGGATCTTCGTGCTTTGCTCCAGTTCTTGTCATTTCCACCACCCCTGGGCCTGGTGTAAGGATAATTCCCTTTCCATGTTCTTCCTTTTGTGTTTTTTAGGAGGACTGTGAGGCTGAGAACGTTTGGGAAATGGGCGGTTTGGGTATCCTGACCTCTGTCCCGATAACTCCCAGGGTGGTCTGCTTCCTCTGTGCCAGCAGTGGGCATGTGGAGGTAAGGGTGAGGTCCCACAGGGACAGTCCACACCAAGCTGTTTGGTGTATGTGTGTGTGTGATATTATTTCAGCCATCTAAAACGAAAGTAAATCTGAAGCTGGAATTGAATCCTGATAAAGGCCATCAGTTAGAGCTGCAGCTTCAACTACCATTTGAAATGCTGCTTTACCTGCCTCTCAAAGCAGGAGGTGTGGTGTCAGATAAGCACTTATGTCTCTAGGCACCAGTTGACCTTTTGTAGCTTCACTAATACATGCTGCTCTTGCAGAGGGGCTCTGGAGATAAAACAGCCCACAGACAAATGGTGCAGAACTTGGTGGTGGAAGAGGGCTCTCTAAGCCTCTTTGAAGCAACTGTTATGTGAAACTGGGGGCTAAACCATGAGGGTGGGGTGACCAAAGACTTTCTCCTCCTCCTCCCTCTCCCTCTGGAACCAGCCATCTGGGGCAAGTTGAAGTGCACAACTGCTGCAGGATGCGGCTGACCTGCTGACTTGCCCCTTCCCTTGTAGTTTGTGTATTGCCAGGTGTGCTGTGAGCCTTTCCACAAGTTCTGTTTGGAGGACAGTGAGCGCCCCCTGGAGGACCAGTTGGAAAACTGGTGCTGTCGTCGCTGCAAGTTCTGCCATGTGTGTGGGAGGCAGCATCAGGCCACCAAGGTAGTCGGAGTCCCTTGATGAGCTTGCCTGTCTCCTTTTGTCCCTCTGGAATGTGGGGTTTGTGGCATCGCAAGGGATGGCCGCCGGGGATGCTCAGTTTCCCCAACACAGCTTCCTTATGTTGAACTAGGAGTCATCAAATGTCTAAAGCAGAGCTTTCCAAACTTTTCATGTTGGTGACACACTTTTTAGACATACATCATTTTGCAACATAGTAATTCAGTTTTACTAGCAAACTGGAGGTTAAACTATCCCCTTTCCAGCCCCGGGAAAAGCATGGGGAGTGTTCGTACAACACACCTACACACTGCAGCTGACACACTAATGTGTCATGACACACAGTTTGGAAAGCTCTGGTCTAAAGCAACTACTGGAGCGTCTAGGCTTGACTTGCTGCTGTTTTCCATGTTTCCATAGCAGTTGCTGGAGTGTAACAAGTGCCGAAACAGCTATCACCCAGAGTGCCTGGGACCAAATTACCCAACAAAACCTACGAAGAAAAAGAAGGTTTGGGTGAGTTCTGTTGCATCGTGGGGACACTTGTAAGGCAGGGATACCTTCCCCTCTTATTATAATCAGACTGCCAGGTGTCTTAGCCTGATGTTGAAAGTGGTCCATTGTTTACAAGGATATGCAATAAAATCGGTCTGAATCATAAACTGCTGGATATGGCAACCCCATCAACTGGCCATTGCAAAAGAGGCAGGCTGAGGCATGGTTTTCTGTTCCATGGCTCACCTGTAGAGGGAAGCATCTTTGGTGCCTGCTATGACTGAATTCTATGATCCCAGAGAGAGGCTGTGCAGCCCTTTATTCCTTGTCTGTCTTTCCAGATCTGCACGAAATGTGTCCGTTGCAAGAGCTGTGGAGCGACAACGCCAGGCAAAGGGTGGGATGCCCAATGGTCTCACGACTTCTCTCTGTGTCACGATTGTGCCAAACTCTTCGCTAAAGGTGTGGAGAGGCTGGGTGCATGATAGGTCTGGTCTGCTGCGGAAGTATGCTGTATCATGCTGAATGGCCTAGGAAATGCTGGCAGCTGCAGTTCCATGTGCAGATGCAGCCCTTGCTTTGCTAAATTCCAGTATTTCCTCTAGGGAAGCGGGGGACGGCAGCAGGGAGCACCTTCACACTGAAAGGGGGCAAGTATAGTACTTGCTGCTGGCTGTTAACAGTGGTAGTGACTGATAGCCATTCTTGCCCTTTGCGTGGAGTCCCCTGACCGCTAGCCAGCCCTGAGTGTTTGGCTCTGTATACTGATGGTGGGAGATTTGGACCGCCTATCTGTTTTGCTTGTAGGGAACTTCTGCCCCGTCTGTGACAAATGCTACGATGACGACGACTATGAGAGCAAAATGATGCAGTGTGCGAAATGTGACCGCTGGGTCCACTCCAAGTGTGAAAACCTCTCCGGTGAGGACTGCTTCCAACCCTACATATATGGAGGAGTAGGATGAACATTTACAACTAGGAACCTTGTGCTTGAGATCCTTTTTGCAATTTCATCTTGGTCTAATGGGTGGGTTGTTTCTTCTTAGACTAGGGTGCAGAAGCCAAGGAGGTGAATATCCTGAGCTAATCGCGCTTAGCTGTGGACTTCGGAACTCAGCTTTGCAGGCAGCAGTTGTGCTGTGGGTTCCTGAGAGTGTGCAGAGAGACACTCTCCCTGTTGAATCACTTCCCAAGACAGGCATTGGAATCCCTGCAGCTGAGCCCCTTTGCACAATGTAACCTCCTACCATGCTGCCAGATTCCCCACAGATCTGACACTTTTAGCCTCCCGAGGCTTGCCCTCTGCCCCTAATGCTTGCCCTGTCTCCCTTCAGATGAGATGTACGAGATCCTCTCCAACCTGCCGGAGAGTGTGGCTTACACCTGCATTAACTGCACAGAACAACCTCCTGCTGAATGGCGGCTAGCACTGGAAAAAGAGCTGCAGCTTTCTTTGAAGCAGGTTCTAACAGCCCTATTAAATTCCAGGACATCCAGCCATTTGCTGCGTTATAGACAGGTGGGCCTCCTTCTATGAACCATACAAATGTACCTGAATTCTGGCTGTTCAGAGTGGTGCTGTTGGACTTGAAAGCACAATATTCTTCCTAGTGTTTCTAGAAGAAAGACAGCATTAGAAATGCAGTGGCAGGTGTGGGGGGGAGGGGGTGGGGAGAGGGAGAGAGGGTGACAAGCCAAAGGTTCCAACCAAATGTTTGATATTCTGTCTTGCAATGGATATCACAGAGGAACCCATAACATGAGCAGAACCCATATGGCAATGGCTACCACTCTGCCTTGCTAATTGCCAGCATGTGAGAGGGAGTATGTTCCGGGCAGGAGGGAGTCTATAGGAACATCTGTATCTGCCTGACCTGGGCCAGGCCATTGGTCAAGCTTGCACAGCACTGGCTGCCCTTCTCTGTGGCCTCACTTGTGGCCCTTGCTCCATATCAACCAGGAAGGACCCTCCATAAGTGCCATTCACCGTGGACCTCTCCTCGTGTTTATTCCTTAAAGCATTTTTGCCTAGAGTTTTACATTCATGATGTGAAGAATTACTACCTTGCCTGTGTCTTGACTGCTAACTGTCATTTTGGGCCTTGAAAAGAAATGCTTCCCCCTTTCGTGCTTTCTGCACCACTCAAGGTTGTATAAACTTCCATCACGCCCCTTCTGCTGTTTTTGTTTTCCCTAAGCCTTTTTTCCAACCGAGGAGACTATAGCCAGAAAGGGCCTGCAGGGCGGCTCTACCTCCAAGGGCTTTAGAATTCATGCATTAGATGTGGATGTCTGTGTCTAGAGCTCTATTATATTATGTATTATATATTATATTATATTATATTATATTATATTATATTATATTATATTATATTATATTATATTATATTATATTATATTATATTATAGAGCTCTATTATATTATAGAGCTCTATGTGAATGTCTGTGTCTAGAGCTAGAGTATTACCAAGGTAGAGGCATTTCCCCTGCAGATGCTCCCACCTATGGTGTGAATGTGAGGGCCAAACTTGGTGACCTGGGGTGCAGTGCAGCCCCTTCCAAGACATGTTGCCCTCTCCCACAATTGAGACATGAAGGGGGCCTGTTTCCTCCAGTCCTCTGTTATGCTGTACTTTTCTGCACCTCCTTCCAGTCAACTAGATCCTTGTGTTCAGGTAGTGCTTGCAGGCTTCCCAAAGGCATCTGGTTGGCCACCATCAGAACAGAATGTTGGACTAGATGGGACTATTGGCCTGATCCTGCAGGCTCTTTGGCTCTTAACCTCTATCCACAGACCTACTAAAGAAATGCTTTGTGCTGGGCTCAAAAATTGTTGTACTCTCTTACTGTTGTGTCTCCAGGCGGCCAAACCCCCTGACTTAAATCCTGAGACGGAAGAGAGCGTCCCATCCCGAAGTTCCCCAGAAGGCCCAGACCCTCCTGTGCTCACTGAAGTCAGCAAGCAAGAAGAACAGCAGCTGCTGGACCTGGAAGGAGTGAAAAGAAAAATGGAGCAAGGAGGCTACATTTCTGTGGTGCGTTAACAATTAAGTCAGCATCCCCTTCTTGCTTTCATCATAGCTTCCATGAGGAGAGGGAAATGATGGGATATACAAATCAGTTTGCTGTTGTGAACTGCATTGAGGTGGTCCTAAAATGCTACATTTTTGCTATAAATTCCCCCCTGGTGCCTTGAAGGTGCATGGATGTTTTGGCCACGCTACAGTGTTTTATGTTGGCCATGCTGCTCTTCTGAAACATAGGCAGGGAATAAAAAGGAGTTCAAAAACTGAAAAGGAAAAGGTGAACTTCTGCCACTTGATGTTCAGCACCTGTGGGTGGGGAAAAGGGGTGGATAAAGTATATCACAGAAGAGGATAGTAAGCTGATTTCTGTGTGTGTCTATCTTGCAGCTGGAGTTTAGTGATGATATTGTAAAGATAATCCAAGCAGCCATGAATGCTGATGGAGGGCAGCCAGAACTTAAGAAGGCCAACAGCATGGTGAAGTCCTTCTTCATTCGGGTAAGCCAAGCTGCATCTTATTTTCAATAAATTGGCAACTGGTGCACTGAAATTGCTTCTTTAATACTCCCCAAGGAGCCCATATTTCT
Source organism: Podarcis cretensis (assembly GCF_951804945.1). Lineage (NCBI taxonomy): Eukaryota > Metazoa > Chordata > Lepidosauria > Squamata > Lacertidae > Podarcis > Podarcis cretensis. Next base: position 29,825,657 of record NC_137185.1, on the reverse strand, counting down.
CTTCAAGCTACTGTGTGGCTGTCTGTGAAACAAATTAGGATCTTGTCTGGGTAGACCTTTAAGTTCATTATAAATCATTCCTGACTGTAAATTTGCAGAGATCTTGGACAGTAGACTTCTTCAAGTGTTTAGTGTTGAGTCCTGTAAAGCATTTCTAATACATTTGTGGGTGTTTTGTTTGTTTTTAAGCAAATGGAACGCGTTTTTCCATGGTTCAGTGTAAAGAAATCAAGATTTTGGGAACCTAATAAAGTTACAACCAAGTAAGTAACTTGTTCCACTTCCAGCACTCACTTGCTGCAATTGACCTGCCTGTTTCAGCCAAAGGTGGTGCCAGCGCTCTTGCCCCTTGGAAACAAGATCAGAATTGAATTTCCAGATGGGCCTCTCCTGCTTCTCAAAGCAACTGGCTGCAATTAGTTCCTGATCTAGAAAGTAGAAGTGGGTTGTGGTCCTTCTTGTACCAATCTGTGTTTTAGTCCTGCCCCTTGCCCTGCAGAGATGGCTTTGCAGTGAATGAAGGAGCTTTACCTGCCTAAGGGCTATAGTTGGGGCCTCCTAGGTGCTACCTGATGCTACCTTTTGTTCATTTCTAGCAGTGGGATGCTGCCTAATGCTGTCTTGCCGCCATCACTCGACCATAACTACGCACAGTGGCAGGAGCGTGAAGAAAACAGTTGTGCTCAACAACCTCCTCTTATGAAGAAAATCATTCCAGCACCAAAACCCAAAGGTCCTGGAGAGCCAGACTCTCCAACTCCACTGCATCCTTCTACACCACCTATATCCAGTGAGAAACTGAGCCTTTTTGTCTGGGGGAAGTGCTAGGGAATGAGGGTGACACTGGGGGAGGCAGGCTTTAGACTCTGGGGAAAGTCTGGGCCCGCCAGAGTAGGGTACAGAGAGGCTCCTTGCCTTACCTACCATCTGCCGGGACTTCGAAGTCTGAACCAAGCCTCTTTCTCTGCCTCCCCCTTACATCTGCATGGTTCGTTAAATTGTGTTTTGTTTTAAAGTGAAGTAAAACCTTTTCAATTCAAGCGAGAAGCTGAAACTGTTTTCTGCTCTGGGCATTTGCAAGCTACTTTATTCTCCAGTAATCAGTTCCCAGCCCACATTTTCTTCCAAACATTTTTTCTCAGGAGTGATCAGTCCTTTCTCTCTCTCTCTCTCTTTCACTCTCTGTTCTGAGGTTCTGACAGAAGCTTGGAGGACAGCCCAGAACTTACCCCTCCTCCAGATGTGGAGGATAACCGGCAGTGTGCACTTTGCTTGAAGTATGGCGATGATGGTGGGAATGTAAGTGGCTCTGTCAAGAATGTGTGTTGTGAGCTGTAGCGGCTTTGCCTTCTGGTTCTAGTTAAGGTTGAAAGGCAGGCTTGATCCTTGTTGCACACTCAGTCCAGCTGAGCCAGACTGATATTACCTTTCTTAAAAAAGCAAAAGCAGGTTACTATCTTAGTGAATTGTGGAAATGCTGCGGGCATAATTTAGCTGATAGCAGCAAAGCATTTTACAAAGCTCCTTGTGATATTTTGATTAGCAAACTCTGTAAATGGGGACAGGTGATAATATCAGGTGGTTTCACAGCTGGTTAGAAAAGTGCCCTGTCAAGAGGCACTTTTCAGTGGTTCCTCATGAAACTGGAGGGATGTTTTGAGTGGAGTGCTGCAGGCTTCTGTTCTGGGCCTGGCATTCTTCCAACAATCAATGACTTTTGGGGGGAACTGGAAATCTGATAAGGATTTAAATATTGGATGAGGGCATAGAGGGAATCCTTACCAGAGTTCCAAATGGCACTGAACTTTGAGGGACAGCTAGGACCCCAGAAGACAGAAGGGAAAATAGGCAGAACCCAACAAAAAGAAATTCAGTAGGGACAAATGCAAAGTTCTGAACAAGTGTGGGAGGAATCAGATGCACAAGGATAGAATGGGCAATACATGGCCCGGCAGAAGGGTATGTGAAAAGTATCTCAGGACTGTAGCTTATCACAAAGCAGAACACAAGTCAGGGGTGTGATGTGGCTGCAGTGAGATCTTAGTCCGCATTAACAGAGCCATCATCAAGTCACAAGACGGAATAACTGACTTTATTCTGCAGTAGTCAGACCTCATCTGGATTACTATGTTCATTTCTAGCTCCACATATTAAGGAGGATGTAGACAAATTGGGATGGGATCAGAGGAAGATAGTAAAGATGGTCAGAAGTATGGAAGACAAGTCCATAACTGGAACCAGTTATGCTTAGCTAAGAGAAGACTGAGGTGGAACCTAATAGCACTCTACAAATCCTTGAAAGGGCTGTGTCACATGCAAGAGTTTGCAAAGGCTTGTTCTCCATGACTCCAGGGGTCAAAGGGTTATATCTCTTAGACTTAAGTTACAGGAGGGTAGATTTGGATTGAACAATAGAGGAAATTTCTTGACAGTAAGAGCAGCTGGACAATGGAGGGGTGGTGAAATACTCCCCCTCTAGAGGTCTTTGAGCAGAGGCTGGAGAGCCCTCTGTCTGCTGGGGATGCAAAGGGTGGTATAAAAATTAATAAATCATAATAACCTAGCACTGGGTGTTCTGTTCTGAGCAGAGGGTTGGACTAGACAGCTGCAAAGACCCTTTAAACGGTCTGATTCCATGAGCCACCTTTATGTTTGCCAGCTTTTATTTCACTGTGGCTGCTGCAACATGTGCCCAGCAGTTGTGGGGTAGGGAGTGCACTTGACTGATTTCTGAGTGTATCTGGTGGCTTTCTGTTTCTTGCAGGATGCTGGCCGTCTCCTCTACATCGGCCAGAATGAGTGGACCCATGTGAACTGTGCCCTGTGGTCAGCTGAAGTTTTTGAAGATGACGATGGCTCCCTGAAGAATGTGCACGTGGCAGTGATCAGAGGGAAACAGCTGGTGAGTAGGAACAGGTTGGGCTCAGGAGTCTGTTCAGGAATGAGGATTTACATTTCAAAAGCAACTAAAATGTTGCTCTTCTGCTGTTACAACAGCAAAGAATAGTATTGGAAAGCCCACAGCATGTCTCCATGGAGAGACAGCTCAGGTTTGATGTTAATGGCCCAACTTTAAAAAGAGCAAAAGCCTCACATGATTCTCCACAGTAGAAGTAATGGGCTTCACAGGATGTTGTATCTGAAAAAGACAGAGATCCTTGAATTCAGCTTCCAGCAGTACCAGACTGCAAAGAATCAAAAGCACTGGTTACTTGGACATTCACAAGCAGCTCTATTATAGTAGCATGTGAACCAGATCATCACCTGGCTTCTGCAGCAGACAGATGTGAGCAAGTGCCCGCGTCTCCTTGTAATGATTAGGAAGGAGTGTCTTCTGTGGACTCTCAGTGGCCTGAAGTATAGGAAGTCACAATCACAGGTGGCAGCTTGGGCTGCTGTCCTGCAACTGCCAGCAGTTGCAGCTAGTGGCCGTGGCAGCTTTTTCGTGTTCTTAATCAATCACCCTATCCATTTTGCATGCTCAGAAATTGCTTTAAACTGTTAAAAAAAACCCTTTCTTCTGAATTGGAATTAAATTGGGAAGTCCAGACAATGTGTGAGTTTGTAAATGAACAACAATGAAAAAAGGCTGCACTCAGATTACTAACAGGTTGTTTTGGGCAAGATGAATTGTGTTTGCTAAATGAGTGGTGGAACAGCAGCACTTCTATAGCTTTCTCTTTGTTTGTTGGCAACCTGATATGCATGTCATAGATAATCATATTAGGGGTGTTGCTGCTATTGACAGTGCTGCACTAGTCCAGTTTATTTGTTTAGGCCATTGGCCATAACAACAAGATGCTTTCCCTAAAAACCCAACCCTCGAACCTTGCAGAGATGTGAATTTTGCCTGAAGTCGGGTGCCACAGTGGGCTGCTGCCTGACCTCCTGCACAAGCAACTATCACTTCATGTGCTCCCGGGCCAAGAACTGTGTCTTCCTGGAGGATAAGAAAGTCTACTGCCAGCGTCACCGGGACCTGATCAAAGGAGAGGTGAGCCCAGCCACCACCCTCAGGCCTTTGCCCAGCTGTACTCCCCCCCCCACACACACATTTCCCTGCTCTTCTCAGCTCAGGCTGTGTGTTTTCACATTAATACTGTATAGGCCTCTTTTTGTGTGTGCTTGCTGTAGGTGGTTCCCGAGAATGGCTTTGAAGTCCTAAGAAGAGTCTTTGTGGATTTTGAAGGGATTAGTTTGAGACGAAGGTTTCTTCATGGTCTGGAGCCAGAGAACATCCACATGATGATTGGTGAGGGCCCTCTGCCTCTGGCCTTGGCAATGTGCCTGGTGGAATTTAGTTACTGCCTTCCTCACACAGAACTTTGCCTCTTTGGTTTTCTTGTAGGGTCCATGACGATTGACTGCCTCGGGATTCTGAGCGATCTGTCTGACTGTGAAGACAAGCTGTTCCCCATTGGTTATCAGTAAGTAGGAGCTGTCTCCTGAATAGGCGGCAGCAGCAGCAGAATCCATGTCATTTTCCCTGGAAGATGCCGTGAGGACCACCCAGGAAGTCTTTGGCCTTCCTTCTCCTCTTGCCCCAGGGAAGGGCTTTTGCAGGCATACACAGCTCTCTGTGTAGATGTTGTAACTTTCAAATGTTTTCCCAGGTGCTCACGAGTGTACTGGAGCACAACGGATGCTCGGAAGCGCTGTGTGTACACTTGCAAGATCATGGAATGCCGCCCTCCTATCCTTGAGCCAGACATCAACAGCACAGTAGAGCATGATGACAATAGGACCATCACGCACAGCCCCAGGCCACTTTCAGGCAAGTTTCTGCCTGCATGGCTTGGCTTGAGATTGTGGCCTTTGTGCCAGACCTGTGGGTGCCTGTTTTTTGTACTGCTCAGCTCTTCCAAAGACAAAAGCTTCCTTCTTCTGGTCAGTCTTTGCTATGAGACAGGGCTTGTAATACCTTTTGGTGACAGCAGTAGCAGCACACACTTGGAGTAGGGCAAAAAAGGGGGGGTTCCCTGGTAAAGATCACATCCTCTACTTTGGCTATAGGTTTTGGAGTGGATCCTGGCCCTTGTTCCATAACTGAGTCACAGAATCATAAGTGTTGGGAGGAACATTGGGGGTCTTCAACTCCCAACTCTGCTCTGTGCAGAAAGACACTCCAGCATTTGCCCAGGTGTCATGCGTTTCTGGAGACTAGATTATGGTATGCTTGATCTGAAACAACAAGGGACTTGGTCCTTCTGAGATGTTTGGGGCATGGTGGGGGTGTGCTTCTACCTAGTACTCTTAATGTTTGGCGCTCACCTGCTCCCAATGTCCAGCTTTGCATTCTGGTTTTGGCCTAGATGCCAAAAGACTGCAGCCTTTTTTTCTTTTTCCCCCCTCTTTTACTTTCTGCCTCCCTCCATGTATAAAGATTTTTCTGTCAACATTCCCTGAGGGAGGAAGAAAGGATGTTATTGAGGGGAAAGGCCTCTAGTACTCTCCTACTTCCCTGAAGCTGTTTTGTTCAAATGCAGCCTGGGTTTTGCCTGAATCCATAAGTTCCTTATTTCTTTTTCTTCTTCATCAGAAATTCCAGCCAGAGAAGGCCATGCAGTGTCAGCGGTTGTGAGCACTCCCTCTTCAGACTTCCTGCCACATTCTCAGAACTGCAGGGCTCTGCGGATCAGAGCGCCAAGTTTTCCTCCTGCCCTGCGATCTCCTGGTTCAAGGCCATTGCCCTCTGCAGGTCTGGCCCTCCACCTCCCTCTGCTGCTTTCTCTGGTTTTCTTTGACGTCTGTTCATTCTTTGTTAAGCAATTTCTTCAGGCTGTCCTCAATGGCATGAAACCTTGTTTCCACCTTCTCTATTGGGTTTAGGGCTTAATAAGTGCTGGGGTGCAAAAGACTTGTTCTCCGTCCTCATCATCAAAGGCCAAGCGCTGAGGATGCTGGTAGAGGGGGGCATCTTCAGTCATTTCCCCTCCCGCTTTCTGGGCATCTCACCTACATACTTAACATGTAGTTTTTCCTCACATTTAACCTTGTTGTGTGAACCATGTTTGAGTTGTTGACAACTTGTAAACCTCCCTGAGCTTTTGGGCTGAGGTGGGCTCCATTTTTAAACAGAACTGAACTAAGAACTCTAAACCACGCCTTGAAAGATAATGTTCTTTGCAAATTCTGCTCACCGACCTCCTAGCTGGTGACTGACTCACCTTGTGAAGTCAGAAGACCTGGCCTAGGTGAGAAAAGGCCTGTCAGGATATTGAAGCCCAGAACTCCATCTGCAGCTCAGATGGCCGCCCCCTCCTCTTCCCCAGCCATAGGAGTTTGTCAGGGAGCTGGATCAGAATTTGAAAGAACCTCGGGGAAAGTTCAGTCTGCTGTTCTTACAGTTAAGAAATATTTCTGGGTAGGCAAGACCAAACATGCTCCTGTGCAACTTGAAGTCAGAAGGAAAAAGTTATAGAGTGTTTGTTTCAATGAAGCCAACAGTAGAAGGAATAATTAGATCAAGAAAGCGGTTGACTCTGGGGGTTTAGGCTTTACTTTACTCCTTGTCTGCATAGATCCAGATATTTGCATTCAGTAAAAGGTAAAGGTAAAGGTACCCCTGCCCGTACGGGCCAGTCGTGTCCGACTCTAGGGTTGTGCACCCATCTCACTTAAGAGGCCGAGGGCCAGCGCTATCCGCAGACACTTCCGGGTCACGTGGCCAGTGTGATGAAGCTGCTCTGGCGAGCCAGCACCAGCATAGCACACGGAAACGCCGTTTACCTTCCCGCTATAAAGCGTTACCTATTTATCTACTTGCACTTAAGGGTGCTTTCGAACTGCTAGGTGGGCAGGAGCTGGGACAGAAAGACGGGAGCTCACCCCGCCGCGGGGATTCGAACCGCCGACCATACGATCGGCAAGTCCTAGGCACTGAGGTTTTACCCACAACGCCACCTGCGTCCCTTTTGCATTCAGTAGATGACCTCAAACTCAGTTCTAATATTCTTCCCCATCTTCTATCTTTTCCCAGGGAGCCCCACCCACATTACACACGAGATTGTGACTGTGGGAGACCCCCTGCTGTCATCTGGACTTCGAAGCATTGGCTCCAGACGACACAGCACCTCCTCTCCTCTGCCCCCTCCACAGTTGAGGTCCTGGATGATGCCTTCCAGCAGAGCTGGGGTCACTCACTCCTCCAGGCACAGCATCTCTTCAACACCCAGCCTGTCTCCCTTGCCAGAACATGACTTGAGCACAAAGCCTTCAGAGCGTTCTTCGGGCCCAGCAGCTGGACGCATTGCCACCCAGAGTAGCTCTGCCCCTCCCTGTGGTGGTCAGAGGCCAACAGGGACAGGTGGAGGAGGCACAAGCACTTCCTTGGAGGGAGCGCTGTCAATAGAAGCAATGGGGCCTCCGGGGACAGAGAAGAGCAAACTGATGAGCCAAAAAGACGCAAGTTCTTCCCTGGGTAATTTGAAGGCCAGTACTCCTGTGCAGAGTGCTTCTGGCACCGAGCCAAACACCAGCAAAGTAGGGAAGCTTCCAGAGCCCTCTTCTGGGCTGTTTTCTTCCAAAGAGGCAGTAGCCTTTCCACCTTTACATCAGAGACCCCCAAAGAAGGAGCAAGAGCAGCAGGTGGATCTTGTAAAGCCAGAAAAAAACTGCTCTTACGAGGACCCAGAAGCAAAGATCTCCAAGCTTTCTGGGGCAAGTAACAGATCTCCTCCTTCCATAAGTGACCCAGCACCTTCTGCAGGCAGAGATAGGCGGCAGCAGAAGGGGAAAAGGGGAGCCAAAGAGAGACATTCCAATAAACTCTTTACAAATCCGAGCCTCCTCACACCTAGCAACAAAGACAGCGCAGAGCCAGAATTCGTTAATCAAGCTGTGACGCCTGAGCATGTGAACCAGAAGCTCTGTAACAATGTTGTGGCTTCAGAGAAGGCCACCGATAGACAGCTGCTTAACCAGAAGACCTCCAAGGTTCCTTCCCAGGGTGAAGTGGCCACTTCCAAGGATCTGCAGGCTTCCCAGAAGCGCACAGTGAAAGTCACGTTGACTCCTCTCAAGATGGAAGGTGATAGCCAGTCCAAGAACATTCAGAGGGAGGGTGATGTAGAATCTCAGCCTAAGGAGAGCAAACCAGCTTCCTTGGCACAATCCTCTTCCACTCCAGAACGGTCAGGAAACGGCTCCCTGGTTCAAGACAGCCCAAGTTGTGCTTCAGTCCCCGAGGCTCCAAGCGAGGCCTACCAGAGTCTTCCTGTTCAGGAGAGCAACTTGATGCTCCAGGAGACAGCCAAAGCCCAGGAAGACGGGGCCTACAAGCGCCGGTACCCCCGGCGCAGCGCACGGGCCAGATCCAACATGTTCTTTGGGCTGACTCCATTGTATGGCGTGAGGTCTTACGGGGAAGAAGACATTCCCTTCTACAGCAACTCCACTGGGAAGAAGCGGGGAAAGAGGTCTGCTGAAGGGCAAGTAGATGGTGCCGATGACCTCAGCACGTCGGACGAGGATGACCTTTACTACTACAACTTCACCAGGACAGTGGTCTCAAACACAGAAGAACATCTTGCTTCTCCTCACAACTTATTCCGGGAGGAGGAACAGTGCAGCCTTCCCAAAATCTCTCAGCTGGATGGTGTGGATGATGGGACAGAAAGTGACACAAGCATCACGGTGACAACCAGGAAAGTCAATCCAGTGACCAAAAGGAGTGGCAAAGAAAATGGAACGGAAAGCTTAAAACTTGATCGGAGCGAAGAGAGTGGGGAGAAAGCACAAGTCACCAAGAGCTCAGCTGGCCACAAAGCAGCTGAGCCCAAGATGGAGAACTGCCGCGTAAAAACCCAGAGCCAGGATCCTCTGGAAGCTCAGCTGAGTTCTTTAGAGGCCAGCCGCCGCCCTCGTGCCAGCACCCCTTCGGAGAAGACCCTGCTGGATACCTTCAGCACAGAGCTGCTCAAGTCCGACTCCGACAATAACAACAGTGACGACTGCGGGAACATTCTCCCGTCTGACATCATGGACTTTGTGCTGAAAAACACCCCCTCCATGCAAGCCCTCGGAGAGAGCCCTGAGTCATCGTCCTCTGAGCTCCTGACGCTGGGAGATGGGCTGGGCCTTGACACCACCAACCGGGGCAAGGATATGGGCCTCTTTGAAGTCTTCTCTCAGCAGCTGCCAACCACAGAGCCTGTTGACAGCAGTGTTTCGTCATCCATCTCGGCAGAGGAGCAGTTTGAGCTGCCTCTGGAACTGCCTTCTGACCTCTCTGTCTTGACTACTCGGAGCCCGACAGTGCCCAGCCAAAATCACGGCAGACTTGCTGTCATTTCAGAATCCTCGCTCTCCTCCTCCTCCTCGTCAGGGGAGAGATCACTCTTAGCTTTGCCTTCTACGGAGTCTGCCGAGAAGAGGGTGACTGTCACAGAGAAAGCTGCCTCCAGTGAAGGGGAGCCAGCTCTGCTGAGCCCACGAGTGGATCCAAGTCCTGAAGGACACCTGACCCCTGACCCCTTTATTCAAAGTCACATGGAAGCAGAGCACATAGCCAGCCCCCCATGTGGACCAGGAGAGCCAGGCCGTTCAGCCAGCCAAGACTTGGCAAGAAATAGCGGGACACCTGGTCTCCAAGTGCCAGTTTCTCCAACCCTCCCACTTCAGAATCCTAAGTATGGCCCAAACTCCACAGAGAACCCTGGCCCATCTCAGATTTCCAATGCTGCTGTGCAGACAGCCCCCCTCCACCTCAAGGCAGCTGCAGAAAAGCTCCTGGTGGTTAATCAAAACATGCAGCCATTGTACGTCCTTCAGACTCTTCCCAATGGTGTCACGCAAAAGATACAGCTGACCTCTTCTGTCAGTTCTGCGCAGGGCGTGTTGGAGGCCAGCGCTTCTGTGCTTGGACCCCTGGGCCCAGGGCTGGCACTAGGGGCCGGTGTAAACCCCAGCTTGCCTTCCTCCTCCCAGCCTCTTTTTCCACCAACCAGCAAAGGGTTACTGCCGATGCCCCATCACCAACACTTGCACTCCTTTTCTGCAGCCCCCCAAAGCAGCTTCCCATCCTCCCTTGGCAGTCCTGCCTCAGGACTTTTGATTGGTGTCCAGCAACCACCTGACCCCGAAGCAAATCAGAGAGCCGAGATTGGGTCCACAGCCACCACGCCACCCTCTGGCCTCAGCAAGAAAAGGCAAATTTCGCGCTTGCCATCGCGCAAGAACAAAAAGCTTGCCCCTTCCGCCATCACCCCGTCTGACATGGTCCCCAACATGACGTTGATTAACTTCACTCCTTCCCAGCTCCCCAGCCATCCAGGCCTGCTAGATTTGGGAACTGCCAGTAACCCTGCATCCCACAGAACTGTCCCCAATATCATCAAGCGTTCAAAGTCTGGGATAATGTACTTTGAGCAGACCCCTCTGCTGCCCCAAGGGGTGGGAGCAACTGCAGCAGCAGTTGGAACACCCCCTAGCGTGGCCGGGCCAGACAGTGGTCATCTTGCAACTAGGCCAGTGACAGGCCTAGCCTCTGCTGGATCCATGCTGAATGTGGTGTCAATGCCGACATCATCAGCACCTTCCACGGGCACATCAGTCCCCAGCGGACATGGGCTGGGGAGGGGGTCCGTTGCACTACCTAGCTCTGGGCTGCAAGGAGTATCTGACATGGGCTCCATCAGCAACCTCTTAATCAAAGCCACTCAACAGAGCTTGGGTCTTCCGGAGCAGCACGCCGCAGTGCCACCATCTGGCTCCGGGATGTTTTCACCACTAGGCGATGCCTCATCGGCTCAGTCCACAGTCTCAGTGGCGGGGACGGCAGCATCCAGCATCTGTGTCTTGCCTTCTGCACAGACTATGGGCATGACCACTGACCCTGAAGGATCTTACCAGCCTGGGCCTCTGACACAGATCCTGGCCAGCAAAACTGGTGCCGTCCCGCCTCAGGTGGAACTTGTGCCATCCCAAGCTCCTCCGCGTTCAGGCTTTCCCCAGTTGGTGGACATCAGTAACCCTGCAGCACTGGAGCAAAACAAGACCACCTCATCCGTCACGCGTGCCAGCTCAACTTCTCCCGCAAGCTCCACATCCTCTGACCAGCCGCTTGGAAGCTCCTCCATGAAAGTCAAAGCCAAAGTGAAACGGTCTCAGCCCTCATCAGACAGCAGCATCAGCAAAGGGTCTGGGAAGAAGCACAAGATGTCTCACTTCTGGTCCACCTCCCCTGAGAAGCACATTCCCCAGCAAGGCACCAACTCTGCGGCCCAGGACTTGGCTGGAGGGTAAGAGAGAGAGGTCTTTGGTCTCCCCCCTGTTTTCCCAGCCCCTTCTGAACCCGTCATCCTTTTTATTTCTTTAGTACTTCTGCTGTAGAAACCTCTGCAACAAAGCCTAGATGGAAAACGAGCTTCATTCAAAAGCCAGCAGGCAGTCTGCTTGTCTGCCATTTGAACCAGGAAGCTGTCATGTATTTGATGCAGCTCCTGAATATGAGCTGTGATGCTTGAGGGCCTTTTCTTTGAAGGAAAGAGGGAGAAGCTGCTTGAGCTGCTAGCTGTTCATGTTACTGATCTTCTTTATTTGCAGCAGTGGGTGTGATGGGACTGTACTAAGTGGGAAAGTGTGTGGGGGGGAATTAGATTTGACGGCCTCAGTGGCAGCGCAGCTCAAGATACCTCTTTTACTCCATATTATTATGAGAGATTCCTTTAGAAAACCCAACAGCTACGTTTTTAAAATGGAGTTTATCTTGTAAATGCTGCTTGATAAATGTTGCTTCTTGGAGAGCCAGAGAGGTTAGTCTTGCATTGGCTGCAAGTGGAGCATTATCTGGCTTGTGACTAGTCATTGTAGTATTCCTGAATAATCTTGTCTGTTCCAGGATTCCTACCCTGAAGATGCACATGGAGGAAGAAGAGGAAGGGGCCGCAAGTGTAGAGCAGCCCCCACCCAAAGTGGCAGACAGGTAAGGCAGTCTCTCAGGTTGTGGGGCGGGAGGGATGTTGGCAGGCAGAGGTACACATGTGCCTGGCTGCACAAACATTGTTCTGCCCCAAGAAAGCAAGCACACTTCTTAATATGTGTTGGGCAGTTCCAACAATGAAACACTGATAACCAGAGCCTACAGTAGGGTCACTCTACTGCTGACCTCAGAGGCTTTAAGTTTTCTCTACTTGCCTAAAACATGGAGACCCCTCTCAGAAAGCTCCAAGTGATGTTCTTTGCATTGAACATCCCAGTTTTCCACCTGCCCTACTGTTTAGAAAGACGGGCAGTGCTGTGCTGTGGCTTGGTCCATTTTTTGGAGCGCTTGCCACTCAGCCAAACGTATTATAAGTAGCAGGCCTCTCCATCCAGTGGAGACTCACGGCTCAGAGTGTTTTGTTTAGCTTCTCCCTTTGGCATCTGCTTGGGAATCAAAACTCCTAAAAGGCTTCAGTTGTTGAAACAGGAGCGGATTCTTGCCTTGTTTCCAGCTGTGCTTCTCTCCACAGGCAAACGGCATCTGTTCCAGAATCACAGACAGCACAGAGCACTGCAAGTGAGCAAGAGCCCACAGGTATGTTGTCCATCGACCTCAAGTACAAACTGAGCACCAGTTCACAGACGTTCCACTTGGAAAGGCACATATATCTTCAAAATAATTTTTTATTATTATTATGTTTTTATACCTTGCTGGAAGCCACCCAGTGTGGCTGGGAAAACCCAGCCAGATGGGCAGGGTATCAGTAATAAAATTACTATTATTACTCCCAGTTGTAAGCTTGCCCTATGATTCTCCTTGTATGACAGCCCTGCTTGAGAGAGCCCTCAGCAGCTCTCTTAGTTCATGAGAGCCTTTCCCTACATTCTTAATGTTCATTATTTGGTGGCTTTGGCTTTGCCAAGGACTCTGGAGGTAAGAAGATCTTGTTTTCCTTCCAGACTCCAGAGCTTCTGAGGATGAAGAGAGCACTTTCAGCTCCCCACTCATGTTCTGGTTGCAGCAAGAGCGGAAGAGAAAGGAGAGCCTCGCTGAGAAGAAGCCCAAGAAAGGATTGATCTTTGAGATCTCAAGCGATGATGGATTTCAGATCTGTGCTGAAAGTATTGAAGGTGGGAAATGGGGCAGGTGGGGCAGGTGACATCTGATGCAGCTGCTTTGGGGTTAGATGCATTTTTGCTGTGCTCATCTTACAAAGGTCACCTTTAACTGCTTTGCACCCTTTCCAAGTGCTGCAGGGGGCAGCCCTGCATGAAGTTTGCAGGAATGCAGAGCCACCTGGCAGCAATTGTGAATTTTACGGTTTAAAAAGGAGCGAAAGGGAAGCTTTTCTGGGACACTCCTCCCTCCCACTGAATCATTTCTTGTTTATCTTTATCTCAGAGGCCTGGCAATCCCTAACTGACAAGGTTCAGGAGGCTCGTTCCAATGCCCGCTTGAAGCAGCTATCCTTCGCAGGTAAGAAAGGCAGCAGCAGGGTTGGGAATCCAAACCCCTTGCATGGATAGGAAGACAGTAAGAAAGTGCCTTGAATGTCACTGCTGTCCTGTAGGCCAAGACCTAGGCAGGGACTTTGCCACCTGGGCCTGCTTCCTTGCGCTACATAAACTCTAGAAAGAGTCTCACAGGATGCCCTGTTTTCTTAGGATACAGTACTTTGGTTGCACAAACAGCTTAAGGACAAAGAATGGGGTTTGTGCTTCTTTTAGGACACCCTCTGCATCTTTTAAGCCCATGCCTGGCCGTGGAGATTTGGGCCCATTTGAGCTGCTCCACCAGTTTCTTGAGCTGCTTTTTGCCTAAAGGCTGGGCCATGTTGCCGCCACCACCACCTAGCTTCTTCTTACAAGGAGGACTGAAGGGAGCCACTGGGCTCAGCCTGGGCTGGACAGCCTCTTCTACCAGCAAGCTGCCTTCCCTGTCTACTCTCTCCTTATTCCAGGTGTGAGTGGATTGAGGATGCTGGGAATTCTGCACGATGCTGTTGTGTTCCTGATAGAACAGCTGTCTGGAGCAAAGCACTGCCACAACTACAAGTTCCGGTTCCATAAGCCAGAGGAGGCCAAGGAGCCCCCAGTGAACCCACATGGCTCTGCCAGAGCTGAAGTGCACCTCAGGTCAGTGGCAGACTCTGCTCTCATTAAAACCAAAGCACCTGCTTCAGAGATCCTTCAGTGGTTTGGGGGTGAGGCTTTCAAGAGAGACAGTGAAAATAAATTCTTCCTCAAATATCAGTTTGGCAGGGAGGCACATGAATAGCATGTCATCATTGAATGAACAGACCTGGGCCCAAGGTCAATGATGAACAGGCTTGGGCCCAGGTGCTCCCTAGTTGGCATATAGGAGGAATCCAGGAAGGAGCAGGTTAACTGCCCCAACTGTTCAAGACAAGGAGGGTCACATGATGGAAGGCCAGAGTATCTCTACCCCCAGGGAGGAAAAGGTTGCTAGAATCCCACAGAAGGCTCTACAAAGGGGCTGCTGTGGTTTTAGTTCAGACACTTTGAAGTTTCTCCACACAGTGTGGGGAGCCAGTGTAGAGCCTAGTGGGCTTCTGGCAGCCGGTCTGGGAATGTCTCATTGTCCTGGAGGAGAGAGGAGCATTGTGTGGCTTGTAAGGCAGCCCGTTAACCCTGAGAGCCAGTCTCACGCCTCTTGGATCTGCATTGCAGGAAGTCTGCCTTCGACATGTTCAATTTCCTGGCTTCTAAGCACCGCCAGCCGCCAGAGTACAACCCCAACGATGAGGAGGAAGAGGAGGTGCAGCTGAAGTCTGCCCGGTACATAGCGGGTGCGGAGGCGAGTTGGTGGGGAGGGCTAGAAGGCTGCTCATTTTTGATGTTGTCGGCAGTGGTGGGAAGCTAAAGAACGGGGAAGGGGTCAGATTTTGCCTCCTGCAGCTGCCCCATAAGCCAGCCTCTCAGCAGTTGGCACTGCAAAGTGGCTTGCGGAGCAAGGTGGGGCTTGGCAGCTGAAAGGCCCCATTGGTTGAACTCTCTCAAGCAGCCTCTTTCCTCCTCTCTTCAGGAGGGCAACCAGCATGGACCTTCCCATGCCCATGCGGTTCCGACACTTGAAGAAAACCTCCAAGGAGGCAGTTGGTGTCTACAGGTAGGTGCGTGGGAGTTGGTAGGCACTGGTGGAGGAAGAGGGGGGCAGGGGGAGCACATTGCCCCCGGCTGCACGATCCCAGTAGGGTTCCATCACAGCTGCCCCCGCTGGATGCCACACCCCCACAGGTGGCGCGCCACGCCCCCAGGATGCACGCCACGCCCCCGCCTGCTCTCCGCCACTGTTGGTAGGTGGAGGCCACTTTAGCAGGATAAACGATGGGGAGGGTAGAACAGCCTGAGCCAGCAGGGCTTAGCAGAACAGCAATGAGAAAGCGCCTGGAACGACTCTCCTAGGTCATGTGGACAGATCTGCTCCTAGCTGGGTTCCCTGCCTGCCTGCCTGCCTGCCTGCCTGCCTGCCTCCACATTCAGGGTGAGGCTTGCTACCTCTATGGTTGCAGCACCTAACACCCGTGGCTGCGCTGTGTGTTCCTCCTTGGCAGGTCTCCTATCCACGGCCGGGGCCTGTTCTGCAAAAGAAACATCGATGCAGGAGAGATGGTGATCGAGTATGCCGGCAACGTGATCCGTTCCATCCTAACTGACAAGCGTGAGAAGTACTACGACAGCAAGGTAAGCCTTAGCAACAGCGGAGGCACTGCTGAAACCCAGCTGGTCATGAGTGCTGGCCACGGGGGCCCTGAGGTTCTCCTGAGCGAGGACAAGGGCTTCCTAGGCCTTCAG
Organism: Podarcis cretensis; assembly: GCF_951804945.1. Taxonomy (NCBI): domain Eukaryota; kingdom Metazoa; phylum Chordata; class Lepidosauria; order Squamata; family Lacertidae; genus Podarcis; species Podarcis cretensis. The sequence goes on along the minus strand of NC_137185.1, from coordinate 29,809,919 downwards.
TAAAGCACTGGGAAAAGCAGGCCCTGGGTTCTTTGGTCAGAATGCACAGTGCAGGGGTCACCCTGCCCACACTTGAGCAGTTCCTCCTTACGTAAGGCAAGTGCCAGCACTTAAGCCTTGGAAGCAAAAGAGGGATGAGAAGTGGTGGCTGCACAGGAAGAGGTTGATTTTCCTGCAGAAGGGAGGGGGGTCCTCGGCTGGGTTGTCCCTCCCACTTGCTTCACTAGGCAGGATTATGTAAATTAGGTTGAATTTACCCCTTAGTGGGTTGGCGACCCTTCCTTCTTGCCCAGCTCCCAGTGCAGGTAGGGTGACAGCTTGCCTGTAATCCTTTTCTGGGTTGCTGAGAAGAGAGGTTCTGTTGCTATTGCCTTCAGGAAAACTGGGAAGCAGAAGATGGCTCAGAGAGCAGCTAGTCCTCCCTCGCAGTGGCCCCTGTTCTCCCATCAGGAGAGGACATTTTGTCCTAGGAGCCTCTTGAGGTGACAGGATTGGTACCTGATTTTCCTAGGAGCTGGTAGTCAGGTCCTTCTCAGGTGCAGGCAGGGGCTGCTGCAAGATCTGGCAATTGCTGGGGCAGAGAGGGTGGAAGGGTTGTGGGGCTCTTGCCATGCATTCTCCCCGCCCCCCTCCACATCATAGAAGGCATGGCTCTCCATCCCAGATTTTGCCAGTGTGTCTAGCAAATCCTCATGCAGGGATCTGGAGTTGGCTCTGCTCCCGCCTTCCCTATTCAGGAAACTGGTTTGGGGCTCCTTGAGCCTTATTGGGCTCAGGTTTGGGGAAAGGCTCAGCGTTTGGACAGGAAAGCCATCAGGTTGCTAGCCTTAGCAGCACTCTTACCACATAGGCTGAAATGTAAATCCTGATTGGACTGAGGCCCCCAGTTGTACTATTATGATTAGTGAAGTTTTATGCTTGCAGCACAAAAAAGAAATAGAATTGTAGAGTTGGGAGGGTTCTCTAGTCCAACCCTCTGCAATGCAGAAATCTCAGCTAAGGCCTCCATGACATATGGCCATCCAGCCTCTGCTTTAAAAATCTCCAAGTGGCTTACTTTCTTTTTAAAACAAAAGTATAAGTCATAAATAAAGAATACATTATAATAAAGACCTGTAACAATTCGCAGAAACTTTACAGACTCTCCCTGGCATGTGTGAACTACGTCCTTTGGCAACCTTTTAACCTTTTAAAAGGCGTGTTGAACAGGCATAGGTTGGCTTTTATGTTGCAGCTGGTCTTGTCTGAAGGGTTAGCTGTGGTGGTGCCCTGTGACCTGAAACCAGCCCATCCTCTCTCCCTGCCCCCTCCTCTCCTGGCCCAGGGCATCGGCTGCTACATGTTCCGCATTGATGACTCTGAGGTGGTGGACGCCACCATGCACGGGAACGCAGCCCGCTTCATCAACCACTCCTGTGAGCCCAACTGCTACTCCCGAGTCATCAACATTGATGGGCAGAAGCACATAGTCATATTTGCCATGCGCAAGATCTACCGCGGCGAGGAGCTGACCTACGACTACAAGTTCCCTATCGAAGACGCCAGCAACAAGCTGCCCTGCAATTGCGGTGCCAAGAAATGCCGCCGGTTCCTCAACTGAACGCTGACCTGACCTGGCTGTCGTAGGGGTTGGGCTCCGCCAGTCTCAGGCATGTGGAAGGTGGGGTGGGTGGGGTGGCCCTCCCATGGCAAGTGGGTCAAGCCAGGCAGCAGGTGGTCGAGGCCTGGTATTGTTTGCTGCCTCCTTGGCTTTGTGAAAGGTCCTGCTCAGATGATGGACTTCGTTGTCCCGTCTTGCAAGGAAAACTGCTGGAGTGTTGGGCTGCTGCAGCAGCCACGGACTGCCTTGAGAGGTGGGGCTTCCCTTCCCGCACACTTTGGTGGGCCCTTGCCTCCTCAGACTTGGAGACATGGCCTGCAGGTCTCCGTGAGCTGCCCTTGTGTCTTGCCTCTGTCTGGCTGTTCTCTGAAATTCCCATGACTTGTCGAGGAATAGCTCATCAGTATTTGAGCAGGCAAGCAATGCGGACTGAGGGCTTCCATGCGCTTTGGATGAGGTTAGGTTAGAAGTGCAGCCAAGGAGGACTCCCTGCCCTAGGAAGCAGGCTGTCCTGCCAGGCATTCTGTCCCTAGAGCCCTCTCCCTGCCCTGCATCTGCCCTCCAGTTGGGACTCCAGAGGAAACTGAGCCCCACAGGCAGTGGGCCTGGCGCCTCTCTGAGCACCAGCCTACAGCAGCTGATAACATTTCCTTCCCTACCAGCTGCTCTCTGACATAGGAAAAGGCAGGGAGTGCCAACACTCCCAGCAAGCTGAAGGCTGTGGGTTCCCTGGTCCAAGATTGGGGGACCCAAAAGGTGATGGATCTCCCTAGTGGGATCATGTGCCCGTTTAAAAGCAAACACAAGCAGCACAACTTCCTTTCAGCCTCCTTCAGTTGCACCCTCTTGAATTATTATGTCATTGGATTTTACTTGGTTCTTCTGTTTACAGTTTAGTATTTAAGGTTTTGTAAATGTAAATATATTTTGTATATTTTTCTATGAGAAGCACTTCATAGCGAAGAGCACTTATGAAACTATTTTTTCAATTGTGGTTGTCATCCTAATTTAAAAGAATCAGTTTTTAATGACCTTATTATTTTAATAGGATGGGCTTTAGGAGGTTGCTGGCCAGGCCTGCAGTCTGAACCTTCCTCTAGAGAGCAGTGGGGGCAGCGGGGAGAACCTTTCCAGTTTTCTGGAAGCTTCGGCTGGACCTCGAATTACACATTGTGGGAGAGAAGATACACACACATCTGCAAGAAGTGTTTTGAAACCAGCATTGAGGCTGGGTTTTAACATGGGGTGGGAGTACAGCACAGGGGGGACCCCCTGACCTTCCTCTCTCTTGGGAAGAGGCCAAAATCCCACCACGCCACACCTCAGTAACCCAACATTTCTGGTCTGCTCCATCTCATGCCACCAGATTAAACTTCCTTGGCTCTGAAACTGCAAGCAAACCTTCCTATGGTTGCCTAGTAAAGCCGCAGCAGCAGCCAGGCTTCTTTTGGGCCAACAAGCACATTCCCTATGAAGATCTTGCCTCTCCTGCAGCCCAGCTTCCAGTTGCCTGGGGAGGACAGGCCAGCACTTACTAAGCCTTCCGCTCCAGCTGGAGTGGTACAGGGCGTGTGTCCATTTCTCCTATTTGGGGGGGGGCGCAAAACCCAAGTTTGGGTTGCCTGTGGTGAATGTGGCAGAGTTTTTGGGGAATCGAGTAGCCCTCCAGCTTTCCTGTTCCAGGCAGCCACATCCTGTGGGCCAAAGAGGAACATAATTTGCGTGTCCCCTGCTGCTACCCAAGCCCTGAGCCAGTAGCTGCCAGGTCAAAAGAGAGTTCCGTCCCTTCTTCTTCCTCTCTTCCACAAGGAAGTTCCAAGCAAGGAACAGGAGGAGGAGGTGCACAAGCACATGGCTCAGGGCAGAGCTGGACTGGGGTCCAAGCTCACTGACATTTGCTGCTGCTGTTGCTGCTGCTAAACCCTGTTCTGACTGAGCTCAGCAGCAGGCAGCCACTATGGCCAGTAACCCAAGGAAGAAGGCATGCATGCCACTGTGCCTGGGCTCCATGGGGAGGCCAGCAGGAACGGAGAGAAGGAAGGGTTGGGGTCTTGGCCAGTTGTGTTGGCTCTGATCCGTGGAGCAAAGTGAGGAGCTCCACGCGGCTTCCTGGCAATATGAATGTATAATTTCTAAGGACTGACAGATCATGATACCTGAGAATACTAAGAGTCAAACCTTTAAGGTGTTTATTTTTTTAAAGGAAAAGCGGGTCACTGCAAAGGGCTGGGGTATAATAATCTTCTCTTCATTGTCCTCCCTTGCGAAGCAATACCGGGTTCTTGTTCTTTGTGCAGAATCATGTCGTTCTCACCCAGATTGCTGCTCCATCCTCCTCCCCTCCACCATCTCCTCCCACACACCTGCAAGTTTTTATAACTATAAATATGGTATATATAGGAACAAATATCGTACTGCACCATGTCTTGAAGCCTGGCTTTGAATTCTCTTTAACACTATAGATAAGAGTTGTGTTCCAGTTGCTCAAAAGGCAGGAAAACCAGCAAGCCAGAGGCTTCAGGGCCAGTTGACGTCTCCCTCCTCCAAGGAGGACTGGGTAAGGGACCGGGGGGTGGAGGGGTGGATGCTCTGGCTCCGTCTGCCTGCATGCAAACCCCCAGGAACTGTTGGGGGCTTGGCTATGAATTCTCCTGACCTTCAGTGTTAACAGTCAGTTCTTGTACAACTTGTTTCTTGCCGCCTTCGCTGCCTCCTCCTGGGTTCTGATTGTTGAGGTACCAAAACGGCATCATCTGCTTTCCTGGTACCTTAACAAGGTCCTGCAGCTTTGCCTCTCAGCCGAGAACTGTGCTCGTGATGTTCCTTTGATTCAACGTAGCCGTCTTTTAATAGCTCAAGGTAGTGAATAATTGTCTCAAACCGTGCAAAAGCTACGCAAACAGGGTTTTGTTCCAGAGAAAAAGCAACTTATCATGTAAAACCAATCTCTCTCTCTCTTCGTTTTATTTCTTGTGTTCTTCCAGATTGTTTGGGTTTTTGTTTGTTTGTTTGTTTTCTTTAAAAAGAGGAAACGCGTCTCTCGTGCTGCATCAGTGTTAATTCCCTGTCATCGTCACAGGGATGAAGGAAGTACTTTCAGTAGTTCAAGAAATGACTGAAAAGTTCCATGAAAGACTGAATGTAAAAATAAGTGTATATAGTTGTACAAAAAAAGGAGTTTTTAAACATGTTTATTTTCTATGCACTTTTTTATTTAAGTGATAGTTTAATTAATAAACATGTCAAGTTTATTGCTTCAGAGGATGGTGTTTTCATTTATTGATCAAGGCTGTGGAGGTTTTCAGCAGGGGAGGGGGGCTAGTTTGTATATAGCTCTCAAGAAACAATAAAAAAGGAAGCCACCTCTTCTAGGCTGCACCATACAAACACAAGGTAAGACCATTTACTTCACCTCTTGGGATTCTTTCTTGCAATACAGTCATACCTCAGAAGTTGAACGCCTTTCAAGATGAACATTTTGGCTCCTGAACACCGCAAGCCTGGAAATGATTGTTCCTGTTTGTGAACGTTATTTGGAACCCGAAGGTCCATCGTGGCTTCTGATTGGCTGCATGAGCTTCCTGCAGCCAATCAGAAGCTGTGCCTTGGTTCCCAAACGTTTTGGAAGTCGGATGACTGTATATCTGATATTCTGTAAGGTGAACGTGCTGCAACAGTCTTACATGCTTCCTTGTCCAGAAGCAAAAGGGAAACCTTGTAGGGAAAGAGATACCTCATAAAAACAATCCTGCTGAATCCAAATAAAGGCCCGTCTAGTCCAGCATTCTCTTCTCACAGAGACTGAACACATGCCCCAAAGGGAAGCCCGCAGTGAAGACCCAAGTGCAAAGGGTATCCCTGTCATTGGTACACCGAAACTGATGTTTCGGCTGCTTCCGATACTGGAAGTAGTACACAGCCATCATTGACTAGGAGTTTAAAAGCTTCTCTGCCACCCTTTTCATTTTAGGTGCCAGCAAACTGGTTCAGGTGGAGCCCATCCCTTTTGCATTGGTGCAGCTTGTCCCCAAAAGTCCCACAAAGGTAAAGGTACCCCTGACCGTTGGGTCCAGTTGCGGACGACGGGGGTTGCTCACTCACCTTGCTCTATAGGCTGAGGGAGCCCGTTTGTCTGCAGACAGCTTCCGGGTCATGTGGCCAGCATGACAGCTGCTGCTGGCGCACGGAAACGCCATTTACCTTCCCGCCGGAGCGGTACCTATTTATCTACTTGCACTTGACGTGCCTTTGAACTGCTAGGTGGACAGGAGCTGGGACTGAACAACGGGAGCTCACCCCGTCACGGGGATTCGAACTGCCGACCTTCTGATCGGCAAGCCCTAGGCTCTGTGGATTAGACCACAGCGCCACCCGCGTCCCTTGGCATCTTGCAAATCCATGCCCTGCCTCCTGACACCACTGTCTCATACATGCGTGAGACTGCTCGCTCTTTTACCTGGCCTTGTGCATGGCAAGAGTAGCATTTCAAGGAATGCATCCCAAACTCAAAAGTCCCCACAAGAGTAGTGCAGCTGGCATAGTGTTACTGCACAAGAGAAACAATAATTGTGGCTGGCACAGGTGTGGTTTATATCCTGCCAAACACTCATCGCCTGCATGGTTCCACCACATCTGGAGAGTGTTCTCATACCACCATGAGGGTAGCCAGTGAGTGGGGCAGGGGCCTTATTTTCCCAGATTAGCTTGAGCCCATTGTTTCCCATGGGACATGTCCCTGTGCACTGCCCCTTTGGCAGGCATAGCATCCAGGCATAGTTGCAGTCTTGAGCAGGGGTTACATATACAGTGGTACCTTGGGTTAAGGACTTAATTCGTTCTGGAGGTCCATTCTTAACCTGAAACTGTTCTTAACCTGAAGCACCACTTTAGCTAATGGGGCCTCCCGCTGCCACCACACCGCCGGAGCACGATTTCTGTTCTCATCCTGAAGCAAAGTTCTTAACCCGAGGTACTATTTCTGGGTTAGCGGAGTCTGTAACCTGAAGCGTATGTAACCCGAGGTACCACTGTATATGGCAGCCAGCTGGCTTCTAACATGCCCCTTTTTTGCCAGGCAGATCAGTGGCAGGCCTGACCTTCATCCACCAAGCTGCCCATTAGTGGACAGATGAATTTCTGGCAGCAGCAGCAGATTCCCAGCAGCGTGGGCTCCCCTCTGCTGTGGAGGGCAGTTGCACTGCATCCTAGCCCCTTCCAGTCTAGCAGATTCGTGGTTTGAACTGCACCGTAACACAGCATAGTAAAACGTAGCAAATGTAATCCGGATTAGCTACAGAAATCCCCCAAAGCCTGTTAGGAAAATTTGGTCTTTACTGCAGCAGGGAAAGCGGCTGGGTCAACTTTTCTCCAGCCCTGCTGTTCCACCGGTGATGCTAGGAACTCTGGGACAGAGCATCTGGGCTGGCTGGAGGTATGTGTGCGCCCTCTCCCTTTTTTGTTATTCCTACTGTGTTAGTTCCCGCCCTTCTTGCTCCTCCCCCAGCCCTGGGAGTGTGCTTGAGGGTCAAAAAACTTCCCTGTTTCAGCTCCAGCAATAGCACCCACTTCGACCTAGACGCAGCAGCAGGGCATTGCCCCATCTCCTCCCCCATTGCTATTGGCTGCTTGGTAAGCCAGCCCCTCTCTCTCTCTCACCCCCACTTGCTCTCCCCAGGTCACTCAAGATCTCATCCGCAGGAGCCGACATGGCAACAGCACACGACAGGGCAGTTTTGCACAGCATATTCCACCCCAACGCCCCTTTTGGCGACCTCTCTGATGAGCTAGAGGAGCAGGAGACCCTCAATGGAGAAGGTGAGTTTGGCTTCTGCATGAGATGGGGCAGGGGAGAGGGACTTTCCCGTCTCTCCTGGAGGCATCAGAGCAGCTTCAAACTGCCAAGAAGTGGAGGTTCAAGGATGGTGGGGGGCTGCAAAGGGGAAAGCCCCACCTACCCATCTCTGTGTAATTGGAGCAGCAGCAAATCCCTCTGTTTCTCATTAAGGAGACCTTTACAAGGCTCTCATATCATAGCCCTGGAAGAGAGGGCCTCTCCCTCACCATCAGCAGCATAGGAGCCAACTCCTAGGGGCCGAGATCCCTTCAACACCCCCCAATAAAATATTTAAGGGGTCTGGGGGCCCCAAAATTTGATGGGCGTTGCCATTCAAATTATGTGTATGCACCATGTCTTATGATCGATTATGGTGGGTTGGGGTTTATACCTGCCCCCCAAATATTTTATTCAAGTTGGCACCCCTGGTCTGCAGTGGGGGGAGGCTGCTTTCAGAAACTTGCCAGCCTTTTTCTGCAGGCTTCACATCCATGGTGGTGCAGCCTGACCTCTGATCGTCACCTGACCACAATTCATTGCACTTTGCCCTGGAGAAGGTGGGTGGGCTTTTCCCCACAGGCTTTCTGTCCCCTTGTCCCTGATAAATTTCTGGGCTCTCTTGAACTGCTGCATTTTAGCAGTTGTGATGTAGTCAGCCATGTAATTAGCACTGGATTGGAGGCCAGTGGAAGTTCCAGTGGCTGTAGAATGGGGGGGTGCATACCTTTATAGTCTAGCTGTCTTCTGTCCCCCCGCCCTTGACCTGGAGCTATTAACAAAACTGTGCTTCTCCTCATAATGAGACAGAAGCAACCTTTGACCCGGCGCTCCTGGAACAAGCCACTCAGCTAGAGATCCAGGGCATTGAAGCTGCCGAAGCTGGAGACCTGCAGAAGGCCTTGGAGAGATTTGACCGGGCCATTCAGCTGCTTCCTGAGCGAGCCGCAGCCTACAACAACCGGGCCCAGGCCTTCCGCCTCAAGGGCAACACAGCAAGTAAGTGAGCAAGGCAGTGCTGTTCTGTCTCCCCATTTCTGCATTGACACAGAGGATGGGGGCCCTTCCCCTGGGACAGGCACCATGTCTGCTGTGTAGCCTGTGCCTAGCAAAAGGAGGGCTGAGCAAAGCCCCTGGACAGGGAACACCACGTCCCTTGTCCTCTTCAAGGGCTTTTCAGAGACCCTCCCACCAGCTGTTCTCTGGGCTCAATATTGGTGGTGCTGCTGTTTGCTTGATAACTCACCTACCAGGGCATCTCCCCATGCCACAGCCAGCCCTACAAGGTCCCTGAGAAGCAAAGCTCTGAGCTAAGAACCTGCTACCTAAAGTGGAACCCAAACAACTGAAAACAGTCCCCAGTCTTAATAAAACAATTGCTTTCCATTTCAACTCTGTCCGTGCTGAAGATGGTGCCACTGTGTGGGCACAGCTGCTGTCACTTCCCCTTCTGCAATATCTCTGCTATGATTCACAAGGCAGGTTCCATGGCGTTCCCCTCCATCATTTGCATGTATTTCTTCTCTCCCCGTCAGGTGCCCTGGAGGACCTGGGTATGGCACTGCAGCTTAGCAGGGGCGTTGGCCGTGTAGCCTGCCAGGCGTTTGTGCAGCGAGGGCTGATCCAGCGCTTGCAAGGCCACGAGCAAGAGGCCCATAGGGACTTTGAGCAAGCGGCCAGACTGGGTAGTGCCTTTGCCCGTCGTCAGCTGGTCCTGATGAATCCGTACGCAGCCCTCTGCAATCAGATGCTCTCCGAAATGATAAAGAAACTGAGGGGCCCAAGCAAAGAGCCTCAGCTGGAGGCTTCCTCTGGGGAGAAAGTGTGTCGCTAAGGACAAACGAGGGCTCAGCCTGCAATTTCTCTCCCAAAGGCAAGCTGGGGGTGCTACTCCCCACCTTTCAAGCTCCAAATATCATATAAAAACAATGTTCCATTGGGTTACGGTCCGGAATAAACTATGGAAATTAAGCACCCTGAAAAACCTTTGTAATAAGTTTTGTTTCTTTCTTAATAAAGATCTCTGTGACAAAATTGTAATTTTATGTTGTATTAATTGTTCAGATTGAGAAACAATACCTGAGGACTGGAAAGCGGTCAATGTAGCACCAACTTTTAAAAAACGATTCAGAAGGGATCTGGGAAATTACAGGCCTATTTGTTTATCTGCTCCTGGAAAACTGGTGGAAACCAATTGTTGTTGTTGTTGTTTAGTCGTTTAGTCGTGTCCGACTCTTCGTGACCCCATGGACCAGAGAACGCCAGGCACTCCTGTCCTCCACTGCCCCCCGCAGCTTGGTCAGACTCATGCTGATAACCTCGAAAACACTATCCAACCATCTCGTCCTCTGTTGCCCCCTTCTCCTTGTGCCCTCCATCTTTCCCAACATCAGGATCTTCTCCAGGGAGTCTTCTCTTCTCATGAGGTGGCCAAAGTACTGGAGCCTCAGCTTCACAATCTGTCCTTCCAGTGAGCACTCAGGGCTGATTTCCTTCAGAATGGAGAGGTTTGATCTTCTTGCAGTCCATGGGACTCTCAAGAGTCTCCTCCAGCACCATAATTCAAAAGCATCAATTCTTCGGCGATCAGCCTTCTTTATGGTCCAGCTCTCACTTCCATACAAGTCACAACATTACTATGCAGGGAGTAGGAGGAGCTCTAAAGCAGTGTTATTCAACAGATCCAGACCCAAGACCCACCTCTGAGTCCCAAGCTGCAACATGGGACCCACTTTCACTTTTAATTTATACTTAATATTGCTAATAGTGCACGCTGTTAATTCTAAAATGGCAATTAACAGAGCAATATACATAGTGTTGCCTTAGCATTACTACTAAATGAAAACCAGTGCTGCAATGTGGCAGGAGAAAGGAACAGGCATGTGACCGGCCAGAAATATGTATCGTATTAAAAATTGGCTCCTGCCTTTCTCCTGCCACATCAGAGCATTTGTAGAAATTGCTAAAATGGGTGTCTCATCCGGAACTTGACCTAGCCTAGACACACATGCAATGCTCCTTTTCGTCTGCTCAGCCTAAGCTGGAATCCAGCTTCTCTGTGACCCACTCGGTGTGGCCTCACAACACACGAGATCTGCGCAAAGGGATCTCTCCAAACTGAGTGAATGAGCAGTAAAATGGCAAATGCAATTCTGTATAAGTAAGTATAAAGTGATGCACAATGGATTGAAAAATAATAATCCAAGTTTCACAGACCTGCTAAGGGGGTCTGAACTAACCAGGAAAGATCTAAAGTCCTGATGGCAGATGACCTGCCCCAAACACACTCATGTGGCCAAGTTCTGCTTTACACACTAATAAAGCACTCATAAACCCCATCACTTCTCAGAATCACCAGTCTTAAACTCCAAGTGTTTTAAAGGCGGCCTTCCTGATGCCTGTGGGAACTCAAAAGGAGACGGAGTGAAGGCAAAAGCTTTCCCTGGCGGGGTGAGCTCAGGAGTCAAAGAATTGTAGAGTTGCAAGGGACACCCGAGGGTCATCTAGTCCAACCCCCTACAACGCAAGAATGTTAGGGATAGACTGCTTTGGAATAAGGAGGAGCCAGCCAGACAGTTCTGGCAGAGCACCTCTTCGTCATGCAGCGGATAGGGGCCAGTGGAGGGGGGGGGCAGCTGGCAGAGGCGCCTCCCCCTCCCCCGTTCTCTGGAAAAGCTCGCGGCCGACAGCCCATTTTGCCCTCGAGGGTTTGCTACGAAGCAAATCTCCTCCGCCCGCCTGCGAAGCGTGGTGAGGCTCCCGCCGCCGCCGCCTCCCGCACACACGGCGGAGCGAAGGATCCAGAGTCCGGGATTGCCAAGGAGCCCACGTGAAGGAGGAGGCGGAGCGGCGGGCAGCTCTTGCCGGCCAATCATTGCAGCCGCAGCCTCGACGGGACCGGGCTGCGCGGTGCAGGCTCCGCAGTGTGGGGAGCCAGAACCCCGCGGGCCCCGCGTCCTGCCGACTGGAGCCCATCAAGATCGTCTCCTCGGAGCGCCTGCCTGCTGCCCGGCCGGCGGCCAAGGAGGCGTATGGCGCCCGGCAGCCCCCTGTCGGCCCTGCTGCTGCTGCTGCTCCCCCCGCCAGGTGAGAAGAGCGCGCGCTTCACCGAGGGGTCCCGGACTATGGCTGCTCGCCCCCTCGAGCCGGCTAAGTTGGGCTCTGCTCTGCTCTGCTCTGCGCAGGCCTGGCCGAGCCCGAGACCACCATCGACGGGCGGGCGCTGTCGTTCAGCAGCCTGCAGGAGGCGGAGAGACGGGCCTTCACCTGCCTTTCCGCGGCGCCCAGCCTGGCCTGGTACCTCAACGGCGAGCGGCAAGAGACCAGCGGTTCCGGTAGGTTCCTGGCCACGGGCGACGGCGGCAGTGGCAGTGGCAACGGAGGCGCCTTCGAGGAGAGCAGCAGCAGCACCTTCGTGGTGACAGCGCGGCGCCTGGATCGCCAGCTCAACTGCTCCGCCACCGACCCGGCCACGGGCCACGTCTCCAACGCCTCCGTGCTCCTCAACGTGCAGTGTGAGCGGGGCTCCCGGGCTGGTGGGTGGGTGAGCGACTGATGGATGGCGCCTGGAAATGCCCAGCCACTTCCAAGCTCAGCCCTGCAACCGGGGCTTCCTACCTCCCATGAATCTGGCGAGGTGTCACCTCCACCTTATCCTTCTGTCCCCCCCACCCTGGAGCCCTCCTGCTTCAAGACAGCGCTTTGCAGGCATGCCTAGGGGTACACTGTCTGGTTTTGTGTCTCCCGAAAACAGTTAAACCAGAAATCGTGAAGATGGATGCCCACTATGAAGAGGCGAGGGAGCCGGGACTCCTCCTGGTGCTCTTTGTGTTGGTCCAAGCCAACCCCCCTGCCAACATCACTTGGGTGGACCAGGATGGGCAGCTGATGGTGAACACCTCCAACTTCCTCATTGTGGACACCAAAACCTACCCCTGGCTCACCAACCACACCGTGCAAGTGCAGCTCAGCAGCCGGGCCCAGAACTACTCCTTCAGCGCCTCCAATGATGTGGGCATCATCAACTCCTCTATTCCGCTGCCCGGTAGGGGTTGGGATGTCACCGTCGGTTGGGGGTCCTGGTTGCATGACGGGCCCAATAAGTAAGTAGCAAGTCCTCCCTTTTTCTGCTTGGGTCAGCCTCCACGGCAGTGAGTCCTTGGGGCAAGTGCCCTGCATGCCACAGCCTGCCCAATAACTGGTCTCCTGTCTGAGAGTCTGGGGGAGAGGCTCTCCCTTCACCCCATACCAGTGAAGGCCTCAGGGTGCAGAGCTGGAAGGTGGGAAACACTCTGAGAGCCCTGACAGGCAATTCTGGTCTCCTCAGGTTTCCTGGACACCCGCATTGAGCTCTCCCTTCTGGTGCTTGTGGTGGGGTGTGTGGCGGCCCTGGCAACTGTCCTAGCCCTTGGTGGTCTCATCAGCTGTGCCATCTACCGGCAGGGCAAGAAGGCGGCAGGTAGGTGAAGGGGAAGCCAAGCAGGATTCTGCCTCCTCCTGCCAGGACTGGCCCTCCCCAATTCTCTTTCTTCACCCTGCAGGACTTGCCCCACCAGCGCCGCTGCCTCTGAGGTAACCTTCCCAGCTGCAGCTCCTCTTCTAGCGGGACTGGGTTTGGGGTAAAAATGCTTTGCTTGCTCCCTGCCTTCCCCTGCCGTTGTCTATATGGATACCACACTGGGACCCTGGCAGTAAGAGAGCAGCCCAGTTTGCTAGGCACTAGCCACAAGGAGACCACAGTCTAGTCCTGGCGGCAAAGGAACCAAGTTGGAAGGGTGCCAGCCAGTCTTCACTGGAACAGCCCAGAGAACCAGGAGCAGGGTGGAGAATCTGAAAGAATGTGGTCTCAGATCTGCCTCGAGTTGACTTGGGGAAAGAGATGAAGCCTAGTCCAATGGGTTCTTCTGCTCTCACCACAGTGACTCCAACAACCTGAGGCCAATGGCAGCACGGCTTCCCCGGGCAAATATGTCACTCCCTTCCAACCTACAGCTCAACGACCTCACCCCCGAGACCAAAGGTAGGGTGAAAAGGGGCCTGAAGGTCTCACCCTGGGGCTGGGAGGTATTTGAGGGGGGAGGCATTGAAAGGCCCCAGCCCCACACCACTTTCCTCTACAGCCAAGGTCAGGATGGAAGGAGCTGCAGTGGAACAGGAGGAAGAGGCCCGCTCTGAGCCAGAGAACAACTTCGCCCTTGTAGAAAGAGGTAAGAAGCGAGGGCTGGGAGGTGCCTGCTCTCTACAGCTAGGGGTTCAGTTTGCCCTCTTTACTGAACGCCAGTTTTATTTTGTTTTAATGAGGCAAGTTTGGGCTAAGGGAAGCTGCACCAGATATTGGGCAGATGCCTCCCCCCCCAAGAGATGCTTTCTTCTGGGGAGGTATCTGAAGAGCTGGGTCAGACAAAAGAAAAACCATTTTAAAAATTATGTTTTGACTTAACTAGGAAAGAGATCTTTAGTGCACTGTGACTAGAAAATGAAAATGGCAAATTCCCTGAAAGGTTGTTAGGAAAGGAATTGAAATCAAAACAGCCAGCATTATAGCATCTCTATATACAAATCCATAAATACATAAAAATAGAGCATCCATTTCTGCTCACCTCATCTCAGAGAAGGTAATTGAGGAGCTGGAAAACGTTCAGAAGATTATTGAGGGCTGGAGTAGCTCTCTTATGATAAAAAGTACAAAGTCAGGGGCTTTTTAGTCAAGAAGATGAGGGTTCATAACAGAGGTGTACACAAGTATGCCTGTTATGACAAAAGTGGTGGGGTTATTCATAACACGTTAGCCAATGAATCTGATTAGTGGGAGCTTCAGGATAGAGGTAAAGGCCATTTTCATACAACACATAATGAATTATCAATTTAAAATGTTTCCCTACCTATGGGTTGTGAAGTCTGCAAGTGGGTCTCAGGCTTTATAAGCAAACACAAAATAACCATTGCTGGTAATCCTTAACCAGTATGAAGAATAGCTCTTGCAGCTTTTCTATTTCTTGTTGTTTTATAGTCCTGTGTTAACACTTCTAACATCAGAAAGACTCGAGTCTTTCATTTTTAACACTTGGGAACCACTCTGGTGGCAGAGAAGACTTTTAAGGCCCAAAATTCATGTGATGTAAATCAAGGGGTTGTCATATCACATCAGTTTAGACTTGCACTTTGGGATCCACTGCTTTAAAAAGATGGCAAGTTTCTGAAGTCTTATCAGTGGCAATTCCTTGGAATAGGTAAATGGAACTTTGGCATTCAGAAGCAGCATATACCTCCATATACCAGGGTTTGGGCCAAACGATGACAGCTGTAGCCTTAGTCCCCAGTTAGACAGGATGACATTTTTGGCTGGATTATGCTCATAGGGAGGGCCCTGAACCACCGGTTTTGAGTCTTGCAAATGCTGTTTGGCTCTCCCCACACTCTGGCTTACAAGACACTGCCTACATCCATTCAGATAGACATACTCAGCCCTTTCTTAACAAAAAGGCCAAAGAAACTGAAATCTAGCCTCTCAAACAATACGTGCTGGGGTTGCATATCTGTCAGTAGCCCAATTCAGTTTCTCTGGCCCTGCAGGTTTTGGCCGATACCCTATGGTTGGATACATCTACAGAGCTTCCAGCATGAGCAGTGATGAGATCTGGCTGTGACGGCTGTTGCTGCACCCACCAGCAGGTGTGAAGAGCAGCAGCGGAAGTCCTGAGGAGGCGGACTTCCAAGGCAGCTTGAACTGCAGGGATGGGGCCTTGCACCTCTAAAGCAAGATCCCATGTGTGAGGCCCCAGTGCCTGAAAGGAGGATATTGATGACTGTGGTCCAAGGAAGACCTGCAGCTGCCAAGGGCTGCCCCCACCCCACCCCAAGCTGCAGTACATCTCTAGGCCCACCAAGTGACTAGTGTTCCCCTGAAGAACGTCCCTCCCACTATAGCCATCGGTTGGCCCACTCCTCCTTCCTCTTCCCAACCTCAGGGATGGCTCAATCTGCATGTGATGGCTCTTCCTTGGCATGAAGGGGGCCAGCCAGGCCACCGGGAAACTGGCAAGCCCCGGCGCTGCTGCTGTCAACTGAGCTGAAGCATGCTGCTTTGTAGCTTCTGCACTTTACAAATAAATGGCTGTGATCAAAGTGCCGTCCCTGTCCTTCCCCTTCAGAAAGCCAATGGAGGGAACCAAAGCCTAAGCCCAGGCAAAAGAGGCAGGGCTCAGAAGGAAATACACATTGTGTCTGTTCACCACTAACAGGTTTGGCAATGCTCATTGGGCTGAGCTGGCCAGTGTCTGAGCTGGTAAATGACACTTTAAGAGCCCCAAATAGCCACAGTACTCTGAAATTGTTCTGAGTCCATCCACAACTCAGACTGCAGCCTACCCTCCACAGCTGTGAATCTCCTTCAAGGACAAAGTAGCACTATGAGCAAAACTTTAATAAGGCAAATTCTCACAGAAGCTGTACAAAGAAAGGTAGATGAGATGCTGGTGGCTTTCTTAGTGGTCAGGGGCCCTTGAGCCAGATCCTGACTGTGCTCCATTAGGTCCACTGGAAGCCTGAATAGCAGTTGCCCAAACAAGAAGGCCTCGGGCCCTGCAGCATCACAGGCTGGCACTTCTCTGGAACAGGTCCCACCTGGGGCGGGAAGGGAGACGTCTCAGGTAAAGCTCAGGATGTCTGTCTCGCCAGCCTGTGAGGGGGGATTGGAGGGAGGGCTTGCAACCTTCTTGCCCTCAGCCAGAGCCTTGAAATGCTGCAGGAGAGAGAAGGGGGCAGGGAGAACACCATCATTTTAGGCAGCTTGAGGGCAAGGCCGCTCCAGGTGAGGCTGGGGAAAAGACTCAGGGAGCAATCCATTCAGCAGTGCCCCCACATGAACATGGACACCAGACCAGAGCTGCTGCTCTTCAGATCCTTGTGTCTCCTACCTGTGAATTTTTGAATTCTGAGTAGAGGGAGAAAAGGGTGTGCAGGGACTGGATATGGCCCTTGTAGACAGGAATGTCCAGAATAGCTGAAGAGAAAAAATAATGGCTATTTAGTCTGATTCCAAAAAGCAAGGAGACACTTGCTGGGTGGTGCATAGCTGAGGGGCATTTTGAGAAGAGGCCAATTCCAACACCGACTGGAGCAGATCTCTACCCCTAAAAGGCTTGGCATAGGTGAGCACCACATCAGCAAAAGGGAACTCACCACATATCATGTCTGTGTATTCTCCCAGGCTGCAGTTAATATCTGCAGTGGGAAGGCTCACCTGAAAAACAGAGAGGGAAAGGTTAGCTCAGTACTCTCTTTCTCTGCATTGAATCTCTTTAGAGGCCCACAAGTTTCTCCCTCCTGCTGACAATCCCCCTCTCTTAGGCCAGGCCAAAACTAGAAGTTGGAGAGGGGGACAGTTGGCAGACACTACCTTTCCCAGCAGCTCTTCAAACTCAGGGGACCACTCCTGCATCAGCGTGTCTATATCAGGCATGGGCCTACAAGGAAGAAATACCAGAGAGCAGCTTGAAATGGCCATGGTTCCTCCACACAGAGGGTGCATTTGCAGAGTGGCTTTCTTCCTCCACCCCCAGCACAGAGCAAAGGTGGGGCTGAGTGCTGGCAGGCCTTGCCCTTGCCCTTATCCCTCCCTCGAAGAGGCCCACCTAGCATAGTGGACTGTAGCTGGGGGCTTGCAGCGATGCAGCTCACTGATGCTCTCAATCCAGCTCTCAATGGCTTTGGGATTCTTCTCAGCATTCTCCAGGCTCTTCACTTTAATCTGCTGCTGGAAACAAGAGACCAGAACATGCCCCAATGTGCCTCCTCAACAGAGCCAAGGGCTGCCTTGCATCCAAGAGGAGTTGCTTCACCCCCCCTCTCTGCCACTTACGGCCACATTGTGCTGCTTAGAGTTTTCCGTTAACCAGAGGGAGAGAACAGTGGGGTCGGACTGCTTGGTCGATGGCTCATCCAGCACCAGCAATCCAAGATTATCTGGCTTCCCATCAGGGCGTGGAACCTATGAGAAACAAGCCAGGGTGTCCTTTGCATGTGAGAGTTTCCATTATTCTATTCTTCATGTACACACCCAGGTACAAGACCGGTCAAGAGAGTTTCTGCTGGGAATGGTCAATCACTATAACAAACAAAATGTGGCCCTGCCTGCTGAGAAAGCCAAGGATCTGAAAGAAACCTTTGCTGCCCTGTCACACCAAAGGCCCCTCTAGTTCATCATTTTGTCCTCTCAGTGGCCAAGCAGATGCTCAGTGGGAAAGCCATAAGCATCACTTGAGCGCAACAAAAATTCTTCCCACTTATCTACAAGGATTCTGCAAAGCAGCTAACCTTTCAGCACTGTTGACTGTAGGTATGGAGGCAAAGCATTGACAGTGCTGCCCTGTTGCACCTCCATAGAGAGGCGACAGTTCTCTATGGACATTGCAGGGAAAGAGTCCTGTGTGGCAGTTCTCAGCTAGGTGCATGTAAAGGAGCGTCAGAATGAATGCAATACCTTTAAGAAGGCATCAATGTCCCCAACAGCTGGAATGAAGTCTGGAATGAAAGGTTTCAGCTTGTGCTCCAGGTCAATCATTTGTGAAGAATACCTGAGGAGAAGACACCTTGAGCAGAAGCCTGAAAAGAGACACGCCTGCCCACAATGCAGCCAAGATCCACATTACAACTCACCTCCGGATGTACTGGAAAAGCTCCTTGATCTCCAGGGAGACTGGCAGGTAGTCATAATCTGCTGAGTTGTATGCCCTGGGGAAAGAGTCAGTGATGAGGCTGGGCAGGAGGCAATGGAAATAGGATATGTTCAAAGGCAGGGTGAGGGAGAGTCTGACTCCAAGGAGAGACAAAGAAAAGCCAGCTTGCACTCTCACTCTCCTCCATCCACCCCACCACCCTTAAACAAGACTGCCACCCCCACGCGCCAAAGATATTTCCCCCATGAAGCAAATAGCACCTTTCAAAACACCGCATCGGGGAAGGTTTACATTCTTCCACACCTGCTGCAATCTCAGCAACTGCATTATTCTCACACTCCATTTTTTAAGTTGCACACAGAGACACATTTAATGTAGCACACAGTTTAATAGGGGTGGGGCTGCCAAAAACAGCAAACAGACTGACTGGTCTAGCTAAGCCACTATATTCATGGGACACGTGATCTGCTTGGACATTCAACCATCTTCTACCTGGCTGCTATATTACAGAACTGGTGGGCAATCGGTGGCCTTTCAGAGGATGCCGGACTCCAACTCCAATCAGCCCCAGCTGCCAGTGTGGTTAATGGTCAGGTGTAATGGGCGTTGTAGTTCAGCATCATCTGGAGGTCGAGAGGTTCCCCAACCCAATATTATGAACTGCTATCCTACCCAAATGACAGTATATGGGGACTTTGGAAGCCAGCAAAGCCTCACTTAAAAGGTGTGACTTCAGTGCTTGAAAGTTATCACACAGGAACCTTTTCAACTTTCCAACTGGCCTATGCAGGGAGTGTGTGGGTGAAAGAGACTGAAGGCCAAGGAAGGCTCCAGGACTTGTTTTTGCTCACTGGATCCTTGGAGGAGTTAGGCATCCCTTGCCCCACCAAAATCAATCGACTTAGAAAGCATCTTCCTGGGCAGTCTAGTCTTCAAGGCTGGCACACGCCATGCCAAATGGAAACTAGGGCACAACTGCATGTAAGCTTACTATCAAGTTGCAAATATGTTGGCGGCCAAGCACATGCCCTTCCTAGCCAACTTCCCCCTCCCCACATGGCAAATACCCCTCCAGAGGAGCGCCGTGCTCTTCATCGTCGTCGTCGTCATCAGAGTCCGTCTCTGAAGAGTCGTCATCCTCATCTTCTACCTCGTTCCCACTGAAACGAGGCTGGGAGGCCAGTTGGGAGGCCTTCTTCTCCTGGGGGAGAGGGGGAAAGCGAAGGAGTGGGAGCCAACTCGGCCCTCAAGCGGCCCCATCAGCCCCACCACGGCCCCAGTCCACTGCTCCCTTGGCCCTCCAGGCAGGAAACAGGAGGAAGGGGACGGGAGGGGGTAGGAGGCTGCTGCTCAGCGGGTACCTTGAGTATCTCCTCATCGTCCTCCTCGCTGCTATTTTCGGCCAGGCTCTTGTGCTGGGAGCGGACGCGGCGAGGGCCTGAGACGGTGGCAGGAGAGAAGGACCGAGTCAGAGGCGGAGGGGGCGACCCCCGACCCCCCAGACCGTGTGCGCTGCCCCTGTTGTCCCAGCCCCCCATACCTGGCTGCGGAGGGCTGGGCGCGTAGATGCTGGCCACGTCCTCCGTCTCGTTGACGTCCAGGCTCTCATCGTAAGGCTGGTTCTCCACGATCCGCGTCTACGAGAAACAGGACGTGAGCCGGACCCCCTTGAGCACCCAGCCCGCGAAAGGCTCGCCCTCCCTCACCTGTAGGCCGGCCTCAGGCGGCGCTGCGGGAGGCGGCGGCGCACCCGCCATATCGCCAAGTAGGACCAAGTCTTCCCCGCGAGCGAGCGAGCGAGGCCTAGGCGGCCCCGTCTCCAGGGAAACGGGAGACGAGGCCCTCGCGAGAACTCGCCTTCCTCCCGCTAGAGTGGCCAAGGAGCGAGCGAGGGGATGCAGCGGCCCCTACCGGTAGGGAGGGCGGCGGCGGCGCTGCCACCGGCGAATGGGCTCGGGTGGGCGGGGCCTGGCGGACACCCGTTGGGGCGAGGGGCGTGGCGGCGTGCCCTCTGCGTGCGTGACGCCGCCGCTTCCGCCTGGGAGACGTGGCTCGGGGCCGCCATCTTGTGTGGCAGGCAGAAGGAGCGGAGAGGTGCTCGGCCCGGAGGGGAGAGGAGGAAACGGAGACGCCGCTGCCGCTGCTGCCATCTTCGCCGTCACCTTCGCCATGGTGAGTATCCGGCCGGGGCCTCCCGCTGCCCTCCGCGGTCAGCGGCTGCTACTGGGGGAGGAGGGGGGTGTCGGCAGGCCCTGCTCGATCCCGTTGGCCTCCATGGGGCTCCTCCTTCTCCGGCCTCCCTTGTGAGCAGCGGGCAGTCGGCTCTGGGTGCTCCTCGGTCGCCCGTTGCCGGCTGCCTGGCCGCCTCCCAAGACACCGCGGGCGAAGCGCTGCTTCCCGGGGCGAGGGGGGCGTCTTTCCGAGGCCGAAGGTGGAGGAGGGCCTGTGGAAGCCCCTCCGGAGCCTGCCTGCTTTTCAAGGGCCTCCGCCTCCGCCTGCGCCACCCAAACACCTCCCTCCGTGAGCCGGTGGCTGCCGGTGGAAGGTAACGTGTCACAAGAGGCAGCCTTGAGTCTGTCGCGATGATACTACTTCCAAGCTGGGACTGAGAAAGGCGTCCTGCAACTGGTAGGCACAGAAATCTTGCAATTGCACTTTTCACTTGCTCCACAAAAAAACCACCAGGTTTTCCTCTGGTAGGGAAACTAGACTGGGGGAGAGAGGAGGGTAAACATAGCCACCAGTGAGTTTGCTGGTGTCAAAATGTTTCACGGTTTGCAAAAGCCTGTGTCAAACGCCAGGAGTTGCGGAGTATTTGTGGAAGCCGTTAGCTTGGCCAAGGATGAAGCAGCAGGGTTCTTTTTTTGTGCAAATCATGTTGCAAAACTAGTTTAGAGCAAAAGGTTGGGCAAGTTGAGTTTTGGATTGGATAATATAGAAAATCTCTCCATTTATGTCAAGTATATGGATTATTGTATTGCTATATATATATATATTTATATATAATTGCAGATTATTTGGGCATGAATCACAAATCGTGGCAATTTCAGATTTTTTAACTTTATGCCATGGTTTTCACAGGCCAGCTGATTTGGATCTCCTTAAGACAAACCTTTGACTTTTGAGATGTTATAATTCAGCACAATGGTGGCTCTTCACACAACAGCTTTCTGAGGTTGATTAGGCTGAGTGACATTGGTCTGAGCAAGGCTACCTCGTGGCAGTGAATTAAACGTGGCTCTTCAGCAGCAAAGTTCAGGCAGAGGCCTCCTTGAGTTATAGGAAGAAGATGACAGGCTTTGTGTGAACCTTTGCCCCTTGCTCATAAGGCAGGAAAGGAAGGAAAATGCTAATGATGGCTATTAGGCACAGTTCCTGTATATTACCTCCACCTGCTTACCAGTTGTCAGTAGGGCTGGGTGATACCTAGTTTTCAACATCGTGGTGTTTCACCAGCTAAACATCACAATATACCGATATATCATGTCTGAAATAAGGATGGAACTACTGTGTAGCAGCATATGCTGGCTTCACAGTTTTCCCCGCATCATGATTTTTGCCGGCGAGAGCTGAGCTGGCTGAGTTAACGGGGACTGCAGAAATCGAGAGTAGCTTTGGGTGACTTCACGGTTTTTCCCACATTGTGATTTTTGCAAAGTACACACACACACACACACACACCATGATTCGTGATATATTGCCAGGTCAAAAATTATGAAAGCAACATCACGATGTGGACTTCAAACCGGTGTTGGATGATATATTGATATACCACCCAGCCCTAATCATAAGGCCCTGTTCCAGGCTTCACATAGGTATCTGGCTGACCACTGATTCAACTGAAAGGCTCTTATTTTTTCTATGTAGTTATGAGGCTGACAAAAGCTCTTGTCCCCACAGGTGCTCTTGGCAGCTGCCGTCTGTACGAAAGCCGGAAAGGCGATCGTCTCACGCCAGTTTGTAGAGATGACACGGACCCGCATTGAGGGGCTGCTGGCAGCCTTCCCCAAGCTCATGAACACAGGGAAGCAGCACACATTCGTAGAGACAGAGAGTGTCCGCTACGTCTACCAGCCCATGGAGAAACTCTACATGGTCCTGATCACCACAAAAAACAGCAACATCCTGGAGGACCTTGAAACTCTCCGGCTTTTCTCTAGAGTGGTGAGGATCTTGCTTCAAGCTGCCTGGCTTGCAAAATACCCAGGGGGGAGGGAGGGTTTGCACATGGAGCAGCTGTCCTATGGAGCTTGCTTTTTGCTTGGGTTGCATTGCTGTGTTTACTTATTTGATACTGGAATTGGAAAGTGAAGAGCTGATCCACCTGATCACATTAGGATAAGTGTGGGGTGCTAGCTGGGAGAATGTTTGCCCTTGAAACAGGCTCCTGGACCAATGAGGTTCAGCTAAAGGTGTAGAGGCTTTGGGGACTTTGCAAGTCTAGGAAGATGTGTGGAGTGGGTTTTGGCCATGGTTGCCTTGCCTCATTAGAATGCCATTTTCCCCGACTCCCTCCAGATCCCAGAATACTGCCGAGCCCTGGAGGAGAATGAGATCTCTGAGCACTGCTTTGATCTGATATTTGCCTTTGATGAGATTGTTGCCCTTGGCTACCGGGAAAACGTCAACCTGGCCCAGATCCGCACTTTTACTGAGATGGACTCTCATGAGGAGAAAGTCTTCAGAGCTGTCCGTGAGGTAGGCCAAAAGCTTTCTGTGGCCTCCAGGCCCAGTACTCTGGTGCATTTGGTCCAGGCCATCAATTCCTTTCTTGTCCTCTTCTTCTCATTTGTATATGTAGACTCAGGAGCGGGAGGCCAAAGCAGAGATGCGTCGGAAAGCCAAGGAACTGCAGCAAGCTCGAAGGGATGCTGAGCGCCGGGGCACCAAAGCACCAGGGTTTGGTGGTTTTGGAAGCTCTGCCATGTCAGGAGGCAGCACAGCTGCCATGATTACCGAAACCATCATTGAGACGGAGCGACCAAAAGTGACTCCAGCACCTACCAGGTATAAAGGTTGGGCAAGAAGCAGGTGAGGGCTTGTGGACCTCTTGTTGCTATGAGTGGCCACCTTCAGAAGTGGGAGAGTTCTGGGTCTTTTTGAGACTGTTGATGGTGCTCCAATCTGGATCCTCTGGGTTTCTTCAACTGTTCTTGTGGAGGGCTGCTTTGGTGTCTCCCAAGTAGCTGAATGACATGTTTGCTCTCTGGTGGCCATACTGTACATACGATCCGTGTGTGTTTCCTTCCTGAGAGGGCAACTTTAGAGCATGAGGATAAGGGGAAGGCTGTAGCAGCACTGCCACTATGAATCTCAGACACTCTCTGGGTTCTTTCTATGGAGAAAGGATGTCTCAAAAACTTCTGCACTGCTTTTTGTTTCTTAGGCCATCTGGTTCAAACAAGGCACTCAAGCTTGGCGCAAAAGGGAAGGAAGTGGACAATTTTGTGGACAAGCTAAATTCTGAAGGAGAAAACATTGTCACTTTGGTTGGCAAGCGATCCTCAGAAGCAGCCACTGTTCTAGCTCCACCCATCAACATGGAGAGGTAGGTTTTTGTGTTCTGCAGTGGGAGAAGACAGTGAAACTGTGGCTGGGATTCAGAGTGGTTTCCTAGACCACCTGGTATCATCAACTTTAACCTTCCTTTTGGGGGGTGGCTTTCTTGGGAGTTGACAGAATTTTGGGCAGGTGCCCAGAGTGTGTCCCAATGAGGAGTGAGAGATATCTCTTTGAGGTATAAGTCCTGCACATAACACGGCGTGGGGGGGGGGTTGATCCAGTCACTACCCTGAGCCACAGGGATTGGAGGGAAGGATGTTGGGGTTGGAGAGGGGAACAGGTTAAAGGATGGGAAATGCAAGCAGCTCATCTAGTCTAGCAAAGCCTGGGGAGATTCGCTCTTGGAAGGAGGGCCATTCCAGTGGGAGCGAAACCTCCACATCCTGTTTGGGCCCACCTACTTTTGCCAAAGGAAAGGCAGTGCAGAGCTATGCATGGGGGTGATTCAGGCTTTCTCTTCTCTAGTGTGCACATGAAAATAGAGGAGAAGATCTCGCTCACCTGCGGCCGGGATGGAGGGCTGCAGAACATGGAGCTCCACGGCATGATCATGCTGCGGATCCTGGATGAAAAGTTTTCCCGGATTCGCATCCACGTTGAGAATGAGGACAAGAAAGGGGTGCAGCTCCAGGTATGGCTGGCCTTGCTGCTCCTACTACCACCCTTGCAGGTGGAAAGGTGCTGTCCGTGATACAAGTTGTGGGGTTTAATTGAGCTCCATGGGTGGGGTGGAGGGCATCCTTATTTAGAGCTCTGCTGCACTTGATTCTGATGTTAGCAGTACTCCAAGGTCTGTCTTTGAGGGGAGAATTTGATGGCAGGTATAAAGCCAGTAGGAGCTAAAGAGCATTAGGTTTGGAATAGGGCTGAAGATTTAAGTCAAAAACATGTGTGATGGGTTAAACAGGGCAGGGGTAGAACAAGACACTGAGAGTGCAAGAGCAAATTTCTGAAAACATAGAAACCAACAATTAAAAAATCTTGAGTAATGGTAGTATTAGAGACTGGCTAGGAAGGTGGCTAAGCCTTTGGTTGACAAGGGAGTCAAATGTGTGCTGAAGAGAAGGGAGTTACCAAAGAAGCTGAATTAATTCTATGTACCAGTCTTCACAGTGGAAGATATTGGGCAAATCTCTGTGCCTGAACTATCTTTCACAGGATGGGAGTCTGAGGAACTGAGGTAAACAATGGTGACAATACAGAAAAAAATTGTATATTCTTATGGTAGGCTTTGGCTACGAATGATTCACCAGGAGCTTCCCAGCCTGTCTATGCTGTGCATGGGCAATGCTTTCTAGATTTGAGTGGCAGGCTATTGTGCTAATCTAGTAAAAGTCTTCCAGAATTTGGAGCATGGCACGGTTAATTTTTGGATCTACAGATTAATCTTACCAGTTTTTTCTTTTCAGACTCACCCCAATGTTGACAAGAAGCTTTTTACGACAGAGTCCTTGATTGGCCTGAAGAACCCAGAGAAGTCTTTCCCCATAAATAGTGATGTGGGAGTCCTGAAGTGGCGGCTGCAGACCACAGAGGAGTCATTCATTCCACTGACAAGTAAGTGTGAGCACATCTGGTTGGGCGTTGAGGAGGGGCTGGTGGACATAACACTCCCATTAGCCTAGAACCAGGCACAGCTCCCTTGGTTCAGTAGACATTCCTCCTGTCCCTGTTCAGGAGAGCCCATTGCTGCTGGCAGAAGGTCATGTGATGAGCAGGGGTGCTTTTTGTGTCTTAGTTAACTGCTGGCCATCAGAGAGCGGGAGTGGCTGTGATGTCAACATTGAGTATGAGCTGCAAGAGGAGAACCTGGAGTTAAATGACGTGGTGATCGCCATCCCTTTGCCGTGAGTACCCATTGCACCTCCTGATCCCCAATTCACCCACCAGCTGCAAGGTCAGCCTTGATGCAAGGGAGTTGAGTGGTCACTCGCTGCTGCTTCTGTAGGTCCAACGTGGGTGCTCCTGTGATTGGGGAGATTGATGGCGAGTATCGCCACGACAGCCGGAGAAACATCCTTGAGTGGTGCCTGCCTGTGATCGATGCCAAAAACAAGAGTGGCAGCCTGGAGTTCAGCATCAACGGGCAGCCAAATGACTTCTTTCCTGTGCACGTCTCGTTCGTCTCCAAGAAGAACTACTGCAACATCCAGGTGAGTCTGGGAAGTGCCTCGAGTGGAGGCTGTGTTCGCTGCCCGCTTCTATTTTGGAAAATACCCTGGCTTTCCATATGGCCCACAATTATGCTCTCCATCTGGCAAGTGTGATGAGCAATCGGCTTTCCTTTCCAACGTTGAAAATGCAGAGGTGGGAAAAGGATCCTCCTGGCAGTGGTATAGCTCCCAAGGGGGCAGGGGGCTGCCTGGCAATTGTGTGCTAAGGCACCCAGAACAGCTGGCAAGCCACACCCTTCCCCCACAAACACTGTCTAGGGCAGGAACGTGGGTGGGGATGCATAAGCTTTTTAACTGGAAGTGAATACAGGTCTTCTGCATGCAATGGGGGGGGGCTCCCCTTGAGGTGTATCCTATTTGGCACCATGACTTTGTGTGTAAAGGACACATTGGTGTAGATTGTCCTTGTTCCTTTATAGGCTAATAATGTTTCCTCAAAGTGTCTCCTTCACTTTGGGAGGTGAAGTGTGCAAGGGAGAGGCACAGGTCAGCATACCTTGAGAGTTGTTTTGGTCTCATAGCATGTGCAGTGGTACCTTGGTTCTCAAACTTAATCCATTTCTGAAGTCCGTTCCAAAACCAAAGCATTCCAAAACCAAGGCACACTTTCCCATAGAAAGTAATGCAAAATGGATTAATCCATTCCAGACTTTTAAAAACAACCCCTAAAGCAGCAATTTAACATGAATTTTACTATCAAATGAGATCATTGATCTATAAAATGAAAGCAATAAACAGTGTACTGCAATCACACAATCAGTCAAACTGTAGCTGAACTGGGTTCCACACATTCACACACAAAAAGAGCCACAAAAACGTAGCAAAAACAGACAGACCTCAGCGTAACAACAAGGAAGTGTGGCACTCAATTCAGAAGCGTAATGCTCAAAACGGAGCAAGTTCGCCTTTTGAAAAAAGTTCGCAAACCAGTACACTTATTTCCAGGTTTGCAGTGTTTGGGTTCCAAGTTGTTTGAGAACCAAGGTACCGCTGTACCACAAGAGCAATTTGATCCAAGACCAGTAGTAGGCTATTTCATCTTGACTGACCATATGGCTTCCTCTCTGCAGGTTACCAAAGTGACCCAGGTAGATGGGAACAGTCCTGTGAGATTCTCCACAGAGACCACCTTCCTCGTGGACAAGTATGAGATCCTGTAACTGTTGCTGCAGGGAAGCAGCAAGCAAGACTTTGAGGCTGTGGTCTCTTGGGAGAGGGATGCAACCCTTTCTGTGTCAGGGGACACTGACATGTTTGCTCGCCCACCAACATTTCCAAGGTCACAGCCAGTCAGGCAGGGAGAGGCTGCTTGCTTCTCTGGTTCAGCCAGCCTCCCTACTCGTTAGGCACACTCCTCCTCCTCCTCCTCCTCTTCCTGTGCTTTAATTCACAGTAACTTTCCCCTTCCCTGTCCCCAAGGTGTCCCTTTTCGTTACCGATTCCTTACTCTGATGGGAGGTGAATGGCTCTTAATCCCAGCATTGGTCAAGGGAGACCAGCCTGGACATCCAGCAACCTCTAACCTGGCAGGAAGCAGAGGTCAGTCCCTGGCACCCCTTTCCCTGCACCAGGTGTTGGGTGAGGGAACCTCTGGCCCCACTGCTCCTGACTGTCCACTTCCTGGACTGTTCTCTGAAGACACTTCACTCTCTTGAAGCTGCTGCTGCCTGTCCAAAGGAGGAAGAAGAAGCAACTGTCTCTGACCCTCCCTGCTTGGGAATCCCTTGAACTGCCCATTGATTGGGGCAGGCGGAGGCGGTGGCAGGCACTGGCTTCCCAAGTGGCTATGGGCATGTGCCAGTTTGTGCCCACCTGTTAAGAGAAGTCACCAGCTTCTCCCACGCTGCCTCATTGCTGATGTGACCCTTTCCAAAATGCCCCCGGGGGTGGGTGGTCTAGGCCTGTACTGTAGGAGTAGCTACGAATCTTACTGATCCAGCTGTGTTCAAGAGTTGTCTTGTCTGATTTTTAAAATGGAGTCAAGTTTAGTTCCACCAAAGGAGGCTTTTTTTCTTTCTTTCTTAAATTACATTGAGGAGGGTGGGGGAAGAGTGATATTTAAATAAGATTTTGTAACCCTGTAACATAAAGAGCTAGGGCCTATAACACATTCCAGTGTACACAAAAGAATCCCTGCCCCTGAATCCAATAAAGACTATTCTAAAATGAGATGCGTGAAGCTATGTAGCTGCCTGGAATGGGACGGGGGTTGATCTTAGAGCTAATATTGTAAGTGGGGAACTAAACGCAGAGCATTTGAAGCAGCTGTTTCTGGGTTCCTGTTGACAGCTCAGTTTGGAGAACAAGGAATCGGCTCAAGGTTTGAGTGGCGATGCTGGACACATGTGTATCTATAAGATATATGGACTCTCTGCCTACCTCTGCTACAGTTGTGAAGCTTGCTCTGTATGGCCATGCACTGACAAACAGCAAGGCTGGGAGCTACCAGCCTCCAAGGCCAAAGTGACTTCCTTGCCCTTCCGCAGAAACACAGAATGTGGGGTGGAGGGTCCTTGTTGCAAAATATCAGTCTCTGGTAAAATCTAGAAAAGAAAAGAGAAAAGTTTGCATATGTAAATACAAACAAGGGAGTACTCTCTTAAGACTGCAGAGGCATCTGAGGCTGTCTCTGATTTCCATCATGGACCAAACTGCAGAGCCCAGGCACTATGATAACAGATAATGGGGCTGCTAACCAGTGTTAGTCATACTCTTGAGTAGTCCCGTTAAAATAAATGGGTCTTCTCTGAATACAATTCAGTTGAATAGCACGCAGAAATCAAAAGGTGCTGGGTACTTGTAACATATAATGGAACTTCATTTGCACAGATTCCAGGTTCAGTGAACAGACCAATCTGGGGCTCTTGTGCACCCCTTTGCTACTGAGAGCAGTCAAACTCCATGGTAGAGGCAAAACTGGATAGGGCACCATGCCACACTAACCAAAGAATGAAGAAATACAATGAATAAGGAAGTACCTTTCAGAAGGGTAAGATGTGCTTGCAACTTGCCTTATGCCTATTAAGTGGCTAATAATTATTAAGTGAAAAATAATTTTAGAAAGCTGATGAAGATTCCGAAAGGAGTTCACAGCTGATCTGAAAAAGTTCCAAATGTATTTTGCTGTCTTTGAATTCTTCCTCACCCGGTGGAAGGATAAATGAGCACTGCCCTGACTGCTACCAAATTATAATAGTAGTAACTGGGATTTGTCCTCTGATAAAATGGCTAGTCTAGTCTCCCTTTTAAAGTTCTATTTAAATAGAAATGGAATATTACTCGCTAATGGTATGTTAACGGGAGGTTAAGGGGGGCTCTTCAGGAGACAACTGACCCCAAGATGCATTGCTGTTTCCTATAATAAGAAGCTTGGGATATTCATTTACAGTTCTCTGGAATAAGGTTCTGGGTGCAAACTTAATAGCATCGAGCTGCTTGACTGTAATTAACTTGCGGAGTCCTTGAGCCCCTTGGTCTGCTTGCAAACCTTTCAAGTCTGTTGGTCACAGGTGAGAGATATTGCCCTGAAAGAGCCTGTGTAGAACTGCAATCTATCTAGCCATGGGTTATGAAACTGCCATCCACTCTCACCCCAATTTCTGGTTACAAGGGTGGCACCCAAATATAAATACGTAATAAGGTAAAGCTTTATCTTTCTGCATTCTGAAATTGTAAACAATACATTTTATGGATACAGCAGACAGAAATTCTCAACTGTGTATGTGTAAAGTGTTTCAGGAAGCTGCACCTGCAGAATTGTAGATTACACATTTGAATATAAGCATTAGCTGTGGAGGTATTCTGACAACTCCACATTTTGGGAAGAATTTGCTTATCTAGGGGGTTGTGTCCAGCAATACTCCTATTCAGAGTAAACCCACTAAAAATAATAGATATGAATAACTTAATTTCAGTGGGTTTAATTGGATATAATTTAGCGCTCAACCACACTTTTGTTTGTACCAGTTTCTAGCATTTTGTAGCAAACAATAATAACAGGTTTGAGAGAGAGATTTTTTTGTCCCGCTGCTCCTCCAGGAAAACCCACTGTTTACCAAAGAATTGGAACAAAAGGAAATTAATAGAAAACCCAAATACAATTTTGTCCCTCTTATGAACCAGTCCAAAAATAGCTCCTGAACAAGAATTTGCATTTATTGGCTAACAACCCAAAGGCTCTCAAACTATGGTAGCTTTACTCATTTATTGTAATTTCTCCTCCTTTCACACTTCTGTGTTATTCTCTCATTCCAAACTGCCACTTTCTTCTCTTCTTTTACATTCACTTCATGTTTAGTATTCTTTAAAAAATCATGTATCTACAGTAGTTTCCTTCCCACCCCCCACCCACCCCGCCCCCAGTATGGGGGCCCACTAGTCTCTCCCAGGTGTCTCCTCCACTGTGACTTCCCATATGTTGTTGTAATACATCATCCCTAGCCATTGGTTGTGCTGGTTTGGGCTGGTAGGAATTGGGAGTCCAACAACATGGGGAAGGCCAGGGGTTCACCACACCTGGTTTATCTCCTGCTAGCTGGGTTGCCTGAGCATCCCTACAGCTTCTTGACAGGTCAGTGTGCCAGCAAAACCACCTGTATCCACCAATACAGAAAGCTTCATATGAGGCTGTCTTTCCCACTGCAAAGAGGAGCAACACGTCAGGCAACCAGCTTCCATGCTGGATCCTGTGCTCTGCTCTGAAAAACCAGCAGCAGTGCTGTTATTTTTTTCATTTCCCTTTTTGCTGGGTCTTCACCCCCCCCCCCCCCCCGTTCTGGTCCTCTCAAGAGGCTGCAGCTGTTGGCCTCCTGGCCTCGGAAAGGCAAATCCAGGGCGCATCCGGGCCCTTTAAACTCAACTATGCTGGAAGATGAAAGGATTCATCACACAGTGGGATTGCATCTCCCTCTCAATATGCAAGGGCTCCTTTTTTTATTCAAAAGGGCTGGAGGGGGCAGGGAAAGGAAGATCCGCCATGGACCTCCCTTCCCTGGGTGATGTAATGTTCAGCTATAATTAGGTTGGTCTCTTGTGTGAGCGAATTTGTTTCAACTGGGAAATATTTGGGGCTGTTTATTCTGTTTGCTCTTCCTCCGAATGGGGGAGGGGCTCCACTGGCGGGTGGAAACTGCCCAGATATTGGGGTGTCCTGTTCTTGCCCACAGCCCCTTCTGCCACAATGCTGAAATAGCGCTGACCAGCCCCGCAGAGCTGTTGTAAGGTTTGCTGCAACACATACTGCTGTGGTGGGGGACCGTGTGTGACCTTCCAGGCCTCTATATTTTTATTTATTAATTGCATTTCATAGAATGAGAATTGTAGAGTTGGAAGAGCCAGCAAGGGTCATCTCATTCGTCACCCTGTTGTTGTTTAGTCGTTTAGTCGTGTCCGACTCTTCGTGACCCCATGGACCAGAGCATGCCAGGCACTCCTGTCTTCCACTGCTTCCCGCAATTTGGTCAGACTCATGTTTGTAGCTTCGAGAACACTGTCCAACCATCTCATAGAATCATAGAATCATAGAGTTGGAAGAGACCACAAGGGCCATCGAGTCCAACCCCCTGCCAAGCAGGAAACACCATCAGAGCACTCCTGACATATGGTTGTCAAGCCTCTGCTTAAAGACTCGTCCTCTGTCGTCCCCTTCTTCTTGTGCCCTCAATCTTCCCCAACATCAGGGTCTATTCCAGGGAGTCTTCTCTTCTCATGAGGTGGCCAAAGTATTGGAGCCTCAGCTTCACGATCTGTCCTTCCAGTGAGCACTCAGGGCTGATTTCCTTTAGATACATTTGATCTTCTTGCAGTCCATGGAACTCTCAAGAGTCTCCTCCAGCACCATAATTCAAAAGCATCAATTCTTTGGCGATCAGCCTTCTTTATGGTCCAGCTCTCACTTCCATACATCACTACTGGGAAAACCATGGCTTTAACTATACGGACCTTTGTTGGCAAGGTGATGTTTCTGCTTTTTAAGACGCTGTCTAGGTTTGCCATCGCCTTTCTCCCAAGGAGCAGGCGTCTTTTAATTTCGTGACTGCTGTCACCATCTGCAGTGATCATGGAGCCCAAGAAAGTAAAATCTCTCACTGCCTCCATTTCTTCCCCTTCTATTTGCCAGGAGGTGATGGGCCCAGTTCGTCCCCCTACAATGTACAAATAACAGCCAAAGAATTCCTGACAGATAGCCACCTAACCTGTCTGAAAACCTCCAACGCCACCTTCTGAGCTAGTCTTTGCCACTGCTGAACAGCTCACCATCAGAGAGGTCTTCCTAATATTTGGTCAGAATCTCCCTTCTTGTACAGGGGTGCCTCGGATTACAGACGCTTCAGGTTACAGACTCCACTAACCCAGAAAGAGTACCTCGGGTTAAGAACTTTGCTTCAGGATGAGAACAGAAATCATGTGGCGGCAGCAGGAGGCCCCATTAGCTAAACTGGTACCTCAAGTTAAGAACAGTTTCAGGTTAAGAACGGACCTCCAGAACGGATTAAGTTCTTAACGCGAGGTACCACTGTACTGTGAATCCATTGGTTTGGGTCCTACCCTCTGGAGCAGCAGAAAACAAATTTGCTCCATCTTCCATCTGAAGATTTATATCCCAGCTTTTTCTCCTAGGAGCCCAAGGTGGCGTGTATGGTTCTTCCCTTCCTCATTTAATCCCCACAACAACCCTGTGAGGTAGGTTAGCCTGAGAGGCAGTAACTGGCCCAAGGACACAGCCAGTGAACTTCTTGGTTAAGTGGAGATTTGAACCCTGGTCTCCCAGGCTCTAGTCTGACACTCTGACCACTGCACCACACTGACTCTACCTGACACTCAGGAAGATATCCCAGTTGAGGGGGAGGGGGGTCTTCTTTTGCCAGCTGTGGCTGTAGCTTTGTCCCTTTTCTAGAAGTCCTGTGGGGGCTGCTGCTGCCTGATGTGCTCTGGGCCTCTGGAAGTCACTCTTTTGAACAGCTGTGCAGCCCGTTGTGTAACACAGAGCAGGGAGGGGGGTTGATGGACTCCAGATGTTGCAGGGTCTCTGCCAGCATATTTGGACTGTGGGAAAAAGGGGGAATCTGGCCGGCACGCATGATCTCCATCACCCCCTCCTCCTCCAAGCTGAATGATTGCCAGCTCCACACAAGGTGGTGGGTGGGCCACAACTTCACCTGCGGTGGAGCTGGGACCCAGAAGGATGTCTTATCTGACCCTGCCCGGCCTGTCTACCCCCAGCCCATGACTCGGTACAGGAAACTGGGCTAGGAAAATCCCTGGGACTGTCTCTGGCCCAGATTCTGCCTCTAGACATTTTCTGGTCCTCACGCTTCCTTTCCTGCTCCTCTTCTTTTCCCCATACCTTTCTTTCTGAATCAGGCAGCTGGGAGAGTCCAGGCAGAGCTGTTGTGTTGCCTCCCAGTGCCCAGACACCAAAAGGAGGGGACTCCCTGTTTCTTCCCTCACCTGTGGAAGGTCAGACAGCAGGTGGTTCAGGAAGGACCACAAGAGCAGGTCCACGTGGATTCAGCTGCCCTGCTGCATCCTCTTTTCCAGCAATCTCACCTCCTGCAGGAAAATACCTCTGGGTACCGGCTGCTTACTAGGGCAAAGGAGTCTTTGTCCTCTACCTCCACTGGGTGTTGCACCCAGGGCAGCAAGACTGAGGGAGCTGCCTTGCCCGTTAGTTCCATCTAGCTCAGTACTGTCCACACAGACAGGCTGCAGCTTTCCAGGATTTCAGACGCAGGGGCATTCCCAGCCCTCGCTGGAAGTGCAGACTGAATCTGTCACCTTAGCATGTCAAGCAGCTGGTGCCACTAAGCTGCAGTCTCTCTCCATTGCGACCAGGAGATCTCCCATCTCCTCCGTTCTCCCGAGAAGGAGGAGGCCACCCTCCCTCGGAGCACGTGCCGCTGCCAAGGGACCAGACGGGGCGTCGAAGTCAGGCGCAGCCAGCCAGCCAGTTGCGCCCCGGCACCTCTCTTGATCCAGCCCTTTGTTCAGGCTCTCCTGCAGCGGCGGCGGCGGCTCGGGTTGCAGCCAGCGAGCAGCGCCTCTCCGGTTTCCAGCCCTGCCTGCTCCTCCTCCTCCTCGGGCACAAGCCGGAGGGCACTGCCAGTCCCCGGGCGGGCGGCATCCGGCGTGCCTGGCAGGTCACGCGCCGGGCAGCGGCTCATCCCAGCCTGGCACAGAGCGCCCCAGGAAGGGCGGCGAACAAAGGCCAGGCCCGGGGAGAAGGGGCGGGGGCTCCTCCGGCTCGCCCTCCTCCTCGGGCTGAGGCGGAGGGACGGCCCCTCGCCGAGGAAAGAGGAGTCCGGTCTGGGAGAGTAGGAGACGCGGGTTCCAGCGCTCCGCTCGGAAGCATCGCGAGCGAGCGGGCTCCGCAGGTGGGGGCGCCCCGTCGGGGCCACCATCCAGGTAAGCGGGACGGGGCGGCGAAGGATAATTCCCTTCTTTGGACGGGACGCACCTGCCGGGGATGGAACTGGGATGGGGAGGGGGGCACTTTCCTGGGCTTGGGGCGGTTTCCTCGCCCCTTCGAAACCCCCCCCCCCCAATCTTCCCCTCTCCCCCCAGCTATTGTTCGTATTCGTGTCTAGGTATATACGAGTGTTGGGTGGGGGCGAGATGTCCATGTAGCCAGCGGTGCCCCCTCCCTTATAGGCGATTGGCTCGACTCCTCTCTTGTCTATCTCCAAGGGAGCTCCTTCCTGGATGGCACCTGAAGGGGGCACCGGTGGTGGTGGGGGAGCTCGCCTGCCCGCCTCCCTGCCTGGACGGACGTGGCGCATTCCACACATTTTTGGCATTTCTGTTCCCTAATCCGCGCAGCGAGCGAGTCTTCGGGACGGGAGAGAAGGAGAAGGGGGACCTGCGGCGTCTTGGCAGGAGGGGAGACTGGCAGCCGCATGCAGCCCCCTCCCCGCGCTGCTGGGGAGCAGAAAAGAGGGTTCCTGTATCCTGTGCCAGAATCCCGAGCGCCCTAAAGGGACGTTATGAGTACAGATCTCCTCCAACAGTTCCGGTGGAGACTTAGGGACAAAAGATCTGGGTCATCGAATATGGCTTGTGGACAGGATTAAGCCGTGTGCGTCGCTCTCCCCACCTGAAATGCTTTTCTGGCTTTTTAAAAAGTGCACGTTTCCTTTGTTGAGCTGACAAGGGAGTCGGCTGGAGACTTTAACGGTGACAGCCTCTTTCTGTTTGCCTGCGCTGCTGGTTTATGGGAGGCCCAGGTGGGGAGCAAGGCGAGGGATAGCACCTGGACTCATTTAGGACAAGGTGGAGGGTCTTCCAAAGGCACTGGGCTGAAGCCACCCCAAAAGCCGAGGCACCCAGAGTGGGCAGCAGCAGGACTGATAAGCCATAACCTCCCCACACCCCTAGCAGAGAATCCCTGGGAATGCTCTCCCAGTACAGGAGAATGGCTTTGCTATGATGTTCTGGCTGAACCTGTGGACCTCCTGCCTGTCATAGTGACAGGAGGCATTGGTGGAGGATGAGTGGAGGGATGCTGTCTCTTACTTGCAGGACTCTTAGAGAGTTCCTCTTTGTAATGAGATTTCTATTAAAGTTTTTCATAATATAATAAAACGGCGGCTACAAAAAGCACACACAAAAAGAACAAGAATACGGAGTCCTCTTTTAAAAGTAATTCTTAGCCCTTACGACCCACCAAGGATAGTATCCCTATCCTCAGGGAGTTTCTCTTTGGAGACCTTGGGACAGCAAATACTTTTAGTGCATCTTTAAGATCAGTTCTCTCTACAGCAACAGAGTGGGAGGCATCCGGTCCACCATTGAGACGGCTGATCCCTTTGGAGGCAAAGGACAAATTGCCTGGTTGCCTTGCCTAGTTGTGGCTAACCTCCTTGGGGCCAGTTCTGTTTTGTGCTCAGGGCGGTGCCCAGAATGTTCTGAGACTTTCTTCACAAATGAACCAGGGAGCCTGTTGCTCTTGGATCTGCCCCATGAAAGGGTTTAATGAGCGGAGGGCAATTCCCCCCTTAATTTAATCAGGATTTGCCAGTCCTGGGAATGAGGAAGGCGTCGTGTGTGCGTGACATTTTCTGGCAGCCACAGCGAGCCATCCAGGGACACCTCTCTCTTGGTACTTGGATGCTTATCTGGTGGCAATTTTGAATTCACCCAGTTTATTGGTTTCTCTCCCCAGCTTGAGTTGGGTAGCCAGGATCTGAAATATCCATCTGCTAATGTTAATGTTGGAGAAGCACATGGCTG
This sequence comes from Podarcis cretensis, assembly GCF_951804945.1. NCBI lineage: Eukaryota > Metazoa > Chordata > Lepidosauria > Squamata > Lacertidae > Podarcis > Podarcis cretensis. Next base: position 29,773,850 of record NC_137185.1, on the reverse strand, counting down.
TGAGCATCCCATGTGGCAGTGGGCATTGGTGGGCTTCCACGGTTGCTTTTGGGGGCTGCAGCTGCCAGGTTGCTGCCTGACTTATTTGGGGGCACAGGAACTGAAAGGAGACCTCTGCCCCTCGGGGAACTGGGGAGAGGGACTCCTGAGCCAGTGTGCCTGGTGGATAGATCTAGCTCTTGGTTTGTTTTCCAAGGGGAAGTGGCTGCTGCCCCTGTTATTGTCTGTTGTTGCCTTGGCAACCTGTGGCCTGGGCTGGGCCTCCCCTCTTCGCCTGTGGATGGGACAGGAAAGACTGTTTCCTCCTGGTGACTCAGGATTGCAAAGGGAACTGGCCTCCAGAGCCTCTTGCCAGCTGTGGGAACGGCAGAGCTTTCGGGTGCCCCTCCAGGAGTCAGGATGGTTGTCTTGGAAGACTTTTGAGGTGAGTCTTCCCTGCCTGGAGGCCTTTGGGGGACCCTCTTTACCTATAGGCCCAGACTGGGGAGGATGCACACATGCCTCCTGGCACCGCGGGGAAGGCTCTGCTGCTGCGTGGCTCTTTGACAAGCCCTCTTTAGCCAATGCCATCTGTGCCCCACCACTGGCTCTCCCTCCTTCTCCTTGTGGCGGACTCTCCTGCATGAGGACTGGAGGGGTGCGGATGGGCAGAACAGTTCTCACTCTGGTCCAGCTCGATGTGTGTGGGGGGGTGTGTGGAGCTGGTCACCCTGCTCTTGTGTCATCACAGGCTTTTTGGCAATCCAGCCGTTGTGGGCGGCCAGGCCTTGGCCCAGCTGCCGCCCCCAACTTTCCCAGGCTCTTTTCTGGGAGGGGGGGAGGACAGGCCAAAAGCACCCTTGCCTGGGAAGGGAGTGGCCCACAAGGAGATCTGTCAGCTTCTCCTGGAAGGGGCCACATCACAGCTGGGGCTCACAGGCAGATTTGCCCTTTCTCCCTTCCTTCCCCTTCCCTCAGAGGACCCTTTTTCTTCCTCTCTGTTTTCTCTCTGTGTGCTTTGTGTGTGTGGTCCGGCTAGGAGCCCCCGCAACTCACTCGGTCCCCAGGCCCAAGAGGAGGCTCGCAGCCGTCCCAGGCCCACTTTTTCTGGAGCTCCGACCCTTTGGCATTTGCTGCCTGGCCACTCCCAGCCACACAAGCGCCTCATTCTCTGACCTCTTCACGGAGAAGAAAGCCGCCTTGTCGCTGCTGGCAAGGTGGGGTGCCCACTCTCCCTCCCTTCTCCAGAACAGAGGCTGCTTGTCAGGGCTTGTGACCTGCTGGAGCAGCTCTGGAGGAGAGAGGGGGAGGCAAGGGAACAGGGAGACCACCCCCCCACACACCCCCTCACCAAGGCAGTTCCTGAGGAGGTGTCCCCCCCCCTCCCTCAGACTTGAGGAGAAAGAAAGGCAAAAAGACAGGACTTCTGGCTGCCTTTTCTGCTGATGAAGAACTCTTGCATCCCCTGGAGAGGACCTGTGTTCATTTCAGGGAGGTGGGAAAGGGAGGGAGGGAGAGTTCAGGGCAGAGGCAGACCTTTGCTTCTGCCCTGCCGCAGAGGGGGCTGTGGGTTGGGGGCTCCTGACCTGTGCCAGGGGTGTGTGAGTGACTGCTTTGCCTCTCTGAGGGGGCCCAGGTGGCTCCTGCAAGGTAGGGCAGTGTTGGGACGCAGCCTGTAGGTGGCGCACTGTGGTTGTCATGGTGGGCTCCTGAGAAGGGGGCTGGGGGTGCAGAGATCTGAGGTGCAGCTGAGAGAGAGAGAAAAAAAACAACAACAGAAAAGGGACAATGAAGTAGAATCGCTGGAGCTGTGGGGGCATTAAACATCTTGTCAGTGTGATATTGTTGCTTTTCATGTACACTCTTCCATGTACTTGAGAAAGCAACATGTCTTTCTAATAATCATGCCAGAGGGGCAGGTAGGTGTGTTTACAATCTAGATTTCAGATGGGGTGAGAGATCAGGGAACAAGGGGGTAGGGTATGTATGCAGACACAGTTGGGTGCTGAAGGTGGGGTTGATGGGGGGGGGCAAGGGATTACTCTTGGTTAATCCCAGATTCAACATATGGGTCTGAGAAACCTAGATTTTATTTTAACCCCCCCCCCTACACTATTCAAAGTAGCTTTGATGCAGAAGTCAAAACAAGATGGTCACTCAGGATGTGTTGTGGGGGGGGGGGAATCTCCTAGGTGGAACTTTGGGTCATCTTCTGGGCTAGGATTTTTGACCTTCCGTTTTCCTTTAGGGGGACTGTTGCCATGGAGACCTGTAACCGCAATGTGGCCAGCCCAGCTGGTCGAGTGCAGGCACGTCTTCAGGTGAGCTGATGTTGTGAATGGAAAAAAACAACAACTTGGGATATTGTGAATGGAAATACTTGCAAACAAAGCGGGGTTCTCACCCTCAGGCCAGAGAGTGAGCCTAGGGAGGGCAATACAGGGCCTTTCCGGTGCTGGCCCCTTATTTATGGAGTTGGCCTGGAGTCAACTTTGTTATCTTTTGGCAACGGTTGAAGACTTTCCCTAGTTCTGTGTTGTAACTAAGTGCTGTGCTATTGTTGGTTTTATTAGGATCTCTCCCCACAAGGGGTACCACCCTGAAGCAGGCACAGGGGCTGCAACCTTTATGTACATCAGCCCCAAATGACCAGGAGATGCTCCCCCACTGCAGTACCAATGGCCTCCTCCTCTCCTTGGCTCATCAGCCTTCTGGGCTTCAACAGAGCAGGGCTGCTCCCTGCTCCTCTTATTGTCCAATTAGGAGGATTGGCCCTAAATCCCTTAGGGTTAATTGGCTTGTTCTCTGATCCTATTAGAGTGAGCTACAGACCCTGGATACTGCCTGCAACTGGAGCAGTTCTCTTCCTTCCTCTCCCACCTTCTCCCGAATCTCAGCCAGCCCCATGCCTTGGCCATCCACCCCATTCCCTTAGACCCACATCTCGTGGTGGTGGGTGAAGATGGAGGCTCCAGAGGAGCTGCAGCCAGTTAAAGCTATTCTCCACCTTGCAGAACAGTCTTCTAGACCTGACCGAGACAGGCAAAGGCCTGAAAGTGCAGACTGAAAAGCCACATCTCGTGAGCCTGGGCAGCGGGCGTCTCAGCACTGCCATCACTCTCCTGCCTCTGGAAGAAGGTAAGTACCTGCAGGGCTGGTTGGGAAGCCCCTTCCCATGTGGAGGACAATATCAGGGCATCAGCCAGGAAAGGTGGCACAACAGAATCTCTCCAACCTTGATGCACTGGCACATCCAGTTTAGGAATCTCTTTTGGGCAGCCTTGGCTACTCTCAGGCCCCTGGCTGTCAAGCTCTGTAGGTGAGAGGGGGCACCTGCTTCTCCTGCTGGGAACTAGCCAGGCAGAAGAGCCGCTGGGGGGGGGCAATGGCTGCCCCACATCCTGCCCTGCTGAGCATCTGCCTGTGTCTCCTTGCAGGCAAAACCATGCTGGGCTCAGCTGCCGGAGACATTGTGCTGCAGGGGGCTGGTGTGGCACCCAAGCACTGCTTCATCGAGAACACGCACGGGACTCTCACACTGCACCCCTGTGGCAACCCGTGTGCCATAGATGGCTTGGCAGTCACACGCCCCACACGCCTTTCTCAAGGTAAGGAGGCTGATGGGTTGGTGGTTTTCCTTGTTACTAATATATCCCTCCCTTTCTACGGGTGGGAGCAAACAGCTACTTAGCACTGTAGCCCGACAATAAAAAAAAATGACTCTAACAACCTCTGTCAACCACATATACAGAGGAGCTTTGTTGGCAAGGAAGCCGATTACATTTCCAAAGGCCTGGGAAAGCAACAAATGTTTTTGCCTTGTCCCAAAATGAAGCCAGTAGGTGGGACCCCTGAAACTCCCTTGGGAGGGATGCAGTGGGATGTGGTTTTGTTCTCTTCCCCCAGGTAGGGGTCATGGCAGCTGATGAGCAGAGGCAGCGGCTCCTTGGATGCAGGAGGTGCCTGGAGGTGTGGGACAGGGACCTGCAGACCCATAGGATGTCCTGCAGGTCCAAAGGGTTATTGGAGGATCCAGGAAACCAAACATTTTGTTCATTTTCTTAAGATTTATACACTGCTCGAATGTAAAAAAAAAAATCAAAACAATAATTCTCAAGTGGTTTACAGAAGATAAAATATGTGCCCACATTCTTTCGAGGATCAACCTTGGGGGAAGGGAGAAGAAGGGTGGGGGTAGCATCCTGATTTCTGGTGGGGGCTGCAGAGCTCATTTTGCTTTTACCTTATTAGAGTTTAGCTTAGCCATGCAACGCCTGCTGCGGCCTAGGTGGGTCCTTGGCCTGTGGACAGCCAGGCCTGACTCCAGCATAGTCATAGCTGTCAACTTTTCCCTTTTCTTGCGAGGAATCCTATTCGGAATAAGGGAATTTCCCTTTAAAAATGGGAAAAGTTGACAGCTATGCCATAGGTGGCTGCTGGTCAGGCACTCTTTCAGTTTGCCTGTGTCTGGTACTTGTTTCTGAGGCAAGGCTGAGTCGCTTGGGGCCTACAACTAGGGAGGACAGCGGTGAATCTGCTGCCGGTGTGGTTTTTCATAATCTGCAAATGAATTTTGGCTCCGCTCTGCCCGATGATTTGCCGAGTTCTGCCTTTGGCCTGGCCTGAGGAAGCTGTGGGGAGGGGCTGCTGTCAGGCAAGGCCCCTCCTTAGCAAGGATTAGACTGCTGTCAGATATCAAAGGTCCTTCCTGACAGCTGCAGCACTGGCACGTGGGCGGCCCAAACAATGGCCGAGACTGTCTGTGCAGAAGGACACTTGAGGAAAGTGGGCGGCTGGTGAGCTCCAGGCCAGGCAGTGCCCCAAGGGGGACTTGGGGAACCCCCTTCCTGGGGGGTCTGGAGCATCCACTGAGACCCCCAAAAAGTGTGCGCTGCTGTTGCTGAGGAAGGCTCACTGATGGGGCCGCACCAAGATGCTGGCACTGCAGCAAATCTCTCTTCTCTGTGGCTTTTTGTCCTTGGCAGGCAGGCTCTTGCTGGCACAAACAAAGGGAAATTCAACAAAATAGGAACAGTGACAAGTCCAAGCTCGGAGAGGGAAAGAATGCCTTTAGCCTCCCAAGTTTGGGCCGGCTGCTGGATAGCGCTTTGCTACACTCTTTCTCTGCACACATAGAGAAGGGGGGGAAAGAGAGAAGCTGTTGCTCGTCTGCCTGTCCTTGTCCCTGGGGCTGCCAGGGACACAGCAGGGGAGGAGGGGGCTGTTCCTTGGCGGATGCCAAGCTGGCATTTGCTGGGAGTCCATGAAACTGGCAGTTCTGCAACACTCACTTGGTGGCTCCAGGCAGACTGGGAAAGCCTGCGTGGTTCTGCAGCTACCTTGATAGGTAGATAACTGACTCTGGAGAGGACCAGAGGCTTTCTCCCAGCTGGGGTCTTCCAGACCTTGCCTTCGCTCAACAAACTGGCCCCCTTGGGATCCACTCCCAAACATCACTGGTGGGTGGAAGGTGGTTTGCTGAATGTGTCCACTCGCCAGTGTTTCCTTCCCTTGACTGTTTTGCAGATGCTTGAGATGCTGCTATTAGATGTTACTCTTTCTACTGCCAAAGGAAGGGTAGGACTGAGGCTGCATCCTGGATTCTTGGGAGATCTTCTAGATGTGTGGTTCCGAATGTCCAGGTGCTGGTCCCACCTGGCAAAGTAGGATGGAGTGCACCTGGGCAATTACACCCAGAGTAGAAGGGCATGACACGTCCCGATCAATGGTGCAGATACTGACCAGTATGGCAGGAGGGAGGCAGCTGGTTGGGAGGCAATTTTGCAGTAGGACTGGGCTGTCTGCAATCTACAACCTACAGCAGCTATGCAGCTGGGGGACAGGGAATGGGAAGGTGGATTAGGGAATGGGAAGGTGGATTTCAGAATTCCCTGGTGCTTGATCTTTAGTGACGCTTTCACCAGTTATCTGTAGTGAACTTGCACAGAATTCCTGGCTGGGTGGGTACAGTACAAGAGCCAGCAGAAAGCAGATACCAGGTTCAGAGAGAGGCACCAGTTGTGCACTTTTTTCACAGGTGCCACACACTGGGTTGACGTTTTCATTGCACTGTCTACTGTGACTGCAAGACTGCTTTTCTAGGCAGCCACTAGCAGTTCAGATCCCATTAGTGTGTAAGTAAACTGAGGACTTTTTGCCCCATAGTGCATCCCTTTAGACTTGCCTACATGGAAGTGGATTTGCTATTTCAACGCCCAGTCATCCAACTTGGAAAGATCCTCATGGAGCTCCTTGCAATCCCTTTTTGTTCTTGCCAGCCTATTTTATTTTACTATATGACTTGCCATATGGAAACTTATTTGAAGTCATACATGTTGGAAAGTGATAGATAAAAAATACTTAACGATTTGCTGTTATCAGCAAACTGGCTATCTGACTGCTCACTCCTAAATCCAGGTGATTGATAAACAAGTTCAAAAACACAGGTCCCAATACAGATTTTTGGGGCACCCCATTTCTTGCTCCCCTCTATCAGGAAAACTGCAATTTTATTCCTTTTCTTTTGCTTCCTGTTTCTTAACCAGTTTCTGATCCATAAGAGGATCTTATTCCATAACTGATATGCTTACTTGGGAATATTTGGTGAGGGACTTTGATCAAATGCTTTTTGAAAGTCTAAGGATGTACTCTCTGCCAAAACACCCTTCTTCATGTGCTTACTGACAAAGGTCAATGAGACTTTTGACTTTCCCTTGCAAACTTCCTTTTCAACCCATCGCCTCATTCTGCAGAAGTTTCCTCTTTTGAAGTCAAATGTGACTGTACTTTCTTGGAAACTGCCTACTTACATCTTTCTCCAAGTCCTCCTTGGTGCTACTTAGGATTATGTCCAGGGTCACCTCCTCTCTGGTTGGTTCCTTGAACAGCTGTTCTAGGGCAATCAATCATTTAGGGTACTGTATCTATAGACCTTTTTGTCATGAGCGGAGCATACATGAGCCCAGTCTTACTTGAGTGAAATTCGTTCAATTTGCCCATTAGTACACCACTTCCTCCCTGACTTCATTCTCCATCTCCCAGAACACTTGTCAGGAAATTGACAGCATGTCTGTCACCAGTACTAGTCACCCACAGCAGTTCCATGGAGAAGTCTGCCCATTTAAGTCAATCTAATTCAGGCTTTTTAACACTGCCTGGCAGGAAGAAGCTCTCCAGGATTTCAGGTGGGGTCTCTCCCAGTCCTATGTGGAAATGTCACTGGGGATTGAAGCTGGGACATTCTGCATGCAAATCAGATGTTCAGCTGTGGCCCTTGGAGATTCATTTCCCTCTTTAAGAACAGCCCTGTTGGGTTAGAACAGCCAGTTAAGCACCTTCTTCCTCCCAGTGACCAAGTAAATGTTTGTGGGAAGCCTAAAAGCAAGACAGGAGTGCAACAGCTTTCTTCAGCTATTGATGATGGTGATCTAACCTGATGTTGCAAGTTAACGTGGCTGACTAATTTGAGATTTAAAGTATTTATTTGACACATCGAGTGACATGTTCAGGTCACATAAAAAGTAAAGCATAGTCGTATTGGTCCATAAGAAAATTAAAAAATAATGTTTAGGCCCACCAAAATACCACAAAACAGTATGCACTCTTTGTGCCTAGTAATGTAATGGCCCCAATTTCATTTTTGAACTGATGTTCAGGATGCATTATAGCATTGCACACAGAGTTTCCTGCTCTTGGGGCCTTTGCTATTTAATAATAAGAATAAGAATAAGAATAATTAATAAAAACACCAAACCAACACACTCTTTGCATTGGCCTTGGAACACAGTGGAGAGCTTTGGTGCCTCCCCAGGAGGTCTCACCTGCCTGAAAGGGGGCTGAAAAACCACATGCCTACATCAACACAGGCTCCCATTTTGCACCCACATCTGGGAATTAAGCATGTGCTGGTTCCGGCCCCAAGATATAGCACTGCCATTCCTTTTCTCCAATATTCAGTCGCTTATTTCCTCCTCCCCCTGTTGTCATTTTCTCTTTGGGATGGGCTCGGTGTCTGTGCTTTGGTGTGGACTGAAGAAACCGTTAAGCGAATTGTTGCTCTCTGCAGAGCAAAGAATGGGGATCTGGAACTAGTGACCTCCTTATGGACTCCCCCCGCCTCCGCCGCCCTAAACACACACATTTTCTAGGGAGCTCCTCCACACACCACCGGGTGCAGCAGCAGCCAGCCCTTTCATACAAAGATCACAGTGTCAGATTTTCCAAGAGACTCCATGTTTCCTGCCTGAATCACTCTCTTTCCCACTCCCCTGCCCGCCCAGACCCTGGAAAAAGAATCCCATTAAAAATATTTTAAAAATTAATAGCCCCGAGGACTCCCCTGGGCAGAGAGAGGAAAATAGCTGAGCTACTTCTCTCCATGACTGAGTCAATCCCAGCCACACACACACACAAATGCTTTCGCAAGGCGTGGGCCGAAGCCTGTTGTGCCTGGCTAGAGAGAGAGAGCAGACTGCAGACACAGATGTGCTCTTATAGATGCCTCCCCCCTCTCCTCCCCCCGCATTGTGCTGCTAAACTGTGATCTCACATGTGGGAGGGACGGCGGCGGCAGCAGCAGCGAGAAGCCGGAGCAGCCCATCACCCTTCAAAGGACCCTGCAGTTGCCCTATATTTTCCATGCTAGTAAATCCCACCAAGGCTGCCCTAGTTCAAAGCACATCATTGCCATGTCCCTTGAAATCTCATCCCAAATCGCAGCTCAGGAGGTTGAGGTGCACCCTGACCAAAAATGGGATCCTGGCAGGGGGCAGAAACTCCCAGGGGGCGATGCACCCCGAGTTTTGAAGGCAGGGGGCTTGGGGTTTCACTCTGGCCCTTTTTAGTCATAGCTGGGGTACAACCTGGCCTTTGGATCTCTCCTGTCCCTTTGTCAACTGGTGGCTTGTGCTACTACTAGCCTGCGGACTCTTGCTTTTCAGGGGTGATTTGGCTTCAGTTTCTGCTGGCTTGTCCAGGCCATCCAAGGCACTGGGCTTCTCCAGTTCTTCTTTTGAGGTACCTTCTTTTTCTCCCAGTTTCTTTTTTATTTATGCCACCACCGACATCAGGCACCATCTTCAGGTTTCCAGAGAGGCTTAAAAAAGGTAAAGGGACCGGACTCCTGACCATAAGTCCAGTCATGACTGACTCTGGGGTTGCGGCGCTCATCTCGCTTTATTGGCCAAGGGAGCCAGCATACAGCTTCTGGGTCATGTGACCAGCATGACTAAGCCACTTCTGGCGAACCAGAGCAGCACACGGAAACGCTGTTTACCTTCCCGCCAGAGCGATATCTATTTATCTACTTGCACTTTGACGTGCTTTCAAACTGCTAGGTTGGCAGGAGCAGGCACTGAGCAACGCCAACCTTCTGATCGGCAAGTCCTAGGCTCTGTGGTTTAACCCATAGTGCCACCCGCTGAAAAACTTAAAAAGCACACCTATGTAAACCAAGCTTTAAAACATGGCCATACCAAAGAGCAGTTTCAAGCAGCCAGCTGAGTTTTCAACGGACCAAGCAGTATAAAAGCCAGGGCAAGTGAAAAGAGGTCTGGCATTGGGGCAGGCACCAGGTGAGCATCCATGGGGGAGCCTGCTGCCCCCCTCCTTTCATGCCCCAGAGTGGTCACCTTCCAGTGAAGGGAAGAGGTGGCTGCTTTGCTTTCTGTGTCTGTCAACCTTTTCTCCTGCCCCTCTTTCAGGGCTCAGTGCATCTCACTCTCATTTTCACTTCACAATGGCCCCGAAAGGGAGCTTAAGGTGCACGATAAGAGCAAGCCTCTCCCATAGGTGTCTGATGTGCACTGCACCCACACTGTCTCTCGGGGAGCTTGTGAGCTAGCTGTTCAGGCACACTGCTATCTCCCTTGAGGCAACTAAACTGATTTTTTTTTTGGGGGGGGGACATGCATTAAATCACACTCCTTGATCAGCTGAATCTGGAGGAAGTCACAGTGAAAATGCAACAATTTAAGCAGCCTGGCTCTTGCATGGTGTCATTCGTAGGTGCAGATGCGGGTGGGCAAGGTCCACGCTGCAGGGGGTGATTTCTCCCCTCCCCCAAAGAAAAGAGGACATTCAAAATAATGCTCTTGTATTTGGCAGCCGCCTGCAAAGAAGAGTCCAAAATTGTGTAGAGCCTAAATGGGGAGACAAAAAGGGTTTTTTTTTTTGGGGGGGGGGGAGGTGTCTGGCGCTGTTTTTTCGACTAGAGCCCGCTTCTTTCAAAGGGATGTTGAAACAGTTTAAGGACCCACCAGGACAGAATTTATTGGCGGAATAAAAGCGGGTGAGAGCGGCGCCTTTCCGCAGCTCTCAACTGGTCATGGCTCCGGTTTTCTCTCGGGCACTTTTCCCAACAGCCCTGCAAGGCAGGCCAGTATCATGGCTGCCACACCCCCCACCCACAGCCGGAGCTGAGTCGAGCGAAAGGGCTGCTGCTAATAGCGAGACCTCCGGGTGGGGGCGGCCCCCGAGTCCCAGCCTCGACGGGCAGTCTCTGTCCCTACCGACCTGCGCGAAGGAAAGCCCGGCCAGCCGCCTCGTGGCCAGACGAGGGCGCAGCCCTTCTGCCGCCCAGACACTGCTCCGGGGGAAGCGCCGGTGGCGACCCCGGCCCTGCAGAGCAAGGGCCTCCGCGGCAACCCACCCCCCGCCTCCAGGGGTCCCGTCGCTGCGCCCCCTCTTCCTGCCGAGACCCCCCCCAGGTCCGCCTCAGCGGCGCCCCCTCCCCGGTCTCCCCTGCCCGGCTGCGCGACGGAAGCAGGGGAGGAGCCGCCCCCTGAATAGACCCCGCCAGCTGGGGCCGGGCTTGGCACCGCGAAAGGCGCGGCCAGACCGGGATCGGGCGCGCCGCACTGAGCAGGCGGCGGCGGCGGCGGCGGCGGCACGACGGGGGCAGGTGAGTGCGCCGGGGGCGGGGGCGGGGGCGCGTCCTCGCCGCCGCCGCGGTGCCTTGCGAGGGAGAAAAGGCGGCGGGCGCCCCGGCCTCGGCGGGCTTGCAACAGGCGCTCCAGCCGCAGGCGCTATTTTTAGGAGTCCCCAAAGTGGCGCCGGCGGCTGGACCTGGCCGGGCGCAGATGCCGGTCCCCTCCCCCGGCGCAACGCGCTGTCGCTACCGGCGTAGAGAAGCGGGGCGGGCCCCGGGAAGCGAGGCAGGCTGGGGCCCGCAATCCGGTTCGCCTTGCGCGCCTCCCCTCTGCCCTTTCCCCGAGGGACGGCTTCTGATCCTGCTCCAGGCCTGGCGGCCCTTGCGCTCTTTGCCGCCTCCGCTGCCCACAGGAGACGTGGCACCCGCCGGGAGGGGCGGGGGGGGGCGCATCACATGGTCTTGGAAGCGACCAGGGGGTTTGCCTGGGCCGCGTGGTCCTCAGGCCTTCCCTGGACGAGTCCAACCGCCCCCCTCTTTCATGCCCCCCCCATGCTTGGGTAGTTATGTCACCGGCCAGTGGGTGGCGCGCTGGCTAAGAGGAGCAGATTGCGCTCAGAGTGTGGCTTCTGTTGAGGGGTCTGAGAATTGAGGGAGCAAGGTCCAGAAGGTCAGCCAAAAATGGGCAGGGCAGGGGGCTGCCACGGGGTGCGGGGACGGGCGGGAATGATGCTTGCAGCCCACCTGCACCCTGGATGGCTGGGATCGATTCCCTGGTTTGGATGTTTGCATCTGCTGGCTGACTTGCGCCAAACATCAGGTTTCCTGGTAACTTAGTCGCTTTTTCTGTGCCATCCTGACTGAAGGCTCTTCAGGGCTATGTGGTCCTGTGCTGGGGATCCACTCAGCCCTATAACATTGGTCAAACTTGAAGTTAGGCACTGAGCCTGTTAGGACCAGAAGATGAACAGCAGGTCATGCAAGCCACTGTTTTCAGCCACAGTTTATCCTTAAAAAGGAACGTCAGTGGTCTACCTTACACGGTTGTTGTGAGCAAGGTAGAGGCCGTGATTAATTGCTGCATAGCTGAACTGCTATAGACATTATAATGAGAAGGGTCCATATGTGCCTTTCCCAGGCAGCCATCGGGATCAGAAGTCCAGATGGGGAGCAGCTCAGCCGTGGGTGATTTATCTCTGAGATCCCAGCACAAAGGCCCAGCGATGCTGCCGAGGAGGGAGGGGAGCAGAGAGATTTACAGAGCAGATTGTTTGGGAGGGGGGATTTGACATGTGGCAGTTCTGGTGCTCCAGTACACCAGAGCTTGGTGGGGCACAAAGCCCTGGGAACGTTCCCGACTGCCCCTTTCCTCCCCCTCCTTGGCTGTGTTCCACATTCTGTGCCTTGTATAGGGATGGCAAAGAGGCACAGCCTGCCCCCCCTCCCTCCTCTGCAGGACAGCCACCTGTTCTTTTGCTGGCTCCTGCTTTTACGTACTTCCGCTTCTTCCCAGGGTTCAGGCAGGACAGAATGGTTTCCTCTCCTCTCTCCCTCCCTCTCCCCAGAGTGATCTTTCCTGCCTCCTGACTGGTATGAAGTCTTTGGGGACTCAGGAAAGGTGGGATGGGAACTCTGAATTTTTACATGTCTGTGTTGCCCATATAACTTACAGTAAGTCATTTGGGCGGCCCAGTGGAGGAGATGCTTAAGCGGACCCCCTGGGGAAGTAGCTTGCCCACAAGTCCTCTTTTCATTTTGCCTGAAGGAAGAGTGGTGAGGGGGCAGCGCTACCAATGCTTCCCCAGGCCTTTCCTTGAGAGGAGACATATTGTGTCACACGCACAGAGCTGCAAGATTCATTGCTGCGTTGTAAGATAAACCTGGCAGCTCCCCTCTAGAGCTGTGGGGGTTGGGAGAGAAATTCAGTGAGGCTGGTCAAGTTGTCCTTTTTGAGGATGTGTAGCAGCACCAGTTTTGTCCCTGGGGGAGAAACATGCAGGGATTGAGCAGCAATTTTCACTTCTCCAGAATTCTGCCTAGTAACGTGATCCATAACGTCGAGTTTCTTTGCCAGCTCCTCCAAAATGCCCTATATTCCATTACCAACCACCAAAGCCCTCCTGCACTCTATAGACAAAATAATAAAAAGACACACAAATCAGACATTAGCGATGGCTGCATTCAGAAACCAGTTCGAGAACATTTCAGCATACTGACCTTGACGGTGGCCGTCCTTGGAGAAAAATGCTCTGTTCCTCCAACTTTTACATGCTTTTCCTCCTTTACGTGTGTGTGGGTAATTGTAACTTGTTAGTTTAGATAAGAGGTGACACGATAGAAGTATATAAAATAATGCATGGAGAAGGTGGAGAGAGAAAAGTTTTTATTCCTCTCTCAACACTCAGACTCATGGCAGGGATTGTCGACAACCTAAGTGGCTTTAAAAGAGTCTTAGGCAAATTCATGGAGGATAGCCCTAAATATGGCTAGTAGCCATTGTGGCTATGCTCTGTGTCTCCAGTAGGGGGCGGTGATGCTTCTGAACACCCTCTCCCGCTCCCCATGTGGCAAGGAGCAGATATTAGGGTTGTGTGGTTCAGACTCCTGGGATTAGCTAAACATGCGATCCCATTAAGAAGGAGGTGGGATGATTGTGATGTTTGCACATTTGATCTTGGGAGCCATGTGACTGCACCTGATTAACACAAAGCAGCAGCTGCACCCCAGAGGAACGGCAACCTGCCTGGAAGGTGCTCCTGGCTTGAATTCAGGGCTGTCTTTGCATCCAGTCCTGCCAGGGGAAGGGTTGCTCAGTGTTATTACGGAGCACCCAAAGACTCCGTTTTTAGTAACCTTCAATTTCCTTGGTTTGTTTTAAAAATGGCCAGGAACGTGCTTGCCAACACAGCAGTTTCTGAAATCCAGGAATGTGTGTGTGTGTCTTCTCTGGGTGTTGTGGACCTGCCCTGGCCAGGCTCTGGTGAGTCTGGAGGGATTTGACTCTAGCATTTGGGGAGCGCAAGACCGGAATTAGTTGTGGGTTTTTCTCCTTGTGGCCAGGAAGCCAGCAGCCGCCACTGCAGAAGGGGCAGCTGCTGGTGCCAGTTTTTTTTCCTGTCCCATTTCCCAAAAGAAGCTGCTTCTACCTCCTGCTTTGTTGCATGATCAAGGTATCCAGGAGGGGGCTGTGAATTCCTGGTGAAAGCTAGGGGGTCTGCCGTGGGGTGGGATGTCAGCTGAGCTTTTGCATAAGTAAGATAAAGAAATGCCCTTCTTGGCTCTCTGTCTGGACAGGTCCCAATCCCTCCTTAGAAGCAGGGTGGCCTCTGTGGCAGGGGCTGGGTGGGCAAAGTCGGCGCCTCTGCAAGTGCACCGGTGGTGTCAGGAGGAGTGCGCAGGAGGGGGTGTGGCAGGCCTCTTCATTTCCACACCTTGCTCTCCGCAAATGCTGCTGCACATTCCACAGCAGCGCTCCAGGCAGGAGCTGGCTTGTCGGCCAGCCAGGGAGCTGGAATCCTGCCCCTGCAGGCATAGAATCCTGCTGCTCCGCCTCTGCGCACGACCCCCCCCCCCCCCCGCCACACCTTTTGTGTGCACAAGGCAGCTTGTCATTGCCCTGCCATTCACAGAGCTGCTCACAGACTTGGACAGCTGGGCTGGAGTGGGAATGCAAGGCTGGGCCCCCACAGCATTCACAGTGGAAACTGTTGCTGCTATTATTTAACCTCAGCCAGCTTCCCAGCATCTGAACCCCGTCAGCAGGTTGCTGCTCTTAGGGTGGCCTCATTTGGCCTCCTGCAGGCCAGACTGGTCTTGTCCTATTCCTTTAACTCGGGGTGGGTCACAGTTGTGGACCGCCAAATGTTGCTAGCCTGGAGCTGCCATGATCCCTGGGCATTGGCCGTGCTGGCTGAGGGCTGGTGGGAGCTGGAAGTCCTGACAGCCTCTCAGGAGCCACAGATGCACCCCCAACTCCTGCTTTAACTCTTCCTAGTAGCTATTTTTGCGTTTCGTGGTCTTTGCTGTTCCTTTTCTGCCCACAGCTTGTTGCCATGTCACATCTGGCACCCACCTGATCACTTTTTGACGTGCTTCCAAGATCATACTGTATGCGTTGCACCAACTCCATTAAAAGGGACCCAGCTGGACTCTCCCATGTGACTTTCCTGGGAAAGTGACAGTGGGCTGTCTTGGTACTGGGCCCTTTGCAGGGTCAGTCATATCTGAACCCCAGCTGTTTGGAAGAGGCCCCAAGGCAGAGTAGTCTTTTTTGCAACCCCTGTGGGATGTGGGTTCAAAGCGCAGGGAGAGGGGAGGTTGCTGTGTGACCCCAAAGTATGTTTTAATAGGGTTGATTTCCTGCTCAGTCTGTGAGATCACTGTGAATCTTCCCCCTCCCCATCAGTCTTCTCATTTTCTTTCAGGGTGTATGATCTGCCTGGGCCAGTCGACCTTCCTTCGGTTCAACCACCCGGCTGAGGCGAAGTGGATGAAAAGCATGATTCCCAGCGTGGGGCGAAGCCCTGCACCCCAGCATGGGCTCACAGCAGGTAGGAGAATTTCAAGGTCAAGGTTTAGGTGGGGTTCTGGGAGGCACAGCACAGCCCCCCCCCCCATCCTTGCAGTCACTTGGAATAGCCACATGACCCTTTGCCCCTGATGTTTCCTTGGCCTTCGTAACCATGGGGTTGTTGGGGGTTGAGCACCCCCAGCTCCCTGTCCAGGGATATTATGTCTGGGGTGGGGGAATCTTCTGCTGTGCTGTGATTTGGAATTCCTGCAGCTCCTTGTAAAATGTGAAATGTGAGGCCCTTCTTTGGGTGCCTCCTCCATGAGAGGTCTGGAGGAGAACATGAGAACGGGCCTTTTCTGCAGTAGCCCCCTGTCTGTGGCATGTTTTCCCCCAGGAAGTTCACCTGCTGTCTTCATTATGCAACTTTAGGCGCATGGCAAAAACATTGCCTTGGCCGATTGACATCCAATGTCCTTTTAAAATGTGTTGAGGAGGGTTGTGTTATTGGGTTGTTTTTGTTTTTATTATGTATTTTGTGTTTTTATATCGTGAGCTTATGTTGCAACCACCCTGAGACTTGCGGATATAGAAATTTAATATACGATATGATAATCTTTATTGTCATTGTCCCATACAGAACAACGAAATTGAAAAATCTACATAAGACATTCAAAACCCAACAAGCCTGCCATCCCAGTTATCCTAACCTGATTAGCCCCCTAAAACTCTGATACCCCATTTTTAAATATAATATACTCCCATACAGACTCCTTATAATGCATTTAAAACCAAAATCGCATTTGGGTAGAAACTGTTTCTCTGGTGACTAGTCCTAGTCTTTATAACCCTGTACCTTCTTCCGGAAGGCAGAAGCTGAAAGAAATCATTTCCAGGATACGCATTAATTAAATTATACAAATTTAATTAATGGTGATGGCGATGATGTCTCAGCTGCCACTTGAGTCCAGAGAATTTGATAAGCCTTGATTTCAGGAAAAAAAGTTTCCCGCCCGCAGAAGTTGAGCATGGCTCATAGGCAACATGTGTGGGGTTACGGAGCTGCAGTAGTTGCAGAAACAGTGGGGTGGGGTGGGAGCAGGAGCAGTGGAGGGTCAAGAGCTCCCCCAGCCCACCTTGTTTTTTCTCTCTGCAGAGGCCCAGAGCCGTCTGAATGGCAACCAAGATACGGCGAAGGCTTCCCGGCACAGCCACAGCGCATTGGTCAGCTCCATCGAGCGGGACCTGCAGGACATCATGGACTCCCTGGTGCTGGAGGAGGAAGGCAGCACTCCCAGGCAGCTCCCCAGCAGCCGCGGCAACGCTCCGTCGCCAGACTCCTCCGTCGTGAATGGCAGGGGCGGGCGCTACCTGCTGTCGCCTCCCCAGAGCCCTGGCGCCATGTCTGTGGGATCCAGCTACGAAAACACCTCCCCGCCCTTCTCTCCCCTCTCCTCTCCCGCAAGCAGCAGCAGCTGTGCCAGCCACTCGCCTGGCACCCAGGACCAGGGCCCTGCCCTGCCTCCCGTGGTGCCCGTTCGCTCCTCTAGTTTCAACCACACCATGCTGACTCCTCACGGCGGGGCCAGCCTGGACCTGCCAAGCAGCGCCGGATGCCCAAACCCGGCCCGGGGGCCGGGGAGCCCGCGGACGGCTCGGAGGGCCACACAGGAGAGTCCCCGGAGCCCCACACCCAGCCGCAGGGCCCGGCCCTCGGGGGAGAACCCCTGCCCGGGCCCACGCAGCTCCCCTCCACCTGCATTGCCCGCTGGCCTGAGCGAGAGCCTGCCGGGCAGCCCTCGGGTACAGCCACCCACCAGCCCACGCCTGGCCCCCAAATTCCAGTCGCCCTCCACCCCACGGACCAAGGCCACGGCTCTGCAGGAGAGGCCTCCCAGCCCTTTCCGGGAAGCGCGGGACACGCCTGCTGGCACCTCCCGCCAAGGGCTGGGGAAAGGCTTCCCGCCGGCTGAGCCTGCCGGGTTTGTGCCTCTCAGCCAGTCGAGCCGGGCCTTGCAGCCCCCCGAGAGCCCCCGACTCAGCCGGCGGCCTCTGGAGAGCATGCGGGAGCTGCCTCCTCTCAGCCCTGCCTTGTCCCGCCGGGCAGTGTCGCCAGCCCCACATGGTGGCCCCCCAGTGCAGGCCAAGGCCGGCGAGGCCCCCTGTGGCTGGCGGAGGGAGCCCATCGAGGACCTTATGTCTGCCTCTTTCTCCTGCCTGCGGGGACGCAGCCCCTCGCCCACCCTGCTCGCCAGGGAGCCTGGCCAACGCAAGCCCAGCTATGCAACCGGCCTGAGCCCCGCCTACAGCCTGGGCTCCCTGACCTCGGCCTCGCCGCGCCAGAGCCCCCGCCTGCACCGGAAGTTGTCTGGGGGGCTGGAGCTGACGCCGGGGCCCCTGCGGGAGCGCAAGCACAGCATCTCAGAGCTCAGTGGCGATGAGGGGGAGCTGAGGGAATACCACCGCTGGCAGCGCCAGGAGCGGCTCCGGGAACAGGAGATGGAGCGGCTGGTGAGTGGGCACCTGCTCAGGCGGCAGGCACAAGGACCTCTGTAATGACGGGGGGGGGGGGGCGGGTCTGCCAGTGCCTCTGAGGTGGTTGGGCTGCAGTGTTAGAAATTAGCCAGGCACCAGGCATGTGTTGTGACTTGCGCAGGACCTTTTGCAACCAGGAGAGGTCAGACTGACATCACCATCTGTCTGACCTCTCCAGCTTTCTTGAGCAGCTAGGCAGAAGAGCTTGCATACTGCATTTCTTTTCCATGTTTTTTCTCTTAAGGAGTACATGGTTCACCCCCGCCCCGCCCCCCCCGTTAATTCCTACAACAACCCTGTGAGGTAGGTTAAGAGGCTGTGACTGACTCCAGGATCACCCAGTGAGCTTCCTGACTGAACGGGGATTTGAACCCTGATCTCCTAGGTCCTAGTCCGACACTCTAACCATTAGACCACACTGTCTTCCTACAGTACTTCTGCTAGGGGGCAGCAGAATTAAGTAGGTAAATAAATAAGGGGAAGGCAAAACGAACCTTAAAGAATGAACTGAAGCATTTTTCTTGAAGCTTGAATTTGTTGTATTTGATGTTTTAGTGTGTTGTAAACCGCTTTGAGATCTTTTTCTTTAAAATATAAAGCAGTAGAGAAATGAAATGAATAATATTAATATTTTTTTTCAAAAGTCCACCACCGTTGTGGCAGCTGTAACCTTGGTTTAAGGTGCCGTTTGGCAACTAGCTTGTATATCTGAGTTTCTAATACTGTAGATGTGGAATGAATGAGGGAATCTTGGGCAGGCTGAAGGAATAACTGTTCCCCAGAGAGAAGGGAAGGTTGGGGGGCTGCCCTGCCAGGAGCATTAGGAATCTTAAGCGAAATACATGCTTTTCCTTGCAGCCAACAACTAGGGGTGCTAATTGTTTGAGGGGGATGGGGGTGGAAGTCAATGATATTTCTGGAATTTCCAGCTTCACACTTGCCCAAGCCTTGAGCTGCAGTTACCAAGATGTGTTATCAGGGGGTGGGCAAAATCAGCCTGTGTGTCAGGCAGGTAGCAAGGTGGTGGCAGAAATAGCTGCGTGGAACGGTTTCTGTACAAAACACAGGGGAGTCAGACCCCTTTGCAAGAGTGTCTGCCTGGGGAAGTGAGGCAGGAATGTGTGGGTTGTGGTCCCCTGCAGATGAACAACAAGCTTTTCCCCCAAGGCACACCTGGCTCTGGGATGAGAGGTGAGGTGGAGCTGCGAGTGGGGGAAGTTGGTTTGTAACCCCCAGGCCTGAAACGGTGCATTCTCTGGGATTTTCCCATGCGGCCCAGACTGAGCATGCTCCGTTTGGCATTTGTCGCTTTGTTTTATGCTCCGCCTGCCTGGAGTTAACTCTTGCGGTTCCTATCTGGTGATAAGCACCTTCTAACCAAACATTTGGATGTTGCCCATCACGGGCCCCAGTGCTCCCCGGGAATGGCACAGAAGGGGCCCCAATGCACTCCGATGAGAGAGCGCATTTTTTCATGCAGAGTGCAGTTAAGCTATGGAACTTCCTCCCCCAGGAGGCAATGATAGTCTTTAAAAGAGGATTAGACAAATTTGTGGTTACGAATGGCTACTAGCCATGATGGCTGTGCTCTGCCACCACAGTTGGAAGAAGCAGTTCTTCTGAATGCCAGTCGCTGGAAATGGCTCTTGTGTTTGAATCCTGCTTGCGGATTCCCAGGCATCTGGTTGGCCACTGTGAGAACCGGATACTCCATTGGCTGGATCCAGCAAGGCTCTTCTTACGTCCTTAACTGTTGACTCTGGGCGGGACCCTCCCTGGCAGAGCTAACACCAGGGCAGGGTGTTTTGTGCGCCTGGTCCTCTGCCCAGCCTCTGAACCCAGCTGCACCACGCAGCTCCTAGCCGGAGTAACTCTGCAGCCTTTTTGCCCAGCTGGGCCTGGGCTGTGTGTCTGCCTGGCTCAGACTGGTGGAGTGTGCCACCTTGGGCTGCTGTGCCAGCCCCCAGCTACACCCTGCAGGCTGCCTGTTGTCTCGCCAGTGGCTGGGCACTGACTCACAACTGCTTGTTTGCACAGCTTGTGTGATTCACAGAGGAGAAATAGGCTGGGGGGGGGGAGAGGCTGTTGCTGCTGGGAACGCACCCTGCCATTAGCCTGGTCATGTGCTGGGGTAAGCAGGGAGCGTTTTTTGGTTCTCGACTTTGTTGTCGGAGGCTGGAGGTGTTTGTGTTCCTTGCCTGTGAAAGGCCTGGAGGGATGTGTTTGTGAGATGAGAGTCACTCTGGACTTCACTGTGAGTACCGTAAGCCTCTGTGCATGTTGCATGCTATTTTCCTTTCCATCCCACTTGGCACTCTGCACAGCCGAAGCAGCGGCAGGGGGGCTGTTCTCCCAGGACAGAATTTGCTTTGATCTCTTGTAGTAGTGTGGGGTGGTAGAGATGAGTGTTGGGGGTTGCCCACGAAAGCCTGCTCTAGTCCTGGTGAAGCTTAGCTTGGCACAGGATCCTGTGTGTTCCCCCCACTTGGGCTACATACAAGCTAAAATGGGGGTGCTCTCCTTAGACTTGGATTTCACTATGACATGGAGGGAAAGTGGCAGAGCTTCTCCTTGGCAGTTTCTGGTGCTTCCTTAGTATCCCTGCAGCCTCTCTTTCTCCTACCCCCCTTGCCCCCCCCCCGCAATGCCTCTTCTGTCTTTCATTGGTTAGCAGCTGACCTGGACACCTGTGCAGGAGTGAAAAGGCGCATAGGCAAGCGAGGCCCATCTCCCAGTGGGCTGGATGAGGCTCAAGGGTGCCAAGCTGCTCATGCCTGCTGGCTGCTGGCTTCTCTCTCTGCCAGCTCTAAAGGGCACCTGTTGTAGCCCCGTTGAGGTGGCCCAGCCTTGAGTCAAGGTGTATCAGGCTTCTCAAGGGGACATACTCTGAAAGCACACCTGTGGAACCTTCAGAACCCTATGATGTGACTCCTTGCACGAGAGCAGGAGAAACGCTTTCTTTCCCCAGGGCAGCTGCTGCGACTGCGCAGGCAGCTCCCTCGGGAAGTTTCCTGAGCCCTCCCTGCTCTGACCATCTTCCTGCTTGGGGAGGCTCTTTTAATTTCCTTGGACTCCTGTTTTAGGTAGCTGCTGGCTTTATTGTTTCATTCGCCGAATCAGATGTTTGCTTGCTTGTTTGAAAATATTTTATATATCTTCAGTCTGCACCATATAGCAGGACAGTATACAATTTTATGGGATGCGGGTGGTGCTGTGGTCTAAACCACTGAGCCTAGGGCTTGCCAATTAGAAGGTCAGCGGTTCGAATCCCTGGAACAGGGTGAGCTCCCATTGCTCGGTCTCAGCTCCTGCCAACCTAGCAGTTCAAAAGCACATCAAAGTGCAAGTAGATAAATAGGTACCGCTCCGGCGGGAAGGTAAAAAGATCTTCTGAAAGTAACCTGAATGTGAAAAATAAAGGTGCCTGCATGGGAACAGCAGCAACACGTAATACCCAACTGCTTGGGGAGGCCAGTCGGGCATCTGTAGCATTGGGGGGGGGGGCAGTGGCACAGATAGCTGCTAGCACTTTTCTGAAAGATCTCTGTGATACGGCTCAGATAGAAGGCCTCATACAAGCCTTAATTTTCAAATTGCATTTATGCCAGATAAATATTGTAAGCTGCTGTGTGAAGGCTTTCAAGAAATAAAAAGTCCAATGGCTAGCTGCAGCAGTTGGTCCAGACCTGAGTGGTTCCACTTAGTCTACCCTATTCTTTCCTACCCCCAGGAAGCAGCATTTGAAATCCCCCAGGCGCCAGGTGCGTTTTGCTACTGGCTCGAGTCCAATTGCGACTACGCGGAGATTTCTGGGCGCCAGGTTGGCAGCCGCAGTTTTCAAAACTTCGGTCTTGGTTAATACCATTTCCATTTCCATGTGTGTGTTTCTTTTCCTTGCATACTGGGACAAGTGAATGGAGTAAGCTACAGTCAAGCAATGTAGTTGAGATCATAGAATCATAGAGCTGTAGCGTTGGAAGCGACCCCCAAGGTGAATAGACGTTGTGGCGACTGTAACTTAGGTTTAAGGTGCTGTTCGGCACCTCGCTTAAATATCTGAGTATCTGCCCTACCCTTTCTGCCTTCCAGAGGATCCCAGGGCAGAATTTCATTGGCCTTGAGTTTCATGAGATGACACCCCAGTTCTTGTGTTATGAGAGGGAGAGGGAAGCCCCTCTGTCTGGGTGTGTTTCTCCTCCCCTTCTGCTGCAATTAACATAGGAGCTCCAAGACCTTCCTGGCAAATATTGTCTTAGGCTAGCTGGAGTCCGTGCTTGCAAAATGCCTTTGCGTCTTCTTTGCTCACGCACCAAAATGTCTTTCACCAGCTTTGGTCTGTGCTTACGGAAGCAGCTGCGCGATAAGATGCTGAAGAGGTTGGCCAAAAACACGAAATGCTACGTTTTCACTTTTCCCTTGTGAAAAGGCTGGGGAAAGCCAGTGGTTGGGGAACCGGCCAACCACAAGAGCCAAGAGGTTGGAGGGAGCCTGGGTGGGGTGGGGTCAGCTGTGGCTCCTGTCAGAGCACCGAAAGTCTTAGGATGCCAATGTTGACAGCTTTCCTTTCACCCCTCTGCCCTTTGCTTAGGAGCGGCAGCGGCTGGAGACCATCCTGAGCCTGTGTGCCGAGTACACTCACAGCGATGGCGATCCGGGCCAGGAACACAACACCTTCCCCAGCGCTGCTGCCGAGGGTGCTGGCCAGCCGGGAAGGAGGCCCTCCAAGGGCTCCATCAGTCTTGGACGAGCGAAGGAGCAGCTGGTGGGAACCCTGGGCCTGCGGGAGAGGGAGAGCTTGGAGCGCTCGGATGAGGACCACCTGAAAGAGGAAAGCAGCAGCACGGAGAGTGCCGGCCAGGAGGTGAGAGGGCTTGGAGCTGGGAGGACAAGGAGGAGCATAAGGGACTGCCCTGGGTGGAGTCCTCCTTTGCTCCCCAAACTAGCTTTTTCCACTGTCACTTTTTTTGGAATACAGCTGCCATCTTCCCTGACCAGGCTGGCTGGGGCTGATGGGAGTTGGAGTTCCACAACAGGTTGAGGGCAGCTGACTTGGCATGTAACCTCAGTAGGCTCAGAGAGGAGAGAGTGGCTTGTGCATTCCTCCATCTCTTTGGGGAGAAGAATTATATGCCTGTCCCAGCCCCGGTGTGTCTGGGAGACATCTGGCTAACAGAGTTCATGGCTGGTGTTGTGGTATGAATTTCAGATAAAACTTTATTCGCATTAGCCAATGGCCATAGCAACAGTAAAACATTACGGTATACGCAGGAAAGGAAATTTGATATAAGAGCACAATTTAAAGTCCTGAATCAGCTGTCAGTTAGTGGCCCTTATTCTGATTGTCCCTGCTATGAACCTAGCAACCTTTGCTGTTATCTGCTCATTTAGATCTGATAGAAAAAATGGTATGAATTTATTTCTACCCCACCTGTTTGTTACAAAGGGAACACCTATTAAACAGAACACATGGAACCAAGAGAATTAGGAGCAAGCTTCAGCAGATCCAGTCTATTAGAGTTATTGCAATAGGACAGGCTCTCAGCAGAACTGCTAGTTAGGAGAAATAAATAAAAAAATTGTCCAGTAGCACCTTAGAGACCAACTAAGTATGTTCTGGTATGAGCTTTCGTGTACATGCAGACTTCTTCAGATACACCAGCACGGCTACCTACCTGATGCTAGTTAGGAGGACTGCCCAGAGCAAATTCGTAACAAAGCTTATGCAGGATTTCAAGCACAGCAGACAAGAAGTCATAAACATCAAGCATTTTTCTACATACCTCAAAAAAGGTTACAGGTCATGGGATATAAAGATCCTTGACCTCACACTGGTAATCAACTTTCCTGGGGTGTCCCAAAGTATTTGGTCCTAACTATTCAATGGGGGCTGTTGACATTCCTTTCCCATGCCTGTCCTTGGAACCTCTCAAGGAGATGCCAGTGCTAACTCACAACAGACATAGGAAAACATCCTGCTGTTTGTGCCACTTTCAGGGTAAGATAGGAGAGATGGAATGCAGCCTAGGAATGAGGCATGAGAGTCACAAAAGCAGACATGCAGGAATCATTCATGGATGCATTCTAGCCAAAGGTTAAATGCACTTAATATTGAAACATGATTAAAATAAAAAATATACACCTAGGGTCACTGATTTTTTTCCATTATTCCCCCCTTTGATTATAACCTTTCCAAGGTTTATAATCCCACTTTATCAAAGTCGTTAATCTACCAAGACATAGTCCCTCTTGGACATATTTACTAGACTATTAACATTGGCAAGCATTGAACACCACAACATAGCAATATAATACAAAGAATGACTGAAAGGAGAATTAATAAATGCCCTTTCAAGGCTTCCTTGATGCAACTAGCCTGAGGATACCAATATGGCAATCCTTTATGTAATGGGTAGGCAAACTAAGGCCCGGGGGCTGGATGCGGCCCAATTGCCTTTTAAATCTGGCCCGCGGACGGTCCAGAAATCAGCGTGTTTTTACAGAATGTGTCCTTTTATTTAAAATGCATCTCTGGGTTATTTGTGAGGCTTGGGAATTCGTTCACCCCCTCCCAAAAAAAATATAGTCCGGCCCCCCAACAAGGTCTGAGGGACAATGGGCTGGCCCCCCTGCTGAAGAGGTTTGCTGACCCCTGCTTTATGTTGTTCTTATTAAATTCTCTATGGTTTTAAAGACCCAAGAGAAGCAGGAAGGCCTAGTCATCAAGGACACATGAGGTTTTCTTGCATCAGCTTTATTTTGTGCCCGGTGTCAAATTAGTCTTCTAATTAGGCTACCCTCTTTGCTGATTTTTTCAAACCCTCCACAGCACGAAGAGCCAGCCAGCACCAAAGCCAGCCAGGAGGCGGCCCTGTTGGAGGAGGAGCGCACCCGTGTCCTGGCCAGCGTCGATCAGCTGAAGAGCCGAGCTAAGGAGCTGGAGCAGCAGCTGCAGGAAACAGCCCGGGAGGTTAGGCAGGGATGAGGGCAAAGGGTAGGGCTCCTTCCTCTTGGCTGTGCCCCGTTTGGTCATGCTGATGGGCAGGGCACAGCCCAGGAGGGGCCCAGTCCTAGACTTCATTCATGAATGAAGAGTTGCTGGAGCTCAGGGAGGCCTCTAACTTACCCCCACCTCCCGATGGCTCCTCCTGCAGAGGGAGGCCTGCAGGCCTGAGTCTTAGCATGAGGGGGCTCCTTGTCTCTTGCCCAGGCGGAGATGGAGCGGGCCCTCCTGCAAGGCGAGCGGGAGGCCGAGCTGATCCAGCTGCAGCAGGAGC
The DNA here is from genome assembly GCF_951804945.1 of Podarcis cretensis. NCBI lineage: Eukaryota > Metazoa > Chordata > Lepidosauria > Squamata > Lacertidae > Podarcis > Podarcis cretensis. The sequence continues at coordinate 29,748,685 of NC_137185.1, read as the reverse complement.
AGAAGGCAGTGCAGCAGTTGCAGGAGCGCATGTCTGGTCTGGACGCCGCCATCCACCGGGACAAGGTAAATGGCTGGCGCCCGAGGCCTCCTGGCTGCTCCAGTTGCCACCTGGCCACCCTTTGGGAAGGCACAACCAGGCCACATGTGGCCCTCGGCTTGGGCTGGCCCTGCTCCGCCCAGCTTGGCTGCTCTGTTCCTCACCCCCCGCCCCCAAGGACACTACACCAGGGGGAACTGGGTTGCCAAAGGGGCCCTGGCACTTTCCCTTGCCTCTCTGCTGGGTTTTCAAACCGAGGTGACTCTCTCGGGAGCTGAACTCAAGGTGGTTCCTCTTGGTGCTTGGTGGCAAGCTGGAAAACTGCTTGGGGCTCCAGAGTGGAGCCCTCCCTTTCCAAGCTGTGGTGTCTGAGGTGTCTCTTCTCAAGCCAGGCAGTGCTGTTTGCATCCATCTCCCTGGCGCTGCTCAAGGCTGGGCCCTTCCTTGCCCCAATTCCATCTTTCCAGACCAGAGGCATTAAGAAGATGTTTGCCTGCAAGACAGGCAGCTCCAGACCAGCACCTTGGCTGGCTGGGGATGGAAGCAAGTTGCCCCTGGGACCCGATTCCCACCATCCCCCTGGACTCCCTGGCATTTAGCCCCCCAGGTGCTTGTTTGGGGGCTGCCGATTCCCAGCCTTTCTCAAACCTTTGCTCCCGCAGGGAGCCCGAGGGGACGCACACACCTTGCGAAGCGCTGCCACTAACCCCCCGCCTCGCACTAACCAGCTCTAACCCTCTCTCCGTTCTCTCTCTGTCTCTCTCTCTCTCTCTGACTCTTGATTGCTTGGATGCCTGCCTGCCTGCCTGCATCTTGCTGGTGGGCCACCCTAACTGAGACAGTGAGGCGGAGCATGGCTGAAGCCCAAAAGACAGGTGGAGGAGGAGGAGGGAGGGTCTATTGCATGTGTACAAACATCCCACCCGATGGGAGGCTGCCTGGCAGGGACACGGCTCCAGGGCCTAGCCTTGGCACCTCCTGGGGAGCTGAGAGGGCTTGGGTGCCTTTAAGGAGCTCTGCAGTGCCCTGTCTCTCCCCCATGTGGGTGCCCATCCCAGCGGCCCCCCAACAGGCAGGGTGCTCCAGCCTCTTCAGCACTTCAGTCTAGCTGCGGGAAAACTTGCAGGTTTGTTAATGCACAACTGCGGATTTGGATGCACAACTGCTGATGCCATTGAAGGCGGGCCCAGGGCTTGCTGTTCTGTTTCCCAGTGTGTAGGCCTCCCCAGCTTTGGATTATTCCTTAAGGACAGGGCAGAACCACCCGGTCTACTGCTGGCACACCAAATGCACTATAAAAACTCAGGGCTGTGCAAGTGATCTCATTTCACAGGGTCGGGAGGACCAAAGCCAGGGGGTGGGGGTCAATACTGCACAGGAAAGTCTGTGTGGATGGAGTGCCAGGGCATGACGCCTGGGCAAGCTGACCCAGAATTGAAAAGCGGCAACTGACACTCAACCACCCACCCACCCTGAGGAGTGGTGGAGCTTCATGCTCCGGCGCCAGGGGGAGGGGGCGGAGAGTAGGCGGGGCAGGGCTGGCTCGTGTCCCAGGGGCGTGGCACGCCACCCGTAGGCACGTGAAGCGCGTCCCGGGGGCATGGTGCGCGTCCTGGGGGTGTGGCACCCAGCGCGGGCGGGGGGTCAGCCACAATGGCACCCCATCGGGATAGCGCTGCTGGGGGCAGTGCGCTCCCCCCGCATGCCTCTTCCTCTGCCAGTGATCCTGAGATTCTGCCCCAAGGAAAACTGGATGATACATTCTATTGGTTTTTATTGTGTGCCCCTGCCACATTCTGTGGACGCCTGTGAAGTCAGATCCGGCATGCAGCCCTGGCCACGGGTGGCAAGGTGCTTGCTGCCCCCCGTGTGGGCCTGGTGCCTCTCTCCTGCTGCCAACTCACTCACTGACATGTACCCCAAAGTGCCCAGAGCCCCCAGGAAACGGTGCTGCACTAACTCCAGAGAGGTGTCAGCCTAGTTTTGTGTCTCAAACATAGCAATGCTTGTATGTCATGAGTCAACTCTGGGGTGGCTGGGATGGGGCTGGGGCTGGAGGGAGGGTGTGTGTCTCATCCTGAAAATGCCCATTTCCTGGACTCCTGAGTATCTCTAGAGACCTTTGCAACAGCTGACATGGTGGACTCTTCTGGGCAGGCCAGTAATTGGCCGGAGAGGACTTGTGGGTGGTCAAGCCTGCCCTTTGGGCACATGGTGACTTTGAGACGCAAGACTGAGGTTCCCAGTAGCTGCCCGGTAACCCTGTTAGAGTTTGAGCCCCCTTGCTAACCTCCTGCCCCCTTGCTTTGCATGGCCTGCTCTTGAGAAGTGTGTTTTCTCTCTCTTTCTCTCTCTCTCTTCCGTGTGTGTTGTTTTCTCCCGGATTCAGGAGAGGGCAAAGGTTGATGCTGAAAGGAAGGAACTTGAGCGACTGCGGGCACTATACTCTGAGCTCAAGCACCAGCTTGATAACTGCCCTGAGTCAATGAGGGAGCAGTTGCAGGACCAGATGCAAAGGGTCAGTGTCTCCTCCCCTGCCCCCCCACCATCTCCCCGCCTGCAGCCGGGGTCAGCACCTGGCTGAGGGTAAGCATGGCAGGCTGGCTTGGGTTGGTGGGGCACAACTCAGCAGGGCCTGGCGCCCTGGCAGCTCTTCTTGGGAGGACAGCTTTTCCGGAAGAGGGAGCTCAGATCATGGGTGGGGGCCCTCCTCTCCTTGAGCCCTCTTTGCGGAGCACGAAGGGGCTAAGCCTGGAAGGAAGCTGAGCCCAGCCTGGCAGGGAGCAAGGGTTGCCAAGTCCTTCGCTGCTCCTCAAGAAACCCACCCTACACCCCTTTCTCATGGCTCCTGCTGGCACCAGAGGAGTCTCCAGGAGGCTGCCAGCTCTTGAATGCCCCTCAGGCTACTTTCCTCCTTGAACTGTTTTGCTGGTTACGTGTCCTTTTGATTAAAAAGGAGCTCGCCTTCCGCCATTTTGTTGTTGTTGTTTTTTTGCAAGGGTTTGCTTGCAGAGGAGAGCCAGAGCAGCCCTGTCCTTCAGGTTGCCTCTGCTGGCTCTGCAGCCTTTGGACCCTTGTCCCACCTGCCCAATGACCCTCTGGAAGGCTTGGACCAGATGCACATAGAAGGTCCTAGGTCCAATCCCCAGCAGAATCTCCAGAAGCAAAAACCCCTGGGAATCCTTGCTGAGCTAGATGGACCAATGTTCCTTCCCCCTGCCCAAGCCAGCCACCTTCCCCGAGTCCCAGCTGAGCCGCTGTGTCCCTGCTGCAGGAAGCGGAGGCCCTGGAGACGGAGACAAAGCTGTTTGAGGACCTGGAGTTCCAGCACCTGGAGAAGGAGAGCCGCCTGGAGGAGGAACGCGAGATGCTCAGCCAGCAGCTCCTGCACAGCAAAGCCGAGAGCCACCGCAGCGTGGCACGGAGGAAGGTGGGTGGGCGAGAGCGGAGAAGGAAGCCCTTTGAGCCGGGGGGGGGGGCAGCACTGGCCATGTGGCACTTGCTCAGCCCCCAACCCCGCTCTTTCCATGTCTCTGCAGGAACGCCTGGCAGCGCTGGAGAGTCAAGCCAACCAGATCAGGCTGCAGGCTGCTCAGGAGGCTGACCGGCTGGGCAAGGAGAAAGCCACCACCTTGCAGATGCTGCAGAAGGTATCACCTGGCAGGGAGGGCATCTGACAGAGCTGGGCGAGGCATTGCAGGCAGGGCAGGGCCACCTGGAGTGGGGCTTCTGTCTTGCCAGAACCATTCCCCCATAGGGGTAAGGTTAGGTGGGACCTGGCCTATTGACATGGGGCAGGGCAGGGCTCTCCCCTTGGCACTGTGCCATAGGGGAGAGGCAGCTGGAGGCTGGGTGGTATGGCTGGAAGCACCCCAACAATCTTCTCCCTTTTCCTTCCCTGTGGTAGGAGAAGGAGACCCTCCTTGCGCTAGAGAGACGGTACCGGGTGCTTACTGGTGGCTCCGGCTTCCCCAAGGCCTCTACAGCTCTGCGAGAGGTAAAAGGACCTCTGTGGGTGCCCAGGTTCTGTGGGTGGGTGGGGGGCTTCAGCAAAGCCCCAAGGGTGCAGGCTTTTGTAGCCTCCTGAACTTTCAGTGGGAAGTGAGCCCTTGCCTTAGCAGCATTGCTTGTTTCTGCCTTTCTCCCACCTTACCCTGCTAACAGCCCAGAGTTCGGTGGCAATCTCTCTTTACCCTTAGAAGGAGGCTGAAAGGGAGGTGAAGAGGCAAACCCTGCCCAGGAAAGCTTCGTGTGCTGGTACCTCATGCCCAGAGCTTCTCCAGCCAGTCTCCCATAGTCCGAGATAGTTAGTTATTATTATCTCCCATTATTGAGATTTTCCAGATCCATTTAAAAAAGGATTCTTCCAGTCTAGGGCGTGCTGAATTTTTCAACCTTCAAATTCCAAAAATGAAGTGTGCTAAAACGTTGTATTGGGAACTCGAAACATATTTCGTTTAGTTTTGCTTGGTTAGTAAAATGTGCGTAAAATCACATAAAAATCATTAAAAATGATTGCCAAGTACTTGCAGTTATTATTATTATTATTATTATTATTATTAAGCACTACCTGTCATTTTCAGAAGATAAAATTCTTTGGTTTTATGAAAGCAGTTCATGTGCTTCTTCATCAGACTTGGATTTGCCAAGCTAAATGTTGTTCAGTCACGAAAATAATAGCAGATTTGAATTCCTCACACCCAAAAACATATTTTTAAGACCCTTCACTGAAAAAATTTGCAAAAATTAAGTTTCGGCCCCTAACTTGTGCATTTAACAGAAACTTCCCAGAAGGCATTGAGCAGTTCCTCCCAAAATATTTAGAAAACCACTCGTCTGGGCCGCTCTCCTGCACTTTTATTCTGTGGCTCTGTCTTGTTCTTTCAGGTGTTGCATAATTACCACCTGTATAAGATATTGCAGGGGTTGTTTCTCTTTAAAATGTTCACATTGGGGGGGGGGACACTGCTGGGGCTCCCCTGAAATACATGTTCCCTCTCCATTTTTCTTCAGGCGACAATATCGCTGCAACCATTTTCTATATTGCCTGTGTGATTTTCAGACTCCCAGCAGTAACATCCTTTCTCTGACTTGTTTTCTTTTTCCCTTCTGGGGAAACTTGAGGGCGGGGGCCTCTCATACTGGCAATGAGGCACAAGAGCACTTAGTGGGGTAGGAAGCAGAAGAAGGCCTGAAAATGCCCAAACAGCCTGAGGGTTCCTTTATTATTGTTGTTGTTACTGTTACTGTTATTATTAAATTTTATTTATACCCCGCCCTCCCCAGCCAGGACCGGGCTCAGGGCGGCCAACACCCGTATAAAACAATTGATTGAAATACAACTTAAAAACAAGATTAAAATACAACATTAAAATGCAGCCTCATTTCAGTAGGAACTCAATCAAAAACTTTTTGGGGGGATGAAAACGTCAAGTCTTCACCAAGGCCAACAGTCCAGACTGGTCCTACGTGGGCCAGAAAAGCCAGGGAAGTCCCCAAATAGGAGTTCCATCACAGAAGAAGAAAGGAAAAAGGAAGAGGGGAAGGGCGGGACGGCTGTGCGTGTTCTCTTTCCTTCCTCCCCCCTGCCCTCCCCCCACAACCTGAGCTGACATTTTCAGGGTTCTCCTGTAGTTTGGATGCCACGGACAGACCTCGCCACCTTCCTCTCGTGCCCCCCCCCCTCTTTCCGTGCGTCCTGCTGTTCTTGCAGCTCCCTCACCGCTGTTCCCATCCTCGCAGGAGACGCTTCCTTTCTCTGAGCTGGGGGAGGCGGCTGATTCTGCAAGCCCCTTCTGTGCAGCTACTGCTTCCTCCGCCCAGCTCTACCCAGGGAGGACAGAGGTAATGCTATGTGGCTGCCTGTCTGCATGCCTGCCTGCCTCTGAGCTGCTTTCCCGCTTGTTGCATGCGCTGCAACATCTCCTCCTTGCTTGGCTTGGCTGTGCCCATCCGTGGCTGGACTTTGCAGCGTGCCTTAGATCTGTGGGCAGGTGTTTCAGCCCAGACTTGACTCTGGAATACATCACTTCTTCCCTCCGACCCACATGCAAACAAACACTCATGCCTGCTGACTTTCCCTGCTCTTCACCAGTGTGATGTCTGCTCCCCACGGATCCCAAGAACTCTGCATTGAGCAGTGGGCGCCAGTGTTCCTGGGTTCGGCAGAGGCACTAAGAATATGGCCTCACTTGGGGCAGGACACTCTACTCTGGTTGCTCTTGCAGGTAGATGCCACCTGGCATGGCTGTGGGCCACAGGCCACAGGCAGGTTAGATCCTTCCCAGGTTGCCATGCTGTGTGTGTGTGTGTGTGTGTGTGTGTGTGTGTGTGTTTGTGTGACATTGCTCCCTTGGCTCAGTGCCCCAATCCCTCTCTGATTCTCCTCCTCCTCCTCCTCCTCTCTGCCTGGCTGCTTCTAGGAGTACGTGAGACTTTCTGACGTTTTCCCATTTTGCGGCTGGGGGCCAGATGCTAGCGCCGCACCTGCCGTCCCCTCACCTGCGCCCCCACTTTCCTATGAGGTACCTGCCTTTCCGGTCCCATTGCTGGGGCTGGTGCAACAGTACAAGCAGCTGAGGGAGATGTCTAGGGGCAGGTGGGAAAGGGGGTACGCCCATATTCCATGCTACCTCCCAACAAGGAGCCTACTCTAGCCCAGCCCACTCTTTGGGGGGTCCCTAGCATAGCCTCCTCCACAAAAAGGCTGCTGTGGGGGGAGGCTGGTGTTCTCCCCACACACACCTCCCCCTCAGCTCCCCCCCCCCCGCATTCTCTGCCGGCTTTGTGCACTCCCGGACTGCTTGCAGCCTGCCTCTCACTCTTTGCCTTTTCCTTCCTGCCCAGTACGTGACAACTGACCAGCTGGCAGTGATTCTGGGCAGCGTCAGGTCGGCTGTAGGGCTTGCCCACTCCCCCAGCCCCCCTGCAGCAGACTCCACTGCTTCTGCGCTGCCGGCGGCGCTGCTCTGCTCCTCCAGCTGCCCCCAGGTTTGTGCTTCTGTGGCAACCTCCACCCCCTTGCTACCTTCTCCCTCCCTCCATCGCTTCCTTTGGGATAGGCGGGCTGCCCTGCACACCGTGGCAAGGCACTGGGGCAGGGGTGGAGGAGCAGGGGGCCTTGAGTTATAGCTGTGTGTGTTTGTCTGTCTGTCTGTTGGGGGCAGTGGGAGAGAGAGAGGGAGGATTCTTTTGGCCTTGAGGTGTATTTATTTAGAATACTTACCTTATTTTTCGCTCCATAAGACGCACTTTTTCCCTCCTAAAAAGTAAGGGGAAATGTGTGTGCATCTTATGGAGGGAATGCAGGCGGGAAAAGCCCCCAAGAGCTGCACACACACTCTGTGCGGCTCTTGCGGGCTTTTCTACGAGGTGGAAGAAAGGCAGCCTGTCACTGATGGGCTGTCCTTCTCCCACCTCGTAGAAAAGCCCGCAAGAGCCGCACTCCCTTTCACGAGCCGTGTGGAGCGTGTGTGCAGCTCTTGGGGAAAAGCCCGCAAGCGCCGCACACACGCTCCATGCGGCTCGTGAAAGGGAGCGCTGAGCAGAACCTGGGATGCATACAGGCTCTGCTCAGCACTCCCTTTAAAACCTTTTTTTTTCTTGCATTCCCCTTCTAAGAACTAGGTGCGTCTTATGGTCAGGTGCGTCTTATGGAGCGAAAAATACAGTGTATCCTGCTACTCAGTGAGTTCTCCTCTAGAAGAATAAGGTGCAGGAGAGCCAGACCCACAGATCTTTGCAGGCTGGGCAGGGGCTGGTGCCTAATATCTGTCTGGCCTGTGTGTTGTTGCTTTACGGCCAGCTGCCCATCCAAGTCTTTCACGCTGTCTCCTTCCTCTCTCTCTTGCCCTCCTTCGCCACCACCCTCTGCCCGTCACCCTCAGAGAGAGCCATGGTGGGCAGAGAGCGCAGTGCGGCTGCCACTTTTCGCCCAGGACCTCCCAGCTGGCTTTGAGGCTGAAGCAGACCCCCCTGCTGCTTGTCTCTCCTCCTCCTCCTCCCCTCCTCCTCCTCCTCTGCCTGCTAAAGCTCACTCGTCTCCAGACCCGCGACAGGTAACGAACCGTCCCCGGATGAGGTGCTGCTGTGCCCCTTGGAGGCCCCCCCTCACGTCCCACGTGGGCACAAGCCACGCCCTCTTTGCCAAACCTCTTTCCCTCCTGCAGGTCTATCGCTCCAAGATGGACGGTGGCTCCAGCAGCTTGGCTTGGCCCAAAGGAGGCAGCTCTTCCTCACAGCTCAACATGGCCACTCTGGGACGCAGCCCCTCGCCCAAGGTATAGTGGGGCAGCGGGTGAGGTGTGGGGGGAGCCTCGCCAGCAGCCCTGTTTAGGGAAGCTTTTAATGTTTAATAGGTTATTGTATTTTAGTGTTCTGTTGGAAGCCGCCCAGAGTGGCTGGGGAAACCCAGCCAGATGGGCGGGGTATAAATAAATTATTATTGTTGTTGTTGTTGTTGTTGTTGTTGTTGTTGTTGTTGTTATTATCATTATTATTATTATTTATTTGCCCCTAAGCCCCTTACTCAGGCCCTTCTCCCTCTTGCATCCCCTGAGGTCCCTCATTCCACTTGCACCCCAAGCTGGGCCTAGTATCTCCAGAAAACCCTCCTGTCTCTCATCCTCCCTCCCCCCAAGCAACTGCCCCCCCCCAAGATCTGGCCAATGTGACTGATGGAGCTGAGAAACTGGTATCAGTGGAGCACAGCACCCCTTCCTCAGTCAGTGAGCATTTGTCAGGGACTGGGCAGATGAGGAATGATGGAAACCGCTTTCCTAGCCTGACCCTTCCAGAGAAGAGGGAGACAGTTCAGAATTACAACAGGGGTTTGAGGGAGATCACAGTTCAGAGGCAGCTGGAAGCTGGAAAATAATGGGAGAAGAGGAGGAGGAGGAAGAAGAAGAAGAACCAGGGGAGAGACAGCTGACAGACTCAGTGTATTTAGAAAGTATTCCAGACCCCCCCTTGCCCAGAACCCGGTGGGCATTGAAAGTAGGAGAGCAGAGAGCTCAGAGGCAGAAGGCACAGCTCAGCCGCCGTGGGGATGATGCATAATGGGAGAGACGGAGGGGGTGGGGTTTCACTCAGAGCAACACCATTACTCAAAGAAGCCACATTTCTAATCCTCTCTGTGAATATTGAATAGAAAGCATTGGTAAGAACTTCCTTGTCTTATCCATTCCTGGCAACCTACCGTGTGGGGTTGGATCCTCTGAAGCCTGACAGCATAGCACCCTGCTCTAGGGGCAGGTGGGACTGAGAGGTCTGTCTTCCAAACTGCTTCTCTCCCGCAGAGCTCCCTGTCCCCACAAAATGGCACCGGCAGCCTCCCTCGGAATCTGGCCAGCACCCTGCAGGATATCGAGAGCAAGCGCCAACTGGCCCTTCAGCAAAAGGGTGGGTGCTGGGGAGCGGGAGAGAGTGGTTTGGGTAGGGGTGGGGGGCAGGAGAATGTCCGCAGCTCAGCCAGCTCCATTGCTTGCTGGTCTGTTGTTGGGAGGGGTGGTGGCTTTGGCATCTCTGCCCTGGATTGGGGTGTGTGGGTGTCTTCCTGGCGTAGGAATGCCTTCAGGGACTGGCGGGAGGGCGCTGAGCTGCTGCCCCCGGCGCTCAGCCTGCTTTTGTCCTGGGCATCTCTGCAGGCCAGCAGGTGATTGAGGAGCAGCGGAGGCGCTTGGCCGACCTGAAGCAGAAAGCGGCGGCCGAGGCTCAGTCCCAGTGGGAGGCCCTGCATGGGCAGCCCCTTCCCCCTTCTCCGTACTCCCCCCTCATCCACCACTCCATCCTCCATCACCACCCACCGGGGGGCCTGGGCCTGCGCGCCAACGAAGACGGGGAGCGTGCCTACGACACCCTCAGCCTGGAGAGCTCCGACAGCCTCGACACCAACCTGTCCACGAGCGGCAACTCCGCCTGCTCTCCGGACAACGTTTCCAGGTACAGCGGGACAACAGCCGCCGTCCCTGAGGCCCGGGAGAGCAGCTCAGCCCCTGCCCTGCTTAGGGAAGGAGAAGGATGCTGCCATCTCTGGCTCTACCCTCTCTTCCTCTCTTGTGGATCACAAGGCAACCCTGGGCTTGGCTGCCTTCTCTGCCCCTACTACTCCCCTCTCCCCATTCCCCTGCCCCACAAATGTCTCTATCGGCTTCTCCTGGGGTCTGAAGGCAGAGCTCCCTGCAGGGAGGCAGAAAGAGAACTGCCCTCTGGCCCTTCCCGCAAGCAGTGAGTATTCCCTCCGACCACCATTCATCCATTTCCTCCATTTCTCGCATGGCTCTTGAGCGTTGCCTCTGCCCAGTCCGGGTGTTGCCCCGTAGCAGAGAAGCCCACTGGCATTGCTCGCTGCTGACAGCCTGGCTTTGCCTTGCAGCGCCAGCGGGGCAGATGCAGGAAAGATTGAGGAGATGGAGAAGATGCTGAAGGAGGCCCACGCGGAGAAGTCACGCCTGATGGAATCGCGGGTGAGGGGAAAGCTGGGGGCTGAGACATCCCAGCCACCTCCCCTTGTCTCTTGTACTCTCCCTCCCCTTGGTTGGGCACTGCAGCCCCTTCTGCATTTCGCATGGATGTTGCGTCTCCACCAACGAAAGATGTTCCTTCCCCCTTGGCAGGGTTTCTTATCAGCTCTGCTTTCTTGGCATGCAGGCGAGGGATTGTTTCCCTCTGGCTGATGCCAATCACATGGGCCAATTGGGGAAAATGTTGGTGCAGAGTCAAGAAGGGAAGGGAGCCTGTAGCTCGTTGGTAGTGCAGAAGGTCCCAGGTTCAATGCTTGATGGCATCTCCAAGTGGGGCTGGGAATGTCCCCTGCCTGAATCCCTGGAGAGGCACTGCTGGTCAGTGTAGGCAACACTGAGCCTAAATGGACCGGTCATCTCATAAGACAACTTATGTTCCCATTAAACACCATCCATTTCTTTTGAACCATGAGTGCTGGAGTCTTACAGCAGACACCTCGAAAAGAAAGTAGCTCACTAGGTAAGGCTAAAGCTTGGTGCTAGAGGATCTGCTTTGCAAGCAAAAGGTCCTCAGTTGCATCCTCGGCATCTCCAGGTATAGCTGGGGGAAGATCTCCTGCCTGAATCCCTGGAGAGCTGCTGCCATTCAGTGTAGGCAGTACTGAGCTACATGGTCCAACGGGTCTGACTGTCTGCATCCCTGTATGGATACATATGGGCAGGTGGTATCCCAGGGTGGCACAGGGCAGGGTGCTGATGTGGGTTGCCCCTTGCAGGAGCAAGAGATGGAGCTGCGGCGCCAGGCCCTGGAGGACGAGCGGCGGAGGCGGGAGCAACTGGAGCGGCGTCTGCAGGATGAGACGGCGCGGCGGCAGAAGCTCATTGAGAAGGAGGTCAAGATGCGAGAAAAGCAGTTTGCCCAGGTATGGGCTGGGATGGGGGCAAGGGGCTGAGCACAGCTCCTATTCTTCTGGTCCCAGTTAGGAGAGGCAGAACTGGTGGCAGGGAGGCTGCTGCTTCGCTGCCCAGTAAATCATGCCATGTGGCTTCTCCCACTGGACCTTGGGAAACTTCCTGGGGTTGGGGGGTCTGAAAGGACAACCAGCATTTAAGAGGGGAGCCTGGCAGGATTCTTCATAGTCAGCCCTGCTGAGCCCTTCCTTCCCTCCTTGGGCCTGGCCTAGTCCGGGTGCCGCCATTTTGAACGAACTGTTGCCACTCCCTGACGCGGAATGAGGTTCATGCATGATCTAACCCGCTCAGTCATCAGGCACAAAAGCAAAATATGTGAAATGAGGGCATTATGGGGCTTCCAACTAAACAGGCTTGGGGATTGCAGCTGGTTGGGGTCCCTCCTGGCTCTGGCTCCTCCTTCAGTGTGGCTCCCATGAGCTGGGAGCCCTGGAGGCTGCACTGGGTCCAACGTGGGAACTGCCCTCTGCCTCACACAGGCCCGCCCTCTGACACGCTACCTGCCTATCCGCAAAGAGGACTTCGACCTGCGTTCGCACATTGAATCATCTGGCCACAGCGTGGACACCTGCAGCCACGTCATCCTCTCCGAGAAGATGTGCAAAGGCTACCTGGTCAAGATGGGGGGTAAAATCAAGTCCTGGAAGAAGCGATGGTTCGTTTTTGACCGCCTGCGGCGCACTCTTTCCTACTACGCAGGTAAGCCCTGTTATTTTAAAAAATTAAGGGGTTTGGTTTTTGCTGCCCAACTCCCCAAGGGACTGAGTCCTCTAAGTCCATGATTAGTCAGAGATTAATGGATGGAGGCAAGATCTATAGAAGGCAAGGCAGATTTTTATTTTTCTGTTGCAATGGAGTTCCCTCCCCTCCTTGCAAAAAGGTAGAAGAGACCCTGAACAATGGTGTGCAAGCCCCTATAAAGACTTTTGAAATTGCCCACCCTGTAGCCCAAGACCACCCCCCAAAACATCATACATACATCACAGGAGGCAGAGGTCTCCAGCAGAAATTTGAGAGTGTTGCTTCCCTCCTGTCTGCCAGGATAATGCTTCCTTGAATGGAATTTATGGGTAGCCTGGTCATTCCTTTGAGATGGTAAACACTTTAGTTCCTGAAACTCTTACACATATTGATAGTTTGCTCAGCTTAACAGAAACTTGCCAGACTGTATTTGCAGGGAGGTGTAAGCCCCTGCAGTCCAAAGACCATTGGAAAGCTTTTCCCATTTCCTTCCTCCTTGCAGAGAAATATTTTAGGTCAATTTGAGAGAATCAAAATGGCTTCAGGATTGCTCTCCTGTACTATTTCAGACACGTGGTTTATATACTTATGTATGTGTGTTTGCCTGGTACATTTATGAACATCTATTCTATATCTGAGACCTTAGAATTCTTGTAACAGCCCTGCCCTCTCTTTCCTGCCCAGAATTAGCCTCACTCTGCTGACTCCCTCTTCTCTATCCTATGCAGACAAGCATGAGACGAAGCTCAAGGGCCTCATCTACTTCCAGGCCATTGAGGAGGTTTATTACGATCACTTGCGCAGCGCAGCCAAGGTGAGCGAAGCAGGGGATACAGGATCCCTTTCTGGGGGCAGCCACTTCACATGGGGGCGGGGGCTGGACGGTAGTCAGGGTGTTGCTGGATTTAACACAGCCAAGCCTCCTTCCCTCTTAGACTCTTACTTCCCTTCTCTCTCTGCCCCTCTCTCTCTCTCTCTCTCTCTCTCTCTCTCTCTCTCTCTCTCTCTTTCTCCTCCTCCAGAAGGGATTCTTCTCTCTCAGCCTGGCCAGTGTAGGTACCATCCTCTTTTATAGGCATGCCTGGCGGCTCCCCCTAAATGCTGCACTGCCTTGAGCATTTGAACTAACACGGCCTCCTTGTACTGGAGGGTTTCGGCTGCATTTTGACCTGAGCTCAGTGCCTGTGTGCGGAGCGAGAGACAGGATTTAACAACGTGCCATGACTTCTCAAAATAATAATAATTAACAACAACCCTCCTGGCTGTCAGAATGGCATTGAAAAGTGTGCAGGCTGGACACTGGCTGGTATTCCCTGGTGAAGAATTTGGGTCCTCTGAATGCAGAATAAATCTGAGCTAAAATGATGCAGGCTGGAGGGCAACATTCACAGGGCCCTGCCACCGACTGCAATCGCAGCCCAGCTTCCTCTCAACCATGTTTCATCCTGCAGTCAAACTGGCCTTGGGCGCTTCTGCTACTAACTTGAGCCATGCCTGCTGGCTGCACCCAGCCTTCAAGCCCAGCTCCTCCTCCTAAGGTGCCTTTAATTCTCTCCTGTTTTTCTATTCTCTTCCAGCACCTAGCCGACCTTCTCCCTGCCCCCTTCAGTGGAGAGGTTGGTCTCAACGCTCCCTACCATGCATTGGGGGGTGGGGGGCAACATGGGGGGGTGTTTGTGGAAAAGCAGCCTCTGCTTACTCTTAACTGGGTTCAGTGGTTTTTGGTCAGGGGGTAGATATAGCATCTCTCCGATCCACAAGCTGGTTTCTTAACACACTCCCTCTAGCTGCCCTGAGTCTCTTTCCAACTTCCTTAGTGCTAACGGAACCAATTTTGGGGGAAAGGGGAGAGACCTTCTTGCTAGGGGCAGCTTGCACAGCCAGATGAGCCTGTCTCTTCTCTTGGCAGAGCCCCAACCCTGCCCTCACCTTCTGCGTCAAGACTCACGACCGCCTCTACTACATGGTGGCCCCATCGGCCGAGGCCATGCGAATTTGGATGGATGTCATCGTGACAGGAGCCGAGGGCTACACGCAGTTCCTGAACTGACGGAGGGGAGGGCCAGAGGATGCCACCGTGAGCCCTGGCCTGGCTGCCTCTTCCTCTGCGAGGGAGGCAGGAAGAGACACCCGTCGGCCTCGCTTGGACTGACAAGGCCCTGCTAGGCCTCCATCACTGCCGCAGCTGCAGGAGGGCAGCCTCGTGGGGGCCACCTGTGCCAAAGATCTCATGCTACCCCAGAGGGCAGGCCCAGCTCTGCCCCATGCTCAGTTCCTGTAAATAAGTGCTCAGGGCCCACGTAGCAGCAGAAGTCAGCTGGGGGAGACACAGGTGCCTTCTGGCGCTTAGCCCAGTTTTCTTTCTCCTGAGGACTAGCGACATGGCCTGTGCCAGCTGCCCTATAAACCGCAGGGGAGGGTGGGCTTCACCTACCACCATGTGCCTTGTTGGGGGAGAGAGTAGCATCCGACACCTGTTCTCCCTGGCTTGGCCTAGTCCAAGGCTCAGGGTAGGGTACTGGGAGCAGGCAGACCTTTCCCCACACCTTCCCCGCTGCCAGGCGAAGGTGGGATCCAGCTCAGCCCAGTCCTCTTCCCATCCTACCCTCAGCCAGAAGAGATGGATTTCTTTTCTTTTGCCTCGGTGGTCACTTTTATACCTTGCTTTAAAAAACTACAGCAGCTCTCCTTCTGTGCCTCAGGGCTGTTGAGGTTGCTGCTGTTGGGGGGGGGGGAGAAGGACAATAAAACCTTTTATGTAACTAAAGCCTGAACATTTGCTTGTTTTCCTCCATGTAAAGGGGACCGCCAGGAGGTAACAGCAGCACCCCCCCCCAACTTCACCCACAGTGCGCATCATGTAGTGTTCTTAAAGGGTGGCAGGTTTGCATCTGTCCCCTGGGCAGGGGGGGCCTGTCCTGAGAGCCAAGCTCTATCCCCTCTTGGTTGCCATAGCCATGCCCAGCATTGATTTGGGCATTATTAGAAACAAGTTCAAAGTCTGCTTGTGTTTAAACAAATCCTGGAGGGATGCTGGCCAGAATCGCACCGAGGGCAGGCACTAGTTGCACAGAAACCTCTGAGCAGCCTTTCTTGGGCAGAGCAAAGGTCTCACAGTGGCAAAGGCACAGTCTCAGGCAGGAGTTGAGGCCTAGTGTTTCTGCCAGAGGCAAGACCAGTACAGTGGTACTTAATTCGTTCCGGAGGTCCATTCTTAACCTCCTGCTGCTGCCACCGCGCCACCACCATGCGATTTCTGTTCTCATCCTGAAGCAAAGTTCTTAACCTGAAGCACTATTTCTGGGTTAGCGGAGTCTGTAACCTGAAGCGTATGTAACCCGAAGTTCCACTGTAAGCGCCATCAAGGCTGACTTTTAGAAGTTACTGATACTCTCCCATTGTCATCCTCCAGGAATTAAGTCTAATCCCATTTTTAAAGCTGTCTTAAAATTACTGGGCGCGTCAGTACTTGTGGGACTGAATCAGGAAGAACTTTCTGACAGTAAGCGCTGTTTAAGAGTGGGACGGACACCCTTGCGAGGTGGTGGGCTGTCCTTCCTTGGAGGTTTTTAAGCACAGGTTGGATGGCCATCTGTCATGGATGCTTTAGTTGAGATTCCTGCATCTCTTATGATATAGTGGTACCTCAGGTTAAGTACTTAATTCGTTCCAGAGGTCCGTACTTAATCTGAAACTGTTCTTAACCTGAAGCACCACTTTAGCTAATGGGGCCTCCTGCTGCTGCTGCGCCGCCGGAGCACAATTTCTTTTCTCATCCTGAAGCAAAGTTCTTAACCTGAAGCACTATTTCTGGGTTAGCGGAGTCTGTAACCTGAAGCGTATGTAACCCGAGGTACCACTGTACTATGAATGCCGTAGTTTAACTAGGCCCTGTTTGAAGAAATCCTTCCTTTTGTCTGAATTGAGTCTTCCAACAATCCGCTTTGTTGGGTGGCCCTCACGTCCCAGTATTACAAGAAAATCTCCCTTCTCCCCTTTTTCCATAACCCAAAATAAATTTAATACCGCAGTCCTGTCCCCCTTAACTTCCCCTACGCTAAAAATGTTTGCAGCAGCCCCTTGGTCATTCCGGTTGTTCTTGTCCAAACCTTTTCCTGCTCTACAGTGTTCTTTATTTTAAGGGAGAAATCGGAGATGTACACAGTATTGTAGCTGCTTAAAGGCAGTGCAGTGTCAAAGCTTCTGGTAGGACCAGGCAGACATGCTCTAGTTAGCCTTCCTTGGCTCCTGTCTCTTTTCCTCAAGATCTGGGAGTGATTACGAGGCATCATCCTTAAGTCAAGCCGCCCTTTTCACAGGCAATATACCACTTGCTGAGACAGCAACGTCTAATGCAGCCTTTCCCAACCTGTGGGTCCCCAGATGTTGTTGGACTACAACTCCCATCACCCCTAGCTAGCAAGGCCAGAGCTCAGGGATGATGGGAGTTGTAGTCCAACAACATCTGGGGACCCACAGGTTGAGAACCACTGGTCTAATGGATATTTGTGGGAAGGGACCAATGTTAAGCAACATCCAGAAGGAGGAGGAGGAGGACGGTGAGCGACCTGATCTCCCAAGGCGCTGATTTAGCCATTATTGCATTTCTTTTCCCAATTTTTCTCCAAGGAGCATAAAGTGGTGTTCATGGTCTTCCTCCTCATTCAATCTCCAGAACAACCCTGTGAGGGAGGTTAGGTTGAGAGGCAGTGGCTGGCCCAAGGACACCCCATGAGTGTCACAGCCATGTGGGGATTTGAACTCTGGTCCTAGTCGAACACTAACCACTGCACAACACTGCCTCGCTTCCTGTAGGCTTTGCACAAGTGGAATGTGGTGGTCAGGGCAGGTTATCGCGTGTAGAGAGATGCAGAGGAGAAGCAAGCAAGTTGGCTTTATTCTCTAGCCCCAACCATGCAGAGCATCAGCCCACCCACACAGACACCAAAAGGACAGCCACTTTTGGTGATGGAGCAACATTCTGGGCCAGCAGCAGCCGCCACTCCTAGATCAAGGACAGAACAAGGCAGGCCCCAACGCAGAGCCAGGAGCGAAAGAGCAATGTGCCTGCAGAGGTGAGGCGGTCGCCATAGAGATGCAGGAGACGCAGAGCCAATCCATTGGTCCAACCAAACCCTTCCTGCAAAGGGAGATGGGAAGGTCAATCCAGGCTTCACAGCGGCTGCAGCCAGGTGCCCCTACATCCAGCCCCATATGTGGTGGAAGCAGGCACCAGTTTATGGCTTTGATGGGGGAAAGGGCTTAATGCCTCACCTGTACTTGATACTCTCCCCCACCACCGGGTTTTCCATCGCCTTCGACATCATACTGGAGAAAAAAAGGGGGAGTTAGGGCAGACAGGCAGGTACACAACCTCAGTAAGCTGTGGGTAAGGATGACGCTGGGTATGGAGTGTGTGGCAGGACAATCACTCCACCCAGAGCAACCCAGGGAAGGTTTTCTCTTCTTGTGCCCGAAGCAGGCTTGGAGGACAGCTAAGAGAGCTTGCAAACACCTGCTCGCCAACCCCGTTGGGAATAAAGGATGGCAGTGGCCTAGAGTACCAGGCACGGGATTATGTGCTATGTAGCAGCAGCAAGACAAGGCTGGTCTGGGAGCACGGGGGGGGGGTGTGCATCTTACCTTCTCATACATGTAGTGGTATTTGTCGTAGACAGCCAGATTCATGCTGATCCAGCTCTGTGCCAAAGTGAAGGCCAGTTCTTGTGCTCGAGGCGACGAGGACTTGGCCAGACCTGGCGAGCACAAAGTGCTGTCAGAATGCAAGCAGGGGTGGCAGCGGCCCTGCAGAGGAGCAGTGCAGCATCTTTCCCTGGGTGAGGCAAGGCTGCAACTGGCAATAGCAGACCAAGAAGGGGTGGGTGGAAACACCCCTTCTGTGCAATTGGCAGAGGGGCATATATTTGCAACACCTGGAACTAGTAAACCTCCAAAGAGAGAGCTCTGTTTTCCCTTTAGAACATTTCAGAACAGGGCTTTACCTGAGATCACCACGTCCTGGAGAGGGGCCCAGGCATTTGGCAGGTCCCACTGCTGCTGTGTTCGAACCAGAGAGGTGGGCACTCCGTGGGGATAGGAGAGCGCTGAACTCAACTGCGGGCACAAACACACTGTGTGGTTCAGAGGCAGTTTTAGGGCAGTGCAACCCGTTTGGCCACACTGCAGGGGGCACCTCAACAATGCTATAGAGTGGAGCAAGAAAGCGGTGTGTGTGCCAAATTTCGGCATTGCACAGGGCACCATTTTAATAATTGAGAGCCCAAAGTCTGCCACTGTGTGTCTGGAGCAACAATGAGCAGAAGGGCACCTTCAGGAATCAGGACAGAAGGGACCAGTGGCCTGGACAGAGGGTGAGGCTGGTGTAGCAGAGGGTGCCATGGGGTCACCCATGCAACACAGTGCATAGAGTTGGGCAAGTGCAAATCACAGGTACTGTAGGGAGGTAGAAGTAGCAGGTGAAATTTAGCATGTTGTTTTATTATATATGTATACCACCTATATGTATAACCGGGACGCAGGTGGCGCTGTGGGTAAAAACCTCAGCGCCTAGGGCTTGCCAATCGAAAGGTCGGCGGTTCGAATCCCTGCGGCGGGGTACGCTCCCGTTGCTCGGTCCCAGCACCTGCCAACCTAGTAGTTCGAAAGCACCCTCGGGTGCAAGTAGATAAATAGGGACCGCTTACCGGCGGGAAGGTAAACGGCATTTCCGTGTGCTGCGCAGGCTCGCCAGATGCAGCTTTGTCACGCTGGCCACGTGACCCGGAAGTGTCTCCGGACAGCACTGGCCCTCGGCCTCTTAAGTGAGATGGGCGCACAACCCTAGAGTCTGTCAAGACTGGCCCGTACGGGCAGGGGTACCTTTACCTTTACCTTTACCTTTACCACCTATACCTGCAGGTCTCAGGACGGTTACAATATAAAATTACAAAATACATAACAAGCACACACACACACACAGACATTTTCAGTGGGCATCGGATGTCACTTTAAAGTAGCATTTTTGCCTGGCACCTAATGGTGTATCATGTAGGTGTCAGCTGAACCTCCCTGGGGAGAGGTACAGTTGGTAGCTGCCTGACCAGGGACTTGGTGCAGGTTTTCCACAAAGCCTTCCTCTAAAGGAGAAGGCCTCATGGTTTCCCTGGCAGTTCATTCCACCACTGCTCTTTCTGGTCAGAAGTTCTTGCTCAACATGCCTCCTGTTGAAAACCCAGAGGGCTTCTCTCCCACTAAACTTGGCAAAGCGCTTGGAAGGCTTATCTCAACAGTGCTCCACTCACTGGTGGAGGAACAGGAGTGTGGAGGGAGCGGACCGCCCCCGGTACCACTATTCCGGTAGGGTGCCATTGTGGCAGCCCCCGCCCCCGGACACGCACCACCAACCCACACACCAGGTGCCACGCCCCCTCCAGAAGGCATGTCACGCCCCCAGGGGTGCCAGCCACACCCCCGCCTGCTCTCTGCGCCCAGTAGCGGTGCATGCAGCTTCGCCACTGGCTACACTCTCCCTCCTGCATGCCTGCTCTGGCAGATTTCCTTTGAAGCCTGCCTTAAACTCCAAAGTGCCCCCAAGAGCACCCAGGAATCCATCTGGGTGAAGAGAAGGGTGCCCACATTCCCCAGCTCTTGGAACTGTTCCCAATTCCCTCCAGCTAGCTGGAGAGGTCACAGCCTCCACCTGTGATACTCCCCTCTCCCCAGCCCAGTCGCACCTCCCTACGTCTGCTTACCTCCAGGTAGCGAAGGGCTTTCTCAGAAGTGGCCACATCCACCCCACATTCCATCCACAGGGGCATGAGGTTGGTTGGATAGAAAGCCTTGTTGTGCCTCTGCTCTAGTAGGTTGTAGTCCAGCCAGACTTCAGTACTGTTGCTCCAGAGGACAGCACGGATGGCAGCCACCCGTTGCTCGTGAGCAGCCTGGAACAAGTTGGCCTTCTCGTTGTTCCCTGGAGAGGCAACAGCAGCCTCAATTTATGCAGCTCCAAAAAACCTCTGTCCTGTAAGCTCAGCTTCCGATTAATCCAGGGTGGATCCTCTCTCCCCAGCTGGCTAGACCTCCTTTCCGCAGCATCACACAGGGATGCCAGCTCACCTCTGCCAAGGTGGCACTCACAGCAGCTGTGCAACACCAACTGCAGAGGTGGACTACGAGGTTCCCCCTGACTATGCAGCTGTGTCATCCTGTGCCTGGGAGCCAGTCCAAGAGACCATATGCTCTGCACCCACCAGGGATGTGGGCTGCACCATTCAAAACCCCTGCAGCCACATACCCCATAACTTTAAGCATGACATCCAGGAATTACAAAAGTCATCCCAGCTTCTCATTGGATCCCGAGATGTCCTGGTTTGGCTCCCACAAACCTGCCACCCCAAAAGATACACGTCCCAATTTTCCTCTGCGGCGTGTTGGAGGCTATGTTCTCATTGGGCTCCCAGGGGATACCTCATCTCAGATGTCTCACCCAGAACCCCATAGAATGTGGCCAGAAGCTGTTCCACCCTGCAAAGGATGGCGTTCAAGTCCACTGGCACGATGGCACTGGTTTTGGTGTGTTTCAGAGAGGCCTCAAGCAGGGCTGACTCCGGGAGGAACCAACGAGAGGAGAAATCCCAGCCTGACTCAGCTGCACTCTTCAGCTCAGCCCAGAGGATTTCCCGGTCTCCTGTGTAAAGAAACAGTACAGGAGAAGAAAATAGATGATCACCGAGGCAGGGCAGGGAAAACCACCCCAATGTGCCTTGCACTGCCTTCAGTATCCCAAATAAGGCCTGGATGGAGCTCCCCTGTTGTCTCCCCCTGGTTTACAAGGCCAAGCAACACCCCACCAGGTCATGAGGGAAATCCCTGGGACCCTGTTGGCTGGCTGGGGAGCATGAAAGCCTCCTCTGCCCACAGGCTCAGCTCTGGGTCCAACCTAGAAAGCAGCCCTACAGGGATGCAAAGGGCGGAAGCTTGCAGGGCTAGTTACCTTCATCTAAGCCAGCAGCAGTTTCCACATCCTTCATGTAGGACTCTGGTCTGGGAGGAGGGTGAAATAATGTGGATTTAGTGAGAATTCAGTTCTTAGAAGCCCTTCGCCACCTCAGAAGATGGGCATGTGACTGCCCAACCAATTCCAAATGTGATGCATTGCACACCTCACCTGGGCCCCCCAACCTGGACATTGTAACGGTTCAAGGTGTATTCCTTGCCCCCAGAGGAGACATTGACAGCCCGATGATCTTGCCAAAACTGGTACTCAGCCTCAAGGAGATGAAGATTGTGCCTGAGGTAGGGGGGAAAGAGCCAGAAAGAGCAACTGGGCACAATTGACATGATATGTCCCGGCTGGGAAAGTTCCTAGAGCAAACTTTTTCAGCAGGGGGCCGGTCCACTGTCCCTCAGAACTTGTGGGGGCCGGACTATAATTTTTTTTTTGGGGGGGGAGAATGAATTCCTATGCCCCACAAATAACCCAGAGATGCAGTTTAAATAAAAGCACACATTCTACTCATGTAAAAACATGTTGATTCCCAGAACATCTGCGGGCTGGATTTAGAAAGTGATTGGGCTGGATCCGGCCTCCGGCCTTAGTTTGCCTGCCCATGTCCTAGAGGCATCAGGAAAGGCACTTGAAAGCCACATTTGAGCACAGAGGCTGAAACGGGTGGAAGAAGATGGACACTTTTCTGTCCTTCTCTCGTCACCAGCTCCATTCCTACTTGAGCAGGCAGTCCAACACCTCCCCACACCCAGCATCTCAATAATAATAATAATAATAATAATAATAATAATAATAATAATAATTTTTATTTATACCCCGCCCTCCCCAGCCAAGGCTGGGCTCAGGGCAGCTAACAAGCAATAATAAAAACAAGTTGAATGAATACAACTTAAAAACAAGATTAAAATACAACATTAAAATATTGAAACATTAAAATATTAAAATGCAGCCTCATCACAGGAGGAGAAAGAAAAAAGAAAGAGGGGGAGGGAATCAAATTGTCTCCAAGCCAAAGGCCAGGCGGAACAACTCTGTCTTACAGGCCCTGCGGAAAGAAATCAGATCCTGCAGGGCCCTGGTCTCATGAGGCAGAGTGTTCCACCAGGCTAGAGCCAGTGTTGAAAAGGCCCTGGCCCTGGTTGAAGCTAATCTAACTTCCTTAGGGCCCAGGACCTCTAGGGTGTTGCTATTTATGGACCTTGAGGCTCTCTGTGGGGCATACCAGGAGAGGTGGTCCCGTAGGTACGAGGGTCCTAGGCCGTGAAGGGCTTTAAAGGTCAAAACCAGCACCTTAAATCTGACCCTGTACTCCACCGGGAGCCAGTGCAGCTGGAAAAGCACTGGGAGAATATGCTCCCATGACAGAGACCCCGTGAGGAGCCTCGCCGCAGCATTCTGCACCCGCTGGAGTTTCTGGGACAGCTTCAAGGGCAGCCCCACGTAGAGCGGGGGAAGAAGCAGAAGAGGAAGCATGCACCAGCACAAAACTGGGTTTCCCTCCATGCCCGCTGCAAAAAAAAAAAAAAAGAAAAGGATGGGGGACTGGAGAGAACCAGGGCTCTTACCTCAAAAAGTCGGTGTCGTTTGTGTGTTTCCAGTAACTCTCCACCATCAGGGTGAGGAAGGGGGGCTGACTTCGGCGCTCATAGTAGACCCTTCCCCCATTTGGGATGTGGCCCAATCTGTCATCAGGAAGCAAAATTGGAGCAGGAGAGTGTATGGCAGCTTGCGCCGGTGAAATGCGCACACACAGTGCGCTGATGGGGTATTTGTTTCCCTTCCATTCCCAAAGATAAGCCCAAACACTTCTGGCTGGCCATTTGTCCCCCCTTCTCAACCCTTCGGGAGATAGCCAGAGCAGAAGGAGGGGACCCACCCCATCACCCCAGGAGAATCTCACTTGTCCACAAGGTAGAGGAAATTCTCAATCATGCCTTTGGCTGTGGCCGTCATATTGGAGAGCAGCAGCCCTTCAATGACCCAGAAGGAATCCCTGCAGGAAAAGACCAGGGTTCTAGAGGACGGCAGCAGCAAATGAGAGACCGAAAAGAAACTGCCAGGCATGACAGGACGCCCCTCCCGCCAAATCCTTGACTCTACACGGTTCTCACCAGTAGTAATATTCAATGAATCTCCCACCAGGCACTATCAGTGGATTGGGCACGTAGATCAAGGAGTGACGGTCAGGGCTAGTTTTGACTTCTGGTTTCATCTGAAAGGCAAAGATTTTTTATTTACCTATTTATTACACTGGTCAACAACAAATTTGTTGTCTGCGTTTTTTCAGTTGATTTAGGACGAATCTGATGCGCTGAATCCAAAAATCACATTGGTTTTGCTCAATCAGGTCAAGTTTTTGAGCTATGGCCACATGTCTTTTTTTACGTTTTTGCTCACATGTACGCTTGTGTGGAGCATTTTAGAAGAAGTTTGTGGGGGTAAAATGCCATGTCGAATAATTGTTTAGATTGGAAATGATTATTTTAATAACAAGAAGTATTCAGGTCCGATAGTTCTGGGTGATTATGTCGAAAAGGGATCAGTTTGAAGTCATAAAACCTCGAAATCTTCCATAAATTGGTGCGGCGAAACATAAAGTTATTTTGGTATTAAACTTGGTGACCAGGATAAAGCTTGGGTGCCACACATGGTGTGCAAGGCATGCACCGAGACTCTACGTGGGTGGACCAATGGCAAGAGGAGTCTGAACTTTGGAATTCCCATGGTTTGGAGGGAGCCGACAAACCATGTCACTGACTGCTACTTCTGCACTGTTAATGTGACTGGGATCAACAGAAAGAACCGGAGCAGCCTCAAGTATCCTGATCTTCAATCAGCACGTCATCCTGTAGCTCATTGTGATGAAATTCCAGTGCCTATCTTCAGAGAACTTCCTGACATTAGTGACAAAGATACCTCCAGTGTTGAAGGACATGAAGAAAAAGAAGTGGTTCTTGAAGATGATGCTCCACATCCATTTTCCCAAAAGGAGTTGAATGATCTAGTTCGCGACCTCAGCTTGTCAAAGGACTCTGCCGAACTGTTAGCATCCAGATTGAAGGAAAAAAACCTCCTCTCTGACAGTGCTCGCATCAGCTTCTTCTGCAACAGGCACCAAGAGTACCTCCGTTTTTTCTCGGAAGAGAAGTAATTGGTGTACTGTGAAGATATTGCGCAGCTTCTGCTCAAGCTTGGAGTGCCACAGTACGAACCCAAAGATTGGAGACTGTTCATTGACAGCAGTAAGTGATCACTGAAATGTGTTCTGCTACACAACGGCAATCAGTTTGCCTCTATACCCCTAGCTCACTCGACTACACTGAAGGAGAACTATCAAGCGGTGAAGTATGTGCTGGAGAAAATTGCTTATGATCAGCATAAGTGGTTTATTTGTGTTGACCTGAAGATGGTGAACTTTTTGTTGGGACAACAGTCTGGCTTCACCAAGTACCCATGTTTTCTGTGCATGTGGGATAGTAGGGACCGTGCTCAGCATTACACGAAGGAGGACTGGCCTGTGCGGGAGGAATTGGTGCCTTGCAGAAAAAGGAACGTCATCAACGACCCTCTGGTGGACAGAGACAGAATACTCTTCCCACCGCTGCACATCAAGCTCGGCTTAATCAAGCAGTTCACCGAGGCTCTGGACAAGGATGGTGACTGCTTCACTTACTTGTGCCAGGCTTTTCCAGGATTGACCATGGAGAAGTTGAAAGTTGGCATCTTTGACGGTCCTCAGATCCGTCAGCTCATCAGAGATCCAGAGTTTGGAAACTCAATGAACGAAGTGGAACTGGAAGCGTGGAAGGCATTTGTTCTGGTAGTGAAAAACTTTCTTGGCAACAATAAGGCCAGAAACTACGCAGAACTTGTCAACAACATGCTGACTGCTTTCAGAAACCTGGGCTGCAACATGAACGTCAAGATGCACTACCTATTTTCACATATGGACCGGTTTCCTGAGAACCTGGGTTCAATGAGTAACGAGCAGAGGGAGAGATTCCATCAGGACATGAAAGAGATGGAGACCAGGTATTAGGGTCGCTGGGACACAGTCATGATGGCTGACTACTGTTGGACTCTGAAGAGAGACCTCCCTGCCGCTGAGCATTCCAGGAGTTCCAAGAAATGAAAGTTCAAGCCCTGGAGTTTGAAAAATGGTGAAGCAACATGCAATTTACGTGTACTTACCTTTATCAATGCCCACCATTCAGTTACAGTAATCGATGTTTCTATCAGGTAATCAGTATATGTTGTTGGAAAAACATTTTTGTTCTCTTAAAAACATATTTAGGATGATATGTGTTGACAAAAATCAGCTGATAATGCCATAAAAATGTAATCAATTTTGTCACAAGATCTGATTTTTTTCAAATCAACATTGCACAAAAACCTGACCTGATGGAGAGAAACAGATGCCATTTCCTGATTCAGCAGTGCAAAAATACCCTAAATCAGTTGTAAAAATCTAGACAACATTCAAAAAGTAAAAAATTGTTGCCCAGTGCTATTAATGTTGCAATACATATATGAAATCTTTACATATGTACATTATATTCGTAAATTCACATTTCATTATGTACCAACATTTATCCATTTCTTATTTCTTGCCCTGTGTCTTCCCTCCACCCATGCGTGATTTCCTTGTTATTATTTTATAACTTTATTATTGAGATTGTAATTTTGTATCTTAATAATTAAACATTTAGTCTTATTTATCTTCTTAGCTTAACTTAACTTTGTGAAATTAGTTTACATATATATCAATAAATTATTGTTGGAGCATGTTTTGGTGATGTATTCTTCTACACATTTCCATTCCTGTTTGAGATTTTGATTAGATTGCATTCTAATTGTTGCCGTCATTTTTGCTAATTCAATCATTTCAAAAAAATTATGTTGCCAATCTTTCAATGTTGGTACTTCTTCTGATTTCCATTTTTTTGCAGTCAATAACCTTGCAGCGGCTGTTGCATATAAAAAGATTCTCTTCATGTCTTTGGGGATGTCATTTGTTATAATTCCTAAAAGGAATGTTTCCGGTTTCTTACCAATTGTTATTTTAAACATTTTTTTCAGTTCCTTATGTATATCCCCCCCCCAAAAAAAAATTACTTTTATCACATTCCCACCAGACATGATATAAGGATCCCTCTGATACCTTATATCTCCAACACAGATGGGATGTTACTTTATAATTTTTTGCCAGTTTTACAGGGGTTAAGTACCACCTGTAAAACATCTTCATGATGTTTTCTTTGATAGTAATGCATGTGGTGAAATTAATATCTGATTTCCAAAGTTTTCCCCAATGATCTAATGAAATCGCAAAGATTTGTCTGTCGACCTCTGCTGGGGCACAGCCAGCCCTCAGCTCTGGAGGCCCTTGGGGATTACCTGCCTGCCTAGCTGCCTCCATATGGCATTCAGATCCCGGGCCCAGGACTGCAGCTTCTCGTCCGCAATCCTCTGAAGAAGTGGGGGGCTAGAAAGAGAGCAAAGAGAGTGATGGAGAGGCCAGTCCATCTGCTCAAGGGCCACATGGCAACTCCCAAAGAGAAGGCAACAATTGAGACCTTGAGGCGCTGCACGAGGCTCTCTCACCTAGTTCTCAAAACCTACAAGAGCCCTGGGCAAAGGAGGAGGACAGTGCCAGGCACACCACTCAGAGCTTTCCTAAGACATGATGGCTATGCTCTGTCAGCATGATGAGAGGGCTGCAATGCTTCTGAACAACAGTTGCTGAAAAGCACAGGAGAGGAGGATGAACTTGTCCTCAGAGGTCCCGTTTGTGCTTTTCCGATTGGCAGCTGGTTGGCCACTGTGAGAACAGGATGCTCGACTAGACGGGCCCTGATCCAGAAGGGCTCTTCCTATGTTCTCATGACAGGGTGTGGTAAGAATGAACTTCTAAACCACCTGGTTGAGGGAACACACAGCCAGTGTGGTGTAGTGGTTAAGAGCGGTAGACTCGTAATCTGGTGAACCGGGTTCGCGTCTCTGCTCCTCCACATGCAGCTGCTGGGTGACCTTTGGCAAGTCACACTTCTTTGAAGTCTCTCAGCCCCACTCACCTCACAGAGTGTTTGTTGTGGGGGAGGAAGGGAAAGGAGAATGTTAGCTGCTTTGAGACTCCTTTGGGTAGTGATAAAGCGGGTTATCAAATCCAAACTCTTCATCTTCTTCTTAAATAAAAGGTGGAGCCAAGGAAATAAAGTGAGTCCAGTTAGGGACCCAGCATTTATTTCTTCTATTGCAATGGGGCAGTGCTCAACTTAATGTGGTTACGGTGTGTTCCCTCAAGTAATGAGCAAGGTGGCACAGAAGCCCATTCTTACCACAAGGGCGGCACCTTGTGTATGAGTCACCACCCAACTCACCTCGGAAGGTGGCAAGATGAAGAGGAGCCCCTGAGCTTTAGCAACCAGGCAGGTTTGTGTTTGTGGGAGAAGAGGCAGCCCTTCTAGTAACCTGGCCCCAATACATTTAGGATCTGATAGGTCAATGCCAACATTTTGAACAGAACCCAGAAAGGACTTAGAAGCCAGTGTGAGTGTTGAAGACCTGGCAGTCCCACTTCATAGTTGTGCTGCTACATTTTACAGCAAAGTTTCTCAAGAGTCCTAGATGGCAGCTCCACGTAAGATGACATTGTAATGCTCTGAAGCACCTCACAGCCCTAAAGACACAGAACGGGAGCACACAGCGCCCAGACCCAGCTCTTTTGCTCCCCGAAACCTGCCCCCAAGCTGTGCTGGTAGAGAGAGGAAGTGGGTGGAGGTGGTGTCAACACTGAGCAACAGAGCCCTACCTCTCTGTCCAGTCTGGAGGTTCCCAGTTCTCAAGCTCCTGCCCTCGTGGGGAAAAGTTTTCATCTACAAATACTTTCAGCTGCTCTTGGGACAAATCCCTGCCAGGCGTCTCGTTCGCCAACCTCTGGAATCGCTCCAGAACCACCTCTGTGAAGGGAAGAGATATCACAGCAAAGACCAGGCCTTGTCTAGACTCAGGGTATAGGACATGGGTAGGCAAACGAAGGCCCAGGGGCCGGATCTGGCCCAATTGCCTTCTAAATCCAGCCCATGGACAGTCCGGGAATCAGCGTGTTTTTATATGAGTAGAATGTGTATTTTTATTTCAAATGCATCTCTGGGTTATTTGTGGGGCCTGCCTGGTGCTTTTACATGAGTATAATGTGTTTTTTTATTTCAAATGCATCTCTGGGTTATTTGTGGGGCATAGGAATTCATTCCCCCCCCCCGAAAAATTATAGTCCGGCCCCCACAAGGTCTGAGGGACAGTGGACCGGCCCCCTGCTGAAAAAGTTTGCTGACCCCTGGCATAGGAGATAAGGATGGTCCTAGCAAGCTCCAGCCTTCACTCCCCAAGAAGTCTAACCTCACAGCATCAGCACATTTCTTGCCATGTGAACAAGCAGCAAATTAGGCCACTCCAACAGAGGTTGGGTGGCTGTCCCCCAAGACCCCCACACTATTCAAGAGATGGCAGGTTCCACCTGCAAGCTTGTCTTGCTGCCATTCCGGGTGTTATCCAAAGCTGGCACATTCCAAACTGTGTACGTTTCAGACTTTGAAAGCTCCAGCAAATTGCCTTGACTTGTTACAGAAGCCGGAAAACCTGTTATTCGGTAAGCCAAATAGATACACCCTTTGGGGGGAGAGGCTCTGGCCTCAGTGAGAAGGGGGGGGAATAATGAGGGTCCTGCATCTCCCCATGGGGTGGAGGGTGGGGTTGACTGGGCCTTGGCCATTCACCTGGACTTTCCTTCAGCGGCATGTCCACAAAGAACTTGTCATCTGTAAAGAGCTTGGCTTGCTGGACCTGCCTCAGCAGCTCCCCGGTGCAGTAGATCTCACTGGAGGGGTGGGGAGAAAGAAGCAAGTGCAAGAGGGTCAGCAAAGACCACCGCCAGCGGAATCCTTCTGTTCTAAAGGCAGTGGGGAGCGGGGAGGGAATTGCCTGCCAGACCTTGGGGTTATCCTTTCCTACAGTGAGCATGGGCTGCACATGGATCCTACAAATACACACTATCTTCACCCAATCAAAGTTGACTTGAGACCTGATTTTTCACAGCATACACCTGAGGAGGAAGAGGTGACACCATGGAAGACCAGAGGGGAGAAAACTGCAGTCATCCTGGAAAGGGAGCATGGCATGGCATGGCATGGTGGGGACAGAGGTTCTCCACACACTGCCTGGCAAGTAACCAGCCAGCTACTTTGCCTTGCACCGAACATCTGAGAACAGCAGGACAGTGTGGAACCAGTAGGGGGAGGCTCAGACCACTTGACACTCTCGCAGCGAGATGAAAGTGAGCCTTGCCTGATGCTGGCAAAGCAAGGGGCCCTTGCGGCTGCTCCTTTCATCAGATCAGCAACCATGGTTCAGAGCAAACAGCATCTAAGCCCCGTGACTGGGGTGCCTCCTCCCATCCTGGGAGAACATACTGTAACATCTCTGATAACCTCGTTTATTTCCTGCTGTTCCCCCAGCGAGCAATGCACAGTTCTCCAGAGACCAGCCCACCTACGTTTATTCAGTGGGATTCATGACTGAGAAGGGATCTTCCTGTATCCTAGGCCAGCACTAACCACTGCAGCACACTCGGGATCCCTTGAGTTTTAGTGCAGTGGCAAAGGAGGTCTTCAAAAATGCTGTCCTGGGTAGAACCTGGAGAAGCTTCATACTCCTGCCTCCTACCCCCACCCCCGTTTCTCCATAGCCCCCAGAAAACTCACTCACCTGTCACAGGGTGGTGGTAAGCTGCTTGCCACTGCCTTCTGCCCAGCAACAGCTAAGCAGATACCCAGGAGCACCCACCAGGCCATCCTGGTGGAACAATTATTTGCTGTGGAGAATTGCTGCAAAGAAAGCTGTTGGACTTTACCCATGTGAAGACCAAAAAGCAACTCTGGAACCTGACCTGGGACTTATTAAGAGAATGTGTAGGTGTGGCTTGTGTACCACAGGCCAATATCATTTGGCTATGGAAGTTGGGTGGAGCCTGCTGCACAGACTGGCACCTGCGGGAGGGACTGGAGCACAGTACTCTGCACTAGAGGAGTCTAGTTTATGCTCCCATGGCACTCCATGTAGAGTAGCAGAATCTGGCTCTGACTGATCTATAAAAAGGAAGTCCTCTC
The DNA here is from genome assembly GCF_951804945.1 of Podarcis cretensis. Classification (NCBI taxonomy): domain Eukaryota; kingdom Metazoa; phylum Chordata; class Lepidosauria; order Squamata; family Lacertidae; genus Podarcis; species Podarcis cretensis. The sequence continues at coordinate 29,718,302 of NC_137185.1, read as the reverse complement.
CCCTCCCCCCCCCCCCCCCCCGCTCATGAATGCAGATGAAGTGCTTGCAAAGAAGGATCACTTTTACTTCTGCCTGGCTACTTCTCCCACCTCCCCCACACAATTGGTGTTGCTCATTCCTTTACAAGGAGCACAAACACCAGGGAAGGCAGCATCCAAACACAGCTGCTCCACCTTGGCACTTGGGGAAAGCCCTAATTCTACCAGCCGGGCTTCCTGAGCTGCCTGACGTGAAGTGTTCAGCAGAGCCAAGCTAGACCAGAAGCAGGTGCCAGTTCCTCTGGGCCTGGCTTATACTGGCACAAGGCAAATTGGTGGCGGCAGTTGGGGGGGGGGGTAGTCTTTGCTGTCAAGGTCCTGTAGACAAGCCTATGCATCACATCTTTCCTGGACTCTCACCACCCCACAAAAGTAAACCACCACCACTGGACCAAGAAAGAAACTGAAACGGCAAGCTTGAGTCCCAGTGAGTTTTTATTGAGCTAATTCTCTCTTGAAAAGTAAGTCAGGCTTTTATCATCCATCACTTCTGCCCTCTGACACAGATATGGTCAGCCTTCTATAACATACTTGTGTGCGCAGACACATATCCAACCAAAAACATGAGCTCTACTGGACATTTGCCAGTTACCAGTTCAAAAAAAGTTTTATCTTCCCTCCCGCCCCACCCCATCCCGTTTCCAAATTCTAGTCCCCACTGTTCACAGTGAACATGGCCTGGACCGAGGACTAATGAAATACAATGTTGCTTGAACTGAAAACAAAACATCCCTCCCCCTGACGTTTTCCAGTTTTGTTTCAATAAGGGGAATAGAGACTAATTTTTCTTCCAGATACCCCCTCCCCACAATTCCTGGTTAAGACACAGCAGAGCCGTTATCTTTGTATATTTCTGCATCCCACCCCACCCCCCACCCCCTGCACAGAACTCTGGAATGCTGCCAAAAGGGAGATCCTGGCATAGCAGAGGCGCATCACAAATGCCACAGCAGATCTAGCGTGCTCCCACTTGGGATTACCCTTTCCATATTCTGCCAGGGAAGAAATGGTAGCTGTGCCCCACAAACCCATGGCATGCTTGGCACCAGCAGCATAGGTCAGCCTACTGCTGGCAACAATGGCACACCGTGGCAGACACTGCCATGCACCAGAAGCCGCACAAGGCCTCCCTTCACTGGCAGCAGTCCACGAGTCCTGTGTAGGTAAACCCAACCCCAAAATAAAAATAAAAATAAAAAATAAGAATGAGATGCCCGATGTTAGCACGTCTGCCTTTGTGTCCTGTTTACATGATCTCATCCAGCTCCACAACAGACACAAAAGCAGGTGAAGGAAAGATGCTCCCATCTCATTCTGGATATATTTTTTTTCCAAAAGAAATAAAAAAAGAGTGGAAATAAGACCTACCCACCCCCACCCACCCTCATGGGCAATCTCTGGCGAGTGCCAGGCATTCTGGAAAGAACACACTGAAGTATCCCAAGCCTGGCTTTGCCCCTGGTCCAGCTCTGGGGGGATTTATCATGTAGATTGGTTACTCCTTGCACAATCCAGGGGGATAAGCCAGCCACAAGGTACATCAGTGTTTTATTCTCTTTGGACCCAGCCGGAACAACATAAAATAGATTGCTCTAGGCTGCCACAATGAATATTAATGGAGCTACATTGGCAATTTAGGAACACGAGCCCATAATCTTCAGGGTTTCTATTCAGATTAAGAGGGGGAAATGGGAGGAAGACCAGGGTCTACCTAGTCAATATCTGGAGCATCTTTCCATTTACATGTCCCTCTATGCCCTAGAGAGGGCTTCTAACCAGCACCAGGTGGCTTTCTGACCCAACAAAAGCCACCCAAAATTGGCGCTCAAGAATCTAGGCAAATGCTGCTCCCCTGCTAGGAGGCCACATTTAAAGTAATACTTTCCATTTAAAAATGCTGTGCTTCAAGAGTGACCGGCTGAGCATGGCACAGGGCATGGGGGCCACCTCAACTCATGGCACCATGTCAGGTGTGCATGCTCCTACGAGGTTCTAGATTCCTGCACACTTGTCACCTTTGCACTAAAATGACCCCCTTACCTCCTCTGCTAGGAAGACAGAAGACTGGCTGCAGCAGAAGAGCAAGATTTTGCTTTTGGTCAGAATTTCCCACCCACAAAGCATCCCTCCCCCCCTCCCACCCCACACAGAGTACTTGCCAGTCTGATGCAGCTGCAGTAAAGTCCCCAGCAGTGGAGCTATACTTTAGTGCAGCTTCTGCTACGTTACTGTGGAGTTACTAGACAAAACATTTTCACTTTGAAAGGTGTTGCCAGGAAGTACCTGGTTCTAAGCACAGACCTCTAAGCAGTAGGCTGGGTAAGGTTGTCATTTTCCATCGTGGGAGAAATCAGGGTAACTTAGCTCCTTGGGGCGAGAAAGCAGGATGGTGTGGCAAGTGCAGCTTCTGACTATGTCTGAGCAAAGAGGGTCTGTGCTTGCCCTGGTGCCTCCTGGCAGCCTGTTGCTGGTCAGGCTGGAAGGGAATTCTTAAGAAGTTTACAGGTCGAGTTTACTCACTCCTTTTGCCTGCAGATCAGGCCAAACATCAAGCATATTGGGAGGGGCACAATTTAAAGCAACACTACTTGGACCTAAAGCTTTTGCCTGTCGTATTCAAGGCATGCGGGCCACCTGCAGCAGAGAGGGGAGAGGAGAGCAAAGGCTTGGGCAGGGGCAAGGAGGGGCTTGCCCTGGCCTGCTCCAGTCTCTAGGCAGACAGGCTTGAGACAAAGTCAAAAAGAAGTCGAAAGAGGCAACGCAATCCAAGAGAACTCTGGAATTGGCCAACAGTTTTTGCTCTTTTTAGTCCCAAATCCACACTTTGCATGTCCTTTTCTATCTTGCAAGAAGGCAAAGGAGGACTGTGCCCCCTCCAGCACAGATGCCACCTTCCTGGAGTTTCTTGTAGGCAGGAATCCAGGTGTGCCTCCAAAAGGGCTCCCCAGACACACTTCTACCCCACCCCCAGATCTCTTCCAGGTCTGAAGTCGTAGTGCTTGGCATGGAGTAGTGTTGCAGAAAACTGAGCCCCTCTCACCTTTAGCTGCTGTCAAGATCTATCTATAATCCCTTTAACCCCAGCAAACTTCATCAAAACAGGAAAAAAGAAAAAAGAAAGTTATATATGAACCCATAACAGAAAAAAACACATATTTACAGAGTTTATACAAGTATACACATCCAATTTTCTGTGGAACACGCTTCAGAAAGGAAAGAACACCACGGCTCTGAGACAAGTCTACCTAGCAAGTGCTGTGACCACCAACGGAGACTCACGGAAACCAGTCTGTAGTGTTCTACAAGAGCACAAGGAGGGCTTTTCGGATGGCTCCATATTGCAGGTGGGTGGCAAGTGGCTCTTTCCTCCTGGGGTGTTGATGTTGCACTCAAATCAACCCAGGTGGTCCGGGTTCTTTTGTTTAAATACACGTATTTACAGAGTGGGTGAACTGCATCTGCATCTCAACTCCTCCATTTAAAAAAAAAAAGTTGAACAAAAAAAAAGTATTACTGACAAGTGTCACCTCCCGGCCCAGCATGTGTGCGAGAGGGGAAGGGAGTGGAGGTGGGGAGAGATACTTTGACCTGAACCAAAATGACTCCTTGGGCTGTATCTGAAAGGTGATATTCTGAATGGTCTCATAGCATAAGGCACTTTGCACAAATAAGTAACAAGCTCTTTAGCTTAAAAGACAGATGAGGAGCCAGGGAGAAGTTGAAATGCACTCAGTCAGGCGGCTGTGGGTGAATCTGAAATTGCAGAGTCAAGCTTGAATTTGGGAGTCTTCTCTTTTCAGAGTTCTTCTTCTCCACCACAAAGAAAGAAATTAAAACCAGCAGTTAGTGCAACTAATGTTCAGTCAGCACACAGTGCAAACATGTGGGAAAAACAAAGGTATTTCCTTCCTATTTTCTGCTTCCATCCTCACAGCCAGATTTAAAAAAAAAAAAATGAAAAAAACTCAGCTCTTTAATCTTCATAGTTCCAAAAACAATAGATGAAAAACCCACAAAGAGAAGGGCATCCCGAAAGAAACAATGTATCACATATCCGGATCAAAGGGCTTTAAGCTTGTGTGTTTAAGCAAAGCCTAGAAAGGAAGAAGAAACACTCACATTAGTATCACACAAAATGCATTGAAAGTTGACACTTTCGCTATAGGGTGTGTAGGCCAAAGCTGCGATCACAGCTCAAAACCAGGTAGCAAGGTGTGTGCTTTGCTGCCTGCCTGCAAGGCAGCATAAATAGAAGGAAAGATGCTTCCTGGTTAGCTCCCCATGCATAATCTTTTTGCCTCCTGCATAATATTTTTCTTTGTATACTTTTAAGAAGAATTATTTGTATTTTGAAAAATGATTAAAAAAATAATTCCCTGCTACTTCTTAATCAAGAAGCTTGAGTATTTTAGTCCCTTCCAACTCTACAATTCTATTATTCTTTTGTACATTCTTTGAGCTATAGGAATGCCCTTTGATAGGAAGACATCCTTAAACTCCTGTAACACATGTACATTACATGTGAGAAATTGTTTACACTCCAGTACATGTGAGAAATTGTTTCTCTCTCTCTCTCTTCTCTCTCTCTCTCACACACACACACACCAACAACTTAGGCACCCAACAATTGTACACGTCTCTGCAGCCACAGCAGGTGCTGTGATTCTCCAGCAGTTTGACTTCACCCTGGAAGGTGCACTCCATTGTCTCTCAAGACAGACAGATGTCAACAATATAGGAAGTTGCCTTATACTAAGGCTGACCAGTGGTCTTATGTAACTCAGTACTGACTGGCAGCACTTCTTCAGTGTTTCAGTTCAGGCGTCTTTACCTACTCCTTCCCTGGGGACTGAACCTGGGACCTTCTGCATGCAAAGCAGATCCTCTACCATTGAACTACAGTCCCTTATTGCTATCAGCTGCCCCTCAATCTGTTCTCACAGCCACTAATGGAGCCTGAGAAAGCAGAAAGAAAATTCTCTCTAACCACTGTTTGGGGGGGAAATAGTAAACTTGCCCCCAGGCTCTTTGAAAGGTGTACATCCAAGAGTCAAGTAGAAAATTTGCTCACTCTGATACTCCACAAGTCCAAAAGCCACAAGAAAGCAGTGATCCTTATGACCAAGCTATAAACTCTTATCAGACCTCATAAATATAGGGAATTAACAACTAATAAGGGCAAAGTGCGGAGACAAGTAGCACTGCTTTGCACAGGCATGCATAGGACAGGTAAGTGAGCAGGAATGGCCTATTCAGCCACCTCTCCAAAAGTGATTGGAAAGTCTAATTCAGCCTGCTTCTCCCTTCAGCCCCCAAGTCAAATACGTACGCAGCGGTTAAGGTTTTTCATCTTCTACAGGCTCACTGTGGTATTCTGCCACATACAGGCTTTTGTCAATGTTACTGGGGATGGGCTTGATTTCTGTACCCAGCTGTTCCTCAATACTCTTCAGGTTGAACCGATCATCATAGGTGATCAAGTTGATGGCTAGCCCAAGGTGGCCAAATCGACCTTTAAGGAGAGAAATCGGCTGACATAAGTTGAGAAAATCCTCAGGCTTGCAGCAGCTTTTGTCCCTTGTCAGCTAATGCATGGCTGGTTCAGCAGCAGTGCTGAAGACTGTTCAACCCCAGCGCGAGACTCAAAGGCCACCCTGTTCTCCTTCCCACACCCTGTATAGCTGCACTTTCAAGTTTCACATCCCCATTTATTCTGGTATTTTCAACTTACAACAAAAATAATAAGGGCATTTTACTATTCCCCTGTGAGGAGGGGTGAAGTACAAAGTTAAGAATCAAGCATGACTAGCCCACTCACATTTTGATCTCTGTAATAAAGCTATTTGCATGTTGTTTTTCTTGTTCAATCCAAACAGATTACATATATATCATATGAAATATGTTGCTATCTACAATAGATAGATAATAACTTTCTATTTGTGGAACTAATTGCTGCATAGCAATTGAAACAAGATAGATTAGGCTATTCCCCTGCAAAGCTTCCTCAAACCTGCAGTGGGCAACCAACAATCCTGATGGGGGTGGGGGGAGCCTGCTTCAGAATATTCCCCCCAGCTCTTCTTGAAAAGGTGCCCATTCTCAGAGTGTAATGGGTTGGGGTAGTACCACAGGGGGTGTGGTTCACAGAATCATGAAGAACTTGGCCTGAGTAGGACTTCACTGGTGCACTGCATTGTGCTCCTAATCAAACTGGCAGTCAACAAAGCTGCTGCAGAGAATGCATCTGTATCAACCCACTACCACACCAGGTGAACTGCAACTACGCCAGCTGAGTTTTCAAGGGCGGCCCTCTGTAAAGTGCACCAGGAGGTTAGGAGACTGCATTGATGATGGGAACTCAATAAGGCTTCTCTGTTTAAACTCTGGGATAGAAAGCATGAGGCCTATTGGATTTGGTGGGACTCCCAACTTCCATCAGCTCCACCCAGCATGGCCAATGGTCAAGGATGATGGAGGCTGCAGTCCAACATCATCTGGAGGTACCATGATAGCTACCCCTGGTTTACCTTCCTCTGAATGGTTTCAGAAATAACACTAGTTCCTATCAAGATCGCTGGATAAGTGATAGTGATACCCCACACATTAGCTTCACCCCTGCCATTATGTTTCACCCCATGCTGTCCACATATTGTAGAAAGGTTGGAAGTAAGAGAAGCCTCCTAAACCCACATGAGCTGCAACAATAACAGCCTACATGTTCCCCAACACATGGGTAGTATCAGTGCAGGGATGACCCACATGGTCCCCCCCCCCCCAATGCAATCTCAACTGTGCAGAAATAAGTGACTGAATAAGGCTAATATTGCTCACGGATTGTTTTTTCAAAGGAAAAGAGCTTGATGACATCAGCTCTGCTTAACAGAGGGGTGGCTGGTGCACCAACAGAACCCTAATCTGGCCATGGGCTCCAACATGAAGGACAAAGTCAAAGTTGGCTGCTGCTTGCTCACTGAGCAGTATTTGGCGAGAAGCTACCAAATAAGCTGTCATTTTTCACTGCACAGCTTTCTCACCTGATCTGCCAATACGGTGGAGATACGTTTCTGCCAGCTTTGGAAAATCAAAGTTTATCACAACATTCACAGCTTGGATATCAATACCTCGGGTAAACAGATCTGAAAAATGAAGTTTTCAGTTTAGATAATTTGACAAAGGTGACAAGGACAGCCCTCCTCAACCAAGAAGTGGTAAGATTGTCTGCCAACAGGCATTAGCAGGGCAGGAAACCAAGACACAACTAATTTTGCATTAAGTTTTTCCTTTAGCCTCAAGAGCTGCTGGATTCTTTAAAGGACTAACCCTGAAGGACCCTTCACAGCCACACAGATATTTATGATGAACAATACACAGTTGTCCCATAGCTAACTTTTCCCAACCAAGAAAATTCAGAACCTGGACAAAGCGTTTCTTGACTACTCAAACTGTTGCACCATTCAGTTGCGAATGCTCTTCAACGATAACTACTAAGCCAACAAGAAGCTGGGGGAGGTTATCCAAACTGCTTTCCCCCTTATTCATTCTTACGTCCATTCATAATAATGCCCATACCCCTCTTGCATTCTCCTATTTGACTGAAGGTGCTTAATAAATTTCCAAAATGGAAGCTCAGAGAAGATATTCTAAGTCTACTTTTAATTTGATATTGAATAGTCACTAGGCTTGAGACATGAGCCAGAGAGAAAACAAAAGGGGTACTCACCAGTGCAAACAAGATTGCGGCATAAGCCATTCCGGAAATCGTGGAACACACGATTGCGGTGCTCCTGGTAAGAAACAGGAAGAGATTATTCACCAAAACATCCCCTGATGTTGAGAGACCAAGCAGCTGGGAATCTCCAGAGAAACAGCAAGAAAACAACAGCTTGCACAATTCATGCCACAAAGCACAACTTACTGCAGGAAAAACTGCTGCACCAGATATTGCAAGTCTGAAGTGCTATATTTGGGGCCACTCCCTATCAGTTCCTGTCTTCCACTTTCACACTAGATTACCCCAATTCTATCTTAATTTAGCCATCTGTTTAGCCCCCCATTGTGCCAGTACCAATCTGACTCTCATTTAAGAACTGAAGGAAATCTCTTCAAACACTGGCATACTTCGGTGCCATACGAGTAGTAGTAACAGAACTAAAGGTGGTTCCAGAGAGTATTTGAATGTGTCATGCAGCAAGAAGGGAACCTCTGAACAGCATCTATCTCCTCATCTGCCCCCCCCCAACCCTTAGTATCAGGAACCAAGTTGCATTAAAATCCTATAGATGCTTGTTAATTTTTAACTTCATACTGACCTGTCTCATCTTTGCATGGATATAGAAGCACGAATACCCCAGCTGGGAAATTTTCTTAGCTAGTAGTTCAACCCGTTGGGAAGAGTTGCAGAAGATGATTGATTGGTTGATTTGGAGCTAAATACAAATACAAAGTGTTCAATGTCTGAAAATTCCAAGGCAATTAATCTTTTTTAAAAAACAAAACTATCACAACAAAGCATCTCATTTATAAACTGCACAAACACTTCCTACACATAACCATGTATCATCCTCCCCTGGCTGAGGCCGATAGGAGTTGGATGTTCAAAACATCTGGATAGTATCAGGCTAGGAAAGGTGGTTCAAAGTAGTTCTAATGGTTCTGGTAAAAAGTTACCAGCTGCAAGATGAACAAGTGGTGCGGCTGCTTCAGTTCAGCATAGTTCCTGAGCCCCTCACAACATAAGCCCCAACTCAGGAAAGAAATGTAGCTTCAGAACAATCCAGAACATGAAGCATACAACAATGTATATCCTCTTAAATGACAATTTCTCATTCAGAGTTCTATTCTACTGGAAAATTATGGGGGGTGGGGAGCAGTAAGTACAGATATGCAAACACAGCTTTTCATTCGGACTACGTTAGAGGAGGCCACCATGTAAGCCCTCATTTCCTCTCCAGGAGTCTTCAGACCTGTGCTTTCTAGATGAACATCTTTTATTTAGTTTACTGTTTAGTTATATGACTTGGTCTATCTGATTCCATGTACGAAACATAGTTTGGGGCAGAATTGGAAGCCTGATGTCACAGCTTACCCTGGAGAATAGTGTGTTGAGACAATGAACTTTCTGGCGCTCAGTTACGTAGGCATAGTACTGAGTAACTCCCTTCAGTGTCAGCTCTTCCATCAAGTTAATCTCATAAGGTTTCTGCAAGTGGGAATTCTGAAAGAGAAGCATTTTGACATTTGGGTAAAAATGCAGCCTGCAGGAAACCCTGACAGTTGTTCTTTTGGTCATTAAGAAAAGAGGGATTTATCAAATGTTGTAGCAAGTGCCAACAGTCCAAGAAAATAATCAACGCTGCACTTACCATAAACTTCTGTACACTTAAAGGGAAAGTGGCTGAGTATAGCAAGATCTGTCTATTTTTAGGTAGCGTGAGAATAATGTCCTCCATTATTTGAACAAAATCTTGGGACAGCAGCTTGTCTGCCTGCAAATACAAGTGGACCAATTTAACACTGGAGTCTTCATGCAACATATAAAATCTTGCTCAACATTCAGAGATCCTTACTGGTCTGTCTTTACAACTACTGTAGTTCCAAATAAGAGTTCCAGCTTCACTTTAACATGCCTGCCTAAATAATAATAATAATTTATTATTTCTACCCCACCCATCTGGCTGGGTTTCCCCAGCCACTAAAGACATTAATGTATCCCAGCCCTTAACCAGAATCAACTTGACCTTATTTTTTCATGCAGCCCCTACCCCTTTTAAGCAGAAGAATAAACCTTTGCAAGGGTACCAGGATACAGGCCTGATTTAAAAATGCATTTCAAGGAACAGGAGTTGCCACGTGCTGATACTTTAACTTGCAAAGAACAGATTCCAGAGTCTGGCAATGCTAATATTACCTCATCTAGAACAATCATCTGGACATGGTCCACCTTTGCTACTCCTTTCTTGATGAGATCCAGAATCCTCCCTGGCGTAGCTATCACCACATGCACTGCAAAAACACAGAAGCACACAGAGATGAGCTGCAACTTGAATTATGGAAGTCTGAAACTAAACAGTCAGGTGCCACGTAGGGCATCCAGGGCTCTACACTTCCTACCTGTATCATCAAGCCTCATTATGTCATCACGCAGGTTGGTTCCTCCTGTGGTTGCCATCACTTTGGCCCCTCCCATATGTTTGCTGACCTGGATGCAGATCTGACTGACCTGCAGGGCAAGTTCTCGTGTGGGAACAATCACCATTGCTGCAAGAAAGAAGAATATTCAGGGCAGACCAAGGATTTTTGCATTCATATATTGTACCCTTTAAGGGCTCAACACAAGACTTTCAAAAATCCCATTGTTCTTACCAGCTTATACAGAGATACAATAAAAGTGTTAATTGTAAACAGAGGCAATGGAAAGAGAATTTTTCTTCAAACATATAAAAATCTAGACTACAAAGATCAATGAAACAGGATGGCAGCAAGCTCAGGACATAAAAGTTATTAAAAAAAATGAACAATTAATTGATTGAATTCACCAACGTGGTGGTCTTAAGTCACTAGCTCAGAGAGCTTCAATAAAGGAAGTTTCACCTAGTCCAGAAGCAATTATTTCTAAGCAACAAATATTGGGGGCTGTCTATCACCCTCTTGCCTGGTATGCAAATGAGCTTCCCCGAGGCATCCAGTTGGACCAAGAATATTGGACTAAAGACAGACTGATTCAAAAAATAAGTTATGTTCTTAGTTGGCGGGAGCACACTGTAACAAGAAACACTTAATTGCATCCCATTGTAATTTTCATCAACTAAATCTACTCTCAAGCATTTTATCTCTATAATGCAGGGAAAATCTCAGCATCTGTTTCACAACTCTGGGGTGGGCAAGTTTGCAGTTCAACCCTTCAAATTTTTACTTCCTGTAAAAGTGTTCTGTAAATCAAAGGAACAGCCTTCTTAACAGGTGCTGCTAAAGGTTAAAGGGGTGTTGTTGAAAAGGCAGGGATAAAGCAGCATTATCAACCTTGAGAAAGTCTGTCTAATGCTTTGCTTTCCTGATATCTGTGAAGTGGGAAGTTAAAGATAGTAAGGTGGGTGAAATTTAAAGATCTAGACAAAGTTCTCATGGGGCTTACTTATTTCCCATCTTCAACTTACCTTGTATGTTATCCTTCTTTAAGTCAAGCCGTTCAAGTAAGGGAATGAGGTAGGCGCCGCTCTTTCCGGTTCCGTTCTTAGCTCTAGCCAAGATATCCCTCCCAGACAAAGCAATGGGAATGCTCTCCTCCTTAAAAGAAGGAACAAGGATCAGCACAAGAAAACACAATGCTTACCTCTACTGGGAGCAAAGGGTGGGGGGAGAGGCACTGGAGCTAATGTAGCATTAGTTAAGACCCTAGGGCAAACCAGCACATATCTTCCCGGCATGGCCCGCCACCCAAGCAAGAAGTCTATCATCATGAACTGGACCTCTCACAAGCAGTGATAGAAGCTACAGAGGGGCCCACATCCTGTCAGTACGGTGACTCAAAGGTAACTAACTAGCTAGGGTTTTTTTTTTCCTTTTCAAAAATGGGCAGAGATAGCTGCTTCCAGTTTCTTCAGATGATATAGTTTTCAGGATGAACCAAAGTCAAAGCACAGGAGCCTTGTCCTCCAGTAAAAGTGTCACAGAAAAAGCAACGAGTCAAGATTTCTCCCTGTTGCCCTCCACACAGCCAAGGACTGGATGCACAAACAATTTAATACAGAATCCACATATTTTTCAGGCTATTGTGACACCAATGGCCTATTGAGAAAATAATGGCTTTCCTCCTAGTTGGTCAGCTATAAGAAGTTTATAATTGCTGAAAAAGAATGACTCAAGCAGGAAAAGTTCTGTATTAACTGTATTGAACAATAATGTTCCTGAACTCTGGAGACACATGGGTGAGGGAGGAGTCTCAGTTATCCACACAGCAGCTAGATAAAGTTGCCAGAGTGCCAGTGAAAGCAACATGGCAAAATAAAGCATCATGCTCAACAGGAATCTAAAGCACCATATCATGCACTATCCAGCTCAAATAGTCCTCTACCAGCTGAATTTTCATTCACCAGGTAAGCACCTTACATCTGCTCCTGTCACACAAACCAACCTGAATCGGAGATGGTTTTTCCCAGCCCATTTCAAAAATTCCCATCAGCAACTCCCGTTTCAGGCAGTAATCTTCAAATTCATTTCCTTTTGTGGATGTCACATCCTGAAAAAGCAAAGTAAAACACTCAGCTCATGCCCTCTCACATATTCAGTTTCAGTACCAGATAAAAGCAGGTAGCAGAGTGATAGTTCAGTGGGACAGCACCTCCTTTGTATGTACAAGCTCCCAAGCTCAATCCCTGGCATTCTATAGATAGGGCTGAGGAGACCCCTTCCTGGAAGCTTGGACAGCTGCTTCCAGCCAGTGTAGAAACTACTCAGAAAGACAGACCAACAGTATAAGGCAGCTTCCTTTGCTTCCTGTTCATTTGCTCATCATGGAGAATATATACTAAAAGATGCTCTTGCTTGCATGCACATGCCCTTCGGTCCATTCTACAAAGCCAATGTGATTAGTACAACACATCAAAGTGCAAGTAGATAAATAGGTACTGCTCCAGTGGGAAGGTAAATGGCATTTCCATGCACTGCTCTGGTTCACCAAAAGCGGCTTAGTCATGCTGGCCACATGACCCGGAAGCTGTCCACGGACAAAACGTCGGCACCCTTGGCCAGTAAAGCAAGATGAGTGCTGCAACCCCAGAGTCGTTCGCGACTGGACTTAACGGTCAGGGGTCCCTTTACCTTTTTTAGTCCAAACATCTACACACCTCCCTCAATTATATTTAAAGCCCAATATTTGCATGCTTTCTAGGTTTAGAAACTCCTTACCGAAGTTTTAATTCTCAGATCTTTTGGAGGGAGTTTTAAAGTCTTCTTCCAGTCATCGCCAGGTCTGAAGTGAGAAAATAAGACTTGTCAGCCGCTGACAGGATGCACCATTCCACTCTGGACTGAGAGTACCAGAGAGCCAGAAATGCAAACCAGAGAACATGACAGAAGAAAAACTAATGATTCCTCAAATGTACCCCAAGGCTTAAATTCATATAATAGCCATCTTCTCTCATAGGACTGTGAAGGGAACAAGAGCTCTCCAACGGAAAATATTCAGCACTCGCCAAACTACAATTTCCAGGACACTATGGGGAAGGCATGACAATTAAAATGGCGTAAAACCTTTACTGTGCAGCTATGTCAGATGAGGTCCATATACTGTACTTATATTACGCATGTGGCAGATGCAAAATCCATGCCTTAGAAAACTTGTCAGAATGAGTTAACTGAAAGCAATAGTGGCAAATTTAATCTAGCTACTAACTAAGCAAGACAAGATTCCCTAAACCGACAGTGCACCACCTTAGTCTGTGTTTCAGGACACAAAGTTCTTCTGACATATGATCCAAAGCCCTCATTATGCAGTCAAGTACACAATAAATGTTAAGCAAGCAAGCACCTGAAATTGTATTAAAAACCAATAAGTTGTTTGATTTTTGCTGAACATAGGTGCAGAAATGGCAATTAATGAATGCAGCAGCCAGATGATCAGGCTACATGTCTAACCCAACCACATTAGCTGCCTATGTTTCCAGGCAAATTCAAGGTTCTGATTTTAACTCATAACGCCTTGTGTGGTTCAGGGCACTTATCTTTGTAGAAGGTGCCTATTGACATGAATCTATTTGGTCAGCTCCAATAAATGTTCATGGAAGGCTTCTTCAGTGATGGTTCTGCACCTCTGTAATATTCTCCCAAAGCTCACCTGGCACAGAAACTGCTGTATCTATGTGGTGCCAGGTAAGAACCTTCTACATCATGTGCATTTGACAGCACATTAATAAATATCTCTTCTTTAAGTGTTATCTGCCACTGTTGATTTTGTTATTTTTATGGACAATTGTTTTTATTATGGTTTTAAATTTTATAAGCTATGTATTTTGTCTTGGGTCTTTCCATAAAAGTTGTCTATAGAGATTTAATAAACACTATAATCAATTCATAATATAGTCAATTCTTCATTAGGGGAAAGATGCCTTTCATCTAAACCAAAAAATTCTATAGTAAGACCACTTTTAAAAAAATTCCCTGGTTACCATAAACTAAGAAATTTTAGGCCAATATGCTACTCCTTTTCCTAATAGCCAAAGTGGTTGAGTGAACTATAGATAAGGAGCTGTCTATCTAGGTCCATATCAAACTGGCTTCTGGCTGTGGTTTCAGGCAGACTGCCTTAATCACCATAGGTGATGACTTCCAGTAAGAGACATGGGGAGCATAACTCCAACAATACTCTTGAACTTCTCAGCAGTTTTTGTAACTAATGATTATGGCATCTTTCTGGAAGTGCTACACGTTTTGTGAGCAAGGAGACCCAGTGCTTTTTTTTTAAAACAAAAATGATATGGGGTACTCTCATTTTGACTCAAGAAAACCACCATTTTATAGTTCAAATTGGGAAAAATAAATACATTAAATGGACAAAAGTACAAAGATTCACAAAATGTTTAGGGGTATGCGTAGCCCTGCATCTCCCCCAGAAAAAAGTACTGGGGAGACCACTTTGTGGTCTTCCATTACTGCCCTATCTGGCAATTACAGGTGATTATAATGAAGGGCTTTTCTTTCCTGCAGAAGCTCTCTTATGGGGTCTTGCATGTATCTCTTTTGTCCCACCATATTAATACAAGACAGGAAACCACTGGGAGAGATTACCCAGTTTCTATTCCTTTCCTATCTGAACCAGATAAGATAATTCTTAAATGACTGCCTGAAGTCAGTAATGATCAAGATGAGGGTCAATATCAAACTTTGTCCAGACAAGACAGATGCTCATAGTAGGTAATCTTATAACTAGAGAAGAGATGGAACTGTTTGCTCTGAGTGGGGTCACACTCCTGAAATAAGTTAATTGCTGGAGTTTCCTCCTGGACTCTTAGGTGGAAGTTACGGACAGCAGTACATTTCAACAGTTTCAACCAATAAGGCAGGGGGCAAGTAGCCTTGCCACTGTTATGCAAGTCTGGAAGCCTCACTCTTCCAATATGCAGCTATGTGTAGCTGACCTTGAAGATGATGCAGAAACTTCAGTCCATCACAAATGCAGCCACCAGTATAATCACCAATGTCAGCTACTGGGAATACACAACACCAATTCTGAGTAAGTCCTCTGGTAGCCAATGAGCTTGTTTCCAGGTGAATATCAGTATGATGGTTCTTACCTCTAAGGCACAAGTCCAATATTCCTGAGATTGTGGGTTTCACTGTTCTCTGGGGTAGCTGGCCTCAATTATTAATACAGCTCTCTCAATAGTGTTTCTGTGCTTGCAGCAATTTGCTATTGGATCAAGGAGCCTAGGCTACTCAGAGAAATAGTCAAAGCTTCTCTGATTAGGAAAGCTTTTCTGAAGTTGCATATACTGAATTATTGTGTAAACCATATGTTATTAATATGTTTAACGTGCTTAATTATTATTATATGCTTCTCAGGGTTCTCTAAAGCACCATGTGCATTGATGGATACAAATACACATTAGGAAATGAAGTACAAGAATCCCAATTAAGTATTTGCTGAAATCGTTGAAGCTCCACAGAATCAGAGAGGTGAAGGGTGATTTGTAGGAAATATAGCCCACCTCCCTGTTTGATGCTAGAACCATCAAGAGGGCTTTCCTCATTTTCAACCAAAATCTATCCACCTGTAACTTAAGCTCTAGACCTAATCCTGTCCTCTGGGGCAGGTATGTGAAGAGTGCTGTCATGTTACCACTTAGGCTTTCCTCCAGGACATTCACATCCTTCATATGACTCCCTTTACATATGGCTGATCAGCTTTGTTGCCCTCCTCTAAATCATTTTCATTTGCCTGCATCCTCCTCAAAGCATAGCACCCAGAACCTGACACAGTACACTAGTTAAGGTCTGATTAATGCAGCTATGGAGTCCAAAGTGCTCAGAGCCTAGCACAAGCAAAGTGGATTTTGTCAATCTCATTAACAATGGAAACACTGGGTTTTCTGTACAAACACATGAGGGCATTTCATGATCAACAATTAGAATGCATGAAAACTAACAGAACAGAAAGGATGGCAGTTAAGGCTTCGCATCAAGTACTGCTCCGGTTGGCAAAACAGGCCCACAGGAAGAACTCTGGAGGTCATCCTTTAAGCACCAACATGGCTGCTGAGTAGTTCGGCAAGTACTCACTTGATAGTGGAGGCCATGCTCTGTGCTTGCTGCTGAGTGCCGTTATTGATTGTGTTGGGATGTTTCAGCTGGTTCATCTGTTGCTGAGCCTGTGTTCCCCCGCCTCCTGGGCCACCAGTGGGTTTTACGGGGCCCCTCAGCTGTCCATTTTGACTGGAGAGACCCATTATAACAGGGTTCTCTGTTCTGGCTGTACTCATGTTTTGCTTTATAAAGATGTCTTTTTCAACTTCAAAACTTTGTGAGTACAGAAACTGTAATAGTTTATTAGACTCTCCAAGATGAAGAGATAAATAAGGTCCTGCTCAATATATGAGTCTTTTATTGCAACGCAGGCAAGCACCTGTAAAGTCACTCAAGAGTAAAGCAGTAACTTGCACTGTGGAACAACTCTCTTTAAAAAAAAAAGTCTTCTGACAAACTTGAGTTCTATCCAAAAACCACTCACTTCAATCTGAAAAAGATAAGATAATACTGTTAGTATTTCTAATTATTTGCTGCAAGCTATAACAGTTGGAAGGATGTCCTCAATGATGCAGACAGATTGGGAGAACTATTTTACTAATAGACTACTGATAAGGAAAAAACCCCAATGAACAGTCTTGTGGTGCCTTAAAGACTTAACAAATTTCTTATGGCACAAGCCTTGATGGACTAAGGCCCCCTTCAAACGCACTGAGTGTGCTCCCGGGTTGGTGGATATATATACACATGAGGGGAAAAAGAGAAATATAAACATTGAGATGAGATAGAAATAAAACAATAAAGCCAGAAAATTACATTAAAGTAAAATAATAAGTTATCATCATGATCACCCTGCTTATTTTATGTAATTTTATGACGTTTTAAACTTTAATGCAATTTTCACTTACTAGGCTTTCTGCATTCCTTTCTATCTGACCTCATTGTTTACATTTCTCTCTCATTTCTCTCTCTACACCCAGATGTATATAAATTTGCCCACTGAGAACAAACTTTATCTGATGAAGTGGACTCTAATCCACCAAGTAATAATTTTTTTTACAGTGATATCCCAACTGTGGCAATGGGACTTTCACTTGGGCAACAGCAAACACTGAAGGACCCTCTGGGGCCGGTGGGGGCTGTAGGGGGTGGAGAGAAAAGTGAATCCTTTGTGTCCTGATGGATCTGACCTAGTGTCATGAGGGTTCTGTAAAACTCATTTTTGCTGCAACAGACTAACATAGGCACACCTCTGGAAATGAGAAAATTTGATACACATCCAAAAAGACTCCCACTAGTTCCCCTGCAACTCTGCATTGCAAAAGGATGCCAGTACAGATGGTGTATTGTCTTTGTTAATAAACTAGCCATAAGCTCTCTAAACTTTGTTTCCAAAACTCTTACTAAAACTACAAAATTTTTGCTTAAGATCCTGAATGTACTGTCTTCTTCTTTTCAGTACTGTTTTTATTACACTACCTCCTATCTGCTGAAAATATTGCTGCAAATGAAGTATGCACACTGGTGTGATGCCTTTTTAAAAAACTTCTAAAGGGGAACTTGTTTTGGAAATGAAATGGAGGTACACAGTATGCAGACAGTGACAAGTTCCCTCTCCAATTTTTATGAAAGGGTGAGTTTGAAAAGCCCTTTCCTGTGCACATACAAAATTAGTGGCCCCAAATCATGCTTGCAAATCATGTTAAGGGAAGGGAGCTCTAACTATGGCACTTCACAGACACAAGCAAGCGCTCCAAGCAGGAAGTCTGGCTTCTGAATTGCAGAGCACCTCTTCAGCTAAAGCCACCTGACTGGAAATAAGGAGTGAAGTTTGCCAGATGCATCTTACAGGCTTACAAAGATTCCAGAGCAAAGCCTCTTTATGGATGGCACATGCTGAAGTCTTGGTATTGAAGTTACATGTAAAGAGAAGGGTATGTACCCTCAAAACTCAACTGTTCCTCTGAGAATATGTTACAAAAGTATAGTCACTCAGGAGAGGCTGCAGCCCACCAGAAAACTAAACAGAAGCTGCTGAGAGGCCTCTGAAATGTTTGTGTTACTGATATTGCAGTGTAGCTAGCTCTCTTTCTACTCTGCTGAAAAGTGACTAAGATAAAAGCACTCTAGGCCTCCCTGAGCAATCCCCAAAGTGCTTGCCAGCACTCAAGAGTGTAGCTGATACAAGCTTGATTATACAATAGTGTACTCAATAAAGTCTGCATTCCTCCTTTTGCAAGTGTTGTGATTTGAGGAACTAATTTACTATTTCTTCCAAAATGGCAAGTCCAGAAATTCCCAGGCCAAAATGTCACTATGTGCGTGAGCGTAGTACACTCCCCCAACCGCATCTCAATACGCCCAAGGCAGAGAATCACAAAAGACCCACAAAGCAACCCCCTAACGCCTGCTGGAACTACAGCACTGGTCAGAAGAACCCCCCCACCCCATTTCTTAAGACTAGCTGACCAGCTGCCACAAATGAAAATAAGGGGCCTGCTACCCTGAAAAAAAAAACCAACAGTAAATTTTAAAGTGGCAGCTTTAAAAACATTTTTCTCCACAGCCAGGCCAGGTAGTGGCTGCGGAGCGAAGCTGCATATTATGGATTGCATCCATTACTATTCATACTCAGAAAGGGCCCAGTGAAATGAATAGGCATGGCTAGATTAGATCCATCAACTTCAGTGGGTCTACTCCGTGTAGAAGCTAGTTGGCTATAACACTAAGATCATTTCCCCCTTTTGGATTTTTTTTGGGGGGGCGGGGCTGCAACGTTTTCATTACGAAGGAGGCTTCCAGGCTTCCCTCCGAGGAGGGAACAAGAGAGTTCCAGGGCGTCTCTTTCTCTCCCCTCACCCTTTCCCCATTTTGATTATGTGTCGGCAAAGCGGAGGGGGGTTTTGAGAAAGGGAAGGGGGTGGGGAACCAGCTCCACACCCTCCGTTCCTGGCTGGACAAGTGAGCAGCCACCAAGACCTAGGCCAGAATCCCGCGGGGCCACTGTCTCCACCCGGCGCAGTCAAAGAACCCTTTACCCGCAGACCGCCGCTTTTAAGGGAAACTGCTGCGTCTGCCGGGGCCTCCGCGCGCTTTTCTGGACCGAGAAGCAGAGGGAAGAAAGGAAGGGGAGGGGGCGCGGCCTGAAGGCCGACAAAGCCGCCGCCGCCGCCCGTCCCTCAGCAGGGGCAGCTTCGTCGGGCCTCACCGGGCACCCGCCGCCGACCCCACAAGCCGAGGCCCGTCGGTCGGCCGGCCGCCCCGCTTTCTCCCCCCTCCCTGCTTCCTTGTCGCTGAGGGGCGTGTGAGGAGGAAAAGGGAGGCCCCGATCCCAGGCCCAGCTACGCACGCGCGCGCCCCATCTTCTGCCGCCCCCGCGCCTCACAGAGGGGAAGCGCCTCACCGGCCCTGCTGCCTGCTCGCTCGCTCTCTCCTTCCTCCTTCCTTCCTTTATTTCTTCCCTTCTTTCGCGCCTGCCTTGCTGCGCTCGGTCTCCCGCTCCGGGTGTCGGCCTATCTCCTAGCCCGTCACTCGGTGGGTCTGCTCCGGACTATGGCGGCGGCGGCGGCGACGCGACAACAAGATGGCGGCTTCCTCCTTCCTTCCTCTCTCAGGGCAGGCCCCGCCCACGCCGGAAGCACCACCCCCCTCGGCGTTCGAACGCTTGGGCGCGCATGCTCCGAGCGCCGCTCCGTTGTCTGCGGAGGGAAGAGGCTCCTGAGTTTTCGGCCGCGCTCAAACGGCGACGCTCGCCCCCCCCCCTCCCTCGGCCCGAGCTGCGCGCGCCTCCTCGGCCCGTGCTCGACGCGGGTGCTCAGGGGCAGACTCTGCTCCTGTACATGGAGGCTCTACTACGCCCTTATGGCAGATGGACGCTGCTTCCTCCTCCCCCTCCTCGTCAAATGTACCTACAGTACTGTAGTTTCAAAACCACTTAAGCGCTGTTATAAGAAAATAATACCTGTAATTCCCTTGTGGAATATCTAGATTCTGTCTAGAGTCCCTCAGGAGATTTTTATCGGTCGGAGAGAAAGCAGAGGCCCACCAGAGTATATGAAAGCAAAGCCTGATCTTTATTAAAGGAAATAAACTTGCAACAAGGTCCACACTCACCGCATGCAGGAGGGAGGAGCACCCCAAACAATGCTGCGCAAGCCTTTATAAAGACACTTGCCCACCTTGTAGCCTAAGATACCCCCACAAAACATATAAAACAATTTGAAAGCGTTGCTTCTCTCCTACCTACCAGGATACCTGATAATGCCTTCCTTGATTGCATTTTCTGGGTAGCCTGGCCATTCCTTTGAGATGGTAAATACTTTAGTGCCTGAATCTCTTAAACATATTGATAGTTTGCTCAGATACAGTGGTACCTCGGGTTACATATGCTTCAGGTTAAGAACGGACATCCGGAACGAATTAAGTACTTAACCTGAGGTACCACTGTACTTGCCAGACTGTATTTGCAGGGAGGTGTGAGTCCCTACAGTCCAAAAGCAATTGGAAAGCTTTTCATTCCTCCTTGCACAAAGAAATATTTGAGGTCAATTTGAGAGAGTAAAAAATGGCTTCAGGATTGCTCTCCTGTACTATTTCATACACGAGGTTTATATACTTATGTATGTGTGTTTGCCTGGTACATTGATGAACATCTGTATTTGAGAACTTATAATTCTTATAACAGTTGGTGGCAACAGTTTCCACAAGGATACATGATGTGTGCTGTGAACAAGCGCACTGTCTGCATGAACAATGTCCACCACACATTTTCCTGTGGTCAGATCAGGACAAAGACCCACCTAATCCAATATCTCTTCCTTAAAGTGGATGTGGGTGGCGCTGTGGTCTAAACCAGGGGTCGGCAACCTAAGGCCCATGGGCCACAAGCAGCCCACAGGGGTCATTTAACCGGCCCACAAGCCGCCCCCAAACTGAGCCATCCACTCAGTGTGTCCGCTAAACCGGCACAGGTATGGAGACTTGCTTCTGCGGCACCGGAAATTGCGTCTGCACAGACGCAGATGCCAGAAATCACGGGTGCATGCGCGATCCGGCCCACAGAGGGATCTCCACTGAAGTGAACCGGCCCAGGTGAAGTAAACCTTGCCGACCCCTGGTTAAAAACCTTTAGCCTCTTGGTCTTTGCCAAACGGAAGGTCAGCAGTTCGAATCTACGCCACAGGGTGAGCCAGCTCCCTCGGCCTGAGAAGCGAGATTAGCACAACACCCCATAGTCTGGACTTAACCGTCCAGGGGTCCTTTACCTTTACCAAACCTCAGAGTGACTTAAGTGACTGTTATTCAGAGGCAGACTAACTCAAATGGAGGTGGAGCATAGCTAGTAGCCACAGATATAGCCTTATCCTCTTCCATTAATTTGTCCGATCTTCAAAGCCACCGGAGCGAGTGACCATCACTACATCTCATGGGAGCGAATTCTCATTTATGCACCATGTGAAGAAGTCCTTCTTTGTGTCTGTCCTACAGTCACTCCTCTCCAGTCATCTGATGGATTTATTAGGGTTATAGGAATTCTAAGGTCTCAAATATAGAATAAATGTTGATAATTGCACAGGGTAAACACATACACAAGTATATAAACCAGATGTCTAAAATAGTACAGGAGAGCAATCCAAAAGCTATCTTGGCTCTCCTAAAGTCTCTAAATATTTCCTCTGCCTCCTTAGTCCCCCTTGCCTGAGAACACTTAGGCCAGGCATCCCTAACCTTCGGCCCTCCATATGTTTTGGACTACAATTCCCATCATCCCTGACCACTGGTCCTGTTAGCTAGGTATCATGGGAGTTGTAGGCCAAAACATCTGGAGGGCCACAGATTGGGGATGCCTGACTTAGGGGAAGTTCTTGAAGGGATTCCTCTCCTATATCTATGAACCTCCTTTGTATTAATTGTCACTGATTGCCCAGATACTCTGCATTGAGGGATGTCTGACAGACATCCTGGTTGCCTTATCAAATGCTAATGTCTTGTCCTGCCTGAGGCACAGTAACCCCACCTTATGTAATTTCTGACAGTTTGTAGAGGGGATGTCCTCTTTCTCCATGCCAAAATGCAAACCCTTAAAAGAGATGTTTCTTCTTGGTTCTGGGTCTCTCTTGCGTGGGAGATGTTTCAGAAAAGTTTACAGAAAAGTCCAAAGTTATGCCTTTCTTGCTTCAAGCTTATGCCTAGTACTTGAGGCAAAATGTAATCTCTTTGGTTTTCCTCTTCTCACGTTCCCAGCAATATTAACTATATTTTATCCCTCTACAAACCCGTGTGTGTGTGTGTAAACCTACAAAAAGGATCAGCTCACTGCTTGCATTTAAAAGCACGGGGCTGAGCGGAGTTTAAATCCTATCTTAGGCAGTTTAAATGAAAGCATAGGAATTAGCCATTAGGTCGATCTCCCCCTTTTGTTACCCTGTTTATCAAAGAAACAGGCTACAAACTGAAAAGTAAGTTTTAAAAGTTTACTCACAGTCAAGCATTCGTCCTGTGCAGCAACAGCAGTAAAACAAATGCAGACAAATACTAGTATTTACAGCAAATGTGTCTGATGCAGGAGTAAGCAGACATACATCCACTCCCATGTCTGGTTAAAGGGGGGTGGGAGAAGGAACAGGAAATACTTATTTGCTTCTTCCTCCCAGGAGAAGAGGGGAAATGACATCACACAGAACCTTCTCTACCAATTATGTTTCTATGTTCTGAGTCTGCCTATCAGCAATACACCTCTGTGGTCTTAACCTTTTCACATGCTAACTAGCAATAATATGCACTGTTAGATTTGACTGCAAATCTCCCACATCATCACCCCACCCAAACTCCATTCAGTTTTGCTTTGTATGAGCAGAGTTTTTCCCCCTAGAGAAGCACTACAATCCACTAGGGCAAAGTGGGACATGCACATTTATCTGGGTGTAATTCTCAATGAATTCAACAGGAATTGTTTCACATCAAGATGCATAGGGCTGTGCTGTAATACTGCAACCCCTCAAATTATATTTATTCTTGATTGCTAAAGAAGCATTCAGATCGAAAGAGGCCCTTCAGATTTTCACTTCTTGCTTTGAGACAATGAAAGTGTGTGTGAAAGAGAGAGAGGATGAAAGAAGCCTTCCTGTTGCAGCAATTATTTCTCTGTTCCCTCTGTTCCTCCAGGATCCCCCTCTTTCCTCCACAAAGCTGCCATTTGGTTCCAAATGTCTTGAGATTAAGGAGACTCAGAATTATTCCTGTCATAAAAAGTTAGGGTGCACACACATAGTAGACACACACTCCACAGAAACCAAACCCTCACCCTTTAAAATATTAGGAAATATTACCTAAGGAAAATCTCACATTATTTTAGCAAACAGAACAATCCCAAAAAGCCATTTTGACTCTCCCAAAATGATCTCAAATATTCCTCTACAGTAGGAGGAAGGAAATGGGGAAAGCTTTCCCATTGTCCTTTCACTTGCAAATCCCATTAACAAAACTGCCTGGAACCTAGGGGGTTTACCACTGTTATAAGAATTCTAAGGTCTCAAATATAAAATGTACAAGACAAACACATACATAAGTATATATACCACATGTCAGAAATAGCACAGGAGAACAATCCCGAAGCCATTTTGACTTTCCCAATGACCTCAAATATTCCTTTGCAGTGAGGAAGGAAAATGGGAAAGCCTCCCCATTGTCTATTTGCTTACAAATCCTGTCTTAAGGGCATATTTGCATATGAATAGCGTGAGTCTGTGACCTGGGTTCAGTATTAACCATCACAAAAGTATTAACCATCAAAAAAGAATGACTAGACTGCCCAGGTAATGCAATCAGTTACCATTATCAGGTATCCTGGCAAACAGGATTTCTGCTGGAGACCGCCTCATTCTGTGATGTATGTATGATGTTTAGTGGGTATGGTCTTGGGCTACAGGGTGGGCAATTTCAAAAGTCTATAGAAGGGCTTGCACACCATTGTTCTGGGTTCTCCTACCTTCTGCGTGTGGTGAGTGGTGATCCTGTTGCAACAGTTTAAAGGTAAAGGTAAAGGGACCCCTGACCATTAGGTCCAGTCGTGGCCGATTCTGGGGTTGCGGCGCTCATCTCGCTTTATTGGCCGAGGGAGCCAGCATGACTAAGCCGCTTCTGGCGAACCAGAGCAGCACACGGAAACGCCGTTTACCTTCCCGCCGGAGCAGTACCTATTTATCTACTTGTACTTTGACGTGCTTTCGAACTGCTAGGTGGGCAGCAGCAGGGACCGAGCAATGGGAGATCACCCCGTTGCAGGGATTCGAACTGCTGACCTTCTGATCGGCAAGTCCTAGGCTCTGTGGTTTAACCCACAGCGCCACCCGTTTCCCATTGCAACAGTTTATTTTCCTTTAATAAAGATCAGGCTTACTAGTCACTTTGCTTCTAAAATATATTCTGCTTGGCCTCTGTTAGTTCCTCCTACCGACAGGGAACCCTCAAGGATTCTATACGGGCTCCGGAATACCCCATAAGGGAAAGGGAGCAGTAGTTTTTCTTACAACACGCCCTTCCTGCAAATCCAGTCTGGCAAGTTTCTGTTAAGTTGAGCAAACTGTCAATAGGTGTAAGTTTGTAAATAAGAGATTCAGTATTTACCATCTCAATGGAACGGTCAGGGTGCCTAGGAAATGCAATCAGTGACCATTATCAGGTATCCTGGCAGACAGGATTTCTGTTGTAGACCGCTGTCTGTGATGTACATATGATGCTTTTATGGTGGTCTTTGGCTAAGGCAGGGGTAGTCAACCTTTTTATACCTACCACCCACTAATGCATCTTTCTTGATGGTAAAATTTCCTTACCGCCCACCAGTGCTCAATGGAAGGAGGATTCAGCTTGTGCCGTAAAACCCCCTACCGCTCACCTAGAAACCTGAAACGGCCACTAGTGGGCAGGAGGGACCAGGCTGACAATCCCTGGGCTAATGTCAAAAGTCTTTAAAGGTTCCAACACAGATCTAAGTTTCCATCATATTCTTTTTACAACATAGAGCTTCCCTCCCTTTGTCCTTTAAAAAAACCCCCACACAGTTCCATTTAACGTTGTATTCCATATCTACAGTTTCCTCATTTTCCTCACTTGTACATATAAAAATTGAACTAGCATTTAAGGGAGCATTGCCAAATCATAAATGTAAAGGGGGAAAAACTTTATATAAAGAAGCCATAGGCTCCCCTCCCCCCGCATCATCTTTTGCACCGAATGAAGTTTTCTCTCAAGTTCAAACCTTAATGACCTTGCGGTTGGTTCTGTTCCACAGTTTGTGATCTCATCTTTTCTACCACGCACCTGTACATTAGTCCAAGTTAAGCTCTAATTAACAGGAGAACCTCTGCTTCTCAATGGAGCATTATCAGCAGGCGAAGTACTTTTGCCCTCAGTGCCTCCCTGCCTCACACGTTCCATGCCGCAGCGAGAGCCAGTTACTGAGACGAACTGTGAGTGAAGCCCGTTCCCCCCTGTCCCTGGGGGGAACTTGCAAGGATAATTACCCTCAATCAGCCTTGTTACTCCTTAGCTAAAGATCTCCCGCTATTGTGGGAGTTGCCTCCATCAAGGCAGACTGGAACCGGAAGTCTGGGCAGACTTGACTTGACAACCTAAGAGGCACTTTAAATATAGTGAAATTAATGGCAGGTCATGTATGAAACCACTGAAATGCAATTTGTCAGGAGGAAGAGATCAGTGCTACCATTTTTTTATTGATTTGACACAATGGGTTTTTATCATTGTTACGTATTGAAGTTCTCACGCTGGCCACCAGGGGGTTTTGGGTATATCGTTTTCACTCAGGTCCACGTAAGTTAATTTAGGCGGGAAACCCTGGGCTGTTGTTGTTACAATGTTGACAGCCAGCTGTCTATAAAAGCAGGCTGGCTGAGCTGTTTGCTCTTCAGTTCAGTTCCAGCTTACTTATAAAGAACTACTTAGACAAATCTCTGTGTCGTCTGTTATGTCCACCCACTACTTAATAATCATACTACAGGTTTTAATTGGCTTACCAATCCCAGGATGTCTGTGTTATCAACAGGCATACTCCTGTAACTCAAGAGAACAATGCATCTGATGAAGAGCCACTCTTAAATTATTTTAACAGTGACTGAGAATCCTGGAAACTTTGTTAAGGGAGCTGGCCTCACAAATCTATGATTCCCAGCAGCACCCATAATAAACAACAGCATTCTCCATGGCTTTTAAAGTGTTGTAAGAGTGCTTTGAATGTCAGGTATGGATGTGACCAGAGTTCAGCAGAAAGCGCTCATGTGTGGACAAATGTAAACCAAAGTACATATGGAAACGTTGTTGTTGTTGTTTAGTCATTTAGTCGTGTCCGGCTCTTCGTGACCCCATGGACCAGAGCACGCCAGGCACTCCTGTCTTCCACTGCCTCCCGCAGTTTGGTCAAACTCATGCTAGTAGCTTCGAGAACACTGTCCAACCATCTCGTCCTCTGTCGTCCCCTTCTCCTTGTGCCCTCCATCTTCCCCAACATCAGGGTCTTTTCCAGGGAGTCTTCTCTTCTCATGAGGTGGCCAAAGTATTGGAGTCTCAGCTTCAGGATCTGTCCTTCTAGTGAGCTCTCAGGGCTAATTTCCTTAAGAATGGAGAGGTTTGATCTTCTTGCAGTCCATGGGTCTCTCAAGAGTCTCCTCCAGCACCATAATTCAAAAGCATCAATTCTTTGGCGATCAGCCTTCTTTATGGTCCAGCTCTCACTTCCATACATCACTACTAGATGGAAACATTAGATCTGTGTAATCCACATGCATATTAACACACTTCGTGTGTTCCACAGCCTGAGAGTTCCCAGTTACGGGTAACATTTAAACCGAAATCAAAGAACTTTTTTGCAGATTTTATAGATGTGGCTCCCGTTTCTTAATCTTGCAGATTGGGAAGCAGCCACTGCCACTCAAGACCCAACCTACTGCTGAGGACCCACCAGCTGGTGGAAATTCTGTCATGCCACCAAAATGACACCGGATGGATAACACTGGTGGAAAAGAGCTGTGGGTGGGTCACTGATGGGAGCAGCCCATCTATGCCAGATCTTATACCTCTGCAGTCCACAGCTACACCTCCATCAATGGAGCAGCTGCACACTAACGTGGTATCTGACCCAGGAAATTTCCCTCCCGTTAACTTCAGTAGGAGAGGTAAAACGTGTTGGGAAACTGTGTACGTGCAGCTACTCACAGAGCAATTAAGGTTTGGCAGACAGCCAGAAGGCAATCAGAAGGAGTAAGTCTGCCTGGTGATAACAGAGGCTCCCTGATTGGTCAAGCTCTCTCAAGGGAGTGATAATTAATGGCCTACTAACTGGTAGTTCAGAGTTTGGAGTTCAGTGGTTCAGTGTGTCAGTGAGTGTAGGAGTTGTGAGTCGTGTCAGAGAGAGCTAGCAAAAGATCCGTGTTCTGTTCCTGTAAATAGTCCACTGTATATAATAAACACCTAACTACAAGTTCCTGGTTCCTGCTTCGTCCATCCTGTCTGCAGCCAAGTTGCCAATTGCTTCCGTGGATTCTGCGTATACTCTGCTAGGTCTGGCTAAGGTCCTGAAAATAATCAGAAAGTTGCAAAACACCAATAGGTTTTACCAATAAAACGTTTTAAAATAATTGCCCATATATTGATTTTGGAGAAAATCCCCGATCTTTTGCCCTCCGTTTCAACCTGAGAGACACACTTCCTGATTTTTCTGAAATACACAAGCAAAGAATAGGTTATATCTAGCAGGAAGACTGAAAAATCCTGGTGGCAATTTCAACCTGCAGAAATACACATCCCCCTGCCCCAGGAGGTGTCCACCATCTTTCCCAGCTTCCTGAAAGGTGTTTGCAGACTGCTGGCAAGTGTGCCTTGTGCCCAGACTAACTGCTAAAAGTGCCAGCTGTCACTCAGCCGAACCTAGGTAGGGAACCATTTAAAAACCTGGCAGGCCTTCTGGCCCCCCTTGCATCAGTGCTGCTTGTGCTGCTTTGGCTATGAGAAAAACTTGTAACAAGCAACAATTATATATTGTCTCCCTGCTTATTTAACTTATATGCAGAATTCATCATGCGAAAGGCTGGGCTGGATGAATCCCAAGCCGGAATTAAGATTGCCGGAAGAAATATCAACAACCTCAGATATGCAGATGACACAACCTTGATGGCAGAAAGTGAGGAGGAATTAAAGAACCTTTTATTGAGGGTGAAAGAGGAGAGTGCAAAATATGGTCTGAAGCTCAACATCAAAAAAATGAAGATCATGGCTACTGGTCCCATCACCTCCTGGCAAATAGAAGGGGAAGAAATGGAGGCAGTGAGAGATTTTACTTTCTTGGGCTCCATGATCACTGCAGATGGTGGCAGCAGCCGCGAAATTAAAAGACGCCTGCTCCTTGGGAGAAAGGCGATGGCAAACCTAGACAACATCTTAAAAAGCAGAGACATCACCTTGCCAACAAAGGTCCGTATAGTTAAAGCTATGGTTTTCCCAGTAGTGATGTATGGAAGTGAGAGCTGGACCATAAAGAAGGCTGATCGCCAAAGAATTGATGCTTTTGAATTATGGTGCTGGAGGAGACTCTTGAGAGTCCCATGGACTGCAAGAAGATCAAACCTCTCCATTCTTAAGGAAATTAGCCCTGAGAGCTCACTAGAAGGACAGATCCTGAAGCTGAGACTCCAATACTTTGGCCACCTCATGAGAAGAGAAGACTCCCTGGAAAAGACCCTGATGTTGGGGAAGATGGAGGGCACAAGGAGAAGGGGACGACAGAGGACGAGATGGTTGGACAGTGTTCTCGAAGCTACCAGCATGAGTTTGACCAAACTGCGGGAGGCAGTGGAAGACAGGAGTGCCTGGCGTGCTCTGGTCCATGGGGTCACGAAGAGTCAGACATAACTAAATGACTAAACAACAACAACAAGTTTATGATGTTATACATTGTTTTGTTTTTTGCTAGAATAGCAATTAAAACAACAACACCCCCTGCAACTGACTGTCTACACTGTGTTGCTAATGAGGAGTCCAGAAGCCTGTTCGTAAGTCACCAGCGTACTAGATATATTTGAACAAGCAGGTTGCATTTTATTTTCCTTATTCTGCTTTGTCCATTTGCCCTGCTCACTTTTTTTTTAATCTTAATAAAACTTCATATAATTTGGCTGTTAAGAGTCTGAAGTGTATTTATGCCTTCTCAGGCTGAGAATACAATTAATACACCAGCCGATGTTGGATGATATGGAGTTATGAGACCAGCGCAGCTACAGCAACGATTCTCCAGTCCTGGTGTAATCCAAATATAGGATTGATTTGCCCATTCTATTTTTAAAACAAGGAAAAAGAGGCAATGAAATTGGGGAAACAGGACCTGAGCATCTGTGGTGCTTCTAAATATGTGTCTGTAGGCTGCCAATATAGGTCCGTATAGTAAAAGCTATGGTTTTCCCAGTAGTGATAAATGGAAGTGAGAGCTGGACCATAAAGAAGGCTGATCGCTGAAGAATTGATGCTTTTGAATTATGGTGCTGGAGGAGACTCTTGAGAGACCCATGGACTGCAAGAAGATCAAACCTCTCCATTCTGAAGGAAATCAGCCCTGAGTGCTCACTGGAAGGACAGATCGTGAAGCTGAGGCTCCAATACTTTGGCCACCTCATGAGAAGAGATGACCCTGATGCTGGGAAAGATGGAGGGCACAAGGAGAAGGGGATGACAGAGGATGAGATGGTTGGACAGTGTTCTCGAAGCTACAAACATGAGTCTGACCAAACTGCGGGAGGCAGTGGAAGACAGGAGTGCCTGGCATGCTCTGGTCCATGGGGTCATGAAGAGTCGGACACGACTAAACGACTAAACAACAACAAGGCTGCCAATGATGGAAGCAAGTTTGATGGGGTGGTGTTTGATGTTTGATTTAATATTTGCACAGTGGTACCTCTGCTTACATACTTAATTCGTTCTGGAGGTCCATTCCTAACCTGAAACTGTTCTTAACCTGAAGCACCACTTTAGCTAATGGGGCCTCCCGCTGCCACTGCGTCGCCGCTGCGCAATTTCTGTTCTCATCCTGAAGCAAAGTTCTGAACCCGAGGTACTATTTCTGGGTTAGCAGAGTCTGTAACCTGAAGCGTATGTAACCTGAGGTACCACTGTATTCTGCTTTTCCAACAAGTGTTGGCCTCAAAGAGGATCACAATAGCATTAAAAAATCAACAAACATTGCACTCACTATTAGATCATGCACAATAGCATATAAATAATAACAATAAAATAAAATCAAAACAATAAAGTCATAGTAACTCATAGGATTGCCAGGATATTTCATAATAACATGGAAAATTACACACACACAAAACCACAACGGATTAGCCATGGTTATCAAATTCATTGTTTTGCAGCACTGCAATAGATGAAAGTAGATGAAAGTTTCAGTCTACCTGAACTATAGACACTTACATGGAACTTGTTGCTGGCATCCATCTGTACATTTAAAAACCATTTGGGGTGCTTGGGCAAGGTGGTTCATCAGTGGTGGCATGTCAGTTTCAGGTGTGATTGCAGACCCTCCAAGTGTCCCTATTTTCCAGGAACAGTCCCAGATTTACAGAAGCCACCCCAGTCTCCAATTTGATTCTGGAATGTCCTGCTTTTCCTTAGGACGTCCTATTTTCTCCGATTTTGGAGGAGATGGAGTTATGAGACCCCTGAGCCAAGAAGATAAGTAACTATTCAGCCTTTAGAAGACATCTGAAGGCAGCCCTGTATAGGGAGGTTTTTTAATGTTTAATGTTTTATTATGTTTTTATATGTGTTGGAAGCTGGGGCAACCCAGTCAGATGAGTGGGGCATTAATGATGATGATGATGATGATGATGATGATAGAATAGGATGTCTCTATTTTCATCAAAGAAATGTTGGAGGGTATGTGATTGAAGGAAAAGGATTATCTGGACCCATTTCTACCTGGCTTCAGGCCTAGATGCTGAATCTAAAAAGTCTTGACATACTTCTACCTGCCTTGCCCCACACTAGAACCCTGGAAGCCTTCATAAGAGAGCTGCTCCAGAGGAACAACCAGGAGGGGAGAGACTTTCTGTTTCTCATCAGACAGTGGCGTTTCCAACTGCCTTGCCCCAACCCAGCCTTTCCCAGACTATGACTTTGAGAACAGCAGCTGCTGGGAAGAAGCAGCTGGGAAGAGAGTTCAGGGATATTTATTAAAAAAAAAAAAAGTTTTATAAGTTGTGTGCCTTTGTTTCTCCATTTGATCCTTTTACAGTACATGGTTTTGTATGTTTTGTGGTATTTTATGCATTGTGATTTGCTGTTATTTTTATTGATTGTAGATTGGCAATTCTTTATTGTGGTTGATACGTGTGAACTGTTTAATTATTCTTTCTTGATGTTTACTTTTACTGTTTACCATTAGATTCTGATGGATTGTTGAATGTTGCTTTGTTTGATACAAATTGTTCATTTTAAGGTTATTGTGACTTTTATATTGCATCAAATTGTTACTATTAACGTTTGAGGTTTTATTATGTTTTTAATGTGTTGGAAGCCACCCAGAGTGGCTGGGGCAACCCAACCAGATGTGCAGGGTAAATAATAATAATAATAATAATAATAAGTAGTAGTAGTAGTAGTAGTAGTAGTATTTATTTCAAGCAAAGGGGACAGAGAAATAGGAAATGGGGGAAGTTTTTAGTTCCACCTCCCCTCCCAAAAAAAACAACAACAACAGGGGACTTTTTCAATGATAATTTAAAAAACGTGATCGTGGAGTGTGTGGGTGGAGATTCTCAATTTGCCTTGCAAAGCAATTTAGGAGCCTTCTTCACCCGTCCCTTCCTCCTACTAGCTGCAGTCTCTGAAGACAAAGCGAGACTCTGCTGAGGATGGTTGACTCCCAAGTAATAGAAATGACAGGCATCTCCATTGATAACTTCATGGTGAGTTGTGGCTAGTTTGGCATAGGCTCAGCTTCCACAGTGGGGCAACAGAAGGGTGAGGGTTGGGATTCGAGACGTGTCATTTGGGATGCTTACAGGTTTAAATTGGAAATATTACAAATGGAAGTTGTGGGCTGAAATCCTTCGGGTTGGGGGGCTTTGTGGATTTGTGGCTCTTTGGGCTCTCAAGAGTATCTCCCCTCTCAAAGAGGTCTGTGCGAGTCTAAAGATGTAGTCTCAGCCCCGGAGAGGGAGTTCCATCCTAAGGCTAGGAAATGTTGCAGATAGGAGTGGGCACATCAAGCTGTTGCAGCCAAAGCAACTTCTGGGGTGCTTCTGAATTGTAACTCTTTTCAGGTGGGTTTCATTCACGTGTACTGTCAAATTAAAGTTGTGCAATTATATTTGATGGGGAGGTTTTCTGCAGCAAAGACTCGGAAGGTGCTTGTGGTCCATTCTTGAGTCTGTAGATCGCTCCTTCCACATATCGCTAAGACGTCAGCATGGCCACACAGAGGCAACTGACACACAGTTGTGTAATTTGGACTAGCTCACTCTGTGCAAGTTGTGGCTGCATGTGTGTAGAATAGCATGTGTGTGCAGGGGGGTTGGTGCTGAGTGAAGTCTAAAGAGGGTGCCATGGCAAAGGGGGTATGAGTCCCAGTATGCAAATGGGTTTCAGAAGAAGACACCTTTGAGAAGCTGAGAGCAGGATCTGGGCGCTTTTCATCAACAGGAGGAAGTTGCCTGCAATGGTGGTTTGGCTGGTACTTCACAGATTGGTGAGATTTCCGCTGCAGGCAGGACACCATAACCACCAAGTCCCATGGGAGAGAGAGCAAGAAAGCTGCTCCCCTCATCCCCCTAGAGAGAAAGATGAATTATCAT
Organism: Podarcis cretensis; assembly: GCF_951804945.1. Classification (NCBI taxonomy): domain Eukaryota; kingdom Metazoa; phylum Chordata; class Lepidosauria; order Squamata; family Lacertidae; genus Podarcis; species Podarcis cretensis. Next base: position 29,685,168 of record NC_137185.1, on the reverse strand, counting down.
TTCTCCCTCCCTCTCTCCGGCTGGTGAGCTGACACTTAAAAACGCAGTGCGTGGGTGTGGAGGCACAAAAGTCATTCTTGTCCTGTTTCTCCATTCAGCTCTTGCTGGACTGTACCACACAGCGATGGCCTCCTGTCAATCTTTTCTTTAATGGCTCAAAGCACATTTAACCTAAGTAGCAGACCTCTAAAGGGTCTTGCGTTCAGCCTTCCAAAGAATTGGGGGGAGTTCAGGCTAATTGAACAGAAGACCATGCGTGTGTGTGTGTGTGTGTGTGTGTGTGTGTGTGTGTGTGTAGGCTCCACCTTCTATTCAGCCTCCTTTGCTGCTGAGAGTCTTGGAGAATATGCTTTTAAGCCTGTGTTTATTGTTGTATTGTTATGAGACAAATTGTCAGAGAATATTTCATATTGTTAGGTAATTTGAGAGCAACTGGCGATAGGGATGAGGGGAAATTCGATTCAGTTTGCATTTAAAGGCAAATTTATCAAACTAGCACTTCCTCAAACAATATGAAAACTAAAACGCCACCATCCTTTGATATTCACGCTTATCTGTATTTTGCAACAAAGTTCTGCAACTAAACAGTGCTTACAAAAATGCATATATGGTATTAGAGGAAAGTGTGCATGAATATAAATAAATTGGTGAAAATGATATACAAAATGCATTACGTTTGGGGTGATTGCTTACAAAAATGTGTACATTAGTCAAAACTTTATACAGAAATGAGTTCATTGAGAGAAATTTGCACTGCAATGCCAATGAATTTTCATGAGGTTTTGTTATTGCAAATTTCTGCAGAAATGTGGAGAGAAAAATTAATATTATAGAAAAATTAGAAAGTGAAAGAACCGAATTTGGTAGACCGCTCAATCTCTACTTGGCAGAGAGGTAGGGTTATAGTCTGAGAACTTTCTAAAAATAATCTATCAGTTAACTGACCTTAACTGACCTTCAGATCCAGAGATGTTCTCTTATTCTTATGCCACAGTCACTGCTAGGCTGAGCCAACATATGCTTGAACTGGGATAACTTATTCCTTCTAAAGGAATAAGTTACAAGGGATAAGTTATCCTAGTTCAGCTGGCTTTATGTCTATGGGAGCTCTGCAATCTGCGCAGCTGCAACCACTTTGGCATATGAGGTTGATGTGGTTTTTGATCAGAGCTTCTAAATGACTCTGAACAAAAATTGCAGTGTTAAACAAAAGAATAGTTTCATTCAGACAAAACTAAAATAATCAGGTGTATGTTTTGGGGTCAGGAGGTGAGCTCACTCCCGTTAACACTTTTGGGGTTGAATTCTGATTGCCTTTTTGTGTTTACGCTCCCTTTACTGTATATGTCAGGAATGCTGTAGTTCACCCTTTCAAGTACTTGAAATGATGTTGTTTTTAAATCACATTTCAGCCTTAAACATGCCACCCCCAATGGTGACATAATCTGATTAAACATTTGTTCAGTACTTTTAAATGTGGAGGGTGAGGATTGCAGACTTTAAAAAACTGTTCAAAGAGGAGAAAGAGATGGCTTTGCTGCTTGGGACAATCAACCAATCAATGCCATGAAAGTTGGACTTCTGCTGAGAATGGGATCTCTGTGTCTGTTCTGTACTTCCATGTGCAAACAAAACTGGACTGTTTAAGTCCAGATCTTGTAGGCTAAAGAATAGCGCACTAGCTGCTCTTGGTCATTCAAGTCTAATGAAGCTATAGATCCATTGTTAGACAGGCGTAATTCCTCTCAGGTCCAGATAGCAAAACAAACAGCAAAGCAGCTTGTCAGCACCAGGGCACCAGAAAGTATCAACCAAGTTGCTTCTCTGCAGCTGAAAACCACAACATCCTTTCTGAGAGAAAGTTTGTTCAAACCGAATGAGAAAACTGAAGAAATGGGTCATTGTGAGCAGCGAGGATGATTGCTATCTTGAGGGAGCAGCTTGGGCCTTATTTAGAAGTATTTGCATCAGATACGGGTCCAACAAAGGCATCAAATGAATCTGCAATCTGGCAGATTGAAAGCTGTGACTGGCATTTCCTGGTTCAAATATGTCTCTTGAGTCTTTAGCAAATATGGGGTGGTGCTCAGCTAAATTTTTACTCAGAGCAGACCCACTGAAATTAATAGACATGTCATATTCATGAATTCCAATAGGTCTACTCAAAGTAAAAATGTAGTTGAATACCACTTACAGCTATTGTAGCACCCTGCTTGTGGTTAACACTTAGCTGGAATGAAATATTCAACGCAGCAATAGAGAAATTAAAATAATAATTTATTTGTCAGACAAATAAATATGAGGCACAGTGGTATATGGTTACCAAGCTCTGGCCTGGCCTCCTGCCATTCTGGCCAGCACTTATATTTCCTTAATCCAGCCCCCTTGCTCCTCCTGTGGCTGCCTCTGTCCAATCAGCCTGGTTAAAATTCCTATTGGCTGTTTGCTAGAACCAATCACAAAAGATACACCCATTTCCTTCTGTCCTTTTATGGGAATCAAAAAGCTATATATTCTTCTATCTATAAATGACAAATAAGTAGTAATATATCTTACATGTGTCTCAACAAGGAATCTTAATTACCAGCTCACCTCTTGCCCTCCTTGCCCTATTGCCTTCCAAAACATGGTTAATCTTGAATTTTTATCTTAAACATATGTCAAGGATTTTGAGTTCACATCAACATTGAGAGATCTCCTTCATTTGAAGGTTTCTAAACAAAAGGCCTGACAACCATATATCAGGAGTGCTCGATGGCGTCTCCTGTCTGACAGGAGGCTGGGCTGGTGGCTGACTTAATTTCAGGATAGTTACAACTCTTACAACTATATGAAATAAGAATCTAGCATTTCTTAAATCCTTTGCATAATTATATTTAAGCTAATATATTTAATACATAAATAACCTTTTAAAAGGAAAAGAAATCTTAAAAGGATCTTAGTTTAAGAAAGAAACAGCTTTAGAAAAGACTTCCCAAAAATGCTCTCTTTCTGCCAGCCAGACCAGTTGCTTTTTTCACTGCTCTTGACCTTTTTAACCTTAGGAAGAAGATATGGCTCATTTTACTATTTATCAACCCTTAATTTGTAGGGTCAGTGTAACCTTGGCTCTCAGCCTGTAATTCCCTTTTTACGACTTTGAGAATTGTTTTCTGCTATAAATCAGGGGGCCCCCTTGTCTAGGAGAAAAACATTTTGCCAAGGTTCTTAGGCAGCTGCTCTTCTGCCTGACATGAACATTTGAAAATCTTTAAGCTCATTTTAAAATACAAGCCCTGATTAAACATATAAGCTTTAATAAAAATGCAGGCTTATGATTAGATGCCTCACTATAGGGACTGAAACTGCTTGGGTTGCCCTGTTGGATGATCTGGTATTGAATGAGGGACAGGGGAGGACAACCCTATCACTCTTTCTTGATCCCTCTCTCTTTTTTAAAGTTTTTTTTTATTAACAACTTCAACATATCAAAATATTAGAACATATCATATTCATTATTTTCCCCCCTTTCCCCCCCACTTCCCCATCAAACCCTCCCTCCCCCCCCAGACTTCCCTCAACTCCTCTCTCTGATTTTTCAACACATATTATTCTCTGCATACTGTGTTGTCTTTTTAAGTAAATTGTAAAAAGTTCCCATTCTTCTTTGAAGTCACAGTTGTCCTTATCTCACAGTTAAATGTTAGTTTAGCCAGCTCTGCATAGTTCATCACTCTTTCTTGATCTCTCAGTGTTTTTCGATACCATTGACCATGGTATCTTCCTAGATTGACCGTGTGGGGTGGGTACCAGAAGCTATGAGGTTCCAAAACAATAATAATAATAATAAATAATAATAATAATAATAATAATAATAATAATAATAATAATAATAATAATAATAATATGTTTATATCCTGCCCTCCCCAGCCGAGGCCGGGCTCAGGGCGGCTAACAACAATAAAATAATACAACATTCTAAAATCATTTCATAAAAAAAATACTTCAAATCAAATTGATGGCAACCATTGGGCTAGAGTTCTGTGAAGATTGCCAAAGGAGGCAATGCAGCAACAAGAGGAAATTATGAACGCATCAAGGATGGAGTGCGGGAAGTCAATTTTGGGGGAAATTGTATTAAATTTTAGAGCTTATATCCAATAAACTAATAGGCCGATAGTTCTGGGGGTTATGTTTGTCACCTTTCCTGAGAATTGGGATGATAATACTCTGCTTCCAGTCCTCAGCGAAAGTGCCAGTAGTTTATATAAGAAAATAATTTTGCTAGGAGGGGAGACCACCACTCAGAATTATTCTTAAAGAACTCTGAAGGGATTATGTCCTCTCCAGTACTTTTGTCAGTCATTAAGGCAGCTATAAGATCACTTCTTGTTCTGAAACTGGGGGCCATTCTGGTAACGTTAGCAGGTCCTAATTAGCAGTTGGTCCATTAGGACTGCTGTCACCTTCACTTTCAAAGATTTTGTCTTTGGCAAACATACCCCCAAGTGTTTAATATTCTGTTGGGAGCCGCCCAGAGTATTTGGGGGTATATTTTGATGAGAAAAAATCCTGGAAACCTCAGCTACAAAATATAACAGAAGTCAGCAGAAGTCAACCTATGCTATACTGAAGTTTTTCTATTCTAAAGGTGGCAGGCTGGTAATCCCAGCCCTAAATGTTTATCTTGGGAAAGTAGTAGCTCAGATGCAGTACGGTATTGAGATTTGGGGAATGAATCATAATACATTGAAAGACCTGGAAGTGTGCCAGAATAAGTTCCTGAAGTATCTGCAGGCAAAACCTCCAGGTACCCCAGCTGTCTTCCTTAGGACAGAGACAGGCATGGTGTCCGTACAGTGGTACCTCGGGTTACATACGCTTCAGGTTACATACACTTCAGGTTACAGACTCTGCTAACCCAGAAATAGTACCTCGGGTTAAGAACTTTGCTTCAGGATGAGAACCAAAATTGTGCTCTGGCGGCGCGGCAGCAGCAGGAGGCCCCATTAGCTAAAGTGGTCTTCAGGTTAAGAACAGTTTCAGGTTAAGAACAGACCTCCAGAATGAATTAAGTACTTAACCCGAGGTACCACTGTAAAAGCTAGGGCAGAGATGGCTACTTTTTCCTACTATAAAAGGGTCCTTGATATGCCAGAGGACCTCTTGCCTAGACTGCCTGGAGAAAAAATGAAAGGAGGGTGTGAGTACAAGAAGTTAGTACAAGACCTGCTAGCCTCAAAAAAACAGACAACAGATATTTTTGTATTCCTTGGAGTTAAAAGACTGCTTAGGGATTGGATTTATAAACAGGATAACAAGGAAGACTTAACTGTAATCCATATCTCAGAATTCTCCCATTGGTACTATTGGCTGAAATCTAACCACACCAGAGCTCAGTACTTGCAGTCAACTTAACTTGCCTCCCCAAGAACTGCATTTACAGCTCTCAGTTTTCAAACAATGCCTACATCAGTTTTAGATGGAAGTTATAGAAGTGTTCCAAGGCATTTAAGACTTTGTATTTGTGGAGTAGGTGAGGTAGAAGATCTCCCCAGTTATATACTCCATTGTCAGCTCTATCAAAACCCCAGAGAGAGATTTTTTTGGAACAGATGCTGGCACTGCTACAGGGACAGAACCTTAAAGTGAAAATATGTTGACTATTAGCTGACTGTGATTTGCTTGTCACGTACAAAACAGCCCTATTTGCTAAAGCCGCTTAAAGTATTCGTGTTAGCTGCAGTATATAAAAGCCAATGCTGTAGGCCGTGCAGGCGATTCATTAATTTGACTTATTGTAAATGGATGTATATCTCTGGATTTCTTTTAACAGGTTTTAATTACTTGCTGGATCTGTTACTGAATTTGTAATGGCTTTTAGTCAAACACAATACATGATTGATTGATTGATTGATTGATTGATTGATTGTATTAAATTTGTTTTAGTTTGTGGTGGGTTTGATAAAATTTGGGAAATCAATAAAAACAATTTGGCAGAAACCAAGCAGCCAAATAATAATAATAATAATAATAATAATAATAATAATTTATTATTTATATCCCGCCCATCTGGCTGGGTTTCGCCAGCCACTCTGGGTGGCTCCCAACAGAATATTAAAAGCATGATAAAACATCAAAAACTTCCTTAAACAGGGTTGCCTTCAGATGTCTTCTAAAAGTCAGATAGTTGCTTATTTCCTTGACAGCTAATGGGAGGGCATTCCACAGGGCGGGCGCCACTACCGAGAAGGCCCTCTGCCTGGTTCCTTGTAACCTCAATTCTCACAGGGAGGGAACCACCAGAAGGCCCTCAGCGCTGGACCTCAGTGTCTAGGCTGGGTGATGGGGGTGGAGGTGCTCCTTAAGGTATACTTGGCTGAGGCCATTTAGGGCTTTAAAGGTCTGTGCCAACACTTTGAATTGTGCTTGGAAATGTACTGGGAGCCAATGTAGTTCTTCCAGGACCGGTGTTATATGGTCTCCAGTCACCAGTCCTGTCAGGATTCAACCTCAATCTGTTAGCCAGCATCCATCCTCCAACCACCTCCAGACCATAGCTGCCAACTTTTCCCTTTTCTTGCGAGGAATCCTATTCAGAATAAGGGAATTTCCCTTAAAAAATGGGAAATGTTGACACCTATGCCTCCAGACACTCACACAGTCTTTCCACGAATGTTTCTCTGTCTTCAAGCATTTTGGCATGGAGGCATCGCTGAATATCAGCGCAGCAGGGGCTGGGGAAATAACATTTCTATCCCTGCCACATCACCTGGTAATGTCTTTGTCTTGCTTTCTCTGTTCCACAGTTAGATGATTACAATACATCAGACTATGCGGAACAACTCTCCAATTACACCGACTACATGTGCCCCACGATGGATGAGAGCACCACCCATCAATTAAGGGCATTCCTGGTCCCTTTCGTCTACATGCTGATCTTCTTGCTGGGGGGTGTCGGAAACCTGATGGTGATCGTGATCCTGTGGTGCTACCGACGCTCCCGCAGCTCCACTGAGCTCTTCCTCTTCCACCTGGCCTTGGCGAACCTTTTGCTTGTGTTCACCTTCCCCTTTGGGGTTGTCCAGAACATAGCCGGTTGGATCTTTGGACCTTTCCTCTGCAAGGTGCTCAGCGCCACCAACAGAATCAACTTCTACAGCAGCAGCCTGCTGCTGGGTTGCATCAGCGTGGAGCGCTACCTGGCCGTGGTGCACGCACTGTGGGCCTTTCAGAAGCAGCGAGCCATCTCTGTCCACCTGACATGCCTGGGAGTTTGGGTCGTCTCCCTGCTGCTGACGTTGCCTGACCTGCTCTTCACAGAAGTCTGGCCGAGCAGGGACAACCAGCCCAGCATCTGCCACTTCAGAGAATACGGCAAACACGGGATCAATGCCTGGCTGGCCACACGCTTCCTGTATCACATCGTGGGCTTCTTCCTGCCTTCGCTGGTCATGTGCTTCTGCTACATAGCCATCGTGAGGGTCCTGTGCCGCTCCCAGCGGCTGAAGCGGCAGAAAGTGGTTCGAGTAGCCATTTTGGTAACCAGCGTCTTCCTGGTCTGCTGGACTCCATACAACGTGGTGATCTTCCTCGACACCCTCAACAAACTGGCTACCGCCAACAACGGGTGTGCGGTTGAGCTGAACACCGCCATTATTCTGAGCGAGATGGTTGCCTTCAGTCACTGCTGCCTCAACCCCATCCTCTATGCTTTTGTGGGCATCCGGTTCCGTCACGACGCTTGCCGACTTCTGAACAGTCTGGGCTGCCTGAGCCAGAGTACCTTGCAGGACATCCTGGGCACCTGCAGGATGGATAGCAGCACCGCAGAGACCAACATATCGCTCGTCAACCGCCACCCTTCCTCCCCATCTTCCACAAATCCCCTAACCACATTCAAAGGCTCTCCTTCTTCCTCCTCTTGTCCCCCAGCCCCAGCTGACCAAAGGGCTCAGGGGAGAGAGTCTGGGGCTCAGCTTAGGCCAAGTCAGAAGCAAGTATCGACAGACCAAAGACTGGACGATCAGAACCTCGCTTAGCAAGCCAGGCACCACCTTCCTGAAATCCTGTGTGTGATGAATGTGCACACTCCTTCCAGCTTCCTTGGAATAGAGTCCCGTGATGTTGGCAAACATGCGATGCTTCCAGATACAGATCCTGCTTTTGCTTCCGAGGTTCATATTCCCTTAGTGCTTCCCCCTGCCCCCCGCCCCCAGGCCTCGGAGAATGTGTAACTGTCAGCTTCAGTGCAAGCCCTGCCACTCCTTTGTGTTGAAATACTCTCCTCTCCTGCCTATTCATCCAGAGCTCTGCTGTGCCCCAGCGTTCACAAGCATCTGCTCAAGTTGTGAGCACAAGGTTAGCCCAGGCATACAAAGGGGAAGCCCCACTATTAATCTACTATGGCCCACATGACTTCCTCTGGGGCCGCAGAGACTCCTATCCTGCTGCTTACCCCGTGCTCAACATTTGGGGAGGGGGGGAATTGGGGGCTCTTAATGAAATCCACAAGCCCCAGACCCTCCCACCAGGCTTTCTTTTTTTCTTTTTTTGGTGAAATGTTTTTTTTTTCTATTGCTAAAACATACGCGATACTATAACAAGAAATTAAATAAATTTGAAATAAAATGGCAGATTATAACAGAAAAAAGCAGCAGAGTATGTACCGTAATCTCACTTTCGAAAAGCACAATTTCAAAGGGGGGGGGGGGTAAGAGAGACCTATGGTTGCCATATTTCAAAAAATGAAAATCCAGACACAAAAGTTATTGAGCTTTTTTTGCCCAAAGTTGTTGATCTTTTTTTAGTTTTGCCCAAATTGCTGAGCTTTTTGTGCAAAATCGCAAAAAAATGACGTTTTTGAGCTATTTTAAAGGTAAATTGGCAAAAAATACGCTGCCATACGTCCAAATTTTCCCAGATATTTTGCCAGTTTCTGCCCGGACACTGCTTCTGGATGTATGGCAACCCTAGGAAACCCCGTACGTACACACACACATACACCATTGCTTATTACCAAATTATTCATTAATACATGGTAAACTCATAACTCATATTTGGGAATAAACCATAATCAATACTGTAAATATCTTTCATTTTACCAAGTTTTTACGCCTCTCTCCCTTCTCGATAGCCTTAAAAGGTTGTGGAGTTAGCAATAGCTGCAAACAAAAGATTCAACAAACACCTTCTGTTCCAACTTTTAAACACCTGCTGGAAACATTTCTGTTCCATGAGGCCTATGCAGGCAATTAAGAATACATCTTTCCATAATAGCTGATTTCTGATTTTAACATTTTAATATCGTTTATATTGTATGGCTCTATGTACAACTGTTGTTAACCACTTTATTTTTATGAATAGCAGTATATATATTTTTTAAATAAATAAAGGGCAGTCACATATTTTATCCATCTATTCGTTAATATTAAGTGTTGGAAATAATCTCCATTATTTTGTGTACAGGATTCTATTCTCAAGAAGCCTATAAAAAAAAAGTTTATATATACATTTTAATAAATAAAGGACAGTCATATATTTTACCCATCTATTCTTTAAGTGTTGGAAATAATCTCCAATATTTTGTGTACAGGATTCTATGCTCAACAAGCCTATAAAAACCAGTTCCTTACGTTCTGGCCTAACCAAATGTTCCACATGATTTTTATTTTAAAATGAAATTCTGGGTGAAAGGGGCTTTATAACCTAAAACCTTTGCAACTCGAAATTTTATTTTCCTCCAAAACTTCCTTCCCAACAGTTGTACCAAATCTTGACCCCTGCAGCATTCTACAAAATTATTTAGGGAAAGGCAGGAAAACACCGTGAAAGGAAACACAGTCAAGTCCCTCTCTCCATCATAGTTCCCCCTACCTGGCCTATGCCCAGTAATGAGCTTGTTCCAAACAGGATCTGGAAATACCTGTGGCTACTGCCCAGTTCTCCTGAAGTCGTTTTGGACTCCCCAACTGGAGACCCATCCAGATATTCACCAGAGTAGCTTTTAAGCAAGCAGGATGAGGCAAAGCAAACCCAAAGAGAAGCTGCTGGTGTTACAGACTCTGAAAGGGAAAAGAGCAGCGCCATGCTCAATGGACATGTTATGGCTGCCCGTTTAAATTCCTCTTGCTTGGACAAGGAAATCCCATGGTGCAAAGTGGCCTCTGTGCAACTTGGCAGCTGAGCTGTCTTGCCAGCGCTCAAGTAAGGATGTCTGCAGCCAGGGTACCCTGCCCAGGAAGTAAACAAAGGGCAGACGTTTGCCTTCCTAGCTCAGTGGAAAGACTGAAGCCAGCACAAACAGCACAGGGTGAACTCTTTTGAGTTGGTTTCCCTACTACCACTAACTTCCTGGTAAACAAATACAATTCTCCCATCACAGATTTCCTTTGGACCAAATGGGTGAAATTCTCACCTTCCACATCCTCCACGGCTAGTGGGAAATGCAACCTGACACGTTGCCTTACCCCACGGAAAGCCAACTCTGCAGCCGCTCTCTTTCAGCAGGGAACCTCAATTGGACTTGCACACTGGGATTGCATGCAGCTCCCCATTCAGCAAGGTGAACATCTCCTCTCAGTGCAACACCTGCTACCTGCGCAGGAGTCCTTGTTTGTTTGGGAGCTGGCAAGGTGTGTGTGTGTGTGTTGCTCATGCAGCTGGGGAGGGCTGTGTGTGGAGGGGGGGCACGAGAAGCTTGTGTGAAATGTTACTCAGCATATCTCTGCTCCTATTGCAAATAATATCAGAGGGTACATTAAATAAAGTGATTTTGTGCCCACTTCCCCCTCCTGTTCCTGCTGGCATCCGTTTGTGAAACAAAACAGGCTCAGGATGGCAAAACGAAGGCCTGGAGAGATTCTTGGGAAGGCTGAGACTTTGCAGTCTCTCTTAGAGCAGTAGTACAGTCGTACCTTGGTTGTCAAACGCCCTGAACTCATACATTTTGGTTCCTGAATGATCAAAAACCGGAAGTGAGTGTTCCGGTTTTCGAACAGTTCCGGAAGTCGAATGGACTCCCAGAATGCATTCTGTTCAAGAACCAAAGTATGACTAAACAAAATAAAAAAATTCCTTCCAGTAGCACCTTAAAGACCAACTAAGTTAGTTCTAGGTATGAGCTTTCGTGTGCATGCACACTTCTTCAACGTATGACTGTGAATGGAATACCCTGAATCGAATCGGATACAACCAAGTCCAGAGCCACCTAGTGACTAACACATTACCCCTATCAGCAGAAAATGGGTCTTATCATGAGGGTGTGTGTGTACATGCACAGAATATTGTGGCCAGGGAAAGTCCAGATAAACCAGCCCTGCAGAATCGGGGCCCCTCTCAATCATACATTAGACTAGCAAGCAGCCCTTTCCTGCCCACACTCAAAGACACCACAAAAGGCTCCTTCCAAGCGAGTTTTGAAATGTCTTTTTAATAAAAAGGCACCTATAAAACAGGTCAATCAATACGTTACAGGCAGCACAGATACCCAAAAACAAGCCTAGAAATCATTTCAAAATAAAAACCAATAAGATGTCTTCACATATTGTATTTATATATTTATATTTATATATATATATATTTATAGAATGGTACAAAATGCATGGGTGGCAGGGAGAGGGGCCTTCCCCCTCCCCACATGGGATGACAAGAGAGCGGGCCAGTCCCCATTACCTGGGCACAAACACATCCGTTGTGGGCATTTTGGATTGCTTGAAATTGCATCGCTTGGGTCAGGTGTGTGTGCATGTGTGTGTTGAGAACGGGAAATGGACAGGTTGTGGCAAGAGACAGAGGAGAACAGGGCAGACTTTCAGCAGACGCCGCTCAAGCTGGGGAGCTGAGCGAGAAAGCACAATACACAAGACTGGACAACGTTCACAGCGCAAGGTGAGGCAGGGAGGGAGCAAAGGGCTGTGCGAATGACTGCGTGGCAAGGGGCCCAGGACCACCATATTGCTGATGAACCAGATGCAGCAGATTGGAAGGTGACACACCTGGCAGGTGTGGCTGCCACAGAGGATCAGGATCGCAGGCTTCAGCTGGGGCAACAGCCACCAGGGCAAATACGCAAACCAGGAACATTTCCCTTTGATTTTCAGAACAACTGACTCCCTGCTTCCCCTTCTGTCACTTCTGTACCCCTTTCACTGATCAGTTTTGAGTGCAGAACACCTTAGATGCCTCCCAGGTCATCTTTGCTGCCAGCGGGAGGATGAAGACATCTCCACACTTCTGCAAGGAGTACTGCACACCTTTCAAAGGGCCAGATGGAATTTAAAATAGGGCAGGTGATTTTGGCTTTATTACGTGGCACGCTCTAAGGGCTTGGGAATGTCGTCCTTGTGAGCAATCGCAAGCTTGCAGGTCCTGGTGCCATCTTGGTACCACCCAGCTGGTGATGGTGTTTGCCATAGAGGCTTGGTGGGGAGCGAACAAGGCCTTTCTCAAGCAAAAACAGATAAATGCTACCGAGGTGTGTGCAGCACTGGAACAAGCGCAGAAGAGCATGGGGAGCACTCACTCCTTAATACTAGGTGCCTAGAACTTTGTCGTATCACAGATCTGCATTGTATTTGCTTTTAGTCATCAAGCTGCTCGCTTTTCCTGTATGCAAATATTTCAATCCGGAACAGTCCAAAAGTGCAGACGGGGCTTTTCAAACGTTCCGATTCAGGGCTCTGGCAAAGCCAGCTTTTAGTCTCCATTCATTCAACTGGCTCGTTTCTATGATTCAAGCCAAATCAAATAAAGGAGATCAATGAAACATTCGTTTGACATGGACTGAATCATAGTTACTATGACGTCTCCCCACTTTGCTCTCATTATGTGACATATGTGTATAGAGGTGTGGTGTTTTTTTTGAGGGGGTGGGCAGGGGACAGGAAGAGATGCACCAGGGCAAAGGGTTGCTCGACCTGTGAGAGAACGTATGTGGCAACTGCAACAAGCCAAAATAAGATGGGAATGCTGGCATTTCTGTTCTCCCATCTTACAGATGCACATCAGGAACCTTGGAGCAGAAACTGTGGAAGAAGAGGGTGCTAAACGTGAGGTGCTTATGGGAGGAGGTGGCCAACATTTAAGTTACATTTCCCATTCTGGCTGTGTGTGTGTGTGTTTGTAGAAGAGGGCCATTCATTTCCAAATGCAATAATTGCACACATGAGAGAGAAGAGAGGCAGACTCCCAACCTGCTAGGGGACCAATGTCTTGTGCAGAGTGTTCTGGGGAAAAATATATATGGTTATGTGCCAAAGTAGTAACCCAGAGTATTGCTGCTGGGCTGACAGCATGGCTAGACTGGACCAAAACCATACAAGCCAAAGGACATCCTTCCCTCACATAGGGAAAAGGGGAAAGGGGGGAGGAGGAGGCATTCTGCCAGACTACGCAGAGGGCCACTGCATCATCTGACTAGCTGGCACCTAGCAGAGAGAATCAGCTGGTGAAACCTGCCATTTGGGCCCTCGAGCTCGGGATTTCCAGTCCACAATGAGTCAAACTTTGTCAATGGGTTGTATTTTCATTTGTTTCTTCCAAAAAACAGGTTTTGAGGCTTCTATTAAAACACAGAAATACAAACAATTCCAAGCCAGCAAAACTTTGCTGCTGCTGCTTCTTCTTCCCCCCAACCTATTTACAGCTGTTCCAAACCTTCTTGCACATTTTGGTTACTTAAAAAAAGAGAAAAAGAGAGAGAGAGAGAGAAACCAAGAGAGAAAGAGAGAAAGAAATTCACACTCAGAGGAAAGATCCAAACCAAACTCTGTGCCAGGGCAGAGACAGGGGCTGGCATCAGCATGGCTGCACCAGGAGGCTCCCCGCTGCCAGCCTCAGAAGGGCAGGTTGGCCATGCCACCTGCTCCTGGGCCGTAGCTCATCTGACCGTCCAGGGAGACGCTGCGCTGCCGCATGGGGTGTGAGACCATGAGGTTCTGCTGGGGTGGGGGGCCCATGAGCGAGCCTTGCGGGGAGATCATGTGACCCGGCTGCGCATACATCTCCCCCGAGACGGACATGCTGCGCTGCTTGGCCTGCATGAGCAGGAAGTTCTGCTGGGCAAGGAGGTTCTGCTGCTGGGGCAACATCATGCCCTGGTGCATGCTGTTGCTCATCATGGCTTGCTGGGGCGCCAGGCCTGTCCTGCCCAGCACAGGGGGCACCTGTCCCGGGTGGCACATGGCCATCCCACGCTGCATGCCCGGAGGGCCGGGCCGGGCCGGGGCCTGCTCTGCCATCATGTTCTGCAAGTTCATGAGGTGCAGGTTGGAGGGCGGCTGCGACTTGGGCCCCGGGCCCTCACCCTTGGGGAAGTACTGCAGTGTGCTGCTGGGCTTCTCGGACGGGATGATGCGCGACAAGTCGAATTCAGGGATGCCGGTGGGCGTGGGGCGGATCACGTCGCTCAGCTCCGGGTCGTTGAGCACCGAAGCCACACCAGGAAGCACCGATGGGTAGGGCTCCGGCGGCATCCTCCCGGCCATGCGCTGCTGCTGTTGCGGCGGCATTTGCCCCGGCTGTGGTGGGGGCAGCTCCTCCGGGGGCAGTCCCAAGCCTGGTGGATAGTGTTGCTGGACACCGCCACCCCCGGGAGCCATGGGCATATTGCCCCCATTCGCAGGGGGCTGCTGGAGGCGCGGGGGGAAGATCAGCTGTCCGGAAGGGCCGCAGGGCTGGTTCAGGGAGTCCTGGGCATTGGGGGGCAGCATCATCGGGTTCTGGGGGGGCGCACCGCTGTGCATGGGAATGTTGGCGCCCAGGGGGCTTGGCGAGGACATTGAGGGCTCGTGCGAGAGTGGCTGCTGCCCTGGCAGGTTCATTCCCATGGGGCTCTGAGCAGGAGCTGGCCCCACGGAGTTCATGTGCATCTGGTTGGGCTGGTTCCCACCCATGCCTGGAGGAAGAAAGAGAGAGGGGGGCTGTTAGGTGGCAGGCAAGGCAACAGGAAGCAAAGAAGCTATGGGGACCAAGCACACACACCCCGCACCCCCAAAAGGCAGGACAGAAGCAGGGCTGGCGTGTTGAGGCTCAGCAACGGCAGCCCCACCCCAACCCAATCTCTCTCAAGACAGAATTATTTATTAAGGGAGGAAAGGCACATTCCCCACTTCTCTCAACAGAAATAACTGGAGGAAGATGCCAGGGGCTCACCCCACTGCAGCTAGAGATGCCCTTCCTAGCCAGCACAGTTGGCAGCAGAGATCACGAAGGAAGGCAAAGAGACCAGCTGCCACTTCGAGTGCCATTTAACCTGCATTTAGCCAAAATGCCTGTTGGGGTTCTCAGGGTTGCAGGAATATCTGAAGCAGCCTCTCCGGGACGACTGGGGGAAGGAGCTGGAGACTCTCCTTGCCAGCCACAAAAAAGGCACTGCAGGAGATTTGCACGACCCTATGGTTGAAGAGGCAGCAGCAGGCAGCCCCACTTCCTTTCCCTATCCAGCCGGATGTGGGCCCCACGATACCGATACCTACCAGACATGGCACCTGGCGGAAGCATTGGCCGGTCGGGCATCATTTCATCGTCCGAGGTGGCGATGGTCTTGATGGCGTTGTGGTAGAGAGGGGTGGAGCTGGGCATGGCGTACTTGGACATCTGGGACATCATGAGTGACAAGGGGTTCTGGGACGGGGGTGGATCTGGAGAGGAAGGAAAAGGCAGGTTGGGGTTCAGGGGGCCAGAGGGGTTGCTAGGTGGGGCAGAGGAGCTGCTCCTAGGCCCAGGCGCCATCGGACCTGTAATGAGAGAGACAGCAAGCGGCTTAGGAACCAAGATTCAAAGCAGGAGGTCAGCTGGCAGCAGCCTCCACAGCATCCCTGAACCGGGACAACACCCCTTGCTTGGACGCATAGAGAAATATTTGTGTGGAAGAGCTGTGGTTCTGCGGCAGAGAACCACATTTCCCGGCAGAACTGGGAAAGACCACCTAAGTCTGAAACCTTGAAGGGCCTACGGCTGCCAGTCAGTGTGGAATGATACTAGGCCACTGGACCTACAGGGTATTAGGAAGCTTCCTATGGAGGGGGGTAGAAACCTCTGAACATTTTCTGTGGTCAACTGCCCCAAGGGTATGGATCAGATTCATTGTTCCGCCTACTTTTTTGCCTCTGCCTCCAACCGCTACTTGTGAGCAGCCCTTGCGCAGAAACAAATGCCCACCCCAACAACGCCAGCCAAAGACAGTGGCACATTCTGGCCCCAGAGTGAGGGTGGCATTTGTAATCAAAGAGATATGATCGCCACTGCGTTTCACTCGCACCCAACCCACCGGTGTGGGAAAGGTCAAAGAGTTGATGAAAAACTATGTTCAAGTCATGTTTTTAAAAACCACCGTTTTCCACATATACTTCAGGTATATTTTTGATTAAAAGTGCCTGCTAGTTGAAGGATGAAAACATGCACATATATCAGCCTTCACAACCTAGTGCTCTCCAGATAGTTGAAACAAAATAAAAAAAATCCTTCCTTCCAGTAGCACCTTAGAGACCAACTAAGTTTGTTATTGGTATGAGCTTTCGTGTGCATGCACACTTCTTCAGATACACTGAAACAGTGAGAGGGTGGGGAGGGGTATTACTCAGAAGGGTGGTGGGAATGGGTGATTGGCTGATAGGTGTGGTAAACCTGTTGATGACTGTTAACGACTGCAATTGGTCTTACAGGAAAAAGCAATGGGTGTGGCGGCTAAAAATAGCTATATCATGTATAATGAGATAAGAATCCAATGTCTCTATTCAGACCAGGTCTCTCCATGGTTTTAAGTTTGGTAATAAGTTGCAATTCAGCAACTTCTCTTTCCAGTCTATTTCTGAAATTCTTTTGTAATAAAACAGCTACTTTGAGATCTTGTGTAGAATGTCCTGGGAGATTGAAGTGTTCTCCTACTGGTTTCTGTCTCTTGTGATTCCTGATATCAGATTTATGTCCATTTATCCTTTGGCGTAGGGTTTGGCCTGTTTGTCCAAAATAGAGAGCTGAAGGGCACAGTTGGCATTTGATGGCATACACAGTGTTAGAAGATGAGCAATTAAATAGTCCTGAGATGGTATGTTTGATGTTGTTGGGGCCAGTAATGGTGTTGTCCAGATGTATGTGGCAGCACACGAAAGCTCATACCAATAACAAACTTTGTTGGTCTCTAAGGTGCTACTGGAAGGAATTTTTTTATTTTGTTTCGACTACGGCAGACCAACACGGCTACCTACCTGTAACTCTCCAGATAGGTTGGACTACAACCCCAGTAACCCCAACCAGTAGAGGCTGCGACGGAGTTGCAGTTCAAATCATCTAGAGAGCACCAGGTTGGAGAAAGCTGACATACATAGTATTCCTATTTCAATAGGGTTTCCATTTGGAGGTTCTCTCGGAACACAGAAACAGACCACCTGCTTTCAGACCCACTGCCCAGCTCTTTCCAGAAACAGGAAAGGGCTGACCCTTCTTCCCAATAATTTGTGTTTTCCTATCGGTCCCAGCTCCTGCCAACCTAGCAGTTCGAAAGCACATTAAAGTGCAAGTAGATAAATAGGTACCGCTCCGGCAGGAAGGTGATACAACCACTGATGGAGGTTAGCAATGAAATTATGGAGGGAAGGAGGGCGCCAGAATCGTGGAAAGAAGCCTTCATCACATTGATACCAAAATCGGAAGCTGAAAAGACACAACTTAAGAACTATCGTCCCATCTCTCTTTTAAATGTGGATTACAAAATATTTGCAGATATTCTGGCAAGTAGACTTAAAAAAGTTTTAAACGAAGTAATTCACAAGGACCAGGCGGGCTTTCTCCCAGGTAGACACTTGTTTGCTAACACAAGGAACATTATTGACATTTTGGAACTTTTGCAAACAGATATAAATACAAAAGCAGTGTTAATCTTTATAGACGCGGAGAAGGCCTTTGACAATATCTCCTGGAAATTTATAAGGGGAAATTTAAAAGAAATGGGAGTGGGACGGGGTTTTGAGAATGGGATTGATGCAATATATTCAGAACAAAAGGCTAAATTGATAGTTAACAATGTGGTTACAGAAGAGTTTAAAATTGAAAAAGGAACACAACAAGGCTGCCCTATCTCCCCTCTGCTATTTATTTTGGTTCTGGAGGTGCTCTTGAATATGATTAGAGGGGACCGGTTGGTGGAAGGAATTCAGGTCGGAGCAAAACAATATAAACTTAAAGCTTTTGCAGATGACCTAGTTTTGACCCTGCAGGAGCCAGAATCTAGTACGAAAAGAGTATTACAATTGATTCAAGACTTTGGTCGGGTGGCGGGATTTAAATTAAACAAACAGAAAACCAAGGTATTGGGGAAAAATTTGACAGATACAGAGTCAGAACGGTTTCAGAGAGAGACAGAATTAAATGTGGTTAAAAAAGTAAAGTACCTAGGGGTAAACATAACAGCAAAAAATCTGAATTTATTTAAGAATAACTATGAAAAATGTTGGTCAGAAATTAAGAGAGATTTAGACAGTTGGACAAAATTGAAACTTTCTTTGTTAGGCCGAATTGCTGCTATCAAGATGAATGTATTGCCAAAAATGTTGTTTTTGTTCCAAACACTACAGATTGTGGATAAGACGGAGTGCTTCCGGAAGTGGCAGAGAGATATATCTAAGTTTGTCTGGCAGGGCAAAAAGCCCAGAATTAAGTTTAAGATACTAACTGATGCGAAAGAAAGAGGGGGCTTTGCCCTGCCAGACCTAAAGTTGTACTATGAGGCCGCAGCTTTCTGCTGGCTAAAAGACTGGCTACTTCTCGAAGACACGGACGTACTGGATCTGGAAGGTTTCAACAATGCTTTTGGTTGGCATGCATACTTATGGTATGACAAGGTTAAGATCAATAAGGCCTTTAAGAACCATATTGTCAGAAAAGCAGTGTTTAATGTCTGGACAAAATATAAAGACTTATTGGAAAATAAAACTCCAAGGTGGCTATCACCTCTGGAAGCTAAGGCCCGAAAAAGACCCAATATGGAGGCCAAATGGCCAAAATATGGGGAAATACTAGAAAAAGATGGAGACAATTGGAAATTGCAGAGTTTGGAGAAAATGAAGGATAAAGTGTGAGACTGGTTACACTACGCTCAGATTAAAGAAGTCTTTAAAAATGATAAAAAGTTAGGGTTCCAGGTGGAGAAATCGAAATTGGAAACAGAATTGTTAGAACCTAAGACTAAGGTACTTTCAAGAATGTATAACTTGCTGTTAAAATGGAACACACAAGATGAAATGGTTAAATCGGCTATGATAAAGTGGGCACAGGATATTGGGTATAACATTATGTTTGAGGACTGGGAAAGGTTGTGGACCACTGGGTTGAACTTCACTGCATGTAATGCTTTGAAGGAAAATGTAATGAAAATGATATATAGATGGTACATGACCCCAGTTAAACTTGCCAAAATATACCATTTGTCTGATAACAAATGCTGGAAATGTAAAGGAAATGAAGGAACATTCTTTCACCTCTGGTGGACGTGCCCTAGAGTGAAGGCCTTCTGGGAAATGATATATAATGAGTTGAAAAAGGTATTTAAGTATACTTTCCCTAAGAAACCAGAGGCCTTCCTTTTGGGTATTGTCGACCAGAAGGTGTTAAGGAAGGACCGAACATTCTTTATGTATGCAACAACGGCAGCAAGGATACTCATCGCTAAGCACTGGAAAATTCAAGATCTACCCACACTGGAAGAGTGGCAGATGCAACTGATAGACTATATGGAACTAGCCGAGATGACCGGCAGAATCCGAGACCTGGGAGAAGAGAAGGTTGAAGAAGATTGGAAGAAATTTAGGATTTATTTACAAAAACACTGTAATTTGGTTGAATGTTAAGAAGGATGCCAGATCATAAACAATTGAGCACCACTAAATTAGACGCAATTTGGATGATAAATGAGACTGAGGAAAATATACATTTTTTGGAGAATCATCAGACTAAATTAAATGAATAAGACTTAAGAATGTAAATAAGTTGATAAATTGCTGGAAAAAGTATTGTAATGATGCAAGTGGGAGCGGGAGACGTGAGGGAGTCCAAAGAAGCTTTGATAATACGTTATGATATATGTTATATTGTTTATCACTTTTGCATTTTTGTATTTAAAAAATCTTAATAAATATTTAAAAAAAAACACACAAAAAACGGCGTTTCCGTGCGCTGCTCTGGTTCACCAGAAGCGGCTTAGTCATGCTGGCCACATGACCCGGAAGCTGTCTGTGGGCAAACGCTGGCTTCCTCGGCCAATAAAGCGAGATGAGCGCGCAACCCCAGAGTCGATCACGACTGGACCTAATGGTCAGGGGTACCTTTACCATTTTATGAAACAGGAAGCAAATATTCATTGAAAGTTGGCAGAACGGCACATACAACCCGAGAACTGCAAGCACCGCATAAAGCAGGGCGACAGGAGCACATAGAAGGGCCCAGAGAATGGGCTTGGTGTGCGGGGCAGCAGGAGAGTGTCTGGACCCAGATGTTGCTGATAACTTGTTAGCAGCCGAAACTCAGCATCAAGCAAATAATAATATAACGGTTAATCTCCTGAGCCGTATTTGCAATGCTTGACATCTAATGCAGACACTCCTCCCCCGCCCAGTTTTATTTCCATTTTTAAAAAGATGCCTACTTCCTGTTTGATAAGAACAACTGATTTTAAGATAAATGTAGGCTTTACTCTTTTTATTTTTTTAAAAAAGGAACAGGAGAGTCGCATTTCAATTTAAAACTGCAACGTGCTCCTTTTGCAGTCCCTGCCCTCAGGGTACAATCTAGGCCCATTACCTTGCTCGATGCTGCCCAGGGGTGCAGAGTTGCTCATTCCAAGGGCTGGCTTGCTCTGCCCAATGCCAGGGCTGGAAAGGGCGTTTTTGGGCGAGGGCGCCCACCCTGGAGAAGAGACGGCCATGGACGGGGACTTGAGGTGGCCGGGGGAGCTGGTCGGGGATCGGACGTTGAGCACGGAGCTGAGAACCTGCGGGGACTTGAGTGGGGCGCTGGTGGCACTGGCAGCTGGCAGGCTGACCATGGCGGAGGGCGTCTGCGGGGACTTGAGGTTGGCGGAAGGGGAGGTGCCCAGCGGGGAATGAACTTGGCTGAGCGTTGGAGACTTGAGGCGGCCCACGTTGGGAGAGTTCATCTGCCCCATGTTGAGGGCCAGGTCGGAAGGGCGGCGGCCCAGGCCTCTGACGGGCGCCTGGTGCATGTTTGTGGACGGGGCGCTGGTGGTGGGGGGCAGGGGGATGTGGCTGAGCCGCGTGGTGCTGCCCATGCCCCCCTGCTCGGGGCCAAACATGTCTGTGGTGTTGCTCATCTCCTGTGGCACAGGAGGGTACGGGCCCTGCATGCCTGGGAAGCCTTGTTGCTGCTGCTGAGGCGGCGGTGGCGGCTGCTGCTGCCCCTGACTGGGGAACGGTGAGCCCATCATCATTTTCGGGGGGCCCCCCATCATGGCTGCAGTGCCGTTGGGGGCACGCAGCCGAGCCATTTCCTCAGAGGGCATCATCTCGGGGCCGCGCATCTTCTGCGACATCAGCATCTGCTGCTGCTGAGGCGTCATCTGCACGTTCAAGTTCATGTTCATGTTCATGTTGACGTTCATGTTCATGTTGAGGTTGCCGGGGCCCAGTGCCGGCTCCATGTCCCGCAACGGCGGGCTCATCATGGCCCGCGAGCCGCCAAACTCCATGCCCAGCCCCTCCCCGGCAAACATGGCCGGCTCCACCTGCCGGTGTGCCTGCATCATGCGCTCCATCTCCATGCCCAGAGGCCGCTGCATCGCCCCCTGCCGCTTCTCCAGGTGGTGCCGCAACATCTCCTCACGAGCCCGCGGCGTCACGAAGCGCTCCGCCTCGCCCTGTCCCGGCAGGTAGGGCAGGTTCCCGGGGGCGAAGTTGCCAGGCCCCGCCATGGGCATGTCCTCGTTCCAGGCCATGCCGGGCCTCGGGGGGCGCTGCACGCTGCCCATGGGGCCCAGCGACTCGAGGGGCAGGTTCGGGATGCCCCCGAAGCCCCTCTGCATCTGGTTCCCGGGGAATCGCGGCCCCGCGAAGGATGGCCGCAGCTGCATCTGCTCGGGCATGTCCATGGGCACGCCCCGCAGCAGCCACTGCTCGCCGGGCTTGCTGTGGTAGGGTGGCGGAGGCCCCCGCAGAATCATGGTACCCATGGGCTGGGGCAGCATCATGTCCTGCAGGGGCCGCCCGCCGTGCATGCCCACCTGCTCCTCCTTGCGCCGCTTTTCCTCGTAGTACTCCTCCTGCAGCTTCCGCCAGGCCACCTGCTCGGGCGTCAGGCTGTCCTGGCCCAGCCGCTGCATCATCATGTTCATCTGCTGCCCCATGTCCACTCCGGAGGGAACGGGGCCCTCCTGCTCCAGGCTGGGGCCCCCCAGGCTCTGAGTCTGCGAGATCATGGACTGCAAGGGCTCCTCGTATTTCTTCAAGCCGGTGGCCCCAGGGGGAGGGGCCTGGGGGGCCTGCGGTGGAGGGGCCTGGGGAGGCAGGACGCCCCCCTCGCCAGCCCCGGGGCTCCCCTTGAGGAAGGGCTCGGCCTCGCTGCTGCGCAAGAGCAGGCGCTCAATGTCCCGCAGAGTCTGCAGAGACCGCTCACGGTGCTCCAGCTGCTCCTTGGAGAGGCCCTCCGTGTTGAGGGCGTTGCGGGGCCCATTCCCCGCCGAGGGGGGCCCAGCGTTGGCCCCTTCCCCCATCAATCCATCGGCTGCCCCAGCAGGCAAGGAGCTGGGGGCGGTGGGCGTGTTAGGATGGGTGCCGCTGGGGGCGGTGCTGCTGCTGCTGCCGTTCCCCACGGAGTTGGGGGTCAGGTCCCGGCGGGCATCCTCGGGAGCCCCCTCTTGTGGGAGGGGGCCGGCCGTGGGCAGCGGTCCTTGGCCAAGACCTAGTGGTGGGGGTGCCGGAGGCTGGGGAGGTGGTGGTGCAGAAGCCGGAGGCTGCCCCTGGGCTTGGCTACTCGGGGGCACGGCGGGCTGGGACTGTGGGGTGCTGGCAGGAGACGGGTTGATGGGCAGCGGCTCGGGAGTGGCTTGTATCTTTGGGATGGGCACCTGCAGGGAAGGAAAGAAGGAGGGTCAGTGAGGTGGGTGGATGCCTTGTTCCAGGGTGCACACGTCCAACCTTCACCTTCAATGGTGTGGCCCGCGCCAACCCAAACCCTCAGCCAGGGGTAGTCAACCATTTTATACCTACCGCCCACTAATGCATCTTTCTTGATGGCAAAATTTCCTTACCGCCCACCAGTGCTCGATGGAAGGAGGATTCAGCTTGTGCCTTAGAACCCCCTACCGCCCACCTAGAATCCTGAAATGCCCACTAGTGGGTGGGAGGGACCAGGGTGACAACCCCTTGTCAGGTGTGCGTGCAGGAGCCAGGCCCTGTGACCAACAGGATTTTGCAGGACTGGGGCCTTCCTAGGTTTGTTCTGAAGACGCAAGGTGCAGCCGCACAGGTGAGGCTGATTGGTAACTCACAGCACCTGGTGGCAAGAGCTGGGAAGGGATATAAGGT
Source organism: Podarcis cretensis (assembly GCF_951804945.1). Taxonomy (NCBI): domain Eukaryota; kingdom Metazoa; phylum Chordata; class Lepidosauria; order Squamata; family Lacertidae; genus Podarcis; species Podarcis cretensis. Next base: position 29,661,658 of record NC_137185.1, on the reverse strand, counting down.
CAGCGTTTCCCTTCGGCTCTTTGCCACAGCAACATGTTTCCTGCCTTGCTGTGTTTGGCTTCTTGCTTCCTGATCCTTGAACCCTGGCTTCTTGACTCCCTGCTTCTTGATCCTCAGACCCCTGACTTCGTGGTACCTTGCTTCCTGACCCTCGGACCCTCGGCATTTTGACTCCTGGCTCTCTGACCCTAGGACTCTTGGCTTCCTGACTCCTGGCTTCTGGCCCCCCCGTTCCTGCTCCCACCCCATCTTGCCCCTGGTCCTGATGTCCTATGCCAGGACTTTGATCGCCTGTGAACAGGACCGTGACACCTCTGCCCTCAGCAGTTCCGAAGCCCTGAGCCCCCATCCATTTCCTACCTGATCCAACTTGGCCCGGGGCACATGCTGCTGGTGGTAGCCCAGGATGGAGTCCGCTCGGCCTTGAAGGACAGCTTCTGCCGCCCTGCAAACACAAACAAGGCAGGCTATCAAGCAGATGTCTTGCCGGCCCTGCCCACATGCATTCCGTTAAGAAACCTGGGCTCTCCCCTTTCCCTGCCTGTTGTTTCCCCACCGACGGTACCCATGACTGGGGTCCCTGAATGCAACGGAAGGGGTGCTTTGGCTGAGGAAGGGAGAGGGTCCCATGGAACCCAACGCTTCCTTTGACTCTACGCTGCCCCAGTGTGACTGGAGGGCCTTTCCATTCCCGTTGGGGAGAAGCATGAGCCTCAAGGCCTCAGCGACAGGTGAGGGGAGCCGAGGGGAGAAGCCGAGAGGGGCACAAACTCTGGGTAGAAGTGGGTTTTTTTGGAAAGCCACCCACCAAGCCATGCCCACAGGAGAAGCCACGGGTAGAGGAAGGCCCGGAACCCTACCCGCCACATGAAGGCTTACGTGTTAGCGAGGTGCGTCGTGAAGACATAAACAAACTGCAACGGCTGCTTCCCGCCACTGTTCCTGGTGTCTGACCTCAGGCCGGGGGTTGCTCCATGGGGCGTGCCAGACGCGTTGCTCTCGCTCAAGGCTGGCAGCGGATTGGGTCCTGGGCCCAGCTGCGAGGCCGCGGTCATTGCCGACTCCACTACATTACAATCTGCAGTGGAAGGGGAGAGGAGGAGTTAGAAAGCCAAGAGCAGGAGCCGCTGGTCAGCTGTTGGGTCCAGCAGGAGAACCTCGGAGCTGGGAGCAGGGAGCTGAAAAGCCTGGAGGTCCATATCCAGGGAGCCTCAACCTCCTTCCCAGTTTATTTCAATCCCCATCCTGTATGTGATGATATTTCCTGGTCATACCTGCCAAAAGAACACAGCAAGAGAAGGTTCCCATCCCTCCTTGTCCCCCATGCATTTCACATTGTGCTGGTTCCAGCTATCACAGATCACTCTTTGCTGGGGGAGAGGAGGGTGGGGAGGCTTCTCACTAAGGAAATGGCTGGAATGGCCAAAGGAAAAGAGATGGGAAGTCATGGCTGTATGTGTTTCTGTTTCAAGGGGTGTCTGTTATTTACTTTGGAAAGCTTTTAATGTTTGATGCGTTACAGTATTTTAATATTTTGCTGGAAGCCGCCCAGAGTGGCTGGGGAAGCCCAGCCAGATGGGCAGGGTATAAATAATAATAATAATAATTAATAATAATAATAATAATAATAATAATAATAATAATAATAATAATAATTACTACCACTACTACTACTTTGCTGCTTTTAATGACTATTGTTATTGTGTTGTTGTTTTTTTAAAAAACCTATGTAACAATTCGTACGTACAACAATCCAGTTAGTTGCTTTGCGCCTCTCCACCCAACCAGAAAAGTGAGACCGAAATTTTAGCATAAATAAAACAGCATACCGGTAATAAATGCGCTCCATAATAAGAAGAAACTGAACAGCCGCAAAGAACCGAAGGAGATGGATGCTGTGAAAAACCCTATATGCTTAAAGTCCATTTCCCCCACCCCACTCACAGTATCCTGCAAACTGTAGTTCACCCCTCACAGAGCTACAATTCCTGGCACTCTGACCAAACTACAGTTCCCAATATTCTTGGGGCAGGGGTGTAGTTTAAATGTATGGTTTGTGTGTGTGCTCTGGTGGGGCTGCTGCCCGCTGCTTTGAAGGGCTGCAGGCAAAGGTTTTGGGGTGTCAATTCACTGCAGTTTCAGGAAGCAAAACATGCAAATCCCAGAGTAAGCGATGCTCGAAATGCTGCAAGTCAAGGAGCCCTTTGGGCTCATTCTAAGCCACTAGGGGCCAGTATTTCACCACGCACACCTGGACACGCAAGACACACATGGGTGGATGAGCACAACTCACTGTGGGCGCTGCTGAGAGGCTTCTCCTCTTCCTCCTCGCTGTCTGGTCCTGAGCACCACTCGTCCCCACTGTAGGGCTGCTTCCTTTCCAGCACGCAGCGCCGCTTGCTCCGGGGGGCCACTTCGCCTACAAGGAAGGAATGCGCCGTGAGCCTCCCACTGTTCCTCTGGCCCAGAGGGGCAACTGCGCAGCGAGAGGGGAAAGCGGCAGGCAGGTAAGCAGGCAGGTGTTAGCGGCGGCAGCGGCACCCAGGGAATGGCCACGCCCCCTCTGCCGGTCCTGCCCCCACCCTCCGGCCTGGAAGAGAGGCAAGGCGGAGCCAAGTTGGGCAGAGGCAGGAGCCCTCAGCAGGGGGCAGCACTGCAGAGATGGCTCCAGCCTGCCGTTCTCCCTCCAGCCAACAGGCCCCTCACCTTTCAGCTCCTTGTCCAGTGAGGTAGTGGTGGCTTCCTGCCGCTGCTCTCCGGAGTCCACGGAGACACTCCGCTCTCGCTTCACTTTGCCCTTCAAGGCCCCAAAGACGGGCACAGGAGGCTGGCTGGTTTTCAGTCCAGAGTTGCCAGGAGTTTGCTGGCTGGCTTTGCCACCATGATTCCCTGCCCCCACGCCCTTCGTGCCCAGGTTGCAGGTGGGGCTTTGGCTCACATTATGGTGCTGGGGCTGGGCACTGCTGTTACCTGTCTTTCCATGATTGGTCAGTTTATTGTCAGGGTGCATTTGATTGGCTAAGGCTTCTGGCAGCGACACTGGAGGAAGCTCCAAGTCCCTGCTGCTTCTTCCTGTTGGGCAAAACACCTGTGCAAGGGGGCGGGGGAAAGAGAAAAGGAAGAAAAATGGTGGTCAGAGCTGCGGGTGGTGGAGCGAGAGCAACCACTGCTAGCCTCTGTCCAGGATCAGACCAGACTGCCACCTAAGTGCCCAGTCCAATTACCACAACAGTTCCTTCATGACCAAGGTTATACGGTACTGTGCTGCCACACAGTTAACACTCTCACAGTCACAACTCAGCCTGCAATAGCAGCCATCACCAAGCCATCTCCACGGGCAGCCCTAAATAGACTGCATTACACTAGTCAAGTCTACAGGTTACAAAGGCCAGTCACCGTGACCCAACTATCAGCTGGAGGTGGACATAGGCACTGCCAGTGGCCAGGTGGAAGTCAAGGAGTACGCCATAGTAAGAGACTGATCCTTCAAGGAGTGTGTAAGCCCGTCCAGAAGAGATCAACCCTCCAGTTCCCAGACATGGGAACCACCAATCCACAGTACAGTGGTACCTTGGGTTACATATGCTTCAGGTTACAGACTCCGCTAACCCAGAAACAGTATCGGGTTAAGAACTTTGCTTCAGGATGAGAACAGAAATCGTGCTCCGGCGGCGTGGCAGCAGCAAGAGGCCCCATTAGCTAAAGTGGTACTTCAGGTTAAGAACAGTTTCAGGTTAAGAACGGACCTCCGGAACGAATTAAGTACTTAACCCGAGGTACTACTGTACCTCTGCTTTGTTGGCATCTAGTTTTAGCTCATTGACCGTCATGCAGCCCATTACTAACCCTAGGCACTGGCAAAGAAGCACTTGCACAGCTTCACTCAGTTCCAGAGGAACAGAGCTAGATCTCTATGGAAAGCTATGTGGATGTTTTGGAAGGGCCTGGATGCTTTTCCTGTTGCTTCCAGGAGAGGCATTTCTCTGTGATTCAGCAGCCAGTTGTTCTTGTTCAGCTCCCTTCCAACGTGCTGCCCTTGCCAGGGAGTCTGCCAGAGGCAGCCGTGGGAATGGAACTGCTCTCCCTATCTCCAGGGTTGCCAAGGCAGACACACCGAGAAACGACAGAGGAATGGAAAAGCTTCCTTGGGACATACATGAATGGGCACCGTGCCAGGCCCACAGTTGAAGAACCCAGTGCACTCATTCCTACAGGTGAAGCAATGCCCGCTAGCTAGCTGAGGCCAGAGGGCACCTAGGCAGTCAACACTTCCATGCCTGTGAAAAGTTTAATTTGGGACAGCAGCATTGCCTGGCCAGCCCCTTCATTCCTCCCCTTGACCAGCACCCATCTCTAATTCCCATCTGATGGTGGCAATCCCAGAGGCAGGGATGAAGTTTAATTCTCTGCCTGCAATCTGGGAGGGAGGGAAGGAGGGGAGCCGCTGTCCCTTTAAGTGTCAGCCTGTCGCACTGGCTGGCTCAGTCTCTGGGGGCCTATTAATAGCAGCTGGAAAGATCACATCACTCCCGGGATATTTATACCCCTTTCGTTCCACACCAGGAGAGATTTATTTCCATGCTGCCTAACCCAGGCCTGCCCAGCACAAGAGCCTGCCTGGCGGGGGGGGGGGGGGCAGACACACGCAGAGTAGGGGGAGGAGAGAGGAGCTTGCCTGCTGCGAAGTCTGCCTTGGTGGGGAACAGGATGTGGCCAAAGGCCTGAGATGCCCCCTGGCAACACGTGGGCTCTCACCTGGGGCAAACGCAGATAACACAGAGGGCGCACGCTCACCGCTGCAAGTTGTGGAGGAGCAGGAAGAGTAACCCAAGGCTATGCACAGATGCCACAGGGTCCTATAGCAGGAGGGCAACAGGTGGCATCTGTGCCCGGAGGCGTCCAGTTGTGCCATGCATACACAGAACGATAGAGTTGGAAGAGACCCCAAGGTTCATCTATTCCCACACCCCCTGCAATGTAGGACTATGCAGCCATCCCACACGGGGATCGAACCTGCAACCTTGGTGTTATGAGCACCATGTTCTAACCCAGCTTTCATGGCATATGCATGGTATGATCACCATCCCTTGGCCTGACCTGGTTAAACAAGAAGGGTCACAGGAAGCCGCCAATCCGGCCCCTCCCCACCCAGTTTATAAGGCTGCCCACAGCACAGCTCCCGCATTTGTGACACCCAAGTTGCCAGGGTTAACAGCCCACCAGTGCAATCGCTCCCCCTCTCCCCCTAGTTCAGCCGGGGAATGCCTTCGGGTGGTAGGTCTTTCCATGGGGCAGTGCCCTTGCAGCCCTTCTTTTCAAAACCATCCCAGGTAGCCCATCCCAGAAAAACCCAGCCGTGTACATTTGCTTCCAATTTCTCTGGGCATAGGTCTTCCATATTCCTCTTGTGCTACTCACATTTACTGCATTTTATATTCCACCTTCCCCCCGCCCACCCCAAACCAAGGAGGGGAAGGTGGCGCACGTGATTCTCTCGCTTCTTCATTTATCCAGTATATCTGAAGGAGCGTCTCCAGCCCCATCGTTCTACCCGGACACTGAGGTCCAGCGCCGAGGGCCTTCCCTCATTGCGAGAAGCAAAGCTACAGGGAACCAGGCAGAGGGCCTTCTCGGTAGTGGCGCCCGCCCTGTGGAACGCCCTCCCATCAGATGTCAAACAGCACAACAACTACCAGACTTTTAGAAGACATCTGAAGGCAGCAATGTTTAGGGAAGCTTTTAATGTTTGATGTATTACAGTATTTTAATATTTTGTTGGAAGCTGCCCAGAGTGGCTGGGGAAGCCCAGCCAGATGGGCGGGATATAAAGAAGAAGAAGAAGAAGAAGAAGAAGAAGAAGAAGAAGAAGAAGAAGAAGAAGAAGAATTAATCCCCACAACAACACTTTGAGACAGATGAAAGGCAGTGACTGGTCCAAAGTCACCCAGTGCACTTCATGGCCAAGTGGGGATTTGAACTCTGGTCTCCCAAGTCCCAGTCTGGCACTCTAACCACTACACCACACTGGCTTGTCATTTCTTCCCAATCATTGGTATGTTGTTCCTCCTATTTACTGTCATTGGACATCAATTGTTGGCTGGTTGTTGGGTGGGGAGGGAGCCAACTTTTAATGGCTTCTGTGGGGCAGTGAACTTCCCCAAGTTCTCCTCATGAACCTCAAAGGCAATGGGCTCCACTTAGGCAGGACTCCGTCTCCTCAGAGGCAGATCTGCTAACTTGGAATGGCTGGGACTGCTGCTTCTTAGATCTGAGCAGGTGAGGACAGGTTGAGGCTATGGATATTGGCAGGCACTCTGGACACGTTCAGAGGTACTTGAAAACACTACTACACATATTTCAGGACTTCATAGTAGTACAGTGGTACCTTGGGTTAAGTACTTAATTCTTTCTGGAGGTCTGTTCTTAACCTGAAGCACCACTTTAGCTAATGGGGCCTCCTGCTGCCACCGTGCCGCCGGAGCCTGATTTCTGTTCTCATCCTGAAGCAAAGTTCTTAACCTAAAGCACTATTTCTGGGTTAGTGGAGTCTGTAACCTGAAGCGTATGTAACGTGAAGCGTATGTAACCTGAGGCACCACTGTATTGAAAATTGCTCAGAGGGCCGGTCCTGATATATACTGGGAAAAATTAAGGCCTGGATTAAAGAACAGATTCCTCAACTACAAGGTAAACAATGGTCCTTGTTTCTCAATTTGACCCTTTTACATGGTTTTGTAGTATTTTATGCATTGCGAATTGCCGTTATTTTTTATTGATTATAGTTTAGTAATTCTTTATTGCAATTGTTAAGTGTAAACTGTTTATAATTATTATCTGCTGATATTTAATTTTACTGTTTACTGTAATGGATTACTGAATATTGCTTTAATTGACAAACATTAAGTTGTTTATCTTAAAGTTACGTTTTCATTATGGTTTTTTTGTATTGGATCAGATTTGTTGTTAGGTGTTATTATCTTTGCTGCCTATGTTGTGGTTTCTTTAGCTTGCAAACTGCCTTGTAGTATAGTAAAACAAGAAAGGGGTATACAAATAAAAAGTGAAATGAAAAACGAAATGAAATTGCTTTTGCAAGCCCCTCCCCCCCAATCTTTGCCTCAAGCTGAAGAACTTCAGTTGAAGATGGATCCCGAAGGAGGCATCTTGTTGGGCTGCTGGAAGACAAATGGGGGAGCGGATGGGAGTGTACCCCTTGTGTAACTTGTGATTGGGGAAGGAGTAAACGATGCTCAAGCTGCAGCTCAATAACATAGCTGAGCACCTGCCCAGACACTGATCATAAAAGTGTTTGCAGGACACAGAAAGGAAAGGTGCATTGCATAAATAAATGAGGGTGGATTTGATTTAAATCACGATTTAAATCACCTGTCAGTAAGACTTGATTTAAATCTTTTTTTTTTTTACAGAAATGACTCATTCTTGCTGGTATAACCTTAATATTTACAACCAGATGAAGGTTTCATTTTTGGAATAATCAATTTTCAGAGTAGTTTTTAAAGTTATATCAAAAATTACTGATTTGGTTATGCTTTTAGAAATACATAGATAACTATGAAATTATTGTAGGGTTTAATAAGTTAACTGTTTATATTTGGACAACTTTTCTGCAATCAGAAAGATTTTCTCCCAAAAGCATTTTATTTGAAAAATCAGACTTAAATAAAATAAAATCTGATTTAAATTTAAAAAACCTGGTTTTTTTAGGGTTTTTTTTTAAAAAAAAAATCATTGATTTTTGTACACCCTGAAGTAAATACACCTTTAAATATTGGACATCAGCAGTTCGGCCCCACATGTACTGGAGCAATGGCAACCAGCTGCTCTGCACCCAGAACTCTTGTGCAACTTCCAAGGCCAGTCTGGTGATTCTCAGCACCTTGCAACCAAACACACACTGAGCACTAGCCAGCCAAGCCAGCATGCATGGCAGAGCCTGCTTCCGCGTGTGTCCACATGCCTGCATCCACCCCTGCCCACGCAGCAGTATTCAGCACTTGCCAGGGCGCTATGAAAAGGATAAGGAGGAAACACACAGAGAGCGCTCCCCTGCCCAGGCACAACCACTCTGGGCGACTGGCTGAAAGCAGAGGAAGAAACAAGCCCAGCACACTCCACAAAAGGGGAAACATGCAAATCTCAGCTCAGTGGGAAAGAAAAGAGGCAGACACTCCCTCCGTGCAAAGCCACATGTCCCAAAGACATGGCTACAGTCTACTTACTACCCACAACGGCCTCCAGGGAGTGACACAGGATCCTGCCCTGACATGTTATAATATAAGCCAAGGAGTCTCAGCCTCTTGCAAAGGCACCTGGCTCCTTCCAGCAGCCATGCTTGCTCCAGCTATGGCACTCAGCATCCTGCTGCAGGGAGATTAGGTCCACTGGGTAAAAAGGACCCCTGACCATTAGGTCCAGTCATGGCCGACTCTGGGGTTGCGGCACTCATCTTGCTTTATTGGCCGAGGGAGCCGGCGTACAGCTTCCGGGTCACGTGGCCAGCATGACAAAGCTGCTTCTGCCGAACCAGAGCAGCGCACGGAAACGCCCTTTACCTTCCCGCCGGAGTGGTACCTATTTATCTACTTGCACTTTATGTGCTTTCGAACTGCTAGGTGGGCAGGAGCAGGGACCGAGCAACAGGAGCTCACCCCATCACGGGGATTCGAACCGCCGACCTTCTGATCGGCAAGCCCTAGGCTCTGTGGTTTAAACCAGTGCCACCCACATCCCTAGGCCCACTGGGTAGGCAGCTGTAAAGGCAACCCAGAGGGGATGTTCAGAGGCCCTGCCAGTCTGGGTGGTTCTTTCTCTTGGAAAGGAAGCACCAGGGCCAGTTGCTGCTGTAGTATGGAAGTACAAGTACCCTGCCAGCCAGGACTAGGGACACTTGAGCAGCTGGCCTAACAAGGCTCCTTTGGGCAGCCACCCACTATGCCACAAAGATCGACCCAAGGGCAGGGAGAGGCTTCATCAGGCCAACACCAGAGCAAAGAAAGAAACTGTTAAGAGAAATTGCCAGCAAGCCCGGCAACCTCTTTACCACTTTAGCCAACTAGATGCCGCTGGGAAGTCCAGCAGCCTCTCCCCCCAGTTGCAGCAACTGGCATTCAGATAGACTGCCTCTGAACAGGGAGGTTTCACATAGTAATAGCCCCTGAAATACCTTTCTCCTCCTACCTGAACATGTCTATTCCCCTTCTTAGACCACCTAGGCCAGAGACCATTTCCATGTGGCGATGCGTTTATTAACTGGGCGTGTCATGGAAAGAGGTTATTTTATTTGTCTCTCCCATATCTCCTGTTGGTCCCTTTTCACTGGATGACCCAGTATATCGCAAGAGAGGGAGAAAAAAAAACCTATCTGCTTTTCTTAACACCCCCCCAACACCCCAGTCTTTTTAAACCCTTGGTTTCCGGTTCCAAGAAGAACACGGACAGCTTCTTATATTGCAAACTCTGAATCTGTTTCCCCAGGACTAAGAGTGGCCTCTGGGAGGCGCCCCCCCCCCCCCCCGGAGAATGCATCTCTCTTGCCAGAAGTCCACAGGATGTTCATTGCTTCCATATTGCTGCTCCACCAGATTTAGCCAGCTTGCCTCAACTCCACATATTTTGTGTCCTTCATAACAAGTACTTAAAAATACCTAAAACATTTTGAGACACCACAAGAAAGGTATTTCATTAAAAAGAGAAGAGGCAGTCTTTTAACACTGTGTTTAAATGGGATCTTTTCTCTTTTTTAAAAAAAGTATAGGCTGGATGATAAAGCTATCGACGGCTACTAGCAATGTTCTTCCTCCACAGTTTGGAGCATGAGTAGGCAAACTAAGGCCCGGGGGCCGGATCTGGCCCAATCGTCTTGGATAGCTCAGTTGGTTAGATCGTGGTGCTGTTTAACACCAAGGTCACAGGTTCGATCCCCATAAGGGACAGCTGCATATTCCTGCATTGCAGGGGGTTCGACTAGATGATCCTCAGGGTCCCTTCCAATTCTATAATTCTCTGTCTGTGTCTTCTAAATCCAGCCTGCGGACCGTCCAGGAATCAGCGTGTTTTTACATGAGTAGAATGTGTCCTTTTATTTAAAATGCACCTCTGGGTTATTTGTGGGGCCTGCCTGGTGTTTTTACATGAGTAGAATGTGTCCTTTTATTTAAAATGCACCTCTGGGTTATTTGTGGGGCCTGCCTGGTGTTTTTACATGAGTAGAATGTGTGCTTTTATTTAAAATGCACCTCTGGGTTATTTGTGGGGCCTGCCTGGTGTTTTTACATGAGTAGAATGTGTGCTTTTATTTAAAATGCACCTCTGGGTTATTTGTGGGGCATAGGAATTTGTTCTCTCTCCCCCCCCCTCAAAAAAAAAGAATATAGTCTGCCATCCGTCCCTAAGGTCTGAGGCACAGTGGACCGGCCCCCTGCTGAAAAAGTTTGCTGACCCCTGGTTTGGAGGCAGCAATTGCTTCTGAATGCCAGTTGCTGGAAACCACAGGAGAGCGGGCATCTCTTGTGCTCAGGTCCTGCTTATGTACCTGGCTAGCTGCCGTGACAACAAGATGCTAGACTAGATGGGCTTGTTTTAAGTTCTTACGCAGATTTTGTTGTTTGCTTTCGCCTGCTGTTACAATGGATTGGCATTACTGGGTTTTGCTATCTTGTTCAAAAACTCTTCTCTCCCGACCTCATATCTACTGACTATAACAGTTAGTGTCTCACACTGAATATAAATAATTTGAAGAAAGGACTCTTAAGAATTGAAAACAGAGATGTTGTATGTACTTTTCTCAACCTTTAAAAATAAAATAAAAAAACCCTTTTTTTAAAAAATGGGGAATGTTTTTGCCACTAGCCACCCTGAAACTTTGATAAGGAAAGGCATAGACATAAAAAACATAAATCCTGTAAAAAGAGAGAAGCAAAAGCATTGCAACTGCCAGCGTATTTCCTCTCCAATATAGAATAACAGAACTGTAGAGTTTGAAGGGACCACACAGATCATCTAGTCCAACCACCTGCAATGCAGAAAACTTTTGCCCAAACTGGGGCACGAACCCACGACCCTAAGATGAAGAGTATCAGGCTCTGCTGACTCAGCTATCCTGAACATAATTCCTTGTTTACTTTAACGCCTGGATAGCTCAGTTGGTTAGAGGGTGGGTGCTGATAACGCCAAGGTTGCAGGTTCCATCCCTGTAAGAGACAGCTGCATATTCCTGCATTGCAAAAGGTGGGGGGGGGGGGTTTGGACTGGGTGATCCTCAGAGTCCCCTCCAATGACTCTATGAATACAGGTCCAATTTAAGTACATTAATTTCAGTGTGCCTGTTCTGCATAAAGCATCACTGGATACTACTCCTTGCTACCATTTCCTTGTTATAACTTGCATTGCTTGTTCAAAGGACAGAACAGAGAGGGCAAGGCCAGTACAGGGACCTTATTGCACAGGCCCAGGATGAAGCGTCTGCGAGCCACACAAAGGAGCCCCCCCCCCCTTGCACACCCAGCCACCTTGGCTGCCCATTCCAGGATACTCCTTGGCAGCCTCTCTTTCCCACCAGGAAGGAGGGCCAGGCTGCAATCACACACAGGCAGCCCTTTCGTTTCTCAACACACATTTCTTCAGGTTAGTGGGAGGAGATGCTCTCTTTTTTCAGCTCCGCAGAGGGACAGCTTGAGCAGGTGACGCTGATGGGAGCGTCCCTGGCCATTGGAGCAGGACCGCCCCCCCCAAAAAATGCTAGCTGGCTTTCTAACAAGAGCCTAGCAGATCAACCTGCTCTGCTTGCCATCCCTCTCCGCACCACAAGTGGCCCATGATGCCCAGATGGAAAGAGTCTCATCACCTGCCTGCCTATTTTCCTTGTGGGAGTTTATTTTCTTCTTTCTTTGGGGGCTAAATGACAAGACCCCAATAAAGGCAGTATCACATCCCTTGTCTAAAAGGTAAAGGTAAAGGGACCCCTGACCATTAGGTCCAGTCGTGGCCAACTCTGGGGTTGCGGCGCTCATCTCGCTTTATTGGCCGAGGGAGCCAGCGTCCAGCTTCCGGGTCATGTGGCCAGCGTGACTAAGCCGCTTCTGGCAAACCAGAGCAGCGCACAGAAATGCTGTTTACCTTCCCGCCAGAGCGATACCTATTTATCTACTTGCACTTTGATGTGCTTTCGAACTGCTAGGTTGGCAGGAGCAGGGACTGAGCAATGGATGCTCACCCTATTGTGAGGATTCGAACCGCCGACCTTCTGATCGGCAAGCTCTAGACTCTGTGGTTTAACCCACAGTGCCACCCGTGTCCCCCCCCCCCGTCTAAAGCAGAAGATAATTCCCTCCCCCCATTACCTTTCAGCAAAGACAACCAACTTAAAGGAGGCAGGGTGCCTCTCCCCATTTTAGTTACTTCCAAGTATTTATACGCTGCTTAATATTCATAATTCCTAAGTGGGGAACTTAATTTGGCTTGAGAGTAAGGTCTGGTGTGATGAAGGGCAAGTTTGTGCTGCGATGCAGGGCCTGTTCTTGCTGCCTGTTGGGAGAAACCCATGCCCTCCCCTGGCAACTGTCCGCCCCCCCTGGCAGTGAGGCTCCCCTCTCATTTGGGGAACCACAGCTCTGGAATTAACCATTCAAAGCCCAAAACTGCTCCTAAGCAACATAGTCAGGCTCCACCTATTTCCACAAGTGGTGACTGACCTATACACCAGTGATCCTCAACCTTGGGTCTCTGTTGGACTAGAAGTCCCATCAACTCTGACCACTGGGGCTAAGCTGGCTAGGAAATGACCGCAGTTGTAGTACAACACCTGCTGACCCAAACTGGAAGAACACTGGCAGCTCCCTACATCTTTTGGCATGCGAACTTTTAGACAATGGTTGATGTTGCGGTAAGGAAGAGAACATAAGAATCCTCTCTGCTGCCCTACAGTCCTGCACCTCCTACTCATGGGCAAGGACCAGTGACAATATTTAATCTCCTCCCACTCAAACTGGTTCCAAATTCTGTGGCTTCCTCGGGTAGTGCCTGCAAGCAAGCTTTAAAACCGTTTCCCCCCCCCCTGTATTTCATAACATCATTCAGATTTGCTTTATTTATTTCGAGGGCAGGGGTAAGAACTGAGATGCTCAGAAGTCTTTGAACCCTCCCTATACAAGCAAACTGTTTACAGGTCAGCTGATGCAACAGCTTCTACGCCACTTCTTCCCTCGCAAGAGAAATATTTTGAAAACAGAGGAATTTACAAAAAAAGCAAACAGGCCACTGTACTTTGCAACAGCCTTCCCCCCCCCCTTCCCTGAGGCTGCTGCCTTCAAGATGTGCAAAGTAGTAATATTTACTGCATTTGTATTCTGCCTTTCCTCTGCAGGGTTCTAAATGAGGTACGTGGTTCGGTTGTTGTTGTTGTTCTCCTCACAACAACCCTGTAAGGTAGGGAAGCCCGAAAGATCATGTCTGCCCGAGATCAGCCTGTCAGCTTCATACCTGAATGAGCATTTGAGCCTAAGGCTCTCCTTTTCTAGCCTTGGGCTTTCCAAGGGCCCAAACAGACAGACTCACAGTGCCTTCCCCTCACCTAAGAAAGCATTATTCTAAACCTGCCAGCACAACCAGTGATGCACTGGGTCAATATGGCACCTGGTTCCTTCCAGTGGGTCCCATGCTGGGCAGGTGCTTTCTAAGGGAGCCAGCAGACATCAGGCAGGAGATGCTGGAAAGTACTTTCTGACGAGTGTCTGCAACAGAGCAGAGGGGTACTCACATGCCCATTTCCAGTGCCAACATATGGCCGCAGAGAACATGCCTACTAGGGTGGATTTGATTTAAATCGCTAGTCAGTAAGACTTGATTTAAATCATTTTTTTACAGAAAGACTCATTCTTGCTGGTATAAGCTTAATATTTACAATACAACCAGATGGAGGTTTCATTTTTGGAATAATCAATTTTCAGAGTAGTTTTTACAGCTATATCAAAAATTACTGATTTGGTTATGCTTTTAGAAATACATAGCCAGATAATTATGAAATTATTGTGCAGTTTAATAAGTTTATATTTGGATAACTTTTCTGCTGTACTTTATTGGAAGGGGGAAAACCATCATTTCCTTAATAACAATTTAAACAATTTATTTAACTAAAACTATAACCTTACATCACATGTATCCATGTTTGTTAACTGATGTGGTTAAACAATTAAAAAAAACCTGTAGACTGAGTTTTAGCACACATGAAAAACTTAAAACAAATCCTTATTTCATGATGAATAGCCTTTGGACTATAATGTAACTTGAACAGAAAACTATCTTTAGAAAGATTTTTCCTCCAAAAGCATTTTATTTTTAAAATCCAATTTAAATTTTAAAAATCTGATTTTTTTTATTTTAAAAATCATTTTTATCCACCCTGATGCTTACTCCTGAGCAAGACTTGGCACCCAGGATGACCCAAATCCATCACAGGCTCTGGAAAGGCAGCACCATGCAGCTCCCCCCCCCGCCCCCCATCAGAATTATATTGAGAATTATATTGAGTCAGAGGAGAGAAGATGGAGGTGGGAATTGGGAAATGGATAGATTTCGTTTTGGGGGGCCCCAACCTACCTGCAAGGAAGGCCTCTTGCTTACTTGAAAGCTAAAGGCCAGAACTGCCTCTCTTTAGCTTTTTTTTGGGGGGGGGGGTTGTTCTGAGCAGAGGAAGGGGTGGGTGGGAGCTGCTTTGCTCTTCTGCCTTTGGGTATTTTTCCAGTTGAAATCGTATACCCCACTGCAAGATGCTTGCACCCAGAAGGAGAAAGAGACACATCACTATTTCAACCAGAATTTCCCAAAGCCAGTCACACTGGTCCTTACTGAGAAGTGTGTTTCTACACAAAGTGGCTAGGAAACCCCTGTGTTTTTTAGTGGGTAAAAGGTAAAGGGACCCCTGACTGTTAGGTCCAGTCGCGGACGACTCTGGGGTTGCAGCGCTCATCTTGCTTTATTGGCCGAGGGAGCCAGCGTACAGCTTCAGGGTTATGTGGCCAGCATGACTAAGTCACTTCTGGCGAACCAGAGCAGTGCACGGAAATGCCGTTTACCTTCCCGCCGGAGTGGTACCTATTTATCTACTTGCACTTCATGCTTTTGAACTGTTAGGTTGGCAGGAGCTGGGACAGGAGCTGGGACCGAGCAACAGGAGCTCATCCCATCGTGGGGATTCGAACCGCCGACCTTCTGATCGGCAAGCCCTAGGCTCAGTGGTTTAACCCACAGCATTTGACAAGCGCTACAGAGATCAAGTAGCCAAGCATTCCAGGTTGGAGCGCTTGATCCTGGAGTATCAGCAGCTATGCCTGCCAGACCACAGGGGAACCAAGAGGGACCCGTCCCATATAGTAATCAAACGGTAACAATACAAGACCTATGCTGGAGGATGCAAGGAATAATTGGCCTCTGAGAGTCAGATGGTTTCCCTCCTTTATTTTATTTTTTTAATGTGAGAAAGGAAAGGAAGGGGAAAGCAAAACAGCCACACAGTTCATGCTGCATAGAAGGCCACGGGGTTTTTAAGCAGGTAAGGTAATGGCAGGCTTCAACATTCTGCATTAAATTTAGATTTCACCTTGAGCCTGTTTATTTTTAAAACCACCGCTATGACACAGTTGAAGCGTATTGTTTTTAATTTAATCATTTATTCCCACCACACAGACACAAGCACACACTTATGGGGGGGGGCAGTGAGTGAAGGAAAAGGTCTGCTAGGGAGCCGGGCACTTTGTTCCTGGGACCCTATTGGGGGAAGTTCCTTTTGTGCGGCCCCTCCAGAACAAACCCACCATCACACACACACACACACAGCCCAAGCAGCTCACACTTCAATTTCGGTCTGAATGGTCGTTATTGTCCACTGCTCCAACAGAGAGATGGTAACATACTGCTGCAGCCACTGCTGCGTTTTGGGAGTCTTTACACATGCTAATCAGGTGAAAACTCCGCCTGGAGAGAATTAATATTTAGCAAAGTTCCCGCAGTTTGCTCATACAAGGATCATATTGTTGATGCTTCCACTTCACAGTCCAAGGGAATTCTCCCAAGTTTTAAGGAATGAGGCTGGTCTGCTTTAAGAAACTGTCTCTGGTTCCTCGTGCAAACTTCCCTGAAGCCAGGGCTATAAAGGCTTCCAGGGTCCTGGGTGCCAGCATCCCACCCCCACCCCCCTCTGAGGAGTCATCCGGGTGCCAAGGATTTTTTTCCTCACTCCTGCCAGCAACATTTCCTAACACACACTTCTCAACTGAAAGTCTTGTGCAATAAGGGGCAGGTCCTCCTTGTTTACTTGAGTGTGTGGAGCTGCTCTGGGCCAATAGCTTTTGAACCCATAACAAAAGGAGCTGGGGAGAGTTAAGAGCACCCCTGCAATTGCCCAGGCACTAGGCTATCAATAGACAACAGAACCCTTTGTAAGGTGCAGAAAAAATCGTGGATTTCAGACCCAGAACAGCACGGAGCCAGCCAGAGAGGTGACCCACACTTGCTATTCTGCTCCAACAGACCCAGAGTGGTAGGGCTGGGGATATATTGATATATCGTTCAAAACTGGTCTGAAGTCCATATCATGATATTGGTTTCATAATATTTGACCTGGCAATATATCACGAGTTATTATGTGTGCGCGCACACTATGCAAAAATCATGATGTGGGAGGAAACCGCGAAGACAGCCAATGCCTCTACATAGCTCCATCCTTATTTCAGACAGTGTAATATATTGGTATATTGCAACGTTTAGCCGGTGATATATCATGATGCTGAAAACCAGGTATCGTCCAGCCCTATTCTGTGGCACCTTAAAGCCCAACAGACATACTGTGTCATAAGCTTTTTTGTGTCCACTTGATCACTGGATGAAGTGGGTTTTAATCTACAAAGGCCTGTGCCATAATAAATCTGTTAGGCTTTCAAGATGCTATAAGACTTGGTGATGCTGTTTTTAAACAAAGAGGAAGCCCCCCCCCCCCCGGCAGTGCCTTGCCTAAGGAAGCAAGTGCCCGCTGGCACTACACAGGCATTGGCACTGAATGCAGAACAGCCAAGGAGCAGAGAGGTCTTCCTCGCTGGGGACCTAGCACCAGCCAGCAAGGGCTGACCCAAGAGGTCCCTTCCTGGGGGCCGGCAGGATGCTCAGGGCTTTCAGAGAGAGTAACGTCCCTATGGCTGGAGCTGGCTGCTCTTTCCACCCGGTGCCGAAATACCAAATGCTGCTGCCACCCAGCTTGCTCTCCCCATGGAGGAATCCAACCAGCTCACACTTGTTCCAGCCCCAAGAGGGGAGCGGAGGCAGCAAGAGCTTTGTTGTGCATACACGAAACTGTCTCTAAGTGAAGAAAGAAAGAAAAAATCCAGGCGGGAGGGAAAAGGGGGAGAAACCACAGTTTGATTTCTGGTGGCCAGCCAGCTCACTGACTCAGCCAGCTTGGTTGCCTGCCATGCACAGTTAAAAACAAACACTTTCTGCAGCCGGGAACCGGTGGGGGTAAGCAGTGGGGCTTGGGGGCGGGCAGAGCAAGGAGCGGATCCTGCATCAGCCATGGGCAGGAGAACACTGCAGGGGGGCACTGAGTGCTAAACTGTGGCATCCCTTCCCAGGGCCCACCTAGTTCCCCTGAGCTGGCAAAAAGGAGACGTTCTATTAATGACACTAGGAAAGGTTCCCTGGCTCCAGAGGGCTTTACACAGGGCTGCTGCTGCTGCTGGGGGCCAGGAGCTGCCTGCTTCATAGCAGGTACCCCCTGGTGGCACCAGCTTAATGGCAGAGCATCAACTCTGCATACATAAGGGCCAGGTTCAATCCCCAAGTAGAAGTGGGAAAAACTCCTGCCTGAAAATTAGGGGAAGCAGCTGCCAGTCAGTGCAGCGAAGACAATGCCAAGCTAGGTGGACCGAGAGCTGGGACAGCTTCTTGGGTTTCTCCAAAGCTTCCCCCACAGAGTTCTATCCAGGACAGGTTATTTCGTTTGCGATGCACTAGCCCCTTGGAGCAAGAAATCCTGGTGATTAAGCAGTATATAAATAGCTCAAATAAAACAAACAAGCCCTCGGTTGCAGAATGTCAACCCAGGATAAAATATGTGGCTCTCGCTCTTGCAGAGCAGCTTCAGTCCTGCAATGGGGAAGGACTGACTGTGTGCCGTGCAAATGTAACCCTGAGCAGGTTGTATTCACACCTGGGGTTGGCAGCAGAGCAGGACACACCAAAATGTGTGAGACCCCACACATGGCTCAGCTCTCTACTAAGGGTAGTGGTGACCGCCTGCCCGCTCCACAGGACTGTTGTGGCACTGCCCAATGCCACCTCACCCCTAGCCCATGTTCGAGCCCAGTAGAGGAAGGAGGAGTCCGAGGCAAGGAAGCCCGCTCTGGAGCAAGAAAATGGCTGCTTTGTGGCAGGCGTCTCTTGCAGGCTGGAGCCTGAAGGTCTGGGAGCAATTTCTGCCTCCCACGTGCTGGGCTGAGTTTGTACTGAGGGTCTAAGGTCAGTGCTTTTCCAAAGCACTCTGGGAAAGACGCCAACTGGAGCAAACTGCTAACACCCCCTCCTACCGCACTGAGCAAGCTGTGGCTTTCTTAACCCATTGCAGGAAGCAGGCAACAAGCTCTGCTCAGTCCCAGCAGGGACAGTTGGCCTTCCAGGGTGGAAGGAGGGGGGAGAGGGAGAGAATCCTGAAGACATGCAACAGAAGCAGCAGATGGCAGAGATGGGCAGCAGGCTGCAGATTCACCCACCGGCAGACAGTTCCCTACCAAAAAGCAAGCAGCACTCAAAACCTGCACTTTGGGGCACATCAGACCGTATCTAAAGCTGACTCCTTATTGGCCCAGACTCAAGCCTGGGCACATGCGGGTTTTCCATGGGTAGGATGCTTCAGCCCCCAGAAGCAGAGGGAGGGAGAGAGGGAGGGAAGGAAGGAGGCAGCCCAGTGAGAATAGAATATTGCTCCTTCCTCAGAAAATGTTGTGTGCATGCACACAGCATGCTTCCAGGGTTATTGGTCCATCTCTGAACTTCTCCAACTTATATTCTCTTCCCTTCTCCACCCCCCAAAGTAGGATATCCCAGCTCTGACTGGAGCAGCGTGTAAGGTCACTCGAGGGCAGCATGGCGGGATGTTATCACGGTGGACAGCTGTACCACTTACTGAACTGCAACCAGCAACACATTCTCAAGGCAATCCAGAGTTCCCCTGACATTGCTGATTGCATCAGCCCCCCTTCCAGCGGAGACGGAAGCAGAGAAAGATGAGACTTCAGTGGCAGGCCCAATCCTTTACATGCTGAGCAGCATTAGAGGCAGAAACACAAACACGGAAGCAGAAGTGGGCTGGTGTGGCAAAGGAGCCCCCCCGTGCAACGCAGACAGGGCAAAAGAAATGCATGTGGGCTCCAGCAGAGGGCAAAGATAGCTCCCACAATATACGCAGGAAGTCTACCCTCCTGCACTTGTGATGAAGCTCTCTGTCCCCATCATCAGTGCCCCACACAGCTGCGAAGCAAGGGCAGTGACAATTCCCCACCCCACATGCCCAGGAGGTCCTTAGCCAAGTGCTCTCTAGTTCCCAGGGAACTCTAAGGCCCCAGGCTAAGGCAGCACCCTGCCCACTACTGTCAGGAGCCGGAGTCAGGTGAAGGTCAGCAATAACAAAACACTGGTGTCAGTGAAGTTAACTCTTTATTCAAAGAAACCAAAACAGTGCAGGCCTACTGATCCCAGCAACTCTTCCCGGTAGGCCTTGCCCCAATGAGACAGTTGCAAGGACTGAAGGTCCCCGCCTTTCCACAGATGCCTAAGTCCCCTCCCCTCCAGGGTTTCCCCCAAACAACCAGAGACTGTGCCTGCACACAACCAGACTCTCCTCTGCCCTCTTCATCTCTCTGCATGTTATGGGAGACAAGGGGTAAGGGGAGTTGGTTGCAGCAGGAGGGGGAGATTCCCTGGATTCTCCAGCAGCCTACCTCATCTCTGTCTACTGGCCCCTGCCCTCCACTCCAGCCTCTGAATCAGGCCTACTCTGTGTCCCAGCCTCTTCCTGCTTACTGAATCCTGTTACCTCTTCAGCTTCCTCCTCTTCTTAGTCTGCTCCCTCTTCTCCCTCTGACCACTCATTGTCTTCCCACCACCAAAGCCCTGGGTCTGAGCCTTTTCCCCCTTGGGGATTACCCAGCTGGTGCTTGCCGCTACTTCTCTGCATCCAACCAGTCCATGGCAACTACCTGCTCCACCTCCTGAAAATGCTACACTCCTTCCAGCCTGCCCCATATCCCACTAGGTAATGTTGGCCTGCTCCCCTTGCCCATCTCCCATGGCATGCAATCAGCTTCCTTCTATCCAGAAAGTCATGTAAAGGCTTGCTTCCTGCCCAGCCATCCCATGAAACACAGTATTTTTCAGTGAGAAGATACAGAGCACTAATACCAGGGGTGCCAGCAGGGTCAGGGCTCTCTGTTCAGAAAAAATAGCAGAAGGGGCCCCAAATGCAGTAACAGGGCAGGCTAAGCACATTGGCAGTAAGTGAAGTAATACACGTCATCATCTAAAGCAGGGCAAGGGCAGTGTTTGAAATTAGCCAGGCGCATTTTGCACCTGGTTTTCGACCACTTGCAGCCAAGTGGAGATGCCTGGGCACCAGAATGGCACCTTGAAATGCATACCTGGGGGTCATTGGATCTAAACTGTTTTCACACACTAATACCCCACGCTATAGAATTCTATCAGTTATATTTTGTCTGCAGCATCAGAATGAATTTCAAGAACCAAAATGCTTTTTCTATGCAGGAACAGTCAACATTGTAACAGGTCAATTATATGTGTGGGCTGTCCTTGGATCAAGCGACTTTTCTTCTTTAAGTTCCCCAAGTTCTTAACTAGCTCAAATTGTCATCTGAACTAACCAAACATTTAACTAAAAATCAAGTTGTCAGTCTATTGTTTGGAAAATAAGACATTAGAACCGTCTTGCCCGAAATTGGCAACTAGGCATTCCATTTTGGCGATTGTAACCTTGGTTTAAGGAGTCACTTGGCACCTAGCTTATCTGAGTTTCTAACCCTGGAAGGGGGATGTCGCATAAGACTATCTAGAGTTTGAAATGACTTAACAGCACCACTGCCTAAGATCATCTCTTCCCAAGCAGGTAAGAACACAAGAAGAGCAATAGCCCATTTAGTCCAGCATCCAGTTCTCATAGGGGCTAACCAGAAACTGGTACAGTGGTACCTTGGTTCCCGAATGGCTTAGTTGTCAAACAAATCGGCTCCTGAACGCCAAAAACCCGGAAGTAAGTGTTCCAGTTTGCCAACGTTTTTCGGAAGTCGAACGCCCAATGTGATTCCGCTTGAGTGCAGGAAGCTTCTGCAGCCAATCGGAAGCCGCACCTTGGTTTTCGCATGGTTTCGGGAGTCTTAACGGACTCCCAGAAAGGATTAAGTTTGAGAACCAAGGTATCACTATATTCAGAAGCACGCCATCTCTGACAGTGGAGGCAGAACATATCCATCAGGGTCAGGAACTGCTGGTGAGCAGGGTTGAACCACACTGCTGGCAAGGCTTTCTGACACCAACAGCACCTCCGGAGGGAGCACCCTGGGAAAGGCACAGATAACCTGCATTCAGGATGACCCAACCCAACCTGCTCTACAGCCACAGAAAATTGGTAACAGCAGCAGGTACAGGTGTTCAGAGCTGACAGCTGATTTCCAACACAGAACAGGAGCCAGGAAGGAAAGGTACTTGGTTCTCTTGCCCAGTGTTTCCCAACCTTGGGCCTCCAGATGTTTTTGGCCTACAACCCCCATCATCCCTAGCTAGCAAGACCAGTGGTCAGGGATGATGGGAATTGTAGTTCAAAAACAGCTGGAGGCCCAAGGTTGGGAAACACTGCTCGTGCCCACTGTAGTCCACACAGCTGGAGCCAGAGGGGGGGAGGTAGCCATGCCCCCTCCCTGAAAGTAGGTTTATTCCTGCTTCCCCCAACCAGGCAGCAGGAGCCTCAGGCCCCAGCCCTAGCTGAGCAGGAATGGCACCTCACAAACTGCACTATGCAAGCCAGAGAATCACCTGGGACGGAATGGAGCATCCCAAGAGTCGTGTGTGTGTGTGTGTGTGTGTGTGTGTGTGTGTGTGTGTTCCTTTAAAGCGAGGTGTTGAACCACTCTGAAGGCTGCAGAAATGAAAAAAAAAAACTTGTGGGCAGACCCTGAGGAAATCCCCCCCCCCCGCCCCAGCCACAGAGAGAAGGCCTTCCAGTGGTCAGCGGGTGGAGCTCCAGCACTCCCTATCCTGCCCCACTGGGAGCAGCAGCCCGCCTGCCTGCACCGCTGCCGCTGGTCCAGTTCTGCAAAATGTGTGCTCACATTTGCAGCAGTAGCTGCCTGCTGCCCGCCCGCCCCCAACCCTGTCCCTCACTGCTGGGCTCGCCTCAGCTGCCAAATCAAATTGCCTTCCCAAGCTGCATTCCTGACAGAAGGAAAGAGGCGAGACCCGAGAGGGGGGACTGGCGCGCGAGGCCTCCCTCCACCCAGGGCAGCGCACTTCCTCTGCCTGACGCTCATCCACGACGACTGGGAGCAGCTGATGCCGGAGAGAACCGCAGCCTCTGCAGGCAGCCAGGCATCTGCCCCTGCGCCTGCAGAACACACAAAGGGCAGGAGGAGAGGCCCGGAAGGCAGCGGGGTGGGGGGGGGCTTGGGAGCATTCCCACCCCTGGAAAGCAGAAGCAGCCAGACTGGCTTGGCCTGGCCAGTCCCACTTCCCTCCCCTCCGGCTTCTTTTCACAGAGGGAGAGCCTCCTGAGCTGACAGAACAACACCCCCCTATGCTCCATTTTATGGCACAGGAGATGTGGGAGGCAGTCACTTCCCACCCACCCCCTTCCCCGGCCAGGCAGAAAAACAAGCCGAGCTACAAAGAGATCCCCTCCAAAGGGCACTTTGGGTGGGCCAGACCAACCGGCCTCTGCCCAGCTGAAGCCTTGGCACTTCAGACCCTGCCTCTCCCAACACGCTTGAGAGAGCAGAGTGTCTCTTCCAGTGCGTGGCATAACAGGACAGAGCCCGCCTAGTGGGTTCAGGGACGCACCCAACC
Organism: Podarcis cretensis; assembly: GCF_951804945.1. Taxonomy (NCBI): domain Eukaryota; kingdom Metazoa; phylum Chordata; class Lepidosauria; order Squamata; family Lacertidae; genus Podarcis; species Podarcis cretensis. Next base: position 29,638,531 of record NC_137185.1, on the reverse strand, counting down.
CAAGGATAAAAAGTCACACACAGGGACACACAGGTGGAACCCCAAAGGTTGCCCAAGCTGCGGCTAGCCCAGGGCAAGTTCCCCATCATGGCACAATTCCAAGCACAATTCAAAGTGTTGGTGTTGAACTTTAAAGCCCTAAACAGCCTCGGCCCAGTATACCTGATGGAGCGTCTCCACCCCCATCGTTCTGCCCGGAATCTAAGGTCCAGCGCTGAGGGCCTTCTGGCGGTTCCCTCATTGCGAGAAGCAAAGCTACAGGGAACCAGGCAGAGGGCCTTCTCGGTAGTGGCGCCTGCACTGTGGAACGTCCTCCTATCAGATGTCAAAGAGATAAACATCTACCTGACATTCAGAAGACATCTGATGGCAGCCCTGTTCGGGGAAGTTTTTAATGTGTGACATTTTAGTGTATTTCTGGTCTTTGTTGGAAGCCGCCCAGAGTGGCTGGGGAAACCCAGCCAGATGGGCGGGGTACAAATAATAAATTATTATTATCATTATTTTATTTCTTCCTTTTGCAAGTATCTCACCTTTCTCCTATCAAGGAACCCAGGGTGGCAGCACACCTGTGGCTCCCAGTTTGCCGCTGCAAGCAGCACCAAGCAGCTGAGCAGAGCCACTGTGATTCACAAACACAACATATGCCAAATCCACCCCCTTCTCAATCTCCTCCATGCAGGTTGCAGTTTGGCTCATTTGCTCAAGTCCTCTGCATCCTTTTTGCTCAGCTGCCTGTTTCGTTCCCTGCTGTGCTCTGGGGTAGAATGTTGCTTTGAACTGCAGGAGGGGAGAAAGAGGTGGCTCATGGGTGGGCTTCTACAGCTATGTGCCAGAGCATTCAAGCAGCTGCCTCCCCCAGACCCCCTCCCCACAATGCCACCCGCCCGTAATCTGCCTCCTGACCCACACCCAGTGGGGGAGTATGGTACTCCCCTTCGGAAACTCTCCCCCTTGCAATCAGAAGACCTTGGCCCTAGGAGATACTACATATCAGTGAGCTGTGCAAATACACCTAAAGTCTCTCACCAAATCCTCAATCTCAGCCCATGCTAGGCACATCTCAGAAACTCTGTCTGTCTTACAGAGGAGAAATTTATGAAGAACGGGTGCCATACCAAAGGCATGCTGGAAGGAATGTGGGGAGGGAGGAGCCAGAGACCACAGAATCAGAATTGCAGAGTTGGAAGGGACCCTGAGGGTCATCTAGTCCAACCCCTGCAATGCAGGACCTCAACATGGAAAGATTGAGGACTAAATCATAACGGCTAACATAAACTTGTTAAGTACAATTCCAGCTGCTACACTAGCACTGGCAACATACCTGGAAGTGGGTTGAACCCAGTGCTATACAGAGGGGGAATCCACAAAAAAGGCATTAAGATCAATGCAGTCTCCACTCCCCATCCCAGCAAGAAATGCTAGGTTGTTCTTGCCATCAATGGAAAACTTGGTCACCTGTGCATGTGTGACACAAAGAGGTGGCTAAGAAGATCATCTTTGCAGCCAGTATCCCAACAAGGGAGAATTCACAAAGCTGGCATGACATGCAAGGCTTAGAAAAGCAGCTGCTAGTTTTAATCGATCAAACTGCTTTGATTAACTGACGGAAGCCTCCGATTACCTGAATCGGCAAGACTGGGGGGGGGGGGAAAGATTCCTCAACTCTTGGGAGGAATTTGAAGCCCCACCCACACACCCTTCTTCCACCCTCGTCTGAACAAGTCCTCCCCTCCCCAGGCTCGTTTCTTATTTCAACAGAATGCTTGTCCCCCAACAAGGAGAGGAAGAGCCACGTATAATTTCAATAGCTTTATAATGAGAAATAATTCTTTCAACATTAGTGGAGAAAGAAAGACTTACTGAGTTCCTAACTCTCTCCTATCTCCAAGTTTAAGCCATGCAAGCTGGCTTTCATCTGCATTTGGAGCCTAGAGCTCTTGACAATAATCAACAGAGAAGCTCAGGCCTAAATAGTTCAGCAGCCAATAGCTCATCAAGATTGTTGACCAAGCCTTCCAGGGCATCTGCCTCAGAATGCAGAGGAACTGTGGACTCCAAGCAATCACCACAATTGCTGCATTGGTTTAAAAACAAAACCAAGAGCTATGCCTCAGTACCATCCCAACAGAGAGGCATCTATTGGAGGTTCCTGGAGCAGAGGAGAGCCCTGGAGGAATGTCTACTGTATGTGCAAAGATGGGATGGATTCTGTTAACTATGTTTGGGATAAGCGCGTCTGCAATCAAAACAGCCTGAAACTGCAAAGCCAGACTGATGATGATGATGATACAATTTATTTATACTCCACCCATCTGGCTGGGTTTCCCCAGCCACTGAGGGCAGCTCCCAATCGAATATTAAAAACACAATACAGTATTAAACATTAAAAACTTCCCTAAACAGGGCTGCCTTCAGGCTATTTGCTTATTTCCTTGACATCTGAGGGGAGGGCGTTCCACAGGGCAGGCGCCACTACCGAGAAGGCCCTCTGCCTGGTTCCCTGTAACCTCACTTCTTGCAGTGAGGGAACCGCCAGAAGGCCCTCGGCGCTGGATCTCAGTGTCCGAGCTGAATGGTGGGGGTGGAGACGCTCCTTCAGTATACTGGGCCGGAGCCGTTTAGGGCTTTAAAGGTCAGCACCAACACTTTGAATTGTGCTTGGAAACATACTGGGAGCCAGTGTAGGTCTCTCAGGACCAGTGTTATATGGTCCCGGCGGCCACTCCCAGTCACCAGTCTAGCTGCCGCATTCTGGATTAATTGCAATTTCTGAGTCACCTTCAAAGATAGCCCCACATAGAGCACACTGCAGTAGTCCAAGTGGGAGGTAACTAGAGCATGCACCACTCTGGTGAGACAGTCTGCAGGCAGGTAGGGTCTCAGCCTGCGTACCAGATGGAGCTGGTAGACAGCTGCCCTGGACACAGAATTGACCTGTGCCTCCATGGACAGCTGTGAGTCCAAAATGACTCCCAGGCTGCGCACCTGGTCCTTCAGGGGCACAGTTACCCCATTCAGGACCAGGGAGTCCTCCACACCAGCCTGCCCCCTGTCCCCCAAGAATAGTACTTCTGTCTTGTCAGGATTCAACCTCAATTCATTAGCAGCCATCCAGAAGCTCAAGACGATTAAGGGTCAAGTCAACCTGCCCCTATTATTTATTTCATAAAATTTATATACCACTTGATTGTAAACAACAACAAAACCCTTAAAGGGGATACAAAAAGGTGAAACAATAAAATCAAGGTGGGCCACAGGACACACCAAACTATCAAGCCCCTCTGTGTGATCCAACACAACACACACACCCCACACCCCCTTGTGGTTATTTGCTGTCTGCAGAGAGGTGTTAGCAACTTAGATATACAGTGGTACCTCGGGTTAAGAACTTAATTTGTTCTGGAGGTCCGTTCTTAACCTGAAACTGTTCTTAACCTGAAGCACCACTTTAGCTAATGGGGCCTCCCGCTGCCACCGCGCCGCCTCCACACGATCTCCGTTCTCATCCTGAAGCAAAGTTCTTAACCCGAGGTACTATTTCTGGGTTAGCGGAGTCTGTAACCTGAAGCGTCTGTAACCCGAGGTACCACTGTATAAGATAGGCACCAAATGGCTCCTTAACCCAGGGTTACAGTCACCAAAACGGAATGCCTAGCTGCCATTTTGGGGCCAGGCGGCTCCTAAGTCATATTTTTCAATACGACTTTTTGGTTCCTGAAATTCATCCCGATTGTGCAGATAAAATATCAGATAGAATTCTACAGGATGTGCTGCTAGTGTGTGAAAACAGTCGAGATCCAAGGATCCCCAGGCATGCAAGTCGAGATGATGGAGACATCCTGGTACCCAGGCATCTTCACTTGGTCGCAAGTGGCCGACAGCCACATTCAAAATGTGCCTGGCACCGGGCAAATTTCTAACACTGCTGCAGAGGTTTGTGTGGCTGCTGGCCACCGTGTCTCCTTACAAATGCTGTACCTGCACATGCTCAAATACATCCATCTGGCAGCCAGGTAGCATGTGGGGGCAGCTGGGAGGGGCAGCCTGGCCTCTTCACAATGAAGGGGAGGAAAGCCACAACAAACTGAGATGACAGCCCCAAAGGCGGGTTCCGTTCTAGGCTGCCCAAGCAGGAGCAACCTCTTCAAAGCCCTGGAAGTTAGTGGCAGCTGCTTCATTTAAGCACCAGCTAAGGGGCTGGTACCACCATGCTGCACTGAGGGCACCCCCCTCCCCCCGGAAGAGGCTGCTGAAGATTCAGAGGGGAGCATAACCAACTACCGTAACAGAGGTTAGAAGCAAGTCGGAGATGGGGAAGGAGGCCGGCGACTTGAAATGGATGTGAAGCTGATAAGAGTTAAAACTTATGAAAGATCCGGGAAGAGTTGTGTGACTCATCCAAACATGAGCCTCCAACCCCCTGTGAAGGGTCCAAAGAGCGTCCCTAAACTCTGTGTTAAGCATCACATCCCTGCTCCATACTCCTTTAATCCAACATTGAATCACTGAATTGTAAAGTTGGAAGGGAACCCGTGGGTCATTCAGTCCAACCCCCTGCAATGCAAAAATATGAGACTGTCCCATAAGGGGATCAAACCTGCAACCTTGGTGTTATCAGCACCCACTCTAACCAACTGAGCTACTGGCAGGGGTCTCAGGTCGCTGGCTGACACCTAGAACGCTGCCCTCCCTTGGCGGACACCCACCCACGCACCAGTCTCCATCACTTCTGTGGCTAGGATCCTATCCATAAAACCAGTACAGCCTTGCTTCTCATTAGAAGCGATTCTTGAGGACGGGGAGCGGCTGGGCTACATTAGCCCCCACCCTGGTCTCTCCCCTTTCAGCTGGGACCCCCTCATAAAAACAAGAGACAGCCGTTACTGGCATTTCCTCCCTTCAGAAAAAGGCTGTAAAATTTTCCAAGTGAAGCCAAAGATTGGGGGGGGGGGTTAGAAGAGAGAAGACGAGGAGGCTCAGCTCATTAGCAGCTGCATGGGGAGCCCCTGGAGCAGGGCAGGAATAGAAGGGAGGGACGCAGCCTTCTCCTCCTCCTTCCTAATGCAAAACAGCTCAGTCCTGGGAGAGAAAATAAGAACCAGGCATAAAGCAAGAGGAGGAAGAAGAGGAGGGGGGTAGTCCTTGGCTTCTCATCAAGCCCCCCTCCCATTCCAGGAGCCCCCCTCCTTCCCCCCCCCCCCCCACCCTGGCCCTGTCGCAGACACATTGGCCAGCCTGAGATGAGCTGGCACCCGGCAGAGGAAATTCCAGCTCTGTTGCTTCTGGCAGCCAAGCTGGGCTTTGGCCACAGTCACTTGGAAAGCCTCGACTCAGCACTTTTCTTGCCATGCAAAGAGCCGATTCCAAGCTGCACATCCCCCCCCCCCAAGAAACACATACACATACTCTTCACCGCTCCCACCCCCAGCAGAGACCTCCACAAGCAACGCTGATTTGCTGGGCATTGAGACTTTAGGTGGCAGCTCCTGTTTGGGCTGGTGGGAGCTCGGCTTGCCTGCCTGGCCCAGTGGATTCCTTTGCCAGGGAGGAGTTCAAACCAGGCCACAGTCAAGCAGGCAGGCAGGACACAAGCTGCTTTCAGCCCGTCAACCCACCGCTGCTGGCCACTGGTGCAGCCGTGGCAGTTCCAGCCAGGCTCAACTCGTCTTGCCCAACACCCAACAGCAACACCCTGAGGCCAAAGCCCAGCTGGCAAACGGTTCTTTCCCCCTCCTCCTCTTGCTCCTGGTTGTCTCAATAGGAGGCAGCCTGCTCTGGGTGAGGCCCAGCCACATTTGCGGGAGGAGCACTATCACAAGATGCCTGCAAAAATTTGGAATCCAGATGCAACAGAGGTAGCAATGGAATTCCATCAGTCCCCATACTCAATGGCTGGGAGGGCACATACGTCCTGTCTCGAAGGCTCAGTGGTACAGCATCTTAGTTTGTCCCATCCTAAAACCCTGGGGAACCCACTGCCAGCCACTACTGAGCTGGATGAACCAATGGGTCCGATTTAGTACAAGCCAGCTCTTTACATCCCTTCCTTCTCCACAAAGAGTTTTTATCCAGCCCTTTGGGCAAGGAGTATCCTGCTGGGACTGAGGATATCACCCTAGTAGCATTCAACAGCTGAACCACCCCAGCAGAGTAAGGAACCCCTTTGCAGCCATTCCCTGGATCAAATTCTACCTGCTCCCCTCTTGAAGATCAACACAAGAACAAACCTAGCAATAAAGGTGGGGAGAAGGGAAAGAGGTGCACTAAAATTCTCCACGAGACAGCAAAGACAGAAACCCAGGAACCCATGAAGTGTCAAGGCAGAAGGGTCAGGGCAATTTTGAGCTGAAAGCAATGGAAACTGCTGCCTTCATTAGCTACTGCTGAAATCCAAAAATGCCAGTCAGGTTTTTAGCCCTCCAAGTCCCACTTAGGCTGCCTGCTTGGGCCTAAAGCAGAAGATCAAGAAGATGATCAGAAAAGGACAAAAAGCAACCACGTTTCAACCTCTCACTCCCATGCTCCTGGCCAGTTTCTGAGTTTTAACCAATATATACTGCAGGGACAAGTGTGTTGTGCCTAGCAGTTGGAGCAAGCTCACACACTTTGCCCACTCAACAGTTCACATCTTCATTGTTTTGGCCTCAGCACCCCTTCCCCAAAGCCAAATGCTCATCTTCACACCACAGAGGCATGTGTGTGAAGGAGGCTGCAGTCTACAACCCCACAACTAGAGGCAGAAAACAAGACCAGGAGAATCTCAGGAGTTCAGTGGCAGAGGGACTTGGTCCAGCCCAAGACAGGAGGGGGCACAATGGAAAGACACTCAAAGCCCAAGCATGTAGCCGCTTCCAAGGAGAGGCAACCCAATACCAGGAGACACACAGTGTCTGCTACAAACAGTGCCAAGAAAAAGAACATGCAAAGGAATTGAGGGGGGGGGATGCTGTCCTCAGACATTCAGCAAACAGAGCCTGTGGCTCAGCAAACAGTGCACATGGCCACCCACAAGGCCTTACAGCTTAGTCCTGGATATGCTCCCTGCCAGGGGACCTTTAGAGTCCTGAAGATGGAACAGGCAGCACTTTCCTTAGTGCTAGGTGAGAGATCATTAGCATGAGTGATTTAGAGAATAGCAACAGTCCTATGAGTCCAGATGACTGGAAAGCACCAGCTGTAGCATGGAGAGGTCTCTCTCACCACCAACAGCCACAGTGCCCATTTGGCTAAATGGAATTCTGCTCCCCTCGTCCCCCCAGCCACATCTACCAAAATAAAGAATATGATTTTTTTTGCACACATAATGAGGTAGGCTAACCCAGTCCATCCAAGGCTTTTTGGTTATGCAAAGAGTGGGGCCACACAATCTGAGAGGTGCACCCCGGGACCCCACAGCGTCACATGCAATTCGTGGATGCATCTCTCAGGTGCATGCCTCTCTATCGCTGGCACTCCTGGACCTATGACCAGATGACTAGCTAGTGCCAATAAGCAGCCTTGTCTGCAGACCACCTCCCTGGTGGCAGAAGCAGCACCTTGACACCACAGGGGGTGGGGGAAGGGCAGAGAAACAGGCCAAAGATCTGAGCTGGAGGGAAGCCAGATGATTCCCAGGAAGCTGGAAGTTTTGTGCCGCTGCTAGCAGCCTGCAAGTGCCTGCCTGCCACCTAGGGCTGCAATCATCCTGTGCAGGCAAAGTGTGGGGAGAAGAAGACTCCCAGAACATTGTGGAACTTACTCTGGATCACCCTGCCCAAATCTGCCAGGAAGGAATCACACCCCAGTGTAAGCAGAGGCGAAAGCACAAATCAGGCAGCCCAGTTGCCCAAAGCAGACTTGCCAGTCACCTCCAGGTTGGTCACCTGCAGAAAGCAATAAGAGCCTTCAGGTAGCCTGGCAGGGGAAACCGATAACCTCTCTGCTTTTTCTTGACCCATACAACTAGCCCAGGTGTATAAAGGCAAGAACTCTGTAGCATTACACGTCAGGCTGCCAAGACAGTTTTGGCAGCCTGGGACTGCAGTGGCCCCCAGGCCCAGCCTAGCAACCCAAGAGCTGGCCCGTTTCATGACTCCGAGTCAGCCTCCTCCATGCAGCAGCTACCTTCAACTGGGTCAATTCCTGAAACCACCTTGCTTGGGTCCAGAGACCATCCCCCTAACAGGTCACCTGCCCCAACTGCCAGGGAAAATGTTAAAACATTTCAAAGCCATCCCTCAGCTCCAGACTTGTGAGGTTTATGGTAGCACACCAAGACACAGCTTGTTCTCACAGGCAGAAGATCACAATCCAAACCCGCCCCCGCCTACAGCCAGGAAATAAGTGCCAGGCGCCTCTCCATTCAGAGGTCAAAGAGGGCTCCTGGACAGAGACATCACCACTGCTCTGTTCAAGTCACACACAACCACGTGGCTTGTTCCAGGCCCAACATGGCAGTGGCACACCAAGGAAGCTCACAAACAGACCTTGCCCAGGGCTGGTTCCTCTTGTTGGGAAGGCCAGCAGGAGAGAGATCCTCGGGGCAGAAGATGACAAAACTACATGGGATTTGGTGGCAAAGGGCACTGCTGGACACCACAACCACATGGCTCTTACCACAGGAGGGCTTTAGTCCCACCTGGAAACACCCACCAGAAGCCAGGAGGAGTTTGAGTTCAACATCTAGGGAAGACAGGGCCAGGTTCTGGCACCCGAAGGCTTTCCTGATTTCTTCTCCCCAGCTCCACACGCAACCCCCTGCAAAACCTCCTGCCAAGATGCAGCTTCCCCTCCGAGGGTCTCAGCCAATGGCACCATTGCCATCGTTGCCCTAAGGAGCGCCAGGTGAGCTGCTCCACAGTGGCCGGTTGCTACCCCGAAAGGCAGGGGAGCAGGCACGCTGCCCCCGTCCCAGCCACGCCGGGAGCCAAGCAGCCACCCCTGCCGCTGCCAGCGGAGCCGCAGCAACAGGAGCTCTGTCCCGTCTTGCCTGCGAGAGGGACGAGTCACGTCCCCAAGGCAGCTCGCCCCGACGCGCAGGCCTCCTTCCTGCCAGCACACGGTGCCCAGAGGCCATGCACGAAGGCCTCACCTTGCCCGCCGCCGCCGCCGCCGTCGTCGGAGGCAGCCCCCGGGCTCGGGCTGCTCGAGGCCCGCCGAGGCAGGCAAGCAAGCAGCCTGCTCGGCGCTCGCCTGGCACCGCGGCTCCAAACAATGCCCCGCTCGGCCCAGGGCGCTCGGCCGCCGCTTACCTGCTCAGGAGAGGCCGCCGCGGGGCTCGCCCATGGCCGCCGCAGGAGCACCGCGCTTGCTGCTGCTCGGCAGGGCGGGGGGACAGGCGGGACGCGCGGCGGCGGCGGCGGCGGCGGCGGCGGCCGGTCCTTCCCTTCTCCTCCTCTTCCTCCAGCGCCGCCGGGCCGCCTCTTTCGCTTTCACTTGCCGGGCCGCGCCGCGGAGGCGGCTCCCGCGTCGCCCCTTCGCGCTGCCGCTGCGCCTGGCCCGGCCTCGCCCTGCCCAGAAGACGCCGCCGGTGCCAACGGGCAGCGCCCGCCGCCGCGTCCGCCTGCCTCTGCCCGCCTCCGACTGCTCATTTGGGGGGAAGAGAAGCGCTCGCTCCGCTTCAGACGAGGAGCTACTCCAGGCAGGCGCCGACACCGCCGTGTCAAAATAAGAGCCGCCGCCGCCTCCTCCGCCTCCGCCTCCGCCTCCTCCTGGCTCCGCTTCGGCGAGGCCTCCCAGCGGCCTGTCAGGGACCAGCACCCGGCTGGCAGCGAGAAGGGCGGGCGGGCGAGCCGCGAATTCGGCGCCCCCAGGCCCGGCACAGCTGCCCAGACAGAGGAGGCGCCGCCCCCTACTCCTGCTTGGAAGGGGGCGCTCCACCTGGGAGCCCCCGGCGGCAAGCGAGCAGGCTGGCTTCCTCGACGGACTGCAAGCTGCAGCGCCCTTGGCTGCCACCACGGCTGGCTGGAAGGGCCACTGAAGCGGGTTGCTGTCTGTCACCATCCGCCTGCCTTGCGCAACGCCGTCGCAGGCGGGAGGACAAGCCCAGCCCACCCGAGCGATTCCCGGCCGCTCTCCTCAGTGGGCGGCCCAGAGCGAGCTCGGCCGTCGCAAGGACCGCTTGGGGCTTCCCCCCATCGTCGTCGCAGCTGGTTCGGAGGAATAGAGATCGAATGTCCGACAATTTCGAGGGCAAACGCAAAGACTGGGTGTTCGACGGCTCTGTTTCATTGGCGCGCGCGGGCCCTGCAGGAGAGTGAGGGCACGTGCGCGCCCCGTCGTTAGAAGTCGCCTCCAAGGATCCAGCTTAAGGAAGCGATCAAAGTCTGCACGTGTTGTGAGGCAGGGCGAAGGAGAGCCTTTTCTCACGAGTGACGGCGTCACATCCTTGAACCAACCACGCAAGCGTGATTACAAGTGTGGCTCCAGGTCGTTTATAAGCCAGGCTTAGCGCATGGACATGACTTGGTGGACACATAAGGGTGCCCGTCGCGTTGAAAGAGAAAGGCAGCTTTAGAAAGTGACGGAACCCTTTAAATACCCAGAGATCCGGCTGCCCGTCGCTGTTTTGTGCCGAAGATAAACAGGGACGGCGGCGCACGTGGCGGGTGGGAGAACGGAAGCGAGTGACTTAATCGGGGAACCCAGGAGTCCGGGCTGCCTGGCTGCTTCTTTCCTGCCCGGTCGCGGGAAAGAGACGGGGCGGGACCCCGAGTCCTCCGAGTATTTGCAGGCTCGGCCGGCGCAGGAAATTTTGGCAGGCGCTCTTAGCTGGGACTCTTATCCTGACAGGGCGCCCTCCTCCCAGGTCGGGCCCGGAGACGTCGGCAAAGCCGCGCCAGTAAAGCGGGCGGCGGGCGGCGGGCGGCGGGCGCCTGCAGCTGCGCTCTCCCTCCCTCCCTCCCTCCCTCCCTCCCTGCGTGCAAGAGCGGAGCCCGCTAGGGCGGCCGCGGGAGAACCGCAGCAAGAGCCTTCCTGGGACGCCTCCGGGCTCTCGGGATGCCGTGGGGCAGCCTCTGTTGAGGCGCGGCTCGTTCCTTGGCGGCCAGGCCGGGCCCCCGCTCCCTCCAGCGGACTGAAAGGAGACCGAGAGCGCGCCGCCTGGCGCCCAAGGCTCGGCTAGCAGCGGCTCCGCCGTCTGTCCCGCGCTGCTACCCCCAGGCGGGGAAGCGAGCGGCTTCCCCACCGGCAGCTGCTCGTACGTCCCGTCGGAGCCAGAACGCACACCCAGCGGAGCCTGCTGGCAATGCCAGGTCCCAGCCGGGCAACGGATGAAATAAATAAAGGTGCCTCTGAGCGTGTGCAGAGTGGTTTTCTGACCTCATTGAGCAGCCAGGCCCAGCGCACCTGAGAAGAAAAAGTGGCTTCCAGGTGTGATGTGGGCAGAAGGAAATCATGGCAGGTTCTGGCATCTTGTTCTTGCTGGGGTGGGGAGATGATTGGGGACTGAAGCAGAAGGTTTAGACATAACAAAATAAAATAAAAATTCCTTCCAGTAGCACCTTAGAGACCAACTAAGTTTGTTATTGGTATGAGCTTTCGTGTGCAGTGTGCATGCAGACCAACACGGCTACCTACCTGGTTTGGACATAGACGGACACTCCATTAAAAGTGCTTTGCTGTCATGGCAAGCTTACTGCTATTTCATATATCTGGGAGTTTTAAGGCTGTTTTTCCTTGCTGTGAGAACCAGGTCAATAAAGCATCTTGAAATTTGTGGGGAACTACCCCTCGAATTGAGGCCCCAAAGGCCTTTTTGGAGCTGGAACCCCAGTCTGGGTCCTTTGAAAGGCCACTCACTGCTGCCTCCCTCCGTGAGCTGCATTGCAAAGAGCAGCAAGGTGAAGCAAGCCTGCAGGTTTCAGGTGTTCTGCTGGTGGAGGTTGGAGGCCTCTCATTGCCTCTCCAGCCCCATGGGCTCCCAGGTCTCAGGGGCCTCCACAACCTCTGCAGAAAGAAGACAAGGAAAGGGTGTCTTTAGGATGCTGGTGATAGAATCCTGTTCCCATGGCAACAGGAGGATTCAGTGGAAGAAAAGGGGATGTAAATCGGATTATCAGGTGGGGGGGGGGGGATGTGGAAGGCCTGACAGGGCCAGAGAACAGCCACCTGCAGCTTCTGCCGCCTCCTCCTCCTCCTCTCAGTCCCTTGTCCCCATTCTGGGTCTCTGTGCCAGCATCTCCAGCCCTGAATGCCAACAGCCTCCCTTTTGCCAGTGGTCTCTAGGCTGCTGCAGAGATCCTGGGTCCAGTACCTCCCTGATGGCAGGTCCAGGGTCTGCTGAGGGTGGGAAAGGAACTGTGGGTTAAAGGCCCTGAGTCAGAGAAACACAAAACTGCTCTTTAGCTCACTTCCCAAGAGACTCCTAGAATGTGGGTGGAGATCTCCCCGCTGTAATGTTATGGCTTTCACCTGTGACATGTAGATGTGTAACAGGGAAGGGATGCAGAGCATGTGCCCAGGTGAGCACTCTTGAGACCAGACAAGGGGCTCCAGGATGACACGTCAGCCTCACAATTGTTTTCTGGAGGGAGGATCGGCTCTGGAACATCTAAAAGTGACAGCAGAAGTGAGACTGCCTTTGAGGATGTGCAGAGTGCCCTCCCTTCATCTAGCCCCTACTTGCCTGGACTGGAGCAGAGCCCCCAAGTCAAAAGGTTTTGAGATTGTTGGTTGGACGTGTGGCTTCACAGCCATATTCTATTTCAAAGTTAGCTGCTCTGTGCCTGCAGCAAGAAAAACCAAGCAAAGGCCAAGCCAGGGTCCATCCAATGTCCAATTTGTGGGAAAAGCAAGAAGTACTAGGAGGCGGAGATCAAGCATCATCACGGCTGGTGTGTGTGTGTAAAAAAAAAAAAAAAGCATGCTGCTCCTTTAAATGTGCCTAAAGTGTTGTCAGTAGATCTGCCGAGGTGGAAGACTTAATCCCCGTGCTCCCTCCAAGACCCTCTCAGCCACTGTGATGGGATAATTAGATGCGAGGGCTCAGTGCAGACGATGCTCCAGTCGCCTAGCAACTAATGGTTCCCATGGAAATGGCAAACCACAGCCTCCGAAGCAGTAAGTGAGCAGTGCAGCAGCAGAGCAGGGCAGGGAGAGATGCCTTGACTCTTCGCTCTGATCCTCCGCTCCTCCTGCAGAGGCCTGGAGGTATTACGGGAAGAGGGGGAGTGGAGGGGGCGCTTCACAGTGTCCCTCTTTCCAACTGCAGGGAGAGGGAGGGGAGTGGCTGTGGATAGTCATGAGCTCTCCCTCTGCGCCCCCCCCATCTCACACTTCAAGCAGAAGAGGGCTCCAGTGCCCCCTTGCACCCAGCTGCCAGTCTTCCTACCTTTTCACTTACAACCTGGTGCAGAAAAATGAATTTAATAGAAAGGAAGCAGGTGAAGCTTTTTCCCAGCACTTTTTCCTGTTCCTGGAAAAGCTTCCCCTGGTTTGTTTTCCCATGTCAGGCTGCTGTTGAAAGTGCAAGAGCAGGGAAGAGGCAACACAAGCATCCACATCTGCATGCAATGCAGTTGCAGCAACACAGGCTGCCATCAACCCCAGGCAACGCTCTGGGTCCTGCTGAAGGAGGATCAGGGCTTTGCAAGGGGGAAGGACAAGCACCTATTCTGCATGCAAGAAGGTCCCTGGTGTCTTCAGGTGGGGTTGGGGAAAAGAATCTCTGCTTTAAATCCTGATGGTGGCTGAGTGTGCTTTCAATGGTGTGCATGCTGCCCTCAGGTTTGGCTCTTCCTCCACTCTGCAGGCTGATTCCACCCCACCCCCCCAATACACATACACAAAGAATGAGCCATTCATAGCAACAGTTTCTCTTGTCCCCCCAAGCCCTTCCAGAGTGGCTCAGCAGGACATCCTCCCAAAGAGGCCACCAAGGTGGTGTTGGGAGGGACAGTACACCTCCCCAGTCAAGTAGCTCTCCCCCACTCACCTCCCCAAGTTGCTGGAAGGTAAGGTGCTTTCCGTGGGACGCAGGTGGCGCTGTGGGTTAAAGCCTCAGCACCTAGGACTTGCCGATCGAAAGGTCAGCGGTTCGAATCCCTGCGGCGGGGTGCGCTCCCACTGCTCGGTCCCAGCGCCTGCCAACCTAGCAGTTCGAAAGCACCTCCGGGTGCAAGTAGATAAATAGGGACCGCTTACTAGCGGGAAGGTAAACGGCGTTTCCGTGTGCGGCTCTGGCTCGCCAGAGCAGCGATGTCACGCTGGCCACGTGACCCGGAAGTGTCTCCGGACAGCGCTGGCCCCTGGCCTCTTAAGTGAGATGGGCGCACAACCCCAGAGTCTGTCAAGACTGGCCCGTACGGGCAGGGGTACCTTTACCTTTACCTAAGGTGCTTTCCACCCACAAAACAGAATCAAAAACTGGCAATTAAAATAAGGCTGTAATCCTAAACATGCTTACTTGAAAGTTGAGCCCCCCTACCAAAGTCAAGAAGTCAAATGTCAAGGGAAGTCTTTTCATAGTCAAAGTGAAACACATGTGAAATACATACTGCCGGTGTCAAGTATGTTTATTGATTTATATCCCACCCTTGCTCCCACAAGAGCCCAGGTCAGCAAACAACAAGTGATTAAACATCTTTTTTAAACAAACAAACAAACAAGTAACACAGATGCAGACTGGGAAAGATCTCAGCTTAGTAGGCACTGAAAAGAAAACAGAACGTGCCTGTCTAATACAGTATTCAAGAGGATGGAATTCCTCACGGCAGGTGCCACCACACTAAAGGCCCAGTTCCTACCTACTGTACTACATTGCAGACAGAGGCATACCTAGGCTCATTTGCACCTTGGCAAGGAGCTGTATTGGCATCTCTGAAGCCGGGAGAGACCATGGATAAGAAACTCAGAAAGTTTGCTTTTTGTTGCCTTTAGAGCTCCATCAGTCACTTCCTCCATGACCATCGAGTTCAAATCTGCTCTACTCTGCCTTCCCCCTCCCTGCATCTTCCACTGGTCTGTCTGTCTGCCTTCCTGCCTTCCTCCCTCGGCTCATTGTCTTCCCTTCTTCCTCCTTTCTCCCTTCCTTCCTTTCCCCTCCTCCTGCAACTCTCCATCTTTCTTTCCTCTGAGCCCCGCTGAACACTCCACCTACACTTCTAATAGCACTGCCTGCCGACTGGGGAGAGGGCCCCTACAGGGTTGCTGCAAAGGCCCATGTCAGCCACCAGATTCCTCTGCCAAGGCGCCCAGAGCAGCCTGCACACATCGCCCACCACCCAGAGCAGCAGAGGAGTGGCCCAGGGAGCCCGCAAGGGGGCAAGAGGGCTTCTAGCCACTTGGAGCCAGAGTGGAGAGATGCCATGTTTTTTGCCCCCCTAGGCCTGCACCTTTGGTGCACCTCACTAGGTAGGGTATGTTTCTGCCTGCAGACCACGGTGATCAAGTGCTGACATGATCTTTCATGTATCCTGCTCCCAAGCTGTATAGGGATTTATGCACCAAAACACCTTAAACAGCCCAGCAGCTAACTGGTAGCCAGTGCAATTATTTTAACAGTGGGACAGCTTGTTAGCGATATCCTACTCCAGTGAGCGGGGCGTGGGTGGCGCTGTGGGTTAAACCACAGAGCCTAGGAGTTGCCGATCAGAAAGTCGGCGGTTCGAATCCCCGCGACGGGGTGAGCTCCTGTTGCTCAGTCCCAGCTCCTGCCAACCTAGCAGTTTGAAAGCACGTCAGATAAATAAGTACTGCTCTGGAGGGGGGAAACGGTGTTTCTGTGTGCTGCTCTGGTTTCGCCAGAAGCGGTTTAGTCATGCTGGTCACATGGCCCAGAAGCTGTATGCCGGCTCCCTTGGCCAATAAAGCGAGATAAGCGCTGTAACCCCAGAGTCGGCCACAACTGGACTTAATGGTCAGGGGTCCCTTTACCTTTACCTTGCTCCAGTGAGCAGTCAAGCAATTGTGGTTTGCACCAGCTGCAGCTTCCGGACCTACCTCGATGGCAGCCCTTTGTAGAGCCCAAATCAGTAATCCAGTTTGGAGGTTACCAGCACATTGACTACACTAGCAAGGCTATTCCGGTCCAGAAACATTTGTAGCTGTTTTACCAGCTGCAGCTGCACAAGACCCCCTTAGCTGCTAAGGTCACCTGGGCCTCTAGCAGCAAAGACTGATCCAGGGGCGCAACCCCCAGCTTAGGAACCTGCTCTTTTCCCATATGCAAATGAATGCAGATTTACCAAGCAATACCATACAGAGGGAGATGCTGCTGTATCACTGGCACAGCACCCACAAACTCCTAGAATCATAGAATTGGAAGGTACCACGGCGGTCATCTAGTCCAACCCCCTGCTATGCGGAAATACTATCCCCAACACAGGGCTCAAACTCATGACCCCTGAGATTAACAGTCACATGCTCTCCCGACTGAGCTATCCCAGAGCTTACCTAAACGTGTCCAGCAACGGTGATGGCCACAGCCCCAGAATCCATGGAAGCTTCATTTGTGGCAACCAATCCCAGGCCAACTGCAGTGAAGATGCTCTCATCTTCCCTAGAGGCAAAGAGAACCAATGCATTAGCATCAGTGGTGATGCAACCCCATGATAGGATTCTGCCCCTAAACACCACACTGTATCCCCCCACGAGTTCCTGGGGCAAAGGCAGAAATTAACAGGACACTTGGAGTCTCCAGGCATCATGCAAGCACCAGTTCGCAAGCACCAATTTTTAGGACAATGTGCAGAGAGAAGGAAGGAGAGGCCACACCGCACCCATGTGGCTCACTGGGCAGGAGGCCTACAGGTGAGACACACAACCCTTTCCCCAGGACAAGAGTTCGAGGCTGACAAGGAAGGAAAATGCCTTTTCCAAGGTGAAGGGCTCTTTGCTTTTTGGCCCCTAGCCTGTCAGAGGCAGATGAGTATCCATTGCTGTTGGGCTACAGGTCAGGTTTTAGCTAAGGAAGACTCGCTTTTTGAGCAAGAGCTTGTTGACAAAGGAAAAGTCGCTCAATACATGCTCAGAAACACACTGCCGTTCTCCAAATATACTCCCCATGTTCCAAGGCAGAGAGACACCTGGCACAGATTACAATGAAGGCAAGGCCAGCTCTGGTTTCTCTGCATGAGCTTGGGTTGGGGGGGGGGTTGACTGATGGGAGCCGTCAAACTCCCTTCCCACCCGATTCTTAGCAACTTCCCTTCTGACAAAAGTCACTGATCCATCCCCACCAGCTGAAGCAGATGTGAGAGTCTTCTCCTGAGCAGTCCTGACTTGCTCTGCTATTGTCACTCACCACACACATGGAAATCAAAGGGAAATGGAGCTCTTTGTTCTGCTGGGGAGAGAGCAGAAGGTGAGTGGCTGAGGCAGGTGTTTGAAAGCTCAGCCCTGAAAGGGTTTTGAAAATCTGGAAGGAGGGACCAAGATCTGAGGCCACCACTAGAGCCAGAAGTTCAGAACTTGACAGAACAGGGGGATCGCTGGCAGGAGGATGGGGGAAAGGCCCTATCAACACGCCCCTAAGCATTTTCAAAATATGAGATAATTGGGGTGTTCCAGAAGTTTACTCGAGCTATAAACAAAGTGTCAGCACATGGATTCCTTATCGCATGTTGTGTTGTGTTGTGTGCATCAGTCTGCCTTGGGAGACAATGGGAGAATGCAACTCCAGGAGTAAAGTGAGCAGAAAAAATATATTTTGCTCACCTTCCATAAACAGAAACAGACCACATTATCATATCATAGGCCACATCTGATTCAGCTGCTCCCAGGAGATCCCAGGTATGCTCAGGTGTCTCATCCACCAAGCAAGTCACTGTCCCTGCATGTAAGGTAAAGGTAAAGGGACCCCTGACCATTAGGTCCAGTCGTGACCGACTCTGGGGTTGCGGTGCTCATCTTGCTCTATAGGCTGAGGGAGCCGGCGTTTGTCTGCAGACAGCTTCCGGGTCATGTGGCCAGCATGACTAAGCCGCTTCTGGAGAACCAGAGCAGCGCACAGAAACACCATTTACCTTCCCGCCGGAGTGGTACGTATTTATCTACTTGCACTTTGACGCGCTTTCGTACTGCTAGGTTGGCAGGAGCAGGGACCAAGCAACGGGAGCTCACCCTGTCATGGGGATTCAAACCGCTGACCTTCTGATCGGCAAGTCCTAGGCTCTGTGGTTTAACCCACAGCGCCACCCGCATCCCGTCCTTGCATGTAGGTGGCTACAAAATTCCTCCTATCCATACACATTCTCTCCAGGGCTTGGCTCCTTGGTCTTGGAGGGAACATAAGATTCCTTTGCAAGATCAGACCCAGGGTCTGACTAGTCCAGAGTCCTGAAAGATCACTCACAAGTGATTCATGAAGGTGATGGCTGCCCTCAGCTGTTTATCTCCAGAGTCTGAGGCTGTTAACAGCCATGGAGAGGCAGGGTTGGACCTAAGGCTCACGAGCCAAGGAGAAGCCCCTGACTTGCCAGCAGCCAGGCCCTGCCAGATCCCTGCTGAAGCAACTGCCAGAGGCAGCCATAGGCCTCTTAGGAAGGGTTCACCAGTGCATCTCCCTCCTTCCCTTGGAGGACACTTGCAAGGCCCTGGGCCCACAGCCATCTGCTTTCCACGTTCAGACATGGTGCTTAGAGGCTTCTGATGCAGCTGGCCTGTCTGCTAGTGCCATCACTGTGAGTCTTCAGGAAGAAGAATAGCTCCAACTGGCCTTGGAAAGAGCCCAGGCTTCAGGTGGTTCCTCCAGCCCCCTTTTCCAGAGGCCTTAGTCTCCCTGCATTTCCACTTGGGAGGGAATAGTGGGAACTTTTTATTTGTCCATAGGAACATAGGAAACTGCCTTACACTGACGTTTGGCCCATCTAGCTCAGGATGGTTTCTCTGCACCAGCTCATAGCATCTCCTCCGCATTTCGGGCGGGGGATATTCCCAGCCCTATTGGGAGATGCAGAGGACTGAACCCGAGACCTTCAAAAGCAGGTGTTCTCCTGCTGAACTATGGTCTGCCCTCCAAGGGTGGGGGTCATTGGTGTACTCATAGCTCTTCACGCTAGTTCTTGCTCCTGCTGACGCAACTAAATTATTGCTCTCTCATACACTCCCTTATTTCAGATTTGGCATGTCATTTCACAAGTTCTGAGGCCACGGTATCCAGGGAGGGGGCACAGTGAACTGCTTTGCCGAACATCATTTATGAGAGGGGGCTGTATGTTGACTGGAGCTGTCTGGGCTGCGTTGGAATCTGAAGATGGGCAAAGATGGCTGCATTTGCTGCTCTGCATTTCCCCCTGAATGCAGACACGATGGTGAATCACTCCAGACAACTGTGTGGCAAAGATGGAATGTTGATTCTAACTGGTACAGGCTAGTTTCCTTCCAGCCAGCGCAGAAAATCCCCAGTGCAACCTGATCCCTTACTTACACATGGAGAAAGAAAAAGAAAGAGAGAGAGAGAGAAATCTATTTGCATTCCGGCTTCATAGAACAAAGGGAAGCACATACTAATCTGGACAGGGGGAGGTGGGGAGTGGAATCTCCAGGAGAAAACCCCCCACAAAACAGTCAGCATCCATCTGCATACTGGACTTAGCAAATACGGTACCTAAGACTGTGAATATACCTCTTTTCTGTATCAGTAATTCTTGCTTCCCTTTGTCCTGTGCTCACCTATCTCGCCTCCTCCTAAGAAGATGAACGCCTCATGCTGATAGTTTTTAAAAGCCTGCTGTATGTTATAAAGGACAGTACTGAATAGAAGATGACAAGGCATGGCCCAAGAGGTGTCTTCATCATAGGAGGACGATTCAGGTACTGTACCTCAAGAAAGCAAGCCAAGCCATGTGCTAGCTAAAGGGAGGGGGACAAAATCCTTCACAAGCCCAGATAGGTGGTATCTGTTGAATTCTAACATAAAGGGGAGAGGGAGGCGAATCTTCTGTTGAGGCTACCCTGAAGCTAACATATCTGGGGTGCAAAACACCATACTCATTGTGCTTCCTCTGCTGGTAGTAATCAGCCCCAAGTATCTGGGCACCTGATCTACACAGCCAAATGCTCACACCTGCTGCACCAGAATTAGGTTCCTGCCAGAGAGCACTATGGGAGAAAGCAGAGGTCAGAGTCAGACCAACTCACCAGGAGAGCCACCTCTTCCTTCAGACAATGGAAAATTGCACATGGGTCTGGGAGCCCTGGGTTCAAACTCTATCCCTGCCACAGATTCACCCATGTATGACATAAGTACCTAAATGACCATGGGCTCTTTGCTGCTACATATTATTCCTTATGTAAACAGCTGCCTTAGGACTGGGGAGGGATGTTTAACCCTTTATCTCCTTGCCACTACAGGCAAAATATCGCTCCATCTGACTGCTCTTTGCATTTCATTTTAAGACTCTGTCCATAGGAACTTTATTTGAAATGCAAAAAGCAGCTTTTGAAAAGAGGGAAGAGAGATTTTGTTGGGTCTCTGGCAGAGACAGAAAAAGTTGAGCTTCATAAAAAAAAGTAAGTAAACAATTTCCCCTCTGGACCTCCCACAGTCCTGAGGATGCCCAGTCTTTCCCACAGGCGCTACATCCACAACTCTAGTGTTGGCTCTTCATTCCAGCTCACCATCTTTAAAATGGTCTTAATTGTGACCTGCCTTAGAGGGTTGGTCAAATACAAGTTATAATCACCTGCAATAGGAGCTAAGTACTTCTGCTTCTGCCCTGCACATGTTCATACTTTCTGGAGTGGGGCAGGGGCTAGTGTGAAAGACTGGAAGTCTTAGGCAGCCTATGGAGCGGAGGAAGAGAATGCTCTGGCTCTTGCCACCTGGAAGGGGTACACCTTCATCCCTAGAATTGCCAAGATGTGTGCCGGGGCACCGTGAGGAGGCGGCTGGTCAGACAAGTTTCACCAAGGCTGCTCCAGTTTGGTCAGCCTCTCTCCCCCCCCCCCCCCGGGAAGCTGCACTGGGAAAGCAGAGGCATTCGCTCACACCAAGCAATCTTGAGGGGCAATCAGCTTCCTCTGGCTACCCATTCTTTGACTGTGCTGGTTTGGACACCAAATGAGCAGGCCTGTTTCTTTCATTTATTTTGGCTGGACCAACCTGTGTTTTGCCTTTAAGGCCTGGGTGGGGGAGGACAAGGGGCTTTGATGCTCTGGGTTCTAGTCTTTTTTTGCAGGACAAGGGCTAGTGAAGAGCAGCAGAGTTGAATGGTTAGATCAGGGTGGGGCTAGAAGGGGTGGCAATTCTGCCCACAGCTCTGCTCACCTGTTGGGAGGGACCTACTTCCAAGGCAGTCTTCTCCAACCCAGGTTGCCCAACCTCTCTGCATCCATCTTCACCTGCCATTCTGTCTCTATATCAGCTGGGATATCAGCTGCTTCCACCCTCTGGGAGCTCCCTTAATTTCCTGGAGCTTTTCCTGTAACTAGCACCAAAGCCATCTAAGCATCCCTGAGTTTGGAAGAGTTTCCTCTTGGACGAAGAGGCTGGAGGGGTTGTTGCTTGTGCACACTTGGATAGAGTGCAGAGAACTGAAACTCAGTGATGAAGCTCCTCCCAGACATCAGGAAGGAAAGGCAAATCATTGACTGTTTCAATAGATGGGATGCTGGCTTGGAAAGGCAGCCTCTGCCACAGGCTCACTTGGGAAGTCCGTGGCAAGCCACACCCTCCCCCAGCTTCTCAAATCTGTAGGATGTCAATGGGCACGAAGGACTGTATGTGTAAGAGAGAGAAAGGTGTACTCAAACACAGCACAAGATCATGAAGCACTTTGCAAATCACATGTGCAACAAATCATTATTAACGAGGAGAGGCTGCAGTGCTTTTCAAGGCAGAAAACCTATCCCAAAAGTGCATCTCCATGAGGGGGGAGGAGTTAGGAAGGAAAGTGAGGGCTGTATTCTTTTACAGGTTTGGCAATGCGGCAAGCCCCATGACCAGTAGGTGACCTGCTTCTGCACCACCTGCTTTCAGAATTGGGGAGCTGCACCCCACCTATTGCCATATCAGTGCCCATAATAGCTTGATCACCTCCCCTCTCCACACCCTTAACCAGTTAACTTATGATTGCTGTTAACTGCAATGCACCTGTTGTAAATGCTTGTGGTTCTCCCAACCACTACTTAGCAAAAGTGTTTCTCCTCCTCTAGGATTCCAGTCCTTGCAGAACTTAACAGGACCTACTGAGAGACAGCACTTCAGTAGAGCGAGTAAAGCAGTCATAAACTCAGATATATTCCCAGAGAATATATTACCCCGATCCCTAATCGTGCACAGTCCCTCCCTTCTGACTTGTCATCATGAGGCTCTCGGTTTGGGGTGCTTGATCTCCATGGAAAAACCTGGAGACTCCAGGCATGAGAGCCCTGATTTTGTGACTCCAGGCGATGGAGTCGAGTCAAGGTGCCTATAGTCAAGTGTAAATGGAAGTTGCAGCCTACTGTTTTTGCAAATGGGGGTTTCCTATCGCGGCAGTGGGGGAAATGCAGGTGCCCCGAGGCCTCTGGGCAGCCACTGCTAGCGGCTTGGAGGCTCAGCCACACCTGCGACTGCTGGGTTAGGAGCGCAGAGGCCATGAAGCGCATGGGACAGACTTGGGGGTCTCCCCGCGAGCCTCGGTTGCAGAGCCCGCAGTCACGTGTCGAGGTAGATCAGCGGCTCCGCCCTCCCTCCTTCCCCGCCCGGGTTCTAAAGGTGCGAAGCGCGCCCCTCCTGGCCCCGCCCCGAAAAGGTTTCTGCCCCGCGGAGTTTGCAGTGTGGTTCTTATGGCGTTGCGCTTGCAAAGGCCGGCTTTTTGGGCCAGCCTCCATCTGTGCAGTGGCCTTTGGGACTGGAACATGAGGCAGGAGATGGGCTTGAGCACTATCTGCGACGAGCTGCCCCAAGGTGAGGCCGGCCTGAAGTTCTTCCTGGCCACTGTGCCCCTTTCGCTTCCCTGAGGGCGAAGGCATTCTGGGGGTAGAAGGAGGCTTGCGAGATCTGGGGGCGGAGAGGAAGGGGGGGAAGCCTCTTTGGGCATGTGCAGAGCGCCTCCCCCCAACCCCGTGGGAAAGGAATAGGTGTTAACCCGGAGGCGCCTCGCTGTCCAAGGAGAAGGTGCGCCGCGGGTCAGGCTTGCGCCCACCTGCCACACCGGCGGGAGTTTTCTGGAGTTTGTCCTCGGCCCACCTGAAAGTGTTTGGGGGGCCTCCGCAGCAGGGCTCCGGGGATGTAGGGCAGGAGTGAGTGGGTCAAATGAAGAGCCCTCTCCCAGCCCTATACAGTACCAGCATCTCTTTGATGCTCTCTCGCGAGCGCCCGCCCCGTCGGGCAGCACCACCATCGGGGGTTTGCAGAAGAAACTCGGCTACATGTGAGGAAGCGGGTGTGTGCGCAGCCGGCCCGCTTAATGTGTGCCCTCCTGCCGCCTAGCTCCCGCGGACATCACGAGCGCTCGTGGCCTGGTGTGGCCCTCGGAACAGCTGGCGACGCGCAGCCTGACACGGGTCCTGCACCCTCCCGCCCCGGGTAAGCAAGAGGCCGCCGAGCTTCTGTTGAGGAGGGGCGGAATCGACCTTCCACCGGGAATTGCCTTCTCCAGCAGCTAGCGGATTGGGATGCCCACCAGCTGTGAGTGGCAGGGAGAGGCTTAAAGGGCAAGGGAGATCTTAGCAGCTCGGTAGTGAAGCACTTGATTTGCGCGCAGAAAACCCCAGTCCCCTTTGGCCTCTCCAAGACAAGGCTGGGAAAGGAGACTCTTGCCTTAAATCCTGGGGAGTTATTGCTGCCGGTCGGTGTTGTAGGCAATGCTGAGCTAGATGGATCAGTGGTCTGACTGACTCTGCCACCTTCACCGCATCAAGCAATTGGTCCCTTACCTTTCCCACCCTGACCTGGCCACAGTGATCCATGCGACGGTCACCTCCAGGCTTGACTACTGTAATTCGCTCTACGTGGGGCTGCCCTTGAAGCTGTCCCAGAAACTCCAGCGGGTGCAGAATGCTGCAGCGAGGCTCCTCACGGGATCTTTGCCATGGGAACATATTCACCCAGTGCTTTTCCAGCTGCACTGGCTCCCGGTGGAGTACAGAGTCAGATTTAAGGTGCTGGTTTTGACCTTTAAAGCCCTTCATGGCCTAGGACCCTCGTACCTACGGGACCGCCTCTCCTGGTATGCCCCACAGAGAGCCTCAAGGTCCATAAATAGCAACACCCTAGAGGTCCTGGGCCCTAAGGAACTTAGATTAGCTTCAACCAGGGCCAGGGCCTTTTCAACACTGGCTCCAGCCTGGTGGAACGCTCTGTCTCATGAGACCAGGGCCCTGCAGGATCTGATTTCTTTCCGCAGGGCCTGTAAGACAGAGTTGTTCCGCCTGGCCTTTGGCTTAGAGCCAATTTGATTCCCTCCCCCTTTCTTTTTCCTTTTTCCTTTCTCCTCCTGTGATGAGGCTGCATTTTAATATTTTAATGTTGTATTTTAATCTTGTTTTTAAGTTGTATTCATTCAACTTGTTTTTATTATTGCTTGTTAGCCGCCCTGAGCCCGGCCTTAGCTGGGGAGGGCGGGGTATAAATAAAAATTATTATTATTATTATTATTATTATTATTATTCTACTTCTGATGTTCTTAGGCTTGTTGTGGAATGTGGGATTGCATGCAGCAGCAGGAAACCAGCTGAGACCCTTTTTCTCTCCCTGCAGAATCTGACCCACAGCCCCACCCATGGATGTGGGTGAACCCAAACCTGGCCTGCAGCATCCCTGGGCATGCCTCAGTGGTGGCGCCACTGCCTTCATCTTGTCCTGCCGCTAGAGAGGTCTGTGGAGACCGGGCCAGCAATTCAATGGCAAGAAGTTTACGTATCTTCTGGACTGTTTTGATATGAGCTATTGCATGGCTCTAATCTGGACGGGCCCTCCTGGTTTCAATGGGAGCCAGCAGCCTATGTGTCCGTTCTGTTTTTAATTAGTTAATTAAAATGTTTGAATCCCACCTTTCAGTTTGGTATCAAAAAATTGCTAGGAAACAATGCAAAATATTAAAAGTTTCCTAGGAAGGTGGAAATGGGTGGTCAGAGCCAATCCTCCTTTCTGCAGGGTTTCCTAAACTTGGGTCTCCAGTTGCTTTTGGACTACCACTCCCATCATTCCTAGCTAGCAGTACCAGTGGTCAGGGATGATGGGAATTGTAGTCCAAAAACAGCTGGTGACTTGAGTTTGGTAAACCCTTGTTTGGAGAGCCAGGCTACCCATATGGGGCTCAATCTGCTGGCCAGCAAATAAAGGAGAAATATTACCAGGTGTCCCTGCTTCCTTCCCGCAATCTTATGGTTCCAGGTCCCCAAGGAAGAGGATACCTCCCAGCTTTCTCAGAAGACGAGGGGCACTCGTCGGTCTACCTGGGCACCCTGGAAAGCAAAGGTCCTCCGATCCCATGCTAAGAAGCTGAAGAGGACCCTGGGAGACTGGCCCCGCCCACCTCTTAATTACTGCATCCTCATCAGCCTTGCCCTGAGCAGCAGTGTGAGCAGCAGTCTGACAGTGCAGGAGATCTACCAGTTCATAAGGTACCGGCCCCTGAGCACTGGGGTGGGCAGGTGGGGGCCAGGAGAGGCAGATGATGGGTGAAGATGAAGCTCAGTGATTAAAATGGGGACTTCTGACTGTGCCTTCCTCTCCTGGCTTGGCTTTGCTTTGATGCTGCTCTCAAGTTGGTGTTGAAAGCTGCATGTTCTGGCTGGAGTCTCCTATGATTGTGGGCAGCATAACTGGGTGCTAGAAAGCAGTCTGTAATTTCCTCTTTCCCCCGGGGCCCTCCCTACACAGTCCATGGGGTACAAGCATCCCTGGGGACGGAAAAGAACATTACCCTGCAGTGCTATTGGTGGTTCATCTGCTGCCTCCGTGGGGCCGCCTGCCCTGCTCTAGCCACTCTGCTGACCTCCCTCCTTGCCAGGAAGCACTTCCCCTTCTTCCGCACAGCTCCAGAAGGCTGGAAAAACACCATCCGGCACAACCTGTGCTTCAGCAGCAGCTTTGAGAAGACAGCCACCTTGGTGTGCCTTGATGGGAATCGCAAGTCCCGCATGTGGAAGTTGACCACAGAGGGATGGCGCAAGTTTCGGGCGGAAACTCAAGAGCTGCCAGAGGACTTGGTGAGGCTGATGCGTCAGAGCATGGACAAGCCAGGTAGGAGGAAGATGGTGTGCAACTGGAGAGGAGGGTGAGCATGGCCAGTAGGGAAGGAGATGGGACCCAGAACAGCTTGAAATGGAGGAGGGATCTGGCAAGCAGTTCCACTTTCAGCAAACCTAACTTTTCTCTGTTGGCTTCCTGAGCATGGAAGTCACCTTGATAAACCGATGGGGCCACCAGCCCTGACAGCTTGTATTTGCTTCCCTCTTTCCCCAGAACTGATGAGGTCTCTCTTTGGCCTCGGATCCTCACTAAACCTGGACGGCATGGAGGAAACCCCACTGCAGTCGACTGTGCATTCTCCAGTACGTATAAAAGACTCTGCTACTTGTTGAAAGGAACAGCTGTTCTAAGAGAGCCCGGCTTGTGGCTTCCTTCCTTCTGAAGATACTATTTGGGGTGGAAGAAACCCCAAATTTGCAGATGGGAGAGGCAGCTTCCTATGAGAGTACACCCCCTCAAAACAAAAACAACAAAACAAAAACAACAAAAAACAACAACAAAAACACCTGTACAGTGTTTTTCACTTGCAGCAGGGGAGGTGCCGTGTTTTGTGATGGGAGGAGTCTCTTGAAAGGCACTGTGGAAGAGAATGCATAAACCTGAGTGCTTGAACTTACTTTATTTGTTTGTTTGTTTGTTTATTTATTCATTCGTTATTGAAAATGTGGAGAAAAAGTATGGTAATAAACAGTTAAAAGTGTGCACAAAATGGTCATTGTGTGTGTTCTCTTTGCCTCTGTCCATAGGAGCCAACTTCTAGGGGCCGAGATCCCTTTGGCGCCCCCCCCACCTAAAATATCTGCGCCCCCCCCCCCCCAGTTGATGGGCATTGCCATTCAAATGGAGCGTGGGTACTGTGTCATGTAATCGATTATGCGGGGTGGGACTTACCTGCCCTGCAATATTTTTTTTCAAGTTGGCACCCCTGCCTTTATGGAAAACGCTTGAAGTGGAAAATAGTTTCTGCTTGCCCTCTGTTTAGAATTGCAGGTAGTTCACTGCGGTGACAGGAAAATAGTGGTGAGAGGAATTCAATGCCTGGGCTTTAGGCAGGGGCATCTGCTCTGATTTATTCAGGGCGCAGGGCGACCAAGTATGCAAAACCAAACCCATAAACAGATCTGACTAGCTGCAGTGAATAAGCATGTCAGAAATATGGGCCTGAGTGGTGGCCAAGTCTAGAACAACCTGGCCTCTGAGAAGCTTGCATTCCGGATCAGGTTCTCTGTTTGCTTCGCAATGGGTAAAGCTGCTCTCCACCTACAGGCAGAGCTGGTATTCAGACAACGTATTCTACCTGTTACTGAAAGACTCCTTTGTTTCCCTGGCACCCTTCACCTTGTTTTATTGCACGGTTGCTACATCCATCTTCACAGTCCACCCCAATCATTCTAATATGTCAGGCCAAGCCCACTAGGCCACTTCATGGACCCCATACAGTACAGTACTCCAACTTCCTCTACTCTTCAGAAAGATGTGTAAAGTGATATGTTATTCAGCACACCTGATGTATCTCTGGCACAGCTCCAGCTCCTGCAAGACTGCTCTAATAATTGTGTGGACGATAATAATTGTGAACTATCTGCAAGTGCAAAGAAATTTTTAAAATAAAAGTTGGCACAATCACTATTCCACCAGATTAAACCGGAAGAAATGGCTTCAAAACAGATTTAAGAAATAAAACTCCTGTTCTGAGGACAAGCCAGGGCTGTCGCCTTCATTCAGGCCAAGAAGGGGGCTTGCTAAGCAACGAGATGGCAGGGGGATGTGCATCTCGCAGCTGTGACGGAATCATAGAACTGTGCAGAGTTGGAAGGGACCCAGCGGCCATCTAGTCCAACCCGCGGCAACGAAGGAACCCTGAACGTGACTTTGCCTCCTTCAGCTCGCGCGGGATTCAGGGCGAGGAGCAGAAACGAGAGGGCATCTGAGCACGTGCTGGATGCTCCTCACGCCTGAGCAAGGCCAAGGAGCAGCGCGCACCTTTCCGGGGCTTCTGCATCCCGCAACGTGCCGCGCGACGCCTTTTCGTCGCCGGCGGGGGATGAGCGCGCAGCAGCAGATTGCCGTGCGTGGGCGGGAATGACGTAATCCTGCAGTTCTGGGGACGGCCGCCAGGTGTCGCCCTCGCCGCGAGACCCGCCTCCTTGGCCGGCCGCTTCCGGGATTTGCAAAATGGAGGACGGGGGCGGCGGCGTTGATGGCGATCGGGGCGAGGGGCCTGGCGCCGTTCCCATGGCGACGACGCTGTTCCGCTGCCCGCTCTGCCGGTGCAGCGCTTTCGCCGGTCGGCGCAGCCACCTCTACAGCGCGGGGCACCAGAGGCGGCTTCGCGGGGCGCTCGCCCGCCTGAAGGAGAAAGTACGGCCCCGGAGCCCCAGGGGTGGGCGCGGAGGGTCGGGTGAAGTGTCCGAAGGCAGCCGGGCCGAGTTTCCTGCAAGGCTGTACCCTTCGCATTTCTGCCTGCCCGGTTGCGGGTGGCTTGTCCAAGGAGGAGCAAAGAGTGGCCGGGTGGGGGGCTGGTTCTGCAGCCTGTCCGAAAGGGCGTCAGCTGCTCTCCAGAGAGATTTCACAGGGTCGTAGAGCTGGAAGGGAACACCAGGGTCATCTAGTCCAACCCCAAGGGGGGGCACAAAAATGATTGAAAGTACTCAATTAATTGAGGTTCTGCCACCCTCCAGCAGATGCCTCAACTTTGGCTGATCTCCTAACAAAAGTTCAACAATTTTGGCTCCCCCACTTTAACAAAAATCCTGGCTACGCCCATGTCCAACCCCCTCCAATGCAGGAATGTTTTTGCCCAACATGGGGCTTGAACCCCCGATCCTAAGATTCAGAGGCTTATGCTCTTCCAACTGAGCTACCCTTCACACAAGTTGCTATCCTTCTCACAAGTATTTTTTATCTTCTTCTCACTTTTGCTTCTCTTTTACATTTTGCTCAGGTGGCTGCAGCACGGAAGATGCTCAAGCGGGCCTCAGTGGTGCCATTTGACCCTGGGGAGCACGAGCGGCAATTCTGGTGCATTTGCTGCAGGCAGGAGGTGAAGTTGCACCTGAGCCAGGGGTCCTTGGCTGTGCTGCATGGCGGCCTCCTCCAGCATATGGCCAGGTAAGCTTGGAGAAGAGTCTCCACTCAGGCAGGCCACCTCTTGCCTGGAGCATGAGGTGGGGGTGTCTGGAATATGAATAGCCTTGTTTGGCTTCCTTATGTACATTTTGCTTTTATTTGCTTTACTACTAATCGTAACACAGTTATTTTTGAAGGAGAAAGGTGCACAAGCAATGTTCATAGCCAATAAATTATATACTGGACTGTATCAGTAACCCAGTTTGCAGTCTGAAATGTGGGAATCATAGTAAGTTGGTGGCAGTTTTCAGCAGTGAAAGCAAAACTGGCTGTTTTCAGAGTCACCTTGTTTATACTATTTGCAAGTACATTCCAGTTTTCTTCCAATTAATGAAACAGTGGAGCATATTTTTCATAGTTGTCACACACATAACCCAAACAACTCCTCTGCTGGCCTCTTCTTTGGTAATTAGGCTCCTGGGAGTGAGTAAAAAACTGACATAGTTCTAAATGTGGATATGACTTTGAGTGGAATCAAATTTGATTTTTCCATGCTTGTAATGAGGCCCTTTTTGTGAGTGTCCGTGCCTGCCCTTGGCTTCTGATACAGACATCTTTCACAGCACGCAGAATTGCTTAAGTTGTTTTCCTCTGAGATTATCCTCAGAACTGGATAAGAACTGTAGCCTGGGCAGTCCTGTTAAAAGTTTGTGCCTTTCTCACTCTTAAGGTGTTTTGGTCTTTTATTCCTTTTCAAGCGTTGAACACAAGAAAGCAGTCTATGCATTCTGGTGGGAGAACAAAGCAGACCCTAGCCTGAAGTCTCGCTTCTTGGTTTCCTCTAAGGATTATGAGCGGTGAGTAGACGCTTTGCCAGTTAGTTTATGTCGCATTTTGTTTGCTAGATTAGCTATTCCACCTCTTTGACACAGAAGGAAGCTGCTTTATGCCAAGTCAGACCATTCATCCATCTTGTTCCACGTGGGAATGATCATTAGTGGGAAATCTGCAGCCATAGAGACACCCTTGGCCTAATTTCAACAGCCTTCATCAAATACTAAGTCCATATCGCTGGCAGAAATCATCATCTTTGAGAGCCAGTGTGATGTAGTGGTTAAGAGTGGTAGTCTCATAATCTGGGGAACCGGGTTCGCGTCTCCGCTCCTCCACATGCAGCTGCTGGGTGACCTTGGGCCAGCCACACTTCTCTGAAGTCTCTCAGCCCCACTCACCTCACAGAGTGTTTGTTGTGGGGGAGGAAGGGAAAGGAGAATGTTAGCCGCTTTGAAACTCCTTAAAGGGAGTGAAAGGCGGGATATCAAATCCAAACTCTTCTTCTTCTTCTCTCTTTGCTGATTAGCTTCTGGTCAGGTATCTCCACATGCCGCCAGCATATGGCCTCTGTCAGTTATCCCCAAGATGGAATGTAGCCCCTTGGCCAAAGGAGAAGAATTTATTAGAGGGCCTGATGGTGGGACAGGGTTAGGTGTTGACCGTACCTGGTCGTTTCAGGGCTTTGATACTGTTCCTCCTACACTGCTGGGGCTCCCAAAGTAATTACTCATTCAGGCTGGAATAATTTTTCTGTAAAATCGTTTTAGATTTTCTTGTTGTTGCACCACCTGTCTTCTGTGGTAGAGGCAGCAAAAGGCCACTGCCTCTGTTCACATTGTTGCTCTACAAACTGATATAACTTTTGAATCTGTTTCAGCTTCAAGGAATCACTCTCCAAAGCTCTGGAAGCTTATGAAGAAAAAGAAGATGAGCTCATTCAAGAGGTGAGGACAATAATGTGTTTGCGTGTGTGATGTAGGAATTTGGGTTTCTCCTCTGCTTCAGGTTCTCATTGTGTCTTCTGCCTACCCCAATTCTAGGTGGCTGCTCGCATCAGGGAGGTGGAGCAGAGACGGCAAGAAGTAGTGCAGGCTGCCTTAGAGGTTTGTGTGCCCAGGATGCACATGGGCAGTATCCACCATTACGTTCACAACTGTTTCTGTGCCCCTTGCCTTTCTCTCTAGTTGTGCTGCTGCCCTGAAACATGTGATTTCTCTTTCAACCACTAGGGAAGGTGGTGAATGTCCCCAGCAGTGACTATACAAGCAGCACATCTCATCTCTCATGTCCAGTTTAGATTTCATTTGTATGGCCTTCCTTTCATAACCCCCTTTGTTAGCACAGAGCAGAAACGCCTGGCTGTTGTTTGTGGTCTGGGGCACCCCCACCTCTTGAATGCCCTTTCTGTGACTCCCCCCCCCCCAAAAAAAAAATGCAAAGTCCTTTACTGGCCACTATTTGCTCTATTGACAATAAAGCATTAAAATATTCCACCTAATTAGCTTCCTTTCCTTGATATGTCCACACCTTAAGTGTTGGTTAGAGGGCATCTGTGGCCAAAGCTTATTTGCAGACCCCCATTTCCCTCCAATGCAAGAGCATTTCTTTGCCATTATCTCTTGATGGGCATTGGTCCACCTTATTAGTAGTGATTTCATTCCAAGGTTGTCCTACAGAGCAGACTTTACTATGGTATCTTGAAACAAGTGTTTTTTCCTGAATCAAACTCAGCAACAGGCAGAGACAGAGCTGTGCAATGGAGCTGCCACCGCCAATCCTTTTACAGGAAGCCCAAGGTAAGAGTTGTTTAGTCATGGTTATCAGTGGTGTTTGCTTTAGAGGTCTTAATGACTCCATACACCAAGGGCCCTTTCTGCCCTTTGTAATATGGCCTTTTCAACCCCCGTGTACCAAAATGTGCCCATATACTTTCTGCTTCACTTGAGACATTCTCCTGTGTTGTAGTGACTCTGCTTTTGCCACGGAAGAACAAGAGCAGCCTGGGCCAAGCAGAAACGTGACATTTCTTGAAGGACACCCTCGATCTGCATACAGAACTGTGCCAGAGTCAGAGTGGCAGGAAGCAGGACAGTCTTTAACTTTTATTGGCCATCAGGTAGGCAGATGGGAGCCCACTTCATCTCTTCACAATGGCCCATTTGTTCTCAAAAGCCTTTTAGTTTGGGGTTCTGGATGAATATAGCTAACGAGGGTATAATTACACTTTATTCTCATGGTAGTACGGATTTTATTGTTAAATGGTTGGGTAATACTGAGAGAGTTTTTGAAAAAATTATTGTAGTCTACCTGGTTGAAGAGTTTCTTCAGAAAGCAGAATATAAGTTGAATAAAAAAAAAATCCACTGCAGGTGCCTTGTACTGCCATGAATGGCTTGACTTGAGCGGTAGAGCTCCTACACCAGTGGCAGACCAGCGAACAGTCTGGTGGTCCCTTACCTTTATTGCGCATAATAGGATATGCCCCATTCCCAGCTTGATACAAGATTTGGCTGGCACCTTCATTATACACCTTTAGGCAACAGTCAAAAATGTTCTTCAGCCAGGCCTTTGGCTGATTTATTATCCTATTCCCTTTGTGGGAGAGGGGTTTATTTGTTTGTTTTTTGTTTTTATCCTGCATTTTGTGTTTTTATCTTGTATTTTTATGTTGTGAACCACCGAGATCTATGGATGTAGGGTGGTATACAAATTTAATAAATTTGTGAACATGGGGAATTGGAATCGGGAGTTACATTACCTTTAAAAGCTGCACTGTATAATTAAATGCAACTCTTGCGCCTTCTTTGCAGCAATGGCAGCCTGCCTCTTTACATACTTCCTCTTCTCTAAATCATTTCTACCTTGGTTTTCCCTTTGCTTTTTTGAACACAGGAACCAGCAGAGCATGGCAACATTTACACAGGTATGCTAGCAAAGATTTTATCGATCCTTTCTGAAATATGATTTTGCCCCGTCTTATGATGAGGTTTAATAAACTCTGGTCTTACATGAGAAAGATCCTAACTGTGGTTGCAACTAGAGAATGCCCCAAAACACACAGATTCTTAAGAATAGCCACGTTAACAGAAACATAGGAAGCTGCCTTACGCAGACCACTTGTCCATCTAGCCCAACATAGTTGACACTGTGACTAACAGTGGCTCTCTGAGGTTCCAGAATCTTGCCCAGCCCTACCTGTAGACACCAGGGTTTGCACCTTGTACCTTTTGCATGTAAAGCATGTGCTCTGCCACGGAGCTTTCAACCCTTGTTCAGAAAGGTAAAAAATATCAGACACCTTATTGCATTATCTGGAAAGATAATGGCCCCAGAGATGGGGAGGCTGCCATTTGACACAGAGGTAAGAAGAATGGGGCTGCTTTAACTTGTCATCCATCCATACTATAGGAGCCAAACCCCCTTGGCTGATGGAGGAGGAAGGGGAAAGCACACCACAGATTGGACCTTCTTACGAAGAATTTCTCAAGGAAAGTGAGTATGCAGAAATTTGGCCCTGTAGTCGGGACTCTTTATTATGACACCAGCTCACTTGCTGGAAATCAAAGTGAGACTAGGACTCCAATTGAGGCTTGAAAATGATTTCTTTCGCCACCCACCTTTCTTTAAAGAGGAGAAACAGAAGCTGAAGAAGCTCCCACCTAATCGTGTTGGAGCCAACTTCGATCACACCTCTCAGACAGGAGAAGGGTGGCTTCCATCCTTTGGGCGGGTTTGGAACCATGGCAGGAGGTGGCAGTCCAGGTAAGCCACACTTGCTTCCTTTATAATGTATTTGTATTTAACAGTGGACAATATAGCAGCTTTTACAGGGTAGGCTCTTTAGCTGGCTCTCTAGCACCTTGGGCTCTTACAAATACTAGTTTGAGTCTTCGACTCCAGCATTTTGAACATACACCGGTTTTGTAAAATTAATGCTTTCTGGTTGGCCACAGAAATTTTAGTTTTATCTTTGAGTAGAGTACTCATTACTGAAGTTATCTGTCCTGGTATATTATTTCTTTTTTTAAAACTGACCCGTCACTTCCCTTCACTTTCATTAATTGACAAAATGGCAAGAAGTGCCTTTTATTAGCTATGGCTGTTTCTAAATATAGCCTGCCCAGTGCTGCATGCTCAGATAACCTGGAGTCTTGATTACTATAATCTCTTTCCATAGAACTACCTTTGAACAATGGTCCAGAAAATTTACTTGTTTTTTTCTGGACCTATGCAGCAACACCTAGTCTGTAAAATCTGCACAGGCTGCCACTACGTTAAAGGTAAAGGTACCCCTGCCCGTACGGGCCAGTCTTGACAGACTCTGGGGTTGTGCGCCCATCTCACTTAAGAGGCCAGGGGCCAGCGCTGTCCGGAGACACTTCCGGGTCACGTGGCCAGCGTGACATCGCTGCTCTGGCCAGAGCCAGAGCCGCACACGGAAACGCCGTTTACCTTCCCGCTGGTAAGCGGTCCCTATTTATCTACTTGCACCCGGAGGTGCTTTCGAACTGCTAGGTTGGCAGGCGCTGGGACCGAGCAGCGGGAGCGCACCCCGCCGCAGGGATTCGAACCGCTAACCTTTCGATCGGCAAGTCCTAGGTGCTGAGGCTTTAACCCACAGCGCCACCTGCGTCCTACCGCCACTACGTTACTGGGCCCAATTTAAGGTTTCAGTATTGATACGTAGAGCCTTAAGTCCCTGATGGTGTACATTTCTCTTTATCACCTGCCCTGAGATCAGGGTAGAGGACTTCTTGGTGAACAGTGATGGAGCCTTCCCTGTATCCTATTAGAATTCCCCCCTTTGCAAATGTCAATTGCCTCTACTTTGTCTTTCAAGGCCAGGTCAAAACACACCTGCTTATCCAGGCCTTTGGTGAATTTGATTTAACACTTTGAAAAATATATAGTATGGGAGTTTATTCTCCCCCTGCCCCCCAATTAAAAAGGTAATTGGCAATACACTCATTTGTAAGGGAATGAACAGGGTGGCTCTGCAACTGATGTTCTGGCTGGTTCATTCTTTTAAGCTTTTATTAACCATACTTTTTCTAGACATCAGTTCAAATCTGAAGCACAGAAACATCCTGGCCCTAAAAGGAAACGGCAAAAAACTGACTGAAGGGAAGAAAGGCCTGATTCAATTACAGAAGGTTGTGCAGCCTGATAGGAGGCCAGATGAAGACTTTTCTTTTTGAACATTCTGTATGCCAGCAAGTATCATGTGGTTATTCTGTAGTAAAGTATCATTAAATATGTGTTTTAAAATTCCACTCATCTCAACTCATCTATCTTAAACAGAGAGCTTCTCTAAGGCAGTTATTGTAAAAGTTGGGAACATGTTCTTATTCTTGGCTGTTCTAAGGGCTTACTTGTCTCCTGTATTTATTTATTTTTAATTAAAAGACACTAGCTCACTTTGTGCAACATTCCACATTTACCCCAAAGGGCTAAGCATTCCACATTCTGTTTGCACAGTACCCAGTAGGAATATGGTATAATGCAGGCCTGCTCCAATGCCAGGTCTCCATTTCCTACGAGCAGAGGATTCACTTCAGCAGCTCTCAACTCCGTGACACCTTGCTGGACCGAAGACCCCCTACACCGCACAATGTCCTGGCTGCTTGAGTAGGTGGTTAAGCACCACCTCTTCATCAGAATCCTCCTGCATCAAGGCCTTTAAATCTGGACAGCTGGGAGTCCTTTATCCCTCCACTAGGATCTAATAATCTATGCTGTTATAAGGAGACCTGAAGCCTGTTTATAAGTAGCTCCCATGATAGCCTCACTGGCACAGTAAGAACAAAGACTGGGTGGTAGTATCTGTATGTTTTATGTCATGGCCCCAGGGCATAATTTTTAAGTACATAGCCATGCACTTGCCAGCCAGCCTGGTATGAAAGTGAGTAAAGGCTTTTCAATGACTGATTGCCTATGGTCCCTGACTATTAGAAACAGAACTGTACTTAACTCCACTGAGCAGAAAACCACACAAGACTTCAGTCCAAATTATTTTATTTTAGTCATTTACAGAGTCTAAAAACCTCCCAAGAACCTGCAAAACAAAAAGATAATTAATTAATTAGAACCATTTGCCTGTTAAATAACTGCCGTGATAGAATTCCACCAAGCCATACCGCCAGCACTGAGAAGCAGCTCACCTTTTATGCGTCCTCCCCAGCAGCTGGTGCATCACCCCCCTTGGTGTTTCGGGTGTAGATGACCTGGGCTCTGTGCTTGGACACCAGTTTGATTAGACCTGGCAAAAGGACAGGACAGTTCAGTTCAATATGAAGAACAGCAGAGCTTTTAAAAGCAACATACCAACCAACTTCCTATACGTACAAAAATAAATCTGTGGAGTTGTAACTTGTTCATCACAGTGTTCACAATTAAGGTAGAGGCTTTTCTAATAATAAACCAGTGTTGTACTCCTAGGGATATTCTGTATTCATGCATGCAGCACTGACAACAGTTGCCAGCTACCAGCCAGTTTAGCGCCCTACTCTGCCATTGCCAATCAAATGAGAGACAGACTCCAACAAACATTCATGAGATAAGTAGGGCTGCTATCAAGTGACCCCCAAACACCTTAATTTAAGCTAAGGGTAGCCAATGATAAGGGATGATGGGAGCTGTAGTCTAATCCAGTGTTTCCCAACCTTGTGCCTCCAGCTGTTTTTGAACTACAACTCCCATCATCCCTGACTAGCAAGACCAGTGGCAAGGGATGATGGGAATTGTAGTCCCAAAACAGCTGGAGGCACAAGGTTGGGAAACACTCTAATCAACATCCAGAGAATGCCATGTTGGCTACCCTTGGTTTAAGTAGCCACAGGCAGCCCTTTCCACTGAGGCACTGAATTTTGCTATGTTGTTACCTTTGCTGAGAAGCTCCTGGAGCGCGGCTCTAGCCAAGGAGCCTCGAATCTTCAGCCTTTCAGAGACCACAGCAGGTGTGATGAGTTTGTAGTTTGGCACCTCCTTGCACAGCTTGTCGTAAGTAGCTTTGTCAAACAGAACAAGGTTGTTCAACTTGTCTCTTACTTTCCCTTTGGACCACTTCTGCTCAAGAAAGAAAAGGGGGGGGGGAGCAGTTAAAGCTTTAAAAGTCCAAATGACACAGATTTACTCAAGAGTAAAGGTGCTGAGGGCTTCATACTGGTAAGGTTTTAAGGATGTGCATACACCAGTCTGCCAACCTGGTGTCCTCCAGATACTTTGGCCCTTCATCTCCAGTTAGCTGCAGCTTGTCCAAAATGCTGGAGAGCACCAACTGTATTATATTTCTATATCCCATCCTTCCCCCAAAGGGGCTGAAGGTGTTGTATATGGTTCTGTCTCCTTCCTATTTTCCCACACATCAAGGTAGGAATTTGAATCCAAGTCCTCATCATCACAATGTCCCATGAGTTCACCATCAAATCTTAAGGTAGGCAAACACTGCTATATACAATTCCACAGGTTCCTTTCCCATCTGCAAGTGCTCCTATCTGCCAACACAGAAGACTACCCTTTGGAAAGCGATACAGAAAAAATTTCAGCACCATTTTGAACAAAGTTTATGTAGCCATCTCTATATGCCTATACAACATTGCTTCACAGAGACTACTTCCACCACTATAACTTCTTGCACTTGCATATACGTTGCAAGAGGAGACGATATACCACTTCAGGCTGCGGTGCTGGAAGATACCGACGGCTCTCCGGCACATCGGGCAGTAAGGAAAACCTCGTTATTTATTGAAAAAGCCCGCGAGACCATTCAAAAGCACAGCCCTTCGGCCCCCCCCCCCCCGATGTGGTACAGACCACTCCGCAAGGCGGGCCCGGCCCAGTCCTCCACGTGCCTTTTCGGAGCACGCGGCACGTTAGTGCCAAGGAGGGGGGGGGCTGCTCCGTGCACGCGCCTCTGGAGAAGAGCACGGCGGCTCCGCGCCGCTCCCGCTCTGACGACCCTCCCAGGCCCACCTTCTTCTTGGCTTTTCCGCCGGACTTGTTGACGGGGTCCTTGTCCTTCTTGGCCGACTTGCCCGCGTCCTTCTTCTTCTTATCGTCCTTTGGCGGCTGCGGGGAGAAAAAGGGAGAGGAAAGCGATGAGGAGAAGGACAACCGCAGCAGGGAGCGAGAGAGAGAGAGACAGAGAGCGAGTAGCGGCCTAGTCACCCCCACCCCGCATTTCGGGGCCTACCATGGTGTAGTCGGAGCGGCTACGGTCGCTGCTTCTCCCTCAGCGATTTCCGGCCAGAAAGGAAGGCGCCTGTGTGGGCAGGCCGGGAAACCCCGTAGCCGAGGGTCCCTTCCGGGGCGGCACCGGAAGAGATGCTCAGGCAAGGGAGCTGGGCGGGAGCGGCGTGACGTCAGACGGAAGCCGCGATGGCCATCTTCAGCGTGTATGTGGTGAACAAGGCCGGAGGCCTCATCTACCAGCTGGACCACTACGCGCCGAGGGCCGAGACCGAGAAGACCTTCAGCTTCCCGCTCGAGCTGGTGCTGCGTCCGCACGACGAGCATGTCCTCGTCTCCTTCGGGCAGCGCGACGGCATCCGCGGTGAGGGGCGGGAAGCAGCCGGCAAAGGAGCGGCCCCGGGGGCTGGGCCCTTTCGACACAGGCGGAGCCCCCCCCCCATTTCGTTAACACGCGCTGTATTCCCCCCCCCCCCCGCATAAGTATACTTTCCCCACTCTGCCTTCCCCCCACCTACCCGCGATTTTTTTATTTCTCGGTAGTGGCACCCGCCCTGTGGAACGCCCTCCCACCAGATGTCAAAGAGAAAAATAACTACCAAACTTTTAGAAGACATCTGAAGGCAGCCCTCTTTAGGGAATGTTTTGAATGTTTTATAGGTTATTGTATTTTAGTGTTTTGTTGGAAGCCGCCCAGAGTGGCTGGGGAAACCCAGCCAGATGGGCGGGGTATAAATAATAAATTGTTATTATTATTATTATTTTATTTTTATTATTTTCTGGTGCCTCCGCTGCCTTTGGACATTGAAGGGGAGACAGAACCCATGACAGCTGCCCCTTGAGCTGAAAAAGCTTCGGTGGCAGTGCACACCTGAACCATGTCCACTTTATTAGGCTCCTCTGGCAAAGGGTGGCTCACAAAGGATCAGGGAATTGGGCTTTTTTGCGGTGGGGAGGGGAAACAACTGGGTCCCACCAGCAACTCTTTGCGACCCCCTTACCATTAGGCAGGGTATGGTGGCTGCCTCCAGCAGCTGATTTTGATGGTCATTGATAATTTATTATCAATACATTTATGCTTCTGTTTATGAGGGTTTTTAGCCTCAGGTGTGACATAGTAAAACATTTTGACCACTTCCCAAAGGTTTTACTTATTTGTTTGTTTATTTAGCACACCACCTTAAATCCAAAGATCTCAGGGTGGCTCAGAGATGTTCACTGGCTAAGCTTTGCCTACCTAAGATAGGGATCCCAAGCTGAACCTGGTCAGACCTAACATCCACCACCCATCTCAGGTTATGTCAATGGCAAATTCTGCTCCAGGATATGACATTGTGTACATTGTATACTGGAGCTGTTCTTGCTCCTTTACTCCACTGATTGGCAGAGCTCCCAAGGGTGAGGGAAACAGGGGAGTTACTGATGCAGGAAGGCTTGCCAGTGCCCGGTGAGGGGGTATTGAGTGGTGACTGCCTCTTCCCTTCTTTGCAGTGGGCCATGCTGTGCTTGCCATCAATGGCATTGATGTCAACGGAAGGTACACTGGTGACGGCAGGGATGTGCTGGAGTTCCTGGGCAACCCAGCCAACTACCCAGTGTCAATCCGCTTTGGTCGCCCCCGTCTGTCATCAAATGAGAAGCTCATGCTGGCCTCCATGTTCCACTCGTGAGTCAGGGGTGGATGAGATGTTTGCCAGAACCCAGAAAGGGAGAGGGGTTGACTTTGATATAGGGAAGGCACTTCATCAATTGGTACAATTTGGGGCTCTGTTTTATCCGCAGGTTGTTTGCGATTGGGTCCCAACTGTCTCCCGAGCAGGGGAGCTCTGGAATTGAGATGCTAGAGACTGACACTTTCAAGCTACACTGTTTTCAGACTCTAACAGGTATTGCTTCTTTTATAATATCTGCATTTCTTGACCTTTAGTTAGTATGGACAGCAGACCCCACTTGAGCAAGTAAAGTTCTGCAGCTACATTCAGTGAGGATGTTCCTAGAAGTGCTACTCTTTGTGTAGAAGTGGTAAAAGACAAATGTTTAATAACTATTATGTATATTTCATCATATAAAAATCACAAGTGGTTTATAAAAAAATATGTTTATACCGCTTAATCTAATAATCGTCTCTCCCCAGGGAGTTGATTATTATTATTATTATTATTATTATTATCATCATTATCATCATTATCATCATCATCATCATTAATCTTGTGTTCTTATAATTTTATTTTGCAATTTTATGTTGTGAACTGCTGTTCATTTTCAGGTGAAGAGCATTATACAAATGTAATTATTATTATTATTAATAAGTAGCAGTAGTAGCAGCAGCTTATAAAAAGCAACAAAAAAACTCCCAATCAGTTAAGTTACCTAAAAACAAAAGTATGTATCACAAAATAGAATTAAAAGTGTAAGAGTCAGGAGTCCAATGAAGCTTGGGTAAACAGATGTTTTAAGAGGCAGTTAAATATCATTACTGTCTCCATAAATTTCCCAAGGTAAGGCATTGCAAAAGGTGGGAGCCATCACTGAGGCCTGTTTCCGCATTACCAAGTGGCAATCCAGTGATGGTGGAACGACTTGCAGGCTGTCCTTGGGAGCTTGCTAGCTATCCTGGTCCCTAGTTGTGTAGGGCTTTAAAACCAACAAAACCTTGGTAGCTAATAGGTAACTTTCTCTTCCTTTGCTGTTCCATCTGCCTGATACCTGGCATTTGATATCTGCCTTTGCCTTGCAGGGCCTTTATTGAGGAAGAATGACAAGGAATGAACCTTTTTGTGCCTTTTAAAATCACTCGAGCCAGTTGTATGTGTTGCTTTGGATGTGGCATGCTCTAACTCTGTTTTTCATATCCTCAGGGATAAAATTTGTGGTGCTTGCTGATCCACGGCAGTCTGGAATAGATTCCCTTCTGCGCAAGATTTATGAGATTTATTCAGACTTTGCTCTGAAAAATCCTTTCTACTCCTTGGAGATGCCAATCAGGTAGAGATCAAATGCACATTCTCACACTAAAACAAACCCTTCCTTTACTAAAATTGATTCCCCCCCACCATATGTTTAGAAATCAATGTACATGACGTATTACAAGAGAGAAAAGCCCTCCTGGCTCCTGAACCCCTCAGTTTATTACCTGGGATGCTGGCAAATCCCATGAACAACTGTGGAGTGTGATCACAATAGATAGGTAGCGTCACATTAGATAGTATACGAGGGCTAGTAAGTCTGCATGCCTCCAGTTTGTTATAGGCCCTCACACTGAGACATGTTACTGAACACTTCATGCCTGGGGGGCATTTTCCACAGTGCCAGTGTTGATTCAAGAAGTTACGCTTATCAAGGAGAGCAAACAGAAGCATCTACAACAGGACCTGGAAGCCTGTAAGGGCCTTCCAGCTCCCATCATCCCTGACTATGGGTCATGTTTGCTGGGACTGATGGGAGTAGTCTAACAACATCTAGAGGGTCCCCATGGTTGATCTTCAGGCTGCATTGACATGGTATTTCATACCTTGCTAATGCTGAATCGCACCGTTGCACTTCTTTCAGACATTCATCCCAGACTGAGAATAAAATGGAAAATGGGTGACTTACTGTTCTAAACCTGCTCCAGTGTGGTTATGTTCTAGTTCTCTTGTGTTTGTTTCACCATTTCAGATGTGAGCTCTTTGATCAGAACTTGAAGCTTGCGCTGGAGGTAGCAGAGAAAGCGGGGCCTTTTGGGCCAGGATTGTAGAGTGGATTTATCCCACTTCAGTCACCCAGTGGACTTTTCAATAACAACTAAAATGCGAGTCAGACAGATGACCAACCATCTGTTCGTAGCCACCTTGACTGCAATTCCAGAGCACAGAACAGGGAGTATTGCTGTTGAGTGGATGTGGTTGGTGCTGAATCTTGGCTGCTGCTGAAGGAAGCTGGCTGGCAGCTTGAAAGGAAACATTAGAGCTACACCGTTCCTTCAAGAGTGGTGCATGTACATATATGTCTGCTGCAATGTATTCTTTTAATTTATAACCGAAGCACTGTATGTTTGCAAATGTAAATAAAGCATTCCTTAAAGGAAGAGGAAGGACTTGATTCTTGAGCTGGGAATGAATTATCTGGCGTTCAGCATCCAGGGAGGGTAAGAGCCTGAACCAAATTGCAAATCTCTATGGGCTTCTGCTTAGTGGAGTAATACTATTTAGGAAGAGGCCTCTGCACAGGAACATAGGTTAATTCTACTTTATTGTCTTTATTGCCGTCAGTGTACACTCCATAACAATGAACAAGATCTGGAATCCAGTTTCACATAAAACTGTCCATTTTTAGTCTGCATTATCAGCTCCGCATGGCAATTATAGTTAGAGGCCCCTAAAATGTCTGCAGAAGTGTCCAGGGAAGTTCTAATCAGTGCAAACTGCAAAATGCCTACATTCCTCATTATCATGTATCTATTTACATCAGTCTGAGGGCTGCATTCCCTTGCTGGCAATATGCCAGTAGAAAACAGGGCCAGAGGCAAAAGCAGGAGGATAACTCATGTAAATTTAACTTTTGTACAGCAGACTAGTTTCTACACACACACATCCCCTTCTCTCTTCCATCCATGTAAGGAAGAAGCATTACAAGAGTTCAAGAACACATTCTGCAAAATGAAAACAATGTAGGGATGGGGTCTGGGGAAGAATCCAGGGGACCAGATGAAAGAGTCTTGGGTAGTCACATTTGGGCCCAGTTCTGAGGTTTGCATGTCTATATGCTTAGTAAGGTACACATGCCTGTCCATCCTTGCCTAGCTACAGCCCCAAATACTAAAATTAAGGAATGAAGCCTTCCCTCTTGTGAATGTCTCCAATTCAGTTACACCCCAATGAACCACAGACTGTTTGAGAAGAGAGTTCTCGGAATTAACTGAATGTTGGAAGGTGAAGAAATCAAGGGAATAATTAAGCACAAATACACAAGAGAAGTGTTCTGTAGGTGATGGAGGTAGAAAAGTGACACCTCCCTCTCCAGGCAGTGAAAATGAGTCCTTACGCTGCTTGCTTACAACACAATTGGAAGAAGTGCAGGCTGCCAGTGAGATCATCAGGAGGCTAATACAGGTGGAGCTGCCAAATCTTGCCTTTGCCAGGGAGAAGCAGAATAGGGTTGGGTCCATTAGGTCCAAACCATTCTGGCCGTTCCCATTTTAAGGAACAAAAATAGGTGGCAGCAAAGTGATTTTTTTTTTAAAACACAAAACTTTACCCTGGTCCAGGATACACTATCAAAGCTTAGTTCTGCCTTGATCTAATAGTTGTTGGAGTACTTTTTTAAAACCCATGGTTGCAGTGGGAGGCTCCTCCAACAGCCAAGCCACCGCTCTGCTTTAGTCAGCCTTCTTTGGTACACGGCCCATCTTGGTGCGGATGTTCCTCAAGAAGAAAAACACTACTGTGCTGACCGTGCAGGTAATTTCTGCTACCCAGAAGGCTGTTCCCCAGCTGTAGTGTTTGGCGATGGTACTGAAAGGTAGCCCAGCCAGGAACCCTCCAACTGAAAAAGAAAAGAAAAGGTCACTTGAGGGCAGGGGGAGAGAATGTGTTGCCATCCTCAATTTCTGGAAGGACTAAACTCACCATTTGCCATTAGTGCAACA
This sequence comes from Podarcis cretensis, assembly GCF_951804945.1. Taxonomy (NCBI): domain Eukaryota; kingdom Metazoa; phylum Chordata; class Lepidosauria; order Squamata; family Lacertidae; genus Podarcis; species Podarcis cretensis. The sequence continues at coordinate 29,594,711 of NC_137185.1, read as the reverse complement.
ATGGCATGAGAAGTTCCACACAGGTTTGACGGCGCACTCTCATTGGCTATTACTCCAAACAATGCAATCGGCCCATAAGAGCAAAATCCAAAGATAGCTCCTAACAGCAGGATCCATAACTAACAAAACAAGGACAAAAAGAAAGTCAGAATATGGGGGTAATAAAATTCCAACTACCCTACAGCTTGCTACCTGGATCTCTGTCTACGAGGTAGTGTTTCAGACTACACTTAAGAAATACCTTATACTTGTGAGAGCTTTAGTTCCATTTTTCTGGAGTCAAGGGGAACTGTTGGTTAGCAATCTGGTTAATTAGATTAACAACGAACATGAGCAGCAGTTTCTATAGAAAGCAAAGGTTGTGCAAGAGCATTTGATGGGGTTAGATGTCAGTAAGGGCTTTAAAATCACTGTTTGCAGATGCACAAATTCCAACAGTACCCCAGAAACTGTCCTTAAAATATACATGACTGTAAAAATGAGAACCTTTATCACACTGGTCTGATAACATGTCTAGGGCAACATTATCTATCAGTGCAATCAGAGGATTATATCATGTCTCCCTAAGCCAGGGGTCAGCAACCTTTTTCGGCCGTGGGCTGGTTCACCGTCCCTCAGACCTTGTGGCGGGCCGGACTATATTTTGAAAAAATATATGAATGAATTCCTATGCCCCACAAATAACCCAGAGATGTATTTTAAATAAAAGCATACATTCTACTCATGTAAAAACACCAGGCAGGCCCCACAAATAACCCAGAGATGCATTTTAAATAAAAAGACACATTTTACACATGTAAAAACATGCTGATTCCCGGATTGTCCGTGGGCTGGATTGAGAAGGCGATTGGGCCGCATCTGGCCTCCGGGCCTTAGGTTGCCTACTCCTGCCCTAAGCATCCCAGAAGCTACTTTTACCCTTTTGCCATAGGCAGATGCTCCAAAGCTGCTACCTATGAAGTGCACGTGTTAGGATACAGATGTGTGAAGCAGCTGACAGCATGAACAGACAATGTTTTGGTTTCTTTTAGACGTTTATTGCATTCCTTCAAGGTTCTAAACCCCACAGAATAACAGCAGAGAAGCAAGATATGGGAAGCTAAGGCAGGATAAAGATAAAGCAGAATATAGACCTCGTGTTCTGTTAAGCCCACAAGGTTAGAAAGAGGATGGAGGGCTAGAATCCAATAATCGCTTTCCTGAGAGAGAAAGAAGGAAAAAATGAGCAAGTTGCAAAGAGAGAAGAAGAAAAAGGCATTGCAATAACTGTAAAGCCTGCCATTCAGAAACACCACCACCTTCAATGCTGTACATCAATGATCGGGGCCTGTGGTCATACACAGGTTGTTGGACTACAACTCCCATCATCCTTGGCCATTGCTCATGCTGGCTAAGGCTGATGGGAGTTAAAGGCCACAGGGTCCTACTTCTGCTATTAATGGCAATACCCCACATCGGCTCGTGTGATGCTCTGCTTGGAACTGGGGAATTCCCTTGACTGCTTCTCTAAGGCAGAGCAAAGCTGGCGAAGCAGCGAAATTTATAGCTTCAATAGGTGGGACTGTGAATGGAAAAAGCCCAGAAAGGAAGGGTCCCAAGAAACTTTCACTCTAAGGGATCTAAAGCCAAAGAACATCACATATGCCCCAGAAGTTACACTTCATTTCAATTGTGGAAATCCTTCTCCTGGGATATGCTACTGTTTACTAAAAAGCATAAGGAGTCAAGAGAGTTACATGCCCAGTAAGTACTCCGGAAGCAGGTGATGCTGTGAGCCAATCAGGTCTTGCAATAAGGAAATAGTCCTTGCTTGTGCATGGGAACAGTTTTGTCCTTTCCTCTATCACATTGTGATGCTGTAAATCAGCTTTCTGTCTGAACTGTATCTGTCTCACCTAACTTGAGCTGTGGCAACAAACTGCTTTTGTATGGCTTACCTTAGGAGAGCTGGCTGTGACTGTGACCCGAAAGAGGTACATAGAAGCCGACATGCCTGCCATCATAGTGAGAAGAAGTTTGTGTCGAGGGTTCCCATAATTTGACAGGCCCATCTGGAAGACATGAAGATGCCCTTGTGTTAAAACGGCCAACAACCTCAGCAGTACCTGTGCCTTGCCAAGCCCCTCCTTTACCTATGTCCATACTGCCAATCACCAACTGCCTTGGAAGGCTGCCTGAAACAGACATCCAGGAGTAGCTGAGACAGGGTGACTTACCCGTGCCACTGCTTGGTCTGAAAGATAGCCAGCTGCAATGCTGCCAACCAGGCCCCCAACTTCCAAGGCGCTCATGTAGGAACTTCCTACAGGGTATACAACAAATAGAAGCCAGCTTACACTAGAGGGAGAATCTGCACATGAGAATTCTGCTTCCTTGTAGAACATGGAAATTAGGGATTTGCCAGGCCAGCAGTTTCTTGCCTGCTGAAAGCAGTTTCTCAGATATTTTTCCACCATGAAGTATTTCAGGAAACAAACAATATTTGGCATTGAGAATGGCCAGTAGCAGGTTAGAACATGGGGCACCAATCTTTTTAGGCCTGTGTGCATATCTGAAAATTTGCAAGGGGTGTGTGTGGGCTCAACCCTTTCTAGTTTCTTCTCTCACCTGTGTCACTATTTCTCCTCAGACAAATGAGGGAGGGGTACACTGGAAAAATAAGATCCAGTGCTTTCCAGTACTTCAAAAACATTGAATCAAGCAATGGATTCTCATTGATCTTTGTGATTTTTACACAGAATGAAAAAAACAACAACCCAGAGGTGATCTGATCTATGATTTATGGTGATTTTGAAAAGATCCTGTCAAAATAACGAGGATCCACAAAGATCCATGTCTTCGATCCATGTTTTTGCATCATGGCAGCAACGAAAAACATTGCGTCTGTAGTTTTTACAATTCTGTCAATGGAGACAGATATGATCTGTGATTTGGTGGTGGTAGTGAGCCTGTGGGGGAAAAAACCAAACTTAAACCATTTCAAGAGAATTCATTTTCTAGATCAAACTCTCTTTTCTCTGACCCCTGCACCTACCTCCCAGATCAGCCCCCTTTACCTCCAACCCTTCCCCCTATTCTGTTTCTCTTTCTGTTTACCTGCTGATCTGAGTCTTGAAAACCACAATATAGCAGCAAAAGGAGAAGCACACAGAGTTGCAATTTCCTCTCACCTCTCTTTGCTTTTCAAGGTAGGGAAAAGGTACCATCTCTCACCTCCTCACGATGAAGGGGGCAGTGATAGGGCTCAGAGGCAGCCCTCAAGCGAATCATGTTGGTAACTCCCAACTGACATTGGCACACAATTAACTCTTTTACATTTTCAAGGGTAGGGTTAATTGCCTGCCACAAGGATTTGACTAGCTCTGGAAAACACAACATTAGGCTGGGGCTGGTGTCTCATACCCACAAGTGCAGACTGTCCTCTTTCCTGGATGAGAAATAGCTGCCCCCAGTCTGTACAGCATGTCTTCACACCAAAGACAACCAGATAGCTGGTAGACAGGACCCAGAGGTATGGAGAAAGCAGCAGCTCAGCCAGTGTGCTGTCATTTGCCGAGGAGCCTACAAGGAAGAAACCATTACTCACTTGAGCTTGAGCTAAGCTCTCATAAAAGTTTGACTGTACTGGAGAATTTCATGGCTTCCCATTGATCCTCACTGGAGGCTTCCATGAGCTGACTCTTATAATCCCCTGTCAGGGCTACCTGCCCTACCAGATACTACACCTTCCACTTTGCAGCTTGGTCAAAAGTAGGTCATATCAGGCAGTTCTGCTGTTTTGTCCCACCTCAGCCAGTTCTCACCTCCCAGACACTCACCCTTTTTCCCTTTCTTGGGCCCAGGCTCAATGTTGGGCAGTCCCACGTCCGAGGGCTCATTCTTAATCAGGAGCAGGCACACAAAGGAGGCGACCACACACACAGAGCCGGAAAGGGCCAGAGTTGTGCGCCAGTCATAGCTCAGCGCCATCAGAGCAGCCACAATAGGGCCCAGCCCTCCTGCCAGGTTCATGCTGGTGGAGAGGATGGCCCACCAAGTCCCAAACTGGGAAGGTTCAAACCACTACACAGAAGGGAGAGAGAAAGGACATGAGTTGGGGCAGGTCCCCATCCAGGGCCCGGCATGCATACGGAAGGCTCACGTGACTTTAGAACTCCGCTCCATAAGCCTCCAGGCTGGTCATGAACAATGATGGCCAAAATTTTGCTGGAGTCACCAATGGGACGCAAACCAGTCCCCCTAGTTGCATCTCAAACTGCCCCTCTTGAAACACAGTTCCCAAAACCTTTCAGCTGAACGGCTCCCAAAGCAGTTTACAGTATGAAAAATACATCAGCAGAAAATGAAACAAGATACAATCAATTAAGTCTGAACAACTTCTCAAAAATAAAAGGAGATAGATAAAAGGGGCATAACCAAGGGCAGCTCAAAAAAGCAGAGGGTCTTGCACAGCTAATAAGCAAAGGGCTGCCTGGAATGGGAGAGGGACACAGGCTTCTGCACAGGCTGAAGGTGGGACAAAAGGAGCTGGAGTGGCCTCTTGGTCAAAAACACTTTGCAATAATCTTCCTTTATTTTACAGATTTGAATAAGGGGGTTTACTGCTCCCAGAAACACTTGCAGCCCCCAATCTTTCTGCAATGGGGCCCCATTCTGCAATGTTACTGCCAGGACCCCAGAGAGCTTCCCCTTCTCCTTTTCGATGTTGCACTATCAATGGCTACTGGTTATGAGGCATATATGCTGCCATCTGAATCAGAGGCATGCTCTTCCTCTGTTTGTTGGAGAACAACAGCTATTGCCTTCCTGTCCAGCTTACTGTATGTCCCCAAGAGCTGCCTGGCTGCTTACTATAGGAAACCAGGTGCTGAACAAGGTGGGCCTTTGATTTGATTGACAGTGCTCTTCTTACTTCTTTATGCTGCTTGCACACCAGCTCTTCCTGGGTACAGAATGCGTAGCCCAACACAGAAAACACTTTCCACTGCAAGGCCCACTTGCTCAGCGTCATTTGATCATATTTTAGGCAGGCTGGGCAGGCTGCTGCTGCTGCTGGGGGCAACAGGGGTGCCAGCTGCCCAAGAATATCTCGAAGTGAAATATGATATGGCTTGTGATTGATAGTTCCCACCCCCGCTGCCAAGTCAAAGCTCACCAGAAGCATGGCACCTATTGGGAGCGGAGAGAAGTGGCAAGGCCTCTATCTCTGCAGCCTGGGACAGGAAAACAGCAAGTGAGGTTCTGGCATTAATGACCAGCAGCAACAGAAACAGTCACTAAACAAAAGCTACCAGAACCACTTGCTGCCACCTGCAGCTCTCAGCTTCCATTGCCCTGGAGAATGGATTTCGACTGATTGCTCTCTTGGCACAGGGCCCCTGCTGGAAACTTGCTGCTAGGAACATCTCAGGAAGCAGCAGCATGCCCTACACACACACACACAACAACAACAATAACAACAACCAAACACACACACACACACACACACACACTTACCTTGCGCAGTACTTTTCCACATGGGGGCCACCCTAGGCCCTGGGCCAGCCCATTGAGGAACCACAACCCTGCGAAGACGGTGACGGTAGAGCTCCAAGAGAAGACCACATTGACTAAGCCCACCAACAGGAGGCCAGAGGAAAAAAGCCATCGGGCACTCATTTGGTCAGAAAGGACCCCACTAATGAACTTGCTAATGGCGTAAGCTGCAGACTGGCTGCTGGTGATGAGACCTGCATTGGATGAGAACCCAAAGATAGTTATGCCATGCTCATGTTATGCCAAAGGAACTTGGTCACAAATGAACTCTTCAGCCTCGTTGACAGTAGTACTTAAACCAAGTAAAATGCTAGCCAGTATTAGAATTAGGTACGACACAGAGGCTCTATAGATTCTGATGCCCTTCTATCTATTACCTCAAGCTTAAGTCTGCATTCAGGAAAGGCCATGTTTGTCCTTCTCTAGGCAAACTGGGAATATATTGCTCAGGCTTTAGACTGATCTATTGTAGCTGCTTCCAGCTTGTGGGTAAACAATTGTCCACAGACCCTTTGTCTGGCATAATCCTTTAGTCACCATATCCTAGTGAAAATAACTCTAAGTACTCATACTGGAAATAAACATTATGTACTTTTATGCCTTTCCTGCCTCTGCCTCTGCTTCCTTTCCTTCATTGGATTATTGATTGTAAGTGCCTTGGGACAGGAGTCTGCTCTCCTATTATTATTAATATAGTTTTAACTACAGTGCATTGCGCTTAACATAGCATAAGAACAAATAAATACTAGCGCTACTGTAACATCAGGTTAAGAAGTGATGCAATTCTTCACAGTGGACATTAAGGGGGCAGATTACAGGCAAAACAACAATGACAGCCTTTATCTGGAAATGAAGGAAAATGCAAGTACTCAGAGAAGCCCAACTAGCAGCTTTTCAACATCAGTCCCAGAACTGCAAATTGGCCTCCAAGTGACTGGTCTCCTTCCAAAGAGAACTTCCTTGGCAAAGCAACAGCTGAATTCTAATTGAATCCCTAAGCACAAAGAAAGGAAGTCCCCCAAAATCTCCAGAAAATATTTTCAGGATAAAGTTTTTTGAGCACCACAAACATGTTCTGCATGCACCATCTCCCTCCAAGAAGAAAGCTCTTACCCAAGTCATCTTTGTCGAGGCTTATCTCTTCCATGATTGAAGGCATCACAAACGAGAACGTTTTTCGGTTGAAATAGTACAGGGTGTAGCCAATGAACATGGCAGAGAATATCACCACCCGATAATAGCCGTAGCCTTTTCCTGCCATTGCGATTTCAGAGCTGTGCCTCTAAGGACGGAGAGAAGGCGCCTGTAGCAGTTCTGCCTTTAGATCCCAGTTTACAGTAAATGTGAGAAGAGGGGTGGCAGCACCAGTGTGCTAGAAAGAAGAGAGAGAGGCAGGGAACCAGCAGCTGTCAGAGCACTTGAGCGGCAGGCGCTTGCCAGGGTTTCTGCTGAGCCCGGAGGTTTGCTGGAGTTCGCTGTTGCTCTCTTTTCTGCTCACGGCCACCTTCTGGAGAATAATTAACTCCGGGAACATGGCTGGACACACTGTTCAGTATAAATCCATCCACCTACAGTGAAACAAACAAGAGACGCTAGCCTGGGATAAACAGAGCTGTCTTCCGAGTAGAAAGATTAACAAGGGTTTCCTCACTCCCACTACACTCTGACCCCTGAACTCAAATAGCACGATGGAGTAAAAGGGTGGGGGGGAATCAATGCCTTCCTCAATCAGGTCTACAACATAATCTTTGATAGGAACTAAGTCCTGCTGCAGAAGCAAGCTGCCTATGGGCTGGGCAGTCTACCTAGCACCACCCTTCCTAGGAAAAGAGTCTTGCTCCGGAAAGAAGGTGCAAAGCTATAAAGACATTATCCTGCAGTCGCAGACACTGATGGATTGCTCTGTCAAAATCAGGAAGGCAAGAAGGCTGTCTCTTGTATTGGCAGGAACTTAGGCAGACGGCCTTACAGAGTCAGATCATGGGTCCATCTAGCTCAGTATTGTCAACACGGACAGGCAGCAAGAATCTCTCTAGGTTTTGGCAGGGGGTATCTCCCAGCCCTACCTCAGACTGCTGTGGGTTGAACCTGGGACTTTTTGAATGCAAGGCAGAGGCTCTACCACTGAGTGATGGCCCTGATACTGCAAATGAATTAAAAACCAAACACTTCCCTCTACTGTATTTCCAGGGTGGACCACCAAGCTTATTAATTTGGAAGACTTTTATTCTGCCTTTCAATTTATCAAAATTCCTAAGGAAGCTTCTAAATGTAGAGCAAAAATACAAACATCAAGGCGTATAAATGTAAAAGCACAAAAATAAAAGCATAAAATACAGAAAGGCAGCATAAAATTAAAATCCAAAACAATTTAAAGCACTAGATGAACTGCTTTTGCCCACACTGTTTGAAATCAAACCATGCAGGCAAAGGCACAACCAGAAAAGTACTAACACAGTCCCATAAACAGTGCTTCATAAGACCAGACAATCAGCTTACTCTTGGGATTTGAAAGCCCATATGCACAGGACTGATCAGCTGTGCTTGCAAACCCGCTTTCGACTCAGCCCTGTTTTACCTGCCCCATATAGCTTGGCAGAAACATTGAAACATCTTTTTCTGTCTGTGTCCACCTTTGCCCTCCATCTCCCTTTAAGCTTTCTCCCCGTTTTTAATTATTTATAAAGCACTCACATTATAAAATATCAGGGTGGTGTACAAAAAACAAGGATAAGTATAAAATGTATGTTGATATGAATGACAACAGAAAAGTTCAGTCAGAAAAGGCTTGGGCAGATAGAAAGATCTTAAGCACACATCTGGAAGATTAGATTGTTGGGGCATGCCATATCTTAATACAGTGGTACCTCAGGTTACAGTTGCTTCAGGTTACAGACTCCACTAACCCAGAAATAGTACTTCGGGTTAAGAACTTTGCTTCAGGATGAGAACAGAAATTGTGCAGCAGCGGCGCGGCAGCAGCAGGAGGGCCCATTAGCTGAAGTGGTGCTTCAGGTTAAGAACAGTTTCAGGTTAAGAACGGACCTCCGGAACAAATTAAGTACTTAACCCGAGGTACCACTGTATATCCCATGTTAAAGGGACTGCCCATAAGAGGAAAACCTTCCATAAGTTTGCTTGCCATTTGCCTTTTATCATAATTAACGCTTCCTTTTTCTGGAAAAGTTCAGGCTTTGTCTCTGTTATTTCCTTTCAGGTACCTTAGGGCACTCTGCTCACCAGACTAGGGTTCCTAAAGTTATGCAGGCTGTGCTTCTGTGGATTTGATAAACATGCTAGTTTCTTGGCCAGCTCTACTTGCTCAACAGCCTGTCCTCTGCCACAACAGAACCAGGGCTGCAAAAAACAGGTACCCCAAGCACTAGAGTAAACTCACCCATCATTATTCCAAAACAGCTTATTCCATGAAAACAGAAAAGTTTCAGACAGACATGCAGACACAATTCCATGCAGTGCATTCCAGTCAATAAATTTAGTTGCCATATTTTGCATCAGTTTATGTTTATGTGTAGTCTTCAAAGGCAGCTCCTAGAAGTGTTGCAGTAATCCAAGTTAGATGGATTACCAGGTTACCAGGTCACAGACAATGGTTACCAGGTGCAGGAGGTGCATCAGCCCAAGTTGCTGAAAGGCTTGTGCTAGATGCCATCTGGGCTTCCAGCATAAGGCTGCATCTAACCAAGACATCCCCAAGGTGCAAACTATTACAGTAGGAGGAATGGATGAGAAAATGAAATACCCACCATGCGGTTGATTAGATGAACTGGCCCTCTTCTTATTACTGTTAAGTTTATTAGCATTTGTCTGGTCCATGGCAGACCGCAATTTCCCTGCTCAGAACATCCTGTCTCACATGAATCCTGTATGAAAAGGATAGAGCTAAGTGTAAACAGCATATTAGCAACTGCTCTGCAAATTTCTTCTTAAGCAACAGAAAGAATGAAACACTCTTGTGGCACTCCATAGCACATACGCCATGGGGTAAAGTAAAAGTCCCCCAAGACAGCATGGGGAATCTGAGCTGAGCCAAATGCAACCCTCCAAGCCTTTCTACCCAGCCATCATGCCACTCTCCTAACTGGTTCAGCTCTGTACCCTTCTTAAGTGCTTTTGTGTGGCTGGAATGTGTCCCTGAACTGTGTTAATGCCTTTTGCTAGCATGGATGAAAGGATGGGTAACTTGTGGCTGGCTGCTGGAATGTAGCCTCTTGTACAGACCTAAGAGTTACAGCTGTTGTTCTACACACTTTTTGCCTCCTGCTCTGGGCACCATTGATATGTTCTCTCTGCAAAACAATTGTCCATGAGCTGAAAAATGTCTCCCCCCCACTTTTAAAAAAGTTTCCTTGCTTCTTTTAAGGAGTTCCAAAAATAAATCTCATTCAGAGATTTAAAATCTGCTTTGACATGTGATAATTTCACTGCAGTGTTGTTAGACAGCACTACTGTAGTTTGCTGCCATTTTTGTGTTAGGGTGTGAAACCTAAGACGCTGGCAAGTTAGCAATGTCATGTGACTTTAAGTAGTCAAGCTCGTTAAGTTGTTAAGTTGCTCATTATATAAAGAGTGTTTGTTTTCTCTGCCTGTGTGGCGTGAAGCAAAAATGTTTCTGTTATCTTTCTGTAATAAACCTGTCTTTGGAAAGACAGGCTTCCCTGTGTCATTATTTCTTTGCTGCTGAGACTCTGAAGCTTGTACTGCAACAAGAATCTCTGCACTGGACTTAATTAATGCTCTGCAAAGAGAACTGTTGCTGGTTGCGCAGCGGAAGCGTTTACTGGACCAGTACACAGACTCTCTTATTTTGTGTCCTCTCACAGGGACTTTGGAACAAAAGGACAAAATTTGTATTGAAAAGTGAGCTAGTAGAGAACTAGTAGAGAGCAAAGTAGAATGAAGTTGAAATGGACAAGGCAATACTCAGACTCCCCGCACAGATGTGGGACCACCTAAAATTATAAATGGGCTACAGAGTCCTGCAATTTCAAGGGTCCTTAACAAGAACTCCTTTAAACTTCACATAAAGCCCAGGGTTGCAGCAGAAAGCTATTGCTCTGTGTTTGAGCTAAATTTCCCCAGCTACTTGCTTTTTAGAAGGGCTTATTCCTGGGACACGGTGAAGCAGCTTGCAGACATTTGTCCTGAGTGGTAAGAGCATGGTCACATTTATCCCAGTTTTTCCACAGCCCTCTGAAGGAGATCCCATATCTTACTTAAACAGTATGACTTTCTAGAGCCTAAAAGGGCTTGGAAACAAGCATGCAAAATCAATAAAGGAAAGTCCATCAAAATGGTTCTGATACAAGTCTGATGAAGTCAGCGGAGCTTTCCCTCTACTGAATTTAGGCCAAAGAATAATTAACAGAGATAACTTTACAATTGGGTAACTGCCAGCAATGGGCAGTCAGCCAAGCTGGAGGACTGGGCCAAGGACATTACATGGTTGCAAATGCTATTATGTACACTTTTTCAGAGTAAAATTTTTATCTAGTCACTTGTTACACCACTATCTAAAACTAAGACTGTGTTACAGGATACTTTACATTACATTTTATAATGAAGACAACTCTGTGTGAACAGCTGCCTATTAGTGTCTCTTCCTAAGTAGAACAGGATCCCCAAGGATGTGCTTTAGGAGGAGCTTGCTTTCAGGCACTAGGTTGGCACTGGCAGAGACCAATTCTGCATTACAAAGATGTCTGCAAATGTGGCATGAAGGCTGACAACATTAACCTCGCCATATGGAAACAGTGGAACTGCAGTGCCTGGAGAGTGTCAGGTCATGAAACGCTGTGATGCATCTGCAGCAGCAAAACCAGATGCCTTCATTTACCCCACCTGCAATAAAACATGTCTCTCTCATATTGGTTTCTACAGCCACAACAGGTGCTGTAACTCTCCAACTGTTTGACTTTACCTCTGATGGTGCACTCTTTCATTGTCTCTTGAGACCATCAGAGGTAAAGTCTTGAGACTTTACCTCTGATGGTGCACTCTTTCATTGTCTCTTGAGAGAGAAGTTTACCAGCTTCTTGTAAAGAAGCTGGTAAAATGCGGACTTGACTATGCTACCACTCAGTGCATTTGTAACTGGCTGACTGACCGAACCCAAAGGGTGCTCATCAATGGTTCCTCTTCATCCTGGAGAAGAGTGACTAGTGGGGTGCCACAGGGTTCTGTCTTGGGCCCAGTCTTATTCAACATCTTTATCAATGACTTGGATGATGGACTCAAGGGCATCCTGATCAAATTTGCAGATGACACCAAACTGGGAGGGGTGGCTAACACCCCAGAGGACAGGATCACACTTCAAAACGACCTTGACAGATTAGAGAACTGGGCCAAAACAAACAAGATGAATTTTAACAGGGAGAAATGTAAAGTATTGCACTTGGGCAAAAAAAATGAGAGGCACAAATACAAGATGGGTGACACCTGGCTTGAGAGCAGTACATGTGAAAAGGATCTAGGAGTCTTAAAGGTAAAGGTACCCCTGCCCGTACGGGCCAGTCTTGACAGACTCTGGGGTTGTGCGCCCATCTCACTTAAGAGGCCAGGGGCCAGCGCTGTCCGGAGACACTTCCGGGTCACGTGGCCAGCGTGACATCGCTGCTCTGGCCAGAGCCAGAGCCAGAGCCAGAGCCAGAGCCAGAGCCGCACACGGATACGCCGTTTACCTTCCCGCTGGTAAGCGGTCCCTATTTATCTACTTGCACCCGGAGGTGCTTTCGAACTGCTAGGTTGGCAGGCGCTGGGACCGAGCAGCGGGAGCACACCCCGCCGCAGGGATTCGAACCGCCGACCTTTCGATCGGCAAGCCCTAGGCGCTGAGGCTTTAACCCACAGCGCCACCTGCGTCCCGTAGGAGTCTTGGTTGACCACAAACTTGACATGAGCCAACAGTGTGACGCGGCAGCTAAAAAAGCCAATGCAATTCTGGGCTGCATCAATAGGAGTATAGCATCTAGATCAAGGGAAGTAATAGTGCCACTGTATTCTGCTCTGGTCAGACCTCACCTGGAGTACTGTGTCCAGTTCTGGGCACCACAGTTCAAGAAGGACACTGACTGGAACGTGTCCAGAGGAGGGCAACCAAAATGGTCAAAGGCCTGGAAACGATGCCTTATGAGGAACGGCTAAGGGAGCTGGGCATGTTTAGCCTGGAGAAGAGGAGGTTAAGGGGTGATATGATAGCCATGTTCAAATATATAAAAGGATGTCACATAGAGGAGGGAGAAAGGTTGTTTTCTGCTGCTCCAGAGAAGCGGACACGGAGCAATGGATCCAAACTACAAGAAAGAAGATTCCACCTAAACATTAGGAAGAACTTCCTGACAGTAAGAGCTGTTCGACAGTGGAATTTGCTGCCAAGGAGTGTGGTGGAGTCTCCTTCTTTGGAGGTCTTTAAGCAGAGGCTTGACAACCATATGTCAGGAGTGCTCTGATGGTGTTTCCTGCTTGGCAGGGGGTTGGACTCGATGGCCCTTGCGGTCTCTTCCAACTCTATGATTCTATGAGAGACAGATGCCAAAAATGGGGGTTTGTGTGTTTTCCTAATATGCTATACTGTATGTAGTATTAATGTAGTATATGATGTAATGTATTTATGTATTTCTGTGTGCCATTGTCGTACACGCACATATATATTCCAACCTACATTCTGAGAGACGCTTTGGGTTACAAGTGACTAGTAAGTTTAATTTAATAAATAATAAGGGGAGGGAGGCAATAGTTATGGTGGAGTTAACAGTTCAACTTTAGCCTGAGATAATTCTGTATACTTTAAGCGGATGTTTGAATTTAAAGTTTGGGATTGGAGAACAGCGTTATATATTAGGAGCTGCACTGCCTTTATTCTTCATTTCCATATATAAGTTCGCATTTGTGAAAACAAACAACCCAAATATTATCCAATTTCTTACCCCCTTTTCATCATGTGGTTGCGGGAAGTATGACAACAATTTTAAAAAGTACAATGCTGAAATCAGTATTAAAAGAAATACAAACATCGTGAGTCAAATATTTAGAGTTGCCAAAGGCTATTTAGCTAAAACACTAACGAATTTTAATGCCGCCTAATATAAAACACCTTCCCGCGTGACGTGGTCTAGGCAGAGATGGGGCTAAATCGAGAAACGGCAGCATCTTGAGTCTGTCTCGGGTGTTTGTGGGGGTGCTGGCACGTACCCCATACGGAGCCAGGCAGGAAAGGCAATTGAAGGTGCAGAGGCAGTCAAGAGACCAGACGGGTCCCCCGACCCCGGGCGGAGACTATTCGCATTCCATTCCTCCCGCCTGGGGATGGGTTCAGGCAGTGCGAGGAGCCCACCTGCCCCAGGGGAGCGCCATCCCTTCACCCTCCGAGAGGATAGCGGCGCGACAGCGGTAACCTTTTAGTATAGATCCACACAACAAGGGAAGCAAAGGTCGCGAGGACGCAGGAAGAAACTTTTAACACGCTCGCCGCAGACGCTCCCTCCCGCTCCCAAAGGCCTCCGGGCGCCCCTCAACGTCGGCCCGGGCACGTTGGGCCCATACAATTCAAGGGCGCTTGCCCAAGCCGGACATGGACCATTCGCCGCCGCCAACCCACCAACCGGCCGCGGTGGTTCCTCTGCACCAGCCGCAGGAAAAGTGGGCTAACCTGATAGTGGCTCCTCAGCGACCCGCAGCTTGAAGCTCCGCCTTGCGGAAAGCATTCTCCTCGGCTATTGAGCAAGGGGCACGCCACTCTCCGGGCTCCTCCAATCCATATTGTCCGTGTCGACAGGTAAGAGCTTCCGGCCAATCCCTGCCTCTCGCGCGCAGAGTTTTCTATGGCAACGCTTCCCTTTCTAAGCAGGGTCGCCAACCGTGTTTCGCCTCCTTTACCTGTTTTCCGGTCGACCTCACGTCCCAAGCCAAGCTGCAGCGCACGCGCACTGCCCGCTACTGAAAGACCTGCGGCCTTCCAAGTTTGAATCACTTTTCCCGCCAAAAAGTAACGACGAGAAGGGGCTGCGCCTTTTGAGGCAGCCAAAGGCTGCGCTGACAGCATTTTAAGTAGGAAGCACCTTGAGGAGAAGCTGAAGGAGGCCATATATAAAATAAAATAAACATAAAAATAAAAGAGTGCTGACTTTCCCCCCTTGGCCAGCGACTTCCACAGAGGAATGGTCACCAAGGCAACAGCCTCCCTGTCCCTCCTGTCAAAAATGAAACCCCAACTGAAGGCATCAAGCACCACACCAAACAAGGCCCTGGCTTCATGCTAGGAGTATTTAAAGTTTAGGAAAAAATCCAACACTCTTTTATATAGTGGGGGCTTAACATGAGACAGGATTCCAAACTAAAAAGAGGTTCAGGGACAAGAAAAAATCACACAAGTAAAGGTAGCCAATATGGTGGTCATCATGGGACGCAGGTGGCGCTGTGGGTTAAAGCCTCAGCACCTAGGACTTGCAGATTGAAAGGTCGGCGGTTCGAATCCCTGCGGCGGGGTGCGCTCCCGCTGCTCGGTCCCAGCGCCTGCCAACCTAGCAGTTCGAAAGCACCTCCGGGTGCAAGTAGATAAATAGGGACCGCTTACCAGCGGGAAGGTAAACGGCGTTTCCGTGTGCGGCTCTGGCTCGCCAGAGCAGCGATGTCACGCTGGCCACGTGACCCGGAAGTGTCTCCGGACAGCGCTGGCCCCCGGCCTCTTGAGTGAGATGGGCGCACAACCCCAGAGTCTGTCAAGACTGGCCCGTACGGGCAGGGGTACCTTTACCTTTACCTTTTATGGTGGTCATCAGATGTTGTTGGACTGCCTTTGGGCTTAAGCCAGTGGCGTAGTGTGGGGGGTGCGCGGGGGAGACGGCCGCACCGGGCGCAACATCCGGGGGGGGGGGGCGCACTCGCCGCCTCCGGAGTCGGTGAAGAGCCTCGGGCGCAGGCTGTAGCAGAGCCCCATGTCTCGTGGAACCGACGAGCTGTGCGCGCATCCGGGCTGAAGGCGTCCGGCAGGCAGCGGCTCTCAGCGCTCGCCACGGTCCCTGCGCATCAGGGCCGCGGAGGGCGCGCCAGGCAGCCCCTCCTCACAACCCCGCCGCTGCTGCAGCTGCTGGGCCATGTTGAATTTTTCTCGCCTCTCTGCCCTCCTCCTCCGGGCAAGCGGCATCGTTTGGGCGGCAGTGCCAGCGGCAACTCGCCTCAGATCACCTGACACGGACCCGCCGCGGCGGCTACCTTACTGTAAATATCCCAGCCCAGGCAGCAGCAGCAAGAAGAAGCTGGCAGCAGCGGCAGGTTAGGGGCGCAAATTACTTGCCTTGCCCCGGGTTAGGGGGCGCAAATTACTTGCCTTGCCCCAGGTTAGGGGGCGCAAATTACTTGCCTTGCCCCAGGTTAGGGGGCGCAAATTACTTGCCTTGCCCCGGGTGCTGACAACGCACACTACGCCGCTGGCTTAAGCCATTCGGGCTTAAAAGAATAGGGGCCTAACACCTGGAGGGCACCACACTTGACTACCCAAGCTCTAGAATGCATCCACCAATATGAAAGGGAAGGAAGCGAGAGGAAAGAAAAACTGCACTTAGGCACCATGGCCAATTCTCACTGCCCACACAGGAGTTTTGGATGGGTTAGGGATTACCAAACAGGCAGCCCCTCACCTTTTAGAAATCCATCACTGTAGCAGGTAGTAGGTGGCACTTTAGGATCCATCTGTTTGAGAGGGTAGCCAGTGTAGGTTCCACCAATTTTTATTCTTCCATTTAAAAAGAGTGATTTTTTTTTTAGAAAAGCAAGTTATTTTATTGAAACCATTTTCAAAAGGAGCAAATACATTTCAACTGAATGACTTAAAATGTGATTACCACCCGCTTTCTCCTTTCCTCCCTCCAGAAAAAAAGTTAACAGAACTGACCAACGAGCACCTGAACATTGATGTAAAACAAACAACTCCAGACTCCACAGCTAAGTAAGTGCCAATATGGCAGAGGGAACTTGCACAATTTCTGCAGAGCACACAAAGGTGGCAGCACAAGGTACTCTCTTGCCTACTGGCTTTCTGGATTAGGCTTAGTTGGGTTTTAGGCAGCAGCAGAGGAATGGAAGAGAGAACATTCCTCCTTCACTCCCAAATTACATTCCCATGGCAGAGAAATTAAAACTTCTAAGCCTGCCCTGTTCAAAAGGGGGAAATTTTTAAGAAAAGACAGACACAGCACAAGACAAATTCAGGGAAATGTTTTTCAGGAAACCAAGATTTACATTCAAATTCCAATTACTTTATCAATGCTCACAGTAGAATGCACATTCTCCTCAAAACATAGGTATGCAGAAATAGTTGCTTTGTTTTTAATAAGGTTTTAAACTCCATTTTCATCAAAAACCAAATATTCAATGCACATTTTAACAGAGGCAAAAACACCTGTGTGTGTGTGTGTGTGTGTGTGTGTGTGTATACACACACACACACACACACACACACAACTGGGAAAGATGGCAAGCTTAACTCCAAGCACAAGTATAAAGCTTGTTGAAATGAAGAGGAAAGGGGGCATTACAATAGGCAGCACACAATTTAGTATTAATTTCTCACATTTGCCTTGTTCTAGGAGCCTGTAGCATTTGGCATACCACTTCTGCCTGAATACTAAAGAAATAATTCCTCAAAGCTGCAAGTTAAGACAAAGACGTCTTGAAATTAATTCAAGAGAAGAACACATTTCCAAATTGATTTTAGGGACTAGGAGGCAGTGCTTAGGAATGAGTTGCTGAGCAATGATGTTAAAGAAAACAGGGTCTCAGCATGGTCTATATATGATATTCCTTTGAACAGTTTGGACATTGTGTGTAGAGGGGAAAACTGAAGTAAAAAGGGCTGGATGAAGTTTTTCCTCTACTTTGTGACATCTTTACATATTCTAGTTTATGTGCAGTTGGACTGATTTGTACTTCTGAAAACTGAAGTATCACAATTATTTGTCCTATAGCCAAAGCTGTCCCTACTACACTACTAGGTGGCCAAAGTGGAAAGTTCAGCTGCCAGTAGTAAATAAAAGGTGCACACACAAAAATGTGCATTCACCACCCAAGACAGCAAGCTTTGTAAGCCAGCTTCCCAAATCACCATATAACATCAGCAGTATTAGGAAATGGCAAGACTAAGAACAGTGCCCAGTGTTGCTGGGAAGGCAATTAGAAAGCAAAACTACAAACTTGAGGAGCAAATAAAATAGGTAAAGAAAACCTGTACCTTTCTGGGATAGATCAGACTTCCTGCTTTATTACAACAGCATAGTTTCATGGGCCTCTTAGAAAATGACTGGCATTAGGGAGTTTTGCTAAAGGCAGTAACTGATAATAAGAATCAGGGATGCGTGTCTCATCAGTGACCATCCCTGCTATGCTACAGCTGTCTGATAAATACTTCTGAAAGCAGAGTCATACAGTTATCTGTTTGAGCATTTTGGTTTTCCTTACAAGCATTGTCAACTTCTTTTACTCTCCACTCCTGTTTCATCCATTTCAGTTGCACAGACACCCCCAAAACAGAAAACTGTCCATCAGCAGCCCAAGAGTAAGGATATAAAGGGACTTGCTCATTCAAGCCTAGTTGATGAACCATAACATGATGAGGCTGCAGCAGATGGTTCCAATTTGATATTTCCAGTTGCAGACAAATAATGTTTCCAGAAGGTGAAGCATAGCCCAAAAAACTGCTGATGCCAACTGTCATTTCCTAGAACAGTTTCAGGTAGATTTAAATCTACTGGTTAGAAGTGCAATTCAGGGGACAGTGCTGTGGAAAACACAGCAAGAGTGCCCAGTGAGCTCAAAGTCATTTTTAAAGAAAGGAAGAGACAAGACAACACACCAAAATCAGCAACAAATAAATCCCCAACAGAAAGGAAAAAAATGTACAGCTCTATTGCATTTTGTTGTCAGTCTGTGCCATGTTCCACTAACCAGGTCCATCATAAAAACAATGGAGTTAACTGTAAATAAATAGGTGTTGGTGCAAGGGGCGGCGGTTTAAGGAACTGTTATAATTCATCATTGGTTCTGGTGTCTTCCCTTGTTTCCGACCTCTTGTCAGTTTGTGGCCCTGAAAAGAGCAAGAGCAGAAAAACCATAATGAATCAAAACTGTGCAGCATGGACAACTTTCCAAATCAAGATAGTACTAGGGAAACATGTTCAGATACACAAAGAGTAAGAAACAGGGTAGCAGGGTTAGAAAGCAAGAGCAGGCAGATAAAGCCATGGCTTGAGACTTAAACATATTAGGGATTCCAAAGGGATTTGGTTCTTCAAGATTCCCAGTGCCAACCCTCGTGCAGTGCAGGGATGAGGTAAACAGGAAGTAAGAAAAGGGTAATTGGGGAAAAAAATACATTGCTATCCTTGAGATGCATGCTGCATAAAAAATCAATCAGTTTTGTGGCACTTTAAACCCACACATTTGTGCCACTTAAATTCCCTACACGTGCTCTTGAGGCCCCTTCTTCCATCAGGACTGTTGAGATCACTTGGCGAGGAGCTTTTGCCAGGAGCACCCTTCCCCTGAGTTGGCAGGGCAAGGAGGAGAGAGCAAGCCTTGTCTGGGAATAGCTCATTCCTCTTTATTGCTGTCTTTCCTCTTCCTCCCTCCCTGAATGTTGGGAATGCTATTGGTGCCCCTTAAGCATCACAGTGCCCATTTCAGCTGTAAAAGTCTTTTCTGAAAGCAGCCACGTCTCCCCCTGCCTTGCAGCCAATTCCCAGGGTGGCATGGAGTTTCCCAGCATCAACTGTATAAATTGACTACGGCTATTAAAATAATAATTTGGATAACTTGTTTCCTTACATTGTTTCACATTGTGAATTTGAGGCCCAGAATAGCATGGCTCCAGAAAAAAGGGTTCCTGAATTCCCACTATGATGTGAAGAACCCAAGAAAAAGCAATCACATGGCCTAGGGAATTCCAATTCTCTCAGCCTAATATTTCCTTACCAGAGTTCTGGTCAGTGATCAAAATAAATTGATTCATTCCTTACCAGAGTCTGGTCCCAATTCATCATCCAGTGGTGCTTTTTCTTCTATGGGTGGTTCTTTGACTGGGCTAGCATCTTCTGGTTTATCTGGTTGGAAGGAGAAAAAAAGGTATCCATAGTTGCAGAGGTATGTGCAATGACCAAACTGGATGCACACCACATCACCCAAGAGAAATTTGAGCCATTTACAACACAGCTCATGGAGCAACCAACTAAAGGCTAGAAGAGGCAGCAAAGAATGAGGACCCTCTTTTACACCAAGCAGTCTTCCACAGGGCTAGTTTCAAACACCAGGGAATATGAACAGGGGAATTAGAAGACTACTGATGCTGCTGCGAGACCTTCTTACCTTTTTGATTCTCATCCTTGGGAGGAATGACCTTTTCACCCTCAGGAGGCACAGTGGTGTTCTTGCCCGCTTCTGTTTTTGTGGTGTTCTTCTTGGGGGGCCTGATCTTTGAAAACTTGGCTTTGTTGAGGAGGTATTGCACTTCCCTGTCCAGAGCTGCAATCTTCAGCTCAATGTCTTTGGAAAGCAGAATAGGCTTCTCGGCGGGCGACAGCTTGGTCTGTTCTGCCAGGGTCTCATTCTTCCACAACTAAAACAAACAAACCCAGGAAAACATATTATCCTTAGGCTCCACTTGATAAGACCAGCCCTGTTTGGTGCTGCTCATTTACCAAGTGCCAATGGCCTTCTGACCTGACACGCCACGAATCTATGCAAAATCACTGCTTGAAAGCTCCACGTGGCCTCTGCTGAGCCCCATTTCTACAACCATTCATTCATTCATACCCCATACTCCATAAAGCAAGCCCAAGTTGTGGGCTTACTGTATTTTGGCAGGATTCTTAGGTTTACCTGTGAACTGAATCACAACATTCTAAGTAAAAAGACCAAAAGGGGTATCTTTTGGAGCCTAGAGCAGAAGGGACAAGACATGCACATGCATGAACACACATAGTTTGGATACTGAAAAGATTTTCTGCACTCCTTGTGACCCTTCTTACCGTTGTCTCGTTTATAACTTTTTCCAAGGTGCTTAGCTCTACCTCTGTGAATAACTGATCAGCCTCCGGGATCATGCGAGCGCCCCTGAAAAAGTGAATGAGAAATGTGTCTCCCTCTTGCCCTGAAGCAGTTTTCACACTATATTAAAGCTCTCCAGTTGGTGTAACTGGCTCCTATGCAGCTAACAACAACTGCTAAAGACAACACCTTCAGCTTTACTATTCTAGGAAAAGTGACAACTGGGACACAGGATGCAGCACAGAAATATCTAGGCCATAACATTTCTAGCTAATTTCAACTGCTAAGTTTGACAACCATGTTAACAAGTGAGATGGACAACAGGTGAAACTTTGGGAGATGGTTACAAAGCGGGATTATTTTTCCAGTGACCATGAGTGCCAATTTCTTTTGCCTCAAACAATTTTCCTTTCTATTTGGTGACAAAGATATGGAATCAGTAACTGAAGTTCTACACAAAAAAATGTAAAATATTGTTCAAGGAAAGGAAAAAACCCCCAGTATGTATGACTATGGCAAAATACCAGCCCTCCATAAGAAAAGCAAACTCCACCACACCCTTATAGCAGCGGGCACATGTGTAATTATCTTGGTCCTTGATATGCACCCTTACTTCCTTTCAAGGTAGCAGAGATTTGGAAAGCAACTCTCATGGGTAAGAGTTTAGCGTTTCATGCTAAGAATCTCAACTTCTCATAAATGGGGACCATTTTCATATATAACTTTTAGCAAGAGGAAGCTACAGCACTGGAACCTGTAGCTATTCTTCCATGAGTGCCACTATCAGCTTGTGAACAAGGCTTATTAAAATAAAACTGTTGTGTGATACAACCAAAAACGGTTTCACTGAAAGTGAACTGCTTCTTTGTCTCCTGGTTGCCTTGCTGAGATTTAAACAGCTGCATTGCACAGCTCCCCATGCACACCCTTTGGGTCCAGAGAGTGCTAATCTCAGCTGCTAGTGTGAGTAAGACAAGCCCCTCTGCCCCAACCCAAGTCCCCTCCTCTCCTACTAAAGACATCTTGGTTGCTCGTACTTGAGGAAAATATTGGAGTGATTGAGCAAGCTTTCTAGGGTAGCTAGACGGTCTGGCCACTTCCTTCTCTCCTCCACACGGAAGAAAAGGCTCCGACACAGCTTCTTCAGTTCAGAGAGCCTCTCTTTCAGCTCCTGTGAATTGGAATAGAAGTTAAAAAGCTAAAATTCTGCCTTGGACACATATATCATCTTGCAAAGATGGTCTGGAAATTCAGGAAGAAGGGGTTAAACATCCACAAACTGAGCCTGCCTGGAGACACACTAGAACTCCGCCCTGGAGGCTCCACAGTGACAGCTAATTTATTATACAGGCATCCAGTTCCCAGGGAGTTCAAACCCCCGTCCCAAAGTTAAGAGGGCACACAAGCCAAATGTGACACTTGTAGGTTGGTCAGACATGCAGACCACGGGAATCCCACACAATGATTGCAGCTATGAATGACAAAGTACTTTGCCATTGCCCAGAAGGCAGTGCAGTCAAGGAAGTTCAAAGTTGTTCTCATCAACCACAGCAAGTCACATTCTTCCGTTTCTCCGATTCTGACAAAATGTACTGGCTAAAATTTCCAAAACGCTTTTGGCGAGGGAAAGACACTTCTGTAGACCAGATAACCCACATGAAACACACTCTGAGAATCTTCAAGTCTAGCCTAACAATACAGAGAAGTTTCCCCTGAAAAAGATATTGGCAGTTCAAAGTGGTGCCCCAACCTTAGTTGTGGCTGTATAGCCTTCCTCTTCCATCCAGTTGGAAGCTTCGCTCAGCTTCTTGGAAATTTCCTCTCGCTCGTCTTCTGTTGAAACAAACTTATACTCCTCCTGTTGTAGCTTATCCTGGTAAGAGACACACACACACAAAATCAATCTCTCTGAAGTTCTTGTCACTTATGGGAACATTCACCAAACAGGAGTCTTAGGCTTTGTTTGCTCGTCCTCCTGACAGAAATTTAGCTAAAGGCGACACGGCAGCCTCCCTGACCTATTCCAAATTTTCTTACAGCTCAAGTTGCAATAGTGCTGAAACTTTACACAAAAGACAAGATAAGCATAAGTTAAACGGCAGCAGAGAAATAATTTTATGGGGGTGGGAACATCGGCAACAAGATGAACCCGCTAAATGCCCTCTGATCCTTTTTCCCGGGACCTACCTGAGTCTCAAAGATGAAGGCCTCAAGGCCATTGGCTGACTTTTCCCTCTCATGCTTTGCTATGTCTCTTTCAGTCAATTCTTGCAACCTGATGTTAGAAAAAGGTGGGAAGAACAAGGTACCCAAGGTCACAACCTTCTCTGAATGGGAGAAGACAAAAAACATCCCCATGCACTGACTGCAAGCAGTCTCATCCCAGCTCACAGATAGGGGGCAGAGGCAGCCCTGAAGATCCACCTACTTCTTAATGGAGTCTTGCAATTCTTCTGGCAGCAACTCTGGCACATCATTCACATCCAGCTCTACTGCAATCTCTTCCACCAGCTTTTGTTTCTTTGGCGGCTTCAGCTTTTTCTCCTCCTCCTCGGCTGCTTTGGCACCATTGCCCTCGGGGCTCTTTGTAGGCTCCTCATCCTTCCCAGTATCTGTCTTTTCTTGGGCTTCCTAGATGGGAGCAATTCCAGGACTAACAGGGGGCTGTTTTCAGCCACCAGCTAGAGCCAACATTTGACAGGTTTGCTTTAATTTTAAATTTAAGCTGGGCCGGCCCTGCTGTTAGGAAGAGAGGCAACTACCTCAAGTGCTAACTTCTGGGAACAGCCACCTACCAACCGCATTCCTTCCAAGTTCCCTGGCCATATCTTTCTGTTGTAAGATCTGTACCTGCTTAACTACTCTTGCTCTCAGGGTTAGTGGAGGGCATTATTCCACTGGCAACGATGAAATAAAAAATTCAACTGCTGGTCCAGTCAGAGTTTGTATGTACAATTTGTTGTTGGTGGAAATTTGTTGCTTCAGGTAGCAAAAGGTTTTGTAATGGCCCTGGATTCAGCCATGCTTGGAACCATGTAGATGCCAAGTTTTTAGGAGAATTCTCACACAACCCCATAGGCATCAGACCTTAAAAGGAAGTTTCCCACCCTCTCCAATAAGTAGACAACCGTGGTTCAGGGGATTTGAAGCGTGAAAAAGTACTGTTCCCCACAATAACTTCACCCCTATAGACGCCTTCTCATTTGTCTCCTATTGGATAAAAAGGGGGGAGGCTCTTCAGTGACCCTCCTCACTGCTTGCTCACCTGGGAGTCTGATTTCTCTCTTCCTTCCTCTTGTTGGTCCTCAGCTGAAGCATCTTCAGCAGCTTTTTCCTGAGATGGGGATGGCGTTGGCTGCTTTTCTTCCTCCACACTAGCAGCCCCATTGTCATCCTTCTGGTCCTCCTTACCCGCTTCCGCTTGGCTCTCCTCTTCCTCCTGGGCAACAGAGGGGAAATTCCCAAGGGTGTTATAAGAACCTTGCGCAGCTAGGCTTCTTCAGCCAAGACAGGCGTGACTCTGAAGGGACCCAGCAGGTCCAGCTACAAGCTCTGCCGCGACAGTCACTTGTCATGGATTCCTTCTGACTCTTAAGTATTTAGTATGGTTTTAGCCAAGAACACAGTGCCAATGAACAGGTTCACAGAACTCTTGAGACTAAGACCAGGATCCTCCCCTGATCTTTTTTCATATTTGTACCCCTTTTCAAGTCCCTGATGACATTTGCATTAGGCTCAAATCCTGCATCTTGCTGGCAGGCTCTCCACAGAACAGAGCTCACCTGAACAGTCTCAGTCAAGTTTTCGGATGCTTCTGGAACAGGGCTCCCTCCTCCAAAGAGACTAGAGATGGTGTTCCCAAGCTCTGCTCGAAAGAAGAAACATATTTAAGAAAGGTTTGGGTTCTACACACAGAAAACCCAGCTCCTATCTGCCACCTGACCCATCCCCTCCTAAGGGACAGATCTTTGTCTTTGCTTAGTGAATGCCTTCATAATCTATGTGGTAGCCTCTCAATCTTGGGGTGGGTGTTGGCTGGCAAAACAGCACAGGCCACCTCTGCCCCTACAGCTGTAAAAACTACAATACCCTCAATGAATGTGAAACCTCCATGTCTCCGAGTGCCAACAGTGCCCTGGTGTGTACACTGCCTTGTTTCTCCAGCATACCTGATTACTAAAGGTAGCCAAGAACAGAGGCCCCACCCCAAGGAACCAGTCCCTGCAACCGCAGCTTGCTTGGTTGTAAAGCTGAGGGGCAAAGAGTTGGAAAGGTCTCATTTCCGACCACTCAAAGTGATGCTGAAAACTGGGAAGGGGCGGATTAAGTCAAACTGCCTACATGGTACGAGAAGAGCTGTTGCTGCAACCCAACCAACTCACTTGTTAGCGTGGATTCCTCCTCTGGCTTGTCCTCCACCAGAGTCTCAAACACAGATTCTACCTGGGAGACAACACACGGAGCAGAATGAGATTGGAAGGCCCAGCAAGTGAGCGGGAGATGAAGAGCATTGAAGCGGTACTTACACGATCGAGGCTCAGCACACCACTCTCGTCCATGTTGAAATGAGCCTTGATGCCTTTGGACTCGTAATCCAAATGTTTCTTGAAGCTCTCACCCACTCCTTGCAGCTTCACCCTTGTGAGGTTCAAGGACCCAAAAGCTCTGCAGAAACCACACAAGGACACACATTGGGATGGGTGAGCACAGCGGCTGGCCACCCCTCCTTTCTGTTCCCATTCTCTAGCCCTACCACAGAAATCACAAAACTTTGTAGAAACACCGAAGGGCAGTAATGTAGATATTTTATTTCCTGGATACTCAGCTGCAAGGGTACAAGTTCAAACAGCCGAGAACAAATTTGAGTTCCCAAAGCCGTAGCCACTGACATAAAGCTGAGTTCAGGCAGAATCATAAACTCTGAGGACATGAGTCAAGTTAAGCCTTTTTTAAAAAAATGATTTTATTAGGACTTTTCAAAATACTATAGAAGACCAGACCAAAGCAGAAACAAAACAAAGAAAATAAAAGGGAAAGAATATTTAGCGAAATAATAACAGAATAGAAAGATAAAGAAAAAGATAACAAAAATAAGTAGAAGGGACTTCCAGCTACCACATACAAGAGTTCCTCAAAACAATCAAATGTTCAATAAAGAGTAATATCCAGCTATTCCTCCCTCTGTCATGTTTTGTTTTTATTTCTTATGCAACCCTATTAATTCTTCGCTCCTTAGACCAAACTCCCGGGCAGCTGTAACTACCATAACAAAAGGGAAAAGGAAAGCAAGAGCCAGCATGCTCTGTTTTTTGTGGCTGACCCACAACTGCACTCACTTCAAGTCACTGTCACCCAGGAAGCCCATATCCGCATAGTTGACATGGAACTCAAAGTCATCTGTGTATCGGTTGAAGGTGATGACCTTCCGTTGGGGATACGGAGCCATGCGCTGGAACAGGATCCGCCGGTTGTGCTTAAGGCTTTTGGATTTATCCTCCTCTTCTACCTCACGGGTGAACTCAACCTAAGGTTAGGAGAGGATAAAGAACAGACTGTACCTCTTCCAGATTCTACCACACGGGAGAGCCAATTGCATGCCAACATTAAGCGACAAAGATCAGCACTTTTCTTGGGCTGCTTGAGACAGAATGCCGAGACAGGCTTTTTACCAACCCTCTCCCTGAAATCCACAGCACTCCGATACTTGATAATGAACCACAGCTCACCTGGATGGGGAAAACAGCTGCATCACGGACAATGAAAGGCTTCACCTTAAAGGCTTTGCTCAAGGCAGCTGCTTGGTAGACAGCGCCCATTGCAGCTGCTTCATCTGCATTGATGTTCTTGCCCAGCTCATCCCTGTGTTGTCAACAGAAGAATGATTAGATGCTACCCTGCTCTGGACAGAGAATATTTTGAGGGGTGGGAGGCAGAAAATACCACCAAAACTGGGCTGATGCTTACTTGCCAACTGCCTTTAGCAGATATTCCTGCACCTTTGGGACGCGAGTGGCACCACCGACAAGGATCACCTGGTCAATTTCATTCTGGGAATTGGGGAAAGATAACAGGGTCTGAATCTCTGAGCTTGAACTCTGTTACATTTTCTGAATCTAGAGTTCTGCTTGCACAGATGTAGATGGCCTGGAAGGAGCAGTAAGTGCTTCCCACCATGGCCTACGCTGTGGAATTCACGTTGTTTGGTGAAAACTAGAGACCTTGTAACAAAACCATCCGCACTTACCAAACCAATCTCAGCACTGCTGACCGCCTGCTGCACAGGTCCTGCAACCCGCTGGAACAAATCAGAGCACAGCTCCTCCAATTCCTGCCGTGAAACTTTGGCCTTGAAGTCAATATCATCCAGCAAGCCCTCGATCTAGGGAGAGAAACCAAGAGCATCTTATCTCACAGACACCTACAGCACTTCCTCTCTGAAGCCAGCACACTGCTTCTACTGTGCCTTCAAAACAGGATAAGACCTTAATGAAATGTAGAAGCTTTTCATCTACATGTAAGCAGATAGCTGCTTACAATTGACTATAGCAGACTACGAAGGTGAGGCATTTTCCATGCACCCAGGCCACACCAAATGATACACACACAACCTACCTGGGCCACGTGGTCAGCATTGGCACTTAGTACTGTTTTCACGCGATTGGCTTCCTTTAGTAGCTTGGCCATGGCCCGGAGATTTTTCCGGACATCCTTTGATGGATTTTGCTGGTTGAAGAGTTTGGCCAGATGGTCACGGAGGCGCAGCTCCATCTCCAGCCCTCCCAGTGTGCGATCAAATCTGAGGAGGAGGACGAGGTATGCAGTGGAAGCAGCTACTCAAACCAGCAGCCCCTTTGCGATGAAGCCCAGCAACTACCTCTCCAGCTACCACTCCTCTCAACAAGCTTGATATCTCTCTATTCCCTCCCACCCCAAAACCAGCATTTTGGTTTTCTAAACATCCTTCCACAAGTGCCCTGCAGCCAGATCAGACCACATGTCCATCCAAATCCAGCATCCCAATCTTACAGTGGCTTATGGGCAAGCATCAAATAGGAAACAAATGCAATAGCACTTTCCACATTTGCAATTCCCAGGAAATCACTTTAAAAAGAAGGGGGGGGGGAGAGGCATGTTGACTCCAGCTAGGACCTAGCCAACATGATCCATTATGCATTTGTTTGATTCTGCTTTGTGCAATACGCCTCCCAGTTTGGACCTTTCTACTTCAGATATACTGCTCTCTCCTGACTCCCTAGCAAATTTAATTCCAAGAATCAAGCTCTTACCCAACACCCCGAATCTGAAGCTGAGGCTGGGTTCCCGAGTCCTTGGTTTTCACTGCTTGGTAAGTCACGATGGTACACACAGTGCTGCCTGCTCCCATGTCATAAAACATAATGTTCTAGAAATCAATAAAGAACCAATGCTAAAGACAGCAGGCAACAGCAGGCACGGAGGTATCACAGTCTAAAGGATGGTACATGAATGTCTGTGGGAACTCAGATCAGCCATCTCCAAGCTTAAAAATATATACAAGAGTATGAAGTTGCCAGTGGCTGGGGCAACCCAGTTAGATGGGTGGGATAGAAGAAGAAGAAGAAGAAGAAGAAGAAGAAGAAGAAGAAGAAGAAGAAGAAGAAGAAGTCGTCAGACTGTTTGTTCATCTGGTCCAGAGGTGGGTCAGCCCTCCAGCCTGCAGACCTAATTAGACCTAACATGGGTCCAAATTTGGCCCATGAGGCTGTTTTCTGCCAAGTATGCCCACCAGCCCCACACCAGATATCATGTGTGATGTCAGGTGGGAGACAGGTAAAGATGCAGCTGACAAGATGCTATACTGGGAGTCCTGAAGAATGCTCCAGATTGTGCATTGGCAAGGGAGGCTTCCTGTCCACAGCAATCAACTGACAGACAAATCTTTAAGAGGCCTCAAGTCTCGACCTATGGTCTTGGTGACTCCAAGCCCAGTGGTTCAGATGTGCAACCAAGTTCTCCAGAGGAAACTCAAGCCACAGAGCCAATCCCTGCAGAAAGCAGGTTTGGAGTCACTGCCTATTGGCCAGTAGGTACTAACTTGAAACTTGGCTTGGCTTTGGTAACACAGCTTGCCTTGCTACAAAGGATAAGTTGGTCACTAGATTTCATAGTAATATCAGATGACTGACAGGTGAGTGGGCCCTGCTCGCTTGTGTATGTGGCTAGCTGGAATTAGGGGAATGCAGAATCTGTACATAAAAAACAGGCAACTCTCACTGACCAAGAAGACTGCCCTGCCCAAATTCCCTGTGTTTTCTAGGTAAGGTTACAGAGGCACAATGAGCTTGAGCCCTGGGTAAAAACCTCCCCCCTCCCGAGCCACACACACCCTCCAATTACAAGCACCTGGGCTGTAGCATTGATGTCCTTCCTTCGGAACACCCCATAGTTCAAAGCCACAGCTGTGTTATCGTTGATGAGCTGCAAAACCTTGAGATCTGCCATTTTTGCTGCATGCAGGACCGCTCTCCTCTCTGCCTGGTTGAAGTAGGCAGGGACAGTGATCACAGCATCCTTAACAGGCTGTTCTGTAAGATAAGGAAAAGGTATGATGTGAGCTCCTGGTTCAGGTGCTTCTTCATTTTTATTCATATGCTTGCTGACCCAAGAAGGAAAGACAACTCTTGTGCCTCAAACACTCAAGAGTCATTTCTAACCTGCAAATTCCTCTGCCAGTGCCCGAGAATAGTTGAGCACCATGCCCAGGATCTCTTCTGGAGTATAGTGCAATTTGCTGCAAGGAAGAACAAGAATGATAAATTCTAAATTCCTGATCCCAGCTGTGAAATGCATCTTTTGAGCATGGGTGGGCCTCATCACTTCCACAAACCACTTGCCCATTATCAGGGCACATACCAAATACAAGCTGACCATGGCATTTGGCCAACCAAATCTATGCAGCAGTACTCCCAAAGTGGCTTGCAGAGAGATGCCACAGCCTTTCTTGCTCAGCAGTGCCACGTGGCAAACCTCAAAGTGGAAACGTACTCTGACAGCTTGAAACTGACTGTCTCCCTCCTTGCATCTTTCACCAGCTCATGTTCTGGGAACCGTGACTGGTACATGGTCACTTGTGGGTTATCAATGCGCTTGCCCAGGAGATCCTGGAAATACCGGAAAGCCACTTTTGGGTTCTTGATGCCCTATTAAAAAAACAGGAAAAACACACAACCATGCTGATTCCTCTGGAATGTTCACCTATCCCCCATAAATTTCTTTTTAAAAGGCATACACGCCAAAACCCTGAACAACTGAACTACTGAAAATACCCAAAGTGGCATTTAGGATCCTCTGTTTCCAAAACCAAAAAAGTCACCGCATGCCAGCACTGGAAAAGTCCTTCTCTGGAACCTGAGCTAAACTGCCAAAGAGGACCTGTAGCACTGTCTCTTCAACAAATCTCAGTGGGGAGGAACATGTTATTGAAGCTGAAAATGTAAATAGGAAGGTGCAGCAGAGACAGGACCCCAGAAGAACAAGCTGTGTATGCAAATAAATACTCTTGGTATAGAAAAAGCAGAGGGGATGTGTGAGTGGACATCTAAGGGACTTACCATTCCCACGGCATTGTCACCAAAGAGGCGCTCATTCTCCTTTAGAGTTACAGCCACTGGTGTTTTTCTCCGAGATTCCCTAGAACAACAAGAAAAATTAAACTAGAACTGTTTCCTGGGGAGATAGGAAGTTGTCTAATAACCAGGCTAGGCTATTTATTCATCCAGCTGAAGCAATATTTCTGACTCAGGTCTGCAGTGGTTCTCCAGGGCCTCAGACCGAGGCACACTGTTCCTGTCGTCTGGTAACTAATAAATTTAAGGAGATGCCTGGGATTCAATACGCAACTGCTACAAACAAAGCAGGTGCCCTGTCACTGCACAATGGCTCTGCCCCAGAAATTCATGGGGTCTAACTGCTGGGTTCCTTGGAGAAATGCAGAACTGGTTTTCAATGCCAGGATTCAGCACTGGAACAAGTGAAGAGAAACACATTGGAGTCTCTTCTAAATAACCACATCTGAGATTAGGGAACAATAAGTAAGGGCAAAAGAAAGTTACACCTATGGGAAGCTGCCCCATATTTTCTTTTAGTAACAGGAACTGCACCACTAAGACATGGATTTATTCCTGCACTGTAAGTGGTTGGACTGGTTGAACCTTGGGGCACCTTTACAATTCTATGATGTGTCAAGCCCTCCAAAACAGTTGTTTTCACCGTCACATTCATTGCAGCACATATTTAGCCCACTCACTTGTTTAAGACAATTTCCATTGGCACCCCAGGCTTCACAATGGCGATCTTCATAGATTCACTACCCATGTCCACTGACATCACAGCCAATGAATCTGTAGAACAAAAGTATTGTGTCAAATGTACTTTCTTCCAGTAAGAACCTCAGACAATACCCTCCAGCCTCCTTCTAATTTCTAATGCTTAGCTGAACTGATAAGAAACAAAAAGCCAGTCTAAACACAGATGCATTACAGCACACCCGGAGGACTCCACCAGAAGAAAGTTTCACAGTACTGTATCATCCAGAGCATCTCATTTGTAGGGAAACATCTCAAAATATCTCTTTATCGCTAAGAATTTTTAAGCATCCTTCAACCATATTCCTAGGGAGGTTTATAGGAAGTAAATACAAAAAACAAACACACAATCAAAATGTAAATAAAATTATAAAGCTAAAAGCTACAAAGTAGTAAGAGCAACCAGTAGAATTAAAACTATGTCTACATGGAAATTAGGAGGCATCTTTCCTGTTACTAAAAGAAAAATAAACTAGATTCCAGAGACCCACCCAGAAGGCCTTCTCTCTGGTAGCTACTTGCTTCACCACAGATATGGGGGCACCTACAAGAGACCCTCCAATGAATATATCAATTTATGGAATTAATTAGTCCTATGAAAGCACTCAGTCCTTTAAATAGGCCAGCCCTTAAGACATGAAGGGTTTTGAAGGTGAAAAACAGCACTTGAACTGGACCTGAAAATGGACTGCGAGCCACTGTGGTTGGTATCACAGAGGTGTAATACAATAAATAATGCCCAGTCCAACACAGCTATCTAGCAGTATGAATGGCGGTTTCCAAACAGACTTCAAGGCAGTCAATATGTGCCTTATGGACATGCGGCACTGACAGCATAGCCAAGGGAGGCCCTGAACTGGTTTAAAGGGCACCTGGCCTCTAAGACACATTGGGCCCAAACCACTCAAACACAGGATCAAAGGCCATCCAGGCTGAATTGTGAATCCTGCAATAGAAGGCTACCTGGAGGTGCAGACAATGGCACATAAGTCGCTAGCATGTTCCTGACAACTCAACAGCCTGCCCCATTCTGTACCAGCTGATACGTATGGAATCTCTAAGGATAGTGCCCCCCATGCCAAATACTTAGTAGCCTAGCCTAGAGGTTACAAATGGCAGATAAATATCTGGAGTCAAAATCCAGGAAAAAAGGGTTATAACATTCTCAATTTTATTTTGCAAAAATGGCTCTCTATTTACTTTAAAGTTAGTTTTGGTAAACACAAGTTATGGCATAGGTCTGAATAAAAAAACAACCTCTGCTGGATGCCTACAAAAACAAGGAGCTTTATTCTTGCCAATGGACCCCATATCAATAACAATAAATGTAATATCCAGGGCCCAAAAAAGCTCCCTGCAATTATAGCAATACCTGCCATAATCAACACCTCTCCTAATATGGTCTCTGAACCTAAAATGGGCTATCATTTACATCACTCAAAGTGCCTCTTTTCAAGAACTAAACTGGTAAAAAAAAGATATGAAAGAATGTACAGCTGGTCCCTCTTTATGCAACACATTTTGCAAGGCTTAAATGCTGACACACATTTTCTACAGGAGGTGGCAAATGAAACATGCCACCACCAAATAAATAAATAATTAAATGTAGTGCAGTATCAGCAGCATCCTTTAGAAAAGTTGTCTTCATCAGGTCCCACAAGGTGTGCACAGAAGTGTCCAAGGATCACTCTGCCCTTCCTGCTGGTCAGTTTCATCCCGCCCACCTACAGGAGACACGTTAGCTTTTCAGACACCACTAGGTGAATAACTCAGTCGGGAGAACATGAGACTCATAATTTCAGGGTTGTGGGTTCGAGCCCCTTGTTGGGCAAGAGATTCCTGCAGAGGTTGGGCTTGATCAGGGTTCCCCAAATTTGGGTCTCCAGCTGTCTCTGGACTACAATTCCCACCATCCCTGACCACTGGTCCTAAAGGATAGGGATGATGGGAGTTGGAAGTCCAAGATCAGCTGGAGATCCAAGTTTGGGAAACCCTGGACTAGATGATCTTACTGCTTCCTTCCAACTCCACCATTCTATGATTCTGAGAGGAGCCGGATCAAACCATGCGATGAAAGGGCTCGCTCCTGCCCAACTCCGCTTAGCAAGCCAGATTCTTCGGCAACTTGCAAAACCACCAAGATCTTTCCCAGGTCCTTCCATGGGGGCGGGAGAGGCACCTACCCAAGTGCGCAGGCAGGGAAGCCAGCAGGAGGAGGGGCAGCAGCGGCCACACGCGTGCTGGAGCCATCCTGACGATCGAGGGCCGCCAAACCCCGATGTGGAAACAAAGGCGAGGCGGCGAGGGCACTTTCCTCCGACAGAGCCGGAACGGCGGCGAGGCCCGGCGCCAAGGTTCACCTGGAGACCCAGAGGTTCCCCCACCCCCACGCGGAAGAGGCCGACCCCCGGTCGCCTCTAAGGGGGACGCCGCTGTCCTCGGCCCGGCACGCCAACCGCTCCCTCCGGGGGCTCCCTGCCCGCCCGCTCGCTCTCGGCTCGGACTCCGCGGACTCTCTCCCTCCCGCTCCGGCTGCCCCTCTCTCTCTCTCCCCTCGGCCGGCCGGTCTCCCGGACTCCCTGCCTTGCGAAACCTGCGCTCCGCCCTCCTTCCCTCCCCGGAGCCGGACGCGGCGCGAGCTCATTGGCCCGGCGGCTCCCCTCGCGCGCTCCCCATTGGGCCACGTCTCCGGCGCCGGGCGCAGCGGCCGCGGTCATTGGCCAAGGGGCGGGGCTTCCTAGCGTGGCGGTGGCAGCGACGGGCCTGGCCGGAGAGCTCCTGAGCACGTGCAGACTGCGCGCTCTCCTTTGGCCACCCCAGCACCTCTCTGATCTGTGCCGGCCCGCCAGTCAGTCACAGTCACCCGCCTGCCGGCTCAGCGGGGATGCCTGCAATACCGCCGCGTGGAAACAAGGGGGCAGCGGCGCAAGGGCTGCGGGTCTCCCCTGCGCTTGCGCACTAGGGCGGGGGTTTAGAGACCCGGCGAACTACAAATCCCAGCAGCCTCAGCGCTAAGAGGAGAAGCAACGCGGAAGCGGCATGGTCACATGACTCTCCTCCGGAGTTGGGCCTACCTGTCAAGATGGCGGCCTACCTGCAGTGGCGCCGCTTCGGCTTCTTCGACCGCGATGTCCTGACGGAGCCTGATGGGAAGCCCGTGCTGTTGCCGCCGGGCATCACGGTCTGCGACTCGGGCCGGGGCAGTCTCGTTTTCGGGGATATCCTTGCTGTTAGTGGTGTCGCGGGGGGCGGGCAGGGTGCCTCTGAGCGTGTGTGGAGTGCTCTTTTCCCCTCAACCAGCTTGCCTGGGCAGGGCTTTTGTCTCGGTAAGCGGACATGAGTTTTGGGTAAGCTGCGCCCATGGCTCGCCTTCTGCCAAAGTCTGAAGGCATTCCTCCTCTCCGCCCCGTGGGTTTATTCATGTTAAGAACATAAGGCCATGCCTGATGAAAGCATTGGCTCAGCCAGTTCAGTGTTGCCTGCATCGTGGTGACTGAGTTGTCATCCTTGCTGCGGACCATGGCCATTGCCCAAACTGACGGCAGTTAAAAGTCCAGCAACATCTGGGCAAACACAGGTTAGGTAGGCACTCAGAGTCTATGATGACCAACAGACAGAAAGTAGAAGCCTTTACCTACTTGGAGGTTCTAGGGATTGAATCTAGAATCCTTTATATGCAAAGCAGGTGCTTCACCACCAACCTTTGACCCAGCTCCGATATGCAGGTCTTGTTCAGTGTCTGGGTGGGAGGCAGCTGCGGAAACAATTTGAGTTCCATCATGGAAGAAAGATGGGATATAAATGTAATGTGATAAAAGATTTTAGAAGCGAACCACTGAGCCTTTCGTGCCTTCTGCTCTCTTATGGGGAGGATTCCTTAACTCAGACTTACATATGGAAGGGCAGATATGGTTCCTGCTCCGCAACCTTGAGCTCAGCAGCTTCCAAGCTTATAAGCTGAGAGTGACACACCTCTACCAGTTGAAGCAGCACAGCATCTTGGCTTCAGTTGGGGAGGATGAAGAAGGTATTAACCCTTTGGTAAGTTGGTTTGAGGGAAGCCGGGCTTGTTTTTCTGTTTGATAGAAAGCATTTGTGAGATTAGTTGTAGGGAAGGAGGAGTCTTCTGTGATGACAAGGCTGAGATAAGTGTGGGCCACCAGTTCTTCAAAACGTTGCTGCTGGAATCTAGGAATTTTAAATATTTATTTGTCACCTAAGACTTTAACTCAGGTGTTCAGGAATTTTGGCTTTTTTGTATTTTTCTGACTTGCGCATACAGTCATACCTCATGTTACGTCCGCTTCATGTTACGTTCTTTCAGGTTACTTCCTGCGGCAACCCGGAAGTACCGGAAAGCGTTACTTCCGGGTTTCGCCGCTCGCACATGCGCAGAAGCGGCAAATCGCAACCCACTGTGAGCAGATGCGCCGCTGCGGGTTACGCTCTTTTCATGTTGCGAACGGGCCTCCGGAACGGATCTCGTTCGCAACCAGAGGTACCACTGATCAAGAGAAGGGTACCTTGCTCCTTCTGCCTATTTGCCCTGCAGTGACTTTCTGCTAGGAGAGTAAATGTGGCTCCTTTCTTTCTACAGCAGCTATGTCTGCACTCCTGGTCCCAGAGTTTGACTGGAGAAAGGGGGAAATGTGCATCTTATATGCACAGTAGCATTTACTTTTAGATAAAAAGGGAATTAGTCCAATTTGTGGTGGTTTTCCTCAACAAGCCCCCTATAATAACTTGTAGGTCAAAGTCTGGAATCTAGAGAAGCGTGACGGTGGGAATCCTCTGTGCACCAGGATTTTCCCTGCAATACCAGGCAACAAGCCTACAGTTGTGTCCTGTCTCACAGTCCATGAGAATCTCAACTTCATGGCCATTGGTAAGTGGAAATGAAATTGCTGCTGTGAGTTACAGACATAAAATCATAAAGCAGAAATTGATCTTGCAGAAATTGATCTACTTTGTTTTGGGGAGAGTACTCCTCCGTCTTTTCATATTAATCTAATTTAGCTTTCCATTTGGTGGACTTAACCTGATGTCTTCCAATGGCAGAGAACGCCTGCTTTTTCCCAGGGTGTCTCATGGAATGCAGCATTCACCCTTTCCCATTTCTGCTGTAGGCTTTACAGATGGGAGCGTTGTGCTCACTAAAGGGGACATCACCAGAGATCGGCACAGCAAAAGTCAGATCCTTCATGAAGGCAGTTACCCAATTACAGGCCTTGCCTTCCGTCAGTCTGGCAAAACAACACATCTGTTTGTTGCCACCACAGAGAACATCCAGGTAAGATGTTTGGTTGACCACTCGGGGGTGTGTGTGTGTGTCATGCCCTGCCTCGCCCCAGTTTCTGAGCTGTTCTTGTGGCTTTCCAAGCTTCATTGTGTCCTCCTCCTTGTGGACTTTGCAGTGTTACACGCTTTCAGTGAAGGATTATCCGAAGCTAGAATTGGACACACGTGGCTGTGGGCTGCGCTGCTCCACACTCAGCGATCCCTCCCAGGACCTCCAATTCATTGTGGCAGGAGATGAATGTGTATATCTGTACCAGCCAGATGAGCGTGGGCCCTGCTTTGCCTTCGAAGGCCAGAAGCTGATAGCCCACTGGTATCGGGGCTACCTTGTCATTGTTTCCAAGGAACGGAAGCCTTCTCCAAAGTAAGACAGAGCTGCAAGACAGAATAACTTGTTGAATTGTTTTCCTTTGACCTCTTAAAAACTCGGGGTGTGGGATCTGGATAAAGGTGGTTGCTGTGAAATTATTTATTGCTTCTGGTTAGGTACTCTTCTGTAGGAGAGAGCAGTAGAAAGCCATTGTGTGTTGCATGGGATTTCTTTTTGGCCTTCCAATCCCTATTTGCAGGCAGTGTTAAATCTGGCTTTCCTTTCCAGCTTCCTATCAGATTTCGGATTTTCTGAATATGCTGAGTGGGATATGTACAAGTAATCTTGAGAATGTGATGACTGTCATGAAAGGCTGGAAGGTCCAAATGGCTGAGTGCGGGGGTTTGGGTTGGGTAGGGAAACCCTACTTTGCAGCAAGGCAATATGTTGTGCTATCCAAGGCTCAGAAATAGTTAGGTTGACGTACATATCGTGGAGGAGAAATAGGAGGCAGATGCGGTTTATGCATTGGAATGCAAAAGCTTGGTCATTAGTTTTTTAGATTCATCAGGGACTCACAGAGGGCTCTGCCAGCTGACTTTAACATTTGCCTGGAAATGTTAAGTAAGCAGTTTGAGACTCTCTGAGGCTTGTGAGTGTGGACCATTCTTTCATCCAGTGCACAAAAGGGAACTCCTGACCTGTGAGTGAAAGTTAAAAGACTATCTCTGAGGCTGTCCCTCACTCTTTGCTCCTCTGTACTCCAGATCGGAATTTGCTGGGAGTGATCCACAAAACTCCGACAAGCAGATCCTGAATATTTATGACTTGGGCAACAAGTTCATTGCATACAGCTCTGTCTTTGACGACGTAGTGGATGTCCTGGCCGAGTGGGGGTGCCTCTATGTGCTGACCAGAGATGGGAAGCTCCATGCACTGCAGGAGAAGGACACGCAAACCAAGCTTGAGGCAAGGGACCTTGGTTGCTTCTTCCTCCTCTGTGGTTAGTGGGGTTCTGAGGTGCAAAGCTTATTCACATCTGCCTGCAGCTCAAAGCCCAGATGTTGCCCTACACCAGGCTGTTTGGACTGCAAATACCATCAGTCCCAGCATCATACACCTGTGCTGCCTGGGGCTGATGGGGAGCCGTAGCCCCAGCCATTTGGAGGGCTACAGTTTGTGCGAGGTTGGTGTGGTCTGCTGTTGCTCCGAAGGGAGCCTGAGTAAGGGGCTGGAAGTGTCTCTGAACTAGCATCTGTGCCACGTGGCACAGAGGGAGGGAACAGCTGTGGCCTAGAGCCCCTTGTTTCTCCTCTTACAGTTACGAAAGCTGCAAATGCATGTTGTTATTCATTCACAAAACAATACATCAGTATGCATTCCATACTTGAGGACCCCAGTAATTAAGCAGCTCCCTATGGAACAATAGTTATGAATAGTCAATATAACCCTTAAAACCCTGTTGCTGCCATCAATGTTTGTAAGCAAGCAACCACTTCCCTTCCAACAGATGCTCTTCAGGAAGAACCTCTTTGAAATGGCCATTCACCTGGCCAGGAGCCACCACCTGGATAGTGACGGCTTGTCTGAGATCTTTCGCCAGTACGGAGACCATCTGTATAACAAGGGAAACCACGATGGCGCCATTCAGCAATATATTCGGTAGGCGGGACAGGGGAGTTTTGGCCCTCCCTCTTCATTACAGCCATGTTGGGGTGAGAAGAAAGACCAGAGGCCTTGCTATCTAAGCATCTGGGTGCCACAAATCTGGATTTTTAATCTGACCGACCTGCCACCTTCTTGCTGGCTTCCTTTCTGAATTGCTTCACCAGGGAAACCATCATGAGATGGGAACTAAATCCACCCAAGCGTGGTTTGCAAACACACAGAGCCCTGGTGAGCTCTGACACGTCCAAATGGAGTTTGGCTCTCTGGATCCTAGTGGACTGGGATTTATTTACTGAGATAGTATACAGGGAATGCCTATCTATCTGTGGTTGCTCCTGGCTTTTCAGATTGTGAGGTGCTTATCAGCAGATTGCACTACCTTTGGCAATATGAGGGGCAGACCAAGATATGTTTCCAGCCCCAAATTGTGAGAATTGCAAGTTTTGATTTCCACCCACTTGATTTCCACTCTCCCCAATTAATTTGGCACTCCAAGCAACCTCCTCTCCCTGTGCCCTACTTGGGTTGGAAATTGTGGCTGTACCTTCTGATCCTCTGTAGAACCAGCTGTGAGGTTGGGGTTATGTGACACATTCCCATCCTCTCTCTTTTGACTACCTGGAATAGGGTCCTCATAAGGTCCTCTTTCTCCCTAGTACCATTGGGAAACTAGAGCCATCCTACGTCATCCGCAAGTTCTTGGATGCTCAGAGGATACACAACCTGACTGCGTACTTGCAGACGCTCCACCTGCAGTCATTGGCCAACGCAGACCACACGACACTGCTGCTGAATTGCTACACCAAGCTGAAAGACATATCCAAGCTTGAGGAGTTCATCAAGGTACAACAGGGAAGGGTGTGGATGCCCTGGAGCGCTGGCTCCTCCTTCCCCATTATGCCTCAATGGGCTCGTGTGCTTGAGCAGCCATCCTCCAGCTTTTGGTGCCTGCTTGCTCCACATTCCCAGTGCAGAGATTGAGAGAGCCTTCCAGGTAATTGAAGGACCTTTCATTTGGCTGCTTGAGGTTGGGTGGGTGCTTTCCTCCAGTCCTGGAGTTGAGAAGGATCAGAAGTCTTCCCTTTGCAGGAAGAGAAGCTTATTTTTTTTTAACCTCATAGGAAGGAAGAAGCAGAGGCTTTCTCTTTGTCTCAGGGGCAACCTGCTGCTTCTGGCTCCAGCCATAATATATTACGCTTTCATGGGAGAGATACAGAGGCATTCCTCTTTCTCAGTAGACATGCCCCTTCTGAATGCCTTCTTTGCTTTGTCTCCCCCACACAGACCAGTGAAAGTGAGGTGCACTTTGATGTGGAGACAGCCATCAAGGTTCTGCGTCAGGCAGGCTGCTACTCCCACGCCGTGTACCTGGCTGAGAAGCATGCGCACCACGAGTGGTACCTCAAGATCCAGCTGGAGGATATCAAGGTGAGGCCAAACTGCCTGCCTGATGCTGAGCTTCACTTCCAGCTTTTAAATCTGACTTATTGGAGTGCATCTGGATGCTGGAGAAACCTGAGAGGCGCTTTGGCTCGGGAGGGGTGTGTGTGAAGACCGTGTTTCTCTACATTCTCCCTTTTTTTGCACTGGGGATAGTAGTGTCCACAGTTTGGGGCTTTGTACATCTGTTTTCCTACATGGCAGACAGGCATTAGACTAGCGTAAATGTAGGTAACTTGCCTGCTCCTGTGGGTCTTTCACTTGGCCTGTTACGAACACTTTCTTAGTTGTTAAACGTTTTGGGGTCTCAAGGCTGCAGCAGCGAGTTTAAAAGGGCTTGCCATGATTTTTACATTAAGTGGGGCAGAGGATCTCTGTGACTTGTTGCCGTGGAGAATAAAAGGCAGGACTGTCCGCTGCTTAGTTCTTTTTCCTTATTATTATTGTTTATTGATTTTTCACAAAAAACAAACAGACAAAAACCTTTAACATAGACCGTATATTATATTATCCATTGACTTCTCATCCTCCCCTTCCATGGTTTCCACATTTACCCTTGAATGCTGCATATTTCACATATACTATCCAATACAGTCATAGCTTGGAAGTTGAACGGAATCTATTCCTGAATTCTGTTCAACTTCCAAAAGGTTCAGAAACAAAAGTGTGGCTTCTGATTGGCTACAGGAAGGTCCTGCAGCCAGTCGGAAACCGCGCCGGACGTTCGGCTTCTGAAAATACTCACTTCTGGTTTTTGATTGTTCGGGAGCCAAAATGTACGAGTTCCAAGGCGTTCAGCAACCAAGGTATGACTGTACATCCATTTTAACCCATTTATCTTAATAATGAACGCAGTTGCTCATATTTCAAGTCCTGCTCGCGTTTTCATCTCACTATAGGTAGTTCTTTAAATTCTTAGTTCTAACCCCAAGATACAGGGGAACTGGGGTCTGCTTCTGAAGCTTGCTCAGCCTGTTTTGCCCTGGGAGTATTATCCATGCTTGTGTCAGAAGCCCTCTTCAGGTGTCCTATCAGCACGTAGAATAATTACTGGTGGGGGGGGCATGGGGATGGGAGTGCTAGCTCTGCCCCCCTCATTTTCATTCCTATTGCCCTTCCCCAATTTGAAGTCTAACTGAAGCTCTGAGCTTCTTGTACTTGTTGAGGCACCCTGTGCACTTTTAAACACTGAAGTCAGGGTTATAAAATGCATTGGAGAGTTTTCTTGAGTGCAGGAGGCTCCCCGCTTTGCAAGGTCAGCACTCAGTATGTGGAGGACCCACAGGAACGGTGGCGAGAGGGGCAGAGCGTGCACATTTGTCTCACAAACTTTCCATGTGTGGTGGTCCTGCAGCACACATTTCCCTGTGTGTTTCAGCCCCCATCATCACACAGCTGTTGTGCTGGCTAGGACTTAGCAGAGTTGTCCTGCAAAACATGCAGAGGACACCCGGTTTGGGAAAGCTGTTCTGCATGCAGGCAGAAGGCCAACATGTTGGCTCCAAAGCAACCTCTCTCTCCTATCACCTGCCCTTCTCTTGTGCAGAACTACCAGGAAGCCCTGCGTTACATTGGGAAGCTGCCCTTTGAGCAGGCCGAGAGCAACATGAAGCGATACGGCAAGATCCTCATGCATCACGTCCCGAATGAGACCACTGAGCTCCTGAAGGTCCTGTGCACGAACTACCAGCCGGTGGGGGATCGTGAGGGTCCTGGAGCACTGGAAGGGAGGAAGGTATCAGCTGGATTCGGGGCGGGGAGGGGGTTGCGTTGCTGCCCTTTGTGCAGCTGAGGATGGTGCTCACCAAGGAGAGCAGGGGATGAGGAGTAATCGACATTAAGTGAACAAAATGCTGAGTGTAAAATACAGTCTGGGCAAGCAGGCTCAGTGGTGATAGCCTGCAGGGTATTGTGGGGGACAAACAGAGTAATAGAACTGTAGAGTTGGAAGGGACCATTGGGGTCATCTTGTCCAACCCCTGTTGCCCAAAGTGGGGTTCAAACCCGCAACCCTGAGATTAAGAGCCTCATGCTCTACCGACTGAACTGGTTGGAAGGCAGGAATGTTGAACAACCTCTGGGAGGCAGCAAAGGGCTCAGACCTGTGTGGCTTGCAGAATTTTTGCTTGTCTGGTTGCTGTTCAGATAAGCCATTCTTCCCCATACAAACACACACACATACCTCATACCGGGTTTATTGCAATAGCACTTGTTGATGCTTGCTGTGTCCTGAGCACTGGCCAGTCTTTGCTAGGCTCCTTGTAGGGCAGTTGTGGGGAGCCA
Source organism: Podarcis cretensis (assembly GCF_951804945.1). Lineage (NCBI taxonomy): Eukaryota > Metazoa > Chordata > Lepidosauria > Squamata > Lacertidae > Podarcis > Podarcis cretensis. The sequence goes on along the minus strand of NC_137185.1, from coordinate 29,552,783 downwards.
CTGACCCTCCAGGTGTTGTTGAACTACAGCTCCCATCATTTCTGGCCATTTGCTTGCTGGGGCTGGTGGGAGTTGTAGTTCAGCGACATCTGGAGAGCCAAAGGTTCCCCACATGTGTTGTGGGGGGAGCTCTGGGACATCTGGGGCTGCAGAAGATTCTGCCAGGAGAACTGAGACACAGAATGTTCCATCTAGGCTGGTTGATGCCTGCCTTTCCCCACTCTCTTCTCTCTTTGTAATGTAGGCAAATCCTGATGAGTTCATTCCCATTTTTGCCAACAATTCCCGGGAGCTGAAGGCCTTCCTAGAGCACATGTCAGAAGTGCAGCCAGACTCTCCACAGGGCGTGTACGACACCCTGCTGGAGCTCCGCCTCCAGAACTGGGCGCATGAGCAGGATCCACAGGTCAGTCCTCCGTCTGCTTGGGGTCAAATTTCTAGTTGTGCCCAGGGGAGGTTGACTGGTGGAAGCCATTGGCAGCAAGGTCTTGGGTGACCTGCCTGGTGAAAATCAGGCTGGCAAGAGAGAAAAGCTCAATTCATGGTGCTCTGGTTCAAGGTGCCTGTGACGCAGGTGGCTAACCCATCTTTTGCCCTAAGTGCCACATTGAACCTTGGTCAACCTTCGCAGGGGGCAGGGAACTGCATGCCAAAGGTGGGTCCTCACCAGATACTATCACATACTGTTGCCTGCACACACACACACCCAGCAGATCTGTGCATATAACTGCAAAGTGGAGATTATATTTTCCTCTCTGCACACCAAATGACCAGTTGGATGACCAGGAAGAGGACAGTTTAAAGGTAAAGGTAAAGGTACCCCTGCCCGTACGGGCCAGTCTTGACAGACTCTGGGGTTGTGCGCCCATCTCACTTAAGAGGCCAGGGGCCAGCGCTGTCCGGAGACACTTCCGGGTCACGTGGCCAGCGTGACATTGCTGCTCTGGCGAGCCAGAGCCGCACACGGAAACGCCGTTTACCTTCCCGCTGGTAAGCGGTCCCTATTTATCTACTTGCACCTGGAGGTGCTTTCGAACTGCTAGGTTGGCAGGCGCTGGGACCGAGCAGCGGGAGCGCACCCCGCCGCAGGGATTCGAACCGCCGACCTTTCGATCGGCAAGTCCTAGGCGCTGAGGCTTTAACCCACAGCGCCACCTGCGTCCCTACACAAACACCCAATTAGGGCCCATCCACCACACAGCAGTATGTCTGTTTCATTATTATTTTCTGCCAAAGTTGGAGGGTTATTGGGGCAGTGCCAGAACAGTTGCTTGGAGGTGTGTGTCTGGATCAGACTTTTGAAATGAAGCGTAGCCACCCCTGTCCCTTGCCCATCTCCTAATTCTTGATCCTGGGGTTATCCGGCAAAGCTGAATAGTGGGAGATTCAGGGCAGAGAAACGGGAAGATGGAACACAAAATATGGAATCCACTCCCACATGATTTAGTGATGATCACCAACTGAATGGCTTCAAAAAAGGATTAGACCCATTCGCGGAGGGCAATGCTATTATTCCTGATGGTTGCATGCTCTCTCCAGAATCGGTGGGCAAGAGCAGGAAAGTGCTTCTGTTGCATTTAGCTCTCCTTGCATTATGCCATCTGGTTGGCCACTGTAAGAACAGGATACTGGCCTGGATGGGCCTCCTTTGGCCTGATCTGGTTGCTGCAGAGCTCTGCTTATTAGCTTGATGTTTTCTTGGCTTTGGGCTCCGTGTAGGTCAAAGAGAGGCTGCACAATGAAGCCATTTCCTTGCTGAAGAGTGGGAAGTTTCGGAGTGTCTTCGATAAGGCTTTGGTCCTGTGCCAGATGCACAACTTCAAGGATGGTGTCCTGTACCTCTACGAACAGGGCAAGCTGTGAGTCTAGAGGCACCAGTAGCCTCCTACTCTGTGTGGGGGTTGGAAGAGGGTTTCTGGAGCTTCCCCAATGAGGAGGGTGCCGGATATTGTAGACCAGGCTTTGCAGCCTATGTGCAGGGTTTGGACCTGGTTGATCTGTGCCCAGGCTATGTAGCTAAGGAAGGTTTGGAGAGCAGCAGGTGGGCTCAAGGGCATTATATGTGGCCTCCTGGTGGAAAGAGCCCTCTTCTCCCTTCCTTCCCCAGTTTCCAGCAGATCATGCACTACCACATGCAGAACGAGCAGTACAAGAAGGTGGTGGAAGTCTGTGAGCTGTACGGAGACCAGGAGGCCTGCCTTTGGGAACAAGCCCTCGGCTACTTTGCCCACAAGGAGGAGGACTGCAAAGAGTACATCACAGCTGTGCTCAAGCACATTGAGACCAAGAATCTCATGCCGCCCCTGCTGGGTGAGGGAGGTTCCACTTCCAGGCGGGGGGTGGGGATGGCTGAGGCGGTCTCCTTGAGAGGCTTGGCTTTGGGAAGCTTCTGGGGTGGATGGAGCTGGGAATTAAAACCAGTCTCTTAAGCAAAAGAGCTTCTAGTTAAATCCTTCAGCCTCTCCCTTTATGAGAATGACCTGCCTTCCAAGACCCTATGGAGGCCAGATGCTGCTCCTACTCTTGACACCAGTGATGCTTTTGGCTGAAGGTTTATTTGTTTTTCTGAACCACCCTTTATCAATGGATAACAAGTTTAAATTGCCCTCTTTTTCTGTGGTGATCACACAGGGTCCCCGGATGTTTCACCGTCTATCGATCCCTGTGCCACCACTTTATTTCTTGCTGCCACCACCCAGGCCCTACCTGGGACAATACTGAGTCCAGTCGGGGTTAAATTGAAACATAAAGTTTTGTTTATTTATTGCAGTTTAACAAGCGTGTGGTTTCATAAATGGTATCCGTCAATTACATTCATGGGGTGCCTATCCAGACCTATAACTTTTGCTACCTGCTCTCACACACTAAACCACCTCTCAGATATATACTTGTCTGCGTAGCCCCTAACTGTTCCTGACTCAGCCTATTTCGCTACACCAACTCACCCTACCCACAACTCTAGCCCAATTCACTCCCACTCCAACCAACCACCCAACTCCCAACTAACTCCTCAACTAACTCCCCAATGAACTCTCCCCTTTGCCTCTCCCAGAGCTGGTTTTATAGTCCCACTGACTCCAGCCCCCAGGTCCTGACTGGGCAACCTGTTTAACTATTTCACCTCCAGCACTCTCTCATATGTTAACGTCACAATGCTGCTCTTACTCTTGACGCCAGTGATGCTTTTGGCTGAAGGTTTATTTGTTTTTCTGATCCATCCTTTGTCAATGGATAACAAGTTTAAATTGTCCTTTGCTGTCTGAATCTTGGCCGTTAAAGGGTCTGAAGTGTTATGGAATGGGACAGAGAATGCTGAAGGGCCCCTCCCCTGTGGTTTGAAGGGACAAGGTAGATTTGTGCTCACTCAGGTGTAATATAAATTGCCCCACTCCCTCTCCTTCCCTGTGCTGATGGATTGCCCCCTCTGTCCAGTTGTGCAGACTCTGGCTCACAACTCCACAGCCACCCTGTCTGTCATCAAGGATTACCTGGTCAGCAAGCTGCAGAAGCAGAGCCGCCAGATTGAGCAGGACGAGCAGAGGATTCAGAAGTACCGGGAGGAGACTAAGTGGATCCGCAAGGAGATCGAGGAGCTCAAAAGCAGGTAGCCGCAGTCCAAGTTGCTGGGCCTGTCTGACCTCCATAAGACGCGGCCTCCAGAGGGAGCAAGACATCACTACATGCCACTTTCCTGCCTTCTGCCCATTGTGCTCTGTTTGGTGGTGCAGTGTGATGAACAAGTCCAGGTGGTTCCTTGGAAGGGATTGAGATGGATCAAGAGTACAGCTGCTATTTACTTACAGCTGCTGTAGCAATCCTGGAATCCAGGGCAGGGGAGAAGCTCGATGCCCAAATACAGTGTGGGCATCATAGGAATGTGTTGCTGTTGCTTCTGCACATTGTGTGTCCCTGAAAACCATCTCTCTTCCTTGCCCTTCCCTTGTGTGTTTCCTTTTCTCAGTCCCAAGATCTTCCAGAAGACCAAGTGCAGCATTTGCACCAGTGCCTTGGAGCTGCCCTCAGTTCACTTTCTGTGTGGCCACTCCTTCCACCAGCACTGCTTTGAGAGCTACTCGGAGAGTGGGTCGGAGTGTCCCACCTGCTTGCCAGAGAACCGCAAAGTCATGGACATGATCCGCGCTCAAGAGCAGAGGCGGGACTTGCACGACCAGTTCCAGCACCAGGTGGGGCTCCTTGGCTGGATTTCCAGTCTGGTTTATTATGACACCTTATATCCAACTGCCTGGGATTTTTTAGGGGGGGAATACTGTGTTGTTTTAAATGCGTAGTGTAATTTGTGTTTGAACCCATGACTCTGGATGTTGGGTGAGGACATGCCAAAGTCATGTTTCGGTCCACCATCTTGGTTCAAAATGGCGTCTGTACCCAGACAGCAACCAAGTCTACTGCCCCACCTTGGGAACCATCGTGCTGAGTTTGACAATGATATCTCAAGAGGTGGCCGAACATATAGAGGCAAACCATTTTCCAAAATGTATAGTAAATGATAGAATTTCCCACCCCAAATGCCCCCGAAAGTGAAGCTTTTGTTTGTTCCACCTTACAGATGAAATGCTCCAATGACAGCTTTTCTGTGGTTGCGGATTATTTTGGCCGAGGCGTTTTCAACAAGCTCACCCTCATCACAGACCTTCCTCCAGGCAAATCTGCTGCAGTACTTGATGCAGGCTTGCAGCGTGAGCTGCTGATACACACAAAACGGAGCACTTAGATGGTGGTGGGTGGGTGTCCTTCAGTCCCCTGACCTTGGCTCTCCGAACGAGTGATGCAATCAGCTTCTTTTTCTAGTGCACTGTGACCCAAAAGAGGCTAGGATTTGACTGAAGACCAGGAGGGCTGCGTAACTGGCTTAGGAAACGGAGAGAGAGACCAAGGGAACTCTGGCTTGTTTATTATTGTTATTATTATTATTATTATTATTTTGCCTGACTACAGCCAGGCCTGCTTCTCCAAGCCTTACAGCCTGCTGGTTAAGTCTCCTGGTTAAAAGTCTGGTGCTTCAGCATTAGCAGTGGGCTCCTGTAAGACTGTGTGGTGAAAACGAGCTCTCTGCTCCAACTTTCTCCTGGTGCCTCTTGTGTTCCAAGCTCTGTATGAGGAGGATCTCTAGTAAGCCTGTGTTGCCCTCATCAAAGATATACAGCGTGGAACTAAACTGACTGGATTCTGGAACTGGAAGAGTTATTTTCCTGGGGAGGTGGATTGAAGATGTAAATAATGTTCAGCACTAATATCTCTGTAACCCTTCACTTAATAGCGGTTTACTTGCTTGAGCTATAAAGTGTTTGAATGTGGGTGAAGAGAACTATGGGTCTTCCTGTATATGTATGTATACTCTTGCTTCCTTTCTGAACAACTGCCTCTCTCTCCCTCCCGCCTTCCCAATTCTTTGGTATTTCCGTGAGAGCCCAGAGGAGCTACTTCATAGAAAAGGCCCAGTTCTGTGGCTAATCTTGCTCAGGATTAGATTTCTGGTATAGTTTGTGGGTGGTAGTAGAAGCTGGGCCTGCAGGCAGATGGCTGTTATCTGAGCTGGTTCCTCCCATCTCCTCTGTTGCAATTAGCTTCCTACCACCCCGTCACTTCACCTCCTTGGTTCTTGACTTTGCAAGAGCAGTTATGCATTGGAACTGTGCTGCAAGCCACAGGGAGCTTCCTCCCTGCTCCTTCATCTTTCTTGGGGCACCATCTTCTACCACAGAGGGAGGAATAGTCTTTGAGGCTAGATGCAGGTTTGAGCTTCCTCCCACAGCTGCCTGCTCTTTTCTCTCTCTGGAGATAATGAGGAAAATGCAGTTCACTCTAAACCATGAATTGATGTATGTTGGGGCAAAATACCTTAATTTTACATATACCTCGTGGTCTGTGAATCTGATGGTGAGCTGCCAGGAATGGGACCTTGTGGGTGGCAGTGGATAGCTCAATGAAGGTGTTGACGTAGCACGTGGCAGCTGTGAAAAAGGACAACTTCCATGCTAGGAATCATTGGGAAAGAAACTGAAAAGAAAACTGTTGATATCATAATGCTGCAACACCAATCTATGGAAAAAATATTACATTGTTAGAAACGGGCACCCAAAATGATGGATGGAATGACTGGTTTAGAGAAAAGTTTGGTAAAAGGGGTGAAGGGGTTGGTTGCTCTCACTTGGTTGGGCTGTTACTGGCATACAGAACTAGGTGGTGTGTGGGCTACAGCAGTAGAGCTGCTCTTACACTATTTATAGTTATGCTCTTTGAGAGCTGGGGTTCCTAATACACATCGTTAAACCTCTTCACTTCCATCAGTTGGTTCAATCCCCTTTTAATAAAACACATGCAAATTTCCTTGCTGGATCCAGTCGAGCACCACACTCGTCTACTATCCTGCCAGCTGCACTTGCTAATTAGGCCACCTCCAATAAACTCATTTGCAGCACCATCAGGGATGAACACCAGTCAGTGGGTCCCATTTTCAGTATGCAGTGATCTACTTCTTGTGCCCCTGGGGGCTCCATATTACAGGATGAGAAGCCTGAGAGACCTCTCCGTTTAAGGTAGCGTTCCTTGTCAGCTCATCTTGTAGCAGAGAGTTACACAGGAAGCAGCTTTACACCAACCAGACCATTGGCCCTTCTGCCTCATTGGCTGGCTGGTAGCGGCTCTCCCAGGCCTTTCAAGCAACGTTTCCTCAATTTTAGAATGAATTTCGTGACACTGTTGAAGGCGATTTGCAGGTAGTTTGCATAATACTATAGGTCAGCCCCTTTCAAACGCCTAACTGGTGTATTCGGGCAGGAGACGCTCCACTGCCCGTAAAATATTCGGCCGGAGCCACGTGCTGCGTCCACAGCGCCTCACTGCAAGGACCGGAACGCGAGGCAATCCAGCGGCGCCCCCGGCTTCACGTTTCTGAAAAGGGCGTGCGCCGCGTCGACGGTAATTACGGTATAAAGGGCATCGGGAGCCACCTCCCATTCATGGAAAGTCGCCTGTGGGAGGAACAGGAAGCCGGAAGTGACGTCCGGGACGGGGAGGCGCATGCGTGGCTCCCCGGAGTGGCGATGGAACCGGCAGCGCCTAGTTGACCCAGAGCGGGACCCCCTCCAGCCCTCGCCCCGCCTGCCTGCCGGCCCCCTTCGCTGCTCGGCGCCACCAGCGGCATGACCAGCTCGCCGCCCGCCTCGGTGAGCCTCTCCGCCGCTGCCTTGACCGGCTCTTCGCTCGCTTTGGGGAGGGGGAGGGAGAGAGAGGGGCCGGAGGGGCGGGGCTTCCCGGGGCTCAGCCAATGGCGGAGGACGTCGCGAGGTGACCTCTGTTCATGGTGGTGACCTCACGTGCGTCGCGGGGGTCTTTAATGAGATGCAAATGAGTTCAGCCCCCGCTGATGGGCCCGGGGACGGGGGTTGTCTCCGACCACGTCTGCCTATCTGCTACTCCTCCCCACCCCCCGACTTACTTGGGTGGTATCTCTCTTTTCCTACACCTGTGTGTCCTCCAGTGCTACTTTCCTTAGGAAGGGGGAATATAGTTGTTAAATGGTAGTGCTAGTTTGATTTTTATGAAACTCGATTTATATACACACACACACACACAATTTTGTTTATGATAACAACAGTAACAAGAACAACAACAGGGCACTGGCCTCATTCGAGTGCCCAAAGTGTTTCATGTTAGTATCCCTGTAATCCGCTTTATATCTGCAGAGAAACATTGGGAGAGGCTGGTGTTTCTCCCAGGGCTATTTTGCCCTTTGCCGGTCAAGGGAGGCAGGTTGCATTTCTAGAATGTGCTCCTGCCAAAATCAGATGCCTCTTGTTTCTTGCACAACGTTGTGCAACTTGAGCTCTGCCTCTGTGTGGCAAGGCACTCTTGCCTAATCCGAAGGGTGGCTTGGTAGGACACACCTTTGCCCTGTTAGGTAGTACACTGTACAGATATCTCCAGGCAGTTTCTACTGGCAGCCAAGGTGAGCCAGAGTGCGGTGGCGGCGAAGAGAAGTGTGGGTTTGCTGCTTTCAGGTGCCCTCTTGCATTCCCCTCTGCTATAGGGTGCTTCATAAAGCTGTTTTTCTAGTTTCTGCGTGCACACTCACACTTTCACATACCCTTTCAAAGTTCCGCTGGGAATACATCCCATAGCCTTCCCATGGGGAGACTGTTATATTAGCTTCCAAACCCGAGCCTTTGCCTGGATTTTGGGCTGTTGGGCCTGAGCCTTTTGGGTGATACTGTATGGTGGACACCTACACAGCTTGCCTGTTTCTGTGTTTTCAGTCCCAGATTCAAACAAATTCTCTTCTCTCTTCACACTAAGCACCTCTTTCTGTCCCCCTTGGCTGCATAATTGCCCTACAAACACAGAAACTGCTGCTTTCAGCACCCTGATGGTATCTCTCTTTTTCTTCCCTGAAGCTAAATAGCTAGTGCTCATGGCTATGTTTGATGAAGACTGAAAGGAACTGATGATTTGGGGTTGACTTCCAGAAGTCACACATGGGGCTTCAGTACCTTGTGACTACCAATCTCTCCTATGAACTATTGATATCTACTGCCCATTTTTAGCTCTACTGCCTACCTGTGCCACTTTCCTGTGTTTTTTCCTATCTCGCTGCATCCCATTTCTTGTCTTTATGTACTCCTTTCCACAGCCACCACCCTAAGAAGAGCCGCATTCTCTTGGGAGATGTCCTAGAAAGTAAATATCAGCCCAGCTTGTGCACTTCCTTGCTGCAGAACTTTGTGGATGGCACAGATAGCCCTGGCCACCATGGGCGGAAGCAAGGAGGTTCTCAGGATGATAGCTTCCTGCATTCTGATCCATTGAGATTATAGTTGTTTGCCATGCAGTTTGATTGTATCTCCCCATCTGCGCCGCCACCCTCCCCCTGCCCTATATTGCAAATAAGTGGTTGAAATGTCCCTTGTTCACTTGTGCAAATGGCCCCTTTGTCAATTGCTTTGCTCTGGGAGATTGTCTTCTGCTGCCTGTCTTTCCCAGAACAATTTCTTTCTGTGCAAAACCCGGACAGTTCCTTGCAAGCAGCCCCTGCAGCTGCAGTTCCCTCCAGGCTCAGTTCCTTCCTTCTCCCCACCCCCCTTGAACGCCCTTTCCCCTTCTCTGCCTTATCTCTGCTGCCAGGTTGGGGCTAGTTTGCAAGGAGAGACTCCCTTGATTAGACGCTGACAGAGCAAGGCAGCAGGTCTTCCTCTCCCCTCTAGCAAAGACATCTTTCTTCTCCTCTTCACTGGGTCCTGGGTTGCAAACCTCTGTTGAGATGGCAAAGGTGGTGCTGCAGGACAGTCAGGTAAGAGGCATATGTCTCTCCAAGCCTCTTTGCAGGTCTGGGGAAATATTTCCAAATCTTAACAGCCATTTTGACAGGTCTGAAGATTTTCTGGCCCTGGGTTATTGTCCAGGACTTCATACTTCTCTCCCTGCCTCTCTTACCCACACTCATGCATACACAATCTCTCTTTTCAGCTGTGTGTATTATGACATATTTTGGGGTGAAACTTTACCGCAACAGACAGACCCTACTGAGGAATACTTCTATCTGCAATTAGGACTTGATAGGCTCTTAACTGATAATGTTTGTCTCAGTGCTATCTTGTCCTGTGCCCTGTATGGCTCTGCAGGCACCTTTTCCTGCAGGGCCCTTGCTCGTTCCATGTGCTGCTTACCTGCGTTGCGCGGCCTGGTCTTTGGGGGACTCTTGGGAAGCAGATGACTGCCCCTTGGGGCCAGTTGTGCTACTGAATAACCTATGCTTCTTTCAGGTCTTTGACACATGTGTTCTTTGCCCTAAAGCCTGTCAAGGGTTGCTGGGCTAGGACTGGTCAGGTCAGGCAATAAAAACGACATTAGTAATAGTTCTTTGTGGTTGTGCCAACGATGTTATGGTGCTTTACAGCATAACAAAGGGAAAGGCGGACCCCTGCCCAGAGAAGCGTAGAATTTTAGATCTGACACAAGGGAGGCAGGCAAGAGGGATGGGTATCTAATTGCACGTTGCCCAGCTATCCTTTAGGGCTGTTCCTTTTAATGTAGCGAACATTGCAGAAGGTGTCTGCCCAGGAAAGTTCCAGTGTGGGGCTTCCTGGGATGCCTTCTGTGTCCACTTCCATGGCTTAACTGTCCCACCCTGCTTGGCAGCCCCTTTGCGAGGAAAGGCTTGGCTGGTGCAAGCTTCCTCTTGGTGTAGGGTTTTGCGGGGAGATTGTGGAATTGCCACCATAATAACCCTCCCTCTTTGGAGTAATTGGAGACATTTCTTCACAGGAGAAGAATGGCTTGAAGAAAGAGACTATCCGCGTGGGAACAAGGAAAAGCCAGGTGAGGTTCTTGTGTCTTTACCGTTCTCTTGCTTGCCTGCTGCTTTTCCTGGGTCTGCTTCTTGCAAAGTGTTCGTACAAACAGGACTGAGCATTGACTGGTGAATGGATTTGCATTGGGACAACAGGGCATTTTCTGTTGCTTTCCTAGTAACCAGGTTGGAACAGAGGAAGGCAGGGAAAGACGGCTGGTGCTGAAGAGAGCAAGTCATAGAATGAAGTGTATTCTTAAAGGCCTGAGTTATAGGGGTGGATAATAGCAATATATAAAAATGCCTTAAAAAAAGGACGAAGAACTATCCTCTGTTGTGCCAGAGGACAGGACTAGATCCTAGGGGCTTATATCCCAGGAGGGGAGAACTCAGATGAGCATTTGGAGACTTCTTAAAGGCAAGAGCAGTCCTGACACCGAAACCATGGTGGACTCTCCCTTGGGAAGGGACAGAGCTCAGTGGTGGAGCCCTTGTGGTTCAATCCCCGGCATCTCCAGGTAGGGCTGTGAAAGAAGACTCCCTGCCTGAAACCCTGGAAGAATGGCTGCTAGTCAGTGCTGACCGAACTGAGCTAGAGGGAGCAATGGTTTGTCTTGGGATAATGCAGTTTCCTGTATTGCCTCACTGGGAGCAGAGGCTGGACAGTCCTTTCTTAGAGATGTTTGCTGGGTTTTCTGTATCAAGCAGAGCTTAGACTTAGAGTCCCCCACTGCTGCCGGAGCTCTTAATGGCTGCTTTGCAGGAACTCACATATTCTGGGAACTATCCTTGCCCTCCCCTTCAGCAGTAGCAAATTCCAAATTCATATTAGGCTAAGTATCACAGGAGCTGTATTCCCAAATGTGCATCTTTCTGAATTATATTTCACTCAGTGCTGCTCCTCAATACTTTGTCCCTTTGCTACTATTGCTGTAATTTGCTAGCAGCCACAGGGTTTCGTTTGTAAGGCTGTTACGTCATTTGCATTATACTGCCTTAAGTGTTTTGTCAGCTGTGCTACTTCGCTGCTGCTTATTGAAGAACGACCTTAAAACTTTTCATTTGTATCCACTTGGCAATTAATCCATACTTCTCCAGCTGAATTGCTTTGGTGGTGTTGAGCAACTATCAATTCCCCTGACCTTTCTTTTGCCAGGAGGATGCAAAGATTTCCCCATGGGCCGCCCTAGCAGGAGCAAAGAAGTACGCCCAAAAGCCAAGACTGGGAGGGGCAGACTTGTAATGAAAGATAATGCTCCACCCTTGCGGTGGAGAGCTAATCTCCCATCTGCCTCCTGTTGTTGAGGCTGGTGGCAGCTCAGGAATAAACCCAGAAAGCCTGTTTGGAACAGGGGCCTAGGATGGGGCGGCACCTCAGGGCGGCATCTCCTTTTCCCTAGAAGCCCTGTCCTGGGCGCCAGAAGTGGGTCTCCACTCCTTCTCTCAGAACATAAGAATTGCCCTGCAGCCGGGTCACGTCAAAGACCCATCTAGTCCAGTATCCGGTTCTCACAGTGGCCAACCACATGCCTCTTGGAAACCCACAAGAAGGACCTGAGTCCAGCAGCAATCTTTTCACTATTGCAATTCTCAGCAACTGATATTCAAAGGCACACAACCACCAACGCTGGATGCACAACACGGCCATTGTAGCTAATATTCCATTGATAGCCTTTCACCCCCTTTTATAGCCCCTGAAATTGATGACCATCTCTATGTCTTGTGGGAGCAAACCCTGAAATTTAATTACGCTCTGTGTGAAGAAGTCCTTCCCTTTGCCTGTCCGGAATCCTGCAACACTTGGCGTCCATGAATGGTATTTCTGCAGAGCTTCATTCTGGGAGGTTTGCTGAGCACACATCAGCTGCGCTGCTGCCTTTGCTTCCTTTTCATTCTCTGACTGGCTCAAGCCAGGTTGGCTCTCTTCATGTCTGGCTTTTTCTCTGTGGGCCTCCAAAGCTGGGGGGAGGGGGGGCAGAGCAGATCACAGACATGAACCGGACCCAAAACCGATGAGAGTGAAGTGCATAGGAAGTGGGACTTGAAGTCTCATGTCTTCTGGGCTGTTGTGGGAACAGCATATCGGAGCAAGAATCTGCGCACATGTCTTCCTCTGACAGCAGGTGCGTTGGGCACACTTGCCGCCTGCGCCTCTTGGGTCATAAGTAGGGCACACTGATTGACTTTGCCTTCCTTCTCTCTGAAATTGCAGCTCGCCCGGATCCAAACGGACAGCGTGGTTCAGATGCTGCAGGAGCGCCACCCTCACCTCTGCTTTGAGATTGGTGAGTGTGTGAGGCAGGAAGCCTGGGAATTAGGTATTGGCCAAGTAGTGGATGGGGAGAGAGCAAGCCAACACAGGAGCTCCATCCAGGTGCTGGGTAAGAGCAGCCTCAGGTGCACAGACAGAGTGCTGAGCTTTTCTGACCTGGTGCATGGAGAGGATGGGCTTGTGTGGCACCTAGCTTTGTATTATTATTATTAATATTATTAATTATTAATTAATTTAATTTCTGTATGACCATTCCTTCAAGACTCACAGAGTGGCTTACCTTGTAAAATCCCAAAATACATAACATTTATTTATTTATTTATTTATTTATTTATTTCATTTATACAATGGTGCCCCGCAAGACGAATGCCTCGCAAGACGGAAAACCCACTAGACGAAAGGGTTTTCCGTTTTGGAGGTGCTTCGCAAACCAAATTTCCTATGGGCTTGCTTCGCAAGACGAAAATGTCTTGCGAGTTCCTGCGGTTTTTTTCCCCTTTCCCTCCCCTTTTTCTAAGCCGCTAAGCCGCTTATCTGCTTATCCGCTAAGCCGCTAATAGCGCTAATCCGCTAAACCGTCAATGGGCTTGCTTCACAAGACGAAAAAACCGCTAGACGAAGAGACTCGCGGAACGGATTAATTTCGTCTTGCGAGGCACCACTGTATGCCTTTTTCCCCTTCCAATGAGCTCAAGGCATTGTACATAGTTCTCCTCCCCATTTCATCCTCTCAACAGCCCTGTGAGGTAGGTTAGACTAAGAGATACCCAGTGAGCTTCATGGCTGAGTGGGAATTCGAACCCTGGTCTCCCAGGTCCTACACCCAACACATTATCAGTTATGCCACACGTTAAATAGTAGCAAACATAAACAATATCCCCCACCCACACAGTTTAAAAGGCCATAGATTATTTAAGTAGCCAAAGGCCTAGGATAAGAGGGGTGTTTTTTCCTGGCGCCAGTTTGTATCCTACCCTACTAAAGCAGTGAGCATCTAGGAAGTCCACACATTGCTCACCCTTGTTGTAGCTCATGTCCTACTGGTGCTTGTCATCCTTCCTGATCTTCCCTCTTCCTTCTTTCCTTCCTCTCTCTCTCTCTGAATAGTTGCCATGTCAACCACAGGTGACAAGATCCTGGACACAGCTCTGTCCAAGGTAAGAAGCCGTATGCTCCATGGGCTCAAGACGCAACCAGCAGTGGATAGAAAAAGCAGCCCAGGTTGTAACATGCTCTTTTCCTATTTAGATTGGCGAGAAAAGCCTATTTACGAAGGAACTGGAAAATGCACTGGAAAGAAATGAGTAAGTTCTGTTTGGCTGGGAAGTGCAGGAGAAAGCTCTCCTTGGCAGGCAATGCCTGGTGGTGCCCTTGGTGCTGGTGCTTTTGCTTTGAGCAGGAGTCTATGTCCTTTGTAGGCAATGGATTCTTCCAGAGCCAGGAAGTCTTCTCTTGAGCGAAAGCGTTTCCAGCAATTGTGGGGAGGGGGAACCTAGTCATGGCGCATAACTGGGAAGAGAGAGCTCTGGTGCCTTCCGTAAAATAACGGGTGTTTTTCCTGCTCTTTCTGAAACATCAGGGTCTGGTGTTTAAAACTGTGTCACAGCAATCCTGAGCAGTAGGCCACATTGAGGCTGACATGCCCAGGCCCACCCAGCAAAGCTTCATAGCCAAGCAGGCATCTGCGCTGAGGTCTTATGCTTCATAATTGCTCTCTCTGCCCATCCTGGGCGCATAGGTTTGGCACACCCATAACCAGCTTATTTCTTCCCTTCCAGGGTTGACTTGGTGGTTCACTCCCTGAAGGACCTGCCCACATCCCTCCCACCTGGCTTCACCATTGGCGCAATTTGCAAGTGAGTTTGGGCTCCTCTGCTTCCTTCTGCCTGACTGGTGCTCAACGCTCTGGCTCTTGGTCCATCAAAGTTTGGCCTGGCCAGGCATCCGACTTCCCATTTCCACGTCAGCTGTTGGTTCCCTGTGGAAGTGGGCGTGCCCACCAAACCACCTAACTTCCAGAGCATCAGATGGGTAACGCCTTCTTTAACCCATCTCAACTGGCCACTGCCTTAGGCCAAGTGGTGGCCTTGGCTGTGAACAGACAAAAGTCCAGGTCATGTAGCCTCCCGCTGTCTCTTTGCAAGAAACTTGGGAGGCAACTGCTGCTGCTGACCTGCTCCCTAAAAGGCAACCCTGTCTGTCCGTTGCAGGAGAGAGAGTCCATATGATGCGGTCGTCTTCCACCCTAAGCATGCAGGCAAGAGCCTCCACAGCCTCCCTGAGAAGAGGTGAGTTCCACTTGTTCCTTCCTTGGGTTCCATCTGGTGTGCAGGAAGGGCTGAAATTAGCATTTTGCCCCAGCTTCAACACCTCTTGGGTAGCAGTGCTGAGAGGGGTCCCTGCCTGCCTGAGGTCTTGGCCAGAGTTGACACTTTGCTGCCTGGAAATAACAGCACATGGTCCCGTGTAGACAATGTTTGTGCAGAGGTGTCCGGGGGGACTGTTCCTAACTCTGCTCAGACGGGTGAGGCTGGCCAGTCCAGACTCTTCTTTGACACTGTTTTCCTTTTGGCTCTCTGGCAGCGTGATTGGGACCAGCTCACTTCGCCGGGCAGCTCAGCTGAAGAGAAAGTTCCCTCACCTGGAATTCAGGGATATTGTATCCTTTGAAAATGACCCCTTGACTTAGACTGGCCCTTGAAAAACCAGTGATGCCCCCTCTCTGTACCCCTCCCCCGTCTCACCATGCTTAGCCTTTGCACTCAAATCTTGCCACCATGTGCGAAAAGGACACCTCATGGAGGTTGAATTTCCTAGTGGAGAATGTGGTCATTCCTTTGAATATGCAGCTTTTGTTATATTGAATATGAACTTTTTCAAGGCCCCACATCCCTGGCTTGGCTTTGAATCGGGGCCTAGCCAGGCATTGTGCTGAGATGCAGCCCGGAGGCCTGGCAGAGGAGCTAAGGTCTTGAGCCACCTTCTCCCCTGCAGAGAGGGACTGTGGTGTTAGAACACCCTCCCTGGTGGCCAGCTCTGGAAGTGTAGGCCATGGGCCATCCAACCAGGGATCTCTGTGGTTTTCCCTTAATCCTTCTTGTAGAGGGGAAATTTGAACACTCGCTTGAAGAAGCTGGATGAGAAGGAGGATTTCAGCGCCATTGTCCTGGCAGCGGCTGGCCTCAGGCGGATGGGCTGGGACAGCCGCATTGGTCAAGTAAGTAGGGCAGAAGAGTTTGGGATGGAGGTTGTGTCGTCGTCATCCCCCCCCCCCCCCGCCGCCGCAGCCTCTTCATCGTGCCCAGGGAGCTTCTCCTCCTTGTGTCTTCAGTTCTTGAGATGCTCACTGATGTCTGCATTCCTTCGGGATATATAAACTGAATGAATTTGTGAAACGCCCTGAGGTGTATAGGGCTGAATACAAATTTAAAATAAATAAAA
The DNA here is from genome assembly GCF_951804945.1 of Podarcis cretensis. Lineage (NCBI taxonomy): Eukaryota > Metazoa > Chordata > Lepidosauria > Squamata > Lacertidae > Podarcis > Podarcis cretensis. The sequence continues at coordinate 29,536,764 of NC_137185.1, read as the reverse complement.
TATTTTGCTCCGCCTTTGTTCTGAGCATCACCAACCCTCGTTCTGCTTCCCTCCACTCCAGGTCCTGAGCCCCGCAGACTGCTTGTACGCAGTTGGGCAGGTATGTGATGTGCTCTCCGTTCTGGCCCAGCTGAGCCTCCCCAACACACCCCTTCTTCTTGAGGGTGCCTTTCGCTCTTTCTCCAACTGCTCCTCGCCCTCAAATGAGCACCCCAAAGTCAGGCTATGCACACCTTCCAACAAATTCTCTCTAGAGAGCAAACTCTCACCTGGTGTGAATCCCAAAGCTGGAAGGTTAAATGGCCTTGGTGCTCCGAGGCTGCGCCGCTTGCCCTGGTGGGTACCAGCTTCTGCATCCTCCCATTTGTGCAGGTATGGCTAACCTGTGGCCCTCTAGAATTTGTTGGCCTACATCCCCAAATCAATCCTGGCCATGTACTGTAAAGTGCATGAACTGTAAACTGTAAAAGTGGCTTTCCCCAAATTTAAAAATGTTGCTAAGCTCTCTTTCACTGCATGCCTTGCTTGCCCCTTGTCCAAAAGTGGGTGAAATGTATGCATTGTGGGAATCCTTGAAGACATGTTCTTTTGTCTCTCGGAAATCCCAGCAACAAAAATGCCAAAATCCATCACAGGGCAATTACTTTATAAAGCCAACCAGAATGTCACAAAATATTGTGCCAGCTTTTGAGTCCCCCAGAAATATTCATTGGGCTGAAGTAAAGAAAACACAGAAACTTAAAAGCTTGCACTATATTGTGACATTTTGGTTGACCTAATAAAGGCATTGGCATAATATGGATTTAGAAATTTTTCTTATGGGTCAGTATGGCTGGCTTCCCCCCCCCCCCACCCACTCAAAGCAGTTTTTAGCAGGGGCTTGTGGGGAAAAGGGGTAGTGGATGCTTTGGTGGTCATATGTCTCCATCTCAAGCTCAAGCCTGCTTCACAGAGTAGAGAGACTCTGCTCCTGTTGTTATCTGACTGCTGACCCTGGTTGTTGCAGAGCAGAGGCTTTGAACGCTGTGGGGGCTGCGTAGCCACTAGGCTGTTCTAGAAGCTGAGAAGGGCCTCTTTCCCTGCTCCTCTTCCTTTCTCCAGGGAGCCCTAGCAGTGGAGGTGAGAGCCAGGGACCAGGAGATCCTCGATATGGTGTCCGTCCTGCACGACGGTGAGACGGTGCTGCGCTGCATTGCAGAGAGGGCCTTCATGAAGCACTTGGTAGGTTTCAGGAAGTGCTTGATCGGAGGCCACAGCAGCCACCTGCTTATGTGGGGCTCAGGGCAGTGGGGTGCTTCCTTCCCAGGGAGAAGAGGAGTTCAGGGATATTTTTTTTTTAAAAAATAGTTCTGAGTTGCGTTTCTCAGTTTGATCCTTTCCCATGGTATGCATTGTGACTTGCGGTTATTATTGATAGTTTATTGCAATTGTTAAGAGTGAATTTGTTTAGTCATCATTGGTTGATGTTTTGAGTTATTTTATTGTGTACCATTATAGTCAAATAGATTATTGAATATTACTTTATTTGATATGTCATTCATTAAAGTTATGCCATGTTATGGCTTTTTTAATTGGATCAGGTTATGACAAGGTGTGTTCTTTGTTGTATATTTTGTTGCTGTGAACCGCCTTGTTTAGTAATATGGAAAAGTGGTGTGCTATGCTAATTAAAAGTAAAATGAAGAGGGAGGCTTGGCAGCAGCGTCGTTCATCTCCCTAACATTTTCCATTCCAGGAAGGTGGCTGCAGTGTCCCTGTGGCAGTGAACACCGTGCTGAAGGACTTCCAGGTAATGACAATTCAGAATACCATAGGCCTTGTTTTTTCCAGCCAGCTGCCAGGCTGGGTCTCTCTTAGCAATGGTTTGTGGGCCGCTCCCAGCATTGAAAGCAGTTGGTGGAGGGAGAGACCTGTGCTGGATGCAATAGCCCTGCTTGGTATGAAGGGAAGTGTTCCCTGACTGAGATGGAGCAAAGAACCCTTGAACCAGCGAACTCACATTCATGACATGTGACCCACCTTCTTGGCCTTCCACCTGCAGTACAAGGATAACAACACTGGCCTACTCTATAGGGTTGTTGTAAGGATCACCAGAAGATAATGTATGGTTATTACCAACCGACTAGGTGTTTGCTGGCCAGAGATGGGGAATCTGTGGTTCTCCAGATGTTTGATTCCAATCCCCATCATCCTATTGGCTGTTGCTGATAGTTATTATTAAAAAGCATTTATAAACCACTTTAAAAATGCTGAGTTGGCAATCCCCCCACTTCAGACATTCATTTCCCTTTTGACTGGATCAGTCTCAGCACTCATCCTGGAAGATTTGGTAGTTCACATAAAAGTTTAAGTTGCTGCTTCCAGCCTGATAATTCCTTCCTGTCCTTCTAGGACCCTTCCTTTTTAAAAAGGTGACTTAATGCTGAATCCCAGACTCTTGTAGAAGATGTCACACACTGCCTATCCCTTGGTTTTCCTGCACCACCTCCAAAGGGAGAGCTGTGTGCGGTGCTGTTGACATTTTCTCTTTATTTTCCCTAGTTATATTTGACTGGAGCAGTCTACAGCCTTGATGGATCAGAGAGCCTACGTGAGACCATGCAAGCAAGCATGAATTATTTTCCACATGAGGTACCCGCTACTGTATTGCAAAACAGCACATTTTCTAGGCTTCCACACAGGGGAAAACCTTTCTGCTTGGCTCCTCCCATGACATGAGAGAGAAAAAACCCAATAAAACTACATCTAAGCAAAGTGGGGAGCTTTTGGCTGTTGCTGAACTACACTTCCCATCATTCCTAGCAATGGGTCCTGCTTGTTCAGACTGATGGAAATTGTAGTTCAGTAATATCTGGAGGGACAAAGCTTCCCCACACCTTATTTAAGCTTTGTTTCCTATTATATCCAAAGCAGAGACTGTGGCCTGTTGCTCCCAAACAAGCCACTGTATGTAAGGCAGCAACAGACCCTAATCCTGGATTTCAGTGTTAACAGGAAGCAAAGCTTAAGTGCAACTTCCTGGTTTGCTTCACAGGAGTGAAGCAGGAACTATTGCAAAGTATGCAGTAGCATGCTCCTCATTCACACTGAACCATGGCTTATTGTAATGTGCTAACAAGCTCATAGATGTTTTGGCCAATAGTGTTAGTCACACTTGTTCAGCCTCCTCCATTAAAAGACCAGCTGTACAATCGTAGCATCTCGTTCATATGGGTTGTTTTCCCTCCTCTAATTTTACTGCAGGATACAAAACCAATGTTAAATTTGGAGGCTCACTAAAAGGACCCCTGACAGTTAAGTCCAGTCGTGAATGACTGTGGGGTTGCGGCACTCATCTCGCTTTACTGGCTGACAGAGCTGGCGTTTGTCCACAAGTTTTTCCGGGTCATGTGGTCAGCATGACTAAGCCGCTTCTGGCGAAACCAGAGCAGCACACGAAAATGCTGTTTACCTTCCCGCTGGAGTGGTACCTATTTATCTATTTGCACTTTGATGTGCTTTTGAACTGCTAGGTTGGCAGGAGCTGGGACCGAGCACCAGGAGCTCACCCCATCGCGGGGATTTGAACCACCGACCTTCCGATCGGCAAGGCCTAGGCTCAGTGGTTTAGACCACAGCATCCCCCACTATCCTTCAATAAATGTGAATCTTGAATTGCTGCCTCTAACCCTCAAATGTCCTATTGCTGGCTAAGGGATTTTGCATCTTACTTTTACTTTTCAGAACGAAGATGGCCCCAACGATGACATCCAGCATGTTGGCATCACTGCAAAGAATTTCTCTCAGTCTGCTCAAGTGGCTGCAGAGAAGTTAGGCATTCAGGTGGCTGAGCTCCTCCTGAGCAGAGGGGCAAAGCACATCCTCAACGTGGCCCGACAGCTCAACGATGCCTGATGGGGGCCTGCCATGGATGTCAAGCTCTAGCCGTTGTCCTTCCTGGAAGCAATGAAGTCTCTTGCAAATCAACCACTGCCCTCTCGGTGAAGGGAATCTTAATTTATTATGGTAGCTACGCCACAGTTTACCTGTGCTGCTAAGGACTGACTCATGCTGTAGCCTCCAATGGAAGATTCATGCTGGCGGGGATCACTCCCTTTAACACACAGCCTGAATTTTGAGAAAGAGAACCATTTAAAAGAAGTTGGTGCCTTCATTGATTGCTGTAAGGAATAATGTAACCTGGTACAGTTGCATAGAATGAAGTGTATATTTTTTTTAATTATTGCCAAATGGATTAAAGAGATTTAAACTGAAAGTAGTGGAATTCTTATTTGTTTAGCTATAGCTGAATCTACTGCAGCTTACTTGTGTATGCATACCAGCTCCTTTAAAGCACATGGCTTTCCCTCAAAGAACCCTGGGAACCAGTCTGCCCTGGGAGCTGCAATACCAGCACTCTTAAAGCAACCACAATTTCCAGAATTCTTTGAGTTTGTAAACAGACCTGTTTTCACCTGAGTATTGCAAAACAATCACCAAAGGGCTTTAGCAGGAAGGAGCAAACCTGCCTGGTCATAACAGAACCGTCATGAAGTAAGGGTGGGTAGAAAGAAAACTTTGTAAATCTCAGATGATCTTCAGAACTCCATCCTCTTTCCAACAGTGGCTAACTAGCTGCTTCCAGGCACCCATACAATAAGCAGGACATGAAAGCAAGATGCTGTAAGCTCCATAGAGCCATCTGTCACCTCCATTAATTTAATACCCTTTTGCCTAATGGCAGGAAAGTCCATTAAGTTAGGAAAGAGAGTTCCCTTTGGCTGTTTTCACCAAACAAATGTCAGTCCCAGTCAGCATGGTCTAATTGGGGGGTGGGGGAAAGCCCACCTGTTTTCTATGCCAAGCCAACAATGACCTTTCTCCTGCCTGTTAGCCATGCTGCTTTGGGCTACCATGAATCTTAATCTGCACCAGTGGATACTCCTCTCTCTGCTTTTCTATACCACATCTCTACTACACCCTCAACTTTTTATGGTAAGGACCAAGAGGACACAGGAAGCTGCCTTACACTCAGCCAGGCCACTGGCTCATGCAGCTCAGTACAGTACTGTTTACAGTAACGGGCAAAGGTCCTGCAGATGCCTTCAGGCAAGGGGCAATCCCAGTCTTCCCCAGAGTTTGAACCTGGCAAAGTGCAAGAATGTAATAATTTCTTGATAAAGAGTTATCATACAGCCTACTGAAACTGGTGCACTGAACGTAGCTCTTGCGAAACCTTGCAGAGCTCACCTGCCGCTTATTTTCTAACCGGCTTGCCCCCACCCATATAAACTTAAGAAAGCCCAGTTTAAACAGCGCAAATTCGTTTAATAAAACAAAAGCCAACACTGCGATCCCTGCAACGTAATTTCAACGGGATCCCCACCCAGTTCAGCAATCCGTTTGTGGGCCAGGCAACCATGCGCTCAGTCCTGGCGCCTGACCCTTGTCCCAAACCAAACCCCAAGGAAAACAGGGGGGTTGCGTGATCCGTCCTCGTGTCCATCCTTCGCCGGCTGCTACCGGAGTCCCGTCCAGAGGATGCTGCTGCTCGCCCGCCTAGTATTCCTGGGAGGCCTGGGTGGCTTTCTTCCTCGGCGCCGCTCCGCTCGCCGCTCCTCCTCCTCCAGCGCCGGCCTTGCGGGGCAGAAGGGCGGCGGGGATGTTGGGCAGGACGCCGCCCTGCGCGATGGTGACGCGGCCCAGGAGGCGGCTGAGCTCCTCGTCGTTGCGCACGGCCAGCTGCACGTGGCGAGGTACGATGCGCGTCTTGCGGTTGTCCCGCGCCGCGTTGCCCGCCAGCTCCAGGATCTCGGCAGTCAGGTACTCCAGCACCGCGGCGAGGTAGACGGGCGCCCCGGCCCCGACCCGCTCCGCGTAGTGGCCGCGCCGCAGCAGCCGGTGCACGCGCCCCACCGGGAATTGCAGCCCGGCCCGCGACGAGCGCGACTTCGCCTTGGCCCGAGCCTTGCCGCCCCCGGTTTTCCCGCGGCCCGACATGCTTCTCGGCTGAAAGATCTGGCGCCAAAGGTGAACGAGCCACCGAAGAATGAATGGGGAAAGAAAGCCCGCGCTTTCCTACCCATTTATAGCCGCCGCTCTTTCTTCTCATTGGACGCAACCTTTTAGCATTCCCATTGGCCCTCGGCTGCGTCAGACGAACGCAGGGATTGGGCGCACGGATCGTTATCTGCTCGCCCATTGGTTGGTTTGCGGAGCCAGTAGGAAAGACGCGCGCCAAATTTAAATGTGGGGGAGGTATTGGGCATTCAATTTTAGCGCCACCTTAAACAGAAAAGGCAGAATGAGCAGAATCAGGATTTATTTTAGGAGTGGCAGGCTTTATGTTGGGGGGTGAGGGGAAGAACCAAATGATCTGGTCAGTTAGTTCACTATTTAGATTTATTTACTTGAATTGGGCGGGGGCAGCTGTCTCTGCACCTCCCTGGCTGTGCTCATGAAAGGTAGCTAGCCGCTGCCTCCCCTCCTTTACTGCTGCTTCGTATGTCTGCAGCAGGTAGAAAATCAGGGTCTGCCAACACACATTCATCATGTACACATTAATGTGCACTTGTGTTATCTACCACTTTTCTAAACTGTTAACCCCCAAAGTAAATGCTATTTTTAAAAGCCAGCACCCATAGTAGTAGGAAGAAGAACAAGTAGATAATCAGCCCAAAACCTGGTAGAAAAAGTGCATCTTGCTCTCCATGTGAAGAGCTATCAGAGAAAGATACAGCTCTCTGGCAAGATCCCACATTTGTGGGGCAATATAATCTAGTTTCCAACTTCATCTCTCAAAGACAGTAGGAAGTATGGCAAGATGACTTCTGATCCTCCCTCACCATTAGCCAAGGGGGGGGGGACAGTTGCCCCCTCTAGATCAAGTAAAACAATAGAAATACTTAACTAAATGACCAATCACGTGGGTTTCTCCCCCCCAACAAAGCCCTCCCAAACAAAAATCCTTGCTACGCCCATGCTATTGGCCCTGCTGCTGCAAATGGATGTTGGAGAATAGTGTGGATTAAGAGAAAGCAATGGAAGGGTAGGGGGAGTAACAGAGGTCCCAGCAGCTTGGGGAAGGGGGCTGCCCTGGCTCTGCTAGAAGGGGAAGTAGCCAGGGTGCACTTCATGGTAGATGTTCTAGAACAGGGATGTCTAACCAGTTGATCCCAGGATGACCCTGGTCGCTCGTGGGATCCGTTTTGATTGGCAGTAGTGATTAGCAATGGAGAGAAAGTCCCTGCCGCCACTCTTCCTGTTGTGTGAAATGAATATTTTGTCGAGGAGTTAGAAAGCGAAAGTACTTGTTACAGCTGCGTTGTTGTTGTTGTAGGTGAGCTCTATAAGCTTTGCTATTTCTCCCTTTAAAAAGTGTTATTTGAAGAAGTGTGCATGCACACAAAAGCTTATACCCAGAACATACTTAGTTGGTCTCTGAGGTGCTGCTGGATAATTTATTTATTTTATTTATTTCGACTGTGTCAGACCAACATGGCTACCTATCTGAAATTTAAAAAGTTTATCAACTTTAGCCCCCGCCCCTAGAAAAAGGTCATCAACTTTGACTTCGCTCCCTCTAAAAAAGGTCAAAAACCTTTGCTCTCCCCCCCCCATGGGTAGATCACTTCCAGAATGTTTATACTGGGAGTAGATCACAGTCACTTGGGAGCTGGACATGCCTGTTCTAGAGGGATAGTTGGCTGAGAAAGCTTGAAAACTTTGTTGTGCACCTAAGATTGCTCAGATTGCTCTCCCTTCAGTCATTTGTCCTTCCCTCATGACTAAAAGCTAGGATGTCACCTGGGTGATGTATTATTCTCCATTCTCTCCTCCCTCTTTCCTCTATCCGCAAGATGTCACTTCCAGCTAATCCAAGCCTCCTCCTCCATTTCAACACTCAGGCCAGCTCCGTTTAAGCAAAAGACAACGAAACCAAAAAGCACTATACCAAATCATCTTCATTTGGGTTTGTGAGAGAGAGTTGGACAGTAGTATAGAAACGGTTTAGAAGAGCAGCCCTGAATAGACCGTCAACAGGATCTTAAGGAGGTTTGAATTGAAGTCAGTCCCACCAGGTTCAATCGGAATTCCTTCCCACTTCGGGGTCACTGTTTTGGCACTGCATTAGCCATGAGACCATAAAAACAAAGTCCTTCAAAACAAACACAGCACAAACAACTAGGAAGGAAACTGCAATTGCAAAGCCCAAGCCCCCATCAGAGCTGTCTGGTGCTTTGATTCTATCAAGATTTTGACAGTGAAGCCTTGCTCAAGTACTTACAGGTAGCCTGAAGGGGGAAGTTGCTTCCTTCTGTTGTGGAGGGACACACACACTTACTCCTAGAGCATAAAGTAGCTCTCTCTCGCTCTCTCTCATAGCAGGGAAAGTGGGGAGCATTGCAATAGGGAGAGCTGAGTTCTGCTTACATGCATTTTTTGCCGGTTTGCTTCTGTTTGTGTTTCAGGGTAGCAGCACAATGCTCCACTCCAGAAAAATATTCAAAAGCCAACCCCCCCGCCACCCCAAATTATGGTGTCTCCTCCCCTGTCAGTATACAGGAGAGAGAGAGAGAGTACTGACATACAAACAAAGTGCAGTTCCTATAACAGGAGTAGCAGCAGCAGCAGCAGCAGCAGCAGATGCTCTCCAAATGGATACAAAAGCCCACAAGACATCAGTGCATCCCCAAAGTCCCCCCAGAAGCCTTTCTCCCTCTTGCGAAGGTAGGCTGACTGCCCTGGGGCAAGTGCAGCTGTGGGCCATGTGGGAGAGAGCTGCGAGGCAGACCACCATCAAGCACCAACGGGGCAAGGGCAGCTCAGACGTCATAGAACAGCCGCACGAGCTGGTACCGGATAGAAAAGGCGATGATGCTCCCCACAACCTATAAAACAGAGGCAAAGGGTATTGTATAATCCGAGAAGATGAGATATTGCCCACATAGTTGTCAACACCATGAAATTGGATCTGGCAGGTTAGAGGAAGGGCAAATCTTTTTTGCTCTCTCTCCACCCCCACCCTACCATCAATGTTTGATTAAAAATTATGTGGCAGTTGATATGGCTCAATGCCTACTGAATTTTAACTCAGAGAAGGGAGCTGGATTACCAACCCATTTGAGATACAGAGATACAGCATTATTCAAAACTTTTCACACCGGCCTGCTCTTTCTCCCAGTGCCTCTTACCTGCATCAGCAACAGCAGAAGGGTCAGGGTTCGCTCAGGGGTTGGTCCTATAAGCTTTATCACAAAGTTAATGAGCGTCATGTTGTTGCATTCTGTGAATTCTCCATCTTTGTCCACTCCTTGATGCACATCCACTAGATGGAGTTTCTCAGATATCTGGGGAGAGAAACTTAGTTACCGGTGCTGCTCTAGGATTACGCTAGAGAAGCAGCAAGTGTTCCACCCAATCGTATTTCATTAGCCCAAAGTAAACCTGGGTGTTTCCACCTCCATTGCAACTTTTCTCTGTTACACAACCCCTCCTCATTACACTTCCCCCTCTAACTGGTTCTCAAAGCCTTTTCTTTCAGCCGAGCTATCAAAGAGTATGGAAGGTTATATTATTCTGTCCTTACCTTGAGGATATTTGCTCCCAAGGGAGAGAGGTTCTTGGGCTTGAATCTGGAATAGCTCATCTCTAGATTTCCTGTGTCCGGATTGAATCTGCAGAGAGATAGGCTCCCGTCAGCAATGAAAAGGGACACAATGGGAGAAAGAATGCAGGATGAGGTTCTGCCAGGAATGGATGAAAGGACCCAACCAAGGAGACTCTCACCAATCCATTTCCTATGAAAACAGGCAGCTTTGAAGGGCATATTTACACTATCCAGGCCTCAACAAAATATTCTTGGAAACTGGCATTTACAACTGCTTTCCAGCCTTTGATAGTGATTCCCTAACCCCTTGGGACGCGGGTGGCGCTGTGGGTTAAACCACAGAGCCTAGGACTTGCCGATCAGAAGGTTGGCAGTTCGAATCCCCACGATGGGGTAAGCTCCCGTTGCTCGGTCCCTTCCCCTGCCAACCTAGCAGTTCAAAAGCACATCAATGTGCAAGTAGATAAATAGGTACCGCTCTGGCGGGAAGGTAAACGGCGTTTCCGTGCGCTGCTCTGGTTCACCAGAAGTGGCTTAGTCATGCTGGCCACATGACCCGGAAGCTGTACGGCAGCTCCCTCGGCCAATAAAGTGAGTTTAGCGCGCAACCCCAGAGTTGGCCACGACTGGACCTAATGGTCAGGGGTCCCCTTTATCGAACTACAGTTCTCAACATCCCTTGGTTAGAAGCCAAGGACTACATTTGTGGTGCTCTAGTTGCACACAAAGCACGACAGCATCTAACAGGGAGTGAAGGGTTTTTGTCGTTGTTGTTGTTACCTGGGCAGCCGATGGCGTGGGCAAGGAATGATGTGGAACAGCTGTGGCAATGAATAGAGGAAGTTGAGAACTTGTGGGATAAAGAAGAGCAACATGGTTTTGCTGAAATGCCCGAGGATCCCCACCACAGCAAAGGTCATGCCGGCGAAATAGCAGAAGGTGTCGCCCACAAACACACGGGATGGATACCTGCGCTCAGCCGGAGGAGAGACGGTCAGTCAGAACACAGGCAATGCATTGCAGAAGAAGACCCAGCAGGGGGTCACTCCTGGCACTCATTATGATGTCAAATGTAAATAACGTGTTTGTTTTTGTTGGAGGTGCATGAGGTTGGAGAGCCCAGAGCATGGTTGGTTGCATTCAGTTAATTGCAGTGAGTTTTGTTTGTGTGTGAGAGAGGGAAGAGCTTGCTGGGTTAAATTAGTTTTTCTCCCCCCACAACCTCACAATTCCTATGACAGCATCATCTCACGCAGAATGTAACTGACCTGTAGAGGTCTTTATGGACTTTATGAATTGAAAACATATTACAGTCAAACCTCGGTTGTTGAATGTAATCCGTTCCGGAAGCCCATTTGGCTTCTGAAATGTTCGACAACCGAGGCACGGCTTCCGATTGGCTGCAAGAGCTTCCTGCACTCAAGCAGAAGTCGTGTTGGATGTTTGGCTTCTGGAAAACGTTCAAAAAATGGAGCACTTACTTCTGAGTTTTTGGTGTTTGGGAGCCAAGTTTAACTGTGTGTGTGTGTGTGTGTGGTGTTGTGTTGTTGTTGTTGTTGTTAAATGTGGAGTGGTGAAGGATGTAGGAAGAGGAAACAGTTTGTGGAACACTGGGCACAGCATGAGAGGAAAGAGATTATGTCCTGGAGTGCTTATTCCAGTTTCAGTGGTGTCAGAAAGCTGCACCTACAGTAGTGTTTGTTGGCATTTGGTAGGGTGGGATTCTTCCTCTTAGTTAGATTTCACACGTATGACCTACAAGCACATTTGCGTTTTTGTTTAAATATTCTAAACGGGAACATTTGAGCACTTTGAAGCTCCTTCTAATGCAGCTGCCCTCATAGCCACCAGATTCTCCCACAGAGCAATCCAGAGAAGGCACTGGAAATTTTACAAGAACATTGACTGGAATTATGCAACCCACGCAAACCCTCAAAATGGCAGCTGTATCAAGGCACCATAGCCTGCCTTGCTATGAGTGAACTCAGAAGCCTGCAACCTCCCCCAAACACACCCACTTCCATTGGAAACAGGCTGGCTTTTTCAATTCCATGGAGTTTCTTACCAGTTGTGGTACAGCAGTCCCAATGTGGTAAAGAAAAAGGGAATCATGAAGTAGAGAGAGAAAACGTGGTCATCTCTGTAGTCTCCTGGGAGTAAAAAATAAAAAAGTAGGAAGGTCAACCAGTTGGCACCAACTCCAGAGACTCTAGCTGCACATGTGCTAGTCCACACCGAGCCCACAGCTGCTACTACAATCCCAGCATGTATGCTGAGGGGCAGTCCCACATTTGCTCTGCATCTAGCCTGAAGAACTGAATATCATCCCACTCTAGAAACTCCATGTGGCAGCCCTCTGACATTAGATCTTTCTCACCGTTTAGCTCTACGATGTTGAAAGTTACAATTGAGGCAGCGATCACCAGTGACTGCCCAGCCTCCAGGCCATTAATGCCCGCAAGAATGTTGATGGCATTGGTGCAGAACACAGCCAGCATCCCCATGTACACGTAGTATAGGATTCCTGCAAGAGAAAACCCACTTTTATTCAAATTCCACCAACCATGCAACATAAGGACCACAATACCTCAAGGACCACCTCTTCCCATATGAACCTATCCAGTCCCTGAGATAATATTCTGAGGCCCTCCCTTCATGTGCCTCATCCTCGAGAGGTCCGGAGGGTGGCAACATGAGAACGGGGCCTTCCCTGCAGTGGCTCCCTGTCTATGGGATGCTCTCCCCAGGGAAGTTCGTCTGGTGCCTTCATTATACACTTTTAGGCTCTAGGCAAAAATGTTCTTTTTTAACCAGGCCTTTGGTTGATCTGATTGACATCCAACACTCTTTTAGAATGTGGCTTTGGGTGGTGCAGTTTATTGGGTTACTGCTTTTGGTTTGATTTTATATGTTGTGGTCTTGTTGTGAAATGCCCCGAGACCTCTGGGTATAGGGTGGTGTATAAGTTGAATGAATAAATAAATAATTCTCCATGGGGATAATGCTCAGCATGTTTCTCAGACCAGACCTGCTTGGGCAAGCCCTGGGCTACTTACCTAGGTCTAAGTGCATGCCCAACAACATCCGGAAGGGCTTAGGCACCACAATGGTGGTGTTCCCAAAGTTGGTGAAGTAGACCATGAGCAGGGGCAAGGATGCCATGGTGGGCAGAAGCAGCTTGTGGCGCCAGCGCAGATTGAGAACATCGTCCGCAAAGCCCAGGAAGATCATGCAGCAAATGGCGAGGAGGGAGCCAATGAGGGCCACAAACTGCAAGGTAGGGAGACACTGTAAGAGTCTTGCCCCTTGCACTTATCTAGTCGGCTCAACTCTTAACACCCCCACCCCAATCCCTTCCAAGCTCCACCCAATACAGCCACTCTCACCTCATGGTGTGGGAATGCCTTGCATTGCTCTTCCACAAAGCAGCTCAGAAAGGGCACTGGGATGAAGCAGAAGAGGATGATCAGGAACACTGCTCCACTTATGACACCTTGGGACTCCGGGCTGGGAAAAGACAACACACAAGGTAATGGGTACCTCATCTCACCAGGACCTTGCCTGTCCTGCTTACTGGGGTGCCGGGTTAGGGGTTAAGACTTAGCTGAAAGAAAGCCGGAACGCCCAATGAGAAAAAGGGAATTCTCCTTATTGACTGCTGACTGCCAGCTCTGGGAGTATGAGATCCAGCCCAGGATTATCAGTCTTTACACAGGGCCCCAGTATGCCTGTACCAGATCAGAGCCCCACACTTCCTCTCAGGCCCCTAACCTGGCAGCCTCCAAGTGCAGTCTGGATCAAAACTGAATACAGGAAAATCAAGAGCTACTCACATGGGTTGCTTGGAAGTTTTGTTCAAATCAATCCCAAAGAGCTTGGCAGCAATGAAGTGATCCTTGAAGGCTGGAATAAGTATCAGTGTTGCTACAAAGCCCACAAGGGAGCCAAAGAAATTGATCAGCAGGGGGGTGGTTAGCAGCCTCCCCATCTCAGAGCTGGATCTGGGTGCTCCCAAATGACAAAGCCAATAAGCCAAGGAAGTCTGTCTGTCGTCCGTGCACTTCTTCCAGTTGTAGCCTATCTGGGACAGCCACAGCAGACACCTCTTGTCAGAAGTAACATAACAGAGAAGGGACCCTTAGGCCACAACCACTGGCAAAAGGTTCCTGCTTCAGCAGCAGCCATGGTGATGGATCTTCATAACTAAGAATAAAAAAATAGTTGGTAACCAACAATTCATACTGAATGCAAAATTTACATGCATTTCATACTCTCCTCAGATGATGTGAATGCACACCTTAGCCACAAATGGGATCATCCTGCCCATGGAGGGGGAATCACCACAGGTGTGTCTAAGATGACCACTGACAAAAAAGCGCATTGGGATCAAGCAATCTGGGGCCCATAAATCACTGTCCCACCCACTCTGCTGTGCTAATGAATAGGATATGGACCTAGATAGCTCAGTGGATTAGAGTGTGGCATTGTTAACACCAAAGTTGCAGGTTTGAGTCCCACATGGGACAGCCGCATATTCCTGCACTGCAGGGGGTAGGACGAGATGATCCTCAGCGTCCCTTCCAACTCTACGTTTCTACGATTCCATGAGCTCTCTGGTCTGTTCCTTGTGATGGGGTACAGTTGTCTCCTAAACTAGGGGTCCTCCAGATGTTGCTAGACTGTAACTTCCATCATCCCTGACAACTGGCCACGCTGGGTGGAGCTGATGGGAGTCCAACACCACCTGGAAGACGGTAGACTTTCGTGTTCTGTCTGCTCCCCGGCACCCAAATTTCTACCCTCCCTGCCCGAATAAAGTGGCCACACTCCGGCCTACCAGAGGCGCAGAATGCTCCCCTGGGTTCCTGCCCGTCTCCACCGAAACACCGGCTTGATCCAGCTGTCGTCGAGACTCGGGAAGGGAGTCTCTCTGGCAAGGGCGGGGGGGATTTCCTTTTAACGTCCCTATAAGCTTGGCTGGAGTTTCCACCCGGACATTATATGACGTGACACCGCCAAATCCTAGCGCGACCCACACAGTGCGAGCATATTACAAAACGCACTCCACGCGTTGTGAAGCCGCGGACGCCATCTTCGTTACTGGCTACTCGACGGTGTGGCATATCAGATCCTCAAAGCCGGGCGCCATGTGCCGCGAGAGATCCGGTGACCGTAACTCTTTGACAGGTTTGGCGGAGGAAATACGACGGTCACAGAGTTGTAAGGAACGCCCACACCAAACATGGCGGCGCCCGAGGATCACGTGACAACTGCCCTTGGACGTTTCGTTAAATTACACGTCACCTGGCTGCTGATTGGCTCGGCGAGGCGCTCCAGAGCCAAGCGGGGCCATTTAAAGGGACAGCAGCTTCTTAGTAAATCTCACGAGGGGGAGCTCTTCCCTAAAATTCTATGTCCGGGAGGGAAAACCTGTGTTTTTTCAGATGTTCTCGGGACTCCTACTCCCGTCAGCCTCACCCAGCACAGCACATTTCAGGGATGGTGGGAGTTGTAATCCCAACAACACGTGTTGGTGGTGGCACCGGTGGAGCACAGGTTAGGCACCCTAGTTTCGGATGATGCTATAAGATGATACACGACCAGCCTACCCCAACCCGATGCCGTCCAGATGTTTTGGACTACCAGCAGCCCCTGCCAGCATGGCCAGTAGTCAGGGATGATGGCCATTTGGCATCCCAGCAACATCTGGAGGGCCACGAGAAAACCACACCCCTATTCCAAACGGTGATAACCTCCTGCAAAAAACAGGCAAGACATCTTCTGGAACCTTCAACACCTACTGTAGCAGAACCCGCCAATCTCTTAAGGTGCCACACGACCAGCCGCCCCCAACATGATGCTCTCCAGATGTTCTCGACTACAACTCCCATCAGCCCTGTGAATCATACTGTATGGTGGTGAGAGTTGGAGTCCAACATTTCTGCAGAAGGCTCTTATTTCCGCATGTTGCCGCAACAGAATGGTGCCCGCGATCCACATTTCAGAACCACCCGTCGCGGATCGTCAGTGCCACGGTACTTCCCCTCAGATCTTTCGGTTACTACAGATCAACAGCCACCCTCATCCCAACGTCCCTGCCATATCCTGCTCGATTAAAAAATCAGAAAGAGAAAAAGTCTACTAGTGGAGCCAAGGTCCTGGTTCCACCTCCAGCCCCAGCCCAGGTCCACCCACCTCCCTAGACGCGTCCAGAGCACCCAGAGTTCTCCCCGGGGACCTCAGCTCCGCTTCGCTCCCAGTAGCCACACCTGGGAAGGAATTCTAAACACCCTTCCTGTCATAATGTTAGGCTCGAGCTGCAAAAGGAACGTCCCGGCTTCCGCAGGCATGATCGACGGTCGTCGACCTGCGGACGTTCCCCTTTCCTATGTCATCCTGGTCCCCAAGGCAGGAGCCGCCTCTTTCTTTCTGCGCATCTTGGCTGGCGAGCCAGACCCGCTTCCAAGTAACCCCCGCCGGCTCCTCGCATACCCTCAGACGGTACCCTTACCGAGTGGGCGGATTGTCGAAGGATTCCCCGGGGCTGCCTCATTCCTTTCCAGTAGCAGCTGCCCTCGGTGGTCTCGTTTCTGCGCCTTTAAGAGGTCGGAGGGAGGGAGAGGAGAGCGGAAGGGGAGAGGCGGCGGCAGCAGCAGCACCCCCAGCAGCAGCAGCGTTTGGCCCTGCCCAGCTAAGCCGCTACTGGCCGTCGAGGGCAGCTCGTCTCCAGCTCCAGCGCGCTCCGCCCAGCACGGTCGGGAAGGAAGGAGAGCGCTGCGCGCCCTCCCCCTGTAGCTCGAAGCCGGCGCGGAAGGAGGCAGGAAGCGGCTGTCTTTCCTCGACGCCCCTGCCCGAGAGGGAGCGCGATGTGCCGCGACGCCCCGTGAGCCACCGCCATGGAGCCGGAGCCGGAGCCGGAGCCGGGGCTGAGCTTGGGCTGGGCGGCGCTGGTGCTGCTCTTCGCCGCCTCGCTGCTCACGGTCTCGGCCTGGCTCCTGCAGTTCGCCCGCGGCTTGTGGCGAGGACGGCGCCGGCCGGAGAAGGAGGCGCCGTTGCCGTCGCGGGGCCGAGCTGCGGCGGCGGCCGCCGGCCTCTGGGCATCCCTGCGGCGCCTGGGCTCGGCCCGGGAAGCGGCCGGCTCCGAGGGGGCGGCGGCGGCGGCGGCGGGGGCCCGCGGCTTGCTGGCGTCTCTCTTCGCCTTCCGAGCCTTCCGCGAGAATTGGCAGCGAGCCTGGCTGAGAGCCCTCAACGAGCAGGCCCGCCGGCACGGGGTAAGCAAGGCCGGGGGGCGGGACGGGGCGAGGGGGGGGGGACCGGGTCTCCCGGCAGCAGCACCCTCACCCCTCCCCAGGCTGCGGGGGCAGGCGCTTGGCTGCCCGCCTCCAGGGGGTCCCGGTGTGGGGGGGGGCAAGCGGTGCGTCTGGGCAGCGCCCTCGGAGGGTGACACCGAGAGGGTGACAGGTGAGCCACCTGGGCGTCGTGCCAGCCTTCCTCGACTGCCTGCTCTTTCCCGGCACCGCCGGACCCCGCGGAGAAAGGGGCGTCCCAGGCTGAAGCCTGCCCGAGGTGGCACCCGATCCCAGAGGGAGGCGCTCTGCACGTGTTCAGAGATCGGTCCCCAGTCCTGCCGCTGGTTCAGCCCGAGAGTCAAATGCAGCAGCAAAGACGAAAGCGGTGCGGGTTCCACTTTCTGCCCATGGAGCTGCCCTGTCGCCGCCGCCTTCGCCTTGGCCAAGAGCTCCCTTTCCGCCCCCGCATTTTGCCCTGTGCAAAGCAGCAGGTTCCTCGCCGGCGCTGTCCACCCACCCGGGCCAGGCCAATTTCCCGCAGAGGTTAGGGCAGCAGCAGCAACCGGGGCAGGGTCGCTTTGCCTCTAAGTGGTATTGTCCTTCGGAGAGGGAGGGGAACCGAAAGTTTTTATTTCTTGCTTTCTCCTTTTGGGGACCCTAAAAGCCCCCAAAGCTGCTTCCCTTCAGATTGGTGTATAAAAGGTTTCGCGCATTCTCCCCCTCCTCTAATTTCGAAAAGCTTTTTTTAAAAAAAAAAATGTGAGGGGGCGTTATTCCAATAAAAATGGCAATAAATTGAAAGTCAGCCCTGATTTTTCCTGGAGAGTAAACCAGTTTGACTCTGGCACCAGTAAAGAAGTAGGGGAGGAAAGGGATGCTTGTGCCATCCGCTTGCATGAGGTTGCTTGGGGTGGGGGCGGCTCCAGGGATCTGCGCCTCAAACTTCCTGAGCTTCTCAGTCTTGCAGGTGCTGGGACTCCAGCTGGCAGGCTCCTGGAACCAAACCCTCTTCCTTGGTGTTTCTGTAAACAACATAATCAAGCGGTTCCTTACATCAGCCAAAGGTCACTGCAATTCCTTCTGGGGTGGCAAAAGTTTGCAAACAAGGGCAAAATACAAAGACTGCAATTATACTAAAGAGCATTGCACTGATAACAGGGTGGAGTTGGGTTCATCTTCCTTTTTTGGGGGGGGGGAGCTGCTCTTTAAGAAGGCATATTAGCACAATGGGAAGGCACCCCACTTTCCTGGCTGCCTGGCCAGTGGCATTTTGAGGCCAGACTGACTCCTCCCAGCGCAAACTGAAACCTTCACTTGCATCTTGTTTAAAGTAAATGATACCAAATCCAGAGGAAAACTGCAGTGGCAGCAGGCATGCTCCTTCCTGGTTGTGTATGGACAGAAAGCACCTTCCTCTGTAGTGGTGTTGGGGTGAAGGTCCTGTATCTAGAAGGGCTTCCTGCTTCAGTCTTCGCTTGGATCTTCCTCCTTCCCAACCGAAGGCTTTCTGTGTGAGTTTTCCCTCTCTTGCTGAGTCTCTTCTGCCCCAGCACCCATCGCACGCAGCATCCTGTTAAAGGAAATGCAAGCTGTCTTCTGATACTGTTGCATTCCTGTCGCCCTATTTGGTGTGGCTACAAATATGTTGATGGTGAGAGTGAGTCTAAGCTAGCACAGGGCAGCTTCATCATAAACTTGCATAGTAGATGTGGACCAACCAGTATTTGTGATTCCCCATCTCTAAAACTGGAGTAATGGTGACCTCTGGGAGTTGGTGACTCTTCCTTGGGAGTCTTTTGTGTACCTAGAACTAGGGAGGGACACCTTGTCCAGCACCATTCCTTCAGTGCTGGAAATCCAGAGCTGCTGCTGCTCCCACCTCATTGGGTGGCCTCTGTTCAAGTACTTCCAGCAGGAGAGAGCCCAGCCACCCGTCCGGGTCACTGGTTCTGTCTCCAAGCTGCTCTTACAGCCCAATGGGTTCTCCTCGTTTTCAGCCCAAATCTCCCCTCCTGTAATGTAAGGTTATTCAGTCTAGCCCTGCCTTTTGGAGCTGCAGAGAACGCCAGTCTTTGCCTCTTGCCTGCAAGAAGAGTACTGTACTCCCATATTCTTCCCCCTCTTCAGTCTTCTCTTTTCCCAGCTAAACCTACCTTGTTCCTTCAAGCTTTCCTCAGGGGACAACTTGCTTTCCATTCCATCTTTTTTGGTGTCCTCTGAACCCACTCCAATTTGTTTGCTGTGCTCCATAGCACGTCACAGATGCTTCTCTGTTTTGCTACCTGTACAGAGGCTGGGAGCCATGAATGCCTTTCTTGGACACACAGGATAGCTCAGTTGGTTAGAGCATGGTGCTGAGAATGCCAAGGTTGCAGGTTCGATCCTTGTATGGGACAGCTGCATATTCCTGCATTGCGGGGGTTGGACTGGATGATCCTCAGTGTCTTTTCCAACTCTACAATTCTATGCTATATACAACAGAATATCAATATGTTATGATTTATATGCATGGTTTCCTGCACTAGACAGATTCCCAGGCAGAAAAATCCTCTTAGGTGAAGCCTATTGGAAGCCTGTTGGAAGAACGCAGGATATGCATTAGGTTCACACCCACCTACTTGAGAAATCTGCTCATAACTAGCCAGAGTGAGGAGATTGATAAGGGAGCAGGCATGACTATCTCGCTGGGTGGGAGGCAATGTTAGAAGCAAAAGGAATAGAATAAAGATGGCAGCTCTGGCTGTTTCCGCAAGATCTGAATTTTAAACCGGAGCCAGACTGAAAGAGCAACCAGTAATGACCTTTGCAGCGGCAGGGCGGAAACCTAATCACGCTTGCAAGCTGTCAGCTGATCAGCGTGAGAAACCGGCCAGGAGCCTTTCCTGCCCTTTGTGAGGTGCTTCTGTGGTCTCAAAAACAAGCAGGTTTCATGTGACCAAACCTCATGTAGGTATTGGGGTCATTTTTCATTACAGATATTATGTAAGGAAGCTGACAAGTGTGAGACACCAAAGCATTCCTATTTTTATTTTGCTAAAGAGCATCCTAAGTCCAGTTGCTTGCTCCATCTTTCCTCTGTGGTCCCAACAACCTGCCCTGCATGTCTGCTTGGGCTCTCTTGGCACAGCTGGAATATTCAATGCCTGGCAACCAGTTTCCAGGATAGTGGTGCAACTCCTCCAGCTTTTCAGGACAGGCAGAAGCGTGGGGGGGGGGTGTCTCCAGAAGGGACCCACCCTGTTTGTGGAGCTTCTTTTCAAAGAGGAGGCTGCTCTGCTCAAGGCCTCTTAGGATCCTGCTGGCGTTGCTTAAATTTCCCCAATGACAGGGCTGATGAACGATGGTGCGAGCTTAAATGGGAGCTCAGTGCTCTATACCTGAGAAACAGCTGCTGATGTTGCTGCTGCTGTTATCTCTGCTTATCTGAGAGTGTCTCTATCATTGGTGCCTTGGATCCAGATGGCAAGGGCACCACAGGGCACTCTCAACACCTGCAGAACTCTGTTACTCCAGAAGCTGTCCAAAGTCTGCTCCTGAGAGTTCTTCAATGCCAGCTTTTTTCATGGTTTTAAATTAGACTGGTTACTTTCCTTTGGTATTTGATCATTTTGTGCTTGTCCGAGTTATCTCCTTTGTGTCCTCTGGATGATTTTAAACCATCAAAATAAGCTGAACAAAATAAGCTAAAACAAAAAAAGGACATGTTTAGGAATAGGAATTGTCCACTGTTGAGTAATCAGTTGTACTACCAGTCAAGCCCTCTCGTTTAACATAGGTGAAATTCAGTTTTAGCAGAGTACTGATGGGCTTTGGTGATTTGCCACTGAAAACATTCTGGCCTCTTAATAAGAAGCTTTTTCTCTCTAACCCCCCCCTCCTGCCTAATCCACAATGACTGCAATGATGATGATGATCTTTCATCTGGGGAGCAAGGAGGGGCTTAAGGCCGGATCCTTCTCTGTGCAATCAGTGATGAAAACTTCTCTCTCTCCCTCTGAAAATCCAAGAGGAATCTGGGATAAATGTTCTTTTGGAGGCAACTGATCTCAGGTCCCCTCTGGATAGGATTATTTTTAGCTCCTTCTGATGTCACAGTTTTCCCCTCTTAGCAATTTGAATTGTAGAGAAGCCATACAGAAATCTATCTTATGGAAAAAACAAAAACCCTGGGATGATTGGGGGGAGAGAGAGCTAATGAGAACTGGATAATAATAATAATAATAATAATAATAATAATAATAAAAATAAATTATTTATATCCTGCCCTCCCCAGCCGAAGCCGGGCTCAGGGCGGCTAACAATTTTAGTTTTATGAAAATGAAAATCCTTAAAAATGTGCTGGGTGGAAAAGATGTGTATGTATGTGGAACTCCTCTTCCTCTTTCCCCCCACCTCTCATTCCCTTTTTGCATTTACAGTACCAGTGCACTAGATTTAATATTCTACATCTTTTGCTTCAACATTTCCCTCTAATTCTCCACCAGCATGTGCAGGAAGGAGACAGCAAGAGCCATTCCCATTCTGTTTGAGGCCAAGCTTTGTTTGCATTTGGGAGTGTGAAGTTCCTCATTTTGGGACTGAGGCATCGGGCTTCACATCTTCCAGTGATTTACCACAGACAGCTGACTCAACGAACTTCTGTCATCTTTCCTGCTCATATTTTAATGACTTAAAGCATTATTGCTGCCCAAGCAGATGGGAATCACATTCTTGGGACTTATGAAATAGAAGTCTTTGTTGTTCACAAGCATCCTGCTCAGGTGACAATGCATCTCAGGATTTCTGGAAGGCATGCAGGGAACCCTACACAACCAGATTAGGGTTAATTTATGAAAGAAGAAACCTTACTTCTAGATATTGGGTCATACTCTGCAGGCTTTCTGTCCCTTCCTGAATATTCTGAGTATTCAAGAGTTCTAGATTTTGCTGGTTCTCTTGATATTGCTGTGCTTTCCAGGCACATCAATCCAATAGTACAGTGGTACCTCAGGTTAAGTGCTTAATTCATTCCGGAGGTCCGTACTTAACCTGAAACTGTTCTTAACCTGAAGCACCACTTTAGCTAATGGGGCCTCCTCCTGCCGCCACGCCACTGGAACACGATTTCTGTTCTCATCCTGAAGCAAAGTGCTTAACATGAAGCACTATTTCTGGGTTAGCAGAGTCTGTAACCTGAAGCGTATGTAACCTGAGGTACCACTGTAATGGGTTTAGAATTCTCATAATTTTTCATGTTCAAGTTTTTGTTTTTATTTGCTTTAATGAAACCATACCAGAAACCAACTGTATATTTCCTAGGTTGCATTTTTATTTCATCCAGGGCTTTTTTTCAGCCAGAGCTCAGCTCTGGCGCTTCTCAGGTGAGCACCATTGCCGTTCTTACAGAACAAGGGGGAAGTTTGTGGTGAGCTCAGCACCTCTTTTTCTAGAGAAATAGCCCTGATTGCATCTTATGGTTGCTTTCTCTTGTGTTAAATTCTCACATTTCTTTTAGATGGTGGCTTCTGCTCCTTCTGTGTTGTTCTGTCTTGTTAGAGCAGTCCAGGGATCACTATTCCTGCCCTTTGGGGAAGGAGCCTTGCTCAGTGGTAGCAGAGCACTTGCTTGGCCTTCACCAGGTGACCAGGTTCAGCTCTTGACATCTCCAGTGGGCTGTTGCCAATCAAAAGAGACAGTACTGGGGCAGATGATGGACAGATTGGAAGCTGCCTTATACTGAGCCAGTTTACGTGAGATAAAATAGAGCTGGCAACATACATGGTGGCATGTCTCTGTCGCTGTGAGGACATGATAAGGACCAAAGGTCGGTGGTTCGAATCCCTGCGGCGGGGTGCGCTCCCGCTGCTCAGTCCCAGCACCTGCCAACCTAGCAGTTCGAAAGCACCTCCGGGTGCAAGTAGATAAATAGGGACCGCTTACCAGCGGGAAGGTAAACGGCGTTTCCGTGTGCGGCTCTGGCTCTGGCTCTGGCCAGAGCAGCGATGTCACGCTGGCCACGTGACCCGGAAGTGTCTCTGGACAGCGCTGGCCCCTGGCCTCTTAAGTGAGATGGGCGCACAACCCCAGAGTCTGTCAAGACTGGCCCGTACGGGCAGGGGTACCTTTACCTTTACCTTTAAGATTAACAGTAGACCTCTACTGGCCACAATGAAAAGGGCTTGACTTAACTTCAATCTCCAAGCTTTAAAGTGTTTAACTGCCCTTGTCAGAATGTTGCTGAATTTTGACAATTCGGAGAACTTGTGTGAGTCATTTGATGGTGCTCAGAGCTGACTGGAGCAGGGCAGGATTGGGCTCCTTTTTCCTCCATCCTAGGGGCTTTGTGGCTTAGAGACCCCGATAGCCTGCATGCTTGCCATCCTCTGCAGCCTTCTCTTTACCCAGTTTCTGTTTCCGTGACTTTCCTTTTTCGGAACAAATCCAAACCTACCTATCTCTAGGCCTTTTCTAGTTATGAGCTGGCACAAGAGGCACCGTTTGGAGAGAATGGAGGCTCACGATTGATCTTGTGCCCTCTGTGCCAGTTGAGCAGTGGTGCCCTGGAGCTACTGCCCTCAGAAACCTGGAGGCTAGAGGTGGCTGCTGTCCAAGGTGCTTCCCTTCTAGAATGGATCTCTGGGTTTTATACCTGCTTGGCTTACAGAAGAGCCACAAGACCCCCTTCCCCCACTTCACACAAAAAGTCATGGATTCACCAAGTTGGTCACAATGGGCTCCACTCCACAAGACAAGCAAACAGCTGCGGAAGCCTCATGATACGCAATGTAGTCCATGCGTTAGACTGGATTACTGCAATGTGTCTGGAAACTCCAGCTAGTGACTAGATTGCTGGTGAGGGCAGGTGGCTGACAGCATGTGACGCCTCTGCTAATATATCTCTACTGGTTGCCCATGAGCTACCTGGGTAGGTTCAAGGCTCTTGAGCCCTGAACAGCTTGGGCCCAGCATACCTTGAGGACCATCTGAGCCCTTGTATCACTGCTTGATCATCTGCAGGAGCACAGTTATAGTTGTCCCCTGTGGTATACAGATCCAACCAGCCTCAATCAGAAGTCAGGCATTTAGTGTCACTTGTCCCATGAGCTGGGAACATGCTTCCAGCAGAGATTCAGCAGGCATTCATGCTGCTAACTTCCATGCGCCTCTTGGCTTTATTATGCTGTGCAGCTGTTCACATTTTTTTCTTTCTTTTTCTTTAACTAGCCAGTCACTTTCGTGATTATTTGTATGGTTTTCCACCCTGATATTTAATGATGCAGCCATGCAGAAAGACATTTGGAAATTAGAAATAAATACGTTATGCTGAAGAAGGTTGTCAAGGAATCAGGCGACCAGTGTGAGGCTGGTCTCTCCCAGAGAGTGTGGCATACTATAAATATAAATGGCTTTTTTGTTGTTAGTTGGGGGATGATTAATCCCAGGGAAGCCAAAACCTTGTGAAAAAGAGATGCTTGCCTTATAGGCATCTCGGCCTTTGCAAACCAGCAGAAGAACCGATGCACACATGCTGTTGGATGCTTCAGTCTGCATCCACACAACAACCTTGCACTGATTTTTTGGGGGTGGGGCATGTCTAAGCATCCTCTGAAGGTGTACCTGTGTCTCTCTAGGGAGACCTGCCCGGGTTGTTGGTTGTTATGCTCTCAGTGTTTGTGGTGCTTTGTGGAGTCTCTCTGGGCAGGGACCTGGGCAGGCTAAAGGTTGAAGACAAGGTGGAAGTGAAACTCATGGATAGGAGGTTGTGTCTCCAATTATATGACCTTGGGTTTCAGAAGGGGAGGAGAGGACTTGAGGGATGGTGCCAAAGGCCATATAGAACAAGTGGATCATGATGAAGGATTAGAAGGAACATAGAGGTGCTCTAGGGCCACCAGATGGGTGGAGTTGTTAGAAGCAAATGGCGGAATGAGCGGGATGTCTTGGGAGATGCTTGCAGAAAGTTTGATGGGGAAGGGAGTATGGTCTGAAAGGCCCGAATAGCTCAGTGGTAGAGCACCGGGTTTTCATTCTGGTACAGTAGCACTTCCAGGTAAGGCTGGGAAGGAATCCCTGCCTGAAACCCGGGAGAGCTGCTGTCAGTCTGTGTAGGCAGCACTGAGCTAAATGGGCCAATGGTCTGATTCATTATAAGGCAGCTTTACTAAGGACCAAGAGTTTGTTCTGGATCCAGGAATTGTCCAGAAGGCCTTGGTGGAGATGTGGCTGGATCAACAAGAGAGCTGAACAACCCCAAGAGCTAGGGAAGAGCTGCCTTTCCTTGCTGTGTGCTTCAATGGGCTGGGAAGAGGGAGGGGGAAGGTTGCAGCAGCGTCTGTTTGGACTGGCAAGGATGGTCTGAGTGCCTCTGACTGGGGGCAGGGAGGCCTTCCCTTGCTCTCCCTGCAGGGCAATGGCACCTGACCAGCCAAACCTGTTTTGCTCCAGGTTGGGCTAAGCTGCTTTCTTGGGGCTGCCACAGTAAGCCCTCTTGCAGAGTGGAATTCACTGCCAGCAACCAATGTTTGCATTTCTCCCTGGAGATCAAGGCCTGTTTGGGGAGAGTCCCAGCCAGTTGGTGGCAGCAGAGAAAGGCTGTGAGTGGATCTGCCTCAGTGGATCCCAGCGTCCAGAGAAAGGGGCACTTCAACAAACTGGAGGGCAGCAGCCAGCCAGCCAGCCAGCCTCTCCTTGCCTCTAGTTGCTCAGAGACTGTCCAACGTGACTGCCAGGGTCTTGCAGAGTGCGGAGGCAGCCTCTGTGCTGCCACTTGCTGGGCCAGCTCCCCCCCCCCCCGGCTCCCATGGCAACTCTGCCTTTGCTTAACCTGCTTGCCTTGGCCAGCCTACGGATCTGAGATTTGAATGGAGGGGAGTGCTGCTTTCACAGCAGTTCCTTGGCTGCTGGGCGCACAGTAAATAATACCTTGAGAGGAGGAACTGCAGCAAACTGGGAACTCTCCCTGCTGCTTGTGAAGCACAGAACTCTTTTTTTCCTGCCTTCGCTTTTGCCTTGTTGCCAGGAACTGCCCAGCAGGGCATAGCAATCTCTTCTCTTTCCAAACAGGCAACCACTGCAGGGCTGTTGTTAGAGGAGTTATTGATTCGGGGCTGCCTGATCTAGTTTTCTGCATGGTGCTTATCGGGTCAAAATAGCACAGACTTCTGATTGATTACATCTGGGGGAAGCTTCACCTGCCAAATTTCCCCATTGTGTTTCTATTCAGCTGCACACAACCCCTGCCAGAAACTATGGTTGCAGCCTGTGTGGTCCTCCCTCCCTCTGCCCCAGTACCACTTGAATCTGGAATTCTCCTGTTTCATTCTCACTTCTGCAGTGAAGTCAAGTTTTCTCCTTTTCCCCACTGAATTATGGGGGGAGAGCAGTGTTAGAAAATCAGATATATAAGTGAATTGCCAAATGGCATCTTAAACCTAGGTTATGGATGCCACAACAGAGTGTTTTTGTGGTGATATATTATTATTCATTTAATTTCTAAACTGCTTTATATTTTAAAGGAAAAAAATCTCAAAGCAGTTTACAACACATTAAAACATCAAATAAAACAATCTAGAATAAAACAAATGCAAGCTTCAAGGAGAATATTTCAGACCCTTCTCTAAGTGACATTTTGTTTTCACCATATTTACTTACCTACTTGATTTATAGAGCTGCCCCATAGGTGGTGTAGTGGTTAGAGTGTCGGACTAGGACCTGGGAGATCAGGGTTCAATTCCCTGCTCAGTCATGAAGCTCACTGGGTGACCTTGAGCCAGGCACAGCCTCTTAACCTGCCTCACGGGGTCATTGGAGGGATTAACTGGGGATGGGGGCATGGCATGAACCATGTACTCCTTGGTGGAAAAGGTAGGATATACATGTAATAAATAAGCTCTTCTGCTTTGCTGTTTAAGAAAGCTAGAAGGGTCAGCCAGATGGAAATGTCAGTTGTCAACTTGGCATCCAGAGTTCTCCAGGTGGTCGCAATTGGACTCATGCCAGGCGCAAAATGCACCTGGCACCTGCCTGGGTGGGTGGGGGACAATAATACTGATTTAACTTACAGTGTTGTTGTAAAGAGTCCAACTAGATAATGTATGTGAAGCACTTTGAACATTTCGAAGAGTCATACAGTACAAATGCAAAGCCTTATTATTAGATGCTTCCTTTGGGGGTTCTCAAGCTTCTTTGGACTATAACTCGGTGGGGAGGTCCTACTTACTAGGGTCTTCTCTATGGACTGAGAATTGGAAATAACTGGCTTGAAAGTCAATTCTGAGTCCATAAGCCCAGAGGTGGAGAAACAGTGTCCTTCCAGATGTTGCTGGACTCCTACAATGCCATTGGCCACATTGCCTTGGACTGATGGGAGCTGGAGGACAGTAACATCTGGATGCTTGCAGGGGATTCCTCGGTGGTCCATGAGCCTTGTGAAATGCCTCTGCCCATCCCCTGTGCCATGGCTGGTGTGGCAAGGCTTGCCTTGCTTATGTAGATATGCACCCATTTTCAGCTATTTGTGTTGGGGTTTCTCGGCCTGGGGAGTAACACGTTTTTCTTCTTGACCCAGAGCTCAGTCCAGATTACGTTTGAGGAGAGTCCTCAGCAACTACCGGCTGTCAAGATTGACCACGTGACGTGCACAGACCAGTCAGATCGCAGTATGGTAGGCTGCTGCTGTCGCATTCTGTTCCTTGTGCTGTTACTTTTCCCTGCCACCACCTTTAGAGGGGAGCACAATGTTAGTTCAGGGGGGAGCAGCGAAGGCCAATGGGAATTTGCTAGCCGTCTTCACCTTGGCCTTCAGTGCTCAGAACCAAACCACTGGAAAGCTGCCCTGATCCAGACAGCTGCACTGCCCTCTTCCTGCCATTCTTTGCAGTGTTCAGGCTCCGTTTTTGGATTGCAGATTCCTGTGTTAATTTGCACTCCTGAAATCGTGGTTGGTTAAAGGGGCTTCTGCCCTGGGCCTGCCCAGCTTTGTTTAGTCTGAGGAGGAAGATTTGGCAGCCTCAGAAGCTACACGGACCTCCTGACAGATGCTCTTGACACTTTCAGTGTCAGATGAAAACATACCTGCTGAAAACTACCAGTCTAACATTCAACCAAGACCAGGGAGGGGAAACCTCAAAACCATGGGTAGAATGTGGCCCTTGCAGGCCTCTCTATCCGGCTCTTGGGACTCTCCTAGGCCACACCCCTGACAGATCCTGCTCCATGTCATCCTTGAAAGTTTTTTTCCATGCTGCAATGTGCCCTTTGATATTGTTGCTTGCCTGTTGCTTGTCTGGGTGGACGTTAGAGGGGTATGTTTGAGTATGTGTGGAAGCAAGCCTACTGTATGGAAGTCAAAATAACATGCTCCACCCACTTTTCTTCTGGCCCCACCCACCACTGGCATGTGGCCCTTAACAGCTGCCTAGAAGGGAATGTGTGGCCCTCTGTCTGAAAAGGATTCCCCATAGACAGTGGGGCTGTGAGGCAGAGAATCGGGAAGGGAATATTTTGGAGAAGGTCAAACACAATGACTACCTCAAAGTATGGAGCCACAGAGCAAGAAGAATTACCGAAGAAAGAAGAATGGAGGATGAAGTTGATGGACTATGCAGAATTAGATGAATTAACAGGAAGGATTCGAAACCTGCGGGATCAGAGATTCTTAGAGGACTGGAGTAAATATATGAACTATTTGAAAAGTAATTGTGATGAACAGATTACGCTAGTAGGACTGCAACAAGTTTTGTAAGGTGGATTATTTGAAATATTACAAGGAAGACTATGAAAAGAATTATTAGTTAAGGATAATTAAATGCAATATAGAAATTAAGAAATGCAGAATAAGTGATAAAGAACGAAAAATCATCAGAGGTGTTGACGGAAGTCTAAAACATTGTATAAGATGAGAAGATATGTTGTATGACTGTTGGAACTGATATGTTAAAAAATCAATAAAAATGTGTATATATAAAAAACAAAGTATGGAGCCACAGAAAACCCCATAATTTGAGGCATGTGGGCATGAGCTATGGGAGTGCACTCTGTATATGGCCAAATGAACTGCCTCCACAACTTTCCTCCCTCCTTCACACATTTCACTGCTCTGGTTTTGGCTTTTAGAGTCCAGGGCTGAGTTGTGGTTAGTGATGTTTAAGAGCCCTACCCCCAGGGACCGTGAGGGAGGAAACGGTCAGGGAAGGTCCGAAAGGAGAAGTTAGTAGTGATTAGAGAGAGATGGTGTGAGAGCGACAGGGAAGGAAAGATACCAAGGAGCATCACGAGAAACAAGTGGAGGCCAACAGGCGATCAAAGAAGAGTTAGCTGTTCTGTGCAGGATCTAGGCAGTGGGGCTTGCATGAATGTTTAATTGCCGCAGCAGCAGAGGCTGGAAGCTCCTGCCGTGACATGGGGAAGACCAGGGCAGAATCTGGGCAGGAAATCAGAAGAGAACCCATGATTGTCAGCAGGCATGAGGAGAAACACATTTGCTGTGGAGAGAATGAGTGTCCCCCACTTTGCACCATAACATGCAAGGGGGAATGGGGGTGGGAGAGGTGTGCCTTTCAAGGCCACATGCTTGAGTGCAGGGTTTATGTTTATGTATAAAATGAGAGAGATGTAGTTGGGAAAATAATTAAAAAGGTAAAGGTAAAGGTACCCCTGCCCGTACGGGCCAGTCTTGACAGACTCTGGGGTTGTGCGCCCATCTCACTTAAGAGGCCAGGGGCCAGCGCTGTCCGGAGACACTTCCGGGTCACGTGGCCAGCGTGACATCGCTGCTCTGGCCAGAGCCAGAGCCGCACACGGAAACGCCGTTTACCTTCCTGCTGGTAAGCGGTCCCTATTTATCTACTTGCACCCGGAGGTGCTTTCGAACTGCTAGGTTGGCAGGCGCTGGGACCGAGCAGCGGGAGCGCACCCCGCCGCAGGGATTCGAACCACCGACCTTTCGATCAGCAAGCCCTAGGCGCTGAGGCTTTAACCCACAGCTATTATTTGTTATTTGTTATTATTTGTTATTTATACCCCGCCCATCTGGCTGGGCTTCTCTAGCCACTCTCGGCAGCTTCCAACAAAATATTAAAATACAGTAATGGATTAAACATTAAAAGCTTCCCTAATAATGATAATGATAATAATAAAATTTATACCCGGCTCATCTGGCTGGGTTTCCCCAGCCACTCTGGGAGGCTTCCAGCACATATAAAAACATAAGGGTAGTTGAATCATTCTCCCCTACCAGCTGACCCTAGTTGTGCCCAAATGGAGGTGTCTGGGACTGGGTGTAGTGGTAACAACGGAGCCCTGAATGTTCCCCTGAACTGTCTTCCCTGCCTGCTGCTCTTTGTCACCTGCCTTCTGGCTGGCCCTCCAGCTGGGCACAATGACCATCTCTCCCTTCCCGTCTCTCCTTCCAGATGTTGTGTTGCCACCTTTCTGCCAGCACCCTGCAGTTCCCTGTCTCAGTCACTCAGCAGTCTCCAGCTGCCGTTTCCATGGACACCTATCACGTCACCTTGGCTGTGCTGCAGGCCCAGGTAACTGTGGGTCTCGGGTCTGGGGCTTTCTCTCCTTCCCACCCCTGCCCACTCCACCACTCTGTGATTGCCCCCTGCCAGGGAGTTTGCCCTGGGCCACCCTCTGAGTTATTGTGGGAAGAGGCTGCTGCTAGCAGGATTTGTGCCTGGGCGGCCTCTGCCTATTTTGCTTAAGGCTATTTTGCATAAAAGCTTGGGTTGCGATATTGTTTACTTGGGTGGTTTTAGATGAATATTGCCAGCCTACAGATTATACAAAATAGGTGGGTATAAATATCTTTGTGCTGATAATGGTGGTGGTGATGGCGATAAGACTTTTTTTTTTTTTTTACCTGGGCCAGTTGGAGATCCATCTGGAGGAAATTCAAGATGAAGGGCTGCTGGTATCCTGGGCATTCAAAGACAGACCAGAGCTGAACGTGTCCGTCGTTCCAAGGCTCCAGCTACGTGAAGTGAGCAAACAAACAGATGAGCAATGCCAGGTGGAAGGTCACACTCGCCTGTTCTGCAAGGGGGAGCCAGAGGACTCCACTGGCCCTGATTCCACATGCATGACTGCTTTCAAATTCTTCCCTCCTGCTAGAGAAAGCTCAGTGGCACACCCCTCATTTGGCTACCGTGTGTGCAAGGCTAGTGAGGTTGCAGCAGAAACAGCAAAGCAACTTGGCGAAATCAACAAGTTCATTATGCTGAAAGTTTTAAGGACCTAGAGCCCACTTCATGCAGTGCCTGGAGCCTTCTCCTAAAAACTGCAGTGATATATATACACATGGGGGAGTGGTGCCGGTGGTAATGGGGGCTAGAATTGTAACCAGCCAGGTCAGAGGGAAGTTAAAAGTACAGATTATGCTGAAGCTGATTGGTGACCCTTTGCAAAGCGGTATTGCTCTTAACACAAATATTCAGCAGTGACAAGCAGTGGATGTTTTTCCATCAGGGCAAATGGGGGGGGGGCTGCCTTCCCCATTTCAGTCTGCCTTCAGCCAGCCCCCACTTGCCTGCCTTCTTCCTTACAACAATCAGTATTGGCTGTCAGCTTCCTCCTCCTTGGCCCCTTGCAGAGCTCAAAAGGGAGGAGGATGGGGACAAAACTAGAAATAGTTGGTTTCACCTACCAGCCACTACTGCTGGTCAGCTAATGAAGACATGCAGCGTGCTGAAAATCTGTTACTCTGATTCAAGCCATCAGTAATAGAACCAAACTCACTACTGTGCTTGTCCTGGCTCACCTCCATGCTCCAGCAGGGTGGACATATGTCCCTGTCTTTCATGCAAACCTATGTGGGCTTGCTTGCCGAACGCGATGCTACATTCAGAGGGAGCAAAAGTGGATTCTCCATAACATGAGACATCTTTGCATAGGAAAGTGCTGCCAGACTTGCCTTGCTTTTCAGCAGAGCCATTTCTGCAACCTGCTCAGGATGCCCCTGAAAGGACCTGCATTGCATGGGGTGCTCAAATCAAAGCTTTGTATTCTACAACTCCCGGCACCCAGCTGGTGCTATAGGAACACTTGATAGGAGCCCCTTTCCAGGGGTCAGTGGAGGGCGCAGCTTGCAGATTTAACATATAGAATAAGAGAAGAACATACTTTTAGAGAAGATTGGAAAACATTTATTGAATATATGGGGGAAATGTGTACACTTGAAAACGTTGGCAGCATTAAGATAAATTCAACAGTGTAAATAAGTTTTGATGGATACAACAGTGGAATACTGAATGGTTTTGTTTTAGTAAAATATGCAAGGATTAAAATATGCAAAATGAACCATGGAAAGAGGAGAAGGGGAGTCACTGATATTTTAAGGATGTTTAAATTAGTATTTTAAATTGTAAAACAGAAAATGTAGTAAAAAAAATTACACACACACACACTGTGTGTGTGTGTGTGTGTGTGTGTGTGCGCGTGTGTATGGAACACTTGATAGAAGCTCCTTTCCTAGGGTCAGTGGAAGTCTTGAGTGTGACACCTCCCTTTGGCTGCAGGTGCTTTTTAACCTTCCTGCAAAGGGGGGACATTCTCTGCAACAAATGCAGTCTTTCCCACCTTCTGGGCTTGTTTTCTGACCTTATTTTTGTGATCCAGGAGAATGACGGGAAAGTGGACCTGTCCACCATAAAGGACCTGATTGAGGACTCCGTTGTCAGCACTCAGCCTGCCATGATGGTGAATCTGAAGGCCTGTGTAGCTGGCAGCAATGCGGTAAAGATCTTTCCCACATTGGTGTGTCTTTCCCACATGGGATTGCTGTGTGATTGCAGGGTTGGGTAAGCAGGCAGTGGTAGGGGAAAGCTCATGGACAGCCTCACTTGGGACCAGGAGGAAATTGCCTCTTTGCTGTTGAGTGAGGGGATTCTTCCTTCTAGCCCAGTATGAGTGGGGGAGTTTGGTATCGGCCTCGGCCCAGTATACCTGAAGGAGCATCTCCACCCCCATTGTTCAGCCCGGACACTGAAGTCCAGCTCCAAGGGCCTTCTGGCGGTTCCCTCCCTGTGAGAAGTGAGGTTACAGGGAACCAGGCAGAGGGTCTTCTTGGTAGTGGTGCCCGCCCTGTGGAACGCCCTCCCATCAGATGTCAAGGAAATAAACAAGTATCTGACTTTTAGAAAACATCTGAAGGCAGCCCTGTTTAGGGAAGTTTTTAATGTTTGATGTTTTATTGTGCTTTTCATATTCTGTTGGGAGCTGCCCAGAGTGGCTGGGTAAACCCAGCCAGATGGGCGGGGTATAAATAATGCATTATTATTATTATTATTATTATTATTATTATTATTATTATTGTCAGCCATTTGGTTTTACAGCAAGGATGGGGGAGTTTTGAAACTCCAGCTCCCATCGAGCCTAGCCAGGCTAGCCAATGATTGAGAGTTATGCGAATTGTGGTCCAACCACCTCTGCAGGTCCCCATTCATGACTGGAGAGAGTTGGGACTGTATGTGTCAGTGGTTCCCTGCTCATGTGCTTTCCTTCCTTGTTTATCTCAGGTGTCCTGCAATAAACTTCCCCAGGGGTCCCCATCCAGCACAGCTGCTCCAGTGGTGCCCAAGCTGCTTCTCCAGCATCTGCGAGCTCTGCACTTGGGCTCTGAGGAGACGCGAGGTATGATACAGGAACAGGAGATGTTTCAGGCCTTTGGCTGCTCTGCGGGGTGAGAGTGAGCACCTGTGTTTGAAGGCATGGCATGGAGCATCCTGGCCAGCTTTGGGCTAGGTGTGAAGACCCAACTTTGGCTGCATCCTCTCACCTGCAGAACCAAGCAGGCCTCTTGCCAAGGGGTTAAGGCGATTCTGTAAGCAGCATCGCTACATAGCCACCTGCTTGGAGCTTCTCAAAGGGTTAAGACTCTAAATGGAGAGCCAGATTTCAGGGGATGGGTGACTTTAGGAGTCGGGGTTTCCTTTCCAGTCTGCCATGCATGTGTTGAAGATGTGCAAAGATGTGGGTGGGAATCCAGGTGAGTTGGGCGGGAAGACAAATCCCTGCTCAGCATGTTGATGCTCAGCGAGTGGCCCCTATTGCTGCTTCTTTCTGGGCAGCCCCTCCCAGGGCTTATCAGATGTCTGCATGGCATCACCCCAGCATTGTTCTGTGCCCCTTTTAGGAAGTGGACAGCTGTGCTGCGTGGCAGAGCTGGACAGCCCCCGGCAGCTGAAGAGGACGAAGCTGGTGCCAGCCAGTAGCTCCAGCCCTGCAGCCGAAGTGGAGTGGGCAGACAAGCTCGTTCTGTAAGGAGCAGTGCCTTTTTGTTCTTTTGCATGTTTGGGGAAGGGTGTGTTGGCTGGCCAGAACCCAAGGGCTGTCTGGAGTAGGAAGCACCATCTCTGGTTTGCAGCCAGCTTCCTTGGTTTGGGTGTCCTGCTGCACCACTTCAATGCTTTCCCTTCAGCACCTCCACCCAGAGGGGACAGAGCAGGCCTTAATCTTTGTCCCCAAATGGTGCTCTTCCATTTCCCCTCTTACTCTGGAGAGCACTACTCATGGACCTCAAATTTGAGGATGGGAAAGGGAGCCCATGTTTTGCAGAGGGAGAATGTTCTAAACCTCTGAATGCCCGTTTCCTCTTCTTGTGCCTGGACAGGGAGCTTGGACCGAGGAGCAGAGAGCTGAAGCTGAGTGTGCTTGGGAGCAGCAGTTCTGGAGAAGGTAAGTATTTTCTGAGACCAGCCATGGAGCTGAGGATTGCTGTGACCTGTGGGTGGCCAAGGCTGCTGGGTCCGGTGGCGGCTCTCAAATGAGGTGTCAGGGACTGGCTGGATACTGAGAAGTGGTGGCTGGATATTGATGAGTGGGCAGTGGGAGCAGCTAGGGTGGAGACTGACTTGGAAGAAGGGATCAGTGATTGGGGGGTTGGACTAGATGACCGCTGGGGATCCCTTTGAACTCTACAATGCTCTGTTTCTATGATTTAAGTTAGCTGGCATAGCATGGGCTGCTGCCAGCACCTGGAACCAAGTAGAATCTCCACTTGTATTCCCTCTTTGTTGCTACTCTCTTGCAGATGTGCTCTTGGGATTTGCCACTATCCCGCTGGACTCCCCCTCCAAAGAGCCACGGGGACAGAAGCAGTACGCACTGACCCCCGGAGCTGTCAGGAAGCTGCCTGCAGGAGCAGCCGTTGCACTGGAGGTGAAGTGTGAAGTGACAGGCAGAAGGGGCAAGAACTCCATGCAGGAATCTCTGGAGTAGAATAACCAGCGGCTTTCCCTCTTTCAGTTTGAGATTCTGTATGCAGATGTTGGGGAGGGAGAAGTGAGGGACTGAGACTGAGACTGAAGTGGTCCAGTGTAACTTACTGGAAGGTCCACACCCACCCCTGCTTCAGAGCCATTAACCACAGGCGCCAGCCTTCTTCATTGATGTTGCCACAGACCTTTTCTCCCAACTGAATCAATTGGAAGCTGCCTCATCCTGAGTCAGACCCTTGGGTCCATCTAGCTCATATTGCCTACACTAACTGGCAGCGCATTTCCAGAGTTTGGGGCCAGGGAGTCTCTCTCAGCTCTGCCTGGAGAGGCTGCAGGTGAAACCTATTTCATGTTTGATGTTTCATTGTGTTTTTAGTATTCTGTTGGGAGCCACTCAGAGTGGCTGGGGGTCAGTTTGGTGGCATATAAATATAAATTTATGTGAACCGCCCTGAGACCTCCAGGTAAATTCAATAAATATAATAAATAATAAAAATGTTGTTGTTGTTATTGTTCTGCATGCAAACCCCTCTCCCAAGGCTGGGCCAGCTTTATGTCAGGCAATTTGGCTGCAGAAAGAGCAAAGCAGGCAGGTTCTGGGGTGCTGGTCTCTTCCTGTTCTGGGGCAAGAAGATCACCTGCTCTTGGAGGGAAGCTGGTTCTGCTGATGGGGAGCTGCTGAGCTGAGTGCCACCCCCAGTGTGTGTCTATGGGACCCCACCTGTCTGTCTGAAGGGTTTGCATCTGGCTCTCTTGGCAGCTGCTCTATCAGGAACTGCCAGAGCTTCAGCTGGCCTCTTCGCTGCGAACTAGCATCACCCCCACCAAAAAGATTGAGATGGACCGCACCATCATGCCTGATGGGACCATCGTCACCACGGTCACCACCATCCAGTCCAGGCCCAAAATGGACTGCAAGATTGGTAAGGGGACCTGCTTTTAGGGTGTGCACACCTGTGTGTGTGTGTGTGTGTGTGTCTGTGTGTGTGTGTGTGTGTGTGTGTGTGTGTGTGTGTGTGTGTGAATGCATTC
The DNA here is from genome assembly GCF_951804945.1 of Podarcis cretensis. Taxonomy (NCBI): domain Eukaryota; kingdom Metazoa; phylum Chordata; class Lepidosauria; order Squamata; family Lacertidae; genus Podarcis; species Podarcis cretensis. The sequence continues at coordinate 29,500,657 of NC_137185.1, read as the reverse complement.
ACAAGTGCAGTGGTTCTGCTTTGTCTGCTCCTCTGGAACAGCAAAGGCAGCCAAGAGGGACCTGCAGTTTCTGAAGAGACCCCAAAAATTTATTATGAACCCAGCCTGTTTGCCAAATGGGCCATAGTGATGGGAGTAACACCTGCCTGGAAACAGAGCATCTTATCCAGGATCTGGAAAAATGCAGCAAGTAGCTGGTGACTGATCTGTAAAGGAGATGCACTTGGCAGCAAGGGCTGTGAGAAGCAGAAGGACTTCCTTGCTGCTTTTACTTGTCCCTGGTGTGGATATCTATTTCTGGGGCAGAGCGCTCATGAGCCTTGGCTTAAAGTTCATCCAGCGCTTTCAGGCAAAACATACATGGTGGGTAGGGAAGGATTTCTCCTAATGGAAATGGCCAGCTTCTTTCAGGGCTGTTGGGTCCCTGCCTTCCCTTGGATATTGGGTCCTGTGCAGCAGTACCACTCTGGCGTATAACAGCACGCCTGCTTTGAGGATACTGGATACTGAGTTCTATCAGGTCAGGGAGTCTCTCACCTCCGCAGCAAGTGAACTGCATGCCTATTGTCAGAAAGCCTGGAAAGGGTGTTTGTTTGTTTGTTTGTTTGTTTGTTTGTTTGTTTGTTTGTTTGTGTGTGAAGCATCTGTTGGGTCCTGTGACCTTGTTTGCTGATTTTGCACTCCTTTTCTTCTGGAGCCCAGATTCACCCTCAAGGTCTCCATCGAAGGTGGAAGTGACAGAGAAAGTGACCACGATGCTTCCAGAAAATGGCTGCCCCAGCTCTTCCCCCTGCAGTAGTCGTAAGTCACCAGGGAGCCATTTTTTTGTCCTCGATCACACTACAAAGAGCTGCAAGGATTAGGCCATGGGTAGGCAAACTAAGGCCCGGGGGCCGGATCCAGCCCAATCGCCTTCTAAATCCGGCCCACAGGCGGTCTGGGAATCAGCGTGTTTTTACACGAGCAGAATGTGTGCTTTTATTTAAAATGCATCTCTGTGTTATTTGTGGGGCATAGGAATTCGTTCATTCCCCCCCCCCCCATATAGTCTGGCCCCCCACAAGGTCTGAGGGACAGTGGACTGGCCCCCTGCTAAAAAAGTTTGCTGACCCCTCGCTTAGGCCACGTGGCATCCCTTTCCCTGCCCCACCTCGTGCCAGGGGAATGCTTGAAGAGTCCTTTGGGCCCAGCTGGAGATGAACCCATGGAAAGCGTGTCCTCTTCCTCATCTATTTTCTTGCTGGTTTGCTTTGTTCCTGTCTGGGAGGAGACCAGGAAGAGCCACTGAGAAGCCTGTGTAGCATAATTGTGAGAGTGTTGCACTTGGGAGTCCAGGGTTCAAATCCCCCCACAGCCATGCAGCTCACCTTGGGCCAGTCACCGTCTCCTCTGCCTAACCTACTTGGATTGCTCAGGGGATAAAATTGGGGTAGGAGAAAGGGAGGGAGCAAGAGCCCCATACACCACCCTGAATTCCTTTGGAGGAAAGATGGGGTGAATACAGAGTGCAGAAACTGTCTCACTTTGTATATTAAAAGCAGGCTGCACTTCAACACCTTTTCCGGTCAGTTTTGACTGACCTCCAATCCAGTGTTTCCCAAACTTGGGTCTCCAGCTGCTCATAGACTACAATTCCCATCGTCCCTGACCACTGATCCTGCTAGTTAGGGATGATGGGACTTGTAGTCCAACAACAGCTGGAGGACCCAAGTTTGGGAGCCCCTGCTCTAGACAGTAGGAGTGGCAAAGAAGGGAGGTCTTCCACACCTTTTTCACTTGCCCCATAAATCAATACAATAGCTCTTCTATATCCATGCATATCTGTGTGTTTGTGTCTCCTCCAGGAAGCAGCCATGTGTCCAATGGCTTGGACCCAGTGGCCGAGACGGCAATCAGGCAGCTGACAGATTTGACCAATAAACCTGCCAAAAAGACCCCGACAAAGCGAAGTACACTGATCATCTCAGGAGTTTCCAAGGTAACTGCTTATCTACTTGCTTGGAGTCAGCCATCCTTTCTTAGGAATGATGAAGTGGGTGGAAGAGGTGGTTCTGATCAGTGGGTAGGGGCAGGGAGACAGTGACTACTTTTGGCTTCTGTTGGATCGTTCTTCTCACTCACCAACCCAACCTGACCCCAGGTACCAATTGCTGAAGACGAGATGGCTCTCTCCCTTGGTTACGCTGCTTCGCTGGAGGCCACTCTCCAGGATGATTCCATTGCGACTGGCATATCTGAATATGGGCACAGCATCACTGATGCCACTCAGCAGCTGGAAGCCTCATACTCTGCCCAAAGGGAGCTGGATGAGACGACGCGCTCGGACATCTCCGAAAGGCCCTCGTTGGAGGATGTGGAATCCGAAACAGGCTCGACAGGTGCTCTGGAGACCAGGAGCTTGAAAGATCACAAAGGTGAGGCTGAGTGTGTGCCCAGGGGGTGCCCAGAACCTCAGCAGAGCTTCAACCCATTGCTTTGGCGTCGGAGAAGCTAGGGTGGTGGCATGGGATGTGGCAGAGTCCCCTGGATGTTCACGTGTTTCTCTCTCCCGCTGCAGTGAACTTCCTTCGGAGCGGCACCAAACTCATCTTCCGGAGGAAGAACAAGCAGAAGGAAGCCGGCCTCAGCCAGTCTCATGATGACTTGCCCAATGCCGGTGCTAGCTCCTCTGGCAGGAAAAAATCTGGCAGCTTCTCTCGGCGCCTCATCAAGCGCTTTTCCTTCAAGTCTAAGCCTAAACCCAAGGCCAACGGGAGTACATTGGCCATGGACAAGCACTGAGACGTCAGTGGTCAAACAGTGTTCTCCAGGAGCCCCCTTTTGTCGAAGCTTTTCCCACTCCGTATCTACATCACAGCCCAGTTCCTCTCTCCTCCAGAGCCTACCTGGATGGTTGGTGTTTGATGTTTGGAGCTTTTGCCACGTAGCTACTGTGAATGCCACTGCCTCCCGGAGGAACAAATGGCACACAATGGCCCTGTTTGTAGCTGATCTGTGTGCTCTGTCTTGGCGTGGCGGGGGATGCAGACCCCCACGCTAACTTCAGCCTGAATTTGAAATCCTGGGAGTGCGCGAACGAGAAGACTTTGGTGGTTGGCTTAACAAGAACCCCTCTCTCTGTGCTGGGCCTGTGTTAAGACATGGTTACAGGGGATGAGGTAGCAATTGATGTCAGCTTATCTGGCTAAGCTGCTGGTCTTTGCCCGATTTGTGTGGACATGTCAAACTGGATGAGCCTCCTTGAGCAATCCAGTGGCTTCTTTCCTCTTCCATGGAGGCAATGGAGGTCTCCATAGTAGGAACTCCCAGTTGTGGTCCTCCAATACAGAGGCATCTGCTGCCACCGGCTCCTACCTGGCCTGTGTTTTATGAAGATGAGAAGGGGACCCTGCACAGTGTTTGGGCAGGGAGAGGCCTCTGCCTTCTATAGAAAGAAGTGGCTCTTTCTGTGTTTTGAACCTTCTCTCTGACAAACTGGGATTAGCTTACGTGGAAGGACCGTTGCCGATCTGCCCTGCGTCAGGGCATGGAAGAGAACTCGGTGCTGCAGGAAATGGCTTCCCAACTCCCTTTGAGCCTGGAGAAAGGTCACTCCAGCAGAAACTTGTGCTTGACTCTGAGTAGGGCAGAGGGCTGAAGCAGCTCTCCCCAAATGAGGCCTTGTGTGTACCTGAGTGAAGTTGAGCAGCACCTTTTGTAAAATCCTGCCAGATGCGACCAGAGATCCTGACAGGCAGTGTGTGTGATGGGAAGGAGGGAGGGAGGGATGGGAGGGATCTGCTTAGGCTGGGCTGGTCCCTCCCTGCAGCTTACTGAAAACAGATGAGGGGTGGGGAGCGGGGGCGGGGACTAAGGAAACAAACTCTTGGGTCATCCAAAAAGTCAATACTCAGGTTTTGCAACAATTGCGGAAGACACTTACCCGAGACAAAATGTATTTTTCTTGGAAGCAGAGACTGCAGGGCATTTTAGTCCAAGGAAGATGCTGGAGAAGCCCAGCCATAGTGGGGTTAATGAATCCAAGCAATCCTGTCGTGAGTTCTGCAGAGGTAAGGCTTGACCAGCAATGACCGGGCCGCTGGCAGCCTCTGGCTTCATGGTGTCCACTCTCTCCATTTTTCATTTTTCCTCTAATTTGTGTCTCCAGACGAAGTTGCCATCGTCTTCCCCTACACGAGGCCAGCTGCAGCCTTTTGGCAAACCATGGCTTGTTCTGCAGTGCAAAGCATACCTAGGCAACCCCTTGCTGTGCTGCAGTTGTGGTTTCCTTGTCCCCTCTGGAGCCCCCCTCTGTCACCACTGTAGGCTGGAGGTAGCCCTCCATCCCTCTTAGTTTTGGGGTCTCTGTCTCCATCGTGGTCCAAAGTGACAGAGGCTGAAGAGGCTGGATTCTGTGTTGGGGCTTGACGAAACTATGGGGAGAAATCCTCTTGGAGGGTGTGCTTTGGAGAGACTTCTGGCAATGCGGAGCAAAGGCAGCTCGACAGGATAGTGAATCTGCCAGCCTCTAGTTGTTGCTGTACTGCAGCTCACAGAAGCCAGCTGGGTCGTGGGTGGTGGGCTCCCCAGCCCTGGTATTGAAGGAACACAGTGGAAAGGGAGATCCTGAGCTGCTGCCTATCCCCAGAGACTTCCTTCCTGCTAAAGCACTAGTGGGGAATCTGTTGTTGCACTACAACTCCCACCAGGCCCAGCCAGCATGGCAAATGATCCAGGAGGGCAGGAGCTGGAGTCCAGCAACACCTGGAGGGCTGCAACAACTTGACTGTTCTGTGACAGTGCTCACATGTGGAACGAGTTATCCATCTCAATCTGCCAGCACAGTGACTGTCTCAGCCTTGGACCAGGGACTCCACCGCATTTTAACGTATTATTTGAATTGGTCTTTATTGGACAAAAAATAGTAATGGGGAGGGGTGGCGGTTCTTATCCAGGGGATGTCCACCTGGCGTCTTCCTGTAAGGCTATTTCAGCAACGGAGAAGGCAGATACTTGTGGAAGCCATTTGTGCACGGGGAAAACTGATAGCTGCACTTGCCCATGTTGACCGAGGTAGGGTGGTGGCAGCAGTGCAAGTTGAAGCCCCTCCCCCAGTCCATTTGAACTGTGAAGATAGGCTGTGCTGTGTGCATTGCTCCCCCCACACCTAATCCCCCCCATTTACCTACATACCTACCTACCTACCTCCTGGGCGAAACCCCTTCACTTGAATTAAGCCAGTTTGAACACTGCAACTTTGTCCGTGTTCCCTAATTTGTCAGTTCACTAATCATGGATTCCTTAGAGGTGTTCAGGGGTTTCTTCCACTCTCTGCACTTCTGGCCATTTTTGCATTTCTGAGTGGGCTATAGATCGGGATCATAGTCTTAAAAAAAATTATGGGATCACAGTCATAAAAAAACAAACCTCCTACTTACTCGTCCACTCTGGCTTGCTTCTTGGGGCTGCATAAATTCGCAACAATGGTGGTATGCTTGAACCGGACGATTGGCAGGGATTGCCTGCACCCAGGCATTGTTCTTGGCAAAAAAATAAAAAAGTCAAGGGTTTCACTACAGACTTGATGGGCATGCAGACAGATTTATTTTTTGCACTTAAAAATTGATGTCAGGGATTCTGACAGAGGAAGTCTTCTGGTTGCAGATGCGTATGGGTCTCTCTGGGTTCATCTCCTCTTAAGAGGCTTTTAAATGGTTTTTTCCTGTTCTTGAGATAGGCAGCTGAAGGTTCCTGGCTCCACCTTATGCTAGGAGTTGAGGCTTCATTGCCATGGCACCTTAGCCCAGGTCTTTTTTGCTTTTAAAAGGCTGCTGATGGTTCAGGATGGTCAGTGTATATATGCTTGATGAGGAAATTAAACATAGAGATCGCTGGATACAGGTAATGAAGGAATCTCAAAGCCAGTGACCATCAAAGAATTAAAAAGCCCAGGCTGAGCACAGCACAGTGTGGATGTGTATTTTGAGTAGCTCAGACTTGCACTCGCTGGGCTGCCAACAGCTTGTATGGGGGCGAGGTGGGGTAAGGGAGAACCTTTCCACTGCTCAGGGTTTATCAAGCTGAGAAATGGGCACGAGGGTCTCCCCTTGGGAACGGCATTATGTGATAAAAAATTCCAATGGAATGAAATGTGACAGACTCCGATGAATGTCTTGGGGGGGGGGGCGGCTAAATAGTAATTTAAGGTTCTGGCATCTTCCCCTTTCAGTCTTTCCCTGTGGAAAAAAGAACTTTCCCCTAGTGCTTGCTTTTGTCAACTTTTGAATGCAACAATTTGTGGCCTTGTCTTTTATCACCTTCCCTCCCACCCTAACCTCTGAGTCCAATTTCCACCTGGAGTTAGGAAAACCAAACTTGGCTGGTGGCATAGGGAAGAGGGAGAGGAAATGTTAATGTCTCACTGCCAGGCACCAGCAGGAAGTCGAAGGCAGAACGCCTTGAACATTACTTAGGTTAGAACAAGCTGGGTCCCTTCGCCTTCTCTCCTCACCCCTTGTCCATCTACATTCGGTTTCCTTTCTCCCTGGGCACCAGGAGTTTCTCATTTCATCCTTGCCATTTTACTAGGAAGGAGAGCAGGCTGTGAACTCAAGGGCAGGTAATGGCTGCCCACCTGAGGCAGGAAGGGGCAGTAACTAGGCAGGGGGTGGAGAAATCTCTGAATGCTTTTTCAGTCATGTTTTGGGGTGGCAGTGAGGAGCTCCACGAGGTAGGTTTTGATGGGAAGCTGAGCTGCTTTGTCTCCCCACTCTGACCCCAGCCGACCACCATTCTTTACTGCTTAGCCGTCACTGCCCTCTAGGCTGTGAAGCCTTTGTTCACCTTTGTGCAGGTGCTGGACCAAACCCCCCAAAATGGAGCCCAAGCTCACATGCCCCTGCTCCCCAAACACATGGGCTCCTCTGTACCTGAGGCCTTCTCTGTGGGTGGATTGTTGTAACCCCCAGATTGTTTAGATTAAAAGAAATAGGAACTGTGTAGATATTTAAAGGACTAGAAAAAAAATATATTTAAGGATGATTGTGAAATTCTGCACCTTTGTATATGTTGGAAAGTTCCACTGCTGTGTGATGGGCTGGACTTTTAACTTATTAAATGGAATTGGAACCACAAGCAGTCTCCACCTTACCTGCTTCTCATAGCTGCTGGTTGGTTGGGGTTCTTTCCAGGTGGGTCTCAAATACAAATCTCTCTTCGACTTGATTGTAAAAACAGAGGCATACTTTTTTTAAAAAAGTGCGGGTGGAAATATGATGTCTGTGCTTTAACTCAGTTGGAGGAATCTTTCTAGTGGCAACTGTTCCTTGCCATGACCTTCCTTGTCTCTTCTCCCATTTGAGTTGCCCAAATTGTTTTCTTTTGCCCTTGCATTCCTGACAGCTGCAGCAAACTCTGGTTTCCTTCTGCATGATCTGTATGTAGGTGGGAAACACACAAAAACAACAACCCTCTGGAAAGTGCTGAGTTAGTGATACACTGACCCCCCCCCCCGCTCTTCCTTCCCCCTACTCCATCAATCTCTCTTCACCCCCTCATCACACTGTTTCCGCCCCCCCCCCCACCGCAACCGCTTCTCTCTATCATAGAGTCCGCCTAGCGCTCTCCAACGTGCTGTAACCAGGCAGCCCTTTCAGATTTTGGCCACTGGGCGGCAGCAGGGGCGAGATAACCCCGCAAAGTTTTGCAGCACCCGAAAAACGAGCAAGTTTGCTAAATCGGTGGTGGATAAATGCCCGCCGGCGTAGACTCTTTTTTGCACAAAATACGAGGGCTCGCTCTCGGTCACTTGTAACCACGGCTGAATTCAGCCTCTACGTCCCGAGAGCAGCTCATTCCACCCTCTCCCCTGTTTACAGCTTCCCTATGAGCTGCAACAACTTGTCTAAGAAAACAAGGCGATAGGCGAATCAGGGGCAGACTCTGGTTAAAGGTGTAGCGTGCAAACAACCTGTAACACGGATGGGAGCATCCAATGAAGCTGAATGTTAGGTTCAAAGCAGACAAAAGAATGGGCTTCTTTCCACCGTACAGAACCCTAGGATTGTGTCCAGGAGCTGCCCCACCCCTCTCGTTTTACCCCTGCCAGTGTTGCTGCACTGTGGTGAGGGCTACTAGAGACTTTGTTTTTCACAAAAGCCATTCTCCCCAGTTGTGATTCCCAGGAACTGGCATTCACAGCCATAGGTAAAGGTAAAGGGGACCCCTGATCATTAGGTCCAGTCGTGACCGACTGGGGTTGCAGCGCTCATCTCGCTTTATTGGCCAAGGGAGCCGGCGTACAACTTCTGGGTCATGTGGCCAGCATGACAAGCCGCCTCTGGCGAACCAGAGCAGCGAATGGAAACGCCATTTACCTCCCCCCCCCAGAGGGGTACCTATTTATCTACTTGCACTTTGACGTGCTTTTGAACTGCTAGGTTGGCAGGAGCAGGGACTGAGCAACGGGATCTCACCCCATCGCGGGGATTCGAACTGCCGACCTTCTGATCAGCAAGTCCTAGGCTCTGTGGTTTAACCCACAGTGCCACCCGCGTCCTATTCAGAGCCATACCACCTCCAAAAGTGGAGCTAGAACCATGGGCATAGCCAGAATTTGTTGGGTTGGAGGGGCAGGAGACCCACCTGTCACCATCCTCTGTCTGGCTCTGTCTAGCAGATTCAGAATGAAATGTCTCAACAGCTGTTCTTTTAGAATACTTTCCTTTGACCCCCAAGTGCTGAGAAAAATCTGTAATTTCTACTTTTAGTTAAGTATTTTTATTTATTGGCTTGATTTGCGGAAGTCGGCCTATGTTCTTAACCCATATCCATTCCTGAAAATGGCATCACCTGGGATTGGGTGATGGGAATGAGAGGCAGAGCAGCTGTGTGTCAGCTGCATAGGAGAACCATGCCCTTTCAATTGCCTCAACCAGCAGTTAGTTTCATGTAGATATTAAAAAGCACAGATGAGGATCTGTGGTACCTGTTGGCTATTTGCAGTATGGTAGCGCTGCAGAGAGCTTGCTGGGGAGACCATGCATTAAAAAGGGACTCAAAAATAACTTAAACAAGGTTTTAATTACAAAAACAAAAACTCCTTATACACTAAATACATCAACAACAAACCAGACCCAACCACCAACCCATCCCCCAGGGTAATGGGAGAGCTAGGTGCTGCTCCTTATATACTACCCCCAAATGCCGACACACCTTAATCAGTACAACTCAGCAGCACCTGCTGTGTTTCACAGCTGTAAAGCTGGGTCTCGTTATTTTGCTCTGGCCCTTTCTCTGGCCCCTTAAAGACATACACATCGAGTGGAACAATGATGAACCTTTACATTTAAAGAAACCATTCAACATTTCCCCTGCGGTTCATCATTGTAGAACAAAAACATAAAGCATACTTTGTACATGTCTTTCATGTGTAACCTTTGGAAGTGCTTTTGTAAAAATGTCCGCAATTTGATTGTCACCTGGAACATATTGAAATACAATCATTTCATCAGCAGTAACTGGTCATAGCAGTAACTTCAACCTCCAGGCACCATATTCTGGGCTTGGGCTTCTAGATTAGAACAACCAGAAAGGTTAAGGGGACAGAGCAGATGCAAGTTACACTAGAATTCATGGACATCTAATGATGCTGAATGTTGGAAGATGCAGAACAGACAAAAGGAAGTCCTTTATGCACCAGTATGGAACTCGTTCCCACAGTGATGGGAACCAACTTGGGATAGCTTGGAAAAAAGGGAGAATGCTAATGGAGGATAAAGTTATCAATGGCTACTAATCCTGATGGCAATGTTCTACCTCATCTGGACTAGATGGCCCAGGGGCCTGATCCAGCAGGCTCTTCTTATGTTCTTAGATGACCTACTGAAAGGTGGCATCATGTATACCCATCCTAGCCAGATCCAGGACTAATGGTACCAACTCTGCTAAGAGAGCCAGGAAAACGACCTGGCATGGGACACCTGTCAGGGTGACCAAGACAGTTTCCATTCCAAAAATCTGGCCTAAAGCCTGAATGGAATGGATCTAAGTGCTCAACTTCACTCAGAAACCTGGATTGAAGATGCAACCCAAGGCACAGACACCCTACCTATGGTAATAGTTATTCATACCACAAGTGCAGAGGGCAGATTTCTTTAGTAAGGCTCTCTCCATACAGAGCATCCTTCAGAATGGTGGGAACCACCCGCACTATAGGGAAGGAACCTACTAGGGCAGACACCTAGTTAGATATGACAGACTCTGCCCCATTGACCAGCCAGGATGGGCAAAGGTCAAGCAGACACAGGCCTGGTCTCACTTCTCCAAGGAATGTGTCCAACTATCAAGGCCAGCAGTGTGAAACCTTGCCCAGCCCAAAACTTGGTGGGGACTCCCACCAAGGGCTAGAAGCCCTGCCTGCCCTTGTCTGGCCCCTCCCTCGACAACCCCACTGTCTGCTCTTCTGTAGCCGGGCTTTCCCGCTGTGGCTCTCTTGCAGGGACTTCCTTGACCTCTTGGGCCTGCCACACAATATAGGCAACGGGGCCACCCAAGAGGTCTGAAGAGGCAGTCCCCAGGAGCGGCTGAAGCTCGCCAAGAAAGGGCGGCCGTTCGCCTCCCCCCTTTGTCTCTGGTGCCAAAAAAACAACACTTGGTCCGCCTTGGTTCGTGCCAGCGGTGCCAACTTGAATACAAAATTGAGGGGGCCCAGGTAAGCCCCACCCCGCATAACTGACCACAAGACATGACACCTGCACACCACTTGAATGGCCAATTGCTGGTGCCAAGGGGTCTTTGGCCCTCCCATAAAATATTTGAGGGGGCTGCCTCCCTAAGTTGGTGGGCATTGTCATTCAAATAGTGTGCGTGCACGTGACTGATTATGCAGGACGGTGTTTACTGCCCCCCTAATATTTTATTCAAGTTGGCACCCGTGATGCCCATCACCTTTTTTTGGGGGGGGGGGATAGTCTGTCGGGCGCCGTCAAATATTTTACGGAGGGCCAAAGGGACTTCGGCTCCTCTAGCTCGCGCTGTGCGCCGCGGGCCTCGGCCTCTCTCCGGCCAGGAGGCATCCTCAGGAGAGCCAGGCCGAAAGAAGATGCTCCCTGCCCCGGGCATCAGCCGGGCCAGGGCGCAGAGGAGGAGGCGGCGCTACGAAGCTCCCGGCAGACGCGCCTTCCGAGCAAGCCGCCGCTGCCGCGTGCGCAGAAGGAGCCGCTGCCTCTCTGCGGCTCGGCCCGCCCGTGGACTACAACTCCCAGCGAGCTCCGGCAGAAGGAAAAGCCTTTGCTTCGGCCAGCAGCCGCCGCCGCCGCCCAGGCTCGAGCGCGGAGCCTTCCCAGCTGCTGCGCTGGAGCCGGCCCGCGGCGCCGAGCAACAGGAGCCTCTGCATCTCGCCTAGGCCGGCGGCGCCCCATGCAGCTGCAGCTCCCGCCGCGGCCTGGAGGTGCCTCGCGAGGCCGCCGCCGGGCCGCTGGGAAGTAGCCTGGTCCGCCTCGCCGCTGCCCGCTCCGCGTCCTCCTCCCTCCTCGTCCTCCTCGTCCTCCTCCCCGCGCGGCCTTCGAGCAGGAGCCGGCGGAGCTGAGCATGGCTCGGGCGCTGCTGGGGCTGCTGCTGTGCTTGGGCTCCGGGGTGGCGCGAGGCCCCGTCCAGGCGCCCGTCGGGCTCCGGCTGCCCTTGCGGAGCGCGCCGACCCAGTCGCGGGAGCCGCGCTCGGCCGACGAGCAGGACGAGCCTCGCCCAGGCGGCAGCGGCGTCTTCGCCGACATGCTGGACAACCTGCGAGGCAAGTCCGGGCAGGGCTACTACGTGGAGATGACGGTGGGGAGCCCCCCGCAGAAGGTGAGCCGCCGTCGGGCCAGAGCTTGGCGCCCACGGACCCCTGTGTGCTGGTGGGCGGGCGGGCGGGCGGGCGGGCAGCGAGGGGTATCCGGCCAGGCCAGCGCCCTTCCCCATGCTGGGGTGGGGTGGGGTCCCTAAGGAGAGGGCATGGCTCTAGATCAGGGTTTCCAAAACTTGGGTCTCCAGCTGTTTTTGGACTACAACTCCCATCATCCCTAGCTAGCCGGACCAGTGGTCAGGGATGATGGGAATTGTAGTCCAAAAACAGCTGGAGACCCAAGTTCGGGAAACCGTGCTCTAGATGCTTTCAGAATGTTTCCTATCCAAGGCCAGTGATCCCCCCTCTGAAGAAAGCCTGTGGGTTGCAGGTGGGGATGGGGCTGTGTGGGGGAGAGAGTAAGTGTTTGTGATGCTTGGGTGGGGCAGGGGCTTTCCAAGGCCACCTGGCAAGTTCAGGGCAGAGAGATCAACCTTGCAGCCTGTACTTTTTAGCTCATAGCTCTGACTCTTAGCCCCCAGCCCAGGATTTTCAGCTGGGCTTCTGGTGGGGCACTTTGCAGGTGATTTCCAGGAGCTGGACCCTCAGAAGATCCAAAGTGTCCCGGGGGAGGGGAGACTGAAGGGGCCGCTGCAAGGATGAAAGGGGAAAGTTGGGTGTTGTGTGCTGCCTGCAGAGAGACACAGATCACTTGCCTCCTTGTTCGCCCTTCGTGGCCGGGAGGGCAAGACGGCAAGGGAGGACATCTTCTTTGAGTCCTATCTGAATCCTTTCAAAATACTTTTTTAAAAGGAGGAGTTGGAAGTTATTCAGACGTGGTCTGTCACTGAAATCGGGTCTCACTATGTCTAACCAGACCGCACAACTAGTGACCATCCCTGTGCTCTCGTGCGGCCAGCTCCATTGTGTCCTTAGCTGACATCCAGCAGCCTTTCCAATGCAAAGCAAAGCAGTCCTTGTCGGTGGAGCTGCTTTTGCTGGCTCCTTATTTGGGGTCCCCCCAGGGAACAGACTGGGGGAGAGGCTTTCGGAAGAGGTGCAGCCATTGATAAAAGTGAGCAGAGCTTGGAAATCATTTGTTTCCTTTAGGATACCGGAGCATTTCTTCTCCACTGGTGAAAAAAGGCTGTGCTTATCTGGAGCGGCTTCTCTTTAGTAGCTTTGAAAATGAGAAGCTGCCGTAGAGAGCGACTGGTTGGGTGGGTGAGGAAGAGAGCTGGCTTAGAACGTGTGCGTGGATCCAAGGGGAGAAGTGGCGTTTTTGTCGTGTACGAAGACACAAAATTTCACAGGGATCCCTCTGTGCAGCGGGGTTGCCTGCTTCTACGCAAGCAGCCGGATGTACCCGGGCACTTGTTGAGGCTTAAGCCGCAGCTTAGCCGTGGGACTTATTTTTAGCGCTGGGGCTTCGCCTGAAATATTGTGGGCAATAGCCTCTGAGGATGTGCAGAACGCGTTTCCAGCACCTTTGCTTCTTTCCAAACTGACCCATCGTGGGTGAGGGGGCTCTCTGTGCCCTTCCACTGCTGAGCTGACTTTTTGCCGCTAGGGAAAAGGCCACGAAACCCCTCACCCCTTTGCCTCGCCTTGCCAAGCAGGTTTGCTCAGAACTGCCTGATTCCAGGAAGGTTCCCGCAGCTCCCCAAGCCTCATCTGACGGCTGCCTCTTCAGCTCTCTGGCTGTGGGCCAAGTAAGCAAGAGATGCCAGCAACATATGGTGCTTTCAGTGGAATTAAAGGTTCCTTATATAAAGCATGCATGTCTGTGAAAGCAAGTGGGAAAAGTACAAGCCTATATGTGTGCGTGAGTAAGTGGTACCAGGTGTGCATATTATGAGCACATTTGTTTTCTTAGGCCCACAGTGCCAAAATTCAGGCTAGCGAACTAAACCTCTCTGCAAAGCTGAGCCTCCAAAGCCAGAGCAAACACTGGCATTACTTCCCCAAAGTGCTAGTATTCGGACTTTGAAGAGGTTCTAGAGTGACAATGCGGTGCCACAAGCTACAGGGTACAAACTCTAACAAAGATTACGAACTCAAACTCATAAAGATATGTATAACACAATAATTCATTACAGAATTAGAGATAAGAGTTTATGAGTAGAGATAAGTTCATGTTAGTCCATGGTCAGATTCAACGTGGGGGTCTTAGTTTCAATCATTGAGCAGAAGTCAGAAGTCAATTATGGATCAGAAACCAGGACAGGGCCCTGTTTCAATGTATTCACCCTCATTAGCTAATTTTTAAAGGGTCGTGTAAGTTTGAAGACTTTCAGATAAATATATCCTGTTATTTTCTATGTTTCTCAGAGATAACAACTACGTGTGGGTAGATCAACGTATATCTTGAGCTTTTCTGTGCGTTTACATGTTGATCTACCCACACGTAATTATTGTGTTGTACATATCTTTATGAGTTTGAGTTTGTAATCTCTGTCTGAGTTTGTAATCCTTGTCAGAATACATACTTTTGAATGGATTAGTTTTTGTTACAACTGACTATTGATTTGCGAGTAGGGACTGCACCCACTATTGAAACTTACATTGGCCTGAGTTCTTGGTGTGCTTTTTTCTTGGTATATTTAATAACAAGAACTCCAACTTATTTAACAAGCTACAGGGTGTCATATCTGTGTGGATGAGGGGAAATGTGAGTTTGCAAGGGGTTTGGTGGGCAGCCTTTGTCTGACTGCAAGTGAATGTAGCTTGTGAAAGCTGAGCAGTGCCAGGATTTGCGGGGGTGTGGCTTGAGCAGAGCATCCTCAGTGGTGACCCCAGGTGTGGGTGGGTGTGCAAACTGTTGGCCTTTTTGGGTGCCTGCTGCAAAGTGAGATTGGCAGGGCTGGCGGGACATTGGGTTGGGGAGCTGACCTTGCTGTCATCTGGAACAACAAAGGCTGTTGTCATCTCCCTCTGGGACCCATTGCCAGGCTGTAGAGCGCTGACAAGGTGGTGCTGAAGTGTTTGAGCCAACTGGGTGGAAAAACAAACTCTGTTTAGGGTGTGTGTGGGGAAGAGGCACACTGACTTCCTTGGCTTTGCTTTCTCTAGTCTAAAAGGGTGTTGTGCTACCCAGGGTCACTGCAGGCTCATTTTGTTGTAAGCTCCATTCTATTCAGTTGGACTTACTCCTGTGCAGGATGTATTGGTCTTGCACCCTTAAATGCCTTATGCTGAACTCTTCACATTCAGGCAAAGAGATGGTAGCACCAGAAGCAGAGAGCAGACTCTGTTTCCCCCGAAGATTGCTTTGAGTGAGAGCACAAGCCAGCCCCATTCATTGACATCTGTTAATTTAGTTAAATTTATGGGGTTGGAGCCAATGATGAGTAGACCCAACTAAACCCAACTGGCCATAAATTAGCCATGCCCATTAACTTTGATGGGCCTACTCTGTGTAGGGCTGGCATTGGTGACAACCCTATGGAAGCTTGACTTTGTCTGTTGCCTGGATGGTGAGTAAAGGAGGCAGGTGACAGCCTTCAAAAAATTATCGGAGGGAGCAAGAGATTGTGCTTTGTGTACACATGTGCACTGTGGTTTGCTGATTAGTGCAAAAGCAGTAAGTCCTTTCCTGGCACACTCTCGGTGGGGGATTAGGAGAAGATAGAGCTCTTGTGAGGTCAGGATTAAGGCTGTCCAGCAGCAAGACCTGGCAAGGCTCTCTATTGCCCCTCTCTGTTTAGGCCCCACCCGGCTGCTCACTGAGAGATTTTGCAGCAGGACCCAAGAGGAGGTTGGTATGGCCGCTCTGATACACTTCCGCCATTGGTGTGTGTGTTTATTGCCCAGATTTGCAGCTGAACAGAGGGAGTTCAATTACTGCCAGCAAACCCAGTGGCGGCTTGCGGCTATGTCCTCTGGGACGCAGGGAAGAGGCTGTTCTGGTGCAGTGCATAACTGCTTCTGCTGTCCTGGGCAAAAACAGCGGGTAGGCTTCAGTTCTCCACACTCTCAGATACTAACAAGAAGTGCCTGGGTTTTCACATGCAACTGCATGTAGAGAAAGTGAGATGGCAGGTCCCCAAAGGCAGGGAAAGGATGAAGGAGACCTCTAGGCACAGAATTGGGCTTTCATTGAGCCCAACTTTTCCCCAAATTAAATCCTTCTTCCAGGGCACTCTTAGGCACAACCATTTTCAGTCTCAAGTTTACAGAGTAATTTTGCAATGCATTCTTGAAAACCAGGGACTGAAATTGGCTTCCCCTAAGAACACCATTGAAATATTCTTGGCTCCCACCTTTCCTTATAAAATAAGTTAACACGATAAGAACAAAATAGCAGCACAAAACTCTTTTTTGGGGGGTGTGGATCTTCCTGAACAGCTTTGCTAATGATCCAGTCATTTTGTTGTTTTCCTTTTCAGTTTAGTTCTCTCTGTTGATGTGCAACCCATGTGGACTTAGGCCGGTGCACACCTGGCTGCTGTGACTTTACCACTTGCAGATAGGCCAGTTACAGCAAATCATTAGTGGTAACATAAGGACATAAGATGTTGCTGGATTAGGCCAATGGCCCTTTGAGGGCAATGTCCTGTTCTCATAGTGGCCAGCCAGAAGCTATGGGAAGGCTGCAAGCAGAACAAGAGCCCTCTCTCTCTGGTGGTTTTCTGAAACTGCTATCAGAAGCATTACTGCCTCTGACCATAACCCAAAAGCTCTGTCTGAACCAATGATCTGTTTAGGGGGTTCTTGTTTGTTTTTGGTTTGGATATTTTTTGTTTTTTATTTGGTCTTGGCCTCTGAGGTCCAAGGGTGGGGAAACTACCACTCCCATCATCCACGACCATGCTTGCTGCGCTGATGGGAATTGTAGTTCAGCAACATCTGGTGGGCCAGAGGTTCTCTACTCTTGCTGAGGTGCTGCTGCTGCTGCTGCACACTTGGTGCTAAAGGTCATTGCTTGTCATTTGGGGTTGTCTCGAGTTCTAGATCAGCCCTGCAAGTTGCTGACCTTTCAAAGCATCTTCTTACTCTGCCAGGTAGTCACTGACATTTAAGAGTCTTGCCTATAAGAAACCAGTAGGAGTGGTCAGGAGGCAGAGGTGAATATATAAGGGGAATCCCTCTGTCAAGTGCTGGTAATTAAATGCAGGAGGTGCCAAGCCAAATGCTCTGTGCTGTATAAATGTTTAAGGATGCTTTGGGCATCCTGTATCTTTGTGCAGCTGAGCCACAGGATGCTCATAGCTTAGAGAAGCCTGATGCTGTGTACTAATGGCTGCTGATGGACCTTTTAAGTGAGCCATATGGAACGGAACGATGATGGATTTTGGTGAAAAGCTGTATAAATATAGAAGAATCCTATGTGAACGATCCAGGAGAGGGAGCCAACAAGTATCTGGCATCCTGCTTGTGATCTCATTGTGATTAGGCACACATGCCTTTCTTCCCAGAAATGTGGAGAGAGCAGAAGCTACAAATGCCTTTGCCTGGTCTGACATTTGCAGGAAGTGACTCTTGCAGCCTGCCTCTGTGCTGACCTCTTGCCTCCACGGTGAGCTTTCTTCCCTGCTCCATTTGGGGCTGCTTAAGACAAGCAAGGCTAGGGGGGACGGTTGCTTTTTCCATGGCCTTTAACTGGAGAGAAATTCCTCCCCAAGCTGCTGGGCTCAAGCCTGCATGGACATTATGCTCTCCCATCTATGGCCTGTCTTGCTGCATGGCTATCCAGGCAGGAGAGTTGGTGCTTTTCTTTCCAAAGATGTGCTTACTGAGTTTTCAAAAACAGCAACAAACAAACAAACAAGACAGACAATTAATAATATTAATAATAATAATTTTTTATTTATACCCCACCTTTCCCGGTTCAGAAAACCAGGCTCAGGGCAGCTAACAACAAATTTAAAACACTTAATTGATGCAACAAAAAACAGCATAAAATACAGTATAAAATGTGAATAACAATAAATTCAGAATTCAAAATCAATTTAGGGGGGAAATCCATCCAGTAAACATTAGATGATCACCAAGGCTAGCTGGCTAAATTAGTCCTATTTGGACCAGCGAGGAGACCAGGGGAGAATTAGCTGTGGGATCCCAGAGCGGGTAATCTTCATAAAAAGGGGAGAGGGAGGGAAAGAAGGAAGGGGAATAAAAGATCAGGCTAAGTTCAAATTGAAAGCCAGTCGGAATAGCTCTGTCTTACAGGCCCTGCGGAAGGAAGTTAAATCCTGCAGGGCCCTGGTCTCATGGGACAGAGCATTCCACCAGCTCGGAGCCATCACTGAGAAGGCCCTGGCTCTCGTGGAGGATAATCTGACTTCCTTAGGGCCTGGGACCTCTAAACTATGATTATTCATGGACCTTAAGGTCCTCTGTGGGGCATACCATTAAGACACAAAAACTGTGTGGAGTACATTATTGCAGTCGGGATAAAATTTTGCAGGCATCCTAATGAAATAGATTCTGCAAAGCAATGTTTTGGAGGAGTCGCATATCAATACGGTAGCCTTGCCACATGGAGGCATGTGCCGTTGGAGGTCTATTCAGCACACTATTCTTATTTATAAAGCATATGAACAGTGAGCATACAATACTGAAATAGTCTTATTTCATAACCCCTCTTTGAATTCTCTTTTGAGTGGCCCAGACCCTCTCAAAGCACCCATCCCTGGAGGGTATTTGTGCCTTAGTGCATGGGGGTGTCCCCTTCTTTCTTGGAGCATAAAAAGCAGATGTGGGAAACACCTGTGCTCTCCCCCCCGCTGTTGCTGCACTGTACTTCCAATCAGCCCTAGTGATGTGGAAATCTAACAGCATCTGGCGTGGGGGGCAGGTTCTTCACTGCTGGTGTAAAGGACAGTGTTCCTGTGCTGTTTCAGACAGCAGCACTTGCACTTCAAATTGTCCCGTGTTTGACCCCACAAGGTTAGCAAGCTATCTGTCTTTCTGCTGCGCCCCTTGTGCAAAGGGTTAGGCCGCGTAGTGATTGGGGGAGGCAGGCTCCTTCCAGCCTCAGCGCTACCACCTTGGGGTCTGGCAGCCCTGACCTTCCCCAGCTGACATGGAAACTGATACACCTGCAGCTTGCTGATGATGCTGATGCTTCTTCCGAGACTGGCCAAACCACACAGAGGAGCTGCTGCTGCTGCTGTCGCTGCAGACCAAGGGCAGGGGGTGAACCAGTGACTTTGTGCTCCGAGCAGGCTTCTCCCTTTGGCTTAAAGATATGTGCACAGAGACGTTTTCCTTGGGGGAACTTGCCTTCCACTCCTGGAACTTGGAACAGGCCGCTGCCCAAAGCGACAGAACATTTGCGTCTTGATGCCAAGCTTGGCCTCTGTGTGCCCAGTTTAGATCCTTTCTGCCTGAGGTAGAGACCTGTGTAGTTCAGAAGTCTGCATATGCCCAGTGCTAACAGAAGCCAGCCTCGTTTAAAAGACGTGGTGCTGCATTATGCCCCCTGGAGCTATTATATTCCGGGCTGTGGGTGGGTCAGGCACAAGCTCATTGTCCCGGACAGGATGTTGCCGTGCACATTTGGGCTGCGCTGCATGAAACGCACTGACCTTTCTCCCTTTCTCTTCCTCCAGCTGAATATCTTGGTGGACACAGGGAGCAGTAACTTTGCTGTGGGTGCAGCACCTCACCCTTTCCTCAGGCGGTACTACCGGCGCCAGCTGTGAGTATGCAGGGGAGCTGTGGGGCCGGGCAAGAGAGGGCAGCTCTGAGCTTGCAAGGAAACCTCTCCTCTCCCCTCTTCTGTCCTGCCGGCCTCTTTCGCCAGGGAGGTGTTTAGCCCCTAATTTGCCCGAGGGGCTTTTGCCTTTGCAAGCGCCAGCCATAATCCCTATGCCCCTTTGCCCCATCTGTCTCTGGTCTTCTGAAAGCACTTTTTCTCTTCAAAATTTTTTTATTGGTTTTCACAACATTATAAACAAACAAATACATAAGACAAACAAACATGAATCATAGCCTTATTGAAAATTACACTTGTTAACATTGTTAAGTGACTTCCTTGCTTCCCCTTGGTTGAATTTCATTGCATGTCCTTTTAACGGTTTTCCAAATCACAGTTCTTATAAAATTTAACTTAAACATTAACACCCTTAAATCTTCACATTATGAAATTAAACATATTAATTCGACACTTAACATAAATAAAATCCTGAGCCAATTAAGTATCTGCAAGCTGTTTTCAGTTAATTTAACTTAACATATTTAACTAAGTAATCATTAAATTTAATCCACTCTTCCTGATACTCCTCCTCCTTCTGGTTGCGGACTCTTCCGGTTAGGTCGGCTAGCTCCGAAAAATCCATCATCTTCATCTGCCATTCTTCTATCGTTGGTAAGGTCTTCTGAAAACACTTGACTATCTGGCCATGAGCTGGCAGTGCCAGGGTGGCGCCAGGTGACACTAGCACACAGATCAGGGCTAAATGGCTTCTTTCTGTGCTGTGGGGGAAGAAATGCTGAGCTACTGTCTGGCCGTCGAGCTGCTGCTGGAGGGCACAATGGACAATGGCAGGCTGATTCCCTTCCGCCTCGGTCTGCTCACTGCCTCCTCGCCCATTTTCCCCTCCCCCCTCCCCAAGAAAAACCCTTCCCCCCCCCCAAGACATCCCTCAGCTCCTCTCTCTGGTTTTTCAACACATATTATTCTCTGCATATTATAAAATTGTAAAAATCCTTAAATTATCTATCTATTATGTTAACAATAATAAATTTGTGTATGCTTATTCAAAACCTGCCAAGGAGTCCAATTCATTTTGTTGTTTTTTAAAGTAATTTGTAAAAAGTTCCCATTCTTCTTTAAAGCCACAGTTGTTCTTGTCTCGCAGTTTGTATGTCAGTTTTGCCAGTTCTGCATAGTCCATCAGTTTCCCTTGCCACTGTTTTTTTGTCAGGATTTCCTCATTCTTCCATGCTTGTGCTATTAAGACATTTGCTGCTGGAGGTTCGTTCTTAACCTGAAACTGTTCTTAACCTGAGGTACCACTTTAGCTAATGGGGCCTCCCGCTGCTGCGGCGCCAGAGCACGATTTCTGTTCTCATCCCAAATCTCTTTTCTGATGAGAGCAGCTTTTGCATCTCATTTGGAAACCAAGGACCCAGAGTCTGGAGGAAGAATGGGGAGGCACACAATGCCAGATGCTTGAAGTCCAGTGTGAAGTTTCCACAGTCTGTGTTGATTTGGGGAGCCATGTCATCAGCTGATGTTGGTCCACTGTGCTTCATTAAGTCCAGGGTCTACACAGCCGTCTCCCAGGAGATTTTGGAGCACTTCATGCTTCCTTCCACAGACGAGCTTTATGGGGATGCTGACTTCATTTTCCAGCAGGACTTTGGCACCTGCCCGCACTGCCAAAAGTACCAAAACCTGGTTCAATGCCCATGGGTTTACTGTGTTTGATTTGCCAGCAAGCTCACCTGACCTGAACCCCATAGAGAATCTATGGGGCATTGCCAAGAGACAGATGAGAGACATGAGACCGAGCAATACAGAAGAGCTGGAGGCTGCTATTGAAGCTTCCTGGTCTTCCATAATACCTCAGCAGTGCCACAGGCTGATAGCATCCATGCCACGCCGCACTGAGGCAGTAATTGATGCAAAAGGGGCCCAAACCAAGTACTGAGTACGTATGCATGCTTCTACTTCTCAGAGGTCCAATATTGCTCTATTTGCAGTCCTTGTTTTGCTTATTTCATTTAATATTCTAATGTTCTGAGTTTGTTAATTTGGGGTTTTCATCAGCTGTACGCCATAATCATCACAATTATAACAAATAAAAGCTTGACATATCTCACTTTGCATGTCATGAGTCTATCTCATATATTAGGTTCACCTGTTAAGTTGAATTATTGAAATAAATGAACTTTTCCATGATATTCTAATTTTCCGAGTTTCAGCTGTAGTCCAGCAGTTTGGCTTGCCATTCTTCCCTAGTCTTTGCATCTTTGGGTTAGTAGCATCCTTGCAGCTGTTGTCGCATACATAAACAGTCTTTCCTGGTTTTTCCTTGAGTTTTTGAGGCTGCCTCATGCAGGTAGCTCCCTCAACATGCCGCCTACCTGCGTTCTCACTGCCTCGTAACCTCCCCCTGTGTGTCTCTTGCAGCTCTGGTACGTACCGGGACTTGCGGAAAGGAGTCTACGTGCCGTACACGCAGGGCAAGTGGGAAGGGGAGCTTGGCACTGACTTGGTGACCATCCCCCACGGCCCAAACGTCACCGTCCGCGCCAACATTGCTGCCATCACCGAGTCAGACAAGTTTTTCATCAACGGGTCTAACTGGGAAGGGATCCTGGGCCTGGCGTATGCAGAGATTGCCCGGGTGAGCCTGGCATCAGTGTGGGCACCTCTGAAGAAATGTACCCCTTGCCACTGTGGAAACTGTATAATGTAAGAGGGTGGGGTGTGTGTGTCCCCAAACCTTTCCAGCGCAAATAGCAACTGCAGAGTAAAAACAACAACAACATCTCCCAATGGAAATGTGTTGGGCAGTTAAAATTTATTAAAATTCCCTACAGTTTTCCAGTTTAGAGGCTTACCTGTTTTTGTTTGTTTGTTATACTCTTGGAAACTATAATGCAGCCACAGAAGCAGCATAGGATAACCCTCCTTTAACCCCCTTGCCCTGGCTCCTGGAAGGCCCAAAGGGGCTTAGGGAGCCAATCTTGTTGCTCTTAAAACTGAGCTCCCCTTAAAGGGCATTGCCCTCTTGAATGCCACCTGCAAAACAGTCTCCTTGCATTTGTCCTCTGGCAGGTCTCTGTGAGACCTTAAGTACTTTACATAATATAATATAATAATAATAATTATTTATACCCCGCCCATCTGGCTTCCCCAGCCACTCTGGGCGTCTTTCAGCAAAATATTAAAATACAGTAATACATTAAACGTTAAAAGCTTCCCTAAACAGGGCTGCCTTCAGATGTCTTCTAAAAGTCTGGTGTTTGTTTTTCTCTTTGACATCTGGTGGGAGGGTGTTCCACAGGGCTGGTGCCACTACCAAGAAGGCCCTCTGCCTGGTTCCCTGTAACTTGGCTTCTCACAGTGAGGGAACTGCCAGAAGGCCCTTGGCGCTGGACCTCAGCATCCAGGTTGAACAATGGGGGTGGAGACACTCCTTCAGATATACTGGACCAAGGCTGTTTAGGGCTTTAAAGGTCAGCACCAACACTTTGAATTGTGCCCGGAAACGTACTGGGAGCCAATGTAGGTCTTTCAAGACCGGTGTTATGTGGTCTCAGCAGCCGCTCCCAGTCACCAGTCTAGCTGCCGCATTCTGGATTAGTTGTAGTTTCCGGGTCACCGTCAAAGGTAGCCCCATGTGGAGCGCATTGCAGTAGTCCAAGTGAGAGATTTTGCTAAACCTGACCAGCTAGCCACCCTGGATCTCTGGAGAGCAGGCCTTTGCACCTTTGCCAGGGAGCAACACAGAAGCTGCCCCAAATGAAATGCGCAGTCTCGTCCTGAGTTTGGCGAGCTTGTTGCTCTTCTGGAGTCATTCGACTCCTTTCATTAGCCCTGTCCATTGGTCATGCTAGCTAGGGCCAGTGGTAGCTTGGGTTGGTAGGGCTCTAGATGTTCCTCATTCCCAAGGAGCATAGCACAGGAGACTCTCAATCTCAGGGCTGTGGATTTGAGCTCCACGTTGGGCAAAATCTCCACGTTGTTTCAGCAGTCCAACCCCCTCTCCTTGATATTCTAGCATCCAAACCTCCAAAGCCCAGCAGGGCCTACCTGTGAGCCTGAAGCCCAGGGCTAGCTCACAGCCTACTTGCTTCCTCCATGCTCACTGATGCTGAGTCCCTCCTCCTTCGTCTCCTTTTCTGCAGCCTGATGACACCCTGGAGCCTTTCTTTGACTCACTAGTGAAGCAAACCCAGGTCCCCAACCTCTTCTCCCTGCAGCTGTGTGGAGCCGGCTTCCCGCCCAACGTCTCGGACGCCCTGGCTTCTGTGGGGGGCAGCATGGTGAGTGAGGGGCGCAGGGGCAAGAAGGGTCTCTTTTTCCTCCTTTTAGTTGGATCCCCAGAACCTGTTCCCAGTCTCGAAACAGCTACATAATAAAGAGGTTGAGAGCACCTCTGAGCATCTGCAGAGTGCATTCCCCTCACCATTAAGCAACCACAGCCCAACTCCAGGTGCTGAGGTTCAGGCAGGAGGGCTCTCCTGTTTTGGGGGTGAGTATGTGGAAGGCCGGGACGCAGGTGGCGCTGTGGGTTAAACCACAGAGCCTAGGGCTTGCCGATCAGAAAGTTGGTGGTTCGAATCCCCGTGACGGGATGAACTCCCATTGCTTGGTCCCTGCTCCTGCCAACCTAACAGCTTGAAAGCACGTCAAAGTGCAAGTAGATAAATAGGTACCGCTCTGGCGGGAAGGTAAACGGCGTTTCCGTGTGCTGCTCTGGTTCGCCAGAAGTGGCTTACTCATGCTGGCCACATGACCCAGAAGCTGTACGCCGGCTCCCTCAGCCAATAAAGCAAGATGAGCGCTGCAACCCTAGAGTCGGTCACGACTGGACCTAATGGTCTGGGGTCCCTTTTCCTTTATGTGGAAGACCAGCGTTCTAATTTTATTTTATTTATTTATTTTATTTTATTTATACCCTGCCCTCCCCTGCCAAGACTGGGCTCAGGGCGGCTAACATCAGGTATAAAAACAATTGATTAAAATAAAACTTAAAAACAAGATTAAAATACTACTTAAAATGCAGCCTCATTTCAGTGGAAGCCCAGATCAAAAACTGTTTGGGGGAGAAAACGTCAAATCTTCACCAAGGCCAACTATCCAGACTGGTCCTACGTGGGCTAGAAAAGCCAGGGAAGTCCCCAAATAGGGGTTCCATCACAGAAGGAAAAGGAAAGAGGAGGAGGGGATCAGGCTGGTTCCAAGCCAAAGGCCAGGCGGAACAACACTGTCTTACAGGCCCTGCGGAAAGAAATCAGATCCCGCAGGGCCCTGGTCTCATGAGACAGAGCGTTCCACCAGGCCGGAGCCAGTGTTGAAAAGGCCCTGGCTCTGGTTGAGGCTAATCTGACTTCCTTAGGGCCTGGGACCTCTAGAGTGTTGCTATTTATGGACCTTAAGGTCTTCCGTGGGGCATACCAGGAGAGGCGATCCTGTAGGTACGAGGGTCCTGAGGAGAAGAGTGTGTCAGAGCACATGCAGAGTGTCCTCTCCTCTCCCTCGCCCCCTTTGTCCCATTTACACTTGGCCTGGACTGGAGGTTCTAGGCAGCTCTGAGCCTCCAGTAGCCCAGGCAGGAAGTTTGCCGGTGCTTTGAGGAGCGGTGGGGAGGGGAGGGGAACGGGCATCTACCACCCTCCTCTCGGCCCCTTCCTCTTAATGCCATTTCCTGCCACACCCCTGTCCCTGCAGATCATTGGAGGCATCGACCCGTCCCTCTACGTGGGCAGCATCTGGTACACCCCGATTCGGAAAGAGTGGTACTACGAGGTCATCATTGTCAGGATAGAGATCAATGGGCAGGACCTGCATATGGACTGCAAGGAGGTGAGAGGGAGCCAGGGATGCTCAGGTGCAGGGTGGATAAAAATCAAAGTTTTTTATTTAAAAAATCGGAATTTTTTTATTTGAATTGGATTTTTAAAATAAAATGCCTTTGCAGGAAAAATCTTTCTAAAGATAGTTTTTTTTTCTTCTTTTCGTTTAAATTTTATTAACATATAAAACACATACATATACATATACACAACACACTACCTTATTTTCATAACATAAAACATACCTACATTACTCTATATAATACCTACCTATACTGTACATATCAACATACCTGCACACCTACCCCACACAGACACCCACCAAGCGACTAAGATAGTTTTCTATTCAAGTTACATTGTAGTCCAAAGGCTATTCATCAGGAAATAAGGATTTGTTTAAGTTTTTCATGTGTGCCAAAACTCGGTCTTAAGTTGCTGGGTTTTTTTTAAATTGTTTAACCACATCAGTTAACAAACATGAATAGATGTGCTATAATGTTATTGTTTTAGTTAAATAAATTGTTTTAATTGTTATTAAGGAAATGATTGTTTTTCTCCTTCCAATAAAGTACAGCAGAAAAGTTGTCCAAATATAAACATTTAACTTATTAAACCTCACAATAATTTCATAATTACCAGTCTATGTATTTCTAATAGTATCAATTTTTTTATGTAACTGTAAAAACTACTCTGAAAATTTATTCTTCCAAAAATGAAACCTTCATCTGGTTGTAAATATTAAGATTATACCAGCAAGAATGAGTTGTTTCCGTAAAAAAGAAAGAAAGAAAGATTTAAATCAAGTCTTACTGACTAGTGATTTAAATCAATTTGATATAAAATCAAATTCACCCTACTTCGGTGTGTGCTGAGGAGCCACCTGAGCAGTCCCCACCAATGAGATGCCTTGGTGGTTCGGAGGTGAAGCCAGGGCCTAGGAACACCTTTTGGGACTGAGGACTGGACCCTGCCCTTGCTCCTCTGCCCAGGCACTTGCCACAGGCCAACACCGCTCGCCTCCCACTCCTCAGATTTGGGATCAGGTTGTGCTCAGCCTGGCCATAGCAGGGGAACTCCACTTCAGAAACCCCCCACCCAACCCATGCAGGTTCCAGTATGAGTCAGCTTCTGTCTCCCACTGCCAGGGCTAGTTTGGAGATGGTGTGCATGAGCTTGGGAAAGCCAGGGAAGGGGGGAATTGGTGTTTTGGAGCCTGAGCGCCTTTGCCTTTCCCCGCAGTACAACTATGACAAGAGCATCGTGGACAGCGGCACCACCAACCTCCGCCTCCCCAAGAAAGTCTTTGAGGCAGCAGTGAAGTCCATAAAGACAGCTTCCTCGGTGAGAAACGCACTGGGGGTGGGGTGGGATCAGCAAAGGGAAAAGGGCACCTCCGAGTCTGCCTATCTGCGGGCCCTGTGCAGAGTGAGGTGTGCTCAGCTCTGTGTTCGAATCCTGAACCAAGGCCTCCGGGACCAGAACATTCAGATCCTGCAATGGGGCATACTGTATTTTTCGCTCTATAAGACGCACTTTCCCCCTCCTAAAAAGTAAGGGGAAATGTGTGTGCATCTTATGGAGCGAATGCAGGCGGGAGGCTCTGCTTAGCGCTCCCTTTAAAGAGCACGCGTGGAGCGTGGAGTTCTTGGGGGAAAGCCCCCAAGAGCCGCACACACACTCCGCACGCTCTTTAAAGGGAGCGCGGCTCTTGGGGAGCCCGCTGAATGTCCTGGCTTCTGGCTTAGCTGCTCAGCCTCTCTTGGGCAGCAGAGGCTGTGTGCGACTATCCCATAAGCCAGGACAGCAAGCGGGATCGCTGCCAGCTTGCTGTCCTGGCTTTTGGGATTCAGAATTTTTTTCTTCTTCTTTTCCTCTTCCAAAGACCTTATGGTCTGGTGCGTCTTATAGAGTGAAAAATACGGTATATTGTGAAAAATGAATTGGTTAGCATAACTGGGCCTCCTCGGGGGGGGGGTGTTGCAATGCATGGAAATGGTAAAACCCATTCCTGAAGAGGAGGTTAAGGGGTGATATGATAGCCATGTTCAAATATATAAAAGGATGTCACATAGAGGAGGGAGAAAGGTTGTTTTCTGCTGCTACAGAGAAGCGGACACGGAGCAATGGTTCCAAACTACAAGAAAGAAGATTCCACCTAAACATTAGGAAGAACTTCCTGACAGTAAGAGCTGTTCAACAGTGGAATTTGCTGCCAAGGAGTGTGGTGGAGTCTCCTTCTTTGGAGGTCTTTAAGCAGAGGCTTGACAACCATATGTCAGGAGTGCTCTGATGGTGTTTCCTGCTTGGCAGGGGGTTGGACTCGATGGCCCTTGTGGTCTCTTCCAACTCTATGATTCTATGATTCTATTGTTCCTCCACCCCACCCCTGGCAAGTGAGCCAGCATCTCTGTGCTAGATGTTCTAGCACAGAGAATCATTATTCCCTCGGTTGGAGGTGGAGAGCTGCTTCATCTTTGTTGATCTGAGGAATGGAGGAAAAGCAAAAAAAAAAAAAAAAAAGAAGCAGCCTCCCCACCCTGATTCTCCTCCCCCAAATTCTGGTGTGGCTTGTCCTGTGCTAAGAAGACCCCCTTCCCTCCCTCTTCAACAGACAGAGAAGTTCCCTGATGGATTCTGGCTGGGGGAGCAGCTGGTTTGCTGGCAAGTGGGCACCACCCCCTGGCACATCTTCCCGGTCATCTCTCTCTACCTGATGGGCGAGACCACCAACCAGTCTTTCCGGATCAGCATCCTGCCACAGGTAGGTGCCGCGACTGCATGTGTGCTTTGGGCTAAGGCATTGCATCTGGCTCTCAGGAGAAGTTCTTGCAGCTTGGAGGGGCCAGGAGTTCTCTCCCCCCCCCTTTTTTAATAGAATTGTTTTAGAGATTTTTAACATATTAAGCCATGAAATCCAAACTCTCTTTATAGAAAGAGAATAAAAGTCAATGCACCAAAAGGAAAGAATAATATAGAAAAAGGAAAATATAAAATACAGTAGTTATGAGCCTCATCAAACACAATTGTATATATCTACGTATAGCTATCTATCACTATTTTATCTCAATCTTCCATCCACACACAGTGGAACCTTGGTTCTCAAACTTCATCCGTTCTGGGAGCCTGTTTGACTCCTGAAACCGTTCAAAAACCAAGGTGCGGCTTCTGATTGGCTGCACTCAAGCAGAAGCCACGTCAGACGTTCAGCTTCCAAAAAACATTCAAAAACCAGAACACTTACTTCTGAGTTTTCAGGAGCCAAAACGTACGAGTACCAAGGCATTTGAGAACCAAGGTACAACTGTACTGAGAGTTGAATTCTCCAATCTCCCCACCTGGGAGGTCTTGAGGGACCGAGAGTTTTCTAGGGAGTGAAGAGGAAGATGGACTGGAGAGAGAGATCTCAGTTTAACACCAGCCTTTTGGTTTTTGGCACCATCCTTGGCAGCGTCTGGGTTAGAGCTAAACCAAAATGCTAACGGATTCAGCTGTGGGCTGGAATTTGGGTGTTGGGAGGGGAGGATCTGTTAAAATGTCCACTCACCCTGCTGGGAATTGGGGGTCTTCTTCAACTATCAAAATTCATCATTTCCCATTCTTCTTAAAGGCACTTTAAAACAATAGCAGCAGCATAGTCTAAAAACACTCGCTGGTGTGGGCTGAAATGGTTTAAAAACTATTCCAGCCCTCCGTAAAGTGGTGCTGAGATTACATTTTTCTTTAAAGGGGAACCTGCCAGAGCTACCAGGTGCTGCAATTTTGTTTTGTTTTTAATGCAAAGACTAGGTCGGGGTTTCCCAAACTTGGGTCTCCAGCTGTTGTTGGACTACAACTCCCATCATTCCTAGCTAGCAGGACCCAGTGGTTAGGGATGATGGGATTTGTAGTCCAAAAACAGCTGGAGACCCATGTTTGGGAAACCCTGGACTACATCAACACGTTGCTGACATCGCAGGGGGCAGTGGCTTTAAATGTGCTGCTAGAAATGCTGGATGCAAAGACAGCTGCACAGAAGACCAAGGCAGTCTGGAAAATGCAGCTGAGCTTTCAGGAGGGTGATTTGGCTGGAACTCAAATCACAAATTCAAAATTTTGAAGCAAAAATAGCAGAGCAATTATGCAACTTAGCTCTGGCTAGTGTTTCCTGATGAGCAGGGAGGAAACAAACTGCGCCCAGCTTGATAGCAAATGGCAGTTGGCCTCAGTCCTAGCCCTTGTGAGAAAACAAGAGTGCCTTTGAGCATGGGCAGAGTGCTTTCCTCATCTCGTTGGGCAACCCTGACGCCTCTGAGCCCATATGGCAGGATATTCTCATTTGGGGAAGGAAGGTAGAATTTCTGTGCCCCGGCTTACCAAAAGCCTCTCCCTCCCTCAGCAATACCTGCGGCCTGTCGAGGACGTGGCCACGTCTCAGGATGAATGCTACAAGTTCGCCATCTCCCAGTCGTCCACGGGCACCGTCATGGGCGCTGTTATCATGGAGGGCTTCTACGTGGTCTTTGACCGGGCTCGCAAGCGCATTGGCTTTGCAGTCAGCGCCTGCCATGGTAAGTGTGAGGTGTCAGGAGGGGCTGACTGCAGAAGGGCAGGCAGACGGGCAGCCTCTTCCAGTGGGCAGAGCTGGGTGCCACTCACCTGCGCAGCTGCCTCAGGCAGCTTGAAAAGGGGAGGAAGGAAGCACTGCGAAGTGAGGAGGCCCAATGACTGCCAGTTTGCACATGTTGCCACTTGTTGCAGCCAAGGCCAGAGAGGGGCAGCAGGGTCCTTGGCCTCACTCCCACTCCCCACAGCTTTCCCGAAGAGCAACACAACCAGGATCCTGGTGGCAGAACCAGAAAAGCAGGAGGTGCTGCGGGAGAGTGTAAAATGAGGGGTTTGGGATAGGCACCACCTGAGATTCCAGCACTGTTATCATGGAGGGCTTCTACGTGGTCTTTGACCGGGCTCGCAAGCGCATTGGCTTTGCAGTCAGCGCCTGCCATGGTAAGTGTGAGGTGTCAGGAGGGGCTGACTGCAGAAGGGCAGACAGACGGGCAGCCTCTTCCAGTGGGCAGAGCTGGGTGCCACTCACCTGCGCAGCTGCCTCAGGCAGCTTGAAAAGGGGAGGAAGGAAGCACTGCGAAGTGAGGAGGCCCAATGACTGCCAGTTTGCACATGTTGCCACTTGTTGCAGCCAAGGCCAGAGAGGGGCAGCAGGGTCCTTGGCCTCACTCCCACTCCCCACAGCTTTCCCGAAGAGCAACACAACCAGGATCCTGGTGGCAGAACCAGAAAAGCAGGAGGTGCTGCGGGAGAGTGTAAAATGAGGGGTTTGGGATAGGCACCACCTGAGATTCCAGCACTGTTATCATGGAGGGCTTCTACGTGGTCTTTGACCGGGCTCGCAAGCGCATTGGCTTTGCAGTCAGCGCCTGCCATGGTAAGTGTGAGGTGTCAGGAGGGGCTGACTGCAGAAGGGCAGACAGACGGGCAGCCTCTTCCAGTGGGCAGAGCTGGGTGCCACTCACCTGCGCAGCTGCCTCAGGCACACCATTGCCTATGCATCTCA
This sequence comes from Podarcis cretensis, assembly GCF_951804945.1. Taxonomy (NCBI): domain Eukaryota; kingdom Metazoa; phylum Chordata; class Lepidosauria; order Squamata; family Lacertidae; genus Podarcis; species Podarcis cretensis. The sequence goes on along the minus strand of NC_137185.1, from coordinate 29,469,830 downwards.
TAGAACCATGGAACTGTAGCGTTGGAAGGGACCCTGAGGGTCATCTAGTCCAACCCCCTGCAATGCAGGTATCTCAACTAAAGCAGCCATGACACGCCTAAAGAGCACGCCCACTTGCCACAGCCAATCGTCAGCAGGCCTGGCCGCAGCAACCAATCACATACCCAATCGCCGCTGCAAATCTACTGCTGGCTGCTGCCACAAATCGCCCGCCCCCCCTTCTGCTATCCATGTATAAGACGACCTGTAATTTTTGCCTATTATTTCTAAGGAAATAATATCTTATACACGGGAAAATATGGTACTTACTTGGGATTGAACCTGCACGTCAGTCGTCTGTCTTACCACTGCTGTCCTGCATTCATTATCCTCTTTCCTCTGCTCCCCTGGCTTCAGTGCACGACGAGTTCCGCACGGCAGCTGTGGACGGCCCTTTCCTTCACTCCAACATGGAGGACTGTGGCTACAACATCCCCCAGACGGACGAGTCCACGCTGATGACCATCGCCTACGTCATGGCGGCCATCTGCGCCCTCTTCATGCTCCCTCTCTGCCTCATGGTGTCCCAGTGGCGCTGCCTGCGCTGCCTGCGCCGGGGCCACGACGACTTTGCCGACGACATCTCCTTGCTCAAGTGAGCGCTCTTGCCTCCCCACCCTCAGGCCCGTGCTGGCAGCCAGGGGGCACAGCTGCCGGGAGCCACAAACTTCTCCCACCCCCTTCCACCTCTGCTGTGTGCGGGTCTGCAGCTGCCTCAGGGCCACCTGCGAGCGGGGGACCGGCTGGCTGCACCGAAAGCGGCAGAAGACGCGCAACCCTTTCCTCCCTCCTGCCGTGGTTTGTGGGCCCTACTCTTCCTCTCGCTGCCCGCCTGGTGGGCGAGAGAGGCCTACTGTCACCGTGCAAGGAAGAGAAGCAGGAACCCTGGTGGGGTTGCTCAGCTCAGGAGGGGCCCAGAGCTATTTCCCACCTCAGGGCTTCATGGCTGTTCCCCCCCGTTTTGCTCGTGTTGTGACGATGGGACTACTCGCGAGGTCTCACGACCTGGAAGGGTTTACCGGAAAGGGCAGCGGGGATGGACAGACCCCAAAGTGTTGCTTCTGTGTAGCGCCGATGAGAGTGGCTGTCATTTCTTAAAGGGTTTGTGTGCGTGTCTCTCTACAAAATATATATAGAGATATATATAAATATATGTAACTTATACAATGGTAAACTGAAGGAGGGGGAATCTGTCCCCACCCCACTCAGGGAGCATTTGGGCTCCTTCTCAGCCCTTCACTGGCCACACTTCTTTCAAGGAACACGCCCCCCCATAGGGTCTGGGGGCAAGGGCAGCTGCGACACACAGGTGTCCATCTCAAGGTGAGGAGGGTTCCATTTTGTTAACCATGCAAAGTGGAGGGAGGATCCCTGCCTCTGGCAGTGGACGGGCCTTGATGGTCCCTTTTTATTCCCAGGCATCCAAAAGGCTTTCAGGAGTCGAAAAGAGTTTTGTATCCATTGATGAGAAGGAGCAGCTGCCTCCTCCCTCCTCAAGGCTGTCTAGCTGCATTTCCTAGCTGCTTCCCTGGAGAAGCGCTTTCTCTTCAAGGAGCCTCTCTTGATGGGCATCTCACTCCTCCCTGTCCCTTGCCTCCTTCATGAGCAGGATTCGGGGGTGGCAGAACTCAGTGGAGTTCTGCCCATCGTGGGGAGTCAGCCCTCTTTGTGTTTTTTTTAAAAAAATAATATTTATTAAAATTTTAAAGGTTACAGAAAGAAAAAGTAAAAATACCACATTAAACAAAAACAAAACAACACATCACAATATGAAAAAACAGAGAAATAAAATCCATTAAACAAAAACAAAAACGCAAAGAAAAATACATCCAATCTCCTCATTACTAATCTTTCATTAGCTTATTTCCTTGACCTCCTCACACCTCCCTTTTTTGTATTCTAGGTCAATTATCCATTTCAGCAAATCCTTTCCCTCTTTTAAATTTTTTTATATCATTCCTGCTAAAATCATATAATATTATTCCAACATCCTTCTAACAGTTATTAATTTTACAATGTTTCTGTAAATAGTCTTTAAATTTCTTCCAATCTTCCTCCACCGACTCTTCTCCCTGGTCTCGGATTCTGCCCGTCATTTCCGCCAGTTCCATGTAGTCCATCACCTTCATCTGCCATTCTTCCCGGGTGGGTAAATCTTGTGTCTTCCGAGTCAACCCTCTTTGTGTAACAGGGCAGATGGGAATAGTTGTCCACCTGGAGGGCACCAATCTGGGGAGGATGGTTTTATGCAGACATCCATCATACCTGGAGCCATGTGTGACTCACTTGGGTTTAGCAAGCCTCCAGGGGACTCATCACCCCCACATCCACCCTGCCTCCCTTTTTTCCAGTTCCATCCTTCAGTGTTTTCCTTGTGGCTTCTTCTTCATTGTTAAGTCCTGCTGGTTGGGCAATGGTAGCTGTGGAGGTGAGCCAGATCTGGGGCCAGCTGGATGGTGCTGTGTTCCCCTCTCTTGGGGGTTCCAAAGTCTTATTCTGCAAGGAAACAGGACCCCCCCCCTTCCCCGTTACAGTCTGAACATGGTCCAGGAGTCTGGGCTGCCTGTTGCCACGGATATTTAGAGCTCATTTCATCATTGCCTGCTGAGCATCCTTGGGCAACTGCTGATAGCCAGGTGCTGCTTCTGCAGCCGCCCTTGTCACCTGAGCATCACTGAATCTAGGAAGCTGCCTTCTGCCAAAGGAGGCTACTGGTCCATCTAGCCTCCCCCAAGGTGGTGCCCTTGGACGACAGCTCCCATAAGCCCCAGCTGTGTGATGCTGGGAGAAGGGAGCACAGCTGTGCTTGGCTGGGAAGGATGGAGGTTGTAGTCAAAAACACCAGGCAAGTGCCGGCTTCAAGAGAGGCTGCTCTGCCCCTGGCTGGCAGCAGTTCAGGCAGGGGCCTCTCCTTGCCTTACCTGGAGAGGTTGAGGATGGAACTTTGGACCAGTGGCCTGGAGGCAGCTGCTCAGGTGCCTAGCTTGCCTGCCTCGCAATTGGATGGATGCAGCAGGCAGCCCGGCTATGACTTGCTTCCCAGAAAGAGAGCAGGCAGGAAGCCAGGCTTTCCTTCAGGAAATCTAGCCCTGCATCACGTCACCATAGGAATTACCCTTCTCCCACTCCCACATCATTTGCTTGGTTGTAGATGTCCCACCAGGAGAGATGCCTCTGCCTAGGACAAATGGCTGTGCCATGCCCTCGTTGCTGGCTGGGTAGAGCAGAAGCTTTAGGGGAGGCTGGCATGGAGCAGCCGACCTCCTAACTCTGCCCTGCCTGGGCTCTCAAGGATATGAAGGAGTTGGGGCACATTCCTCCTGCAAGGATGTCCAGTAGGGCTTCCTGGAGCCTCTGTTGGGATGGGTTGCTGCTGCTGCTTACTCTTTCTGGGGGGGGGGGTGCATTCAGGGGTCCACACCTTTTGCCTGCCACACTGGCAAGAGGCAACTAGCAAGGAATTGCCCCAGCTCCAGGAAAGACGGGACCAAGAAGCTGCTCAGCCACCAAAGCCATAGATGGGGAGGCTGCCTCTGCCTGGCATTGCTCGGAAGAGACAAACTTCTGCCACTGAAGTGTAAGTGTGTGTGTGTGTGTGTGTGTGTGTTGCTCAGTTGATCCGAAGGTTGCAAGAGGCTGTGGCTTTATCCTCCCCCCTTCCAACGACATGTCCATTGTTTTCAAATACATGTATGTGTGTGTGTGTGTGTGTATATATATATATATATATATATATATATATATGTTGGCTGTTCTTGAAATCGTTATTTTCCAAAAAACCTTTGTGCATAGTTGCAGGGCTATTTCCGCAGTGTGGACGGAGGTAGCTGCCTTCTGCTTGCTAGAATGCCAGATGCCATCTGCTTGTACAATATTCTGTAAATATTTGTAAATACTGGCTCCCAAATCCTCCCAGTTTTATCTCAAATGGAAGTGGAGGAGAAAGGAGCTAAGTGACCCTTTTTATTTTTGTAAATGTCTGGTTCCTTTTAAACACTTGTTTGCTAAGGCTTAATGGACAGGTGGTGGGAGGCCGGGTGGATGGGGGGGGGATAGCTCTGGGGTGGATAAATGCACTTTATGGACTGTACCAAGCTTCATGTGGTGCTGAGGGGGGTTCTCTCTCTCTCTCCTCCCATTCCCTGGGATGGCCTGGCTTGTGGGAGTGAAGCACTTGTTGGCCATCAGCACCACTGAAGCAGTTTGCAAAGCTCGCTTTCAAATAATAACCTGTGGTGTGATGGCAGAAGGCCCTCTCTCCTGTCCTGCCCCCCCCCCAAGCACAGCAATGGCCCCAGCCAAGCACCTTACACCCACACCCAGAGCTCAATACCATTTTATAAGCATCAGGACAGATCAGGTCATTTACAAACACAGGCAAGTTGGGAAAGAATAGCAACACAGATGCCACTCAAAGCTTTTTGCTGAAGGCTTGGGGAGGGGTTCCCACCTTTTTGTGCACATCTGGTCTGGTCCTTATGGCCCACAAGCACTTTGACCCACAGCATTCAGACTCGGGGGGAGCATGCACACACGCCCACACACATGGAAAAGGCATGTGGTAGAACCCCAGCTCCCAGCATGGCCAATAGGTTCACCATTCCCTCACCCTACGGCATTTTTTGCCCTTGCAGCAGAATTCAAGCACCACTGCCCCTCCCTAGGCTACCAAAGCAGATATGAAGTTGCCAAGAAGCATGGCCCAAGGAGTGTGTGTGCACACCTGTGCAGTTCTGCATCCTTCCTGAGCAGGCTTTGGAAGGTGAGCAAAAGGCTTTGTCATGGCCACGGTAGAGGAGAGTCCCATTCTACATATCCCAGAAACAGGGGGCAGATTTGTGTTTACTGAAGGCAGAGTAAGTTAAGGTGGTGGCATCCCGTTTGGAAGTTTGAGAAACACTGCCTTAAACAAACTTTGCTCTTTGACCTTCATGCTCAGCCACGCACTGTGGGACCCACTTAATTTTTTACTTTCTCTTCATATGGTGCGGGACGGTTGTGGTGACCCGCCTTGGATGAGATGATGGCAAGAGTACTAGGTTTTGACATAGCTGATTCTAAGATCATGGTAGGGAAGCATCAGCCACTGTAACCCAACCCCTAGGCGACAGGGGCCACCAACTCCCAGCCCATGACTTGAGCCTCTTGCATTGTGACAACCCCTCTCGATTTGGTAAACAGCACGAGAGGCTCCCAGCCACATAGGACTCTGGGAGCTCCCTAGCAAACACTGCCTTAATCAGCTGCTACAGGGACTTCAAGGCAGCTTGAAAAGGGGAGGAAGGAAGCACTGCGAAGTGAGGAGGCCCAATGACTGCCAGTTTGCACATGTTGCCACTTGTTGCAGCCAAGGCCAGAGAGGGGCAGCAGGGTCCTTGGCCTCACTCCCACTCCCCACAGCTTTCCCGAAGAGCAACACAACCAGGATCCTGGTGGCAGAACCAGAAAAGCAGGAGGTGCTGCGGGAGAGTGTAAAATGAGGGGTTTGGGATAGGCACCACCTGAGATTCCAGCACTGTAACCCCCCCCCAACCCATGTCTCTGTCAGAAACATGAATGTTTAACATGGTAAATTATTGCATTAAAGAGAGAAGAAAAAAAGCCTTTTCTTTTTTCCCCTCTTTTGCTTCAAGCCCCATTATTTCTGGTGTGGCAGAGAGGCAGGACTGGCAGCAAAGGAAGAAAGTAAGTGGGGAAAGGACAGGAAGCCGCAGTGGGGGGGGGGTCCAGACAGCAGCGACAGCACCACACACACACTGCATAATATACACACTTTATTATGAACTGGTATGTATACAGACTTTCTATACACACATTCCCTATAGAATAAAAATGTACATGTGTATACATGGCCATATAAATATAGAGCTGTAGAAATTCTGGGGGTGCCTGGCGTCTTGCTGGAGCTCTTGTCCCACCCAGGCAGAGTACCGCTGTTGTCCTCTTTGCACCGGTGGTCATTTCGGACTGGGACAGAAGGGACAAGCGTCGTTGGTGTTCGTCTGAGCCCAGAACTTGATGCACTGGAGGAAGAGGACAAAGCCTGCTGTTTCACAACCGCCTCCCACTGGGGTAAGGGGTGGGGACTAGAAGCGGCATTTGCACAGGGTCTTTCCCCACCTCCAGTAGCAGCTATAGTAATTGCCAGTTTATGCTACCACCTACTAATCTGGACCTAGTTGGATTCTCAGTGTTTACCCCTCCTCCGCAAACCAGGTTAAGGATCCTGTGTCCTTGAAACCAGCACTTCTTGAGAGCTGGAAGGCAGAGCAGACTCTGATCTTGACATTCCCTACCCTACCTACTAAGACCCTAGGAAGCTGCCTCCCCTAGGAGGGAGAAGGCCTTCACTCCATTTGGCTTATGGTGGGGAAACTCCTGAGTAACAGCAGAAGCAGCAGCTCTTTATAGCGACTAGAGCAGGGGTCTCCAAACTAAGGCCCCGGGGCCAGATAAGACTCGAAGGGACTCATTTATCAGGCCCATGGCGACCCCCGCAGCCGCCACCTGCTCTTGCCAGCGCTGCACTGCGCGGCTGCCTGCTTTGGGGTTGGAGGAGCACCGGAAATAGCTTGTGCACATGGGCAAGCATTATTTGCGCATGCACAAGCATTATTTCCGGTGCTCCTCCAACCCGGAAGTGTTCCGGAAATAGCGTGTGCGCAAGCGTATGGGCACGCGCTCCCCTGCCCTGCCACGCGATTGGCGCTGGAGACACTAGCCCAAGGCATGGTAAGTTTGCTGACCTCTGGACTAGAGCTTGAATGTGTGATGGCCTTACAATTTGCTCTGCCACAGCCAGGTGACGGAAGCCCATGGTGTGAGTCCTGGAAGGATGCCGTGCTGGGCGTGCCCCACAGGCTGCCTGTCTCTAGGGCACATCTGAGCACCCACCTCCTTGTGCAGCACATGGGAACAAGCCATGGGGTGGAGCTCGCTAGGCTGGACCAGTTTCTGGCACATCAGACACAGTTTGCAGGCCGCAGGAACCTGGTGGGCACAGAGAAAAGGGAGTGTGGCAACGAGGCTGCAGGGTGGCAAGTTAACGGGGGTGGCTTTGACCACCGGGCAGGGAGGGCTTCCTCTATAACCTCCCTCTTTCCCTGCACCCTTTTCCCAGGTCCAGTTCAGAAAGGCCAGGGAGGTAAGGAGATGTTGATGTCTTACCTGGGGTGGTGTCCCACTGTAGGAGACCTGAGCCGAGGGCAAGAACATGGGGTTGCTCATCTGCGGCAGAGGAGCAGGGAACATCGGGGAATGGATCCGGCCAAGAGGCTGCAGTAGCAGAGAAAGCCGGGAAGGGTGGTGGCGGTTTACCATCAGGTGACCCCTTGGCCCAAGCCATCCTCCCCACCTCGAGGGACCCAGCCCCTTCTTTCCATCCTGTTTACCTGGGTCCCGACAGCTGCCACCCGCTCCTGCTCAACCAGCTTGGCGGCCACCAGCTGGTTCAACTCCTCCATGGTCAGCCCAGCCAGAGTCCTTCGTGCGGCTTTGATCTGCTGCAGGATGTTGGTCAGCTGAGCCCTGGGGAAGGAGAGGGAGAGAGAGAGAGAGAGCATGCACTGGGTCAGTTGTTACAATGGGGGGTGGATGCTGCCCACCAGAGGAGGTGGGGTTATCAATATGCTCTCTCATACAATCTGATGAGAGGGAGAGGATCCCCTAAAGCAAGCCTGATCTTGGGGAGCAGCCCCTCCACCCCAAGTTCAGGCATCAAATCTCAGCCTCAAACCAAGCAGCAGCAGCAGCAGCAATCCAATGACCCCTTTTTCGCACAACAGCTGGAACAGGGCACAGCAAAGTCTGCTCCCTGCAATTCCCCTTGCAACTGAGGGTTTGGGGTCGACTGTGGCCTCTTCCCCCACATGCTCTTTATATGAAGGTTAAGAAACCACCCGGCTCCCCCAGGCAGCCCCTCTTCCAGGGGTCAGGCAGTCTAAGCTGGCAGCAGAGCTGCTCCAGAATGCATCTCTCTCACCACTGGATAGCTCAGATAGTTAAGAGAATGGTGCTGATAATACCATGAATTAGAATTTTATTATTACGGTCACAGACCAGTTCTGGGTGACTTACAATATCAGGAAAATCATAAAACACAATAGGAATACATTGAATTGCAATTGGGTATAACAGAGACAATTCAGATATAGCGGCAGTTAAAAAAATATATTAAATCTTGATCACTAAAATATAGCCTAAAATTATCATTTTAAACCTTAATCATTTTGGTAGCACAGCTTGTTCCCTAAGTTTTATGGCAGTCACACAGGTGATAATACCACGGTCGCAGGTTCAATCCCCATATGGGACAGTTGCATATTTCTGCATCACGGGGAGTTGGCACAGATGATCCTCAGGCTCCCTTTCCAACTCTACAATGCCCCTACCCTACCCTCACTCCCCCAGGCGACTGCTTGCAAGCTCAGCTCTACAGCACCCTCCCAGGCTGCCACTGCCACCCGCCCCAGGACCGCAAAGAGAACCCTCTGCGTTTCGCAGCTCCCTAGACGAGCGCTGCAGGTGAGCCAAGCAAGTTGAATCCCCAGCAGTTCCTGTTTCTCAAGACAGCTCTGACAGGCCAAGGAGCTCAACTCACTTGTTACACTGGGGAAATCGTGTCAGCAGTTTTTCCAGGAACTTCTCGAGCTTGTCCACGGGGGGCGGAGGGGGTCTCTGGAATTCCGGCGCCGCTTTGACTCCGCCCAGACCCGGCGGCGGTGGGAGCGAGGCGGCGGTGGCAGGCGTCACGCGAGGACCCGCCAGGGAGCTGAGGACGGGGCTGTTCCTGCCCTGGGAAGCCGTGGGCAGAGGGGGCGAGGGCTGGCTGGGCCTAGAGATGGTTGGGTTGAGGAGCGGGAAGGAGAGCACCCGGGGGTCAGCGCTGGGCATGACCATGGGCATGGGGACTGTCCCAATGGGGAAGGGCAACCGCGGGGCAATGGAGGAGTTGGGCTGGAAGGCTGGTAGGAGGAAGTCTGTCTGAGAGGAAGAAAAAGAAAGAGGGAGGGTGCCCGTTAGCTCAGAGTGACCACTTGCCAGCCCCCTCTTTGAAGCAGGTTTTCCTCCCGAGGTCACAGGGACTCCCCCAGCACAGCTTAGGCGCTGCAGCCGGGCCAGGCAGAATGAAGAGCTGATTTGCAACATCATTCCCCTCCTGTCTTCAGGTTCAGTTGTGCATGCCTGCCTCCACCCGCAACGAGACTGCGCGTGGACTTGGAGGGGAGGGGAAGTGCTCACCTCCAGGGGTGGTGGGGGCAGGGGAGGCGTGGGGATCTGTGGGAGGCTGCTCAGCTTGGCCCCGTTCCGCACCAGCTGGATGTGATCGTTGTACTGGTCCTAAGAGATGAAACGCACATATTCAAAACAAAATTTTAAAAGAAGTGTCAGAGTTATTATTATCATAATTTATTCGCCTTCTAAACCACCGTCTCAAGGTGAACTATAGCCCTCTCTAGGGAATTTTTTTTAATGTTTGATGTTTTATCACTTTTTAATTATTATTATTAATATTCTGTTGGGAGCCGCCCAGAGTGGCTGGGTATAAATAAATTATTATTATTATTATTATTATTATTATTATTATTATTATTATTATTTCATTTAAAACAGCTATAACAAAATAGAACATATACACTTAAACGATATTAAAACCCTAAGAGGGGGACATGAAAAGGCAGAGCCTGAAAACTATCAGGGATAAAAACAAAAAAAAAGTTGCAAAGAAGAATGGAAGATTTGAATTATTATAACCTCACTTATTGTTATTTGAGATAATTTTGTTTTATCTAGATGCAGGAGTTGTTAAAGGGACAGCTGAAGGACAAGCAATTTGTTAAGAAAAGCTATAAAGGTGTAAAATAAGCAGCATGTTAAAGGGGATAAATTGGAATATATCTGAGAGAGTGGGAAAGCAGGGGGGGGGGTTTTTGGAAAAACTGTATTAAATTAATTTTTATTCAGTGTTACTGAGTTACAAATTTGAAAATAAATAAAAACTATTTGGCAAAAAAAGAAGTAGAGACCCATTTATCCAACTGGAAAAGTCTGTTGTAACAAAAAATGTCTTCAGCTGTTTCCAGAAAGTGCAGATAATGGGATCCTGCTGTATCTCAAAGACTCCATTCCGGAATCTGAGAAGAGGGAGCCTTTTGCACTTACACGGACGCTCTCCTTGGTCATTCGTATCCTGTTCAGCCTCGTCTCCCACTCCTGCTTTGGCCGGATGGTCTCCAGCGTTGGGGGGGCTGACCTGCCCAGACAGAACAGCAACAAAAGAGCTTCAGCAAGGAAGAGACCCAGCCGAAGGGAGGAGAAGCACACACAGCTCCCTCTTTGCCTCCCTCCACTGAGCCTCTGAGCCAGGGAAGCCTCTTCTAACCCCGAGATTCTGTGTGAGGCGCTGCATACTTTCAGGTCACAGACGGGCATGTGTGATGTCACAGGACAGGTAGCAGCCTCCAGCACTGCAGAGGTACAACCTGGCTCCTACTCAAAGGGAAAGAACTATGGAGGGAAACTCCTCAACATCTGAGCTGCTCCCACTCCCAGGGCCAGTGCAAAGTGCCCAGCGAAAGAGAACCTGCAGTGAGGCTTCCTGAAAAGGATTCCAGGGCAGAGGCAGGTGTTGTCCTCACCAGAGGAGCAGCCCCTGGGCACCTCCTTGTGGTTTTTCATAGGGGAGAGTAGCAAAGGAGAGCTGGAGACCCTCCTCTCTTGGGTCCTACTAGAAAAAGATGGTGAGGTACCAGTGGAGGATGCAGAATGGAGAGTGCAAGCATCTCAATTTCGTCACCCCACCAGGTCAACCTACGAACCTCCACTGTGTTGCCTCTCCCTCCCTCTGCTAAGTCCTGGCCATGTACTCACTTGAGGTAGGTGAGGTGGAGCTCAGCTTCTTTCTCTGCCTCTTCCAGCTTCAGCACCAGCAGCTCCTTTCGGCTCTCCAGGGACAGGATCTATGCAAGAACAGAGGGTCAGGCCTGCTCAAGCTGACCTCACTAGGCTCAGGGAGGAGAAGCACTCAGCCATGTGGATCACAGCTCTCTGGGACTCCCCAAGCACAGGGCAGCAGTCCTGCAAGAAGCCCCTTCTCAGGCAGAAGCTGCTGCTCAGTGACTTCAAGGCACAGCGTGCAGAGCCAAGCAACAGTGCTGCTCTGCTCTCCTTTGGGCCTTGTGGCTCACATGGAATATGCTGTTTTCGTTGCAGGCAGCCAGAGGGTGCTCAGCCTCAAAGAGGGCTGCAGGGTGCCTGCCTACCTCTGCTTTCCAAGCCCGCTCCGTGTCCTCCAGAATCGACCGGCTGAACTCATCCTGCTGGTTCTTCAGCTTGTCCAGCTCCATCTCCCATACCTCCCTGGGGAGCAAAGAAAGAGCTCTGATTTAGGGTCCAGGAAGTGGAACTGCCCTCAAAAGGCTGCCCTCCCTTAATCCAGGATACAGGATTAATCCAGGATACCTCGGGTTATATACGCTTCAGGTTACATACGCTTCAGGTTACAGACTCCGCTAACCCAGAAATAGTACCTCGGGTTAAGAACTTTGCTTCAGGATGAGAACAGAAATTGTGCGGCGGCAGCGGGAGGCCCCATTAGCTAAAGTGGTGCTTCAGGTTAAGAACAGTTTCAGGTTAATAACGGACCTCCGGAACAAATTAAGTACTTAACCCGAGGCAACATTGTATTCCTGTTTCACTAAAGAGAACCCTCATTGGAGAGCCTCCGATCTGGCTGTGCACACATCCCAGCGGACAACGCAGATTCGTTAACCCTCCTCGCATCATCTTTTGGACATCCATTTGTAGCCAGAAACAAGGGTTTCCCCAACCCTTGCAAACCATGCTTGGGGGCAGAAACTATAGCCCAGGTTAACAACAATTCCAGATTGTCTGAACATGGAGTACAGTACATGAGAAGCTAAGAGCCTGGCTCCACAATTCACGATGGGGTGGAAGGTTCACAGGCTACGAAGGACTTGCCCACAAATTTATTGACAGCTGCACAAATTATTATAGCTAGGAAGTGGAAGGGGCAAGCAGAATATAAAATGGAAGAATGATATAAAGAGGTGTGGGATATAGCTATTAATGATAAATTAACATGTGCCATTAAGGTAAGATGGGGAATATGCAGGAGAAATGATTTTGAGGAGATATGGAGGGTGTTTGTAGAATTTGTACGGAAAGGGGTCAAACCATCGCAAGAGGTGTTGAAATTTTGGGACGTTGGATAGTTACAATGGAATGGTCTTGGTGGTGGGGTGCACTTTTTTATTCTTATTTATTTATGATTATTACTGTTTTATCGTGTTTTTAATATTCTGTTGGGAGCCGTCCAGAGTGGCTGGGGATACCCAGGCAGATGGGCGTGATGTAAATAAATCATTATTATTATTATGACTACTACTATTTTGTAAAAAAAAAAAATTTAAGGAACCTGGCTCCTGGATCAGACTAAAAAGGAGGTGCATCTAGTCTAACATCCGGTTCTCAAAGTGGCCAACCAGATACCCAAAGGCAGGACCCCACCTGCAGTTCCCAGCCATATTCAGTATTCAGAGGCCCACTGTCTCCTAAGAGTGCGGGGAGAACACAGCCTTATCCTCCACAGGTTTGTCTAAACCTCTTTTAAAGCCATCTGACTTAGCGGCCATCTTGCAAGAGCTACTTCCATTGTTTTAATTATGCGCTGGGCGAAGGATCTCCCAGCATTCCGCTTTATTGGATGGCTCCTCCGACTAGTGGCAATCTGTGAGAGGGACAAACCGTTTCTCCCCATCCCTTTTCTCCACACCCGTGTATCATTTTATGCAATAGTTTGATGGCGACATCAAACTGGCACAAGAGAGGGGAATTGAAGAGTCCTCCCCACAAGTGGGGACAGAAGGTCTCATGTGAACCACAGTCTCCTTGTAAGACTACCAAGAGAGAGAGAGAGACATGCAAAGGAGGGAAAGCACAGCAAAAACATTCTTAAGAAAAGGAAGAGGCCTACTTCTCCTCAGACTGCTCAGCAATGAGCGAAACGATCTTGTTCTCCTTCTCCTCTTGCTCTTTCAGCAGCCTGTACGGAAAGAGAAATGGGACATGCCGAGTTAATTCCTTGCACCGGGAAGGGATGGGGACCTCTGGTCCTCTGGATGTGGCTGGACTGCAGCTCCCATCGCCCCTGAGCATTGGCCATGTGGGCTGGAACAGATGGAAGGTGAAGTCTGACAGGGTCTCCATGCCTGGACCATAGGGAGCTGCATTTGCATCCACAGAGACCAAGGCTGGGTGGAGGAACCAAGTCACGACTCAGCCACACTCACATCCAGCAAGGCAATCTCTAATATCATTGTTGTCGCTGTTGCTATTATTTCCACGTTCATCCCAAAGCGTTCTACCAAAAATAATAAAAGCAGCTAAAAACATTTAGGAAAACAATAAAAGGTGATTTTCGAAAATGATACAAGATGGCACAGACTTCCGTCACCAGGCTGGGAAAGCTTGAGAGAACAGAAACGTCGCTTCGCAACTGTGCTTCCAGTTCCAACTGGAGAACAGTTGGGCCAATGGGATCTCCCGGAAACCATGACTGAGCACCAGGTAGCCTGCGGAGGGCGTGGGGTCAGCTGAAGTTGCTGAGCAAAAGCAGACTTGGTGAGAAGATGCAGATCAAAGGACCCTTCCCCACAAACCTGGCCAACCTGACATAGACTTGCTCCTGTTTTGGATTCCGAGCCAACCTTCAGAGCGGGCTAAGCATTGCTGTCTTTAACTCTCAGAAATACCTCCTGCCTTTCTCATAGAGCTTCTCAATTTCTGCCTTCAGATCCTGCTCCTTCTGCAAATACTCCTTTTTTTCCTTCTCCATCTTCTTCTTGGTCTCTTCCCGCTTAACAGTCACATCCTGAATGGCCTTCAGGATCTCCTAGAGGAGTGGGGAAAATACACCAAGTATTTATATTGGGCTTTCAGATCTCAAAGGTCTTCACATTGTGTTTTTATAAATAAATAAATAAATAAATAAATAAATAAATAAATATGCGCGCATGAAGGGGTGTGTGTGTGTGTGTGTGTGTGTGTGTGTGTGTGTGTGTGTATAAAGGTAAAGGGACCCCTGACCATTAGGTCCAGTCGTGGCTGACTCTGGGGCTGTGGCACTCATCTCGCTTTACTGGCCGAGGAAGCCGGCGTACAGCTTCCGGGTCATGTGGCCAGCATGACTAAGCTGCTTCTGGCGAATCAGAGCAGCGCACAGAAATGCCGTTCACCTTCCCGTCGGAGTGGTAACTATTTATCTACTTGCACCTTGACGTGCTTTCGAACTGCTAGGTTGGCAGGAGCAGGGACCGAGCAACGGGAGCTCACCCCGTGTGTGTGTGTGTGTGTGTGTGTGTGTGTGTGTGTGTGTGTATGTATGTATATGTATGTGTGTATATATATATATATATATATATATATATATATATATATATATATCTCCTACACCTTCAGCATCACTGTGTTACCAGGGTGGCTAACAAATTCAGATAAAATAAAAACGTGGTGTTGAAAATATTCAGAATAAAACACATAAACCCAACTACAGCAGAAGCAATCCCATGAAAAAGAAATGCAAAACTGCTACAACTTCTTTAAAGACTCCTGTGAGTATCACTGTCTTCATATTCAGTGAAGACAGTGTTTTGCCTAGGACCACCTAGCAAGTTCATAACCAAGATCTGAACTCGTGACATCCTGAATTACAGCACACTCTCTTAGCTGGTGTGCTGCACCATGGCACCACCCAGAATGTTCAAAAATTATCTTTACAAATCCAGGAACATAGAAAGTTGCTTTATCCCAAGAAAGACCATTGCTCCATCTATCGCAGTATCGTTGATGCTGATCGCTGTAGTGGTTCTCCAGAATTTCAGGCGCCCCTTCTAAAGACAATCTACTCTGCATGCAAAATACACGTTTTGAAGTCAGGAAAGCTGCAGAGTGCTATCCAAGGTACAAGAAAGTTTTGGACTAGAAAATATTGGGGTCAGATTCATAGCAACTTTCAGCACATTGCTATAGTTTTATCCCCTGCTTCTGTTAACATGGTTGGCATGGTCAACCACAGGAGGCCTAATCAATGTATTTTCCTAAAGCCAATTGCCCTCTTCATGGCTTGGCTTAAGTCTCTAAGAACACACACAGACACCTTTGGCTGTTTCTCACAATTGATCAACAGTGTCTAGAGTGGGAAGGAACAGAGAGCTCTCCAAAACAGTCCACTCACCACGGGAGAATTCACATCCCATTGCACAAGTGGACCTTTGCCCTGCTCACCGAAGCGTGGGACTGAAATTTAATAAGCAAACTCCACCGAGGTTTTCTTTCCACTCCATTTTGAACCCACCAAGCTAAGCAAGTCCGCCACCTCTGACTCTCCCATGCAAGGGCACGCTTCCCACTGTTACCACCACTCACATAGCAGGAAGTGCCCCTGCTGCACCAGAAGGTCCCACACTCAGTCTTTGAACCTTCTCTGTGATGGCAGAGGTAGCAGTAGCTGCCGCTGGAAGCTAGAGGTAGGACTTTGCTCTGCCTGAGTTGAAGGAGAGCCACTGTCAGTCAGAGCAGGAAGCCCTACTGGGCCAAGGGGGATCAACTGCCTGACCTGGTACAAGGCGGCAGCTTCCTGCCTTCTGTGGTTCTGCCCAGCACTTGAGACAAGCAGCCTCCCCTTGGCTCAGCTGCAGCGGAAAGAGGGAAGGCAGAAGCTGCTCTGGTTACCTGGTGGTTCTTCATTTCTTCCTCCCTTCGCTGCTGGAGCTGCTTCAGCTGCACTTGGAGCTGATTCTCCACCTGCCTCTGCTTATCTAGCACTTCCTGGTAACGCTCCTTCAGCAAAGCCCTCTCGGACATCATTTTATCCTGCCAGGGTGCAAAGAAGAAAGAAGTGAAAAGAGGGAGCCCTTTCTCCATCTTCACAATTACACCACCCATTGTAGAAACTTGTTCTCCCTGCACCCTAGAAAGATAATGAAGAGGTGGTAACCTGGAAATGGGAGGGGAGGAGTCTGTCCTGTTCTTGAACCAGCAAGATTTCCATTTCCATGATTAACACAACGCCAGGCCAACTTCTGCCAGGTCAAACATCTTCTTTGGCAATCACTCATAGCCGAGTAAGTTTGTCTTCCATGAACATGGTCTTAACAGTGAGTCCGTAAGTGACTGTGGAGGCCAATTCTGGATCCACACGTCTTTCCACAGTGGGGACATAGGTTTCTGGGCAGGAGTTGATCATGGTGGGGGTTTGCCAAGCGTGCCTTCCTCTTAGCACTTTTCTCCCTTTCGTCCTGTGTTTGAGTGTCTTCAAAGTCCATGACGCCTTTGGAAAAGGCTGTTCTCCCATTGGAGCACTCGCAGGCCAGTGTTTCCCAATTGTTGGTGTTTATACTACATTTTTTAAAAGATTTGCCTTTAGAAAGTCTTTAAACCTCATTTGTTGACCACCAGCATTATGCTTTCCATTTTTAAGTTCAGAATAGAGTAGTTGCTTTGGAAGATGATAATCAGGCATCTGAACAACATGACCAGTCCAACAAAGTTGAAGTTGAAGAATCATTGCTTCAACATGTGATCTTTGCTTCTTCCAGGTGTTTATACGTGATCCATGTTTCACAAGCATACAGTAAGGTTGGTGGTACAATAGCTTTGTAAACAAGCATTTTGGTTTCCCTGCGAATGTCCCGGTCCTCAAACACTCCACTCTTCAATTGGGAGAAAGCTGCAGTTGCAGAGGACCTCAGCAGCTAAGGGGGAGTTGTGGTTAAGCAGATGCTGGTAATGTTCTTTCCAGTGCAGTGCAATAGCTTCTTTATCTTTTAGAAGTGTGGTACCATCTGTTGAGCGTAGGGGGCATATGCCATTATTTATTGGCCCACAGATGGTCTTTGTGGCTTTAAGGAAACTCTTTGCATCTGAGTGTCGGCTAAGCGATGGATCTCTTGAGCTTTTGTATCCACCAAGCATTCTTTAGTTCTCTAGTTCTTATTTTAACCTCAGCCTTAGCGTTGGCATAGGGTTTTTTTTTTTTAGTGGCACAGTTTCTATCTTGCCAAACATATGAGGTGGGTCACCATGCCTCAATTGGGCACAGATTCAAGGAAAACATCTAGAGCAAACATGCCACTTGTCTCTATGCTTCCAAATTACCCAAGCCTAGAGCTGGGGCTCCCTGATCTATCCTTGGGACTACTGGGCTAGAGGAGCAGTTCTCTTAGCAGAGCAGTCAGGGAAGCAACCTGAACAATGAAAGAGAGAAAACTCTCCAACAGAAAGAACAGATCCACCTGCAAAAAATATCGGAACGAGGAGAGGTGACCCCCTTGTCCCCCAGCACCTGGTCATCTTCCCCCCTTGAAGTGCAGGGGATCCCAAAAAGGAGATTAATCCTTTTGTGTCTGACAGAGCTTTATTTTGAAGCAAATAGGTACATAAAGGTAAAGGGACCCCTGACTGTTAAGTCCAGTCATGGACGACTCTGGGGTTGTGGCACTCATCTCACTTTACTGGCCGAGGGAGCCGGCATTTGTCCGCGGACAGCTTCCGGATCATGTGGCCAGAATGACTAAGCCGCTTCTGGCGAACCAGAGCAGCGCACGGAAACACCATTTACCAGGTACCAGAGTGGTACCTATTTATCTACTTGCACTTTTAAACTCTTTCGAACTGCTAAGTTGGCAGGAACAGGGACCAAGCAACGGGAGCTCATCCCATCGCAAGGATTCGAACCGCCGACCTTCTGATCGGCAAGCCCTAGGCTCTGTGGTTTAGACCACAGAGCCACCTGCATCCCAAAATAGGCACATATGTAATTTTATTTGTATGCTGCCTTTCTGATGTTCAAAATGTGCTGAAGGCAGCTTACAACACAGACAAAAATTCACAAGTACAACGTAACAAAAGTAGCCGTATATAATAAATAAAACATAAAAAATACGCAACAGAATTAATGATTTCCACATAAATCACAAGAAAATCTATAATGAATAAATGAACTCTGCTAGATGAGGGCTGCATTTCTCTTTTTAGGCTAGCTTCAGCAGAGACATTCACAGGCCCCACCCCATCTATGCTCCATCCAGGCACACAGGAGTCATTATCAGTATTCAAGGACACATTCCAGCCCGGAGAAAACACTTGTGGGCGGTGCAATTGGGGGAGGGAGTGTGGCTTGAGGAGCATTTCAAAGGTCAGCTAGAGAATCCTGGAGGGCGACATAGGGCTCAGTCCTGCACTGGGCTCCCCTTACACAGCAGCGTCTGACCATCCACTATGAAGGCAGAAGTCATCAGGGATTGAGGCAAGAGCCCCCCCTCCCCCCCCCCCCGCTGCTCTGAAGGATCTGAGGCTGCCTTCCTGCACACTTTCTTACTGGAGGAAAGAGGGAGCTACACATGCAGAAGACAGCACAGCTTACCAGGCTCTTTTCAATATCCTGATCAGTGTTCACTTCCAAGTCAGCTGTTCTGAAGTCGGTCTGCAAAGGGAGGAGAAAGTTCAGCCTGTCAAAAAGGTCATGCGATGCATTTTGTGATGCTCTTTTGGATGTTACAGTGACAAGAAGCTCTGGTGAAGTCGCTTTGTGGGGCTGTTAAGTCGACAGGGCCCAGGCCATGCCTCCCCTTTCACTTGATTACCAAAGCTAATCTAAACAGAAATGCTGGTTGAGGTTGGAGGGGTTACGCACAAGAAGCATTTTGGTCAGTGATAGGAGCAAAACATGGCGGTCCCCCATAACCTGAGCGAAGAGTCCAAAAAATGCCATTATAAGAACACAAGAAGAGCCCTAAAGCTGGGTCAGGCCAGTGTTGGCCCATCCAGTCCAACCTCCTATTCTCTGAGCAGCCAACCAGATGCTCCATGGGAAGCCTGCAAGCAGCACCTGAGTGCAACAGCAGCAGCACTCCACCCACTTGTGACCCCCCAGCAACTGGAATTCAGAGGCATGCTGCCTACAGCAGTGGAGGCAGAACAGAGCCATCCTGGCTAATCCTCTTTTCAAGCCATCCAAGTTGATGGCCATCATCACTACATCTTGTGGGAGCAAATTCCAGAGTTTTAACTATGCATTATATCGGTGTCTCCCAAACTTGGGTCTCCAGCTGTTGTTGGACTACAACTCCCATCATCCCTAGGGAGCAGGACCAGCGGTCAGGGATGATGGGAAATGTAGTCCCAAAACAGCTGGAGACCCAAGTTTGAGAAACACTGCTATTTTCTGTCTGTCTTCAGTTTTCCATCATTCAGCTGCACTGGATACCCTCTGGGTTCTTGTAAGTCACCCTACTCCTTTTCTTGCACCATCATGTGTAATTTTATGCACCTCTATTATACTCTCTCCCCGCCCCCCATACTGTGTATATATGACTAAGCCCGAAATGTTTGGTTGCCATTTTCTAAGCACTCTCAGCTGTGTTGATCCAGATGTAACCCCCCAAAGCAATGGATGTACAGCGTAACACCCTATTAGGATCAGCTGCCAGTCAAAGAAGGGATGTTTATAGAATAAATTGCAAAGCTTATTAAGCTTGAACTAAAGCTCGTCAGCCAGCATAAATGCAACCTTTAGCCTTTTAAATAGAATTGCCAAGAAGTATTGCCATTTAAACTGCCACCATGAAGAACCCTACCATAGAAAATGAAAAAAGTATACCTAGCTGCTTCTTGGTTATTTCCCCCATTCTCCACCTTCCTCTATGCTAATCGATCAAAAACAATAAGAAAACCTGAAGGTATCCATATCATCTCATTCACTTGCCAAAGCAAGGAAGGCCTACCAATGACCTTGGTGAAAAAAAGGCCCATGCACCCTCCCCACTATGCCAATTTCAGTGTATGGTAAGGAAGACTCTCCATCAGACAGAAGTCTCTCCAAAGCACCCCACCTCCCGCAGCCTCCCTAAATGAGTACTTGACCTGCACTGCAATGTTCTGGGAGGGCTTTTGGAATGCGCCTTCTTGGTCTTGGTCTTCCCCACTTGGAGATACTGCCAAGGGCGTGTCTTCCAGATCTGGGCACCCATTCTGCCGCCTGCCGTGCTGCAAGATCAAAGACCCCAGCTCATCCTTGGAGCAGTTCAGGACGTCGCTGGTCTGGTCCATGGAGCAGTCTGCCTGTGCAAGGGGTGAAGCCACTGGTAGACTTTCCCCAGACAGAGAAGGTCTCTTTTCTCCAATGGCATTGTCCAAGTCGGGCAAAGGGAGCTCCTCGCTTGAGGGGCACGATGAGGGCAGCGAGGCAGCCTCAGTAAGGGGGCCAGACAAAAGCTCTTCTGAGGTCTCTTGGTCCTGGGGAACTGGCAAGGGCGAGTCATTCTCCGGTTTCCCAGAATCCTTTTCTGCATCTTCCGAGTGATCACCTTCCCAGCTCTCACTAGCTTTCGGATGGGTGTGATTGGTGGTGGCAGCCAGTGGCAGGCAATCGTCTTCGTGAATGGAAAGGTCACTTATGCTGTCCCAGAGAACAAAAAGAGAGAACAATCAATGCCCACTGCAAATTTCACCCAAGTATGCAACAAAGAGTGCTCAGTTACTCCACCTCACACACACAGGTACCAGGAAAGGGGAAGAACTTGCAAGCTACTTGCTCAGGTGCCCTTGACAAAGAGCCGAATGGCTCAGGACTTTTGTGGAGAAAGTCTTCAAAATGTGACAAAGGAATGCTCAGAAAGCAATTAATAAAAACCATACAAACAGATAAGAGAAGAGTGGAAGTGTTTCGGAGAATATCTTAAGGGGGCACAACATTCAATTTAACCTACACATAGGAGTTAACATATGAGCAGCAGATAAAACATCAAATAAAAGAAGATTTGAGTGGAAATGGGTGGAATATCAGGATATGCAGCCAACCAAGGTTTGCTTAGAATGCTACGGAGAGATGGACTGGGAAGTCCTAGGAAAAGGGATAAATGATGGATATGGTATAATATGTGTATATAAGTTGTTAAAAATGCATTAAAAAGAGAGATGCCTTCAAAAGCTAATACAGTACAGATGCAGTAATGCTGGTGCCACAATTGTAATTTTTTTTTTAATGTTTAAAAAAAGAAAGGAAAAACACACACCATACATGTCACTTATAAGTGACTCCATAATTGTTCACTCCTGACTTCACACCTTCAGTTAAATACTGACAACAACCTTTGAGTGTTCCAAGTGTTTCACATACATTATCTTAGCTGCGCATTTAAGCACTTGCCTGGTAGCTGCAAGAGACAATGAGGGGCTGAGCATTAACCATTAACATCACCTCTCTTGAGGAGTGATCAGTGATCTTGGAGAGATCTAAGGCACCACGCTTAAATGCCAGGTAGGGCTGGGGAAGAGGCCTCCCTGAGAGCACTGGGGAGGCACTGCCGGTCGGAGAACACGATACTAAGAAATAAACCAAAAACTTCTGCAACTTGGGAGGGTGTGGCTGGTTTGTCTATCTTGCACGGTGCTTTGGAGGCACATGGAAGCAAACACCAGAAATTATTGCTCCTTCTGAATGCCTCCCAGAACAGCACGGTGCACAATTAATAGCCACATGGAAAGGACAGCCATCCGTTAGCTCACTGTATACCCCAAAATCCTAGCAAAGGAGATCCTAGAGCCACATCTCGCTTTGCCGTTGTAGCATGCACAGCCTCTCAACCAAATCCCTAGATCAGAGGCAGAAAGGAAAGAGAACAGGTGTGGAAAAGCCAAGCCACCGCCAGAAAGAGACTGATCACACCTTAACAACAGAGAAGGATGCTCAGCACCGGACAGACAGCAACAGAGGATCAAAGCCACTGAAAAAGGTCTCTGACACTCCCTCAAATCAAACAGCTAGGCTTTAGCATCACTTCTCTCTGACACAGCAGGTACCCAAATGAGAGGGAACTCATATCCTGCTTCCTTGAATACCACCGTCCTGTGATCTGCTTGGAATAAGCTCCATTATTGGTGGAGTCATTTGGGCTCTGTTCTGAAGGCCATGGCTGTCCTTCCAGAGGATTCTGGACTCCCACTTGCCAAGCAACATTTAGTGTGTCCAGCTTACCTGAGAGGCAAACTGGCAAATCCTTTGGGAAGCTCAGAGTCACATGGGGCAGGCTGGCTGGCAGGAACACTTTCGCTCTCCTCCACCTCTTCCTCCTCCTCCTCCTCTTCATCATCTTTGGTTTGCTCAGAGGCCATCGCTCTCTCTGCAAGCAAAGAATCCAACAGTCACAACTGCACTTGGGACCTCAACTCGCTCTGGGGTGGTTCTCCTATGGCCAGTTAGCAGCAGGTTCCTATTGCAGAGATACGAGGCCAGTGCAGGTGTTACAGAGTGGGGCTAGAGGCAGCAGCAAGAGAAAAGCATCTACCACTACCACAAGAACAACCGACAAAACAGCACCCTACAACTTTGGGGTACAGCAGTGCAGGAGGCTGATCCTACTGCAGAACCCCTGGATTGCCCGAGAGATCCGGGTGTCAAACTCACAACACACATTACAGGATTTACAGGTGACTAGTTGCCTGTGTGAGAGCTGGACCATAAAGAAGGCTGAGCGCCAAAGAATGGATGCTTTTGAATTATGGTCCCATGGACTGCAAGAAGAGCAAACCTCTCCATTCTGAAGGAAATCAGCCCTGAGTGCTCATTGGAAGGACAGATACTGAAGCTGAGGCTCCAGTACTTTGGCCACCTCATGAGAAGAGAAGACTCCCTGGAAAAGATCCTGATGTTGGGAAAGATTGAGGGCACAAGAAGAAGGGGACGACAGAGGGTGAGATGGTTGGACAGTGTTCTCAAAGCTACAAACATGCGTCTGACCAAACTGCGGGAGGCAGTGGAAGACAGGAGTGCCTGGCATGCTCTGGTCCATGGGGTCACGAAGAGTCGGACACAACTAAACGACAACAGTTGCCTGTGTGGGCTCCCTGCTCCTAAACCAGGTTCCATCACACACAAAAAGAACAGGTCCTGGACCTGTTCCTTGCATAGCAGAGGGATGTGCTTGCAAAACCCTTTCCTTGGCAACTGGGTGCAGGGACTTTGCTGCTGCTTCTGGCTCTATTTTTACCCAAACTGTCAGCCCAACAGCCACCAGTAAAGGCCACTTGGGCCTCCAAATCCCAAAGGGCCTGGGTGCATCTGAGTGCAGGATTTGGCAAGCAGCGGTCCAGAGGATCAGGAGATATCCCCCAAGTCTAATCAGATTTAAGCCCCGAGGGGAGCACAGCGAGCTTCCTTTGCAGCCCAGGTTGAGAAGGCCAGCTTCAGGGGGAGAGGGGGGAAACTGTATCAATTAAGCCTGCTCTCCCGACACAAGATCCGGATGCAAAATACGAGGGAGAGGAGGAAAGAGAAAAGCTGTCTCCCTTTCAGAATATCACTTTCCTGGGGATGCGGGAGGGTAGGGGGAGACCTAAACCCACCCACCCCAATAGGTGCCAACTCCCTGGGGCCCTGGGTGCCCGAACACTTAAAAAAACATCTAATGAAAGGGCCGGGCACTGGCACATTTCGGTGCCAGGGCCATCCACGCTGCATGGCACCACGGCCCCGGGCACCCACGGTCGCGGGGCCAAGTTGGCACTCCTGCACCCCCCTTTGCAAAAATGCTCCATGGATGTGGGGAGACGAGCCAGGGGTTACGGGGACCTTTTCCGAGACTTGCCGTGCTCCGCGCTGCCTCCGGTGTCCGCCGCGACTCGGGCCTCGCCTGGGACGCTCAACTGGCTCTCTCGGGGGGAGCCGGATGCGGCGGCGGCGGCCCGGGACGAAGCGCGGCCTGGTGGCGGCAGTGCTCTCCTTCCCCTTCCCTCCCTCCTCCCGCCCCGCCGAGGAAGCGCGACCAAGAGAGAGGCCCGGCCGGCGCCTCTGCGCACAGCTCCCCCTGCCGCCCCGGAGGGAAGGAGGGAGCCCCCGAACCACCCGGAGCTCTGGAAGGAGGTGGCGGTGGGTGGGGGTGGGATAGGCAGGAAAAGCAAGTCCCCCCGCGCCCGCAATGCACCCCCAACCCCCAGGGACAAGAGCACTCCTGCAGAGCCAGCCACCAAACACACCACCACCCCAAAAAAACTTCACCTGGGGGGGCACCTGCCCGCCACCATCGCATGCTTTCCCCCATTCCCGCTGAGCCCCGGAACCTGCTTGCCCGGTGTTAGAAGCAAAGGTGAGGAAACCGAGCATGTGCAGAGCGCCGACTTCTCCCCCCGCTGCCTCCGCGCTCAGTAAAAGCAACCGGGGAGAGGTGGGGACGGGGACCCTCTCTCCGCACAGATCTTGCATGTGGCCCTGGAGAAAAAGCGCCGCTCGGTCCCCGGGAAGGGCCGCCGGAGACGCTGCCCGACGGCCGCGCTTCGTTCGGTGCCATTTGGGGGCGTCCGCCTGACTCTTGCCTCTCCAACCACTCGCACTTACTGCGGCGCCAGCAAATTCCCTCTGCACCCTCCAGAAAGCGGCGGCACTCGGTGGGTGGCTGGGTCGCTGCCCGGGACGCGACCCCTCTCTCGCGCGCCCTGGAGAGGCTTGGGGCGCAGCCCCTGCAGCCCACCGACCCGCCCTCCGGCTTCGGGGACGGGCGCAGCCGGGAGGGAGGGCCGACGGGGCGGGCTCCGGACGTGACGCGCCCGGCCGTGGCGCCGCCTTGGCCGCCCCCGCCGGATCCGACCTCGCTCGCTGCTGCTGCCTTTGCGCGGAACCGGGCAAGTAGCAGCAGCAGGAGCCGGGCTGGCAGCTGCGTCCCGGGGAGCGAGGCCGCTGCCGCCGCCTGCGCCCGGACCCATGCGCCCCGCTCCGCCTCCGCCGAGGTAGGTGCAGCAGCTGCTCGGGATCGCTCGGCGCGGCTTGCCTGTCTCCGCGCCCGGTGCTCGCTTGAGCCGATCCTGGCG
Organism: Podarcis cretensis; assembly: GCF_951804945.1. Taxonomy (NCBI): domain Eukaryota; kingdom Metazoa; phylum Chordata; class Lepidosauria; order Squamata; family Lacertidae; genus Podarcis; species Podarcis cretensis. Next base: position 29,444,912 of record NC_137185.1, on the reverse strand, counting down.
GGCCCAGCACGATACCCGCCTCGCAGCTACGGCCGGGGACCGTCCGACTCCCGGGACGCGTCGAGGCCGTCGGCTAGCAGCCCCGGGGAGAGACCGGGGTGCCGCCGATGTTGCTGGGTGGGCCACACCCCCAGCACTTGCCTTCCGGGGGCGCCTCGCTTTGTGGCCGATGCTTGTAAGACTCCCTCCGCCCGCCACCTCGAGGGGGCCGGCTAAGTACGTAGTAGAAATAGGGCTGCATCCAGAAATTCCCGGCTTGACAGCCAGCCTTGCCCCCGCCACTACATACAAGATCCCCCCCCCCCCCCGCTGCCTCCGCTGCCCTCCCCAGGTTTCCTCCTGCTCCTTTCCCTCTGGGATCGGCTGACCGGCTTCCCCATTGTTAGTGCCTGTTTGTGAAAGGAAGCCAACCCGGTGCCAAAGGAGCAGGCCCGTCCCAGGACTGACTTGTTGGGCTGCCACTTCCACCTTTGGGTCTTCTTTCAGGGCTGGCACAAGGGAGCTTTCCTTCTGCCAACCAGTCACTGGCAATCTTGGTGGGCAGGTGCAGCTCCAGGTGCCAAGGTCCAGGTGAGGGCAAAAGATGGAGATGAAAAGCACAACTTGCCAGTTTTTGGAGCTACATCAAAATCCAGAAGTTGGCATCTGGTTTTGATGCCTCAGATCTTTTGAATGAACTTTGACTAGACTCTGGCCAGGACAAAACCCTTGGGTTAGTTGAGGCGACCAGTTTCTGGGTAAAGGGACCCCTGACTATTAGGTCCAGTCGTGACCGACTCTGGGGTTGCGGCGCTCATCTCGCTTTACTGGCTGAGGGAGCCGGCGTACAGCTAAGCCGCTTCTGGCGAACCAGAACAGTGCATGGAAACGCTGTTTACCTTCTCACCGGAGTGGTACCTGTTTATCTACTTGCACTTTGACATGCTTTCGAACTGCTAGGTTGGCAGGAGCAGGGACCGAGCAACGGGAGCTCACCCCGTCACGGGGATTCGAACCGACCTTCTGATCGGCAAGTCCTACTCCTGTGGTTTAACCCACAGCGCCACCCGCGTCCCATTGTTTGGAGCTGCATCAAAACCCAGAAGTTTGCATCTGGTTTTGATGCCTCAAGTCTTTTGAATGAACTTTGGCTAGACTCTGGCCAGGACAAAACCCTTGGGTTAGTTGAGGTGACCAGTTTCTGAGTACCTCTCTCCAAATGGATAACAGACTCCTAGGAACCAAATGCAACAGACTATGAGTTGCCATCTTCAGGCTGTAATTATGCAAATTAAAGTGCTTTCGACTTTGGAAACATTTGAACTTTGGTATAGACTTCTGACCTCATCTGAATGGATCGCCTTGGTAATGCTTGCAAGTTTCATACAAACATAAGGTATATAAAATACAGCCTCTGTGGCCTTGTTTTGCTACAAGAAGCCTCCAAATTAAGTGATAGAAATCTGGAAAGTATCTATTGGGAGCAGGGCACTCTCTTGGCAACATCGCCTGTCTCTCATATTAGTCGAGTTAATAGTTGTTGCTCCAGTTAATCCTTTCTTCACAACAGCATCTAAGATAGCATCCCAAAAGTTGAGTCCACTTTCAAACCAGGACACCTGCTAGATGAACCAGCAGCCATGACTTATTTTTCTTCTTGCATAAATAAAAGCCAGCAGACTCATCATAGGTCTTTCTGGAGTTGTAGCAGCGGCAGCTTCCTGGGCATAACATCCACTCAGGCGTATTTTCTCCCAGGCTGTTGTCCGTAAAGTAATACTGTAAAGAGGAATTCTCCCTCACCTCCCTGCTGCTGAATCGGAGGAGGAAGGGGTTAAGAAACAGTATTGCAGAAGCTGAAGTCAGACAGTGTGTGAGAGAAAGAAGATCAGCTGATGAAACATTAACTCGCCTGACCTCCTTTGCAGCCCAGGAGCCAGAAATGCTCTCCTTTAGTAACCATTCTGCCCGAGGAAAGGTGAGATTCCCTAGCTTGACTGCTGTCTCTGCCCCCATTCTCTCCCCCCCCCCACTACTACAGTAATACCAAATAGGAAATCCATTTCAGTTTCACTTTCTACAGGGTGTTTCTGCTTTCTGCACTCACGGTAAATGGGTTTCAGCAGGGGTTTGGGGCAAAGTGAGTCCCTCTATTCTTCCTGGGGCTGGATGCAAGCCAGGCATAGGGGAAAGCAGGGGGGCTGTTCTGACCTTGCCCTTGCCCTTGCAGTTCGCCTGTCGGATGCCGCCCTGGAGGGGGACAGAGCCATCATGGAGAGCGATGATGGAGGCCGCACTGCATGTCCACATGTGCCTTTGGCTGATCCCGGCCTGGATCCCTTTGCTGTTGCCAAATGGATTTGCCTGTGGAGCAAAAGTGCCGCGTGGGGCCGAGCCCTGCCGGGCAGCCCAGTGCCGTGGGGAGCTGACGTGGGCGGTGCATTTGACGGTGCCAGAGGCTTCCTCTGAGGAGGAGCTGGACTGGCGGGCGGAAGAACTGGCCAAGGAGGCCGGCCTCGTGAACATTGGCCGGATCGGGGAGCTCAGAGGCCACTACCTCTTTGGCTACCAGCTGGCAAACCCACCGGGCCTCAGCCTGGAGGCCATCCAGCGGTCAGCGGAGGCGGTCTTTGCACAGCACGACAGCGTGAGGTGGCACGCTGAGCAGCGGTTTCTGAAACGCTCCAAGCGCAGCTTGCACTTTAACGACCCCAAGTTCCCGCAGCAGTGGCACTTGGTGAGTGGGTCCCCTGGCTTTGTGGGAGGGGCAAAAAGACAGCTTCCAGCTGATGCCCAGGAACTCTGGGTGAGGCAGAGGAGGAGTCAGGTGCTGTTGCCCACTTCCAAGGGCACTTTCCCCTTTTCTTGCGAGGAATCCTATTCGGAATAAGGGGATTTCCCTTTTAAAAAGGGAAACTTTGACAGCTATGCTCCTTCCCCTGTAACCCTCTAGGCCAGGAGTCAGCAAACCTTTTCAGCAGGGGGCCGGTCCATTGTCCCTCAGACATTGTGGGGGGCCAGACTATATTCTTTTTTTGGGGGGGAATGAACAAATTCCTATGCCCCACAAATAACTCAGAGATGCATTTTAAATAAAAGCACACATTCCACTCATGTAAAAACACTGATTCCTGGACTGTTTGCTGGCCAGATTGAGAAGGCGATTGGGCCGGATCTGGCCCCGGGCCTTAGTTTGCCTACCCATGGAATAGTGGCTCCCTTCCTTATCCACCGTCTTTCTGAGGCTGCCACAGAGTGCGAGAAGCCATGGTGCACTCAATATCAGGAAGGTGAGATAACTTTACCTCAAGGTCTAAGTAAGGGAAGCACATAAGAAAATACCCATGCTCTAGGCCACAGGCTTCCTCAACCTCGGCCCTCCAGATGTTTTGAAACTACAGTTCCCATCATCCCTGACTACTGGTCCTGCTAGCTAGGAATCATGGGAGTTGTAAACATCTGGAGGGCCGAAGTTGAGGAAGCCTGCTCTAGGCAATGTCAGACTACAACTCCCATCAACCCCTGGACAATGTACAAGGTTGATGGGAGTTGTGGTCCAGCAGCATCTGGAGGTCCCCCTCAGGTTCGCCACCCATCCCATTGCAGGGCAGCAGTGCCAGCTTGCCCCCGTAAGCATGGGTGCCTGGGGCCATGTGGCGTCGTGTGCCGGGGCCATGTGTGTTACGTCGTCACAACCCCAGCGTGCTGATGTCATTTGAGCATGTGTCGTGGCACGGTGATGTAGTGCATGCACGTTGGGGACATGGTGATGTAGCAAGCATGCACCTTGTGACATGCATTTGCAGCTGCGCCACACTTTATGAGTGCCTGCCCCCGCCATTTTAAATGTTATGGGAGCCAGGGCACCCCCAGCTTCGGGGACTCGGCACCTGTGTTTCAGGGTACATATAATGAGCCCCAGTACTTGAGTGAAATCAGGAGGTGGCCTTTGAGCTATTTCCTTGCTGTCTACTCACAGGAGTGGGCAGCAGAAAATCATACAAAATGAGTTGTAGTTACCGTATTTTTCGCTCCATAAGGCACACCTGACCATACTTTGGCGGGGGGGGGGGGAATTCAAGAAAAAAAATATTATTTAAAGGGAGCGCTGAGCAGAGCCTGTATGCATCCCAGGCTCTGCTCAGCGCTCCCTTTCATGAGCCGCGTGGAGCGTGTGTGCGGCGCTTGCAGGCTTTTCCCCGAGGAGGGAGAAGGGAAAAGCCCCCAAAAGCCACACACACACTCCGCGCTGCTCTTTAAAGGGAGCGCGGCTCTTGGGGGCTTTTACGGGAGGTGGGGGAAGTGAGAGAGCCTCGCTCTGTCCCTTCCCCCACCTCCTGCAAAAGCCAGGGATAGCCGCGCGAAGCCTCCCCAGGGCTTGTGGGGCTGGCGGGGGAAGCCCGGGTCCGTTTGTCCCCAGCCCCAGGGACCACACATTGGCTCCATAAGACGCACAGACATTTCTCCTTAGATTTTAAGAGGAAAAAAGTGCGTCTTATGGAGCGAAAAATACGGTTCCTCTTTATTATCAGAACCATGATTGGAACAGGAGTGTCAGGCCTAATGAGCACAGCAACCCATCCCTGGTAGGTTCCCCCCCCTCCATGAAACAGTTGCCAAGACTGAAGGTCCCTGCCTCTCTACACCTGCCTGTTCTCTCCTCTCTAGGGTTTTTCCCCCAAGCAATCAGAGGCTGCACCTATGTTCCTGCCTTTGCTCCTCCTGTTTCATGCCTCTTCTGGTCCTGAGAGACCAGCGGGGAGGGGAGCTTGTTGCAGCAGGAGAGGAGGAGACACCCATGTTTCTTCACCGGCCTGACTCATCTGTGCCTCATCCCACTCTCCTGCTTCCACTTCTGCCTCTGATTCTGGACTTCTCTCGGCCACAGACTCTCCCTGCTCACTAAGCCCTGTTACTCTTCCACTGCCAACACCTCCTCTTCCCAGTCTTCTCCCTATGACCGCTCATCATCATCCCACCACCATTCCCTGGACTCTGAGCCTTCTTCCCTTGGGGGCTCCCCAGCTGGTTCCTCCCACCGTTCCTCTGCATCCAACCGGTCCATGACATCTGCAGCCAACCCAGGATCTGCTCCTGTGTGTGCATGTTGGCTTGCCTCTTCGCTGTGCCTTCTGAACGTTGTGCCTCCCTTCTGTCTCCTGGCCTAGAACAACCGCAAGAGCCCCGGGATGGACATCAATGTGACGGGCGTCTGGGAGAGGAATGTCACTGGCCAGGGCGTGACGGTGGTCGTGGTGGATGACGGGGTGGAGCACACCATCAAAGACATCCAGCCCAACTACGTGAGTAGCTGATGCCACCACCTTCACTTTGGGGCACCAAGCTGCCTGGGCTGGGCTTGGAGAGTTAGGACCCAGCTGGAGCCTTAGAGTAGGGCTGGGTTACATATTAATATATCATCCCAACCTGGTTTGAAGTCCATATTGTGATATCTGTTTCATACCTGGCAATGTATTGCGAATCATAGTGTGTGTGTGTGCTTATGCAAAAATCGCAATGTGGGGAAAAGCGTGAAGCCAGCCAATGTTTCTACAAAGCTCCATCCTTATTGCAGACATTGGACTCAGCAACATTAAATTTTTTTAAAAAGTGTTTTAAATGCATTATAACACTGCGACACCAGATGGCGCTGTAGAGTTCGATCCTTCGGCAATGTGATTTTGCGTTACAGTGGTACCTCGGTTACAGATGCTTCAGGTTACAGACTCCGCTGACCCAGAAATAGTACCTTGGGTTAAGAACTTTGCTTCAGGATGAGAACAGAAATTGTGCATTGGCGGCGCGGCGGCAGCAGGAGGCCCCATTAGCTAAAGTGGTGCTTCAGGTTAAGAACAGTTTCAGGTTAAGAACGGACCTCTGGAACGAATTAAGTACTTAACCCCAGGTACCACTGTATATTGCAATGTTTAGCTGGTGATATATCGTGATGTTGAAAACCAGATATCGCCCAGCCCTACTTTAGAGGTGCGAGAGGCTTGCCTCTGAGACTTGGCTGGGCTGCAGAAGAGGACACTTGGCCTTTAAGACTCAACCATCTGGATCCAGCAGGCAGCAACCTACCTGGCTTCCGTTCCGGAGCCCCGTTCACATCCAGAAGCGAATGCAACCCATGTCTGCGCATGCGTGGGTTGCGATTCGCCACTTCCGCGCATGCGCACGACGTCATTTTGACCATCTGCGCATGCGCGAGCGACGAAACCCGGAAGTAACGCATTCCGTTACTTCTGGGTCGCCGCAGAGCGCAACCCGAAAGCGCTCAACCTGAAGCACATTTAACCCGACGCGGGTGGCGCTGTGGGATAAACCACAGAGCCTAGGACTTGCTAATCAGAAGGTCGGCGGTTTGAATCCTCGCAACGGGGTGAGCTCCCGTTGCTCGGTCCCTGCTCCTGCCAACCTAGCAGTTCGAAAGCACATCAAGGTGCAAGTAGATAAATAGGTACTGCTTCGGCGGGAAGGTAAAAGGCGTTTCCGTGCGCTGCTCTGGTTCGCCAGAAACAGCTTAGGCATGCTGGCCACATGCCGGCTCCCTCGGCCAATAAAGTTAGATGAGCGCCGCAACCCCAAAGTCGGCCCCGACTGGACCTAATGGTCAGGGGTCCCTTTACCTTTACCTTATGACTGTATAAAAGAACAAGGGAGGCATTCGTGGTGAATTTCGGCACCTCTTTTTCTAGAAAAATAACACTGGTCACAACCCACATTTCCTGCCCTGTCCTGTTCAGCTTCCTCTTCGAAATGGAAGGGGGCAGAGGTTGTGACTCTGACTCAAAGCACCCAATGGTGGCTGATGGCGGTTTCCTGGGCGTGCCACAGATTACCCAAATGCTTCTTATCCTGAGCCCAGAAGCAGCACCTGCTGCCTTAGATCAGGGTCTTCCGATGAGGTGGAAGCTGATTACTTACCGTATTTTTCCTTCTATAACACGCAGATTTTTTCTCCTAAAAAGGAAGGGGAAATGTCTGTGCGTGTTATTGAGCGAATGTGTGGTCCCTGGAGCCAATTGGTGCAAGGGGAGGCAAAAAAAAAGCAGGCAAAAATCAAACTGCGTCTCCTTGAAAAGAGGAAGCGGCTGCTTTCCGGCATTCTGCCTCAGGGTCTTACTGCCCACCCACCTCTGTTTCCTTGCTGTGTTTGCTCAAACGGAACAAAGAGCAGGGAAAGCCCCTCCCCTCCAGGCAAGCAGAGGGGAAAGCTGAAAACATGCAGGAGGGAGAGAGAGAGAGAGCGCGCGAGCTGGCTGGCTTGGGTGGGTAGGTGAGGGAAAACTTTTGCCTTCCTTTCCTCCCTACCCCTTTCCTGCATTCTTAGCCAGCTGCTTCTCTGCACACCCCTCTCCTGCTCCTTGTCCCTTCTGTGTTTTTCCTTCCCTCCCCACTTAAAATGTGGTTAAAAAGCATGGATCCACATGGATCCTCAGGATCTTTGCATTGGGTCAGCCCAAATTCACCATCAGATCACATAGCATGTCCATGGCTACAGCCTGCCCCCCCAAAATCACGCACCCACTGTTGCCTGGGGCTGCAATGGTGCAAAAACGTGGTTAAAAAGCATGGATCTACATGGATCCTCAGGATCTTTGCATTGGGTCAGCCCAAATTCACCATCAGATCACATAACATGTCCATGGCTACAGCCTGCCCCCCAAAAACCACACACCCACTGTTGCCTGAGGCTGCAATGGTGCAAAAACGTGGTTAAAAAGCATGGATCTACATGGATCCTCAGGATCTTTGCATTCAGTCACCCCAAATTCACCATCAGATCACATAGCATGTCCATGGTTACAGCCTGCCCCCCCAAAATCACGCACCCACTGTTGCCTGGGGCTGCAATGGTGCAAAAACGTGGTTACAAAACATGGATCCACATGGATCCTCAGGATCTTTGCATTGGGTCAGCCCAGATTCACCATCAGAGCACATAGCATGTCCATGGCTACAGCCTGCCCCCCCAAAATCACGCACCCACTGTTGCCTGGGGCTGCAATGGTGCAAAAACGTGGTTACAAAACATGGATCCACATGGATCCTCAGGATCTTTGCATTGGGTCAGCCCAAATTCACCATCAGAGCACATAGCATGTCCATGGCTACAGCCTGCCCCCCCAAAATCACGCACCCACTGTTGCCTGGGGCTGCAATGGTACAAAAACGTGGTTACAAAACATGGATCCACAGGGATTCTCAGGATTTTTGCATTGGGTCACCCCAAATTCACCATCAGATCACATGTCTGTGGCCACAGCATGAAGCACAAAAATCATACATCCACTGTTTCATTCAGAATGTTTTTTCCCTTGTTTTCCTCCTCTAAAAACGATGTGCGTGTTATGGTCAGGTGCGTGTTATAGAGCGAAAAATACGGTAATATTCTACAGCCTTTCAAATGTGCCTGTTGTTTTTGCTTTTAATTTATTTATTTGTGTTTTTATCTTGTATTTTATTCCGTGAACCGGCCTGAGATCTTGTGATGAGGGACAATGCATAAATTAAATAAATAAATAAATAAACATGATTTCCCCTTCAGGAATTTTTTTTTTATATATATATACATTTTTATTAATTGTTTAACATATCAGTTCCAACAGTCATACAACATAACTTCTCATCTTATACAATATTTTGGACTTCCGTCAACTCCTCTGATGATTTTCCGTCCCCCCCCCCTCAGGAAATTATGCGGTTCAGCCGTTTTTTATTTAATTAAAAGATTAGCCCTTCTGGGAACAAGAGCCTACAAGGATTAAAAGCGAGTGCAATTATTGTAGGCAACAAAATCACAATAAAGCAGGAAAGAAGGGGCAGGGGAGAGTTCGGGGGGGGGCAACTGATGTTTGTTGAGTCCTGAGTGCTTTGTTCCCCAGCTGCAGTTACCCTCATACTCCCAGGAAAAGGGACCCTCAACTTTGGGTCTCGTCTCTTTCAGAGCCCTGAAGGCAGCTATGACTTGAACTCCAACGACCCAGACCCCATGCCCCACCCGGATGAGGAAAACGGCAACCATCATGGGACCCGTTGTGCTGGGGAGATCGCAGCCGTCTCCAACAACAGCTTCTGTGCTGTGGGCGTTGCCTATGGCAGCCGGATCGCAGGTACTGGAACCCGGTGGCAGGGGAGAGCTGCGGTGGCTCAGTGCCAGAGCATTGCCCCGTTGGAATCTGCAGGGAGAGAATCTCTTGCCTGACATTCTAGAGAGCCTCTGCCGGCCAGTGTGGACTGCACTGAGCTAGATGGGCTGGCAATCTGACTTGGAAGAAGAGTCAGCTTCCAGTGTTCCTCTGTTTGGGTTGGACTCTGCCCAGTTGCTGCAAGGAAAGTGGGTGGCGTTCAGCTGGCTTGCGTTTCTGCACGCGAAACAGTGTTCCAAAGGCTGCTGTGGCAGAGTGTGAGCTGTGAGCCAGGAGGTCCCCATTTCCCCTCATGGTTACCTCTGCCGTGAACTCACGAGGTGACCTTAGGCAAGCCGTTGTTCCCTTAACACTCACAGACCCCTGCATGTTTACACATACACACATATGGGCATAATACAGTGGTGCCCCACAAGACGAACGCCTCGCAAGACGGAAAACCCGCTAGACGAAAGGGTTTTCCGTTTTGGAGGCGCTTCGCAAAACGAATTTCCCTATGGGCTTGCTTCGCAAGACGAAAATGTCTTGCGAGTTCCTGCAGGTTTTTTCCCCCTTTCCCCCCCTTTTCCTAAGCCGCTAAGCCGCTTATCAGCTGATCCGCTGATAAGCCGCTTAACAGCTGATCGCTAAAAGCCGCTAAACCGCTAATAGCGCTAATCCGCTAAGCTGTCAATGGTCTTGCTTCGCAAGACGAAAAAACCGCTATACGAAGAGTCTCACGGAACGGATTAATTTCGTCTTGCGAGGCACCACTGTAATGACATTACTACAGGGCATACAGGGCTGTATGGGGTGTTAGGGGAGGGATAGTTTTTCTGGTGGGGAACATGTTGCTCCTTTTGGGGTAGTTTGTCTGGTCTCTACCCTGCATTCAGCTCTCACCTGTAGCTCAGCATGCGACGGCAGCCTCACCCCTGGAACCCTTTTGTAGCATTGCCATATGTCCTCTTTTCCCAGGACATGCCCTCTTTTCAGGTCTGGTTGCCATTTGTCCTTTTCCCCACCCCAGACATATCCTCTTTTTCAGGGTGGATTTTTAAAATCTGGCAAACTGTAGGGAGGTTTTTCTGTTTGGTTCTTGTGTTTACAGTAACCCAGGAAAAAATTTTTAGTGCAATAGACTCAAATCTAAGGGACCCAGCTAAGCTGGTTGCAGCAGAGAATTGCAACAGAGCATTATCTTAAACTAGCTATGTACAACCTTAGTTGTTTAACGGAATCCGTTCTGGAAATTTGTTCAGCTTCTGAAAACGTTAGACAACCAAGGTGCGGCTTCTGATTGGCTGCAGGAGCTTCCTGCACACAATTGGAAGCCGCCTAAATCATGTTGGACATTCAGTTTCCAAAGAACGTTCGCAAACCAGAACACTCACTTCCAGGTTTGCGGCATTCAGGGGGCAAAACATTTGACTCCCAAGGAGTTTGGGATCCAAGCTACGACTGTACTGTATAAATCCTTTCTCTTGTGGCTGAACTAAAAGAACACTGGCTCAGCTACAAGATCTTGGAGGAGGAGCCTGGGAGGGCAAGAGTTAACACCCTCTGCCCTTCAGGAGTGTCCATATGTCTATGTTCAACAGTTCAATAAATTGTTCTGTGCACACTTATGTTCACAAAGATGTGACCATGAGTCCAAATACTGTCATGTGGCCAGTGAGGGAGCAATATGCATTATACTTATTTTGTTGTTGAAAGTTGAGAACATTCCTACTATTAATATATCCCAGCTGCTATAGCCTACATATTTTTAAATAGGGGTATTTAAAACGAGAGTCATCAAAGCAATCCATAGTTAAAAGCAGGAGTTGGCAAATGTGTCCTCTTTTTTGCTCTTCAAAATATGGCAAACCTAACCTTTTGGCTTCAGCACAGTATTTGCCACATCTGGGCATGGGGGCTGTGGAAAGCAAGGGAGGGTCTCAACAAGCCTGAAAGTCATAGGCTGCCATTCTCCGCTATGGACAGCAGGTGGCGTCTTCTCCCTATCCCAAGATAATATTGTGGGGAGAACAGGACACACACACACACACACACACCCCCCCCCGTTCACAGGCTTTTGAGGGTGTGGGGTGCATGCGTTCCTCTTCAGTGGAAACTGGAACTGCACAAACGGTATTTCCAGGTGCTCTCAGAGCAGACTGGCAAACGCAATGCGAGAGGGGAGCCTTGCTGAGCCCCGGGGGCTTGTCTGTGGCCCCCCTCCAAGATGCTCTGGTGAGGCAGTAACCGCTGTGCTCACAGCTCCCCGAACCACAGAGAACGAAGGAGGGTGGGATGTTTGTTCTGCCGCTGAGCCGGGCAGGCAGCTCCCATCTGGAGCGATGTTTGCTCACTGCCGCTCTAGACTTTCCCATGCAAATTGGCTCAATTAGCAGCTCTCTGGTTCATTGGGAACGTGGTTCCGGATCAAGTGTGTCTGTTTGCTCTCCCTGCGGGAGGTTTGTGGCTTGAAAAAAACCAAATGTAGCTGCAGATGTTCACGGTTTGACAGTATGAAATTGGTGCATTACACGGGGGGGGGCCTGATGGCTGAAAAGATCCCTTGGCGTTTTGCAAGTGGTTTAGAGGGAAGTGGAGCTGGGTGGCAGCTGAACACATCCCACCTTGATGGGGGGAAACAGGAATTCCAGGGGGGTGGAGGTAAGCAGGGCAGATCCCAGCCCAGCTCTTCTTGCTGCTCCTCTGACCTCCTGACTCCATCCCTTCCCTTTTTTCTTGTAAGAGACAGACACACAGTCTGGGATCAGCTCAGCAGGTGAGAATAAGTTCTCCCAACTTCCTTTTATGGTTTAGCAGGTGTGGCTTCCACCAGCTCCACTTTCACTCCGAAGACACATCATTGCTAGCCACTGCTTAAATAGCCCAGGGGTGGGGAACCTTCAACCTGCGGGCCAAATGCAGCCCAACATCCCCCTCTCTCTCGGCCTCCGGACTGTGCAGGCCATGCACCTTCCTCAAGCCACACCCCTCACTGGCTCCTTTACTGGCCGCCCTCTAGTGATGTTATCTGGCTGGAGCATCCCTTGCGACTGCAGGGACACCTCTTGCTTGCCTGTCTGAGAGTAGTAGTAGCAGTAATAATAATAATAATAATAATTTTATTATTTGTACCCTGCCCATCTGACTGGGTTTCCTCAGCCACTCTGGGCGGCTTCCAGTATATACAGAAACATAATAAAACATTAAAAACTTCCTGATACAGGGCTGCCTTCAGACGTCTTCTAAAGGTTGCATAATTGTATAGTTACTTATCTCCTTGGCATCTGATGAGAGGGTGTTCCACAGGGTGGGGTGCCACTACTGAGAAGGCCCTGTAGCTTCACTTCTTGCACTGAGGGAACCACCAGAAGGCCCTCGGAGCTGGACCTCAGTGTCCAGGCTGAACAATGGGGGTGGAGACGCTCCTTCAGGTATACAGGGCTGAGGCTGTTAGGGCTTTAAAGGTTGGCATTATTCCTTTGAACTGTGCTCTGAAACGTACTGGGAGCCAATGTAGGTCTTTTGGGACCCTTGTTATATGATGTTGGGGGCTGCTGCCGTCACCAGTCTAGCTGCCCCTTCTGCGTTAGCTGTAGTTTCCGAGTCACCTTCAAAGGACAGTGTGTTACTTTTATTCCCATTTTACAGCTGGAGGGGCTGAGAGGGAGAAAGCCACTTTCCCACAGCAGCCAGTGTCCTGGGCCGAAGCAAGACTTGAACACAGGCCTCCTTGTTCTGGGATGGCACTGGAAGCCTCTGTCCGTGTGTGCGTCTGAACTGCTTGCCAGGTCTCTCCTGCCCTTGCCTTACCTGTCTTGTCTGTGCAGGGATCCGAGTGCTGGACGGGCCTCTAACCGACAGCATGGAAGCTGTGGCTTTCAACAAGCACTATCAAATCAACGACATCTACAGCTGCAGGTCAGTCCTGGAAGAACAGCAAATAAATAAGAAGCTTTGGGGGGAGGGCTTTGATCACAGGGATGTGAACCGAGTCCCCTTTGTGGGCAAAGTCTGTGCCACGGGCTCTGGTCTCAATTGCAGAAGGGCTGGTTTGCTAGATGCTTGGTGGCGTCCCCGGAAATTGCATCACCCAGGGCACCAGCAAGCACTTCCTTTTTCCTACAGTCTCCCCTGCAGGCTGTTGGAGCTGTTGGGTCAGTTGTGATGGAGAGAACGGGGAATCCTGTTCACTCACTGTGGAGCCTGTGTGACCCCATGGAAGTGGGAAAGGGGTTTCTGTTGCCCTGGACTGCCACTTCCAGGAATGCCTGGTATCCCAGGTTGTTGTTGTTGTTTTTCAGTTTTAAACATCTTTATTGAAAGTTCAAAAAGTACAAAATCATATGCGTACTAAATATTGTGAGACGTAAATAAAAGAGAGAACAGGAACAAGAGAAACAGAACCCATGTAGAAGGGAAAATAAAGGGGGAAGGGGGGAAAACCCCAAAACTATACATTACAAGGTTGTTATTGTACTTTACCAGATCTTTTTTTTTTAAATAATATTTATTGAAATTTCCAAATATGACAGAGAAAAGAAAAAGAAAAAAAAAGAACAAAATAACATTTACTTTAAGGCCTTATTTTCATTAACGTCTTTCCAGGACTTCCCCACCTCACACCCTCTTATATTCCAATTCCATTACATTAGTTCAGCAAGTTCTTACCCCAAATTTTATGCTCATTATCATTGACCCATTGTTGAAAATATTTTTTCTCCTAAAATCGACCCCTGTTCTCTTCCACGAGTTCCCCACTTTAATACGCAGAGCAGAATGAAATAACAAAATAAATAACAAAGTATAATTTTACACCCTTTGGATTCCAAATTTCCCTCCCCCCTTTCCCGGTTATGATCCCCAATGTCCATCAATGTCTGCTGCCAACCTGGAGACCCCACATCTATGTCCAAATCTCTCTCTGTTCCACTTTGCCGTCTTTTTAATAGTCTTTGCCATCTTTTTGGTAATCTTTAGTTTCGTACACCCAATCCTGGAAGGGTTCTATCTCAAGAAGGTCCATTTTCTCCATCCAGATCTCTATATATCCAAGTAAAGCTCAAATTTTATTTCTTAGTCCTTTTAAATCTGAATGTCCCAAATGTTCCCACTTCCAGCTTTGTTCAATTCTTGTTGTTCTCTTTCCTCACTTTCCTCTGGTTTCTTTCCCTGTTCCACTGCAAAAACGTTCTAATTCCAAAAGCTTGTAATTCCTCTACAGAGGCTTTATTTGTTCAGGAACAAAAACTTACATCAAGTCCCTTCCATTCTTCAATAGATGAATCTATTGTCTCCTTTAGTGTAGAGACCTCCGTAGACAAAATAATGTTTCATTTCTGCAGTTTTCCCAGGAGATAAAAAGTCCCATTGGAATCCATGCGTAATTTTCCACTTGTAGCAGTTCTTGTAGTGTCCCAAAGCCCCCTCTAGAGGGATTATGGTAACTCAGTTTCCTTCCAGATCACTCCCAAATGTCAAAGTAACTTGTTATCCCTTATTTTCAACAATTTATATCGAAATTGTAACAAATATAACCGGCAAAGTCATTGTAACAAAGTTCTCTTTTTATTCTTCTACTTTGACAGCTACTTTGACAGCTGTCAAAATCTCTATGTCTCCTCACCAGGCACTCTCTCGGATCACTCCCGGTTCCCGGGGGGGGGGGGGTTACGCTTTTGCTCACACATTCCACTTTTCTCCTCCAGCACAGTCTTGTAATTTTCCATCGTGAAATTAATAGCTTTATCAATAAAAAGTAGACCCTTCTCTCGATCTTAGTTGCCAAATCCTTGCTTTAAATCCTCTACAACAGGGGGGAGACGGACTTCCTTTTTGCACCTCCCCCGCTCGTTCCGAATTTAAATTTTTTTTTTTCCTTTTAAATCCGATTTCCCAATTACTCACGGGTTATTCTTTTTAGTCCAAATTTTCAATAGAAGAAGTCAGCGCTCTCCGTCAAATGGCATGCGGCTTCGCTCGGCAGGGGAAGCGGAGGACTCATAGCACCACACCACCCCCCCGTCCTCCGCTCCGTAGCCTTTAAAAAGGCTCCTTCGCGGGTCGGGGGGCGCAAACGGTGCCCGCCGAGTCACCATGTCCATGGGTTTCAGCGCCCATGGTTTTTGAGGGTCCCCGCGTCGCCGGCGCGGTAGGACCCAGCCCCTGCCGAGCAGGCTCCCTCCGGAGCTCGGAGGGAGTCCACCATTCGGCGATGGCGCCAACCCGGAAGTACTTTACCAGATCTTAACCTATTACAGTACAGTGGTACCTTGGGTTACAGATGCTTCAGGTTACAGACTCCGCTAACCCAGAAATAGTACCTTGGGTTAAGAACTTTGCTTCAGGATGAGAACAGAAATTGCGCGGCAGCGGGAGGCCCCATTACCTAAAGTAGTACCTCAGGTTAAGAACAGTTTCAGGTTAAGAACAGACCTCCAGAACGAATTAAGTTCTTAACCCGAGGTACCACTGTATTTGTAAGAATGGATTCCAAATGCAATTGAATTTGACCATGGCAAGTCTGCGTTTATATGCAAGTTGTTCATATGTTGCGAGTTTGTATAAGTCTTCAATCCAATCGTAGAAGGGAGCTGCATTTTTATTTTTCCAGTTTATCAGTATCAGTCTTTTTTGCTGTGTGGTAAGGGCACAAGGTTCCATGTGCTGGGTATATAATGCAAGAGAACATTTTGCTCTGTAAGTGTACGGTTGTTCCATACAGTTCTGTTGATAGTTACAGGTAGGTAGCCGTGTTGGTCTGCCATAGTCAAAACAAAATTAAAAAACTCCTTCCAGTAGCACCTTAGAGACCAACTAAGTTTGTTATTGGTATGAGCTTTCATGCGCATGCAGACTTCTTCAGATACACATCTGTATCTGAAGAAGTGTGCATGTACACGAGAGCTCATACCAGTAACAAAATTACCATAGATTCTGGCATATTAGGCAACTGGGCGTATAAGACGACCCCCCAAATTGGCAGCTGCCAATTTGGGGGGTCGACTTATACGCCCAGTCTTATACGCGGCAGCTTCTCTGAGCAGCGGCAGTGGGCAGTGGGCTCTGCACCAGAAGGAAGCTGCCCAGCAAAGCCGGCTTAGCATCGCTAAGGTTCCAGCGCGGAACCTGCCGTCCACTGCCACTGCCCGGCAAACCCATACCCGGCGTATAAGACGACCCCCGACTTTTTAGAGGATTTTCCGGGGTTAAAAAGTCATCTTATACACCGGAATTTATGGTAGTTGGTCTCTAAGGTGCTACTAGAAGGAATTTTTTTATTTCGTTCTGTTGATAGTTTCAGTTAGCACCTACCAAAAGTCTTTTGATATAGGACAATGGAAAAACATACGTTTTAGAAAAGCATTATCCCTAATGCATCTCCAACAGTTAGATCTACCTTGGATACCCCAGGTTGTTGTGACCCTCAGATTTGTCCCTAAGTTCTGTTTTCTGGCATTTCCCTTTGCAGCTGGGGCCCCGATGACGATGGCAAAACCGTGGATGGTCCTCACCAGCTTGGGAAGGTACGGAGTTCGAGTTCTGCCATCTCCTTCCCTGCCGGCCCGAGAGACCTGGAGAACACTGGGCCTCACAGGGTGGCTCTGGAGGAGGGAAGCAGCACTGCTGCGTGCGATTGGCTGTGAGCCACAGGATCGCATGCACAGATTTTGAGGGAGCTGAAAGGTCTAGGATCCCTGTCCTGTGGGCTTTCCCTGTCACAGACCCATTGTCCTTGTGGGAAGTTCTTCAGCAAGGGGGCCGGGGGGGTGCCCTGCACTGTGAGGGGGGTGAGGCAAGATCGCCCCTGCTCACTCAGCTAACCCACCCCTTTACCTTTCAGGCCGCTTTGCAGCATGGGGTGATGGCCGGCCGCCAAGGCTTTGGCAGTATCTTTGTGGTGGCCAGTGGGAACGGAGGGCAGCACAATGACAATTGCAACTATGATGGCTACGCCAACTCCATCTACACTGTCACCATCGGTAAGAGGGCAGGCAGGGGCCTGTTTATTAATATTAATATTTTTACTGGAAGAATTTCAATTATAAAGAAATAAAGTGATGCAAAGGGGGGGGGGAATCAAAGATGTGTATAAGAAAGAATATATACAGTTGTACCTCCGTTTACTTAACCCTCTGGTTACGTAAACTTCGGGATGTGTGCGCGGCAAACCCAGAAGTATTTTACCAGGTTTTGCTGTGTGCGCATGCGCAGAAGTGGTCCTCAAACCTCGGGATCCGACCGGACCCCCAGAACGGATCCCGTCCGCTGTACTGTATATTGTTACAGAACCCGTAAACCCTAGAGATTAATAAATACCAGAGTTTGATGAATTGGGGAATGGATTAAAACGTAAACCGCTATTCATGTGTGCTACTACAGTGGCAAGAATGTGATTTGCCCCAAAATGGAAAGAAGCAGCAAAGGAAGAATGGATACAAAAACTTATGGAATGTGCAGAAATGGCGACACTTGCCAGAATAATAAGAATTGAGATAACATATTTTTTTTATATAAAAGAATGGAAATGGTTTATGGAATATTTACAGAAAAATTGTAAACAGATAAAAACATTGGCAGGATTATTATAATAACCTGCAGTTTCATGGTATACATTTAAAGAAGATGAATAAACGAGCAAATTAAGTTAATTTGGGTGTGCAGAAGATATTAAAAATAAATTTAAGGAACCGCAGAAAGAGAGGGAAGGAAGTCAAGTTTTGAAATGTCAAAATGATTGTAAATTAGCGAAATGTTTAAACCTGAGAAGTATATATTTTTTTTTAAATAATCCATAAACGGCAGGGCTGTGCCAGACAGGGAATGCTTTGGCCACGCTGTAAGATCTGGACCCCCTCCATGCAGACTGAAGGTGTAAATATGTGGGAGAAAAACCCATATTTCTTAAAGCAAGACAGTCTCTGCTGTGTTTTCTACTCTCCAAAGGGACACAGACCCGGGGTGTGTGCCAGTGACCCTATGCGTTCCTGCCCCGGCTTGGCAGAAAGAGGTGTAGGCACTGGGCTTTTGTAACAATATTTTTTCCCCCAAAAGAAGAGCAATGGTAGTATACTCCCATACATTCTTATATAAATTTGATATTGTGTTATTATCCTAAAGCATATAGATGGTAATAGCCTACTTCATTCTGCATAAACTCAATCCAAATATTGTCCTATGTATCTAAACAAAGTCGACATCTGTATGCAGGCCATTCGTAAGACGCAAGTGTTGACAATGGACTGTTGTCAACAGACCGACAATATGACAACATGGGCAGGCGGGAACTTTGTACAGAAGGTTTGTGTCTGTGAGAAAGACAGACAGACAGACAGACAGATGCATTGGGCTCCAAGCTCTTTCTGAAATCCAGATTCTCTCAAACAGCCCTTCGGAGCTTGCATATGTTTTCCTAACGCAGGAACTTGAGTTGGGCACAGCTGGGGTCCCAAGGAGAAGCGTTTCTCTGCAGCCACCACTGAGATTTTCTCCCCTCTTCCCTCCACTTGCCCATTAGCCCTGGGCTTCCTGCTTCAGTTGCCAGGCTGCACAGGATGAATAAACCTACGCTTGTGTGTTCTGGGAAGCTGTCCACGAGGCAGGAGCCAAATCAAAGCATGCAGGGGGCACGGCAGGGGGAGAGGTTATTTTTCATGACTTTGTTTCACGTGTTCAACATGCCCAAATCTTGTCCCTGCGCCCCCAGAGCTGTCCTGCTAGTGGCTTTGCTCTGTTTATCCCACTGAAAACATTTTCAGGATATTACTAAATAGTAAATTGTGTGTAAGGGACGCAGGTGGCGCTGTGGGTTAAAGCCTCAGCGCCTAGGGCTTGCCGATCGAAAGGTCGGCGGTTCGAATCCCTGCGGCGGGGTGCGCTCCCGCTGCTCGGTCCCAGCGCCTGCCAACCTAGCAGTTCGAAAGCACCTCCGGGTGCAAGTAGATAAATAGGGACTGCTTACCAGCGGGAAGGTAAACGGCGTTTCCGTGTGCGGCTCTGGCTCGCCAGAGCAGCGATGTCACGCTGGCCACGTGACCCGGAAGTGTCTCCGGACAGCGCTGGCCCCTGGCCTCTTAAGTGAGATGGGCGCACAACCCCAGAGTCTGTCAAGACTGGCCCGTACGGGCAGGGGTACCTTTACCTTTACCTTTAAATTGTGTGTATGTGTGTGTATGTGCCACTTTCTTCAGCCCCCTTTTTTTTGCCTCTTCTTTCCCTCCAGGTGCAGTGGATGAGATGGGGTACATGCCCTTTTACGCTGAGGAGTGCGCCTCCATGCTGGCTGTGACTTTCAGCGGGGGAGACAAGATGATGAGGAGCATTGTAAGTCCAGCAGCTTCCAAATGCTGCTGTTGCGCAGCATTGGGCCACCTGATGGGTTTAAAAGTGCCTTGTCGTGCCCCCCAGAACCTGCCATAAGGGGCCTCACCCATGCCAGCAAAGGTCTTTCCTGTAGGCACTGATAGGGAAATCCAGCCAGATGGGCGGGGTATAAATAAATTATTATTATTATTATTATTATTATTATTATTATTATTATTTATTAGGTTGCATGCAAGGAGCCTGGTGTGCTCTGCTCTGCAGGGCTTTTGCAAACTCCAGAGTTAGCTCTTCCGCCCGTTGCTACAAGGGGCTTTTCTCATGATGTTCTTCTGTGTCCTTAATGGGAAGAATTTAACCCAGTTTCTTGGCTCCTGTTGATGCTTCCTGGCCAAACTAGTGCATGTTTGAAAACGTGCATCTCGTGTCCCAAGTTCAAATAACAGCTGTCAGCAGCCGACAGAATGTTTCCACGCTCAACCTAAAAGTCAGCGGCGGGAGGGAGGGGAGGACTGTGCTTGGCAAGGCAGAAGGAGGCAGCCAGACCTTTCCACCGACACAGTTAGAACAGAGCTGTGATCTTTTAAAAAAGCAAGAATCCGTAAACACTGCCTTGCTCGATCACGGAGCAAGAGTCCACTTAGGCCAGCTTCCCGTTGCTCAAATGGCTGGCCAGGTAGGACCTTGTAGGCAAGGCATTACAGGAGCAGCCTCCCCCCCCAAAAAACCCCCCCACACCCCTCGCTCTTCTTAGGCCTGCCTTTCATTTATTTGTCATAGACTAAGAGCAAAACAGCCTGTTGCACAAGGAGAGCTGAGAGAGATTTCCCAGCTTCCTTGAAATGCAAGCAAATTGACTGCTAGTTAAATCAAGGAAGCAGTGGGGGCACTGGAGCCAATTAACCTCTTTCCCCTCCCCAAATACAGTGATGCCCCGCAAGACGAACGCCTCGCAAGACGGAAAACCCGCTAGACGAAAAGGTTTTCCGTTTTGGAGGCGCTTCACAAAACGAATTTCCCTATGGGCTTGCTTTGCAAGACGAAAATGTCTTGCGAGTTCCTGCGGGTTTTTTTTTCCTCCCCCCCCCCTTTTTCTAAGCCGCTAAGCCGCTTATCAGCTGATCCGCTAAGCCGATAAGCCACTAAAAGCCGCTAAAAGCCGCTAAGCCGCTAATAGCGCTAATCCGCTAAGCCGTCAATGGGCTTGCTTCGCAAGACGAAAAAACCGCTAGACGAAGAGAATCGCGGAACGGATTCTTTTCGTCTTGCGAGGCACCACTGTACAGATGTCCTGATCTTAATCACTTCCTGAGACATGCAGATACCATACAAGTACCTACATGCTGTGTTTGAATTGTTGTAACCTGCCCTGGGAATTTAGGGTGAAAGGCAGATGGCGAGGATGTTAGTTTATACATGCCCCCATGCAACTGGCTGGGGCTCTCAATATAGCATATTGCAGGTGGTGGCGGGGTTTGACCATCCCATCTTAGTTTTGGCTTTTAGTTATCAGTAGCTTTTTAGAAGCATGTGGGGTGTTTTTAATGCATTTTGTTTTCCCCCTTGGTTTTAATATATGTATGTGGGGCTTTTTGTTTGTTTGTGTATAAGTCTCTTTGGGCTGCCTTGGGCAAGATTAAAACAAAATTCAATAATATTAATAATAATAATAATAATAATACAATTGTACCTTGGTTTTCAAACAGCTTAGTTCTCAAACGTTTTGACTCTCGAACACCGCAAACCTGGAAGTGACTGTTCCAGTTTGTGAACTATTTTTGG
This sequence comes from Podarcis cretensis, assembly GCF_951804945.1. NCBI lineage: Eukaryota > Metazoa > Chordata > Lepidosauria > Squamata > Lacertidae > Podarcis > Podarcis cretensis. Next base: position 29,423,703 of record NC_137185.1, on the reverse strand, counting down.
AAGCTGAACGTCCGATGGGGCTTCCGATTGGCTGCGGGAGCTTCCTGCAGCCAATCAGAAGCTGTGCTGTGGTTTCTGAACATTTTGGAAGTTGAACAGACTTCCGGAAAGGATTCCGTTCGACTTCCGAGATACGACTGTAATAATAATAATAGTAATAATAGTAATAATAGTAATAATAACAACAATAATAATAATGTCCCAATCCAAATCTCCCTCCCCTTGCAGCTTGCTACTAATCCTTTAAAAACAGTGCCACAAGTGTAGGACATTTTGTTCTCCCAAGTGTCTGGTCAGGTTTTGCGCTATGCATTCCTTCACTGCCCCCCCCCTTAAGGTGCATCATTCTGTTTTCCTTTGTATTTCCTTTTATGTCTGCTTAAATGGCCTCCTCCCTTCTGTGGCATTGTCTTTGCAAGCAAGGATATCTCCCTCCCCTGCTACTGTGCCTTCCCGAGGAACTCAAGGCTCTCCTGGGCTGGTTGGAGTGGAAGCAGCCGGGTAGCTCCCTTGTCCCCAAACCCAAATGGATGATGCTGGAAGTGGTGGGAAAATGGACCCAGCCCCCTTTGAGCCACAGCAGCAGGTGGGAAAAGGAGGAAGGAACAAAGGCAGAAACCCAGTAGCTGCCAATCCCTTGTGCTAGTTTACTGCCTTTGTTTCCATCTCCCCCTCTTTCAACAAAGGGGATTTTCCACCTGGTTTATTGCACAGTCCAGCAGAGCTGCCACATAGTGTTCAAGTTTCTGCAGTGGGAAACCCCAATATGTCTCTCCCCCCCCCCCCCGAGTTCCATGTGCAAATCAGGCACTAGGTATTACAAAGGGGTGGACTGAACCACTAAGGTGGAAGGAAGGCACATGAAATGCTATCCTTGCAGCTTCAGAGCCAGACCAGGGGCTCCAAGTCACCCAAAACAGACAGGCACAAAGTGCATTTCTTCCATGGGGTGCCAGAAACAAGGATTGATTCCGTCCGTATTCTGCACCCATCCCACCTTGCAGAAACTCAACCTCGGAGAGGAAGGAGATAAGTTTGTAGTGCAATGATGGTGGGGGGAGCCAGGGTCAGACCAGTTGCCCAGGGCTTCATTATTTGCAGCCCCCCTCCATGCTTATAGTATTATTACTCTTATTATGTAATTCCATTTTGAGAAGCAATGCCAAGATTATATTCACACCAACTGAACCTTTGACATGGTTAATCCCCCAGAACTCTTCTTAGGCAGCTGTGTGAGAGTGAGAGAGACAGACAGACAGACAGACAAGCTTTGCTAGTGCATCCCAAGGAAAAGTGGTCCAGAACTGTTTTGAGCTGGGCTCTTCCAGAGTGACCTTCCCTCCCACCTGCTTGGAGCTCCATCCTCCCTAAGTTCAGTGTCAGAGCAGCCTGCCTGGTACCAGGAAGAGAAAATAAATAAAGGCTTTACGGAGCACACAAGGCAGTCCTGGTGACTGGGCTTACTCATGTTTACAGCGGCAGAAGGAGGATCTTTCAAGGGGTGAAGCGAAAGATGCAAGATGGGTGTTGCGTGACGTATGCAGGCAGGTGTTTGCTGGATCCTACCTTGGAAATTGGGTTGAGTTGCAGCCACCTTCTCTGAACTGGTGCCTTCCAATTGTTTGGGGCTGGACCTCCCAGAAGCCCCAGCCAATGCATGACGCCTCCAGATTAGCCAGCCCTCCCTCTGGCCCCAGAAATATTCCATTCAAACCAGTGACCTCCAGCTTCCTGCTCTTCTCTTTCCAGGCAACCACAGACTGGGATTTGCAGAGGGGCACCGGGTGCACGGAGGGGCACACTGGCACCTCTGCTGCAGCCCCCCTGGCTGCTGGCATGATCGCCCTGATGCTGCAGGTGCGCCCCTGTCTCACCTGGCGGGACATCCAGCACATCATTGTCTTCACAGCCACCAAGGTGAGACCAGGGCGCCTTTGTAGCACCCCCCCCAATCTCTCTTCCTCTGTGGGCAACCTTCACAGTGCCAGCCGTGCCCAGAAGGGGAGGGGGGCAGCGGGCAGGAGATTGGTTCCGGGCTAAAAAAGCCCAAGCCCAGCTTCAGGATGGAAACGCAAGGAAGGAAGTAGACTGAGCTGAAAGAGACGATGCGGTCCATGGCAGAATCCTGACACCTCCTTCCCACGGGGCTTTGCTAAACTGTGGAACTCCCTCCATTGGGAGGAACCAATGGCTACCAACCTAAAAAGATGGTTCGAGATATTCACGGAGAAGAGAGAGCTATTGGTTGCTACTAGCCACAATGGCTGTGCTTTGTTTCCACAGTCGTGGGCAGCAATGCCACCTTCTGGAAACCACAGCAGGGAGAGGGCTCTTGTGGTCGGATCCTGCTTGTGGTCTTCCCTCTGGTTGGCCAACATGAGAACAAGCTGCTGGGCTTGGTGGGCCTTTGGCCTGATCCTGCAAGCTATTCTTATGTTCTCTGCTCTCCATCGATCCTTTGATGATGAATTGAGCCACCAGGGTTAAGTCTTGGGGGTGGGATTCAGAACCCCGAAGGAGTATGGCAGTGTGGGCCTCTGCATGGTCCCAAAGAGGCAGTGGCGTAGCGTGGGGGGTGCAGGGGGGGCCAGCCGCACCGGGCGCAACATCTGGGGTTAGGGCAAATCCAGGGTTAGGGGGCGCAAATCCACGGGTTAGGGGGCGCAAATTACTTGCCTTGCCCCGGGTGCTGACAACCCACGCTACGCCACTGCAAAGAGGTGCCCCCGCCTCCCACAATTCCATGCCTGAATCAGGGGGGTGGAGAGCAACCCTGAACCCACAACTCACCCCCCAGGCACAGTAATCTCTGCAAGCCCTCCTCCTCTTCCTCCCCTTCATTTCTCGGGGGTCTGGGTGGCTGGACTTGAGAGCTCTGCATGAATGTTTTGGTGAGTTTGGATATAACGCTTAACCGAATCAGTGCTGGTGTTGAGCCAACCACTCCCATCCCAGAGACCTGGAAAAGGAGGAGTGGGGTGTGGCTCTGCTCTCCCCTCCTCCCACAACCCCCTGCCGATTCAGAGGCGTATCAATGAAGCAGGACGCTTGGACCGTTTCAGATCCAGAGTTGCATTCTTCCCTGCTCCTTTCAGCCCTGCTGATTCAGCATTTCAGATCCAGCCTTGCACCCTACTCTCTGCAGCAGCTCCAATCTCCTCTTCCCCAGCATTTTCCCTCCCTGCCTACCCTGGGGGTTTGGGTGGTGCTCAGCTCCTTCCTTCTCGCATCGCTCCTGGGTCGCAGCAGCATCAAAGCCCCCTCCATCTTCTGAAGCCGCGGTCTCTCCCGCCCACCCTGTCCGAGGCCCAAGCTCTTGCCCCAGCTAATCAGCTCCCTGCCTCCCTTTGCAGTATGAAGACAACCGGGCCAGCTGGGATGTCAACCAGGCCGGCCTCAGCCACAGTCACCAGCACGGGTTTGGCTTGCTGAACGCTTGGAGGCTGGTCAACGCGGCCAAGGTAGTCGGCAGGAAGAGGACCAAGGGCCAGGGCTGCTTGTCAGAATGTGGGGGGAAGGCAGCTGTCTGCCCCATGATTCTCGTTTGGGTCCTGTTCCCCCCACCACACTTCCAAAGAAAGGGAGAAAGGACTGATGCATCTAGGGGGGCTGCCCTCCACCTGGGCATTGTAGTCTTCAGCCAGAAGCATGGGGCAGGGGCCAGAGCGTATTGGGACGGACTTGCTGCCCCCTACAAGACCCCCACATCCCTCACTGCAGGCTGAAAGGGCTGGGGCGATGTCTGCCAGCTGACAGACTTGAAAAGTTGTTTTTCCGCAATTAAGGCCTGGAGATGAACTGGTGGTATAAGAGCCATCTTCAGATATCTGAAGGGCTTTCACATGCAAGCTGCAGTATGCTTGTTTTCTGGTGGGACCAGAACCAGTGAATTCAGAATGCAAGAAATACTCATTTCAAACAAACCTTAGAATCATAGAATTGTAGAGTTGGAAGGGAAACACCGAGGATCATCCAGTCCAACCCCCTGCATTGCAGGGATCTCAACATGCGGTCCCCCATCCAATTTGAAACCAGACTGGACCCTGCTTAGCTTTGCAAATGTGCCAGCGGTCTTATTGCTTTCTCGCAGTAAGAGCTGTTCAGCGGCAGAATGGACTCCCTCTGAAGGCGGTGGACTCTCCATTGGAGAGATTGGATGGTCACCCATCAGGGATGCTTTTGTTGAGATTGCAAGGGGGTTGGACTAGATATCCTTTGGTGTCCCTTCCAACTCTGCAATTCTATGATTCTGTGTGAAATGACTTTGGGCTAAGTGCCCCCTGCTCCCTCCTTTTCTGGACAGTGGGGCACAGTGTCATGTAGAGGGCGCTGCATGCAGGGGCCGGCAGGAGAAAGCTCTGTGTGGTGCTCAGCGCTCCCCTTCTCCTCTCTTTCTTCTCCCCTACTGGCAGATCTGGGAGTCGGTCCCTTACCTGGCCTCCTACGTCAGTCCCGTCTTGAAGGAGAGCAAAACCATCCCCATGGCGCCACAGCAGCTGGAGGTCACCTGGAATGGTTCGTGGAGCTTGGAGGGGAGGGGCTTGAACTAATAAATCTCAGCTGGTTTAACTGCCCTGACGTCCCCAGTGAACCCAGGCCTGTGAAAGCCTGTTGCCCTCCAAAGAAATTCCCTGTTCCCTTGCAAAACTACAGATCCCGCAACTCCTTGGGAGTGGGAGAGCCATGCTAGATCTAAAAAAACAAGTTTCAACCTGTGGAACTCCCTGGGGCAGGAACCACTTGGAAGCTCTTCTTCCTTTGAAATGAGGGAGCTTTGAGAGGAGAACCTCCCCTTGGTTTGGGACCCCTGTCAATTAACAGGATGGAGAGCGATGCTCCTTGCAATTTCCATTATTCCAACCAAAATGGTCAGTCCGAGTTTGGTGGGGAGAGTGCGGAATCGGGGAGCGTCTGTGTGATCTCTCACGCTGCGGCTAGGAGGGGAGAGGGAGCTGGAACTGCTGTGCTGCCCCCTCCTCTTTACCCCAACCAACGCCAGGCCGCCTCAGCCTGTGTGCATGGATGCTTGCCCAAGCTAGAGGCTCCCTCTGCCCATTTTAGGCAATGCGGCAGCTCCTGTCTTGGCCAGCTTCCGTACACACAAACAAGACACACACACACACACACACACACACATCTTGAGACCTCTCTTCCCCAGCTACTGATGCCTCCCAGAGGTGGTTTCATCCCATCCCTCTGTTTTCCTTGAGAAGCCTCGAGGCCTCCTAATTCATGTTCTTCCTTTGTGCAACTGGGGAGATTTGTGCAGGGCGTGAGGCTCACATTGTCCACCGGTGAGAGAGGCCCACAGACCCCGACCATGGAGCTGCTGAACGCTTTTAGATCAGGTTGCCTTGTCAGGGCGCAGAGGGCCAGCCCTGCCTGAGAAACATGAAGTGCCATAATAATAATAATAATAATAATAATAATAATAATAATAATATATTTATACCCCACCCTCCTCAGTCAGAGCCTGGCTCAGGGCGGCTAACACCAGTAAGATTACAATAAAAACATAATAGGGGAGGGGAAAAAACAATTTAAAATACAGTACAGGTTAAAATTACAATTTAAAATGCAGCCTCATTTTAATAATAGCCCATATAGTGGTACCTCGGGTTACATACGCTTCAGGTTACATACGCTTCAGGTTACATACGCTTCAGGTTACAGACTCCGCTAACCCAGAAATATTACCTCAGGTTAAGAACTTTGCTTCAGGATGAGAACAGAAATCGTGCTCTGGCGGCGCAGCGGCAGCAGGAGGCCCCATTAGCTAAAGTGGTGCTTCAGGTTAAGAACAGTTTCAGGTTAAGAACGGACCTCTGGAACAAATTAAGTACACAACCAGAGGTACCACTGTAATAGCCCATAGATCAAAACCATATGGGGAGGGAAACAAGGGTCAGACTGAGTCCAAGTCTAAGGCCAGGCGGAACAGCTCTGTCTTGCAGGCCCTGCAGAAAGATGTCAAGTCCCGCAGGGCCCTAGTCTCTTGTGACAGAGTGTTCCACCAAGTTGGGGCCAGCACTGAAAACTTAATAGGATGGGGAGGCGTGGGGGGCTGTCTTGGGCCCTCCCCCACCCTGCTACCCCATCAATACTAGAAAAAAACCTGTCTCTAGTCAACATGCCCTGGGGAGGCCCTTGGGGAGCTCTAGGAAGATGCAACATGATCTTAAGGGGAAGGGGAGATCCCCCTGTGGGCTTCAGCTTGTTCCCAGCCTTCCCCAGAGCCTTGGAGTCCTTGGAAGGGAGTCCAGGGCTGCTCCGCGCCTGTTTCCCGTAAAAGGAATTCTCTCCGGCAAAATGTGAAACAACAAACAGAAGGGTAGGAAATGCCAGAAAGCGGCTGAACCCCAGAGAGGAATGCAAGAGTCAGTCTCTGAGGGTGGAGGGAACTGCAGCCTTGAAAGGGAGATCGCGGGGTCTTGCTTGTGGGCTTCCCTTTGCAGCAGCATTTCCCCAAACTTGGGCCTCCAGATGTTTTTTTTTTTTTGGACTACAGTTCCCATCACCCCTGAACGCTGGTCCTGCTAGCTAGGGATGATGGGAGTTGTAGTCCAACAAAACAGCTGGAGACCTAAGTTTGGGAAACACTGCTTTGGGGCAACAGGGTGACTACCGTGAGAACAGGATGCTAAGCTAGGTGGGCCCCCTTGGGCCTGATCCAGCATCCAGGCTCCTCTTTGGTAGCTTCCTGTGATGAAGGTACTTTTTTGATGGAGGAACTTAGGAAGAGCCTTCCATGGAGCTGGCCAAAACTTGGAGGAGCTTTTAAGGCAGGAAGCTAGGAGGAGCAGATCTGAGCCTGGTCAGCTCCTCTGCTTCTTGTTTCCCACCTGCTGCTCCCAGGGTGGCACCCTGGTCCCGAGCCCCACGTGCGCTAGTAACGCCGCGAGTAGTTGGCGTGCGCACAGATGGCACAAGTCGTGCTCACCAGAGGTCAAGCGAGATGTTTGCTGCAACCGATTAGGCCCAGCTGTGGTTTGTGGACCATGGGCATCGTCCCACTTGCATCCATGCCAGGATGATGCCCACCCACCCACCCACCCACCCCTCTGCCTGTGCACAGCCTCCCCAAGGCCTTGCAGAAGGAGGAGCGCTTAAGGATCCAGGGCAAGCAACCATTGTGCAGTTGCTTCTCTCCCCTCTCAGTCACAGAAGCTGACCTGGAGCTCTCGGGGATGAAGACTCTGGAGCACGTGGCTGTGACCGTCACCATTACCCACCCCCGCCGTGGCAACCTGGACATCCGCCTCCTCTGTCCCAGCGGCATGAAGTCTTGGATCGGGACACCACGCAGCATGGACTCGTGAGTAGGACGGCCCCTGGAAGGAAGTGGGTGGGGGAATCGCCGAGCGCAGCGCCAGCCCATCAGATAAACCTCTTTCCATTTAATAATAATAAATAATAAAATTTTATCATCATCATCATCAATCTTTATTATGGTCCAGAGACCCAACAAATCATTACAAAGCAATACACAATTCATACAGCCTACCTCCAGGTTAAACAAGCATTTTGTTCAGAATATAGGGATCATTTGTTCTTGCAACCGCCAATAAAAACTTTGCCACTGCTAATGTTCTAGCATTTGTCCAGTCTTCCAATAGGAACCTGACATCAGCTGGCAAGCCACGCACTACTAAAGGGTTTGACCAAGAGTGCCGCACAAAGAAGGAAGACTTGAGGAACGCTTATTTGGCCTATAGAAACGCTGGACTAAATTACTTACCTCCATCTTATTTCAAAATCAAAAAAGAGTATAAAGCCCTTTTGGCCTCAAAAAAAAAGGCAGTCCGAACAAAATTCCTGGTCCCTGCTATTGAATGCCTCACTAAACAATGAAACAATAAAATTTTATTTATATCCCACCCTCCCCAGCCGAAGCCGGGTTTCAGAGCGGCTAACAACAATAAAAGTAACACAGTATTCTAAAATCAATTCATTTTAAAATCAATTCAAAATCAAATTAATGGCAACCATTGGGCTAGAGTTCTGTGAGGATTACCAAAGGAGGGGGTCAGACTGTGCTTTGGCCAAAGGCCTGGTGGAACAGCTCTGTCTTGCAGGCCCTGCGGAAAGATATCAAGTCCTGTCTGCAAGGGCTGTGAGCTGCTCTGGTTGCCTTGACTCAGGCAGGATATTGTAGGGTTCAGGAAAAGGCAACCCAAATGACCAAGGAGATGGAGGAAAGGTTGCAGCGTCCGGGACTTAACCGGTTTAGAGAAAAGGCAAGTGAGAGGCAGCATGATACAGGTATATATGATGATGCATGGAATGGATAGAGAAAATGTTTTCCCCTCTTGCGCATAACCATAATGAAGCTGAATTTTGGAAGATTCAGGCAGACGACAGAAAGGGTTTATTCACTCGGGGTATAGTTTAAAACTATGGAACTCACTCCCACTGGATGGCCACCAAGCTAAATGACTTTAAAACAGGATTAGACAAATTCTTGGAGGTGAGGGGCTATTGATGGCTGCTTTCCATGATGGCTATGCTTTGATCCATAGCAGGAAGCAGTAACGCTTCTCAGTGTCAGTTGCTGTATTCCACAGGATGGGAGAGCGCCCTTGTGCTTGAACCCTGTTTGTGGGTTTCCTGCAGGCATCCCCGGGGACAGCTCAGTTGGTAGAGAATGAGACACTTAATCTCAGGGTCATGGGTTCGAGATGCACGTTGGGCAAAAGATGCCTGCATTGCAGTGCGTTGGACGAGATGACCCCTGTGGTCTTTTCCACCTCTACAGTTCTATGATTCTATGATCTGGTCAGCCACTGGGGGGAACAGGATGCTTGGCTAGATGGGCCATTGGCCTGATCCAGCAGGCTCTTCTCATGTTCTTACCATAGCCTGTCAACATTTCCCTTTTTTTAAGGCAAATTCCCTTATTCTGAATAGGATTCCTTGCAAGAAAAGGGAAAAGTTGACAGCTATGGTTCTTATGACACTGCCATTTTGCTTGTTATTTTGCCATGGGTTGTTTCGTGGTTTTATTTTATGATTTTAAGTAAACCGTATTAGTCTTTTTTTAAAAAGCAGTATTCTTGTTTCAATTAAGAACATTTTTATTTATTTTTGTAAAAAATGGAATGTTTGGTGAAGGACAGGCTAGAAGTACAATTAAGAAACGAATAAAGAGTCAAGAGGCAAAGGGAACATTCTTTCATATGTGGTGGACATGTAAAAGGGTAAAAGAGTATTGGGAAATGATCTATAATGAATTGGAGGGGGGGAGTTTTAACGTACTTTCCCCCCAAAACCTAGAGTCCTTTCTGTTGGGAATAATTCAGACTGAAATCCCCAAGTGTCAGAAAAGGTTATTCATGTATCCAACAACTGCAGCCCGTGTTTTGTTAGCCCCAAAATGGAAAATGAGCGAGGTCCCAACCAAAGAGGAACGGCAGCTTAAGTTGACAGAATATGCACAACTTGCAGACTTAACATAGAGAATAAGAGAACCAGAAGAATGTTTATTGAATACAGTGGTACCTCGGGTTACATACGCTTCAGGTTACATACGCTTCAGGTTACAGACTCCGCTAACCCAGAAATAGTACCTTGGGTTAAGAACTTTGCTTCAGGATGAGAACAGAAATTGTGCTGTGGCAGCACAGCAGCAGTGGGAGGCCCCCATTAGCTAAAGTGGTGCTTCAGGTTAAGAACAGTTTCAGGTTAAGAACGGACCGACCTCCAGAACGAATTAAGTACCTGAGATACCACTGTATATGGAATATAATTGTGTACAGCTGAAAACGCTGGCAGCATTAAGATAAATTCAGTGGTGTGAATAAGTTTTGAGGATGCAGTCATGGAATACTGATTGGTATAGGTTTTTTTTTGTAAAAATGCAGGAATTTAAGATATGTAAAATGAACCATGGAAAGAGAAAAGAGGAAGTCATCGAAATCTTAAGGATGTATAAAATGAGCATACTGCGTCTCTGTCCTCACCCTAGGCCAAGAAAGGGCTTGGTAACTCAAGGCTGGAAGGCCATCATCTGGGGGTGGGGGGGGGTGGATTTCTAATTCCAAGCTCTGCGGACACTGCACAGATTCCATGTCCTCCGTCTCTCCTGTAGGGATCCCAGTGGCTTTGCGGACTGGACCTTCTCCACCGTGCGCTGCTGGGGTGAGGAGGCGCAGGGCACCTACCGCCTCTTGATCCGGGATGTTGGTGAGTCCTGTGGCTTCACTTCCTCTTTCTCCAGAGGGAGGACTCTTGCCCCCTCCCTTCCCCCCATGTGGTTCTTGCTGTGAAATCTCCTCAGAGCCTTGCATGGCTTCCTGCACATGTACCACTCACCTGCTCCTTGCCAGCGCTGTGACTGCCTAGAATCGAGACCCTTGATTACCCCTTTGCCTTTTCCAGAGGGATTCTGGAATCAGGGCAGCTGTCTACCAGCTCCATCTGGTACACAGGCTGAGACCCTACCTGCCCGTGGACTGTCTCACCAGAGTGGTGCATGCTCTAGTTATTAAGAGAGTCTGTGTACTGGCCCAGTAAACGCTTCCGCTGCGCAACCAGCAACAGTTCTCTTTGCAGAGCATTGATTAAGTCCAGTGCAGAGATTCTTGTTGCAGTACAAGCTTCAGAGTCTCAGCAGCAAAGAAATAACGACACAGGGAAGCCTGTCTTTCCAAAGACAGGTTTATTGCAGAAAGATAACAGAAAAACCTCCAGAGCTTTCAGACATTTTTGCTTCACGCCCCCACAGGCAGAGAAAACAAACACTCTTTATATAATGAGCAACTTAACAACTTAACGAGCTTGACTACTTAAAGTCACATGACATTGCTAACTTGCCAGCGTCTTAGGTTTCACACCCTAACAGTTATCTCCCTCTTGGACCACTGCAATGCGCTCTACATGGGGCTACCTTTGAAGGTGACCCGGAAACTACAACTAATCCAGAATGCAGTAGCTAGACTGGTGACTGGGAGCGGCCGCTGAGACCATATAACACCAGTCCTGAAAGACCTACATTGGCTCCCAGTACATTTCTGAGCACAAATAAAAGTGTTGATGCTGACCGTTAAAGCCCTAAATGGCCTCGGTCCTGTATACCTGAAGGAGCATCTCCACCCCCATCGCTCTGCCAGGACACTGAGATCTAGCGCCAAGGGCCTCCTGGTGGTTCCGTCACTGCAAGAAGCCAAGTTACAGGGAACCAGACAGAGGGCCTTCTCGGTAGTGGCGCCCGCCCTGTGGAATGCCCTCCCATCAGATGTCAAGGAAATAAACAACTATCTGACTTTTAGAAGACATCTGAAGGCAACCCTGTTTGGGGAAGTTTTTAATGTGTGACATTTTAATGTATTTTTAATCTTTGTTGGAAGCTGCCCAGAGTGGCTGGGGAGACCTAGGCAGATGGGCGAGGTACAAATAATAAATTGTTGTTGTTGTTGTTGTTCTGGGAGGTGGCGAGCTCCCCTCTTGCCCCCTGTCTCTGTGTTCCCACAAGCCTCTCGCTCGCTAGTCTCTCCTGCCAATGCCTCTCCTTTGCAGGGGATGAGACCCTGGGGGCTGGTGTGCTGAAGCACTGGCAGCTGACTCTGTACGGATCCTCGTGGGCCCTTGCCGAGATCAAGGAGCGACAGAGGTAAGGTTGGTGAGATTTGGTGCAGAGGCACGAGCATCAGAGAGGCTGGGAGGTTGCCAGGGCTGACAATTCGACTCCAAATTTCTGTCTCAGTTAAGACTGGCTGATATCTGGTTTTCAACATCGCAATATAAATCACCAGCTAAACATCACAATATAACTATGTTGTCACAATGTCTGAAATAAGGATGGAGCTATGTAGAGGCATTGGCTGACTTCACGGCTTCCCCCACATTGAGATTTTTGCATAGTCACAAACATCATGATTCACAATATATTGCCACTATCGTGATATGGACTTCAAACCGGTTTTGGGTGATGCGTCAATATATCGCCCAGCCCTAGTCTCAGTCAGGAGCAAGAGGATGCCCAGTTAAAAAGCTCTTGTAGCTCCTCTGTCCCCACTGGAAAGGATTCCCCCTGATCAATTTCATGTGTTCAGTGACTCCACTTCAAAACAAACTCAAGGCGGCTTACAAAGCAGATAAATACTTCTGTTCTGGGCCTGGCCTGGTTACCCTAACTGGGAGGGGGAAGTAATTTTTCTTAGGTCAGACTAGCAATGACCCGAAGGGTGTTTTTTGGCTTTAACTCCCCCCCCCCCTTGCGATATGGGGCTTGGCTAGCTAGCATGAGCCACCTTGGATGATTTTGTCTGGTGGCTTTTGCACTACCTCCACGCTCGGAAGCCAATTGCTGGAAATCACAAGTGTGGCCGGGAGCGCTGCCGTTTCACTCAGATTGTGCTTAAGGACTTCTGGTTGGGCACTGTCAGAACAGGAACCTGGAAAAAATGGCGGGGGGCAGCGGAAGGCTTTGGCCAGAGAGGGAAGACCACAGGAACCTGTCTTAAAAATCTGGCAGAAGGGAAGAAAGGAAAAATCGCCCCCCTGCCTGTTGGTGCAATTCAGAAAAGGCTGTTTCTCCCGCAGGCTGGTTGAAGAGGCCATGAGTGGGCGATACCTGGACAGCGATTTTTCCTTGCCCTGCCCACCAGGCCTGCAGATCCCTGAGCAGGAGCCTTACACCATCACCACCAACACCCTCAAGGTAATGCACACCTGCCTGTCGCAGGATCCTCAACAGGCAGTGGAGGGAGAAAGAAAAATAGAATTGATGAATTGGAAGCAGTCTCACAAGGGTCATCCAGTCCAAACCCTCTGCAATGCAGGATTTTTTCACCCAATGTGGAGAATCAAACCCACAACCCTAGGATTGAGAGTCTCAAGCCCTCCCTACTGAGCTAGTGAGGGGCAGGGGCTTGGGCGGTGATGTAGCGATAGTCAGCGCAACAGGGCCACTGTGGGTTTGGTCAGTGGAATAATGGGGTCCCTTTTTGATTGGTTTAGAGCAGACAAGCCCTGGAACATGTGTGTTCAGTGAGGTTTATCTCAGCCTTGTGGGTCATCGGCTAATTGGTGGGGAGGGGTGGCTAGACTAGGGTGGTGGAAGTGGCAAATTTTGACATGCAGGGCATCATCATGTCAGCTCCCCCTAGCCATGGACCTCAGGGAGAGCTCAGCTTAGTTAGGTTCCGCCGACAGGCTCAGAATAATTTCAGGCTGGCGAAGGGTGGTCTACCAGAGGTTGGCGTGTTGGACTTGCAGAGCTGGCAAGACCACATTCACCCACTGCCTCCCTGGCCAGCCGTGAAGTTCACTGGGTGATACTGGGCCAGCCATAGACCGAGTCTCCAAGGCTACTGAATGCCAGGATTGGCCCAAGCCAAGCCAGACGTGACTTCCACTCCCTTCCTGGCAAAGCTTATTCTGCTGGCAGATTCTGTGCTACTTGGGTGAAAAACCACCCAAGCACACCCCCCCCCCAATATTTTCCACTGCCCACAAGACCATAGGAACTTTGAACTCCTGTTTCAGCCAGGATGCCCTCCTCTCCCTGGTTTCCCTCATTCCAGGTCTGTTGTCTTTTGCGAAGGTTTCTTTACTCCGTGCCAGTTCTGACGACCCCTCTCTCTCCCCTTCTGACCTCCCAGACCCTGATGCTGCTGGGCTGCTTTGCTGTCTTCTGGACCTTCTATTACATGCTGGAGGTGTTCCTGATGCGCCACAGCGTGACCTTTGACCTGGCCGCCTGCGGCAACGCCATGGCCTGCCCGTGGTCCTCGGAAGGCAGGACAGCCAAGAGCCTGGAGGATGGGCTAGAGATGGAGGAGACCATCCCCCTGTATGGAGGGAAGGAGCTGGAGCCGGAGCAGCAGCCATCCTGCCTGGGGGTGGAGGAGGAGGCAAGAGTGGCAGGCGGAGCTGCGGGCACCCCAAGACCATCGGCAGGGAGAGGCTTGCTGAACCTCCCGGAGCAAGAGCAGGCTACCTCACCCGGGGTTTACTGACTCCTGGCAGAGAGCCCTGGACACGCAAACTGAACCAGCGCTTGCCCTGGGTTTGGCACACAGGGAGGAAGTCCGACCAACGGAAGCATCTCTCTGCGGGTAGCCCTGCTTGCCCCTAACCCTGGCCCCTTCTTGCATTTGGGGGCCACTGCCTGTGCCATGGGATTGCCAGGGTGCCTGTGGCTGGCACAGAGGCTGAGCCTTGCCCAGGGGTGGGCAGCCTTATTCAGTGTCTGTGGTGAGGACGGAGGAATGCTCCTCCTATCCTGGGGCTGAGATCTGGGGGTGTGCCAAGGGGGTGGGGTGCAGAGGAAGCCTGCCCCTGCAGTGCCCCACAAACTTTGCGGAAAGGAGCCTATGGGCTCTCACCAACTCGCTGCCTTATCTTGCTGCCAAGTGGCGCAGCAGACCCTGGGCTGGCCGGTGCCCCCGCCTCCCAGCCTTCTCACACTGTCCCAGTGCCCCCGCCTGCGTCGCCTGCCTTGCTGCTGACGAATGGCAAAGAGGAGCAGCTTTCGGGGGCCTTCCTCCACCACTGGAACCCAAAAGGGTATCATTCAATGCACTTCCTTTCTGTATGTATATCCTGAGACAGCTGGGATCAGGAGCAGAGCATGGGCAGCTTTCCATGGAGTTGAGGGCTGGGTGGAGGCACTGGCTTGGGACCACGTCAACAAACAAAACAATCTTTGGTGGCAGCTGCATGAGCCGTTCTCCTGCTGGGGCGGCGGCTTCTGCTTCTGCTTCTGCTGTGACCCCCATCCCATTGGGAAGAAATGACATGTATGTCTTCTGTAGGCAGAAGAAGTGAGGCCTTTGTGCCACTCCCAGTCATCCAGCTTTGCAGGGATGGGTGGGTAATTATTATTATTTTCTAAATCAGTTGGGCGTGTTTTTTTTAATTAACAGCAAAAAGCTTTTCTTTGCAGCTTTCCAATAAACCCATTAAAATATGCCTTCTCCTTTTCTGTTGTTTTATTTTCAAGCGGCACGTCGGAAATACACATACAAGCTTCACTTCTTATTAAAAATACAGGAAAAAGGGATATTAGCAATTTTTGAACTCTGGGTTTTAGAGCAAGAGAAAGGAATATAAATATATTGTATAAGATGAATCCGTCAAATTTTAGGGCAGGGGTTGCTAACTGCTTTCAGTACGCTGGCAAATTTTGGATTTATGAGCGGGTGCCGGCCCCTCTGGTCATGTCTCCCCCCCTGCCTGCCAAGAGACAGGCAGAAATAAGAGTGCATGCAACACCCACACTTGTGTTTCCAAAGGATCTTGAGAAAAGATCCAGTTGGCCTGAGCCTTGCCAAAGCCCATAGAGCTGAGAAAGGAAATGGGAAAGAGCGGCACTCTTCCCAACTTCCTGCTTCCGCTTGGTGTACTTTTCGAGGGAGGGAAACTGAGCCACTCTTCATGTTATGATAGCCATGGGGGCACAGGGGCTCAGAGGCTTCATGGGTGCCGGCGGGGGGGGGGGAGGAGAGACCTCAAGGTTTAGGGCAGTAAAATAACTTCCCTAGTTTTCTCGGAAGCTGCTTAATTTGCATGACCCAGGTGGCTGGACAGTGAGCTGGGGTAGCTTTCCCTGTGCATCTTGGAGGAGGGGAGTTTGGAGAGACACCTCCAAGCGGAAAATGCAGGGAGGGAATAACCCTGGCCAATTTGAAGATCCTTGCAGCTATTGAGGGAAACCAGCACACCAGACTCTCATGTTCAAGGCTAGGTTGTCTGAGCCTAGGGGTTTTTAAAGTGTGCATGTTTTCCTTGTTGCTGTGTTTTCCCCTCTCAACACTGAAAGGGAAGTTCCCAAGAGGACTGCCGTCCTTTGGCCACTTTTCTCTGCCCTTCGTAGAATCGTAGAATTGTAGAGTTGGAAGGAACCCTGAGGATCATCGACCCCCCTGCAATGCAGGAATATGCAGCCGTCCCACACGGGGATCAAACCTGCGACCTTGGTGTTATCACCACCACGCTCTAGCCAACCAAGCGATGAAGCAAATAGCTTCTCTGGGTGCTTTGGCAACGGCTCGGCCTGCCTTCCTAAAGGGCTCGGCCTGCACCTGCTGGCTTTAGCACTTTGCCCAGAAGCAGGGAAGCCCCAGTGGCAGACAGGCATTCACTAAAATGAGGACGAAATGGAGGCAAAGGGCATTCTTTAGGGAGTTTGCCCTTCTACTCCCGGCATCATAACTGCAGCAACAGAAAGGAGCAGCTCCAGATACACAGCCAAGAAAACAGCCTAAAAAAAAGAGTCATTGTTTTTAATGGATGAACAACAACAAAGTACAAAATGGGTGAGAGGCACACTCCCCTCCGCCACTTACGTCTTACTTATGTGCAAGTTTCAGCCACGTTCAAATATGCATCAGAGACAAGGTTTTCCATCGCCAGGGCAGGTGCCAAGGCTGCAATATCCCCTCTTCCCCTCCTGCCCTTGGCTTTGTGAATGGCCACTTCCTCAGCTTTGCAAGGGCCAAAAGCAGCAAAGCAGCGAGCATGCAAGGGACTGGCATTTGGCGTGGAGATGAAGCAAGCAGAATGCTTGGGGGGGGGAGGGGGGCTGTTGCCATGTAGTAACCTTGTAAGAATCCTCCTGCTCCCAGGTAGTAACTTCTGGGGCAGAGTTAAGGTGATTTTGAAAGGTTTTCCCAAAAAAATCCCAGTTGGCGGCCGTTGCTGCCCCTGTGGCATGATTCGTCGGGGTGGCATTGGGGCTCTTTGTGCAGGAGCTGCAGGGCCAGTTCTGCTAGGGGGTGGGGAGGGTTGCATCCTGCTTAGCTGATGATCTGTCGGGGTCGGCCATAGCCTGTCATGCCTGCCTGCGAGGCACCCTGGTTGGAACCCATTTGTAGACCGATCACGTTCTTGCCCTCTTTCAGCTGACTGTCTGAGAAGTCCCGCCGGTTCTCCTGGGCTTTCCTGCGGTAAAAAAAGAGAGGAAAACAGGGTCAGCAATCTCCCTCCTTGCAGTACTAGCCACTAAGGCTGGGCGATATATCAGCCCAAACTGGTTTGAAGTCCATATTGCGATACCGGTTTTTCATATATATATATCATTATGCATGCGTGTGCAATGCAAAAATCACAATGTGGGGGAAAGCGTGAAGCGAGCCAATGCTTCTCTAAATTCCTGCAGCCCCTGTTAACTCTGACAAATGCTGGAGATGTGGGAGGAAAAATGCGAACTTAGTACATATGATGATTAACTGCCCAATGATAAGATCATTTTGGTGCGAGGTGAGGATATATATAGCAAGAGTAATAAAAAAATGTTATTTAGGGGAATTGAATTGAATTCTAAATTATATACCGGAAACGTGGGAGATTACAAGGGGTCAAAAAAAATGGATGTACCGTGCCATATTTGAAGCAAAAAAACTTGTTTTGATGAATTGGAAGAGCCGCAAAAAGATTCCATTGAGCACATGGATTGACAATATGGACAGACTAGCCACATATGAACAAATTGCATGTCGATGCAAATTAAGAATGGATAAATATGAAGAAATCTGGAAGGAATCCTTAAGCGATAAGGCGGACAGTGGTGAGAAGCAGGTGGAGGAGAGGTGGGGAAATATTGTTAAAATGGTGTAGTTATAGGTATAAAGGTAAAGGTAAAGGTACCCCTGCCCGTACGGGCCAGTCTTGACAGACTCTGGGGTTGTGCGCCCATCTCACTTAAGAGGCCAGGGGCCAGCGCTGTCCGGAGACACTTCCGGGTCACGTGGCCAGCGTGACATCGCTGCTCTGGCGAGCCAGAGCCGCACACGGAAACGCCGTTTACCTTCCCGCTGGTAAGCGGTCCCTATTTATCTACTTGCACCTGGAGGTGCTTTCGAACTGCTAGGTTGGCAGGCGCTGGGACCGAGCAGCGGGAGCGCACCCCGCCGCAGGGATTCGAACCGCCGACCTTTCGATCGGCAAGTCCTAGGCGCTGAGGCTTTAACCCACAGCGCCACCTGCGTCCCTCAAATCTGAATTGTTAAATTGTGTTATTAGTGTTATTGTGGCTTTTGTTGTATATGTGTTTTGGTGGTTTGTATTGAAAAAATGATTAAATTAATTTTTTAAAAAAACAAACTCTGCAGGAGGCAGCAAATCACAAGAGCAGGGACCGGCAAAAATCACGATGCGGGGGAAACCGTGAAGCCAGCCAGTGCCTCTACATAGCTCCATCCTTATTTCAGACATCACGATATATTGGTATATCATCATGTTTAGCTGGTGATGTATCATGATGTTGAAAACCAGATATTGCCCAGCCCTACTCACCCCACCCCCCAAATCACTATCCTGCCCCCGGTGCAAGGCTGGGTTTTTTATTTCTTTGTTTGTTGGAACATTAACACAATTTCTGCATCTAAATTGAGGTCTATTGCTCAGGAATCCCTTTTTGTGCAGAAATCTGGCTGCCAAAGGATGAGTTTCCGCCTTATAGCACTGGGGATTTGGAAATGGAAGCATTCACTAGGTGAATGCTATAGTCATGGCAAGCTGAACTGAATTTGAGTTCCACGACCCTTGTGAGAATTCTGTCCAAATCTAAATGGGCAGAATGCCTCTTAATACCCTTTCCTAGGGGTAGGGGTAGATTGGGGTTCAGGGCAGCTGTTGCACTCAGATCCTGCTTGTGGCCTCCAACTGGGACACGAGAACAAGATCCCTTTGGGCCTGATCCACCTGCTGCTCTTCTTGGCTCCACTTCCTAGAGAGGCTCAGATGCCACTTACTTCATGAACCAGGAAGGGTCTCCACGATACTGTCCATCGTTCTTAGTCACAGCAAGGCTGCCCAAGGCCATCAGCGTCCTCTGAACTGCGGCCATGTCCTTCGCTAGGATGAGAGAGAAGAAGGCGATTATTCTTAGGTTGGGCTCCTTGGCGTTCTCAAGAGCCACAACATTGTCTCTGTTCTTTGCTGCACAGAATAAGAGGCTGCAAGCTGCTCCTGCCTCTCCAGAGAAGGCGGAGCCATGCAGAGGCAGAGCACTTGCTATGCCTCCAGAAGGTCCCTGGTTTAATCCGCAACAGGTAGGGATGGGAAGCCTGAAACCCTGGAGAGTCATAGTAGCCCAAACTGAGCTGGACGGGCCAAGGATCTGGTTCTGCACCAGGCAGCTTCCTATGCTCAGGAAGTAAACCAGGTGTGCAGAGCCCTTGGTCCTCCAAATGTTGCTGAACTACAACTCCAACCACCTGTGGCCACGGGTTATGCCTGCGGTGGCTGATGGGAGTTGTAGTTCATCAACGTCTGGCAGGTCAAAGGTTCCAAGCAGCAAATCCCAAAATCTGTTCCAAACCAGGACAGGCCGCTGCCAGATGACCCAGACATGTCTTACAGGCTTCAGCCCCATGGCCAAGGATGAGGAACTACACTTGCTCCCTCCCCAGACCACCCTTGCTGCTCTCTCGTCCTGCTTCCAATGCTAAGTGTCCTTTGCCTGGCTTGAAATGCGTCCTTGAACTCGGATCGTGCCTGTGGCTTGTCTGGGTGGAGGACAGAGGGGTGTGTGAGAGTTTGCATAGAAGCTAGCCTGCTGTACCAGCTTCACGTCCATTGCTCCACCCACTTTTGCCTATGGCCCTGCCCACTACTGGCATGTACCCGCCCACAAAGGTTGTCCAGAAGGGAACTGGAAATGGCTCCCCATCTCTTGGGGTCCAGGCAGCTTCTACCTAGACAGAGCTTGAACCTAGAAAGCCAATATTCCTCCAGCAAATGTTCAGCCAGGTGGAATATTCTAAAGGAGGGGCAAGAAATGTTAGCAGAGGTCTGAACCTGAATGGCTCTAGATGGTTGGACTGTACTGGGTTCGAGTCCTGCCTTGCTTTTGCACCCTCTTGAAGATGCCACTGCCTCTCTGTTTGTTCACTATACAATGACAGTTTACTTTGCATTATTGCCATGAAGGCAAACGTCATGCCAATTTTAAAGGGGAGAGACCAAGAGGCATTTTCACACTCATTCCCTTCCACTTTTTGTGAGCTCTCTGTTGCCTGCTCATTGCCACCTGCCTCAGAAGGACTTCCTTATCCTCCCACCTTCAAAGAGATCGACCGTCTGGAAAATGTCCGTCTTCACCACACCATAGTCCTCTGCCGCCTTCAGGAACTGGGCTATCTGCTCCATCTGCTTGAAGACCATGCTAGGAGGAGTATCAGGGATCTTCACAGGCTTGGAAGCACAAAGACTGTTGATCAACTTGCCTAGGATCTGCCAGAGGAAGCGAAGGGAGCCACAGTCACTCAAGGGCTTGGAGCATCATATGTCACTGAAAACCCCAGGGCTGGCCCTACCATTAGACAGAATGAGGCAGCCACCTCAGGTGGCAGGTGCCGGAAGGGAGGCAGAAGTGGATTCCCCCCAGCTCTTCTTTGTGACCCCCCACCAGCTATTCCCCTCTGTTGGAGGACAGAGCTGTGCATACCACACAGTTTATCCTGGGTCCCCTAAACCGGCCTGATGGCTCAGGAAGATTCAGCTGCCAATCCAGTTGGTTTCTAGATGAGGAGTGTGTGAGTGTGAGTGTGTATGATCTCTTGTCCTGGATAGTTCATTTGGTTAGAGCGTGGTGCTGATAATGCCTAGGTTACAGGTTCAATCCCCATACGGGGCAGCTGCATGGTCCTGCATTGCAGAGAGTTGAACTAGGTGATCCTCAAGGTCACTTTGAACTCTATCGTTCTATAATCTCAGGAGACAAAATGTATTGGGAAACCCCATAAGACAGACCTGGGTCTCCCCTATTTCAGAGAGTGACAATGACAAGGAGCAAGCTTTGTAAGACCTCACACCTAATCCTGGTTGAGGCCATGTGTGGTTGGTTGGTTGGTTTGATTTGACAGACTGGTTTCCTCCTGGCTCAAGGAAGCATTTGCGTTTGCAAACCCTGAAGCAGGTCAAAAGTGTAGCTGCCAAAGTGGCCAAACAGAATGGGCCCCGGGATATGGCCTGAAGGCCCAGGAAGCCACCCTCTTACTGAAGCTAAGCAGGCCTGGGTCTGATCAGGGCTTTGGTAGGCGAGTGCCTGCGCACAAATATTGCTGCCTTATCCAGGGGAGCACGACTGGTTTGGTCACCCTGGGAGAGGAGCCTCAGGGGCGCTGCTGGAGATGCCGCAATTATGATTTCGAACGGAGTGTGAGGGGGCCATTTGAGACCCCAAAGTCCACCACTGCTGCCTTGGGCTCCACGATGGGAAAACGGTGGGCTGCAATTGTAAGAAACCAATGGACTGATGGAGGCTGCCTACACACCAGGGCTTCCATGGGCCTGGAGTCTTTGTTCCCCCCATTTAACCTGGGAACCCCACGATCAAATAGTGGTGGGTGAGGGGCTCACAGGATTAGTTGGGCAGTTTAAGAGAATGCTCTTCATGCCCCGAGTCACTGTTTCCTTTGCCATTACACCACGCAGTCCACAGCTGAGCCCCGAGGTCAGGGAAACAAAGAGACAAGCAGGGGGATGTTCAGTGCTTACAATGCCATTCTTCAGCCAGACTTGGAAGCCCAGTCTGCCACGTTCGGGGCGCCCCACATCTGCCCCACACTGGAGCACAACCCACTCCACCAGTCGCTCTTCCAATTCATCATCGTATTTCTTCTCAATCTTGGCCTGGACGTCTCTGCTCAGGCCAAAGGAAGGTCCTTTGTTTGCCATGCTTGTTGGAGAAGGAGGAGGAAAACCTGGGAAAACAGAAAGTGAGGTGGGCAGGGAGGTGAGGTTGGCTCAGAAAAGCTGGGAAGTGGGTTCTGGGAGAGTGCCCAGAGAATCCTGCCCATCCCTCGGCCCTGCCCCACAGAGCAAAAGGTAAAGGGACCCCTGACCATTAGGTCCAGTCGTGGCTGACTCTGGGGCTGTGGCGCTCATCTCGCTTTATTGGCCGAGGGAGACGGCGTACAGCTTCCAGGTCATGTGGCCAGCATGACTAAGCCGCTTCTGGCGAACCAGAGCAGCACAAGGAAACGCCATTTACCTTCCCGCCGGAGTGGTACCTATTTATATACTAGCAAATTTATATACTAGCAAATTGACTTGCTTTCGAACTGCGAGGTTGGCAGGAGCAGGGAGCGAGCAACGGGAGCTCACCCCGTTGCGGGGATTCGAACCGCCGACCTTCTGATCGGCAAGTCCTAGGCTCTGTGGTTTAACCCACAGCACCACCCGTGTCCGAGGTGATGGGTAGAGATGCATAAACTTTATTTCTGACTGCAGACAAAACCCCAAAGAACAGATAAGGTTGGGTTGCCATATCTTGAAGAGCAAAAAAGAGGACCGCTCAAGACACTGCCAGCCCCCTTCCTCGGCTTAGGCTGGCAGTGGCCACGGCATGCAGAGGGGCCTGAGCCCAAGCCACGCACAACCCCCCAAAATAAAACTACCCCCCCAAAAAACCCTGGACATTTGCATGTTGCCCCCCCCCCCAAGATTACATGTCTGGGATTTTCCCATATGTATTGCAATCCTAGATAAGGCATTTGCTCAGCATTTCTGTCCTTTCCACACACACACCCCAAAAACCACAGCTGCATCTGGGAAACTGCCAACACTGTGTTTAGCAACCTTTCCTAGAAAGAGGATGCTGCAACAAGGCCACTGTGTAGAAGGCGGAGGCCCAAAGTCCTTGTTTGTAGTCCAGCACGACCCAGAGGCTGTTGCCCTCTATTGCCTTTTGCTCTCCACTTGCCCCGCCCCTCTCTTGCCCTCCGGCATCTGATGGGAGGACAAAGGTATGCTAATGGTTTATTCCGAAGTAAAGAATAGAAGCCTGTCAGAAAGCAACTTCCATGCGCGCTGGTGCACCATGCCTACCAAGACCAGCTTAACAGCTCACGTCAAATGCAGAAGTTGCACGTTGTCACACGCAAATGTCACCAAATGTACAAGTTCCGCAGCAGGTCTTTTCTTCCCAATATTGAAATGTTCAGGTCCCAAGTAAGTCCGGTCTTGACTGTAAGCCTTGGCTGGTGAGGCTGATGCCTCAGAGCCCCACATTAAGTGTTAAATGGAAGCTAGGCCTGGTGGCAAGGCAGTGAGCCTGGATCTTTTGCTCTGTCTGGCAAGGCACTGGTGTTCCTGGGCTTGAAAAGCCTGGGACTCGCTAACACTGGGGGTGTAGGAAGGGTGTGCTGGCTCCCAGCTGAGGCTCTGAGCTCTCTTATGCCAGCCAAAATAAGTCTCTATGGTGGGGAACCTGTGGCATCGTGTTTGGAGTGTTTGACTAGGACCTGGGAGACCAGGGTTCAAATCCCCACCCTTTAGATGTGGCTTTGAAACAGTCACCCTAGCTTACCTCACTGGGTTGTGATGATAAAATGTGGAAGGAACCATACATGCCATCTTGATCGCGTTGCAGGAAAGGTGTGAGTGTAATGCGGACATAACGCTAAAAACTGCAGTGTGTTTCATGCTGCAGGGCCTTCTCGGTGGTAGCGCCCTCCCTGTGGAACACCCTCACATTGGATGTCAAGGAGATAAAGAACTACAGTGGTACCTCAGGGTTAGTACTTAATTCGTTCCAGAGGTCTGTTCTTAACCTGAAGCACCACTTTAGCTAATGGGGCCTCCTGTTGCCGCCGCACCGCTGCTGCACGATTTCTGTTCTTATCCTGAAGCAAAGTTCTTAACCTGAAGCACTATTTCTGGGTTAGCAGAGTCTGTAACCTGAAGCGTCTGTAACCTGAAGCATATGTAACCCGAGGTACCACTGTACCCAATTTGTAGAAGACATCTGAAGGCAGCTCTGTATCGGGAAGTTTTTAATGTTTTGTTAACATTAAGTTTCTAATGTTTTGACGTTTTATTATGTTTTTCTAGTTTTGTTCTGTTGGAAGCCACCCAGAGTGGCTAGGGAAACCCAGCCAGATGGGCAGGGTACAACTAATAATAATTAATAATAATAATAATAATAATAATAATAATAATAATAATAATTACTATATACAGAATGGGTGCCTGGGGTCATCCCACCTTCAGTGCCCCTTGCTGTGGTTCTAGGAATTCCACTAGCACAGGCTTCCTGTTGGGAAGACCCTCAAATCAAGAGGCACAGCAGGTATTGGCCTGGAACGATGGGCAGTATCTCAACTTTCCCAGTGGGGCTGCCAGCCACAGACCTAGAAGAGGGGAGGTCAGAAAGTGGGGATGGCAAAGATTCCCTGTGCTTCGAAACACTTGAGTAACAGCTTCAACCAGCCTTCCTTGTGCCCTGCCCCACCCCAGCAGATCCCAAACCTGTCGAGGTAGGTTGATCCCTACTTTAGTGTTCCCTTCACTTTCTTGAAGTCAAAGCTCCTTGGAGATTAATTCCCTGGGGCAGAGGGATGATTTTGCAAGTCTTGATTTCCCTGCCTGTTGCCCAGGCTCTGTTTCGCAGCCTCCATGAAAGCCAAGTTCCACATGGCACACTTCTCCAATGGAGCACAAAATGAACTGCTTGGGAACTGGGGCACGCAAGCATATCCCAAAGGCTTTTCTCACAATGACCCATGGAAGGCCAGGCTGCACTGGATGGAAAGAGCCACTCCAGAATATCCGAGGTTGATCTGTTAGAAACAGCCGGAGAAGCCACCAAGGCTAGCATGATGGTCCGCTGGCTACACACCCTTGGCCAGCATCCCCCTGGTTGCCCCCCATATAAATCACTCTGCTGGTGATCACACTCTTGGTGCAAAATAGTTTTGAACAAACAAAACACGCGGGGTATGTTTAGCCTAAAAAAGAGGAGACTGAGAGGAGATATGATAGGCATCTTCAAAGATCTCAAGGGCTATCACATGGAAGATGGAGCAAGCTTGTTTTCTCTTGCTCTGGAGGGTTGGAGACAGACCAATGGCTTCAAGTAGCAAGAAAGGAGATTCCATCTAAACATCAGGGGGGGACAGTAAGAGCTGTTCAGCAGCACAACAGACTCCCTTGGAAGGTTGTGGGCTCTCCTTCCTTGGAAGATTTTAAGCAGAGATTGGGTGGCCACCTGTCATAGATGCTTTAGTGAAGATTCCTGCATTGTTGGGGGTTGGACTAGATGAAGCTTGAGGTCCCTCTATGATTCTATGTATAGGAAATTGTACAGGCAGCATCAGTGGCAAATAGTGACTTCTGCAGAGGTTCATTCAGAGGGTACCAAAGAGGCAACGTTTCTCTTTATGCAACCGACAGGCTTGAAAAATAGCACCAGTCTGTTATCAGATTTGCCTGTGCAAAACAGTGCTTGTTCTACAAGCTGCAGCAAGTTCCCCCAACCAGACCCTTCTAGCTACTTTCCTGCACAAAGTTCAAGAGAACACAGAGAAGGTGCCCGATCCTTGCTCTGACTCAAGTTCACCCACCCAGCCTGGGCCACAGCCAAGGCAGCACATACAGAAGCTGTGGATCCCAGCTGGCCAAAGATTGCCTCTTTCTAGTTGGGGATGGTGATATGCAACAGAACAGCCCTGCCAGACAGAACACAGCTAGGGTCCATCAGGCTCAGGAGAGTTGCTTTCTTACAGCAGCCGGTCAGATGCCTCCAGGAAGCTCATAAGAAGAGCACCATCCTTTCTCAAAGTTTGCCCATTAGCATACCCTCCAACATTTCTCCAATGAAAATAGGGATGTCCTAGTCCATAAGATTAATAATTTTGTTATTTATACCCCACCCATCCGACTGGGTTGCCCCAGCCACTCTGGGTGGCTTCCAACATGTACAGAAACACAACAAAACATTAAACATTAGAAAACTTCCCCGTACAGGGCTGCCTGTATAGTTGTACTGTGGTACCTCTGGTTACGTATTTAATTCGTTCCAGAGGGCTGTACTTAACCTGAAACTGTTCTTAATCTGAAGCACCACTTTAGCTAATGGGGCCTCCCGCTGCTGCTGTGCTGCTGCCGCACAATTTCTGTTCTCATCCTGAAGCAAAGTTCTTAACCCGAGGTACTATTTCTGGGTTAGCAGAGTCTGTAACCTGAAGTGTCTGTAACCCGAGGTACCACTGTATAGTTGCTCATCTCCTTGGCTTGGGGGGTCACTTAGTTACAAGCTTTCTCCAATGGAAATAGGGACGTCCTAAGGAAAAGCGGCACATTCCGGGATTAAATCAGAAACAGGGACGGCTTCTGTAAATCCGGGACTGTCCCTGGGAACAGGGATGCTTGGAGGGTCTGTATTAGCTGCTGCAGATGGAGGACCCATTTAGCCATGGATTGTCTGTGGAGCAGAGTTTGGAATGTATCCATCCCATCGCCTGTTTGCCTTTCTTCCAAGAGCATGCCTGGCTCGCTACAGGTGAAGAAGAAACCAGACGCTCCTGGGACGTTCAACTTCTCCATTGCCTGCTTAAGTCATTTGAAATGTGCTGCACTGCCATCAGTAAAACCAGCCCAGCAGCTCCATCGTCCCTCTGCCCAGCACCCCATACACATGTTTCCCAAGAACACCTAAAAAGAGGCACTTACAAGGAGTTGCTCTGCGTTGCTCTCCTCCGATTATGCTCTGGCCACGCTCTGCAGCCAGCAGAGGCTGGGACTGGGGCTAAAAGGCTCTTCCAGCTCCTTGACCAGTGACATCATCACCGGCCCTTCCCCACCAAGCCACCCCCACACCACTGCGCTCTCCAGACACCATATTTGGGGAAAGACTCCAAAAGACAGTGATGAAGGAGCCTTCCAGAGACATTCCCCACATGCCAGAGTGAGAGATGGTGGTTTCTGCCTGGGCCTGACCAGAGGGAGTCGGTCCTTTTTTAGGCAGGACTTTGTTCCAGGCTTTGCTCAGAGGATGCTGAGGGAGGGAGGGGGGAAGGGAGGTGGGGGGCTCTGCTCTGACCTCATCACTGCTTTCCCTCTGAAGTCAGAATACAAAGAATTTGCTAGGGTTGAGGGGCGGGAGGAATCAGGTACCAATGAGAGCTAACCTTGTTTGAATAATAACTCTTGATTTTGCAACACCTGGTGAGTTACAGCCTAACGCCCCTCAAGATGTTGGGTGCAAGATTTTGCAACCATCTAGTCCCTCCCTGCTGAGTACAGTGGTACCTTGGGTTACATACGCTTCAGGTTACAGACTCCGCTAACCCAGAAATAGTACCTCGGGTTAAGAACTTTGCTTCAGGATGAGAACAGAAATTGTGCTCCGGCGGCGTGGCAGCAGCAGGAGGCCCCATTAGCTAAAGTGGTGCTTCAGGTTAAGAACAGTTTCAGGTTAAGAACGGACCTCCGGAATGAATTAAGTACTTAACCCGATGTACTACTGTAAAGATCTCCTTAAGATAGTAATGGATGAATATCTTCCCCCCACATGGATCTAAACATTTGCCCAATAAAGATGCCCTGAAATTCTTCCGTATTAAATTAACAGGGTATTGTAACAGTTCACCAACTTTGAATCTCCAAGATGATGGGAGTTTTTGCTGCACAACCAGAGCCCTCCCTGGCTCCTCATCCCCCTGTGTTTTTGACTCGAGTTCTTGGCCTCGCCAGAACTGACCGCAGCTGCATATCACAAAGTGCTTTACAAGATTTATAGTAAATAATTCTGTAAGGCAGGACACCAACTTATTTCTAATTGACATTTGGGGAACCAAGGCTGATGTGAGGGAGTGAGCTGTTCCACTAAGTCCATAGCTGAGTTAAGATTTGAATCCAGGGGCTCAGCTACATTAGCGAAGAACAAAAATACTTTATACGCGTTGTTTATGTATTCTAACACTGTGACACCAGATGGTGCTGTGGAGGTCCGTTTTTGCTAACCTGAATTCTCATACAACGTTTGCAACACATTTAACTGAAACGCTTCTCTGATGTGTCTAGATCCAGCCCAGTTTCCAAGTCTGGTGTGGGTTTTTAATTTTTAGTTTACATAATTAATCACTGAATGGTAAGTGGTAAGTGCTACACAAATGACTGAGAAACGTGCTATTTGCAGCTTCGTATCTTCATCTGAAGCTTTGGTTGATGCATCCATCAGAAGTAATCTTGCAGCTGGAAAAGGTGCAGGGGACACAGGTTACAAGAACCACCAGAATAATGTAAATAAAGCCTTCTGGAGAGTAAAAATGAGGAAAGAAAGAAGTGGGCTCAGGATAGTAGTCAAGCTTAGGGCAGAACTCACTGGTTCAAATCCATATCTGGAAACAAATGCACTAGCTGCCTTAAACAAGTCAATCTTAAACAAATGAGAGGCACAAATACAAGATGGGTGACACCTGGCTTGAGAGCAGTACATGTGAAAAGGATCTAGGAGTCTTGGTTGACCACAAACTTGACATGAGCCAACAGTGTGACGCGGCAGCTAAAAAAGCCAATGCAATTCTGGGCTGCATCAATAGGAGTATAGCATCTAGATCAAGGGAAGTAATAGTGCCACTGTATTCTGCTCTGGTCAGACCTCACCTGAAGTACTGTGTCCAGTTCTGGGCACCACAGTTCAAGAAGGACACTGACAAACTGGAACGTGTCCAGAGGAGGGCAACCAATATGGTCAAAGGCCTGGAAACGATGCCTTATGAGGAACGGCTAAGGGAGCTGGGCATGTTTAGCCTGGAGAAGAGGAGGTTAAGGGGTGATATGATAGCCATGTTCAAATATATAAAAGGATGTCACATAGAGGAGGGAGAAAGGTTGTTTTCTGCTGCTCCAGAGAAGCGGACACGGAGCAATGGATCCAAACTACAAGAAAGAAGATTCCACCTAAACATTAGGAAGAACTTCCTGACAGTAAGAGCTGTTTGACAGTGGAATTTGCTGCCAAGGAGTGTGGTGGAGTCTCCTTCTTTGGAGGTCTTTAAGCAGAGGCTTGACAACCATATGTCAGGAGTGCTCTGATGGTGTTTCCTGCTTGGCAGGGGGTTGGACTCGATGGCCCTTGTGGTCTCTTCCAACTCTATGATTCTATGATTCTATGATCTTCTCTCAGCCTCAGCCCCCACTTTAGCAACAGGGGAGCAACACTGTCCTACTTTGCAGGGCTGTTGTAATTGTGTGTGTGTGTGTGTGTGTGTGTGTGAGAGAGAGAGAGAGAGAGAGAGAGAGAGAGAGAGATGCTTTATACGCTTGAAATGCACTGTACAAATAAAGGCTAATAATAATAATAATAATAATAATAATAATAATAATAATAATTTATTACTTATACCCAGCCCATCTGGCCGGGCCTCCCCAGCCACTCTGGGTGGCTTCCAACAGGATATAAAAACACAAGAAAACATCAAACATTAAAAACTTCCCTAAACAGGGCTGCCTTCAGATGTCTTCTAAAAGTCAGATAATTGTTTATCTCCTTGACATCTAGTGGGAGGGCATTCCACAGGGCAGGCGCCACCACCAAGAAGGCCCTTTGCCTGGTTCCCTGTAACCTCACTTATCACAGTGAGGGAACCGCCAGGAGGTCCTTGGAGCTGGACTTAAGTGTCTGGGCTGAACGATGGGGGTGGAGACGCTCCTTCAGGTATACTGGGCCGAGGCCATTTACCGGTAGGGCTTTAAAGGTCAGCATCAACACTTTGATTTGTGCTTGGAAATGTATTGGGAGCCAATGTAAGTCTTTCAGGACCAGTGTTATATGGTCTCAGCGGTCACTCCCAGTCACCAGTCTAGCTGCCGCATTCTGGATAAGTTGTAGTTTCCGGGTCACCTTCAAAGGTAGCCCCACGTAGAGCGCATTGCAGTAGTCCAAGCAGGAGATAACTGGAGCATGCACCACTCTGGCGAGACAGTCTGCGGGCAGGTAGGGTCTCAGCCTGCGTACCAGATGGAGCTGGTAGACAGCTGCCCTGGACACAGAATTGACCCGTGCCTCCATGGACAGCTGTGAGTCCAAAATGCCTCCTAGGCTGTGCACCTAGTCCTTCAGAGGCACAGTTACCCCATTCAGGACCAGGGAGTCCTTTACAGCCGCCCGCCCCCTGTCCCCCAAAAACAGTACTTCTGTTTAGTCAGGATTCAACCTCAATCTGTTAGCCGCCATCCGTCCTCCAACCGCCTCCAGACACTCACACAGGACCTTCACCTCCTTCACTGGTTCTGATTTAAAGGAGAGGTAGAGCTGGGTATCATCCGCACACTGATGAACACCCAGCCCAGACCCTCTGATGATCTCTCCCAGCGGGTTCAAATAGATGTTAAAAAGCAAGGGGGACAGAACCCTGAGGCACCCCACAAGTATGAGCCCAGGGGTCTGAACACTCATCCCCCAACATCACTTTCTGGACACGACCCAGGCGGAAGCAGAGGAACCACTGTATAACAGTGCCGCCGGCTCCCAGCTCCTAGATGGTCCAGAAGGATGTCATGGTTGATGATTAAAAGGAAATGGCATACTGAATAAGAAAGAACTAGCATACTGGCTCTGTTTGCAGACAACAGGGCCTGACACTATATCCATTCCTACCTAACCCACCCACCCCTGGCAGAATCTTTCACTGAATGGCTTAGGCTTCTTCACCCCAAACATGCAATGGGACTAGGTCCAAAATCCATATTCAGGAGGGGCAGAGAAAGGACCTATGGAGTAATTTGAAAAGCATAAATCTGTATTGACTTCTGGAAAGCCCACAATCACTGGGTGGAATAATGTTTTAAAGCATAATTGCTTTGATATGTTTTTAACTGTAATTGCCTTTAATGGTTTTATGCTTTGTTTTTGCTTTCAAACTGTGCATCTGTTTGCTTCCCTGCGCTCCTTGGGGAGAAAGGAAAGGATAGAAATTCTGAAATTAATAATAAAAATTTAAAAACAACCATAAAGAGCCAGTCACACACACTCTCCTTTCAAGGCAACAATACTTTCCACCCCTGGCTCGCCGTGTCCCACCTGCTGATGGAGTAACAGCAACATCTAATGGCTGTCCTGAACTTTTACAAGGCACAAAATTTGGTGCTGTGGCCAGTTCTATGTTCAGATTTCAACATCAGCTCTTACAAATAAAAATATGCTAATTTATGAGCTGCCTTTGGACCTTGTTTTAATTCAGAATGGTATCGTAAAAAGGAGCCCCTGCTCGTTTGTAAGGGCCAATGCACCAAGGAGTAAAAGGCTGGGTTTAACCATGTTGGCATCATAAGCCAAATCGCAGTGGAAAATTACAAATCTCCACCTACTGGCTGTTTGAGGTTCCAGGTAGAAAGCACTCCTGTGTGATTTGGAACATGTGAAACGAAGAGGGGCCTCTGAGCATGCACAGTGTGGCTTCCCTCACCACTGCAGAACTGGATTTCTCAGAAAGCACGAGCTCTGCATACCTCTCATAAGAAATCAACCCCTTGATGCTTCCGTCTCTGTCCTGCTGCTCCTCCAGTGGCTCCCAGGCTTGGGGTTTCCCCTCCTTCCTTAATGAGTCTCCAGCTTGCTGAGTTAGCAAATAGCCAGTGTTTGATTCCTCTGTTCAAGGCTGCTTGTTTGTCACAGACTCTGCACAGAGGGCAACAGCTCAGCTGCTTTCCCAGGGCCTGCAGCACTGCTGAAAAGGTGGGTGCCAGGACTTCACAGCCCTTAAAGGACCCAAGCAGGGGCTGTGGAAATTGGAGAGGGGAGGGGGAATAACCAATCTGCAGCCTTCATCATGGAGGAGGAAGAGGAACTGGATCTCTCCCTGTGACCCAGTGGCTGTGCCATCTTGGCACAGGTGGGACGACTTTGGGGAGAAGGGGCAGAGAAAAATGGGAGAGAGTCCAAGGGAAGGAAGGCTGTCACTGAGCCCTAGGGCTGGGAAGAGGGAGGGCCTGGCTGGCTGGCTACTACAGGCATGGAGTGATCTAGCAAACAGAGTCAAAGTCTACCTGCAAGTGTCAGGTGAAGGTTCATGTGTATCTCTGTGGGTGAACGAAGCGGCGGCCGAGGCAAATGTAAGTATCATTTTAGTGCACACATTGCTCAGAAGGCCAACTGAGACTAAAAGGAAGACCGAGCGAGAGCCTAATGCTGGCCTTGGTGGCATTTGAACCCAGGATTTACACCTCCACCCACTAACTACACTGCTTGTATCAGCAGCAGCAGAATGTCTCTTGGTGCTGCAGAAATCTACCGAAGGAGCAGATGGGCAGGGAAACAATCCCTGGCAGCACCTGCCTCAAAGTCTTCTTGGCCTTGCTGGAGTGGATCTACACACAGGGGGAAAACACGCTATAAATATGTCAGAAATTAAATTGTTAGAACAAAAGAAAACGCTATGTAAAATCGCATAGAAAAGTTTTCTGCTCTACAGCGCCATCTGGTGTTTATAAGGCATTCAAAACACTGTTCTATTCCTGACTAATGTAGCTGAGTCCCAGGTGCAACCAGGATGCTGCAACCTTCTGTTTAGCCAGAACCTTTCCGAGCCTCTGCCCTTCAGAAGAAGAGCAGCTTGCAGAGAGAGACCTGCAGGACTTGGCTCTGAGGTGCCACAGGAGGATTAGCAGGAGAGAAGTGCCACAAGCAGTGATTGTCCCTTGGTGGAATTGCCCAGTGTGGAATTATCATGCCAAGAGCAGCTGGGGCTAAAGCAGGACCTGAAATCAGGACACATGGATGGTGGTGGATTGTGGTCACTTCGCCTGGAGGGAAAGGCCCTCTGTCCTTGCTCAGACACACTCTTGTATTAATATCTCATGGGATCTAGGTTCAATGCCTGGAAGTGGCTTTGCTAAATCTTTTTAAAATGCAAATGTGCACGTTAAGCCACTGGTTGTGTATCTATTATTTGCAGCAAGACTTATTATAACTAGGTATTGGAAATATATGGAAGTATATGTATATATTGGTATATAGTTGTACCTCGGGTTACAGACACTTCAGGTTACAGCCTCCGCTAACCCAGAAGTAGTACTTCGGGTTAAGAACTTTACCTCAGGATAAGAACAGAAATCGCGCGGCGGCAGCGGGAGGCCCCATTAGCTAAAGTGGTACCTCAGGTTAAGAACGGTTTCAGGTTAAGAACGAACCTCCGAAACAAATTAAGTTCTTAACCAGAGGTACCACTGTATAAATATGGAAGGCCATATTATACCAATTTACCAATGGCAAACTGGTATAATATGGTCTGGAAACTGGCACTTGAGAAACTTACCAATAAACCTTGAGTGGCATAAAGTCTAAGACAAAAGGACTTATTCACAGTAAAATGGCACAGCTTTAACATGCATAGAGTGAAAAATGACTTTAATGAACTTCATGTAAACATCTTGGGCTGACGTCATCCATTGAGGACCTTTGCAAGCTGGATATATGATGTGGACTTGAATACACTTCAGATATAGATGCAGACATCATCTCTTGCTGAGGGTGGAGGGACGGCTGGATTTTGCATTTACGTTTTTATGTATTGTTTTGTAATATACCAACCCAATAAAAGTGATCCTAACAAAAATCTAGCAACTCCCCTTGCCCCCGTTTTTGCCTACAGCTCTGCCAACATGGCACCATCGTTTCTGTCGCGCCAAGGTCTGCCCCGCCTGGCCTACCACCGCCTACCAGGCTGCAGCCCCGGTGTCGTCTTTTTGCTGGGCTTCCATGACACCAGAGCCAACCCCAAGTGTCAGAGGATGGAGCAGTTCTGCCGGGAGACAGGACGGGCATTCGTCAGGTGGGAAGCAAGAAGCTGTTTGGACTCTCCAGAGGTCCTGGGGTGGGCTTAGAGCCCTTTTGCGGCCTGAGGCAAAGATGGCCTCCCATGCGTTGAAGATGACGGCTGAATTTCACTTCCACGCTGGTGACAGGACGGTGTCCTCTCCTGGGCCAAAGGATGGCAGGCACACAGAGAGGTGTCCTTCACAAAGCCACCACTTGCTGCCTCCACTCTGCCTAATGGGAGGGCAGCCCTGGGTGTGTGCCCCTTTGGGGGAAGGGTCTTCAAAATGTCTCCTCTCACCCCAGCTTTGACTATCGGGGATGTGGGGAGTCAGATGGCTGCTTTGAAGAAAGCCGCCTGGGAGACTGGAAGGAAGACACCTTGAGTGTGTTCGACGATCTCACCAGTGGCCCCCAGGTAAGCATCCCTGTGATTCACTAAGCCATCCATGGCTGGCACGGGCACCCACCTCGCTGCCCTTAGTGCCAGCAATATGGATGACCAAACCTCACGCCCATTGCCCCATATGCCGCTCCAGCTCGCCTGGCCTTTCTGTTCTGCAGGGGCCTGCTGAGCTGTGGATCGGGGGCCTGCCTTTAGGGCAGCAAGTCAGACCAGTTAGGCTCTTGGAACCTCCTGGCTG
This sequence comes from Podarcis cretensis, assembly GCF_951804945.1. NCBI lineage: Eukaryota > Metazoa > Chordata > Lepidosauria > Squamata > Lacertidae > Podarcis > Podarcis cretensis. Next base: position 29,389,572 of record NC_137185.1, on the reverse strand, counting down.
ATGCCCAGACAGCTCAAAGATGGGCACAAACACCAGCTGCTTTTGAAGGACAGCGCAGAGTTGCCCAGAGAAGGTGTGGGTCACCATCCCAGATAGTGGCAGAGGGCAAACACCTCTTCCTTTTCTTCCAGATCCTAGTGGGAGCCAGCATGGGGGGCTGGCTGATGCTGCTGGTGGCCCTGGAGCGCCCAGGTAGGGTTGCTGGGCTAGTTGCCACAGGGGTTGCCGTTGATGCCTTCATCACCATTGCCAGGGGGCTTCCCGCAGAGGTGAGCAGCAGCTCTTAGCCAAAGAGGAGGGTCACCGTGGGATCATTTGGGAGGAAGGGAGGGATAGACATTTGGCTGATACCGTATTGATGCCAATCTAATGCACCATCGAATCTAATGCGCACCTCAATTTCCAAAACCTCAGAACCAAAAAAAGCATTGGATGGCGCCATCAAATCTAATGTGCACCCTTAATTTCTGCAGTGTGGTTTGGCAAAAAAAGGTGTGCGTAACATTCAAGTAAATATGGTAAATAGACAGCAAGGGGGTCGGAACTGGGGCGCCTGGTATCCGCCTCCCCAAAGGGCATGCTTCTCATGGAAGGACCACGTGGCAAATTTGAGGCTCTGCTGCCATCCAGACTGGGGGTGGGTGAGGCCACGGTGGCCCCTGCTGTTTTGACTGTGCCCTTTCTGCCCTCTTGCCCAGGTGAGGAGCCAAGCCCAGCAGAATGGCTTCCACGCCTTCCCTAGGGCTGGCAAGGAGCCCCTGCTCATGCAATGGGGCTTCTTTGAGGAGGCAGAGCAGCACAGCCTGCTGGAGCGCCCATCCATCGGCGTGTCCTGCCCTGTCCGGCTGCTGCACGGCTTGAGGGACGAGACCGTGCCCTGGCAGCGAGCGCTGGAGGTGGCGGAGCGGCTGCAGAGTGCCAATGTCCACATCACACTGTTCAAAGGAGGGGAGCACGGGCTGGACAAAGAGGAGGAGCTCAGCGAACTGGTGGGGGCTGTCAGGGGCCTCCTGGCATTGGTGCCACAGGAAGGCTGAAGCGCATGGGGGGCAGAGGCTCAAGGAAGCCCCCAGGGATCCAGTTGGTGCAGCCTAGATTGACTGCGCAGAGGGGTTCCTGGCTACTACACACAGCACTTTCCCCAGGTCTTTGCAGTGGGCGGTGGGGGAACACTTTAAAAGGGGCAGAAGGCCTAGGGGGAAGGGGGAAGCAAGGGAGGAAGGCTGCAGGCAGAGAAGCTGCCTGTAACTTTTCTGAATGCCATGCGTGAAAAATTCTCAAGACAAAAGAGAGATTTTGATGCCCACCTAATAAAGCAAACCTCCATCTTTCTGGAGTTTCCTTTCACTTTCCCCACCCTTACCCCCAGGGACTGAATGAGGTGGTGGCAAGCAGGCAACCCTGGTTAGACGTTTCCAGTTGTGAACAAATGCCCCACTTGGCTGTGCCCCCTCTTTGGGTGGGTGGGGGGGTCAGGGGTCTGCACCTGGAGCAGGAAAGGGGAACGCTCAGTCGAGGCCAACACAAGGAAGGCCATTCAACAGGCCTTTGCATTTAATGTGCAAATTTTTTAAAAAGGCAAATTGCAAATGAACGCATTCATCCACATACTGAGATTGGCTCTTATTTTGCTTCATATTAAAAGCTGCCCAGAGGAACCCTCTTGATGCAAATTCCAGTGCACCTTAGTCCAATTGAAAGCCCTGGGAAAGGAAATCAAAGAATGGCACCCAATTTGCATTGTTTTAGTGAGGCTACGTGCACCAGTGTTTTTTTGTGCCCAATTGCTCAAACGCCTTCATTTTCCGCCCGGATTTCCACCCAAGAGGCTCACATCTCCTGCTTTCCCAACCCCCAGAGCGACTGTCACAAGCACCTCTGAGCTGGGCTGAAAGAGTGTACGGTGCCCTAAATCCCTGAAGGAAAGGACTCCCTGCTCAGTGAAGAGGAGAACCTTTCTCCCTGAAGAGGGATGTTAGGTGGGGAACCAGGGAGAGCCTGGGAACTGCGCTGCCTCACTTGTTGCCACTAAGAGATTAGCCAAAAGGGATTTTTGATGGGGAGGGTGAAGAGGAGAGGCAGTACCCACACCCTTCTAAAGGCAGGCACCATTGCCCGTCCCCAGAGGAGGAAGAACTACACAAAAGGGCAAAGCAAGGCTTTTGTTTATTTCTTTGCATTTGGCAGCAGAATCCGTAAGAAATGAAAACGGTCGTTTTGTTCTGCAACTTCTTACACGAATAATGGTTAAAAAACAAACAAACTCACAATCAATAACCAGGAATGGACGAATATAGGAGGCCCTTCTCATTGTTGTTTTTTTTGTGTGGGGGGGAGGCTCTTCCCCCAGTAGTGCAGTGGGTGGGGGCCTCCCCCCAGCCACTGAAGGAGCCCTTTGGCTTGCAGCCCGGAGCGGCCACCCATAACTGTTATTTGTACGGCTACTTTGGGCAGCTCGTATGGAACAATGAGAGGAGAGAGGCCTCCTGGATCGGATTCTAGGTCTGAGCAGAAAACAAGAGTAAAAAGGAGCAAACATCTTCCGGCAGTGCAGTGTAAACCGTCAGGGGGCGACGCAGCTGCCAAGGCCCACCAGTGGCAGGCGGAAGGGGAGACAAGGAGACAGAGCCCAACCTGCCACCCCAATTTAGTTAGGCACTGAAGGGAGCCCCCTCCCCAATGCCGTGTGTGCTTTAAGAACAGAGAGAAAACGGCGCCCCCTTCCTCTTGGGCATGGCAGTGGCCCAGAGCAAGGGCAGTGGATTCTAGTTGGCAAGAGGGGCCCCACTGAGCACCATCCGCCCCTCAGAAAGGCCACGCTTGGAAGGAAGATCACACCGGTTGTGGCAGCGTCATGGAGGTCAGAAGTCTTTGTCCAGAGAGAGGAGGCAACATGGCCTCAGCTGCAGAGGGCGAAGATGTGCTTAACTCAGGGTTGGCAGAAATGTGCGTGAGGCAATGGGCGGATGCAGAGCTTCCAGGGCGAGGGCCCCCAAGGCAGGCTCCTGCCAGCCCCCTTACCTAGGAGCTGCTGCCAGGCCCTCTCCTGAGCCCAGTGCTGGAAGTGCAAGACCCCAGTTTGGCCCCTAACAATAAGCCCCCACCCCTTTAAGGAGGAGGAGGAGGCAGAGGCAGGGGGGGAACTTATCATTTCCCTATTGACCCAGGCCATGCCCAGGGGAGTCGGTGGGCACATAGGCCAACCCTCAGAGGCTGGCAGCCAACGAGGTGCCGATTCTCTTGAAAACCTGGCGCAGCAGCAGGACCAAGCGACCCGGCCGGAGCCTGCCTGGCATCCAGAGCTCTTGGAAATGCAAGACAGGCAACATTCAAAGCTGCCCAAAGTTGCCTGGGGCATCCAGCACCATGAAGACTCAAATACTGAAAGAGGGTGTGCCCCCCACCGTCAGCCTAGGTTGCTCCCGAGGGCTCTGCCAAAGGTGACATGTTCACGATGCATTTGAACGGGCAGGGAGGCCTGTTGCAAATCCTGGCTCCAGCCAGACACCTCTGCAAGGCCTGTCCCAAGCCATCAGGCAGGAAAGGCCTCGTTCCCCCCTTGCTGGGGAATCCTGGCCTCTAGAAGACATAGATCTTGTCACGCTGGACACAATCGAGGTCATCATCCAGAGTCAGTAATACCTACAACAAGAGGAAGGGAGAGAGAGTTAGGTTGGGGAGGTGGGCAGTGGTTTAAAAGCCCACCCTCTCCTTCCCCAGAAATGCAGGTAGCTTGGTGCTGTCGTGCAAGGGGAAATATGTGGGTGCAGGGTGCTGCTTTCGCCCCGGCCCGCGGGGACCCCACCGCCTCAGCGATCCTCCCTCCAGATTCTTCCCTGTTTGCCAGTATTTGCTGGCGGCCCTTTCAGCGCAGCTGGCGTTGGGGACCACTGTTTGGGTGCTGCTATTTCCTGCCCCTAGCCATGCCCACTGGGCCCACGCCACCTACCAGGAAGGAGCCAAACATGGCAATGGACGAGAGGAAGTGCCAGACGTCATGGTCGTCAAAGAAGTTGAGCAGGATGCAGTCCCGGTTATGCTCGCGGGACTCGGCCGGCGTTTTCTGCGGAGGGTCAGCGACAAGGAAGTCTGTGATGCTTGGCAGGAGGCAGGCGGTCTGCGCAGCCTGCACTGGATTCAGCTGCCGCCACCCAACAAGCTCTAACCCAGTCTGCCCCTAACTGGCGCCCTCCAGAGGTCTGGGGATGCAACTGCCAGGCCGCTGCCTGGGGCTGATGGGAGTCATAGTCCCAAAAGGTACGGAGGGAGCCACGGTTAAAGCTAAGGCTGCCCTAACCAAACAGCAATGCAGGGCAGGGCTGGATCTTCTGCATGAGAGCTTTTCTAAAACCTTTTACAGTGGTAATTCGGGTTAAGAACTTAATTCGTTCCGGAGGTCCGTTCTTAACCTGAAACTGTTCTTAACCTGAAGCACCACTTTAGCTAATGGGGCCTCCCACTGCTGCTGCACAGCCGGAACACAATTTCTGTTCTCATTCTGAAGCAAAGTTCTTAACCTGAGGTATTATTTCTGGGTTAGCGGAGTCAATAACCTGAAGTGTCTGTAACCCGAGGTACCATTGTATAAGTGCAGCTTCTTCAACTTGCTACTTGGGGGTCTGCTCTGACATGGGCGGTTCTGGACAAGCCTGTGTGGGAACTGAGGATATGGAGGGTGGGGAAATGGCTCACCTGCCAGGTGCTCAGCCCCTGGAAGAAGAAGTAGAGGGCAAAGCCCCAGACGACGGAAGTGCAAACGATGCAGAGCAGGGGGATCAGCTTGAGGCGTTCCCCACTCCGGAGCTGCAGGGCAAGGAAAACTGATCAGAAACAAAGTGGAGGGAGGGAGGGAGGTGGAAATCCCAACTTTCTTGGTTGCGATTACAGGTGTACTGAATTCACAGACAAAAGGAGCACAGAGGGGCTCCAATCTAGCAGGAAGCTACCCCACCATAATAAATGGGAGCAGGGGCGCCAACTCATGAGGGTCAAATCCTTTTGGCTCACATACAAAAAATTTTGGGGGACCCCCCCAAAGTCCAAAAAAAAAATCAGGGGGCAAAGGAGTTTGAGCGTGACACAGTTTCAGTGGCTGGTGGCTCCTCCTCCTGCCATGGAGGGGAAGGAAGGTTGAAGCAGCCCCATGCTGGGGACTGGTACTGGGTACGTCCTGGCATCTTCTCATGATGCCCACAACTCCGCCCACAATTGCCCTCGTGAGCTGGTGCCTCTGAATGGGAACCCCAACCCCCTCATTATTATTTATGCAATTTATATTCCGCCCAGAGAGAAGCTGGCCCCCGGCCGCGCCCAAGAACCAAGTCAGGTTATGTGCAGCACCTTCATGATAATGTAAAAGGCGAAGTAGAGGAGGAGGTTGCAGATGCCAATGGCCAGAAGGTAGGAGGCGAAGTCGTTGGGCCGCATGATGAGGCCGTAAGCAGCCCTGTGGGGGAAAGGAGGTCGTCAAGTGGGAGGGTGACTCCCCAAGGACCACACCTGGGGGCCCTTCAAGGCAATGGGGGCGGCCTCTGCCAGCCTGAGAGGACCACTCCTGCCATTGTTGTTATGCTAATGTGTCACTCTTGTTGCTGTTCTGTCTTTCTGTCCCACCACGTGTAAGTGCAAATTCAATTTAAAACACACACACAATCAAAACAGCAGACCTAAAACCTGAATAAAGCAGGAGCTGTTCACACGAAACATTCAGAGACTAGGAACAGCCCGAAGAAAGGAAAACACGAATCCCATAATGGCAGCAGGCCATGTGTTAAAAACGAGCTGAATCTTTTTCTTTAAAAAAATAGATATTTGCTAATCTCCTTTTAGAAAGGGCAGAGGGAGCCCATCTCCCACAGCATCACCAGAGAGAAGACCCTGTGTCTCTTGCCTAATCTGATATAAATACACACACACACCCCTCCTGCCCCTTGACTGGCTGGTAATCCTCTCTGCCCACCAACCAACCCTGACTTACAGAGACCAGTTGATGACGTTGCCCATCACCAGCAGCACCATTCGATCCTGTGGAGGAAAAGAGAGGGAGGCAATGGGGCCTAGCATCTGCAACAGAGGCCAGCAAAGCACCCAGGGGGGCCCTAGCTCAGCGAGAGGGAGGGTGAGTTTTCATACAGCCCCCACAATCCTTCCAGGAGAGAGCCAGCCACACTTAGAGGACTCAGCTACGTGCGTCAATTGTATTTTTCCAACTGCACTACAAACATGTGACACCAGGTGGTGCTGTGGAGGAGTGATCTGTTGCCAATGAAATTTTGCACCGAGAGATTTTATAGCGGTTTTTAAAATCAGTATAGATCCAGCCTTACTCACCACATACATGGGCCCGCTGCACTGGCGGATGCAGTCTGTGTAAAGCACGTGCAAGATCCTGCGTGGGATCCCAGAGTCTGTGGAGAGAGAGAGAGAGAGAGAGAGAGAGAGAGAGAGAGAGAGAGACATGTTAAAGCTACGTGGACCCAGCAATGCACCCTGCCCTGTGGGCTGACTCGGTGGGGGCAGGAGGCCAGTCCTGGGAAGCAATCAGAGGGCATGTTTACATAATCAGCCACAAGATTTCTCTCATGCACCCTCCTCCCCAAAAAACAGTCCTTTTTTCTGGGGATAACCCAGAATGAAATTCCCAAGTGTTAGAAAAGATTATTTACGGTATGTATGCCCGTTTTTGTTTTGTTTTTTAAGTTTTTATTTATCCTTTTCAAGTTTATACATTTCAGTACTTTTACAATCTTTTTATCATTTCAAAGTTTGACTTCCTTCCCTCTCTTTCTGCGGTTCCCTAAATTTATTTTGTAATATCTTCTGCATATCCAAATTCATTTAATTATCTACTTTAAATGTACAGGTATATTCTTACGTAACTGCAGGTTATTACAAGAATCCTGCCAATGTTTTTACCTGTTTGCAATTTATCCGTAAATATTCAATAAACCATTTCCAATCTTTTATAAAAAGCTTGCTGTCTTGATTTTTTATTCTTTCTTACGCCCATTGTTTTGTTAGTCCCAAAATGGAAAGTGAGCGAGGTCCCAACTCAAGAGGCTTGGCAGCTTAAGTTGACAGAATACACACAACTTGCAGATTTTACATATTGAATAAGAGACAAGAACATGCCTTTAAATAAGATTGAAAAACATTTATTGAGTACACCCAAGGTTCCATTGTATATGGAAAGTAAGTGCCTACAGCTGAAAATGCTGGCAGCATTAGAATAAGTTCAATAGAGTCAGTAAAGAATTCTTGATGGATGTAAAAGTGGAAAATTGATTTGAATGCTTATACTAAAATATGCAGGGATATAGGATACGTAAAATGCACCACGGAAAAAGAAGAAGGGAAGCCACGAGATATTTTTTAAGTTTGTAAAATATTCATTTGAAATTGTGCAACAGAAAATTCAATAAAAATATATTATTATTATAAATGAAGGGCTGGCAGAACTCACCCAGTTTCCAGCGGCCCATGTAGTAGAGCTGGGTGCTCAGCAGCAGAGTGGAGAGGATGTGGATAACGGAGAAGACGATCCAGAAAGCTGTGTTGCCCTTGCCGAAGACCTGGGAGAGCAGGGAGAAAGGGGCACATCATGCCATTTGCAGGGGCCATGATACTGAATTCAAGGCTGGGGGAGTGAGTGGGGTGAGAAGGCAAGGCAGGAAGTCTCCTTTCTGCCTCCTCCCTCCTTTCAATGGATGCTGGGGTTTCCCCACTATTCTAAGAGGAAATTGGGGTGGAAGAGGAGCAGAAAGCGGTTTCTGCAATGTCCTTTCCTGAAGGGTAAGGTAAAGGGACCCCTGACCATTAGGTCCAGTCCTGGCCGACTTTGGGGTTGTGACGCTCATCTCGCTTTATTGGCTGAGGGAGCCGACGTACAGCTTCCGGGTCATGTGGCCAGCATGACTAAGCCGCTTCTGGCGAACCAGAGCAGCGCACGGAAATGACGTTTACCTTCCCACCGGAGCAGTACCTATTTATCTACTTGCACTTTGACGTGCTTTCGAACTGCAAGGTTGGCAGGAGCAGAGACTGAGCAATGGGAGCTCACCCCGTCACGGGGATTCGAACCGCCGACCTTCTGTGGTTTAACCCACAGTGCCAAATCCCCCGATTTGTAGTCCTCAAGTGTAATAATCAGGGGAAAGGCTTTCCTTTCCTGGTTCACTGCTGTGATTTTGTTTTTGTTTTGCCAATACATAAAGGCCACCGAGGAATTTGAGGGACACCGGAGAGGGACAACGCTGTTTGCAAAAACCCACGAAAAGGAAGAATGAAAAGACGCACGTGGGCCAACAGGACACCAGCCCCCGGGGGTTGGGAAGGCCACTGTCCCAGTTCAGGGCTGCCTCCCTCCTTCCTGCATGCAGCTCTGGAGGCTTCCCATCGCCACTCACCACCCCAACGACTGAGAAGAAGATGACAATGGCCAGGCAGGCATAGGCGCTGTAAGCGCTGGCATTGATATCTGGGTGCCGCTTCTGGTACAGCTTCAGCATGCAGAGGCCGGCAATCATGTACATGAAAGAGGTGTCTGCAAGCAAAAGACCAGCAGCAGGTGGCTATTCATTATTTTTTTCCAAAAAATTTTATTGATTCCCACAACTTATAAACACACAAACAAATAAACAAACATAAATCATTACCTTATTAAAACTAATCTTAATAACATTGTTGAGTGACTTCCTCATATCCCCCTAGTTGAATTTCAGTGCATATCATTTTAACAGTTTTTCAAATCAAAATTCTTATATAATTAACCTAGTCGCTTAACATATTTCTGTCTTATCCATTCAGCATTAAACATATTACTGTATTTTTCACTCTATAGGATGCACCCGACCTTAGGATGCACCTTGTTTTATTTTTATTTTTTTTAATAAATGTTTATTAGAGTTTCCAATTTAATACAAAAAACAAAAATACAGAATTACACAATTAAAAAACAAAAACAAAACACATATGATTTCCAATACTTATTTCTATTACCTAGTTTCTCGGACCTCCTCTCACCTCCCCCTTTTGTATTCCAGTTCAAAACTTAATTCAGCAAATCCTTATTGTAACTTATTATAACTTATTTTAACTTATTACTCCACTTTTACATTACAGCTGGAAACCACTTGATTTCTGTCCAACAACTTTCTAACATTCGTAGGACGCACCTTGTTTTAGAGGGGGAGAACAAGGAAAAAAAAATTCTTCCCCTCTCTGCTTGCTCAGCACCCCTTCAGCGAAGCGGTAGGAGAAACGGAGCCCCTTCCATTTCTCCTCTCGCTTGGCTGAAGGGGCACTGTGCAGCTCTCCCTCTCTGCTGAAGCCAGCAAGACTCTCCTGGCTTCAGCAAAAGGAACCTGAACCCTGCGGAACGCAGCGGGAACTCGCACTGCGCTCCAAAGGCTTCAGGCGGCTATCCCTGAAGCCTGGAGAGCGAGAGGGGTTGGTGCGCACCGACCCCTCTCGCTCTCCAGGCTTCAGCGAAAGCAACGCGAAGCCAAGGAGCGCGGAGGGAGCACTCCCTCTGCGCTTCGGAGGCTTCGCGTTGCTATAGCTGAAGCCAAGGAGCCTGCATTCGCTCCATAGGATGCACACACATTTCCCCTTAATTTTTGGAGGAGAAAAAGTGTGTCCTATAGAGCGAAAAATACAGTGATTCTTCACATTACATGTTTAAATCCTCAGCCTATCTGGTAATTGCAAGCTTGCTTTTTCCAATTAATTTAACTTAACATATTTAACTAAATAATCATAAAATTTCATGCAGCAGGTGGCTATTTAGGGGCAAGCAAAGTGCACTTGGCACATGGGCAGAGGGGCTGCCCCTAATATCATTATTTGTACACATTTTCCCCAGACGTACCAGGCAGGGCACCTGCTGCACATTCTTCTGCAGGGCTCACCTGGTAAGTTCTCCATGGCCCCTGGACTGTGAAGCCCAGCCTTTCCCAACCTGGTGCCCTCCAGCTGCCGTGGCCATGCTGGCTGGGCCTGCTATGAGTTGCAGTTGGAAGCAGGATGGAGGGCAGCAGGTTGGGGGTGCCTGATCTGCCGGGTGCAGGCAGCCCCTCCTCTCCGGTCCTGCCCCACTTCCCAGGCGACACTCACCAAACTGGAAGTTCGTGTAGTTGGGGCAGACGTGGTAGCAGGCGCTGAGCAGCCCCTCCATCATGAGGGCAGTGCCCATGGCGTAGAAGAGGCCAAAGTGCTTAGGGATGCCACATTCCTAGGAAAAGAGAAGAGGGTGTTCCTGTTTCAGAGAGAAGCTAGGCAGTGGCTTCTGCTTTGCATCGCCCACCTGCAAGCTGGCATTCAGCTGCAGCCCTTTTTGCTCCCATGGTCTCCCAGGGTCACGGTCGACTGTGCCCCCGTCTACCGGAGAGAAAAAGGGGCTGGGAAGTGGTGGCGAGTAGAGCAGAACTCTCTGCACAACTACAGCGAGCCAGGGAGAAAGGAAGAGAACGTAATTCCCCCAAGTTTTTCCGTGTTTGTGTGCCTGGAGAGATGGAGAGAGTCTACCAGCCTTCACCAACCTGCTCCAGATGCTGTTGGAGTACAACTCCCATCAGCCCCAGTGTCATATGACCATGCTGTCTAGGGTTGATGGGAGCTGTATTCCCACATTGGTTGGTGTAGGCTAAAGTTCAAAAAGCACACCTTTCTGGTACGGCTAGCTATGATTCATTGATCTGATGTATTTTTACAGCTGCTGTGACCCTCAATTTTTATTTTTATTTTTTTGATAACAATTTTTATTAGTTTTCAATTACAATCCAGTAACAGCCTCATTATAATATAATTACTAATGCCAATCATGCAGATACTAAACTATATAATTTAGGTGGCTCCCCGCGTGCTAGAACTGATGGTTTGATAATTTACTTTATTTCTGTGTACCAAAATCTTAATAATTTCAATTACACTCAGGTGAAAATAACAATCCCTTATACAACAACTGCAGCACTAACAACTTCCATTTGTATTGACATGTAAAATGATTTATAAAACTACAGGTGAGGCTATGAAAAGATAGACATAATATTTTGCTGTGACCTGCACTACACTGTTTATATTTCTATAGGATTTTAAATTGGTGGGGAAATGCTGGACCGACACATTTGTTACCTCCCTATATTACATTTGCACTTGTCCGTCAGCACGCTGGTGACTGAATATGCAAGCACAGCCAAGGATGGTTGGCTACCGCATTGGGGGCTGAGGAAAGTAAGCAATGAGAGCTGGGATGACAGCCCCTTGCAAATAAATAAAATGCTGCTGTGAATGTTGTTTCTGCCGGGTTCACCCTCTGCCTTTGTTCTGAACTCTGCATTGAACATAAAAAGGTAAAGGGACCCCTGACCATTAGGTCCAGTCATGGCCAACTCTGGGGTTGCGGCGCTCATCTCGCTTCATTGGCCGAGGGAGCCGGCGTACAGCTTCTGGGTCATGTGGCCAGCATGACTAAGCCGCTTCTGGCGAACCAGAGCAGCGCACGGAAATGCCGTTTCCCTTCCCGCTGGAGCGGTACCTATTTATCTACTTGCACTTTGACATGCTTTCGAACTGCTAGGTTGGCAGGAGCAGGGACCGAGCAATGGGAGCTCACCCTGTCACGGGGGTTCGAACCGCCAACCTTCTGATTGGCAAGTCCTAGGCTCTGTGGTTTAACCCACAGCACCACCCGCCTCTTGAATATACCTCTAAGACTAGGGATCTGGGATAGGAAGAAAAAGGTGTCCCAGGGCAGGAGAGGCAAATGAGGGTGCAGCGCCTGGTGTCGAGGCTCCGGGGGACTGACACCACCCTCCAGATCCTACCACCGTGACTCACCACAGCCTGCAGGTCATTGCGCATCAGTGCCCGGTTGTAGTTGATCTCGCGCTGGAGGATGATGAGCAGGAAGAGCAGCCCCAGCAGGATGTAGCCCATGTTGCTGAGGATGTTGTTGAAGGCGCTGGGGGAAGGAAAGCAAGGCAGGAAGGTCTGAATCAAGGCATGGCGGGGAAAAGCGAGAGAGACTCTGCTGGAATCCCTGACCCAGGGAAGAGGATACTATTACTATTGCTGCTGCTGCTGCTGCTAACAACAACAACAACAACAACAACTTATTATTTATACCCTGCCCATCTGGCTGGGTTTCCCTAGCCACTCTGGGCGGCTTCCAACAGAACACCAAAATACAATAACCTATTAAACATTAAAAGCTTCCCTAAACAGCGCTGCCTTCAGTTGTCTTCTAAAAGTCTGGTAGTTGTTGTTCTCTTTGACATCTGGAGGGAGGGCGTTCCACAGGGTGGGTGCCACCACTGGGAAGGCCCTTTGGCTGGTTCCCTGTAACTTGGCTTCTCACAGCGAGGGGACTGGCAGAAGGCCCTCGGCACTGGACCTCAGTGTCCGGGCAGAATGATGGATGCTGCATGACCCTTGCTCCTACCTGAGATTGCCCAGTGGGTGGGCGCACAGGAAGTTATAGTAGCAAATGTCTTGGTTCCCGGTGACGTTCACCACCTGCCAACAAGAAAGGGCATGTAAGCACTGCAGAGGACCCAACTGTGAGGGCTGGCTTGGCAGTCCACCGCCCCCTTTAGCAGAGCTCAGATCCGGGAAAACCGGCTCACACCGACACAGAGAAGGCACTAGGTGCTCAGAGCTGGGCTGGGGCAAAAGCCAACCTCTCCAGCCCAGAGGAGGGCAAATGGGTAGACCAGGCTTTCGGGGATAACATAGCACCTAGGTGGCCAGGTGACTATCAGTAGCACATGGAAAGAAGCCCAGGAAAGAAACCCACTTACGGTCTGATAGGTAATGACCAGCTGGATGACGGGCAGAGCGTAGAAGACGGCGATGGTGGCTATATTCCTGCAGGAGACACCAGAGGTAAGGGGGCATATGTGCGTCCCACACCCCCAATTTATTTCCACCATGAAGCAATAGGTGGGCTCTCTGTTGACCCACTGGGGGCCATGCAGGTCCACTCAGCCACCACGCCAGGCTGCCCCTTTTACCCAGAACTGATGGATAGAAGGGAAAGCTAGCCCCCAGTACAGATGGGGCACAGCCACCCCCCCATATCCTCCTCCTCTCTCACCAGAAGTAAATCTGGTATTTCTTCCGCAGAACCCGCTTGTCCTTGCGGGCCAGATCCGCCACATACAGGTATTGCTGCAATGAGAAGACGCAAGGAACGGGGTGAACTGTGGGTCTCCTTGGGAGCGGCCGCTTCCTCCCCCCATAGAAAGATGGCTACAAAGAAGGTCGGCATTTCCAGACCCTGAGACTGCTTTGACTCCCGCTCATCTTGTCTGATCCCTTTCCCCCCAGCCTTAGAAATCAAGAGCCACCTGCAGATCGTTCTGGGTGTCTCAAGCAAGCAAGCCAGGCCACGTGCTGCTCACTCAGCCCCACTTCCTCCTGTGTCTCCTCCCTCCCTCACTACAGCCTGTGGTTCTCTGGCTTGTTCTAAATGGCAAGCAAGGGAAGCATCACGTCCAGCCCTCAACACACAGGGCAGGTGACCAGCACTGGCAGGCGATGGCAGAGGGAGACTCTGGGCTCCCATGCCTTCCTGCTCCCCAGCGCAAGGCACCTTGGTGCGGATGACGTTCTTGTCCGAGTCGATGTCAGCCAGCGTGTCGTAGTCGTCTTCCTCCACGGAGCTGAGCGAGTCGAGCCGTGGCCGCCCCGCCATGTTCTCAAGGGAGCGATCTGTGGGCAGAGATGGGGCAGCATGACTAACAAGGCACAGACACACATGGCCAGCTGGTCTGCCAGGCGCACACACACACCCCGACCCCAGGTGTGTGTGTGTGTGTAGGAGGGGGAATTCAGCCAACACAATTTAGTTTCGTGGAGGCGTTTGGCAGCCTTCACGGCCAAAAGGCAACAGGTCAGATCAGCCCCGGGCCATCGAATTAGCGATGTAATGGACCTCCTGGCTGCCTCATTTTCTGCAGACAGCTCAGTGTAGGGGGTCTTCAGACACCTGGGCAGCTACGGGGCCAAGAAGCCACCTTGCCCAATGTAGGCCAAGGAGTGTCAGGAAAGACCCTCAACATGCTGTGCTCTGTCACCCGCTTCTCCCGTCCCCATGGCGAGCTTCGCCCCTTCACCCTCCCCAGGAGCAGCAATCACCTGTCCTGGACGCACCTGATTCATGCAATTGCCTGGTGTGGGAGTTGGAATCATGCAGATTAACCCACCCCTCTGCTGTGAGCTTTCTGAGGGCAAGTAGCCTCATCCTTAGCAGGACAAGTGCAACAGGAATCCAAATTAGCCCACAAGGCTTGAAGGGAAACCACAGGAACCCCTGTTGCTGGATGGCGGTGGTGGAAGAAGCATGACCCCTCTCTCCCGCTATTGAAGCCCCTCAGAAAGCCACAGGCAGCTCAAGAGGAAGCACTGGGGAGGGGGCTGGGGTTTGTGCCTTTGCATCACATTCCTGGTTCCAGGGAGCATCTTCGCCAGCCGACTGCATGTTCCGTGCTTCATTTTTGTAAGTATATTTTTGTATCTCCAAGCCGGTGGAGGAGAAGCTGCAAAGCAACCCGAATCCTGCATGTGAGTCTGCCTGCACCTCTGCTCCCCAGGGAGGCCAGAGGAGAGCAAAGCTCGACCCCTCTTGAGCTCCCGCCTGGCTGCCCAGCAGGACTCAGCCTGGACTGTGTTCCTTGCACTACCAAGCAGCCACTGCTAGGATTTGTATTGTCAGGGGTAGTAGCTTAGGCAGCATGTAGCCCCATCACTTCGTATCCATGTTTTAAATTGAGCTCCATGTTTGCGATTTCACCAGCCACATTTCTCTCACCAGCTGTCAGGGGCGAGAAATTGATTTTGAAATAACACGGAAAGCGCACAGAACGCAGCAGAGGCGCCTGGCCAAAATGCCCTCTCCCTTTCCTGGTCAAGGAAGTGGGCCGAGGAAGCCTGGTGCCAGGAACGCCATGCCTGATTGTGAAATGATTGGCAATTTCGCTCTCTGCCAGCATCTACCCATTGCAATGGCCCAGTGTCTCTGGCGGTGCTGACAGGTATCCTGCCCTTGAAAGGAAAGGAAAGAGTTACACAGAGGAGTTAGCTCTCAGGACCTGCCACAGAAATGCCAACAACAACCGACAAGCCAGGAACTTTCCCCCGAAGCGCGTCGCAAGGCCCAAAGATCCACGAGGCCCAGCAGCCCGGCTCACCCTGTGTGCCCACTTTCTTGGGGTACCCAGCTGCCTCCCACCATGCAAGCATGCAAAACCCAGGCACTTGAGAGAAGGAATCTGGTCTCTGCATCCCTCAGACTCCCACCCGTCCAGGTAAGCAGCTCACCTGTGTAACTGTAGGATGCTTCTGTGGACAGCAGGCTGTCGGTAACATTTTCTGTGCTGGCCGTAGAACCGTTGTCTGCAACAACAATTGGGAGGGCAGGGAGGGGGCAAAAAAGAGTGAGTGGCGCAGCAAGGCTCAGACCTCTCAGGTGATCACAAGAGAGGTGGCGGCGGCAATTCCCTCCCCCCACCCCACCCCCTTGAAGTGTCTTGCTCATTTGCACCACCAGGTTTTCTGGACAAACAGGCACAGCAGTTCCCAAAGGCCAGGCCTGGTATCTATACCTGCAGCACAGGTGGGGTGAGGGGCTTCAGGGGGGAGGCACCATCTGCACCTGGGACTCACCAAAGGAACCATAACTGTAGCCGTTGTAAGGCTGGCGCCCCAGGTAGGAGTCTGGGGTGATGTGGGGATGCCCTGCAACAAACCATCAGCAGACAGTGACCGCGGGGAACAGGGGTGGGCAGGAGCAGAGCAGGTGCAGTGGGGAGGCGAGGGTGCCAACTCCTCCTTGACTCAGACTTGAATCAGGGAAAGGTTTGGGGAAGAGGAGGCAGAGCAAACAGGTCGCCCATTTTTTATTTCACCGCCCAATCAGGGAGGTCTCTTCAAAGAAGTATAAACCAGAAGCAGCCCCGGTCCATGGCTCCGGAGGTTCCTGTCTAGGGTAGAACCTCAGAGCCCACCTGGACCTGACATCCCCCTCAAGGCAAAGGAAACAAAAAGGCTGAGGGAGAATCCTTTGCTTGGAAGTTAAGAGAAAGAAGGTGGTTTTTGGTGCTTACCAAGGAGAGAAGCTGAGCACGAGGTGCCCCAGAAAAAGGAGGAAGGGAAGCAAGAGAGAAAAAGGGGAAAAGAGACAGAGTTACTGATGCAAACACCCAAACTTTAATTGCCAAAGGGGGACGCAGGTGGCGCTGTGGGTTAAACCACAGAGCCTAGGGCTTGCCGATCAGAAGGTCGGTGGTTTGAATCCCTGCGATGGAGTGAGCTCCTGTTGCTCAGTCCCTGCTCCTGCCAACCTAGCAGTTCGAAAGCACGTCCAAGTGCAAGTAGATAAATAGGTACCGCTCCAGCGGAAAGGTAAATGGTGTTTCCGTGTGCTGCTCTGGTTCACCAGAAGCAGCTTAGTCATGCTGACCACATGACCCGGAAGCTGTACGCCGGATCCCTCAGCCAATAAAGCGAGATGAGCGCTGCAACCCCAGAGTCCGTCACGACTGGACCTTACAGTCAGGGGTCCCTTTACCTTTAATTGCCAAGGGGTGTTACACCACAACTGCCCCCCCCCCCCCAGCCACAGCAGGTGCCCCCGGAAAGCCTGAGCTGACTCTGGCAAGGGGAGGGGGGACACAGCAGCTGGCCAGTGCAGATCCCCCATGCTGTGAAAGAGCTGGAAGCAGCAAGCAACAAGAAGGGCTCCCATCCAAGTGTTGAAGCAGTCCACGGCCATTCAGTCCGGCCTTCTTCAGCCCTGGGTTGCCAGATGTTGCTGGACTACAACTCCCATCATCCATGGCAACTGGATGAGCCAATTTAGGAGTTGCGGTGCACCAACACCTGGGGACCCAAGGTTGAAGATTTAGACAACTGAAATTGCACAAATGTGGAATGCTGAGTGGGAACTTGAGTCTTGTGACAAGCTTGGACTTCCATAGCAACTCAGTTCTCTCTCCCCCCTCACCCCCCGCTTCTTTTTTTAGGGAAAAATGGGTACTAGATCTCGTTGATTTTGCAGGCAGTTTTGGAACCAGAGGTTTTGCCCATGGCTTCAGTATCCTCCCCTTGTGCTTCTGAAATCCCCCTTCCCAAAACATCCCACTCGCCACCATCGTTGCCTGTCCCCTTGTTCAAAGATCTCTTGATCCATCAAAAGCTCTACGGGGGGGACCCAGAAAAACCAGAAGCCCCTTCCTCAGTAGCTCAGAGCAGGGCTTTTGGTGTGGCTGCCCCTGTTAAGTCGAATTCCTGTTGAGATATGACAGGCACCCGCTAACAGGACTTTCCATAAACAACAGAAGACCTTAATTGTTCTGATAGGCTTTCCCAGCTAGATAAAGAGGTCTCTGGCATGAGTGTCTACTTTACTTTGTTTTTAAAATTATCTGCTGCCATTTTTGGGGGTGTTTTTAGTTGTTTTTATTGTATATTGTACGCTGCCATGAGGCATGAGCATGTGGAAGGTTATTAATTAACAGAGATGGTATTACATGTTGATGCTGAGTGAAAGTACAGTGGTACCTTGGGTTAAGAACTTAATTCGTTCTGGAGGTCCGTTCTTAATTTGAAACTTTTCTTAACCTGAGGTACAACTTTAGCTAATGGGGACTCCTGCTGCCACCCCAGGATGTTCTCATCCTGAAGCAAAATTCTTAACCCAAGGTACTATTACTAGGTTAGCGGAGTCTGTAACCTGAAGTGTCTGTAACCCGAGGTGCCACTGTACATCCGCAGGCAATTGCAAAGGCGGACACAAATGGTGTCACATGCAGAAGTTGTAGCATTACGGCATGGAGCAAGAACCACCCTGGCTCCTAGCCCACAACACACACAGACCTCACCTACCAGTTTCAGTACTGGGTGTTTCTATGGCAGCCAACAGTCCCAGTTGCTTCTTCTTCTTCTGTTGCCTATAAAGTAATGAAGAGTGCCTCAGACAGCTGCCTCATCCACAGAGAAAAAGACTCTCCACTCCACCAAAAAGCCCATGGAAGGGAGTAGGGGAAGGCTCTGGTAGAAGTGGGCGGGGTGGTTCCTTTGTCCCTCTGGAGGAGGGGCTTCACAGGACTATTGTGGAGCGTTCTGCCCCAAAGGAGGTGATTTCAGGAGGTACAAAGGATGGGGTCACTGGAAACCTGTACCGTTTGGGGTGAGAGGGCTATTTCAGCTCACAACACCACTGCAAAGCAGGAGTGCCCTGCCACACGTCAATCCAGACACCAAACAGAAAGCAGGGAAATTTATTCTTCCAGATGGCTCTCGCAAGCCAGCCAAGCCGCACGCTGAATTCTGGGACACCTTAGGACGGCAGATGGTAAGAAGGACCCATATCCTGGGCTGATGGACAGTCGTGATGGTGACCACCTGCGTGGCAGGAGCACCGGCCTCTCTGCAAAGGAAGGAGAGAGCCACACCACCTATGGGTGTAGAGGTAGGACTCACCTCCAGTTCTCCCAGCAGGCGATGAGGACTGTCAGGACGTAGAAGGAGAGGAAAACCCCAAGGCAGAACAACATCCCGCTCACATAGGCCTGTGCTGCAGGGAAGGGGGGAAGAGGAAGACCTTGTAGATGTGCAGCAGTTTCTGCTGGAGCTGACAACTTAAAAGTCCTGTTTCCAAGCACAGGTGGGATGCCTGCTTAGGTCCACCTAGGCTCTCTCTTGCTTTCTCTGCCGCTTACCTCCATCTTATGGAAAATAGCCCAGTGAAAATGTCTGGTGCAGGAATTAAGTCACTCCCCATGCAAAATTCTTGCCCCTTCAGTACATGATCGGGGGCTACACAGAATCGCAGAGCTGGAGCAGACCTCAAAGGGCATCCAGCTCAACCCTATGCTGCTGATGCGGAAAACCCACTGCCGACAGCATCCATGAGAGGAGGAGGAGGAGGCGGCGGCAGAGGAGGAGGAGGAGGAAGTGGCCACCCAGACTCTGCTCAAGAGTCTACCACCTTCTGAGGCATCAGGAAATTCTTCCTAACGTTTAGACTAAATCCTTTTGTGGGTGATCTGAAGTCACCAGTCGGGGGTCCTAACCAGTGGATCAACAGAAAACAGATACGCTCCATGCTCTTTGCAGCAACCCTTCAAAGCCGGGTGGCAGCAGTTCAAAACCCTAGTCAGGGTAAGGAGGTGGAACCTGGTGTCTCCAATCAGGGCTGTTCCATGTGCTCCCTCGTCCATTCAAATGGGTGCAGCTGACACCCAGGGCTACTTACAAGTGACTGCTGGTGATACCACCACGTCCAGGGTCTTTTGGCGGTTGCCTTGGTCAACAGGTTCATCTGAATGCACAAAAAGACCAGGGTTAGCCAAGCAAGAAAGCAGCAGAGTCCACAGTCATTTTTCTGCAGGGAGGATGCAATACTTTCTCTTGGTCGCTTTCTACAACCAGACACTACCTACTATTTTACCCTTCGAAGTCAGCATGGGACTCCCTTTCCTCTGACTGTACTGCACTGTGATTCACGGTCTACATAGCGGTTGGCAATGTAAGAGGTTTATTAAAAGACAGTTATATACAGATCCCTGAAAGGGCTCTTCAAACAGTCCTGCAGCAGGATGCCTCCTAGTACAAGGGAAGGGGGAAGAGGCTTGAGTTTGTGTTTAAGGAGGGACAGGGGTCAATGCACAGATAATTTGCTGCATATGTACAACATAAGATGTCTATTCCTCCCTCTCAAAAATAAAAATAAATCTCCAGTAGTTTTCAAAGGATCTATTGCTAGCTCACATTAGAACTTTCTTCCGAATCGCTTCATGGCACTGTTTAACTGTATTCGCATGCAAGGTGTTTATTTGGAAACAAAAGTCTCCCAAAGCAAATTATAACAAAAAGTGATATAGAAACATGCCAGACTCACAGAACACCCCACCACCCAGTCGCTGTCTCTTTGGGATTCTGCCATGGCAAGGCAAAAAACCCCAAACATAGGCAGCATCTCTGTTGAAGCCCCCACCCCATCCCCGAACTCCCACCTCTGTACCTTTGGAAAAGGGGTAGTAATGCAGCGGCCCACCACAAGCTTGGTCTTCTGTCTTCACCACAACCACCACATAGAAACTGTGGCTGGGGAAATCCTTCTTCTGGAAGTTAACAAGAGGGTGGAAGAGCAGCATCAGAAACCGTCTTCCCTGGGCTGCAGAAATTCCATGACAACGTGCCAGATAGCAAGCACTTAAAGGACTCCCATGTGGGGCACCTGGGCTCTTCTGAGAGCATATACATATACCTACATACACACATACACCACCCTAAGATGTTCCTAGTGAGTGGCAGACCAACTGATGGCAGGATTTGAGGCCAGACCAGGGCTGTGAACCCCTGTTATTTGCCAGCCACTGAGGCAGAGGCATCGTGCCTGCCACACAAAGCACCCAAAGAATCAGTTTTCTCTTCAACAAGCATCGCTTCCTCGGGAGCACCAAGGGCATGGATAATATTCCCCGGCGCAAGCAACACCACTGCAACCATCTGCTAATTGATGCTACCAGACACCAAAAGCAAGGGGGAAGACAGCCCAGCCGCTTCTGCGGGGCTCAGATTGCACTTGGCGCAGCTCCTAGCCCGAGTCCGGTACCTGCACAGTGATGGCTGCCTTCTTGGTCATGGTCTGGTACATGCCGATAAAGGCCACATTGTTGTCCAGGTCGTAGACAGGGCACTGAGGGAAGGAAGGAAGAAGGAAGTAGGGTCAGCCACTCCACTGCTCCAAAAAAGGCAGGATCCTTCATGAAAAAAATATGCCCTCCCGGTCTAACCACCCATCTCACTTACCAAGATGTCTTGGATGGAAATGACAGAACAGGGGAAGGCCATGGCAGAGGTCACCTTCACTATCACGAAGTCTACACCCTCCGGGAACTCATACTTGAAATACTGCCCAGGAGAAGAGAGAGGCGTTAAGAAGCCACATGCAGCCCCTGGAAGGCGTAAAGCCCACCCCAACACCCTTTTACCTTCCTTTAGTGTGCCCCCTCCCCCAAAATAGCACAATCAGCTGCAGCTCAGAAATTCGAATCATAGGGTTGTAGAGTTGGGACACCAAGAGTCATCTAGTCCAACCCCCTGCAATGCAGCAATCTTTTGCCCAATGTGAGGCTTGAACCCATGCCCCTGAGATTAAGAGTCTCTTGCTCTACCAACTGGGCTATCTCTGCTCCTGGGATATTAACGGTCACGTTCTTAAAAATAACTTTCTCTCTGCCTCCGGGGAGACAATCCTGAGCTTGCTGGGCAAGAGATTCCTGCATTCCCACAACAACAACAATGCCAGAGCCACTGTTTCTGAGGTATTACAAAGCAGAGCAAGCTCTTCCCACGTCACAACCAGATGCAGAGCCACCCACAAGGCCATGATTCATAAACGAAACCTCGGTCCAACAGGCCTTCCTTCTGGCAATTAACATCTGGGGCCCTCTCTATTCTTCACCCTAAAAGAGAGAACTCACCTGTGGCTGGGCTGCCGTGGCATTGAAGGTGAAGTGCTCATTGGTCCTGTGTTAGGGAATAAGAAAAGGAAAGACTTAAATTGTTTCATAAAAGACGTGGGTGGTGCTGTGGGTTAAACAACAGAGTCTAGGACTTGCCGATCAGAAGGTCGGCAGTTTGAATCCCCGCGACGGGGTGAGCTCCCGTCGTTTGGTCCCAGCTCCTGCCTACCTAGCAGTTCAAAAGCACGTCAAAGTGCAAGTAGATAAATAGGTACCGCTCCGGCGGGAAGGTAAACGGTGTTTCCGTGTGCTGCTCTGGTTCGCCAGAAGCGGCTTATTCATACTGGCCACATGACCCGGAAGCTGTACACCGGCTCCCTCAGCCCATAGAGCGAGATTAGCAACCCCAGAGTTGTTCACAACTGGACCTAACGGTCAGGGGTACCTTTACCTTTAAAAGTTACATAACCTCTTGTAGAGAAAAACCACAAAGCAGTGTGTGCAATATGTGTGTTTTTATTGGTGGGAGGTACACACTTATAGCGGCTGGAGGAGCCAAGATTGTGTTGGCCTGAAAGCTGCACCCTCTAAGTGAGTCCCCTAACTTTCCCTAAGGGTTTGGGAGGGGGCCGAATGTTGCACACGCTCAGAGGAACTTTGTGATCCCGTTCACACCTTCAGTGTCTGGGCCTGTGTTCCCTTCTTTCCCCGCTACCCTGCATTCTTCTGTATCTTATTTCCCATTCCGCACCCAGCAAAGAGCACCATTGCTCCTCCCACCACAACCTCACCTACTCCTGGGCCTGGTCTTCAGCCGAAGAGGACCTGCCAGGACAAGCAGCCAGCTCCTTGGCTGCTTCAAGCCCCAGAGGTCAGAGGCTGCTCACCTGAGCACAAAGTTATCCACACGAGTGACCTGCAGCTGGTAGGAGGCGTTGCTCACAGAGAGCGTAGAAACATCCACGTAGAAGAACTGCATCTCCACCTCACTCTTGGTCTGAGGCTGGCACAGTGTGCGGCTGACATCTTGGTAGAGGTACTTCCGCTGGTACCTGAAGGCCCGAGGCAGAAGGAAGGGGGTTGGCGAACACCAACCAGGGGCACCCAAGCACAGTCCGATTCAAATACCCAACAGCCCCGTCTGAGCGAGAGCTTTGTGGCTCAGAAGGAGCAGAACTGAAGACACAAGATTTACCCACTCTGGAGGAATGGCAGATGAAGCTGATCGACTACATGGGATTGGCAGAAATGACCGGCAGAATCCGAGACCAGGGGAAAGAGTCGGCGGAAGAGGATTGGAGGAAATTTAAAGACTATTTACAGAAATACTGCAAAATTAATGAATGTTAGAATGATGTTGGACAGAAATTAAATGGTTACCAGCTGTAATGTAAAGGTTGAACAACAAGCTAAAATAAGTTATATTAAGTTATAATAAGGATTTGCTGAATTAAGAATTTGAATTGGAATACAAAAGGGGGAGGTGAGAGGAGGTCCGGGATATAAGGTAATGGAAATAAGAAATGGGAACTATATTTGTTTTGTTTTGTTTGTTTTAATTGTGTATTTTTGCTTTTTTGTCTGTTGTTTTTTCTTTTTGTATTAAATTGGGAAATTTTAATAAATATTCTTAAAAAAACAACAACAGAAGGAGCAGAACTGCCACCTGGCATCAGCATCCTTCTACCCAGCTGGTCTCAGGCCCACAGTCACCTTGTCCTTGGCTAAGGGTAGCCACCAGGTAAGAAGAGCCAGACCATGGGGCCCCCAATGGGAATGAATAGCTGGGACGGAGGATGCTTCGCTGCTGCATCCTTCCAGCCAGGAAGAGGCCACCGCCATGAGCCTGCCAAGAAAACTCGGGCAAAGAAGAGCCTGTCCATCACACAGAGATACTCACAGTCCCCTGAGGATTAACGGCACCTGGAACGACACCACGGCCTCCTTCTGCCTGACCACAAAGAGCACCGGTGTCTCCTTCAGCTCTGAGAGCACGTTCACCGACACCCGGACTCCCTCCGTCTGCAGGAGTGAGAAGAAGAGGAGATCTTGGGTTTGGGACAGGAGGCAGAGCCAAGCATGTCTCATCCTCGGACCTTTTGCCTGCTCTCTCTTTCTCCTTCCACCCACCAAAGGCACCCATGAGGCCACTAGTTGCAAAGGACAGCAGACAGCTAATGATGCTAATGAGTCTGGCTGGCAGGTGCCCAAGAAAGCACTCTGCAGCCAGCCGCCTGGGTCAACTCCCCTAAAGGTCTGCGCAAGAGATCAGACCTGGCCTGTGCTCCCATCTGTCAAAAAGAAAAGAAGGCTTGGGTTGCTCAATAAACACATCTTCTACTCTGCCCCCCTGCAAAGGTCCTAGGATGTGCAGAGGCCACTAGTCATTGTTACTCTGCAGTGAGGTACGGATTCTACACCTTTCCTGACACAGGGAGGACTGAGCAGAACAAGGGGGGACGGTTTCAGGAGCAGAAAGTGTCGGGCTCTGCCGCACCCCAGGAAAGGCTGCCCTGGCATTTCAGACACACTGACCGAGTAGACGTGACCCTAAGCCAAGGAGGAGTCAGTGGGGAGCTGCTCCTGGACTGGCCTCTGAGTCCCAGACAAGCCCTCTTCTCAACAATCCAGACCCAGGAAGAAAAAGAGGCCTTGCATTCTTGCTGGCATGGAGTCTAGAGACCCCTTACTAGGCACTCCCAGCAGCTAGGAAGCTGTCTAATATGGAGTCAAGACCACTGGGTCCTTCTAGCTCAGTGTTCTCTACTCTGACCGACAGTGTCTCTCTCAGACAGGAATATTTCCCAGCCCTACCTGGAAGTACCCTTGGGGACCGAACCCGGGACCTTCTGCATGCAAAGCGGATGCTCTGCCACTGAGCTATGACCCTGCACTTTGTTGCAGAAGGAGGCTGGCTTTTGCCTATGGGATCCCCATAACTTGCAGGGAGCAGGGTAGGGAAGGCAATAATATAACAGCTGACTGAAAGCCAAGAAAACTGTACCAAAGGAACCCAATGGCATGCCTAGGAATTTAAATAAGTATTATTTCCTGGGCTGCCATGTTTAAGTGTAGAAAAACTTCTCTAAGTTTAGCATCAGGAGCAGGAACTCAACTTAGTGCTGATGACACAGACCTTTAAGCCACACCCCTCACAGTGGCTGCTTTAAGGAGGGACATGATCCTTCTGTACACTTGCACTAGGTGACGAGACAGGAATGACGTTGCAGGTGGATTTTCACCTGGAAAACAACAGCTGGCAGATGGGGTTGTAGGTTCTATGCGTCCTCCAGATTTGGGAGCTGCTGCTGGTGAATAAGGATAACCACCTTTGCCCTCTAAGCTGCTAATTTGGGAGGCCGTGGATACAAAGGCCAACTGCCCAGAACAAACAGGTTGAAGTGTCACAACCCAGCAAAGTATCACACCAGACAAAAAGCACAGAGTGAGAATTCCCTGATGCCACCTGGAGGCCAAAGGTCTGCCAAGAAGATCTTACAGCTCATCTCACCTTTGACACATCTTTGGGGACAAAGGGAGTTTAAGCTGTAGAGGCGCAGCTCTGGAGAGGGACAGCTCTGCTGAGCAGAGAAGCCTTTTCTTGAGATCTAGGAACTTGAGGCCGGTCGAGTTACATGAAAGGAGATTCCGACTAAACATCAGGAAAACCACTTTCTGACAGTAAGAGCTGTTGGAGGTTGTGGTCTCTCCTTCCTTGGAAGTTTTGAAGCAGAGGTTGGATGACCATCTACCATGGATGCTTTAGCTGAGATTCCTGCATTGCAAGGGGTTGGGCTAGATGACCCTCGGGGTCCCTCCCACCTCTACGAGTTCCACAAGTGCGGAAGAAGGGCAGGAATCGCTGCTGGCTGGACACCCAAACAGCCTTATGACTGACTGTAAACAAATAAGGATAAGGTGGGCGGAAGAGGACGTGGCTCTCTCGCAGACCTCTCTGCTTGGACAAGCAAGGGCTTTTCTGGGTCCCTTCCAAAAGCGCTTGCACTTCGCAAGTGGGCGGGCGGGTTTGCGAAAGGGGACTGTCTTGCCCAAGAGAGCCAAAGCATCCTTATTTATACTTGCCTAACCCCGGTACCTTCACAATGCCCAGCAACCCCCTTTCTCCCGCACGGGGACAAGGGCGGGTAGGGGGGCTCCGTCCCTTCCCAAGCGGTGTACGAGACTGGGCGGCCCAGCAGCGCCCCCTTCCGGGTGGGGCCCCAGACTGCCCTGCAAGGGCGCCCTCTGCACACGCCCAGAGGCTGCTCACCGCGTTCCTGGTGACGGTGTGGTTGAAGGCGTAGATGTTGAGCAGCTCGCCGTTGACGGCGTCCGTGTAGGGCTTGTCGAAGTCGGCCTCCTTCTGCACTACGGTCTTCTTGCCGGCCGCCGCCTCCGACCCGGGCAAGAGCAGGAGCAGCAGGAGCAGCGGCGGCGGCGGCGGCGGCAGGAGAAGACGGGGCGCCCCCTGCGGGCCTAGCATGGCCCCAGCCCGGCAGGCGGGCGGCGGCTGACGGGGACGGAGGAGGAAGAGCAGCAGGTGGTGGCGGCGGCGGCGGCAGCGGCTGGAGCCAGCATGCCCGTCGCTAAGCGTCGGGGCTCCCGCAGCAGGCCCGAGGACGGGCCTCCCCACGGGGCGAAAGGCAAGCGCGGCCCCTTTAAGGCTCCTCTCGCTACTTCGCCGCGCTCGCGACTGGCTCGAGGCCGCGCGGTAAACACTCGGGCCGGTCGGCCCGTGACGTCACCTCTGAGGACGCTCCCCCTTAAAGGGGCAGGAGCCGGACGGCCGCAGCTGCCCTGCCTAATGGCACAGCCCGTGTAGGATGCCGGCTGCAGACGAGCAACCTCGAGCCGGACTTTCGTAAATAGGACTTTTTTTTGGGGGGGGGGCACACACACACACCCACACACCTCTCTCGCGGCAGAGGAAATGGTACACGGGGCGCGGAGAAATGTGCCTTTTTTGTGATAAGCAGCCCCTGCATCTCCCGTGCGCGGACGATCCAGGCGTAGGTTCTTGGGAGATGCTGAAAAGTTTTCAGCAGAAAGGCAATGCACAGCAAGAGAAATGCTCTAGAGGACGCGCCAGCTCTCCGGAAGGCACCTGGCAAAGAAAGGAGGCGGCAGGTGCGCCTACCTGCCTGTATATGGGAAGGTGTTTCTGCCTCCAGCATTGCTGACTTTCACATTTCTGCTTACGCAGGCACTTGGTGGCTGAAAGATACCGGTCACGGTAACCTTGCCTTTAGCAGGTGTGAGGGTATGCTATTGCTTAAAAAAGTTCTAAATGCGTGGTGGTTTGTTTTTTTTTTTTAAAAAAAACTTGTTTCTAGTTGATTTTGAAGCGTTTTAAACGTCTTTAAAATTGTATTAACTTTTGAATGTTTGCTGCCTGGGGCTCCTCCTTTGAGAGGAAGGATGGAAATCTAAGAAATAAAATCTAAAAAAAGCTCATCCCTGGAGCCAGTAATTTAGGACAGGACGAACTGGAACCTGCTTACTATTCAGTGCAGAATTGCAACATACAAATGTTTACTAAAGGAGAACTTCGCAGTTGCTTGTTGCAGCAGCAAGAGCCTTTGATGGTATTGCCAGCAACATGCTCAGTTCTCACTGCCACCAGTGTTGCTGTGTTGTTGGCGGCTTAACATTCACCCTGAATGTTAGGAGTAACTGGAATACTTGTTTAGTCTCTTCTGACATTTATTTGTTGGCCCTCTTTAGCCATGGTTCTCAGAAATGCTTACAAAAACACACACACACACACACACACAAAAGTACACCTAAATCCAACAGTTGGTGGAAACTCAAATTAATGAAACAAAGATCATTTGATTCGGCGAATAAATGTGGGAAACTGCTAGCATGGCAGTTGAAAAAGAGACAGAAACTAAATACAGTTACAATTTAGAGATTGAAGGAAGAAACATTCAGAACCCTGTGGACATTAGAAAGTGTTTCCAGAGATACTTCAAAAAATTATATACTCAAGGGCCGCAAGATGAGGACGAGATAAAACAATTTTTGAAAAAGAATGGATTACCAAAATTGTCACAAGAAAATAGAGTAATCTTGAACTCTAAAATAACACGACAAGAGATTGAACAAGCTATTCAGAATATGCAATTGGGCAAATCTCCAGGGCCAGATGGACTAACCTCCAAGTATTATAAGACATTGAAAGATTATTTGATACAACCAATACTGGAGGTTAGCAACGAAATTTTGGAGGGGAAAAAGGCGCCGGAATTGTGGAAAGAAGCTTTTATCACATTGATACCCAAATCGGAAACTGAAAAGACTCAACTTAAGAACTACCGCCCCATCTCCCTCCTAAACGTGGATTACAAAATATTTGCAGACATATTAGCAAGTAGATTTAAAAAAGTCTTGAATCAGGTAATTCTCCCAGGAAGACATTTGTTTGCTAACACAAGGAACATAATTGACATTTTGGAACTTTTGCAAACAAATATCAACACAAAAGCAGTTTTAATTTTTATAGATGCGGAGAAAGCCTTTGATAATATTTCTTGGAAATTTATGAAGGGAAATTTGGAAGGGATGGGGGTGGGACGAAGTTTTGGGAACGGGATTGACGCAATTTATTCAGAACAAAAGGCTAAACTGATAGTTAACAATGTGATTACTGAAGAGTTCAAAATTGAAAAAGGAACACGACAAGGCTGCCCGATTTCCCCACTGTTATTTATCTCTGTTCTGGAGGTGCTCTTGAACATGATCAGAGGGGACCGGCTGGTGGAAGGTATTCAGGTCGGAGCGAAACAATATAAACTTAAAGCGTTTGCAGATGATCTAGTTTTGACCCTTCAGGAGCCAGAATCTAGTACGAAAAAAGTATTACAATTAATTCAAGAGTTTGGTCGGGTAGCGGGTTTTAAGTTAAATAAGCAGAAAACTAAGGTATTGGGGAAAAACTTGACAGTTACAGAGTCAGAACGGTTTCAGAAAGAGACAGAGTTGAACGTGGTTAAAAAAGTAAAATACCTAGGGGTAAATATAACAGCAAAAAATCTGAGTCTATTTAAAGATAATTATGAGAAATGCTGGGCAGAAATTAAGAGAGACTTGGATAGTTGGACAAGATTGAAACTTTCTTTGTTAGGCCGAATTGCTGCTGTAAAGATGAATGTATTGCCGAAAATGCTTTTCTTATTTCAAACATTACAGATTGTGGACAAAACAGAGTGTTTCCGGAAGTGGCAGAGAGATATTTCTAAATTTGTCTGGCAGGGCAAAAAGCCCAGAATTAAGTTTAAGATATTAACTGATGCGAAAGAAAGAGGGGGCTTTGCCCTGCCAGACTTAAGGCTGTACTATGAATCAGCAGCTTTTTGCTGGTTGAAAGATTGGCTGCTTCTCGAAGACACTGATGTACTAGATCTGGAAGGTTTTGACATTGTGTTTGGTTGGCATGCATATTTATGGTATGACAAGGTTAAGATCAATAAGAATTTCAAGAACCATATTGTCAGAAAAGCAGTGTTTAATGTCTGGACAAAATACAAAGACTTATTGGAAAACAAAACTCCAAGGTGGCTTTCACCATTGGAAGCTAAGGCCCGGAAAAGACTCAGTATGGAGGCCAAATGGCCGAAGTATTGGGAAATATTAGAAAAAGATGGAGATAATTGGAAATTGCAGAGTCAGGAGAAAATGAAAGACAAAGTGCGAGATTGGTTACATTATGCTCAGATTAAAGAAGTTTTTAAACTTGATAAAAAGTTAGGATTCCAGGTGGAAAAATCGAAGTTAGAAACGGAACTGTTAGAGCCTAAGACTAAGGTACTCTCAAGAATGTATAACTTGCTGTTAAAATGGAACACACAAGATGAAATGGTTAAATCGGCTATGATAAAGTGGGCACAGGACATTGGGTATAATATTAGGTTTGAGGACTGGGAAAAGTTATGGACCATTGGGCTGAATTTCACTGCATGTAATGCTTTGAAAGAAAATGTAATGAAAATGATATATAGATGGTACATGACCCCAGTCAAACTTGCAAAAATATACCACTTGTCTGATAATAAGTGTTGGAAATGCAGGGAAAGTGAAGGAACGTTCTTTCACCTCTGGTGGACTTGCCCTAGGGTTAAGGCCTTCTGGGAAATGATATACAATGAGCTGAAAAAGGTATTTAAGTATACCTTCCCTAAGAAACCAGAGGCCTTCCTTTTGGGCATCGTTGACCAGAGGGTGCTAAGGAATGACCGAACATTTTTTATGTATGCAACAATAGCAGCAAGGATACTCGTTGCGAAGCATTGGAAAACCCAAGATCTACCCACACTGGAAGAATGGCAGATGCAACTGATAGACTATATGGAACTGGCCGAGATGACTGGCAGAATTCGAGACCTGGGAGAGGAGATGGTGGAAGAAGATTGGAAGAAATTTAAGGACTATTTGCAAAAATATTGTAAACTGTATGAATGTTAAGGAGGATGCTTGATCACAAACAACTTGGCACCATTGAATTAGATAAACTGAACTATGAAGATAAGCTAAATTTAGGAAAAAATCAACTTTTAGATAATGATTAGGCTAAACTAAAAAGTTTTAAAAAGTCAAATGAATATATCTAAAATTTAAGATATAACATTGGAAAATTAGATAAGGTGGGGACAAGGTGATAAATTGCTGAATTAATTTTTTATATTTTGGAACGTAGGAGAGGGAGATGTGAGGAAGTCCAAAAAGGATAAGAAAATATGTTATGAAATGTGATGTTTTTTGTATGTTTCGTTTATTATGTTATAATTTTAAAAAAAATCTATTAATAAATAT
The DNA here is from genome assembly GCF_951804945.1 of Podarcis cretensis. Classification (NCBI taxonomy): domain Eukaryota; kingdom Metazoa; phylum Chordata; class Lepidosauria; order Squamata; family Lacertidae; genus Podarcis; species Podarcis cretensis. The sequence continues at coordinate 29,359,291 of NC_137185.1, read as the reverse complement.
GATATATAAAAAAATAAATAAATCCAACAGTTGGAGTTGGCCTGCATAAAGGTCTTAAAGAGTTCAAATTCCATCCGTCCCCTGGCTTAAAATAGCTACCTGCAATTTTTATGTCTTTTAAAAAGGGTTTCCAAACCCTGCTGAAATGGAATCACCTAGTTTTGATGTAACATTCTACTTTCAACCCTAGGTGTACCAGTACAGTACTTCCTTACCAGGAAACAAGGTTGCCACCTATTATTTGTCCAGCACCAAGGCAGCTGTTTCTACAATGGGGTGGGCTACAGATGACATTTCTGCCTATTATGCAGGCCCAAATGGTGGATGGAACGGCATTTCTAACAGAATCCTAGTCTAGAGCTTATCCATTGTACTCATATGAAAAAAAAGGGAGTTTATACAATTTGTTGCCCGGATACAGCAGCTTAGCCATTCCCCACCTCCATGCAGATGGCTGGTAGGCAGCAACTTGCCATGCTGTAACCAGGAGGAGGACATTGGCCATGCTCCTGGAAAACACCAACAATCTCTTGTTAGGAGGCACATTTTTATAGCCTCTTGGCTGTCCACAAAGAAGGGGAATTTCAGGAACATCCTTGCTTGGAGGAAGAGCTTACAAACAAGAAATGAAGACCAAATATGAACAAGCACAGAATTGAACAAGATTTTAGAATGATTTTTTGAAGTTGAAAATTACTCCCCCCAAACACACACATTTGTGGTGATAATAAAAATATACACCCCTCCATAATCTGAGAGTTTTAATTACAGCTCCCTGTGCTCCAGTATAACCTTGTAGATATACATGTCCCCTTCCCCCATAGTTTTTTTTTTTTTTTTAAACACAGAGAACTAGTACATTTCTGATGCACACACAGTTCTTAATGCAGTTTGGGGCTAGACCTCACGAGTCCAAACAGCACACCCACCCACCCTACCAGAAATGAGAGACACTCACAAGAACTAATTGGTGAAACATATACATTTATATTGAAATATGCACTAAACAGTGAGCTCTACCAGTCATCAATGCCATTTTGCCAAAGCAATTATCATCACTTTTTTTGGTGGTGGGGGTGGAAAGTTCAGTTGGCTACCAGTAAAAAAAAAAAAAAAAGAGGGGAGAAAGCACCCTCCCAAACTCCCAGCAGCAAAAGGTCAGGCTCCAAGGTGTTTCCACACTCTTGAGCCAGCATGCTGCCAGAACCACAATTCTCTCCTATGGGCACAGGGTCCCTTTGTTACAGCCACACACACACACACACGACGAGAGAAAGACAACATTCCTTAACCTTCTTTCACACTTTTTCTTTGCTGCAATAAATATAAAACTAGCAATGTTCATATACCACTGCACAGACGAGATTCTGGGCGGCAGCATACAACTGTAAACAGCAATGAGATTAGAGGGAAAAGCCATGTAAAAGCTCAAGGCGGGGCAGTATATGATGCACAAGATGTATTCCTGGGTTACCAGGAGCACTGGGCAGCCAAGCACATCCCAATATTAGGATCTTGCTTGGGAATACAGAGAAGCAGGATACATGTCAGCACTTGCAGATGCACCAGGGTTCAAATAAGGGGTGGGGCGGGACCTACAACATTCTCCAGTCTTGTTAATGAGAAGCTTCTCTTTGTGACAGGACAGACAGGAAGATACTGACCTGCCTTTAGGTCGGATCCAGGGCAGCAGGCAGGGGAAATGGCAAAAAGCAATTGAGACAGACCCCAGAGAAGCAGCTAGTTCAGGGCCAGGGGAGGAACATCTTCCAAAAGGAGCATTTGGACCACAAGCAGCTGTTTCACTAGCATGGAAGGAACACCAGAGAGGTATTTCAGGAAGGGTTAGGCCAGTGCTACCTTTTCCACAAAAGGGTAAACAGCAAAGCCCCAGCAGTGTATGGCCAGCTCAACCATGGCCATCCCCAGTTCAGGATTCCAGCACACACTGTTCCCCCACCATTCTTTTGTGGAGTAGGGGCTCTGTGCTTTTTGCATTTTCCCACCTGTGCTGGAGGAAGTCTACAGGAGCAAGGTAATAGGGTGAGGGAGGGAGGATAAATGCTAGGATAAAGGCCTACTTGGAAGACATCAAGTGAGCGTGTTCAGAAAGTGAACTTGCTCCCAAGAACCTTCTGATATGAAAAAGCATTTCCACGACAAAAAGAGCCACTAAAGTCTCATGCACAAGACTTTGGGGGAGGGCAGAAGAACATGTTAAAACTATGCACAACTGGCTAAGTTTAAATAGCTGATGTTTCTGAACTAGCTCAGGTAAAAGCAGACCATAGATGGAAGCATATTTGTTTTTTTATAAAAAAAACTTGCTTTTTTCAGATTCCTAAAACCAGAAATCTGAAAGAGGTTTTCCCTTCGTGGGAAAATCTCTCCCATCCATGTAGACATGAATTAAGGCTTTATATCCCTGGTAATCTCTGCAGGAATCCCCAGAAACATGCTTTCCACACTGGACCCTTTCCTACTCAAGAGAGGTAACGGCTATAGCTCAATTATGTCCCTCGCTGTCAGAGGCCTCATCTGGTTGAATAAAATGCTTGTACAAGACAGACTCAACCAAGAAACACAACCTTGGGCCTTGTAAAGCTTCAGCCTGCTGCAGGCCTTGAGAAGGGAAATGAGCAAGGATTATGACGTTAAGAGGGTAGGAGAAGTAACAGTCACTTCCTTTTTGCTCTTTCTTTTAAAAATGAACACAAGCAGCTCTGCAAAGCATTCTGAAGCACAATATGGAACAGCGGGAAGAAATGTCAGTTTATATTGGTGGGTACGTCCGGCCACTGACCAGGCTCCAAGGCCACTGGGCCTTTTAAGAGATGGGAATGTTGAATCAAAGCACACAAAAGGGGGAAGGGGAGAGAGAAGAGAGAACAAATGGTTCTACCAGGATGCAGAAATTGGGCAGTCCCCTCTTCCCCAGCAACAGAATGACATCCATCAAGCAAGAAATGAAAACAGGCTGAGTTAAATGAGTTCACTCACTTGACAATTAATTTTTCACACGTCTGAAGTTGCCTGATGTAGCTTTATCCTGCTTTCTGTTGTTGCCAAAGCCAGAAAAGCAGCTAAGATCACTTAAAACAAAAAAACCCAACCCCAGTTTAGTATAAAAACTCTCCAAACAATTCCAACTTTTAAAGAAGCAGGCTACTTTCAGTTCAGGAAGTGGAATGTGAGTGCAGCTAATGAGCTCAGACATTTAGGGGCTATTGGAATAATAAGCCTGGCAGGACACGAAGGCGAGGAAACTGGCAGAGTGACAGCAGAACATGAGCAACGAACAGGTGACAGGAACGTTCACACTGTAAACAAGAAATGACTTTAAAGTATCATCCTTCTTCAGTCAATTTAAACCACCCTCTGCAGGTGGCTCTGACTGACTGAGCTGACCCATGTGCTGCCATCCCAGCCACCGCCCCAGTCCCCTTTCCTTTCCAATGCTAAACACAACACCCAGTAACATTCAACAATGGAAAGCACTTAGAGTAAGGGGGATTCTGTAGTGCCAGGATAAAAAGAACTGCGCTGATGGAGCTGGGGTGCCACGGACATGGCTGGGATCAGGCCAAAGTCGCCTGCTTCTCTTCGGGGGTCTCCTCCAGCAGCTGCATGATCAGTTCATGGAGGGGTTTGCAGATCTTGGCGTAGCCGGCACCCGATAGGTGCAGAAAATCAAACATGTCGTGGCAGGAGATGGTGCCATCTGAGTGCACAAAGCCGGCATCCACGTCCAGCAGCTGGACATTGGAGAGTTTGGGCAGTGAGGTCTTCAGGAGCTGGTTCACCTTGTTGTTCTTCTGCCGCAGCAGGTTTGGCTTCTCACCACGAGGGAGCAGGCCCTTGAGCATGAAACAGGACAGAAGCATGTGAGAAGGTGCTCAGTATTGTAAGAAGCATGCTCCCGAAATCTCACCCAGGTATCTCCCTGTGCACTGACTCTACCCATGGTTTAGGCATCCACATCATCCTCTCTCTGGACCCTGGCAAATGATGCTGCATAAACCATCTCTCTCCTTCTCACCCACTAGGAACCTTGTCCCTACCTCATCATTAAGAAGCATGTGACAACTTTTATTCTCCACCTGCATGCAACTGAGTTTTACTCAGAGTAGACCCACTGAAATGAATGGCCATTAATTTCAATAGGTCTATTCACAGGGCAGTTCTAAGTAAAACCTAGGGTTTGTACCTTCCTCTCCCATTTAAAAAAAAAAGGTTTATACATGGACTGTTCTAATGCTTTATTATTTATCAATTTTGTATACTGCCCTTCATCCAAAGATCACAGGGCAGTTCACAACATAAAAATACAAAATGAGAGCACAAAACAGATAATAAAAACAAAGGCAAAAGCAAACCAATACCCCCCCAACTGGGCAACTGATACAAAGTTCTCAGCGCCCTTATCATAATTTAAAGTGAACAGAAAAGGAACATGATTAACTAATACTCCATTTTCTAAAATAATGAATTAACAGTTCAATTGCAGCTTATGTGTGTTTTAACACGTGTGATTTCAACTTTATGTGGCTGAAGGCCGGCCAGTTGAAATCACACAAATTAAATGAATGGAATGTGGAGAGCTTAAAGGTTCTTTTTGCACAGGGTTTTCCTGGCAAGGAAAGAGCTTTTGACCATTTCCCCTTGCTTGAGGGGTCAAGGCCTACTCAGCGCACAGCTCCAGAAAGGGTAAGGATGTTTGCCTGGGGGTGGTTTGAGTATAAGTGTGTATGTCTATATGTGCCAACCCTGAACACAGCCCCTGTGTGATTGTACTGTATTCAAATGGCTATTCAATTTGTAAAATAAAACAGATAAAAACCACAATAAGCTTTACAGTAAAAATAATGAAAATTGATGTTAAAAGGATCAGAGAAACTGACACAGTAAAACTCACCACTCCGTTTGGGAGAACACTGACAATCTTAAGCCTCACATCAAAATTGGAAAAGTCTTCCCACTCAAGGGAAAGCGTTCCACAAAAGACCTAAAGGTAAAGGTAAAGGTACCCCTGCCCATACGGGCCAGTCTTGACAGACTCTGGGGTTGTGCGCCCATCTCACTTAAGAGGCCAGGGGCCAGCGCTGTCCGGAGACACTTCCGGGTCACGTGGCCAGCGTGACATCGCTGCTCTGGCGAGCCAGAGCCGCACACGGAAACGCCGTTTACCTTCCCGCTGGTAAGCGGTCCCTATTTATCTACTTGCACCCGGAGGTGCTTTCGAACTGCTAGGTTGGCAGGCGCTGGGACCGAGCAGCGGGAGCGCACCCCGCCGCAGGGATTCGAACCGCCGACCTTTCGATCGGCAAGTCCTAGGCGCTGAGGCTTTAACCCACAGCGCCACCTGCGTCCCTACAAAAGACCTACTTCCTTTTAAATTCTGCACATCCAGGGAATCATCCTCAGCTATTATAAGGGATTTAGCTGATCTGTTATGACCACAACTTCCACTCTGAAGAACAACAAGAAACCTTTCCCTAAATAAATAATGGCTCAAGGCATTACACCTAGTGCTCCTTCCTTCCTCTGTCTTGGCCAAGAGAAGGCTTCAGAGACCTACTATTCCCAGAAGAAGCATCCCTGCAAGAAGGAGTGTCACTGCCCTTCTCTTCTCATACTGCTACTACCATTCCTCCTGGTCAAAGAGGAGCTTGCAGAAAGTGCACACATTCCCAAAGTTGCTACTTGTTCCTTGACCACAGCAATGCATACCAGCACGATTATCTTGGCCTGAGGCTGCCGCGTATTGATGAGCCTTACAATGGCCTCTATTCCACCAGCTACTTCCTCTGCTGTGTTTTCATGGTTATTTGTTCCAACCCAAACAACAATGACCTGTGGATGAAGAGAAGGGAGAAGAAAAAGAACCCACACAACCTCAAATGAAAGAATATTGTATTATGCATTTAATATTTATTTGCCATATTCATACCACACCTATAGACCAAGGTTCTGCAGACATAAATTACTGTATATTTAAAATAGAATTAACAGACAATAGTTACAGGATATCCCCCTAGAAATTCTCAGGTGTTCCAACTGCTCCTGAATCTTCTGGCCTGGAAATAGTTGCCAAAGCAGGTTACTGGTGATGCCTCCCTCAGACTTTGGTATTTTTGACAATATCACTTACAGCCTAGGCCTCTGCTTCCTTGTTAGTTATAAATTACAAATATATACAACAAACACATTGGCATGGAATCATTATGTGCTTATCAGCGCAGAACTGTTTTGGTGGGACCAAGAGCCAGCAAACTGTTCATTTGAAAAGGGAACCTTCACATACACAGTCATTATCCCCAGCTTACCTTGGGTTTAATATTCTCCAGTTCACCATTCTTCAGTCTCCACAAAACTTGCCCCGTTGTGTCCCCTCCAATCCCAAAATTCAGTGCGTGTAAAGGTGAAAAGAGTTCTCGCCATATCTATAACCAGAAACCAATTCAATCTTTTAGATCACCCTTGAACAAAAGCAGAATATTTGACCATACAGTCTAACCCACCGGAAAGGTATCTGTTGTTGGGTTGTTGTTTTTTAAAAAGGGTAGTATCTACACAGAACCTGGATTGAAGAACCTTCAAAGCTCTTTTCCGATGTTGCTGTCTATGTGTAGCATCAAGCACATGGCTGGAGTGCGAGACTGTGTCTCTTGGCCCTGCCTAATGTTGTGCACAGTCGCAGGCCCACCCATACATCTATGTGGACATCTTCAGAAGAGAAACCTTTGCATATAGCTGTACACACAAAGGTCTCCTGGGGTCATATGGATGGAAGGAACCTCAAAGGTCTTCTAGGTCAATGCCCTCCCAATGGAAAAATCCACCATGCTACCCCTTCACAGATATCATGCTCAACAGATCGGTGCCTAGGAAGTTGGGCCAAAGATATATGTGATGTCAAGCACAGGGTCAAAGGCTTCCTTTCCCTTCCATGGGTTGAGCCCTATGCCTGGTTTTCAAAAGAAGCTCTGTCCATTGTTGGTGGACTGTCAACATTATTCTAGATTCAGGTAGGTAGCCGTTTTTACATTATGTAATTGATGGAAAGTGAGTGTGTTCATATAACAAGCCCCACAGCCTCACCACTCAGTACCTCATATTGCTGTAGCAGCTGAACCATGGAATCCCCCACAAACAGCACATCAGGTTCCTTGTCCTTGCAGTCCAACACAAAACGGTTATGCTGTATAAAAATAAAGCAAGAGCATTATGACAACCAAGCAGCTTTCTTGCACCCAGAGTCAATTATCTTTTGACTTACAATCCTGACTGCCTCTCAACTCTGTCATTTTGCTGCTGTTATTTCCTTATTGCAGATGCCCACTACTATGGTGAGGACAGTAGTGAACACACATACATATGGCCTCTGCCACTATCAAAAGGAATGAGAACTAACAGGTAGTTGTAACCAATTTTTCTCCAAGCAAGTGTCCTAACAAGGGGAGATCAGTCTGGCCAAAACTGGATACTAATGCCCATTTACAACTTGTCACTTCATTCTTGCATTGCCAAACTGATCCTCCTCTATTGTTTGTCTTGTCTTTTTTGTTTGTAAGGCCGAGAGCAGGAGCCATCTCCTTTTAACTAACGTAAGCCACTTTGTGATACAATCTATGTATGAAAAGCAGAATAATTGTATAATACGTTGAACTGTGGGAAGTCTACCCAGTCTTGAGCATATGGAGCTTGCTTAAGGCATATTGCAAAAGAGAACAGTCATGCAAAGCAGTACACTGTCTTCAACTCTCAGTAATTTGACGTGTAAACTGAAGTAAAGCCTCCAGCACTTTGCAATTTGGGATTATGTTAAGAATAGGTCTACTAGTATACCCGATAGGCAAGTCAGCCAGACAGTCTTCACAGAGACTGCCACAGAGACTGTGCCTATCGCAAAAGAGCTATAGTGGCAGCAGTGATCGCTATCCCTACAGGTGTCGTACAAGACAGAAAAACCCACTCAATCCTGCTACAGCATACCATGGTTTTTTTTACCTGTGACATCCACCTGTCATCTCCCTGAACATCTTCAGCTGCATGTGGAATTGCTGCTGGGTTTGAGTCACCCTGGCTCATCCTATCCCTGAGAAGACAACAGTTTCAGTATGCCATATTCTGTAACAGTGAGATCTGTCGTAGGAACGAGTTATACAAAAACACATATATTAGCACAATTATTCCACTTGGGAGACATTTCAGATGTCACAAGGCACCAAACATGTTAGAAATTATGTTTGCATTTACCACATGGGAAAAACTGCAAAGCACCTTGCCTGTACATGTAAACAAATAAACATGTGAAGCCGTACTTTTATATCTCCGACCGTACTGCGAAGAAACACATGGGTCAACAACATAACGGAGCAGAAGAATTTGCAGGGCAGTCAGTCAGAGGAAGGAACAGGTGCTGGGATGGAACAACAGATGAGGAAGGACACAGATACTCGCACCCACCTCCCCACGCCTAATATTTTAAGATTTCGACCACGACCCCGAGCCCCCACCTCTGCCCCGGCAAGCCAAAACAAATGAGAAATGCGAAAACCAGGTGAAGGGTTCCCGGCTCAGCCACGAGGGAGCCCCCCTGGCCATCAGCCTCAGGCGACCCTTGGTGCCTTTCGGCCAGGCGCCAGCAGGGGCGCAGAACGAAGGCCTCCCGCCAAGCCTCGTTGCCATGGGAACCCCGGTGCAGCGGGGAGGGGGGCTGGGAGGGGGTCCTGGGCCCCACCCTCCTGCCCGCCCTTGCTTGCCCCCCTCCAGCCCGAGTGCATCCTCGGATGAGGGCTCCGCCGAGCGCGGCTCCCTCCTCTCCTCCCCGCACCGGGCCTTCCGTGCGGGCGGCGGGCGTGCTGGGGGAGGGGCGGCTAACGGAGGCCCGCCCTGCGGCCCAGGGGAAAGACCGGCCCGACCGCCCCTACTCACGCCGGCGGCGACTGCGGCTCGCCCCGCTCCTCCATGGCGCTCGAGTCTCTTCGCCTCACGACCCTCCTCCTTCTCCCCGATGCTCTGGCGGGCGCGCCCCTCCCCCCAGCTCCGTCTCCGACCACCCCGGGACTGCGCCTGCGCAAAGATCTGCTTCCTCCCTGCGCCCTTTTCGCTAGCGAATCAGTTTCGCCCCCGGGGAGGAAATCCCGCCCATTTAGAACTCCCGTTCCGCTATTCCCAACCTGTTCCTCTAGAGGGCGCACCTTGACCTAATACGGCGCGCCGGAGGGTTCATGCGACCTACGCTACTTCAGCGCCTTTTCTTTTCTTTTCTTTTTTTGCGGAGTCTCACCCGGCGCCATATTGAGAGGAGGAGGAACTCTAGGCTTGCGGGAGGAACCAGTGGGCGCGTGGCGGTGACGTCACTGCTCAGGCCCATGACGTCACGATGAAACGAGTGGCGTTCTGGATGATGCCATAGGTTTGCTGTCCTGTAGTGTGAGTTTAAGATTTTTTTCGCAGCAGGTAAAACCAATGGGTTCTGTCCAATTATGTTCTTACTCAGAGAAGGCCAGTTAAAAATAATGGGCATGACTGTCACTTGGTCTTCTACTCTTAGTAGGATATAGCCCAATATAATACTGTTGTCACTAAGGACTAAGTTCTTTAAAATGTAGTTTAAAAAAAAACATATGGTGGAAAATAATAAATTGCAATTTGTCTGTAAGCTGCTTCCCTTCTGGATCTGAACAAAAATTCCCACGGAGACATTTCCATTTGACATGAAGTTATACGGCTGTTCTGATATGTCCAACTCTTAGTGTTATTGTTGTTCCAGTATGGGCCACAGTATGGTCCTGAAAATGGTAATGAGTGTAATTGTCTCTCCACCCTCCACCTTTTCCCTAAAACTGTAGCTCATGGTCCTCCGCCATAGCAAAATATAGTTTCCAGTTCTAGGAAAGGGAGGGTGAGGAAGAGACATATAGGAAACCACACCCTGCAGTCAAGGACAAAAAACATGTAGAGAAACCCAGCCACAAAGATTTGGATGCTGCCTGGCAAGTCATATTTTGTGTGGCTAGTCTACACCACCTGTCACAACACCATGCTAACCATCACCCATGGATGTATAAATTTTCAAGATAGCACTTCATGCATCTGATGAAGGAGACTACTCAAAAAACACTTGTTCCATAATAAATTTGCAAGTAAGGATGGGTGACTCTTGTCACATTCAGTTTCTCTCAGTTTCGCTCTTCTTCCAAGCATGTTCAGTTATCCGGGAACAAAGACAGATTCTTCGAAGCCATACCTGGAGATGCCAAGGACTGAACCTGGAGGCTTCTGCACACTATGGTCCTTCCCTTTCTCTAGCGTGAGGAGATATAACTTATCAAATGCATGCATAAACATCTAAAATAATGCGGCAATAGAACCTAATGAGAACGGGTATAACTCAAAGCAAAATAGCATTATGATGTGTCTTAATAATTACTTCAGCCACATCATCTACAGAAAGATTCTGGGAGCAGTGGGAAAGTAGACAATGGAATAATTCCCATTAAGTTTTCAGGAATGTTTTCCTCTACTTCATGGGAATTGATAGTCATCTCTCTAATTGCTTCCTGCGCTCATAGTTATTTTCACATTGTATCCTCACGAGCACTGTATTTACATGTTTCTGCAATTGTTTCAATTCCTCCATCACCTTCCCTATAAAATTGAGAAAGTTTTAAACTTCCTTTTAGCAACTGGAGAGCCGAAGGAAGATAATCATCACATGCATTAGACTTCCACACCCCTTAAAGGAAAGTGACTCAAAGTCAGATATAGAGTGGGAACAGGAGAGAGAAGATCAAAACAATGTTTTAATTATTAATTATTAAGCTGCTTAAGTTTGGGTGATGTGATACAAGCAAAGGCAGTGCTCATGCACTGGCCCTTTAACAGTAGAATAGGACCCATTGCACAGAAGGTCTCAGTCTCATTATGAAACCCACACCACTCAGCACAATTTCTCTGTAATGCCTGAATCAGAAGAGGCCGTGAATTATGCAAACCGGTGCCTGGGAACAGTTAAGGGCTAACTGTCAGGGGGCAGCCCCCAGCATCTGCCACCTGAGGCAATTAGTGTCACATTTGGCCAAATAGGGCTGGCCCTGGAGAGAATGGTAGCCAAGCGTGTTTGTTTTTATAATAAAAAGCACCATAAGAGTTGCAGTAACTGAAAGGATAGAGAGCGCTTAGGAGTACTTTTGGGTAAAAATAGGACACTTGCAACAAAAGCCTTTGATGGAAGATTGTCACTTTCCACCCTTGACCTAAGATGCTGTACACACAAGCTTATAACATAGTGCATGATTTTAGACATGAACTGCATCATAGCCCACCCCTTACCTACCATTTGAAGTTTTTTTAAAAATATTTCAAACACAAATTGATGAAATAGTTCATATGGATATGTTAAGCATTGCATGATATAATATGGAGCTGTGAACAGAATAATGATAGTGTTTAATTTCAACCTGTTCCATTTGGCACAGATTTCATCTACTGAAATCTCAGGGGTCCCATCTTGGTTTGGCAAGTTATCCGTGGCTGCTGCTTTTTAAAATGTTTTTAATTGGTTTTTCCAAATAAACATGAGAACATAACTCCCCTTATTAAACAGTTCCCCTTACCTACCCCCTCCTCCAAGCCACAAAGTCCTATGGGGAAGTCAAAACAAAAAAAATTCCTTCCAGTAGCACCTTAAAGACCAACTAAGTTAGTTCTTGGTATGAGCTTTCGTGTACATGCACACTTATCAAATGCATGCATATCTGAAGAAGTGTGCATGCACACGAAAGCTCATACCAAGAACTAACTTAGTTGGTCTTTAAGGTGCTACTGGAAGGAATTTTTTTTGTTTTGACTATGGCAGACTAACACGGCTACCTATCTGTAACTATGGGGAAGTGTTATTCCAAAGTTTCAAATGCAAGTCTGGTGAATGCCACTGTAATTGATGTTCTGTCAGGTATGTGACGAAAGGGTACCATGTCTCTATAAAATTGTTCTCATTTTTCTTTTCATCTAAGGCTTTAACTTCTTTGGTCAATTTTTCTGATAGTGCTATAGTCCATACTTCTTGCTTCCATTGTGAGATTTGTAAACATTGCAAAGATTTCTAGTTTGGGGCAACAAGTTGTAGGGCTGCTACTAAAAGAAAATTAATCAAGTATTTATATCTGAGATTGACATTTTCATTTTTAAAGATACTTAACAATACTAAAGTTGGGGCACAGATAACATTCTGTTTTGTGATCTAACTTATTTCACCAACATTTTTCCAACGTGGCTGTAATCTGTCATACACCCACCAGTGTTCCCACGTCTTTACTCCCTCTTTAGCAAAGAGGAGAAACAACTTTATTAATATGACTACTGTAGGCTACACCTCAAAGGTGTAAAATGGTGTCTGTGTAGTAGCTTATTTTCTTTTATATGCATGGACACTGACTTTAAGGGCCTCTTCGCTCACGGGCTCTGCCAGTCTATTTATCTACCGTATTTATTTACCAATTCCTGCCTCAGGATCTGATTCCCAAGTGTGTTTTATCAAATTTGTTTGGCTTAACTGTATGTCACTAACTATTTTATATATTATTGTTATATCCATAGCTACTTGATGGCATAGAACCAGCTGCTCATTAAAGCATAAACTCCACCTCCTGAAAGAGAAGTTTGGTCTCCCCTGTTGACCATCATTTACCTTTATCACCAGTAGCAAAGGCCATTTCTAATAAAATTAGTTTTGCTTCATTGTTTTAAACAAATATTCCCCTGCACAGCACACAGAAATTAAGATACACACAGAGAGAACGTCTTTTAATTTCAGGACTTGTTCTGGGTCTCCATAAGCTGATTAATGCATTTATTTGAAGTATTTCTATACTGATTTTCAGAGAGACCTGACATAGCAATTTACCAAAGATCAAAAGCATTGATTTTTAAAAGTGCATTAGAATAAAATGAAAAGACAACTGTTTAGAAGGATCTGCAATTGCTGCTTCTCTGCTACTTTCAGAATACAGTACATTGGTCCTTCAGAAGCAGCTGGGGGGGGGGAGTTGGGTGAGGGAGGGGCTACCACTAGGAGCTGGGGGGGTGGCAGCTCCTCAAGCTGCTTCTCTTTCTTTTTCCTGCGGCTTGAGAAAGGCTTGTGGCTGGGAGAATCATCTCAATCTCTCCCACCATAAACATGGCTTCTTCCTTTTCCTGAGACACTCGCACAGCTACCATCCTGGCCTCATTATAAGGCAACCTTGGACAAACCACTTCTTATGCCTATCCATGAACTCTCCCACTTACAGATTGTGGAAACTAGTTCAAACGACAACTGGTCAGCAAAATACAGATGCTTGGCTATCCACCATCACTATTTTCCCAGTTCCTAGCAGCCAATCCTCCCCACCCCTCCTATCTCACGGAGAAAATCCTCATCTGTACTAATTCACTTCCTTCAACGTGGCAGCGACTTTAAGAGATTTACGTTGTTAAGCCTGGGGCTCATATGGTTTATCTCTTAACAAGGGACTGAGATCCTATATCCTTCTTGAAGCTTTTAAGGATTGCATCTTACTTTAATGTTGTCTTTGCATGCTTCTGGCCAAAGGCTCAAGGCCCTTTCTCCTTTGGCCATAACAAGCTCTCTCCCTCACCCCCCCCCCCATCCCTGAAGTCAATTTGCTGTTGTCATCACCCAGAGCTCCCTGCAGATCACACGTTACAGGAGAAAAGTGAGGGAAGAAGATAGTTAAGTGAGAAAGTGGGAGCATGAAGGAAAGAGAGAAGACTGGCTGTGATGGTTTCTGAAAGACTTTTTAAAGCTGTAATTACATGTGCATCAGTGCAGAGACCTCAGCTGAACCATGAAAAGTTAAGTCAGGCAAATGACCTGTCCCTTGCAATACACACACGTTATCTCCTTTCCTCTACATATGAGAGCAGCTGGCTAAAGATGAATATTAAACAAAGGCTGTGTCAATTTAATTCCCTTTTCAGGAGGCAACTGAAACTCACCTGTCCCTTATTTTCAGGGGAGCTGAAGCTCCAGTGTTGCCACGGGCAACAGTTGGGCCACTTGAAGCTAACTCAGTCATTTCCCTTGGCAACCATGACAACAAAGTTCTCTGAAACAGCCTTAATTTATGAAAGATGCAGGTAGATGGCATCTAATTGGAACAAAACCCATTAATGAACGGCAAGGTCAGGCAGCTTGGCTCATGTTGGCTGACCCATGAGGGCACAGCAGGTTGTGGGGTGGGGGGTTTTTTGTTTGTTTTTTTGGTCTCTGGGGTTTTGCTGTGCAGATTCCACTTTTGCCGATGTCTGCAGTGTTCACAGCTGTTGCCCTAGTTTCCTCTCTCCAGCTCCCACTCACTCTCCTGTGCAACGGCTGCCTACCACCTGCAATGCATATGAAATTTATTCCTTCCAAATCCATGAGCTTCCCCTCTCCTTGAAATAACAGTGCCAATAAATCACCAGTGATCAACATTTGTGAGTGAACAAAACAGCAATTGGAATATCTACCCCTTCCCCACAAAATCCAGCCAGCAGTAAGTTGCCACCCAGGCCAATAATTTATTGCTAGCTGCATCACCATCACCATTTATTAAACTTATTAGTTGCATTTTTACTTGCCATTGCAACTAAGCGTGACTTACCAACCCCTGCCATACATTAAAACCAAGGGGGGGGGGATGCTTTTTAAACATCCCACATACCCTAACAGGCCATAGATAGTTAACAGTAAAAGGCCTAGTTAGAAAGGAATGCTTTTGCCTGACATTTGAAGGTACATAATAAACTGCTGGCATGAATAGGGGCACAAGGGAGATGGCTCAATGGCAGAACATGGGCTTTGCATGCAGAAAGTCCCTGATTCAATCTCTGATGTCTCCAGTAGTAGCAGACAGTACGGTGGTGCTCACCTGACTCCTGGTTGGTCATGTTGCTGCTGCTGCTTACAGGGGTGTAAAGGGTGAACGGTGGCAAAGTCAGTGCAGTGCGAAAGCACCAGCAGGAGTGCTGCTCTGGCATTGTCAGCATGTTTGTGCCCCCTTTCCCAGAAATCAGTAGCAATGGTCAGCTGAGTGCCACAGCTCCACCACACCAACTGCTACGCATGCTCAGACAGGGCTGGGAGAAGACTTATACCTGTCAGGATGCTGTCAGCGGCTCCCGGCTAGTTGCCCAGGAAAGTATAAAGGCAAGGAAAAGTTTCTGACAGTTCTTTTTTATTTCAGTCTATATTTCAAGCTATAGAACCCAGCCTCTTGGATAATGGTGTTGTCCACCCACCCTGCCTCTCCCACTTCCTCATTCGTTATTCTCATTGTCTCCTATACGTCTGCTGCTACGTGCCCTCTGTCTTTGAGCTCTTTGCTCTCCTACTTTTAAGGCTCGCTGGGTTCTGGAAGATGGAGGGCCTGGAATGCTTTCTAATGACGTGTCAGCTGGGTGTTGTTCTGGCTCTCCCACGATTCCCCAGCTTTCCCCCTCATCTGCCCCTGAGCTGCTACCTCCCTCAAACTCCTGCCTTCCTCTTCCTCCTCCCTGGAAGGGTCAGGCTGGGGAGGCGGTCTCTGCCATTCCTCCTCTGCCCAGTCCCTGACAATACCTGGCATTCTGGAGAGCCACTGCCACAGTCGTCATCATCAACAACAACCAAGTTGGTAGCCATTGTCTCATCTTACGGTAGTACAGTGGTACCTCGGGTTAAGTACTTAATTAGTTCCGGAGGTCCGTTCTTAACCTGAAACTGTTCTTAACCTGTTCTTTAGCTAATGGGGCCTTCCACTGCCGCCGCGCCTCCGGAGCATGATTTCTGTTCTCATCCTGAAGCAAAGTTCTTAGCCCAAGGTACTATTTCTCAGTTAGCGGAGTCTGTAACCTGAAGCATCTGTAACCTGAAGTGTATGTAACCTGAGGTACCACTGTAAGTTCCCTTGATTAACTGTGAACAACATGAGGAAGCCTTCCTTTTTGTCTGTCCTGAACCCTTCCAACTTCACTGGACCCCTTTTTGAGTCCATGGCTCCCTTGACCAACTACATTCTTTCTGTGGCACCCCTGTGGGGGCTCAGGAGCCCAGTCATGTCACCTCTTGTCTGCAGAGCTGGCAGCCTCTCACCCTTTTTCAAACACCCTTCCTTGTGCAGTGTTCCCTCAGCCTCCTCCTCTCTCTCCGAGTCCTCTGGGCAGCTACTGCTGCAACAAACAGCTGTGCAAGCCTTTGGGAGCCGGAGACACGAGAGGGCATCAGAGGAGGGAGGGAAGGAAAGAGGGATAGAGGCCGATATTGCCCGCGGCACCCCTGACCATCAGTCAAGGCACCCAAGGGTGCCACGGCACACTGGTTGAAAACCACTGGGTTCAGGTGTTATGGAGGAAAGGTAACAAAAAGCTATCTTTCTCCACTCCGTGAATAATTTAATACAGCTTTGTAACATCCCAACACGCTAAAATGAGACTGCCAGATGGGAGGTAGAAAAATGGGACATAGCTGCGATCCAGCAGTTAGGTTGGGAAAGAGGACCAGGTTCCTGTACCATTAAGTTTAATAGAAGAGGGAATATCACCAGGCGTTGTTTGCTTCACCCATGCTCCTATTTAAAACACATACACAAATAAGATGGGTTTAGCCTAATCTCTGGGTATGAAGATGAATTAGGCTGTTTAGTAAGCAGGCTACAAAGATGAACAAAATGGCGTGGGGGTCTGAGGATTTGCCTTAACAGGCTTTAAAAGGCTTGCTTTTGTTTGAAGACTTTGCTATTTTTCATGTATTCCCTAGTTCTTGAGAAGATCGGATGTAGCAGTACTGGGCTGGGTTCCTTTGGATATGAAAGGGAAAACTAGAGGCTTACAGTGGCTTAGCAACATTTATTTTATTTAAATACAAACATATAAGCAAAGTACAGTGGAAACAAATCAGCTTCTACAACAGGGAACAAAACTGCTAGTCTTGCAACAAATTCAAAAGAGCTGCTTTTTCAACAATACAGAGCTGTGCCCTAGACTTGGCTAATAAGGGAGAATGAGGATAAGTATTTTATGTGTTCATCTGAGGAAGGGAAGCCTCGTTATTCCCCACTGAGAGTTGCACGTCTCCCAGCAGTATCCTCCTTTCATTGTCATTTTTTTGGGGGGGTTGTGTGAATTATTGTTCTGGTGTGACATCACTTGTTTGTTTTGTCCTAGAAAAAAGGTATTATGCTGATGTTGTTGTTTTGCATTTTTATTCTAGAGGATAAATCTCTGCATTTCTTTGTGCCGGTGGAGCGAGACTATTCAGACTTCTCATCTTAAAATGATTGTGAGGCTGGAGACGACAAGCCTGAGGAGTCAGCTTTGTGGGTCTTTGCAAAGGGTGTGTGACCCAGGCAGTTCTGCTGGCCTAGGCCCCTTCCTTGGTGCTGCTTAAACCTGTGATATTGCTTGACCCTACTAGGCTGTTTCTTCATGATGTGCTTCCTGCCACTGAGGATTCCAAAGCTGATGTCTCTTTATGTAGAAGGTACTTAAATGTACTACTTTTGCTCAGTTGCAAAGTACACACTGTATATAAGGGCAGGTTCCAGGTCCAATCAGTATTATTCACCGTTAAAAACAAAACATCTGAGCAATGAGGAATGGAGAATCTTGACATCCTGAAAATCTGCTGTCAGTCAATAGTAGACAATACAGGGCTGGATGGAAAACTAGTCCAACACAGCACCTCATGTCCCCAACAATCTTAGATCATATTCAATAAGTTGGAGAGGCAGACCTTATTCTGGTGAACTCATTCTTTTTACTAGATTCTATACCATCTTTTGTTATTCTTTCGAGATTGCACTTTGTTGCTTGTTAGTAGTTGTAAATGTTAATGTACCGATGTTCTGATTTGTTGTAAGGCAGCTTCCCCTGGTCCTAATTTGTCTCATGGAGGTGGCACTGATTAAAAAGTGGAGCATTCTCTGGTTTATTTACTGGTTTCCGAACTGTATTACCAGCAGCTATGGAACAGCCAGAGCCATCAATGAGCAATTTTGCCCACAGGCTTCTCCCTTGGTGACTGCGCAGTGCTCCTCAGCAAAAATAAACAATGGCTATCCTACTAATGTGGATGGGGGCTGCTTTTGACCAGTTTGTGTGCTGTTAAAACAGCAATTTGCTTTGCACATGGCAATGGTGTACAGAAGGCAAGTACCACAGCTCAGCCTCTTGTGCAAATTGAACCAGATTTTCAGGACAGCTCATCTATAATTCTTCTAGGGCAAGTCTAGTGTCTCTCCTTAAGTTGTAGAGTCAAACATTTCAAGGCCAATTTCCATATGGTATGCTCAATGTGCTGGTGGCAGTTGTTTGGTAAGTCAATGTTATATATATTACCTGTGTATGACCAGCAGGGGGCCCCTTTGTGTCTGAATGATCAATTCTTTGGCCAGAGGAAAGAATCTTGTTTAAAATTTACAGTGCTGTATCCAATTGATGGTTATTCCGAGTAGACCCACTGAATTAATGGAACATTTTGGCCACATCTGTTTATTTCATAAAATTTATATACCACTTGATTGTAGGGAAAACCCCTCAAAGCAGTTTGCAAAAAAGATTAAAACAAGAAAATTATCACTTAAAGAATCGCAACCATCTTAAAACCACAATAAAATGCATTAAACAAATTAAAACTGGTAGAACTTTCTAAACATCTGGGTAGACCTGTCTAAATAAGAATGCCTTCAGCAGGCACCAAAAAGAATACAGTGAATAATTTCAGAATACAGAATAATTTCAGTGGGACTACACAGAGTATGTCTGGTGCTGGATACAACACCGAAGGGCAAAAATGAACTGCAAGCATGCAACTGCTGGCCTAGGGTGCAGAGGTAAGCAAATTGTATAGCTTGACCGAATTGTTTTGATGGCTCAGGCTATGTATGAACACTGAATTGGATGTGAGGAGTGTAGGTGCAATAGACCTTTTTATGACAAGAACTACAATGTGGTTTGCTTATCCGCCCACAGCACAGCTGTGAGAAGTATACACAGCCTGCGGCAACAGCAGGTGCAATACCTTTTGTGATGCGGTGATGCCTAGTAGCAAAAGCTGCTCAGGCAGAGCTAGTTAAAAATAGCACTATTATGCACCCAGGTACCAGTGGCGTTGCACGACCGTCGGTGGTACAAAGTGCGCCTTGCCTGGTAGATGGTTAACAGAGAGAGAACTATGCAGGTGCAGTGGTGATCTGGTGCTTAACACTCAAACTGGATTGCACCACCCGCTTCAGGCCAATAGCTAATATCAGCAAAAAGTTTTAGGTCAATACTCTCTGGCAGAATATATAGCTGAGCAGAAGCAGAATCATCCTCAGGCAAAGCTGTCTCTGCTTCTAAAGCAACAACAGGAATGTTCACATACACTGGATGAGGCTCCTGTGGCACTTGCTGCTCGTGAGCCTGGTGTGCTTTTAGCAGTGATCACAAGAAACCTTTCAAGGTTTCCAGCTAGCTGAGCTTGTTGCTCCTGCTCTATCTTCCTCCTCTTCCTGACTTGTGCACTTTTTTTAGCATCCTGGCTGACATGGCATGTCTAGATGTGTAGGATTCTCTGAAAAATCAAAAAAACCTAATACTAATACTAATACTACAGTGGTACCTCGGGTTACATACGCTTCAGGTTACATACGCTTCAGGTTACAGACTCCGCTAACCCAGAAATAGTACCTTGGGTTAAGAACTTTGCTTCAGGATGAGAACAGAAATTGTGTTCCGGCAGCGTAGCAGCAGCAGGAGGCCACATAAGCTAAAGTGGTGCTGCAGGTTAAGAACAGTTTCAGGTTAAGAACGGGCCTCCGGAACGAATTAAGTACTTAACCCGCGGTACCACTGTAATAATAATAATAATTTATTCATCCCCCGCCCATCTGGCTGAGTTTCCCTAACTACTCTAGGGGGCTTCCAATAAATTAAAACATTACATTGAACATTAAAACTTCCCTGAACAGGGCTGCCTTCAGATGTCTTCTAAAAGTTATATATTTTTATTCACTTTTATGCCTTGCTCCATTTTTATTTTTTAACCACTCAGCCCCTTCATTGTATAACAATTTCTTTACTTTGGTAAATGTTTAAACCATTAAAAATTGAATATCTATATCTACATCTCTCTCTCTCTTACATTATATACTTGAAACAAAAGAATAAGAAATTACTGCGTCAGCAAAAAACTAACCTAAATGGTTATAGTAAAATATGCAGGAATGAGAGTTAAGTAAAATGAACCTTGGAAGGAGGGAATACAGTGGTGCCCCGCAAGACGAATGCCTCGCAAGACGGAAAACTCGCTAGACGAAAGAGTTTTCTGTTTTGGAGGTGCTTCGCAAAACGAATTTCCTATGGGCTTGCTTTGCAAGACAAAAATGTCTTGCGAGTTCCTGTGGGTTTTTCCCCCCTTCCCCCCCTTTTTCTAAGCCGCTAAGCCGCTTATCCGCTAAGCCGCTAAAAGCTGCTAATAGCGCTAATCCGCTAAGCCGTCAATGGGCTTGCTTCGCAAGACGAAAAAACCGCTAGACGAAGAGACTCGCGGAACGGATTCTTTTCGTCTTGCGAGGCACCACTGTATTATGTAAAAACCGCTAGACGAGACCGGTAGGGGAGAAGAAGTAAGACTTTCTAGGTGCCCATTGCAACTCGGTGATAAATTATGAGTTTTATATTTATGATTTTTTAATATGTTATGGAACATTACAATACCGGTATCTTCAAATGGGAAATAATACTATTACCAGGCATTATGTAATTCACCGATAAGAATTACATGAGGGCAGTATGGCTGTAATTAGCCAGGAAAATACTGTAAAATGTTATGTCGCAAAGTTTATTGGCCCCTTCTTGTTGAAAAATTGTGTAGAATGCTCAAAAATGGGGAAATTCTCTGTGTGAGAGGGAGAGCACACTATTATTACTTTATTTCGACTACTTTTTCTCTTTTGAAATTTTGCATGTGGGCAACGGCCTCTGTGGCCCTGCTCATGCTATGCCACTGCAAGGGGCTGTAGCCATCTGACAAGGCTGGCCAGTGCTTGAAGGGGAATGGCCCAGTGCTTTCTTCAACCCCTGTCAGTTGCTTTTCGCTCCCACATCATGGAGCTGAAGGAATAAACGGAGCATTGCTCACACCATGTTCTCCGCTTGCCTCAGCAGCTCCTCTCTGCTTAACAGAGCCCACTCCAGCCACCCACAACCCGCCCAGCAGAAAACCCACCCAAGTTTTTATATATAACTTTTTATTGATTTTTCAATTTTAAAAAATACTTCAGTACATGATAAAATTGTCTTTTTCCGACTTCCAGACCCATTTTCCATGGTGTTTTAATTTCTCCCCCTCTACTGCACAATACCTTCTATTTCTTATACCAACACACCAGTACTGTATTCTCTAGTTCCTTCTGTTGCTCATATTTAAAATCCACCTTGCGAGTTCATCAAACTAAGATTTCCTTAAGTAGTCCGAAAACTTCCACAAAACAATCGTCGTTAGATTCTCTTATTTCGGCTATTAACTTCGCCAATTCTGCATAGTCCATCGCATGGGTGTAGCTAAGGGTGAGGAGCCAGGTACCCCCCTAGATCCTCAAGCACTGTTGAAAAGCATAGAAAGTACTCAATTTTCCGAGGTTCTGCCCCCCTAACAGAAGCCTGCCCCCCACAATGTCTTCTTGTCCTCTATTTACGGTGTATTTTTTACCCATGATTTCCCAAGAAAGGCTCAACAACTTTGACTTCCTTAAATAAAAGCAAAAAAGAAACAAGAAACAAAGTTGAACAACTTTGGTGGCCCCTAAAAATATCCTGGCTACGTCAATGGTCCATCTGATCTTACTTCTCCATTCTTCTTTGGTGGGGAATTCTTCCACCCATTTTTGTGCATGCATAAATCTTTTTATTTTCTTTTAAACTGTCCCTATAATCCCCAAGATTATTTTTAAGACAGTATCTTAAAAAGCAGAGACATCACCTTGCCAACAAAGGTTCGTATAGTTAAAGCCATGGTTTTCCCAGTAGTGATGTATGGACGTGAGAGCTGGACCATAAAGAAGGCTGATCGCTGAAGAATTGATGCTTTTGAATTATGGTGCTGGAGGAGACTCTTGAGAGTCCCATGGACTGCAAGAAGATCAAACCTATCCATTCTGAAGGAAATCAGCCCTGAGTGCTCACTGGAAGGACAGATCGTGAAGCTGAGGCTCCAATACTTTGGCCACCTCATGAGAAGAGAAGACTCCCTGGAAAAGACCCTGATGTTGGGAAAGACGGAGGGCACAAGGAGAAGGGGAGAGAAGGGGACGAGATGGTTGGCTAGTGTTCTCGAAGCTACAAACATGAGTCTGACCAAACTGCGGGAGGCAGTGGAAGACAGGAGTGCCTGGCGTGCTCTGGTCCATGGGGTCACTAAACAACAACAGCAACAAGAAAAATAATCCCCAAGAGAAAGGCTAACCCACCCAAGTTTCTGATGCCAAGAGACCCCGGTTGGCTAGGAGGGCTTCAGCCTTGGGCGACAGCCTCCCAGCCTCCCTCGGCGCTCCTCTTCCTCATGTGGCGGTGCAGCCGCCCGGCTCTGCAAACGAACCGCGGGTCGCACGTGCGAAAGGCGGCGCGTCGGTGTCGGGCAGCCCTCGTGCAAGTGAAGGCAAAGGCTCCTGGTCGGGCCCTGCTCTGGAGCGCGCGGGGACGAGACCACTACTTTATTGGTGGTCTCCCGCACGGCTTGACCTGCAACTGCCGCCGGAATTGCAACGACCGAGCAGTTTGTCCCTTCGCGCTCCCCGTAGCCGTCGCGCGCGCCGGCCGCCTGCCTGCCGTGCGCGCTGACGTCCCTCTCGCGTCAGAAGCCGCCGCGGCTGGGCCCGCGCGCGGCTCCTCCTCCTCCACACCTCCTCCTCCGCCGGTTGCCATGGCGGCGGCTGGGGCCCCGCCCCCGTGCGGATGAGCTCACGCGGTGCCGCAGCCCCGGGAGGAGGGGGGAGGGGCGGCTGCTCCCTCACAACAAGATGGCGGCGGCGGCTGCAGCGTCCGGTGGCGGCGGCGGCGGTGGAAGCGCCGGGGGCCCCCCGCTCCCGGCGCCCGGGACCCGCCTGCCTCCCCCGGCCCCGCCGCCCTCCGCGGCCCGCCCGCCGGGCCCCGCGCGCATCGGCTACTACGAAATCGAGCGCACCATCGGCAAGGGCAACTTCGCCGTCGTCAAGCTGGCCACGCACCTCGTCACTCGCGTCAAGGTGAGGCGGGCGCGACTCTGAGGGGCCTCGGACCCGCCGCTCCGTCGCCCGGTCGCCTGACAGCTCCGCTCCCCGAGGCTGGAGCGCGCCGCCCCCGCGGCCTTGCGGTGGGGGGTCGCGTCTGCTTCGTGCCCGGCAGCGACCAAGCGAGAGGGGAGACCAGACCGCCACGCCGGCACCGGCCACCCCGGCTCCTCTCCTTTCCCCTCCTCTTTCCCTGGGAATGCCGGCGGGAGCCTTCCGAGCCCCGCCACGCCGAGAATGTGCGTGGCGCGGCTCTGGGCATCCCCGGAGGCGTTGCAACGAGCTCCTTGGGCTTGCAGGAGACTGGCTTGGGAAGGTGGTCTTGCCCCTTTCCTCTTCGCTGTGAGGGATGCTGTTGCCGCCTCCCCGTCCAGTACTTGGTCCCCACAACCAGGCTGCCCTGCTTGTGCTCCCGCTTTCCGCGCTCCCGGAGAGGGGAGGCTTCTCCCAAGAGTGCCACTTTCCCCTGCCAGAGCAAACCTGGTCCTTTCCTTTGCCTGCTGGCTCCAGGCAGGCGCTGCTGCTGGGTTGCTGTGGACCAGCCACATGTGGCGAGGGATGCAGGCACCCTGGGTGCCTCCATGCAAAGTAGCCACGGTGGTAACTTTGAGAGCACCTTGCTTTCCGGCACTGATAAGGTTCATCCAAAAGCCGGGCACGGTCTTGCTGTCAGTTTGCACTGGGCCTCTGTTGATCTCCGACTAATAAAGAAAATTCCCCTCTCCCCCCCCCCTCTCTCTCTCTCTCTGTGTGTGTGCGCCTGTCTGTGGAAAGGAGGTCTTTAGGAGATGGTTCAGAAACTTCATTTAGATTTTTGTTACATTTAAATTTTGCTTAAACAGCAGAACCTTTTAAGGCTTCTCATGACCAGTTTTTATTCAGTGAAGGAGGACTGGAATGCTTCTGTGCTGTTGAAAAGAGCAAGGGCAATGAGCGTTGCCTTTTGTGAGGCCTGGCACCTGTTAGCAGAGCTTAGTGCCTTTTTCTTTAGTCAATTTATTTCATATGCTTTTGGTGCATTAGCTGGCAATGTGTACCTGTGCTAGCTGCTTACGTTTGCCATGTTGGATGATGGCTTCATAGTGGCAGGGTCCCTTTCCATCAATTGGGATCCGATTTGGCATTTTTTCTGTCCAAGGTGTGATATTCTGAAACTGACCAGATTATTTCATTCATCATTTGACAAGAATCTAAACCAAAGCTGGTCACTTTCCAAGGATACTTCTGCTTGGGGCAGGACAGAATTTCCTGTCTGATCTGGTGGCAGCAGCCTTGGAATCTTACACCTTCTCTTAAAGCATGAAGCCTGACTACTGGCAGCAGTAATCTCAAGAATTTTGCCCTGTAAGCATCTTCTGAGATAGCAATTATCATTTTGCATGTGGAAAGGAGTGGTCTGGCTTGTGATGGTTGATCCCGGGTGACTGATGGGAGGGAGGGTGTCACCAGCTGGTCTGATGGTACTTTTGAATTCTGGGTCTGAGAGGAGAAAGCAACTTGCTGAGATCAATAGTGGGAGAAAAGGGGTTGTTGGGTTGTTGTTTTTTTGTTTCCTGCCATGTAATCTATTCCTTAATCACCGTTTACTGCTGCTAAGAGTGGTCCTCGTGATTTTATTTTTTTTGCACATATGTAACTTCTAATTGAATTGTTAAATGGCATTGAAACTCAAAGACTACATTCTTTGACTCTATCTTTTACTTTCCCCTTTATATACATACATACTGTATATATCTGCCAACTGAGGACTACAGTTTATTCATTTGATAAAGTGGACTCTTGTCCATGAAACTTGTCATAACAAATTAGTTGGTCTTCAACATGCTACTTGAACCAAACACAGGTACTACTTGTATCCTCTGATCATGAAGCTGAATTTTGGGTGTTGTCTTAGCTGCTGGGCCTTTTAGATTGATGATGTGCTAATCAGCTGTTTGTTCATCAAATGTTGCTGATTGCAGCTTGATAGCAAGTCTGACTAACCAACATATACAGTGGTACCTCAGGAGAAGAACTTAATTTGTTCTGGAGGTCCGTTCATAACCTGAAACTGTTCTTAACCTGAGGTACCAGGCCTCCCGCTGCTTCCGCGACGCCATTTCTGTTCTCATCCTGAAGCAAAGTTCTTAACCCGAGGTTCTATTTCTGGGTTAGCGGAGTCTGTAACCTGAAGCGTCTGTAACCCGAGGTACCACTGTACATTATGAGAAATTCTCCTATTGTTGGAAGAAGCCAGGTGAGAATAAGTCAGTGCTCCTGCTTTTTGCCTGCTCCCATCTACTGTTAATCTGGTACCATGGGCAGCAATGCAGAAATCTGCAGAAATCTGGAATAAAATCTTCATCTCTGTCTGCAGGCTAGTCCAGCAGAGCTTCTAGGTCAGCTCTGTTACTTGTGCTGATATTTTGTTTCTGCATAGTGTAGAAAGCAGACAGGAAGCAGTGCTCCTATGATGGTGAGTTTCTGATCTATGTAAGAAGCCCTTGGGTCCATCTATGGCTGTGGTGTGCAACATCTGAGGTGGCACAGTGTTGCTGGTGCTATCGTTCAGTTTGTTGCAGAGCTTAATTGCTGCTTTCTCCATACCTGTGGCTCTCCAGTTGTTGTTGGACTACAACTCCCATCACCCCTGACCATGGCTCATGCTGGCTGGGATGATGGGAGTGGAGTCCAACAGCAGCATATGGGTGCATGTACTCCAGGTAGTTTCCCAGGTAGAATTCATATTTAAAAAGCCTGACTTAACCAGGGTTACTGACAGTGGTAGATGTTAAAGTCTATGAAAATATCAGGGTAAAAGCTGTGTTAATGAATAACAGAGGCTTTGTATGGGAACTGAAGTTTGAAGAACCTGCTTCTATGAGAGTTTTCCCTGCATATCTTATGATCTGGAGCCCATTCTGAATACAAAAACTTATTGACTGAGGAGCTCCTGGATTGCTAATCCAAGGGCACCTTCCACTTGTAGAAGGTACCAGCACCCAGAAGAGGCTTCTTGCAAGAAAATGGGTGAGGCAGGAGGAAGTAACTTCTGTTTCACCAAGCCCCCAGAATCACTTCCCATGCTGTTCTGGGATCCCCTGGAGCAGCTTTTTAGGGGACTGTAAGAGAAAGGAGGAATTGATGAAAATTGCCACTCCAACCCCTTTTTATAATGTGAGCACCGAGTAGAGCTCTCTGTTCATTATGAGAATGGATTCAGCTCATTGCATCTGACACAAGAAATCTCAATTTAAAATAAATCTTACTTTCCTCCACCTTGTTTTGTTTAGAGTGGGTCTTAGTTGCACAAAGACTTTTTTCGTAGCTTCTTGGATCAAGAGACTGACTAGCATGTATCTGAAATGCTTCTTGAACCTGTTGATTCACTTCTGCCAGTGGGTGGAGAAGAACTGCTGTTCCTTGGAAGTCAAGTCTCTGATCAGTTTGAGCAACTTGCATTCTGAGAATATTTAGCCTGACCCAAGTTTGTAATTCAATCAAGAGTTCAAAGTGAATTCTTGAAGGCCAAATATCTGACCTGTACTCTCAAAACATGTGTGGGTGGGTGGGGGCAGGTGAGAGAAGAAATGCAGACTTTGAAGAAGGGGCAGAGGATCCTTGTGCCTCTCAAAACCTTTTCATCTAAAGGTTCCTCAAGTTCATTTTGTTGTCTCCAGCAAGCAGAGTACATGACCAGCAGATGTCTGCTTATGCGGGGTTTCTCCAGTCCTTGTGTTTTTCTGTGGTCTCAATTGGAGGCAGTCACCGTAGTGATTCAGAGATGGCTGGCTGCAAACAGGCTTAGAAACAAATAGGTGATTGTTTACAAAGTCTACCAGAAAGCCTGAAGTGTTGAGCAAGGCACTAATACTGAAGTGGGAAAGTGTTGTGGGGAAATCCCCCCCATGCCCACCCCACTCGCCTGCATTCAAAAGCAGGCCAGTGTTTCTTAGTTAACAGGAATTCTGTCTGGGGCTTGACTTAAGTAGACTTTGGTAGGGACAGACAGATCCATGGAAAACTGGAGCCCTGGGGCAATATCCAAAGGTTTCACAGAGTTTTTGTGATAGTAATTGAAACATTGGGGGGGGGGGTGGATCTGACTGCAGGAGAGGTTACCCATCTATTTCCCCCCTGTCTGCTTATGGTGAAGCTGCAGAATCCAAGAGTCCTGTTTGTTAAGAGCTCTTGGAGAATGGAACTCCCAGTAAAATTGGCAAAGCCACAAGCATTGAAAAATATGGAACATGCTTCTGTTTTACAACTCTGAGGGTCATTTTGGAAGGGCAAATAGGTGAGAGGAGCTGTTGTATTAGACCAATAACATTTCAAGGTTCACAGAACATGTCATTGTTTTTTAGATTCTGGGAGACTCAGTGTGGCTTGCTTCATACAAGTCTTAAGTTCTTGCTTGTTACAGCAGTAACTTTATTGCCTACTTGCCTTTCTTTATGGAAGATCCCTTGCTTCTCAGTAGAGACTTCTAGCTTTCCCAGTAGCCTTTCTCCAGTCTCCTTGTCTGTCAGAAATTCTTTTGAGCTTGGTGCTGGCAAGATTCCTTCTAAGCACAAGGCCACAAACACTGTTGAAATGGACCCTTTCACTTAAAAGCGCAGATGGTCCATTTATTTACTGCGTTCTTGCTAACCTTGAAAATATGTTTGCTGAAATTCACAGTGATGGAACATTGTGGTAAGAGAGCATTGTTCACTTGAAAAATGCAGGCTATTTGGTTTCAGAGACAATGTTTAGATGCTGCTATCTGGGAAATAAACTTTGATGCATGCATGCGAAGCTAGGTTTAGAGGAGCTGATTTTAAATCCTGTTAACTTTTAGTGTATGGCAAGGATGCTGCTGTCAGCTAGACAGGAACCGACTCGCTTCTCTGGGGGTATTAACAGGACACCTGCAGGATATCTTACTGTGTTCCTCCCTCTCTGTTTCCTGTGTCCTTTCACCTCATTTCTCTTGCATTCTGATGTTGCACAAGGAGGAGGGAAAATGCTCTATGACCTCTCTACCAGGCTGTTGTGTACAAATCCTTCTAGTGGCCTTGTTGAATTACAGAGTAGAATTTGCTGCACTGTCAACCCAGTGGTGTCATTGCAGGCAGAGGGAGTTTGAAATTGCCCCATTACTGGGCAGTGCCATGTGTGTGGTGTCTGTTACGCAACTGTGGTGGGGCTTGGGCCCTTATCCGCTAATTTATTCTGGATGTAGTTTTGTTGGTGATCTTCTGATTCTCTCTCACAACATTATGCTGTGTACCTGTATTTGCATACAAGATAGTATTTTGTACAGAAACCTGATGTGCATCAATAGCACATTGCATTTGGCAAATATGCAAGTGCTTGCTCAGTAATGCTGCAATCCCTCCATCTTGTGTCCTCAGGAGGGCCAGGTAGGCTTTGTCTGAGATGCATACTCACAGTCTCCATAGTTAGTTCTTGGTTTCCTGCCTTTTCTTTCTGGAAGCTCAACTTGCAAGGGCTGATTACCTTGTCATGTGCTGGGGACAATCCTGACAAGTCTAAGGTGAAGCTGTTACTGATAGTGTAGCCCTTTCCTCACATATCACTCATGCCTGAGAACATGGGTAGGCAAACTAAGGCCCCGGGGGCCAGATCTGGCTCAATCGCCTTCTAAATCTGGCCCGCGGATGGTCCAGGAATCAGCTTGTTTTTACATGAGTAGAATGTGTCCTTTTATTTAAAATACATCTCTGGGTTGTTTGTGGGGCCTGCCTGGTGTTTTTACATAAGTAGAATGTGTGCTTTTATTTAAAATGCATCTCTAGGTCATTTGTGGGGCATAGGAATTCGTTCATCCCCCCCAATATAGTCCGGCCCCCAAGGTATGAAGGACCGGCCCCCTGCTGAAAAAGTTGCTGACCCCTGCCTGAGAAGTTGATTGTTTGTTGTCTAACTCCTCAGTCAATTTTAATTTAAGCTGCACTGTAATCTGAAAGCAACTTAACTTGCCAAGTTGCCAGAGTTACCATCTCAATATTGGTATCTGCACTTGATTTCCCAGGCTGCTCTACTTTACCCCCCAGTTTACCAATATTTTAACTAGGAAAGTGAAACTGCTTTTTTTGCTGACATTTCACATTTGGTGGCTTCTGGCAAATGTGGCTTCCTGGTTGACCTAACTTCTGAGTCTGAGGTGTAGGATGTTGAACAGCAACCACAATTCTGTTTGTTGAAATCCTCTGTAATCAGATCAGCAGAAAGCATCATCATCATCATCATCATCATCATCAAGCGAAGCCCTACTACTAGCTGAGGTGGGGAAAAGCTTCTGTTCTTTGGGAAATCTGTAGGACTTCTTATATGGCATGTTTGGAAGGGCTAGTTGTTGGGAGCATTTGTGATTTGTTACTTGCCTGAATGCAGAAAAAGAAAAGGGTCATGTTCAGGGCTGTTCTCCTTCCCTGTTCAACTCTTCTGCTGTTCCTCATGCACATACCTCCCTCTGCCACACAAAGCAATGTATACTAGGAGACTGCTGTCTCCTGATCATGGCATAGTGCTAGCTTGATGTGGCCTTCTTTTCTGGTTCAGATCTTTACTCACAGTGCACAGGGACTATGATTCCCCCTCCCCTCTATCAATTGAATCTTGTGAAATATGTCTGACATCTATTGGAAAGACACCTTTTCTAGCAGTACTCCTGGGGCTTGTGGTTTCTCAAAGAATCCTGATATGTTTGCTGTTGAATGAAGAAGGATGTGGAAAAGAGGCAGAGAACTGTTGCCAGCATATTCACTCTGTGATTCCCTCGACACTCCTTAGAAGCAGAAGAATGCATTAATCGCCAACATGTATTTAACTGTGCTATCTGACTCTAAACAACTCTTAACTTCTAAAAGTATTTTAGTGTAGTCAGCAAAAGGACCACTATAAAATGTTCATCACCTCCAGCTCAGTTCTGTTGACAGGTGACATTTGTGTGTCTCAAAACACCTCCTTTTGTGAGGGCTGTAAAAACTGGAAAGTGTGTAGGGGGAGGGGGGATTAAGGTCTAGCTCTTGCCTAACCCTCCCCAAAGAAAAGAGCTCCACATGATCAAATCTGAGGAAACAAGACCAGAACTTT
Organism: Podarcis cretensis; assembly: GCF_951804945.1. Lineage (NCBI taxonomy): Eukaryota > Metazoa > Chordata > Lepidosauria > Squamata > Lacertidae > Podarcis > Podarcis cretensis. The sequence goes on along the minus strand of NC_137185.1, from coordinate 29,328,935 downwards.
GGTGTTCTCTCAAGTTCTTATCGGGTGGTGCTGAAGAGCTCTCTGCAATATTGAGATTTAAGGTAGATCAAAATCTTGTTCAGCATTTCTTTCCATGGTTAGATAATGCCAAAAATGCGTTATGAAGAGTTCACTTGTTTGCTTCGTAAACAAACAGCACTTGCTCATCCCTCCCTCTCTTGATGGTTGTACTGCAGCTTGTTTTCCAGTGACTGTCTGCTGGGGTGGGAGAAAGGCCAGAAAGAGGATCAAAGTTGGCTGACCGACTTTGGGACTAGTGTGTCCTGTGCTCCACCCCTTTTGGAAGGGAAAATGGTAATTGGCATACTGCAGGCACATGACTCCCTATGTCTGGTGGTAGGCACTGATGATTCCAGAGATCTACATGCAGTGGCTGTACACCATCCACAAGAGACAAAATTTCTGAAGTGCCCTGGATTTTGAGTCATTGTTGGAAAAGACTGGAAATTGCTCTAAGAAACAAATTGAATTAGTGACTTGTGGTCATGTTCATGTTGGGTGGGGACAAGAGAAGTGCATGTGTGCCCTTAAATGCCCTTTGCTTTCAAGATCTGTGTTAACTGGTGAAGCTTTGCTCGAATCCATATTCTGTGGGTCACTTGGTTTTTTAAAGATCATAGCTGAAGATCACTTTGAATCTATAGGTAATATAATTCCACATTTGCAAATTGGACTTCCAGGCTTCTGGAGCCCTGTTTGCTATTTATTCATATTGAAATACTAAATAAAATCAATATTACAAATAATAATAAAAAGAATCATAAAATTCAAAACAAATTCAGAACTCCAATTACACAAAATGCCAGTGAATGGGACAAAAAAAAAAAGTCAAGGAAGTCCTGTCAAAACAGACAAGTATTTTAAGGCCTTCTGAAAAGCCTGAAGTGTAGCCACCTGCCACAGCTCTATAGAGAAAGGCTTGGAGAAGCCCCAAGCATCAGTGGTACCCTCTTTTCAGTATGTATTGGGGACTTCTGCGTGGAGATGAGTCACTTGTTCTAAAAATGACTAATGACTGCGAATCATTCTGAAACAACTCTCTTTTGGTGTGTGTGTGTGTTAGGTAACAGGGAGGCTGCTGGGCTACAGAAAATCTCTCTATGCAACCAATAATATTTCTTCTACTGACAACTCTTGGGCCACTCTTAACAGGCTGTAGCTCATCCTTTTATTAGTGCTCCAGATGTGATATGAATTACCTGCTTCTGGAGATCACAGAGCATGAAAGTGTTCTCTGCTCCCACCACTGCTCTTTGGCATTTCAATCTGTCTGATCTTGTTTGGCCTAGGGGCACTGCATGGTATTATTATTATTATTATTATTATTATAATTAATTAATTAATTAAATTTGTATACTGCCCTCTACCCACAGGTCTCAGGGCGGTTCTCAATATAAAATCACAATATAAAAACACAAAACATAATAAAAACAAGAACAACCCAATAATCCCTCTCCTCCTCAACACATTTTAAAAGGGCATTGGATGTCAATAGCCAAAGGCCTGGTTAAAGAGGAACACTTTTTTATTCTAAATCTCTCAAAGTTTCTTTGGTATGTCTCTTTCAATATTTATTAAAATATTTGTATGGCATCTTATTCCTAGGAACAGCATTCAGGGTGGCCACTGACAAGTTACTGTAGCAAAGCTGAAACAACTGCAAAAGTGAAAGCAGAGCTAAAGCTTTAGATGAAACAAGTTACACTGTTTCTGTATATCTATATATAAATAAAATGTTTTCCAAGCCCTTCTTTGCTTTGTGTGTCCCCTCTCTCCCATGATGTCTGTAAATTGGCCCTGTCCGAAGAGATAGGCATGTTCTCTTTGCTTCTGAATCAATTCTATTATCAGTTTTGTCACATTATTTTACTGTCTCTTGAAAATGTCTGAAAGCTATACATGTTATGTATCGGTCTTGTTGGGCATGCAAAAGAAGGAGAGTGCTAACTGTGGAAACTTGCCCCCCCCCACTGGAATGGTAATTGTGTGATTTTTATTTGGTCTCAGTAAAAAAAACATTTAGGACATTTTAATCTACATTTTGAGTACCACATAACTCTTCATTTTGCTTAATGTTAAAACATAAGAGTTGGGGGGGGTTTAAAATAGTTAATAGAGGGCAAGAGCATGGTGGATGCTCTTATCTGCAGCAGAGGGTATATTCGCATCCTTCTTGCAAAATGTCTAGGTTAGCTTGTGCCAATGCTACACTGAAGCAAAGAACACATAGTAGCAGTTCCCACTCTCTTTTTGCATGTATTAAATAAATGACAACTGCTCAAGTCTGTCCACATATGTCTGTTGACATATGAGGTGTGTGTTTTTTTTACTCTGTCTTTTGAGTGGTTTTGTCAGGTTGGTCAAGCAAGTTCCTAGGGTGCTTGTTAATTCCCACGTGGGAATTAAAATATTGCAGTGTTTCTAACAGAGTTTTCCTGTTCACAGTTCACCTCCAGCTAGGCCCTCTTCCAGGATACTCCATTCCATTCCATTTCATGCCACCTCCCAGCCTTGGAGCTGGGAAGGCATGGGGATGGATTTGCTGCTACAACAATGCCTAAAAGTTAGGGAGAAGGCTAATAGCACACCATGCTTTCCAGAAAGCAATGGCACAGTTTCCATGACAGAATGGGAAACAATTCATAGGATTGTTATCCCTATACACAGATAATCGGTGTTCAATCTGCTTTGAACAGTCTCTTTTCTTAAAAAAAAAAGTACAGTGAATGTTTATAGGAAAGGCAGGAACTTGATGAACAGTACCTCGTTGCCTGTTTGCCATACATCAAAATCTCCCTTTAGAATCTGGGGTTGAACAGTGCTTGTGTTTTATGTGATTGAGCCTGCAGTAGCAAACTGGACGAGAATCTGACATAGTGACCTTTCTCTGCTTTGGAAGTGCTTGGTTGTCAGTTTTGGTTAACTGTGAAATTCCAACCTGACATTGCAGAAGGCAAGGTAGTGCCTGCTGAGCTGGTATGTAGTTAATTGTCAGCCAACGCAGGGCTGGACATTCACACACCTCATATGTCAAGTGTTTTGCTTATCTGAGTGTTGCTATGAAAGAAGTTTGTAGAGGAGAGACTAATAAGCTTGGGAGGGGAAAATCTCTGTTGAGGTTATAAACTGATTAAAACTGGGCTCCAAGATTATGAAGGGTGGTTAAAGAAATGTGGATTGCGTCTTTTCCAGCTGTGAGGCAACATAGATATGCTGTAGTGATGTTAAGATCTACTTAAATTGCTAAATTGTCTTGGCCAGTGAGTTGGAATAGTCCTCATAATGACAACTGTGTACACAGAGTACCACTCCAATTTTTATTTAAAAAACCCTACCCAGAAAATCTCTGTGTTTCAAGCATCTAGAGAAGACAGACCAGTAGAGCCAGCACAATAATGCAGAGTTTGTAAATACCCTGCCAAAATTGGCACCTCCAGCACTCGTGCACTAAAGCAGGCAAGTTGCTTGTTCTTTGCTGCTTCTAGTGTCGTATTTGCCTCAGGAGAGGCTGCCTAGGCTTGACCCTGCAGCAGCCTAAGCTTTGCAGAAGAATGGAAGATTAAGAGACTTCCAGAAATGTAACTAATTTGTGTGTCCTTTTTTTGAGAGAGAAAGAATGAAGCTACCAAAGTTAAGACAAATGCAGGATTCCCAACATCGTGTTCATGAAGGTAGTAGTGTTTAATTCAATGCTTATCCAATCTCCTCAGCAAACTGCTGTTATCCCATCGCTTCCATAGCTAGGCCTCAAGATTCAGATAGTTAAGCCCCCGTTTTCTGATTTGACTCTGACTTCCAAATGTGGCCTCTCCCGGCCCCCATGAATTTGGTAACGTGCTCTGAGAGGAACACAGGGAACTGCCTTATACAGAATCAAACTATTGTCCATCTAGCTAAGTATTGTCTACATTGACTGGCAGCTGCTCTCCAGGGTTACCGACTACGATCTTTCTCAGCCCTACCTGGAGTTTGAACCTAGGACCTTTTGCATGCAAAGCAGATGCTCTGTCCCTGAGCTATGGCCCTTCCCAGTAGCTGTCTTCTGGGTGCCATTGTGCTGGACTTGTGTGTCTAGCCTTTGGCCATTCACAACTATTACTGAGGCTTCTCTCTTGATGTGGGCATCTTGCACTGAAGTCCAGGCTATCACAGCTCATTTTGACATGGTAAAAGGCAGCTTCATGCTTTACTTTGTAAGAGAAGGAAAGCATCTGTATGTAACTTCTGGGCAGTAGATTTTTATACTTGGCAGACAGACACCACCACTCTTTGATTTCTTCTCTTTTAATAATTTTTGTTAGTACTCCTAATTAACATCTACTCTGAAGTCCTGTTGAATTCAATGGGGCCTGCTCCCAGGGAAGTGGGAATAAGATTGTAGCCTTGGTATCTCAAGATGTTCCAGTTAATTGCAGTCATTTAGTATTTAAATCCCAAATTAAAACTGGCCCTGGTTCACTGATGATGTGAACATCATGCCAAAACTTGGCACTCTTGAAGGATCTGCCAGCAAGCAAACCACAGAGGTCCTGGTATTTTGCTCCCTGCACCAGCATTGATGGATGATATTTCAGCAGTGGGTTTTCTTTCCATTCTGCATCTTTTTGCCTTTCAGGGTAACTGCCGTGGATTTCGTTTCATAATAAAAGCACTGGCAGCTTAAGGTGATGACGCTGCCTGTCAGTGGCATTGACGTAGGTTTACCCAAGGAATGTATGGTGTGCATACATTGAGATTTTGGGTATGATTTCTAAGGAGACTCTTGTTTTTCAGAGTGGAAAATGGATTGTGCAGTTATCTAGATCTTATTTCCTTAGTGCCAGTCTACAGAGTCATTTGCTCCACTGTCAGTATACCTTTTTAAACTTGCATCTCCTATGCCAGGCATAGGAATCCTGTGACACTTCAGATGTTGTTGGACTCTAGCTTCCATCATCCCTGACCATTAGCTATGTGAGATGGGGAAAATGAGAGTTGGAGTCCAATAACGCTTGGAGAGCCACAGCTTCCTTGTTCCTGTCCTGCACTATCCACATCTCTCAGCCTTGTTTATGAAGTCATCTAGGGTTACATCCAGTGTTAATTAGAGTTGGTTCTTTGAAATTAATAAACATGACTAAAAAAGAAAGCATTCTAACAGTGAGTGGTTACTTGTGTAAGATCTCTTTTTTTGCACTGAAACAAGTTAAATGTGATGGCACCAGGAAATGCTAATTCCTTTACCTGCACATTCTCCCCAACTGTGTTATGCCTAGTGTGGGTTGGTACAACTTTGGAGACTGCAGCCATGATAAAAAATAGCTGACAAGACATGGCTTTGGGTTGGGAAGAGCGCAAGCTGAAGATTTGAGTACTCCTTTCTGCCCTCCCCTGTGCATTCTAAAATATTCACTTGGGATACCTCCGGATTGTCAACATTTTCTAGGAGGAATTCAAGGAATACTGTGAAATGTAGGTTTACTAAAGTGGGTTAAAATTCTCTGTCCTAGCTCAATAAATCCACTTTAAAAAGAAACAGGCCTTTTGTGTTTAGGAAAGTGATGGGGAAATGAATTGAAAAATGTGGAGTGAACTGATGGGAAGGTGTATAAGCACCTTGCAAACAAACTGGGGTGAGAGAAGAATGAACTTCCTGAAGACAAATCAGAAGGAATACACAATGAAGACCAGATTGAATCTAACCTTTGTAAGCATTGTGGCAGCAAACTGGGATGGATGTTCAATTAATAGGTCATTTGGAGAAGCTCTTAGTCGCATCTTGCATCATGTTGCCCCAGTCTGCTGCTGCTGCGTTTGGCTTGGGTCAAAGTGATTTTGCATCAGAGAGGTTGTCTCCTTCCATTCCTCAGTACCTGTTCACCAAAGCTTTTTTCAATATGTATATGTCAGGGAACTGCCATCAGAGAGGTGGAGGGAAGGCTCCAGAGCGATGCCGGAGAGGGTCCCAGCAGGGAGAGAGGCAGCCCAGCTGCTGGGGAAGGAAATCAACGTAACACCAGGAGAGAAGGGGGGCAATGGGGGGAATCGGAGAAAGGGCTCCAGGACTCTTCAACAGAGACTAGTGGGGAGAGCACAGGTGCTCCGCTGCCCACACCCTCCCTGCGCAGAAGACTTCCGCGCAGGGAGAGTAGGAGGAGACTTGGCGTCAAAGAACTTTTTTGCTGGAAGAAGTTTAAGAAACGCCCACTGACAGATTCTGCCAGCGACTGAGGCAGCCACGCAGTGAAGGGCTGTCCAGACAGAAAGGGTTCAACCAGGCAACCAACCCAAGAGTGTGGGCAACTTACGCATGAGCAACCCCCTAGAACCCTTACAGTATATTTGTAACCTTTGAATCTTTTCTGAATCTGCTAAACAGACTAAAATAGACCAAAGGACCTCCTACCTGGTTGGCAGCCCTAAGAGTGTCCTTAGAGTGAGATGAAGGTATAGAAAGATGGCAGGTCACAGAGCAGGGGAGAGTCTTGGCCATCCAGAACAAATGCCAACGAGGCAGGAAATCTGTGGGGAAAGCAAAGTAAATGTGTTGCAGCTTTTGCCATGGCAACAAACATACCCTGTTCCTGTCAGGGAGAGAAGAGAAAAACAAAGCAGGTCAGCCACACGGAGGCCGAGGCAGGAGAATGACTCTGCCATAGCTTTGGCAACCAGGGACCTTCGCCCCCTTCTCCAAGAACAGAGTTGCTTCTGCTGGCTTAAGAACAGTGAAAAGGCAATAGGGGCCAGGGGGTGGTGGGCTAACAGAGTCCAGAGAGAGATCAGAGCTGCAGGGTGTGAAGGCTTAGGAGACTGTCCTGTCCGAATAAATGTAGCGCAAGTGCTGCCGCCAAATTGCCAGTCGGTGCTCATGAACTTTCCATAACCTCCGAGTGGCACTTGTCTGGGCTCTGGAAACTGAAGCTGCAGCTGTATTTCACGTTGTCATTTGTGCAATACAGATCACAGAACTGAAGAGGCATTGCTTAAGTGTTAAGAATCTGAAAACTTCCCTTGATTTCTGGAGTGCTTCAGATACCACCGTTGTGTGTGCATGTGTGCTCATATATTTATATATTTGTGTGGAACTACAACTGCTGCAAATGTTGGTGGGAAGTTCAGCTGTCTTGGTGCTGCATCTGTGCTGACCCGTAGATGGTTGTCTGCATTTGCACACCCTGCAGTTGGTGGCAAAAGTACAAAGACGTTAGTCCCAAGGCAGCTTGTAGCACTCGGAACATGCTCAAAAAGCCTTTGCCTACTCACATTGCAGAATTTTGCTTGTCTACATTTCCTAAAGCGCATTTCTCATCTACCCAGGTCTGATGCAGATGCCTCACAGTGATGCTTGATGTTGTATAGAGGCATCATTTTTGACATACAAGCTCGCTTGAGGCCAAGCAAGCTACACCAATGGGTTGCAGTTTAGAAAGGGAGCAGCTCTGTCAGTGTTTAGGACAAAGGTGGGATCTGATATGGCAGTGGGTGCACTGCTTGTCACGGGCTGCGACTGCTTCCCAGGCTTGTGGAACAAAAGTGGAGCGTGCTGGAACAGATCCACAGGGAGGCTTCCCGGAAGCTTAGATAGGCTTATGGTCTGAAATGGATACTGTTGTAGTTCAGGAATAACAACCAGTGCCTGGGATTAAGAGGCCCAGGAGAGCTGCTCAGAGCTGAGGAACAAAGCAAAGTGAGTGTTCATCTATTCCCACCCCCCTTATTAAAGACTCCGTTCTGCTTCATGTAAAGAGAGATGCGCTTTACAGTGCATTGTAGTTGTTTGACTGTACGCTCTGCCCCAAGACTGACCTTGAAAACAAAGCTAAAGAGTTTACTAGGCCATTTGCCTTCACGTGTGTGGGGGTGTGTGTGGTGGGGGTCTTCATGAAACTAGAACTAATATTTTTAACTCTTCTGTGATGAGAACTGCTTCCAAGCAAGTGACTAAAAGGCCTGGCTTGCAGTACTAGCATCCTGGATAGGTGGATTCACAGCTGTTTGGACAACCATACTCTAAACGCTCACCAGTGGTTCCTCATCCTACCAGAGGGAGGTTTTGAGTGGAATGCTGCAGACATCTGCTGTGGTCTTGATTCTCTTCCAACATTTTTATCAGTGACTTTGATGAAGGTGTGGAAGAAATCTTCTGAGTCTTTCTGTTTTGTGGATGACACAAAATGGGGAGGGACTGCTATAGCTAAGGCCTCTGAAGAGGGGAATAACATTTAGAATTACCTTGATAGAACAGAAAACAGAGCTGAAGCAACATGAAACTCAACAGAGAAAAATACCAAGTTCTGCATTTAGGCAGAAAGAAAAATAAAACTCACAGGTATAGCATGGGGGTTACTTAGCACGTGAAAAGGATTTTGGGATTGTAGTTGAACATGAGCCATCACTGTGCTATGGCTGCAGAAAAGGCTACCATGATTTATAGGCTGCATTAATAAAACCATAATTTCCAAGTTACAGGAAGTAACAGTTCTACTTTATTATGCTCTAATTCAAGCTCTTCTAGAGAACTGTGTTTTATGTCTGGGCCACTCTTTCAGAAAGTTATAGGCAAATTGTGATGCACTCACAGGAGGAGGATTAAGATGGCTGTGCCCAAATTATTATGCACTCTAATGATTTTGTACATTGGCTGGTCAAAATGGATGGCATAAGTCTGTACTTTTTGTTATTTTATTACCTCCTTATTCATTGACATTTTATGGAATTTTATTGATTGTGAACTGAACCATCAGATAGGAATACTGGAAGCTGCCTTATATTGAGATAGACAATTGTTCTCTGCTCTTCCCCTGCCCTCCCGGGTAGGTGTAGATGTAAGGGACTGAAGTTGTTGGAGAGCATGTTACAGCTGAACATTTAGGGAAGCCTCTTGCTGATGAAAGCAGTTGGAACAGTGGAAATAATGACCACAGGGCAGGCTCTGCCTCATTGGAGGTTTTCAAGCAGAGGTTTGGCTGCCATCAGTTGGAGATACTCTAGCATTGGGTATTCTGCATTGGGGGCAAAGATTCCTGCTCAGTCTATAACCCTTTTCCTTGCAAACCTCAAATGGAATGTTTGACAGCTTCCCTTAAAAGCACTAGTCATGTGCCAGGCTCCCACTTTGGCTAAAGAGCATGGAAAATCAGCTCTGTTTCTAATGGGGCCTGTTGTGGCTTGTTTGCAGCTGGGGTCCGCTCTACTGACCAAAAAACCTTGCTCGTTTGCAATGGCAGCATGCTATAGCTCCTGTAGGGCTTCTGGCTGCCTCCATCCCTCTTGATAGTGGTTGGCTGCTCTCCTTCTATTCTGGGGTATGGTTCGAGCTCTCTCCTCCCTGTGTGATCAAATCCTCCTTTCTTAGCAACAGTAACCACTGCTCCATTCAGCGGAATTGGAAACCCAGTCAATAAAAAACATCACCATGTCTTCAGCTGCCCAAACTTCCCTTTTCCTTCTCCTACAGTGGATGCTCACATAGTGCTAAGTGTGTTTCTTCACTTCAGCTCTCCCTGCATAGTTCTTCTTCCCCCCCCTCCCTATTTGGGTGATTTATTGCCTCTCCAGGAAGTCCTCTTCTTCTCCTTTTATTTCCTTGAATGTTGTTGAGACAGACTTCTCCAGTCCACTGACCACCTCTAAAATGATGACCTACTTGTGCCCGAGTGACATTTTGGTAATCTACAGAGAGACAGGAAAATATGGTGGAGGAGGCCTGCAGCAATGGAACCCTTGTTGTCTGTATTAGCAGCTGAGGATAAACCGGGGTGGGGGCAGGGGAGACGCCTGGCTTGCCTTGTTTGGGCTGTTCTCCTGCTTTATGTTTGCTTTACAGGTCATGGTGCAAGTTCAGCTGAATGACTCTTGGGCAGCATACAGGGAGACAAACTCACCCCACTTCTGTACTTGCTTGTCTCATTTTAACAGCTAAACTGGATGCAAATGTGTATCCACAGCAACACACCCAGAAGAGTTTCCTCAGACTTTGTGGGTGTGGTTCTCTTCCCACGCTGCCCCTAGGGATGTGTGGGCAAGGGCTTTGGAATGCCACTCTTTCCTATTGCCCTCTTCAACCACTAAAATGTGAATTTCTGTCACAGTAAGGCCGTGCAATTCCTTATACTCTCCAGCACATCAATGCTGTAGATTTGTGCAATTGCTCAAACAATAAAAACGAACATGTGTGCACCCCCCAACCCAGAGAGAAATACTGTTCATTTCAAATACCTATCCATTTTAAGTTTTCTATGTAAACAATAATGAACAATAATGAAATAAAAAAGACAGCACTGACCATCTCCCATTCAGAGTATTCTAAATTGAAGGGCTGAGCTCACATTTGTGTTCTTACTAATGAAAAATACCCCATTCTGTCCTCATTGCTCTAACTTAGGGGCTGGTGGAAAACATAATCACAATTGTGTTTGTCTAGGCAAGCCTTTTGCATGGGGCGGGGGCAGAGCAAAGAGAGCACAAGCAACAGTGAGGGTATGGGGGAAGAAGATGGAGCTGTCCACCTGCGTTATCATGATGGCTGAGCTGGAAATCTGTTTTGAGGTTTGTTGTTAGCCTCCTTTTGTGGTCTGAGACCCACTTACAACCCTCATCCTTCTGCAATAAGTGTTTCACTTTGACTGTTATTTATTGCTTCTCAGCGCCCCCCCCCCCCCATTTTTCACTTTCACTTAAAGAAAAGGGACAATAACAATGGGGGATGTGGATATCCCTGACCCACTGGTGTGTCTTGCCCCAGTAGCTGAAGACCAACACCTTTGATCTTTGTACATTTTTTGACTTGGGGAGAATACATAAAATGATGGGTAAATTTGCTCCAATAAAGAGAAGAACAACACCATGAATAACACAGATACAGACTCTAGTGGCACCCACACAACTTCCTTGGAGGGCTATAAGTCTCAATGGAGTTGATCCCACCAATTAAAGTGTTAATGCCTGATTTAAGCAGTGTGCTAGTTAATCGGAGAAAGTCACCGGCCCTGAAGAAATGGCTTTTCTTGTATTCCACAAAGATACTCTGTCTTAAGCAAAGAGCTCAAAGCAAATACTCCCCCCACGACTGCTCCCGCTCCCAGTTGGGGGAAAACTCCATAGATATAATGTGACTTTGCATGCTGAAGGGTCCAAGTTCACCCCTAGCATCTTCATTTGAAAGCACTCCCAAGTAACAGGGCTGCAAAGATTGCCTGAGACCTTGGAGAGTTCTTGCCACTCAGACAAAACTGGGCTGAATGAACCAATCATCTGACTTGGTAGAAGGTAGCATTATGTGTTTGTCTGGTATGTTCAAGGCCTTGTGAAAGAGTGCTGATGGCAGAGCTGATACTGTGAGCTATGTTGACAAACATGGCTGAAGAACACAAGCTGCCAGATAGAATGAAATGTCTAAAGCATAACATCCCAGAGCAGCCTGGCAATGAAGCTCTCCCATTTCTGACAAGTGCTGCTGATTGAGAGTGCTGCTACTGCAGAAACTGTTCAGGTTACCCAGAAGGATGACCTGCACTGGGAGAAGAACAGGGGAGTGCAATGGGGGACTATGTGTAAATGCCTTCTATACCAAATGGTATAGAAATGTTACAGAAAAATGCTTCTAATTCTCTTGGGTGTCTCAGGTCACTTACAGTACCACTAACCATGGTATACTTATAGGGACTCATTGTTAAAACCATGTTTATGGAAGACAATCTTACTCGGCTACGAGTGATCGCCAAAGAAGAAGAAGAACTTATAGGGAGGCCCACTGAGTTGGAGAGTCAAGGGTTTAGTGCTTCTACTTCTAAAGGAGCCCAATTCCAGAAGGTGGTGGTGGTGGGGACTTCTGCTCATTCCCATGACATCTATGACATTGGGTCCCACAGAGCTCCATCTTTTCCCCTGGGCTTCTCACCATCTACATGAAACTGGGGGATGAATTTTGGCTTTTGGTGCCATCAGTCTGCAGATGTCACTCAAAGCAACTGAATAAGGGCCATCTTAGAAGATGGGATGGAGTGCTTGGTTTATCTGTCCAGAGATGTGGCGTTCAGCATCTTGTGGGAGGGTTGGCTGTCCTGCCAAAGTAATCGGTTTGGAGTCTGGGTGCTTCCCATCCACCTCTTTCAGTAGAGGCCCAAGAATCTCATTGACACAAGAGTGTCTTTCACGAACTTAAGGATTGTATGCTGGCTGTAACCCCTCTCAGAAAGAAAGAGAGAGAATTGCTACACTTATCCGTGCTCTGGTAACTTCCATGTTAAAAAGGTAAAGGGACCCCTGACCATTAGGTCCAGTCGTGACCGACTCTGGGGTTGCGGCGCTCATTGCGGCTTTATCGGCCAAGGGAGCCAGCGTACGGCTTCCGGGTCATGTGGCCAGCATGACTAAGCCGCTTCTAGTGAACCAGAGCAGCGCACGGAAATGCCGTTTACCTTCCCGCCGGAGCGGTACCTATTTATCTACTTGCACTTTAACGTGCTTTTGAACTGCTAGGTTGGCAGGAGCAGGGACCGAGCAATGGGAGCTCACTCTGTCGCAGGGATTTGAACCGCCAACCTTCTGATTGGCAAGTCCTAGGCTCTGTGGTTTAACCCACAGCGCCACCCGTGTCCCAACTTCCATGTTAGACTGCTGCAATGTGTTGTATGTGGGGCTGCCCTTTGAAGACTAGTTAATTCAGAATCTAGTTGATAGGCTATGAATCGGGGATGCATCTTGCCAGTGCTTCAAGAGTTCCACGGGCTTCTGGTCTATTTCCGAGCACAATTCAAAGTGCTCATGTTCGCTTTAAAGCCTTGTGTGGCTTGGGACTTGGGTACTTGCGGAAACCTCTCCTCTCACAGCCAGGGAAAGCACAAAGATATCTCTCAGAAGGCTGCCTTCCTCAGCTGATGTGAGGTACATTGCTCCGAGAAAAGGCATTTCCACTTTTGTGGTGTTACTTTTTCTCTCCTGACTCACCTAGCACCTTCACTGCTCTCTCGACCTAGACAACAGGCAAATGCCTTTTTGATTTTATTGGTATTGAACACTCTGAGCTTCTCCTGCCCCCCAATTTTGCTGTGACTGGTCCTAGCACTGCTTTACTCTGTTCTTGGTGTGTTTTGTGTGTGTGTTGTAGAAAACTGCCCTGGGAAAGGTGAAACGTGTTAAATAAATAAAGCCTGTTTTCTTGGTATTCAGGAGGGGAACTACGGTATATCTTTCTGACTCTGAAGTCTGCACTTGAGGTACTCTAGGACACAAAACCTCAGGCTTGCGGGAGTGAGTCACACTTCATAGAGGCGCTGGAGCCAGATGGTCTAGTTGAAACAAGTGATATGGGGTGGGGGGAAGAGACACATCCAAACTATTATTTGCTTTCATTAACACAACTAAGGGGTGTGCACATGCACACCTATTCGATAAGTACTATTTTACCTTGGGAGCTGTGTGTGATGGTTTGGGTTTGAAATTAAATCAGGAGTACTCTGTGCTGTTTAGAGAAACTTTCCACAACAGTTCCTTGTATTCAGTAGTTTAATTTAGCAATCTAGTACTTTGGGGAACTTAAAAGCTGTGCAAGGATTGCCATCATGTTAGACAAGTGAGGTTACGCCTGGAGTTTGTGGTATTATTATTATTGTTATTTATGCCCTACCCATCTGGCTGGGTTTCCCCAGCCACTCTGGGCAGCTCCCAACAAAATATTTAAAACACAATAAAACATCACACATTAAAAACTTTCCTAGCCATTTGTACTCTTGGAAATCCTACTTTTATTCTAGTTTGACCTACAAATGTATTTAGAGCCCTGCTATTAATCACAAAGCTACTTTACAGACTGTATCTAGTTGAGCAGGTTAAGACTTTGGAACATCAAATGCTAGCTAATTAAGTTAACTAGAATAAGCTGTGTGGTGGCAAAGCCGTGCTGACTGGGATCTGGGAGACCAGGCTTCAAATCTGCCTGAAGCTCACTGGGTGACCTTGGGCCAGTCACTGCCCAACCTACCTCACAGGGTTGTTGTGAGGATTAAATGAGGGCAGAGAAACCATGTATAACACCTTGAGTTCATTAGATGAAAAGGTGGGACACAAATGCAGTAAATTAATACTAATAAATACATTAAATAGGAATCCATGGATATTCCTTTTCATGAGGAAAAAAATATTACTCTAAACAGAAAACAGGGGGCATTTTAAAGAGCCATCAGACATGTTGATTCTGCTGTGAGTTCCAAATGTTTTGACTTGGGATGTAGGAATAGAACACCTCACCTGAACTCTATGGCATGTCGGGAGCTATCATCTTAAAGCCTGTAAGCATTTCTAGGAAGCACTTGGAAGCTGACAGGTGAGATGGATAAATGTTAAATTTTATGCTGTTGTATAAATTTTTGTTGGCATCTGTCTGTCTTGACTTTTGAGAGACAATGGAAAGTGCTTCTGGGAGTGAAGTCAAACCACTGGAGAATCACAGCGCCTGCTGTGGCTGCAGAGACTGGTAACTTGTAACTGCTGCCTCCTGCATTGTTTTTTGCTGCGATAGCAGCACCAAAATGACCCCTTGGGGCGCAAGCCTGGGCAGTGTGTATGGAGGTCCTGGGCTGTCCAGACAACAAGATTCCACTTTCGGGCTCACTGATGTGGTCCAAAGGAAATACATTTGGTAGCAGCTTGGCTGCAGGAGTTGCTGGAAGGAGCCATCCAACCATCTTAGGGACTCTGCTCCTTAGCCTTTTCTTCTCCCAAAGATGTCTCACAAAGCAGCAAGTATGAATTTTTCTTCGGGGTTTACTCCCAAAGCCCTTCTCACAAATTAGCAAGGCAGCAGAGGTTTAGGACCAAATTTTTCCTTCTCCTAGATGAGCCAGCTTCCCAGGTTGACAAGCCCCATCTGCCCCTCGTTTCCCTCTACAGCACATGCAGTAACTGCTTCTTTGACTGTTGGACCCACTATTGGTCTTGTTCACTCAATCCGCCAGTCTGTTTCTGCATGCAGGGGAAGTCCCTAACGCATGGAGGATCTGAGACTCATTGGCTACCCTCACTCGGTTTAGCTGGCCCATTGAAGCTGTTTCCCCAGAAGTGGCTGCTGTTGCATGCTGACAGCTTCTAGAAGAACTGAGTGCATGATGAGGTCCAAAGGTGGACCGACTTCCCCAGGAGCATGGTATGCCACCCACCAGAGGTACTGCTATTCCCTTAACACTCCACACACCCCTGTATAAAATAGAAACTCAGTAAGTATTTGTGTTATGTTTTGTATATATTTTGACGTAGTGTTGTCAACTGGTAAACAAAGAAAGCATTTGCAACTATTGGCTATATCCTCCGTGCCCACTTCGGTAAAAATGTATGTAAATAATGTTTTATGAGTGCTTACATTTTGCTACATCTCTTTGTATGTTGTGCATGTCAAGTGATTTGCTGTGTGCTTTTAATCCTTTCTCAACACTAACCCAAGTTTTAAAGGACCTGTAACTGCATCTGGCCTTTTCTCCCTCATCTTATTTTCTCTTTGCCTCAGTTGTTTCTCCTACCTACTGTTGCCTAAGACGCAACTACAGGCGACACTGACTGGATGACCCAATATTCTTAAAAGTTTAATAACTGCAGTGGTTTGGATTGGAACTGGGGAAGGGAGGTTAATGCGCAGTAAGGAAACAGTGTCACTGATTGGTCTGTATTCCCAGCACATTTCAAAAAATCATCTTTTTCCAAGAGTGGGGGGATATTTTATTCCTAAAACATAAGAAATACTTTTTAAAAATCCTACCCCTATGGCAAATTTTGAGCAGTTTTTACTGTGTTTCCTAAAGGGGGGGGGGGGAAGGACTCACATAGGTTTGGAATAAAGAACAGTCTGTCTATCTACTTGTGTTAACTGTCTCTATCTCTGCAATCCCAACTCATACTCCTCCCCATCACCACCCCTGTTATTTAAGCAGAAGGATATGAGTAGGAACTCCTCTGTTACATTATTTTGGATAAGCTTCTTGTGGGCAGAAGCCAGCCTGTTTTGCAGTTGTAGTTTGGTAAGGTGCCATATATCCTGTTGACTACTTCTTCTTCTTCTTTTTTTTTTTGAGGGGGATGTACCCTGATAGAGCTAAACACTTTTTAAATTGGCAGCAACAGCCTAAATTCATAGCAGCAATGGCTGCTAGTGCTGATGGCTGTATTACCTCTAGAAGCAGAAGCAATATGCTTCTGATAATGCCAGTTGCTGGGGATCACAGATAAGGAGAGTGCTGTTGCATTCCTGTCTCTGCTTGTGGTCTTCACATAGGCATCCCAAGGTGAACAGAATACTATTATAGATAGGCCTTTGGTGTGATCCAGCAGTGCTTTTCCTATGTTACATTTTTAGTAAGACTCAAGCTGTCAATTTTTCGAGAGTTGCCTCTAAATTGGCCAGACCTCTGTGACCTAACTTACCCCTGCTCTGTCAGCTGATGATAGTTCTACCCTTTGGAGAATTATGCCTTGACTCTCAGTGGTAGCTCTGTGATGTATCCGGCCTGCTCTCCAAATCAATATAGGCTGGAGCTCCTCTCTATTCATCCATAAGAATGCACTGAAACATTGGGAGATCTTCCCTCTTGCAGCTCTTTACTACTTCGATTGGAAGTATGATAGGAAGCCTGGGGTGCTGAGAGTCATTATTCCTTGCACAGTAATCTTGACTGTTTGTGCTGGTGATTGCCCACTGCTGGCTTTACCATCCAAACTCAATGGACAGTAAGTCTGATTATTTTACACTCTGCTAAATAGATTGAGATGAAAGGCATATTACCAGAAATGCAGCACACAGAAGGATGGATAGATAGAAAGGAGCTGGCAAGTTGAGGGCTGCTGTAGCAGCTCTTCTACTTCCTTGGAACTTCCTTGTAATGTGTGAAGATTCTTACCATGGGGCATAGGCATGTCCGTCCATTCTTCTCCAGATAGGTGAACTCTTGAGTGGCTCAACCTTGGACTCTTTGCCTCCTTTCTTCAGGTGTGTGTGTGCACACCTGTAGCTGCCACTTGCATCGTTGCCAGATGTTCTGACTGCAACTAGCTCTTTCCTGTTCAGGGCACGCTCTTGTGAGTGAAAGTGTGCAAGCTGTGCGGGGGGGGGCACCCCTTTTGTACTCTGAGGCAGGGAAAACAAGCCCTTGACTTCTTCATGAGTCAGTTGAATCATTGCCCAAAGTTGCAGGGTGGGTAACAACAAAGTTAACACCTGGTGTTTAATTCTACTGCAGAGGAGGCCATGAGAAGGAAAATTTCATATTCACAAATACACAATCTTAATGCTGTGGAGCGTTAAGCTTTGAGACTAAGGAGCTTCCTTTTGCTTCATCATGAGGTTGCCAAATCACTGCTGCTGCCTTGACAGCTGTCAAACTGAGATGTTTTTTTAACATAGGATATGTTTGTTCCTAAGCTCTCACTGTGTGAATATAGGTACACTCTTTAAATCTGAGCACCTCTCATCTTGGAGTGAGCTTGATGACAAAAGCTGCAGAGATGGCAAAACCAATGGAAGCAACACATTTCCATCTGGAAGGGACCTGAATGGCAGAGTTTTGGGCATCTATAACTCACATGTTTGCAACAGGCCAGGATGATGTGGTGAAGTAGCTCAGCTCTGATCTGTTACATCTTCCCTCAGCCTGTTGTTTGGTAACTATAATCAATGAGAGCTGCTAATACTACTTAGCTTAATTTTTCCACCTCTTCAGTGGAGTGTAGCTGGAGCAATGATGAGTAATAGAGTTTTTTGTGTGTGTGTTCTTAAGAAATGCTGCTCTAACCTTTTTAAGCTTGGATGGGTAGATTGAGCATTTTAATCTCTAGATTTTTCCATTGCATTGGAGTGATGGAGCATTCTTCTCAAGTGAATCACTCTTAACACATAGAGCTTTTTTTTTTTTGTAAACAGAAGTCTCTGTAGGAAAGTGACTTTTTACTGTGAATCTTGGTAGCTGTTTATGTCTCTTGGGCTGCCTTTTTGGCATTGAGGACAAACCTGAGTGTTGTACTGGACTCTCTCTCTCTCTCTGTCCTCGTGCTATCTCAGTGTCCTTTATCATCCTGAACATTCCAGTGCTGAGATGTGATTCTCCCACACCCGCCTCCCCCAATTCCTTTCCTGCAGGCCTGAATAATTTTGCATACTTTTGGTCACATAGAGACAGACAGACAGGCCTCCCTTAGACAGACAAAGCCAAGGGTTCTCAAATGAGAGGAGGGGAGAAATGGGCATGAAACTGTGGCTGATACAGGGTTACTATAGAAACTGTTCTTAATAGCGCCCTGCTACTATTTTGTGGCTTGCTCCAGTGGCCTTGGTGTCTTCTGCAAGACCAATGAGGCAAGAAAGTACGCACCCCTTTACAACCAAAAAGAATGGTGCAGTCTCTTTTTCTTTAACCTTGGGACTTTGTTCAGTTCTTCAGGTGCCTCAGCATTTGGCAGCTTGGCACTGAGTGGCACTGCCAACTGGTCTCTGGTATTCTCTGCCAAGCGCAGCACAGGAAGCTCTGCTAAGCCTGTGTACAGTCCTGAAAATAAGCGTTCAGTAAACATATGGTTGAAAGGGAGACTCATGGAGCAGAAGAGCTGAAAATGCAGGGGTATCTAGTGCTCTTTTTGCCAGGCCTGGAAGTGTTTTGTGAGCCAAGGACCCTAGTGCCTGGGAAGGCATACTCTTCCAGTTCTGGCTTTGGGTGCCTCTTTGCCAGTAATGCAACTTGATGCAGAAAACTGCCTTCTCCGTGACGATGTTTGTCCAGATATTTACCCTTCTTTCCACAGTCTGATCTAATCGTTGTATCATAAACCCCTTCATGACTGTGTGATGTTGGGTGTACTAAGCCTTCCGTTTTCAGGAGGTGTAAAGCAGAAGGAAAATAATAATGCTTTCCCCCCTTCTGCTTATTCATAACTGGTATGAAACATCTATTTGTGGGCTTGCAACAGCTGGCCCTGCTTTCTGTGACATCAGAGGACTTGATTCCTCTTCAAGCTTCTTTTGTTGGCTTTGGCGCTCTTACGTCACAAAGGGGTGGGGCAGCCAACGGCCATGCAGCTGAACTTGAAGCATGTTAAAGGTAAAGGTAAAGGTACCCCTGCCCGTACGGGCCAGTCTTGACAGACTCTGGGGTTGTGCGCCCATCTCACTTAAGAGGCCAGGGGCCAGCGCTGTCCGGAGACACTTCCGGGTCACGTGGCCAGCGTGACATCGCTGCTCTGGCGAGCCAGAGCCGCACACGGAAACGCCGTTTACCTTCCCGCTGGTAAGCGGTCCCTATTTATCTACTTGCACCCGGAGGTGCTTTCGAACTGCTAGGTTGGCAGGCGCTGGGACCGAGCAGCGGGAGCGCACCCCGCCGCAGGGATTCGAACCGCCGACCTTTCGATCGGCAAGCCCTAGGCGCTGAGGCTTTAACCCACAGCGCCACCTGCGTCCCTTTGAAGCATGTTAGGGATCCCTTAAAACTAAAATCCCAATTTCAAGGAGTAACTTTTGCTCTCATTGTAGAAGATAACACACTTGGTGCAAATCAGCTGTTAGTTTTTGGAGGCCTTTGGTGGCAAAGCCTGTTAGCCATGGGTAGATGCTGCTGCCTATGGTTGTGATTATGTTCATTTTGCTGCTTTCCGTAAAAAGCAGTTTAGAAAAAGTAACTTCGATTAAAGCCAGTGTGTGCTTCCCTCATTCCTATCCCTGTTTCCTCCTTGCTTTCTCATAGGAGGGACTCTAGCTCAGTGGTAGAGACATGCTGCTTTGCATGCAGAAGGTTTCAAGTGCAGAATCTCTCCATATTCAGTCTTGGTTAACTTGGCTTGAAAGGCTATTTCTTTGCCTAAGGGCAATGGAGAGAGTTTCTTTGTCAGTCAGTAATATTTGGCCAGAGCAGGGGTAGGGGATCTGTGCCCCTCCAGATGTTGCCATGTTACAACTCCCACCATCTCTGTCCCTTTTTTTTTTTAAATTTCTTTTTATTGAGTTTCTCTTACAACATACACAAAAGAGAAATAAATTAAAAGAAAAATACAACTACACATCGAACAAAAAAGAAGATAAGAAAAAGAAAAAAGAAAAAACAACTAATGTACATGACGAATTTACACAAACTGACCTCCTTCCCTGCTGATTTCTGGTTTCTTAATTTAAAAATTTCATCTTCTACAGCTGGTATTGATTACTGATTTATACATCGTAAGTTTTATAACAGACCTGCTATAGTTGGTATGTTTCTATAATTTCCTTCAATATAGACCATAAATTTATTCCAATCATCAATTAACTTTGTATTTTTTTGATTTCTAATTTTTTGCGTCATTTTTGCCAATTCGACAAATTCAAATAATTTTGTTTGCCAATCCCTCACCGTTGGTATATTTGTGCTTTTCCAGTTTTTTGCAATTAATATTCTGGCCGCTGCTGTTGAATATTGAAACAGGGTTTTATCTTCTTTCCTTATTTCTTCTCCAATAATACCTAATAAAAAGGCCTCTGGCTTTTTAGGGAATGTGTACTTAAATATTTTTTTTAATTCGTTGTAAATCAAATTCCAGAATTTCTTGACCTCCTCGCATGTCCACCACATATGTATGAAATTACCTTCTTTTATTTTGCATTTCCAGCAGGCCTTATTTCCGGTCTTGTACATCTTGTTTAGTTTTACTGGTGTTATATACCACCTATATATCATCTTCTCTAGGTTTTCTCTAATTGCAACACTTGCCGTGAATTTTATTCCATCATTCCATAATTTTGACCATTGTTCATATTCTATGTTATGTCCCAGGTCCGTTGCCCATTTTATCATGACCTCCTTAATTTCTTCGTCCTTTGTATCCCATTCCAGTAATATGTTGTACATTTTAGATAATAATTTGGTTTTGTTTTCAATTATTTCGATCTGGAATTTGGATTTCTTTTCATTCATTCCTACTTTTTTATCTTCTGTCCATAATGCATTTATTTGATGGTACTGTAACCAGCCTGCTAATTTTCCTTTTAGCTCTTCGTATGGTCTTAATTTCCAGCTGCCTTCAGATCTTATCAATTGGTCTTCATATGTCAGTCTTTGCTCCTCCATGTTTACTTTTTTGATTATTAGGATATCTGTTGGGGACAGCCACCAAGGTGTTTTCCATTCCAAAAGTTTTTTATTTTTCTCCCAAGCTTCATACAGTGGTCCTCTAATAATATGACTTGAAAACCCTTTGTGAGCCTTCTCTTTATTTGACCACAGATAGGCGTGCCAGCCGAACCTATTGTTAGACCCTTCTAAATCTAATAAATCGGTGTTTTCTAGGGTTATCCAGTCTTTAACCCAACATAGGCAGGCAGCCTCGTAATATAATTTTAGGTTCGGAACTGAAAAGCCCCCTCTCTCCTTTCGGTCTGTGAGTAATTTAAATCTAATCCTTGGCCTTCTCCCCTGCCATATGAATCTCGAAAGGGTTTTCTGCCAGTCTTTAAATATTTTAGGGCCTCTGATCACTGGAATATTCTGGAACAGGAACAACATTCTTGGGAGTACATTCATTTTTATTGCCTCCATCCTACCCATCCACGAGAGTTTAACTCTGTTCCAAGTATCTAAATCTTTTTTAATTTCCTTCCATGTTGTCGAATAATTATCTTGGATTAAATTTATATTTTTTGGTGTGAGCCATATGCCCAAATATTTAATTTTTCTAGCCACCTTGATTTCGTATTGTCTCTCTAATTTTTCTCTTTCATCTTTTCCCAGATTCTTGATCATCATTTTTGTCTTTGATTTGTTCAATTTAAAACCGGATAGCTTGCCATATTCCTCCAATGCCTTCAGCGCTTTGCTAATACTTTCTTGCGGCTCTTCCAAGGATAACATTAAGTCGTCTGCGTAAGCTTTTAGTTTATATTCCTTTATTCCTACTTTAATTCCTTGGATCTCTGGAATTGTTCTTATTTTGTTTGCTAACACTTCTAGTACCATAATAAATAAAAGCGGGGAGAGAAGGCATCCCTGTCTTGTTCCTTTTTCGATTTTAAATGAGTTTGTAAGGTTATTGTTTATAATCAATTTGGCCGATTGGCTTGAATATATTGCCTCTATTCCTTTCATAAATTCGCCCTCAATCCCTGCTTTCTCCATAGATTTTATTAGGAACAACCAAGAAACGTTATCAAACGCTTTTTCCGCATCTATGAAGATCAACGCCGCCGGTATTTCATTATTGGTTTCCAAATGTTCAATTATATTTATGATATGTCTCACATTATCTTTCATAAACCTATTTGGGAGGAATCCTGCTTGGTCTTTGTGAATTAAATTTACTAAACAGTTTTTCAATCTATTCGCCATGATATCTGCAAAGATTTTATAGTCATTATTTAATAAGGATATCGGCCTATAATTCTTAATACTCAATTTATCCGTATCCGGTTTAGGAATTAACGTAATATGAGCTTCTCTCCAAGACTCTGGTATTCTTCCTCCTCCTAGGATGTTATTCATAGTATCACAAAGCGCTGGTATCAGTTGATTTTCTAAAACTTTATAGTATTTGGCAGAAAGGCCATCCGGTCCTGGGGCCTTTCCCAGTTTCATTTTTTTTATCGCAGTCTGGATTTCTTCTATTTTTATGGGTTTATTTAACTGAGTTCTTTCTTCTTCTGTTATGGTCTTCCCTCTGCAGTCCTCTAGATATTTTTCTATTTGAGTTGGATCTTCCTCTTCTTTCTTATATAGCTTCTCATAAAATGTGAGAAATGTTTTTTGTATTCTTTTTGGGTCTTCTGTCACTTCTTCCTCTATCCTTATTTTGTTTATCACATTTTGTTTTTGCCTTCTTCTCAGTTGCCAAGCTAATAATTTTCCCGTTTTGTTCGCTGATTCAAAATATTTTTGCTTCATTAACTTAATTTTCCATTCGATTTCTTGGTTTGTTAGTAATGAGTATTGTGTTCGTAATATTTTTGTTGTTTGTATGTCTTGTTCATCTTTCGGGTTTTCTGTTAATTTTTTCTCACACTCTCTTAGTTGTCCAAGAATTTCTTCTTTCTTTTGCTGTCTTATTTTTCTCTTATAATTGTTTTGTTGAATGAAGAAACCTCTTAGAACAGCCTTACTGGCATCCCAAACTACTTCTATGTTTGTTTCTGCATTGAGGTTCAGATCAAAATATTCCTTTAGGGTTGTTTTAGCTTTGTCAATAATTTCTTTGCTATCTAATAAGTATTCGTTCAACCTCCATCTAAAACCTCCCTGTGATACACCTTTTATTTCCAATGTTATCGGATTGTGGTCAGAGAGGGTTCTTGGTAGGATTTCACATTTTATAGATCTTAAAGTAAGTTCCCTCGAAGTCCAGATTTGATCTATTCTGCCCCAGCTTTTATGTACTTCTGAGAAAAAGGTGAACTGCTTTTCTGTTGGATGCTTATGTCTCCAGATGTCTATTAAGTCCATGTTTTCTTCCAAATCTTCAAATGATTTCGGTAGCTTCCCTTGGTTTCGTTTTTTCTTTTCCGTTTGTCTATCGATTTCTGGTATTGGCACTGCGTTGAAGTCTCTCAATAGTATCGTCCTGTTGTTTTCTAATTCTATTAAAATTTGTTCTAATTTCTTGAAAAATTCTAATTTGTTTGAGTTTGGGGCATATATGTTTACCACATTTAGTTTTTCCCCTTGGAAATTAATTTGCACCCCCAATATCCTCCCTTCCTCATCTTTGTAGATCAGTTTAGGTTCCCATTTTTCATTGACATATGTTACTACTCCTCTTTTCTTTTTTTAAAAAAATATTTATTGAGGTTTTTTAAATACAAAAATGCAAAAATAATAAACAATATAACATATGTCATGACATATTATCAAAGCTTCTTTGGACTCCCTCACGTCTCCCGCTCCCACTTGCCTCATTGTAAAACTTTTTCCAGCAATTTATCAACTTGTTTACATTCTTAAGTCTCATTCATTTAATTTAGTCTAATAATTCTCCAAAAAGTTTATATTTTCCTCAATCTCATTTATCATCCAAATTACGTCTAATTTAATGGTGCTCAATTGTTTATGATCTGGCATCCTTCTTAACATTCAACCAAATTACAGTGTTTTTGTAAATAAATCCTAAATTTCTTCCAGTCTTCTTCAACCCTCTCCTCTCCCAGGTCTCGGATTCTGCCGGTCATTTCAGCCAATTCCATATAGTCTGTCAGTTGCATCTGCCATTCTTCCAGTGTGGGTAGATCTTGGGTTTTCCAATGTTTAGCGATGAGTATCCTTGCTGCCGTTGTTGCATACAGGAAAAAAGTTCTGTCCTTCTTTATCACCCTCTGGCCGACAATACCCAGGAGGAAGGCCTCTGGTTTCTTAGGGAAAGTATACTTAAATACCTTTTTCAACTCATTATATATCATTTCCCAGAATGCCTTCACTCTAGGGCACGTCCACCAGAGGTGGAAGAATGTTCCTTCATTTCCTTTACATTTCCAGCATTTGTTATCAGACAAATGGTATATTTTGGCAAGTTTAACTGGGGTCATGTACCATACTACTCCTCTTTTCTTCTCTGCCGTGGAATTTATAAATTCTACTCCTAATTTCTTATTTATCAGAATGTGTTTATGCTTTTTAGTTACGTGAGTCTCTTGTATACAGATTACATCCAACTTTTTCTTTTTCAAGACACTTACAATTTTATTCCTTTTGGTTTTTTCATTCATACCATTTACATTCCATGTTAAGATTTTTAGGTTCATTGCTTCGTTTGTCTACTAATAAACCAGTGGGTTACCAATTTAAATTCGGGTGGTTTTGCTTTCTGCTTCTTCTTCTTCCTCTTCCGCTTCCTCCTCCCCTGCTTGCCCTTCTCCTTCCTCCTCCTCCTCCTCTCCCTCCGCTCCCTCCACCCTCTGCCCCCTCACCTTCTCTTTTAGGCCTCCTCTCTCATCAGTATCTCCACTTTTCCCTCCATATCTCTCCTCCATCCTCCCAAGATCTTTTTCATATCTACGCAGAAATTTACCCACTTCCTGGTGGCTTTCAGTAATCTTGAATCTTTTTTCCTTATGGAAAAAGGAGATCCCTTCAGGAAACTCCCATCTGTGTTGTATGCCGTTCTTTTTCAAGGTATTTACTAACTGTTTGTACCCCTCTCTTTTACGCAGAAGCCTGATTGGTATTTCTTTAAAGATAATAATTGGTCTGCCTTCAATTTTTTTTTTTTTGGTAACTTTCTCTTAGTATTGCATTTCTCATCTCTATCGATTTGAAAATCACTAAACAGTCTCCCGGAACCTTTTTCAATTTAGTTTGTTTAGACCTTATTTTTATTCTAAAGGCATTTTCTATTGTTTGTGCAACTTCCTCTTCACTAAGTGCTAACCAGTTTGCTAATTCCTTGATCATTTTTCCTTTAATGTCCTCATTAACTTCTTCTCCTACTCCTCTGAATTTTAGGTTTAGCTGTTTTTGTTTCATTTCCATCATTGCTAAGTTGTCCAAAACCTGGTCCTGGCTTCTACTCAATTCTCCAAAATTCTCTTTTAATTTTTCTGCCTCCTTTCTCTGATCTTTCATCTCTCTTTGTATTTTTTTATTTGAGTCTTCCAAGGTCTTTGAACGAGTCGTTAGTTCTTTTATCTTGTTTGACAATTCCCCTACCACGCCCTCTATCTTTTTGTCAATCGATTCCTGCATCTCTCCTAATTTTCTCTCCATATGGATTTCATTCTGTTTAAATTCCTCCTTTATTTTCAGCCATAGTATATCTAGATCTTTAATTTCCTCTTGTCGGGATGCTTTCCTCTCTAATGGTGTTCCTACTGACTTTTTCCCATTCTTTCCCGACATTCTCCCCACCTTCACCCTCCCTCAACCTTTATCCTCAATTTATACACGTGTTTAGTTTTCTTATGTCTCTCCCCTAGGGGGCGCACAATCTTAACCCACTTATTCTTCTGCGGAGGGGTACACTAGCCTTCTCTTGATCAAGTTAAGGCGATACTGTCAAGTTCAACCATCAAGTGTCCAATATCAAATATCAAGTGTCCCCCGCCTTTCAAATATTATCTAAATATATTAAGCTGTTTTCCTTCTTTATCTTTAAATCAACCTTTCTCGAGTTGAAACGATATTATCCAATTCTACAATCATGCGTCCCCCCACCTTACATATTTTATCATAATAAATCAAACTGTTTTTCCAATTTATCCTTGTAGATTTCCAGAATCTAAGATTTTGCCTTCAAACTACCACCCATATATTTCAAATGCTTAATCAGACCAAATCAAAACCTATTAACAATATAGAACAATATAAAAATATGGTATTAAAATAAAATCAAATTGAAAAGTTGTTAATCTTATGTGGTAGCGAAGGTATGAGAGAAGGAGGCAAAATGGTATAAACGAGGGTTGGGAGTTGTGGGTATATCTAATGTCCAGTTTTTGTTTTCAGTTGAAACAGTTTATTTCTCCTTCCTTCGTTCACTCTTCGGCCACTTGTTTGGCTTAATCCATTTCAGCGGGGTGCAGATAATATTTAATAATCTATCTGATTAATGTTCTTTCAAAAGATGAGTGACTGGAAAAAGTTGGGGAAAGAAGGGGAGAGAAATGGGAGAAAGTTGGGTTAAGTTGGGGAAAGGGGGGAAATGGGAGGGGAAAGGAGGAGCAGGGAGTTCCAAATTTTTCAAGGTTCTGTGAAGGGGGAGGACTTCCAGCTAAGTTTTCAGCCTCCCCACTGGAACATTCCAGTAAAGAGCTAAGCTGGGGGAAAAAAAAACAAAACCAGAAGTCCAAAAGTTTTTATCCTTTGTGGAATGGCAGGAAAGTATAGTCCAGCTGGTTACTTTGTTAAAGAAGAAATAAATATTAACAAGCCATGTAAGATCAAGTCCAGCACCGTCTCCCTCCAAATATCAGGGTAGGGGATGACAAAGTCCGAAATAAAAAAGAGGAAGGTAATAATCCAAGTTCTCTAGCTTTTTCTGAGTAATATAAATTAGAGTCTATAATAGGTACTTATTCACATTGCAACAGAACTTAGTGTGTAGAAAATGAGGGAAGAAAACTCCCCATTAGCGCCATTACAGTCTGTGTATATTCTGTCTTTTCTTCTCTCCCCTCTCTCTCGCTGGCCCTTCCACTTTAATTGAAGCCTCCGCTGAGTCTTTTCTTTGTGCCTAGCCGCTTTTAATCTTCCTCTTATTCTTTCGTGTTCCCCCACTGCGATACAAAGTCTCTAAGGTTTCCTTTTCTTTGGTTACTTTTCTTTTGTTTGTTTCCTTTGCCTCGCTAAACTACCAGCAAGGACTTTCACTTCGCCGTCTCTACAGCGGGTAATTGGTGGTTCTTTGTTTCACTCTTACGATTTTAGTTCCAGCGCCATCTTAAATCCGAAATACAGGTCGGGCTCCTTATTTTAATCCGTTTACATCCAACGCTCCCTTAGTTGTATCTTTTAATTTTTAATTCCAAATAAGTCTCTCAACACCAAGGGAGCCTGTTCTCAAAATTACGGAGATTTGTCGCCTTTTCAGTGAAAGCTAGAGGCATCGCCACACGGGGTCCGCAGAGCTTACCGTTTGCGTTTCTCAGTCCCGTCACTCCCGAGTCTCTCAAAAGTGAAGAAAAACCCGAAGAAGTTTCGGAACCATTCCAACGCTGCTGATTAGCGTTTCCCTCAAGGGGGCCCCCCTTGAGTTTTTGGGGTCGCAGTGCCTTTGCGTTGCCCCAAAAAACCCCGTGCAGTTCGGAGAAGCCCTTCAGCGACTTCTCCGCACTCCCATTCTGCTTGCGATCCAAACCGGAAGTCCACCATCTCTGTCCCTTGACTGTGCTGGCGGGCTACTGGGGCTACTGGGAGAGCCACCCCTGGGCTGGTTACCAAGCTTATGCTGGCAATTAAGCAAATACATGTAATAAGAGATCTCTGATTTTAAATGTTTTCATGGCTTTTGTTAATACATGTAATAAGGGATCTCTGATTTTAAATGTTTTCATGGCTTTTGTTATGTAAATGTATATTTGTTGTAAACTGCTATCATGTTGTTTCATGAACAGCAGTGTACAAATACTTTTAATAAACAAATAAATATATGTAAGGCCTACTTCCCACCAAGAAACATTCTCTTCCAGCACTCCTGATGCTGGGTCCTGGCAACTGCTGACACACATGCTATGTCTGCTTTCAAATCCATGGACCAGCTATCATGAAAATGCATAAGCGTCTTCTCACTGAAGCTGCTTTCTGCTTTAGGGAAATAGGTTGGTGCCTCCATGCTGGGGGCTTACTGTGCAACTGAACTTCAGCCACAACACAAGGAATCTACTCTTGTTTTTTTTCCCTGGCATTTGGGGCGGCTTCTGAAATTGCTGCTGCTTCTATAAATTCTTAATGCTATTCAGGGAAGTGGTTGGGCACTGTCTACCTCTGCTAGTTGCAAAGGGTCAGCTGAGTATCTTCAGCACAGGTTAGGCTGACCAGTTTTCAAGAAGTTTGTTTGCTGAACGTGTTTGAGCCCTGTGATCTTTGATTGGCTGCGAATTTGGCTCTTATTTCCTGGTGTTTGGCTCTTATTTCCATGCCTGTGCATTGGGAACATATTCTTTGGAATAAGGAATGGTTGTACAAAGCTTGCTTTAAAACCCCTGATATCCAAGAAGTTCTTCTGGGTTTTCTTGTGAGGTGAGAAAGGAAAGTGGGGCAGAGGGGAAAAGATGGCTTAAGTACTGTGAAACAGTGAGAAGTGAGACATGGAATACAAACAAGAATTTGGGCTGGGTGAGAAGTGGCCTTGCAAAAAAAAAAATTCTGCATCCTATTTGTGGGGGATGAAATGGGGTGGCGGGGGAATGAGCCATTGAATTCTCCAACAACTGCGGATGGCTGAAAAAAAATCCTCAAATTTATATTCCAGTAAATGTTGGCTCTGTTCATGCTGAAATAAAACTGTCTTCTTTGGTTCATACTAGTGTCTGAAGGAACCGGTGGACTCAGAGGAGAGCTAGAAGGAGGAAGGGGCCGAGTTCACACTTTTCTTCAGCAATCTTAAAATAATAAATATTAAAATATAAAATATCAAAATGGGTCCCACACATGCACCCATTACTTCCCAGGCAGAGGCTGGAACTGGACATTTCACCAAGTATTCTCCAAGGGCCCCTGAAATTCTCCCAACAGTTTGCAGGGAGCCCACAGAAATCTTTTGTTGAAAATTATTCAGCCCAACCCTAAGCACCATACTTTCCAAGGTAAGCCACCTCCTTAGAATGAGGGAGGCCTTTTGAAGCCTACTCACTCTTTGAAAAAACAACCTACCTGCCCCCATAGTTTAACCTCTATGCAAATGCTCTCTACTCCACCTCTCTACCTCAACCTCCTGTCATGTATTACCATCCCTGAAGCTCCCAGGCTTGTGATATGCATGAGTATGAATAATGGCACCCAAAGCCCACAAAGGGGGCTGAGTCTTCAGTGGCGTTTTTTCTATTCACAAAAATAGATACAGCTGAACTGCTTATGCTTAATCCTCCTGTTGTCATCAGCTGGTTGTGGCTTGGAGCTTGTGAAAGGAGGGTCAAGCACTGAACATCCTGTGCGTGTGAATCAGAGAGTGCTCTGGACCAGGACTGTGAGAAGGTGACTTTCTACAGTGACGGCAGCACGGGAGTTTCTGCTGACGGATGGCAAGGCAGCAGTTAGCTTCCACTGACAGATCTGGCTTGTGTATTGTGAAATGAGATCTCCTGCAAAGTGAGCAGCCAAGAAGCTTCTCTACCTGACTCAATGTTTATTGTGGTTGGGTGGGGGCAGATGAGCTCAGCTGGGTATCCTGGGGACATTACCCACCCACCTACTAGGGGAGGTAGCAGCAGCATGAAGGAACTCACTGTTGCAACTGCCCTCTGTGTCAAAGAAGGAAGCACTAACAATGCCAAAGCCAAGAGACAAAGGCCTCATCTACACTTCCCATATTTAAAATTATTAAACGACATCTCAAGTGATAAAGCTGTGTTTGGTCTTATTCAGCTGGGGTTGGTTAAATGGAGTCTTGAGGTGGCTAAAAATTTAGGGCTGACTGCTAGTGACCATCGTGTCGTAGCAAGTGATTGGTAATGCTATTATAATCTTCCAGACCAGGAGGGGCAAAGTTCAGGTCCTCTTTGCAAGACAGCTCTGGTGGTGGGGCTTCTTAATGTGCAGCTTCCACTGCTATAAACACTGCCTGTCACTGCTGTCGACATCCTGGTAATGGTTCCCTCTGGAGAACAAGGTCACAGCAAAGGATTCCAGTGAATGAGCAGGGAAGAACAGAAATGTGGTCTGAAATTCCTTCTAGCTGGCTCATCCTGCACTCTTGATGTGCAGGGGAGGGACATTTGCGTCACTGTGCCTTGCATAAGGACATGGGGCTGCAGCTCTGGCAGTTGTGACAGTCTTGGAAGGCTGCTGCTAATTGGCTGTTTGTGTGCCCAGTGGAGAGAGGCACAGCAGTGTTTTAAGCTAGTTTGGCAGAGCTATAGAAAGCTCTTGTTTTTCTGAGCCTGTTATCATCTTCTGAGAGCTGGAGCTTTAGGAGCATCTGCCCCTTCTATCAGCTTCAGTGTTTGATGCAAAATGCATATGCATCTCCTTCAGTGATGCTAAACATTTGCTGCCCTGACGGTATGGAAGTAAAATGTTTCTGTCGGTGGGGGACAAATGTGTTTTGCCTTAGTTGTTGAATTCTCCCATCAGTGGCAAGTCTTCTCCTCTGCCCAGAGGCAAATGCTGGTTTTCTGTTCATTCCCTTACATTACAACAGAATGTGGTCCCTTTGGAACCATTTTGGGTTCAGAGAGCATCAACCATTAACCTACTTTGTCTTTATTAAATGAAACAAAAACCAGAATAGACCCAGCAGTGGCTCCTCATCCCAGTGTGTGGTTATTAGCCTTCCTTCGCCTAGTGCCTCCAGATGTTTTGGACTACATTTCCCATCATCCCCAGCCAGCGGAGGCTAGGGCTGATGGGAGATGTAGTCCAAAACATCTGGAGGGCACCAGGCTGGGGAAAGTTGTTCTAAGGACAACAGTCTGCTCAACCGTAGTGTTCCCTCCGCACCCTTCTCCATCTTAAGAGTACAGGAATCGTTTTGCCTTAACACACTCCACCTGCCCCAATAAAGGTTTTAACAATTTAAGACAGTAGCAACTGGTCTCATGGCAAGGCCATCTGTTTTTGGAATAATTGCAGCTCAGTCCAGAATGTTTATAGTTGGGAAATTAGGTTTTTTTCCTGAATCAAGGAAGAAAAACCTAAAGGGTTAGGCGATAAAATGCAATCTTAAAAATAAATTCTGAATTGATACTTCACAATCCCCCTGCTGTTGATAGGACAGGATAGCTTGATGAGACACAATACCTTTTTGATCACGGTACTCTCATTACCAACACTCAGAGCTGTCTTGAAGTTTCTTGGACTCTGAGCCCAAAGATCAATATGGTAACGAGAGCAAGAAGTAGGACAGGGGAAACAATTTGGGCATGGATTGGTCAAAGATCTAAGGGGGAACACATACCACTTGGGTCACAGCATCAACCCCAGCACTGTAGGTTGCTTTCAGGTGTCTCTTTACACACATGTAATTGGAGGGCAGGAGTCTATCTGTGGTTAGAAACAGATTTTACAAAACTCCTGAGAATGGGTGAGGATATATAACAGGCAACACAGTAGTTCATTGTTAAGTATAAGGTGGGAACTGTTTACTTCCAGGAGGGATTGAATCGGCTAAAGCAGAACTAATGGTGATTAAAAATTCATTTTCTCACAGCTATTTCTGTGCTGCTTATTTTTAAAAAATGTATTTATTACATTTATATACCACCTTTTTTCTTCCAAAGAATGGTGGGGTACACGGTTCTCCTTCCCATTTCATCCTCACAACAACCCTGTAGGGTAGTTTAGGCTCAGTGATTGGTCCAAGGTCACCCAGCGAGCTTCATAGCTGAGTGGGGATTCGAACCCTGGAAGACAGGTGAAGAAAACAGAGGCATGACTGAACAAAAGAATAACTGAGATGGATTTTCTATAGATAACAGGAGCACATTGCAAACACGATCATATGCATCTTTGTACTCTCATTGAATGTAACCTGGTCAGCTTCCATGTTAAAGAACAAATTCGCTCATTCATTTATGAATTCTATTATCACAGAATTGTAGAGTTGGAAGGGACCCTGAGGGTCATCTACTCCAACCCTTTGCAATTCAGGAATTTCAGCTAGATCATGCATGGCAGATGGCCATCTAAGCTCTGCTTAAAAACCTCCAAGGAAGGTGGAGATTTGGAAGAAGAAAGACTACTGCAGAAGCTATTGTTTGTTTGTAAAAGGGGCACCTGCACCTGAAGAGGAGATCTATAGCCTTGGAGGTTTCAGCTGCAGTGTGATAGTCCAGGGATGCCACTGCCTCATTCCAGTGTGTGGAATTCTTCATATTGCAAAAAGCTATAAGATGCAGAGCTCCATTGCTGCCAGTCTCCTCCCAGTCGAACCTCTTTAGTGAGTGTGGAAGCCTTTCCTGTCAGGCTTCCACACTTGCTAATTCTCCTGCCTTCCAGACTGACCAGTACTCCCATCCTAGAGGAAACAAATTTGGGTCTCTAACATGGATGCCAGTTAAGAGTAGTTTTAAGTTCTCTTTTCTCTTGACTTCCTTAAGTTGCCCACGTGCTGCATTTGAACATTGTGTGCTTCTCGCTCCAAGATTTTGGCCATGCTGATGATATGTTATAGATAGCTAGTGTGGGGCCGTGGATCAACTGTTGCACTTGAATCTTGGATTCAAATCTCTGCTCAGCTATGTAGCTTTTTGAGCAAATCCTGATCCTACAGGGTCCTGGGTCCTTAGAGAAAAAGCAAAACAGAAGCATGTAAAATAATACCTGACTGAGAGAATGGCTTTATCCTTTGAAACTCATAGGATTGCTTGTGGATTGATGGCATCTTGGATATGCATTCAGTAAGTCTTGCTAGCTGGTATCTGTCAACAAATGCTTGGACATTTTTTGTACCCAGCTTCCAAGCCTTATCTGCAAATTTGATCAGCATTATAGTATGTAGTATATGCCAAAGGAGGTGTATTTTAAGATTTATTTCCGGTATTTATAAACTGCTTTTGCCATAGATGGTCACAAAGCAGTTCATACAACAATTATCTCGGAGACAGGGCAGGAATATAAGGAATCAAGCAACCCTTAAGACTGCATTGATGGCTTAACTGTAGCTTTAATGGCTCATATGAGAGTATGAGTAGTAAGGAAGTGTAAAGAGGGAGATGAGAATTTTGGTGCACAGCCATTCATACAGGTAGACCACTCCTGTGACCTGCTAAAATGTGCTCATAAGGGGCTGACTGTAACAGTTAGCCTTCTTGGGTTTCTCCAAGGCAGGGGTGCCCAAACTTTTTTCAAAGAGGGCCAGATTTGATGAAGTGAACATGAGTGAGGGCCGCCCAAAGTTTTTAGGATTGAAGTTGCTGAGCTTTTTTTACAATTTTACCCCAGGACACATACTGCCATGGGGGCCAGAGTAAATCGACCGGCGGGCCGGATTAGGCCCCCAAAATGAACTTTGGACATGCCTACTCTAAGGAGATCATTCCTTCCATCCTGTGATTATGTGTGTGATGATGTAGACACCTCAGTGAATGACAAAACAAATGAGTCTCTTTGCTGATTTTAGACTTCTTAAAAATTATATGATTGATCCGAGAGGGTTGTAAAATGGTTGTCTGATACGTTATTATGATCTGAGTTAGTGCAGGTTGTATGAAGCCCCTGAAATGGCTTCCTTGTTGGGAATGTTGTCTTCAGTCTCTCAGCAGCTTGAGCAAAACTTCCATTCTAAACACATTAGTTGCTGCAAGTGAAATGTGGAATATGGGAACTCTCCGTGTTTCTTAGCCTATCCTTTCTCAGGCCCCAAGTATACTTCTTTGCCACCAGTTCACCTCACTGCTATTTACTAAACAGCCTCCTCCTTCGTGCATCCGTAAATGGGAGAGCGCAAGTCATCCTGCCCCTTTGCAAATCCCAGCCAGCTCCTGTGGAAACTGTGACCTAAGAGCTGCAAGTGTCTCTAACAGACCAGGTGTCGGCTTTCTGAGTAAGATCGTGGCTATAATGCAAGGCTAGCAGCCCTTGTGATTAAGTAGCAAATGTCACGCTAGTGCAGATAGGATAACATTCCACGGCTGCTCAGCACTAACCCAGGAATTAGCTGGTGATAGCATTTCAAGAATTTTCTGGTCGTTCTTGGAGAAACAAAGGCTGTCGCTTGGATAGCGTCCTAGTCCACGAATGGCAAGACCAGGAGTGTTTTAATATTTTCCTTCTTTGATTGCATTTATCTGCTAAATTATTTAATTTTTGCCCATTTGAAGAAAATGTGTTTATGCCGTACTCTGACCCAAATTTGTATAGAATGGGGATGTCAGCTAGAAGTCGTTGACTGACAACACAACCTTTTTGTTTGGCTTGGAAACTGCCTCAGTATCCCATTGCTAGGCATTGCGAGGCCAAAGCAGCTGGTGGTTCAGTTCCATGGGCTGAAATGGGAATTTAACACAGCCCCCCAAATGAGAAAACTTAACTTGGCCTCTGAATCTACACATTGTTTCAGCTTTGGCTGCCTTGGAGATTTTTGAAATGTTTGATCAGGAGAGGTTGTGAGTGTCTCTTTGGGTAAGTGTTTTGGAAGAGATTGGGGGCAGGGGGTAGCCCTGTTCTTGTGATAAAGTGCCTGGAGGCTCATTTTTGTTCCACTGGAATGCCATCTTGTTTGAACATAGGGTTAGATCTCAGAAATATCCCCAAAAGAGAGAAATGAGAAGCCATTGGAAAGTGGTGAAAATGTTATTCCGCCCCACCCCCCCTTAGATACCTTGCTAAGTTTTTGTCAGGGTTCTTCTATGCTCTACTACTGGTATAAAGAGTAAAGAGTGGCTATTGGAAGTCTGTGTGGTGCTCTCGGCCACTGATTTGCAGTTGTAGAACTGAAATGCTGGAAACTACCACAGTTTGCAAGAGCCCAAATGGTTCTTTTACTTTACTGTGGTTCCCATAGAAACTGCTGGGTGATGGCAGCAAATAGCATAGAAGATGCTTGTCAAGAAAATCTTCTAGCTTCCTCTCAATTTCTCACATCAACTAATCCAGAGATTAGCCCTGCAGATGTTGTTGGACTTCATCTCTCATCAGATGCAGCCATGTTTAGCTACTCTTACTGTCATTCTTTCCTCAAAGGGTCATATTTAAGTGGTAGAACTTTACATGGAAAAGGTCCCAGACTCAGTCCCTGGTGTCTCCAGGTGGGACTGGGAAAGAAACACTGCCTAAAACCTTGGAGCTGCTGCTAATGAGTGTACCTTTCTCTCTTATTAGTTCACTCTCACAGGTATTTTATAGGTGACTACATTGTTCTACTGTGTCCACTTCTTCCTATCTGGCAATGTTAGCATGGCCTCTTCCTCTTGTGAATTCTGTAGGGGGAAAGCAGATAAAAACTGGGCAAATAAATTAATATAAACCCCAGGTCTTTAGAGAGCTGAGCTCTTTCATTTTAGATAGGTGGATGAGCAGTTTTTCAGCACCACCTTGTGGAATTGGCCCTCAAGGAATGACTGGAGATGCCAAAGTGCGGTGCCCCAACTACAGTTCAGTTATGTGCTGTAAAAGGATCCTATGGTAAAGCTACTCAGAGGTATGAGAATTAATAGAGATGTACTCCTCTTGCCTATCTCCTGGTGCAGGTCATCCACCAGGGCAGGGGTAGCCAACATAGTGTCCTCCAGATGTTGTAGCCCAACTCCTATCATCCCTGAGCATTAGCCAACAACATCTAGAGGGCACTAAATTGGCTTTTCCTATCCTAAGGTGACCGAGACAGTTTCAGTCCTGAAACCAGCTCAGAAGCTAGACTGGAAATGATAGCAGATAATCAGCCTCATCCAAGAAAGTTCAGAATTGGGCCATCACCACCACATTCTCAGGCACCTTGCTTGAGTATAGCACATTCAAAACTGGTCCAGTGAAGGCTTCCACAGAAGGGATTGCACAGTACTGGGACCACACTTCCCCTCAGGCATTATTAAGTGCCTTGATATCTATATAAAGGGTGTTAATGACTTCTTCTTTTTTTTATTGATCAGTTTCCACATAACAAATTATCAAACCATATAATCACATACATTATCCCCCCCCACCTAGGGCTTCCCTCAGCTCCTCTCCCTGATTTCTCTTCACATATTTTCTCTGCATGTTATAAAATTGTACATATCCTTACATATCTATCCATCATGTTATCAACCAATAAAATTGTGTATGTTTATTCAAAACCTGCCAAGGAGTCCAGTTCATTTTGTTGTCTTTTTAAATAGTTTGTAAAAAGTTCCCATTCCTCCTTGAAGTCACAGTTGTCCTTGTTTCGCAATTTGTAAGTCAATTTGGCAAGTTCTGCATAGTTCATCAATTTCTCTTGCTACTGTTCTTTCGTAATGACATTTTTAATGAATAAATAATCTTGAGCTAGATGGTCCAGCTTGGTATAAGCCTGCTTTTTGTGTTCTTCTGCATACATTAGAAAACCAGTTTGGGGTTGCTAACTTCCAAGGGGCAGCCTTTCTAAGAGAATTTCCACCCAAGCCAACCCTTGTCAACTCCTCTTGGTTGTGATGATTGTTTTGTGTTTTGTGCATGTGGCTGCTGAGCAAGGAATTATTGGGCCACGCTCATAAGTCTTGTTACAATTTCATTTTGAGAGTCCACTTCCTTGATGCAGAGAAGTTTGCCCTCCTGGTTTTGCTTCTGATCTCCTACTCCTGGCTGTCATGTGTGAAAGGTGATGTGTGTACACACTAGTTTTTGTAAAGACTCTTACAAGTCTTTACACTAAAAGTATATACAGCAGCCTTACATATATTTCTATACCTGTGTGTGTGCACACCAGTCTTGTAAAGAAACATGTCTAGGCCCATGTGTTTTTATTCCATTGCCGTATCAAAACTCCCTACCCGCAACCTAAAGTGAAGTGGCAATTTGACAGAGATGCCTCTGCCTGTCACTTTGGATCATCTTTTGTCTGCTGTTGCATAAGGCAACCGAGAGGGTGAGGTCTTCTTGCCCTGAGCTTAGCTGTTGTGGACTGTTACAGCATGTTAAATCCTGCATGTGCTGGGGCCCACTGGCCTCCACTTTGAACATGGGGAAGAGGAGACTTCAGTGTAACAGCTCAGCCAGAAGCTGCTGCTAACAATTTGCTCAGCTTCTCTGGCTGGAGTTGTGTAAAAGGAGCTGTTGGACGTAATGACAGATTCCTCTGGAAGCTGCTGCCAGTTGGGTGCATGAGCCAAGCCATCCCACGCATCATCTCCTGGAGGCCATGTGGTATAACTGGTGCTGTGCTTTGGGAGGTGCTGAGCAACCCTCGGGCCTGTGGCTCTAAGAGCAGCACGCCCTGGGCTGTGCGCCAGCTTGCTTGACTTGATGGCAGGAGCTTTAGTTAAAATACTTAGCTTTGGGCACTCTAGGGGTGAGCAGGAAGAGGAAATGAGGAGGTGTCCAAGAGTGAAAGCTGCTGTTGCTTTTGCTTTGTGATTGTCCAAGTTATTGTCGGCTGCCTTCCTCAGAAGCTGGCACTTGGAGAGCCTCCTTGGTGACAAAATGCTCTTTCGAGTGTGATGCTAGTTTCTGTGCATCGTCTGACCCATATGGTGGAAGCACAGGGAACCCATTTGCAGAAAAGTATTTATTATAAGTTGTGGAGTGATAAACACTTTTGGCTAATAGCATTGATGGTGATGCATCTCTCCTGTGCATGCAGCCAGACAGGCCTTTCTTTTAACTCTTCCTCACCAAGGTATCTGAAGAAGTGTGCATGCACACGAAAGCTCATACCAAGAACTAACTTAGTTGGTCTTTAAGGTGCTACTGGAAGGAATTTTTTTATTTTGTTTTTTCTCTTGAGACAGTTCCAGAGCTAGGCACGAATGCTGCTCCGGTTTTCCCAGCACCTCTGTCCAGCTGCTTTGGGTGATTTTCAACCCCCACCCCTCATTCCTCATTCTATGTTTCAGCAGAATGATTTCTCAGAGCTTGTCAGTCAGCAGGCTTATTGGCAGTTCCTGGCATGCAGTGTTCTCAAGGCAAAAACTGCTGTGGCAACATGTGATTCTCCCAAGCTGCTAAACAACTCTGCCTGACGTTCCAGCTTCTCTCTTATGTCGTGCCAGTGCGTAGCAGCTGTACTGGGCTCCAGTGCCCCTGGCAGCAGTGCAAAGCCTGGTAATCTAAGAAACACGTTCATTAAGGGACAGGTTATCTCGTGAGCAGGTCCCATAGCTGGCAGAGGGAATGTCTTGGCCAGGGTAGCAGCAGTGTTTGGCACGGATGTTGCTACCGCTGCTGGCTGCTGGTTCTGGGTGAAGTAGCATGGGCTAGTCTGTGATTTCATGGGCTGCACGCTTCCATTTTATGAGAACACATCACTTTTAATATGGTATTTTATCGCTAAATGTTTGGCAGCCCGACACAGTTGGACAGAGACTGCCTTTGGTTTTATTCTTGACTCCTTGGCAGTTGTGCAATGAAATTACTTTGTGTTCGTGAAGCACTTTCACTGCAAGTGGTTGAAAATGTTTATGTGGACATGCAGCAGCTCTCTTTCTCTTGTAACAATCCTGTAACAGGCTCTGCTTCCAATACCAATAAGAAGACAACCACTACTGCTGCCAGTGTACCCGCAGCTGCACAGTCATTTTTTTATGTTCCAAAGGGGTTCTTTAGTGGTTCCTCTGCAACTTGCTCAATAGACTCCCCATGCTGCCATCTCCTTCTTGTCTTTTAAATGGGTCCATTTCACTTGTTTTTGCTGTGCTTCCAAGTAATTTAGCTGCAACAAGTTCACTGATGTGGCTACGTATGCCTATCTGAGATTTGAGTCAACAAAAATCTAGCCAAACAAAAAAAACTTTTGTATTAAAAGGAGATGTGGGGGGTTGTTCCAGCTTTATCGCGTAGCTGGTTTCTGAAAACTGATACCAGTTTCTAGGAACTGGACATACAGTTCCACCCTTCCATTTGGGCATCTCTTAGTTCCACACACACAATATGCCACAGGAAGGAAATCTTACCAATCCATCAGCTCTGCCATTCTCCGCCAGAGAATGCACATCCAACCCCATGCTGTATCATTGCACGGCTGGCTGTATGGACTTAAATGTTACCAATACATCCAGCTGAGCTCCCTTAATTAGCACCCATGTTAGCTCTTTGATCCAAACTCTTGCTTGTGAAAAGCGTTTTTTGCTCCCGGAGAAATGGCTTTTCCCTTTCCTCTTTGGTTTCCAGGCAACCTGGCCTTTTGCAAGATCACAGCACCCCAATGACGTCTGTGCTGCCCTCCCCCCTCATTCTTTCTCTTTCTCCCCCTCGGAGGTTCAGAGCTGAACACATGTGAGCTGTTTTTCCTCTTCCCTCCCACGTGCTGTGGTACATGTGTGGGAAAAGGCAGCTTGGAGGACGGAACAGCTCCGCTTGGATCATCTGCTTTGTACCAGGCCTTTCTGAATTTGTGTTTCCTTGATTAAAATGGTTGCTTCATGAACTCACTTCACATTGAGCTTTATGCTGCTCTTCCTGGAGGACCGAGGATGTGCTGCTGGCAATCTTTCCCCAGAGCATCCTGTACAGTCATGGTGGCTAGCAGGGGTGGTTTTGGCATAGATGGAAGCAGACTTTCTGAAGAGGTGACATGAAGGAAGTCCCTTCCAGGAATAAGTGGGTATGGGATCTGAGCTAGCCCCCAAGACAGCAAGGCTCTGATCTGGCCAAGAGCCTGGTTGGAAACTCTGTGCGAAGGCAAGGTCACAGGGAGGCAAGGTTAAAAGGAGCAAGGACAGGGATGATCCAGAAATAAGCAGGGCAGAGATCTGGGGTTGAAGAAGCAAGAATTTCGTGGTAATGTAAGCCTCTTGTTGAGTCCCCACAATATGTGTGGGGTTTTGCAAGTAACACAGACTGTGTGGAAATGCAGAGTTGTGGGCATGTGCAACTTGTGGTTGACCCCCGTGCTGAAAACTCATACCATTCTGCCAGGCCAAGTCAGATCTTCCCAGGCAGAAGAGCAGAGAGCTCACTTCAATATATTTATCCTTTTTTCTCCCTGCTTTTCAATGTGCCCCTGCCCCCAACAAGCCCCTGACATAAACTAAGGTTTTTTTTCTTTGGCACACAACTGATTTCCTGGCATTCAAGGCCAAGGCAAACATCTTGGGGATAGGTTATCTGCAACTTTCCTCAAACAATTAGGATAAAAGTGCAGAGTTCTGGTCAAGAGCCAGGTTTGGGGTTCCTAAATGTATATCACCTTTGTCTTCCAGTTTAGAGCTTCCTTTCTTGGAGACAAAAGAGAAAACCTTGAATCAGGAGACCAGCTAGAGATTCCACTCCAGTCTCTCCAAAATTGTATTTATTTCATTCATTTGGTTAAAGTACTCTTACTCTACACTTCCCTGCAAAATGGTTCTCAGAGTGGTTACAAAAATCAGATGCAATACAGTCCCTGCCCACAGTGTACAGCAGAGCTTTCCAAACTGTGTGTCGCAACACGTTAGTGTGTCGGTTGCAGTGTGTAGGTGTGTCATGCGAACACTTCCCGTGCTCCTACCAGGGCTGGAAAGGGGTCAATTTAACATACAGTTTGCTAGTAAAACTGAGTTACTGTGTCACAAAATGATGTTTGTCTAAAAAGTGTGTCACCAACATGAAAAGCTTGGAAAGCTCTGGTCTACAGTCTGAAAGACATGGCACATAAGGGAAAAGAGATGGGGAGGGAAAAGGCAAGTTTGGGCACTAGTTCTGCAATGGAATAGTTCAGGCAGTCTGATGGAAAGATGGCTGCTGATTGACAGGTGGTAGAAAGCCAGAGGCAGCTTGTCTCCCAGCACAGGTGATGGCTTACTTCCAGATGGCGTATGGTACGACCCATTTCTTATAAGGTTCACACAAATGATTGAACCAATCTAAAGTGCAGTAATAAGAATGTGTAATTTATCCTTTGGGAGGTTGTGGCGGCAGGTCACATCAGGGGATTTCTGCGGGGAATGCTGCGACTAAGCTGCTGTGAGTCGCTGCTGTCCCACTGGTCTCCTGGTACTCCTCTGCTGCCC
Source organism: Podarcis cretensis (assembly GCF_951804945.1). Lineage (NCBI taxonomy): Eukaryota > Metazoa > Chordata > Lepidosauria > Squamata > Lacertidae > Podarcis > Podarcis cretensis. Next base: position 29,287,759 of record NC_137185.1, on the reverse strand, counting down.
TTTCCTAGCATGCCATTGGTTCCCCAGGCAAACTGGCCACCTCTGCAAAGCTACAGACTGGAACAAAGTCTCTTAGGGTTGGCGTGCCAGACATCTGGCAGATCCTGTCAAGTGACTGCCTAATATTTGATGGCAGCCAAATATTGTCAAATGTTCTCTGAATCCAAGAATGCCACACTTTTGCTAGTGGCTTGCTTGTTAATTTCCTGGTGATGTCATTTGTTAGCCAGGGCAGGAGTGAGAGCTGTTTGGCTCTTGAGTTGGCAGAAGTCAGTGCCAAGTGTCGTAGCACAGGAAAGCTTCTCCTGCTGGCCGCCTGCTAAAGATAAACACAAGGAGTCAGCAGCAGTGAAAGGGTAAACTACAGTTTTCTTAAAAATTGTAACTGTAGGGCAGCCTTCCCCAACCTGATGTTTTGGACTACAACTCACATCATTCCTGATCATTGGCAATTGTGATTGGGACTAAGAACATTTGAAGAGCCCTAGAGGTGGAGTGGAGGTAGAACATAGTCATTATGGCTGCAGTGTTCAAATTTTGCCAGGCACATTTGTGACCAAGTGAAGATGCCTGGGTTCCAGGATGGCGCTTGACGTCTCCACCATCTGGAGGTGCAGGCTTGGGGATCCTTGGACCTCGACTGTTTTCACACACTAGCAATACATCCTGTAGAATTCTATCCGTTATATTTTATCTGCACAATCAGAATGAATCTCAGGAACCAAAAAGTCATATTGAAAAATACAACTTTTGAGCCATCTGGCCTCAAAATGGCAACTGTAACCCTGGTTTAAGGAGCCATTTGGTGCCTAGCTTATATATCTGAGTTTCTAATACTATATGGCTAGTAGCTGTTCATATCCCTATCCTCCACGGTAGCTGAGTTTAACAACATCTGGAGGGCACTTTGTTGGGAAAGGCTGCCGTTGGGTGATCAAAGCCAAAGAGAAGAAGAATGTTTCAGTGAGTCATTCACTTTTATAGAAAACTTTCCTAACACTGGTGAAAGTTGGAATATAAATTGATATCTTTAAAATAAAAAATAAGGTTAACTTTTGTAGTGAAACAATGAAATTACCTAATCTCTTGTAAGTAGTATAGGCATCAAATAATTTTATTATTAAATTATTATTGCTGTACTAATCCCATATGCAACTCCCCTCTATTTTATCTGTCCTTGTATCAAGGTTTGTGTTAGATTTGATTGTGGTTTTATTGCATATTTAGTGTTTGTTGATGTTATGGATGATGTCATGGCCACTGGCCAGAACAGTAAAAGTATGATTTGATGTCATTTTGTTGTGCTAATGAAGTGATTTAAAAATATTTAGCCTGTTTAATTTGTATCTCTCACCTTCAGCATAAATTGCTAACAGAGCAGTAAGAAGCAGAACGAGTGTAATTTATTTATAAAATAAGGCATAAAACTACCGGTAATTCAGTAAATTAAAACAATGAAGTAAAACTTCAGCTGCCTATTCAGATAGGAAAACTGGAAAACTCATCTACTCTAACCTAAGATCCCAACAGTAGCAATTCTTAAAAGCTGGGAAAAACAGAAATAGTTTCCCCTGTTACCTAAATGTTTGATAATGATGGTGTCAGGTAGACCTCTGAGAAGGACATTCCAAATGTGAGGAGACACCACAGAAAAGGTTCTCTCGCGACCATTCAGGAAAAAATTCTCTTGCTCCAGTCACCACTCCATAAAAGTCCTCAGATTACTCTGTCAGTGGATGGGCTGATTGACATGGGGAATGGTGATCAAACAAATATCTGGGTCCTAAGCCATATAAGATTTTAAACTTTAAATGCAAGCACTTTAAATTGAGCTCAGAAACTGTCTGGCAGCCAGTGGAGTTGTTTCAATACATGATCCCTTTGCCCAATCCCTGTTAGCTATTCTGTCCACAGTGTTCTATACTAGCTGTAGTTTCTGAACTGTCTTCAAAGGTAAAGCCATGTAAAGCGCATTGCAGTATTCCAGCGTTGAAGCTAGTAGGGCATGGATAACTGGCTACAGAAGAAGGGGCTGCAGTCCGACCCCCATTGATAAAAGACCCCTTGTGACACGGAGGTTGCTTGAGCCAGAAGAGTGAAAGATTAATAGCACTCCCAGATCCTTTAAACCATTCAAATGCCCAACCCCATGAGTGCTTAATGGCCTATATTCCAAACATGAATGTGTCTTTGGGGCCTGGGTGTTAGGAACTGCTAAATAGCAGATACTTGACATTTTGGATTCAGGTCCAAGGGAGCAGGTGGTGCTGTGGTCTAAACCACTGAGCCTCTTGGGCTTACCGATCAGAAGGTCAGCAGTTTGAATCTGTGTGATAGGGTGAGCTCCCGTTGCTCTGACCCTGCTCCTGCCAACCTAGCAGTTTGAAAGCATACAAGTGTGAGTAGATAAATAGGTGCCGCTGCGGCGGGAAGGTAAATGGCGTTTCCGTGTGCTCTGACTTGCGGCAGGAGAGTAAATGGCATTTCCATGCACTGTGGCACTTGTCACGGTGTCTCGTTGCACCAGAAGTGGTTTAGTCATGCTGGTCAGTGTTAGAAACTGAATTATGAAAGCTAGGAGCTAAATGGCACCTTAAACCTAGGTTATGGGCGCAACCACGGAATGTTTAGGCACACTTTTTTTATAACAAGAACACAAAGCTGAAAATTAATGAACTGCAGCTAAAATATTTTGTTAATTTTTCACATGGTCTAGTCCTTCCCCTCCCCTCCCCCCTAATATTCTTATGGAGGTCTCTTCTCTAGTCTTCAGAGACTAGGTGGAAGTGGGGAGGCAAAAAAGGGTCCTCCTTTCCTTCCACTCCGCAATTTTAATCTGAAATCTTAGGCGCAGTACTGTGCCCAGAGCTCAGAAACTGCTCACGTTAATGAAATTCCCCGTCACAAAATGCGCCTAGAGCAATGGGAGTTTTGAACACTGATGGCTGGCCACATGACCAGAAAAGCTGTCTGTAGAAAAACGCCAGCTCCCTCAGCCTGAATCGAGATGAACGCCGCACCCCATAGTCAAATTTGACTGGACTTAACTGTCCAGGGGTTCTTTTCCTTTACCTTGACCTACCTTTATCCCCATGAGCACTGATGTTTAGCTGTGTCAGAATGCATTCTCTTCTCTTTCCCTCCAGTCCCATAGTTCAGGAGGATTGTTACCTTTTAGCCATATTAGTTCTCATAGGAATTGCCATGTACTGAAGTGAGGGATGTGTAGAGAACTTTTCTTGGGTGGTTGCCTCTGGACCTTGACTGGGTGACAAGAATGAGGAAATGCAGGGGTTCATCTCAAAAAAGCAATCATTGGAAGATGTGCACATTTGGTTTTCCTGTTTCCTGCTATGTGATGCAGAAACCTTGATTGCATTCTGAGGATCCTCTTCAATGACAGTGAAGTTCTTAGGAAAGGTCTGGGTGAGGAGAGCCTCCCCAGAGACTCCTTCTGGTTAAAGTGCTTGAAGCTCCTCTGTGCTGGATGGGAATGCTTACCTCTGAACCTTTTCAGTTCTGTGCTCTCCCCAGTGAGCTCTGCCTGGTGCCATCATTAATGCCCTCCTTGCTGAATGTCAGACACATGACTGAGATTTTTCTTGTTCTAGCAGACATTTTAAAGTAGTGTTTGGTTTTATGATAAATTTTTATTGTTTTATTGTCCCATTTTCTGTGAATAGTTTTTATGCACACTGTTTAGAAATGTGAATAATTAAGCAGTATGTGTCTTAAGTAAAATAAAAATAAACATCTTTTTGGCACCATGGAAAAACTTCTTTCTTCTCCCAAGCATTTGATGGATCATAATGATTTTGTTGCTGTTTTATTGACTCTTTTCTGTGGAAATTAGTATGTAAATTAGTTATAATGTTTTGCTGTTTTTCTGATGTTTATGTTCTGATTTATGTTTTTAAAGTTTTTAAAGTCACTTTGATATGCTTTACATAGCAAGCAACTAATAAATTGAATAAATCAAAAATAATAACTGGCAGAATGCAGCCAACTTAGTATGTGTGCGATGCACCAGGTCACTGAAGTGAACTTGTCTTGTCAATTACCAGCAAATCTGGGTTCTGCTATTCAGCAACAGGTGACAGTTTTTCTCCAGAATTAAATTACTTCAGGTAGGGTTGCCGCACGTCCAAGAAAACCTGGACATGCCCTCTTTTGGGGGGGGCAATATCCAGGTGGATTTTTACATTTTAAAGGAAATGTCTGTGGAGGGGGGGGCATCGGGCTGCTCTGAACACTGTGGCCACGGCCAGTCTGAGCCAGCCCACGCCTGTGCACCTCTTTCCCTGGCTCAGGCTGGCAGCGGCTTGGGCTGTCTTCTTTTTTGCTCTTCAAGATATGGCAATCCTACTTCAGGACTAGTATAATCAGATGTTTGAGGGAAGGGAGGAATGCTTGTGTTGCCTGGAAGGTCAACTTGGTATCTCTTCTCCCAGAGCAAGGAGAGAAAATAAAACTGAACTACAGTGTCTGTTAGGGACGTGGGTGGCGCTGTGGATTAAACCACAGAGCCTAGGGCTTGCCAATAAGAAGGTCGGCTGTTTGAATCCCCGCGACGGGGTGAGCTCCCATTGCTCGGTCCCTGCTCCTGTCAACCTAACAGTTCGAAAGCATGAAGTGCAAGTAGATAAATAGGTACCGCTCAGGTGGGAAGGTAAACGGCTTTTCCGTGTGCTGCTCTGGTTCACCAGAAGTGGCTTAGTCATGCTGGCCACATGACCCAGAAGCTGTACGCCGGCTCCCTCGGCCAGTAAAGCGAGATAAGTCGCGACTGGACCTAATGGTCAGGGGTCCTTTTACCTTTACAATGTCTGTTAAACCTCATACTACTTTGGCCGTTGTAGACTGTGTGGTGACTCCTACAGCTAGCTTTGGGGCCTCTCTCTCCAACCGCTTGGCATTGTCAATATTGCCACCTGTACCACCAGCCACGCACAGTGACCTGTTCACAGATGGTGGTGTATGTGCAGGAAAGGGAGGTGGTCTAGGATAGCTCTTTTCTCTGCTCCAGTTTGCACTAGGTAGCTTTTGCTCTTTGCTAAAGGCAGGCGAGAACATTGGCAGCCTGGGGGTGACTGGTACAAGAGGATAAGTATGCAAATACCCCATTGTCCTGTGTTTGGAAAGCATTGCCGCTTAACAGAATTATTTGGTAATAAACTCCATGGCAGAGAGATTTGGGTGTGTAAGGGTCAAATGCAAGCAGGCCCCAGGGCTTTACTGAGACTGCCTTGACACTGTGGACAACTTTTCCCTGTACCTGGAAATTGCAGGCTTACAGGAAGTCTGACAGTGTGAGCTGGGGCAGGCATAGGAAATAACAGCTTTGCAGTTGGTACCTTTTATCCAGAAAGACTCTGAGACTGTGCCTCTCACCCTCTTTGTCACTAAATGCACCCAACCCCCACAGGGGAGAGCACCAAGGTTTCGGATGGGCTGCCTTCTCAGGAGGTTTACATTTGCCACTACTTAAAATGCAAGCTCCCCCTCTAGTCAGTGTTGGGCTCTTTCTCCACCACCACCCCTGACAATGAGGAGTAGAACAGAGCTCTAAACTCTTAATTGCCCTCAAAAGAATCCTATTTGTGGAACTGGTACAGAGTCGGGATACGTCATTCCTTTTGAGAATTGGAAAGAACCCCAGTGCTTTTACAGGAGAGCTTCTACTAGAGCTTGCAAAGAGAAGCAGATGGCAAGGCCATGGCAGGGAGGCATGGTGATTGAGAGAGCAAGGGCACAGTGGTGATGCCACCTTGCCTGACTTGAATGTGCACAAGGACCTTGGCACGTGGTCTCAGGCAGGGCGTAATGACAGCATGCTTGGAAGCCGTGTGCTGCGGTGTGATCCTGAGAGCTGCCCAATGCTGATGGAGGGTTTGTTATATAAGGTCACCAACAAAAGCGTCTAAGTTCAGAGCCTTGTCTCCAGCTGAGATTTATGTGCGTCTGCCAATAAAAATGGGCTCCAGATGTGAGTAAACGGCTCAGAGCTCTTTGAATGGCTGCATTTTCCTCACTTGATCTGGATTTAATTTGAGGCTGCAGAGCAGCAAAAGTGAAACTTCCAGTAGTCACTTAATACTATGGCAGAAAGGCAAAAGGCAGCAGCAAGAGGCTTACCCCGGTGGTGGTGGTGGTAAAATAAAACAAGCCACAAGACTCTCCCCCTCACAGTAAGGTTGCTGAAATTATTTGCCCTAAAACTCTCTTTAGCTTCCCCACCCCCAAAAGCTGCTGGGACCTGCCACTCCCCACCCCAAATGTGTGGCAATTTTGTGTCCTGATATTCTTGGCCTGGGGAGTGCTTGATTTGGATTTAATGTGTTGGTTGTTCATCAGAGATGGCAGTCTTGACTTTTTATGCTCCAGCTTCCTCTGTGACTGTGACAGGCAAGCTGTGGCCCCGGGGTAATTTTGTAAGGCATTTTGGGCTTGGAGAAGAGTGTTCTGGGGCCAGAGAACTGGCTTCCCATGGCAGTCTGGTTTTCTGAGACAATGGGTGATTATTGTGGTGTTGATGTCCACTACTGCCACCTATTGGCTGCTTGCACACACAATGGGATGGAAATGCTGCTTCTAGAACCCTGAAAGACCAAGCCTTTACTGGCTTTCACAGGACAGCTTAAGGGGGAGCAAATTTCATGGAAGGCCTGATAACTTGCAGCATTCAAAATAATAGATCCTTTTACTTTTAAAGACATTGTAATTCTCTCCCTTTGATTCAAAATCCCCACAGTGGTTTACAGTAATGAACAAAGGCAGGATAAAGTAATGAAAGGCAGTGTTCAACAAGTCTCACCAAAGGGTGTAGGGAATACAGAGGTTCAACGTGAAAAACAAAAAGGTCTTTGCCTGCTGCCTAATGACTGCCTCATAAAAGGCAGATGATATTCACATCCCAATAATTAGGCATTTGTAACTCCTGGGCCCAGACTTTCACCCCATTCTGGTAGGTTAAAAAAAAGGCAAGGATGGCAAGGATCAAGCAAGCATATTATAAGCAGTACTCCTACAAGCATTTTGTCTATGTCTACAGGCCAAAGAAACTGAAATACATGCCTTAATACTAGATTTTACTCTGGACCCATCCACAAACTGCGGTGGAACTTGTGGAGTCCAGGTTGAATGGTTGCTGTTGGGCATCTTTTTCAGAATTGCAGTTGCTGTTTTAATAGGCTTCTATGGGCCTTTTGTGACCCTTGGGTGGCACTTGATTGAGCAGACACAGGGCATGGAAGTTCATCTGCATTGGCATTTCGGTCCCCTCTGCTCCTCATTTACCTGTTCAGTTCCCAGCTGATAGGGAGAGAAAAACCTGTGTCTGGGCAAGTTGTTATACAGTTGTCTGTGGTGTGAGAACTGTGAGCTTTCTGGGGAGAGAAGGGGGCACTTCTGTGGAAAAGATGGAGCAAAGAATCAATAGGGCAGGTAAGTTCATAATATGCCAAAGGGCTGTCTCCTTCCAACCTGGAGTCCTTTGTGCAGCTGACCTACTTCTGTTTGTATGGCTGCTGCTGTCATAGTCTCTGCATGTGTTAGACAGTGGGATGTCTTGTCCAGTCCTGCTTGGGTTTCATGTTGCTTGAGCAGGAAATATCAGTAAAGCTGCCCGAGAGCATTGCAGTTTCTTCTGCTGTTCCTTGCTGCCCATCTGGGATGGGCTTGATGGCTTCAAGACCAGGTGACATGGAGGGCTTTTGCTTTCTCATTTGGAAACATCATCGAAGTCGAAGTGCTGGGGGGGGGGGGAAGACTACTAAATTCTGCCACCCCTTTGTATTGGCATGGATTTGGTTTTCGTTCTAGCAGGTAAATACAAGTTTCAAGGAATCCTGTCTGGATGTTACTCCCACTTGAAATTGATAAACAGGATGTTTTCATTGATTCCTCATTGTGCCAAGTGGGTGTTGCCTTCCATGTAAAGAGATTGATGTTGCCTCTAGTGTGCTGTATTTCCCCCCCCTCGTACGCTTAACTCACCTCTGTTTTCCAGTGGTGCAGCAATAAAACTGCTCGCACATTTGCAAAGCTAAGCAGGGTCCAGTATGGTTTTAAATCAGATGGGGAACTGTGTGTTGAGATTCCTGCATTGCAGAGAATTGGGCTAGATGACCCTTGGGGTCCTCTCCAAATCTCCAATTCTATTATTCTGACACTTTAGCTTGCTAAATAGCGGCAATCCAGAAGCAGAGTCAATCAGGTTTTTCCTTGAGCAGTGCAGGCTGTTAATCTAACAAATATTTCTGGATATAGTTTCTTCCTTGTGTCTGTCAGGCAATGCAGTTCCATGGCCTTTTTTTGCCGTACAGCATTGGAACACAAGCCTACAAGGTTGTAAGTGCATTGTAGAGTAGGTAAGAGCAGTCCCCCCTTTTCTTTCTTAGAGGGACAGTGGCAGTGTTAGAAACTGGGATAGAAAAGCACCGGGGTTATGGGCACCAAAACAGAATGTCTAGTCGCCTCGGGGGGTGGGTTCGCAATACTTTTTATTATTTTTATAAACATGAATTAATACGCAATTCACATAAGTGACACATTGTTAATATCACATTTTTAGCAGAATTATTAATACATGTTTAATTTGGTGTTTGCAATAAAAATATTGGTACCATTCTTCAGTTTTCAAAAACTCTACTCTTTATTGTTAAACTCCTTAACATGCTTTCTGTCCTTAACATATACTTCAAGACATCAAAGCATATACATTTCAGTAATCCTTGAGTACCAGCCAGGTGCAAAAAATGGCACCCAGACTTTTTGAGGTGCTCGCAAATGGGGGATCTTTAGGTACAAAATGCACCTGGCGCCCTGCTAACTTTGAACCCTGGACAGTAATATTCAGTTACAGAACCTTGAGCAATTTGGGAGCAAGCAGCACTATTCCACAAGTCAGTGAGGAGTGATCCTGTGCCTCTTGTGACATTTGGCTGGGCTGTTCTCTCTTCAATGAGCCCCAAACCGGCACATGTCTGTAGCTTTCTTCTTCCTTTCAGATTGTATATGTTACAAACATGGGGAGTAGCAGAGCTATAGGGATGAGTGTTCTCACTCTGCTACTGTCACTGTTTAAGCAACCCTTCATGGAGGGGAATGAAGTGAGGAGTCTGTTGGACTCATGTTGGTGCCCCCCCCCCCATTTTAGAACCCTGATTTTTCCAGGGTTGTAGAATGCGCAGGGCACCTCCGTAAGCAGAGGAAGGCAACCTGTTTTGCAAGGTCACCCTCCATGAATTGGTAGGCAAATGGAATAGTCATGGTAAGCTCACATTCTCATCCCCACAACCCCCCCCCCCCTGTATGTTTACTGCATACACAGTCTCAATGCCTGTTTTATTTGTGACATGGGACTCCTCTTGTGTATCACACTCCTGCAGGCATTATCCTTTCTCAGTGCAATATAGGAAGATTTCATGTGCGCGTTTAGCACCGTGGAAGCTGCAAGCCCTCACTGGAGCAGCTGTTTCCAGGAAATTGGCACATGCACGTCTCTTTTGGAAGTGAATGTGCTTTCAAGGGGAGAGGATTATTTTCATTAAAATTGTGTGGAGCCAGGGTCTGTTCTACCCACCGCTCTTTGTCCAAGTTGTGCTGGAATGGGAATGGCTGGCTGGCTTTCTAATTAGGAGACCTTTCCTGCCTAGCAAAGTTTCCAGTGACTATTAACAGGAGGTCTGCAGAGTGCTGGCTGCTGGTCTGAGCCAGAGGCATTTGCACCCCGTGGAATAAGCAGACAATACTGGAGTTAGTCTACAGCCAGCAATTTTCTATGCTGGAGCAGCCTAAAGAATCCCTGGCTTGCTTTGCAAGTGCTTCAGAGTCTCTGTTCCAGCCTTCTGGGTGAAATGGCATGGTGGTGGAAAAGATGTAGCGTCCCACTCCAGGGTGTCTGCACTGTGGCGTTATTGAAGGCGGACAAGCCCCATAGTTACACGCCATCCTGACCTACTTTGGGAAATTGTAGGTCAAAAGCCAAGGCATTTTAGCTTCTCTGACTTTTTGTTTCATAACGATAGAGGATCTTGGAACTTGGGAGCAATGCAAGATCGGCCAGAGCCAGCAGTCATGCAGTCCACAATATCGGGTACATTGGAGCACTTGTTTTTGTTTTTTTTTTGAAAATAATATTTATTACTTTTCCAACAATTTAAACACTACAAAAAACACACACAATACAATACAATACAATACAATACAAAAACACTACATAACACTAACACATTAAACTAACAAAACAAAACAAAAACAATTTAAAACACATCAACCAATTTCAGTATCTTTCATTCACTTATTTCAGCGACCTCCTCACACCTCCCTTTTTGTATTCCACCTCTATTAATTGTTTCAGCAATTCCTTTCCATCTTCCTCTGTTTTCTATCCTATAATTATCTTAACACATTCTAACCTTATTTTTTCCTTTAATACTCTATTAATCTATTTATACTTAATTCCTTATAACATTTCTACTAAAGCCATATAACTTCATTCCAACATTTTTCTAACATTCATTAATTTTACAGTATTTCCGTAAAAAATCTTTAAACTTTTTCCAGTCCTCTTCCACCGACTCTTCTCCCTGGTCTCGGATTCTGCCGGTCATTTCCGCCAGTTCCATATAGTCCATCAACTTCATCCTGGTGATCTTCTATCCGATGCTCTTGGCTCTTTTCCAAGTCCCTTCTGCGGATCTTCTTCGTATTTATTCAAAAACTTTACTTTATCTTCTACTGATCTTATTTTTATTTTCCTTCCTTTGAAACTGAAGGATAAACCTTGGGGAAACTCCCACCTAAAGATGATTTTATTCCTTCTCAGCAGGGCAACAATATCTCCGTGGTTAGGCCTAAAATCCAAAAGATATTTCGGGACGTCTTTAAAAATTTCCACTCTTGACTGTTGTACTTCTAGGTTCTTCTGGTAATGCCAACCCAAGATTCTATCTCTCTCTTCTTTAGTTTGAAGAGTGATCAAGCAGTCTCTTATTCTATTCTTCTCTTTTTTCCCTCCTCTTCCAAGTCTGAAGGCCCTCACAATTCTAAACTCTTCTTGGCCCAAGTCCAAGTCCCAAAAGTCAGCAAATTCCTGTGATAGATTTTCTATCTATCAAGCTTTTCTTCTCCAATTCAGGTAGGGCTCTGATCCTCAAATTCGTCTGTTTTTCTTTAAGTTCAATCATAGCAAGCGTCAACTTATGTTCATCAAGTTGCCTCTGTAGGGCTGGGACTCTCTCTCTCTCGAGTTGTGTTACTTTGCATTCAGCAGCAACGGCTTTCTCCCTGGCTTCTTCCGCAGTCTGCCGTATCACAGTAGATTCCTGTTTCAATTTCTGCATGGTTTCTGTATTGGTATTCACCTTTTGTCCCAAATTATTTATACTTTCTGTAATTAAGTCAATTTTAGTAGTTACAGCATCCACTTTCACATTTATCGCGTCTGTTTTCTTGTTAAGCTGTTCCAGTGAATCATTTATCTTATTTAATGCAACCGCTAAGGCCTCTTCTGTCAACATTCCTCTTGGTTTTGAGTGTACTGTTGTAAAAGCAGCAGCAGAAGTAGCAGGGAGGCCTGATGTTGAGCCTCTCCTGGGTTGCTGCCAAGTCCTCCCAGACCTTAATGTTTTTTCAGCAGTTGACTGGTCTGTTTTTCCCTTTCCATTTGCCATAACACTCAAAAGATTCAAGGTCAGTCCCAGAGTCTCACAGTTTTTTATCTTGCAGCTGGAAAATCCCCTAGCCCAGCTCTTGTAAAGCAACCAGTTTCAAAAACTTCCACTAGAGGGGTACAGTTTCTATTTCTATTAGTCAGTAATGTCCTCTTTTAAACACAGTTCACACAATCCAAAGTTAGTTTCAGTTTTCAGTTACTTTTTACTCCTTTTTAAAAGCCGGAAACAGTAGAAACAATGTATTTCTCTTATTTAGCTAGCTGTCAATGAACGTTCTAAACGCTGTCAATGAACATTCCCAAAAAAAGTCAGTCCTGCTAGCAGCCCGTTTCCAGGGTTAGAGCGGCGGTATTTTAGCTCTCTTCGCTCTCTCCTGCAGGCATACTCAGTCCACAACTCCCCCCCTCTTCTCCTGCCTCCAAGCGGGGGGTATAGTGTTCTTTACCGATGGAAATTTAATCTTTTACAAAGGGCTTTCCAAGACCTCAGCTTGCAGCCTCATTGCTTCAGTCTATTTAGAAAAGGGGAAGGTGGACTTCCTGTATTGAACCTCCCCGTTACGATACCAAATTAGACGTTTAAAAATCCAATTCTCCCGCTTCAGCTCTACTCACGGGTAATTACTTTGAAATCAAATTGTCCACAAGAAAAAGTCAGCGCTCTCCGGCAACAGCTATGCGGCTTCGCTCCGTGGAAGAAGCAGACGATTCGAAGCACCGTGCTGCTCACCCCACGTCGCTCTGGACCCCCGAAACCGGGTTTCCCTGTGAGTAGGGGAGGCGCAAAGGGTGCCCGCCGAATCCCACGCTCACAGGCTTCTCCTGCCTGTGATTTTTAACGGGTCTCCGCCTTTGCCGTGGCGGCCAGACCCAGATTCCCACGAGGCAAATTCCTCCCGATCAGAGGAATTCCGCCATTACCGGAGGCACCAACCCGGAAGTCATTGGAGCACTTGTTCCTGGCTCAGATGAAATTGTTTGCTCTTGGAAGACAGCAGTGCTCTTAAACACCCCGAATCACTTTCTACCACAATGTCGTAATAATTCAAAACCAGAGTGGTGCAGATGCAGGAGATAAAACAGGTGGTGTACCTAGACAAGTGTGTGAGAAGTTCCACCAGGGGTGCTCCTCACAGCTCTTTGGCTGTTACTCATAGCATCTTTTCAACATAAGCAGTAGACCTCTCTTTGTCTCTTGCTTCAGCAAACTTGAGAATTGCAAGATGAGGAGCAGGGGCCTTAGAGGTGGCACACTGGCAGTTGGAGGGTAGGGACAAGCCTCTTCTGGCCTGGATTTTAGCCCCCTTCTCCCTCTAATCCAGGGGTAGGCAACCTAAGGCCCAGGGACCGAATCCAGCCCAATCGCCTTCTCAATCCGGCCCACGAATGGTCTGGGAATCAGCGTGTTTTTACATGAGTAGAATGTGTGCTTTTATTGAAAATGCATCTCTGGGTTATTTGTGGGGCATAAGAATTCATTCACCCCCCCCCCAAAAAAAAAATAGTCTAGCCCACCACATGGTCTGAGGGACAGTGGACCGGCCCAATGCTGAAAAAGGTTGCTGACCCCTGTCTAATCCCTGCAGAGGGGAGAGCACCACCAGCTGGGCTCCCATAAATTCATTCTGAGCAATGCAGAGGAATGTTCAACTATAAAACAGCACCACCTGTGAATTAGCATTACTTGCACTTGCTCCCAGTGGAGCTTTGGACTCTGTTTCAGAATTATGCCCTTAACTTCTCCCCAGCAGAGTGTTGGGTAGTTCTCCCAACCTTGCTTCTCAAGCATTGGTTTCTCAAATTGCGAGGTTGAAGTTTGGACAGAAGGAAAGGGGAAAGCAGCTTGGATTTTGAAGCACTTCTAATTGGTGGCAGCATGAGTGCTGGGAGCTGGCATAGTTCCTGCAGATGCTACACGCTTTGTTAGCGTCCCATAATGGGATTGTTAATTTCCCTGAGTTTCACTACTGAAGGATTCTGTTTATAGATTAGTTTGACACTTAATTGTGGCCACAGTCCAGTGGACTGAGCAGAATCTGGGTCAACCTGTGCATGAACTTGAGGCATCTTTGGAATATATGGGGCTGACTACCCTGAGCTTACTCAGCTGCAGTTGGTGGAGACTGTACACCCCATTGGTCAACATCCCCAGCCAAAATCTTGAATTGAGAAGCTCCTCCAGGGTTGAGTTGATAACACCTATGGCTTCCACTGAACGTAAATGGGTAATACCGAATGAAGTATCAGGAGCCTCAGAGGGAGGTTTGCCAGTGGGTATACACTTCATAATTATCCAGGAAAACTCACTTGGTTAATGTTCAGATGAGCTGGGGGTTACATTAAGGCATATTTTAATCCTTTTCTTCCCCAGTAACAGACTCAGGGGAAGCACACCAAGTTCTCTGACGAATCTTGCTGTTGAGGCTGCAGCATCCTGCTGGTCTGTCCCACTGAATTTATAATGGGAGCAGTCATTTGGGTTGGAAGTTTCTGAATTCTGGAGGTGTCACCCAAAGGCAGCTCTTTTAGCTTGCTCTTAGAGCTCCAGCAGCTTTTAACATTGGCCATTTCAATGGCAGACCTTTGACATGGTCTCTTTACTAATGCTTACTGTACACATATGGCTGGTGCTGATGGAGAAATTAGCTCTTTTTGATCAGCCTACCAATATTCTATACCACATGTTGGAACACATCCACAGCTACATGGAAGGGAAGGGGTCTTTGCTCACCTGAAAAGGGAAAGAGGAGGAGAGAGATGCATCAGTGACCTATGATTCTGCATTTCAGGGAAAGGTGGGGTAGTGGTGAAGATTTGACTGGAAAAACATTTTGCTGGCTTAGCAGCAAGACAAGAGAGCTGCTGTACTCAATCTACTTCCCTACCCGTGAAAAGGCTTTACTACGACATTTGTGCCAGGAAGGCAACAGTGACTTGGGTTTCACGTGGAATTGGACGTCTCCATGGGGACGGGTAAACAGGCAGCTTCAAACACTGTAGAGCATGCCTCCGTGAGGACATTTGTCAGTGTGGAATGAGACACTTGCTGTTCCAGGCAGAGCACTAGAGGAAGCAGTAATGAATGGGCTGGGTAGAGGACAGCAGCAGATTCCTCTAGGCAGGTGTTACTGACTAGCACTTACCACTAGTAAGCAGGCAATAGTCCTGTGTGCGCTGTTTGCATGTATGCTGGCATAATTCGAGTGTATACAAGACATTCCATGCTATGAAAAATAAGTGCACGTAACATGAATAGAGTGGCCTAGATCTAGGAAATCTTGAATTTATCAGGGCCTAGACAGGATTCCCTTTGATTACATATGTCATACTAATAAAATGGAAATATACATGTTGGGCTGCTAGCAATCTGGACTCTGTTTTCTAACTATTCCACACTGTGATGGAGATGCTTTAATCTTCAAAGGACACTGAATTTGAGTTCTTATTCTCTTTTTAAAAACTGCTTTGGAGATCTGATGCTTTAGGCTTGCTTGTGCGGGTATCGCACCAAAGGGCTACAACCAGGAGACTAGTCCTGGTTAGAATTATCCATGTACCCTGGAATTTAAGATGTTAAAAAATGGGTGCTAGGTGACCTGCGTTTTTACAACTGGAAAGTGGCCCCATGAGATGCAACTAATTTCTGGTCTACATCTCTAGTAAATGGAATGTTTTGGATGTTTATAGTTTAAAACGATCTACTCCTCTGGGGAGAGAGAAGCTTTACTGGGATTGCTTATGTTTCTCTACATTTGTAGTAAACTTCAAAGTGCTTGGAACTGTCTGTAAAACCTGTTTCCTTTTCACCTCTGCACATAAGGGGCAAGGCTGCTTGATGTGAGATGTTGCATACATTCTGTGAAACAACTTTCTTGACCCAATAAATAGGACTTAGGTGTGTGTGGTGGTGGAGAGGGTTGCCATAGTGTAATGTAGAGCATGTGGGAATGTTACAGGTTCAACCTTTGGCACTTGCATCTTAGGTGTCGAGACTAGGAAAGACCTGGGCAGCAGAAATGGAGGGTGATGGGCTAGATGGACCAGTAGCCTGACTTGGTATTAGGCGGTTTCATGCAAATCCCCAATAGTGACTGTGCCTTGATTGGTGCGATAACATCTTTCTTGTGAACAGTTTGGAAACTGACACTTTTGCTATAAGAGGGAATGATGTTTCTGAATTCCACTTGACCAGTATGAGGTTGTGTTTTCTAATGGTCTGTCTTGCTGGTCCCTTTCAGGTTGCCATAAAGATAATTGATAAGACTCAGCTGGACGAAGAGAACCTCAAGAAGATCTTCAGAGAAGTTCAGATCATGAAGATGCTTTGCCACCCACACATCATCAGATTGTATCAGGTATGAATGCTGTGTGTTGGTGTCCACTCTGAGGATTCACTTGTTAGTGTCCTTGAGGTTTGGGAGTAAAGACCATGGGTGGGACAAGGGTGGGACATGGGAAACCTCCAAATTCAGCTGTTCAGCAGGCATTAACAGAGGTAGGCAGCTTTTGCAGTGACTGCTGCTGGAATGAGGCCTCTTAGCTTCTTGAGAGAAGCAGCTTTCTGTCAACTGAATGCACATAATAATGCCAAAGATGAACCATTCCAGAATCTACACAACCATCTTTCTGCACCGCCAAGGCCTGTCAGCAGGCTATTCATATCCACTGCTTCTCAAGGAGCAGAATTTTTGCATGTGATTCTTTCATGTGGCTTTTAACTGAAAAGTGACTGAAACAAAAGACAGCACAGGCTGCCTGATGAGCTCCAATTTTGACATGGGATGGCCAGTTTCTGGACTGTTAAGAGCAGGGTCCAGGTGTGTCCCTATTGGCTTCCACCCACCAAATTGTTTTGAGACACATTGAAAAACCACTCTGTCCATAAGAAATGCCCCGCCCCCGTCTATGGAAGTGGGGTGATCTGGAGGCAATTTCTTGAGCCTCAGCAGTTCCTCCAAACCCCTCAAAAGCAAAAAGGACTGCTTGTAGTCACAGTTCAGTGCCCAAATTTTATTTTCTACTAGAAATGTCCCTCCCTTCCTTCCTTCCTTCCTTCCTTCCTTCCTTCCTTCCTTCCTTCCTTCCAACAATTTACAAGCAAAAGGCTGAAAGATACAAGGCTAAAGCCCTTATCCACTCTGCTCATCGAAGGTGGTGGCGGCAGGGGGGCGGGGGATCAGATCTCTAGGCTGGCTAATGTTCAGGCTCCATAATTCACTACACAGGTCCATTTGGGCAGGGACCCCTTTGAGTATGAAGGGGTGCTGTCAGAAAGACTTGCCTGGTACTCCTGTCATGGGGTGAAAATTCCATGGGACATACTCATTTGACCTCATTCATGCACACACTGCCCCCTGTTACAAGCTTTTTAAACTTTTACACTTCTGTTTTGCTCTGAGTCTACAGAAGAGTGTCTCCCACTGTGCTAGTGTGACATTTAAAGGGCACTTCAGTGAAACCATCCCTTTTGCTCCCCTACCCCCTGTCCTATTCCCTGTGTCCTATTGAGTAATGAGAACCGTAGCAGTTTGCTCTGAGAAAACCTGCTTACTGTGCTCTGTGTTGCCATTGTCACTTGCAGCAAGAATCTGTTTAGCCCCAGTTCTGCCCCTCACTTCTTCTTCATCATCTTCATTGGTACCAGTGCAGATACAGTATTTGGGGAACTGCAATGGGAAAACAAGGCAGAGAACCATTACTGTTCTCTTGCCTTGATTTTTTTGCTTCCAACCTTCCAGCCCACTTCTCTCCACAATTCATTGTGCCCTGCATGGTGAGGATATGGAGTCGCTGAACCTTGGCCTTCAGGGAACTTGTGGCTGACCAGCCTCTTTTCCAGGAGTTTCCCTGCTACATCTCCAGCGGTCTGAATGAGATGGTAGACAGTGGCTTTGTTAGCCTATCTACATCATTTACCCAAGAAACCAAGGTTATTTGGCACAACAAGAAGGTTTTAATTGGGTGCATATTTTGCCTGAGACCTGTCAGATATCTGGTCTGGATTAAACAGAATGGAAGGGCCTCCAGAGTGAACAGCCAAGCTAGTTACCTCTGCTGTTGAGATGCTTGAATTGATTGTGGGATGTTCTTTGCCCTTGCAAAGAGACACTGCTGCCTTTGCTAACAAGTCTGTAGCTACTTGAGTGTTTTAAGTTATGAGGTCAACGATGGAGCTTAGCTCCACCTCTGAAAATGCTTTAGAGCACCACACCTGAATGCTTTTGAGAAAGCAGGGTGTATGGGCTGGTCCTTTTTGCTGGCTGAAACATCCATCAGGTCATTCAGATTAAATGCCTTTATATAATTTGAATTAAAATAACAGACCCATCCTTATAGGCTTCAGTTACCATATTTGCAAGTAGTTGTTGTTGTTGTTGTTGTTGTTGTTGTTGTTGTTGTTAAGAGGCATTAATTACCCAAAGGCATTCTTAGCATGGCTTGTGGAAGTACCTTTAGAGTAATATTGGGCCCTCAGAATGGGAAGTGCAGGCTTTTTCAGCTTGGAAAAGGCATATTGAACACTCACTTCCAGCATTTTAGCCTGAAGTTTAGCCTGTCTTGCTTGCTTGATGTTTGGGTCCTTAACAGACCTTGTGCACTTGAGTGCAGCCACTGGGTGGGTGCTTCTAATTTGTTGAGTGTGGCTCAGTGTATTTAAGATGCAAGTCACAAAAAGTAAGGTCCAATTAGCGCCAGCTTCCTTTTGTCCTAGGCAATCTCCTTATCTGTCAGTTTTCTGTCCTTGTGCAGGTTATGGAGACAGAGAGAATGATTTATCTGGTGACAGAATATGCGAGCGGAGGGGAAATATTTGGTAAGTACATTTATTGCATTCTTTAATCAGATAATGTACTTAGTCAACTACAGTAAACTTAAAATAGCTGCCCCTCCTCTCCGCTTTCAGCTGAGTGATGCCCTTCAGGTCTTGGAACTTTCCATTGATCAACGTATTTGGTGGGAGGACTTGCAAGCTGCAGTGAACTGGCTTTGTTGCCTTCCTTGGGAGGAATAACATTTAAAAAATGAGGGTGCCTTTCATAACTAGAGGCCTGAAATGTGCAACCTTGGGAAAAGTTTTGCCAGCTTAAAATTCATTTTCAAAACTGGTGGGTGCATTTGAGCAGAGCAAAGCTGTTCTGAGTTGGCTTCTCCTGTGGGAAAGATGGAGATAATGATCCACTGCAGCTTCTGTGAAAATTAAAAGGGGGGTTAGTTTGATAAACAGTCACTAGTAAATGGTCCCAATGCATTTCTGGCTGGAAAATTGCATTTTCCAGTGCATAAAACTCAATAACATCTTGGGCAGGCTTGCTAAATCTCCAAAGCTCTCTTGTTACTCTCAAGTGTACCTTCTGTGGCTTTCTGTTGTGGATTCTGGCTAGCAGCATGCATACATAAACACACATGCACAATACATCCACATTCTCAGGGCTTTCGTGCCACCTGAAAACACTTTGCCCCCCTTATGGTTTGGGGGTGATGTGTTTTACAAAAATGGTTTGGGTGAATTCTCATTCTACAAATCTCAGCTCTCTCCCATGACTCAGTAACAAGGGTAGGGAAGCTGTGGTCCTCCAGATGTTGAGTTTCAACTCCTGCCAGCCTCAGCCATCATGACAAGTGCCTTAGCGAAGGTCACAGTGAGGTTCTCCATCCCTGCTCTGCAGAATTAACCTCTGTGGGGCAAAGGAGGCAGCATCTGATTTCCAGTGGGGCAGAGCCAGCCATTTCACATTCTCCAGCTGGTTAAGGGTTTTTTGTTATTTTTTAAACTGTTGATGGTATATTATATGTCAGTGAAAAATGCACAGCTGAGGACTGTTGCCTTGCATTTTTCAAGAGTAGCTACTTGGGACTGTTCAAAATGCTCTGGACAAGCACTTTTCAGTCGGAAGAGAAAGACAGGCCACCAGTCTAAGTGTGCCACTGCAGAACAGGACCATTCTTTTGCACTCAGACCACACACACACACACGTCTGACAGAGATTAGCCCCTGCAAAGCAGACCGCAGAGAGCAAGAGCACCTTCAAAGATGGCTCAAGCAAGCAGGCCAAGTCACAAGCGTAGAGTGGAAGTCATCATTTTAAAGGAAGCCATAGGCACTTCCGGTGAAGGTTTTAGTTTTTATTTCTTTTACTTGGTGATATTTTGTTCTTTTATGTAAACTGCTTTGGGGGCCCTTGCTAGAAATGGAAAGTGGTATGAAATGTTTCATAATGACATAACTGAAGAAACACTGCTGCATATGGAGCAACTGCTTTCAGCATTTTTAAAGACAGAGTAATGTAAAGCGTTTGCCCATGGAAAGCTGACTTTATAGCTGGCCAGACCACTTGCCCACCTAGCACAGCGTTGTCTGTGGGGACTGACATCAGCTGTCTGACAAGAAGGAGGGGGTCAGGGAGAACTGTTTCAATCAATAATCAAGAACATTTTGATGAGATCTTGCCTTTTGGACTCTCCATGGAAGACCACATGGCCTGTGGTTGCCTTGTTCTCCCTTTTGGTTGGGAGATGAGCTGTCCAGTGGAGGGAACACAGAAGCATGAGCTCTCTGCTGGATACACCTGGGGAGGTTTGACTGGTCAGAAGCAAATTGTCTTCAGTATCTCTCCTTTTCAGGGAGCTCCAGCTTCTGTCCCTTGCATATCTAGCCTGAGCCGAGTAGCCTTCCCTCCAGCAAGCTGCCCTGTGTGAGTTTGATCAGGCTTCTTCTGATGGTTACTAAAATAACCTTGTTACGTGCAGAGTGGATGGAAATCTCTCCATTGCTTTTGGAAGCCCTTCATGCTGCAGTAAATTCAGCTTGTTTGGAGCAGCTGATTTGCTGCACGCCATCCAACCCCCATGGCCTTGCTTGCTAGCTGAGAGCTGGCAAGCCTAATTGTGGAACCCGCTTCTGTCATCTGGCCTGTGCATCTTGTTTACCTCCATCATTCCCCAGCTGTCTTCAGCCGCCACTCAAGATCTACTTTAGCCCTAAACCCCTCATCTGCTGGGAGAGTGAAACCAGAACTTCCTCTGTGTTTCCTAGTGAAAAGCTTCTCAGGAGCTCCAGAGAGGAGGAGGAGGAGAGAGATTTGTTGAAGGAAGCAGAGGCCCAGTGTTTCTCTCCCTTCTTGATAACTTCTACCCCAAGAGGAGTCTCTTCTAGCTGCTGGCTTGTTTCTGTGCTGAAACAAGACAGTTTCAGGCAGCTCCCTTAGCTGGCCACATGGCTTCCATTCAGGGTCTCTTTCTCTGTATGGGTGACTTGTTCCATTGGAGTCACTGGCTGCACTGTGAGCAGCTCCCAGAACGGCTTCCCTGACTGCAGCTGTGTTAATAACGCCCTGTCGCTTGTTTACACTGCAGCTACTGTAAAAAGGAACCTGACATTTAGGGGGAGGGGGAGGAGATGGCTTAATTTATCCAATGTTTAAAGTGACTTTTTAATTTCCGTTGGTAATCTGGCCAAAGCTTGCGGGTAAGGAGCTGGAGCACTTGCAGCCCTGACGTGATCCAGAGCGCTGAGCTACCCTTTCAGCCGCCAGCCCAAGCAGATCATTGTCACTGTTGGCTTCAGAGCGGCCTGCGCCTTGCCTGGAAAAACAGCAGCAGGAGCTCTGCTGAGCAGAGCTGCTTCCAGGCAGTTGAACGCTGCTGGGCCTTTGTGGTGTAATGGCAAGGGGTTTTCAATTCCTCCTTCCCTTCTTGGCTGGGCCATCCATATCACATCATAGTGGGACTTGCAACCTGCCCCTTCGGTAAAACATAGGTGCAAATGTCAGTCTTCTTTTTGAAGGGGATGGCTAGTGGCGATGGATGGTATTGCTCTACCTTTTGCTCTGACAATCTTCAGCAATTTCAGAGGCCTTCAGAAGGAGGGGCTGGGTGGGCATGAAGCATATGTTACAGCTGTAAATCCTACATAAAGAGTGCGGGTAGGATGCAGTAATTTTCATTACATGGGAACAATAACTGCAGGAGATTGGGGAGCATGTTTAGGACTCTCTAGAGTGGAGCTGCTTATTGGGCAGACATGATCCATACCATGCGTCTATCGATCCTAGCAGTGTAAGCAAATTTCTCATATGGTCCATCAAAGTTCCCCTAATTGAATTAGGCCAGAGGTAGGAAGCCACAGGCTCAGGGGTCAAGCGCAGCCCTCCAGGCATCTGTATCTGCGCACCCCACCCCCACCCTTGTGCCTGGCTGGATTGTGTCTCTGAAGTGCATTGATGTCCCTTTCTTACCTGAATGTGTGGGGTGCAGATGTGTGGGGTGAGGGCAGAGACCTGTGGCTTGTGCACAAGTGGGATGTAGCCTACTGCACATGTGTAGTCACATCCATTGCTTGGCCCACTTTGTGCCTCTGGACCCATCCACTCACTACTGCTTTGTGGCCCTGGGAGAGTTGAGCAAATCATGTAGTTTGGACGTGCTGCTGGGATGACTTTCTAAGGGTGTTAGTGGAGCAGCTGGCTGCCACTTTAGCTCTAGGTAAGCAGAGTTGATACTGAGTGACCCTAACCAAGAGGAGAACTGATAGCTGCTCTGGGCATGCCATTCATACCTGATATTGGGAGCTTTCACTCAGGTTCCTCCCAAGAGATATTGTCTCCAAATGAACTGGTACCAATGACCTGGAGTCTGACAAAGAGCTTTTAGAGAGAACTCATTTATTTGTCATTAACCTAGGGAAGTGTTTACTTTAGAAAAACAAAACAGAACACCAGTTCAGGTCAAAGAAAATAGACACAAATTTCTGTGCCTTTGCAACAAGGTTGATCCCTGGCCATTCTTAGAAAGCTTTGATCCATTTGCAGGAAGGCTTTGTTGCTAAACATGTGCTTTTTTCCTGGGGCAATCAAATGGCTCTTCATAACATTGTTAATTGTAATAAAAAGTACTTCTGTTGCTCCTGTCAGTGGAACAAAGCCATGTAGACTTTATCCCAGCTGGTAACTACAAGCAGAGCCAATGGTGGCTGGGACTGCTGGAGAGATCAAGTCTGCAGCCTGATCTCCTAATGGGATCCAGGCCTCTTTGGTGGACAAGGGAGCTGGGATGGAAAGGGAGCCATTGCCTGGTCTTGCTAGAGAGGTGGATCAAAGTTGGAAGGTGCTGAATGGTTTAGAATGGGATCTCAGCTGCTTCTGACTACATCAAGCAAATCCTTCTGGTTTTACCCAACTGTTGAGTAACAGAGGAAGAGAGGGAGATTTGCTCTCATGAAGGACCTGCTCTACTGTTCACATGGAGCACATGCACCTGAGATGATAGCTCTCAGCTGAGAACAGCAAGATATGCCCACCCCCATCACCATTTGGGTGCCTGCCAAGGGCTGAGATTTATCCAAAAACATTGACCTAGTTCAGCCTTGTGCTTTAGGAACTGTTAAATTGCAGCGGGAAAGCCAGTGTGTGGTATTGGGAACGACACCACAGATGCATCCAAGAAACCATTTCTTCAGAAGGAGCCTGCTGCTTTGGCCTCAAAGGGGAAGGTTGGGCAGTTTCAACCTGTTTCCCTTCATAAACTGTATTAATTATAGAGCGAAAGATGAAAGTCTGCTTTAGAGAATCAAAATTAAGCTAAAGTTTTCCCATTAGGTGGTTGTTTTGGCCAAAAGTGCCCACTAATTAAAATACCCAGGCACAAGCAGTTCACAGTAAATACTAATTACACAAACACATCAAAAGCCTTCTGCCTCTCCAGATAAAGAGCAATTTCTTTCTTTTGATGTTGCATTTCTAATATATTTTGATGGGGCTTTCAGCCGGCAAGCTGCTTTTCCTTCCCTGATTAAATTTCATTTATAATAAAAGATACCAGGTGCAGGCAGTGAAGTGGGTGTGTGGTAAAGTTGCAGAGGGTGCCTATACACACTTACTAGGAAGTAAGCCCAACTCAGTGGGACTTGCTTCTAAGTCAGCATGCATAGGATTGGGCTACTGTTCTTCTTAAGGAGCAGCTGAGGAGGTAGAGTCTTGGTTTGGATGCAGGAGTGAACATTGCAGCTTCTCCTGGAGCCTCCCTAGTGTCAAGGCGGGAGTCAGGAACAGCTCAGCAATAACTCACAAGGTGCCAATGAAGTTAACTCTTTATTCAAAGAAACAAAACACAAACACATACTAAAACACAAACCCTCCTGGCCTCTCTGAGTGCACACATACATATGCCCCTTTCTTTTTTTTAGCACAAACCGGGCAAATATTTCTTTAAGCTGAGGTGTGAAATTTTACTGCCCAGGTAGAAATGCAGAAGAGAGAGGGAGCCCACCTTCCTTTATGGGTTGAAAGATGGCTTTTGGGCCTATCAGCTGCAAAAATGCTGCCAAATTTGTGCAAGATTTAGAGCAAAGAGCAGCCTGTTGGATAATTCTGTATTTCACAATCTGTAGATGCAAGCTACCTCTGACATTAATCACTAGAAGGCAGAAAGGCCTATGATACAAAGCTGGTTACAAGAGAAGATGGCAAAAAGGCACCAGCTTTTGTCTCAGAGACAGAGGAGGTGAAATGTTTGTAACCTTCCTCCAGGAGATTACGAACATGGTTTGGCTCTTGCCTCTGGAGCCCAGTAACTATTTACTGAGTAAATTATTCTTTTATGAATACTCAAGAAGCAGTCCAAATGAACTGTGAAGGGAGGAAAGGAGGAAGCAAGCATGAGGGAGCTGCTTTTGATCCCACCTGGGAATGTAAGAAGGGCTTGTGGCCTTGACTCTTAAGCTCTCTGGGCCAGAAGTGAGGTACTTGAGATATAGCTTGAATCCATCAGGGGCAGCATGGCCAGCACTCGGAGATGATGGAGCTGCAGTCCAGCAGTATTTGGAGGGCCACCGTTTCTTTCTCCCCACCACCGACAGAAATCATATTGCTACTTTTACTTCTTCATAGCAGGAACACTCTTAGCAGAGTGAGGCCTGTGGAATAAGGTATCAATTCCCTGTCTATAAAATGACTTCACTGTTCTGTGGGATAACTAGCCTCATATAACCCACATGCTTAGGTCTAATTAGTGCATGAAGGGGTTAATGTCATAGATAGAATAAACTGTCCTGCTAGGCTTAGCTAGGTCACTCCCCTGCAGCTTGGGAGGAAGGTAGTCAAGAGTATTATTGTACCTCAGTTAACCATAGAAGCTCAACATGTGAGGAGGTCTGAACTGATTGCTGCAGTTCAGACTGCATGGCTCGTCTAACCAGCCTTCCTTGAGTTCCTTTACCCATAATTTAGGAACTTTTTCACCCCTATAACTAAGCCACATTTGCTGCCTGTGCAACTTTTCTGATTGCTGTCTGGAAGAGCACATGAAGCTAACATTTGGAAAGTTTGTAAGGAAACTATTTTTAACTTACCAAACATGTGGCCTTTTCCTGTGCTAGGAGAAGTGAGGAACTTTGGAAGGAACTTGGAAGGATATATTTTAAAGGTCTAACAGTCACTATTTCCATGCTTTGCTTTGCTGCATATTTGCTATTTTGAATCTCTGCTGGGGTTCTCTCACTAAAGCGTATCTGTCCCAAACCTAGAACTTGACATCCAGGGAGTTTTCCTTTTATGCTTACATTTTTCTCCTGCACCAACATATTCTGCCTGTATTACAGATAGGAAATTGTGCTTCAGAAGCTATGGAAACTCTAGGTTCAAATCTCTGTCAGACAGACAGACAGGCATACAGACAGATCTACTTTAAAAGGTGTTTATATAGCCAAATCTTGGGAGGAAGAGTGGCATATACATATAGCAAATTAAAGACAATACTTCCCATAGCAAAATGCAATAATGGTTCCATGCTTTATAATTGAAAACTGTTGTTCCTCTCTACCAGAAGCAATAATAGAGCACAGCCACACTTTCACCTGACCCATAGTTTGATTTTATTGTGTTCTGATTAATTCGTCTGGACCCGGGAGCTTTTCTCATTTTTCTGTCGCTGTGCCTTGCAAAAACCTGGTTTTACCCCTTAAACTAATGCTCAGTTAAGCAAAATCTCTCTTATAAATGATATTCTGCATGTCTGATAAGATCCAATTCAGCGGGTAAGATTGGTCTTTCGGAAGACACAGCTGCAGAACAACAAGGAAAGCTTTAGGACCTGTGGGGATTCATTGACACACCATATGATCAAAATATGGGTCAAGCAAAATTGTGAATGAGCCCATACTCTCCCTGGTGCATCCTCTCCCCTTTCCTCAAATGATGCTGGCCTGAGACGGGGCCTTCTGCCTAGACACATGATTGGCTCACCTAGCTCAGTACTGCCTGCACTGACTGGCAGTGACACCAGGAGTTCAGGCAGGAGTCTTCCCCAGCCTTACCCAGAGATGCCGGGATTTGAATCTGTGACCTTCTGCATGCAAAGCAGATGCTCTACTCACTGTCCAATGGCCCTCTCATTGAATTCCCAAATGGTTAGCAAACAGGCTCTCTATCTTGACCCAACCATTCCCCTCCCTCCACATTAATGTGTAGGAATTTATAATCTCCCCCTGCTTTTTTCTTTCTGCCAGCTACTTCTTGTTGTTCAAGCTGGGCAGGCATCATGTGATCTACCAGTCCCACCAAAGAGCTGTGGCCTATTTATCCGTGGCCGCCTTCTGCAGGAGTTTCTTTTGTGACATTTTCTAAATAACCCATTGACAACTGGAGGTTGCACAGTGTTCACAGTTTTCAGAAGCAGCAAACAGCTAAAAACAACCTTTGGGCCAGTTTCCTGCTTGCCTCTTTATTAAAAGAGCTATTGTCAGGGTGAGAAGGCTGGAGCCAACAGCTACTGTCACAGGAAACTGCTCTGCTCTGGCTGCTGCCATCATCCCAGAGGCTTCTCCCTTGCTGGCACTGGGGTTTTGTCTGAACTAAAAGGGGCTCCATATACCACCCCCCACCCCTGCTCTGGGGGCTAAATCAAAATCAAATCAAATCTCATCTTCACAAAGGACACTTGGCAGAACTTTGCCTTCCCTTCAGAGCCTCAGCCTTTTCCTTTTTTCAGGATCCATCATATTGTACACACATACTCCCTTGCACTCTATTTTTTTCTGCACCCCTTCAAAGGTAGAGGTCAGCTGTTCCAGGGACTTTTCTTTCACTTGCATCTCCTCTGGTTTCTTGCATATGGAATGTGAATCTCGTAGGCCTCTTTCCCCCTCTGGGGCAAATTTGCCCCAATCCCTGTGATTCTTCATGGGAAGGTGACCCCTGAATATCCCCTGTTACTCACTCACAGTGCTCAGCATAATTGCAACAGCCTTCATCTACAGCTGACATCTTTTATCAATCATGGTTGCTAAAATACAATTGTGTGTCATTGGAACATTATACTTGCCCAGAGAGGCATTTTTGCTCTGGCATGGAGACTCACCAGAGGCTGAGTCTTAGCAACTTGCAGAAGTATTCTAAGGCATTTAATTAGGGCTGGTGATAGGGGTACCTACCACCATCCTCAGGTATAGGGCAGACTTTGAATCCGACTGAAATAGGGAGAGAAGATGTGCCCAAATATGAAAGGAGCTCTCCTGCTGCAGACCTAGAGAGGTTAGCTTCTGTGAGCTGGGGCATGTTTTGACACTTTACCTGGCAGTTGTGCCACCACCTCCTTGGGCTGTTTTCCCAGCAGCAGATGAGCTAGATAGATCCATTCTGGGCAGTGCAGGCCTTACAAGTCCTGCAGTAAACCAAAGTAAGTCTATACTGATCCAATAACAATGGTTATGCTTTCTCTCTCTTCTCCCTCCCCACCTCATCTCCTTCAGATCACCTCGTGGCCCATGGACGAATGGCTGAAAAAGAAGCCCGGAAGAAGTTTAAGCAGATAGTGGCAGCTGTCCATTTCTGCCACTGTCGTAACATCGTCCACAGAGATCTGAAAGCAGAGAATTTGCTTCTGGATGCAAATCTGAACATCAAAATAGCAGGTCGGCCATTTTAAAAGATGGAAGCATAGACTACCCAAGCAAAGCAGCCCAGGTCAAATCCTGGCAACTTGAGGTTTCTGACAAGTGACAGATCTTGCTGCTTCTGCTCCTGGCCACCAAAGATGGTGTTCCACTGCCCTGCCAGACTTTTAGGGCTTAGTTATTCATGATTCTGCACCTCCACTTGGGGCCAGCCTTCCCTGCTGCTGTTGCACTGCTGAGCTGATCCAAAAGAAAGGATTAGAAACCTTTATAGAAAACCTATGATATTGGGTGGTCTCTGAATTGCTTCCCTCCTGTTTCTCTTCCAGATTTTGGATTCAGTAATATCTTCACACCCGGTCAGCTGCTGAAGACCTGGTGCGGAAGTCCCCCCTATGCTGCCCCTGAACTCTTTGAAGGGAAGGAGTATGATGGGCCAAAGGTGGACATTTGGGTAAACCATCAAGAACCATTTTGCACTGCCAGCATTTCTCTTTGCAAGGGGAGGGGGAGGGGAACGCTGCTTCTGGAGCACACTGAACCAGCCTTTTGTCACTATATGCATTTGATCAGTGAACCAACTTTTGTCATTGTCCATGTGCAATAATTTTAAACTTTTTAAAAGATATAAGTGGGACCTTTTTAGAAAGGGGCTTCTCTGATCGGGGGCCCTTTTCTTAAATAGATTTTCCTTACTAGGGCACTTGTTTACTTCATGCTGCTGTTGCCCCAAATGACACCTAACGTTTGTGCCCTCTTCTCTTGCAGAGCCTTGGGGTGGTGCTCTACGTGCTGGTCTGCGGGGCCCTGCCTTTTGATGGGAGTACGCTGCAGAACCTGCGGGCGAGGGTCCTGAGCGGGAAGTTTCGCATTCCATTTTTCATGTCCACAGGTAAAGGCTCTGTGGGGAGATGTCCCCTTCCTCCTCTTCCTCCTCCTCCTCCTCAGCAAAGTCAGCAGCTACAGGTACTGGCTGACATCAGGGGTTCAGTTTCACACTGGCAACTTCTTGAATTTGAGGTTGCCTCGCTTGGGACAGCCATGCCTTGCACTCTGATCTCTTTGAAATAAAGAGCTGCAACAAAATCCCTTGTAGACTGAGTAACTGCATTTCACTGCCCAGCTGTTGAGGACACCAGTTGATTGCAAAATTATCAACTGCAGAGGATGTCAGGGAATTTGGATGCTAGGTGGTCTGGGCCAACACGCTAGACAAGAGTTGTAGGTTGGGTTCTTTTGCCCTCTCTTTTCCTTCTATGTGATTTGAGCACTACTTATATGGGAGCTGAACCTGCCTCCTCATTGAAAGCTAAATTCATGGCTATGTTAAAACTGGATTTTCAGTTTCTGGTGTACTTCTTTTTCTGCGGGTCAGAGAGAAACTGCTTCAGCTGGAAAGCTGAATTGCTGAGGTTCTCTCTCCCCAGCCACCTGCTGCAGTGCCCTTTCCAGTGTGCTGCAGGCAGACATTAGTAATTTGAGAGAGGTCTCAAAACCCACCCGCCTGCCCAAAATTCTGCTCCTGGAGCTGTTGGGGAAGAGGAAGATGGAACCCTACTTTTATGCTGGCTGTATCAAGCAGGGAAAGCCTGAGCCATTTTGAGACCTTGGCAAGAGATGGATGAGGGCTGTCTAGAGAAGACTCCCAGGCAGCTTGCATGCATTGGTTGTTTTGTGCTTTGAATCAGTCATGAGAGACCTTCAGCTGGACCTTCCTGCTCACAATGCAGCAAGCCCACCCAGTGAACCTGTGTCCTTCATCTTCCTGTGAGCAAAGGGCTGTTTTCTGACTGTCCACATTTAACTGGAGGAAAATTAATTTTCAGCCTGCTGCAGCACCGTCTAGAAATGACTGCTGGCTTCCTGTTGGCATTGTTAATTGGAACTCATTGTGGCTTAATGACTAGTGATGCAGTGTGAGGCTTTTATCAGTTGGGCAGCAAGAAACCCAGTTGATAGCTGAAGCCCCAAGCAGAAAAGTGTACCAAGGGGTGGGACATCGTAAGTGTACCTGTCGTATGTGTGGTTTGGTTGAGACAGTCCATCTGTTGTTCAAAGGGCTTGAATTGAGAGATCTCTCTTTACCAGCTAATTTTGCAAAGTCTCTTGTTTCACACACAAATGGTTACTAGAACAACTCTCTCTCTCTCTCTCTCTCTCTCTCTCTCTCTCTCTCTCACACACACACACACACACAGACAGAGAGAGAGAGAGAGAGAGCGTGCAAAGTGCTTGTGTGTTCTGTCTTTGTGGCTGGTGAATCCAACTTATCTTGGGTGTCCTGAGACCCCTCCCCACGTAGCTTTCCCTGGTAGCACTACCTAAGACCTCCAAAGCACTCCAGGACTAGCAGCTGCTGCAACAGTGGCCCAGCCAGTTCAAATGCGAGAGCCATATTAGTTTGATGATGACCAAACAAACAAACAAACAAACAAAACTGTTTCCAGTGAGCAGATGCATCAGAGACTGAACAGTGTGCCTTCTTTCTGTTTCCTTCATTTCCCTTCTCATGGCACTGAAGCCCCTGACTAGAGTGTTTGTCTGCACTTTTATTGGAGGCACGGGGGGATGTCCCTTTCTAACTCCCATTGACTGACCAGGTCTAACTTCTTTGGAGTATATTGATACACCAAAACTCTTTCAGAACTACAGTTCTTGCTGCCAAAGATGTGGCATGGCTGTCTCTGGCCTATGGAAGAGAATGATTGGCTGCAGCTGAGGTGTGGAGTGTGGGGCCAAGGTGGGGAAGAGAGATCAGTGAGGGGCAAGTGCAGGAGAGAGACTCCTGAAATGTAGCTGTGTTGTGGAAGGCAAAGCCCACCTTTAAAAATTGAGCACTTGCATTACAAATGGGTTGCACAGATATGACTGTCTCTCTCAGAATTCTATGGAAGACAGGCAAGAGCTTTGGGCCTGCTGCTCTTTGGGCACGCATCCAGTTTGGGCAGTCTCTGTCTCCCTGCTATGAGCTCCTCCTTAGGAGAGCTGGAATGCGGTTACTGCCTGCACAGCTCCGGTTGAAATGTTTCAATAATCCAACCCTGTTTTGTTCCATAAGCCTTTTCTCATATAGTGTTGGCCTCCCCCAACCTTAGTGAAGGAGCTGGTATGAAGCTTGGGGGTACTTGTGGGTCCATTGTTGTAGCTTGAGGCTCAGGTGGTGCAGAGTGCCTTCTATCAGCTTCGGTTGGTAGCCCAACTGCACCCCTATCTGGACAGGGATAGTCTAACATCTGTCATCCATGCTACGATAACCTCTAGGTTAGATTACTGCAATATGTTATACATGGGGCTGCCTCTGAAGACGTTTTGGAAACTTGAGCTGGTGCAGAATTCAGAAGCCAGGTTGCTTACTGGAGCATATAACCCCCATTCTGGCCTGACTGCACTGGCTGCCAATTAGTTTCCGGGCCCTATTCAAAATGATGGTTTTGACCTATAAAGCCTTAAATGGCTCAGGACTGCAATACATCAAGGATCGCCTCGTCCCATATGAACCAACCTATGGTCATCATCTGAGGCCCTTCTTTGTGTGCCTCCTCAGTGAGAGGCTTGGAGGGTGGCAATGGGCCTTTTCTGTGGTGACTCCCCACTTGTGGAATGCTTTCCCCGGGGAGGATTGCCTGGCACCTTCACTACGTATCTTTCCATTCCAGGCAAAAACATTCCTCTTCTTCTAGGCCTTTGGCTAATTAAACAATCTATGGCCTTTTAAACTAAGTGTGGGGCAAGTATTGTTATTGTTTGTTATTATGATATGTGTTTTTGTGGTTTTATATTGTAAACCAGCCTGTGATCTTCAGATGAATGGCAATATAGACATAATGATGGTGATGTATTTTATCTGTACATCAGTTTATCAAAGCCCAACATTCTTCTTTGGTTTCTTGTGGGAAGCCCAGTCACCACTAAGCAAAAAAAGTAAATGTGTGACTTAATGCTATATTTCTGCTAATGGGATACTCTAACCTAGGGATCAAGAATATCTGTGGAGGCCCTTCAGATGTTGTTGTGGAGTTCCCATCACCTCTGACCATTGGCCATTCTGACTGGGACTGGTGGAATTGTGGGGTGGGGAGTCCAGCAACATCTATAGGGCCCCCACAGGCTTCACACCTGTGTGTTTAAAAAGTAACTTTGCTTTTTGGAGTCTTGTGGCAGTCAGTAGAAGCCACACTTGGTTTCTCCAATGGTCAGATCCTAATGAGCCTGGTGGTGTGTGTTCTGCAGCTGTTACAATAAGGGAGTAAGATTTGTTATGTAGAGACCTTGTGGGAGGTGGGGTTGCATTGTGTGCAGCCAAGCCTTGCGGGGTGGTAGGAGCTTAACGGGGTTTTCCTGATATTTACATGCACCCTGGGGTTGTTCAGAAGTGGAATGGCTCCCCTCCATGTGCTGAGGCGGGTGTGGCTGGTGATGGCTCCCTCTCTCCCCAGTTCCTCAGCAGCCTCTTGCTGTTGTCTTGCAGAGTGTGAGCACTTAATCCGCCACATGCTGGTGCTGGAACCGAGCAGGCGGCTCTCCATGGAGCAGATCTGCAAACACAAGTGGATGAAGCTTGGGGAGGTGGATACGGAGTTTGACACGGTGAGCCAGCACAACTCTTCTTCCTTGGTGGCTCTCCATCCAGGCAGCTTACTTGCCTCCTTTGTCTTCGTTTCCCCAAGGAGTTCAGCATTCCTCAGCTCTTCCTTGCCCTAGGAGGTTGCTTGGGAGATAGAATTGAGATGCATTTTCCCAGCCAGTCTGTGACCAGCTAGCCCCAAACCTTTAACAGCTCTTTTGCTTTTCCTTGTTGTGAAAGCTACAGCCGTTGAAATGCTCTGTTCTTTCCAGTTAATAGCCGAATGTCAGCACTTGAAGGTTGAGAGGCAGATGGAACCATTGAATGAAGATGTGCTGCTTGCCATGGCCGAGATGGGGCTGGACAAGGAGCGCACCCTCCAGGTACTGGCTGTCTCCAGGCATTCTGGGGTAGAAGTAGAGCGGTTTGCCTTTGGTATGAGGCTGATCATTTTGTTGTTTCCTTGCTTTCCCAGTCATTAAGGACAGATGCTTACGATCACTACAGTGCAATCTACAGTCTGCTCTGTGACCGTCTGAAGAGGCATAAGAACTTGCGCATTGCCACCCTGCCCAGCCTCCCACGGACCATGGCATTCCCAGCACAAGCCAGCATCCAGGTTAGTCTTCTGTGAGGTGCAGCTCTGTTGCTTTCAGATTAACTTACACAATGGGGCAGTTCCAGAGGGTGCCTGGCTAGCAGCTTTCACTGTGCAAAACTAGCCTTCATGCAGAGACGATTGCTATTTCTCTGGAAATGACAAACTCTTGTCTGTGTAGGCAGATGGCCTTTTAAAAATATTTCGGGGTTCGTTACTTTGAGAAGGTGACTGACAGGGCTGCCTTCAGCATCCCCACAGGTGCCCACTCAGCCTTTCTCTGCCACCTTGGGCAGCTACTTCTGTTGCTGGGCAACAGGAGGGTCCCACAGTAGATTATTTTAGTTTCTCACCCATAATATGTCAAGGCCTGCAATATAAGTATAGCAATTTAAAATACAATATTAAAAACAGCTTAAAACAAATCATAGTAATAAGAATTGGGTGTGTCCTGGAAATATATATAACAGGTATCGAAGGCCAGGGTAAATATCTGCCTCTGGTAGTGGCGGCTGAGCAAGAGGAATGGGGCTGGGCTTTCCATGGGCTTTCTGCATTTGGTGTTCACAGTTTGGTTTTGTGTCTGCTTTGCAGGCAGAGCAGGCGGGCAACCCAGTGAGCATCAGTGTCCCACAAGTGCAGCTCATCAACCCCGAGAACCAAATAGTGGAGGTAAGTTGTTTTTCTCTTCCAGGATCTCCCCTTGCTAGTCACAGATGCTTCTGCATTTCTCCCCACAAACCACCTTACGGCATGTGTTTCTGCCCTAGACTGATGGAGCAATGACTCTGGATAGCGACGAAGGCGAAGAGCCGTCCCCTGAAGCTCTGGTCCGCTACCTCTCCATGAGGAGGCACACGGTGGGAGTGGCTGATCCTCGGTGAGTTTTGCCGCCTGCTGCTTTTTACAAACAATCCCAGAGCCATCAAAGGGCGCTGCAAATTTCCCTCCAGTATTGCAGCCCTCTGTCCTAAGAGGGACCTGGCTCCTGGCTCAACTTAGTGGCAGGTGTCATCTCTGTAGTGACACATTATCTGACAGGTTTGGCCTGGAAAATGTTGGCCTCCCTTCTGCTGCTCCTAAGTAGTGGGAAACAAACCAGCAGCCCAGAATGTGAGCAGAGAAGCAGGGTTGCCTGGACCGTCTCCTGAGTTATTGTGCATGTGTTTGCAGCACCGAGGTGATGGAGGATCTCCAGAAGCTGCTACCTTGTTTCCCACGCATCGCACCTCAGGCCCCCTTCCTGCAGGTGGCTCCCAACATGAACATGGC
Source organism: Podarcis cretensis (assembly GCF_951804945.1). NCBI lineage: Eukaryota > Metazoa > Chordata > Lepidosauria > Squamata > Lacertidae > Podarcis > Podarcis cretensis. The sequence continues at coordinate 29,253,762 of NC_137185.1, read as the reverse complement.
AGCCAACATGCTTCCGATGCAGCACCTGCAACCAACTGGTCAGTTAGAGTACAAGGTATGGCAAAGGAAACACTTTGGGAACTCTGAGCATCAGTCCCCATTCCTGTGAGATTACCAGCTACCATGGCTTCATGAGCCTGTTGAATTGGACCTAAAACCAAATTAAGAAGACACCCTCCTTCCCTCTCACCCACCCACCCACCCACCCACCCACCCAGCTGTATGACATGGAGACCCAAGTCATCACTGTCCTGTCTGCCAATCTAAGGGGATGAAGTCTCCACTGCTATTTCAGTGCCTGCTTTTGTGTGATCATGGTTCTCCCATGCCCATCAGACCCTGCTGTTTCTCCTGACTCTTGAGGTATGCAGCCAGGGTTTGGTAGAGATGCAGAATTTTCTTGCAGGAGCAGTCCTTGCTGCAGCCCCCAACTTTGCAATTGCTGAATGGAATGGGACCCCTTGGACGGAGGGCGTCAGATGGAGGAGCCAATATCCAGTTGCACGCACAACAGCTCTTGAAGCGTCCCCGGGGCCCTTCTCCACTTGTTACAATGACACCAGTAAGTAACTGAAAGATGAGAGGGGTGGGGTGGGGTGGGGGTGTTCTGGCACAGCACTGTGCCCACTTTTCACAGTATTTCACAGCTTCATGGATATCGACCAAGTGATTGCATTCTGCTTCTTCTGGGCTTACTCATGGCAGATAAAAGTGGTGGCCCTGCCACATGCAGAGTGCCTCTCTCAGCTGGCCTTTCACCCTTGCTGGTGTAGCATGCATCTTCTGGAACTCAGTTTTTCTCCCTAGTTTTCCTACTGGCCCTTTCCCCACCTGAGACTGCCTGGCTTGCTCTATGTCCATGGGTTTTTTTGGGGGGTGGGATGGACAGGATCAAGTGCATATGACGAGATGGTGTTTCTCAGATCCATGGCCTAACTCCCTATTCCTTCTGAAGGAGTCCTCTTTTTAAAAACAAAAAACAAACCCTATAAAACCTGTTTAGGAAATGAGGCCAAGGCAGACTTTTTATTGAGACATTCATTGACACAAACTAAGCAGCCCTGCCAAGCATGTCCCTCTTGAGTCCTTTGGACTTAAGGGGCATCAGGATGTGTCTCGCTTGGGGAAGAGCTCAGCCTCTTTTTCTTAGTTCAGAATCTTTCTTGGGGTATCTTTATCTTCTGTGGAAGCAATGAACTTCAGGTGGGGCTGGCTCTGGAGTGGGAGTGTGTGGGGAATGGTGCCAAGTGTGGAGTACCTGGGTGTGTAAAAACCTTTCTGCAGAGCCAAGCCCCCTTCCCTTTCTTGTCCTTCCAGGCAGTGCCCGCCGTGACCCCTGTGGATGAGGAGAGCTCAGATGGAGAGCCAGATCAAGAAGCTGTGCAGAGGTAACACTCCTCCTGCTGCTGCTGCTTCTGCTGCTGGTGGTGTTGCAGTCTTCGGAGGCACCCTCTGGTGCCTGGCAGCTGCTTTGGCCATAGCTAGGCAGCAGGTTGGCTTGTGGTTTCTGCTTTGCCTCTGCTTCTCTGGGAACTGGTGTTTCATGTGGACTCTGCTGCAGCTGTGACCTGCTCCTGCTCCCTCCCCTGGTCTTCCCACTAACCTCCCTGGGTAGGTGGATCTTCTGGTATTTGGGGCCTCAGCTGTTAGTATAGCTCTTGGAAGAAGATGCCTACAGTTGACGCCCTGGCTACATCTGATCTCGCTGATGGGGGTCCAAAATGGTCAACTACAATGCTGCTGCTGAAGCCGTTTGCTTTAGCATGCTTCTTTTGATGCTCCTTGTAGCCTGTGTCCCAAGGAAAGTCTTGCAGGCTGCCTTGGTAGCAGCTGTGAACAGCATCTACCAAGTAGCTTGCTATTTAAACAGCAGCCTTCCTGATTTCCAGGCAACTACCTTTGCTTGTAAAGAGCTCAGAGTTTGCCTGGAAAAGATGCCTCCTTGAAGACTGGGGTATCCTTTCCCCTTTAGTGACAGAAGAAGGCAGACAGAAACTGGGTATAAAGGTTGGTTGGTGAGGCAGTTGAGGCTTTTTTAAAGGAATGAAATATCCATGGAGGATTCTATCAGGGATAGCTGTGGTTCCTTATTCCATGTATCTTGGGGAGGCTTTCTAGTGGTTCCTCTTTCCCCTCTTCAAAGCTCTTGGGAATGTAGTGTCCTCTCCATTCCTAGTGTCCATTCTCCAGCACCCTCTTTGGTGAACAGCAGTCATTGTATAATGGGGTAGAGCTGCAGTATGTAAATCAGATGAGACTGCCTTTGTGGCATGAAATCTGACCCTGTGTGATATCCTTTATAATGGCTCATGGAACTTATTTTTGCTGAGTTGATACAGTAGTTCCTCTAGCCTGGAGTAGTCTAGCTGTCAATGCATCTAGAGCCCAGCTTATTGGTTCATGGAGGTTTTTGCCTCTGTTCCCTTAACTGGAGACTCTGGTCACTGGACTAGGATTCTTTTTATACATACACCTGTCTGCCTGAATGTTTTAAAACCGAGACCACTGCAGCTCAATATTTTCCAACTTTGATCAGCCATGGCTTTCCAGGATCTTGGGCAGAAAAGCCTCCTTCCCATGACCTGTTTCTCAAAAAATGGAATAGGAGATGCTGTACATGGAACTTGGAGCTCCTCCATGGCAGACAGGTGCTTTGCCTGTGAACTATGTCCCCTCCTCATTGCCTTTGGGCTAGGACAGATGTCAGTCTTGCTGGGCAGGTTAATGGAGTCAACATACTTGAGTCAAATCCCCTCACGTATTGGGATGAGACTACGTGGCTAGAGAATATTGTGTTGCCTGCCTCCCCACTTAGCGTTGGCTGTCACACCATGCCACGGGCTGCCACGTCTCAAGAGTCAACATCCTTCCTGCAGGGGTGGGTGCAAATATTGACCTTCATAGAACGGTGTTAGCTTCTCTGCTTGCAGAACCTTGGAGGGGACCCATGGGCTGGCCTCTCGCCTCCTGCCCTGGGTTTGTTTGAGGTACCTGACCTTGAATTGCAGCTCGTTGTTCTCTCTCCCTCCATAACTGCTTGATGTAGTTAATGGAAAGATTGGTCTCTGGGATGTAGAAATGAAACACTGTTAGCAAGTGGCAGATTTAGAGCTCTTCAGGAAATGACCTGATCTCCACCTGAGATGCTGGCTTGTTCCCACAGCACTAACTCTTCTCCATCCTCTTAACTCTGCTTTCCTCCTGTGTGGTGGTGGTGGTGGTGGCAAATAGCTTTAATTGCTGCTCCTCTTTGGTGTAATTGGCATTAAAATCTCTGAAGTCTGTACAAGTATACTATAGCCAAAGTTCACCGGTTTCCCTGAACAAAGTTCCTCACTTGCCTTTTAAGTTGGCTTTGATAAATGGATTCAACACTCTCAGCAATGAAATTAGGAGAGAACTCAGGAAGCCATGTTGTAGGTTACTCATCTGAGAGCCCTGTAAAAGCTGGTCCCTTGCACAGATACAGGAATTGTGGGGGTGGCACCCCCCCAACTTTCCCTTCCCTGGAGGCAAGTGAGCCTTTCAGAGGCTCAGGATGCCCTTATGTCTAACTTTTGCTGAAACATGGCAGCTTTTGCATACATGACCTGAACAATTCCCTTTGTGTTGGACATGCCCTTATTCTCTCCTCTTCTTGCCCAGGTGCACCTGGAAGTGCCCAAGAACAGAGTCTAGGTGGCGCTCTTGATGCTTCCTTCTAGCATCGCTTAGACCAAGTGCTGCAATGGTTGGATGGCCAGAGGGCCCCTGCTCCTTTAAGAGTGGCGCAAATGAAACCCTTGTCACAGCCATCATTTACCCCACCTCACCATGTTCAGAAAGGCTGCACCAGTGGAAATTCTCCCCTCTGGGTAACTCTTAAAGGCTGAGGGGACTTGCCCTGTGTGCAGTATTCCTGGTGTTTCTCCAGGAAGCTTGTTAGCTTCATTGGCCCAGTGCCAGCATCAAGATAGCACCTTCCCCCACAGTCCCCTTTTCCGGAAAAAAGGGAGCCCTCCTCCTTACACCTGCTGCAACCTTCTGAGCCTGCTCTTAACCTCCACCGATGCTTTGCTTGGGTTTTCTGTAGGCTGGCGTTTCTGCTTTCTCCAGAGTTTCCCTGGGCCCCAAAAGGGCGGTCTTTCTCCCACCTCCATTCCCATTAAAGGTGGTGGGTGCCTCCACTGCCTCGCTGTCCCTTCTCTCCACCCCCCTCGCTCCCTCTTTGGAGCATTCCAGGCACAGCCCCCACCCCTCCCTCTCACCAAATGTGCTCCTGCTTGTTGCAGATACTTGGCCAATAGGTCAAAAAGGCACACACTGGCAATGACCAACCCCACTGCGGAAATCCCGCCCGACTTGCAGAGGCAGCTAGGACAGCAGCCCTTCCGCTCCCGGGCATCACACCTGGCACCCGACCAGCACCGGTGAGTAGGTGGCACCGGCCGCTTGGGCAGTTCTGCACCAGGGAATCTGTCCTGGGCAGAATGGCACCCCCCAGCAGAAAAAAAGAAAAAGGCTTTTTTGGATCAGGCACTTGAAGGGGCTTTCCAGGCCCTCTACATGCAGGAGAGGATTAGACAGGAGGCAGCTGTCGCTCAGGCCTGGGCATGGCATAGCAAGGGTGGGGCGCTTTGTTACTCTGTTGGGGAGCAGGAAACCTCTGTAAGAAAGGATGTGTCACAGCTGTTTCTGTCTGACCAATTGGCTTGCCTGGAATAACCACCCAAAACTCCACTTGACCCCATTTGTTGGAGGGGTAAATCAGCAGTGGAAGTTAGTTGAGAGAGTGTCAGCAGCTCCTCCTCCTGCCGCCCCCCCCCTCCCCAGGACAAAGCTCTCGACTTGACTTTCTTTCACATCATATGAACATTGACCACGTACATAGTTGCAAGATTGTTACCCTTGGTGGACGGGGTTCAAACAGCATTGTTGGAGTGACCTGAGGCTGTTGGAATAGTCTGATAGAGGTATGGGTTGCTACCTCACCATAACAGCCCTTAGAGGAGAATCTTTGAACCTTGTTTGTGCCAACAGCTCTGTCATGGGATTGGCACCACCAGAACTGTATGTGTTTGCCTGCAATGTTTCCTCGCTAAAATTCCAGGGGAGGGGGATGGCTCTGTGGCAGAGGAACAAGTGCGACCTTTGACTGTTGTGAAATGGGCTCTACATGATATCACACACACACACACACACACACACACACACACACACACACCCACACACACCCCTGGACTCCTGTTGCAAGTCTGTCCACATATGAGCCGTAGCCCTTTACCCCCTCCCACCCTGCTGTCCTCCTGTCCCTTTAGTCCTAGGTGTGAGCTGCCGCCGCCAAGCCCCTTCCCTGACCCACCTTGCTGCGGCCTGCAAGCCTGTTTTGTAATTGTCGTCAGGATAGCTTCTGAGCTGAGCAGTGACATCGCCAGCTGGAACAGTTGAACTCTGAGCTGGCTGAGGCCATGCTGGCGCCACGCTGGAACCTGAGGAAAGCAAAGATAAGCTGTGCTGGCCCTGGGTAACTCCTGGTTAAGCTCTGCTGCAGGACAGGAGCACAGTCCTGTGTGACTCTGACAGGGACATCATGGGGCTGAGTAAACAGAATTCTTTGGTGGAGGCAGCTCTGAGCCCAGCATCTCCCTCCACTCAGCCTCTCAATGCATTTCCCAGGTGCCCAGTTCCTCCTGCTGGCTTAAGGAAGACCACTGCAGGTCTCTCTCCTGGCACACCTGCCCTTCTCCAGGACTTACACCAGGGAAGGTGGGAAAGAGATAAGAGCTCTTTCTGCAGCTCTCTTGTCTCCAGGTGCCTTCAAGGCCTGAGTAGCTAATCACTGTAGATTTTGGTGTTGGCACGTAAACAGGCTCTTCTTGAATCCACCAGTGATTCAATGTCAAAGCCCCTTTCCAGCCACCCATGACTGGCACAACATTGCAAGGAAATGGTTGCTGTTTCCCTTGAAGTTCGTTTAACTGGTTGGCGGTGGCATCAGATGTTTCCTAGGCAGGGCACATGGGTGAGAATGAAATGCAACCGGCTCTGGAGATGCTGAGAGTCACTTCACCCTGCAACATGGCCAGTGGAAAATCCTTTGTGTTTTAAGAGGGGTTTCAGCAAGGCTGCATCTTGTCTGATGCCTACCAGAGCCATGATTTATATAGGCTGGGCTGAGCAGCCTGAGCCCTGCTGCTCCTTGGGAACCACCTCCTCTGCTGGAACACAGTTGGAAACGGCACTGCAGAGCCCATCTCTGTTGTCCACCTTCCTGGGCTGCCACCCCAAGACAATTTGCTTGGATCCAATGTTGTGGTTGGGAGTGGAGAGGTGGGACTTGTTTGGTACTGCTTAATTCCTAACGGGACCATGTGACCTGCACTGAGCTATTTGGAGGAAAGGCGGGATGTAAATAAGTCAGGAAGGGGGTCATATACTCTGCACATGCTCACCCTACATTCTGCAGTGAGCCATTCCTGTCAATCTCTTGCTTACATATAAAGAAGGGCAAGCCTAGCAGGGCTTTGCAGCAGGGAAGGCAGGGGCTGTGGACCTGCAACCCCATTTCCTTCTTCTAAATTTCTTTAGCGCGGGGCATCTGTGAGCATTGCAGCTAGTACCTGGGCCAGATGTGCTTACTGGGGAAGAAAGGGTTCTACTGAAGCCAGGCTCCTTCTGAGGTGGAGTCCTTTGCTGTCCTTTGACCTTTGGCTGGCACTGCCCTCCCAGCCATCATATTTTCATGTAATATACTGTCAGCAAAAGGGCAAGAGTGATAAGAGGGGGAGAGAGACAAGTGGCAGCATGCCGGTTGAGAGGATCTTCAAGCCTGCACTGTTTAGGGGACTCTGGATCTTCTCACTGCTTAGTCATCACAGGCTGCCTTTCCGGAGTCTGTTGATACTGTGAACCAGCTGGGTAACCAGAATGATCAAGGGAGAGGAGCAACACCCCTATGAGGAAAAGTTACAGCATCTGGGGCATTTTAGTTGAGAAAAAAGGGGAGCACACGATAGAGGTGTAGAAGGTGATGCACAATGTGGAGAAAGCGAACAGAGAGAGGTTTTTTCCTCTCTCTTGAAATACTAGGACTCTATGATATTCATTAAATCTGAATGTTGGAAGAGAAGACTCAGGAGAGATGAAAGAAAGAGCTTCTTCACACAGCACATAGTTAAGTTATAGAATTGACTCCTGCAGGAAGCAGTGATGGCTACCAACTTGGATGGCTTTAAAATAGGATTAGACAAATTCATGGAGGAGGAGGATACTGACAATGGCTACCAGCCACAATGGTTATTTTCTGCATCCAGCTGGAAATCACAGCAGGTGAGAGGCTCCTGGGCTTGGGTCCTGCTTGTGGGTTCCCCACAGGCATCTGATGGCCACTGTGAGAACAGGATGCCGGACTAGATGGGCCACTGACCTGTTCTTCAAGCAGGCTTTTCTTATGTTCCTTTGTTCTTATTTGGCTGGGACAGCTTTAGTAGTTAGCCGAGGCCTCCCCGGCTGGGACACGATCCCCTCCTCTTGGCACTCTCTGGTGCTATGATTCAGCAGCTTGCCAATGGCCCCCTTTTATTTGTGCAGGATAATGCAGGTCCTCCAGCAGTTAATGACAGGGAGTGAAAGTTTGAGGCCCTGGGAGCTGGAAGGTCTTTTGGGTGTCCCACATGGCTTGAGAACTATTGGGTGCTGGAGCAGAGCGACTCATTCCTGCTTCTAGGGCTGCAGGCGCCCCAGGACACCACACTTCCAATCTCTTTTGCGCACAGAGCAAGTTGGCAAGTTCCTTTGCCCAAACTGTGAGGGGTGGGGGCAGAACATGGCCAGGCTGCTGGGAACATGGCTTTGGTTAAGCTGGTGACTCTAATCCCACCTTTCTGTCTCCGTGCATGCACAGCTATGTCTACAAAGACTCCAACACTCTGCACCTCCCCACGGAGCGCTTCTCTCCGGTCCGCCGTTTCTCAGACGGGGCTGCCAGCATCCAGGCGTTCAAGGCCCAGCTGGAGAAGATGGGCAACCACAGCAGCATCAAGCAGCTGCAGCAGGTACTGAGAGGGGAGAGCAAGGGTGGAAACCAAGCCAGGCAAGAAAGGGAGCAGCATGGGCCAGCAATGCAGGCTCCTGGCAGAACTGATCTTCAGCTCCCAGGAAAAGCTTCCTTCCTTGTTCAACCTCCAGCCACTTTTCACCGAGCATCCCACCATTGTTCGTTGCATCCTCCCTGTATCTTGCTCTTAGGCCAGGTTGAATAATAGCTTTGTCTCCTTCTCTGCGACAAATGTAAAGCAGGAAGCCTTGGAGTCCTCGCAGCACTAGAGCAGCTCCCAGTGTCTTGTAGAAAAAGATGTGATGGTGAATAAGATGCTCCCCAGGACCTGCCCTTGAGATTGTTGTGGTGGGGAGGGAACACTCCAAGTCCCAAGAGGACTTTCTTTTCTCCTGCATCCAGCTGGCCCCATCTGGGGCTTTTGCCCCCTCTGGCTACTTTGCTGCTGTTGCCGGCAGTGCCTGAAGCAGCAAGTGCTATGTGGGTCTCTCCTCCTGCTGCCACTGAAGCAATGAGTGGGGCTCATCTGAAAACCAGAGGGAGCCACAGTGGCAAGGCTGCCTGTGAGCCTCCCCTTCTTGCCGTGCCCCCTCTGGCTTTCTTTAGCCAAGAAGCACCAAAAGGTCACTTGGTGCATTGTTTCAGGAGTGTGAGCAGCTCCAGAAGATGTATGGGGGCCACATGGACGAGAGGACCCTGGAGAAGACGCAGCAGCAGCACATCTTGTACCAGCAGGAACAGCATCAGCAGATCCTTCATCAGCAGATCCAGGTACTGGCACTTCCATGGAGCATCAGGAGGAGGGCATAAATGACTAGGATGTCTCTACTCTGGACTGTGCCATGCTAGCCCAGCCCCCTTTAGGACATGGCTCCAGCCCAGTGTTTCCCAAACTTGGGTCCCCAGCTGTTGTTGGACTACAACTCCCATCATCCCTAGCTAGCAGGACGAATGGTCAGGGATGATGGGAATTTTAGTCCAAAAACCCCTGGAGACCCAAGTTTGGGAAACTGCTCTAACCCAATGCAGAAAGTTCAGTTCCCAGCAGCATCTCCAGGTTGGGCTGGGAGTGATTCCTGTTGGAAACAGGTGCTGCCAGTCAGTGTATAAAAGAGACTGAGCTAGGTGGACCAAAGGTCTGATTCAGTAGGAGTCCGCTTCCTGTGCCCCCCCCCCCCACTAAATGCCCATGAGCATGTCTGTGTCAAGTGAAAACTCTGTCTTGTTAGCTCAAGCGCTTCCACTGTGGTTCATTGGGGTGGGGGGGGGGAGGAGAGAGAGAGAGAGAGAGAGAGAGAGAGAGAGAGAGAGTTGTCTAGTGCTGAAATGCTCCTCCCTGTTGGTCGGTATCAGGAACACAGGAAGCTGCCTTACAGCAATTCAAAATATTGGTCCATCTAGCAGAGTATTGTCTACACTGGCTGGCAGAGGCTTGCCAGGGTTTCAGGAAGGATCTTTACCAGCTTTAGCTGGAGATGCTGTGCTGCCAGAGATTGAACCAACTCTTCCCCCATTTGGCCCTCTTTCTTTAGATAGGGCAACCTGGAGCATGGTAGTTCCTTCCCAGGTAGTCCTTCTGCCCTTTCAGCTCTCCACCTCCCCCCCTCCAGTCAGCAACAGTATGCTCCAGAGCCAGTAAGTGCCAGCAGCATCTCTCTCCGTTCCTGAGCTTCAGCTGCCAGCCCTTTGGGCCAATGTCCGACAGGTTGCTTTCTCTGAGGCAGCCAGGAAGAGAGTTGCTTGAACGCCTTGGCATAGCTTGGCTCCATGGGGCTGCTTTGCCCTCATTTTGCAGAGTGCTCTCAGAGTGTTCTGCGGATGCCGCTGCTCACCAGCACTCTTCTTTGTTCCCTCTTTCCTGTGTGGTGCGCAGGATTGTGTCCGCCCTCCTCAGCCTTCTCCGCCACTGCAAGCTCCTGGAGAAAGCCAGCCTGCTTTGCTCACTCACCAGCTTCAGAGGTAAGGAACAGCTTCTGCACTTGGTAGGTCTCAAGCCTTCTCCGTGCCTTGCAGGAAAGTGTTGGCACCTTCTTGCTCAAAGGGACCCAGTCTCAGCTTGATCAGCCTAGGTGCTTTGGCCTGCTGTAGCTGCATTTGTGGAGATGAGAGGCAAAAAAGGAGAGGTGCTTAAGTTTAAATGGAAGACTCAGAAAAGCTTTTTTTTTTTTTTAAGACAGACAGGCGCCTTCTCAGCTGGGAGGTTGTCTTATTGCATTCTTTTCAGGAAAAGGCTGTAGTCCCTGCAAGGACTGCCTCATAGAGAAGGCTGGGGAATGGCAGGGCTGCTGGCATTGGCCAAGTGAGGAATACCCCTTCCCAGCTGCTTCCAATTTCAGTCCCTTACCCCACCCTTCTTCCACTTCATGCTATAGGTAAGCTTTGGCCAAGGCAGTGGTGGTGTGTTTTGCCCAGGCCTGCTCCTGCCTTCTCACTTTCTGTCAACGTAATCCAGTGTATTGTGTAATACAGCCTGGGTGCTGATATGCCATAAAAACGTACAGATTGCCTGGCTCGCCCTTATGATGACGGCATTAGGCCTGTGCTAGCAATTTTCTGTGGTGACATAAACATACCTGACGTGCTTGTGTGTGTATAGGTTACGGATCCAGCCCTCCAGCCCACCTCCAAACCATCCCAGCAACCATCTCTTCAGGCAAACGGACAGCAGCCCCCCTCCAGTCAGCAGCAGCATGCTCCAGAGCCACAGTAAGTGCCAACAGCATCTCTCTCCTGCCGAGCTGCATTTTGGTTTTGTCCCCATCCCCGCCGGGGGTTGCTTGCTCCAGCTAGCTGGGAGAGTCCCAGGTTAGGCAGTCTGCCACCTTCACCATTAGAACTCACTTGAGGGATGAGTGAGCAATCACAGTTGTTTCCTGAAATGGTGGACAAAGAACCCCTCCCCACTGCTTACACAGAGAGTAGCCATTGTGAATCCCAGCCAAGGCAGTTAATGAAAAGGCTTCCATTTCACAGGTGCAGCCTCGCCGTCGCAGTTCCAAGGGATGCCCTCTCACAGCGCCATCTTCCAGCAGTCGGGCAGTTGCTCACCTCCCCCCAATGTGGCCCTCTCCTGCATGGGCATGCCGCAGCAAGTGCAGGGGCAACCGGTAGCCATCCAAGTGCAGGAGCCAGGAGATGGGATGGGCGGCAGCCTCTTGCAGGCTGGGCGGGGCATGCCCACCCCCGCCAGTGCCAATCAGCTGCAAATGCACCATCGTGCCAGTCTGATGGCCTCCCTGACTTACGGGCACAGGCCCCTCTCCAAGCAGCTCAGCGCGGACAACGCAGAATCGCACAGGTATGGCTATGGCAACAATGGGGTAGTCTTGGGGTGTTATGTGTGCCAATTCACAATTGGTCTGGCTAGCAGCTACGCAGTGTGTGAGATTCCCAAGTGGTGTGCTTCCTGGACCAGAGTGCTTCTCTCCCAGGCTAGGCCTGGTCCGTTTGTGGGGTCTGCAGGTGGTGACCCTGCAGAAAGGGTTTTGAGAAAGGGTCGGGTAGATGGGCAGAGGGGCAGCTGAGCAATGATTATTAGCCAAGCTCTCTCTGAAGGGAACTTTTTCTCTTTCCTGAGGCTGGATGATGTGGGATGTGGAAGTAATGAGGTCATCTCTTCTTTCTGGGCCAACTGGCTGGCTGCTGCTGAAGACCAGCCCAAATCGTCCTTACGGGCTGCAAAGCACTTGAAGCACAGTTCCCTAGAGTGTCTCCTGTGCTCCTAAAGAGCTTCCTTCCTTCCTTCTCTCTCTGTCTCTCAATCCGCACAGGTATCCGTCAACTGGCTACGACCAGGTGCACTTGCACCCCCACCTGTTTCCGGAGCAGGCCCGTGTCCCTCCAAGCAGCTACAGCCCTGCTACAGCAGTGGGCTTCCCTCCGCAGGTGGAGCAGTTCCCCAGCTTCTCCCAGAGCGCTCAGCAGCAGCAGCACTACGCCACGTCAGCCCTGCAGCAGGCGCTGCTCTCCCCCACCCCGCCAGACTACAGCCGGCACCAGCAAGTCCCACACATCCTGCAGGGTCTGCTCTCGCCCCGGCACTCGCTCACGGGCCACACGGACCTGCGGTTGCCCCAGGCTGAGGTGGCACAGCTCATCAAGCGGCGGCAGCAGCAGCAGCAGGAATTCCAGGAGCTGATCCGGCACATGAGCCAAGGGGAGAGCGGACATGTGGCTACCAGCGTGGCCCAGAAACTGTCAGAGCGCCAGGCTCTGTCTTTGCCTTATCAGAACACTGACACGTACCACCACCCTCACCATCACCACCACCACCACCACCACCACCACACCAGTCCCCAGCACCTCTTGAAAGTGAGGGCGCACGAATGTATCCAGCAGGCGCCAGCCTCGGTGCCGGCCCACGGGTACGCTCACCAGCCCACCTTGGTCCACTCGGAGAGCATGGAGGAGGAAGTGGACTGCGTGTGTGAAGGGGAACGGGACAGCTTCCCAGGCAATAAGACCAAAGCTTGCCACGAGGCTCCACTGCTCTTAAGTGCCGGTGGTCCTGGGGACCCAGACGCTTTGTTTGGGACTGCCAAGCAGGAGCAGGAATTGGGGGTGCACCATTACAGGCACCAGCCAGCCGCCACCTTCAGTCGGAATAAGGTGCCCGGTAGAGGTAAGGCCAGGCCCTGCCCAGGGGCACAGAACAGGGCACCATTGGGTGGCCGGTTGGGTGGGGCTGACCTGGATGGGCAGGGGGCAGAAAGAGGCGAGAAACTCTGAGGAATAGGACCTGGGTTGCTGAGCAGGCCGCCTTCACATGCTGCTCTGCAAGTGGCACCTGTCTTGGTGGAGGGTGGGCAGGTGGGAGGAAAGCAGGGCAGGCTCCCAGGGCTTACGGGCATGGACAGGGTGGTGGTTGGAGGGGAGAAAGGGGCTTATTCGCACCGGACATCACTAATTTATGGAATCAGCTGCCACGGGGTGTCATGATGGCCTGTGGCTTTCAAAGGGGGTTAGACAAATCCATGGAGCCTGCAGAAGAGGAAATGCCAACAAAGGGAAACCTCAAGCTTGGAGCCTGCCTGTCTCCTGATACCATCTTCTGAGGAGTAGCAGCAGCAGCAGCAGCAGGGGGCTGTTGCCTTCTTACATTCCTTGTGAGATCATTAAGAGGCACTGGGACCAGAAGAGTCATTGCCCTTGTCCAGCTGATCTCTTCTGATCATCTAGGGCCCTCCCGCTTGCTGCTTGAGTTAATGGCAGTTCAGTGGATTGGCTCTAGGAGAGGCAGGCTCAAGGCCCAGCTGAGCTGGGAACTCACATGGATTCTGGGGTGAGCCACCATCCTCTCTTGGTCTTAATCATTCCCATCTGTGAAATGGGAGGGCAAGCAAGGTAAATACCACAGAGCCATTTTCAAAGTTGGTATAGAAGGATTGACCTTGTGAGAATGGTGGTGCCTTGCCCCCCTCCCCACCCCAGTTCAGGGGATTAAGAGTGCAGGCAGGTCGGCATTCAGGCAGCAAGCAAACGCTTCTGGAAGTGTTTGTGGTACAGGGTTGGTATGGGGGTGAAATTGCTCAGGAGGAGAAGGAGCTTCTTGGTGCTCTCAGCGCATGGGACAGTGGCCCAAGGGAAGGAAAGCAAGCAAGCAAGCAAGCAAGCAAGCAAGCAAGCAAGCAAGCCAGGCTTCACACTTGCCTCCTCAGCCAAGCTAAGAGCTCCTGTGTGTTGCCTTCCACCTGTGTTGATGAGAGCACCCTGATCAGGACCATATTTCTCTTATTTGCCTTGTCCTGCTCTGGCCAAATATGGCCTGCTGCTCATTTTGGTGGTGGCAATGGGATGCTGCTTCAAGATCTAGCAGATGTCAGGGGCAGGCAGCTGGTCATTGGAGGTCCTCCATTTGGAGGAGCAGCAGGAAGGAGGGTAGAGGCGTCTCTGGTGGCAGAGTCAGCCATATTTCCCCTCTCCTGCCTGAAGCATCCTCTGTTTGTTTTTCCAGGAAAGTTAAACTGACTCCAGCTTTGCGGCTACATATAGAAAGAGTGGTGTGATAGACGGGAATCCTGGGTACTCTCTGGGATTGTGAAATCCTGGCTAATTATTTATTTAAAGTCCTTTTTTATCCTCTCTCAAGCTGAAAAGGCTGCCAGAGCAGCTTACAGATTTTTATTTACTTATTTATTTTTAAAAACCCACAGCCACTGCCCCTTGCATTCTAAAAGGCACAACACACACAAACACACAAAACAAATAGGGATAGAGGAGGGGGAAAGTATGCTTAAGCACCAGTTCTGAAAGTTTAAGAGTCCTTTAAAACAACAAGCTGGGCTGAAAACAGTCGGCGGGGGTGGGGGGGGGAGCCCAAAAGAGCGTTTCCCCTCCTGTCCCTATTTTCCATGCAAAATCCTAGTTCTGACGAAAAGGCCACCTCCATGCCTCCTACTCTTTGGCCAGAGCCAGGGCTTGTTGCACCTTAGGCCCGAAGAAAGAGCTTTGGGGGAGACACAGGTGAGGGCGTTGTGCTGTGTAGATGCCTCCCATCTGTCTACAGCGCTGCCTGCTAGTAGCCCTTTCTGTGCCCTGTGGGTGGTGGCTCCTGAGGTGATAAAGGACAGCCTTTATACCCTGCAAGAACAACAGTTTTGTCAGCAGTTGATCTTTGGCCTGGCCCCTTTGGAATGAGGAGCACCGGCCTTTGGAATCGTTCCACTGCATGTCTCCGCTGTGTGGAATGGGGGAAGGTGGGCCCATGCCAGGAAGCGGGCTGTGCCTTGTGGGCCTGAGCTAGGCACTTTCTGCCTGTTGGGGAAGGATCTCCTGTACAGGCTCCACTGCAGGGAACAGGAGCTGCTTGTGGGTCTTTGCACAACTGTGTGTCTAGCAGCAGGTGTCCCACACATGAGAGAGGGAAGGCTGCCTTTTTTTGTTTTGGGGTGCTGTGTAGAGCCCACCAAGGAGCTGCGCTTGGCTCTCACCTCCTCCCATATCCAGGGGCATCTCTGCAGGCTGTGCCACAGAGAGTCTACGCAAAACGCGGTTTCATACCAGGAAGTGGCTCTCCAGCTGCTGCTGTTGCTGAGAATCAAAGAGGAGGGTGTGTGTATTGTGATTGGCAGGTTGGCCCTGAGCCGGTTGTGCTCTGTCGCAGGGCCATTGTGAGGATAAAAGTGGGGTAATTCCCATGAATGTCTTGATGGAAAGAGTGTGCAGTGAATGAGAAAAAGGAATGAAAAGGGGTTTCTCTCTCCTTGTACTTACGGCCTGAGCCAGAAGGATTTTAGGGTACTTGTGGTTGGGGAATGGGTGCCTTTGAAGGGACATAATGCTCTTTCCCCTCCCTCCTCTTTTGTCTTTCTCTCCCTTTCCCACAAAGACTCCATGGCCACAGGTTGCATGGAAAGAAGCTCGCCTGGTCACGTGGAGATGCCAGATGCAGATGGGCCAGAGGGTTATCCCACAAGGCCGATTCCTGGTGTGCATCACAGATCCCGGCCTTTGCAGAGACACCACACCATTCAAAACAGTGACGATGCCTATGTATGTTGGGGAGAGGGGTGTTGGTGGGGATGGGGGCCCCCTGTGTCGAGGTGACACAACTGTCCTATGGTGTGGTGGAGGTGAAGGCCCTGGTCCCACCTCCTCTGGCCATCCTCTTCCTTCTCATTCTTTAGCAGTGCCCCTTGCAGGTCTCTGAGCCTTTCCTTTCTGCTCCCTGCAGGTGCAACTGGACACTCTGCCGGGCATGAGCCTAATGGCAGGGAAGGCGCTCAGCTCTGCCCGCATGTCCGACGCTGTGCTCAGCCAGTCTTCCCTCATGGGCAGCCAACCGCTCCATGATGGGGAGAGTGAAGAAGGTGAGTGCTTGGAGCCTCCAGGCCGCCATGTGGTGCCTCTTTGCATGTCCAGCCAAAGGCTGGGCAGAGTGACCTGCTTGCTTGGCCTGTCCCAGGAAAGCGAGACGGGGACAGTTCTGGATTTAAGAGGTGGGGAGCATCTGTGAGTGCTCTGTATCTGTGGGCCTGGAGTGGGAACGGGCACATTAACAACCCCAGCCTTCTCGCACTGGGCACCAGGTTGAACATCTAGATGGGACAGCGGGATCCTTTGTTAAGCTTTCTGCATAAAGCTGCAGTCCTCTCTGCCATGCTGCACTTGGCATGCCCTTTGGCTCCTAAATCTTGGAGCCAAACACACACTTCCAGGCCTTGCCTGAGCTGCCACTTCAGCTTCCCTTGTCTTTGGTTTTGCAGACTGTGGAGAGAACTTGGAAGGTCAAGAGCACCTGAACCTAGCAGATGGCAACCAGCATCTAAACACCTCTTGTTACTCTTCCACATGTATTACTGACGTCCTGCTGAGTTACAAGCACCCAGAGGTGCCCTTTGGGATGGAGCAGGCTGGGGTCTAGAGATCAGGCAGGCTACAGTAAGTAGCATTTGAGTCCAAACTTGTGCCAGGCACTGGGGAGATGCATGGGCCCCTTCCACGAAAGAAAGGGGATTGGGGGGGTGGGAAATACCCTCCTTTTTAATGTTGGCCTACCCACTACCTGGACCTGCACTACACCGTCCTCACTGGGGAAGCAAGCGCCACATCCAAAGTTTCTGCAGGGGTGGGCCTATCTGTTTGCTGCTGCTGCTGGAGCTGAGCAGAGCTCTCTCTGGACCAGCCGCAAGTCTCGGGACCTTGCAGGCAGAAGAGCCAGGCATGAGGAAATACTGTGTCTGCGTCCCTGGGGCATTCAAGGTTGGGTGTCGCATTCCTGGCTCAGAGGTCAAGAGGCTTAGTAGGCTCAGAGTTCGAAAGGTGCACTTCTCACTGCTGCCCTTGGGAAGGGGCAGAGCTCTGGGCTCTCTCTGGCTCCCCAGTGAGCTGTTCCTACTCCTGAAGCCATTGCCAAGAGGGCCTTGCTAGGCCAGCCAGTTTTATTCCTGGCGGTGGGAGTGTGGAGCAGCGTGGGGCACAAGAAAGGCTTAGTGAGGTTCCTCTGTGTAGCTGTGTAGGCAAGTGTCTAGTATTCCTGCCACCCACTCCCCTCTCTTTGTCTCTCTCATTTTCCGGCAGGGGTATGTACAGCTTTGAAACAAAAAGGTCCATTTCAAACCAACAGTATCTCGCAGCATTGCGCCAAATGGCCGTCCCGTTTCTCCTTGACGGAAATCTTGTGGCGGCTCCTCCTCCTCCTCAACCTCCTCGTTGGTTCAACAGTGTGCTTGTTCCTTTCGGATGTTCATTATTGCCATATTTGCCTGTGACGCCAGCCATTCTGGAAGGACCAGAGCACCCCCCCCCCTCGCACAGAAGCTGCAGGGGGCAGTTCGAGGGCAGCTGCCGGCTTGGAGGGCCCCCCCTTCCCAGTCAGTGGCAGGTGCCAGGGGAGGGGGCAGCCAGCCTTGCCTGGAAAACCTGATGGCAGAAGGGGAGAGGAGCTATGCCCACCCGCAAGCAATAAGCAGCTGTTTTGGACGGTGCCTCTTCATGATCTGCCTTTGCAGTGGCCCCTCCAGGCCAGGGGGCTGGTGGGGGTGGCGGGGGCTGTGCTTGCGGAGGGGCCGAGAGCCAAGCCTCCACGTCTGCCTTCCATGCATCGCTTGCCTCCCACCCCTTGGCCATTTGCCCCCCCCCTCTCCCCCACCGCAGTGGTGCAATATTGCTTTTGTGTGTCTCTCCTCTGTAAGCCTTTCTATTTTAAATTTTGTCACTCTGTCCTTTCTTCCGTTTCTCTTTTTTTGTACATCCTCCCCCCCCCCATTTAATTCCATGTGCTACTACTTCTTCTTTTTCCCCCTTTTTCCCTTCGTTTCGAGAAAACCTGGTTCTTGTTTTTAACTTGCTTTCCCTTCAGATCATGTAGGAATTTGTTTTGGTAAATGTTTTATTATTGTTGTTATTATTATTATTAATAATAAATTAATTGTTAATAAAAGGCAGGATGCATTTTGCCCCTCCCCTTCTACCCCACCCCACGTTGCTGCTTGCCCTTCCCCCATCTTCCTCCCAGTATTGGCTTTTCTCCAGTGTGGCAGCGGTGGTGCCCTTGGCGTTGCCGCGGAGACCGTCTCTCCCTCTCTCTCAGCCCTTGGGGAACTTGTTTTCTGTGACTGGTCCAGGGTCTGGGGCACCTCCAGCGGCTGGGCCTCCGGGGAGTCTCTCGTGTCATCTTTTCTGCCTTTGGAACTTTTGACAAAGCTGCAACAGAGAATCCCTATTACTGACTCTTTTTGGAAGAATTTTTTAAAAGGATTAAATATATATATAAATATATATATCAATGCAGCCCTCCTGAATTTGCACAGAAGAAGTGTGAGACCAGCATGGCTGAGGTTCTTTTGCTATCGTCATCATCACCATCATCCTCCTCCTGTTCCTCGTTCTCACCTTTCCAGCAGCATCTGGATACCAAGATGTGCAAGTGATGGTGGGGGGAAGCCTCTTCCTGCTCCTCCTCCTCCTCCAGGCTGGATTGTGGCCGCGGTACCACTGAGGCGGGGGACTCGCTTACCAGGGATGAAGAGTGGCCATGGAGGGGCAGGGGGAATTTGAGGGCTGCTCGCTGCTCCCTCCTGCCACTGGGAGGGAGGGGCCAAAAGGCACCGAAAGCCTCCTCTGGCCTGGCTTTGGACTCTTGCTTTGGTTTTCCCTTCTGTTTACATGATCCTGAGAGATGACAGCAGCATCAGCCTCCCTCCAAGCAAACCTGGCTATGCTGTTTTGCAGTATCACACTTTTTGTTTCGTTTTGTTTTTTTGTTTTTGCGGGGGGGCGGATTCTTTTGTTTTTAATCATTGCTTTGTATTGTAGTAATCAATACTCGCAGTATATGTTGAATGTATCATATACTTTGCTATTATTTCTGTTTTGGGGGAAATGTCCAAAGTATTTTTTCTCATTTATGTTGGACTAAAAACAAGAACCCACACAAACAAACTCCCCAGATTTTCAGCAAAATCTTAGTTTGGTTTTTTTCCGTTTGTTTGTTCGTTTTCGGTGGGTCATTTTGCAACTAGTAACTTAGTTGGACGTGGGATCATGACAAATAAACCCATGATTATGATTGGCTCTCAGTAGCTCTGGTCTGGTCTGGCTTTTCTCTTGCTGTTGTGTCCAGGGTTGGGGAGTGGTGGTGCCTTAAGCTGGGATTGTCCCTGAACAAGTGGCAGTGATGGCTCTGGAGACTCTCCTTAGGCAGAGGACCCTTGCGTTCTGACCATGTGCTGCATTGTTAGCCGCGCAAACCATGTTTGGGTCATTGCATACTTCAG
Source organism: Podarcis cretensis (assembly GCF_951804945.1). Lineage (NCBI taxonomy): Eukaryota > Metazoa > Chordata > Lepidosauria > Squamata > Lacertidae > Podarcis > Podarcis cretensis. Next base: position 29,234,511 of record NC_137185.1, on the reverse strand, counting down.
GATCAGTAGAGCTTCAGGCGGGAGGGAAGGGACTCAGTGACAGAGCATCTTCTTTGCAAGCAAAAGCTCCCAGCTTGAATTTTCTAGCACAGCGTTTCCCAAACCTGTAGCATCACAGGTCCCCACCTGCCTCCTCCATTGCATCCCATCACCAGGGTTAGTATCAAAACGCCCTCCTGCTGCATGCTGCTCATGAGGAAGGGGGCATAGAATGCTCCTTGGTGTGTATCTGCTTAGCACCTCCCTTTGAGGGGGTGCCATAATGTGAGCATTTTTGTCTGAAAATGGCATGCCAAGGAGTGATTAGCTGAGGTTGGGTCCTGTTGAGAGTTTTAGTCTGGTGGCATCCAGTGGCAATTTGTGCTCCCTGAGGAGATCTTTGATTCCACCAGAAAAGTTGTTTGTCCTTTAAAGCCAAGCTGGCTGATATAAGAGCAGCATTTTTGTCATTTTGATAGCCCTGGACTTGGATTCCAAGCAGAGCCTCCACAACCTCGGTCACATTTCTTTGGGTGATGGGCTTGCAAGAGAATGGGTTGGTGTCACCACTGCTTCATTCTCCTCCCCCAGTGAGTCCTGCTGATTCATTCCCAGGGTGGGAGGCTAAGAATGGAGCACAGTGCCCAAATGGGTTTACTTGGATTTCTCTTCCAGAAAGTCTGGATTGGGGGTTCCTTGTATGCATCTTGTCCCTTGTCTGAGGCATTGTAGAGCTGCTGCCAGCCAGTGCTGACTATATGGAGCTGGCTGGACCTTAAGGGGCTGACTCAGTAGAAGGCAGCTTCCTGTGCTCTGCAGATGATGGAACTACAGCTGCAGTCCTCAGTAAGGCTGTTCTGATGTGTATGGGCTTCAGCTAAAAGCCTGGCAGAGTTTCCCTTGCTGTTATCTCCTGTGTCCCCAGCCTCAAAGTTGCCATAGATATCAAAACTCTTGATGGAATGGCAGTAAAAGGACACATGCAAAATGGTGCTAACTGATAGGGATTATTAGTCTTTATGGTGCCCTTAGACTTGGCTTTTGCTCCAACAGACTAAGACATGTATGGAAACAGAGTCAGGATGTGTTTCTCGTCTTTTGGAGAGTAACTCCCCCTCCCTCTGGAGACAGGTTTCCTGGCACTGTGAATTCTAAGATGAGTGGCAGCCCCACTTTTGTGGAGGTTTCATGTAATCAGGCTCCGCCCTCCCATGGCAGAGAAAGCCATGCCCAGAATTTCATGCATTCAGTTGCACCAGCCTTCCTATCTGATGTAAAATCCAGCACTCTCAAGGAGAGGCTGAGGTTTATTGGATGTATGTGTTGCTTCACACTGAATAAAGTCCTGAAGTGATTTGCAACTAAGTAAAACATAACAGTGATACAATCACGTCAGCATATTAAAAACAGCACAATACTGTATCATTGGTGCTGCCTAAATGCCCAAGAAAACAAAAGGATGGCAAGGTTGGCACCAGGTGGGCCTCCCTTGGGGGAGAGCATTCCATTAAGTTGGGAAGGCAATTTTCGGGCCTTTCCAACCTTGAACAATGAGATGGAATCTCAGAAGTCATGGGATGGGTCCATAACTCTGGCAGATCACTTGCTCTGCCCACAGTAGGTCAATCTCTGGTATCATCAAGTTTGAAAAATGATCAGAAAGACCCTTGCCTGCCTAAGATCCTAGAAAACCCCAATCAGAGGACACCAGCCTCCTCAGTGTTTTGGACAGTGATTCCCATCATCCCCCTTGACCTTCCTGGCTGTGGCTGATGGGAGTTGTAGTTCGACAACTTCTGGAACACGTCAGGTTGGGGAAGGCTGGAGTAGACCGTATCACGCCATGACAAAGTCTCATCTGGTATAAGGCAGTTTCCTGTGTTAAGGAGACGCCTGTGTTAAGGAGACTGTGTTAAGGTCAGAGGGTGGGGCAAAGATAATCCACATTATCTCCCCGGGCCAGCAATCCAAGAATGAAGTAGGCAGAATGAGCAAATGCATCCAAATGCTTGAGTCTGCACAATGTGTTCAGATTGCAGTTACTCTCTTAGTGGAGTCAGGAGGTTTTCTTGGTGTAGATAGAGCCTCAGACATCTTTGGAACAACCCTCTACGGCTGTGGTGGTTCTTCCCATAGAGCTGCTTTCCCTAACCTGGCTCTGTCCAGATGTTTTGCACTCCAAAGAAAAATAATCAGGCACTTGCTGGAAGCAAGAGCCCTTCTCCCCGATAACTGCCCATTTGCTGTGTGCAAAACCCTTTTTCTTCCTCTTGTGTATGGGGAAGCGTTCCAGTGTGTGAACCCCCACCATCACTTGCAGCCAGGTCCAAGTCAGCCACTTTCTCTGATGTTTGTCCTTGTCAAGAGAGGTGAGGTTTCGCCTGGGGAAGTGGGGGGCTAGGATAGAAAGCAGCTTAAGGTAGGTACAACTTTCCTTGCACGCTGGCTCCCCAGCAAAGGAGAACAACCCCAGTTATTGGCCTGTTGTTAAAGGCTTGCCTGGCCCATGCTGGGAGGCTTCAGGTCACAGAGTTGTTCTCCTGAAGTTATTGCTAAAGGCACTTAGGACAGAGTCCTCAAACCACTTGGGAACAACAACAGGAGCCTTGCAAATCTCCTTCCTTGGCGGCTGCCCAGCTGAGCGGAGAGGTCCGTGGGGTTCCTGTTCTGCCCACAAGTGCAAATCTGGGTCAGAGAGCTGGCCCCAGGCCCAGCTTCTGTGTTTGTTCCGGAGTCCCTTGCCAGGCCCCTGTTGCTCCTTGATCGTGCGCGTTCCCCCTGGGGATGTGTGTTTGATCCTTGAACTCTAAGCGCCACATAGTCACGACTTGGGAGTGAATTCCCCATTTACAGCTTTGACTTATCTTCGGCAATAAACAACCACCTCTGGTATAAATAGCCACCGCCGAGAAGGATCGGTCACACGAAGCAGCAGACGCTGAAAGGACTGGTAAGAATCTGGGCCTCTCCTGGTACTATGGCTTGCTTCTCTCTCTTTTTCTCTCTTCCTCTTTCTCTCTTCTCTCTCCCTCTCTCAAAGCTCTTTGAAAAGACTTTGCTTCCCCTGCAGAGAAGTTGCCTCTCCATTTCTTTCTTGATCAGCCTTTGCCGACTCCCCGGTGCCCACCCGATGTTTTGGACCACAGATCCCATCAGCACCAGCTAGCACAGCAGCCCGAGCACATCAGGAGGGCACCACCAGGTTGGCAAAGGCTGACTTGGTTGTTCTGCCTGGGGCTTCCTCTTGGATATATCAATGGATACCTTGGGGTGTATACCTTTGGAAGGGAAGCTCATTGGACTCTTCCAATGAGCAGGTGCCCCAGCCTGGGAAGCATCTCTGGGCATCTTGCTGCTGCTGGGCTAGGTGGATGTAGCAGATCTTGTGCGCAGCAATTCTTGCTTAAGGGCCGAAAGAGCTGCCCTGTGGGGTCATGCCAAGGGGAGCCCACCTCACCTCGAATCCGGCTGCTTCTCAAAATGACCAGCCAGGTGCCTCCAGGGAATCCCACAAGCAAGACATTATGGTAACTAGTCCTCCTGTGTTGCTTGCTAACTGGCAAGATCCACTGGATCTGGTCTTCCCATTGGCTCTTCTGACTAATAGCTCATCTTTAGCAGGCCTCTTTTTCTCCTCACTTCCAATTTCTCTCTTTCTTGGTCTTGGGAGAGAAAAGCTCAAGAAATCCTTTTGTTGTTGTTTTTCTACATCTTTGTGGATTCTTCTGGCCTGACGTGATCCCCTTCTGCAGTCTCCAGGTTGGAAAGCATTGCAAGATGAGAGCCATCACAGTGACCCTGGCCCTGGTGTTCCTCACAGGTGAGTGACCCTGTGCTCATGGGGAGGGAATGGCAGCTCTCCCTGAGGCAGCCCAACTCCTGCCCAAGAACCTTGGGGGGATGAGCTCTGAAGGACATGCTCTGATCTCTGCTAATCTCTGCTTGCGCGTGGAGGGAGGAGTAGCCGTAGAGGAGTGGACTCTGCCTTCGCAGGGCCGAACTGGGGGAGACCTGGCTTGCTTTTGACTGCCCCTTTCTAAACACTCTGCCCTTAGGCTCTAACCATTATTGCATTGCTTCTGCAGGAACCCAGGCCCGCCACTTCTGGCAGCAAGATGAGCCCCAACAAACCCCCTTGGAGCGTGTGCACGACGCTCTCACTGTTTACGTAGAAACCATCAGGACTGGTCTCCGTGAAGCCATCACTCAGCTGGATAACTCTGAATGGGGCAAGGAAGTAGAGTGAGTAGCAAATTAGGGGCAAGCAGGGAATAGACTGGCAGGCTGTAGGCTTTTGGGGTGGCCAAAGCTCCTTCTCCTTTATCTCTTCAGGAGATGATGCTTCTGCCTCAGGAGGGCTTTCCATCTGTGCAGTGAGGGAGGGGGGGGCAGGGAGGAGTGGCTGGCTGGCTTTGTGGATACCTGTGGAGGCCTTTCCAAACCCATGTCCCCCAGATCTCCATTCACCCTCATGGAACTGTGGTGCAGCACCGACCTCCTCCCTCCCCCCCCCCCGGCTAAAAGCCAGATATGGGGTGTGTGTGTGTGTGTGTGTGTGTGTGTGTGTGTGTGCCTTACATCCACTCTGATCTCAGGGGCCTTCCCTGGGAGGGACAGCCCCACAAAATCTAGAGGGGCTGGATTACGTGACCCGCCTCACCCCACCCCACCCTGGCTGGGCTACTGAACAGCATCACAAATTCATAGCCGAAAGAGGAGCCTCAAATATACTTTTTTAGGCAACTGCTAAATAGACATGCCTTGTATGAACCCTATAAACAGATTTTAAAAAAATGAAATTAGACAACCAAGGTGTGTATGTGACAGGGTGGGGGGAGGAATCCTTTTATAAAGGCTGAGTAGATACCATATTTTTATCGACGCAGCCTTGGCTCATGTTGGCTGCTGCTGCTGCTGCTATTTGGGCGAGGAGGCAGTTTTGGCAGGTCGCTGTGTTGGGTTCAGACAGCGGAGAGGCTCCTCTTTTGCTGTGATGAGCTTCTCCCAAGAGAGCATCCCCACTCCAAAGGCAAGACCCAGCTCTGGCACTCTAAGGCATTCCAACATGTTGGAAAGAGCAAAAGACACTAAAACAAAGTGGCCTCCCCAAAACCGATGGCCAGAGCAGAGGGTGGCTTCCTCGCTTCTGCTCCACATTGTATAAAGAGGTAGCAGAGACCCTGACCTTCCTTAGCAGAACAGGAGGTTGAAATTGGCTGGTGCTTCTGGAGGAGAGAGGTGCTTCCTCCTTCTTCTGTGTTGGAGCAAGAGGTCTGGGCACCAACTCTGCCCGCTCTTCACCCACTAACTTGGTCTCCCCATCCTCTCTCTGTAGCCTAAGCCTGGTTCCGAAATTGGACAAGGCGCACCAGATATTAGCTGAGTTGCACAAAGAAATAGCCCCCGAGATGGAAGAACTAAAGCAAGAGCTGAAAGTGCACTGGGACAAGGGGATCGAGGAGCTGAAGAAGCACTTGGAAAGTGTGAATGCCAATATCCAGCCCTACTTTGATGAATTCAGCAAGAAGCTCCACCAGGAAATAGAGGCTCTCCGGGCCAAGGCAGAGCCCATTGAGCAGGAGGTGAAGCAGATTATGCGCCAGAACCTGGAGACAATTCAGGAGAAGGTGAGGCCAGTGGCCGAGGAAGCGCGGGACAAGCTGCGGGACCATGTGGACGAGCTGCGTGCAAAGGTGGCCCCCCATGCCGAAGAGATGCGCCAGAGGCTGAGCCAGAAGCTGCAGGAGCTCCGGGAGCAGGGCGCCCCCAAGTTGAGAGAGTTTCAGGCCGAGGCCCAGAAGCACTTCACCGCCCTGCGGGAGAAGATCGGACCCATGGTGGAGAAGGTGCGTGAGCAACTGCCTACTAGCGTGGAAAGCGTCAAGACCTATTTGGAGGGCCTCATCGCCAGTGTGCAAAAGGTCGTGGAGGACGAGGTGAAGAAGGGGCAGCAACAGCAGGCCGCCTAGAGAGAAGCATGGCAGCCCCTCTCCTTCCAGGATCCTGCCTGGACCTTTGGGCCTCCCCCTTCCCTCTGGTCAGGGTTCCTCTGAATAAGCACTGCCTCCCCACTTTGGTATTTATCGCTGACCTTTCCCACCCCACATTTTGGCACCACAACCCTGGGTGGGTTAATGGGGTGTGAGCAGGGAAATGAGGGCTTGCAACTCCTCCCCACGCCCTTAAGACCCCAGCTGGAAGACCTCAGGCTGGAGTGGAAGAAAACCTAGCTTCTCTCCCCCTCTTCTCCCCGCCGCCATCCCCACCTGTTCAGTCCAGTGCCTCTCTCCTTCTCATTTGCAGAATAAAAAGCAACTTTAAGAGATATGGCTATTGTGTGGTGGATGTCTGCTGCCATGAAGGGGGCTGGGAGCTGTAGGGCACGACTGGGGGGGGGGGTCAGAAGGGGGAGGGCAGTGAGAGGTGGGTAGGAACTGAAGCGTTGGCATTTGGGGTGGGGGTGGGGATTCCTTTTGCAGGTTTTGCCAGTCCAAAGGTCTCGTTTCCTCCTGGCTAGTTCTGTGGGTGTCTCCCCACCATGCCCAACGCCTTAGTGGGGGAGGGAGGCTTAGACTAAGAGAGGGTGGGTCCAGAAGGAGGGAGAGGAGGCTGCTTCAGGTGCCAGATGTTTTGGGGTTAAAAGATAGAGGGAGTTGTCTGCAGGCAAGGACAGCTGCCTCAAAGAGGTTCAGGCCATATAGACCCCTGGATGAACTTGCTAGGGATGCAGCAGTGCCCCCATGCAACAGCACAGCTGCCCAGTGCCCCTGCAATCTCTTGGCAAGGCCAAGTGGAAGAAGGCTGCCGCCACTGTGTGAGACAGATTTTTGGTTTATTCCCTGTTTATTCCCAGCTCTTGGAATCAAAAATATATTGGGACTGGGAAGAACTAGAGGGAGTTTGGGAGGGGGGCAGAGCCAGGGAAGAAATCCCTGCCGTTTGAGGGCAAAGAGATCGGCCTTACTTCTCTCTCTCTCTCTCTCTCTCTCTCTCTCTCTCTCTCTGTGTGTGTGTGTGTGTGTAGAGCCCACCACAAAAATGTACACTCAACTCAGCAGTTTGTTTAAAAAACAAAACAGGGCAGCTAAATCTGAAAGTGAACAAGTGCCTAGCCAATTATTGTCTTGGCCATTTGGCCTCCTGGTGGCAGTGGCTGCTATGCCAACTGATCTTTGTCCTTAGGTAGCGCAGGGCAGAACTTTTCTCAACTCTCCTGTGGGAGCCAGGAGGAGCTGCAGGAGACCCCCTGGCTAGGTGAAGATGCCTCTCTCCCTGCTTGCTTGCCTGCCACCACCAAACCCACCAAACCTAGGTCACCACGAACACATCAAGATTCTCTCTCTCCTTTCCCCCTTCCTCAGATTCAGGCCAAATTCATCCCAACTGGCAGCAGGAGGGAAGGGATTAAGCAGGTGCCCTGATAGGGTGAAGTTTTGATTCTGGAGAGTGAGTTTTAACTGGAAAGGGTCTTTACCCAGGATGCCTCCCCCTGCCCACTTACATAGTTGCTCAAGGAAGGGGATCCCACCCACATCTGGAAAGGTGATTGTTTTGCTCTTGGGTGGTTCTGGTGGGAAACCACTGAAAGCCTCCCAAAAAGTCTTTTTGAAAGTGTCTCTCCTGCTCCATCAAGACCTCTGCCCAGTTTGCTTTGTTGGTTCACAGCAAGAAACTCAACCATGCAAAGGGTTTGCAAGATTTAATGGGGGAAAGTGCCACGCTTAATGAACATTGAGATGTCTGAGGGAAGGAGGGAATGAAGGAGTGACTAGGCAGGGCAGGGAAAAGGAGAAAGAGTGGCAAATGTTGAAACCCTTGCCCATCACTGAGGACAACTTTAGCACCCTGCCGCTGTACTGGGAAGGGCGAGAGATCCTCCTGGAATTGTGTGGAATCAAAATTCCATCATGCTGCAGGTGCCGGCGTCTTCAAAAATGTGGCAATCTTCTCCTTTACACGGCCAAAGTATTGAACTGCATTTGCCCAGCCGTTAGTGATCCATTCCCTAAAAGGCAGTAGGGGTGGATTGAAGGAAAAGGTGCATTTAATAGCTGTGGATCCCTCCCTAAAGAGTCACTTAGTGCAGCGTGGCAAATGAGAGCTTTTCTTGATTTCAGAAATTCCCCCACCCCAACCCCTTTAGGAAAGTAGGAATTCCAAGCCCCCTGAAAGCCTGGCTATTGCCAGAGTTCTACTACACCCACTGTGTGTTGCAAGAACCTTCCATGTCTGCGGGCCCAGAAGTAGCCACCTCTGCCCCACGTGTTGTGACAGGCGCCAATAGCACCTTTGGGGTCTCAGCAAGAGGCTGCTGCCCCAGGGGAGACAGTGGGTGGAAATTAATAATAATAATAATAAGAGTTTGGATTTGATATCCCGCTTTATCACTACCCGAAGGAGTCTCAAAGCGGCTAACATTCTCCTTTCCCTTCCTCCCCCACAACAAACACTCTGTGAGGTGAGTGGGGCTGAGAGACTTCAGAGAAGTGTGACTGGCCCAAGGTCACCCAGCAGCTGCATGTGGAGGAGCGGAGACGCGAACCCGGTTCCCCAGATTACGAGTCTATCGCTCTTAACCACCACACCACACTGGCTCTCAAGGCTTTCCTTATGCCAAAGAGGGGATTCTAGGATTCTAGGAAGGGGGGCAGGTTCAGGAGATAATCCTGTTTGCTGATACGTGCAGCCCCACACGGCATGCATCAAGGGTGCCATCTCACCCTCAGGATCGTGGGTGCCCACCGCCATAACACAGATGTGCAATGACACACGCACATGCCTGCATGTAGTGTGTGTGACGTCACATGCTGGATTTTTGGAAGGGGGCTCCTCCAAAACCACAATGCAACACTGTGCATCATGTGTGTGATGTCACACACACTATGTGCAGTTTTGTGCATGTGACATCGCATGTCATCGTTGTAGTGGCCAGCAGCTCTGCCTCCGAATTTGAGCCCCAACCTCGGAAACAGGTGACTCACTGGCTGGCTGCAAAGGGTGGAGCTGAACTGCTTCTCTCTTGGCTGGCTGGTTGGCTGTCACCGATTTTGCTCATTGACTTTATGGCTCTGCTCATTATATTATTGTGGATGCCTAAGCACCCATGGCCCCCTGGAGTTGGCTCCTATGGCATGCATCCACCCCCCACCCCCACCCCGGTCCCTCCTTCCCTTCTGCTCTGTCCCAACCTTTCCCCTTCCTTGAGCTTGGAATGCCTCCCCCACCTGGCCTGCTGGGCTGCCTCCGACTCTCGGAGGGTGGTGAAGCGCTCCTGGGTCTTTTGGATGGCTTGCTGGGCAAAGACTTGCACTTTGGCCACCAAACTCTCCTTTGGGGCATCTTGAGCTTCTGCAAGACAAAAAAGAAAAGGGAGCGGGATATGGAGCAAACAAGCACTTTCCCGCTCCCCTCCCTACACAAACACTTCCCCCTCTATTTGGGGGGAGAGGAGGACAGAATCTCAGCCGCCTTGTTGGTTGATTTCCCATGCCAAAGAAATAGGGGTGAGGACCACATGGGTTGTGTGAATGATCTGTCCTTCCAGGCGCATCCTATCCCCACCAGGTGTGCCTTTGCCTCCAGCTTCAGCCAAGGAGTGATGATCATGTAAGCTAGAGAGCCCATGACACGCAGACCCTCCAAGTGTCCCTATTTTCCAGGGTAAAGGTAAAGGGACCCCTGACCATTAGGTCCAGTCGTGGCCGACTCTGGGGTTGCGGCGCTCATCTCACTTTATTGGCTGAGGGAACCGGCGTTTGTCGGCAGACAGCTTCTGGGTCATGTAGCCAGCATGACTAAGCCACTTCTGGTGAACCAGAGCAGCATACGGAAACGCCATTTACCTTTCCACCAGAGTGGTACCTATTTATCTACTTGCACTTTGACATGCTTTCGAACTGCTAGGTTGGCAGGAGCAGGGACTGAGCAACGGGAGCTCACCCCGTTGCGGGGATTCGAACCGCCGACCTTCTGATCGGCAAGTCCTAGACTCTGTGGTTTAACCCACAGTGCCACCCACATCCCATTTTCCAGGGACAGTCCTGGATTTACAGAAGCTGTCCTGGTTTCTCATTTGATCCCTGAATGCCCTGCTTTTCCTTAGGACGTGCCCTATCTTCATCAGAGAAATGTTGGATGGGATGGTAGGATATCTCTAGTTTCATGGGAGAATTGTTGCAGGGCATTCAGTTGGTGGCCCCAAGGGGAGGGATCCCCCTTCCTCTTCCCACCAGGAGCCAAGTAGCTGGCTGGATTTCAGTTGTTCCCCTTGCACCCTCTTCCACACAGGCAGGCATGTGTGAGAGCAATACTGTTCTGGCACTGGGGTGGGGGTTTCTTACGTGCAAACGCAGCAAGCAGCGCCAGAAGGACAAAGAGCAGTGGAAGGGGCCTTCTCATTCTGTCGCTTGGCTGGACCTGTGATGGGAAGGAAAGGCAGGTCAGATCACCATTGGCTACTGAAGGCCCAGAAGGCACCATCCCCAGTAGTCTGGGGCTGAGGCGACGCCTGTGCTAGACTAGTGCCGGAACCGTCATTCAGCTGTGCAGAACAGGGTGTTGAGAAGGAAGGGCTGCTGTAGCCCAGGGGTAGAACATCGGTTCTGATGCAGTTTTGTATCAGCTTTGCATGCTGAAGGTCACAGGTTTGGTCCCCGCTTTCCAGCGACTCTATATAGGTTTGGGAGAGGCCCCACCTGACAAAACACTAGAGAACTTCTTGCTGCCAAGCCATGCGGATCATAGAATTGTAAGGTTGGTCTGTGTTGGAGATGTAAGGTATCAGAGAGATCCTTATATCATGTATGGTAGGGATGTGATAAAATAAAAAAATTGGGGGGAAATATACATGAGGAACTGAAAAAAAAATGTTTAAAACAATTGGTAAGAAGCCGGAAACATTCCTTTTAGGAATTATAACAAATGACATCCCCAAAGACGTGAAGAGAATCTTTTTATATGCAACAGCTGCCGCAAGGTTATTGATTGCAAAAAATTGGAAATCAGAAGAAGTACCAACATTGAAAGATTGGCAATATAATTTTTTTTGAAATGATTGAATTAGCAAAAATGACGGCAACAATTAGAATGCAATCTAATCAAAATCTCAAACAGGAATGGAAATGTGTAGAAGAATACATGACCAAAAGATGCTCCAACAAGAACTTACTGATGTGTATAGACTGATTTCACAAAGTCAAGTTAAGTGAAGCTAAGCAGATATATAAGATTGAATGTTTAATTATTAAGATACAAAATTACAATCTCAATAATAAAGTTACAAAATAATAACAAGGAAGTCACACACGGGTGGAGGGAAGACACGGGGGAAGAAATAAGAAATGGATAAATGTTGTTACATTATGAAATGTGAAAATGTGAGTTTACGAATATAATGTATATGTATCAATATGTAAAGATTTCATATATGTATTGCAACATTAATAATAAATAAATTAAGTGCAGAGAGAGAGAGAGAGAGAGCGAAAGAATCGTAAGGTTGGAAGGGACCCGAGGGTCATCTAGTCCAACCCCCTGCGATGCAGGAATCTCAACTCAAGCAGCCATGACAGATGGCCACCCAACTTAAAAACCTCCAAGGAAGGAGACTCCACAAAGATAGTGTGGCAGATGGACAGACGTCTGACTTGGGAGAAGACAGCTAGCTAGCTTCTTGTGTTCCTAGCTTTTGGCAAGCCCTGGGATTTGGCAAGCCCCCGTAGAGTTCAATCCCACACCCAACTCTGCTACCAGGAGGGTGGGCATCAGCGCTCAGTGGCAGAGCTCCCACTTGCCATGCATGCAGGGGGTCCCAAGTTCCATCCCCACTCAGCAGGATCCAGAAGGTCTCTGGTGGCTGGGCTTGGAAAGGGACTTTGCTTTACCTAACCTGGGACAGCACCTGCCAGTCAGATTTGGCAAGGCTGGGGCCAAATTTGCCATATATCTGCTTCAGGATAAGGTGCCCTGTTGTGCCCATTAGGTGATCCAAGCCGGTACCTTGGACCCAGTTCAGTTCCAGACCAGTTTGGGCAGGGTGTGGCCAGCTCAGCTGACGTGGCTTCCATAGGATATGCTGTTCCATAGATTGCAGCAGATGCTCCTTGAAATTTCCACCAGCTATTTTTAAAAAGAACAAAAGGATCCTAGACTATCTTCCTTGCCCCTTCTCTGTGCCTGTCTTCCTAGATGTGATGTCACTGTTTGTGGGGAGCAGTGGCAGACCTACATTATGGGAGCCCTGAAGCGTGAAAAGTCATGGGGGGGGGGGGGTGTTCCTTTGCAACCAGCAACAAAGTCTAGGTAAACACTGTTACCTTTTTCCTTTTTTTCCAAATAATCTTTATTAGTTTTTCAATTAGATACTCCACATACACATATTGTATTACATTTTACATTTATACTTGCTCTTCAGAGCTGACTTCCCTCCTTCCTTCTTCTGGTTTTTTATATCACATATAATTTTATCGCATTATTTTATTCCATTTTGTATATTGTTATTCATTTTCCATATTTGTCCATAGTATATCCACAAACAAATAAGTCCTCATGTTTATACAATTCTTGTTGTCTGTCAGTCTGTCACCTTTTTCAGTGGGGTTGTTCCACCACACCTTTACATTTGTGCTACTGACTCTCAAACTTTGGGGTTGTTGAAATATATATACAACAAAAAAGAATCAATTTGACTTAGTTCAATGCAACTGAAACTGAGTCTACTAGATGCAATTTTTTAAAAGCAATGTGTACTAAAGTTGCTTCTGGGGCCCCTCTGGGATTAAGGAACCTAAGGCTTAAGATTCATTAGTTTCATAGTACATCTGCCCCTGGTGGGGAGGGAAAAGCCCTCTGCACATCCCTAGAGTCACACTTCCTATTTCATCCTGGGAACTTTTCTAGGCTCAAACTGGTTTAGATTGATGTAGAAACTGAGGCTTGGCTTTTGCTGCCCAGCTCCCCATGGGACCCTGTGTCTCCTAAGTCCATGATCGGTCAGAGAAGACTGGATGGAGGCAGGATCCAGTAGAAAGCAAGGCAGATATTTATTTTTTCTTTTGCAACAGAGTTCTCTCCCCTCCTTCTAAGCAGGGAGAGAGACCCTGAACAAAAGTGTGCAGGAACCTTAAAGACTTTTGACATTGCCCAACCCCCCTTAAACAAAGACCCCCCCCAAAAAAATCATCATACATACATCATAGGAGGCAGTCTACAGCAGAAATCCTGTCTGCCAGGATACCTGATAATGGTTGCTGATTGCATTACCTGGGCAGTCTGGCCATTCTTTTGTGATGGTGAATACTTTCGTTCCTGAATCCAGGTCACAGGCTCACCCTATTCATACACAAATATGCCCTCCTAGCAGTTTGAAAACACGCCAGTGCAAGTAGATAAATAGGTACTGCTGCGGCGGGAAGGTAAACGACATTTCCATGTGCTCTGGTTTCCGACACAGTGTTCTGTTGCACCAGAAGCAGTTTAGTCATGCTGGCCACATGACTCAGAAACCTGTCTTTGGACAATCGCTGGCTGTTTCAGCCTGAAAGCGAGATGAGTGCTGCAACCTCATAGTCGCCTTTGACTGGACTTAACTGTCCAGGGGTCCTTTACCTTTACTCCCTTAAAACAGGATTTGTAAGCGAAAAGATAATGGGAAGGCTTTCCCCATTTACCTCCCTAAATGCAGAGGAATATTTGAGGTCATTGGGAGAGTCAAAATGGCTTCAGGATTGCTCTCCTGTACTATTTCAGACACATTTAGATACGTGCGCATTTATTGTATATTTATTGTAGATTTGAGACCTTAGAATTCCCTAAGCCCTAGCTCCCCTGTTGGCAAAAGGTAGGGGTGAGCAGTTCCTCCTTCGGGGAATATGCCTTTCTAAATGCACAAATCGGCCTGGAAGAAGTCAGATGCTCCAAAGCAGTTTGTGACTGAACAGACTCCCTTCCTGTCCCCTTTGCTCCACCCAGCAAGTCTCTCCCACTCTTACCTGTTCCTTCTTCTCAGGAGGTGCTGTCTGGCGCCTGCCTGGGCAGCTTCTCATTTATAAACCCCCAGGCTGTAGGGGCTATTGGACTAAAGTTCAACCAGGAGACCTGAGGGGAGGGGAACCATCTCTGGCTGACTCCCCTCCCCTCCTGTCGCCATGTTTGCTCAGCTGAAGCCTGTGCTGGAGGTGGAGAAATCCCCTCTCTCCACTACCAAGGTTCCTGCATTGGTTTGTGGGCAGCCCCTGCCTGGCCCTCTCTGACTTCGGCACTGGTCTTCCTTGTGGGCTAGCAGATGGCTCTTCTTCCCAGGGGTAGCACTCTAGCCTTACCCATTGCCCATGTATGCCAGGTACTCTTCCCCTTTGTTGAAGAAAGATGCTCCCATCATCTTTGTTGCGTAAGAGTCAGGAAGACACTGTGTGCCCAGGTTGGCACTCTGTGCTGCTGAGTCTGGCACTGGTGAGTTTCCTTTTTGCTTTTCACCAGTATTCTACTTGAGGAAGAGTTCGGTGCAGGTCAAAAGCTTGCACATTGCATTGGCTCATCGTTGACCCTGAATAAAATGGTGCGCCACAACCACCACCCTGCTCATTGTTTTGGGGAGCAGGAATTGATGCCTCTCTTGCTCTAGCAATGTTTGTACATATCCTTGCCTATTTGGGGCACATGCAAAGCTCATTCCAAGCTGCCTGTCAACACTGGCAGTGTTTGCAGTTCGGAATACTGCATTGTCAACAAGATTGCAGGAGGCAAAAACACCCTGGCTTTAGCTTGCTCTGCAGATGTCCCACAAATCTTTTGTCTTAACATTTGTTTAGAAGATAAGAAGAGCCTGTTGCTGGATCAGGCCAGCGGCTTGTCTAGTGGAGCATCCTGTTCTCACAGGGCCAACCAGATGCCTGTGGGAAACTCACAAAGCAGGATTCGACCAGAAAAGCACTTTCCATTTCTGTGGTTTCCAGCAACTGGTATTCAGAAGTACTGCTGTCTCCGTCTGTGGAAGTGAAACATAGCCATTGTGGGTTGTAGCAATTGATAACCTCCTCTATGAATTTGTCTAATCCTCTTTTAACGTACAGTGGTACCTCAGGTTATGTACTTAATTCGTTCCAGAGGTCCGTTCTTAACCTGAAACTGTTCTTAACCTGAAGCACCACTTTAGCTAATGGGGCCTCCTGCTGCCGCCGTGCCGCCATTGTGCGATTTATGTTCTCAACCTGAAGCAAAGTTCTTAACCTGAAGCACTATTTCTGGGTTAGCGGAGTCTGTAACTTGAAGTG
Source organism: Podarcis cretensis (assembly GCF_951804945.1). NCBI lineage: Eukaryota > Metazoa > Chordata > Lepidosauria > Squamata > Lacertidae > Podarcis > Podarcis cretensis. Next base: position 29,219,263 of record NC_137185.1, on the reverse strand, counting down.
TATGTAACCTGAAGCGTATGTAACCTGAGGTACCTCTGTATTTTAATATTCTGTTGGAAGCCACCCAGAGTGTCTGGGGAAACCCAGCCAGATGGTTGGGGTATAAATAAATTATTATTATTATTATTATTATTATTATTATTATTATGCCATCCAAGTTGGTGGCCATCATTGCTTCCTGTGGCAGAGAGTTCCACAGTTCTTCATGAAGCACTTCCTTTTCTCTGCCCTGAATCTTCCACCATTCGGCCATGTCAGCTGTCCATGAGTTCTAGTGTTGTGAGAGATGGAGAAGAACTTTTCTTCTTCCACTTTCTCTACTTTCTCTTATGTCGCATCTTACTCCCCTTTTTTTCTAAACTAAGGAATCTGAAACACTGCAACCATCCCTCACTGGGCAGTCGCTCCATCCCCTTGATCATTTTGCTCTCCCCTTTTCCAAACCCTTTCCTACTCTAAAATATTCTTTTTGAGGTGAGGCAACCAGAACTGCACACAACATCCCAAATGTGGTCACCCATAGATTTGTAGAGCTGCATTATATCAGCAATTTTATGTTCAATTTCTTCCTAATGATCCCTAGCATTGAATTTGTGGTTGTTTTTTTACAGCTGCCACACACTGGGTCAACATCTTTATCAAGCCATCTACTATAACCCCCCAAGATCTTGTTCCTGGTCAGTCACCACTAGTGCATATATGTGCATTTGCCCCACAAACATATAAATGTTTGATGTATTATAGTATTTTAATATTTTTGGGGAAGCCGCCCAGAGTGGCTGGGGAAGCCCAGCCAGATGGGTGGGGTATAAATAATTAATTATTACATGCATCACTCTACACTTGTTTACATTGAATTCCATTTGCCATTTCACCCGGTTTGGAGAGATCCTTTAGGAGCTCTTCACAGTCTCTTTTTCTTTCAACAACCCTGAGCAATTTAGTATCATCAGCAAACTTGGCCACCTCACTACTCACCCTTAACTGTAGATCGTTTGTCAACCAGCTGTGTCAGCCAAATCACCTCTACTTATATACTTCTTGGCACTTTCTAAGAACTCTAATAGATTCATGAGACAGGACTTGTCCTTGCAGAAGCCATGCTGTCTCTGCATCAGTAAGGCTTCTCCTTCTATGTGCTTGGGGATTTTTTTAATTGTTAACATTTTGAAGAAATAAAGTGAAATTGGGTCTTTGGGTCCAATTCCTGCCTGGGGGAACTTGCACTGCACAATGGAGCTCATGACAGCTTTGCCAGCTTCCTGCTCGAGTTTGGACTGTGTGTTGGCCTGGATCTGAGATACTTGCCCACTGTGTGCCTATTGTAGACAGTGGTGAGCTAAATGGAAGCTTCCTATGTTCCTAAGTGACCTATCCAGGCAATGCGGTGGTTCTTTCATCTATCTATTTATCTCTGACCCCTTGTTCCTGCCCCATCACTTTCCAGCTCCTGGAAGGTAACTGTCTGAACCAGGGAGCCTTCAGAATGGGAAAGAGCTCAAACCCGTCCAACAGTTTGTTGTCCCTCCTTCGTAATGCCTGAAGAGGGTTTCAGTCTCCTAGTGTTCCACGCCTTTCGACTTTTTGGGCCATTCTCCCACCTCCAGTATTTATCTGCTGATTTTTTTGTACTACTGCTTACCCCGGGCTTAACTTATATCTGCCAGTCCTTCTGTCTCTTGTGACTGCATGGTGCAATTTTGGCAAAGAATAGAAGCGCAGGAAGACTTGAATCAGTATAGATGGTTTTCTTGCAGGTTAAATGGACTCTTGTTGCTTCTTTGGGTGCATTGTCTTTTCCTGGAGCCTGTGGCTTGGCTCGCTTGCCAGAGCTGCCTCTTTGTCCTGCAGGCAGTTCTTACCTCCTTGTGATTTGCTGTGGTCTGGATTATGGAGGGTGGTGGGTGGTTGCCTGAGCTCACCAGCAGGGGGCAGAGCTGGCCAGCCTTTTTCTCCTTCCAAAAATTCTGTTAGAGGCCTCCATAGTACTCTGTGTATGAGGGATGCACTAGAATGAGTGACGGCCATTGGTAAGAATGGGCATCTGGGACTTCCGGGTTGGCGCCTCTGGCAATGGCGGAGCTCCTCTGATCGGGAGGAACTTACTCCATGAAAAACAGGGTCTGACCGCCACGGCGAAGGCGGAGACCCATTGAAATCACAAGCGGGAGAAGCTTGTGAACGTGGGATTCGGCTGGCACCTTTTGTGCCTCCCCTACTCGCGGGGAAACCCTGTTTTGGGGATCCGGAGCGACGTGGGGTGAGTGGCGCGGTGCTTTGAATCGACTGCTTCTTTCACGGAGTGAAGCCGCATTGCTGTTGCTGGAGAGCGCTGACTTTTTCCTGTGGACAATTGGATTTTAAACAACTACCCGTGAGTAGAACGGAAAATTGGATCTTTAAATACCTTAATTTGGCACCGAAGCGGGAAGGTCATAAACAGGAAGTCCACCTTCCGCTTTTGTAAACAGACTGAAGCAAAGACTTCAAGAGCTAAAGTCTTTGAAAGTTTTTGACAAAGGATTAAATCTCCATCGGTTAAAAATACAAAGCCCTCCTCGGAAGCAGGTGAAGAGGGGGGAAATTTTGAACTTAGCAAGCCTGCAGGAGTGAGGGGAAAATCAAATTACCACAGCTCTGAACCTGGGAACGGACTGCCAGATGACGTTTGGGGAAAGTTTATTGACAGTACGGATTTGACAGCTAGCTAAAATAAGAGTAAAATATTGTTTCCATTGTCCTCTGCTGCATTTAAAATGGAGGAAAAAGTAACTGAAAATCGAAACTATGTTTATTGCTTGAGTTGTGCTTGAAAGAACTGATACAAGTGGAGACTGTTTCCCTCTAGAGGGAGCTTTTGAAACTGTTATAGGAGTGTAACTGGGAGGTCTCCAGCTGCAAGATAAGGATTCTGAGAACCAGAGATTGACCTTGGACCATTCAAAATGTTGATAGGAGAAGTTATTGTGACTGCATTATGTAAGATAAACTATTCGCTGGAAGAGCTTCATAAAAAGACGGATGACATGACTTTTAAAATTGATAATTTAGAACAGAAAGTGACTAATTTGAGACAAAAAGCGAGTACCAACACAGAAATAATTCAGGACCTGGCACAGGAACCCACTTTGGCAGAACAAATGGTGGAGGAAAAGGAGAAAGTTGTTGTTTTTGAACCTAAAATAACACAAACGGGATCCTTAATTTTACAGAAGCAAATTCAGGACTATAAATTGAGGCCTTTTATGATTGAATCTAGAAAAAGCCAGATTTTGAGGATTGGATCACGGCTTGGACTGAAGAAGGAAAGTTGGAAAGATCCCTCTATCCAGGGATTAATTGACTTTTGGGACATGGACTTGGATTTGGAGGAGATTGAAGTTTTGGGGGCCTTTGGATTTGGAGGAATCTTGAAATACGTCCTGAAATATTTTATAGACCCTAGCTTCAACTATGGAAATTTGGCTGAACTGTCCAGAAGGAATAAAAGTATTGTTAGGATGGAGTTTTCTCGAGATTAGCTCTCTAGCATTAAAGAATATGAAGAAGATCTGCAGAAGGGACATGGAAAAGAGTTAAGAGCCTCGGACATAAGATCTCCAGGTTGATGGACTATATGGAATTGACGGAAAGGACTGGCAGAATCCGAAACCAGGGAGAGGAGTTGATGGAAGAAGATTGGAAAATTTAAAGTTTATATATAGAAACGTCGCAAAATTAATGAGTGATAGAAAAATGGTGGATTGATATTTCATGGATTTAGCAGAAATGTTATAAGGAGTCAAGCATATATAAGTATTTTAGTTTTAATGTTAAAATAAGGTTAAAAAATATGTTATTTATAATATGATAGAGAATAGAGAAAGATGGAAAGGATTTGCTGAAATAACTAGTAGAAGTGGAATACAAAAAGGGAGGTGAGAGGAGGTTGAGGAAACAAGGGAATGAAAGAAAAGGTATCGAAAAGGGGGGATGTATTTTTTTAATTGTTTTTGTTTTGTTTTATTTAGGGTTAGGGATAGGGAGTGGGTTTGGTTTAGTTTAGTTTAATGTGTTTAGTTTAGGTTGTGTTTTGTATTGTTTATATATTGTACTGTATTGTCTTTTTTCTTCTTTTGTTTTTTCTCTTCTGTCTTCTTTCCTTTTAAAAGCAATAAATATTATTAAAAAAAAAAAAAAGAATGGGCATCCAGGAAACCTTGAAAAATCTTGCATTACACAACGGAACGGCCTTAAGGAATGAATGAGCTCATCTTTGGACCTCCTGCCTGTTGCCATCCCTGGTTGAGCTCTGCCCCTCCATCCTGCACATCAAATCTGCCTCACCTTGGACTGTGACCTCAAGATAACACATTGCAGACAGGCCAGAGAGCAGTGCCATAAAGTGGTTTCTTCTAAACCAAGAGAGATGCCTGGAAGCCCGAAACCCTTATCCTGCCAGTTGCGGGTTGGCTGTTTTTGCTTGGTGGGGAGGGAGAGGCACTCTGCACACGGTCAGAGGCACAGTCCAGTCTCACATTGCTGAGCTCTGCATTCTGTCTCCAACAGAGATGGTGCTCTAATGACTCCCTTGGCGAGGGGGAGTGAAGAGAGAGCTCAGCTTCTGTCAGCAAGAAGCTGAACTGACTGATGTGTGATGTGCAAGGCCGAGACTTTGCCCACTGCCTTTGCTAAGCCTGGAAATGGCCAAGGGTTAAACAGCAGAAATGCAATGCAAGGGAGTTTGGCCCCTGCCTTGCCTCACAAGCAGACGCTCAAGAAGGAGTCCAAACCCAAGGGGGTTGCTGAGATGGAAGGGGACAGGCTCCAGGACCTCTCAAGCTCTCGAGGTGTCAAATGTGGGGTGACAATGGCCACATCCAGACCATTCCTTAAAAGCACCATAATACCACTTTAAAGGTCCATGTTTAAAGGTGAACTACCTAATTTGTGCCATCCCAAACAATCAGCAAACAAGAACATAACCTTCCTTTGAAATTCACACTCCTTTGGATGTTGCAGCGTGGTTCTCCAGCCAAGTAACGGGTACAAAAATGAATGCTGGAAGGAAGTGTACATAACAGACAAAGGTGCATTGCATCAGGGGAAAATTCTTACAAAAACATGTCTAATTTAGGGGGAATTCATGCTATCATAGAAGTGTGTGTGTGTGTGTGTGTGTGTGTGTGTGTGTGTGTGATGGGGGGGAGAGAGAGAGAGAGAGAAACTGACAAGTTGTTGTTGCTTCTTTCTCCCAGAAGTCCTTGCTGCTATCAGTTTGTACCCAGAAAACATAGCCGACCTTCCCTGTCACCTGTTACATTCCATGTTAAGACTCTTACAAACTCCACATCTTTGGGCCTTTCATCGTCCCAGTTTTTTCATCTCCATGCCCCTCCCCTCCTTCGTTTTGTTTACTCTCCAGAAAACCAACCACCAAAGTGGGAAAGCAGCACTCAAGTGAGGGCTGAAGGTGAGTGGGAGGGAGGGGAAACTCCAGGCGCTTCCAATAACAAACAAGAGCAAATAAACTGTTTGGATTAGCAGTTCTTATCAAGCACATAAGACATTATGTCCCCAAGAAACTTTGTTTAACATCCAGCGGGGGTCCAGGGTGGGGGGAGTTGGCCATTTTCTTACTCTGGGGATAAACAATTTTGTTGTTAAACAGAGAATGGCAGCATGCGACAGGGCCCCTTTGGCAGTGGCTTCCAAACCTGGGAACTCTCTGCCCTTGATGTACACCTTGCCCCAACATTAGGATTTTTCAGAAAACAAAGTTATATCTTTCCCTCGGGATTTTTTGGGGGGTGGGGTGGGTACAAAAAGTGAATTTCCTTGGAAACTAAACAGAGCTTTTTCTCCACCTCTGAAAATTACTACACAGAAGGCAAGCTAGCCTGCCCAGTCCTTGGGTAGCTTTGGGTTCAAGTGTGCCTCCTCTTACAAGCCCTGCTCCTAAACCAGTATGTGCGAGAAATGTTTATGGAAGGGGTGAGAGAGAATTATTTATTTATTTATTGAATTTCTATATAGCCCTATACCCGGAGGTCTCAGGGCGGTTCACAGAACAAAATCAAAATATAAAACAACAATATATATACAGTGGTACCTCCGGTTAAGAACTTAATTCGTTCTGGAGGTCCGTTCTTAACCTGAAACTGTTCTTAACCTGAGGTAACAATTTAGCTAATGGGTCTTCCTGCCGCCGCCGCACGATTTCTGTTCTCATCCTGAAGCAAAGTTCTTAACCCGAGGTACTATTTCTGGGTTAGTGGAGTCTGTAACCTGAAGCGTCTGTAACCTGAGGTACCACTGTACATATAATTGAGGGGGAAAAATGTCAATAACACTCCCCCCCAAAAGAACCACATTTTAAAAGGGCATAGGATGTCAGTCAAATCAACAAACTAAACGTATTCTACTTATGCCCAGAGACTATGTTTTCTTGCTGTTGCCTCAGAGCTGTTCCCTGTAATTGTAAACCAGTGCTGGATCTGTGGCAAGAGTGGATATTCTGCCAATTCATCATAGCCAGCACTTGAAGAAATCCAGTGTTGCTCAAGTCCCCCTTCCAATGCCAGGGTAATCTAGAGCAACTGCTGCAAAGCTGGCTCCAGCTGAATAAATCGCTTCGAGCTACAGTGGTACCTCAGGTTAAATACTTAATTCGTTCCGGAGGTCCGTATTTAACCTGAAACTGTTCTTAACCTGCAGCACCAATTTAGCTAATGGGGCCTCCTGCTGCCGCCAGAGCACGATTTCTGTTCTCATCCTGAAGCAAAGTACTTAACCCGAGGTAATATTTCTGGGTTAGCGGTAAGGGGTGTAATTAGACTAAAACACTTCGGTCCCTCTCTTCCTTTAAAAAAGAAACTCGGAGGGCTGGAGGTGGGAGAGCAGGTTGACGGGGCTGTTTTCTATCCAGGCGCAGACCAGACTGAGATGATGCTTTGAGGGAGGGCAGACACGGGACAGGGAAGCTGCCCACTCAGCCACCCATCATTTTACCCCAATAACACCCCACTCTCCTGGGCATTCAAGCCACATTCTGTTGGAGTATGCCCACGCCTGGTTTTCAGTCATGCCACACCCCAAAATCCATCGACCCTTTGTCTTTCCTATGTAGTTGCGCTCCATTCCTCCTGACCTCTTCCGTGCGCGCAATTGGAGTTACTAGTCCTCATGAATTCTTTTCTGCGAGCGTGCACTCCAGCGCCCCCCCCCCAAAAAAAGCGTTGTTTTGCCTTTCTGTCAGAGGTTGGCGTGGCTGTTTCTGCTAAGAGCTCTGCTTGCCCAGCAGATAAGACGAGGGGGGGGTGGGGGCTCCCTTGCTGCCATCCAGCCCTCGTCCACGTTTGCGCTCCTGCTAAAGTCCAAAAGCTGGAGGATGTGTCAGCAGCCTGCGTGGAAGCAGGAAGAAGCTGCTCGGAGGGCTATAAATTTGGATGGGCAAAGCAGGCTGAGCCACCTTGAAGAGACAGTGCAAGGAGAAGAGGTGAGCTGAGCTGAGCTGCCTGCAGGGTCCATGCATGAGCACTGCTCTTCCACTGACCTGGAGGGTGCTGATGCTGGGCTGGGAGCCCTGTTTGGTTCAGGACGATGGAGCAGGGGAGGTTTTGTGCTGTTTTGCTTACTGGGAACTTGAAGGGGGGAGGGCACTGCCTTTGTGATCTCCTTATTCCTATCCTAGTTAGAAGCGGAAACTTCTGGCCAATTTTAATCTGGTGGTTCTCCCCTCTTCTCTCTCTCCCCCACCTCCCACAGCTCAGACTCAGGGCTAAGCAGCGAAGCTTCAGCTGCCTAATTCTGCCTTTGCTGACCAAATGTTCTTGGACTGCATCTCCCATCAGTCAATGCAACCCTGGCAAGGTCTAATGGGAGTTGTAGTCCAGCAACATCTGGAGGGCCCCAAGTTGGTGGTCTAAGTGATGTAGAAAATATGTCTAAGAGCCATGAGAGATGGGGATGCGGAAGGGGGACAGGGCTGAGACAGGAATTTGGAGGGGATGCTGGAACAAGGCTGAGAGTCAGATCAGGGGGCTGTGTTTATGGGAATGCCGCTGATTTAGTTTTGACCCCCCTTCTTCTTCTTGGCAGATCTGTTCCTTAAACGGCGGTGTCTGCAACCCCCCAGCCGCAAAAGATGACTCTGAAGGCCGCAGCCGTGATCCTCAGCCTTTTGGCTATCACAGGTAACCCAGAAGGGCTCTGCTGATCCTGTTATCTGCACTCACTCTGGTCCCTATTTCCAACTGTTGAATTCTAAATATTGTTCGGTCTTTGTAAATTCTCACTGACCCATTTCAAGTTGCGCTGGCTGGCCAAGGCATAGCTGGAGAAATGCTATATAGCTCAGATCTCGGAATGTACCGAGCGATGGTTGTCTTGCAGCCCAGGTTTAGCAAATCAGTGTGATTAACCTAAAATCTTGTGAGTCTGGCACAGCAGAATGATTCTTTACTAAAGAGCTTTGCCCAGTTGTTACAATTATTATTATTATTCCCTGCCCATCTGGCTGGGTTGCCCCAGCCATTCTGAGTGGCTCCCAACACATAAAAACATAACAAAACGTCAAACATTAAAAACTTCCCGATACAGGGTTGCCTACAGATGTCTTCTAAAAATTGTGTAGTTCTTTATCTCCTTGGCATTTGATGGGAAGGCGTTCCAAAGGGAGGGCACCACTGCTGAGAAGGTCCTCTGCCTGGTAATAACATTGTTTGAGAAACCTCAATGAACTGGCCAGGAGAAAAGCAAACCGAGAGACTGGATTTCAGAGTGGGAGGCAGATCAGGCTGAAACAGGGTGTCTGCTTGAAACGGAAAGGAGTACTGGCAAATCTGGGCACCGTAGAAAGAAGCATGTGGCTAGCCTTTCTGTGCTGTGCTGGGCTGGCTACATACATTAAACCTGGCAGACTTGCTGAGATGCCTCATCTGTTTGAAGAAGTCTTGGTCCTACCCAGACTTGATGGATATGTGCATGCATTCTTAAAGGAAAGGGTCTGTGTGGTTCTCCCAGTATTCCCAGAAATCATGGGAGTTCAGCTGTGGCTTTGCAGACACGTGGGACATTGGCAAGTGGCAGAGGAGTTGGGATGGGAGGCTGTGAGTCGGGTCACACACAGCACCAACCTGCTCCCTCCTCATCCTTGCAGGGGCCCAGGCCGAGATCAACGCCGACCAGGTGGCTGATGTCATCTGGAAGTACTTCACCGATATGGGCAACAATGCCAAGGAGACGGTGGAACAAGTCCATCAGTCAGAGATCAGCAAGCGGCTCAAGTGAGTAGCTGTTTCCTCTGGGGCCGGTGGAGGTGGGGAGTGCTCATGATGGTGACTGGGCTTAGGGACTGCTGCATGAATCACTGTCTCATGCAGCACCAAAAGACATGCCTCTTTGGGTGCTGCGCTGCCCCGCAGATCAGCTGACTGGTGTGGTATCGCAGCCACGCCAGCCAGCCAGATGGAGATGTTAGGTGCCAAACCTAGCAACCAAACATCTCCACTTCCTCTCAAAATGTACCTGGTGACCAGTTGATTTTGAACACTGGCTCTTGAGGGCCAGGTGTATAGGCCTGGGGGACCATGCATTGAGTTTCCGGGCCTGAGGCTCCTCACCTTTGGTGTAGGGTGCAAGCCCTGAACTGCTGTCCTTCCAGAACTGGCTTAGAAGGGACAGGATCAGCCTGGGAACAAACCTCAGGTTTGGGACACAAGCACTGGGGGGTGTCCTGGTGAGAAAGTGTCATGGCTGCTGCACTGCGTGGTGCAGCAGTGGAGTTGGATGGGCAACTGTGGCCACTGGGTGCCAGCGGGTAATCCATGGCAGCAGGAACGCTGAAACTCCCAAGCGTTTTGGGAGCCAAGGAGTGCTTGTCTGTCTGCTCACCTGTCTCCTCCTGCTCCTCCACAGCACCCTCTTCCAGGACAACTTCCAAGCCCTCAACACCTACGCTGTGGAGCTGCAGAACAAGCTGGCCCCCTTTGCCGCAGACATGCACCTTCGGCTGGCAGAAGATTCCGAGAAGCTGAAGCAGCAAATCCAGCAAGAGATGAAGCAGCTCCGAGCCCGGTTGGCCCCTCATGCCGACAACGTCCATTCAGCAATCAGCAGGAACATTAAAGAGCTGCAAGCCAAGCTGGCCCCTTATGCAGAGGAGCTGAAGACCCAGGTGAACCAGCATGCTGGAGAGCTGCACAGGAAGCTGGAGCCTCTGGCCCAGGAGGTGCAGGCCAAGCTGCAAGAGAACATGGGAAGCCTCCAGACCTCCCTGTCTCCCTACGCCGATGAGCTGCAGAAGCAGGTCAACCAGAAGGTGGAGGACATCAAAGGGAGCCTGACGCCCTATGCTGATGAGCTGAAGGCCAAGGTGGACCAAACCATGGCTGAGCTGCGGAACAGCCTGACTCCCTACACCCAGGATGCCCAAGAGCAGCTGAACCGCCAGCTGGAGGGACTGTCTTTCCAGATGAAGAAGAGCATTGAGGATCTGCGGGCCCAGCTCTTGGAGAGGACCGAGGATCTGCGGCTCAAGATGAGCCCTCTCGCCCAGGAGCTGAGGGAGAAGCTGCAGGGGGACGCCGCTGACCTGCGTGAATCTCTGACGCCCTACGTGAAAGGCTTGAACAAAAAGATTGACCAGCAAATCGAGGAGTTCCGCCAGGTGGTGGGGCCCTACGGAGAGAACTTCAACAGACTCCTGGTGCAGAAGGTGGAGGAGATGAAGAAGAAGCTGGAGCCTTACGCTGGTGAGACAGAGGATCACTTGAGCTTCCTGGAGAAAGACGTGAGGGACAGGTTCAATTCCTTCTTCGACAGCCTCAATGAAAAGGCCCTTCTCTCCGCTTTGGAGGAATAGTAGAAGGCACCCTATATTTCTGACACCACAGCCCCAGCGTGTCTTCTGCTTGAAGCCACCACCGAAACACCACCGAAAACAAGACTCCTGGCAAGATTCAGGATGCTGCAGCCCAGAATAAATGGGTGAGGAACTGGCTGTGACCCACTGGAGCCCCCAATGCCCCTGAATGTTTGGGGTAGTGCTGGCGGCCACATTTCTATTACCCTCTCTGTCCATTGCTGCAAACAATCTCCATGCACTGTTGTGTGCCCAGACACACACTCTCTCTGCTGAAATAAACGAACACCTTAGCAATACCTGCAAGTTGCTCTTTTGTCTCTTAATGCCTGGTCCACCTTGGAAGGGAAGGGGTGGGTGGGATGGAGGAATCTGATCCCAAATGAAAGTGTTTTTGAAGAGGAAAATGGGAATGCCCTTGACTGAATGGTGGGGATGGAGCTGAGCATCCCCTCACCCAGGGAGACTTTTACTGCAAAAATGGCAAAAAGGATAAATTCACAGGTGTGTGGGGTTTTTTTTTAGGAAAAATCTGTTACACAAATAGGTTGCAACCTGATTGTCACCTGCCCCTCTGGGAATGCCTCCCCACTGCAGCACCATTGATTGAATGTGATGCCAAGGAATGTTCACAAGCATTCAGTTGTTAGAGGGAAAGGTATCAGCCACTATAGCAATGTCTGACACAGTGCAGGTTCTTTCAGCTGAAATGAAATTTTCACATTGGGTGGGAGAAAAAGCTTACATGGGACTTAGAGAGGGAGAGTCTATGTGCTTTCAGCAGAATAATGATGATGATGATGATAATAATAATAATAATAATAATAATAATAATAATAATAATAATTTATTATTTATACCCCGCCCATCTGGCTGGGTTTCCCTAGCTAGTCTGGGCGGCTTCCAACCAAACACTAAAATACAATAACCTATTAAACATTAAAAGCTTCCCTAAACAGGGCTGCCTTTAGATGTCTTCTAAAAGTTTGGTAGTTATTTTTCTCTTTGACATCTGGTGGGAGGGCATTCCACAGGGCAGGTGCCACTACCGAGAAGGCCCTCTGCCTGGTTCCATGTAACTTGGCTTCTCGCAGCGAGGGAACCGCCAGGAGGCCCTCAGTGCTGGACCTCAGAAACTGGAGTGGGGATGGTGCTCCCACCAGCAATGGTTGGAGTGTGGGGAACTGGGAATCAGGAACTGGGTCCAGATGGCATCTATCCAAGAGTTTTAAAAGAAATGGGTGGGTGGATGGGCAAAGGTATTAAAATGTCCCATGCTACAAGCAACATCTTTCAAGTAGCTCCTTTTGCTGTGATGTGCATTTGAACAGCAGGTTTAAGACTCCTCTCTGTTTTCAAATAAGAATTTTGGCTCGCTAGTAGAAAAGGCAAAATTATCACTAGGTTTGCGTGTCCGCAGTTAACGACTCCATTTTAGCAAAGATTATCTGAGCTGACTTGACAGGAGATGAGAGCAAAACTTTGATCTAGCAGCATGGAAACCTTTGAGGAACCTTGCAAGGCACATAGCTTTGATCTAGCAAGATTGGAGTTTGCTAATTACAGACCATGGGAAGGACAAAGTGGGGAGATGAAGTTTCAAAGCACAAGGAGCTTTGAGGTGCTTCAGCCTTTAGTGTGACCTCTTGCAAGTTGATGACATCCAGATGTTTGGGACTGCAGTTCCTATCAACCCTCCCTCACCCCCAAGCCAAAAAATTAGGGAGGGCACCAAGTTGTGGAAGGTTGCTTTAGTGAAAGGAGCTGGACCATGCAGAGCACTATAGACTCATATAATTGTACAGTTGCCAGAGACACCAAGGGTCATCTAGTCCAACCCAATACAATGCAGGAATCTCAACTAAAACATACCTGACAGATGATCATTCAACTTTTGCCTAAAACCCCCCAATGAATGAGAGCCTATCACCTTCTGAGGTAGTTTGTTCCACGGTCAAACGGCTCTCACCATCAGAAAGTTATTCCTAGTGTTTAGTTTGCAATCTTCTTTCTTGTAAGTTGAATCTGTTGGTTGAAACCACTTTTGGAAAGGTCAGAGGTCATCATCAGGGAAGAAAATATACCTCCCTTCCAGCACCAGGGAGTGCATTTCTGCCCAGGAAGACATGGGCTAGAGATTGCTGGTGGGGGTGAGTTGCATATGGAGAGGCCTCTCCTTTGGGGAGAATTGGGGGCTGGCTGGGCTGCCCTTTGATACCAGCTTGGGAGCAATGACTGCTTGGAACTTCCCCTGGCCACAAGCTGGTCTTGGCTGGCTCTGCGCACTCTGACCTCTTCTGAATATTCGCACGGAGGTTTTTGCTGGGAATAGCTCTGTGGTCATTGAGGGCCTTGGCCAGGGATGTGTTCTGAATGGCTGAAGATTGGGGGGAGCGCACCTACAGACATGGAAGAGGTGGGGGAGGGTTGCTGTCATTGGATTGTTTTCTCTCAAAGCAGTACTTTCTCCCCACATGCCTGTCAATTTACAAATTTGGTGCCAGGGCAACTCATGTGAACATTGAATTAGGGCTCACCCTCATCTCCCATTTGTCTCATGCCCAGAAAGTTTAGGTCAGAGTGGTTTCTCCATTGTCCCACTCCTCTTCCAGGGAAAACCTGTTCTTTAATTTTCAGTGGAACAAACAGCAATCCTGTGCTTTTTGAATAAGTGCTAAAGAGCGCTTTACCTTGGGGACAATAGAACACTGGCACCATCTAGGCAGGGCCGTGGGTGCCCAAGTACTCACAAAATTTTTGGTGAGGGGGCCGGGGCCCCTCAATATTCTATAGCCAGGCGGTCTCCGATGGGCCCTTCCGCTGAAGTAGCAGATTTTGATAGTCTGTCACAGCAGCGGGTGGGCCCGACAGAGCCCATTGCAGCCACAGCAGGCCCCACTGGGCCTTTCGGAGGGCACACCGGGGTTCCTCCTAGTGTGTGATGTCATACATGGCGTGCGTGAAGTCACACATGCATGCTGGATGCCCACAATGTTGGGCGGAACCTGGCACACCTGCAAGAGGAAGTGTGGATAAGCCCTTTCTTCCCTCTGCTTGAGCCTTTTTTGGGGGCTGCTACTTTAGCCCAGCCATTGGTACAAGATGGAGATCTGGTTCTGAGGCTGCTTTCCATGCCTGCATGAATACACTACAGATTTAAACTGGCTTAAGCAATGTTCCCTCTTCCTGGAGAACCCTGGGGGGAACTGCAGGAGATCTACAGCAATGTTGTCAGGGAAGAAGCCATGGCAGTCCAAAAATGGCATAAAACTGTAGTGTAGGAAAGTCATTTACTCAAAGTAATGTCGGGAGAGAATGGCCTGAAAGATGGATTTTTGTGGTGGTCAGTGGAGAGAGGGTATCAGCTTTGGTTCTCAGCATCACCTTAACCTGCAGTAACTCTGCCCATCCTGCTCAGGGTACCATATTTTTCCGTGTATAACACTCCCCCGTGTATAAGATGACCACCATTTTGGGGACTCCAAATTAAGAAAATGCCCAGAATTGTTAATTTTAGGGGTTGCCTAAAATTGCTCACCCGCCAGACAATCACACGTGCTGCCAAGGATACCAACTGTCTGCCCGCTAGTTGCCAGCAGTCGCAAATCACCCGCCCAATTGCCGCCGCCGCAGCCAATCAACAGCAAGCCTTGCCATAGCCACCAATCACTTGCCCAATCACCACTGACAATCTCCTGCTCGCGGCTGCAAACAATCGCCCGCCCCCCTTCAGCACTATCCGTGTATAAGACGACCCCGAATTTTAAACATTATTTTATAATAAAAAGCATTGTCTTATACACAGATAACTACGGTAATTATTATTTAATTTATGCCCTGCTTCATGTTTTGTAAGAAACCTCTTTTTGGTTTACATGCATCTCTTGCTAGAGGCCATTCTCACCCCTTCACAATTGCTGACACCCTCCTATGGAAAGAGTTGAGCTTGCTCCTTCAAAGCCATTTCCTGCCTAGTTGGACTGCAAACCACCGAGCCTCATTGGTGGGATAGTTTTACATGAAATGAAGAAACAAAAGATTTGAACAAGGCAGAGCAACACAAACGAAAAAAGCCTCTCCAGCTTCACCTTCCTACATCTCAACGCTCCCCTGGCCAGGGTGGCATTGCCTGGGATGCAGTTAGCCCCCACCCCCCGCCCCGCAGGGTTCACTCTCTCTGTTTTCCTTTCCTTGAACTCTCACCCAGTTTGGACTAATTGTCCCATGATGCTTTCCCCTGTGCTTGGGCCAGGAGTTGCAGAAGACTGAATAACTGGGATGGGGAGGCAAAGGCCACCGGAGATTCCTGCTTGCGCCCCAAGTATAGAGAGCTGGGTCGATCAAAAGAGACCCCCCTTATCTCAGAAACCACCACCTCCCCCAATCAAAGTAAGCCCTCTGTCCTCTGCTCACGACAGATGCAGACGTCATCTCTTTGTCAATGTCTTTCAACCTTCGTGTTGTGTTTACACGGAACGAGGGCCAGGCTGGCTGGCTCTGCAGCCGTGTGCAAGGCAGTGAATGCTGCCTGGCATATATAAAAGGTGCGGCAGCAGGGCATCTACAGGAGCCAACCACGAGGAGACCAGTGCCCAGCATACAGGTAGGAGGACACAGGGGGAACAATCCCACCATCTGAGAGCAGCTGAGCAAAATACCTGAAGGAATAAGGTAAGGCAAAAGTGGTTACAATTTGGCATGTGAACTTTGGGTTCTAAGCAGACAAAGCACACCTTTCTCTTCAACCAATTCCTGTTTTTAAATTGAAATGAGGGATAATCGTGCAGATGGACTTACAGCCTGGAAGGAGCATCATCCATACTCAGCCAAGTCTGACAGCGGAGATCCTTGCTTGCTGCGGCTGCACAGCTAACATGTCCCTTTAATGCCTTGTTGCAGAATCCTTGCTTCATCATGTGCATCAAAGCTGTCCTCCTAGCAGTGCTGCTGGCCACCTTTTCAGGTTGGGCTCCTAATAATAATAATAATAATACAGGTGCATTTAGAGAGTGGGGAGGTTCTGGGTTGTGTTAGGGACAGCTCAGTGACCTCTGAGCATGTCTTTGTGGGCTACAGCCTTAACACAGTGCTTACAATGCTCTGCTTCTAGTCCTAAGTCCCAATCAGAGCTGCCAGCAGGGTGACAAATAGATTCAGCTTCTGGACACCTGGGCACAGAGGTTCCCCCCCCCCCCCCGGAGACTCCTTTAGCAGCGACATTAAAGAGTAGGAACGACCCTGAGCTGCAGAGGTGACCTCCCTGGTTGCCTGCGCTGTTGTGCAACATTCTCAGTATGAGAATCCACCAATGTGAGAGAACTCTGTTGGTTGGAAGTGAGTTGGCTTTCCATAGACTTTCTTCTTTTTGTCCTTTTTGCTTCATCTGCACAGCTTCTCCAGCCAGTCTTCAGCGGAGCCACGTCTGGGACTACTTCAGCCAACTGACTCACGACAAGGGCAGCACAGAGCAAGCCCAGCAGCTGAAAGGAGGGCAAGGGGTCAAGTGAGTCTGATTCACTCTAAACTTATCAGTACGATTGTGTACTTTTTCATTTCAGACATTTATCGTTCACCTTTTTCTCTAAGGAGGTTCTCCCTTTTCCTATTTTTTTTATCCTCACAACAACCCTGTGAGGTAGGTTAGGCTGAGACAGTGACTGGCCCAGGGTCACCCAGTGAGCTTCATGGCTGAGTGGGGATTTGAACCCTGGTTTCCCAGGTCCTAGAGGCTGACACTCTAACCATTACACCACACTGGCTCTCACAGAACAAAGGACACAACTGGTGGGTTTTCCTATCCACCCCTCCATTCCCTGATTTGTAGGGGAAGGGGTGGGAACCATTATGGGGAGAGATCATCTGATGCATTGGCAGAAGAAAGCAAGTGCAGCCAACAGGATTAGCCCCTGATCAGGCCTAAGGAAACTGTGCTGGGGACATTGCTTGAAATAGGGTCCTGCTTGTGGGTTTCCCAATGGGGCCTCTTGTCTGTCACTGTGAGAGCAGGATTCTAGACTAGATAGGCTTCCATTGGCCTGACCCAGCAGCCAGGATCTTCTAAAGTTTTTATTTTGAAAGTTTATATCTTGCCTTTCCACCGTAACATCCTTTCAAGTGACAGAAGGAACTGCGCATCTGCAGCCCACAGCTAGAAATGGTTATGGGGTAAGAGGGAGGTGAGAGGGTTCACCAGCCTTTAATATTAACTAGCAAGGGGAAGGAGTCTTTCCTACTGAGCACCGCTAGAGGCTTCCACTGTTGTTTGGGCTCCCAGTGCATCAACATACAGGGGATGACGATGACGATTGATTGATTAAAAGTAAAGGTAAAGGTAAAGGTAAAGGGACCCCTGACCATTAGGTCCAGTCATGGCCGACTCTGGGGTTGCGGTGCACATCTCGCTTTATTGGCCAAGGGAGCCAGCGTACAGCTTCTGGGTCATGTGGCCAGCATGACTAAGCCGCTTCTGGCGAACCAGAGCAGCGCACGGAAATGCAGTTTACCTTCCTGCCAGAGTGGTACCTATTTATCTACTTGCACTTTAATGTGCTTTCAAATTGCTAGGTTGGCAGGAGCAGGGACCGAGCAACAGGAGCTCACCCTGTCACGGGGATTCGAACTGCCGACCTTCTGATCGGCAAGCTCTAGACTCTGTGGTTTAACCCACAGCACCACCTGTGTCCCGATTGATTGATTAATCGCCTTCTAAACCACCATCTCAAGATAATTAAAAACAGCTTAAAACACAAAAACAACAAATACGTTTAAAACAAGACGAAAACCTGCTTGCTAATACATAGCAACGTATTTATTTAATCATTAATTTGACTGCTTGCCTGGATTCCGAGCAGCATAGAAGTAAAGGAGAGTCCACCATCCCTTCATTCCATCCTTTCTCAGTGAAGTTGAAGCTGCCTATCATATAATGGCTAGGAAGGATGCAGGAATAGGTAATGGGTACTAGGAGGCCTGGGTGTGGGAAGGTATCTTGCAATACGTGGAGATGCTGGAGACAGCATCATTGCTGATGTGGTTGGCCTAGGAGCCAACTCCTAGGGACTGTGGGAGTTTTGGCCCCCACAATAAAATATTTAAGGGGGCTGGGTCACCACAAAGTTGATGGGTATTTCCATTCAATTATGCAGGGCGGGGCTTACCTGGACCCCCAAAATATTTTATTCAAGTTGGCACCCCTGGTGGATCTGCAAAGGAGGATATATTTGGAACAGAGGCGGCTAGACAGTGACTTGGCGAGAGGGGATTTAAATGCAGTGTGGGTGGGTGGGGTTATTGTTTTTATTATTATGTATTTTGTCTTTTAATCCTGTAGAACTGCCCTGGGATCTGTGGGTGAAGGGTGGTATACAAATTTAATAAATAAATGAAATGAAATAATCAGTGTTGTTTGGAACATATACAGTGGTACCTTGGTTCTCGAATGTCTCCATTGATGAACGTTTTGGAACTCAGACGACGAAAACCCAGAAGTAAATGCTTCCATTTTCAAATGCACCTTGGAAGTTGAACGGCTTCCACTGTGTGTTTCTCAATTTCCTCAATGAAATTTGCAGACCACCTTTTTAGAACATTTTGGAACTTGAACAGTCTTCAGGAACAGATTACTTTCGAGAACCGAGGTACCACTGTACTTGCATTCCTGTTTGTCTGTTTAATGAGATACAATAATTGGGACTGGTACGATCCCAATACAGTGTTACCTCGGGTTAAGAACCTAATTTGTTCTGGAGGTCCGTTCTTAACCTGAAACTATTCTTAACCTGAGGTACCACTTTAGCTAATGGGGCCCCCCGCTGCTGCTGTGTGATTTCTGTTCTCATCCTGAAGCAGAGTTCTTAACCCAAGGTACTATTTCTGGGTTAGCGGAGTCTGTAACCTGAAGCGTCTGTAACCCGAGGTACCACTGTAATGGGCTCTCAGACTCAAGACTGTGTTTTCAGGTCTGTGTCCCCTCTGCAAATGTGTGCATTCTCTCTTTTGTTCAGAAACATGAAGGAAAGTCTTCAAGATGGTGCCAACTACGTGGGACACGTCCTTGAGAAGTTGACCCCAGTACACAGGGGATTCCAACCCCAGTTCTACCAAGATGCTGATGGACTTCGGCAGATCATCCAGAGGGAGGTCGAAAGCCTCCAGAGGAAACTTTCTCCTTATATGGATGAGGCGCACCAAAAAATCAGCCAGAACTTAGAAGGTCTCCGTCTCCGCCTGACTCCCCTCACAGAGCAGCTGATGGAACAGGTCTCACAATGTGCAAGAGAACTGCACCAGCATTTCAGGCCCAACCTAAGCGCAGGGGCTCCGTTGATGGAAACTCCAGGTGCGGTCCAGAAGTTTACAGCCTCTTATGCTGAAAAGGCAGCTACCTTTATTGACCAGGTGAAGGAGATCTTCCTCCCATATGCTGACAGGTTGGCAACTGAGATCCACCGTACCATGGAAGAACTCCACAAAAGCACAACACCTCACACTGCAGTTATGGGCCAGCGACTCAGTCAGTATCTACAAGAATTCTCCGGCAAGCTCACCCGCAACGTGAAGGTTCTCCATCTCCAAATTGAAAGGAACCTAGAGCAACTCAAGGTGCAGCTGAGCTTTCACCCCAACACCTGGGTTGCACATCCTTCCCACAGAAGCCAAGAAAACCACCATCTGTCTGTGGACCTGGAAAATATGGCTCAGGAGGTTCAGGAGAGAATTGAGGAGTTCAGGAGAGGTACAATCCTTCAGATAGACAACTTCACAAGGACCACGGACAGGGAGATGGAAGAAATGAAGTCCAAGCTGTCTCCCACACCCTCATACTTGGAAGAGTTCCAGGAAAACTCCACGCCACTGGAAGACTTGCATGCTAGGCTAGACTCCCTGTGGAAGGATATTTTCCAGAGTCTCAATGAGCCGAGCAGCAGCTTATACTAAAGTTTTGTGCCCAGGCAAATTAGGCAGTGGAGGCCTCTTTGAAATAACCTACCGTATTTTTCGCTCTATAAGACGCACCAGACCACAAGACGCACCTAGTTTTTGGAGGAGGAAAACAAGAAAAAAATATTCTGAATCTCAGAAGCCAGAACAGCAAGAGGGATCGCTGCGCAGTGAAAGCAGCAATCCCTCTTGCTGTTCTGGCTTCTGGGATAGCTGCACAGCCTACATTTGCTCCATAAGACGCACACACATTTCCCCTTACTTTTTAGGAGGGAAAAAGTGAGTCTTATAGAGCAAAAAATACGGTACTTTTGGGGTGGGGGAGATCAAACCCTTCTGAGCAGTAGTGGTTTCCCTAGACTGCCACATCAGACTTTTGGGCACGTCGCTCCTCCTGTGGCTCTTTTATTCTCCTTTTCAAAATTACAGGATCTTAGAATTATTGGATACAGCTAAGCTCAATACATCATCTCTTGCGGCAAACAGTATTTTCTCCCCTCTCCTTTTCTCTATTATTTGGTAGGGGGTAAACATTTAAATAGGAGGCTACAGCCCTGAGAGCAGTGGTGTGGAACCTTCACCTTGCAGGCATAATCACACACATCCCAATTAGGTCCATGGCATTTTTGGGTCCAAACTATGTCCACCTGTCCATCACCTGACAACTTATGATGCCAGCAGCAGTTCTGTCTTTCCAGACGCTGGTTGCAGTTCAGTACTTTTTTTCACCTTGGTACCTTGCGGTGACAAAAAAAAAAAAAAAAAAGCACAACTGTGCCGAATCCAACTTGAAAAGGAATCATTGGATGCCAGGGGGCTGAGGGTGGGGCTTACTCACCTGTCAAAGGTGGCACACAGAAGGTGAGTGAGTTTTGAATCCTGCCAGTGGGTCATCCAGTTCCTCACCCATGCAGTTGAGTTTGCTGAAGGTTATGCTAGGACAGGGTGGTCCAAAGTGTGGACCTCGGCAACATTTGACACCCACCCAGCCTTCCCAAAGCCAGGTAAGCAAGGTGCTGGGCTTTGGGAAGGAGATGTGAGGGTTCTGACAGGGTCTTAAAGCCCCCCTTCCTCCTTCCCAAAGCCTAGTGAATGCTTCCCCAGCTTTGGGAAGGTGAGAGGGCTCTAGGACCCTGCCAGAGCCCTTGTGACTCCTTACCAAAGTCCCAACTTGCATCTCTTAGCCAGCTTTGGGAAGGCAGCATGGGGGGGGGCAAGGGGGGATATAAAATTTTGGCCTTCCTCTCTCCTGTGTGGCAAGACAGTGTGTGACCCATGGGTTGTGTTTCAAAGCACACATGTGCCCCACTTGGTATGAAAAATTGGACCTCCCTCTGTTAGAATGACTAAGACCTGCCTCCCATCTTAATTTTACTCATGTTTTAAGAGTGTTAAGAGGCTGCTTCTGATATGGAGTACCTCCTTGGATCTCCTCTTAGTGGAACATTTTATCCCCCCCCCCCCCGCCAATGTTGATAATTAAAAATCCTGCCACTGTTTTCTATTTGATGTAGTGTACTTTTATTCTAGGTATATATATATATATACTGTAGTAATGCTGTAAATATATATTTTGTAATAATATGCATTCATGTTGTTCACCTCTTTCGGGGCCTCTGGCTAAAAAAAAAAAGTGGTACAGTGTGCACCCTACCATCCCATGTTTTATTCGTGAGAGGCCAGACTCTCGTGTTCACTGTGCCTCCTCAGTGTAAATTTTACTCACTTCTGCATTCACTCTAAATGCACTCTAAATGGGTAGAGAAATTGCCACATCAAGAGAAGCACTGAAAACTGAAACCTCCAAAGGCTTATGTTCATCATGTGAGCACATGGTGGTGACTTTGCCCAAACACTTTTGCCATGTTTAAAACAAGGTTCAACCAGCTCCCGTCTCACCCAACTTTTAGCTACTGTGCTCAGTAGGAGACAGAAAGACTGAAAGAGAACAATGAATGAAACTACTACCATTTGCCACTTCTGGTGCTCCATTTATGTAAATACGTAATTTCTCTTGCACTGTTCCTTCTCTTAGATGTTAGCAGAATCACTATGCCTATGGAATAGGTAATACAGTGGTGCCTCGCAAGACGAAATTAATCCGTTCCGCGATTCTCTTCGTCTAGCGGTTTTTTCGTCTTGCGAAGCAAGCCCATTGACAGCTTAGCTGATTAGCGCTATTAGCAGTTTAGCGGCTTTTAGCGGATCAGCTGATAAGTGGCTTAGGGCTTAGGAAAAGGGGGGGGGGGAGAGAGGGAAAACCCCCTGCAGGAACTCGCAAGACATTTTCGTCTTGCGAAGCAAGCCCATAGGGAAATTCGTTTTGCGAAGCGCCTCCAAAACGGAAAACCCTTTCGTCTAGCGGGTTTTCCGTCTTGCGAGGCGTTCGTCTTGCGGGGCACCACTGTACAGAAATGGCTGTGGAATCCTCAGCTCCAGTTTGTAGATCCAATTTATGACTGTGGTCTAATGCAAAATTTCAGTGGCCAAGTTGCTTATTTGAGCATATAACGCCAATCTTGGCCCAAGTGCACTGGCTCCAATCAGTTTCTGTCCAATGTGAAGTGCTGGTTTTGACATATAAAACCTTAAGTGGCTCAGGACCGCAATACATCCAGGACCACCTCTCCTCATATGCACACTGCATCCATCATCTGAAGCCCTTCTTCATATGTCCCCTCCATTATAGGTCCACAGAGCAGAAACACGAGAATGGGCCTTTTCTGTGTTGGCTCCCTGTTTGTGGAATGTTCTCTCTATGGAGGCTCGCCTGGTGCCTTCATTACATATCTTTAATAATAACAACAACAATAATAATTTATTTGTATCCCACCCTCCCCAGCTGGGATCAGAGTGGCTAACATAATAAAAACAACACAATATGCATAAAAACAGCAACAATTTATTAAAATACATCTTAAAATTAATTCCGACAAATTAAAATCTGGGCGGGTGGCAATTATCAGGTTGGAATTGAGAGTGCCAGGACAACTGTTTCCACTGATCATACAAGGACCTGTGAGCGGGTTGAGGGCCTCCTTTGGGCTTGTTTTATACAAAGGAAAGTAAGTCAAACTGCATCCTGCCCAAAGGTCTGGCAAAAACATTCCTCTTCTGCATCCTGCCCAAAGGCCATGCATTTGGCAAATTAAACAACCTGGCCTTTTAAATAGCGTAGGCGGAGTGTTATTGTTTATTGTTTCCTTATTAAATGTATTTTTGTGATCCTTAGATGAAAGGTGGTATAGAAATTTATTTATTTTTTAAATGAAAACATGGACTAAAATTGCAAAGCAACTGAACTTCTAGGTTTCAATTGCCTTCCAATACAGTGGTACCTCGCAAGACGAATGCCTCGTAAGACGAAAAACTCGCAAGACGAAAGAGTTTTTCGTTTTTTGAGTTGCTTCGCAAGACAAATTTCCCTATGGGCTTGCTTCGCAAGACAAAAACGTCTTGCAAGTTTGTTTCCTTTGTCTTGCAAGTTTGTTTCCTTTTTCTTAAAACCTTGCATTCACTTCGAGGAGCAACTCATAGCACGCGGTGTGGTAGCCTTTTTTGAGGTTTTTGAAGACTTTGGTGATTTCTGAAGCTTTTCCAAAGTCTGTGCTTTGCAAGACGAAAAAACTCGCGGAACGAATTAATTTCGTCTTGCGAGGTACCACTGTAGTTGCAAAACTAAGCACAAAATATTTACCAAGCTCTGCTTTGGTTGCCACAAAGTAGTTTACCAATCTTATTTACTTATTTACCAATCTCCCCTTACTTATTTACCAATCTCCCCTCACCCCTGCTGACTGTGTATATATGTGTGTGCGCCTGATCAGTATGAATCTGTGAACAAAGCATTGCCGCTACACTTTCTGCATCAAACTTGGCTTCCTTCTCCTGCATTGTAAATGGCTTTGTGACTGTCTGTAATAAAGTAACATTTCCACTGGTCCTGCCTCTTGTTTTGTCTGAATCTGCAGTGGTCTACCACAGGGCAAAGGGAGGGCTGAAAACTCTGGTCCAGGCATTAAACTTTAAGCAGAGACCGACCCCATCCATGTGTACACACACACACCTCCAACTGGAAGAGCTTGGTTCCAGGATCAGGCCAAGGTGGACCTGTCTAGCCAAGCACTGAGGTTCCCACCCACACTGGACATGCACAACCATTTAGGATGCCTGCAAGCAGCAACTTCCCAGCAACTGGTATCCAGTGGTAGACTTCTCCTGGCTCTGGAGGTTCTATTGAGGCCTCTCGTTTCCAAGGGGATTGTAGCCTGGTCAGGCTCACCTTGGCAAGGGCTCGACTTGTCTCCCCACCCGGCCAAGTGGTTCCTTTGCCACTGGATTGGGAGGGGAACGCTTCCCTTTCTGAGGTCTAACCGCCGGCAGGAGGATCTAGCAGCCTGGATTTCCAGTATGCCCACGTGGACAGAAATTCCATCCCAGGGTTTCTCCCCCTGTTGAACTTCTGCCTCCCCGCTGGCCCTCTTATTTCTCCCCCTGTTGAACTTCTGCCTCCCCGCTGGCCCTCTTATTTCTCCTCCTGTTGAACTTCTGCCTCCCCGCTGGCCCTCTTTCTCCCCCTGTTGAACTTCTGCCTCCCTGCTGGCCCTCTTATTTCTCCCCCTGTTGAACTTCTGCCTCCCCGCTGGCCCTCTTATTTCTCCCCCTGTTGAACTTCTGCCTCCCCGCTGGCCCTCTTATTTCTCCCCCTGTTGAACTTCTGCCTCCCCGCTGGCCCTCTTATTTCTCCCCCTGTTGAACTTCTGCCTCCCCGCTGGCCCTCTTATTTCTCCCCCTGTTGAACTTCTGCCTCCCCGCTGGCCCTCTTATTTCTCCCCCTGTTGAACTTCTGCCTCCCCGCTGGCCCTCTTATTTCTCCCCCTGTTGAACTTCTGCCTCCCCGCTGGCCCTCTTATTTCTCCCCCTGTTGAACTTCTGCCTCCCCGCTGGCCCTCTTATTTTTCCCCCTGTTGAACTTCTGCCTCCAGGCTGGCCCTCTTATTTCTCCCCCTGTTGAACTTCTGCCTCCCCGCTGGCCCTCTTATTTCTCCCCCTGTTGAACTTCTGCCTCCAGGCTGGCCCTCTTATTTCTCCCCCTGTTGAACTTCTGCCTCCCCGTTGGCCCTCTTATTTCTCCCCCTGTTGAACTTCTGCCTCCAGGCTGGCCCTCTTATTTCTCCCCCTGTTGAACTTCTGCCTCCCCGTTGGCCCTCTTATTTCTCCTCCTGTTGAACTTCTGCCTCCCCGCTGGCCCTCTTATTTCTCCCCCTGTTGAACTTCTGCCTGCCCGCTGGCCCTCTTATTTCTCCCCCTGTTGAACTTTTGCCTGCCCGCTGGCCCTCTTATTTCTCCCCCTGTTGAACTTCTGCCTCCCCACTGGCCCTCTTATTTCTCCCCCTGTTGAACTTCTGCCTCCCCGTTGGCCCTCTTATTTCTCCCCCTGTTGAACTTTTGCCTGCCCGTTGGCCCTCTTATTTCTCCCCCTGTTGAACTTTTGCCTGCCCGTTGGCCCTCTTATTTCTCCCCCTGTTGAACTTCTGCCTCCCCGCTGGCCCTCTTATTTCTCCCCCTGTTGAACTTCTGCCTCCCCGCTGGCCCTCTTATTTCTCCTCCTGTTGAACTTCTGCCTCCCCGCTGGCCCTCTTATTTCTCCCCCTGTTGAACTTCTGCCTCCAGGCTGGCCCTCTTATTTCTCCCCCTGTTGAACTTCTGCCTCCCCGCTGGCCCTCTTATTTCTCCCCCTGTTGAACTTTTGCCTGCCCGTTGACCCTCTTATTTCTCCCCCTGTTGAACTTTTGCCTGCCCGTTGGCCCTCTTATTTCTCCCCCTGTTGAACTTCTGCCTCCCCGCTGGCCCTCTTATTTCTCCCCCTGTTGAACTTCTGCCTCCCCGCTGGCCCTCTTATTTCTCCTCCTGTTGAACTTCTGCCTCCCCGCTGGCCCTCTTATTTCTCCCCCTGTTGAACTTCTGCCTCCAGGCTGGCCCTCTTATTTCTCCCCCTGTTGAACTTCTGCCTCCCCGCTGGCCCTCTTATTTCTCCCCCTGTTGAACTTTTGCCTGCCCGCTGGCCCTCTTATTTCTCCCCCTGTTGAACTTCTGCCTCCCCGTTGGCCCTCTTATTTCTCCCCCTGTTGAACTTCTGCCTCCAGGCTGGCCCTCTTATTTCTCCCCCTGTTGAACTTCTGCCTCCAGGCTGGCCCTCTTATTTCTCCCCCTGTTGAACTTCTGCCTCCCCGTTGGCCCTCTTATTTCTCCTCCTGTTGAACTTCTGCCTCCCCGCTGGCCCTCTTATTTCTCCCCCTGTTGAACTTCTGCCTGCCCGCTGGCCCTCTTATTTCTCCCCCTGTTGAACTTTTGCCTGCCCGCTGGCCCTCTTATTTCTCCCCCTGTTGAACTTCTGCCTCCCCACTGGCCCTCTTATTTCTCCCCCTGTTGAACTTCTGCCTCCCCGTTGGCCCTCTTATTTCTCCCCCTGTTGAACTTTTGCCTGCCCGTTGGCCCTCTTATTTCTCCCCCTGTTGAACTTCTGCCTCCCCGCTGGCCCTCTTATTTCTCCCCCTGTTGAACTTCTGCCTCCCCGCTGGCCCTCTTATTTCTCCTCCTGTTGAACTTCTGCCTCCCCGCTGGCCCTCTTATTTCTCCCCCTGTTGAACTTCTGCCTCCAGGCTGGCCCTCTTATTTCTCCCCCTGTTGAACTTCTGCCTCCCCGCTGGCCCTCTTATTTCTCCCCCTGTTGAACTTTTGCCTGCCCGTTGACCCTCTTATTTCTCCCCCTGTTGAACTTTTGCCTGCCCGTTGGCCCTCTTATTTCTCCCCCTGTTGAACTTCTGCCTCCCCGCTGGCCCTCTTATTTCTCCCCCTGTTGAACTTCTGCCTCCCCGCTGGCCCTCTTATTTCTCCTCCTGTTGAACTTCTGCCTCCCCGCTGGCCCTCTTATTTCTCCCCCTGTTGAACTTCTGCCTCCAGGCTGGCCCTCTTATTTCTCCCCCTGTTGAACTTCTGCCTCCCCGCTGGCCCTCTTATTTCTCCCCCTGTTGAACTTCTTCCTCCCCGCTGGCCCTCTTATTTCTCCCCCTGTTGAACTTCTGCCTCCCCGCTGGCCCTCTTATTTCTCCCCCTGTTGAACTTCTGCCTCCCCGCTGGCCCTCTTATTTCTCCCCCTGTTGAACTTCTGCCTCACCGCTGGCCCTCTTATTTCTCCCCCTGTTGAACTTCTGCCTCCAGGCTGGCCCTCTTATTTCTCCTCCTGTTGAACTTCTGCCTCACCGCTGGCCCTCTTATTTCTCCCCCTGTTGAACTTCTGCCTCCAGGCTGGCCCTCTTATTTCTCCCCCTGTTGAACTTCTGCCTCCCCGCTGGCCCTCTTATTTCTCCCCCTGTTGAACTTCTGCCTCCCCGCTGGCCCTCTTATTTCTCCCCCTGTTGAACTTCTGCCTCCCCGCTGGCCCTCTTATTGAGTCCGCCGAGGCCTAGGAAAAGCCAGCGAGACCCGCGTGGGAGTACCGCGCACTGATTCGGTCACACGACGCCTGTGACGTCACCCGAAGCCGGTGGCCTCTTTTCGGGCGGTGTGGGTGAGAATGCGCATGCGTTGAGTGGAAGTTCCGGGTTGCCGGAAGCGTGCGTGGGTCGCTGCTGTTGCTGCTGCTAAGGGAAGCATGTCGGCCATCGGGACCCTGGACCCTGTCCGGGGCGGCGGGGAAGCGACCCCGGCGCTGTTCCGCCCGCTGAGTGCCGAGGACGAGGAGCAGCTGCCGACCGAGATCGAGTCCCTCTGCATGGCCTGTCACTCCAACGTGAGCCTCCCCAAGATGCTAGTCCTCACTCTGCTGGTCACTCTCTTTTCTCTCTCCGCCCCCGGCTGTGGGGCCTCACCGTCCTCCGGGGGTGGCGGGACGCGTCCTCCCCACCGGGCAGCTTCTCAAGAGGGGGACGAGGGGGTTCTCGCGGGGGGTTGCTAAGACGCAGGTTTTCCTTCTAATGGCAGCAGCCTCTGCCAAGATGGGAGCCCCGCTCCGCCGCCTCCATCGCTTCCTTTCCTATTTTTCCTCTTCTAGGACTTGCCCCTGGAGAGAAACCCCTTTCTTGTGCTGGGCGACCCCTCTCAGGCCTTGCTCTCTTGCTTTTTCTCTCTCCCTCCCTCCCTGCCCCCGATTGGCTGCCCTCTGAGTAAGGACGTCCTCCCCCCGACCCCCTCCCATGGTGCCATATAGTTTCTAAACATCATTATTAAATTTAGGGTGGGGAGGGGGTGATAGGTGACTGTTCTTTGTTCGGTTTGGAGTAGGCCCATTGGAAATAGTGCCCTTAAGTGAGTCATGCCCGCTGACTTCAGTGGGTCTACTCCGAGTCGGACTATCGTATACAACTCTCATTCATCGTTGGGGTTATAGGAGCAGTACTGTTTGTTTGGGATAAGGCCTGTCTGTTACAGAGCTTTGGTGTAGAGGGGGAAGTTGTGCTGTCTTTGTATAAAGGGGAAAGGTGCAAAGGGTGACTGTGTTTGGGATGCTGAGCCCTTGCAGTTTGCCTTTATTCTTCTTTTTCCTTACCTAGGGGGTGACTCGGTTGTTGCTGACTAGGATTCCCTTCTTCAAAGAGATCATTGTCAGTTCCTTCGCCTGCAATAGATGCGGCTCGACCAACTCAGAGATCCAGTCGGCTGGCCGGATCCAGGATCAAGGTGTATGCTATATGCTGACTGTGCGGAGCAAGCAGGTGAGTGGGTTTGTCTGCTTCCCATTCCCCTGTGGTAGCTTAAGGACCTTGATTTTGCTTTAGAAGCAAATTTGGCAGCTTTGAAGATTGGTTTTGGCACAATCCCTGCCCGTTTGGATCCATCGCGTCACAGAACTGATTCTCTGTAAAGCTGATCTGGCTTGAGAAACCACAATTGGCAGAGAAGTAAACTTTCAATCAATTAAGCTTACTTTCTTACAATACAAAGGCAGTACAGTGTGTGGCTGTAGGTGGGCTGGGCTGCTGATGTCACGTTGCAGAAATCAGACTAAAGAAATCCAGATTTGAGGTCCCTCGGTGTGATCTTATGTTATATAAAAATTTAATAGCCACTTTTCCAAGTCTCGAGACAGTGTAGAAACCATAACCCATATTACATATAGAAAACCACTCAATCAGTGCTAGAAACTTACTCTGCCATTCCAAAAGAGATGCCTTTTACACCCCTCCTCCAGTGCAGAGTTCAAAAACGCCTGTGACCCCCAGGTTGCATAAAAACATAACATAGGCATCTAGCAGGGTTTGGGAGTTGGATCCAGCCAGCAGCCAGATCCTTACACACTCCCCACCCCCACCCCCCATGGGCCAACTTTGACAGGTGCATGGGGCCACCCACCTGTCAGTCACCAGATGTCATCGTGTCAGGTGACCTGTTTTCCTTTGCCCACACAGTTTTCAGTCAAACCATGCGTGCAAAGTAAATGGGTGTGTGTGCTCTGGATCGGAACTTGGGTCCAGTTTGTCCTTTAGAATTAACTGGTAACTGGATGGGGGGCAACCTTTGAATGTGTGACATCCACGGCAGGGTTTCATACAAACATGTAGGGCCAGTGGTCGGTCTCTAAACGTTCTTCCAAAGTGGAATCCTGAAACTGGAAGGGAAAATAGCTTCCTTGCTCTTTGGAAGAGATACTTTGCTGACATCTGTTTGCAAATAGCTGAAAGAGGCATTTGGGTTTTCATGCCATTTGCTGTGGGGTAACTAACTGCCACCTGTCTCCGTTGCACATTTAAAGGTTGTCTTTGGTCACCCTTTTATCTCTGGTTACCAGGAATAAATGGTAACATGGGCACAAGCTTCTAGGAAGAGGCAGAAGGAATGGGGTGGGCTGGAGCCGACTCTTCCCCCACCCCTGCTCTGGTTTGGGTTAGTTGGGGAGGTGTTATCACTCAGCTTGTGTTTCCCTTTAGTTCATGTGTGCTTTGGGCATGACCTTGTCCTCACCCAACCAGGTGGGCTGCCGGGTTTCTAGACTGGTATAACCTCTCCTGTAAATCATTCTCCCCAGGATATGAATAGGGAAGTGGTGAAGACTGACTGTGCCACAGCTAGAGTACCCGAGCTAGACTTTGAAATCCCTGCTTTTTCTCAGAAGGGAGGTGGGTATATGGTCGTTTCACTATGTCTTGGGGCAGCTGGTCTTTGGGATGCAAGGAGCTACTAGCACATTCCTGACGACCTGTTCCGGAGGAGGAGCTGCTGTTTGAGGGTGTGAAAAGGAACATTTTCCACTGTGGGGCTTTTAAAGGGTGTGTGGAAGAGCCATTTGTTGTACTGGCTTGAACAAGAGGGCTAGAAAGCCCCTTGGTCAAGTCCCCTGCCCAGTCAGCCTATAGAATACAGATCTCCACTAAATAGCTTCCTGCTCTCATGTTTATCTCATGCAGAGGCTTACTGCCTCCGACAGCGGAGAAAGAACATAGCTACTGTGGCAGGTAGCCACGGAGAGTCTTCTCCTCCGCTAATTTGTCTACCCCTCTTCTAAAGCCATCCCATTTGGTGGCTGCTGACTGCTTTCCAAAGTAGTGGTGCTCCTTGGTTAAATCATGGGGATGCCAGCTCACCCTGTGTTCTGTGCACCTGCAGTGGTTGCCAGTGTGCCAGTTCCATCTGCTCTTATTTTCTAAGGGCAGCGGTGGGGAGAGGGCAGTGGAATTGATGGGGGTACAAGGCAGAGAAGGAATTGTGTTGCCAGGCTGCCTTTTGAAAAGCAGAAGTTGGGGCCTCTCTTCCCTGTTCTACCCAGTCTTTGGCTCACTGCAGAGGATCTGGTCGCTGCCAGGGTGGACTGATATCAGTCCATGAGAGCCAGCAAAGGAGCCAACCCCATTATTTCTAGTAATAACAGTCACTTTTGCGTGCCAGTGTGGAAGAATATAACTGGTGGGGTCTGGACTGCTGGGTAATGATGTGTCTGCCCTTTCTCTCTACCTCCCTCTCACTAGCTCTTACCACCATTGAAGGGTTAATTGAGAGAGCCATAGAAGGATTGAAGCAGGACCAGCCATTCCGTAGGGTAAGCTGCTTGCAAGGGCTCCGCAGGGGGTGGGGGGAGCACTTTCTTGTCTGTATGGGCTGAGCTGTCATTTCATGGGGCTTTTCAGTCAGCTGGCAGGGGGAAAGATGCATGTGTTGGGGACATCAGCTGCTGAATGATTTCTTGCTTATTGAAAAGATACCTGGCATTGGCAGGTGCTATGACAGTGCTCATCACATGGCCAGTATATTAAATGAATTTTGGGCTTCTTTAGGTTTAGAAGTCACCTTTCGGGAAGCAGAACTTGAGAACTGCCTAGAAGCACCAAACGCCCTTTTGGTTTGGACAGCTCTATCGCAGTCCTGTGAGCTAGTAAAGCTGGTCCTAAATATTTCTAGCAGTGTTGTTAAAGGCCCCAGAAATCCAGAATATGGGTGGCTAACACCTTACCTGCCCCCCTTTTGGTAAACAAAGACTCACTTGTTAAATATGTCTGGCAATAACATGCAGCAAGTGATGCTGGTCAAGTAACAGAGAGCAGAGGATATAAGGCAGCTTCCTCTGTGCTTGTTTGTTTGATATTCTTTGCTGTAAAGCAGGGAAGGGGAATGTTTGGTTCTCTGGTTGTTGTTGGACTTCAACTCTCATCCTCCCTGATCATTGGCCCTGCTGACTGCAAGGGGTGATGGGAGTTGTGGCCTGTGGTGTTGGATTTTAAGTCTGTGGTGGTGGACTCCCAAGTTCTTCCAAGCTGGTCTGGATAATAGAGGCTAAAAGCAACTGCTTCTGCTTTCTGGATGCAGGAAACCCACCCAGACGTTGCAGAGAAGATTGAGGAATTCATCTGTAAGCTGAAGCGCTTGAAAGATGTGGATTCAGCCTTCACTTTTGTAAGTACCACCAGTTGTGGTGGGGAACTCTGGCCTATCCTGGCATGCACCCAACTGTTCCCTGCAGAAGCAAACAGGCTATTAATGGTTCTTCCCTTCCACTTCCTTTCTCTCTTGCCAGATCCTAGATGACCCCTCTGGCAACAGCTTTGTGGAAAACCCTCATGCCCCACAGAGGGACGAAGCCCTGGTGGTGACCCACTACAGGAGAACAGCTCAGCAGGCTGCTCTGCTTGGAATTGAGGTAGCATGAGTTAGAGGGTGTCTGGCCTTAGTGGATTCATGAAGGCTCCGCAACTTAGTATTTAGGCAATGGCGTTCTAGTTCATGTGCCACTGTTGTCGATCACTTGACCTTCGAGCCGTGCTGCAGGTCCTAAGAGTGTGCAGCAGACAAATTCTAACATCTCTGTTCTTTCTTAGGCTGAGGAATCCAAGGAGGACTTGACTGACTCTGTGGACGACCTACGGAATGAAGTGAGTAAACTGCCCTTGAGGTTTAGGCAGAGTCTTCTGGAGCACTCAGTGGCATGCTTGGGCCTGGCTTGCGCCCTCTGGAGGGTTCCTGTTCCCAGCAGGGGTCACTCTACAGAAAGGGACTTAGAATCATAGGATTGTAGAGTTGGAAAGGACGACACGGTCATCTTGTCCAACCCCTTGCAATGCAGGAATCTGAGATCAAGAGTCTCATGCTCTACTGACTGAGCTATCCACTGTGCCCCTCTCCTGTATTCCAGGTGCTGCAGTTTGGCACCAACTGCCCTGAATGTAATGCTCCGGCCAGTACAAACATGAAGCTGGTGCGTATCCTTTTGAGTCTGTGAACGAGGAACATGACACATTCCAGTCCGGTCATGTGGGGCCAATAAAGTGTGTGTGCGCAGATGCATCGGTCTTGGCCAAAGAGTGCGGTTCAACCAAACATACCTGATTCCTTTTTTTAGTGGTGGAGGAACTGTGTCAAGGGTGGTTTGGAGTGCTGTTCTAGGGCTGGGATTCTGACAATGAGGAGATCTGACAAAGCAAAGAAGTAGGTCTTGTATCTGTATCAGTAAAACAGGAATGTGAGTTTTGCTGTTTGTTGGTTTCCTTGACTTCTCCTTCTCCAGAGATCCCTCATTTCAAAGAAGTCATTATCATGGCTACGAACTGTGATGCTTGTGGGCACAGAACAAACGAGGTGAGAGGCTTTTGGTCTGGCAGGGTTGATGTTTCCTCGGATGAACTCTGTCCAGTTTACAGTTTTCCTACTTGTCCACAGGTTAAATCTGGAGGAGCCATAGAGCCTTTGGGGACCAAGATAACCCTTCATGTGACTGACCCATCAGACATGACGAGGGACATCCTCAAGGTGTGGTGCTGTTTTCTCCGTCATTGTTCATTTCTTGCAAATTTCTGCCTCCAGAAACTAAGTGAAATGTCCTCCTTCTTCCGCAGTCCGAAACCTGCAGAGTGGAGATTCCAGAGCTTGAATTTGAGCTAGGAATGGGAGCCCTGGGTGGGAAATTCACAACTCTGGAAGGATTGCTAAAGGATATCCAGACTCTGGTGAGTTTTGTAATAAAATAAATGTATATTCCACCTTTGAAGGTAAAGCCCTCACAAAGTGACTTGCAGTTAATGAAAAAACATATTGGAAGGAATGAAAAAACATATTGGAAGGGGGGGGGGACACCTTAAACCAGTAGGAAGATGAAGAGTTTGGATTTGATATCCCGCCTTTCACTCCCCTTCAGGAGTCTCAAAGCGGCTAACATTCTCCTTTCCCTTCCTCCCTCACAACCAACACTCTGTGAGGTGAGTGGGGCTGAGAGACTTCAAAGAGGTGTGACTGGCCCAAGGTCACCCAGCAGCTGCATGTGGAGGAGCGGAGACGCGAACTCAGTTCCCCAGATTACAAGACTACTGCTCTTAACCACTACACCACACTGGCTCTCATTTGAGTTGGCTTGTTGGCTACACTTCAGCTGGAGAAATGTTCTTCCTCTAGACAGGTGTAGATCTTGCCAGCAGGTGCCAACAGGTGTTGGTCTCTGGAGGGACAGGAGACAGGAATAATGTTACAGAATGGGAAGACTGAATCTGCTGGATGTGAGCAGAGTCACTGGATGGCTTAGGGAGGGGGACCTGCTTTTGAACAGGGACTAAATTCTGAATTGTCTCTTACAGGTGGAGAAGAACCCATTCACTCTGGGGGATAGCTCAACATCAGACAGAGCAGAAAAACTCTGTGCATTTGGCAGGAAGCTGCAACAGGTTTGGTGCCTCTTTATGCCTTTAACTCAGCATCCTATGGTATTCTGATTTTTTTTACATTTTTTTTACTGTAGTTCGTAAATTTTAATTTTGCTGGATTTTATGGTGTTATTGATATATGCCTACTGATTTTTAGTAAAAGGGATGTGGGTGGCACTGTAGTCTAAACCGCTGAGACTCTTGAGCTTGCCAATCAGAAGGTCGGTGGTTCAAATCCCTGTGACGGGGTGAGCTCCTGTTGCTCTGTCCCAGCTCCTGCCAACCTAGCAGTTCAAAAGCATGCCAGTGTAAGTAGATACATAAGTACTGCTCTGGTTTCCGTCAGTGTCCCGTGCGCCAGTAGGGGTTTAGTCATGCTGGCTACATGACCCGGAAAGCTGTCTGTGGACAAACGCCGGCTCCCTCAGCCTAAAAGTGAGATGAGCGCTGCAACCCCATAGTCGCCTTTGACTGAACTTGACCGTCCGGGGGTCTTTTACCTTTTTTACCTACTGGTTTTCAGTTATGTTTCATATTTGTGAGCTGTTTACTGTGTGAGTTATATTCTTTAGTTTCATTGGATGTCCAGAAGTTCTGTCGTTATGAGAGAAGGAATTTTTCCCTGTGTCCACTTTCTTTATGCCATGAGTAATTTTATACATTTCTTTAATGTCTGCTCTTACTCACCTTCAATTCTGTAACCTTTCCCCATAGGGGAGTTTCTCCACCTCTTTTTGATGATTTTGGTTGCCCTTTTTTTTTTTTTTACTCTTTTCCAACTCTACAATACAGTCGTATCTTGCTTCTAAAACTCCTTGGTACTCGTATGTTTTGGCTCCCGAACGCCGAAAACCCAGAAGTAAGTGTTCTGGTTTATGAATGTTTTTCGGAAGCTGAATGTCCGAAGCTCCTGCAGCCAATCGGAAGCCGTGCCTTGGTTTTTGAATGGTTTTCGGAGTCAAATGGACTTCCAGAACCGATTACGTTTGAGAACCAAGATACGACTGTTATCTTTTTTTGAGGTGGAGAACTGGGCACAGTATTCCAAATGTGGTCACACCATAAATTTGTATAATGGCAGTTTTATTTTCAGTTCCTTTCCTAATGATTCCTAGCATGGAATTTGCCCCTTTCACAGCTGCTGCATACTGGGTTGACACCTTCATTGAGCTACCCACTATAATCTCCGAGAGCTAAATAAATGATGGGAAGGGCATTTGGGCTCTTTGGCTTGTTGCTCCTCCTGTACTTGGGCTAATTTTCTGGCTGGGATGAGAGGCTGTGAAGCCACCTCTTATGGGCATGCCTTTTCTGCCCGGACATTGAGGTCCAGCACCAAGGGCATTGGTGTTTCCCTCACTGCGAGAAGCCAAGTTACAGGGAACCAGGCAGAGGGCCTTCTCGGTAGTGTCACCCGCCCTGTGGAACGCCCTCCCACCAGCTGTCAAAGAGAAAAATAACTACCAAACTTTTAGAAGACTTCTAAAGGCAGCCCTGTTTAGGGAAGCTTTTAATGTTTAATAGGTTATTGTATTTTAGTGTTTTGTTGGAAGCCGCCCAGAGTGGCTGGGGGCACCTAGCCAGATGGGCAGAGTATAAATAATAAATTATTATCATTATCATTATCATCATTATCATTATCATCATTATTATTATTTATTCTGTTTCTCTCCAGGTAGTGGATGGGCAGTTGAGGATACATTTTGTCCTGGATGACCCTGCAGGGAACAGTTACCTCCAGGTACAGTGAACTTGGGACAGAAGAAACAACGGATTGTTTAGCAGATATTTCTGTAGCAAGTTCTGTCCATGTTGGTTCCTGAGAACAGGAAAGTTCTGAAAATGGCCCATTTGAAAAAGACAGGCTGTGGTGTATGCATGTTCCTGGCTGCTGAGTTTCAAAGTGCTTGGGGAGAAAGAGCACAAAATGATGGTGATGATGAGAGGCCTAAGATATTGACACTGCTGAGAACAGACTAAGATGACACCAACCCAGGTGTTATGTGACCCAGCTCAGCAGGGCAGAGGGCAGAGTCATTTGACAGAGCTGGAGACCTCCGGACAGTGGAGGATGGTAATGCCGGAGGAGTGGAGGTTACAACAGGGATGTTTATAGGGCCACAGGGCAGTCTGTACTTACCTTACCCATGTCAGGAACAGAACACAGGATGAGGAACAGAGCAAGTGCCTAAATTTGGGGTTTGAGGGGCCTGGGTAGTGCATTGGGGGCTTGATGCTGGAGAATCCTTTGCTAGCACACTCAGTGTTGACAATGGCTTGAGCCAGGTTGTAATCTTTTTGGCTTAGCATCTTGGATTTTGAGGATAAGTGGGGAGTTTTGAGATTGGGAAAAACATCGGATATCCAGGTGCCTCCAAACATATTGCCGAAGAATCCAAGTATGCTTGTGCTCAAGCCCAGCTTTGCATGCCTTGAAAAGTATGAGAGAGAGAGAGAGAGAGAGAGAGAGAGAGAGAGAGAGAGAGAGAGAGAGAGGTGTATACAAGTCAGGGATGGGGCACCTGGTGTTCTCCAGAAGAATGTTGCACTCAATTCTCAACATCCCAGACCACCTGCTGCGCTGGCTGATAGCTCTCATCCATATGCATGTTCCATGTCACTGATCTCAATGTACACCTGCTCTAGATTTGGCCCTTGCGCAAGCCATGTGATCCCTTTCTTAAAATGAGCTAAACAGGGAGCAGGCCGTGGTGCCCTTCTACCCCTTGTGGGCTGTGCAGGAAGGGTTTCTGTGTCGTATCCCCGCATAACACAACCGCCTCTTGCTGCCCGCAGAACGTTTACGCTCCTGAGGAAGACCCGGAGATGCAAGTGGAGCACTACGAGCGGCAGTTTGAGCAGAACGAAGAGCTGGGCCTCAACGACATGAAAACAGAGGGCTACGAAGCAGACAGCTCTTCCCAGCGGTAGCAGCGCCACACAGAGGCCAGGACAGTGTTGTGCAGAAAAAGACGAACAGTTCCGCCTGCCTGGCAAAGGAAGGGTCGGCTTGTGACTTTGGATTGAATTTGACCCACGGAAAGCTTGCTAGCAGGGCTTCTCATAAAAAGCAAAAGCATTGCTTCTGGTTTGAGGCTCATTTTGTTATGGCCTGGGATTCTGTTGGTGCAAACAGCACAGGCCATCCTCTGCTTGATTTACTCCCCCAACTGGCCCATCAAAGTTAGATGCCCAGGTATATCATTGCCCAGGTATATCATTGCCCAGGATCTTCAGCACTTGGTTCTGTATTGAGTGCTGCTTCCCGCATGAATAGTGTCTGGCATTTTCAGTAAGGGAGGCAACACTGTCAGTCTTCTCTTCTCCCCTGTTCTGTTGCAGATGTTTGGTTTTTTTGCATTTGTTTTTCCCCAGAGCAATAAAAGTGAGGTGTGTGAAAGACAACTCCTTCTCGCCCTCTGCTAGGGCCACCCTGCTCTTAGGAGAAAAATGAGGGATATTCAAGTCCTGAAGAACAGTAGGGATGTAATCGATCTTAGCTCCCTCTTATACTAAAAGCTGCACTGATTATCTCTGCTTTGCAAGGGTAGGGGGATTTTAAGTATAGCCTGCTTTCCTCTTCATGTGTTAGCTAAGGCTGGGCAATTTTGTCTAAAAACTTGTCAAGGCTGACACCTGTCAGCTGCACACTTGTAATAGGGTTTGTAGAAGGTAGTCCTCTCCACCTAGGTGTCTTGGCGTAAATTGGCCTTTGCCAGGCTGAAGGTCTCCAGCTGTTTTGGATGATCATCCTGGTGGGCGGAAAGTGACTGCTAAAAACATCTTGAGGGTACCAGGTGGACAAAGGCTACTGTAAATTACGGGGCTGCGTCTGTGATTATATTTTCTACCTGACCAAAGGTGTACATGGAATTGTTCTTGGCTATCTGGCCTGTGCTGCAGTGGATAAGATAAAGGTAAAGGGACCCCTGACCATTAGAGTCAGGGTCGACTCTGGGGTTGCGGCGCTCATCTCGCTTTATTTGCCGAGGGAGCCAGCGTACAGCTTCCAGGTCATGTGGCCAGCATGACTAAGCCACTTCTGGCGAACCAGAGCAGCGAATGGAAACGCCGTTTACCTTCCCGCCGGAGCAGTACCTATTTATCTACTTGCACTTTGACGTGCTTTCGAACTGCTAGGTTGGCAGGAGCAGGGATCGAGCAACGGGAGCTCACCCCGTTGCGGGGATTTGAGCCACCGACCTTCTGATCAGCAAGTCCTAGGCTCTGTGGTGTAACCCAAAGCGCCACCCATGTCCCAGTGGATAGAGAATACCAAACAGATTCCTGGATTCTGTTGTATCAGACCATACATATCCTGCTGTCCTGTTTCCCACACTAATGGTGCTCTGCCCACCCCAGTGCCTCTGGGCAATCCACAGTTGGGAGGAGGTGAGGGCAGCAGCAGGCGATCGCTCATATTGCTCTGTTCCTGAAATGTGGAAGCCTCTCAGCCTGGCAATAGTATTGAGAGGCTTGAGAGGCGAGGTTCAGGGGGCTACAGGGGTGCCAACTTGAATAAAATATTGGGAGGCCAGGTAAGCTCTGCCCCGCACTACAAGACGTGTCACACACACATCGTTTGAGTAGCAATGACCATCAACTTTGGGGCCCCCTGGCCCCCTCAAATATAGTAGTTGGCGCCTATGCCTCCCTATGAGGGATCCTAAGATAGGTGGTACGTCTGCATCTGCCCCTTCTCTCTCCACTCCTCTCTCTTTACTGCGTTACTACTGCAATCTCTTGGGACTATCCCAAAGCAGTGGATTAAAATAGAAGGGAGATTCCAACTAAACATTAGGAAGAACTTTCAGGCACTAAGGGCTGTTTGATAGCGCAACAGGCGCCCTCAGAAAGTGGCACATTTTTTTATTGGAGGTTTCTAAGCAGAAGCTGGGTGGCCATCTGTCAGGGATGCTTCAGGTGTGATTACTGCTTGCAGCGGGTCAGACTGAATGACCCCTGGGGTCTCCCAACTTTACAATTCTGTCATTCTGCTCCCCACCCCACTCACTTGGCTGTGAAAGTCACCTTGGGCCAGTTCCTGTATCCTCCGCCTAGCCCACCTCACAGGGTTGTGGTGGGGAGGAAGAGAACCAGGCAATTCACCTTTAAAAATAAAATAATTTATTTGGTTTTACAAATTACAGCGTTACAATCACATATCCAACACACAACAGAAAGACAAGATTGTGTAGAATCTCCTGGACTTCCCTCTTCTCCTTCATGAGTCCAATTGTTAGTCATTTCCTTCTGCATGTTTTATAATAATTCAATTTTTTTACATCTTCATTATAATAATAATAATCCAAAATTCACCATTAAACTACAAGTGTTGTCAGGCCATTCACCTTGAGCACCCTGAAGGAAAAGGTGCAGATAGGCTTGCAATAATAAACAAGGGTCGCTGCTCTGTGCCCCCCCCGCCCCCGCTTGCCCAGTCGCTCGGTGGGCATGGGATTACAGTACAGAGGTAAAGGTAAAGGTAAAGGTACCCCTGCCCGTACGGGCCAGTCTTGACAGACTCTGGGGTTGTGCGCCCATCTCACTTAAGAGGCCAGGGGCCAGCGCTGTCCGGAGACACTTCCGGGTCACGTGGCCAGCGTGACATCGCTGCTCTGGCGAGCCAGAGCCGCACACGGAAACGCCGTTTACCTTCCCGCTGGTAAGCGGTCCCTATTTATCTACTTGCACCCGGAGGTGCTTTCGAACTGCTAGGTTGGCAGGCGCTGGGACCGAGCAGCGGGAGCGCACCCCGCCGCAGGGATTCGAACCGCCGACCTTTCAATCGGCAAGCCCTAGGCGCTGAGGCTTTAACCCACAGCGCCACCTGCGTCCCCACAGTACAGTGGTACCTTGGCTTAATTTGTTCTGGAGGTCTGTTCTTAATCTGAAGTACCACTTTAGCTAATGGGGCCTCCTGCTGCCGCTGCAGGATTTCTGTTCTCATCTTGAAGCAAAGTTCTTAACCCGAGGTAATATTTCTGGGTTAGCGGAGTCTGTAACCTGAAATGTATGTAATCCGAGGTACCACTGTATTGCATTCCATCCCTCGCGCAGAGATGTTGCCGCTAGAGGGCGCCCCAGGCTCCCGCGCTCTTCACGGCCCCAGCCGCTCCAACCATAGAGAAAGGAGGAAAAAAGAGCCTCGTTCTCTATGGTTCTGACTCCGTCGCCGACCTGGCTTCCGCTTCCTCCCGCCTGAGGAAGATGGCGGCGGCCTCGGCTTCAGCCTCGGGCCTGTCCAAGGCCGAATACTTGCGGCGGCGCTACCTGGAGGCCGACGGGCCAGAGGCGGACTCGGAGGCCAATAAGCGGCGCAAGAAGAAGAAGGCGGCGAAGGAGCTGCCGCCGGGAAGGTGGGAGACGGAGGGAGGGAGGGAACAGGAATGGAGGGCCGGGGGTGGTTGTTGGCTCTGTCGCCGCGGCCGCCTCCTCCTCTTTCTCCTCCTTTATGATGAGGAGACTCTCCTCCCTTTCCCCGCTCTGCTTTCCCCCTCCTTTTGAGGAGTGTGAACGCATAGAAATATCTGCTCTTCAGATCCCCTCACACAGCTTCTCAGCCTCGCCTACCTCGCAGGGTTGTTGTGGGTGGGGGTGTTAAGTGAGAACCATGTGTGCCACCCTTGAGCTTCTTGGGGGCAAAAAGAAAGGGATATAAATGAATAAATGACGGTGGAATGCCAAAGTTCACCGCAGGGCAGCCTTGGTTGGTCAGACTCCCTGCCCTGCTTCTCAACCCACAACGCCCATTTGTGTTTTTAATAGCCTTGCAAATATGCCCAAATATACTGGTCTGCAGCATTTTTTACTTGCTTGTTGAAACGCGGCAGAAGAGGGATGGAGCATTGCACGGCTGGGTGGAGTGGAGGAGACTCTTCGTTCTCTAGCAGCCTGCTTGCATTTCATGCTGGGTTTATGTCGTACCTTTGAAATTCCTCCTTCTATACGACCAAGGTGAACAAGTCCAATTATCTCTTTCCCACCGGACCACCTGACAGAGCGTTCCAGGCAGCCCACTTGCTCACATCACCTGTGTGGCATTTCATGACCTTGTCTGTGCAATTTCTGGTTTCCTATTCCTACCAGATTAGTGCTGGAATGTGAGTCTTTTTAATGCCTCCACCAATCTTCCATTTCCCCTCTTTCTCTCCAGCTGTGTAACCAAGCCTCAGAATCTTTCAGTAGCATTGGCTGACATTCATTCTATTCCCCCCGTCTTTTCTAGGAGTTTACTATAGCTTTCAGATTGTAAGGTCCTAGAAGGCAGCAGTTTGTGGTCTTTGTATGAGAATCCTGCAAAATGGCAAGTACGTTGATGGTGCTGCCCATAGAAGCCTTTAGCATGCCACTCAGCTCTTAAAGCAGTGGACACCACATAAGAAAAATGAGGGTGCAGCCCACTTTTGCATTCTGAGTTTCTAACAGACTAGTCAGAATGTTGGGCTTGGATGTGGGAAACCAAATAACTAGGTAAAGGGACCCCCGACCGTTAGGTCCAGTCGTGGACGACTCTGGGGTTGCAGCGCTCATCTCGATTTACTGGCTGAGGGAGCCAGCGAACAGCTTCCGGGTCATGTGGGCAGCATGACTAAGCTGCTTCTGGCAAACCAGAGCAGCTCATGGAAACGCCGTTTACCTTCCCGCTGGAGGTATTTATCTGCTTGCACTTTGATGTGTTTTCGAACTGCTAGGTTGGCAGGAGCAGGGACCGAGCAACGGGAGCTCACTGCAGGGATTTGAACCACCCACCTTCTGATCACCAAGCCCTAGGCTCTGTGGTTTAGGCCACAGTGCCACCCACGTCCCTCAATAACTAGGTAAAGGTAAAGGTAAAGGTACCCCTGCCCGTACGGGC
Organism: Podarcis cretensis; assembly: GCF_951804945.1. Taxonomy (NCBI): domain Eukaryota; kingdom Metazoa; phylum Chordata; class Lepidosauria; order Squamata; family Lacertidae; genus Podarcis; species Podarcis cretensis. The sequence goes on along the minus strand of NC_137185.1, from coordinate 29,177,505 downwards.
CAGTCTTGACAGACTCTGGGGTTGTGCGCCCATCTCACTTAAGAGGCCAGGGGCCAGCGCTGTCCGGAGACACTTCCGGGTCACGTGGCCAGCGTGACATCGCTGCTCTGGCCAGAGCCAGAGCCGCACACGGAAACGCCGTTTACCTTCCCGCTGGTAAGCGGTCCCTATTTATCTACTTGCACCCGGAGGTGCTTTCAAACTGCTAGGTTGGCAGGCGCTGGGACCGAGCAGTGGGAGCGCACCCCGCCGCAGGGATTCGAACCGCCGACCTTTCGATCGGCAAGCCCTAGGCGCTGAGGCTTTAACCAACAGCGCCACCTGTGTCCCTCAATAACTAGGTAGATTTATGTAATTGTTCTCCTCTTATGGTACCTTGGAGTCTTTTCCTGTTCAGACCCACATTTGGGGGAGGGGTTAATGCGTCTGGGGCATGGCATCTTTCCCTCTCTACCACCTACATGAAATTAAGCAGAGTGCAGCATTTGCCCACCCTTGCTCTAAGGCAGAGCTTTCCAAACTGTCGCAATATGTTAGTGTGTTGGCTGCAGTGTGTAGGTGTGTCGCACAAACATTTCCTGGGGTTTGAAAGGGGTTTGTTTAACCTCCAGTTTGCTGGTAAAACAATTGCTGTGTCACAAAATGATGCATGTCTAAAAAGTGTGTCACCAACATGAAAAATTTGGAAAGCTCTGCTCTAGGGGCTAAGGTTGCCCCATTGAATACATGCATGAAATTGGGTTGTAACAGGCTCATTATGGCAGCAAGATGATAAGCAAAACTACATTCTAACAGTCTAGCAGTCATCTAGAAGTATTATTCATGAGTATGATGGCTTAATAAATTGAAGTGTTTGTAAGATGCTACACTGTGATACTAATGCGATTTCTTATTCTAGAGAGCTGCTCTTTTTTCCAGATAATACATTTAAACAATATGCTGATCTTTGATCATGTTGTTCTATCTGTTTGATATCCAGAATTCGCATAGTGGATGATGATGACACGAGCTGGAAAAATATCCCTATTGAGCAGGAAAAAGAAGATGAGGAGGGGGATGATGGAGACTTGCCTGTGGTGAGTATTCGGAGGCAGTTGGAAACAGAGTGCTTAGCTGTACCATCACTTATTTAAAACTGTTTAACTCTCTGAGTAGTACATCATCTTTTCTTCTCTGTCGTGTGTAGTGAAGGTCAATATAATTTCCATTTTACTCATTGGAATTGGAGGGTTCAGACAAGCACAGATGCATTCAGTACACACTGTAACAAGGGTTGCTCAGTTGGGGAGATTTTGGCTTTGCAGTGCGACGTGTCTCTTGGGATTGCCCAGATCTCCTGTCTTTCCTTCCAGGTGGCTGAGTTTATTGATGAGCGGCCAGATGAAGTTAAATGGATGGAAGAATTCCGAACCAGTAACAAGTGGAAGCTGTTGGGAGGTTAGTGTTCTGTAGTTCTTCTAATGGGATGATTATTTTGTGCTCTGTGAGATACTTTCATCAGGTTAGCGCTGCATGTAGGCACACAGCCAAGATGGGCACATTTTTTGGGGGGGGAGTGAGGGGGTTCTTTTGTGTAGTTTTGTCTCTCTTTCTGTAGGTGTGGCAGAAGAGTGAGGTTAGGTTAACATAGAAGTAGCTTAGTAAATGTTATGGAAGCGTAACCAAGAGATAGCAGTTACTGCACAAAAAAGAATGAAGGTGGAAAATAAATACACTTATTAGTGTTTAGGCAATGTAGAAGTTCATTGGGGTCTTAACAAAATAAGACATTATGAGTCATAAGAATGCAAACTGTCAGTAATGGAATCTCATGTAGAATTCAGCTAGTGTGAACATTTTTGCTATGACGTATCGAGTGTAATCCGTTTTTCATGACTATGCTACAGAAGTTGGTCAACAGTGACCCTTCAATGACATCCCAACTCACATCATCCCCCAGCCAGCAGAGCTAATGCTCAGGGATGGTGGGAGTTGTAGTCCAGCAGTATTTGCAGGGCAGGGTGAAACAGTTTGTGGGAAGTGGAGTTTGAAAAAGAAGTTTGTGGGTTGCCAAAAAAGCCTGTTGGGGGTTTACTTTAGCTCAGGGAGGGGGCGAGCATAGGAATTCAGGGAGTTGCCTTATGCCAAGTCAGACTTTGATCCATCCAGCTCATTGTTATAGATACTGACTAGCAGGAGTCTCTTCTCCCACCTTGAGACACCAGGTATTATCCCTGGGATCTTTTGCATGGGAAAATATGTGCTCTCTTCCTGGACAGTGATGTGAATTTTCCAGGGGAAAAAAATTGAATTGGGATAATTTGCACTGGAAAACTTTCTGATGCTCTAGAAGGTGATCTAATGTAGTGTGTTTATTTTACTTATATTTAGTAAACAACGCTTAGAAAGGTTGACTCTGTCTGACTTGCCTAACACTGTATTTTTAATTGGTGTTCATTGTTACTAATTACCCTATGAGATGGAATGCATTCTGCAGAAAGATAAAGCACTGGAACATGTTCCGCTCCACATCACCGCTTCTGGGTTAGTTTTCTAGACATTGCTGTCCTTTGCATGACCATTGCAAAAGCCACAAAACTTGCATCTTCTCATAATGTTATGGAGACAATTCAGAGGTCTACATAAACATGGCTTGAATTGCGTTCTTTTTTCAGATCAGAAGAAAGAGTCACAAGAATCTGATCATTCTGTGACTGCAAAGTCAACAAAGAGGTAAGGAGGGTATTTAGTTGAGCATTTAACAGCTCATGTTATCCTGACTAGGACACATCTGTGGTATAGGAGGAACAGATGGAAAGCTCTTTAACTTGAGTAGGCTGAAAGCAAAGAGTAAGGTTACCATAACTTCTGTCATAGAGCTTCAGTATGCTGATGTCAGTGTAGTGTGTGCACACTCAGATGATTTCCAAACCCTCCTACATATCTTTGCAGAAGCTTACGAAAAGCTTGACCTATCGCTCAACATCCCAAAAACCAAAATGCTGCACCAACAAGCAAGAAACAACTTCTCTGCCACAAATCCAACTGAATGCTAAGACAGTGTTGTTTACTCACTGTTAAGACAGTGTTCATGAAAGACAATCTTACTTGTCTACGAGGGATCACCAAAGGAGGAGGAGGAGAAGGAAGAAAAGCTCCTTCAGGATGATTTTAACAGCTGCTGTGACAGTGGCTTTAACCTTCTGGATTGGAGTAGCTATTTAACATAGTTTGTGAGTGGAAGGAATGACTAGCATTTCATGTTTGTAGCACACCAGCTCTATGAAATCTTTGAAGCTAAGGCACAAAGCTTGTTGCAGGCTCATTGAAAACCGACTGTGTAGGCTCTGCACAGTTGAAAAGAGCACAGTAAGCCTCCCAACATCTTTATGACCATAGTTAGAACTGGGCTGGCCGTAGTGTGGCATAAGAGGGGTGTCAAGATAAATAATTAATTGTCACATGATTCCAAAGAAAGAGCACACATGGTGGACAGTTGGCATTCTGACTGTGGTGGTATTGGCAAAGAAACTGGCAGTGGCAGAGTTTCAAGTGCCAACACCAGGAGGCTGAGTCAGCCCACTGGGTGTTCCCTGGTCAGGATTGCTACTCCCCGCTTGCTGCCAGCCTGCTGTGTCAAAACCATATAAGGCAGCAAAATTTTACTGAAAGTGACTTGCCTGTTTGAAGCTTTGACTAATGTGCATTTTGGTTTTCCTTCCAGTTCAGACGCCACAAAACAGAAAAGAGCAAGGCATTCGCCAGACCAGTCACTGACGAGGAGACGTCATGACTCTCTGGACCAATCACCGCCCAGGAGGGTCCTCCGTGACTCGCCGGACCAGTCACCGCCCAGGAGGACCCGTTGTGACTCACCAGATCAATCCCCACCCAGGAGGGGCTGTCGTGACTCACCAGATCTGTCCCCGCCCAGGAGGGGCCGCTGTGGCTCACCAGATCCATCACCTAAAAGGCATCATTCTGACACAGGCAAAAATAATACCAGAAGCTCGCATGGAGGCCGACAGGAACACTACGCTGACAAGTCCTCAGCCCATCAAGGGTGGCAAGCTACCTCTGACCTGTCACCACCCCCAAAAAAGACGCATGATTCTGATGTAGGCTCGTTGCTGTCTCAGAAACAGCAGTTGCCCACTGGGGGTCTAGGAAAACAAAGCAACGCCAGAGGTGAGTAGATTTGTGGAAGCCTTTCTCCAGAGAGGAGTATGTTTTGGGAGTGTGAGTTACTGGAAGTCTTGGTAAACATCCAGTCACATTTGGTAATTTGTTTTGATGCTTGTATGCCACTTTACAGACTCTGAAGCCAATAAACGGTCCCATTCATCAGCACCTTCACCGAGGAAGCGCCAGAGACATGATTCTGAATCCGACTCCGATTCTCCCCCACCCAGGCGGAGTGCCAAAACCTCCTCAGATTCGGACCTTTCCCCACCACGGGCCTCTCGCAGTACACACTCACAGCGCCCGAGCTCTCCTTCTGACCTCTCTCCCCCCAGAAGATCACGGGGCAAGTCTTCAGACTCTGATTTGTCCCCTCCCCGAAGAGGTCAAGAAGGCAGGAGGAAGGCCCACAGATCCAAGAGCCCCCCTGACCTCTCACCACCTCGACGGGCCAAGGACACCAAAGGGAAGGATGGCATCCAAAAGGTGAGGACTTCGTTATTCAGCAGTAAATGTGCTGATTCTGTTTTGTAAGTGTGACAACCATGATAAGAACTGCTTAAGAATTGGTGCCAGACTTTGCTTTTTCTTCTTCTCTGCTTGCCTCTTTTCTCTTTTTGTGTTGTTTTTTTTTATATATAGATGGTAAATCTGTAGGCAGGGATGTCTTGTTTTAATTGATTATATCTAAACTACTCTGGGAGCCTTTTGGGCTGAAGAGCAGAGTACAAATGCTCTGAATAAATAAGTAAGGAGCTGTGAAACCCTGTAATTACCCGTATTTTTCGCTCTATAACACGCACCCGACCATACCACGCACATAGTTTTTAGAGGAGGAAAACAAGAAAAAAAATATTCTAAATGAAACAGTGGATGTATGATTTTTGTGGTTCATGCTGTGGCCACAGACATGTGATCTGATGGTGAGTTTGGGGTAGCCCAATGCAAAAATCCTGAAGATCCATGTGGATCCATGCTTTGTAACCACATTTTTGCACCACTGCGGCCCCAGGCAACAGTGGGTGCGTGATTTTTTTGGTGCAAGCTGTAGCCATGGACATGCTGTGTGATCTGATGGTGAATCTGGGGTGACCCAGTGCAAAAATCCTGAGGATCCATGTGGATCCGTGCTTTGTAACCACGTTTTAAGTAGGGAGGGAAGGAAAAGCACTCAAGGGACAAGGAACACACGTGGGGTGGGTGGAGAAGGATGCTGTTAATAATGCAGAAGAGGGGTATAAGAGGAGAAGCAAGCAGGCTCTGCTTCTCTCCCTCCTCCCTGAAGAACTTTGCTGCTATTTAGCCAGCTGAGTGGGGAGGAGAGAGGGACAGAGAGCCTGCTTGCTTTAAAGGAGCCAACCGGACAGGAGCCGCTTACACTTGTGTAAGCGGCTCCTCTCCTCTCCCGCTTTGCTCCTTTAAAGCAAGCAGGCTCTCTGTCCCTCTCCCCTCCCCACTCAGTGGCTCTTCTCCCGCTTTGCTGTTTCAAAGCAAGCCATGGAGGGAAGGAAGGGGAAACATGGATCCTCTGCTCACGACTGCAGCAGATCCCCCCGCCATCCGTAGGCATTCGCTCCATAACACGCACAGACATTTCCCCTTACTTTCTAGGAGGAAAAAAGTGAGTGTTATGGTGCAAAAAATACGGTATTTCCTATATGCTTTCCCCAAGTGCTATGGGGAATGACTTCCCTCAGAGGCAGCTACACTGGAATTGTATGGGGTTTAGTACTTTTGTGGAACTGGCACAAGGGTAGCATTTTTATTTTTGACACAGCTGTTGTGCTTCTTTTGGCTTGCAGGGCCCTCAGATGCTTTCGGGGGGCAAAGCTGGCTTAGTGTCAGCGGAGCTACTGAGGAAGGAGCAGCATGAGCTCAGGAAACATCAAAGCAGCAGCAAACATTTGGAAGGTGAGCTGTGGGGTGGGAGGCAGAGGTAGAGAATGTGACTTTCTCAGGGTCACACAGTGACTTCATGGCACAAGTGAATCCAGCCCTCACCCCCTGGGTTGTATGGGCACCTCTGTTTAAAACCCATCAGGACATGTCATCCCTGCCAAGACTGGGTTACCATAGCAGGAATGAAAGCGGCTTTCAGAAGGAAGTGTTCGGCTGTGACCCTTCATAGGGGAGCAGGGCCCACCAGAGTTTTGGGCAGGTCCTCCTGCAAATGCAGTGGTGATGAGCTGGGACTGCTAGTTGCAGGAATGGGTAGTTGCAGCTGCTGCATTCTCTAAAGCAAACCACTGTCCTTTCATATGGATGTGAGGGGCTATGATTGAAAAATGTGCAAGCCTACAGATATTTGACGCGGGTGGCGCTGTGGGTTAAACCACAGAGCCTAGGACTTGCTGATCAGAAGGTCGGCAATTCGAATCCCTGTGACGGGGAGAGCTCCCGCTGCTCGGTCCCTGCTCCTACCAACCTAGCAGTTCAAAAGCATGTCGAAGTGCAAGTAGATAAATAGGTACCACTCTGGTGGGAAGGTAAATGGCGTTTCCTTGTGCTGCTCTGGTTCGCCAGAAGTGGCTTAGTCATGCTGGCCACATGACCTGGAAGCTGTACGCTGGCTCCCTCGGCCAATAAAGTGAGATGAGCGCCGCAACCCCAGAGTCGGTCACGACTGGACCTAATGGTCAGGGGTCCCTTTGCCTTTTACAGATATTTGGAGTCTAATTGTTCACACCCAGTGAAGTTAGCACCCAGCAGATTGAAAGGAAATGCAGATAGACCTTTCACCTGTGAAACTCAAGAGCTGCTAGCAGTAGTGGTGGTGAGTCATACGATTTGTCTCATCCTTGGCTCATTGTAAGTTTAAAAGCAAAGTTCTGCAGTCCAGAGACCCGCATTTCCTGCAAGCAGAAAAATATCAGTTCAACTTATCATTTACAGCTTTGCTTTTCTACAGAAATAATCAAATGTTTACTGGGTGTGCTGAGTTCACCAAACAGATAGATTCGATGGTGCAACATTTTTCAGCCCCCTGTTGTGGCTAGCTTGAATGCCTGACTCCTTCTCCCCTTCTCCCCTCCCCCAGCTGAATCGCAACATGCTGAAACGGTTTTCCGGGACAAGTCGGGCCGCAAGAGGGACCTGAAGCAGGAGCTGCTGGAACAGCGCAAGAAAGCAGAGGAGAAATCCGAGCGAGATGAGCAGTATGCCAAATGGGGAAAGGGGTAAGCTGGGTGGTTCCTGTGTTCAGGGCAGAATCCCAATTCCCTATCAGACCACTGAAAAATGGGGATGGGAAAACTCACTTAACAGTGAGAAAGGAAGGTGTCCTAACACCAGCTCAGAAGATTGAACCTGACACCACCTGCCTGCAAAGCAGGGGCTCTAGCATTGAGCCACAATCATCCCCCTAAGAGAAGAGCCGCTGTGTCAAGCCTTCCTTGGTGTGTTGCTGACTTGGGCAACAGCAGGTGACCCTTCTCTCTTTCCAAACCTCCTGTAGTGTCTTGTGCAAAAAAGGCAAGAAAAAAAGTTGAGTCCAGCCGCTGATGCCCTGCTTTGGTTTGTGCCTCTCCCTGCAGCCTCACACAGAGCCGGCAGCAGCAGCAGAATGTGGAAGATGCAGCGAAAGAAATGCAGAAGCCACTGGCCCGGTACATTGATGACCAGGACTTGGACAAGATGCTGCGGGAGCAGGAGCGTGAAGGGGACCCCATGGCCGATTTCCTTAAGAAGAAGGCGGCCAAGGAGAAGAAAGATACCAAAGGTCAGCACTTGTGGTCTCCAGGTGTTACTGGTTTGTGGCAGTGGGGAGGGTGGCTGTGGTTGACAGGAAGAAGCACTGTGCTAATTCTCGTGCTTCCCAAAGGTCATTTCTGATCTGTTACGGCTAAGAGGTGGAATGTTCAGCTTGGAAATAACTTTGATTCTAAGAGATGCACCTAAATGGAATTTTCAGCAATGTCTTTTGAAAAGGATGGGGTGTCAGGAGTCAGAGGAGTGACTAAAGCTTTGTGGTGAAGAGAACTGGGCAAGAAACTCCCCCATTGTCCTTCTCTGTTACACCCAGTCCTCACATTCTACTTCTAAGCTCCCAAGAAAAATTGCTTTCTGGGGTGGGGGGGGGGAAGGTGTTGTTCAGGGCTTCTTCCTCTAGGAAGGCATTTTGTGATGGATGGCATATCAGGCATTCTGCTTTCTTGCCTTGCCTCTGTCTTCTTGTGAACCCTGTGCCTTGCACCATGTCTTCCCTGTAAGTCACACGGTCTTTGAGGACCACTGTTGACTTCCTCTATGTGTTTTGGGTCAGTGCTAGCACAACTCCCTGGCTTCACTGGAAAAATATAATTGTTGAAACTGTTTGCTTATTTTCCTTCCCCTTCTTCAGAAAAGCCAAGATACAATGGACCAGCACCCCCACTTAATAGATTCAACATTTGGCCTGGGTATCGCTGGGATGGAGTGGACAGGTAAGTCTGTCTTTCTGCTAGTAGTGGTAATAGATGGTCTCCAGTTACAAAGAACCATGTGCTGTACCCATGTGGCATTTCCTACATGCAATATTGACTTATTGCTGAAACAACTTCTGGTTTCACATCCATACTCTGTCCCTGATCATGACACTTAAGCAGCATCCCTAGTGGGGTTTCTTTGTGAAGTTTGTGGGTGGGTGGGATCTCTCCATTCAGCTGCAGTTGGCAACTTTCTCATGATCAAGATTTGGGGCTGGGAAATTTGAAGGACTTGGTTGCACCGTGAAGGCCACCCAGCTCCTCCAAGAAATCTGTCTGCCCCAGTTTATTGTTGGTTCACCTTATTGACATTGTTTCTGTTCCTGTAGGTCCAACGGCTTTGAGCAGAAGCGCTTTGCCAGGATCTCAAGTAAGAAGGCAGTTCAGGAGCTGGCATACAAGTGGAGTGTTGAGGACATGTGATTTTCCATCCTGAGATGCGATGGAACCTCCTCACAGCGCTGGAGATGGAAGGATCTCCTCTGCAACAGGGTTAAAGGGGTCCATCTATTAAGACTGTTCCAGGTGGTTTTGGAAGGGCTTGGAGGCAGCTTGCCGTTTCCAGGCAGAAGGCGAGACTGATGGAATTCCTGCAGTATATATAGACTGGGCAAGGAGGAGTGAGAGAGAGCGACCTGTGGTGCAGAAACCCCAAGTCCTTTTCAGATGGAAACCTCTGTAAATCCACTGCTGGAAGAAACTGGTCTCTTCCATATTAACCTCATGGAGCAGTTGAGGTTGCTGCAGCTGTATTTGAAATCTCAGGTGCTTTTTCTGGGTAAGGAGCAGCAAGAGACAAGGTTAAGGAGGACACCCTTCATTGAATAACGTTCCTTCTGCTTCTTTGAAGGGTTTGACTGTGTTTTCTTGTAGCTGCTGGCCATGGTTGAAACCACTGGCTGGTTTGTGACTCTGAACATCCTGGTGTACATAAGCACAACATCTTCCTGCGTTTTCTGTCTTGCACTGTTGAGTGCACACACTTCTGGACTGTGCAGTTTTTGCCTGGGCAGGGAGAATGCTTTCCCATAACCTTTTCCTAAAAGGACCAGCTGTTGTATTTGAGAATAAACTCACCTCCAGCAGCAGCTCAAGGAGCTAGTTGGGAAGTCAACGTGCAGATTTTGAAACCCTTTTGCATTTCCCCTGAAGCATCTGCTGGTGTCACCGAAGGAGTCTCTTCAGTTCCTGCAAAACATAGGGAAGCTAAATGCAAAGACTTTGTCACAGGAAATGGGATTCTCTGCAGCTAATTTTTTTACAACCCTTTGTATTTTTGATGTACAGTTTGTAAATAACAACTTCCTTTTCTGATTTGGTTGTATGCATTTTGTAAAGTTCTGTTACCACCATGTTTGTACCAGGGAACAAGAAAGATTTGGGCTTGAGCTGTTTTGAGTTTATATTACTCCTTTTTATTGAACACAAGTATGTTTTTGCTATGGCAATATCCAAACATGAACAGAACTTGAGAGTACAGTTTTATAACTTGTGAAGGAGCATAGATTCCAGCCCCCTTTAAAATCCACGATGTTCAGCCATTAGTCCCTGAGGTCTGACCCTTCTGGCACAGTCACACTTTAGTCGTCTGCTTCTTTCCTAGACTTGTGTTGCTGGGCTAGGTACATTTGCAGTCGACAGACAGGGAGTGGAATATGCCTGCAAAAGAGAATGCAGAGCTTGCTTAAGCTGCTGTTGTTCCAATCTCTACCCTGCAACAGCCCAGCCAAACTTTTGGATGCCTCCCTGGGGCTGTTCTTGGCCACTATTTGGCTGGATACCTGTAAGCCTCTCGGTGGATGGTGGCAAAATCTTGCCCTCCCTCAGTCTGGATGGGTTTCAGTTCTGGCTTGTAGCTCTTGGCCTTCTCCGCTCTCTTCAGCAGATAAGTGCTGCATGTTGTGGTTTGGCTTCCAAAATGGCCCTTTTGAAAGAAAACAGAAACAAGCAGCAGATGCTTTCAGTGTCCGTTGGCAGAGATGGGATACAGCATTAAAATGTCCTTTGTCTGACAACTTAAGCCACAGCCATGAGAGGAGCCGACAAAGGGCTTCCTGTGAGAGAGCAGCCCAATCCACCACGTTCACATCTGCTTCATATATACTTGCAGAAGAGGTAGTTTAACTAGAAGTGGGAAGGACTGAGAGCGGAGTAGATTGTTGAGGATATTTGAAAATGATGCTAGGCAGTGTGCGTGCATCTTGTTCACTCTTCCTAAAGAAGAGCTGATCCAATTTCAACTCCTGCTTCCTTAGGCTTGAACAACAGTTGCATTTCCCTTGGGAAATCTGCAGTGCCCTGAGAGATTGGGAACAGGCATTTTGGGGGGTGGGGGGCTGCTTTTTTCACCTCTGTTCAGTTACTGAGCAAGATTGGGGTTTGCTATTGATACCTTTAGGCTCTTGCCTGCAACATGTCCCTTTTTGGTGATTCTACTTCTACTTGTATACATTTGGGGCAAGTTTTTCTTCCCTGCCCCACGAAGAGGACAGCCTTCCCACCCCTCTTTCTAACGTCCTTGCTGCAAATCAAGCCACTTCTCTCTCTAGCCTAGTATTGTCTGCTGTGACTGTGAGGCAGGGTGCATCTCTCTCATCACCTTTAGACTGGAAATGCCAGAGACTGGACCTGGAGCCTTATAAGTATTCGAGGATGTGACTAGGCAGGATTCCAGGGTGCAGTGATGGCTTTGCCCCCGAGCTACGGCTCTGCCCCAAAGCACACTCTGCTCAATGGGTCCCTTACCAAGGAGTGGGTGCAGCTTCCTTCCCGAGGGTCTCCATATCGAATACGAGGCTGAGCTCCCCAGTCCCTGAAGAAGAACCTGTGTGCTGTGGAGTTGTCAAACTGGGCAGCCAGAGATTTCAGAGCTGTGCCTGGATGTTTAATGGGCTCCGCATGGTTGAGGAGGACAGGAAGGTGATAAGGAAGCTGCAAGAGGAGAGGAATGCAAAAAGGATACAGGTAAAGGTAAAGGGTAAGGTAAAGGACCTCTGGATGGTTAAGTCCAGTCAAAGGTGACTATGGGGTGCAGTGCTCATCTCGCTTCAGGTTGAGGGAGACGGTGTTTGTCCACAGACAGCTTTCCGGGTCATGTGGCCAGCATGACTAAACCGCTTCTGGCACAATGAAACGCCGTGACAAAAACCAGAGTGCACGGAAACACAGTTTACCTTCCTGCCACAGCATGCTTTTGAACTGCTAGGTAGGCAGGAGCTGGGACAGAGCAACGAGAGCTCACCACCGTCGCGGGGACTGGAACCGCCGACCTGATCGGCAAGCCCAAGAGGCTCAGTGGTTTAGACCACAGTGCCACCTGCAACCCTTCAGAAAGTAGCTGCAGAAGTAGGTGAAGGAGGCAGGGAAGGGAATTATCTGCTTGCCCAACTAGCTGACCCACGTTAGAGGTGGAACACTGGGTTGGGATGTGACTAGGCTTCATTCCAGTAGAGCCAAGGGAGCATTGAGGACTTGAAGCTACCCTATAAGTGAAGCCTGAAGGTCTTGGACATGATGCCAATAGGAAGTGGGACCCTCATATTTTGAAATTCAATGGGCTCCATTGTTTCCCTCCCTAAGCCTTAGGGGTGAAGGGGAGATAAATTTCAAGCCGGAAAGTACTACCCTCATTCTCTTACCAACTTCCTTTGCTGCTGGGATGAACCCTTACCTTGGTAACGTCGTCTTCTTCAAATTTCCCACCTTCCTCTGCCCCCCGCTTCTTTTTCAGCGTGATGAGCTTGGCACGAGAGTATGCAGAGGCGTTCCAGCTACGGTAGCTCTCTCTGTGGACAGTCTGGAAGTTGGTTCTGTGCAGAAGTGAAGGCGTGTGAGAATCTGCAGTGAATAGTCCCATTGTTAAGTCTCGGGTTACCGAAAGGCCTTTAAGCCAGTTGCACCATGCAGCAGTATTTGTTCTCTCATTGTGAAGGAATAGTGATTCAGTCCTCTTGGGAACTGCTTTTAGAGTCTCAAAAGGGCCTGGTCTTACCTCGCTGACCTTTTCATGGTTTACTCAATGAAAACTGCCCTGGGTACACCTGTGCTCATGTAACAATACCCAAGAAGAAGATGCTGCACTTTTTCATGGGCAGAGGGGTCCTGGGAGAGGATGAAAGGGAACCTTTCTTGGGACTTTAAACCGTTTGCCAAAGAAAAGTCAGTCCTGCGGCACCTTAAAGGCTAACAAATTCATTGATTTATGGCATAACTTTCCATGGACCAAAACACATGTCATCAGATGCATGAAGTGATATCTCAGTTGACGGGTGTAGATGCAGGAGGAGAAAAATGCAAGGTGGGAGTTGAACAGTCATGAGATGAAAAAAGTACCATCAGTGATAATTAAATTAGAGCTTAGAAGGTATGTTAAACAGGCACAGGAGCCCTTGACACAGCAAATTGGTGATGATTTACTCAGCACTGCAAAGATAATTATGTTAACACCTATAGTTGGGCAGGAAACCATGGTCTCTATTCAGACTCAGATGAACGTTATTGAACTTACTGATGAGTCGCAATCCAGCGGATTCACACTGAAGTTCCTTTCTCTGAGGATGGCCCCCTGCCTCCCCAAGATCAACAGCAAAGTGGTCTGGTAGGTTGAAATGTTCTCCTTTCTGAAATCCTATTTCTGTGCATTTATTCTTTCCCATTGGTGCTGGCGCATTTGCCCAATGTAGAAAATCTTACGCCATAATCAATGGCTTTGTCTTTAAGGTGCCGTTGGCCTCTTTGTGGTTTTGTTTTGTTGGTATCAGACTGACATGTGAAGTCCCTGCTCCTGTCTCTCCTCAATCCCAAACCTCTCCAGAATCGTTCCCCAGCACCTGAGATGCTCACCTGAAAGCTGGGTTAATTGCCAGGTTGTCCAGAGGAGGCAGGGCAGGTGCAGCCTGGCCAAGAAAGGCCCTTTGTTCTGGGAAATCGCTTTGGTACTTGGTCACATATTCAGCTGCTGCCGGTTCTGAGGATTTTGTGATGGCCCTCTTCTCTCGAAGGAATGCCCCCTTCTCCAAGGGCAAGGGGTGGCTGGGGGTGGTGATGACATTTACTCCTGCAGAGCAGAAAATGGTGAACGATACCTTTTATTTTGGTGTGAAGAGTTCAGATCCTCAGCCTTGCAACTCCCCCTGTATTGAAGGCTGCGTTTAATTAATCCTAGGAAAAACTCACCTGGACTGTGTTCAGGTGGGGGCAGATACAGGAAGAGAGGAAACATTTCAGTTGCTTGTTTTAGCTCAAACACCTGACACAGCCTCCAACTTAGAAGTGCAACTAGGCTTCCCATTCCTGCCCCAGCGTAGCTCTGATTTGGTAGAACCAATACTGTATTTGAGGTTAGTTGAATGTCCCCTTATCAAGCTTAGTTTTCGTGCTGCTGCTTTCTTCATATTTAGCTTTACCTGGCTGGTCTGGAAGCTCCCTCTTGAATTCCTTGCTTCTGGAGCTGTTCTTGGCTGCAGGGCTGCAGGGCTGGAGCTTGCTTGGAGGTTGCGAGAGGGCGGATGCTCGTGGTGGGAAGGGGAGCTGGCAGAGAGCCTGGCTCTGGAAGGGTCCCTGTGGGTGCTGGCCTCCCCTCTCCTGCAAAGCAGATGGCCCCACAACTTGCTCAGTAAATCTCACCTGCATGCCTCTAACTTTTCACCTGTGTGTTCATAAAGCTGTGAAGTGCTGTGATGACGTTATGTTTAGGAGCAGGGTGCTTTATCAAATGTACAAGCAACCCTGAACCAATGCAGGGTACTGCATAGAGATGCGGGGGAGAAAACTTTGTTTCTTCCCACTTTCCTTAACAGAAATAATTCCAGCCAAAAGCTCCCATTTCTTCCCTTCAAGGTATTTGAAGCTGTTTCCCCCTGAGATGTGCTAAAAGCAAGAGGGCAAATTAAGTAGGTATATGAGCTCCCCCTCACCCCACGTGACAGGAGGCCTCCCCCCCCCTTGTCTTTACCTTCATGGGGTGCTCGGTTCTCTTGCCTGGATCCCAGACGACAAACTCTGCCCTCTGGGTGGTCTGGAGGTCCATGGGAGGAGGTTTTGGGTGTGGAGGGGTGCAGGGGGGCCTCTTGCTGCTGCGCGGGTGCACAGCTGTTTGGAGCAGGAGGGAAAGAACAGCAGTTAAGTGCTGGGATATGGTTGAGATCAGGGAAACGAAGGGACTGGCCCAGCCCTTTCCCAGGCCAGCTGGGCCCCTCCTTCCCCTCTTAAAGGTAAAGGTAAAGGTACCCCTGCTCGTACGGGCCAGTCTTGACAGACTCTGGGGTTGTGCGCCCATCTCACTTAAGAGGCCAGGGGCCAGCACTGTCCGGAGACACTTCCGGGTCACGTGGCCAGCGTGACATCGCGGCTCTGGCAAGCCAGAGCCGCACACGGAAACGCCGTTTACCTTCCCGCTTGTAAGCGGTCCCTATTTATCTACTTGCACCCGGAGGTGCTTTCGAACTGCTAGGTTGGCAGGCGCTGGGACCGAGCAGCGGGAGCGCACCCCGCCGCGGGGATTCGAACCGCCGACCTTTCGATCGGCAAGTCCTAGGCGCTGAGGCTTTAATCCACAGCGCCACCTGCGTCCCAACATCCTTCCCCTCTTACCAGGTGGGCAAGTGTAAGTTGCCTTGTAGTGAGAGAGCCAGCCCTTCCCAGTCTTCGGCTGTGCCAGCAGCACCCGTTGCTTTCGGCAGTTCCTGTGGCGCTTGTGGCGGCTGCATGGGAAGCAAGCAAGCATCTGAGAACTAGGTGGCATCAAAGGGACTTGTCTCTCTGCCACCAGCTCTGTGTGCCAAGGAGAAAAGGGATACTTTTTTGTTATTTGTACATATACTGCGGGATGTGGGTAGCAGCATTGTGGGTTACACCACAGAGCCTAGGGCTTGCCGATCAAAAGGTCGGCGGTTTGAATCCCCGCGACGTGGTGAGCTCCTGTTGCTCGGTCCCTGCTCCTGCCCACCTAGCAGTTCAAAAGCACTTCAAAGTGCAAGTAGATAAATAGGCACCGCTCCGGTAGGAAGGTAAACAGTGTTTCAGTGCGCTGCTCTGGTTTGCCAGAAGCGGCTTAGTCATGCTGGCCACATGACCCGGAAGCTGTACACCGGCCCCCTTGGCCAATTAAGCGAGATGAGCGCCGCAACCCCAGAGTCGGCCACGACTGGACCTAATGGTCAGGGGTCCCTTTACCTTTTCCTTTACATATACTGCTTTATAGGCTGCTCTGTAATGGATATTCTCTGCCCGCCTTGATAGATAAAGGCCTGGTTCGGAAAATGGAAGGTGCAGTGGGCAGGATACACCAGGCTTTGTGCCACTGTGAGGGTTTTGGGATTGGAGCATTCCTTAAAAATCCAAGCCTATCCTCTCTGCAATGTGCTGCAATGCAGCTGGGCTTGCTTGCTGCCTGTTTTTCTTCTTCTTCTGTATGTAGATGGGCTCGCTTGCTTAAGCCAAACCAGATCTATTTCCAGCAACGGAAGGTGTGTGTCAGGGGTGGAGAAGCTGTGCCCCCCTCCCAAGTGCTGGTGGACCACAACTTGCACAATTCCCGACAATTGGCCACACTGGCTGTCAGAACAGATAGGAGGCGGAGTCAACAACACTTTTCACAGCTCCAGGTTCACCACACCTGGTCCAAATGGTTTGGGTTGAGTGGACCCGCCCCTGGAAGCGAGGAAGGGGGAATGCAGGGCCTGGGTAAAGGTCTGTGCATTGCTAGCTGCTCCTTGTCACTGGCTACCATTCAACCTGCAAAACCTAGAGCAGGGGTCAACAACCTTTTTCAGCAGGGGGCCGATCCACTGTCCCTCAGACCTTGTGGGGGGCCGGACTATATTTTGAAAAAGAAATAAAAAATGAAAGAATTTCTATGCCCCACAAATAACCCAGAGATGCATTTTAAATAAAAGGACACATTCTACTCATGTAAAAACACACAGATTCCTGGACCGTCCGTGGGCCGGATTGAGAAGGCGATTGGGCCGGATCCGGCCCCGGGCCTTAGTTTGCCTACCCATGAGCTAGAGGAACTGCACTTACCCACAGTCGCAGAGTTCGCAGAGGCACTCTTTAAAGGGAGGGCTCTCCATGTTGTGTGTGAGAGATCTTCACCGTTGCAGAGTCTGTGGCTGAGCACTGTAGAGAGAGCTGAAGCTGCTCGTATTCCTGTACCGAGAGGCTTGTCCTTTGCTTTTGGCCAGAACTCAACTCAAGGGGTTTGTGCTGGTTGCTAAGGCCCACAAATCCCTCCTTTTGTTCTCCCCCCTCCTCTTTGCCAAGGGTGATTTGAATATGAAAGCTGCTCCCTAGCAGAGGTGTGGAATTTCTCAGAGCCCCAGTGCCTGGCACAGCTGGAGCACAAAGCAGGCAGGGCCTGTGTGGTTGTTGGAAGCTGGTCTGCAGCTGGTTCTCTTGCTGCTCCATGCTCTGCCTTCCTTAAGTTTGGACACACCATTTTTGCATTTCCTCTGATACAGTAGGTCGTACTGAGATCCACCTCCAAGGGCCTTCTGGCAGTTCCCTCACTGCAAGTGTAGCACCCTGCTTGTGGTTAACGCTTAGCTGGAATGAAATATTCAACGCAGCAATAGAGAAATTAAAATAATAATTTATTTGTCAGACAAATAAATATGAGGCACAGTGGTATATGGTTACCAAGCTCTGGCCTGGCCTCCTGCCGTTATGGCCAGCACTTATATTTCCTTAATCCAGCCCCCTTGCTCCTGTGGATGCCTCTGTCCAATCAGCCTGGTTGAAATTCCTATTGGCTGTTTGCTAGAACCAATCACAAAAGATACACCAATTTCCTCTTGCCCTTTTATGGGAAACAAATAGCTATATATTCTTCTATCTATAAATGACAAATAAGTAGTAATATATCTTACATGTGTCTCAACAAGGAACCTTAATTACCAGCTCACCTCGCCCTATTGCCCTCCAAAACAGATGGTTTAATCTTAAATTTTTATCTTAAACAGATGTCAAGGATCTTGAGTTCACATCATCATTGAAAGATCTCCTTCTCTTGGAGGTCTTTAAACAAAGGCCTGACAACCATATGTGTGCTCTAATGATGTTTCCTGCTTGGCAGGGGGGCTGGGCTGGTGGCTGATGGCCCCTGTGATCTCTTCCAACTATATGAAATAAGAATCTAGCATAAGGATTTAACATTTCTTAGCTTCTAATTCCTTTGCATAATTACATTTAAGCCAATATATTTAATACATAACATAGATAGCCTTTTAGAAGAATAAACCTTCTCAAAGTAAAAAAGGAAGGAACATTTTACAGCCTCAAAATAAAATAGAAAGAAAACCTCTTCTTCTCTTTACACTCCCCTTCTCCAGCCAAGCCAGTCTATTTGTTCTTGGCCTTTTAACCTTAGGAAAATATGGCTCAAGTTTAATGGGAGGCACATGGTTTTATTTTACTATTTACCCACTCTTAATTATGTTTTTCTCTGCTTTTTTTATCTTCTGTAATATGTAGGGTCAGTGTAACCTTGGCTGTCAGCCTGTAATTCCCTTTTTACGACTTTGAGAATTGTTTTCTGCTATAAATCAGGGGGCCCCCTTGTCCAGGAGAATAAACATCTTGTCAAGGTTCTTAGGCAGCTGGTCTTCTGCCTGGCATGAACATTTGAAAATCTTTAAGCTCATTTTAAAATACAGGCCCTGATCAAGCCTTAATAAAAATGCAGGCTATGATTAGATGCCTCACAAGAAGTGAAGCTACAGGGAACAGGCAGAGGGCCTTTTCGGCAGTGGCACCCTCCCTGTGGAACGCCCTCCTTTCAGATGTTAAGGGGATAAAGAACTACTGTACACAATGAAACAAAGATCATTTGAATCAGCTAACAAGTGTGGGAAACTATTAGCATGGCAATTGAAAAAGAGACAAAAATTGAATACAGTCACCAATCTAGAGATTGGAGGGAAAGATATCCAGAAACCCGAAGAAATTAGGAAGTGTTTCCAGAGATATTTCAAAAAGCTCTATACTCAAGGGCCACAAGAGGAGAAGGAGATAGACCAATTTTTGAAAACAAATGGTTTACCAAAACTTGCCCAGGAAAAGAGAACAATCCTGAATCATAAAATAACACAACAAGAAATAGAGGGTGCCATCCAGAATATGCAACTAGGCAAATCTCCAGGTCCGGATGGGCTTACCTCCAAGTATTATAAGATATTGAAAGATTATTTGATACAACCATTAATGGGGGTATGCAATCAGATTTTGGAGGGGAAGAAGGCACCGGAATCGTGGAAAGAAGCCTTCATCACATTGATCCCTAAAGTGGAAACTGAAAAGACTCAACTTAAGAACTACCGTCCCATCTCACTCCTAAATGTGGATTACAAAATTTTTGCAGATATTTTGGCAAGTAGATTTAAAAAAGTATTAAATGAAGTAATTCACAAGGACCAGGCAGGCTTTCTCCCAGGAAGACATTTGTCTGATAATACTAGGAATATTATTGATATTTTGGAACTTTTGCAAACCAACATTAATACAAAATCAGTGTTAATTTTTGTTGATGCGGAGAAGGCCTTTGATAACATTTCTTGGAGGTTTATGAAGAAAAATTTGGAAGGGATGGGAGTGGGACGGGGGTTTGAAAATGGAATAGAGGCAATTTATTCAGAGCAGAAAGCTAAACTGATAGTAAACAATGTGGTGACAGAAGAATTTAAAATTGAAAAAGAACACGACAAGGTTGCCCTCTATCCCCTCTGTTATTTATTTCTGTTCTGGAGGTGCTTTTGAACATGATTAGGGAAGACCGGTTGGTACAAGGAATACAGGTCGGAGTGAAACAATTTAAATTGAAAGCTTTTGCAGATGATTTGGTTTTAACACTACAGGAGCCAGAATCTAGTACGAAGAGAGTGTTAGAATTAATTTATGAATTTGGTCGGGTAGCGGGGTTCAAACTGAACAAGCAAAAAACCAAGGTTTTGGAGAAAAATCTGACACCTTTGGAAATAGATGGGTTTCAGAAAGAGACAGAGTTAAATGTTGTTAAAAAGGTAAAATACCTAGGGGTAAACTTGTCTGCCAAAAATTTGAATCTATTTAAAGATAATTATGAAAAATGCTGGTTAGAAATTAAGAAAGATTTAGAGATCTGGTCAAGATTGAAACTTTCCTTGTTGGGTCGAATTGCAGCTATAAAGATGAATGTATTGCCGAAGATGTTATTTTTGTTTCAGACCCTACAGATCGTGGACAGAGTGGAGTGTTTTGGGAAGTGGCAGAAAGATATTTCTAGGTTTGTCTGGCAGGGCAAAAAGCCCCGAATAAAATTTAAAATATTAACGGATGCAAAAGAGAGAGGGGGGTTTGCCCTGCCAGATTTAAGGTTATATTATGAAGCTGCGGCTTTCTGCTGGATGAAAGATTGGTTACTCCTTGAGAACACTGACGTCCTAGATCTGGAAGGGTATAATAATGTTTTTGGATGGCATGCATATTTGTGGTACGATAAGGTAAAGGTTCATAAAATGTTTAAAAACCATATTGTCAGGAAAGCTATATTTATGGTCTGGACAAAATACAAAGACTTATTGGAAGGTAAGACCCCGAGGTGGTTATCACCAGCGGAGGCCAAGGTTCGAAAAAAACCCAATATGGAGGCCGGATGGCCGAAATACTGGGAAATAATAGAAAAAAATTGAGATAATAATAGAAAAAATTGGAGATAATTGGAGGCTGCAGAGCTTTGAAAAATTAAAGAATAAGGTGCAAGACTGGTTTCATTATGCTCAAATTCAATAGGTTTTTAAGTCAGACAAAAAAATAGGATTCCAGGTGGAAAAATCGAAATTAGAGACAGAACTGTTAGAACCTAAGACCAAGGCGCTTTCGAGATTGTATAACTTGCTGCTTAAATGGAACACCCAGGATGAGATAGTCAAATCAGCCATGATAAAATGGGCTCAGGATATTGGGTACAACATTATGTTAGAAGACTGGGAAAGGTTATGGACCACTGGAATGAAATTCACGGCATGTAATGCCCTGAAGGAAAATATTATGAAAATGATATATAGGTGGTACATGACCCCAGTCAAACTTGCAAAATATATCATCGGTCTGATAATAAATGTTGGAAATGTAAGGAGGCTGAAGGGACATTCTTTCATCTTTGGCGGACTTGTCCAAAAGTGAAGGCCTTCTGGGAAATGATCTATAATGAGTTAAAAAAAGTGCTTAGGTACACCTTCCCTAAGAAACCAGAGGCCTTCCTCCTGGGCATTGTGGACCAAAAGGTGTTAAAGAAGGATAGAACTTTTTTTATGTATGCAACTACAGCAGCAAGAATACTCATTGCAAAATATTGGAAGATACAAGACCTTCCCACGCTGGAAGAGTGGCAGATGCAGTTGATGGACTATATGGAACTGGCTGAAATGACTGGCAGAATCCGAGATCTGGGAGAAGAGACAATGGAAGAGAACTGGAAGAAATTTAAGGACTATTTACAAAAACATTATAAGTTGTATGAATGTTAAGAATCTGCATGACTTGGAAATTTTAGCTCCTGCAATTAGATTAGGAAAATAGAAAGTTAAGTTATAAGTAAGAAAAAGTTGAAATTTAAAGTTATTTTATGTATTATCTTAAGGTATAAATATTTGACAAAAGGTACTTTAAATTTAGAAGTAAAACACTCTGAAAGATATAAATAAGATACGAAACAAGGTAATAATTTGCTGATATGTTTATTGTAAAGAACGCAGGGTGAGGGAGATGTGGGGAAGTCCAGTTAGTAACCTAAAAATGTATTTTGAAAGTTGGATTGTTTTTCTTTCTTTCTTTTTTCTGGTTTGTCCTTCTTTTTCTTTTCTGTAAACTGAAAATGTAATAAAAATTTTAATAATAATAATAAAAAAGAACTACTGTACACAACTTTTAGAAGACGTCTGAAGGTAGCTCTGTACAGTGGTACCTCGGGTTACAGACGCTTCAGGTTACATATGCTTCAGGTTACAGACTTCGCTAACCCAGAAATAATACCTTGGGTTAAGAACTTTGCTTCAGGATGAGAACAGAAATCGTGCTCCGGCGGCGCAGCCGCAGCAGGAAGCCCATTAGCTTAAGTGGTGCTTCAGGTTAAGAACAGTTTCAGGTTAAGAACGGACCTCGGGAATGAATTAAGTACTTAACCTCAGGTTCCACTGTATTGGGAAGTTTTTAATGTTTGATGTATTGTTATGTTTTTATATCTTGCTGGAAGCCACCAAGAATGGCTGGGGAAACCCAGCCAGATGGGCAGGATATAATAAAAATAAAAATAAAAATAAAAATAAAAATAAAAATAAAAATAAAAATAAAAATAAAAATAAAAATAAAAATAAAAATAAAAATAAAAATAAAAATAAAAATAAAAATAAAAATAAAAATAATTACAGAGTCCTGATTGCTACACCCCAGTCCCTGTGCCAAGGATCGCTTCCTGACAGCCCCCTTCCCCTAATCAAACCACACATTCTGGAAGGCACCTGCTATTCCTGCAGAGGGCCGGCCCTGCTAAGCAGCTGGGGGTGAAGTGGCCTCCTTCAGGTGTTGTGAACTGGGGGAGCGGTGCCGTTTGAGGTCTACATTAGGCAGTAGTATGTCTCCGGCTGACACTTGGCATTGCCCTCCTAGAGTCTATATGTTTGTGAACCCAACTGTCCTATGAATCTGTTATCAACAGTGTTAAAATTTGCCTGCTCCGTGTAAAAGAGCAGGTGGTGAACTGCATCATACCTCCATGTTCATAGGCATGCATGCATATCCGTGGCATATGCTCTGGAAACCAAGATGCATTTTTGCCAGGAAGAAACTGCTAGAGACCCTAGGGAACAACGGTTGTAGCATGCTTACAGGTGTCAAATGTTAAACGTGTGTGGATTGACCAGGGTTACATCCCCCCAAACAGGGACATCTGGGAGCATATGTTTTCAGGGAGTATTCAGAGACCTTTTCCTCCCTCTGTCAGGCCCCTAAATACTCGGCAGATGAACAAATGTGTGTTTCTTTTCCTTTCCATCAGCTCACCTTCGAATTGCTCTCTTCACTGTTGTGTTTCTCTGCTGAGTATGCTTTGTATGTGGGAGGGAGGCGGCGGATGGCAGCCTTGGTTGAACTAAGTGCAATCATAATCATTATTACTATTGCTTAATTTGTTTATTTTTTAATTTTAACAACTTACAGCTTTGCTTTCACCAAATAAGTGATGGAAGGCAGAGGGAAAGGGGCATGGGCACAGGTTTGCATGGTGTCTTGAAGTATGACAATGCCACAGACTTCCCCCAAACTTTGGCGCTGCACTTCTGCACCCTCCAGTTTCAGTTTCATGGGCGGACCTCTTGATGGCTGAATGCACGGCACAGTCTCCCCTCCCTCTGTTAGGGCTCAATAATCAGGGGATTAGGAAGTAAAGCTGTAGGAGGGGGTTGCCACCACTGCCCCAAGATCTACCGCCTGAGGCGATTGCCCCACTCTGCCCAATGGCAGGGCTGGATCTTCATCTGGAATGCAATTTTGGCTGGATCTTTTCTTGCCTCCAGGGACTTTAACATACCTGCTACTGATGGACACTTAAAGGTAGAGGGACCCTTGACCATTAGGTCCAGTCGTGGCCGACTCTGGGGTTGCGGCGCTCATCTCGCTTTATTGGCCGAGGGAGCCAGTGTACAGCTTCTGGGTCATGTGGCCAGCATGACTAAGCCACTTCTGGCGAACCAGAGCAGCAAACGGAAACGCCGTTTACCTTCCCTCCAGAGCGGTACATATTTATCTACTTGCACTTTGACGTGCTTTCGAACTGCTAGGTTGGCAGGAGCAGGGACTGAGCAACGGGAGCTCACCCTGTCGTGGGGATTTGAACCACCGACCTTCTGATTGGCAAATCCTAGGCTCTGTGGTTTAACCCACAGCGATGGACACTTACCTGGTGCTAAATGCTGTATGGATCGAAAGAGGCCCTTTTGTTTTAAATAACTTTTGTTAAAAAACCAGAAGCTTTCTTATTAGGAATTACAGGTACCGACATTCCAAAGGACCAAAAAAGACTTTCTATGTACAGAACAACAGCTGCCTGGATGCTATTAGTCCAGAGATGGAAAGAAGATAAGGTCCCTCCTACCAGAGAGGAATGGCAAACCAAGCTGATGGACTATGCTGAAATGGCAGAGCTGACTGGGAAACTCAGGCACCAAGAGGACAAAAGCTTTACAAAAGAATGGGGAAAATTTATAAGTTATCTAAGAGGCCACTGTAAGCCGATGGAAACATTGGCAGGATTTTGATTTCAATGGTAGTGTAACAATGACCATGGACAATACGGATTGAAATAAAAGAGTTTGGAAGAAGATGCAGTTATGATTGTTTAAAATGGAACTCCATGGAGGGGGAGGGGTGGGGGAAGTCCTGAGATTCGGAGAAATATCTGTACAGTTCCTTCAGGTTGAGCGCTTTCGGGTTGTGCTATGCGGCGACCCAGAAGTAACGGAATGCGTTACTTCCGGGTTTCGCTGCTTGCGCATGTGCAGACGGTCAAAAAGACGTCACACGCATGCGTGGAAGCGGCAAATTGCGACCTGCGCACGGTCAGACACACAGACGTGGGTTGCGTTTGCTTCTGGATGCGAACGGGGCTCCAGAACGGATCCCGTTCGTATCCAGAGGTACCACTGTATATGATATATATTTGGATTTTTATAACTTTGTATTGGTGAAATCAAATAAAAATGATTTCAAAGATAAAGAAAGAAACAAAGAAAGAAAGAGGCCCTTAGGAGGCCCTTGGTTCCGTAGCATGACTTTTGACAGCTTGCTCTGTGCCTTGTGGCCCCCCCCCCGTCCTCCCTGGAAAAAAATTCCTGTGTAGAGAGGCTGGCCCAGTGGCGGAGGAAGCCGCTTGGGCATCTGGGGCGGTGTGCCCAGGGGCGGGGTGAGCCTCCCATAGGGGTGGGGTGCACCGTGGGGCCTCCGGAGTCTGCCTGGCTTCTCCCACTCAGCCGCCTTGCAGCTGGGGGGGGAGGCAGCGGGTGGGCTGTTTGGGCAGCGCAGAGCTTGCGCATGCCCAAGGCACTGTGTCTCTCCCAGGAGAGACGCGTGGCTCGAGCGCACTGCAGGCCCCGCGGTGAGTGCTGCCTGGTATTTTGTCACCCCCCTCAGTGGTGACACCCGGGGCGATCCGCACCCCCCCACCCCTTTCCTCTGCCCCTGGGCTGGCCACAGAGATGTTGCCAGTCCTTGGCTCTGGGGTGGCATTGCACTTTCCGTGCGCCAGCCGCTCGCCCAGTTGCCACCCATGTCCCTTTGAGTGTTATTTTTGGAAAGGCAGCTGCTGCCTTCAAAACCGGCGTCGCCGGTCGACTTTGATTAGCCTTAGCCATAGGAAGGAGAGTGGGGGAAAGGATATTAAAATCTTAATTTAATTTAAAATGCTGTCATTCACAGTCATAGCAAACACTGAGCAGGCTAATCATTATGCAAATGAGGCAGATAGAAAAATGATTAATAATTGTACAAATTAAAAATTATTGTAAACATCCTGCGAGTGGTGATAAGTCTGCACGGCACTGGCACACGGGTGGGGACGCGGTGCATCCTGATTGTCTCATTAGCACGCTTTAATTAGGCAGGAGCCAAGCAGCGTGAGAGGGAGGGTGGGCACAGTGGCAGGGTTGGCGAGGGTGGCGGGTCAAGGAGGGGTGTCTGCGACTGAGCTGATGGGAGGGAGAGGGTGTGGCAAGCTTGGGTTTTATTTGGCAAGAGGGATTTGAAGGTGGCAGAGTCTTCACGTGACGGTTCTTAATTTTGCGCTCGATTCTGTACTCAACATGGAGACAACGCAGCCTCTGTCCACTGAGCCTACAATCTATGTATAATAATCTATGTATAATCTATGTATGATAAAATAAAAATAATCTATGTATAATAATGTCCACATTTGCAAATTGTAAGATTTGCAGGCCTGGACAGAAGAGGTTATCACCACCAGAGAAGAATGGCTGCTGAAGTTAATGGATTACGCTGAAATGGCTAAAACGACCGGAAGAGTTAGAAATCAGGAAGACCAAAAGTTTAAAAAGGAATGGGGAAAATTTATAACTTACCTTAAAGACCATTGTAAACAGTTAAAACTGTTACAGTGGTACCTCAGGTTACGTACACTTCAGGTTACATACACTTCAGGTTACAGACTCTGCCAACCCAGAAATATTACTTTGGGTTAAGAACTTTGCTTCAGGATGAGAACAGAAATCATGCAGAGCATAGCTGTCAACTTTTTCCTTTTTATAAGGGAAATTCCCTTATTCCAAATAGGATTCCTCGCAAGAAAAGGGAAAAGTTGACAGCTATGGCAGTGGCGGCACAGAGGCAGTAGCTAAAGTTGTGCTTCAGGTTAAGAACAGTTTCAGGTTAAGAACAGACCCCCAGAACAAATTAAGTTCATAACCCGAGGTACCACTGTAATAGTTTAAGGTTGAATTCTGGGCACAATGGAAGAGGTAAAGGATTAGGTTGATCATAAAAGATGTGGGAGGAAAGGATGAATAATAGGACTCACAAAGGGGAGGATGGAAGTCTAGGAGATTCTTTGGAATCTTGTTTTTATGATTTATGTTTGATATATTTCTGTAAAATTTTAATTTGAAAAACCAAATAAATTTTATTAAAACAAAGGGAAGAGGTTATCTCAGGAAATGCTGAAGGAGAGGAAGCCAAGGGTCGACTTTCCACCCAACTTGCTCCCCCACCTCAAAACAACCACCCTCTCGGCTAGAAGAGGCACCCCACCAAAGATGGTCTTGTTTCTCCATTGTGACATCAGTTCCCCAAACTCCTCCCTCTTCCCAAGCCCCCTTGCGCTGTCCTGTTATCAAGACCTGTCTGCAAACTTGATGGGACTGAAAATCAGCCAACAGCTCATTAAGGTGCATGCCCCATCTCACATGTTGTGGATTTGGTGCCCCTCAATACACCTTGCCTACACTTCTGTACACTTGAGAACCGGGTAATCCGATCAGGAAGGGAGTTATGCATGTTTGTGGGTAGATTCTACTCTGCCTTAGTACAGAACTTAGGAGATGGTATGTCATCCTGGATTTATCACTCTGCTGCACTTGAGGGGTATGGGAGCTTAAGCGCACCTCCTTGGCCGCTCTGTATTTTTTGGGTGTGTGTGTGTGTGTGGTAAATGACAGAGGCTCTAGGGTATTCCTGTTGTTCATTTTGTCTGATGCACCTGAGGGGATGCGAGGGTAAAATCCAGACGCTATTGAGAATTGAGATCTCTTGTATGACGGCTTGGCTGCTAATTGTGCGGCATTATTCCCCGCCCCTGCCCCCAATGTTTAACTGTTTTACTTTTATACTTTTGACAGGAAGCCGGATGATAATAATAATAGGCTTACACTGGGTAATAGGCTTATGTGGTACATTATGCATGTCAAGGACAAGCAATTAAGCTTGGCCTCACACATAATAATTAGATTTTTGTTGATGAGCTCATCAGTAATGTGTTTAGTTAAGATTAAGGGCTTAGTCCTCAGTGCACAACATCGCCCAGAGTTCCTCCCCCCCCCCACCATCTTCCTTCTCCAAACCACCTCCATAGAAACATGCAGGAGGCAGGACACAGTGGGAAAGGCCACTTGCCAGCTAGCTCAAGGCTGGGGACCAGAGGAGGTTCTCCAAGATACTGTTGAACTAGAACTCCCATCATGTCTGGATCTTGAGTCAGGTCGGCTGCTGGGAGTTGTAGAGCCCAGAACCACCTGGAAGACGACGGGTTCCCTGTGCCTCAGCTAGAAGAAGACACTTGGGGGATGAGACCCCCCAGCCCAGATGTGCAGCTTAGCTGTGACAGCTGGGCCTACATCTTTCCTAGGTCTCAACTAGGGCTGGGCAATGTCTGGTTTTCATCATCACGGTAGATCACCAGCTAAACACCACAATACACTGATATACCACAATGTCTGAAATAAGGATGGAGCGGGTGGCACTGTGGGTTAAACCACAGAGCCTAGGACTTGCCGATCAGAAGGTCGGAAGTTCGAATCCCCGCGACGGGGTGAGCTCCCGTTGCTCGGTCCCAGCTCCTACCCACCTAGCAATTCGAAAGCACGTCAAAGTGCAAGTAGATAAATAGATACTGCTGTAGCAGGAAGGTAAATGGTGTTTCTGTGTGCTGCTCTGGTTATGCTGTATGCCGGCTCCCTTGGCCAGTAAAGCGAGATGAGCGCCACAACCCCAGAGTCGGCCATGACTGGACCTAGCGGTCAGGGGTCCCTTAACCTTTACCTTTTATGTAGAGGCATTGGTTTGCTTCATGGTTTTTCCCACATTGTGATTTTTGCATCACACACACACACGCACACACACACACACATCATGATTACTGCCAGATCAAAAATTATGAAACCAATATCACAATATGGACTTGAAACTGGTTTTGGATTATAAAATGCCCAGCCCCAACAAACATCATGTTTTGTGATATATTGCCAGGTCAAAACCTATGAAACTGATATCGCAATATGTACTTCAGACCAGTTTTGAATGATACATATCTCCCACCCCTAGTCTCAACCAGGCTTTCCAACTGGAATTGTCTGGGGCGACTCCCAATTTCAATGTTTCAATTGCAATTGAACCTCCAAACTGTATTGGGAACTCTATATGGCAGCATGGGAGAACAGTCTTTGATTTGGAATTGCCTTGGGAGACGGCGTAGCTGCTGTTTCTGCTGTATTGTCTATGATGTTGTCACCCAGAGTTCTGTTCTTGCCCTGGTCGTCCCCCTGGAAAGGGGATCGTGTGTTGGCAGAGTTCACCAGAGATGGATTTACTTTGGTGTGGTGGTTGGTTTTGGCTGCCTTGCCCCTCCTGCCTCTAGCTGATTAATATTTTTATATTTTTAATTTTTAAAAATATAAATATATTTATTTGGTGTAATTGCCTCCGAGACCATTCCCATACTAGTCCTTCTACTCTGAATCCCAGAGGAAAGTTAAGAGAAGATTACAGAACCCCCAAGTTGCTAAGATTACATGCATTCCTTGCTCACCAGAGGATCGTGCAGGAGGAAAGAGAAAAGGCTGTCCAAGCTTACCGGGACATAAAAAAATGCAAGCAGCAGCAAATGGCGGAAAGTCAGCTTGCTATTGACAAACTAAAGAAGCCCGTCTGAGATGTTGGAATGCTTCTACTGTGCCAGAAAACAGGAAGAAACATTTTAATACAAGGACAGAGCAGCAGCCAAGATGGCGGAGTATTTAAATTGTCCTCTTTTTTGATAACTGCATCAAGCCATCTGGACCAGCAAGATTGACTGGTGTTGTATGCACTGGGCAATACAGCGGTCACCTGCTACTTCCAGAAGCAGAGTGAGGTGTATACAGTGGAATTTTTCTAGACTCAACCGCCGATTAATATTTTTAAAGGTATTTCCATCGGCTTAATAGCCAGGCATGGAATAAGCACAGGGAAGCCTTGGCCAAGGCTCAGTGGCCTGCCACCCATCCTTTTTCAGTAAAGGTAAAGGGACCCCTGACCATTAGGTCCAGTCGTGGCCGACTCTGCGGTTGCAGCGCTCATTTTGCTTTATTGGCCGTGGGAGCCGGTGTACAGCTTCTGGGTCATGTGGCCAGCATGACTAAGCCGCTTCTGGCGAACCAGAGCAGCACACGGAAACGCCGTTTACCTTCCCGCTGGAGTGGTACCTATTTATCTACTTGCTTTTGAACTGCTAGGTTGGCTGGAGCAGGGACAGAACAATGGGAGCTCACCCCGTCGTGGGGATTCAAACTGCCGACCTTCTGATTGGCACGTCCTAGGCTCTGTGGTTTAACCCACAGCGCCACCCGTGTCCCTCCTTTTTCAGTGGCAGAGGTTTATACATTAATTCACCTTGGAGAGTTCTGGGGCCTTGGTGCACTTCCTTTCATGCTGGAGTTGGAAAACAGCAACTCTGGATAGGCTATCCCTTTGCCTTTGGCTCTCAGTTGCTGCTGCCGCTGCCACCCTCTCTAATAGCTCTTGCTGATGTCAGAGTCGGTGGCTCATCAGTCACTGTTGGGAGCAGATGCTCTACCATTACAGCCATGTTAGGGGGGTGGAATGCTCCAGGTTGTCATCAACATATCAAATGAGCCTGTGAAGAAATAAGAGATGCTCCAGGAGGAAGATGGATGTTGTGTGTGGGAAGGCCTCCCAGATCTTTTACGGGGTGCAGGACCTCTTTGGAAAGTTGATGCAGGACTGGAAGAGTGGTGAGGAACTGGAAGAGGCAGTGGTACCAAATGTGGCTGCTCAGACCTCTCCAACTGGCCCCTCAGGGGTCTCCACGGGCCACACCTCCTCAGCCACATCCCCTCACATTAGCCTGACGGACAGGCAAGTTATTAGCAAAAACAGGCTCTGCACAGGAGTGTCAGTCCTAATGAGCACAGCAACTCCAGTTGGTCCTGCCTCCTTGCAGTCCGTACCTCTCCAGGGTTTCCCCCAAGCAATCTGATACTGCACCTGTGTGAAGCCACCTTCTCCTCTGCCCTTTTCATGCGTCTCCTGGTTCTGGGACACCAGGGGGAAGGGGAGCTTGTCACAGCAGCAGGTGGAGTGACATGTGGCTTTTCTCCAGCTTTACCCGTTTGTGCCTCTTGGCCGTCCTCCTCACCTCTGCTTCTGGACTTCTATCTGCTGCAGATGGGAGTCCCTCCCAGCCCTACCTGGAGATAACATGGATTGAATTTGAGACTTTCTGCATATGAACCAGGTGCTCTGTTTCTGAGCCACAGCCCTTTCTAAGGGAAGTTTTAACTCTTTTTCTTCCGGTCACAGTCATCATAAAAGCAGCCCCTCTGAAGCTGCTATTTGCAAATGGGAGCTGCCCTTGAAATGAAAATAGCAGATATTATTATTATTATTATTATTATTATTATTATTATTATTTATTATTATTATTATTATTATTATTATTATTATTATTATTACAATTTATATACCTTCCTTTATCAAAAGATCCCAGGGTGGTGTATACCAATAAGAACACATTTTATGGAACATCATTAATAAAAACATAATAAAAAGCATTATAACAGGCAGTATAATAAAAAATAAGCACAATATCAGTCACTCTCCCCCTGCCCCAACTTTAACAGGCCATAAATTATGTAATGGCTAAAGGCCTGGGTAAAGAGGAATGTTTTTGCCTGGTGCCTAAAGACATGTAATGATGGCGATTGGTCCTTTTATGACTGATGATTAAAGAAGAAGAGTGTTGGAATAAATGGACAGTTCTCCAATTGGAGGAAGGGAAGAAATGGGGTCTCCTAAGGATGTGGGTGGTGCTGTGGTCTAAACCACAGAGCCTAGGGCTTGCTGATCAGAAGGTTGGCAGTTCGAATCCCTGCGACGGGGTGAGCTCCCGTTGCTCGGTCCCTGCTCCTGCCAACCTAGCAGTTTGAAAGCACATCAAAGTGCAGGTAGATAAATAGGTACTGCTCCGGCGGGAAGGTAAATGGCGTTTCCGTGCGCTGCTCTGGTTTGCCAGAAGCAGCTTAGTCATGCTGGCCACATGACCCGGAAGCTGTACGCCGGCTCCCTCGGCCAGTAAAGCAAGATGAGTGCTGCAACACCAGAGTTGTCCGTGATTGTACTTAATGGTCAGGGGTCCCTTTACCTAAGGATCAGGGCCTGTGCTTTTTAACTTGTTAACCCCCCCAAACCCACTAGACTTAGGGGTGAAGTAGCCAAGTTTGATAATGATACCAAATCATTCAGTGTGCTTAAAATGGAAAAGGATTGTGAGGAGCTCTAAAAGAATGGTACAGGTGGAAAAAGGGCAAATGCCATTCAATGTTTGCAAGCGTAAAGTGATGCGTATGGAGGAAAATCCATCATAATTTCACATATAAACCCATGGGGTCTGAACTGGCAGTGACTGAGCAGGAATGAGAACTTGGAGGAGTTGTGGCGGATGAAGATGTTCGCCCCGCGTGAAAAGGCAAATTCCACCTCCTAGATTAAAACCGTTATATAAATCTGTGGTAAGGGGCACATGGGCTACGGCATACAGTTTTTGGTTAACCCACCTCAGAAAGGATATTGCAAAGCTGGAAAAGGCAGCTAAGTTGCTCCTAGGGGTGGATCAACTCCCCTATGAGGAATAGTTACAACATTTTGCACTCTTTAGTTTAGAAAAAGGGCAAGAAACCTAACATCCAATATAGCTGAATGGTGGACCATTCAGGAGAAACAAAAGGAAGGGCTCCTTCTTCCAGCGCGTAAGCAAACGATGGGATTTGCTACCTCAAGAAGTAACGGACATCAAAATAGATGGCATTAAAAGGGGCTTAGACAAATTCATGGAGGATAAAGTTATCAGTGGCTATGACTATCCTACCTTCCCTGGAGGAGGAGGCAGGGTGCCTCTGAGGCATCTAATCATAAGCCTGTATTTTTATTGAGGCTTGATCAGGGCCTGTATTTTAAAAAGAGCTTAAAGATTTTCAAATGTTCATGCCAGGCAGAAGAGCAGCTGCCTAAGAACCTTGGCAAGATGTTTATTCTCCTAGACAAGGGGGCCCCCTGATTTATAGCAGAAAACAATTCTCAAAGTCAAAAAGGGAATTACAGGCTGAGAGCGAGGACACTGACCCTACATATTACAGAAGATAAAAAAAGAGATAAACATAATTAAGAGTGGGTAAATAGTAAAATAAAACCATGTGCCTCCCATTCAACTTGAGCCATATTTTCCTAAGGTTGAAAGGTCAAGAGCAGTGAAAAAGGCAACTGGCTTGGCTGGAGAAGATAGGTTTTCTTTCTTTCTATTTTTGAGGCTGAGAAACAAGAGAAGAAGAGCTGGCAGAAAGGAAGAGAATATTTTGGGAAGTCTTTTTCTAAAGTTGTTTCTTTCTTAAACTGAGATCCTTTTAAGATTTCTTTTCCTTTTAAAAGGTTATTTATGTTGTGTATTAAATATATTGGCTTAAATGTAATTATGCAAAGGAATTAGAAGCTAAGAAATGTTAAATCCTTATGCTAGATTCTTATTTCATATAGTTGGAAGAGATCACAGGGGCCATCAGCCACCAGCCCCCCTTGCCAAGCAGGAAACATCATTAGAGCATTTGTCAAGCTTTTGTTTAGAGACCTCCAAAGGAAGGAGATCTTTCAATGATGATCCTTGACATCTGTTTAAGATAAAAATTTGAGATTAAACCATTTGTTTTGGAGGGCAATAGGGCGAGGTAGGCTGGTAATTAAGGTTCCTTGTTGAGACACATGTAAGATATATTACTACTTATTTGTCATTTATAGATAGAAGAATATATAGCTTTTTGTTTCCCATAAAAGGGCAAGAGGAAATGGGTGTATCTTTTGTGATTGGTTCTAGCAAACAGCCAATAGGAATTTCAACCAGGCTGATTGGACAGAGGCAGCCACAGGAGGAGCAAGGGGGCTGGATTAAGGAAATATAAGTGCTGGCCAGAATGGCAGGAGGCCAGGCCAGAGCTTGGTAACCATATACCACTGTGCCTCATATTTATTTGTCTGACAAATTATTATTTTAATTTCTCTATTGCTGCGTTGAATATTTCATTCCAGCTAAGCATTAACCACAAGCAGGGTGCTACACCTCTGAATACCTATGGGAGGGAATTGCAAGTGGGGAGAGTTGCTATGGTGTGCAGGTGCTGTTTTTGGGGGGCTGGGGCTTCACATCAGTGGTGTAGGGTGCTGGCAGGGGGGTATTGGGGGCTGTTGCCCCGGGCACACATTAAGAAGGGTGCAAGTGGCCTGCAGCAGTCCCAAAAGTGTCATGTTGGCTAGGAGACTACTGTTGGCTGCTTTTTCTAGCCTTGGGACAGCTTGCCGCATGCTTCTTTCACCCTGGCTGGCACCGCTGCCATGTGCGCTGGGTCGCTGCTGCATTGGGCGGCCCCCTCCGCTCCCTTCTGCCAAAGGGCTGCTGCAGAACCCCCCTTGCCAAGGCCCCATGTGTGATCAGGCAGCCCTAGGTATAGCGGGTTGTCGCCGGAGTGCCTGGCATGGATGAAGAGGTGGCCACGTGAGCCTTGACTGGCAGTCCTGGGCCAGACTGGTGGAGTTTCCTGTGTCGGGCTACAGGGGAGCCGTGGTGCCCCACCCCTTTTGCAGTTTGCCCTGTACCTTGGTGACCAACACTATGCCACTGCTTCCCGCTGCAGCCTCTGGTTGCAGAGGTGGATTTAGGGCAGTTCTGCTGCACTGGGCACCAGGCCTAGGGGACATCACAGGGCACCACAACTATGATGTAGTAAACTGAGCAGAAGAATTGCGGGGTGTGTGTTGAGTTTTGGCCGTACTCAGGACACCACTGAAATTTGAAAGGCCCAAAGTCCACCCCTGCTGGTTGGCCACTGTGAGAACAGGGGGTGGGCTCCCTTTGGCCTGATCCAGTTGCAAAGACCCTTGCTATGTTCTTACTTTGTTAGATTCAGAAGACTTGTAGCAGGTGACGAGGAGATCACTGGGATAAAAACTGGGAAAAGTGAGTTTAAATTGAAAGCATATGCTGATGATCTAGTGATTACAGTGGAAGATCCAAAAAACCTCTCTCCCTAGAGTTATAGAAAAGATTCAAAAATTTGGGGAAGTGGCAGGATTTAAATTAAACAGAAATAAAACTAAGTTATTAGTTAAAAATTTAAAGGCAGAAGACTTGTAGCAGGGAGAGAAAGAGTTAAACCAGGCATAGGTAAACTTGGCACTCCAGATGTTTTCGGACTACATTTCCCACCATTCCTGACCACTGGTGCTGTTAGCTAGGGATCATGGGAGTTGTAGTCCCAAAACATCTGGAGGGCCGAGTTTGCCTATGCCTGAGTTCAGCTCTACTCCACCTCCCTCCACCCCCGCGGGAGGCTGCTCCGGCTTTGCTTGGGGCTGCTATTTGCATAACGAAAAGCTGCAGGGAGTTGCGTGGGTGCAACCTGAGCCTTTGGGACGGACCGCTGCCCAGGCAGCTCTGCAGCCGCCCTCTTGCAAGCCGGCTCTGCGCCCCTGCAACCTGCCGCGCAGCCAGGAGATGGCAGCAAACGCCAATCCAGGTGCGGGAGCCCACCTGCCTGGGCGCCTTCGCCTGGCTCGTGCGTGGCCGGAGCTGCAGTGCGCCAGATGCGCGGTTGATGCAAAGCGAAGGAGGTTGGATGGATGCTGCAGCTGCGGGGATGTTTTTTGAGGGTGTGTGTGGGGGGCGGGCAGGGGTGCCTGAAGAGGTAGGAGGTGCCATGGTGGATAGGGGCAGGAAGGCTGCGTTTTAGCTGGATTCAGCTTCAAAGGAAGAGCGTTTCAGGATCCCTCCCCCCCCCCGGGTTTCCCCCAGCAAAGGCGAAGGGCAAAAGCCTTTGGATTCCTGCAGCTGGGAAGCCAAACGGCAGCGTCCCGCCCCGTCCCTCCCTGTCCCAGGAAGGCCACCCCCCCAATGGACGTAGCCAGGATTTATGTTGGGGGGGGGGGAAGGACACCCGCTTGTCTGTCTGGCTCCGTCTAGCAACTTCAGATTGAAATGTCTCAACAACAGTTGTTTTAAATTACTTCCTTTTGACCCCAAGTGCTCAGAACAATCGGTCATAATCAACAGCTTCTGCTTTTAGTTAAGTATTTTTATTTATTTACTTGAATAACCCGCCCCCTTTCCTGTTCCCCACCGGCTACGTCCTCGCCTCCCCCTTCCTGGGGCCCTCGCTCTTGCAAAGTTTCCCTACCTGGGGGTACGTTTCCTCCAGGCAAATCTCAGTCCCTGAAACCTCCCTCCCCGCACCTACCTTCATATGGAAGGCTGCGGCAGCATCTTAATTTCGCCCTCTCCATCTGTCCCCCAGGAACAAGCGGCTGGACGTGCCTGTTTCTGCTTGGGATTATATGCGTGGAGATGTTCACAGGGAAAATTTACAAAAATATTTACTCTGAATCCCCCTCCCCCGGCTAATTAACACCCCCCTCCCGCTTTCTGTGAGCTATGGTGGTACTTAGCAGATCCTCCTTAATGAATATTTGTAAACGCGAGAGCCTCCCACGCATTGGAATATCCAGAGGGGAAGCCAACCGTTCCTTGCGCTCTCTTTGTAATTCTTTTTTTTTTCCTTTTTTTTTTGCAGGATGTTTTAATATTTATAGTTTCATATCCCTGTGAATAATATTTATCAAAAAAAGAAGAAAAAGAGAAACCTACAGATTTAGCCCCAAGGAGTTTAGAGAGTCTGGGGATATTGATGGAGTGCCGCCTGTTCCCTTTTCAATTACAGACACCTCACATAATTAAGTGCTAATAACCTTGTTAATCCGAAATGGATGTTCTTTCTCCTGGCCATCTCTTAATAGAATTAGAAAAAAACACACACCCAGATAATAAGCAAAGTTGGGCAAGATTGGTGCAGTCACAGATGAGATCAGAAAGGAGGTGAAAGGGGTGCTGCTGGGTTGCCTGCCCCCCCCCAACTTTTGTGTTGGTGCTTTTGAAAAATTATGTATACCATTTCAACAGAATCCATGGTGCCGAATAATACCTGTTCCGCAGTTGTTAAGCATCAATATTTTAGTGTGGCAGCATCTTCACTGGAACTCCCTGCCTATTGATACCAGGCAGGTGACTTCGCTGTACTCTTTTTAGTGCCTGCTAAAAACATTTTCTCACTTCCATACATCACTACTGGGAAAACCATAGCTTTAACTATACGGAAGGTTGGCAGTTCAAATCCCCGTGATTGAGTGAGATCCCGTTGCTCTGTCCCAGTTCCTGCCAACCTAGAAGTTCAAAAGCATGCCAGTGCAAGTAGATAAATAGATACCTCTGTGGCGGGAAGGTAAACAGCATTTCCATGCGCTCTGGCTTCTGTCACGGAGTTCCGTTGCTCCAGAAGTGGTTTAGTCATGCTGGCCACATGACCCGGGAAGCTGTCTGTGGACAAACGCCGGCTCCTTTGGCCTGAAAGTGAGATGCAAAGCGGAGACCCATCAAGAAAAACCACAGGCAGAGTGAGCCTGTGGCCGTGGGACTCGGCGGGCACCAGAAGCCCCCCCAGAAACGAAGAAGGAACCCCGTAAGGGGCTCCGGAGCGTGGAAGGGGGAGCGGTGCTGTGAGTTCATCGCTCTTTCTGTGGAAGTGAAGCCACGCGGCTGCTGCCGATGAGCGCCGACCTTTTTTCCTGGAACATCAGACTCTAAACTACAAACCCGTGAGTAGGGGATTTTTTAAAAAAAATTGGGACTAAAGTGATTGAAATTTGGCTAAAAGCGGGAGACGTAACCAGGAAGTCCGTCTCCTTACCGTGCTTAAAGGATTAAAGCAAAGACTTTGACAAGCTGGAAGCACTTAAAAAAGGCTGTAAAAAGTGTGGAATTTCGTGCAACAATTTGTTTTTAATAATAACAATTTGAAAAGAGACAATCTTGTTTTAATTTTGTTGACTTTTGATTGGACCTCTCCTTTCCTTTGTGGATTTACAAATAACTGAGAAGCCCAAAGTCCCGGACTGCCGGGGCAACAAAGAGCTGTCAAATTGTTGAAAACGTATCGAATTCTGAAAGTGCTACATTTGAGCGTTACAGTTTAGCTACAAATTGGGGAACTGTATTTTGCACATCTTTTAAGACTTTGTTTCTACATTGAGGAAGCTCTGCAATTCAAAGGGAATCTGAAGGCTCTCTTTAAATCTGTTTTTAACTGCCGGGATGTTAATGGCGGAACAGCTCTTTCTTTCTATTGAAGTACAATTGTACTCCCCCTAGAGGACTTTGGATTTACAATTCTTTGGGAACTGTATTTTGTTTTGACTTTCTGCTGCCTTGTTGTTTACTTTTTGGAAATGTCTTTCCCACGGGACTGTATATAACTTAACCTTGGCACGTAGTCAGGATTGGAATGAGTGGCACAGGGAAAGCAAGAGTGGCTAAAACGAAAGCTAAACAACTAGTACAAACAACTTTGACTTCTCAGCCACGCAGATCCTCTGTCCCAGCTGTTCTAGTACAAGAAGAGGTAGTTGCGCAAACTGCACCAAAGGATATGGCATCTGGACAATCTGAGACAGTTTTAAATCAAATTTTGGAACAACTGGCAATTTTGAATAAAAAGGCAGATGAGCATTCGTCCAAAATTGACCAAGCAACAGCCACTATTAGCAAACTGACTGAACAAGTTGCTCAACATACACAAGCAATTGGGAATATTCAGGAAGCAACTGTGGAAAATCGTAAATTGGCTGAGGAAGCCAATCAGAAAGCAGAGGCAGCCAACCAGAAAGTTGATGTATTAAAAGTGCAGGTAAACCCCTTGCACAAACAGATCAAGGAACAGCAGGTCTACCTGGCTATGACAGAATTGAAGAATAGGGAAAATAATCTTAGGTTGAGAGCTATCCCAGAACTTGAACAGGAAGACCTGATTGGCTATCTGACATCAGAAATTACAAAGTTCTGGGGTATAGAAGAAGATAAGGACTTTAAAATTGTAACTGCTTTTAGATTAGGAAGAGTGGTGAGGAAGGACAGATCCAGAGACTGTCTGATCATTTTGAGATCTAAGCAAGAGAGAGATAAAATACTAGGCCTTCATTTTGGAAAATCACTTGTTATTCAAGGCATCAAGGCAGAACTCTACAAAGATATCCTGAAACAACTTTTGGACCTTAGAGATACTTATATAGAATTAACAAGACTACTGAGAAGCAACTCAATTCCCTTTAGGTGGGAGTTCCCTCAAGGACTATCCTTCAACTTCAAAGGAAAGAAAGTTAAAATCAAAACAGCAGAAGATCAACAAAAGTTTTTGAACGTCCACGAAGAGGACCTACAGAAAGGAACAACAGGATCTTGGCCACCACCTCCACTTATACCTACACCTGCACCTACACCCTCGGGACCAGAGGACCAAAAGAAAGAGACGCCACCACAGGACTAACAGACTGATCCAGGATGTCTCTGCAGCTTCTTAGTTGGAATATAAATGGCGGAAATTCCCCAGAAAAAAGAAGAAGAATTTTTCAAATATTGAAAAAAGAACAATTGGACATTATTTGCTTGCAGGAAACACATGTGACCAAGCTTCATAGAAAAGTATTAATTAATAAAAGACTAGGTCAAGAATTTATTTCATCGGACAAAGTTAAGAAAAGAGGAGTGGTGATTTATGCAAAGGAGAGCCTGTCACCAAAACTCTTATTTAAAGACGAGCAAGGAAGAATTTTGGCAATTGAAATACAGGTCCAAGGAGAAAAGTTTTTGATATTAGGAATTTATGCGCCGAATGAGGGGAAATCAGAATTTTACAGGAAACTGCATGAGACAATTCTGGACTATATGGACTATACCAACATCATTATGATGGGAGATATAAATGGAGTCGTCTCTACAAATATGGATAAGTCACAAAATCAAAATTTAACAAATGACGGCAGACTACCTAAAACTTTTTTTGAATTAACTGACAATATGGATTTGATTGATATATGGAGGACAAAGAACCCCTTAGGCAGAGAAGGAACTTTCTTTTCTGAAGCCCACCTGTCATGGACAAGAATCGACCAAATATGGATAACTAGAGGACTGGCACCTAAGACTAGAAAAGTGGAAATCTGCCCAAAAACCTGCTCCGACCATAATGCTATGAAAGTGGAAATGAGACTTATTCCAACCGGTTCCTTCAGATGGAAAATGAATGACACCCTATTAAGAGATCATGAGATTGTCAAGAAGGCCCAAAAAACCTTAAAAGACTATTTTGAAATAAATTTGAATACTACGGTGGAAAAAAGAATAATCTGGGACGCAAGTAAAGCAGTTATGAGAGGGTTTTTGATACAACAGAATATAATAAAGGAAAGACTTTGGAATGAAAAAAAGAGTAAGATAATAGACAAGATAAGAGATGGTGAGAAAAAATTGAGATCAAAACCTAAATCACAGGAGGTTCTGAGAGAAATTAAATTTCATCAAGCACAATATGCTAAATTGATAAATCAAGAAGTTGAGTGGAAAATTAAACAGATGAAACAAAGATCATTTGAATCAGCGAATAAGTGTGGGAAACTGCTGGCATGGCAGTTGAAAAAGAGACAAAAATTGAACACAGTTACCAATTTAGAGATTGAAGGGAGGAATATCCAGAAACCAGAGGAAATTAGAAAGTGTTTCCAGAGATACTTCAAACAACTTTATATGCAAGGGCCGCAGGAAGAGACTGAGATAGACCATTTCCTAAAAATTTATGGACTACCAAAATTATCCCAGGAAAAGAGAACAATCCTAAATGATAAAATAACGCAACAAGAAATTGAGGGTGCCATTCAGAATATGCAACTAGGCAAATCTCCAGGACCTGATGGTCTTACCTCCAAGTATTACAAGACATTGAAAGATTTTTTGACACAACCATTAATGGAGGTCTGTAACCAGATTATGGAGGGGAAGAAGGCACCTGAATCGTGGAAAGAAGCTTTCATCACATTGATACCTAAAGTGGAATCTGAAAAGACTCAACTTAAGAACTACCGTCCCATCTCACTCCTAAATGTGGATTATAAAATTTTTGCGGATATTTTGGCAAGTAGATTTAAAAAAGTGCTAAATGAAGTAATTCATAAAGATCAGGCAGGCTTTCTTCCAGGTAGACATTTGTTTGATAATACCAGGAACATCATAGACATTTTAGAACTTTTGCAAACCAACATTAATACAAAATCAGTGTTAATTTTTATTGATGCGGAGAAGGCCTTTGACAATATCTCTTGGAGGTTTATGAAGAAAAACTTGGAAGGGATGGGAGTGGGACGGGGGTTTGAAAATGGAATAGAGGCAATTTACTCAGAACAAAAAGCTAAATTGATAGTTAACAATGTGGTGACAGAAGAGTTTAAAATTGAAAAAGGAACACGACAAGGTTGCCCCCTATCCCCTCTGTTATTTATTTCAGTCCTAGAGGTGCTTTTGAACATGATTAGGGAGGACCGGTTGGTGCAAGGAATACAGGTCGGAGTGAAACAGTATAAATTGAAAGCTTTTGCGGATGACTTGGTAATAACACTACAGGAGCCAGAATCTAGTACGAAAAGAGTTTTGGAACTGATACATGAGTTTGGTTGGGTGGCGGGATTTAAATTGAATAAGCAAAAAACTAAGGTTTTGGTAAAAAATCTGACATCTTCGGAGGCAGAAAGGTTTCAGAATGAGACAGAGTTAAATGTGGTTAAAAAAGTGAAGTACCTAGGGGTAAATTTGACTGCTAAAAATTTGAATTTATTTAAAGATAATTATGAAAAATGTTGGTCAGAAATTAAAAAGGATTTAGAAATTTGGTCAAGATTGAATCTTTCCTTGCTGGGTCAAATTGCAGCTATAAAGATGAATGTATTGCCAAAGATGTTGTTTTTGTTTCAGACTCTACAGATTGTGGACAGAGTGGAATGTTTTGGAAAATGGCA
Organism: Podarcis cretensis; assembly: GCF_951804945.1. NCBI lineage: Eukaryota > Metazoa > Chordata > Lepidosauria > Squamata > Lacertidae > Podarcis > Podarcis cretensis. The sequence goes on along the minus strand of NC_137185.1, from coordinate 29,136,424 downwards.
GAAAGATATCTCTAAGTTTGTCTGGCAGGGCAAAAAGCCCCGAATAAAATTTAAAATATTGACTGATGCAAAGGAAAGAGGGGGGTTTGCCCTGCCGGATTTAAAGTTATATTATGAAGCTGCAGCTTTCAGCTGGATGAAAGATTGGTTACTGCTTGAAATCACTGATGTCCTAGATCTGGAAGGGTTTAACAATGCTTTTGGTTGGCATGCATACTTGTGGTACGACAAGGTAAAGATTCATAAAATGTTCAAAAACCATATTGTCAGAAAAGCAATATTTATTGTTTGGACAAAATATAAAGACTTATTAGAAAGTAAGACCCCGAGATGGTTATCACCAATGGAGGCTAAGGCCCGGAAGAGACTCAATATGGAGGCCGGCTGGCCGAAATATTGGGAATTAATAGAAAAAATTGGAGACAAATGGAGGTTGCAGAGCTTGGAGAAATTAAAGAATAAGGTGCAAGATTGGTTACATTATGCCCAAATTCAAGAGGTTTTTAAATTGGACAAAAAGATAGGATTCCAGGTGGAGAAGTCGAAATTAGAGACAGAACTGTTGGAACCAAAGACCAAGGTATTGTCGAGAATGTATAACTTGCTGCTTAAATGGAATACACAGGATGAGACTGTTAAATCAGCCATGATAAAATGGGCTCAGGATATAGGGTATAACATTATGTTTGAGGACTGGGAAAGGTTATGGACCACCGGAATAAAATCCACGGCATGTAATGCCTTGAAGGAGAATATTATGAAAATGATATATAGGTGGTACATGACCCCAGTCAAGCTTGCAAAAATATATCACCTGTCTGATAATAAATGTTGGAAATGTAGAGAGGCTGAGGGGACATTCTTTCACCTCTGGTGGACATGCCCTAAAGTGAAGGCCTTCTGGGAAATGATCTATAATGAACTAAAAAAGGTATTTAAATATACCTTTGTTAAGAAACCGGAGGCCTTCCTTTTGGGCATTGTCGGCCAGAAAGTGTTAAAGAAGGACAGAAGCTTTTTTATGTACGCGACAACAGCAGCAAGAATACTCATCGCAAAGTATTGGAAGACACAAGACTTGCCCACACTGGAAGAGTGGCAGACGCAATTGATAGACTATATGGAACTGGCTGAAATGACTGGCAGAATCCGAGATCTGGGAGAAGAGACAATGGAAGAGGACTGGAAGAAATTTAAGGACTATCTACAAAAATATTATAAGTTGTATGAATGTTAAGTATTTGCACGATTTAGAAAATACCAGCTCCAGCGAATCGGCTTTGTAAAATAGAAAACTAAGTTATAAGTAAGAAAAGGTCAAAATTTATGGCAATATTTTGTTTAATTTTAAGGTATGAGCAATTGGTAAATATTATTTTAAATTTAGAAGTATAATATTTGGAAAGTACAAAATAAGGTATGAAATAAGGTAATAATTTGCTGACATTCTGATTTTAAATAATGCAGGGTAAGGAGATGCGAGGAAGTCCAGTTAGTTATATCTTTGTATTTGTTTTTTATTTTTTATTTCTTTCTTTTTATCTTGGTGTATTTGTTTTGGCTTTTTGGTGTAGGGATTTTGTATTATGTATTTTGAAAATTTAATAAAAGAAAAATGAAAGTGAGATGAGCGCCGCAACCCCATAGTTGCGTTTGACTGGACTTAACCGTCCAGGGCTCCTTTACATTTACCTTTGCTGCTGGGCCGCTATCTGAAGCTGATGGAAGACACTCCCAGTCTACTTGACTGCTGCTTCAAAGGGAGTGTGACCCCATCAAGTGTAGGCACCCACCCATCATCCATCAGGTCTAGGGAACCACCCGCTAGCAGTGCCCTATCAGGATTGGGCTTCAGATTGTTGGTTCTTGTTACTGAGGCAAGACAGCGGTCCAGCACATCTACACTTGCAGATGTAAAGGAGAAGCAGAGCCGTGTGTCTTCTGCCAGGAGCTCATCCTACACTCGAGTAGGACTCTGGCAGAGACACATGCCCAGCTGGCATGTTCTCCCCCTCCTGGTTGGTCATTCAGGAGCTTCAAAGCTTTCTTCTGCCCAAACATCACAGTGACCGATGCCAACAGACATCGGCATACTTAGGGATCTGCAGAGTTTGCGCAGCTGTGTGACAGACCTCAGCAACTCAGCATTTTGGCTAATCTACTTTATTTACATATAAACACACACGGAGCACTGCAACATGGCTCCCTCTCTCTCTCTAGCATCAGACAGCAAAGAGAAAAAGAACAAAGGACAATAGTCCCACTTCACGGAACACAGTAACACAAACATCCTGTCTCCATCACTTCCCACTTTGTGGAGTGAAAACATACACCGTCATGTGATAGACAAAAATCCCATGACTGCAGTCATGGAGCAGGAATTCTAACATCTTCAGCATATTGCTAACACAACGTACTCCAAACCTCTGGATAACACCCCTCACTGGTTTCACATAGATATAAAACAGCGTGGGGAATAAAATCAAACCCTGACGAACCCCACAGGAGCAAATAACACTCCCCAAGCATCACCCTCTGCAAACGAACTTCCAAACAGGACCAGAAGTACTTTAAAGTGGTGCCACCCACTCCTAACTCAGACAGCCACTCCAGAAGGATATCCGTACTTAGTGCTATCGAAAGCCACTGAGAGGTCGAGGAGAATTAACAGGGACACCTTTCCCCTGTCTCTCTTCTGACAGAGGTCATCATCATGCAGGGTGACCAAAACAGTTTCTATGCCGAAACCAGACCGAAACCCTGATTGAAATGGCTCTAGATAATCAGTTTCCTCCAAGAGTGCCTGGATCTGGTTTCAGTCTCTTTGATTTAAAGGATTTTTAGAAAAGGTGGGATATAAATAATTATGATATATAAAGAAAATTGGGTCATTTTAAAAATCAAATACTTCAGTACACCTGGGCTGCGATGCATCCCAGTGCTGGCTCCAAGATTTTGGAAGCCCCTAACTGACCCCCCCAATAAAAAATCTAGAAGAGGCAGGGCATGCAAACTACAATTTCTCTTAAGTTGTTGCACCTCATTTCCCTGGCTGTACAGTAGATGCAGGAGAGCTGTTAGGGCAGGGGGCCCCTCTGTTGGTCTTGGGACCCTGGCAACTGCCTAATCTTGTCATCTTCTGGAACCAGACTTGGAGCATCAGTCTTGTTGCTGAGGCTGAAAGTTCCCAAATGAGCCTTTGCAATTTGCTGGTGAAGGCATGGCTTCAAGTCATGTCTGAATGTGGGTAAGTATTTTGATGCAGTGCGTGGACTTGAGATGCGGCCTGTAGCCGTGAGAGGATTAATTCTCCTGGCCCAGACTGAAGAAGAACCAGCGAGCTTGAAATCACATTTGATCTTTGTACTTTTGTGGGTGGTTTCTATTAAAATAAATGTCCCTGAAGTACCACCTTCTGTCAGGCTTCAGGGAATCTGATCCCTCCTGTGATGGGCAGCCAAGAAGTAGATAAACAAGAAGAGTTCTTAACAAGTCTTTTATCCAATATTCAAAGAGAGGCTTTGAAAAGTGCCTCCCTTGCAGTAATGGCATTGCTCCGAGTAAAATCCCACCCCCTCTGTCTCTCCTATTATACGTCATCCCTACGCTGGCTGATCTGTTTTTTTTGCCTCTGATCTTTCTGTTCTCCTACCCTCAATGCCTGCTGGGACCTGGGAGAGAGGGGCTGTCTGGCATGCTTTCCAAAGATACTGAGTCTGTCAATTGTCTCTCCCCTGCACTTCTTCCTGCTGCTCCTCTCCCAATATTTCCCAGCTTCTCCCCTCTGTAGCCTCTGAACTGTGACCTTCTGCAAACCACTGTTCTAAATCTATACTGTACTTTCTCTTCTCTGGGAAGTGCAGGAGGATGGGGGGGCGGAGCGGCACGCGGTCTCCACCATTCTTCCTCAGTCCAGTCCCTGACGCTTTCAATCTTGCTGACGAATAAGTCTTAACTGGCTATATTCAGGACACAGGACACTGTCATGAGAGAGCCAGTGCGGTAAAGTGGTTAGAGTTTCCGACTAGGATGTGGGAGACCAGGGTTCAAATACCCACTCAGCCATGTAGCTCAGTGGGTGACTTTGGGCCAGTTACTGCCTCACAGTCTAAAGTCCCTCATAGGGTCCTTGTGGGAATTAAGTGTGGAAGGGTGGAACCTTGCAAACCACCTCAAGCTTCTTGGAGAAAAAGGTGGGATGTCAATAAATAGATGATAAATAGATGATTTATTGAAGGACATCCAGATATCTCTGTAAATATGCATATATGTTCTGTCTGTCTGTCTGTCTATTATCTATATCTATCTATCTATCTATCATCTATCTATCTATATCTATCTATCTATCTATCTATCTATCTATCTATCTATCATCTATCTATCATCTATCTATCTATCTATCTATCTATCTATCTATCTATCTATCTATCATCTATCTATCTATCTATATCTATCATCTATCTATCTTCTATCATCTATCTATCTATCATCTATCTATCTATCTATCTATCTATCTATCAATCTATCTATCTATCTAGCTATCTTCTATCTATCTATCTATCATCTATCTATCTCTATCTATCATCTATCATCTATCTATCTATATCACTACAGAATCAAAGTAGAGTCGGAAGGGACTTCTGAGGGTCATCTAGTCCAACCCCCTGCCATGCGGGAATCTCAATTAGATCATGAATGACAGATGGCCAGCCAAGGTCTGCATAAAAAACCTCCAAGGAAGAAGAGTCCACCACTTCCCAAGGGACACTGTTGAACAGCTCTTAAGTTTAGGGAAGCTTTTAATGTTTGATGCATTACTGTATTTTAATATTTTGTTGGAAGCCACCCAGAGTGGCTGGGGAAACCCAGCCAGATGGGTGGGGTATTAATAATAATAATAATAATAATAATAATAATAATAATAAAATAATAATAATAATAATAATAATAATAATAATAATTGTCAGAAAGTTCTTCATGATGTTTGTTGGAATCTATAGATATCTTTATATATTTGTTGTGGTTAAAAAAAATAAATCCAAATGTGCTTGATAAAGGTGCCATGGATGCCAGTACAGAAAGGGGGGTAAGGTAAAGGGGACCCCTGACCATCAGGTCCAGTCATGGCCGACTCTGGGGTTGCGGCACTCATCTTGCTTTACTGGCCGAGGGAGCCGGCGTACAGCTTCTGGGTCATGTGGCCAGCATGACTAAGCCGCTTCTGGCGAACCAGAGAAGTGCACGGAAATGCTGTTCACCTTCCCGCCAGAGCGATACCTATTTATCTACTTGCACTTTGACGTGCTTTCGAACTGCTAGGTTGGCAGGAGCAGGGACCGAGCAATGGGAGCTCACCCCATCAAGGGGATTTGAACCACCGACCTTCTGATCGGCAAGTCCTAGGCTCTGTGGTTTAACCCACAGTGCCACCCGCATCCCAAAAAGGGGGGTAATGGGTAGCAAAGAAAGAAAGAAAGAAAGAAAGAAAGAAAGAAAGAAAGAAAGAAAGATGGTACTCTGTACTGAGTGAATTTGAGCTGCAACCTGGAGCGAATGGGCAGGAGGTTCCTTGAGCATCTCCCAAGAGGCCTCCCCTTCCAGACAGGTAGCTCACCTGCAGGGCACCTTGGCTGAAGCTCACCTCCATAAAGCAGCTGGGTTGTGTATGGCCTGCTTCTCCATCTCCCGCCCCTGAACCCCCCCTCCTCTCCCTGCCTGCCCCAGAGCTGTCATACAACCGCAAGCTGAACGGCAAAGACATACTTTTCCTTGTTCTCTTTACACAGCTTAAATTTTTAAGACAAACAGCCGTGTAACACCATCTCCTAATGAAACTGTTCTATGGTAATTAATTATGTATCAGGCTTGTTTGCATGCATGCCGCAACTTGCTTTGCCTCGGCTGAGGCTTTGATCTGTCAAAGGCTAAACGGGAGATAAATAATGAAATTACAAAGCAGCCTGGGTGGAAATAAACACGTTCGGGAGGGAAGGATCCTCTGGCAGGCAGCGGTGGCGGAGCAGGGAAGGGAGGAACACGGATTCTGGGGGTCACCTTTAGCAAGTCACGTTGCTCCCTGGGCTTCCAAGGGATGAGAAGTTTCTAAAGATTGCTCCTCTGTTGAGCCCATTTCCTTTTGTGGCTATTGACTTTCCACTCTGAAACTGCTCAGAAGAAGCAGACTGGTGGCAGCTGTTGCAGGGAGCGTCTCCCTGTCTCTGTTAGGGAACATCCTTCAACTCCCTCCACAAAGGCAGAATGACAGATTCAGATGCAGTCATAGAATCACAGAATCATAGAATTGGAAGGGACCCTGAGGGTCATCTAGTCCAACCCCTTGCAATCTCAGCTCAGGAATCAGGAATCTCAGCTGTAGCATCCATGACAGATAGCCACCCAACCTCTGCTTAAAAACCTCCAAGGAAGGAGAGACCACCAGCTCCAGAGGGAGGCCGTTCCACTGATGAACAGCTCTGACTGTCAGAAAGTTTTTCCTGATGTTTAGTCGGAATCTCCCTTCTTATAACTTGAAGCCATTGCTTCGAGTCCTGCCCTCCAGAGCAGGAGAAAACAAGTTTGTTCCCTCTTCCATGTGACAGCCTTTGAGATATTTGACGATAGCTCTCAAATCTCCTCTCAGTCTCCTCTTTTCCTAGGCTAAAGATACCCCACTCTTTCAACTATTCCCCATATGGCTTGGTTTCCAGATCCTTGATCATCTTAGTCACCCTCTATTGCACACATTCCAGAGTGTCAATATTCTTCCTAAATTGTGGCACCCAGAACTGGACACAGTATTCCCCATCTGAAACCCAGCAGCTGCTGCTAGTCAGTGTAGACCAGGGTTTCCCAAACTTGGGTCTCTAGCTGTTTTTGGACTACAATTCCCATCATCTCTGACCACTGGCCCTGCTCCTTGAAAGATTCCATCAATGGTATCTGCGAAATTTTTTACACATCACTTGGGAAGACAGGTGAACTAATACCAGTGTACTGGAAGAAGCAAAGATCACCAGTGTCGAAGCAATGATTCTTCAACATCAACTTCGTTGGACTGGTCATGTTGTTCGGATGCCTAATTATCGTCTTCCAAAGCAACTACTCTTGTCCAAACTTAAAAATGGAAAGTGTAATGCTGGTGGTCAACAAAAGAGGTTTAAAGACTCTCTCAAGGCAAAGCTAAAAAAAAATGTGGTAGTATAAACCCTGACAATTGGGAAATGTGCTCCAGTTGGAGAACAGCCTTTACCAAAGGTGTCATAGACTTTGAAGATACTTGAACTTGGGAAGAAAGGGAGAAACGTGCTAAGAGGAAGGCAGGCTTGGCAAATCCACACCATGATCAACTCCCACCCAGAAACCTATGTCCCCACTGTGGAAGGACGTTTGGATCCAGAATTGGCCTCCATGGTCACTTATGGACTCACTGTTAAGACTGTGTTCATGGAAGATAATCTTACTTGGCTACAAGTGATTGCCGAAGAAGAAGAAGATGGAAGTTATTGTCCAAAAACAGCTGGAGACCTAAGTTTGGGAAACCCTGGTGTAGACAATACTGCGTTAGATGAGATGAACCAAGGCAACCTCTTCTGCTCCTTTTGTTTCTCAGCATGCATAGATGTAGTTTTAGGGTCCACATTTCAGTCTGGAGAAAGTGAATCCATAATTAGATTCCAGAATCAGAAAAGGACACCAGCATTCTGGGTCCCCTGTTAATGGGGCTATACATGGATGATGTGATGTCTGCAACCACCACACAACAGAAGGTTTCAATAATTTCAGGTCAGCCCTGAGGCTGAGTTTTCTTGCCATGTTAACACAGGAGGCTTCTCTGTCTGTCTGTCTTTTCTCTCCCCTATCAGTGAGTGTTATTGGTGTATAAGACACTTTGCAGAGACACCTCCACCTAAGTGACCCTGCTTTGAGGTGCCAATCTAAATTTTCAAGGGGCCAAGAAATGAACAATGTGCAAATGGAATTACTCACACTTAAGCTTCATTTTGATTGTGAGGATAAGAGGTGGGTTTACAGAAGAGAAAGAATTTGCAGAATTTTGTCAAACCAGTTATGTGGATAGTTTGTGGATAATTCTTCATGGGAGGGAGGCAATAAATATTATGGCCTAATCACCTGACTGGTGTGCAGCGGCAGAGCAAGCCGATTGGGCGCCTGGGACGGCGCGCCTGCCCTGCGCCCAGGGGCGGGGCCAGCCAGGGCAGGACACTCTGTGGGGCCTCAGAGGAGTCTGCAGCTGAGGGGGAGGTGGTGGGCAGACTGTTTGAGGCAGCACAGAGCCTGTGGGCGCCTAAGCCACCGCGTCACTCCCAGAAGAGATGCGCGGCTCGGGGGCTCGGTAGGCCCCGAGGTGAGTGCTGCCCAGCATTTTGCCACCCCCCTCAGTGGTGACACCCGGGGCGGCCAGCCCCCACGGCACCCTCCTTAATCTGCCCCTGCTGGTGTGTCCTCCAAACTAGCCTTCATCAGTTTGGTGCCTTCTAGATGCCTTGGACTACAACTCCCATCTGCACTAGAGAATGCAACTGTATGGTCATGTTAACTGGGGCTAATGGGAGTTGTAGTTCCAAACTCCTGGAGAGCACCAGGCTAACAAAAGTTTCCAGGACACCAGAAACAAGTTGTTTCTCATCACTGGAGTATAGTTTCTGATGAGGGAGACAATAATAGTCACAGTGGGGAGAAGGGCAGCCTTCTTAAGACAGTCCTGGTCTCACCATCTTTCTTGCTCTGCCGCAATGAAGGGACTCACCCACCTTCCCTTGCAACCCCTGTGCAGTCCTGGGCGGTGAGGTGGATGCCAAGAGGGGGCCCCGACCTTTGCTCCGGCTGGCCGGCTGTCACTCCCTCTTGCTGGAGGCCCATTCATATGCACGGGGAATGGAATTCAATAAAACTCATTAACCTAACACCAGGCTGATAAGATGAGCGCCTGAGATGCTGCTGTCTCCCGCACACAAAGCTCCTCCAAGGCTCTGCCACAGCCAGATAATTGCTTCAAAGCCAGCACACAATGCATTTACAATGGAGGAGCTGATAGCGGCTGGACGTGGCAGACGACGCTGGAGAGGGCGGGGGACCGGAGGATGCCCCCTGTCTCCCTCTGAAGAACTCATCAAGGTGAACAAAACTGGGCTGGAAGAGGAGGAGGAGGAGGGGGAGGAGAGAAAAGGGAGGGATGGACCAGGTGGAGCTTGCCAGTGGAGCGCTGCCTTAGTGAGGAACCCCTGGTTCCACATGGGTGAGGCTGGATTTTGCTAAATTAATATGTTTCCCGTCAGAGACGACTCCTGCTATGACTCCAGAGCTCCTACCACGGAGCCTGTTTTTCAGTGCAAAGTGGTAAAGAACAGAATGCTCCTGAGCACGTGCAAAATATCTTTTCCCTCACCTAAGTGGGATGTGTGGTGTTCCAGTTCTGCAAGGCTGATGTGCCAGTCTGGAAGGGAGAGGAGTTCCCGTTCCCTTGCAGATCTGCTAATGTGGCCATTTTTGGAGAAGGGGTGTGCCTAGTGTCTTCTGTGCTTGAGCATCCTCAGCCCCCAAAAGCAGCAAGTTCCTTTCCTCAGATGTCTCCAGTGGAATCCGCCTGCCTGGCAACACCAGGCAAATCAAAGAACAGGGGCAAAAAATGTTGAATAAACCTAGCACTATGTTATTTTTGGTTAAAGGTGCAAATCTTTGTGAATGCAATTGCATTGTGCAAATCTTTGTAAGGGGTGTTGAGAGCCTCTTTGGGCTATTAAGTGGGACGAACGGAATAGCAGTAGTAATAATAATAATAATACAAATTCTGTAACTGCTTGGATGTCCTTGGCTGAGTTTTGTGACTCAGTTCTCCCTCCCCCAATCTCTTTATTGTTGCTTTTCCTGGCTGCCAATATGAAACAGGTGCCTTGGTGTTTGAGTGCCAGAGGAAGGAAAGAGATGAATGCAAGAGAGAATCCTTTAACCCGCCACTTTTGTGGATGAAATCTAGAGAACAGAGGAGGGGTACATGGTCAGGAAAGTGCAGAGGTCTTAATTGTCAAGGAAAATGCAGAAGAGAAAATGGAAAGGCTAGACGTTGGACAGGAAAGGAATTGACAGCCTATGAGGTATGTAGTTTTCCTTGCCTCCCCCTCCAGTGTGAAGTTTCCCCCCCAATGTAGATTGCTTCATGCGCTTTGAGATAAGTGGCTTTGAAGACAGCATGATCGACCTCTCTACTGGGAGCTAGGATGCTTCCTTGGCAATAAATGTTTAGATCATGGCCATTGGTCCCAGCACCTCCTGGCAAATAGAAGGGGAAGAAATGGAGGCAGTGAGAGATTTTACTTTCTTGGGCTCCATGATCACTGCAGATGGTGACAGGAGTCACGAAATTAAAAGATGCCTGCTTCTTGGGAGGAAAGCAATGACAAACCTAGACAGCATTTTAAAAAGCAGAGACATCGCCTTGCCAACAAAGGTCCGTATAGTTAAAGCTATGGTTTTCCCAGTAGTGATGTATGGAAGTGAGAGCTGGACCATAAAGAAGGCTGATTGCCAAAGAATTGATGGTTTTGAATTATGGTGCTGGAGGAGACTCTTGAGAGTCCCATGGACTTCAAGAAGATCAAACCTATCCATTCTGAAAGAAATCAGCCCTGAGTGCTCACTGGAAGGACAGATCGTGAAGCTGAGGCTCCAATACTTTGGCCACCTCATGAGAAGAGAAGACTCCCTGGAGAAGACCCTGATGTTGGGAAAGATGGAGGGCACAAGGAGAAGGGGACGACAGAGGATGAGATGGTTGGACAGTGTTCTCCAAGATACCAGCATGAGTTTGACCACACTGCGGGAGGCAGTGGAAGATAGGAGTGCCTGGCGTGCTCTGGTCCATGGGGTCACGAAGAGTCGGACACGACTAAACGACTAAAGAACAACAACAAAATCTGGGGAGCATTTCAAGATGTTTCCCTCCACATTAACTAGAACTCTCTTCCAGAGCAGAAGTTTCATCTGCAGCAATAAGGTACGGTCCTTGGCCAGGACAAGAGGAAGCAGAAAGGCAAAATGTGATGGTTCTTTAAAAGCAGAAATGAAACGGCACAGGGTGAGTCAGTGCAGACACCAAGAGAGCTGTGGTATCTGTTTGCACCCAGACCAGTTCAGCATCAGCGTGCCAGTGCTGTGAAGTTGGTGCTGTGGAGGCAAGTGGCTTGGCTGTGTTTCAGCAACAAAGAGAACACAGGAAGCTGTCTTATACTGAGTCAGAGCATTGGTCCACCTAGCTAAGTGTTGTCCACATGGACTGGCAGCATCCTTGAAAGGCTAGAGACAGGGCTTTTCCTAGCTGTACCTGGAGACACCAGGGATTGAACCTGGGACCTCCTGCATGCAGCAAGGCAGATCTCTACCACGGAGCTACGGTCCTAGGGCCAAGTTAGCCTTCAACTTATTGGCCATGTTGAAGCAGATGAAAGCAAGCAGTATGAAAGCAAGAACCCTTAGAGCAGTGGTTCTCAACCTGTGGGTCCCCAGATGTTGTTGGACTACAACTCCCATCATCCCTGAGCTCTGGCCTTGCTAGCTAGGGGTGATGGGAGTTGTAGTTCAACAACATCTGGGGACCCAGAGGTTGAGAAAGGCTGCCTTAGAGGTTCTTCAGGATAAGGCTGCCAGGTCATTCATGCCCAAAGAGGAGTCATTCCAAGGGTGATTTCTAATAAAGTCATGTTGAATTTTCTAAGAATTCTTATTGGCTCTGGTCAGTTAAAAAGTGTAAAAAGCGAACCATAGCACTCTCAGCAGTGAGCCGAGGTAGCCAGAGAGGCAGAAGACCTGGCCCAGCCTGGCTTAGCCCCATCACATGACAAACAGCTCACTAGCGGAGGAACATCCTTCTCTTTAAAGGCCTGACAGTACCAATGTCCTGCATCCTTTATGCTCATAGTGCTCCACAACTCAGGAACCGAGAGGTGTGAAAGTGCATTAGTTAATTTGCACCACCAGGTATAAACATGGCCAGGATCATGCTGAATGGAACAGAAGGCTGTAGATTTTTTTGGTCATCCTGCTACTGGGCAAGCCAGCCAGCCAGAGCAGGGACTCAACTATATTAGTAAAAAAAAAAATGTTTTAAATGCATTATAAACATGCAACACCAGATGGCGCTGTAGAGCACAAAACTTTTCTGTGTGATTTTAGATAGGGTTTTTTCCCCTTTTGTTATAACTTTCACCCCCCGCCCTTGTGCGCAGATCCACCCCAGGTTGGGAGGGATTGAACTCTCACATAAGCTCCCTTTGGTTCTTCACCATGTTTTTGATACAGACATACAACCACTCTGGCTTGGAGAAGGCAAGAGGATAAGTCACCTGCATAGGAAGGAAAAATATTCAATATCAGGAGTGAGTTTTTAAACTCTCCAGGGATGCACTGTTTGGTGGCAAGTCCCAACTTGTGTGAGAGAGAAAGAGAGAAAAGAGAGAGAGAAATGGTGATAGCCACTGCCATACGGGACAATTTCAGGGCAATTTAACACAATCGCCAATAATTTGTTAAGTGGAGGCAGATGTGCATCCATATTCATTTCCAGTAACCTAAGGCGTCACAATGATCAGCCAAGCTGGGCTTGCCGAGACATTCACGATCCAAGACTGCCGTCCCAAAAACTGTAGGTAGGAAGTGATGCGAAAGCAATAACAGCAATGAAAAAGAGACCCCTTTCTCTCACTGGAGAGAAAAGTCATCTCTTGTCAGAACATCTGCAAGGAACAGAAGGTGAAATAGCTTCTCTGAGCTGTGGACGCTTGAGACATGGCAGGAGCAGAACCAATGGCAAAAGGCATTCTCAGGGGCAGAAGTAGGTAGCTGGAAGCCAGCCTGAGACTTCCAGTGTCCAGGGCTTATAACAGCCCATGGGCATAGGCAAGGGGGGGCAGGGAGGGGCATCTGCCCCCTAAATCAACAAAAAATCAATAAAAATACATAACTAACTCAGGTTCTGCCACCCGTAACAAAAGGACTGCCCTTGCTAACAAAAATCCTGGCTATGCCCATGTAACAACCTCTTGCACAGTCCTTATGCTTGCCCCAACCTCTCTGGGTCTCTATTCCACCAGCCTTTGCCCAGTGGCTCAGCTGTGTCCCTATCTGGACCGGGATAGCCAAATGTCTGCCATCTATGCTCTGGTAACCTCTAGGTTAGATTACTACAACACATTATACATGGGGCTGCTTCTGAGGACATTTTGGAAACTTCAGCTGGTGCAGAATTCAATGGCCAGGTTGCAGGACAGTTTGAGCATATTACATCAGTCCTGGTCCAATGGCAATGGCTACCAATTAGTTTCTGGGCCCAATTCAAAGTGCTGCTTTTGATTGATAAAGCCTTAAATGGCTCAGGACTGTGATACCTCAAGAACAACCTCTCTTGGGAGGGAATTCCACAATATAGGAGCAGCCATTGTGTACTTGTTGGGAGTGGAACTGGCTCACTGGCCTCTGAAGGTCTCCAGTCTCACCCTAGGAGGCTCAGCAGGTGAGCATTTGGAGGGTTCACCAAGTGGTGTCAAATATTATTAATGTAACACATCAAAGTCCCTTTTGCAGGTACTATAGTAGTTTGGCAAAGTTGTGGCAGCAGCTGGGCCTGGCTCTTGGTACAGGGCACCCCACAGAAGGGAAAGGAATATATTTTGGGGAGCTTTGGAGTCTTTTGGGTGCATTTGTAGAGCATAAAGTTTCCACAAAGAAAACTTACATTCTGCCTGAAGAGGAGTCACATTTTGTGGCTGAGCCATTATGTAGGCTGGTTTTGATGATGCCTCTTAGAGGATTCATCCAACCACCACCTAAGACACAGCTGACGGTGGTCAGTCCGCTCTGTAGGCTCATGTGTCCCAAATATGTCCATTATGAAACAAGGGGCCTAACATTTTACCAGATAAAGTTGTTTGTTGAAATGGTTTCACGGACTACCCAAAATTAAGTGTATGTGTAAGTTGCAGAATAGGCTGGTATACATTTCTGCAGGACAACATTCCTATTTTCCGCACAGGAAGAAAGGAAGTTATACACCACATTCACCTCCACAGCCATTGTTGTGCCAAGAGGAAGCATCCTATCTGGTGCAGGAACTCCTGGCGGAAGGCAGCCTGGATTTCAGGACCACAGACAGCTCCAAACACACAATTTGCTGTGACACTGTTCTCTGCCAGCCTTATGTTGTGTTCAACAATTATTGTCTCACATTGAATATAACTGACCTGTAGAAAGCCATTTATGATCTGAAATTAAAGATGATGTATGTTAACAACAACAGCAGCAGCTTCAAAATAGATTGAAGATTTGTAACTCCAGTCCAGATTAGTGTTCCTAGGTGCCACCTTCAGCCCCACCTGAGGGGTGTGACTTTTTAACTGGGTAATCCCCAGCAAGAACCAACCTCCCTCTCTCTCTCTCTCTCTCTCTCTCTCTCTCCCCCCTTCTCTGCCTTCTGTCTCTGAGCCTTGACTATATCTCCTGAGGCTGGGGCTAGGGCACATCCATGCACTTGTTTCAACATCAATGCTTCAGAAGATGTTCAGGAAACCAATCGAGCAACTTACCCAGAATCCCTGGGAATCTGTGACTGATTGTCAATGTTTAGCTGGTAATATTGTGAGGTTTAGCTGCTGATAACGTTGCAGTGTTTAGTTGGTGAGTTATCATGATGTTTAGCCGGTGAGTTATCGTGATGTTGAAAACCACATATTGCCTAGCCTTTACACACATTGTGATTTGTGATATATTGCCAGCTCAAATATTATGAAACAATTATCACGATGTGAACTTCAAACCAGTTTTGGACGATATATTGATATATCACCCAACGCTACTTTAGAAGTGTCCCTTTTTCTTACTCTGTGACACCAATCATCCAAATTACAACAGACAAAAAAAGAGATGGACCCTTCCTTTAATCTGCTGGTGCACAGAAGCCAGATGCCGGATGCCATGTGAAGAGCATGTCTTATCCTGACTTACATGCACACCAACGCTTCATTTTTCCTCACCCTTGATGACTGATTCCACTGAATAGCCTTCTATGCAAGGAGATAGGCAGGTTTTTCACACATGCAAATCCTGAACTTCAAGTTGTGGTCATCAGGAGATGGTAAACCTGCAGGCAAGGAACCCTTCCCTTACTGCTGTACCTCAGAAATGTTGCAGCCCTTTCCCCCCTTAACTGATCTGCCGCAAAGCCAAGCCATTTCTGCCCTACAATTACTCTGAAAGCTCTTTCGAATTCAGGCACCTGAAACATTGACAGCAGGAAACTGTTTAAGAGATGCTGCTTTAGTGGTGTTGTTGTTAGGATTTCTTACCCACATTTCATCATGAGGCCCAGGGCAGCTTATGACAATAAAATAATAATAATAATAATAATAATAATAATAATAATAATAATAGCCGGGCTTAGGGTGGCTAACACCAGTAAAATTACAATAAAAACATAATGGGGGGGGGGGACAATTTAAAATACGGGTTAAAATACAATTTAAAATGCATCCTCATTTTAATAGTAGCCCATAGATCAAAACCATAAGCGGAGGGAAACATAAGGGTCAGACTGAGTCCAAACCAAAGGCCAGGCGGAACAGCTCTGTCTTGCAGGCCCTGCAGAAAGATGTCAAATCCTGCAGGGCCCTGGTCTCATGAGACAGAGCGCTCCACCAAGTCGGGGCCAGTACTGAAAAGGCCCTGGCCATAGTTGAAACCAATCCAGCCATCTTGCAGGATTGAAAACAGTTAAAACAAGTCAAGAGAAGAGGGTGAACCCTAATATCTATCTATCTCAGGTGTCAAAGGACAAGGTAAAGGGGCGTGTCTTCACTATATGGTGAGAATTACAGAATGAAGGTGCCAGAAGCATCTATATTGGGAGGGAACTCCACAATTTAGAAGCTGTCTCTCTGCTGGGCCACACCTCCCTGAGCTTCTGAGGGTGATGAAAATATCAAGACTGTTCCCCCTGCCGATCCTAACACCTGGGAGGGTCTGTAGGAATGGAGGTTGCCATTCAGATTTTCTAGGGCCTAAGTTATTTGGAGATGTGTTTCACAGAATTGCTTTGAGATTCTGAATTTCTGAGACCAAATTGAATGATGAGGTGTCCTTGCATCTTTGATGACCTGTCCCCTTCACCCTTGGCTTCCTGGTCTCTCCACATGGCTCCTATTCCTCTTCTAATCTACCTCTGTTCAGCACCCTCACAGTCAAGAGCTAATCAGGGCAGCACATTTTGACATAGCATTGGAAATCTTTAAGCTGCCTGACAGACCCATTCTTTCCCCCCTTGTCAACCTCTATACAAGGGTTGAATAATTTACTGCTGAATATTAGGCTCAGATGCTATCCTCTTCCCTCAGTCCAGAAGCCTGAACTCTGGGCACCTTTTCTGCTCTGGGGGATGTGCCAGCCCATGGGAGCTGATAAGCCTCCATGGCAGCCGTATCCAGGTGCATTATGGGAAGACGGCTGCCGGTCAGAAAAGCCTGGCATAAATCAAGAGGCAATCGATGTCAGTCAGCCACAGGTGACACCCACTGCTAATCACATGACAGGTGAATAAACACAAAGGCTCTTGATTTGTGTTATCAGGGTTTATCTTTTCTATTAATGGCTTTCTAAATTGGTGGCACTGGAGCAAGAAAACCCAATTTGAACTCCGAGCATGCCTGATTATGACTGTAATAACCTCAGCTAATAAGAATATGATGTGGGGTTAGGCCAGGAAAGAAAACACATTTCTCATTAGCTTTTTGATTAATTACTCCCCGCACTTTCCTAAGGGGACCTGGTTGAGACTGACTGCCTCGCCTTGTCATGTGGAGAAGAGGCTTACCTTAACTTAATCATTTTCCTCAGTGACATTTTGACAGTAGGTTTCAATTAATCCCTTGTCAGCTGGAGGCATCGCTCCTCTCCCCTTAGCAATCTTGGCTCCGGTTGTAGGAGGGAGGGGACCTCCCCCCCCCCAAGTCAGGCAGGGCTTGCATCACTGCCCCTCTCCCCCCACAAGGGGCTTCCTTGGTTGGTGTGCCGACCATCGCTAGACCCATTGCTGTTGCATACAGGAGTCAGGAAAGGAAAGCTACATCTTCTCACAACCTTTAACCCATAGCTGTCAAGTGTCCCTTATTTGAAGGGACAGTCCCTTATTCCATCGCCATGTCCCGTTGCTGTCCCTTATTGATGGATGTCCCTTAAATGTCCCTTAAATGATGTCCCTTAAATTTCAAAGGAAGCAGCTCCTCTCCCTCCCTCCCTGCCGGTCAGGGAGGAGGGAGGCTCCAACTGTGTTGCTTGGCTGTGTTGCTCACCCAATAAGAAGTCTAAGAACAACTTGGGGGTGGAGCTTGCATGCCTTGTGTGTGGCTAGTTAATGCAAGCTGAAGGTTTTTTTGAATGCTGGACGCCATTTTGTTGCACGTGCTGCTGCAAACTTTGCAGTGCAAAGGCAGGCCGGGGAGCCATCTTAAGCTGAGGCTGCGTAAGCCTTGTGGTGCATGTGATTCAGATTCTATTCAGTTGAACCTCTGGTTACAAAGTTGGTTGGACAGTGTTCTCGAAGCTACCAGGATGAGTTTGACCAGACTGTAGGAGGACAGGAAGACTGGAGTGCCTGGAACAGCTGAGGCTGCAGGTCCCTTATTTTGGCTGCTGGTCCCTTATTTTCAAGGCTGCTGGTCCCTTATTTTCAAATCTGTAAGTTGACAGCTATGCTATAACCAGGGGCGTAGCTAGCTGCTCCGGCACCCAGAACAGTGGGGGCGGGGCGAGCCATGTCATGCTGACCTGCCCAGGGGGGCGCCATGGCGAGCTGCCCACAGCTGCCCCCGTTTCAGGCAGAGTGGGGCCCTGAGCCACCACGTCATTCCCAGGAGAGACACAGGGCCCGGGCACACTGCAGGCCAGGTCCCATGATAAGTGATGCTCCCTGTGGTGTGCGATTTTGTCACCCTCTAAGGGATGACACCTGGGGCGGCCCGTGCCCCCTGCACCCCCCTTCCGACGCTCCTGCCTTTGACTTCCCTGTTCTTGTTTATAATAATAAATAATAATAATAATAAATTTTTATTTATACCCCGCCCTTCCTGGTTCAGAAAACCGGGCTCAGGGTGGCTAACAACAAATTCAAAACACTTAATTGTAGAAGCAGCATAAAATACTATATAAAAACATGAATAACAATAAAATTCAAAGTTCAGAAATCAATTTTGGGGAAATCCATCTAATAAGCATTAGATAGTCACCTATCTGAATTAGTCCTACTTGGGCCAGCAAGGAGGCCAGGGGAGAAATAGCTGTGGGGTCTCAGAGCGCGTAATCTTCATAAAAGGGGAGGGGGAGGGAAGAGAAGGGAAATAAAAGATCAGGCTGAATTCAAATTAAAGGCCAGGTGGAATAGCTCTGTCTTACAGGCCCGACGGAAGGAGGTTAAATCCTGAATGGCCCTAGTCTCATGGGACAGAGCATTCTACCAGGTCGGACCCATCACTGAAAAGGCCCTGGCCCTGGTGGAGGATAGTCTGACTGATTCTGGTGGATGTGGTCACCCGGGGGTGGGGGAGATCAGATAAGGCTGGAACCAACACCTCAAGAGCATAGATCCAGAACCTCAGAACTATTTTGGATGGTTTCCCGAATCTTGTGAGAACCTGGCATGCATCTATTTAGAACAGCACCTTGTGTCTCACCATCAGTTGCTCCCATGAAGATCACAGGCAGTATGTGAAGGTGACAGAGGGTCTCTCCAGCTGCCTCTTTGCCAGCCAGTGGAACTCAGGTTTTTCTTTTCTGAGGCTCCACTTTGCTGTTGTCACCCATGGTCAAGTGGTACAAGGGACAGGACAACTTCTCCTTAGCTATATGGCAAACATGCCTTCCACCTCCAGGTGTCAAAATCGCACAGTATCTATCAAGTCCCCTCATTGCACCCTAAGAGCAGTGTTACTGCAGCATCTTAGGTTGCAGAAGGGGAATAAAACTTCACCCCCAGCAGGTCCCTCATGGCTAAGGCAGGGCATTCCTGTCCTGGTGATGTCTCCTACTCTTCTTGTGAAGCAAGACTGACACCCAATGGCCAGTGATGGGAGCCTGACTGGTGTGCTGGTGCCTGAAGGAAACATCTGTTTCTGCACAGCACAGTGATTTGAGATGGAAAGGTGGAAGAAAGGGATCTCAGGAGTGCGGAGGGCAAATGCTTCCAAGACTGTGCTATCCTTGGAGAGTCCAATTGCATGTTGCTGCAAGTTTAAGGGCTGCCATAATGCCTGCACTCACTCTGGCAAAAAAATATAAATCCTCATTTTCTTTGCCAGACGAGAGCAAAGACGAGTGGACTGAGCAGGGCTCTTCATGCAGCCCGCTAATTAATTGGCAGTGCTGATTAAAAGATTAATGACGCAAGAAGGATGAGCAGAGCTGGGATGTTACGGGAAGTTTGTCTTGCAGCCTCGTGGAGGAGGTGTGCTGGGGGACCGTTTCTCTGCGCATCGGCAGGTGCAGCCAGAATGTGCTAGCAAGGAAAGATGTTTTGTATGGATTTGCACTTGATAGGTTTCCCAGAGCTGCAGGGGACATATTGCACTGGATAAAGATAAGCGTACACAAACAGGGGATAACCCACGATCAGCTGAGCAACATGCGAGAAAATCAAGAGCTGGCAAATTTTAGTAATGCAATCCATCAACTCAGAGTGCATTGATAATTAGTTGATTTCTGATTGGTGTTCCTGCCCCCCCCCACATTTTCAGGTTGTTCCAGTAGTTCATTTCTTCCTCTATTTAAAACCTGTGATCTGTTTCCTCTGTGAATGTGTCAATCTTTCCCTCTCAGCCTCCTGCTTGTGTTCTGCCTTCCTTGACTGAATTATATTATCCTTTGTTTTGAGCCCTTTCTGTACCCCATGACTGTTCGCCTTGAAGGCTGCCTCCTGATAAGCAGGGTGGGGCAGAGGCACTAAAGTAAGGTTACCAGATTGTTTTCAATGAATCCGGGGACACTTTTCAACTTCAATGGATTTTGTATGGGGACTGATTTGTAAATCTGGGGACACCTGGTAACCTTACGATAAAGCACCGCATTTTTCGCTCTATAAGACGCACCAGACCACAAGACACACCTAGTTTTTGGAGGAGGAAAACAAGAAAAAAAAATATTCTGAATCTCAGAAGCCAGAACAGCAAGAGGGATCGCTGCGCAGTGAAAGCAGCAATCCCTCTTGCTGTTCTGGCTTCTGGGATAGCTGTGCAGCCTGCATTCGCTCCATAAGACGCACACACATTTCCCCTTACTTTTTAGGAGGGAAAAGGTGAGTCTTATACAGCAAAAAATACAGTAATTGCAGGATGTGGGGCTTGGGTGTCGGGGATGGGGGGCAATGCCTTCACTTGGACTTGGTGCTTTCTCAGAGTTCCCCTGAACACCAGTCAGGATTCCATGAGCTTGATACTGTGGAAGACCTTGAAAAGAGCCCATCTCATGGTCCAGACCGGCTGTGCTGAGTGCTGCCTGAGATTATCATGGCCAGGAGCAAGCTCTCCCTCGCAATGGGAGCAGCCCCTTCCAAGCGGCTGTTTTCATCCCGTGGCTTTTGCACGGTAACTAGGCATAACCTCAGCAACATGCACTGTCGCTGAGTAAAATGTCGAATTAATTTTTCTCTGGATCACCCTGCTACCTTTTGACATTTCTGCCGCTGTTGTTCAAACACTAATTGCATTACGAGTCCTGCTGCTCTCCTTTCCACAAATCTTAGCTGTCTTTGGTGGCACTGGGCGTCTTTATCCTGCTGTTTACAACAGCCCCATAGAAAAGCTGGGCTTGGGAATTATGGCCTCTGAGTGCAAGGAGAGGGCAAATGGGGTCATCTGTGTAGCATCCTCCCAGCTGGTGAGCCTCGTCTCCTGTTGCCTTCGCACTCAGCCAATATTGAAATAATCCTCCATAGATGACACTATGATTGTACCACTCTCCTTCTTAAGCCTTCCCCAGGGGTCTTCTGCTTCTTTCTGCATCCACTTTAGTTTTGCAGTCTGTACATTCAAGGCTCCCCACCTCCTTCCCTCTGACAACAGCCCATTTTTCACATGACGATGTTTCTAAAGTCCCCACAAAGTGGTTTTACAGCATGGTCAATATTTTGTTTGACAGCACCTGGTGCTCCCACACTGGGGAGAACTCTAGTTTTTAATATCCCATCCCCCCACTGAGGTCAAATACCACTTCTCACTATGTGATGATGCAAAACAAGACTGAACATTTAATCCCTGCCCCCCTGATTTTAAGGGGATACGTAGAAATAAAACATTAACACAAATATAACAATGACTAATCTTTTCCCCCACCCAACTCCCTCTTTCTCCTGACAGCTGCAGTTTTACAAAGACAGAAGATGCTTATACACCATTTGCTAGAGTCCAAGATCAAATAATGTTCGAGATTTAGATTTCAGATGACAAGGAATGGGAGCTGTGGTCTGAGAATACAGTCAAGTCAGGGCCGGACAGAGGCTAAATCGTTTTGTCTATCATGATATCCAGATTTGCAATGCAGCATGTGAGAGCTTGTCTGTGAGTCTGTGATCACTGATGTATGAAATAAACCTCTACCATGTCGCAAAGAAAGTGTCTGGTTTCCCCTTTCTTCAGGAGACTCTGATGTTGTGGGTGATCTTCTCGGCTATTGCCAGTTTCCAAACATTTTGTTGTTGTTTAGTCATTTAGTCGTGTCCGACTATTCGTGACCCCATGGACCAGAGAACGCCAGGCACTTCTGTCTTCCACTGCCTCCAGCAGTTTGGTCAAACTCATGCTGGTAGCTTCGAGAACACTATCCAACCATCTCGTCCTCTGTCGTCCCCTTCTCCTTGTGCCCTCCATCTTTCCCAACATTAGGGTCTGTTCCAGGGAGTCTTCTCCTCTCATGAGGTGGCCAAAGTATTGGAGCCTCAGCTTCAGGATCTGTCCTTCCAGTGAGCACTCAGAGCTGATAGGAATGTTATCCTGCAGAAATGTATACCAGCCTATTCTGCAACTTACACATACACTTAATTTTGGGTAGTCCGTGAAACCATTTCAACAAACAACTTTATCTGGTAAAATGTTAGGCCCCTTGTTTCATAATGAACATATTTGGGACACATGAGCCTACAGAGCGGACTGACCACCGTCAGCTGTGTCTTAGGTGGTGGTTGGATGAATCCTCTAAGAGGCATCATCAAAACCAGCCTACATAATGGCTCAGCCACAAAATGTGACTCCTCTTCAGGCAGAATGTAAGTTTTCTTTGTGGAAACTTTATGCTCTACAAATGCACCCAAAAGACTCCAAAGCTCCCCAAAATATATTCCTTTCCCTTCTGTGGGGTGCCCTGTACCAAGAGCCAGGCCCAGCTGCTGCCACAACTTTGCCAAACTGCTATAGTACCTGCAAAAGGGACTTTGATGTGTTACATTAATAATATTTGACACCACTTGGTGAACCCTCCAAATGCTCACCTGCTGAGCCTCCTAGGGTGAGACTGGAGACCTTCAGAGGCCAGTGAGCCAGTTCCACTCCCAACAAGTACACAAATTGCTGCTCCTATATTGTGGAATTCCCTCCCAAGAGAGGTTAGATTGGCTCCTGCTTTGTTAGTCTTCTGCTGGCAGGCTTTTGAAAAATAAGGTGCAGATGACACTGAACACTGGGCTGATGTGATGCCAAACTGTACTTTGATGCTGTTTTAAAATCTATTTTAATGTATTTTAACCAGTGTGATTTTATTACTTTGTACTTTATAATGATGTTTTTTTAAATGTTATAGGCCACCTTGAGCCCCAATTTCAGACAAAGGCAGAATATAAATACATTAAATTATTACGATCATTATGATCTTTATTATTACTTTTATTACCAGAGCTGATCCTTTTAACGTGGTGTCTGGGAATCCATGCCCCTCCTTCCTCGGGAGATAAGTCCATTATCCTGCATTATTAATTAACTAATTAATTAAATTTGTATATCACCCTTTGATCTGAAGCTCTCAGAGCAGTACATAGCATAAAAACACAAAATGCATAATAAAACAGGAACAAACCAAACCAATAACGACTCCCACAAACACATTTAAAAGGACACAGAACGTTAATCAGCCAAAGGCGGAAGAGGAACATTTTTGCCTGGTGCCTAAAGATGTATAATGAAAGTGCCAGGCAAGCCTCACTGGGGAGAGCACTCCATAAATGGGGAGCCACCACAGAAAAGGCCCATTCTCGTGTTGCCACCCTCCAAACCTCTCATGGAGGGGGCACACAAGGAAGGACCTCACACGATGATCACAGTGTCTGGGTTGGTTCAAATGGGGAGAGGTTGTTCTTGAGGTATCACAGTCCTGAGCCATTTAAGGCTTTATCAATCAAAAGCAGCACTTTGAATTGGGCCCAGAAACTAATTGGTAGCCATTGCCATTGGACCAGGACTGATGTAATATGCTCAAACTGTCCTCCAACCTGGCCATTGAATTCTGCACCAGCTGAAGTTTCCAAAATGTCCTCAGAAGCAGCCCCATGTATAATGTGTTGTAGTAATCTAACCTAGAGGTTACTAGAGCATAGATGGCAGACATTTGGCTATCCCCCTCCAGATAGGGACACAGCTGAGCCACTGGGCAAAGGCTGGTGGAATAGAGACCCAGAGAGGTTGGGGCAAGCATAAGGACTGTGCAAGAGGTTGTTACATGGGCATAGCCAGGATTTTTGTTAGCAAGGGCAGTCCTTTTGTTACGGGCGGCAGAACCTGAGTTAGTTATGTATTTTTATTGATTTTTTGTTGATTTAGGGGGCAGATGCCCCTCCCTGCCCCCCCCTTGCCTATGCCCATGGGCTGTTATAAGCCCTGGACACTGGAAGTCTCAGGCTGGCTTCCAGCTACCTACTTCTGCCCCTGAGAATGCCTTTTGCCATTGGTTCTGCTCCTGCCATGTCTCAAGCGTCCACAGCTCAGAGAAGCTATTTCACCTTCTGTTCCTTGCAGATGTTCTGACAAGAGATGACTTTTCTCTCCAGTGAGAGAAAGGGGTCTCTTTTTCATTGCTGTTATTGCTTTCGCATCACTTCCTACCTACAGTTTTTGGGACGGCAGTCTTGGATCTTGAATGTCTCGGCAAGCCCAGCTTGGCTGATCATTGTGACGCCTTAGGTTACTGGAAATGAATATGGATGCACATCTGCCTCCACTTAACAAATTATTGGAGATTGTGTTAAATTGCCCTGAAATTGTCCCGTATGGCAGTGGCTATCACCATTTCTCTCTCTCTTTTCTCTCTTTCTCTCTCACACAAGTTGGGACTTGCCACCAAACAGTGCATCCCTGGAGAGTTTAAAAACTCACTCCTGATATTGAATATTTTTCCTTCCTATGCAGGTGACTTATCCTCTTGCCTTCTCCAAGCCAGAGTGGTTGTATGTCTGTATCAAAAACATGGTGAAGAAGCAAAGGGAGCTTATGTGAGAGTTCAATCCCTCCCAAACTGGGGTGGATCTGCGCACAAGGGCGGGGGGTGAAAGTTATAACAAAAGGGGAAAAAACCCTATCTAAAATCACACAGAAAAGTTTTGTGCTCTACAGCGCCATCTGGTGTTGCATGTTTATAATGCATTTAAAACATTTTTTTTTTTTACTAATATAGTTGAGTCCCTGCTCTGGCTGGCTGGCTTGCCCAGTAGCAGGATGACCAAAAAAATCTACAGCCTTCTGTTCCATTCAGCATGATCCTGGCCATGTTTATACCTGGTGGTGCGAATTAACTAATGCACTTTCACACCTCTCGGTTCCTGAGTTGTGGAGCACTATGAGCATAAAGGATGCAGGACATTGGTACTGTCAGGCCTTTAAAGAGAAGGATGTTCCTCCGCTAGTGAGCTGTTTGTCATGTGATGGGGCTCCCCAGATTTTGTTGTTGTTGTTTAGTCGTTTAGTCGTGTCCGACTCTTCGTGACCCCATGGACCAGAGCACGCCAGGCACTCCTATCTTCCACTGCCTCCCGCAGTGTGGTCAAACTCATGCTGGTATCTTGGAGAACACTGTCCAACCATCTCATCCTCTGTCGTCCCCTTCTCCTTGTGCCCTCCATCTTTCCCAACATCAGGGTCTTTTCGAGGGAGTCTTCTCTTCTCATGAGGTGGCCAAAGTATTGGAGCCTCAGCTTCAGGATCTGTCCTTCCAGTGAGCACTCAGAGCTGATTTCCTTAAGAATGGAAAGGTTTGATCTTCTTGCGGTCCATGGGACTCTCAAGAATCTCCTCCAGCACCATAATTCAAAAGCATCAATTCTTCGACCATCAGCCTTCTTTATGGTCCAGCTCTCACTTCCATATATCACTACTGGGAAAACCATAGCTTTTACTATACGGACCTTTGTTGGCAAGGTGATGTCTCTACTTATTATACTACAAATTTGGTGTACAACATTTTTAAAGTCCTTCCATGTTTGGGCTATGGTGTGTGATGGCCAGAAGGAACATTAGTTATTCTTTATTTTCTGAGTTGTTTGTTTTTCCCCTTGGAGATGGAAAAAAAGAATCAATAGTGGGGTAAAAAATACTTCCCATTTGTTTGTTTATTATAGCACCCTTCCTTTGCAGATCTTAGGGTGGTTCACAGCATAAAAATACAGGATAAAAACCACAAAATACAGAATAAAAACAAGAACGAGAACAACCCCCCCCCCCCAATTTGAAAGGATATAGGATGTTAGTCAGCCACACTTTTGCCTCGTGCCTAAAGGTGTATAATGTTCTGAATATTTTTTATTAATTTCCAATTTTTAACAGAAACAAAAAACAACAGAGAAAACAAACAAACAAAAAACTCATATTTTCATAACCTTATTTTCATAACCCTCTTTTCCCGGACTTCCCCATACCTTTCCCTTTTTGCATCCTTAGTTTAGTACCATTATTCAGCAACCTATCTTACCCAATTAAATAAAAATTTGTCCTCTTTCTCTATTCCACCCTAAATTTTAAACCCAATTATCGCTGCAATTCTACGTCTTCTTTTCCCTCAGCATTTTAACACTCCTCAGTTTTATAATAATTCTTAAGGTACATCTTAAATTTCTTCCAATCTTCTTCCACAGTCTCTTTCTCTTGGTCGCGGATTCTGCCGGTCATTTCTGCCAGTCCCATGAAGTCAATCACTTTCGCCTGCCATTCCTCCAGCGTGGGTAGCTCTTGTGTCTTCCAATACTTTGCTAGAAGAATCCTTGCTGCCGTAGTAGCGTACAAAAAGAAATTCTTATCCTTCTTCGGCACCAACTGGCCGACCATACCCAAGAGAAATGCCTCTGGTTTCTTGTTAAAGGTGCACTTAAGCACTTTCTTAATTTCATTATAAATCATTTCCCAGAAGGCCTTAATCTTTGGGCAGGTCCACCAAAGGTGGAAAAAGGTACCCTCAGTCTCTTTACATTTCCAGCATTTGTTATTGGGCAAATGGTAAATCTTCGCAAGCTTGACTGGGGTCATGTACCACCTATAAATCATTTTCATAATGTTTTCTCGTAAGGCATTGCATGCCGTAAATTTAATACCTGTGGTCCATAACTGCTCCCAGTCAGCAAACATAATGTCATGACCTATGTCCTGTGCCCATTTAACCATAGCAGACTTCACTGTCTCATCTATTGTATTCCACTTCAACAGCAAGTTGTACATTCTTGATAAATTCTTAGTATTGGGTTCTAACAATTCTGTTTCCAATTTCGATTTCTCCACCTGGAAACCAATTTTCCTGTCTTGTTTAAAAGCCTCCATTATTTGAAAATAATGGAGCCAATCTCGTACCTTGGACTTTATTTTCTCATAACTTTGTAATTTAAATTCACCACCTTCTTGTTCTAAAATCTCAGAGTATTTCGGCCAATTGGTTGTCATATTAAGTTTCTTTACTTCCTTAGCCTCCATAGGTGAAAGCCACCTGGGAGTTCTGTTTTCCAGTAAATCTTTATACCGTATCCATACATTATATAGTGCTTTCCTGACAATATGATTTTTAAAACCCTTATACACTTTAACCTTGTCATACCAAATATATGCATGCCAACCAAAATTATTGTCAAATCCTTCCAAATCTAGAATGTCTGCATTTTCAAGAAGTAGCCAATCTTTTAACCAGCAGAAAGCTGCCGATTCATAGTAAAGTCTTAAGTCCGGCAGGGCAAACCCCCCTCTTTCTTTAGAGTCGGTAAGTATCTTAAACTTAATTCTGGGCTTTTTGCCCTGCCAGACAAATTTAGATATGTCTTTCTGCCACTTCTTGAAACAGTCCAGTTTATCAACAATTTGTAATGTCTGAAACAAAAATAACATTCTAGGCAATACATTCATTTTGATCACAGCAATTCGACCTAACAAGGAAAGCTTCAGGTTTGACCATATTTCTAAATCTTTCTTTATCTCAGTCCAGCACTTGTCATAGTTGTCCTTAAATAAGTTCACATTCTTAGATGTCATGTTAATCCCCAGGTATTTTACACTCTTTGCCACCACTAACCCAGTTTCCTCTTGGAATCTTTCCCTTTCAACATTTGTTAAGTTCTTTTCCAATACCTTGGTTTTTTGTTTATTCAACTTAAATCCTGCGACCTGGCCAAATACTTGAATTAATTCCAAAGCTCTTTTGGTACTAGTGTCTGGCTCTTGCAAGGTCAGTACTAAGTCATCTGCAAAAGCCTTTAATTTGTAATGTCTGGCTCCGACCTGAATCCCTTTTACCAGCTGATCTCCCCTAATCATATTTAACAGGACCTCCAGGACCGATATAAAAAGTAATGGGGATATTGGGCACCCCTGACGTGTCCCTTTTTCTATAGGTAGTTCATCCATAACCCAAAGTCACATGAGATTTTGAGACAAATCAAACTGTATCAGAAGCAATATATGGAATTGATGAATCAGGAGATTGAATGGAAAATTAAACGAATGAGACAAAAGACATTTGAATCGGCAGATAAATGTGGGAAACTCCTGTCATGGCAATTGAAGAAGAGATTGAAATTGAACACAGTTACAAGTTTGGAGGTAGATGGAAAGAATATTTCGAAACCAAATGAGATCAGCAACTGTTTTCAGAGCTATTTCAGAAGACTGTATGCACAAGGGCCGGAAAACGAAAGAGATATTGAAGAATTTCTTAAGAAATATGGATTACAAAAAATTTCGCAACAAAGTACAGCGTTTTTAAATGAGAAAATAACTGAACAAGAAATCGAGGGTGCCATTCAAAACATGCAATTGGGGAAATCTCCAGGGCCAGATGGACTAACCTCCAGATATTACAAAGTTTTGAAAGACTGGATAATTCAGCCACTTAAGGAGGTTTGCAACGAGATATTAGAGGGGAAAAGGGCACCTGAGACGTGGAAAGAAGCCTTCATCACACTTATACCAAAGACTGAGGCTGATAAAAAACAGATCAAGAACTACCGCCCTATATCACTACTTAATGTGGATTACAAAATCTTTGCAGACATTTTGGCAAAAAGACTAAAGAAGGTGCTGGTGGAGGAGATTCATAAAGACCAGGCAGGCTTTCTCCCGGGTAGGCATATATCTACTAATGTAAGGAATATAATTGACATTATAGAAATGCTGACAGTGAACATTAATACGAAGGCAGTTTTAATTTTTGTGGACGCGGAGAAAGCCTTTGACAATATATCTTGGAAATTTATGAAAAAGAATCTCCATGGGATGGGGGTAGGCCAAAGGTTTGAAAATGGTATAAGTGCAATTTATTCTGAGCAAAAGGCGAAGTTAATTGTAAATAATGTGCCTAAAGGTGTATAATGAAGGCACCAGGTGAATCTCTCTGGAAGAAGCGTTCCACAAAAGGGAAGCCACTGCAGAAAAGGCCCATTCCCGTGTTGCCACCCTCCAGATCTCTCATGGAGGAGGCACACAAAGAAGGGTCTCAGGTGATGATTGTGGGGTCCGGATAGGTTCGAACAAGGAGATGCAGTCCTTGAGGTATTGTAGTCCTGAGCTATTTAAGGCATTATAGGACAAAAGCAACACTTTGAATTCGGCCCAGAAACTAATTGGCAGCCAGTGTAGCCGGGCCAGGATTGGTGTATTATGCTTGGCCACAGAATTCTGCACTAGTTTCTGAACTGTCTTCAGAGACAGCCCTATGTAGAATGCTAACCGAGAGGTTACTAGAGCATAGATGACAGTAGTTAGGTTATCCCTGTCCGGAAAGGGATAAGACACTCCACGCCATTGAGGCCACTGGAGCCTCAATTGACAGAAAAGGATCCAGAAGTATCCCCAAACTACATACCTGCTCTTTCAGAGGGAGTGTAATCCCATCAAGAGCAGGCAACCTCCCATCCATCTGGACCAGGGAACTGCCTACTAACAGTGCCTCAGTTTTATCTGGATGGAGCTTCAATTTGTTGGCTCTCATCCATGGGCATAGACAGGGAGGGTGGGGCAGCTGCTTTCTAAATCAAGTAAATAAATAAAAATCGTGTCACAGATAGCTCTCAGTTCTCCCCCCCATAAATTCTGCCCCCTAAACATAAATTCTGGCTATGCCCATGCTCTCATCCAGTCCATTAGCAAGGCAATACAATGTTCCAGTACATCCACTGCTGCATCTGCAGTTGTAAAAGAGTAGAGCTGTGTGTCATC
Organism: Podarcis cretensis; assembly: GCF_951804945.1. Lineage (NCBI taxonomy): Eukaryota > Metazoa > Chordata > Lepidosauria > Squamata > Lacertidae > Podarcis > Podarcis cretensis. Next base: position 29,106,716 of record NC_137185.1, on the reverse strand, counting down.
AGCAAATTGCTGACAATGTACTCCAGAATTCTGGATGACCCCACTCAGTGGTTTCAGGTAGATGTTAAACAGCATGAGGGATCAATCATACCCTGTGGAACCCCACATTGAAGGCTCCATGGGGCCGAAGAGCATTCCCAAAGCATCACTCTCTGGAAGCGTCCATCCAAGTAGGACTGGAAGCGCTATGCACTTCTAACTTGGACAGCCACTCCAGAAGGGTAAAAAAGTAACCTGGGTGGTCCAGTCAAAGGCAACTATGGGGTGCAGTGCTCATCTTGCTTCAGGCTGAGGGAGCTGGCGTTTGTCCACAGACAACTTTCCAGGTCACGTGGCCAGCATGACTAAACCACTTCTGGCACAACGGGACACCGTGACAAGTGCCAGAGTGCACGGAAACACCGTTTACCTTCCTGCCACAGCGGTACCTATTTATCTACTTGCACTGGTGTGCTTTTGAACTGCTAGGTTGGCAGAAGCTGGGACAGAGCAATGGGAGCTCACCCTTTCATGGTCATGTGGATTCAAACCGCCAACCTGACCTTCTGATCAGCAAGCCCAAGAGGCTCAGTGGTTTAGACCACAGCACCACCTGCATCCAGAAGGATACCATGGTCAGTGGTAACAAAAGCTGCTGAGAGATCAAGGAGAATTAACAAGGGCACCTTTCCCCTGTCTCTCTCCTGGCAGAGGTCATCATACAGGGCAACCCTGTAGTTTTGATTATTTCTTTGGCTACAGCATCGCAGAATAATTTGACCTTTCTGCAAGCATCCTCTCCAGCATGTGGGTGTCATGCACTAATTTAACTAATGCAGAAACCACCCCAGTAAGCCACTGAGCTGGAGGAGACTCTTGAGAGTCCCATGGACTGCAAGAAGATCACACCGACCCATTCTTAAGGAAATCAGCCCTGAGTGCTCACTGGAAAGACAGATCCTGAAGCTGAGGCTCCAATACTTTGGCCACCTCACGAGAAGAGAAGACTCCCTGGAAAAGACCCTGATGTTGGGAAAGATGGAGGGCACAAGGAGAAGGGGACGACAGAGGATGAGATGGTTGGACAGTGTTCTCGAAGCTACCAGCATGGGTTTGACCAAATTGCGGGAGGCAGTGGAAGACAGAAGTGCCTGGCGTGCTCTGGTCCATGGGGTCATGAAGAGTCAGACACGACTAAACGACTAAACAACAACAACAACAAAGCCACTGAGCTAATTGCTGCTAGACTGGATGGCAAGCTAGAGGTATCTGGGGTTGGTGTCCAGCTGAGGGAGGAGTGTGGAGGGAGGTTCACAATCAACATTTTATAGTTTGTTCTAAACAAGATCTGAAATGTGGAACTGGTCCCATATGGACACATGATTAGATTTCCTCTTTGGAGGCTCATCATCTTCCTCGGCCAATTCAGTGTCAAGTCTTGTTGCAATAGCAATGCCCCCATGTTTGAAATCCTCCAGGTTTGGCAAAGGCAGAGTGTTGTTAATCTGAGCAACCGCAGCCAGACTCTCTAGACATCAGGAAAACAAGGGAAAGGAAGGGAAAGGGCATACCGGGATCCATCTGAGTGAAAGGGAGTTTCACGTGATGAGCATGTAACTGTGCTTGACGGCTCAATGTGAGAAGGATTTGCTCTGACAGCCAGCCTGAACGGCAGTAAGTCCACTCCTAGGTGCCTGGCAGTTGATGAACGATGACACAATCAACCAAGCATGCACCGAGAAGAGACAGGATTACAACCCAAATCCCTCTCTTGTTTGTGTAGCTCCAGCCTCCAGGAGCCAGCCTCTGGCTTGTGTTCCTGTGCATCTTCCAGTTGGGAGACCTCCACTTTTAGCCTGGGGAATTTGCAAGTGGGATACACTTCCGCTATGGGAATGCCAGTAGGATCCTTACCTTGGTGGGAACAGCACTAGACATGGAAGACCACTCTACCAGTAGTAACTGACAACTGGACAGAGCTTCCGTTTTCACTTCTCCCAGTCCTGGATGTTTAGGGCAAGCAAGAGGTACTGATGAGCAGAGTTGTGCTCTGCTCAGATGGACACTGTTGATGACTAAATGGAGTAGGACAACATGGCTCGATTCAGGTAAGTAGCTGTGTTGGTCTGATGCAGTCTAAATAAATAAAAAATTAGGTGTCTGAAGAAGTGTGCATGCACATGAAAGCTTATACCCAGAACAAATTTAGTTAGTCTCTAAGGTGCTACTGGACTTTTTTATTTATTTCAACGGCTTGATTCAGCAAGACTACTGTTGTCATCTTTCTTATATTCTAAGACGGCAATTTTCAGCCATTCTACTTTCAAGGGATACTTTCCAGGTCAACGTGTCTGGGGAGGAAATCCTGAGAAATAGTCATGGAATCCCAATGCTTTGCAAAGGATTCTGGTACCTGCTCAGTATCTGCCCTGTGGCAACGCTCATGACTCTTGGGTCCCATGGTTACTTTGCATGAAAGGGGGCTCTATAATGGTGCTAAGGCTCTTTTCATTGCCCATAGTTCTGGGCAAGCTGCCTTTTTAGGGAAGCTCATTTTGTGTTATTTCTGATTTCTCTGAAGAGCCTCTGACCAGTTTCCAGGGAGCACCAGGAATTCCCATCATGGCACACTTTGAACACCACTGTCCTAAGACATGGGACCAGTGGTGTAGCGTGGGGGGTGCAGGGGGGCCCGGCCACACCGGGCGCAACATCTGGGGGGGGGGGCGTGCTCGCACTCGCAGCTCTCTGCCCCCTACTAAAATCCACGGGTTAGGGGGCGCAAATTACTTGCCTTGCCCCGGGTGCTGACAACCCACGCTACACCACTGCATGGGACTGAACATCATTGAGTTAGGAGAAAGTTGTAGACCTTCTACTCTTTGCTAAAGCAGAGACTGTCACCTGCAAAATGGCCAGGAGCTGCTATTATTTGGATGAAGGACTATAAGGATAAAGCTGGTGGCACCACCACAACACTAATGAAGGTTCCTGCAAAATTAACCAGAATATGTTTAACAAAATATGAATTCCAGGCAGCTTATGAACACGAGCTTTAAGGAGGAGACATTTCACAGTCACATATCTGCCTGACCTGGCAAATGGCTCTTCCTTGCTTCACATATAGACTGTTAGCCTGATCTTAATCAGGGGAGGGCAGATTTCAGACTTGTGGGGGTCTACCTTATGTTTTATTTCTTTGTTTAATGCATTGATTTAGGAACCATATAAATGGCTTGAACAAAAGCTCTCTAAGCAGTGTACAAATACTATCCTACATAAAACATTGCTAAAATCCATGCACCAATTAGAACATGGGTAGGCAAACTAAGGCGCCGGGGCCGGATCCGGCCCAATCGCCTTCTCAATCCGGCCCACGGACAGTCCAGGAATCAGTATGTTTTTACATGAGTAGAATGTGTCCTTTTATTTAAAATGCATCTCCGGGTTATTTGTGGGGCATAGGAATTCATTCATTTTTTTCCCTTCAAAATATAGTCCTGTCCACCACATGGTCTAAGGGACAGTGGACCGGCCCCCTGCTGAAAAAGTTTGCTGACCCCTGAATTAGAACAAACCTCCACCAAATAAAAAGAGAGATAAAACCAGCAACAGTTCTAAAAATAAATATAGGTGTCAGGGACTCAGCGGGAGCGCAGGGAGGAGAGGAGATGGAGAGCGAGGGGGAGCAATCCGAGGGCAGCGTAGGAGAAGATGACAGCAGCCCGATAGATTCCATGAGCCTCTCCAGCGAATCGGAAGATTCACAGAAGGGGGCGCCGATGGGCAGGGCAAGGGGAGACCCAAGGGGGACACCCCAGAAGCAAGGGGCCAGCGGGGACTCCCAGAGCAGCAGTTGTAAATCAGGACCAGCTTCCCCACCAGAGCGTAGTGGGGGGGAGGAGTCCCAGGTATCAGAGCCCACATATGCACCACCAGCGAGAGAAGATGAGTCAGGGTTGGCCACGCCTCCATCGGAGAGCGAGGGAATGGTCAAGAGGAAAGTTGCAGGCTGGGCGCGCGTGCCAAGTTCAAATGTACAGGCGAGCGGCACAGAAGGTAGCCCGGATAGGGAACCAGGTCCTAAAGCCCGCCGGAAGGAGGGGGAAGAATCATCAGGGTCAGCGTCAGAGGAGTCCAGGAAGGATGAAACCCTAGCGGGCAGGAGGGCCCAGAGGAGAAAGGAACTTAGGAAGAGGTGGAGCAAGGCGAGAGTCTTAAACTGGTGTGGAAGGGGCGGAGACTCAGACGGGACTTCGCCGGTCTAAGGTCGAGACGTAGAGCTGCGCGCTGCGGCTTTAAAATGGAAACTGAACCTCAATAAAGACTTTTGTACATAACTACAGCCTAGCGTTGGTCCTCTGTGAGCTGGTACCTGGAGGCAGCTCTGACAATAGGCAACTAGATCATGTGCCTAGATAGGCTTGCCCAAACAGAAAAGTTTCTGTTCCTAAAGTGATATAGTAAGGGTACCTGCCTAATGTCAATAGGTAGGGAGTTTCAGAGCAGAGGTGCTGCCACACTAAGGGAATGACTCCTTGCAAATGTAGAAAGTGCATTATGTGGCCAGTTCCACATATCAAGATTCACCAAGTGAATCCACAGGTGCAAAATGCATAGAATGGGAGAATTCTGAAACCAGGAATCTGGTTTGCATTCTAGAAATGAACTAAGCTCATAGCCCATCCACACAAAAATCCACTTCTGGCTACACCCCCTCCTTCAGTCCAACCATTTTTCATTTCAGCAGCATTAATTTAGAAGGGGGAGGTAGCATTGCAGCTCTTGCTAAATAATTGGGATTCAGAAATCTTTGCTGATCTATTTCAAATCACCAGAGACTTACCAGTGGACCCCAACTTATTTCTTGCCCACTTCTACCTTAAAACACATTTTCTTTAAGCCTTAAACCCCACACATACACAAAGTAGAAGCAGAGAAGCATGGCCACCCAACCCCAGCCCACTCACCATTCCCCATTCCTCTTCCCCCCTCTTTTCTTCCTAACCTAGCATTGTATACAACACTGATGTCTCACAACAAATGAAACTGTGTAGAAAAGACAACTTGAAACAAGAGACAATGCACATATTTTATAAGCTAAGAAATCATTAATAAAAATATATTTAAACACACACACACACACACACACACACACACACACACACTTTAATACAGATAAAGGAAATAGACTTGCACTCTGGTAAAAGAAAGCAGCCCCAGCAAAGAGTCCATTCCCCCCCCCCCAGATGTGAGGAGTGACCCACCCAAACCCAATGAACTTCTCCTTTCCTCTTCCTTTCAAGAAAAGTTTGAATAGCCAGACGGTCAATTTGCATGCAGGGCTCTCACTCCCTGCTGGAAACGTCTCTGATGGGCACCGACATCTCTGTCCGTGGTGCTGAAAGAATAAGTGATGGATATATTTATGCTTCCATCCAGCAGCCTGTATCGAAGCAGACACTTTAATCTATTCAACAACAACTCAAGGATTAAAAAGTTGCTGGCAAATCAGAGCCCCAAATTGGTACGAGAGAGTTGCTTGTCAGTTGACAAATCGTGTTATAAAGCTGGCTTTGCGTGGCCTCCATCAGGGCACAAGTCTTCATCCAGCCCACCCCCCAGCCCACCCCCTGCTTCCGTTCTTTATTCCACGCAAGCCCTTGCTATCATTTCCCCCCATTTCAATCATTCATATGCTATTTCATATTGAGCCACAAAGATCACACAGCACGGTGCCACAGTGAGGAGGTCCTGGTGTGTTTGCTCTCATTTGGCACCCTTCATTTCTCTCTGCCTCTATCACTTTGTTCTTTCCTGAGCTGAGTCCTCCACAATAGGCCTTCCAATCAGGGGCCAGTTACCTGTTTGCTTTTTGGCAGGCCGTGGCTGTTTGCAAGCACACTCCATCTATGCTTGTGTTTGCAGGAAGCGAGGATGCTGTGACAGCCGCTGGTGTCAATGGGTTTTCAAAAAAGGATTAGACGTACACACAGAGAAGAGGCCTATCTTTGGCCATCAGCCATAGCGTGGCCTGGGGAAGTAAGTGGGTGGTACTGCCATACCCCCCATTTTTCCAAGGCAGGGGCTTTGTCACCCCATTGGCTTCACCTGGTGTTTTGAGTTAATTCCCACACTTATAAGGGTTTCCCCTCTGCAGCTATTGGTTTGGTTTGGTTTGCTCACAATCAATAAAAGTTGTCTTAGTTCAACCCAACCAAATGCTCCAGGCTCTTTATTCAGCTACCCAATCACAAGAGACATTTTGCTTTCCTTCCTATAACACTAGAACTGGAGGTCACTCAATGCAGCTGAATGTTGGGAGATTAAGGGCTGACAAAAGACAGGACCTTCTTCACACAGCAAATAGTTAAGCTATGGGATTTGATGTACTGATGGCCACCAACTTAGAATCATAGACTTGTAGAGTTGGAAGAGACCTTGAGGACCATCCAGTCCAACCCCTTGTAATGCAGGGAATATGCAGCTGTACCATACGGGGATCAAACCTGCAACCTTGGTTCTCAGCACCACACTCTAACCAACTGAGCTATCCAGGCTGTCATGGCTCTTAAAGAAGATTAGCCAAATTCGTGGAGGATAAGGCTACCAATGGAAACAAGCCATGATGACTGTGTTGTCCCTCCACTGCCTGAGGCAATATGCCTCTGAGTGCCAGTTAAATCACAAGTGACAAGAACACTATTGCACTCATGACCTGCTTGTGGGCTCCCCAATGGGGCATCTGGTTGGCCACTGTGAGAAGAGAAGGCTGGCCTAGATGGGACTTTGCCCTTATTCAGGAGAGCTCCTCTTTTTCGTTCTTATTCCAGAGAGCTGCTTCCAGGTAGGTTAAATGCAGAAGGCTGAATGGACCTTTTGTCTCAACTCCGTAGAAGGCAGCTCCTAACTGCAAGTTTTGTCTTGCATGTGCTGATGGTGTAGTCTTCTTGGACTATGCCAAGCCCCAGAGACACACACTCCTCGATCCAATTAATTTAGAGTTGGAAGTGATTTGAGAATGATTTGCTCAAGGTCACCTCAAGCTACTAGTTAAGCCTCGGGATAGGTTTATCTTGTTACATCAGGTTGACTGATGTAGCCACTCGACCCCACTGCCCTCAAGAGGCAATTGACTCTGCTCCTAAAGTGAAGTGTTGCTTCTTAGTTAGACCTCGACAGAAGCCAGGGACACCAGCCACACAGGCTGATGGCATTGCCTGCTCCTTGCCACCAAATGCAACAACTTTTATTTACCAGAATGTTTATTTTTCAAACAAAGTAATTGCTAATTAATTGGCGAGGAGCTTGATTTTCAGTCCCTGAGCTCCTTCGAGGCAAATCTGGCCGTTGTTTCCGTGGCTCTGTGTTTGTGTGCATGTGTGCATGCGAGGTAAGCGCTTTATGACTGCACCATCTGGCTCTTTGAAAATAATTAGCAGGTGTCCAGTGTTGGGAGCAGGTAATTGGTGGTGGGCAGTTTGCTATTTTGCTGCATATGTTCCTGGAACTCACAGATACTCCCAGGCAAAGGGAGGGAGGGGTGGAGGGATGGAGACATGTGGTCTACCATTAGGAAAAAAGATTCCTGCAGTGAGATGCAGCCCCTGCTGGGAAGGCAGAGCTGGGTGGATGGGGAGTGTTGGAAAAGGCAGTGAGGAGGGGAGAGCCACTAATCTCCAGTAGGAGGAGGGGAGGCACCAGAGTGTGCATTTTTGCCTGGATTTGTTGCAAGTCCCATCATACCTGTTCTGCTTCTGCTATTTGGCTGCCCCAGCTTGTGACCCTGGTTTCTGCTGTATACCAGGCTTCTTGTCTGCTTAATGTGGGTTGCAAAGTCTCTGTGTGCAGGGAACATGCCATTTTCAGTATCAGGACAGCTCCTTGCACATAGTTGGCACAACAACTGTAGCAAAAGCAGCAGCAGTAGCAGCTCTGGTTCTTCAGATATTGCTCTGGGCAATAACTTGTTTTCAGTATCACAATATATCACTGGCTAAACACCACGATATCTGAAATAACGAAGGAACTAAGCAGAGGCGAACAGGACGATGTCCTGGCAACTGCTACTACTTAAGGGTCTAAAAGTGATAAATGATATTATCAATCACTTCATGGTCACTTTCAGCAGCAGGCAAGCCAAAAAGTATCCAAATGAGACTTTTGGTTTTGGGCTTGGCTACCAAATGGTGGTAGGGACGCAGGTGGCACTGTGGGTTAAAGCCTCAGCACCTAGGACTTGCCGATCGAAAGGTCAGCGGTTCGAATCCCTGCGGCGGGGTGCGCTCCCGCTGCTCGGTCCCAGCGCCTGCCAACCTAGCAGTTCGAAAGCACCTCCGGGTGCAAGTAGATAAATAGGGACCGCTTACCAGCGGGAAGGTAAACGGCGTTTCCGTGTGCGGCTCTGGCTCTGGCCAGAGCAGCGATGTCACGCTGGCCACGTGACCCGGAAGTGTCTCCGGACAGCGCTGGCCCCTGGCCTCTTAAGTGAGATGGGCGCACAACCCCAGAGTCTGTCAAGACTGGCCCGTACGGGCAGGGGTACCTTTACCTTTACCTTTACCAAATGGTGGTATTCGGAACAATCCAAAGTATGGGGATGAGTCATAGTGAATACAAATAATCTGGGACTGCCAGACTGCCAGCAGGCCTACTAGGTAGCAGAAACGGCAGCAGCCTGTTGGTGGCAGAATCAACAAGGGGGGTGGGCAGCAGCAGTGGCACAAAAATCAGCAGATTGCGAAGTCTCACCACAGCAGTGGGTGGTGGTGGTGAGAAGCAGTAACAGCCTGTTAGACCTTGTTATGGCAGTGGCAGTAGTGGTGGCCTGTGAGGCCTTGTAGTGGTGGCAGGAGACAGAGGTGGCCTCCTGCAAGGCCTTGCTGAGGCAGGCTGCCAGAGTTTCTACCACCACCACCCACTACTGCCAGGAGGACTTGCAGGCTGCAGCCACTTCTTGCCGCCACAGAGAGGCCTCACAAGCCCCACTGCTTGTGTCGCCACAAGGCCTTGCTGCCTTCCACTACTATTGCTGCTATCTCCCGCTGCCACCGCAAGGCCTCACAGGATGCCGCTACTCCTGTCACCTCATGTCCCTGCTGCGAGTCCCTGCAGGCCTCTGCCGTGAGGACTTGCAGGCCACTGCTGCTTCTGCTGCCAAATCCTGTCGCCACTGCGAGGCCTCATAGGCCAATGCTGTTGCTGCTTCACTTCCCATCACTGCTGCAAGGCCTCGCAGTCCACTGCTGCTGCCATCACTCCCTGTCATTGCCGTGAGGCCTTGCAGGTTGCTGCTTTCACTGTTGTGAGGCCTTGCAGGCCACCATCGCTACTGCCACCACGTCCCGTCACTGCTGCGGGTTCTCGCAGTCTGCCGCCTCTACTGCCATCATTCTCTATCACCACCGCAAGGCCTTGCAGGCTGCCACTGTTTGTGTTGCTGCCGAGGGGCTTTGCAGGCTGCTGCTGCTACTGCTGCCCCCTCCCATCACCGCCACGAGGACTCATAGGCCGCCACTGATTGTGCTGCCACTACCAGGCCTTGCAGGTTGTCACCGCTACTGCCAACAGGTATTGCGGTCATAGCAAGCTGTTTCTACCACTGCTGCTTCTGTTTCTCAGCAGGCCTGCTCAGTGGCATAGCATGGGTTGTCAGCACCTGGGGCAAGGCAAGTAATTTGCGCCCCCTAACCCATGGATTTGCGCCCCCTAACCCGTGGATTTGCGCCCCCTAACCCTAACCCCCAGATGTTGCGCCCGGCGCGCCCGGCCCCCCCCTGCACCCCCCACGCTACGCCACTGGGCCTGCTGGCAATCTGGCAGTCCCAGATTATTTGTACAGTGGTACCTCTGGTTGTGAACGGGATCCGTTCTGGAGGCCAGTTCACAACATGAAAAGAGTGCAACCTGAAGCACCGTATCTGCACAGATGCGTGGCGCGATTTGGCACTTGTGCATATGCGAGAAGCGTGATTTAGTGCTTGTGCGCATGCGCAAGCGACGAAACCCAGAAGTAACCCTTTCCAGTACTTCCAGGTCGCTGCGGGATGTTACCTGAAAGAACGTAACATGAAGCAAACGTAACATGAGGTATGACTGTATTCACTATGACTCATCGCCGAACTTTGGATTATTCTGAATATCACTGATATAGATCACTTTGGGATGCGTCCTGGGAAGCAATAGCTAGGTAAGTAAGTAAGTAAGTAAGTAAGTAAGTAAGTAAGTAAGTAATCAATCAATCAAGTAAATAAAGAAATAAACAACACTATTGTTTGGACAACTGACTAATCCATTGCTCAGATTAATTAAAAACATTTTGATTGACCAACAAGGGCTCTCATCAATCAGGCAGCATATCTTTAAAAATGTCATGAAAACTGCAGATGACCGATGCTTCTTCCCCTAATCTCTTCAGTACAAGACAGTGTGCCTCTTCTGAGATGACGCTGGCTACAGCACACAAACAACACAAACACACATGTATCTTCTTAAAGCAAAGTATGATTTTTGCTTCAGCACCACTTCTGTTACAATGTAGCATGATAAGAATCATTCAACTAAGATAGATAGATAGATAGATAGATAGATAGATAGATAAATAAATAAATAAAGATAGAGTCTTTGTTTGTTTCCACTACAACTTTGTACCAGCAAAGGTACACATGTTTTGCAACAGGAGAGTGAAAGAGTCAGCCTCTTCTTTGCATCCCACCTGTGCAGAGCCAGGGATAGCTCAGTTGGCTGGAGCATGAGACTTAATCTTAAGGTTGTGGGTTCAAGCCCCTTGATGGGCAAAATATTCCTGTATTGCAGGGGGCTGGAATAGATGATCCTTGGGGTTCCTTCCAACTCTATGAATCTATGAAACCAGGAAGCTGGTGCAGAGGTCAAGTTTCTGGTACCTGCATTAGGGCAAACCCCAGAGGGTGCGGGTCCCAGGTCCCAAAGTATTCGAGAGTTCTTGAGTTCAGACTGTGAAGTACAAATATATTTTAACATGCTAACTGGCCCTGGCAAAATGAATGCTAGAAGGTGCCCATCAGTTGTGGGATACTGCTTCCCCCTGCATGCGGAAGGCCCTTGGTTCAATCCCTGGCATTTCCAGGTAGGATTGGGCATGGAAACCTAGACAGCTGCTGCCAGTCAGTGTAGACAGTGCTGAGTTGATGGAGCAAGGGCAGAATAACTCAGAATAAGGCAGCTCCCTATGTTCCTGTAAACAGAAAGGCAGGAAGCAAGGCCGGGCCTTCTTGCTGGTGAGACACTACAGAGCTTTCCGAGGAGAAGATTGAGAGGCAAGAAGTAGAGAAACACACCCCACTGGCAAAATCTTACTCTTGTCTGTTTCACAGGTCAGTGGTTTGATGCCTTTTTAAGCTGAGCGAATCCCTTGGGGAGAGGCCTTTCTGCCTGCGCTGTGTTCGGAGTGAAACTCCACTGCCGAGGACCTTATTTACATGAGCTGCTTCTGCTATTAAGGCTGTGTCCTGCAGCCTCCGGTTGCCAAGGAAACAGAAGCTGGGATGGCAGTTCAACAACCCGGCTCTTTTGTAAGTGCAGCAGTGCTAGGCTGCACCAGAAGGATGCAGGAGGGTGCAGGCAGACAGGACTCACTTTGGACCTGTTCATCTGCGCCAGTGCTGGATTTATGTATAGGCTAAGTAGGCTGAAGGGACATGGGTGGCGCTGTGGGTTAAACCACAGAGCCTAGGACTTGCCGATCAGAAGGTCGGTGGTTCAAATCCCCGCACCGGGGTGAGCTCCCGTTGCTCGGTCCCTGCTCCTGCCAACCTAGCAGTTTGAAAGCACATCAAAAGTGCAAGTAGATAAATAGGTACCACTCCGGCGGGAAGGTAAACGGCATTTCCATGCACTGCTCTGGTTTGCCAGAAGCGGCTTAGTCATGCTGGCCACATGACCCGGAAGCTGTACGCCGGCTCCCTCGGCCAATAAAGCGAGATGAGCGCCGCAACCCCAGAGTCGGTCACAACTGGACCTAATGGTCATCTTGCGAAGCGCCTCGAAAAACGGAAAACCCTTTCGTCTAGCAGGTTTTTCATCTTGCGAGGCATTCATTTTGCGGGGCACCACTGTAATGGAGAAAGCTTGTAAATTGTATCCCTTCTGGCATCCTGGCCAACTCTTATTATGCTGGTATAAACCCTGGTACACCAGAAGCCCAGAATAGCAGCAAATAAAATCCGCTCATACGTCAGCGACTGATAAGACTTGTCAACCAGTTCTTCCAAAGTCTTCCTAAATTATAAAGCTCCAAAATACAGACCAAAAGAGAGCAGGTCTGGGAAGAGCAAGGCATACAATGGGCACCACTAGTGAAAAGGCCCTGCTCCATGTAGCTCCTGCCCTGTCATTTGATAGGGTGCCCACCTGCTCTCCTTCTTAACATGGAATGCTCTCTATTGGAGTCTCCAGGTCCAGTACAAAGACCATAAGAAGAGAGAGCAGGGACCTTGAAGTTCCCAACAGCTGTTAATCAAGCAAGCAAGCAATAAAGAAAAGTTCCAGGGTGACAATAGAAAGCAAACTAAAAATGATTTTGCAGTTCATCATCCAGCAATATCAAGTTATAGGAAAATTGGTGCTATTAACAGTAATCCTTCTAGTTGGTTAATTGGTTCGGCAACTTCCATGTACATGACATGTGATGCTAATTATTTTCCCAAAGAGTTAAATGATAACTAATCAGAGGCAGTTACAGTTGCAAATGGCAACAAAATATCTGTGAAAGAAAGAGGAGCAGGTTTGCTCAAGTGTGTTGCAGGTAGAAATGCTATTTGTAATGAAGTGAGAGCAGTAGTTTACTTGCTCGAATTAACAAATAAGAAAGTTTTGAGAATTTTAATTCTAGATTAAAATCTATTACTTAATTGTGAAAGGGATTGTAACAAAAACACTGGGGGCTAATTTGAATAGTAGAGTGCCCGGTATCTGTTGGGCAATCTCATCCTTTATTTCCACACTGTGGCTGCAGACCAAATCACTTCTCAGGAGAGTTATGAGAGTTATGAGGGTCAGATACCTTGTCAATCCCAGCAGGTATATAAGAGGCCTTCGCCCTGGCCAGGCCTGTTTTTGAACCACAGTTCCGATCATCCCTGATCACTGATCCTGCTAGCTAGGGATGATGGGAGTTGTAGTCCAAAAACAGCCAGAGACCCAAATTTGGGAAACCCTGGTCTAGAGAAAGTAGCTGCTAGGGAGAGTTTTCTTCCTCACTCTTACACATGGGCTGATCCAGTGAAATGGATGAGATGAGCATCCAGGACAGGCAAAATTAATTTTCAGTACAACTTTAAAAAACCAAAACTCCATCCCAGCTCAGAGAGCAGCAGAAAAGGTGGAGGCGGAGGCATCTTCACTTTGCATGGAAGTGTCGCCCTTGGAAAGACTCGGGAAAGCACTGGTGGGGATCAGTGCCCTTCCCAGAGCCGGAGGCATTGCATTTAGCCAAAACTTTTCATTTCATGGCAGCAGAAAAGTCCCCAGTCTGGAGAAGAAGAGCATCTCTGCCTGGCCAGGCTACTTGGAAGCCGGGCAGGGCTGCTACTGGCCCCACTCCTGGCCCGGCCCGGATGGGGCTCTTCCAAAATCTAGTGCACCAAGGCAAGGGAGTCAGCAGCAATGGCACAGCATAGCACCACCTAATGGAACTCAGTATTATTCCGGGCGAGAAGGACGCTGAGCTCATGAGCTGCGCTCATTGCTGGCCTCGCAGTCATCATGGGGTCTTTTGGATGGGGCAGGAGGAGGCGTGGGCTCGGTCTGGCCTGCATTCCCACATAGCCTTTATTTTATTTCATTTCATTGCAATTGAAGGCAGTTGAAAGACGATGTCTGGCCTGTGCCAAAACAACCCCGAGAGGGAGAGACTCTTTGCAGGTTTGCCTCAAATGATTCATCCGCACCTCTGGGGGCTGCCCTTATTCTGGGTCTCCCTAGCACTGCATGCAACTTGTTGCTTTGCTCTGGTGCCACTCACAGCACGGGATGTATCTCTGACCACCTTTGTAGGACATGTATTCCCTCACTTACTTTTGGGGATGGGTCTGTAATCAAGGAAATGTTTGAACCTCCTCCAGCCCAATATCATTCTGGCTATCAACAAAGAGGAGTTGGGCTTGGGTTTTTTTTTTTTTTTTTGGCTTCCCTGTGAGAAATGTGCAGCTTGACTCACTTGCCCGAGTGACCTCATGTAAGCTACTCACCATGTCTGATTTGCCTTTGCCTTTGCCCCAGCTCCAGGATTCTGCTTAACCCCCCCCCCTGCATTCAGCCTCCCTCCCTTTGCAGGCTGTTTGATGGCCAGCAGTGTCAATCTCCACTTCCTCCTAATGAGCAATCAAGCTAGATAAGAACCCTTTAATAAAGACATGCCAGAGCAAAGCGACATAATGCAGGGGGGGTGGGAGGCACAAATTGAAAAGGGAAATTTTCTCCAGCATTTGTTGCTTTTATTGTATCCGTCCTCTCTCCTCTGAACATCCGCCCCTCCCCAAATACAATACTGCAAAGCAGGTTGATGAATTATTCCAATATATAGCCTGTCTCAAAAGAAAACATGCATCATATATATCTTTGACAAGTTATTATTCTCCCTTATCGGAACGGGGCGCATCCAGCAATGGTGGATCCTCCTTGTCATGGATTGTTTTGTTTTTTTGCAACAAGACAAGGAGCAGCATGGCAGCTTCTGCCTCCTCAAGCCACGGTTCGTGAAGTTGATTCCAGGAGTTCTGAGGTGCTGTTCACAAGCACTAAGATATCTTGAAGTGATGAAAGGCAGGAGTATAGGAGGGGGCATATAGGAGATGGGATGTGGGTGGCGCTGTAGTCTAAACCAATGAGACTCTTGGGCTTGCTGATCAGAAGGTCAGCAGTTCGAATTTCTGTGATGGGGTGAGCTCCCATTGCTCTGTCCCAGCTCCAGTCAACCTAGCACTTTGTAAGCATGCCAGTGCAAGTAGATAAATAGGTACTACTGCAGCAGGAAGATAAATGGCGTTTCCGTGTGCTCTGGCTTAAGTCACAGTGTTCCATTGTACCAGAAGTGTTTAGTCATGCTGGCCACATGACCTGGGAAGCTGTCTGTGGACAAAAAAAAGTGGCTTTTGGTCAGGGCAAACCCCCCTCACCTGTCACTATGAATGTGAAGAGGGAAGTGTAGCTAAAGTGTATTAAGGGATTCTACCTGTATGTTTTACCAACTTGTCTATTATTATTGCAGGGAAGAGATTGCTAGTCTGGGCCATTTAGTTAGAGAATGTCCTTGATCCCAGTTGACTCAGGGGATTTCAGCAAAAGACTTTAAAGGAATCTTGTGGCATCTTAAAGACGAACGCGTTTATTCCGGCATGTTACCACCTGCAGCGCTCTCTTGTGGTCCACCTAGGGACAGCAGCAAAAGCTGATCCGAGGAAGATGGGTCTGTTGAGGATCAGAAAGCCCCTCGCTTGTGCTGTCTTATGCCCGCGGCTGCCTGGGTCTCCTTGAGAGAGTGCCGTAATTAGGGTTTGCTCCCTTCTGTGTCAAACATGCAGAGGCAGGCTTTCTCTCTGCCCGGAGATGCGGTTCTGTGTGGTGTCTAATCGTCCCCATGGGCAGGTCTCCCAAGGCAAAGAGATGGGGAGGTTTTGATGAAAATTGTTGCACAGATCAGTGAGCAAACAGTTCTGTTTCTCCCTCCTCCTCCCGCCCTGTAATGACACCCCCAGATTCTGAAATGAAGCTCAGCGGGAGACCAGTCTTGCATGGTCTTCAGACAAGCCTGCGTGATTCGCACCAGGAACGCCTCATTCTGCAGTCTTCAGACTCCAGGGGAGATCACGGCAAAACTGAATAAGTTGGGCTCTTGTGCTATTCCTCTGATGAAGCCCCTCTATTCTGTCAGGTGACCCTTGAAGCCCCTCCTGTTCAGCTTTCAGTCCTGGCCCACAATTTACCAGTATGCCCAGCCATCTAATCTCCCTCCCCGCCCCCCGCGCTCCCCCAAGTTCCTGGACTGCTTGCCTACATTTTTGAATTCATCCTATATAGAATTCCATCAGTGCCCCTGACGTGCATTTAAACTGGAAGTTCAGCTACTGGGCAGGGAAGCAATTGCTGTGTTTGTGTGTATTCAGCTGCTGCAAGAATTGCTCTTTCTTTCCGCCTCAAAGGATGGTCTCAGGAAGAGCTTATGGCAGCCTTTGCCAACCTGGTGCCCCCAGAACTGTTTTGGAATGCCGCTCCCATAAGCCCCAGCTAACAGAGCTTGTTTGGTTTTATGCAGTATGTCAAAACAGAAATGGTGGAAGTCAAATGTGCTGGAATACCACATCTTCTGGTCTGCATTATGCACTCATCTGGTTGCACAGAAGGGAGAATTCTTCCAGGTGCTGCTTCTCATCGCTGTAGATGCAGAGAAAAGCCTCACTTGGTGAAATTTTAGCTTTGGTACAACTGAAAGTAGAAGAACTCTCTATCAGGGTCTGTGCTTGGCTGGTATAATTTCAGATTCCAGCCTTACATATTTCAAAATGTTTCTAGTTTTTAAAAGGGTAAAAAGACCAGGTGGCATAAGCGTGACCAGAAATCATAGAATTGTTGATTTGGAAGGGACCCTGAGGATCATCTAGGCCAACCCCCTGCACATAGCTGTCAACTTTTCCCTTTTCTTGCGAGGAATCCTATTCAGAATAAGGGAATGTCCCTTAAAAAAAAAAGGGAAACGTTGACAGCTATGCTCCTGCAATGCAGGAATAAGCAGCTGTCCCAAACAGGGATTGAACCTGCAACCTTGGCAGCATTATCAGCATCATGCCCTGACCAACTCAGCTATCCAGGCTTTATACTCTCACTACAGATGGGAACCTAACAGGTTAAAATGCCGTTGTTTCCCCCATGGTAGTTTATGGTAGGGATTGCAGCTATGGGAATGTGCTGAGAATTCTTCATTTGGCACCACTTTCCCCTTCCTGCAACTATGTCTATGAATTCCTGATAAACAGTTCTCTGAACATGGTTTACTGGCAGCATTTGCATGGGCGGAAGGGTGTATGTGTTGGAAAGTGCAATGAATGTGCTTCTGAGCCTGGCAGCAGCATCTGTGCATGGAGCTGCTGGTGGGTCTACCTTGCACAACAGCACCTGAGCCTGGCAGCAGCATCTGTGCATGGAGCTGCTGGTGGGTCTACCTTGCACAACAGCACCTGAGTCTGCATTGTTGGCAGAGGGAAGGCAAATGGGCTTTGGTGTCGCAAACGCGGGGGGGGGGGGGGAGGAGGAGGAGGCTGAGAGGTGCCAAAAAAAAAGGGGGGGGGGGAGATAGAGAAGGACTAAATTTAATGCGCTGATCTGAGCCAATCAGCCAAATCTTGGGGCTGCAGATCCCTGGTGGTTTTGCGTGATTCTTGTTTGAGGAACGAGAGGAGAATGATTAAAGTGGCATTCAGGTTAGATTTGCAGAAAAGATCTGATGTGGGGACGTGTGAAACGGAGCTTGAGAATTTTATTACAACCTGGCTGTTAGGCAGAGGTTAAAGAGAGTTTGCTCATACCTAGAATTACAAGGGGCTTCTGGGGTTTTTGACAAATGTCTGTTTGGCCAGCTGCGGCTGTAAGCAAACGCTATACTTAAATGTTTGCATATTTATCCTTTTAAGAGAGAGAGAGAGAGAGAGAGAGAGAGAGAGAGAGAGAGAGAGTAGCAAGAGAAAGACAGAGAAAGAAGCAATCCCAGGACAACTTCACATCTCGTAAAAGATTTCGCCAGCACGTCTGGCACAACTGAAGCTGGCCACAAGTTGCTTCTCTAATTTCCCAGCCTGATGTCTTGTGGGAGGTCAAGGTGGCTGAGTGTGTGTTGAATTTGCTGAGCATTAGTGCAACAAACAGAGCTGACAGACAACAGCCTTCCCCCTGGATGGAGCAGGGTTAGAGGTCGATAAATCCTCTTGCTCTCAACTAATTTAATTTGTTGTGTGGATGTTGTGCTGGTGAAAGGTGATGTACTCACAGCCTCCAACCTGCCTTCTGATGGTGGCCAGAACAGGTGGAGCTGCACCCTCAGGACTGACTCACCTATAGAATGCCTGTTCACTTCGGCTTCTGCACCTGGTCTGGCCAGAGAGGCTGGCAGATGTCAGATCAGTCCCTGTGTTTCTGCTGTGTTGACAACACCCTGGAGGAGTCAGACAAGCCAAGGACAATCTCCTGCAGGGGACTGGACACAGGCTCTTGCCAGCCGGCCAGCTTGTAGGAAGGGCTGGATTAAAGGACGCCACAGCCCCCCTCTCTCTTGAGTTGCAGCTAGGTGGCAGGCTCAGGTGCTGGAATCAAAGAACATGGGAATCTGCCTTATAGCGAGTCAGGCCCTTGGGTCACATTCAGCTCAGTATTGTCAGGCAGGCGTGTCAGGTAGCAGTGCCAGGCAGGCAACATTCCTAGCTCTACCTGAAGATGCCAGGGATGGAAGCTGGGGCCTTCTACATGCAAGGCACCTGCTCTGCTGCTAAGCTACAACCTTTTCTCAAGGCAGGGCTGGGGAAAACTTCTGTCCCCAGCCGGTGCCCTTCAGTTATTTTGGACTACAAATCCATATGGCCAGGGCACATGGAAATGGTGGTCCAAAACATCTGGAGGACACCAGGCTGGAGAATGCTGCTGTAGATGCTATTGAGCTGGATGGACCAATAAGGCCACTTCCTATGTTCTTTCATGCAGGTGCATTTCAGTGGTATCTTTACTGGCATTTTGGACAGGCTGACATTACTCATCAAGTAACTAACCCAAAAGCACTTGTTTGCCTACAGATGTTCCCATGGCAGAGCCTTCCTTGGGATGGCCTTCGCGGTGTTCCTCCTCCACTGGCAAACAGTGGCTGAGTTGGTAATTTTCAGTGGGAAGCATTACCAACATGGAGATGATCCAGCAGCTTCCAACTGAGCAGCTTGCTTCCC
The DNA here is from genome assembly GCF_951804945.1 of Podarcis cretensis. NCBI lineage: Eukaryota > Metazoa > Chordata > Lepidosauria > Squamata > Lacertidae > Podarcis > Podarcis cretensis. The sequence continues at coordinate 29,087,778 of NC_137185.1, read as the reverse complement.
TGCTTTGCTCCTTCAGCTGCAAGCACTGATTCAAAGAGCCTTTTGTCCACATGTGTGGGCTTGGTCAGATTCTCAGCAGCCAACTGGTCCACTCCACATTTGTTCAAACGCCGTCTTCTGTTGCCATGCACAGCACCTCAGAGGCCACAGGGCTAGGAGTGGACTTAGTGGTAGATTCTGCAGCCACTCTATCTTGAGCACGATGCAATCTAGGAGGAGATCCTTTGGCCTGGGGTACCAGTACATCTTTGAGCAGTGTACGCTGTGTGTGTGTGTGATTCATTAAGGTGTAAAGGGGCTGCTGCACTGCTCCTTTCCACCTGAGCACAGATCCAGATGCTCCTTTCCTCTGTGCCTTTGGTACTTTTTGCCCTGATCTTTCATTTGCATGATATCATTTGTTGTTGTTGTTGTTGCTGCTGCTGCTGCTGTTACAGTAAGCCTGCAACTTATGCACATTTAACTTGTGTGCATTCAGCTTTACGTGCTTGGCATGAATGAATGAATGAATGAATGAATGAATGAATGTAATGGACTGGTTGGGCTCAGAGGAATGGTGGGAGGAACCAGCTGGGGAACCCCCAAGGGAAGAAGGCTCAGAGCCTGGGGATTGGTGGTGGGATGATGATGAGTGGTCAGAAGGAGAAGAGGGAGAAGACTGGGAGGAAGTGTCGGAAGCTGAAGAAGTAACAGGACTTAGGGAGCAGGGAGAATCTGTGGCAGAATGAAGTACAGAATCAGAGGCAGAAGCTGAGGCAGGAGAGGAAGGAGGCCAAGAGGCAGAGATGAGCCAGGCTGGTGGAGAGTCATTTGTGTCTCCCCCTCCTGCTGCAACAAGCTCCCCTCTCCCCTTGTCTCCCAGGACCAGAAGAGGCATGGAAATGGTGGAGGAGAAGTTAGCAATGCACAGATTGTTTGGGGGAAAAACTTGGAGAGGAGAGGACTTAGGCAGCTGTGGGAAGGTGGGTACCTTTAATCTCAGCAACTGCTTCATGGGGACAAGAGCTACTGGAGATGAGTCACTGTTCTCCTTAGGCCTGACACTCCTGTGAAGATCATGTTTTTGCTAATAAAAAGTTCAACTTGCACAGTGTGATTTACTCTTGGCTCACTCCTGACAATAAAAAAGGGGATGGAAAGCAGGTGGGCATCCAGGAAAACAAACTTTGGTAATCCCACCCATCATTGAACTCAGTGTGTTTTGAATATAAGCGATTTTGGCTTAAGGCATGATCTCCAGAACTCAACCCTAGTGTAAGTTGTGGGCTTACTGTACTATTATTATTTCCTCCAACCCAAAGGTTTCCAAGGTGGTACATTAAAATATATTCAAGTATATTATAAATCAATAAAAGAACCAGAAAACAATATAAAACAGATGTCACCCCCCGCCACCGAAATCAGAAGTTCTGCCAATCTAGTGGCAGATCCCTCTCATACATCAGCCAAATCTCTAAGCCTGGGACATTAACACATAAAAAGAGAAACCTAAAAACAGATGATGTAGGGAATAGCTGGATCTCCATGTGGAAGGGAGTTTCACATCTGGGGTGCCACAGTGGAGAAGGCCCTGTTTCACATTGTTGCACTGTTAATTGATTTTTTTGGGTAACACCTTTACTGAAAGTTCAAAAATTGCATAACTATATGTATATCAAACATGGTGAGATGCAAACAAAAAAGAGAAAAAGAAAAAGAGAAACAGAACCCATAAAGAAGGGGGGAAATGGGGGGGAGGGGGAGCCAAAACTGTATATTTTACAAGGTTGTTGTTGTATTTCATCAGATCTTTGTAAGAATGGAATTATGAGCAGAGCCTCTCCTGTCTTAAGGGCACAAAATGGCTGACCATAGGGGATATTATGTACTGAAGTTCTCACCCTGGGCCAGCAGGGGGATACTGTAGATAGTTATGCAAATGAAGGATCGAAAGTGACGTTCAGTGATTGGATAGTTTGTATGCAAATGAAGGATCGAAAGTGACGTTCAGTGATTGGATAGTTTTAGAAAATGGCAACAGTTACATTGTTCTGGAGCTCTATATAAGCAGGTTGACTGAGCTCTTCAGTTAGTTCTGTTCCAGCTTACAAATAAAGAGCTGCTTTGGAAGAATTGCTGTGTCGTCTGATATGTTCGGCCACAACTTAACAGGGGAGAAGAAGAAGAGTTTGGATTTGATATCCCACCTTTCACTCCCTTTAAGGAGTCTCAAAGCGGCTAACATTCTCCTTTCCCTTCCTCCCCCACAACAAACACTCTGTGAGGCGAGTGAGGCTGAGAGACTTCAGAGAAGTGTGACTGGCCCAAGGTCACCCAGCAGCTGCAAGTGGAGGAGCGGAGATGCGAACCCGGTTCCCCAGATTAGGAGTAAAAAAGGTAAAGGTACCCCTGCCCGTACTGGCCAGTCGTGTCCGACTCTAGGGTTGCGTGCTCATCTCACTCTAGAGGCCGTGAACCAGCACTGTCCGAAGACACTTCCGGGTCACGTGGCCAGCGTGACAAAGCTGCAGCTGGTGAGCCAGCACCAGCGTAGCACACGGAAATGCCATTCACCTTCCCACTATGAAGCGGTCCCTATTTATCTACTTGCACTTAAGAGTGTTTTTGAACTGCTAGGTGGGCAGGAGCTGGGACTGAACGACGGGAGCTCACCCCGCCGCGGGGATTCGAACCGCCGACCATACGATCGGCAAGTCCTAGGCACTGAGGTTTTACCCACAGCGCCACACTACACTGGCTCTCATCCTTCAGCTACTTAGCCCTTTGGCTACATAAAACTTTATAGGACAAAGGCAGTAGATATTGTTTGCTTTGTCTGCTGGCTATTCAAGACATGCTCAGAAGGCTCAGAATTTATAACCAGAGCAGAATTATTGCTTTCTTTTTTACATTTCTACTCACCCTCCCTCTTTTGGATCTTCAAATTCTGGCAGGTATGTAGGTAGCAGAGTTAGCAGGTAGTCTCTGGATGTTTTGGAGGCATGCTGCAAGACTGAAAACCCAGCTAGTTTTGGCAGAAGGGCCTGTCTTGAAGACAAGAAAAAAACAACATGCAATTATTCCTGCTTTCAAAGGCAGTGGCGTTTCTCTCTTTGCATGGGAGGGGTGGGGGTGGGGAGAGAAGATTGCCCCCATCTCCAGCTCTCTCTTGAGGGAAACCTGGAATGAGCTCAGTGGCAAGGAGATGTGACTGGGCCCCCCCCAGCCCCCACTGGGTTGCCTTCAGATTTTTATCCTTGCTGTTGGTATTTCTGGATAATCAAATGTGGCTGTGGAGAGATGCTGATAAGGTGTGTGTGTGGTTTGTTGTTTTTTTTAAAAAAGAGGGCAGGCCTGGGAGCTGGAGAGAAGCAAGCGGTTCTCTCCCCCCCCCTCTCTCCAATGCAAACTTTCCAAAAGAAAGGCCTGTGGGCATGGGGGGGGGCCTTGCATTCTGCTTGTGGTGGAGGGGGGAAGGGGTGATCAGTATGCACAGCCTGTTGCCAAGATAAAAGGGTCTTTACTGTCTTTGTATCCTCAAGGTTAATGCAGAAAGAGGCTTCTTGTTTGCAGAGAAATGCCACCTTGCCAAAGTCTTCAGGACTGAGCAGAGAGGAGGCTGGGAAACTGGCCATCCGTCCCTCTCCCCGCTGGAAATTCTTCGTGGAGGGGCTGGGGAAGCCAGGTTGAGCCAGGCCAGCCAGAATTCCAAGGCTGAAAGCAGCACAGCCGCCTCCTCAGTCTAGCTGTGCAGGTAGGATGGAGAAAGGATGTTCATTGGTGGAAGCTGTACTGTACTGATCGACCTGTGGACAGGGATGCTGCTATCTGTGGCCACCAGAAAGTAGCAAGCTGAGGCCGAATAGCCACTGGCTTCCACTGGCTGGCCCTCAGCCAGGAAGTGGGGTTAGGTGCGCATAAGATGTGCATCGATTTCTCTTTTGCTTTTGGTATGTACCTTTTCACACACATGAGCACTGAGCAGAAAAGCCATTGTTCGTTGTCTGTTCAGAAGAGTTTAGTATTGTTGATAGTGTACATAGTTGACTTTCTGGAATAGTCAGCTGTCTCTTAACGAGGTTTGTTTTTTTTAAAGGCAAAGCTTGTATTTTCTTTTTAGAATATTAATTGTTTATCATTTGAAAACAGATTTCCTGTTGCAGCTCAGAATGCATTGGGGAGATTTGCATGTTCCTGTACACACAGTATCGATGTGTTGGCGTGCCATAGGAAGGACAAGGTAGGATCATGTAGTGGAGGTGCTGTTGCTCTGTATGTCAAAGAGGCTATTGATTCTAGCAAGCTAGAAATCCCCAAAGGGGCAGACTCCTCCACGGAGTCGCTAGGAGTGGTGATACCAGGCCCCGAGAGCAATGCTTTACTAGGGAGGTGCTATTGTCCCCCAGATCTTGAGATGAAGAATAAAATCAAGGGAACATCTAAAAGAGGAAATGTACTAATGGGTGTCATGGCTTTGGGGGAGCTATTCCTCCCCCCGGTTGCAGCAAGAGCAGAGAAAACAAGATAGAGTCATTTTAAATGAGTTTATTCAGTCATAATAAAAAGGTAAAGGGACCCCTGACCATTAGGTCCAGTCATGGCCGACTCTGGGGTTGCGGCACTCATCTTGCTTTATTGGCCGAGGGAGCTGGCGTACAGCTTCCGAGCCTAGGGCTTGCCGATCAGAAGGTCGGCAGTTCGAATCCCCACAACAGGGTGAGCTCCCATTGCTCGGTCTGTGCTCCTGCCAACCTAGCAGTTCGAAAGCACATCAAAGTGCAAGTAGATAAATAGGTACCGCTCTGGCGGGAAGGTAAACGGCATTTCTGTGCACTGCTCTGGTTCACCAGAAGCGGCTTAGTAATGAGAGACAAAAGAACACAGCAAGCCGGACTGAAGGAATGACCACCGGGTGTGGAGCACACTTCCACCCGCAGACAAGCCACAGCTGTCTGAACATCATGCCCTCTATCTAACCTTTGGCTTTCTCAGTGGTCTGCCGTGCCCTGTCTGTGACCTTTGTCTCCTTCGTCATACATTGTTCAAGGCGAAAGTGACGCAGTGGAAACAGGTGCCAAAATAACTTTGTACCACCCTACAATTTCATGATTGGAAGATGTAAAGTCCAAAATGTATCTGACTGGTTTTGCATATTGTGCTAATAAAAAGAGCCTCGGCAAAGCTCGCTGGCAGCTTGCTTATGCACAGCTCACCTGCATTACCAATTCCTGACTCATGTCCTTCACTTCAGGACAATGGTGTTGCTTCAACTAGGCTCCTCCTCCTTCCTTCCTAGCAACAGCATCTCCCCTTACGGTGGCCACTTGTGGCCAAATGACTCTGATTCCTTTGTTCCTGTACACTTAATGAACGTTGAGTTCTGGGGAAAGAGGGGTCAGAAATACTCTCCAGTGACAATGTGTCAGCTGGCTGCCCTGTCTCTGTCTCGCCCTGCCTTCTTTTAACACTCCCCAACTCTTCTGTTCATCTCTCTCTGAGCTGTGACTTTCCTCAAACCCCGGCTGTAAATCAATGCTGCATTCCTCTTCTCCTGCAGCGTCAGGAGAAGGGTGTAAGGGTGTGTGTGCTTTCCCCCCATTCCTCCTCTGTCTCACCCTCTTGAATCCAATCCCTGAATCCCTGACATTGGGTGACTTCAACAACCCTCACATAGATTGGCTACATATGTGTTCCTGTCAAAATTTCCAGACACCCTAAATGACTGTGCCCTAGAACTATCAGCCATGTAATTGACCAGAAGGATGGTATGTCTGAACACACACACACACGTTTCCCCCCAATATCATTCCAATAACAGCCTCATTATAATATTAAAAGGTAAAGGGACCCCTGACCGTTAGGTCCAGTTGCGGACAACTCTGGGGTTCCGGAGTTCATCTCACTTTAGTGGCCGAGGGAGCTGGCGTACAGCTTCCGGGTCATGTGGCCAGCATGACTAAGCTGCTTCTGGCAAACCAGAGCAGCGCACGGAAACGCCGTTTACCTTCCCGCTGGAGCGGTACCTATTTATCTACTTGCACTTTGATGGGCTTTCGAACTGCTAGGTTGGCAGGAGCAGGGACTGAGCAATGGGAGCTCACCCCATTGCGGGGATTTGAATCGCTGACCTTCTGATCAGCAAGCCCTAGGCTCTGTGGTTTAGACCACAGCACCACATGCATCCCTTCATTATAATATTACTCTGAATTTAATCTTAAGTGGTGCCCAGGACCTGGTGGGAGATGTACGGTAAGTGTTGTTGAACCAATTGGGAGCAATGACCAAAGTGCTATTAAATTTAATATACATGGCCAATTGCCACAAAAATCCAACATGGCAGCATTTGACTTCAAAAGAGAAAACACCCCTAAAATGAAGGGACTGATATAAGAGAATTAAAAAGGAAAAGTCAAGAGGGACAGATTGCTGCAAAATGCTTGGGAGTTTTTGAAATGCACAATATTAGAAGCTCAACTAGAGTGTGTACTGCAGATCAGGAAAGTTACCACCAGGGCCAAGAAAATGCCAACATGGCTAATGAAGAGAGTCATAAAAGCTATCAGAGTGGCAAAGGCTTCCGTCAAAAAGCAGATACCTTGTCCAGATGAGAACAAAAAGGAATGCACACTTTGGCAAAAGAAATGCAGGCAGACAATAAAGGATGCTTAAAAGCAGTCGGAGGAGTACATTGCTGGAAACATAAAGAGCAACAACAAGAAGTTTGTTAAATACATAAGGAGAAAGAGACTCCCTATGGAGGTGGCTGGACACTTGGATGACAAGGGAACCAAAGGTGTGTTAAACGAGGAGAAGGAGATGTCATAAAAGCTGAATTAATTATTTGTATCTGTCATCACAGCAGAAGATACAGGGCAGATTCTTGTGCCTGAACTAACCTTTGCAGAAAGGGAGTCTAGTGAACTGTGGTGAATAGTGGTGATGATAGACGAAGTAAAAACCGACAAATTGCCTGGTCTGGATAGCATCCACCCAAGAGCTCTCAAAAAACTCAAATGCAACATAGCTGATTTCCTAACAGAAATGTGTAACTTGTCCCTCAGATCAGCTTCCATACCTGAGGACTGGAAAGTAGCCAATGGTGAGGAAAAGGCAAGCAGATGAAGGCAAAGGAAGGTAACAAATTGTGTGGTCATCAAGACCTGCATGCCTTTATGTCTCCACGCTTCCAGTGTACAGATGTCTACATCAATAATGTTCTGCTTACAATCCAAATTTTGGATGCCAGTTTGGCTGTGATGTTATTCCAGCAGATGCGTTATTCCAGCAGAAGCGTTGGAAGCAACGGCAGCAGAGTCCGTTCCCCCTTTCCCAGGAAAACAACAACACCACTCAGTTACAGCTGTAAGCACAATTCTTGTTATCACAAGAGCATCACAATATTATCATGAAGCAGCTCCTTAAAGATAGGGATGGAGACACAAATATTTAGGAAACGGGGGGAGGGGGGGGGAGACCATATCACTGAGCGTTTTGGTCGGAATCAACCGGCTTTTCAAAGGCTCAGATTAATTTGAAGAAATTTACTGGCGGACTTTTGTGGCAGATAAAACAGTTTGCTTATTTCACACTTGTGTAGCCACCTGCTACGAACTGTTTGTTCGGTTTCAAATTCTTTAATTAAAATCAACATAAAACAGATTGAAAACATCCCAAGAAGGGAATCGCTTGATTTGCTGGAGGATATTGCTGAAGATGTGCCAAAGTGGGTAAAAAAAAGGAGAAACGTGTTATCATCTGAAAAAGCTACTGATGTGATGGTGGGAGTGGGTGTCGTGTGGGGGACTTGCGCTGACTGTAGACACACTTTGTTGCATATGGGAATCTGCATTGTGGTGTTGATTGGGCTAATACAGACATATAAAGGCAGTGATTCTGTGCCTGTATAAGGGTGGCAATTTAGCAAGCCACTTGGGTTTATTTTCTGAGCTATGGGGTGTGCCATTCAGCTGGAACCTTTTTTGTTATTACACAAGTTTCTGTGTCCATCCATCCCCAAAGTCTAAATGGATGAATCCGTTCCAGACTTTTAAAAAACCCCTAAAACAGAAAATCAACATGAATTTTACTATCTAACGAGACCATTGATGCATAAAATGAAAGCAATAAACAATGGACTGCAGTCACGCAATCAATCAGTAGCTGAACTGGGTTCCACACAGTCAAAAAAACAAAACAAAAAAAAGAGCCACAAAAACATAATTAGCAAAAACAGACAGACCTCGCCATAACACTCAAAACGGAAGTGCGGCACTAAAAATGGAAGCGTAACACCCAAAATGGGCATGTCCAGCTTTTGAAAAAAGTTCACAAACTGGAACACTTACTTCTGGGTTTGCAGTGTTTGGGTTCTAAGATGTCTGAGTACCAAGGCATTTGAGAACCAAGGTACCTCAGAGAGGGTCCTGGCTTCACCCCTTCTGTAACTACTCCCTTAGTTGCTGCTTTAGGTGGGTGGCAATGGGGGGGGGGAAATGCTTTGGGGAGAATGAGCCCAAGCAGTTGGAGCCTGCTCATTTCATTAAGGGCTCCCCGCCCTTGAACCCCATCATTCAATCCCACCAGCTCCCCTTTTACAAAGTTTGAGGCTTCAGGTGGATATATTAGAAATACTTTCAGTACTGGGAAATCTTGCTGCTCCTGTATTCTTGCAACTTTTATTTCTTTTAATGACTGCTGCATATTTTAAATGATTCTTTTATTGCTCTGAGCTGTTTATTTATTTAATTCCCCAAGAAGAGGCTTCATTTATTTAGATGCTAAAATATGTACTTGTTTGCAGGATTTCTATGCCACCCTTTCAGCAGCAATGCTGTCAAAGCAGCTCACGTGAAAAAGTTTAAAACAACAGGGGATTATAATACCTAAAAACTGGAACTAAAACCATATGCTGATGTTCACGAAACAGTTAATGTATCAAGGAGTGGGGTTTTTTTTGCTTTTTGTTTGGCCTGGCTTGAACGACTGGAGATAAAAAAATATATATTGCACTGATCATACAACATATATATATGGGGAAGAAGAGTCTTCCCTGAGAGGTTCTCCTCTGGGTTTCAAATGGGGTGTGCCATGATGTGTCATGCTGCAGGACTAATAGAGGGAAAAAGAATTTTACAGCCCCCTTGAGCACACAGAATGTATTGGAAGTTTGGGTGTGACTCAGGTTGCACAAAGGGATTTGCATGGGGTTGAGACAGATAGAGTAAGGGGCCTCCAGATTGTCATACTAGCCCTGTACCTTTAACCTCTATGCTAACCTTTATCTATCATCTGAAGTTTACACTGATACAGCTTAGGTTACATGCTGCTTACAACTCCCTCCTTCTCACATTTTCTCTGGACCTTGAGGCATGAGGTCATCTTGGATGTATCTTTTGAGAACAAGTGTAAGTGAGGCTTCTCCAATGACTATAAAACCCTTTCCTATCAGGAGTAAAAAGGTAAAGGTAAAAGTACCCCTGACCATTAGGTCCAGTCGTGACTGACTCTGGGGTTGCGGCGCTCATCTCGCTTTATTGGCTGAGGGAGCCGGCGTACAGCTTCCGGGTCATGTGGCCAGCATGACTAAGCCGCTTCTGGCGAATCAGAGCAGCGCACGGAAATGCCATTTACCTTCCTGCTGGAGCGGTACCTATTTATCTACTTGCACTTTGACGTGCTTTCGAACTGCTAGGTTGGCAGGAGCTGGGACTGAGCAACGGGAGCTCACCCCGTCGCGGGGATTTGAACTGCCGACCTTCTGATCAGCAAGTCCTAGGCTCTGTGGTTTAACCCAGAGTGCCACCCCTTAATAAACATAAGCATACTTATGGTATACTAAGTCTCAGATGAAATACCTTTCAACTAATGGTATGCTCCAAGCAAGGATTCCTTTAAATAAAGTTAACTTCTTCTGTTGCATACAAACTCTATATACTAACAAAGAATGACTGGTACTCTTCGTTGACTCCTGACCACTGTCTCTGTTGCCCTCCCATGCCCATGGAGTACCCCTTCCTGGTGGAGAATACAATACCCCACTCAAAAGGATGGGGCACTGCTTCCCATCTTCTCTTGCTCACCCCCTTCATCTCCCTGGCCCCTCTTGCTCTGGAGGTGAGGGCCTGCTTGGCTTCCAGCTGGCCCCCTGCCACCAGCCTCCTGGGGCAGCATCCCCTCCTGCCGCCGGGTGCTGCACACACAATGCTGCAGAGTCTCAGCGCCTTTTGTCAAGCTGATTAGAGGCCCCCTCCAACAAACATCAAAGCTTCAATTAACACGGCCCGCTTGCAACCCTCTTGCAGAACTCTGATAAGAATAGAATTTTCGCTTGGAAAATGGATTTTTATTTAGTTGTGTGTACGTTTCAGTAAATGACCTACTCGGTACGGCAGCAGAGAGACTCCGGGGACAATTAGGGTCCTCGTTGGGAGCTGGTTATCTGAAGGAAACAGGCACATTGCTATTTAGCTGTCTAATATCCTGGTAGGAGGGGAAACCAAATTAAAAAATGGCCTCTCTTTTCTTAACCATTTGAATCTGAAGGAGAGGGCTCCTCTCTCTCTCTCTCTCTCTCTCTCTCTCTCTCTCTCTCTCTCACACACACACACACACACACTTCTCTTTCTTTCTTTCTTTCTTTCTTTCTTTCTTTCTTTCTTTCTTTCTTTCTTTCTTTCTTTCTTTCTTTCTTTCTTTCTTTCTTTCCTCCAGGAGGCTTTCCCTCTCTGAAACCCCCGACTTTTATGTGTGTGGTCCAATGTTCTGAGGAACAGAAAGACAAGGGGGAGAGAGGATCAGCTGGGTCTGCAGCATAGATGAGGGCCAGGCAGCTTTCTCCAGGGGGTGCCAGGAGGTGGGGTGCGGCTCGACATTGTGCCCTCTGCTGGGCACCCCAGGGCACTGTCGGTCCTGACATGGAATGAAAAGCAAAGTGGGAGTATGGTACTGGACTCACCAAACAAGGAGGTTGAGCTGGGTGAAGAGCTGGGTGAAGCACAGCAGGATCAACAAGGGTCCATCTGGCCTCTGACATGCAGAAGACATCACTCCATCCCCCATCCCAGTAGTAGTAGGAAACATTTTCCAGCCCTTGGTGGGCAATCTTCCAGAGGCTGCATACCACTGGTGGGTGGAGCCAGGTGCAACACTGGACAGAGAATTCCACGTGACTCTTACCGTTTATGCAGTAGACTCATTCCAGCTACACACAATATGCACACATACTAATCTCACAGATCCCCACTCTCCACGTAGATAAGCCAGAGGCATTGTTGTGGCGTGAGGACACATTCCAGTCAGGCAAAATCATAGAACCACAGAAGTGTAGAGTTGGAAGGGACCCCGAGGATGAGCCCTGAAGAGCATCTCCAGGCACTGAGATCCAGCACTGAGGGCCTCCTGGCAGTTCCCTCACCACGAGAAGTGAAGTTACAGGGAACCAGGCAGAGGGCCTTCTCAGTAGCCACGCCTGCCCTGTGGAGCACCCTCCCGTCAGATGTCAAGGAAATATCTGACTTTTAGCATACATCTGAAGGCAGTCCTGTATACAGAAGTTTTTCATGGTTGATGTTTTACTGTGTTTGATGGTTTAATTTGTTGGAAGCTGCCCAGAGTGGCCTGGACAGCCCAGTCAGATGGGCAATCAATCAATCAATCAATCAATCAATCAATCAATCAAATGATAATTTAGTCCAGGGCTGCAATACAGGAATCTTTTGCCCAACATGGGACTTGAACCCACAACCCTGAGGTTAAGAGAATCATGCTCTACTGACTGAGCCATCCCAGCATTTGAAGAGGGGGCAGAGCAGCATGAGTGAAGGGATATGGCCTGGGGAAAATCCTGGGGGCCAGATAGAGAGGTGCCAAGGGCCACATTTGTCTCCAGGAGCTGAGGTCCTGCATCCTTAACTCTAAACGCAAATGAGCCCCATTGGCTTCTGAATGGGCAACCATCAAGGAGAGGAGGAGGCTACAGTTGAGTGGTGGAGCACCTGTTTGGCATGTTGAAAGTCACAGGTTCAATCCTCTGACTGCAAAATGGCCAAGTGGCCAGTCTTTGGAAAGGCCTCTTGCTGCCTAAGACCCAGTAGAGTTGGCTGACCGTCAGAAGAGATCATATTGGGCTTCTCAATGGACATCAAACAGCCTGACCTGGTTCATGCAGCTTCTTCCTTTGTTCCTTAATGCTAAGAGATCTGGGGAAGCCGCCTGAATCTCCTGTCTGCCTGCCAGTCTCTCAGTCACAGCTGCTCTCCTCACCACAGCTTAGCTGCAAATGTAGCCATCAGCAACAAGTGTTCTTCATTTTCTGACGCCAAACAAATCTGTGTAGCTGAGCGTCCTGCTGGCAGCCAGCAAGAGGCAAAATTAGAAGGGCTTTTTTCCATTTTCCAAAAAAGTAAAATGGAGCACTCCAACACTGCAGGACCTTTGCATGTGAACTTGAGAAGGCTGATTGCCCTATCAGAGGAGGCGTAGGACTTTGTGTTTGGGGGGAAACCCCTCTGAGATGCATCACGGAGACTGCACGTGGGGGCAGGGAGACTTCATGATTACGCAAGAGCTGTACTATTAATCATATTCTGCCTTTTCCTCAAGGAAGCTGAAGGCAGTATGCATGGTTTGTCTGCCCTTCTCCCTCACAACAGTACTGTGAAGTAGGGCTGGACAACAGCTGATTTTCAACGTCATGATATATCACCAGCTAAACATCGCGGTACACCAATATATCACAATGTCTGAAATAAGGATGGCGTAAGAAGAGGCATTGGTTGGCTTTATGGTTTTTCCCACATTGTGTTTTTTGCATAGCACACAAACATACACATTTCACGATATATTGCCTGGTCCAAAATTATGAAACCAATATCATAGAATCATAGAATCATAGAATCATAGAGTTGGAAGAGACCACAAGGGCCATCGAGTCCAACCCCCTGCCAAGCAGGAAACACCACCAGAGCACTCCTGACATATGGTTGTCAAGCCTCTGCTTAAAGACCTCCAAAGAAGGAGACTCCACCACACTCCTTGGCAGCAAATTCCACTGTCAAACAGCTCTTACTGTCAGGAAGTTCTTCCTAATGTTTAGGTGGAATCTTCTTTCTTGTAGTTTGGATCCATTGCTCCATGTCCGCTTCTCTGGAGCAGCAGAAAACAACCTTTCTCCCTCCTCTATGTGACATCCTTTTATATATTTGAACATGGCTATCATATCACCCCTTAACCTCCTCTTCTCCAGGCTAAACATGCCCAGCTCCCTTAGCCGTTCCTCATAAGGCATCATTTCCAGGCCTTTGACCATTTTGGTTGCCCTCCTCTGGACACGTTCCAGTTTGTCAGTGTCCTTCTTGAACTGTGGTGCCCAGAACTGGACACAGTACTCCAGGTGAGGTCTGACCAGAGCAGAATACAGTGGCACTATTACTTCCCTTGATCTAGATACTATACTCCTATTGATGCAGCCCAGAATTGCATTGGCTTTTTTAGCTGCCGCATCACACTGTTGGCTCATGTCAAGTTTGTGGTCAACCAAGACTCCTAGATCCTTTTCACATATACTGCTCTCAAGCGAGGTGTCACCCATCTTGTATTTGTGCCTCTCATTTTTTTTGCCCAAGTGCAATAATTTACATTTCTCCCTGTTAAAATTCATCTTGTTTGTTTTGGCCCAGTTCTCTAATCTGTCAAGGTTGTTTTGAAGTGTGATCCTGTCCTCTGGGGTGTTAGCCACCCCTCCCAGTTTGGTGTCATCTGCAAATTTGATCAGGATGCCCTTGAGTCCATCATCCAAGTCGTTGATAAAGATGTTGAATAAGACCGGGCCCAAGACAGAACCCTGTGGCACCCCACTAGTCACTCTTCTCCAGGATGAAGAGGAAGCATTAATGAGCACCCTTGGGGTCCGGTCAGTCAGCCAGTTACAAATCCACTGAGTGGTAGCATAGTCAAGATCGCATTTTACCAGCTTCTTTACAAGAATATCATGGGGCACCTTGTCAAATGTCTTGCTGAAATCAAGGTAGGCTACATCCACTGCGTTGCCTTCATCTACTAGGCTTGTAATTCTGTCAAAAAATGAGATCAGGTTAGTCTGACATGACTTATTTTTCAGAAATCCATGCTGACTATTGGTGATCACAGCATTCCTTTCTAGGTGCTCACAGACTGTTTGCTTAATGATCTGCTCCAGAATCTTCCCTGGTATTGATGTCAGACTGACTGGGCGGTAATTATTTGGGTCCTCTCTTTCCCCCTTTTTGAAAATAGGGACAACATTTGCCCTCCTCCAGTCTGCTGGGACTTCGCCTGTTCTCCAGGAATTCTCAAAGATGACTGCCAAGTTCTGAGATCACATCTGCCAGTTCTTTTAATACTCTTGGATGCAGTTCATCTGGCCCTGGAGACTTGAATACATCTAGACTAGCCAAGTATTCTTGTACTATCTCCTTAGTTATTCTGGGCTGTGTTTCCTCTGCTGAATCATTTGCTCCAAATTCTTCAGGTCAGGCATTGTTTTCTTTATTGGAGAAGACTGAGGCAAAGAAGGCATTGAGGAGTTGAGCCCTTTCTGTGTCCCCTGTTTGCATTTCACCATTTTCTCCTCTGAGTGACCCCACTGAATATGGACTTCAAACTGGTTTGGGACAATATACTGATATATCACCCAGCCCTGCTCTGCGGTAGCTTGGATCAGAGGTTTTCAACCTTTTTGAGTCCGTGACTCCCATGACAAACTACATTCTTTCTGCGGCTCCCCTGTGAAGAAATGTGCTCCAGACCTCAGGAGCCCAGTTATGTCACCTCTTGCCTGCAGAGCTGGCAGCCCCTCAGCCTTTTTCGAACACCCTCCCTTGTGAAGTGTTCCCTCAGCTTCCTCTCCCCTCTCCTTGGAGGTTCTCCAGACAGCTGTTGTAGCAGCCCCTGGTTCCTGTGGCACCCCTGACCATCATTCAAGGCACCTCACTGTGCCATGGCACACTGGTTGAAAACCACTGGCTTAGGTGAAAAGAAAGAGAGAGAGAGAGAGAGGAGAGACTGGCCCAAACCCATCCAATGTACCACTGCATGGCTTAGGGCAGCCTTTCTCAACCTGTGGGTCCCCAGATGTTGTTGAACTACAAATCACATCACCCCTAGCTAGCAAGGCCAGAGCTCAGGGATGGTGGGAGTTGTAGTCCAACTACATCTGGGGACCCACAGGTTGAGAACCGTTGGCTTACGGGCTGGGACTTCAACCCAAGTTTCTGCAGTTAGGTTTTGTGAGTGAGGTGGATTGGATACGCATGAGGCTGTGAGCATTGCCTGGTGTGTGTCTATGCTTGTGTGTATATGTGAACATAGAGGCTGAGTGCCAACCCTCTGAACAAGGAGGCAGGCACCTCTTTCAGGTCAGTAGGTGAGTGCCTTGTGGCACTGACTTCCAGCTCTCCAACACATTTTGCTTCGTAGCAAATTGCATCCTTGTGTTTCTGAAGCAAGGACACACCTGTTGCTTCCAGGGACCACAGAGACAAGGGAAAGAAGAACTGCACATTAATGATGGCCCTGTTCTAAAAACTGGACAGGAGGTAAATGGTTTGCCTTGCACACCATAACCAGTGCCAGGCAAATGGGGGAGAGCAGAGATGAGTTATGTATTAGTCAGACCCTTTTTTCTCTGGCATCCACTGAAGTCCTTCCAGACAGGATTGATGGAAGTCAAAAATTTGAATAAGATGTAAAAGTATGTTTAATTACTGTTGAAAATGATATGTTTAAAAACTAATAAGAAATATATATATATATATATATATATATATATATATGTCCTTCCTCTTTGAAGTAGAGATCTTTATCCTACTCTGCATCTGCATTGCAGCAATATGTAACTCTTTTTCTATAAGCAACTGTTTTTAGTTCAATTTGCTTTATTTTATTTATTAAGTTTCTCTACCACCCTTCATCCAAGGATCACAGGGTGGTTTACAATATAAAAACACAAAAATACATATGATAGTGACAAGAAAAACAATACCCCCTACTTTTTAAAAGGCCACAGGTTGCTTAGCTAAAGACCTGGGAGAAAAGGAACTCTTTTGCTTGGTGTATAAAATATGTAGCAAAGGTGCCAGGTGAGCGTTCCTGAGGAGAGCATTCCACAAGTGGGGAGCCATCACAAAAGGGGCCATTCCTGTATCACCACCCTCTGGAGGCACATGAAGAAGGGTTTCAGATTATCACCACAGGGTCCAGGTCAGTTCATAAGGGGAGAGGTGACCCTTGAGGTATTGCAGTCCTGAGCAATAATTGTTTTCATACTTGTTTTACAGTTGTAACTGTTTTGGTTGCTTTGCAGTTGCATCTTTTATTGTTGTGACATGCCCTCAGACCTTCTAATTTATTTTATTTACATCCCACTATTTTGCTCCCAAGGAATTCAAGGTGGCACGCATAGTTCTTGCTCCTCCTTTACTTTCCACAACAACCCTGTGAGGTAGGTCAGGCTGAGAGGACTGGTCCACGGTCACCCAGTGAGCTTCATGGCTGAGTGGGGAGTTGAACTCTGGTTTCCCAGGTCCCAGTCCAACACTCTAACCACTACACCACACTGGCTGTGAGGGGTGGAGAAGAAATCTAATAAAATGAATGAACAAATAAATGAATGAGTTCAGAGCAGTGTTCCTGTCCTGTTCCTGCTGCTCTCCTTCTCTTCAATCACTGCTGGCCAGGGCTGTCTTAAGCATATGTGGTGCCAGGGTGCAAAGATCTGCCTGGCACCCCCCTGGTTGCCCAGTCCCAGGCACGCAGGAGGGTGTAGCCGGCCAGCTGTCTTGGCGTCTCGGTGGCTCGGTCGCCCCTGAACTCACGGCGCAGAGCTGCCCACAGCAGAAGAGCCTGCTGTGGAGCTCTGACTGACAGACGGGCTCTTCCCCTGACTCAACTTTCAGGCCCCGGACTCTTGGCCTGGCGCTCCCGAGAGTCCGGTGCCCGGGTGCCCGGCACCCCTAGTGCCGATGGGTATGACGGCCCTGCTGCTGGCTTCCAGTTGAGAAAGGAAGCAAGTTCAGGACCAGCTCTCACTGTAGCCTCTTCTGTTTCTATGGCAGGGAATCTTGCTGCAGAACTCCATGATGGGAATTGCAGATCTCATGGGAAGCAAGATCATCAAAGCATTAGCTGTGGCAGGTTGCTTTTTGGATGGCCATGGGATGAAAACATTTTAACAAGTGTCTGGTTTGAATTGCAGTGAAAGAAAACAAGAAAACCCCCTATGCTTTGTGAACCAGGAGCATTTCCTCTGTGCATGTCATTTTTCTGGAAAGTTCAAAGAGGATAACTGCATCCCAGAGATTTCCCATCCATCCTTCATCCTAGCAATTCTGCCCCTTCCTTCTGTGTCTGCTGAGGCCCAGCGAAGCAGACCCTCTTTTCTGTTTAGCTGAACATGTTTCTGCTCTGTTTGCCTGGCCAGGATCTCACTCTCGCTGCTCTGTTGCTGGAGGAGGGGAAGTGATGTTTGTTGCAATGCGCCGAGGGGAATGGCTGTTGATGCTACAAAAACAGCCTTGTCAATGGAGGATAGAGAGAAAAACCTCTCCACCTATTCATCAAAGCACCTGCCTCTCCCACTCCAAGGCCAAGCAAAACAATAACAACCGCGCAGCGCTGAAAGTTAATATGAAGCCAGACAACCGTTTTAATAACTGGAAAGGTTAGAAAAAAAAGCTTCTCCTAGCTTCGTTGCAACCTCTTGCCAGCAGTCTGGGAGACCCAAAGTACCATGACTGTGTATTGATTCAATTATTCTCTACAATGTAATACTCTGCATTTGTGTGATAGCAACAAACAGAGTTGAAAGACATACAAAAATAAATGATCTGAAAGTTAATATGGCTGAATGAACAGCACTGAATAAGAGGATAGCGCGGTTTGGTTTTACATTGTAAAATCAATAGCGTGCAGAACAATGTCCTAACTTTCTCCAGGGAGCCTGGAGAGGACCCGGCTGAATCGATCACTATGCAAATTAATTGAATTCATGGAATCCACATCGTCGGGTAATTGATGCTTCTTATAATTACCTCCGAGTTATGAGCTTTTAGGGGGATTGCATTGATTCCAGCAAACAGAGAAAGAGAGAGACAGAGACGGCATTCCTGGAACTGCGAAAAGACAGTGCATTCAGTTAAGGACTTAATATACAGAGAAGGTGCCACAGAACTGATTGATGCACTTGCTTGGTGCTTTCTAAAGACAGGGCCCCTGAAGGACCTTCTTCTGGTTTTATCTTTCAGAAAATAGGGAGGCTTGTTCTGAAGTTAACCTTTAGAGAAATTCCTACATTATTAAGGAAACCCAGCTTTCTCCTATTCCTGTATGACCTCAGCTTGAAAGGAGTTCCATAAAATTGTACAAATCTCTCTCTCTCTCTCTCTCTCTCTCTCTCTCTCTCTCTCTCTCTCTCTCTCTCTCTTTCTCTCCACACACACACACACACACAGAGCGAGAGAACACAATACTATACTATATATATATATATATATATATATATATATATAGCTTAGTTTCACCTCCAATGTCAGTGGCTTCTGAATACCAGTTGCTGGCAATTGCAGGAAAGCTGAATGCTGTTGAACTCACAGACATCTGGTAGGTGACTATGAGAATAGGATGCTAGACTAGATGGGCCACTAACTTGATCTGATGGATCTTCTTATGTTATTTTATTTGTAGCAGGTAGTACAATTTTTCCTGTGACTGGTGCATTTCCCTTGAGGACTCCAGGACCCTATTCATTTGGGTGTCTAGTCTGAGTGATTAGAATCTGCATTGAAGAGAAGCCTCACAGAGCAAAGAGGTGGAGGACGCAGCTTGCTGCCTGGCTTCCAATCTTGAGAAGAGCCTCAGTGCCTGAATGTTTCGAAGGGGCCTTTGCTTCATGAGCATCCCAAACTTGCAGCAGGCACACATTTCTAGAGTGATCAACTTTCATAGGCCAGCATGGAATCAAGAGTCAAAGCTACAAGGGACAGATCTCATGGTTTTTTCAGAAGTTTGCTTTTCTTCCCGAACAACGCAAGGCATTAGTAGAGGAACAGAAGAGCACTGTGCTCTCCTCACCTCTCCTCATATGGGAGATTTCTGCATGTTCCCTTCCCTCGTGGGTCAGGATCCTTTGTAGTAGAGAGCTCCAGGGAGTTCTTTGAAGTGGAAGGATTTGCCTCTTCACATGTGCAGTCAGAGCCAGGCACACATCTGGAATGGACACAGCTGGAGCCTGCTGCCCTCCCTGCAAAGGGTCTGTGAAGCTCTGTGCTAGCAAAACCTGTCTCTTGTTCTCTGCGTCTGCACTTTGATTTGAGAGCAAACATATTCGGCTTTTATTTTTTTTTAACAGTCTGGAAGGGGAAATGTTTCAGTTTGTTGCTTTTTGGTGGGCCAAGCATGTCCTGGACTGGAGCAATGATGGTTATGGGGCAGCCAAGCCAGGATCCTTATTCTTGAAGGGGAATGTTATTAAAATGAGGAGCAAGAGAACTTGATCTGCTTCATAGATGTTTGAGAATGTTAACTTGCCCTTGCACTCCATAGAGATGCTCAAGGGCATAGGAAAAAGAGCTGATGGATCAGGCTATACACCCATCTAGTTCAGCATCCTCTTTTCACAGAGACCAACCAGATGCCAATGGGCAGCCAGCAAGCAGGGCCTGAGCACAATAGTCTTCTCCTGCTTGTGATTCCCAGCAACTGGAATTCAGAGGTATGCCACCTCTGATCTTGGAGGTAGTCTAGTATATAGTCATCATGACCAGCAGTCATTGATAGCTTTATGCCTTCATCCCTAAGCAGGGAAGTCATATATCTACATAGGTTTTTATGAGGTTACAGAACAGCTTGGTGGGGTGGGATAAAGGTAAAGGTAAAGGGATCCCTGACCATTAGGTCCAGTTGTGGCCGACTCTGGGGTTGCGGCGTTCATCTCGCTTTATTGGCCGAGGGAGCTGGTGTACAGCTTCCGGGTCATGTGTCCAGCATGACTAAGCCGCTTCTGGCGAACCAGAGCAGCACACGGAAATGCCGTTTACCTTCCCGCTGGAGCGGTACCTATTTATCTACTTGCACTTTGACGTGCTTTTGAACTGCTAGGTTGGCAGGAGCAGGGGCTGAGCAATGGGAGCTTAGCCAGCTGCGGGGATTTAAACCACCGACCTTCTGATCGGCAAGTCCTAGGTTCTGTGGTTTAACCCACAGTGCCACCCGTGTCCCTTGGTGGGTGGGATAGACCAGCACAAAAAACAGCTGTGCTGTTGAGAAGGAAGGAAGGAAGGAAGGAAGGAAGGAAGGAAGGAAGGAAGGAAAGAAGAAGGGTACCCACTGCAGATGGTTGCCAGCATCTGTCTTGCTGCCCCTCCCTCCTTCTCACCAGTGCTGGCTCTCTGCTTCCTTGGCAAGTTGTGTAAACAGGAAGACAAATTTCTTTTCTTTTTTTTCTTTTCTCGCTCTCTTTTTTAATTCAGGAGCGATAATAGTCTTACACAGCACATTCTTTAAGGAAAAAGGATTGGCAATGGAGCTTCAGTGGACTAATTAGATTAAGTTGATGAGCTCATCAGTAATGTGGGTAATTAAGAGCAAGAGCTAATTGTGGATTGCTAGGTACCTGGTGCTAACCTCTCTGCCTGTCCCCAGACACAGGTGATGGTTTGGACAGAAAGGAAGGCCACTGGGATGGGCTGTCCTGGAGCCAAGGTCTGCTTTAATTGTAACAGTCTTCCCCAATCTGGTGCCCTCCAGATGACTTAGAATGCAATACTCATAAACCTGGTAGCCACCGTGGTATCCTTTGGGATCAAGGGCATGGTATTAATTTAACAAACAAACAAATCAAACAAGGAACCTCCACCAGCCTGGCCAGAAAGGGATTTGCAGTCCAAAATATCCGGAGGGCGCCAAGTTGGCAAAGGCAGCTCTGGAAGGAGCCTCTTCACCTGTGCTAATTAATGAAGAGGCTGCAAAGGTAAACCTGCTGTTCAGGTCATGGGCTTGAATACTGCAAGATTATGCTTTAATCCGGGGAACTGTAGTTCAGTGAGTGCGTAAGGGAGGGATAGGGGAACCCAGGAACCTCTAGACCAGGGCAGTTCAACTTTTCATACTAAATGGGCCACAAGAGAACCTCAATATTGAACCTGAGGGTTGCACACTGCCTTTTTGCATGGGCAGGTGTGTGTGTGTGTGTGATGTGTGTGTGGCCAAAATTTTATGTCCCTGCCAGCCCTCATGCTGTCTTCACAAAGTGTGTGGCTGGGCTTTGGGAAGGAGGCCTGATGCACTGGCAGGGTCCTAGAGTTCTCCCACCACATTCCCAAAGCTGGGAAAGCACTAACTAGGCTTTGGAAAGAAGGTGGGAGGACCTTGTCAGAGCCCTCACACTTCCTTCCCAAAGCCTAGCACCTTGCTTCCCTGGCTTTGGGAAGGCAGTGTGAGGGCTGGGGGGCTGGGGTGCAAAAAAAGAGAGAGAAAGGCATTGAGGGTTACATGCAGCTGTCACGCCATGTGTTGGACCACTCTGTTCTAGATGCTGTGGACTCCAGCTCCCGTTACCTACAACCATTATCCATGCTGACTGAGGCTGATAGGAGCAGAAGTCCAACAATGTCTGGCAGGTCATGGTTCTCCATTAGGAAGAGTCCTGAAGCCAGATCAGGCCAAAGGGGGCCCATCTAGTCCATTGTTGTGTTTTCATAGTGGCCAACCAGATGGTAAAAAGCTAAAAGGTAAAGGACCCTTGGACAGTTAGGTCCAGTCAAAGGTGACTATGGGGTTGCAGCACTCACCTTGCTTTCAGGCCAAGGGAGCCAGCGTTTGTCCACAGACAGCTTTCTGGGTCATGTGGCCAGCATGACTAAACCGCTTCTGGCACAACGGAACACCGTGACAGAAGTCAGAGTGCACAGAAATGCTGTTTACCTTCCTGCTGCAACAGTACCTATTTATCTACTTGCACTGGCATGCTTTTGAAGTGCTAGGTTGGCAGAAGCTGGGACAGAGCAACGGGAGCTCACCTGTCATCGGGATTTGAACCGCCAACCTTCTGATCAGCAAGTGCAAGGAGCTCAGTGGTTTAGACCCAACAGGAAGACCCCAAGCAGGACCTGAGTGTCATAGCACTCTCCCAACTTGTGATTCTTAGCGATTGGAGGTAGGACTCTGTAACAGAAGCCACAGCATGCTGTTGGAACTACTGTGCCCATGCTTCCCATGGGGCAAAACTGTAATGAGTAAGCTGGTTGAGGCATCTGTTGTTGCATTTGCTGGCTGCCTTTAAGGACCATGGACAGCTCTGCAGTCTCCAGCATGCTGGAGGTTCTCTCTCTATTAAAATACAGTGGTACCTTGGGTTAAGTACTTACAGTAATTTGTTCTGGAGGTCCATTCTTAACCTGAAACTGTTCTTAACCTGAAGCAACACTTTAGTTTATGGGGCCTCCTGCTGCCGCCGCGCCGCCGGAGCACGATTTCTGTTCTCATCCTGAAGCAAAGTTCTTAACCTTAACCTTATTTCTGGGTTAGCGAAGTCTGTAACCTGAAGCGTATGTAACCCGAGGTACCACTGTATATTCAAAACTTGGTGGCTTTTGTGGCTGATCGTTATTTAAAGCTGTGGCATTTCTCTCCTTCAAATTAACACAAAGCATATATCCATCTCTACTGGGTTGTGCTGAATTTTATAACATTTCAAGAATAATTTTGCTGTTGATGAGATCCTTAATCTCAGGGCAAGAATCGTGGGTTATCTCCTTATATTTACCTTTTTGGAAATGTACACAGAGGAGCAAGGAGAAGTGAATAGCTCTTTATTAAAATATAACACATTAAATATGTACCAAAAAAGTCAATCCAGCTTTTAATTAGAAGACGTTGTGAATGGCACAAAAGGGAAGTTGATTATCCCAACAAGGGAGGCCACACTGTTGCAGTCTTCCTCTGACAACTGGCTGTGAGACTGAGTTGCCACCTCGGAGTCGTGCACTGTGATGAACTTGTGAGGGTCCCTGGGGAGAGTCACAGCTCCCTGGTTCTTCTGGGGACACTGGGTGGTTTTCAGCTAAGGTCTACTCAGTGTAGACCAATTGAAATTAATTAGTTTGCTTGTCATATCCATTAACTTCAATGCACCTGCTCTGAGTAATACTACCACTGGATATAGCCCACTTAGCATGTCTGAGAATACCAAGTTAAGCTCTTATTGCAAAAGACCCAGAGTTTAATGAGGCAGGGGGTGAGGCTGCACCCTGAGAGGTGAATTGGGAAATGGTTGATGCTGTCAAAGGTGTCAGATGGGGAGATGGGCAAATACAGCTTGTGCCAGGGCTGCGTATTGCAGCGGGGAGTTCTCTTCCACATACCGGATTGAAATGAGCATGCATACCTTGTGCAAGAGATGTTTCCACTGGATTGCTGCTGATGTTAATTGGGGATGGAGGCAATTCTGTTTTTATGGCTGAAATGTCTTGGAACAGCCATAGGTGCTCTCAAGGGAAATCAGCACCCTTTACCTTTTCAATCCCTGCTTTGCACCTGATCTGGTCAATTTTCTGCAACAGACCACCCCGCCTCTCTTCCTCTCCCTTCCTCATTCTCTCCATTTCGTATCTCTTCTCCACTTTCACTTTACTAAATAGCCTCACCTCGGAGCCACTTTGGGGTCATTCCTGGTGTCTTATTGATTCCACTTCTTGGTCTTTTGCCAACCCCCTTCTCTCTCCTCCCAAACCCCCTTCTGCCGCTTTCCGTATATTTGTGGGATTTCTTTTCCTTTTTGTCTTACAAGGGGTTTTGGCTCCCCTCGCTCCCTCGCGGCTCCTCAATTTGTTTTTCTCATTGTCTGTCAATGTTTTTACCTGCTGCCAGGCCGGCTCCTTCTGCTGCAATTTCTTGCACTTGATTTTTCTCCCTGTCTCCAAGGTTACGTAAGGAGGAGGCCTATTTCCCAGCCCAGCCTTAGCGCAGGGCTCCTTTGCCCCAAATGTACTCTTGCTCAGGAATCCTGCATGCCCATCTCTGGGTGGGCACAAACCAACAGCCTTTTGGTTAAGAGCCACATACACCGACCCATTCTTCTTCTTGTTGTTATTGTTATCCCAAAATCCTCCCATGGGAGCCCATGATGGTGAGCATCTCAAAAATATCTGTACAATAAAAATGTATGTAAAATACAGGGTTGTAAACTAAATACGGATAAAACCAGCAGCCGAGATTTCAACAAATGTTCATGCCTCATAGGTCAGGGCGAATAAATATGTCTTGCCTAAATGCCAACAATACAGGGGACCAGTGCATCACACCAGGAAAAGAGTGCCACAAATAGGGTGCCACCACAGAGAAGGCCCTGTTGCAAGGCACCGACCCACATGCCGCACTGAGTGGCACCCCGCCAAGATGGCCACTGGTCTCAAAACATGTCTTAGCAGGTATTGAGGGAGGTGATCCTGTACATAAGTACAGTGGTACCTTTGGTTAAGAACTTAATTTGTTCGGGAGGTCTGTACTTAACCTGAAACTGTTCTTAACCTGAAGCACCTCTTTAGCTAATGGGGCCTCCCGCTGCTGCTGCGCCGCCGGAGCACGATTTCTGTTCTCATCCTGAAGCAAAGTTCTTAACCCGAGGTACTATTTCTGGGTTAGCGGAGTCTGTAACCTGAAGCGTCTGTGACCTGAAGTGTCTGTAACCCGAGGTACCACTGTGCTTAGGATTTGGGCCATTTGAATATTTGTACATCAGTACCAAAACCTTGAAGTGATCCCAAAAGCAGCCAGTGCATTGCATTAAGGGGAAATGATAATATGGCCCTGTCTTGATGCCCTGTTTAACAGCCTGGTGGCACCAGCTGCAACTTCCAGGCCACATTCAAGGGAAGTCCCATGCAGAGCACATTATAGTAGTCCAATTGTGAAATTACTACAGCATAGACTTATATGTCTGTTGTATTTCAGCCTAGGAGCTGGGCATAGGTACTCCTTGCCACTCAAGCCACCGGAGCCTCAAGTGGCCATTTTGAACCATGGAGAACACCCAAGCCATGTACTTGCTACTTCAGGGGGATTGCAACACCAACGAGAACAGGTTGCCTCCCTAAAACCTGGACATGATAACCACCTACCCACAGCACCTCCATCTTATTAGCTTTAGTTTTTTGGCTCCCATCTAGCCTGCCACTGCTTCCAAAGATTGGCACAGCCTCTCCTGATTCAGATGGATATTCAATAGCATGTGGAATAGAACAGACCCCTGTGGGACCCTGTGGCACGAATGCCATCATCTCAAAAAGCAGTCTGACAATGCCTCTTTCTGGTGGCAGCCCTGAAAGAAGGGCCAGAGCCCCCTGGAAAACACTTGCTGTCTCTCCAGTGTCCGCCCCGTGAAAATCTCTCCAGGAGGCCTGTGTGTTCAGTGGTGCTGAATGCTGCTGAGAGAACAAGCTGGGTCACACACTCCCCCTGTTCCTCTCCTAATAAACGCCATCAGCCAATGCAACCAATGCAGTTTTCCTGTGATATCCAGGTCTAAAGCCAGGATGACATGGGTCTGGATCATCCACTTCATTCAGGCTTGCTAGAAGATCTCCACTCTTTCGATCACCCTGTCTAGGAAGGGAGCATCTGCATCTGAGTGATAGTTGTCTAAGCTTAAAGGTTGAGGTGGGGGGTCCCTCTTTGGGAGAGTCCACCCCACCCCACCTTTCAGGCATCAATCTCTCCTGCAGCAAGTTACAAACTATTGCTTGGACCCACTAAGTCAGCCTCTCTCTGTTAGGTGGGCAAAGATTGAGAGAAGATGTGTTGGCCTAACCCCTGCAGGAATCCCACCCACAGCCTCAGTCTGCAGTAGCTGAAATTAATCTCACGTATTCCCTTGGGAGGTGGGGCAGGGATAGAAATGAAACGAACTGTCGTCACAAGGGCCAGTTTACCCACCCCTGGTTTAAGCCAATAAGTATCGATCCACTGATTGAGATTAGCCAGCTGAAGCTTTAGCTGATTTGTTTGTTTGTTGTTGTTGTTTAGTCGTGTCTGACTCTTTGTGACCCCATGGACCAGAGCACGCCAGGCACTCCTGTCTTCCACTGCCTCCTGCAGTTTGGTCAAAGTCATGCTGGTAGCTTCGAGAACATTGTCCAACCATCTTGTCCTCTGTCATCCCCTTATCCTTGTGCCCTCAATCTTTCCCAACATCAGGGTCTTTTCCAGGGAGTCTTCTCTTCTCATGAGGTGGCCAAAGTATTGGAGCCTCAGCTTCACGATCTGTCCTTCCAGTGAGCACTCAGGGCTGATTTCCTTCAGAATGGAGAGGTTTGATCTTCTTGCAGTCCATGGGACTCTCAAGAGTCTCCTCCAGCACCAGAATTCAAAAGCATCAATTATTCGGCGATCAGCCTTCTTTATGGTCCAGCTCTCACTTCCATACATCACTACTGGGAAAACCATAGCTTTAACTATACGGACCTTTGTTGGCAAGGTGATGTCTCTAGCTGATTTGTTAGCATGGACCAATTTTAACAAATGGGGCTGCAAGGGACAGGCACTCTCACCCCACATCCAATCAAAAGCTATTTTGGTCGTAGTGCGCTACTGAAACAGGGGACGGCAATTAAATATTAAAAGTTGCCCTTTGCTTTTCACTGCATCTGAGTAGGGTTCCTCAGGGGGGGACTGCAAACCTCAGCAGTACATAGGAGCAGACAAAGATCCAAGGCACCTTCTTCAGTTAAGGGGCTTGCTGTTTGCCTGCCCCCTTCACTGCTAAGTCATATTCACCAGGCAGTCAAAAGATGGCAGTGTAGCACCAGTTCAGTGCCAGGGGAAGGCAGGCAGCGAGTGACAAGGGATGTGGTTTGTGAGGAAAGAAACAGGACAGCAAATGACTCTCCTTCTGCCTGGACCCTTAGAAATGCTATCATGGAAATGTATGGTGCACCCACCTTTAAAATAACATATATGCAGCCGCAATCTCTGGCTCTCTCTCGCTCTCCACTCCCTGGTTGAAAAAAAGGATATAATGCAGGAAGGAAAGGAAAAGGGCAAACTAATTCGATCAGGAAAAAGTAACTCTGTAGGTCTATTAGACTAACAACAACAAAAGGACATTATTTTTCTGATCTGGTGAATTGTTTAGGAGTTTAGAGTACTCCCCTGTGAAGAAGGGTTTCTAGCTTGGACTTTTGGCTTAAATAAAGGCTCATACCCACCACCCCCAATAATAATAATAATAATAATAATAATAATAATAATAATAATTTATTATTTATTATTTATTATTTATACCCCACCCATTTGGCTGGGTTTCCCCAGCCACTCTGGGCGGCTTCCAACAGAACACTAAAATACAATCACCTATTAAACATTAAAAGCTTCCCTAAACAGGGCTGCCTTCAGATGTCTTCTAAAAGTTTGGTAGTTGTTTTTCTCTTTGACATCTGGTGGGAGGGCTTTCCACAGGGCAGGTGCCACTACCGAGAAGGCCCTCTGCCTGGTTCCCTGTAACTCCTACCCAGTGTGGAGACATTATTCATAAACCGATAGAGTGGCCTTCAGCAAACTGATGTTATCCAGTTGTTTTAGACTGCAACCCCCACTAGCCTTATCTCTGGCTGGGGCTGCTGGGAGTTGTAGTTCAAAACAGCTGAAGGGCATCAGGTTGGCAAAGGTTGCTCCAGAACTTGTTATATGTAAACTGATCTTTCCTGAGCTATAGTGCTGCAGGGCTTTAAAGGACAAACTAGCACTTTGAGCTGTACTCAGATGCCAAGCAGCTACAGCCACCAGAGCTGGATATCCTAAAGGAGATGTATTTTACCTTGGCCACTGACTCATTTTCAAGGGCTGCCCCATATAAAGTACATTGAAGCAATCAGTCATAGAGGTGACAAAGGCATGAATGATACTTGCTGAATCCCAAAGACTCAGAAATGGTCATATATTGTGAATTCATTGTAGTGGATAAAGGACCTTCTTGGACAGATTGGGTGCCCACTGGTCCACTGTATCAGCTTCAAGAGCACTCCTGGACTATGGATCTAAATTCGGTGAACTGATTCCATCAACAACAGGGAAGGAGACCTTGGCCCACTAAACTGTAGGGCACACCAAGTAAGATAAAGTAGAGATGGAGGCAGGCCTCATCAAGACCATGGCCAGCTCCCAGTGAACATGGTGGATTTGGCCTCAGCAGAAAGTTGGTGTTGTCTCAGCAGAGAGTTGGAGCCTTCTGAAGCCTGGCAAGGTCTGGTCTGCAGTTGGCCCTATCTTCTAGGAGGAACTGGTTGTGCTTTTGAAAGGGCGCTTTCCTGATTCTGTAACTGCTGGGTTTGATAAGGGGAGAGGAGCAGGAGCTGTTGCTGGTGACTCATCCTTGCAGGAAGACAGAAGGGCCACATCCTCAGGCTGGGAGGGTGCAGGATGAGATGCTAAAATTTCCTCCTGAGTGCAGCAGCCTATATCATGAAACATCTTTCCTTTAAAATATGCATAGATCGTTTTTCCAGCAGCTCAACTTGCTAACAAAAGATTAAGCACAAAGCAATATGTTCAAAAAAAGAGAGGAACAGAAAAGCACAATAGGCACTAAACCATCAGGAAACGATTGAAATAATTGCTGCAATAATACAAGGTTTCATGCTTTTTCTGAAGCCTTACTAGAGAATGGGACCTTGGGTTTGGCCACTGCTGAAATTCCCCTGGGGTGTGCTCTGAACTCAGTGCAGATGACAAGAGCCACTGCTGCCCTCTTCCTTGCTACAAAAGAGACACTCCATCATTTATTGTAGGTTTTGCATGCCAGTTTCTCCCATGATATTGCAATCACTATAAAATCAGATGAAATGGGTATTTATGTTTTTGACATATGTGTTGGGGGGTGGGGTGGGAACTTAATTTAATTTAATAAAGGCTTGCAGAGTCCTAGCAGCATGTTTGTGATGGACACTCAAATGATCTATCTATCTATCTATCTATCTATCTATCTATCTATCTATCTATCTATCATCTATCTATCTATCTCTATCTATCTATCTATCTATCTATCTATCTATCTATCTGTCTATCATCTATCTCTATGTTTCATCTATCTATCTATCATCTATCTATCTATCATCTATCTTCTATCTATCTGTCTATCATCTATCTATCATCTATCTATCTATCATCTATCTATCTATCTATCTATCTATCTATCTATCATCTATCTATCTATCTATCTATCATCTATCTATCTATCATCTATCTAATCTGCTTCTGCTTCCTGCACATAAACTGTCATGGACTTAGAAGCCACAATCCCTTTTAAACTGTTTCCAGCCCATTGGATTTCACTAATCACCTAAATTGAGCAGAATCACTGCAGAGAGGGACAAACCCCTTGCAGACATTTGTTCTGTGGACAGGCAAGTGAGTTAGTACATGCTTTTTTAATTTTATAAAAGGCCATTGCATGACATTTTCTCTAAGCACCACTAAGCCTGCTTGCAAATGGGTTAGGGAGGCGGCGGTTTCCTCTGTGGGATTGACATACGTGGGGAAGAGTACCCCGTGAAATAAAGAGTAGGGGGAGCAAAACAGAAGTCAAGGCTGCCCTCCTGAACGGATCTGTCGCAAACTGAAAATATCCTGTGCCCTTTGCCTCCTCCATATGAGACACGATCTTAGCCAAGCTCCATGGACCCACTTGGTGGGTTTGGTTATATTCAGGCGGGTGATGGTGTAGTCTCTTGCCTTGCCCAGGTATGCAGGGGAAAACTGGTTGTCATGGTGATTGGCGCTCACGAAGCGGAAGCCTGCAGTGTCAAGTTGCCCTTGTGTGTTGTTCTAGCAGATGGATGGATGGACAGGTGCACACCAGAATAATACGCTGCCACTGCTTTGCTCTCGCTCCTGTTGCTCCGGCTTGTTAGGCTGTGTGAGCTGACACTAACTGTGCCTGTCAAACTTCGATGAGTTGATGATCTGGAAACTAGTTATTAAGTATAATAATGGTTGTTTGGTTTTTAACTGTCCTGTTGGTAAGAGCCTAAGTGACAGGGTACACGAGACGCTGTTCCAGGCTGCATTTTAAGTGCCCAGACCTCACTTGGGTTTCTGCACACTCCTTTCTGCAGATGGTTTTCCTGGGGAAGTGGCCCAGAATGCCCTGAAACAGCTGGCTGCAAAGATCTCTCCCCCCAAAAAACATGTGCACTTGGGTGGAACAACACCTGTATCCCATGAAGCAGAAAAGGGACAAAGTAACCGGAAGATTTCGTGAAGTGGGTTTTTGGCAGCCAAGGCAATAGGTGGCTCTCCTGCATAATGAGAATTAAGCAGGAACACACTAGAATTCTAGGATTCTGTCTCGTGCCAAATAAGATCTCTGGTCCATTTAG
The DNA here is from genome assembly GCF_951804945.1 of Podarcis cretensis. Classification (NCBI taxonomy): domain Eukaryota; kingdom Metazoa; phylum Chordata; class Lepidosauria; order Squamata; family Lacertidae; genus Podarcis; species Podarcis cretensis. Next base: position 29,057,398 of record NC_137185.1, on the reverse strand, counting down.
CTACCTACACTGACTGGCAGTGGCTTTCCAGGGTTCCAGGCAGGGGCCTCTCCCAAATCTACCTGGAGATGATGAGGATTAAAAATGAGACCTCCTACATGAAAAGAAGAAGCTCAAGCACTGAACCCAGTGGGGTAAGTTGCTTCACCCAGTATTTAAGCATGTCCAGACCAGAGGTCTAGGGAGCAGTTCTCAGTTCAGTCAGCTCATGATTACTTACATGGGCCAAGATGTTCATGTGCATTATGTATATATCCTACCTTTCTCCCAAGGTGGCTCACAGCAACAATGAAAACAGATACAATTACAATGCACACAATGAATATTAAAAACAACAACAATCAATTAATAAACCTCTTAAAAACAGCAGTGTAAACCATTTTAAAGAGCAAAAAAGAAATATAACAATACCCACCCCCAGGAGACCCTGCCACAACAGCCAGTTAGTGTCTGCCAGAACAAAAAAGTATTTGCCTGCTAGTGAAATAAAAACAGAGAGGGTGACAGCCTAGTGTCTTCTTCTTTGGCGATCACTCGTAGCCGAGTAAGATTGTCCTCCATGAACATGGTCTTAATAGTGAGTCCATAAGTGACTGTGGAGGCCAGTTCTGGATCCACACCTCCTTCCACAGTGGGGACATACCGTAGGTTTCCGGGTGGGAGCTGATCATGGTGAGGGTTTGCTAAGCGTGCCTTCCTCTTAGCACATTTCTCCCTTTTGTCCTGATTTTGAACGTCTTCAAAATCCATGACACCTTTGGTAAAGGCCGTTCTCCAATTGGAGTGCTCACAGGCCAGTATTTCCCAGTTGTTGGTGTTTATACTACTTTTTAAAAAAGGTTTGCCTTGAGAGAGTCTTTAAACCTCTTTCATTGACCACCAGCATTACACTTTCCATTTTTAAGTTCAGAATAGAGTGGTTGCTTTGGAAGACGATAATCAGGCATCCAAACAACATGACCAGTCCAACGAAGTTGATGTTGAAGAATCATTGCTAGTGTAGTTTCCTGTGGAAGGGAGTTCCACAGTCTGGGAGCAACCATCAAGAGTGGCCTCTCCCATGTCTTCATCAAACATGCCCATGGAAGTGGCAGGACTGAGAGAAAGGCCTACCCAGAAGATCTCAAAGCCTGGGCAGGCACACATAAGGAGATATGGTCCTTCACGTAGCCTGGTCCCAAGCCATATTGGGCTTTGCAGGTCAAAGCTAGCGATTTGAACTGGTAGTCAGTGGAGCTGTTGCAACAAGGAGGTTCTGTTCTCCTTGTAACTGGCTCTGGTCAACAATCTGGATGCAACATCTTGGACCCACTGAAGTTTCTGAACGCTTTCCAAAGGTGGCCCCAAATGGGATATAACTAAGGTACTTGCCACCGTGGCTGGATCCAGGAAATGGTGCAGCTGGTGCATTAGCTTTAAATGTGCAAATGTGCTCCAGTCTGGAATGAGGAGGCTTTGTGTTCTTGCATCCTTGACAAAGCCTGGGTGTTTGTTGGGGGAGTTTTTTGGAGGGTGTGAGGTTGCAAAAGGTTGTCTCAGTTGGTACCCCAGAAGAAGGGATTCAGTTGCTGTACCCCCAAACGGGGGCTCCCAAACACCAGGACTCTAAAAGAGAAGATTACTTTCTCCTCTCCCACCCACAACTCTTCTGAAGAAGGTAAGATTTGGAATAACCAGGATCCCCCTCCCCACTTCATAAATCTGATTCTCCCTATCTCAAGCAAACACACTCCCCACCCCAGCCCCAAGCCACAGGATAGATCACAAGGAAAGATCATCACAAAAGCAAAAGCATTTGCTCCTACTGCTTTTGCCATTTTTGCTGGCATTTCTAGAAACAGACTGATGGGATGTGAACTTAAAGGGGGGGGGGGAGAGAGAGAGAGAGAGAGAGAGAGAGAGAGATTTTCTGTGTGGGTTTTCTTTCCCTCGTTTTTCATCTGCTGCGTGGGTAGGGAAGTGAGAACCCAAACAGAATGGGAAAAGATGCACAACAGGTTGGCTGGGTTTGCAGCAGCAGAAGGGGGTCCAGCTGCAGCCACCGAAAGCAGTTTTACAACATTCCTTAAGGTAGATCAATGTGGGAAGCAAGAGAGCTGAACCCGTAGGCAGCTGAGCTCTCCACTGGGAACACATCTTCCAGTAGCGTCAATTTGAAGAGCAACAGAATCCCATATTATTTTTTTTTATATGGGTTAGAACATGTGTCTGTTTTCTGCCTGTGAGCCAAATGGCTGTGAAGTAATAATAATAATAATAATAATAATAATAATAATAATAATAATTATACCCCATCCATCTGACTGGGTTTCCCCAGCCACTCTGGGCGGCTCCCAACAGAATGTTAAAAAGATAAAACATCAAACTTTAAACACTTCCCTTAACAGGGCTGAAGTCATGGAATGGTTACCATACGCTCCAACATTTCTCCGATGACAATAGGGACGTCCCATTCCATAATGATAATTTTATTATTTATACCCCACACAGCTTATTGGGTTTCCCCAGCCTCTCTAGGCAGCTTCCAACATATATAAAAACATAATAAAACATTAAACTTTTTTTTAAAAAAACTTCCCTATACAGGGTTGCCTTCAGACGGCTCAGGGTCAGATAACTCTATACCCTCCAACATTTCTCCAGTGAAAATAGGGATAACCTAAGGAAAAGTGGAACATTCCAGGATCAAATCAGAAACTGGGACGGCTTCTCTAAATCAGGGATGTCCCTGGAAAACAGGGACACCTGGAGGGTCTGGGTTACAGGCTGCTCAGTGACAAGGTGACAGCAACAGAATGTTCACAAGCAGTGCAACAGATGAAAGGTCAGTCTGACAGGGGTGGGGGGGGGAAACCTCACACAGGACTGGAGCTAGTTAGAATCATCAGGCTGATTTTGAATGAAGCAGGCAATTTTTTTTTACCTGCACCCTGGCAATGACCATAAAAGGACCATACTGCTCTGTATCCTTGGCTGAGCCAGTGTAGGATGTTGCTCTCCAGAAGCTGATGCTGAGAAAGACCTACAGCCAGAGGTGGGGTAAGGAGAAGGCCTTTTCTCATCAGAGAGCAAGTACAGGCTGGTGGATGCAGTTGCTTCTGAGGATGGTTATGGCAGGAGGCTGCCCCTGCCGGGAGATGCCCTTCCAATGAGGGGGCTTAGGCCTTGAATAGACACAGTAATACTCAAGAAGACAACTCAGCTCATTCAAGGGGCTCTTTGGAGGAAACCCAAAGTGGTATTAGGGATGCAGAAAGTCTAGCTGTCAGGAGGTCTTGACCTTCACCAACAACTGGCAAGAGGTTGAACTTTCAGCGCTTTGTGCCAAGCTCCTTAGGAGTGCATAACTTAGGAGTGGGCAAGTTACAGCTTGAGGGGCTATTTCCATGCCTGCCTGGGGGTTAGTTTCCCTGCAGTCCTCCACCGTTTGGGTCAGACAGAGAGGATGGTTGTGGACCAGATGGATTCAGGGCTCAAGTTGTGCTCTGCTGATCCTTGATACAGCCAGGGCCCTTGCTAGGCAGAAAGTCTGTATGGATATTGCCAGTCAATACAACTCAGTACCACAAGCCAATGGCATTTATTTCACCACCCACCCCTTCCTGAGCCTGGAGTCAGGCAGAGCAGTGTGAATACAAAGGTGATTCTGAGCTGGGTTGTTGAAGGCTGCTCTCTCTGCTTGGACAACACCACTTTCTCTCTTCTTCCTCCTCCCTCCTCCTCCCCGCTACCAAGTTGGGAATGAAAGCACAGCGATAAAAGAGATTCAATCTGCTAATTGTGGAAAGTAATAAACACCACGCAATCAGAGTAAAAGAATATCCCCCCCTTTAATTAATGCTAAATGACTCCAGCGCTTATATGGGCATAGTCATTGAATCCATACTTCCACCAGGCAGCTGGATCATGGAGGACTTTAAAACGGCAAAACATTTGGATGAATTTACCTTTTGGACACTGTACTGGCAATGGATGCTTGATCTGTGTAGAGGGGGGAAATGCCTCCCCCCCCAGGTTAGTGTGCCTGGAAGGAAAGAGGGTTGGAGACCCCCCCCCTGCCTTGGTCAGAGGGTACTTCCAGGCAGGTGTTTATTGTGGATCTGGTGCTACTCAGAATCTCTCTGTTGACAGCTGCACAGTTTGATAGGTTATTGATCATCTGAAACAGCAGTTCAGCCCCACAACCTCCCCCCCAGCCCCCATGCAGCAGCTCAGTCCAAGCCTTTTCTCCCCCAGAGTCTCCTAGCCATGCCCAGTCATATGGAAATATTTCAGCTCTGATCTCTCACAATCGTCGCATGGGTGGCTTCTCATTTCAACCTCTTGCATCTGCTCCCTCTGTCCCTGTCTACGTTTCTCCACTTTGTGTGACAGAATATGATGGGCATCTAAATCTGGCTGCCAAACGACAGGCTGTAATGAACAGAATTCTAACAGGTGCCAGAGACAAACTTATTAATGCAAGTAATATAAATCCCAACATGTTTTTGAGCAATTAAGACTGTCATCAGGGGACAGAAAAAAGGAATTGCTCTCATCTATTGCAAATTTCTGAGACGACTCACTCCAAGAGGAGCCACTGACTCCTAGGCTGATCATGTGAGAGGTTCCTCCCCCCCCCCCCATTTCTTGTCCTCTGATGTCTGGGAAGCTCTGTGCCGCTGTACTTTTGGTGTGTTTGGACAGTGCTACATGCAGCCCCTCTGCACCAGAGACCATGCCCTATGTGAATAATAACTTCACTTGTTTGTTTCATTTTTTAAAAAACTGCCATTTATATGCTGCATTTTTTTTTAAAAAAAACCTGCCATTTATATACTGCCATTTCCTGCTCCCTTAAATGCAGCCTGGGTCCCCTATGTCCCACTGCACTCTCTCCAGCCTACAAAACAAACAAACAAACAAACAAAACAAAAAAACACGCTGTGAAAATGCTTTTTTAAAAAAGCGTTTTGAAAAATATATTGAATTTGCCATGAGCTCACTATCGCCATCTAGTGTCAGATTTGTATAATGCACTTTAAACACAAACACACCTAAAATGTTATGTTTGCAGCTGTATAACATAGTCCAGAGAGGGATTTGTGTTGTTGTTGTTGTTGTTGTTGTTGTTCTTCTTCTTCTTCTTCTTCTTCTTCTTCTTCTTCTTCTTCTTCTTCTGCTGCTGCTTCTGCTTCTGCTTCTGCTGCCTCTTCCTCTTCCTCACCCTTTAGCACAAGGTGTGGGTTACAACAATGTAAAATTCAGTATTAAAAACCATTAAACACATTACAGTCAGAGGAATAGGGTGGGTCCTGAAAACACATCTCAGACGTCAAAGGCCAGGGTGAAAAGGTGAGTCCTCAGTGTTTACTGAAAGCTGTACACAGATGTACTTCTGTGGGGATGCTATTCTACACCTTACTTCTGCCATGTGGCAAGTTTGGATGGTGAGGGTACAGAAGGTGGTGATCCTGGTGCCTGCTCCCCAGATTTGGAGATGACTTCTCCAGGGGTTTAGGAAAACCTGAGCAAAAAGCAATGGTAGACCATATTGTTCTAAGAACTGCTTTGTGACAGGGGTAAGCAGGGAGTTCATTTCAGGGCTAATTGAAAACAAATAAAGTCTTTAGCAGGGGCCAGGTTCAAAATCCAGATAAGCAGACCATGATAAAATAAACATGATGACGTATAGGGATTGATAGTTAAATAATCAGCTTGTATATATTTTGGTATTAAGTTTCCTCTCTGCTCTCAGGATCCACCCCTACAATATGCACTCGCACAATTCATGCAGATGATCCCCCCCTCCCCACCACAAGCAACTCCTCATCAGAGGCAGAGCAGAGCATCAAGCCGGCTGTGAAAGACCTCCTTATCTTCCCCAACATGCACGTTTCAACAGCTGGCACCACACAGACCTCATCAGATTTCCTCTTGCTGAGGCTAAAATGGGGGAAGGAAACTGAGATGCAGAAATGCAAATCAAAGCCAGGAAGGTACAGGATTTCATTTGGATGTGCCGGGTGAGTCTCTGGTCTCATATACAGTATCTGCTCTCTATAATGAAGTTGTGTGCTGCTGGTGGGCATAGCTTTAAAAAATAAAAATAAAAAGTCTGGAAGACAGAAGATTGAAGAGTTGACAGATGCTTTCCTTTACAGTCCTTGCCGTGTTTGACATTTTGCATTCTGCTCAGGGCTTGCATTAACCCTGGTGTGGTCATGGGCATGAGTTGCATTGGCTGGGCAAGAGAAAGGTGTCAGGACACTCAGAGGGGATCACACCTTAGCAGGGGGCCTGCCAGCAACCAAGAGACCACCTCTGCTGCTGCTGCTTTTTGTGCCTGGCTGATGCCTGTCGAGGTGCCCATTCACACATTGAGGAGCAGGAGGGCAACAGAACCAGCAAAGGAGAGGAGGCAGTGGAAGGAGCTGTGGGGATGTTAAGGATAGTAAAGGTAAAGGTAAAAGGACCCCTGACCATTAGGTCCAGTTGCGGCCGACTCTGGGGTTGCGGCGCTCATCTCGGTTTATTGGCCGAGGGAGCCGGCGTACAGCTTCTGGGTCATGTGGCCAGAATGACTAAGCCGCTACTGGCGAACCAGAGCAGCGCATGGAAACACCGTTTACCTTCCCACCAGAGTGGTACCTATTTATCTACTTGCACTTTGACGTGCTTTTGAACTGCTAGGTTGGCAGCAGCAGGGACCGAGCAACGGGATCTCACCCCGTCGCGGGGATTCGAACCCCCAACCTTCTGATCGGCAAGTCCTAGGCTGTGTGGTTTAACCCACAGCGCCACCCGCGTCCCTGTTAAGGATAGTAGGAGAGGATATATTGATTAAATATTATCCTTCCTTCACTCACGCTAGTGAGTCATGTAGCAGAGCAGATTCCCCTCAATACAGCAGGAAGCTAGTTTGCAAACTCGTTTGAATCTCTTTAGTTAAGATTATTCCTGGCATCCGCTTTAAACCCTCTTAAAAGAATCAAGACACAAGAGTCTTTCCTTAAAAGTAACAAGAATTTTACTCACATTCAGTTCACAGTACGATCTCTGAAGGCAGGCTTTAGCTTGTAGTTACAAAACATAGTGTGAGTTCATCCCTTATGGGATTTGAGCCCATGTGCTGCTGGCTGAGAGCCAGCAGACAGCAAAATACATTCAGAGAACAGCATCAAGAGAACAAAATGGCCACAGGAGAGCAGCTTGGCATCAAGAGAGAGATATGGTTGCGTGACTCAGCTCTTTTATGGAGTCAGCCAGCGTCGTGGTCATATGCAGGGTGAGGACGCTCCAGGCCAGTGGAACAGGAAGTTATACTGACTGGAGTAACATCCCCCTGCCTCTGCTCACTCTAGGGAAACAAGGAGTGTTGTATTTGACTGCTCCAATGGATTACATCCCACAGGAGCAGTAACATCTGCTTAGTCACCAGCTCTGGCCCTGGCAAGTGAGCATCCACCCAGCAGCAAGGGCAATGAGGAGGATAGATGAGGGCCCATGCAGGAGAAAGCATCTGCACCAAATGCATCTTGTCCAAGCCAGCACTGATATGTTCAATGGCTACTGTGACAACCACAACAGCCACACTCCATGCTTATGAAGGTGGCACCACATAAATTCACAGAAGGGAAGGAACAGACCTCTCCCCAGCCAGGCAAGTGGGGCCTCACTGAAAGAAGCCCTGGGTACTTAGTTGTTGACAATGATCCAGACTCCAGTTTGGTACCAGAAGGCACTGCTGGCTCTGGGATATGAAGCATGTCCCATTTTTAAAGATCTTTTCTTGCAACACCCCCCCTTCCCATCTGTCACACTTTGCCGCGTTCTAACCAATGTGAAATCTGACGTCCCTTTCCTATGCTTAGGGCAGCTCCTCTTCTCAAAGGCCCCTTTGAGAATCACAGAATAAAGGGACATCCGATCCCTAGGGACGCGGGTGGCGCTGTGGGTAAAACCTCAGCGCCTAGGACTTGCTGATCGCATGGTCGGCGGTTTGAATCCCCGCGGCGGGGTGAGCTCCCGTCGTTCGGTCCCAGCTCCTGCCCACCTAGCAGTTCGAAAGCACCCCTAAGTGCAAGTAGATAAATAGGTACCGCTTTCTAGCGGGAAGGTAAATGGCGTTTCCGTGTGCTGCTCTGGTGCTGGTTCGCCAGAGCAGCTTCGTCACGCTGGCCACGTGGCCTGGAAGTGTCTGCGGACAGCGCTGGCTCCCGGCCTATAGAGTGAGATGAGCTCACAACCCTAGAGTCTGTCAAGACTGGCCCGTACGGGCAGGGGTACCTTTACCTTTACCTTTAACCAATGTGAAATCTGACGTCCCTTTCCTATGCTCAGGGCAGCTCCTCTTCTCAAAGGCCCCTTTGAGAATCACAGAATAAAGGTGGAAAAGGAGAGCCCTCCCACCTCTTTGCCTTTCAGCCCAGATGCAGCAGCCTAGATAATACCTGTGTGTGTGTTCAGCAGCTCTCTGAGCCCGCCACCAGCAGGCTCCTCATTCTCCAGCAGACAAATTCCTCAATTTGCACGTAAGTCATCGCACTAGAATGTCCAACAGCGCAGCTCTCTGGGCCTGTTTTTCCTGTGCAGCATCTCTGAGATCAAATCTGCCTCCTCTCTCCCTCCACTCAAATTGCTACTACAGCCCTTGTCCAGCCAGCCTCTCATCAGCTGACAGTCATCCAGTCAGGCTGCTGCTGCCTCCATTTGCTCCTTCGCTGGCAATTGCCCTCCATTCAAACAGCAGACAAAAAGGTGCTCCTTCTTTCTGCTCTGACGCTCAGGGCAAAGCTTTCCATCACAAATGACGGAGGGACTGGGTTAGGCTCCCTGAAATATTCCTTTGCTCGCTGGACTGCATCTGCTCTGCACTTTTTCCACTCGTCCTACAAACGAACACAGGAAGCTGCCTTTATATTGGGCCAGACTGTTGGTGCATTCACGCCCCAGCTGTATGCCATGATATGGCTCCATCACTCACATGGGGTGGAACCACCTTTCTTTCCTTGTACATGTGAGCATGGAACCCCTGTGTTCAGAGGCAGTATACCTGGGAATGCATGCAGGGGTCAAATGGAGGAAGGCCATCAAGGCTGCACGCTGCTGAGGCGCCTGGCTGCGTGCTGCAGGAATCTCTGAATTGTACGGATGAATTAGCACCAGGTTCCCCATGAACGTGCACCATGCTATGGTGAGGGGTGGTTGCCTTCCAGCAATGCTCCACTCCTGAGATGGACAGCTGTCTGCACCAGGCTGGCTGGCCTGGCCACCAAAGGCTCTTTGGTCTTGCAATATGAAGGTCATGCCCTGCTGAGGAACCTGGCTGGCTGCTGGTGGAAACAGGATAATGGGCCCTCAGCCTGAGCCAGCAGGGCAAATCTTTGTTCTCATAACAGGGCCCATAAATAAAGAGCGGCTGTGGTGAGGCCTGTCCAGAACTTGAACACGGCCCCCTCTGCAGTCTATAGGGTGACAAAGAGGAGAAATTCCAGTGCCTAGAGTTTCAAAGCCTTCTCCCCTTCTGTCTTTGACTTCCCTCTCCACCTCAGGTCTTCTTTCCACACTTTCTGTTAAGCGTTCATTATGTATCTTTGGTGTGGCGAGTGATGGAGACCTGAGAGACTGGAGTTTCCTGCCATGGGAGCTCCCCACTGTTTAGTAGTGGCTTGCATCAAGTGGAGAAGGTGTCATGGAAAGGAACAGGAATCCCCAGAGCTCACCGTAGAACTGGGAGGGTGGAAGGCTGAGGGAGAGAGAGAAAGAGGGAGAGGAGAGGGAGAGAGAAATGGTAACATCACATATTATTTCTGATGCACCTGTGGTAAGGGTGGGAAAACTCGGGTGCAAAGCTGCAGACTGGAGTTCAGATGATCGGAATGGTCTTTTGCAAGGGAAGTCAGAAGTGTTTATTTGCAGCTAGTCTGAAGTCATCGTAATCCCTGCATGCCACGGAAAACGTGTCCCCGGCTAGCCTCTTTGCTTTCCCTCCTTGCCAATGTGATCCCTGCAAAAGTGCTGATTTTATTGAGTGTGGCAAGCAGTAGTTCATTAAAAAGCAGAATTGAGAGGGGGAGGAAGGGTTGGAGGTGGAAAAGATTAATGTTGCACGCCCATGCCTCAGGTTGCACGGTAAACACACCATCATTCCATCTTCCCGTCCGGGCAAGGAATGAGCGATCCTCCTTCCCTGTCAGCTTGGCTTAGGGGCACCTTGCAGCTAATGGCTCTGGAGGGAGGAGGCCAAGGCAAGCCTTCAGGACTAGCCAGTGGGGAAAGCACACCAGCAGGCAAAGGTGGTGGTGGGGAAGCTGGGGTGAGGCTGAGAGAAGGGGGTAACAAGCCCAGATTAGAGCTCCAAGTAGGGCCACAAGATAAAGCAGCGCTACAGAACTCAGCAGGACAGAGCATTTCCATTAGGAGGAAAGAGATGCTGCAACACTTTGTTGCAGGCCCCGCCAATATTTGCTTTATTTTCAAAATGCACAAGCATGAATGGAAGCAAAAACAGGCATCATTGTAACTCTCTCTCTCCTCCACCCCATCCAATTCAGGCTGCACCTTCAATTCCAGCCAACTCCAGTTAGAAAATTCCTCCCTTTATTCAGCCATTTCAGCCAGGTTGCCCAGGTGTAGCCAGCCAATACAGACCATTTTGCCAGGCAGGGTTATGTTTATTTGTTAAAGGCTGGATTCCCCATTGAGGGAGGTCCTTTGGCCTAGTCAGGCAGCAGCCGCCGAGAAGCAGGGCACGGTGGCAATGTATTTGGGGGGGGGGGTGCAAGCCTGTGTCTGCTAAGCTAGCTGCCATCAGGTGTGATGCGAGGGAAAGCCATCCCACTGACCAGGTTGAAGGAAGTTTTGACTGCCTGCCCAGTTGGATTTTGTACATGGAATGTTGTAGGGAGAGCATCTCATCCTATGTCAGACCCTCCAATTATATCCCTATTTTCCAGGGACAGTCCTGGAATTACAGAAGCTGTCCCGGTTCCTGACTTGATCCTGGAATGTCCTGCTTTTATTTGTTTAGTTGGCAACCCAGTCAGATGTTCGGGGTATAATAATAATAATAATGGAATAGGATATCCCTATTTTCATCGAAGAAATGTTGGAGGGTACGCTACATAACATCGCGAACTGACCTGGAATCAATTTTTATTGAAGACTGGTATGTAAATATTGTTATAGATTTTTTTGGGGGGGACCCTCCCCCCAAACCCTAGACCCTCCTCCCAAACCCTAGAAAGTAATAAATGGTAGGATTTTGATTATTTGGGATGTGAAGGGAGAAATGCCTAGGAATTTCTGAGCTAGCATATGCAAGACGACTCGGCCAAACTAGGACCATTAAGAAATAATGCAGGGCCGTTGAGAGCCATTGGCAACACAACAGAACTGTCCTCCTGCCTTGCCCTGAGGTGTGAACAGAGACTGGGTGTGAGGTGACAGGAAAAGGGAGTATTGAGCAAGGGTTGCTGGGAAGAATAAGGGGGAAGAAAGAGTGGGATCCATCTTGGGCAGGCTGGCTGAAGGCTAGCTTGGAGAGATGCTTTGGACTCCATGGCTGCACTGCACTGAACAAGCCCCTCTTCAAATGGCCATGCTATAAGACCTGGACTCCCTCCATGCAGATTGAAGATGCAAATAGGTGAATAAACCATATTTCTTAAAGCTATGGCAGTTTCTGTCATGTCTCAATTCTCCAAAGGACCACAGGCCCTAAGTGAGTACCTGGAACCCCCTGGGCTCTTGCTACTGCTTGGCAGAGAGAGTGGGAGGCACCCAACTTTCGTAACAATACTTTAAATAAACAAGAGAACCACAGACTCAAGTCCTACTCAATGCATGCAGGTTGTAGGCTGTGTGATGGACCCTCATTTGCTCCCACTGTTACTCTCCAAGATGGAGGTCCTCATGACTTTGTTTGGGATTTTTCTGCCTCACTAAAACATTTTAGGCCAGTGCTGGCTGTACTACACCCCCCACTCGCTGCCCCATTTCACATCCCAGTCTGACCCACCCAGCCCTCCCCACTCTCGACTCCAGCCAGGCTCTTTTACAACCACCCACAGCTCAAGGGCCCTTTTCTTTCCGGGAAGACACTTCACTCTAATCAATCTAATTGAATGACTGTCAGCTCAAGAAAGGAATTTATCAAAGTAGGAGGAAGGGTGAGGGGAACCCTGCGTGACATTTGGCCCGACATAGATTTGTCCTCTCAAATCCTTACAGCCCATTTGCCAGGGGCGCTGCTGGAGATGGCAGTACTGGCAGATGGTGGGGAGAGGCAGAAGGGGGGCAGGGCAGCCCCTTTGCAATTAACACCCATTTGGGGGTGGGTGGGAGATGCACAGAGGAAGCTAGAAACAAACAGATTGTGGCTTCTGAGAAGGTGATAAAAATGCAATGTGTATCACATTAATATACCAGAATAATTGCTGCGCCTTCGTTAATATCCACACACAGTCCTCTATTTTCCAGGCACAGGCCTGCACTTTAAAGCTCACGTCCAAATACTCTTTTTCTTGCCCCGGAGTTTCCCCCATGAAAACCTACTTTTTAGAAGCTGAAGCGCAGCAAAGGGCAATTTGGGTTTTCCAGATTGCCGTTTGCTCCGATTCATCAGTAAAGAGTGAGTGTTGGCGGAGAAAGCTCTGGAGCAAACAAAGAAAATAAAATAAAAAGGAAAGAAAGCTTTTGGTCACAGAGCTTAAACGCACTGGCCTTACCCAGAAAGCATGAAGCAAAGGTAAGTGTGGATGAACCCATGGTCTGTGGCCAAAACCCAACTGGAAAAACAGATTTGAGGGGTGGCGCCTTTCTCAGTTAGCCCCACAGACTGAACTCCTGGTTATATTCCCACCCACAGGGCACAGCTGCTCTATCTCTGGCCCATTGCATGTATCTTATTCCTTGTAATAAGGAAGTAGATGGCACATTCTGAGCTGTTTGTGTATGGATTTTCACAAAGCAATCTGTGCATGCTTGTGAGCTGCCCAAAGGAGGCATTTGATTGACCACTGTGAGAACACGGTGCTGAGCTAGATGTCCTCATCCAGCAAGGCTGCTCTTATGTTCTTCTGGATATTTTGGACTGCATCTCCCATCATCCCCAGCTAGCACTGCCTTGTGATGCTGGGCTGATGGGACCGTTGCTGTGGTGTCTAAGGCGGATGGGAGTTGTAGTCCAAAACGTCTGGAGGGCATCAGGGTGCTGAAGGCAGGCATCCTGTTTTTGTCTCCCATCAGCATCAAATATGGAAGGCTATGCCCACTGCAATATAGTTTGTTTACAAGGCTCACACCCACACCATACATTTAAAGCTCATGGCTTCCCCCAAAGGATCCTAGGAACTGTAGTTAATCCCCCAGAGCACAAAGGTTCCCAGCCCTCTTAAGAAACTACTGTTCCCAGAATTCTTTGGGGGGAGAATTCTGGTGTGGATGTGACCTAAGACCTTCAGAGGAGGTTCATCTTAGGGCAACTTGGAGGGCCTTCTCCAAGTTGGCCCCAGCCTGTGGAATGAGCTACTCACCCAGCAATGGCAGGTACCTACTATGCTGAGCTTTTGCTGGCTGTTAAAAACATACCCACTTACTGAGGCTTTCCCTACCCTCTGCTGGTAGTGGAACGATCCTGGCTACTGCAGTTATATGTTGATTTTACTGGAATTGTATATCATCCTGTTTTTGAACTGTTGCTTTGTATTGAACTGCCTTATTGTATGCCATCTTGGTATTCTTTTAATGAGAGGTGGTATATAAATAGTTTAAATAAATAAGGGCAAGCTGCCTCTCAATTAGGAGTTTCTGTTTTAAGTATCAAAGTCCTTGGAAAGCTTAATTCAGCCTAGTTTGTAGGCCTAAATGTCAGTGGTCCCTTTGCACACCCCTCCATGGTCCCTTTGCACACCCCTCCTGGTCCCTTTGCACACCCCTCCATTGAAAGGATGACCAACTTACCACATACCTGAGCAACTTTCTGGCTCCCTGCTCCACAACCCACCACAGGCCTTTCTCCTGAGGGGAGTGGGGTGAGGACTCCAGCGGCGATGAGGCTGACCCCCACAGAGCAGCCTTGCAGCAGCCATTGTAAGCGATTCAATAAGGGGAGGCCTGAAATTATATCATCCCAACTAATATAATAAACCCTCATTTACTCCCATTTATCTCCTGGAGTTTCCCCCCCTGAAAGCTGTAATCTTGCATCTTCTACAGTGATGGATTAACGCGAGGGAGACTCCGCTGGGGAATAAAAATCCACAACATGTAGTTTTTGACGTGTTATTATTCAGTTTTATCTCGGGCTGCTCATTCCCAGCCCATTACTCATGTTCACAGGGGTTTGTTTTGACTCTCCCTCCTCCCCTCAGTTTGCACAAGAGGAAAGGGCGCTGTTCACCTCCCTCCCTTCTCTGCAGGCTGTGTGCTTTGGGGCGGACGGGCTTTCCCATGCTCCTGGGATGGAACCCCCTTCAGATATCATAGAATCGTAGAATTGTAGAGTTGGAAGGGACCGCGAGGGTCATCTAGTCCAACCTTTTGTAATGCAGGAATCTTTTGCCCAATGTGGTGCTCGAACCCATAACCCTGAGTCTCATGCCCTGCCAAATGTGCTCTCCAGTTGTAGAAAGAGAAGATTCTTGATCACACTCACACAGCTTATTTTCTTTGTGCATTTTTTTAAGTCTCTTCCACAAGCAGAACTCAAAGCAGCGAACAGCACAGAAAGACAAATGATTAGGACTTCATCCAACTCCATGATGAAATATTATAACCAGCAGATAACAGAACAGATTATTGGTTCAGCTTTTCCCAAAAGAAAAGGCCTCTTGCAAGAGGCAACCCTTAGCCTAGCAGGTCCATATTTGGATGGACAGCGTGGGCTGTTCTAGGACTCTGGCACCACCACAATAAGGCCCTGTTCCTCATGTGCCTTCCTGCTGCCCTTCAGTTAGTAGGCAGATGCGGAGCAGGACTCCAGGTGTGTACAAGACAGGCATGTACAGGAAAATAAAGGGACACCGCCTCATATTTTGACTGGCAGAAGCATAAACTCAGCAAGGAAGGGCTGGCTAACAGACCATTTTATTCACCTGAATATGACTGGGATATTACTAGGACGCATCACAAGGCATTCCAAGTTGTTTCTCTGTCTCTACTACAGCATGGAGAGAAGAAGATCAATCCAGGCATTTATGGGCAGGCTGCCTTGTCACCAACTGGCTGCTAAAGTCATCGGAGGGTTGCCATTCATCTCCCAGCTGTGTCCATTAAAGCTTAATCTCAAGTAGGGCTTAATTCAGGCATCCCCAAACTCGGCCCTCCAGCTGTTTTGGGACTACAGTTCCCACCATCCCTGACCACTGGTCCTCTTAGCTGGGGATGATGGGAGTTGTAGTCCCAAAACAGCTGGAGGGCCGAGTGTGGGGATGCCTGGCTTAATCCTTCTCTGGCAGACCTTGTTTCTAGCACCCATTATTTGGAGACTGTGTTTTAATGGTAAGGCTCCCCTCACATGCCCGCAATCTCCTTTTTGCATGTTCTTCTAGGACTAGGTTTTGGGGATTGCAAGTTCAAATTACAATACGCATGTTGTTGACAGAGAACTAAGGAGAAGGCAGGCCCTTGCCTTGAGGAGCCTACTATCTAAAACTGGACTTGGAAGGAGGAAAATGAAGGTCACAGGGTAATCAGGGTTCAGTTCAGTTACATGTGCTGAGGCTTAGGTGATGAGGGCAATGTTAGCCTTGGCACACTTCCAAATCTAAATGAATTAACATGTGCACATGGGCAGTGACCTATTTTATATTCAGTCTCTCCCCCCTGCCCACTGCAGTGGCATCTGCACCAAGGGCTGCAGGCATCTCCCTTCCACCCCACCCAATTTTTCCTGCACTTCTACAAGCTGCTAAAAAAACCATGAGGGCTGGGAACGTGGGGAGTCTTCCGTAGGTTCCTTTAATTATTGCTAAACCCATGTTTTGGTTGCTTATTAGCAATTATGCATTGCAGCCGGATACAGGACGCAAGACCCAGAGAGGAAAAGCTTGTTGGCTGCAGCGCTCAAAGCCATGAAGAGGTTATTAAACAACTGCAAATTGCATCGGTACAGCTGGGCCCAGTGGTGCTCATGTTCATTACCACAGCTTTGTTTACTTCTCGGCTTTAAAGGAAAATTTAAAATCCAGGAGCCAGTCAAGGGCCTGCCGCTCACGTGGTAGAGAGAGCGGATAATTTGGTTGTGGAGCCAGAGGGAATCCACCTTTGAGCTCCTCTTTTCGCAATGAGGCTGGGTAGTTTTGAGGGCTCTGCACTTCAAGAATGGGATTCTGTAGGGCAATTTGCAACGTTCTCCATTGGTTTAGATTTCCAGGTCCCACAACGCAGCCCTAGAAACGAGAGGAACACAAATAGGAAGTCGAAGAGGCCAGAATAAGCTTGGTTGGCTTGTTGACCAGGAAAATAACCATGTGCCACCCACCCACCTTGGCCTGCTCACGTTGTGTAGAAACAAGCACATTGAGATTGTCGTGGTGTTATTGCGTGTCCAGTTTTCACAGGTACAGGGGGAACATGTGTTTTCATCTGTTCAGCTCAGAGTCACACACTTCTGTCAGGAGGAATTCACATCCAGACAAGAGAGCAGAGCTTGGCACCAAAGAATGTGTAATTTATTACACAAGAGTCATTAATATGCAGGTGGTTATGGAAATAAAAGAAAACTGATTAAGCAGCAAGTTTCAAGATGGACTGGCAGCCCTTTAGCTGAAGCAGAGGAGCAGAAAAAATATCTAATGCCAAATTTGGTGAAGTGAGGGTGCACTGAAAGATGCCCTTAGAGCTGAGAAGAGTGAAATGAGAATGCAAAGATGCTTTGCTGCAGTTTCTTGAAAGCCAAAGAGAGAAAAAGCAAGGAGGAGATCCAAGTACAAATATTAGACTTCTATTGTGGGGAGAAACTCTTTTTCAGGGGGCTGCGGTGAATCAGGAAGCCATCCCTGACACTTGGGCTTCAGGGATTACTTAGTTGATACCTGGCCTTATTTTATTAGGGAGGGTCTGCCTGGGTGGGCAGTTGTTGGGAGTCTTATAGTGAAGCTGTGCAATGACATGCACAGGTGCCTAAATGTATGCACAGGATAGTCAAGATGCAACTTTTGGAGACCTGGAGATGTCACAAAAAAGGGGACACGCACACAAAAAAGGGAGAGAGTGATTTGCCCAGGATGATTGAAGGGCATGTTGGTTTTCTCTTACGAAGTCCACCCCCAGCATTTCAAAGGCCTGTTTAAAATGGGATGTCTCCCTGCAGGCAAACTGACCCTTTCATGCAGCAACATTTCCTGCCTCCTTATGGCTGGCAGACTTTCACTTGCTAGCAGTGCAAACAGCTAACATACCCTACCCACCTAATGTCGAAGGAGAAACGCTGCGGAGGTCTGTTTATTGACATTCCTAGCAAAGTGTGCCAGTTTCATAGCACATGTAACACAGGCTGGGCTGCTTGTGTGAAATATAACATTCTCAGTAGGGAGGGGCCAGCAGCCTGTGAAGTAAATTCACATTTAAAAGGTTAGTGTTGGTTGCTGCCGGCGGGATCTAATACTGTAAGTCTTCACCGGATAGCTGTATGCAATTTTGTGGCTTCCGTTAATGGAAAGATTCTCCCCCCCTCCCTTTTCTTAAGCCCATCCCACAAAAGCTGGAAGGTGAAAAACAGAACAAAGACCTGTAATGTGTACGGCATTGCTTGCATGTCAGGAAGGCCACTTTGCCATGTGTTTTGTGCATAAAAGTGGAATCAGACAAGAGCAGATAGTAGGGGAACAAGAACTATGGGGGGAAGGAGCAAGGAAGTGGGGGGGGAGGGGTGATGAAAGAAGAGATAAGAGCCAGGGCAGTGACATATCCCACAAGTGTCCTGGGAAAAACGGGACATCCCATTTTTTCCTGTGTGAGCAGGGTGACCCTTTCAGCCACCGTGATCTTGCGCTGAGATCTCACCTTCCAAAAAAAGGGCTTTTTTCAGGACCACAATCTTGCCCAGTGCCCCAAAATGCAAGATTTTGAATATGGATTTAAGTTAAAAAAGAAAAGAGGTGAAGATAGTTAGCTGAAGGAGTTAATTGTATTAGAAAGAGGATTTTGGAGAACTGCTACAAAGGAGAAACAATGAAATTCAGTTAGAGGGGAATCGAGGAAGTCAGACTACAATGAAAGTTAACTTGGATTTCGGAAACTAATGACTGTTTTTACTCCCCCCCCTTTCTTTTAGTATTGTAAGATGTATTGTTTCATGTTTTTTACATGTTAAATTTGTTATAAATGTGGAAAAGCAATAAAAAAATTTGATTAAAAAAATGCGAGATTTTGGGCTCTGTGATGTCATGTGGGTCACATGACTCACACCAGAACACAGACAGAAGACACACATCCCAGTTTTGGGACTCAGAAAGTTGTCACTTTGAAGTGTATCAACAACATCTTAGGGTTGGTTTTTTTAGTTTTTGTTTTTTTAGGATAGCTTCTCAAAAATAGACTTGGGAAACAAAACTCACCAGCCCCTTTTTAACATGCGTGCAGCCCCTGCCCCAAATTTCTTTGCTTGTAAACTAACACTCAGGCATGGTACGGCAAGTGACTTCTGTCAGGCACAGTTTATGGGCATGCCTGGGTGGCTTTTGGCACCCTCTGTGCCCCTGCATGGGACCTATGGCTTCATGCCATCTCTTGGACAAACCACAGCTCAGGAGCACTCCTGGGCCTGCCTGGCTTACTGTTGGCTTTGCATTCAGAAGCAGCAAGTGATTTTCATGAGATCCTGTGGGTGCCTTTTGCTTTGTTTCCTCCCCTCTCCCTTCCAGCTGCCGCAGTGCTCGCTTCATCTAAACTTTACACGGTGGCTGCAATTAGCCAAACAACAAACTCTGTGTTTGACTACCTCTGTCCAAATTTGCTCAGCTCAAGCTGGAATCAGTGGTAAGCAAATGATTTTCTGTTTATATTCCACGCTAATGAAGAGCCAGCAAACGCCACCCATTAATAACGCAGGAGATGATGGTGTTTGCATAAGGACTGTATACAGCGTGTTGTCCTTACCGAGGCAGTTCCTGGAGGGTGATCCGTTTCCCAAGAAGTCCTGGATTTCCCCCCTGTGTTGCTCTCGGCTCTGTCTTGGCCCTTAGAGGGTGATTAAGTGAATGGAAGAAGCAGAAATTTGTGCCCGCTTTTGGTAGCAAGAAAAGGCATTGGCTTTTCATTTCGCTGGCCACATTCTGGGCAAGCTCTGGGGGACACATGACAGTGGTGGGTGGAATGAGGGGTAAAAGTGGGCAGAGCAATTTTTTACCTTTGTACTGTAATGTAGTTTCTACACACACACACACACACACACACACACACACACACACACACACACCCCTCCATCCAGGAAAGGAAGAAGCATTATACAAATTCAAGGACACAGCCAAGGAAAAAGATTCAAGAAGGGTGCAAAGTGGGGCTGGTGGCTCAGGAGGGCGCAGTGGCGTAGCGTAGGTTGCCAGTGCCTGGGGCCGTGCAGAGGGGATAGTGCGAGCGAAGGAAATGGACGGAGTATGCATGTGCATTCAACTGCCTAACGGCATCCACGTTGCCCAGGAGATCACAGCCACAGCGATAAGAAAAGAAGTGTTGTTCTGTTGTCTGGAGAGGTCACTTCCTGGTTTGCATGGAGAGGCCGTTTTCAACGGAGCCTAGTGATGGAGTACACAGCTGTATTGAGGCAGCACTGGGTGCTGAAATTCTGTGCCCCTAACAATTTTATGCCCAGGGAACTGCTCATGTAGCTATGCCACTGGGAGGATGTGTGGCCTGGGGAGGATCCTAAGGGCTGGATAGAGAAGCATGGGGGCCACATTTGCTTCCCCACCAATGCTGTAGACTCAGCAGTTTAGGCTAAGATTACCAGATTTTTCAAAGAATCCAGGGACACTTTTTTTTTTGAAAAGAGGGAAAAAAGTTATTTTTTAAAAAAGGTATTAATTTTTTTTAAAGAAGCAGTATCTTCTCTTCTGTAGTCTCCTCTGTCATGCAGCCTTCCTCTGCACCCCGGCCTGCTCTCTTGGAGTGCTAGCCGCCGTAGAGTAGGCTCAGGTCGGGCCTGGGCTCGGCCACGTGTCCTTGCCCTCCCAGTACTCTCCTAGCTCTCTTCTTCAGCGGCAGCAGCGGCGTGGCATGGTCAGGGCTCCCCTCTTTTTTCTCCTTCCTCTTCCTCTCTCTCCCTTCTTCTTCTCCTCTCCTCCTTCTCCCTGCGTTGGCTCTGGGGTTTTCCTGGCCCCGGAGCGCTGCTGGGCAGTTGGCTGGGTGGCCAGGCACTCTCACTCCCGGCTTGATTTGGGTTGGGGGGGTCAGTGGTTCCCCCAGTTGATGTGCCAGGCATCCCCAGTTTCGCCTTGGCAGTGGCGGTGGCAGCGGCAGCAGCAGCAGCAGCGGCTGCAGTCTCAGCAGCCGGGAGCCAGCCTGGTAGCGCAGTTGGCTCTGGCTGGCTTCAGGAGCTGCTCACTTGTGGCGCCCACCATTTTGCCTCGCCGGAAGTCCCCATATGATGTGTCTTGTGCCGTTGAACAATCACACAACATTCATTCCCTAATAATAAATCTACAACATTTAAAATATAAATCCGGGGACATTAAAGGAAATCCGGGGACATTCCAGGCACGGATTTTGTCCGGGGACAG
Source organism: Podarcis cretensis (assembly GCF_951804945.1). Classification (NCBI taxonomy): domain Eukaryota; kingdom Metazoa; phylum Chordata; class Lepidosauria; order Squamata; family Lacertidae; genus Podarcis; species Podarcis cretensis. The sequence continues at coordinate 29,036,696 of NC_137185.1, read as the reverse complement.
GTTTGTAAATCCGGCGACTGTCCCAGGGAAACGGGGACATTTGGTAACCATAGTTTAGGTTCTTTGGAGCAACAGTAGCTTCTAGGATGCAGTGCAATCCAGTTGGAACCCACCAGGTCATATGAAGCCAGCCCCTCATTTTGAGAAACCTGGTGTCTGACTGAGTAGCCTCATGCTCCTTGATCCAGAATCTGACCACCAGCCTGCCTTTTGACCACATCACCCATCTCTGGATCCTTGGTCTTGGTCTTCCTCCACTGAAACTAGACTGCAGCCCATTTCTGAACTCAGCTGAGGGAGGTGGACACAGCCACACTTGCAGCCACCATCAGCATGGCAGGGCTGTCCTCTTGTCTGTACCCTTGCCCATTTCCCTGGAATATGTCAAACTAATTCATTTCAATGCCTTTCCAATGATTGGCTTCTTCCATTTGTGACTGCGCAGATTGTGGTGAGGAGGTCCTTTGACCTCCCCGCTCCCCCTGGGCACTGGGGCCAGCCTCTTTTATGCTCTGAGATTCTTCCCAGCTGCCTGATGGTGCATCACCAAACAGTCATTGAGATTCGGCATGCTTTATGGGATCGGAGGCCAGGTAGTGCCTTCCCTTCTTAAAAGTTCCCATCAGATCTGGTCTATACATGCAGCATAGAATAAGGGGGGCAGAAAGGGCAGTGGAAGGCAAGTGCTGTGGTTCAGTGGTTAGAGCATCTGCTTTGCATGCAAAGGTCCTGGGTTCAGTCCCTGATAGGGCTCAGAATGTCCCTGAACCCCTGTGGAACTGCAGTGTAGACAGTACTGAGTTAGGTGGACCAATGGTGCAATGTGATACAAGGCAGCTTCCTCAGTTCCTATTTAATCAGCCCTTTGTTCAATATCATGAGGACTGGGATCTTACTTTGTTTTTAGGAAAAGGGACATAAATTTGCAGTTGAGCACCTGTTTTGCTTGCAAAAGATCCCAGGTTTGATCCTAGAAAAGGCTGCCTAAATTCACACTTCTGTCTTGTCCTGCTGCTCTCTGCAGCTGGAAAACTGCTCTTTAGTGATCAGTTGGAGCAAAGGACAATTAAGGCTTTTTTTTCCGGATGGACATTGGCTCTGATTTACAGCGGGTTTTCCCTGGGAAAGGAGCAGGGCAAGGGGAAAACCACTTGGATCCACGCTTTCTAGGCATGGGATAGTGAGGAAGTGTGGATGAGCCCTCAATCAGTGGTGAGAGAGAGAAAGAGAAAGAGAGAGACAGGGAGAACCCTGAGCTTAGCGGCCTCACTTGGTACAAGACAGTTCCTATGTTCCTAATGAGCTGTTATCACTTCAAGTGACAGGTGGTGGATTTCCTATTTTTTATGCTTCTCTGTGTAAAAACAACACCTAAGCAAATGCTCATTGCAAGTGAAGAATTACCACTCATCACATTTAATGCCACCCGCTCCTTGTTCTTGCTAGATTTCTAGTTGCAGTGTTTTTTTTGTTTTTTTGTTTTAATGCAAGGATTCAAAGCTGTGACCTGCAGACTGAAGTGGTACAGCTTTCTTTTGGATTATAGCACCTCACTTAGTGGTATGGGTAGAATCGGGACACTTGGAGGATATGAATTCCAGCCCCCCCCCCCCCCGGACTGAGGTCCCTGAGCCATAACAAAAGTTGGGTTGTGTAGCGGGGAGAGGAAATTTAGAGAAGACGTGGGAGATTCTGCCTCTTTCTTTTCTTTTCTTTTTTTAAACCAGCTGTTTGACCCCTGATTGGTATTGGGACCCCGATGCTGAGGAAGGGGGTGTGGTTTCCCCACTGCCTCCTTCCCTTCCCACCCCCAAGGCAAAGTGCAAAGAAAGTGTGCAGGTTAGGTCTGTGCTGGAGTGAAAGAAGAGAGATTGGGGTGGGGGGCAAAGCAGATGTATAATAATAATAATAATAATAATAATAATAATAATTTATTTATACCCCGCCCATCTGGCTGAGTTTCCCCAGCCACTCTGGGCGGCTCCCAATCGAGTGTTAAAAACAATACAGCATTAAATATTAAAAGCTTCCCTAAACAGGGCTGCCTTCAGGTGTCTTTTAAAGATAAGATAGCTGCTTATTTCCTTCACATCTGAAGGGAGGGCATTTCACAGGGCGGGCGCCACTACTGAGAAGGCCCTCTGTTTGGTTCCCTGTAACCTCACTTCTCGCAGTGAGGGAACTGCCAGAAGGCCCTTGGTGCTGGATCTCAGTGTCTGGGCTGAACGATGGGGGTGGAGATGCTCCTTCAGGTATACAGGACCAAGGGCTTTAAAGGTCAGCACCAGCACTTTGAATTGTGCTCGGAAACGTACTGGGAGCCAATGCAGATCTCTCAGGATCGGTGTTATGTGGTCCTGGCGGCCACTCCCAGTCACCAGTCTAGCTGCCGCATTCTGGATTAATTGCAGTTTCCGGGTCACCTTCAAAGGTAGCCCCACGTAGAACGCATTGCAGTAGTCCAAGCGGGAGATAACTAGAGCATGCACCACTCTGGCGAGACAGTCTGCGGGCAGGTAGGGTATAAGAGCTTGCTAGTGAAAGATGTCTAACTGCCGTGTAGAAGAATCGCTCACTGAGCCTTAGGCTGCTGCTGCTGCTTTAGGCAACTTCCTTGCCTGCTCCCCCCTGCCCCCCCAGTTCCGCCAGAAGACGGAGCCTCCCGATTCCTCCTTGAGGCTGCAGGAGGAGGGCTGCGCTTGTGCGTTGTGTCAGCCAAACCTCCAGCGATGGGTTTATGCAGAACTGCCGGGAGCTGCTCAGATTTCTAATTAAGATTGAAGAAAACACACTTGGCTTCCAAAGAGTCCTTGCTGAAGTTTAATTTGATTAGCCTCTTCCCCCTCCCTCCCCCCCTGGGGCCTCTTTAATTCTTTGGATTAGCCCAAGTGGCCTTTGAACACAGGGCATCCTTCAGCGGTGCTTGGGCCTCACTTGCCCTGAAAGGAGACCAGCTGGGTCAGTGGGAAAATAAAAGCATTTTCAGAAGGCTTGGGTTCAAGTCCTGATTTGGACCTTGGTTGACCTTTAATTAAATCACCCTGTTCTGTGCCTTGTCTGGGCATCTTCACCCAAGGGGGAGTTGGTTCAAGGACACTAGCTAGTCATTTCTTGTTGCTGTGAACCATTCATATATATTCTTTTTTTGCTTTTGTTGCAAACAGCACAAAATGAGTTTCCAAGCAGAGGTACTGAACCTGCTTAGCTTCCGTGATGGACCTTCCTGATGATTCCCATTCCCATTCTTTCCCCCCTGCTTAAACAAGAGGTGCTGGAAGAATCACAGCTCCGTGGAAATCCTTGCTGGGACTGCACTGCCCATTTCCCAAGCATGGAGCTTGGTTGTGCTGTCACTCAGTGATGAAAGGAAACCATTCTGCACATGCTCAAGAGCACTCTCTCCTTCAGCATTGTGTGTGATGGAGCTCAGTCCTAGAGTGCTCCTTCCCTAAGCTAAGGAAGGAGGCCTTTTCTCCAGAGAGTTTCATACCCTCCAACATTTTGCTGATGAAAATAGGGACATCCTATTCAGTAGAAATAATAATAACATCCCACCCAACTGACTGGGTTTCTGCAGCCACTCTGGGCAGCTTCCAACATATATAAAAACATAATAGAACATTAAATATAAAGTCCCTATACAGGGCTGCCTTCAGATATCTTCTAAAGGTTGTATCTCCTTGGCTTGGGGGTCGGATAACTCCATAGGTAAAGGTAAAGGGACCCCTGACCATTAGGTCCAGTCATGACCGACTCTGGGGTTGTAGCGCTCATCTCGCTTTATTGGCCGAGGGAGCCGGTGTACAGCTTCCGGGTCATGTGGCCAGCATGACTAACCTGCTTCTGGTGAATCAGAGTAGCGCACGGAAATGCCGTTTACCTTCCTGCCGGAGCGGTCCCTATTTATCTACTTGCACTTTGACGTGCTTTCGAACTGCTAGGTTGACAGGAGCAGGGTCCGAGCAACGGGAGCTCACCCTGTCATGGGGATTTGAACCACCAACCTTCTGATTGGCAAATCCTAGGCTCTGTGGTTTAACCCACAGCGCCACCTGCGTCCCCAGATAACTCCATACGCCCCAACATTTCTCCGATGAAAATAGAGACATCCTACCACACCCTCCAACAGTTCTCCGATTAAAAGAGGACACACCAAAGGAAGATCAGGCTATTCCAGGATCAAATGAGAAAGCAGGATGGCTTCTGTAAATCCGGAACTCCCTGGAAAATAGGGGCATTTGGAAGGTCTGGAGTTTTGCTCGGCCATCCATCTCCTTCATGGCTGAGCTACGGCTAGCAAGTGAGGCTGGCCTGGAACGTTCCATTTGCTCTCCTCCCTCCTCCCACCCCCAGCCAGAGATGGAAGAGGCAGTGATTTATAGCACCTTCCTGCCTCCCCATCCCACCTGAAGGGAGCATGTCACATTGATGGATCTGCCTCATTTGCGTCAGAATTTGCTCGCTGTGCCAGCCGTCCTGGCTGTGGGGGCACACAGATGCAAACCTATTTGGGTTCCTGAGACAAAAAGGAGCCGTTTGCTGAGGAGGCGCTGGGGACGGGAGGAGCTGCAGAGGCATTGGGTGGGGAGACGAGTGGCTCCTAAGGCCAGGCTCAAATCTCTGCACAGCCCTTGACCTTGTGTACAAACCATATCTCTCAGCTTAGGCTGCCACACAGGGTTGTGGTGGTGACGGAAAAGTGGGATAATGCGATACTTGCTACTCTGAGCTCGTCGTCAGGATGATTTCAATAATAAAAAGGGATGCTACCAAAGTTGGGCTGAGCCAGTTTTGTCTTTTTGTTTTGAGCCAGGAAGATTCATCCTTTAGTCCCTGATGGAGATGGCTGTGGGTTTCTTAGTTAGGGCAGTGCATGGGGAGGAAAGGTCAGAAGACCAGGGACAAATATTTAAAATTCATCCATCCAACGTGTTGCTTCTCGACGTGTTGTTTCGGAGTATGTTAAGAGACACGGGTGGCACTGTGGGTTAAACCACAGAGCCTAGGGCTTGCCGATCAGAAGGTCAGCGGTTCGAATCCCCGTGACAGGGTGAGCTCCCGTCGCTCGGTCCCTGCTCATGCCAACCTAGCAGTTCAAAAGCACGTCAAAGTGCAAGTAGATAAATAGGTACCGCTCTGGCATTTCCATGCGCTGCTCTGGTTCGCCAGAAGCAGGTTAGTCATGCTGGCCAAATGACCCGGAAGCTGTACGCCAGCTCCCTTGGCCAATAAAGCGAGATGAGTGCTGCAACCCCAGAGTCTGTCACTAATGGTCAGGGGTCCCTTTACCTTTACTGTTACCGATGTTAAGGTGGGCACCATCAGAGGCCCTCCTCCACATGCCTGCAAGTCATCAAAAGTGAGACAGGTGGGGTGGGGCAGGACAGGTAGGCAGAGGTGGCTGCCCCTGTTATCCTGAGCCAGTGATGGCAATGTTGCTGTCACTTAGGTGGGCTATCTGTCTCACCAAGTCCCAGTGCATTGGGAAAGAGAGTGGGCAGAGAGGTAGAGAGCCCAGCCACTCACTCGGGCAGGCCCCCCACAATGCACTGCAGATAAGGTAAAGGTAAAGGACCCCAGATGGTTAAGTCCAGTCAAAGATGACTACGGGGTGCAGTTCTCATCTCGCTTTCCAGGCTGAGGGAGCTGGCGTTTGTCCACAGCTTTCCGGGACATGTGGCCAGAATGACTAAACCACTTCTGGCGCAACGGAACACCGTGATGTAAGCCAGAGTGCATGGAAACACCATTTACCTTCCCGCCACAGCAGTACTTATTTATCTACTTGCACTAGTGTGCTTTCGAACTGCTAGTGGGCAGGAGCTGGGACAGAGCAATGGGAGCTCACCCTGTCGTGGGAATTTGAACTGCCAGCCTTCCGATCAGCAAGCCCAAGAGGCTCAGTGGTTTAGACCACAGTGCCACCTGCGTCCCTATACCGCATTGCAGCATTGGTTTGTACAGGCAATGGCCACATTTGCACTATACACAGTGCTATACTGGGATACCACATCAAACAAACATGGCTTTCCCCAAAGAATTCTGGTAGTTGTAGTCTGTTAAGGGTGCTGAGAGTTGTTAGGCAGTCCTTATTCCCCTCACAGCACTACAATTCTCAGAATGGTTTTAAAATCAATTTCCCTTCACAGGGAATTTTTAGACATCAGGCCAAAAGGTAAAGGTAAAGGGACCCCTGACTGTTAGGTCCAGTCGCGGACAACTCTGGGGTTGCTGCGCTCATCTTGCTTTACTGGCCGAGGGAGCCGGCGTACAGCTTCCGGGTCATGTGGCCAGCATGACTAAACCGCTTCTGGCGAACCAGAGCAGCACACAGAAATGCCATTTACCTTCCTGCCAGAGTGGTACCTATTCATCTACTTGCACTTTGAGGTGCTTTCGAAATGCTAGGTTGGCCGGAGCAGAGACCGAGCAATGGGAGCTCACCCCGTCATGGGGATTCGAACCTCTGACCTTCTGATTGGCAAGCCCTATGCCCTGTGGTTTAGACCACAGCGCCACCCACGTCCCAGACACCAGGCTAATACCCTTTCATTTGCCCAGGTTTTGAATTATGAAGATTTTTAGGGTGTCTCTCTGTGTGTGTCACTGTTCCCTGAGATTTTATCTCTCTCTCTATCTCTTGTTATTCCAACAGCTGTTTGCTGTTGTTTATTTCTTTGACATTTTGTGATGCTTTAATTTGTGTTAAACATTGATCTTTTTATATTTTGCAAGCTGTCCACGAGTGTTTCTAATAAACAGGGTGAAGTATATATTTATATTCTGAAAACACAAAATAAATTCTGCTTCCTTTCCCAGAAATTTCTCTCAAATCAGGGAAAACCAAGAGCAGGTGAACTTGCTTGGAGAATCAGGTGCTCGGCTGCATCTTTTTCAGTATAGGAATTGCTGTTCCTCATCTTATTTTTCCTTCTCTGGAGCTTTCTATGCCCCGCCTCCTGGCCTTTGATGGGCTCCTGCCTTGACATGATGGAGAAGGCCTGGCCAAACAAACAGAATGTCACAGGGGGACTTGCCAGGGGCTTCCTTTTGTACACTTCCAAGAAGAAAACACCCCCCACCCGGCTTTACTGGTGTGAAAACATTCATAAATAATTCTTCTGGAGCTGTCAGTTTTGGATGTGCATGCACCTGCATGCACATGGTGTCTGAGAAGCAGCATGAGGAGCTTCTGGCTTGGAAGGCAGAGTGATGGAATAGTGCAGGGTTCAGCAAACTTTTTCAGCAGGAGCTGGTCCACTGTCCCCAGACCTTGTGGGGAGCCGGACTATATTTTGAAAAAATGATAATAAACAAATTCCTATGCCCCACAAATAACCCAGAGATGCATTTTAAATAAAAGGACACATTCTACTCATGTAAAAACACGCTGATTCCCGGACCGTCCACAGGCCGGATTTAGAAGGCGATTGGGCTGGATCTAGCCCCTGGGCCTTAGTTTGCCTACCCAGTGGCTCCCTTCCTTATCCACCATCTTCCTGAGGCTGCCACAAAGTGCGAGAAGCATGGTGCACTCGATTTCAGGAAGATGAGATACCTTTACCTCAAGGTCTAAGTGAGGGAAGCACATAAGAAAATATATGCACACATTCAGGTGGCCCCCTGTTTTCTCTGCTGCCTCTGTTAGGCCTCCCTCAACTGCAAAGTATTTAAGCACAGACATTTTGCCTGCTCTTCAGTGGATCCCCGTGCTGGCTTCCTTGCCCTCCATTCCTGACTCCTGTGACGACGGCCAGCATGCCTTTGGAAGCCGGCTTCCCTTTGGGCGGCAGCGCCAGGGTCCCTGGAGCAGAGGTCAAGCTGTGCCTAGCAAGGAGGCCACCAGCCCTCTCAAAGGCCCAAAGGGGAGGCATCACAGGCATTGTTTCTTCCCCAGCGACACCTGAGTAAGGGAGACAGATGTGCATCAATATTTATCCGAAACTCCCAGGGAACCCGCACGAAGTGTAATTATCTCAGCTCAATCAGCCCGGATTAGCATAACATCAAGTCACCCATCAGATGGGGGACTTGATTTCTGGGATCAAAGCCTCCTGCTGTAGCCACTGATTAATCGGGTGCAAGGGAAGCGAGGAGGGACGGATGCCTCCGAAGAGGCTTTTGCAACAGCTGTGCAGCTTTGATATCCCAGTCGTTGCACCCTGCAAACTCTTCCCCTTGCCATCCCTTCCTTCCTTCCTGCCAGCTCCCTCTCTTGGCTTTGCAGATGGGGAGGATTTGATCAACTTGTCTGGCGTGTGGGGAGCTGGTGTTCTCTGAAACTCATCACCCCCAGTATCTTAGCCCTAAATCTGAATTTACCTGAAAAATGTTGCCCCAGAATGTCTCTTTTATCTGCTGAAAGCTGGTGGAGCCTGATGGCGAGGAGCCTAAACTGTGAACCAGGACCTGCATGAGAATGGCCCTAGACGATACCTAGATGATATATAATACTAAATAACCTTGGACAATCTTCTCCTTGTGCCCTCAATCTTTCCCAACATCAGGGTCTTTTCCAGGGAGTCTTCTCTTCTCATGAGGGGGCCCAAGGATTGGAGCCTCAGCTTCATGATCTGTCCTTCCAGTGAGAACTCAGGGCTGATTTCCTTCAGAATGGATAGGTTTGATCTTCTTGCAGTCCATAGGACTCTCAAGAGTCTTCTCCAGCACCATAATTCAAAAGCATCAATTCTTCGGTGATCAGCCTTCGTTATGGTCCAGCTCTCAGACGACCAAAAATAGCTTTAGCATATGTAATGGGACAAGAATCCAATAACTCTATTCAGACCAGGTCTCTCCATAGTTTTCAGTTCAGTAATAAGTTGTAATTCAGCAACTTAGGTGGTCTCTAAGGTGCTACTGGACAATTTTTAAAATTTATTTTGACTGTGTCAGACCAACACGGCTACCTTCCTGAATCTAGAGGTATTTTGTGTCATTTCAAAACCTGCCAAACCTATTTGTTCAGAGGTGGTGGTTTGTGGAGAGGGGGAGGGAGGAAGGAAATCCTCTGTGTTTGCACCATGGGAGGTGAAGCTCCTCTCAGCCTTGCTTCCAGCTCTGTCAAAAATCTACTGGATGTGTTGGTTGCAAAAATGCACACCGGCAACTTACCGGTAATAATGAGGGTGGGTAAGCAGAGGTGGGGGGTGGGGAATGACAGGAGACTGGCAAGTGTTCAGCAAACAGCCTTTCCTCTCCCCATAAAACAACTTGCACGGAAACGTGAGCAAATGCGATGTGGCGAAGATTCCAATTATCCCGTCCTCGTCCCGTCCCAGGAGGGAGATGACAGAGGCTGCCTCTTTCAGGCTGCCAATATCTCAATAACTGGAACGGAATCTCTCTCTGAGTCGGCCCAGAAGGGAGCCCAGAAGAATTACAGCAGGAGAGCGTGTGACATGCTTTCTTCCTTTAATGCGGCTTGTTCCCTGCTTTTGCGCTTTTTGTATGCTTAAATCATCTCGCAGCCCAGGAGGGGGTTAAAATGAAGCATCTGTCTTGGAGGGGCTGGGAATTCGCTGCCTTTGCACATCGCTCCCCGGCTTCACTGGAAATTATCTTTCAAAGCACAAAAGGTGTGTGTGTGTCTGGGTTTGAAAGACAGCGTGGCTTCCACTGCTAGTTTGATGTGGGAACTTTTTGAATTTTGGGAAACAACAACTTAAACAGGAATTACCAAATGTTGACAGCGGTAGTTTCCTTTAGAGTGCTGGGTCCATTTCTGGACCCAACTGTTTAAGGATCTACTGCCGAGCTGAAATGTGTGCAGAGGATGACTCAGATGATAAAGGGTATGGAAAGAGAGTTGGGTATGTTTAGCCTGGAGAAGAGGAGGCTGAGAGAATCATAGACTCATAGAACTGTAGAGATGGAAGAGACCACAAGGATCATCTAGCCCAACCCCCTGAAACACAGGAATGGCTAAGGGAGCTGGGCATGTTTAGCCTGGAGAAGAGGAGGTTAAGGGGTGATATGATAGCCATGTTCAAATATATAAAAGGATGTCACATAGAGGAGGGAGAAAGGTTGTTTTCTGCTGCTCCAGAGAAGCGGACACGGAGCAATGGATCCAAACTACAAGGAAGAAGATTCCACCTAAACATTAGGAAGAACTTCCTGACAGTAAGAGCTGTTCGACAGTGGAATTTGCTGCCAAGGAGTGTGGTGGAGTCTCCTTCTTTGGAGGTATTTAAGCAGAGGCTTGACAACCATATGTCAGAAGTGCTCTGATGGTGTTTCCTGCTTGGCAGGGGGTTGGACTCGATGGCCCTTGTGGTCTCTTCCAACTCTATGATTCTATGATTCTATGAATATTTTTGCCCAACGTTGGGCTTGAACTCACGACCCCTGAGTCTCATGCTCTACTGACTGAGTTATCTTTTTGGTGATATGATAACCATCTATAAATAGCTGGAGGGCTGTCACATGGAAGATGGAGCATGCTTGTTTTCTGCTGCTTCAGAAGGTAGGTCCCAAACCAGTCGATTCAAATGACAAGGAAGGAGATTCTGAATGAACATTAGGAAGAACTTTCTGATGGTAGGAGCTGTCCAACAGTGGAAGGTGGTGGACTCTCCTTCAATGGAGCCTTAAACAGGTTGGATGGCCATCTGCCAGGGAATCTTTAGCTGTGATTCTTGCATTGCAGGTGATTGGACTTGATGTCGTTTGGTGTCGCTTCCAACTGTACAGTTCTCTGATATCATCATCACCACCATGATTATTCCCCCCTTAATGTCCTCCAGAAGCCTGTGGCTTTGATCAGAAAATGCCTCCTAGGCTAACAAGGAGAATTCAGGCTTCTTCTTGAAGGCCCCAGGGCCATAGCTCAGTGGAAAAGCACTTGTTTTCCATGTACAAGGTCCTAGGTTCAAACCCTGGGGAGCGACTGTCAGTCTCCATAGGCAATATTGAGGTAGATGGGCAGTATAAGGCAGCCTCTAGATTCCTGTTTTCTTCCTCACATCATGCCAATCAGAAATGCTGTTCTCTCTGGGAAAAGCAGGCCACCGAGAGGAATCTCTGCTACTTCACCTCTCTTTGCTGGAGCAGACAAACAGGGGCAAGGGGGCTTATTTTGCAGGGCGGTGTCTGGGGAGGCAGCTTCAGAACCCTCTTGATGCCATCTCCTTCCTTCCACATTTATCTCCCTCTGATATCATGCCTCTTGCAGCATCATTCCTTCCTGCTTTTAATTAAGTGCTAAATATAGATCTTAATTAAGGCGCTGATGAATTTAATTTAGAGCAGCATTACTGCTTTAACGTGCAAGATCCCGGTGCCTTGTTTGGATAATGTCGAATATCAGCTAAACGAGCGCTTTACGTGTTGCCACCGTAAATAATTCCCTTGCAAATCCCCTCTGATACGTCGCCGACACTAATCCGTTTCTTCCTACAGAATATTCATGAACACCAATCGGCTTTCTTCCCACTGCATAGATTTTAATACCCAGCCTCCAAACAGCCTGTACCTTTTCCATGACTAAAATTAGCAAATGAGGGGGACATATCAGAGGGAGAGAGAAAACGAGGAGCAGAGGCACAATTTCGATTAAATGCCATGGCTGCAGGGCCTGCCTTGAGGTTCCCAGCAACCGGGTCAAGTATAAATGCAGTAACACAGAGCTTTGCCCTGAGAAGCCTCCACAAGCTCCCAGCCACATTGCAGGAATCCAACAGGAAGACACAGACTTTGCATTCAGATACCTGTTGAATTCCAGGCTCAGAGGGTATGTTTATTTATTTATTATTATTATTTATTATATTTATATTCCACCCATCAAAACAAGATCTCTGGGTGGTTCACAAGATGAAATAAAATAAAATATAAAATAAAAATAAAAACAAACTAACATACTGAGCAGCATCTTTCTACTCTGCTGTCCCTTCCTTCCTCCCTTCCTTCCTCCCTCCCTCCCTCCCTCCCTCCCTCCCTCCCTCCCTCCCTCCCTCTTTGGAGGTTTTAAAGCAGAGGTTGGATGGCCATTTGACATGGATGATTTAGCTGAGATTCCTGCTTTGCAGGAGGTTGGACTAGATGATCCTTGGGGTCCCTTCCAATTCTACGATTCTATTATTCTATTCAGCCAATATTGGCTCCCACTTCAAATCTACCAAGAGATTCATTAGAATTAGGGATAAGTCCCCTTGTGTGTGTTTGGGGGCAGTGGCAATTCAGTCCAGGATCCAGGCTCTTCTGGCAAGAGGAGGAGGAGGGAGCCAGAAGGAGCTGCTGATGGACTCAGAGGTCAGCTGGCACCAGGTCCCTCTGATGTTCTGGTCCTTGGCTGTTGATGCCTGACCATTTCCCCAGGCGAAGTAGGCAGGAACTGGGAGGATAGTTGCTGCTTCAGCACCAAAGCAACTCACACTGGGAGCTCGTTTTGGATGCTGGAAGTGCCACGCAAAGATGTTAGTGGAAAAACCCTCACTCTTCCTTTGCATAAAGTCCTTTCCTCCAGTGGCGTAGCGTGGGGGGTGCAGGGGGGGCCGGCCGCACCAGGTGCAACATCTGGGGGTTAGGGTGCGCAAATCCACGGTTTAGGGTGCGCAAATCCACGGGTTAGGGGGTGCAAATTACTTGCCTTGCCCCGGGTGCTGACAACCCATGCTACACCACTGCTTTCCTCCTTGGGTTCCAATAGTTATTTCCCAGGACCGTATTGCGAGAAAGAACCAGCAGCCACATTGGAAGATGATGTGCCGGCATGTTTGTTTGTTTGAGCCAAGCCAGTCTCCATCCAGAGACCTTAGATTAGTGCCGTTAAATTGGTGTTGCGTTAATGCGCACACAGACGGCAGAGAGAGGCAGGCGGAGAAACAGCCACCTTTCCAACCCCCTCTGTCAGCTTCCGGCCTGCTCAGTCAATGCATCACCTCGAACTTGGTGCCCCCTTTATAAAAAAGTCATTTTGCTCCAAGCTAACACAGTCAGGCCTCATTGTTCCCAATATCGCCGAGCAATTTCTGAGCTAAAGGAGTGTTGAATTGTAGTGCAGATATATGGGCGAAGGAGCAGGGTCAGGTGGTGCAGCTGAGGCAAGCAGCATGCAGGGAATAAGGAGGAGAGGCAGAAGGGAGGAGAGCCCTGAGAGAACTGGAGTCCGCAGTGCATGGCAGATTTGTGTGTGAAGGCAAAATACTCCCCTGCTGTAATTGTGGACTTCATATGTGCAGGTGTTTTGCATTTCACCAACACTTAACTGGCTGGCTGGCAGAAAACCTAGAGGGTACTCCATCCCATTAATAAACATGGGGCAGGATCCATGGGGGTTCTCCTCTCATGCAGGCCCTTTGACATAAATGGGCAGCTTGCAAATGTACATAATGATAGAATTTGTACATTGTTAGAAGTTCTTGGTGGATGCCAGGAGCGGATGCCAGGAGCAGGTCAGCAATGACTCACACAGCGTTAGTGAAGTTAAGTTTTTATTCAAAGAAAGAAGACAGCTCAGGAGGCCTGGCCTAGCATAGCTGTCAACTTTTCCCTTTTCTTGTGAGGAATCCTATTCAGAATAAGGGAGTTTCCCTTAAAAAAAGGGAAATATTGGCAGCTATGAGGCCTAGTAGTGAGCATAGCAACTCTTCCCAGTGGATCTTGCCCCTATGAGGCAGTTGTGGGGACTGAAGGCCCTCGCCTTCTCACAGATACCCAAATCATCTCCTCCCCAGGTCCTTCCCAAGCAATCTGAGGCTATGTGGTCTTGCCTGTCTTTGCTTCTCTCTCTTCATACCTCTTCTGGTTCTGGAAGACCGGGGGGTGGGGGGTGGGAAGTGGAGCTGGTCGCAGCAGGAAGGGGAGACACCTTGGCTTCTTTGCCAGCCTGATTCATTTCTAGCTCTTGCTCTCCAGCCTCTGCTTCTGCCTCTGGTTCTAGATTGTTCTCTGCCACAGGCTCTCCTGCCTACTAAATCCTGTTGCCTCTTCAGCTTCTGACACCTCCTCACAGTCTCCCTCTGACCCATCAGCACCATCCCACCACCAATCCTCTGGCTCTGAGTCATCTCTCTTTGGGCGTTCCCTTGGGGGTTCCCTAGCTGGTGCTTCCCACCCACCACTCCTCTGCATCCAGCCAGTCCAGGACAGTGGATTGGGAACTTCATTGGGTCCTTGACACCTGCTGAAATTCACCGGAAGGGGACCCTGCCTTACACTGAGTCAGATCACTGGTCCATTTAGCTCAGGATTGTTTGCTGATTGGCAGCTGCTCTCCAGGGTTTCACACTCAGGGGGTGCAGATGCCACAGGGTCAATGGTCTTGGGGCAGGTGCTCTTCTATTGAATAAAGGCCCCTCCCCTCAAAAAATGTGTACTTTGGTTTGATTACATGACTAATGCTCAGAGCCCGCAAAGCACATGGCTGCTGGCATTGCCTCTGCTGGTGACAATGGCTGCACACCTTTTCAGCTTGGGGGCTCCACCATGTTCTGGCTTGGCCAGCCTAGGGATGGAGTGCACAGGTGTTGCACCTGGCTGCACCCCCTCAGAATTTTGCACCTGGAGCCACCGCCCCTCTGCCCCCCCACGGTATGCCACTGCCTTCTGCCTCCCCTGTCCACCCAACACCAAGTCTTACATTTTAAGCACAGGTGGGACCCAGATACTGCTTTCACAACCCTGGAGGCAAGGAGAGATTTTTCTGAGACTGAGACAGAATCCACACATCCCCATCCTTCTGGCTGGTGTAAAAGGTAAAGGGTAAAGGGACCCCTGACCATTAGGTCCAGTCATGACCGACTCTGGGGTTGTGGAGCTCATCTCGCTTTATTGGCCAAGGGAGCCGGCGTACAGCTTCAGGGTCATGTGGCCAGCATGACTAAGCCGCTACTGGCGAACCAGAGCTGCGCATGGAAACGCCATTTACCTTCCCGACAGAGCGGTACCTATTTATCTACTTGTACTTTGACATGTTTTCAAACTGCTAGGTTGGCAAGAGCAGGGACCGAGCAACGGGAGCTCACCCCGTCGCGGGGATTCGAACTGCTGACCTTCTGATCGGCAAGTCCTAGGTGCTGTGGTTTAACCCACAGCACCACCTGCATCCCTGGTGTGTCCAGGGATGATTAACACACCAATCTATTTTTATCTTGATTGGGTAGTTTGAAGATGCTTCTGTAGGGAATCCATCTGCACCCCAGTTGTGCCGGGCTCCGTCACGTAGAGGATACGATGGACCCCAGAGCTGTTTGTTCTTCTTTCTGCTCCATGTGGACGCATTATCAATGCATGCAGTCGGTCGACACTGCAGAGCTCGCTTCTCCATTTGATCGGGCGGGGAAGAGAACACATCCACTTAGCCGGAAGAAAGGCATTGGCGTGCCAGCTCCACACTCAGCCTGGAGCCATCTCTTTTGAGCACGGTGCTCAAAGGATTCTTTTTAAGCTGGGCTTTTATTCCTTAAACAGACAGCTAAACAATCAATCGATTTTGTGTGTGTCTGATAAAGCTTAAGCTGCACAAACCTCTTTAAAAAAGAAAAAGACCAACAACAAGAAACAAAAAGTCCCCAGAAAGCAACAGTGGGAGGATGGACCTAGAATTAAGGTATAAGAAAAGAAATAAAACAGAAATCCCACTGATCAAAGAGCTAATGGGCACCTTAAAGCATTTTGAAGTGCAATGATCAATTGTTGCTCCAAGCGGTGGGAGCTGACGCTGTTAACTGTTTCCAGCCATTGTGTGCAACCCCACTAACCCTCATCTCTGAAGGATTGCAGCCCCATTTGCAGTGGGGAGTCAAATAAGCCGACTATAGGAAGGTTATAAAGACAAAAAAAGAAAAGGGAAGAGGCCAGCCCACAATAGCTTGCTATCTAAAGCAGGGTGGGTACCTGGCTGCTTCTTAAATTTATGAGAGAGGCTTAAATTCAGTGGTGCATCACTTGCAGAAAGTCTTAGGGTTGATCCCCAGCATCTCCTGTTAATTAGAACCAGGCAGCAGGTGAAGGGAAAGCTCTTTCTCTTCCCAAGAGTCTCTGCCAGAGTACAGACTGGCCGTCACCAAGTTGGTGCCCTCCAGATATTCTTAAACCACAACACCCATGTACAATAGCATCTGGAGAGAGCCAGGTTGGCCACAGTGAGAGTGGAGAATAGTGGACCAGAGGGGCAAATAGCCTGGCCTGGAATAAGGCAGTTTCCTATTTAAATCTTTTATACGGTGCTTTTTCAGACAATGCCTCCCCAAACAGTTTATATAACGCAATCGATACAAAGGCAATAAAGCAGTAAGAGGCCGTGCGGTGAAAATGTTAAAAACCAGACAAGACAGCCAAATGAAAGCTAAAGCACACACAGCAGAACCCTATCCATGTTTACCCAGAAGAAAGTCCCGCTGTGCTCATTGGAGCCTTCTGCCTTGGAAGTGTGTTCTGGACTGATGAGGGCTGGCTGGATCAAAAGTACAGATTCAGCCCCTCCTTATCCTTTGGGAGAGCATTTTACAAGCTTGACATCATGACTGAAAATGCCTTATTCCCCAGCCAGCCCTTCAGCCTCTCCTCAAACAGCATTCCCCCAACCCCACAGTAGGGCCTTCACAGAGGCTGTTTTAAGTTGGGGAAGATGGTTGGCCCCTGCAAGAACAGGATGCTGGAAGAGATGGGCCATTGGCCTGATCCAGCAGGCTCTTATCATAGAAGTGTAGAGTTGGAAGGGACCCTGAGGGTCACCTAGTCCAAACCCCTGCAATGCAGGAATATGGAGTTGTCCTGTATGGGGATCGAACCTGCAACCATGGAGTTATCAGCACCACACTCTAACCAACTGAGCTATCCAGTGACATTCTTATAACATTTTCAGTGGGTGCTCATACTGCATCATGTACATTATCATGCTGCAAGTCATTTAAAGTGCCCTTAAGCTATTTCTAACCGCTCTGTGAAGTAGGTCGGTATTATTGCTGGTATGTTACAATGCAGCAGATGAGTGCAGGGGCTGAGGAAGAGAAAAAGAAAGAGGTGGAGGTTGTTGGAAGGCCCCTAGTGGACCTATGGCAAAGGGGAGATTCAGAACAGGAGCTTCCAGATGCACAGCATGGTCTCTTAGCCAGCTTCCCCCTCCAGATCTTAGAGTGTCAGAAATCCCAGCATCACTGCAGGGGATCCTGTTGGGCTCTGTCTTCTCACTGGAGCCCCATAAACATTGCCCTCTCCCCTAGGCTTTCTATTTTACTTACTTTTATTTGTTTTATTGGTTTGTGGTTTTTTGTATTCTTGTTTTAAGCTCTGCAGCAGGCTTCCTCAAACTCGTCCCTTCAGATGTTTTTGGCCTACAACTCCCATGATCCCTAGCTAGCAGGACCAGTGGTCAGGGATGATGGGAATTGTAGTCTCAAAACATCTGGAGGTCCGAGTTTGAGGAAGCCTGCTCTACAGTATGGTAGATTTGCACAGTGGTTGACATAATAGCCATGTTTAAGTTTTAAAGGTGTATTACCCATGATTTTAAAGTTTCTCTGTGTTCCTCCCTGTTGCTGACTGCACTATTAGTGACCTTTTACAAATAAGTGCAATGCTTTGAGTGAGGGCTAATAGCTCCCATCCCAAGTGCTTTTGTGTTCTCAAGCCAGAAAAACTCTAGGTCATCTGCAAGATGTGACAGCAGTGGGAAGAATAGATTTGAAGCACATCTCAGACGGCTTCCAAATGTTCTAAAGAGGTAGGAATGAGAGAGGCAACTAATAATTGCTGGAATGAGTGGAGTGCTTAATCCTGACGAACTGAAAGTTCTTTTTCAGTGAACACAGTTCACATTCGACGGTGGCTCCAAAACATCTCAGCGTGTGCAGCAAATTAAAATGTACTGATGAACAGTGAAGTAGCATTGCTACATTGGCAATAGAAAATAGATTCTGCAAATGGAGATTTTCTTCATTCTCTCTTGACCTTGCTGCCAGTTAACCGCTTTGCAGAATTGCACACAGAGTAGCAGTTTCAACTTTTATAGGCCATCTGCATATGTGCATTGCCTCAGTTTACTCTCCTCCCTTCCTTTTCACTGTCTGATGTTCCAATCAGGCAGACCCAGAACTAGGCTGGATAGACACTGGCACCATGCCCATTTGAGGGGCCTCCTCATCTCAGTCTACTCTCTCTGAAAACCCTTTGCATTCTTGGTTCTGCCAGCACTGGTTCTGAAGTAATTGCATTTTCTAAAGATGCATCTGTGTTCTGTCTGCCTAATTTGTACATCAAGGAAATGTTTGCGTGTGTGGAGTCTGGCTTGTTTGAAAGCCTTTTTTTTCCTTATTGTAATTTGAATCTGGCTGGTTAATTAATACCATACATATATATTCTAAATTCACTTCCAACAATATCAGTCAGGTTTATTTCAGAGAAAATGTGTTTAGGTTGGGTGCAATAATGCAAAATATACTATCTCTTTAAGAAATCTAATGTGCAACAAAGCCTGTCCAGAATTGGGTGCGACAGGGAGGGGCTGGGTTTCAACCCACAGACTGATAACCCAACACTTGCTCCCCCAAGGAGAATGTCACATTAGGGCGCTTTGAATTTTTCCACTTTCAAATTCCAAAAACGAGGGGTGCAAAAGGTTCTAGCATGACTTGGAAATTCAAAATATATTTTGGTTAGATTAATACAATTTAGTTTTGCTTGGTAAGTAACCTGTGTGTGAAATTTCATAGGAATCATTAAAAATGATTGTCAAGTTTTTGCAGTTATATTATTACTATTCTTATTAATTATTATTATTTAGCATTTCCTGATGTTTTCAGAAGGTAAACATTAAAATTTTGGTTTTCTAAGAGCAGTTGATGTGCTTCTTAATCAAGTATAGATTTACCAAGCTAAACATTGCCCAATTGCAAAAAAATACCAGATTTGAATTCTCCACACCCCAAAATGTATTTCAAGACCCTCTCATTGAAGAAATGTGCAAAAATTAAGTTTTGCCCCCTAAGATGACATGCCCTAATGTCGTACAGAGCTGCCACAATTCCTACAAAGTTCAGAAGTGATTGCCTGACCCCCAGCTGGGCCACTGCTAAGGTTAGTAGAGTACCTGCAATGTCAAGGTTCCTAGAAGGAGACCTCTTGGTCGCAAGGCTATTCCCATTTTACAGGTGGGGAGTTGAGGTTTATTTATTTCATTAATTTTATACACTGCTTGATTATACAGTTGTACCTTGGTTTTCAAACGCCTTGGGAGTTGAACATTTTGTCTCCTGAATGATTGAAAACCGGAAGTGATTGTTTGGAACCTGAATGTTTGATGCAATTTCTGTGGCTTCTGATTGGCCGCAGGAGCTTCCTGCAGCCAATCGGAAGCCGCTCCTTGGGTTCCGAATGTTTTGGAAGTCGAATGGACTTCCAGAACAGATTCCGGAACGGATTCTGTTAGACTTCCAAGGTACTACTGTATATACAGAAAGACAAACCAACAAAATGAAGAACAATTTACAGCCTGCTTTAAAAAACATACAAAAGTGAAAACATTAAAACTGATTGAAATGACCTCAGCTTTCTAAGCATCTGGGTAAAAAAAGGTAAAGGGAACCTTGACCGTTGGGTCCAGTCGGGGACGACTCTGGGGTTGCGGTGCTCATCTTGCTTTACTGGCCGAGGGAGCCTGTGTACAGCATGACTAAGCCACTTCTGGCGAATCAGAGCAGCACACGGAAACACCATTTACCTTCCTGCCAGAGTGGTACCTATTTATCTACTTGCACTTTGACGTGATTTCGAACTGCTAGGTTGGCAGGAGAAGGATCTGGGTAGATTTCTCTAAACAAGAATGTTTTTAGCAGGCACCAAGAGGAGTACAGGGAAGGCGCCCTGTTCCCAAGGAACTTTCTCTGTGGCAGTGGTTTTCAACCAGTGTGCCGTGGCACCCTGGGGTGCCTTGAATGATGGTCAGGGGTGCCACAGGCAACACTGGCCTCTGTCCCTCTTTCCTCCCTTTCTCCCTCTGATGCCCTCTCACGTCTCTGTCTCTCAAAGGCTTGTGTGGCTGTTTGTTGCAGCAGCGCTGGCCTCTGGGGCTGTCCGGGGAGGAGCAGAGGGGGGCAGCTCAGACACTGGGGTATTGGGGTGGCAGAAGAAACACTCCACAAGAGAGGGTGTTTGAAAAGGGGTGAAGGGCTGCTGACTCTGCAGGCAAGGGGCGACATAACTGGGTTTCTGAATGGGTTTCCTCACAGGGGAGCTGCAGAAAGAATGTACTTGTTCAAGGGAGCCAAGGACTCAAAAAAGGTTGAAAACCTCTGCTCTGTTCCCTATTGAAGGAGAATTACATGAAGATGATGTACAGATGGCACACAACACCAGTGCAGTTAGGGAAAATGTACAAAACTAATTCAAATATGCCTGGCGTGCTGTGGTCCATGGGGTCACAAAGAGTCGGACACGACTAAACGACTAAACAACAACAACAGTTCAAATATATGTTGGAAATGTAAGGAAAAGGAGGGGACATTTTATCATATGTGGTGGGATTGTAAGGTAATTAATTTTTTTTGGGAAATGTTATACAACGAATTGAAGAAAATGTTCCATTTAACATTTGTTAAAAAACCTGAAGCATTTTTATTAGGGATTGTAGGGAAAGACCTGCCAAAAAAGCTGAAAAACATCTTCATGTATGTGACAACGGCCGCGAGAGTTTTAATAGCACAAGGATGGAAGACTGAAGAACCCCCAACTAAAGAATCATGCCAAGAAAAATTGATGGACTATGCAGAACTGGCAAAACTGACATACAAGCTACGGGACAAGGATAACTGTGACTTTAAAGATGAATGGGAACCCTTTACAAAGTATTTGAAGACGCAACAAAGCAAACTGGGCTCCTTGGCTGGTTTTGAATAAACATTCACAAACTTTTTATTGATAATAATCAGCTAAATAGTTTGAGGATCCATACAACTGTGGAACATGCAGAAAACAGCATTTTTAGAGAAATCAAAGACTGGAACTGAGGGAAGTCGGGGGTGGGTGGGTTCTGTGGGGGGAGGGAGGGGGAGGGAGGAAAAATGGGGGGGAAATAAGGTTGATATGTTTCTGGATAATATGTTTTGTTTTAATTTTGAATAAAAAAAGTTATTAAAAAAGAAAGAAAACCTCTACTCTGTGGCAAAAGATGGATGCGAATCTCCCAGAGCTCTGCATAGCCATCAGGTCCCGCACTCTCCTTCCCTCTCACCAGCAAACCCCGTGGATATATGAGAGAAAGAATAAAGACTCTGAGGCTGCAGAGCATTTTGCAAGCAAGTGCATGCTTATGTACATTATGAAATAATAATGTTGCCCTGGCAGGAACGTGCAAGCCTCGGCTGACAAATACCCTAAATAGCCATATTACCGGAGTGTCAGATCCCAGCAAACATTGCCCCTCCTTTCCTCCCAAATAATCCCTCACTCTCCCCATCTTGGAAAGTTACACCTGAGTCAGAACTAAGTCCCAGTGCCACTTCTGATCCATGTTTGTTTGAGTCTAACAGCTGCCAGGCTGACAGCCTCCACGGTGCATCCAGGCAGTAAATAATTCAGGCCAAGAGGATATTAAGGCTGCTCTGTTTGTTTTAGTAAAGCAAGAGAGCTCAGTGGGATGGGGGAGGGGAAGCCGGAATCCCCTTTGAGCATCAGGCATACAGTACATGCGAGTGAGCACAGCGGCTGTGTGTGTGTGTGTGGAGGAGCCCTTTCCATTGCGCACTAAGAAAACCCTAATTGTGCATTAAGGTAACACAAACAGTTGCACGTACCAAAAGATAAATCTGATTTCTATACCTTGAATATGCAGTTTGCAGACCCTCCAAGTGTCCTTGTTTTCCAGGGACAGCCCCAGATTTACAGACGTTCTCCTGGTTTCTGATTTGATCCTGCAATGCCCCACTTTTTTTAAAGGACGTCACAATTTTCACCGGAGAAATGTTGGAGGATATGGAGTTATGTGACCCCCCCAAAAAAAACCCCCAAGGAGATAAGTAACCATACAACCTTTAGAAAACATCTGAAGGCAGCCGTGTATAGGGAAGTTTTTCAAAAAAATATTTAATGTTTTATTAGGTTTTTATATATGTTGGAAGCTGCTGGGGCAACCCACTCAGATGGGCAGGGAAGAAGAAGAAGAAGAGCTTTTGTTGTTGAATAGGACATACCTATTTTCATCAGAGAAATGTTGGAGGGTATGAGTTTGCACATTAGTTGACCATAGGGCTGGTAAACAGCTGTATGCACACCACAAGCCACACACACATACACACACACACACACACACACACACAGAGAGAGAGAGAGAGAGAGAGAGAGAGAGAGAGAGAACATTCTGACTGTTGCTGGGAGTCAGTCTGTGGCCTCCTTTGGCTCCTTGAATTTCTAGAGATGTTTCCCACCCAGCTCCAAACTTATCATTGCCAGTCTAAGCACCAGGAACCTGAAAGCTGAGATCCTCAGGAGGCAAAGATCAAACTCTGCACTTGGGGGACGGGATGGGACGTGGGGCCATGAAAGCAAAGAGGACCCATTGCCATCAGAAGCTGCTTAGTGTTTATATAGTGTTTTAGTATAATCGGAGCACTTCACATATTTTATATGTTGGCATCTGTTTTAAAACTGTCCTTCAGTACAAGACTGCCAGGGCAGTGAAAATTTGAAATAACAGGTGTCATAAAAGCTCCATGCAAAACATTAAAAGCACAGAAGCAGAAGCCATAAATGCAGTAAAATCCAGAAGGGTGATATATTAAAAAAAAGTTATAAAATGTGCAGTGGCGCCTGGACAAATAAAAAGGTTTTTACCTGGTGCTGAAGGGGGGAAAAGCAGAGTTGGTTCCAGGTGAGCTTCACTGGGGGGGGGGGCAGTGGGGGCAGAGATCTCATAAATGAGGCAGTCATCATGACTAGGCATGGGTGAATCTATCAGTTTTGGTTTCCCTCACTTTCCCAATCTTAAGTTCCATTCTTCATATTTCCACATTGGCTTCTTTCTTTCTTTCTTTCTTTCTTTCTCTCTCTCTCTCTCTCTCTCTCTCTCTCTCTCTCTCTCTCTCTCTCTCTCCACTGATTGAGGGCTCATCCACACTTCCTCACTATCCCATGCCTAGAAAGCATGGATACAAGTGGTTTTCTCCTTGCCCTGCTCCTTTCCCAGGGAAAAAACCCTTCTTTCTTTCTTTCTTTCTTTCTTTCTTTCTTTCTTTCTTTCTTTCTTTCTTTCTTTCTTTCTTCCTTTCTTCCTTCCTTCCTTCCTTTCTTCCTTTCTTCCTTTCTTTCTTGTCCTCATGACTTTAGTATTTTAGTTCAAATTTCCTCTAATAAACCCACATTTGTATGCAATTTTGCACATCTTTGGCTCTTCCTTTTCACAGAAGTGTAGGGTTGGATGGGATCCAAATATCAGCTAGTCCTGTCCCCTGCAATGCGCAAGAAGCGACTTGTTGCATCGCCACCTCAAGTTGCTTTGCGGGTGAAGCATCCTGGGAGACTCTCTGCTTACCCCTATACACACACGGTTCTTCTGCAAAACTCCAGAATGCATCAGTCTGTGGTGGAGCTAGCTGCTCCGGCACCTGGAGCGGCGTGCACCTGGGGGGCAGGGCTAGCCACCCGCGGGGGTGGGACTAGTGTTCCAGGGGCGGGGTTAGCATCCCAGGGGGTGGGGCAAGCATCCCAGGGTGGTGGAGCGAAAGTCCCAGGGGGGTGCTGTTCGTGGCGAGCGTCCCGGGGTGGTACGCCACCTGCACTGAGTGTCCTGGGGGGTGCGCCACCAGCGACAAGCATCCTGGGGGGTGGCGCGGCGATGTCACCCCCCTCAGGGATGACATCCGGGGTGGACCACACCCACTGCACCCACCTTGCTCCCCCTCTGGCATCAGGACCATCCACAGCACTGTGCAGAAGACCCCATGAGCTTTCCATTGTGGGAAGGGTGACCTGCTGGCCACACGGAGCCTTCAAGGCTTTCCTTTGCCGCAGCTTTGTTAGAGAAGGCAATTCTTCCCTTGGCACAGCCCTTTCCCCATGACCCAGCTTTTTATCTTTATCAGCTTATTTCACACATAATCATCTGATAATTAAAGAAAGATGTAATTGCAGATGGGTGAGTGGCAGAGGGTAATGGGAGGCCATCCCTTGGCAGTTCAAGGCTGAATTCTCTTTTTCGCTCACTAGATCTAAATCACTCCATCCCACCAAGCAGAGACAGAAGCTGCTTCTTCATATGGCTTGGGGGGCAATGGGCACATGGATGGGACTGGCAATGACCTGGGGGGAAAGAGGGGGGAAAGTGTGTGCATTCATACCTGCCTTGGCCTTCTTCTCATTTCCCCACGGTGAGATGTTGGTGTGTTTACTCAGGAGTAAACTCTGCTGTGTTCAGTGAGCGTGGCTCAGATCACAGCCTTTTGTGAACCAGCACCTACTGCTGGTTTGACTTGTTCCTGCATCATCACAATTCTCTTTTTCGGACTATTTAAAGAAATATTATAGTATGATGAACTCGCAACAGGATTTGAGCTATGAGCCGCCAAAGTAATTAGATTCTAATATTGTGGTTATGATGTGATAGGGTGCAGTTGTTGTTGTTTAGTCGTTTAGTCGTGTCCGACTCTTCGTGACCCCATGGACCAGAGCACACCAGGCACTTCTGTCTTCCACTGCCTCCCGCAGTTTGGTCAGACTCATGTTTGTAGCTTCGAAGACACTATCCAACCATCTCGTCCTCTGTCATCCCCTTCTCCTTGTGCCCTCCATCTTTCCCAACATCAGGGTCTTTTCGAGGGAGTCTTCTCTTCTCATGAGGTGGCCAAAGTATTGGAGCCTCAGCTTCACAATCTGTCCTTCCAGTGAGCACTGAGGGCTGATTTCCTTCAGAATGGATAGGTTTGATCTTCTTGCAGTCCATGGGACTCTCAAGAGTCTCCTCCAGCACCATAATTCAAAAGCATCAATTCTTCGGTGATCAGCCTTCTTTATGGTCCAGCTCTCACTTCCATACATCACTACTGGGAAAACCATAGCTTTTACTATACGGACCTTTGTTGGCAAGGTGATGTCTCTACTTTTTAAGATGCTGTCTAGGTTGGTCATTGCTTTCCTCCCAAGAAGCAGGCGTCTCTTAATTTCATGGCTGCTGTCACCATCTGCAGTGATCATGGAGCCCAAGAAAGTAAAATCTCTCACTGACTCCATTTCTTCTCCTTCTATTTGCCAGGAGGTGATGGGACCAGTGGCCATGATCTTCGTTTTTTTGATGTTGAGCTTCAGACCACATTTTGCGCTCTCCTCTTTCACCCTCAATAAAAGGTTCTTTAATTCCTACTCACTTTCTGCCATCAAGGTTGTGTCATCTGCATATCTGAGGTTGTTGATATTTCTTCCAGCAATCCTAATTCCGGCTAGGGATTCATCCAGCCCAGCCTTTCGCATGATGAATTCTGCATATAAGTTAAATAACCAGGGAGACAATATACAGCCTTGTCGTACTCCTTTCCCAATTTTGAACCAATCAGTTGTTCCATATCCAGTTCTAACTGTAGCTTCTTGTCCCACATAGAGATTTCTCAGGAGACAGATGAGGTGATCAGGCACTCCCATTTCTTTAAGAACTTGCCATAGTTTGCTGTGGTCGACACAGTCAAAGGCTTTTTCATAGTCAATGAAGCAGAAGTAGATGTCTTTCTGGAACTCTCTAGCTTTCTCCATAATCCAGCGCATGTTTGCAATTTGGTCTCTGGTTCCTCTGCCTCTCCTAAATCCAGCTTGCACTTCTGGGAGTTCTCGGTCCACATACTGCTTGAGCCTTCCTTGTAGAATTTTAAGCATAACCTTGCTAGCATGTGAAATGAGTACAATTGTGTGGTAGTTGGAGCATTATTTAGCACTGCCCTTCTTTGGGATTGGGATGTAGACTGATCTTCTCCAATCCTCTGGCCACTGCTGAGTTTTCCAAACTTGCTGGCATATTGAGTGTAGCACCTTAACAGCATCATCTTTTAAAATTTTAAATAGTTCAGCTGGAATACCATCACTTCCACTGGCCTTGTTATTTGCAGTGCTTTCTAAGGCCCATTTGACTTCACTCTCCAGGATGTCTGGCTCAAGGTCAGCAACCCCACTACCTGGGGTGTACGAGACATCCATATCTTTCTGGTATAATTCCTCTGTGTATTCTTGCCACCTCTTCTTGATGTCTTCTGCTTCTGTTAGGTCCTTACCACTTTTGTCCTTTATTATGGCAATCTTTGAACGAAATGTTCCTTTCATATCTCCAATTTTCTTGAACAGATCTCTGGTTCTTCCCATTCTGTGGGGAGAAACAACAACTCCATGGAAAAAGAGGTGGGAAGTTGACAAAAATAAGAGAAAAGACGGAATTGTGTTTTATATGTTGAAAATATTGAAAATTAAATGTAATTGGAAAAAAAATTGAAACTTCTGTGTTTTTTTCACTTAACGTTCTGCTTCTTTGTTTGAACGTTGGGGGCAGTTTTGAGTGAGCTTGCTTGCCCAGACCACAGGTAATAATAACAAAAGCATCTTCTCAGAAAGCATAACAGAGAATAAATGCGATCTGTTATCATACAAACACACCCCAGATGCAATCTTGTCCACAACAACTGCTTAGTAAAAGTTTCAGCTGTGCCTGGTTTAACCAATGGAGCCTTCCCAAAGATAATAAATATTAACCGAACGAACATTGCAGACAGCAATGTGTTGCATCTTGTGCATTGGTTTCTGTTCTGAGTAGGTAAGAGGAGGAGCCGTGCAGCTGGATCAGTTCAAAATGGGCCCAACCAACTCAGTGTCTTGTTTTTCACAGTGGCCATCCAGGTGTTGCCTGGAGGCCCACAAAGCAGAACAGGAAGGCTGCAGCCTGTTCCTCCTCTTGCTTTTTCAACAAATCGTGTTAAGAGACTTCTTCTGATCATGGAGGCTCCATATCGCCAGGGCTATTTTTTTCAGGGGGAACTCACAGGAACTCAGTTCTGGCACCTCTCAGGTGGGTGCCATTTGCCATTCTAAGAGAACGAGGGAGGTGTTTGTGGTGAGTTCCAGCACCTCTTTTTCTAGAAAAATAGCACCGCATATAGCCATCAGAACTAGCAACCACTGATTGATAAATCATCTTCCATGAATTTGTTTCATCCTCCTTTAAAGGCATCCAAGATTCTCGCACAGATGACCTGCACTCCCAAAATTGACCGACTGAAATATTGTATCGTGTAGGATTTCTAGGACATTGAGGACCATGAGGAATGAATATATTTCAGGGTCAGAACGCATATCTTTATTATAGCCCAGTTTTGGATACGGCATCCCTATTGAACTGGCTTAACAGAGTTTGGCAATTGGCCCTAATAGACAAATTGACCAACAAAATACAACCAGCCTAAGGATAGAGACATAATGACTAATTGACAACTGACTGGTACTGTTTTATTGATTACATGAATAAGAAGAAAAATCCAGAACTCTTGCAGACATCCAAGCCCTGCTCCCTGGTTGCTCTAGGTTAAATCATATTCTACCCTTTAGACTGACTGTGTATTCTTGTGCTGCATTTTCACTGCATATCTTGATTTTTTGTTTGTTAAGGGTATGAGTATGTGTTATTTTCAAACCAATGAAGTTATTATTATTTTTTAAAGAACTACCAGGAGCTCAAATGTCAGTCACATCAAGAAACCGGGAGAGCCATTTGATTTCCTGGATTTTAAGGAATAGGAACCGGTTTCCTTTTGGTCTTCTGACTCTCAGGAAACCGTAGCTCAGTGGTAGAGCATCTGCTTTGCATACAGAAGGTCTCAGGTTCAAGCTCCAGCATCTCCAGGTAGGCCTGGAAGAGGCAGTACCCTGCCGAATACCCCGGAGAGCTGCTGACAGTCAGTGTGGACAATATTGAGCGAGATGGACCAATGGTCTGATTCAGTATAAGGCAGCTTCCTATGTTCCCTGCCTCTAATCTTTAGGCATCTTCTCCAGCTTGCAACCCTACAGTTGGTGTTAGGTCTGTGGCTCTCATCAGCTCCCAGGCAGCATGGCTAATGACCAAGGTTGATGGGAGTTGTAGTTCAACAACATCTGGCAGGCACCAGAGTGAGGAGAGCTGGCCTGGAGGATTGAAGGTGGTCTCTCCAGCTGTTAGCTTCAGAAGAAAGCAATGTCCCAAGTAACAACAAGATCTAACTTGTTCGATTGCTGATCATCCAGATCTTTAATTAAATGCAACAATGTTCATCTTCTCATAGTTGTTAGCTGAATGATCTCTTTTTAAAAGAATTTCCCTGAGCCACCAGCAAATGCCTCAGGCCCAAATAAGAAGAAAAGAGGGACATGTTGCCTGCACAGTGCTAAGTTGAGAGTTTCTTTGTATCAGCTGCTGGGTGGAAGAATTTGTCATCCTTTAGTTCTTTAATAGCTTCATTAATATAATATAAGAGTTGTTTAAAAGATCTCTTAGTAATATACAAAGTGAGATTAACCAAGTACATTAGGGGAACAAACATCAAAAGCCAGAGATATTAGCATATAGAAAAACAACCTTTTATCTAAAATGCATGTTAACATCCTATATCTAAATTTATTAATATAAGCAGGAAAAAGGAAGCAAACATGTAAACTTGTTTTTCCCCTTTTAAGACAAGATGTCATTTGAACATTGGAGGCTGGTCTTACTTTAACAATTGGACCAGTAGAGAGAACCGTAACCGAAATACAGAAGCCTTCAGTCTGTGTCTGGACTGGCAGTTTGACCTGCCCATGCTTGTTATTTGTAGAATTTAAGGTGGCCTTCAGATTGGCAAAAGCTGCAGGCAATAGCCCTTTTCTTAGAGAAACACATTTATCAGCAAGAGGTAGTCATGCTCCAAAGTTGAGAAAATGGCATTGAATTCAGCTTGCTATTCAATAAAGATGTTCTTCACTTCAGCCCAGTCTTGAAGCCAATGCTGTACATGGTTTGCAAAGACCTCAGTAGCTGACATCAATTAGACTAGGGTGGTTACTGCAGAGTCTGTTTTTTATTCTCTTTCTCAAGAAGAGGGTTCTTGATACCGGGTATTCTTATTTTGTGGTATGCAGCTTGCAAGGTTCATCAAGTCAATAAATTTTGGCACCCGCAAATCTTTTAAACAGTTTCCCCATGATGTCAGTTACCTTGGGTGCTTGCTAGCAAAATGATTATGACTGTTGGTGCAACAATTTTGGCCTGAATTACATTTGAACTATCAAGCTGTGTCTTTGCAAAGGCCCACCCAGCATTATGTCTCCAACAGCGGACAGTCAGAAGACTCTGGGAAGCTCACAAGCAGGCTCTGAAGGTCATCATGGCTACCTCCTGTTGTTAAGATGCATTGAAATGTGCGGGTCTGTTGCACAGGTTCTCCACAGGAGGTCCACCTGCTTGGCATTTAGAAAGTCCCAGATTCAGCTGCCAGCATCTTTCTAGGCAGGGCCGAGAAAGACTCCCTGCCTGAGTGGCTACGTTTCCGTGCTTGAGTTTGAGAGATCTCAAAGGGCAGCACATGAGTTGAGTTCAATTTGGGTTTTGTGTGTGATGCATTGTTGCCTGCCTGCCAGCAACTGACACATTCAGGCCTGACCTTCCTTTGGGGTGTGCCATTTTCTGGATATGCGTTCTGTTGGACCACTTTGGCATGGGAGGCATCTCTCCAACTTCTGCCTCATCAATTAATGTGAGAGGTGTTCCGCCTGTAGGTGTGAGGTTTGTGCAGCCTGTGTGCTGGGCTCTGGCATCCTGCTCTGCATATGCCTGCCAACTGGCCCTGCTGGTGTTATGTCGCTTTTTTGCAGACCTTCCTGCCAATCTACATTCTCCTGGTGTTCGTAGCAGAGGGAACATTCAGTGGTGGAGTGACAGGCCTTTGGCTCTGGTTTCAGCCCATGAAGCAAGAAGCTCTAAGGAATATACAACTGCAGAGAGAAGTCCAATGCACCGTTCAAACCACTCTGTTCTTTCTGTGGTTAAGAGATTGCTCAGAACATTGATGTGAGATGAGCAGGGATTTTCAGGAGTGGAAGACTACCCTGATGTGCAATTTTAATCCATGAAGTTATTGTGCATATTGTCTCGTCCACAATGAAAAGCTTCCCCTAGCTTTTGCTTAAGGTTTTAGTAAGGCGACAGGTTAAAGCAGCTTTTGAGAAAATGGTACAGAAACAATGGGAATGCTTAAATGAATATTTACACAAACAGGGATCAAACACGAAAATTTGGTTGTGCTTAGACTAACTTTGTGAAGAATACAGAGAATGCAAAGATTAGATGAAAGAATTTAAGGAAAGGAAGTGACTGAAGAACAGATGTAAAGGTGAATTAGAAAACCAAGAGATGTGTGGTGAATCCGGTGGAAGTCTTTTATAATATTTTAACTACAATTTATATATTGTAATGTTTGAAGTATGAATTTGGAATTATTGATTATGAAAAGTATTTTTTCCCTTCATTCTTTTTCTTGTTTCTTTCTTTTATCTTTTGTCTTTCTTCTTTTCTAGTCTGTGTTCTGGAAAATTGTGTAGATAAATGTTTTTATGTATGGTTATGTATTGTTTCTATTTTTTTTGTAACATCTAATAAAAATAAAAATAAATTAAAAAAGAGGATTTTTTTAATAAAAAAATACTAATCTATAGCAAATAAAAGCACAGACGTAAACACATCCAGCAATAGCTATTCTAGATATGTTCCCTTATCAATTTGCACCTTAAGAAGATAGGAAAAGTCATGCCCGGTTAATCCAGCATCCTATTCTCACAGTGGCCAACCAGATGACCCAGTGGGAAGCCTACAAATAAGACCAAAGTGCAGCACGACTCTCCCAACTCTTAGCAACTAATATGCAGAGACTGATAGTGGAGCCTTTGATAACCTTAAGCCTGCATGGATTTGTCCAGTGCTTTTTTTCTGGGGGGATGCAGGGGTACGCATACCCCTATACATTTTGTGAATCTAATGGGAGAAGAAACTTCCCCCCTTTAAAACAGTTTCTTCTCTAGCATGGTGAATCGTCAGTTCCATTGCTGCCCCCGATGGTGGCCTCATTGCCTCTCACGATGTTTCCTGAGTCTCAGACGGAAGCGAGTGTTTAATGAGAGTACCCCTACACATTCCCCCCCAGAAAAAAAAGCACTGGATTTGTCTAATCCTCTTTTAAAGCCATCCAAGTTAGCAGCCAGTAACTACCTTTGGTGGGAGTGAAGTCCATAATTAACTCCATGGTATGAAAACATAACATTTTATTTATTTATTAAATTTATTTGCCACCTTCCCCTTACAAAAATATTAAACTCAAAGCGACTTACAAGATGAAACATTAATAGCAGGGATAAAGCATTTTGAAACACACAGTGCTTTTTTTCTTTAAAAAAATGTTTGGGGTACTCTCATTTTGACTCAAGAAAACCATCATTTTATAGTTCAAATTGAGAAAAATAAATACAGTAAATGGACAAAGATTCACAAAATGTTTAGGGGTATGCATACCCCTGCGTCCCCCCCCAGAAAAAAGGACTCTCTCTCTCTCTGTGTGTGTACCCCAGATTCAACTCCACCCCACTAAAATACAGAAAATGTAGATCAAAAGACCTGGGACAACAACAATGCAATGGTTTTGCTTGGCATCTAAAAACAAATGCCTCACTGGGGAGAGCATTCCATAAACAGGGAACTTTTTACCTGTAAGAAAAACTGTCTTCGGAGGGGGCACATGGAAAAGGGCTTCAGTTGAAGAAGGGAGGGTTTGGGCTGGTTCATGTGGGGAGATGCTGTCCTTGAGGTATTTGGGTCCTGAGCCACAGAAGGTTTTCTGGGTCAAAAACAGCACTTTGAATTGGGCCCAGAAACTAATTGGTAGCCAGTGAAGTCAGGACTGGAGTTATGTGCTCAGACTCAGTGTAGTATTGGGGGGGGGGGCACAGGGGCTGTTGCTCTAGGCACAAAATTGTTAGGGGTGCAAAATTTCAACACCCGGTGCTGCCTCAATACAGCTGTGCGCTTCCGTCAATGGCCTCCATTGAAAAAGACTTCTCCATGCGAATGAGGAAGTGACCTCTTCAGGCAACAGAACGACTCTTCCTTTCCTATCCCTGTGGCTGTGATCTCATGGGTGATGCAGATGCTGTTAGGCAGTTGAATGTGCATGCATATTTCCTCCATTTCCCTCCCAACCACCCTCTGGGTGGCCCCAGGTGCCAGCAACCCACACTACACCACTGCTCAGACTGTTCTGTCCTAATGAACAACCTGGCTGCTGAATTCTGCACCAGCTGAAGTTTTCAAACCATCTTCAAAGGCAGCCTCGTGTTTAATGTGTGTACAGTGGTACCTTGGGTTAAGAACTTAATTCGTTCTGGAGGTCCATTCTTAACCTGAAACTGTTCTTAACCCTAGGCTTCAGCCTACTTAGCCTATACATAAATCCAGCACTGGGTCAAGGCGGTGGCCATCCCTCTGCCACCACCATCACTGCAACATCAACGTCCTGAATGTGTACTGTAGTACAGTGGTACCTCGGGTTACAGACGCTTCAGGTTACAGACTCCGCTAACCCAGAAATAGTACTTCAGGTTAAGAACTTTGCTTCAGGATGAGAACAGAAATTGTGCTCTGGCGGTGCAGCAGCAGCAGGGGGCTCCATTAGCTAAAGTGGTGGTTCAGGTTAAGAACAGTTTCAGGTTAAGTATTGACCTCTGGAACGAATTAAGTACTTAACCCGAGGTACCACTGTACACAGCTCCTGTTTGTTTGAAGCGATTTGAACCTATGGAAAACCTGTTCAACTTCTAGGTACCCATGGGTCTCTTTAGAACATTGGCTTGGGAGGGCACTCTGTTTACAAACAGAAAATCACTGACTTTATTTGGGGACTGAGACGGTTGCCACTAAAGCCTGCCCCATTTTCCTGCTCCATCTTTCAAGGCTGCTGACTCCATCGTTCTTGCATCGGCAGCAATTTGCCCCAAATTGCTCTCACTCGATTTCATGGCTTTACTGCATTATTTCATCCCTCCAGGCAAAAGGAGGGAAGGAGAGGCCTTCAGACTATCATCCAGCCTGCAGCGCCAGGGGCAGCGGGCAGAGGCGTGAAATCTCCTGCCTCTCCAACACGCCCAGGTTTCTTTTCAACCTTAACAACATGTGTCACCACATTTCACAATGAATTTAGCTGTCATTCATGTTTCATTAGGGTAAGTGCCTTAAAAACAGATTAGAGACTCAGCTAATTTACTCATTAGTAAAAGGAAATTAGCCATTTGAGATCTACTCTAATAAAATTAGCCGGGTGACAAATGCTTTGTTGCTGTGTTTATTAGATTACCATGCTTGCTGCATTTTAAAGGCATCAACAACCCTTCAGAAGCAGTTCTCCAGCTTTACTCTTCCCTTTCCTATATTTACTTCTGGATTTCCCCCCTGGCAAATTAAGGAGAGAAGACAAAGAGAGGCAGTCTGCAGGGTGTGCGTACGCTGAACATGGTTAGCAAAAAACGAATGGCTGCTTCTACATGGATTGGAAGATTTTGCCCTTGGCGCCTGTCTCTGCACCAGCTGATTCTCATCCGACTTGTCCCAGAAAACGGAGTGAGGAGGAGCAGTACATGCAGTCCAGACCTTTATTTCTTTAGGATTGTATCCAGCTAAGTAAGTTCTACTCAAAGTAGACCCACTGAGATAACATGACTGAATTTGGTCATGCCCATGGAGGACCGTCCAAGTCTCCCTATTTCCCAGGGACACTCCTGGATTTATATAAGCTGTCCTGGTTTCTGATTTGATCCTGGAATGTCCCATTTTTCATTAGGATGTCCCTATTTTCGTTGGAGAAATGTTGGAGGGTAGGGAGTGATGTAGCCCACAAGTCAAGGAGATAAGTAACTATACAACCTTTAGAAGACATCTGAAGGCAACCCTATATAGGGAAGTTTTTTTAAAATGTTTGATGTTTTATTATGTTGTTATATATGTTGTAAGCTGCCCAGAGATGTGTGGGGTATAAATGTTGTTGTTGTTGTTGTAATTTACCATATTTTTCCATGTGCAAGACAATGTTTTTTGCTTTAAAAATTAGGCAAAAATTTGGGGTCATCTTATATACGGATAGCAGAGGGGGGTGGATGGGTAATCAGTGGTGAGTGATTGGCATTTGTAGTGAGGTGAGTGGGTGGTGATTGGCGACTGAGGTGAGTGGGCAGGCGGGCAAGATCAGCGATGGCTGCAGCAAGCGGGCAAGTGATTGGCAGCTGCAGCGAGTGGTCATGCGGTCATGCGATTGGTGTTGGTTGTGGTGAGTGGGTGGTTGCGCGATTGGCCATGGTGACCTCCCAAACAGCTTTGGTCAACCTCCCCTCAAAAGCTCAATAACTCAAGAAACATTGATTTCTCAATTTTGGGTTCAAAAAATTAAGGGTTGTCTTATACATGGGGGCATCTTATACATGGAAAAATACAGGTATGATGATGATGATGATGATGATGATGATGATGATAATGATGATGATATAGGATGTCCCTATTTTCATCGGAAAAATGTTGAAAGGTATACCATGGATTTCAGTAGGTCCACCTGGAATTAAATACAGCAACACTTGGTGGTGAAGTTAGCTCATTGTTAAGAAGGCGCTATATTGCCTGCAATGTCCATTATGCTTGTCTTGAGCTGCAGTATCACTACCTGCAATTGGTCTGCGACCTGACCTTAGACCGAAAGCTGGAGAAAGGGTGAGAGAAGGTAAATGCCAAGGGTGTCTGTGGGGGGTGTCAGTGATAGAGCACTCAAACGGCAGGGTTCCTTTCATGGAGGTTGAGGCTACTAATGGCTACCACCCACATTGCCTACCTGTCGGAGGCCGTATGCCTCTGAATACCAGTCCTGCTTGTTGCCTTCCTGAAGGCATCTGGTTGGCCACTGTGAGAGCAGGATGATAGATGGGCCACTGACCTGATCCAGCCGTAGAGATCCTCTTCAATTCTTGAAAGATCCTGGGTTCAGTCCCAGCCAACGGTGTAGTGTTTGTGTATGGGGGGCCCAGGGGTGGTTGCCCCAGGTGCAATATTGTTAAGGGTGCAAAATATCAACATCTGGTGCTGCCTCAATACAGCCGCATGCTTCTGTTTCTGGGTTCCATGGAAAAGGGCTTCTCCATGCAAACCAGGAAGTGACCTCTCCAGACAACAGAACAACTCTTCATTTCTTATCTCTGTGGCTGTGATCTCCTGGGTGACGGGAATTCCGCTAGGCAGCTAAATTTGCATGTGTACACCGTCTGTTTCCCTCCTCCCACCTTCGTGAAGCCCCAGGCACTGGCAACCCCTGATCCCAACCATCCTTACCTAAGAGGCACCCTTCCCACTGGAAGCACCCTTCCCACCAGCCCCATCAATATTGAGCAATTCATAGCCATTTTCCTCTGCCATCTTTTTTTCCTGTGCCCACCAGAAGCATTGTTAGGGTGTGGCCCTGGATATCCAAGAACCAGATTTTTTCTCCTACCCTCTCCACCAGGGAGCCAGTGTGGTGTAGTGGTTAAGAGCGGTGGACTCGTAATCTGGGGAACCGGGTTCGATTCCCCGCTCCTCCACATGCAGCTGCTGGGTGACCTTGGGCCAGTCACACTTCTTTGAAGTCTTTCAGCCCCACTCATCTCACAGAGTGTTTGTTGTGGGGGAGGAAGGGAAAGGAGAATGTTAGCCGCTTTGAGACTCCTTTGGGTAGTGATAAAGCGGGATATCAAATCCAAACACACACCAACCACCTTCACCTCCCCTCATTTTAAAAACTTCAACCACCACCACCACCACCACCAACCAACCAACCCTTACAGGCTATCTTTCCATTTGAAAATTGCACTGAATTGGCATCTACACAAATACATGCATTTTTGTGGTGTGTCTGGTGCCTGGGACTCTTTCAGGGACTTTGCAATGCTGCTGCTCATCCTAGGAGAGCGCTTGATGCATCAGATGCAAGTGGGCTGTTATGCATCAAAGCTCCCGCCATAATGACCGTCTTTGAGGTCTCACAAGATGCTTTATTTCTTTTTGCTGAAACAGCCTGAGACACCGGCTACTACCCCTCTGGAACTCTGAGCTAGATAGACGAGTGATCTGACTCAGCACGAGGCAGCTGGGAATGTTCAAACCAGATCTAGATAGCGGAATAAAAAAGCTAATTAGGCACCTTGATCTCTCTTGCAGGCACTTTGCTTATGCTCCCAACCTCTCCTTTGCAGCCTCTGTGAAGGCTCCCTGCAGAGGTGCTGTGAAGAAGCAAACGAGGCCTGTGATGCAAGATTGCCTTGATTAGAATCCTCTTTTCTGCCTGTAAACTGCAAGTGGCTTGATTGAGGTGATCGGAGCTCCAAAAGACCGAGAGAAAAATGAGGGTCTTTGGGAAGGACCTGGCAATAGCCAGCCAGGAGGATGCTGGGATTCATTTGGGGAGTGGGGAAGGATAGCCACTTAAACGGCAGATTGTTATCCTTTGGCCCAATCCACCAGGACATTTTCCTGTGCAAACCTTGCTGAAACGAATGCGGGAGAGCAGCAGAAAGCAGCATGCAGGGATGCCCATTGAGAGATTTCCTCTCGATTCTGCCTCTGTTTATATGAAGACACAAAATGTGCTGAGTGCATAATAGTTAAATGACTGTGCCTCTTACTGAATTTTCATATCCCACACAACTGACCCACCGGCAGTCCGTAGCAGAGTGTGGCAGAGAAGAAACTCACTCCTGGAAGATGGGAGGTCAAGTCCCATGTCAATGAATTGGGTGGCTTAGGGGAAAGTCTGCCTTGTCTATGGGCTTTGCATGCCCTTGGCCCCACTGTGGGATGATCATATTAGAGGATTTGATCATGGAGGATCCAATCCCACTGCAGGGAGCTTGAATAGACACTCTTCGGGTCACTTTGGCCCCTTGGGACATCCCTTCTCCAAGCATGAGTGGTCCAGGCACCTGTGTGGGTTGTTTTTCCTTCAAGGACCCCTCTTCTCCCCTGTCGTCTGCACTGGAATGGCCAGGCTGGCTGGCTGGGACTGTGTCTGCTCCGCTTTCCAGCTCTGTTCTGTCCTGGAACAAATCACCGTCTTGGATAACAGCCGATGTGTTTATCCCAAGGGATATGACTCTGAATATTAGGATGTCAAAACCAAGCGCATTTGCAATACGTTACTGTCAAAGAGGAAATAAAAAGGGAGTTTGGCTTATTTAATTTAGTGCAAGAGTCTGTTCAGGAGAGAGCGGAAAAAAACCCCGAGAAAGCGGGAGCAAAAAAGAGAGACAGATGGGGACTCTGCTGTTTCCTTGGCAGCCTACAGTGGCAATTGGTGCTTAAAGTTGTAACCAAAGGAAAAAACTCTTGGCCGCTTTAGAGGTAACTGGTGGGGAGGGAAGGAGGTTCATTTCCTCCTCAACTCATGACCACTGTCTTCTCAACCAGTGGAGAAGGGACTTGGCTGCATGTCTTCTCAAGACAGCTGCATCATCTTGTGTTCTGAGTCATCTTGTCAGGTGGGGCAGTTTTTCGGGACAGTTTTTCGGAAGATTTTAGGAAGTTGCTTAGTCCAGACTGTTACTCTTTGGAAGGTATGATGAGTCAGTTGCATACTGGCAACTTTAGTGTTCACAGTTAAAGTGAATTTGGGGCTCTTGGGCAATAAGCCTACTTGCCCCCCCCCCCAATTTTTATAGTAAGAAAAGTGGCAGGAAAATGCACCACAAAGGATGAAATACTGAGAATGCCAAGAGATGTATAACTTCTGAGGAAACAAAGTGGAAATGATGCTCAATACCTCTGTGCACATCAAGGCAAGGTGGAAACTAAGCCAAGAAATAGATTGTCTGGAAGAGCCCAGAGTCAGTTGCTTGGTTCAGAATCATATTCACTAACTGGCAGCTGCTCTCCAGGCAGAAGCCTTTCCCAGCCCTGCCTGGAACTTCTGGGAACTGAACATAAGCCTCTGCATGCAAAACAAACCTGTACGAAGCTGCCTTATGCTGAGATACAGTAGACCACTAGGTCATCCAGTTCATTATAAGCTCTGTTTGCAGAGCTGGTTCTCCAGAGTTTCAGACAGGGGTTTTTCTCAGCCCTACATGGGGATGGGGGGGGCCCACTTAAATATAAGCAAAGCTCCTGCCCTTCCTCAAAGCACTGGCAAGATCAGGTGCTGGCTTTGCCAGCTGTTGCTAGCGTGTTGGCACTAGCCGATGTGTATATATGTGCCAGGTCAGGATGAAGGAAGTCAGGTGTGAAGTCAGCTCTCTGCAAAGCCCTCGTCTGGCAGGTCTGCTTGACAGGTCACAAAGGTAACTCTATGGCAGGGAACATGCCAATCCCTTCAAGGTTCAGCACCCTTAGTTGAAAGACCTCTGGGGGACAGAGCATCGGATTAGGTGGACCTTGATCCAATCCGGCAAGGCTGTTTTTTTTAATTTTATCACTGGTGTAGAGTCGGGAAAGACCTTAGCATGAGATCCTGGGCATCTCCTGATCA
The DNA here is from genome assembly GCF_951804945.1 of Podarcis cretensis. Taxonomy (NCBI): domain Eukaryota; kingdom Metazoa; phylum Chordata; class Lepidosauria; order Squamata; family Lacertidae; genus Podarcis; species Podarcis cretensis. The sequence goes on along the minus strand of NC_137185.1, from coordinate 28,998,213 downwards.
ATACTTTCATTTACACTCCACATTCACCCAGAAAGCCAGTGTGGTCTAGTGGTTAGACTGCTGGACTAGGACCTAGGAGACCAGGGCTCAGATCCCCACACAGCTTTGAAGCTCATGGTGTGTTTTGGGCTAGACACTGTCTTTAGCCTAACCTCCCTCACAGAGGTGTTGTGATGATAAAATGGGAAGGGGGGAAACCATGTACACCATCCTGAGCTCATTGGAGGAAAGGTGGGATATAAATAAATAAAATTAATATGATGGGAATTGGTAAGAGGATATATTAGTTCTATTTAACACTCTGGAGACCCATGTGTGAGTTAACCACATAGGAATGAAATGGCTAGTGCCTGGTTTGCTGTTGTTTTTTAAACTGCAGGGCTAGCACACAGATAGCACCAGTAGCAGAATATTAAGTTCTGTTGCTAGGCAAATTAATGGAGCACAGGAATAGGCTATTAAACCTTATTTATTTTGTTCCAGCTTCTTGAGGCAACTGGTCCCCTTTTTCAATAAAACAGACCACAGACTGCAAAGTAAATTTAAAATGTTTTACTTACAGCTTCTAGGCCTCAGGCATACATTTTTCCTTCTGCAACAGCAATAAGATAATGCAAGTAAAGTGCTCTGAGAAGTGCAGCAAAGCAGCCTGGGGCTAGAGGGTATTGTGAGGCATGTCCGTCTCCACTGTGTGCAGCATAAAGAGAGGGCAAGAGAGAGGAGAACAGGAAACAAGCTTCACTTCCTCCCTCTCAGGAGAAGAGGGGGGCGTGACCTCACTGAGCCAACTCTAGCAGTTAGAACTCTGTGGTCCTTAACCTCTTCATATACTAACTAGTAAATATCACTGTTATGCTTGACATAACAGTGCTAAAATTTCCCGCAATAAATACATTATTGCGTAATTAAAACAAGGAATGGAACAAGGTATGGAAGTGAGAGCTGGACCATAAAGAAGGCTGATCGCTGAAGAATTGATGCTTTTGAATTATGGTATTGGAGGAGACTCTTGAGAGTCCCATGGACTGCAAGAAGATCAAACCTCTCCATTCTGAAGGAAATCAGCCCTGAGTGCTCACTGGAAGGACAGATTGTGAAGCTGCGGCGTCAATACTTTGGCCACCTCATGAGAAGAGAAGACTCCTTGGAAAAGACCCTGATGTTGGGAAAGATTTAGGGCACAAGGAGAAGGGGATGACAGAGGACAAGATGGTTGGACAGTGTTCTCGAAGCTACTAACATGAGTCTGACCAAACTGCAGGAGGTAGTGGAAGACAGGAGTGCCTGGCGTGCTCTGGTTGGTCCATGGGGTCACAAAGAGTCGGACATGACTAAATGACTAAACGACAACAACAACAAAACAAGGCCCATAGAATGTCTAAGTGAGCCTAAGTATCTGGAGAAGCTTCTGTTTGTTTTTAGAGTCTTGTTTTTTCCTCTTCCAGAGATCAACACAGGAGACTCACCTCTCTTGAAGCTGGTGACAGAATGCCTCCCAGTACCAATTGCTGGGAATCGCAGGTGTGTGGGGGGTGTTGTTGTGCTCGGGTGTTGACTGTGGGCTTTCCCTTGGGGCGTCTGGTTGCCCCCTGTGAGAAAAGAGTGCCGGACTCGATGGGCCTTGGCTGCCCTGAGCTGCAGGGCTTTTCTCGTGTTCTTAGGTACAGGTGATGGTTTGCTCTGATGCTATCTGGGCAATTTCACAGTAACCTCAAACCAAATTTAAAGCTTTATGGCAACTACTGTTTTATTCTAAGGAGCCCTCAGCGACATCCCCCCAACCACTGCACTGTACATCTCTTTACACCAAGGTTGATCTTCCTTCTTCCCCCTTACAAAACTATTTGGTTGAAAATGGGCCTTGGCATGTGGGCAAGGGGAGGGACGCACCAACTTGTGTGGTGTGGATGTGCATTTGGAGATTCGTCTGCTCTCAGGCAAGGGAAGCCAGAATTTAATATTTTGCAAAGCCTCTTTGAAGGCAGAACCTCTTCTTGACTCCTCGGGGAAGTTTCTGAATTGGCCGTGTGCCAATTAAGAACCATAAAAGTACTCTTAAATAAATCGATATAAAGCACACATCTCCAGTCGGCAAGTACCGGGAGGGAACAGCTTATTGTGTCCCTTGGAAAAATGTGTGTTGCACTGGGCAGCTCAGAGGAAATGGAAACAGCATGAATGGGACCCACTAGCTGCATCTCCTTCAAAATCAAAGGATAGATTAAGGATACGGCGTTCGTGTGTGTTTTGTGCTGGCTGTCCCTGCAGAATCCTCTGTGTTCTCTAATATCTGTTTGTGGTAGTTTCTTTGCTCACTGCTGAAAGAGGGAATGGCTGAGGTTTCCAAGAATGAACCCCACAAAGAGCATGCTTTTGTGGGGTGGGTGGTGGTGGAGGAGAGAGAAATCTACTCCTCCATCCTAGCCATCTGTCTTGTTTTCAAGATGCAAGTTTCCACACAACCCTTTTATCAGCGAAGCATCTCAGAAGCAGTAGTTGAAGGTGAAGTTTGATCTTCTTGCCTGCACCAGGAATGAGGGCATGATAAGGATTCGTCTCAGGCTTCTTCAAAGCAGGTAACTGTTGTGTCAGTTGCCAAGCAAATTCTGGACCACACAGAGGGAGGGGGCTTTTCCTTTAAGCCTGAAAGTATGTGTTAGGGGGCCGCTTCTGGATATATATCCAGATTGGATGAGATTAACAGATGCCAGCCCTTTTAAATTGTACAGCACCTAGTAAGTTACAGGATAGCCGATTTTAGAAACAAATATTTCTGGAATAGAGGTAATGATGCTGAGGAGGAGTCTTGCCTCAAAGATGGTCACATGCAGTCTCCATTGGGATGATACTTTGCCAGTTCCACATGATTTAGATGGAAGGACAGAAAGCTGTAGCCATTTTTGTTAAAGTAGTGGAGTCACAGCACTGCATGCACAGAACCAGAAAGCACTATGGGTGGGTTCACAGGTGTGCACCCATCATTTGATGACCGCTTCATTAAGTGATGACTTACATGCATGGCTGGACTATCGGTTGCAACTTGTGGGTGGAATATCATTTTGCAACAGACAGTACCTTCCCATCTTTCACATCACACCTGGATATTCCTTTAGTGTGGAGAACAACGTGGGGGGAAGGTTTGTAGCACCTGGCAAAGCAGAAGTTCCCCAGAGCTGCTGCTTTGTTTGCAGAAGTCCAATATCCTGTTTCAGCTCAGTGGCCAGAAAGATTCCGCTGGGAAACCCAAAAACAGGACACAAGCACAACAGCACCTGCCTATGATTGCTCCACAGGACCTGGTACTCAGAGCCAGACAGCCTCTGAGAGATAAAGAACATGAAGAGGAGGCCTGCTGGATCAAAGATATACCCAGATATCTCTTTGAAGCCCATGAGCAAGGCTAGAAGGGGCTACCCCTCTCTCACTTTGCCTCCCTAGCAACTAGTATCCAGAGATATATTGCCTCTGAACATGGGGGTTTGATAATATTTGATAAATAGCTTTACCAACTGCACTGGCTCCCGGTGGAGTACAGGGTCAGGTTTAAGGTGCTGGTTTTGACCTTTAAAGCTCTACATGGCCTAGGACCCAAGTACCTATGGGACTGCCTCTCCTGGTATGCCCCATGGAGGACCTAGTCTCAACTAGGGCCAGGGCCTTTTCTGTACTGGCCCCGACTTGGTGGAATGCTCTGTCACAAGAGACTAGGGCACTGTGGGACTTGACATCTTTCCGCAGGGCCCGCAAGACAGAGCTGTTCCTCCTGGCCTTTGGTTTGGACTCACTTTGACCCTTATGTTGCCCTCTCCTTATGGTCTTGATCTATTGGCTACTTTTAAAATGAGGCTGCATTTTAACCTGTATTTTAAATTGCCCCCCCCTTATGTTTTTACTGTGATTTTATTGGTGTTAGCCGCCCTGAGCCTGGCTTTGGCCGGGGAGGGCAGGGAATAAATAAATAAATAAATAAATAATAATAATAATAATAATTCCATCATGACCCATAGCTGCTGCTGCTGTGTGTCTCCCTATGCCTTGCCTAAATTGTGCCCGTGTTGGAAAGACTAAATACTGAGGCTGTCTACATACTATGCATTTAAAGCACCTGCCCAATAAATTATGGGAACTGCAGTTCCCAGCATCTTTGACATACTGTATTTCCCAGGATTCTTGGGGTGGAGAATGTGCTTTAAATGTATGGTGTGCACACAGCTTGTAGGATGTTCTGTGAACAGCTGGTGGGATCAGGCGAGTTAATGTCTGACCCTTTATACCTGTGGCTGTAGATCATCACTTGTCAACACAAATTGAGTCTTTGGAAGTGGAAGCCAAGTGGACTTCCGGGTCAGTGCCATCGGCGAATGGCGGAGTTCCTCTGACAGGAGGAACGGGCTCCGTGAAAATTGGGTCTTCCCACTGCGGCGAAGGCGGGGACCCGCTAGAAATCCCAGGCGGAGAAGCCTGGGAACGTGGGGTTCGGCAGAGCACCAAGAGCGCCTCCCCTACACGTGGGGTAACCCCTCTTTGGGGCTCCGGAGCGGAGTGGGGTGAGCAGCGCGGTGCTGCGAACCGATTGCTACTTTCACGGAGGGAAGCCGCACAGCCATCGCCGGAGAGTGTTGACTTTTTCCTGATGACAATTGGACTCTAAACAAGTACCCGTGAGTAAAAACGGAAGATTTGACCAAGAAATTTATGAAATTTATGAATTAGGAAACGAAGCGGGAAGGTCTAAACAGGAAGTCCGCCTTCCGCTTTTTGTAAATAGACTGAAGCAAAGATTTCGCAAGCTAAATAGCCTGGAAAATTGATCTAAAGATTGAAATTTCCTGCATTTATAACCAATAAAACCCCTTGGCAGCAGGAGAAAAGGGGAAATTTTTTTTGACTGTCTAAGCCTGCAGAGAGAGAGTAAAGGAATATAAGTTTCCATCGTCCCAAACCTGGGGACGGGTGTCAGGACAGAAATTGTTGGAGATGTCCATTGATTGAAAGGAGAACATTTTGACAGATAGTTAAAAAAAAAAGAGAAACAAATTAACTTCAACACTGCTTTCTGCATTTCTGTATTTTAAAGAAACAAAGTATTTGAAAATCAAAAGTAAATTTCCCTTTGTTGGATACATCTTAAAGATGGACGTAAATAGAAATGGTGTCCCCTAGAGGGAGCTTGTCAGTTTGTTGCTGCAGTTTACAGGGAGACTTTACAGCTGTGAGAATTAGACCGTGGGACTAGTTGCTTGACCTTGAACAGAAATGCGCTGGGAGGATGTTTTGGTGTCTGCCCTTGGCAAAACAAATGCTATGCTGAAGCAGTTGCATGAGAAAATGAACTTGATGAATGAAAAGTTGGACTTGATGACTGCTGTAGCCAGTAAATATGAACTAACAGGAAACAAAGATAAAGAAATCTTACAGCAACCAACTCAGGAAACTGGCTTGACAGGGCAAGTCCAAGGGCAGATGAAGATGGAAGAGGTCGAGATTGCACCTCAAATGATACAAATGGAGAGATCCAAAGTCCTGCATGACCAAAAGCCGCAGTATTGGAAGATTGAACTTGGAGTGTGTCTGGAAGTGTCTGGAGACAAGGAAGCTCTTAACTCTGGTGGGACTGTGAAACAAGTTGACAACTATTTTTGGAATAACTATTTTTTGGATTACAAATTTAATCTAGGGGAGTGGGACTGTGGGGAATGGGCTAGCATGATGAAAGAAAATGGAGATTACTACCGGTTGGAATTCCCTGGAGATCCACTCCTCAAGGAGAAAGGGAAGAAACTACGAAAGAAACCAACAAGGGACAGGGAAGGGTGCAAGTATAAACAGGAACAAGAAAATCCGCAGAGGGGGCATAGAAGAGACCTAAGAGCCTCGGACATTAGAACACCAGATTGATGGACTGGATGTAATGGTTAGAAAGGACTGACATAACCCGAGACCAGGAAGAAGGGACGTTGGATAAAATTAGAGGAAAAAAGTATATAAAAAGGAGAATTTCTTTCTATTTTTGGAATTAGTGTAATACTAATGAAATATCAGGGAATATGCTGGAAAGGAACTAATTGGCTTTAGTAGAAAGGTTTGAAGGAGTTATGTATAAATATGGCTTAAATTTTGAAATTTTATGGTTTTTAAGGTAAGATAAGGTTAAAGAAATTAACGGTAAATTGAATAACAGAATATAGTAAAAGCTGGAAAGGATATGCTGAGTTAAAAAAAAAAGACAGATTGTTAAGATAAATTATTTAAATAAAAATTGAGAAATATGGGAAGAATTTGCTGAAATAATGAATTAAGTTAGAATACAAAAAGGGAGGTGTGAGGAGGTCCAAGAAACAAGCAAACGAAAGGATGTACCGTATTTTTCGCTCTATAAGACGACCAGACCATGAGATGCACCTAGTTTTTGGAAGAGGAAAACAAGAAAAAAAAAATATTCTGAATCTCAGAATCCAGAACAATAGGGATTGCTGTGCAGCGAAAGCAGTGATCCCTCTTGCTGTTCTGGCTTCTGGGATAGCTGTGCAGCCTGCATTCGCTCCATAAGACGCACACACATTTCCTCTTACTTTTTAGGAGGGAAAAAGTGAGTCTTATAGAGCAAAAAATACGGTAATTTGGATTTGTATTTTTCCTTTGTATTTATGCTTTTTATTCTTTTTTCTTTTTTGTTGTTGCATTTTCCTGTTTTTTTCATTCTTTTTTATATACCTATGTATTTTTGAAATTCTGAATAAATATCATTAAAAAAAAAAAAGGAAGTGGAAGCCTAGTGAGAACTCAAAAATTCATGGCTACAGTGTCCCTTGTCCTGGAGCAAATGCCCAGCTTGCCAGTCTGTGTCCGCAGATGCTTTGACGACAGCCCCAGCTCAAGCACGGCTGTCATGCTAAGCAGGGATTGCTCTTATTGATTGTGGCTTTTGCTTTTCAAAGGAAAATAATCCCAGGGCACCGAGCCCTTTTGTCTTTAATGAGAAAGCACAATCGTTTGATGATTTTTGCACACAAAAATAAAAGTGCGGCACAGTTCGTTCCCCCCTCCACCTGCCAATCCCCAGAAATACTGCATTGGTTGTATTCAAAGTGTGTGTGTGTGTGTGTGTGTGTGTGAGAGAGAGAGAGAGAGAGAGAGAGAATAATATGTATCTTCAGTTTAAGTTGTTCTCTAAAATGAATACTGCAAAACCGAGAGTGAAGGCAGCAGAGAGTAGCTGAAGCCATGGAATTGGCCCCTGGGGTCTCCAGGTGGCCCCCAGGCTGCTAAGCGTTTCTGTGGCTCACAGCCAAGCAGCGAATCCCAAGCGATGCAGCTGTTGCCAAGAATTCTGGAATATCTCAGGACTTTTTTTCCCCCCTCTTCAAAAGACTTGATGTTGACAGAGCTTGGCTGCATAGAAAAGAATTTGTGGCTTGCTCTTTGAAGAAAGCTTTGCTAAACCAGAGAGCTCACGAGGCAGCAGCCAAATTGGACAGATGGGAGCTAGTTGCTACAGGACAAGACGGAAGGAGGATGGAACGATCAAAGGCTGGACTTCCTTTGCTCCCCAAGGGGCAGAATCAGGATTCTGGGCACTGCCAGCATCCTCTGTGTCTGTTTGGAAGGACTTGGGAACAGCAGGCCAGCAGGCCTTTGTCATTCTATGATCGTGGAACTGGGAATCTGGCTGCAGCTCCCACTTCAGTCATTGTGTCCGCAACAAGACTGTCAGCACTGATTTTCAGATTGATGATTCTATCACATTTCTGGGCCCCGTTCCACGGTGAAGTTTGACCAAGACACAGGGCTGCCTTCAGAGGTTTTCCTCTCTTGATGCCAGGCAAAGCATGGGCACATCCCTTCAGCAACTGGTGGGTCTTCCCTCATTATCTTGGCCTTTTTGCTAGCAGCAAGACAAAGTTGAGGACGGCGAAGTGGGCAGCCTTTCCCACTCTCCAGCTATTCTGGACCACAACTCCCATTTGCCGCAGCAGCAAATGACTGTGCTGACTGGGGGTGATGGGAGTCATAGTCCAGAACATCTGGAGGGCACCAGGTTGGGGAAGGCTAGCATAGGGGGACCCACCTGAGCACCAGGCAAGGCTGGTGGTGACAAAGATCTGAAAAATTCCCTACACTTTTTACAATAGCACCCCAGGCCAAACACCCATCACCCCCATCTTCCTCCACACTCCCAAAACACAGCAGAGATTTAGGGGGACGTGACTGGTTCAGTCACACTGGGTGCAGAGCATTGGGGGTGCCACAACTATGACGTAGAATGGAAAGTGAGAGGTGGGGGCACCCAATTTGGGTGTCACACAGTGTGCTGCTGGAATTTGACATCCCAAGATCCGCCACTGCACACCCAGTCCTTTCTCCAGGTGCGGATTTATTAGTGGAGTAAATTTGCATACAAATAAAGTGGTAGATATTAAGGGAAAACAATGGCATTGCCTGTTGTCCTCAGGTGGTCAGTTGTCAGGCAGCAGAGGAACCAACCCCCACGGCAGGTTGCCAGGAACGGATAAGACAAGGAAAAGCTCTTACCATCTGCTTTTTATTCAATAATTACAGAGAGAGGCTTGGGAATGCAGCCTCTTGGAATAATGGCGTTGCCCCGAGTGAGTCTCCACCCTCTTTTCTCCCACTTCCTCCTTCTCTCCTACTGGTGGCGCTGAGGGTCCTTTGCTTCTGAGCTCTTTGCTCTACAGTGGTACCTAGGGTTACAGACGCTTCAGGTTACAGACGCTTCAGGTTACAGACTCCGCTAACCCAGAAATAGTACCTCGGGTTAAGAACTTTGCTTCAGGATGAGAACAGCGGGAGGCCCCATTAGCTAAACTGGTGCTTCAGGTTAAGAACAGTTTCAGGTTAAGAACAGACCTCCAGAAGGAATTAAGTTCTTAAACAGAGGTACCACTGTATTACTTTCAAGGCTCGCTGGGTTTGGGGGCGGGGGCTGGGATGCTTTCAAAAGACACTGTGTCCATCAGCTGTTGCCTTCCAGGTGCTTCCTCTTCCTCCTCCTCCTCTCTCATTATTTCCAAGCTTTCCCCCTCATCTGCCTCTGAGCTGTGACCTTCCTCAAACCCCTTTGTACTTCTGAACTGTCTCCTTCTCCTTCTCTGGAAGGGTCAGGCTGGGGAGGCGGTTTCCACCTTTCCTCCTCCGCCCAGTCCCTGACATCACTGTCCACGTTGTAGAAGGGCACCATCTGAGGACAGCATCCCCTCCTTTGTGTGAGAGAAGGGGTGGAGCAGCTCCCGCCGCCCAATCAGTCCCTGACAACATGGGCAGATTTGTGATTGTTTCTGCACTGACTGTACAAAAGCCTGCAGGAAACGTACAGTATCACAAATGCATTTCAAAGATACAGTGTGTGGGTGTATAATACATGCTTTGTCTCTGAGGTCAGGGGCAGTAACACGCTTCTGAATACCAGTTGCTGGAAACTGCAGGAGGGGAGAACAGTCTTGTGTTCGAATCCTGCTTGTGGGTTTCCCACAAGTATCTGGTGGGCCACTGTGAGAACAGGATGCTGGACTTAATGGGCCCCATTTGGCGTGACCCAGCTGCAGGGCTCTTCCTGTGTTCTTACTTGGTTGCCTGATTCATCAGAGGAATGATCTCTTTAATAGGTTACAATCTTTCGTATCCATCAAACCAAGTGATTGATTAAACACAGCAGCCCTATATAACACGGTCATAGCATCAGTGGGGCACATCTGGCTGCTGCAAAAAGGTTTCGGAATTCCACACAGAACAAGAGTAGCAATAATCTCCTCACAGATATAGGAGGGAGGTTTCTGACCCAGGTGCTTCTAGTTTACTTCAAAGAGTGTGGTTTTTAAAATCATACACTTTTTGGGGGGGGGGCGGGGGCGGAATGAGGCATTATCAATCCATGGAGTCAAAGGAAGCTGGGCTACTTCTTCGGCTAGAGATTCACTAAAGGGGAAGGGGGAGAAACGCCCCACTCTCCAGCCAAGCCTGAGAGTTTCTTTTGCAATTTGAAAAGCAGGCATCACTTAGGACAGGCAAACAGCCTGGGTTGTGATAGGGGGAAAAAAAAAAATCAATCAGGCAGCTCGGCTGGACTTATTGACAGCAAATGAAGGGCTACTTTCTCACCATGGCAACCACAAAGGCCCAACATGCTCAATGACATCCTAGCCTTTCCCTCGTTACTCATCTGGAGGGGCGAAACAAAAAAACCTCTCTGTGGGGCATTCTCAAGAGAATGGCACTGAGAAGATTGGAAAGCTGTGCCCATCTTGAGGGTGCCAGCCCATGGCCAGTCTGGATTAGGGATGCCAGACATCCCCGTCTGACCTGGGGTCTCCAGGTTTGCCGGGCCCCTTCAAGATGGCAAATGGAGAGCTTGAATCTCCAGGTGGGTATAAAGGTAAAGGGACCCCTGACCATTAGGTCCAGTCGCGGATGACTCTGGGGTTGCGGCGCTCATCTCGCTTTACTGGCTGAGGGAGCCAGCGTACAGCTTCCGGGTCATGTGGCCATGACCAGAGCAGCACACGGAAAAGCCGTTTACCTTCCCGCCAGAGTGGTACCTGTTTATCTACTTGCACTTTGAGAGTGCCTTTAATAACAATAAATCATTAAGAAGACTAAGCATGCACCTTGCATGCTTCAGCCCAGCAGGACCTGGTTTAAACTTATAACATGGACAATTGGAGAGGGTTTCCCCATCTGCCCATTATTTCCCTGAACAGATAATGCAGAAACCACTTTTTTGACCATTGGACCCAGTATTGGTCTCATCCACTCAATCCACCGGAGCATTTTTGCATGCAGGATATAGTCAAGTTCCTAACTCACCAAGGGTTTAAGACCACTGGCTACCCTCACCTGGCTTAGCTGGCCAGCTGAAGCCGTTCCTAGAGTGTGGCCACTGTCACATGTTAACTGCTTCCAGGAGCCACAGGATGGGGACCAAATGTGGATGAACTACCTTAGAAGGAGCATGGCGCGTCCCCCATCAAAGATACTGCCCCTCCCCTAACGCCCCACACAACCTACCTGGCAACCCCAGGACTCAGCTACATTGGTAAAGAAAAAAACGCTTTATATGCGTTATAACACTGTGGCCCCAGATGGCACTGTGGAGTCCCATCTTTCGCCAATGGAATTTCACTTTATGAAGTTTACAATGTGTATAACTGAATTGCTTTTTTGATGTGTCTAAGTCCAGCCCTATTGTGGGTGTATCAGCATGGAAAGTACCTTACCAGCTGCAAACAAACAAGGACCGCATTTACCATCATCATCATTTTATTTGTATGCCGCCTATTCATAGTTACAACAATGCTCAAGGCGGCTTACAACAGGACAAGATTTATCGTACATAATTACCAACATAACAGAAGTCATAAGCAATAAATAAAACACATCAGAAAGCACACAACCAAATGGAAAACAATTTCCATATAAGTCATAAAATCTAAAACTAAGAATACAGCTGAAGGTACATTCTTTCACCTTTGGTGGACGTGCCCAAGGATTAAGGCCTTCTGGGAGATGATTTATAATGAAATGAAAAAGGTATTTAAATATACCTTCCAGAAGAAACCAGAGGCCTTTCTCCTGGGCATGGTCGGCCAATCGGTGCGAAGGGAGGATAGAACTTTTTTTATGTATGCTACAACAGCAGCAAGAATACTCATCGCGAAGTATTGGAAGACACAAGAATTACCCAGCCGAGTCCAGGTGGAAAAATCAAAGTTAGAAACAGAACTGCTAGAACCCAATGCTAAGATATTGTTAAGAATGTATAATCTGCTGTTGAAATGGAATACTGAGGACGAAACGGTTAAATCTGCTATGATAAAATGAGCACAAGATGTTGGTCATAACATTATGTTTGCTGACTGGGAACAGTTGTGGACCACCGGTATGAAATTCACGGCATGTAATGCCTTAAGAGAGAATATTATGAAAATGATATATAGGTGGTACATGACCCCAGTCAAGCTCGCAAAAATCTATCATTTGCCCGATAACAAATGTTGGAAATGTAAAGAAACTGAAGGAACATTCTTTCACCTTTGGTGGACGTGCCCAAGGATTAAGGCGTACTGGGAAATGATCTATAATGAACTGAAAAAGGTATTTAAGTATACCTTCTTGAAGAAACCAGAAGCCTTTCTCCTGGGTATGGTCGGCCAATTGGTGCCAAAGAAGGATAGAACTTTTTTTATGTATGCTACAGCAGCAGCAAGAATACTTATCGCAAAGCACTGGAAGACGCAAGATCTACCCTCCCTGGAAGATTGGCAGATGCAAGTAACAGACTACATGGAATTGGCTGAAATGACTGGCAGAATCCAAGATCAAGGAGAAGAGCAGGTGGAAGAGGATTGGAAGAAGTTTAAAGTCTATCTACAAAAACATTGTAAAATATATGAATGTTGAGGACATTGAAAATGAAACGAAGGGGTTCTAGTGATTAAGATAAATGAGAGTACAAAGGGAGGGACAAAGGACGAAAATGAATAACGAATGGTCTTGCTGAAATAATTGTTAAGTGGAATACAAGAAAGGGAGGCGGGTAGAAGTAAGGGAAACAAGGTTTTGAAGGGTACAAACTTGAAAGAGAGTTTTTTATGCTAAATTTGTTTTTATATGTGGTTTTTTTTCTTTCTTTTTTTCTTCTTTCTTTTGTTTATTTTTTGTGATATTTGTGGATTTTTTGTTGGTCTGTTAATTTCTTCTTTTTTGTAAAACTTAATAAAATATTATACAAAAAAAAAAGAAGAAAAGAATTACCCACCCGAGAAGAATGGCAGATGAAAGTGATGGACTATATGGAATTGGCTGAGATGACTGGCAGAATCCGGGACCAGGGAGAAGAGTCAGTGGAAGAAGATTGGAAAAAATTTAAAGTATATCTTCAAAAATATTGTAAAATTAAGGACTGTTAGAAAGATGTTGGAAAAAGAAAACTAGATGGTTTTGGTTGAAATGACATAAAGGATTAAGTAAAGACGAGTTGATGAAATTGACGAAAAGAGAGGACGTTAAATTGTAATATATTATGTTAAACTACTTAAATGAAAATAAGGTTGGAAGGATTTGCTGAAATAACGATCTGAATTAGAATACAAAATTGGGAGGTGAGAGGAGGTCAAGGAAATAAGTAAAGGAAGAAAGTTGTGTAAAGGATTAATCAGTTCTTTTTCTTTTTCTTTTTCTTTTTTGGTGTTGTTATTTCTTTTTGTATTTTGTATTTTGTATTTTGTTTTTTGTAATTTTCTTTTCTTCTTTTTGTTATTCTTAAATTTTGAATAAATATTATAAGAAAAAAACTAAGAATACAGCATTAATATCAATCGCAATTTAAAATGGCATGGATAAAAAATAAAAGCAATTAAAAACAAAAACAAAAACAGAGTCCTCTCTGCCCAGCAGACTGTCAGGCCCTGCCCCAAGCCAGGTGGAGAGAGGCAGGGCAGGGCCCTTCAGGCTCCCACCCTTAATGGTTAGATCCTGCTTTTCTCCTGCATGTTTTTGCACCAGCCAAAGAGATTATGTAATAATAATAATAATAATAATAACAACAATGTTGTATGTGCGAACCAAACAATACCACATGCTACAATCGATCAGAAAAACCTCTTACCCGCAGGCATCAATCACACCAAGAAAGACAAACTCCCAGGCAAAAAGGCACACTTTTGGTGGTTGGGATGCTGCGAGAGGTCCTGTATCTTTTCCCCCGGGATCGTCTAGTGTCACTGCTGGTAGGGAAGGGGATGGGGTAAGGTGGTGCAGGGGCCTTGGAAGGATATGCCCCAAACTGCCCCCAGCGTAGAGGCACCTGCTCTCTGAATATAGTTCCGTCTTGAAACAGCCAGTTCACCCCTGTTGCAACCAGTTCCCAGGAGGAGGAAGGTCTTAGAGAGCCAGCTGGCCCTTTCCAGGCAGAGTGACCTTGGAGGTGTGGTGGCCTGGAGTCGAGGAGATGCTAATCCCGCTCCACCTCCACGCCTGCTCTTGCCAAGACCGACAGAGAGATTCACTGCGAGCTGGCATTACGAACCTCCTCCCCCCCCCCCCCGCCCCCGCTTTCTGATGCCGAGATGTTACAGGAGGTAATAGATTTCGACACGTTTCATTGAAATATAACAAAATATTTGCATGGAGTTATTAGATAAATGGGAGCTGACTGGCGTCAGCAGCACTCATTTGCCAAATGTGAGATGGAAATTCATTTAGAATGAAAGAAAGGGGAAGCTTAAGTTTATGTTAATGGATTGATTTCAGATCGTATCCACTAGCTCCCAACAAATACGTTGCAATCACTGCATTTCCCCCCCTCTTGCTTCACCGGGGTGGGAGGGGTGTGCGTGTGGATCTTGCCATATGTGTGGGCTTGTTGATGTTTCATGTCTATCTAGGGTTACAATTCACTAATTGCTAATAGCCAGCCATTACATCTGCCATTTACACAGCCTTCATTCTGCAGAAGCTAAACAAGCCCTTCGACTCACATCATCACCTTGTTTCCCATTCGGAAGCAGGCAGACAAACACTATTTATTAATTAATTATCCAATCAAGCTTAGCAAATTATATGAAGCGTATTGTAAGCACCCCTTGCCAAGGACAGGGTCACAGGTATATTCCGTTGAGCATATTATTTTTATTTTCTATTTTTAAAAATGTTTCTCTCTAACTCACTCTGTCTTTAAGATTCGGGACGCATTAGAATTTTAAAATGATGCATACGGAGATAAATCAAATTGAGACACACCTGTCAGACTTGTCAAAGCTTAAGCCTAGCTTTAAGAACATCTGCTGTATCCTGCAAGGCAGAAAGGTTGTGGAATAAGGAGATTTCTCCTCAAAGATGAGAGACAATCTGTAGGTTCAATATTAAGGATAAGCAACCTAACCCAAGGTGGTTATGCAAAATCAATATGGGAAATCCAGTTCTTTTCTGATTTCTGACCTTGTGACCACCTTGACTACTTGGCTGCCAGTCCTCCCCAAATAATGCAAATATATGGCATTTCCGTGCGCTGCTCTGGTTCGCCAGAAGCGGCTTAGTCATGATGGCCACATGACCCGGAAGCTGTACGCCAGCTCCCTCAGCCAATAAAGCGAGATGAGCGCCGCAACCCCAGAGTTGTCCGCGACTGGACATAATGGTTAGGGGTCCCTTTACCTTTAACAGTTTACTTTTATCACAGAACAGCATGGTTTGCTGAATTCCCATGGCTGATACTTTTTGCTTTGGTAGTTAGACAATTTGTGAACATTCCATAATACCATCTCAGCAACCATTGTCTATGCAAGCGGGTGAGAAGGAGAGAATCGCTATTGAAATATTCCTATTGACCCTCAGTAGCCACCTGGAGTTTGATCAAAAAGCAGCACAGGAATGAAGGCTGAGAGATAAGCAGTTGATAAATGGCTGGATTTATAAATGCCTGGATTTATTGCCCATCTCTAGATATAACAGCAGACTGATATGAAGCAACCAAAAACCTGCATTGCAGATGAGAGGCAGGGAAATTAATAATGCAGCCGTAATAGTCATAATGAGCAGCTGTGCACAGGCTAATTAGCTCCGGGTCCTCTCCCCCTTTAGCCTCCAACTTCTGCATGTGTTCACGCGTGTGTGTGTTTGTGTATGTGTGCAGGTCTTAATGAGCAAGAACCTAAATCAGGAAGCAGCCCAGAGGCTTGCAGGTGAGCGAGGGGCCTTGGTCCACCTGAACGAGGTGGTGGTGGTGCAATGGCATTTGCCTTGCTAATGACGGGCAGCTACTGGGGGAGCTGGATGCATAATTGAGCAGATGCTGGGCTTGGAAACACAGGCTGTCCATCAAACGAGGCCGTGAGGGCTCTGAAATGATGCACAACCTGCTCATGCCATGAAAGTGGACAGGCTTCAGATTTTGTGAACTGACCGGAGAGAGAGCAATTTCCTTTTCTTTCAAATACTCATACACTGAATTGGGGCTGGTCCAATTCAGCCAGTGACCTACAGTACCTTCCTGCTTGGGGTGTTTCAGGAACTGGGAAACCACCCCACCCAACTCATGCATCAGAAGATATTGAACTGTAGCTAGCACAATCGGTTGAACGTGAGACTCCCAATCTCAGGGTTGTGGCTTCAAGTCCTGCATTGGGTGAAAGAGTCCTGCGTTGCAAGGGATTGGACTAGAATTTTAAGGAACCACAAGACACAGAAACCAGTAGGAGAACACTTCAATCTCCCAGGACATTCTATACAAGATCTCAAAGTAGCTGTTCTATTACAAAGGAATTTCAGAAATAGACTGGAAATAGAAGCTGCTGAATTGCAACTTATTACCAAACTTAAAACCATGGAGAGACCTGGTCTGAACAAAGACATTGGATTCTTATCTCATTATACATGACAAAGCCATTTTTCACCTTCTCACCCCTTGCTTTTTCCTGTAAGACCTATTGCAGTCGTTAAGAGTCGTCAACAGGCTCATCACAGCTATCTGCCAATCACCCAATCCCACCACCCTTCTGAGTAATACCCCTCCCCACCTTCTCACTATATAGAAGGGTCTGGTGACTTCTGTTTCAGTGTATCTGAAGAAGTGTGCATGCACACGAAAGCTCATACCAAGAACTAACTTAGTTGGTCTTTAAGGTGCTACTGGAAGGAATTTTTTTTATTTTGTTTTGACTATGGCAGACCAACACGGCTACCTATCTGTAACTAGAATTTTAAGGTTACCAGATTTTTTTCAGTGAATCTGGGGACACTTTTCCGCTTCAATGGATTTTGCTAGGGGACTGATTGGTAAATCCGGGGGACTGTCGCCAGGAAACAGAGACGACTGGTAACCTTAGACTAGATGACCCTTGTGATTCCTTCCAGCTCTACAACTCTGTCTGTCTGTCTGTCTGTCTGTGATTCTTCAGTGGCTGAAAGTGCCCCAGGCTGCTCAGCAGTGAATTCTGCTAGTTGTACAATAGGAACATTTGAAAAGGATGCAGTTTGCTTTGTGGACTGCCTCTCCCCATATTAAATAACCTGGACCCTATGATCATCTTCCAAGGCTATTTTTTGTGTGCCTCCTCTGTGAGAGGGATGGCAACATGAGAGCAGGCCTTTTCTGCAGTGCCTCCCCACTTGTGCAATGCTCTCTCCAGAGAGCTTCTCTTTAGGTGCCATATAAAAATATTCCTCTTCTTCCAGACCTTTGGATAATTAAACAATTTATGGCTTTTAAACTTGCGCTTGTGTGTGGAGGGGGTTATTGATTGTGACTTTGGTATGCATCTCTGTGTTTCGATATTGCAAACTGCCCTGTGATCCTCGGATGATGGTGGTATAGAAATTTATTTATTGAATAACCCTAGCCATAATGTGTATATGGGGTGTTAGGGGAAGGGTAGTACCTCTGGTGGGGGACATGTCATGTTTCCTATGGAGTTGTTTGTCCACAATGGGCCCCCACACTGCACTCAGTTCTCACCTTTCAAGTTGCGCCCCACTGCTTCAAATTGGGCTCCACTGGCTAGCCCTGAGTCTCATAGTTGCTGGGCCTGAGTTGCCCTGCCCTTGCATGAAGTCCTGGGTTTACAATTTTGGGAGTGGGGGGACTGAGGCACTAGGGAGAGGGCAGGCTGGTGAGGCCCCCTAGATTTAGAGGCCCTAGGCTTCAGCCTACTTAGCCTATACATAAATTCAGCCCTGGGTCAAGGTGGTAGACACCTCTCTGCCACCACCATTGCTGCAACATCAACGTCCTGAATGTATACTGTAGTATTTATTTATTTAGCCACGCCCCTCCTGGCAAACCAGATTGGTCGACCCAAGGAGTGACACAGCCGGGGATTCCCTAATGGTGCACGGGGGGGGGGGTAGCCATGCCCCCCGCCGTGCAGAGGGGAGAGCTCCTGACGAACCCACAAAAAGGAAATGGCTTTCATGGGCAGGTGCTCGGGGGCCACAAGAGATTGCTTTTTCAAAATTGCTTGGGGGCCGTTTGAAATCAGCCTGGGGGCCTCAAGTGGCCCCCGGGTCGGACTTTGGACATGCCTTATTTAAGGTCTCTCGTCCCATGCTGTAGATTTGGCAAGCATCTTTCAGATAGTCGCTGACTATCAGTGTTGGGTGAATATTTTTTTTTGTGCCAGCAGGGGTATTCAGCTGTTTAAATGTTTTCAAGATGAGCCAGTCATTTTTATGAATATTTGTTTTTTTATAGTATCTTACACTTTATTGAACCTGTCTTTATTGTCATACACCACCTTGACATTTTATATGAGTTGGCGGTTTATAAATATTTTTTTAAAATTTTTTTTTAAAAAAAGGTTTCTGGTGCTCATTCTAGTTAAAGGAACTAGACATTTACCGGTATATTTCCTGAAATAAGCATTGCTGTGTGTCCCTGTCCTGCACCCAGTCTGTGACAAACAATACACACTCAACTCAATTGGCACTCTGAGACCCTCATTATTCAGATGCATGAAGAGACAGGGTTGTTTTAAAGGAAGAATTCCCCTGGGTAACAACCAACTAAACAATTCACACCTGAAATAAGTTGCGGTGATAAAGAGAGAGACAGACAGACAAAAGCCTACAATATAAAAACACTCTCTTTGTGGACACTCTTAGAGGCAGATGCCATTGCCATAATCTTCTGATACCATGTTAACAAAGAGTATTAGCCCAGGAAAAAAAAGCGACTTGCTTTGCAAAAAGGTTGAGATTTTCTCCCAACAAAAAAAAACAAAAAAAAACTGTGCTCTGAAAGGACAAAAATGAGAACATCCAAGCCTGCAATTTTGGGACAAGCCCTCCTCTCTTGAATGTCAACGACATCCTCATTAGTATTCTGAGCAATTGCAAGAGACACTTAGAGGCCTAAAGACAGCTTTGTGGAAACACAATTGAAATATCTTTCTAAATGACCGGCGGAGATTGAGTGACGTGCCCTTCTTAAGCTAAATAAAATTAAAGTCAAACCTTTTTAAAAATACATGAGCGAAACATCCTTTTTACGTTTCATTATGCAAATGCAGCTGTCCGATGCTGCCCAAATTAGCTCTCCCCTTTAAAAAGTTTTCTGATTTTGCTTTTTGTTCTCAGTCACACAGCTGTCTGACACAGCTGGGGATATTTCCCTTTCTCCCCAGATTCCATATTTTAAAAACCCACTGGCAAAATAAAAATAACACCCCTGTCCTCACCCCCCCCACAACATCCTGGTCATCATCTGAACTGCAAGCAACAGGAGATAACAGGCGCAAAACTGGGAAGAAATAAACAGGTTGCTCTAAAAAAGTTTGGGAAGATTTTGAATCCACTTGCCAGTGCAGAAAGTGTTCTGTAGAACCTGGAATACTAATATGTGTGGCATACCCTGAGTCAACTGGCTTCATCAGATGCACAGATTCAGGGTAATTTAAGTCCTGAAAAGTCCCTTCTTTTTTATTTCTTCCCACAGCATATAAGTAAGTAGGATAACCTGTCTGCTGTAAGAGGTGGTGATGGGCATTAGCCTGGTTGGTTTTACATTGATATCAGGCCAGCATTCCCCAACCTAAAAGGTAAAGGTAAAGGACCCCTGACAGTTAAGTCCAGTTGTGAACGACTCTGGGGTTGTGGTGCTCATCTCGCCATTGTGGTATAGTGGTTAAGAGTAGCAGACTTGTAATCTGGTGAACCGGGTTCGCGTCTCCACTCCTCCACATGCAGCTGCTGGGTGACCTTGGGCTAGTCACACTTCTTTGAAGTCTCTCAGCCCCACTCACCTCACAGAGTGTTTGTTGTGGGGGAGGAAGGGAAAGGAGAATGTTAGCCGCTTTGAGACTCCTTCGGGTAGTGATAAAGCGGGATATCAAATCCAAACTCTTCTTCTTCTTCTTTACTGGTCGAGGGAGTTGACTTTTGTCCACAGACAGTTTTCTGGGTCATGTGGCCAGCATGACTAAGCTGCTTCTGGCGAAACCAGAGCAGCGCACGGAAACGCTGTTTACCTTCCTGCCAGAGTGGTACCTATTTATCTACTTGTACTTTGATGTACTTTCGAACTGCTAGGTTGGCAGGAGCTGGGACCGAACAATGGGAGCTCACCCGTCGCAGGGATTCGAACCACTGACCTTCCAATCAGCAATCCCAAGGCTCAGTGGTTTACACCACAACGCTACCCGTGTCCCCTTCCCCCAACCTATTGTCCTCCAATTGTTTTGGACTATAACTCCCATCAGCCCAAGACAGGTCCGCCATGCTGATGGGGGTTCCAGTTCAAAACAGCTGAAGAGGACAACAGGTTAGGGAAGGTACCATTAGACCAGCTGATGGAAGAGGAAATCCCAGTGGCTACTGGAGGTGACTACAAATGGGAAGAAATTGGATTCAGCTGGCATTCCTGTATTGCAGGGGGTTGGACTAGATGACCCTTGGGTCCCTTCTAACTCTATAGTTTTATGATTCCTTGGCATGTTAATGTGAATCTGTCTAATTAGCAGTTGAAGCTATATGCAGACTAAGGCATGGCCATCCATCAAAATTAACAGTTTTCCAAATTTTGCAATACAGTTCTCCAACCAGAAAGGCATACAAAAACGTTTCTAGAAAGTGCACATAAAAACACATGTTAGTGAAAACAACATACAAAAGTACATACTATTAGGGAAATTGTTTGCATAAAATGTTCATATTGGGGAAAGTGTACAGTAACAATAAGTAATAAATTATTTGGAAATGCAGTAAAATGTTATAAAAACAAGGAACTGCAGAGGGGGAGGGGAGTCAAAAGAAGATATATATATATATATGAATTGTTTGCTTTTCGGTTCCCCCTGAATTTTTGTATGTTGTAAAATTAATTATATAATTTTTTTTTCAAAAAAATGTGTTTATTAGGTCCAAAAATTATTGAGGACTTAAGAAAAGATAAGAAAAATGCCACAAACCAGTGTGGAAATGTAGTGAACTGAACTTAAGGCTCAAAAAATGAGAAAGAAACCAAAATCGATAGTCATTCACACATTGATTGATACGTGGAACCTGCGTGTTAAGAGGCAGGTGGTATTTCTCTCTTCCTGCTCAGACGGTGTACCCTCCCGTTTGCTGTTTTGCTTTTCAAACACTTCATTCCCCATCTTCACCCCTGGCATGGGACACCAATTCCCCGGAGCCCAAACCTGCTGCCCTTGCTAAAGTCTTCTGGGAGCAAGTTGCCATGACTTCTGCACATCATGCTCTGGTAAGCAGATATTGCTGAGAGGTATGACAGGCAAAGCATCACTTCTCAGCTGCCTGTGGCTGGGAGCTGTAGCTCGGAACCAAAGGAATGGAAATGAAATACAATTTGAGGACCACTTAATACACCTGGAATTTGCTCGGTGATCGACAGGAGCAGACCGGCCTCCTGATCAGTGCCTTTCTGTGATATACAAGCAAAGAGGGCTAAATAGAGGTCAGAGGGCTTTCTTCCTTTGGGGAGGGACATTTTACTGTGTGTGTAGAACATGTAGGCATATATGCAGGTACAACACAGACAAAGAGCCTCCCAATTTCAGTGCCCATGTCTCCTGAAATGAGGGTCTTAAGTGTTTGTAACCAGACCCTCCAAGTATCCCTATTTGCCAGGGACAGTCCCAGATTTACAGAAGCCATTCTGGTTTCTGATTTGATCCTGGAATGTCCTGCTTTCCCTTAGGATGTCCGCATTTTCATCAGAGAAATGTTGGAGGGTATGGAATAGGATGTCCCTATTTTCATTAGAAAAATGTTGGAGGGTATGGAGTTACACGACCCCCCCCCCAAGCCAAGGTGATAAGTAACCATACAACCTTTAGAAGACATCTGAAGGCAGCCCTGTATAAGGAATTTTTTATGTTTAATGTTTTAATATGTTTTAATATGTTTTAATATGTTGGAAGCTACCGAGAGTAGCTGGGGTCAACCCAGTCAGATGGGCAGGGTATAAATAATAAAATTATTATTGCTGTTGTTGTTATTATTGAGCAGGATGTCCCTATTTTCAGTGGAGAAATGTTGGAGGGTGCATGCATATGGAATTCATTGCGACAAGATGTTGAAATGGCTTTTTAAAAAGGATGCAACAAATCCATGGAGGTCCATCAACCTCTAGCAAGTGAGCCTTCATGTTCAAATGCAGTCTACCTTTGAGGACCAGAAGTTGCAGGCAAACTACAGGGGGTGGTCATCGCCTCCTTTGTGAGACTTGGGAGCTGTTTCTGAAACACTTGCCTAGCCATCGCTGGATCAGAATGCTGGGCCAGAAGAGCCAAGGTTAGGATAAGACTGTCAATGGCTACTAGCCATGATGGCTGCCTCCAATATGCCTTTGAATACCAGTTGGTGAGGAGCGCAAATGTGTTTGTTAGAGAACCGTTGTACTCATGCCTTGCTTGCAGGCTTTCCACAGGCATCTCTTTGGCTACTGTCACGGTCCGGTTCCCGGGTGATCGAAGTCCCAGCTGGGGACGTCAGGACCGGGGGCAAGATGGCAGGGTAGGAGCAGGAGTCCAGAAGCCAGGGGTCAGGAAGCCAAGGGTCCGAGGATCAAGAAGCAAGGAGTCATGAAGTCAGGGGTCTGAGGGACAGGAAGCAAGGAGTCACGAAGTCAGGGGTCCGAGGATCAAGAAGCAAGGAGTCACGAAGCCCAAACGCAGCAAGGCAGGGAACATGTTGCTGTGGCAAAGAGCCTAAGGGAAATGTTGACCTTATATCCCTTCCTGGCTCTTGCCACCAGGTGCTCTTGCCTCACCTGTATGGCTGTGCCTTGCCTCTTCAGAACAAACTTAGGAAGGCCCCAGTCCTGCAGAGTCCTATTGGTCACAGGGCCCGGCTCCTGCACACACTCCTGACAGCCACTGTGAGAATAGGATGGTTGATGAGATGGCCCCCCTTTGGTCTGATCCAGTTCCAGGGCTCGTCCGATGTTCCTAAGGCCCCTTTTTTTTATGCTCTTGAGATCTCGCGTTATGGAACTGCTCCCTGAGGGCTGCTTCAAGGAGAAGAGCAAATGCCTGTGCAGAAAGGAAGTGCATTGTTGGAATCAAGACAAAGAGGAGGAGGATGGCTGCATCTCCCAAGTCTGACTTCATGCAGAGTCATTAGTCCTTGCGGAGGATAACCACCCTTCTTGTCCACATGATCATGATTGAAGCACATCTATGCAGAGTCTAAAAATAGGGCCTGGGTGCTACCTGGAGCTTTGCTTACACTTAAAAGTGGTCTCGCATCGCAGCAGAAGACAGCTAGAGATGGAGCAGGTATTCACACCTAGCTCTCTCTCTCTCTGTGGCAGTAATTAGAAAGAGAAGCTGCATGGAGTCACAATACTGAGCCGCACCATGACTTTTTAGGAACTGGCTGAGTCTATATGTCCCAATTTTCCCTGGCCTCTGCAAGGGGGGGGGGTGATGACTCACGGAGAACTGGCTAGCTGCTCCCAAAGGTGCCAGCCTTATAACTGCCTCAAAACGATTGGGGATGAGAGCCCTTTAACTCCGGTTTCCGATTTAATTGCTAGCATCCTCATTAGCATGTCCTCCCCCTTTCTTTGCCCTTGCCTCTAATGAGTGACTTCCACACAATGTACAAGATGTAAGTATGGTACACAAGTTATTAATCTTCCAGCGAAGCAATTACACCAACTCAGAATTCCTTGCGGCCGGTGCGCCGGTTCTTCCTGTGGTCCCCCTTCTTATCAGGTTAGCAATTTCAGATCTACATTAAGTGTTCCGAAATCAATTTTCAGCTTATTTTGTGCAGCAGAAATTTGCCATGCCTGGATCTGTGCTGCTAATTGAACAAGAGCAATTGATGTTTTAGCAGTAATTAAAGATGGTAATTATTACCAAATCTCCCCCCTGGCACTAGGCGTTTGCTCTGGACCTGTCAAAACGACATGCGAGCCGAATCAATCTTAATAACTTTTGGTATTCTGGAGCGACTCCTTGTGACAGTGGTTCCCCCAGAAGGTTGGCAACGGAGTGCAAAGCAAGAACATCTCTGTGTGTGTGGATACATGTGGGTGGGTTTGGACCATTCACTGCTGGACCTAAGTTGGTGCCATGATAGATTGTCTGGGCCAGTTTCCCCCACATTGGGCTGATGGAAGTTGTAGTCCAAAACATCTGGATGACACCAGGTTGTGGAAGGCCGGTATGGATTTAACTGCCCAGTGCCCACAGGTGACTGACTGCCTGGGCATCTCCTGGAGTCACTGATGGATAGGATTTTGATCTTTCAGACTCCATCTCTCACACAGTTTGGGGGACAAAACAAAGACTTCAGCTCCAGAATGCTAAAAGGGAGGCAGACCATAAAGAACAGGGGTGCACATACATTAACATGGGTGTGCATAACTGCATGTGAGCACACATATGTACACACCAGTGCCCTCTAATGGCTTAGTATTGAGCAAATAGTCAGAGTGAATGTAAGGTGTGTTGTTTTTGATTTATGCCTCTGCCAATGAAGAGAGAATCCTTGCCCCCCCTTTCTTTGTTCCCATGGAAATGGATGGCAAAGATGCAACAGGAGAGAGCCCCACTCCCTGGGGCCATCACCGAAGACGAGCTATTAAAATGGAACAAAAATAAAGTAAAATAACATATGAGCCAACCTCCGGAAATCCATCTTCCCTTTGCAAAGAAAAGCTTAGGCTGCCTCCCCCCTCCCCTCCCCTCCCCTCCCCCTCCCCTTTCTTCAGGGAGAAATGGAAATGTAATCAGATCAGTTTGGAGAGTGCAAAGAGAAAATCAGTTTTAATAAAGCCAAAAGGAAATGCAAAGCAGCTGCTTGAGATGGAAATTGTGTTAAATAGACACCTCTTTAGGAGGAAACCGATCCAGGGATGTTTATCAAGGAGGTGCAGAGGCGCTAGTCTGTTTCTTTTCATTGGCAATATTTCAAACAGTGATGTGATTATTCTTCAGCAAGGGGGACGGATGGAGGCAGAACATCCAGCAGGGGGATGTGCCTAAGGGAAAGAAACAGGGAATGGGAAGCAGACCCAATTTAGCCATTTGTTTTAAAACTACAATGATTATTATGATTTTTGTTGTTTCAACAAACTGTTATTTATTCAGGACTAAGGGGCATTGCTTAAGGTAGGTTTTAATCAGAACTCTGAGGCGTGTGTACTCATAAGTGCTTATTCTGAGCATGTGCAGAGTACTTTCCTTGCTGAGTAATCCTGAAGTCTAGGTAAATTGAAGCTCTGGTATGCTTCTTGTCCCAAATAATTGCTGCCACCTTCCTTTGGGCTGTTATTGTGTTCCAGTGGGGAATAACTGCACACAGGGCCCCTCAATTGCCTGTCTAGGCAGAGAATGGTTTCTCAGCCTGTGTGCTGCTTAATTATAACTCTGGGCAGGCTCTTTGGTGTTATTGCTTTCATTTATTATAAAAAGACCAGCGTCTGTGTTTTGAAATAGCTATCTGGTGAAATCATGGTTGATAAGCAATACCAAGCTGTCTTTGTAAGGCAGTGAAAATTTATCATTTTTTCTTTAAATGCAAGGCAATGCTAGCTATTATAATTTTTCTTTTTCAACTGAATGACATTTTGCAAAAAATAATAATGGGGGGGAGTCTCTATTCGCCCCCCCACTTCAGCCATCAGAAAGTCATTGTTATGGGATGCAGCGGGTGGGGTGGGGGTGGGGAGAAGCTGTTACCAAACATGCGATGCAACTGCTTTCAGTATTTGTGTTGGACCAAAGTCTTGCAGAATTAAATTACGCAATTTCTGTGCCACCTGGATTCTCCCCACTACATTTTGACAGTGCCTTTGTCTCAGCCAGCACCCCCAAAATTCCCTTTGGAGAGGATCTTCCTTAATAATATCTTAGCTGCAGGTCCCCCCCCCCCATACAACGCTCCTCCCCCTGGTTCCATTATGCACGACTATAGCCACCCTTGGGGATATGGGTGGCACTCTGGGTTAAACCACAGAGCCTAGGACTTGCTGATCGGAAGGTTGGCGGTTTGAATCTCCGTGACGGGGTGAGCTCCCGTTGCTCGGTCCCTGCTCCTGCCAACCTAGCAGTTCGAAAGCCCGTCAAGTGCAAGTAGATAAATAGGTACCACTCCAGCAGGAAGGTAAACAGCATTTCCGTGCACTGCTCTGGTTCACCAGAAGCGGCTTAGTCATGCTGGCCACATGACTCGGAAGCCGTATGTCGGCTCGCTCGGCCAATAAAGCAAGATGAGTGCCGCAACCCCAGAGTCGGTCACGACTAGACCTAATGGTCGGGGGTCCCTTTATCTTTACCTTTATAGCCACCCTTAGGATCTCCCTCTGCCAGTGGCGTAGTGTTGGTCACCAGCATTGGGGGCAAGGCACCATTGCTCACCTGTAGTGTGCCCACAGGAAGCTCTGCCGGTCTGGCTCAGGCTTTGCATGCATCATGTCGTTGGTTCAATCCCTGGCAGCTGCAACTAAAGTTCTTCAGGTGACAGTACTAGCTCAGGATTCCAGAGAGTCACTGGCAGACACAGTAGGCAGTACTGCCTTGGATGGAGCAGTAATCGAACTCTAGCAAGTCCAATCTGTGTGCCAGATTGAGGCACTTCTAGGGACATAGGTATTACTCTCCGCTACTGTCATTTGGTGCTTGCCTTTAGCTGCTTAGCTCCCCCCGCAATAACTGTATATAGAATACATTTCATGAATATTCTGAAGAACTCAGACCTCTCATTACGATACAGGAATATGTGGACCCTGGCTATCAAAGAGAAAACAAATATCTCACAAATTATGCACTTGTAAGCGTTAGGAAGACCCAGGACATTTCTATGCCCTTTGGTGGGGTTTCATTTCTTACATGGCAAATTCAGGTTTACAATATTCTCTTCCCCTACCAAATCATGAGATTTGGCTTTCATGATGTGTTTTGCTGCTTTCTATTTATTTTCTTACATTATCTGCTCCCTTTTAGGAAAATACAACCTGTGTATTACTCCTATGCTTTCTAGCTTTGAATAAGGTTCGCTTGTTTGTCTCCGCTGTTGATTTCACATTAATAAAAATGTATCTGTCTATCTGTCTATCATCTATCATCTATCATCTATCATCTATCATCTATCATCTATCATCTATCATCTATCATCTATCATCTATCTATATCTATATCTATATCTATATCTATATCTATATCTATATCTATATCTATATCTATATCTATATCTATCTATCTATCTATCTATCTATCTATCTATCATCTATCTATCTTGAAAATAATGTTCTGGGGAGGTTCTTAGTGGTGACAGAAAGGAAGGAAGGAAGGAAGGAGACTTTGCTAGGAGAGGCAAAATCACAATGGAGGTAGGCTTTTGAGGGGCTACAAAGCTGAGGCTCAGCTCATCAATCTGGAGTGTTTACCTTCAGATGTGTGTCCCCAAAGACCAATGAAATGTGGAGTTTCAATTCTTAAAGTGAACTACCCCTCGTCTGAAGCCAACTCTGCTCTCCTTATTTGAATAATGATAGTAATAATAAATAATGATGATAATGCAGCAGTAGTATGGGAGGAAATATAAATTCTCTTGTCTGATGTGGTCAGGGAAGAGCAAAGAATTAGAGACAGCAATTACATACCAGCGCCGGAGATGTCTGAAAAGAAGGAGCTCCCCCCGCCTTGCGTTTAGCACAAGTCCGAGGCAGGGCGAATCCATCATCCTGAGCCTAATCAGTTAATGTTGATAAACTGCCAGCAATAACAGCCAATTGAACCAAGAGGGTGGGGGAGGTTCAGCTTCCAGTTCATTCATTTTGGAAGTGCCATAACTAACCCATTA
Source organism: Podarcis cretensis (assembly GCF_951804945.1). Classification (NCBI taxonomy): domain Eukaryota; kingdom Metazoa; phylum Chordata; class Lepidosauria; order Squamata; family Lacertidae; genus Podarcis; species Podarcis cretensis. The sequence goes on along the minus strand of NC_137185.1, from coordinate 28,970,430 downwards.
AAAGAAAGAAAAAAAGCATTCTCTCCCAGGTGCCTCGATGCGAGCCTCTGTTTATGTTTTAAGTGTGTGGGATAATGTGTTTAGCAGCTGTTGATGCCAGAGGTTCAGATGTGGTCCAAGATATTGCTTATTTCCGTGCTGTGGGATGGGGCTTGACATTTCGACTCTGCAAGCAGCTAGCTTTAGTGCTGCTTTCACAAGATCCTTGCCTCCGTTCTCCAGGGTCAGATGAAAACACTAAGGCTGTTCCAATTGGGGGACGGAGGAGGCTTCTTTTTACAAACACCTTTGCCTTCTGCAAAAAGCAAAAAGCACACATTTTCAGCTACCTGAGGGTGTGGACTGTGAATCTGGGGTGAAATAATCCACCCATTTAGAGTGAGGGAAGAAAGCATCATAATTGTGTTGACTTTGTGACATTATCATGTAGCCAAATCTGATGAACTATGTGACATCATGACATCATCATGGTCCCTGATGGTGTGTTATCTATCTGTCATCTGTGTATGTATGTATGTATGTATGTGAGAGAGGGAAGGGAGCAGATACTTAGGGGAGCAGCCATAGCTGCAAAATGTAAGCATTTGGGAGACTGGGGCAGTCTCTTGTCTCCTATACAGGAAGGAATATTCCTGTGCCAGAAGTACTTTTCCTGAGCATCAAGTTCCACCAGAGCCCTGGTTTGTCTTATGTTTCTGGTCCTCATTTTGTTATTTGGTACTGGCTTTGAGTTCCCACCTTCTGACTCCTTCCTGGCCTAGCTGTGCCAGCATCCACTTCATTTCTGTGTACAGTTCAAGGTGCTGGCTATACCTTGGACCCAGGAGACATGAGACATAGTCTCCTTTCACATGAGTCTGCCTGTCCTTTAAGACCATCTTGCAGTCAGCATCTAAGAAGATGGAGGAGAGGATGGAGAGTGAAGAAAGAGCTGTGAGTGGAGGGGGGCCATTTCCCCATCCTTTGAACCCACTGGGAAACTCAACAAACCTGTTGTATCTGGAACCAGGTGTGGAGACAAAATAAAAAAATTCCTTCCAGTAGCACCTTAAAGACCAACTAAGTTAGTTCTTGGTATGAGCTTTCGTGTGCATGCACACTTCTTCAGATACACTGAAACAGAAGTCACCAGACCCTTCTATATAGTGAGAAGGTGGGGAGGGGTATTACTCAGAAGGGTGGTGGGATTGGGTGATTGGCAGATAGCTGTGATGAGCCTGTTGACGACTCTTAACGGCTGCAATAGGTCTTACAGGAAAAATCAAGGGGTGAGAAGGTTAAAAATGGCTTTGTCATGTATAATGAGATAAGAATCCAATGTCTTTGTTCAGACTAGGTCTCTCCATGGTTTTAAGTTTGGTGATAAGTTGCAATTCAGCAGCTTCTCTTTCCAGTCTATTTCTGAAATTCCTTTGTAATAGAACAGCTACTTTGAGATCTTGTATAGAATGTCCTGGGAGATTGAAGTGTTCTCCTACTGGTTTCTCTGTCTTGTGATTCCTGATATCAGATTTATGTCCGTTTATTCTTTGGCGTAAGGTTTGGCCTGTTTGTCCAATATAGAGAGCTGAAGGACACTGTTGGCATTTGATGGCATACACAATGTTAGACGATGAGCAATTAAATAGTCCCGAGATGGTGTGGAGAGTGCAGCTGAATGGGACACAGCCTGAGGAAGTACTGCCCACCTTGGGCGTTCCCATGAAAAGCAAGTCTAGAGGAAGAGATTAGGGTGATGTCCACTGTTTCCAGGAACTCTTCTCATTGTGAGACTTTGTGGATGAGCTGAGAGTGTGTTTGGACCCTGGGGGAGAACCCAGAGACTGAGAGGGAGGGTGTGTCAGAAGGAAAATGAATCCACACACACACACACACACACACACACACACACACAGTTTGTATTAATGTAACATTTTTATATCTAACTGTGTTTTTTTTGTAATATTTTGTTTAAGTAGTTGCTTCAGTTTTCTGCATACCACTTAGAGATATTTCTTTATATATTAAGCGCTATAGAAATTAAATAATCAAAATAATTAAACATTTCAGTTCCTCCCAGACCCCAATCTGTGCTCAGGATGTTTGCCTTTGAAGGTTCAGTGTAGCTGTAGAGCAGTCATTGGTGGCGTGTGTATGGTTTGTGTTTATAGTGTCCAGTTTGAAGGAATTCAGAAGAGAGCTATGGAGACAAAGTATAATCTGTGCCAGCTTTCACTAACCTGGTGTCCTCCAGATGTTTCTGACTACAACTCCCATCAGCCTCAGCTAGCACAGTTGCTGTCCAAAGTCCAGAATCAGGCTGGCAAAGACCGATTGATATAATAACTATTTATCATCTATGTGATGATGTCAAATGCCACTAGGTGAATTTTCTGGCTGATACGACTGGCGCTCTTGTTGAAGCCCTGGCTGACCTCTGGAACATCCAAATGGCTCGGGCCATTGGTACAATTGCCCCTGAGTGCCCTCTCCCACTTCCTGGAGTCTCCCTGGTATACTCCAGAACTTATGGTAAGGAAACCAGCTGGGATATCACTCAAATGTGAGTGGAGGAAAACTCCAGCTGAATGTATTCTAACACTTGTGAAGGGCTCACCATTGAGCCTTCTTTGCATTGAGCATCTAGTGGCAGTGATAGCAGCAAAGAAGGCATTTCACCAACTATTTTCAGATTGTCATGTAGAATTATATAGTTTGTAGGGATTCCCAAGGGTCAACTAGTCCAGCCCCCAGCAACACAGGAATCACATTATCCAAAGTTAAAATTCTGAAACACCACCAGATGCAATGATTTATGTGACTGTTTATGAAAGCAGCAACAGTGAGGGTCAACAGCCAAAGGTGAAATGGAATCACTTCAGAATCTGTTCTATAGCCCACCAGGTTCACCTTTGGTGGGACCAACCGTGGGCAATATTAGGTTCCCTCCTGAGGTTTACATAGGTATTGGGCAGCCTTAGCTCTTTGGGAAAGGAAAGCAGGTCAAACTGATCAAGCAACATGGAAATTGTGATTCCATCTTCTGGAGAGTGACACTAATTTTCATTTGCAGCCTGGCAGTCTGATAATATTTCCAATGAATGGGAAGGGAGGAGAAACGGTGGGGGCTCCCCTCTCTGGCTCTCTCCCTTCCTCTCCCCCCATCCTGCCCCACACCTACATAATTAGTTGTCAAAATTAGTGTCAATGGAAAGGGGTGCACTCGGGTCCTGATGAGATGATACAGCAAGGATTCCATTTCATCTCAAACTTGACATTAAACTTTAATAGTCTCAAGGACAAGAAGCCAACAGATATCAGATGTAATGAGATAAAGCAAAGTTTCTCTGACAGCAAATTTGATCACAAATGGGCTCTGAGATTGCTTCTTTGATATAAATGAAACATAATTCATCTTCCACTGCCTTGGATGGGCTTTGAGGCCATGTATAATAACAGTGTCGCCATTGCTTCTGCCGTGACAAGTGTCGGCGTGGCAAAAGGGGACGGTCTCTGAGAGACCTCTGCCCGCTCCCTTTTGTGAAGAGACACCGAAGACAGGAATCAAAGGGAGGCTCCGAGGAGGAGCAGAATGAGTGGCTGGCGAGATGGGGAAGAGAAGCCAAGGCATATTCCAGGACAGAACTCCAGGCTCAATCTCTTTGGCACCTTGAGCTTAAAGTAGATACCTCAATGGCTGGGATGTCTCTCAATAGTTACGATGGATAGATAGAGTCTCCATGTCTAGGTGCAGTGATTGCAATTGCTTGTGGTGAGAGCAATGGTGGGAGAAGCTGCTTGCTTTCATGTCCTCCTGGTGACTGCCAGAACTAAGAGGCTAGACTGGACTAGAGGCTAGTCCGTTTGCCTGATCCAGCAGGGCTCTTCTTATGTTTTTAATGTCCAAATCAGGGCTTCCCAAACTTGGGTCTCCAGCTGTCTTTAGACTACAGTTCTCATCATCCCTGATCACTGGTCTTGCTAGCTAGGGATGATGGGAGTTGTAGTCCAAAAGCCCTGGAGACCCAAGTTTGGGAAACACTGGTCCAAATCATGGCTTGAATTGTCTCCCCACTGCTACACACTTATCTGTTTTCACCAATGCTTTGTGGTCCAAACGTTTCACCCACGAGTGAAAAAGTCTGGTGCATAGTGTAGGGGCAAATTTGGGAATGATGCAATGTGGACAGCCAATAGCATTGTATCTCTCCCATTTGACCAACCTGAATCAATACAGAGTCTACATGCTGGCGAAACTGAATGTACTGCCCTTAGCAGGGGTACAGGGAAGAGTCCAGAAAACACCACTTGTAAAGAGACTATGCCCCTGTGGACAGAGACAAACAGAATCAGTTGCGCATGCTCATTTGCACTGCCCCTGGTATCAGACAATTTGATCGAAGTTTATTAATTGGTTGGTTGCTAGTAGGGATTGGAATTCAGACTAATGCAAGGTGGGGTCTCCCATTCTCGGACCACACCATCACTCAGCATGCACAGAGAGCAATGTTCCCTCTGGATTTCCTGGGAGCTATCAGGAGTTGCTGAGACCCAGGCAGAGTCTGGGTGTGGACCGAGACCAGTTCGAGGGCACCTTTTCCAAGACCCTGGGCTTTTTATCTGGACAGAAGGTGCCATCTGCAGCCACTTGTCTCCTCTTGCCAGCTGCCTCCCCTGATTTGATCCTTTCCTTTGCTTATCTATAAAAGGCCCCCGAGGAGAAGACCTTAAGCCCCCAGCCCTGACATGATAATGATAATGGATTCATTTGGCAACTGTTTCCTGAACTTGTTATTATCTTTGTCATCAGAATTAATTTAGTGCCATGTTATTTCTCCCTCCCGCCTTCCTCGCCCCCCACCTTCTCTCTCTCTCTCTCTCTCTCTCTCTCTCTCTCTCATTACAAGCGTCTTGCAAAGGGTATGACAGAATTCTAATGGCCACCATGTTATGGGAACGACAATAATGTTCCATAATAGCCTGACCTTTTCAAAGAGCTCCCTGTGACACCACAAAAAATCTGGCACCAGTTTCTGGCTCTGCACGAGCGACGAGTGACGGCCGAAGGAGGGGAGGAAGCGGGGAAAGATGGGGCACTTATAACAGCTCCGTTTCTGTGACCAGTCAATGCAAATGTAAATTCTGAGTCAAGAATAAATGATCCTATGGAGGGAAATCCAGCCTAACTTTCCAGGAATTAAGCCAAATGCAAAATCTTCTGTTTTTTATTTGGAACGTGGGTGGGAGGTGGCTGAGTTTCAGAGCTGAAAGGATTCCTTCATTTTTATTTTTTAAACTGTTTTTTATTAAATATTTTCTTGTGCTACAAAACAAACAAATAAAGGGGGGAATTATTTTGTTTATTGCATGTATATTCCACCCTTTCCCCTACATAGCTCAGGGGGTTGTACGTGGTTCTCCCTCTTCTTCTTCAATTCCTCCAACAACCCTGTGAGGTAAGTTAGCCTGAGAGGCAGTCACTGGCTTAAGGTGAGCTTATGGCTGAGTGGGGAGTTGAACCCTGGTCTCCCAGACCCTAGTCCAGCACTCAAAACACTGTGCCACATTGGTTCTCACTGCAATGGGTCATTGTGAATGTGGTTGTGTGTGTTTGAGCATGAAGGGGAGGGGGTACAGGATCCTGCCACAGGCAGATTTGGTGCATTTTGACTCAAGCCCTACTCGCTGGGAGCTCAAAGTATGTGAGAAGACTGGCCTTATCCTCGCAACAACCCTGTGAGGTAGGTCAGGCAATGGGACAGTAACTGGTCCAAGGTTGCCTACTCCAGCACCTTTAGCACAGCCCATGGACCAAATGCAGTTCCTTACACTTCTCTGTCTGGCTACTAGTGCTCTTTCCAAGCTATTTCCCTCACTGGACCTGGTTGGCACTCTCCATGAATGCTTTTGCCTCTCTGGAAGTTGTCTTTGGGCTGGGCAAATGCTTCTTGCATGTCTGGATGGAGGCTATGGAGAGAGAGAGAGAGAGAGAGAGAGAGAGAGAGAGAGAGAGAGAGAAGATGAGCTGGCATACAACATAAAGGTAAGTGTTTAATCCATTGACTCAACCACTTTGCTTCTGGCTCTGCCCAGTACCCTCTGGGACCCCTTGGAAAGTTGCCCAGCAGGGAGTGTAGCACTCATTGGGTTGTGAAAAGTTTGCCCACTCCTTTTTTAGCCACAACATAGATCTTGGGCTCAATTTAATCAGGCTACAGGATAAACAAACAGCTTCAGGGCAGTGGGGGGGGGGTGCTCTTCTCCCCTCCTATTTGTTTTGCCTGCCACACAGTTTGATGAAGTATTCTGCAGAACTCCGAAGCTTGCACTTTATTTTGCAAATTTTGGTTGTCCTAATGTAGGGTTACCAGACGTCCCTGGTTCCCAGGGACAGTCCCCGGATTTGCAGATCTGTCCCCAGACAAATTCCATCCCCGGAATGTCCCTAGATTTGCAAATCTGTCCCCAGGAAATGTGGCAGCGGCAGCCTCAGCAGCCCGGAGCCAGCCTGTTAGCACAGTTGGCTCTGGCTGGCTTCAGGAGCTGCTCGCTGCTCGCTGCCATAGCGCCCGCCATTTTTCCTGCACCACGGCAGCGAGCAGCTCCTGAAGCCAGCCAGAGCCAACTGCACTACCAGGCTGGCCCCTCCTGGGCAACGGCCGCCCGCCCATGACTCCCGAGCCTCCTCAGATCTGTCAAAACAAAGGCCAAAGAGATCAGGGAAGGCTCGGGAGTCATGGGCAGGAGGCGCACCGTTGCCCAGTTTTTTAAAAAAACTCTGCGCATTCATGTTTCACAGGGTGTCAAAGAAGGGCTTTGCACCTTTATACAATATGTATGTGTGCTTGGGCCCAGGGTCTTTTGCCTCACCACCCCCACTACTGACTCCCTGTTGCTACAGTGGTACCTCGGATTACATACACTTCAGGTTACAGGCTCCGCTAACCCAGAAATAGTACCTCAGGTTAACAACTTTGCTTCAGGTTGAGAACAGAAATCGTGCTCCGGCGGCGTGGTGGCAACAGCAGGAGGCCCCATTAGTTAAAGTGGTGCTTCAGGTTAAGAACAGTTTTAGGTTAAGAATGGACCTCTGGAATGAATTAAGTACTTAACCCAAGGTACCACTGTACTCAGCTTCAAAAAAAACAAAACAACAACAACAACAACAACAACAAAAAGTGTTCCCGGATTCATTGAAAAAAAAATCTGGTAATAATATCCTAATGACAATGACATCACACTGACAGGGTTGGGGGGGATTTTTCTCTTAGGCTGATATGACCAACCTTGACTTGCCATGCAAATTAAAATAAAGATATTCCAAAGTTAAAAGAATGGAGGCAGCGCGGAAGAGGTTCCTTCTCCGGGGGTGCCACTTGGCCTAAGGCTAGATAGCCCCTGGCTCCTATATCATGCTGTTTGGTGTCTAATTTCCATTTCCACCTTCAGGTAAGCACAGCGGTGTGGGATCCAGGGAACCTGGGCAAGGGACCTGCCTCCTCTTTTGCAAAACAAGACCAACTGCAGGGAGCATCCTCCTGCCTAGTGCAATTTTGTGAATGAAAAGTCTATATTAGCCATTCGCCTCTCCCAGAAGAGAGAGAACTGCCGTGGTCTGATGGGGAATGGGGGAAAGAGACTGCCCTCTGCTGCGTGAGAAACATTGCTCAGAGCAGGGACTGGGGGTCGGTGGGTGGAGTGGAAAGCAAACGTACCTTGGAATGAATGTAACACTGGGTGCATTTCCTTAATTGGCAAGACAGGCTTGGCTTATTTGTTAATTAAACAGAGACACGTGTGTGTGTGAGATGAGGTGGCTGGGCTTATTTAGACTTGTGATTGACAGGCTTCTCGGCTGAGCCCAGAGACAAAAACCCGGTTGGTTTATTTAAACAGTTTAAAATAAAAGTTGTAAGAAGGTAAAAGGAAGCAGACAGAAGCTGCTTTATACTGAGTCAGATCATTGGTCCATTGAGCACAGTATTTTCTATGCTAGCTGGCAGTGATGCTCCAGGGTTTCAGGTAGGCGTCTCTCCTAGCCCTACCTGGAGATGTTGGTGGGGATGAATCTGCAAAGCAGGTACTCTGCCGCAGAGATAGAGCTGACCCCCCAGGTTCTGGAGTTGATAGGGTAGCCCCGCAGAGGTTTGTATCGTTGCCCTCAGATGTTAAATCCCCATCAAAGTTGCCACCTGGGGCTGAGGATTCCCAAGGTAAGACTCTCTTCGTGCTTCCGCCAAACAAGTTCATTTCATCAGATGCACAAAGATTTATCCAGAACTGACCTCACTGTTTACAACCCCCTTCTGAGGTTACACACACACACACACACACACACACACACGCAATTCAGGATAATACTTCATGCATCTGATGAAGTGGACTGTAGCCCATGAAAGCTTGAGCTGCATTAAATTTGTAAGTCAGTAAGGGAGGCAGGTGGCGCTGGGACGCAGGTGGCGCTGTGGTCTAAACCACTGAGCCTAGGGCTTACCGATCAGAAGGTTGGCGGTTCGAATCCCCACAACTGGGTGAGCTCCTGTTGCTTGGTCCCTGCTCCTGCCAACCTAGCAGTTCAAAAGCACATCAAAGTGCAAGTAGATAAATAGGTACCGCTTCGGCGGGAAGGTAAACGGTGTTTCTGTGCGCTGCTCTGGTTCGCCATAAGCGGCTTAGTCATGCTGGCCACATGACCCAGAAGCTGTACGCCGGCTCCCTTGGCCAATAAAGCATCATGAGCGCCGCAACCCCAGAATCGGTCACAACTGGACCTAATGGTCAGGGGTCCCTTTACCTTTACTTTTTAAAGTGCTACAAAACAACATTTGTTGTCTCCGTTTTGCCAGTTACCCATTTTTTCATTTGCCCTGCGAGTCAGAAATGGAGCTGCCTCTCGAAATCAAATTGGAAGAAAAAGACCATGCTGGCTGCAAGGAAGGCGGCTTTCAGAATTAACCCACGTTACAAGGACCTCTTGAATACGCAGGTCTTTAGGAGAAATAATAAAGGGAATGGACGGAGGAGAGCAAATGAATGAATGAACGGTTACTTGGGGCTACTGTGATAACTGAAATTCCATCTTTGGGCTCCTTCAGACAACTTATTTACTGAGCATTCATTCTGATTTGCCTTCACAAAGCTTACGTGGAAGTTAGACTATGTCTGCTATTTACTGCACATCTATTTGGCTTTGTTTACAAGGTTTTTATATGCCTTTCCATTAGACATCTATTCACTCCACACTTTTCAGTGCAGTCCCCCTTCACTTTCCTATTTGGTATGTATTTGAATTCCTGCCCCTGCAAAATAGTGTCAATCTGGGAGTACCCTCCTCCCTCTTATTCCCCCCTCCTGACAAACAGCCACACTTTGCCTTTTTTTGTAGGAACAGTGTTCCGATTTGCAGATCATTTTTATTTCCCAGCTCTATGACATCCCATGCACTTGCAGAGAAATATATTTAAAAGAACAAAAAACAAAACAAAACATTGCTATCACAAATGTTCTGAACCTCCCGGGGAAATGGAGCACGCAAAAACTTCCCTGGAGTTCATAGAAGAGAGTGGAAGAGAGTAGGAAACATGACCGACTGTAGTGCTCCAAAGGTCCTGCCAGGCGCTGCACACAGGGTGGTGCCTCATTCTCTGGTCTGCTGCAGAGTCAATCCCATTTTCCTTTCGGCTGTCTTCTCGCTCGATCACTGGGGTGTTTGGCACCTGTTCATCTTTTGCTGAACAAAGGCCATTTTTTTTTTTTAATATGAGATGCCAAATTGATTCCCTGTAATACATGGAGCAGTCGGGTGTCTCGTTTGTGGCTTGACATCTCTGCTGGCGCCTCGGCTGCTGCTTTGTCCCCCTGCCTGGGAAAGGCAGTTAGGAAGGAGGCAGCATCCGACTGAGGTATTGCAGTTGACTGGGAGCCAATCTGTTTGCAATCTGCTTCTGTCCGGGAGGGATAAGGAGGACAGAAAGGAGGAGGAGGAAGAGGAAATGCTCAGTGGCTGCCTTATCCTAAGTTAGGCTGCGGCATGGAGGCCTGTGCTTGCCCATCTCTATAGAGTCCACCTTGCAGATGCTCAGACGCATCTCTCTTATTTGAGGCAGAATGAGGAATCGCGCCAGGGACATTGCGCATGCAGAGCACATGCTGAGGATTTTGCTATGGACCAAACAGGCCATTTCTAGTGAGGCTGGTCCATGAGGGCAAATGGGGCACTGCTCTACCAAGCTCAGTCTGCCCTCAATCAGCTCCATACTTGCCTGCTTACTTACAACCAGCCCAGGGGGCAGCGGATACCATTGCTGCCTGGGGTGCCCCTCCAAGGGGTGCAGGGTATGGTGGAGCTGCCATGGGCTCCCCGGGTGGAAGTGGCAGCTTCCTCACCCACTGCAGCTGAGGAGAGTGGGCAGCAGGGTTGCCCCCCCCTTGTCAGCTGTTATTCCAGGTAGACTGACTCTGAACAGGGAAGCTCCATTTTGCTGTCATGGGTGATAGGAAGGGCAATCTGTGGCTGCAGCAGACCAGAGGACTTTGGGATAGATGCAACCAAGGGGAAATGTGGCTTGGCAGGCAGGTGTCACTTGCAGTGCCCCCACTTTTGAGAGGCACCCGCCTGCTCTTCTGTGGCACCCCCCACTTTAAGCTTAGGGGTACCCCTACCAACCAGCTTCCCTTTCAGCACAGGAAAGGAGCTTTTCATACCTTGTGGTCCCCCATTCTGGGTCAGTTCTTGCATATATAGCAGGCTGGGGTTAGGTTGTCCTCCAACAGTTGTTTCGATCATTTACTGCTCTGGTAAAACATTTACTGAGGCTGCCTTGAGAGGGGGGAAAGCAGACACAGGACTCATAAAGATTTTACAGTCTCTGCCCCCCTCCTCTTCTGCAGCTTCAGCCGCCTAGCTGAAACCTCGCGGCTAGAAATGACCAGCAGGGCCTCTCTTCTTTCTGCCCAGATACAGCTCTTGTTCAACCCCTGCATTGGAAAATGGAGTTGTGTGCCAGGAAAAGAGGTGGGGATGCAGGTCAGTTTCTAGACCAGAAACTGCCTCTGCCCCAGGAATCGTGAGGATTGGTTGCAGACATTCCCGCTCTCTGTATTTACCGGAGACAGCCCTCTCCTTTTTTTGTCTTTGCCTCTGGTAAATCCCTTTCCCATTTTGGCCTTTTGGAGGATGCCTAGTTAAAACATGGATAGCATGTGTTGTCATTGTTCAGTTATTGTGCTCCCTCTCCAAAGTCTTTCAGAATTAGACGACAGAATAAAATAGGTAACAGGTGTATCTTGTCTTTAGGGAAAAGACCCATCCATCAGCCAGGAGACTGAGGACCACATCAAGCCAAATTTATCAAACCTTCACTTCCCAAAACAATACGAGAACCAAAGCACAGCCATTGTTCAAAATTTGCACTTCTCTGAATTTTGTCATGCAGTTCTTCAACTAGTCAACATTTGCAGGGTTTTAATTCTTTGTCGTAGGGGACGCAGGTGGCGCTGTGGGTTAAAGCCTCAGCGCCTAGGGCTTGCCGATCGAAAGGTCGGCGGTTCGAATCCCTGCGGCGGGGTGCGCTCCCGCTGCTCGGTCCCAGCGCCTGCCAACCTAGCAGTTCGAAAGCACCTCCGGGTGCAAGTAGATAAATAGGGACCGCTTACCAGCGGGAAGGTAAACGGCGTTTCCGTGTGCGGCTCTGGCTCTGGCTCTGGCCAGAGCAGCGATGTCACGCTGGCCACGTGACCCGGAAGTGTCTCCGGACAGCGCTGGCCCCTGGCCTCTTAAGTGAGATGGGCGCACAACCCCAGAGTCTGTCAAGACTGGCCCATACGGGCAGGGGTACCTTTACCTTTACCTTTAATTCTTTGTCAATCCAAGTCAATCCAAGTGCACAGAACCTGCCATTCCTCACCCAGCAGCTGCAGATGTCTACTTTTGAACCAACAACAACATATTGCAGGGAAATGATGTATTTCTGTTCTTCGTTTCGCCTAAAGAACAATTACATTTGGAGGCTTTTAATCAGCAGAGGGCAGGCAATGGCAGAGTCAGCTGAATACATCATGCACCTGGTGGTGAACAGCCTCCAGCAATTTGCAGTAATGGAGGGGGCAGAGGACCACAAAATGACCCTTGGAATGAGTAGGGGAGGGGTTACAAGCACGATCCTGTGTCTGCCATCTCTGCAATGCTGGAGAGAGGAGGTCAGGCCACTCTTAGGGTCACTGATGCATCCATGTTGGCCCAGAAGATTATTTGCCCCGCAAACCTGAATGTGTCTGCCATGATGTCTGGGATAAATCTGGTTGCACAATGCTATTATTAGGGGTGGGGAAGGAAAACTTATTTTCATTTACTATTCCATTCATTTTCTGGATTAAAAGCCTCATTCATTACCTTCAGTATACCTGAAGGAGCGTCTCCACAACCATCGTTTAGCCCAGAAACTGAGGTCCAGCTCCGAGGGCCTTCTGGCAGTTCCCTTACTGCAAGAAGTGAAGCTACGGGGAACCAGGCAGAGGTCCTTCTTGGTGGTGGCACCTGCCCTGTGGAACGCCCTCCCATGTCAAGGAAATAAACAACTATCTGAGTTTTAGAAGACATCTGTTTAGGGAAGTTGTTAATGTTTGATGTTTTATCACATCATCATCATCATCATTATTATTATTATTATTATTATTATTATTACTATTATTATTTTAGAAGCCACCCAGGGTAAATAATAAATTCTCCTTCTCCTTCTCCTTCTCCTTCTCCTTCTCCTCCTTCTCCTTCTCCTTCTCCTTCTCCTTCTTCTTCCATCCAACTTCTTTGGCACATTTGGAAAGCTAGCCAAAAAACAGGCAAAACATTGGCACACACCACAGAGCCAAAAAAACAGATGACAGCACAGGCAACCCCAGCCCACAAAAAGCAGGCAATATCCCAATCAAACAACCTCCCCAAAAGTAAAAGAAAAACCAAACCTCTAATATAATAATAATAATAATAATAGCCAGAAGGCTTTGGTGGTTGCTTGGGAATGTGGTAGCCATGGCTGCCACTTTGCCAAACCACCCCCACCATTTCATTTGGTAAGATTACATTTGTTTCATAATTCACATTCATCTTTGCAGGGAGTTTTTTTGTGTGTGTGTTCTCTCTCTTGCTCTCTATACTGCTGTCATTGTGGTGGTGGTGGTGGCATCATGGCTCCCGTTTGCAGCCATTCATACAATTCAGTGATGGAAGCCCTTAACTTTCTCTGTTGGTGGCAATGGAGATGCTGCTTTGTTTTCCAAGAACCTGGCCCATTGTTTGGCAGGGAGGGGGAATAGCAGGGTGACAAAAGATAGGGTGCTGCCTTTCCCCCACCAGATGACCCAGGACAAGGCAATATCCAGAGCTCTCTGGGGAAACAGAATGATGGCTTCTAAGAAGAGTGGCCAGAATCAACTTCTGTGACACCACCAGAGAAAGAAACTGTCTCCTCCTGCCCCTAGTTCACATGGTAAGAATAGATGCAAATGAGAGCAATGAAAAATGTCCTCATTCAGTATTCACAACATTTGTTTTAGAAGGCTCTATGGTTCCCATTCGGTTCAATGTTTAATCCGAAATGAATGCACCTTCCTTCTCTAATTTCCAGGATTCCGAAGCTCGAAATATACTCACCAAGCTGTTAGCTCTTCTGGTACGAAGTGGGAACGCTGCCATCCGGTACTTGCCAAGGAGGCATACTGAGGGGGGCATGACATTTTTTCAGCAGTAGGTTGAGGCATTCCTCTTCTTCCCCCTGGGAATTTTGGTGGAATTTGATCCAGCTGAGCCAAGGCGTGATGTTAGTGCCGCTGCTCTGGGTCCCCAATAACTCGCCCCTCCCTGCCTGTGTGAAACCTGGTGTTCTGTGTATTGACTTGATGCTTTAAATGCTGTTGGTGGTTGCTTTTTAACAACTTTGCATGTTTGAAAATTTGATTGTATGTTGCCTAGAGACTGCCCTGTGTTAGCTGGCTAGCAAATGAAGCAAACAAACAAATGCTAATTTTGATGGGCCCTTCCCCTGAGCCATTAGCAGCCCACAGACATTTTGCAAGAGAATATTTTCTCAGCATTCTATCTCTGTGCCAGGGAAAGCTTTGCTTGCTAAATTTGCTCTTGCCATGCTTCTGTTAAAGGCAGAGGAGCGATGCTGGTAAGAAATTGGACTACTGCAATGCACTCTGCATGGGGCTACCTTTGAAGGTGACTTGGAATCTACAACTAATCCAGAATGCTGCAGCTAAACTGGTGACTGGTAGTGGTAGCCAGGACCATATAACACCAGTCCTAAAGGATCTACATTGGCTCCTAGGACATTTCTGAGCTGGGTGTTGGAGCTGACCTCTAAAGCCCTAAATGGACTTGGCCCCACCCCCAGAATTCAACCCAGATACTGAGATTCAGCTCCGAGTGCCTTCTGGCAGTTCCCTCCCTGTAAGAATTGAAGCTACAGGGAACCAGGCAGAGGGCCTTCTCAGCAGTGGTGCCCACCCTGTGGAATGTCATCCCCTCTTATGTCAAAGAAATAAACATCTATCTGACTTCTAGAAGAGACAGGGTGGTTTTTAATTTTTGAGGGTTTTGTGTTTTAATAATTTGTTGGAAGCCACCCAGAATGACTGGGGCAACCCAGTCAGATGAGTGGCATATTGGCATATAAATAATAAAATTGTTATTATTATTAAGGTGGCAACCCTAGTTCTAATGGGAGAGTTGGTCCATGCTATCAGCCCGTGCAATAACAGACTTTTCAGCAAAAGACAAGTTTCCATTTTGCTCATTGGGCTGATGCCTTCTCAGCAAAAGAGCGTCTTACCTAATCATGGGGAAGCACTACTCTTTCCTAGGTGGATGCTATCAAGGCAGGCAGTTTCCCCTGACTATGTCACTCCCCCTTTCAATAATCTGCTTACTGGGCCCATTTGCAAATCTACAGTCTCATCAGTTCAGTCTCATCTGCACGGTGTTATCATCCAGACAGGATTCACTCCTAGAAATAGATGATTTAGGGATGTTGGCGGGGGTGGGGGTGGGACATTAATAATGAGGACATCTAGAAAGTCACTCAGAGATCTGGAAAGTATTCAAAAGATAGAAATGAACGTGAAAGGAGGGATTGGGCCGAAAAGGCTCTTTTTGGTGGGTGGACAGGAGTTTTCAATGTGCTCATTCCTATAGGTAAAAAAGGCAAAGGACCCCTGGATGGTTAAGTCCAGTCAAAGGCAACTACGGGGTTGCGGCGCTCATCTTGATTTCAGGCCAAGGGAGCCAGCGTTTGTCCACAGACAGCTTTCCAGGTCATGTGGCCAGCATGACTAAACCGCTTCCGGTGCAATGGAACACTGTGACAGAAATCAGAGTGTATAGAAATGCCGTTTACCTTCCCACTGCAGTGGTACCTATTTATCTATGTGCACTGGCATGCTTTTGAATTGCTAAGTTGGCAGGAGCTGGGACAGAGCAATGGGAACTCACCCCGTCGTGGGGATTCAAACCGCTGACCTTTCGATTGGCAAGCCCAAGAGGCTAGGTGGTTTAGACCACAGCACCACCCCCATCCCTGCTCATTCCTATAGACATGGGAGGAAGGAAATGAAGTCCTGATTGGTACCTGACAGTGAGGCTTGTCCCTGGAGAAGACCTTGGAGTACAGAAGAACAAGCACCTCAGGTGTAGGCTATTCTGACACCTTTGACTGGACAATTAATTACTGTTTGTAAAATGCAAGATCCCAGTTTGTCTTTTCTTTGGGGAGTTCTGGAGCTCAGACTTCACTAGGAGTGGGGTATTCCCACTGATTAATTCGTCCTTTCCTCTATTTCCAAAGTTCAGAGATGAGTGCCAATCCTTATGTGGCCAAATGTTAGCAATTTATTTATAAGCCACCAGTTCATTTAAAAAAAAAAAAATCAATGCTGTGTACAATGATGTATAAAAGTACATGGAACACAACAAAAACCCAGTACAAAACAATCATTCAAATGACTGGCTAATCAAGGAAGTTTAAACAGCTGCACTAGCTTGTCACATGAAAAACTGGCTCCATTCACAGAATGGAAGAGCACCAGCAGGCTTGTTGGGAATCCTAAGGTTTGCAGAAGTCCAGAAAATCTTTATTGATGAAGCACAACCCTGCAAACAGCCGAGTGAGGATTGAGTGTGTTCAGCAACCATGGAATGCTGACTGTTTTGGTTTGGTGTGGGAAAACCAAGGCATGAAATGAATTTTTTTTGTTGCAGGTCTGGGTTTCCCTGCAAAAAGTCTTTGTTCTGATCTTGGTACAAAAATAAAGGAGTTATAATGAACAAAAAGGCTTCAAAGGCAATGAGTGATACCTTCCAACTCTATGAATGAAGGTGGACCATCGTTTTTAAGAGAGCTGAAAGTGGCTTGAGAGCAACTTCATGCCCCCAGTGTACACATTCATTTCTTCACTGTCCTTCCACGGCCATTGGTCAAACAGGTCTGAGAAATGAAAGTGGACAAGCCCTTAGGTGCCTGCAGCAAAGGCAAAACACCAAGACATTCTTTCCTTGATGGTTTATTTTAATCTGTGACCAATGTGCTTCCTAGTGAGAAAACTCTTTTCAGTCCTGCATCTGAGCTCAGTCTCATTTAACCTTTGGTGGTAAAGATTCCAGGGAGAGCTTTAAACATGCAGGTGGCAAGACACTTACTGATGACCTATATCTAATAGAAACTGTAGATGATAGATAGATAGATGATAGATAGATGATAGATAGATGATAGATAGATGATAGATAGATAGATAGATAGATAGATAGATAGATAGATATAGATAGATGATAGATAGATAGATAGATAGATAGATAGATAGATAGATAGATAGATAGATGATAGAAAAATTGGAATTCCTTCTTTTCTGGCACTGTTTAAAATATTATTGCCCTAGCCTGATTTATTTCCCCACTCTGCAAGTGGGCTGTTTGGAAACATTAGCTGTTCAGAAGGATTGTTGGCAGATGATGATGATGATGATAATGATTGACCTAATTTCTGTGCAAGCCCACCATCCTTTTAAAACCAAAGAACATTCAGGCAAATTCACCCCCTGCCCAGTCCCTCCCTGTACCAATTATATGCAAGGTACACACAAATGATCTACTATGGAGATGCAGAATAACTAGAGGACTGTGGGCAGAATTTGAATTTCGCACCCTCCAGGGATTGACTGGCAAGCTGGAGTTCCAATGCCTCCATTCCTTTTATGGCCAACGAATCTGCCTCTTTGGGGCTTTGCTGCCAGCCCAGCATTCTGCTGGGGGAGTTGGGATTAGTTAACATCAGTCAAGAATTATGCTTTCTATTTACCTGTTTGAAATTTCCATTACTTTCCTGTTCTGTATATTGAAACATACATCAGCTGTTCATTAAAGCATAATCTCCAAATTATACTGTCTCTGAGCAAACAAGGTTACATTGGCTGCTTGCATTTGAATGAAGCAATTGTATAGAGAGAGTGTCTGCAGCAGTAGCAGCTGCTTTGAGCAAGAGGCACTTTCCAAACCCCTCCAGATGCTGGGTGGACCTCATCCTGTCCATCAGGGGAGGGATGACCTTGAAGCAAGAGTCCGAGTCTGATTAGGAGGAAAGAATACTAATAGGTTACCCCACAGTAACCCAAAGCAGTGATACCTATCTTGCATCTTTGGAGTCCAGGGCCTAGACGCATGTATATGTGGCTTGGTGAGTAGTTCTGTTCTCTTCCCAGGGGGGCAGGAGGGAAGTGGAGCTGTAATGCAAAACTATGGATGTTAAAAGAGCTCAGAGTACTGTGGCTATAATAGAGATCAAGGGGTGCTGATGGGTGGCCGTGTGTCCTACCTTTACAGAGCCCAGGACTGTCTTTGGAGGTTCTGACAGCCTTCCTCTGCATTTGGAAGGGCTGCCCTGTCCAGGTTGATTTAAAGACAGAAAATCACAGGAAGGCTGAGCAACAGTGGCCTGGAAGTGTCCCTCAAGAGTGAACAACTACAGGGCAGACTGAGCAGGCACACATCCCCACAAAGTTAAGACGTCATGCATTTTTATTTCAATCATAGTGATAATTTCTAAGTGTGTACCTATGCAAGTAAACAAATGAATGAATGTGTAAATATAGCATTATTTAAGGGATGTGGGTGGTGCTGTGGTCTAAACCACTGAGCCTCTTGGGCTTGCCGATCAGAAGGTTGGCGGTTCAAATCCCCACAATGGGGTGAGTTCCTGTTGCTGAGTCCCAGCTGCTGCCAACCTAGCAGTTTGAAAGCATGCCAAAAAGTGCAAGTAGATAAATAGGTCCTGCTCCAGAGGGAAGGTAAACAGCGTTTCCATGTGTTGCTCTGGTTTTGGTGTTCCATTGCATCAGAAGTGGCTTAGTCATGCTGGCCACATGACCTGGAAAAACTGTCTGTGGACAAACGCCGGCTTCCTCAGCCTGTTGAGCGAGATGAGCACTGCAGCCCCAGAGTCATCTGTGACTGGACTTAACTGTCAGGGGGTCCTTAACCTTTACCTTTATAGCATCATTTGTCTTCTGTGGGTTTTTTTGTGTGGTTTTTTTGTCCAACGGGTACTGCAGTTGCAGAATCCTTGGGATAAACTTCACTGACTTAAACCTTCCATTGCTTGTCTTCACTGGACTTGAGCCTGTGTAGACTCTGAAGTCTTCAGTGGAGAAGTTCCCACAAATCCTCAAGGAAATGCATGCTTCTGGAAATGCATTACTCAGCAGTGGTTGGAAGTTTTCCCCACCTTATGGAGCAACTTGTCTACCTCTGCTTTTCAAGGAGCCTTTTTGGGGAGAGGGGAGAGGCAAACTTGTATATTGTTTCAAGTGCCAGCAATTAGCTGAATGAATGTGAGTGGAGGTTCCTTTTGCAGGGTCCAAATGGGGAGGCACAGAGGGGCTATCTACAGAGAAAACAAGAGCAAGAGGCCTTTGAAGCCAAGTCATTGTCTTAGCTCTGCTCCCTAGTAGCAGGCAGGACTTGGACATGGGAAGGAAAGAGCTGGTGGAGTCCATCTCAGCTGAAGCTCTAGCAGAGGAGGGAGACCCACTTTCTGCCCAGTTCTGTGAGTGCTTGAGGAACAAGGAGTCTGTGTGAAGTCACAAGTTTTTGTGTGTGTATACGTCACCACGATACTTTAAGAATGTGGAAAGTGAATGCATTATTTAAATAAAATTAGTTGATAAGTCTAGGCTCATCCAGACTTACACTTGCGCTGCCCTTTCCCCCCAGAAAAACACACACCGTTCTTTAGCACTGAATTGGAGCAAACATAAATCGGGTTTTTCACAGATCAACATTTGGTCTGATTCAGCGCTGAAGAGCAGGATTTCTCTGGGGAAGCAGCAGGGCAAATGGAAAACCACGTGGACCCCTGCCTAGAAAGCATGTGACAAGGAGAAAACCGTACTTTCAGGTGGAAGTGTGCCCAAGCCCTCTGAGTCCAGGACCTTGGACAGCTCCAACAGGCTCGGCTATGTTAGCTGCAAGAGATAGTAGGTTGCCAGAAGCTGCTAATCCATGCAGCAAATATCCAACTCCATCAATGGCATCCTACACATTATGATTGACCTGTTGTGTTTTTGTACAGAGAATTTCTGCCAGAATCAACACTGCAGGCTCTTATCCCCCTGTGGCCACTCTTGTTTAAAGTGCCCCCCATTTTGCACGTTCTGAAAAGAATTAAACCAGAGAATTGTCTCTCTTTTCCTCCTCTTAATAAAAAGGAAGGGCTTTTATTTGACCCAGGTGGCTTGAGCCAGTGTCTGCCTGCTTTGCTTTATGAGAGCTTGTGAATTCAAGGGTTTTTTTTTTCCCTGGGTACATGCCACATCCAGGGGCTGTGCGTTACTTAAAAACACAACCTTTGTGATGCTCTGCACAGTGGACTGTGCAGGATAAATATGATGGAACTGTCCAGCTTCCAAGCACACTGAAAGCCACTGCAGCCATTGGAAAGAAAGGGGCTGTTTCTCTGGTAGAGCCGAAGGAGATATTAACATTGAGAGGAGGCAGAGGGAGATGGAAGGAAGAGCGAGGCTCCTGCAGTACCTGGATATTCAGTACCCTCTTGGGTCTCCTGTCTGGTTTTGATTTGACAGTATTCCTGGGGAAAGTATTTTAAATAATGCATGAAGTTTGCATGCAGTTCAAGGCCGGCCTGCTTGCTTAACAGCACTTGTGACGCATCATCATCTGATAAACATGCTGGTTATATATTATGTATCTCCCACCTTGGTGCCAGGTTTGAAAAGAGGTTCCCTGATCATGCAGCAGGCAGTTTGCCCACACATGTGGTGTAGGTTACATTCACACCAGCAAGGGCTGGTGCAGTACGCCAGCCTCCCCTCCCTCCATGCCTTGAAGCAGAACGCTTCTTCAAAGCAGCCCTGAGTGAGAGAGGGGATGCTAATAACTAATTATGAATGAAGCGATGAAGGAGGGCACAGTCTCATTCAGGGCAGGCTCATAGGACCTCTGCTCTCATTGTTGTACCTCGCCTGTTGGTGACATGATTTCTCTGAAAGCCTGTTGCTGGAAATGACAAGTGAGGAGTGTTGCTGCTGCAGTCAGGTCCTGTTTGTGGGCTTTCCAGAGGCATATTTTGGCTCCTGTGAGAGGAGAGTTCTGGACCAGCTGGACCCCTGATCCACCCAAACAGCTCTTCTTGGGTTCAGTAGAATGTGAAGTCATAGCAGTTTATCATCAGCTCTCATTCCAGCATTGTTGCGATTAGCTGTTCTTTTATTGAGGGTGATTTTGATTGCATTTTATATTTCTAAAATGTAGTATTCGTATTGTTTTAATTGATCTGGAAACTGCTTTGGGGTCCACTGAGTCTTGTAAATAAATACAGTGAGGGAGTACCTCTCTCTGAGCATATACAGAGTGCAATTTCCTCATTGAGGGGTCAACACAACTGATCACCATCCATCCTGGATGAGAGGGTAGGACTTTCCAGGTAAGAGTGTGGCTTCCTCACATTCCAGACATTTTTCTTCTTAGGCGTGAACTACCTCACCAGTGCTTTTGCCACAAATTAACTTCAGCCATGGAAAAAAAGAGAATCCATTAGAGAACAAAGCACTAACAAACATGAGTCACAAAGCCTACATCAGACACACAGCAGAACTCCCTTGCCTTTCTAACATGCACCATTCATTCCATTATTATCACACCTTTTCTCCCATGCTGGTGCAACTTGACTTTCCCATGTTTTGATCTCACAACAACCCTATGAACAAGGCTAGGCTGAGAAAAAGTGACTGGCTGAAGCCCAGCCAGTGGTATTGATGGTCATATGAATCTGGATCTGCCTGATCCTGGTTAAAAACTCTGATATCACTATACCATACTTGCTCTTGCCTTTGCTGTATACACGAAATAGCCCGGTTTCAGGCAATGAAATTTATGCCCCAGGCAGCTTCTAGATCTTCAAAATTTGGAGGCTGGCTGCTCAGGGAGAAAAGCTGAGGTCCAGGACTGGATCAAGGAGGGTTCACTTCTAGCCTGTGCATTTTGTGCAGGCAAAGGAACCATTAGCAGCCTGATAGCAAGATTTATAGCAGATGCTAATAATTGACTCACTATGCATGTAAGCGGCCATTGTCTCCATTTTTATCCCACATAGACTGATAATTCAAGAGTGTCTCATTAGGAAGAAGGAGCCCACTTTGCCTGCCGAGCAAAGTTGCTGGAATGGAAATGGCAATTAGTGCTGGCAGCCTCGTCCCGGCAATGAGATTGCCGAGGAAATTGTAGCATGGGTGCCTCTTGCCATCTGGATGGGCAGGAAACAAAATCCCATCCTGGGTGAGCCCTGGCTTGGCCTGAGGAAGCAGACGGGATCTCTATGAGAGGTCAGGGGGGCCAAACTGCTCCTGAGCGCCTCCTCAGATTAGGAACGCTGGCTTGTCATAGCAGGGGTGTGTCATGCCCCACAGCTAAGCAATTTGTGACCGAGGGTGAGAAGGGTAGAAAGGGAGGATTAACCCCGGAACCTCCCCAAACAAGCTCACAGACACTGTTTATCCGTACACATATATGTAGTGCTTAAAGCAAAAATCCCCCTGGGAATTTGTCTCCTTCAGATCCTACCAAAGAGGTGCTGAGAAGGGTGGCAGTGGTTGCAAATCCCAGAGTTTTTAATTTCTTTACAGCTTACTCAGTGAGAAGTTTTTGCTTGACCTCTGCTGATTTTACAGAAAATGTCTAAAAAGCTGATGGAGATGCCATAGGAACCATCTGTTGTTGTAAAAAAAGGAGGAGGAAAGGGAGCCCTCTAACAGTCTGAACACTGACAAGTGCATTGTGGCCTAAGCTTTCATGGAGTAGAGTCCACTTCAGCAGTTGCCAAGTGTTGCGGTTCAAATCGCACTTCTTCGGATAATCCCCTGCCCACCCTCATTTCCTCATGCTAATCCAGATGGATACCTATACTTTAGCCCCACAGTGCAAATGTGGGGAATTAAGCTAAGGCGTAGAATGGGAAAATGTGTTACAACTGAGTCATCCCTTGGCTTGTGTGAATCTTGTCAGTTTTTGTTTCTCCGTTTCTTATTTTTCCAGCCTTGGTTTCACATTTCTGCATCAGTTTGCAATCCACCCCCCCCCCCAAAAAAGGGGCTCATGAAAATGCATCAGCATTTCAGTTTGAATCTCACCTAATGTACACATTTGTCTAAGCAATCTCACCTAAAGCAGCAATGCTGCAGCAAGCAAAGGCCCCAGCAGCCCAGTCAGCTGCTTGTGGCTGCAAAGCCAGACAGGATGTATGTGACTGTTGCCATGGAAACGAAGGGGCAGTCCATTCTCCTTATTGAGCACCGGATGTTAGCTCAGTGTGTGTCATATGACCTGTACAGGATGTACATGGGTGGAGTTTGGAGTTTCTCTCTGTTTGTTGATGAGAGCAGACATGTTTTCTCTGTACTGAAGTGAAAGACAGGAATAAAAGTAATGTAGTTACATTTCTGTCTGAGTCTGATTCCCCTCCCTGGGGATATGCTGGAGAGCAGGGAGGAGGAGAGCAGTTGGTGTGTTTTTCTCACAGCCTGAGGAAAATCGCCGGAACGGACCTCGTGTGTTTTTACTGCCGGGAGTCGCCGGAGGGAGGTCAAAGGAATTCAGCCGGTGCCTGGAGAGATAGGCACATACCTCTGACCGGCCCTGAATTCTGACATTGGTAGCAGAGCTGCTGGTTTCGATCCATGGGAGTCTGCATCAAGGAGACTGTATTCATCCCTCTCCATGGAAGCCTGAGATGGAGGCTGATTCTCTGCAGCTAGAAGCTGACCAGAAGAAGCTGAAAGCCAAGCTACGGAGCCCAGGTATGAGATTTTCGGGCTTAAGAAGTGTGAATGCAGATGGATTAATTCTCTGCTTCATGGGAGCAACGTTTGGGAAAAACAGCTCCGAGAGAGAAGAGTCTGCATTCCATACATTCCTGTGGTTTTTCCTGTCCAAGGAAAGGAATGTGGTTGCTTAGCAACGCAGGCCAGTTTCAAGATAAGGGCTGGAAGTCAGGCTATGCCCAGATAGGCACAAACAGCTCGTGTTTTGACTAGGCCTTTACAAAGGAACTGTTGGAAAGGGACTTTCCAAGCAGCCAGTGTTATTGCTGCCAGGTGCACAGAGTGTAAACAAGCCAGCTATTGGATTTTAGAGGCTTGTGTTTGAGAGTCAATGCAAGGACTCAAAATGGATGCCAAGAAGGGAGTTTTGCCTTCTCCAACCCTTTTGACCAGTGACAATTATGCATCTTGGTCTATTAAGATGAAGGCCTTGCTGCAGAATCAGAGACTGTTTGGGGTGATTGAGAACCCCATCCCTGCAGCACCAACACGTCCTTGGGAGTCACAGGATGTGAAGGCCAGAACTGCTATAATTCTGTGCGTGTCAGACTCTCAGCTTGTTCATATACAAGATTTACCGCACGCGAAAGATGTTTGGGACACGCTGAGAAGGACACATCAGAGAGATGCAGGTTCTTCAGCGTTGCTGTATTTTGAAAAGCTGACTAACCTGAGGCTTGCGCCTGATGGAGATGTTCAAGCGCACCTGACGGAAATGAAATTTCTGCGTCAGCAGATGGTGGAACGCAATTTCCATCTGGATGAGGAAGTGTTTTGCTTCATGGTGATCAACAGCCTGAATCGGACTTACAAAACGGTTGCCAGTCAGCTGGGGTCCCTCCCAGCGCAAGATCTAACTTCGGACAGGGTCTTTGCCGTGGTTCTGAACGAACATGACAGACTTGCCGCCCTGGAAGTGAAGGACAGGGGGAGACAAGAACGGAGTTCTAACACCCCCACTGCTGTAGCTACTGGAGGAAACGATGTAGCTTTGAACGTTGTCCGATGCCACAATTGTGGACAGACTGGGCATCTTCAGCGAAACTGCAGGAAGCCACGTCAGAACAAAGGAGCCAAGGGAAGCTCCACGAAGTCTGAGGCGTCAGGCAGAAGTCATGCCAAGTCACAGGCGAAGCCTGCAAAGGCTTTGATGTCCCTAAAAGCCACACCACAAGTGGGGAATTCTTTCATTTTAGACACGGGAGCGACGGTTCACATGACCCATCGCAGGGATTTGTTTTCGTCGTTTAAGAAGCAAAGCTTCGTTGTACAACAAGCCAACGGTCAAGAGCTGGAAGCGACCGGAATTGGGACTGTGTATCTTAAAAGTCTGAACTTGACTATAAACGATGTTTATTTGGTTCCAGAGTTGAAGTACAATCTGCTCAGCGTTTCGCAGATTGCCAAGAAGGGACTAAAACTGTCCTATGATGATCAACACTGCGAGATCTACAAAGATGGAGAGTTGTATCTTTCTGCCAAAGAGAAAGATGGACTGTATTTGTTGACTTTTGATCAAAGTGATTACATGGAATGTAATTCTTGTGATTCTAACATGATTTCTTTTGCAGGTGTAGCCAAGAAGAACACCAAGCAGGTCACCTCGAGGGTCGACAAGGCATTTCAGCGGGTGTATGCTGATGTGATTGGTCCTTTAGCACCATCTAGAGGCAATGCAAAGTATTACCTAATATGTGTTGATTCTTTTACAGGTTTTGTCTGGATTTATCTTTTGGAGAGACCGAAAGAAGCCTTAGAAAGGTTTAAAGAGTTTTGTGACAAGGTTAAAAATATGCATGATGCTGACATAGAATGTCTTTGCACAGATGAGAAGCCAATTTTTCTCTTACAGGATTTCCAGAGGTTCCTGAAGAAGAAAGGGATAAGACACAAAATTGCAGCTTCCGAAGAAGCTTGGAACAGATGTGTTTGTGTTAGGGTGAACAAAGAATTGCAAAAGGGAATGCATGCGCAATTGCTTAGTTCACATCTGCCACATGAGTACTGGGCTGAGTCACTAATGTCATTTTGTTACACGTGGTTAAGAAAGGTTTCAAAAGACTTGGGATGTTCTCCTTTTGAGAAACTGTTCCACAGAAAACCTTCTGTTGCCCATTTCAAGGTTTTTGGGTCTCATGTGAGGACAGAAGCTCCGGGTGGAGTAAAGAATGCCAGAGGCATTTTTGTGGGTTATGAAAAGGGTCTCTACAGAGTAATTTTGTCTGAATCTGGTAAGGTGATTCTCACAAAATTCCTAGAGAGTGCTCCTGAACAGGAGAGAGTGATTGTTCACACATTTCCCACAGGAGATGATGATGATTCTGATGATGATGATGATGATGATGAGCTTGATCTTATTGAGTTCAGTAGTACTGATGATGACAGCGATAGCTCAGACAGCTCAGTTGTCACAGTCATTGAGAGGAAATCTCACGTAATGACTAGACCCTCAGAAGAGGAGGATGAACCACTGATTAAGCTTAGTACTGGTTCTTCAGAGAGTTCAGAGGCTGAACCAGAAAGCAGAGAAGAGCAGCACCTCTTACGTAGGTCTGAGAGAGCAACGAAGGGTGTACCACCCAAAAGGTATTCAAAAGAGTTTGCCAACCAAGCTATTGCATGTGTTGCTGTTGTAAACGACCAAGGTCAAATTGAAGCTGTGTCTGAGTCAGAGACAAAGGCACAACAGAGAGTTGCTAACCAAGGTAATGCAGAAGCACTCATTCCTTGGAAGTCACACAACCAGAGAGGTACATTGGTAAAACCAGTGGCGGGTAGTTCCAAGGGTGGAACTGAAACAACAGGGGAGTGTTATAAGTATAACAACTGTTTGTTTTCTTCTCTGGATGACGCTTTGCTCGCAGCACGCATTGATACTTTAGGGGGAGTATGTTATTCTAAAGCAGCAATGCTGCAGCAAGCAAAGGCCCCAGCAGCCCAGTCAGCTGCTTGTGGCTGCAAAGCCAGACAGGATGTATGTGACTGTTGCCATGGAAACGAAGGGGCAGTCCATTCTCCTTATTGAGCACCGGATGTTAGCTCAGTGTGTGTCATATGACCTGTACAGGATGTACATGGGTGGAGTTTGGAGTTTCTCTCTGTTTGTTGATGAGAGCAGACATGTTTTCTCTGTACTGAAGTGAAAGACAGGAATAAAAGTAATGTAGTTACATTTCTGTCTGAGTCTGATTCCCCTCCCTGGGGATATGCTGGAGAGCAGGGAGGAGGAGAGCAGTTGGTGTGTTTTTCTCACAGCCTGAGGAAAATCGCCGGAACGGACCTCGTGTGTTTTTACTGCCGGGAGTCGCCGGAGGGAGGTCAAAGGAATTCAGCCGGTGCCTGGAGAGATAGGCACATACCTCTGACCGGCCCTGAATTCTGACAACATACACCCAGCATGCAAAGTAAGTTGTGCTATGCCTCTCTAATGTTTTTAAGCCCATGGTATTTGCTTGTTTTAAGTAGTGTATCATTTTGATGGGGTGATTGTTTTATTTGTGTAAACCTCTATGTGACTATATAAGGTGAAAACAATTTGTAACTATTGGGAGTAAGCAGGGGTGGGCAGGAATGAAGCACCTCGTTCGTGTGTGTGTGTGTGTGTGTGTGTGTGTGTGTGTGTGTATCTTCTGAGGTGCTTCTTTGCCAGGCCTCTGCAGGTCAAATAAATTAGTTTTTCTCTGAATGAAAACTCACCAAGTAAGCCAAACAGAGGAAGAGAGATACATGGCTAAGGCCATGGAAGCTCTTCCACTAGGTAGGGCTCTTGGGGCATAGCCTTCATAGAATCATAGAGTTGGAAGAGACCACAAGGGCCATTGAGTCCAACCCCCTGCCAAGCAGGGAACACAATCAGAGCACTCCTGACATATGGTTGTCAAGCCTCTGCTTAAAGACCTCCAAAGAAGGAGACTCCACCACACTCCTTGGCAGCAAATTCCACTGTCAAACAGCTCTTACTGTCAGGAAGTTCTTCCTAATGTTTAGGTGGAATCTTCTTTCTTGTAGTTTGGATCCATTGCTCCGTGTCCGCTTCTCTGGAGCAGCAGAAAACAACCTTTCTCCCTCCTCTATGTGACATCCTTTTATATATTTGAACATGGCTATCATATCACCCCTTAACCTCCTCTTCTCCAGGCTAAACATGCCCAGCTCCCTTAGCAAGGGTGAAAACTCTGAATTAATCTTCCCAAGGAGAATGTCAATCAAACGTCTTTAAATCTCCTCTCAAAATCTCAAAGCCACACACTCCTCGTGTGCCAGCCTAAATTGGCACTTTTTGTTTTTGAATAATTCAAAACCCCCATTATTATGATGGTGAACCATTTCCCCCCCCATAATAGTGAGTTTTGAAGTCCACCATCATCGTTGACTGTAAAAGTTGATTAGACAGATTCATGGAGGAGAGCACTATGGAAGGCTTCTAGCCATGACAGCTACACTCTGTCTCCATGTTTGGAGGCAGCAATGCTTCTGAATACTTAGTTGCTGGAAGCTATAGGGGAGCAGAGTACCCTTGTGCTTAGGCCCTGATCAAGGGCTTCCTACAGACAACTGGTTGGCTGCTGTGAGAACAGGATGCTGGACTAGTTGTGCCATTGTTCTGATTCAGTAGGGGTCTTTTCATGTTCTTATCAGCCTCGATGTTAAGCAAAGCAGGAAGGCTGGTGATAATAAAAAGAAAGCTAGCTTTATATTGAAGCCATAGTGTCTGCACTTGTCAAAAATTCATTTTGTTGTGCAGCCTTGGAAGGGGCACAGCTATCGGGGTTGCTTTGAAGAGCACCTGCACTTCAGAATTTGCCACTACATTACCAATTCCTCTCTGCTCCTGTCTCTTCGCTGCATCTGGTGAAATGTCACTGCTTGAAAATGTCCCGGTCACATGAAACCCATTGGCCTTTGAAGAGGCTGCAGTGCCTGTTTGTCATGCTTCATAGACAGAGGAAGCACCTGAGGGAGACACCAAAGCCAGGCAATTAACTCC
The DNA here is from genome assembly GCF_951804945.1 of Podarcis cretensis. Classification (NCBI taxonomy): domain Eukaryota; kingdom Metazoa; phylum Chordata; class Lepidosauria; order Squamata; family Lacertidae; genus Podarcis; species Podarcis cretensis. The sequence continues at coordinate 28,942,085 of NC_137185.1, read as the reverse complement.
CTCCACTCTGGCTGCTTCTCTGGGATCTTTCCATGGAGCAGGAGGAACCGTCACTCTGGCATAGTGATCAAATTGCATTTGGAGTGATTAATTATGTCCTGATTTGCAGCACTCAAATATTCTCTCTGCTGCAGCAAGTGGCTAAGGGGGAAGAGATTGCAACCTTCATCCCCAGCCAACAATTCCTGAAATGATGGGCTAATGAGGTTGAATCCTGACAAGACAGAAGTACTGTTTTGGGGGGACAGGAGGCAGGTGGGTGTGGAGGACTCCCTGGTCCTGAATGGGGTAACTGTGCCCCTGAAGGACCAGGTGCGCAGCCTGGGAGTCATTCTGGACTCACAGCTGTCCATGGAGGCATAGGTCAATTCTGTGTCCAGGGCAGCTGTCTACCAGCTCCACCTCGTACGCAGGCTGAGACCCTACCTGCCCACAGACTGTCTTGCCAGAGTGGTGCATGCTCTAGTTATCTCTCACTTGGACTACTGCAATGCGCTCTGTGTGGGGCTACCTTTGAAGGTGACCCGGAAAATACAACTAATCCAGAATGCGGCAGCTAGACTGGTGACTGGGAGCGGCCGCCGAGTCCATATAACACTGGTCTTGAAAGACCTACACTGGCTCCCAGTATGTTTCTGAGCACAATTCAAAGTATTGGTGCTGTCCTTTAAAGCCCTAAACGGCCTCGGTCCAGTATACCTGAAGGAGCATCTCCACCTCCATCGTTCTGCCCAGACACTGAGCTCCAGTGCTGAGGGCCTTCTGGCGGTTCCCTCATTGCGAGAAGCCATGTTACAGGGAACCAGGCAGAGGGCCTTCTCAGTAGTGGCACCCGCCCCGTGGAACACCTTTCAACCAGATGTCAAAGAGAAGAACAACCACCAGACTTTTAGAAGACATCTGAAGGCAGCCCTGTTTAGGGAAGCTTTTAATGTTTAATAGGTTATTGTATTTTGGTGTTCTGTTGGAAGCTGCCCAGAGTGGCTGGGGAAGCCCAGCCAGATGGGCGGGGTAGAAGAAGAAGAAGAGTTTGGATTTGATATCCCACTTTATCACTACCCGAAGGAGTCTCAAAGCGGCTAACATTCTCCTTTCCCTTCCTCCCCCACAGCAAACACTCTGTGAGGTGAGTGGGGCTGAGAGACTTCAAAGAAGTGTGACTAGCCCAAGGTCACCCAGCAGCTGCATGTGGAGGAGCAGAGAAGCGAACCCGGTTCCCCAGATTACGAGTCTATTGCTCCTAACCACTACACCACACTGGCACCACATTGGGGTATAAATAATAAATTATTATTATTATTACTAATGGCACCAGCTCCAGAAAAGGCAGCTTTTGGGGGCAAAGGTGAAGGTTAGGTCGTCTCTTGGAGGAAGTTCTTCTTTTCTTGTTCCTTTCCCAAGGAGATAGTGAAATCTTATCCCCTGAGCACAATGATACATTTCAATATTTCTGGGCAGGCTCTCCATCACCCTTTGTTAGCTTGTTGCACAGAAGCAGATAATGCCATTTACCCTTCTGATGTGAACAGATTTGTCAATGGCGCATTATCCTTGGAGTTGCCTATGTCACAATTATGCATTACCAATAAAGTTGCCTGGAGCAGTGTCTCATTGAACGAAAGATAACAGGTGTGGGTCATGGCTCAGAAAGAATGCTCCCATGCTTTGACAGCTAGGTGTTTGGTGCCATCTCAGGCTCTCACATGTATGTTCACCCCTCTATGCTGGCAGCACCACCCATGCACATGAAGAAGACCCTTACCACACATTGAAGACTCTTGCATCCCATTCCATTATACCCCTCCCTTCCCCCTCCAAAATGCAACTCCTCATCTCCCAGTGAACAACTGACAGACCCTGACAAATTCCTTTGATCAATACTTGCCAGTCGACAAGCACCATCATTGCTTTTAATGTTCGGGTTGGATCCATTTCTCTTCTCTTGAATGAGGACAGACGTATTGTTAAGGGCCCCATTGGGATCAATGCGGAAGCAATTGAACAGAGTTCCAAACTGCAAGAGGAAGATAAAGGATGATTTATGCGGGTGCCGGCTGCTGGGTTGCTCTGCTAGGTGACGTTGAGGAGGATTTCAGGTTTGCTTCACTGCCCTGTGGGCTCCTGGCTGAACAGCAGCTCTTGGGCTCAGAAGCACTGTGGCAAGAGAAGCCTCCTGCTACTTGCAGCTGTAGTCTGGACCACCGTTCTGGGTGTGGATGCAGAACATTTGCTTTATATGTTGGGCATGGAGTTGAGCATGGTCCCACGTCCAGGTCCCTTGTCTTGCTGCATCAGTGCATGACTTCATCTCATCCAGCCCTCTTGCAATGCCATCCAGATGCTTCTGGGAAGCCCACAGGCAGGGAGAAAAAAATGACAGTCCTCTCTTGTTGTTTGCTCCCTACCCCTTGCACATTGGTCACCAATGTGGTACCCTCTGGATTGTGTGAGACTACCACTCCCATAGTCTTTGACCATTGGGCCATGTTGGCTGGGGCTGATGGGAGTTGAGTCCAATAACCATGTTGGCTACCCCTACCCTAGTCTGCCTGGTATCAGACATATGGAATTTCTGTTCAGCTTCTGCAACGTATCAGATTCAGAAAGCCACTTTCTTCTATGCTAAATCAAGGGCTTGGTGATTAACTTCAAAGCCCTGTTCAGTGGGAATGGGATGGGGTAACATTTGTGGGCCTGATGTGGCCTGATAGCCTATTCCTGAATGGCATTGAATGCAAGTACTTAAATTGATTGATTGATTGCAAACCACTTAATATTTTAAAAAATCTCTAAGCGGTATACAATAAAAAACAAATTAACAATATATTTAGAAGAAAAATGCAACCTAAAGCCAATAAAATTGCAGTATAAATACACATAAAAGCTTATTAATCTAAAAGCAAATGAAACAAAAAAATAAAATAAAGGGATTTGCTCACATAGAAGAGGGTCCTGTCCTATGAGCCAGAGAAGGCACCTTTCCCCATATGTTTCAATCAAAGGCTGAGGCCCTTTTTGCCACCATGGATGGCAAGGAGGATGTGAAACCCCCTCTAAGGGGAGACTGGCCAGCCTCTGAGCTAATGACAGCTTCCAGTGTTCCTATGTTCCCCTTCCCTGCCCATGTTTCATAGGTGGCAAATGAATATATAGTAGTCCAGGCTCTGGGAAGGTGATAGGCACATAGAAAGCTGCCTTATTCTGAGTCAGTCCATTGGTGCATCTAGCTCTACATTGTCTACACAGACTAGCAGTGGCTCTCCTGGGTTTCAAGTCAGGATTTTTCCCAGCCCTACCTGGAGATGCCATTGGGGATTGACCTTGGGACCTTTGGCGTGCAAAGCAGGTGCTCTGACACTGAGCTGTGGTCCATTTGGGGACTGTATTACCACCATTACTTATTAGAAATAGTTTCATTGGATTGTATGTTGTTAGCTCCCCTAGGCATCCTTTGGGCAGGAATGGTAGGATATGCACGTAATCAATCAAACCAACCAACCAACCAACCAACCAACCACTCTCATCGGCCCCAGCAGGCAATGGCCAGGGATGATGGGAGTTAATGTCCAGTAACATCTGGAGGGCCACATCTGTCCCCTGTCCCTGTTCTTCATTCTGGGCCCAGGAGACTCAAGAGAGTATCTTCTTCCTCCCTTTGTCCCTTCCTGTCCTTTTAAGATCTGGGGATGAAAACTTCCTGCTGAGCCCAGCTTGCGCCAGGTTGGCAGCCAGCCTCAAATGGCTTTTATTTTTATTTTATTTTTTTACAACCCTCACCTCCAAGCTCTGGAATCCAAGTTCTGTACCACAGATTTAGGAGCCCGGCCCTTTTAAAATGAGATGTCAAAGAGACCTCTCCCTCCAGGCAAGCCTTTTATGATGAACATGTTGTTTTATGGTGTGCTCTCTGTTTTGAATCTGTCCTGGTTATTATCTTCCATTGCCGTTGCGCTGATTCTATTGATATTTCGCTTTTCTTTTAACCGCAGCCTGCTTTGAGGATGATTGCTGCAAGAACGAACGAACGAACGAACAAATGAATGAACGAATGAACAAACAACATTTCTAGCTGACCTACCTCACTGGGGTGTTGCTCAAGTCGCAGCGATGGGCATGGATACATCGTGCCTGACTGCAGGCTGCATAAACAGCCTTGGCACGTTGGCAGTATTTGTTTCTTGTATTCTACTTGCAGCAGCCACCACCCCCCGTCCACCCCCTGCAGTTCCAAATCCCTGATGGGGACCTGGAAGTAATTATGAAAACATGGCCCCAGCCTCTCTGTCGTAAATGTGGCCGGCGCGAGTGGATGTAATGGGGACGACCTCCGGTCCCCTGCGGAAGGCGGCTTCAAGCACAGCCCGTGCCGAGGCACCTGTTAAACGTCCATTAAATATGATGACGGCAAAATAAAGTCAAATTACTGTTCATTATTCCTTTGCTCACATGGCCTCGCTGATGGGGCATTAAAGCAGCGCAAGAAGCTCGCTGCGCACGGAATGACACCTGTAAGCCCCTCTGCCAGATGTGGGATGCCAGCCAAGAGCCATTACGTGGGATTGATGGACAAGGCGCTCGCAGAGAAGCGGGGGGGGGGGGGGGGAGGGGGAGGGGAATCCCTTTCCGCCAGCACCGCCTGGTTTCTGTTCTCCCATTTTCTGCTCTGCCTGGGCTTCCTAATCTCCACTGACCCCTGTAATGCCTCGTGTAGGTAATGCAGCTGGGTTTGTAAATTTCTCTCCCTCCCTCCCTCTCTCTCTCCATAGAGCAGCTTATAAACAGCCGGTCTGCATTCCAGTTAGAGACCTACAACGTGGCTGCAACTGTTCAGCAAATGAGGCTACCCTCCAGAGGGCCACAGCAAAGGGCCCTGTGCACAATGCATGCAGGGATAGGGGCATGTCCAAAAAGGAAAGGAGCCGGGCAGGGGGTCCAAGTAAGCCTTCCCTGTGTAACTGATCACAAGAAGCAGTGCACTCAGGACATTTGAATGGCAATGCCCATCAACTTGAGGGGGGTGGGACCCAGCCCCCCAATGTTTTATTTGGGGGGGGGAGCAAAGGGACCTTGACTCCTAGGAGTTGGCTCCTGTGGAGTGAGGGGAGGGGGTCTTACCAGCAGCTCTGCTTCTGTCTGCATTAGTAGCAGGAAAGTCAGAGTGCTGGCACATTCTTTTTTGCAAAGGGGTTAAGTGTCATATGTAATAATAATAATAATAATAATAATAATAATAATAATATATTTATACCCCACCCATCTGGCTGGGTTTCTCCAGCTACTCTGGGTGGCTTCCAACAGAACACTAAAATACATTAACCTATTAAACATTAAAAGCTTCCCTAAACAGGGCTGCCTTTAGATGTTTTCTAAAAGTTTGGTAGTTATTTTTCTCTTTGACATCTGGTGGGAGGGAGTTCCACAGGGCGGGTGCCACTACTGAGAAGGCCCTCTGCCTGGTTTCCTGTAACTTGGCATCTCGCAGCGAGAGAACCGCCAGAAGGCCCTTGGCGCTAGACCTCAGTGTCCGGACAGAACGATGGAGGTGGAGACACTCCTTCAGATATACTGTACTGGACTGAGACCGTTTAGGGCTTTAAAGGTCAGCACCAACACTTGTGCTCGGAAACGTACATATGCAAAACTGGCTGCACTTGTTTGCCCTGGGAAATACAAGTGGCAGGATGCTGCTTACCCAGGGGGTGGAATCCTGTATTCCTTTTGGAAAGGCCTTTGGGCTCACATCATCATCATCATCATCATCATCATATTTGTATCCGGCACATCTGTCTGGATTGCCCCAGCCACACTGGGCAGCTTCAAAGAAATATAAAAGCATATTAAAACATCAAACATTTAAAACCTTCCCTTTCTTGCTCCACTGACCATTACAGGCTCACTTGGGCTGACTTTGCAGGAGGGGCTTGAGGCAGACCAATGTGCTCTCCTCCAGATGTTGTTGGACTCCAACTCCCATCATCCCCAACCAGCGTGGCCAGTGGCTCAGGGGTTATATGAGCTGCTCTCGCCCAATCAAATCTGGGCACCACCCAGCCTTAGACATTTAGTGGAGCTCTGCTCTTTTGAGTGGCATGCCCTGGGATCCCTTGCACCATTGCAGGGGACGTAAGGTTGCAATCCGAATGACTGCAGTAGATTTTTGGGGTCACCATCTTGCTGCACGCGGTTTCACTGGAGCCTCTGAAGCTATTTCCTGTCCCCAGGGATTGCTGAGATTTCTTGCACAGTCAGACTGTCTCCCTTCTCATGATGAGAGCTTCTTGTTTTTTAAACTTCTATCCCTTCCTTCCTCTCAAGGGAGTCCAGGGCGGCAAACACACAAATGATAAAACAAAACATCTACAAACAATTCCAATACAGAGGCAGACTCTCTAAGCATTCACACAAACAATGTCCTCTTCAAAAGGAAAATTCTGTGCTTGTGTGTGTGAAAGGGTGGGTGGAATACCAGTTCAGCTGTTCATCTGCTTTCAGCCCCCTGGATGTGCTTTCTTGGGCTGGCTGGGGTTGTGATTCCAAATGACTGAGCCGGAACATCCCAGGCTCCACCCTGTCACTGCCTTGGTGGGCAGAATAGGCCCCTAGACTTGGGCCAGGCTTGGGGGGCCCTGGGAGGATGTCTTGTCTATCTACTGAAGCAAGCAGTTGCCCCCGGGGTGGGCTGGTTGAGTGCCAGGCAAGCAAAGGAAGGCTTGGGGGGGGGGAATAATCTCGGCCCCTGCAGCATTTTGCTTCCGCATTTCCCCACCGGCTCCTCCTGACTCCTTGCCGGCTGCCGGAGTGATGGCAGACGGCGCTGCATATTTAACTGCTATTTACATTCAACAAAGTCTCTGTGTGGCTCTGTTTTCTCTCCCAAACACTGTAATTCCTCCAGGCATCTGGCTGGTGTGACTTGGAAATGTGCTGGAGAAAATGCGGCAAAGGGGAAGACGGACCTATTTGGCACATGTCTGCTGTTGCCATCTCTGACTGGGCTGGGCTGTACTTGCTCCGCCTGGCCTGACAGGTTGGCAAGGGTGCCAACTTGAATAAAATATGGGGGGGGCGGAAGCAGGTAAGCCCTGCCCTGTATAATCAATCACAAGACACAGGGCACACAAGCACCATTTGAATGGCAATGCCCATTAACTTTGGGGCCACTGACCACTCTTCAGCATGGCTAGAGCCCATCACAATCCTCTTGATTCTGGGGTTAAAGGACAGTAGTTTGTGGGCTGAGGATGTCTCTGCCGAACCGTTCTCTTGCTTTAGAAATCAAGCACCAAGGCAAGGTCATTCACCAGATCCAGAGATCAGGAGGCAGCATGTCTAAAATGCTGGGACCCAAAGGAGGCAGGAGGGGAAAACTTTGCAAAGACGTAAATGCATAGCTCCCCTCTGAATGACAGCAACCTTGCAGCCTCAGGTGCTGGCTTACCATTGTTATTCCAAACACTGAGGCATAGTAATTACCCATAATTACTTGTAGGCTTTGGTCCAGTGACTATCTATACCTAACGCCCCTAATGAAATTTCCATGAAGGAACACAACACCTGTTTCGTAAACAACCCCGTCTTCAGCACCTTCCGGGATTTGTTCACTAAAGGCAACAGTCTTCTCTAATGCCTCAGCCCTGGAGTGACCAAGTGGGGCTCTGCCTTGACATTGCAATCAAGGAGCCATCCTGTATAGCGTGACATTGCAATGGCAAGGTGCACTTGTTCAGTGAATAGAAGGACAAGTCTCTCCATTGCAATGTCATGATGGATGCCTGTCTAGTTGGGACAGGGAGAAAAGGTCCAGATTTGCATACCCAACATGTCTCGTAGTAGAAACAGAGTATTGAGATCACACACAACACCTGAAACCAGGTTCCACATATTGGGCATGCTACCTCTGCTTCATCCTCAGGGTCTTGTGGAGCAAGTGGCAGTACTGAGAGAGACATCTGCTGCCCATTAACAGCCAAGCTTTTCTTTAGTGTACACTTTGGCTGTGTGTGTCACTCAATGGCTAGCTGACCCAACAGAGACCAGAAAGAGAACCCCTTAGTTTTCCTCAACCCCCAGAATCCTGAATCTTCAGAGGCAATCGAGGAGCCTTCCTGTATAGTGTGCCTTGAAATCTCTGCCACAGATCCTGTGTTTTTTTTGGTGGCTAATTCCATATTAATCTGTGGCTCCAACAAGCCCGGGGTCAGGCCTCCTGTGCAAAGGTGGGCAAGATTATCTGCTTATCCCAGAAACCATCGTACTGCAAAGCTAAGTCGAGTTAGTGCGATGCCATTAGGAATTACATCAAGTGCCACAAACACCCTCCTTGCCTTCCGCCAGCTCCCATAAATCTCTTAAGCTCGGCTGCCTACGTGGCAGGGTATGGAGAAGCTGTGCCAAACGCTTAAGAGCTTCGAGTTGTACATTTCTTCCCCCTCACCTTAAAAGCCTGTAATTTTTGCTTCAACTCTAGCTTTCGCACACACAAGCATTATGTTGCTGTGTGCTTGTCAATAACAAATTGTTGATCCAGGGGAAGGGAGATGGCTTGAGAGGGTAAGAATAGCAGGTTCAAAAACTTACAGCATCTTCCAAATTCATGCTGGAAACATCTTCATCCAGTGAAATACTAGGAAGAAGAAAAGTGATATTTGGGTACGAGCTACTGGATGGAAATTCACACAATTTGTAAAAAGGACCCCAAAAAAGTAGTGTTGTTTTGAATTCCCTCCCTCCCCCACTGCTATATTTATCATTCAGCCACAACGGCTCCCAAAATGGTTTATGAAAACAAACAAAAGCAAATTAAACACCACTTGTAATTAAAGCCAACCAAGTCTGACAAAACAAGTCCCCAAACCAAAAGGCAAGGAGCCTAACCAAATAATGGCAACAGCAGGACAGTCCAAACAGAGAGTGATGGGATTTGCAAGAAACAAAATGACAGCAAGAACATCTTGCTTAATATGCTGTCTGAAACCTCTTTCTATAAGTCTCTGCTCCTTGGCAAAGTCCATCCCACACCTCATTCGTGGCCCCCATGGCTTCTGAAGAGTAAACCCCTTGAAGAACATGTTGTAGGGTGTGGGGAGAGGTCCATCTACTGTTACCAGATTTTTTTCAATGAATCCAGGGACACTTTTCAACTTCCTACTAAATAGATGGATTTTGCCAGGGGACTGACTTGTAAATCTGTGGACATCTGGTAACCTTAATCTACTGTGGAAGGTCTCTATAAGGCCTGCTTAGGAGCCACATGACTCTGAAAAGCATGCTTCTGTCAGTTTGTCCCCAATTTCGGGAGTAGGGAGGTGTAGTGGATTCTCCACACACTCAGGTGTTCTGTATTATATAATTACTGCTGTATATCTGGGAGCAAGCCCCATTGAATTCAACAGGTAAAGGTAAAGGTAAAGGTACCCCTGCCCGTACGGGCCAGTCTTGACAGACTCTGGGGTTGTGCGCCCATCTCACTTAAGAGGCCAGGGGCCAGCGCTGTCCGGAGACACTTCCGGGTCACGTGGCCAGCGTGACATCGCTGCTCTGGCGAGCCAGAGCTGCACACGGAAACGCCGTTTACCTTCCCGCTGGTAAGTGCTTTCGAACTGCTAGGTTGGCAGGCGCTGGGACCGAGCAGCGGGAGCACACCCCGCCGCAGGGATTCGAACCGCCGACCTTTCAATCGGCAAGTCCTAGGCGCTGAGGCTTTAACCCACAGCGCCACCTGCATCCCAGAATTCAACAGGAGTTACTTCTGAATATACATAGTTAGCATGTGTGTGCACCGTTTGGTTCAGGACTGAACCAGGTATGCAAAGTATGCACAGCTTTAGTAAGATATGTATTGTAGCTAAAACCAAGATACCGTTACCAACTATCAGAATTAGAAGGGAGCTTTGGGGAGGGTGGGTGGAGGGTCAATGATGATTGGAGAGTGAAGAAATATAAGAAGCAGAAATTTGGAGAATTGCCTAGAGAGGCTCATCCGGATCCTGAAGTAGTCTGTTGCCGCTCAAGATGACCTTTCTTTTAGGCATTCATCTTGATTTCCCTGCACAAAACTTACAGAGAGGTTAGACTATATCTAGTCCTTATGGAGTATTTCCTCTGCTTTGTTTATGAGGTGGTTATATGGCAATGAATCCCCCCCCTCCCGAATTCATCCTGATTTGCTTAGTTGCACATTCATCCCACACTTTAAAAATCATTTCCCTATCACTTCGAAACCAAAAGCAGACCGGTTCTTTTAAACATGGATTTGTTGTGCTGGAACAATGGAGCACTTTAATCTACTTTAATTGCACAAACCTAATGGTTCTGACACAAAGGGACGCAGGTGGCGCTGTGGGTTAAACCACAGAGCCTAGGACTTGCCGATCAGAAGGTTGGCGATTCGAATCCCTGCGATGGGGTGAGCTCCCGTTGCTCAGTCCCTGCTCCTGCCAACCTAGCAGTTCGAAAGCACATCAAAGTGCAAGTAGATAAATAGGTACCGCTCCGGCGGGAAGGTAAACGGCATTTCCGTGCGCTGCTCTGGTTCGCCGGAAGCGGCTTAGTCATGCTGGCCACATGACCCGGAAGCTGTACGCCGGCTCCCTCAGCCAATAAAGAGAGATGAGCGCTGCAACCCCAGAGTCCGTCACGACTAGACCTAACGGTCAGGGGTCCCTTTACCTTTACCTAATGGTTCTGACATGCGTGTAACTCCCTCTCACAAAACACTTGCAGTTTGGAGGCACCTTATGAGTATCACCTGTGAACATAAGTGGAGAGCAGCATCCTAAGTGATGAGATGATCACTGGATTAAGAAGTTACTCCAGACCCTTTTCTAATTATCTTGCTGCTCCATTTGTGGGTTAAATGTGTGGGACTAGCCACAATGGCTCTGCTCTGCTCACATGTCTGGAAGAAATAATTCTTCTGGATACCAGATGCTGGAACCTGCAGGAGGGGAGAGTGCTGTTGGGCTCCTGCTCGTGGGCTTCCCATGGGGGCACCTGGGTGGCCATTGTGAGAATACAAAGGTGGACTAGATGGACCATTGGACTGTTCCAGCCCTCAGGCTCTTCTTCTATTCTCATAACCAGCATAGTTAATTTATCCACTCTCGTCCGTTTTCCAAGTCTTCCATCTGACTACAGGGGGAGCCAAACCACTAACACTGTTCATCTTATTTCTAGCAATATAAAATGAGCCAGGAAGATGTTGTCACACAGCTGTAAATGCCATTCGGGCGACTCCAGGATGGCTGCAGGAAGCTGCTTCTCCCCACAGAGCCACTAAGATTTGCTGGCATCCTTTTAATTAGCAAGGGTTTGCTAAAGTACTTTGAAATGCTCAGAAGAAAGCCAGAGCCATAATTGCCAAATATTATTGTTCCTTCCTTTTGAAATGGTTCCGCTGGAACAAGCATGCCAGATAGAGTCCAGCTCTCTCTGCCATTGTATGTTGGGACTTAATCTTAACAGGTAGCTCTTTCCATCAGGTCAAGGTAGAGGGCAGAAGTTCAGCACTAGGAATCATTTGGGCCAGGAGAGGGTCACAGCTCACCTGCGTTTCAGAAGGGTGCTATGATTTATTTATGATTTGAATATATATTTCAACCTGCCCTTCAGCTGATGATCTCAGGGCAAGATACATTTCCATTAAAATGGCCAGGCTCCCATCCCAAAACACAACGGTGGTTTCTACTTGAGTGTAAGGAAGAGATCTTTATTCCAGCTAATAGCAGTACAGGCTTAGCAAAGTCCTGAAGTCAAGATTCCAAGGTTCAAGACTAGAGGTCTGTAATAAAACAGAAGCTACAAAGATGTCCCAACAGTTGACACAATCCTCCCACCAAGCTTTTAAAGATGAGGAAGGGCGAGTTCTGTCATGGGCCAGGAGTTGGCTTCACCTGCTGAACAGCAGCCTGAAGGAGCATAAGGCAAAGTGACTCTACTTGCTGCTGATCAGCCTTGTTCCTGATGAACAAACTGTTATAGTCCTATGCTGCCAGCCATGGCAGAGCTCAAGGTAGGGAGAAGCCACCCAACCAGCTGAGTCTCAGGGGGGTACTTGCCCGGAGACAGAGTCCATATGCAAGGTTCAGTCCAGTCCTAAGGTCAGGAGCATCTCAGTTCATGTAGTCAGGTGATCCAGAGGTCAAGAAAGCCGAGGGTTCAAGGTCACGAGAAGCAAGAAGCAGCAAGGTCTAGCCAGGAATGACAAATGTTGTTTCCAGCAACTGACTGAGGCTGGAAACCCTGCTTAAGAAAGCTGGAGCCAGCTGGTTCTTACCAGGAGCAAGAAGGCTGATTGGCAGATGGAGTCACTTCACCTTCTGCTCCTTCAGGCTGCTGCTCAGCATGTGGAGCCCACATCTAGCCCATGACAAGTTCACTCATGAGACTCTCTTGCCGTAGGAGTTTGCTGCGGGCACACCCATGCGCTCTGTCTAGGTGGGTGCATCTGAACCTGCCTATGAAGTTGGTGCCTGGTTATGGACGACAGGACTGTGTCCTGCCTGTCACGGTCTGGTTCATGGGTGATCAAAGTCCTGGCAGGGGATGTCAGGACCGGGGGCAAGATGGCGGGGTGGGAGCAGGAAGGGGGGTCCAGAAGCCAGGAGTCAGGAAGCCAGGAGTCCGAGGGTCAGGAAGCAAGGAGTCATGAAGTCAGGGGTCCGAGGATCAAGAAGCAAGGCAGGGAATGTGTTGCTGTGGCAAAGAGCCGAAGGGAAAATGCTGACTGTATGTTCCTTCCTGGCTCTTGCCACCAGGTGCTGTGAGTTACCAATCGGCCTCACCTGTGTGGCTGTGCCTTGCCTCTTCAGAACAAACTTAGGAAGGCCCCAGTCCTGCAAAGTCCTATTGGTCACAGGGCCTGGCTCCTGCACGCACTCCTGACACTGCCCCTCTGCCTCCAGCTCTAATACCACATCCTCCTGTTCAGCCCCCCCCCCCCGGCTGGTTGAAGTCCTTCCCCTCCCCAATGAGACACTGCAGGAGCAGCAGGGGAGGGAACCAGCAGATCTGCTTCCTTTCTCTGAGTTCTAGAGTCACAAGGGGAGGACCTCTCTCCTCCATTCCTGGAGGCTTACCTCCTCCACCCTCAACTGCTTCTCTTTCTTCGTCATCTGCCCGGGGCTGCCAAACCACACCCAATCCTGGCTGAGGGGCCCATAACAAAACCCCCCATCAATAAAACAGTAGGAGAGCAAGTGAAACAACCATCAAATCGACAGCGAACCCTGGAGAAACCACAAATCGATCTCCTTGCAGGACTAATGTCTCTGGAAGTTTCATAAAACAAGTATGTTTTCACTTGGCGCTGACATGCTAGCAGCACCAGTGCTAATTGTGCTTCCATGGGGGGCATTCCACAAATGGGGTGCCACTGCAAAGAGGGCCCTATCTCATAGGGCCACATTATGCAGCTCCCTCAATAGTGGGACTATGAGGATGGGCTCTATCTCTAGACCTAAGCACCCAGGTGGGCTGATCCCAGGAGAGATGTTACTTCAGATGCCATCATGAATGCAACCACATTAAAAGAGCTAAAGCTGAGTGATGCCAAAGAATGTTCAGAAACATTCTAGCTTCTAAACAGGGGGAAATGATTGTGAAAGGCTGAAAAATCAGTGCAGTTACCCTGAAGGAAGCAGAAAGCTCTTTGGGGCAAAATGTTGTACATGGCCGAAAGGCAGGGAAGAACTGAGAAGCTGGGTGCATCTGTCACTGATTATGACAGTTTCTGATGCTCCAAAGGATGTATGAGGGAATAGTGTGTGCACGTGCTCCCCTCCCAATCCACTGGTCTACACCTGAGGCATCAGGAAACACGCCGTTTCTTCCTTCTTTTGCTTTGTATCCGTTTTACATGAACAACACAGTGCAAAACTGGAGTTTGAGAATGTTGGATCATCGCTCATCAGAGTCTTGCTTTCTCTAGGCAGGGAGTCTTTAATCCACTGATTGTATCTAGGTACACTCTGTAGGTGTTGCTTTAAAAAAAGAATTATATGCCGTCATTTGCGCTTGAATCTGAAGCTTTCAAGAAAACATTTGCCTGCCACTTGGCTGTTGCTCGGTGATTGCTAGGCTGCACATGTCTGTATTTCCCATTTTTTCCCTCCCTCCCTCCCTCCCTCTCTCTCTCTCTCTCTCTCTTTGGTGACATCTCTTTGTAAGTCAGTTTCAAAGACAGGTAGTCCCCCTCCTTCTCTCCTCCACCCCTTTTGAAGGTCTGTATAAAACTTTAATTATAGTGGCACTGTTTTAACAAAAGGAAGGAAGAAAAGGATCATTACATCTTGGGGAACAAGCTGCAGTCAAAAAGGAAAAAGGAGGGTGGGGTGGTGGCGGCGGCAGCTCCCCTTCTGCAGAGGAGCACCTTAATTTGAGCCGCACCCTCTGATAAATGAGTGGCTGAGCCCACAGGGAAGGTATTGGTTTCTTTCCTCCTTGGGCAGGCAAGGCTCCCTCTCTACTGCTGTTTATCTTTCTCCAGTGAGAATCCAGATCATTGAACCAACCAGCAAAACTCAGTCCAGGTCTTCCCGGCTCTCTTTGATGGCACTGCTGCCTCCAGGGATGATGAGCAGGAAGGTCAGGCAGTGGTCCAAACCCTGGGCTGAATGCCAAGTCACAAAATCAATGTCTGAACACCAGATCACAAAGTCAATGGCTACTAGTCAATGATGGTATGGCTGGAGGCAGTACTGAAACTGAATACCAGTTGCTAGAAACCACAGGAGGGGAGAGTGCTCTTGTGCTTGGGCCCTGCTCACATGTTTTGCACAGGAATCTGGTTGGCCACTGTGAGAACCAAATGGGTCATTGGCCTGATCCATCAAGGATGCTCTTATCATGTTTGGGGTGAGAAAGTCACTAGGAAACAACTTCACATTTTCATATGGTTTTCATGGAATGGTTACTAGTACAGTGGTACCTCGGGTTACAGATGCTTCAGGTTACAGACGCTTCAGGTTACAGTCTCCACCAACCCAGAAATAGTACCTTGGGTTTAGAAATTTGCTTCAGGATGAGAACAGAAATTGTGCTCTGGTGGTGCGGCAGCAGCGGGAGGCCCCATTAGCTAAAGTGGTACCTCAGGTTAAGAACAGTTTCAGTTTAAGAACGGATCTCCAGAATGAATTAAGTTCTTAAACCGAGGTACCACTGTATGTTGGTCTAAGGATGGCAAGATCTGTGTTCAAATTTTCCACAGCCACAAAGTTCAGTGGCCAGTCGCCCCCTCTCTCCTGCCTCACTCTTTCCCTCTCCCTAAACTTCCCTCCAGGGCTATTGTGTGGGTAAAAAGGGATAAATGAGCTACTTAGATGAAGGGTATGTAAACATGTGAAGAATCATTGTTATTTTTGCTCTCATTATTATTGGAAAATGAGCAAAGTGCTTAATATAAGCAAAGAAAAAAGGGGGGCCCTTGTCCTTAGGGGAGATTGTTATCAGTCTCTGCTAATCTGGTGCCCTCCAGATATTCCCATCATCCCCCAACAGTCCTATGATGGCAAAGCTGCCATGAATTATAGTCCAAAACATCTGAAGTGTCACTGAGTTGGCAAAGGCTGGTTTAAATGATATTGGATTGGCCAGAGCAGCAATGTTGGCATAGTAGGAATGGGATAGCAGTTGGCTATGGGGATCCAAGGAGGCAACAATTTCTGTCCCATTTGGGGTGTTTATCGCTATCAGTGATGTTTCTGTTTTGCTACAGTTCTGCCTCTCCTAAAAAGCTTGTTGTTCATCTTGCTATTCGTTATGGTTGAAAGTATTGAAATTAACTACGTTATCAACTTCAACACATTTCAGAGCAAAGGAAACATCAAAAACAATGCAAAAAACAGCACAATTATTTGCATGACGTCTGAGGACTGAAACCAGCTCATATCCACACATATCTGCTTGGATAATTTCCTTCCCTGACCTCTGATGAAGGTGCGGATTGCAGCAATTTTATGTGCCCATTTGTGTTTCGGATGAAATTATCCAACAACCCTAGCTGGATGTAGGTTAAAACATTAGCTGGGAATGTGGGGGTGAACTGGGAACAATGCACTGGTGTTTCGTTCTGTTGTTTTGTTTTGGAAAAGCCATGAGCATCATCATTTGGCTCCAGGACTCAGCTTGCAGATGACCCTTCTGTTTCACAAACACTAAAAGTGCCATTAAATTATTGAAGGAAAAGAGAGATGTCAGCAGATCTGACCCTCCCCAGCTTTGTCACCTCCTCCTCCTCTGGTGCATTTGTTGTTTGCTGGTAGCCTGGTGGTTGCTATGTCATGACTGCCGGCAAGAGAGAAGAAGAAGCAGGAACGCTGGAACAAATGAATGGCACACGCCTTGTATCTTACACCCCAGAGAGCGAGGGAAATAATTAAGGGCTTGGTGGTTTTGTTGTGTTTCGAACCCAACAGAGACCCAGAGGCACCGGCTGGGAGAATATTGTTTGGAAGCAAGAGTGAGATCGTTGGAGGGGAAGGAAAGCTGTACTTGAGGAAGGTGTTGGAAGCCCAGCTGAAGCATAGAAAACAGCCATCAGGGGGAGGGGAGGGGGGAAGAGGAGGCTTGTTATGTTGCAAATCCCTCCCTGAAGCCATGTTGGAATCCAACATATCAGCGTAGCATAATGGAGTCAGCTGGAATCATATCCAGAGATACTCTTCACAATGTAGCTTTAAAAAAACAAATCCAAATTGTGAATCAATGGGATCTTAATCTTATGTTCAACAATTATGATATGAGGCAGACTGATGTGGGGGGGGGAAAGGAGAGGTGCAATAAAGGGAAGGATGTCTGGCCAACATGTGGCAGGTTGGGAAATGGCAACTGTCCTATTCCATTGTAGAAGGAGCCCCCACATGGTATTGAATAGGTACTCTGAAAGGTTCTGGAAACAGCAGGGGCAGAAAGGATGGTCAGTGGCAGGTAGGAACAATAACCCAGGGATCTGCTGTAGGTGACCACTGTGACAGCAGCAGGTAGCACACCTTTTAGAGTAGAGTAGAGAGAAGCAGGCAACCAAGTCTGGATATTTTACAGCAGCTGCCCCCAGCCTGGTGCCCTCTAGATGTTTCAGACTACAACTCTTGCAAGCCTCATGAGTATGGCCTCATGATGTTGCTGGAGCTTAAATAGAATTTTAGTTCTAAACATCTGGAGGGGATTAGGCTGGGGAGGCTGTTATATGGGAATTAGGGATGGTGCCAAAGCAGCAGATGAGTTGATTTCAGAAGGTGCAGAACTCAACAGATATCCCAGTGCTGGGTTTGGAAAACTCTGTAGTGTAAGTGCCCTGAAGCCTAGTTATGAGCCATGCAACTGAGCGACAGAGGACCACCAACGGAGGGTCCCCAAAATATCTCAGTGATCGGGCAGGGGTATAAGGAATCAGGCGGTCTTCAAGATATCCTGGGACCAAGTTGTTAAGGGCCTTATAAGTTGATACAAGAAGCTTGATACAAGAACCCAAGGGCATCCAGTGCAAGCTTTTATGCATGAGTGTTATGTCTTCTGGTAGTCTGTCCCCATCAACAGTTTAGCCCAGGGGTTGTCAACCTGGTCCCTACCGCCCACTAGTGGGTGTTTCAGGATTCTAGGTGGGCGGTAGGGGGTTCTACAGCACAAAGTGAATCTTCCTTCCATCAAGCACTGGTGGGCGGTAAGGAAATTTTACCATCAGGAAGATGCAAATTTCAGTGGCACCCTGTGCAATGCTAAAACTCAGCACACACACACACATGCCATTTCTTGCACACCATTCTACAGCGTTGCTTTGCAGCACGGCGCCCAGTGCAACTGCACCAATCATGCCACTTGGGGTGCCAACTTGAATAAAATATTAGGGAGGCCCAAGCTGTGGTGCATGCACACCATTTGAATGTCAGTTGCCATCAACTTGGGTGGTGGTGGTGGTGGCCCCCTCAAATATTTTTTTTTGGGGAGGCCCCTAGAAGTTGGCTCCTGTGGCACCATCCTAAAACTGCCTCTGGCCTCATTGCAACATTTTGCACCAGCTGGAGCTTCTGAACCAGGCACAAGGGTAGCTCCAATACACAAATACAAGATGGGTGACACCTGGCTTGAGAGCAGTACATGTGAAAAGGATCTAGGAGTCTTGGTTGACCACAAATTTGACATGAGCCAACAGTGTGACGCGGCAGCTAAAAAAGCCGATGCAATTCTGGGCTGCATCAATAGGAGTATAGCATCTAGATCAAGGGAAGTAATAGTGCCACTGTATTCTGCTCTGGTCAGACCTCACCTGGAGTACTGTGTCCAGTTCTGGGCACCACAGTTCAAGAAGGACACTGACAAACTGGAACGTGTCCAGAGGAGGGCAACCAAAATGGTCAAAGGCCTGGAAACGATGCCTTATGAGGAACGGCTGAGGGATCTGGGCATGCTTAGCCTGGAGAAGAGGAGGTTAAGGGGTGATATGATAGCCATGTTCAAATATATAAAAGGATGTCACATAGAGGAGGGAGAAAGGTTGTTTTCTGCTGCTCCAGAGAAGCGGACACGGAGCAATGGATCCAAACTACAAGAAAGAAGATTCCACCTAAACATTAGGAAGAACTTCCTGACAGTAAGAGCTGTTTGACAGTGGAATTTGCTGCCAAGGAGTGTGGTGGAGTCTCCTTCTTTGGAGGTCTTTAAGCAGAGGCTTGACAACCATATGTCAGGAGTGCTCTGATGGTGTTTCCTGCTTGGCAGGGGGTTGGACTCGATGGCCCTTGTGATCTCTTCCAACTCTATGATTCTATGATTCTATGATTCTATGATTCCACCCAAAGTGCACTGCAGTAATCAAGTCTTGAGATTGCCAATGCATGAATCGCCACAACAAGCCCACCCTTGTCTAAGAATGGACTTAGCTGGTACAGCAGCCAACCTTTTCTTGACTATCCAGCTTGAGGATGACTTCTGCACACTTCCAGAGCTCGTTGTCCTACTTTTAAAGCACTCATTGGTATGAACGAAAATACAGTGGTACCTCGGGTTAAGAACTTAATTCGTTCTGGAGGTCTGTTCTTAACCTGAAACTGTTCTTAACCTGAGGTACCACTTTAGCTAATGGGGCCTCGGTGCTGCTGCATTGCCAGAGCATGATTTCTGTTCTCATCCTGAAGCAAAGTTCTTAACCCAAGGTACTATTTCTGGGTTAGCGGAGTCTGTAACCTGAAGTGCCTGTAACCTGAAGTGTCTGTAAATGAAGCGTCTGTAACCCGACGTACCACTGTATTGCTTCTTTGGTATTTCTGCCCAGGTGTGCACAGCAATGCCCACAAATGATTCTGCTGCATAAAAAATATTGGGGTGGAGGCTGCGCCAACAGGGAAGAATCAGCAGATGCATCTGGATCCCTGGAAGCCTCATGGCAGAGTTCTGATGGTGCCCCTTTGATGTTGGCATCCAGGCAGACTTCCATCAGCTTGATCTCCCAGGCAGAGCTGAGTCTGTTGTGACAGGAAACAAGGTTGAAAGGGAGCAAGACCCCCTCGAGGCAGAGCGGCCAGGCCGCCCCCTGGCACTCCTCATGCCACCGAAAACTGCTTTGCTCTACATCTGAGGACAGTCCAAAGTGCCCGAGAGCAGCCTTTCTGATGTTTTCTGTCTCCCTCGCCCTCCTTTTCACACAAACATGCACATATCCCCCAGAGCTGGCAGAGAGCCCGGCTGGTGCAAGTTTGGGTTCTTGTCTTGCACATCAAGGTGTAAAAATGAGTTAGTCCACTAGCCTCTTCTGTTTGGAATTGCCTTTCATAAGATGGGGGTGCCTTGCTGGGACGTTTCAGCTCTTAATCTTAGGGTTTTGTGTATTCAAGCCCCACGTTAGGCAAAAGATTCCTGCATTTCAAGGGGTTTGACTAGATGACCCTCATGATCCCTTTCAACTATACAGTTCTATGATTCTATGGAATTATTCTGGGAGGAAGAGCCTGTGGACTCTTTGTGACTAACCTAAAATGTATGAAAATTCTGCCGCTGAATCTTGCAGCCTACAAATACAATAGAAAATTGTTAGCTTTGCAGCATATATTTTGCTTTGGCAAAGGCCACCTTGCCCACCCCTGGCTGCCCCTCCCTCTTTTTTCTTTTTTTTAAGGCAACCTTACCGAGACATGTAATTTACTTATGTGGATTTGTTTCAAAAACCACTGGTTTTATTTATATTTTGATAATTTTGTGTCTGCTGCTTTTAATGCCTCCTTCCATTGCTTTCTTAATGAATATTTGATAGCGTTTTATGCAAACTGTGCTGAAGTTCTTGCAGTAAATAAACCTTGCTAAATAAATAAATATCAATCAATAAATATTTCTCCTGTAAATGCCCATTTTTTTTAGCTTGTTTCCCCTCAAGCTGGGCACTGGGACTGGAAGTAACTCCAGCTAGCGAAAAGGCAGATCTGGGAGATGGGGAGGGGCATAAACACTCTTCACTTCTATTTATATAAGAAGAGCGTCCTGGATCAGGCCAGTGGCCCATCTAGTCCAGCATCCTGTTCTCACAGTGGCCAAACAGATGTCTTTGGGAAACCCACAAGCAGGATTCTAGCACAAGAGCGTTCTCCCCTCCTGTCGATTCTAGCAACTGGTATCATGGGCGTAGCCAGGATTTATGTTGCGGGGGGGGGGCAGAACCCCCACCTGCCACCAACCTCTGTTTGGCTCCACCTAACGGATTTGGAACGAAATGTCTCAGCAACAGTTGTTTTAAATTACTTTCTTTTGACCCCAAGCGCTCTGAAAAATCTGTCGAAACATTTCTACAATTTCTACTTTTAAGTATTTACTTACTACTTACTTACTTACTTACTTACTTGATTTAGTGGGTGGGGGCAGCTGCCTGCCCCCCCGCCCCCGCCATTTGCCTGGCTATACACATCATGACTGGTATTCAGAACCCTTACTGGCTCTGAGTACGGAGGCTCAGCATAGCCATTGTGGCTGGTAGCTGCTGGTAGCTTTCTCCATGAATTGGTGCAATGCTCTTTGAAAGCCACCCAAGACATAAGAAAGATCTGGAAATATGGTCAAGGTTGAAACTTTCCTTGTTAGGCCGAATTGCTACTATTAAGATGAATGTATTGCCTAGAATGCTGTTTTTATTTCAGACGTTACAGATTTTGGACAGGATGGATTGTTTCAAGAAGTGGCAGAAAGACATATCAAAATTTGTCTGGCAGGGCAAAAAGCCCAGAATTAAATTTAAGATTTTAACTGATGCAAAGGATAGAGGGGGGTTTGCCCTGCCGGACTTAAGACTTTACTATGAATCGGCAGCTTTCTGCTGGTTGAAACACTGGCTACTTCTTGAGAACACTGACATTTTGGACCTGGAAGGGTACGACAATAGTTTTGGTTGGCATGCATATTTATGGTATGACAAGGTAAAGGTGTACAAAAGTTTTAAAAACCATATTGTGAGGAAAGCATTGTATAACGTTTGGATTAGATATAAAGATCTGCTGGAAAGTAAAACCCCTAGGTGGGTGTCACCAATGGAAGCTAGGGAAGTAAAAAAGCTTAATATGGACTCTAAATGGCCAAAATATCATGAAATTTTAGAATATGATGGTGAAAGGGTGAAACTTCAGAGTTATGAGAAACTAAAGCCTAAGGTTCGAGATTGGTTGCATTATCATCAGATAAATGAGACATTTAAACAGGACAGAAAAATAGGATTTCAGAAAGAGAAGTCAAAATTAGAAACAGAACTGTTGGAACCCAATACTAAGAATTTATCAAAAATGTATAACTTGCTGTTGAAATGGAATACACAGGATGAAACGGTGAAATCAGCTATGATTAAATGGGCACAAGATATCGGTCATGATATTATGTTTGCTGACTGGGAACAGTTATGGACCACCGGTATCAAATTTACTGCATGTAATGCTTTAAAAGAAAATATTATGAAAATGATCTATCGGTGGTACATGACCCCAGTCAAACTTGCAAAAATTTACCATTTGCCTAATAATAAGTGTTGGAAATGTAATGAGACTGAAGGCACCTTCTACCATCTTTGGTGGACCTGCCCAAAGGTTAAAGCTTTCTGGGAAATGATCTATAATGAAATTAAGAAGATCCTTAAGTGGACTTTTCCTAAGAAACCAGAGGCTTTCCTATTGGGCATGGTTGGCCAAGTGGTGTTAAGGAAGGATAGGATTTTTTTTATGTACGCCACTACAGCAGCAAGAATTCTACTGGCAAAGTATTGGAAGATGCAAGAACTACCTACTCTGGAAGAATGGCAAACAAAGGTGATTGACTTTATGGGACTGGCCGAGATGACGGGCAGAATCCGTGACCAGGGGAAAGAGACAGTGGAAGAGGACTGGAAGAAATTTAAAATATATCTCAAGAACAATTGTAAAATTGACGAATGTTAAGATGTCAGGGGGTAAGAGGTAAAGAAATTGCAGCAGTAATCAAAAAAAACTAAAGGAACTTTTATAAAAGGGAATTAAGATAATGGACCTAAGGGTTGCTAAAGAATCACTAAACAAGAATGCAGGGATGGGGAGGTATGGGGAAGTCAAAAGAAAGAAGGGTATGAAACGATCAGTTGGAAATTATGTTGTTTTGTGGTACTTTTGTTATCTGTTTGAAAAACGAATAAAAATTATTATAAAAAAAAAAGAAAAAAAAGAAAGCCACCCAAGACAGTAACCATCACTGCCTGCTGTAGAAGTGAGTTCCATAGTTCTTTAACAACAACAACAACAACACATTTATTCAAAAGTTACAGGGGCTGCTTAAGGCCATTTCCCTCTTAGCTCTCTGCTCTTCTACTTTCACTGCTGGCTGGGTTCTGGGAGAAGGGGGGGGGGTCTGGAATGCTTTTTAGTGATAACGTGTCAGCCAACTGTTCTGGCTCTGCTTCCCTCTTCCTCTTCTCCCATTATCTCCCAACTCTGCCCCTCTTCTGTCTCAGAGCCGCGAACTTCTGCAAATCACTGTTGTACACCTATACTTTCTTCTTCTCCTCTGGAAGGTTGAGGAGGAGGGGGAGGTGGTCTCCATCATTCCTCCTCTGTCCCTGACACTCACTATTATTTACCTATGCATTTAACTGTGCTAGCCACCCCATACCTTTGTGTTTATAAATGTGAATTTGGGTTTGGGTGGGAGTACAAGCATGCTGGGATCCCATCTCATCCCATCCTCTTTCTCCTTTCCCAACAGATTCTTAAGGGGTGGCCTCAGAAGACCGTGTTCAGGATAGAACTAGACAGACCTTCATGTCCTTGGGGGTTGGGCAGCCTGGGCTTTCAAATCTCTTTGTGCCAATGCAGATGCATTTTGTTGTGCCCCACCCTCTGCCGAAGCATATAAAGAGAAGTTTATACAGGATGGCTTCCAGGAAGAAATCCCGAGCAGGAACAAAGCCTTCCCAGCAGCATGGCAGGCTCTGACTTCTGAAAGTCATATCCAGGCCCAGCCTGATGCTCTGGGCAACAATCAAAGAGCTTTGCCACTTGGCAATCACCATGGAAACATTGCTTTGTTACCAGGAATGGAGGATCAAACGGAACAAAAGCAGAAGACAAAACATTCCTTGAGCTGCGGAGGAATGAGAAGGCTAGGCGGTTTCTGTTTCCTTGACCACCATCACCCCTTTCTCTGCTTCTCCAGTGGTTTATTTTTCTAAACTCATAAAATATATTAAACCCTGCCACCCCACCCTCTACTACAAGAAAGGAATGATGGGCAGCTACAAAACAGCCCACTGCTAGGATTCTGTAATCCGGCACTCGGCAACAACCCACAGCAACAGTGCTGCGGTTGCTGTTGTACAAGCAACACTGTGCCATTTCCAGGACCTGAGATGTGTCAGCTATACTCTGCAGTCTTAAGACCACATATGGAGTCCTGTGTACCATTGGGGGGGGGTCTGCACAGCTCAAGGAGGAGGTTGGCAAATTGGAAACAATTCAGAGGGGAGCTCAGCAGATGAGGAGTCAAGAGGGCAACTTGTATATAAGGAAAGGCTTAAGCAAACGGGGTACGTTTAGCCTAGAGGGAAGACAGCAGCAGCTAAAATCCTCTGAACCAGGTTTGCTCAGAAATCCTGTAAATTCTAACTGGGCCAACTTCCAAGAGTGTGTGCTTAGGATTGCAGCCTCAGGGAGATATGCTGGCTCTTTTAAATATATATTTCCAAACAGATGGTTGCAGAAAAGGCAAGGGGATCATCATTCACTCTATCTACAGCCCCTTTTGGATGGAGATGACTTGACCACTGTACTCCATGCTTTGGTAACTCCCAGACTGGATTATTGCAATGTGCTGTCCATGGTGCTGCCCCTGAAGATGACCTGGAAACTTCAGCTGATCTGAAATGGAGCAACCAGATTGCTGGGTGGGGTTCCATTTAAAACTCATAAAATCCCTATATTAAAATAGCTGCACTGGCTGTCAGTTTATTTCTGGGTGTTTTTTTAAGGTGCTCCTGCTAGTGTTTAAAGCTCTAAATGACTTAGGCCCCAAATATGTTTTCCTTCCCTACAGACCCTGTTGGGCAGCCTTTCTCAACCTGTGTGTCCCCAGATGTTGCTGAACTACAACTCCCATCACCCCTAGCTAGCAAGGCCAGAGCTCAGGGATGATGGGAGTTGTAGTCCAACAACATCTAGGGACCCACAGGTTGAGAACCACTGCTCTTGGGTGTTAAGATTGGCTGAGGGAGCTCTGTTGGGTGTTCCACCACATTCAGAAGCTCAGAGAGGGTGGTTCAGGGAAGGACCTCTCTGTCGCAGCCCCTAAGGGGTGGAATTCCTTCTCCATAGAGGTGCATCTGGCAACTTCACTATGCAAATTTCACTTACATGCTGAAGATGCACCTGTCTACTGTGGCCTTTGACACTTGAAGTATTTATTTTGATCATCTTTTGATTGTAATTAGCTTTAAAACTCTCTTTAATGTTGTGACCTTAGGGTTAAGGGCAGGTAATAGATCAAAATCATCACCATTATCTCCATATCTACTTTGAATAGTGGAGGAACCAGTAGTTTTAAACAGGCAAGGAAGTGAGTGCCTATGATCAGATAATGCATAAGGTTTGGAGGAGGAATATTAACCTTGTGTGTGGTGACGGGGTACAGCTTTGCCTCTCTCCTTGAAGATCCTCTTCCATTATCACTGTGCAAAGAAAATGAACTGTCATGGGGTAATCTGTGTGGTGCTTTCCTGAACTTGTTGGACAACAACTCCTTTGAGCCTTAGCTAATTGCCAATGATATTGGGAGTTGGAGTTCCATAACCTCTGGATTGTATCCTGTTGGCTTTCTGCTATAGTTCTGGTGGTGATGCAGAGCAGATGTGGACCTGAAATCTGCCCCAACAACCCCCTGTGATCTCCTCTGAACACTCAAGAGGGCAAGAAGGAGATAAAAAGAAGCTTTGAGAGACATCTGTCGTGGATGCAATTAGGCAAAGGACACACCCTGTTGGGAAACAGTGTTGGGTGACAGTACCAGCTGGTTTTGAGCTGAATGGGGCCTGGTCACAAACTGGATTCACAAATCCCCAGATTTGCCACACACAAGGAGGTGGGAAGCCAAGGCAGGAGAGCCCTGTGAGTAGCTCCCCCTCACGCCCAGCCACCCACCCTCCCATCTACTGCTTTCTAATTAGTAGAGGTTACTTCATCCACTCGGTTCATTGGCCCCCTTTAGCCTGGCATCTCTGCCTTTGGCGTGTGCCAGACCTTCAGAGGAAGAGTCCAAGCCGTTGCCCTTTTCCAAGAGGCCTGCTGTGCTGTGTCGTGATGAGAGGGTTCAAGGCTTGCGCGTCCTTGCTAACCCCCTGCCGATGATCTGGTAGTTTTGCTCCAAAGCATGAAATTTGATTACCGCTTCCACAGACTCACCAGCATCTGTTATGTCACAGTTGCTAATAAGACGATGGATTTAAAGCTCGCAGAGACAAACAGACGTCCATTCCACTTCTGCCAAGGGGCTTGGGATGAGGCCCAGAAATGAACTCCAGGACAGTTTGATCCTCCAGCTGTAGGAGCTGAGCTCTCTGCATTGATGAAGAGGCCTGTCTTTTAGCTGCGGCACCCTCCCCTTGTCACCTGAGCGATAGGAAAATGACTATATCAGGTTAAGCTTCCAAATCTTTGGACATTTCAAAGTAGTAACTGGTGGGCCGAGCTGTCCATGCAACTCTGGGTGGGGAACAAAGAAGGCCGGCAGACAGTCTCTGCCACACAGGACCCATAGGAATGATTCCCGCCCCCCCAACTGAGCAGCTGAATGATGCTCTGATATCCCTCTGGCTCATGTGAGTGGAATTGGGGCTTTGTAGAGTTGGACAAAGTATCTCGGGTGCTTCTTCGTCCCCTAAGGTGGGGAGGAAGAAGCAGCTGAGATACATTCCAGAGTCAGACATCATGATATATCAGTACATCATGGTATTTAGCTGCTGATATAGCACAATGTTGAAAACCAGATATTGCTCAGCCCTATACTGTGGTGAAGGGGATGAGGGTGGTGCTGTGGGTTAAACCAAAGAGCCTAGGACTTGCCGATCAGAAGGTCGGCAGTTCGAATCCCCACGATGGGGTGAGCTCCCATTGTTCGGTCCCAGCTCCTGCCAACCTAGCAGTTCAAAAGCATGTCAAAATGCAAGTAGATAAATAGGTACCGCTCCGGCGGGAAGGTAAACAGCATTTCCGTGCGCTGCTCTGGTTCACCAGAAGCGGCTTAGTCATGCTGGCCACATGACCCGGAAGCTGTACGCCAGCTCCCTCGGCCAATAAAGTGAGATGAGCGCCACAACCCCAGAGTCAGTCACGACTGGACCTAATGGTCAGGGGTCCCTTTACCTTTTTATACTGTGGTGAACACAGCAATCATGGGTAGTAGCTATTGATGACTGCATCCTTCATGAATCTGTCTCACACTCTTTTAAAACAATATATAGAGATGGTAGCCATCTCTATATATTGTGCAAAGCAACTTCTGTAGTTTAACTGTGCAACTTGTTCCAACAAGATGTGTCCTTGCAAATATTTACCGTCCAGGTTGTGAAATTCACATACAGAAACACAGGCCTGGATGAGATCTGGAGGTTGAGCCCTGAGCCTTGTTGCTGCCATCTATCTCTCCAAGCTGTTCAGAATGCTTCTCCTAAACTCTCTGCCTTGAAAACACTCTATTGATGCCCTGTCAAAGTAACTCAGTTCCAGGGATTGTGTATGGCTTCTGACTGAGCATTGATGCAGACTATTAAGGACCCAGCCTCCTTGTACGTCTCCAGCATCCCTGCGTCAATGTCAGTGCCGCTTCTCCCTCATTTATATCCTTGTACGTGGTTTGTAGGGAGTTGGAAGCCAGACTCCTGCAGGAGGGAGGGAGGAAGGGAGGATGGCCAGCGCGGCTTCCCGGCCGGCAAGTGTTGCTGCATGAAATTACATCATCACGTTTCAGTGGTGGATGCGTTGATGCCAAGCAAACCTTTCAATCCATTCATCAAAGAGGAAAAAGGTCCTGCTTCAAGGCAGAAAGCTGTTTTTGTTTTTCTCGTTTTAAATGCACAGAGCTGGACAACAGCCAAGAAGTTTTAACTAAATCAGGGACGCAGTAGAGAATGTCAGTCTCAGCAGCTGTGTTGGCCCCACAGAGCAGGGAAACAGTGAGTAAACGAGAGAATCATAGTAATAATAATAATAATAATAATAATAATAATAATAATAATAATAATAATTTATTTATACCCCACCCATCTAGCTGGGTTTCCCCAGCCACTCTAGGCTTCCCTAAACAGGGTTGCTTTCAGATGTCTTCTAAAAGTATGGTAGTTTTTGTTCTTGTTGACATCTGCTGGGAGGGTGTTCTACAGGGCGGGTGCAACTACCGAGAAGGCCCTCTGCCTGGTTCCCTGTTAGGAGTGGCAAGAAGTTTCCAGGAGTGCAGTGCCCATCCAGGTCTCGGTCTCCTTTGGAAGGAGGTCATAGGAGGGTTTGGACTTTTTCATAAATTTTGCATTTGGTCACAGATATACAAGATGAGCAGAAGCACATCTTCATGCAGCACATAGTTCAACTATGGAACACATGTTCACAGGAGCCAGTGATTGCTACCAACTAGGGTTGCCACCTTTGTTCTGCCAAAATACAGGACAGGGTGAGGCAGGGTGGGTGGTTGAGAGTGATTTTTCTCCACATCAAGTGCTGGAGTAACTTCAAAGAAATCCATTACAGTCTATTTCAGTCTAATAGGATGGCCCTCTGGAATTTGTCACTTACGCACATGCACATACACCTGTATTTGTAAATTTGTCTGTGCTTTGCTACCCAGAACTTAAATTCACGACCTTTTACACACCCTTTCAAACACATGCATCTGGAGAGGATCCCTAACTTGGAAGAGAGAGAGAGAGAGAGAGAGAGAGAGAGAGAGAGAGAGAGATATCAATACAGGCTGCAGCATTTTACGTTGGAATACAGGACAATTCTGTATTATACAGGACAGGTGGCAACCTACCAACCTAGATGGCTTTAAAAAAGGCTTTGGTTTCCCTAAAATGAAGGTCAGTGGAGACTAAGATGTCTTTAGGATATATTATTATTTTATATACCTATACAGTGCAACCTGAGCATAGGAAAGAGGGGTCACAGCATTAACACCACCATAGCTCTTGCTTCCTCTTTAGGTTTCCAGTAACGCTCCCCAAAGCCAGCTGAGGCTCACCACAGAGCAAAATGTATCTCTCTTCTGTCTTCAGCCCTGAGTCTGTTTTTCACAGCCTTTTCACACACATCTCTGACTGTTGTTCTCCTACAAGGCAGCTAGGAGAGGGGATGGGGGAAAGGTCCAACCATTTGTTCTATGCAGCTTCTTTAGTTATGCTAATTGTGGTACTTAACTAGCTAGCCAAAGCCCTGACCTTGACAAAGGAACTGGTTTGGCAAGCTTGCTCTTAGACATCCTGCGCCACACAGACAGGATCTCAGGTGTGGAAGGCGCACAGGATATCATCCAAACTGACCCCCCCTGCTCCACAAACTCATGACACCATATTCCAGCTGGTCTCTACTTGACTGTGTCTGCTGCCTTTCAGAATCCAGAAGCAGGCAGTAAATGCAGGCACTCTGTTAATTAGACTATCAATTATGCCTTGCTGTAAAGATTGTACAAGGTACAAAGGTCCCCTCCGGGGACATATGAATAATAGTGCTGGGAGCCAGGCCACTAATATTATCATTTTACAGATGGGGAACTGAGGCGGAAAAGGTCTGATTTGCTCAGGGCCACCCAGGATACTCAGGATGGAGAAGAGATTTGGCTTCTCTGGTGGTGTGTGTGCTTCACATCACCTTGCCAACAAAGGTTTGTATAGTTAAAGCCATGGTTTTCCCAGTAGTGATGTATGGAAGTGAAAGCTGGACCATAAAGAAGGCTGATTGCCGAAGAATTGATGCTTTTGAATTATGGTGCTGGAGGAGACTCTTGAGAGTCCCATGGACTGCAAGAAGATCAAACCTATCCATTCTGAAGGAAATCAGCCCTGAGTGCTCACTGGAAGGACAGATCCTGAAGCTGAGGCTCCAATACTCATGAGAAGAGAAGACTCCCTGGAAAAGACCCTGAAGTTGGGAAAGATTGAGGGCACAAGGAGAAGGGGATGACAGAGGATGAGATAGTTGGACAGTGTTCTCGAAGCTACCAGCATGAGTTTGACCAAACTGAGGGAGGCAGTGGAAGACAGGAGTGCCTGGCGTGCTCTGGTCCATGGGGTCAGGAAGAGTCGGACACGACTAAACAACAACGTGTGCTTGACAAGAGCAGCTGAGAGCAGGGGATGTCAGGAAAGGAATGGTGAATTGTTTTATAAGGAAAGATACAGAGGATGCCAGCCTGGCCCCCTCCTGCTGCACAAGGTTGATGTGCAAATTCATGAAGTGTTCCATATTTCTGGCCAGATGTTGCTGACCCTGTGGCAGGGGGTACAAGCGGCAGGAGATGGTCACCTCCACCTCACTCTGTGTGTGAGTTTTCCAGGAAATCTGGTTGTTCTCTGTGGGAGACTAAGTGGTGGAGACTGAATCTTATTTATTCATTTCAAAATTGTCTTTCCCCCAACCCCCCCCCCCAAAAAAAACCAATCAAATAACAACATATGAAACCACCACTTCACCAATGGGACACAGCACACATACCCTCCACTGTCTTGAGAAAACCCCTTAATCCCAGTTTTATCTTGTGTTATTCTTGGGTAGATTTACAAAAAGAAAAACACACACCAATAAACAAATTTTAGAAAGGGGCAAGCTTAGGTGCAGATGGGCAAAGCACTTTATTTAAATAAAATCAAGACTCCTTCTGCACCGTTCTACTTCACCTTCCTTCCTTCCTAGGGCGGCTCTGCTTTCGGTCTGCCCATCAGAACCGGCATATCATGTGGTGCTGGGCCTCAGCGGTGGCACCTTGCCCTCTCTCCCGCAACCGCTACAAGCTGCCCAAGGGGGAACTGGTAGCAGCAATGGGATGCTCCTTCACTGCTACCACCGCTGGGGAAAATGGTGTCCCCCTTGAGCTTGGCAGCGGCAGCACTGGCAAGGAAATTAGGAACATTATGGGATCAAATCAGAAACTCGGATGGCTTTTGTAATTGTGGGACTTTCTCTGGAAAACCAGGACACATGGAGGGCCTGTTAACCTGGTGAAGGGTGATTGGTATATTATTTTGCAAGCTATTGGTCTAAATCAGCACCCCGAAGAGCGCCCTGGTCTGGCCACTGGCCTCTGCTGCTCATCTGACTGGCTCAGAGGCTCATGCAGCGTAGTTGTGGGCCTGTCTCCAGAGATCAAACATGCCACCGCAGTAGTCGGAGGAGATCAGCAGGTGGTAGCGAAGGCCTCCTGCAGTGCTTAAGTGCAGGCGCTGTTCTGCAATGACAGCTGATGAGATCGAGTGTCTCTTGTCAGCTTCAACAGCGACATAAGCCAGTCTTAGGCTGGGTCTGTTGAGAGCCCCGGCTGGATAAAAAGGCCTTTTTTTGAGGGCTTGTTTATCTTGCTGCATTCAGGGGCTTATGGAAAGATCAGAATCGGGAGGGGGGCTTTTAATAAGTCAATGCTTTAAAAGCCTCCTCTGCCTTTGAAGGGACAGTCGGGAGTTTATCTTTCTGGAGGAAAAACAGCAGCAGAAGGAAGGTGCCTGAGGACTAGAGGCCTCCCTGGCTTGGCAATGGGAGGCTAGCTGGCTTGTTGAGATGAGCAGCGCGCGCGCACACACACAGAGACACAGACACAGAGAGAGACACACCACAACTCACTCCCTCTTCTCCTTTTGGATCTGTATGTGAGCCATTTGGGGAGGCCTTGCTGCCATGTGATTAACTGCCCCTTTCATCCCAGTACATCCCTCCCCACCTTATCGAATGCAATTGTTGTTTCCAATGTGCATCTTCTGGCTGCAACATGACCTTACAGGGAAAGGGACAATGATGAGGAGTTGGCTGGGAGTTATGAAGTGAGCGGCAGGTTCTGGGGAAATAGACAGTGTCCTCTCCCTGATTGCCTCCCTGCCTTCTCTCTCCAACCCCCCGCCCAGCCCCTGCCTCCAAGTCTCTCTGTATTATCTCTCCATAAATTGTTTATGAAAGCTTTTGTTGCCTTCTCAAGGTGAGACGGGGCGATCCGGAAGGCAAATATATAAATCTAAGCAGCTCTTGGAGCCCGGAGCAGCAGAGGAGCGGGTGGGAAGCTGGCGCTTAGCGTGCCCCCGTGCATATTTTAGAGGCCCCGCAATCTCCCCTTGGTATCTCTCTCCTGCCTGATGCACTTTGATGGGAGTTTATATTAACTGGTGTGGCCTGTAAGTCTATTTACAGCAGACGACGCCTTCGGTGTGTTTGTGCGAGATGCTGCAGCCCGAGATTAGTTAAATTGGAAATAAATTGGTTGTTAAATAAAAAACCTCTCCAGATGTGACAGTGATGAATGAGGGAGGCAAAGGGGATGGAGAGCAGACTTTGCCTCCCTTTCGCTGATGCCGAAAAAGAAGAAGAAGTAGCAGCCATGGCTTGGCTCTCCCTACAGTCAGGAAAGGATCAGTTTCCCTTTTGCTCACAGTTTTGAGATGTCTCTGGTTGGGAGGGAATGCAGAGACCCAAATGGTATGGAGGGAGAGCAGAGTCCTACCATCCTCTGGGGTGATGACACGCTAGAGCCTGGTCACCTGCCTGGACTACATGACTCTACAGTGCCCTTGGCATCATGGTCAATTCACCCCAAGCCTTTGAGGTGACATGATAGAAGTTTTTGCTTCCCCTCTGCCCATCATTTTTATTTGATTTTACAAATGTAAACTAGTTACAATATCAAATACATATCCATAAAATGAGATTTCTCTGAATCTTGATACTTCCCCCCATCCCCTCCAGGAGTCCTATTGTCAACATTTCCAATTGCATATTATTTTGTAGTCTATGTTTTGTATCCATCTATATTGTCCATAGTATTTGTTACATTACAAGTGAGATTAGAGCCCTGCTAATGTTTTCATCTGCTTACAGTGGTCTCCGAACTAAATTCTAAACATTCTTCCTTGAATTTCTTGTCTTGTTGATCTCTGAGTTTCCTGGTCAGTTTTGTCATTTCAGCATAGTCTAACAGCTTAGTTTGCCATTCCTCTCTGGTAGGGACTCTTTCTTCTTGCCATTTCTGAGCTAGTAGCATCTGTGCTGCTGTTGTTGCACACATAAAGAGTCTTTTCTGTTCCTTTGGAATATCAGTACCTATAATTCCTAATAGAAAGGCTTCTATTAAGGTTTCTATTTTCAGGTTTTGTTTTTTTACAAAGGTTATTTTAAACATTTTTTTCAGTTCATTATATATCATTTCCCAGAAAGCCTTTATTGCCTTACATGACCACCACATATGATAAAAGGTACCTTCTTTTTCTTTACATTTCCAGCAGGTATTTGTACTTGTTTCATACATTTTTGCTAATTTACTAGGAGTTAAATTCCACCGCCACGTCATTTTCATATAGTTTTCTTTCAGCGTACGAGGTGCCATGAATTTCAGGAGTTTATAAAATTATACATGACATGGGGAAAGTGGACAGAGGAAAGTTTTATTCCCTCTCTCATATCACTAGAACTCAAGTGCACCCAGTGAAGCTGAGCTTGGGAAGATTCAGGACATCAAAGAAAGTCTTTCTTCACACAGCACAAACTGGAACTCGCTTCCGCAGGAGACAGAGAAGGCCACCAACTTGGAGGACTGGACATATTCTGGTTTAGTTGTAGTTTCTGAGTCACCTTCAAAGGTAGCCCCACGTAGAGCGCATTGCAGTAGTCCAAGCGGGAGATAACTAGAGCATGCACCACTCTGGCGAGACAGTCCGCGGGCAAGCAGGGTCTCAGCCTGCGTACCAGGTGGAGTTGGTAGACAGCTGCCCTGGATACAGAATTGACCTGCGCCTCCATGGACAACTGTGAGTCCAAAATGACTCCCAGGCTGCGCACCTGGTCCTTCAGGGGCACAGTTACCCTATTCAGGACCAGGGAGTCCTCCACACCAGCCCGCCCCCTGTCCCCCAAAAACAGTACTTCTGTCTTGTCAGGATTCAACTTCAATCCATTAGCCACCATCCATCCTCCAACCGCCTCCAGGCACTCACACAGGACCTTCACCGCCTTCACTGGTTCTGATTTGAAAGAGAGGTAGAGCTGGGTATCATCTGCATATTGATGGACACCCAATCCAAACCCCCTGATGATCTCTCCCAGTGGCTTCATATAGATGTTAAAAAGCATGGGGGAGAGGACGGAACCCTGAGGCACCCCACAAGTGAGGGCCCAGGGTTCTGAACACTCATCCCCCACCACCACTTTCTGAACACGGCCCAGGAGGAAGGAGCGAAACCACTGTATAACAGTGCCCCCAGCTCCCAGCCCCTCTAGATGGTCCAGAAGGATGTTATGGTTGATTGTATCAAAGGCCGCTGAGAGATCCAGCAGAACTAGGAAACAACTCTCACCTTTGTCCCTAGCTCACCGGAGATCATCAACCAGCGTGACCAAGGCAGTTTCAGTCCCATGATGAGGCCTGAATCCCGACTGGAAGGGATCCAAATGGTCCGCATCCTCCAGGCGTGCCTGGAGTTGTTCAGCAACCACACGCTCAATCACCTTGCCCAAGAATGGAAGATTTGAGACTGGGCGATAGTTGGCCATACTGGCCGGGTCTAAAGATGTTTTTTTAAGAAGCGGTTTAATGACCGCCTCTTTCAGTGGATCTGGGAATGTTCCCTCACAGAGGGAAGCATTCACCACCCTGCAGAGCCCATCGCCCAGCCCTTCCCGGCTTGCTTTTATTAGCCAGGATGGGCAAGGATCAAGGAGACAGGTGGTTGGTTTTACGCGTCCAAGCAGCCTGTCCACATCCTCGGGGGTAACGGATTGAAACTGATTCCATGCAACTTGACCAGACAGAGCTCTAGCACTCTCCCGCCCCAGCCCTGCTCCCATGGTGGTGTCTAGCTCCTTCCGAATATGAGTGATTTTATCTGCAAAAAACTTTGCAAAATCGTTGCAGGAGATCTTGGGGTCTTTACAAGGCCCTGGTGGTAAAGGTGGTTCCGTTAAATTGCGAACCACCTGAAAGAGTCTCCTGCTACTATTTTCTGCAGATGCAATAGAGGCGGTGAAGAAAGTCTTCTTCACTGTCGCTATCGCCACTTGGTAGGCTCGACGTTGAGCTCTAACCTGTGTCCGGTCA
This sequence comes from Podarcis cretensis, assembly GCF_951804945.1. Lineage (NCBI taxonomy): Eukaryota > Metazoa > Chordata > Lepidosauria > Squamata > Lacertidae > Podarcis > Podarcis cretensis. Next base: position 28,907,339 of record NC_137185.1, on the reverse strand, counting down.
GATTCGGAGTGAGTTTTCTGCCACTGACACTCTAGCCGTCTCAGCGATTGTTTCATCGCCCTCAGCTCCGAAGAAAACCACGGGGCTGTCTGGGCTCCATGCAATCGGAGAGGGCGCTTCGGAGCCAGACAGTCGATAGCCCTGGTTAACTCCGTATTCCAGCGGGCCACCAGGGAATCAGCTGAAAGGCCATCAACATGGGATAAAGCATCCCCTACCACTCTCTGGAAACCATTTGGATCCATTAAGTGGCGGGGGCGGACCATCCGTTCTTTCAGGTTATGTCCCGCGGTGACCCGGAAGTACTGGAAAGGGTTACTTCTGGGTTTTGCCACTCGAGCATGCGCAGAAGTGCTAAATTGCGCTTCGTGCATGCTCACAAGCGCCAAATTGTACCGTGCACCTGCACAGATATGGCGCTTCAGGTTGTGCTCTTTTCATGTTGTGAACGGGCCTCCAGAACAGATCCCTTTCACAACCAGAGGTACCACCGTACTATGACAACCTTGTTTTCACCTGAGACAACAGTGGGGCACACACACAAAAAGCACTTGGACACAGCAATTTAAAGTGTGGACCTCTGCCTAGAAACATGGCACAAAAGGAAGTCTGGATGAGCCCCCGGTTGTTGTCCTTTTGCCTCTCCTCCATGCAAGTCTTCCCTCCAGTCTGCTCTCCTCTCTCCTCTCTACCACCACCTCTTCCTTTTCTTTGGCAGGGTAGAGTCCCTTCATTCCTAATTAGGGCTCCTCTTTTATCTGCGAGATCTGCTCTCCGAACCTATTGGCATTTCCATTGTAAACAGACTTGTTTGCTTCTTGGCTATTCCTCTGACATTGTCCCTGACACAAAAGCTGAGTCAGGCATCTCAGTGGAGAGGAGCAGGATTATCCCACACTTGCTAAGCACTTGCTAAGTACTTCCTGGAGATGCTGTGCTGGAAAGGGGAAGGGAAGACGCAAGAGGATGGATTGTGGTCTCATCCAGTAGACCAGGGCTTATAAGTGCCTTTCCAGCACAGTGTGGATGAAAGGGGCATGTGCCGTTGACTTGGGGTGTGGATCATACTGTAGATCTCCTATATCACATGGAACATAACCTCTAAGCAGGAAGTTTTGAAGGACTAGTAACATTTCTGCAATCATCCCATCCCGTTTTGCAAGTTGGAACCACCTCTGTCCACAGCTCCTTTTGCACTGGAACATCCCAGCAATACCAGACTGAGCCATCTCCACCAATCTCTTTGCCCGCTCTCGCTCCCCTCCCCAGGCTTATTTATATAATATCCTGTAATTATATCGGAATAACTGGCTCTTGCTGATTAGTGGGTGATTATGTTTCATAGCAACAAAATGAATATTTCCCAATTAACTCTTTGAGTTTATAATATGGAAGACAAAAGCCTAGCTTTTCCCCTTACGTTTTTCTTTGAAGAATTAAAACCCCCTAATGAACCTGTCATTGTCTCGCAGGTAAACAAAACCATTAATTGGTTAATTCTTACTGTGCAAGTTAAGTGGCTTTCTCCAGAATCCTATTTGCTACACCCTGAGTTTGTCCCACTTAGTATTATCTGGAGGAACATATGTTCTGAAAGGCTCAAGTCTGGATCCTGCATGCATGTTGGGAGGGTCATTGATCAGTGGTAGAACACAAACTTTGCAAATTTAGTTTTTGGCATTGCTAGTTGATGGACCTCAGAAAGTGGGTCTGCCTGGGAAAAGATCCCTCTAGCCCTGAGACTCAACAGTCTAAGGAGACCAGGGGGCAGGTAGACTTCAGACTTTCAGACTTAATTTTTTTACCCCCCTCTGTTGGTTCACAAAAAATAATAATACAAAATCTAAACACAAAATGCATAAAACACACACAAACAAACACATTTAAAAGGCCATAGAATGTTAATGAGCCCAACACCTGGGAGGGATCTACACTCAAGGATTAAGGAATGATTTTCATAACGTAATGGACACATTATGTTTTGCTTGTAGCATTAATAATGAGTTATTAAAATGTGACACCAGAGGACACTGCAGAGCAACCAGGAAGCGGCAGTAAGGGAAACTGCATTGTTACTGAAGAAACAAGGTAGGAATGTTTCTAATTTACCAGTATGCCCTGTGACGTTTTTAGAATGACACATCTAATATTGTTCTAATAACATTTAAAAGGTCAGTGTAGATCCAGCCTTAGTCAAAGAGAAACATTTTTGCCAGGCGCTTAAAGATATGCAATGAAGGTACCAAGCGAGCCTCCTTAGAGAGAGCATTCCACAAATGGGGAGTCACTGCAGAGGTCCTCCAGACCTCTCGTGGGGAACCCACCCAAAGAAGGGCCTCAGCTGATGATTGCAGGGTATGGGTCGGTTCATATGGGAAGAAGTGATCGTTGAGGTATTGCAGTCCCAAGACATTTCTGGCTTTATAGGTCAAAACCAGTACTTTAATTGGGACTGGAAACTAATTGCCAACCAGTGCAGTTGGGCCAGGATCGGTCTAATATGTTTACACCGTCTTGCCCCAGTGAGCAACCTGGCCACTGAATTCTGCACCAGCTGAGGTTTCTGAATTGTCTTCAGAGGCAGCCCCACGTATAATGTAGTAATCCAGGCACAGGCAAACTCGGCCCTCCAGATGTTTTGGAACTCCCACCATCCCTAGCTAACAGGACCAGTGGTCAGGAATGATGGGAACTGTAGTTTCAAAACATCTGGAGGGCTGAGTTTGCCTATGCCTGTAGTACTCTAACCTAGAGATTACCAGAGCACAGACAACATAGGTTAAGCTATCACTGTCCAGATAGGGGCACAGCTGGGCCACCAGCTGAAGCTGATGGAAGGCACTCTGTGCCACTAAGGCCACCTGAACCTCAAGCGACAACAATGCATCAAGAAGTACCCCCAGGCTGCATACCCTCTCCTTCAGAGGGAGTGTAACCGCATCAAGAGCTGTTAACCTCCCAACCATCTGGTCTAGGGAATAATCCACTAACAGTGTCTCAGTCCTATCTGGATTAAGCATCATGTTGGCTCTCATCCAGTCCATTATTGAGGCAAGACAACAGTCCAGCACATCCACTGCTTCACCTGCAGATGTAAAGAAGAAGCAGAGCTGTCTGTCATTAGCATATTGCTGACAATGAACCCCAAACCTTCAGATCACCCCACTCAGTGGTTTCATGTAGATACAGCATAGGGGATAAAACTGAACCCTGAGGAACCCTACATTTCTCTGTGGCTCAGTTGGGTGGACAGGCACTATAGGCTTATTGAAACTTACCTTTTGCCCTGGTCTTTTCAGACACAGGCCTGTACTTAAAAACTCTCTGTCCACAAAAAATCACTCTTTAGTGCTCAATCAGAGCAAATATCAATTTTGGTTTTCTGCGGATTGCTGTTTGCTCTGATTCAGCTTTAAAGAGCAAATGGCACATGAAGAAGGGCCTCAGATGATGATCACATTGTCCGGGTTGGTTCATATGGGGAGGGGTCATCCCTGAGGTTGGTTCAAACTGCTTTCCTAGAAGTTTCCCTCCATAATCTTTGATGATAAATATTCACGGCATCTCCTCTGAACCTTTTGGTGAATGTTCTGTATGCATTTCATATTCAGGTATTTGATTTCTGATGTCAGTTGACTTCAGAATTTGATACCTTGACATTGATTTCTGCATTTTCATATCTTACAGTCCAAGCGGTTAACAGCTCGAGAGTTCCATGTTTGAAAATCAAAGCAACTAAGATGTGATTTAACTGACCTTAAAGTGGCCATACTGGAGCAAACAGAGTTCAAAGGGAGACTGCAACATGAAACCAATGAATTACAATTCATCAAGACAGTCACGCCTATCTCTTGTGAATTGAATTGGCACCATGGATTTTTAAGACATTTGCTAATTGGCTTACCAATGCCAGGATGTCTGTGTTATTGACAATTTCTTGTCTGTGAACGATCACTGTTAACAAAGTAATTATCACTGTTCATAGTACTATCTCCAGCTATATATACATATGTATTCCTGCAACTCAGGATAACACTTCATGCATTTCATGAAGTGGGTTGAAGCCCATGAAAGCTTACTATGCTTCAAGACTTGTTGCAATTTTTGCTGCCCCTATGAAAATTATGGGATGCCAATAAGCTAAGTCACTTAGCAGTACAGTGGTACCTTGGTTCTCAAACTTAATCCGTTCTTGAAGTCTGTTCTAAAACCAAAGCATTCCAAAACCAAGGCACACTTTCCTATAGAAAGTAATGCAAAACAGATTAATCCGTTCCAGACTTTTAAAAACAACCCCTAAAACAGCGATTTAACATGAATTTTACTATCTAACGAGACCATTGGTCCATAAAATGAAAGCAATAATCAATGTACTGTACTATAAAATAAATAAATAAGACAGTATAGTAGAGGATAAATATTAAAACTAATTTTTTTCTTACCTGCACTGATGATAGTCATTGTTTGGATGGGGGCTTTTATCCATTTCCACAGTCACACAATCAATCAATAAATAAGTATCTGAACTAGGTTCTACTGTACATTGTCACAAAAACAAATTAACTAAAAAAAAGCTTCAAAATAAAAAAATCTAAATAAATAGCAAAAATAAAAGTGCCAAACTTAATCCATTCCAGAAGTCCGTTTCACCTCTGAAATGTTTGAAAACCAAGGCACAGCTTCTGATTGGTGTAGGCATCCTGGAAACAATAGCCGACAGCCGCATCAGACGTTTGGCTTATGAAAAATGTTCAAAAACCGGAACACTTACTTCTGGGTTTTCAGTGTTTGGCAACCAAGGCCTTTGAGTACTAAGACATTTGAGAACCAAGGTACCACTGTATACTTGGTCGACAGGTGAAACGTATGTGCCAGTATAACATTGTTGCACAAGTAAAATGTGTAAGGAGGTTGCTGGCAACCTGGTTATGCAATAGACCACACAATCTTACATGCAACAGGCTTCTGTTGTGCAACTTGCAAACTAACTCACCTCCTAGGGCAAGTGCCCTTGTGCTAGCAAGGCAATGTCCAATACAGACTTGAATGCTGAAAATTTGAATTGTGAGCGAACTATTTCAGTTCAAAATCTGAATGTTGACACAGGAGCTTTTGACGAATTTCACATTTTTGTGGATATTCATTTCTGCTCTAGTTCCATAGCTGTGTGACAACTGAATTCACTGCTGCGACTTTAAAAAACCCCCCAAATTTAAAGAGTTGGGGCGTGGGGAGTCGTGGGCATTTTCAGAGAGGAGGAGTTTGAGTGACTGATGCTTTTTGTGACTGTTCATGGGGAACCACTTGACTATTGCCAGAGGTAAAGGTCTACAACAGAGTTATTTATATATTACAGCCACCGCCGGAGGGATAGCTGTCATGATCCAGTGAAGTGTGTCAGTTATAAACCAGCTTCTCAGAGCAGGAGCTGTCAAAAGCGGTGATGAGTCAAGACAAACCTTTTGCTCTGCGTGGCGCTCACTTTTCTTTGGGAAGTGGCTTAATGATGATAAATATAGAGCCAGGAGGGAGTTAAGCTGTTGCCTGCGATTTCAAATGAAGGAGAAGGCTCCTGGACTCATCATCTGTGCTTGAGTCTGACACACGTGTCTCCATCTTCTTTGATCCATTATACAGATAGGGTGAACAATGAACCTACTCACCCTTGCTTTGCAAGCTCTAGAATTCAAGTGTCCTTGGGCTGGGATGGAAAAGCCTATCAATCAGTATAATCTGGTGTGTGTGTGTGTATAATGTTGTAATGTTGCTTAAAGGAAAGGACTTCAGCCCTAGACCTGAGCAACTGCAAGCGCTTAGATAGACACCTTATTAAATGCCTCGTATCCATTCTGACAAGAACTTCAGGGTTTGCTGAGAACTGGGGAAGGCCAAGCGCAGATTGAAAAGCACAAGCCTGCTCATTTAATTAGGAGTGGTATGGACAGGATAGTTTGTCTCAAGTCTTTTATTTCATCTCATTAAAGAGTTGTTGTAAGGGGGTCAACTATACACAGCTGGGGGGCAGCTCAGGGATGGGGAAGGAGCCTGTTGTCTGCTTTTGCCCAGAGAAAGGAAGGCATAGCATATTCTGACAGGCTCGTTTTAACTAGGGCAGTGTCAAAAGTTCACCTATTTTGATCTGGGGAGGGCAAAAACAATGTTTTCAGTGGGGCCAAAATGCTCCAAGAAGAAGAAGAAAGCCTCTACCTATTTTTGACTGATAACAGCTGATCACAGTCATAGTTTCTCCTTTCTGCTGCTTCTTCAGTGCAGCTTTCTACCTGTTCTCTCCTTTCTCAAGTGATCCCAGCCAATCAGGGATCGTATACTGAACAAGCTGGTGCCACAGCACTACATGGAGTTATGCATGTAGCCCACTTAAAGTGTTAACATTAAATATTACGAAAAGAAATGTGAGAGGGACAGTGGGCATGAGTTGTGTGCTAGTTCTTCTTTGGTTATTTTTCACGTTTGACACCAAATATACAAGCAAGGAGCCTTGTCTATTTGTGGTGGCTCCACATGTTTTAGAACCCAGGAAAATCAGGGTTATAAAATGCACAAGGAGCACACATGAGTGCAAGAAGTTTCCTGCTTCAGACAGCCACTCTCTAAGAGTTGTAAAGGTAAAGGTAAAGGGACCCCTGACCATTAGGTCCAGTCGTGACCGACTCTGGGGTTGCGGTGCTCATCTCGCTTTATTGGCCGAGGGAGCCGGCGTACAGCTTCTGGGTCATGTGGCCAGCATGACTAAGCTGCTTCTGGTGAACCAGAGCAGCGCATGGAAATGCCATTTACCTTCCCACCAGAGTGGTACCTATTTATCTACTTGCACTTTGACGTGCTTTCGAACTGCTAGGTTGGCAGGAGCAGGGACCAAGCAATGGGAGCTCACCCCGTAGTGGGGATTCGAACCGTCGACCTTCTGATCGGCAAGCCCTAGGCTCTGTGGTTTAACCCACAGTTGAGGATGGTGCAAATAATGTTGAAGAGGGTATGTATGGAGCTATTGCACCGACCCCTGCTGCCAACTCCAGTTGTTTTCATAACACTTAATGACAATGACTGAAGAAGGCTCATGTGATGATGTCACTGAGGGCAAATGAAGTACTGAAAATTGAAACTGTGGGCAAAGCTTCCTGCGTCGGGATTCACAGAATGCTGTGTGAGATAGTAAGTCTGCAGGCTTGAGTTTGCTAGCTGATGCAACTGGCTGATGCTATCAGCCTGCAATACTTTCTATGGAAGTGCTGGGTCAGAATGAGTCAGCTGTAATGTGCTGACAGTTGATTGGCTGCCATGGGTTTAAAAGGGAAACCTGTCCAGAAGTAAAGGGGTGGTGTAGAAGAGTGTGGTCAGAGAGATAGAGAGATAGAAAGGTCTTCCTATTTGCCTTAAGGTGCAGCCAGGTACTTTGTTTGACTGTATGAACTGCTCGTGTATTATAGCCTGTAGATATTTGTATATATAGCTCACAATAAATATACTTCGCTGAAGAACCTGGAACTCTGAGCATTTCTGCTAAAGCGCTGCGGAGAATTCATGACATCCTGCACTGGTGGCAAGCGTGTTCCCAGCCGTCACAAGGAGCCAGGGGGCAGGGGGCAGAGCTGAATGCCCAGCCCCCTGAAAAGAAATTGGGGGCCCCCAAAAGTAGCTCAGCCCCTAGGAGCTGGCATGTATATTGTCCTTTCTTTCTTCACCAATGCCCAGAAAGTCAGTAATGAAAATGGGAGCAGAGCTTCAATTTAGCTTTATAAATTTAGATCCATAGATATCTTTTAGCTTAGTGCTAAGCTTAGCACCATTTCCGTGTGCGGCTCTGGCTCGCCAGAGCAGCGATGTCACGCTGGCCACGTGACCCGGAAGTGTCTCCGGACAGCGCTGGCCCCTGGCCTCTTAAGTGAGATGGGCGCACAACCCCAGAGTCTGTCAAGACTGGCCCGTACGGGCAGGGGTACCTTTACCTTTACTTTAAGCTTAGCACCTTGCTTTTCTTGCCATTTTGAGGTGTGTGCGTCTATGCATGTGGGTCTCCCAATGGAAGACAGGGGTCTCTGGGGCCACCATGAGAGGCACGATGCGTATCAGAGTGGGCCGAGATGCTACCCACAAAGCACCGGGGTTCAGCACTCTGGCTCCGAAGTTGCAAATCCTCACTTTCCCCAACCTGTTCCTGCTTACGCAAGAACAGACCTTGGCCGGCTAATTTTGCTGCCCTTAGAGCTGTTCTAAAAGACCTACAGAGAACGATATATCTACAGGCGGAATGGAAGGTAATCACAACTTCAGACACACACCGAGGCAGTATATATTTTGAGAAATCTGCAAAGTCACTGATGCTGAAATGGTGCTCCCAACTCCTCTTTCCAAAGCTGTCGAGAAGATTTGCGGGAGAGGATTCCTGGTGCGCCTGGCCTCCCTCCAGAGGCCCAACTTTCATTAAAACACTGACCACAGAACATTCCTTTTATTTTGGGTCCCAGGCCCACAAGATGAGCTTGATCAAAAGGCTCATTAAAGAGAAACATGACACAATCTGGTGGGTCCCCAAGCGCTTATGGAATGAAGTGTTTCCCCTGCATTACAAAAAGTGCTGCTGTTGTCTCTTTTTGTTTTGTTGTTTCTTCCTCCAGAGGAACATTGAGGAAAGGTAGTGATGGTTTACTTAAATGGTTTTCAAGGGAAAAGGAGAGAAAGGAGCGTGTCCATTAATTTCAATAGTCTTCTCCAGGCTTGGCGAACCCTTTTCAGGCAGAGGGATGCATTCCCTCTCGGGGAACCTTCTGGGGGCTGCATGCAAGTAGTGGGTGGGGACAGAGGCAAAAGAGTGTGGAGTAACAAATGCAAAATTTGCCTTTGAACAGTGCACCCCCCCCCATTTCCATCCAGGCAAGTGAGAGTCATTATCAAAGTTCAAGGAAGAATTCTAGCCTGGCAAAAAACACTCAAAGCAGGGACTGTGTGTGGTGTAGCTTGGGAACTGTGTGGGTGTGGCTGAGGAGGAGCTATAGCCTGGCAAGAGCACTGAGGGTCACACAGAGAGGAGTGGAGGGCCACATTTTACCCCCCCCCAAACCTGAGATGTGGCCTGAGTATGTCTGCAACCCTTTATTTCTAATAGGTGAGTTGCTACAGACTGAGCTTGGGAGTTATACCTTCTGACCATTTAACCCCACATCACTGGGAGCTGGTTTAAGTAATCAGTGATGAGAGAGAGAGAGAGAGAGAGAGAGAGAGAGAGAGAGAGAGAGAGAGAAGCATTCTGCACATGCTCCCGAGCACTCTTTTTCTCAGTCCTTTACTTTTTTTCCAGGGGTGTGTTCTGTGTGGTGCCAGTGTGGTGTAGTGATTAAGAGCAGTGGACTCGTAATCTGGTGAACCGGGTTCGCATCTCTGCTCCTCCACATGCAGCTGCTGGGTGACCTTTGGCAAGTCACACTTCTCTGAAGTCTCTCAGCCTCACTCACCTCACAGAGTGTTTGTTGTGGGGGAGGAAGGGAAAGGAGAATGTTAGCCGCTTTGAGGCTCCTTCGGGTAGTGATAAAGCGGGATATCAAATCCAAACTCTTCTTCTCTTCTTCTTCTTAAAGCTGGTTCCAGTGCTAAATAGTGGGAAGCGGCGACTCTGAATTAAGCTCTGGAAGACAGCATTGGTTCAAAGGCCTGCCCTCAAAGATGACCTCTCAGAGAGGTGCTTGATGGGCTGCTTTGGGAACAGTTAGCTTCTATTCACAGAGTGCCTATTGTGCGCTGGGTGGGCTGGCAGGGGTGCCAAACACATAAATCCTTTTTGCCTGGAAAGGACAGTAACTGGTCCATGTTGATAACACTGTTGCAATTATTGCAAAGTATAACAAAAAAGGAAAATAAACACAACAGATGCTCCTAAAATACACTGCTTCTCCCGGCCCCCGCCCACTTGCCCGCTGCCCCAATTTAACTTGGAATGTATCCAAGTGTTAGTGCTTCAGTCTGGCTGAATCTTTTCTTCTCTGCCCACTACAGAGTGTGTGACTCCTTGGAACCTTGTGGTGGGGATTGTGGTAGGGAGAGAGTATTGTAAAACATTGTGAATGGAACCAAAATAAAGCACAGCATTCCTGTATAACCCTGGTGGACTTGGCAGTCCTAAACGCTGCTGCTTCTCTTGTTCTTGCAGGCTGAATCCTGCGATTCAGAATCCTGCTTCTGAAAGGCATCCCTTTTCTTCCCTAGGGATGAAAGCACCCTGAATCTGGCAAAAAATAAAATAAAAATCTTACAGTTCCTTTCCCATCCGTCTAGTTTTGCAAAATCCTTCTGCCCCAAATGGATTTCCGGACACTTTGTTGAAGACGGAAATATCTCCATCTCTGTCTCCACATGCACACACAGACTTATATACAGTGGTACCTCGGGTTAAGTACTTAATTTGTTCCGGAGGTCCGTACTTAACCTGAAACTGTTCTTAACCCGAAGCACCACTTTAGCTAATGGGGCCTCCTGCTGCCGCTGCGCCGCTGAAGCACAATTTCTGTTCTCATCCTGAAGCAAAGTTCTTAACCTGAAGCACTATTTTTGGGTTAGCGGAGTCTGTAACCTGATGTGTCTGTAACCTGAAGCATCTTTAACCTGAGGTACTACTGTATATTTCTCTAGGTGCTGTAACAACACAACTTACAAACGCAAGACATCTACGCTTCAGGATAGAAAATGCACCCCAGCAGGAAATTCAAGAGTTGGAATCAGTGGCAACTTTTGCTTGTGCCTAAGAACATAAGAATCGCTGTGCTGGATCAGACCAAAGGCCTGTCTGGTGCAGCATCATTTTCCCACAGTAGCCAGTGACACCCTTCTGGGAAGCCCACAAGCGGGACCCGAGTGTAGCAGATTCCTCCCTCTTGTGGTTGCAGCAATCAGTATTCAGAGGTATACTGTCTCCAACAGTGGAGGTATAGCATGACCACGATGACTAGCAGCCATTGATAGCTTTATCCTCCGTGAATTAGTCTAATTCTCTTTAAAAGCTGTCCTTGCTGGTGGTCAACTCTACATCATGTGGTAGGAAATTCAGTAGCTGTAACTATGAGCTGCTTGCTTTCGTCTCTCCCAATTCCTTCTGCATTAAGCGTCATTCATCGGGCAGCCCCATTGGGTTATTTTATTATGCTTGCTTTGCACAGCAGTAGAAACGATAAGAGAGAAATTGGTGCTTCTGCTTATAACATTTTCTACAACCTGTCTCCTTTTGTGAATAGAGAGCGACACCGGAATGGGAGACTATGACAGGGGAGGCATTGTGACTTGCTGTGACCCACGAGTAGTAGGCCCAAGGGGAATAATAGAAAAATACTTGTCTGTGGGAGAATTTTGAAATGCAAGAGCCTCCCATGATGCACTTGTTGGCTGGAATTCCACTAGAGCAAGGGAAGAAAAAAAACTCTCTGCCCATGCTCAGAGTTGCCCTCATCTTTATATTTTCACAAAGCCTTGGCACTCCAACTGGTTCTGAATCTGGGCCTTGAAGTTGAATGCTGGTATTTGATGAGATTTCAAAAGCAAGAATGTATGCCATCCATTATTTGTTTGATTTCTTACCTGTCCTTCACCCATAGGTCCCAGGGTGGGTTACAGCAATTTTTAGATACAATACTAAAAGCAGTTTCAAAGAAGTACGAACACAAGAATAAGGTGGGTCCTAAAATATACATTGCAGAGGTCAAAGACCAAGATAAAGAAGCGCATGTTCAGCATACAAAGGAAACTACATGATGAAGATGTCAAGCACACCTCTGGGAAGAGGGAATTTCACAGCTTAGGGGCTGCTGCAGGGAATGTCTACCCTGAGAAGCCACCCTGAACTTCTGAGGAAGGTGGGACTACCAAGATGGACCCCTCTGCTGATCTTAATACAAGAGCGAATCTCATGGGGAGGAGACGGCCTTTCAGATATTTGAGGTATAAATCATTCAGGGCTTTAAACACTAATGTTTAAACGGTACGTTTCCGAGCACAATTCAAAGTGTTGGTGCTGACCCTAAATGGCCTTGGCCCAGTATACCTGAAGGAGTGTCTCCACTCCCATCATTCTCCCCGGACACTGAGGTCCAGCACCGAGGGCCTTCTGGTGGTTCCCTCACTGTGAGAAGTAAGGTTACAGGGAACCAGGCAAAGGGCCTTCTTGGTAGTGGCGCCCGCCCTGTGGAAAGCCCTCCCACTAGATGTCAAGGAAAGAAACAACTACCTGATTTTTAGAAGACATCTGAAGGCAACCCTGTTTAGGGAAGTTTTATAAGTTTGATCTTTTATTGTGTTTTTAATATTCGGTTGGGAGCCGCCCAGAGTGTCTGGGGAAACCCAGCCAGATGGGCAGGGTATGTATGTATGTATGTATGTATGTATGTATGTATAAATAAATAAATAAATAAAGTGAGTCTCCCCCAAATGACTGCTGGACCACATGAGGAGATGGTTGTGGGCCTTTCTCCAGCACCAAATCTTTGGCATTAAATGAAGGAAAGGGCTGCAGATGAAGAGCTGCTGTTCTAGCAGAGCACTGTTCCACTCTGCTCCAGCAATTCAAAGACCCAGGTCTGCAGGTCTGCCCCACAGTGGTTCTAAATGGTCTTCTTCTGATGCGCTCCTTTGGGGGCCAATGGAAGCAGCCCTCCCCGTGCCTTGTTTGCGAGTGATGAATGGAAGCCCGGACTGAACAGACCCGATTGCGTATCTCCACATCCTTGGGGTGTTCCAGATGCACTGCCTGACCATGTTACCGCAGAGCTCCCCATCGATCATGTTTAAGTGTGGTGCAGTTATTGGCTGTGGCCCCCTCTGGCAACAGAGCATTTAGCAGGATAAATATATATACTCACATGTGTGACACACACACACACACTCTCGCTTTCTCTGATGGAAAAGAGTGTGGGGAGGGAGGGGAAATGCTGTTAAGAAGAAGGAGACAGCTTAGTTCTTTTTCAGTGGAGCCTTTTGGGAGGCTGAGAGTGGGGGGCAGCAGGTGGAATTGAAACCGGGGGCACCGTCTCTTTCAGAGGGTCAAGGAATGTGGCAGTTGCTCATCTACTGGGTTCAAAGTCTTACTCATCTTCACGTTCTGGAATTCACCTGCTAATATTTGAGAAAGTGAATCAGTTATGTGCATTGTAGATTAAATGCACGCGGCGTTAATATGATAAGGAATAAACCAACCAACCAAGCAACTTCTATGAGATACAGGACAAAGGCTTGTTAAGGAATTTGGAAAAGGCTCCCATTCCAAAAAGACATGTCACTGCAACTCAGATGGAAGGTTTATCACACTTAGATGGCACATTTTGAGTGCCACCATTCTCACTACCGAAAGGACAAAAATAGTCCATGGTTCTAAATTTTATCACAAATTAGCATATACAGTTTCAAAGCAAGACAGCGACATAATTAGGTTTTCCAGAGGGGTAGCTGTGTTAGTCTGTTGCAGCAAACACAACAGCGTCTTGTGGCACTTTAAAGGCTAACACGTTCTTCTGACATAAGCTCCAGAATCAGGAATAAATTGAGTCCATCCATACTGTGCTAGCAACTCATACACACAGTGAGAACAATTAAAAAGCAAGGACACTTGGAGAGTCTTATAATAACTTGCATGTTATCAGCTACATTTCCTCTCATTTGTGTGTCATGATCCACAGCCAGGGTTCAATTTGCCTCTGAAGGCCATTTGCTGGAAATCACAAGTGAGTGCTGTGGCACTCAGGTTGTGCTCAGGAGCTTCCCAGAGGCATCTGATTGGTTAATGTGAAAACAGGATACTGGACTAGATGGGATTATTATTACCATATTTTCCCATGTATAACACGCCCCCATGTATAAGACAACCCCTATTTTGGGGGACTCCAATTTAAGAAAATGGGGGGAGAACATGACCAATTGCTGCAGCAGCTGCCAATCCTCGACAGCACTTGTTACAGACACCAATTACCCACCCTATCGCCGCTGATGGGCTCCTGCTTGTGGCTGCAACCAATTGCCAGTACCCCCTCAGCACTATCTGTGTGTAAGGCGACCCCCAATTTTGAACATTATTATACAGTAAAAAAACCTTGTCTCGTACACAAAAAAGTATGGTATTATTATTATTATTATTATTATTATTATTATTATACCTTGCCCATCTGGCTTGGTTTCCCCAGATACTCTGGGAAGCATCTATCACATATAAAAAACACAATAAAACATCAAACATTAAAAAACTTCCCAATACAGGGCTGCCTTCAGATATCTTCTAAAAGTTACGTAGTTCTTTATCTCCTTGACATCTGATGGGACGGCGTTTCACAGGGAAAGCGCCACTGCCAAGAAGGCCCTTTGCCTGGTTCCCTGTAATTTCACTTCTCACAGTGAGGTAGCAGTGATCCTAATTCTTTTTTTTATATATATATAATATTTATTAATAGTTTTTTTAAAATTATAACATAATAAACAAAACATACAAAAAAATCACATTTCATAACATATTTTCTTATCCTTTTTGGACTTCCTCACATCTCCCTCTCCTACGTTCCAAAATATAAAAATTAATTCAGCAATTTATCACCTTGTCCCCACCTTATCTAATTTTCCAATGTTATATCTTAAATTTTAGATATATTCATTTGACTTTTTAAAACTTTTTAGTTTAGCCTAATCATTATCTAAAAGTTGATTTTTCCCTAAATTTAGCTTATCTTCATAGTTCAGTTTATCTAATTCAATGGTGCCAAGTTGTTTGTGATCAAGCATCCTCCTTAACATTCATACAGTTTACAATATTTTTGCAAATAGTCCTTAAATTTCTTCCAATCTTCTTCCACCGTCTCCTCTCCCAGGTCTCGAATTCTGCCAGTCATCTCAGCCAGTTCCATATAGTCTATCAGTTGCATCTGCCATTCTTCCAGTGTGGGTAGATCTTGGGTTTTCCAATGCTTAGCAACGAGTATCCTTGCTGCTATTGTTGCATACATAAAAAATGTTCGGTCATTCCTTAGCACCCTCTGGTCAACGATGCCCAAAAGGAAGGCCTCTGGTTTCTTAGGGAAGGTATACTTAAATACCTTTTTCAGCTCATTGTATATCATTTCCCAGAAGGCCTTAACCCTAGGGCAAGTCCACCAGAGGTGAAAGAACGTTCCTTCACTTTCCCTGCATTTCCAACACTTATTATCAGACAAGTGGTATATTTTTGCAAGTTTGACTGGGGTCATGTACCATCTATATATCATTTTCATTACATTTTCTTTCAAAGCATTACATGCAGTGAAATTCAGCCCAATGGTCCATAACTTTTCCCAGTCCTCAAACATAATATTATACCCAATGTCCTAGCAGTGATCCTAATTCTATAACTCTTCTTATATTTGGAGATCCTGCAGTGCTGGGTGGGGAAATTGGATGAGGACAAGGTTCAGGCAACCTATTTGGGGAGAGAGATCTGCTAGTACCTTATATGGTGTCCACTTGCTGGAAAGTACTGATATGCCCCCCCCCCCCCCCGGTCAGAGGATGCATCCCTTGCAGTACTGCTAAGTACTGCAAAATTAGGTGAGGGCCCTTTAATTAAGTACCCAGCTTTTCCAGGGAGGTGTAGCCTACTACACTCCAGGACTGGTCAGCCTACATAAGGCTTCAGTCTCCCTATAGAGGTAAAGTCTCTTGTAGCTGTCCAAGGTCCTGTCCAGGGTTTCCCAAACTTGGGTCTCCAGCTGTTTTTTGACTACAACTCCCATCATCCCTGACTCATGGTCCTGCTAGCTAGGGATGAAGGGAGTTGTAGTCCAAAAACAGCTGGAGACCCAAGTTTGGGAAACTGTGATCTAGACAGTAAGTCTTCTAGTGTTCCTAATCTATCTGGTGTGTTGGCTAGATCTTACAGCTGAATTGACAGCTGTGCATGTACACTCCTCTAGTCTAGGCTAATGGGCTCACATGCAAATAGTTTCTGCTGGGAACACGGAACATTAATTCTGCAACTTGGCGCATGCATAGATCTGGTGTTCCTCATTTGCATGTCTCAGACTGACACAAACTGCGCAAGGCTTAGTCAAAGCAAGAGAGGATCAACCTTTGGGGTGTTACATAAACAGTCTGTCAGTGGAGGAGATGCACACCCTTTAATTCCATCCTTGCTCATCTCCCAGATCTATGACTCTGTAACTGGGTGTTTCTGTAATAAGGCTCAAGAATCATCACAGCTGCGATTTGAGAACTACACAGCCAATTTTAGGGAAAATTAGATCTTTCTGAAGAAATTCTCTCCCCAGCTGGCCTCCATTTCCCATCTAAAGAGCAGGGTCTGAAAAGCTCCTCACAGCAGTCTTGGTGGGCTTTGAACACAGGAGTTGGCTACCTTGAAACGATCTGATCATCCAAAGACGAAGCAGAATAGGGCATCCGAGGCCAAGGAAGCACTGAGAGGTCACCCAACTGCCTGAGGGTTGATGCTTGGCCTTCTACCCTGACTCCCTGCTTCCTTCCCTCATCTTTCCAGAAACAGACCAAAAGGCAGGATATGAGCACCACACTAAACATGAATGCAATTAATGTTTTAATTGAGGGGATGCTTGAGCAGCTTTGGGACCATGGGGAAGGGGTGTTTCACTTTCCCTAAATCTCCTCTCAAAAAGCTGCTCTTCGTGCTTCAGTGGTGTCAATGGGAACTTCTCATGAAATGCCAAGAGCAGTTTGGAGAGGTGGCTTTTGTTGTTGTTGTTGTTGGGATGGGGAAAGGGAGAGGGGAAGAACTGAACTCCTTTCCCCCTCTCCCTTGCTCCCAAGGCTACTCAGGCTTACCCTCAGCTTGCATTTACACCACTGAAAACATGCCTGTTAATCGCATCCATGTAATTCACTTCACATCTAGTTTGGCCCAGTGAAAGAAGGAAAAGGAGGAGAGGAAATAGTAAATGTGGTTTTGGTGATGGGGAAGGAGTGGGAAGCAGAGAAAGCTGACTCATTCAGGCAAATGGGGCATTGCCTCCCACTGCAACCTCAGTCTGCCCTCAACCAGCTCCCATCTTCCCACCTTTTTTTAACCCTTACGAGCAATCGGGTTGCGGCATGGCATCACCTGTCAACTTCCTCCTCCTTAGCCTCAGTGTTGCCCCTGTAAAACTCAGCAGGGAGAAGTAGGGAGGCAAAGCAAGAATTAGGTGGATCTCCCTGTCATTGGCTCTTGCTCCCTCTATAGCTGGTCCCCTATGCCTTCTGCCCTACCAGACACCACTGGTGGAAAGACCTCCACAACAGTCTATTAAGGAGATTCTGAGGGACCCTCCCTCCTTTCTCCAAAATGCCCCAACTCCATTGCAAATCTAGTAGCTGATTAAGTCCTTTTGGTGCTGCCAAGACACATGAAGTCAGTGTTCACTGCAGTGACTGGGCCTGGATGTGGTTCCCATGGAAACCAGCCAGAGTTGAGTGTAAGATCTGATGTTGTATGGGCTCAGGGTTATCTCAGGAATGGAGAGGCAATATGGACTTCAAAGCTTTGTAGGTGGTTGCCTGTGGTCCATAGAGACACGTACTGGATGTGACTCACCTACCATGTGTGTGTGTACGAGAGAGAGAGAGAAATAGTCATCAGACTGAATTCTGGGATTCATGGGGCATTGCTTTTCCCATGGATCCCCAGGAATGGCTTTGCAGGACTTCTAGTTTCATCTGAAAATCAACAAGGATAGATTGGGATATTTCCCCAGTGCTTTCCATTAAACAGACATTGAAGGGTTACAGAATCCTGGTCTTCACTGACAGATGATGCCAGTAGTTCTTTCACAAGGGCCACGATGGCCTCATTTTGTGGCACAAAACACGTCCGGCGTCTGTTCCGGAAATGCGTGTGACTGGTCAATTGAAGAAGGCATTTGCTGAGGCTAACATGACAAGCAATATCCATAACTGCTGGTAATCTTCCTCAGATGTTCAATTGCTCCAATCCAGCTCCATTGAGTATGAAGAGGCTGCTATTATCCAGAGATCCGTCTGTCACCAGTATTACAAATGGATGCTGACACGCGGCTCAGGCACACTCAGAGCATCCTGCTTATTAAAACATTTCTTTTGTTGTCTTCTGCAAAGGCTGGGAAGGGATCGTGGGAAAATGGCTGTTGCTTTTTGGAAACCAGAGTTTCAACCCTGTCCCTCCCCCTCTTCCCCAGTGTAAAAAACAATAATAAAACAACCCATCAAATGTGAGCCAGGTACACATTTTTCGCTCTCAGTGTCATTCACTGCTAGACAGAATAAAAAGATGGTCTATGAGAGTTTGGTCTAGGTCAGGCTTCCTCAACCTTAGCCCAACAGATGTTTTGAGACTACAATTCCCATCATCCCTGACCACTGGTCCTGCTAGCTAGGGGTCACGGGAGTTGTAGGCCAAAAATATTTGGAGGGCTGAGGTTGAGGAAGCCTGGTCTAGGTAGCACCAGGGAGTGGAGGCATGGGTGATGGATAGCTGAGAAGTCCCTGTTGCTGAGTCAGCATTGAAAGCACCTAGGTAGTAGGTTCTTCTAATATACCTTAGGGAAAGGTCCCAGTGCAGTGCATAGCTATACTATGGAACTCACTCCCACAGGAGGCAGTGATGACGACCAACTTGGATGGCTTTAAAAGAGGATTAGACAAATCCATGGTGGAGAGGGCTATTGAAGGCTACTAGTCCCGATGGCTTTGCTCTGCTTCCATTGTTGGAGGAAGCAATGCTCCTACATACCAGATAGAAGCCTTTAGCAGCCCTATCAGATGCCAAGGATTGATTCCTAGGACCTTTCACATGGAAAGCAGGTGCTCTGTTGCTGAGCTGCAGCCACACCAATATTTCTAACTAGGCAATCAGAGATGTTGCAAAGACTTGAAGGAGCACTTCCCTTGACTCATGCCCAGCCATGTTTATTCCAACTGGGAAAGCCACATAACCAGGATCATAAAGACATACAAAGAAAAGTCGTGCAAATGCAAAGGACTCAAGAACAGTGTTCCCCTTAATTTCACTGTGTTATTTTTCTAATGTATTTGCCATTTCAGACATCTTTGTATAACCACCCTGAGATCCATGTTTGGATAGAAATGTTAAAAATAAAATTCAATCTGCGTCTGATACTCGTTGGAGCACCAAGCTGGCTCAATTCAGTTTGAACAAGAAGTCTCCAGTTCGGTCAGCGATGGAAAGTGGCCAACGTTTCACTCCAAAACGGTTGCCTTTTCTTCTCAGCAGAGCTTCAAAAAGATTTCAAGGCTTTGATGCTGGCTTTGAAAGGTGAGGCCTCCAATGCCTTCCACGTAAAATTAATGAGGACAACAGCCGCCGGAGATGAATGGAGAATTCTATCTTCCCCAGTTGAGTTCTGCTCATTGTTCCATCTTGAGATGTTTACTCTCTCCCCAGCAGGCCTCCTGCGTCTTATTTCTTTTGTAAGGCAGTCTTGTTTTGCCAGTTACCTGGAGAATGCAGGCAGAGCTAGCATCTTAGGCGGTGTATCAGATATTTGCATCCCGGGAGTGGTCAGAAAGTCCGCTGGGGTCATCAACTACACAGCCCCCAGGCAAAGGTGATATCCAGCCAAATATACAATTCACCGCTTGGCAGTTTCCCTGTTCTTTTTCATTTCTTTTGAGGGCATTTCCTGGCAAGAATTCTGTGTATGTTCCTCTCTTTCTCTTCTGTTCACTGACGGGCCCCTCAGCATCCCTTTGATTTAACTCCAAAATGTCTCTCTGTGTACTTAAATTCCATTCTGGAGTCTTTGCTCTTCCCCCACCCCAGGATACTTTGCAATTCAAACACTCACAGTTTATCATACCAGAATATCTCTAGGTAGCGGGATATATATTTTTCTTAAAGAAAGAAAACCCCAAAAATAAAATACAAAAAATTAATAATTAACTGCCATATGCTTTTCTCTCTCCTCTTTCATCTCAGAGAAGCTGATGATGACTGGCGTCCCCAAAGATCTCGCACTCTTTCCTTCGCAAAGGGGCTTGGGCTTCCAGAGAGGGAGCCTCTCACTGATAACAAGAAAAGAAGTCATTTGAATCGGCTGAACAGCTGGAGACTCTGCTGTCCAGAAGGTACCCTGCGGAGCGCGCAGGCAGGAGGGAGGTTTGGCCAACACTCCCCATGGCTAGATCTGGACTGCTCCATGACAGGCTGAGACAAGCCTTGAATGCTTTGCCTTTTCCACTAAGGGCTTGATTCTGTGGGCTGTTATGGCACCGGGAAAACTCTGATGCAGCTGCCGCATTCAGCTTGCTGGAGAGAGAGCTGCAAATGTGTCCCTAGGCCAGACCGAGGAGGCAGAATGCCTTCATAACCCTGCAGGCTCTGTTGCCATGGGTACCCAAGGCCAAACCCTCTGTCATGAATGAGACACCTCCCAGTAAAGGTTTGCAGCCAACTGAAGAAAGCAGCCAGGTACAAAGAGAGTTAACTGCCATGCAGGAGGAACATCAGCTGGTGCCAACTCCCCCACCCCTTGGAATGCCAGCTGATAAGGGATTGACTGAGAGCAGGCGGGAACCCAGCCAAAGCTTTCAGCAAGCTCCAACAGGCAGGGACAGAGAAAGAAGTAGTCTGTCAGAATGGGAAGAGATTGGAGCTGATCCAATCCCTCCTAAGAGTCGGCTAAGGGGAGGGCTGTTAGACAGGAAGCAAAACAAGAGAAGAAAGATACACAAGTTCAATATCTTCTGCAAAACCTGGAAGGGGTCTTCAGAAGGGTCATCTTGACTGATGATGCTGGAGGCTGAGTTAGAGCCATCCAGAGCTATCTGTTTGTTTTGACAATAAATCATCCTTTTTTGTTAACTACGCTTACTATGTGATCAAGCTGGGGACTGGACTCCTGACACCCTCCAACATTTCTCCAATGAAAATAGGGATGTCCTAAGGAAAAGTGGGATATTCTGGGATCAAATCAGAAACTGGGGTGGCTTTTCTGTAAATCTGGGACTGTCCCTGGAAAATAGGGACACTTGGAAGGTCTGCAAGGCATGGGTGGAAACCATGGGAAGAAAGACTGCATGGTTTCCTTAAGGGGGTGATTGGTTTCACCTCTGTTGCCCAACCTTCCAGCCCTAGGAGCCTTCATAAGGAAGCTGCATCCAGAGGAAGATGTATATGTTGACTTGATTTATTAACAAGCCATATGCTTAGTTCAATGTTTATACATGTAAAATTAATTGTTAATGGTTGATTATTAATTTTTTAGTGTTACATTGTAGTGACATTATGTGACTCATCGTGTATTTTTTCCTGAGAGCTGCTTTGAGCACAAATTTATTTGTGGAAAATAAATGCTATAAATAAAATGGCAATATGTTGGATATAGAGGAGGAAAGGGTGGAGGAAAGGGAGGAGGCCTGTGGATGTGTGGTAGTGGCCCAAAGGGCCACAATAAATGTGAAAATGTGTACTCCTGTAAATCCTTGAGTGTGCTTCTAATAGAGAAGTTATGGTAGCCTGTTACTTTATGAAACTGATGATTTTGCAAGTTGCTGTTCCCATTGGGGCAGAAATACAGCTAATACAGTGGTACCTCTACTTATGAATGTGATCCATTTCGGGGTGCCATTCGCACCCCAAAAAGTCTGTAAGTAGACAGCCGCTGCTGTGCATGCATGAAGCATGATAGAGCACTTCTGTGCATGCACGAAGCGCGATGCAGAGCTTCTGTGCATGCGTGAAGCACACAAATCGCTTCTGCGCATGTGCATGTGGCGAACCCGGAAGTAAACACTTCTGGGTTTGCCACGTTCGTAACCTGAAAAGCCACAACGTGAAGCAAACGTAACACGAGGTATGACTGTATGTAAATCACAAAGATACAGCTCAAAGTTAGAACCTAAGTTGCTACATGTTGCAAATAGCTACACGTAACACAGGTTCCCAACATGCACACTAACACAATGCAACAGAACATGGTGGGAATCAGAACTTTATCAGCAGAAATTGCCAGTGCTTATTGCGCATGTGTATTAAACATGAAATGAGGTAATGATGTATATGATTGGTGAAAATTGAAATGCTTTGCTTGAAATTTTACAAATACCACTGCCTGGACAGGGTTGCAGTTTTGCAGAATGATCCGACTGTAACCTATTGCTTCGCAATAAACAACGTTATATTCCTAACGCCTCACTTTTCTGAGTTTTATTGGCATAAACTCAGGATCCTAACGCCTCACTTTTCTGAGTTTTATTGGCATAAACTCAGGAGATAAGCTATTTTCTGGCTTACAACAGATGAGCAAGGGAGAAAGCTGGAGGGCTAGGAGAAGGCCTAATTCAGAAAAGGGTCAGGAGGGAACACAGAGGTTGATGCAAATTGTTTCCCTGCAGAACCACCAGAGGCTGAGAGTGAGAGGTGGTCTTCAGCAGATGTGGACCTTGGCTAAGTCTCACCCCTTCCCCTGATTTTTAACCATCTAATCCGATGAAGAGTTCTGGAAAAATAACAAGCTTTCTGTTTTCTGATATTTTGGATAGCCTGATATTTTGGATAGCCTACTATGGATTTTGGGGGTTTACCTATGGACCAACCATGGCTTCCTTTCAAGGAAACCCTGTTGTTAACTCTATGAGCAAGGTGTGGTTGAATGCCCACAGTGCCAGGCACAAGAAAATGGCTGCCTTGGCATCACCAAGTGAAATTTGGATGGTATCATTCTAATAAACATGGGATTTTTCTCTTTGTTCAGCCCTCAGCATATGGAATGGCACAATATCGACAGAAAGAGCCTCCTGCAGGAAAACAGGCTTAAATTCTGTTTCCCTCATTTACATCTCCCTGCCTCTATGCTGGGGCTATGGGAGGCCAAGGCTACTGGGCGTTGCCATAGTGACCAAGGAGGATTATGGCTTTGTTCTAGCAAGGGATGGAGGCCACTTTGAGACCTCATTGACAGGGGTAAAACAAAAAATTAATTTGAATGTATTTATGGAAGATAAAGAACCAACAATTAATTTCTCAGAAGAGAAGAACTTGAGCACAAGCTGTTCTCCAAATCATACCTTTGACCTAGAAGGCCACCCTCTCCCTTGTAATAATAATAATAATAATAATAATAATAATAATAATAATAATTTATATATACCCCGCCCATCTGGCTGTGTTTTCCCAACCACTCTGGGCAGCTCCCAATCAAGTTTTAAAAACAATACAGCATTAAATATTAAAAACTTCCCTAAACAGGGCTGCCTTCAAATGTCTTTTAAAAATAAGATAGTTATTTCCTTATTTCTTGACATCTGCTGGGAGGACATTCCACAGGGCAGGCACCACTACCGAGAAGGCCCTCTGTCTGGTTCTCTGTAACTATGTATGGGCTGGTTGTAGGGTAAGAGGCCTGATAATTGGGATGAGGGTTGGGAATCCAGTCTGGGTGAATGCTGTGGGGTGAATCAGGAGGAACAGTTAGGGAGGGGGGTGATGCCACCAAGGCTGTACCCAACACCTGCTGCCAAATTGGTTGCCTCACTCTGCCTAATGACAGGCAAATTTCCATCCATGAAGCAGAGAGGTCACTGTCTGTGTCTGATGAGGACAGGAAGTGTCGTCTGAAAGTTCCTGGGAAATGAATCAGGCTTCCAGCCAAGGACACATGGTGCTTCCTCGAGAGGCCTTGCTTGATGGGCCTGCAGTTGCATGAGAAGCAAATTGGCTTTGTAGAAGCCAGAGCAGGAGAGTAACTGGACTTCCCGTGAGTTTGCCATGGCAATCAATCTGCTTGTTTTCTCTCACTGCCCCCGGAGTCCCTTTGTCTGCCTCTCCAGATTCCAGGCATGGCTCTGATTATGGTAGCACAGATGGTCCGCACTAACCCCGAGGCATCTCTCACAATCCTGTTAACTATATAGGCATGTGTAAGACCTTGTCTGTCCCTGAGGGGGAACAGCGAAATAGAATGCCTGGAATTGCCAGCTCCAGATTTTAAGGCTCTTTGCCCTCCTCCCTCCTGGTTTCGCTTTCATTTCGCTTTCCTGATACTGTAATTGCAATTAAGGTAAACTCTGGTTGCTCAGTGGAAGTGAACCACTTTGCAAGACAGCTCCCATGTAACTTAATTAAAATAAATCTTGGGCAACCTGAGCTGCTGGATGAAAAGAAAGCCCCTTGGGAGGCTAGAGCTCTTTTGCAAATTTTGCTGAACCTGAATCGCTAGAAGTTCAGAAGGAAGGCTCTGTTTGAAAGAGACCTCGCAAGATCTTAATATTTGGAATGTGAACTGAATGAATGCAAATACAAAACTACCAAGCCAGGAATTCTTTGTTTTACTTTCAAGACATAGCAAAGCAGCGGTGCCAAAGTCGGGAGAATGAGCTTGAATCTCCCTCTGGGGGACGTCTAAAAGTTGGCAGCAGGCATTCTCATTGTGGCCTTCATCCCCATTTGTTATTTGTGTATTCCCCCTTGTACCTGAGGTTTCAATTCTCTGCACATTTACCTAGGAGTAAGTTCCACTGAACTACTGAACAAAAATGCATTGGAGCTGCCTAGATTTTTTAAAAAATTGTATGATATATGAGAAGCAAAAGCTAACGATGGAGGATAAGTCTCTGTTTTCCCAATCCAGTTGTTAACCAAGTTGGCAACATCACCCTTTGATTGGAGCCTCACTCTATCCTCTGCCATGGATCCTTCCTTCCTTCCCCAGAGACTGTCTTTCATCTCAGGGACAGGCAGAGTGATAGTCTTGTGAATGAGCAGCAGAAGCAGGATTGCCAATTCTCCCAGAGTATAATGTGCAATTAGAGCATCAAGGCTGTGACCCTGTCAGGGAGGGAAGGTGGATTTACAGTCCTAAAGAGAAAGGGAGCAGGCCCAACACGGTGCGATGGTTCTCACCAGAGCATGGGTCACCAACTCCTTGCAAATTAAAGGAGACCCTGAAGAACACGATCACCCTGGCAAACTGGATTTATAGTGGCAAATGTAAAAATTCTGTAATAAGGGAAAGGGTTGAAGGAGCAGGTGGTAAATCACGCAAACATACTGGAATGGAGGTCCCTGCATGCCAAGGCCTGGAACATCAATGGCAATGAACAAATGAAGAAAACATTCCAGAAAGTAGACAGAGAATCATTTGAGGGACAGAAGGGGCAACACCTCCTGAGTTTAAACATGGTTTAAAGGATCAAGGTTTGGGGGAAAGAGGAGAAGGCTGAGCAATCTAATGTAGAACACATGTGGCTGGGGGAGAGAAGGAGGTTTGGAGAAGAAGGAACAGTCTCTTTCCATGCTGATTTTTCTCCTCAAGTCACAGTTTGATATCCTGCACTGTTGATATTATCATACACCTTTAGTACATTCCAGGCCTCCTATTTCTTGATGGTGGTTATGGGACTCTGAGGATCTACCACTTGCCTGATAAAACACTACCATTATAATGTCTGTTGGTACTACACAGATAGAAACACGGAGCAATTGTAATGACACCTGGAGCAATTTGCTGGGTCAAGCACTGCAGGCTTTTGAACCCCAAATTCCTTGGACCTGATGGCTATCTGGAGCCCTTGGTGCTGTAGGCCACCAGGGCAGGATTTTGGAGCAGGACTCACCCAGTACTAAAGGCAAGAAGGCTGGCTTATCACATTTTGAAGTAAGTGATGTAATACGCGTTGCTCTCTAAAACAGTGTTCTTCAGCCTTGGGCCTCCAGATGTTGAACTGCAACTCCCATCATCCCTGACCATTGGCTACACAGGCAGGGGAGGATTGTAGTTGTAGTCCAATAACTTTTGGGACCCCAATATCAGATAACACTGATCTAAAGGGCCCTCACATAAAACCATGAGATCAAGAGTCTAAAACTATGTGTTGTAGGAGTCTAAGGTAGGATTTGGCAACTGAGTGACCAAAGGGGCATAGTTCAATGTAAGAGCATCTGCTTTGAATGCAGAAGGTCCCAGGTTCAGTCCCTGGCATCTCCAGGCAGGGCTGGGAGAGACCCTTGCCTGAAATCCTAGAGAACTGCTGCCAGTCAGTGTAGACAATGCTGAGCTAGATGGACCGTTGGTCTGACTCAGTATAAGGCAGTTTCCTATAATTAAGCAATTTGCAGAAGGGTAGCTGTGTTGTCCTGCTGCAGAAAAACAGCGAAGAGTCTAAAGACTAACAAATAGATTACAGCAGAAGCTTAGGTGGACTTTATCAGATGATCTGATAATTAAGCCTCGTTCATACAAATGACTGAGGAAGAGAAAAATTATGGTATATATATGTTGTATTTTATTGATTCAATAACTTATCTCCCACCTTGAGGGTTTTTGACAAAAATAATAAAATACAAATGAGGATAAATAACCAGTAAAAATAATTGAAAAGCTGAAAGTTGATTACCATTGGCCGGAAGCCTTGAGTTATCTCTGTAGCTCTCTTCAAGGTGTTCCAGTTTACACTGAGGGCCAAACTCTTGAAACAAGAGCATGACCATTTCTTCTGCCCCTATGGCAAATGTCAGACCACCCCCAGCTGTACCACCTTCATGTCTGCACACTAAAGTAGACCTCTGCAAAGAAAAAGCCTTTCCATGTGCAAAGTCTTCCACACAAAGACTTCCTCATTTTTTGCAGACATCCATGTTAAGTTGCAGCTGTCCAGATGGCAGGGATGAGAGACGTGCAACATCAGAGGTGGGGCCAGGATACACAGCCTCACTACTCATCCATGTCTTCCATGAATGGATTACAATGTTCAAAGAGGGCCTTTGCTGGTCTTGCTTCAGATGATTGCCTTACCTATTACCATGTTGCTGCTATTGTCACCTGCAGAAGTGCTCTGGTGGAAAATGTTCTCTGGTGACATTCTCTTGAAAGGACATTTATTTAATCTGGTGAGTCTGGATTTCTTTTCCTGGGTGGAGAGGGGGAAAGGTTCTTAGCACCCAGAATTCCCCTTCCATCCAGCAGAGGGAGGCAGTGTTACACTCCTGCTCTGCCACTCAAACTGATTGGCAGTTTCCTCTTGGAACTGCAACATCTGCACTTTTGGAGGAGGAGGAGGGGTTAGCTTTATTTCATGGCTCCTAGTGCAAAGGTAATTTTCAATGAGGCCACAGTCTTGTAGGTACATGCCGTGGTCGTGCCACATGTGCTATTTCCGCTCTGCAAATATTTGCTCTTAGCAATCACTGTTGCTTACAGACATCAAGCACCTTCCCTTCTCTCCAAGTCACAACAGATGAAGACCTTGCCAAGGAAATGAAATAAATGATTTACAATGGCCTTATATATTAAATCTCAGAGTCAATATTGCTGGTGACTCTCACTTTTTATGAGATCAAAGCAAATGCAGAGAGGGCTGAGTAAAGCTAGTAGCAGAGGCCTTGATACAATAAGCACCATGTGGTTGCAACCATGGCTTCCTGCTGTGGGAAGTGCAAAGAAGCAAGGAGGTGAGGCCTGTATCCAGGGAGGAGGGCCAAGATGGATGTGACTGTATCTCCTAGGACAGGGTGGCACTTTTGGTACAGTACACACCTGGGTGTGTGCCACTGCATGGTGATCAATGGGCAGAGGCTGCCTGAAACAGGGTCATGATGTTGGAGCTGACAATTTAATCTCACCAGTGAACCTTTTATCAACCACCCTTCCAATTGCACATCTTCTACTCTCATTGATGCTCACAATCATTCAAAACTAAGACATTTAGGATCTGCCTAAACCGAAGGCCTTCAAAGCCCTAAACAAGAGTAATTCTTTCAGTTTCTGCAACTTTCTGTGTAACTCTAATATGCATCTTCTGAATGTAACTCAGAACCTTTAATTAAGCGAAAGCCTCACTAGACAGGCGGGCCTTGATCCTGTGCACTTTGAGATAACAGTGGAAAAATGATTAAACCAGAATTGACAGATTCATTCATCCCCATTTCCAGGCCAGGAGATTCAGCAGATAGAACACATGAGATGTAAGGGGAAAGTTGCCCCATCCTAATAATGTTAATGTATTTTATTTCATTTTAAATAAGTTGTAAATAACCTCCAGAACTTTGAAGAACAGGTGTGATATGCTAGACAGCTCAACAAGCAAGCAAAGCTCTATTTTGGATAAAGCTCTTTCTGTCTAGGTTTTTAAGAAGGATCACTTACTCAAATTCTGGGTGGGGGGTGGTTGTGGCACAGCTCCCCTGGGGCACAGAAAAAACATTTTATTCCCCATAGCCAGCCATTGGGGTTCTCCTTGGCCAGCCACGGGGGGTGTGGGTGGCATGATTGCATGCCAAAAATTGGAATCTAAAATGGCCAGTGATGGCCCTTGTGGGGTTGGGGCCTGGGTGGCGGACCAGAGTGAACAAGACTTCACTTTGGTTCACTGCTGGAGTATTGAAGCCAGCCGTGCCTGGAGTCACCTGGAGTCATGGGCACAGTCGGTGGAAGACCTTGCTGTGGTTCAAAATGGTTGCCATGTTCAGGGCTGCAAAGGAATTTGCCTGCAAACAAACTGGGCCTGTTTGTGGGTTTTGCCTTCCTCAGAGTAATCGTCATAACTAAGGCATTGGGTAGAATCCTTAGTCCAATTCCGGGTGTCAGGTGATTTGGTGCATCACCCTGACCTCATGCAGGTGTGATATCTCAGAGTACCCCCAGCAAAGGGGTCTGGGTGGAAGTTTATGTCCTGAAGCCAAGCGGAGGGCAGACGAACCATAGAACTTTCAATAGTGGTCTGGGAAAGACCAGCTTAGTGGACCTGTATCTTGAGGTGATCCAGAACCCTGTTCAAATTTTAGCCTTCATCCAGAAGGAAGTCATACCTCATGTTACATTTGCTTCATGTTACGTTATTTCAGGTTATGTCCCCCGGCCACCCAGAAGTACCAGAAAGGGTTACTTCCATGTTTCGCCGCTGGTGCATGTGCACAAGCGCTAAATCGCACTTTGAGCATGAGCACAAGCACCAAATCGCGCTGCGATATGGCGCTTCAGGTTGCGCTCTTTTCATGTTGCAAACGGGCCTCCGGAATGGATCCTGTTCACAACCAGAGGTACCACTGTACCGGATACATGCCCAATGCCTGAGCCAAAGCCTACCTACACCTGTAATCAATAAAGCTGTGGTCAATTTTTGCTTCCCATTTTTTGTGTCAATTTGTTCAACCTGTCAACACCTCAACCTTCTGTCCATGGGGAGAATGCTGTGCATGGGCCTGCAATGTAAGAAGAGCCTGCTGGATCAGGCCAATGGCCCATCGGGTGCAGCATCTTGCAACATCTCACACTGGTCAATGAGATGCTTGCGTTTTGGCACTTGGTAATGGACAACAGGGTCCCAGTTAACAGACTTTGATTACTGGTGGCTACTACAGCCCATTGGAATTTATGTAACTCCCCAACCAACCTTGTTGTGGGCTGAAGGCAACAGCTCTGAATCTCGTTAGTGAAAAAGAAGCATTATGCATTTTGGAACTGGCTGGCAAGGGACTACAGGGGTGTGGTTTTGCTTCTTGGGGATGATGCATTGAAGACCACTGCCACCTATTAAGCAGGTGCCTCCCTAATTCCCCCAGGCATACCTGTGTTTTTGTAAATAGTTTACTTCAAAATACATTGTACAAACCTGGTGCTCTCTTCACATAAGGAGACTGAACATCTAAAAAGGCTTTGCCTTCTGCTTGGGACAAAACAACCCATTAGGTCCACACAAATGAAGCCTGGTTAGTCTTGCCAAAGCCTGAGGATTATTGGTCTCTAGAGATGCAGAGTTGGACTTTCTGTTGCTGTTTTGTTTTTTTTTTTAAAAAAATAGTGGCACCAGTGTTTGGGAATGCAGTCCCTGCTGAAATATGAGATACCCCATTTGTATAGGCATTCCACTGACTTCTGAAGGCACACCTGTTACACAGACAATCCCTTGACCCCTTGACCTGAGCCTCCTCATGTAATGGCTGTTTTGCTTTAAATGGGATTTGCTTTATTGCATATTTTAATCATGGATGTTTATACAGTATTTCAATATTTTAATGGGATTATTTTATTGACTATTTTAATTACAGGTGTTTCTAATTTAATGTTTGTGATGCTGGTTTTTAGACTTTGTAAATGGATTAGAAGCCAGTTTGGCATTAGGTGGTATATAAAATTAAAAATAAGAATAAGAATAGTGTGACATTTGGGTGAGACACACAGGCAACTATATTCTTTAAAGGCCACACATTTCACCTTATTACACAAGTACAAAATTTATTTTTATTCCATTTTGTGTGATTCTGGAAAATGTAAGGGCTTTTTTTTAATGATGAAAGGAAACTAATTAATTGAAGGAGTGACACATTTCTTACTAATGATATATAATTGCTCTCCTGCTGAGTTTCTCCATTGGGGATGCAACCCTGTGAAACTATGACTTTGCGGAAGTGAGCGAGAGAATTAAGTAGACAAAAAGAAACGGGGGGGGGGGGCAGTGGTGGTGCTCCTTAGCGGGTCCCTTTCCAAGGAACTAAGTCCCTTGACTCTATTGCTTTCTCTACACTTGGTCAGTCTCTGGTGCAAAGATCAACACCCATACCACATGCTTGTTTTGCTTTAGGCGTGCTACTTCTGCCCTTCCCTGAAGCTCAGCTGCCCAGCAAAACAGCACACTCTCTGCTCCAGGTCAGGTTAAACCCTGAGTCTCTTCTAATGGATTAATAGATAATAGCGACCTGAGCCTATTCTAATTGATGATAGTGAGTGGCATCAACTCAGGAGTTCAGGAGTCCAGTTCTCAGTCACCAAGGATTTGTGATAAAGCTGCGTGAATGTCCAAGCTGCATTAATAGAAACATGGTGACCAGATCCACAATAGGTACAGTAATGGCGCCATTCTGTTGTGCTTTGACTGGAGGATTGTGTCCAGTTTAAGAAGGATATTGTCAAGCTGGCAGGTGTCCAGACGAGGGTGGCAAAGATGGTAATGATGGTGTTGGGGCTGGAGACCAAGCTCCATGAGGAGGAAAGGAGCTAAATCAAATCAGCCTGGAGAAGAGGTGGTTAAGCATTTGCAGGGCTGTCACACAGATCACAGAGCAAATAATTTTCTGTTGTTCCAGAAAACTGGAACCGAACCAGAAGCTCCATACTACAAGAAAGGGGATTTCAGCTAAACATTAGGAAGAACTTCTGTCTGACAGTAGAAGAAGCTGCCTTGGAAGTCAGGACATAAGAAGTCCTATATTTGTCACAATCAGCACTGTTTCCATTCCACTGCAGTTCAGTTTCACCAAATACTATGTTATTTGTCTCACTGTCCACTAGTTGATGTAATGATGTAAGTTACAAATTTAACATAATTAATGGCATAGTTATTTCTACACTTTTCATTTCAATGCAAAGGAAACACAATATAATTGGGGTGTGTGTGTGTGGAAGTAATCAGTTAGGTATCATTTGTGGAATGAAAACAACACCCGTGAATACCGCTCAGTATTCACTGGATTTATTTGTGTTCCAGACCCAGGAGGAGTAAGTTAACCTGGTTTCTGCTTGTTTCAGTTTTTGTTGGAATTCTTTAACACCCCTATGTAGAAGGCAATAGATTATCTTTGTTAGAAGTTTTTTTTTATTAAAATTTTCTATTAACATAAAACTGAAAACAAAATCAAACAAAAGAAATAATAAAATTTACACAACACAGGAGCAGGTAATGTAGATGAATAAAAACAACTCATAAATTACACATTTCTAAGGGTAAGGAAGACCCGGAACATTTCTGCACAATTTAATTTAATTTCTTATGTGTCAAATTCAGATATGCAAAACTCTATTCCCCCACTAAATCATAAAATTTGACTTTCATGGTGTGTTTTGCTGCTTTCATTCTCCTTTTTCAGAGATTTTAAAGCAGAATTTTGATGCCCACCCCTACTCTTGGGGTGCTGTAGCAGTGGATTTCTGGCACCAACAGAGGCTTGGTGTTGATGACTTTTGAGGTACCTTCCCACTCTAATGTTCTATGATTTTCTGTTGTCTCAGCAACAAGGATGCTCTTATGCCAAAGGTTTTGATTAGCTAAGCAGACAAAGGTAGCTATACCTTCTGAAAAAGAGAGGGGATTCAGCAGCCCATTAAAAGTACCCCCAGGTGATTATTACTGCAGCCCAAGCCTACCCATGTTTACTCTGGAGCTTACTCTCAGGTAAGTCCACATACCTGTAATATTGCTGGCATAGTGAATTTCAGTTTCCAAAGCTTGTCTAGTCTTTTGTTTCCTCCCCCTGTCCCCAAAACTGGCATTCTCCTCTTGGCTTGTCTGCTGGCTTCTATGCTGTGGCAGTGACAGCCTGAAGGATCCTACAGGAGGGAAGCAGCAAATGAAGGAGATAATAACTAACCAAGGGGAAGTTTGCTTCTCCGCTTGGTCTCCGGAGCCCATTCCATTTCCTGGGGCAGAGATGGTGGCACTTGCTTGATGCACCCAGTCTCCCTATGCCACCTTTTGCATGGCTGTTCTTACCACCCTTCTGCTACACAGAGTTTACTAAGGGCTGGTTCCAGCACTGTGTTTGCCAGTCTGGCCTCGTGCCCACCAGACAGGAAACCAAACTGGGAGGAGGGACAGATAAGTTTCTCTTATCCCACCTGCCCCATCATAAGCTTGGTGCTCCACAGTTCCACATCCATTTGTGATCTATTTATTTATTTAAAAGGTCCTCATGAAAATTCACCAGCATTTCTGAGCAAATTTCTCCTACTATACACATCTTTGAGTGTGCTTTTCTCTAACATACACATTGCAAAGTATCTCTCCCAATGGAATGCATTTTTGTACACTTGACAGGGGAATTGCAAAATTCAGAGAACTGCAACTTACCAAGGGTTGCTGGGTTCCAGCAAGTGTGCATTAGATATTATTCACCTTTCAATGCAAACTGAATGCAAACTCCCCAAACTGGGATACATGTGCTTCAGCAAAATTTACAAAGTTACTGTCTCTTTGAGGCAGGTAAGTTTTCACCACTAAACAGATAATTCCAGTATGACTTATAGTAGCCAGACCCTGTGATGGGAGGGGTCCCTCAGTCAGTTTTAGGCAGGCATATAATTTGCATGCTGAAAGTACCAGGTTCAATTTCCAGTCAAAAGGATCTCAAGGGCTGTGTGTGCCAGGAGAAGACCTCTCTGTGACCAAGACCTTGGAGAGTTGCTGCTGCCAAGCTGGAATTCAGAGATTCAGGAGAAGGCATCTTCCTATGCTCATGGGGAGGTAAAATTTCCACCAGCCTCTTGGATCAGGCCGATCAAGATATTCTTTTAAGCTGTTTCAAAAGAACTCATTGGCAGAATCAGCATTCAGCTGATTTCTACAATGAGAGCAGCTTGGGCTCAACCCTTTATGGAGGACAGGCATTGTGATCCCAAAGGATATGGGGTTTGGTTGCTAGTGGTGTTTCAGGAAAAGCAAACATCAGATGCCTTCAGACAGGCTCTGGAAGGCAAAGTCCAAAGAAGCCCAACTTAATCAGACAATCATTTGGAAGCAAGCTGGAGAGTTTTCCCATTTAGATAGGCATTTGAAACACAATGTTCTGTTACAATTTGCCGGACGTTTGCTGTTCTATAGTACAATTTTTTTCCATTTGAAAAATAATAATATCAATTAGCCTTTTCTTTCTTTGGCTTCTGCGGCATGTTCTACAAACCAGCAGTATGATGGATGTATTCAAGTCATCAGGGAGGTGATGATAATGATGATGAAGAAGATGACAATAATCTCTCCATATTAAGTGTGTTTTCCAACCACCAACACAGGGAAGAAGCAGAACTCAGGATGGAGCTGATACCAAAGAAGAGGCAGCATGGCTCTGTTAACAAGAGCTGAGCAAGATGGATGGATGTTTGATGGGCTGGCTCACTGTGAGCAGACAACAGGTTTAGAGTAGCCTGTGTCAGTGCCTATGATATTTATTTATCCTATTTGAGGAAGTGGTTGCTAGCCAGTACAAAATCTCTCTCCCTCTCTCAGAAAGCATGACAATTAAAAATATTGTTGCATTTTGCAGTAAATCCCCTACCCCCTTTCCTGATCCTGCGTGATCCTCTCCTCTTCATCAGATACCACAGAAGGGGGTGGTGTTGGCACTGGCAGTAGCTGTGTTTCAGCTTTCAGAGCACGAGTCGTATGACAGTCCGGGGGGGGGGGGTTGTCCCTGCAATTTACGAGTCAGTCCTCTCTCCAAACACAACCCACCCATCATAATGATAGACATTTTGCTAATAATCATAATCATAATTTTACATTTTTGGCAGAGTTCTCTTTGGCCCGAGGACATAAACTTATGACACTTCCATTCCTCCATACGGGCAGGTAATATTCCACAGCTACCCTGATGATCAAGGGTGCTTACAATCCATCCTTGCGGCATTTCCTTTTCTCATTATTTTCTCCGTAATTTTGACTCTCGGTGCCTTTCCCTGCCTCTCCACACCACCCGACAATCAGACCTTTGCTAAATCAGTCCACAGCAATCAATGCCTTTGTAATGAAATCTGAATTCCTAATGTCAGGACATTTCTCTGCCTAGGCTCCCACCCCTTTCTGCCCTTGTCTCAACCCTGCGTGTGATTCCTCCAAGCGGCTGCCTCAGATACTGGGGGCAGAAAGTGAGGGGTCTCCTCCCAATGGCATATCTCATTGGGAAAGTTAATGGTCTGTGAGTGGAATAATTGGAATGATTTAAGTGACCTACTAACCAAGTTCTTCAGAGGAGAGGTCATCTCTCTTGTGTTCCATGTCTGCCATCTTTGGGAGAGGAATGGACAGAGACAATAATGCTGGGGAACCGACCCCCAGTGACAATATCTTCTTCAAGGAGCTTGAGTAGGAATTAATTTTTCATATCCAGCATTTCTGCAGGATGTCCTGGTTGGACACCACAGAAATAAATGATGGGGAGGAGTGTGTGTCTGATAGCAAAGGAATCGCAAACAGCAGCTCTCATCACAAATGGATGACCTTGGTGACCATCCGTTTGGGGGCTTTGAAAGAGGATCGGGCAAACTTACGCTGTGTAGACAGTGGAAGCTGATAAAAGAAGTTCTAGAATAGAAATGAACAAGTTCCCTTGAATTTTCCTGTACACATTTTAAATATTTCCTCCCAAATGCATGAATGTTTCATATTTGCCAGTTGGGATATTTTGCCACCTTGAACTTCCCAGTGGAAGGAAAAAAGTAGGATGTAAATAATGAAATGGATAAATGCATAATATTCGATTTCCAATATTTGATAGCTGGTGGGACAGTATTTGATGGCTGAAATGCAATGGCATTTAGAGTTTTATGACATGGGTGAGGCAGTGAACATATGAGATCCCCTCCCCAAAGAGGTTCACCTGGTGGCCTCTTTAACATATTCCTGGTGCCAGGCAAAGACCAACCTTGGAATAATTTTAACACCTTCCATTTGTTAGTGCCATTGGAATTATTTAGTCTTTCTGATTAATTTTAAGGATGATGGAGATTATGTGGGGAGTGTGTTGCTATTGTTTAGATTAGTGGTTGCTTCATTGTGTCATGTTTTAATGCACTTATGTTATACACTGCCTTGAGAGTTTGACATAAGGCGACAAAAAAAATTGAATTAATGGCAGTTTTAGTAGCAATAAGTAATAACATTTAGGGCCTGACAGCATATGAAAGATGAGATGCAGCGGAATTTACGAAATTTGTTTATTTAATACATTCTGTTCCTCTTCTATTTTAGCAATATGCAAAGGGGCTTAAAAACCAACCACTAACAACAATTTGGACAATATGAAGCAAAACACTGGACAGAAACACAATATAAGTCAAGTCATAAAACTTTTGAAACCGAGGAGATCAATAATACTCATCTAAAATTAATATGTGCAGAAACAATAATTGTAAAAGCTATCCAAAGCTACCACAAACTACTGAGAGGCCTCAAAGGACAAGAAAGTCATTGTTGGTTCCTAGAATGATAAGGGTGTTGTTGTTGGCATTGCTCAAGCAGGGTGCCACCCCTGAGAAGGCTTGTTGTGTGCCAGCCCCACACACCTGTCCTCTCCTGGTGTGAAGATTAGGAGAAGAGCTTGTGATGAAGATCTTAATGTTCATATGGGACAAGGTGGTCCAAAGCCAAGACCAGCATCTTTAAACCCTTTCCAGTCATTTTCTCTGTCCCACCCATGAGACTGACTCCATGTGAGAGGCAGAGAGGGGACCAGTCCATTGGCCCTGCCACCCCTCCCATCATATCTCAGTTTCCTCCTCTACCACCTGTTGGGAAGGGAGCTTCTGCAGCAAAGAGTTTACTTAGCCTCCCTGTGTAATGTAACATCTCAAGCTTCTACGACATAAGTGGAGAAGGCTCCCTTCTGTGAAAGGTCCCTTCCTAACACATGGAAAGGGGACGCAGGTGGCACTGTGGGTTAAACCACAGAGCCTAGGACTTGCCGATCAGAAGGTCGGCAGTTCAAATCCCCGCGACGGGGTGAGCTCCCATTGCTCGGTCCCTGCTCCTGCCAACCTAGCAGTTCGAAAGCACATCAAAGTGCAAGTAGATAAATAGGTACCGCTCCAGCGGGAAGGTAAACGGCGTTTCCACGTGCTGCTCTGGTTCTCCAGAAGCGGCTTAGTCATGCTGGCCACATGACCCGGAAGCTGTACGCTGGCTCCCTCGGCCAATAAAGCGAGATGAGCGCAGCAACCCCAGAGTCGGCCACGACTGGACCTAATGGTCAGGGGTCCCTTTACCTTTACCTTTAACACATGGAAGGCAATGAAGCTGTCAACAAGGAAGCTGAACCAAGAGGCTCGGCATTCCACTCCTTTTTGTCATGTAAGGCTTGAACAACTAAAAAGGGCTTAAGTAGGATCTGAAAATGCATAGGAAGCCAATGTAGGTCTTTTAGGATCAGTGTTACATTTCAGGACTCCAGCTAATAGCCAGGCTGCTATGTTCTGAACCGATGGTTTTTCTGATCAGTCTTCAAGGCCAGCCCCACACAACACACACCAAAGTTGTCCAACCTAGAGTGCAGATAACTGTAGCAAAGCTCTCTCAGTCTAAGGAGACAATTAGCAGCCGGTATGCATGACCTGTCAAACCTGGTGAGAGGCATCTCATCTGTCCCTTAAGGGGAGTGCAACCCTGTCCAGTGTATTTGACAGCTGTCAGACATCCTTTGAGGTTTCGCATTTGATGCCTGCCAAAAACAATCGGGAGATGCCGACCGGCTTAAAGAGCCCAGATATCAAAATTGGAGGTTAAATGTCACCTTTCGTTTTGGCATTTGGCGTTTGGCGTTCAATATCTGAGTGGCAAAATGTGAAATTGCATCAAATGAATGTTTGTGAATACACACCCTAGCTTTAGATGCAAACTTAGATGCACAGAGTGCGAGCTAAACAGTCCCACCATTCCCTCTCTGGGGGTGGAGAGTATAGGAGGGCTGGTGCCATGGCCCTTGTGAGGCAATCCTGCCCAAGAGTGCAATGAAACAAAACATCCAGCAGCTTGCATGAATGGAGAACCATTTGCTCCACCTGTGTCCATATCCAAACCCCAGCAAAGCCAGGGAACAGCTTGAAACAGCACTTCAGCTGCCACTTAACTCTCTCCATCGCCCTTCCCAAGCACACCACTGCTGCTGCACCCAAAAAATCTGCCTGTGTTTTGGCCCTGAGCAATGAGCTTGCCATGGTAACTGCTTCTACTGCCCTGACAACGGCCTGTAAGTGCTCTGACAGTCTGACAGGCAGAACTGGGGTAGAGTTTCACCCAGGTCTTGAACAGCACCACCACACCGCAAGGGCAAAATAGCAGATTCCCCCTCCCCGTGTTCAGACAGTTGTGACAAAGATTCATTCCAGCTTCCTCTTCATCCATACACCAGGCCCTCCCAGGGGGATTCCCCTGTTAGCTTCTGCCATCCCTAGAATCTGACAGCATCTCATAATCACTGAGTTGTCTTTTTGCACATATTGTTAACTGAAGATACATCTGTATATCTTCAGTTTCCTTCTAATGCAAACTGGAAATGTTACAGGGAAATTGTTGTTAGGGACCTATTAAAATCCATGGCATACGTCCCCAACATTTCTCCCATGAAAATAGAGACATACTATTTCATAATAATAATAAAAATGGTATTATTTATTCCCCGCCAATGTGAATGA
Source organism: Podarcis cretensis (assembly GCF_951804945.1). NCBI lineage: Eukaryota > Metazoa > Chordata > Lepidosauria > Squamata > Lacertidae > Podarcis > Podarcis cretensis. The sequence continues at coordinate 28,869,216 of NC_137185.1, read as the reverse complement.
GTGGCTCCAGCCACTCTGGCCAGCTTCCAACATATATAAAATACATTAAATAAGATTAAACATTAAAAAAAATCCCTGTACAGGGCTGCCTTCAGATGTCTTCTAAAGCTGTACAGTTACTTATCTCCTTGGTTTGGGGGTCACATAACTCCATACCTTCCAACATTGATGAAAATAGGGACATCCTATTTAACAACAACAACAACAACAACAACAACAGCAACAACAACAATATTCATACCCTGCCCACCTGACTGGGTTGCCCCACACACTCTGAGTGCCTTTCAACATATATTAAACATAATAAAACATTTTTTAAAATCCCTATACAGGACTGCCTTCAGGAATGTCTTCTAAAGGTTATAGTTACTTACCTCATTGGCTCAGGGGTAACATAACTGCATACCCACCAACATTTCTTCAATGAAAACAGGGATGTCCTACAATGCCCTCCAACATTTCTACGATGTAAATAGGGACGTCTTAAGGGAAAGCAGAAGGACAGATCCTGAAGCTGAGGCTCCAATACTTTGGCCACCTCATGAGAAGGGAAGACTCCCTGGAAAAGACCCTGATGTTGGGAAAGATCGAGGGCACAAGGAGAAGGGGACGACAGAGGATGAGATGATTGGACAGTGTTCTCGAAGCTACCAGCATGAGTTTGACCAAACTGCGGGAGGCAGTGCAAGACAGGAGTAACTGGTATGCTCTGGTCCATGGGGTCATGAAGAGTCGGACAAGACTAAACAACGACAAGGAAAAGCAGATTATTCCAGGATCGAATCAGAAACCCGGATGGCTTCTAAAAATCCGGGACTGTCACTGGAAAATAGGGACACTGGTGTGAGTGTGTGTGTCTGATGTTCTTATGCCCTGAGAAAGAGGCAGGAATATAGATACCTCTTTCACAGGGAAAGAAAACGTTTGAGAAATTGGAGGAGCATCATTAGTGATGGAGCATGAAGGGAGCAAGGAGCAGTTTTCGGGTTTCTCAAGGGAAGGTGTCAACAGCAACAGGATGAGGAAGGCAGCACTCATCCTTTTCAGAATATTTTGCTCTCTGGGATGGCTTCTGGGGAGGTGTGAGGTGGGTGTCTCTTGAGGGCCCTGCGTCTCCATCCTTCACATCCCTTCATCTGTGGAGATGCTTATGGGTCACCCGAAATGGTGCCCTTGCCATATGTTTCTTCCTCTCCTGCTTCCTAGCGAGCCTGCGAAATTAAGAATCAATCCAATTATTCAGGCCCATAAACAACATCATAAAAATAACATCAATTTGCACCGAAAGGCGCGGCATTAATGTGCTGAAATAATGATGCGCTTTTACAACATAAACTTACAATCAATCTTGCTTTTAGCACAGCAAAACAGCGGGTAGGGGAAAAAAAAGGATCAATTTGCAGCCTTGATTGAGGTGGCCTGAATTCAGGGGGGCTATTTTTGGAAACTTTCTAATGACGCAGCTCCTACCTATGGAAGCCCAAGATTCGCCCCCCCCCCCAGTGCCTGACATAAACTAGAAGCTCTGAATTTAGACTGCATGGTGGACTTGACTGAGTCACTGGTGCTTTCTGTTGTACTTCAACCTTACCCTTAACATGCTTTCAAGTAAAGAGAAAGATATCTGAAGATCCGATCACCAATTCTCATGCTGCCCCCCCCCCCAGCTCACCTCACATCTAGTTTGGCCTGAATTGTATCCCTACCAACAGGCAAGATTGCAGCTCTCGGCCTCCTAAAATTTCATTGAAAGTTGCCAGTAGACCTCATTTGCAAAGCTGCTCTAACAGTGGGCCGAGTGAAGCAGCAGCACCTGGGAGTGGGAGGGAAAGGGAGCTGATGCTGGATGTTTGAGGACTTAGCTATTCTATGTGTGCCTCCTGACCTGCAGTGTGCCCCTAAGCTTTTCCATCACTGCTGCTGAAGTAAGTAAGAGTCAACTGCCCTGTCAGGGTATGGGTGTCATCTTATCCTCTGCAAAACATCTTGGTCCAGTCCTAATGTGGTGCCTCAGAGCAGTCACCCAAATGGTTACTACTCTTCTGGCCCATACCATTTTCTCAGAAGGAGGTTCACCTCATGGAGAGCAGAGCAGGATTATCCCCTACTGTCATCACTCTGACCCTCATGAGTTGATCTGAAGATCAGGACAGATTCCTGGTGCACCTTCAAATGAACATACAGATTTTGAAGGGTTGGGTCAGCGGGTGTATTCCCATCCCTCTCCTCCATGCATTGGGGCCACATGGTACTTCGTTATTAAAAATACTGTTATTTATCAGTTTCCATTTTGAAACAAAACATACAAATTGGCAAAACCTAAAATAAGATCAAAGTAACGTTAAGTTGACTCCCCCCCCCCTTTGTGGTTCCTTCCATATCCATAATAATTCCTTAATTATTTATTTTCTTTAACAATTTCCTTGTAAAGTTTTATTTACTGCTCATTTTACATTAACCCTCCTAACATTTTAAGTTGTTTGCAACAACTTTTCAAATATTCAATATTTTTTTCCCAATCTTTGTTTAATTTTTTTTCTTCCTGATTCCTTATTCTTCCTGTAAGTTTATCCATCTCTGCATACTCCAGCAATTTTATCTGCCATCCATCCTTGGTTGAAACTGTTTCTGCACATAAATCATCCTGGCAGGTGCCATTACATACATAACAGGTTTTTTTCCCCTTGGTCCTTGGGTATGAGGGCCACATGGTATTTCAGTGTGTGGAGAGATATTCCTAGGGAGCTGCCTTATACCAGGTCAGCTTGTTGGTCTGTCTGGACTAACAGTGACTCTACAGCATCTCAGGCCTGTCATCACCATCATCACCACCTGATCCTTTCAACTAAAGATGCAAGAAATTGATCCTAGGAGCTTCTGTATGCAGAGCAGGTCTCTTCTACCATCAAATGGTCTTGTCCCCTGTTCTTATGCTTCAGGGGTGGTTACAGATAGGTAGCCGTGTTGGTCTGCCATAGTCAAAAAAGAAGAGGGAGAAGACTGGAAGGAGGATGTGTCAGAAGCTGCAGGGGTAACAGGGTTTAGTGAGAAGGGAGAGTCTGTGGCAGAGAGAAGTCCAGAATCAGAATCAGAAGTGGAAGCAGGAGAGGAGGGAAACCAAGAGGCAGAGATGAGTCACGCTGGGGAAGAAGCTAGAGTGTCTTCCCTTCCTGCTGTGACAAGCTCCCCTCTCTCCTGGTCTCCTAGGATCAGGAGAGGTGTGACGTGGGAGGAGCAAAGGCAAGCTCATCGGTGCAGTCTCAGATTGCTTCAGAAAGACCTGGGAGAGGAGGCGACTAAGGCAGCTGTGGGAAGGTGGGGGCCTTCAAATTCCACAACTGCCTTACAGGGGCAAGACCTACCAAAGAAGAGTTGCAGCGCTCATTAGGCCCTAGACTCCTCAGCAGATCCTATTGCTTCTAATAAAGAGTTAACCACTTATTCCATGAGACTTATTGCTGGCTCACTGGCAGGTGGAGGAAGTTGCCACTTCTATGGCATTGTTTTCCATCTTGCCCATGTAAATTATGGAAATCTCATGGTGGAGCAAGGCAACGTAAGGAGACCCTAGGGGATCAGGCCGATGACCCATCCAGATGATCATCTTGCTCCCATAGGTACCAACCAGATGCCTACTGGAAGCCCAAAATTAGGATCTGAGCACAACAACACTCTCCCCATTTCTGATTCCCAGCAACTGGCATTCAGAAGCATAATTGCTTTGACAGCAGAGGTAGAAGGCAGCCATTGATAGCCTAATCCTCCATGGAACTGCCTAATCCTCTTTCGAAGCCATCCAAGTTGGCGGCCACCCCTACGTCTTGTGGGAGGGAATTCCATCATTCTCCTCTGCGTTGCATGAAGAAGTCCCTCCTTTTGTCTGTCCCAAATCTTCAGCTTCATTGGATGTCCATGAGTTCCAGTTTTTGTGAGCGAGGGGGAGCAAAGCTTTTCTCTGTTTATTCAGAGAATAAACCACCATCACCTGGGAGCTGAGGCCCATTCAAAAGCAGAGACAATGGCGCATAATGCACATAATGCATGCTGGTCTTCTCTTGGTAAAAGCTCTGAATCTGGCCACGGAACGCAGTCATGAAATCCAAGTCTCTGGCATGAAGAGCCTCAACGTTTGCCAGAGTTCTTCGGAGAGTTCCTGACTTGCAGGATGCTGCCTTTATAGGCTTCCTTCGTGGCTCTGTGCTGGTCTTCTGGCCCTGCCAGTCGCATTTTACAGCTGGCCCCAGCCAGTGCTTCATAAATATTGAATGGTGAAGTATTTACATACTCTGTCTTGGGTTTATAAATAGCAACGCTGAGCGCCGTTCCCCTGGAGTCATCTTTGCAGATAAATTCCAATCCATGGTGTTTGGCCAAAGTCAACCGTAGTGGAATGAGGGATCCTTCCCATGCCATGAGTCCAGAGTCTCTCTCGGCCAGAGGCTAAGGCCAGACAGCTGCTAAGACTCCGGGAGTTAATAGCACTGTGGAAAAGGTTAGGCTTTAATCACAGATCTTTGGAGAAATCTTCCCTGAACCTTGACTGAAATGTTTATTCGTTGCCTGTGGAAAGGGCAGCAGGCTCTTAAGGAGGTCCCCCGTGGGAAGCTGCCTTTTTAACGAAGCAAATGCTCCTTTGGAGCAGAGGCAAGGGGGAAACATCTGAAGCCTTGCAGAGGGCTTTGAAGGAGGCGGGACCAGCTTAAGGTAGCCTCCTTTGCACAGAAAACAGCACTCGGAAATATAATGCAAAATGAGAAATAATAATAATAATAATAATAATAAACCTTTTGTCACTACACCACCTGTGTGCAGTGAAATTAAACGATAATTTGATTTTATCATTTTTTAAATTTAAAAGCTGGGTTCATGAAGACTTCTTTCAGGTACTTTATTATCCCCTTTTTCACATTAAAAAACACCCATAGGAAAAAGTCCAGAATATGCTCCAACAATTCGGTTTCTTGTAATGTTGGAGTAATCATATGGGATTCTATGAGGGAGTCTGCAATGCATTCTCTGTGACCATCCATCCATCTCCTATGGGTGCCTGGGAGTCAACTGGGAGGCAAGGCTTGCTTGGTTTAGGCACTAGATCGAATTTCCCCAACCTGGAGCCCTCCAGAGGTTTTGTACTACAAATCCCATCAACCCCAACCAGCATGGCTGTATATGGACGAGGAAGTCCTGGGTTTAAATCCCCCATTGCACAGTGAAGACCATTGGGTGACTTTGGACACTCCCATCCTAGCGTACTCACCGGGTTGTTGTTGTTGTAGACCAGTGCTTTCCAAACTTGGGTCTCCAGCTGTTTTTGGACTACAACTCCCACCATCCCTAGCTAGCAGGACCAGTGGTTAGGGATGATGTCCCCAAACAGCTGGAGACCCAGGTTTGGAAAGCACTGTTATAGACCCTCCAAGTGTCCCTATTTTCCAGAGACAGTCGCAGATTTACAGAAGGCAAGGAGATATCTAACTATACAATCTTTAGAAGACATCTGAAGGCAGTCCTGTATAGGGAAATTGTTTGATGTTTTATTATGTTTTTATATATGTTCAAAGCTGCTCAGAGTGGCTGGGGCAACCCAGTCAGATGGATTTGGTATAAATAATAATGTGCTCTTGTTGTTATGGAATAGGACATCCCTATTAATTGGAGAAATGTTGTAGGGTATTGTTGTAGGGTATAAAATATATACCACCACATATACTACCTTGAGTTCCTCTGATGTAAGGTGAGATATAAATATAATTTTTTAAAATGAACAAATTCTGAAAGCACACAGAGGAAAATTGAGGAAGGGGCCTTGCCTGCTGCTGAACTGTTTCTGGATATAAGTTATGCAAGGAAGGTTCTCTGTGCCCCGGAGCATGCAAGTTTAATTACGAAGGAGTATTGACCTAAATCCTTCCAAATTTGTACATACCTGGTCCTGACAGTTACACGCTTGTCCTTGTATGACTAAATTAAAAGATTTAGAAAGTACAAAAATGGTGCGAAGGCTAATTGTATTCCTAAAAGGCCCCAAGAATCAGAGATGAATTCAGCACTCTTTTTTAATTATGCAGCGCAACCCTTTGGAGCCAAAGAAACTCAAAAGAAGCCTTTAATGTTTTAATAGTGACCGTGTGTAGCACAGAGGGAGAGGGAGAGTGGGAGAGAGAGAGAGAGAAAGAGAGAAAGAGAGAAAGAGAGAGAGAGAGAAAGAAAGAAAGAGAGAATATAAGGACATCAGAAGAACACTAGTCCAACATCCTGTTCACACAGTGGCCAACCAGATGGCTGTAGAAAAAGCACAAGAAAAGGTGTTTTTCAAAAGACTCTCTCTCTCTCTCTCTCTCTCTCTCTCTCTCTCTCTCTCTGTGTGTGTGTGTGTGTGTGTTTGTGTGTGTGTGAGAGAGAGAGAGAGAGAGAGAAGTTACTTCATGAAAAATGCAGTGGATGTTCAGCCTAACTTGAGTCCTGACAGATATATGTCTTCCTGGAAAGCCATTTCCGAGCTTGGGAGGAGAGGGGGTTGCGGGCTACCCCCTCCCACGCACGCGGGGGCTGGCCTTTTGCCCCCGCGAGAACAGGGAATCCCCGGGCGTGCCTTCGACCCTGCCTGCCAATCGGCAGGCTGGGGAGGCGGGGCCTATCCTATTTAAGGCCAGGCACGCCCAGGGACCGCCCTCTTTCCCCTTTCCAGCTGAGCGGTTTTCCCATCCCACCCACCCTTTAGGCTTAGCTAGCTATGACCTTGCTATGGACTCCGGTTGGTCGCCACAAGGGGCCTGGTAGGAATTTTTCCAATTTGGCGCACTTCTAGCCTTTTGTTTTTTTCGCCTACCTCGTAGCAAATGTCACAACTTCCGCGGTATTGGCGGTTAGGCATTGGCAGGGGTTAATTGTTATGCAAATGAATGGGGGGAAGGAAGCGCCATCACCTTCCCCCAATGAAAAGGGTAGTCCGGTAGACTCCGGGGGGCGTTGCCTTGTCTGAAACCTAGGGAGGTAAGGGCCTCCGGCACACCCCTGAGAGGTGACACCCGTGGGATCCTAGTTGGCGTACTTCAACAGGACTCCCACGGCTTGTGGATAACCCTTCCCGGTCTCCATGCCGGGTAGTCGATAGGAGCCAATGCCTAAGGCCAATACCTTTCAATTCTGTAATCAATAAAGTTGTGGCCTTTTTATGCCCATTAACCTTAAATAATGTGTCCAGTGTCTTCATTTCACATGGGGGAGGGGACTTGCCACGCAACACAAACACATTCTGCACATGCCCAGATCTTGGTTCACACATGCTTGTCACTGACTGACATAATACTCTGAATATTAATTTTCCACCTTTATCCTTGTTTGAAGAGTGCTTCCATGATTTTTTCATCATCATCATCATCATCATCATCATCATCATCATCATCATTATTATTACTACACTATCAGTGTGTCTGGTTCTTTGCCACTGCAAAACAGCAGGCCCCTGCCCAGAGAGGTCTGAAATTTAATACTTCTGGCTACCATTATAGCTTTCTTTTCAAACTGAAGGCCTGATCTTTCAGAACTTCAGAACTTTCAGAACTTAAGAACTTCCAGGGTGAGGCCAGCTGAGTAGGGAAGCTGTTTTCCCTCTCCCACCCAGGCAGTCTTCAAAGTTCAGTGGAGTTTGTGTGTGTTGTGGGTTCTTCATGAAGCCGCCAGGGCAAGACTTTAAAGGGCAAAGCAGTGGTCATAGCTGCCTCATAAAGTGGGGCTGGTACAGTGTGATTCCCAGCCATGCTTTGGTAAAATAATGAGTTTTCATTGCTTTTGCAATAAAGTTTATGGAAGTGATAAAAAAAATGAAGTTGAGTGGAGAAATGAGCAGTCACTGAAAAAAGAATTACCAAAATGCTCATAGCGTGAGGGACAAGAGGGGAAGAGGGAGCACAGCTGCGACAAAGCAAGCAGATCAAAGAGGTAGTAGGAGTCATGAATGGTGTGGAGGCAGCTACCTGGGTGCAATTTTGGTGTGTAAATTGTCACCATGAGACAGCCTCAGGGCAATGGGGAAGTTTAACCCTCTGATCTCCTTGCTGTACTCCTGAACCCCCCCAAGCTATTTGCATCTCAAGGGACAGCTTCCCTGGAGCCAAGAAGAGCTTATTTGTTGTTGTTTAGTCGTTTAGTTGTGTCTGACTCTTTGTGACCCCAAGGACCAGAGCATGCCAGGCACTCCTGTCTTGCACTGCCTCCCACAGTTTGGTCAAACTCATGCTGGTAGCTTCGAGAACACTGTCCAACCATCTCGTCCTCTGCTGTCCCCTTCTCCTTGTGCCCTCGATCTTTCCCAACATCAGGGTCTTTTCCAGGGAGTCTTCTCTTCTCATGAGGTGGCCAAAGTATTGGAGCCTCAGCTTCAGGATCTGTCCTTCCAGTGAGCACTCAGAGCTGATTTCCTTAAGAATGGAGAGGTTTGATCTTCTTGCAGTCCATGGGACTCTCAAGAGTCTCCTCCAGCACCATAAATAGAACAGCTTCTATTGAAATGCAAATATCAGCTGCAGTGGGGGTGGGGAGGCAGATCTTTGGCAGAGCTGTGGCCAGCAGAGGAAGAGTTGCCCTCCCCATCACCCAGGAACCAGAGGCAGCTCAGGTTTCCCCATGGCTGCCATCTACACAACAAGAAACATGTACAATTAGATGACCTTTAGGGTCCCATCCAACTTTGCAGTTCTATGACTCTAAGCAATACTAGTGATGTGTGAAAAGGAGACAGAATGGGTGTTAGAGGGGGGCATGTTTGGCACACCCTCACTGTGATCAACTCCCACCCAGAAGCCTATGTCCCCACTGTGGAAGGACGTGTGGATCCAGAATTGGCCTCCTATGATGTGTACAGCTGCTTTTGCTGCCTTCCAGGTTCCAGGAGAATCCCACTCCATTCTCTTGTGCCCTTAAAGACATTAATCGCATTCAAGAGCCTATTCTTTGTTTTTTTCTGCTGATTTAAAGTTATTTTATGTGGGCTCTTTTCTCCCTTTTCTCTTTTTGGTATGCTGGGCTTATTGTTTTTCTCTGCAGCCTTTATGGTCTTCCATAATGTCATTTTTGTGTGTGTAAGTCAGTTTTAAAGCTTTATTGCAAACCACCTTGAGGCCCTTTGGCTATCAGGCACGATCCAGAGATCGGAAATGAAAATAAACAACAGGGCTCCCATCTGGAGGAGTCTTTTTTGCTCTGCAAGATGTAGGTGGGGCTGGCTGGAGAGCAAGGCAGGCACCATAGAGCTCTCTGCACCCATCACCCTGGGGGAAACAATAGCAGAAGTGAAGGGGAAGTTCCAAGAGGCTGACAAATGGAAGGGGAGAGAGAGAATAAGAGTGCACGTTCCACCCTTTAGTGTGTGTGTGTGGATTGATTTTGCCACACCCCAACTCACCTGGGAAGAAGACTTCAGATGGTTTGTCCCTAGGGAGGAATTGAGCTTGGCCTGTGACTGCTGTCTGGCCATTTGGGCTTTATAAGCTGGCTCCATCCCTCTCTATGCATTATTGTCTTTGCTAGTTGCCTGTTTGGGGGTTGAGTGGGAAAGTTTTGGGGAAGCCTCTGATTGGCCCTGTGATTCCTCTTTTTCACCCACTGCGTACTACTGGAAGTCCTATCAGAATGACATTTTTTGGATGGGTTTCATTCCGGTGGCAATCACAAGTTAAGATCTGGTTGGGTAAATACCTGTGACACTATGGGGTTAATAGCATTCTTTCGTTACCCTACTAGCATTCCTTGGTTTCTGCCTTGACATTGGCATTCTTTGGGGTAACCTTTAGGCTTGCCATGCACTCCAGGGTAAATACTGGGCCGGCAGTGCCACAGTGTAGTCAGGTTCAAATACCCAAGGCTCTCACAGCAAGGAGGGACAAGTCCTTCCCATCGGGATCACAGCTGGCACCTGTAAATGTGCCCAAGGGTGGGGAGGGACCTGATCCCTCCCACTTTAGTTCTGCTTTAGAAAAACTTCCCTGCTTGGACTATGTTTTGTTTTGGCTGTTTGGAGTTCCTCTGTGTCATTACATAGTTAGGGCCCCTTGAGTTTTCTTTGTGGGTGTGATGACAATGCATGAGGAAGGAAAGAAGGTGGAAAGAAAAAGTTGGAGCCACCAGCCTGCCTTGGACCCCTGCCCTCTTTTTGTCAGTGTCTGCTTCAAGTTGTTTAGTTTTCTCCAACATTGCAACAGCCCAGCCCTCTCCCCATAGAAAGGCGAGCAGGCCCCATCACACAGACAAGCAGATAGATAGTCTTTGAACTAAATACCAAACACACCAGTCCCATTATAGCTTCACAGTAGGGTTACTTGTTTTATTCACCATGTCATAGTCCAATCCATTTCCAAGCTGACACTTTTGCTCCTCCTCCTTCCTAGCGCTTCTCTGTCTCTGGCAGCTAAATTCCCAAGGGGTTTCTTCTCTGCTCCTGTTTGAGCCATCCAGAGGGACTCTGCCTCTCAATTCTGGCCTGCTGTCTTGCCAGCTCACCCCCCGCAAGACAGCCCTCCATGTTGACGCATCTCCCTGCTGCCACCTGCAGCGTCTGCTAGATTCTCCAGGGAACAGATACAAACTCAGATGTTTCTCTCTCCTCACTTTCCCACCTTCCAACACAGGCAGGGATGAATTTGAATGGGTGTTGAGTGCCACCCTTGTGGTGTGTGTTTGTCCTGTGTCCAGTGTGCAGCAGCCCCAGAATGCTCTGCTTTGGCCTTGGGTAGATTTGTGCCCAGCCTTTTGGTCACATTCAATCACACCATACATCAAAAATATGCTGGAAACACATGGCTCCCCCAAAGCACCCTGGGATCTGTAGTTTGTCAAGGGTCCTGGGAACTGCAGCTCTGTGAGGGATAAACTACCGTTCCCAAGATTCTTTGGGGAAGCCATGTGCTTTAAAGGCCTGATAGGACTGTGACCTTTGCATCTTCCTCATCCACCCCTCCTTCTGTACAACAATCAAACTGGTTTCATTATTTCTACCATCACTTTGTTCATTGAGGTGGTAGCTCTCAGACCGCAGAGGCATCCAGCGCTGTGCAGAGCAGCCATTCAAGTAGTTGACTTGCAGGTGTATATCATGACACTCAGCCAAAAGGTCAGCTGATCTGCAGGAGACTCATGTGAGTGTGACCAGCTGGTCTACAGAAATGCCATCTGGATAGGCTCTGTGGCAGCTTATGCCATCCCAGTGCCCTCCAGCTGTTTTGGACTAGCATGACTGTTTGAGGTGGATGGGAGTCATTGTCCAAAAGACCTTGCAGGGGTCAGCAAACCTTTTCAGCACGGGGCTGATCCACTGTCCCTCAGATGTTGTGGGGAGCTGAACTATATTTTGAAGGGGAAAAATGAATGAATTCCTATGCCCCACAAATAACCCAGAGATGCATTTTAAATAAAAGGACACATTCTACTCATGTAAAAAACACCAGGCAGGCCCCACAAATAACCCAGAGATGCATTTTAAATAAAAGGACACATTCTACTCATGTAAAAAACACCAGGCAGGCCCCACAAATAACCCAGAGATGCATTTTAAATAAAAGGACACATTCTACTCATGTAAAAAACACCAGGCAGGCCCCACAAATAACCCAGAGATGCATTTTAAATAAAAGGACACATTCTACTCATGTAAAAAACACCAGGCAGGCCCCACAAATAACCCAGAGATGCATTTTACTCATGTAAAAACATGCTGATTCCTGGACTGTCCGCGGGCCGGATTTAGAAGGCGATTGGGACAGCCCTGGCCCCTGGACCTTAGTTTGCCTACCCATGACCTAGAGGGCACCTAGTTGGTGAGGACTACTCTATGGTTGGCTTTCAGTATAAGGCAGCTACCTATGTTTATTGGCCTTGGGAGAGAGCAAGGCTGGATGAGGGATATCAAATAAGGCATCGTGTTGAGGTGCATGGAAATTATCACAGGCCAATGCTGGATGGGAACCTTTTATCCTTTGCTGTCATGCTCAGACCCAAAGCTTATGTAGGAAGATGAAATTCAGTGGGGTGGTTGCATGGATGCCCATTTTTGAGGCCCTTTGTTCTGCTACCATGTAGGAAAAAGTGAGGCTGGTAAGCGCAAGTCAGTCTCCTGAAGAAGCATTTTGCAAGAGGACCGTGTTATCCTTTGGCAGGAGGCGAGAGAGCCCTTTGCAAGAAGCTCTTCTGGAGCGCAAAGAAACAGACTTTGTGCTGCAGCCGCCAAGCTGCTTCTGGCTTTCTGGGTGTGACAGAAGAATCGGCACCTTGCATGAAGTCCTGCCGTTTCCCTGCCTCCCACTGTGACCAGCAGAGAAAGAGAAAGAGAGAGAGAGGCCTGTTTTGTTACTGGAAACCTGGTCTGCTGGCGAGTGAAACCTGCTGGGGACAGCACAATTTCTGCTTCTCTTTCTCTTGCCTTGCTTGTTTAATTGGGAGAAGGAAAATGCCAATTTTGCAAAATTCCCTATTAAATATTTAATTTGGCCTTAACAATTCAATACGCCTTGCATTATCAAACGGGCAAGGGTTCCTTCCTAGGGCCTCCCATGATTAACAAAGTAGCCAGCGTGTGACAATTTGCTGATCCAGTCATTCCAAGCCTTTGTTACATGGCGTTCAACACCGGTGGAGGAGCAGCATTAACGAAGAAACATCGATTTCAACATTAGCCGTTGGGTTTTTTTTTTAATGGCAACATTCGCAGGAAGACAATGCAGGTACCTTCAATTATCTTCAAAGCAGCTGAAAGGAAGGAAATCAGTCTTAGATGTGGTAAATAGACTCCACAAACTCTCTACTGAAGCATGCAAAGAGGAACGTAAGGGAGTAACAGCTGCCTGCACAACTGTTTGCGGTTTGTTCAGAAATCTGATTGAAATTTTGTGGTTTTCATATTGGTCTGAGGGATGGGGTTTTGCAAAAGTGCTTTCAGGAATCCACTAAGGACAAGATGGAAGATGTTATAAATTCAATTGCAAGGGCAAGGTAGATTGTGAAAATATTTGATCAAAACAGCTCCACTTGTTTAGAGCTGCAAGATGAATAATATGAGCTTGATCTGTTCCCAGCTCCTCTCGACATCCTCACAAAAGTTCACAAACTAGTGAAAGTTGCCAAATCATTGCTCTCATGTGCCAACTTTTGTAAATCCTGAATAGGGAACTGTAGGGCACAAATCTATACATGAGATTCACTAGCTGAGTATAGCCCCATCCTTCATTGATGGAAGCCAACAGCACATCCATGGATTCTGAAAGCTATTGCAAACCTGAAGGAATGTCCAGACCGGACACTGAAGTCTGGCTCTGAGGGCCTTCTGGCAGTTCCTTCACCAAGATATGAAAAGTGCTGTATTGGGACACCCCAGCTAGAGGAACACTCTACTGGCATTTAGCCACTGAAAATATGGCACAGGCAGGGAAGACAAAATGGTGCAGAATTGCAGACAGAACAGGTCAGGAGCATATGGCTTCAGTTCATGGCTTATGGGCCTGGGATAAGAAATATCTCCCCCATATGTACATATTTAAAAGCTGACTGCAGGTCAAGATCTGCCCCACCCACATTGCCACAACTGAGCACAAGCTTTGGTGTGACTTAAAACTAGGGGTGGGATGGGGAATTCAATTCACTTTCCCACAGGCCTCGGTGGTCTATAATAATAATAATAATAATAATAATAATAATAATAATAATATATTTACCCTCTCCCATCTGGCTGGGCCTCCCCAGCCACTCTGGGTGGCCTCCGACAAAATATTAAAATACAATAATCCTTCAGATATTAAAAGCTTCTCTAAACAGGGCTGCTTTCAGATGTCTCCTAAAAGTCTGGTAGTTGTTTTTTCCTTTGACATCTGGTGGAAGGGCATTCCACAGGGCGGGCGCCACTACCGAGAAGGCCCTCTGCCTGGTTCCATGTAACTTCGCTTCTCACAGTGAAGGAACCACCAGAAGGCCCTCAGCGCTGGACCTCAGTGTCCGGGCTGAATAATGGTGATGGAGACGCTCCTTCAGGTATACTGGACCGAGGCCGTTTAGGGCTTTCAAGATCAGCACCAACACTTTGAATTGTGCTGGGAAATGTACTTGGGTAGAACGTACAGGTTAGAGGGCCAAATGAAATGGAGCTGTGAAGCACCAAGGTGGGGCTTAGGAGGGGATTCTGTCTAGCTGAGCTGCTACATTACATGCTCACCAGGAGACTTCTCTGAGCTGCTCCAGACGCACAGGCCTCCAAAGCGGCTGCGGATGTAATAACTGGGATCAGAGCAGCCGCCCCACAGCTTCCAGCTGCTGATTTGAAACGCACACCCCAAATAATCCGCCTCCTCTGCGTAATTACTTGTCTCTAAATGCGCTATCTGCTGGTTGTAATTAAATCAAGCGGCAGAAGGGCAGAAAACCCTTGTGGGATCCCAGGCTGGCTTTGGAGCAGCTGCCAGTCATCACCAGGCAAGGCATAATACACCCTTCCCAAGCCCTGTTCCTAGCAGTATGTGGCCCATTATTTAATTATTTTCTTGCTTTCTAAAACTTTTGAGTCCACTCAAACTCAGTGATTATACTGGCTGTATAGCAAAACCGTAAAAAGTACATATGCAGCAATCCATTAAAACACACACATAAGGATAAAAACACTAAAATGTTAGATCTGCAGCTCCTGCATCAGTTTAATTACCAACCACTGGCTCAATACCAAAGTCATATTCTAAAAGGTGTTCAGGTGCATTAGGAAGTCTCCAAAGGGAGTCTGAGGGTTCCTGGAAAACCACCACCAACCTCTCCCTCTGTTTTATGATACCTTTCAATGTCCTGGTGCCTTCTTCAAGCAATCAGAGGGATCCCATCTCTGGGTGTGGAAGCTCCCTTTGTAACTCTTGAATAGCCCCATCCTTCACTGATGGAAGCCAACAGTGCATCCATGGATTCTGAAAGCCATTGCAAACCTGAAGGAGCGTCCAGCCCGGACACTGAGGTCTGGCTCTGAGGGCCTTCTGGCAGTGAAGCTGCAGGGAACCAGGCAAAGAGCCTTCTTGGCAAAGGTGCTGACTCAGTGGAATGCCCTTCCATCAGATGTCAAGGAGATGAGCAACAATATAACCTTAAGAAGATGTTTACAAGCAGCCCTGTATAGGGAAGTTTTTAAAGGTTTAATGTTTTATTATGTTTTCATATATGTTGGAAGCTGCCCAGAGTGGTTGAAGCAACCCAGGCAGATGGGTAGCATATAAATATCAAATGATGGTGATGATGATGATGATGATGATGATGCATTGAGTGAAGCAAAGCATAAAGGTAAAGGTAAAGGACCCCTGACAGTTAAGTTCAGTTGCGAACGACTCTGGGGTTGCGGCGCTCATCTTGCTTTACTGGCCAAGGGAGCTGGTGTTTGTCCACAGACAGTTTTTTCTGGGTCATGTGGCCAGCATGACTAAGCCACTTCTGGTGAATCAGAGCAGTGCATGGAAACGCTGTTTACCTTCCCGCCGGAGCGGTACCTATTTATCTACTTGCACTTTGACATGCTTTCGAACTGCTAGGTTGGCAGGAGCAGGGACCAAGCAACGGGAGCTCACCCCGTTGCAGGGATTCGAACTGCCGACCT
This sequence comes from Podarcis cretensis, assembly GCF_951804945.1. NCBI lineage: Eukaryota > Metazoa > Chordata > Lepidosauria > Squamata > Lacertidae > Podarcis > Podarcis cretensis. Next base: position 28,853,612 of record NC_137185.1, on the reverse strand, counting down.
TCTTGATAGGCAAGCCCTAGGCTCTGTGGTTTAGACCACAGCGCCACCCGCGTCCCAGTGTGCTACTACCTGTCATTTTCTGCTATGCATGTAGGCACAAAGTCATTCCAGGGAAGGACATCCCCTTCCCCACTACTTTGCTTGAGTCAGCATTGCCTGACTCAGCATGTGACCAACATGTCAATGTCATGGGGTTATCTCTTAGAAAAGGAGCTGAGGTAGCAACTCTTTGGGAGCAGAATGCATCCCTGACATTCAGTTGTGCTTAGACATCCCCTGCCCTGCCCATTTGTTCAGCACCAGCAGGGACTATTCTTCACCTCTTCGCTATATCTGAGTGAACTGGAGCCTGCTAGAGGATTGGGCACCTTCTTGAGGCTAAAGGCTACTATCAGGGGCTTCTCTTGCCAGCCTGGAACTCCCAGCTGGCAATGTTATTATTGACTGTAAAATCACGTCGTCCTCTTTAAATCCAGCTACATTTAACTTTACAGCCTCCTGCAGCTCCCCGCAGGCTGAAGGCAAATCGTGCTGTGGAGTTATTTACATCTATTTGTGCTAAATTTACCTTCACCGTTAATTCACCTGAGAACTTGTAGTGAGACGTATTGCAGCCAAGTAAAACAAATGGCCCTCCGTAGCAGATGTGCTTGGCTGCAATGGGATCAGTCAGTGGTCAGTCAGAAATCCTCAGTCTGGGTGGGAAATTCAGCTAGTTTCAGGGGTGAGATTTCTGCATTCCCTCTGATGTCACCTGAATGCTAAGTTAGACCTTTAGGTGCAGTCCCTGCTACTTCTGTGGTCATCTGCTGTACAAGGCCTCAGAGGGAAGGTCTTTTTAACTGCAGATGCTGGGACCTTCGTGTGCAGATATAAGAAACGTTGTGTGGCCTGGGAAGAGTGCTGGGGACCAGATACAGAAGCCTGGAGGGGCACATTTGGCCCCTGGGCCTGGTGTTTCCTATCCTTCCTGTACAGCAGGGTTTCCCAAACTTGGGTCTCTAGCTGTTTTTAGACTACAACTCCCATCAGCTCTAGCTAGCAGGACCAGTGGTCAGGGATGATGAGAACTGTAGTCCAAAAACAGCTGAAGACCTGAGTTTGGGAAACACTGATGCAGAGAACAATCTTCTCCAAGCAAACTTCAGCTTCTCCTGAAATGCCTTCTGTGTAGAACCATTAACAGAGCATTTTCTGTGGAGAGCTGAAGTTTGAGAACCGGCAGATCATTCTTTGTGGAGGACAAAAAACTGGGAGATCCTTCCATAACCTGATCCCTCCTGCCTGTTTTTACAGCTTACAAATCCCCCTCCCCTGGTTCATTGCAGTACATAATTGTACCTAAATGTGCTGGTCTATTGCAAACGGTTTCTGCCAAGTATATAGGAATTAAGTTGCATTTATGTAATGGGAAGCACTAGCAAATTCCATGTTCAGAACAACTGCACCCCTAAATTCCCCATACGACCTAGACCCATAAGTACCTAGAAATCTGTCTTATACCATTAGTCTATCTAGCTCACTACTGTCCTCAGTAATTAGCTACTGTACAGCTTTGGGGGGTTTCAGACAGGAGTCATGCCCAGCCTGACCTGGGAATAATGGGGATTGAACCTGAGATCATGTGTATGTAAATCAGGCAGTCTCCCGAGGAGCTACCAGCCTTCCCAAACAAGGGCTTGTCTGAGATTCAAACCCTGAAATTATTCCACCCTTGGCAAGACCCAAGCCTAGGGGCAACCAGCATAGTGTCCTCTGGAAAATGCTGGACTCAAACTCCCATCAGTCCCATCCAGCATGGCCAATGCTCTGGGATGATGGAAGTTGTAATCCAACCATATATGGAAGGCATCATTTGGGCTTACCCCTGCCCTGGGCCACCAAGGCTGATACCATACTCTTTGCATGCCTGATAGAAGCACATGAAAGTCCCACACTTCCTACCCCTTCCCTCTGTGCCTGACCTAAGCTTCCTCCAAGCCCAGCATAGGTGGTGACTGAGTTCATTTTTCTGTTGCTTTATTAATTCTTAATTTCCAGTTTGCAGATGGCCCAAAACCTTAAGCTCTTGATCACAGCAAGCCAGCAATCATAGAGAGGATCCCAGTATCTCCGGCCACTCTTTAATTTATTTCCTGATGCTGCTGAGAGACTTGATGGCACCAGTTTAAACATAATAAATGACTCGAGAGGGCGAGATTAGTTAATAGAGCATCAAAGCGCCTGGAAAGCACTGCTTGGTCAGAGTTGCAAAATATGCCTCTTTTTTCTTTCTTTCCCTAAAGACAAATAGAGTCCTGGAAAGATGTAATTGGAAAGGACCTCGTGAGCCAATGTCTAATCCCTTGAAAGTCCCCAACATGGGAGTCGGTGGAAGAAGATTGGAAAAAATTTAAAGTTTATCTACAGAAACATTGTAAAATTAAGGAATGTTAGAAGGATGTTGGAATGAAGCTATGTGGTTTTAGCAGAAATGTTATAAAGGATTAAGTAAAAATGGATTGGTAATTAGTGAAAGAGGAGAATGTAAAATTATAGTATATCAAGATAAATTTTTAGGATAAAAACAAAGATGGAAAGGATTTGCTGAAATATCTAATTGAACTAGAATATGAAAAGGGAGATGTGAGGAGGTCAAGGAAATAAGCAAAGGAAAGAAAGTTATGTAAAGGTTGGATTTGTGTGTTTTTTGTGTGCTTTGTCTGTTTAACTTTTTCTACTTTTTTCCTGTAACCTTCAAAACTTTAATAAAATCTATTATAAAAAAAAGAGAAGAAAGTCCCCAACATGGAACAATATTGTTGTTGGTTTTTTTTGGGGAGGGGGGTTAGCTAAATCCCCAGAGTCCACTTTTTCTCTCGGATTGAATCAAGGCCATCTGAACTAAGTCAACCAATTTTTACGCAGCCTCTAGCCTCTAGCGATGGAGACTTTGCCACAGAATGTGCCTTCTCCTCAGCACCTACTCAGTCCAAAATGCCTTCCTGTTGTCTAGCCAAAATGTTTTTAGCTGTGAATTGTGAATTTTGAAGCTGTGAATTGACTCCACCCTCCTTTTTGGAGGAAACCTCTTCTCTTCCTTAAAGCTAAACAAACATACAAGCCCATCTCCTCAAGGTTGGCATCACCCACCCATGCAATGCAGGAATGAGGGCAGGAAAGGATGCCCTCACTCCCATTTGTGATGGCACCAAACAGCTAACAAAATTTGGCTGCATGATGACACCTGAAGCTACATTCAAGTAAGGCATGCTTTCTACCCTTACCTTGGCATCATGGCTGGGGGATTCAGCAACACACAGCCACTGCTGCCAATAAATGGTGTGCAAAATCCATTGCAGGGCTTTTGGAAAATAACTCAAAGGAAGAGATTCTTCAGATGCCTTTGGAAATAAACATGTATCTGACTTTCCAAAGGCATCTGAAGGCAGCCCTGTACAGGGAGGTTTTTAATGTTTGAGGGGTTTTGTGTTTTAATATTTTGTTGGAAGCTGTGCAGAGTCAGATGGGTGGCTAATACTAACAATAACAACAATAATAATAATCGTCTAAAAATAGGGTAATGAAGTTGTGGGTGTGTGATTTCAGCTCAGCTTTGGTTCCTAGCTTCTTGGTGTTGGGGTGAGTCCAACAAAGGGTTTAGGTTTCTCGACATTAAAATGGTTTGAAAGAGAGGCACGTTTCATAGCATAGACCAGAAGCCAGATCCCGGAAGCCTGATGGACTGGCTAGAACTACAATGGCCAGATGGTTGTCGGAACTGAAGACAAAGTTGAATCCAATGCAAGACAGAAACATTTGAGTAGCAGATATTTGGGAGCAAGGAAGTCGTAACAAAGCTGGATCTGCAGACTGGAGCAGAGAAGTGGCAGAACAGATGCTTTGCACGCACAGATTCAATTCTCCATGAATTTGTATAATCCTCTTCTAACGCCATCCAAGTTGGTGGCCATCATTGCCTCCTGTGGGAACAAGTTCAATAGTTTAACTATACACTGTATGGCGAAGTCCTTTCTTTATCAGTTCTGAATCCTGCAACATTCAGGTTCATTGGATTCTGACATATTCTAGTGTGATGAGAGAGGGAGAAAAACTTTCACCATGCTACCTCTGTTTTCTTTTTCTCTTTTTGCCTTTACACTTCTTTACAATAAATTGCATTTTACTGCCCATTCACTGGAGGGATCTCTTTGGAGCTCTTCACAATCACTTTTTTTGTCTTAATGATCCTGAGCAATATAGTATCATCTGCAGACTTGGCCCCCTCCCTGCTCACCCCTAAATATAAATTGTTTAGTGTTAGGGGTGAGCAGTAAGGTGGCCTCACTGTCTATTGCTGTCTGTTGACTTATTTGTTCTGCAGTTGTATTACATTGGTTTTTATTTGTATCTTTAACCTTTTTTTGGGGGGGGGGGTTTAAACCATTTCACGGGCCTGTGCCTCAAATGTGTCATATTATTAAAAGTGACACAGCACAATGTAACTCAGCATAAATATCTGGTGTGACAGTCAGCCCCAGTGACCTGCCTCCAAAAAGAGCAATAGCAGCACAGGTCAGGCAAACACACACCTGCTGCCCATTTCAACTTAGCAGGTGATCAAAGTAGGCAGTGGTCTAAAAAGCAGGGAAGGATGGCTGGGGTAGGCATAAGGTTGAGAAATGGGTACCCCATCCTCAGAAATGAGCCCAGGGCTAGGATAAGTGTGGTGCTATGGGAGGGAAGTAGGGATATAAGGAAGAGAAGGGAAGGGGAAAGTGCAGAGTTGTGTGTGCAACTGTCAAATGTTGCTTTGGTGGCCGGAATGTTAATTTTATCTGGTCATTTTTAATTCTATGCTTTTTTATTTACATCACATGCTGCTCTGTATTTCATTCTGTTGTAAATCGCTTGCCTGGGATCTATGATTATGGGCGACTGGTAAACATTTTAAATAATGAAATGAAATGAGCAAACGTACTTTTGACAGCTGGTCTGCTGTAGAGTTTAAGAGCTGCAGACCCTCATTCTGCTTGCTGGCTTTTAAGAGTACGGATGGGTTGTTGTTTTTTAGTTTGTTTTTTTAAGGAGGGGCTCAATTGCAATAGTTCGCCACATGTTTTCTATGTGTGCCCATCGCATGGAGAGGAGGCTGAGCAAGGAGGCTTACAGAAATACTGCCAGCCCAGAGTCATCATCACAAAAGGAAGCGGAAAAAACAACCAGACAAATTCCCTGTGATCCTTGCTTTTCACTGCAAAGCGCTGGGTGAGTCAGGTATAACGAGGCAGACTTTAAAGTCTTAACAGTAACTGCCAGAAATCCAGATTCTCTCTAGGGCCAGCTGGCTGCCTCTAGAGTCCACCTGAGCAGTGGTGGTTGCTTAAGAAGCCATCCATTCTGATGATTTATCACGATGGGGGTGGGCAGGTGGGTGCTGACGCCTTAGCTGTTCTTCCCCCGCTGCCTCCCCGTCTCCAATCAGCCCTCCAGGCCCAGCATGTGTTTAGAGATATCTCATCCCAATAATCTCCAAAGCCATCAAATTCGTGGGTCTTAAACTTCGGCTTTTGTTTTCTCTTCACCTCTGATCCATAAAAGGCTCAAGCCTGGGGAGGCTGAGGATCGATACGCTGAAATCTGTCTACAAAAGGAAAGCAGAGCAACAGGGAACGCTAACAAACAGCAGCGCTGGGGAGACACACAGCGAATCTCCCCTTACATCTGCACACATGCACGGCCTCCATCTCCCGCCCGTCCTCTTTCCCAGCCCTTCCACTTCGGTGTATGCCGCCTCCTGCCACTAGAGGGGGAGCAAAGGGTGCCGAGTTGGGAGATTCCTGCGCTAAGGCGATGACTTATTTGAAATGCTTGTGGGGGAAGAAGAAGAAGAAGAAGAAGAAGAAGAAGAAGAAGAAGAAGAAGAAGAAGAAGAAGAAGAAGAAGAAGAAGAAGAAGAAGAAGAAGAACACACCCGCCCTTGTCCTCACCGCTCGCAGCGGTGGAAATAATCTGTTAGAATTTTATCTTTTGATTCACTCACAGGCTCATCTGATTTTCAATTTTGATTCAGGAAGGTCGTTCTCTCTGATCTGAGTAACTTCTTTGTTTTGCTATCTTCACCTCTTGTTGTGGATGAGGGATGCCGTCTTTGAATTAAGGCAGCCTTCACCAAACCTAAAAGGTAAAGGTAAAGGGACCCCTGACCATTAGGTCCACTCGTGACCGACTCTGGGGTTGCGGCGCTCATCTCGCTTTATTGGCCGAGGGAGCCGGCGTACAGCTTCCGGGTCATGTGGCCAGCATGACTAAGCCGCTTCTGGCGGACCAGAGCAGCGCACAGAAACGCCACTTACCTTCCCGCCGGAGCGGTACCTATTTATCTACTTGCACTTTGACGTGCTTTCAAACTGCTAGGTTGGCAGGAGCAGGGACCGAGCAACGGGAGCTCACCCCGTCGAGGGGATTCGAACCGCTGACCTTCTGATCGGTAAGTCCTAGGCTCTGTGGTTTAACCCACAGCACCACCCGTGTCCCATTCGCCAAACCTGGTACCCTCCAAATGCTTTGGACTGCATAAGCAGAGCCTGCTGGATCACAGCAATGGATCTAGTCCAACATCCTGTTCTCAGAGTGGCCAACCAGATGCCTCTTATGAGAAACCAGCAAGCAGGACCTGGGTGCCAGAACACTGTCCTCAGAAGCACGACTGTTTTCACCCCTGTAGGCAGAGCATAGCCACCATGGCTAGTAGCCCTGGATCGCCTTTTCCTCCATGCATTTGTCCCCTCTTCTTTTTAAAGCCATCCCGGTTGGTGCCTGTCAGGGAACTGACATCAGAGCGAGCAGTGGAGGCAAGGCTCCAGAGCGATGCAGGAGAGGGGACCAGCAGGGGGGAAGGAATTCAGCGTAACACCGGTAGAGAAGGGGGGGAGATGGAGGATGCGGAGAGAGGGCTCCAAGACTCTTCACCCGAGACTAGTGGGGAGAGCGCGGGCACGCCTCTGCCTTCCCCTTACTTGCGTAGAAGAGCTCCACGCAGGGAGAGTAGGAGGAGACTTGGTGTCAAACAGCTCTTATACTGGAAGAGGTTCAAGAAATGCCCACTGACGGATTCTGCAAGTGACTGAACGGCCACGGAGTGTGAGCTGTCAGCCAAGGCATGGTTAGCCAGGCACTCTAGCCAAAAGTAACGGCAACTTACGCACAAGTAACCCCCTTATAACCATTACAGTGCCCATCACCACGGGCTCCTATGGGCATGAGTTCCACAGTTTAACTATGCACTGTGTGAATATGAAATTCATTTTATCTATCCTGAATCTCCCAACATTCATCTTCGTTGGATGTTCATGAGTTCTAATGTTATGAGAGAGGGCAACCCCCCCCCACACATTTCTTTAGCCACTTTCGCCAAGCCATGCATAATTTTATGAATTTCCTTCATGTCACCTCTTACTTGTCTTTCCTCTAAACTAAGAAGTCCCCGATACAGTGGTACCTCGGGTTAAGAACTTAACTCGTTCTGGAGGTCCGTTCTTAACCTGAAACTGTTCTTAAGCTGAGGTGCTGCTTTAGCTAACCGCGCCTCCTGCTGCCGCTGTGCTGCGTGACTTCTGTTCTCATCCTGAAGCAAAGTTCTTAACCTGAGGTACTATTTCTGGGTTAGAGGAGTCTGTAACCTGAAGCATCTGTAACCCGAGGTACCACTGTCCTTTATTGTTTATTTGCACTGTCTTGATCATTTGGGTTGCCCTTTGCTGAACCTTCAAAATCTACAGCTACAAGATATGAGGCTGAGGGTACATTCTATGATATGTTGTAGACTTGTAAAAGAGTATGGGGAAATAATTTATAATGAATTGAAAAAAATGTTTAAAAGTACATACACCAGAGTCCTTTTTGCTGGGGATAATTCAGATGGAAATTCTCAAATGTCCAAAAAGGCTATTTATGTATGCCACTACTACGGCCCATGTTTGTTAGCCCCAAAATGGAAAACGAGTGAGGTCCCAACTAAAGAAGATTGGCAACTTAATCTGATGGCATACACACAGCTGGCAGACTTAACTTATAGAATAAGAGAACAAGAATATACGTTTAAAGAAAATTGGAAAATGTTTACTTAATATATGGGTGAAAATTGTGTACATTTGAAAACGGCAGCATTAAGATAAATTCAACAGTGTAAATAAGTTTTGATGGATGTAAAAATGGAATACTGAATGGCATAGTTTATGTAAAATATGCAGGGATCTATGGCATCCAAACGGAACCATGGAAGGAGAAGAAGGGAAGTCATTGATATTTCAGGGTTGTTCAAATGTATATTCCAAAATGTAAAATAGAAAAACTTAATAAAAATTATACAAGAAAACAAAATCTATAACTCCTATCAGCTCCAGCCAGTATGGCTGCACAATGCTGGGGCTAGTAGTCCAAAATATCTGAAAGGCACTAGGTTGGGGAAGGCTAATTGAGGTGATGAGTTGGTGACTAAGGCGCAGCACAGACCACCATCAACACATGTCAGTAGGAAATCTGGAGTGAGCCTTTTCCTTTTTAAACAACAACAAAAAAATCTTTCCATTTCACATTTGTCAAAGGTGAAGTGACATAAAACCACAGAAGCATGAAAACATCAATTAATGCATATTAAAACATAAACAAGCTGTGCATTGAGGGAGCGAGATCTCCTGTAGGCAGATGAACAAGAACGACGGTGATTTCTTTTTTTTTTTTTTATAAATATTTATTGAGATTTTTTAGAATACAAAATGCAAAAATAATAAACAATATAACATAAATCATAACACATTTTTCAGAACTTCTTTGGACTCCCTCACGTCTCCCACTCCCACTTACATCGTTAAAAATTTTTCCCAGCAATTTATCATCTTGTTTATATTCTTAAATTTTGTTCAGTTAATTTAATCTATTCTCCACAAATTTTATATTTCCCTCAATCTCACTTATCATCAATTTCAAATCTAATTCAGTGGTAGGCAATTATTTATGATCTAGCATCCTTCTTGGCCTTCAACCAAATTACAATACTTTTGTAAATAAATCTTGAATTTCTTCCAGTCTTCTTCAACCCTCTCTTCTCCCAGGTCTCGAATTCTGCCAGTCATCTCGGCCAGTTGCATATAGTCCATCAGCTGCATCTGCCACTCTTCCAGTGTGGGTAGATCTTGAGTTTTCCAACTCTTGGCAATGAGTATCCTTGCTGCCGTTGTTGCATACATAAAAAATGTTCGGTCCTTCTTTAACACCTTCTGGCCGACAATGCCCAGAAGGAAGGCCTCTGGTTTCTTGGTAAAGGTATACTTAAAGGTAAAGGTAAAGGGACCCCTGACCATTAGGTCCAGTCGTGACCGACTCTGGGGTTGCGGCGCTCATCTCGCTTTATTGGCCGAGGGAGCCGGCGTTTGTCCGCAGACAGCTTCCAGGTCATGTGGCCAGCATGACTAAGCCACTTCTGGTGAACCAGAGCAGCACATGGAAACGTCGTTTACCTTCCCGCCGGAGTGGTACCTACTTGCACTTTGACATGCTTTCGAACTGCTAGGTTGGCAGAAGCTGGGACCGAACAACGGGAGCTCACCCTGTCGCGGGGATTCGAACCGCCAGCCTTCTGACCGGCAAGTCCTAGGCTCTGTGGTTTAACCCACAGCACCACCCTTATATGTTCCCTTAGATGGAGTCAAACCATTCATCGCTTCATCCAAATATTGGAAGTAGTGACTCAGGTAATTATCAAAGAATTCAGACACAATTTCCCTTGCCCTTTAAATTAAAATGGAGTTCCAAGATGAGAGGGCAAAGGATGCATGAGGAGGAGACAAGTTTAGCACCAGGGAACTCACCAACATCTTCGTTCAGTGCCATTACCCTAGACACTCGTTGAACCAAAGGGGACTGGGATAGAATCTGTTTATAGATGCAACGCTGGTGCTCTCTACCATGAAGCTCTGCCCCCTCCATTTCTTATGGGCACAGAGTCTACCTAGTCCAGCACTGACTACTCTTAAGTGGCAACAGCTTTCCCAGGTCTTTCTCAGCTGCCTTCTGTATCGCCCTGTAACTGGAGACTGCAGGGGTTGGACCCTGCATGAGGCAAAAAGAAGCTCTGCCGCTGACTTATGGGTCCTCCCTACATGTGTGACCCCTCCTTCCTTTCAAGCAGCACACTTGCTGGTGGAAAGGTAACTCTTCTACAGGAGGGAAAGAAAGGTGGTCTCTGGGTGCATGTGCAAGAATGGTGTGTGAAAAGGCAAGAGTACGGCATTATCATGCATTCATAATGCAGTCAGAAATAAAGAGCAGGTTGGGGATTTGGGAGAAAAACAACAGGAACATACCTTTTCCTGTGAGTTTCAGAGACGTAGAGAGAGAAAAGAGAATCTGGGGTCATGGCTGACCCAAAGGCTACTTTTGCAAGATCTTTAAAATTATAAACTTCACAGCACTTTAGGTGACGGCAGTAAACCCTTGAACTTTTGCATCTCTTACCGTTCCCATGGTAACTCTAAAATGCTCACTTGGGTGGGCCATCCAGAATATTCTGTTTGCATAGAAGTGGAGGAGACTGGCGGTTGTTTTCCCTTTTCCCTGCCATGCCATAAGCGGCATGAACACACAGGCACACACCCAGGATAATTAAAATATGTACCATTTAACGGATGGAAACAACAGGCTCTTTTAATTAGCACGGGCCTTCGTTTAGTGCTGTTTTGTTTGTGCCCCACTGAAGATGAGGACAGGGAGAGGGGAGGAGGGGGGGGATAGATGAGGATGGAGGGCACACTGTTTATTTAAGCAACACAAAACATTGGCATTGCAATACTAATTGAATTAATTATAAAAGCAATTTGGTTTACCCCCCCTCTCTTCTTTTTGGCAAATTTGATTTGTCAGTTTCTGAGTGGTTGCATGGATCTGGGTTAAAAGAGCAGTGGGATGCATTCCTCGCTTGGGATCTCATCAGCTAATTTTACAATGAGAAGATGGCGTTGGAAAATAGAACTTCTTGATGCTGGAGGGGGGAAGGAAAGCAATATTTTGCAGCCTTGGAGGGCAAAGAAAAGGACACATTGGGCATGAATTCCAGTGGTACCTTGGACCCCCTTCTTATGACTTTCTTGCCTCCCATCCACACTTCTCATTGCCTGTTTGAGATCTCCACTTACCCTTCATGTTCATGCATTATGGTGGTCCTTACGGCTTCTGGCAGGAAGCATGCCACTCTTGTCTGGTATTGTTTTTTACAGGGCATAGATTGCTGTGAATGTTATTATTTAATACCCTAAAAAGGCTATTGCCCAACTGGATTTTGATGTGGGAGTTTTTCTTATGGACCAGCATTTATTTATTAGAATTTGTATACCACTTAAGCAGTTGACACAAAACAAAGTGTACATGAAAATTGTTGATAAAAGTCAGAGTTAAAAACAAGTTAACATGGCTACCTTTCTGTTTTATATATATGGCATGGTTACCTATGCTACTGCTTGCTTGCTTGATACACCAATTAATTCTATTCCACCAAGCCCCAGTTCTAATCCTGTTCCCAACAAAGAAAGATCCTGAGCTGGTTTGCTTATACCAGACATACTCATTTAATTTGAAATTTGGGCTAAGATGCATCCAACAAGAATGGTGCAAAGGAATTTCACTTGAAATTTGGTTCTTGGGCTTCCAATCCATAATGGCAATGACTGCCTTGGAATGCATTTCCCGAGGCATAAAAATATTGTGAAATGCCAACCGAAGCATCACAACCTTAAGGGAAGGTATAGACTTGTGAAAGAGTCATGGGTCAGAGGCAAAGCACACACTTTAAACACTGTGGTCTGTGGTTCCTGAAGTCCCCAGTTATCCACTTCAGAGTATCTCAGGTAGCCAGACTGTAAAGATCTTTGAGCCAATCCTTAGTAACTGCCAGTCAGAGTAGACATTACTGGCCTGGTTGGACTGATAGTATAGGACATACATCTCCATGTGTCTAAAAAGGTAAAGGGACCCCTGACCATTAGGTCCAGTTGTGGCTGACTCTGGGGTTGCGGCTCTCATCTCGCTTTATTGTCTGAGGGAGCCGGCGTACAGCTTCTGGGTCATGTGGCCAGCATGACAAAGCCGCTTCTGGCAAACCAGAGCACCGCATGGAAATGTCGTTTACCTTCCCGCTGTAGCGGTACCTATTTATCTACTTGCACTTTGATGTGGTTTCGAACTGCTAGGTTTGCAGGAGCAGGGACCGAGCAATGGAAGCTCACCCCGTCGCGGGGACTCGAACTGCCGACCTTCTGATCGGCAAGTCCTAGGCTCTGTGGTTTAACCCACAGCGCCACCCACGTCCCCTCCATGTGTCTACCAATGTGCAAAAACAGAAATCTCCATCTCTACTTCCTAATGATTTTGCAGAATAAGCTAGAGGAGCTGTCCAGCACAAGGCGTTGCTGAAACAGAGGACAACTGAGAGTGTTGACTCAGTTTTGAGCCTGGTCCTTATCTTCCAGCAGCGGCAGCCTGGGCAGAGTCACTTCTCCACTGACAGGAATCCTTGGTCCTTTTTATTATGTCTCCTGTAGTGTGCGCTAAGCCAATAATGGGTATCTGCCTGTTCAAACAGTCCAGGTAAACAGTCTTACATGTACCAAGCCAGTTCGCACAAGTCAGAAATACTCTCCTATCTGATCTGCTAAGACCAGTGCAAACCTCAGCATGCACTGGAAAGAAAGCTGTTCCTTTGGGGATTGATGTATTTGAATGCATTTGTGTGTATACCTGTGGACATGTATAATGCTTTTTCAGCTATCAAGGCTAGGTGCACAATGAGTCACCCCATTTGTGTCCAAGTTCCTGTTTTTTTTTTTGTGTGGGGAAACCTGATGGCTCCTACAGCTCACCTGCCCTGCCTGTATGTTTGTGCCAAATCCTGGTGAGTATTTCAGCCAAAATAGCCAGCATTAGCTTTCAGCAAGTGGACTTCCATTTTCTTTCCTTTTCTCTTTTGGCAGCAAGCTTTTACATCTGGATATGTTTTGCTTAAGAAAAGGAGTATCTCATTTTAAATAATTAGAAGTTGCATTTGTAGCTTCTCCCTTTTGCAGCTGTAGCTTCTGACAGAACTTCTCCACCCCTGAATTCAGGTTGCTGACCCTTCTCTCACATTTTATACTTGTCTCTCTGCCAAGTGTGGATCTACCTTTCCTGTGTGTACATCCTCCCCCCATCCATTCTCTGCCCTTTCATCTTGGCATCCCATTTTCATTTAATGGGAAAAAATGTGGCTGAAATCTTTGATAATTACCTGAGGCATTGTTCCCAAATTGCATCTGATTGCTTTTGCTGGAGGCTCCCGTCTCTTTTCTCAAAACCTGCTGGGTTGTATTTTATGATTAAAGAGAGGGGGAGAGAGAGAAATATATTTTTTCCATGTGTAACAATGGAGGTTGCTTATCATCATGCAAAGTATCAAAACCCCAACAAAGGAGGCTTTAAAAAAAATAAAAAAATAAAAGCCATGGGAAGTTGTGATGATTACTCTGTCCCTGCATCTTCCCTTTTCACTTCAGCAAAGATAAATTGACACCCGAAGATTTTTCAAAACACTGGTTTGTGTCCTACATAAAACTAGGACTCAAAGTCTAGTTTAGCTAGGCCTTTGCTGAATAGGCCAGACTTTGAGGAGGCCACACCCTGCCTGTTTCAACTACTGCTCTGATGCTATAATCAAAGTCCATGGTGCTGAACGGAAAGGAGATGTGCAGCTGGCAACTTTTCCCACTTTGTACATGCAACAACCTGACTCTTTGCAAATGTGGCAGCTCAATACACTGGCTTAAAAAAAGAAAAAGAGGGACGCGGGTGGCGCTGTGGGTTAAACCACAGAGCCTAGGACTTGCTGATCAGAAGGTTGGCAGTTCAAATCCCCATGACGGGGTGAGCTCCCTGCTCCTGCCAACCTAGCAGTTCGAAAGCACATCAAAGTTCAAGTAGATAAATAGGTACCGCTCCAGCAGGAAGGTAAACGGCATTTCCGTGCACTGCTCTGGTTCGCCAGAAGCGGCTTAGTCATGCTGGCCACATGACCTGGAAACTGTACGCCAGCTCCCTTGGCCAATAAAGTGAGATGAGCGCAGCAACCCCAGAGTCGGTCACGACTGGACTTAATGGACAGGTGTCCCTTTACCTTTACCTAAATGCAACAACCTGACTCTTTGCAAATGTGGCAGCTCAATACACTGGCTTAAAAAAAGAAAAAGAGAGACCTAACCTTTAAAAAAAAAAATTGCTGGGAAATTCCAGGAAGGAAGGACATGGCACCTCCAACTTCTTCAGCAATGATGGCCAAACCATTCAGGGTCACACTTATCACCAGGGTCTTTCCCAAAGCCAGAAAGCGGCAAGCAGAGGTTCCAAATTAGGTTGGGTCTGTGGTCTTGGGCCGTACTTCTTTAACTCTGCCCATGCACCCCATGTAGCGTTTCACCTGACCCAACAACCTGTACTGCAGCCATCAGCCCTGCTGAGAAAGCCCAAGGTACTTGGTTTGTTTCTGACTCACCACAAATGCTGCAGTGTGAGGAAACCCTCTGATCTGTCTCCTCACTTCCCATTGCTTTTATCTCTTGCAAAAGTCATTAGAAACTATCATCATGTATTCCACTTCTGCTTTGTCTCTTACACTGTTGCTGGCATAATGCTTTCAGGGGGCAGGTGTCACACTGGCTAGGGGGCTGCCTGGCATGGCAATAAAGTGATGGGGGAAAGCATTGCTTACTAAAAGCCCTGCCCATCAGTCTCCTGATATAGGCAGAGAGGGAGAGATTGGATTGGGAAGCAACTCTAAAACTTGAAATCTTCTGTTGTCCTTATTCTATACTACGGATCTCCCATGACCCCTGCAGTTTTCCAGCTGGGTGCAGCCAATGCATAAAAGAAAACAAAGTGACCCATTGGTTGGTAATGTGGGTACTGAACACCATGTTGTCTATGCTGGTCCTTGCAGTGACTGGAGAAATAAGTTCTCAAGGGTGGAAACTCATTGCTTGAGAAACAATCTCATCTTCCCTCTTGAGCTGAGTTCATAGTAACACTTTCACAGAGCTCACCTGTCTGGTCCCATTTACACATCTCCTGATGGCAAAGAGGGCAGTGTAAAATGATCCTTTGACCGGCTATTTCTCTGGGTTGGTGGCTGCCATTTTGTTGCACATCTGGTTGGCACCTCAAGGCATGTGTCAGGCCCATAAACATTACGACAGCATGATTACTCCTATGATATGTTGTATTTATTGACCTCTCTTGCAATGGTTTGGAGGCAGGAAATGTTTCTCATTTTTACGTTAAAGGGAAGCAATTTAGAAACTGCTGTTAAAAGTCTTAAAAATGGCTGGAGCTTTGATCACTGTCCGGTGTGAAGGGCTGAAAGGGAAGGTGCTTAGTTGAAACATCTTGAGGGCAGAATGCAAGTCGTTCTTCAGTCGTGGAAGCCTAGAAGCCCAATTCCAACCCAGCCATTTTTAATAATTTATGGTTTTCCTTTTGTTCCCAGAGTGTTATTACCTCCCTTAATATCATTTACAAATTGCACATGATACCATCAATTCTACTAAAGTGAGGAAATGTCCAAAATAGCTTTTTTAAAAATCAAACTTTAGAGCATAAATGGGAATTTATGGAGATGGACTGGCCAAAGAAAGGGCAAAATACAGCCATGGAGTATGAATGATAATAGACTCATCTTCATCATCTTTTGCAAGGCTGCCAAGCTTTGGAGCACCAGGACTGGGCTGGTTTGCCGAATGTTGGATACCCTGATTTAAAAGTAAATGAGAACTGACACATTTCAAAACATTCTTGGAATATTACAGAAAACTGTGGCCAGTCAGTTTGTCCAGCAAAATCATCTCCAGCAGAATCTTCTCTGAAGCTGATTGAGATTCCTTCTTGTAAAAACACAATCAGTTTTCACCTTGTTTTTAGAGGCTCAAATATATTATCATGACTGGCCATTCTCCAGTGCCCCCAATTTGTTTAAAGGAAAACTACAGAATTCCAAACCAGCTCTGAAAGAGGAAAAGGGTATGTACCACTCCTGTACCAAGCTCTTTACAAACCATATTTCCTATATCCCGAGAACCAGAAGAATGGGGGCAAGAGTGGGTGGCTTCTTCAAGGCTATCTTTTGCAATTCATCAGAGGGTCCAGACATTGCTTAATTTCTAGAGGCGGGGGGAGGGGGAGGTTAGGGCTCAAATTTATTTGAGCAAGGGGATTTATGTATTTGCTTTTTTTGTTTGCTTAAGGCATTTATATTCATAACCATCTATCTCAGATATTTTACAATGAAATTTTAAATGCAGAAAGACAATACATTTACAAGACCCCAAAAGGAAAATCAATTGAACTATAAAAGCAGCAAAGTGGAGAATGCAGGTCACCAGTGTTTAAAACAGGGACACCTTAAAATGTCTGAGAGACAGAAGCCCATCTGCACCGCACATTTAAAGCACTATTATACCGCTTGCAACAGCCATGGCTCCCCTAAAGAATCCTGGGAACTGTAGTTTGTTAAGGGTTTTGAGAGTTAGTAGGAGGCACCTATTCCCCTCACAGAGCTACAATTTCCAGAGCGGTGTAACAATCAATCCCTCCTTCCAGGGAACTGACATTGCTTTAAATGTAGGGCGCAGATAGGGCTAGATCATGGGTAGGCAAACTAAGCCCAATC
This sequence comes from Podarcis cretensis, assembly GCF_951804945.1. Taxonomy (NCBI): domain Eukaryota; kingdom Metazoa; phylum Chordata; class Lepidosauria; order Squamata; family Lacertidae; genus Podarcis; species Podarcis cretensis. Next base: position 28,836,892 of record NC_137185.1, on the reverse strand, counting down.
ACCTTCTAAATCTGGCCCGTGGACGGTCCAGGAATCAGCTTGTTTTTAGATGAGTAGAATGGGTCCTTTCATTTAAAATGCATCTCTGGGTTATTTGTGGGTAATAGGAATTCATTCATTCCCCCCTCCAAAAAAATAGTCCGGCCTGTTAGGGGACATTCGGCACAGAAACAAATCAAAACATTTAGAAATTAAATTTCAAAATGTGGCTGAAAATGTGAAGCAAAACCTGATAATGCTGAAGTATTGTGAGAGTATGCAAAATGTGGCTGATATATTTACAAAAGCACTAACTTTTGAGAAACATGCACAACTAGTGACAAAATTAGGAATTGTTGCGTGTGATGTGTAAATATGTTCTGTATATGTTTAAAGTACTTTTGTTTCTGTTTGAATGAGAGGGGGTGTTAGGGGACATTTGGCACAGAAACATGTGTGTATACCTTTAAGAAGTTTCTGGGATTAATTGGCTGCAGCTGACCGTTGCTATAAAGAAAAAAAGCTGAGTTTTGTAGCTTGCCTGCAGGAATGACACCCACCAGAGTTTGAGTTTATTGTTTAGTAATAAAGTCTTCGTTTTAGTTTGGGTTTTTACACCTATGTCTCCTGGAGTCACTCTGTCCTCTGCCACTGGCTGGAACTCCCCCTCCAACACGCCCCCCCCAAGGTCTGAGGGTCAGTGGACCAGCCCCCTGCTGAAAAAGTTTGCTGACCCCTGCCAGATAGATAGATAGATAGATAGATAGATAGATAGATCTTAACCTGGTACCTAAAATACAATTGGGTAGGCATCAGGCATACTTATTTGGAGAGGGTGTTCCATAAAGGGGGTGACAGCTTTGGAAGAATGGCAGATGCAAGTAATAGAATATATGGAGATGGCGGAAATGACTGGCAGAATCTGAGACCAGGGAGAAGAGTTGGTGGAAGAAGATTGGAAGAAATTTAAAATTTATTTACAGAAATATTGTAAATTTTTTGAATGTTAATGGCATTGAAATGAACTGAAGGGGTTCTAGCAACGAGGTTAAAATAAGATTGGATGGATAATTAGACAAATAAATTGGATATGAATTTGCTGAATTAATTTTCAACAGGGATACAAAAAAGGAGATGTGAGGAAGTCAAGAAAATAAGTGAATCAAAGATGAGAAGTAAAAAGAGGAATTTTTGTGTTTTTTCTTCTTTTTTCTTAAAATGTGTTTTTTTCTTTTCTTTTTTGAAACTATTTTTTCTTTTTTCTTATGTATTTTATAATTTTGTATTTTTGTGTATTTGTTTTTCTTTTTCATGCTTGTTGTCTTTTCTAAAACTTAATAAAAATATTTATTAAAAAAACAAAACATAAAGGGGGTGACAGATAACCCACACAGCCCGCAGGTGGCCAACTGCCTTATCTCTGATGGCAAAGCCACTTGAATAACTCTCTTGTATCATGGTGTTCCTAGAGAGAACTATGACTCCATACAGTTGTGCTGCTACTACTACTAGTAATTTTATCAACTCTAAGGCATAGCAAAATAAAAAAGGAGCATGGAGACTTGAGTCACAAATCTAGCTCTTAACTTCCTGGTCACCAGGAATGGATGTATTCATAGGTGCCAACTCTACGGCCTTCCCCTAATTTTCTTCTGGGGGGACAGCACCCTCAATATACAGTATTCTCTCCCCCCCCCTGCAATGATGGCCCAAGTGCCGATGAGCGCACCTGGCCAATGAACGGCAGGCGTAGGAGAGGTGGATGCCTGGCTGCAGGGAAGCAGTTGACTGACTGCCTGCACTTGCTGTGCCTATATGGACATGTGCCAGCCTGACCCCTGACTCAGAAGGAGTGCAGAGCAGGGGCATTGTCATCGTGGGGCACAGCAGGCTCATCCTCCCCAATGTTTTGTCCAAGCTGCTGCCACCGGATGTGTTATGTACTGAAGTTCTCACCCTGGGCCAGCAGGGGGGTACTGTAGATAGTTCAGGTCCACACATGCAAATAAGGGATCGAAAGTGACGTTCAGTGATTGGATAGTTACAGAAAGTTGTCAGTTACGTTGCTCTGGAGCTCTATATAAGAAGGCTGACTGAACCCTTCAGTTCAGTTCTGTTCTGGCCTCTGAATAAACAAGAGCTGTTTGAAGAATCGCTGTGTCATCTGATATGTTCACCCACAACTTAACAGGATGTACAGTATTTCTTTTATTTCCTTAAATTTATTCCCACCACAGAACCCAAAGTGGCATACAGAGGTGGCTCCCAGATGGACTTTCCCATCCCAATCCCTGTGTTCAAACAAGAGAAATGGTTGGCTTGCGTAATTAGCTTTCCTGTTTTACTGGGTTCTGGAAGAAGCCCCCTCCCCACTCAAGTTCAGCCTAGATTTGATGATTGAGGGAGGTTGAGGAAGGAAGAACCCTTCCCTTCCCTTTTCTTCCCTTCCCCTCCCCACTTCATTAACTCTGCATCCTAGGCAAGCTCAGGGCTGTGCATTTTCATTTGCCTTTTTTTTTTTTTTTTGCTGCTGGTGTCATAATCATACTCTCCATGGCAACACAGCATGGTTCCACTGGCACAGGCCAGCCATGATTTCTGCAGGAGGGCGAGGAAGCCACAAAAGCAGCCGTCCAAAATATACAGAGAGAAGCAGCTGGGGGGATGCACACCATCGAGGGGCACCCAACAGAAAGTTCTTAGGAGTGGCTCTTCAGTGCAAAACACACACGTTCACCCCCACCAAGACTCTTCTTAGAATGCACAATGGGCTTTTTGCATCCGCTTAAAGAGGACTGTTGCTCACATCTTCCTTCCTCACCACCAAGTAGCTCAGAGGACACATTTGCAAGCCAGAGAGACTGACGCGGCACCACACACATCACAACTGAGCAAATAATAATAATAATAATAATAATAATAATAATAATAATAATAATATTTATTTATACCCTGTCCTCCCCAGCCAAGACCAAGCTCAGGGTGACTGACACCAGGTATAAAACAATTGATTGAAATGCAACTTAAAAGCAAGATTAAAATACAACATTAAAATGCAGCCTTATTTCAGTAGGAACTCAAATCAAAAACTTTTGGGGGGATGAAAACATCATGTCTTCACCAAGGCCAACTATCCAGACTGGTCCTATGTGGGCCAGGAAAAAAAAGGCCAGGGAAGTCCCTGAATAGGAGTTCCATCACAGAAGGAGGAAGGGGAAAGGAAAGAGGGGGAGGGGATCTATTCTGTTAGCTACAGCATAATGCCTTTTTGAAGCCTAATACTTTCAGGGAGGGGAGCGGGCCACTGTGGGCACACAAGGAAACATCAGCAGTTACAGTATGTGTGCACCCATAGGTATGAGAGTAGTGACCCCTGAACTAGAAAGCCCCTGATCTTCATGCAGCCAATACTTAAACTATGGAACTTGCTTTCACAGGAGGCAGTGGTGATGGCTGTGCTTTGCTTATACAGTACAAGGCAGCAATGCTTCTGAATATCCGTTGCTGGAAACTACAAGAGGGGAGAGTGCTCTTGTGATCGAATCCTACTTGTGAATTTCCCACAGGCATCTGGTTGGCCACTGTGAGAATGGGATGCTTTTGTTCTTAAGTTCTGAAAGCCAGACACAATGGAGGTCTAAGGCATCTTAAGGCATTCAGACCCCATTGATGCTCTTGCAGTGGACTTAACAAACAATTGTTAAGATGGTAGTAGGAAGTGATGCCCTCTGCGCCAAGGCAGATAGAAGCCTCTGGGCTCATCCCTGAAGGCTCTGAAAGTCACTTGACTTGGCCAACAGGATTTTCTGGGCCAGAGGATGTGGCTTTGTATTCAGAGAGATGCCAACATCTCTTCCATCCCATTTCCAAAGGACACATAGCAGACGGTAATGTGCATAATGTGGTTCAGTTTAAATAACATGTAAAGTGTAAATGTTTAAATTTTAAACCTCGATATCCCATAAGCGCAGTGCATCAGCTCCCATGGCTGCCTGTGAAATTTAAAGCAGAATAAAATGACAATTTAAATTTTAAAATTTAGAGGATTTATTAGGACTAAGCAAATTAGGCAATACAGGGGAAATCATTTGAGCCAGGCCTTCTTAAAGGAGCAGCTCTCTGAATGAGTCTGAGATCCCCTTGACTGTTCCCCTTACAGAGCTGCAATTCCCAGAATTACCAAGGAAGATAGAAAAACTACTTTGGTAGTCACTGAGGAATAAGGGTCTTCAAACTACTCTCAGCACCCTTTACAAACTACAGTTCCCAGGATCCTTTAGAGGAAGCAATCACTGTTTAAAGTGGTATGATACTGCTTTAAATGTATGGTGTGGATATAGTTATTAACATGGCATAGCCTGGTCCGAAGGCTGCTCCTTTAAGAGATGCACAGCAAAGGAAGTCCTCTTCTATTGCCTGCGATTCAGCTAAACAAACTCTAAGCACAGAGACCATCCCAGGCAGACTGCGATTTCCCCTTCAAATGCTTCTGTGATGTTCACAGGGCAGCCCTTTCGGCAGGTTCTCTCTGTTCCTTGAGCTCTATGCAAATTCCAGTTCTCTGCAACTTATTAGATAACAAAGGGCTGTTTTCTCTGTGGAGATCTGCTTGTCTCTGAGCCTTGTGAAAAGGATAATTAAGGGCTGCTGTAGGAAGCTACACCGGATCATTTGCATTGTCTCCAAGTAAGAAATGAGGCAGCAGATCAGCATCTGAAAGGGGAAACCCTAAAATACAGAAAGTGATGGTGCCTTTAGACAGGAAAATAAATAAATCAAAACAATTCAAAACAATATTCAAATGAGCCCAGCTCTTTTAAAAATCTGCAGAAAGTCTTATTTTGGTGGGTCAAGGAGAAGGCCAAGAAATTTAGGTTGCAAAGAGCTCATTTATAGCAAATCTGTTCCATGGACCACCCTTGCCAGCATCCCAGCCAGGGGTGTTTCCTGCTGCTGCTAAGGTTTCTTAGGGCTGAACCTGGAGGAAGAATCTCATGCATGTGAAAAGCATTTATGTATAAAAATGGGGCCTTATACTGAGTCTGTCCACTGGTCCATCTATCTCTCCGGAGTTTCACACTTGGGTTTCCCCCAGTCCTACATGAAGATCCTTGTGGAGTTTGAAGCTGCAGTCTTTAGCATGCAAAGCAAGTGAGTTACAACTCCTCATTATGAAATGAGGGTCATGCTGTAGTTGCTTTGCCACTGTTGAAATTTGCTAGCTGGATCTTTGAGTTTTTCCTGGGGTGAAATCTGTGGGATGTAAACACAGGAGCAGTCAATGAAAACATTCCTAAAGTGTACATGTTAGAACATGGGGAGGGATGTCCGTCCAGCAAGCAGGTAAACTTCCTGGGGACGAACTTCCTCCGCATGTGACCAGAGGTGGGTGTGGCCTCACCTGTGCAGGTAATGATAAAAGCACAGGGCAGGCAGCCATTCTCTCTCTTGCCTCCCTCATCTTCATCTTCTGAAGGAGCAACATGCCCTCTTGGCTCTCAGCCAAGAGAGGACAGTACTATCTTCCTATAAGATAGATTCTGAGTGTATTTTACCTTTTTTAAGCTGTCTGCCTTCTGGGAACATATTGTGAACAGAACGTGAGTAAACTCTTTTATACTTTTATAAAGACTATGTCGTGTCTTGTAGTTTAAGAGGGAACAAAAGGGGAAATTACCAGAGTAATTATTATAGAGGTTCTAGCGAACCCTGTCCTTAAAGGGGAATGTCTATAAACTCTGCTGATATTTTGGGAACTTGTTAGCATAAGTTGGATAAGGATATAATCTCACAATATATCCTCTCCTGCGCCCCAGAACATTCCCACAAAATCTACGCACCTGGCCTAGTTGTGCAGTGGTGGTGGTGGTGGTGGGGGTTGGAATACAGGCAAACAGGTCCTGTGCTCCTGTCCTTCACTCTCTTGCCACAGTGTGACTTGCTATAACTGCAAAGGGAACTCTAATGGGAAGTGCCCTACCTTTGCTGAACACAGCAATTCCCGGCCCTTCCAGTAAGGTCCCTGGAGGATAACCCGAGTGGCTGTGATCTCTCCTCAGTTCAATGAGGGTAGACCATCCCCCACATTGTACAGTGCAGAATAAAAATTTTATATAGAGCAAGGTTGCCCTGGAACAAAGTAGTCTTGTGGCGAAATGGAAATACTTTGATAAGAGGAACTGTGGAAGCAGCAGCAGCAGCAGCAGCTGCAAGTTCACCGAAGTTATTACTGGACTCCACAGAAAGGTACAGTCTTATCTGCAAACAGATTATTTTTTTTAAGTGAAAAAGCTGTGGCAGCTGCTTAAATGCATTGACTTGTTGGAAACCGTCAAGATTTGGATACAAATGCGATCGAGCGCTATCACTTAGGTGTCTCGGCGCATCTGCACGGAGCGGCTATCGATCTGAGCTGATATACATCGATTCCAAGAAAACTACCCTGCTTTGAAAATGAACTTCCAGTAATTTCGGCTGGGGGGGGGGAGGAGGGAGTGAATGCAGCATGTTACCTTCTCTTGTTTTGTTAAACGTGTCTCGTGCGTTTGAAATACAAAAGTAAATCCAAACAAAACGGCTCGGTGGGAATTAAAATGCATTGATTCTCCAGGAGGGGATAATAGCCTTTGCTAAAAGCTTTTGCCGGTGCTCACGTTTGTTGCTTTTCCTTTCCATGGGCCCGAGCACCAACCCCTCCCTTCTCTTTTCAAATCACTCAAACATGGAGACACTGGGATATATATATCTACACACACACATATAAACACAATACTTTTGTTTGCATGTCACAGTCTACTGCTGAAGCATCACACAATGCCATGCCCAAGAAGATTAAAAAAGAAGTCAGATGCCAATTTTTGGCTACAGGCTTAATTTATTGGGGTGGAGGGAAAGGCTTCCAGATGCACACTTTTCCAAATTGGGATATTTTGGTGGTGAGCAGTGTAGTGCGATTGCTTGGTGGGACTTGATTGTTACTCTTTTGTGGTTATCACCTAATTTGGCCTTTTGTGCCACATCATCCCAGCATTTGAAATCTAACAGTGCTCCATCTAGCTTAACCATCTGACAGTAAGGATGACATTCTTTGGAATAATGCTGCATTGGATTTTTCTGAAATACAATTTTAGACAAACAAATTGAGTTTTCAAGGGGTAAAAGGAAAGCTCCTCAGTTCTCCCCACCCAATCAATTGTGTGTGTCTGTGTGTGTCTCTCTCTGTGTGTTCTTCATGCCTCTTTGCAGCTCTGGTACATTGATACTTCAGCAGCATTTGAAGGGTTGCTTTTCTCACCACTTCATGATCCAAGCCAATCAGGGATCACATACTGAATATGTTGACGTTGCAGTGCCCCACTGCTGGTAAGATCTGGATATATGGCAGTGTCACTGAGGATAAAAAAGTGTGGGATGTGTGGGAAGAGGGAGCATTTTTCTATTGCCCATGCAGCCATGGAATACTTTCTGTCTTGCTTTGTGGGACTTGATGATTTCCTAGTGCTGAGAAGCAAGACTTCTAATCCCAGTGCAACTCTATCCATGCACAACTGACAGGGTGGTGGTGGGGATGAACATATGCATCTGAATTTGCGTTCTGCAGAAAGCTTAAGTCAGGCAGATGGGCTATATCTTCATCCGGATACAGTATAGTAGATTGGGTGAAGGGAATGTTGGGCTCATGGCACAAGCTATGGAGGCATTCTCCCCCATCCAGCTCATCTTTATTAAATATTTGGTACCTTTATGCAAAATGGTGCAGAAATGACTGGAGTGTGTGTTGCATTTCATATGGGGGTCGATATATCCCTAAAATATTCCTCTCTGTCAGGAGCCGGAGTCAGGAGTAGGTCAGGAACAAAACACCCAGCGTCAGTGACATTAACCCTTTATTCAAAGAAACCCAAACAGTGCAGGTGATCACAGCAACTCTTCCCAGTAGGTCTTCCCCCAATGAGGCAGTTGCAAGGACTGAAGGTCTTCCTGCTACTCTCTAAGGTTCCTCCCCTGGTTCCTTCCCCAGCAGTCTAAGGCTCCATCCGCTTGTCTCTCTTTGGTCTGCCATCTTTATTTCTTTGCAAGTTCTAGGAGACAGGGTGTGTGTGTGTGTGTGTGTGTGTGGAGCTGGTCACAGCAGCAGGATGGAAAGACTCCTCCTCTGAGCCTTCTTTCCCTAGGGGTTCCCCAGCTGGTGCCTCCCCACACCGCTCCTCAGCATCCAGCCAGCCCATGACATTTCACTACATTTAATACTATTTAGGACAGAACAGTTTCCAGAAGCTACAAAGAAACTGTAGATTGATTCATTTCCAGTAGCTCTAGACCAAGGGTGGCTACTATGTGACCCTCCAGGTACTGTTGGACCACAGCTCACTCCTGACAATTGGCAATGCTGGCTTGGGGTGATGGGAGTTGGAGTCCAAAAACATCCAAAGGGTGTCTTGACATTTGTATGATTTGTGACCATCCTTCCATTTTTCTGAAGCACTGATTGCAGCCACTTCTGCGGCTAGTGAGCTGCATTGCTAAGAGATAAACTGGAATGAAGAAAAAACACACAATTCCTTTGGCTTATAGGATCTAGGCATTAGTTCAGCATGTCTAGAAGTTGATGGAAGCATTGATGGGTGGCAGATCAGCTCTGCTGACTTCCAGGGACCACTTTATATCAGGCAAGACTCATCATAAGATTACAGGAGAAACTGGGCCAAGTCACCATTGCTGTTTACACACAGCACACACACACACACACTCCACATGCCACTGCTGTTTTGCTGTCCTTAAAGTCTTCTGCTTTGTTTTCCATCCTTACAGCCTGGGTTCCAAGACACCAGCCCCATATCAGATGCTGCTTCCTTGCCCTCTTCTGCAGACCTTGAAATTTCTCTTCTCCAGGGTCAAGTCCCTGGTGCCTGCTCATAGAGTAATTGTGAAATTATTATGGTTGGTGATTTTAATTTAAATTGGATGGAGAAATGTTGTACCACGGCTGACTCATTTGCTATGGATTTTCACTTAACCAAATTGATTAGTCAACCAACTAGACTTTACTTGAAAGTTGTAATCATTCATTATTAGATCTAATTTTCATGTCTCTCCCAGACTATGTTGATAAATTAAACAGGGAGAGAAAAAAAGAAGCCTCTTATGAACTTGCATCAACAAAGATTTCGCTATTCTTAAGCTGCTGGTCTGGGTTGTAGCTGGTGGCCATTGCGTGGCCAGCTGCACTTTGGGGATGAGAGACTTCATGCATCCTAAGTCAGCAGGTATTTTTAGCATGAATCCAGCACTTTGCACTTTTAAAGGGAAACATTCTGCCTTGTATGCCTCCAGCTCATCTTTTCAAATGACCTTGTTCAATGAGCTCTTCTTAAGTCTGTTTTTCAGGTGAGGGCTGAGCCCTGAAACAGCAACTCATCCAAGGCTGTTGAGTGAACCAACACCCTGAGAGGGTATCCATCTATGTCAGCCTTCCCCAACCTTGTGCTCTCGGGATGTTGTTGGGACTACAACTCCCATCGTCACCAGCCAATACCTTGGTTCAAAATGCTGGTTTTGGAGGGACTTCCGGGTTGGCGCCATCGCCGTATGGCGGACTCCCTCCGAGCTCCGGAGGGAGCCTGCTCGGCAGGGGCTGGGTTCTACCGCGCCGGCGACGCGGGGACCCTCAAAAACCATGGGCGCTGAAACCCATGGGCATGGTGACTCGGCGGGCACCGTTTGCGTCCCCCCGACCCGCGAAGGAGCCTTTTTAAAGGCTGCGGAACGGGTGACGGGGGTGGTGGTGGTGCTGTGAGTTCTCCGCTTCCCCTGCCGAGCGAAGCCGCATGCCATTCGACGGAGAACGCTGACTTCTTCCATTGAAAATTTGGACTTTAAAAGAATAACCCGTGAGTAATTGGAACTTGGATTAAAAAAGGGGAAAAATTCTTTTTAAATTCGGAGCGAGCGGGGGAGGTGCAAAAAGGAAGTCAGCCTCCCCCCTGTTGTAGAGGAGCTAAAGCAAAGGATTTGACAACTAAGATCGAGTGCAACCTTTTTTTGATAAAATTATTAACTTCGCGATGGAAAATTATAAGACTGGGCTGGAGGAGAAAAGTGGAATGTGAATTAAAAGGCAACCCCCCCCCCCCGGAAACCCCGGGAGCGATCCGTAAGAGCGCCGGGAGAGGAGAAATAGAGGTTTTGACAGCTGTCAAAGGAGCTGTCAAAGCAGAAGAACAAAAAGAGAACTTTGTTACGAGGACTTTGCTGGTCACATTTGTTACAAATTGGATATAAATTGTTTAAAACAAGGAATAATAAGTTACTTTGACTGTTGGGTGTGATCGGGAAGGAAACTGAGTTACTATAATCCCTCTAGAGGAGCTGTGGGACACTACAAGTATTGTTGGCATCAAATTTGAATAGGACTTTTTATCTCCTGGGAAACTGCAGAAATGGAACACTATTTTGTCTACAGAGGTCTACACACTAAAGGAGACAATAGATTTATCTATTGAAGAAAAAAGGGACTTGACGTAATGTTTTGTTCCTGAATAACAAAGCCTCTGCAGAGGAATTAGAAGCTTTTTGGAATTAGAACATTTGTGCAGGAGAGCAGGAAAAAAAAAAAAAAAAGAGGAGGAGAGAGAACAACAAGAACAACAAGAATAACAAGAACTGGACAAAGTTGGAAGATAGACTCCTTCCAAGATTGGACATGTGAAATCAAAGATGACCAAAAGACGGCAAAGACTAATAAAAAGACGGCAAAGCGGACTGGTGAAGGACTGTGGTTTAGATGTGGGAGCTCCAGGATGACAGTAGATATTGACGGACATTGGGAACGCAACCGGGAAAGGGGAGAGGGAAATTTGGAATCCAAAGGGTGTTAAATTACATTTTATTCTTTTTTCTATTTTTCTGTTTATTTCAATCTGTATTGCATATTAAAGAGGGGAACTCGTGGAAGGGAACAGGTCGATTTTAGGGGATGGGAAAATATTTTTTAAATTGGGTCAATGATAAATAATTTTAAAATTTGGGGTAAGAATTTGTTGAATCTATTTGAAAGAATTGGAATACAAGAGGGGGAGGGGAGGGGAAGTCCTGGAAAGATGCCAATGAAAATTAGGTTTTAAATTTGGATGTTTTTCTCTTTCTGTTATATTTGAAAATCTTTAATAAATATTATTTAAAAAAATAAATAAAGGAACAGGCAAAAAAAAAAAAAAAACACAAAATGCTGGTTTTGACCTATAAAGCCCTGTTTGACTCAGGATCCCATTAACTTTCAGGGCGCCTCTTCCTGATGTGAACCTACATGGATGTTTCGATCTTCATCTGAGGCTATGGTTCTTCCCTGTAATGTAGTTATTGTTTAATTGCAATTTTAAAAATATCTCTGTTGTTTTTCTCATATGCACCTTTGTTATTATGAAACTGTTTAGAACAGCACCCAAGGGTGCAGGCCCAGTGGAGTGCAAAAACTATGCCTCTCCACTCTGGCTAGGAGCCCACCTACCCATCTTATGATCTCTGGGCTGTTCCTCCACTGCTCTGGGCATGCAGGCTCCTCTAAGCACCTTGGCATGGCACCAATAAAACTTCATGCCAAGGGTGCAAGGAAGCCTAGATATGCCTCTGGTTCTTTAATGTCTTTATATGGGTTGTGATGCATTGCCTATTGCAGCGAAACCCCGTGAGCTCAATGTATGTTGGAAAGTGGTATACAAATAGGTGACTCTTCTTATGACCTTACCCAGAGTGTAATGAGGCTTCTTGGCACAAACAGCAGTGTTCGTACTTTGCACACAGCACTTGGCAACACAATGGTGTTAGAAGCATGTTAAACAGCGGGAGCTGAAGGGAACAGGGGCCTTAAATCTATTCCCCCGCCGTGCCTGAAGGTGCTATTTGTCTACCAGCTTGCTTATTGCATAGCTTAGCCCTAGACCGGACACTCTCTTAATTTGATTTAAATGTAGCTTTCATCAATTTATCTTAATTTGGTAAGAAATTAGGTTTGCACTTAAATTAATCCCCCAGCCTCAAATCACTCTGTCGTCATGATAGGCTTGTCTCCTGTTTTCCATGCCAGAGCAAGGTTAGCATTTCAGGAGTGTCTTTCTTCCCTTTCCTCGATTTTTTAAAAAAACAAAAAAAGTAGCTGCAAACCTCAGAGGTTGTGTGGGATGGCAGAGGTTGGAAGGAATTGTCTAGACAGACAATTAGAAGAGGCTACAAATGGAAGACAGCCCCTCTCAGCAATTCTCACTAGCAGAAATTCTAGACAACAGGAGCTGCTTTAGTGAGAAAATGTGTCCGGGAAAATACAACCACCGGGTCCCAATTTTGCACTCATTCACTAGCACCAACATGGCAACAGATGGTAGTACCAAACCACTCCCATAGTCTCAGATAGCCATATTTACATTTTGCATCACTTGAAAAAGGCCACCAAGATAAATGTCTCTCGGATGTCCATTTGGCTCGCCATTATTGAAGACAGAGCGGTGATCAAGCAGTCAAGCATGCTTTAGTCACTTCTGGGTTAAAGGTAAAGGTAAAGGGACCCCTGACCATTAGGTCCAGTCGTGGCCGACTCTGGGGTTGCGGCGCTCATCTCGCTTTATTGGCCGAGGGAGCTGATGTACAGCTTCCAGGTCATGACTAAGCCGCTTCTGGTGAACCAGAGCAGCGCACAGAAACGCCATTTACCTTCCCGCTGGAGTGGTACCTATTTATCTACTTGCACTTTGACATGCTTCCGAACTGCTAGGTTGGCAGGAGCAGGGACCGAGCAACGCGAGCTCACCCTGTCGCGGGGATTCGAACCTCCAACCTTCTGATCAGCAAGTCCTAGGCTATGTGGTTTAACCCACAGCGCCACCCGTGTCCCTCCACTTCTGGGTTAGACTGGCGCAATGAGCTCTATATGGGGCTGCCCTTGAAGGCAGCCTGGAACCTTCAGCTGGTTGAAAATGCAGCTGCCGCTGCCTTAAATTGAGCCAGTTAATCAGATCGTATTACCCTGATCTTTTGCCAGCTTCACTGGTTTCTAGGCTCTTTTCAGAGTGCTGATTTTGACCTTTAAAGCTCTGAATGGTCTGGGACTAAAATATCTCAAGTATCACTTTCCTCCACATGAGCCTGTCCTTCTGAGGTCTGCTTTGCCCACTTTGGCAAGCTTCTGCATGGTTCTGTTTTTAATATACTTTTATGCTGTTGCTGCCTTTTAGTCTTCCAGGGTTTCTTTTTTAGATTGCTGATTTTTTAATCGATTTTTGTGTATTTTTACTTCTGTTTTATAGAAAGGCAGGATGGAACTTTCAAAAATAAATAAAATAATAAATTAATGCATTCTCAAAGTTTCCCAACCCTGAGAGGCATGACCCCACCCCTTGCTTTATATATATATATATATATATATATATATATGTATGTATAAAACCCTCCAAAGGTCTTTCATTACCTTCCCAAACAGCCTGAGCTCAATCCATTGCCCAGCTGCTCTAAAAATTACAAAATGTGGCCTAGTGGTTCACCTATATCTACCTCCTGGAACTTTCCACTCATTTCTTGTTGCCCTATCAGTCTGGCCACACCTCTTCTTTAAGGCATTACACTTTGCTCCATCTAGTTGTTTCCCTGTATGCTTTTGCACCCTTCTAATGCAATGACAAACCTAGACAGCATCTTAAAAAGTAGAGACATCACCTTGCCAACAAAGGTCCGTATAGTAAAAGCTATGGTTTTCCCAGTAGTGATGTATGGAAGTGAAAGCTGGACCATAAAGAAAGCTGATCGCCAAAGAATTGATGCTTTTGAATTCTGGTGCTGGAGGAGACTCTTGAGAGTCCCATGGCCTGCAAGAAGATCAAACCTATCCATTCTGAAGGAAATCAGCCCTGAGTGCTTACTGGAAGGACAGATCCTGAAGCTGAGGCTCTAATACTTTGGCCACCTCATGAGAAGAGAAGACTCCCTGGAAAAGACCCTGATGTTGGGAGAGATTGAGGGCACAAGGAGAAGGGGACGACAGAGGACGAAATGGTTGGATAGTGTTCTCGAAGCTACCAGCATGAGTTTGACCAAACTGTGGGAGGCAGTGGAAGACAGAAGTGCCTGGCGTGCTCTGGTCCATGGGGTCACGAAGAGTCGGACACGACTAAACGACTAAACAACAACAATGAATCCAAGCTGCTGGGGTGATGCCAGAAGTGATAAGCACACAGCAGGGCAGCATATGTGAGGCACTCTGCAAATGAATTTGCAGTTGTTTGCATTATGTTCTTTCCACCAAGAAGTGTGTGAGCAAGGCTTTTACATCTTTGGAATATTGTCTCTATAGCAGTCTTCCGTAGCAGTAAAAAGGGCCATAGCACATTGGTAGAACCTTTGCATGCAGAAGGTCTCAGGTTCAGTCCTCAATACCATCAGCAGATAGGGCTGGTCCTTTGCCTGAAACCCTGGAGAGATGCTGCCAGTAGACAACACTGAGCCAATGGTAACTTCAGTATAAGGTAACTTCCTATGTTCCTATGCTTTGTGCAGGGGCTGAATAGCAAGGTGAATTGGGGAGATTCAGGGTGATTTCACCTCTCCCTCAGTCATGTCAACTATAGCACCATGGAGTCAGACCCCTAATCAGGGACCCAACAAGGATTAATGTTACTCTGTCTTTGTTTTCCTGTGTTCTTTGTTTTTCTGAAAATCTTAACTCTTTGTCTTTCCATGTCTATATGTTCCTCTACCCTAGGTCCATGGACTTTGCGAGTAGTGAAGCTGTATAAATGCTATCTGAAGAGCACAGAAGAGTCCTGGGCAGTGCTTTTCTTCTAGATAAAAAAGTGCTGGTACTGCATACCTTTGAGTACCCCCAGAGAAAAAAGCACCGGTCCTGAGTGATTTTGTGGTTGTTCGTGTTAAAGCAGAGCAGTGGATGGTGTGTGTGTGTGTGTGTGTGTGTGTGTGTGTGTGAAGCTCTCTGCTGGGGGGAAAATATATCCTCCAGTGTTCTGCTGACAGTGTTACGATATTGTGGATATTCGTATTGGAAGACTTTTCCTCCTACATTGGATGGTGCTGATTGGAGCTGGAGTTCAACAGCATCTGGAGAATCTTGGGTATTTCACCTGTAATCTAGTTCCTCATCCATCCCAGTTCCAGGCTACTAGCCATTATGGCTGTATGCCTCCCAATACTAGTTTCTGAAAACAGCAAGAGAGGAGAATGCTTGCAGATCCTCAGATCCTGCTTGCAGGTTTCCTGTAGGCATCAGCGAATATATATGTACAGATGCATTTTTTAAAATAAAAAATTCACTATAATTTAAATAGATATGCAATTTCTCCACTTTGAGGAAGACTGTAACCAGGTGACTTGAGTTCCTGCTCAGTCTGCTGCCCAGATGCTGCTTCTGCTAACCTCAAGGACCCCAATCTTGCTTCTCAGGGGTTTTTTTTTTATTATCTTTGGACCAGACATGGACGAGGCAGCCCTCTAAATATGGTTTCCCATCAAGTAAAGCACATGGCAGCCTTACTAGCCGAGGAACCGAGAGTGGAGTGTGCTGGATACCAAACAAGTGTGTTTTGTGTCAAATCTCTCTCCTTTGTCCTGCCATTAGTTTCTCTCCTCCCCCCCCCCCCCCAGAATATGGCTTCCAAAAACCGCTCGGAAGCTTCCAGAAGCTAATCAAAATGGAAGGAAAGTTTCCATTGTGACAAACTCCATGAACGAAAATGAAACTTAAGAAAGCACAACCCATTAATCTCTCTTCCCCGCATTTATAAAAATAGGCTTCTTTCCAACTGACTGAAGAGAGAAGCTGTTTGATAACAGAATCAGACACCAGGAGAGGTTTCTACACATCAAGCCAGGCACAATCCTCTCTTGCTGGAGTGTCTTTGTCCCTCAGTTCACCTCTGATGGGCGAGCGACGTTATTTTCATTTTTGTATGAATGCACATTTGATATAGATTGTGTTCTGAGGGAAGAAAATCCCAACAGGTGTTTAGCTAATAGCAGCAGCAGAGGGTGAAAAAAAGAGAGTCCCTTTCTTCTGCTCTCAGAAATATGGTTGTCCTCTTCAAAAACTTCTTCTGGAACCAACAGTGAAACATGGAATCTTCTCTCTCTTGAATCTCCCATTTTTTCCACAGAGGCTTAACCTCTTCCTAAGATTCAGAATCTTAGCTAAACCCAGGTAGGATATACAAGATGAGACAGGGTGAAAACTAGCTGCTGCCTGTGTGCCTCTCAGGTGAAATACTGTGGAGTGTCATGGAACGGACTATGGCTTTCTAACTGCTGAGGGGAAAACCACAGTCCCAGAATACTGAGAAAACAGTGAACATGCTGTGAGGGAAACAAGGTTAGTTCACTATGGAAATCAGATTGCCAATTTTAGAGGAGTGTAGAGCTCCTGTGTGCGCAGAACTGTAGGAAAAAATACATGGAGTGGGTGCAGTCTCTGCTTACACCTACAGCTGCTAAAAGCCTCCAATTCATGCAACTGTTTAAAATTTAAAGGCACAAAAGCTTGCTGAATCTGGCAACTCAGGTGGGGGTGAGGGGAGCCTTACATAGGGCCAAGGAACTGAAATTGCTTCATACTGCTGGAAAGAAGAAAACACGAGCACTAGGCAGGCTGGGGAATCAAGCGTTTTGGAGACAAAAGAGGCTAGAGAACAAGGGGGCAGGACTTGAGGGTGCTGGGCGTGCATATAATTAGTTCCTGGGTCAAGGGGAGAGTCTCCTGTAGAGGTGAGAGGGAGGAGGAAGCCAATGTGGACCCGAGGTCAAGGAATAATCAGGGCTCACTGTTTATTGTACTAAAATAGAACCATCCATGTTTGAATTTACCTTGAAGTTTATAGGAAACAGGGGTGCGATCTACAGAGGGCTCAGCACCCATACTGCGGAGGCCCCAACACAATGTTCAGTGACTCATGAAACACTGGAGTTCACGTCTGAGGCCTCACAAAACCTCAGAGATGCTGTTCGAGGCCTTGCGAGACCTCACAACCTGACTTCCAGTGCCACCAGAAATAAGGTTCTGAGGCTGCAGGCCGTGTGATGTCATGATGTCATGGCGGCGCACTGGGCATCCATAACCTGGGGCCCAAGTTGGCACCCCTGCTAGGAAAAGTAGCCGTGTTTGGGGGCAGCACACTGGGGAGGCCCTTGAAGCTCTGCTCCCAGACCCTGGCTTTGTATCTCCTACATGGACAATGTTTTCTGTCAACCACAAGAGCGCCCCCTAGGCCACAATACTGGTTCTGTCACGCAACTCCCAACAGCTGACTCAAAGGGCCAATCCCAGCCCCACAAGCCCTATACAAAGCCTCAGAGCATCTCCCTAGTCTGAGCAGCCTGTCTCTCCAGAGAAGAATAGCTTTACCTTGCTAATCGTGCCCTCCCTCACCCTGTATTTATATGCCATTTAGAACCCACTGCTCTTGGACTTTGCTCCCTGCCTCTGGCTACTTTGACCTTCAAATGGTGCCCTGGGAACCTCACCTGTGACCATCCTGAGCTGCATTAATCACCTCAGGCGTCATGGACTGATAACAACACACATATATACCTGATGGAGTGTCTCCAACCCCGCCATTCATCCTAGATACTGAAGGTCCAGCACTGAGGCCCTTCTGCAAGAAGTAAAGTTACAGGAAACCAGGCAGAGGGCCTTCTCGGCAGTGGCATCCTCCATGTGGAACGCCCTCCCATCTAATGTCAAGAGGATAAAGAACTACACAACTTTTAGAAGACATTTGAAGGCAGCCCTGTTTAGGGAAGTTTTTAATATTTGACATTTTACTATGTTTTACTATGTTGGAAGCTGTCTGGAGTGGCTGGGGCAACCCAGCCATAGGGCAGGGTGTAATTAATTAATTGATTAATTAACTAATTATATAAACCACTACTATGGGTGCTGAAACCTGGCTTCTTGAAACCTCTGCTGTGCCACTGACAGTGTAAGAAGGTGTGTCTCTGGTAGGAGACACAGGAACTTGTAAGAGTGCATGAGTGGAAGAGGCAAGGAAGTTCAAGGGAGGTAGGTTTATCCCTTGTGACTTTGCGGTTCCCCACCCCTGACAGTTCAGTGACCAGCCTCGTGCCTCACGACAGAGACACGCCTCCTCCACAGCCTCCCTTGTTCAGATTCGTGCATGGAATGCCACCAGCATCTCACACTGGAGGCTGGCAAATGCCCCCACACCTTTATGTGCACGAAGACAGTGAACAATGTTTATGTTTTGCCATTTTCCATTTGCATTGAGTGGGCAGAACAGATGGGGAAGTGAATGCTCCCTACCAAAGGGATGCACCCAATTAAAAACCTTTCTGACTCTGTGTGCTAACGAGGCCTTCTTCTGCTCTAACTGTGTGGGCGTTTATGCTTCCCTTGATGGATCTGGGGCCCGACTGAAGGCTTGAACAGAGCAGCTTTACATTCTGCAATATGCTTTTCTCTCCAACGCAAGGATAGTTCCCAGCTGCCCTAAAATTATATTGAATACAGCTGCAGTGCATGCTGGGAGAAATTCCCAGGCATACCCACAGTTTTTTCCATTCCTGCAAAAATTCAAATTTGCATTTCCTAATTTCAGTCTTTATGTTGTCATTTTTATGGGAATTTGGAGTTAGGGTCCTAGCAGGCTAATTGAAATCTTGCAAAGATTTGTATCAATATTCATGAACAAGACCAAGGTTTTCATTTTTTTATTATTATTTAAAAAAGAGAGTTCCTCAAAATCAGTATGTTAAAATAAAACTTGGCAACAGCAAATCTTTTAAATTTCAGATTCAAATGTTAAAAATGCAGCAGGGATTCAGATTTGTGTAACGTTTTCGCTTTAGCTGTAAATACGCAAAAGGTTTTTAGTGGGAGGGACAGACATGGAATGAACAGAGACATGCAAACTATCTCTGGCTTGCTAGATTCTACACACCTGCCAATTCCCTTGGCTCCTTTCTCTGTCCCCATCTTGTACTTGCTTCTCTACTGATCTGTTTCATACAATGTGCTTGACTGAGGTTTTATAAACCTTGCTCCTAGTCTAGATACCCAGGGTAAACTCGGCAAGAGCCAAGTTGCTTGAAGAAAGCAGAACTTTTTTTGCAAGAGCTCAGCTTGATTTGGTGCTAACGTGCATAAAAGGTGAAAATGAAAATCCTTGTTATTACATATTTCTACAGGTCTGCTTATTTGTATATATTTTTAAAATTTACATATGGATGTTTTATGATGGCCTATCTATATTTGTAATGCCTAATAAAGGATTGGTGAAGTAAAGAAGCATAAAAGAATTAATCTGATATAAATTAATTTTGTCAATCCCATGCAACCAGAATCCAGTAACTCCCCTGACCTCAGTTGGTTAGAGGATGGCACTGAGAACACCAAGGTTGCAGGTTCAATCCCTATATGGGACAGCTGCATTGCAGGCTTGTTTCCAACTCTGCAATTATATGATTCTATGATTCTCCATTTGTGGGTATCCCCTTTTGGGGGTGGGTGAGGAATCTGTCCTGAAGCCCTTAATTTCATAGAAACCCTGTCCCAAATGGCTAGAAATTCTCCCCAAGGATTCATAATCCTACCAGTGGTTATTTATTCTCTTTCAAACTCTTTTGCATCTCAATCACATAAAGCAACTGGAAATTAAAGGAAGAACAAAATATTTATCCCCAGCTTAACTGATCAGGGGTGGCAGCAATCCCCTAGCTATAGTATTCCTTATGACTGTGTGAGATGAGAAGAGAGATGTCATATGGTATTTCTCCCCACTGGAACTGGGAGGTCTAATCTGTTTTATGAATGGTGCTGGGTCTAGGGATTTTTTTGGGGGGGAGTTCCTTGAACAAGTTGCTGTTTGTGGACTTCTCCTTGAGTTGACTAACCTCTGCCTCACCATTGTTGCTGCCCACCTGCTCGCCTCTTCAAAGTGTAGCCACACTTATGATCCCTAGCATGAAATTGGCTTTTTTTCACAACTGCTGCACCCTGGGTCAGTATCATCATTGATATGGAGATGGCACCATCGAATCAGTGGCGCACGCCCTTTTGGACCACACTCTTTATAAAGATTTGAGGAATGAGATTATCACCCCTCTTTTATTGTCCATTCCGAGTCGCCCAACCACTGCCACAGTGTTCTTTCTCTTGGCAGATCAAGATGAGCAGATGACAGCAAAGGTTGCCAGGTTTTTAGCTGGGGCAATCCGAATAAGGTCCACTATTTAACTGTTGATTCAGGACCCTAAGATGTGTTTTATACAATCAACTTTTTATTCCTGTTCTTTGTATGTCGCATTGTTCTTTTGTTTCTATGACTGATGGCTGACGCAAATAAAGATTTATTCATTCATTCATATCATCATTGAGCTGTCTGCTATGACCCCCCAAGGCCTCTTTCCTGGACAATCACTTACAATTCAGACCACGGACAGCCCACCCATTAGGAGGAGTGAATCCACTACCCCAGATGGTGCCCCCATGAGTGCCCCACTGCCTCCACCATAGGCAGGAGAGCCAGTGTGGTGTAGTGATTAAGAGCGGTAGACTCGTAATCTGCTGAACCGGGTTCGCGTCCCCGCTCCTCCACATGCAGCTGCTGGGTGACCTTGGACTAATCACACTTCTCGGAAGTCTCTCAGCCCCACTCACCTCAGAGAGTGTTTGTTGTGGGGGAGGAAGGGAAAGGAGAATGTTCGCCACTTTGAGACTCCTTCGGGTCTCAAATCCAAAATCATCTTCTTCTTCAATGCCGCCATCAGCAAGAAATAGGTGAGATTTCATTGGAAATCGATGCGTTTGCCAGCCCCTCTTCTCGGGGGGGGGGGGCCTGCACGGCAGCAGGGGCAGGGGGGGCATTTCCTGTTTCACTTCAAGCAGCAAAATGGGACATGATGCCCCTGCCATTAGCATATTCATGAAGTTAGAATTCCATGCTCCCAATGTGCATCATGTTCCTCTTGCTTACGTTGAATTGCATTTGCCATTTCACTGCCCATTCACCCAGGTGGGAGAGATCCTTTGGGAGCTCCTTGCAACCCCTTTTTTCTTTTAACAACCCCAAACAATTTGGCACCACCAGCAAACTTGACGACTTCACTGTTTACCCCTAACTGAGGGTTGTTTCTGAACGAGTTATAAAGCACAGATCCTGATCCTTGGGGTGGGGTGGGGTGGTTCACTCAATTTTTACAAGCTGCCATTGGGAAAATTGTCCATTTATTCTCTGCTTCCTGTCTTTTATGGGCATCTGGGAAGATTGCCCACTGGGCAAGTCTGAGCAGATTGGCACATGTAGAGAGCCAGGTGGAGATGGCAGAAGGGGATGACAGGCTTCTTTAATTTTCAGAGGCAGACCCTCCCCAGCTTTAAGTCCTCTCTGGGATGCCAAGCTTTTTATCTCTACTCTCCGATGGGTCTTGCGGGCACCAAGAGGCAGATTTCAGGCA
This sequence comes from Podarcis cretensis, assembly GCF_951804945.1. Taxonomy (NCBI): domain Eukaryota; kingdom Metazoa; phylum Chordata; class Lepidosauria; order Squamata; family Lacertidae; genus Podarcis; species Podarcis cretensis. The sequence continues at coordinate 28,815,454 of NC_137185.1, read as the reverse complement.
GGGCCACCGTGTGGCAGTCAGCTGGCCAGCCAGCCAGCCAGCTTGGGCCAGTGTCAGAAGAGGCATTAGAATGCAAAGTGTCAGGAAGATGGAATTATTAAACTTGCAGATAGCAATGGAGGTTCCTTTGTGTGCTGGGGAGATGGGAAATTATGCCGAAGCGATGCATTGCAAATCACCCAGTGCCAGGTAGAGAAAAGAGGGGGGGGGGTGTCTTTTTATTCAGCTGGCCCTGCAAGCTTTTTCTGTTATTTGGTATGCAGAGGCATCCCTTTTGGAGGGGCGGGGGGGGGGGAGAAGCTAGCAATTTTCGGCCCTGATTGGCAGGCTGTCCAGCGCCAATAAAGATATTTGTTGGGCTTTTTCTTTCTTTCTTTCAAAGAAGTGCTCACCGACTGAAATCTCACTTTCGTATTTTCCATTACAGAAGAAAATGAAACTTGGAACGCTTTCGCCCATTAAGGCTCCTTACCCTTCGTGCAAATGGCAGTGCTCTAGCGACATGAAAGGAGAAACACTGAAGGCTGACGCCAAGACTGGAGCAGGCACACAGCAAGGAGGAGCAGGTCCCCCTTTGCTGGGGACTGTGGCGGTGGGGGTGCTGTTTGGAGCCATCTAAGCTGCAAAAGTCAAAAGGAGAGGGTGAGAATTTAACTCTCTGGACTCATTCAGCTTAAGTTTCAAAGAGTTCCCCAAACTGTAGCCCTTGACCCTCTAGGACACTGTTTCCCATATCTGGGTCTCCAGCTGTTTTTGGACTACAACTCCCATCATCGCTAGCTAGCAGGACCAAGGGTCTGGGATGATGGGAATTGTAGTCCGAAAACAGCTTCATCCCCATATTGCAGATGTTGGGGGCTAGGCTTACCAGTCAGAGGGTGCATTGAAGAGAAGAGATTTGAACTGGGGCCCCATGGCTCACAGCTCAGCCTCTTAACCAGGGAGCCCTGATACTGTTTCCAAATGTGCAGAAAACAGTCCGTGATTGGGCATCTCTTGTGAGCCCCAGATGACTGCAGGTGGCCACTTTCTGATGTGTGTGTGTGTGTCTCTGTGTGTGTCTGCCTCCCATTCTCCATGCTTTATTACAGCTGTGTCTAGATTGCAAGCAACCCAACCCCTTTTTCCCCCAATCCAAGAAAGAAAGGAGGAACATCTGTTCGCACAAATGCCTTTCTAATTTCTCCTTCACTCTCACTCAGAGTCTGGGTTAAACAAGGCCCCTGTTCAAGCTTGTACAGTATTTCATTTTGGAACGGTTTCAAAGGGAGGCTTGGAGGCAAGAGCGAGGACGGATGATGGCCACGGGTGGATAAATCTTTCATAACCCTCTGTGTGTGAACTTTTCCAGGCCTGGATCCCAATCACACAAGAGAGAGGGGGGTGGGGAATGGGAAAGAGGGTGGGGAGAGGGAGAGAAAGAGAGAGATTGGATTCCATAATAACAAACACCTTTGCGGCAGCTCATTAAAATCAACTGGGTTTCTGAAGCACAGCAGGGCACTTGTGTGGATAAATACTGCAATCTCAGAGACTGAAGTATTTTCACATCTGAGTTCTCTCTGCAGATGATGGTTCCTGCTCCCTTTCTAATCCCCTTCTCCCTCCAACCCCAACCCTCCTCCTCCTCCTCCTCCCCTCCCCGGAACAATTTAGCTGATGACTTCAATTAGCAAAAGGCATCAGAAAACCAAAGTCGGAGGAAAATGCCTCCAACCCCCCCCCCCTTTCATGTTTTACAAATAGTGTCACAAACTAGAGAAGAGAAGGGAGGGCGAAGGAGACAAAAGTGGGTTTACGGAAGATGACAAACTGCCAAGAAAGGGGGGAGGTATCAGAAAATGAGGGGTGGGGAGGGAGCAGAGAGAGGAAGAGCAATTCCAGGCCCTGAAATTTCCTTCCACTAGTCTATTTGCTCTTGTCATTTCCCATTTACAAAGGAAATCTCTCCCCATTTGGCACTTTGGTGACCAGCTGGAAATACAGCAGCCGTTCTTCCCTTATTTCCTAAAGTGCTGCTGCTGCTGCTGCTGCTGCTGCATCAGTCATGGGAGAACCAGGTACCCACACTGGACTTCCAATTGCCTGCTCCATTCATTTCCATCAGCACCTGCTGTGCTGGATGGAAATGCAGTAAAACATAACAAAGATTCATAGAATCCATCTGCAGCCCCCTTTCCCCAAAATCTGAAGCCAAAATTTGGGATTTTCTTCTTCTTCTTCATTCCTCCCCATTCACCAAATTACAGCTTGGAATTTCAAAGACATGTAGCCGGATTCGAATGTGTCTAAATGAGCCAGAAATAGCTGGAATTGAAAGGCTACCACATGTTGAGATGCTTTGCCCAAGAATTAAAGATTGAACACTGAGCAGTTATCCCAAATATTGGGTCCATACTTGGTTTCTGTAATCACAGAATTGCAGACTCTCCAAGTGTCTCTATTTTCCATGGACAGTCCCCGGTTTACAGAAGCTGTCCCAGTTTCTGATTTGATCCTAGAATGTCCCGCTTTTCCTTAGGACGTCCCTATTTTCATTGGAGAAATGTTGGAGGGTATGGAGTTGTCTAACCCCAATCCATCTGAAGGCAGCCCTGTATAGGGAAGTTTTTAAAAAAATGTTTAACGTTTTATTATGTTTTTATATATGTTGGAAGCTGCTCAGAGTGGCTGGGACAACCCAGTCAGATGGGCAGAGTATAAATAGTAAAATGATTATTATGGAATAGGATGTCCCTATTTTCATTGGAGAAATGCCAGAGGTATGGAACTGTAGAGTTAGAAGGTACCCCGAGTCATCTAATCCAACCCCTTGCACTGCAGGAATCTTTTGCCCAATATGGGGTTTGAACACATGACCTTGAGATTAAGAATCTCATGCTCCACCGATGGATGAAGGCCTTCTCCCTGCCTCCCATAAGAGTAAGAGAAATGGTGTTGCTTAGCATTTATGTCATGCTTTTTTGTGAGATTAGCCTCACACATCATCCCAGAAGAGGCTCTAGAGTCGTCCCCCCCTTTTTTTGCTGTTGCAAGGGATCTGGGCGGCTTCAGCTGAGGGCTTCTCAGAGCAGGGAGTGGGTTCCCCCTTGTAGTCTGTAACTGTTTTGCTGCATCACCACCAACACTTTCTCAAGTCATCCACCCTGCTGCTCCCAGAGACCAGCCAGAAGCTCTTCAGACAGATAACACCACAGTCTCAGTACAAAACTGCCACAGTTCAGTAAACGTCAGCTCTGCCAGTCTAGGTCCGTAAATCCCTCTGAACTCCCCCCCCCCCGCTTTAATCCAATGTTATTTCTTCCCTACACCCCACCAGCAGCCCCTCAGCTCATTCTGGGGCATGTTGCTGGCGGAAGCAAGTTGGTCCCTTCACCCTCTGATTGAAGGTCACTCGCCATTCTGCCAAATAGCTCCCTTTTTGCTGTCTAGCAGCGGGACAACTGAGCTGGCTTTTGTCCTTCCAGGCCTCATTGCATGGTTCTCTCCATAGAATGTCATTCTCCCCCCTCCCTTTCTGAATGGCAAGAGTGAGGTAATGCATTGGAGATGTGAACTTTAGCAGAATGGTAGCATAATGCTGACAATGACGCTTATTCAATCGTTCAAATATCTTAACAGCTCAGATAATGCCATCAGAAAAACGCCTGCCACTTAAGTGCACTTCATCACGCCAGGCTGACCTACTTGCCAGCTCTCTAAAGAGACACAATTATTCCAAAGTGTGGACTTTCCATTCCCGGGCCTGAGCGAGGCGTGGATGGACTCGGTCAAAAAAATCACCTTCCAAACTTATGTTCCAACATGATGGCTGTGGAGACCATTTTTCTTTAGAAAGTTTGGGCAATGTCTGGCAAAGAACTCTCTTGCTTAGGTGTGTTGGCAGGAACTTTGCACATGCCATTTGCCTTCCAAGGTGTGATGGCCTGGGACTTGGGCTCAGACTCGGAACTGGATGAGTCTTGGTCCGCACTGGATCCTCTGCCTCAGGTGGCATCTGAACCGAGTCTGGGGCCTGATTCTGAAGAGCCCCAGTCTGTACAGGTTCCCTTGCAACAAGCACCAGCTGAGCCAAGTCAGGGGCCTGAGCCTACCCTGGCTTCAGATGCGGGGATTACCTCATTGCCCTCTGTTGGGTAATCACATGCAGCTGCTCCACTGCCAGTTGGGTCAGGAGAGGCTGAGGCGGCCTCTGGGTCTAGTAACCCACCGACATCTCCTGAGGTGCAGAGACTCAGGTCTGAGAGAAGGAGAGACCTGAGTACTCACAGGAGGAGTGCTCGCCTTCGGGCGAGACAGGGAGGTGAGTCACTGGGGGATCAGGACTGGCCGTTACCCCATCAGAGATAAAAGGCTGCCGAACCCCACCCCAGGTTGCGGGAGCAACATTGCTGCTTCCTGCATGTTATCCTGTGCCTGACCTAGCCTGGTTTCCTGCCTTGGCCTTGTTGGACTGACTCCTTGTGGAATCCTTGAATTCGGGACCGGACCTGGACTGCGTTGTTTGCGTTAACCCCCAGCCTCAGCACACAAGGCATGACTGGTGGCAATGTGTAAGAGGGTTCTTTTTCTGTGGCAGAATCCCATCTGCGGAACTCCCTGCCCCAGCAGTTTAGAATGCCTTCTTATTTATCTGTGTTCCACTGCCACTGGGAGGCTGTTCTGTTTAAACAAGACTTTTCTTTCTCTCCTGTGAATGTTCGATTTTATTCATCACCATCCCATGCTCACTGGGGCCAGTTTTATTGCTGCTGTTCTGAATTGTGTTGGTATTTAATTGTTTTCACAATGAGACCACAGTTAACTTTATTTTTAGGTTGGTTTTGATACTTCGTTAGCTGAGTTTTATAGGGGGAAAGTGAGTTAGACATTTGGGTCTGAATAAATAAATAAAATCAATACTTAGAAGGGACTTGCCTATGTTTGGCTTACAAGAAAGAATATCGCGGCCAGTTACCTCTGAGTAATCTAGCAGATTGTGGTTAGCCAAACCAACATTTGTTGGACTACCCATCATTCTTGAGAATTGGACCGTGCTGGCTGGGGTTGATGGCAGTTAGTCCTACATCATCTAGGTTGGGAAGACCACAGGTTAGCCATCTCTCGTTACTTCAATAGGGTTTTGTTTTTAGAGCACATTGTCAAATTAAGAGCACGTTGTCACAAAATTCATGGTAGCTGCTGCTGAAGCCAAAACAACAAAGAGTCTTCTGGCACCTTGGAGATAAGCATATTTATTATGGGAAAAACTTTAATGGACTAGAAGCTACTTCCTCAGATTCATGCAGATGCGAACACAATGGGCTATACCTTTATCTGCCTTGTTACTCCTGTGGGAACATTTTCTTGCTTGGAATGGGTTGGGGAATAAATGGTGGTCTTTGCACCTTTTAAGTCCTTCCTGGCCAGGGTGCTAAATAAAATAATCCAGGTTGGCTTCTCCGAAAGGAGTTCTCTTAGGACTTATCCACACTTACCTTTCCTCTGATCTTTCCATGTACGGTCCATGATTTAAAGCTGTGTCTAAGCACCTCCCCTTCTTCTTCTTTTACTCTGAAGATTTTCCCATGAAAATCTGCTCTTTAAAGCTCAGCCAGAGCAAACGTCAATCTATTGGGAATCCAAATGGACCTTTGGTCCAATTTGGCTTTAAAGAGTGTGCTTTTGCAGGGAAAGCTCGGGGAGAAGAATCCCCCCAAAGCAAAAAATAAATAAAAATGCTCAGACACAGAGCATTAAAGTGTAGACCTCTGCCTGGAAAGAGTGGGGCAAAAGGTATGTGTGGGCAAGTCCTCAGTTTGGAGGAGGGCCATTTAAGATAATGTTATTTTCTGCCCCTGTCATGTATAGTGAGCCAGAACTGACTCTGATGCTGAAGTCTCCCACCCGCAACCTACATACTGCTGTCCTTAGAGGGGCCACACTCTGTTCTGGCAGACCCTTGGGAGCATATCCATCAGATCCTTATTCCACCACATGGGACTCAGCTGCCTGGGAAGCAGGACATGCTATTCCGAGGCAGTTGTCTATTGTGACGTTTGGTAATTTATCCCCTTTCAAGTGACATTTTATATTATGCATTTCCCAGCACGTCCTAATTACAAGGTAAATAAACAGGGCCCTCCCTTCCAGTTATTTTGTGGTGCTGTTCTATTATCAGCAAAGGGAGACTCCATGAGAAGGACGTGACTGGCAGTTCTTGCCAGCCAGCAATTATGTTTATGGCTTCCTGTGCTTTTCCTTGCAGTGGTCCTTCGTGCTGAGGATGGTTTCCTTTCTTTCTCTCTCTCTCGGCTTCCTGCTTTTGCTTCTTATTTGCCACCTCCTTCCATCTTGGTCTAGTTATGTTTATCCTGGAGAAATGGAGAACTAGGGATGTCACAAGGAATAGGATAGGTGCACTCACAAAAGCGCCGCTTCCTCGTGAACAGGGATAGGATGAGGAGGGCTTGCTCTGCACAACCCATGAATGCCTCCTGCCACCTTCACCCCCAGCCCTCAGCCCCCTCCATTACACAGGGCAAGAGAAGGGGAGGCAGTAGCAGTGGAGGCAGAAATGGAAGCTGTACAGATGCTTTGAACATCCATTTTCCATGTGGGATAAGGGGCTGGGACTACATTTTCCATCCCTCTCAGCTGGGAAAATTACTCTACTTGCACCTGTTTCTTCTGGTTCCAGGGCCAGCAGAATGATGCACAACCTTTTTTGATACTCAAACAGTTTTACGCTGATGCAGTGAAGATTGAATGTCCCACCTTATTGCAAGATTGCTTAAGCAACTTCCCAGACTCCTTGATTCTCATTCTCTTGTATTCAACCTGACTTTCAGCCAGTCCATGAGGAGCTGTCCATAGTGCTGACCACCTGGGACTCTGCTTGGTCTTGAGCTTGGCCAGTCGATCTCTGAAATCTTCAGTCTGGAGTGGGACTTTACTCTTCACTTCTATACCCCCCAAAAGGTTAGTTCCTGGTGGTATAAGAGTAAGAAGACTCTGCCATCAGAGAAACCTACCTGCTATATTTCTGCACAGGCTTCTCTTCTGGCCGAGCCTCCTAACTGGAGAAAAAGAAACATAGAATCATAGAACTGTAGAGTTGGAAGTGATCCCAATGGTCATCTAGTCCAACTCCCTGCAATGCAAGAATTCCAACTAAAGCATCCATGACAGATGGCCATCCAAGTTCTGCTTAAAAACCTCCAAGGAAGAAGAGTCTTCTGAGGAAATCTGTTCCACTGTCAAACAGCTCTTACCATCATAAAGTTCTTCTTAATGTTTTGTCAGAATCTCCTTTCTTCTAACCATTGTTTTTGGTCTTACCCTGCAGAGCAGGAGAAAACAAGCTTGCTCCATCTTTACCCAACCCCTGCAACTATTCCTCATAAGGCTTGATTTCCAGACCCTTGATCATCTTGGTTGCCCTCCTCTGCACATGACCAAATTCTTCTTAAATTGTGGTGCCCGGAACTGTACATGGTACTTCAGGTATAGTCTGACCAAGGCAGACTAGAGCAGGACTATTACTTCAATTCACCGGGACTCTATACTTTAGTTGATGCAGTCTAGAATAGCATTAGCTTCTTTTGCTGCTGTGTCACACTGTTGACTCATGTTAAGCTTGTGGTCTACTAAGACCCCAGATCTTTTTCACGTGTACTACTGGCAAGCCATGTGTCTCCCATCTTATATTTGTGGAGATGATTCTAGGACCTTTACTGGTATCAACATCAAACTGACTGGTTGGTAGTTACCTGGGTCTTCTTTTTTTCACCATTTGAAGATGGGGACAACATTTCCTGCCCTCCAGCCTGTAGGGACCTCACCTGTTCTCTGATAATTCTCAAAGATTATAGACATAGGCTCCAAGATTACACCTGCAAATGAAAGAATGACTAAAAGAGGGGGCAATGTCGCAATTAGGGAAGTATGTGGCATGCTATGTGGAACTGGGCTAGCAGCAAATCTTGCTCCCAGAAGCTCCCTCTTCCTGCAAGCCATCTGCCGTCCTTGCCTGGGTCTTGCACTACAGCTCGTCTGGCCTGATCGCCACAATTTCTTTTTTTCACTGCTCCTGATAAAAAAGTTAGATTAAGAGACAGCTTGCAGCTCCATGAGCAGAGATTCTCTCCCCCTCCAATATGGGAGCATTCCAAATTAAAACTTATCTTCTACTGGCCACAAATTGAATCAGCATTGTGAAGATCAGATGTGATGCCCAACATAACCAGGTTTTGTCAAGACAGATTCCAAGCACCAACCTCTGAGACATGTTGGGCTCAAAACGTCTTTTAACAAAGAAATGAAAGTGCTATGGTTGGAAGGAGGGGACTTTCTACTCCATGGACCAGCAGCCAGAGGAGTTTGAAGCCTTATCTATCTATAAAGATGAACAAAGATCTCCCGCAACACCCATGGCCAATGTTATGCCACTTGAAATGTATTATTCAGTGCTGCTATTATTATTATTATTATCATTATTATCATTATTATTATTATTATTATTATTATTATTATTGAGATCTCTTGCCATTGAATGCATGAGTATGTGCATTATGGACAGTTTTGAGCACAGCTTCCATAAGTCCGGAATTTCCCAGACATAAATGGAATACTGTAGTCAGAAGCAGTGTCCGGATGGGAAAACCCGGACATATGGCAACCCATGTCGGCAGTGTCGTTTTTGGCAATGTTCCTTAAAAAATGGCTCAAAAACTTTGGGCAAAACTAAAAAAAGGGCTCAACAGCTTTGCCAAAAAAGCTCACTTTTTGAAATATGGCAACCCTAGTTTTGAGGCAATTCCCAGAGTCCTCATCCAGAACCACAGAAGTCATGGAATGTTCCTGGATACTTTAACTTCTCTGGCGGAAATTGCCCATGTTGCAGTGTTAAATAAATTGGTGTAGCTTCTGTGAAGGAAGTAAGCATTCGAGGGAGGGGGGAACCTTCACACAGAAACTAGGGTGAGGACAGATTGTTTGCTGCAGGCAAGAAGGGAGCAGGAAGGGAAAGAGGTTTGGAGGCTGCCCACCTGTGCTGCCATCAGTCTTCGTGCCCAGCTTGTAGGCCTCCCAGACTCACCTGACTGACCACTGTAGAAAACAGAAGTCTTAACCAGGTGGACCTTTGGTCTGGCTCAGCAAGACTGCTCTCACATTCTCCATTCTTGTGGCAAACAGGTTGTTTCTTTTTCTTTCGCAGTGGGTGTGGAGCTACTGGGTGAATAGTCTTGGCATGCGTTAGGCACTTGTAGAATTAAGTAGGTGCTTGATTCCGTCCATCCCTGATTCTTTAGATCAGGCATAGGCAAACTTGGCCCTCCAGATGTTTTGAGACTACAATTCCCATCATCCCTGACCACTGGTCCTGTTAGCTAGGGATGATGGGAATTGTAGTCCCAAAACATCTGAAGGGCCAAGTTTGCCTATGCCTGCTTTAAATCATTTCTCAGCATTCTGTCTTTCCCAAGCGTGTGGGGAGAGAGATAGATGAAGGAGGTGAGCAAGCAAGGCTTCTTCAGGAACTGCTGTGCGGCAGAGATGGACTTATAAAAGACACATACAGGATGATTAATTTGTCTATCGGTAAATCTCACTTTCCTCTGTCGTTTTCTTTGCATGTGCAAATTGGTCTTGGCATTAATTAAGCTGATTTCGTTACACTCTCTTTAATTTGTCAGGATAGTCTTTCTTTGCTGGACAAAGAGGAAAATGCTTTGGAGAACTGTCACAACTGCAGTTGTGTTGTGCGCTTTCCCCCTTTCCCTTAGAGAGCCACCCAGAGAAGAAGAGTCGTTATCAATTAGGCCTTTTTGCATGCCGATGAGCTTCGTCATTTGAGTTTAGCCAGATTTGCAAATACTGACACAAAGTGAGTTGACCCTTTGTATACTTTCACTTTACTATACTGCTACGCAAAGGAGGTTCGTGCCAGAACTGGTAACGAATCAGACTTTATTTTGCATGGGTCTCTTCTGAAACGAGGCCTTATTAGGCCAAGGAATATCTTTAAATTTCATCTGTAATTGCAGAGCAAACAAACTCCTAAGCTCCATTCTCCTCCTCCTTTTCTTTCTTGCCGGCATCACATGGCTGAAATAGGAAAGAGAGTCTTACTCTCCTAATTAAGGCCTGGTTTGATTTCTGCAGTCTCTCCTGTCAGATGGTCTTTAGTCTTTCGGAGGTATTCTTCTGCTCGAGTTACTTAAAGCTTACTGGAACACCTATTTATAGTCGGCTCCCCCATAGTGATCTGCCTGAATTAAAATTATAACAGAGGGAGGGGGAGGGGGAAGAGGGAGAGTCTGTAACTAAGAAAGCATTACCACGGTGACAGGCGTTGCACATTAAGAAAAAGGCAGGCAGCCTTGCGATTCCCTCGGTGGAAAAATTAGATGAGAAAGAGAAACGCTTTAAGCCACCAGCTAGTTGGCATAACAAAACTGCACAACCCCCCTCCCTCCCTCCCTCCCTTTCTCTCTCTTTTTTAAAGGACACCCTCCTACCTGATTTTGCCAGCTCAGTTTTGCAGCTGGGAATCTGTGGCTGTATCTCTGCTCTGTGGGAGCCCAGTCTGGACACCAGGGAAACAGTAGCAGCTCCTCTCTCTCTGGTGTGGCCACTGGAGAACAGAGAGAAGGGTACTGGCCGTTACTGGTTGAACAGCCTGCAGAGCAGGTGATTGAAAAAGCCTGGAGCTTAATGTTCCAAGAAGAGTTCAGTTTAGTGCTGCCAGGAGTGCATGAGGGTGGGAAATCAGCTGAGCCTCTCCTGACAGTTCCTCATATATTAAAGGCAACTGAAAAGATCCTGAACTAGATCCCAGGGCAGAAGATTAGTTCCCTTGTTGAGATAAGGCAGCAAAAAGAGGACATGGTGGTGAAGGCTTTCCACTTTCTTTTCAGCTGCCCTCAACACTAAGGTTACCAGATTTTTTTCAATGAACCTGGGGACACTTTTCAACTTCAATGGATTTTGTATGGAGACTGGTTTGTAAATCCGGGGACTGTCCCCGGGAAATGGGGACGTCTGGTAACCTTACTCAACACTGATATCAGCTCTTTCTTGTTGGCTTGGGCAACAAGCCCGGAAGCAAGCAAAGCAAGAAGGACCTCAATAATTATTATTTTTAAATTTTATTATTTTTACCCCACCCATCTGACTGAGTTGCCCCTGCCACTCTAGGTGGCTTCCAACAAATATAAAATCATCAAGCATGAAAACATTAACTTCAGGTTAAGAGCATGGATTTGGGGAGAGGGTAGGCAGAATGGTCTGAGCTTTCCAGGTGCAAGTTTGTTAGCGATAAAGGAGAACAGCCACCAGAAGGAAGCAAAATTGTGCTGCAGGCAAATCCATACTACTGGTGTCGTTAAACACACAAAATTCAAACCCCACAAACTCCATTATCAGGTATTCTCAGCATGACTGCAAATGAAGAGATGTGGAGGGAATGAAGACAAATCTTACAGAGCTTCCACAAGGTAGGAAGAGAGGCGTCCCACATAGCCTGCAATCTGGTTTTGCAAGATCCCTCAAAGAATATACAGCGGTACCTTGGTTTAAGAACAGCTTAGTTTATGAACAAATTGGATTAAGAACACTGCAAACCCAGAAGTAGGTGTTTTGGTTTGTGAACTTTGCCTTGGAAGCAGAACATGTACTGTAAATTGAGTCCCCTGCTGCTAATTAGAGGCTTCCTGTTGAGTCTGTCAGCTATTGAGTCCCAAGCACCCACACAACACAGAGGTGACATTTGGAGCTTTTGCTTTTGCTATTTTTTGTGTTTTTGTTTGTATGTCTTTTTCATTTTTTTGACTGTGACTTGTTCTTCGTTTTATGGGACTGACTTGTGACTATGGCTTGTGACTTGGTTTTTGTGACTGTGGCTTGTTACTTGGCTTTTGTGACTTGTTTTTGTGACTGTGTGGGATCCAGTTCAGCTACTGGTTGATTGTGTGACGGCAGAAATGGATAAATGCCCCCCCATCCAAACAATTACTATCATCAGTGCACGTAAGGGAAAAAAATTATTTTTATTTTTATCATCTACAATACTGTCTTATTTATTTTATAGTACAGTACATTGATTATTGCCTTCACTTTATGGATCAATGGTCTCGTTAGATAGTAAAATTCATGTTAAATTGCTGTTTTAGGGGTTGTTTTTCATCGTCTGGAACGGATTAATCAATTTTCCATTACTTTCTATGGGAAAGCACACCTTGGTTTAAGAACACTTTGGTTTAAGAACGGACTTCCAGTGCAGATTAAGTTCGTAAACTGAGGTACCACTGTACCCTCCTGCTTTGAATTTCTAAGAACATTCGAAGATCCCTGTCAGATCAGACAAAAGGCACATCTAGTCCAAAATTCTGTTTTCACGGTGGCCAATCAGGTGCCTCTTCTGGGAAGCCCAGGATCAAGACTTGAGCTCAGCAAGACTATTTCCACTTTTGATCCCAAGCAACTTATATTCAGAGGTGTACTGTCCATGACAGTGGAGGCAGAACATAGCCATCATAACTAGTAACTATTTGCAGCCTCATCTCCCACAAATTGGTCCAAACCTATTTCAAATTCATCCAAATCAATGGCAATCACTACATCTCATGGGAACAAATATCATAGTTTAACTATGTGAAGAAGCACTTGCTTTCACCTGTCCCAAATCTTCCAATATTCTGCTTTCTTGGATGATCCCATGAGGTTCTAGTACCTCTTTGCCCTGGCTTTTGACACTTCAAGTGTATATTTTTAGGACCCACCATATTTTTGTAATTGTAAGTGGTTTTAAACTGTTTTAAATATTGTGTTGTAATGTCCCACCCTGGGACCTTAGGGTGATGGGCGGGTAATAAATTTAAGAATTAGATAATAAAAATATGATGGGGTGAGTTCGTCTATTCCCCCACCATGCCTAATTTTATACACCTCTATCCTTCCTCACCTTTTTACTAAGATGAAATGCCCCCTTTAGGAGTGTTGCTGCACCAGCCCCCAGATCATTGTCATTGCATGACTTTTCATGGCCAACTTAAACACGGTCTCCATGTTCGGGGAGCAGGGGGGGGGGACTTAGAATGTAAATTCAGACCAGGCATTGGCCTCAGGAACAAGCATCTTGGTTAGCTCAGTTGGTTAGAGTGTGGTGCTGATGATGCCAAGGATGTGGTTTCGGTCCTCATGTGGGGCAGCTGCATATTCCTGCATTGTGTGGGGTTGGACTAGAGATCCTCAGGGTCCCTTCCAACTCTAGAATCCTATGATTCTATGATCTTGGGATAAAAAGGTGGAATGGGCACTACTTGAAAGGGAGATGTATCAAAGCTAGAGGATGCAGGGCTGTGGACCTGGTGGAAGGTAGTAGATGTTTGCAGGGTGTGTTTGTATATGGAAGATTGCAAAAGTGCAAAATATCAGCCAGCTTCAGCCTTGTGACATCCTGTTTCCAGAGGACTGCCTGCTTTCTAAAACAAGGGCTGTGGTGGAGAGGAGATATGTTTCAAAAAATGTAAGAATAGAAGAATAGCCCTGATGGATCAGCTCAAAGGCATACCGTTCTCACAATGGCCAACCTGATGCATATAGGAAGCAGGACCTGAGTGCAAATGGTACCCAGAAGCATCACTTCCTCTGATGGGGGTGGGTAGGTAGAACACATCTGCCAGGGTTTATCAATGTGACTGCACCCTGACAGGTTCCCTTGCATCCTTAAGGTACAATATAGTTAAGGTCAAGATGCCCTAATCCTTGAATTCCACCTGCCCTCTAAAACAGGAGCTCACTCTATGATTCTACAGTAGCCCAGAATCGCATTTCACAAATGTGCTTACATTCTAAAGGGCTGAAGAACTGTTATGCAGCACAGCTAGCTGGGCAGCAGAGAGCTTCAAGAGGCCACTCTGGTTTTTGCAGGAGCAAGTATGAGCCAGTTGCATCACTGAAATCACATGGTTGACAAATCAGCATATGTTTGAATAGCCCTTTATGAGAGCTGGGGCTATAAACACAGTGTTACAGATCAGGTTTTGAACCTGGCAATGTACAGTAGTAGGGTCTGTAGGGCTTGAATCTCATGGCCTGTTGTTGGCACTGAGCCAAGTGAGCCGTCTGAAATGGTGTGCTCAGGCTTCAGCAATGCCCTCTCCAGGCAGAGAAGAGGTGGTATCAGTTGCAGAGTTAAGTTAGCCACCTTGCAGTGTGCTTGCTGCGCTAAGGAAACATATTGAGCTAGTGAAATGTTGCTGTGCAAGAGATTGCAAAAGCAGTTGGTCTGTGTACCGGATTCAGCCAATGCCTGAGACCTGGACTGAATGGGGGGGGGGGGGGGGGACGGGACGTCTGCACATTGCTTGACTGGATTGCTGTAGCTCAGGTGACCCAGAGAAATCTGGGGCTGTCAGGAGGCAGGGGGTCAGACAGGACTGAGAGGCAGGTGTTGGGGTGGGAAGAAGGAAAAAATGCAAAAATTCCTAAGAGAATACGAGTGACTTACCTGACTGGCTGTGTCATCATGGGAGACTGTAGGGGTGGAGTGGTGGCGGATGCCTTTGAATGCAGAGCACACACCTTTCTGCCTAGCCTCTCCCCCCCATCCAGTGCCCCATTCCTTGAAGCCACACTGTGCAGGATGGATATCCAGAGCTCCAGTGCTGAGCTTCCCCTGGCACGGCCCATTAGCACAGCAGTAGCAGCAGCAGCAGGTGCAAGGGAGAAGCCGAGAGGTTGAACTCTGCTCCAATTTGCAGGGCTAGAGTTAATATTTGCTGAAAGGACTGGTCTGCCAATCTGTTACAATGATGCCTATTTGCAAGTGTAGCTGAATTCTCATTAGCCAGCATGAGACATGGGCAAGGGGAAGGCGCAGGGAGCAGATTTGCTGCTGTTCCAGAAAATGGAGGGAGCCGCAGCCTTTGCTGACATTCTGAGCGCTTCAGCCCCTCGTCCTGCTAGAGATGCAAAATAGAAATGGCATTTCTGAATACGCCTGACAGTTCGCTCCGTGTGGAACCTGTTGAGTTGTGACTCGGTGCGTTTTGGAAGCACTGATAGAATTAAAGAAATGTTAATGCATGCAGCTCGCTTGCCGGCTGCCTTGCCACACACCCACCCAGTAATAAAGAGTTCGCAGCTGAACAAAAAAAATCACCAGTTGCTCTTCGGCGACAATTCTGATGATTTTATTCTGGGTGGCTACGAATGTTCATGAGATCATGCAGCCTCAGGGATGGAAGGCATCAAAAGCCCAGTCCTCCACATTCATGACTCCTTGCAGGCCTTTCTGTGCCACCGCCCCCGTTTAATTTGTGCAACTCAGACCACTATATATAATGTCAAAAGCAGACCAATGCCCAGAGTGGTGTTGATCAGAAAGCAGAGAATCTGAGAACTGGAGGAGAGGTTGTGGGACATCTCAGCAAACCCCTCTTATTTCATGTTGGAAGTCCAGAGCTGGTCTGGATGTGGACAATGTAGAAGTGTAACTGAAGGTAGGGAGGTCTAGGTATGGGTAGCTTCTGAAATGGAGGTAAGCAAGGAATTAGCAACGCACTGCCGCTGAGTACCATGATGGAAGAAAAGGAGGATATAAAAATCACATATAGACAAAACTGGGGTTAACAATACAAAACTCATAGTAGCAGAGACCGTACAAGCAGGGGCGTCTTACCCATAGAGGCTAGTGGTGTGGGGCGCCAAGTTCTGGAGGATGCCAGGAAAGAGGCGGAGGCTGGACGCGGCACCCCCTGGCATCAGCTTACCGCCCTCGCCCTTGCCCACCCCTGCCATGCTGTGCCAAAGCAGCTCCACGCCAAAGCAGCGCCACGCCCGGAGCCTCCGTCTGCCATGGCCACCGCGGCACAAAGTGGCCAGCTGAGCCGGGAAGCACTGTGTCCAGCCTCAGCCTCTTCCCTGCCGGAGGAGCTGCCCTCCAGCCGCTGCCCTCCAGCCGCTGCCCACCTCCAGCCCCGCCGGCAGCGCCGTCCTCCCTAAAATACTCTGGGAAAAGGGGGGGGCAGATGTCGGAGGGAGCTTTGCACCACGGTGCTGGGTATGCTTAGGACGGCCCTGCTTACAAGAGGCAGTTCAATCTCCCGTTATCCCACTGGATAGCTCAGTTGGTTAGAGTGTGGTGCTAATAACACCAAGGTTGCAAGTTTGATCCCTGTTTGGGATAGTTGCATTGCAAGGGAACTGGACTAGATCATGGGTAGGCAAACTAAGGCCTGGTGGCCGGATCCGGCCCAATCACCTTCTAAATCTGGCCCGCTGATGGTCTGGGAATCAGCATGTTTTTACATGAGTAGAATGTGTCCTTTTATTTAAAATACATCTCTGGGTTATTTGTGGGGCCTGCCTGGTGTTTTCACATTAGTAGAATGTGTGCTTTTATTTAAAATGCATCTTTGGGTTATTTGTGGGGCATAGGAATTCTTTCATTCCCCCCCCCCCCAAAAAAAATAGTCTGGCCCACCTGATGCATATAGGAAGCCCATCCTGACTGCAACTGGTACCCAGAAGCATCACTTTCTCTGATGGAGGATGGGGGGTAGAACACATCTGCCAGGGTTTATCAGTGTGACTGCACCCTGACAAGTCCTCTTGCATCCTTAAGGTACAAAATATTTTAGGTCAAGATGCCCTAACCCTTGAATTCCACCTGCCCTCTAAAACAGAATCTGCACATCTGAAGGAAGCTCCCCATATAGTTTCTCGTCTATGCCATCTGAATTATTCAAAAAACCTGCTGCTTGCTAGTTAATCTGGTGATCTAATCTGTGTCTTCAGGCTAATCTTTGACTTCGTGGGAGTCGCTAGTTAATCTGCACATTGGAAAGCCTGGCTTTTACTTTGGTGTTCAAATGAGATTATGTCCCTCAAGATCTTTCCTTGCCTCTGAATACCTGAAAAAAGAAGCAAGACGAGCAATTCGTTTCACCTTGCCGCCCCCACCTCCCAGAAGATACACAAAACCCCTTTTGTGTGGCTCACTTTGCATTTCCTCCGAGCAGCTGCAAAAGGGTGACTTCGGTTGTGAAGAGGCAAAGGAGACTGACAACCAGCGACTCTAAACCAGCTTTCCACCTCCTCCCCCGCGTCACCCTTTCCCTTTTCACACACTCCTAATTTTGAGCCTTGAACGTTTTTAATGACAGCCTTCATGGTTTGATGGAGGATTTTACACTAATGCAAGGCATTACCTAGTTCATTTGGATAGAAGAGGGTATAATTTTGCACGGTCAAAGTCATTGCTATTTGAGCTAAAAGTTCCATTATGCGGCACCACCCACCCAGGTTTTGAGAGCCAGGAGAGATAAGTACTGTTTCATTAATGGCTGTCCTCAGGAGCTTATTCAAAGGATGGCTCCTGGTCTGGACTGGAGCGGAATATGGAAGAAGCGCCAGAGGACTGGGTGAGCTTGAGAGTGGAAGCTTGATGGATGAGTGGCTTATAGAGAGTTGGCTGCAGGGTGGGCGACAGCCCTCTTCCAGGCTGCTTTCTCCAAAGCAGTAAGTTTCTGCGAAGCTTAAACTCCCCCTGACCTCCATGCTTGGCTTGTTCCCTTAGAGGAATATCTGGTCAGAGATGGAAGAGAGAATTTAGGAAGAAGTGCTGGTCTGCACTCAGTTGCACTTGTTCTGTGCAGGGAACACTTCTGCTCCTCCTGCTGCCCACCTTAGGGGAGACAGCCAGATCCTGGCTGGCCAAATATATTTGTAGACAGGTTTTTCAACTTAAACAACAACTCCCTCTACCCCTTCCTGGAAGTACCCTCAATGGAAGTAAAAAAGAGAGGAGGGAGCTTTGATTTTAATTTGTTTCTTAGAAAAATAACGATTAGGAAAGAAACTGACCACCCCAACAGTCTGGCTCCACTGCTTCAGCCCTGTTGAAACAAAGCCCATAGCAGAAGATCAGCTCACTCCATTTGCTTCAATATTCCTCCCCCGAATCACTGTGATTTGCTGTGATTAAAAGTTAGAGGTGTCCGACAAAATGAAAGACCTCTCTCTCTCCCCCCCCCCTGCAATCCTCTCCTCTCTCTTTTCTGCCCTCCCCTCTCTCAAGTTTGGAGCAGTTCACCTGTCAGCTTGGTTTCATTTCTCAGAAATGGAGGGGAGTTTGTTCATTCAGTTTTCTGGAAAAAAAAAAAATGAGCTACTCACTCACCCACCATGGCGTACCTTGGTCAGCAGCACGTTCCAATTTGGGAATGTGAGAGTCTGCCCCAAAGCACCCCAATTAACCTTATTCTTCTGGGTACAGATTAAACCAGCAGACACTCCTTTTATAAGCCTGCCTTTCGTGATACTTCCAGGTGCTTAGTATTTATTTTTTTTAAAAAAGAAGAGACCAATGATTAAGAAAGCTCACAATAACACAAGCATAGATAAAGCATAGGCCTAGAAACTGCAGCAGAGAAAATCTCATGATTCGGCACAGAATACAGTATACTCAGATCTTAAACACTGGGACATAAAAGGGTCTCTTGGCTTGGTAGTGGAAAGACATTAAGGAAGCTGCTTTGTAGATGGGCTCCTGGACTTTTAATAATTGTGTGGAAGAGAGAAATTGGGCAGGTTAATATTTAAGGTGCAGGAGCCCTGCCACCCATCTTTCCATTTGACCAGCCTCGTGTCAGGCAAGAGAGCTGGGCAACACAGCTGAGGTTGACCTACCTCATCTCACTGGAATGGGGCTGTCACAGTTTTCAATGGGATATAAGACCAACTTAGTTTAGTTGGACTGGATCTCCTTTTGAACGATGGAGGAGCTCAAGGGCATTTCAGAACTATCTCCTTGTTAACTCCTCCCTTTGGTCACTTATGCGGCACGGCCTTTAAGTGATACATGGAGCTGTGCCTTCTCTGCATCACCCGAACAAGCGTTTGCCTTCTTCCATCTGCTGTTTTTTTCCTATTCCTGGCATAATAGAGAGCTGTCAAGAATTTCAAAACAAAACCTCACCTGCCAACCCCACCTGTGCTCAAAAGCAGCCTTGTGCAGATTATCTGATTCCTGATGGATGAGCACAGGCAGCTGCAAGAGGTTCGGACAAAAACACTTTGCACCTGGCCTGTAAACCCCAAGTTGATCCCCATGCACCAGCACACCAAGGCAGGCCTGTTCCGGACCACACTCCTGCACCACCGGAGTGGGGAATACGGATAATACGTTTGGAGCCACTCCAGATGCGTCGGAAAGCAGCCCCGCCATCACTCCAAACAGCTGGTGTGCCTAATCCCTTTTCCAAGCAAAGTAGCAAAATATATAATTATGAGCTCTGCAGAGAGGGAGACGGAGAGCAAACCATTAGGCTTGTTTATGGCACCACATTGAGCGGGATACCCACCCAGGCCCTTCCTGCCTGGCAGAGGATGTGAAGGGATCCGTATGCAGGAGGAGCCCAGAGGTTTCCTGATGATGTTTGCCCAATAATAATTTTGAGTAATTGTGTGCGTTCCCAGCTCTCGCATAATTAAGCCAAAAGAATCAGATCCTTTAACTCATTCCTTGATCATTTCCATATGATTACTACTTGCACAACTCTCATTTTCTTTGGCTTTGTTTCCGGACGCATTGGCGCATCTCAACATTAGGGTGAACACGAAAGCGCTGGCTCTTGCACAGCCATTTCTGTGCTGCTTGCTTCTAGTTTTCCCCTCCCCATTTTGGGGCTTGTGCACACTGAGCAAAAGCAAATGCTGAGTCAGCAGGGACAGAGGTGGCCGGCAGCAACAGCAACTCCTCCACCATCCTCTCTGTTCACGTAAGCCACAGAAAGCAACCAGAACCACAAAGCCCCAGGAAGGGCAAGGGTGGAACAGGTGTGTGTGTGGATGCAGAGGGAAGCCGCCGTCCAGTTCTCATCAGCTATGGGTGGCAGCAGCAGCAGCAGCAGCAAAGGCGATCATGCTGACAAGTTGTATGTCTTTTACATGCCCATTAACTCCCTTGCTCAATAAAAGATGTGCCGTTTCTGCAGCCCTGGCCGTCAGCAGTGCCACACGTGGCACTTAAGCTGCTTTAGAGACAAGCAGAAAAAGGCACTTACCAGGCTGACAGCAGCAGCAGCAGCAGCAACAACAACCACCTTTTAGAGGGTATTCAGGGGGAAATATATGGGGCCGATGTGCCGCATCTGCTAGTCCTTGTTAATAAAAAAGTTAACTCATGGATTAGATGTGATGCATCAACTAAGATACCAGGTATGCTTAACGGGCACGGAGGGCTGCTGGCCTCCTTCCATTGGTCTCCGTTGAAAAGTGCTGTGGGATTTTGTTCAGTGCCTCTCTGGTTTCCATCCCTAAAGCTTCGCCTCTTGGAATGACTAGGGTCAATCTCCCACTAGAGTGCTTTGCTGCCCTGTCCTTGAAAAGAGGGAGAAGGCGGTGGCGTAGCGTGGGTTGTCAGCACCCGGGGCAAGGCAAGTAATTTGCGCCCCCTAACCCATGGATTTGCGCCCCCTAACCCTAACCCCCAAATGTTGCACCCAGTGCGGCCGGCCCCCCTGCACCCCCCACGCTACGCCACTGGAAGAAGGGCATACCAGCTCAACAGAGGGGTAAAACCAGAAGCCAGATCTACAGGAGCCTTTGGCTACAATCCTGTGCACATTTACCTGGGAGTAGGAGTGGACAAAAAAATCTCAGTTCTGTTTGTATGTGAATCTACCTAATTCACACGTCTCAAACCACTATGAAAGCTAAAAGCCTTTGTAATTCGTACTTTCCTGAATTTTGTGATGGAGTTCTCCTACCAAACAAACTTGGAGGGGGTGGGGGAAGCATAATAATGTATTAGTATTATTACAATATTGTTTTTTAAAAAATTACTATATTAATTTGTATGCTGCTTATATGCCAAAATGGATTCTAAGCAATTTTCAACCATAAAATCTATATGCAATAACAATTCCATTGCCCAGTAAAACATCCTTAATTGAAATGTAACAATAAAATGAGCAATTAAGCAACAGGGCAATTATAAACCAGTTAAAACAATAAAGTCAGTTGAGAGGAATGCTTGACAAAACAGGTGTGTCTTCAGAAACCAGTGGAATGGCAACCCACATGGGGACTCTCATATTTCATCAAGGAGGGCATTGCACAACACTGGTAACACCAGTGAAAAAAGTGTGCTTCAGTGTTACCACAAGCTGAGATCATCATTAGGTAAAGGTAAAGGTACCCCTGCCCGTACGGGCCAGTCTTGACAGACTCTGGGGTTGTGCGCCCATCTCACTTAAGAGGCCAGGGGCCAGCGCTGTCCGGAGACACTTCCGGGTCACGTGGCCAGCGTGACATCGCTGCTCTGGCCAGAGCCAGAGCCGCACATGGAAACGCCATTTACCTTCCCGCTGGTAAGCGGTCCCTATTTATCTACTTGCACCCGGAGGTGCTTTCGAACTGCTAGGTTGGCAGGTGCTGGGACCGAGCAGCGGGAGCGCACCCCGCCGCAGGGATTCGAACCGCCGACCTTTCGATCGGCAAGTCCTAGGCGCTGAGGCTTTAACCCACAGTGCCACCTGCGTCCCTGAGATCATCATTAGGCTGTGGCAAAACTAACTGGGTTTCATTGGCTGATCATTATGTCCATTGTCTTCTTGTAGCATGGTACTGCTCTCTTTGTTCCTGCTCTGTCTGGGAATGGTGACACAGTGCCCATAGGGTGCTCAGGTGTCAGGGACTGGACTGAGGGGGACGAGACTGAGGAGGAATGGTGGAGACCGGGCCTCCTCCTCCTGAACTTTCCACAGAAGAGGAAGGCAGTACAGTGGTACCTCAGGTTAAGAACTTAATTGGTTCTGGAGGTCCGTTCTTAACCTAAAACTGTTCTTAACCTGAGGTACCACTTTAGCAAATGGGGCCTCCCGCAGCCATCCAGCTCATGAACCTGCCTGACAGTTAAGATCATCTTCCAACACACTCCTACGGGTGCACCAGAGAACATTCATTCAAGCTATTTGTATAAAATACCTTTTGCAAAATGATTTCCAGTTCAGCTTTAAAACATTCCAGTAAAAACTCCAAGAAACAGCAACACAATGAAAATATGCAATAAATAAATTGCAATAAAAATCAATAAAAAACAGATGAGTGGGGTATTTCCAGCAAACCAGTGTTTAAGTTTTGAAATGCCTGAAAGAATAATAATAAAAAACCCAGAACATTTCAACAGAGTAGGAACCTGTCTAATATTTAAGGGGAGGAAATTCCAAAGGGTAGGGGCCACCACTCAACAGATCCAGTTCCTATATTGTGCTGAATGGACCACCTGATAAGATGGTAACTGCAGGAGGCCCTTACCTAGAGAGTGCAGTGATTTATTAGGTATATAAATGGTGAGACAATCTTTCAGGTACCTTTTCATGTAGTTTCGGTATGTGTGGGACAGCGGCAGTTTGGGTTTCTCTTCCAAATTTGGGTTTCTCTTCCAAATTCAAATTCTTTCAAGATCAAATCAATATTATTTTGATCTGTTGTCATGAGGCCCATAGTGCCTATACAGTGGTACTTCAGGTTAACAACTTAATTCGTTCTCGAGATCTGTTCTCTCTCTCTCTCTCTCTCTCTCTCTCTCTCTCTCTCTCTCTTTTTTAAATAATTTTTATTAACAGGCCAATCAAATCACATTATTTCCAAATCACATTAGTTCCAAATTATACAGCCAGATTTTTAAATTTTTATCGGGGGCACCCATACTTCAAGCTCCGAAAGGGGTCCAAACATCACTCATGTTGCTGCTTTAATTAAACAGTTCTATCCAGTTCTGTCCAGATAGTCTCTTTGTTACTTTCCTCATCTTCTTGTTGTTATCGTGTATTCCTTTCTTTGCGATCTCTGATAATCTTCACAAGCGGGTTGAAAACAAACATCCTCTGTGTGGGTTTTACACTCTCCAAAAATCATATCACATAAAGGACAGACGCCATTTCCACACCTCCGTAAAGAACTTTCCCTCAGTCTGTCCGTTGATTTCCCCAGGCTTGCCAAACATATCTCAGAGGGCTCTGCTAGGTCAAGATCACATTCCGATAACCATACATTCACATTCCGATGACCCTGGTCCTCCTCCCCCTCGTCGTTCTTAGGCAAGTCTGTCTTAGCGAGACACCATTTGAAACTGCGTCATAAAACTTTCCTCCATCCCCTGATGTTTCTACCAGTCCTCTCTTTGATCAGTAATTCATTCCACACAGTTCTTAAAATCCTGCTTGTGATTAATAAAATGCAATGATTCTTCTCTCTGGAGGGGAGGGTTATTAATACTCACATAAGGCAAAAAAAAGAAAAGTTTTTTCCTCCCCCCCTTTCCATTTCACTCCAACATACCAGTCTTTTAATGATGATTCATCACTTGATTTATTTGTCCAGCCCGTCGCTCCGCTCACATAGATCCATTAATCAGCAGTCTTTACTCCCGATCTTCACTTGATGTATGTCCATTAGCTTCTGTGATGGCCTGGGAATCCGATTCAGAGGCTGAACTGGAGGAATCCCGGCCTGCACAGGAGTCCCCGCCTCCAAGGCCGGTTGAACTGGGGCAGGGCCTTGATTCTGAAGCGCCTGCACCTGTGCCGGATCCTCAGGAGCAGGAACCAGGTGAATCCACTCTGGCTCCAGAGGTGGTTGAGGACTCAGTGCCTACAGGTGAGTCTTCCCCTGGGCCCAGTAACCCTTCAGCCTCTCCTGAACTGCAGAGGCTCAGGGCAGAGAGGCGAAGGGAACTGGTTTCTCCCAGGAGGAGTGCTCGCCTTAAGGCCAGGAGAGGCGGGTCTCCTGGGGGCCGGGACCGCCCCTGGCCTCAGAGAAGATAAAGGCCAGTCAGCCTGGTCCCAGGTTGTGGGAGCAATGTCGTTGATGAGCTGTTTCGGCCAGCATCCAGTCCTGTTTCCCCCAGAGTTCCTGTCCTTGCTCAGCTTCCCTCTGTGGATCCCGCTTCGCCCGAGGAGGACTGTCTGCCGACCCTCAACTGAGGTCCTGGACCTCACCCCACAGTAACCTCCCCCCCCCCTGGACCAGCACAGCTTCTTTCCAATTATATATTTCCAATTGTATCTTTTGAGCTAATGTGAACCAGTGCACGATTAGAGACAGCATCAGAGAAGACCGGCCTCACTCGAGGGCTTCGTGCCAAGTGCCCACACCCCCTTCTGCTTTCAAGTCCGGGGGTGAATTATGGACACAGCTGACAAGGCACTCCCCCCCATCTCCTTGGGGGGGGGGGTAAGGGAGGCTGCATACTCTCCATATCAGCCTCTTAATTACCTCGTGTGGGTCGGAGAGATGTTATTGTCAGCCATCTTCCAATGCGCCCCCTGGTGGGCCCTCTCTGGAGATCTGGAGATCTGTTCTTAACCTGCAACTGTTCTTAACCTGAGGTACCACTTTAGCTAATGGGGCCTCCCACTGCTGCCGCACTGCTGCCATGCGATTTCTGTTCTCATCCTGAAGCAAAGTTCTTAACCCAAGGTACTATTTCTGGGTTAGCAGAGTCTGTAACCTGAAGCATCTGTAACCTGAAGCACCTGTAACCTGAAGCGTCTGTAACCCGAGGTACCACTGTACTGCCTATTGGTAATCTAGCACCTGCCGACGGGCAGGTATGCTGAGGATTCCCAGTGAGAAGGTCTTCTGCAGCCACTAGCTGTTCTAGACACCATTCCGTTTTCAGTTCACTTTCAGTGCTTGGCGTTCCAAAAGTGGCTTTTGTGTGGTTCCATAGAAGATAGAACTGACTCACTCCACAGGCAGGTAGCTCATTTTTTTTTCTGGGGGCAAGCCCCACTGAACTCAGCAAATATGTGCAGGCTTCTGATGTAAGACGCAGGCTTTCCCTGTGGCTACTTCCCATATAAATAAATACAACTGAGCTGAGCAAACATCAGGTGTGAAGCTGGAACATTTAAACAATCAAAGGTCATTGTGAAAACAAGTATCACAAGACAACATATCAATATAACATGTAGGCTCGATGGATTACTAGCAGCAACAGGTAATCCTAGTAACTGGTATAATGTAAATTGTCTCCATGGTTTCTTTGGGGGTGGGGGGGAGATCTCTGTAGAGGTATTCAGTCATGTATCAACAATAACAACAACCCACATACCATCAGAGTTTAATTACAGGACATGGAGTTGCACTCACTGTCAACTGCAGAATTACAGCAATTTCTTTTAACAAAAGGTCCCCTAACTGGGTTAGGGACTGGGGAGAATTTTATCCAGTTTGCACTTCAGTGCAGACCTACTTAATTTGCACTTGCTGAACCTGTATGTGAACTGAGATGTAAATGTGCGAAACACAGCTATCCTTTGAGATTTCCACTTTCCCCAATTTTGTGATGCAGTTCTGCGGCCAATAACGTGCATGAAAATGTGTACCGTAGAGGAAAGTGCCCCCAAAACTGTTCCTGTTAGTGAGAATAATGCACAAAAATGCAATGTGCTAGGGGGAATTGTTCACAAAATGCATATGTTAGGCAATTTGCATAGAAGTTTGCATCTGTTCAGAGTGATGCACATGAAGATGCAGGTGGATTTTCCTGACACTCGGAAAAAAATATATTGCAAACTGATGTGAAAATGTGAAAAGCAGAACTTAAGGCCGAGAAAAACCAAAACTGACAGATTTATCCGTTCCTAGTACCGGTGTTGTAAGGACACATTTCTATCTAATCTTTCAAGCACCTTCTGCAAAATCTGCAGCCTTGTATATTTGTTCTGTTGTAGCTGAAGATATCGCAATCAAACTTGTCCATGTGTCTATTATAGATCCCCAATAAAATCTGCTTCTAGAAGCTTTATGCACTGTACAATGCAAAATGCAGTAGACTTCCTCCTAACTACAAAAGCATTGATTTAATTGAGGCTTTACACACAAACACCCTTTTCCCTTAGTATACCTGCCATCCAATTAGGGTCCAGACATCGTTTGAAAGCCAAGAAACATAAAGGGTTTCTTGTTGTTTTTTTTTGCGGGGGGGGGGGGGAATGTCAACTCATAAAAAATAAGATTGTGGGATTGATTGTTCTTTGTAAAGCAGTACCACTGTGTGTGTGTGTGTGTGGGGGATATTATGAATAACCTCCATTTCCAGTTATAGGTTCTTTTGATACAATGTCTTTGATCAGCTTCTTAGCTAGTTCAAGATCAACTGCTTTCGACACGTTCTAGGAACGTATTATAGTTTGACAGCAATGTTTCACACTGCTTTGCCCAACTGTTGGACACCAGCTGTGCCAACAAAGATTTTGTGGATAGTCTTAACAACTGGCATCTGTTGTACCCCAGCCTAGTAAATAATTAGGGCTGTCGACCCAGTGCTTGTGCCAGTAAGGCATTGCCCTTTATATGTGATTAATCATTGTTGAGGGGGTAGAAGCTGGGGGCTCCTTAGAGGCTCATTTGAACATTTCTACTTGGATTATTCTGTTGCAGACCCTCCAAGTGTTCCTATTTTCTAGGGACAGTCCCAGATTTACAGAACTCATCTGGGTTTCTGATTTGATCCCAGAATGTCCCGCTTTTCCTTAAGATGTACCTATTTTCATTGGAGGAATGTTGGAGGGTATGGAGTTATGTGACCCCTGAGCCAAGGAGATAAGTAACTATGTAACCTTTAGGAGAGACCTGAAAGTGGCCCTGATTAGGGAAGGTTTTTTTTTATGTTCATGTTTTAATGTTTTGAAATATAATATTTTAAAACACATTAATGTTTTAATGTTTTCTTCTGTGTTTATATATGTTGGAAGCTGCCCAGAGTTACTGGGGCAAACCAGTCAGCTGGGAGGGGAATAATAATAATGATAATAATAATGGAATAGGATGTCCTTATTTTCATTGGAGAAATGTTGGAGCGGATGCTGTTATATGTCAGGACTGGACCCTGATGTGGTCGAACGACAGGCTATTTGCAGGAACTCTGTCTTCAAAACAATGAAAACCGAATTCTTTCTCTCTCTCTCTCTCTCTCTCTCTCTCTCTCTCTCTCCCCCTTTGTTCCTTTCTTTTTCCGCAAACCATATTACAAACACTTCCTTGGCAGCAGAGACAGCCCTGGAATCCTCTCTTGCTCCATGTAGTATTTATTATGCCTAGTTAAAGATCATTAGAGCCTTTGTTAGTTGGGCTGACTGACAAGGCAAGAGGATTAATATTAGAAGGCCCTGTCAAAAGTGGTGAAAAGCAGGGATTGATTTTATGGGAAGTTGAGTTGGAGCAGCATTCAGTGCCTGTGGGGGGTTACACTGGAGTAAATCAATCTCCTACATTAGCAAGTCCCTCTGGGAACCATCAGCTTCACTGTTTATTACGACAACGGCTGCATGTAATAGTCAGGGCATGCTGCGTTTTTCACACCCACACTGCCTCGTTTACTTTTTCGGCGCCTGCTGCTTGAAATTGTGGTGCAAGTGGACTCGTTCCCTTGATAAAGGAGTCTTCTGTGGTTGGGCAGCTGTTGTCGGAGGGTCAAAAGCTCGGCAGCAGAGCACCTGCTTGGCATGCAGAAGGTCCCAGCTTCAGTAAGAGGCGGGGGCAACACCTTCATATGCTGTCTTTTCAGAAGGAAGACAAGGAGAAATCCTAAATTTTATTTCAGTGAGACTGACCACTATGGTGGTGGTAGGAGGATGGTGTGCTAAAGTCTAAACAGGTAAAACTCGGAAAATTAGAATATTGTGGAAAAGTTCATTTATTTCAGTAATTCAACTGAAAAGCTGAAACTAATATATGAGATAGACTCATGGCATGCAAAGCGAGATATGTCAAGCCTTTATTTGTTATAATTCTGATGTTTATGGCGTACAGCTGATGAAAACCCCAAATTAACAATCTCAGAAAATTAGAATATTAAATGAAATCAGCAAAACAAAGACTGCAAATAGAGCAATATTGGACCTCTGAGAAGTAGAAGCATACATATGTACTCAGTACTTGGTTTGGGCCCCTTTTGCATAAATTACTGCCTCAGTGCGGTGTGGCATGGATGCTATCAGCCTGTGGCACTGCTGAGGTGTTATGGAAGACCAGGAAGCTTCAATAGCAGCCTCCAGCTCTTCTGCATTGCTTGGTCTCATGTCTCTCATCTGTCTCTTGGCAATGCCCCATAGATTCTCTATGGGGTTCAGGTCAGGCAAGTTTGCTGGCAAATCAAGCACAGTAATCCCATGGGCACTGAACCAGGTTTTGGTACTTTTGGCAGTGTGGGCAGGTGACAAAGTTCTGCTGGAAAAAGAAATCAGCATCCCCATAAAGCTCATCTGCGGAAGGAAGCATGAAGTGCTCCAAAATTTCCTGGTAGACGGCTACATTGACCCTGGATTTAATGAAGCACAGTGGACCAACACCAGCTGATGACATGGCTCCCCAAATCTCTTTTCTGATAAGAGCAGCTTTTGCATCTCATTTGGAAACCAAGGACCCAGAGTCTGGAGGAAGAATGGGGAGGCACACAATGCCAGATGCTTGAAGTCCAGTGTGAAGTTTCCACAGTCTGTGTTGATTTGGGGAGCCACCTTGAAAGAGATCCCACCTTGATAGCACACAAAAAAGTATAGCATTCACCAAACTCAAGAACCAATTATGACATAATTGGAAATTCAAAGTAATAAAGCAACGCATTATCTGGAACCACAGGATTTTGGAAATGCCAGGATTAGGAACTGCATGGCATTAGCATTTTATATTGTGAAGTCGCGGAACCTTCTGATGTGAAGGCCTAAGGCAGCTCTCATCCCTTCAGCCGAAGCACAGAGGAAGCCAAGGATGAAACTCTTCAGCCCCATCTGCAACCAAGCTGGCGGTTGGGCCGGCTTGGCCTGTGGCAACAGAGGCTGATGGAACAGATCAGACCAGCCCACTTGGTGGTGCCAGCAGTCAGCCACAGAGGGCCATTGCAGTGCTGCGCTTGGTGGTGAGGCGGAGAGCTCTGGCAACATCTCAAAATGATGGTGTTCACTTGAAGACTCGCTTTGCCAGCCATCGGCAGCTCCCCAAGTCTCTCTTTCCTGTCCAGACATTTCACTGGGGCTTTGTTTTCATGTTTTCATTTTATACCTCCAGAAACCACATCCTCCTTAAACAGGCACTGAGGGTCTTTTCTGAATTGAAGGTTGAAAGGGGAGGAGGGGAGGAAAAGCACACACAAACCTGCCCGTGCTTTTCAAAGCTCTGCTTCCCCCGCCATGCACCATCGGTGGGTTCTCTCTACTTCTGCCTTCCACATGGCTGAACAAACACAGACAGTTGTGTGCTTGCGAAACCCCTTGACAGACGTCCCCAATCCCCACCTCTCTCCTGTGTGCCGAAACTTGCTTCCAATGTCTTCTACTAAGAGGAACAATTTGGAAAAGGGCAGTGTGTCATGTTCTTTTCCTCCCTGGGTGTAAATCGGACCCCGGGGGCATTGATTGCCTCCAGTTTGCTTGGTGTGTGTGTGTTTGTCTCTCGTAATATGCTCTCCCAATAGCTTTATATCAGGTATGTAAAATATGGACTCCTCTGTAACTGGGAAGGTGAAAAAGCTGTAACAGAAGGCAGTTTGGTGATGGCACAACCTTGAAACTTGACACGTTTTGGGGGGAGAGGGGACTTACCTTAGTGAAGATGTACAAATGCACTGCTTTCCCATGCTGACCTAGCTAGGAACACAAGGACATAGCAAGGTACCCACAGGAACTGAAGGTCTTCTGCTCCTGTCCTTGGGGCAGCCCCTTTCCTCACTTGGAACAGTGGTGAGCTCCCTCCATGGGTGTGGCGATCACACAGGGTCCCCGGACATTTAATGGTCTATTGATCCCTGTGCCACCACTGTGCTCACTTCCCCGCTGCCACCAACCCATTACTCTTGGGTAAAACACTGAGTCCAGACAGTTGTTAAAATTGAACCAAATAAACAAGTTTATTTTATAAACATTAACAAGTTTATGGTTTCTCAGATAATATTCCTGTCAGTTTCTTATCTTTAGTTTCTTTACTGGCCTATACCTTCCTAATAACTTCTGACTGATTATCTCAACTATTTGACTGACTCCTCTTAACAAATTTTCTCCCTCTCTCACATCAGAGTAGCCCAACCCACAGACTTATCCTCTCTGTCTCTTTTCTAACTCCAGAATGACTTCTCATGCACCCTAACTCTAACTCCTCCCCTTGGGTTCCCATTGGTTAGTCATTTTACAATTAGTTAACCCTTTCCTTATGAACCCAGTATGATGTCACACACCTAGGAGGGCAAATGCCACAGTCGGTTTAGCAGATGGTGGAGCTGCAGGATGCCCCACGGGAAGGAATAGAGGGTCTCAGTTAGTTAAGCCTGGGCTGGCATGTTGCTGCATGCCCAGACGGGCAGTTGTTGGGCATGCCTCTCCCAGCTCCATTCCTCCCTGCACAGAGGAGCAGGTTCACGGCCTCCCCCTTTTGCAGCATGCTATGCATTTCAAGGTGGCAGATCCACTTGCAATGATGTCAGCTGGCTCCCCTGCAGGGATGTCTACATAGCTCAGCTAGTCTACAAAGCTGCAGGTTCAAGGTGGGTGACACAGTCCAGATGGAGGAAGGTTTGCTGAACATCCCAACCAGCACAGAGCCTCTGCTAACAGGCATTCCTTTCTCTCCTTCAGATAGAGCATTAACTGTCAGAACTGGAGGACCCATTGTGGGTGCATTGGCATAAGCTGTAAGCTGCGCTGTGAGAGGGAAAAGAGGCAGTAAAGCAACCCTCCAAACCAACCCCTGCTTATGTTGACTTCTCCACTGCCAGCAAGTGAAGCTCTTTCTCTTTGGTTGCCTCCACTAAACAGCCTTTTGGATTGGAACTGGCTCAACTCACTCCCTATATTATTAGGCAGAGTGGCACAGCACTTAGATGTGGAGGTAACTAACAAGACTTCTGACTATTTTTATCCCAAGCAAAATAGTAAGGCAACAAGTGAAATATGTTTTGAGGGAATGATTTTTCAGGGGAAATGATTTTGTAGTTTGAGTTACTCATGAGAGCAAAAGAAGAGAGAGAAAGAAAATATGAATCTAGCTACATTTATATTCTAGGCGAGACAATACTTACTAGTTTGCATTCTTCAGTTCAGCTTCCAGATCACTATGTGGTCTTCTCCTGCTCTGATATCCATCTGTTCTGTCTACCACTTTCCAGTGTTCCAGCTCTCTTGAAGCCCTTTTTCTTTCCTGCAAGATTTCAACTTCACAACTTTCTAGCTAATTGTCATGCTTGACATGACTCGACTTATATGCAATACAGTCGTACCTTGGTTGATGAACGCCTTGTGAGTTGAACATTTTGGCTCCCGAATGCCGCAAACCAGGAATTGAATGTTCCAGTTTGTGAACATTCTTTGGAACCCGAATGTCCAACGTGGCTTCCGATTGGCTGCAGGAGCTTACTGCAGCCAATCAGAAGCTGTGCCTTGGTTTCCAAATGTTTTGGAAGTTGAACAGACTTCCGGAACCAATTCCGTTCAACTTCTGAGGTATGACTGTATTTTCCTCCCAAGCTTCTAACCAATCAGAAGGAGAATAGAGCCTTGGCTAAGTTTCCATCTCCCCTTAATTGCTAGGATGAAATTTTGGCCCTCCTGTGCAGGAGAGCCTCTAAACCAAAAACAACTTGACTACCAACTTTTACAACCCAAACCCCAGACTCTTAACTTTAAAGGGGATCTTGGCCAAGCAGGGAGGAATGGTGGTGGTAACAGGATGGAGAGAAAACAAGCATTTGTGAGCTCTCTGCCAGTAGCCCTCAGAAGCTACAAGTAACCTCAACTGAGCAGATGCTCTCGCCAAGCACCTGATGCCGAAAAGGGAATGAGGAGAAACTTGAGGGAGCCCATGTGGGCAACCAAACCCTCTTCTACATGTATGAGACCCACCAGAGGGCCACATACCTTAATGACACCCACAGAACCTGACCTCCATGGCTTGCAACGAACCCAGATTTGCATGGCTAGACTCTTTAAGAGGCAGACTCAAAGAATCAGGCCAGTAGTGATGAGAATTGTTGCTCCTGGGAGTGCTTCCTAGGGCAGGCACATTCCAGCTAGCTTCACTGCCTCTGAAGTCCTCCTCCTCTGGCTGGCATTCTTACTCAAGACATTTGCAAGGATTTCAAGTTAGGATTTGTAGGCTGGACTCAGTTTTTCTTGTCAGTCACATTTCTATTGCATTCCCTCATGTTTGCTTGAGTCCAGCTGCAGAAATCCCAAAGTGGCCCATTTTGGTTTGTCTCACTTTCCCATTTTTCTAGGGTTAAGTTTAATTTGCCACATTTTTGCATCAGTATGAGAAGCTTTTTTAAAAAAAAAAGTCCTCATGTAAACCATTCAGCATTTGGTGCACATTTCCCTTATTATACACATTTTGGTGGGAAATTTCGCATAATGTGTGTATTTTTGCAAGTATTTCCCCTTAACAGAATGCATTTTTGTATGCTATTGTTTACAAGGGTCATCTAGTCCAACCCCAATTCAATGCAGGAATCTTTTGCCCAATGTGGGGTCTGAATCCACGACCCTGAGATTAAGAGTCTCATGCTCTACCAACTGAGCTATCCCAGGTCACC
This sequence comes from Podarcis cretensis, assembly GCF_951804945.1. Classification (NCBI taxonomy): domain Eukaryota; kingdom Metazoa; phylum Chordata; class Lepidosauria; order Squamata; family Lacertidae; genus Podarcis; species Podarcis cretensis. The sequence goes on along the minus strand of NC_137185.1, from coordinate 28,782,876 downwards.
TGCACACTTTCCCCTAATATATTTCACTCCAGAGATTTTGCACTACAGTCCTATCAATAGGAGTTGTAGTGCAAAACACCTGGAGGACACTAGGCTGGGGAAGGTTGCCCTAGAAATTTTTTTTCTTACAACAATATGGGGAATTGACCAGCTACCTCCCATTCAGTAATTTCTCCTAATGTACACATAGCAATATCCCCCCCCCCCCAATATATGCATTTCTACGCACACTTTCTGCTATACTGTTTTTGTGGTATGCAAAATGTGTCTGGAGATCTTAATTGCAAATTTCAAAGAAGCGCAGATTTCAAAGGATAGCTGCATTTTGAGTCACACATTGCTTTGGATTAGATGGGTTCACACGGAAGCACTAATTTCCTCTCCACCCCTGAATATTGCTTCCATCACCCACTCCTTGTGTATCCAAGTCATAAATCCATGCAAAATGAAAGGGCGAGGTGATATTTGGAATGATAAAACTCACCTGCCCTTGTTGAAGCTAGTAGTGCAGCCTGAAAGTGGGGAATCAAATCACAGTCACAAAAGATGCCAAAACACAGATGCTGGCTGGCCATTCTCTCTCTCTCTCTCTCTCTCTCTCTCTCTCTCTCTCTCTCTCTCTCTGGAGTTATAGTCAACAGCCAAGGACAAACAAGTCCTGGGAGACTATTAGGTGAGTATATTTTATGGGCAGCACAGTTGAGACTGAATCATCCTGTAAATGTCCCCTCTCCTCTTCCTAAACTACTGGCAGGAGAGAAAAATAAGTTGCAAGAACACATCATGTTTAGGAGTAGGGGCTTGAGGAAGATCAGTACAGTTGATTCCCCCCCCCCAAAAAAAAGGGGCTGGGTGGTAGCAAGGGGACATTGGAGTGGCCTTTTCTACATCTCACGGAAATGCTGAGAGGTGAGTGTGGCTATCTTTGGAAAGCCGTGATGCACATTAAAATTGTAGCACATGTTATCCTGGCTTAGACCTCTCCCAGAAATGTTGCTTACATCATTTCTTTTATTATTTTCATGGTCTGTAATTTGACCTGCAAGCCCAGATGAGTTGGAATAGATGTAGCACGTTCCACGGAGCAATGGTTCCAAACTACAAGAAAAAAGATTCCACCTAAACATTAGGAAGAACTTCCTGAGAGTAAGAGCTGTTCGACAGTGGAATTTGCTGCCAAGGTGTGTGGTGGAGTCTCCTTCTTTGGAGGTCTTTAAGCAGAGGCTTGACAACCATATGTCAGGAGTGCTCTGATGGTGTTTCCTGCTTGGCAGGGGGTTGGACTTGATGGCCCTTGTGGTCTCTTCCAACTCTATGATTCTATGATTCTATGATTAAAAAACATACAGCTTATCTACTATTCTTCATCGGCCTGCTGTTGGCTCTTGGAAGAGCACTGAGAAATGGGGCGAAGGGAGGCACAGGTGAAGGAAACTTTTACAGAGGTCAAGGGGGTATTATCTGACCTGGTCTACTCTATTGTGCTCAAAGAGACTCTAGCACTGCTGGGCTATGAAGTCCTTCCTTTATAATGAGTTTGCCTACCACCAGGAGAAGGCCTTTTTGGTAGTAGCACCCCAATTCGTTATTTTTTAAAAACAATTTCTATACCACTTAATTGCAACAGTCTCCAAGACATGTATAAGAAATAGAATACAGAAAGGGTAAAAATTGGTGAAAACTATAAAATCGGACGTTAATTAAAGTACCTGCGAGAATAATAATAATAATAATAATAATAATAATAATAAAAATAAAAATAAAAATAAACCTTAACGGGAAGGTTTCCTGAGCTCTGCACCCACCCGGTGTGATTCAGAGTGGGCCCTTTTCCACCCTGCAATGGTGTTTGATTCCCACTTCAACCATCAGATAATATTGATTTGAGTCCTTCCCTTGTAGATCTTCACTCAACACTGGCAGCTCTTCTCTGCCATTTTGTGGTTCACTGCAGGTGCCAAAATGCCTTGTGTCAGCCCTACCCAAAATAAAGATATTTTTTTTTAAAAAAAAAAAACAAAAACAAAAAACTTCTGTGACTTTCCCCAGCAGTGCTGTCACAGGTATCTGGTGACTCAGCATTCATGCTTGTTAATGAGTTTATCTACTTTATCTAGCCTACTTTAATGGAATGTACACGGAGTATCTTAGAAACTCAGGAAATTACTGATCATCATAGTAGCTATAAACATTATTTGTGATCACTAAAATTAAGAGCAGAAATTATCAAATGTTTGCATAATTCAAACATCCTTTATTGCAATGATTCATGAGTCATCTCATACTTAAACAGGTAGCTGACTTGAACAACTTCTTCCTTACCTTCATTTTGGCAAACTTATCAATTAAATTGTCAGCCGAGATTTGCCTACCAAGCTTGCTTTGTGCTGCTTAGAGCTAAATAATAAGGTGGTAGTTGAGACTTTCTTGCTCTAGGTTTGATCAGCCACTGGGGTCAGGCAGAGAGACCTTTTCCAAAGGAAATGCCTCTGTGTGCAGAGCTCCATGTCACACAAGCCTTTGGCATGGATTTGGCTCATGAAATCAGTGTGAAGATTTTATCCTCCTCCTCCTCCATCATCATTATATCTTCTTCTTCTTTGGCAATCCCTCATAGCTGAGTAAGATTGTCTTCCATGAACATGGTCTTAACAGTGAGTCTGTAAGTGATTGGGGAGGCCAATTCTGGATCCACACATCTTTCTACTGTGGGGACTTAAGTTTCCAGGTGGGAGTTGAACACAGTGAGGGTTTGCCAAGTCCGCCGTCCTCTTAGCATGTTTCTCCCTTTCGTCCTGAGTTCAAGTATCTTCAAAGTCTATGACTCCTTTGGTAAAAGCTGTTCTCCAATTGGAGTGCTCACAGGCCATTGTTTCCCAGTGGTTGGTGTTTATATTACATTTTTAATGATTTGGGTTGAAAGCATCTTTAAACCTCTTTTGTTGACCCACCAGCATTACACTTTCCATTTTTAAGTTCAGAATAGAGTAGTTGCTTTGGAAGACCAGTCCAACAAAGTTGATGTTGAAGAATCATTGCTTCTTCGATTATTTATATGCAGTCAATCTGACTGTGTTGTCCCAGTTACTCTGGGTGGCTTCCAACAGAATATTTAAACATATAGTGTGGAAGTGACCTAAGAATGCTTCTAAATAAATAAACAACGTAAAGTGTGTTGGTCCAGTTTGAGGGGTGGGGAGCAAACTCTACCCTCAGGGATGTTGTGACCTAGTGGACAGTGTTGCCTGGTGTGTGGCAAGAGGCATTTTAAATTATCCAGTGGGAGCCCACCCCATCCCCAGGCTGTTCTTTTGATTCATGTGCAGTAACGTTTAATTTTCATGTGTCAGAGAGTAGCTGTAAGAAAGCAGCATTTGCATTTGTAGCTTTGTGCAATTTCCCCATTTCTCTGGGTGGAGGAAGACACACACACACACATACACACACACACACACACAGCTGAGTGGCCTGGGAAGCAAGCAACCAGGAGGCAAAAGCTGCTCATAGAAAGCATTGATGTTTTCTAATAAAGATGTTTAATCTCAAAATATTTATTTATAGCCTTTCATCTGCAGTGAGGGCTCCCTCCGCCAGCCAATTAGTCTCCTCCAAGCTGCAGCTGACATCCAAGTGAAGCAGGCAGGAGGATGGGAAAGCGGGGAGGCTGGGAGAGGCTGGGAGGCCAGACAGTCTCATCTGTATTACCATTTCCAGCGGGTGTGGGGAAGAGATGGAAAAACACAGAAAACTAGGAGGTTACACAAGCAGATCTATGAATGGAGGGAGATGAGAGGGAGGGTATAATAAAAACACAAAAGAACCCCAAGTCGACCCTGTTGTGTGCCTCTCCCCATCATTTGTAGGTTTCAGGAGGAGGATACCAGAGAACTGGGAATAATAATAATAATAATAATTTATTATTTGTACCCCGCCCATCTGGCTGGGTCTCCCCAGCCACTCTGGGCGGCTTCCATAAAAATCAAAAATACACTAAAATATCACAGATTAAAAACTTCCCTGAACAGGCCTGCCTTAAGATGTCTTCTGAATGTCAGGTAGTTATTTATTGCTTTGACATCTGATGGGAGGGCGTTCCACAGGGCAGGCGCCACGACCGAGAAGGCCCTCTGCCTGGTTCCCTGTAGCTTTGCTTCTCGCAATGAGGGAATCGCCAGAAGGCCCTCGGCACTGGACCTCAGCGTCCGGGCAGAACGATGGAGGTGGAGACGCTCCTTCAGGTATACTGGGCCGAGGCCGTTTAGGGCTTTAAAGGTCAACACCAGCACTTTGAATTGTGCTCGGAAACGTACTGGGAGCCAATGTAGGTCTTTCAAGACCGGTGTTATGTGGTCTCGGCGGCCGCCCCCAGTCACCAGTCTAGCTGCTGCATTCTGGATTAGTTGTAGTTTCCGAGTCACCTTCAAAGGTAGCCCCACGTAGAGCGCATTGCAGTAGTCCAAGCGGGAGATAACGAGAGCATGCACCACTCTGGCGAGACAGTCCGCAGGCAGGTAGGGTCTCAGCCTGCGTACCAGGTGGAGTTGGTAGACAGCTGCCCTGGATACAGAATTGACCTGCGCCTCCATGGACAGCTGTGAGTCCAAAATGACTCCCAGGCTGCGCACCTGGTCCTTCAGGGGCACAGTTACCCTATTCAGGACCAGGGAGTCCTCCACACCAGCCCGCCCCCTGTCCCCCAAAAACAGTACTTCTGTCTTGTCAGGATTCAACTTCAATCCATTAGCCGCCATCCATCCTCCAACCGCCTCCAGGCACTCACACAGGACCTTCACCGCCTTCACTGGTTCTGATTTGAAAGGGAGGTAGAGCTTGGGTATCATCTGCTTATTGATGAACACCCAGTCCAAACCCCCTGATGACCTCTCCCAGCGGCTTCATATAGATGTTAAAGAGCATGGGGGAGAGGACGGAACCTTGAGGCACCCCACAAGTGAGGGCCCAGGGGTCTGAACACTCATCCCCCACCACCACTTTCTGAACACGGCCCAGGAGGAAGGAGCGAAACCACTGTATAACAGTGCCCCCAGCTCCCAGCCCCTCTAGACGGTCCAGAAGGATGTTATGGTCGATTGTATCAAAGGCCGCTGAGAGATCCAGCAGAACTAGGAAACAACTCTCACCTTTGTCCCTAGCTCGCCGGAGATCATCAACCAGCGCGACCAAGGCAGTTTCAGTCCCATGATGAGGCCTGAATCCCGATTGGAAGGGATCCAAATGGTCCGCATCCTCCAGGCGTGCCTGGAGTTGTTCAGCAACCACGCGCTCAATCACCTTGCCCAAGAAAGGAAGATTTGAGACTGGGCGATAGTTGGCCATACTGGCCGGGTCTAAAGATGGTTTTTTAAGAAGCGGTTTAATGACCGCCTCTTTCAGCGGATCTGGGAATGTTCCCTCACAGAGGGAAGCATTCACCACCCCGCAGAGCCCATCGCCCAGCCCTTCCCGGCTTGCTTTTATTAGCCAGGATGGGCAAGGATCCAGGAGACAGGTGGTTGGTTTCACGCGTCCAAGCAGCCTGTCCACATCCTCGGGGGTAACGGATTGAAATTGATTCCATGCAACTTGACCAGACAGAGCTCTAGCACTCTCCCGCCCCGGCACTGCTCCCACGGTGGTGTCTAGCTCCTTCTGAATATGAGTGATTTTACCTGCAAAAAACTTTGCAAAATCGTTGCAGGAGATCATGGGGTCTTTACAAGGCCCCGGTGGTAAAGGTGGTTCTGTTAAATTACGAACCACCTGAAAGAGTCTCCTGCTACAATTTTCTGCAGATGCAATAGAGGCGGTGAAGAAAGTCTTCTTCGCCGTCGCTGTCGCCACTTGGTAGGCCCGACGTTGAGCTCTAACCTGTGTCCGGTCAGATTCGGAGTGAGTTTTTTGCCACCAACGTTCTAGCCGTCTCAGCGATTGTTTCATCGCCCTCAGCTCCGAAGAAAACCACGGAGCTGTCCGGGCTCCATGCAATCAGAGAGGGCGCTTCGGAGCCAGACAGTCGATAGCCCTGGTTAACTCCGCATTCCAGCGGGCCACCAGGGAATCAGCTGAAAGGCCATCAACATGGGATAAAGCATCCCCTACCACTCTCTGGAAACCATTTGGATCCATTAAGTGGCGGGGGCGGACCATCCGAATTGGTCCCACCTCCCTGCAGAGGGGAAGGGTCGCGGAGAAGTCCAGTTGCACCAGGAAGTGATCTGACCATGGCACTTCTTTTGTTTCACTTTTACTTTGTGTCAGATCACCCACATCACTAGAGGTGAACACCAGGTCTAAGGCATGTCCATGACTATGAGTTGGACCAAACTTATTCAGGGACAGCCCCATGGAGGCCATGCTTTCCACGAAGTCCCGAGCAGCCCCTTGTAAGGTCGTGTCGGCATGGATGTTAAAATCTCCTAGGACAACCAAACTAGGTGTCTCCAGGAAAAAATCTGCCATGACCTGAAGCAGCTCAGACAGGGAGTCCTTGGTGCAGCGGGGAGGTCGGTACACCAAAAGGAATCCTGTACTGCCCCTATTGCCCAACTTCCGGAACATGCACTCAGAAAGCTGGATCTTCCCAGTAGGACGCCTGGTGCAAGCTAGTGACTTCCTAAAAATCACTGCAACCCCCCCTCCCCGCCCACATGACCTGGGTTGCTGTGCGTAAGAGAAACCTGATGGGCAAGCAGCGGCAAGGACAGGCCCATCTGCTTCCTCCAACCAGGTCTCTGTCACACATGCCAGGTCAAATCCTCCATCCACAATCAGGTCGTGGATGGCAGTGGTTTTATTCATCATTGACCTGGCATTACACAGCAACACCTTCAGGTCATGTAGGTTTCCCCTGTTGATTCCAGTATCCATCTGGTCAAGGCCAGACCCGGAGGCAGGGATAGTCTTCAAACAACGACTAAACCTGCCTCCTCGGTAATGACATGGTCTGGTCTTAGCGTAACTCCGCCTCCTGCCCATGATCACCGAGATCGGATGTCCCAGTGCTTCACCCCCTGTGGAACTTGTCCCAGCCATCGTGTTGGCTGGGGCCCCACTCCCAGGCAGCCCTGATCCCGCCCCTTAAAAACAAAACACAAACTATACAGAACCAATAAAACAACAACAAAAAGAAACAGAACAATTATACTAAAATTAATCCCCAACTAAATATCCATCCCACCCACCCCCAACAATGGAAAAAAAGGGGGGGGGGAATAAAAAATTAAATTTAAATTTAAATTGCCACCGACTGCTTGAGGACATTTTAAAGCACATTAACCACCTGGAACAGGGAAGAATGGCAGAACACTTCCCACCCTTCCCAAAAAGTTTGTTCCAAATAAGTGCCTGGGCCACGCCCCCTGGGCCAGTTGGAAAAGGCCCTGGAAGGGAGCAGGCCCTGCAGTCCTCACCCAGCCGAAGTTCCGAGGCCTCACTGCAGCAGGAGTCCCTTTGTAGCCGGGAGAGAGGTCCTGGGCCACGCCCCCTGGGCCAGTTGGAAAAGGCCCTGGAAGGGAGCAGGCCCTGCAGTCCTCACCCAGCCGATGTTCCCTGAAGACTGAGAGAACTTGGGAGAACAAAGTGCATGTAGTCCAAGCAAGGTGAGCTGATCAGGTTCCTAGTAGTTATAACCAGATCTATCTGGAAGCTTCACACTATCCACAATCATGAGTGTTGATGTTGCACAGCCATCTTCTTACTATTATTCTCAAGGGAGCCCTGAGGGATGAGTACAACCAATCCCAGGTAGCTCATTTGGTCTCATCCCAACAGAAGACCATTGACATTCCTGATTCAAGCACCAAGAGTCCACAGGGACATTTCAGAGAAGCAGACAGACTTCCAGCAAGGTTTAAAGCAGCCTTGCATTTAAGCACTAGCCTGGTAGCCAAAGGTGACAAGGACTTTCATGCAGCAAGCTAGCAGAAGAGGAATTACCGTATTTTTTGCTCTATAAGACTCACTTTTTCCCTCCTAAAAAGTAAGGGGAGAAGTGTGTGCGTCTTATGGAGCAAATGCAGGCTGCGCAGCTATCCCAGAAGCCAGAACAGCAAGAGGTATTGCTGCTTTCACTGCGCAGCGATCCCTCTTGCTGTTCTGGCTTCTGAGATTCAGAATATTTTTTTTCTTGTTTTCCTCCTCCAAAAACTAGGTGCATCTTATGGTCTGGTGCATCTTATAGAGCTAAAAATACGGTAATTGCTAGTAACATAACAAAAACAAAAAAGCTGGCTGGAAGCTCAAGAAACCTGGCTGATAAGATACTGGCCATGCCCCAGGTTGAAGTCAGTTGACCACCCCTGATTCATGGTACTCCTTTAAGCATCTGACTGTTCTTCCAACTGCAGTAATGGAATGGAATTATTTCATAATATGATCGTGGGTAACAGTGATCTTGAAAACCCACCTGAAGGTATCCATGTGTGGGGAATTGATTGCCTAAAATATGCCAGATGGTGACTGTTGAAAGGCTCTGGTGGAATGGTCATAGGCAACATTACAATGTGAGAGTTACACCTTTACCCACAGATAATGCTCTTTGGGTGTTTCAGTGATGGGGGCACAAGCTGCTTCTCTAAGAAACTAATCCATAATCTCCTGACAGCGCAGAAGTGGGAATGTGTTGAGCCACTGACAGAAAGAGACTGGAGATAATAAAAATAAAATAAATAACTGTGGGATAGACTGACAAAGGATAAGTTAACACAGCAAACGTGAACCCAGCGAGGAAGACAAAAAAGTAATGCACTTCATGAAAGACTGGTGGCTAGGGACTGCTTACCTGGAACTGAAGACTGGTTTCAGCCAAACAAATGCAAAACTGTCTTTCTGTATTTAAACAGCCTTTGCCAACCTGGTGCCCTCTAGATGTTGGCTGAAGGTGATGCAAGTTTGTGGTCCCAGACATCTGGAGGGCACCAGGCTGGCAAATGCTGGTCATAAATGAACCTGTTACATGTAATTCCACACTCAAAAATTGTAGCCTGTAAAGACTGAGCAATGAAGCAGGGTGGAGTGGGGAGAGGGTTATGCCCCCCCCCCTCAATTGGTATTCTGAAGAAAAAAACTAGATAAAATGGAGCATGGTGTGTGTGTGTGTGTGTGTGTGTGTGTGTGTGTGAGAAACTGTTCCCTGCCTGCAACTTCTCAATCTAAAGACTTATGGAATCTGGGACACAACTATATTTGAGAGTCACCAGCTCCTACTGAGTTGTTCTTTTTTAAAATGAGAAATGTTCCATTTCTAAAAGCAAGCTATTGTTCCTTTCCTGGATGCTATCAGGACACATAGGAAAAAGGCTTAAAAATAACAATCCCTCAGTGCTCCAGGTTGGGCTGTCCACAGATGGCCACCATGCTGAGATCAGCTGACTCCTTCTGGATCTCTAAAAGCAGAGGACAAAACAGGACACAATTTGGATATGTTTCCTCATTTGTATTGAAGCAAATTTGGAAATAATTAATCTAATTTAAATAGAAATACATCTCACCACAGTAGGCTGTGACCAAGTGAATTCAGTCTGCTGTCCAGGTGCTGATTGTCAAAAGGCAACTTCAACACCCACCCCCAAGTCTCCCTTCTGGGGATTATTTGGATCAATTTGAACTAAAAAGTGGAGACACCATATGTACTTTTCCTTGCTTATTAGCTTGCTTTATATCACAAAAAAAAATCTTTAATGAAAACTAATTAAAAACCAAAACAAACAGAGGACTTTTTCAAACAGATGACTGTCCTCTGCAAGGTAGGGCACACAGCCACCCTACCCTGTGAGTTTCTCAAATGTAGAAAGTTATAATTCACTTATTCTGCTTCTCTCTCTTTAAAAAGACATCCCATATTTCTGCGGGTCATAAACCTGTGTAGATCACAGCTGGAGCTCCAGTTGTGCTTATCACAAACCCAAAACATTTACTGAGCTGGCTTATAAACTTTCTTTTCCGACTTTCACACTGGGGAGAATCCATTCAACTCTAAGAAGGCAGGCAGCGGGAAGCAAACCGATAGAAAAACAGATGCCTCCACCCCCCTGCAGAAAAAAGGCCAAAGTGAAGGGGGAGAGACAGAGAGAAGCTTCTCAGCTTATGCCCTTTCCTCTCATTTGGTCAGCTCAAATTATCTGAGTGCTCTTTTGATGGCTATTTTTGGCCCCATCGCTTGACATTCTGCCAGGCCGGAGGTGAGGCCAGGCAGCGGCTGTGCCGAAAGGGAGGTTTCCCGCCTGCTTCCTTGTCAGGTTCAAGCACTTCTAAAGGAGACAGGCTACAGGGGGCCCCAGCAAACTGACAGAGCAGCAGGGGGCTCGCCTCCTATTTTGCCAGCCACGGCATTGCTGCTCTTCACACCATCCAGCCCCTGGGGAGGACCCAAGTGTTGGAATGCAAAGCAGATGTCTGGGCCGGGCCAAACTTCATGGCTCCCTGTGCATCTCTCTGTGTCTGTTTGTGTTAGGCAGGGAAGCAGCAGAGGGATCTCATCGCTCATAATACAACAAGGAAGAACTGAGGATGTTCCATGCGCTAGAACACTAATTCATAAGGACTATTTGCTTGGAAACTATGAATTAAAGGCTCCTGTCAGGCCAGAGTATTTGTAAGAACAAAGATCCATAGAGTAAGAAATGCCTTTGGGCAGGAGAGGGGAACCTCTCCAGATCATAGGCCATTCTTGGTCCACCAGGTGTCCAATAGGCCCACAAGACCAGATCCCCAAAATTACAGCCTTGTGTGCATCAGCTGATGTCACTGGATGGTGTCAGCTGATGTGCAGGGGGACAAGGTTCAATTCTGCTGGGTGCAGGGAATGCACTGGTGAAGGAGATCCCTGCAAAGAGCAGGATAGGACCCTCTGCTCAGCTGATGAGCAGACGGTTCAATCCTTCATGGTGTTGCTTCACTAGTGCATTCCCTAAGGACAATGTGCTGGCAAAACCAGACCCATCTTGTTGTTTTTATTTTTTTATTATATTTTTTTGTCCTTTTCTATTTCAATTTTGTTCTGTGAACCGTCCTGAGACCTCTGGGTATAGGGCGGTATATAATAATAATAATAATAATAATAATAATAATAATAGGGATGCCGGATAACTGACAGGCTAGTGACTCCACACACCTGTCAAAGCTGGCCCCTGGGATAGGAAAAGATAAATATATGGCCCACCGGTCGCAAAAGTCTTCCCATCCCTGACCTGCAGGAAGGCGATCCAATCCAGTCCTTTGCTCAATGCGGAATCTGCGGGGTAGGATCAGGCAACCACAGCAAAAGAAGAGACCTGCTGGATCCAGACCAAAGGGTCTGTCTGCTAGTTCAGTATCCTGTTTCTACAGTGGCAACCAGACAGGAACACAATAGCATAAGGAGAACCTGGAAGCTATATCAGTGAGTGATTATGACAGATGGGCGGAGCCAGCCCCCTGCTCATATTTCAATCACCTGATGTCGCTATGACACCAGATGACCCATTTTTCCTTTGGGGTGCAGCCAGCCATGCCATAAAATAAGATGCAAGCCGTACCAAGCTGATGGGCACTGACTTCAAGCCCTGCTTTGAGCAGGTTCCTTCCCCACAGGGAACAGCACAGAACAGCTTAATCCCAGTAGACTTGAAGTCACTGCCAATCATCTTGCAGGCAGTGATGTCAAGCCCAGTGTCCTGCCGAACTCCATAGAGCAGCCGATCCCAGTGGGCTTGCTGTCATCCCTGATAGGAACATAACATAAGAAGACCCTGATAGATCAAGCCAACTGCCCATCTAGCCCAACATCCTGTTCTCACAGTGGCCAAGCAGATGCTTGTGTGAAACCCACAAGGAAGACATGAGAGCAATAGCGCTTGCTACAGCAACAGGTATTAATATGCATGCTTTCTCTGACAGTGGAAGTAGAACATAGCCATTATGGCTAGTAGCCTTCAATAGCCCTCTCCTTCACGAATTTGTCTTATCCTCTTTTAAAGGCTTCCAAGTTCATGGCTTCACTGCCTCCTGCGGGAGGGAGTTCCATAGTTTAACTATTGGCTATATGAATAAGTACTTTCTTTTATCTGTCCTGAGTCTTCCAGCATTGAGCTTCATTGGATGTCGATGAGTTTTAGTCTTATGGGAGGGAGAAAGATTTTCGCTATCCAGTTTCTCCATGATCTACATATATATACATATTATAAACTTATTTCATGTCACTATTTCTCGAAATCAGAAAGTCTCATGATTTATAACCCCTTTAAAAAATTTGATCAGGACACCTAAGGGATCACCTTACTGCAGGGGTTGGCAACGTGCGGCCCATGGGCCGGATCCAGCACACGAAGACCATTTTACCGGCCCACGAGCAGCCCCTGAACTAAGCCACCCTCTCGACGAGTCCCCCGTGTGCTGCGCTAAACCGGTGCAGCGCGGTGCAGGGACTTGCCGAGCAGTGCCAGAAATCATGTTTTTGCATGCGCAGATACCGGAAATTGCTTCTGCGCATGCCCAGATGTGCGATTTCTGGCATCTGGGCATGTGCAGAAGTGATTTCCGGCACCGCAGACATGTGCAGATGTGCAGATGTGATTTACGGTGTTGTGCTGCGCCAGTCTGGCCCACAGACGATCTCCGTGGGAGTGATCCAGCCCATGGCCGGTAAGCCTTGCTGACCCCTGCCTTACTGTCTGCTCACTGCAGTCACCTATGGGGACCCACCTTGCGATGCTGCGTGTGTCGGAGGCTCGTTCCATGGTGACTTGGACTCAAGCATTTGATGCAGCAACACCTGCCTTGTGGAACATGCTGCCTATTCAAGTTAGGGAAGGGCTGTGCAGCTCAGTGGCAGAGCATTTAAATGCTTTGCATGCAGAAGGTCACAGTTTCAATCCTGGGAATCTCCAGGTAAGGGTGGCAATTGCCCTCTGCCTGAAATCCTAGAGGTCTGCTGCTACTCAATGCAGACAACGCTAACCTAGGTCAACCAGTGTTCTGACTCAGTAGAAAGCAGCGCCCTGTGTTTCACTGTATATATTTAAGATTGTGTTCATTATAAAACAGGCTCTGACACTGTATACATTTCTTTGGGTGGAAAAGCATCTTTTCATTTTTATTTTTACAGACCTTCCCAGAAGGATGTGTTGACTGTGGGTTTTTTGTATGAGTGTGTGTTTTGGGCATTGCTTTATCTGTTTTTACTTGTTTTATTTTTATTGTTGCTCTATACTGCTTTGGTATTATTGTGATGTTTAATGATTTATAGATATTCCAAACAAACAAATAAATAGCCTTCTAAAACTGAACAGTGATGATATATGACTGCTAGGCGATAGAGCTACTACAGTTTTCTGGGTCCAGAGAGATTTTCTTATGGTGAGGTTGAATAACTGCCCTCTTTCCAGGTAATTTTAAATGCTTCATGGTAAAGGGAGGCAGCAGACTCACCTACCTTCTGAGGAGGCAGAATATTGTGTCTCTTAGTGAGTGACTGTAACTGCCCCAGGCTTGCTTGCTTCTGGTCAAGAAACATGTTTCATGCCCCAGACAGCCACTCACACAAAATCACAGGGAGCTTTCTGCAATGTAAGGCTGAAAGGTGCATCCAATTTCTAACTCAGGGAAAAAAGGCACTTCAATCATCAACATTTGGGGAAAACACAGTGGTAAAACCTGAAGAATTTCCAGCTCAGTTTACTTCCCTTTATTTTTAATTCAATCAGCTAAAATATTTATTTGATTTCTAAAAATAAGTCCAGTCATCCCCCTTCACACACATATTGCATATATAAATACACACCCCTTTTGAATCAATCCAATCCCCTTCTGCATTCCCTCTTCTCTCCGCTGTCATTTGATTTCCATTTTATCTCCACAGCTGAAATTCCTTCCAACTTCGCTCCCCCCTCCCTCCCCTCCTCTCACTAATGCTCTTCACTTTCAAATGCTAATAATCTCCAGCAGTAAAAAGCTTAGAAGTGGTTCTAGATTGTTTGATCTTTGGCCTGTGATCTACTTTCATCTTTTTGGCTTTCAAATGTAACTTTAGATTTACTTTAACCTATTAACATGCTTGGTATTCAGACGTGCAGCTCCACACAGAGGCAGCCTCAAATAGAGACAAAGTATAATGAGGCAGAGAAAGTGAAAGTCGTGGTTAGCACTCTCAATTTCATTCCCCCCCCCCTATATACTGCATATATATATATAAAAGCAGCATGATGCTTTGTGAGGGAAAGACTGGCTGCTTGACAGAAAAATGCTGATACAAGATGAGCCTCTAACAAGCTGGGTATTTGTACCACCTTGGTAACACAGTGGGCAGGAGGCACCTAGTATAGCTGGAGAGATGGAAACAAACCCATTATCCATAGCCTTGAGAGCAAAGTGGAAATGACAATAGGCTGAGTCCAATGCTAGCCATACTCAGAATAGACCCATTGTACTTAACAGACACGGCTAACTTAAGTTCCTTAATTACCATGGTTTTACTTTGAGTAGATCAGGGGTCAGCAAACTTTTTCAGCATTGTGCCTCAGACCTTGTGGTGGGCAGGACTATATTTTACGGGGGGGGGGGGAATGAACAAATTCCTATGCCCCACAAATAACCCAAAGATACATTTAAAATAAACAACACATTCTACTGGGGGTGCCCTCCCAGGTGCAGGATAGCCGCTCAGGTGCACGGAGTGGCACCGCCCCCTGCATTTGGGGGCGGAGCAAGCTACCCAAGGAGGCAGAATGAGCCACCATTGGTGGGCATTCAGTGCACCGCCCACCTGCAACTCCCAAGCCTCCCCCGAGCTGTCAAAACGAAGGGGGAAGGGGGAAGGGGGGAATGCCACCAGCAAAGCAGTGCAGCTCCTCCCTTCCCCAGACGGCTTAGGAGTTTCAGGCAGGCGGAGTACCAAATGTCACCCCCCTCTGCGAAGACACCTGGGTCGGTCAGCCCCCACCGCACCCTCCTTCCTCCACCCCTGGTCTGAAACCCTGGAGAGTTGTGCCAGACAGTGTAGGCTGTAGGTAGTTAACTTCTGGCCCTCCAGATATTGATAGGCTCTACTTTCCATCAAGCCCAATGGTCAAGAGATGATGGGGACTGGAGCTCAACACCTGGAGGGCCACAGGTATCAAGACCCCAAGGCTTGGAGTCAGAAGTTGGAGAGTCTCCACTGAGGAGCCTTTGCATATTTGCCTTTCTGTAACCTTCTCAGGAGTCGATGCCTCCTTCCTGGGCAGAGCTGAGGCTATGGAAATAGGTTATGGGGCTAAGCCCTGGCTGACACCAGCCTTTTGAAAAACAACTCTTGCCAAGTTCTTGTGTTGATGCGTGCACTGTGTTTGCAATTCAGCCGGAGGAAGGGAAGGCTCACCCCAATGCGTCTACTGCTTGTGGGGAGAGCAGGTGGAGAGACTTTGCTGGGCAGCCTTGGAAAGAGCAAATGTAAATAACATGCTGCAGCAGCAAGGAAGCAATCCCTGGCTTGTGGGATGGCTCTTCCTCGGGGCTCACTTTAAGTTAAACCTCTCCTCCTCCTGGGGGCTGACATTTTCCTTGGTTCAGGCAGCAGCTGCGCCTCGCTGAGCCGCAGGAAAGGTTGAAGGATATGTCATCAGCTTAGAGGCTGAGCCTGGGCAGAGGCGCAGTCGAGAGATTTGAAGCGCCTCCGTAGCCTAGGCAAACAAATGGGCTGGCTGCCCCCAACACAGTGCAGTGGTCCATGTGCTCAGAGCCATGGTGAAAGGAGAGGGAGGGATGCACAGGTGCTTCTGCACACACACAAGTACAGAAAGAAAGGCATGCACTTCAAATGCAGGTAAGAACCTCAGAAGGAGCCAGCTCAATCAAAGGCCTCTTTTCCACAGTGAACAGCCAGGTACCTTTGGAAAACTTGTGAGCAGAACATGAGCACCATAGCCTTCTCAGGAAGCGGCAGGCAGGGGCATTGTGCCTTTGATCCTGGAGGGGATATACTGTATTTTTCCATGTATAAGACGGCCCCTATTTTTTGAGCCCAAAATTAAGAAATAAATAATTGCAACATTCTGTGTATAAGACGACCCCCAATTTTAAACTTAAAAAATTTGGGGGGAAATATAGTCTTATACATGGAAAAATACAGTAAATGTTAGCCCAAGACACAGGGAGTTTGCTTCTGTGGCACTGCAAGGGAATCTGGGCTCCTCCTAAGGCAGGATGCAATTGTTCATTTGCCACAGTCTCAGGGTGAGATCCAGGGCCGTGTGCGACTGTTTGTACCCCAAATAGGGAAGAAATTGTGCTAAGGCATTCCAAAGTAAAAACTCAATTCTGCAAACTGTACACATGATCCAAGTCACAGAAGTATGGGCCTTTTATCTTCGTTTGCCTCATTTCTTTTGCTATTTTGCTTGATTATTCCATTCATGGGAAGGATTTAGGATGTCTCTATTTTCATCAGAGAAATGTTGAAGGATATGGGATTAAGGAGCAGTGGTGTAGCGTGGTGGGTGCAGGGGGGGCCGGCTGCACCGGGCGCAACATCTGGGGGTTAGGGTTAGGGGGCGCAAATCCACGGGTTAGGGGGCGCAAATTACTTGCCTTGCCCCGGGTGCTGACAACCCACACTACGCCACTGTTAAGGAGCAAAACAAGGCCCTCAACCCCTTCCCTCACCTACTGGCTACTCGTTTATTAAAAACAAAAATGGAGTGCCTAAATTTTCAATCTTTGTTCAGCATCTTGTGATAATATCATCGTCACTGTCGTCTGTTTGCAGTGCATCAGCAAATAAATACATGGTGATGATGATAAATGATATTGCCACTCTCTATGGTCCTGTAGTAAGGGACGCAGGTGGCGCTGTGGGTTAAAGCCTCAGCGCCTGCCAACCTAGCAGTTCGAAAGCACCTCCAGGTGCAAGTAGATAAATAGGGACCGCTTACCAGCGGGAAGGTAAACGGCGTTTCCGTGTGCGGCTCTGGCTCGCCAGAGCAGCGATGTCACGCTGGCCACGTGACCCGGAAGTGTCTCCGGACAGCGCTGGCCCCTGGCCTCTTAAGTGAGATGGGCGCACAACCCCAGAGTCTGTCAAGACTGGCCCGTACGGGCAGGGGTACCTTTACCTTTACCTTTATGGTCCTGTAGAACCACAGCCAGGGGGAGGGAGGGGCATTCTGTATCATGCTTCATGAGCCTTATCTGCAAAAGTGCCTATAGAGAGATCATCAGGTCAGGCTGCTTGTCTGTCAAGTGAATATCCTTATGTTATACTTGCTGAACATAGCTTAAGGATGTACAGCAGGCTCAATGCTGACACCTGTTTCTTCCTGGTAATTCACATGCATTTGAACACTTTTGTACAGAGCTGCATGCTTAGCTGGAACCATGCAGTATAAAGTCTTTCTTATACACACAGAGAGCTCTACGCACAAAACAGCATCTTTCCCTTCCAGGCAAAAAACATGTTCTTTAATATTTAAACCCAGATGGCCAGGAGACAAGCTGCTTTTCTTTTTTATTATTTATTCTTTTAATTAAACACCAATTAGAAAGGAAGAGTGAGAAAAGGCATTAAACGTTTAAAACACACACAGGCAAACACTCTCCACCACAGCTGACTCAGACAGAGCTCTTACAGGCTAATTGGGTACTTAAATGATCCTCTCAGATTCCATATCAAACAATGTATAATTCCACAATAGATACCTGCACTTTGATTGCAGACAAGGAAAGTGATGGATGAGCTACTTTTTCATTTGCTTCCAAGATTTACGCTGCAATCCTAACCCTGCTTACCTGGGAGTAAGTCCTGTGGAATTCAGTGATTACTTCTGAGTAGAGGTGGCTAGGGTTGTGCTGTTATATCCAATCTTTCTTCCTCATTCATTAGGATTATAAAGGTAAAGGTAAAGGTACCCCTGCCCGTATGGGCCAGTCTTGACAGACTCTGGGGTTGTGCGCCCATCTCACTTAAGAGGCCAGGGGCCAGCGCTGTCCGGAGACACTTCCGGGTCACGTGGCCAGCGTGACATCGCTGCTCTGGCGAGCCAGAGCCGCACACGGAAACGCCGTTTACCTTCCCGCTGGTAAGCGGTCCCTATTTATCTACTTGCACCCGGAGGTGCTTTCGAACTGCTAGGTTGGCAGGCGCTGGGACCGAGCAGCGGGAGCGCACCCCGCCGCAGGGATTCGAACCGCCGACCTTTCGATTGGCAAGCCCTAGGCGCTGAGGCTTTTACCCACAGCGCCACCTGCGTCCCCTTCATTAGGATTATACTCTGCTCCAAAAATGCATTACCTGGACAGCCCACAATAACATGATTTTTAAGGTAATCAAATAACAGGCATCTTAAAATAAAAGCAGTGACTTGATAAAAGCAGCGTTCAAAGAAAACAGATCAACAAAATTTTAAAAGTTTAGAGAAGTTTTTAATATTTAATGCTGTATTGTTTTTAACTCAGCCAGATGGGCGGGGTACAAATAATAATAATAATAATAATAATAATAATAATAATAATAATAATAATAATTTATATCCTGCCCTCCCCAGCCAAAGCCAGGCTCAGGGTGGCTAACAACAACAACAACAACAACAACAACAACAACAACAACTATTATTATTATTATTATTATTATTATTATTAAAAGCTTTTTAAAATGTTGTTGTTGTTTTAAAAAAAGTCTTTCCCTGGTATCAGGAACCAGAATCAGGAACTGGTCAGTAATAAAACACCCCGCGTCAGAGAATTTAACTCTTTATTCAAAGGAACCAAGCAATGCAGGCCTGGTGATGACAGTAACTCTTCCCAGTAGGTCTTGCCCCAATGAGGTAGTTGCAAGGACAACCTTGTCTTTCTTTCCTCCACCCTCTCCATTTCTCTGCATGTTCTGGGAGACCAGGGGCAGGAGGGAGAGATTCCTTGGATTCCTCAGCTGCCTACCTCATCTCTGTCTACTGGCCGCCCCTCCACTCCAGCCTCTGAATCAGGCCTGCTCTGTGCCCCATCCTCTTCCTGCTTACAAAGTCCTGTTGCCTCTTCAGCTTCATCCTCCACCTAGTCTGCTCCCTTTTCTCCCTATGACCAATCACCATCAACCCACCACCAATGCTCTGGTTCTGAGGCTTCTTCCCCTGGGGGTTCCCCAGCTGGTGCCTCCCACCCATCACTCCTCTGCATCCAGTCAGTCCAGGACACCTGGGGACAGAAGGACACTGGAGTGGGTGCCAGGTGAGCTTTCCTTGGGGAAAGAAACAACATTTGGGGCACCAGTGGCTGAAAAGGTGGGTCTTCTTCTTCTTCTTCTTCTTCTTCTTCTTCTTCTTCTTCTTCTTCTTCTTCAATTTATATCCTCTCAAAGCAGCAAATACATCAATGATGAAACAATTAAAAATATATTTTTTAAAAAACATAGAAACATAGATGTAGCCACTCAAAACATCTCAGGTGGTGGAAGAACTCAGAGAAGGGCTTCTAAGTACAAGCAGACATACCAGGAGTCAGTTCATCCTCCAGACTCAAAGGCTGAAGTCCCTGAAACCCGGAGGTCAAAGCCAAGACCAGAATTTTGAACAATGCCCTGAAACAGATTGGGAGCCAGTGCAAATTCATGATGGATGCTTGGGCAATGTCTTGGACAGCCAGGTCACTTTTCAGAATGACTGTGTCAAGTTACAAGAATTCCTGCCTCTGAGCATGTGCAGAGCACCTTGGTCTCCTCACTGAGGAGTGACAGTCAGCTCCCCCATCCCATGTCTCCAGAGCCTTGAGGGTCAAAACAGTTATTGGACTCAGCTTGAAAAGTCGGAATGTTTAGAAAGCATCTGGATGTGTATTTTTATTTTTTATTTTTTTGGATGTGTATTAATAGGGGAGCTTTCTTTGAAGCTTCCAAGCTCGTTCCCCCCTCCCTTGGAAAATGTAAAACAATGAGATGGAGAGGTTGTGAAGGCAAGATGACTCTAAACGCACCACCGAGAATTCAAAGATGCTTTAAAGCAGGGATATAGTCCAGGGGAAAAGTGTCTGCTTCCAATGCAGATTTGCTTTTGTTTGAAATAGCTGGTGCTTATTTTAAGCCCTGCTGGCACATTGTCATTTCCCCGATTGCCTGCTTTCTTCTGCGAAAGCCATCCTTAATTTCTCACCTCTCTTTGAAGATGGAGCAGGGGCCTCGCCTTAGCAGCAGAGGGGTGTGCCAGGAGGGCAGCCCAACACTGCCTGTGTCAGGCTGATGGGATTACTGAGGAGCAGCTGTCAGAGTCAAATGTGTCATGTCAACTAAAGCCAGGGCAGATGATGGGAAGTTACGACTGATTTTGAGGAATGGGCAAATTGCAAAGGGACCCAAGGCATGGCAGGAAGAGACTTCCAAGATACATCATCAGGGGAGGGGCTTTGGGGGGTAGGGGACAGGAAAGTTCATCCAAATCATTCTGGGACCCTTGGCACCTGCCTCCATCAGGACAATTTCATTCTGACCAGGACGTGGCTTAGGTCTGCCACTAAGCAGCATCTAGTGGCACTAGCTAAGCAAAGGCTGTTTGCACTGATGGCTTGTTTAAGAACATGGAGATAGGAAGCTGCTCAGGACTCCCATCCCAGCAGGGGGGTCATGGAGAAGAGCCTCCTGCAATGTAAAGTCCCCTTAGCAGACAACAAGGCCCCTCCAAAACATGGATCCAGTCCTGCTGCCAGGTCAGATTATTTGTCTGTCTAGCCCAGACCTGTCTACACTGACTAGCTCTCTGAGATCTTAGGCAAAAGTCTTTCCCATCACAAAGAAAGCTAATTTAGAATCATAGAATTACGGAGTTGGAAGGGACCTTAATAAGATGTTGTACTATTTTTGATCTACTCTAGTGTTTCCCAAACTTGGAGCTCCAACTATTCTTGGACTACAATTCTCATCATCCCTAGCTAGCAGGACCAGTGGTCAGGGATGATGGGAATTGTAGTCCAAAAACGACTGGAGACCCAGATTTGGGAAACACTAATCTAGTCTAATGGTAGAGAACTGGAACTAGTCAGTGCTGTTCCCTCACCTGTACTGAGTGATTTTACAGGTTAGCGGAGCTCTGCCCATCTGTCAATCACCTGATGTCACCATGATACCAGGTGACCCATTTTTGCTTTGTAGTAAGCCTAGCCAAGCTGATGGGCACTGACTTCAAACGCTGCTTTGGGCACGTTCCCCATAGGAATCTGCATAGCACAGCTTCCAGCAGTCTGGAAGTCACTTCCTATCATCTGCCAGGCACTGACTTCAAGCCCCATTTCCTGCAGAACTCCATAGAGCAGCCAATCACAGTGGGCTTCCTGTCACCACCTGATAGGAACATAGCATAAGAACATAGGAAGAACCTGCTGGATCAGGCCAGTGGCCCATCTAACCCAGCATCCCCGTTCTCACACTGGTCAAGCAGATTCCTGTGAGAAATCCACAAGCAACACCAGAGCACTCTCTCCTATTATCATTGAATAATAACCATGGAGGCAGAGCATTGCAATCATAGCTAGTAAGCATTGACAGCAAGCTTCCTTTCTTGTGAACCATCAGAAGTGCACTTTCAGGTTACTGGCTGAGAACTACTGGCAGTCTTCTGGTATGGGGAAATAGCCAGAACCAAATTGGGACCCACACTGGGCCTCATTAGCTTCTCAGGCAGAGGTTCCCCAGGCCAACTTTAGTCCACTACTACAGTACCTGCAGTTCTCAGGCCGAGAAGCCACCCCACAACCTGTGACCCTGATTCTTTAAAACTTGAGATGCCAGGGATTTGTCCGGGGCAGCTGCACCAGCTTCTAGGGGCTGAAACAGTTTTGGTCCCCTCTCAATGTCCAGAGGGCATTCGGCTCTGCCCCTTGCCTCCTGGTGACATCACATGTGTGATATTGGGACGTCATGTTGGGCCCCCTCAATCATCCTGAGAAGATGGCGCCTCTGGTCCTGGAACATTTTGCATGCAAAGTGTGTGCTCTGCCTCTGATCTATGCTCTCTCCACAAGCCAAGATGGATTCCCCCCTGCCACTTTTAACCTTGCTTCATGGTTATCTAGCCTTTGCCAAAAGCAGCTTGACTTTGATGGAACCGGGGCCCTCCTCTCTCATCTGCACTCTCTCTTTCTCCCCCACAGCAGAATAGTCCTTTTATTTTTGTGGCAGAAGGGAAGGCTCGCTCCTTTGTTGGCTCCTTTTAATAAAGGATGATTAGCTACCCTCAAAGGGAAATGCAGAAGTTCATGCAGAGGTGTGTGTCATCTAGGAAAACTGGAGGGTTATAGATGTTCACTTTGTAGCTTTATGGAAGTGGTCTGCCTTATGGAACCTGAAATGACCAAGATTAGATTGAATTAATATGTAACTTTTTTAATATAAAGATTTCCAGTACAAGCATTTCATAAAAATGCAAATCTCAGCTGAGATTTATAATTAGTGCAGAATATGTGCAGAGCTAACAAATTATCAGCAAAGCCAACCTCTCCACAGATAATTGCATGGGCCCGTGAGCAGCCTCTGATCACCAAGCCACTGAACCTGGGCCAAAACTTGCCAGGTCTGGCTGCAGATGGCAGGGCATCCAAGCCTGAATTTTGCCACTTGTTGGCTCTCCAGTAGGGAGCAAACTGTGCGCTTATCTCTTTTTTGCCATGGGCAAAAAACTGTGCGCTTATCTCTTTTTTGCCATGGGCAGCACTGGGGATGGAAGACTAGGTAGATCACTCTGTGTCCGTCTGGATCTCTCCACCCCTCTCATGTCATTGTTAGCACCTTCCCAGGCAGGAAGACATCTCCTGAGACACAAAAGATGCACGGGGGTAATGCTGTACTTAACCCTACCTGTCTGCAACATACTCTCCAACATTTTAACAATAGAAAAGCAGCCATGCTTGAAACATCAGGATTCTGTTCATAACAAGGGGCACTGGCCTCGTGTCCCCTGAGGAATATGGGAAGCTGCCTGATCACTGAGTCAGACCATTAATGCATCTAATTCAGAATGGTCCGCTAAGACCGGGAGAGGCTTCCTGGGGTTTCCACAGCCGTACTCTACCACTGAGCTACGGCTCATGACTACACCTTACCGAAGGCTCCACTATGGTGGTTGAATTCATCTACTCTGCAGCCATACTCTCGCCACAGACTTAGAAACCAAGACAGTATTTGTTTTGCAGATTTAGTAAAGAAACAACAGCAATATTCAGTGAAGCATTTGCTGTAGCACAACAGGATTTCCCTCCTCTCCTTTCCCAATGTGCCCACCACACCATACCCAAACCTGCTGTGGAGGGTTGAGGAAGCTCCCAGAACAGATTTAGGGGGTGCATGGAGGGAGAAGGGGGGTGGTGTTCTGTGGTGCAAGGGATGCTCTTGCCCTGACAGCATGTCCACTATTGAACACACTCCCCCAACTCATTAACAGGTTTATCAACTGATCAGAAGAGATCTGAGCAGCTGCAGCTTGTGAAATGGGAGTCTGTGCACTATGCGGTGCCTTTGAGTTCATACTTACACACTGGCACGGAGGAACACTGGAATATTTCTTTTGTATTTCAAGAACAACCACAAGCACAAAAGCACGTAATGCAACAATAGCTGATGATGCATCCCATTACACATAGTCATAGCTACAGACGCCCACCCCACCCCCAGTCTCTATCCATGCAATCTCCCTCTCTTTCTCACCCACAGACATCTGTTGCTTAATTAGTAATACAAGCCTATCTTTTACAGCAGCATATAATCAATTCCTGCTCATGAAATTCCAAGTTCTCTCTTAATATAATGGACCACTGGGTTCCAGCTACTTAAAACTTCTTTATAGTTCACTTGATTTTGCATCATCACTGTTAATTTAATAACTCCCACTTGCTCTCATAACTTCCTAATCAGCTCAGGTTTACCTGCCATTCAGCTTTCCTTTTCTAGACTCTGGGTGGGCACTATCATCACAGAAGCACAAGAGTCAGAAGGAACCTCTTTGGACACATTGTCCACGTTCCACACCATGCAGGAGATTAACCACTACAGCATCCCTGCTTAGTGGACCATCAAAATTCTGTTTCTAAGCTTTGAATGAAGGAAAGCCCACCAGCTTGAAGGTGTTTAAGCAAGCACCAGGAAAATCTTCCTAACATTAAGTGAGATATTGTGATTCGGTTTGGGCCCTACCCTCTGGATCAACAGAAAACTAATTTTCTCCTCCAATTTGCTCTTCAAATATCTGGAGATCGCTCTCATATCACCTATTAATTGACTCTCCTCCAGGCTAAACACACTCAACACCTTCACCATATCCTTGCTGGATGGTTTCTGGGCCTCTCAACACCTCTGTTGTCCTCCTTTGGGCATGTTCCAAAAATTCACCCATTCCCTCTCTATAGAGATTTGAGTTCTAGACACCCTGGGGGAGGAATCTTAAAGAATGACAACTCCAGCATCTCACATGAATGAAAATGTCCACAGACATTTTGTCTCATTGGGTGAAAACTAGGGAGAGAGATTGACCGGGGACAGGGATTAGGAAATACAGATTGTTGGTGAATACAGTCTCCATTCTTCCAAATTATGGAAGTGGCAGGGCTAATCTGGCATCTGATAGCCCCCAGGTGGGTAGGTAAGAGAGGCTTGGAAAGACAAGCAGGACTTGTGGGCAGCCCTGCCCAAATCCACAACCACCAAGAACAGGCATAGGTCAACTCGGCCTTCCAGATGCTTTGGGACTACAACTCCCATCATCCCTAGCTAGCAGGACCAGTGGTAAGGGATGATGGGAATTGTAGTCTCAAAACATCTGGAGGGCCGAATTTGCCTATGCCTGACCAAGAGTGATGAGGTTTCACACAGTTCCCTGGGCCCCCCAATGCACTGCATAGCCAATGAGATGAAGCAACAGTCAGATATTGAGCCTTAGCAGAGACCAAAGGCTGATGGCCCCCCTTGCCTGCTCTGGGAAGTACTATGAAGTTGGGTGTTTATGGACGATCCTATTTGCCATGAACACTGTGGCAATGCTGCTGTTGCTGTTGCACATGATGATGGGATTTGCATACATGTTTGTATGCTTCCAGAATGGACGCTAAAGTGCCTTTGCTACTTGCAGGTCTTAACCCTTCAGCATGTAAACACAGGAGCAGTCAATGACAACATTCCTAGAATGTACATGTTAGAACATGGGGAGGGATATCAGTCCAGCAAGCAGGTAAACTTCCTGGGACGGACTTCCTCCGCATGTGACCAGAGGTGGGTGTGGCCTCACCTGTGCAGGTAAATGATAAAAGCACAGGGCAGGCAGCCATATCTCTCTCTCTGCCATCTTCGATGAGGAAACATCTAAGGATGCTCTCTTGGCTCCCAGCCAAGAGAGGAGATAAAGACTATCTTGCTACAAGATAGATTCTGAGTGTATTTTACCTTTTTTAAGCTGTCTGCCTTCTGGGATCATATTGTGAACAGAATGTGAGTAAACTCTTTTATACTTTTATAAAGACTGTGTCGTGTATTGTATTTTAAGAGGGAACAAAAGGGGAAATTACCAGAGTAATTATTATAGTGGTTCTAGCGAACCTGTGCAGACGTTACCGTTGCGAACTAAAAGGGGAATGTCATAAACTCTGCTGATATTTTGGGAACTTGTTAGCACAAATTGGATTAGGATATAATCTCACAATATATCCTCTCCTTCACCCCTGAACATTCCCACACAGCAGAGCTGGTTTGCTTGCCCTGGTGTGCATCCGGACACTACTTAAGATCGTCCATGCAAAGTCTGCCCAGCTGCAGCAGCCCAGAGGTGTTACCAGAGAAGTGGAAGGAGAAGTGAGCTCATCGAAGCAGCACTTGGAGCCCCAACTGAGAGCTCTGACCCCAAAGTGGCACCTGAGCAGGGGCTGCTGAGTCTGGAAGAGAGCAATGCAAGCCTGTGAAGGGCCCTGAAGCAGCTCTGCCCTGCTGATGACATTTAAGACGTCCAAACCACAAATTTGAACACATTTGGTTTTAATGATGATAAAGATCTATGCTCCAGGTCCCTAAATGCTCCTTCACTTTGCCCAGCCTGGTGGAGAGGTTGAATACGGCTCCCATTATACCGGCTGTTTGAAGAGAGCTTGTTGATTGTGAGAGTCACTGTCTTCATTGCTGTCTGACCCTTCTGCCTTTTCAGGTTATCCATCCCCTCTGCAACAGGCATGTAAGAGGAGCCATGGATCAGCTTGTCTAACTGCCTCCCCTGAAGCGGGTGGTACTTAACTTATTCTGAAATGAGCTAGGAGTCAGGGGTGAGCAGCAAGAGACCCATGTTTGCTGCTGATGAGTCCAAATTATTCTGGGTGGTGAAGTCCCAAAAGCTCCTCCAACGAAATGGAATTTGAATTTATTGCGAGCTAGTGAACATCCAGACATGATGGGAATTTCAGTATGTGGTGAGAATCCCTGTATGTTGGTCATAATATACAATTAGAAGACTGGGAAAGATTATGGAAAGAGGGAATAAATGCCACGCCTGCAGTGCTTTAAAGGAAAATATAATGAAAATGATGTATAGATGGTACATAACACCAGTGAAATTAGCTAAAATGTATAAAATAAATAATAAATGTTGGAAATGCAAGGAAAAAGAAGGTACTTTTTACCATATGTGGTGGGAATGTAAGAAAGTGAAGGACTTCTGGGAAATGATTTATAATGAGATTTTAAAAATGTTGAAATACACATTTGTAAAAAAAACAATCCAGAAGCCCTTTTACTTGGTATTGTAGGTACAGAGATTCATAAGCATGATATAAAAAATTGTTTTTATATGTGACAACTGCAGCAAGAATACTATTAGCCCAACGATGGAAGCAGGAAGAATTACCATCAAAAGAAGAGTGGCAGATGAAATTGATGGACTATGCCAAGTTGGCAAAATTAACTGGGAAAATTC
This sequence comes from Podarcis cretensis, assembly GCF_951804945.1. Taxonomy (NCBI): domain Eukaryota; kingdom Metazoa; phylum Chordata; class Lepidosauria; order Squamata; family Lacertidae; genus Podarcis; species Podarcis cretensis. Next base: position 28,756,009 of record NC_137185.1, on the reverse strand, counting down.
GGAACCAGCAAGACCAGAGTTTCCTGAAGGACTGGAAGAAATTCATGATATATTTGAAAGACAATTGTAATCAACTGACATCGCTTGTAGGGTTACAAGAAGTTTTGTAAGAAGAACTACTGTATATGAATTATTGCGAAAGAGGACTAAGAAGGAGTTTATTTAGAATTTGGATTTTACAGCAATAAAATAAAATGCAAAATTAGAAAGGAAGATAGAAAACCATCAGTCGAGGTTGATGGAAGTCCTAGGCTGTGATAGCCAAAGGTCTGTTATGTTGTTTAAGATGGGATGTAATGCTTGGAAAATGTGTAAAAACCAATGAAAAATATATTTTAAAAGGAGAGAGAGAATCCCTATATTTTGCTCATGGACTCTGCATTGGATCCACTCATCCAGGAGAGCAATCTCTAGCTTACAGGAGCAAGCCCACATCAATCCAGGGTGCTCTAGCCATGAAAAAGGCAAATAAACCCAACTGGGTCGACCTAAGAGGAATCTGTAAAACCACCCAGTATGGTACTTCGAATACTCAGTTAGAATACTATGCACTGTTTGTGTCATCCTGTGTCCAAAAGGGCATCTTAGAGCTGGAGTAGGAACCATGAAAGGATAGGACATCAGCTGGGGGTGAGGCATTTCAGAAGATATGTGAAGGGAATCGGGAGCAATTTCGGCTGTAGCAATATAAGTAGAGCCTGGCTGCTGTATCAGGTGCTGTATCAGGCATCCTCTTCTCATAGTGATTGAATCATAGGATCGTAGAATTGTAGAGTTGGAAGGGACCCTGGGGATTATCTAGTCCAGGGATGTCCAACCGGTTGACTGTGATTGACAGATTGATCCCCGGGTGCTAGCGGGTGATTGTGGGCTCATTTTCCTTTGCAGGGGAAAGAGAACACCCAGCCGGGCCCCCTCGCTCCTTCCTTCATTCGTGCGCAATTGCAATAATGGAAGATGGACTTATCACTGTTGTTTGCTGAGTGATCGTTTGGTGAGCGACTTTTGTCTGGCCCCCTAAAATAAGGTTACCAGATTTTTTTCAATGAATCCCGGGATACTTTTCAACTTCAGTAGGAATGATAGGATTTTGTCAGGGGACTGATTATTTGTAAATCTGGGGACTGTCCCTGGGAAACAGGGACATCTGGGAACCTTACCCTAAAAAAAGCTCAACAGCTTTGACCTGCCCCTCTTAAAAAAGCCTTTTCCCATAGAAAGTCTGCACTTTGTTAATGAGTTATGAAGTCAAGGGTAGCACACCATCTGTGTTCGATAAATCCCACTCAGCTGAAAGAGCAGTATGCCTTGGTTAAGTCTTTCCATTAAAATAATATTACTATTACTATTACTATTACTATTACTATTACTAGTAATTATTTTATTTTATAAAACAAACAATTGTCTGAAGCTTGTGATAGCTCAGTCGGTTCACTATGAGACTCTTAATCTCAGGGTTCCAACCCCACATCAGGCAAAAGATTCCTGCCCCCCTAAAAAAGCTCTAAAACTTTGGGACCCCCCCATGGGTAGACCACTGCCAATTTTTTATTATGGGAGTAGATCGCAGTCTCTTGGGAGTTAGACATTGCTGACCCCCTGCAATGCAGGAATATGCAGCTGTCCCATACAGGGATCAAACTTGCAACCTTGGCATTATCAGTTCCATGTTCTAACCAACTGAGCTACCCAGATGCCAGTGGAAAACCCACAAACAGGTCAACAGCAACTCTCCCCTCCTGCAGTTTCCTGCAACTGGTATTGAGAAGTATAGTGCTTGTGACAGTGGAGGTGGAACCTAGCCTTCGTGGCTAGCAGCCATCAATATTCTTATTCTCCATGAATTTGTTTGATTCTCTTTTAAAGCCCTGCAAGTTGGTGACCATTGCTCTCTATTGCAGGAGCAGATTCTGAACCGAAAAGAAGACAGTTTGTATACTAAGCGTAAACAGTTGCAATGGCTGAGACTTGCATAAAGAAGCAACCTTTTGCAAATTTATTCCGATGCCATTGGAAGGATTTTCTTTCCTTAAAAGGAGGGCTGCACAGGTCAAGAATGACAGGAAGAATTCTACAAGGCCCAAGATCTCTGCCTCCAGACCCTAGGCAGCTCCCCGCCCTCACTGCTCCATTCTCTCCAACTGATACAATCCAGTTATCTCTGATAGACAAGGATAGAGACCCAAGAAGACTTGATGACTGCTCTTTCGCTGCTTTGCTTTCCGGAAGGTGCCAGACACCTAAGAGAGGCTAATTAACCTTGAGGTTTAAGGAGGAGGGTGTTTTGTTTGTTTGTTTGACTCTGGTTGAAGATTACTGTAAAATTTTAATTAAGTTATGCAAATGAGTTCCTCACTTAGGGATGATAATAAGGTGTCTGGCGGTTGTCTGTGTTTACGAGTAAGCACACACAAGAAGCACACACACATACATGCGCCATTGCCTACCCCTTTGCAGTCATGTTGTGATGTGCGCACCTGCCCCATCATGGCACCCAGATGTGCCACCTTTGCATGTGCAGGGGACACACAAACACAACCCAGGCACAGATCCTACAGAAAAGGCTCTCAAATGGTCTACATAGGCAAGATATACATTGGAAGAACTCCACACAGCAGGTTGCTGTGCAAGCCCCATTAAAATGTTGTGCATGGGATTCACAAACCCACTGATTGATAAGCAACATATACAACCATATTTTGTTTGGTTTTCCTTCCCTCTGTAGCCTGCAGCTGAGCTCAACTGCTTGAGTCATCTGGATAAGTCTCCCCTTCTTTTCCAAAAGGCAAAAGTTATTTTGGCATGGTTTAATTATGGAATCTGCTATGGGATGTGGAGATGGGCCCTAGCATAAATGACCTTCTAAATGCTTTGATACATTCTTGGAAAATGAGTCTATCAGTGACCATGAGCTATGGTAGCTAGTGATGGAACCTCCATATTCAGGCAGAACATACCGCTGATAGCGAGGTAGGGGGCACCTTGTGGAACCTAGGACAATGACGTCTAGTGTGTCAAAGAACTCTAGTTCAAAATTAGCTATACACTAACAGGCAATTGATTTCTAGGATTTCAGACAAGAGTTTTGCCCAGCCCTACCTGAAGATGTTGGTAACAACCTCACACCTTCTGCATACAAAGTGTGTTGGACTGAAAGATGCCCCCTTAGTCCAATCCAAGCTTGGAGGTATGCATATGGGGGAGAACTAACTCTCCCTTCCTCTGTGGGTGCAAAAATACTCTGATGTTTCTTTGAAGAGCACAGCTCCCCTCTAGTGTTAAGCTCTTAGAAAGTGCTTTTCACACTACTCTGATTTCAGCCTCTAGTTCAGGCATAGGCAAACTCGGCCCTCCAGATGTTTTGAGGCTATAATTCCCATCATTCCTGACCACTGGTCCTGTCAGCTAGGGATGATGGGAGTTGTAGTCCCAAAACATCTTGGAGGGCCGAGTTTGCCTATGCCTGCTCTGGTTTCAGTCCAGCACTGGACAGTCTGCCCAGCTGAGCTCTGAGTTCCTTACATGCCTCATAGAGAACCTTGAGCTGAGATAGCTCAGTCGCTAGAGCATGAGACTCTTAATCTCAGGGTGGTGGGTTCAAGTCCCACACTGGGTGAAATATTCCTGCATTGCAGGGGGCTGGACTAGATGGCCATTGTGGTCCCTTCTAACTCTACAGTTCTATGTGGTTCAATACCTCGGCTGCCCCCAACACACACACACACACACACACACACACACACAGTGTGATTAGGTTGTCTCCCCCACACAACCTGGGATCATCCAGGCTCTCTGAAGTGTTTGATAAGCCCCAGGATACTTATTGCTCACCAGGTTAGTGGTTAACCATAGTTTCTTGTGCCTGGGAAATGCATTGTAAGGCATGTGCCAACTTGATCCTTCCACTCTAGCCTGAGCTCCGGAGGAGACCCTAGATTCATTCCTGCCCTCCGGTGCGCTGTAACTTTAAAAGAAAGAACGAAAGGGGGTATTTTATTTCCGCACAAAACTATCCACTTTAAATACCCTTTTTATTACATTATCTGCATAGTAATACTAATAATAGATCTTGCTGACAGTTCTAATGAGGCTGGAGAATATAAGGTTTCCAATAAAGTTAATTGTTGCCTTTAATATTCTCATACATTTATACATGGTAAATCTTTAAAGGAAAAAAACACTCATTTCTCTCCTATTAAAGATTCAGGAGCAGCCCAGTCAGTGTCTGGTGCAGAAAATGCAGGCGATTGCTTTTTCTAGAGTCTGGGTGCAAATCATGAATTACACAACATCAAGAAACTGAGAGTGCTGGTCCTTTAGACATCATGAAACAGGCTGCAGCTGTTCCCTGCCCCGCCAAAAGGGAATAAAGGAGAGTGCTGATACACTATGCTGGTTGACAGGCAAGGCAACATTTGTTAAATGATAATCATATGGACTAGTAACTTTGGAAGGAAAGTGCTTAGGTAAGAGAACTGTGACATGACTGGGCAAGCTGGCAGAGATAGTAATGAGGAAGGCAGAGCCCTGGGCCTTAATGGGCTGAAATTGGGGGAGGCCAAGAGTAGGAGGAGCTTATTCCTGTTTCTCAGAATAAACCTCAAAGTTGTTGAGCTGCACTTCAAATTGGAGGACCCAGGTTGAATGAAATGGAACCCTAGGTTGTTGCATTATGTGAAGAATGTGGGAACAGCACATAAGTGTTCGTTCAGAATACCGAAACAGAGTTACCGCATGGCACAATGGGTCAGTGCATCTGACTGTTAACCAAAAGGTTGGTGGTTCAAGCCCACCCAGGGACAGCTGTGGGCAGGATTTCTTACATTGCAGGGGGTTGGACTGGATGACCCTTGGGGTCCCTTCCAACTCTACAATTCTATAATTCTATACTACCTCTGATGCTGGAGGTAGTAAACAGTCATCATAACAAGTAGCCCAACTCTTTCCCATGGTTTGCCACCAGCGATGCCACACACTGAATCTGGGCCTTTCTGAAGGTCTCTGTGGGGACTGGTGGTAGTTATTCAGTAGTGAAGCAACTGTGATGTGCGCATTTATGCGTTTACTGTGTTTCTTAATCCTGCTTTTAGACAATTACTGTATCTCAAAACATCTCATATCAAGAGAGAGAGAAAGAAAGAGAGAGAGAGAGAGATGTGGAAATCAAAAGGATGAGATACACAAGGAAAGAGGAGTGGTGGGAGAAGGAAGCTCAGTTCTTCAGTGTGGTGCACCATCTGTAGGTGGCATTTAAATCCAGTTGGGGCCAAGCTGATTTTCCCTTGCTGGTTTTCTTGCTCAAATAGCAACGGGTGACTCTTGGTCAATGAATGGGGCCAATTTGACTTTCTTCCCTGCTTCTGCACTCCCAGACTAAGTGGCAGTCAGAGCTGAGTCCTCCTGCAGGTGATGGGAAGCAGACTTTCTGCAGCTGCTCCTTCTCTGGGTTGGGCCAAGCTGATCTCCCTTGCATAATGTGATTTTGTTCTGGGAAGGCAGGGGCTGCAAACTCCCAGTGGCCTTTATCTCCGTTTCCTTCCAGTCAACCCCAGAGATCAAAGGGTACTTTCCCTAGTTTCTGCAATCCTGAGGAAGCAAGCAACTAGAACAGAGTGTTCTTCCTTCAGGCAGTGGCAGGAGTAGAAGGAGAGAACCAGCTTGCTGCATCTGCTCCTTCTCTGCCTGGTTCATGGACCAAGGTTGGTTGCTCCCAGATGTCCTGTTATGTGGGAAGCTCCAAGACAGCAGTCAAGGGACCTTGTCAAGATGTGCTAAGCTCACCCCATAGGTCTGTCTGAATCATGGCCCTCTGCAGAAGCAGCTGGTGGACTCCTTCAGCCAATGAGAAGCTGTTCTTTCACCATTGTTTCCCTTCTCCTAGTCACCCTCCCCAATCCCTGTCTTTGAAGCCCTGTGGTTATTTATTCAGGAAGCCCCTGATTGGCTGTGCCCAGATTTATAGCGGCTGGTTGGATAATTAAGCGTGCTTTATGCAGACAAACTGTTTTCCGCAATCTAATTGCTGATTCCCTATAAATAATGCAAGCAGGGGAGGGGGAGGGGGAGGGGAATTATTACACTCAGGACATTGCCCGCCTCCTCATAATTTGCTTAACAGAAATAAGCTCGTCCATCATTTGCAATGATTTCCTTTAAGACCATATACACGGCTGCTCTTTACAGGCTGGGAACCCGGCGCAGCACACTGTGATTGCAAATTTAATTAAATTATTTGGATTGTTTGTCCGCTGCATGCGAAGTCACTCCCAGGCAGAGTCCAGGAGCAGCAAGATGGGGTGGCTTAAAGACTTGGGTGTGTATGTGTGTAGAAAGAATCCATTGGAAAGAGTGGGTTGTCCGTATTGCTAATAATTATTAGCACAATAACATATTGTGCTTTTCCCAATGCCTTCCATCCTGGAAATGATCCCGAAGCTCGTTAGACAGCTTTCTCTGTGGCATCCCCTAAACTGTGAAACTCCCTCCCTACAGACTTGCATCTAGCATCTTCATTATACAGCTTTTGTAGCAGGCTGAAGATACACCTCTTCCCTTATCAATTAAGGTTGGTTCCCCCTCCCCTCCATGAGACCCACCTCTTCTGTGCCCTTTTTTTGCCTGTAATTGATTTACCTGATTTTGTAACTGTATATAGACGCTTTCCCATCTTTTACTTGTTTTTACTTGTATTGCTGTAACCTGCCCTGGGATTCTATGGTGAACGGTGGCTGCTGCTGCTCCCCACTCACCTTGCCATATTCTGAGCCATCTCTCAGTTCGGCGGGACTTCTTGGGCTCTGTTATTCCAAGTATGGGCACTACTAGACTGCCATCCAAACACATTTAAGATGTTAGAAGACCATGGGAGGTGCTCTTTAGTGCCAAAGGTTCTGGGCTTTGAACTGTGACTCTTGAAGGCTGAGGCTGGGACCTGACCATGACTGCTACTTGGGAATGGGTGCTCAGTATGGGGCGGTGTTGTTGTTTGGGGGGAGTTGTTGATGTTGGTTTTTTGTATCTTTATTTTAGATCTTGTGATTTATGTGGAAATTGTTCAGTTTGGTTGTGGGGTTTTTTTGATGCTTTATTTACTGTTTATGACTATTTTTGTTATGTTGCAGTTATGTATTTTTTCAAGTTGTAAGCCACCTTGAGCATGATTTGAACTGTGGGAAGGTGGCATACAAATAAAATTACATATGTATGTATGTATGTATGTATGTATGTATGTATGTCTTGACTCTCAGAGGCTTTGTCACCCCACCCCTCACAAGTGTGGAGGACATACTTAAATGGGTGTGTGACACAGAAGCAATAAAGTCTACTGTCCATGGTGGTACAGAGGTGTAGAATTTGCTGCTATTCCAGCATCTGCTTCCAACGCAGGGCCCACAACTGAATTCAGGAATGAATGGATAAATGATGAAGACTCTCTCCAGACCTGTTTTTGAATATGACTACCCTCTGGCCCTGGCCTGGCTCAGCCATTGAAGCCTGCTGAAGGGAAGTCAAAGGAAGATTTAATGAGAAGCAACCAGACCTTTTGTATGGGTGGACAATTATTTATTATTACATTTGCTTTTGCAATAAGCAGTCCCTGCCCACCCATGTAGAGAATATAATGCATGAGAATGGAGGAAGGAAGGAAGGAAGGAAGGAAGGGAGGGAGGGAGGGAGGGAGGGAGGAAGGAAGGAAGGAAGGAAGGAAGGAAGGAAGGAAGGAAAGAAAGAAAGAGGAAGGGAGAAAGGAAGGAAAGAAAAGAAGCCATGTTCCATTGCATTCTGCAGGCCGTGCCAGAATTGTATGCTAGACAAAGAGCTTCCCTACTGTGCTGGGTATCCATGGCCATATGGAAGCTGAGATTCTTCAAACAACACCATACTTTGCTCTTCCTGTCAGCTGAAAGAAACATATTTTGGTGCAAAGCAAAACAGGACCTCAGGCACTAACCGCAACACATCGGAGGCATTGCTAGGTCCTTAAAAGACTTGCACGGGGAGGGGGGAAAGGTCTATGACCTACATTTGCATAACATTTGCATCTGTTAATATATATGCATAAATCAAAAATTAGGCAGACTTTCAAAGGGAAAGCCTCATTGTGGGTAAAGTTAAAATGAGGAGAAATTAAATTAAAGAGGAAATGTGCTCATTCTGCAAGTACTCTTCTTTACTTTGCATGCTTTATTCTGAGATGGTTTGGGGGCAGGATTTAGACCTTGGAGCACAGAGCAGTGCAGGAACAGGGCATAGGGAAACGAGGGGCAGTTGAAGAAGATGCATGGAGACCATAAGTGTGGGATTGTATGAGTTTCATTCCCTAAACCAGGGGTGGGAAATGTGTGGCCCATAAGATGTTGCCAGACTACAACTCCCACCATCCCTGACCATGCTGGCTGGGACTGATGGGAGCTGAAGTCCATCAACACCTGGAGGGCCACACATTCTCCATGGCTGCCCTAAAAAGTGGAGCTTTTAAAAGTGACCACTGGCATCTTTTGAAATGGATCTGTAAGCATGAGAGCAAGAGGTCTGGAACACCCTCACACCCCAGCACACATAGAAATATGACAAAGTTTGGGGCCATTTAGGGATGTGTGTGTGTGTGTGTGTGTGTGTGTGTGTGGAGGCAAATAAAAAGAGAACATTGTAGAGATGATTAAACTGACATGTGGTGTGTAGAGATTGGATAGTGAGAAGTTTTTGTCCTTCTCACGTTATACTAGGACCTGAGTGGGGCCATCCAATAAAGATGAATATTGGAAGATTCAGGGCATGCAAAGGAGATACTTCTCAACACAGCATATAGTTATACTAAGGTGATGGCCAACCTGGATGGCTTGAAAGAGGGATTAGACAAATTCATGGAGGATGAGGTTATCCATGGTTAGGATGTGCCATGGTGGCTGCCTGTATGAACCATGGTCAACACATTCATAGTCACATTCATGTCAGGAACTGTGATGGCCCTATACCAGGGTTTCCTAAACTTGGGGTCTCCAGCTGGTTTTGGACTACAGTTCCCACCATCCCTGACCATTGGTCCTGCTAGCTAGGGATAGTGGGAGTTGTAGTCCACAAACAGCTGGAGACTCAAGTTTGGGAAACACTATCCTAGAGGGTCAGAGCTCCATACAATCTCCAGGATGATGCCTCTGGATACCAATGGCTAAGAATCACAAGTGGGGAAAGCACTGTGGTTCCTTCTCAGGTCCTACCTCTGGGCTGCCCAAGAGGCTTCTAGTCAGCCCCTGGGAGAAGCAGGAGGCTGGACTAGATGGGCCCCCTCTGGCCTGATCCAGATGCATGTTCTGATGTGACACTTATCTTTAAATGGAAGCAAATAATCTCAGGAATCCATATGGCAGGAACAGATTCTGTGTGAAATATTGTGGAACGTGGAACTGCCAAAGCCAGACAGTCAGATGTATTCCTAATGAATCTGGCCAGGCTCTCTCCACCGTTCCATCCGTGTTTCCTGTGACTCTTCCAAACTCTGTGAGTTGTCTATTCATTGAATCAGTTTCATCCATTGGCATTATTTTGCATGCTTAACTGCAGCCATCAAGCACTGCCTTGTTTAAAGGGAAGCCACTGTCATGAATCCAATATAACAGAACATTATTTCTTTCCTTATCACATACCGAGCTCAATCCTTTTGTAAAGCAACAAGCATATGTGATAAAGAAAAATGGTCTGTGATAGCAGATCTGTGTTGTTGGCTTCACACAAGCAAGCGATTCCACTTTAACAGTCGATTATCATATATATGTTATTCAGGGACTTGTTCCTCCACATAGTGTTAATCCTGTGGAGTCCAACCCTCTCTGTCTCATTCCCTAGAATGAATTTAAGGGTGACCATTGGCAGCAGGGACTTGGTTCTACTCATGCAGGCTCCTTGCAAGTTTAAGATCTCATTGAGTGTGACAAGGACAGCAGCAGACAGGGGTGAGGCAAGCATACTCATCTTCCTTGGCACAATTTACACTGCACTAAGGCACAAACTCCTGGAAAGGGCTTAATGCTGGGAGTTGAGTGATTTGAACTGAAACTTCTTGAGGGACTCAGATTCAGGACCTGCTGTGTGAACTTGGGACTGTGGTCACCGATGGAGGAAGAGGAGTGCAGGAGGAGTGCACTGCCACCTGCAGCACGATCCTGGTAGGGTGCCATCGTGGCTGCCCCCTGCCCATGCTGGGTGCCACGCCCCTGCAGGTGGCATGCCCCACCCCCAGGATGCATGCCATGCCTCTGCGGGTGGTGCACCCTGCCCCTGGGATGTGCGCCAGCCCTACCCCCACCTGCTCTCCGCCCCACCCCCTGTGCCAGAGCATGAAGCTCTGCCACTGACTGTGGTGACCTGAGTTCAAATCTCTCCGGATGTGCAGCTCACTGGGGCAATCTTAGGCAGCTCCTATCTGTCAGCATAAACCACCTCAGAGGGGCATTGTGAAGGAAATACAGGGCAAATCTCATGGCCATGGCCCTGAGTTCCTTCAAGGAACAGCAGGATACAAAATTTAAAATAAAAGCAACAATTTTGAAGGGCAAGTGTATGCATGTTTAGGTCCTGCTAAGTTCAATGGGACTTCTTTTGTAAAGTGTTTGGGATGGAAGCCTTCCAAGTGGAGGAAAAAGGTTTTCCTGGATCTACTCATGTGCAATAATGCATCTGAGTCAGGAAAGCCCATCTCAAATACACCACTCCTGGTTCTGTGATTTGCTCCAACTGTCAAGTGTGTCTAGTCCCTCTTTTTCCCCCTTTGCTCTTTAAACAATATATATTTATATTTTTAATGTGTGCATAATATAATGCACCAGTATAAAAATGTCAGGGAAAGTTCAACCCTATTCATTATCCATTTCACACAGATTAAAATTTCTAGCGGGCTTCCTGGTTGTGACTTGAGTCGCCTTTCCTTTAATGAGCTTGATATAGGAGGCAACGGATGCTAATTCACCCTCGCATCTCTACCCGAGCTTGGCTTTTACTATATAAAGCATCAAGGTCGCATTCTGGGGGAATCGTCTTTTTACCAAAGGTGCCATAATAATAATGAAGAAGCAATTTGTTTCAGCAAACTGCCTACAGTAATGAAGCTTAATTATAACCGTGTTATTAATACTGCTGCTTAAGGTAATTCGCTTCTGAGCAGGGTGCAGAACAGTAAACTATAATTTAAACAAGAATCGAGGCCTAATTTAAATCATCTGATCTACTGTGGAGAAAGGCAAACAGAATGACTGTAATCTCATGCAATGCTCCACTCTCCCCTTTGGAACAGCTGCCCAGGAATGGAAGGCAGACTGTGAAAAATGTCAGAGATTGTTGCAGGATTTTTTTGGTCTCTTAACACTCTGCCTCTCATTGGAAATCAAGTGGGACTCGTTTGTCTGGAGAAAGAAGGGGGGCTTCCCATGCAAAATGGGCCCTGTGGTCCACTGGGCATGCTACAGTCTTATTTACTTAAAACATGTGCATTTATTTAAAATGTTTGCCCAAGGTAGCCTAATACCAATTAAAAATATAATGCATCATCATAACCCAAACCAGCATTAGCAAAACAGTAGCATAAAATCTGCTTTCTTATGCTCTTCTATAAATGCCCATACAACTGAGACTCTCCCAGGCATTGAAGCTATAAATAGAACATGTCACATCTCTTTGATATCAGCAACTGTTTTCCCTCCTCCATCTCCTTGTGGAGTATCAGCTGAAGTGTGGTGGTTTGGGGAGTGGGATGTGCCACTTTGAGAAGCTGGATCTGCACACCCTCTCTTCTTTCCCCAGAGTGGCCCTCCTGTAAGCTTCACTGCTTTTGACCAGGGCTCTGAGTGATGCATTTGTACTGCTCAGAGCTTTGGAAGGCAGCAGTCTCCCAAGAGTCATGCTTGCACTGTGCTGAGCCCAAAATAATGGAGGAATTCATCAGCAAACAACATAAAGGGCAAACACAACAGTAAAGTATTTCTGTTCCACTGCACGTGCTCTAAAATTCCTTGCTTCCCCCCCAGCTCAGAATCCCTGTCCAGTCTGATAGAAAAACTCGGTGACCTGTGTTGAACCCAGCTGACTGGATGAATTTGGAAGAGCGTATGGCAATGGAGATGACAGCCTTGCTTAGGTTAAGGTCAACTCTGACCAAGTTGTCAAGAGTCCTGCTCCTTCTCCTGGCCCTTGCTCCAGTTAAAAAGAAACAATTTCATAGGAGCTCTCCATAGTCCTGAAAACTCATGGCCAATGCAAAGGAGGAAAAAAATCTTCTATGGCATTAAAGAAATAAAAAGGTATACAACCTTATAGTCTTATTCCTGTCCCACTCAGTCTATCTGGATGTTATCCTGAGAAGTAAATGATGTGCTTTGCTTTCCAAAGATCCCATAGCCCACTCCTGGCACCCTCTGCTAAAAGTAGGGCCAGGTAGGAGGACCTGACAGGGCTTGATCAGCCAGCGGTCTGATTCACAGCTCAGTGAGAAAGCACAAGCTTTGAGTGCAGAGGGTCTGTTATAAGAAAAAAACCTGCTCCTTTTCCCTTATGGGGTACCCAAGAGCCTGTCCTTATGTAGGTGCTCTATCTGTAGGAGAAAATAACAGAGGCCAACCAGAGAATATTGAGAAGCAAAGCGGCTAGTAAGCATGATCTTTATTAAACTGTTGCAACAGAGTGCTCACCCCACACACACAGGAGGAAGGAGGAACCCAGAACAATGGTGTGCAAGCCCTTATATCAGGGTTCAGCAACCTTTTTCAGCCATGGGCCAGTCCACCATCCCTCAGACCATGTGCTGGGCTATCAACTATATATTGAAAAAAAATGAACGAATTCCTATGCCCCACAAATAACCCAGAGATGCATTTTAAATAAAAGCACACATTCTACTCATGTAAAAACAAGCTGATTCCAAGACCGTCTGTAGGCCGGATTGAGAAGGCGATTGGGCCGCATCCAACCCATAGTTTGCCTACCCCTGCCTTATATAGACTTTTGAAATTGCCACCCTGTAGCTCAAGACCACCCCCCAATACATCATACATACATCACAGAAGGGGCAGTCTACAACAGAATCCTGTCTGGCAGGAAACCTATTAATGGGTTTACCTGGACAGCCTGGACATTATTTTGTGATGATAAATACTTAATTCCTGAGTCCAGGTCACAGGCTCACCCTGTTCATACACAAATGTGCCCTTATAATTCTCATAACAGGTCCAAATTTCAGGACCCCTTGGCTGTGTGCACTTCTGCCCCAAGTGGTCAGCCGCTATGGCTGGGAACATAAGCCTGGGAAGTGCATGGCTCCCACCTACTTTACTAGCGCCATCTTCCAGACTGTTCATTTGCTCATATGGGCTATAGTGAAGAACGGTATCTCTCAAGGCAGGCAGTCCTAGGCCCACCTGGAGATGCCAGGGATTGAACCTTGGACCTTCTGCATGCAAAACTGATGCTCTACCTCTGGGCAATGGCCCTTCCTTGGTGGTTTTCCTTTGACAACTTGGTGCCCTCTGGGTGTTTTTGGAACTTTTACTGAGACCATTAGCCCACTTAGCTCAGCAGCTTTCACACTGTAACTAGCAAAGTCTCCCAAGGATGTCAGACAGGGGACAAGGCTAACCCTGCCTAGAGATGCCAGCAGGGACCAAACCTTTTTGCATGCAAAGCAGATGCCAGCTGCCCTTTTCCTTCTTCCCATCGCTTTCTATTTCTGTCACCCCTTTGCTGCCTTTTCTCAGCCTGTCTCCAAGGTCCATCTGCCTCTGCTGATTCTGGGTGGCAAAATAGGAGATAAAACTGTACGTCTCCTTCACCAGTAATAACATTTCCTCACTTCAGTCGGAAGCGCTGGAAAGAGGCAAAGCCACATCTGTCCCTTCCTTGGTCCTCTTTAGAGTTGAGGGTGAAATATCTCCTCTTTGAATCTGGGCATGCAAAATTCACTCATCCTTAGGGGATTGAGCAGGGTTTAGGGCAACGAAACCCTAGTTTACCTTTGCTCCGCCAGGTGCAGTTCTGTTAGGAACTGAAACTCAGGAGAGCCGTGGAGGCTGAACAAAAGATATCACGCTGGCAGCAACAGCAGCTGTTTCTAGAGAACGGGGGAGGCAGGGTTTAAGAGGGGGTGGAGGGAGATAGACAAGAGCTCCCCCATGCAAATGCCACTTGACTGAAGCCCCCTGCAGGCTGTTTCATCTCATATTATCTGAGTTCCAAGGGGGTGTCCAATTCTGAGGAACAGCCGTGATAAAGTTTTTTTCAGTCTCCTACTGAGACGCAGTGCATCAGAAGCAATGAAAAGCAGCAAAGGCACTCAGTGATCCAACCCCCGCCCCCCCCCCCCCGGCACCTGCGCTCGCCTTGTCAAAGAAGGTCTTGAATCTGATACCTGAGCAAAGTGAGGATTTCAGGTCAACCAATGGGAACCCCAGACAGATTCTGCAGAGGAATAGACTCTGTCACAGCTCCCACCATTATCCAGTGCCTTCATTGCTGTGGGGGCAGGGAGATATAATGTGCTTGGGTTTAAGGAGTGAGGAGTGGGTGAGAGGAAGGGGAAACCTCACTGATTTAATTGCTCAGAACTTAGGCAAAACTAATGGCTCCTCCCATGCAGAACTACTGTGAGATCAACTTACACCATATAAGTCCACTTGACCGCTCCATTCTGTGGAACTGGCACCATTACAGATGCCACATAACACCCGTTGCACCTTGAAACTCCCTGCCTAAGGAAATCAGCCCTGAGTGCTCACAGGAAGGCCAAATCCTGAAGCTGAAGCTCCAATACTTTGGCCACCTCATGAGAAGAGAAGACTCCCTGGAAAAGACCCTGATGCTGGGAAAGATGGAGGGCACAAGGAGAAGGGGACGGCAGAGTACGAGATGGTGGGACAGTGTTCTTGAAGCTACCAGCATGAGTTTGACCAAACTGCGGGAGGCAGTGGAAGACAGGAGTGCCTGGTGTGCTCTGGTCCATGGGGTCACAAAGAGTCGGACACGACTAAACAACTAAACAACAACAAAATGACATTAGGCAGGTGCCTTCACTGTGCTCTTTTTGCTGCCTGCTAAAATATTTTTGTTTAGGCAAGCCTATCCATATGGGCAGAATGTTGACATGTGTTTTGATCTGGCTTTTAGCTCATTGTTAATCAAGTTTCTTTTTTTAAAAGAAATCCCTCAGAAGTATTTATTGAGATTTCAATAACAACAATTCAAACAAGACAAGCAATAAAGAAACAAAGAGTGACGACTGCATATTCCTGCAAAGGGATGTTTTGGAAGTGAAAGTCACATAACAGTAAGGTAGTCTGGCCACGTAGAGGAATGTGTCATTGGGGGCTTATGTAGCATGTTATTTTTAACGATAAAGCACATAAATGGGTACCATACAACATCTAAATGGTCTTATTTTGTAACCCCTCTTTGAAGCCTCCTGTGATGGGTTAAATTCTCAGATAAGGCAATGTACCATACACTCTCAAACCATCCATCCCTAGAGGGACTTGCTGCAAACCTCCAATGCCTGGTGATTTCAAGTATGGTTGCAGCCAGCAGCAGAGCAGGCAGTTGCTTAGAGTATGCTGCTGATAACACAGTTGCATATTTCTGCATTGCCGCGGGTTGGACTATATGATCCTCAGGGACCCAACTCTACATTTCCATTATTCCTTGTGAACAAGGGTAGGATTTAAATTGCTTTCAGTGGCCAATAAACTGTTTTATTCTTTTTGTAAATCACTTTGAGGTGTTTTTTTCTACAATCAAGCGGAATATAATTTTCATGAAATAAAATAAATAAAACTAGGAAATTGGAAAGAAGTAATAATAACTTGAATTGGAAATGTTAAAGGAATTGTACACAGCTGGATTTTTCTAGCTCAGTTTCAACTCTATCCTTTTTTCTAAGGCTCAAAGTGCACAACATTTTCAACAAGGAGAGGAGAAGCATACCCTGCACATATCAGTCTTGGCACGTTAAAACCTAACACATTTATGGCAGCCTAAGCTTTTGTGGAGCAGAGTCTACTTTCTCAGATGCGTGAAGTGTTATCCCATGTTGAAGGTATACATGGTGTGAGTGGGTGCGAATGAGAGAGAATTGTAAATAGCAAGGTCACAAGGACCTGAAATGCTGAAAAGTGCAGACAGATTATAATTATGCTATTAAAGGTAAAGGGACCCCTGACCATTAGATCCAGTCGTGACCGACTCTGGGGTTGCAGCGCTCATCTCGCTTTATTGGCCGAGGGAGCCGACGTATAGCTTCCGGGTCATGTGGCCAGCATGACTAAGCCGCTTCTGGCGAACCAGAGCAGCACATGGAAACGCCGTTTACCTTCCTGCCGGAGCGGTACCTATTTATCTACTTGCACTTTGACATGCTTTCGAACTGCTAGGTGGGCAGCAGCAGGGACTAAGCAACGAGAGCTCACCCCGTTGCGGGGATTCGAACCGCCAACCTTCTGATTTGCAAGTCCTAGGCTCTGTGGTTTAACCCACAGTGCCACCCACGTCCCAATTGTGCTATTAGCAGTGGCTATTTACAAACAAAAGGTCACAGTTTATAAAACAGACAACCTGGCATAGGTGAACAAATGAACCCATGTAGCATAGTTTCATTTTTATATTATATATATATATATATATATAAAACCATGCTACATGGGTTCATTTGTTCATCTATAAAATATCATAGTGTTGATTCAGTGCATCTGATAAAGCAGGTTGTAGCCCGCAAAAGCTTCTGCTATTATAACTTTCTGTGTGTCTAAGGTGTCACAAAAGGCTCTGTTGCTTTTGCTGCAGGAGAGACTAACACATATACTCCTCTGGAACCTGTGCACTTTCCTCCAATCAGGCACCATATTTCTTGAGATGGAAAAGTCCTTCTCATCTGCTTAGCTCCCATGGGGTGGGGGGCACCCACTTGCCAGACACTGGTCCATCAAAAGCCCTTTTTCTAGCCCCATGGAAGATGACACTTGGCCTCAGCTTACAAATCCTGAGTGAAGGTCTGAGCACTCAGCAGGGCCCAGGAAAAAAAGACAGAGGTTTCCGGTGTGCATATGTCACCTTGTGCGACATCTGTGATTCCCTTTGTTCCTGTCAGCCTAACAAGTATGCTTAAATATATTGCTAGCAAACATCTGGCAGAGAGATGGCAAAATTGCTTTGCTTTCCACATTCCCAAGCCTGCAACCTTTGCAGTTGTCCCTTCCCGCTTTTTGCACAGAGGATCACTCAAGGTGCAATGCAATTTCAGTGGGGTGAAATGTTACAGGACATGAATATGGCTCACTTCATAAATGGGCTCAACATACAGATCTTGACTCTCAGTTGCCCCAAATCAACTTTGAATTGGCAAAGATTCCTGGCACCCCTCCTCCCCTACCAACCTGGGCCCACAAGTGATTGCAGAGCAGTGGGAGGGCACACAAGCTTGCCAATCAGAAGGCCAGCAGTTCGAATCTGTGCGATGGGGGTGAGCTCCTGTTGCTCTGTCCCAGCTTCTGCCAACCTAGCAGTTTGAAAATACATCAGTGCAAGTAGATAAATAGGTACCGCTAAGGCGGGGAGGTAAATGGCGTTTCCATACGCTCTGATTTCCATCACGGTGTTCTGTTGCGCCAGAAGCGGTCTAGTCATGCTGGCCATGTGATCCAGAAAGCTGTCTGTGGACAAACGCTGGCTCCCTCGGCCTGAAGCGAGATAAGTGCCACCATCCCATAGTCGCCTTTGACTGGACTTAATTGTCCAGGGGTCCTTTACCTTTTTTTACCTTTTTACCTTCATCATTGGGCAAATGGGGGACTTTCTTTGAGTCCAATACTACATTCCCTTCTTGTAAACTTTCCTGAGTCTGCATGCCAACAGTGGGTGGAGCCAACATGGGGGGGGCAGAACCAGTCCCCCACCCTGACATCCATCCATTCATGGCATCCATGTGTTGTGTTTCATCCTCCCTCCCTTCCCAGTGATGAATGGAGAACACTTTTAGGGGTGGAAAAGAGAGTTAATATTTCCCTCTGCAGCCCATGGCCAGCAATGCTGAAACTCATTCCCATGTGATAATTAGGCTTTTCAGAAGCTTCCAAATGAAAGGTTTAATGAACTGCTGTGATGGGGGATGAGAGTGAGGGGGCCACAGCACATGGGGTGAAGGTATTAAATGCCCTTTCACTAACTGTGACTGACCCATGCCCAAAAATACCTCCTGTGCAGCAATCAGGATTCTTACATAGCTCCCAATGGAAGCTTTTTAAAAAGGTGAAAGGGTGCTTGGGAGAAAAGCCAGGGAGGGAATCCTGTGGGCTGGATGGGGAGGTGCTGCAGGGCCAGATTTAGGTTTGATGAGGCCCTAAGATACTGAAGGTAATGGGTCCCTTTATATGTCCAGTTGTCCTTTGCCAACAACAAATTGTCTCTGTTTTTCGTGTTGAATATGTGCTATATGGTAATTTATGGACCTAATAGGTATCTAAAGCCATTTGTACATAACAAAATATGTATTTTATCAAAGTGATTGTATTATATTTTGGAAATGTACATCCAGTTTTTCCCCCTTTAATTTTTTTTTGTGGGGCCCAAGAGAGTGGGGCCTTAAGTTATAGCTTGTTTAGCTTATATGTAAATCCGGCACTGCCCACTAGGCATCGACTTGGATGTACGAACAGGGCAACAGGGAAAATCGACAAGTCTTCCACAGAAACTTGTATGACCTGAAATGCAAATCCTTACACATTCAGCTACTAAACAGTCATCAGGGGGCAATCCTGTGATCAACATGCCTGCAGGAAGCAGCTCTTTAATCTGGAGTGTATGTACTGAGTTTAATGGCATAGAGTGAACTGCGGAACTGGCACTCTATCTGAGTGGCTCTTGCTATGGTGGTTCTCAGAGCTGACTCTTTCAGTCTAGCAGGTTGCTGGCTGAAAGTAATCCTGCCTAACCACTGTATGAACAAACTATCGTCTCTCAGTCTGCTGTAGCCCTGAGTACACAAATGAACCATGCATTTGTGGAGATTTTTCAGGCACCATATTTTTTAAAGAAAAAAAAAATTATCATTGTATTATTATATTTATTTATATGCCACCTTCTCCCCAAGCCAGGAAAAATAAATAAATAGATTAAATGGTGTGTACGTGTAACTATAAATATATTGCGAGATTAGAACTATGGCCATCAGGATCTTCAACAATAAACATTATTATTTGGTCTGTGTATGAATGGCTGATGTGACTCACTGCCAGGAGAGAAAGAGGAAGGGGAGAGAGATGAACCTATTAAAATAATTAAGTCATTGTGAATCAAAGTGGGAGCTCTAAGCAGGCTCCTGCTTCTGTGTTGAGGAATACACACACACACACACACACACAAACAAACAAACAAACACACAACATTCTGATACGCTGATGAACTCAGAATCCCTTCCAAGGAGGATGGAAAGTCCAGTCCCTGGTTTTCTCTGAATAGTAAAGACAGCAAAGAATCTCAAGGCACCTTAATGACTATCAAATATATTGTATCATAAGCTTTTGTGTCCCTGACCAGAAGCCAGGGCACTTTAGAAATACAGGGAGTGACTATAATTTCAAATCAGAGAGAAAATCAACCAGCCTATGAGTAGCAACATAACTGATGGCATTAAAAAAAAAAAGTTTACAGTTTAGGGAGGTATTCCCATATTAAACTTTATGTACCTGCATTGTGTATCTACTGTCCCCATCTGCTTGATCGCCTGGATGAACAACCAGATATTCTGAGCATCAAGTCAGGGCGTAGAATTAGCGGGAAGGGGGACTTAAACTTCAAATCCTTGTTGTTCACCCTCAGCGTTGCTCCTACAAGGGATGACGGATATGGAACCAGATTCAAATCCTTTCTGCAAGGCAGCAAAGCTGGGAAATGATGAGCTGGTCAGCATTTACAGGAAGAATTTGTTCCACTTCAGAGAAACATCCTCACCCCACCCCCAGTTGTTGCAGATGATAGCAACTCATTTCCCCTAAAATATCTGCTTGCGTTTTGCATTTGTAGGAGGTTTGGAAATGAAGGTGAGACAAAGGTGTGCGCACAGAAGTAAAGAGAAAGAGAAGCAAGGAACATTTGGTGCCTTTTTTTAAAATTGTGTTTTTTTTCTATTAGTTAATCAGGGAGTCTTCTCACTGACATGGAGGCCAAAGCCTCTGGCATTATCTGCCGGCTGCCATCTATCATTAACTGACCTGTGCCTGCAAAGTGGTATTTATGAGCTTCCAACTGGCAAGGAAGCCGTCCTCTCAGAGGAAGGTGAGGACCAAACTATTGACCAAGGGGGAAGGGATGTCAGGGATGATGGATGGCTGAGAGCCACAAGAACCAGCTGTTTGCTGGGGCCAGCAGGCTTTAGACAAACCTTTGTGTCTGTGTCAGCAAGGCAGATGCTCCTAGGATAAATGGGAGACTTGTCTGTCTGTCCCCTTTTCTTGGGGAAGTGAGGCATGGGGGGGGGAAATGGAAGAGCAGACACTTCTTGTGTCTCTGATGACAAGACTGAACCCCAGGGCTTGATGGGAACGATTTTTGTTGAAAGTTTTTTGGAAGATTAAAAAAAAAAAAAAACACAACTCTTTAATGCAGCAAATAGCTAAAGTATGGAACTTGCTCCCAGAGGAGGAAATGATGGCCACCAGGTTTGATGGCTTTAGAAGGTTAGAGAAATTCATGGAAGATGAAGCTATCGATGGCTACAAGCCATAACAGCTATGCTCTGTTTCCACAGTAGGAGGCAGCAATGCTCCTGAATTTTCCTCTTCCTCTTCTTCAGTTATTACCCGTCCTTCACCCTTAAGGTCCAAGGGCAGGTTACAACATTAAAACACAAGATTGCAACACAATATTTTTTTTTAAAAAACAAACAGTTTTAAACAACTTAGAAGTAGAGAAATAAGATGGGACCTGTGAGAACAGCCGCACAGATGTTATTAGCCCAGAGATGGAAAGAAGATAAACGCCCTACCAGAGAAGAATGGCAAATTAAACTGCTGGACTATGCCAAAATGGCAAAACTGACGGGAAAGCTCAGGAACCACAAAGACCAAAACTTTAATGAAGAATGGGAAAAATTTATAATTTATCTTGGAGACCACTGTAAACAGGTGGAAACATTAGCAGGACTGCAGGATCTGATTTCTTTCCGCAGGGCCTGTAAGACAGAGTTGTTCCGCCTGGCCTTTGGCTTGAAATCAACTTGATCCCTTCCCCCTCCCCTCTCCTCTTTTCTTTTTCCTTTCTCCTTCTGTGATGGACCTCCTGTTTGGGGACTTCCCTGGCTTTTTTCTGGCCCACGTAGAACCAGTCTGGATAGTTGGCCTTGGTGAAGATTTGACATTTTCATCCCAAAAAGTTTTTGATTTGAGTTTCTACTGAAGTGAGGCTGCATTTTAATGTTGTATTTTAATCTTGTTTTTAAGTTGTATTTTAATCAATTGTTTTTATACCTGGTGATAGCTGCCCTGAGCCCTGTCTTGGCTGGGAAGGGCGGGGTATAAATAAAATTTATTGTTGTTATTATTATTATTATTATTATTATTAATAATGTAGCAAGTGCTATCGAGACAATGATGTTATATGAAATATAGATTATTGGAAAAGATGCAGTAGAAAAGGTTTTATAATAGGACCCACGGAGGGGAGGTGGGAAGTCCAGAGATTTGGAGAAATCTGTAAATGTGGATGTGAATGGTTGTATTGTTATAATTATATATTTGTAAAATCAAATAAAAACTATTTCGAAAAAGAAAAGAAAAAGATGGGACCTAAAAATATACACCCCAAGTGTCAAAAGCCAGGGCTAAGAGGGACATCTCCAGCCATCAGCAGAAGCTGTATAATGAAGGTGCCAGCTGCAGCTCTATGGAGAGGGGGTTTCACTATTTAGGAGTTGCCACTTAGAATGCCCTCTCCCAGGCCGTTGCCACCCTGAACTTATGAAGGTGGAGGAACTGCCAAGAGGCCCCCACAGTTGCCGGAAAGCACTTGTGCTCAGCTCCTGTTTTTGGATTTCCCTCAGGATCTGGCTGTCCACTGTGAAAACAGGATGCTGGAACTAGACAGTGTAGGGAAGTGTATCGATGCTAAGAGAGGGTGTATTTACTAAATATTATCCTTCCTTTCTCACATTTGTGAGTTCAGCAGAGTGCAACCCTTTTCAGCTTAAAAGGAAGCTTAGATGGGCTCATTTTAGCCTTTAAGAAATCCAGGACACTTTAAGGCAGACTGGACTCTCCTGGCATTTCCCCCTTTTCTTCCCACTTAAAGCTATAATCACACAAATAGTCTCGTAAAAGGTGAAAAATAGCATTTACTTACTCAGAGTTTTCTGTTGCAGAACAACAGATCCAGCAGCTTTGTTCAGGCAGGCTTAAAATGGTCAGTCAGTTACAAAGACTGGCTTAAGTCTATTTTAGGATGGAGTCTGAGCTGTAACTCAGATTTAGCAGTTCTCACATTTCTGGCTTGGTGATGAGATGAAGAGGTCAGAATGAAGAGAGCCAAAAGAGGATGTGCCCAGGCAGGTAAGGGGGGCGGGGAGAGAGAGAGAGAGAGAGAGAGAGAGAGAGAGAGAGAGAGAGAGCTCTGCCCCCCCCCCCGTCAGGGCACAGTGGAAGTGTCTCTTAGAGTTCTCTCTAGCACACTTATGGAAAAACTCTATGAGCTTCGGCTCCTATCATGTACCTATCTAGCAAACATGCATTGTTGGTTTTACTGTGTCAGGGTTGCCATGTGTCCTCTTTTTCCAGGGTAAAATCTCTGTCCGGGTGGATTTGCCAAAATGTCTGGCTATACTTTCTGGATGGTACATAGACATAACTGGTGGTTGAAGACTTGCTTTCCTCTTCTCTTCTCCTGCCCCCTCAGCAATACATCACAGCTTCTATAGCCTACATATAGTAGGGGGTATTTAAAATCAGAGTTGTCATAACATCCTCCTTTTTGCTCTTCAAAATATGGCAACCCTGGACTGCATTGTAAATATCTCAGAGACAGGCCACTGACAGGCTCTTCTTATGTTCTGACCATTCAGATCTCATCCTTTTTAAAGGAAATGTGTGTGTGCGTGTGTGTGTGTGTTTTATGTTTGTAGTCCAGAATCCAGATATTGAATCTGTATTGAAAAAAGGCTATCAAAGTTAGCAATGAAGGCATACAAGAAACTCTCATTCCAGGACAGTCTCCTGGGCCATGCAACCTAGAATTGCCCATGTCCCATGGGCTTCCAGTTGAGATAAAGATCCAGTGCATGTATGAATGTTTTTCAGAAGGAAACTGGTTACCCTGCTTTCAGAGAATAGGCAAAGGAGCAAGGAATGACTTGAAATTACTGGGATGTAAATCAAACATTAGGAAGCACTTCCTCCCTCCCTCCCTCCCTGCCTACTGGCTCAGTAGAACAACAAAAGAACAGGCAGTTGATGGGAGATGCAAAACTCCCTCCTCCAGGGAGAGAGCTTAGATCATGCCTGAACTGGAAAAGAAATCATGTGGTATGTGTTAGGCTGTGAAAATCCTGCCCCACTGCAGGAGATTGAACTGTGAGGGTCGACTTGGGAGCTTTTCAGTATTATTTGCTCATTGGCTCCCCCCCCCCCAGTGTGTGAGAAATTGGGGGGAGAGAGGAAAGGAGGAGGAAGAAAAGTGACTAGGTTCTAAGTTCATCGTACCGAGTCTCCAGAGTGTCACATAAATAAGATGTCTTAAATTGACTGTCTGAAGTAGGGAAAGGGACTCTGTGTTCTCTCCCAGGGTTCTGCATGCACCGAGCTTCTCAAAGCAGGAAGCAAGCCTTCAAAACTTAGTCCAGTGCATAAGAGTTATTCAAAGGGAAAGATTTCCAAGCAACGGCAAAGGGAAATAATCTGAAATGGGCCTTTTTGAAAGACAAGGGACGGTTTGTGTAACTCACCATTAATTGGAGTTTCTGTTTATGATTGAATACCTGCTTGTCCATGCTTTTGGAGATTGGCTGAGTCAAATGGAAGACGATGGGTGGCCTTGGGAGGAAGTGGAATGCAATTACTGGACTCCTGGGGGCCAATCCTTCTGTCAAAAGGATCCAGGCGGTTTTTGTCCTGTGGGCAGCAAGGGTGGGAGTGTTGCAGGAAAAGCACTTGGAAGCAGGATCTGATGAGAGAAAGTTGGTCTCAAGGTGGCAAGATATGCACACTGGAGAGGCAGGGTGGACCTGCCACTGAATCATTTGGGTAAGTGAGAATTTCACTTTTCCCTTGTTCCTCCTAGAGCAGGAGAAGGTCCCCAATGTAATGGGAGCCTGAATGCCAGCTGGCTTCCTCTCTTAAGGCCTTGCTCTGCAGAACTGAACAAAACTCAATAATAGTTTCCTTGCAAGGTTTTCAGGGAGGCCAAAGAATCCTTTAGCTCTGGAGGTTTTTAATTAGCAGCCACTAGAGCTATTTGGTGGTGAATCTATTGAGCTACGACAAGACCCTTTGGATAGATGCAGCCCTTCTCTGGGTTAAGTGGTAATTAGTCTTAAGTAAGAATAGAATTAATATATCTGAGATGATGAAGGCTAGTGAGAGTGGCTAGTGCGGGTGGTGGGCTGCTGGGACATCTTCTCACCAGCTGGAATTCTTGGCCCAAATTTCCTCTTTATACCAATTTCAGGCTGTGGTACAGAGAGGGGAGGCATCCTTCCAACATGAATCAAATAAATTATCTGGGGGTGGGGTTAGTAAAGAAACCTAGAAGGTGCCATCACCCCACAGCAGCCTCCGAAGAAGCCCAAACCACTTTAGGTGGTATCAAGAAGCATTTCTTTTTCAAGAGGTGCACAGCATTCTCAGTTTGGGGCACCTCAGTCCAAGAAGGACACAGATTAATTGGGAAGGAAAAAGCTTCTGCTGCAGGGAAAGCAGCAGCTGCAAAGTTCTACCCTGGATCTTTGTGACTTGGAGAGAGGGAGAGAGGATCCAGTTCTCTCATATGCTGGACTTAACATGACTTGGCATTAGGCAGCATTGACAAAAGAGCACACATAGCTCAACTTGGAGATATCTTGTTTGACTGTCCAATCTCTCTTGCAGAAGTTTGTGGTGTGCAAAGTACCCTAATCATGCTGTTCCTTGGTTTAAACAACTTGCACTTCGGGTGAAATGGCTAGAGCAAAACCTTTTAAAGTGTCAGATTTGATCCAGGGAAGTTGATTGGCCCTAGAATGGTGGTCACCTCTCCCAAATAAATGGTGGTGCTGGATTGGCTGGACAGATGTATCACGACCTCAGAGCCCAGCAGTTACCAGGACTCCAAGACAGAGGCTACAGTCTCACTTCTGCAAACTCACAGGTACCTTTCCGAGATCAGGGGTGCCAACTTGAATAAAATATAGGGGGGCAGGTAAGCCCCACCCCACATAATCAGCCACAAGATGTGGCACATGCAGAACATTTGATTGGCAATGCCCATCAACTTTGGGTGGCAGTCCCCTCAAATATTTTATTGGGGGGGGTGAAGGGACCTCAGCCACTAGGAGTTGGCTTCTACACCCCCCAATACCTCACCAATCCAAAAACTCAGAGAGCACCATGGGTCTCTCCAGGCCAAGGAGCGTAGGAGAACTACCCATATTCAGACCAGAAGGTTCACCATTTAAGAGGCCCTAGTTCTTCAAAGGGGTGCCAGAGTCTTGGAAAGGTGGGCTGCTGGCAGATAATCAAAGGGGCTCTGTTCACATCTTGCCCTTTTTGGAGCAAGTGGCTCATTAGGAGCTCTCTGTGGCTTTGCAACAACTGACCTGCTTGTGAGCAACTCCACAGGACCAGTAGTGATAAGTGTCCTTCTGCACCCATCTCATTCAGGCTCTCCTCCCTGGAAACCTCCTTTTCCCTTTTTTTAGTTTTTCAGACACGAGCCTGATAGAAAACCTTTCCTGTAAGGAATTATGTGAATCAATTGCAGCCTTGTTTTTTTATTACATGTTTGTTCTGTACTAA
Source organism: Podarcis cretensis (assembly GCF_951804945.1). Classification (NCBI taxonomy): domain Eukaryota; kingdom Metazoa; phylum Chordata; class Lepidosauria; order Squamata; family Lacertidae; genus Podarcis; species Podarcis cretensis. The sequence continues at coordinate 28,730,009 of NC_137185.1, read as the reverse complement.
GCAGCAGTGGGTAGTCCATGATTATTTAATCAACCTGCGATGGCTTCTGAAGTCTTACTTAATATCCCCCTTCCACTTCCTTCCACCACCACAGCATATGTTTGATATGTACAGAAAGTGCATTCAGGAAAGCCTATGATGAACATTTGGTTCCCTAATTAGGGAAAGGCTTTCCTTTACTCCCCTGCAGGAGGTCAGGGATGGCAATTAGAATTCTTTGCAGGGCTCTATAGAACAACAATGGTGCAGTACTGGTTCTAGCAACAGTATTGTTGTTAAGGAGGTGCATCCCAGTATCTTTTAACCCTACATTATTATAAGGCACTTTTTCAGCTAGAGCTTGCCCGAACTCTGTTCTGGCACCTCTCAGATGGGTGCTATTTGAAGAGAATGAGGGGGGTGTTCATGCTGAGTTCCAGCAACTCTTTTTCTAGAAAAATAGCACTGGTTATTATTATCTTCGTTGATGAATTGTTAGGGAGCTAAAGGCCCATCTGAATGAGTGAGTTCTGAAAGCTTGACCTGAAGTTACTTTCAAGTGGAAGCATTGTGGACTCCTTACTTTAGAGAAAAGGAGAGTAGCAGGTGACATGATATAAGTGTATAATATTATGCATGGCATGGAGAAAGTGGACAGAAAAAAAACATGTTTTTCTCCATCACTTATAACACTAGAAATCATGGAAATTCAATGTAGTTGAATCCTGGAAGATTCGGGACAAATTAAAGAAAGTACCACTTTACACAGCACACAGTTAAACTATGGAGGTAGTGGTAGTCATCAATTCAGGTGGCTTTGACAAGGATTGAATAAATTTACAGAGGGTAAAGCTATCAGTGGCTACTAGCCTTGATGACTATGTTCTACCTCCACAACTGGAGAAAACATGTTTGTGAATAGCATTTGTTGGAAACCACGGATGGCAGAATTCAAAGCTTCACCAACATGCTTCTCCACTAGCCTTGTGTCTTCAGAGAACTCATGGGAGAGTATTCCCATGATTGTCTTGGCTACAAAGGCCCAACAGCTTTGGTTCTTCTTGCCCCTTCATCCTTGGCCAGATAAACACAGCTTTGCTAATTGAGAGTCACATAATTAAAAAAATAATAATGAAAAAGAAACCCAAGAAGGAAGATGGCAAGATGGCATTTGTATTGCCTCCTCACCCCGCCCCCTGCTGCAGTGATTACTTCCACTCCTGCCAGACAATGAATTATCCTCTCCCAGATCCCGAAGCCTCCTGCACTTTCTCTCTGACTCCTTGTGGGGTCACCTGCAGTGCCTCGCAAAGCATCATCTCATCCCTGTGAAGATAGCGCAACTACCAGAGAAAGAAGAGTAATGAGAAAACAATGGGCCAGTTCTCCCCACCCTGCACGAAATCGATAGGAGAGACCCGGGGGGGTCACCTAATTGGATACTGCTCACCGAGAGACCATTACAATAAGAAACTCGATCACAGCATTTCAGACAGCCTGTGAAATCATAAATCACATGCGGCGCCCAGCTCAGCTTTCTCTCCATCTGAACGCTTCATTGATTTGATGCTTCAGCTCTCCTCTGCATGAAAGAACAGCCACCCTCGCGAGAAAGCACCTGATGATCACGTCAAAGACTGCCAGGGCTGTGGGTGGGCTCCCAGACCACCCTGATCTTATTAGGACAGCCATTCTCAAACCATGCTCTTTTGGAGAGGTAATGGTAGGCTGAGGAAATAAATACTTACACAGGCTTTCCAAGGCCTTAGAAGAGGCTATATGATGCCTCTCTGAGTAATTTGCTGCTCTGACCTGCCCTTCCTTCTAATCGTCTGCCATTGGAGATTGCAGGTAATTCAGCCGATTGATCTGCCTTCAATATAGGATGTGCCTGTCGCCTCTCAGTATGAGAGGCATGCCCATATCAGTGACTCATGCAGAAACACAAGGGAAGGACTCCCTCTGAAGGCAGGTAAATCTAATTCTTACAGAGCCTAAGTCCAAGCCTTCTTGGCAGGCATAAGATTGAAGGCCTTCAAAGCCCTAAATGGCTCAGTACCAGGATGCATTGTATGAGACCGTCCACTACGGTTATTGGGGAGGGACCTTGTGTGCATCCTTCCCCATTCTGAGGTCTTGTTGGCCAGGACGCCTAACTGCAAACCTGTACCCCATCTCAGACACTTGGAGCAGCAGTCTTGCTTCACACCCCAATATCTTCTTAAAACTCCATGGATGATGTGGTGTGCTCAAGCAGCTAATTGGCTCCACCTTAGAGGTTGCTCTAGCTATTTCTTTTGCTTCAAGCCCCACCCTCTCTCCTGGAGCTCCATAGGTTCTCCTGGCCCTGGAACCTCTTCTCTTGCCCCCTGCACCCCTGTCTCTGGCTGCATGGTGTCCTGCTCCTGGTCCCCTTCCCCTGAATCATCCTCCTCCCAACCTGTCTCCTTGGCCCACATATCATCATTCCTCACCACTCCATGGGCTCCTGCCAGTCCCTGACACTGTCCTCTGATCATCTCAGGAAGCGAGATGAAGTTGGGGCAAGTGGCATAGTGGCCTGTGCGGTAGAGCCATGTTCCTGAGGTCCAGGTTCCAGTAGGTAAAATGGAAGTACCATAAGTGTGAGCAGAATGGTTTGTGGTTCTTGGTCTGCAAGGTCCAGGCAAAGCTTATAGAGCAGAACCAGGGTAGAATCAGATCAGGACAATGGCCCGAATGCTTCTCACTTGCAAGGATGATGAATAGACAAGCCACAATGGCTGGATTGGAATAGGCTACAGACTTATTAATACCATTGCTGTGCATATTTTAAAATTGCCGTAACATTTAAATAAGCAAATGAGGGTGATGATGGAGGAGAACCTGTGTTATCCTGATGCCACTGTTGGCAAAGCCAGCAACCATGCCCGAAGGAAAATGACAGCCGTTGAGCATCCACCCAGCTATGCCATCCAGCTCTCTGTCTCTCTCACGCCATGATGTCAAAGCAATGAGAGTTCAGCAAGCTGTCCTAACCTCTCCTACCTGCCAAATCTGATATTCCCCACTCCATTTCAATTTCTAACTGGCTCTTCCTCCAGCTGCCAAGTTGGGATGAAAATTAGCATTAGCCAAATTCAAATTGCTCTCTCTCTCTCTCTCTCTCTCTCTCTCTCTTGGCCCCAGCCCTGGGGAAGGCAGAAAGTGCAGCTTGCTTCCTTCCTGGCACCAAACCCCCAACATCAGAGCCAGAGAGGCAAACACAAAGAAGATTGGGGGTTGGGGGGTAGTGTGTGCCTTCAGGTTGTTAGAAGGAACACCAACAATGCTGAAATTCTTCAGCAATGGAACTTAAATACAGTACTTGCATTTCATGCCAGCCAATCAGTTTGGGGCACATCTAACAACCTTCATGGCCCAATCAGCACCACCTCCTCAGGGCTCACAAATTCCCCTTACTTGGCCTTTGGCAAAGGACGCTTATGGCAAGAGGAGCTGCTGCTTCAATGATGTGCCAGAGCCTTCGGAGACCTTATAAAACTTGGTTAGCCTCATGGTTCTTTTAGCTCTGCTCCCTGCAGTTCTTAAAGGGCCATTGCTTTATTCAACGATCAATGAATAATTTATGACAATGGCCTGCACTGAGAGACAGGCCTCTGGATCGAATGATTCTGGTAAAGTCATATCTTCTGCTCTGGAAGAACCAGATGGGACATGATGGAGATTCCCCTTTTATTTTTCTGCCGGAAGCCTCATTCGGCTAGTGTTGTGCTTGGCAAAATCCATTTTTTCCCCATTAGGTGTTCACTAGCATGTCATTTTGACACTCAATCTACCTTTGGCTCCCCTCCCCCACTTCATCTCCTATGTTTTGCCAGCAGGGCTGAGGCAGGGACACTCAAATTTATGCAGCCCTCATTTTGCTTTCCCTGAAATGCCTCAGATGCGGCACAATTCCTGGACATGGTGAAAGAAACAAATTAGCGCCCACCTCAGAAACATAGTAACCCCCACTTGTGCTTCTCATTTCCCCACCCTTCAAATGTTCTGGGTGTTGGACTTTAGCACCGACACAGAGTGTGCGCAGTGACTGGGGCGAAGAAATAAAAGGCTGTCCTCAATATCTTTGCTTCTTTTTATTTTCAAAAACATAACAGTCAAAAGCTGCAAGCTGCCACTCCTCCTCACCAGCAGCATACAAAACATTTAATCAACTTAAATACAGTTTTCAAATAATCAATTATCCTATCACATCCCTTCCTGCATCTGGTGCAGAAAGTAACTCCCCTTTTAATTAGTCAAATAGTCAGGAGAACACAGGTGTGCAGCTAAGTAGGTCAAACTGCAAACATACACCTCTGAGTAGCACCACTGACCACCTTAACATAAAGAAAACCCAACACTGGAATTTAAAAGTTTTTTTGCTTGGTTCAATGTATATGCTTCTGTCTACAAATAACACCCAAAGCAGTTCCTCCTACCACGATGGTGCATCATGTTGAACCCCTCTTAGGAATTTGTGAAGGACGGAGCTAGAAGAATGTAAGAAGAGGCAGTGGACCACCTGGTCCACCATCCAATTATTACAGCAGCAACCAGATACCTATGGGAAGTTCAAAAGTAGGACCTGAGCCCATGAGCACTCGTACCACTGACGTCCCTGTATAATTCATATTCAGAGGTAGAACATAGCTATGGCAGTTAGCAGCCACTGATAACTGGATCCTCCTTCATTGCATTGTCTAATCCTCTTTTAAAGCCAACAAAGCTGGTGGATATCACTGCCTCCTGCAGGAGCAAATCCCATCGTTTAACTATGTGTGTTGTGTGAAGAACTTGCTTTTGTCCATCTTGACTCTTCTAAGCCTCAGCTTCATTGGATGTTCCCAAGTTCCAGTGTTGCATGGCGAGTTCCTGCCCCCCCCCAGTGGAAATAAAAACACATGACACAATTATTAAGGTTAATGGGCTAATTAAGGCCACAACTTTATTGGTTACAGGTGATGAGCGGTATTGGCTTAGGCATTGGTCCTAACCGACTACCCAGGTTCAGCCCGTCTGCTTGAAGTCTGGGAAGGGTTAACACCAGCAGAGGGAGTCCTGCTGATGCACATCAACTAGGAACTCCCCCGGGGTCACCGCTCGGGGGCGTGCCTTAGGCCCTCACCTCCATAGGCTTCGGACAGGGCCATGCCCCCCAGAATCCTTTATCGGACTACCCTTCAATATGAGGGGCAGGTGATGGTGCTTCCTCCCCTCTTCCATCTACAAAACAATACCAATACCAATGCCTAACCACCACTCGAGCAAAAGCTCGCTGCCAATACCCTCAGACCTACAACCAATCCCTAATCCCAGAAGTTATATCAGCTGGTATACAGGAAAAGAGGGAGATCCCCAGCTGCGCCTGCATTTAAATCAGGCAGGCCATGCCCCCAAAGCCAGCCAATTGGCTGGCCAGGGGGTGACATGGCCGGGGATTCCCCCAATCGCACAGGGGCTGGGCTCCAGCCCCATGCGTGTGGTGGGGCCATGACAGCCGCAATCCCATCTCCTCTGCAGGGCGGAAGTGGCTTTATGGGAGGCTGTGATTGGAAGCAAACTCAGAGGAGCTCTTCCCTTACAGGACCAGCCCTAGATTCAGGTAGGTACCCCTGTGGCTGAAAAAGAGGCTTGACAGGTTTGGGACTAAGGCGGAAAGTGGATCACGACCTAGGAAGAGGCAATGTGAACTGGAGTTCTTGACTGTCTCAAAAGTCAACCACACCCTAGGTCAGGCATGACCAAACTTGGCCCTACAGATGTTTTGGGACTACTACAGCTCCCATCATCCCTAGCTAACAGAACCAGTGGTCAGGGATGATAGGAGTTGTAGTCCCAAAACATCTGGAGGGCCAAGTTTGGCCATGCCTGCCCTAGATCAACCCCAACCTCTCTCACCACCAAAGGAACACAAGTGAATAGCAAAGAGAACCCACACAAGTGACGCTGACACAAAACCCCACACATACAATAAGTAAAATAGAAACATTGCCACCTAACCCCACCCCAACTCACCATGCCCCCCAACTCTTTCCCCCTTTTCTTCCTAATGTAACACTAACGCTTCAACAAATGAAACTGATCTGTAGAAAATGTAACTTGAAAAAAGAGGCATTGCACATACTTTTGTAAACCAAGAAATCTTTAATAAAAAATACGTTAAAAAAGAAGTCCAAACTACATTTTTTATATACAACTAAATATCATCAACCCCATAATCTATGATGGAGCCATACCTTTACAACATGACACACAGTTATAGTTAGTTCACTTTCGTTTTCTTTCTTTCTTGTGAACCAACATTTTCTCTTTATTTATTATTTCATGCACCTTAGTGGACTAGAGTACAACTTCATCCAATACATCTGTTGAACTTCCATTCATGAAACCTTGTGCCAGAGTAAATTTGGGATTAGTCTTTAAGGTGCTGCAAGATTCTTTGTTAGCATTGATCAAAGGAGAGATAAATTTAATTCCTGGGAGGAAGGGGTGGTCACCTACTATGAGTAATGTTTCCACTCCACAGTTCCATCCCCTGCAGAGTGTGTAGTGTGCAAAATGACGGAGGGAAGGAGGGAATCAAATGCTCTTAGACCACTGTGAAAGAACCTCTGCATAGCAATAAGTCGCTAAAGCATAAAAGAGCAAGTTTATGAACATTTGCTCATTTTCAGACACTTTGCCTTACACATGTGAGCACCCTGGACAATAGTTAAATGTATCTATGCAAATTGGATCTCAACATCATTTAGGAAAAAAAGATTGATTTAAGGAGGAAAATGAGCATCCCTGCCTGCCAAAGAGCTAATGTTATAGACTCTGCCTTCCAATAATTATAGAAAAAAAATTATAGAAGGAAGGAAGGATAGATTGGGGGGGTGACACCTGCTTACGTGCTCATTAATTGAATCTTTTTGCTTTTTTTCATAGCCTGATGGCTTCCATAATCCTAGAATAACTAAATGGCAGAGTCTTAGATGAAAGGAAAAAACAGCTCTGGAAGCATAATAAAATGTTAAAAGAAAGCTTTTAGGATTAGTCTTTGATTATGGGCTTTGGGACTTTTTAAAAACGTCTTGCAGTGATTGCTTTCCATTTTCCCACCTGGCCTCCAGGGCAGGTAGTAATGATAAAATAATATATGGCACTCCACCATTTTTGGGATATGGGCAGTCTTATTAGTCATCACAACCGCTTGTTGCAGCAGGACAGTTTGGTACTCTGGGGTATGCACAGTTGTGATTTCCCAGTGGGAAACAGTGGGACTACAACTCCCATCTGTACCAGCAACTGATGTGGCCGGTGGTCAAGGATTCTGGGCACCATAGTCCAGCAGCATCTAGAGTACCCCAGTTGCCTACCCTTGCAAATTTCACTGGGTGAGTGGGATATTGCTCAACAGAGCTGCTCCCTTATCCTATACAGAGCTACTCCCTTATTCCACCCAGGAGGAGAGGGGAAAGTCTTGAAAATGCAAAATTCATAAAAAAGAGATATTTCACCTACCCGTTTCCCTGGAAATCCTACCAATCAGGGACTGTGTTAGCAACAATGGCCACGTCCCACCCAGTCTCCAGGCATTCCCACAGGCAGGCAGGGGAATGAACTCTCTTATACTCCCCACAAGTCGGCCACCATTTTGGAGCACAATTCGCAAAGCAGAGGAAGAAGAGCCCAGACAACACAGTTGCCTGCATTGCTCCCCAGGCAAGATGCATTCTGGGAACACACGGAGATCCTTTGGAGTGTGCTTGCATTTGCCCTGGGTGCAGTGAAGGCCAAAATCTATCAAAGGTCCGTTTTGTTCCGGAAATCCCACCAGGTTCCAAAGCCATCAAAGCGGCCAAGTTGTTTCTGTTAAATGGATGCCCTGGTTGGTGGGACCAGCAAGAGCAGCCTCCTTTCTTACCGTTCCCACTCCTCTGCCCCCCACCAACAAGTTGCTGCCCCCGCCCCTCTAAATCATAAATATTTAAAGCCACAGCCAACTCTTATTCCAGCAATGTAATGGAAACTCTGCACCAAAATCAATGGCTGCTTTCTTCCCGAAAACTTCTGAGCCTCCAGCTTTAATCGGCAGAAGTGTGATGTTTTATCAATCAGGTCTGTTTAAGAGTCTGTTTCTTTTAGGGATCAAAACTTTGTTTCAAACCATATATACTTTTTTTTTTTTTTTTTTACTTCTTTCCCCCCATCTTGAAAAATATGAATGTCCTTGAACTGGAAAGAGTCCCCTACATTAAATACACTTGGAGACATGAAAGCGGCTTGTGCTCACTCTGCAGAGTCTCATCCCTGGGGAGATCCTGTGAAATTTCAGTGTTTGTGTAGCAGCAAAGGAAAGATTCGTTTCTTGAAGGAGTTCGTTTGAGAAACAGGGAAAGGGGAGGGGTGGTGAGAAAGAGATTTCAAGCTCCACCATATGCCTGGAGTTAATATTGGAGAGTAGCTGGAGGGGGGCATGCAAAGGGATGGGTGGGATGAGGAGGGAAATAAAGCCACACCATGGCTTTAGAGCATGCGTAGGCAAGCTAAGGCCTGGGTGCCGGATCCGGCCCAATCAGTGTGTAAAGAGTAGAATGTGTCCTTTTATTTAAAATGCATCTCTGGGTTATTTGTGGGGCATAGGAATTCATTCATTTTTTTCTTCAAAATATAGTCTGGCCCCCCACAAGGTCTGAGGGGCAGTGGACTGGCCCCCTGCTGAAAAAGTCTTGCTGACCCCTGCTATAGAGGCTTGTGGTCCCTCTATTGCAAGGTAGGTGGATCTGCGGTCCTCTAGAAGTTGTTGGACTCCCATCAGTATAGGGCAGCCCCTCGTCCAGCATTACAGTGGTACCTCTGTTTACGAACACCTCTGGTTACGAATGCTTCAGGTTACAAGCTCCGCTAACCCAGAAGTAGCTGCTCCTGGTTGCAAACTTTGCCCCAGGAAATAGCGTGCCAGAAGAGCGCGCAGAGCAGGAGGGCCCATTAGCAAAATCACGCCTCAGGATAAGAACAGTTTTAGGTTAAGAATGGACCTCCAGAACAAATTAAGTTTGTAACCAGAGGTACCACTGTATAAGGAGGCTAACAACCCTGCTCTGTTGCTTCCATGGAGTCACAAACATAGCAGGGCTGCCTTACACCGTGTTCTATCATTGGTACATTTAGTCCAGCCTACTCATGATTGGCAGTTGGCCTCTCCAGTGCCTCAGGTGGCTGTTACCTCAGAGTGTTGTGTCAACTGGCAATGATGCTGGGGTTTGAACATGGAGTCATTTGCAGTCAAAGCTGGTTATGGGTCCTATATTTCCTGGCTACCCTTCATCTGAGGATTGCAGGGCAGTTTACAAAGTCCACCATTTGTGGTGGTGGAGCATTGCATGTAGATTGATGGGGCAGGCCTTGGGCCTTCCTTCCTTCCTGGGTTATACCTCCCTCTTCGGTTCTCTCCCTGCAGTCACATAGCTTGATTGTCAATGTGACTGCCGGCTCCTCAGTCCTGGACTACCAGGCAGTCCGTGATGGGCAGCCTTGTGGTATCTCTCTGCTGCGTCTGAGGCGGCATCTGCCCTGTGTTCTTTCTCTCTTCTTCAATCAACTCAGAGAACCCACAGGAGTTCCCATGCAGAAGGTTCCCATTTCCGGGGTCCTGGCACAATGTAAGAAGCTGCATGATGTAAGAGGCTGTGTGTTGTTGTTGTTGTTGTTGTTTTGTATCAATATGTCATCTCACTGCAGAGACAGGTGTGAAGGCCCCTCAGCCTTCATCCACACAGCAACCATGTTTCCAGGAGAAAAGACATGGCTGCCCATAACAGAGCGTGCAGTCAGACAAATTCAAGACAGGCCACATTTTTATTCATGGGGTAAGCCATCAGAAGAGGGCCAGTAGCTCAGTAGCAGAGCATATGTCAGTTTGCATTTCTTATTGCAGAAAGTATTGATCCGATGTGTAGAGATATTTTCTATTCTAATTAATTCAAGAGGGTTCAGGAAGCTTCTCTGTGTGAAAGAAACTTCATGATGTTTGGGTTATTCCTTCAGAGAAGCTGAGTACAGCTGGCTTAAACTGGTTCTGTTATCTCTTTCAATCAGGTCATGTTGACTATAATAGTAGGGACAGAAGGAGCCTGGGTTTCACACTTTCTCTTTCTGTCTCTTTTCCTTCTGGTGTGGTGTTCTGTACATAGTATGCCAAGTCTTAAGGTTTAGACTTATTATAAGTTATTGTAAGTTTAAGTTAAGTCTGCTGCAACGGGATTTCTTCTGAACAGGGCCAATCCTGATTGTACTGGATCTATGACCATTATGCTCATTTGCCTTCAGTAACAGTAAAGCTCTGCTGGATGAAATACAATTGCCTCTGGTCAATGCTTTATTTCTGGGGGGATTTGAACTGCCGGCAAGTCCTAGGCTCTGTGGTTTAGACCACAGCGCCACCCGCGTCAAGCAAAAAGATAGTCTCCTTTAAAAGTTTTTTTAACCCCTTTTTGATATAAAGGTAAAGGTAAAGGTACCCCTGCCCGTACGGGCCAGTCTTGACAGACCCTGGGGTTGTGCGCCCATCTCACTTAAGAGGCCAGGGGCCAGCGCTGTCCGGAGACACTTCCGGGTCACGTGGCCAGCGTGACATCGCTGCTCTGGCAAGCCAGAGCCGCACACGGAAACGCCGTTTACCTTCCCGCTGGTAAGCGGTCCCTATTTATCTACTTGCACCCGGAGGTGCTTTCGAACTGCTAGGTTGGCAGGCGCTGGGACCGAGCAGCGGGAGCGCACCCCGCCGCAGGGATTCGAACCGCCGACCTTTCGATCGGCAAGCCCTAGGCGCTGAGGCTTTAACCCACAGCGCCACCTAGCTTTTTGATATAGAGGAAAGCTATTTAGGGGGAACCAACAACATAAAAACCACCAGAAAATAAAAATAAAATTCTCCCCCCCCCCTTTTTTTCACTGGTGGGGGTAAGTGTGAGAGAAGAAATAAGTGCTTTTCAGTTCTTTGTTTACATTCTTTGTTTACTCTTTGTTTGCCTCTGGATCTTTGATTGTCTAGCTGGTTCCTCCTGGATTGTTAGCAGGCTCTGCATAATTAGCGGAGCTCTAAATGGAAAGATACCTATGAAGCTGAAAGAGTTTGCTGGTTTGAGGGCTTATCCTCATTTCTTATCAGAAGACCCATGGCGCCTGCAAATTATCTGCAAAGTATATGTAAAGTATTGATCCAACTGAGCTACCCCCTGCGAAGCTGTCAAGTCTCCACCTTTTGTTCACCTGGTATATTGCCTTGTTGAAACACTTATCACGATGTTATTTCAATACTGGTATTCAACGATAGGGCGATTTATCGCATGGCCCTATTCAGGGTACATACAGTGTACACAGCCCTTGTACAGATCCGTGCACATACTCGTTATTTGGTATATGTGGCTCGCTTCCCTCCATGGAGCTAAATGGTGCTGCATACAGATGTGAGATCTCTGCATGATTTCTCTCTTGAATTATGAGTGCAGTTAATAGGATCTGCAAGAATAGAAACAGCTGCCATCAAAATAAGGAACAGACCCACAGAAATGTGGCTCTTTCATCTGAAGCATCCCCACCTACAGGATATGGATTACTGACCGCTGCCTTTAGCACATAGAAATCAGTAACTTCTACCCTACAACTGGCCCTATTTCTCGGGGCAAGCCCTATTTCTCATCCCTGTAGGTCACTGTCCCATGTATGTATGCTGCTGCTGCTTCTTTGGCAATCCCTCATAGCCGAGTAAGATTGTCTTCAATGAACATGGTTTTAACAGTGAGTCCATAAGTGACCGTAGAAGCCAATTCTGGATCCACACGTCTTTCCACAGTGGGGACATAGGTTTCTGGGTGGGAGTTAGTCACAGTGAGGGTTTGCCAAGTGTGCCTTCCTCTTAGCACATTTCTCCCTTTCGTCCTGAGTTTGAGTGTCTTCAAAATCCATGACACCTTTGGTAAAGGCTGTTCTTCAATTGGAGCACCTGCAGGCCAGTGTTTCCCAGTTGTCGGTGTTTATACTACATTTTTTAAAAATTTGCCTTGAGAGAGTCTTTAAACCTCCTTTGTCGACCACCAGCACTAAGCTTTCCATTTTTAAGTTTGGAATAGAGTAGTTGCTTTGGAAGATGTCTCACATAGAGGCACTGGAGTTCTTCCAACAGTTTCCGCCCTAGTGCTGATTACAGATTGGGCCAGATTGTCTATTTGCTTAACTCTTCCTCTGGACCCAGCTGTACCACTTGCCCAACGGAGCAGTAAAGGTGCAGGACCAGCCCACCTCATGCAGCAGGCTGGGGACACTTAGGTGGGGTGGCAGATCCACACCCTGAGGAGCAGCTCATTGCCTCCTGTACTTGTTGTCCATCTTTTCCTTCTCCACCTCCTACCCCTGCCACCTGTTCTTCTCTGGTCTCCATCGGCCTGCTGGGGTTTCCCCAGGCCACTTCTAATCACTGTAGGACAGGTGGTGGCAATGAGGCAAAGGAGGAGGATGTGGAGGGCACATTCTGCTTTGCCTCAGTCAGCAACATGTCCTGGACCAGTCCTTTCGAGGCATGTGGGAATTCCTGCTCATTTTATTTTTTGTTGTTGTTTAGTCATTTAGTCATGTCCGACTCTTTGTGACCCCATGGACCAGAGCACGCCAGGCACTCCTGTCTTCCACTGCCTCCCGCAGTTTGGTCAAACTCATGCTGGTAGCTTTGAGAACACTGTCCAACCATCTCATCCTCTGTCGTCCCCTTCTCCTTGTGCCCTCAATCTTTCCCAACATCAGTGTTTGATTTTATTTTATTTTAATTTAATTTTATTATGTACAGTCCTTTCAACAGAAGACTTTACTTCCAAAATAAACCAGAATACAAGCAAAAACATGACTCACATATATTCATTTGTACCAAATTCTTCTCAAAATCCCTTGTTTTTCTATTCTTTAATGTTAGTCTTCTTCTTTTAACTCCTTGTTCTTAGCCTCTTAAATCACCTATGTATGCTTAACAATTTCCCAAGTATTGCCCTAAGCCTCCCTTCCCCCAGCCCATTGCTTCCCTTCACCCATGTGCAATCTTCTCTCCATAATATTGTTTCTCGTTGTGTTAATCAAAGTTGTATTTACAACTTTTTATTTTATTTTATGGGGTTTTTTTAGGGTTAAGAAGTTGTCTTGAATTTTCTAAAGTTTCATTTGCATTTTCCGTTTGCGTGCTACTTTGTGAGCCAGTTTAAGGGCATCCACTGGATGAAAGGCAGCATATTAATATATATATATATAACAATAACAAAAGTATGTAATCAGCTAAGCATTCTTGGTCTAGCTCCTTCTCTTCCAGTTTTCCTCTGCTAAAAGTTGGAAGGCATAGTAACTCTTTCAAGAGGGGTGGGGAGTGTCGACTGGTGTCAAAAGATGTGGACTCCATTCTCTGTCACGTCTTCCTTCCTGCTACAAAACCAGGAGACTTGCTTCTTTAATGACAGCTCAACAGATCAGAGATCTAGCAGCTGGAAGGCTAATGAAACACCTTTAGATACTAGACTTTGAGTGAGAATCCTGAAAAATGGCAACTCTGAAACCTGCCACCTCCTGTTGGCTACATCATCCCTTGGGTGGAGACTGGCCATGAAGCTGGGTGTTTGGAAACTGTCCTTATCCCAAGGCAGCTGTGTCCCTCTTTCATCTTCCAAAGCCCTCTGCCAATCTCCTCTGCATATCAATGAGCCCGCAATGAGGTTGCACTGCCTTTTATGTCTCTTGCCAGCTCTGGAGACTGTGGCTATCCTCAAAGTTTTGCTTTTTCATAGTGTTTGTTCCAGAGGCTGTTTCTCCCTGCTTTGTGCTTTGGACTTGCTGCCTCCTCCTCAGACCAATTAGCGCCTTGTTGGTTCCTTCTCAAGTCAGAAAGATCTTTTGTGTTTGACCTTCCACCTTCCTGCCTTTCTAGGAGTCCCTTATAAGGAGCCATCTGATACCATTGCTTTTCCAGAGTCACTGGGAGCCTGTCAGAACCTCTCTCTAAACTTAGAGTCTAAAGACAAAAAAAGCCACTGGGTGGGAATAACTCTCTGAAGTGTCCCGAGGGAATGTGGAGGCGGGGGAGGGCAACGGAGAGGCTTTATAATTATGGGACTTTTTAAAAAGAGAGATGATTTGAAATATCAAGAGAGAAATGCCTTTTAAAATTTCTTTTGTGTAATTATTATTAACAAATGAGGGTGTCGTGTTTTTGATTTGTTGCCAAGAGAGAAAGAGAAGGGGGAAATACAAAAAAGGAGGCAGAGCATGTGGAAGGGACTCTCATTTCTCAAGGGTAGCCCAGTCATGCTTTGAGCAGAATCGGAGCTCAAATATAAGGCAGCTGTTTAAGTACCTGAATGAGATCTTTGAACTCATTTTGTTGGCTCAGGTTAATTGGAGTGGGGAGCAGCTGGGCTTGAATATCTTTGAAGCACAGAGAGGGGCAGGAAAGTTGCCCTTTTGTTGGCATGAAGTAGCTTTCGGTCGCCCTGCTGTAGAATTCCCATACTGCTCCTGGCAAGCAAACTGGGAACAGTGTGGAAAAGATGAAGAAAGAGACCTCCTTCCTCCCTCTCTCATAACACCCCTCCTACAACTGAAGCTTACCCAATGGAATTAATTGGCAGCAATGCTGGATGGACACAAAAAAGTACAATGTCACCAGACGGTGTTTGAAATTTGCTCCCCTAAACATGTGATGATGGCCACTATCTTAGATAGCTTAGCTTAGACAAATTCCAGGAGATGGCTATCACTCATGATAACTATCGTATTTTTCGCCCCATAGAACGCACCGGCCCATAGGACACACCAAGTTTTTTTTTGGGGGGGGGGGAAATAAAGAAACAAAATTTTATTTCCCCCCCCCAGGCACTTGTGGGGCCGGCAGCGGGGAGAAGCGCTCTTCTCCCCGCCGCCTGCCTGCAGATCAGGTCCGGGGACAGCGGGAGGACGCGCTGCGCCTCCCAGCTGTCCCCGGAGCTTGCGGGGCTGGCGGCCAGGAGAAGCACGCGTCTCCCCGCCGTCAGTCTCCAAACCACATCGGGAGACAGCGGGATGGTGGCGTTCCGCCTCCCCGCTGTCCTCCGACCTTGTGGGACTGGCGCTGCGGCTCTGCTGAAGCCTGGAGAGCGAGAGGGGTCAGTGCGCACCGACCCCTCTCGCTCTCCAGGCTTCAGCGAAAGCCTGCATTCACCCCATAGGACGCACACGCATTTCCCCTTCATTTTTGGAGGGGAAAAAGTGCGTCCTATAGGGCGAAAAATACGGTAGATGGCAGTTTGCTTTTGAATACCAGGTACCAGAAGCAAACAAAGAGGAGAGAGCTGTTAGCTCCATGCCTCCTGCTTGCCACTTTCTGGAAGCTTCTAAAATGGCTACTGGCAGACACAGAATACATGGTGGGGGGCATTTGGTCTGATCCTGTCAGACTCTTCTTGTGCTTTCAGCAGTACTTCCAGCTTGGACCAAAAGCAAAGAAACAGCTTGTGAGATATGGAGAGTGGCTCTACCTGTCTTCTTTTTTACCAGCCTTTTGGTGTGGGCCAAAACTCAGCTCTGGGGCTAATTTAGTGTGGTCTGAGGAACTTTTTTTTTAATTACGGTATTTTTTTCCTGCTGTGATTTTTAAATTTTTTTTCTTTGCTTTGTTTAAAATGCTGCGGTGATCCTCATTAAAATCCATACGATTTTCAAACCATGCTGCCATTTGGCTGTTTTATGGCCTAACATCCCTCAACCTTACTTGGGGGAAGAAAAAAACCAAAGCATTGATGAGTCCTGAATTTGACAAAAAGCTCTTCTCAATAAAGCACACAGATAGGCCAATGGAAGGAAGCCCTCACCTTTCTTCCATTGGCCTATCTGGTCCAGTATTTTCTACAATGGCTGTCAGCAATGGTTCTCCAGGGTTTCAGGCAGAGGACATTCCCAGCTCTGTCTGGGCTGCCTAGGATCCATCCTGGGACCATTTGCATGCAAGCCAAGTGTTCTTTCACTGAGCTGCAGCAGCCCCCCTGGGTGCCTCAGGCGTTGTTTCTTGGTGATGTACACTTAGGCTTTGCTGTTCTTCTGCTGCTGGTGGTGACATGCTGCTGTTCAGGCACGTCCAACAGGTAGATCGTGATCTACCGGTAGATCACTGGATGACTGCGGTAGATCACTGGCAGATCACTGGCTCCCCTCCAAAGAAGCTCAACAACTTTGGCACCCCTAAAAAAGCCCAAGTTTCTTTCCCTGCACCCCAAAAACCTGGGCTTTCCTCCTCCCTAAAAAAGTTCAACAACTTTGACCTGAACCCCTAAAAAGTGGGGGAGATCACTGCCAGTTTTTAACTCTGTGAGTAGATTGCAGTCTCTTGGGAGTTGGCCACCCCTGCCCTATAGTATTCAGCTGTGTGGCAGGACAAGCAGCTCTGAACAACTCAGGGGCAGGATCCATCACGCACAAGGAAGGACACCTCCTCCCAAGTATCCAGAAAGTCCTGGACAACAGGGAGTTCCTTGGTCCTCTTTTCTCTCTCTCGCTTTGCCCTCCTCCCTCGTTATGCATCAAAGAATTTCTTTTGCACCGAACTGTACGTGACCCAGTTTTGTATCCCAGGCACCTACTGTTGTTTGAAAGCTCGTAATGCTGCTGTAATCCCAGTTGATCAAAGAGTCTCCCCTATCCACCTGCAGGTATGAATATATATATATATATATATATCTGAACAAGGTAGATAAGAAGAGGTGCTTTGGGGTGAGAAGTAGTATAATGAATTCCTTTTTAAAGCAGGGCACAATCTCTTGGCTTCATCATTTTCCCTTGGTCCTCATCCAGGTTTCCCCCCACCCCCTCAAGACAGAGAGTGCTCCTCCTCCATCCCCATTCCCTGCCTCCACTCCTGCGTCCGAAATTTGACAATATACAATACATGAGCAGCACACATGCCCATGATGAAATGAACACAAACACAGTCAAACCTCAGCTCCGGACACCTCTGTTTTGGAACGTTTCGGCTCCCGAACGCCAAAAACCCAGAAGTCAATGCTCTGATTTCCAAAAGTTTTTCGGAAGCCGACCATCCGAAGTGGCTTCTGCTTGAGTGCAGGATGCTGTCGAACATTTCAGAAGCTGAATGGACTTCCATAATGGATTGCAGTGGTACCTCAGGTTACATACGCTTCAGGTTACAGACTCCGCTAACCCAGAAATAGTGCTTCAGGTTAAGAACTTTGCTTCAGGATGAGAACAGAAATCGTGTTGCGGTGGCATGGCGGCAGCAGCAGGAGGCCCCATTAGCGAAAGTGGTGCTTCAAGTTAAGAACAGTTTCAGGTTAAGAAGGACCTCCGGAATGAATTAAGTACTTAACCCGAGGCACCACTGTATATTCCACAACCGGGGTTTGACTGTAAAGAAGAAATGAATAATCAGATGCTGATTAAAAAATTGGAAAAGAAGGGGCGTGGTAATGGGCTCCCTGCACGAGAGGGGGGGAGAACCTGTGGCCCTCCAGATGTGATTGAACTTCATCTGGAACTGAGGAGAGTTGGAAGTCCAACAACATCATATATAAATCATAGATATATATATCATATATATATAATCATATACATTTTTTATTTATTTTCCACTTAATTATATACATTCACATCATCATTATCCACTTTATCACCTTGGCTCTTTAGAGCCTATCAGCTTCCTTCCCTCCCGCCTCATGGCTATCAAAATTAACCTTTCTATCATTGCATTTTGTACGTTTTCCAATTCTAATTACACTCATTACAAAATAACTCCAAATTTAAATAAATATAGAAAGGTAGAAAATTTCTCATTACAGGTCTTCGGACAACTCTGCTAGTGATGTTAATTGCTTACAATAATCTTACAAATATTGTAAAAAAAAATTATCCAGTCCTTTTGAAATACTTGATCATGCTGGTTTCGGATTTTTCCTGTCAGCTTTACCAGTTCTACAAAGTCCATCATCTTCATCTGCCACTCTTCTTTCATTGGTACTTCATGTTGTTTCCATTTTTAGGCTAAAAGAATTCTTGCCGCAGTTGTTGCATACAGAAACAGTCTTTTATCTTCCCTTGGTATCTCTTCACCCACTATACCCACTAAAAAGTATTTTAAAACATTTTCTTTAACTCATTATATACCATTCCCCAGAAAGCCTTTACCTCTTTACAAGTCCACCACATGTGGCAAAAGATACCATCCCTTTCTTTACATTTCCAACACTCATTGTTTCTTGTCTTGTACATTTTAGCCAATTTAAAGGTAAAGATACCCCTGCCCATGCGGGCCAGTCGTGTCCGACTCTAGGGTTGTGCGCCCATCTCACTTAAGAGGCCGGGAGCCGGCGCTGTCCGGAGACACTTCCGGGTCACGTGGCCAGTGTGACGAAGCTGCTCTGGCGAGCCAGCACCAGCGCAGCACACGGAAACGCCATTTACCTTCCCGCTATAAAGCGGTACCTATTTATTAGGGGTGCTTTCGAACTGCTAGGTGGGCAGGAGCTGGGACTGAAAGACAGGAGCTCACCCCGCCGCAGGGATTTGAACCGCCGACCATACGATCGGCAAGTCCTGGGCACTGAGGTTTTACCCACAGCGCCACCCGTGTCCCTACATTTTGCCAATTTAACTGGTGTTAAATACCATCTATAAATCATTTTCATAATATTTTCTTTAAGTGCACTGCATGCAGTAAAATTAATACATTCCTTCCACAACCTTTCCCAAGATTCTAACTGAATACTATATCCAAAATCTTTAGCCCATTGTATCATCACTGGAAGTCCAACAACATCTGGGCAGCTTCATATTTCCCATCCCTGATGTAGAAGATCCACTGTATTGTGATTTGCAAATGGCTAAATTGAGTGCTGGGACGCAGGTGGCGCTGTGGGTTAAAGCCTCAGCGCCTAGGGCTTGCCGATCGAAAGGTCGGCGATTCGAATCCCTGCGGCGGGGTGCGCTCCCGCTGCTCGGTCCCAGCGCCTGCCAACCTAGCAGCTCGAAAGCACCTCCGGGTGCAAGTAGATAAATAGGGACCGCTTACCAGCGGGAAGGTAAACGGCGTTTCCGTGTGCGGCTCTGGCTCTGGCTCTGGCTCTGGCTCTGGCTCTGGCCAGAGCAGCGATGTCACGCTGGCCACGTGACCCGGAAGTGTCTCCGGACAGCGCTGGCCCCTGGCCTCTTAAGTGAGATGGGCGCACAACCCCAGAGTCTGTCAAGACTGGCCCGTACGGGCAGGGGTACCTTTACCTTTACCTTTAAATTGAGTGCTAGCTGTCTCAGACCCAGAACATGCAAGTGAGTACAGTGGTACCTCAGGTTAATTACTTAATTCATTCCGGATGTCCATTCTTAACCTGAAACTGTTCTTCTTAACCTGAAGCACCACTTTAGCTAATGGGGCCTCCTGCTGCCGCCACACCGCCAGAGCATGATTTCTGTTCTCATCCTGAAGCAAAGTTCTTAACCCGAGGTACTATTTCTGGGTTAGTGGAGTCTGTAACCTGAAGAGTATGTAACCTGAAGCGTATGTAACCCAAGGTACCACTGTACAGCAGCAGATTCCGAGCTCAGAATTAGAGGCAGTGGTTGGAGACATATACCTATTGTTTAGATTGACAGAAGAAAGCACACCTGAGGGCTTAATCCTGAGTAAATATGCAAGGGTTCAGGTCTCATGCTGTTGGAATTTTAGATTGGCTCCCCCCCTTTTTTTGTTTAAAGCACTGTTTTAAATGACATAAATCAAAGTAATATTGCAGTATCTATTCTGTTTTGGCAGAATCGGAGCTGGCCTGAATGTCTGCTGTGTTGGAAGTGGTAATGCTGTTTGTATTTGGAATATCAAATTGTATTCTGGTTTCTCATGTATGGATCTCCCTCCCACCACCACTTTTTGGTTTTAAGTTTGCAGAAGTTGCAAGTGAGATAGCAAAACCATGTAAGCAAATCTGCCTGGGGCACTTTGTGTGTGTGTGTGTGCGCGCACACATGCAAGACATGTTTTGTCTCCTCCTGCACCTGCTTAGTGGAGAGAAACACCAGACTCCAAGGCCAATTCCTGGATTTCTCCCTGCAGCCACATCCCCACTGCCTAATTCAATTTGTTGCTATTAGCAGCTGCAGAAATATTTTCCTTCCCCCATATGGCAAAAAAAGCAAGCCCTGTACAAGTGATATAATGATAAGGTAACATATATGAAACAGGTAAAGGTAAAGGGACCCCTGACCATTAGGTCCAGTCGTGGCCGACTCTGGGGTTGCGGCACTCATCTCGCTTTACTGGCCGAGGGAGCCAGCGTACAGCTTCTGGGTCATGTGGCCAGCATGACTAAACCGCTTCTGGCGAGTCAGAGCAGCACATGGAAACACCGTTTACCTTACCGCTGGAGCGGTACCTATTTATCTACTTGCACTTTGATGTGCTTTCAAACTGCTAGGTGGGCAGGAGCTGGGACTGAGCAACGGGAGCTCACCCCGTCGCGGGGATTCGAACCGCCGACCTTCTGATTGGCAAGTCCTAGGCTCTGTGGTTCAACCCACAGCGCCACCCGTGTCCCCATGAAACAGGTAGGTAACAATTATAATTAACACCCCCCCCGCATATGTAACTTTTTCATTCCCCCATCCCAATTAAAAAATAAATTCAAAAGCAGTTCATTTTGGCATTTTTTTCTTAATCTCATTTTCAGCTCATAGCTGACAAAGAGTAAAAGGAGATCCACCAACTTACTTGTGTTTGACCTCTGTTGATCACTGGATGAGGAGGAAGGTGTCTTAGCCTGGTGGGGCAGATAGAGGTTAGTTATCACCTGGGAGGGCCATTCTGGAGGTCGAGAAATGACCAATGTCAAAGATAAGCCAAGGCGGTTTAATCTAACAACCCGGTGCCCTCAAATTGCCCCCCCTCCCCCCAGGTTGGACAGGGGTGGTGGAAGATGTAGTTCAAAACTGTGGAGGGGGGCAGCGAAGGCTGCTCTAGAATATAGAGATGGGCAAGAATTTATAGGAATGTAACTGAAAATCCAATCCCCAGTGGTGGAATGGAAGGGATGAAGAACAGGAACAGAGGGACGATGGGATGGAGAGGGGGCAGATGGGCAAAGGGTGGTAGCAACTGGCTGGCTAAAATCATACAGTGCAGGGCAGAGTATCTGCTATTGCAAGAACCTGGGGGGGGGGAGAGAGAGAGAGAGAGAGAGAATCCTTTTGCTTACATTAGCAGCTGCAGAAAACCTATGATCCCAGGCTAGTATTTTCTGGCCTTGAATGGGAATAAAGAGCCAACTTTCATAAAGCTCATCTTGCCTGTGGAGAACAATCTCCAGACTCCTCAGAGCCAACAGCTGAGTGGCTGTTTACAAGCGAAGCCCACTGACCAATAGGGAAGGAATAAAAAAGAAAAAAAAGGTAAAGGTAAAGGTTATTCCATGGAAGGAATAGCTAAGCCCTCCTGTCTGCGACAGTTTAAACCAGCAAACTTTTTCAGCAGGAGATGCATTTTAAATATAAGCACACATTCTACTTATGTAAAAACACCAGGCAGGCCCCATAAATAACCCAGAGATGCATTTTAAATAAAAGAACACATTCTACTCATGTAGAAACACACTGATTCCCAGACTGTCTGTGGGTCGGATTTAGAAGGCAATTGGGCCGGATCTGGCCCCCGGGCCTTAGTTTGCCTACCCATGGTTTAAACCAGGGGTCAGCAAATTTTTCAGCAGGGGGACGGTCCACTGTCCCTCAGATCTTGTGGGGGGGTCAGGCTATTTTTTGGGGGGGGGGGATGAACGAATTCCTATGCTCCACAAATAACCCAGAGATGCATTTTAAATAAAAGCACACATTCTACTCATGTAAAAACACGCTAATCCCTGGACTGTCTGCGGGCTGGATTTAGAAGGTGATTGGGCTGGCTCGGGCTCCGGGCCTTAGTTTGCCTACCCATGGTTTAAACCATAGCAGATCTGCTAGCTAGATTTCTGCTGCTCTTACCTTTGGTGAGGCCCAGGTGGTCCAGCACCCAGAGAGTGGAGCCTGGATACCTGTGTTTAAAGCTCACCTGTGATTTTTGTTTATGGTGTGAACTGTAAAAGGTAAAGGTCAAGGGACCCCTGACCATTAGGTCCAGTCATGACTGACTCTGGGGTTGCGGCGCTCATCTCGCTTTATTGGCCGAGGGAGCCGGCGTACAGCTTCCGGGTCATGTGGCCAGCATGACTAAGCAGCTTCTGGCGAACCAGAGCAGCGCACGGAAACACCATTTACCTTCCCGCCGGAGCGGTACCTATTTATCTACTTGCACTTTGACTTGCTTTCGAACTTCTAGGTTGGCAGGAGCAGGGACCGAGCAACGGGAGCTCACCCCGTCGCAGGGATTTGAACCGCCGACCTTCTGATCAGCAAAGTCCTAGGCTTTGTGGTTTAACCCACAGCACCACCCGCGTCCCTTAGGTGTGAACTGTAGGCAGCTGTTATCATTCGGTCCTGGTTTCTCCTCTGTAAAGTGGGAACCTATCTCTCAAGGCTGTTGAGAAGGGTATATGCACTGCAAGGAAGACATGAAGCCAGAAAGACATGAAAGCGCGTTGCAAAGTCAAGCAATCTGTACTGATAGGAACCGATGATCTATACAGACGACGAGAGCAAAGCGGCGTGTTTTCCCCACCTTTCCCTCCTGAATCTAGGTTCCAACTTAAAAAAGCTCTTGTGTTACATTATCACATTATGCAAACCAAATATCACAAAAAAGGCTGGTAGTTAACAAACAGACTCCTAGATTAGGCCTTACCTCTGGGACGCTACATAATCAGCTTGCCTGCTTATCTGCTTCTGATCAGGGCAACATATCTTTATCATTCTGCAGAGTGAAGAAACTTACCCAAGTCCCACAGGAGCCCAGGAGCATTTCCGTTACATCTCTCTTCCCTTTTTATCATATATTTTTTTTGGAAAAAAAAACCCTAGGTCCCAATCTCTTTCTAAACATTATCTGAAGTCACAGAGACAAATAGGCACTAATTGCAGTAGGTGGTAAGGAGAAATGCCTCGCTTCTCTTTTTGGGTGATGGATGCTTGGTTATGAAACGAAGGCTACCTAGTTCACACAGGGCAGTGATCCCAGGTGTTTTTATCCTGGTGCAGTTAGACCCTGGATTTAATGATCTAGTGTGTGTGTTCTTTAGATATTGTATGCATTTCTTCATTTACTTAAGATTATGGGAAGCCAGTCTTGCCATGTTCTTTCTGCTCATTCTGTTGTGTGCCCCCCCCCGCAGCATCTGCCCTAAAGTCATGTGATGATGGCACCACTGTCTGGTGTGACGGGGGGAAATTCTATGGCTGCAACTGTAGCCCTCTCAGTGCGGCAATTGTGAGGAGCTGTGCTTGCCAAACAAGATCTCTTTTGTATGTTGTTGTTGTTGTTGTTGTTGTTTAGTCGTTTAGTCGTGTCCGACTCTTCGTGACCCCATGGACCAGAGAACGCCAGGCACTCCTGTCCTCCACTGCCCCCCGCAGCTTGGTCAGACTCATGCTGGTAACCTCGAAAACACTATCCAACCATCTCGTCCTCTGTCGCCCCCTTCTCTTTGTGCCCTCCATCTTTCCCAACATCAGGGTCTTTTCCAGGGAGTCTTCTCTTCTCATGAGGTGGCCAAAGTACTGGAGCCTCAGCTTCACAATCTGTCCTTCCAGTGAGCACTCAGGGCTGATTTCCTTCAGAATGGAGAGGTTTGATCTTCTTGCAGTCCATGGGACTCTCAAGAGTCTCCTCCAGCACCATAATTCAAAAGCATCAATTCTTCGGCGATCAGCCTTCTTTATGGTCCAGCTCTCACTTCCATACATATTAAAGGTGAGAGTGCAGAGTGATGTACCCTGTTTCACATAAAGTGGCCAAAGTCTTTTTATACAAACATTCCTCCCCACTCCTCTCATTGTGTACTTGCATTTATTGTGGCATCGTTGGATCTAGAGAGTAATCTCCTGCCCACAATATTTTGGGAGACGATGGACTTTCATGATTAAACCATCCAGACAACAGTCTTGCCGCCTTTATGTTCTGCACAACACTTTGCTGGTATTAATCAACTGCTTGTTGGTAGGAGTAATGTCCACATGGTGGTGTTAGGCTTCCTTTGTCTGGCACATGGGAGATTTCCCTATTGGCCAAGCTACTGTGATGTCACAGCATGTCATGATCAATTTGACGGGAAACATTCAAGTTGAACAAACAAGTCAACGTTTTGTTCAGATAAATCAGAGTCTTTGCAATTCATATCCCCTAATAGTTTCTGCCGGAGAGAGAAGAAGAGAATACTAATTTACCTTACTGCATTTGGCATGGCCCCAGTAGTGAATTAAGCATTTCAAACCTGGAAATGTCTGCCATTTTCAGTATGACTGGTGAGTGCATTTCCTCAGTTATGGTAGTAGTATATTTTGCATAAACAGAGACTGCGGAGCCAAACATTAGAGCAACCTTTCTAAACCTAGTGCCCTTTTTGGGACTGTAACCCACAACCAACATGCCCAATGGTCATGAATGATGGGAGCTGTAGTCACACAACATCAAGAAGCCTCCAGATTGCGGAAGTCTACATCAGAGCATTGAACTAGAAGGAGGGACATCTGAGTTCAAATCATTCTGCCATCTCTCAGCACAACTTACCTCACAGGGTTGTTGTGAGAATAAAATGCAAGAACTGCCCTGAACCCCTTACAGGAAAAGCAGGGTTTATATGCAATAAATAGATGTCTCTCTTCCACCATCCTTGCTGCAGAGCCATGGAATTATTTGTTTTGCCAGCCTTGTATCTTGCTCTCCAACCACAAAGGTTCTCTAAGACATTCTCCAAAATAAAACCCGATCTATAGCCTAAAGATACAGCCTTCACAATATGGAGTACCATATAAACTATATCCTCGCTCCTGTTGGTCTGAGAAAATTCCATCTCAAAACTGGAGAGACTCTTCAAGTAATCTGCCTTGGGAATACTTGGTGATTTTGCTGGTACTGAACAAACCTGGGCTGAAGTCCACCAGTTCCTGTGACTCCTGGCTGTGCACTTCCTCAAAGGTGATGGGAGTCAAGAGTGGTCTCCAGGGTCAGATCCACCACCCAGTGAAAACAGATGCTTCTGGACAGGTGGTATCAGTGGACCCCAGTCTGTAGAAACCTTAGAAGCTGTGTCTGTTGCAGGCACTGGGGAGACAGGAATGCATAAAGCCTCCTGGATCCAGCCCCCTTGCTGGTGTTGCTGCCCCCCCAAGCCCATAGCAAGCAGTGGCTACAGAAAACTGGCCTCTCAGCTAGTTGTTTTTCATCTCTGTGAAGTGCAGGTCTCCTTTGCCTGGGACGTTCCACAGCTCCCCACTCTCTCCTGGGGCTCACTGGGGTGTGCAGTTGGAGGCACTGTAAGTGGGCTGGCTCCCTGATCTCTTCTTCCTGCTCTGAACACCCACAACATGCAGGTTGGAGGTAACATGACTGGACTCCAGCGAGCCAATTAGTGCAAAGCTGGGCCGGGTAATTGCCGTTTGATAAGATCCTTTGTGCTGATACTGCCAGATAGATAAGGAGCCTGGAACTGATCTCTTCGGCAGCCTCTCCAACTGGTGTCAGGTGGAAATAAAGACACACATTTCGTGCTCAGTAGCAGCTCATCAAAGTGATCAACGGATGAGCCACTTGTTTGAAGCCTGGGATGGTGTGTGTGTGTGTGTGTGTGTGTGTGTGTGTGTGTGGAGTGGATCAGAAGAACACGCCTTGTGAAGTGCTGAAATGTAAGTTTAAGATGTACATTTGATAACTACAGGTACTTAGTTATCTGTGTGAAACTTCACCACCCCTGTTCTTTCTTTTTGTGTGTTTTCCACATGTTATTATTATTAGGGTTATCAATTCCTGAACTTTGATTTTGTGTGTGTGAAGGGATAGCCTTGGGGACAGATCCTACAGGGTTGAGTCAGAAATGAAGCCATGGGGTAGGGCAGGTCCTGCCCACTCACCTAAGGCATGGGGGAACCTTTCAGCCCTAGGGGCCACATCCCCTTTAGAGCAACCTTCCAGGGGCCACATGCCATTGCTGCCGCCAAAGGCAAAAGTGGGTGGGTCAACAGAAATGGGCGGAGCTGAGAGAAGGGCCTTCCCTGAAGATCTCAGAGCCCGGGCACATTCATATGGGAGAATACAGTCATTCAGTTAGCCTGTCTCTAAGCCATGTAGAAATTTATAAGTCATAACCAGCACTTTGAATTGAGCCTGGAAACAGACTGGGAGTGTGTGGAGCTGCTGTACCAAGGACATTGTGTGCTCCCTGTTACATACACACCTCTCCCTTCAGGCAAGCCAGAGGCATGATTCCAGCCAGGCAAAAACACTCAAGCAGAGCAGGGCAGGTGAGGAGTGTGACCTGCAGAGGATCCCAGAGGCTGAAAGGAGAGAGGGAAGGCCTGGAGGGCAACTGATCTCAAAACCCCACCACCCTAAAAATTGATGAGGAGCTAAACCAGTGTGGGAAAGGGCTCCTGTCTCTGACCCCAGTCAAAATGAGACCTACTCCAGTGTAAATGGGCTTGCTCAGACACATCCCTGGTGGTGTCCCCTTAACCTCCCCGTTCCCTCCTCTCCTGTTTTGTTGACATTTAGACTGAAAACTCCTCAAGACAGAGACCTGCTGTCTTCTTTTGTTATTATGATACTCCTGTACATTTGGCACGATGCAAGTCATACTGATAATTGGACTGGATCCCAGATGCCACCTCGCCACTACTCTGCCATCAGCCTTAATGGGGCTCTGGTGGAAAAACTGCAGTGAAATGGCCATCGGTGTTACCCCACCCCCCAAAAAGGCTGGGGAGTTTTTCTGAATCTTCCCTGCTTTCTCCCCCCGCCCCTTTCTCCCCCCGCCCCTGCAGCCCACTGCAATTTGTCCAGACTTAGACTTTGCTTCACTCTGAGGAGTTGCGGCGTGAACTGCAATTGTGGAATCGACCTCAGGCCAAAGAGCATGAAGGCAAGTGAGAGAGATTAAAACAAACCAAGGGAAGAGGAGGCATGAGGAAGCCCTTCTGGGAAGGCCTTGCATTGATTGAGATGGCTGGCTTTTGCATTCTGTCTGTGCCGATAGAGTCACCTGCACTCTCTTAACCCTTCAGTGAGAGCGATGATCACACAATGCAACACTGTCTAGAAAAACCAAGGAGCGGAGCAGTATTGGATCCTGATACTCTGCCACGGCCTGGTAGTTGATGCCTGCCTGTGCCTTAATTACATCATCAGTCCCATTAAATAATGCAGCAAGCGAGCGACACTGGATGAATATGCAGCAAAATGTACATAAATGGAAGTTGGAGCATATCTTGCCTCCTTTGAGAGAAGCTGGCAAAGCTAGGACTAGAAAGAGCCATAGCTCAGTGGCAGAGCCTTGTGTACAAGAGGTCCTATGTTCACCTCCAATTGCATCTCCAGGTAAGACAAGAAGATCTTCCTCTTCGAAACCCCATAGAGAGCCACTGCCAGTCAGTGTAGACAACCCAAAGCTAGATGGAACCAATTGTCTGACTCAAGATAAGGAAGCTTCCTTTGTTCTGATATTTTTGGCTAAGGGGAGGAGGAAAGGGAGATGGGGAGGAGGATGCCATAGCAACAGATTGGCTTGGAATGAACAGCAAGAATTACCGTGGAGTGGGTCATTTTTGCTTGCGAGAAATGACACAGAAGAGGAATCCTCTCCTGGCAATCACCAGCAGAAAATCAACCAAGGATAATAAGAGTAATCTTCTATCATAGTAAACCCAGACTTGAACCTCTCTTGCTGGCACAGATCCTTTGCAAATCCTCCCTCAGCCCTGAATGCAGGGCATTCAAAACCGAGGAATGACAACTGATGCTTAGGCATAGTGGATCACCTTGCCCAACTGACCAATGTTTTTCCTTGTGCAATGCAATGTGTGAGTAGAAGCGCGGACTGCAAAAACTGGTAAGGAGTCTCGTGAAAGTTAAATGAAGTTGGCCATGGTATGGCATGGAGCTTGAGAAGAATAAGAGGGGACATACAAGATCAGACTATATCAGTCCAGGCCAAGCTACTGCATCCCACAGTGGTCACCCAGGTGCCTTTGTGAAGCACACAGCCTTCTCCCCTGGTTATTAAGGCAGTGCCCAAATAAAATATGGAACTCACTCCCATAGGAGACAGTGATGGTCAGCAACTTGGATTTAAAAGAGGATTACAAAAATTCATAGAGGAGAAGGTTGCAAATGGTTTACTAACCACGACAGCTATGATAGTCAGAGGCAGTATGCTTCTGGTCAGTGGCGTAGCATGGGGGGTGCAGGGGGGCCCGGCTGCACTGGGCACAACATCTGGGGGGGCGTGCTTGCACTCGCAGCTCTCTGCCCCTTCCTGGCTCACTCAGGGTTAGGGGGCGCAAATTACTTGCCTTGCCCCGGGTGCTGACAACCCACGCTACGCCACTGCTTCTGGTGCCTGTTACTTGAAATCACAGAATGGGAAAGTGTTCTTGTGTTCAGGTTCTGCTTGCATGCTTGCCATGGGCACCTGGTTGACTGCAGTGAGAACAGAATGAGATGGGCCATTGTTCTGATCCAGCAGGTGGTCCTTATGTTCTCCCCTTTTAAAGTTTGCTCACAAAAACACCCCTTGGCAATAGACTAAAGAATGGAGCCAGAACCATTAAAAGTAAACTGAGGGCTCATCCACACTTATCTTCCCCCACTCTGGGCTTATTAACCACAGGTCTGTGATTTCCCAGTCCACATCTGAACACTTCCCCCCCTCCACCACTTTCTGCAAGAAAGGTAAAGGTAAAGGGACCCCAGACCATTAGGTCCAGTCGTGACCGACTCTGGGGTTGTGGCGCTCATCTCACTTTACTGGCCGAGGGAGCCAGGGAAAGCTTCTGGGTCATGTGGCCAGCATGACTAAGCTGCTTCTGGTGAACCAGAGCAGCTCATGGAAACACCGTTTACCTTCCCACAGGAGCGGTACCTATTTATCTACTTGCACTTTGATGTGCTTTCAAACTGCTAGGTTGGCAGGAGCAGGGACCAAGCAACAGGATTTCACTCCATCACGGGGATTCGAACCTCTGACCTTCTGATCAGCAATTCCTAGGCTCTGTGGTTTAACTCACAGTGCCACCGACATCCCTTTCTGCAAGAAAACCTGCTCTTTAATGCTGAATCAAAACAATGACAATGGGTTCTCCAGGAATTGCCATTTCCTCCGATTCAGCAGTCAAGAGTGAGCTTTTGCAGAGCTGTAAAACATAGACCTACAAACGTGGTGCAAAAGGAAATCTGGGATGAGCCCTCCATGTAGCATAACACATCACTGCTTCAGAAACACACTTCAGCAGCTCAAATAGGAAAATGATATTGGTACATTTGAAAAGGGTCTTCAAAATGTGCTGGCGTTTCCGAAACTAGACATAGCAGGGTTTTTAAAAAGTAAACAGGGCTTTAAAAATTTCTGGGCATGCTATAGTTTACAAGAGGAAAGCCTGCAGCGACAATGGAATCAAAGAGTGTTTCTTTTGAATACCGGCTAAGTTACAGGTGCCTGGCGAGAAAAGCAGTTGAGAAATAGCCGAAGAAGGAAGGCTGTTTTTAAATTTCAGTGCATAAGTGTTATTTGTGCACATCCAGCTTTGGGTGGGAGTTGTACACCAACTTTTCTATTTGTACTCACTTGCAAATCAACATATGTACACCAGAATGTTGATTATGTAAGTATTTGACTAGTCTAAGGCTGTGGCTTCCTTAAATGCTTTCTATCACTGTTGTCTTTGGTCTTTTTAATAGATGTTTAATTATTGGGTACAACATCTGTTTTACATGCAGAAAGTCCTAGGTCCAATCCTTGGTGTATAGCTTTCGTCATATGCTGAAGATGCACCTATGTACCCTGGTCCTTTGACACGTTATAGTTGTGATTAACATGTGTTTTAAACTGTTTTTAATGCAGTATTTTACATTGCTGTGACTCACCTGTAATGGTTATAAGGGGTTGCTCGTGCGTAAGTTACCGCCACTCCTGGCTAGGTAGCCTGGTTAAACCTGTCCTGGCTGGACAGCCCTTCACTCCGTGGCTGTTCAGTCACTAGCAGAATCCGTCAGTGGGTGTTTTTTGAATCTCTTCCAGCAAAGAAGTTGTTTGACGCCAAGTCTCCTCCTACTCTCCCTGCGTGGAAGTCTTCTGCGCAGGGAGGGAGTGGGCAGCGGAGTGCCCGTGCTCTCCTCACTGGTTTCTGGCGAAGAGTCTTGGAGCCTTCTCTCCGAATCCCCCATCTGCCCCCCTTCTCCACTGGTGTTATGCTGATTTCCTTTCCCAGCCGATGAGCTCCCTCTCTCCCTGCTGGGCCCCTCTCCAGCATCGCTTGAGAGCCTTGCCTCCACCTCTGGCTCCGATGTCAGTTCCCTGACATCACCCTTGGACCTTCCAGTGAATCAAATCACCACCACCACCTTCAGGTTGTGCTGGGATAGACCCCCAGCCTGAAATCATGGGGAGCTGCTGCCAGTCTGTGTAAGCAATACTGAGCTGACTATGTGTAAATTGCTGAGATGAGTTATTCTAGAGCTGACTTGTAAATAATAGTCACTTGTCTGTATTGTGATTCGAAGTGCCTCCAAGTGGGGGGGGGGTAGGGGCAGTGTTTGCAAACTGCAATATGACTAAACTAGATGGACCAAATAGTCTCACTCAGTGTAGGACAGTTTCCTATGTTCCTTTTTTATTAATGTTTTAAACAACTTGCTATTACCTTGAATAAATCAACATTGTATCTTAACTCCAGAGTACAGTGCAGAATCTTTCTGGGGTTAATTATGTTAGATGTTATTCCAGTGAAATATTTTCTGTTATGTGCTGGCTGTTCACCATAAGCAAATAGCCCAGCAGAATGAGTGAGTGCTCAGTGTGAAAAATAGTATTTGGGGTGCAGGAAACAAAGCCAAATGAGCACAATGCACAACTGGAGCTGTTCTTTCCCCGAATGTTAATGATCCCAGTTCGCTGTTCCATGACAAACTCATTCATTCAGACGCTCCGTGCCTGGGAATCATCTGTCATTGTGAAAAACATGTGTGTGTCACTGCTGAAGGAGAAGAACACAGATAAGGTGATGTATTTTTGTTGCACCAACTTCACAAAGGAATTGGTCATTGTTGCAATTGGGGGATGGCGGTGGAAAGCACCCAGATTGCTCTTCCCAATAAGACAGGCTCACTTGAGTGACACTTTAAAGAAAGCACTGATTTCATATGCTGCCACATAACTGAGTCAGACTCTTGGTCCATCTGGTTCAGCATTGTCTGTACTGACTGGCAGCAGCTGCCCAGGATATCAGACAGGGGCTGCTTCCAGCTCTGGCTGAAGATGCAGAAATTGAAACTGTGACTGTTTGTATGCAAGTCAGATCCTCTACTCCTGAAATGTGTCCTATCAAGCCAAATTTAGATCCTGCCATGTGCCTGGTTGGTTTTCCTGCTGTGGTGGCCTGAAACCTGGGTACAACATGGGCTGCCATTTTGGATAATATGCTGAATGCTCTGCATAATTTGGAAGAAGGGTGGCTGATGATTACAAGACAAGGTCAATGCATCGAAGTAAGGCAGTCACCTTGTTGAGAGAGCACAGAAATATGCTTCTGATGGACTTACAGAGGCAAAGAGAAGCCCCTGGTTCAGTCTTGCCTTGGTCTCAAGGCAGTATTGGCATAATAATCCCTGGAGCTACCTCAAAGAGCTGTTGCAATGATTACTGAAGCACATGTCTCAGACACTTGGAATGCACTACTCTATATGTGCCAAGTAATCATACTAATAATATGGGACACAGGTGGCTCTGTGGTCTAAACCAGAGCTTCTTGTACTTGCTGATCAGAAGGTCAGTGGATCGAATCCCCGTGACAGAGTGAGCTCCTGTTGCTCTGTCCCAGCTCCTGCCAACCTAGCAGTTTGAAAGCACACGAATGCAAGTAGATAAATAGGTACTGCTGTGGGAGGAAGGTAAACGATGTTTGCGGGGATAGCTCAATGGTGGAGCACCTGCTCTGAATGCAGAAGGTACCAGGTTCGGTCCCCGGTGTTGGGATGTGAAGAGATGCCAGGAAAGGCTATATCTATTAGATATTATCCTTTCTTCTTCACGTTTGTGAGTTCAGCAGAGTGCAGCTTAAAGGGGAGCTTAGATAGGCTAGCGTTCATCTTTTAGTGTAAGTAATCCAGAATGCTTCAAGGCATACTGCATTTTCCTAGTATTACCCCCTTTTCTCCCCCCTAAAATAACAATCACATGCAAAAATTTTGTAAAAGGTAAAAATGGCATTTACTCCTTCAGTATGCTTCTTGGAGAGTAACCAATACAACAGCTTTGTTCAGGCAGGCTTTAAATGGTAATTCAGTTACAAAGACATACTTAAGTCCTGTGCTTTTTTTTCTAAAAAAAAGAGGTGCTGGAACTCACCATGCATGCCTCCCTTGTTCTGTTATAATGGCACCAACCTGAGAAGTGCCGGAACTGAGCTCCCGCTGGGGGAAAAAAGAAGAAGCCCTGCTTAAGTCTAGCTTAAAATGTAGTATGAGCATGGAGCTCAGACTTTGCAGGTGCTCTCATACAATGGTACCTCAGGTTACATACGCTTCAGGTTACAGACTCCGCTAACCCAGAAATAGTGCTTCAGGTTAAGAACTTTGCATCAGGATAAGAACAGAAATCGTGCTTTGGCGGTGCGGCAGCAGCAGGACGCCCCATTAGCTAAAGTGGTGCTTCAGGTTAAGAACAGTTTCAAGTTAAGAACAGACCTCCGGAACGAATTAAGTATTTAACCCGAGGTACCACTGTATTGCTGGAAGAGCAGGGGAAAAAGGAAAGTGGAAGAGGGTATGCCTAGGCAGGTAGGAAAATATATAGCTAGCCCCCCACCCCTGTTGGGGCACAGTGGGTCTCACAGAGTCCTCTCTAGCAAAGGAACACTCTGTGAGCTTCAGCTCCTATCATGTGCCTACCTAGCAAAACATGAATTGTTGGTTTGACTGCTTTTTGGATATCTCACACCCAGAAGCTTCTTAAGGTAGGGCTGGGAAAGACTCCTGCCTCTAATCCCTGACAGCCACTGTAGACAGGATATGGCTAGATAGACCACATACGCCCAATGAGTATGAAGGCCTCAGAGTTTTGTTGTCCAACTGAAAATAAAGAGTTGAAAATTGCAAGTTTCATATGCAGATTGCACATGCAAGGAGTAGCATGTCCATATGTGGTGCTTATGAGCAACGTTATTCAAAAGCCATCTGCTTTGAGCCCCCTGTCAGTCATGCAACCACCTACCATCCTCTGCAGAGAGCTCAGATCTTGTTTGGGGGAAAACAAGGCACACACATGCATGCCCTTTCCCACATCCCCGTGACGCTCTCTCCCCTCCCACTGTGGTGGAGATATATCATTTGTGCAAGGGGCTTTCAGTAAAGGTAGTAACACTCTCCGCCCCGCCTGGAACGGCCCAGACAGCCACAGCCCACCCACATGCACTGTTTCTCTATTATATAATACTCTTCTCTGAACGCATCCCTATAATAAGCTGGAGATGCAGCAGGCAAACCGCAGTGACCGATGTGCGGAGCTGATTGCCTGCGTGGAGCTGCTGAAAGGGGTCACGCTCTCCTGAGTGCTCGTCAGAGTGAAGGATGACAGTTGGAGACAATGAGACACTTCCTTGCACTCCCCCCCTGGCAATTCGGAGCGCCAAAGAGAGCCCAGGCTGCTGGCTTTGTCTGTACCATTTATGTGAGCACCTTTTCCTCTTAGCAATTTTGGGTCCCTCTATGCCCCACCACACCTTCGCAACCCCCCTCCCTTTGGGGGAAAAAAAGGATTGTTCTCTCTAGCCGCTTGAATTGGCTGCTAAAGCTGCAAGAAAGGTAGAGCTTTTGACTCTGTCGCAGCAGCAAATCCCTTTCCGTTTGAAATTCTGGCACACTAGGTTTTTTGATATGGATATAGCTGGAATTAATTGCCCCCCCCCCCGCAAAATATATGTTGTTATGAATTGGGGGGGGGCAGTCTGGAGGATACCTTGGGTCCCTTCCAAATCTGTAATCCTGTGTATGTGGGGTAGAATCTGTGGAAAATTGTAGACAAAGATCATTATGCATGAGTACTAGTTAGTGCATAAAGGGGTTAAGACCATAGAGTTGTATTGCTAGGCTCAGCTAGGTCATGCCCCCATACCTCTGTGAGGGAGGAAGTAAAGATGCTTCTCTTCCTTTCTCACTGTCTCTATGTAACAGACCAAGGAAGACTACGCAAGCGCCAAGCTTAGAGCATGTGTCTGAAGCTATCTCTCTGTATTTTCTACCCAAGAGCATTCTGCTTGTGGTCTTCTTGCTGCTGCTTGAATCTGACCATTGACCTGTGTGATAGCTCAGTTGGTAGCGCATAAGACTCTCAAGATCATGGGTTCAAGCCCCAAGTTGGGCAAAGAAAAACCCCTCTGCATTTCAGAGGGTTGGACTAGGTGACCCCCATGGTCCCTTCCAATTCTATGATTCTATGAGAGGGATGTTTTGTAAGTAAAGCATTTTAAACTTACTTAACAGTGTGTGGTCTGTCCATTGCAAGAGGGGTAGAAAGAGGGCAGCGCTTTCCAAGCAGACATAATGAGATACAGGCAACTTCCCATTTACACAGGAGTTGTGTTCAGGGTCATCACACGTGTTGGTGGATATAAGCCCACCCCACCCATTTCCAGGGCTGAAAATGGCATGCACATCAGCTGTCACACACCAACTGAACACAAACAAAATGTCACCACCTGTATGCAAAAGGTTTAGCAGCTTACATTCCTCAAACTTCACTGTACTTCTTGTGAGTTTAAGCAGGTCTCTCTCCTGTTGGAGAGTGAATTTAGCCCCACATTTTGAATATAGGCACTCAGCTGATTCTTTGGTTATTGGTTCCAAATACATGGGTCACAGAGATTCATATCGCCGCTCCCCGAATCTCTAAGAAGAAACCAGTAAACCACTTCCTTTGTCAAGGTAATGGCATAGATGGCCAGGTAAGTGCTCTCAACAGAATAGGTGGGCAAATGGGCAGGCCTTTTCCCACCTCATGTGACTGGGTGCCACATTGTCTTGGGTTGAAAAACAGTAGGCCAAGTGGTGGTCTGTGTATGTGCAAGTTTTGAGTGTGAGTTGACTGATGCTGGAAGCTGAAGACACAGAGGCATGTCTGTTTCTGTGCAGGACTTTGGGCGCCTGGAAACCTAATGGGAAAGCAAGTTCTATGGGGGTGTTAACGCTGTGAGCCCCTCCATCCTATGCTCAGGTTGTATATATGTGTAAATAAAACCATATATATCATAAAATAAACCACAGTCTCAATTTATCTTCCTTCCAAGGAAACCAAACCCCAAGTAAGCACAGAAACCCCTGAAGTCTCTTGCCACTGGGGTAGTGTGTAACAATATGCTCTCCTTTGCAAATCTTGGTAGTGGTCATTCTCCGACTATGCTCTAAGAAATGCAAATATCCAAAGAATATTCAGTATTCAACATCAGGGTTTTGCGTTCCATGATATTCTCAGTGGCAGGTCAACATTTGTCAGTGTGTTTGACATTTTGTGTATTTATGTAGGCTGGTTTGAGTGATATTTGGAAAAGCAAGATATGAAAAAATCCAAAGTAAAATAAATGGTAATCAGCATGATGCCTTCACAAGAGTGATGCCTTGTGGACAGATTTCCCTAGACAGGGAAGCTTCAGACATTAGCGAACAAGTGGTTGTCTCTCAAATTTACCCACTTCCAGTATCCCAAGTAGGAAGTTAGACTTGATTCCTACAGTCTGGACAGCAGTCAGCTTCCTTTTTTATTATATTATTTTTTATTTGACTTTAAAAAATATAAACATACAATCAAAAACAGTTCCAAATCCAAATACTGAGATTACTCTGAATCTCCTGACTTGCCCCTATCCCTTCCATGGGTCCTAATGATATTATTTACAACTGCATATCAATACTTATGCAAATTTTTTATCCTTCTAAATTATCCATACTTTCCATTACTTTACAATTGTGGTTAAAGTCCTGCTAATGTTTTAACCTGCTTACAGTGGTCTCGTAAATAAATTATAAACTTTTCCCATTCCTTATTAAAGTTCTTGTCTTCTTGATTTCTGAGCTTCCCAGTTAATTTTGCCATTTCGGCATAGTCCATCAACATGGTTTGCCGACAGCAGTCACCTTCCAGGACAGCTGAAGCCAGCCTCTCTGGCCACCTCACCTGAAAAAGGATACTGTAGAGTTGGAAAAGGTTCAGAAAAGGGAAACCAAAATGATGAAGAGGATGGAGCAACTCCCTTATAAGGAAACGTTGCAACAATTGGGACTTTTTTTAGTTTAGAGCAGGCATAAGCAAACTATGCCCTCCAGCTGTTTTGGGACTACAATGCCCATCATCCCTAGCTAACAGCACCAGTAGTCAGGGATGATGGGCATTGTAGTCCCAAAATAGCTGGAGGGCCGAGTTTGCCTATGCCTGGTTTAGAGAAAGGGTGAGTAAAACGTGACATGATAGAGGTGCATATGATTATAAATGCCATAGAGAAAGTGTCTAGAGAGGTTTTTCTCCCTCTCTTGGAACAGTAGACAGCATGGACATCCAGTATAAGGCTGAATGTTGGCAGATGCAGGCAGGGGCGGAGGAAGGGGTGTGTGGTAGGTGTGGGCTGCCCTGGGTGTCACCACTGAGGGGGGGTGTATGACAAAATGTCGGGCGGCACTCACCGCGGGGCCTGCAGCGCGCCCGAGCCATGTGGCTTGAGAAGAAGAAGAAGAAGAAGAAGAAGAAGAAGAAGAAGAAGAGGAGGAGGAGGAGGAGTTTGGATTTGATATTCCGCTTTATCACTACCCGAAGGAGTCTCAAAGCAGCTAACATTCTCCTTTCCCTTCCTCCCCACAACACTCTGTTAGGTGAGTGAGGCTGAGAGACTTCAACGAAGTGTGACTGGCCCAAGGTCACCCAGCAGCTACATGTGGAGGAGTGGGGACGCAAACCCAGTTCCCCAGATTACAAGTCCACTGCTCTTGACCACTACACCCGCTGCTTCCCCCCCAGCTGTAGGGCAGCTGAGTGGGAGGAGGCAGGCAGATTCTGGAGCCCCCCCCAGTGTGCCCCACCCTATGGGCGGCTCACCCTGCCCCTGGGTGCTCCACCCCAGGCGCCTGAGTGGCTTCCTTCACAACTGGATCAGGACAGATGAAAGCAAGTCCTTCACACAGCACCTAGTTAAGCTATGGAACTTGCTCTCCCAGCAGGCAGGGATGGCCACCAACTTCTTGTTGTTGTTTAGTCGTGTCCGACTCTTCGTGACCCCATAGACCAGAATACGCCAGACACTCCTGTCTTCCACTGCCTCCCGCAGTTTGGTCAAACTCATTTTAGCAGCTTTGAGAACACTGTCCAACCATCTCATCCTCTGTCGTCCCCTTCTCCTTGTGCCCTCCATCTTTCCCAACATCAGGGTCTTTTCCAGGGAGCCTTCTCTTCTCATCAGGTGGCCAAAGTATTGGAGCCTCAGCTTCACGATCTGTCCTTCCAGTGAGCACTCAGTGCTGATTTCCTTCAGAATGGATAGGTTTGATCTTCTTGCAGTCCATGGGATGGGACTCTCAAGAGTCTCCTCCAGCACCATAATTCAAAAGCATCAATTCTTCGGCGATCAGCCTTCTTTATGGTCCAGCTCTCACTTCCATACATCACTACTGGGAAAACCATAGCTTTTACTATAAGGACCTTTGTTGGCAAGGTGATGTCTCTGCTTTTTAAGATGCTGTCTAGGTTTGTCATCGCCTTTCTCCCAAGAAGCAGGCGTCTTTTAATTTCGTGACTGCTGTCACCATCTGCAGTGATCATGGAGCCCAAGAAAGTAAAATCTCTCACTGCCTCCATTTCTTCCCCTTCTATTTGCCAGGAGGTGATGGGCCCAGTGGCTATGATCTTCGTTTTTTTGATGTTGAGCTTCAGACCATATTTTGCTGTCTCCTCTTTCACCCTCATTAAGAGGTTCTTTAATTCCTCCTCACTTTCTGCAACTTAAAAGGTAAAGGGACCCTTGACCATTAGGTCCAGTTGTGGCCGACTCTGGGGTTGCGGCGCTCATCTCGCTTTATTGGCCAAGGGAGCCGGAATACAGCTTCCGGGTCATGTGGCCAACATGACTAAGCAGCTTCTGGCAACCAGAGCAGTGCACAGAAACGCCATTTACATTCCAGCTGGAACGGTACCTATTTATCTGCTTTCACTTGACGTGCTTTCAAACTGCTAGGTTGGCAGGAGCTGGGACTGAGCAACGGGAGCTCACCCCGTTGCGGGGATTCGAACCGCCGACCTTCTGATCAGCAAGTCCTAGGCTCTGTGGTTTAACCCACAGCACCACCTGTGTTCTGCAACTTAGATGGCTCTGTGCTCTGCATCCACAGCTGGAGACAGTAAGGTTTCTGAATACCAGTTGTTGGAAAGCACAAGAGGAGAGAGTGCTTTTGTGCTTGGGTCCTGCTTGTAGGTTTCCCATAGGCATTGGGTTTGCCCCTGTCAGACCAGGATGCTGGGCTAGATGGGACCCTTTGGCCTGATCCAGCAGGCTCTTCTCATGTTCTTATGTTCTCTCAAGCCAGGGAAAACCTACCAGATTCGGACATTTCACTCTGTGTCTCATTGAAGGGATCCAGAATCCATCGCAACCTGAAGTTTGTAAAGATGGGATTCATCCTAGTTGAGAGAGCCCAACCCTTTAGAGCTGTCCCATCAGCAGCTCTGCTTGTCTGTTTTCTTTGTGAGGAAAGCACAGCAGTTTTTCTTTTTCATTTCTTCACTCATGCAGCGATTCTTGTATTGCCAAAAGAAAAGAAAAGGTGGAGGAGGGGCTGGGAAGAGAAGATAAATAACAACTCCCTAGTCAAAAACGCGAGCCAGTGTGTAGGATTAACTATCAAAAGCACAATGGATATATGATTCACACTTATAACTATTTTATGGAAGCCTAATTAAAAAGCACTGAACATAAAAGGAGGCCTGTGAGAACATATGCAATCTCTCTTTTTTTGTTACTATTAAAGAAGGGAAAATAATAATTTTGTGCTTTCACCGAGCTGTCAAAAATGCTATTAGGAAAGATGGAATAACAATTGGGGTGCACAATGGATCTGAGTGCCTTGTTTCTTTTGACAGGAGGGGACAAGACCACCCATCAACCTCTCACTGAGGAGGGGGGAGTTTGGGTGGCAACCGTGTGATGTCCCGAAAGATCCTGTTGTACTGCAGCTCAAGCTTCGGGACTTTGTAGGAAAATCAAATCCCAATTGCTCACCTTCCATCCCTGTATATGTAGCATTTGCAGAACTCTTCGCCATTTTTGGCTGACTGCTCTATACAAATGATAACCCCTGTCATTTTGCAAGATGCATGCAATCTGCAGGCAGCTGCACCCCTGTAAAGGCTTGCACAACACCCTCTTTTCTCATTGATTTCATTCCTGGACTCCTCCGACCCCTTTCCCCATTAGGGAAGGGCTTTAATTCAGGGACAGAGCACCTGTTTTGCATCCAGAGGGCTCCTGGTCTAATCCCCAATGGCACCTCCAGGTAGGGCTGGGAAAGAAGGCTCCCCACCTGAAACCCTCCCACCAAAATTACTGCCAGTCAAGGTGGAGACTACATCGTCCAGTGGCCTGACTCAGCATCAAACAGCTTCCAATGTTCCTCAATAGCTCCCTAATTCTCCCCTGCGATAATCGTAGTTGTAGTCACTTGATTTGTCCAAAGCTTTTCAAAATGCATGATGTTCAAGGCTCTTTATCACAAAGCTTGACAAAAAGCAAATGCAGTGTAACTGTATAAAAAGGGCCATTTAAAAACCTGTTTGTTACAACAATAACATAGTAAAATGACATCTTATCTAAATTCCAAAACAATAGAGCAATAACTAGGACTGAGAAAAGGGATGCTTCCTCTGAACTCTGCAGCAGAAAGCAACCTTAGAGCTAGGCTGTCTGGAAAGAGCTTGGAAGGGTCAATCAGATGTGTAAGTGAAACATTGTCTGGCCTATATGATAAGTGACAGACTGGTAGCAAAGCTCTCTCCTCTGGTAGCATTCAGCCTGATTTGGAGCCCTTTTCTCTTACCACCAAAATCTTCAAAGGTTTCTGTTCCATGCCTGCTCAGCAGCTCATCTCTCTGTTCCCTCTTCACTCCTCTAGTGCACATTTCCTCCTGGACCCCATGTGAAGTTTTCCCCAGCCAAGCTGATCTTTCACTTCCCTGCACTGACTGACTGTCAACATTCTGTCGCTGACACGTGTGCCTGAGTGGTTCGAATGTTCAGGAGCATTCCACGAACTCAGGGAATCATTGACAGAAGCCAATGGATCGTTGCAGGAGGATGGGCTAATGTCTGCTAAGTTTCCACAGTCCTGCCAGTGCTTTTCAAATGGATCAGAGATAAGGTCAAATGAATGCAAAGGGATGATTTTACAAAATGTTCCCATACTTTCTTCGCCTAGAAGCTTTGATTTTTTTGCCCTTTTCTCCTCCCTCCCTTTTAGAGCTGAGCTTTATTTGGTACTAAAGGTCTTATTCTGGTGAC
This sequence comes from Podarcis cretensis, assembly GCF_951804945.1. Classification (NCBI taxonomy): domain Eukaryota; kingdom Metazoa; phylum Chordata; class Lepidosauria; order Squamata; family Lacertidae; genus Podarcis; species Podarcis cretensis. The sequence goes on along the minus strand of NC_137185.1, from coordinate 28,689,302 downwards.
ATTTCCTGAAGGGGTGGAAATCAGTGCAGTTTTTGCTTCATCTCAGGGTGACACGAGAGCCTGATTTCTATGCAGTGTTGTGAGTGCCTTTTGCTAACACAATAGCAGGTTCTTTGACAATGTCATATGTCTATTCAAAACAACCTGTGTGTCAGTCACCGGCCCACACACATTTGCACAGAGCCTTGTTCTCAGTAGCGATAAGGCATGTTAGGTTTATTTTCTTTAAAAAAAAGAAAGAAAAGAAAAGAATGTTCTTTTTATTGGAGAAATAATTCTGCTCCTTTTAAAGTGTCTGGCTTTCTTGATTACTTTCTCCCCTTTCTTCTTTCCAAACAATAGGTCCTGTCCCTTCTTTGATTTGTTATGTGATCTTATGTAAGGGAACAACTTTGTGAAGAGAAGGAAGGAGAGAGGCCCCCACAGAACAGGATGGAGAAATGAGGTTCTGAAGATGTTTAGGGGCATTTGAAAAGGACATTTGGGAGGTACAATGTGTAAGCTGTAGATAGCCACTTCTCTCTCCCCAGTGCATAGTGGCAGAGGATGACTGCATGGCAATTGAGAACCCCAGTGTCCCTTGAGAGAGGGAGAAAAACTTTTTTTCCCTATTCACTTTATCCATTCCTGGGGCAAACATACTTGTCTTTATGCAAATCACCATGGGACCGAACCCAATGTTCACTAATGCAAGAGCTGTACAATCCATTGCACAAACATCTTTTATGTTTTTCCTTATGCAACAACATCTTGCGGGTGCAACAAATATTTCAGTACATGAATTTAACTTAGCCCTACATTGGAGACAACTTGATTGTTATCCTTTGGCTGATGAAGGGTACTCTAGTCCATGGAAACAGATGCTGTAATAAATCTGTGCAGTCTTTGAGGTGACGCAAGACTCTATGCTGCCACTGTTGGACTGATGAGAAAGATAATAGTATTATTTAAGGGTGCAACATCAGTAAGAAGCCCTTCTCTCTTTCAGCATTCTATTTCTTTCCAGTTAGCTTCTTCTGTCTTTCCTGGTTTGGTCCTAAGTCAGTGAACTGCGGTGAGAAAGCTGTGACTGAATCTTGTTTTTGCCCTGTTTACAGATGGTGAAACTGAGGTTGAGAGGTGGTAAATCCCTGGCTGAGGAGGTGTCTGATCTTGGGGCAGCAAGTCTAATACCCTCTACTCTATGAGATTATGCTGGCCCTCACTATTGTGTGAGCCCTCCATGGACCACATGTTATGGCTATATAGAGCTGCCCTATGCTAGGCTTTGTCTCTGTGTTGCTTTCCATGACCAAAAGCACCTCTTCAAGCTCTGCTAGCTTTGTCATCTAAGCTTCTTTTTTGGTGGGAGATGTTCAGGACTTGAAGACAGCACCTTGAGCATGCAATGCATGTGTTGCAGAGCTGAGCTTTGCCCTTCCTCATTTCTAACACAAATCTTCATACTAAGCTGTTTGAGAACATCCATCGAGCAGCTGGTGACTTTTCAGGATCACGATCAGCCCTGTTATTTGAGATCTTATTCTGGGGGGGGGATGAAGGGATGTTGGGAGCTGAACCTGTGACCTTCTGCATGCCACCAAACTATGGCCCTCTTCCCTCAGGACGCCATGGCATGATCAAGCTCAGACCACACGGCACTTGGGTAATAGACTTCCCTATATTATCAGTCCTTTCTTGGAAGGGGGGAGGGGTAATTCACAGATGCATTACTGGAAACTGCCACAACGCATTTATTCCAATGTCTGAGCAGAGTCTGATTTTTATGTAGTAAATAACAATGAACCAAATCAACCACCACTTTATTTTCTATTAAACTGGTACATGCTTGAAGAATTGCATGTACTGTCTAACACTGGCATTAGGCACATAACGCACTGGGGAAGTGTGAGCAGATGCTAATAAATTACTTAGAGAATTGACAGTTTGGGTTCTTTCGACTTTTAAATGAGTTAAAAATATGCCATCCTCTCTCCCTTTTCTTCTCTCCCTTTTGTCTTTCTAGCCGGAGACAGTGGCGGGGGGGGGAAGAGTTCAGTTTGACACAAGGACTCTGGCGGGAATGAAGGCAGATTTATATGCCCATCAATGGGATCCTTAAACTTTCTAAATGCTTTAAATCCACACATTATTTTAACTGGTGAAAAAATCACCGGCTTTGTCTAGAGGAAAATGTCCTATTATAAAAGAAGAAATGTGTGAGAAGGGAGAAATTCCCTAATGAAACAAAGCAAACCCAAGCAGTCATAAAAAAGAGGGGGGGGAGGAGGAGGTGTTAAATGAGGAAAGCGGGAAAATGTCAGCCTGGTGGAACACCATCTGTCTGCTTCCCTCCCACCCTCCCTGCCTGCTTGTCTGTCTGTCTGTCTCCTCCTGGCAAGAACACAGATCACCTTATGCAAGCCAGTGTAGTGTAACAGTTAGATTGCTGGACTAAGACCTGGGAGATCAGGGTTGAAATCTGCTCTTGGGCATGATGATCACTGAATGACTCTGGGCCAATCACTGCCTTCCAATCAAGCCTACCTCACTGGGTTGTTGTGAGGTTTAAATGAGCAGGCGGAGACTCATGTACAACCCCATTGAGCTCCATGGAGAAAATGGTGGGATGTAAATAAACAAATAAACAAGATAATAAATGGAGGAAGAAGAGAGAGCATGGAATTAAATGGAAATGTTTTAACTTGGTGGCAAGACATTCTGGTGGGGAGCAGCCTGTTTTGTTCATTTGGCAGCACCTAGAAGAATGTCAACAGTCTGATACATCATAACAGACACACTTAGGATACATCAATAGCATATGACAACAGGTATCATGTTCACAGAGTAGACGACAAGTCACCAGTAAGTACTCTGTGTGTGGAATTATCAGAGTGCAACTATTTCCTTTGAGCCTTCCAAATGTGTTCACACTGGGGAGGGAAAGTGTCTGCCTATGGCAGTCCTGTTCATAAATAAAATCAGCTTTTCCAGGTTTCAAAAAATATATATGAGTCTACTTGCAATTGACCTCGGGGGCACTCGTTGATATTGTGTAAGTTTCTCCAACACACTTAGAGTAAACAGTTTGCTTTACCAGTTGTCGGTTGACATACCAGATGTGCCCTTCCAGAACAACCAGCCATCACCATGAATAAAGCCAGCTCCTTAGAGAATATTGTCACACACCACCCCATAATGAGAGATGCCAAGGAATGAGGAAGTCTATAAATAGCCACAGCCAGGTTCTTTAGCTAAGTCTCTTGTGCTTTTTGGCTTGCTGTAACCTGACCATCTTCAACATTGAGATGTTCACAAATCCATTTTGTACAGGTCCTCTTGACCTGAAGGGGGCATGTTGCAGATTTTGCATCAGAGCTCTTCTTTGTCCCGCATCCTATGCTGTTGTTCATGTTCCCCGGGATAACATGGAAGGCAAAATCAAGGATGAGATTCATTTTGTAGGCGTGTTTGGTAGCTGGGTATGTTGAGGCTTTCATCCTGCCAAGTCCCTTTCCCTGAGCAATTTAAAAATAAACAAATAAATTCCGAATGGTGTTTGTGGCTGGTATGACCAGGCCCCTCAGTGACATTGGCAAGCTCTCTTGATGTCGAGCTGAATGTCCAGGGCAGCTGGCAATGGTCCCCTTTATCACGCTCCCCTTACAAAGGTCAAGATCCATGTCACACCTCATTAAATTGCTCCGACACCAAGTTGTGCCTTGAACCAGGACCCTTTCATGTCATCCTCCCCATTCTAAAGAGCGGAGCATTAGCATAGCTGTCAAACCTCCTCTACCCCCCCCCCCTTTAACCTCCAAAGCGAGCAGATGCTTCAAGGGCCTTGCTCAGCTCATTTTAAAGAAAAGTGTGTGAGAGAGAGAAAAAGAAAGAGAAAAGAGAATGATGGCGTCTTCCAACCCATTGACGAAAAGCGCAAAGCAATGCCAATTAGGAGGGTGAAAGCCATGCAGAGGTAGGAGGCATATAATCGTTCAGGTATCAGATCTACGGTGCCCATTTTCTGTTCTGGAAAAGTAATTTGGTTGATGTGCTGGAGACCTGAGAGACCAGGATTCTGCTCTCCATCATTTGCAACAAGGCAGTCTCTCCATCGACTGGAGTAGTTCCCTGGATGGTGGCAGCAGCCATGGATGAGCTGCTTGTGTGAATGAGCCATTGCAGTTATAAGGAGAGGATTTTCATGTCAACTCAGAAAGACACATTCTTCAGAGGACTCAGGCCACACATTCAGCTTCCAGTCATCTACTGTACAGTAATCAAATGTTTTGCATTTGTAAAACAGCCAAAAACCTTTCAAGTGCTTGTTTGCACTCTGTGGCCGTAATCTCACGAATTGTGATTTTTTTACTTAAGGGGGGGAAAGCTACAATGAGTTTCCACATTTCCTGGGACACGGTATGGGATTTAATCCACTGGGAGCAGTCAAATACAACATTCCTTGTTTTGCTAGAGTGGACATGCAAGGGGATATTTGGTCCAGCCCGTAAAAACTTCCTGTTCCTTATGGCCTGGAGCATCCTTCCTTGCATGTGACTAGCGGGTGGGCGTGACCTTTGCAGACCTGGTAAAAGGCCAAGGCATGCTGCCCCCCCCTCTTTTCCATCTTCTTTTTGTCCTGCGAACTTCCTGGAATGAACTGGTGGCTGCCAGCCAAGCAGTCCCCCAGGTCATCTCCCTTATGGGATAAACCTGTTAGTATAAGTTTGTAACTTTAAGCCTAAAGCCTGCCTTCAGTGATCACACTGTGCTTTGCCTGATCATGAGTAAACTTTCTTCTTATTGATTATGAATAAGACTGTGGTGTTTTTATTCTTTTAGGAGGGATTTTAAAGGGGAACATACAATTCAATCTGAGGGAGATCGAATTGCATAATAGTAAGAGGTTCTAACGAGCCTGCAACCAGATTTCTGCTGTGGATGAGAAGGGGAATGTAAACTCTGCTAAGTAAAGGAACTTGCTAGCGCAAGTTAGGAAGGATATTAATACAGTGGTTCCCCGCAAGACGAACGCCTCGCAAGACAGAAAACCCGCTAGACGAAAGGGTTTTCCGTTTTGGAGGCGCTTCGCAAAACGAATTTCCCTATGGGCTTGCTTCGCAAGACGAAAATGTCTTGCGAGTTCCTGTGGGTTTTTCCCCCCTTCCCCCCCTTTTCCTAAGCCGCTAAGCTGCTTATCAGCTGATCCGCTGATAAGCCGCTTATCAGCTGATCCGCTAAAAGCCGCTAAACCGCTAATAGCGCTAATCCGCTAAGCTGTCAATGGGCTTGCTTCGCAAGACGAAAAAAACCGCTATACGAAGAGCCTCACGGAACGGATTAATTTCGTCTTGCGAGGCACCACTGTAAACAATGTATCCTCTCCTGCCAGCCTGAACATACCTATGAGTAGGCAGAGCCTACTATGTCTGTTTATACAGACACAGCCATGGAGTTGACATGGCTGGCTTGCTTTCTGTTCTAAACTTAGGCACCTCCATGCCTGCAGGGAGCATTTCACTGAGAGAAGGTGGCACCAGAGACAAGTCAGCTGGCTCTGTCGTGGGCCCCTCCTTTGGCAGCCAGCTGGGCCCCTCCCCAAATGCCAACCAGCACTTCCCAAATTACTGAACTCTCCCCAGCATCCAGTTCTGCACTCATCCCATTCCTTTCCCCCCTCTGGCCAGCCACGCTAAGGCATCTTTTCAGGGTTCACCATGACACAAATTAATCAGGAAGTATCCTGAGGAAAGCTGAATATGGATTTTGAAGAAAAGCCCCTTGTTTCTGTAGGATTGCTATGCCATTGTGTCTTCCTGTGGCTCCTGAGCCTTTAATAATTGTGCGGCAGGAAAGCTTACTAGCCAAAATGACCTCTATTATCTGAGCTATTATGTCTCTGAATGCCAGTCGCTGGGAATCATGAGGGAGCATGCCAGTCGCTGGGAATCATGAGGGAGCATGCTGCTGTTGTGCTCAGATTCTTCTTGGGGACATCCCATAGGGGCATTTGGTTGGTCACTGTGAGGCATCTAATCATAAGCCTGCATTTTTATCAAGCTTATATTTTGATCAGGGCCTGTATCTTAAAATGAGCGTAAAGATTTTCAAATGTTCATGCCAGGCAGAAGAGCAGCTGCCTAAGAACCTTGGCAAAATGTTTTTCCTCCTAGACAAGGGGGCCCCCTGATTTATAGCAGAAAACAATTCTCAAAGTCGTAAAAAGGGAATTACAGGCTGACAGCCAAGGTTACACTGACCCTACATATTACAGAAGATAAAAAAAGAGATAAACATAATTAAGAGTGGGTAAATAGTAAAATAAAACCATGTGCCTCCCATTAAACTTGAGCCATATTTTCCTAAGGTTCAAAGGTCAAGAGCAATGGAAAAGCATCTAGCTGGCAGAAAGGAAGAGAGTATTTTGGGAAGTCTTTTTCTAAAGTTGTTTCTTTCTTAAACTGAGATCCTTTTAAGATTTCTTTTCCTTTTAAAAGGTTATTTATGTTATGTATTAAATATATTGGCTTAAATGTAATTATGCAAAGGAATTAGAAGCTAAGAAATGTTAAATCCTTATGCTAGATTCTTATTTCATATAGTTGGAAGAGATCACAGGGGCCATCAGCCACCAGCCCAGCCCCCCCTGCCAAGCAGGAAACATCATTAGAGCATTTGTCAAGCTTTTGTTTAGAGACCTCCAAAGGAAGGAGATCTTTCAATGATGATCCTTGACATCTGTTTAAGATAAAAATTTAAGATTAACCATCTGTTTTGGAGGGTAATAGGGTGAGGTGAGCTAGTAATTAAGGTTCCTTGTTGAGACACATGTAAGATATATTACTACTTATTTGTCATTTATAGATAGAAGAATATATAGCTTTTTGTTTCCCATAAAAGGACAGAAGGAAATGGGTGTATCTTTTGTGATTGGTTCTAGCAAACAGCCAATAGGAATTTCAACCAGGCTGATTGGACAGAGGCAGCCGCAGGAGGAGCAAGGGGGCTGGATTAAGGAAATATAAGTGCTGGCCAGAATGGCAAGAGGCCAGGCCAGAGCTTGGTAACCATATACCACTGTGCCTCATATTTATTTGTCTGACAAATAAATTATTATTTTAATTTCTCTATTGCTGCGTTGAATATTTCATTCCAGCTAAGCGTTAACCACAAGCAGGGTGCTACAACTGTGAGAACAGAATGCTGGATGGGTGTTAAGACTTATCTAGCTGCAGAGTTCTTCCTTTACATAGGGTTGCCATATTTTGAAGAGCAAAAAAGAGGACTCTATGACGACTCTCATTTTAAATACCCCTACTGTATGTAGGCTAGGGACGTGGGTGGCGCTGTGATCTAAACCACTGAGCCTAGTGCTTGCCGATTGGAAGGTCGGCAGTTTGAATCCCCGTGACGGGGTGAGCTCCCATTGTTCGGTCCCAGCTCCTGCCCACCTAGCAGTTTGAAAGCACATCAAGTGCAAGTAGATAAATAGGTACCACTCTGGCGGGAAGGTAAATGGTGTTTCCGTGTGCTGCTCTGGTTCACCAGAAGCGGCTTAGTCATGCTGGCCACATGACCCAGAAGCTGTCTGCGGACAAACGCCAGCTCCCTTGGCCTATAGAGCGAGATGAGCGTGCAACTCTAGAGTCGTCCGCTACTGGACCTAACGGTCAGGGGTACCTTTACCTTTACTATATGTAGGCTATAGAAGCTGTGGTATATTGCTGAAGGGGGGGGCAGGTGAAGAGAAGAGAAGAGAAGAGAAGAGAAGAGGAAAGCAAGTCATCAGCCACCAGTTATGTCTATGTCTCATCCAAAAAGTATAGCCAAAGACATTTTGGCAAATTTTAATAAATCTACCTGGACTGGGATTTCACCCCTGAAAAAGAGGGTGTGTCCTGGAAAAAGAGGACGTATGGCAACCCTAGATCTAGCACGTTTGCAGAACTGGAAATGCAGCAGTGAGTGGGATGGTACACAATTCTACCTGTTTTATGGGTGGAGAATGTTCTGGGAACACTGGTTGGGGGGAAATCTGCAGCTGCAAGGCGATGCTAAGTGCCTTGGCCTTTTTTGTGTGCAAATCTGAATGAGGTTGTTGGAAGTGAGCTACAAATAAGTCTCAGTGACCTAGTTGCTCATCAAAAGAAACCGCTGGGACTCTTCCTCCCTCTGGAGGGAGGAGGCGTGAAGAGGAAGCTTCTCTCCCACCCACTCGGTTCTTCTGTATGTGCAAACCTCAACTGCGGCTCTTTCAGGGGGCAGGCAGTTCTTTCCAAACCCAAAGAGCAGCGCAATGATTTTGCTCGGCATGAGTCAGTGGCCGGCAAAACCTTTGTCAACTGCAGAGGCTGCTTGGCCTGAAACACTCTGAAGTGCTTTTAGCAAGAGGAGTGGTGCAGTGATCAAGTCCAGTGCTCCTTTGATGCTCTGAGCCACTCCTCCACCCTGGTAAACGAAATGTGGAGTGAGATAGGAACAGCCATCTCATTTGAAACATCCTGGTCAATCAAGGACGCTGCTGGGTGCAATACAGGATCCTATGGTGGAAGGCTTGCCCTTTCAGTTTGTCAGGTTGCACTTCTGATATGGTCTCTGTAGCTTTCAGCTTATTGGTGAATCAGCAGAGGAGGCAACAGCGACCCCGCAACCCCACACACCTATTTTCCTCAAAGATCTATTGCTTGCCCCTCCCCCAACCCCCAGTTGTAAGGAGCAGGAGTCTTGTTTTGCTCCATAAAATAAAAAGGTAGCAGCACAAATTCCTGGATTCCAGTCAACCTTGCAACCTTTTGTCCAATTTAGAAGAAAATATTTTAATATTGCAAGGGTCCAATTTTGAATTTCTTTTTGCCCTGCCTTGTACGATTTCAGAATATGAATAATGTCTCTGTACCTCAGTCTGAAAACCTTATTAATGGTTAATGTAACCCAAAGCATGAAGTCCATGTCTCCAGTCTAGACCCACACAAGGAGGGGCGTGAAGTTGGTGTCCAGGTAAGCCTTTTGATTTCCCTGTCCCTAAGGGTATTTCTCATTTAGGGATCTTGTCCTGCTTTCCATGTTGAAACATGATGTTGAATCGCTCCAAATTGAATCGGGGCCCCCACAAATTCACAGAGCACTCTGCTGCTCTTCATGTAATCTTTGGTACAGAGTAGCTATCTGTTATTTGTTTATCTTTGTGTTTCTCATGGGTTTGGTAAAAGGTCTGCAGAGCACTCAAAAGCTTTGGCTTTTTGTTGTTAAGCACACACACAAACAAAAGTTTAAAGCTTCATCTAAGATTTTTTTTATTAGTAATAATAATAATAACGATGATGATGATGAATCCTACATTGCTTTGCTTTAACAACAACAACTAAAGCTCTTCAGAACCCCTCAGGCAGCATTCTGGACAGCCTCACACTGAAAGTCCTGTAAGACAAGCCAGCAGTAGTGAGTTCTACTAATGAAGTCAGGAAGGTCCAGGAGGATGCATTCCTCAATTATCCCCTCACCTTTGTGTGGCACAAGTAAATCTTAGTCCTCAGATCAGGTTCCTGATTCATAGTCCGTAAGCCTGCCAGATGTCTGGAATTTCCCAGATATTACTGGGATTTCGAAGGCAGAATTGACATCTGGGGGGGATTTGTCTAAAAGAAGCTCAACCAGGGGTACTGGTTTTTACTTTTTGAAATATGGCAACCCTACCTAAGTTGAAAATAACTTTTGCTTTTTAAAAAGCTTCTGCTTAGGGCCTGGACCCTTGAAAGGCAGTCAGTGCCTCCCTGGCTATGACATCACCCTGTAAGTAATCATTGTCAAATTGATCCTGTCCATCTATCTTTAGCAGGAAGAAAAGAGACACACACAGAGAGAAAAACATATGAAATGTTTGAATCAACTTCTCATCAATAAATTACTCGAGACTCAACAGTATGCTAGATGGGATAATTCTGGACATTTTTCAGACTTGAAGAAATACTTTAATTAGTGCCAGCTAATAAAGTCCTCGGCTAATTAAAAGAACATTTGTCCTGCCTTGTATTTTTTTTAAAGTCTTCCTTGCAACAATTAAAAGGGAAATAATTAGTCTAAGGCCTCCAAGAGTTATTGGTACTGTATTTTTTTTATGAAACCCAGCATTAAGGAAGCATGTGTGGAATTTATTAAAACTATCAAGAGGGATAAAACAAGTTTTAAAAGTTTTTTGTTTCCACTCTCTGTTGTTCAAAGGGTAGTGAATGAAACGAGAGTCTCCAGGGGGAGACTGAATAGCAAAGAGAGATCTATCTCCCTGCAGGAGCTACAAGAGGGTCCCTTTGGGATTTATCTTCTGTCTACGGGTGATGTGTCAGTGCCAAACCTGTTTGTGTGAGTATCCCCCCCCTTTTTTTTTGCACAACTGCAAAGCTGAGAAAGTGGGAGTCATGCTTCATTTCCAGCTCAGAAAGCTGTCACTCAGCCAGAAATCAGCATTTAAAATATACCCCCAGTCAAACATCCCCCCTTTGATAACTGCCCTGGGTGACAGCATTTGGAGTGCACACCACTCTCCACAACAGACATGCTCTTCCACAAACAGCGGTGAGTTTGATACAGGGTTTTGATACAAGGCCTGTCTTGCCTCCCAAGTTTCCAAGTAGGACTTGCAAAGATGGCCTTGCTTATAATGGGTGACACTTGCAAGCAACTCCGATTTGCTCGACGCTCGGAAATTCTGCCATTTAACCCGTCTTCCACAATACTGTTAGAAGTCAAAGCTTATTTGCACAGCATTTAACCAATTGCCATAAAAGCAGCACATGAGAGGAGGGAGAAATCCCAACAGCGGTAGAGAAGTAGAAGAGTCTGAAGACAGTCTTACAGACCAGGAAGCAGGGATGGCAGGTTAAGAGTCTGGTGCACCAAGCACTGAGGTAGAACTGATCATTGGGCAGGAGTTTCGACCTGGTGGTGTCTCCAGAACATGCCAGAGGTTCAGGGACCTAAACCACCCTGATGGCTAGGTTAGCAAGCAGAGATGTGAAATTCTGTTTTGGTGGGTGATACTCCAGACCCAGGAATCTTTTTCAGCAGGGGGCCGGTCCACTGTCCCTCAATCCATGTGGGGGGACTATATTTTGAAAAAAGAAGAAGAAGAAGAACGAACGAATTCCTATGCCCCACAAATAAGCCAGAGATGCTTTTTAAATAAAAGGACACATTCTACTCATGTAAAAACACCAGGCAGGCCCCACAATAACCCAGAGATGCATTTTAAATAAAAGGACACATTCTACTCATGTAAAAACATGCTGATTCCTGGACCGTCTGCGGGCCGGAATTAGAAGGCGATTGGGCTGGATCCGGCCCCCAGGCCTTAGTTTGCCTACCCATGCTCCAGGGTGACTGTTGTCATGGCAACTCTCTCTCTCTCTCTCTCTCTCTCACACACACACACACACACACACACACACACACGGGACCTATTGTGGAAACCTCACAAAATCCAGTAGTTACCACACCTTTTAAAATTGCGCAGAATAGGATAGAACAATCTAAAATACAGCAGAATTAAATTCAGTGGTTTCCATTGAAATGAGGCTGTGTTTTAATGTTTTAATGTTGTATTTTAATCTTGTTTTTAAGTTGTATTTCAATCAGTTTGTTTTTATATTGGGTGTTAACTGCCCTGAGCCCTGTCTTGGCTGGGGAGGGTGGGATATAAATAAAATTTATTAATTATTATTATTATTATTATTATTATTATTATTATTATTATTAAATTAATTTCCCCAATGAAATTAAAATTCAATGGAATTAGGCCTATGGAAAGGCCATAGCTCACACGCAATACATTCTAATGTGGGATCAGCAACATCACTTTGTGGGAAAGGCCACCCCACTCTAAACTATCAGGTCTCAGTCTGGGAGGTGAAGCCAACGGGGAGCAGAACAAAGGCAAATCCAAGACTGTGAATCTCTGATAAGAAGAGACTGACCGCTGGGTCAGACTAAAGAGGACCCACCTAGTCCAGCATCTTTTCCCCCTCATTGGCCAACTAGCTGCTTCTTCTGGAGAATCACCACCTCGCCATTGATAACCTTATCTTCCATGAATTTGTCCAATCTGTGAAACAGCACTGATTGCATAACCGCTTCTAAAGGCTTCCCCAGGTAGAGCCAGGAAAGCAGCAACTTGGACATAAAAACTCTTTTTATCATCACCCTTTCATTTTTATATACCCATCAAGCTTTCATATTTAATCTCCTACATCACAATAGCCAATCATTTTTAACATTTGACATTGATGAAGTGGCTGCCGGTATTATTCTGACATACTATAAAACATTACACTCATTTGCAATAGAAAGAAGGACGAGAATCAATACTCTGCCCCATTTTCCACCTTGGCAGTAAATCACGGTGCCTAACAAATTGTTTTAAATACAAGCACCTTCAGAACCAATACAGATCCCAACCAATCCCTGTCCATTGTCAACCCTGTCAGCTTGGCTTGCTTGGTTTTTTGTAATCCACCTTCCCTTTGATGTATGCACCTTTCCCCATCTTGCAGGTGTATATTGTTCCCTCCCTCGAGTGGAGGCCAATTTTCCCCAACTCCCCCAAGAAGAAGCGTCAAGTTGGTTTGACCCAGGGGAGGAGCTCAGGTAGGCATGTGCTGGCCAATGGACCAATCAGGAAGGGGAAGAAGCCAGAGTTTATAAATTGGCTCCTCCCCAAAGTCTCCACTCTTCTCTACAGCATCTCCCCTACCTTCCTCCCTTTGCAGTGTGAGCTTTGCTGGTTGTCTGTTTGGGGATGAGTGGGTTATTTTTTTGGTGGCGCCCCTGATTGGCTAGCGATTTCTCTCCTTCATCTGTTTCACACTGTTGGGAGTCCATTCATTGGAGTGGTGTTGCAATGTGGTTTAATCTGGCCTTCAGTCTGGGCAGGAAATAAAAAAATTAAGATCTCGTGGAGTGAATTCCTGAAACTGTAATGGGTTAAGGATACTCTTTGGTCACCCTACACCCTGGGGGTGCCCTTCAGGCTTAGCATACACATTTGGGGGGGACACTGACTTGTGGGGCCATGGCTCACTTGGTGGGTTCACATACCCAAGGCTCTTTTAGCAAGGAAGAGTAATTCCTTCCATCCTTTGCTAGGGAGCCACAGGTGGCACTGGGAAATGTACCCAGGAGATCAGAGGAAGTTGACCCCTCTCTTCTTAGGGAATCCTGTTTAATTGGTTGTATAATAATAATAATAATAATAATAATAATAATAATAATAATAATTTTTATTAATACCCTGCCCTCCCTAGCCAAGACCGGGCTCAGGGCGGCTAACACCAGATATAAAAACAAGTGATTAAAATACAACTTAAAAGCAAGATTAAAATACAACATTAAAATGCAGCCTTATTTCATTAGAAACTCAAATCAAAAACTTTTGGGGGATGAAAACGTCAAATCTTCACCAAGGTCAACTATCCAGACTGGTCCTACGTGGGCCAGAAAAAAGCCAGGGAAGTCCCTAAATAGGAGTTCCATTACAGAAGGAGAAAGGAAAAAGGAAAGACGGGGAGAGGATCAAGTTGATTCCAAGCCATATCTTCTATATCAGGCTTCCTCAAACTCAGCCCTCCAGATGTTTTGAGACTACAATTCCCATTTTCCCTGAGCACTGGTCCTGCTAGCTAGGGATCATGGGAGTTGTAGGCCAAAAACATCTAGAGGGCTGAGTTTGAGGAAGCCTGTTCTATACTGTTATATTTAAACAAATATAACCTTTGTCCACCACAGTTATGGTGTCCTGAGTTGTGTTTACGGGTGTGATGGCAAAGTACTGCAAATTCTGAGTTTTCAGGGCCACATTATTGGATACTTAGGTGGGATTCCATGATGTTGGTTTCTCTTTCTTTGATATTATGCATCGTGGTCAAGATTCGTGTGCATGAAGAACTGACGACCCCTCGCTTCCATCCGCCAAGTTCATTTGGGCTGTAGCTGTAGAGGCTTTGGCACAAATTCTCAGCTATGTGTACCTATTTTGTTAAGGAAGGAAAAAGAAAGCAGGTTATCCCAATTACAGGCATTTGCTAGCTGAACAGGAGGTCTAAAATGACAGGTCTTACTGTGGCAACTCCAGGTTGAACTGCTTGGGTGTGTCTTCTTTCTCAGCTAAAACCTAGCAGGGCTACGAAAAGTGGAGGACAGGTGTTGTCCTGGAGGCAGATTTAGCTTGCACGATGTAGGTATCAGTACTGACTTAGAATATATAGCTAAACATCAAAAAAATGAAGATCATGGCCACTGGTCCCATCACCTCCTGGCAAATAAAAGGGGAAGAAATGGAGGCAGTGAGAGATTTTACTTTCTTGGGCTCCATGATCACTGCAGATGGTGACAGCAGTCACGAAATTAAATGATGCCTGATTCTTGGGAGAAAAGCAATGACAAACCTAGACAGCATCTTAAAAAGCAGAGACATCACCTTGCCAACAAAGGTCCGTATAGTTAAAGCAATGGTTTTCCCGGTAGTGATGTATGGAAGTGAAAGCTGAACCATAAAGAAGGCTGATCGCCGAAGAATTGATGCTTTTGAATTATGGTGCTGGACGAGACTCTTGAGAGCCCCATGGACTGCAAGAAGATCAAACCTATCCATTCTGAAGGAAATCAGCCCTGGGTGCTCACTGGAAGGACAGATTGTGAAGCCGAGGCTCCAATACTTTGGCCACCTCATGAGAAGAGAAGACTCCCTGGAAAAGACCCTGGTGTTGGGAAAGATGGAGGGCACAAGGAGAAGGGGACGACAGGATGAGATGCTTGGATAGTGTCCTCGAAGCTACCAGCATGAGTTTGACCAAACTGCAGGAGGCAGTGGAAGACAGAAGTGCCTGGTGTGCTCTGGTCCATGGGGTCACGAAGAATCGGACACGACTAAACAACAACAACATATATATATATATAATCATTATTTATTACTGTTGTAGTTCAGTGATGTTGTCAGCATCCTCAAAAAGCAGGAGAAGTGAGGGAGTAAGGATTATAAACATTTTAACTGAATAAAACCCATTTCTATTTTGGCTAAATCTGCAATTCAAACAACAACCACTCACATTTTTGGTGTGTGTATAGAACTGAATAATTAGGGGAAAACACACTATGACTATTTATGTCTGCCTGAAAGTTTCCTCTGAGATGTAGAATCTTTCTCTGTGTTTCCACCCTCACACAGACCTTTCCGTTCCAAGGCGGGGACCACACCTCGCTGTGTGAATGCCTGGCAGAACCTTTGCAAAAGAAGCAGATATCTGCAATGCAAAGGAACCGAGTGTGTTGATCAACAGGCTCTATATCACAATGCCATACAGCGCATACGTTTAAAATTATGTTTTTAACTTGTCTGCTGTCAGATGGCTTCTAAATAACTGCAGTTTACCTGGAGTGATTGATTTATAGGAATCCAGCATGTAGACCCAAAGGATGACATTCTAAATCACATCTTCTTTTTATTTATAAGGAATTGAATGATTGTGTTTTGACAAGATTGATCAAACGGAGGGCGAGGCTGCTTTTCTCCATGGTTTCAATCTCAGGTTCCTTGAATGTCTTGAATCTGGTTTCATCTTGTTTAAAAAATGTATGCTTGGCGACCGTTGGCAGAAGCATGAAAACAAATAGACCGTGGGTTGCTCTTAAGATAACGGCAGTCTCTAGATGATGCTGGTGGTCTTTTTTAGAAGGAGCCTCCAGCAACAATGATGTAACAATTCCCAATACACAGAGACTATCTGTTTCGCTGTCTCAGTCCCAAACTTACCCTAAAACCCCTTGACATTTCTCAGTATTACAGGCAGTGTGTTCAAAGCCACAAGGAAAACAATCAACTCCTGTTTCCCCTTTCCAAATGCCTAATTTGCTATATTGGGTAATATCTAGTATTCACCAGCCACAAGATTTGGTTTGAACCTTGGTTTGGGATTTTGGAAAACTGCCCACTTCAGACTGGGGTAGGGATGGGAGAGAAATTTGATTCCGTTCACATTTAGAGCATTTAAATTTGAACTTTCTGAAACAATATGGCCTTTGCAACGTAGGCCACAAGGCAAAATATTTGTGCATCAAACAGTTGGTCAAGGAGGAAGTTAACATCAATGCAGGCTGATGAAACTTGTAATCATAAGGTTTTCATCATCATCATCATCATCATCATCATCATCATCATCATCATTATTATTATTTTAAAGTCCCCTTGGTATTAACACTGAGATCAGGAAAAGCAGTCCATAACTTTCCCATTGCTTGTGCATGTAAAGCTGGCTTATAGAGGACAACGGACAACATTGTCTCCATCAGCCAGCAACCATCTCAGTTTCCCACTGATTGACCTTTGGAAAAGGAAGGAAGGAAGGAAGGAAGGAAGGAAGGAAGGAAGGAAGGAAGGAAGGAAGGAAAGAAAGAAAGAAAGAAAGAAAGAAAGAAAGAAAGAAAGAAGAGTTATAAAAAGGTGAAACAACTGCGTGCTGGATGAAACAGACCTTCCATGTTGTGAACCAACAGGGTTCTTCTTTTGGGTTCCAATAATTTTCAGAGTCTCCCTCACCCCCCTCCTGAACTAGAAACCATGAGGGCTAGAAGTTCTTGCATCTAAAGTCATAGTTCTACACTTTGCAGAGTTTTGCAGCCAACCTCCCTCCCAGCCATGAAGTAACAACCACCTGCAGAGCACTTTTCCAGGTTGTTCGAGAAGCTGGCACTGAGCCTACTCAGAAAGGGACTCCGGGATTAAGTCTGCTGCTGCAGGCAACCCATAGCTGCTCTCAAATCCACACTGGGCTTCCGGCACTGGGCAAAATGCCAGTAGGAAGGGAGAAAGAGCAGGAGCAGCAGCAACACTGTGCTGCTGTCTTGGAGCCTGGAAGCAGAAATCCACTTCAGATAATGGGTCGGCCAGAGGCCAGCAAAGACTACAGATGCCATGCATATTCTTCGGTGATTTCAGTCTGCTAGAGGGGAGGACGAAAAGGAAAGAAAGAAATTGACTTGCAACTTGCTAGCGTGGCACTTGGCTGAGCTGATCAACCCAGAGGAGTTCATCTGAGATCTTCCCTGCAACAACACCGCCACTCTCTCACACACAAGGCTTTGGAACAGAGAAAGAAAGTGTGTGAGAGAGAGACCTGCTGTGGAAGCCTCACAAAGATCCAGTGGTCAGCATTCTTTTTTAAAAATTGCAAAAAAATAGGATGGAACAATCTATAATGGAGCACCTGTGAAATTATAGTCCAATGGAATTAGGCCTTTGGAAGAGCCATGTTTTGCATGCAGAAGATTCCAGCTTCAATCCTAAGCATCTTCAGCTACGGCTCCTGCTAAGAGAGCTGTCCTGAAGAGCTGATGCCAGTCAGTGTGGGTAACAGTGAGCTAGATGAACCAATGTTCTGATTTCATATAAGCAGCTTTCTAGTTCTGATACTCCTATGTTCACTTCATCCCTATCGCTGAAAAGTTTCCTTCCCCAACTGTGCCAAGGATATAAAACAATGGTGGTCTGATCCATGCATGCATGCTCAATCATCACATGATGACTGCAGCATTCAGCGATGCCCTCTTTGTGGAAATGTGCCATCTTCATGTGGTGCACTAACCACCTCATATGGCCTGCTTTTTCCGTGTCATGATCTCACACAATCTGCTCACACATTCAGCTGCCAGCGTCCAAGTGTAGTGAGACTGAGTTAGGTATGTGTGAATCAGTCCTCCATCAAGGTTCAAATGGCCAAGATGAGATGTGGTAATTGCTGTGATCATGGTCATCTGGATTAACACAATTTATTTGCTCATTTAAGACACACACACACACACACACATTCCCTTTTCTCCAAGGAGCTCCTCATTTACTACAACCTTGTGAGATAGGTTAGGCTGAGAGGCAGTGGTTAGCTCAAAGTGAACTTCATGGCTGATTTGGGATTTGAACCTTGGTCCCCCAGGTCAACGTCTGACACTCTAAGCAGTATACCACACTGATGTTCCACATTCCATGCAGACCTCACATGGCAATTTTATTACAAGAAGCACTGATTTTTTTTAAAAAAAGTTACAGTAAATCTGAAAGGTGAATGTTTGGGAGATGCTGTAACGGTGCCTTCTCCCCTTCCCTTGAAGCAAGACCATCTTTTATGTGTCCCTTAAACATCCAGGCCACCAAGAGACAACTGCAAGCCCAGGTTCTGTAGCAATCTCCAGTATGAAATGTGTTGGCTTGGCATTGATTCTGACACACAGGCTAGACTCGTTCCCTTCCACCTTACCACAGTTGGAATGGCTGTGCTCCTAAGACTGGCAGGTGCCAATCAGTTTGCCATCACCTGGAAACATAATTTGAGGGACAAGGTTTTGGCCTGACATTGTTTCAGCAAAAATGAAAACCAGTATCTTAAGCATCTCCCTTTGCAATTGCAAGATTATCAGTGTAACTTTGCAGGAGAGAGGGTGGGAGGGAAACAAAATCCTGGGTTTTGAAATGGTCCTCCCTCCCCCTTGCACACACATCAAAGGTTCACTCGCCAATCAATTTCAAGCTGTCTCTCAGCTAATCTTCCTCTCATGCATGTGGCGTTACCCCAAGAGCTCCTCCTCAGAAGCTTCTATCTGGCAATCCCAAAGATAATCTCCACAGATGGTGGATACACACCACCTTGTTTTCTCTCTGTCCCGCCTGCCTGCCTTCTCCTCTTCTCAGCAGACAGGGCCGAGCCCCATGAATCTCTCCTAAAAGCTTATCTGCAGCCAAAATGTGCCCTTCCTTCACCCCACCGTGAAGAGGTCTGCTCCTGATGCCAACAAAATTTATAGTTACCGAAAGATTTTTGCAGAGCTAGTTCGGTATCAATTTCTCTCGCATGACCTGTGCTTTACAGAATGACTAGGTCAAAACAATTCATTATATCACACAGAGGCAAGTTGCCAGCTTGGGATGGGGTGGAGAAAGAGGAGGCACTTTGGAGCTCACTAATTTCTAGCAGCCTGGGGGCCCGGGGGCCCAAACAGAAACAACATGCTCACAGAGCAGTCCATGTAAGCAGCAGCAGCAGCAGAAGCAAGTAACTGGTACTTTCCTGAGGAATGGAAAACCAACTTCCATTGGAGAAAGGGCTAGGAGGCTATGCTTACTTTGCAGTGTTTCACAAACTTGGGTCTCAAACTGCTTTTGGACTACAATTCCCATCATCCTTGACCACTGGTCTTGCTAGCTAGGGAGTTGTAGTCCAGAAACAGCTGGAGATCCAAGTTTGGGGAACACTGTTCTAAAGGAAAGAGGCTCAGTTCTGCATTGGAAAATGCCATCTTGCATCAGATACCCAGAGGGGAACTGATTGTGGCAAGCAAATGCTGAATTCCATATACACAGAAATACTGCTGAGGCTTGGAGCACACAGGGGAAGTGATAGACTTAGGTAAGGTCACATCACATAAGGTCAAGTAGAGCTGGCATGGCAGAGCAGGTTTAAATGGAGGCATACCTTATCAGGACCACGGAGAGCTCCCAGTGAGCCTCTTTGGCTGTAGCTTTCCTCCTCTTGTAAACAGCTAACAGAGGACTGTTGCCTCAGCAGAGAGCTGGAGCCTTCTGAAGGCTGGTGAGGCCCATTCTGCAGCTGGCCCTGCCTCCCTGGAAGAACTGGCTTTGTAAAGGGCTCTTTCCTGGTTCTGTAACTGCTGGCTTTGATGAGGGAGATGTTGCTGGGGACTCATCTTTGGCAGAAGGCAGAAGGGCCACATCCTCAGGCTAGGAAGGTGCAGGAGGAGGTGTTTCTGAGTGCAGCAGCCCATATCTCTTCTTTGTTTGGGGGCATTACAGAGACCGTTGGTCAGGTGCCATGACAGGAACAGCTCTATAAAAACTTATCATTTGCCGCCCCCCCCCCGTAATAAAATAGTAGTTTATGCATAGCTCTTAATATTCTGCCCAATTTAACATGATGGAAGATCTTGATAAAACAAGGGCCATGAGTATGTCATTGGTGAGGAAAGGGTACTCTGCACATGTTCAATCATCCTTGTCTTTCTCATTCCTTCATGTGGTTTAGGAAGCCTTTGCTCAAATTAATAATACAATGAGTCCTGCTTCTGCACACCAACCATCCTGCTTCTCACCATGGTCGAAGCAGGTCATGAGCGCAAGAGCTTTCCATTGTTGATGTTCCCCAGTCATTGGTAATTCTGAGATGGAAATTGCATAGTCAACTATATTTGTAGCAACTTATAGACCTCTCCGGGATGCGGGTGGCATTGTGATCTAAACCACAGAGCCTAGGACTTGCTGATCGGAAGATTGGTGGTTCGAATCCCTGTGACGGGGTGAGCTCCCGTTGCTCAGTCCCTGCTCCTGTCAACCTAGCAGTTCAAAAGCACGTCAAAAGTGCAAGTAGATAAATAGGTACCGCTCCGACTGGAAGGTAAATGGCGTTTCCGTGTGGTGCTCTGGTTCGCCAGAAGAGGCTTAGTCATGCTGGCCACATGACCCGGAAGCTGTACGCCGGCTCCCTCAGCCAATAAAATGAGATGAGTGCCGCAACCCCAGAGTCAGTTACGACTGGACCTAATGGTCAGGGGTCCCTTTACCTTTACCTTTTCATAGACCTCTCCACCATTAAATTCTCCACACAAACACAGAGACATGCATGTCTTACTTTTTCTTAGTGCATGTAAAGCATTGTGATCATTCTTGCCACAGCCTTGTAATATAGCTCAGTATGATTATTCAGGCAGTAAGAAGGCAGAGGGGACATTTGAACCCAGCTCCATTTCTTAAGCACAACATTACATTGGCTCTGTTACATCTGGCTAGAGGGGTGAATATAGATTATTGAGATGTGATATGGCATTTCTGATAGACCCTCAACACAGAATATAAAAGACCTAGCTGGGAAAAACATTACAACTTAACTGGAAATGTTAGTTACTGTAAAGATACTGGAACCAGACACTAGAAAAAACAGGAAGTGCCCTCAATTGACGGATGGAAAAAAGAAAATGTGAATATATAAACTGACACATTATAAAAACAAAACGAAGCAATTAAATGGGATGGCACTTAAGATAGCTGGAAAGTGTTTGCTTTGTACTGGAAGGAACATACCTCTTTCTTGCCAGAATCCTTGCAGCTGAGGCTGGATGGTCATATATTGAGGGTCTTCTGGTTCTCAATTTCCTGCACCAAGCAGGAGTTTGACATAGAAAGGTCCCTCTATCTCTGTGTCTCTATCAACTTTGAAAAAAGAAGCAGGGTAGTTATTACTGTCATTCAGTTTAGCTATTCAAAATACACAGATGTTGCATTTAAGAATTATCATCTGAATGCCAGATATCTCTTTTTATTGCATGCTCAGGTTTAGGGTTTGCTTCTAAATGTAAATTAATTGCAAATAATAATCATAATTTGGAATAGTTGGTCTTAACTTTGAATCGAGAAGTTGTGATCCATCCCTCATTTGCGCTCACCATTTCACTGGTCCCACAAGTGGGGATCAGGGCTGTATCACCCCCTCCGTATCTGAAGTAACACATATTGGATTGAATCTTTTGGCAGAAGTACAATCCCGGTGTCAAGAGTAATTCCTCTCTTTCCTGCCGTGATGCATTAGACACGCGGACTGGGTCGTGTGGCTCGGCAGATGCATCTCAAATCAATTAGCTACAGCTCTTTTCTCCACAAGTGACTTCCAGTACGACGCGGAAATGCATATTAATGATTTGACTTCAACGCATGAACCATTGCGGAGACAAGACGCTGCCGTCTTTTTCTTGGGCTTTCTTCTCGGCTGCTTTTGTGATTGAGTGAGTCACGGGGAAGCCCCCATTCTCAGCTTGAAAATCTGAAGTCTCCTGGAGTGCCCTATGCCTCAGGACCTGTTCTGCGATCAGGGACACTGCAGAGAAAAAGGGAAGACAGCCACACGGGGAGGTAGGGTGGGTGGCATAGCTGTCAATGTTTCCCTTTTTTAAAGGGAAATTCCCTTATTCCGAATAGGATTCCTCGCAAGAAAAGGGGAGAGTTGACAGCTAATGATGGGTGGAGATCTCATTTTTTGTGTAGAGGGAGCTGGAAGCTATTAATTGCACTTTCAAGCTACTATTTCTTCCTTTAGGGAATTACTTGGTTGCCTTTCAAAATATTAGAGGTACAGCACTTGCGAATATTGTTTTGGGAACAACATCCTTTTTAGGGGAACAACAGTCTTTATTAGTCACTTCCATCACACATTGGCTGGGCTCACTTGTAGTGAATTCTTAATGGTACTATGAACCCTCTTGTATGCCCAAGAAAATGGCCATGATCTATTGAATATATCTATATATGTCTATATATATCTATATATGTCTATAGGGACGCAGGTGGCGCTGTGGGTTAAAGCCTCAGCGCCTAGGGCTTGCCGATCGAAAGGTCGGCGGTTCGAATCCCTGCAGCGGGGTGCGCTCCCGCTGCTCGGTCCCAGCGCCTGCCAACCTAGCAGTTCGTAAGCACCCCCGGGTGCAAGTAGATAAATAGGCACCACTTACCAGCGGGAAGGTAAACGGCGTTTCCGTGTGCGGCTCTGGCTCTGGCCAGAGCAGCGATGTCACGCTGGCCACGTGACCCGGAAGTGTCTCCGGGCAGCGCTGGCCCCTGGCCTCTTAAGTGAGATGGGCGCACAACCCCAGAGTCTGTCAAGACTGGCCTATACGGGCAGGGGTACCTTTACCTTTTACCTATATATGTCTATGGATGGATACAGATATAGACATTAGAATGTGAGTTTCAAAGCACCACAATGCCAGGGGTGCTGAACTAGCCACCAGCCTAATGCAGATTGTGTTTGTTTGGTTACATTGTTTTAAAGTTTTTCTCCCCCATCTTCGGGGGATTTCTCTTCAGGAAATTCAAGGCAGCTAACAACAACACATCAATAAAACCCAAACAGAAGGAAAATATAGCAGTAGCAGCAGAAAAGTGTTAAACCAATCAGCAAAAAAAGTGGAGCATGCCCCGTTCCCCAGAATGGCCGCAGAAAAAATGCAGTGACAGTCTGCTTCCCCCAGCACCACCCTCCCCTCCGAACACCCCCCCTTGATTTAACCAGGTGACTAAGTGAATTTCAAGGTGGGGATTCTCAAGTGGGGAAGGGAGCATTCCAGAAGCAGAGCACCATGCCTGAATGAGCCCCTCAATGCTTCATCCGCTGCACTCTTGGAGGAGAGACCCAGAACAGGACTCCTGGTGTTGATTGACTTGAGTGCATGGCAGGGGGCATATTGGAGCTTGTAATCCTCAAGGTATGCAGGTCTTAAACCATCTAAGGCTTATTAAGATAAGAACTACCATCTGAAAACAAGCAGGTAGCCAACCGATGGAGATTAAATGGTATATGGGTTATACGCTCCAGCTGAAAAGCCTGGTTGCGGTATTCTGGACCAATGCGTTTTTTCCAGACACTTTTCAAGGGCAGGTCCATTTGAAGCACATTACAGTAGCCTAGTTTGGAGGTTGCTGAAACCTCCTCACTTCAGAATAACCATCACCAAGCCTGTCAGTTTATGGAATCCATAATACAGTGAGCCAACAGGAGAATGCAGAAGCCCTGGAGAAGATGCTTGTGGAACAAAGAGCTCCCAATGGCTCAAGCAAATGGGTCAAGCTGTATGTTACAGAGGAACAGGGGAAATGAAACTAACCCAGAGCAAATGAATTGTTTGTGGGAATGTTGTGGGTAGCAGGAGAGGATATATTGATTAAATATTATCCTTCCTAACTCATGCTAGTGAGTTTATTCATACAGCAGAGTAAATTCCCCCTTTTACACATCAGGAAGCTAGATGCAGATTCGTTAGAATCTCCTAAGTTCTATTATTCCTGGTAAGACCCCTTTGATTCCCTTCTAAAAGAATAAAGACACAATAGTCTTCTTTTAAAAGTAACAAGTAGTTTACTCACATTCAGTTCACATTTGGACCCCTGAAGGCAGGCTTTAGCTTAGAGTTACAGAAGAGGTTTTGAGTTCATCACATATGGGAACTCATCCCACATGCTGCTGGCTGAGAGCCAGCAGTGCAGTCCAAGAGAAGAAAAGGCATCAAAAGAGGAAGGTGGCTGCGTGACTGGACCATTTGTGTGGGGTCTGGAAGGGTGATCCCCACCTACCTGATCACATTCAAAGGAAGGATGCTCCAGACCAGGTATAACAGGAAGTTCAACTGGCTGGACCTACATTCCCCTGCATGTCCACTGTAAGCAAACAGGAAATGTTGTATTTGACTGCTTAGGTTACCTCCTACATTGTTCACCCAGGGTCCTGTTTATTCACATTCATCTGATTTCATCCTTTTGACTAGGAGAGCCCTTAAATGAAAACTGAAGGTGAGTGCCTCTTCCCTGGGTCTCTGATATATTCCTAGGCACGTGCAAAATAGGGTTCCCCTATTTTGGATGTGGTTTGCTGCGTACAGATCCATCCACTCCTCCTGCAATACAGGGGACTGTCCTTTTCTTGCTTCTGACTTTGCTTGCCGAGTCAAAGCCAGACAAATTTCTCCATCCATTTATCAAAGTGCCTCTCTATTCCCATCTCAGGGCAGGCAAAACAATAAATACACAGCAAAGAAAGTTAATCTCTATCTGGAGCATTTTAACAAATGAGAAGTTAAACAAAAATCAATACTTGCTGGGTAACTTCATCTAGCTCAGCCTTCCCTAACCTGATGCCCTTCCGATACTCTGGACAGCAGTTCTCATCAGCCCCAGCCGGCAAAGCCAGCTGGAGGGCAGCAGGCTGAGGAAGTGCTTAGATTTTGGGGAGGCCCGTGAGGGACATAGTGCAATAGGCTGGGGGCTTCATTCTCCTGACTCTGCTAGCTTGAGAATTCCAAGAAGGCTGGGATGCAGAGTCCACATGCTCAAATGCCTAAGGAGCAAATTAGACCAGGCTGGTGATGGTAAAAGGTTTTCTGGTAGGATGAGTTAGGGTAGGTTAGTTGCTGGCTAAAATGTTGGGTATGGATATGGGGACTCCAGCAATGGATAGACTTTTGCAAGTTGCTCTTGCACGGAGTTGTTACAGGGCCAAAACACCACTCCTGACTCCTTGGGGAAAGAATGGGATTTTTAAAAAGGTAATTGAGAGGTTCATTTTATTGGATTTATGTGTTGCTTTCCACAACAAAAGTCCTGAAGAGATTTGCAAGAAGAATAAAATGCAATGATGATGATGATGATGATGATGATGATATTTTATTTCTACCCCACCCATCTGGCTGGGTTTCCCCAGCCACTCTGGGTGGCTCCCAACAGAATTAAAAGCACAATAGAACATCAAACATTAAAAACTTCCCTAAAGAGGGCTGCCTTCAGATGTTTTCTAAAAGTCAGATACTTGTTTATTTCCTTGACATCTGATGGAAGGGCTGGCGCCACTACCAAGAAGGCCCTCTGTCTGGTTCCCTGTAACCTCACTTCTCGCAGTGAGGGAACTGCCAAAAGGCCTTCAGAGCTGGACCTCAGTGTCTGGGCTGAATAATGGAGGTGTAGATGCTCCTTCAGGTATACTGGGCTGAGGCCATTTAGGGCTTTAAAGGTCAGCACCAACACTTTGAATTGTGCTCAGAAACGTACTGTGAGCCAATGTAAGTCTTTCAGGACTGGTGTTATATGGTCTTGGCGGCCCCTCCCAGTCACCAGTCTAGCTGCCACATGATAAAAATAAACATATTAAAACATAGGGTTACCAAAAATAAAAAAATTAAAAACCCTAAATACTCAGGAAAACAAATGCAATGTTGCCTGGTGTTGAAATGATGAGACAGTTGGCATCAGATGGGCCACTCTGTGGAGAGTATCCCATAAATGAGGAGGGACTACTACAGAAAATGGAGGCAGTGAGAGATTTTACTTTCTTGGGCTCCATGATCACTGCAGATGGTGACAGCAGCCACGAAATTAAAAGACGCCTGCTTCTTGGGAGAAGGGCAATGACAGGCCTAGACAGCGTCTTAAAAAGCAGAGACATCACCTTGCCAACAAAGGTCCGTATAGTTAAAGCCATGGTTTTCCCAGTAGTGATGTATGGAAGTGAGAGCTGGACCATCAAGAAGGCTGATCGCCGAAGAATTGATGCTTTTGAATTATGGTGCTGGAGGAGACTCTTGAGAGTCCCATGGACTGCAAGAAGATCAAACCTCTCCATTCTGAAGGAAATCAGCCCTGAGTGCTCACTGGAAGGACAGATTGTGAAGCTGAGGCTCCAGTACTTTGGCCACCTCATGAGAAGAGAAGACTCCCTGGAGAAGACCCTGATGTTGGGAAAGATGGAGGGCACAAGGAGAAGGGGGCGACAGAGGACGAGATGGTTGGATAGTGTTTAGTCGGACACGACTAAACGACTAAACAACAACAACTACAGAAAAGAAAACTCGTGATTAATGAACAGTCACTCTGGCCTAGGTCTTGTCTTCGTATGGCCTAGTGCAGACTGACCACATACCCTGCAACACGTTGAAGGTAAAAAACCAGGAGGCCATCTTCTGGGGTGCTACCTTCCCATTTTTACTCTTGAGAGTGAGATAGCCATTTTAGGCACTGTGATCTCATATGATTTTGTCCTGTGATCCCACCCCCACCTGAAAAAGTGCTTTATGTGCCCGAAAACACATATTTTGAAATGCCATGCAAGATCGTGGCCCCCAAAAGCACATTTTTGGGGTGAAATTGCAGTGCAAAATTGCATGAGATCACGGTGCCCAAAATGGCTAATGTGGTCTCAAGAGTAAAAACAAACAGGATGTTCCATTTTTACTAGGACATTTGAGGGGCATGTGATCTCAGGCAAAGATTCAGCTGGTTCCTCCTGCTCAGTTACTGCACTAGATTATTTCCAGCTTTGACTAAGGGATCTGAGGGCTCCCCTCCTGGTCTAGCTTTTCATGGGCTTTCTTAAGGCACATTGCAAGATCCATTGAGATCCGCAAGTGTAGCTTGCTCTCCTGCAGTCCTCAGAGGTGGTGGTGATGGAACATTCATAGACATTGCCAAAGGAGGTTGCACTGCAACCTTTTCAAAGAGCAGCTCTTTCCCACGAAGCCTTGCTTCGTGCACAGGGGTTGAGAAAACACTTCAACAGCTCCCAATGTTTCTGCAGTAGGATTTCTGGCCCCGAGAAAACGCATCTTCTCATTTGAGGAGGGGGAGGGTGGTTATTGCCACCATGCTGATCCTTAGGGATGGCTGGAAAAACTTTGGACATTTTCACATGTATAGAGAAAGCCAGAGAAAACACACCTCCAAGCTGTTGTTTCACAAGCGGAAACAAAAGGCAAAGGGGGGAATCGATAGTTCTCCTCTCATCCTTGCCTGCTACAGATATTTTTGCCCCGGAAAGGGGGATCTGAGAGCTGGCTGCTCCCCGCAGAAGTGTTCACTCCTCCGCCTTGCTTCTTCCTCGCCAGAATGAAAGGCGAGGGTCCCGAAGCTCCCAGGGTTTTTGAATCCATCTTTCAAGGGCTCTTGCAGCCCACAGGTGGTACATTACATTACAAACGCCTCCCTCCAGCAGCTTGCTTCTGTGATCACGAGCTTGTTGCAAGCCACGACATTCTTGGAAAGGCCTTTTACATGGGGATCTGTTTGAAAAGCAAGAGCATTTGTCTGTTTCTCTGCCATTTGACATGCTGCTCAGTCCTTTCCTACCCCAGACATCTCATTCCCTCTGAGAGACGGGCAGTTATCTCGGAAGGATCACAGCATCCTTTTGTGTATGTTTATGTCTCCGTAGGGGGGAGTCATCTTTGCCTCTCCCCCTCCTCCTTCTGCCCTCCTCGTGTTATTAAATCACACTGTTTCTTCCTCTAATTAATCCTCCCTCTCCAGAACTTTCCTGTTGGGAATGAGATGAGACATGGGCAGACCCTTGGTCCATTTAGCTCAATATTAGCAGTTTAGAGGTTTTGGAGTTCTTTGGAGTTTCAGGCAGGAGACATTCCTGGCTTTACCCAGAAATGCTACTGCAATTGATCCTGGAACATTCTGCCTGTGATGGATACCTTAGTTGGTAGAGCAGGCATAGGCAAACTCGGTCCTCCAGATGTTTTGGGACTACAACTCCCATCATCCCTAGCTAACAGGACCAGTGGTCAGGGATGATGGGAGTTGTAGTCCCAAAACATCTGGAGGACCGAGTTTGCCTATGCCTGCAGTAGAGCATAGAATCATAGAATTGTAGAATTGGGAGGGACCTTGAGGATAATCTAGTCCAACCCCCTGCAATTCAAGAATATGCAGCTGCCCCGTATGGGGATCAAACTTGCAACCTTGGAATTATCACCACCATGCTCTAACCAACTGAGCTATCCAGTCATGAGCCTCTTAATCTGAGGTTATGGGTACAAGCCCCAGATTTGGGAGGGGGCCCCCAAAACTCCTGCACTGCAGGGAGTCAGACTAGATGTTGTTGTTGTTTAGTAGTGTCTGACTCTTCGTGACCTCATGGACCAGAACATGCCAGGCACTCCTGTCTTCCACTGCCTCCCGCAATTTGGTTAAACTCATGTTGGTAGCTTCGAGAACACTGTCCAACCATCTCATCCTCTGTCGTCCCCTTCTCCTTGTGCCCTCGGTCTTTCCCAACATCAGGGTCTTTTCCAGGGAGTCCCTTCCAACTCTACAATTCTGTGATTCTATGAAAGCATATGCTATGACAATAAGCTGAGGGAGCTAACAATCCTCAAGGTATCCAAGCCCCAACCATCTAGGGTTTTAAAGGTAAGATCTAGCATTGTGAATTTGGTCTGGATAGTTCTCTAATTAATTTCCCTCCCACCCACACATATACAATATTAGCATTGGTAATGCGAGGATTTAGGTTTTTATTTTTAAATCATGTGATAACTATTGTGGCAAGTTAACATTTCTGTTTTTGAAAGGGTCCCTCTGCATGGAATTTAAAAATAAATAAATAAAAATCAATAGGGACTTGTGAAAATTTATCAGATATGGAAATCACCCCTCACTCCCTGACTCAAGAAAGGAGAACGTGATTGTGTTGAACTATTTGGTCATGATTTTATTAAACTTCGTTTTTGGGTACATATTTCATTAGCCACACATCAGTGCACCACTTAAAATCAAGTTACGTTGTTTTAACAGACAAGCTACTTGCTAAATTGTACTTAATTTAGACATACATCATCAATATGCCAATGAATAAAGGACCCTGGTGAGAGACAAGGAAGGAGAGAGATCTCAGGGTGAGAGCTGGGAGAAGAGAGGGGTGTCCCTAGGTGACAGATGACAGGACACACCTTTCTCTGTATGGGACCAAAGTTAAGATTTATTTGCGAGAGAAGATTCTATATTCTTCTATCTCTTCTATTTTCTTTTCTTTTCATTATTCTTTGTGTAGATCAGCTTGTCTTTTAGCGTATTGCAAAAAGTGTTAATCAATGCTATTTTCCTAGAAAAAGAGGTGCCAGAACTCACCGGGAAGGCTAAAAGCCTGTTGCTGGGACTTGAGAGCCCCCTCTCCCACCCCCAAAATAAAACAAGATGTGTCTCAGATTTAACAAAAGCTGTAAAAGCCTTACCGGTAAAAGAATGTCTCTTTACATAGCAGACCTGAGCGACAGGCGGTTTGGGATTCTTCACAAGAACATAAGAAGAGCCTAAGTTAGTTCTTGGTATGAGCTTTCGTGTGCATGCACACTTCTTCAGATACTTCTTCAGATACACCATTTTTCACCTTCTCACCCCTTGATTTTTCCTGTAAGACCTATTGCAGTCGTTAAGAGTCGTCAACAGGCTCATCACAGCTATCTGCCAATCACCCAATCCCACCACCCTTCTGAGTAATACCCCTCCCCACCTTCTCACTATATAGAAGGGTCTGGTGACTTCTGTTTCAGTGTATCTGAAGAAGTGTGCATGCACACGAAAGCTCATGCCAAGAACTAACTTAGTTGGTCTTTAAGGTGCTACTGGAAGGAATTTTTTTATTTTGTTTTGACTATGGCAGACCAGCACGGCTACCTATCTGTAATAAGAAGAGCCTGTTGGACCAAGCCAATGGCCCTTCTACTCCAGCATCTTGTTCTCCCGGGGGCCACCCAGATGCCTGTGGAAAACCCACAAGCAGGATTCGAACACAAGAGCCACTCCCCCCCTCCTGTGCTTTCCAGCAACTGGCATTCAGAAGCATTGCTTCTTCCAGCTGTGGAAGCAGAGCACAGCCATCACGGCTAGTAGTCTTAAGTAAACATTTCCTCTACATTTTTTTTCTCTTTAAACAAAAATAGATCAGCAAGAGATAGGAATAATAATAAAAAGATCAAGAGTCATATATAGTAAAAGAATATGTATAAGCCTTTATTCAGAACTTGTATGGCAGAATGTAAAGGTAAAGGTAAAGGGACCCCTGACCATTAGGTCCAGTCGTGACCGACTCTGGGGTTGCGGCGCTCATCTCGCTTTAGTGGCTCAGGGAGCTAAGCTGCTTCTGCTGAACCAGAGCAGCTCACGGAAACACCCTTTACCTTTCCGCCGGAGTGGTACCTATTTATCTACTTGCACTTTGATGGGCTTTCGAAATGCTAGGTTGGCAGGAGCAGGGACTGAGCAACGGGAGCACACCCCGTTGCAGGGATTCGAACCACCGACCTTCTGATCAGGAAGCCCTAGACTCTGTGGTTTAACCCACAGCGCCACCCGTGTCCGATGGCAGAATGTAATGATAGCTAATTCCAGTTTCAGGGACCTCTTTTTATAAGTAGTCTTGCATGGTTTAATTCTATCAGTGTTTAATTGTTTTTAAATGGTTTCCCCCCCTATGTTTTTAGCTGTTTTATTTTTAATCTGTAAGCCACCTTGAGTCCCTGTCAGGGAAAAAGGTGGGGAATGAATGAATGAATGAATGAATAATAGAATAGAATAATCAGTTCCTCTAATCAAATATCCTAACTCCTACTTCAAACCAAAATCCTTATGCTCTAACTTTGCTTAGCTTCAAACTCACCAAAATAATACAAAATAATAATAATTCCCCTGGTCCCATGTTCTGTGGGATAGTATTCCTTCTGAAATACGAGAGGCAATCACTATCTACACTTTTCAGAAACAACAGAAGACCCATTCTGTTTCGGGCCTCCCCAGCTGGGTGAATGGGCCATATATTATGTTTGTTGTTTAATTAAAGGTAAAGGTAAAGGTACCCCTGCCCGTACGGGCCAGTCGTGTCCGACTCTAGGGCTGTGCACCCATCTCACTTAAGAGGCCGGGGGCCAGCGCCATCTGGAGACACTTCCGGGTCACGTGGCGAGCGTGACGAAGCTGCTGTGGCGAGCCAGCACCAGTGCAGCACACGGAAATGCCGTTTACCTTCCCGCTATAAAGCGGTACCGATTTATCTACTTGCACTTAGGGGTGCTTTCGAACTGCTGGGTGGGCAGGAGCTGGGACCGAAAGACGGGAGCTCACCCCGCCGTGGGGATTCAAACTGCCGACCATATGATCAGCAAGTCCTAGGCACTGAGGTTTTACCCACAGCACCACCCGCGTCCTGTTGTTTAATTAATTTTCTGCTAATTTTTTTGCTGTTTTAAACTGGGGTTGGTGTTTTTTAGCTGGTTATGTAAGTACCCGAGGGATGCGGGTGGCGCTGTGGGTAAAAGCCTCAGCGCCTAGGGCTTGCTGATCGAAAGGTCGGCGGTTGGAATCCCCGTGCCGGGGTGCGCTCCCGCTGCTCAGTCCCAGCGCCTGCCAACCTAGCAGTTCGAAAGCACCCCCGGGTGCAAGTAGATAAATAGGGACCACTTACTGGTGGGAAGGTAAACGGCGTTTCCGTGTGCGGCTCTGGCTCTGGCTCTGGCTCTGGCCAGAGCAGCGATGTCACGCTGGCCACGTGACCCGGAAGTGTCTCCGGACAGCGCTGGCCCCCGGCCTCTTGAGTGAGATGGGCGCACAACCCCAGAGTCTGTCAAGACTGGACCGTATGGGCAGGGGTACCTTTACCTTTACCTTATGTAAGTACCCTGGACATCGCCTAGAGATGCATGTGCAGAAGATTGTAAATTCAGTAAGAGATAAAATAAATAATAAAATGACTGGCTCGTCTTTGTGTCTCTGCAGGGTAGCTTGCAGCAGTGGACCTATCTCATTGTCTCCTTGGAGAGGAAGCTTCTTCCTCCCTTCTTTCCCAGGAGATCTGTGTCACTCTCTTCTTCTCCCAACCCAGTTTAGAATTTTCCTCCTTGTAGGAGGAGCCCAAGGCTGCCTATTATTTAACTTTTAGCAAAACAGGAGTGACTGGGGAATCTTTTCCTTTGTAGACACACAAAGGCTCTCCAGCAGAGGTCTTCTGAATAATGATGGTGTGAACATTAGCATATATTTCCTTGCGAATGGGCCTGTAGTCAGGATGGCCATGAAAGCGATTCAATGCTTTTACAGCTTTTATGAACACTCCCCACCCACCCCAGAGAATAATCCTAAAGTACTGCAGTCACAGCATGAAAGAAAGCGAAAAGAACCTTGCGAAAAACATTCAATTGAGGAGCAATTTTGTCTTTCTTGTTGTTAGAGGGTGCAGTGTTTTCTTTCCCTCCTGCTCTTTTTTGTTACATTTTTCTTCGCTTCCCTTTATTGCTTTTTTTTTAAAAAAAATTATTATGGCATACCAGTAGGTCCGGTGGAAGTTGCTGTGATGTCACAGGTGGGGTTCAGGTGTGGGGAAACAGGTAAAAAATAGAACCCTGCCAAGGAAGATCCACTTCTCTGTAAATAGCCATGGAAATGAAGCTCAAGGAGGGAGATTCTTCATGCACAGCAAACTAGCTGAATGGTCTCTAAATAGAACAGTTTTCCATGATTTCCGCAGGAGGCATGAGAAGCTTTTAAATACAATAGCCAGGGGAGTGTTGGGTCCTATTATCACATCCCAAGGATTGTGTAATCATGTCATGTGTAAAGAAGAGGGGGGTGGGGTGGGCAGGAGACTGACAGCAAGACCATCTCCTGGAATAGCTAAAGCATGCAGGTACTTGATCCACCCCACTAAATTATAGAGTTTTACAGCCTTCTGCTTACAGTGGGGTGTCACAAAGTGTAATGATCTGATATATCATTACAGGAGTAGATGGCAAACTTAGAACTCTAAATGTTTATGGAAAGAATCTCATTTTGCCGTTCTGCAGGAAATGGGATTCTGACTCTTATTACAGGCGAGAAGAATAGAGTGTATTATCTGTGAGGGGAGGGGGGAAACATCTTCAGTGGTGATGCACACCTGGCCTCCAGGTGAATGGGCATCCGAGGACTCTTCCAAGGCCCATCCAGCCCAGCTCCCTAGTTACATGCCTGCCCATTTAGCAGCCCCTCCGGATGATGGTTGTCCCCAAATACACTAGAATTATTTGGCTGCTTTCCTCAAAGACAGGCCCTGCTGTCAGGTCCTCATGCACTGAGGTGACTAAAGTGAAAATTACCAGAGAGAGTGAAATTAACAAAGCCTAAATGAAATTAACATGCTCTCTGACAAGCTGACAACCCAACAAGCTGATTACTGCATCCCAGTAGTAATTAACACATAGCTGAAGCTCAGGCAACACCTAAAAGCAGCTAAGTAACCTTGCGGGGGGGGCACCTTAAAAAGCAGCAAATGGAGCTGGGGGGGGGAGGCACAGCACATTGAGCTAGTGAGCAATTAAGTGCCTAAGCTGTAGAGAGCACACTGCAAAGTGGAGCAGGTTGGAATTAATTTAGAACCTCTTTCTGTTTTAACAGCCACTGACAGATCCATGTCACCCAAATAGCATGGCTTGGGGTGCGTATGTGGAATGCATCCTTTGTCTTCAATCTGAACGAAAATTGCAAATTGGGGTTCTTATTCAATGTCCATGTTCCACAGTGCACATGCCCACAGGTGGACGAGCTTAGAGCCTATTGAGCTTGACCCCAATATCCAAATTCTGATTCTCCAAGTTTGATCATTCAGAGTTTGGTGATTCAGATTTGCTGCAAGCCTCTCCTGTAGCAGCCACCGAGACCACATAACACCGGTCTTGAAAGACATACATTGCTCCCAGTACGTTTCCGAGGACAATTCAAAGTGTTGGTGCTGACCTTTAAAGCCCTAAACTGCCTTGGTCCAGTATATCTGAAGGAGCATCTCCACACCCATCGTTCAGCCAGGACACTGAGGTCCAGCACTGAGGGCTTTCTGGTGGTTCCCTCACTGTGAGAAGCCAAGTTACAGGGAACCAGGCAGAGGGCCTTCTCGGTAGTGGCTTTTGTTTGTTTTTGTTTGTTTTAATTTTATGTACATTGCATTTAGACAGTGGTTTAAAAAAGGCATTTAATAAATTAATTGCAAGAAGAATAATTCCTGCCTCTTACAAGAACTGAGTCTGTGGCTAGCACATGTTTAAAGGTAAAGGGACCCCTGACCATTCAGTCCAGTCATGGCTGACTCTGGGGTTGCGGCGCTCATCTCGCTTTATTGGCCGAGGGAGCTGGCGTACAGCTTCCGGGCCATGTGGCCAGCATGACTAATCCACTTCTGGCGAACCAGAGCAGCGCACAGAAACGCCGTTTACTTTCCTGCCAGAGTGGTACCTATTTATCTACTTGCACTTTGAACTGCTAGGTTGGCAGGAGCAGGGACCAAGCAACGGGAACTCACCCTGTCGATGGGATTCAAACCGCCGACCTTCTGATTGGCAAGTCCTAGGCTCTCTGGTTTAACCAACAGCGCCACCCGCGTCCCTAGCACATGTTTAGTAAGCTTTTTAAAAAGTGTGATAGCCAAATGGCCATAGGGATGATTGTATTTGAGACCTTTCAGTAAAATTGTTTTAAACTGTTTTAAATTGACACTGGAAGTAGTATATAGCAATCCCGATAGCCTTTCCATCGATGTCTTTGTCCAACCCTCTTTTTAACCTACGCATCTTAATTTTTTTAAAAAAATAATTTTTATTAAGTTTTAAATTTTACCTCTTAAAATAAACATTTTATATACTGTTAAATATCCAACGACTTCAACCCTTTACAACATATTTGCAGAAACAAAACAAAAAACCTGGACTCACTGGCAGGATTTAAATAAACATTTACAACTTTATTTACAGAGAACAAGAAATATACCAATGGGAAAACATAGTATCATATACAAATGGTAGATTGTATCATTTGATGTAACAAACCAGAAATGGAGGTTGAAGGAAGTCAACAGGGAGGGGGGAAATTGGAAAATGAATGTTTAGTAATGATGATGGATATTTGTTGCAAGAAAGAAAATCAATAAGAATTATTTTAAAATAAAATAAAATCCAACAACTTCCCTCATTTTATTTCCTTGGTTCGTTTTATTAATCTTTCATTCCTACATATTTTGCTATAACCATATTAATTTGTTCTCCACTTTTACATCACTCAAACATTAATTGCACTGTTGATTTTATCTTAATGCTGCCAGCTGTGTACAATTATTTTCCATATACTCAATAAATATTTTTCACTCTTCTTTGAATATATGTTCTTCTTGCTGTCTGCATATTCTACCATTTTAAGTTGCCAGTCCTCTTTGCCTGGGACCTCCCTCACTTTCCATTTTTTGACTAACAAAACTCGGGCCACCATTGTTGCATGCATAATTGTGGCTTTTTTGACACTTGGGAATAATCCAGACTGAAATCCCTAACAAAAAGGACTCCAGTCTTTTTGGGAAAGTTATTCTAAACATTCCCCCCCCCATCTCATTATAGATCATTTCCCAATATTATTTTACCTTTTTACATGTCCACCACATATGAAAAAATGTTCCCTTCATTTCTTTACATTTCCAACACGTGCCTGATTCTACTTTCTACATTTTAGCCAATCTACTCAGCGTTAAATACCACCTGTGAATCATTTTCATATAGGTCTCTTTCAATGAGTGACATGCAGTCAATTTCAAATCATTCTTCCAAGTTTCTCCCAGAGGTTTAAATCTATGTTGTGTCCTATATCTATTGCCCTAACCTACCCAAATTGGGGGCCATCACTTCTTGGTGATAGAAACTTCTGATTAGGTTTCTTCATTTTGGCAGCCTGAAAAGTCATTTTGATGTTGTTATTGTTTGCTACTGGGAGGCAGAATTTATTGCTGATCAGCTGCTGAAGTCCCAGAGATCTAACTGGTCTACCTACTTCCCATTTCTCCAACAGAGAGTGGATAGAGAGTTTATCTTGGCAAATTTAATCTGATTTTCATTTTCTTATGTTTAAAAGCTCCATTGCTTGTCAGCCAAGGATCAATACACGCATATTTCCTCAGCCTGAGATGTTGGTGGAGTGTGAGCATCTTTGTGTGTGTTTGAGAGGGTGAGAACAGCAACACTAATGATGTCTATCACACACGCAGACATGCCTGCAAAGGCCAGCTTGGATTTTTCTCTCTGATTCTTTTTTTCTTTTTTCTTTTAGTGAGTGCAGCCCTCTGGAATTGTGGAGTTCCAAGGGCCTATAAAAGCAGAAATTGATTCAAAGCGAGTCTCTCCCAACTCATCTCGGTTTGCTTCTTGCCCCCATGCAGAACATAATTCTGAGCCTG
This sequence comes from Podarcis cretensis, assembly GCF_951804945.1. NCBI lineage: Eukaryota > Metazoa > Chordata > Lepidosauria > Squamata > Lacertidae > Podarcis > Podarcis cretensis. The sequence continues at coordinate 28,652,733 of NC_137185.1, read as the reverse complement.
TCAAGTGGAATCTATGTACAGCTTACGTTTGGGCTAAGCCGTGTCTCTTGCATTTACACTGGGAATCAGCACTGATAACCTGAAGCATTAAGGGTAACTCGAGCATGCAGGCTGGGTGGGAAGTGTTTGGCAGCCCCTGCAAGACAGAGTGTCTTAGGCTTTTCATGAATGAATAATAGTGAAGCCCGGCTTTGTCGGTGCCATTGTCACTTTTTCAGTCTACTGGGTACTTTTGGGTTGTTATTTTTTACTGATATAGGCCTGCCATCTCTCTTCCTCTTTGCCTGGGAATCACACAGCCTGGGGTACTTCCCACTTTTGGATGTGATCATCCATCGCATTCCTTTGCTCTGACCACATCCACAAAGTTATCCCCTTCAATATTACTGGCAATTATGGAAATTTGCCCAAGAGAGCTGATTTTGCTGGATCAAAGCAAAGCATTTTGCAGAATAGCAAAAAAAAAAAAAAAAAAAAAAAAGCCCTTTGCAAATGAAAGAGCCTAAAGGAAACTCACTGCCTTTGACAGATCTGAGAGATTTGGCCATTGGGCCACTTATCTTTATAAGTGGGGGTGTGAAACACAGAGCAGTCAAATACAACATTCCTAGAGTGGACATAAAAAGGGGGTGTCTGGACCAGCCAGTCAGAACTTCCCATTTCCCCCTGGGCTGGGACAAACTTCCTCTACATGTGACCAGAGGTGGGCATGACCTCACCTGTGCAGGTAACAAAATAGCACAGGGGAGGCAGCCATCTCTATCTCTCTGACTCCATTCCTCAAAGAAGCAACATGTCCTTAGCCTGAGATGCTCTCTTGGCTTCCAGCCTAGAGAGGACAAAGGAACTATCTCCTCATGGGATAGATTCCATGTGTATATATTTTGTAACTTAAGTCTGCCTTCTGGGATCCTTCTGTGAACAGAATGTGAGTAAACTGTTTTATATATTTTTATACAAGACTGTGTCGTGTCTATTCTTTTAAGAGGGAATAAAGGGGAATTACCAGGAAACTGCTTCTAGAGACTTATGCAAGCCTGCCAAAAACCTATCTGCTGTGTAAGTTTAAAAGGGGGAATGTTACTCTGCTAAATTGTTGAACTTGTTAACACAAGTTGGGAAGGATATAATTAAACAATATATCCTCCCTTGCCTGGGTGGGGACTCCCTGGTCCTGAATGGGGCAACTGTGCCCCTGAAGGACCAGGTGTGCAGCCTGGGAGTCATTTTGGACTCACAGCTGTCCATGGAGGCACAGATCAGTTCTGTGTCCAGGGCAGCTGTCTACCAGCTCCATCTGGTATGCAGGCTGAGACCCTACCTGACCACAGACTGTCTGGCCAGAGTGGTGCATGTTCTGTTTATCTCCCGCTCAGACAACTGCTATGTGCTCTATGTGGGGCTACCTTTGAAGGTGACTCAGAAACTACAACTAATCCAGAATGCGGCAGGTAGACTGGGAGTGGCCGCTGGGACCATACAACACCAGTCCTAAAGGATCTTCATTGGCTCCCAGTGCATTTCCAAGTACAATTCAAAGGGTTGGTGCTGACCTTTAAAGCCTTAAACGGCCTCAGCCCAGTGTACCTGAAGGAGTGTCTTCACCCCCATCATTCAGCCTGGACACCAAGGTCTTTCTCCGAAGGTCTTCTGCTGGCTCCCACACTGCGAGAAGTGAAGTTACAGGGAACCAAGCAGAGGGCCTTCTCGGTAGTGACTTTTAGAAGACATCTGAAGGCATCCCTGTATTGGGAAGTTTTTAATGTTTGATGTTTTATTATGGTTCGATATATGCTGTAAGCCACCTAGAGTGGCTGGGGAAACCCAGCCAGATGGGTGGAGTATAGATAATAACAATAGTAATAAATAAATAAAACCAACAGGGCTGCTTGCAAAATGAAACTAGTGTGGTTCTGATGAGGTAAGAGCATAATAAAAGTCTTGCTGGATCAGGCCACAGGCCCATCTAGTCCAGCGTCCATTTCTCACAGTGGCCAACCAGATGTCCCAGTGGAAGCCTGGAAGGAGGATCTGAGCACAACAGCACTCTGCTCTTGCAGTTTCCAGCAACTGCTATTCAGATGCATTGCTGCATCGGACATTGAGATACCCTTCATGGCTAGTAACCATGGCTAGTGAATCTGGAGTGGGAGCCGTGGCCACAGCCTTTATTTACCAGCCACTGACTAGGAATCTGCAGACTCATTTAATCAGTTACTGTCCTCCCTGATTAGCCAGGGCTAATTTACTGTTGGCTAAGGTGAAAGCCGTATGGCAAAGTGATCAGGTAAACACTCTGTGTCTGGTTAGCTTTTGAGGAAACGCCAGTCCTCTTCACGGCAGCCTGAGACAGAGTGTTAATAAAAGAGCCCAGTTGTTCTGGAGGCCCCTGGAGGCCTCTCTTTTTGTTTGCTTTCCATATCCTTCATGAAAAGAATAATTCTTCCTTCCCAGGGCACTGAGTTTGTATGTGCCATTTAAAGCTCACAGCAAGAGATGGGGAAACAAAATGTTCACTGAGCCAGGGGGAAGGGGGCTTCCTATAAATTGATTCCACCCTCTCCAGCAGCTGAGGTGAGTCTCCATGATCAGCTGGCACTGCTGTCTGTGCCCATGGACAGAAGGGGATGGAGGGAGAGACAGCTAGTCAATGTTCCCATCCAAGTGGAACCAAATGGCTCTGCCAGGAGATAGGGAGATAGGCTGAAAGGTAGGTCCATTGTGCGGGTGACTCTCAAGGAGGATAGTGTGATCGATCACCAGTATTGGTTTCTTGCAGATCATTGTAGGTGATCTCCGTGCCTATAGGGAGCCTATAGATTAACCTCAGGGCTGCTAGGAAAGTGTTGCTTGAACTTCAGATATGAACCACTGAAATGGAGCCAGGTCTGGATTCACAATGTGTTAAAGAGATGAAAAGCAACTTGAGCAAAAGAACAGCTTAGCTGGATCTAGTCCAGTATTCCTGGTTCTCACAGTGGTCAGCTGATGGGAACACTGCAGTTAAGACATGAGCCATTTCCCTACACCATGCATAATTTTTATAACTTCTGTTGTAAGAATGTAAGAAGAGTCTGGCTGCTGAATCAGGCCAACAGGGGACCAGCACTCTGTTCTCATGGTGGCCAACTGGGTGCCTATGGGAAGCGCATGAGCAAGACAAGACCTGATCACAACAGCATTTCTTCCCACTTGTGATTCCCAGAAACTGATATTTAGAGAAATGGCAGGGACACAGGAGGGCGCCATGTTGGCAAAGGCTGGATTGTTGTCATCTCTAAGCTGGTCCAAGCTGGATGGCTTACCTTTAGCAAGAAGGACTTACGTGGCTCAGTGCGGTAGAGCAGAGGCATGCTTTGCATGCAGGATGCACTGGCTTCAATCCACAGTATTTCCAGTTGAAGACAGTTTCTCAGAGAGCAAGATGGGACTGAGGCCGTGGTGGGCTGCTGTTGATGCTGCTTTGAGTCAATGCAGACAATCCTGGGCTCGGTTTTGACTCCATATCAGGCCGCTCCATATGTTGAGATGAAGAAGCTTCTGCCTGAAAGATCCCTAATTATCCTTGCTTATCGCTTTTTCTCTGGTAGGAGCAGGCCTCTCTGACAGCACAGAAGAAGGCCTCCTGTGAGCGAAGCCGGCTGCTCCCACCGTGGAAAGTGATTTGAGAGTGAAGGCTTTCAAAGTTGGGTGAGTAATGGGTAAGGATGTGGCAGGCATGTTTGGCAACGATAAATCAAAAGAGAATGGGGGAGCTGGGTTGAGGGAATTTGGAGCCAGATGATCCAAATGGGAGGGCGTCCAAGCAAGTCTGCCCTTCACTTCCAAACTCCACTAGGCAGTATCCGGCATTTTCATGTCTTCTTGGTGGTTCTAATGGAGAGAAAGAAAGAAGGGAAGTAGATTTAAGGTGAAGCGCCATGTTTGTGAGTGTGTGTGTGTGTATGTTTGGGGAGAAAGAGAGGGACTATCCTTGGCAGCCTATGCCTGCCAACTATTTTGAAGCCATTTCCAGAAGAGCAGCTGGGTTCCAGAGCAACCTTAACCCACGATCTGTACTGCTGCAAGGATAAGGATAGGGACAAAGAAAGCTGCATTATACTGAGTCAGATTATTAGTCCATCTGACTTAGTATTGTCTACTAAGTACTGTAAGCCAACCAGTGTGGTTGGGGAAACCCAGCCAGATGGGCAGGGTATAAATAAGATAAAATAATAATATATAGGTAAAGGTAAAGGTACCCCTGCCCGTACGGGCCAGTCTTGACAGACTCTGGGGTTGTGCACCCATCTCACTTAAGAGGCCAGGGGCCAGCGCTGTCCGGAGACACTTCCGGGTCACGTGGCCAGCGTGACATCGCTGTTCTGGCAAGCCAGAGCCGCACACGGAAACGCCGTTTACCTTCCCGCTGGTAAGCGGTCCCTATTTATCTACTTGCACCAGGAGGTGCTTTCGAACTGCTAGGTTGGCAGGCGCTGGGACCGAGCAGCGGGAGCGCACCCCGCCACAGGGATTCAAACCGCCGATCTTTCGATCGGCAAGCCCTAGGCGCTGAGGCTTTAACCCACAGCGCCACCTGCGTCCCAAAATAATATATATATATATTTAAATAATCATTATTACTATTACATTGTCTGGCGGCAGCAGCAAGAGGAGGCTCTCCCAGCCCTACTGTACTGCTGTGGACTGAACCTGGGACCTTTTGCATGCAAAGCAAGCACTCTACCATTGAGCCCAGCCCTTCCACAGGGCTGAAGAAGCTATATGGTTCAATGGTAAAGCAGAGTTGTTCCTTAAGCAGAGGTGTTGCTCCAACTATGGGAGGGGGGAGGGCTACTAACATGGAAGCCCCCTCTGTACCCACTGAAAGTGGACAGAGCCCATGCTACTACTTGCAGTATTCCTTGGAAGGTGTGGTGCTGGGGGTGGAGCAGGGCTGGTGATAAATCCACTGAGATCCAAAGCTGGCCCATTTTTTGGATAGGGGCCACATCTGAGCCTTTCTTCTGCACCAGCCCGGAGCTGGTGCAGCAAAAAAGGAAAATATAGCCAGCTGGTACAATTGGCTGGGCTCCAGGTGCATCCGTAGATCTGCCAGTTCCTTATGCCCCACTGCTCCTGGCTGGGGCTCTTGAGTGTTGTCTAAGCCTGTTGTAGCAAAAACAACAAAGTGTCTTGTGAAACTTGAAGAACTAGCATATTAATTATGACATAAGCTTTCGTGGACTAAAGCCCGTTTCATCAGATGAATTAAAGTGCAATTTCAGGGTTGCTGGTATATCTATTTATACATGGCTGGAGGTGGGGGAATTGGAACAGTGTGGTCAGAAGAAAATGAAATGCAGACCAACAGAGAAAGATAATTAAATTATTAACACTGGCCACCCCCCAAAAAATCAGCTGACAATGCAGATATCCCAGCACTGGTGAGATAATTAACATATATAGTGTGCTTTAAAAAACAAAAATAGTCCCAGGTTAGTCCCTGAGTGATAGCATTAAACCGCCCAATGAGTTGTAATTCATCAGTCTCATGTTGCTGTATCCCTTTGAAATGGTTTGCTTTCATAGTTTCCTGAGATTGCTGTAAAAGAAAAAAGAAAACAAAGAGAAGCAGCAGCAGCAGCAGCACAGGAGCCTTGCCAGGAAAATAGTTGGCAGCCCTGTACCCATTTTTCTCTCCCATGCCCCTCAGACTCAGTTGGTGCTTCATCAGTGCATGTTGTAATCAGCAAACATGATTAAATGATGCTTCCGTGGACAAAAAGAGGAGACAAGATTTAGTAGGCACGTTGTGGTTTCATCAGGAAGCCCAAGAATAAGCGGAGAAGATGAAGGAAGCAAGAGGGACCCAATCTCTACAAGAGAGAAGTGAAGGAAGGAAGGGGAGGGGAGAGTTTATGGCTTAAATTTGCCAAGGAGATTCTTTAATAACGTTATTCATCTTTCTGTCAAATGTGTCATATTAATGTACTGAAAGGGGACCAGGAGAGGATGAATTAAGACTTAAATGTGCTAAAATGACTTAAGGAATATTTAAATACAATACAAATTATTTTTATAGATTCGCTTTCAATGCAAACGTCTCACGGATGCTTCCCAGGCAGATGAGCAATTTGCAAGGAGAGAGGAAGTGCAACGGAAATTTGCCATTTCAAACAGGGCAGTCCTAGCCTCGAGTTATGACAGCTGGGTGAAGATAGGATTGCAAGAAAAAGAGGCACAGGGAGATTCTTTGGATACAGAGTCAGACCTTCCAACCCCAGTCTGGGAAGGGGTGTACTCATGAGGTTAGCCACAATCCAGATCTATCTGGTCGCTTCTTATGAAACACTGCTTTTTAACACACCTTTCCCTGAAACCAGCTCTGATCCGAATTGAGAAAAAGAGGGACCTAGCTGTGTTTTAAGCAGGGCTGGATTTAGATGAAGAGAGGCCACTTGTGAGGCCCCTCCCCACCCCCACCCTCACAACTAGAAGAAAATGGAAGAGTGTTATAAACAAAATTGAGTGAACCTAAGGATGATGACGGGTATTTAAAATTCTACATTAAAATGTCCTTGCATGAAGTCTTGGGTTTGCAATTTTGGGAGAGGGGAGACTGCACACCGGGGAGTGGGCTGGCTGGTGAGACCCCCTAGATTTAGAGGCCCTAGGCTTCAGCCTACTTAAGGTAAAGGTAAAGGGACCCCTGACCATTAGGTCCAGTCGTGACCGACTCTGGGGTTACGGAGCTCATCTCGCTTTATTGGCCAAGGGAGCCAGTGTACAGCTTCCAGGTCATGTGGCCAGCATGACTAAGCTGCTTCTGGTGAACCAGAGCAGCGCACAGAAACACCGTTTACCTTCCTGCCAGAGCAGTACCTATTTATCTACTTGCACTTTACATGCTTTCGAACTGCTAGGTTGGCAGGAGCAGGGACCAAGCGACAGGAGCTCACTCCGTCGCGGGGATTCAAAACGCCAACCTTCTGATTGGCAAGTTCTAGGCTCTGTGGTTTAACCCACAGTGCCACCCACATCCCTCTCAGCCTACTTAGCCTATACATAAATCCGGCACTGGGTTTAAGCCACCCCCACATACACAGCGCAGGTGCCTGCCCTTTCCTCTGCACATCTTCCTTTGCAACAGGTGCGAAGGAAACTGCTGCCTAAGCAAGCGAGCAGGAAACAAAGACTAAGCAGATAAATCTCCCCCTCTATTTCTCCTTGAGAAATATCTCCCTCTTCGATCTGCAAAGCAACAGATTGAAGAAAGCAGGAGGACCACCCTTCCCCCTCCCGGCCGCAATTGCTTGGTCCCTCGTTAGCTCTACACAGAAATCTGACTGGCTGCTTCTGGCGGGGCCTGACTGAGGCCTCTTTCCCTTTGATTCCCCCCTGCCCCACGTTTTCCCTTTGGAGAGATAGCAATTTTTTGTTGCTGAAGAAAAGAGGCAAATTAAAACTCGAAAGCTAGAGAAAGAAGGAGGCGCCACTTTTGTCTGTTTGTTTATTTATTTCCCGGCCAGTGTCCAGGTCGATTTTGAGATCGTTTCTCCATCTCTTCCCCCACTCCCTCACATAAGTGCTTTGCCAGAGACAAACCAGAGAGGGAGTCATTCAGCTCCTCTGCTGAGGGAGAGAAACACATAACCGAGTCACGAAGCTCGGTCAATGCAGGGAACACTCCGACGCCAAATTGAACTTTCCTTGCCTCGCAGTGGTCTTTGAAAGCATTCAATTATCTGCCTGCACCTATAGAAAAATGTTGGAATTGCTTCCCAGGGCCTTTAAAAGGCTCGGCACATGAAAAGGCACTCGCGCACTGGCTCAGCAGCAGCAGCCCCACCAGCTAGCAAGAGAAATAACCCGCCTGTTTGCTTCGGATGGAGAAGAGGCACAATCTGGCCCATTTCTCCCTCTGCCTCCAGAGTATTTTGCTCCCCTCTGCTCCTGGAGTGGCCTTCTTGTCCGAGATGCAGAATTCTGTTTGTGGGAGACAATGCATGCAGCCAGATCAAAGGACAGGTCACAAAGCTTGGGTGTAGCCAGGATTTATGTTAAGGAGGGGCAGGTAGTCAGGATTTACCTTTGGGGGGGGGAGTGGCTGTTGAGACCACATAACACCAGTCCTGAAAGACCTACATTGGCTCCCAGTACATTTCCAAGCACAATTCAAAGTGCTGGTGCTGACCTTTAAAGCCCTAACAGCCTTGGCCCAATATATCTGAAGGAGCGTCTCCACCCCCATCATTCAGCCCAGACACTGAGATCCAGCTCTGAGGGTCTTCTTGCAGTTCCCTCCCTGCAAGAATGAGTTTACAAGGAACCAGGCAGAGGGCCTTCTCGGTAGTGGTGCCCACCCTGTGGAATGCCCTCCCATCATACGTCAAGGAAATAATCAACTATCTGACTTTTAGAAGACATCTCAAAGCAGCCCTGTTTAGGGAAGTTTTAAATGTTTGATATTTTATCATTCTTTTAATATTCTATTGGGAGCCGTCGAGAGTGGGCGGGGTATAAATAATAAATTACTATCATCATCATCATCATCATATCCTCCTCCTCCTCCTCTGTCAGGCTCTGTCTAGCTGATTCAGAATGAAATGTCTCAACAACAGTTGTTTTAAATTACTTACAGTTGTTTTAAATTACTTGCTTGCAGGTTTCTCAAAGGCATCTGGTTGGCCACTGTGAGAGCAAGATGCTGGACCAGATGGGTCCCTTTGGCCTGATCCGGCAGGCTCTTCTTGTGTACTTATTCTGGATTAGTTTATTTGTAACTGTATTCCTATACTGCTATACAGTGGTACCTTGGGTTACAGACACTTCAGGTTACAGACACTTCAGGTTACAGACTCCAGTAACCCAGAAATAGTACCTCGGGTTAAGAACTTAAGTTAAAGCCATGGTTTTCCCAGTAGTGATGTATGGAAGTGAGAGCTGGACCATAAAGAAGGCTGATCACTGAAGAATTGATGCTTTTGAATTATGGTGCTGGAGGAGACTCTTGAGAGTCCCATGGACTTCAAGAAGATCAAACCTATCCATTCTTAAGAAAATTAGCCCTGAGTGCTCACTGGAAGGACAGATCGTGAAGCTGAGACTCCAATACTTTGGCCACCTCATGAGAAGAGAAGACTCCCTGGAAAAGACCCTGATGTTGGGAAAGATTGAGGGCACAAGGAGAAGGGGACGACAGAGGATGAGATGGTTGGACAGTGTTCTCGAAGCTACAAACATGAGTTTGACCAAACTGCGGGAGGCAGTGGAAGACAGGAGTGCCTGGCGTGCTCTGGTCCATGGGGTCACGAAGAGTCAGACACGACTAAACGACTAAACAACAACAACAAGCTGGTGTTCAACGTTAAAACAGAAAGTGCCATTTGTAAACTACAGAGAAAAAGCATGGACTGGCTAATCAGTGGTGTGCGCTGAATTTTTTCATAGGGGCACAGTTAGGGTGATGTCCTGACAACATCACACCAAGCCTCTGACAGTATGCTAGAACTCTCTTGCCTCCTTCCCCAAGCCAGGTGGGCTTTGAGAAGGTGACAGGAAGGCTCTCGGACCCCTCAGAGCATCATGCCTCGCTCCCTAAGCTGGGCAGAAGCTTCCTGGGCTTTGGGAAGGAGACACCAGGGGAACATTTAGGGGACTAGCCTAGTCCCCCTAGTCCACTGACCGCACACCACTTTGGGCAATCAAAAATAAAAATCTTGCAGCTCCACAGGCCTGCCAGCATAGAAAAGTCTTCAAGAGACATCTGAAAGCCAAAACGGAGGCTACCTGCTGTGTTTCTGCTGAAAGAGTGTTCCACAGAGTGGAATCAGCAGTGATATTAAATGTCCAGCTTCTGGCTGAGGCCCAACAAGGTTCGGCAACACAGGGAACGAATAACAACCCTCTTCCAGATGATTGCCATGATCCTAGAACCAAGTTCAATGGAGGGAGGAGACAAGAATGATGCCCCATGCATGATAGACTTTAATGAAGGGCTTCTTGTCGCAGGGTGCTTCTAGCCATGTATAATCCGTCTGAAAAGGTAATTTGAAAATACTAAGAAATTATATACATCTATACGTTTAGTAAGTCGGTCTGCCTGTAGGAGAGCCAGGAGTGGCTTTGCTTCCTTGTTGAGTGAGTGCTTGGATTTCTTGCTGCTTAACATTTGAAGGGGCACCAGCAGAATGAGACCTAGAATTTATTATTATTATTTATTTAATTTCTATTCCGCCCTATACCCGAAGGACTCAGATTCCAGAAAAAGGGGCAACCAAATGGATCAAGGGAATGGAACAGCTCCCCTCAGAAGAAAGGTTCCAACATTTGAGGCTCTGAGCAAGAGGTGGTATGATAGAAGATTGTAAGATTATGCATGGCATAGAGGAAGTGGATACAGAAAGGGTTTTCTCCCTTTCTCATCAGAGGAGAACTCATATCCATCCAACGAAGCTGAATGTTGGGAGATTCGGAAGAGACAAAATGAAGAAAGGCCTCTTCAAACAGCATAGAATTAAACTATGGAACTCACTTCCACAGGAGGCAGAGATGGCTTTGAAATAGGACTGGACAAGTTCATGGAGGAGAAGCCTATCTATTAGTACCTACTAGTCATTTGTTTATTTAAAACACTCTCTACCACCTTTCATTGAAAATGCTAAGGTCGTACCCAACAGTAATTTAATAATAATCATAATCATAATCATAATCATAATAATTTATTAATACCCCACCCATCTGGCTGGCTTTCCCCAGCCACTCTGGGTGGCTCCCAACAGAATACTAAAAGCACAATAAAACATCAAACATTAAACATTTCCCTAAACAGGTCTGCCTTCAGATGTCTTCTAAAAGTCATCATTTAAAAGAATTTAAAAATCTGTAGAATGTTTTAATACCAGCTTTTGATCCTAGCAAGCCCCATCAGCCCATTTGGCTCTTCCTACAACAACTAGGCATGTAAACTAGTCATAAGCCAGTTGAGATGTCATCATGGCTTCCACTGCAGGACTCTGGAAGTTATGGCCTTAGGAGTTGCAGAGAACCCATCAGAGAAGTCGTTCAACACTTTTTGGCAGCTTTCTCTAACCTGCTGCTCCTGTCCCAAATGCTTAGGTCTACATCTCCCATCAGCCCCAGCCAGCCAGCAGGACTATTCTGACTGGGGATGGTGGGAGATGCAATCCATGATGCCTACAGGCTACACCCATTTTCAAAGGTGCCCTCAAGGCAGAAATGGCACAGAAGCAGTGGTCAGGGAAAACATGAGTTTGAATGGGATTATTTTTTTTTTTAAGGGCATATTTGTACATGTAAGTGGTGGCAATGGTAGTGGGCTGTTCTGCCACTAAAATAGGTGTTGTTTTAAGTCAAAAATTGAAACCGGAGAACATTCTGCAGAGCCTCTGCAGAGCTTAGCACGTCCCTCCTAATGGTCCAGCGACATTGTGATTCTGAATCAATGCAAGACAATGAAATGTCAAGATGGCTGCAGCCGACGTCCCAGCTCTCGGTCTGCCTGACCTTCTCACTGTCAGAAAATGCATCTCTCCAGCACGCTTCCCCCTCACAAGCTTTGCCCGTAGCCGGCTTAGCTGAGATGAGAGGCTCTGCAATTGTTCGGATAATGCTCAGAGGGCAAACTGGTTTTCCAAGAGTACAATTCTCCATCTATTAACCCACAGGTCCAGCAAACTCCAGCTTTGTCCGCTTTCCCAGAGCCGGCTATTACTGTGCACGCTCATTATTGCCCTGTACTGAAAAAGACCGAAGGGGGGAGGAAAGGGGGGGGTGGATCCCTTGGTGTTATTCTTGTCCATAATACATGTCAAAATGCAGAGGTACAAGGTGTCTCTGGGAAATGCATATGTATGAGATGGGGTCAAGGAGGTCGGCCGGCAGCCAGCTGAAAGATGGGGCACTGGCTAAATCTCCAGCGATTACCTGCCCCATCTTCAGCCCGATAGCTTGCACATACCATGCTGGCTCAAAGCTGGCACCTGCCTGTCAAATGTTTGCAAGCGGCAGCCAACATTTGCTAAGATACTTTGGAGGCAGGCAGGGGACGGAGAAACGGGACAAGAGGAGCAGAACCAGGTAGGGGGTGTGGGGTGAGGGAAAAGGCCCAGAGGCAGGAGGGACAGTAGAGAAGGTCCCAGAAGGTCTCAGGTTCATTCCTCAGCATCTCCAGTTTGAGCCAAGAGAGATCCTGGAGAGCCACTGCTAGAGAGCATAGGACGTTGGCCCTTCCCAAGGAGGAACATAGGAAACTGCCTTATAGGAAGACAGACTGTTGGTTCAGCTGGTTCAGTATTGTCTACACCAGTGTTTCCCACACTTGGGTCTCCAGCTGTTTTTGGACTACAGTTCCCATCATCCATAGCTAGCAAGACCAGTGGTCAGGGATGATGGGAACTGTAGTCCAAAAGCAGCTGAAGACGCAGTTAGGGAAACACTGGTCTACAGTGATGGGCAATAGCTCTGCAGGGTTTCAGGCAGGGGTCTCTTACTGGGATTTCAAAGGTAGAATTGACGTCTGGGGGGAATATCTGAACGGTGTCTCCTTGTCCTGGATCTTAGAATCTTCATGCAAAGCAGATGCTCTACCACTGAGCTGTGGTCCTTTCCCGTAGATGGAAAGCTGAGGAGGACTGGCCACGTCTTAATTCAGTACACCTAGCCCAGTCCTTGGCCACATACTTCTCTTCTGGCCTAGCCCCTCATATTTCTGCCCCACTGTCCCTAGAACTGTTTAAAAATGCTTTCATTATGGGTATGTTTACTGCCCTAGGCTCCTTCAGGAGGAAATGTGGGATATAAATTCAACAACCACAATAAATGACAGCTCCCTGCCCACCCCTGTGCCTGGGGGTTTACCGGCAGCAACCAGCAAAAAAAATGGGGGGTGGGGTAGGAGCTGGGGGCTTGAAAAGTCCAGTTTCAATAGGCACAGCATCTTCTGTTTAGGCACAGCATCATGCTTGATATAGAAAGGATAGGACTTATCTTTACCATCCAGTCTGGAGCTGCTTTCATTGTGGGATGAGTCACCAAAACAGAGCCTCCAATCCAAGCTGCTCTATACCAAACGAATATAACTGGTCCACCTAGTTGACTGTGGTTTTTCTATAGTATGGAAAATATGCACATTAAAAAGCTGAGCCAAGAGCAATAGATAGATGATAGATAGACAGATACAGTGCTTTTTTTCTGGGGGAATGCAGGGGTATGCATACCCCTAAACATTTTGTGAATCTAGCCTCATTGAGGGGCAGTATTTTAATATGAGTAGGAAAATGAGAGTACCCTTAAACATATTTTTTTAAAGAAAAAAGCACTGGATAGATGGATAGACAGATAGATGGATAGATGGATAGATGGATAGATGATAGATAGATAGATAGATAGATAGATAGATAGATAGATAGATAGATATAGATAGATAGATAGATAGATAGATAGATAGATAGAGATGATAGATAGATAGATTAGATAGATAGACAAATATAGATAGATATAGATAGATAGGTCCGCTCACCTTCCCTGGTGGGTGGTGTTGCGGCCAGGCATTTGGGACCTCCCAGTGACTCGGCTGGGGTGCAGAGAGATGCCGCCCGCATCATGGGGACTCCCAGCCATGTCATGCCCCTGGCTGTCCAATCGACACAGCCGAGGGCATGGCCTCTGCCTCTTTAAACTCTGGCATCCTCCTTTTGTCTCCTCGAGTTGCTATAATAGTGACCTTGCTATGGACAAATGTTGGCCACCATATTGGTGGGGCTGGGTAGGAATTTTTCCACTTGGCAAATTGGCACCAGCCATTTTGGTTTTGCCTACCTTGTAGCAATCGTCACAACATTGTACTGTTAGGTATTGGGTAAGCCTTTGTTTATGGGAGGGGAGCTTGTAGCCTCCCCCTGCCCCTCCTTGATAAGGGTACCCTGTTAAAGTGATCCGGGGGTATGGACGCTGTCTGAAGTCTAGATGTGGGCTAGGGCCATGCTATAACCCCAGTGGGCACCCCATGGGGGAGTCTTATTTGATGTATGTCATAGGGCTGCCCCTAGTAGTGGTTTACCGTTAGTGAGACTCCCTTCAGACAGGAAGGAGTCATGATATAGTCTTGGTTTCACCCAATGACTAAGCCAGACTGCTCACATCTGTAACCAATAAAGTTGTGGCCTATTTTATCCCATTAACCTAAAATATTTGTGTCTGTGTGTTTATTACCAAAGGGAACTGGGGGCCCAGGACCTTGGCACGCAAATAGATGGATGATAGAGATAGATAGGTGGGTAGATGGATAGATGATAGATAGATAGATAGATAGATAGATAGATAGATAGATAGATAGATAGATGATAGATGATAGATAGATTAGATAGATATAGATAGATAGATGATTAGATAGATAGATAGATAGATAGATAGATAGATAGATAGATGATAGATAGATAGATAGTTAGATAGATAGATGATAGATGATAGATAGATTAGATAGATATAGATAGATAGATGATTAGATAGATAGATAGATAGATAGATGATAGATAGATAAATAGATTAGATAGATATAGATAGATAGATGATAGATAGATAGATAGATAGATAGATAGATAGATAGATAGATAGATAGATAGATAGATAGATATAGATGGATGATAGAGCAAACTGATTTTGGAAATGTGAGGAAGAGCATTTGGCCCTCACTGAAGCTCTGCACTAGAGGTGCAAAGCTCCTTTAGCAGTCAGTCTAAAGCCTCTCCCTTTCTCAAATCTACTAGCGAGGAGGCAGCAAGTATTAGTGCATGCTTTGGATTGGGGCCTGCTGAGCTCCAGGATCAGGTCCACTATGGACGCCTCTGCCTGTTAGCTGCTGGAGCAGCGTCTTAGTGACCTGGCTTTGCTGATGCAGCTCCGGATCCTGCTGGGCAGCTCTTCTGCCGGTCCAGGCTGCCAACTCAGCCCCTGCTCTGACTACTGTGGCTGTGTGCCATGCTCAGCATTGGCAAAAGTGAAGAGCAGGTTGGTAAATCCGAAGTGGGGGGGGGGACCCTGGCACCGATGTCCTGCTTGTGCGCCCTCCTCTAATCTCCATTCCCAACCCATATATTGTTTTCTCGCTTTCTGAGACACCGAGGCTCCCCAGGGGGCAGAAATGAAAGGGAGCCTTGAAGATGTGAAGTTCTGGGAAGGAAGAGAGGTGAGGCTGCCAGAGGATGAACCGAACAAAGGGCTGGGATGGAAAGCAGGGAGGGTGGAGAGAGAGGAAGGAGGGCGGCGGAGGAGAACATCAAGCAGGGCAGGGCAGGATGTGGGTCATCTGAGTCAAGTCCATCATTTCTTATGCCAAGATGAAAGGTCTGTGTGTGCATGTGCGATTTTTTTAAATGAAGAGACGATCCTCCTCTTCTCTGGCTTGCTGTGACCCCTGATAAATAAATACTGTAGTGATGTTAGCCCTCTTTAGATGTCAAAACAGGGCTTTAGGAATGCAGATTGAGGGTCCATAGTTTAGTGGGGGGGGAGCGCAAGCCTTGAATGCACAGCAACATAGGAAGGTCTATCTAGCCCAGTATTGTTGACACTGATTGGCAGCAGACATCACCAAACTTGCAAGCTTTGCTAAGAAGCAGTCTTACAGTGGGTGGAGGGAGGGAGGGAATGAAAATAAGCAGAGAACGCTCCAAAACCCACCAAATGAGCATCCATGGGATTCTTTAACCTGGCTATTAAAGTGATGTAAAATGGATAATGTGCCTCCTCCCAGCTTTAAAAACATGCACAATGTTCATTTTTGAAAACTGCCATTTGTGTCAAGCATTTGCTTTCAACTTCTCGGTAGCGTGTTATTATCAATCATCCACGAACTCCTTATCATGGACTGAATGTGTCTGCCTTACACTTCATTTTCAGGACCCTGTTAGTACCACCTGAATAATGGGATGTATAATGAGGGTGAATAATGGCTGGAACTGGGAATTTCTGGTTGGACCATTAGGACGAGGTTATGCTACTCCTATTTTGTAGGCTATCCACTGTCTGTCAATACATTGCCAGATTTAAAATGTTAATACTGAAACATACGGCCCTAAACAGCTCAAGGCTCCAAGTATCAGAGGAACACCCTTCCCTGGATCAACCACCCCAAGCCTTGAGGTTGGTGGGGGCTTTTGCTCCACTGGCTCTTTATGGCCAAGTATGTGGTTAGACAAGACGAGGCCTTTTCTGTGGTGGCACCTTGCCTGCAGAACTCTGCCCACTATTAAAGCTTTTCTACTGGACTTCGGATGCAAAGTTTAATCATGCATGTTCTCCCAGGCCTTTGGTGGAAATGGTTAAGCATTCTAGAGCCTGGAAGTGGGTCTCTTGTCCTCTCCTGGATCCAGGGCCGTCTTAAACATATCCGGTGCCATTGTGCAAAGATCCCTCTGCCCCCCCCCATTTCCCAGAGTAGTTGCCGACCTTTTTTTAGGGAGCTAACACTGGCAGTGGCGGAAGAAGCCTCTTGCAACGTGCCCAGCTTTATGGGGCTGGAAGAGGTAGGCAGTGGCTGGAGGGCGGCTCCTCCGGTGAGGAAGAGGCAGAGGCTGGACGTGGCACCACCCAGCTTGGCTGGCTGCTTCGTGCCACAGTGGCCATGGGAGGCAGACGCTCTGGGTGCAGCGGTGCTTTGGCGTGACATGGTGAAGGCGGGCGAGGGTGGCGAGCAGGACAAGGGAACTGGCCCCGTGGAGATCCGCAGTACCTGATGCCTAGCTCAAAGATGAAGATGGCTAGCTGAAGGGGCGCCGTGCACTCATGCGCCTCAACCCATTGGGTGAGCGAGAACACCGAGTGAGCAGGCCTGCGCCGAGTGAGCAAGGGCGCGTGCGCCACTCCCGCCAAGTGTCAGCTCAGCTTTTTCCCTTTTAGCCTTCTGGCACCCTGCAGAATTCGGCTCCTGCAGGCTAAAAGGGAAAAAACTGAGGCGACGTTCAGCGGGAGCGGCGCACGCACCCTCGCTCACTCAGCATGCTTATTCAGTGTTCCCCGGACTCTCGCCAGAACTTGGCACCCCGGTGCCCTGCACCACTAGCATCTATGGGTAAGATGGCCCTGGCTGGATTCTGCTTATTGTTTTATTCTGTTATTTAATTGTTGACTTTATCATTTAAATTATTGT
The DNA here is from genome assembly GCF_951804945.1 of Podarcis cretensis. Classification (NCBI taxonomy): domain Eukaryota; kingdom Metazoa; phylum Chordata; class Lepidosauria; order Squamata; family Lacertidae; genus Podarcis; species Podarcis cretensis. Next base: position 28,635,584 of record NC_137185.1, on the reverse strand, counting down.
CTTATTACTGATTGTAATAATAAGTAACTAGGTTATCAAAAAGTCCCCTACCCCAAACACAGAACCAAATTTTCTCAATACCTTGCATCAATTCAAATGGAGGAAAGGAAGGGCGGAATAAATATACTGTGAAAGCAAGCATTGTGTGTCTGGGGGGAAGAGGGAGCACATTCCCCCGCCCAGCCAGGATTTTTCCTTCTGTAGTTCCATTAGAATGAACCACAGCTCTGCGAGGCTCCCCGCATCCTCTTCTGCCAGCCCTCATTCATTCTCAAGTTCCTGGTGAATTGTTTACTCTCCCTCCCCATCTCCAAGCAGGCACCAATTATGCTTTTTTTTTTAGGTTGCAAAAGTCTTCGCCAGGGGAAACATAATCCAGGCTTTGCCATTCTTGGACAGCAATCTTTCCCTCTCTCTTACTTAGTGAATCCTCTGGTCTCCATCCCATATCCAAAGGCCAATAATTTGCAAACTATAAGGTCACTTTCAGCTCTGTTCCAGATGGGAAGGATGAAAAGGGAACACACGTTGCCATTCTGTGTTTATTCTCTTCCAAGCCCAGGCTGGCATCCAGAATCGTTCTCTCTGGCTGGCACCATCCACAGTAGGCGAAGCAAGCAGCTCTCCAAAACTTGACAAGCACAAAGGAAGCAAATCAAGAACATCTAGTTATTGGTACTGCAGAGAATGCATGGAAAGTGGGGAGCACACATGCAACCCTTTTCAAATATCAACAAGCAGAGCCCCACATTAACTCATAGTGGGTGAGAAAGATGGGATGAAGCAGGGAAGAGAGACTTCATCTCTTCCTTTGCCCCTCATCATTTTGGGTATTTTTGCTCCTTCGTATGAGTACCTTCCTGGATTTTTCATTGTAAACTGGACTATTGTGCCCTTGTGGCTTAACTAAACAACAGGCGTTTAGTTGTTGTCTTTTAGTTTATTGTAGGAACTACATAATTTGGATAGAAAAGTTTCTAGTTCTAACCTAACTAGCTAATCTGGAAAAGAAAAAAACAACCATGGTCACTCCTTTGTTCTCAGAAGATAGCTCCAAGATGGATGCCCACAGAACAGGATGTCCTGTAGCTGGCGATGCAGGAAATGTGGGCTCCATTCTGGTGCCCAAGGAGTTCATCTAGGCATCTTTTGCTGTGCCCTGGGTCTGGAACAAAGAATGGACATTCTGCCGTGCTGCTGTATGGGTGTGCAACAACTTGGTCCTCAGTGTCCACATGTATTGACTCTTGTTTCTGAGTTCATGCATTGTGAATCAGGTTGTGATGCAAGATGAAAATGGAAAGGGGTGAGGGGAGCAGAGAGGTACCAGGCCCTTCCTTGGAACAGTTTAGCTTTAGCATCATCTGCGGTCCATTTGTATGGCGAGGAATTAAAAGAGAAGAAAAGACATGTGTGTATGTGTGTTCTTTTCTTGTGGTGTTTGTATGTTGTTGCAGCCATTTGCATCTCAGTGGGTGTTTGTGATGGATTTGATTTCCATCAGCTTCCTCCCCTGTTTTCTTGGTAAACATTTGCTACCAATGCTTTTGCAAATCTTCCCAACTGCAGAGAGGAAATAAGACCCATCCATTTGTGCCGGCGCTGTTAAAGATTTTCTATAAAGTGCCTGCATTTCCAGTACAGCTGAATGGATTTCATTACAAGGGAAAAAATGTTAGGACAGAAAAGTGCAGTGGAGGAAAATATTGTCTACAATAATGATTCACAAATGCACAAGACCATCCGTAGCCTTGTCTCCTCTACGCCAACTGTGAGGCCAAAAGTTGTTTGAAACAGACACTAATGTATGGATTTGTTTGAAAAGTCAGGGTGCTTTCCTACATTATTCATCAAGGAGGTGGATTAGCTCACCTTGCTGAAATGCTCTGAGGTGCTGAGGAAAGCAAGCACAGAAAACCTCACCTTCCCAAATAAGAAGGCAAATTGTTTCCTCATATTGGGGTAGATTAGCATACAGCTAGGAAGTGTCTATGACCCTTGTAGTGGTGATCACTTTTGTTACTATTTATTATATTTTTTGTTTGCTCATCTCAGTGAGGTCCCAGTGAGGTTCACAGTAATTTAACCATACAGGGCTATTTTTGGGACGCGGGTGGTGCTGTGGTCTAAACCACTGAGCCTCTTGGGCTTGCCGATCAGAAGGTCAGTGGTTCGAATTCCCACGATGGGGTGATCTCCTGTTGCTCTCTCCCAGTTCCTGCCAACTTAGCAGTTCAAAAGCATACCAGTGCAAGTAGATAACTAGGTATCTACAGTGGAAAGGTAAACGGCGTTTCTGTGCCCTCTGGTGTTCCATTGCACCAGAAGTCGTTTAGTCATGCTGGCCACATGACCTGGAAAGCTGTCTGTGGACAAATGCTGGCTCCCTCAGCCTGAAAGCGAGATGAGTGCCACAACCGAGATGAGTGAGATGAGTGCCGCAACCGAGTGCCTGGAAACGATGCCTTATGAGGAACGGCTAAGGGAGCTGGGCATGTTTAGCCTGGAGAAGAGGAGGTTAAGGGGTGATATGATAGCCATGTTCAAATATATAAAAGGATGTCACATAGAGGAGGGAGAAAGGTTGTTTTCTGCTGCTCCAGAGAAGCGGACACGGAGCAATGGTTCCAAACTACAAGAAAGAAGATTCCACCTAAACATTAGGAAGAACTTCCTGACAGTAAGAGCTGTTCGACAGTGGAATTTGCTGCCAAGGAGTGCGGTGGAGTCTCCTTCTTTGGAGGTCTTTAAGCAGAGGCTTGACAACCATATGTCAGGAGTGCTCTGATGGTGTTTCCTGCTTGGCAGGGGGTTGGACTCGATGGGCCTTGTGGTCTCTTCCAACTCTATGATTCTATGATTCTATGATTCTATAACTGCATAGTCGCCTTTGACTGGACCTAACTATCCTGGCGTCCTTTACCTTTACCCTACCTTTACAGGGCCTTTACCTTTACCCTACCTTTACCAGTTGGTTTTAACCATGGAGGCAAATGAAACCTCCTTGTTCAGAAGAAGCATGTTGAGAGTCCTCCATTGTGATTCCTGCGTTGCAGAGGGTTGGACTAGATGACTCTCAGGGTCCCTTCCAACTCTACAATTCTATGATTCTAATTGTGTGATTGTGGAGACACTTAACACCCTGCTAGAGGCATCTGGATGGTTGCTGTGGAATAAAAGATACTTGATTACATTTACTTTTATTCTGATTCACCAGAGCTCTCTTTGTGATAAAAGTTATGGTAGGTGAATCGTAGAATTGTAGAATTGGAAGGGATCATGCAGGAATCTTAACTAAAGCATCCATGGCAGATGCCATCCAGCCTCTGCTTAAAAACTTCCGAGGAAGGAGAGCCCACCACCCTCCAAGGGAGACCACCCCACTCTCAAACAGCTCTTGCCGTCAGAAAGTTCTTCCTGTTTTTTAAGGTGAGTCAGAAGCTCTTGTTCTTCAACAAGGCTTCATGACGCTCTGTTTTATCTCCTGAATGGGTAAACAAGTCAAAGGTTGGAGCAAGCCCAGGTGTGCATGTCCTGTGATAACAGAGTATGAAAAGAGTCCCTAGAAGGCTATGGGGGATAAAATTTTGCGTTCTCAGTTACATGGCATCTCAGCTTAACCTTAAATTTAATGTACGCAGCTGAAAAATAACATATGGAGCGGCTCCACCATCAAATTATCAACATAGCACAGAAGAGAAAACAACAACCTTTATTTTTGGCATATCCAGATAGCTGCAAAGACCAAGGCATCAGGTTGACGTACAGAAGAAATGCAAAGTTTTGATGATTAACAAATAGATGGAGGCTGTTTCCTGTAGAGTGGCTGTGATCTGAGCATCCTTGCAGTGAGGAATAATAGGAATTGAGCTGTTAATAAAGAGAGGCAGCAGAATTATTTATCCTCCGGCACAGAGGGAGAGAAGGTCTTTCACTGTCTGCATTAAGTCCTCCCCCACCTGCCCAAAGCAGAAGGTTTTTATGCAAAGCAGTGGCAGTTCAGAGATTCTTACAAAGTCAGTTTGGTGGGTGGAGGGGCTCCCTGAATAATTTTTCATGTTGGTGCAGCTAAAGGCACTGCTAGATAAGAACCAAAAAGACTTGTGAGGGGAGGTGGACCAGCATTCTCAGTTACCTTGGAGTTTTTAAACATATTTTCCTGATTTGTTTTATTGACAATATTCTCAGTTCATGACTGCTGTTCAGGGCATTTTTAAATAAAGGAAATTTAGGTGTAGAAACACATAGCTTTGTTGTCATGCCATCAACAACACTTGACATTCAGGCTTTCTTTCTATAATTGCTAATCAAAAGACGAATTTGAAACTTAGAATTTTGAATATGAACCACTTAGTATTTAATTGAATACCGAATACATAGTATTGAAGAAAAATGTCTCACATGCAAATCTGTGCATTTTTGTGGGGTGGGGTATCTCTACTCCAGTCTGCATTGTTGCTATGCATAAGATTACTGATCAAACCACGCCCATCTTAGCAGATTTGGATGCCACCTTTCTATCTAGGGCCATTTCAGGTTGCTGGTTTTAGATCTTCTCCGTGGAATAGGGGTGCACATCTTTCAGACTGTATTCCCACCTCCTTGCTCAGAGTACTCCAGTGCTTGACCTGGGGGTGAGAGTGGGTGGGAGTCATTCAGTGAAACTGGGCATAGTCGGCCAATTGGTGTTAAAGAAGGATAGAACATTTTTTATGTATGCCACAACAGCAGCAAGAATACTCATTGCGAAGTACTGGAAGACACAAGATCTACCCACCGTGGAAGAATGGCAGATGAAGGTGATGGACTACATGGGTTTGGCAGAGATGACGAGCAGAATCCGAGACCAGGGAAGAGAAACGGCGGAAGAGGATTGGAAAAAATTCAAAGACTATCTAAAGAAATATTCAAAGATTAGTGAATGTTAGATTGACGTTGAATGAGAAAATTGGGGGTTAATAGCGGTAATAGTTAAATTAAAAGAAAATGAGTGTTATTAAAATTAAGTTGAAAGTAAGGGAAGGATTTGCTGACCAATTAATTAGACATGAGAATACAGAAAGGGGAGGTATGAGGAAGTCGGGAAAGTAAGTTATAAGAAATCAAGAGTTGAAATATATGTGTTGTATGTATTGTATGTGTTTTTTATTGTTATGTTTTATGTTCTGTTTGTTTTGATAAAAATTTGTGGAAACTTTAATAAAAATTATTTGTTTTAAAAAAGAAACTGATCTGTAGTCTTGTCAGGACAGACAAAACAGACACACAATTAGCTTATGGAATTCATTGCCACAAGATTTGGTTCCGATGGCTCTTTTATGTCTCCCTCACCCACTCTGCAGATTTCAGAATGTGTTCTGCCTCCTGAGTTTGATCATTCCTTTAACATGGTGTTTTTAGGGGAGAGGAATTTGCAAGAAAATAGCAAAACAAAGAGTTTCACTGGTCTTGTGAACTACACTCAGTTCTGGGGCATTTAACATTAGCCCAAACATTTCCTGTTTGGCCATGTACTCTCTCCTTGCACATCTACCTGTAAACCAGGTGAAAAGTAAGTACCTTAACTGTGTGACTGCTTGTATGCTGGAACCCCTGGTTATAGGGTTGCCACCTGTCCTGTAAAATCAGTGGCATGGCTAGCTGTTCAGGTGCCCGGGCAGTGTGCATGCCCTGCGCCCAGGGGACGGGGTGAGCCACCCATGGGGGCGGGGTGAGCTGGGGCAGGCATGCTGCAAGGAACCTCACCGCCTCCTTCTCAGTTGTAGGACGGCAGCCTGAAGGGGAGGCGGCCGGCAGACACAAGCTGCACATTGCCCTTTGGGGCAGTGTGGAGCCTGCAGGCACCTGAGCCACTGTGTCACTCCCAGGACAGACCCCATGGTAAGTGCCGCCCCCCGCGGTGTGGTGCCCAGTGACCCCCGCCTTCCCTTGCCCTGTATTTCACTTAAAAATGCTACATCCTGTATTGACAACAGTTTTGTCCTGTATTCCAGGTCTTCTCTCTCTCTCTCTCTCTCTCTCTCTCTCTCTCTCTCTCTCTCCCAAGCTAGGGATCCTCTCCAAATACATATGTTTGGAAGGGTGTGTGAAAGGTCATGCGTTTAAGCCATGGGTAGGCAAACTAAGGCCCAGGGGCCAGATCTGGCCCAATCGCCTTCTAAATCCACCCCACAGACGCTCCGGGAATCAGTGTGTTTTTACATGAGTAGAATGTGTCCTTTTATTTAAAATGCATCTCTGGCTTATTTGTGGGGCATAGGAATTTGTTCTTTCCCCCCCAAAAAAAATATAGTCCGGCCCCCACAAGGTCTGAGGGATAGTGGACCAGCTGACCCCTGGTTTAAGCTTTGGGTAGCCAAGCACAGACTGATTTACAAATTTGTGCATGTGCATGTGTGACAAATTCCAGGGGGGCTATCCTGTTAGGCTGCAGTAGATTGCAATGGATTGCTTTGAAGTCACTTTGGCACAAGATGAAAAAGAAAAAGAAAAGTCCCCCAAGCGCATTTCCCTGCCCTGTTCTATATTTTGCCAGAACAAAGGTTGCAGCCCTACCCTGATACCTCCTTTCAATTTAAAATGATGGGCATGGTTGGAGTATCAAGGAAGCAGACGGGTGAACTGGCACCAGGGTTCATGGCAGAGCAAACAAATTGCTCGGATGTTTGCTGGTTGCATTTGCTCTCATGGCAGCCATTGTGCTTTCAGACTCTTCCCCACTTCCCTGTTTTGTGCTGTTCCAACATTCCATTTAGAACCTTGGCGTTGCTCTCGGGGTCGCGACCCATTCCACTTTTACTGTCTACGTCTGGTTTATGAATCATCTGTTTACAGCCTTGAGAGTGCTATCTGGGTAGCTCGCAAGCCGGCAGGAACAGAATGACATATACACGGCCATGCAGAAGCCAGCATTCTGCCCAAAGAGCATGATGCACATGCAAAATGCACCCAGCAGCATTTAGAGGAGTGAGGTAACCCCACCGAGGGCATTTGAGCCCCTCTGGCAGGATATAACATGTGAAGCCTTGCATATAAGAACATGAAGCTGCCTCACTGCGTCGGGCAAACATTTCATCTAATCCAGCATTCTTCTTTCCAGGCGTCTCTGGGTCCTCACACAAGCAAGACACAAGAATGATGTCCTTTCCCCCAACATTTGTCCCCAGCCTCTGCTGTTCAGAGGTAGTCCAGCTGCCTCTCTCTACAAGAAATTCCCACTTATCTATCACACCTACTTTGCCATCCTTCTCTGTGGCAGGTGAAAAAAAGGTTGCTTGAAATTCTCTAATTGTGTGCAGAAAAGTGAGAGGACCTTTATAAATTCCATAAGCCCCTCCTCTCTGGGCTCACCCAAATTTTTATTTAATTTTACCTTTCATTGCATTTTTAAGTAATTCTTATGCTGTCAGAGCGATTGTAAGCTGAGCTGTACATTGTTTTATTCAGTCTCCCCTAGGGAAGGTTTTATGCTGTTTTTAATTGAAAATTGTTTTAATTATTGCATTTTGTATTTTAAAAAAATATTGTATGATTATTTTTGCTTTTTTGTGAGCTGCCTAGCAAATTATATCATGGGTGGCATAATATTGTCAATTGTTTCGGGATGCCTTGTGGGAAGCAGTTCATGAATGAATGAACAAACAAATAAATAAATAAATGATGTTACCACAGTACCAAAACAATTTTTCAAATAAAAAGAATCCCCAAGCTCAACCTAATCATTAACAAACCGAAACTAAAAACGCACAGCCAAATCTGGCTCTCTGTAGCCTTCTAAAACAATAGATAAGGGTATCAGTGCAATATTTAGGGGATCCATCCTCTCTTGGCTGCCCCCACCCCACATAATTAAAGCACTAGGCATCTATTGGGATAGTCTATTAACTTAAAATTGATTATTGCTGTCAGTTTTTATTTTCTTAATTTTTTGCGGGGTGACTTTTGGATTAAACAGATAAATTGTGTATTTGTTGGTCTTTTATAGTTTGTATATAAGTTCACCTTGCAACCATTGAGAAAGGCATAGAAGACATGGAAATGGAATTGAATGAAAGGAGATGAAAGAATGCCCCCAGATATAAACCACAGAGTCTGGGAGCTCTTGATGCTGACTCTACCCCATCCCCCTACAAAAAAAGTCCCATTACCTGCCCTTTGCTGTATTGTTGCATTCTGAAATAAAGCCAGGTTAGCCTTGCAAAAGCACCACTTTAAGAATAATAGCCAAAAACCCTAGCTGCTCTGAGGCTAAAATGGTACTAATGGGCCTGGATGCAGATGTTAAGTGGCAATCGATTGCTTGGTGTGGCTTGCCTACTTTTGCTCCCTCCAGCAAGGTTACTGGAGGGGAAGTGAATTTTCAGAGGATACTTATGCAAAAACAAGGGGTGTCAATAGCAATGTCTGTGCTGCTTATCACAGCCTTGATGTTGAGGAGCACCCTCTTGTTTCCCTGGAGTATTTCTCTTTGTTTCACAAGGTAGGAAGTGGTGGATGAGCCTGAGCACCACCTTCCTACCCATCTAGTTTGGGGCTTTAAGCATCGAGTCTTTAGCAAACACCTGCAACAGGCTTCCCCTGCTTGGCACTGTCCAAATGTTATGGAGTGCAACAGCCATCACCCCCTTCCAGCATAGCTATGCTGGCCAGAGGTGATAGGAGGTGTGGTCTGCAACACCAGGATGATGCCAAGTTGGGAAGGCCTAGTCTAAAAGCACCCTTGGAGAAGGCAAGGAAGGCATCCTAAGGAGATCCTGTTTGGCCACACTGGTCCTGCAATGGACCCCTGCAAAAAATGGATCAATTCACAAGGGGATGAGTATGAGCTTAAGTTGGCTGCTGCCACCTCCTCTCCACCACCACTCCTCCAGCCTGGTGCGTACATGCTCAGAAATAGGTGCTGGTGTATCTGATGGCCAGTGAAACCATGCACCACATGAATACTTCTGGGCAGATTGGGAGCTGCTGCCAAAAACAACTTAGCCAAAGTCTGGAATGAGTCACCATTGCACAGCTCTGTCAAGGGATGGGTGGACTTTTTGGGTGTCTAGCCAGAGTATTCTTCACTTGACCAGTGCAAATGCAAACTGAGAAGGTCTGGAACCTGGTGGACTCCTTCCTGTTTGCATTTCTGAGCAGCTGCCCTTTTCCTGCACTCACTAGAAAATCTCCCTCCCTCTCCATTTTGCCTTTGCTTTCAGCTACAGTCAAAAGCAAGCACTGTTCCTATGCCCAACTATCTCATCCCTGCTCTCCTTCCATTAGTCCCTGTCCTCTCTGATTTTCTTAATTATCTGACTTTGAACCCTGGCTTTGATGATATGGAACTCTGAGAACCATCATGATCATTTGAGCCACTTAAGGCATATCTAGTCCTGGCTCTAATCCAGCCTGCTAGTAGCACCTAGCTCCTCTCTGGAGTGGACCTGGCCTCTGGTAGTATCTAAGAGGCCCGTGCTGGGGGGAGAGCAGCCCCAAGCCTCAGAGGCTTAAGCTGGCTGGAGGGTACTGCCAGGGACTGGTTGCTTTTTTGTTTGAGTTTATAACTTTATTCTAAGAAGACTGCTGCCCTGGGCCTCAGACAAGCGCCGCACCAGCCTGGCATCTAGTTCCATGTGTATGTTTCATAAGTCACCAAGGGCCCCCATTCATCTTGCTCATGATGACAAGTATCTGTATGGAATAACTTTCATCTCCTAGCTTAACACAGGGGTGGATTAGTTTAATTTACTCCATCAGTGGCAGAAAGAAGAGAGAGAATGCTAAGTCAAACAAGAGGGGAAATTGTTTCTTTGTGGGATCATGGGTTCACTTCCATATCTTGCCATATATTGTGGTATCTTCTTAATTAAGTGACACGTTTCTCCAGTTTGCTACAGGGTCACCATATCAAGTAATTTGCTTCTTTCCCTCCACCTCTCCCACTGTGTGTGATCAATGGCCGTGCCGATGGTTTGGGGGTGATGTCACCTTGATCAGCTATTCATAGGCTAGGAAGCTTTTAAATGGGCCAAGAGGGGCCACTCAAACTACAATTAAAAGCACTGCAATTTATTGTCAAAGTTTACCCAAACACTTTAGACAGCGACACTGCCAGGATGACGACAGCGTCTGAAGAGCAGGAGGCAAGAAAGAGGCCTTTGAACACTTCGTATCTCCACTCAGCCTCTGCGATCATTAACTCGGTCGACTTGAGACTCCTAAAGGTCACCACACAATACACATTGTTGCAGTCTTTAATGGATTTTCCCAAGATGTGATTATTTCTCCACTCAAGAATCTGTCGCTGATAATACAGAGGTAGGCAGAGCAAACCCCAGCCATCCTTCTAACGTGGAGCTTAGCAACTTGAGAAACCCCAGATAGCAGTCATAAGGATTCCAACAGCTTAGAAAAGTTTGTATTTTTGTACTTTGGTTAACTCTTAGCAGCGGAAGTGGCTTGGGCCTTGCCTCGCTTCCTTTGGAGAACACCTCTTGTGTTCCCAAGACCCACATGGCTGTGGGCACAGCTTTAGGAAAGCAATTAGCACTGTGATTTCTCTCCAACATGTAAGCACGTAAGAGGAGCCCAAGAGCTGTATCAGGCCAAAGTGGGTCTATCAAGTCCACCATCTTGTTATTACAGTGGCCAACCTGATGCCCCCCAATGCAAAGCCTGCAAGCACAACAGCAGCAGGTGTTTGGTTATTTGCATTGAACCAGAGAAATGTTACAATGCTGTCAAAAGTTCAAAACATACCTCAGGTGCTGTAGTGTGTGCAACAACAGATTGCCCACTACCTGATGCCTTAGGATGGACTTAGATACATGGATGTGTGCTAGCAACAATATGCATCCCTTACATCAGAGATTCCACATCTAGAGAGCTTGCAGAGTGTGATAAAGCTTGAGGAAGAACAATGTTGGCCATCCTCACTCACCTGATCAGATCTGGTCATCTCCCAATGACAAAAAGTAGGGATAAAGTAAGGACCTTGATGTAACAGGGACAAGGACCAGAAAACAGGAAATGTCCTGGGTAAACAAGGACAGTTGTGGCAGCACATGCACTGTGTGGAGAACAGCTACCCAGGAGTCTAGCCAGGCTCCTGGCACAAATGAGAGAGGTGGGAAGATCCAGTTTGTTTCTCCACCCCACCTTCCAGAACGAGACACACATCTGCTACCTGCCTGACCTGCAGGTTGAAAGGACAGCTCCTGATGTGAGGTGACATTAACAGCTGCTTAGCAACCGCAGCTGCATAGTTGGTCACTGACCAATCAGGCAACAGGGAAGGGGAAATGTCAGCAAAGTTCACGTGCATCCTTTCTGTCTGGCATTTTGAACTAGGAGATACTTTGGGAAAGAAGGGGAATGAGAGGGCTGGGGCATTTAATCCAAAGTCCCCTTTATGTAAAGGTAAAGGGACCCCTGACCATTAGGTCCAGTCGTGGCCGACTCTGGGGTTGCGGCGCTCATCTTGCTTTATTGGCCGAGGGAGCTGGTGTACAGCTTCCGGGTCATGAGGCCAGCATGACTAAGCCACTTCTGGTAAACCAGAGCAGTGCACAGAAACACCGTTTACCTTCCCGCCGGAGTGGTACCTATTTATCTACTTGCACTGCATGCTTTCGAACTGCTAGGTTGGCAGGAGCAGGGACTGAGCAATGGGAGCTTACCCCGTCGTGGGGATTCGAACTGCCAACCTTCTGATCAGCAAGTCCTAGGCTCTGTGGTTTAACCCACAGTGCCACTCGCATCCCTTTATGTACATAACTTAATAAGAGTCCTGCTGGATCAGGCCTGTCTAGTCCAGCTTCCTATCCTCACAGTGGCCACCTGGATGCTTGTGAGACACCGGCAAGCAGAACCTGAGCACAAGTGTGCTCTCCCATCCTGTAGCTTCCAGCAACTGGTATTCTGAAGCATTACTGCCTCTGACTGTGGAGGTCGAACATGGCCATCATGTGGGATACTTCCTCCCTCTCCCCCACCTCCCAAAACCCACCCATCTTCTTTTCCCATAAAGGCTTCTTTTCATTGCTCATTACCTGCTTGATCAAAACTGTTTCAAATTATGAAGGCGGCAGCAGGAAGTCCAAGCTGACCTGGAGAAGCCTTTTGGCTGCCTGCCTGCCTGCCAACCAGAGCAATGGGACTCAGCGGGGAGCTAATGGCTGTTAGTATCTTCAAAGGAAGTGCTAAGAGGCCAACAATGTAATTACCATGTATATGTTATGCTAAGTGGCCCTTGAGTTTTCCCTGCCACAGAGAGGACTGGGGGCCATTTCACCTTCTTCTTCCATTGGGTATCAACCCCCCAAAACATACGGTGGGGTGGGGAAGAGGCATTTAATGCAGGAAATGAGCATTTCTTAATTTGAAGGGTGCTCTGTAGTAGCAGTAATAATAATGCTATTAAATTAAAATGAGCTAGTGGTGGCTACACTTTTTTCCTCATATTGTGAAGCCATTAACACACGGGTAGCCAACATGGTGGGACGCAGGTGGCGCTGTGGGTTAAAGCCTCAGCGCCTAGGGCTTGCCGATCGAAAGGTCAGCGGTTCGAATCCCTGCGGCGGGGTGCGCTCCCGCTGCTCGGTCCCAGCGCCTGCCAACCTAGCAGTTCGAAAGCACCTCCGGGTGCAAGTAGATAAATAGGGACCGCTTACCAGCGGGAAGGTAAACGGCGTTTCCGTGTGCGGCTCTGGCTCTGGCTCTGGCTCTGGCTCTGGCCAGAGCAGCGATGTCACGCTGGCCACGTGACCCGGAAGTGTCTCCGGACAGCGCTGGCCCCCGGCCTCTTAAGTGAGATGGGCGCACAACCCCAGAGTCTGTCAAGACTGGCCCGTACGGGCAGGGGTACCTTTACCTTTACCTTTAGCCAACATGGTGCCCTGCAGATGGTGTGAATTATGACTCCCATCATCCCTGAACATTGAGCATGCTGGCTGAGGCTGATGGGATTTGTAGTCCAACAACACCCAGAGGGCCACCAGTTCCCTCCCTTAAAATGAGACTTTACCAGTGCGTTACCAATTGCCATTCTTGTGATACAGAAGGAGTGGCTGCTCTCTTCTCTAAGGACATGACATGCCTACTATAGCCCCATGGTTCTTCTGCCTCATTTGTCCAGCATAGGTTGCTTCTTGAGATCTGGTGGTGCAAACCTCTCTTTGCTCCACAGTGGCTGAAGCAAGCCAGTGAGATCTAGCTCTAGGTCAGAATTTGACAGAAGGTGAAGCAGGATCACGTTCAGTCTACACAATCCAGATCTTTGTAGGCAAACACATGATAATTGGGGGCTGGGGATTCAAGCCTGTCTGAATCAGTCCCAGGTGGGAACTGGCTGAGGACAGACTGATCTTGGTGGGGCAGTATCCTATTTGCCCTAATGGACCAGACTCCATTATTTATGAACAAGTGCTCATTGCCACTTGCATGCCCCAGTCACATCTGAGCCCTGAATTCATCTGAGCCACATAGAGCTGAAAGAGGAAGTGACAAACAGCACCCCTTCTCCAACTTCCTCCTTCAGCTCTATGTACTTTTCAAGGGAGAGAAAGCTATCCACTACGCCACCTCACTGAGTGAGGGGTCATTCAAAGGGTTTGTGGGCACCAGGAAAAGACCTCAAAGTTGCCAATGCACCCATAGCTCCCACACAGGTAGTCCCCTATCTGGAGAAAGCTGGTGCAGCAACCTTACGAAAGCAAAGCTGTTCTAGATCTGGTCAATGTGTGACTGGGATGCTGCCTATAAACCAAAGAGGAATACGGTGATTATGATAGTAATATGCTGCAGCATATGCATCTGATCTTTTGGTTTATTTGTGGGGGTTTTTGGGGGGAAGGGGTTCACCTGAAAGTCCCCCTCCTGCAACTGCTGGTTTTTTTTTATTATACTGTTGATATGGTTTGAATTTGGGCCTTTTGTATTGCTCATTCTTGCATTATTTTGTATTTACGTATATCTGTTTCATCATTGTGAGCCACCTTGGGAGCCTTTTGGGCTTAAAGGCGGCATATAAATGAACAGTAACATAACAACACAACACAACATACTTCTAGTCCCCAGATCACATAAATAAGAGCTGCCAGCCCATGTGTTGAATGGACCAGCTTAAATTAGGACTGTGTGAATGTGTGTGTGTGTGTGTGTGTGTGTGTGTGTGTGACGTACTTACCTATAGCTGTGCAGAACACCAGTGAAAATACATTCGTTTCTGGGTGAGGGCGATAGTATTTGTGCAGAGGCAGGGACTGGAACAAGGAGCTCATCAAGTGAGAACGTTAATAAAATGAACATCTGCGAAGTTTCTGTCACTTGTGGGATTTGTAGCCATAGAAAGAGAAAGAGAGCGGGTGTGCGAGAGAGAAATTAAGATTCATGAATACACATCTTAATCCATCAATGATCATTACACATTTATTATTTGGTTAGAATAGCGACTCTTCGATGGCAACAGAGATCAGGACTTCAGTGCTGCATGTTAAGAGTGACACAGCCAGGGGAACTGTCCTTATTCACTCACCCTCCTAGCTATTACTATTCAGTGGGGTTTCTAATAATATTAAACCTGCTAGATCCCACAAGGCTCCTGGTGGGACTATGATGACTCAGGCAGAACCACCTCAAATTCTTCTCTGTGACTCTAGAAGGCATATCCAGTAATGACTTGTGACAAAAGGCTGTGGCTCAGTGAAAGAGCATCTGATTTGCGTTCAGGTTCAACCCCCAATGATATGTCTAGGTGCAGCTTGGAGAGACCTGCCTGAAACCCTGAAGAGCCCCTGCCAGTCAGTGTAGGCAATACTGCGCTAGATGGACCAATAGTCTGACTCAAATAAGGCTGCTTCCTATGTTCCTATATGTAATTACCAATTGCAAAATGGCAGGCTCAGAGCCTGGTGAAAAGAGATCAAGAAAAGGTGGTGGTGTGTCTGCAATTTTCCTCTTATGTATTTTCAGAAACAGGAAAATAAAGTTTAAAGACTAAAAGAAAAGGTGGTGGCACCCATGCCACCAGTCCAGACAGGAAGACTTCCTGAATTTGTTCAGATCAGGTGGCAGGAAGGTTTGGAGAGGGACTTGTGGGTTCAGCTTTGATGGAATCTTTCTTGAGCTTGGCCAAAGAAAATGACAGGGTGGGGAGGAGGGAGAAAACCCTGCGTGTTCAGGCAGGAAGATTGAAAACAGAGAGTCAAATCATAGAAGTGAACCAGGCAGTTCCTGACTTTTTTTGCACATTTAATTGCACTGTTATGTATTGAAGTTCTCACCCTGGGCCAGCAGGGGGATACTGTAGATAGTTATGCAAATGAAGGATTGAAAGTGATGTTTAGTGATTGGATAGTTTTGTATGCAAATGAAGGATCGAAAAGTGACGTTCAGTGATTGGATAGTTTTAGAACGTTGCAACAGTTACAATTGTTCTGTATCTCTATAAAAGCAGGCTGGCTGAGCTCTTCAGTTCAGTTCTGTCTGACATCTGAATAAAGAAGAGCTGTTTGAAGAATTGCTGTGTCGTCTGCTATGTTCGCCCACAACTTAAAATGCACTTTCCCCCATCCTAGAATAGAAGCAGAGGAGCCCCCGCCCCCATGCAACAAAAACCTCTTCAGCACCAAGTTCTGTGTGGGCATATAAATCAGAGGAGTGAAATCAAAACATTGCTTGGTTTTTTAAAAAAAACTTCCCAATAATCAGAGTAATGCAGCAATGCTGGCTGTCCAGGGGAGCTGTGGAGCTTCCTAGCTTTGTGACCTCCAAGGCTAGGTTGGCCAAATACAGGTAGCTTTCAGAATACCTGTCTAGGATGCTGCAGGTGATAGGTACATCTGTGTGTGTGTGTGTGTGTGTGTGTGTGTGTGTGTGTGTGTGCATGCTGGATTGCCCACTGGGATCCCACCAACACTTCTAGGGTTCCATCATATTTCCACATGCACCCTGGGAAAACAATCTGCTATCAATTACCAAGTGCTTTGAAAGGGAGGTAGCTGCAGCCCCCGGTACAGGTGGAAAAGCAAAGGGCACAGATGCTTTCCTTCCTTCCTGTTAATTTTCTCTGTGTCTCTAGCCAAGACCCTTGGCCTAGAAAGGCTGTGTGCAGAAGGACATGAGGGCAGGAAGCCACACAGGTTGGCTCCGGTGCAGCATTCGGGTGGGTGAGCACCATGTGACCTCCTGCACACCTCTCCATATGATGTCAGGATGACTCGATGGCATCAAGTGCACTGGCTCAGGAGAATTGGTGCTATGCTTGATCTGGCAGGGAACGGATTATGCGTGTTCCTTCCTTCTTCCTCCTTTCCCGCCACCCCCAGCACTTTGACTGGCAGCTGGGGGTGGGGGTGGGGAGAGAGAAGAACCCAATCTAAATGTTCCCAGGGGTCCAGAGAAGAACTCATTACAGCCAGCCTGCCAGTAGCCAGCAGTTCTGCTTTGTGAGCTGTGAAACTAATGTTTATCCACCACTCAGTTAGATTCAGTGCCATTTAAGAGGCAGAGGGTATTAAAAGGGAGGGATGGAGCACTCTGTTGCCCAGGGGGTTTCTGCAACCAAGCCTGTGTTTCTCACTCTGTTGCCCAGGGGGTTTCTGCAACCAAGCCAGTGCAGTTTGCTTAAGGCAAGGAGATAGCTAGCTAGGGCAACCAGACTGAGCCAAGAGCAAAGAGTAACGGATGTGTGCAGTCACTGTGGTTCACCTTCCAGCCATTTCCTGCAATTGGCTGCTTGCAGGCATCTCCCTAGCACAGATAGAACCAAGGGGTGGGGGGTGGGAATCTGCTCTCCATGCCTGCCCATCTGATCTCGATAAATGCTCCTTTCTTGCCAGAAAGCTGGCAATTGGTTGCATTCTGAATGAGAGTAAATCAGAGCAGCAAATTGCCCTGTAGAGCAGTCCTGGTGTCCAGTCCTGGCCATTCCTGATGCCTCACAGTCAATCTAGGGCTGGTTGGGGGCTGCTGGGAGTCATAATTCAAAATATCTGGAGGGGGCAATGTTGGCAAAGGTTTCCTTACAGAAAAAGGGAGGTGGGGACGCCAGAGGATCATTTCGGAGGGGTGCGCAGACGACCAATTAATCCATTTGCTAAAGTAATAACACAGCAGTCTTCATATCAACTTCATTGTAATCCTGGCAATTTCCCCTGGCTGCCAACACACCACCCCATGGCTGAACACACCGGGGCTGCCATGTTTGCCTTCAAATTACACCTCATAATTTGATTTTTCTTTGAAGCTTTTGACACAACTCATCGGTCCTCAGGTCCACCTGAAATGAAGCTTAAATTCTGCCAGTGGCATTTGCTTGCTTGCCCCCATCCCTTCTCTCATCCTCTCCATCTCTCTTCCTTTGTTGTGTCTCCTCCACTATTAAAATCCCAAATTGAAGCTTCCTCAGGAAGGTTATGTTACTTGGGTAACCACCATGTTCTTGGCTGGTCATCTGTGAGATTAATTGTAAGTAACAAGACGCGCTTTCAACTGGATCTACTCAACATTAGACCAGCAGCACCCAGCCTTTCATCTAGCCTTTTTATTTCCCACTGTATTCCACCCTCCTTTATCAGTTCATATTCTTATTGTTAGTTCTGTTTTGATTTTGACAAGGTTTCTACCAAGGGGAATGGTAGTGGCTCAATGGCAGAGCACCTGCCTTGCAAGCAGAAGGTCCCAGGTTCAATCCCTGGTGTCTCCAAACAGGGCTGAGAAAACTCCTGGCCTGAAACCCTGGAGAGCCACTGCTGCCTGTCAGTGTAGACAATACTAAATTAGATGGGCCAATTGTCTAACTCAGTATAAGGCAGCTTCCTGTGTAGGGCCCAGCTTCCCTGCTAGGCTTTGTTTCCAGGCACCTTCCAGAGCAAATTATCTCTCTGTGGGACATTTGCCAAGTATCTAGAGAGGATCTCACCCATCCTCTTGTAATCTTGTGCGGTTGGAAGCTCTTTTGCTGTTCTGCTTCTAGTGCCCCACCCCCTTCACTTTCTCTGGCACTCTCTCTTTTTTAAAAATAATTTTTATTAAGTTTTCCATTTAACAATCCAATCATGTCACATTAATTAATCCGAATTATACCAATACATATCATAAAATCCAAATATTTTGCCGAATTTTTAAATTTTTTGTTGGGAGTACCCATGCTTTGAGCTCAGTAAGGGTCCAATCATCTCATATTTCTGCTGCTTTGATGTTCACAAGTCCCATCTTCCAATCTTGTTGTTATCGTTTTTATTCTTAATAACCTCTGAGTTGTTTCCACAAGCGAGTTGAAGCAAACATTATTATATTCCTGTGTGGATTTTCACACTGATCCAAAAGTCCTATTCGGGCGGCAGGTGCCATTTCGGCAGTCCTGATGCAATACAGTTTAAGCGTCTGCTCATTAATTTCCCCAGACCAGTTGCTCCATCAGCCTTTCCAGTGGAGTTCTTGCCAGATCAGACGTAGAATTCAAACATGATAACAGAACAGTGGCTCGCCTCTCCCTTTGACTGTAAATCTCGCAACAAAGTCTGTCTCATAATGGCGGATCCAGATTAGAACTGCATCACCCAAAAGCCTTTTGTTTCCTTTCCTTTCCAGATTTTCTGCAAAACAAAGCCTTTAGTTAATATTTTTATTTCCACACAATTCATTTTCCAGTCTCACTTGCTATCAATTATGTGGTGGTTCTTCTAGGGGAGGGGTTGTTAGGTAAATCATATTGAAGAAGAGAAAAGTCCCCTCCTTTCCGTTCCGTTTCAACATACCGACATAGCTGTGATTCTTTGATGTAGTCTTCTGTTCAGTCCATCCCGTCACTCTTGGCTTCTCAGTGGTAGATTTAATTAGCAATCAGTACACCCTTTCCTTTGCTCAAAACATGTGCATTTACTTGTCCCCAATTATTTTATCTTAAGCAATGCAACTAGGATCGCACTCAGAAGTAGTGTCCGGAAGATCCAGAAACTCACTCGAGGGCTTTCTGTCCAGTGCCCCCACCCCCTCCTTCTTTCGAACTCGGGGGTGATTTATTGGCAATCCCCTGGGAAAATTCGGGAGGCTAATTTACTCCCATCATCAGCCTCTTAATTACCTCGTGTGAACCGGGGAGATGGTATTGTCTGCCATCTTCCAAGGTGCCCCTAGCGGCCCCACTTTCTCTGGCACTCTCAGTCTGCAGCAGCTCTGTGCACCTCAACAATAGCTGAGCCATCTTTCAAGGAAAAGTGAGAAGGTAGACAATGACATTTTTCACATTCTTTCCAGTAAAGGGGGGGGGGGGAATCACTGCGGTAGGAGGAGGGGATAGTCCAAAGCATTGAGTACCTGGGAGGGAGGTCAGGCTTGAGGTGAATCATAGAACTGTAGAGTTGGAGGGGACATCAAGGGTCATCCTGACAATGCAGGAATCACAGCTAAAGAGTAGATAATAATGATAATAATTTATTATTTGTACCCCGCCCACCTGGCTGGGTCTCCCAAGCCACTCTGGGCGGCTTCCAACAAAGATTAAAAATACATTAAAATGTAACACATTAAAAACTTCCCTGAACAGGGCTGCCTTCAGATGTCTTCTAAATGTCAGGTAGTTGTTTATCTCTTTGACATCTAATGGGAGGGTATTCCACAGGGCGGGTGCCACTACCGAAGAGGCCCTCTGCCTGGTTCCCTGTAGCTTTGCTTCTCACAGTGAGGGAACCGCCAGAAGGCCCTTGGCGCTGGACCTCAGCATCCGGGCAGAACGATAGGGGTGGAGACGCTCCTTCAGATATACTGGGATAGATGGCCTCCCAACCTCTGCTGGAAAACATCCAATGAAGGAGACTTCACCACCTTCCAAGGTAATCTGTTCCACTGTTGAACAGCTCTTGCCATCAGAAAGTTATTCCTGATGTTTAGGCAGAATATACTTTTTTTTGTAATTTGAATCCATTTGTTTGGGTCCTACCCTCTGGAGCAGAAGAAAACAAGTTTGCCCCATCTTCTATGAGACAGGTATTTGAAGATGCCTACTACATCACCTCTCAGTCTCCTCCTTCCCAGGCTCAACATACCCAACTCCTTCAATCTCATAAGGCTTGGTTTCCAGATCCTTAATCATCTTGGTTGCACTCCTCTGCACATGTTCCAGCTTATGAATACCCTTCTTAAATTGTGGTGCCCAGAACTGGACACAGTACTCCAGGTGTGGTCTGACCAAGGCAGAATATATTGGGACTATTACTTCCCTTAATCTGGACACTATACTTCTGTTGATGCAGCCTAAAATAGCATTAGCTTTGCATTAGTAGGAGGAGAAACCATAATTAAGACCCCCATACGCATTTGTTTTGGGAGGGGGCAGGAAATAGCTACATCATGGAGACCTGGGTAAGAGGAGCATAATTAGGAGGGTTATGATAATTTTAGGTAAAAGGGTATACTTCCTACCACCTCACAGAAGAAAACAAGCTCATCTTATAAGAACCCAGTTTCAATAGGAAAGCTGCTGAGTGCCTGAGCTCCCCACCCACACTGTTGCTCCTCTTCAGATGTTGCATGCTATTTTCATGCACTTGACAGTGGCTGATTCAGAAGCCACAAAGTTGTTTATTCTTTGGGGGAAAGATGTGCATGTAAAAGGCTAAACCTTGCACAATGTGTTCTCAGCAGCTGCAGGGTTGGAAACGGCAAGCTGTGTGGTGCGTGGTGCTTTAGGGTTCATGCACAGGTGTTTACTTTGATGTGCACCAGAAAAAAAGGGGTATGTATTGCAAACTCACTCACTCAGAGATGTATTGATTTATTAAAACAATTATATGCCGCTCTTCATCCTATCGGATTTCAGGATATGTATCATTTAAAGCTAATACAATAATAAAAAAGGTAATAGCAGCAGATTAAGCCTAAAAGCATGGGACGCAGGTGGCGCTGTGGTATAAAGCCTCAGCGCCTAGGACTTGCCGATCGAAAGGTCGGCGGTTCGAATCCCTGCGGCGGGGTGCGCTCCCGCTGCTCGGTCCCAGCGCCTGCCAACCTAGCAGTTCGAAAGCACCTCCGGGTGCAAGTAGATAAATAGGGACCGCTTACCGGCGGGAAGGTAAACGGCGTTTCCGTGTGCGGCTCTGGCTCTGGCCAGAGCAGCGATGTCACGCTGGCCACATGACCCGGAAGTGTCTCCGGACAGCGCTGGCCCCTGGCCTCTTAAGTGAGATGGGCGCACAACCCCAGAGTCTGTCAAGACTGGCCCGTACGGGCAGGGGTACCTTTACCTTTTTTTAAGCCTAAAAGCAGACCAAGATATCCTCAAGTTAAATCAATTAAAAGAGGGATAAAGAACCTGCAAGCCGCCAGAGGTGACCATGCCATTGACTGTAGGAGTTATTCCCTAGGGAAGAGGGAGAACTGAACACACAACTAGCTTTAACTTTTAGCTCTTGTTACAAATGGCAAAAAGGCAACTTCAGGTAGTTAATGGCTTCCTTTCAGTTGTGGAGTTAATGACTTTATAACTAGAACTGATCCAAACAGTCAAAGAATCCAGTGTGTTCAATTGATTTAACTGGATTCAATTTATTTTTAATTATTTCAATTTTGTTTTGAGCCTCATGACTCCCAATGGCTCGGTTGGCGGTGGGGGTGGTGGGGGCTCTGTGTAGCCGCACTAGAAACCATCTGGATATAAATAAATGTTTGGACTTGGTAAGGAGTTTGGCCCTGGTGGCGGCTGAAGAGCAAGCAGCAGCTACTGAATTTATTAGACTGCATTCTGTCATCAGGAAAGCTTAATACCAGGGGATCTGAAACCATCAGGAAAATGCTGGGGGCAGGGGAGGGAGGGAAGACAGCAAAAGGCTTTTTGTTGCCTTATTATTTATTTAGCTTTTTTTTTTTGTCCATCGATCCGCCATGCCCCAAAATGTTTACTCTGCAAATTTAGTCAAGAAGGGAGCTTAGCAAACACCAGTGCCCAGAGGATTTGAATAACATTGCCCAGTCAGGCTGACTGCCAAGTTTGCAAAGGGACAGAAGCACTGCAGACCATGTGGAAGGGACAGAAGCAATACCCAAACAGGGAGGACTAATGGGGTGCTCCTTCGGGAAGAACCCAGGAGCCTGTCTGCCAGGGATTGGTCCACCTGGAACTCTTTTATGCATAATAATGAATGAGTGCTGAGACAGAACAAGAGCATGTTGGTCTCATGTTGTTTCAAGGTTCTAGTCCATATTTTTTAAGTCCTGGGCCCTTCTGCTCCCCTGATCCCTTGAACAGAGTGATGATGAGTGATGTTGACAAGGTGCTGCACAGATGCAAGGGGACAAGGTGTGGCAATAGCAGACCCAAGAAGAGAAGGCTCCGGTACTGCCATTTTAGCAAAAACCTCCAGAGGAGCTCGTCTATTGCTAATGTTAGTCTATTGCAGTAAAAGCTGTCTTCAGCAAAGACCTTCCTGACCTTCCACGGAACTTATTCCTCCATTCCTAATTGATGACCCCAACCCCGCAACTCCAATCTAGATCTTCTCTATCTAATACAGACTGTGAAAGCTCAACCATGCCTTACATTCATGGTGTGATGAAAAACCACCTTATGAGTTTTTGAAAATAAATAAATGCCAGACCTGGAAATGGGGGTGGGGAGAGACAGTTGTCACTGGGGGAATTTTAAAGCTGCAAGATGGGAAAAGATGCAGTATAAAATCCATGCCCCTCCCCTCCCCTGCACTGCAGCCATTGGTGCCAACGGGAGCTCCCCGCTTGCGTAATGCTAATTGCTGCTTGGTGGGTGGGTGGGATTTCTCCTGAGATCTCGGCTAGGGTGGGGACAACATAAACTCATCCCCTACCTTCATGGTGCTGTGCTCTCTCTCATACACACCATATGCACACAAATGCTGTTTAATTTTTTAAACACACACACCATGTGCTTTTTTAAAAAAGGTATCATTCATCTTACGTGCATTCAGGCCCTAAGACTACTGAACATGGAGAGAGCATCAGTTGTACATCACACTCAGGACATTAAATACCGTACTTTTCCATGTATAAGACAAGGTTTTTCACTGAGCAAACAATGTAAAAAATCTGGGCTCGTCTTATACATGGGTAGTACAGAGTGGGGATGGGGGATTTGTTGCTGGCGCGAGTATTAGAACAACAGCGGTGACTCTGCGGGTGATTGGTGGCTGCGGCAAGAGCTGCTGTCGATTGACTGCTGTTGTGGCAATTGGGCGGGCTAATGGCGGCTGCTGGCGGTGATCTGGCAGAAGATTGTTGGCTTCCACAATGCTTGGATTGGTAAGTCAGGTGAAGGTTGTCGACTCCCCCCTCCCAAAAATAGGGTGCATGTTATACATGTGGGCGTGTTATACACGAAAAATATGGTAATATTTCAAGTGTTTTTCAGTGCGATGCTTTGGATTTTAGTGGTGTTTTACACACACACACACACACACACACACTTTCCTATTCATTATATTAACGACTTCTCTGTAGGATGTGAGTCATTATTCTCATTATGCATCCTATAATATGCTCTGCCTCAAATGCTCTGTCGATAATCGTGTCTCCCAATAATTGGCTGTCTGTGGATATTTCGGGAGATGCACACAAGGCACGCACACAGGGTGCATTAAACAAAGTGCATGGAGGTGTGAAGCTGGCAAGCAGCTTGTGCGTATCCTCCGTTCTCCTGTAGGTGAAGAGAAGATGCCCTTGCCTGGGCATTTCTGTGGCCATCAGCTGAGCATTCCTTGAGCAGCAGCAGCCCCGCCTTTCTCAGAGTTCCTCAGCCCATCCCTCCAGGATGGCAGGCGATGGAAGAGCTTAATTGGCGCTCCAGCCAGAGACGCAATGAATTGTTCTGTTCTAAAGCTCCCGCAACAGCCGCAATCAAACTCCCTTTACAGCTGTGTCTCACTTGGCTGAGTAAGAGGCCAGTCTTCCCGAGGATACTTCCTCCCTTCCACTGTAAATGCTATTAAGAAGGTTGTATAAATGATTGGGGGAAAGGGGCCCACTGCAAGCCTAACCACCATGCACCGCGGCATCTGTGCCCTCGCCGTGCTGAGCAAACTATATGTCTTCATAATTTGATTGTGCCCTAATCCCAGAGGCTCCTCGTGGCGCTATTGAACACCGATGGAGTTATTTCAAAACATAAATAATATTATCAAAGAGGGTCCACTGGGTAAACAGAGCCAATGTGTAAATTGTCAGAGCGTGCTATCGATTGTTCTGTGCTGACTAATGAATTATTCTGTTTAAGAGCCCACGGAAAATGGCATTCGGTGGTTCCAAGGGAAGGGGGCCTTTGAAGGAATCCCCCAAAGCCCTCCTTATCTTTCTGTTGCTCTGGCCACCGCAGCTCCAGAGAATTCTCTCCCGGCAAACGCGCTGCTAAAAGTCAGCAAACATAACAGGTGAGCTTGTGGCTGAAGGGCCTGGGAGAGAGATTTATTAAAGATGGCAGCCTGTCACGGGGCATTTCCAGAACATTTTCCTAACCTTTGATCCTTGCGGATTTGTCATTTCCTCTTCATTTCTCATCACCAAACCCTTTGATTTCCTCTCCTTTCCCACTTTTGCGAAAGAGCTGCCTCAGCGTCATCCATGAGCGTGTGTGTGTGTGTGTGTGTGTGTATCTCAAGCAGAAGTTGTGTGGACGTTGGGCTGACTCTGAGCCTGCAAAGGGTTAATAGGATCAGCTCCCTGGCTCCTGACCAGCCAACCCCAACTGATGGGGGTCGCCTTCACCCCTCTCTGGTTCTGGAAGGCTGATTGAGGTCAGCAGGAATGGAAGCAAGCAGGCAGCTAGCCTTACCCTGCAAAAACACAACCCGGGGAACTTTTAAGTCTTGCGGAAAAGGAGGCAATAGCAATGCAGACTAACAGGTAGGATAGAATGAACGGACTATGGAGGTAACAAGAAATAGCATATTCTCTCCACCACCACATAGACCACTGCCTATTTTTTATCCTCTTGCACACCAGGTTCCCACTTCCATTAAAAAGGAAGCTTTTGACTCCTCCTTTTACTGGGGATTTTAGATTCAGGGGGAGTGTTCTGTCCCTCAGGTGGCAGCTTCCCAAATCCTCCCAAAAGCTACCAAACAAAACAAACCAACAATGGCGGAAGTTAACAAAGCCATTTTAGGAAATATCCCGTGATGCAGCTGGCATCTCCAGGTTAGACTGGGAAAGATTTCCTGCCTGAAATCCTGGCGAACTTCTGCCTGCCAGAGCAGACAATACTGAGCTTAGATGGTCAATGGTATGACTTTCCATCTTCTAACAAAATGTGCCTCCTAGGGTGTCAGGAAACTGCCATCGGAAGAACAGGTGGTGGAAGGGCTCCAGGAGTATAGAAGAGACTCAGCAGCAGAAGAGGGAACCAGTAGGGGGGGAGCAGGAGCTTCAAGGGACAGGAAGTCGGAGGGGAGGCTCTGGGACACTTCCAGTGAGAACAGTGAGGAGGTATCAAGGCCCCCTTTAGCGACCCCCACCCCTCGCCGGAAGCTGTCACGCAGGGAATCTAGGAGACGCGTTTCCGTCAAGCAGCTTTTATGCTGGAAACGTTTCCGCAAGCGCCCACTGTCGGATTCTACCAGTGACTGACGGAGCCATGTCCAGGGGCTCCGCTCAAGGCAGAGCTTTGCTATGTTAAGCAAACTCCGAGGGACTAACCCTTTTACGCACAAGTAGCTCATTGTCCCATCACAGCAATCCGACAGTCCCTGAAAGCGCTTGTGCAAGGAGAGGCATCATGAGCAACCCAACCGGAGCCAGAGAAGGGGGAGCAGCTGCAGCCGTTCCAAGCCTGGAAGAAAGGTACAGGATGTTGGAGGTTCAGTTAGCCCTGCAAACAGCTAGGCTTGAGGAGAGGAGGGCTCACGATGCAGAGAAGGGAAAAGCCACCCAAGTCTCGAGGAAGGTGCCGGGACTGGTGCAGAAATTTGGGGGTGATCCCAGGAACTATCAAGCCTTTAGGACAGAAAGGCAATATGCCCTTAATCTGCAGTTTGATGATTTTCCTGATGAGGAATCGAGGGTGGCGTTTGTGATTGGCCATCTAGAAAAAGGGGCGAGAGACTGGGTGAGACCCCTGATGGCAGCCAATAACGAGGTCCTAAAGGACACAAGGAAGTTTTTTCGCGCCATGGATCTGATGTTCTCCAGTGAGATCGAGGGGGGAGTGGCGCGCAGACAGTTAATGGCGTGTAAGCAAGGGAACTGATCTGTCCGTGAGTACTGGACTGAGTTCACCATGCTGATCCATAAATTAAATTGGGATTTGTCTGCGGAACCGATACAAATGCTGTTTGAAGAAGGATTATCTTCGGCAGTAAAAGATGAACTTTCCCAGGCGCCCAGGGCGGAGTCTATGGATCATCTGACTAAATCCGCGCTGGCCATAGGAGCACGCCAGGAGGCCAGAGCCCTGGAGAAGCGGGAAGGGAAAGAGGAGCGTTGGAGGGATTTCCGCATTCCAGAGATTCCAGAGCAGCCTTCTCAGCCAGCAGAGCCGATGGAAATCGGAACAGCGCGCGCGCGCAGTTTCAAACCCTAGCAGAGGGCGGAAGAAGGAGGGGAAAGGCGCCAAGAAATGTTTTCTCTGCCAACAGCCAGGTCACTTTGCCAGGGTTTGTCCGCAAAGAAAGGGATGGCAAGGAATGGCGGGAGCTGTTGGGGAGGAGGAGGAGGGAGCTAAGGAGTCAGTAAAAGCCAACGCCTGGCTG
The DNA here is from genome assembly GCF_951804945.1 of Podarcis cretensis. Taxonomy (NCBI): domain Eukaryota; kingdom Metazoa; phylum Chordata; class Lepidosauria; order Squamata; family Lacertidae; genus Podarcis; species Podarcis cretensis. The sequence continues at coordinate 28,608,894 of NC_137185.1, read as the reverse complement.
GAACCATCAGGGCACAGCAGCCAGGCCAAGGATCAGTGAATGTGCCCACGCCGGAACCACCAAGACCAGCGCTAGTAATAGAGGTGTTGCTAGAACTGGCAAACGGACACCCGCTAAAGGTTAAGGCGCTATTGGACTCAGGCAGCTCCTGCAACTTTATGAGTAAGGAGTTTGCAGACGCACACCAGATACAAACCATCCCTTTAAAAAATCCTCTGCAGGTGACCACGATTTATGGGAGGGCGCTGTTGGGAGGAGAAGTTAACCAGCAGACTGTCCCCATGACAATGAGGGTGGCAAGACACACGGAACTGATAGCGTTTAATATAGCCACTTTGGGAGGAGCGCCCATCATTTTGGGGATGAGCTGGCTAGCGCTGCATGATCCGCTTGTGGGATGGCATCAGAGAGTGGTTTCCTTTGGGTCAACACATTGTATGGGACACTGCACGGAAAAGGGGGGCCAAGTAGGTACCCAGGCCACGTTAGCAAAGATAGAAGCAACAGATCAAGGTAGGGTACCACGACAATATGCAGATTTGGCCAACGTCTTCAGCGAAAGGGAAGCAAATAAACTACCCCCGCACAGACCCTTTGACTGCCAAATCAACTTACTCCCAGGAGCACAATTGCCAGTGGGCAAGGTGTATGCAATGTCAGACAGGGAGATGCAGGAGTTAAGGGAGTTTATTGACAAAAACCTCAAGCGTGGGTTCATCAGAGAGTCACGAGCGGTGGGGGGTAGCCCAGTGTTCTTTGTGGACAAAAAAAATACAGATAAACCAAGATTGGTTGTGGACTTCCGGGCCCTGAACGCAGTGTCCGAACCCGTGACTTTCCCCATGCCCAGAATCGATGACATTCTGACCCGGGTGAGAGAAGGGAAAATTTTTACCAAGCTGGACCTGAGGGGGGCGTATAATCTGATACGTATGAGAAAGGGAGATGAGTGGAAAACCACTATGTTCACCCCCTTGGGGGCCTTTGAGTACTGCGTTATGCCTTTCGGCCTCCAGGGGGGGTCGGCAGTTTTTCATTCATTCATGAATCACGTCCTAGGACCACTGCTCTACAAGAACTGCGCTGCGTTCTTAGATGATGTTCTGGTGTACTCAGAGGATGAAGAGCAGCATGTGCGAGATGTACGAGAGGTACTGAGCAAACTGCAAGAAAACCAGCTGTGGGTGAAACTGGAGAAGTGTCAGTTTCACACCAGAGAGGTGGAATTCCTAGGGTACCGGTTGTCAGACAAGGGGCTGGCCATGGATCCTAGCAAGGTGCAAGCGGTACTGGAATGGAGACCACCGAAAACTAAGAAAGATGTGCAAAGGTTTTTGGGGTTCGGAAACTTCTATCGGAAGTTCATCAAGAACTTTGCCCACTTAACGGCCCCCATCACGGATTGTCTCAGCAGTAAGAAGAAATTTGTCTGGACGGAAGAAGCGCAGCGAGCATTCGAAAGTTTAAAGAGGGCGTTTGCTTCGGAAGAACAACTCTTACACGTGGATCTGCAGCAGCCGATGAGAGTGGAAACCGACGCGTCTGACAGAGCGGTGGGCGCCGTACTCCTCCAGCCGGGACAGGTTACGTCAGAATGGAGACCGTGTGCCTTCTTCTCGAGGAAGTTGAACAAATCCGAGAGGAATTATACCGTGTACGACAGGGAATTACTCGCCATCCATGAAGCGTTCAAGAGATGGCGACACCTGTTGATCGGGGCGCAACACAAGGTTCAAGTGCGGACAGACCACAAAAATCTAGAATACTGGAGGACAGCCCGAGTACTGAACCAGAGACAAGTAAGATGGGCGCAAGAGTTCTCCAAGTTCAATTTTGAAATTCGCTACGTGCCGGGGGCAGAGAATGTCAGAGCGGACGCTCTCTCCAGAAAACCTGAGTACTTAGAGGGGGAAGGAGCGGCGGAAGAAAGACATATCATCCCTGAGGACCACTGGGTTTGTGGGGCGGCATTGGTGGGGCAAAGAGAACTGGTAGAGGGTACTGAGAACGATGAATATGCCCAAGAAAAGCTTAGGGAACTCAGGGAGACAGGTGAGAACACAGGGGGTTTTGAGGAAAAGAACGGAAAACTATATTACAAAGGGGCACTCTACATACCAGATGGGGAACTAAGAGGGCGGGTGCTCAAACAGTTGCATGACAGCCCCACGGCGGGGCACTTCGGACAGCACAAGACCATGTGGTTGGTTACCAGGGAGTTTTGGTGGCCCAAGGTGAGGGAAGACGTGCGGGAGTATGTCCGGGGATGCGACAGGTGCCAAAGAGCAAAGGGAGAGAGGTTGGCACCAGCAGGGTTATTAGAACCCTTACCCACCCCAGAAAGGCCATGGGAGATGGTATCCATAGATTTCATGACCGATCTACCGAAATCCAAAGGGAAAACCGCGGTCATGGTGGTAGTAGATCTACTAACTAAGATGTGCCATTTTATAGCTTGCTCACATGCAGTCACAGCGGAAGAAACCGCAAGGTTGTTTGTAAAGCATATTTTCAGGTTGCATGGCGCCCCCTTGAGGGTTTTGAGCGACAGAGGGAAACAATTTACTTCCAGGTTCTGGAGGAAGCTAATGAGCTTGTTGCATGTGGAGGTAAGTTTTTCCACCGCCAGGCACCCAGAAACAAATGGGCAAGCAGAAAGGGCAAACGGGGTTTTGCAACAATATCTGAGGTGTTATGTAAAAGACAGAGAAACTGATTGGGTAGATAAGTTACCTCTGGCAGAATTTGCCTACAACAACGCGGAAAACGTGTCCACAGGGATGAGTCCCTTTCTGGCCAATTATGGGTGTCACCCTCGAGCATTCCCAGGAGAAGGAGGGGAGTACTGGAGTGTACCGGCAGCGGAACACTTTGTGGAAGAAATGGAAGCAATCCACCGGCAGCTCCAACTCAACTTGGAGAAAGCCAAAGAAGCATATAAGAAACAAGCAGACAGAAATAGGAGGGAAGGTGAAACCATAAGGGTGGGAAACCGGGTGTGGCTATCCACCCAAGGACTGCCGTTTAAGGGAGGGTGTAAGAAATTGAGACCCAAATGGTTGGGACCCTTTGAGGTCATACAACAGGTTAACCCAGTAGCATTCAAACTCAGATTGCCCAGTCACATGAAATTGCACCCAGTATTTCACAGATCATTACTGTCACCGTACCGAGAGGGACGGGAGTGGGGGGAACGTGAGAGGGGGGTCACCCAAACACCTGTCATTGAAGAGAGAGAACGCAACATGGAAGTGGCAGGAATCATTGATTCCAGGTGGAAGGGGAATCGGGTGGAATACTTGGTAGAATGGGAGGGGGAGGAAGAGTCAGAAAACACGTGGCTGCCGGCGGAAGAAGTCCACGACGAGGTTTTGATAGAAACGTTCCATCAGCGTTTCCCAAGAAAACCACAGCCGGTGGAGCGATTTAGGAGGGAATACTTCGGAACCACTGATGAGGAAGGGGTGTTTGAAGGGTTCCCAGAGTCAGGGAGTGAGGAGGCGGCATACTCCGACGAAGAAGAGGAAGACGGGGAAGGAAATGGAAGGCAGTGGCTAGAAGTGTTTGAATCCTCTGAGGACGAGGAGAGTTCCTTCCGAGGCTTTCCAGCCTCACCGCCTGTAGAAGAGGAGGCGGGAGGGGGAAGAGGGGGGCCTGGAGGGGAGGTGGATGTCAGGAAACTGCCATCGGAAGAACAGGTGGTGGAAGGGCTCCAGGAGTATAGAAGAGACTCAGCAGCAGAAGAGGGAACCAGTAGGGGGGGAGCAGGAGCTTCAAGGGACAGGAAGTCAGAGGGGAGGCTCTGGGACACTTCCAGTGAGAACAGTGAGGAGGTATCAAGGCCCCCTTTAGCGACCCCCACCCCTCGCCGGAAGCTGTCACGCAGGGAATCTAGGAGACGCGTTTCCGTCAAGCAGCTTTTATGCTGGAAACGTTTCCGCAAGCGCCCACTGTCGGATTCTACCAGTGACTGACGGAGCCATGTCCAAGGGCTCCGCTCAAGGCAGAGCTTTGCTATGTTAAGCAAACTCCGAGGGACTAACCCTTTTACGCACAAGTAGCTCATTGTCCCATCACATAGGGGTTTGTGGTTTGTGTGTGTGTGTTTTGTCTGATGAGCATTTCTACTGAAAACTCCTTCTTTCCCCACACCCCACACCCAGCAGCCATAATTTATATTGTGGCCGATGTCCAAACCTTTCCGCACCTGTTCCTGTGTTCATGAAACATTTTGGCCGTGTTAAATTAACCATCCTCCAAGGAAGGCTGAGAACTTAAGAGACGTTGTCCATAGCAGCACAGGATACAACCCAAGAGAGGATAGGGACCAAGATTGAAAAAGACAAGTCAGGCAGGGATGCAGTGGACCTGCCATGGTTGTCAGGAGATGGAGCAGAACCAGATTGTGACTTGGGGGAGGGCCATAGCTTAGAGGCAGAGCACCTCCTTTGCATCCAAAAGATTCCAGATCCAGTCTTTGGCACCTTCAGGTATGGCTGGGAATGTCCCCTGATCAAAGCCCTGGAGAGTCGCTCTGCCACTCAATGTAGACAATGCTGAGCTAGATGGATTCAATGGTCTAGCTTGCTTCCTTTTTGGGGTATCAACAGCCAAACTCACAGTTAGCTTTCCATTTTTCCTAAGGCTTTTGTCTCCCAAGGCCAGCACAATACATCTTGCTGCCTGAAGCTATGAGCAGGATGGTACCCTAACCATTCCTCATACAGAAGCCAACTAGACCGGCATCTGCCATTGCAACCAGGATGACCAACTGGCAAAACACCTGCTTGGTATGCAGAAGCCACCGGTTCAATCTCCAGTATCTCCAGCATCACGGACTGGCTGGATGAAGAGGTGTGGTTGGTGCCGCCCATCCAAGAAGAGGAAGAAGACTTAGACCCAGGTCAGTAGTGGTGGGGTATGGAGGACCAGTCTGTGGAAGGGACAAGCTGGGAGATGCTAGAAGCAGGAGGTTTGAGCAAATGAGGGCAGAAGAAGAAAGCCATTCCAGGACAGGGCAAAGAATCCAACATGTTGCTGAGCAAAGAATATTGCACGTTGCTGAGCAAAGGGCCAGACAGGCCCAGAGGGCAAGCCCTCTGCTTTGCCGGTATACAGTTGCTTGAGAGGAGTTGTGAGTGATGGGGCTAGAGAGAGGAGAGAGGGGCCAGATGCCAGTTCTTGCAACATCTTGCAACCAGGGGAGATGAGCCTTCTGTGAATAAAAGTCAACTGCATTTCGCTCACATCTCAAGTCCTTTTTCTTGACCTGTGGATGACCTGCATTCTCCTGACAGCCCCTTGACATCCAGGTAAGGCTGAGAAAATATCCCTGCGTGAAGGTCTGGAGAGTCCCAGCTGCCAGTCAGTGTATAACATCACTGATCTAGATAGACCAAGAATCTGACTCAGTAGAAGGCAGCTCCCCCTGCTGCTATGAAACTTCCTCCTGGCATTGGGATGGTGCACCACACCAGAGAACAGCAATTTAGGGGCCACAAGGCAGGCTGAATAGGGGTATGTCCAGCACTGCCCTCCAGCCTCTACCTGGTGCCTGCATTGTGCTCACTCAAATGAATGCTGCAATGCAGCAGTGCCAGCATGGAGGATCACAAAGCAATGTACACAAGATGCTTTCTGGAGTGTGTAGCCTAGACTGGCTTCCTCTCTGCCTGCTCTCTCAGCCAGGGGCCTTTCCCAGGGCCTGTGGCATGTGGGGAGAAGGCAACTGGTTGAGACGACTTGCCCAGTCCAGCAAACAATGCAGCTTCAGGAGGATGAGAGTGGCTAGGGCAGTGGTTTTCAACCAGGGTGCCTTAAATGGTGGTCATGGCTGCCACAGGAAACACTGGCCTCTGTCCCTCTTTCCTTCCCTCCCTCCTCTGATGCCTTCCTATGTCTCTGCCTCCCAAAGGCTTGCACAGCTGTTTGTTGCAGCAGCCCTGGCTACAAGCTCCCCAGTCAAATGGTGCCTCTGGGGCTGGCCAGGGGGTGCTGGTTGCCAGGAGGTGATGTGACCTCAAAGAAGCAAGCAAGCAGGTGAGGGAGCCCAGCCCTTGCTGTTGGGAATGAACAGACAAGTCCCAGGCCCCCGTGGGACAATGTGAGGAGGCACCTTTCTTTAGGGCGGGGGCAGCAACAGCTGCCCAGAGGACTCCCAAGGAGAGTGGAGGAGGCTGAGGAAACAGTTCACAAAGGAGGGTGTTCAAAAAAGGGTGAGAGGCTGCCAGCTCTGCAAGCCAGGGGTGCCACAACTGGGCTCCTGAGCCCCACAGGGGTGCCACAGAAAGAATGTACAGTGGTACCTCGGGTTACATACGCTTCAGGTTACATACGCTTCAGGTTACAGACTCCGCTAACCCAGAAATATTACCTCGGGTTAAGAACTTTGCTTGAGGATGAGAACAGAAATCGTGCAGCGGCGGCGCAGCGGCATCAGGAGACCCCATTAGCTAAAATGGTGCTTCAGGTTAAGAACAGTTTCAGGTTAAGAACAGATCTCCAGAATGAATTAAGTTCTTAACCCGAGGTACCACTCTACAGTGGTACCTCGGGTTACGGACACTTCAGGTTACAGACGCTTCAGGTTACAGATGCTTCAGGTTACAGACTCCACTAACCCAGAAATAGTACCTCAGGTTAAGAACTTTGCTTCAGGATGAGAACAGAAATCGCACCACGGCGGCACAGTGGCAGCAGGAGACCCCATTAGCTAAAATGGTGCTTCAGGTTAAGAACAGTTTCAGGTTAAGAACAGGCTTCCAGAATGAATTAAGTTCTTAACCTGAGGTACCACTGTAGTTGGTTAAGGGAGCCATGGACTCAAAAAGGTTGAAAACCTCTGGGCAGAGAGGATGGCATGGTTTGGGGAACTGCCCCTGCTGCCGCCCCTCATCACTTAATGCCATGCTCTCCTTGATGATACAGGTGGGCATGTTGGCGTCAGAGCTACGGTATTGAAGTCTGATGCCAGCTCCATAGAAACCAGTGGCTGACTGTCTCCAGACTGTGGATTCTGTGCTTCTTTCATACTCCAAAAACTTTTGTGTAGCTAACACTCCTTGCCTCCACCTACAGCATCTTGTAGGCTGCTGTTGCTCCCGTTCCAGCTGCTGCCGTTGTGCATTTATACCTCCAATCCAACTAATTAAGTTAACTTTGGTCACTGCTGGCATTATGCCAACTTGTGTCTTCCCGCAAAATGCCTGGATTTTAAGAATTCTTCTTCTCTCTCTCCCTACCCCCACCCCTCCCCGGAAGGCATGCAAACCACATTAACACCCCCAAGCTCTGAAATTTTAATATTGCTTTCCATTTTTTTACAAACACCTGGGTAATAAACCGTTAATTTTATGGCGTTGCAAACCCTTTGATGTAAAGTGCTCAAAATAACTTAGCAGCTAATCTTTCTCTCTCTGCGCGGAGTGGAATGCTCAAGGAGCCAGCAGAAGAATAGGATGCTGAGCCGAGATACAGTTTACAGGCGTCTTAGCGGTGGGGCAATCTGGGTGTGGAACCAATGACAGGTCGACAGAAAGTAAATCATTTGGCAGAACAGCTTGCCTCTTAAAAATAAAAATAAAAATCCTGTGCCACCGCCCCCCCTCCCTCAGCTCTTAATATGAAAGATGAGCAAGAGGGGGCTGCAACAAACTGTTTCATTGTGGAATGCACCAGCCCGTCGGCCCTACCCTTTCCCAAGATGCTCCATTTCATTCTAGCCAGCCTACCCGCTCTGCCCTCTCCTAAGACACTCCATTTCATTCCCCATTCCTCAAAAAAAGGGGGGCAGTTCCCAACAGACAGCATTCCATAGCCATTTTTCTTCTGGAAAATGTGCTCTTTACTGTGAAATTGGAACAAGTGGCAATCTGTGGAGTCTTCATAAGTGAGCTGTTTCTAGAGAAAGAACAGTGAGGGGAGAGAGACTTTGTGCTGGCCATCAGGCAATGGCTTTTTCCACCTGCCTTGTCCCCAGTCTCCAGCCCTAGGAGCATTTCCCAGACCATGGCTTTAGGAACAGCAGAAGCAGCTGGGAAGAGAGATGGGGAGTTCAGGGATATATATATATATATATATATATATATATATATATATATATATATATAATAAGTTGTGTGTCTTTGCTTCTCAGTGTGTATTGTGTTATTTTATGCACTGTGACTTGCTGTTATTTTTATTGAGTATTGTTTATAAATTATTTACTGTAATTTTTAAGAGTGAGTTTCTCTCTCATTATTATTTGCTGATCTTTAATTTTATTGTGTACTATTACCTTCTAATGGATTACTGATATAAGCTGTTGATTTTAAAGTTATGTTTTTATTATGACATTCTTGCATTGCGTCAGATTGTTATAAGGTGCACGGCCTTTGTTGTTTCTTCAGCTCGTAAACCACCTTGGGTATAGTAATATAGAAAGGCGGTGTATACAAATTAAAAGGGAAGTGAAATGAAATTTAGTCCTCATTTGGTATTTTTGGTAGTTTCACCTCCCTTAAGTTCTTTCCCTCTGAAGAGCTTCCTTAAGGCAGAATTCTGTGTTCATTGGGGTCCCTTCCAAGCCTGCTCCCCCTTGCTTTTCAGTGGCTCCATTTTGACTGCAGTACAGTTGTACATTGGATCCCAAATGCCTTGGTACTAGGACGTTTTGGACGCCGCAAATCTGGAAGTGAGTGTTCCGGTTTGTGAACATTCTTTGGAACCTGAACATCCGATGGGGCTTCCACAGCTTCTGATTGGCTGTGGGAGCTTGCTGCAGCCAAGCAGAAGCCACAATTTGGTTTTCGAAGTTGAACGGACTTCTGGAACGGATTCCATTTGACTTCCAAGATACGACTGTATCGCTGGCACTCATCTGCAGACAATTCTCACCATCAGCCCTATATGTCAGAGTCAGGCCAAAGGTCTATCTAGTTCAGCATTATGTTTCCCACTGTGGCTAACCAGATGTCTCTGGGGAATCCCACAAGTGGGAAATGAGCTCATTCATCTTCTCTCACTGTGTTGACCTTGCAGCAGTTACTATTCGGAGGCAAAGCATTTCTGAACATGGAAGGTTTCATGTCACCATCATGAGCGGCAGTCATTGAAAGGATTTTCCTTCCTGCAGGAACATGACCTCTGGCTGCTCAGACAAGACAACCTTATCCCCCATCTCTCTCCCCATCTTGACACCTCTTCACAGTAAAGTCCTCACAAAGCACCTTTGCCCTATTTATTTTTTTAAAGCACAGTTACCATAGTTCTTTGTGTATAACATGCCCCCATGTATAAGACAACCCCTATTTTTGGGGAGTCCAAATTAAGGAAATGAGGTAGGATTGCCCAGGGATGTTGAGCTTTCTTTGGGGGGAGGGAGATTGCTGCCAATCGCTCACATGCATGACTGCCAATCACACGCCTCGAAGAAACCACCAATCGTCTGCCCGCTCGCTGCCAGCAGCTGCCAGTCGCACGCCCATTTGCCTCAGAAGCAGCCAATCGCCAGCAGGCCTTGCCGCAGCCACCAATCACCCGCCCAATAGCCACTGACAATCTCCTGCTCGTGGCTGCCACCAATCGCCTGTCCTCCCTCTGCACTATCCGTGTATAAGGCAACCCCCAATTTTAAACATTTTTTATAATAAAAAAACACCATCTTATACATGGAAAAATACAGTCATTCACCTCTTTCCACCAGCCAAAGGTTTCTAATGCAGTTCTGAAAAAAAGAAGTTTTGCATTGTGACAGATTATATAAATAAATAATAAAAAACAAAAAGCAGTCCAGCAGTTAGGCAAGCAGGGAGTAGAGTGGGATGGGGAAGTGAACATAATACAAAAGCGCAGTTGAAATGCACCATCCCTTAGATAAACTGCACTTATTTTGCAAAGCCTGAATAATTTGTGAGTGCATCTGTGTGCATGCAGGAACACTATGAAAGTTTTAAGAATGGCTCCAAAAGGTGTTTTTTGTTTTTGTTTTTACAGATGTCTTACATATAATTTGCAACCTTCTGCCAAAGTCTAATTTACCTCACATATTAAACCGACACCAGAAGAACGCAAAAGGTTCAAAACTTGTCAGAAAATTAATAACAAAGTAATTCTGCCTTGGCTAAAAAGTTAAGGGATTGAGCAGCTTTTGCATAGCAAATGAAAGTGCCAAACAAAACACATTTCTCTGTTTAAAACAAACAAACAAATTATGGCTTGATCACACTGGAGACATTCTCGACGGTGCCTTTTTGTGCAGGAGAAATAATTTCCTGTCGTTAAGAAAATGCGAACTGCTGGAGTCATGTTCTCCTGCCGCCATGACCCATTCATAGCTTCCAAATGATCGTACTCCAATTAGTGACTTGCTGCTTTCTTGTTTGTTTGGGGAGAATCCCACAGAAACCAGGGAACATTCCAAGAAAGGAATCCTGGGATAAAGCCAAGTGATTAACCCAGAGTTGTGAGCTTTTTACAAGAGTTGTTTTCTTGTGCCGTACTAAAAACTTTACTGCCTCAAGGGGAACACTTACCAATAAGTAATAAGATTTTTACCATAATATCTTTTTAAATATGAAATATGCATTATCTTGCTTTTCCCATCACACTGTATTAGTTTGAGAAATAGCAGGCACGATTGCCTCCTTATAGGAGCTCGCTTGGGTCATTGTCAGCCCCTAAGGTGACTCACTTGACTGGTTGTGTTAACGCTGCTGCTTTTATTGCCTTCCGGGGGTGCCTGATCCACCAGGATAGTCTCCTGACCAAGCCCCATTCATGTCAATGAACTTCAGTGCTTTATTTGATATAAGCTGTTGATTTTAAAGTTATGTTTTTATTATGACATTCTTGCATTGCGTCAGATTGTTATAAGGTGCACGGCCTTTGTTGTTTCTTCAGCTCGTAAACCACCTTGGGTATAGTAATATAGAAAGGCGGTGTATACAAATTAAAATTCAGAAGTGAGTGTTCCGGTTTGTGAACATTCTTTGGAACCCGAATGCCTGACGGGGCTTCCACGGCTTCTGATTGGCTGCAGGAGCTTGCTGCAGCCAATCAGAAGCTGCAGTATTGTCCCGTGACTGACTCCAGGCTCATCTGCATCCAAAGATCTGCCCATTTTTATTTTTAGTATCGGTAGCATTCAGGAACAAACACAAACAGATGCCTTCTTCTGCTTGTTGCCCTTGATGGGGAGTTTCTCCACACCTAAATCCCCCAGCCACAATCCAGGAAGAGGGGGAGTCATGTTGGCACTGAGCTCCAAGCCTTCCTTTCCATTCAGTTACCAGCATCAGGGTGGCTGCAGAGAGTCACAAAGGAAAGAGGTGTTGTGTGCTGACACTAATCACCACTCCCAGAGAGAAAAATGCACCCTTCCTTCTTGAGAGGTGTGCATTCATATCTACAAGCCCATCCTCAGCAGTCCTCCCTCTGGCCAGGTGTGGTTTGCCAAATTTTACAACCACCAGAGCCAGCCTTGAGTCAGTTCCCAGCTTAGGATTCCAAACCAGGTCTCCTGGGCCCATGTAGTGGGCCCACTCTGACTTCTGGTGAAACTCTGTTTCATTGCTTGCCTTATTCTAGGACCTAACTGTCCCAATACAGTGGCATGGAAGGACTGGTCTGATTGGGATGAGAGGTGGAAGAAGAAGAAGAAGAAGAAGAAGAAGAAGAAGAAGAAGAAGAAGAAGAGTAGTTTGGATTTGATATCCCGCTTTATCACTACCGTAAGGAGTCTCAAAGCAGCTAACAAACATTCTGTGAGGTGAGTGGGTCTGAGAGACTTCAAAGAAGTGTGACTAGCCCAAAGTCACCCAGCAGCTGCATGTGGAGAGCGGAGATGCAAACCTGGTTCACCAGATTACGAGTCTACCGCTCTTAACCACTACACCACACTGGGTGGAGAGCGTCTGAGGAGGTGTCCAATGATAACTCTTGGGGAGGGACCTAGATGGTTGGGTTTGGGGCCCCAAGAGTCATCCAAGCTGTCAAGGGAAGGACCCAGTGGATTGTCACTGAGCCAACCCTTGCCAGCCTTGCCCACTCTGCCCACAGCTCTGGTACTGCCTCCCATGCCACTGGAGACTCCACCCTCACTCTGCTCACCTAAGAGGTGTCCAATGCCCATTCTGAGCCAGCGCTGTCACCTCCGCCATCACCTGGGCCATGAAGATGCCCGAGCAGCTTAGGCCCAGTCCCCAAGTCAGATTTCCCATTTGCTTGCACAAACCCAAATAGCATCTTGCTAAAGCCATGTCCACCCTGCTCCTTTATAACAGAGGCCCAGGGGACATGCCAGCTGTTGGGACACCATGTTACTTTGCCTAAGCACTTGTTGCATGAATGATCCTTGCTTTGCTTACATTCCATACTAATTCGAACATGAAGGCATATTGCGGAAAACACGTTAGAGTCTTTCATCCTGCAGGAGCCAGGACATTAACCCAGAATTTACACAAACCTCAGAAGCTGATGAATCCGTTGCTGGTTGGCCGTCACATAATGGGGGAAAGGAAGGAGAGGCACAAAGGGAATCCTATGGAGGTCCAGCATAATTCAACTGATATAATGACCCCCTTTTGCTTCCTTTGCTCGGTCCTGTTTTTCCCTCCTAGGTAGAAGTGGAGTGGTTTGTGCAACACCCGCTGTCTTTCAAGCCTTCCGAGCAGAATGCTTTTTCGGTAACCTCATCAAAGGAAGAGCTAGGATTCAGATAAGCTTTTCAAGGAGGAAGTCAGGGTTATAATTTTCAGAGACTTCTGAATGTCACCTCCAATTTTCAAGTCTTCAATTGGAATGCCAGTTCTTGGAAGCTGCACAGCCTCAGATATTGAAATTGTTGACCTTTGAACTCGGGCCTTCTCAATTCCTGGTCATCTTAAGCCTGGCGGATCCTGGAGTTGAAAGTGTCAGAGATTTCTGACTTTATAATAACACAGTTTCTCAGAAGTGCAAATTACAGTGGAATTGGTGCTAAACTCCCCATTAACTAGCGAGTCCAAGAAATCTTTAGTGTACCAAATTACCTGTCACTTTCTCTGTAATGCGACGTAATTCTGCCGCTTAAAAAAAAAAAAGGCTGTAATTTGAAATTTCAGTGAAATTTCTAATTGAATCTGCACTTAACTTTGCTGGCTCGATGCTCCCACACCCCCACCCCTTCTCCGTTATAGGCTAGATTGCAGTCAGCATTCCAATTACAGAGACTCGCTCTTGTTTAAATTCCGTGGTGCTCGCCCCCGGCTCCACCGCAGGGATGCGCAGGTAATGGTAGCCGAACCCTGCCTGCTTTTGTGCTATGTCTAGTGGCAGCTCATCAGAAGAGGTTCAAGGGGGGTCATACATCCTCAAAAAGTCACTTATAAATATTTAGATCTAGCTAGTCAGAAAACATGGCACTCTTCCCTAAACCTCTCTAAGCAACTCGATGTGAACATTTCAAAAGAAGAAGCTTCTCCTGGGAGCCTGTTCCTGGAGTGCAATGAAAACTGGTCATGTGTGATAACCTGGCAAATATTAATGTCGCTTGCAGGGAGGGGGGGGGACAATTATGACACAAAGCATCATCATTGATAAGCATTTAACAATGAGCCAGGGTATGAATGAAAGCCTCAAAGAAGAGATGATGAATGAATAAAAGGATGGCAATAATGGATAACAGAGGGTCTGACCATTCCTGAAAGTAAAGGGTTGGGGAGGGTCAGATCCCACAGAGAGCAATGTGTCTGGAGAAATCAAATCCAGAGTTGCAATTATTATTATTATTATTATTATTATTATTATTATTATTATTATTTTCATTGGGAGGCCCATTAATGTCTGAGCCACATATGATCACAGTTTTAAAACTGGAATGGAAGGAAACTGAGCCAATGAACATGAACCTCTGGCCAGAAGCAGGCCCGGCCCTATCATTAGGCAAAGAAAGTCAGCCATCTCAGGTGGCAGATGTGTATGTGGGGTGGGACAGACAGTAGTATCAACAGCTCTCTGACAGTTCCTCCTGAGTCCCCTAGTGGTGCCCCATCTGTTGAAGGCCAGAGCTTCGTGCACTACATGCCTTGTCTTGAACCCCAACAACTAACCTGCTGCCCCCAGTGTGGTGGAGCACAGCATCCGCTTACCAAGATTGAAATGAGGTCCTGCCTAGTTGGCTTATGTGTATGGAATGAAGTTGAGGGTGCCATTTTATCCTTCACCTCAGGCAACAAACTGTGTCTGTATTTTCCAGGGACAGTCCCAGATTTACAGAAGTCATCCCAGTTTCTGATTTGATCCCAGAATGTCCCACTTTTCCTTAGGATGTCTATTTTTCATCAGAGAAATGTTGGAGTGTATGGAGTTATATGACTCCCCGAGCCAAGGAGATAAGTAATTATACAACTTTTAGAATAACATCTGAAGGCAGCCCTGTATAAATTTTTTAATGTTTAATGTTTTATTATGTTTTTATATATGCTGGAAGCTGCCCAGAGTGGTTGGAGCAACCTAGTCATATGGGCAGGGTAGAAATAATAAAATTATTATTATTATGGAATAGGACGTCCCTATATTCATTGGAGAAATGTTGGAGGGTATGCCTTGGTCAGAAGCGATCTCTGCTGAATGAGTTGACAAGTCAGGTGACCATGAGGAACCAACCATGCTCCACCTCCTCTTACATCATCCTCCCAGCAGGCTTCAGGTCCTTCCCTCCCTCCCACCTCTGCTTGCTCATGGGGCTACTCTCTGTTATTCATCTCTATCATAGCCACAGCCTGCCTTTCACTTTGACTCTATGGATCCCTACCTTGGCTCTAAATAGAATTACACACTGATCAGAAACAAAATGACCCGGTATCTGGGGTGGAATTTGGGGGTAAGAGGTTGGTTGGGGGAGCGGGGAATACAGTTTCCAAAAAAGCAAAGGGGCAAGCAGTTCTGCCCCAAATATTATTATTTTAAGTAATCCTGAGTGAGGATACTGGCTTTGCATTGGGTTCTTCTAACCCAAAAGTGTTGGTTTCCACCCCCTGGGCCTGCAGACTTTGCAAGACTTTCTCCAGCCACAGCATGTGAAGTCCTGGATGCCGAATGCTCAGCAATCACAGACTATGAAGAGTGTAAATTGAAAGGCATCTAGGATGGCTGCTGGCAGTTGGTTGGACCCCCCCCCCCAGCCCTTTGTGGAAGGTGTGGTCCTTTCTAACAGCTCTCTCTTCACCCTCATCTTTGATTGGACCCAAAATGCAGCTCTTGCATGACATCAGAAAGAACTGTTACACCCCCATTGGTGCTGGTGTTCCGGTCTCCTGCCACAGCCAAAGCTGTCCCTTCTCCCCTAAGAAAGGCGCTGTGAAAAGAGCATTCCCTCCCTTCCTTAATTGTTCTTTAAATGTTATCTGTCCACACAAGCAAGGCACACATTCCAAACAAACACCAGGCTCACACTCTCCCTTTCTCTGTTGGCAGTGATTCATTTCCCCAAGAAAATCCTCTCTTGTAGCTCCTTAATCTTGGAAATATTACACACACGAAAAGGAATCTGTGCTGAAACACGGAAGCCCTGGTTTAAAGCTGAATGTCCCTGGCTCCTGAATGAATGATCTCCTGCCAAAGGTGCCAAGCTAACTTTGCTTTCTCTCATCACAAAAATGAAGTGCTGTTCTTGGTGCTGAAGTTGGGAACGTCAACTTTGCTGTAGTGTTGCACTGAATTTTCCCCCTGTTTGAATTTGGTGGGGGAACAGGGCAAGGATTTAGGAAGGAGCCTAAAAGGTTTTCTGAAAGTCTTTTCCCCCAAATGGCATCCTATATGGTACCTCAAAGGACATACTTGTAGGAAACCCCACCACCTTTTAGGGCAGTTATATCCATATAGTTAAAGCTATGGTTTTCCTAGTCGTGATGTATGGAGGTGAGCACTGGACCATAAAGAAGGCTGATCGCCGCAGATACTTACTGAGCTTATTGATGCTTTTAAATTATGGTGCTGAAGGACACTATTGAGAGTCCCATGGACTGCAAGAAGATCAAACCTATCCATTCTGAAGGAAATCAGCCCTGGGTGCTCACAAGGACAGATCCTGAAGCTGAGGCTCCAATACTTTGGCCACCTCATGAGAAGAGAAGACTCCCTGGAAAAGACCCTGATGTTGGGAAAGATCAGGGAGAAGGAGAAGGGGACGACAGAGGATGAGATGGTTGGACAGTGTTCTCGAAGCAGCCAGCATGAGTTTGACCAAACTGCGGGGGGCAGTGGAAGACAGGAGTGCCTGGTGTGCTCTGGTCCATGGGGTCGGACATGACTAAACAACTAAACAACAACAACAACAACATCTCTTCTTAGTCATCTCTTCTGCAGGCTAAACATTCCCAGCCTCTTCAACCTTTCCACACAGGACTTGGCCTCCAGGTCTGTCTCACCATCTTTGTCGCTCTCTTCTAGACATTTCCAGCTTGACAACATCCTCCTTGAACAGCAGTCCTCGGAACTGGTGGACACAGGACTCCTGGTGTGGCCTGACAAAACAGATGCTTAGCTTCGTTTGCCATTGCATCACACTGCTGGCTCATGCTTATGTTGTAGCCTGCTAAAATCCTGGAACCTGGATCTTTTTCACAGGTACTTCTGTCAAGCCAAGTTTCACCCATCCATCATCCCAGTCCCTCGCTGTTTGCAGCACGAATGCAGATGCTGCTTCAGTGCCATTTAGAGGGGAGGGGAGACAAGCCAGTAACTTTCCTGGTCTTATTTCCAAGGCTGCTTTAAACAATTGATTCACAATGTTCAGGAGATGGTCAGAGGTGACTGACCTGGCCCATGTTCGGTTGAGCATCCTTTGTATTCAATGCAATTATGATCTTACATCCTGAGAAACCTTATATTTTAAGGGTTTTCTTTAATGATGGGGCCAAAGAGTCCTTGTCAGATGCGAGATATATTGAGCCCAGATGGAATTACTCCTCTTTCTCTATTAAATGGTGTCCCCTGAACCTCTCACCTCCTTGGCTAATAAGGAAGATGGCATGCCACTTCCTGCTTGGCTCCAAATGTCTTCCTTTTGCCGCCTTAAGGGACACTTTAGTCCCAAAGCCAACTAATAAAGACGGGAAATGGTTACTAAGGGACATGCACAAGTTATATTGGAGTCTAATTAGGGTTGCGTTAAAAGGACAGTTTAACTTCATATCGGCATAAAACACAAGAAAATCAGCAAGAGCAGGGACTCTTACAGTTTTTTGCAGTGTACTGAAGCAATAATGACTCACAGACAATGAGTGGTCTCTGCTTTTTTCCTGCTTCTGTCACTTCAGACTGATACATTTCAAGAGGAAATGGTTTTCTTTTCCTTCAGAAATTGGCAAGTGTGAATCATTTCCAAATGTGAAGTTGGCATTTCAATTCACACCAGCATTTGATCCCTGAAAATGTGCGCGCGCACAAAGTGTGAATACCTTTAGCCCCAACCCTGAAGGTTAGAACATAAGAGCTCTGCAGGATCAAGCCGGTGGCCAATCCTGTTCAGCATTCTGTTCTCACAGTGGCCAACCAGATGCCTTCGCTTCCAGCTTCAAAACATAATCCAGCTGCTCAAATTCTGCAACCCAAACTTTGATTTCTATAAATCAGAACACAGATCCTGAGACCAGAGAATTCACATTGCAAAATATTCAGGATAGGAATGGCTTTGATCCCAATTCTCTCCACATTTCGAGATGGTTTGCACTGGGAAACCCAGGCTGCTGAATTATTCTGCAAGAGCTGGCTTGTTCCCTCTCTGTAGTCTTCATCTTTGATCAACATTTTCCTCTTACAAATGGCATCCCAGCTAACTCCTCTGTCTGCGAGATGTTTCAGTCTGGTGCAAGTATATAAATCCTATACATATGCACTTGAAAATTCCCTCCTGCCAAAGCAAACAGCGCTCTTCCAAGGCCTAATTGCTCTCTGTGGTGTTAACTTGTCATTGATTTCCTATTTTCCTTTGCTTCCCTTTAGTTTTCAGGTTGTTTTCCTTCTAAAGCCACAAACAGGAGCATCTGTTGAGGGCCACTACCATCCTTAGTAAGAAGTTCTTATCAATGCTCCCAGCCAGGAACCTTCATTAGTTTTGAAGAAACAACTAAATTTCACCAAGAGCATCATTAGGTTAATAGGGAGCATGTGGCCCAGGTCTGAAAAGTTGGTGAAATTCCTAATTGAATATGAACTTAACTAGACATTTCAGGCGTGTTTGAGTGTGTCTCTGTGTGTTTCTTAGAAGCATTGTCTTCACTCTCAAAACTCTATCCACACACACCAGCTGAATCAGGTTCAGTGTAGTGAAAGACAGGGTTGGGGACAGAAGAGTCTGGATTCCTAGGGCCAGGAAAGGATATGAGGGTCATTACAGCCCATCTTTAGATCTGCAGCAGCCAAAATTTCCAAGTTCAAAGGAGCTGGAAAAATTGCTCTAAGCTCCAGGTCCTAGAAGTTGCAAGTGGATCAGTAATGGGATCTGTTGGCCACATTCAAGGTAGTTTGGTGTGATCCCCAGAGGATGTCTAGGGAGTCTGAGGCCACATATCCCACCAGCTGGAATGTTCACTCCAATACAAACTCTGAATGTAAAATCCACAAATACAGTGGTACTTCAGGTTAAGAACTTAATTCGTTCCGGAGGTCTGTTCTTAACCTGAAACTGCTCTTAACCTGAAGTAGCTTTAGCTAATGGGGCCTCCCACTGCCGCCACGCTGCCAAAGAACGATTTCTGTTCTCATCCTGAAGCAAAGTTCTTAACCCAAGGTACTATTTCTGGGTTAGCTGAGTCTATAACCTGAAGCGTCTGTAACCTGGAGCGTCTGTAACCCGAGGTACCACTGAACCTACCTTCCCAAAGAGAATCCTTTCACTGGGGCAAACACAGTGTTACCCATAAGGAATATGCTTACCTTTCTCTTTTAATGATAAATAAGCAGTCTTGGGAAAGTTGTGGATTTGGCTAGAGAAGGGGGTGCGTCATCTATCCATTTCCCTGATCACACATGCCTTTCCCAAAGTATAGTTTTCTGGATTGGGGAGCAACTCGGAGAAGCAAGCAATAGCACCCTGCTCCTTGCTGAGGACTGAAGACTCCCAGGCCTGGTTTTCATTTAAAAAGAAACTCAGGAGAAGGTTGAAAGCATCTGTATGTATTATGCCAACGATTAGCCCTTTGCAGTTTTATTACATCTGCAACCAAAGTCCTCTCTGATGGCTCAAAGGGAAGGAAGTTACACTTAAAGTTGTCCATCTTGATTATTAAAATTGGCCCCATTACCCCCAGATTCTGATTTTTGATCTAGCAACTTTGGTCCTAAATATCATAATGGTCCAGTGTTCCAAATCTGAACCCGAAAGCTCCCTCACATTCTCTGGACCCTCACGGAGATGTTAACCTCAAATTGGGCATTTACAAGACTGTGCGTTTATAAGAGCAAATGCTATCAATCAAAAGCAAATCACACCTAAACCTTTCTGTCTTAAATCACCAGCTACCTCTTATAAATCAGCCACCAGAAATGCTTATCAATCATGCTAGATTGTAAATCAGCCAGTCCTTTTACAGCAGAGATGGAGGCAAAACAAGCAAAGGGTTTGTGTATGGCACGGGGGTGGGGGGGGTGGGGAGAGAGATATCTGGGGAAAGAGATGGATGTGAAGTTAAAACAAAGAGAAGAAGATGTTTGATCCTAATTTATTGGCCTTTTTATTTTTAAGAAGCATGTTTTACAGTACAGCATTTCCACCCTGCACTGTCAGCCACAAAACGGCAGAGTAAATAAAGAAATCAAGCTACCAGAAGCGTATCTTGCACAGGAGGTGTTATGGCAAGCTTGTGCACATGAGAAATTAAGAGGTTTAGCAAGGCATGAGCTGGCTTCCATCACTCAGTAGGTGCAGCGCATATTTTGCAAGCTGAAAGTCCCACACTCAGCTCCCCGGTGTGTCTAGTTAAATAGTCAAGTAGCAGGTGACAGAAAACACCTCTCTCTGCTGGAGACCCTGCAGGGTTGCTGCTGGTCAAAGTAGACAGAACTGAACTTGATAGACAAGTACAGTGGTACCTCGGTTTAAGAACAGTCCGGTTTAAGAACTATTTGGTTTACAAACTCCACAAAACCAGAAATAGTGTCTTGGTTTGAGAACTTTACCTTGGTCTAAGAATGGAATCCAAACAGTGGAAGGGCACCGGCTTATATGCCTGCTAGGATTGACAAGGCATCTGACCCTCACCTGAATCTCATAGCTCTCCTGATGAGTGCTTTGGTTTGCCCACCAGATACTAGGCACTGTACTGTTCAAATTAGGCTCCAGTGTTTTTGTTACAATCCCCTTCTCAATTAAGTAATCAGTTTTAATCTAGAATTTAAATTCTCAAAACTCTCTTATTTGTTAATTTGAGCAAGTAAACTACTGCTCTCATTTCATTACAAACAGTATTTATACCTGCAACACACTTGAGCAAACCTGCTCCTCTTCCTACAGATATATTGTTTCCATTTGCAACTGTAGCTGCCTCCTATAACTTGATATTGCTGGATAGTTCTGATGAACTGTAAAAGCATTTTTAGTTTGCTTCCTGTTCCTACCCTGGAACTTTTCTGTATCAGTGCCACTTTGTTTTGCACAATTTCTTGCAAATGAAGGGAAACAACTTTTCTGCTTGTATATGTTGATAATATAATTTTGGTTACTGAGGACAAACAAGATTGTACAAAAACAAGTGCAGGCCTGGCCAGGACATAGACGTCCTGACTGTGACAAAAGATGACCTGTGTGCTTGCTTGCTTGCTTAACAGCTGTTAGGAACTTCAAGGGCCCTGCGCTCCCTTCTTATGGTCTTTGTACTGGACCTGGAGACTCCAATAGAGAGCATTCCATGTCAAGAAGGAGGGCAAGTGGGCACCCTATCAAATGACAGGGCAGGAGCTAC
Source organism: Podarcis cretensis (assembly GCF_951804945.1). NCBI lineage: Eukaryota > Metazoa > Chordata > Lepidosauria > Squamata > Lacertidae > Podarcis > Podarcis cretensis. Next base: position 28,587,976 of record NC_137185.1, on the reverse strand, counting down.
ATGGAGCAGGGCCTTTTCACTGGTGGTGCCCATTGTATGGCTTGCTCTTCCCAGACCTGCTCTCTTTTGGTCTGTATTTTGGAGCTTTATAATTTAGGAAGACTTTGGAAGAACTGGTTGACAAGTCTTATTAGTCGCTGACGTATGAGTGGATTTTTTTTTTTTTTTTTTTTGCTGCTATTCTGGGCTTCTGGTGCACCAGGGTTTACACCAGTGTAATAGAGTTGGCCAGGATGCCAGAAGGGATACAATTTATGAACTTTCTCCACTATCTGCACAGCAGGGGGTGTTCAGTCAACAGTGCAAAGGCTGAGGTGAAGCATTCCCTGCTGGTTACCTGCTTTCAGCAATAGGGGTCGCTGTTTGGTAGTACCCAATTGGTTAGCTGTCAGATTCTAGAGCTCCCTATTGGTGACTCTTAGGTAATTCACAAAATACAGAGTCCATTCATAAAACACAGTGTTCATTCATAAAGCAGTAACATAAATCTCCATTGCAACCTATTGAGTGTATATTTCAGCGGTTGAATGTACAGGTTTATGGCCATGCTGTAGTGTAGTGCTTATGTGATTGTGAATAAAAGGTGGCTGGGCTCATTGTCTCAGGGTTTGGGGGGGAAGAGGTGACAAAACTGATTTCCAATAAGTGCCCCCCTTATTTCCTTAACAAGTCCTTGAGTCTGTATTCTGAATAGTGACACCAGGGACCTAGAAGGTGCAGGGCTTGTCAGGCCAGCCCCTGCACAGTCTCATCAGGGCTGACCTTAAGGCAATTGGAGCAATTTGGCCAAATTGGGCCCCGCATGCCACTCCTAAGGGGTCCCCACACCAGGACAATCTAGATGGATTTTATTTATATCTATAAGATTTTGCAGACTTTGGCTGTGAACTGGGGCCCTAAAGAAAACCAAGTTGCGCCCCACTGCTTCAAATTCGGCCCCACTGGCTAGCCCCGAGTCTCATAGTTGCTGGGCCTGAGTTGCCCTGCCCTTGAATGAAGTCTTGGGTTTACAATTTTGAGAAAGGGGAGACTGCGGCACTGGGGAGCGGGCAGGCTGCTGAGGTCCCCTAGATTTAGAGGCCCAAGTTGTCCTGCCCTCACATGAAGCCTTGGGTTTGCAATTTTGGGAGAGAGGAGACTGCCTGCTGGGTAACGGGCGGACTGGTAAGGCCCCTGAGATTTATAGGCCCTAGGCTACAGCCTACTTAGTCTATACATAAATCGGGCACTTAGTCAAGGCGGCGTCCGCCCCTCTGCCAGCACCATCGCTGCAGCATCAACATCCCAAACGTGTACTGTAGTATTTATTTATTTAGCCACGCCCACCCCAGCCAACCAGATTGGTCAATCCAAAGAGTGATGCAGCCAAGGAGTTCCTAATGGCACAGGGGCTAGCCGTGCCCCCTGCACAGAGGGGAGAGCTCATGATGAGCCTGCAAAAAGGAAATGGTTTTGCTGGGCAGGTGCTTGGGGGCCACAAGAGATTGCTTTTTCAAAATTGCTGGGGGGTGCGTTTGAAACCAGCCTGGGGACTGCAAGTGGTCCCGGGCCAGACTTTGGACATGCCTGACTTTAGAAACAACCTCAACCTATTCCCAAGCTTTAAATGGGTAAGAAGCCCATGGGAATGGGATGCGAGTTGCCTAGTGGGTCAGTTTTGGTAAGCAGATGTCACGCTGCAGGGTGAAGCCGATGCTGGGTGAAGGTGTCTGATTTTGATGCTCATCAGTCCCCAGAAAAGGTGTCGGTTTATGTAGACAGAGGGGGTGACGGCCATGGAATCTGGAATCCTCTAAGGAATGTGCAGCAGCTCACCAGTTGAATGAACTAGCCCTGAAAAAGGATGCCATTGGAGTGCTGAACCCATCCCTGGCCATCGCTTGCAATGCAGGCCACTAGAGCTATGCTGCAATGTGCAAGAGATCCATTTCAGTGCGGCTTGAGGGGGAGGCACTGCACCACTGACACACTGGTCATTAATGGAAGGTCACGCAAAACCTTCCTGTCCGATGCACCAAGCCCTGACAGCCAACTCTGGGCCATCCAACCTAATTCACAGGGATCCGTAGCTGCCTGCCCTTGACTCATCCAACACCCAAGTCCGGTTGATTATGCCTGATTTGGATTAGGCTTTAGGCCTCAGCCCTGCTAAAAACCTCAGTAGCCAGATGGTGCAGATCTGAAATCTGCTAAGATACTTTTCAGCATCTGAGCCATGGAAAGTATTGTGAGTTTAACAAAATTGTCGGGGTTACTGTGCAAGTCATTTGCAGAGTTTGCAGGTGTTTACAGATAAACTAGGATTATTTGGCCCCCATTTAGTCAGTTCTCCCCTGCTTTTGAGTTTACTGGGTAGTTTATCATTTATTCCTGCCTCGGTGTTCCCCAGCTGTAAAATGGGAATAAATGTCCTGTAGAATATTTATATGTAGTGATTTTGAATTTGTCACAATTGCCTATGGAACAGAACTGTGTCAATGGGTCTTATCATGACTCAATTTAATGAGGGCCAGTTTGAGGAATGGGAATGGCCTGTTTTAGAAATTGTACTAGTAATGGAAGGATTCTTCCCAGATGCTGTGTGTGTGTGTGTGTGTGTGTCTCCATTTCTCTAGGGCTCTGGAACTGGGCAGGGGTCATGGGCTGGTGGCCGTCTGCCACCAGGGAGAATATTCTTCATTTCCCCCTCCTCTCCCCTAATCCTCTAAATCATCAGAGAGTTCAGAGGGGTTGGGAGAGAGAGCACAGGGTGATTATGCTGAGTCCCTTGTTCCTCCAGCGGGATTTTGTAACACAAAAGAATACTAATGTTCACTGCCTTTTGTGAAACCACTCAAGTTCATCAGTTCTACAAAGAAGAGAAATTAAATCAAGATTTAATTGGGAGATGGATGTTTTATTCATGGTACTATCCACAGGAGAAGCCACTCCACTGAAGGTAGAGGCAAAAAGAAAAAAAAGAAAAAGAAAACCTTTTGAAAAGTTGTTTCTCTATGATTAAACACAGAGTGAGTTTCCCACTTCAAAGTCGGCACACCTTTAATGTATTTTAAATGCTCTGACGCCTTGTCCCGGTACTCTGGTGGCAAGGTCAAAGGGCAGGGCCCCTCTGCCCAGCTTGCAGCACCTCCTGAAGCCAAGCCACTTGCTCAATTGTCGGCAGGTCATCCAACAGGTTAGCAAGACCTCCAGTTGTTTTTACGCATAAGGAGGCAGACAACGCCTAGCCCTGTGCCATGTTTTAATTGAAATACATTTCTACCCGTTTCTTTCCTCCAAGGAGGTCATGCCCTCACCCCAGTTTTATTATTGTGATGTAGCTCTCTGGTCAAAAAAAGGAAAAAATGCAAACAGAAATATTTATGCTAGTGAAAATAATGTACAAAAATGCAACATAGAATATTGCAATATGCGATATGGGGGAAAGTGTTTGCCAAAAAGAGAGAGTGTGTATTAGGCAAAATCGCACGTATTATGTGAAATGCATGTGAAAATATGGATAGATATTCACAGAGATTCATTTTTTTTTTTTAATCCAGAGATGTACAAATTTAGATGGGCAGCTGTGTTTCAGTTCCCACATTGGTTTGGGAAGTACAGATCAGGTAGGTACACTTTTAAATGGTAACTGAATCAAATCTCTCCCCCACTTCTACTGTCCTTGGGCTATGGACCTTTTTCTTGACTGGCTTAAGGGCAGCAAGCTACAGGCTTGACAGGAACCCCACAGCCCAGCAATCAGACACAGAGAGAACAGACAGGCTTTCTAGTGGGCGAGGAAGCGTATTCCTCTCCAGTGGAGGAAGGCAAGGAGCCCAGGAGTAGGAGGAGCCAGAGCCAATGACCAACAGAGGCCTGTAATTCTGGCTTTGTCTATATGGGCAAGACTGAAACTAGGGGGGAAGAAGCTGACAGTTGGGGACCAGCTGATGGCAGACTGTGGCTGGTGGGACACTGTTCCATTTGCCCCAATGCACCAGTCACCAATGCCCCTCATGCCAGCAACTGAGCCACCCCACCATGGATGTAGCCAAAGGGGCAGGGGGGCAGCTGGATCAAGTACAGTGGTATCTTGGGTTAAGAATTTAATTCATTCTGGAGGTCTGTTCTTAACCTGAAACTGTTCTTAACCTAAAGCACCACTTTAGTTAATGGGGCCTCCCGCTGCGGCTGTGCTACCAAAGCACAATTTCTGTTCTCATCCTGAAGCAAAGTTCTTAACCTGAGGTACTATTTCTGGGTTAGCGGAGTCTGTAACCTGAAGCGTCTGTAACCCGAGGTACCACTGTAAAACAACAGAAATACTTAACTAACTGACCAATCACATTCATTCTGCCCCCGCTAACAAAAAGTCCTGCCCCCACACAAAAATCCTGACTACCCCCATGCACCCCACCCTATCATTCTGTCATCTCATCCCTCTCAGCTACTCTTGGCTTTGCCTCTGCTGCAGAGGCAACTAACATAAGGGTGTGTCTCAGATCCTGGTGGGCCCCAAAGGTGATCTTCTGCCAGATGGCTGGCCTTGCTGAGATATTTTTGCCAGATCGCCAACATCTCCTCTCAGGGGCTAAAGTGTAGTGGGTGTCCTCCCTTCCAAGTGACTGCCAAAATCAAGCTTTGGATTTTATTTTATTACAAGGAAGCTTCAAACTCTTTAGAAACAAGCAGAGCTGTACCTAGACTCCCTTGCACCCTTGGCAGGGAGCTGTATTGGTGCCTCCCTCTGTCCTTCGTGCTCATGGCAAGAAGATATATCAGCCTTCTCCCAGGGTGAATAAAATATTGGGGGGCTCCATGTAAACCCCACCCTGCATAATTGATCACATGATGCAGTGCATGCACACCATTTGAATAGCAATGCCCATCAACATTTTTGGGGCCTTCAAATATTTTAGGGGGGGGGGCAAAGACCCCTCAGCAACTAGGTGGAGGAGCAGCCTGGGCAGTGTGTGGATGGACAGGCTCCTAGCCAGTCTGACCCAGAAGCAGTTTTTGCACCTCCCTGGGCCTGCATTCTTGGCGGAGGCCAAACTGCCTAACCCCTAGGTATGCCCCTAGAAACGAGTTTCATTCCACCTGCATGTCGGGAAAGCCTCTGATGGTCAAGCCTTTCAACCCACTACTAGCATCATCCCAATTCAGAAGGTGAGCCCAGGGCCCAGCGAAAGCCCAACATGGTAGCTTTGAGGATCCGTGCATCTTCTTCCCCACCCCATCCAACTCCCAGAATGCAAATCAATACTTAATACATCCAAATGCTGCAGCGGCTTCTGTTGCTGGAGTCAAATCAGACCTGTGGCCCACAAGGTTCCTGCAATTCCTTGTGGGGATTTTGGCACAAAGGGTCCATTGTTCCGTCCCTCGCCTGGCATGAGAATGCAAAGGCAAGATCCCTTTTGCAGTAACTTGTGCCCTTCAGAAGCAGCCTCTCCGCTTTCTGGGTAGGTGAAGCTGCAGCTGCCTTGGGGAGCTCAGATCTTTGTTACCAAAAGGACACACAAAAAGAAACACACGTTCTACCAGAGACTCATTATTCAAACAATTCCAGTCTCCGCATACACACGGCGGTGACTTTGGAAGGCGAACAATCTTATCTCCTGGGTGAAAAGAACCATTTGTTGTTTACTGTCCAGGAGAGAAAGCTGACAATGAGAGCAGGGGAACTTGGAGAATAGCGAAGTGTAAGCTGATGGATGAGTTTAAAAAGAAATGCGTCTCCAAGGAAAGAGAGTGACTTCTGTTTGGGATCATACGGAGCTGAGCCTCGCCCCAAAGACAATCATGCCTTGGAATTGGCTGTGGCAGCTCTTAGTGTTCAGACAGCACCCAAACACTGTAAGTTGGTGGGAGCTCAAGAGTTGGCACTGCACCCCTTACAGACGTTCAGCTGAATGTGCTTAGGAGAGGGAAGGTGGATTGCAGAAGGAAAAACTTCTTCTGATCTATGCACACTCATAAGGAATTCTGAAAAGAGCCCCTCTGTGTGCAACTGTAGGAATAATACCATAATAAGAGCCTGGCTGCTGGCTCAGCCCATCTAGTCTCACAGTGCCCAGCCAGAACCTGACTACAACAGGTAGCTTCCATGGCAAAAAGTGCCTTTCACCAGCTCATGTTGGTGCATCAATGGTGCCCTTTCCTGGACAAGGATAGCTTGGTGTCAGGCATCAGAGGATCCAGTCTTGCACGGTAGGTTGCCAGGAATGGAGAAGACAAGGAAAGTTCTCGCTAAGGCCTTTTATTCAATATTCATCAAGGGAGGCTTAGAAATGCAGCCTCTTGGAGTAATGGTGTTGCTCCGAGTGAAACTCCAACCCCTCCCACTTCCTCGTGAGTCATCACTACGGGTGCTGGGATGTGCCCTCTGTCTTTGAGCTCTTTGCTTTCCTACTTTCAAGACCATCCATGTTCTGGGAGTGGGGGCATCTGGGATGCTCTCTAAAGACACTGATTCCATCAGCTGTCGTTCCCCTGGTTCTTCTTCTTCTTCTTCCTCCCCCCCCCCATTATTTGCAGCTTTTCCCCTCATCTGCCTCTGAGCTGTGACCTCCCTCAAACCCCTGTTGTAATTCTGAACTGTCTTCTTCTTCTCTGGAAGGGTCAGGCTGGGGAGGGGGTCTCCACCATACCTCCTTTGCCCAGTCCCTGACACTTGGCCATCATGACTCATGCAATGGTAACCTTGCATTTGGGCTACTGTATGTGGGGCTTCTCTTATGGCTGGTGGAGAGCCTGCAGATGGTGCAAAATGCTATGCCAGCCAGTAGTTTCCCTTATGTGGTACACAGGACACCAGAGATAAGGGATCTGCACTGGCTATTTATAAAGCCTGAAGTAACTGTGGACCAGGTGACCCAAAAGATCTCTCCCCCCCCCCCTGCATGGCCTAGCAGTCACTGAGATAATAATAATTATTATTTAATAAATTTGCATCCCTCCCTTCATCCAAAGATCCCAGGGCAGTGCACAACAGAAAAATACAAAATGGAATTAAGTTAGTTTTGCTACGGCCTGATGGTTATCAGCTCGTGGTGATACTGAGGCAGGGTTTTTCATTTGTGGTACTACTGTTGTGAAATTATCTTCCTGCCAGGGTCACATCAGTATTGGTGGTCTGCAGGTTCTTGAAGACACACCTGTTTAGGCAAGCGGTCACTTCCTTGAGCCTCCAGTTTTAATTGTTGTGAGCCAGAAACCAGGTCGAAAACCAGAACTCAGTGTGTTGGATGTAAGGTAAAGATAAAGGCACTGGTAGAGGAAGAGGAGTGCGGGGGGGAGTGCACTGCCCCCAGCAGCGCGATCCTGGTGGGGTGCCATAGCAGCTTCCCCCCACCCCCGTGCTGGGTGTCCCTTAAGCGGCGTGCCACGCTCCTGCTGGCAGCGCCCCACACCCCTGGGATGCGTGCCAGCCCCGCCCCTGTCCGGTCTCTGCCCCCTGGTGCTGGAGCATGAAGCTCTGCCACTGGATAAAGGGCCCCTGGATGGTTAAGTCAAGCCAAAGGCAACTATAGGGTTGCGGCTCTCATCTTGCTTTTCAGGCCGAGGGAGCCGGCGTTTATCCATAGGCAGCTTTCCAGGTCATGTGGTCAACATGACTAAACCACTACTGGCAAAACAGAACACCATGACGGAAACCAGAACTCATGGAAATGCCGTTTACCTTCCCGCTGCAGTGGTATCTATTTATCTACTTGTACTGGTGTGCTTTCAAACTGCTAGGTTGGCAGGAGCTGGGACAGAGCAACGGGAGCTCACCCCATTGCGGGGAATCACACCGTCGACCTTCTGATCGACAAGCCCAAGAGGCTCGGTGTTTTAGACCACAGTGCAACCCGTGTCCCTTTACCCTTTACCTGTTGGATGTAGACAGACTGTCTTCTCCCCCCCCCATTGGCCCTGTGAGATGCAGTGCCTCCACTGCATCGAAAATGTAATGTGTGAATTGCAACTCCTAAGTGCCAACAAGATTGCATTTTGCTTCAGCATCCCTTAATGCAGCAGCCTCCTTGTGTTTTCTGCAATGGCTCTTTTTGCCAATGCAAAGCAAAACACATCATACTTGTTAATTTAAGGCAATTGTTCATCTGGACTCTTCTGGGTCCCAATGGGGAGGATTCAGGCCCCCTGGAAGATGACAAATGGCCAGCCTGGCGATCATCTCCGGTGCCATTTTGATCAAAAGCGGGCTTTGCGTGTTGGTTCTACTTCATTATTTTACTCCTGAGCAGCGTCTATTAATGATAAAAGTCCCCGTGGTTTATAATTACCAGTTTGACAAGTTCACGAGTTCCCTGTTAATTATTATAATTAGCTTTCACTCAGTGCAGATGCAGGGGTATGGCAGTCGTGTTAACAATGGCAGGAGGAGGCGCACGAATCGGCGACGGAGGGCCAAGGCAAGGCCGCTTGCCAGCCACAGTTAATAATGAACCAGAAGCCTGGACTGCTTCGCCAGCCTTGCTTAACCTGGCGACTGGCTTGGAATTTGCTCAGAGGACTAGAGGCTAGAGTGAGGCTTACAGCAGCTGGGAAGCATCCAGGTATAGGCAGACGCACAATGTCATTCCAAGCTAAGTTTGCTGCCACAGCTGGGGGTGCTGCAAGGGCATTGCTCAAACCTCCCTTCCTTTGCATCTCCCCCAACCCCAACCCCAAGCAACTCACTGTGCAGGCCTGTCAGTCTAGCACAGGGACAAAGGATGCAATTGCCTCCAAATGTCATGATTTTCCAGTGAGAGTCCTGGAATTACAAAAGTCATCCCACCTTCTGATTTTATCCTGGGACGCCCCTATTCCCCCCACCAATGCTGCCACCGCTGAGCTTGGGGAGAAGAAGAAGAAGAAGAGTTTGGATTTGATATCCCGCCTTTCACTCCCCTTCAGGAGTCTCAAAGCGGCTAACATTCTCCTTTCCCTTCCTCCCCTACAACAATCACTCTGTGAGGTGAGTGGGGCTGAGAGACTTCAAAGAAGTGTGACTGGCCCAAGGTCACCCAGCAGCTGCATGTGGAGGAGCGGAGACGCGAACCTGGTTCCCCAGATTATGAGACTACCGCTCTTAACCACCACACCACACTGGGAGGACGATTGGCAAGCACTTGTTCTGAGTTATGGCTGTTGTGATGCCTGTGTCTTCAAGGGAGCATCCTGTTGCCTCTCCATAGCCTTTCCATGGTGACGCCTACTGACCGCCTCCCTTGGGCAGCTCATAGCAGCTGCTGGAGAGCAGGTGAGGGGGAGGAGAGGATGCTGTCACTGAGGCCCAGCAGCACATGATGTTCCGGTTCTGAAGGGAAGGCATTGGACAGGGCTGCCCAGGGCTGGAGGAAAGGGGGAGCGGAGTAGAGTGCAAGGGGTCTTGATTTTTTAAATATATATATAAATTGTCAAGTGTGACCAATAGGACTCTGCAGGACTGGGGCCTTCCTAAGTTTGTTCTGAAGAGGCAAGGCGTGGCCACACAGGTGAGGCTGATTGGTAACTCAGAGCACCTGGTGGCAAGAGCTGGGAAGGGATATAAGGTCAGCATTTCCCTTCGGCTCAGTAACACTTTCCCTGCCTTGCTGCGTTTGGTTCCTTGACTCCTTGCTCCTCAGAACCTTGACTTCATGACTCCTTGCTTCTTGATCCTCGCACCCCTGACTTTGTGACTCCTTGCTTCTTGATCCTCGGACCCTTGACTTTGTGACTCCTTGCTTCTTGATCCTCGCACCCCTGACTTTGTGACTCCTTGCTTCTTGATCCTCGGACCCTTGACTTTGTAACTCCTTGCTTCCTGACCCTCAGACCCTTGGCTTCTTGTCTCCCGGCTCTCTGACCCTTGGACTCTTGGCTTCCTGACTCCCAGCTTCTGGACTCCCGTTCCTGCTCCCACCCCAACATCTTGCCCCCGGTTCCAACCTCCCTAGCTGGGACTTTGATTGCCTGTAAACCAGACCATGACAAAAGTGTTTTGTGCATCTGTGTCTAACCTTGTCCCTTCCTAAATTTTATTTATTGGTGTGTGCTTTTCTTTTTGCAAATCTACCAAACAATAGAATAGAATAAAATCAGGATTAAGGAGTTTTCTCACCCTTCTTCTGACAGGAAATGAGGGGTCGAGGAGGGACTATTGCAGGGAGAGTGAGAAAGGGAGAGTTTCTGTTTTCATCTGAGGGATGTTAGAGGGTATGGGATGGTGCGTTATACTGAGGCAGCCCCTTGGTCCTCCTCCTTGAGTCGCATCTGTACTGGCTAGCTCTCCGATGTATGAATGGGGGAGCATTCTGGTCCAGGTTGTATGTAAAGACAAAGCTACCTAATTAAAAAAAAAAAAAAATGAGAACCAAAATCCAGCTATCCTTTGAAATTCGCAATTTTGCAATGCAGTTCTCAGGGTAAAAATAAAAAATGCATATACTTGGGCAAATTGTGCATGAAATGCACATATCCATAAAAATAAATTTTGAAAATGTGTTGTATTAAGGGAAACTGCTTTGCAGAAATGTGTACATATTAGAGAAAATTGCATACAAACATGAGGACTTTTTAAAAATTGCAAACAGATGCCAGCAATCAGGTTCTGAGTGCACAGCAATGCTCTCCCCTCCTGCTGTTTCCAGCAGCTGGTACTGATATTGCAGAGACAGTTTGTATGTAATGAGAAAAGGGGGGAAACGACTCTTTGTCCACTTACCCCACATAATTTATACACCTATATCCTGCCCCCCTTGTCTTTTTGCTAAACTAAAAATCCCCAAATATTGCACCCTTTCCTCACAAGGGAGTTGTTCCAGTCCCGTGGTCATATTAACAATGTGGGCAATCTATGTTTTTATAGAAAGAGAAACTGAGACTTAGATTTTGTGGTCTGTCCAAGTCTACATCATGGCAGAAGTACGGAAAGCAGTGGACTAGAAGGCAAAAGAACATAGCAAAAAATTTCATATGAAAAACAAATTCTGGGTTGTATCCAACATTAGGAATACTCAGACCTGTGCAAATCACTGGACGTGACTAACTTCATTAATTTTACTGGGTTTACTCTGAGTAAACATTTGTGGATATCAACATTGTACTAAAGTGAATGTTCAATCAATGCAAGGATTTCTTCGCTTCTCCTCTCTCTGTCTCTTCTGTCTCCTCTAAGTCTCTTCTAGGGGTCCCCCCAACCATCTGAGCAGATTTTGTGGTGTTTTGTAGGGAGATAATAGGGGGGATTCTTATAGCACAAGCAGAAGTTGTTCTACTTGTGCAATCATTCACCTCTATACTGTGCCAATATATATATTTTGTGAAACAAATAAGTCCCAACATAGATCAGAAACATCTCCTTTGCCTAACTCTTCTCTTCTTCCAGAGACCTACTGCCTGCAGCCCAACTGCACAGACTTCAAAACTACTATGAGATTCAAACAGCAAAGCTGAATTCCACAGTGGCGCCGCTCAACTTTCCTCTTAATTTCCAAGTTCAAACATGCACAAAATATTTATCTGAAATACAGCCTCACGTGCTGCACCAAGCTGTGCAAATAATTAGTTATCTTAAAGCTGTTTCACACCTGAAACGAACGGTCGTTGGCGGGTTTTCATTTAATTTATTATTATTTTAATCACATCTTTGTGGAACTGATGTAATGACTAAGCGGCTTGTGGGGGACAGTTGGGCCAGATCAATATTATCAGCAGAAAATGCCTCCTGACACCCATGTAAATCTACCGGAGATCAGAAAAACTCAAATACGAAAGAAGTGCAGCTTCAGAGAGAAGCGCTTAAGATGGAGGGAGTTGGAGGGGGGAGTCCTGGAGTTTGCCATTGATAAACACACATTATATTCCTTGTTTTGCTGCTTTGGATAGAAGCAGGAGAGATTGGCGCAGGAGACCATGCAGCAGTTGGCATTAAGGGCTATTTCAGCACCAAAACCTTCTTTATTTATTCACTGGATGTATATTGCAGGCCCCCACAATGTGTGTTCTCTGGGGGTAGTAGTCATAGCAGCAGCAGCAGCAGCAGCAGCAGCAGCAGCAGCAGCAGTAATTTATGTATATGTCACCCATCTGACTGTGTTGACCCAGCCACTCTGGGAAGCTTCCAACAAATTAAACACATCAAGCATAGCAAACGCCAAACATTAAGAACTTCTCTATACAGGGCTGCCTTCAGATGTCTTCTAAAAGCCAGATACTTGTTTATTTCCTTGACATCTGATGGGAGGGAGTTCCACAGGGCCACTACCGAGAAGGCCCTCTGCCTGGTTCCCTGTAACCTCGCTTCTTGCAGGGAAGGAACTGCCAGGAGGTCCTTGGAGCTAGACATCAGTGTCCAGGCTGGATGATGGGGGTGGAGACGCTCCTTCAGGTATACTGGGCCAAGGCCATTTAGGGTTTTAAAGGTCAGCACCAACGCTTTGAATTGTGCTCAGTTGACAAAGCAATTGCAGTATAAAACAACAGAAACCTATTCAGAACTGAAAATGGGATTAAAACAGATATTTTAACTGGGGTGGATTAGTCTATCCTTTCCCCCTGGAGGAGTGGCCATGGGTGAATGCAGCCTGCAGGCCAAAAATGGCTCACCAACCTGCTTGACTGGAAGTTTGAACCCATCTGGAACTGGTTGGCCAGCAACTCACAGGTGGATTATGCAAGCTTTATATCAATCAATCAATCAATCAATCAATCAATCAAACAGTGTTGAGATGCTTTGTTTGTAGTCAGCTAAGAGAGTTATTGGGGGACGCAGGTGGCGCTGTGGGTTAAAGCCTCAGCGCCTAGGGCTTGCCGATCGAAAGGTCGGCGGTTCGAATCCCTGCGGCGGGGTGCGCTCCCGCTGCTCGGTCCCAGCGCCTGCCAACCTAGCAGTTCGAAAGCACCTCCGGGTGCAAGTAGATAAATAGGGACCGCTTACCAGCGGGAAGGTAAACGGCGTTTCCGTGTGCGACTCTGGCTCGCCAGAGCAGCGATGTCACGCTGGCCACGTGACCCGGAAGTGTCTCCGGACAGTGCTGGCCCCTGGCCTCTTAAGTGAGATGGGCGCACAACCCCAGAGTCTGTCAAGACTGGCCAGTACGGGCAGGGGTACCTTTACCTTTACCTTTAAGAGAGTTATTAGGGTGGGTGGGCAGGAGGTACCAGTCCAAGGATTGGGAATGAAGGTGGGGTATCCTGCATGCAGGTAAAAGCCACACACTTAAAATCTCATCATGCACTCTGAAATTTTATATGTGTGTGTTTGCACATATGCAAGTAACTCTGCCCATCCCAGGGTCAGGGGTGCTGTTAAAGGTTTAGTGCCTAGAAGGAGTCTTGTAGGGAATTCTCCATTCACTTCGAACAAATGAATCAGATGGGCTAAACCGCGACGCTCCCCCACCACCACCCCCGCAAAAAAACGCCTTCTGGGAAAATCTCTTTGAACATCTGCATCTTGAGATGCACAGGCCTGGCAATTTGTTAGACATGCCTGACTTTATCATTTCTGTAAAACGGGAATCCAATCTCTACCTTCCCAATGGAACTGGGGAGGGGGGGGCAGAGGAGGGGCGAGAAAGAAGAGCAACTTGTAACTAGGGCCTAGAGAAGGGCAGCAGTGTCTAATTATTAGCACAAAAATTGAAACACCCAAGCAGAGATGTGTTCGTCTTCTGTCCTCTAAATATTTCATTCCGGACTAATGCAGAAGCCAAATAGAAAATCTCAAGAAAAATCCAACTACTTAGAATATGCTTAATTATTGATTTAGTCAAGATATAAAGATAAAGAGGCAATGCTGTTGAGCTGGTTGCTTCTCATGAGGAATTGCTAAGCACCCAGTTTAATAATAATAATAATAATGATGATGATGATGATGATGACAATAATAATAATACAGCTGTACCTCGGAAGTCAAACGGAATCCATCCCGGAAGTCCGTTTGACTTCCAAAACGTTTGGAAACCAAGGCACCGCTTTCGATTGGCTGCAGGAAGCTCTTGCAGCCAATCGGAAGCCGCAGAAGCCCCGTGGGACATTCGGGTTCCAAAGAACATTTGCAAACCGGAACACTCACTTCCAGGTTTGTGGCATTCGGGACCCAAAACGTTCGGCTCACAAGGCGTTCAGGATCCAAGGTAAGACTGTAATAATATTTGTAATGCGTCTATATCCTGACACTGCACAAAAAACTTTTTTTAAAAAAAACAGCTCTTCAGTTTACTTGCTGCCCAAATAACAGACCCTCCATTGGTCCATCTGATGTGTCCTTCTGCAACACTCAGACCACAGGCAACTGCCACCCATGGAGCTCATCCTCTGTCACCTTAGCCAACTAGGAAACAAACTAGGCTTTCCCATTAATTACTATGCAAGGAAGCAAGGGAGGGGAGAGAAAGAAAACTATAAAGTGATTTTACCTGCACTGTTGGATAATTAAAAGGTGCCTGAAGCGCAGAGGACCTTTTTTCATTACATTATAAACCCAGAAACAATTAACTGTGGCACACTATCAGATAGAAAATATATATATATGAGAGGAGGAGAAATATGGGATTTCCGGTGACTTCATTAAGCCTCTTACCTCTGGTGGCTTCTTATGCGGCTTGGTGGCTGCGCTTGCAAGCAACCCTGGAGATGACTGTAAATTGGGTAGGGGACTCGGGGACTGGCATGGACCCAGCCGTGAGCCTAAAACAAATAGGTCATATGACTTACAGCGAGGTTTTGAAGACACAAGGGCCTATGTACTGCAAATGCCAGAGATTTCTAAGGAGCCAAGGGTCTCTCTGGAGCTTGAGGGCTTCCTAGGGGGGCATCTGATTGCCCACTGCGAAAAGAGAATTCTGGACTAGACGGGATATTGGTCTGATTCCCTAGGTCTCTGCTTATGTCTTCTATGTTTATGAGCCTTTCTGTTACATCGTGTTCACAAACTTTTGCCTTAAAGTTTTATTTTGTTCAGGTTTTTTTTGCAGACAATGAGGACCAAAATGCAGCCCTCTCTTCTTCATCCCAATAGTTAATATTTCCGCAAAAGTATTAGAATGGTGTTAAAAACTCCAATTTGAATGAACTGCAGCAGAAAAGAAACTTGATTTTAAAAGTTATTTCTTGCCTTTGTAAAGGGCTTTTCAGAATGTGTATGATTGAGGTTGATAGCATCCCCTGATAACAAAGGACAGACAAGGTGTTAGAACTGAATGCATCCTGACTACACAAGGTGTCATCTCTCAGAGAGTCTTTTATATTCTGTCACCCATTAAAACTCTGTTTGTATTTATGATAAACAACAATTGATCAAATCTGCACTTTTCCCAGCTTCATCCCCAGCACAGATAAAATTAAAAAATGAGCAAGGTATTGCAATGAGAAATGGCGTTGAGGGTTTTCCCCCCCCCATTTCATTTCATTTTTTTAATTCTCCTCTCCAGACATGATAAATCATGTTGCACAGATATTTCTCAAACTAACCTTTGAATATGTGTGTAAGTGATGGTAAAACACTCTGTCGCTTGCATGGGGTTAATTAGGGAAGGCACCCCTGTGCTAAGTTACAGGGCAGGGCTCAATTAAGTTGGGAACTGAGATGGATAATTCCATTAAGATGGGCTTATTCACTGTGTCTGCAGCTGACACATGCCACACACAGTGAAACGTGCCCTTGGCAAAAGCTTGTGTGATTTGCCCGCTTCTTCCTTTTATATAGCCAACTCTGCTTCTCTGGCAGGGCAAGGACCAATTGGGACAGGAAGGTGAAGGGAGTCTGGGCAGGGGCTTGTAGTTTTGGGCAAAGTTGTTGAGCTCTTTTTTATAGTTTTGCCCACAGAGTTTTTGAGCTATTTTTAATGAAATCCACCATAATCTGCACTGTTGACATACTGTAGGTTGCCATACATCCAGATTTTCCGGGATATTACAGCGTTTACAAGGCTGAATACTGGTTATGTCCAGGAAATTTCAGCTGTATGGCAACCTTAATAAAGATAATCAGAGTTCATACTGGTCTTGCCGCTATTCCTTTCACCGTGAGGGTGAAGGATTCTCCTGGCATGGAGAAATGACCGGGATTCATCTGCTTGTCAGGAAAAAGCTTCGCCTGCTAAATTTCTGTGTCTAGATCAGGGTTCCCCAAACTTCTGAGTACACTGACCTAACTTTATAAACTTATAAAGTTGTCATCAACCTCTCCAACCCAAATTCCTGGGGATGTAAATGAAATAAAGTCAAGAAATATCAATGTATAACCAACACTGATGAACCATAATTAAAATGGAAGCCTTGTGGAGCAGCATGGAAGATTCCTAAAGAGTGTGTGTGTGTGTGTGTGTGTGTGTGTGAGAGAGAGAGAGAGAGAGAGAGAGAGAGAGAGACGGTGGACCACCCTGAGATCTGCAGAAGAAGGGTGGTATACAAATGTAGTAAATGATGATGATGATGATGATGATGATGATGATGATGATGGAGGTGTGTGAAGGCAGCTTTGATCTTCATCCTGAAGCCTTTTTTTTTACAGTTCTTAGAAGTTTTCCAAAAGACTGCTTGCTTTTATACATTGCTGTCATTGGGTGAGGGGGAAAGGGGTGTTAGAAATATGCTTTTGACAGTGTAAAAATAATTGTTTAGACTCTGCACCTGTGTACATTTATTTAAGCAATAAAGCAATATGGTCTGAGAATACGGTTGTATTGTGGACTCATCTTATTGAACAACGGGATTCCTTGCTGGCAAGGGAGGTGTGCTCTTGGGCAAAGCACTACTGAAGCTTTTGGGGGCTACTGCACTTCTAATTGAAAGCTGCCTCCTTACAGCCAGGGTTTGCCCAAGACATTTTGATGCTTGTGGCAGAGCAGCAATTCCCTTCCTCCCCACAAAAGAAAATAGTCAATGTGCATGTAGACAGTACTCAAATCTGGCCAATATATTTTGGCACCTGAGGAGGAAAAAAATCCCACAAAGTGTATTTCCCACTCCCTGGCTGCAAAAACACCACAATAAGAAATTGAATAACTACCAATTTCCATCCTTTTCATTACAATCTAAATCAGATGCCTGAAACAGATGCCTCACTTTGCTTGATGATAGGGCAGCCCAGATTACAGATTCTGAGATTATTGCTTTTTGTTCAGTACAGCAGTAGCGTTACTGAAAAAAAGAGTCTTTTAATTGCCCCTTAGACAGTTCTTGTTCCTACAGGAGAGTGCTTTAATTACGGGTTTCCATTCACTTTCCCCATTATATTTGTTGTGTAGCAAAATAACAATGTATCAGAAGCTGACTTATTAGAAGGCAATTCAACATTAATCCCCAAATCATGCTAAACAGAAAGCAATAAAACGGCAGAAGCTGAAAAGGGGAAGCTACTAATTAACATTGGATGGGGCCTTTGCTGAATGGGACTTGTGAGTAGATACTATAGAAGGTTCTTGGTTGTGGGAATTGTTTGGTATTATTATTAGTAGTAGTAGTATATCTGTTATTTTTCTTATAAAGTAATTTAAAGCGACGTACATTAAAACCAATTATAATCAACAATAAACACCTAAGAATACAACAATTAAAATAAAACAACTAAAGCACAGTTGAACAAAAAGGGCAGGACTACAGGTGGCGCTGTGGGTTAAAGCCTCAGCGCCTAGGACTTGCCGATCGAAAGGTCGGCGGTTCGAATCCCTGCGGCGGGGTGCGCTCCCGCTGCTCGGTCCCAGCGCCTGCCAACCTTGCAGTTCGAAAGCACCTCCGGGTGCAAGTAGATAAATAGGGACCGCTTACCAGCGGGAAGGTAAACGGCGTTTCCATGTGCGGCTCTGGCTCGCCAGAGCAGCGATGTCACGCTGGCCACGTGACCCGGAAGTGTCTCCGGACAGCGCTGGCCCCTGGCCTCTTAAGTGAGATGGGCGCACAACCCCAGAGTCTGTCAAGACTGGCCCGTACGGGCAGGGGTACCTTTACCTTTACCTTTACAGGTCCCGCCCCACTAAAAGAGGCTGCAAATTAAGAAATGAAAATTATTTGCCTGATGCCTAAAACGGAATAAAGATGACACCAGGCATGCCTTCCTGTGTAGTGCACAAATGGGGAGCCTCCGATGAAAAGACCCATGCTTTGGGTACCACCATCCTGTAGAGGGGCACACGCAATAGGACTTCAGGTGGTGATTAAAGTATTATAGTAAGTGCGGTGTTAATTCCTCATTTAGCACACTTAGGAAAAGCAATGCCTCAATAGCAATAAAGGCAGCAGCGGAACAAGCCGATTGGGTGCCTGGAGGCGGCGTGTGTGCCCTGTGCCCAGGGGTGGGGCCAGCCACCCACGGGGGCGGGGCCAGCCAGGAGAGGACACTCCGCAGGGCCTCCGAGGTGTCTGTGTGCTGGTCCCATGGGTTAACCAAGAGGTGAGGTCCTAGTCCAGTCCGTGGTCAAAGGAGCACAAGGAGGCAGTCCGTAGAAGCTGTAGCTGGGTGCAGGGCAGGGATTCGGGTGGAGTCAGGAGCAGGCATCCAAGCAAGGAACCGGGGCTGGTCAGGAGCTCCAGCAGGAAAGCAGGACAGGGTTCAGGCAGGAACTGGCAACCAGCAATGTTGCTCCTGCAACTTGGGACTGGGGCTGGCCGGCTTTTATCTGCCCCTTGGATGTAGGGCAGCCCTGATCCTCAGGTGACTCTCCTCTCCTGGCCTGGAGGTGGGCACTCCTCCTGCGGGAACTTAGTTCCCTCTGCCTCTCTGCCCAGAGCCTCTGCAGCTCAGGAGAGGCTGGAGGGTTACTGGACCCAGAGCTTCCTCTGATGGGGCTGAGAGTGGAGCACCTGCAGGCAATGGGTCCTCTGTCACTCTGAGGACTCTTCAGGCCCATGCCCCAGCTGGTTCTGGAGGCGGGGGATCCTGTGCAGGCTGGGATTCCTCAGGTTCAGCATCTGAATCCGAATCCCAGGCCATCACAGTCTGCCTGCCTCCTCCCACTCAGCCGCCCTACAGCTGAGGGGGAGGCGGCTGGTGGACCGTTTGGGGCAGAGTGGAGCCTGCGGGTGCCCAAGCCACTGTGTCACTCCCCAGAGAGACGTGTGGCTCAGGCACACCGCAGGCCCCGTAGTGAGTGCCACCCACCATTTTGTCATCCCCCTCAGTGGTGACACCTGGGGCGACCCCGCCCCCACCGCACCCCCCTTCCTCCACCCCTGAATAAAGGGACCTAATGTGGAAGTGACTGAGTTGTCATATAGTGGCTAACAGATTGAACTGTGACCAGGAAACCCCTGGCAGTCTTAAGCAAGTCACTCTTATAGCACTCACCTGCAACATGGGACAATAATGTAACACTGATCCACCTTGCAGACCATAGTAAGGACTGCTGAGATAAAACTTACAAATGCCCATTATTATTACAGAGTGAAGCAACTCTTGTTGTTGTTATTTTATCACTTGGAAAGTTGTTGCCTGCCTTGAACCTATGGGCATATTATGCATCTGAATGGAAAGTTTTGATTCCTAGCCAGTGATCTGATTCTGAACCCCAGTCTTGGCCATTGCATGGACCTTGGTCAAGGCCCTGGGTCCAATCCACAGGGCTGTAATGTTTGCGGGTGGAGGATCAGTCTCTGGAAAGCTTGACTAACCCACCAGGTCCTCCTTGATGTTCCAAGGTCAATGGCGCCCAAGTGAGCCAGACTGACTTGGGCCAAGGCACATTTCATCTTGGTTTCTCCTGTTTAATTCTCACCAGTTCATTAACGGCTGACCTTCTCCACTTTCTGTGGCAATTGCCGGTGTCCAGAGAGGGAGAGCATTATCTTTTAAAGGCTGTTAAAGTGTCCAATGATATTTTAGCGTCCTTTTTCATATATTTAATAGGAAAGCATCAATCACACCACAAGAAATCTTCAACAGAAGGAACGAAGCCGGGGGGGAGAGTGGCGAGATTCCATTTTCCGCGAGCTGCGAAAAGGTCAGGTGAGCGTCTGAGCAATTATCTCATTGTATTTATTGATAAATCATTGGAGGTTTCATAGCTGTCAGTGTTTGACTCGAGACAAACAGATATTTAATTAAACGCCACAAAAGGAACAAGGAGGAGGGATGTGTTAGGCAGAAATTCCGACGACGCAGACGGTCTCGGAGGCGAGCGGAGGTTTGGCTCAAACTGTCGCCAACCTCGCACTGTGCCCATCTGATTTGTAAAGAGAACTGAGCTGCAAGATGATAAGGGATGGGATGCCAGCTGGCATGGGATGCTCTCCTCCTCCTCCTGTACAAAATTAAACACATGCACACAACCACTGCACTACCAACACCAAACAACAAGCAAAGCCACCTTTTCGCATGAATGGAAACTTCAGGTTTTGCAAGAATATGTTGTCTGAGTCAGAAAAGGGATGGCACATCAATGCAGGTGGGTATTTTTTTTTTTAATAAATAATCTTATTTTGTTGGAAGAAATTGGGATATTTTGCAAGGCCTGGCAGAGCTGGCAAGAAACAGTGAGTTATTATTTATTATTTAATTATTATTTATTATTTATACCCCGCCCTTCTGGCTGGGTTTCTCCAGCCACTCTGGGCGGCTTCCAACTGAATATTAAAAACAATACAGCATCAGACATTGGGGGGATTTTGGTTCCTGCTTGTTGGTTTCCCACAGGAGTGTGACTAGTCAATAGGATGGTGGGCTAAATGAGTCATTAGCTTGATCCAACAGGTCTCTTCTTATGCTCTTCTGAAAACCTGTAAGCCACGAGCACAGCTAATCCTGAACATGCCTACTAGGGAGTAAAGTGCCCTTGGGGGGGGGGCACAGAGAGGAGTCATATTGGTTTTTTTAAAAAGGTTCTTTATTTCCAGTTCCTTCATATTCATTTTCATATTCATAAGGAGGACTCAGGATTCTAAACTTTGTAAGAGACGAGAGGGCGAGCAGGAGGAAGGGGTGGAGTTTAGATGTTTAGTGGGAAACCACAGAGTATATTTTCCCAGACTGACTGTTAGTCTCAACCCTGCCCTCTACTGTCTGGATGCATGCAAGGTTGCTTAGATCCAACATACATTTCAAGGACACATTAAAGCATTTCCCACATGGCTGCAAAATGCAATGTGCAAAGCAACATGCCAGTGTTCTGAAAACTCTGACTGCAGAAATATGGGATGGGGAGAAGAGACAATTAGGATGTGATTTGCAGAGCAAGCACGAAGTTTGTTTGTTTGTAGCATTCATACCCCACTTTTCAGCCCCAAAGAGCAGTTTGCATACAATCAAAACAAGACCGTCTGTGCAATCTAAAAAAACATGACACACAAGAGAAAAGGGACAAGGAGGGAAGAGGAAAATCAAAATCGAACTCGGGTACCAATTTTTAAACAGTTGTTAATATAATGACTGTTTGGCACAGTTTGAGGGCAGCAGGTGGCTGATGGAGCTGGGCCTCCAGCATAGCTGATGAAATGAGCTCTGCTTCTGATCTCTCCTACTGAGGCAGCCTGATGGAATGGCTGCCCCCATATGACAGCTGAGGGGAGACGAGGCCTGATGGAGCTGGTCTGTCACACCAGAGCTGAAGGAGTGAGCTCTGCTTCCCATCTCTCCCACTGCTGGAATGGTAAGCTGCTCTGTCTCCAGCAGGAAAGTTGACCTGAGGAATTGCAGGTGAAAGTCTAGCGGCAACCACTGCATCTTCCTACATGTATTGAATCAGAAAAAGAGGAAGGCCCTGATGCTTCTGATCCGTCTCAGAAGAGGAAAAAAAGAACATGAAAAGGATCCATTATAAAAAAATTGTCCAACAAGAACCTCAGAATGATTTATTCCAGGGTGCAGAATCCCTCTCCCCACACAGCAAAGTCTCCCAAAGTTGCTCCACTCATTTGCTTCAGTAATGGCCAGATCACTAACTGCCCATTAGGAATGCCGAGGTATTAGGACCAAATAAAAGGTATTGACTAAAAAATGCATCACTCAGCAGGCTGGAGAAATACAATGCTTCTTCTCTTGCAAGCTGCCAGGAACCATCTGTGAGGCTCAAAAATACAGATGAGAAAGAGCCATGAATACTCAAGTTGGCCACTGACACTACATGCAGCTAGGAGCCAGTCTTGTGTCTCCAACGGGCATGCACATGTTTCCAAACATGGTGGGATTTATTTATTTTTTACATTTGGGGAAGTGATACAGCACCTGCTTTGCGTGGGAGGAGGAGGTGTTGGAAACTGAAGAGGTATCAGAGTGGGGATGATCTGGGGCAGAGAGCAGCCCAGAATCAGAGCTAGAAACTGAAGCAGGAAAGTGGGGTGAGGGAGGCCAAGAGGTACAGATGAGTCAGACTGGTGAAGTGTCTCTCCCTCCTTCTGCAACAAGCTGTCTTTTCCCCTGGTCTCTCAGGACCAGGAGAGGCATGCAGTGGGGAGGAGCAAAGGCAGGCAAGCAGGAGCAGTCTCAGTTTGCTTGGGGAAAACCCTGGAGAGGAGGGGGACTTAGGCAACTGTGGGAAGGCAGGGACCTTCAGTCTCCGAAACAACCAACCTACCAAAAAAGAGTTGCTGTGTTCATTAGGCCTGGCACTCCTGTGCAGATCCTGTTTTTCTAGCGTTAACTTCGCTTCCTCTGTGTGGTTTACTGCCGGCTTGCTTCTACCAGGTCATGTGGATAACTGGCCGTATGAAAGCAAGGGTAGTGGTGGCAGCTGCTGCTGTGCCAAGGCAACTGGAAAATATGACTCAAGCCTCTCAAGCAGCCTTCACCAACTTGGCATTCTCCAGATGTCTGGGACTACAGCCCCCATCAACCCTAGCCAGCATGACCATATGGCGCTGGGGCTGATGGAAGCTGTCATCTACAACATCTGCAGGGCACCAAGTAGGCGAAGGCTGCTCTAAAGCAAAGAGAATCCACAGCTGGGGGGGGGGGCTGCTGTTGGCCAAGCAGTGTTTGTTTTCAAAAGCGGTACTGTTTTGATACTGTGTTGGGTCCTTGCATCCATAGAGTAAAAGCACCTTGTGGGATCAAAGCTATTTCTATTGTAAAGTTGAGGGAACTAAGGCTGGGGAGGAAATGGCTGCCTCAGTGAGTCAGTGACAAAGCAATGATTGGAAGAGAATTCTTAAGGATTGTATGAAATATATGTTTGTATGTTTGTATATTCGTAACATGTATGTATTAATGTTGAATTATTTTAATAATAAAAATTCTTTTTTTAAAAAAAGGAAGAGAATCTTCCAGATCCAAAGGTACTGCAAATCCACTGGGAAATTTTCCAGCATAGGTACATGGTTTTTGTTTATTCCAATGGGGGGTTTTCAAAGGAGAATGTCCCAGTGGATGGATGTCCAAATTCCCTGTCCATGGAACTTCCCTGAGGATTGAAGGAAGCAGACCTGAAGTGCCGAATCCAAGGATTTAACCCAGCTCACATTCTGCCCTGTTTTCTGCTTCTGTTTCTGCTTCTTCCTGTCATCATCCTTCCTCCTCCACTTTCATAACCACTATATAAATTACCCCAGCAATTTAAAGAAAAGAGAAAAAAATAATAAGTTGAATAGGATCCAATCTTCTCCAGCAGGTGCCTTTGTCTGGGGAGAAAGCTCTCGAGTCTTCAGATGAATAAAAAAATAAAACACATAAAGAAAAAAATTGGATAAAATATAAATTAAAAAAGAAGAATGGAGCTGGCTTCAATCAATAACCCTTGAATTATTGACTGTTCTTACCATTGCATTCTTATACCCATCTAATCTTCTATGGGAATTTGAGAAATGGCACTTGTGTAGGTGATAAGATGCCCATTGTCAAAAGTCAAAATTCATTCCTATCCGAAACCCAATCACCTTATCCTCCTCCTCCCTCTTGAGCGATCTGGTCTCACCATGACGACATCATTTCCATGCCATATTAAATATAATCAAAAGAGCCATCTTGAGCACTCGGCAAGTTGTCATTTCAGGCAAGGGAAACTTATCTAAGCAGTAACTTTCCCCCTCCACTTTTGTCAGCAGAAATGTACTTTAAACAACTTTCTGGCTTTCAGATTTTTACATTTTTGGGTAGGGTTAACAATAAATCTGGAGAGAGAGACAGACAGGCTGAGTGAGAGGGGAAGCTTTTAATCATTTTAAGAGGGAGTTAGACACATCCATGGAGGAGAGATCTATTCATGGCCATCAGGAACATAAGAAGCTGTCTAATACAGAGTCAGACCTTTGGTCCATCTAGCTCAGTATCATTAAAGCTGAATGGAAGCAGCTGAGTTTCATCCAGAGTTGTCTTTCCCATCCCCACCTAGAGATGCTGCAGACTGAACATGGGACTTTCTGCATCTAAAGCAGGTGATGGACCACTGAGCTATGACCCTTCCTCATGGTAGTCATGATAGGGAGGCCACCAGCTTGCCTTATGTCTCAGGCAGCTAAATGCCTGGCAATAGTAGGCTGGTATATGGCTGCTCAGATCTTCCACTAGATGCATGGCGGCGAGGAGCACTGAGAGCAGATGTGATCCTTCTCTCCACCCGGTGCCTTGTGTTTGCACACGAAGAAGAAGAAGAAGAAGAAGAAGAAGAAGAAGAAGAAGAATTTATTTATACCCCGCTGGTTTCCCCAGCCACTCTGGGCGGCTTCCAACGGAATATTAAAAACAATACAGCGTCAGACATTAAAAACTTCCCTAAACAGTTGTCTTTTAAAAGTAGAGTAGTTGTTTATTGCCTTGACACCAGTTGGGAGGGCATTCCACAGGGCAGGCGCCACTACCAAGAAGGCCCTCTCTCTGGTTCCCTGCAACCTCACTTCTCACAGCGAGGGAACCGCCAGAAGGCCCTTGGCACTGGACCTCAGTGTCCGGGCTGGATGATGGTGCAAACAGACCCTCCAGTCACCTGTAGACAAACACTGCCATGCATCTCAGAAACAGGGTTTAAGACGGGCCCAAAGAAATGAATACATGATTGGCAACGGGAGCTACATTGCATGATGCTCAACGTTTTTGAATGACTTTCTCCCTACAGCCAGAGCCGCAAGGCAAGTGGTGGCGTTTGATCTGGGCACCGAGTTGCTGTGCGTCACTTCTCTGTTGCCAGCAATGAACAGCATCTCCAGCACAAACCGGGGCAGGGAAGGGCTTTCCTGGACTCTCCCCTCTCCTTGGTACCTGCCGTAAAACTCTCCACCCCTTGGGTTCTTGAAATGAAAGGAGAATGGGAGTGGAGGGGAGTGTTAAAAGCAAGGCATCAGCTTGGCTGCTTTCTCTAGGGCACTGTGTCCAAATAGAAAAGAAAAGGTCTGGTGGTTTTTATTATGAAGATTTACAGCTAGGAGTTATTTTCCATGGCAATTCTGTCCGACGCATTTATGAGCTGCAATTACAAAGCATTTGGTACCCAGGAAAACAACAGGCTGGAGACAAAATTCCTGGAGTGTATCACTCAGAGGAGCAAACGCCATTGATAATAAATACCACTGTTCATTAAGGTAAAAAACACAGAACAGCAGCGAGGCATTGTTTGTGTGTAGAGCATTGTTTGTGGTACCCCCCCCCCACCCTGCAAACGACAGTCTTTTAAAAAATGAAAGTTTATGAGATGCTTCCCCTCTGCTTTTCCTAATGTTCAGGATCTCAGTAGCTCTGTTACCACCTTCCCAAAGAGCAAAGAAAAGGCTCCACAGATCTCGTGGTCCTTCGCTGGACCAACAAATTATTTAATCTGCTTGGAAGTGCAAGATGTTGAGTGTCACACAGCTTTCTTAGGCAGAAATAAAATGCATTTATGTATTCGTTTCAATCATTGGTATCCCATTTTCTCCAGGTTTTGCTCGCACTAACTGATTCAAATAATTCCATGCATTACCGCTCTATGTCAAATGATGCCTGCCTGCACATCCACCTTTTCACACTGGGCAAGCCGCAACCATTGAATAAATAAAGAATGGTGGCTAGTGGCCTTCCAGATACTGCTGGACTTAAGCTCCTATCATCCCTGAATGTTGAACATGCAGGCAGGAGCTGGTGGGAGTTGAAATCCAATAGCAACGGAGAACCGCAAGTTCTCCGCTATTGTTCTATGTAAATAAAAAGAAAAAATGCTCACACTGGGATTATCCTCATTAAATGTCCTTGGAACAAAATAGCAGATTCAAATGCAATGTTATAAGTTTGTGGGGTGCCTGGATACCTCTTCTAATTCTGGACCCCCACCCCCACCCCCCACTCTAATTCCAGGATGCCAGATGCTGAATTTAGCATGTTAAAACATGAGCCAGGTTAAAAAATAAGTCAGGCTGGCTTCCTGATGAAGTAATTGCCTGGAGAGATGGACAATTAAAAGAGCACAAAGAAATGGTTGATGACCCATTAAGAAGGCCATTAAAAGAGACTCTCTGGGCTGGACTGCAAATAGCGCAGAAAAGATGGAACCGGAGAGCGCTATGATGCTTCTGGGCTTCTCAGAGGTATGTGGTGGACCACTGTGAAAAACAGGAGGCTGGACTAGATGGCGCTTTGGGCCTGATCTGTCCTCCTGGCTCCTCTCTTGGATGCAATATGTCAGCTCTTGGCTCAAGGAAACCCCAAAGCTTTATTCAAGAAATCAGAGCACAGTCTTCACATCAGCTCAAACCACAGGATACAAGATTCAGAGGTGTACAATTGATCTATAAGATTCATGAGTAGCAGCAGCTGATCTGTTGTCCCCATACATTCCCCACCCTCTGCTTTTAAAGAGCAGGGCAGGACCAACCATCCATGCTGTTCTCATCCCACGTGTGAAGATGGAGCTTGTAAGTGGGTGCTCTGGCAAGTGGGCTGGGTCTTTGGCAATGAGACCCTTGGAGAGTCCGTCTGCCTCTGGTTCACCAGGCCTGCCACTTGACCAGTGTGGTGTAGTTAAGAGCGGTAGACTCGTAATCTGGTGAACCGGGTTTGTGTCACCGCTCCGCCACATGCAGCTGCTGGGTGACCTTGGGCTAGTCACACTTCTTTGAAGTCTCTCAGCCCCACTCACCTCACAGAGTGTTTGTTGTGGGGGAGGGAGGGAAAGGAGAATGTTAGCTGCTTTGAAACTCCTTCGGGTAGTGATAAAGCGGGATATCAAATCCAAACTCTTCTTCTTCTTCTTTAGCTACTGCGGAAATCACACCCTCTGGCACTGACCCACATGGTTCTCCCTCTCTGTGGCAGACCTTTCAAATGTCTGCATCGTTAAAATTTGGCACCTCTTGCACTACATTCCACATAATGTTGTGGCGCCCCCTGCAGGACAGCGCCCAGTGCGACCACACCACTTGCACTACCCTTAAACCACCTGTTCCTCTCCTTCTTTGACATCCAGCAATTATGACTACTTAGGCTCCTCCTACCTCCAGCCTCTGGCTCCTCCTTATCCTCCCCCTCTGGCAGATCCTGCCAACGCCACTCCACCCTGGTGGGTGTGATGGGACCCATCCCACAAACCACCAGGCCTGGATGGGTCTTTGGTCTGTTCCTATGTGCTTATGTTCTTAAGGCCAATTGTGTCCTCCAAGTTGCCGCATATTCTCTTTCACATACCCCGGACCCTGATTTGCAACCCCCTTGTGGTTGCACCAGTTGCTGCTGCAATGGACTTCATTTTCCCATATGGTCCTCAGCTCTCGACGGGTGAAATATAACCGCAATGTTGCTAACTTCCTTTAAAGACGGGGGGTGGAGGTGGGGAGCAGTGACTGAATTCCCATTTGGTGAAATAATGCGAGGCTATAGTTCTTTCGGCAAATCAAGATATTATTGTCGAAATGCAATATTAATGACGCGGCTGCAACCATTTGTAATCTGGTCATCACAGAAGCAGCTGTTCCCATTTACATGTTGGTCTCCCCGAGTACATTATTAAGGTAATATTTTATTGTGAATTCTACCAGCTCAGGGGCTGCTTGCCTAACGCATGCCGTGAACATTTCTCCTTTTTATAACTAATCATTCTTTTCCTGTCTTGGCATGCGCTATAACCACCAGGCGCAGGGGGCTGCAAAACATTCCAGCACAAATTTGTGTACGTGTCCATTATGAATGAAAAATAAAATGCTGGGGAGGAAAGCTCTGGAAATCCTGCCAGGCTCGGGTTCCTCTTCTCCACACTTGCATTTAAAAATCAATCCATTCGAAGCGCCGCTGTTGTCAGGCGTCGGCGCTTAAGGACTGGCTGGCTTCAACCCACACACCCAGCCCAATATTTATACATGAGAAGGCAAATGCTGGGTAGATTAAAAAAAATAACAATGAATTAGGTTGAAGTCCCACCAAGGGAGCTGGGATTTAGCAAAGGGAATGAGTGGGGAAGAGAAAGGGGGCAAGCACAGAGTGGTGCCGCTCGATGGACCTTGTTTTCTGAAGCAGAAGTTTGCAGAAATGTTTGAGAAAGAAACCAGGAAATTATTGGTTCTGGTCTCATCTATGGTTGGCAGAAGGTTGCCTCCTTCACTGGTCCAAGGCAGGCCAACTCCTTTCTATTGTTGTTCTTAACACAGGAAGCTGCCTGATGGTGAATGGTCTGCCTAGCTCAATATTTTCTACACTGACTGGCAGGGTTTCAGGCAGTGGTCTCTCCCAGCCCCACTTGGCCAGGGATTGAACCTGGGACATCATGCATGTGAAGCAGGAGTTATGCCACTGAGCTATGGCCCTTCCCCTGTGTCCAAGGGAGTGACAGACCCTCCAAGTGTCCCTATTTTCCAGGGACAGCTGTCCCAGTTTATGATTTGATCCTAGAATGTTCCTCTTCTCCTTAGGATGTCCCTGTTTTCATCAGAGAAATGTTGGAGAGTATGATATCCCTATTTTCACTGGATAAATGTTGGAGGGTCTGGAGTTATACGATCCCCGAGCCAAGGAGATTACAACCTTTAGAAGACATCTGAAGGCAGCTCTGGATAGGGAAGCTGTTTAATGTTTACTGTTTTCTTATGTTTTTATATATGTCGGAAGCTGCTCGGAGTAGCTGGGGCAACCCAGGCAGATGGCTGGGATTTAAATAATAGCATTATTATTACAGGTAGGTAGCCGTGTTGGTCTGCTGTAGTCAAAACAAAATTTAAAATTTCCTTCCAGTAGTACCTTAGAGACCAACTAAGTTTGTTATTGGTATGAGCTTTTGTGTGCATGCACACTTCTTCAGATAGCATTATTATTATTATTGACTTCCCTATTTTCATCAGAGAAATGTTGTAGGGTATGGAGAGATGGACATGGGAACATTAAAGCATGACATCCTGAAAGAAACAAGGTTTGGCCCATGACCAAGAGACACCCCCCCCCTTGCCTACAAATCACCTCCTTCAACAAGTCAGCTGTGCATCAAAGGGCCTCTCTTTGGCCAATAGAAGACTTAACCCAGCAGCCAAGTATGCAGTTCCCACCTCACCCAATATCATCTTTCCCCTCCATAGACCTCTTGTCTAGCCTCATTTCCCCTGCCCACACCTATCCATATGATGCTTCCATGGGCCAAGAATCATGTGATCTCTTGCAGGGTAGCTGATCACTAGGAAAGTCACATGGCAGGCTAGCAAGCCCCATGGTTGCATCACCCCAAGGGTTTGGGCATTGCTTCAGACTTACTAGCCAACTGTCTTCTGCAAGACTGCACTGAACAAGAGCTATGAGTGGGACTTTTGCTGGGTTTGGCTAGACCTGAATCCAGAGAATGCCAGGGTTGAACCATACAGACCCTGATGTCACCCTTTACACCTGGCTGTGCCTGGTTTTTGTGGGCACCCAGCTCACCACCCTCCCTTCTGGGCTTTCACTGATGCAGTTTGCAGCAGCGCCAAGCCTTCCCTGCCCTCTGCTAACTGGATTGATTAATCTCCCAGGATTTCTGTTCCCACCACACTTAATAGCATTTTAATACTATTAATAATAAACAAGGACAAGTTGTGACAACTTCCAGCAAGATTCTGAAATAAAAGCAGCTCATACAATGCTGGCACGAAGGCTGGAATTAATTGTGCCCATTTTCTATGGGTGGTTTGCAGTTTATCCTTTCTAAAAAAAAAAAACAAGGGTCATGTGGGGGCAGTTCCCCCACCCTTTGTTCCTTGGAACCATGAGCAACTGAAGAGGAGGAATCTGGGAGAGCTCACAAACATTCCGTTTCATTATTATTCTTTCAACAGTACCATTGTTAGTGCTGCTTTTCTTTTTAATTAATTGTCAGGTTGTATTGGAGAGGTGCCGTATTTTGTATTTATTATTTATCGTTGCGCTGCCTATAGTTCACTTGTCACCAGCCCTAAGGCAGAAAATAATCGCAGTGCTGAAGAGAGATGTTGCAAAAGAGAGAGAGAGAGAGCAGTAGAAGCACTGAGATGGTGCCAACATGAGCGCGCTCCGTGACCTGACAGGATTTATCAAGCATCTTTCTTCTGGACCAGTTGGGTGACATACAGGCCAGTATTGCAAATGCCCTTCTGCTGGGAATCTGCACCTGGGATATGAATGGCTGCCGAGGGAGCCTTCGCAGAACCGTTTTGCACAGGAACGACGCACGCACTGTGCTTTTAAAAATAATAATTACAAAGTACATTTTGCAAAAATTGAAATTCTGAGCCAGGAACAGCTGCAAGACTATGGGAATTCGGCAGATTTGCATGTTCTGCACAATTGCTTCTGCTTTTTTTTTTTTTTTTTTTTTGCCAATCTGTGTGATTAATAAATGCATTAATAAATACATTGTTCAAATCCACTGCCAGGGCAACATACAATAAAATAATTGTGAATGCAATAGAAAAATAATTAGCACATCAAAATAAGCTAAAAACAGTCGTTCTACAAAGCAGTACATGAATAGGCAGATCAATGAAGGCTAAATAGTCTGAGAAACTAAAAAAGATATCAGAGCAGACACAAGGCCAGCCTCTCTGGGGAGAGCATTGCAAAGAGAAAACCAACCCTAGTTTTACCAGTCATGGAAGAGAAAAGCAGGGTTATGTGGGGAACTGCTTAACCTCTGGGATTCTTGATTAGACATCCATCTTGCATCCAAGCTCTGATTGCTTTTATTGCTGGTGCCCTGCTGTTTTTATTGTAATTATATGTATGTTTCAAATGGATTTTATATATGTATATACTTTTAATTCTGCTAATGTTTTGTTGTTGTTGTTTAGTCGTGTCCGACTCTTCGTGACCCCATGGACCAGAGCACGCCAGGCACTCCTGTCTTTCACTGTCTCTCACAGTTTGGTCAAACTCATGTTTGTAGCTTCAAGAACACTGTCCAACCATCTCGTCCTCTGTCATCCCCTTCTCCTTGTGCCCTCAATCTGGAAATGCAGAGTTAAGCACAGCTCCAGGGCCATTTTCAGAGCAGCAGTGAACATGTCATCTGCCAGAACCAGTTGCCCCGCCGTCCTTACTCTGGCCAATGGATGAGGTGATAAGGAGACTTTCAAATTTTTCTGTGACAGATTCACATATAGAGAAACCGATAGAATGAGGAAAAACAAGAAGGTCCTCTTTCCTACTTTGTGTTAGCAGTTTTAAATGGCAACGGATCTTTTCATTTCATTTCATTTTTTTGCAAGACTGTTTGCATTCCTGATGAAAAGCTAAAGGCTGCAATTCAGCCAGCTGAAGATCTTTTGTTGAAACCCAGCGTGTTTTACAAGATGAACCTGTGCATTCAGATGTAAGCACCACTGAGTTCAAAGAAGCTTACTCCCAGGAAATTCGGCACAGGGTGACAGCCATGCTAATCCTAATAAAATGGGTATTACGCCATGTATTGCTGCTCTTTGGCGGTTGTGCGTGTGTAATATATAAAATAATGGATCAACATAGCCACCTGCAATTCTAAACTCTCCTTTGAGGTTCACTATGGGAGGCTGCCATCATGAGCTCCTGTGCTTCAGAATTTACCACTGCCTTTGTGATGTTATTATAGCAACATCAGTGCATGTAGCACTTTGCAGGGAAACATTAGCGCAAGATACAGTCCCTGCCCTGGGGAACTTAAAATGTTGTTGTCTTCTGCAGTGTCCCTAAACCGGGGGACAACTTTCCCGTTTGTATTTATTTATACAATGCATTAACTTCACATTTCTCCGGGCAGGAGTGTGCACACCCCTTTTGGAAAACAAAAGAGGTGTGGAACCAAGAGCAGCTTGGCAGCTGAAATGGGAGTTGGTACCTGTTGTTGCCTTTCTATACCTGCGATGCTCCTCAAAAGCAGGATACTGCCCGTCAATGAATGTCAGAGGATACAAAGATACGCGAACGAGGGAGTTTTCCCATTGACTGTGTTGCAAAGAGGCCCATTAAACGCTAAGCTCCAGCCACTGGAACACAGAAAATGGTATTAAAGGATTTGCTTTTCATGTCCATAATTCAGAGTTAATGTACATTTGATGTTTAATGTATGAACCACAGGTGATTTCAAACTTGCAGGGCCTTTTCTAAATAGTGTTTTAATCTAAAGATTTTTTATTTTTTTACAAGAGGTTCCGACACTCCACCTGTCAAAGACAAGGAAAGAAGAGGAGAGAGAGAGAAAGGCAGCCGAGCAACATAAGAGAAAGCAATGTGGGCACCGGCTTTTGTTCAGCCTTTTATTGAGGTTTTACCTCTAATCTCTGCCTTTTTTTGGATGCAATTTAAGATTAAGGAAATGAAAGGCAAAGGAAGCCTGGGAATGGCTTGAAAAGCAGGACAGGCAAAAGAGGGTTTGTGAAGCAGCCTGGCAAGAGGTATGCAGCTGTGTGCTCCGCTAAAAGGCCAGTCTGGAGTGCTGGAGGAACATGCAGCTCACCAAAGCAAAAGATGGAGTGAGGTTCATGGCATGTGGGACTCAGCTGAATGACCCAGGAGACAAAGGACTTATCCAAAGGCCAGGAGTTGCTTGTCCACTTTCCAAGCATTCACAGACCCTTCAAGTGTCCCTCTTTTCCAGGGACACTTCTGCATTTACAGAAGCTGTCCCGGTTTCTGATTTGATCCCAGAATGCCCCGCTTTTCCTTAGGATACCCCTATTTTCATTGGAGAAATGTTGGCGGGTATGGAGTTATGCAATCCCCGAGCCAAGGAGATAAGTCACTATACAGTGGTACCTCAGGTTAAGAACTTAATTCGTTCCAGAGGTCCATGGTTCCATGGGAAACCAAAGCAGTTTGCATTTGTGAATTTCAAACATGAAGAATCTGTTCCCTATGTCATGAATCTACTTAATGGGATCGAACTTTTTGGGAGACCTCTCAAAATTCAGTTTCGATCAGGTATCCACAAAGCCTTTAAAACAGCCTAGGTCATCTAGGCAAAATTGAAGGGGGTTCATATTCCTTTTATGCTTAAAATTCTGATGTGTAAAACTTTTTATTCTGGGTGCATTTTTTTGTGTTGAATTATATACAATGGTACCTCGGGTTAAGTACTTAATTCGTTCCAGAGGTCCATTCTTAACCTGAAACTGTTCTTAACCTGAAGCACCACTTTAGCTAATGGGGCCTCCCGTGGCCGCCAAGCCGCCAGAGCATGATTTCTGTTCTCATCCTGAAGCAAAGTTCTTAACCCGAGGTATTATTTTTGGGTTAGCGGAGTCTGTAACCTTAAGCGTATGTAAACTGATGTGTATGCAACCCGAGGTACCACTGTACAAACTTTAGAAGCCTTCTGAAGGTGGCCCTGTATAGGGAAGTTGTTTTTTTAATGTTTAATGTTTTTTATGTTTTTAAATATGTTGGAAGCTTCACAGAGTGGCTGGGGCAACCCAGTCAAGGTATAAATAAATTGTTGTTGTTATCTAGGGATATACATTCATAAAGCCCCAGATTCAGTCCTGGGCATCTCCACCTAAAAGGAGTTGGGTTCTATGGTCTCTCCCCATATTGAGGCTGAGAAAAAGCACTAGCCTATTTAGCTAGTGTTTCCATGGCTAAAAATGTATCTAAACTGGAGACTTTCTGGTTCACTAATGCACTACACACAGTTACAGATAGGTAGCCGTGTTGGTCTGCCATAGTCAAAACAAAAAAAATTCCTTCCAGTAGCACCTTAAAGACCAACTAAGTTAGTTCTTGGTATGAGCTTTCGTGTGCATGCACACTTCTTCAGATACACTGAAACAGAAGTCACCAGACCCTTCTATATAGTGAGAAGGTGGGGAGGGGTATTACTCAGAAGGGTGGTGGGATTGGGTGATTGGCAGATAGCTCATCACAGGCTCATCACAGCTATCTGCCAATCACCCATTCCCACCACCCTTCTGAGTAAAACCCCTCCCCACCTTCTCACTATATAGAAGGGTCTGGAAACTTCTGTTTCAGTGTATTTGAAGAAGTGTGCATGCACACGAAAGCTCATGCCAAGAACTAACTTAGTTGGTCTTTAAGGTGCTACTGGAAGGAATTTTTTTTGTTTTGCACTACACACAGCCACCCCAAGGCAATACCATATCCCCAGACCACAGCACATCTATATTTACACTTTGTACCAGTGGAAGCAGCCCAAGGTGAGTCCAAGGTGAGTCTATTGCCATTCTCCTGGCTCCAAAACACGGAGCAGAAGCTGAACTTCGCCATCATTTTAATGCTTGACGGCCAGTTTGGAACTTGGCTCCAGTGGCTTGCAGTGTCAAAAGGTTGCGTTAAGCAGATCTAAGACAATCAAGCTCTTCCATGCATCGCTAATGATAAAGAGGCTGCTGACAAACGGAAAGGTCATCAAAGGACCTTACCAAATAATTATTAAATAATTTTGCCATTTGTTCGGGATCAGCAGCCACCTCGTTATGTAGATCAGCAAACGATATCTTAGTGGCCTGGGCACAGGTCCAAAAAAGGAGGAAGAAATGGCTTTAATAACTAGAGTCCGTTTTTGTTGTGGATGTTGGTTTGGTGGTTTGTGCCTCCCTCCAAAAAAAGACTGATATTAGTTGCATTCTGAAATTTTATTACACACACACACACAAAGCAGTTTGTGCTAGCTGTGCAATGTTATGAACAAGGAAATCATTAAGGGTTTCGAAAAATAGCCAGAAGCCTCAAAAAGGAAATCTCAAATGCTTCCCATTTTGAAACATTAAATTCAGTCCAAAACGTAAGCCTTGGTGGGGAAAGTGATAAGGGCTTTCTGGTCGTACTGCCAAGCAAGAAATGGTAGTGTGGAACAACAGGTGTTTGCAATAACTGCTAGAGGCACCATCCTTTTTTCTTTTTTGATGGGCTGGGGAGTGATTCACACAACAAAGGAAATATGGAGGGGCAACACCTAAACTCTATACTGTGGACTTTTTGTGTGCTGCTGCTTCCGCTGCCAGATTCCCTAAACACACCTTGCTTTCTGATCCCTATATGGATGGGCATGGAAAGTTGAATCCTTTGACTTGGGTTCCTGATGCAGACATGTGCAAAAGTGACTTCTGAGCCGAAGCTAAGGAGATCTTGGCCTGGTCAGCACCTGGATTGGACTAAGGTTGGCATTCACTCATTCATTTTAGTCATATAGTGCTTTTACGCACATACACAAATCATGCTCAAAGTGGTTCACAACAAAGGAACAAGGTTGCATTTAACAACAACAACAGCAGCAACAACAACAACACTTTATTACTTATACCCCTCCCATCTGGCCGGGCCTCCCCAGCCACCCTGGGCAGATTCCAACAGGATATTAAAAACACAATAAAACATCAAACATTAAAAACTTCCCTAAACAGGGCTGCCTTCAGATGTCTTTTAAAAGTCAGATAGTTGTTTATTTGCTTGACATCTGGTGGGAGGGCATTCCACAGGGAAGGTGCCACTACCGAGAAGGCCCTCTGCCTAGTTCATTTCAAACAAACACTACAAAAACTATTTCACATCAGCATAGCAAAACAATAACACAGCAACAATTTCCTAACAGCAAAACAATATCAAGAACAATTTCATAATAATGTAGTAAAACAATAGCAAATATAACACACCCAAAAAGACCCCACATTTCAGTACTATAAATATAATAGCATTACTTAAACAACTTGCAGCATCCAATAGCAAAAATAACAAGGGAGCTTCACGCTTTCACCTTATTCCTAGAAACAACCCTCCTATGATTGCATAAAGAGTGGGGATTGTGAAGCCTGTAGCCTGGAAAGCCCCAGAGAGCCACTGCCAGTCTGTGTAGGTTATGCTGAGCTGGATAGACCAATGGTCTGACTCAGTAATAGGCAGCTCCCTAGGTTCCTGTTGTTCAGAGCTGGTGGGAAATATAAAAATTAGAGCTCAGGATAGTCCATTCTCTTTGCTAAGGGCATCTCTTTTAGCATAATCCTGTGGGTAGGGTCTGATGTTTTATTTTCAGCACAGATGCATTGTTTTTAAAATGCTTTCTAAGTAAAAAGTAAAAAATACATATTATTTTTTTAATGTATTTTTATTAAAGATTTTCTTGATTAAGAAAGGTATGTGAAAGGTCTCTCTCGTATTTTTTTTCCATGTAACATTTTTTAAAAAACAAATCGGTTTCATTTGTTGAGACATTAAGAAGAATAGGGGGAAAGAGGTGGAGGGGGGAAAGATGAGTGGGGGTAGGGTCGGGTGGTGATGTTTCTATTTTACTTAATATATGTGGGAGTTTGTGTCAGCGTTGCTTGGGCAGGTTCTCTGCTGTTCACTTGTGTTCCTTTGGTGGTGAGAGAGGTTGGGGTTGGCCTAGGGTGTGGTTGTTCATTTGTGGTTGGCTGTGGTGGTCTTTGTTTTCATGTGTGAGTGGATTGGTGGGTGTTTTGGATCAGGTTAGCCACATTGATTTGTACGCTGTTGGTGGATTTTTGTCATTGCCTTGTTGGGCTGTGTATGTGATAAAGGGGAGCCATACCAGGGTAAAGGCGTCTTCTTCTGTTTGTCCCTGTGTCAGTTTCAGTTTATTGGTTAATTTTTCTAGTAAGGCTGTTTCCCATACTATTTGGTACCATTGGTCCATGCTTACTCCTGATAGGTCTTTCCAATGTCTGGTTATGATGTTTCTGGCTGCTGAGAGTAGGTGGGTTATGAGTTCTTTGTGGTGTAAGTGGGCATTGTTGTCTTGGAAGATGTTTAGTAGGGCCAATTCTGGCGTGAAAATATATATATTATTATCATTAATATTGTTATAGGTTCAGAGGATCACTCTGGATGATTCCCATGGGTCCCTTCCAGGCCTGTGATCCTGTATCCAGTGAGGTTTAGAAACTACTAGACGAGGCTGCTGAACTGGTAAGACGAGATTCTTTTTGGGATAATGGCCTTTGTTGGCCAGTTAAGTAGCACCATTTACATGTCCAAAAAGTGAGCTTTGTTGCCATAGAGACAAATGCCTTTTCCCACTTCACCTATCTGGATAATAAGGAGAACAATAGGCCAAGTGGTGCTGCGTGTGGGTGAACTTTAGCTGATGCTGGAATCTGGAGAGAGAGAGGCATGTCTTGCTATATGCTGATCCCCAAGCTGCACCTTGGGCCTTCCCTGGAAACCCAGTGGAGAAGCAAGATCAATTGATGAGTTAATACTGCAAGCCCCTTCATCTGCTTTTCAGGTTGTATATATGTGTAAATAAAACCATATACTATAGCTTAAAGACACCACTGTCTCCATTGACATTCATTCCAAAGAAACTGAACCCAAGGTGAGGGCAGGAACCCCTAAGGTCTCTCACCACTTAGAAACTGAGGTGAGAGCAGCAATAGTACTGCTCTAATCTTCCATTGGAGCAGAGCTTGCCTCTGCTTTGCCAGTAGGAGTCTTTGGGAGGGGATGAAGGAGCTTCTTTGAGCCCTTTCAGTTGTAATGATGGGAGGGCCATTGAGGGTTTGCAGAGAGTTTCTGAGCAAGCCAAGAGAGGCCTGTGCTGGACAGAGGCATTTGCACTTACAGATCTCCTTTCCCCAGCCAACCACACATGAGGGAAACATGTTATATATATAAAAGTAAATCCAAACACTCAAGACTAGGATTTTGTTCCCGTTCTGGGTCATGCACTTGCAGAGGTACCAAATCAGAGCAGCCCAGGCTGGGAGCACACAGATGCTTTAAAGGAATGATGTGTGGAGAATAAATAATGCAGAATCGAGTTGCAAAAGCAAAGAGTTTGAATTCTCCAGAGCACCTGCCAGAGAGGCTGCCTGTGGTTCCTTCCCCCTGATTTCCCTGGATCTTTTACTTCTGTTTAGACATCCAGAATTTCTCCCAAGTTCTCCCCGTGGAATCCTGATGGCTGTATTACACCAGCCGCAGGAGATGAGCTCTGCATCAGCAGTAATGGGATCGGAGACAAGAGCCATTAGTCATATCGTTTGTCCTTCACTTTTATTGGCCTAAAAAATCTAATTGGCTCCCGATTTGGAGAAGAAATAATCTTTTTCCCTCCTCTACCTTTGCAAGTGGCTTGCCAGGTTGATTCCATCAGGGATTTCCAGTTCTGGCCATAGATTTCTGTGGGGCGTTCAAGACAGCCCTGGGTAAATTTCCAATGGGCCAGGTTATTAAGCTTTATTGCTACTAGAGCAAATGTATTATTGTATACTGTAAACACAACAGAAAATCTCCAGCTGGGCTTCTGCAACCTTTGTGACCAAGAGGAGATCAATATTTGTGCTTTGAAGGTGACTAGTTCTACTGGACAGAGATCACAAATCCATAAAAGGCTAATATAATGTTGTGGTCTTTTTCAAACAAAACAAAACCTGCTCAATGGACAGAATCAGGGGATAGTTTTGACTGGCCAGGGGATACCCCTGATGAGTTGGGTAGTGGATCCTAATGGATTATAGCACTGTCTGCCCCCCGGCTTGGTGCCTTCCAGATGTTACAGAATCCCACTGGCTCCAGTCTTCACAGTTCATGTAGGCAAAACATCTGGAGGGCATGAGGTTACGGAATGCTGGGTTATAGAATGGTGGGAAATTGGTGGGGGTGCTCACTGATCAAGCTGTGGCCTGATGGAAATATTTAAAATATATTCCTGACTCAAAATATCTTCTTTATTAAAGACAATACACCTGATACTCAGCTAGAGTCTAGGTATTAAAGATGCAGACAAAATGTATGGCAGTGTTGGCAGCTGTGATTCCATCTTGCTTCTTGCCCTGGATGCCAGACCAATGAGTCATTTTCTGGTTTTGTCTATTAAGCACAGACTTTAGATTCCATCACTCTGGGGTTGCTGCCGTCTCTTCTTTCCCCCTTTTTATGGAGAATCCGCATGGACACGATATTAGATTGCTGCATTTCCAGAGTTTTCTGTGCTGCACTCCTGTGTTATTCTCAGACCTGATTTTGCTTTTCTTGGTAGGCAATGGAATTACAGCAACAGCCTCTCCAGTGCTATGGGGGACTTCTAAGGGCCTTCAAAGTGAGAGCTTTAACTAATGAACAGACCAATCCCATGGTCTAGGAACAGGGGGAGGGGAAGTACTGCCCACCACTTCCTGTGCCCTGACGACTCAATGCAGCCACAATGGGAGGCCTGTGTTTCAACAGGGTCTTTCCTTTTCTTCCTGTTGTCTTTTAGCCCCCACCCCCTGACCACAATGACTTTGCCAGCCTGATTTGGGGCGGGGGGGGGGGGAGGCTGTCAGGAACTCGAGGAGCTTAGAACTCTGTGGAACCACAGCCACCCCTTTTGAGACATCATCACCACTGGCAGGAGAGCAATGCCATAGTTTCCACCACCACATTGGGCAGGGAGGAGGGAACATTGGCAGCTGAAATGATGCCAAGCCATCCCCTCCCTGCCCACTGCTCTGACAATGTTTCTACCACATCCTCAGACCCTCCAAGTGCTCCTATTTCCTAGGGACAGTACTGGATTTACAGAAGCCATCACAGTTTCTGATTCGATCCTAGAATATCCTGCTCATCTTTAAGATGTCCCTATTTTCACTGGAGAACTGTTGGAGGGTATGGAGTTATGTGACCCCTGAGCCAAGGAAATAAGTAACTATATAACCCATAGCTGTCAACTTTCAGATTTGAAAATAAGGGATCAGCAGCCTCACCTGTCCCGGAAACAG
Source organism: Podarcis cretensis (assembly GCF_951804945.1). Lineage (NCBI taxonomy): Eukaryota > Metazoa > Chordata > Lepidosauria > Squamata > Lacertidae > Podarcis > Podarcis cretensis. The sequence goes on along the minus strand of NC_137185.1, from coordinate 28,548,055 downwards.
TCTACGGGATACCTAACAATCCAGGATAGCAGTGGGGTAGCAGTGGAATAAGGGAATTTCCCACAAAAAAAGGGGGAGGTTGACAGCTATGATACAACCTTTAGAAGACATCCGAAGGCAGCCCTGTATAGGGAAGGGTTTTTTTAAAAAAAATCTTTAATGTTTTATTATGTTTTTATATATGTTGGAAGCTGACCAGAGTGGCTGGGGCAACCATTAAGATGGGAGGTGTATAAAACAACTATTATTATTACAATTACTATTATTGAATTGGACACCCCAGTGCTTTTTTTCTTAGGGAACTCAAAGGTACACAGTACCAGCACCCTTTTTTCTAGAAGAAAAGCACTGATTAAAGATGTGGCACTTACAGTAACAACTCCATGGTGAGTCCCGGCACCATTTTCTCTAGAAGAAAAGCCCTGGACCACCGGCGGACGAAGGGGGTGCGGAGTGTCATCCTGGGGGGGGGGGGTGTGTGACATCACCACGCTGCCCCTGGGTGCACAGCATGTGCACTGCTCCAAGAGCCGGAGCAGCTAGCTCTGCCACTGCCCTGGACGTCCCTATTTTCATCAGAGAAGTGTTGAAGGGTAGGTATCCTGTAGCTGCTCAGGTCCCCTCCCATGGACCATAGGCTTGTTCCTGGGCCCACTGTTTTAGCCATGCATTCATTGTCCCGTTATTTTATTCCACCTACCGCCTTTGAGGACTTTTTTCTGCTGAAAAGCAGATACATAAATATTTTAAATAAAACAAAATAATATAATAACGTCTCGGGCCAGTTCCATATCGATCTCCCCCAAACTCCTTGGCTCTCTATAATACAGTTTCTTTGGGCTCTTTTCTGTCAATTACGTAGCACATTTTCCTCATTGGGGTTGTTTGACTTGCAGAGCTACAGGGGGAAATCTGGGTTTGTTAAACAAGCGGCTGCGCTCACAGCAGTGAAATCTCTATAGATTGATTTCCGCAGTTGGGGTGGGGGGGTGGGGGTGGAGAGAGAAAGAAACCTGCTGATGTTTTGGGTTTTCAAGTCTCTCCCACCCCCCTTCTCCCACCCCACCCCCAAAGCTGCTCAGGAGTAAGGGAGGAGAGGACCCCAATGAGCTGCACGGCTGGAGTTTTCCTTTAAATAAAGAGCAGAATCGCATTATACTCCATTGATTGCATTTTTTTTTCTCTGACTGTTGTGACATTTTCAGGAAGGCTAATTTATTCAAGCATGGAAATCTTTAAAAACTTAATTAAGTTATTTCTGAGATTTTTCATGCCTTTATTGTTTTGAGCTCACATTTAAACTCTAATTCCAGTTAATAGTCAGAAAAATAGAAGAAAGAAGATTCCCCCCTCCCAGTTCCTTACAAAAAAGGAGCAACCAACAGAAAATCCCATTTGTATCCATTCCTCTGCTTTGGCTGGCCTGCTGCGCAGGGGAAAGTCTTGGTCTGGTCAGAGTGAGGCCTTTCGATCACAGGAAAGGCGCTTGTCAGGGAACTGCCATCGGCTCAGGGGCGAGAGGGGAAAAGCCGGATGGGTTACAGAGAGCCCCCAAAGATCTTGGGAAGCAGCACCTCCTCAGCGGAGGAGAGCAACCAGGCCTCCAGTGGAGAGGAGATGCAGGGCTCGGAGGAGGCAGTGCCAGGACACCTTGCCTGAACAAAGCAGGGAGGAGAGAGGTCCTCCGTTACCCACGCCCTCCTCATGCAGTAGGCTTCCGCGCAGAGAGGGGAAGCGCAGACTGGGCGTCAAGAAACTACTCTGCTGGGGAAGGTTTAAGGACTGCCCACTCTCAGATTCTGCCAGTGAATGAGCGAACCATGGAGTAGTGGCGCTCTGCATGGTGAAGGGTTTTTTTGGCACCAATAACAAGGCTTTACAACAGACCAGGGAGGCATTTGCCTGATTGCTCTCGAGCAACCCCCTGCTACCCTTACAGCCCTTGACTTTGGTTTAAGGATGGAAGAAAGCCCTGCTGAATCAGACCAAAGATCCATTTAGCCCAGCTTTCTGCTTCCAACAATGGGAAGAGCCAGGTGCCTCTAGAAAGTTTGCAAGCAAGGCGTGATGGCAATGGTTATTTCATTGCAGATGGATCAAACCAGAGGCCTATCTGGTCCAGTATCTTCTACTAAAAGGGGCCAATCAGAAGCCTCTGAGAAACACACAAGCAAGTTAATGAGCATAAAAACTCTCCCTCCACTTGTGATTCCCAGCAATTGTTATTCAGAAACATACTGCTTCTGACAGTGAAGGTAGGAAGCACTTGGAGTGTGCAGTGACCACACATTTTGCCTTGAAGCAACCTGATCTCTGTGTCATTCTGATTCAGTCCATAATCTGGGCTTAAATCTGATCTGTTTCACCCATAGAGACTATAATGAAGAATCTGAAAATGGCCATAGTCCCCCCCCCTTTGAATAAGTGGATGAAATTTGCAGGCAAAGGAACCCCTCAGGCAGATCTATCAAGGGTGTGTTTGTGTGTATGCAGAAAACCTTTAAACTTCCTTATTGTCTGCCAGAATCTATGCAAATTCCAGGCATCATTGCACTTTTTGAGGGGACATGACTGTCAAAACGAAAGCTTCCACACTGCCATCTCTCCATCACCTCCTGCTCTGGCTGTTTCACCAATCAGCTTTGCTTTGTTTCTCCAAAAAGAGAAGTGGTGGTAGGTGGACTTTTGGGGGAAATCGAGGCCATGCAGTGACTCAGAAATTTGTGGGGTCTGTGACCCACCTGGAGATACAGTGGTACCTCGGGTTAAGCACTTAATTCATTCTGGAGGTCTGTTCTTAACCTGAAACTGTTCTTAACCTGAAGCACCACTTTAGCTAATGGGGCCTCCCGCTGTTACTGTGCTGCTGCTGTGCAATTTCTGTTCTCATCCTGAAGCAAAGTTCTTGACCCAAGGTACTATTTCTGGGTTACCAGAGTCTGTAACCTGAAGCGTCTGTAACCTGAAGCGTCTGTAACCCGAGGTACCACTGTACTTTGTTAACAGTGTTAGAAAAGTGAGAGCATGACCCTGTTTCAGCCCATTATTCAGGGTACCTAGAGAGCCAATTCACACCCCACAGTACACAGCCATCCGAGTTGGTGGTCATCACTATATCTAACAATGTACTGTGTAAAGAAATACATTCTTTTGCCTGTCCTGAATCTTCTCACATTCAGCTTCATTGGATAACTTCATTCTTCCAATTACATATTGTGTGAAAGGAAAGAAAACCTCTCTCTATTCATTTTATCCACAAAATACATCATTTCATAAACTTCTACCATGTCCTTCCTTAGCCAACTACAGAGCTGTAACCTTTCCTCATAGAAGAGTTGTTCCAGCCCTGTCCTCATTTTAGTTGCCCTTTTCTGGATCTTTTCCAGCTCTACAATACCCTCTTTGAGGTGAGGTGACCAGAACTGTACTCAGTATTCCAAATGCAGAGGTTTATATAACAACATTGCATCAGAGGTTTATATAACAACATTATGACACTGGCATTTCCAAACTCCTTTCCCAATGACCCTTGATATGGAAATTGCCCTTTTCACAGCTACTGCATCCTGGGTCAACAGTAAGCTATCCACTATGACCACAAGGTCTTGTTCCTAATTAGTAACCACCAGCTCAGACCCCATTAGCTTATATACGATGATGGGGATTTTAGGAGCTCAATGTGCATTACTCCATGCTTGCATGAATTACCGTAAATCGCATTTGCCATCGTAATGGCCACTCACCCAGTTTGGAGAGATGTTTTTGCTTCACAATCCCTTTTTATTTCATGTGTGTGTGTGTGTGTGTGTGTGTGTGTTTTATTGATTTTCCAATATCATTCCAATAGCAGCCTCATTATAACAATACCAAATTTATCCAATTAAAACAATTATTCATGCCAATTATTCAAATGTCAAATTATACAATTTATTCAAACCGGCCTCCCCACGTGCTAGATTTGATGGCGGCTTTCTTCTACATTTTTTCTGCGTTCCAAAATCTTAATAATTTCCATTACATTACATCCAGATATAATAATCCCTTATATAACAGCTACAATCCTGTGATTTCATTTGTGTTGGTATATTAGGTAATTTATAAAGTTTCAAGTGAGGAACTCTAACTGTAATAATTATTCTTTCCTGCGTGTGACAGTTTCCCCCCATGATATTTTCCCGTTCAGATATGGTACACCGGGTTAGGAGCTTAATTCGTTCCGGAGGTCTGTTCTTAACCCGAAACCGTTCTTAACCTGAGGTGCCCTTTCACTAATGGGGCCTCCCGCTGCTGCTGTGCTGCCGCAGCCCGATTTCCGTTCTCATCCTGGGGCAAAGTTCGTAACCCAAGGTACTACTTCCAGGTTAGCAGAGTTTGTAACCCGAAATGTTTGTAACCCAAGGTACCACTGTATATCCTTCATTCCTACAACTGTTGATGGTTTGCATCATGCCTCAGGGGAAGCGATTATCTCACAGTTTCCAAAAGTCACTGCGTCACTTCATCCCATGATTTGGCTTCCAGTAAACAAGCAGTCTTCGCCATTTTTCCAGCCTAGGAAGAACGGTCTGAATCCAGACTGCAAATAGTTGATCTAAAAGCTTCTATTGCTTCACCTGGTAGACTCCTTTCCTCTCTGCCACTGATTTATGGCCAATTGTGCTTATCTCAAACACATTCCTTTGTGGATAATGGCGGTTAGGGAGGATTTTGCTCTATATTTTCAAAGCATAGCATTCTCCCCTCCTTCCCTCTCAGTTCCTTTCTCTCACACGTGCAGTTCCCGTTTTGTTAAATCCCATCTTTATATTCCAATTTCTTCCTTCCTCACATGTACAGGTGTTTTGTTAGTTTTTTAAGCATGCATTCTGGGGAGGGTTGCCATATGTAGAGAAAAACTTTGGCATAAGCAAACCGTGGGCTCCCCTTCCCCCATCGTCTCTTTCACCGAATGAAATCCCTTCTCAGTCCAAACCTTTTAAATCCTTGTAGCTGGGTTCATTTTTGCAGTTTCTTATCTCATCATCTCTAGCACACACCTGTAGTTTGCTCCATTATTATTATTTTTTAACCATTTAGCAGGATAACCTGGGCTTCCAGGAAGGGGATCGGGGGTCTAGGCAGCCCAAGTGCTCCATGCACCCAGTGCCCTCGCCTGTCCTCACATTCCATGGGGAAGCGAGTGCCAGAGTGCCAGGCAAACTGCAAGTGAGAGCTAGGTTCCTCTTCGGCCGAAGAGGAATACAGAAAATGCAATCCCCCCCCCCATCATTTTCTGATTATCTCCGTCTGTCTCTCTCTGCGGTCTTGGGAGAAGCATCCACCCCCTGGTGCACAGGAAACAGGAAGCCCACAATCCCTTTTTATTTGTACCACTCTGAATAATTTGGTGTCGTCAGCAAACTTGGCCACCTCACTACTCATCCCTAACTCCAGGTCATTTATAACCATGTTGAAAAGCAGAAGAACCATTACACATCCTTACATCCCTCCAATTCAACAGCTATTCATTTGTTCCTCCTCTCAGTTTTCACTTTTTAAAACCAGTGACGGATTCACCTGTTCTGTTATCCTATGACTGCTAAATTAACTCAGGAGTCTTTTGATAAAAAGCATTCTGAAAGTCTACGTATACAATGTCTATTGGATCACCTCTCTCTTTATGCTTATTGACACTCAAGGAACTCTAAAAGGTTAGTTAGACAAGATTTACCCCAGTGGAAGTGCAAAGGAAATGGACTTTGCTTCTGTAGTCTGGACTGCATTATATATAAAAAAGTACAAATCTGGTACAGGTTTGTTTGGGGCTAACATGTCAGCCTAACCTGTCCATGGGAGGTGAATCTCATGCACATACTCTGGCTGCAGTTGGCAATTAAGATCAATAACTTCCTTTAACCTTCTTGATTGGGGGGTGGGTGACTCACATAGCCCCAGGCTATATCTGCCACTGAGTCTTGCCTTGGTGTTCAATTTCAGTTCAAGGCTGGATCTCAGAAAGATAAAGTAACATAAGATAGTTGCAATCCTGACCTGAGTTTGTAACCTTAGGAACTATATCTAGAGAGGAAAAGTGGATTTGCATTTAACCCATTGTTTCTTTGTTATTTTGCTCCAAGTGGTAGGAAAGCTGTGTATTCTGGTAACCATTCCTCATGCTGATCCCATGTCTTTTAATTGTTGCTCGCAAAGGTAAACACTGCCAACAGATGTTTTCTACAACGTGGTGTACAGGCAAGTATGTATGTAGATCATACTGAGGTTCAGGAGCAGGGACCGATTAAAAATGCAGGTTTCCTTCATCAGGTGATCGTATGCAGTGACCTCTCTAACCTGGCATCAGAAGTGCTGCTGCCCAGGGAGAGCCTGCCTGGCTATCCAATGATTCAAAATCATATTGTAGTGAAGACACAAGAAGACTGGATTAATACTGGTTGGCTCAAGATGTGAACACATGTTGAATGACCTCAGAAACTGACCGGCAGCAGATTCAGGAGACTCTAGAGAATGTACCTGACAGAATGCAACATTCGTTTATTTTTTCTTTCTCTCAGATAATAGAATTTGGGGTCACCCAATGAAATTCAGGACAGATAAAAGGAAAAACTTCTTTATCCGGAACTTTTTCATTTGCACATTGGAATCTGCAGAGAATCAACAAAGAGTGCTGTGCCACCTTAGAAACTAATAATAATAATAATAATAATAATAATAATAATAATAATAAAAATTTTATTTATATCCCGCCCTCCCCAGCCGAAGCCGGGCTCAGGGCGGCTAACAACAATAAAACAGTACAAAAGTACAGCACAAACAACATTATTATTACTATTATAGCTTTTGTGAACTAGCCCATAAAATCTTACACCATAATAACCTTTGTTAGTCTTCAGAGTGCCATGAGTCTTTTTATTACTTTTGCTGCCTGCAACAGACTCTCTGTGATCTGTGGAAGTCCCTGCCACCAGATGGGGTGATGACTTCTGGCTTAGATAGCTTTAGAAGAGGATCAGGCCAGTTCATGGAGGAGCAGAAGCCTATCAACAGCAAAAGAGGCCATATGCTTTTGAGCCTTGCTCTGGGCTCCCCAGAAGTGTCTCTCTTGGAAGCAGGATATTGGCTTAGATGACCCTTCAGCCTGACCCTGCAGGCTCTTGTGTTCTTATCTCCATGGCTCACACAACCTGGTGCCATTCAGATATTGTTAGACTCTAGCTCCCACCATCGCTGACATAAGCCATACTGGCTGGGGCTGATGGGGGTCAGAGCGCATCATCAGCTAGAGGGCACCAGCTTAGCAAGCATTGCCCAAGACCAAAACCTGCTTGAGATAATAACAGAGGAAGCCACCATGTGGAGGAAAAGGTGATTGTGTGAATCCCCATAAAGGAATGGAAAACAAGCATTGGGGTTATCTTGTTCAGCGGCGAATACCATGTGCTAAGCTGTCCCAAAGGCAGCTTCATCTGAGGGCTGTTGAAAGGACTGGAGAGGAGGGGGGACAACTTCAGTTAGCTGAGGGGGTTAGCAGAGCTGATTTCCCCTGGGCCCATTAAAAGAGACAATCTGTATTCCTGCTACATTTGTGCATATTATTTTTAAGTCATTAGTCTCTGCCTCATATTGTGAATCAAGAAGTTTAATAAGAGGAATTTATGGCCTGTCTCCTCCAATCAACACAATAATCCATGGTCATGTTGAATGCTCTGAGCTAATGGATATTGCTTTCATTTGAGCTTTCTTCCTCTCCTCTCCTCTCTCCTCTCTCTCATAGTGCTGGTTTGCCTGATCTATTAACAGATAAAACTGGCTCTTCTCCACTAGATAAGAAGAAAATAAGAAACATTGGGTACATCTGGATTGCAACAAGCTCCTGAAAAACACTTGGCAGGACACATTGACCAGAGCCAGAGAATGGCTCACATTGAAAACTATAAACAAATATCCATTGGTAAGGGGAAAACTGCTAGCCGAGTTTTGAAAGGAAGTAGCACTATAAATACTCCAAAATGAGGAGTGACTCCAGAATCTCCAGAGTCTCCTCAAGACAACCCTTCTGTATTCCAGAGAGGCCCACAGAAATATCAAACTGTTCCAAATAGCTCAGTACCATGGACAGCCATGGACAACTTTTGTTGTTTAGTCATTTAGTCGTGTCCAACTCTTCATGACCCCATGGACCAGAGCACACCAGGCACTTCTGTCTTCCACTGCCTCCCACAATTTGGTCAAACTCATGCTGGTAGCTTCAAGGACACTATCCAAGCATCTCATCCTCTGTCATCCCCTTCTCCTTGTGCCCTCCATCTTTCCCAACACCAGGGTCTTTTCCAGGCAGTCTTCCCTTCTCATGAGGTGGCCAAAGTATTGGAGCCTCAGCTTCACGATCTGTCCTTCCAGTGAGCACTCAGGGCTGATTTCCTTAAGAATGGATGGGTTTGATCTTCTTGCAGTCCATGGGACTCTCAAGAGTCTCCTCCAGCACCATAATTCAAAAGCATCAATTCTTCAGCGATCAGCCTTTTTTATGGCCCAGTGCTCACTTCCATACATCACAACTGGGAAAACCATAGCTTTAAGTATATGGACCTTTGTCGGCAAGGTGATGTCTCTGCTTTTTAAGTTGCTGTCTAGGTTTGTCATTGCTTTTCTCCCAAGAGCAGGCGTCTTTTAATTTCGTGGCTGCTGTCACCATCTGCAGTGATCATGGAGCCCAAGAAAGTAAAATCTCTCACTGCCTCCATTTCTTCCCCTTCTATCTGCCAGGAGGTGATGGGACCAGTGGTGATGGAACCAGTGGCCATGATCATAAGGGCCAACTTTAGACCTGGATAATGTCTTTTATACATCAACATTTCTTCGTCAGTGACTTACAGCACAATCCTAGCCATGTCTACTCATACACAGATCTTCTGCAGAGTCAGACCAATGGCCCATTTAGTCCAATACAGTGGTACCTCGGGTTACATATGCTTCAGGTTACAGAGATTTCAGGTTACAGACTCCGCCAACCCATAAATAGTACCGCGGATTAAGAACTTTGCTTCAGGATGAGAACAGAAATTGTGCCCTGGCAGCGTGGCAGCAGCTGGAGGCCCCATTAGCTCAAGTGGACCTCAGGTTAAGAACAGTTTCAGGTTAAGAACGGACCTCCAGAATGAATTAAGTACTTAACCTGAGGTACCACTGTATTGTCTAACTACCTGCCTGGCAGTGCCTCTCTAAGGCCTCTGGCCGAGAGAGGTCTTCCCCATCACTTCTTCCTCAGTATCCTTCAATGGGAGATGCTTCAAGGGGACTGAGCCCCAGGACCTTCCATATGCAAAACACATGAGTTGTGATGCAGTGACAATGCACAGATGGTCCCTGGCCTAAAATTAAAATGTGCAGCCATGGCCAGTGTGAGACCACCAAAGAGCCGTGAATTCTTCGCAGCTGAATGATGACCAAATCAAGCTACAAGTTGCTGGAAGCAGAGCTGGAGATTCAGCAAGGAATACATCTGCTTTCTTGCCACATTCTTGATTTCCACATCATCACACCCTCCTTCACCCCCTCCCCCACCAAATCTGTAGCTCTGCCGACATTTGTATTATTTGGTCTAGAACAGTCTGTGCATATGGAAAACATTTGCTCTGAGTATTGGCCATTAATGTTTTCATATCTGTTTAGTGTCAGGACTTTTCCATTACTGGCCTTGCAAAGCAAAGAGCTTTGCTTTCATGCCTCCTTTGCTTTCATTTCCAGATACCCGTCAGAGTAAATGATAGGATCAGAGCTCTGCCCTAAGGGAACTGAGGAGAAACTTCATTGTTAGGCGGAATTTGAATCGGCAAAATTGGTGGTTTGGACTTTGGCTAACTAGATCTAGAGCTGTGCAGGACCTAATAACAATAATTATTTTATTATTTATACCCTGCCCATTTGGGTGGGTTGCCCCAGCCACTCTAATCATGTAAATTAACTACAAAACATATTGGTGGAAAATTGGACAGCAGTTGGAATGGACAATGTTGTCAATTTTGGTTTCTCATCTCATTCTCTCTCTCTGACCCATTTTAAATTCAGCTGGCCACATTTCTAAATCAGTTTGCATCTTTCTTAAAATGATCTTCAATAACATAATGCACATTTTCCATAATATACATGTTTTTGTGTGCAATTTTGCCTAACATGCAAATGCTTGTGAGCAGTTTCCCCAATATAATGCATTTTCATGTGTGGTTCCCCTGAATATACACATGCTTGTACACATGTTTTGGTTGGAGCACTGCTTTGTAAAATTCCGAAAAGCGCCAATTTTGAAGGACACTTCAAAATTTGGATCACAAAATGCAAATTGAGGTGGCATCATATTAAACTGCTACCTGAACTTAATTTCTGCCCCATCCGTAAAAGTGCTGTTGGAAGCATCCAATGAAATTGATGAGCAGTAGTTTCAGGACAAACAAAGGAAACAACCCCCCCCCCCCAGAACACATATCTAAATTATGAAATTCAGTGCTGCAGGATGGGGTGGCAACCCTTATTTGACATGCCACTAAGCAAAACTATTTCATGCCAATACGTGAAACCCAGCTCTCTGCATTCTTTCACAACAAGAGCACCTACCTAGCATTGTCTTCTTTGAACCATAAGCCCCTGTGTGAGGCATCCCCACACTTCCCCATTCTGGACCCCCCTAGCCCCAACCACATTCTTTCTCTCTAACACCACTCTCTCCTCCTCTTCCTATACTCCTAGGCATGTAGTGACAAATTCAGAAGTGCAAGGTCCTTCCACATAGTTACAGCTACACCCACTCACATCCACACTGCCTTGCAGTCACGCCCTCTTCGAAGATTACACAATTATACCAAAGAAATCATTAGGGGTGCACTGCAGCCACAAGTGCAGATCTCCAAGTGTTGCCTTTCAGCAAGATCTATTATTTTCTATGCACATACTTGGGGAATGATTTGGAGTACTCAAATATCTTCTTTTGGACTGACTTAAGTTGGGTTCCCTTTGCAGTTCCATTGTGTGTAACAGGATTTGCACAGCATTCTCTAGAAACGGAAGCATCTTATGTTTTCAGTGTTCTGAAATGCTTACTTTTTCGAGCATACAGAACAACAGCTCCTAAGTGTTGTCCCCATGTGCTTATAGTCACTCTCCAGAGGAGCCAATCCTCAGTGGCTAACTCGCTTCCTTTCACTCTGATTGGCTCCAGTCAGCACAAAGCTGTGTGTGGGGGAGGAGCTACCTTCCCATGCTGATTGTGCAGCTCTAGGATGCTGGAGACAGGGACCCTGCTGGACCCCTGTTGCAGAATGGGTCTTTGACCCTCTGACCCCTCCACCTATTAGTGAAGCTTTGCTGGCTTCCTCCCAGAAACACCAGCAGTGATCCTCACCTTTTAATTATTGTTCCTTCTTGCTTCTGCATGCCCATTATTAACAGCAAACACAACCATGGGCTTTTTGGCAGAGCAAATCCCTCCGAGGAAGAAGCAAAGTTTGCTTGCCCTTGTGTATGTCTGCTTTGCTTCTTCTCCATGAGAAACAGACAAAAGAACTTGTCTTGTCTGCTGATAACTTAAAGGTATGCACATTTTTAATGGTCTTCTTCTGGCATGGGCTAGCTTTGGGGGGGGGTGGATCAAAAAGATCGTATCAACTGGTGAGTGGCTCTGTATACAGAAAAGTATTCTCCTTCATCCCTTAGATTACACACATCCAATTTGAAAGCAAGTTGAAAGTAGTTTTCTGGTTATTACCCAGATTCTGGAGAATTCCTGTCACTGTTTTTCTTCCCACCAGCCCCATGACAAAATTTGCTAGGTTGAGTCGCTAGGTTGAGTGTTTGCTGAGGTTTGCTTTGAGATGTGATGTATATAATAGCAGCTCAAAGAATTTCAAAAGTAAAGAGCAAACAATTTATGTTGATAGGGTTACCAGTTCAGTGTCCAAGGTGTAAATATTTGTTCCATGGTTGAAAATAATTGGATGGCACACATGTCTGCCTGAAAGGTTTTTGGAATGTTTCCTCCCCGGCAATATTCCAATAGTGCGACCTTTTGTCTAGATTCAGAACAAGAGCTAATTTTTAAAATGTCAAGGTGTCGTCGGGGGCAAAAATCCAGTTATTGGAGTTGCTAGGACCCTGAAAGTATTGAATTGCCTCCCCAAAACTGTGCCTCTGGACTGCCCTCGGCTTGGGATTCACATCTAAACTTTACTGCCTTAACTCTGTATAGCAGAATACAAATAAACGTATATTACGCTTTATAGGAACAACACCCTATCAGAGGCACAATCTGGCAGTTACAGCCAACTCTGTATGTCTGCGAGTACTGAGTTTCTGAAATATAATTAAGCCATAATGTTTGGAAGCGGGCAGAGAAGATCCAATAAGTAACTGCCAAGTGAGGTAAACACCTCGACAAAAACAAAACTGTTTACCAGAGCTGAAAGCCCTTTATTGAGTGTCTACTTCTCCCTCCCAAGGATTATTGCATTATGGCAGGACACCGTCATCAGAATATGAAGAGCAACTGATGAGGGTGGCTGGCAGCATGGCTTGGGCAGGAGCTGCTGAACGGCAGCAAACTTGCCTTCTGCAGTGGAGCTGGGAGCCGCGAGGGTGAATAATGCATCCGAGGTGGGATTTCAAAGTGAATCACAGATCAAAGGTGCTGCTTTGTGTTGTAACTGGCTGGGCAGCCTGAGGGCCAAAGGTACAATGGGGACAACGGTTTTCTGTTCGGACATGGATTGGTTCCAGGGCAACAAAGAAAAGGGTCGGGAAATAATAGTAGCCATTTACTTTTAACCTTCAGAGAATTAGAAGTTGTTGATTTGGTGGAGGGTGAACATGGCACCTGCTAAAATGTGCATCTTAGGTAACCTGTTGCTACAAAAGGTCATGAGAATAAAGTATCAAAGGAGAGCCTTCTAATTCCATGGTCAACAATATAATCATAGTGATACATTCCCCAAAGAACTTTGGTTTTCCCAAGGGACATTTAGGTAGAAAGTCTGTAGCTCAGTTTCAATTCCTGGCATCCATGCCTGAAACCCTGGAGAGTCACTGCCAGTCAGTGCAGGAAATATTGAGCCAGATGGACCAATGATTTGACTCAGGGTAAGGCAGCTTTTAAGGGACGCGGGTGGTGCTGTGGGTTAAACCACAGAGCCTAGGACTTGCCGATCAGAAGGTCAGCGGTTCAAATCCCCGCGACGGGCTGAGCTCCCGATGCTCGGTCGCTGCTCCTGCCAACCTAGCAGTTCGAAAGCACTTCAAAGTGCAAGTAGATAAATAGGTACCACTCCAGCGGGAAGGTAAATGGCGTTTCCTTGCACTGCTCTGGTTCACCAGAAGTGGCTTAGTCATGCTGGCCACATGATCCGGAAGCTGTACACCGGCTCTCTCGGCCATTAAAGCGAGATGAGAGCCGCAACCCCAGAGTCGGTCATGACTGGACCTAATGGTCAGGGGTCCCTTTACAAAGGCAGCTTTAAGCTTTTCTGTTCCTCTGTCCATAGAAGTGGCATTCAAATCCCAGCCAGACATCCTAATCCTGCTTCTTCCCCCTTCCTTCAGTACTGCTGGAATTAAACCTGGCCTCTCTTTCTCCTAGCTGCGCAATCATTCCCGTGTGGGATTGTAGTCACAATTTAAGTCGGAGTTAATAACCTTCTCTCCCAACAGAAGCCGGGCCTGTTCATTATCAAATCACCTCCAGATGCGCAGCTCCCTCTCATCTCCCAGCAGCTATAATCATCACTTTGCTGTGCCCCATGCAGGCCTGTGATATTACACGGCGCCTCCTGTTCGCATGCAGGAGGACACCCTGATGGGGAAGGAGGAAGCCGATGGGAGGAGCAGCCAACAGCAAATGCCACTGTCCAAAGCTCTGGGAGGAGACAGCCCAAACAAACGCTTCCTCTGTGAGCAGCTGGAGGGATTCCTTCTCCTTAAAGAGGTTCCAGATGAGCACAGTGCATTTGTGAGTCTCTGGCAAAGGCCCAAACTAGCCATGCTCTTGGGAGGGTAGAGTGGGGGTCACAGGGAAGTTATGCAAACAGTGGAAAGGAAACTTCAGAGAGAAGATGACCAGCTCTGGAGCACACATGCTTACTTGAGGCTGAGGGAAACCCTTGAATGAGCACTTTCTCCTCTCCATTCAAGGTTCTTGCTTCATTCAGAAGGAGGGAAGCCTCTCACTTTTGGCTTGGTACAGCAGGTAACAGGCAGAAGAGAAGCACAGACGGCATGCTAGCAGTGTCAGCCTCTTGGCCCAGAGGCACAAGAAATGTAGGAGGAATTCAATTCAGTTCACATTTAAAGACAAACCTACTTAATTTGTGCTTTCATCAGTGGTGTAGCATGGGTTGCTGGTGCCCAGGGCCAAATGGAAGGGGTGGGAGGGAGGGATACGAACAAAGTATGAATGCACATTCAACTGCTTAATCACGTCCCATGTCATCCAGGAGATCACAGCCACAGAGATAGGAAAAGAAGAGTTGTTTCATTGTCTGGGAAGGTCACTTCCTGGTTCACTTGGAGAAGCCGTTTACAATGGAGCCTAGCACAGCTGTATTGAGGCAGCAGCAGGTGTTGAAATTTTGCACGCCCTAACAATTTTGCACCCGGGGCAACCACATCTGTGTGCCCCCCACCACTATGCCACTGGCTTTCATAAGCAATACGTGAACTGAAACACAGCCATCCTTTGAAATTTGCACTTCTACGAATTTTGTGTACAAAAAAAATGCATTGTATTTGGAGGAGATCATTTTGCAAGTATCTGCATGTTAGGGAAATTTGTAAGTGAAAAATATTAGGAGAAAATCAATATAAAATGTTGATGAATTTCCATGAGGACGTTTTTTTAAAAAAAAAAAAATCTCAAACAGATGTGGAAATGTGGAGAACTGAATTTTAAGGACTGAAAAGGAGGACTGAAAAGAAGTGAGAAATGGCAAGAAACAGAAAGTGGAATTATTTGCCCACTCCTACTTGGAAAGCCCTACTCTGCTGCCATCCAGATGTTTGTGGCTACATGCCAGCTGCAATTGATGGGAGCTGCAATATTCAAAACATCTTCAGGATACCAAATTAAAGAAGGCTGCTCTATGACTTCATTAGTTTCTCCACATTGTATTTTTTGGGGGGGTGGGGGGTAAATGTTATAGCCACTAGCAGAAGAGGTTTTAAAAAAAATAGGGAAAATAAAATCTTGGTTGATGGATCTATCAGTGGCTATTTGGTCACAGTAGCTAACAACGAAATCCCCATGTTCTGAAGAAGCATGTCTCTGATTCCCAAATTCTGGCAGACAAAACATGTGCAGGCAGAGGGCTATCTGCGTCAGGATCAGACTGTGGGCATCTGAATGGGCATAGCGGAAGGTAAAGTGCTGGACTTCACATAAACTCTTTGGTCTAGCCTGGCATGCAATTTCTGAAGCTCTGTTGCGTATGTCTAATCATATAATTCTTAGTTACAGGTAGGTAGCCGTGTTGGTCTGCCATAGTCAAAACAAAATTTTAAAAAATCCTTCTTCACATATCTGAAGAAGTGTGCATGCACACGAAAGCTCATACCAATAACAAACTTGGTTGGTCTCTAAGGTGCTACTGGAAGGACTTTTTTTGTTTTTGTTTGTTTCATATAATTCTTAGTGGGTCACTCCAGGTTGTAGCAACTGCATGTGAATCCATGCATCCCCTCAGCCCACCTACCCTCCCTCGTGGCTTCCCTCTGCGCTGATGCGGCACCAGTTGCTTCAGGGAGATGCAGATGTAGAGCCGGGCCCAGAGCTGTGCAATGAATCCACAAATTGGACATTTTGGAAACAGGTCCTTTGGGGGTTGCTCTGCAGCATTCCAGATAAACACGCCAAAGCCAAACAAAGACAATTCAAAGCTCCTAATAAATAAATCAAGCCCTGTGAGCTTTGGTTGCCTTACCCAAATCAAACATGCACCTTTTAAAACTTTAGTATTTGTTTTGTTTTGTTTCAAAGGAGAGCTCACTTTGATTCTCTGAATAGCTGATGTCTTCCTGAAGCCCATCATTGGGGATGCTTCAAGGATTTTGCATTTGAAATGGAAAGAATGCCTAGTAAATTCACGAGTTAGCAGAAACACACACACCACAAACATAAACAAAACCCTCCAGCAGAATCTGAAGGTCACAAATACTAATGTTTGGGAGTGGCAGGCACCCCCACCACACCTGAAGGTCGTACCATTCATGCCAGCTGAGATAAAAAGTGTGAGGGCATTCTCCCTCCCACCCCCAAATTTCTTTGCTCTGCCAGGCTAGCACAGCCGAGAGGGTTAGATGGTCTAAATTTAAATTAACTTTCAAAACTGCCATGGATCCTTGCCTACCATGAGGAAAGGAGGTTGTCTCCCCATGCCAGGAAGAAGGAAGATGTGTTTCAGCATTTGGCTTTTCAGCTGTATTTCTCGTAATCAGTTCGTTACGGGGAGTAACGGGATCGATAAAAACAGGCTGTATTGATCAGAAATTCATGTGTTCAAATGGGGCTGCTAGGATTAGTTCATTATTCAGTCCCAGCCATACCGCCACCTCGTTGCTTTTAACAAAAACATCAGAAACAGCCAACTTACGTGGATACATGTGCACACATTCCCCACTCTGCTAACCTGCTTTCAAAGGCATCCATCCAGTGCTGGTTGCCAGCCTGTCCCTCCTAGAAGGGCAGAGGAGGATGAGATTCAAGCCATTTCCACTTGGCTTCTCACAAATGGACCGAAGGGAACGAGAGGTGTGAGAATTTACAGGCCTGGAACAATTTCACCCTCCCACCTCTGTGCCCCTCCAACCAACCATCTCTCGTGTCCAGAAAACATCATACGTGTCCCTTTCAGGCCTGGTTTCAGGAGATGGGGAGAGTCTGTTTTTTCAAATGCAACAGGGGAAGGGGGAACGCCGTTGAACCAGAGCTCCAAGGCAGCCCTTCAGAAGAAGAATGGCTTAAACTCTGCCCTCTGAAAGAAGAACTACTTGAAGCTCATCCACATTCCCTTGGCAGCCTCCCATTTTGCCCATCTGTTCAGGTGGCCTGGTGCCCACTCACAAATTGGTCAGACACTTGCCCTCTGGCATTAGGTGCCAAGCAACCCAGGGAATAAATAGACAGGCTGCCTAGCATGGCAACCATGCCATCATCAGCAAAGGAGGCTTTGGTGCATGCCAACATTAAAAGCATCTTGGCATCTTCTGCCAACCCCATGTGTCTGCTGCTGTTATACTTGAGGAGAGCTTATGCAAACCAAAGGCCTGCCAGAGCTTGTTCCATCACCTGGGTCTTGCACCATTAACATTTAAGTCCACGTGGATTTGAATATTGCACACACAATCACAGTTTGGAGTAATTCTTCTTCTCTGATTGCTGTTCCCTGACTATCCTCCAGAGGTTGATTTGCCTGTATAGAAAGCATGTTGATTCCCACAGAATAGAATTGTTTGCCTAACCTCGGCAGAGGAAAGAATGAAAAGCCCACCTTTTTGGGAGACCCAACTAGGAGGCATAAAATCAGATTCTTCAGAGACCTAATTTGAAAGGAGGATCATTGTTCATGCTATGCGCTCTACACTTGAATCAAAAGGTTGTTTTTAGAGGGAGGTAAAAGTTGTCCTGAAATTGGCACCCCAGACTCAGCTTTGTTGACACCTAATTCATGGCTGGTGCTGGAGGAGACTCTTGAGAGTCCCATGGACTGCAAGAAGATCAAACCTCTCCATTCTTAAGGAAATCAGCCCTGAGTGCTCACTGGAAGGACAGATCCTGAAGCTGAGGCTCCAATACTTTGGCCACCTCATGAGAAGAGAAGACTCCGTAGATAACACCCTGATGCTGGGAAAGTTTGAGGGCACAAGGAGAAGGGGACAACAGAGGATGAGATGGTTGGACAGTGTTCTCGAAGCTACCAGCATGAGTTTGACCAAACTGCGGGAGGCAGTGGAAGACAGGAGTGCTTGGCATGCTCTGATCCATGGAGTCACGAAGAGTCGTACACGACTAAACGACTAAACAACAACAATTCATGGCTATACCCTTCAACATGTTGGGACCCAAAACTGGGATGCACATCTTTCCAGCCATGCTCCTGCACGAGTCATGTGACCTACATGAGCTCACAGTCCAAAAGATGTGATCTTTTTCAGAGTTGTGCTCTCACACCAGAGCACACTGCCCAAAAAATGTGCACTTTGGGGTGCTGCATGAAATTGTGGCCCTGAATAAAGGACTTTTATGGGGGTGGGGTGAGATCGCGGCACACAATCATGTGAGATCATGGCACCCAAAATGGCCACTGTGCTCTCACACAAAAAGGGGGATGTCCTGGTTTTACCAGGACACTTGCAGGGTATGTAGTACATGTGAGGAGAATCAGTACAAACTGACATTTCATATTTTTCTTCGGAGGTTTCTCAGAAGGATGTCATGTGACGACATGGAGCCATGCCGGCCGGATTAGACCAAAGGCCCACTTAGTCCAGCAGCCTGTTCTCAGAATGACCAACTGGGTGTTTCTATGATTGCAGTCATGGGATTTTTGTCTATCATATGATGGTATATGTTTTGACTCCACAGAGTGGGAAGTGACGGAGACAGGATGTTTATGTTACTGTGTTCCGTGAAGTGGGACTATTGTCCTTTGTTCTTTTTCCCTTTGCTGTCTGATGCTAGAGAGAGAGGGAGCCATGTTGCAGTGCTCCGTGTGTGTTTATATGTAAATAAAGTAGATTAGCCAACATGCTGAGTTGCTGAGGTCTGTCACGCGAAATGCTGTGCAAACTCCCTAAGTGTGCTGGTGTCTGTTGGCACTGGTCGCTGTGGTGTTCGGACTGAAGAAAGCTTATGAAGCTCCCGAACGATTGACCAGGAGGGAGAGAACATGTCAGTTGGGCATGTGTCTCTGCCAGGGTCCTACTTGAATGTAGGCTGAACTCCTGACACAGGGTGCCCCAAAGGTAAGCCCACAAGCAGGCTCTGAGTGCAACGCCACTAACCCCATTTGTGATTCCCAGCGGCTGGTATTGCCTCTGATGCTAGAGGTACTTACACAGCCATTGTGTCTAGGAGCCTCTGGCAGACTTGTTCTCAATATATTGTAAGAAGAAAATGTGCTCCTACAACATGATGTGACTTGTGGGGGAAATGTCACCTGCTGAGAAGAGCTCCACAGGCTCTGTTGGAGACTCCCCACTTCAGAGGGGGCAACTGGGAATTGGGGTCTGATGGCCAGGGTGGGAGCTTGGCTCCTCATCTGCTGCAAAGGTGAATGAGTATTTGGGTGAACGATGTGCAGATTTTTATTGTGGTTGGTGGAGACCTAGATTAGATTTTGTTTAAGACTCATGGTTTTAGGCTGCTAGTGGTGTGGAACTATCTTCTTGCCTATGTAGCTAAGGGATTGTCAGGATCAGTCATTGTTAAGAGTGCACAAGTGTGTGCGCATGTAAGTGTGGGAGGAAGTGTGCAAGTTGAGGTACAGTTGTGTTATTGGGGATGGAATCTGAACAAGGGCTGTGGCTTGACCCTGCATGATTCGAATCACATTTTGTGCACTTTGATGTTACCTGTTTTGCTATTTCATATACTGTGTTTATTGTATTCCGCTTTGCTTGATTTCCTTTGTAAACCAGAAAAGCAGTATACAAATACTTGAAATAAATTATAAATACAGAATAAGTTCATCCAGCTTTCCTCCCTCTGAAAATCACCGGAATCAGCCTCCCATTTGGCCACCTGCGGTAGCATTTCAAATCAACCTTTGACTCATCAAAGGTTTGCTCTTGGATCTATTAAACTAAATTGCAAAACATGTATTTTTAGAACTTCTGTTGCTGCTGCCTTAAGGGAACTCCTGCTTATATACCTTTGCTTCCTTCTTTTCCTGTACCAATGATAGGCAAATCTCTCATTTATTTGTCTCCATTCCTCTCTCCCCCCCCCCCCAGTCTTAAGTTATGATCTCCACATGGGGAGCACATCAGTGTTGTTTTTAAGTCAACATGAAAATGCATTAGTGAATTTCTCCTACTGTACAAATTTTTGTACGCAGTTATGCAATTTTGCAGAAAATACACATTTCGGAAAACTCCTTTCCCTAATAAAATATGCCCTTAATGATATTTTCACTGGTAGATACATTTTAGGCATACTAGGGTATGCATCATCATAAGATATTTTTTAAAAAGGCAAAGGGCTGCTGGACAGTTAAGTCCAAAGAAGACTATGGGGTTGCGTCACTCAACTTGTTTTTCAGGCCAAGGGAGCTGGCATTTGTCCACAGACAGCTTCCTGGGTCATGTGGCCAGCATGACTGAACTGCTTCTGGCACAATGGAACACCATGAGAAAAGCCAGAGCACACGGAAACGCCGTTTACCTTGCCGCCGGAGTGGTGCCTATTTATCTACTTGCACTTTGACGTGCTTTCAAACTGCTAGGTTGGCAGGAGCTGGGACCGAGCAACGGGAGCTCACCCCGTCGTGGGGATTCAAACCGCCGACCTTCTGATCGGCAAGTCCTAGGCTCTGTGGTTTAACCCACAGCACCACCTGCATCCCTGTGTTATTGTTTAGGCAAAAAGCAAATCAGGTAGGTTTGCCTTTAAATGTGCACTGTATTGAATTCATCCCCCATCACTATGCCACACCCATTATTCTTAACCTTGACTCCTGCCAGTCTCTGGTCTGTGTTTCCAGACCCTAAAGTTGCCCAAATATATCTCCTTCCCTCTAGCCCATTAAGGCCACCCACATCTCAGCTTGCCCTTCCAAACCTTGCCCAAATGTAGAAAATATGAAAGGCACAGGACTGGTGAATTTCCAGGGAAATATCTTGGGAGCACAAGATAAACCCTGGGATTCCCTCCAGCAGCCTGGAAATGCTTGAGCGAGAACCAGGAAGCTTGGGGCAAGTGAAGCCTTGTGCCTGGGACCCCTTGGAGGGCAGAAAGTGGGCACAGTGCAAGATAGCAAGAGAAACCAGCCTAGGCAGATTTAGAACACATTCCCCCCTCCCCCGTCATTGAAGAGGAGCTGCAGTGGGGAGAGGGAGGAAGAAGGTGGTGGCTGGTTTATTTTTCTTTGACTAGCACACAGTGCTCTTCAGTGCTTTCCACCATCCTCTTAAATAAGTAAAAGGTCATTTCTAATGCACCACTGACCATCCCATCAATTTGAATGAGCACTGAATCCCCAGATCCCACTGGCATGTGGAACAAAGAGGATTTGTGCGTCTGATGGCCTGACCCTGTGCGTGTTTGCTCAGAGGCAAGTCCCATTGCATTCAGTGGATTTACTTCCACGTAAGTACGCACAGAGGTGCAGCCTGGATGTGTGTGCGCACGTGTTTGTGTGTGCATGTTAGGGGGAGAGAGAAAGATCATGTTACATAAACAAACTAGCCTTGGAAATGGGGAAAAAAATCAAGGTGAGTTTCATGGTCAATATACCCTTCATGCTCCTATCATCATGCTGCCACCACCCCAAAAAAAGATAACCAATATGAAAGAAACATAATTACAAGATGGATCAGTGAGCTGCATATAAAAGGTAAAGGTACCCCTGCCCGTACGGGCCAGTCTTGACAGACTCTATTTTTTTAAAAAATAATATTTATTAAAGATTTTCAAATATAACAGAAAAAGAAAAACATCCAAATTTAAAACCTAATTTTCATTGGCATCCTTCCAGGACTTCCCCTCCCCTCCCCCTCTTGTATTCCAATTCTTTCAAATAGATTCAACAAATTCTTACCCCAAATTTTAAAATTATTTATCATTGACCCAATTTAAAAAATATTTTCCCATCCCCTAAAATTGACCTGTTCCCTTCCACGAGTTCCCCTCTTTAATATGCAATACAGATTAAAATAAACAGAAAAATAGAAAAAAGAATAAAATGTAATTTAACACCCTTTGGATTCCAAATTTCCCTCCCCCCTTTCCCGGTTGCGTTCCCAATGTCCGTCAATATCTACTGTCATCCTGGAGCTCCCACATCTAAACCACAGTCCTTCACCAGTCCGCTTTGCCGTGTTTTTATTAGTCTTTGCCGTCTTTTGGTCATCTTTGATTTCACATGTCCAATCTTGGAAGGAGTCTATCTTCCAACTTTGTCCAGTTCTTGTTATTCTTGTTGTTCTTGTTGTTCTCTCTCCTCCTCTTTTTTCTTTTTCCTGCTCTCCTGCACAAATGTTCTAATTACAAAAAGCTTCTAATTCCTCTGCAGAGGCTTTGTTATTCAGGAACAAAACATTACGTCAAGTCCCTTCCATTCTTCAATAGATAAATCTATTGTCTCCTTTAGTGTGTAGACCTCTGTAGACAAAATAGTGTTCCATTTCTGCAGTTTCCCAGGAGATAAAAAGTCCTATTCAAATTCGATGCCAACAATACTTGTAGTGTCCCACAGCTCCTCTAGAGGGATTATAGTAACTCAGTTTCCTTCCCGATCACATCCAACAGTCAAAGTAACTTATTATTCCTTGTTTTAAACAATTTATATCTAATTTGTAACAAATGTGACCAGCAAAGTCCTCGTAACAAAGTTCTCTTTTTGTTCTTCCGCTTTGACAGCTCCTTTGACAGCTGTCAAAACCTCTATTTCTCCTCTCCCGGCGCTCTTACGGATCGCTCCCGGGGTTTCCGGGGGGGGGGGGGTTGCCTTTTAATTCACATTCCACTTTTCTCCTCCAGCCCAGTCTTATAATTTTCCATCGCGAAGTTAATAATTTTATCAAAAAAAGGTTGCACTCGATCTTAGTTGTCAAATCCTTTGCTTTAGCTCCTCTACAACAGGGGGGAGGCTGACTTCCTTTTTGCACCTCCCCCGCTCGCTCCGAATTTAAAAAGAATTTTTCCCCTTTTTTAATCCAAGTTCTAATTACTCACGGGTTATTCTTTTAAAGTCCAAATTTTCAATGGAAGAAGTCAGCGCTGTCCGTCGAATGGCATGCGGCTTCGCTCGGCAGGGGAAGCGGAGGACTCACAGCACCACCACCCCCCCCCGTCACCCGCTCCGCAGCCTTTAAAAAGGCTCCTTCGCGGGTCGGGGGGGACGCAAACGGTGCCCGCCGAGTCACCATGCCCATGGGTTTCAGCACCCATGGTTTTTGAGGGTCCCCGCGTCGCCGGCGCGGTAGAACCCAGCCCCTGCCGTGCAGGCTCCCTCCAGAGCTCGGAGGGAGTCCGCCATTCAGCGATGGCGCCAACCCGGAAGTCCCAGTCTTGACAGACTCTAGGGTTGTGCGCCCATCTCACTTAAGAGGCCGGGAGCCAGCGCTGTCCGCAGACACTTCCGGGTCACGTGGCCACCGTGACGAAGCTGCTCTGGCAAACCAGCACCAGAGCAGCACACGGAAACGCCGTTTACCTTCCCGCTATAAAACGGTACCTATTTATCTACTTGCACTTAAGGGTGCATTCGAACTGCTAGGTGGGCAGGAGCTGGGACCGAACGACGGGAGCTCACCCCGCCGCGGGGATTCAAACCGCCGACCATGCGATCGGCAAGTCCTAGGTGCTGAGGTTTTACCCACAGCGCCACCCGCGTCCCTTGAGCTGCATATACCACTTTCTTATTCAGAAGCATTGCCATTTCCTGGTCATCATTGTTTTTGCAAGGGAAAGCATTCCTCCAGAAGCCATACTCATAAGAATCATAGAATTGGTGGGAAGCTTGTAGGCCACCAAATCAAACTCCCTGCTGAAGGAAGGAGTCCTGGACTACAGTAGCCTCCCCAACTGATGGCAGCCCAACCTTTCCTTGGAGACCTTCAGTGTAGGGAAGCCCAGCACCCACAGGTCAAAGTGCTCCATCCAGGAGTTTCCTCAAATGTTCAACTAAAATCTGCCCTCCTGTGAATTAGCTCCAGTCCTTCCCCTTAGAGGAACAGAGAATCCCACATGGGGATGGCTGCTCAGCTAGGAGGCAGAGGCAGATTTTACTCCAACAGTACGGAGAAAGTTGGAGGATGCAGGATTAGGATGGACTTGGCTTGTCTGACTGCTGCTTGTAACAGAAGAGGAACAGACATTGGCTCCCAGTACATTTCTGAGCACAATTCAGAGTGTTGGTGCTGACCTTTAAAGCCCTAAACGGGCTCGGCCCAGTATACCTGAAGGAGCGTCTCCACCCCCATCGTTCTACCCAGACCCTGAGGTCCAGCGCCGAGGGCCTTCTGGTGGTTCCCTCATTGCGAGAAGCCAAGTTACAGGGAACCAGGCAGAGGACCTTCTCGGTAGTGGCACCCGCCCTGTGGAACGCCCTCCCACCAGATGTCAAAGAGAACAACAATGACTTTTAGAAGACATCTGAAGGCAGCCCTGTTTAGGGAAGCTTTTAATGTTTGATGCATTACTGTATTTTAATATTTTGTTGGAAGCTGCCCAGAGTGGCTGGGGAAGCCCAGCCAGATGGGTGGTGTATAAATTATTATTATTATTATTATTATTATTATTATTATTATTATTATTTCTATATATGCATCATATGTTCACAGCTGCCTCTCCTATCACCTTAGGACAATTGGCATACATGTGATTTTATTATATTTTATTTATTTCCTGAATATAGAACTTTGCAATTGGGCACCCTCATAAGGGAGAATAAGCTCACAAACCTGGCAGGTCCAATCTACATGCCTCGCCCCCCCTGGGCTGTCTTTACCCGGGGGTGCAATGGGTGCAGGGAACCCAGGCAACGCTGAAGCCGCCTAAGCTCTTAACTATCTACCTGTTATGAAATAATAAATAATTTTGATCAAGCTAGAAAAACAAAATACATATATACCTAGGCATTACCAAAATGTATACCTACTGTTTCACTAAAGGACTTTCGACTTTGTGCACTCATTTACTAAAGATGTGCCACACCAGCGGCGGCACATGTCATTCACAACAGTGGTGCTTGTCAGATGAGTCAATGATAGAGCTTGTCATTCTCAACAGCGCCGTGCACACAAAATTAACTCTTACATCAAAATATTATGTTACGTATTGTATTGAGCTGCTATGCAGCAGCAGGGTCAGTGGCACCTTTGATACGACTGATGTTTCTCCTGAGTAGGTGCCTAAACAATACTTATAAATTTAAGTGTGGTGGTGGGGTATACTTAAGCATAAGTGTATCCCTTCTTTCGTAAACAAGAGATAAGGCGTAAGCGTGGTGTCTGACATAAGCATAATAAAAGTTAATTTGGGGGCTAAACTAAATTTGGGGGCACTGGGCGGATCCTTGCACCCCGGCAGCACATATGCTAAAGATAGCACTCCAGATAAATAGAAGCAGCATTGGGTAAGATGCAAAGCTTTGGCTCTTCAAAGTCTTCCATTCCCAGCAAGCCAAAAGCTCTTTCATTGCAACTTGCAATTTCCTTATGCATCTCCTCATTGGGGGAAAGAAAGCACCCAAACACCCTAAAGAATAACTACCCCGCGGGTCACTTATGATCTAGAACAGGGTAGGCAACCTAAGGCCTGTGGGCAGGATACAGCCCAATCGCCTTCTCAATCTGGCCCACGGACGGTCCGGGAATCAGTGTGTTTTTACATGAGTAGAATGTGTGCTTTTATTTAAAATGCATCTCTGGGTTATTTGTGGGGCATAGGAATTCATTCATTTCCTCCCCCCCCAAAAAAAAAAAAATATAGTCTGGCCCACCACATGGTCTGAGGGATGGTGGACCGGCCCACAGCTGAAAAAGGTTCCTGACCCCTGATCTAGAATCAGCTGACACAATCTCTTTTAGATGCACAAGGCTGCCTCCTGCCTGGTTGCTGGGAGGAGGGTGGGGAGGGAGCGAAGAGCACGACAGACTGATTGAGACATCTCATCGATATTCCCAGTCCGTCAGTGTTCTGTTCTCCAGCTGGCCTTGCATCCTTCCCCCCCCACCCTTTTCTCCTGCCTCTGATGTGCCCCCAGGTTCCCAAGCAATAATACAAGCTCTGAAGAAGAACAAGGCCAAGCTTTTCCTCCATTCCCCCACGCAGTGACTCTGTAGCTTACAGGGGATTGTGGCCTTGCCCAGCCAGCTTCTCTGGGAAGTCAACAGGAAAACCTCAACTTCTTCTGATCTGGGGAGCAAAAGGAGCGTCTTGAATCCTACATTAGGCGACTCTGCTGCAAACAATTTGCTCTACGAGTGTCCATTATCTGGTGGGGCTGAGCGTATAAAAGTGTCAAAGGGCTGTAGCTCAGTGGAAGAGCATCTGCTTTGCATGCGGAAGGTTGCCGGTTCAGTCTCAGAGGGCATCTCCTGGTAGAGACAGGAATGTTACTTTTCTGAAGCCTTGGAGAGCTGCTGCCAGCCAGTGTAGACAATATTGAGCTAGGTGAACCGAAATGGCCTGAGACAGTATTAGGCAGATTCCTATGCCGCTATGTTCTTCCAACAGATCAAAAGATGACCAACGCAGGTTTATTATTTTTAATCACACAATGCCACCAATATCTATGCTGCCTTCAGGAGTTAAATGAGCATGGAGCATGCAATCAAAATTCTGACCGCAGGATGGTACAAAAGCCTCCAAGAAATTCATGTGCACACATGTAGTTGTGCCTATTTTGGCTTTTTTTATTTGGGGGGCAATGTGGCTTCCAGACGTCTCTGACTGGCCCGTAGGACTTTCCCTTCAGCAGCTCTGCTTTGCTTCCTTCTTGAGTGTATTTGCCTGGCTGGAATGTATTGTCAAATTCTGATAATGATTCTTGCTTGCCTGGTTGGAGGATGAAAAGATGGGAGCCTAGGGTATACAAGGGCAAATTTTACAGGAATTGCTCAGTCCAAGCGTGATGCTTATAGCTTGACAAGGAAGCACGGATGAGATGACTTTTGTCCAGTGTTCCTGCTGCCACGATTGTTCTTCCTTGCCATTCTTCTGTCTCCCTTCCTGATGAGGCCGTCGGGCTTGCTTCACTGCCAGAAAAGGGACCTGACACAAAACACAGCTAATAACAAGGCTTTATGGAACTGTCATTGCTCTGGCGCCTGCCATTCATTCATCTGATGGTAGCTGTCATCCACAACCCTGTCCTGCTGCTAAACCTCCTCAAGTGGTTACCTTGAAGCATGTTTCATAAAAGGCACCATTGGAACTGCAAGATGAGGACAAGAGCTCTGGGCTAGACAAGTGGCTTCCTGGTTGGGCTGAAGATCCTGGGAGCTACCAGGTCTGCTTTGGGATGGAGTGGATGGTTGTGGTGTCAAGTTCCAGAGCCCAGTCTTACTTCTAGCAACCAGCAGGAGGCCCTAGCAAAATTCCCAGCTCCAGAGGGATAGCGGCAATGAAAGTTGCAAGCTCCAGCCGTAGCTCTTTCTCACACCAACAGCACCCTTGGCTGAGTGGCTGCTTACGCATCGCCAAGAAAGAGCACGCTAAATTGCATAAATGTATATATGATTGCCAACATGCCTATGCATCTGAGCCTATCGTATATTTGTAATTAATTTATATGTTGTACTTTATTGATAGTTTGTTTTATGATGACTTTCTTGTGTTATAATCTTCATATATTCAAAGTGAGCAATTTTACCAGGTGGTTGTTACATTCTGAAATGGTTTAGCATTTGACTGCTATCATAACAATGTATTGATTTGCATTTTTGTTCTTCTGCTGCCGGACTCTTTGAGCAGATTTGTACAGAAAGGTGGCGTGCAAATTTAATTAATAGAAAGAAAGACATAAAATTTGCAAGTGCTAATTTATATGCATTTAGGGAATGTTGCTCTAATTCACTGAGTCATAGAATTGTAGAGTTAGACAGGCCCCTGAGGATCATTTATTCCAAACCCCCACAATGCAGGAATATGCAGCTGTCCCATATGGGGATCGAACCTGCAACCTTGGTGTTATCAGCACCACTCTCTAACCAACTGACCTATTGAAACAGAAATACAATCAATTATGGGGAAGACCGTGACCTGATGACCTGTGTGCCTACTGAATTTGCTGTCCAGGTGCTGATAATTAAACTTCAATTCCCCCCACCCAACCACCTATCTCTTCTTTGCGTTCTCTATCTTTAAAGTGGAATTCGACCAGGCAGCCCTTTGAGTTGTAGTAGTCGCCTTCCAACACCCTACAAGAGGCTTCCTCAAACTTGGCCCTCCAGATGTTTTTGGCCTACAACTCCCATGATCCCTACCTAGCAGGACCAGTGGTCAGGGATGATGGGAACTGTAGTCTCAACACATCTGGTGGGCTGAGTTTGAGGAAGCCTGCCCTACAACAACCAGGTAGCTCCAAATCCAATACATCAGGCCTTAGCTGAGGCTTGTCTGAGAGGGAGGGCAGAGGATTTGGATGGAGGCAACTTCATCCGTAGTGACTTCCTCCCCTCCCCTGAAGAACAGGGCTCTGAGATGCTGGCACAGAGGGTTTGCTTGGGATGGGAGCCACATCCTCAGAAGACTTAGGCAGTTTTCGGTTAGTGGCCAGGACTTCCTGGGGGCCCCACAAAATGGCCGCTGGTATTTTATTTTCCCAGAATGCTCCAGTCTTTGTGCTAATCTAGGGTCGTGTTTCCCAACATGGGGCCCATGCTCCACAGGGGGGTAGTTTGATTTTTAAGGGGGCAATTCGAGAATGAGTTATTAACAGCAAATGGCCTTTTAGGCTTCCTCCACATGAATAGGAGTTCACCTTTTGAATAATAAGAATTATATGTCATGGGGGGGCATCAGGATTTTAGAGATGCTTAGGTGGGGCATGGCCAAAAAAAGGGGGGGTGGGAACCACTGATCTAGGGCATCCTTTGTGGGATGGTGGCGGCAGATGATGCACATTCCAAAAGAAATGACAGTCTCTCTCCCACTGTCTGGAAATTTAAGTAAAGAAGAGGCTCAAAACAGTGGTACACCTCACCGGCGCCCTGCAAAAGAAAAGCCAGGATGGCCTTGCTTGCCTCTGGATGCAACCATTAAAAAGAAAAGAAAAAAATCAAAAAGGTTAATAAATGGTTAAGTGGTTTATTGAATTGTTTATCAATAATTTATAGATCCCCATAAAGTCCACCAACTCTTTATTACCCTCCTTTTTTTATAACCATCCATAACTATAATTCCTTTGACTCTTAGCCAGGTTGCTTTTCTTTCCCTCTCTGTATCAGGTATTAATGATCTGGAAAGTTCAAAAACTGCTCCACACACTCATTAACCCTTTAATACTTGCCTAATCTCTCTCTCTCTCTCTCTCTCTCTCTCTCTCTCTCTCTCTCTCTCTCTGTGTGTGTGTGTGTGTGTGTGTGTTTTAAAGTCATTTAGACAGTGTTACCGTTTATTTGGAGTTTTTCTACCAGTTCTACCCTACAGGAGATTTCACAGTTTAGGGAAATTAAGACAGGCAGAGGCAGGCAGGAATCGCCTGTGGGTGAGCCAACTCATGAAACTAAACCTTGCCAGTGTTTTTTGGAAAGGGAGTGAATTGCAAATAGGCGAAAGGAGTCATCAAAATATACGGGGACGTATCCCGCTTGGGATTTGTTTTTATTGCTCCGCTGCAGTTGCGAAGCTGAGCTCTATTTACTACATCATTCCTCTGTACCTTTTGATTATCGTTAAAGGAAATCCTTTATAGATTTTTGGGGTTCCAGGCATGGTGTGAGATGGCTCCATCTCTTTCAAAACTCTGCAATAAAATCAGTTTCATGCACATCCCTTGACCAGCAATCACCCAGAGAGACCCTTTGAGATGTGGGGTGGAACGACGACCATAACTCCCATCTCCACAAATTGAGGGGAGAAGGTATCAGGTAGGGGTAAAGTGGAAGGGGCTACCCCAAAGCCTATCATTTGCTTATTATAATGGTCACTACTTCTCAATGGACCATACATCTCACAATTTTTAAAAATCCTTTTGTCATTATGACATCACAGTGAGGAAGCCAAAGGTGTAGCAAAAAAACAAACAAACCCTAAAGTACATTTTTGAAAAGGCATATTTTGGGGGGGCTGGGGCGGTGTATCATGCCACACCACAGAAATGTGGGACGCATGCCACACCCCCTGAGACGAGCACTGCTCCAGGTACCAGAGCAAGTTGCTTCACCTCTGGGTACATGATCAGTCAGCTGCCTGTTGCCGATGTGCCCATCTGAGGAACAAGGACCTAGTGGCGTAGCGTGGGGGTGCAGGGGGGGCCGGCCGCACCAGGCACAACATCTGGGGGTTAGGGTTAGGGGGCGCAAATCCACGGGTTAGGGGGCGCAAATTACTTGCCTTGCCCCGGGTGCTGACAACCCACGCTACGACACTGCAAGGACCCCCCTGGAGTAAATGGATACTTGTGAGTAAGCTGCTCCTCAGGGGTAGACCAGGCTCTCGAGCAATCTGCAGCTGGGCTCTGAAAGCTAAGGCTTTAAAATAATGGGGAAATGTATTTACACCAGCTCCTTCCCAGCTCCAGCTCTATCTCTCTAGCCCAGGGGTCAGCAAACATTTTTCAGCAGGGGGCCAGTCCCTAAACAGGGCTGCCTTCAGATGTCTTTTAAAAATAAGATAGCTGCTTATTTCCTTCACATCTGAAGGGAGGGCACTCCACAGGGCGGGCGCCACTACTGAGAAGGCCCTCTGTCTGATTCCCTGTAACCTCACTTCTCACAACGAGGGAATCGCCGGAAGGCCATTGGCGCTGGATCTCAGTGTCCAGGCTGAATGATTGGGCCACATCTGTCCCACGGGCCTTAGGTTGCCTACCCCTGCTCTAGCCAGTCACTGAACGCTTACCCCAGTGCCAGACCACCCAAGAAACAGAGTGAAACAGTCAACCATGGTACTTCCTCAAAACTTTCAATGTGCCTGTTGGCCCAGACAATGGGACCATCCTTGCATCAAGCCCTAACCAGCCTGGCTCTGGGTTAAGCTCCAATATCTGAAATAGCCCAGTTGGTAGAGCAGGAGACTCTTAAATCACAGCATCATGGGTTTGAGCCCCACATTGGGCAAAAGATTGCTGAATTTCAGGGGCTGGGATTAAAAGACCGTCAGGGTCCCTCCCAATTCCCAATTCTATGATTCTATGACTTTGCCCATATGCTAAACCCCACTCATATACCCCACCTTCCAGAGGTGGGGGGCTGCTATGTTGTGGTTGCCCCCTGACACCACAAAGGCCACCTGGCTCCTCCTTTGCTGTCTTCCAATTGCCAGCCAAAAGCTGTTTTACTCCTGCGTGCATTCGATGAAATTTAATTTCAGAGCATCTTAGCTCAGTTTTTTGGGTTGTTGTTTTTTTTTTAAAAAAACTGGTTATTCTGCTGCTGCTTCTGTTAGTCGCTTTTTGTTTGTTTGTTTTAATTCATTTTAGCTTATTAATTGAAACAGTTAATTGTAGATTTATTTCATTTAATTTTGGAAGCCGCCTCAGGGGTTTCAGGCAGAAAGAGGGCAATGCTTTATTGAATAAACCATTAAGTCAATGTAAAACAGCAAACACCTATTTTGCTGGCAGTCTAATCTGTTTACGCTTTCTTGCGATCTAATAAATGAATCCTCTTTGAATTTGATTTCAGTGAAATTGAGAAACTGTCGGGAAGCTGGCACTTGTCCCCCTCCCGCAGTCCCCCCATGCTTTCAAATTATTTGGCTAGAACCTTAAGAACCAATGGCTTCCTGTCTTCCTACTGAGCAATTGCATCCAATGTCTTCCTGTAGCAAAAAGGTGAAAGGAAGCTGGAAATTCAGGACAAGAGGCTGGCATAGACCTGTGGAAGGCAGGGGGCAAGTCCCAGCTGCCTCTTCCTTGCCTGCTTACTGCCCTGGGGCAAAATCCAGCCAGGGCTGTTGCTGAGGCCACTGGTATAGTAGGGGGGCTGTTGCCCCGGGCGCACAATGGGGCCCCCCAGAGATTTCCCCGCCCAGTGCACGAGAGAGTGCCCATCAGTGGCAAGGGCTGGACAATGTGCAAAAGGTGCTCTTTGCCTTCCGCTCAACCAGCCTTCATCCCCAACGAGTGGCCAGGGAGAGAGGAGAGTCGGCAGCAGTGTTGCCACCAATCTCCTTGCCTGGGCAACACCGAGCAAGGATACTTCCAAGGGAGCATTCTCGAGCCCGGCCAGGCCAGGTGCAGTGGGCTCCCTCTGTGCCCCACATCCCGCCCCCTTCGAGGGCATGCCCCAGGCACCCACTCTAGGTGGCTGGAGCATCGGCCACTGGCTGAGGTTCCTTCCTGGGACCCTCTGAAATGAAAGGCTGCCATTGCCACCAGGTGCCCCAGCCTTGCCCGCTCTGCCCTGCCTCGCAAAGCCTTGGAAGCAGCTGCAAGGAGAGGCCTGTGTTGTGCCCCTTCCTGCTTCACTGTCACTGTGGAGAGGCAGCCCGCCTGGCTGAAGACAGACGGTTGTCTCTCCACTGTAATTTCGCTGGGCCAAACTGCAGGATGGCAGCAGCTGCAGGAGAGAAAGCAAACAACACTCAGTGCTATAATTACATATGTTAAATATATACATATCTGTATCGCTCTGTGTGTGCATCCGTGTATATATATCCCCAAGTAGTCTTTCTTCCTCTAGGTGTTACAGATGTACCTGTCACAGGACTATTTTCTTTGCTTCCTCGCTGTGGATGTGTCGCCTTGGTAATGCAGTTTCCACTCTGCTGGAAAGGGGCAGAAAAGGGCACGCAGAATGATTCGGGGGCTGGTGGAGCAGCTCAAGGAGAAGCTACAATCTTTGGGGCTTTTTAGCTTAGTAAAAAAGGGCACGGAGAACATAACGGAGGTGTCTAAGATGATACATATGGTGGAGAGGATGAATAAGGAGAATTCTGCCTTTCTCACAACACTAGAACCCAGAAGCATAGGTGCATGTTGCAAGATTCAGACCAAAGGAACACATAGAACACATGTCTTTTGATTTCTTCTGGTGTTCATTTAAATTATATGTTGCCTTTATTGATAATTTTACCTCTTGTGAACCACTTTGGGGTTTTTCTACAATCAAGGGGCACATACATTTTGTAATATACAATAAAAATAAAGGCAGGACTTCATCACACAGCTCATAGTTAAACTATGGCATTTCTTCCCACAAGTAGGGATACCTCTTAGTCATACTCCCAAAGTCCAAATACGCAGGCAGCTGTGTCAATTTAACACATATGTAAAAGCAACAGTGCATAGCATAATATCAAACTTATCAGGATTACCCTATGTAGTTTCCTGAGCTCAGTGGTGCTTCGATCTGATTGCATAGTTTTGCTTAATTTGTAGATTTGACTTGTAAACCACATTGGCCTTTAACAAAACAACTGCAGCTGGCTGAAATACAACCTTTAGCTTTTCACTAGAAACATATGCACAACCTTGCAATGAAGTGTTATCATGTAAACTGTCAGTGTGAAGGAACCCCAACAAAGAAAAGGAAAGACGTGCCCAGCCTCTGTGTGATGGGTGCATTCTCTGACTTAAAAAATTGGTGACCTCTGACATTGGTACCTGGGCTGGCAAGGGCACAGCAGGGCACACCACGGCTTGTGGCACTGCTTGATGCAGATTCCTTTTGTTCTTCTTATTTTTCAAAGCAGTTTTGGGTCAGGGAACAGCCAGCCAGGCATGCGCATGCCTGTACTCTTCCAATTTTATTATTTTTACTTTTAAAACCAATCACTCTTTTCTACAATAATAAAATGGCGCTTGGTCCCAAGGAAATGCATTTAGTACCATGGGGGCAGAAGCAAACCCCGTTTTATTCCTGTAGTCATGATGGCGCTATGATCTAAGTGAATTTTAAATGCAAAACTTCATGTCGAATTTTTTAATTTAAAAAGTCAGGCTTGGAAAACTGTTTTTGATAACCTAAACCAAAACACAGCTAGTGACCCCTCAAAATTCACACTTCTCTTAATTTTGCTGCGCAGTTCTCCAACAGAAAGAAACGGGAGGAAAAAATGAGGATGTTAGCAGAATGTGTGCATAAAAATGCATGTATTAATTAAAATAGCATACGAAAAAGCATTATTTTGGGGAGAAAGTTCTTGCAAAGATGTATATTGGGATCTGATCAGCCATGTGGTGCAGTGGTTAGAGTGTCAGACTAGGACCTGTGAGATCAGGGTTCAAATCCCTGCGCAGCCATGAAACTTGCTTGAGTGACTATGGGCCAGCAATTTCTCTCAGCCTAACTCACAAGGCTGTTGCAAGGATTAAATGTAGGGGGTAGAAACTACATACACCACCTCGAGTTCCTTGGAGGAATGGCGCAATATACTAAACGTAATAATACAGTGGTACCTCGGGTTACATACGCTTCAGGTTACATACGCTTAGGTTACAGACTCCGCTGACCCAGAAATAGTACCTTGGGTTAAGAACTTTGCTTCAGGATGAGAACAGAAATCATGCTCTGGCGGCACGGCGGCAGTGGGAGGCCCCATTAGCTAAAGTGGTGCTTCAGGTTAAGAACAGTTTCAGGTAAAGAATGGACCTCCGGAATGAATTAAGTACTTAACCCGAGGTACCACTGTAAATACACATCATTTACTCTGACTTTTAAAATGCAAATTGAAGTAAGAACTTGTCAAGCTGAGTTTAAGACCGAGAAACAGAGAGAAATACCTAAATTATTAGTCAGTACGTATCCTCAGCTAGCTCCAACACAATCCTGGAAGGTGGAGAAAAAAGTTCTCTCATCTCCATCTCTTTTGGGCTGAGCCTTGGATATGTGACCAACTGGCACCTGCACCATTTGTTTCCATAATTTGGCACCAATGTCCTAAGAGTCTGTGGAGAGACATGGTGAACTCACCCCGTCCTGGCTGTGCTGCTGGATGTGTGTGGAGAGAGGGGGGGAGAGAGAGAGGGGTTGGTGACTGCAGAACAGATCAGGCCTGGCCATGTTTTGTGGCTCTCCGATACTGCAGACTTTGTATTATCCTTCAGGTGGTAAATTGTTTTGGGTTCTTTTGTTTCGTCGTTCAAGCAAGCTGTGAATCTGACAGAAGGACAGGCAAGCCCCTTGCCAAGAACAATATCTACCAAGCAGTCCATCATTCCTGTTGGGGATCTTTAATCCTGCATTGGAACAGCACAGCAAATGCCAATCCACTCCACCCAGAGCAGAAACGGCCCAGGAAAGGTTTTAATGACTAATCTGCTGGTGCTGAGACAATATATTTATCTACTGATTCATTATTATATGGATATTTTAAAATCTCGCCCTTCTTTATGCAGGAGTCTCTGGGTGGGTTGCAATAAGGTGTGTGGGGTTTTTTGTGACGCTCCTCGCCAGTAAGGAATACCAGCATCTTTTTTTCTCCTACCTATGGCAGCCATTTTGTGCTAGCACCCCGACACTTTTATGCAGGGATGGGTAACGGCACCTCATTCCCCCCCTCCAAAGCACTGGTGACACTAGAAATAGAACTACAGTGGTACCTCGGGCTACATACGCTTCAGGTTACATACGCTCCAGGTTACAGACTCCACTAACCCAGAAATAGTACCTCGGGTTAAGAACTTTGCTTCAGGATGAGAACAGAAATCGTGCTCCGGCGGAGCGGCGGCAGCAGGAGACCCCATTAGCTAAAGTGATGCTTCAGGTTAAGAACAGTTTCAGGTTAAGAATGGACCTCCGGAATGAATTAAGTACTTGACCCGAAGTACCACTGTAACCAGAATAACCACGGCATCCAATGCCCTTTTAAAATGTGTTGGTGGGGTTACTGGGTTGTTTTAATTTTTATTATGCATTTTGTGTTTTTATATTGTGATAGTTCTAATTGCCCTGAGATCTGTAAGTATAGGGTGCTGTACAAATTTAATAAATAATAAATAATAACCACTAAACAGCAACCGAGAACATTTGCAAACATCACGTGATTAGAACCCACAGCACATAGTGCCCCCAACTAGTTTTGCAATCATAAGTCAGCCCTAAGCTCCCTTCAGCCTGACCCCTCCCTACCAAAGGCCTGGCCAAAGAGGTCACTTTTTAACTGGTGCTTAAAATAACACCAAAGCATCTGGGCCAGAGTGTGCCCAGGTCCTGTCTGTCTCTGCAGCCTCCCCTCCTCGTTTCCCCGGACAAAGGATTCTCCTGTGGTGGCACATATTCTGAAGCCATTATCTTTGTCACACACAGCTCAGCATCTCCCCAAACGGACGGGATCCCTTCCAGGACCGAGTTCAGGCCTTGCTAGTCCGACAACACGTCTCTATGCAGGCTGTGGGCTGGGAACAAAAGGGCTGGCTTCATTATTCACAGAGTGACATCAATGTCCTCTCCGCAGCTATTTATAGACTGGCTCCTCCAGGTTGGCAGGTCACCAAGCCATCGCTGTGCATTGGAGAGTGCCAATTGTCTGATCATCTGTCTTTGGAGTCGGTCACGCTGAGGCTACACAAACAAGGGTGTGGCTGCTCGCTGGGCCCCATTGCTGCAAGCCTGGTGGTCTTGGCTAGGTCACACACTTGCCTCCTAAGGGGTCCTTGTTCATCTGAGGGCTTTCTTTGCATGAAAAAGCCATGCCATGCATGACAACTCCATTTTCCCATCACGCCTTGAGGCTTCCAGAGGGACACAGGGATGCAACGGTTAGTTCCAAGTCCATTTTTAAGGGTGGGGAAATGGGGGCACAATTCCTCTGGGGCCCCCACAAGGACGTTGACAAGCAGTGCCCTAGAGAAAACTAGCACAGGAAGCACTGAGAAGGAAGGAAATTGTTGACTCTGGGCATCACAGTCTTAAAAGGAACCTGGCTAATTCATAAAATCAGAGATGCGTTGGGTAGGAGCAACTGCAGAGGCTGCACACTTTCTAACCTTAAACTTCCCAGTTAAGCCTTCTTTTGCATGTTAACCTCTTCTCCACAGGTACGTGGGCGCTGCTATGTCATGGTTGCTGTTGAAGGGCCGGAAAGGAATCTTCCTGCATTGGCAGGTTTTGCCTTTCTCATAGCAAAACATCACAACTTTGGCGGTTTCAGGCCTTGGGCGGAATCATTTAGTCTATCTTCCTCGAGGGAGGGCGTGAAGCAGTGACCCATGCCCCCCTTGCAGCGGTGATCCCAGGGTTCCCCATTAAAGGAGTCTTGAGGGGATGCATTGGCCATACGCCGAGAGGTTGTCATTGCTCCCCCCTGCGATGGCGGTAAAATGGGGAGTGGGCTCTCTGCTTGAACATGTGTTCTCCAGAGCCAGCCCAATCCCCACACATTCTGGATAACCCTGATGTCTCCCAGATCCCCGGCTGGGGACTGGGAAGGATAAACGCCCACTGCCTGAGTCAAGGTCTCCCTACATATGAAACTTAATAAAGTTGTGGCCAATTTTAATCCCATAGCACGTTGCCTTGAGTCATTATTCCACTCAGGGGTCGCCTGGGGTTGGGGGTGACTCCACCTGTCCACGCAAAAACAAAACACACATCTCACATTTCCAATGTCATCTTACAACCACCACTGACACCAGTTGTCAATTTTACAAACTTAAGCCCTGCACAGTTTGGGATATTGTTTTGTTCATTTCTCCCATTCATTATCAGTCCCCTAATGGACACAGCTTGTGTGCTTAAAAATACCTGCAGTTAGATGCAAAAACATAGGTAATGCCTCATGTACCTTGCCACTCCAACCTGGCATTGGCTGATTAATGTCAAAGCACACACACTCTCTCTCTCCAGCAAAAAGGGTACACACAGTGTCCATGAGCAACTTTAAACCAGGCATTTGATGCTGCTGTCATGAAATTCGATACGAGCATGAGGCCATTTTGGACAAGAGCAAGATGCAGACTCTATTTTTAAAACCCTTTTTTGGCAACATCAAACTGACAACCATGCCAGGCAATCAGGAGGGTGGCTGATATCAGTTGGTGGAGATTTTTGCCCCTTAAGGGAACTTTAAAAAAAAAAAAAGTGCAAATTTCAGGCTTCTAGAAACACATTCTGTGTATGTGAAGTTTTCCCTGTTCAGGGAAGTTTTTAATATGTGACATTTTAGTGTACTTTTCATCTTTGTTGGAAGCCGCCCAGAGTGGCTGGGGAAACCCAGCCAGATGGGCGGGGTACAAATAATAAATTTTTTAATTTATTTATTTATTTATTTATTTATTTATTTATTTATTTATTTATTTATTTCACCTGTATCCCATCCTACCCCTCCAAGCTGCTCAGAGGAGTTTGCCAGCTGCTCTCCCCCTACCTTTTAATTTTCACAACCAGCCCATGAAGCTGGCTAGCATGATGGTTCCTGATGGGCCCAAGATCACTTCTTGCGCTTCGTTGCTGAGTGGTTGCAGCCTAGCACTCCAACTGCTAGGCCACGCTGTCTCTCTTTGCGAGTAATACAGTGGTACCTCAGGTTACAGACGCTTCAGGTTACAGACGCTTCAGTTTACAGACTCCGCTAACCCAGAAATAGTGCTTCAAGTTAAGAACTTTGCTTCAGGATAAGAACAGAAATTGGGCTCCGGCAGCACAGCAGCAGCAGGAGGCCTCATTAGCTAAAGTGGTGCTTCAGGTTAAGAACAGTTTCAGGTTAAGAACAGACCTCCGGAACGAATTAAATACTTAACCTGAGGTACCACTGTAAATGGAATTCACTGAAATCTATTGGGGGGGCGAATGATTTATGCAGAGTTTGTGAACCTACGAAATAATGCACAACTGGTGTGCCTGAAAAGCATGGAGGCTAATCAGGTGACATTGATGTGAAAAGCTTGCAGCATTGGGACTTTTTAGTTTGGAGAATCTTAAATGGCTTTAAAAGAGGATTAGACAAATTCATGAAAGTGAGGGCTATCAGTGGCTACTAACCCTGGTGGCTGCGCTGTCTCCACAGTTGGAGGGAGCAAAGCTTCTGAGTTCCAGTTGCTGGAAACCACAAGAGGTGAGAGGGGTCTTGTGTTCGAATCCTGATTGCTGGTTTCCCACAGGCATTTGGTTGACCACTGTGAGAACAGGATGCTTCAGTAGGTGAGCCAATGGCCCGGTCCAGCAACCTCTTCTTGTGTTCTCAGAGGTTTCAGCATTGAACGAGGGATTTGGGATGTTATCTCAGAGCCCGTATAAAGATGATGGCCTTCAAATTTCCACCATTTAAAAAAAACATCCTTTCCATTTTACAGCCTTTCATAAAAATTTCATTTTGGGATTTAAATTTCAGTTCAGCTGTAGCCAGGATTAGATGTTACGTCCTGTGGTTGGAAAGAAATCTCGTGAAGAGGAGAGCATGGAATTAGTGACTGGAACAGAAAAGTCCCCTTAAACACGTTCTTCTCAATTAAAGCTAAAAGGGGGAGGCTGCCCCCCCCCCACTTCCAGTGAGCGATGAGGGCGGCCTTTTGAACAAGCCAGGCGATGCCTTCATGAAGCAGAATGCCCAATGGTGGGGTGGGGGGGCATCGTGGGGGGAGGAAGTACGGAGAAGCGAGAGGAAAGCAATTAAAGCAAAATGAATTAAGAGAGAGAGATTTTTTGACTTGCCTGAAACATTAAATGGGCTTATTTCTTCAGCTGTGATAAATATTTAATTATCTAAAGTAATTGTGTTAGGGGATTTCACAAGGCGCCTCTTTGGGTTCTTTTTATTTCATTTGAATTTTAGACAAAAGGGAGTGTGTGCGTGCGTGCATACACACACACACACACACACACACACACACACACACGATTGTTTTATCCTCGCAACTGGCAAACCTGCATAGCATCTTCTAAACTGACATCCCCTTATAATTAGGAGGAATTGTCTTTTCATACCACTAATCGGAATGGGCTAATTACTCAATGAATATTTAGTGTTTTTCATAGGCAAACATTAAGCAGGGGTGCAGGCTTTCTGGAATGCCTAATTCTGAACCTCGCCATGCCAATCTGAGGACATGGAAGCAAAAAGGCCAGATCTGAGCTAAGGTCTTCCTGGCCTTTGATCCACGCCAAATGAGGAAAGGTTCCATGGCTGCTTTGTATTATCATTGGCCTGTGTCTAACTCTCAGCCTACTCAGCATAGACCCTCTGAAGTTAATAGACATTCCTATTTTCATTGGAGACATGTTGGAGGGGACGTCACTATTTTCATTGGAGAAATGTTGGAGGGTACAGAATAGGACGTCTCTATTTTCATCGGGGGGGACGCAGGTGGCGCTGTGGGTTAAAGCCTCAGCGCCTAGGGCTTGCCGATCGAAAGGTCGGCGGTTCGAATCCCTGCGGCGGGGTGCGCTCCCGCTGCTCGGTCCCAGCGCCTGCCAACCTAGCAGTTCGAAAGCACATAAAAGTGCAAGTAGATAAATAGGAACCGCTTACTAGTGGGAAGGTAAACAGCGTTTCCGTGTGCGGCTCTGGCTTGCCAGAGCAGCGATGTCACGCTGGCCACGTGACCCGGAAGTGTCTCCGGACAGCGCTGGCCCCTGGCCTCTTAAGTGAGATGGGCGCACAACCCCAGAGTCTGTCAAGACTGGCCTGTATGGGCAGGGGTACCTTTACCTTTACCTTTACCTATTTTCATCGGAGAAATGTTAGAGGGTATGAACTTAGGCCCACTGATTTCAATGGGTTTGCTCTGCATAGACATTTGTTGGATGTGATCCTATATTATTAGTAAAATAATATTAATGTTTGCATCCTACCCTTCACCATAAGCTCCCTGAGTGGGTTACAGCTACAGAAAGATAATGCAGTCCAATAATACAAATGAAGACAGATCCAAATACGATACATAACAACAAAAGCAGAGAGTATATCGTAGGACACTCACAAGAGTAGTTCAGCTCTCAGAGGCCAGAGAGAAGAAGGGTGCCTTCCATGAATACTCAAGAGATGGTGCCTGATGCACTTCTATAGCGAGGGGAGAGATGGTCCCCAAAGTATTGAGATCCAGAGCCACCTAAGGTTTATAGGTTAAAACCAGTGCTTTGAACTAATTGGCTGCCAATGTAGTCAGGTCAGGGTCAATGTTTTATGTACCAGTATTCTGGTCCCAGTCAACAGTCTAGCTGCTGAATTCTGCACTGGCTGCTCTTTCTAAATTGCCTTCAAAGGCAGCCCAAGGTATGGTAGGTAAAGGACCCCTGGATGGTTAAGTCCAGTCAAAGGTGACTATGGGTTTGCGGCGCTCATCTTACTTTCAGGCCAAGGGAGCTGGCATTTGTCCACAGACAACTTTCCGGTTCATGTGGCCAGCATGACTAAACTGCTTCTGGCACAACGGAACACCATGTTGGAAACCAGAGTGCATGGAAACATCATTTACCTTCCTGCCACAGCAGTACTTACTTATCTACTCACACTGGTATGCTTTCGAACTGCTAGGTTGGCAGGAGCTGGGATAGAGCAACGGGAGCTCACCCCGTCACAGGGATTCGAACCGCTGACCTTCTGACTGGCAATCCCAAGAGGCTCAGTGGTCTAGACCACAGCGCCACCTGCACCCCTGAAGCAGCCAAATGTTAGACCATCCACTCCTTAAGACAATGCATTGCATCTCTGTCACTCTTCACATCAGTTTCATTGGAACATCCTACTTTTCTTCTAGGGAGCTCAAACTACCATATGTGGACCTTGGGAGATGGCAAACTCTCCTTCAGTGGGGGTGTCCAAACAGAGGTTGGATGGCTATTTGCCAGGCATTCTTTATATGTGATTTCTGCATTGCAAGAGATTGGACTAGAAGACTGTTGGGACTCAATCCCACTCTGTAATTCTGTGATTCTATGACAACTTATGGGTTTTTGGCACACGTCACATGCCTTACCATTCAGCTGTTTTCACATATCTTCTAAGACAGGTGTGATTATGGAGAAAGCTTTTGCTGTTGAGGGATGGAGTTCCAGAAAAGTGAGACTCATGTCATCCACTTGGCATGTAGAAGTTCCCAGGTTTAATAGCCATTATGCAGGTAGAGACATCACCTTGCCAACAAAGGTCCGTATAGTTAAAGCTATGGTTTTCCTAGTGGTGATGTATGGAAGTGAGAGCTGGACCATAAAGAAGGCTGATCACCGAAGAATTGATGCTTTTGAATTATGGTGCTGGAGGAGACTCTTGAGAGTCCCATGGACTGCAAGAAGATCAAACCCATCCATTCTTAAAAGACGCCTGCTCTTGGGAGAAAAGCAATGACAAACCTAGACAGCAACTTAAAAAGCAGAGACATCACCTTGCCGACAAAGGTCCATATACTTAAAGCTATGGTTTTCCCAGTTGTGATGTATGGAAGTGAGCACTGTGCCATAAAAAAGGCTGATCGCTGAAGAATTGATGCTTTTGAATTATGGTGCTGGAGGAGACTCTTGAGAGTCCCATGGACTGCAAGAAGATCAAACCCATCCATTCTTAAGGAAATCAGCCCTGAGTGCTCACTGGAAGGACAGATCGTGAAGCTGAGGCTCCAATACTTTGGCCACCTCATGAGAAGGGAAGACTGCCTGGAAAAGACCCTGGTGTTGGGAAAGATGGAGGGCACAAGGAGAAGGGGACGACAGAGGATGAGATGCTTGGATAGTGTCCTTGAAGCTACCAGCATGAGTTTGACCAAACTGCAGGAGGAAGTGGAAGACAGACGTGCCTGGCATGCTCTGGTCCATGGGGTCACGAAGAGTCGGACACGACTAAACAACTAAACAACAACAATGCAGGTAGGGCTAGGAGGATTAGAAACTTTGAAGAGTGGCTAGCAGTCAGTGTGGACAATGCTGAGCTAGATGGACCTGTAGTCGGGCTTGCTATAGAGCAGCTTTCTGTGTTCCTATTTGTTGATAAGAATAAGAGAGAGAGAGGGGGGGGGCCCTCCATTTTTAAAACATTAATGGGGGAAGGGTTCCATTTCAGACCAATGCCAAAATGAAATTATTGACTTTTCAAAGTGTCAAACGTCAGGTTATGTTGAAGTTCAGTAATTGGAATTTTCTTCGGGAAGAAGACAGGAAGGGCTGGTTTACACTGGGTCCATGATGGGAAGGGAGGGACTTAACCTTTCCTCCCAAGTTGCAGCCCCCACCCAGCCAACATTGCTGTTTGCTGCAGAACAGAGAACATATGGGCACAATTTTTCTAACAAAATTTCTGTCTTTCATAGCAACAGTCATAAAATAAACAATGTTGTTGCTACACGAGTTCCTTGGTTCCTCCAACAGTATCATAATTCGTGCTTCCCATGGGGATGTTTAGTGAAACAAATTATGTGGGTTTTCTTTTTTTTTTCTTGTTTATTTATTCCTTGCTCCTCTAGTGATGAAGTTCTGTAGTCTTTTGTTGCTGTGTTACCTGGGGGGGCGGGAGGCAGTGTTTTCTTCTGCGTTCCCTGCCTTTGTACGAGCTTTTTAACCAGCAAAAAGTACAATGCAGGAAACCTGAATCTTTCAAAACTTTGGATCCACAAATGTAATTGCTTTCAAATATTTATTTGCTCAGGTGAATCTTCACAGAATGCCTTTCATTTACTA
The DNA here is from genome assembly GCF_951804945.1 of Podarcis cretensis. Taxonomy (NCBI): domain Eukaryota; kingdom Metazoa; phylum Chordata; class Lepidosauria; order Squamata; family Lacertidae; genus Podarcis; species Podarcis cretensis. The sequence goes on along the minus strand of NC_137185.1, from coordinate 28,504,648 downwards.
ATATTACATGTTTCTGCAACGTTATAATTAGAAATGAAATGGTAAGCATTTGCTTAAGATGATGTGACACACGTTGAAAGCTTTCGTTCATTCAAATTCCAAAGGCAGCACCTGTTCTCCGATTTATTATTTCACAATAAGTGTTGCCCTTGAGTCACAACTTGATACCAACACAGCACCTTCATTATCCCCAACCCTATACCCCTGTCCTTAAAGTGATCTCCATCCATAATTACTTGTGAAAATTCCCATTATGCCTAACAGAAACCTGTAGGACTCCGCAACCTCTCGTTTGGATGAATAGGACTTATGGGGATAGTTGCATATGAAAAGGTTCAGGTCTGACAATGGCATTTATTTCTAGTTGGATTGCTAACTACAAAGCCACCTAAATGTAAGCAAGTGAATGAACACTCATCTAAACTAGATCAGAACACAGCTAGTGTAAATAATTTGACACAACAAGTCGGCTTAAATGCACAGGCAATTGGGAAACTCTTAGAAACCACCACTGAAAATCGTAAAATTGCAGAGGAGGCTCAACGGAAAGTGGAAGCCATGGAACAGGAAATAAAACCTATGCGTAAACAGATTGGTGACCATCAGGCATATCTTTCCATGGTGGATCTGAAAAGTAAAGAAAATAATTTGAGGCTGAGGTCAGTCCCAGAACTTGAAAAAGGAGACTTGAAGGAGTATCTGACAAAAGAATTTGCAGAACTTTGGTCTTTGGAAGAAGATAAGGATTTTAAAATAACAACTGCATTCAGGCTTGGAAGAGGAGGGAGGAAAGACAAGTCTAGAGACTGTCTGATCTCCCTCAGATCGAAAGAAGAAAGAGACAAGATACTGAATGCACACTATCAAAAGACCTTAACTATCCAGGATACCAACGTGGAAATCTACAAGGACACCCCGAAATATTTATTAGATCTTAGAGCTGATTACAAAGATTTGGTGACACTATTGAAAGGAAACAGCATCATTTTTAGATGGGAGTTCCCCCAGGGACTATCTTTCACTTTTAGGGGGAAGAAGGTTAAAATCAAATCAGCTGAAGACAGGGAAAAATTCCTGAGCCACTACGGAGAAGACCTTCAGAAAGGGATTGAAGCGGAACAAGGAGCCTTAGGATCTGGACTACTAAGCTCTGTTCCCACACCTTTGGGATCTGTGGATCAGAAGTAAGTGACACCACCCAAAAGGAACAAGAAGGCTCCAGCATGGCCCTGCAACTATTAACTTGGAATATTCATGGCTGTAATTGTCCGAAGAAAAGGAAGAGGATATTTCATATACTAAAAAAGGAGCAATTAGACTTAATTTGCCTACAGGAAACACATGTGACTAGGCTTCATAGGAAAGTTTTGATTAATAAGAGATTGGGTCAAGAATTTATTTCATCTGACAGAGTGAAGAAGAGAGGAGTTGTTATATATGCAAAAGAAAGCCTGTCACCGAAATTTCTTTTTAAAGATGAACAAGGAAGGATTGTGGCAATTGAAATTCAAGTACAAGGAGAAAATTTTTTGATTTTAGGAATATATGCACCAAATGAGGGAAAGTCGGAATTTTATAAGAAGTTGCATGAGAAAATGCTGGAGCACATTGACTACAACAACATCATTTTGATGGGAGATATGAACGGAGTGGTGTCCACGAACATGGACAAAGCACAAAGTCATAATATAACAAAAGAGGGCAGACTACCTAAGACTTTCTTTGAACTAACTGACAATATGGATCTGATTGCTATTTGGAGAACTAAAAACCCCCTATGAAGAGAAGGGACTTTCTTTTCTGAAGCTAAATTGACATGGACAAGAATTGACCAAATATGGATAACTAGAGGACTGGCACCAAAGACTAGAAAAGTGGAAATCTGCCCAAAAACATGCTCCGACCACAACGCCGTCAAGATGGAAATGAGATTAACTACAACTGGTTCCTTTAGATGGAGGATGAATGACACCTTATTAAGAGATCAAGAGATTGTTAAGAAGGCCCCCAAAAAACTTGAAGGATTACTTTGAAGTTAATTTGAACACTACAGTGGAAAAAAGAATAATCTGGGACGCAAGTAAAGCAGTTATGAGGGGGTTTCTGATACAGGAGAATGCAATAAAGAGGAGAACCCAAAATGAGAAAAAAGACAAAATTTTGGAAAAAATAAAAGAAGGGGAAAAAAGGTTAAGATTGAAACCCAAGTCGCAGGAGATTTTGAGAGAAATTAAACTCTACCAAGTACAATATATGAAATTAGTAAATAAAGAAGTTGAATGGAAAATTAAACAAATGAAGCAGAAAACTTTTGAATCGGCAAATAAATGTGGAAAGTTGCTAGCATGGCAGCTGAAAAAAAGACAGAAGTTGAATACGGTAACCAACCTTGAGATAGAGGGGAGAAATATACAGAAACCTGAAGAGATTAGAAAGTGTTTCCAGAGATATTTTAAACAACTTTACACGCAGGGACCGCAAAAAGAGTTTGACATAGACCAATTTTTAAAGACTAACGGATTACAAGAGCTATCTCAAGAAAATAAGATGATATTGAATTATGAAATAACAGAACAGGAGATTGAAGGTGCTATTCGGAATATGCAATTGGGCAAATCTCCAGGGCCGGACGGGTTAACCTCCAAATATTACAAGATGTTGAAAGACTATTTAATTCAACCACTAAAGGAGGTGTGTAATGAGATAATGGAGGGGAAGAAGGCACCAGATTCGTGGAAAGAAGCTTTCATCACGCTTATACCAAAATCCGAAGCTGAAAAGACACAACTTAAAAACTACCGTCCCATATCCCTGTTAAATGTGGATTATAAAATCTTTGCAGACATTTTGGCAAATAGACTGAAAAGAGTGTTAAATGAAGTAATACATAAGGACCAAGCAGGCTTTCTCCCTGGCAGGCATCTGTCTGATAATACAAGAAACATCATTGACATATTAGAGTTATTGCAGACGAATATAAATACAAAAGCAGTGTTAATTTTTATTGATGCGGAGAAGGCCTTTGACAACATTTCTTGGAGTTTTATGAAAAAAAATCTTAAGGGAATGGGTGTGGGACGAGGGTTCGAAAATAGCATAGAAGCAATATATTCGGAACAAAAAGCAAAATTGATAGTTAACAATGTGGTGTCAGAAGAGATTAAAATTGAAAAAGGAACGCGACAGGGGTGCCCTATCTCTCCATTGCTATTTATTTCGGTCCTGGAAGTGCTCCTGAATCTGATTAGGAGGGACCAGTTGATTAAAGGGGTTCAGGTCGGAGCTAAACAATATAAACTTAAAGCCTTCGCAGATGACTTGGTCTTAACGTTACAGGAGCCAGAATCTAGTACGAAAAGAGTCTTAGAACTGATTCAGGAGTTTGGTCAGGTAGCAGGATTCAAATTAAATAAACGAAAAACTAAAGTATTGGAGAAAAATATGACTTCAATGGAAATAGAAAAGCTTCAGAAAGAGACAGATTTAAATGTGGTGAAGAAAGTGAAATACCTAGGGATAAATATGACAGCTAAAAACCTGAATTTATTTAAGGACAATTATGAAAAATGTTGGTCAGAGGTAAAGAAAGATTTAGAAACATGGTCAAACTTGAAACTCTCCTTGTTGGGCCGAATTGCCGCTATAAAGATGAATGTTTTGCCGAAAATGTTGTTTTTGTTTCAGACTTTGCAGATTGTGGACAGAATGGATTGTTTCAAGAGGTGGCAGCGAGATATTTCTAAATTTGTCTGGCAGGGCAAAAAGCCCAGAATAAAATTTAAAATATTAACCGATGCTAAAGAAAGAGGGGGGTTTGCCCTGCCAGACATGAAGCTTTACTATGAATCAGCAGCTTTCTGCTGGATTAAGGACTGGCTACTTCTTGAAAACACTGACATTCTAGACCTGGAAGGGTTTAATAATGCGTTTGGATGGCATGCATACTTGTGGTACGACAAGGTAAGAGTTCATAAAGTATTTAAGAACCATATTGTCAGGAGAGCAGTTTTTAATGTCTGGATAAAATATAAAGACTTGCTAGAAAATAAGACCCCAAGGTGGTTGTCACCTATGGAGGCTAAGGCTCTGAAAAAGCTCAATATGGAGGCCAAATGGCCGAAATATTGGGAGATATTAAAACAGGAAGGAAACACATGGAAATTGCAGAGCTTCGAGAAGCTAAAAGATAGAGTGCGAGATTGGCTACATTATTACCAAATTAGAGAGGCTTTTAACATGGACAAGAAACTAGGTTTCCAGGTGGAAAAATCGAAACTAGAAACGGAATTGTTAGAACCTAAAACTAAGACATTGTCAAGAATGTATAACTTGCTGTTAAAATGGAATACTCAGGATGAAATGGTTAAATCAGCTATGATTAAGTGGGCACAAGACATTGGCTATAATATTATGTTTGCGGACTGGGAACGGTTATGGACCACTGGTATGAAATTTACGGCATGTAATGCCTTGAAAAAAATATTATGAAAATGATTTATAGGTGGTACATGACACCAGTCAAGCTTGCAAAGATATACCATTTGCCCGATAATAAATGTTGGAAATGTAAGGAAACTGAGGGAACATTCTTTCACCTCTGGTGGACATGCCCAAGGGTAAAGGCATTCTGGGAAATGATATATAATGAGTTGAAAAAGGTATTTAGGTATACCTTCTTGAAGAAACCAGAGGCCTTCCTTCTGGGCATTGTCGATCAGAAGGTGTTAAAGAAGGATAGAACTCTTTCTATGTACGCAACAACAGCAGCAAGAATACTCATCGCAAAGTATTGGAAGACACAAGATTTGCCCACTCTGGAAGAATGGCAGATGCAATTGATGGACTATATGGACCTAGCAGAAATGACTGGCAGAATCCGAGATACAGGAGAAGAACAAATAGAAGAAGAATGGAAGAAATTCAAAGATTATCTGCAAAAACATTGTAAACTGTATGAATGTTATATGATGCAGGATATTGAGACAATGTGGCATTAGTGACAAAGCTGAAGGAATGTGCAAAGATGTTTCATTAGTAACAAATAAGAGAATCACAGTTTAGTTAACCTAAGAATGGAAGATAAAAAGATGGGATAGCAGCAGGAATGGTTAACTTTAAAAGAAATTAAGACATATTAATCTGGTTAAAATAGGGGAAAAATCTGCTGAAACTAAATTGGAAATTTGAAAACAGAAAAGGGAGATGTGAGGAAGTCCGGAAAGAAAGCTACATGAAACCAAGAATTGAACCTTTTAATTTTGTTTGATTTTTGTTTTGTATTGTTTGTTTGTATTGTTGTTGTGATGTTTTGCTTTTTGTGTTACTATAAAATTTGTTGAAACTTTAATAAAAAATTATTAAAAAAACAAAACAAAACAAAGCCACCTAAATGGTGTTCCACTACAGGACATGGGGCTTATGTATCATTATGAAAGGCGCAGCGCATCTTTGTGTAGAACGTGTGACAGTCGCTTTGTTTCATTATTAACAAGCTGTGTTCCAGGCAACAGAGACAATAGAGCCAAATTGTACGGTTGTATTGAGCTGTCTGAGTCCTGTCTCCCATTCCCCGCCAGTCATGTCCTTGAGGTGGCTGTTCTCATTTGGCTGAATCCATGGCTATACGTGCGCATACACTTAAACTTTCAGCTCTGGATTAGAGAATTCAAGAGCTTGTCCATTTGTGATTGTTCCAGCTAGCCAGGTTCTTTATCACAAAGCTTTTGCCACTGGATAGGGGTCCGAGATATGAGATGGTTTCGACAACCTATTCTTTGAGATTCCACAGGAGGTGTAGGAAACCTCCTTTAGGTAAAGGAAACCTCTTTGAAGGCAGCGTCCCTCTCAATGCCAAATGGTGAAGATAAACAGTGGTTAACCATCCCATCTTCATGGTTTGCTTGTGAGCTTCCAGAGGCACCTGTCTGTCCGCTTTAGGAAACAGCAAGCAAGATGGACCTTCTGTTTAGGAAACAGCAAGCAAGATGGACCTATCATTAAAGGTGGTTTCTATGCTCACTCGCACACTTCAGCTTTCTGCCCCAAAGCCTGTCATGAAGATATTGAACACAAGAGGTCCCAAGAATGATCTTTAAAGAGTCTCTCTTGGTTTCTCTCTAGTTGGGGGAAGTCTTTGTCTTCCCTCATTTATCCAGCATCACTTTGAGCTGTGTTTCAGGCATTAATCCTTTCCTCAGTAATCTTCAGAACGTTTTAATTCTATTTTATTTAGCAAGATTTATATGCCACTTTGAATATATCTTTTAAAAAAATCTCCAAACTGTTTACACAAAATTATGTAGAATATTCATTAAAATAGCAAGAACAACAGAGTAGGCATGATAAAAAAAGGATCAAAATATAGCTGAAATGAGCAGAATTTAAGAGTAAATGGGCCTCAAAAATTAGTTGTCTGGGTAGGTTTGACTAAACGAAAGAGCTTTTATTAGCCTTCAGAAACAGTACAACAAAGTTCTCTGCCTAAAAGCAACAGGCAGGAAGTTTCAGAAAACAGGAAGATGATTTCTTGCAAGTATGAAACATTATGTGGTATTTGTAAAAGTGCCATTACCAAAGATTGTGATGGCTCGGTGAGCATATTTGGAGTAGGGTGACCCCAAGTTTTTGAGGGGTTTAGGTGCTAACAGTCACTGTGAGGTTGGCAAGCTTCATTATCCCCAAATTACAGCTGGGTTGGGTGAGGCTTACAGGACGCGGGTAGCACTGTGGGTTAAACCACAGAGTCTAGGATTTGCCGATCAGAAGGTCAGCAGTTCAAATCCCCGCGACGGGGTGAGCTCCCGTTCCTCGGTCCCTGCTCCTGCCAACCTAGCAGTTCGAAAGCACGTCAAAAGTGCAAGTAGATAAATAGGTACCGCTCCAGTGGGAATGTAAATGGTGTTTCCGTGCACTGCTCTGGTGTGCCAGAAACAGCTTAGTCATGCTGGCCACATGACCCAGAAGCTGTACGCCGGCTCCCTCGGCCAGTAAAGCGAGATGAGCACTGCAACCCCAGAGTTGGTCACTACTGAACCTAATGGTCAGGGGTCCCTTTACCTTTACCTTTGGGTGAGGCTTAGTGGGCAAGTTAAGATCATCCAGAGGGAATGCAGTCTTAAACCAGGTAAGAAACCATTCAGGCTCCATCTAGCTCAGGATTGTCTACTGCACTGGCTTGCAGTGGCTCTCTGGGATTCCAGGCTGGGCATCCTTCCCAGCCCTACCTGGAGATGCTGCCGCCAGGGATAGAACCTGAGACCTTCTGGAAGTAGGTGGTTTACCACTGAGCCATGACCCTTTCCCATAAATGCATCAGTCACCTAGAAAACTGCCTTACAACGAGTCATTGTTCCTATCTACTCAGGGTTGTTTAATTCAACAGGTGGAGAGGCTCTGCAGGGTCTGAGGCACAGAGATTTTATTTCCCCCAACCATCTCCTCCCTTCCACACACACAATTTCTTCTGACAGGGTGAGGATTGAAGCTGGGTCCTTTTGAATACACGCTGCCCTATCTATGGTCCTTGGCCCATCTCACCATGGTTTGAGGTTTGAATGAAGGGCTCCCTGAGTCGCTCACAACTCCGTCGCTTTACAATCTGCTAGTCCTCGGTGCATTCTCTACTCAAGGCCCTGGAGCAGAACTGCTACTCCAGGTAGACTGTACTGCACTACTGGTGTTCATGATCTGGCAGCAGCTTCTTCTCCCAACCACCAGAGATGGGAAGGAATAATGAGGGGGGAAACAAGGTTGACCACCATTTCCATTGTTGTTCCACGCAGCTCTTCTTCCATGAGCCCTTTTCCTCCACTCCACCCCTCCCACTCCCCGAAGAAGCCCCCAGACAACCATCCCTTGCACGCTCCAGCTCTTGCTGCCGGAGGTTGCCGTGACCAGGGGTCTCCTCCTTGCCTCACGACTCAACGCCTCCAGAAGATAATGGGATGCTGGCTTGTGAGTGCCAGAACAGGTGCATGATAATGAGAAGATCAATTTTAATTATGATTTTAATTAAACACCCAATCCAGTAGGAAATATGACAAGCCGGCAAGAAATATCAAGTTTACAAGGGGAAGAAGAAAAGGGAGGGAGAGGGGAAGATATTTCATTTTTTGCAAAAAGAACGAGGGGAGAAAAAAACAAGTTCTTGAAAAGCAAATGGGAACGTGGGGCTTGTTGAAACAGGAAGCAATACTTCCCTCTCTGTAAAGAGTCCAGCCTTTTAGGAAGGTGGCAATGGACACGGGTGGTGCTGTGGTCTAAACCACAGAGCCTAGGGCTTGCCAATCAGAAGGTTGGCGGTTCAAATCCCCGCAACGGGGTAAGCTCCCATTGTTCGATCCCTGCTCCTGCCCACCTAGCAATTCAAAAGCACATCAAAGTGCAAGTAGATAAATAGGTACCACTCCAGCGGGAAGGTAAACGGCGTTTCCATGCGCTGCTCTGGTTCGCCAGAAGCGGCTTAGTCATGCTGGCCACATGACCCAGAAGCTGTACGCGGCCTCCCTCAGCCAATAAAGCGAGATGAGCGCCGCAACCCCAGAGTCAACCACAACTGGACCTAATGGTCAGGGGTCCCTTTACCTTTTAAGGGAGACTTGGTAGCCCCAGATGCAGCACTACCACTGGGCAGAGTGAAGCAGGTGCCTCAGGCAGAAGCTGCTGGAGTGGCAGAGAGCAACAGTGAAGTGTGGAGGGGTAGGACTGGCTGTGTAAACTGGTGGCCTATCCTTTACTTCTCAAGCCAGCCTACTGGACCTCAAGGGCAGTGGAGAAGGATGCTCCATGGATGACATTTAAGTTAGCTTCAATAGCCATTCAAGTGAGTTTCTGTACCTGTCTTTCATCCATCCATGGGCAGCCCCCCTTTGCCAGCAGGTTACACATCCTTCCAGGTCGTTGAAGGACCTGGATTGAAAGTGAAGGGAATGCCAAGGGTGAGAAGCTGGATCTCTCCTCTCTTTGATGCATGGCCCTCGCTTAGGTGTCTAATGTGGCCACAGCTGCTCAGAACAGCTTCGAGAAGCTCATCTGTTATCTGAACACGCCTCCCCCCCTTGAAGTGCCACCACCAAGCTATTGATTTAGCCATTTAGGCTCCTACCGCCCCTTTTCTCCCTAACTAATGAGGCCATTTGTGACATGGAGTGGGGGTGGACAAGCCCCTCACCTGACATCCATCATGCAGGGCCAACTGTCTGTCTAGACTGACAGCTGGGAGGGGAGCTCTCAGTGGAAATTCCACAACTGCCTCCCCCCGCCCCCCGTGTTGTTCTGAGTACAATCCTAGACTGGCACGGCTCCAGGTGGCTACAGATATCAGCTTTGTTTGGAGGAATTCTGCAGAGCAACAGAAGGCAAGGAAGCAGAGAGGAAGAGGTCACACTTGTGCAGCTTAATGCAAGCATCTATGCATGCATACTATGGGAGTGCACAGTCCCCTAGATTCACCTTGTATTTGTGTTACACACACACACACACACACACACACACACACACACACACACACACACACAAGTCCGTTCCTGAGTATCACTGTGCTCTCCCCCCTTTGAACTGTGTTCCAGATTCTTAGCTGCTCTGTATAAAATGAAGCACTATGTTTCCATTCACTATAATGAGGGGGGGGTGTCTAAAAACAGCTACAACTTTTCCCCCCTTTGTGCAAAAGTAGGTGGAATTTACAGGCAAGGAACCAGCCTGCCAAAACTGCAGGTAGATCAGTCCAGGGGCTGTTTGTGGGGGAAGTAAAAGGGATTTACATTCTTTACATTCTTCCATAATATTTCTTGCTGGGAAATAATTAAGAGGTGGACAAGGAGGCACATTCTTGCTTGTACTAAAAACTCTGCAGCTTCACACTGGCCTTTCTTAATGTTGGTAGTTTATGTCCTCTGATACGTCTCATGGGACTCCCAATAAACATTGTTGTTGTTGTTATTATTATTATTATTATTATTATTATTATTATTATTACCTCACATTTTTCTCTGGCAGGGACTCAAGGAGGTTTACAGATTATAAAAAGAATAGCTAAAAAAACCATTTAAAAAAAATCATTGCAATGTCTAGAGCTGCATAATTTAGAAAACCATGGAAGTGGAAGTGGGGTATGTTGAAGCAGAATGAAATATTTAACTGTCCTTCAACAACAACAACAACAATAATTATTCAGCACTTTCCAGGCAACATTTTAGACAGCTTTACTTCTCGCAAACCCACAGACCTAGAAAAAATATAGAGAAATATATGAAACACAGAGCAGAATGCCCCAGTAACATGTCATGAGTCTTTCTGGGAATTCCAACCTGACTCAGGAGAAGGTATTAGTATCACACTTTGACTTGGGAAGAGGAAGGACAAACACCCCAAACACCCCAATTTGCCTTGTTATTTGGCCCCAGGCAGAGTTGATGCACAACAGCTGCCTTGGGTTCTCCACCAAGGAATCCTGGGAAGTGTAGCCAAATGATTGTGGCTGAGAACTCTGAGCTCGTTTCCAGAACTCCAAGCTCCAAGTTCACCTTGCAGGGGATGGCTGTGTGCATGGCATAGCATTTCAAGCCAGAATAATTGTGTGGTGAGGACATGCCCCCGCTTGCTAAGTGTCACTGCAGTCTGCAAATTTTCCAACTTGCTGCCTTAACGCTGAATGGCAGCGGTGCAAACAAACCTCCTTTGCCTGGCTGTCAAGATTAGGCAGCTCCTTGATTTATTAAAGCCCTCCCTGCCATCTGTTTCCCATTGCAGCGCGAAAGGTGCAACAGGGCGTACGTCCATCAGATGGTGCAATAGCCAGATCGGTCTTTGCCCTGGCCCAGAGCTTCAATAGGGTCACTCCATTTAGGCACCCAGCTGCTCTCTACCCCTCCATTCGGCAATGGGGTTTGCTGCACTACCACATACATGGAGGACCAGTAATTCAAAAGCAGGGAAGATGGTTATTTTACTTGTCTGGGAGTGACGCTTAAAGCAAACGTCCAGAGCAGAGGGAGGGACAGATGCTCAGCTCTTTGAGTTTGGAGAGAGACCCTTTCGCTCACCTCTGAGGACAGGCAATTGTTACAGCTGAGAGATAACCCAGGGATGAGAGAAGCAATTTGTCTGTGCGGGAGGCTGACAAGGGCTCCTTTTCTCCCCTTGCAGATACTGCTCACTCAGAAATAAAAGGGACACCCGCTTACATGAAAGGCAGGGAAGACTGGTACTTTTTCTTGCTAAGGTCTCTCTCCCAGACTGGAGTTTGCTGGCAATTTGTACAAATGACACCGTTTCCTGCCAAAAGGAAAAGGAGAAGAATCTTCCCCATTTGCGCCCCTTCCATTTCTGCTCCATTCAAGTCCTTTTTGTCTCCCGCTTTCTGACTAATTTGCGATGCTTCGGGGTTGAGCTATGTAGCTGCAGGGCAGGACTGGTCTCCCACACTCAGACAGTCCACGTGCAAGGAAGGAAATGAGTGGAGTGCCGCCACAATATTGCATTGGGCTGGAGGCCCATTAGCAGCAGGAGGTTGCTAATTTAAGGGTCCAGCATGGTTGCTTGGTGTCTCATCAATAGGGGCTAACTAACTGTTGAAAGACCGTCTCCTTGCAGCTGGAGATCTCTTTGGGGTGTATTGAAGGAGATACACAATGGAGCAAAGAGAAAGTGACCTCCCTGGCTACAGTAACATTAAAATAAGGGGGTGGGCAGGGCGATGTGTGTATCTGAGAGAGAGTGAAAGTGAGAAAAAGAGAAAGCAATTTGAAGTTTGGAGCAGAGAGTCTGAAAACAGCTTGGCGATACAGAGTTCCTCTTGTTTTAAAAAGCTAAAGGTAAAGGTACCCCTGCCCGTACGGGCCAGTCTTGACAGACTCTGGGGTTGTGCGCCCATCTCTCTTAAGAGGCCAGGGGCCAGCGCTGTCCGGAGACACTTCCGGGTCACGTGGCCAGCATGACATCGCTGCTCTGGCCAGAGCCAGAGCCAGAGCCAGAGCCAGAGCCAGAGCCAGAGCCGCACACGGAAACGCCGTTTACCTTCCCACTGGTAAGCGGTCCCTATTTATCTACTTGCACCCGGAGGTGCTTTCGAACTGCTAGGTTGGCAGACGCTGGGACCGAGCAGCGGGAGCGCACCCCACCGCAGGGATTCGAACCGCCGACCTTTCGATCGGCAAGCCCTAGGCGCTGAGGCTTTAACCCACAGCGCCACCTGCGTCCCTCCTCTTGCTTTAGCTCCACATATATATTAGCAAATGGAGTAGATGTACACTGCAAAGGCACCACAAGTCTCCAGTGCTCCTTCCTCCAAAGGACACGAAGCCTGACAGCACTATGCTGAGAATAGTTCTCCACTTAGAGAAGAAGGACGCATACAACAACATAATCAACATTAAGACTTCAGTCTCCTGCTGCTGAAACAGGAGTGCATGTGCCGTTTTCTCCCCAGGGTCATTCCTCTGACTATAGGATAAAAATCCAAAAGGAGAATTCCAGGAGCTCCCAATGTTTTTCTTGATGGCGGCTTGGACCAAAGACAACCTCCATATGCTGTTGGCCCAGCCAGGATGCCCAATGATCTGAAATGCTTGGAACTGTTTTTCCAAACATCTAGAGCAGGCATAGGCCAACTCGGTCCTCCACATGTTTTGGAACTACAACTCCCATCATCCCTTGCTATCAGGACCAGTGATCAGGGATGATGGGAGCTGTAGTCCCAAAACATATGGAGGGCCATGTTTGCCTATGCCTGATCTAGAGGGTCTCCTGTTACCTATCCCTGCCGTAGGCAATCGGTGCTCAGGACAGCCCACCCCACGCCACCCTGATGAAAAAGATGTTATCTCTCACTAGTTTTTTGCTTTGTTTTGTTTTTAAGGTAACCTGTCATGTAGGGGCAAGCTCCCTTTTTCAGACAGAGCTTCTATAGTGGTCCTTTCTCCCATTTCACTTTCATCCATAGCCCCGCTCTCTGGGAAGTTTTTCAAAAACCAGCTACAGCAGCTGCTCCCCTGGTGTGGCTCTGAGTCCTATTTTCTGCACAAGTGATAAATGAAAGACTTTAACCTCCACTCAATCCTGCTGTTTTTTCTCCTTGGGAAAAGTCGCTCTAATAAAAAAGAAACTCACCTCCTGCATTTATTTTAAATACACCTCCTGAAAATTTGGGCTGTAATAGATGGTTTCTTCCTCATTTTTCTCCCTGGGTGCCTCTCTGCAGAAAGCGTCCTCCTAAGCCGCTTACGGAGTTCTCCATTTCGCCTGATTGAGGGATTAAGCAACGGAGATGGAGGAGGACTCTTTCTGGGATGCTCTCGTCAAAATTTCTGGGAGATAATGCTGTAGATCACAGGGTGAACAGGTGATGGGCAACAGGCTGCTAAAAGTCAAGGAGTGTTTGGAGGAAGAGGGGAACGACTGCAAAGGAACAGGACAGAGAATGGGGAAGCCTTTAAAGCAGCGGTTCTCAACCTGTGGGTCCCCAGATGATGTTGGACTACAACTCCCATCATCCCTGAGCTCTGGCCTTGCTAGCTAGGGGTGATGGGAGTTGTAGTTCAACAACATCTGGGGACTCACAGGTTGAGAAAGGCTGCTTTAAAGACAGGTGCAAAAGGGTTTTCACAGAGCCAGCTTGGGTGGAAGAAATGGAGACTCAGGTCCCATCTGCACTATCCATTTGAAGCAGCATTGTACCACTTTAAACAGCCATGACTTCCCCCAAAGCATCCTGGGAAATGTAGTTTGTTAAGAGTGCTGGGAATTGTTAGGAGACCGCCACTTACAGAACTATGATTCTCAGCACGCTTAACAAGCTACTGTTCCAGGATTCTTTGTGGGGAGTCATAGCTGTTAAAGAGGTATAAGAGTGCTTTAAATGTACGGTGTAGCCCACATCATTAAAGCAACAGCACATGCATAAAATCAATTAAAATTAAATACAGAAATGTGACTTCAGCAACAGTTGAATCTTACTTGAACTTTGGTCTCCAAGACACCTGACAGCAGGAGGTTGGTTCATATTGCAGATATTAATATTGAAATTATTTTTTATTATTATTATTATTATTATTATTATTATTGAAACAATAGGATGGATAAAAAATGACTTCTCTTAGAATGAAAATTTTCCAGACACAAAATACGGTTTCAAAGCTTTACTAACAGAACTTTCTTCAAAACATACACAAAAACAATGATACATCCAAATAATTGCATAAAATCCAAGCACAGACTCAACTTCTTACAAATATGAAATAACTCCAAACAGATCTGAAATCAAAGGTTTTTCTCTCCACACAGACTCCATTACAGCCTGGAACTGTTTCCTCTTCAGGAGAGAGATCATTAGCACGTATTTTGTGTTCTGTGACTTGTGAGAGAAAAGATTCCCTCAAAATGGTGATTTGCAACTGAATACCTTACTCATGTGATCTAAGGTTAAACACCATGTGACAGAATCAGCAGAGATGCATCAACAGTTAATCATCAACTTGGTAGCACTTAGAGAGATCCTAGTTTAGCTCTATGGAATTTCCCATGCCCCTTAGCAATACACATTCAGACCCATTTTCCATTTAAATATACAATTGAACAATTATACCTAACAGTTTAGAGGGCACAAGGGAGGCCATGTGGCAGACACAGCTCCACCCACTCACTGCTGATGCTGTCCACACCCTTTGCCTATTGTCACTATTTCAGCTCATCTACAGCTGAGCCACTGTTCCCAAAGAGGCTCTGGAACCCCAACTTGGGTACTTAGCTTCAAATGAAGGAAGGGAAAGGGGACTAAGGGAGTTAGAGGAGGAAGCACCCAGCTCTGACATATTCTGCCCTACATTATCCTAAACTGGAGCATTTGTTCTTCCCTTGGAAGGGTCTTCTCTGCTTTTGGCCACAAAACACTAATTGATTGATTTATTTTTAATAGCTCATTAAATGTCTGGGTGCTGCTTTGGCACATTTGGTCCCCCACCCCCGATAACTGCAGCATTTGTTGTGATTTGCAAGTGTGGATCACAGATGCAACACCACAGGGCAGAACTTTAGCTCTCCCAGGGACACCTCAATGCCACACTTTTCATGATAGCTACTCCACACATTCATCTGCCGTTGCTGTTATGTTATCAGGTGGTTGCCGTTGCTATACAGTATTTCTGGATGAAAGTGTTGAACATGGAGTGCTGGCTGAGTATCCAAGAGGTGGTCACATTTTGAGCAATCCATGATGAGAAACATTGGTGTGTGTGTACCACAGCTTGAGTAAACAGGCCTTCAAAAGACATGAGTTAAATGGATTTCTCCAAACGGTGGGTGTGTGGGAATGCATTACTGCACGTTGTTGCTGTCCACTGTAATAGCCAATAGAACACCTGGGAACTATAGTGCCTACCTTGGGAAAGAATAGAGAAAGGGAGCAGTCAACACAGAGATTGAAAGGAGAGAAACCTGCTGAAAGTGAATCTATCTTCTCCAATGAATGACCTGTACACTGAAAGTGTTGACCTCCTCCCTTGGCACTGAGCGGAGGTTGCTGTTTAGCTCAAGGAATGGCTTCCTGCTGTGACTGTGTGTGCGCTGTGATGTACGCCCGAGGAGAGGCAGGTGCCCCTGCTGTTACTTCCATAAACTCTATGTACTGTAAATAAGTAATGTTGTTTTGATGGGGGAAAGAAAGCAGCCCGCAGCTTTGTCAGTTTAGCCTGCACCTTCCTGTCGATGTGTTGGCCCCGGCTACAAGAAACACAGAGCCCATGAGGCTGTGGTCATGCCAACCTGCTAAGGTTAAGGATCTGGTGGGTGGTGCAGAATTATTTATCAAGGGAGAAAACAAAGTTGTTTCAGAGCCAGGTTGTTCCCTCAGTTATTGTCAGAGTCTACAGATTTGAACTGTGACAGGTAGGTAACCACTTGGTCCTCCAGAAGTTGCTAGATTCCAACTCCCATCAGTCCTAGCAAGCAGAGTCAGTGGTCAGGAATGATGGCAGTCCAACAACATCTGGGCAGGGGATCACAGGTTCCCCATCCCTGTCAGGGACTGGCTGGACACTGAGGAGTGGGTACTAGGAGAATGGGGGTGAAGACTGACTTGGAAGAAAGGATCAGTGATCTGGGGGAGCCTGTAACAGCCAGAAGACAAGAGTCAGAGGCGGGAGAAGCTGCAGGGCTGGAAAGTAAAGAACAGGGGCAGGAGGAGGGAGATAGGTCAGGCCCGTGTAAAGAGTTTCCAGACCACCTCTTCCCTCCCCAACCTCTCTTGTTCTACTGTCTCCCAGGACCAGGAGAGGATTGAAGAAGGAGAAGCAGAAGCAGGTCACATGCAAATGCATTCTTTGCCTGCTTGCGCACAGCTTGGGTGAGGAAGATACATAAGCTGAGGTAGGGGGCAGGTCCTCTCTGTTTTGCCAACTGCCTCATCGGTTGCACACCTAGGCAAAGCTGAGAGCCATAGGACTGATGGACATGCCTTGTTATAACTTGCAAGTGTAGTTTTAACAATAAAGAGTTAATCCCTCACTCTGGACATGCCTTGCTGGACAGGGAGGTGAAAATCCATGCACTATAAGTTGGGGATCATAGGAAGGAAGGAGGATGCACAGGGCCTTGGAAATGCAAAAAAAATAGATGATAGACAATCCTCGCTCACCCGCAAAGGTGTGGGATGCTTTCCTTCAGGGGGGCAACCCTAGTCTGATCTGAGAACCTGTGCATGAAGGAACTTTTTTGGGTAGAGCCAAATTTTTGGGTAGAGCCAAAAATTCTGATGGGAGTGTGAGGCGGAAAGAGCTTGCGCACTGCAGACAAAGTCAGTCACCCCCATGTTTCTAGCAGAGCCTGCATCCCACTGTGTTCCCCACAGGCGACCCCCATGGTAAATATGAAATTCTGTTTTGAAGGCACACCAGCCTGGACCTAAACTTATTTGTGTGGTTATGGCAGCAGCATATGGCGCATCAGTGTACAAGTGTGTGGGAATGTGCCCTCACCATGCTTGGTGTGCAACCTTTGGAGGACTGGCAACAAGGAGAATTGGCCCTCAGGGTCAATGGAATCCAAACTGAGCTGCATAGAAGTCCCACCTCTGCATCACCAGCTATTCCACCCCATCCATGACCTGTAGATGATACAAACATTGGCTTTGATTTGGAAACCGCTTTGTAATAATGGGGCAGAAGGAGTTTAAAGGGGCAGGCTTATTTTTTTCAGAGGATGTGTCCAAAAAGTCAGGCGCACCTGACAAAAGGGGGGTTTGAAAGGGCAGGATAATGGGCCTTGTAACATTATGGTCTCCCAGGACACAATTCAATACACTCAATTATCTCCTCATCAGGGCCATTTTGTCAGAGGATATTGCCCTGAGGAATCAATTATATTATATATGTGTAGCATTAATATTTTCACAGAGAAAAATCACTCAACAGAATGTGTTAAATATCATTTTTGTCATTCCCACCCCCCGCTGCCCCCTCCCCCCACTTTCTCCTCACGCACTAGATCCCCTGAGGGCGATTTTCCCTTTTAAACCACATCAGAGAAGTGAGGAATCCTCTCAATTTCTGTAGGGATTTTCAGGCGAACCATAGCCCAGTTCCTAGTAGCAAGCTCCAGGTTTTAGAGGACATGCTTCCTATGAAAGACACTGCAGTAAAATAATTTTAAAAGCATATAAGCAAAGCGTGTTGCAATATAGGCAGTGCTCCTGTGCAAGCTAATGGTCTCGGGCTTGGAATGGTCTGCTGCTTTGATCTAGTAAGCTGCATCTGGTGGGATAATGGCCCCCTCCCTCCCTCCCTCCCTCCCTCCTTGACAGTAGTGACCCCTTGCTTCACCTTGGGAGGGAGGGCTGGACACCCTCTTTTATTGATGCCCTCCTTCAGCCGTGCCTGGCAATGGTGATGGTAGCATCTTTTCCTCAAGGGTAGCCGGGAGGTGAGATTTTCCTTTCACATGAGCTTCCAGTGGAGCACCCAACTCCAGGGCATTGTAGGAAATTAAAATGGTGGCTCAGAGACTCTGCCACCTGGTGTTGCCAGGGGCCCAGGTGCCAGGGGCTGGTGCAAAGTTTTTTCCTTCTTTGCTTCATCTGCTGTGGGGAGAGGGGCAGAAATCCTAGGGGTTGGGTACGCAACAGCATTGCTTCACACCCTCTGACATTTCGTGACAAAAGGTCACCATCCCCATCACTCGCCCCCTCCTTGCTGCTGACCCCTTCCTCACCTGCCCACTCGCTGCTGCAGCGTGCTCACTCATCCCCTCCTTCCCTCCCCCTCTCTTAGTTTTGCTGCCTCCTGCCTCCTGCTCCTGCTCTGCAGCCTCACGTGACACGGTGTGGCCTAGAGCGGCCTCCAGGAAGGTTGCTCCAGCCTGTGCCGCATCTGGAAAATCGGGGTATCCTGGATTGGGAGGAGAAGCCAAGGAAGCTGTTGTCAATTTGGGATGCTAGAACCTTCCTAGACCTTTTTAGGGCTGGATCTAGACACGTCACAGAAGCGACTCAGTTAAACGCGTTGCCAACTCGTACAGGAAATCCAGTAGGGAAAGACGGGACTACACAGCGCCATCTGGTGTCATAGTGTTGTATCGTATATACAACACTTTTTTCTTTACCAATCTAGCTGAGTCCCAGGAATTCTTCCTGAGCCACTGTCAAAAATGGTATCGTTCTGGGCAGACTCTAAGCCATCATATATATTATTTGTGTGCGAAAGCAGAAAGTGGCCTTGTGTGCTGCTTATAGAGCCCCTCAAACCTCAAATTCCTGCCTATCTGCCAGTGTAGCAGGAGTGGGGCGCCTGATCTGGTTCTGGCATCAGCAGAGAGCCTCTCCAACAAGGGAGGGGAGGGGGTTGCCTGGCAACGACACCTGTAGAATGTTAAGCCGTGGCCTGTCAAGGAAGCAGGAGGGAGGGAGGGGGAGAGAGAGAGATAGAGAAGGGAGGGGAGAGGCAGCTGCTGCTACAAATGCTTTGGGAAGATGGACATTGACAGTTAAGAGTGAGGAGGGCAGGCAAGCAGACCTGCTGTTGGCAAGGCAGGGGTGACTTTGGAAAACTACCAGCCTGTGCCATCTCACATTTCAGGTTTCAAATGAAAATGGGTAAATGGCACAATTTTTGTACGCAATTTTGCCCTGTTTCTTTGTGTTTGCAAGCAAGCTTCCTCTGTTTCTGTGCGTTCTTCTGCATTATTTTCTGTGCATTTCTGCACACTTTTCACCGATTTATGCACTTTCCTGCACATTCTTTGGTTGCAGAACAGCATTGCAAAATGTGAGGAAAGTGTGATGTTCGGTGGAGATGTGTTTCAGTTTGCACATACGGCTCGGAAAGTGTGAATTTGGTGAGTTCGTATTAAAAAGCAAAACAAATGATTTTCCTTTCTCTATCCCTACCTACCTGTAGACCATCTCCCTAAAGTAGGGCTTAATGTGAGCCAATGTGGCCCCTCCACATATTTTCAGTATCAGGGCTGGCTAGGAACATAAGACCCTGACTGGTAGATCAAGCCAGAGGGTGCCCATCCAGACCCTCCAAATGCCCCTATTTTGCAAGTACAGTCCCAGATTTACAGAAGCCTTATTCTCCATTAACATGTCTAGGAAATGTGAGGTAACAATATAGTGCTTTGCTGAGCATGTACAGAGCGCCTTGCCCTCACCACTAAAGGTAAAGGTAAAGGGACCCCTGACCATTAGGTCCAGTTGTGGCCGACTCTGGGGTTGCAGCGCTCATCTTGCTTTATTGGCCTAGGGAGCCGGCGTACAGCTTACGGGTCATGTGGCCAGCATGACGAAGCCACTTCTGGCGAACCAGAGAAGCGCACGGAAACGCTGTTTACCTTCCCGCCAGAGCGGTCCCTATTTATCTACTTGCACTTTGATGTGCTTTCGAACTGCTAGGTTGGCAGGAGCAGGGACCGAGCAACGGGAGCTCACCCCATCGCGGGGATTTGAACCACCGACCTTCTGATCGGCAAGTCCTAGGCTCTGCGGTTTAACCCGCAGCGCCACAAGTACCCACAAATCCCCAAAGAGTCATGACAGCTCAGCTGGGCACAAAGGGCTCTATTTCAAGCAGCAGGCCAGAGTCCCTGCTCCTATCAGTAGACCTACTCATGAGCAAACACCCCGGCATGAGAAGTTCTAATTAAAACACACACTAAGTGGGAAATCCATATTTTGAAACTCCCTTGGAAATAATTTCTGATGTCACCCAAGCAATTAACGCAAACCTGTCCGGCTGAGACTTGCATTACAATCTGCAAAGGGATGCTTGCTAGTGGTGCAAGATCTGCTGCGAGGAACCCTGGCGACGTTTGCCTCCCTGCCAGCCTTCGGCTTGTTGTGAAATTTACCTTTCAACAAGAGATGCCTTCATTTTCAGGAAGACGATTGGGGAATCGCAGCCTCCAAGATCAGAACCCCTCGAGCTGCTTGCCCTGTGTGAACTCCGGTCTCTTCCCTTTACATCTCCTGTGCCGTTATTTTTTACACTCCTAGTTACATTTAACTCAAGTCATAATATTTTGGAGCACGGAGCTCTGTGGCACTTCCACCAACGGGAAGGCATTTGGCTCTTACACATTTCAGGGATTTATGGTGTTGGCCTCAAGAAACTTTGCCTCACAGGCTTTGTGGTTTTTTGGGGGTGGGGTGAAAGATGTGTGTGGAGAGTCACATGGCCAGGCAACTATTGTGACATAATTTTAACTGTTCTGTACAGTGGTACCTCGGGTTAAGTACTTAATTCATTCCGGAGGTCCATTCTTAACATGAAACTGTTCTTAACCTGAAGCACCACTTTAGCTAATGGGGCCTCCTGCTGCTGTTGCGCTGCCGGAGCCCAATTTTTGTTCTTATCCTGAAGCAAAGTTCTTAACCTGAAGCACTATTTCTGGGTTAGCGGAGTGTGTAACCTGAAGCGTATGTAACCTGAAGCGTATGTAACCCGAGGTACCACTGTACGCTCTTTCCATTTGTTGGGATTTCTTCTTAAAGTGAGTGGCATCTGCCTATTTCCTAGAGACAGAACAACTCATTGCTTGAATTATGGTACATGTTACCTTTTGAAGCACTTTTCATGTGGCTTCGCTTTTAAATATAGTCCAGGGTGGACTTTGATCCTTTTAAATCATTAACCCCCTTTGACACTTTTTTGGGGCAACATTTTTCTTGCTAACCCTGGCTTGGGCCTGGGTACCTGCATTCTGTAAAATCCTCAACCTATTATGACTCTTCCTTTCCGGAACACAAAAGTGCCATAGAATCCAAATCTTCACACGAACCTTTGAGGCCGATCAGGCTGAGAGACTTTTCTCGGGGACACCCAGAGAGCTTTTCTTCCTCCGTGGCTTTTCAGGCCAATGAACGTTAGTTAAAAGTTTGCTCGGCTTGCTTTCTAAAATAATAATAAATAATAAACCCCAGCGCAAAGAGAGCTTTGCTCTCGGTGAATGTGCTCTGCTTTCCTGCAGATTCGTCTCTAAGGAGCTAAACATTCCAGGGAGCTTTCTTTCTTCGAAATTTGATGATGCTGCTGCTGGTGGTGATTATTACAGCAAAATCAGAGGCAGAAGTGAGGAAGGATGCATGGGGGGAAGCTGCTGAACCTGCTCTCCTCCAGGTTATTTTCCAGATCAAAATCACCTGCACTTCCAACCATCTGGGGAAATATATGCAGGGTCTTTCCAGTATCTTGCCACCTATTCCCCATTGCCTCCCCATCGAAACTTGCCATACTGCAGACGGCATCCTCAAGTCGTGACCTGAGATTCTATTTTGGGGAACACATTTCAGCATGGCACAATGCAGAATTATCCCCCCACCCTAGTCTTTGCTAGACTGTAAACACAGGTGGCTGCCCAAGGTTTGAGGGTCTCTCTCACCATCAGTAGATTTGGGGGCATCCTTAAAGGACAAGACTCTCAGCTATTTAGCTAATTATATTAATACCACAGAGGGCAATTAGGGTTTGCACTCTGTTCCATCTCTGTCTCGGGACTGAAGATACACAAGGCAAAGGTTGGCAAGATTTTTTAAAAAATCATATTGTCATTCATTTCCATGATTAAAGATGGCATGCATTTTGTTATCCAGTCATACCAATTGCATTCTCCCCCCACCCCCATTCATTCATGGGACTTTTATCTATTTTGCTATTCACATTTACTGTATATTTATTGTTTTGTTCCCACCTGCCTCTCCTAGTGACCTCTATTCCCCACTCCCACCCCAGATGCCTTGGACTCTGCAGCAATCCAGGGAATTCTGTATTGGGGTTTTTTTAATGTATCTATACAAGCAATCCCAATTTTTCCTCTAATGCAAAGTTGACTCCACTGCTAGCCTTATCAGTTATACCGAGGACCTTCTGTTACAATGGGAAGGTTGAACACAGCTGTCCAGTCCAAAGTGTAACTTGCTCCCCAGTCCCACTTGTCTAACCTCGAGAATTCCTGCCTTGAAGGATGTTGTCGAATTTTCAAGGCAGCGGAGGGGAAGCCTCTCTGTGTGTTGGCTAAGGGACAGGGTCCAAATGTTTGCATATCTTTTCCAAGGGTCCTGGTGCCTCCCTGTCTCATTACTCATTTGCTGGATGCACAAAATCCTCCCAGCTTTGCATTTTGCATTCATGGGAACTGACATATGGCATAATTTTTTTTTTTTTTTAGGAAGTTCTTGCGGTTCCCTAGGCAGCTTTGACGTGGTTATTAATACTAACATAATTTCGTGATGATTAGAGAGCACAATTAAGGGCTATTAATAATGACACAAATAATGACATTTTAAGGCCTCATTTTAATTTGAGTAATATTCTGTCTGGTGGTATTTAAGCAGCTCTGTCTGGTGCAATTACCGTGGTGCCAAGGTGCAATTGCCTGATCACCCTCTCAATCACAGCCCCCTGTCCCTTGCAGAGGAGCTGACAGCTTGTCAAACTACCCAGTGGCTCTTAAAGGACTAGAGGACAATGGAGAAGCTACACTAATCAGGGTTGCAAAGGAGAAGGCATTTCCTCTTAGCCTGTTGCAAAGATAGAAGAAGGTGCACCCTGACATAATTTCCCCTGCTAATAAATCTCTTCAAAGCACAGGATTTGAACCTGCCCTAAGTATAAATACCTCATTATATCTAATTCCTCCTGTCCTGTCCACCAAATTTTTTTGGTGTTTTTTTTTTTTTTTTTTTGTCCTGGCTAGGGAGCTCTTAAGTTGGGGAAATTGAGTCTGGCAGTGCGAAGAGCAGAAACTAATTGCAGAGCATCACCCATAAAACACATGCCTCATCTTTTTAAAATAAATGCCCTCAAAATCTTTTCTGGCTTGGGAGAAAGCTGTGCAAAGTCAGGGGGTGTGTTTTCCCTCAGAAGGCAGACTCCGGAGGAGCTCGTGCTCTTGACACCTGTCTGCAAGCTCTGCTCACTTTTGCACTTGACGGAGAACTCTTTGCATGGCTGAGATTGTGTAACCCAGGTCTGGACCATCTTCCCTTCCATGGGAATCCATTGCAGCTATTCAGTGGGCCCTGCCTGGCTCCATTCTCCTGGCAGCAGAATCCACCCATATTGCAACTGATAGGGACTGGAGGAGAAACTCAATTCAAATTTGCATTTATCAGATTCGTATTTTCTGAAACGGTATGAAAACTGAAACCCAGCCATCCTTCAAAATTAAACCTTCTCTGAATTTTGCAATGCAGTTCTCCAGCCAAACAGGGCTTACCAAATTGCATCAGTTAGGGGAATGTGTGCAGAATAAAAGACTATGTAAGTGGGGGGGGGGGGACCATACAAAAATGCAGCACAATAGGAGAAATTGCTTGCAAAAATGTGTACATTAGTCAAAAGTGCACACAAAAATGTGTTTATTAGGAGAGAGTCAAACTAAAATCCTGAATAATTTAATGAGGTTTTTTTAAAAATAAAAAAATACAATTTGCTGCAGAAATGCACATAACTGAACTTAAGACTGGAAGGATGAGGATCTGAGAGAACAAAAATTGACAGATCCTTCCATCCCTAACAGCCCATGAAAACCACTTCTAGAGGTGTAGGTCATGGCAGTCCATTTTTTTGGCACCTTAAATATTAACAACAATTTTGCATTATAAAAAGCACCTCTGTTGTTCAGGTGCAACAAGGCTCTTTATTGTGGTAGCCCCACGGCCATTGGCTGTGCTGTGCTAACATATTCACCCTCTGCAGAAGAGATTCAACACTGCAAGCTCAAATGCTGGAAATGGTCTCGCTCTGATGGGGAGGCACATTGTGGCTCAGCAAAGAAAGGGTTAAAGGATGCTGCTTTTTCCCCATAGTCATCATGAGGCCTGTGCTCATCGCCCCAGAAGAGAGGAAGGCGCCAGGCTCAGCGGAAAAGGTTGTGTTACAAGCTCTCTGTCGGGACGGGAGCTGACGCTGCTCGATTGGGTCTGGTTGGGTGCTAGATTCTCTGCATTGTTGCTCATGTTTACTCTAATCCCTCAAGAAGTGTCACGAAAGCCTGTAGCACCAAATGTGGAGGGGAGTGTTGAGGCTGCCAACGTTTCAACTGGCCTCCATAGCTGTGGCTTTAACAGTGACTTAATGTGTAGACACAGTGATGAATGCATTTCTCCATGCCAGGAAAAGCATCAGTTGATTCCCGCTGTGAACAGCACAGGAGCAGGCCGGGAGGGCAAAGGGGGCATCACTTAAAGCTTGCAGTAAATAAATAAGCACAGCCTTATTTATAATTATCATGCGTTCTTTTTTTTTACCTTTGGTGTGTTTTAAAGGGGATTAGGCAAATCTCTGGAAGGGATGGGGAACTTCAAACCTGGCCCTCCAAGCCTCCTTGTTTGGCCTTTTGGTAATCTCCCCAGCAACCACTCCCTCCCCCAGCAACTTTCCTTCTCACCTTCTTGGCTCAGATAATAGAATTATAGACTTGGAAGGGACCCTGAGGATCATCTAGTCCAACCCCCTGCAATGCAGGACTATGCAGCTGTCCCTTACGGGGATCAAACTGGCAACCTTGGCGTTATCAGCACCATGCTCTAACCAACTCAGCTAGATGTGTCCTTGATATCTGTTGGTGCCTCTCGCTTGCCTGGGCAGAGGAAAGAAAAGGGACTGTGAGGGTATATAAAAAAATTGCCCACGGTGCACTGGTTCAAATTTACATCGATTGCTTGCCCACTTTTCTACCGCCCAGCATTTGCATGTGGCCCCTGGAAGGCTCCCCAGAACAGAATGTGGCCCTCATACTGAAAAACCCTTCTCAGTGGCAGAGGAGGGGGGAATGAAGTCTTTATGGAACTTCCAGAGGCAGAGGCAGCATACGCCAGAATATCATCTGCTAGGCAAAGAACAATAGTGGAAGGCTGCTGTTTCATGTTCTACTTGTGGGGAAGCATCTGGTTGGCATCCTTGCAAAGGAGGATGTCAGACTGTGAGGTCTTTTGGTCTGATCCAGCAAAGTGTGTGCATTCCACAACCTGGTGCCCTCTTGGACTCCAACTCCCTGCATCCCTGACCATCGACTGTGCTGGTTGGGGAGTTGGGATCCAAAGCATCGAGGTGAGGGGTACCCAGTTTGGGAAGAACATTATAACACCAGTCCTGAAAGACCTACATTTCCAAGCACAATTCAAAGTGCTAGTGCTGACCTTTAAAGCCCTAAACGGCCTTGGCCTAGTATACCTGAAGGAGCATCTCCACCCCCATCATTCAGCCCAGACACTGAGGTCCAGCTCCGAGGGCCTCCTGGAGGTTCCCTCATTGCGAGAAGTGAGGTCACAGGGAACCAGACAGAGGGCCTTCTCGGTAGTGATGCCTGCCCTGTGGAACGCCCTCCCTTCAGATGTGAAGGAAATAAGCAGCTATCCTATCTTTAAAAGACATCTGAAGGCAGCCCTGTTTAGGGAGGTTTTTAACATTTGATGTTTTATCGTGTTTTTAATATTCTTTTGGGAGCTGCCAAGAGTGGCTGGGGAAGTCCAGCCAGATGGGTGGGGCATAAATAATAAATTGTTGTTGTTGTTGTTGTTGTTGTTGTTGTTGTTGTTACTATATTATTCTTTTGCAAGAGAAAAGGGGGCTCATCTGTCACTGACACCCATGGCAAAGCCCTATGTGGGAATCTGGCCACAGAGCAGAGAAAGCAATTGTCGAGCAACCAGAAGCGACCCACAAAAGCGAGCCAAGCTGCATGTTACGAGGGCTGCATTGAGTTTACAACCCAGCATGTCATTTCCATTCCACAAATAGGAATTGGGAAGAGCATATTTGTCCCTGGCCACTGAAAGAATCTGGTTGGAACTGAGTCCACTGGTCCCTCTGGACCTAAACTGTTTCATATGAGGCCTTTTCTTCCTTCTTTCCCAGGTAGGGCAAGGAAATCCTGGGCTCCACATGTTCCCTGCCAGCAATGCTGCTGTGGGTGGTGTGGTGGGGGGAGGATTTTGAGCGAGAAGACAAGAGGCTCTGCGATGGCAACAGGCTCCCATCCCTGTTGCTTAGGATGCAAGCAGCATCGCCTCCAAAGCCTTGCAGCTGCGTGGAGCAATTCAGAAATTGCCTTGTTGGACGACAACGTGCCAATTTCTCAAATCTAAAGCCATTTCCAGTATTACAGGCTGTGCTGCCGAGCCAGGAGGGGCTGCTTCTTTGGGGAGCTGAAATTGAATCTGAGGTGGCTATTAACCCACATTAGCACAGCACGGTCCCTTCTAGAGTGCTTTGTGGGGACGTGCATGTTCTCTGAAGGGCTGGGCCAGATCCAGCAGGGTGGAGAGCAGGAGGGGGCGGTGGTGCCTGAGCCGGATTTCTCTTTGAGACAAAGCTGGGCTGCTGGGGAAATAGAGACCAAGCCTGGAATCCCAAAGGTTCCCTTCATGTTCCACTCCTGGCGAAGGGCCTGCCGATCTGAGATGCTCCAGTTCTGTATCCCATTCCAATGAAATGAGAATGCCCTTGGCAGTCATTGGGCATGGCAGCACCCCAGGCTACTTTATGCAGCCATCACATGTGCCAGAGTCACCTAAGGATTTGCTGTGGTGAACATGGTTCTTCATTCTTTCAAAGTTTCATTTATACCAGTGCCAGCTCTACCATCGGGCAGAATGAGGCAGCTGCCTCAGGTGGCAGATGTCAGTGGGGAGCAACAGCATCCCTGCCATTTCTGTTGAATCCCCTCAGCTAGCCTGCCCTGCAGCTTCTAAGCTAACCCAATGTCCTCAGGCATGGTGGAAGGTGTTGCTTCATTGAGAGTGTAGAATTAAGACTCACTTCCAGCCCAGTCAGGTTTTGTACGGGGTCTGGGATGAGGAGGGTGTGGTCTTGCCCTTTGCCTCGGGTCCTGAATGGCTCAAAAGTGACTTGCAATGGCATATAGAGGACTATATTGGTATCTCGTGGCAGCCACATTTGGCCCACAACATTTGATGGCGTAGTCTAGACTCAAGGGAGCAGAGAGTCTCACAGATGGGCTAAAGGGCTGATCTGCAAAAGTAGGTGCCCAACTTTTGATGTGGCACCTCTACATATCCCAAGATGTGGGATTCCTGGCCAGAGATTCCTAACCACTAATCTCTGCTGCTATTATGCATGGGTTAACATGAAAGAGCGGTGGAGCACTGACAGAGACTGCTGAGCAATAGGTTTGTATTCTTCCTTCTCCTCCCTAGAGAGCGTTTAGAGCAGGATGGGTGAAAATTTAGGTGGACCTAGCCTTTGAGGCAACAGGATTGGCCAGATGACCTCTTAAGGTCACCTTAAGTCAGGTATGCAAGGGTGCCTATCACTGGAAAAGAGGGTTAAGGTAAGGATGGACAAATGTGTCGATTTTGGTTTCTCTGAATTTCTCATTTCCCTTGTCTTCAATCCAGTTCTCCACATTTCTGAAGAAATTTGCAAATTTAAAAATTTGTCAGCATTTGAGCACAATTTTCTCTTAATATAACTTTTCTCCTGGCTTTTGGAGGGGGTCTTGGCTAGTATACATACTTTTTGCAAGCAGTTTCCCCAAATGTAATGACATTCTGCTTGCCATTTTCACTGCAGATGCGTTCAGTCAGCACAAGGATTTCCACTTGTGCAATACAACTCTCTCTCTCCTCCTCACCATCCCTGTGCTTGATCCCCTCTCCCAATCTACTCCAGAGAATTGGGAAAACCCCAGGTTTAGGGGGTGACGTGGGAGCAGATAAAGTGGCAAAGCTTTGTTGCCCAAGCACAAATCCTTGAGTTGATGAAAGTTGCCACGTAGCTCTACTTTGGACGTGATCTCTGATATGCAGTAGAACAATGGTACTCTGTGCTCTCCCCACTGTGCAAGCAGTTTAGCAGAGCGGCTGCATGCACAGCTGGGCACCACTCGCAGAACATTGTTGCAACCTCAGATCCCTACAGCCCTTCCATCAGAAGAGAGGAGGGTGCTGCCAATGGATTCCGGGTGCCCTGCTGTGCATATGCGATCCCCAGTTGGTGATTCCATAATCCAGATTACACTAATCTGCACCTACCAACACCGGTAAAAAATGACTTGGGAAACTCCATCCGGACTGCAGAGCAATTACCTGTCATTAGGAGAAAACCTATTAGTGCCGTGTTCCCTGTTCTGCAAAAGAGCTTCCCACCTGCTGTGAAGATGCTGCAGAAATGGGGAGAGGCCAGGAGAGGAGCTCTTTTAAGGACTAAGGGCCCATACCATGACAGCAGAGGCAGCATAAGGAGAACTCTCTGCACGGGCTGTTTAGGACGAGGAGCTTACATGGCTAATTGCTGACAGGGTGCTGCTGTCAGCAAAATGTTTCACTTTCGTTTGTGTGTGTGTATGTGTGTGTGTGTGTGTGTAGGCATATATGGAGAGAGGGAGAGAGAGAGAGAGAGAGAGAGAGAGAGAGAGAGAGAGAGGTATTTAAGGCATCGGTTAGTTAATGAGTGGAGTTTGATTGATGGCTCAGCAGCTTTCACAGTAGGGGAAGCCTGGCCCAAGGCTATTACCACTGCGACTTAACTTGCTTCCTGGGTTTCTTTAGAGCCCAGGGTGTGTGCATGCATGTGGGTGTGCTTGCACACGCACACACAGATACTTTGCGCATTTGAATTCATTTAATGTAGCTCCTTAATCGGCTGCAATGTTCGCCAAAAGCGAGACACCGTGGCTTAAAAGACAGGCTTGTTATCACAAGCCTTATAATGAGGGTGCAGAGACAAAGATGGACCCTGCTGTATGCTGAAGACTTCTGAGGTTACCAGCTTTTTCTGCAGCTTTTAAAGAAATCACAGTTGCAGAAGGACCATAGGGCTCAGAGCTCAGAGAGGCACCTTATACTGGCAGGGTGGGGGAAAGGAGCCATCATCCCCCTCCAATGTCTTCATCTTTAACAAGCCCTACCTTTTAGGACAGGGACGCAGGTGGCGCTGTGGGTTAAAGCCTCAGCGCCTAGGGCTTGCCAATCGAAAGGTCGGCGGTTCGAATCCCTGCGGCGGGGTGCGCTCCCGCTGCTTGGTCCCAGCGCCTGCCAACCTAGCAGTTCGAAAGCACCCCCGGGTGCAAGTAGATAAATAGGGACCGCTTACCAGCGGGAAGGTAAACGGCGTTTCCGTGTGCGGCTCTGGCTCGCCAGAGCAGCGATGTCACGCTGGCCACGTGACCCGGAAGTGTCTCTGGACAGCGCTGGCCCCTGGCCTCTTAAGTGAGATGGGCGCACAACCCCAGAGTCTGTCAAGACTGGCCCGTACGGGCAGGGGTACCTTTACCTTTACCTTTACCTTTTAGGACTGATAGTCCTGGGCACAGAGATGGTGGCCACAAGTTTAACAGCTGATCCCAGGCAACTGGAAAGGATGCTACGAGGGCATCTCTCACCCCTTGTCTTCCACCAGCCTGTTCATCCATCCCCAGCCTGCTGTTGGGCAGGTCTTTTTTCTACAACAGGTGCAGGGAAGAGATGGGCAAGCACCTTGGCCAGTTGAGTTGACAGCGTTGGGGCAGATGGTCAGTAGAGCCAAATGCTTATATGTCAGAGGTCCATATATGTTGGATTTGTGATGGGGTGGGTCTTCAGTCACATCAATGACTGGTGGACTCTTAACCTGGCCTACCTTATTGGGTTGTTGTGAGGACAAAATAGGATAACCCCATGTACAATGATCTGAACTCCTTGCAGGAAGGGTGAGAAAAGAGAGTCATATATAGACATCTAGAGCACCCTTCCCTGAATGGCTGCCATCCAGATCTGTGGGGATTTTAAAAAACAATTTTATTGAAGGTTTTTAACATATTGAGCACTAAACTAGACCCTCCAAGTGTCCCTATTTTCCAGGGACAGTCCTGGATTTACAGAAGCCATCCTGGTTTCTGATTTGATTCCAGAATGTCCCTCCTCTCCTCAGGACATCCCTATTTTCATCAGAGAAATGTTGGAGGGTATGGACCCCTAAGCCAAGGAGATAAGTAACTATTCAACCTTTAGAAGACATCTGAAGGTAGCCCTGTATAGGGAAGTTTTTTTAATGTTTCATGTTTTCTTATGTTTTTATATATGTTATATATGTTGGAAGCTACCCAATCAGATGGTTAGAGTATAAATAGTGAAATGAGGATGATTGTGGAATAGGACCTCCCTATTTTCATCATAGAACTGTTGGAGGGTATGAAAACCCAGCACATTTCTGAAAAGATATTAAAAAGAAATATATCCGAAAAGAAGAATGACAAAAAAGATGTTTTGGACCACAACTCCCATCAGGCCCAGTCAGCATTGTTGGGAAAGGCTGACCTAGATGTCCTGGGGCCAAGACTTGGAGACGTTCTGCATATCTGTGCAATACCCTGATGAGTATTTGCAAAAGAAAATAGTTCTGCTGGTTTTGCATGTAGTCTTCCTGGAACCTGGTAGAACATGCTGGTAGAACTCCCACCCCCACCCCCCAATTTAAATGTCATAAATGAATACAGTTTTACTGCAGCCTTCCAGCATTTCGCTCCCCACAAACATTAGAATGGCCTTCATTTTAAAATTCTCTATCCTCCTGCAGAGCTTATCAGGCCCAGTGGCGAGTTCCAAGCCTGATAGCATCATGCCAGACAACACGGCAACCTCTGCCAGGAACGCTGCAGTCCAGCTCCCAAACGAGACAGCCGCATCGTGTCTGCTGCCAAATAGGTGCTGCTTTTGGCAGGCTGGCTCCAGGGCATACTACCAGCACACACCAGTAAACTTTACACCTAGGCAGGCATGTACGCTGCAGGGTTCCACGCATGCAAACGCATTAGGCAAGCACATAGTTTCCAGTGTATTTGAAGAGTCACTCCACATGGGAAAAGGAATTGCATGCCGAACTTATTTTTCTTTTGCACGGTCAAGGATGGCGCACACAAAAATGGATGCTCAGAACAACCCCGCTTGAGCAGAACCAGCCACGACCCAGTTCTGCCAGAGCCACCTCTTGGAGAAGCGAGCAGAGAACCAAATGCATCTTCAGAAACGATGGGGCTTGAAAATCCGAAACCCATTTAAACCTTTAGTTGGCTCCAGTGCCCTGCCTGAACAGCATCCCAAGTCTGCTGCTCTTGGATTCATGTATCCTGATCAAGATCACTTGGGGCTTTGTGTTGTTCTGTTTCGTTGCCTTAACCCTTATTTTTTGCCTTCCTGGGATGTGAGTGGCGCTGTGGTTTAAACCACTGAACCTCTTGGGCTTGCTGATCAGAAGGTCGGCAGGTTCGAATCTCTGAGACACAGTGAGCTCCCATTGTTCTCTCTCAGCTCCTATCAACCTAGCAGTTTGAAAGCACGCCACTGCAAGTAGATAAATAGGTATCACTGCAGTGGGAAGGTAAACGGCATTTCCATGTGCTCTGGTTTCCATCACAATGTCCCATTGCACCAGAAGCCGTTTAGTCATGCTGGCCACATGACCTGGAAAGCTGTCTGTTGGCAAACTCCGGCTCCCTTGGCCTGAAGCGAGATAAGCGCCACAGCCCCATAGTCACCTTTGACTGGACTTAACTGTCCAGGGGTCCTTTACCTTTTTTCCTTATTCTGATCAAAATCACTTGGGGCTCTGTGTGGTTCTGTTTCATTGCCTTAACCTTTGCTTTTTTGCCTTCCTGGTTCCTCCCACAACTCCATCTGGAACGGAATGGTTATTGGCTAAGAGCCGTGCAGTAACTTCACCCAGAAGCAGGTGCTTCTCCTGCACTGTCCAAGCTATGACCTTGCCACAGTGTGTGCCACAGTGCCTTTGACCTTTTGGGACCCACGATTTCCCTCCTTGCACATTAACACAAATCACTGGTATCCTCCCATTTGGGTCCTTCTGTGTACAGATGCTCTACAGATGTGCTCCTGGGAGGAGAAGCTGCTTTCTCTTAAGTGCACACCTGAAGTGTCCTTTAGTGTATTGAAGCTATTAAATAACTGCAGGTGAATGGTGTGAAAACCTATGGAATTCTCTGTCTGTCTGTCTGTCTGTCTGTCTGTCTGTCTGTCTCTCTCTCTCTCTCACACACACACACACACACACACACATCCCAGAGACAAGCTTTAATATTTTTGGGGGGGAGGGGGGGATCTATTATTGCCTTCCCTCCCCTCATCTCTGTCCACCTTATTCAGACAGGCCTTTGAAAACTAATGTGCTGATAATGCTGATCACTAGGCTGCTATCGGGGCAAACTATGTATTAACTGCTGTTCCTAAATATGTTTTGACGTATTTTAATTATTGCTCGCTTGTCTGTTTTTATTCCCTTGAATTTTATAGCATTGCTTTTAAATGTGGGAAGCCGCTTTGAATCCCAGCTTGGGAGAAAAGCAGGATATAAATACTTTAATTAATTACCAGTAATCAATCAATCAATCCTCTCCCGCCACGTGGTAAGAGCAGAAGAGGAACTGCAGACATCCTGGCGTTGCCTGTTCAGTCTGATATCCTGCAGTTCTTCGCGGGAGAAAATAAAGCACTTCAAGCAGAGCAGGAGAAAAACAACAAAATCCATTCCTCACCTGATTCATATTTATTTTAATAATAATAAAGATCTGACAAATGTAATCACTTAATTGTGCAGCTGCATTAAAGCATTGTGCGGAGAGAGAAAACTTATTCTCAACCCCCAATGTTGTCTGACGAGTTACGTTAAATTATGCAAATAGCTCTTAAACAGGAGATGGTTTCTCTGGGTTTTTATTTCATTTATTTCATTTAATTTCCCCCCTTTTTCTTTTGGAAATGCATTTTTTTTTTTCAAATGCTGTTAATGTACCTATAGGAGAAAATGTCCCTGTGGTGTGTAGGGAACAGGAAAAGTCCACTTTTCAGATGCAGAGATTCCAAACTGTTTTACAAGCACATATGATTCATTTTCAGATCTTTTGAGTCCTCTTCAGATTACCTGTTTAATGAGCATTCATCCTGACTTGCTTACATGGAGGTTAGATTATAGTCAATCTTTATTGAGCATCTGCTCTGATTTGTTTGCAGGGCGGTTATACAACAAAGAGCGTTCATCCCACATTTATCATGATTCGCTTACAAAGTGTTTGTCCATCTACCCATTTGTCATTTGTGCATTCCACACCTTTCGGTGCATTACTTGAAACCCTGGAGAGCTGCCACCAGTCAGGGGACACAATACTGGACCAATGGCTTGATTCACTGTAAAGCACTATGCTCCTAGGAGCCAGCATCTTCTGAAGGTGGCCACGACATGGCTATGCCCCATTAACAGATGTGACTTTCCCCCAAGGAATCCTGGAAACTAGCTTGTAATGGATGCTGAGAATGATAGCTCTGTAAGGCGGAAGGGGTGTCTCCTAACAAGTCTTGGCACTCTTAACAAACTACATTTCCCAGGATCCTTTGGGGGAAGCCATGGCTGTTTACTTGTACAGGCAGGTTTGCCTGGGACACCACATGCATGCTTATGTGGAATGGTGCATAATCGGAACACCCGCTTGAAAATGCCTGCAAACACTCCATTCTGCCCGCCCCCCTGTTCCACCCCTTTTAGTGATGTTTTGAGTCATTTCTAGGTTGGGCAAGATGTGTGCATGCGCAGGCACGCATCTATCAGATGCCCCTAAAACAGTTGCTGCCAGGTGCGTGTGTGAGAGGGAACGAACCACATGTCTGGTGTCTCTGCTGTCTGCAGCATGACCCTGTTTCAGATTTCCATGGGGGGGGGCAGGAAACAATGCGCCTTTCTTTTCTAAGGGTTGCTTCCTACTAAGGATGGTTGACTCTTCCAGTTTTTATTTTCTCTGTTTCTTATTTTTCCAGTCTTAAATTTACTTCTCCACATTTCTACAGCAATTCGTGATATTTTTAATCCTCTCAAAGGTTTGTCAGCCTTTTAGTGCAATTTTTCACTAATATGCCCATTTTTGTATGCGGATTTGACTAATATATGCATTTTAGCATGCAATTTCCCCCTAATAAAATGCATTTTTGTGTGTTATTTTTTTGCAACGGTATGCATTTTTATTCAGCCTTTTCACCAACATGCATTTTTGTAGGCATTGTTTGGCTGGAGTACTGGGGAAAGCGCATCTTTCAGAGCCTAATAGTGCTTCAAATTTGTGCATTGGTTCAAAATCTAGTTCCTCATTAAAATGTGAACAAGTAGGTAGTCCATTTGCCTGAGTCAGAGCCCCACCAAAGCAATCCAATAATACCAGTCATGCATCAGGAGC
Organism: Podarcis cretensis; assembly: GCF_951804945.1. Lineage (NCBI taxonomy): Eukaryota > Metazoa > Chordata > Lepidosauria > Squamata > Lacertidae > Podarcis > Podarcis cretensis. The sequence continues at coordinate 28,469,989 of NC_137185.1, read as the reverse complement.
GTGGCTCTTCTACAACCCATGTCGCTGTTCTCTGGCACCCACATGCCTCCCTTCCTTTACTTCCTTCCTCCAGGTCTAGAGACCTGCTGGTACTTCTTCGCCTCAGCCCAGAGAAGCCGCTTTCTTCCTAATCATTTATGATCTGCCAGAGGTTCGGGTTTCATTTCCACCCAGCAGGAAAAATCAATCATGTTTAAATTATTCAATTAAAAAAAAAAGGAAAAAAGACGTGTTGGCTGACAGCTTCTCTTCCTCCGCTAAGCAAGCAGGCACCTGTGAGAGGGAAGGAACATCCATCGCACGAGTGCCCATTTCATGAGGAGGCATTGTGGGGTGAAGAGGCCACATAAAGAATTGCACTCACTCCGGGCCATGCATGGGCAGGCTGGTTCCATTTGTCTGAGAGGGAAAGGGATGCGCCGAGGAGCGAAGGGAGCTGTATCCTCCATCAGATTGCAACACTACCAATGATCCTGAGGAGCCATAAGTCCTGGACATCCCTGCTTCACCAGGGGAGGCCCCCACACTACCTGTCTGGGTCCCTGACTAGCTCTCAGATACACCCCCATCTTCCACAGAAACAGAGGAGATGGTAAATCAGGCAGTGTCCTGCTAGCTGCCGGTAAGGCTTCTCAGTGTTGGATGTAATCCACTGGGAGCAGTCAAGTACAGCATTCCTTGTTTTCCTAGAGTGGACATGGAAGGGAATGTTTGATCCAACCAGTCGAAACTTCCTGCTCCTCCTGGCCTGGAGCATCCTTCCTCCTGCATGTGACTAGTAGGTGGGCATGACCTTTCCAGATCTGGTAAAAGGACAAAACAGGCTGCCACTCTCTCTCTTTTCCATCTTCCTTTCATCCTGTGAACCGCTGGGCTGCTAGCCTGCAGTCACTAGGTAAATCTCCCTTTTGGGGTAAACCTGTTTGTTTATGTTTGAAACTTTAAGCCTTAAGCCTGCCTTTAGGGATCACACTCTCCTCTGCCAGATCGTTAGTAAACTTTCTTTTTGTTGCTGATGAATAAGACTGTGGTGCCTTTATTCTTTTAGGAGGGATTCAGGGGGGTCTTACCAGGAAAATATTAGAACACATTTCAATCTGGACAAGTGAGATTGAATTGTCTTAAGAAACTCACACGTGTTTGCAACAAGTTTTCTGTGGTGTAAAGGGGAATGCACTCTGCTAAGTAAAGGAACTTGCTAGTGCAATATATCCTCTCCTGCCACCCTGAACATTCCCACACTCAGGAGGAAGGAAACGTGCATGGCATCACCTGGGTGGATCAGGGCCTGGTTGAAAGCCAGGAAGGGGTAGCTGCCCAGTCTGAGTTACAGTTTTGCTGAAGCAATGACTCTCGACCAAGTTCCAGGCTTCCTGACCTGGTTCATTGGACACCTAGCCCTAGCTCCATTCTCATCCCTTACACCAGAGGTCCTCAGACTGTGGTCCACAAGCTCCATTTAGGTGGCCAACAGGAAGAGGCTGCAGAAAGCCAGGAATATCTCTACATGGTTCTGAATATGATTCCACACCCCACTCCCTTCTGACAACAGAGATAAGGCCATTTAGACCAGGGATGGATTTATCTGACAGCCTAGCAAGGACCAGGGCCTGTGATTCGTATAACATTAATCTTCCACCATAAAATGTGCCATTCTCAATGGTCTGCCTGAGGTCCCCTTGATTTTCATAATACACCCCCAGTTTTGACAATGACGAATGGCACTGGGAGGGGTGTATTAAGCATTCTGCCAATTTCCAATAAGTCCAGGGTAGGAGGGGCTGGAGGGATTTTGAGAATCATCGCCTTACATGCCGTTCTTCCCTCTATGGGCAACTTTTTTTTGCACCCATTTCTCATAATACTTTCTTCCTTGGAATCCTTATTCTGTTTGCCTCCCCTCTGCCCCACCCAGGTCTGGGCCATGTCAGCTTCATGTTGCCTGTGTCTCTACTACCTTGTGATTTCTTTCCTACTCCATCCTTGACTAGGGATGGGAAAGAAATTTGATTCACTTCTACCTAATTCTCATTTTCCGAAACAGCAGGTTTTTTTATTTGCAATATTTGCACTTGGCCGAATTTTGCAATGCAGTACTCCAGCTGAGTAAAGCATGCATTAAAATGCATATATTAGCATATAATATATCACAACGTGTTATACTAGGGGAAATATAAATAATAGTGGAAATAAGCTTTGCTTATTAATTAATATGTGCATATTAGGCAAAACTGCATGTACAAAATGTCTATATTTGGGAAAATTTGCACTAAAATGCTGACAAATTTACATGATACCTTTTTTTGGAAAAATGCTAACTGAGCATGCTAACTTCTATACCTGCATGGAGAACTGAACTAAAGTTTGGAATAATGAGAAGCTGGGAGAAACTGAAATTGGCATATTCGCCCTTCCATCTCCCCGATACACCTTCTAAATCCCCAATCCCTTCCTGCTTCCCTGTTTCATCCTCATAAACTGACTTGAAAGCTCCTTGAGGCTGTGACTCTGCCAGCCACTCTTCTGTTCTGTTCTCAATGACGAACACGCAGTTGGCTTTGCTTAGATCTGAAGAAGTTGCAGTGGACAGAAATGACTTTTATGTCTTGCATTATGCGGAGGAGACTTGAAAGAATCTTGACTTAGGGCAGCGCTATGCAATGGAATTTGAGACCATCTAGCAGAATGTCAATTATAAATGTGTAAGACTTTCCCTTTATGCCATAATAACACAAGACTCACAAGCCAGTCACTATCCCCCCCGCTTTGGATTCTCTCTCTCTCCTCCTGTGTTTCGTTCCTCTTCCTTTCCTGCCGGCTGTGATAAATCTGTGTTGAATGCTGATGAAGTCCGAAGTGCAGTCTGATCACAGGCACTCCATTCGTCTGCTAATTTCCTCAGATCCAGAGCTGTAATTTCTCTTGCAGATTGGGCAAGGATGTAATAAATGCTTCCTGCATTTCCTTCCACAATCAGATTCTGCTTTGCAAGGGTATGTGGCAAGCAAGACAGTTGTAGATTGTCATCTTTTCAGATGCATTTAGACTTGGAAGGTGCAGAACTGGAGGTCACTCAGGGAACAGCATTGGAAGATTGCAGCCCAGGTGTGGCTGAGGCTCCCACAAGTCCTTCCGGGCTCTCATGCCAGCTGCTGATCAGCGATGTCTGCTTCTAGTACGGGCCAGTCTTGACAGACTCTGGGGTTGTGCGCCCATCTCACTTAAGAGGCCAGGGGCCAGCGCTGTCCGGAGACACTTCCGGGTCACGTGGCCAGCGTGACATTGCTGCTCTGGCCAGAGCCAGAGCCGCACACGGAAACGCCGTTTACCTTCCCGCTGGTAAGCGGTCCCTATTTATCTACTTGCACCCGGAGGTGCTTTCGAACTGCTAGGTTGGCAGGCGCTGGGACCGAGCAGCGGGAGCGCACCCCGCCGCAGGGATTCGAACCACCAACCTTTCGATCGGCAAGCCCTAGGCGCTGAGGCTTTAACCCACAGCGCCACCTGCGTCCCGTCTGCTTCTAGACCCAGCCAGAATTGCTGGGTCTAGGATGCTGGGCTGATGGGGCTATGCCTGTGCTGCGCTGACATAATCCAATAATGATGGATTACTATTATTTATTATTATTATTATTATTATTATTATTATTATTATTATTATTATGGCTCCTTACCCGCCCTTCGCTATAGGGTTGCACAGTGGGTTATGACAATTTAAAAATAGAATATTTAAAACAATTTAAAGCAAATTGCAGCTGCAGGAATAATGTGGTCTGCTCTGCAATAGCTATGCTTTGCCTCCACAGGTGGAAGCAGTAACGCTCCTGGAAACCAGTTGCTGGAAACCACAGGAGGGCAGAATGCTGCTGTTGTGCTCAGGTCCTGCTATGGGTTCCCAACAGGCATCTGGGTGACCACTGTGAGGGCAGGTTGCTTGGCTAGATGGGCCACTAGTCTGATCTAGCAGGATCTTCTCATGTTATTATGAGTGGATATTGTGGGTGGGTGGGGAGGCAAGTAATATAGTCAAAGGCCAAAGAGGTGTGTCTTCAGCATACAATGAAACTATGTAATGCAGATGTCTGACACACCTCTGTAGGGAGGGAATCTTTAGTCTGAAACATCTGGAGGGCACCAGGTTGAGGAAGGGCAGTCTATTCATGTGCAATTTTGCAAGCACTTTTTTAAAAAATTAAATTCATTTCCTTCTCATCCTTCTCATTATATGTTTGATATAACATTGTGTGGATGAGTACTTTTACTATGTAAATAACTGTCTCTTTTTAAAAAAAATATATTTCTTTGTTTCTTATCTTTGTTACTTCTTTATTTCTTTATAAATTTTCTTTTTTATATAATTTTCTGTTTTTTACCTGTTAATAGATAGTACATAATGTTTGTATAGACATGCAAGTCTTTTAATCAATAAAGAATTTATAGTTCAAAAAAAATAATTTAAAAAATTCATTTATTAGATTCGTATTAGTGCCGTGGCGTGGGTTGCTGGTGCCCGGGGCCACACTGAGGGAGGGAAACAGATGGAGAACCCATGCCTGTTCAGCTGTCTAACAGTGTCCCACTTCATCCAGGAGATCACAGCCACAGAGATAAGAAAAGAAGAGTCGTTCCGTTGTCTTGAGAGGTCACTTCCTAGTTTGCATGGAGAAGCCATTCTCAATGGGGCCCAGCCATGGAAGTGCACAGCAGTATTGAGGAAGCACTGGGTGTTGAAATTTTGCACCCCTAACCATTTTGAGCCAGGGCAACCTCTCTTGTGCCCCTGCTATGCTACTGCACCATCCTTCCTCATAAGATCTCAGGGCGGTTCACAGAATAATTTCAGCTAAACATTTCCCACCAAATTTATTCCAGCTCATTTCTGGGTCTCAATGGCTTGAGTAGAGCAAAAAGGTTGATGCCATGATAAGGAAGTTTTAACAGAAGCATGCATTTCCATCCTAGGTTATTTGCTTGGAAGCTGCAATGCCTTCCCAGCACATTGGTGAATCCTTCCAGGAGACTTTGTTCTTCTTCCCAGAGTGCAGAGTCATCTCCCACTTTGTGTTGGCCAATTGGATCTTGCTGACACAAGTCTAAGCTGACTGGGAAGGCCAGATGATCCATACGCGGCTGTCCTGCCATTCTGAGGCTCTCTGGATCTCAGCAATTATTAATGTGTGTTGGTGGGCAGACGGTTTGCTTTCTCGACCAAGCCAAACTGAACAAGCCTCGCCTCTTGCCTTTTAACAGAGAACACCAAATCAAAGACTCCTAAAAGCAGAGTGGGTTAAATGTGGGAGCAACCTATCACGTTTTTGCCTCCACCGTTCCATATCGGTTTTTAATTCCTTTAATTAATGAGTTGTTTTCTTTTTATATGCTAGTGTTTCCACAGTAACAGCCCAAACCTAGAGCTCAGCAGTTGGGTGAATAATGCCAAATTGTGTTTAATGCATTCATCTCTCTCTCTTTCTCTCTCTCTCTCTCTTTCTCTTTCCCTCTGTGTTTCATTTCAAATACATTTCTCAGTCACAGGAATATCTTGGCAGCCTTTACCTACAGCAAGACTGGCAAGCGGTGTTTCTTCATCCTTTTCCATTTGCATTGCCTTTAATTTATTTTACCTTTGGGGTGGAATAAGCCATTGCTCCTTTGTCCAAGCTCTGACCATCTTGAAACAGAGTCTGCAAGCTGACCCCATGACTACAATATTAGCCTAAATTTTGTATTCTTTTGCTTTCCTCCCTGCCCCCCCAAACCCACTGCTTTGTGTAACATCTTTCCCTATGAACAGTTCTGGAAAACTTGGATCCTTGCACACTTTTGTGACATTTTGGTTGGTTCCAGTAAAAGTAGTGCCCAGCTGTGGATTTGGCACTAATAAATAGTGAAATCCTATATGTGTTTATTTGGAAGTTAGTCCCATCATGTTTGGTGGAGTTTACTTTCTAGAGAGCATTCTTGAATTCTGTGATAAATGAATAGATGTAAAATGATGTTTTGACACACAGGATGTGAAAACAAGAATGTGTGTGTGTGTGGCTGGGGTGTCCTCACACACAAACAAAACTCACGGCAATCAACTAAACGCAGCCAACCATGCTCTGAACTGAATGCAACCAACAAAAACAAATGGACAAAGAGCCTATCCTCACAACACACACACACACACACACACACACACACAAACTCTGCACATTTGCTAAGCAAAAGAATGAAAGATCATTACTGACCTGTGGACTCTATGAACTGAAAACAGAGACACTGCATGTACCCTTGTAAACTATGAAAATCCTTTAATAAAAACAACTTTATAAAAACCTGGCAGGTATGCAGCCCTACTGTACAAAAGGTGCGTGTTTGGGTTTGTTTTGTTTTTATAAAGAAAGAAGATACAGTGGTACCTCGGGTTACATACGCTTCAGGTTACATACCCTTCAAGTTACAGACTCCGCTAACCCAGAAATATTACCTCGGGTTAAGAACTTTGCTTCAGGATGAGAACAGAAATCGTGCTCCAGCGGCACAGTGACAGCGGGAGGCCCCATTAGCTAAAGTGGTGCTTCAGGTTAAGAACAGTTTCAGGTTAAGAACAGACCTCCGGAACGAATTAAGTACTTAACCCGAGGTACCACTATACGTAGGTCAGAGTTGCCTTACCCACTTTGGCCTTTAGCCTTGCACATCCATGCCATGCAGCCTCCAGAAGGTTTCCCATGACCTTTGACCTGAAAAGGCTGCCTCATCCCTGCCTTCTGTTCCTCTTACCTCTCCAGATTTGGTTCCCATCCTGCTTTGGCTCCTCTGAACAAACCACCTCTCTGCTTTAGCCACTGGATGCCAGCTAAATGGATTGCTTAACTCCCAGCTAGACTTGATGACAAATCCCACTTTTGTTGTTACTGGGCAGCCAGACCCCAGAACACTCCTGGGGGAGCAGGCAGGAGGGAGGGAGGGATATGTGCCTGCCAGCCAAGCTCTTGACAGGTACCTCCTTAGAAATACAAACAGGCTTGATGATCATGTCAGCATCCGGCTGCTCCTGCTGGTATCATCAACTCACACTTATTACCTTCGTTAACCTCCACAAAGATCATTTTATCCCACTGCGTAGAGGAATGTGAAACTGAAAATGCCCAACTGCAGGAGGTTTTGTTTCAATGCCTTCTCGATATCTCTCTCCCCAGCCCTCTTCCTGTGGTATTGCTGAACATCTTAATCAGATGGTGTGTGTGTTTAATTATCCAAAGTATAGGTTTTATATATATTTTTTCATTCCTACGACTACTTAATCTAATGGAAACACATTAGGCCTTCCAAGGTCTGCAGTTTTTCATTTGTAATTATGACTTCTCCTAATTGATGGCGACTCAGAGGTTGTGACTGTGGGGGATGGGGTGGAAGAAAGATGGAGAGGGCAGTAGAAACATAAGGTTTTTTTCCCCCTCAGACTTTGGAGTCTGGTCCCTGGACAGCACACAGTAAAAACAAACACAAAAACGTAAAGGACCCCTGGATGGTTAAGTCCAGTCAAATTCGACTGTGGGGTGTGGCGTTCATCTCCACTTTCCAGCCAAGGGAGCCAGTGTTTGTCAACAGACAGCTTTCTGGGTCATGTGGCCGGGTCATGATTAAACAGCCTCTGGCGCAACAGGACACCATGATGGAAACCAGAGTGCACAGAAATGCCGTTTACCTTCCCGCCACAGTGGTACCTCTTTGTCTACTTGCACTGGTGTGCTTTCGAACTGCTAGGTTGGCAGGAGCTAGCATAGAGCAACAGGAGCTCACTCCTTCGCACAGACTCGAATTGCCAACCTTCCGATTGGCAAGCCCAAGAGGCTCAGTGGTTTAGACCACAGCGCCATCTGCGTCCACACACAGAGCTACAGGGGAATGTGCTTGCATATCCACAGGGGAATAGGCTTATCCATAGACACCAGGCTGGGGTCCTGCAGTTCCTTTGGACTAGGGCTCCCATCAGGGCTCCTTGTTTGCAGGCATCTGTTTGGCCAGTGTGAGAAGAGGATGCTGGGCTAGATGGGCCCCCCTTGGACCTGATCGACCTGCTGCTTCTGTATGGCTCTGCTTAGGTTCTCAAGCAGCACCTAACAATGTTTGGAACCTCACATCCCCTCCATTGGGCAGCATTGTGGGCACCTTGCCACCGGTCCATTCTAGCTCTTCTTTTCTTTTGTTGCCTCAGCTGGATTATACCTTGCAGCTGGGCGCATTCCATTCCTTACCACTGGCTTCAGGATATAAACGGCTGGGAGGAAATGACCTGATTTCTCCACAATACAGTATTTATTGCACAAATAATCGCTAAGGCCAGGAGCTTAGTCAGGTTGCAAGAGGGATTAGACTAAAGCTGAAATCGATCCAGAACCAATAAGAAGCCGGGGGGGGGGGTCAATGAATTAACAAATAATGAAGTAATTAATACTGAATTAATGGTTGCCTCACCTTTTGTTGGGAATGTGAGAAAATGAACAAGTGAATGGCTAACTCTTTACTTGCCTCATTTGTGAAGTTCTGCACCAGGTGGATTTGCCGTAGTTTATTTATTATATTATACTATTTGCCACAATTATATCCCACCTTCTTCCGCAAGGAGCTCAAGGTGGCATACATGGTCCTTCTCCCTCCGCATTTAATCACCACAATAACCCTGTGAGGTAAGTTAGGGTGAGAGGCAGTGAACTTCATGCCAAGGGAGAGATTTGAACCCTCATCTCCCAAGTCCTAGCATGACACTGTAATCATCCTGGTTCTCTAAAACTAGAAACAACACAAACCAGTTAGCAGCATCTCTAAATTAGAACATTATAATTTTAAGTGAGTATTAGAACAAAGGACTTCTGGTGCCTTTATGCAGACGCTGTAGATTCCAGAGTGGGGAACGCACTCGTTTTGCAGGAAAAGAATACTTGCAAGTTCAGTTAAAATAGCTGATGTGGTATATATTTATGTCTCAGAAGTTAGGGTCTCTCTGTGCAGAGGCTGCTGCTTTCAGTGTGCAGAAATTCCAGGCCCACTAAAGGATAAAATGACGGACTTCTTTTTTTCTATACCAGCACTGGCGGGCCGTTCCTCCTTGTCATCCCTCAAACAAGTGACTCTGCTCTGACTTTGGCCGTCAGAGGAAATATGCACAATTGCTCTGTGAGTGCTGCTGACGTCCCCTCCCGCCTGTCTGCTCCTGTTAACATGACACTGCTTAGTCCAGGCAGCAGGTTGGAAAGGTGCTCAGCATGGAGGTACGGCGCTATCTCTGAACACTGGCCTGTCTCTGGAGTTCAGGACCCACCAAGCCTCTTCCACGGCCCCAGCCATTAGTGTCTTGTGCTCCCTGCAGCTGCACTGGAGGAAGAACCGAGCAAAGGGGCATTGGCCACTACAGAAATATTTCTGCCTGATCTGCAGCAGTGTAGTGCTACCAGTGTCTGCATCCCACCTTTCGCAGGGTGACGGATCAGATAATGTGCGCTAAGCAAACGCACAAACAACATGCATCAGGGTTGGCACAGAGCAGTGAGGTGTAAAAAAGGCAATTTGAAGTGTTCTAGGGAAACGCCGGCCTCTCTGCTATGCTGATGGATTCTTAGGAAGGTGCACCTCTCTGTGCAGCAAGGAAATGTCTGCAGCTGCCCTGGGAGCAGGGTGAATGCAAGCAGCCCAGGGCTGGGTTGACCATGACGTATGGAAGCTGCGGAGTAGAGCCCAGCCACATGGAAAGGGCAGGGGGCTGTTATAATGGGCTCATCCACACTTCTGCTTAACCCATATTTTGATCATAAAGTAAAGGTAGAGGGACCCCTGACTATTAGGTCCAGTCGTGATCAACTCTGGGGTTGCAGCGCTCATCTTGCTTTTTTGGCCGAGGGAGCCAGCGTACAGCTTCCAGGTCATGTGGCCAGCATGACTAAGCTGCTTCTGGTGAACCAGAGCAGCACATGGAAATGCCGTTTACCTTCCCACTGGAGCGGTACCTATTTATCTACTTGCACTTTCACATGCTTTCAAACTGCTAGGTTGGCAGGAGCAGGGACCAAGCAACGGGAGCTCACCCTGTTGCGGGGATTCGAACCACCAAACTTCTGATCGGCAAGTCCTAGACTCTGTGGTTTAACCCACAGTGCCACCCGCATCCCATTTTGATCATAGTGTGTGCCAATTAATTCCACCGGGTCCAAGTGCTTTTCTTGTCGTTCTGCAGCTGTGCTTTGCAAAAAATCCGATCTTACCCATTGAATCAAATCTTATCAGGTGCATGGAAAATCCAAAGAGGTATTTTGCTTAACAGAGGTTCAATTCAGTGGGTAAGGTCAGATTTTCATGAGGTGCAGCTGTGGAGCAACAAAAAAAGCACTCAGACGCAGGAAAATTAATCGGTACACAATCCGATCAAAACATGGGTAAAGCAAAAGAGTGGATGAGCCCAGTGTTTGCAGCTGTGAACTTTCTTAGAAATGAAGCACTTCAGATGGGCCTTAAATTGTGTCTCCAGGAGTAATTCATCACAAGGCTGGGTGGACCATGATTTCAGCAATTTCTGTGCCAGCATTTCCCAAACATCCAATAACTGGAGTTAGAAACACCCTTCAGAGAAGCCTTTCCTCTATGATTCTGCATGAGCTGCAAATCTGAACTTGCTTCCTGAATGGAAGGAAGCAAACACACAAGAACCTATGCAGAGAGGCATCAGGCAGCCTCCTCTCAGGCAAGTGATCATGCTGTGTGTCTGTATTAGAAGCAGATGGAACAGCAAAAAAGGGGCAGAATTACATATGCATACCAATGCTGGTTGAGAGGGAGTCAGCCAGAGCGAAGCAAGCGATCCCACAGAGACACAATGGGCAACCTCTGTTGTGGACGAGCAACTACAGGAGCCTTTATTATTGGTTTCTCAGGGCCCACTGGCTGTTCTCTCTGCATCCCATTTGCAGGAACAACTGTTGTCCTGTTCCGGCATCCTGAATCTAGTGTGGGGGATGAGGGTTTTTGGAAGCCTTGGCTGCCTGAGGACTGAGCTCAGAGCAGGAGAGGAGCAGTCCAGAAGGTAGATAGACTAGGAGCAGTTTCAAGGCAAGACATCCAATCAAAAGCAACTGGAATTGGGATGCAGGCAATGGGTAGAAGCAATACTAGGGAGTATTTCGTTCCAGACTGCCATGCAAGTCAGGGGAGCTGTCCAGCAGTCGTGGTGCTAAGCAGGAGTTATCCAGAAGGGAGCTGGACTAGGAACAGATCTAGAGAGGCTGTTGTTTGAGCTGGTTTCAGGCAGCAACCAAGAGTTTAAGTTTTGATCTGCCTTGGCAGATTTGTTTTTATCTCTGTTGTCTATTTTTATTCAATTGCACTGTTTGCTAGCTTTTAGCTGTAGCTGGCTGCTGTTTCTTTTACCTATTCTTATGTTTCTATCTGTTATTTTATTGTGTTCTCATGATTGTTAGCTGGTGGGCATTGGGGATGGAGAGTCAGGATATACATTCTCATAGAGAAAGATGGAGCCAGGCTGCCCGTCATTCCTGGTGCATCAGCAGGTTCCCTGACAGCGCTTATGGTCATACTTCCTCTAAATGAGTAGGGTTATGACATGGTGGGGGTGCCCCATAGCGCCAAGAGAGCATGCATTGTTGGGACCAAGTTTTGGTTCGGGGATTGTTCAGTCTGTTCTTGAAGATCCAGTAGGAATTAGGCAGGTGGCCAGTTCAAGGTGGGATGTCCAGTGGAGCACATTAGCTCCCCTCCCACATATTGGCAGTAACCCTGGTTGGGTTATTTTTCTAGTGTCTGATGTCAGGGGCTCTCTGCAGCTATCCTGTCTCTCCCTAGCACTGGCTCAGGGTAGGCTCCCCTTCTAAAGATGAGGTATCATCCAGTTCTGGTTCTCGGAAATGGCAAATCCTGAGAGTTACACACAGATGGGTCCAAAGCATTTCTAACTCAGAGTGCTGTAGTGGTTAAGAATGATGGATTCATAATCTGGTGAACCAGGTTCGCTTCCCTGCTCCTCCACATGCAGCTGCTGGGTGACTGTGAGCTAGTCACACTTCTCTGAAGTCTTTCAGCCTCACAGAGTGTTTGTTGTGGGGGAGGAAGGGAAAGGAGATTGTTAGCCGCTTTGAAACCTCTGAAGAGGAGTGAAAGGCAGGATATCAAGTCCAAACTCCTCCTCCTCTTCCTCCTCCTCCTCTTCTTCTTCTTCTCAGCCTCAGTGCTCTTGATTCTTCCCTGGAAGGCAGTATGCAAGCTAACTGCCTTTCTGCTCCTTGGCCACCTCCCTTTTCTGTTGTAATATTTATCAGCCACAGCTAGTGGCAAGGCTGAGCCATCAAGTCAAGGCTGCTTGCGATCCAAGAACGTTATGCAATAGTGCTGGTTCACAGAGATGTATAAAGATGAAGCCGCCTGCTTCTCCCTAGAGCAGAGAGGAGTCCTCAACTATGTGCAGGCATGCACGCCAGGGCCCCCTTCCATTGGATACCAAAGTTCCTTGTTAGCCTGGCAGAACCGACATCTGTCTCTTTTATGATGTCGGTTTACATTGGGAAATTTTCCGGGGAAGCTCTTTATTGTTAAAAATAAAAACCCTGCTTATAAGAGGCTTGGGATTTCGGCAGACGAAGCTGCTTATTATTTAGAAATCACACAACTTTCAAGTTTAATAGATTGCTCGCCTGCAGCCTTCATGGATTTTTACTGACACAATCTGAATGGTTGTTGCATATACTGTGCTGTTAACAGCATAAAACGGAAAAGGGAAGACGTGGGCTGCCTTGGCCAGGCAGGCAGGCAGGCAGAAAACAGCCGCCTCATAGCCCTTCTTCCAAACTTAGGCTTCAGGGCACACAAGTTTAAACACTTTTAATTATACCAATAACCTAGTTCCTGCTGGTCAGTTTCTCAGAGCCAGCCTGCAGCATGCAAAGCCCAACTAATCTCTTCCTCTTGCCCTTGCTCTTCTCTTGCTGAACCCTAGAAGGCATCTAGCTGATGATGCCAGCACATACCAATAAAGCTGCCTTTATTCATAAGTCTCCCAGGCTGAAAACAGGAACAGGTAGAGAGAGCCCATGGTAAATGTACTAAAGCTGAAGGCACGCTTGAATAGCAAGACCAACAGCATCCCCAGGCCTTTTTGTCTGCAACATTTAAAATTAAGCATGGATGACAGTAGGCATTCCTGTTAATGTTGTCCCTAGAAATCTGAATAATTGAGTGGATGCACCCCTGGTCCTAGGAACAGATGCGGTTTTCAAGATGCAGGTTGCTGGTTGCCAACACCACATATATGGGGAATATTCAGGCTTTCTGAACAAGGAATTGAGAACATGAAGAATAAGATTTCGATGTGCAGAATGGTGGGCCTAAGTAGCCAATGATACTGCTTTTGCAGATCAGGATGCATTAAGAGTTTGACCCACATTATTACAAGGAAGGTGAGAAAATCTTCCCAAAGCCTGCTGCAGTTTAATGTGGGCACATCAGACAAATCGCTGGATATATGTTTGCAAAGCTCAACCATTTAAATCCACCTCATTTTAATTGCAACTCCATTGTTCAATTGCTGTATTTTATTCCACAGTTCCTCCAAGGAGATCAGAGTGGAGCAATGGTTCTTTCCCCCATTCCAATTTTATCCTCACAATTCTGTGGTATAGGTTAGCTGAGAAAGAGAGGTGTGTGGATACTGGCTAATGGCCACCGCATGAGCTTTTTCTTTTTTTAAAAAAAAAATATGTATTTATTAAAGTTTTAAAGGTTACAAAAAGAAAAAGAGAAAACGCCAAGTTAAACAAAAACTAAATAACACATCACAATATAGAAAAAAGAGAATAGAAAAAAGAAAAAATAATTATAAAAAACAGAAAAATAGAAACAATTAAAAAACACAACGAGCCTTCCCATAACTTATCTTTCATTTGCTTGTTTCCTTGACCTCCTTGCACCTCCCTTTTTTGTATTCTAGTTCGATTAGCTATTTCAGCAAATCCTTTCCATCTTTCCCAATTTTTATCCTATAATTTATCCTAATATAATGTAACTTTACCTTTCCTCCTTTCATCCATTAACAGCCTATTTTTACTTAGTCCTTTATAATATTTCTGCTAAAGCCACATAACTTCATTCCAGCCTCCTTCTAACATTCCTTAATTTTACAATGTTTCTGTAAATAAGCTTTAAATTTCTTCCAATCTTCTTCCACCGACTCTTCTCCCTGGTCTCGGATTCTGCCAGTCATTTCCGCCAGTTCCATGTAGTCCATCACCTTCATCTGCCATTCTTCCCGGGTGGGTAAATCTTGTGTCTTCCAGTACTTTGCAATAAGTATTCTTGTTGCTGTTGTAGCATACATAAAGAAAGTTCTATCCTTCTTTGGCACCAATTGGCCGACCATGCCCAGGAGAAAGGCCTCTGGTTTCTTCAGAAAGGTATATTTAAATACCTTTTTCATTTCATTGTAGATCATCTCCCAGAAAGTCTTAAACCTTGGGCATGTCCACCAAAGGTGAAAGAATGTACCTTCAGTCTCTTTACATTTCCAGATTCCCACTGAGCCATGAAGCTCATGGGGTGGAAATGGAAATGGCCACCCCATGAGCTTCATGGCTCAGTGGGAATCTGAAGCCAGGACTCCCAGTCCTATCCTAATGCTCTATCCATTCAACCACACTGTCTCTCACCCATTGTTTTTAGGATCGAATAATAATAATAATAATAATAATAATAATAATAATAATAATAATTTATTATTTATACCCCACCCATCTGGCTGGGTTTCCCCAGCCACTCTGGGCGGCTTCCAACCAAATATTAAAAACAATACAGCATCAGACATTAAAAACTTCCCTAAACAGGGCCACCTTCAGTTGTTTTTTAAAAGTAAAATAGTTGTTTATTGCCTTGACATCTGCTGGGAGGGTGTTTCACAGGGCAGGCACCACTACCGAGAAGGCCCTCTGCCTCGTTCCCTGTAACCTCACTTCTCGCAGCGAGGGAACCACCGGAAGGCCCTCAGCACTGGACCTCAGTGTCTGGGGTGGATGATGGGGATGGAGACGCTCCTTCAGTTATACAGGACCAAGGCTGTTTAGAGCTTTAAAGGTCAGCACCAACACTTTGAATTGTGCTCAGAAACATACTGGGAGCCAATGAAGATCTTTCAGGATCGGTGTTATGTGGTCTTGGTGGCCACTCCCAGTCACCAGTCTAGCTGCCACATTCTGGATTAATTGCAGTTTCCGAGTCACCTTCAAAGGTAGCCCCACGTAGAGCGCATTGCAGTAGTCCAAGCGGGAGATAGATAGAGCATGCACCACTCTGGCAAGACAACATTGTGCTAACAGACTTCCTGCCTGCCCTCAAAATCTCCTCCAAACAGTCCCCCAACTATCAGGAGCAGATTTTGAGGGGTCATGATGGGATACACGGAAGAGTAGAGGAAAATAAAATTCTGCTGTGTAAATGAAAGTATGTTCCAGTTGTCCATGGACAACACTGGATAAAACCCTCAATGTCACCAATATAAAGCCAGGGTGGGTGAGGAGGGATGGCATATAACCAGTGCTTTTTTTCTTTAAAAATGTTTAAGGGTACTCTCAATTTGACTCAAGAACATCACCATTTTATAGTTCAAATTGGGGGAAATAAATACAGTAACTGGACAAAAGTACAAAGACTCACAAAATGTTTAGGGGTATGCGTAGCCTTGCGTCCTCCCAGAAAAAAAAGCACTGAATATAACAAATATGATGACTAACTGGATTAAAATGTGGCAATTGGCCCTACAAATGGCATAATTATGAAGTCCAGCTCAGGCAGCTATTTGCTTAGATTTAAATTTCCATCATACTGATGTACAGTTTTAATTTTGTAGATAACTATGTGCCATAATAAAACATAGAACAATAACATCAAGATAATGGAAATGTTTTGGCTTCTGCAGTCCTATGTTTTACACAAGAAGGGAATGCAATGGGACTCAGCGGAGGCAAGATTTCACCTCCATTTTCATGCTCTGTATTTCCCATTTCCAGTGAATCGCAAACAGTTTACATTAAATTTAACTAGCTTCCAGTCCCCGTTGCCTCTGCCTGTCTTCTATCTGAGTAGGAAGGAAGGTTGCAGACCCCGCAATTAGGAGGAGTGGTGAAACTTTTGTGGGAGCAGTGAACTGAAAGGGACCATCAAGGTAAACAATAAACTCTCCTTTACCTGGCTGCTCTTTGGAGACATGGGTGAAAAGTTTACCTATCGTGTTAAATTTACATCACTGCATCCCTTGCACTGGAATCTGTTCTCGCTGAAAGTGCATCACCCCACCACCATTGACTAATTGGGAGTATCATTCATACATTCTCTTATGAAAACAACTTGCAGAAAAGGCTAATCAAATAAGAGAAGCCCTTTGAAATGAATGGAGGCTGCTTTTCTTAATATTTATTCATAAGGCAGGGATGATGGTTCCAGCTCCTCTAGCTAAGTCCCTTCGAAATAAAGGATGGGGATCTTGTGTCCCTTCAGATGTTGTTCAGATGTTGTTGGACTCCCAGGAGCCTTCATGGTCAGTTGTCAGGGATGATGATGATGGTGATGGGAGCAGGAGTTCAACAATATCTGGAGGACATTTGGCTCCCCACCCTTGTTCTAAATCAGGGGTTAGCAACCTTTTTCAGCCATGGGTCGGTCCACCGTCCCTCAGACCATGTGGTGGGCTGGACTATATTTTGAAAAAAAATATGAACGAATTCCTATGCCCCACAAATAACCCAGAGATGCATTTTAAATAAAAGGACACATTCTACTCATGTAAAAACACGCTGATTCCCAGACCATCTGCGGGCTGGATTGAGAAGGCGATTGGGCCGCATCCATCCCCCGGGCCTTAGGTTGCCTACCCCTGTTCTAAATAGTTGAACATCACCAACCTAGCTACCTTTAACTTCCTTCTCTGGGCATTAAGCAATTGCCAATATCAACCAGTTCCTTCAGTCTGCCTTCAGAGGACTTGCTTTCAAAAGTTCCACACCATTGGCCAGCTGTGATTCCAAAATGAGCATAAAAACTTACCCTAAGAACAGAGGAAGACCCCCTTCTGGATCAGACCAAAAACCTATCTAGACTAGCATCCTGTTCTCACAGTGATTACCAAGGTGTCCCTCAGGATGCCTGCTGCAACTGGGTAGAAGCCTCCAGGTTCCTTTGCTCAAGTAAACAGAACCCAGCCTCCATGAATTCATAGAGAGCTCTATCCTCCAAGAGTTTGTTTAAAAAGGTAAAGGGACCCCTGACCATTAGGTCCAGTCATGACCGACTCTGGGGTTGCGGCGCTCATCTCGCTTTATTGACCGAGGGAGCTGGCGTACAGCTTCCGGGTCATGTGGCCAGCATGACTGAGCCGCTTCTGGCAAACCAGAGCAGCACACGGAAACGCTGTTTACCTTCCCGCCGGAAGGTGCTTTTGAACTGCTAGGTTGGCAGGAGCAGGGACCAAGCAACAGGAGCTCACCCCATCCCGGGGATTCGAACCGCCGACCTTCTGATCAGCAAGTCCTAGGCTCTGTGGTTTAACCCACAGTGCCACCCATGTCCCTAAGAGTTTGTTTAGGCCCCTTTTAAAGTTATCCAAGCCAGTGGCCATTGTTATGGTACATCCCATGGTTGAGAATTCCACAATTCTGCACTGTGTGCAGAAACACACCCTCTTGTCTGCCTGAATTTTCCATTTTTCAGTTTCACTGAGTGGCCTCGAGTTCTAATATTATGGGAGAGAGAGAGTCGCTTTCCCTTATTCACTTTCTCCTCACCATGCAGAATCATGTGCACTTCTATTGTGCCCACCGTTCTCACCTTGTTGCAAAGCAAAATTATTCTTTTGCAAACAGAAAGGATATATATACTGTATATATTATTTTTCCGCAGGAGAATTATTCCATCAGATTGAGAATTTGGGTTGCCCTTTTCAGAAATGCTTCCAGCTCCAAAACATCCTTTTTTGAGGTGTGGCAGCCAGAACTATACACAGTATTTTGAGTGTGGTCACACGCCACAGATTGGTATAAAAGCATTATGATATTGGCAATTTAGTTTTCATTGCCTTTCCTAATGATCCTCAACATGCAAGAATGCTGTGATGTTTACCTGCACAGCTTTTGCAAGATGAACACAGTGACCATCCGCAGGAGTAGTAGCTGGCTGATAACACCATCCTTCAAGCTTTGCTATGCTAATTCAGCACCTGTAGCAGTACACACACACACACACACACACACACACACACACACACACACCACACACACCACTTGCTCCATGTGGACGAGCCCTAACTTAAATAAATCAGTAGGTTTCAGAGTCTCCACTTAGGACTCTCTAGGAATCAAGGTGTGTGTGTGTGTTGGGGTGTGTGTGTGTGTGCCCACTAATACATGTTGAATTAGTATAGCAAAGCTAGGAAGATTGTGTTTTATCACCAAAGATTGAACTAGTGGTAGGACAATGTCCTACTCTTGCATCCATTTCATCTTTGTAGAGCTATAGCACAGACTACTGTATAAAGGTAAAGGTAAAGGGACCCCTGACCATTAGGTCCAGTCGCAGACGACTCTGGGGTTGCGGTGCTCATCTCGCTTTATTGGCCGAGGGAGCTGGCGTACAGCTTCCGGGTCACATGGCCAGCATTACTAAGCCGCTTCTGGCGAACCACAGCAGCACACGGAAACCCTGTTTACCTTCCCACCGGAGCGGTACTTATTTATCTACTTGCACTTTGATGTACTTTCGAACTTCTAGGTTGGCAGGAGCAGGGACCGAGTACCGGGAGCTCACCCCATCACAGGGATTCGAACCACCGACCTTCTGATCGGCAAGTCCTAGGCTCTGTGGTTTAACCCACAGCGCCACCCGCGTCCCGTGCACAGACTATACTTGTTGTCTTTTATGGGCTTTTGACCTCGCCTTGACAAATATCCCCCCTCCATCCCATTGTAAAACTTGCACCAGCCTTCCTAAACCTGGTGCAAGGAGTTGCAATCCAAAACATCTGGAAGGCACAAGGTTAGGAAGGCTGCCCTATAAACATCTGCCAACCTGTCATGCACCTAATGAACTGGGTTCTCGTTTGCAAAATCTTATGCCATTATAAACCCGTTAAGCAAGTGTGGGCCTCCAAAAGTGGCTGAACTACAATTCCCATCAGCCCTAGCCTGCAAGGCTAATGGCCAAGGGCAATTGCAGTTGTAGTTCAGCAACATCTGGAGGGTCAAAGTTTCCCCACACCTGCCTTAGACTTCAGTGTATTGTGAGGGGAATGTTCTTATAGATTTCCTATGTGGTTAGACTTTGAGCACTCGGCAAGCCCTATTGCATAGAGAATGAAGCATTCCATTCAACTAAGTTCTACTCAGAGTCAGAGCAGACCTACTGCAATTAACGGACTTAAGTTAGCCATGCCCATTCCTTTCAATGGGCCTAGGATGCAACCCTAAGAATTTTACTACACTGTGTTTTGGAATTGCAAAGGTGACCTGCTTGCATTGCCTGTGGTTTCTTTTGCTGGTCCTCTGAACACATGAAGAGGTTGTAAGGGAGTGGGGAGAAAGCATTAAGACTGGAGAGTTGGAAAGAGAAGCTCCTGGATTAGCTGGCATGGAAGATACGCTTGTGTTGAATTTGTCATAGGAACACAGGAAGCTGCCTTATTCTGAGTCATACAATTGTTCCATCGGGTTCAGTATTATCTACACTGACTGGCAGAAGCTCTCCAGGGCTCTTAGTCAGGAAGTCCCTCCCAGCTGTACTTGGAGATGCCATTGGGAAATGAACCTCGAATCTTCTGCATGCCAGTCAGATGCACTTCCACAGAGCTACAAAGGCCCTTCCCTTAGTCTCATCCAGTGTTTCCCAAACTTGGGTTTCCAGCTGTTTTTGGACTACAACTCCCATCATCCCTAGCTAGCAAGACCAGTGGTCAAGGATGATGGGAACTGTAGTCCAAAAACAGCTGGAGACCCACGTTTGAGAAACACTGGCTCTTCAATCTCAACTGGGTCTTTCCTTCATTCCCCACTGCTTATTTCAGCTCCGCACAATATCTGGCGGCGAAAAGTTTTCCTGCAAGAAGTGCAGATCACTTTTTCCAGGGACAGTCACAGCTTTACAGAAGCTGTCCCGCTTTCTGATTTCATCCCAGAATGACCCACTTTTCCTTAGGACGTCCCTATTTTCATCAATGAAATGTTGAAAGGTATGGTAGGCTGACCCTATTTTCATTGGATAAATGTTGCAGGCTATGGAGTTATGCAACTTCCGAGCCAAGGAGATAAGTAACTATACATCCTTTAGAAGACATCTGTTTAATTGGAAGTCAGTTTTAAATTTCTCCTCTATAAGTTTTATAATTGTGTTCAGTATCAGGAGTATATATGATTATAATTATAATAAATCTTATTGTATCTTACAGTGTGGTGGTTTGCTTGATTTTTCTGTTATTTGTTTGTTTGATTGTATGTTCGTTTACTTGTATGTACGTCTGTTTTCTCATAAATGTATTTATTTTAAATTAATAAAGATATTTTTTTAAAAAAAACAACAACACCTGAAGGCAGCTCTGAATAGGGAAATTTTAAAATTTTTAATTATGTTTATATATGTGTTGGAAGCCACCCAGTGTGGCTAGGGCAACCCAGTCAGATGAATGGGATGATGATGATGATGATGATGATGATGATGATGATGATAGAATAGCACGTCCCTATTTTCATCGGAGAAATGTTGAAGGGTATGGAAGTGTTGGTTGTTGGTTTTCGTCGTTGCCGTTTTATACCTGTGCCAGCTTTGCCTTGTCCTCTGAAGTTTCCAAAGGCCAAAACATTCCTCCGTGTGTGTTTTTTTTGGAGCTGGCAGGTTGCTCTTCTATACGGGCTCCACCTCCTCCCGGTTTCCTTTTAATCAGACACTTCAAATGGTAGCCAGGAGATGCATCTGCAAGTACCACTTTCATGTGAGGTGAAGACAGGAGTGCTCATTTTCAGAAGAAAGCATGTTTATGCAAAACATTTTCACAAGGTAGGGGCTACCTGGACATCAAAGGCTACATTTGAAGAGGTGGCCAGCTGGCAGTTAGATATCCGCTCGCCTGACTGCAACACAAACACGAAGGGGGAAAGAGATGGGGGTCTATTGGAGGGTCTTGGAAATCAGGGAGGGGGGAGATGATGGGTTGAAAGAGGAGATTAAAGGCACAGCAGAAGAGGATGAACACGGAATATTTTTAACTAACAGAAAAAAAGTTTTTTGTGCAATTGACAGACGATGAAAGGGAGACAGTGAGGAATTATTAGGACGGAAGATAAGGAAACAGTGGAGATAGGAAATAATTATTTTGTATCTGTCTTTATAAATGAAAATGAAGGGCATTAACTTAAATAGGATTTAGATATTTTTCAGGGACAGAAGGGGATGAATTAGGGAGCATTCAGATAAGGCCGGAAAATGGTTATTAAAAGGTCGGGGGCCTTTGAAACTGACAAGGCCCCAAAGACCTGACACAGTCTTTCCAAAACGTAGAACAAGCTGCGTAGCAGGAATAAGGCTGTCTCAAGTTTCCAGGGGATGTTCTTAGGAGATTATGGCTTTGAACGATTGAAACAGGGTGATTATTACTGGAACATTCTGTGTCTGGGAGGAAGCAAGAGGGACTGACACACACCTCACACACCCTTTTCCATGAGAAGGAGAGATCAAGTTACTGAGGAGGCCAATTCCAGCTTGAAGTCTCCATTGCATGAAGGAGTTCACAAAGTTAGGAACATCCAGGTGGAAACTGATCTCCAGCCATTCATGAACATCTGGTGTAGCCTTCAACATTTTTGCTTCTCCTCTTCTTACCTCTCAGCAGCCATTCCACCTGGTGGAGGGAGAGTGGACCAAAATGTTCTCTCCTTCCCTTTGGCTGTAAGGCCATCTGACATTTGACCGCCCCCATCCTTGGGCTGGTCATTATAAGAACCACTTGGCGGTTCAGTGCATGGAGTTCTTGTTTTGTTTTCCTCTTCCCTCCTCACCCCCTTTTCCTTTTATGTCTTTCTTTTCAGATTGTAAACCTGCAGGACTATCATGCTTTTTAAAAAAAGTGTAAATCACTTAGTATATAGTAGGTGTTTTATAAATGATAGGTAGTGGCAATATTAATAATAATAATAATAATATCTAAGCAGATTTCAAAATAAAAAAAGAAATGTGAATAATAAAAATGAAGGAGAAGGCAGTGATGTATCAATGATTACCCCATAGAAGGCCATTACTAACCAGCCATGCCTGCTGTTCCTGGACTCTTCAAGGTCTTTCACTGTGACATGAAGTTGTGCTACCTGAGTCTGCAAAACAGGCAGCCAAGGGAGAACTTGGCAATGAAATTCACAGTGAGCTTTTTTAAGGCAGGGGTATATTTTAGACTCTCAGGAGCCCCAGAGGGCAGCAATCAGGGATGGTGGGAGTTGGGAGTCCAATTCCAGCCTGGAAGACCCATCCTTGTTTTGTGTGGATGGAGACCAACTTCCTGCCCCCTCCCACTCTGCATCATGGATGGGACCAAAACAATGTGTGCAAAAGACAACCGAGCAGCTTTAAGCCGTACACCAGAGGTGGGGAACCTCAGACCCAGGGGCCAAGTGTGGCCCTCCAGGTAGCCCTCAGAACTCTCCCCAAGCAGTGCTCCTTCCAGTCCTGCTTTCCAGCCTCCTTGAGCATTTCTGCCTGGTTGGAACATGTCCTGATCATTCCTTTTGCTTGCCTAGAACAGGGGAAGAGAGAGCAGCATGCCTAGAGTACAAAGAGGAAATGCACATTGATTGCTCCACCCTCTCTTGCTCTGACCCTGCCCACCACTCTCATGTGGACCCAGGAAGATTGCTCAGGAGGGAATGTGGCCCTTTGGCTGGAAAGGCTCCCCGCTCACCTTGCGCATTAAGAAAAAGTGCCCATAAAAAGTGGCAAAGGGGAGGCCTTGCAGACAGTGACATAGTGTGCGTTTTTGGCGCCTGGAGTGTGCATGTGTACACCAGGAGTGGGCAAATGTATGCATACCAGGGGCAGAGCGTGGAGGGTGAACAGAGCCTTCCAACACTGATGCCAGCAGATTCTGAGAGGGTGCGAGAAGGTGCAACCAGACGCCTCCATAGCAAGTGACCAGTGGGGAGGCAATCCGCACCAGGACAGGCCTTTGGGGCTTAGATGTTGCCTCCTTCTCCTAGAGAGGAGAATGTTCCACATTGGTTGGAAGGGCTTTCCCCTGCATGGGTGGGCAGGCAGCACTGTGTGCTCCTGCTTGGCTCCAGTGGGGTTAGCCCTGTTGACCGATGCAGAGCCGTACTCACCTCTCTCTCTAGGAGAAGAAGGTGTCATCCCAGCCATCAGAATCATGTGTCTGTGGCCACCACCTCTGCAGCCCTGGTCCCACTATGCCAGTGCTTGCCCATGCTTACCCATGCAGAGGCCTCCAGCCATTCCAGCTGATGTCTGGCATTCCAACAGCTAATCCTTCTTAGTCCATCCCCCTGCCTCTCTCATGGGGCATCTGAGCTTAGTGTCTGTCTGTCTGTCTGTCTGTCTCTCTCTCTCTCTCTCTCTCTGGTTGCCTGGGGTGGGCATGTTCTATATAAAGCTCCCCCCCCCCAACTTTCTGCTGACAGAAATAGATAATCAACTAATACCTTGAAGGAGGCTGCCTCACAATCCCTGCCTTGTTGAACAATTCAAAGCTGTTGCTGCTGCTGCTGCTGCTGCTGCTGTCCCCCATCCCGCTTTCTTCCGTCCTAAGCCAGCTTACTACCTGTTTGTGAGCCTTGCCCCTCATTAAGTGCCTGGCGCTTGTGTCCGTGCAGGGAGCTAAATGATGTCTTGGTGTAATCCTCCGCTTAAAACCAAGAAGGGCAAAGCTAGCCACACTCCATATGGCTGCTTCTTTTGAGGCAACAGGATCAGCCTCGGAGTAGGTGACTCGGATACTTTTATTTATAATCTCGCCTCACTTCCCACACTCTCTGCTGCCCTGCATTTCACAGCTACCCTCTATGCTTGCAGGCGGGGCTGCTTATAAATAAATATGCTGCAATGGCAAACGGCTCAGTTACATTCAAACACAGGTGCGTGTCATCCACAGAAAGGCCGTGGTGTATGGGGGGGGGCTATACTGGGGGCCTGGATTTGGGATCAGCCAAATGGGTTTTCTCAGGACAAACTGGGTTGCACAGACACTTCCAATTCCACATACAGAAGCTGGCCAGATTGGAAGGCGAAACTTTTTTTCAGTTAGATTTTATTGAGTTCCAACATTTTTAACATATACGTACAATGAAAGCAAGGGACGTGGGTGGCGCTGCGGGTTAAACCACAGAGCCCAGGACTTGCCGATAAGAAGGTCGGCGGTTCAAATCCCTGTGACGGGGTGAGCTCCTGTTGCTCGGTCCCTGCTCCTGCCAACGTAGCAGTTCAAAAGCACATCAAAGTGCAAGTAGATAAATAGGTACCACTCCAGCGGGAAGGTAAACGGCGTTTCCGTGCGCTGCTCTGATTCGCCAGAAGCGGCTTAGTCATGCTGGCCACATGCCCCGGAAGCTGTCTGTGGACAAACGCTGGCTCCCTTGGCCTATAGAGCGAGATGAGCGCGCAACCCCAGAGTCGGTCATGACTGGACCTAATGGTCAGGGTCCCTTTACCTTTACCTTACGATTAAAGCACAATTTCATCTTTTCTCTTATTTTCATTGACTTCCCACCCAGTTTTCCATGGAGTCGTCTTCTGCTGCACCCTATCTATTAAATCATAACCACAGTATTATAATCTAATGGCTTCCATTGCTCAAAGCTCAAATCCTGCTCACGAGTTCATCGTACTAGAATACGGAAGGTGGAACTTACTTAAACAGGACAGGCATCCTTCATCACATCTGAGAGCAGCAGGAGAGCTTAGCAGGCACAGGATAAGTCATGGCTGCCACACACAGATCTCTTGTCCAACTTTTTCCTCACCATTTCCTTCCACATCCCACCCAACCTCCCTCTGCCTAATGTTAGCGTCGGCCCCTGCCTGGGTTGTTGTCACTTCCGAAACAGGATGATGCCCCTAGCTGGAAGATGGGAGGGAAGTCAAATTAATTAATCTAGCTGTCCTTTCATTAAGATGGAAAGAGCTCTTTATTTTCCTTCCCCATTTCAAAGATAGCAATCACATGTTCATATGCTTCAGAAAAACCCTTTGAGGAAATTAGTTTGTTTATTTATGTATTGGTTTTTAGCCTGCCTTTCAGGGCACAGCCCTCCCCAGACAGCTCTCAAAATTAAAGCAACATTAAAAAATAATAATTAAGTACCATACATCAAAAACAGCTCCACCCTCAGTCTAAAAGCAGCAACGCTAGAAAACCCCAGTATGTCACATTTCAGCAGCAAGCAGACTAAAAACAAAATGTCCTCTGAGTGGAATCCAGTACAGATTGGTGCCATACATACCTCTGGAGGGAGAGAATTTCAGAGCTTGAGGGGTCACCACTAAAAAGGTCCTGTCCCTGGAAACTGCCAGAAGGATGGCCTTTGAGTGGCAGGCTGTGAAAACAGGGGCTCTGAACTGAAATAAATCATTCTGCTGAGTTGCTCTGAGATGACCCCATGGGCTATCTTTTGCTCACATTCAAAGCTAGTTCACACCCAGGCAAGCACCTCCCTTGATTCAGACTGATTCACACATGCACATGCTTGACTGCAACAAGAAGATATGAATGGCACATGCGATGGACCATCCACAACCAACAACATGCAAATGTTCACGATGTTGCTAAGCCTGCAGGTCACTGCTGAAACATATACTTTGGACCCAGAAGGTCCCAGGTTCAGTTCCCGGGATCTTCAAAGCAGCAGGTGGCATGTAAAAAGGAAGACCTTCACTCCAGATGCAGAAGAGCTGCTGGCAGTCAGTGTAGCCATTACTGGCTTAGATAGACCAATGAACTGACTCAATATACAGTGGTACCTCAGGTAACATATGCTTCAGGTTACATACGCTTCAGGTTACAGACTCTGCTAACCCAGAAATAGTGCTTCAGGTTAAGAACTTTGCTTCAGGATGAGAACAGAAATCGTGCTCTGGCAGTGCGGCAGCTGCAGGAGGCCCCATTAGCTAAAGTGGTGCTTCAGGTTAAGAACAGTTTCAGGTTAAGAACAGACCTCCAGAAGGAATTAAGTACTTAACCCAAGGTACCACTGTAAGGGCAAATATCAAGGTTGTGCATGTTGCCTCATCCTCAGCCACCACACATAGGCTCACAAGCTTGGTGTAGTGGTTAAGAGCGGTAGTCTCGTAATCTGGTGAACTGGGTTCGCGTCTCCGCTCCTCCACATGCAGCTGCTGGGTGACCTTGGGCCAGTCACACTTCTTTGAAGTCTCTCAGCCCCACTCACCTCACAGAGTGTTTGTTGTGGGGAAGGAAGGGAAAGGAGAATGTTAGCCGCTTTGAGACTCCTTAAAGGGAGTGAAAGGTGGGATATCAAATCCAAACTCTTCTTCTTCTTCTTCTTGCAAAGATGGGCTCTGTGGGTATAGCCCCCAACACCCCAGACTCTCACACACTTTCAGTTGTACCCTGTAACTGAAGAAGTGTGCATGCACACGAAAGCTTATACCCAGAACAAAACTAGTTGGTCTCTAAGGTGCTACTGGACAATTTTTTATGAGTATGTGAATTGAATGGGTGAAGGGGGGGTGGAGGACAGGCAGAAAGAAGAGCTAATTTGTCCGTGGCTTGGGGGCACAATCTGGATGGTTCTGCCAGGGGTGCAAGATCACCTAGCTACGGTTCTGGGTATAAGGCAGCTTCCTGTGTGATTTGAACCAGGAACTGTCGCATTCTTGATGCTCGCTCTTTCACAAAGAGGGAAAGAGACGAAACCACAACAGAAGGGATCTGTGAAGCACCGTTTGCAGTGTAGACATGCCCCGAGACTCAGATAAAGGATTTAAGAAGCTGGAGGCTCAGGGGACCAGAGTAAGCTACCGGTAATTGTAGAAATCCTACACCGTCTTCATCCCTTTTCCGTTAACAGGATTACTGAGTGCAAACAACATTAAGGGAGGTGCGCTGCTCAGAGAGGAATTGCCGCATTCGTCCTCGTGATGGCAAGCCGCCGTGCCAGGTACCCAGGCGTGGTCTTAATGAGGCAAAAATAATACCATCTCAGCACTGCAAAGCTCTGCTCAGACCTGCTCTGGGGAGTGTGGGCCCACGTCCCCTTGCCAGATGGCGCACCATGTCACAACGTGATTGTCTTATGTTACGCAAATGAAAGAGACGCTCTTTAAAAATGCCATCTTTGGGATATCTTGAGGAGGATTCAGGTATGGGGATGTGGTTTCTGTAAGCCAATTATCCAATACAAACAGTTGATGAAGTGGCGTTAAATGTCAGACAAGCTTAAACTGGATTTAATTTTTTAATTTTTTTAAAAATAAAAAAAGCCACTACATGAAACGTTTATTGCTTTTCGTGCATTTAACGGACTCGGTTCTCCTCCCCATCCCCCTGTTTCCCTGCATTTAGCTATTTACAACAGTTTGTAACATTAAACCATTTCCATATGCTGGAATGGCACAAAAATACCAGGGGCACAGCTCTGTATGCTGGCTGAGAGATAGCTGTCAGTTTTTTGTCCTACAAGGCATGAGATATGATGCTGTCAGAACATCCCAGGCATGTCACCGGTAGAACACTTTGCAGACAGAGCCAAAAAACCAGCCCCCAAATTGGGCAGAGTTGTGACTGGGATGTAGATTGAATGGGGGGGTATACCCTCCACCATATCCTTGAAACCCTGGCCACCCCAACACCAGGATTTTACACCAGCCCCAGACTGGGAGCAGGAAGAAGAAGAAGAAGAAGAAGAAGAAGAAGAAGAAGAAGAAGAAGAAGAAGAAGAGTAGTAGTAGTAGTAGTAGTAGTTTGGATTTGATATCCCGCCTTTCACTCCCTTTAAGGAGTCTCAAAGCGGCTAACATTCTCCTTCCCCTTCCTCCCCCACAACAAACACTCTGTGAGGTGAGTGGGGCTGAGAGACTTCAAAGAAGTGTGACTGGCCCAAGGTCAACCAGCAGCTGCATGTGGAGGAGCGGAGACGCGAACCCGGTTCCCCAGATTACGAGACTACCGCTCTTAACCACTACACCACACTGGCTCCCCCATTGCCTTCAACTTACAATTAGTCCTGCTGAGCTCAATAGGTCTTATTTCAGACCCGCCAAGTGTCCCGATTTTCCAGGGACTGTCCCAGATTTGCAGAAGCCACCCCAGTTTCCGATTTGTTCCCAGAATGTCCCACTTTTCCTTAGGACGTCCCTATTTCCATCGGAGAAATGTTGGAGGGTATGGAGTTATCTGAAGGTAGCCCTCTATAGGGAAGGGTTTTTTTTAATGTTTAATTATATTTTTATATATGTTGGGAGCCGCCCTGAGTGGCTGGGGCAACCCAGTCAAGACAAGCAGGATATAAATAGTAGCATCATCATCAACATCGTTATGGAATAGGATGTCTCTATTTTCATCAGAGAAATGTTGGAGGGTATGTTATTTCCCTGCCAGCTCCCATTTGTTTTAATGGATCTTATGCAAGAGATCCAGTTCATGCAATGGCTGGTGCCCTTCATTCCTGAAGCACATGGCTGGTTGGTGCTGACCTTTAAAGCCCTAAACAGCCTCAGTCCTGTATACCTGAAAGAGCGTCTCCACCCCCATCATTTAGCCCTGACACTGAGGTCCAGCTCCAAGGGCCTTCTGGCGGTTCCCTCCCTGCAAGAATGAGGTTACAGGGAACCAGACTTGAGGGCCTTCTTGGTAATGGTGCCTGCCCTGTGGAAAGCCCTCCCATCAGATGTCAAGGCAATAAGCAACTATCTTACTTTTAAAAGACATCTGAAGGCAGCCCTGTTTAGGGAAGTTTTTAATGTTTAATGCTGTCTTGTGTTTTTAATATTCTGTTGGGAGCTGCCCAGAGTGGGCAGGGTAGAAACAACAAATTATTATTATTATTATTATTATTGCTGACAAATGGACTGGTACTCATTCAGAATATCTCATAATGGCCACATCCTTTCCCACAGAAACCATCAGATCAGTACTCCCCAGATGAGTGAAAGAGACCAAAAAATAAAAATGAGAAGCCAGGAGAGGTTTTTTGTACCCGCAGGCCTTTGCCACCAGAGTTCAAAAGACCAATCTTTACAGAAAAATAATTCTAAAGGAGAATTTTTGATGTATATTACAGTCTCTTGTGGACGACTAGAGTAGCTGCTGGCGAAATGTGCCGTTATGCAAAGGCAGAGCCCGATTACTTAAAAGTGTCTGCAGCTCTTTGATTAAGCTGTGTGTGTTTTATTTTATTTTTTCCCCCGTATGACACAATCACAGACCAACATGGAAAATATCTCGCCATTATTGCTGGGCGATGAGAATCCCTCTTTTTCCTGGAGAGTGTAACTAGATCCTTTCAAAAACAAAGAGGGAGGCATCTCTCTTTTTTCGTGAGCCGCTGCCTGCATATTAAAAGCATAATTTAAAACGTTCTTCGTGCAATCGGGATATCGAAACAGAGATTGGGAGTTAGCAGTGTTTTTAAGAGCCAGTGTGGTGTAGTGGTTAAGAGCAGTAGATTCGTAATCTGGGGAACCGAGTTCGCGTCTCTGCTCCTCCACATGCAGCTGCTGGGTGACCTTGGGCCAGTCACACTTCTTTGAAGTCTCTCAGCCCCACTCACCTCACAGAGTGTTTGTTGTGGGGGAGGAAGGGGAAGGAGAATGTTAGCCGCTTTGAGACTCCTTCGGGTAGTCAAATCCAAACTCTTCTTCTTCTTCTTCTTGCTTCTTCTGTACTGTAGGTCCACAAGCCTTGGGATTCACCAGGATTCCAAAGTTTGGAGCCTCCAGGAGCGTGGTCTGACTTGCCTCCTCTACCCCGGACCCCATTTTTGCAGCATAATATAAAAAAATAAGAAGAGTTTGGTCGCTGGATTAGGCCACAGTGGCCAACCAGATGCCTATTATGGGAAGCCTGCAAGCAAGACCTGAGTGTGGCAGCAGCACTCTCTCATACTTGTCATTCTCAACAACTGGTCTTTAGAGGCTTACTGCCTCCAGCAGTGATGATAGAACATAGTTTTCTCCACCATGGATTTGTCCAATCCTCTACAGCCAATTCAGTTACTGGCCATCACTGCATCTTCTGCAAGCAAATTCCATAGTTTAACATGGGGCTGTGCGAAGAAGTCCTTTCCTTTGTTTGCCTTGAATCTTGCAACATTCAGCTTTGCTGAATGAAGCTGGGTTCTAGGCTTCAGGGAACTAGAACCCTATACTAGAGTTCATGGGTTCTGATCAGGGCTAGATTTAGGTTTGATGAAGCCCTAAGCTCCTGAAGGTAATGGGGCCCTTTATATGGCCAGCTGTCCTTTGTCAACAACAAATTGCCGCTGTTTTTTGTGTTGAATATATGCTGTATGGAAATTTATGGACCTAATAGGTCCATACACAACACAGAACACTGTTGCTGTATGTAGGCTTTATTTTATTTGTTTTTTATCTTATATTCTGGAAATGCACATCCAGGGTTTTTTTCCTTTAATTTTTTTCCCTTTAAATGGGCACCGTGTTGCCTGAAATGGCAGCGTGGGACTTGTGTCTGCCCACCGCCTCTGCCTCAGCCACCCCACAGCTGAGGGGGAGGCAGCAAAGAGGCTCTACACAGCGTGCCCCGACCCCATGGGCGGCTCCCTCTGCCCCCAGCTGCTGGATGTGCACGCTGCACCGGGCACCCAAGCAGCTAGCTACGCCACTGGGGCAAGTAAGGCATCTCAGTTCTTCCATTTGCAAAGAAGAAATAAATGTGGTCTCCTATCACGCCAGTGATTTGAAGGTAATAAGGAATATAAAGTGTTTTTCTCCTAAAGTAAAAGAACAATATAGTTGGAAGAGGGAAGATGAGAGTCAATTTTTACTATCGTCATCATTAATCTGTCCTTCATGCAAAGATCCCAGAGCAGGTTACAACATTAAACTCCAATATTAAAAACAGTTTAAAGCAACCTACAATAATAAAAAAAATAAGGTGGATCCTAAAAATACACATCTCAAGCGTCAAAAGCCAGGGTAAAGAGATGC
Organism: Podarcis cretensis; assembly: GCF_951804945.1. Lineage (NCBI taxonomy): Eukaryota > Metazoa > Chordata > Lepidosauria > Squamata > Lacertidae > Podarcis > Podarcis cretensis. The sequence goes on along the minus strand of NC_137185.1, from coordinate 28,438,792 downwards.
GCTTTCCGCATTCGCTGGAAGCTGTGCCAGACACACTTCTGCAAGGAGGGACAACAGAGACGACTGCAGAAAATGCCCTTTCATGGGTTGCCCCTGCTTAAGCCTCTGCGGGCAGAGAAACTACCAAGAGGGCATTTTCTGCCAATCCCAGCAGCCAAGAGAGTCTGTATGGAAGGAGGCAGTCCTTACAGATAAATGTGAATTAGCCTTTAGCAGCTGAGATGTTTCATACTGTAGACTAAGACAACGCCCATCCAACAGACCTGTCAATCCATCACCAATAAATGTAAAATGTGTCCCTTCAGGCAAGACCCAGAAAATCAGCCTGGCCTTGGAGCCCAGCCTGGAGGTCAGCACATCCTGGCTCTGTTCATCACCTGCCAGTTGACTCTCCTATCTCCTGTGTGCAAGAGGCAGTGAGGACATCTTAATTGCAGTTCCTGGCTGCCTCTCTCCTTCCCTCCGCCCCTCCCTACATTGCTTCTGCCACTCAGTCCGCTATCCAACTTGGCTGAGATAGGCAAGGGACATGGCACTCCGGATAAGTGTATTAGCAATATGTAATCTAGGCTGATAAGGCTGAGCGTGCCACTCTGTGCGAAAGCTGTCAAACCATATCCCCCAGGATGGGCAAACGGCTGCAGATTATGAGAACTTCGGAAACTCAAACTTGGAGAGAGCTGAGCTTTCCTGAACAGTTCCGCTTGCTTCGAAACAGGCTTCATGGCTCTGGGCGCTTCACCCTCTCGTTGACAGATGCAGGGCTTGTTTAGATAGTAATTATCCTCCATTTGTGCTGTAACACTTTCACATATGCTCCCACTGCTCCTGTTTTCTGGTACTGATCCCTGGTAAATTATTGCCCTTATCCGCCCCCCCCCATAGGAAACAGGAGAGTATATTTTGGAGAGGCCTTGGCGTTTTTTGTTTGTTTGTTTTTTTAATTAAAGATTTTCTTGTTTTACAGAAGTATGTGTAATGTCTCTCGTATTTTTTCCATGTAACATTTTTACAAATCAGTTTCATTTGTTGAGACATTGGGGGGAAAGGGGGGGATGGGGTCGGGTGGCGATGTTTCTATTTTGCTTAATGTATGTAGGGTTTGGTGTCAGCGTTGCTCGTGTAGGTTCTCTGCTGTTCATTTGTGTTTCTTTGGTGGTGAGAGAGGTTGGGGTTGGCCTAGGGTGTGGCTGTTCATTTGTGATTGGCTGTGGTGATCTTTGTTTTTGTGTTTGAGTGGGGTGGGTGGGTGTTTTGGATCAGGTTAGCCATATTGATTTGTATGCTGTTGGTGGATTATTGTCATTGTCTTGTTGGGCTGTGTATGTAATAAAGGGGAGCCATACCGGGGTAAAGGAGTCTTCTTCTGTTTCTCCCTGTGTCAGTTTCAGTTTATTGGTTAATTTTTCTAGTAGAGCTGTTTCCCATACTATTTGGTACCATTGGTCCATGCTTACTCCTGACAGCTTGGAGGGGCCTTGTTAAGATTTTTTCCACTTGAGCTAAAAGCATTGTCAGCTTTTAGGATTGTTCAGGATTTAAGCCCATACTCGCCAAGAGGCACCACATTAGTGCACAGGTGTGCGACTCACCTTCTCACACGCTCCCACTTTTGAGCTCTATTTGGAATAGTCAATGGATTCTCCAGTCCGGTTAAGATGGCGCCAGTTCAGAAAGCTGGCTCCAGAAGCTCCGCAGATCACATCAAGTTTTAATTGGTTTGAACCAATTGTTTTATCAGCCTTTTATAACTATGATCCAGGATGGCTAGTTGAATGCTTCTGAATACCAAATACAGTGGTACCTCGGGTTAAGAACTTAATTCGTTCTGGAGGTCCGTTCTTAACCTGAAACTGTTCTTAACCTGAGGCACCACTTTAGCTAATGGGGCCTCCCGCTGCTGCCGCGCCGCCGGAGCACGATTTCTGTTCTCACCCTGAAGCAAAGTTCTTAACCCGAGGTACTATTTCTGGGTTAGAGGAGTCTGTAACCTTAAGTGTATGTAACCTGAAGCGTCTGTAACCCGAGGTACTACTATATATGCATGTGACTCACACCTGGAGTGTGATTTTGATGGCAAGCAGAATTACACTGGCTGACTCAAGCGCTATGCATTGAAGCAAAGGTGAGAATTAGGTGTCTGTGCATGTACATGTCTGGAACCTTCCATGCAGTTGAGATCCATGATTGATCAATGTTTCAGGTGGTGCCGAAGCATCTGTGCACATAAAGGCGGCAGATGTTCATGGGTCCTGCTTGTGGGCTTCCCAATAGGCCACACCATGAAAGAGTATTCTGGGCTAGCAGGGGGCCCTTTGGCCTGATCCAACTGCAGCCAGGCTCTTGTGATGTTCATTTGTTAGCCATCAATAACATATGGCAGGGCAACTGTGTTTTTCTAATATACCCTTAATCGACAGCAAAAAGGCTGTCTTGGCTTTTAAATTGGCAGAGGATGGGTTGTTGCAAAGAAAACTAATAAAGCGTAACAGCTGGAGGAGAGCCTGCAGTCAAGAGGGGGTAGTGGGTGGGCAGGAGCCTTTGGATGTTGCAAGCATTTTTTCTCTCCTCGATCTGTGAAACATTGGACTATGCTCACATCCACAACATTTGGAGCACATTTAAAGCCCATGGCTTCCTCTAAAATAAACCTGGGAATTGTAGTTTGTTAAAGGTGCTGGGAGTATAGCTCTGTGAGGGCGTAAACCACATTTCTCAGGTTACTCTGGGGGAGAGAACACTTGGGAGCTTTTCTGAAAATGATTACTAACAGATCAAGAAAGGGCAATTGAGATGCAATAGCCAGCACATATTAAGTCAGGGTGGGGATGTCTCCAACCAGGACCTCTGTCAAGCACCCCCAGGTGTATCTATGGCAAAGGGCTGCAAAAGGGCTGCTCTCTCCTGTGCTGAAGCACCACCTATGTGTGAGGTCGGCCCAGAGCTGTCCAGAGGCAGGTGCTGAAGTTCCTTGTTCAGCCATTGTCAGGTGACTCGGATGGGCCAGTAGGATTTGAACCTACATCCCCCACCCCACCCCACGCACAGGAGCAGCAGTACATAGTAATAGCACTCAATTTATTAGGATCACTTGACAGTCACAGAGCAGATGTTTATAGAATAAATTCAATTGGCAAAACGCGCTGAGCTTTAACAAAGGATTGTCAGCCAGCTGAACTGCAACCTTTAGCTTTTAATTAGAACTGCAAGAATCTTGCAAAAAAAAAAAAAAGTGTTACCATTTAAAGCGCTAGTGTGAAGGAGAAAACCCCTGTCAAAGAAAAAGAAGCCACAACCAGATTCTGCTTGGTTGTTTTCCTCGTTCTTTCACTTGCTCTAGCTTAATCCATCGCAAGCAGTAGGGAAACTTGAAAGCCTCCTTATCACCTCATACACTTGCAGGAGCAAGTCTGAATTACCCAGGCACTCTGGGCAGATGACATCATTGCTCCTGATCTGGGGGGCAGGGAGGGAATCCCAGAGCTGTTCCCTCCTGTATATCTGCTCCATTGCACCCCTGTTCTAAATGGCCCTTCTTGATAACACCAAGGCCAAATCAGTTTCAAGGGCTCCTTGCCTTGAAGAAATGACCACTTAATATATTCAAGTCCTTGCTAATCAACTGGGGCCTCCCTTCTACAACCAAGATCTCTGCCACAAAATAAAGATGACCCCCCCTCCATGCTCGCCATGTTTCAGCAAGCCCAGTCATACCAGTACGTGTTTGGGACGGGGGGCAGAGGCTTCTCACAATCCACACCATCAGCTGCCAGGCAGCCTCCTGGACTTGGCAAGGAGCCAGCCAGCTTGTTCATTATGAACGTGCGATAATACTCCAGCCTACCCTCCGACAGCTATATTGCTTTTGCAAGGCTGACAGCAGTAATAGCTTGCTCTTGCCAGTTGACTAAGCAGATCTGACTCAGGAGGCAGGGATGAGCTGAAAATCAAGGTGCCTTCCATCTCCTACCAAGCCTACTGGTGCCCAGGAGGTTTCCTCCAAATGGAGGCTTATTATTTTTATTTAAAGCTGTACATGTATGAGCCAGCTGGCTTAACAGGGATTGCTTTCCTAACACGTCTCTCTCTTCTTCTTTTTTAAGGAAAGGTGTGTTCTGTGGCACCGCACAGAAGTGGGATTGAATTGAATCAAATTGAGCCAGATTGTAGGTTTCCCTTTGCCTTGCTTGTGACTTTCTCCAGATCCTTCACGGTGCTTGCCCTGAAACAACTGTCTTTGTATGACACCTTGACACATTTGTTCCATCTGTGGGTTTTGTGAAGTTTCTCTAAGGCGCCTTAATCTTGATGAGCAATGGCCAGCCAGTTGAAGCAAAGCTTGACTCATGGAAGCCTAGTCAGCTCATGGCTGTTTCTGAATGCACCATCCCAGAAATACTCCTGATTCTGCTTCCTCCAGTAGCAAGAGCCCTATTAGTGGAAATGCAGCAGGGAAGACATTAAAGGCGAGAGTCTTTCCTTGGTATAGAGATGTAGTCAGAGTTGGGCATGGGCAGAAGGTCTGAACCAAGAACCAGGAGTTGCAGGACAAACCACAAGTTAGGGTCAAAGGAGAAACCAAGAGGTTGAGGAGACAGCTGGAAATCAAGATGCAAGAGTAGCCAAAGTTGCAGGAATGGGCCAAAGCTCTGGGAGATGGTGTTGGCAGAACAAGTCTCAACCAGGACTGAATCCAATAGCCAGCCTAGGTGGGTTGAGCTAGTCTAGGGCTGGATGAGAAGCTGCCACCTGCAGTTCAAAGGTTCCCCAGATGGAAGCACTGTACACAAATCCAGCAGATCCTTGTAGATGCTTACAGAGTTCTCCCCATCTCCATTTCTCACTTGAAAGGACGGTGGCTCAGTGAGAGAACATCTGGGTTCAGGTTCAAACCCTGGTATGGCTGAGAACTCCTTTCCGAAACCTTGGAGAGCCACTGTCTGTCAGTGTAGACAATACTTAGCTAGTAGACCAATGAACTTGCTCAGTATTCGGCAGCTTCCTATGTTCCTAGGAACTGAATTCACTGGTCTTGTTTCAGAGTATCTGCAGTCCATGAGCAAACTGCTAGTCTTCCATGCTTGATCTCCAGATCTCTGTGTACAAGTAGTTGCCATGACTTTTCACTTCTTGCTGTTCAGCTGTGTCTTCCCCCCCCCCCCATGCAGGTTGCTACTAATACAGACACAAGTATGCACTGTGTACATTGAAGGGACACAGCGCAAAAAGGAATCGTGATGCTAAGGTCGTTTTCTACATTGTGCTCCATCGGTGTGCCCCAAGAGACAAAGTGCATTGAAAACCTGATGGTTGTTCAAACGAAAGGAACAGATTGAAAGCCAAAGCAAACTGAGCAACTAATTTGAGAAAATGTGATGTGTTAAATTGGAAGGAAGGTGGCATGAGACTCAAGTCACCCCATTTGGTATCAAGCTGGCTGGTTTGGCTTTGCCATCACATTCTCACCCATCTTGCTAGTCTATGTGGCGGTTCAACTACAACCCTGGAGGCACACTCCATTGTCTCTCGAGATAGACAGTCGCCATCAACAACAACGTCAGAATGGGAACCAGCAGGGCAGAGCTTTCCAAACTTTTCATGTTGGCGACACACTTTTTAGACATGCATCATTTTGCAACACAGTAATTCAGTTTTACTAGCAAGCCGGAGGTTAAAGTAACCTCTCTCCAGCCCGGTAGGAACGCAGGGAGTGTTCACACAATGCACCTACACACTGCAGCCGGCACAGTAACGTCTCACGACACACAGTTTGGAAAGCTCTGCAGCAGAGAATGGGGACTGGCTCCAAGTGTCAAGTCTTTGCCGAAATAAATAAATAAATAAATAAATAAATAAATAAATAAATACCATTAAATGCAAATGTTCTAGAGCTTGGAAAAGTTCTGGAGTAAGTAAACCTCTGAAAGTTTCTTTCTCAGTTGGTTTATTTGCTGAAATACCACCATATTCCTAAATTCTGCATACTATGATCACAAAACCACATGCTCTGTGTACTCTTGTTTCAGGAAATTCTGTGCCCAGGCAAATCCAAATTCTGAACTGGAGATAATTTCCCATTCTGCACTGTGTACAATAATAGTAGTAATAAGACAATCAAAGGGATTATTTGGTTATCATTTCTAGCTGCTGATATCTCACCACACATTTTTCAAGCAGATTTTCTTCAGCACTGAGGAGTAGAAACTTGCTCATTGTTTTTTAAAAATTGAAAAATTACGATTCTCTAGTGGAAATGATTCTCCCTCCATACTGTGGTTGAATCATGGCACACGCAGATGATGGATTCAAGCAGATGTGGGGCATGGATGATAATTCATATTTATTTTTTGTCTTAGGGCTAGAAAGTGCATGATATTCAAGGCCAGGGGAGCAAGTGTTTTTCTTGGGCAGTGATGTGCAAAGTTTCCCACCAACATTTTAAAGCATTTTTTTTTTTTAATTTAAAAACAACAGAAGCAATTAAAACAATCTTTCTGAAGCCCCATTTGCAGTGTTTCTTCTACACTATCTGCCTCTCTCTGCCGTTTACTACTCAGAACCAACCCTTGATAGAGCAATTGATATTTGCATGCAATGACATGTTATTATTTTCCCTTCTAAATGACAGTGATCTCCAAAATTGGCGGCTGAAGACATTTTTGTTGAACTTTTTAAAATGACATGATATTTTCCATTTGCTCTAACTGGGTGCAGAACTGCAGGCAGACGAGCCGGGAGACGAGCCAGTGACATGCAGGAATGATTGATAGTTTGAAAGCAGGTAAAAATATCTCTGAGAGATTATTTTCCCCCAAAGTCTTCGAATTGTATTAATATTGTAAAACTATGAAGCAGAGTGATGGGCAAGCAGGAGAGCAGAGTGTCAGTGGCATCTTATTATGCCAGGAAAAAGCCGCCCGCTCATGTGGGTGAGACTGCGGCAGAAGCCCCTCGACTGCACCCTGGCGGAATCAGTGGGTCACCTGGGTACCCAGAGCATCTCCTGCACAAGAATGGCAAAACAGCACCAGAATTCAAACCGCTTGTGGATGTGTTCTGCCCATGCAAGAAAAGCTGCCCTCTCGGCCCATTCACAAAGGGTGCTTTCACATATTAAAGGTAAAAGGTAAAGGGACCCCTGACCATTAGGTCCAGTCGTGGCCGACTCTAGGGATGAGGAGCTCATCTTGCTTTATTGGCCAAGGGAGCCGGCGTACAGCTTCTGGGTCAAGTGGCCAGCACAATTAAGCCGCTTCTGGCAAACCAGAGCAGCACACAGAGACGCTGTTTACCTTCCCACCAGAGTGGTACCTATTTATCTACTTGCACTTTGACGTGCTTTCGAACTGCTAGGTTGGCAGGAGCAGGGACCGAGCAACGGGAGCTCACCCCGTCGTGGGGATTTGAGCCGCCGACCTTTTGATCGGCAAGTCCTAGGCTCTGTGGTTTAACCCACAGCACCACCCACGTCCCCTTTCACACGTTGTTGTTGTTTAGTTGTTTAGTCGTGTCCGACTCTTTGTGACCCCATGGACCAGAGCACCCCATGGACCAGAGCCCCAGCTAATCCTGGCTCACCAATGAAGGGACCTGTGCGATGTTGCACATGCCTCTTGCATTCGCCTACTTGTAGCGTTTTCAGGAGCACACGCAGGTGCACAAGTGAAACATAATGTGTGTGTGACAAAACCCACTCAAAGAGCCTTGAGCAGAGGGGCAGAGATGCCAGCACTCCATCCAAAGTCTACTGGAAATCAATGGAAAGCCTTCCATTGACCTCAGTAAGTGCTGGGATGATGCCAAAATACTTTAATCAGGGAAAGGGGGATGAGAACGCAGCTCCATTATTCTGTCAATAAGAATCTTTTCCTTCTGGCTTTTAAAATCTCAGGCAGGTAAATAATGAACCTTCAATACTTGACTACCTTTCATGAAATGACTCACTGCTTGGAGGGTTCTGGTATTTGTCAGCACCAGGTTGATATAGCGCCCCTACCTGAGTGACAGGTAGCTGGACCCCTGTCATGATTTGCGTCCTGGGTCCAGCCTGCCATGACCTCATCTAGCTATAAGGTAAAGGTAAAGGGACCGGACCCCTGACCATTAGGTCCACTCATGGCCAACACTGGGGTTGTGGCACTCATCTTGCTTTATTGGCTGAGGGAGCCAGCGTACACCTTCCGGGTCATGTGGCCAGCATGACTAAGCCGCTTCTGGTGAACCAGAGCAGTGCACGGAAATGCCATTTACCTTCCCACTGGAGCGGTACCTATTTATCTACTTGCACTTTGATGTGCTTTCGAACTGCTAGGTTGGCAGGAGCAGGGACCGAGCAACGGGAGTTCACCCCCATCACGGGGATTCGAACCGCCGACCTTCTGATTGGCAAGTCCTAGGCTCTGTTGTTTAACCCACAGTGCCACTAGCTATAGCCTGCTGTAAACGGTATCTAACTCAAAGCCATCTACAACCCCAGCATTACCTCGACACTTGAGTCAGGCCATTGGTTCATGTAGCCCTATAACTCCAGCAGCAAACAACATGATGCTCTCCAGAAATGGCTTGGCCATTGTCCCTGTGTGCTGGAGACCATGGGAGCTGCAGTCCAACAACATCTGAAGGGCACTGTGTTGACTACCCCCAATTAACTCCTTTTGACAGCTGCACTCCAGGAACGGACCTTCCCCAACTAATCACCAACATGGTTGCATTTCTGTTTACTTTGAGATGGCTGTGGTTGGATCTCCAGCCTTCTGCATGAAAACCATGTGCTCTGCTGCAGAATCTTCCTGCTATAAGTGGAGGAGATATTAAGGAGTGGAGGAATCCTTTACGTCCCCACTAAGCAATAACTACATTAAGTAGGGTTGCCGCCTGTCCTGTATAATACAGTGTTTTCCCGTATTATAGCATAAAATGCTATGCCTTGTATTGATACAGTTTTGTCTTGTTTTTCAGTTCTCTGTCTCTCTTTCCCTCTCCAAAGTTGGGGGTCCTCTCCAAATGCATGTGTTTAAAAGGGTGTATGAAAGGTCATGTATTTAAGCTCTGGGTAGCCAAGCAAAGACAGATTTTCAAATTCATGTGTATATGTATATGTACACATGTGTGCATGTGTGACAAATTCCAGAGGGAACATCCTGTTAGGCTGCAATAGATTGTAACGGATTGCTTTGAAGTCACATCAGCACCAGATTTTTTATTACTAAAAAAAAAAAATCACCAACCACCCCAACCACCTCGCTCTACCTTGTCCTGTATTTTGCCAGAACAAAGGTGGCAACCCTAATTAAGAGGGGAGGAGACCCAGTAAGAAGGCACCCTCCAAGCACTTACTCATCTCTGTCTTTAAACTACTGAGGTTCTTTGTTCCCACAACAGGGAAAAAAAACACACCTTTATGTCTAAGATACTGCTCATGCCAGAGGAGTCTCTAAGAGATAAGTGGAACGGCAGAGCGCCTGTAACAAAAGAAAGTCATTGCAATACCTTTAACTACTTCTGTAACCGATCCTAACCACGATAAATATCTGCTGCAATTAATAGCCAATTGGTGTTTAATTAATGAAGAGATAACATCAGAGGTACAGGACATTGTTACAGGATAATGGTCTCCAGCAGCCATTACACCCGATCTGTCCTACTAAATCAGAATTAAGTGCGACGTTATGTATATTTGGAACACTTAGGATGTAAAGCGTCACCCTCCTGGCTGCCATGTGCTAGCTGGCCTCGAGCCCACCTTATTAGTGAGGTGTTTTCAGGACAAGCTGGTTGCACGTAGGCAGCATGTACAGCAGTTTTGCTGAGAAGGTGTCGGGAGGAGAGGCTGGGCTGGGTTGAGAAGACTCATAGAACTGTCGAGTTGGACCCTGAGAGTTATCTAGTGACAGATGGCCATCCAACCTCTGCTTAAAAACCTCCAAGTAAGGAGATTCGTCGTCACTCTGCAGGTGATTATCTGGACTGGCCTGAGCCATTGTTTTGTTGGTTGGTTGGTTAGTTGGTTTGTTTACTTATTATTATTTCATTAATTTTATACACCACTTGATTGTAAAAAAAAACCAAAAAAAAACCTCAAAGTGGTTTACGAAAAGATAAAAAAAATAAAAGCAAGAACAATTTTCAGCCCTACTTTAAAACTTACACAAGTTAAAATTACAGTGGTACCTCTGGTTGCGAACGGGATCCGTTCCAGAGGCCCGTTCGCAACATGAAAAGCCTGCAACCTGAAGCACTGTATCTGCGCAGGTGCGCGGCATGATTTAGCGCTTCTGCGCACGTGCAAGCAGCAAAACCCGGAAGTAACCCTTTCTGGTACTTCCGGGTTGCTATGGGACGCAATGTGAAAAAACGTAGCATGAAATAAATGTAACAAGAGGTAGGACTGTACCCCAGATTTCTATGTATCTGGAGAGGATCATCTAAGCAAGAATGTTTTCAGCTGGTGACGAAAGGAATACAGTGAAGGAGCCTGCTTAACATCAGTCGGCAGGAAATTCAATAATAATAATAATAATAATAATAATAATAATAATAATAATACCCCACCCATCTGACTGGGTTTTCCCAGTCACCAGTCACTCTGGGCGGCTCCCAACAGAATACTAAAAAGATCAAACATTAAAAACTTCCCTAATCAGGCCTGCCTTCAGATGTCTTCTAAAAGTCAGGTAGTTGTTTCTTTCCTTAACATCTGATTGGAGGGCATTCCACAGGGCGGGCGCCACTACCAAGAAGGCCCTCGGTGTAATGAGGTCTGGTGTCTGCTGACTTTTCTTCCCGTGGTCCTTACCATCCAAGGACTGGAACTGGATCCTCTTGACATTACTGGGGAAACAGGGAACTCAGAAATTCCCACCTTGGCTTTGATGAACATGGTGTGCAGTGGGGGGACAGGGAACCTCAGTCCCAAGCTCAGTATGATTCATTGAAAAGGATCTCCGGTGGTGCCAGGACTGGGGAAGCCCCTTCCTTGCCCAAGGCTCCTGAGAGATATTGCCAGTCAGATAACGCTGCACTAGATGGACTGGTGGCCTGATTCGGTACCAGGCAGCTTCAGTTCTTTTTTTTTTTTATAGTCCCAGCATTCTTATCAGCCAGCAGCATCTAGGCCAGCCCGTGGGTGACATTTATGCTGATCCTTTATAAATCCATCTCAGGCTTTCCTCTATATATAGATTTCTGCAGCCCACCCCCTCTAAAACCCATCACATTACACAGCTTTAGCCGGACACAAATCTAATTATCCTCAGTGTAGGGGAGGGCAAGAAGCTGCCTTCACATTTCATCATCTGTACCCCTCCATGGGAATCTGGGCGGATGATTGCCACTGAGCCCCCGGAAGTGAGTGACTTCTTGGGAACCAAACTCCAGACTCCAGAGCTTTCCACACACTTTTGTTTATCTCTCTCTCTCTTTTCTCTCTCTCCTTCTCGTCTCCACCCCAAACTCCCACTTGCTGTGCTGGGGGACCTACTGTGCATCGTTTTATTACTGCTTTCAGTTCAGCTCTGCAGCAGTGCTGGAGAAATAATGTCGCCGTATCTCGGCTCCATATGCTCTGTGAAGCTGACAACCAGAACAACCTTTCCCTTTGTTTGCTCTGCTTACTTCCAGCATTATAAAGTCTCAGAAAGAGTCACAGGTGCTTATTCCCCTAATGCCGCCACCCCCATCCTTCCCATCTTGGGTTCCTCCACAGAATGTGCAGGCCTTGGCGGCAGACGATGCCGTGTGCATTTCACACAAAGGGAGGAAACACAATTCTGCACGATGCTGGAGGACAACACGAAGCGTCCTTTATTGTGGGGCGTATTTATAGAACAGGCATTTAACGCAATGGCCAGGAATCCCATTGAAAAAGCAGGTGCCTTTTGGACTCTCCGGAATATTATGGGCTGCTGCTGGTTTCATTTAGAGCCTATTCTCCCTTGTTTAGGTGGCTGCATTTGGGAGCTGGCAACAACTTCTTATTTTGCATTATTTTTACCAACTCGACTTCAGCTTAAAATAGGGGTGGAGATGCACTCAGCCTTCTTAAAACGAGGATGCACATTCCAAGTAATGTTAATGGTGGGGAAAGAAATGCCATTGATATAATAATAATAATAATAATAATAATAATAATAATAATAATAATTTATTTATACCCCGCCCATCTGGGCGGCTTCCAACAGAACACTAAAATACAATAACCTATTAAACATTAAAAGCTTCCCTAAACAGGGCTGCCTTCAAATGTCTTCTAAAAGTTTGGTACTTATTTTTCTCTTTGACATCTGGTGGGAGGGCGTTCCACAGGGCGTGTGCCACTACCGAGAAGGCCCTCTGCCTGGTTCCCTGTAACCTCACTTCTCGCAGCGAGGGAACCACCAGAAGGCCCTCAGCGCTGGACCTCAGTGTGAACGATGGGGGTGGAGGCACTCCTTCAGGTATCCTGGACCGAGGCTGTTTAGGGCTTTAAAGGTCAGCACCAACACTTTGAATTGTGCTCGGAAATGTACTGGGAGCCAGTGTAGGTCTTTCAAGACCGGTGTTATATGTATAACAGCTTCGTGGCAGGAAAAAATGCAGCAGGATTGTGGCATGCAGGTGCAGTTACAGGACAAGCTTCACCGCCTGATATGTTATGGCTCTTCAAGGCAAATGTTCCTTGAAGGAAGAAAGGCTGCAGAAACCACAATAAGGAGGATCCCCTCTCCAGTCTGCCCACCTTCTTCCCTGCTTGCTCTCCAGCTTAGGCAATTGCAGTTTTAATACCACTCACCAGCACAGGTTTCTCTCATTGTCTACCTCTTATAAATATGACCCTTTCTCCATGCCCCATTGCAATTCCCTCTCCTGCACAGCTGTTCAGAGACCAGCAAACCGGCTGCTTTCCCTTGAAACTGGTTGTTTTGTGTGTGTGTGTGTTAAACAGAAGAATACTCCATATGACTCTTGTAATCAAGCCAAGCTGCATACTGCCATTCCAAGACTCACAGAGGTTATTTGTGTGCATTGCTGTTGCTGCTGCGATTTGTTGGTTTTCCATCCTGCCTTTGTTCCTACAGCAGCCAACCGCGGCACACAAAAATCACAAGATACAGTCATTACAAAATCATGGTTGAAATAGGAATGAAAACCTCTATCAGAATTCAAGAGCGTGAAGCAGCAGACACAGCAAATACAATAATACTTGAGCCGATGGGCTTCTCACTCTGGCTATACGCCAAAAGGTCTGAATAAACTGAGGCTTAAAAGTGACCAACAATCACTGGCAGACGAAGGTGGGGGTGGAAGGCGGTCTGCCCCAGGTACCTTCTGGGGTGTGTGACATTGCAGCCACCCCACCCCCCTAGGGCGCTCGGTGCTTGCCACGCACCCCCAGGAGGTGCACCACTAGCCGTGCACCCCCTTGATGCGTGCCACACCCCCTGGGACATGCGCCAGCCATGCCCCCGGATGTACACCACTCCCGGTGCCAGAGCAGGTAGCTCTGCCAACAATAGTGATGGCCAACCTAAATGTTGATGAATATTAGAAGATTCAGGACGGGGGGGGGGAGCAATTCTTCACACAAAGCATAGTTGACCTGTGGAACTCCCTCCCACAAGAGGCTGTAATCAGCACCAACTTGGATGGCTTTAAAAGTGGATTAGACAAATTCTTTTTCAAAAAATATTTTCATTCATTTTTAACAATTATCATCACAAATAAATCGTAATCATATACACATAGGATTATCTGAATCCCCAGACCTCCCTCAGACCTCCATGGTTTTCTTTTCCAATTGCTTCTTATAATGCTCTCCATATTTTCTTAATACTCAGTTCTCACCATAGTTCTCGCTTCATTGCAAGTGGTTTTTTTAGAATCCTGCCAAACTTTTTAATTATTTACAGTGTTCTTTTAAGTAACTTATAAATTTCCCCCATTCTTTATTAAATTTATTATCTTCTTGATCTCTGATCTTCCCAGTCATTTTTGCCATTTTGGCATGGTCCATCATCTTTGTCAGCTATTCTTTTGTAGGTACTTTATCTTCCTACCATCTTTGGGCAAGTAGCATCCACGCAGCTGTCATAGCATACATAAACAGTCTCTTCTGCTCCTTTGGTATTTGTGGACCTAAATCTCCTAGTAAAAAAAGCTTCTGGTTTTTTCACGAAAGTAATTTTAAACATTTTTTTTCAACTCATTGTAAATCATTTCCCAATATGCTTTTGTCATCTTGCACGTCCACCACAGGATTAGAGAAATTCATGGAGAAGGCGGCTATCCGTGGCATGGCTACTAGCCATGATGGGGGCTATGCCCTGTCTGCGCTGTCAGAGGCGATGATGATTCTGACTACCAGTTCCAGAGAATCACAAATGAGGAGAGTGCTATTGCGTTCAGGTTCTGGTTGTGAGCTTCCTATAGACACCTGGTTGGCCACTGGACTGGATGCTGGACTTGCAGGGGAAGTGCTTGACCAATTGTTCAGTGCCGTTAGGGATATTCCTTCTACCATCTCCATCTACAGCTGCTTTGCACTTACAGTGTGGTGTAGTGGTTAAGAGCGGTAGTCTCGTAAACTGGTGAACCGGGTTCGATTCCCCGCTCCTCCACATGCAGCTGCTGGGTGACTTTGGGCTAGTCACACTTCTCTGAAGTCTCTCAGCCCCACTCACCTCACAGAGTGTTTGTTGTGGGGGAGGAAGGGAAAGGAGAATGTTAGCCGCTTTGAGACTCCTTCGGGTAGTGATAAAGCGGGATATCAAATCCAAACTCGTCCTCCTCCTCCTCCTCCTCCTCTTCTTCTTCTTCTTCTTCACAGAGTCAACGACACAGGCAGATCTTTCCTGGTTGGGGACAAATGTCTATCCAAATCTCTCCACATATAGAAAACCCACTTAAACCCTCCTCTCTCTTTTGCATGTTGTGCCAAACAGTCTTCTGGAGAGTTTGCTTGTGGCCATGAAACCAATGTTTCTTTCAAAGTGTCTTGAGATGAGAAAGAAGAAGAGGAATGGTCTGCTCGACACTGAACCAAAGTGAAAACAATTCCCCAAACTCTTGAGTTTTTGCTTGGTCACGGGTCATGAACTTGGCTAAAAAATTATTTCAGCACTGAATTCTGGAATTTCTTGAAACGTATACAAAGCATGTCGGAGGGAAGGGGGAGCATTCCACTGCGCCTGTCAGTGCCTCTCTAGACAGAGCTACGGTAACAAATGTTTCCAATTATCAGTGAGAGTTTGCATGCATGGTGTGTTATATCAGTAGATGCCGTAGGGTAGACTCAGTACTCTCCTGCTACTTTGGGTAAAGTCTGCCCTTAAACATTTACATCTGCTTAAAAACAACACACACATACACACACACACATACACTTTGGGGAGTTTGCAGACTTTTGGATTCGAAGACAAAAACCAACTGAGCAGGATCCTCTGCAAGAACCCAAGTTGCACCAGTGCAGGACGGTACTGAATTTATATATTGTATTATTGGATGTGTGTATGTAATCTGAAAGCTGCCTGGAGGAGGGGAGCATCTGGAGACCAAAAGTTGGGGCATGTGAACAAGCAAAACATCTGCAAGTATCCAGTATTAGGCCTGGCAGCCCCCCAGGACTGTGAATCCAGTCCTTTAGGAGAAGTGCAACCCTGTCTGCAATAGGTTGAGCACGGTCCATAATAGTTCTGTGTCTCAGAACACATGCTTGGCATGCAGAGGAGTCCCATGTTTGATCCCCTAGTACCTGCAAGTGCAGCTGAGAAAGACTCTCTTCTGCCTGAGATCCTGTCAGTGTAAACAATACCAAGCTAGATGACTTATTTAAGGCAGGTTCAAATCCCCACAATAGGGTGAGCTCCT
Organism: Podarcis cretensis; assembly: GCF_951804945.1. Lineage (NCBI taxonomy): Eukaryota > Metazoa > Chordata > Lepidosauria > Squamata > Lacertidae > Podarcis > Podarcis cretensis. The sequence continues at coordinate 28,422,949 of NC_137185.1, read as the reverse complement.
GTTGCTCTGGCCCAGCTCCTGCCAACCTAGCAGTCTGAAAGCACACCAGTGTGAGTAGATAAATAGGTATCACTGTGGTGGGAAGGTAAATGGCGTTTCCTTGCGCTCTGGTTTCCATCATGGTGTTCTGTTGCACCAGAAGTGGTTTAGTCATGCTGGCCACATGACCTGGAAAGCAGTCTGTGGACAAACACCAGCTCCCTTGGCCTGAAAAGCAAGATGAGTGCTGCAACCCCAGAGTCACCTTTGACTGGACTTAACCGTCCAGAGTCCTTTACCTTTACCTGTGAGGCAGGTTCCTGTGTTCGCATTTGGGAAAGGGCATAGCTCAGTGGCAGAGCACCTGCTTCGCATGCAGAAGGTGCTGTTTTCAATCCCCAGCAACTTCAGGTAGGGCTGGAAGAGAATGGAGAGCTCACTGACCTCCTCTATCCATTCCCCATGTCTACCACCCCATCTGAATTTGCTGGAAAGGAGAGATGAGTGTCATCAATATATTGACAAATTAAGTTCTCACCTTAATCAAATGCAGTTGCGAAAGAACCATGGGGCAAATCAAGCCAAAGAAATGATGCACCACTCTAGTGCTCGCCACTTTCCCTCCCTATATCTGAGGAGCATTTCCCCTCTACTCTATGGAGCCAGCAATGGAGGAACAGGCAGACGAGCAGCCCTGGTGGTGGAGAAGATGTAACTCCAGCATGTCATGCCATAAACTCCTCTCTTGCTGGGAAGACTAGGCACTGTGGCGAGAGGAGAAGGAGACACACAGCAGGACCCAAACACGTTTGTGGCTTCAGATCCAGCAACATAAAACCACCCTGCCCCTGCCAAGGTGTGCCTGCTGCACCTTCTATCATCATTCACTTGGTTCCCATGATGCCTCACACAGGAGCCAACTCCTAGGGGTCAAGATCCCTTGCCCCCACATAAAATATTTGAGGGAGCTAGACCCTCCCAAAGTTGATGTGTGTTGCCATTCAAATGGTGTCCATGCACCATGTCATGATTGTTTGGGGTAGGGCTTACTTGGACACCCCCCCTGCAATATTTTATTCAAGTTGACACCCCTGGTGCCTCGGTTTCCCATAATGGGAAGGGCTTCTACTAGGCCTCCTATTAGATGGGTTGGACTCCATTTCTTATGATTTTCTCTCTCTCCCCCAGTCAGCCTTCGCACCTCTCGGTAACAAACAAAAAGCAACACCATCGCAACTCACACCTCTGACTCTGCCAACTTCCGATTCTTCTGCCCGCATCCTGCCTTTCTCTCCTCACTCCCAAGCCCACCCCAGTAAGTACAACCACACCTTTCTAGGGTGGCATCATTAATGTGCAATGCTGCTCTCAGAAACCACTAGCACAGTACACACACACACACACACACACACACACACGACTGCAGCTGTCTGGCATCCATAACAAGCTTATCAAAGAGTTTCTCTGCAGTGATATCCAAGCCCTGCAGGTTTTGAATCATAGCAGGTGATGGCTGGATGCGCCGAAACCAGGACTGAAATCAACGAGGTCAACAAAACACGTCAGGGAGAGCACAATAATTGGCAACTCAGCAGCATTAGCTTCACCTTCTCCCCCGCCTCTGTGTGTGTGTGTGTGTGTGTGTGTGTGTGTGTGAGAGAGAGAGAGAGAGAGAGAGAGAGAGAGAGAGAGAGAGAGAATCTTAATCTTTGCAGCCAAAGGGAAGACTTTTTGTCTTGCGCCTTGATATTGTGGTGCGTACCTTTCTGATGCACCCCGGTGTTGCTTTTTCTAAGGGAGACATGATTCTCATCTTTTTTGTTTCTGTTCTTCACAAACAGACCCTCCCTCTCAATAATATCAGGCATGAAAAGGGTTTGAACTGGGGTGGGGGAGGCACCAGAAAAGGAGAGCATCACAAGGTGGGCTGGCTTTTCTTCGGAGGAATTCCCATCTCCAGCTTGGTTCTCATGAACCACGAATATTTTGTAGGTGGTGGAAGAGGACTCTTGCAGCTGTCAAATTTTACTCCAGTATCATCTGCCCTGTGGCAATCAGCAGCTTTACCACCCGGTGGTGTTCCAATTAGAGCCTGGAGTCCCCTGAAGTTCTCCTCCACCAGACACATTTTTTTCCCCTGCCCACTCATGTCTTCCTGGACTGCATCCAAGATCACCGTGGGTGGCTCTCATCTTCCAGGAAAATGAAAACAAGCCACTGCCACCAGACTGTCTCACATCTCTGTACTGGCATCATGTCAATCTGCATCATTAGTGTGGTCCTCAAGCATCCTTCTCAGAAATGTCATGTGGCCACTGGCCTATAGTGCAGGAGGAGGATGCATCAGAAATGACGGATGGTGGTCACCAAAAGCAGGTACAAGATAAGGCAACTGTATCTTCCCCCTCTCTCCTTCCCTTCTCCTTAGCTGTGTAGGCCTGCATCTCTATCATGTGTTGAATGTCTGATGGGCTACCTATTGCCCTGGCTCCATGACCCCTATTCTGTTGAAGGACAGAAGGACAACCATTTTCAGGACCAAAGGCTTGAATGTAATCACACAGGATTAAACAGAACAAATGGTCCATGTAGTTCAGTAGTATTGACACTTACTGGAAGTGGCTCTCCAGGGTTTCAGGCAGGGAGTTGTTTTCCAGCCCTACCTAGAAACACCAAGAACTGGAACTGGAACCATCTGCTTGCAACACATGTTCTCTTCCGCTGAGCTAGTCCCGGAAGAGCCTTTAGGACTCAGGTTACTGACTCTTTCCCCACATCAGAAGAAATCAAAGTCACCGTTTCTCTGCTAGGGTCTAGCATGTGAGTCAGAAGGTGCTCCTGTGTGCACTCCTCCTCCGTGGATCCCATTCACTTCAATGGAGTTGGTCAGATGGTGCTCTACAGGAAATTCCGACCCCCCACCTGCAGTGAAATATGGGGAAGGGGATACAGTGTTCTCTATCGAGAGGCAGGGGGAGGATCTGGCGAGGGCCAGTTCCCTTCCGCGCCTCCGTATGCCAGCTGTAAACTATAATGCAGTTATGTATTATGTATGTAATAAATAATTCATGGAGAAAGGGGGTAAAAAAAAATACTTTAAAACAAAAACAGAGAAAGATTTAAAAACCGTAAAAAGCTAAAACCACAGCAATCTAATCCAATCACTTCCCAGAGGCATCAGCCCCGGCTAAAGTGATGGCTTTCACAATGTTTCTTGAAGGTCAGCTTGTCAGGAGCTTCGAGGACCAAGAGGAGGTGGAGACCCAGAGACAAACCACTAAAATTAGGGGTGCCAAACTTTTTATTTAAAGGGGCCTTTGCTACTGCACCTTTAACAGTGGCTCAGTCTGGAGGCGGTTGCAGGTGATGATGGTTGCCTCCAGGCCATTGAAAGCTCTTCTTGCTGGGTTGCTTTTTCCTTTTTTTGCAGCCAAGCACAGCTGTCAAAGACACTCAGCAGGCAAAGCCAGGATTCTTCTCTGATCCGCTGCCCCAATGTTACAGCAAAATTCAAAGTGTTGGTGCTCACCTTTAAAGCCCTAAACGGCCTTAGCCCAGTACAGTGGTACCTCGGGTTACAGACGCTTTAGGTTACAGACGCTTCAGGTTACAGACTCTGCTAACCCAGAAATAGTACCTCGGGTTAAGAACTTTGTTTCAGGATGAGAACAGAAATCTTAACCCGAGGTACCACTGTATACCTAAAGGAGCGTCTCCACCCCCATCGTTCAGCCCGGACACTGAAGTCCAGCACAGAGGAGGGCCTTCTGGTGGTTTCCTCCCTGCGAGAAGTGAGGTTATAGGGAACCAGGCAGAGGGCCTTCTCGGTAGTGGTGCCCACCCTGTAGAACACCCTCCCACCAGGTGTCAAAAAAATAAACAACTATCTGACTTTCAGAAGACATCTGAAGGCAGCCCTGTTCAGATAAGTTTTTAGTGTTTGATGTTTTATTGTGTTTTTAATATTCTGTTGGTAGCCGCGCACAGATGGGGCAACCCAGCCATATGGGTGGGGTATTTATTATTATTATTATTATTATTATTATTATTATTATTATTATTACTACTACTACTACTAATACTACTACTACTACTACAGTGAGGATGTTGGCTGGTTGGAATTCTCATGGGGATGTGTGAGGGTAGGAGAAGCAGTGGTTGGCAAAGAGGTATTTCCAAAGGATTCTTCCATCTCTGTGATATGGAAGTCCAGGTACAGATACTGGTAGCAGTTGGACAGAGGTGGAGGGAGGAGAAGGGCAGGATGAGCAAGCGCCAGTCATGGTGCCCTTAAGCACATCCTCAGCACTAGGGCCTCAGCATCTGCCTATGGGTGCCCACTGTCCGACAAGAAGAGCCTGCTGGACCAGGCTAATGGCCTGCCTAGTTCAGCATCCTGTTCTCACAGTGGCCAACCAGATACCAGAAACCCGCAAGCAGGACCCAAGTGCAGTAGTAGCAGCTGATATTTAGAAGCATGCGACCTCTGACCATAGGTGCAGAGCATAGCCATCAAGGCTGGTGGCCACTGATAGTCTTCTCCTCCATTAATTTGTCTACTCCTTTAAAACCATCATGGCTGGTGGTCATCACCACCTCTTGTGTACTAAATTCCATTATTATGGGCCCTACTCATGGACTTGTGTTATTTATCCAGTGTAGCATAATATTAGCAGCAGTAGAATGCATTAGATCTGTCCCATCTGTGATTTCAGAGGATGGCATGGAAGATGCCCATCGAGCTAAGCCAGCTGGGGAGCCACAAGGAGCTGTAACAGAGGACATGCAGATAAGGTCACTGGTCAAAACCATATTGGAGCAAACAGAATAACTTGAGCAAGGAGGATGGGAGTCCATTGACCTGGTCTATTTCTCCATAGCAAATGTTCCTAGGTGCATTGTGCACGATGGACAGCAATTTGTGCAAGCCTGGTCTAATGGCCCTCTGGTTATCTTTCTACCACACATCCTTCTCCTCAATATACCCCAGCCTATCTTTCATGGAAGACATGCATTATCACTGCCAAATACAGTTTCCACTTCACCTTGACTTCCTGGTCTCAGTATCCACTCTAATGTAGCCTTTGCTTCTAATTTAGTCCTGTCTTTCTTCTTAACTGTCCTCCATCCTGACCCTGACAATGCAAAATGAAACACCCCGTTGTTCCATTCAGATGGGGGGGAGGTCATTCTTTCTGCTCTCCTGATTCAATTTGCTCACCTCGACATTCAGCTTCCTCTCCAGCCACCAGGGCAACATTTCTGCTTTAAGACACTGGCCCAAAGCTCAACTCCTCCTGACCCCAAAATCTGATCACTGCCTCTCTGCAGCTTCTCTAAGCACTTGGATCATCCCCAACTGGACAAGGGAGCTCCGGTCTCACTCTTGTAATTTACTACAGAGGAGATTCCGCTTAGAAGGGCAACATCTGGCAGTGCATGGTGGCAGAGGAGGCATGACAACATCTGGATCATTGTTGCATCAAATATGAGCCATTCTGAGAGGACAAACACAGGGGAAGAAAATCCTGAGTCCTCTCGCTCATGAATGTACAAGAATAACAAGAGCCTGGCTGCTGAATCAGACCAAAGGGGGCACATTTAGACCAGCACCCTATATTCACAGTGGCACAGGCGCCGAGTTGCCCCCAAAATTGTAGGGCCGTCACACATCACACACATGTGACACCATGCACGTGTCACATGCAGCCTTCTGCTAGGCCGCACTGGTTCCTGCAATGTCAGGAGACGCTGCACAGGCCAGTACAACCTTGTACAGGTGTGCTGGTCCCCACGGCGTCTCCCAACACTGCAGAGACCCCAGAATATTTGAGGTGGCCCGGCAGCCTCCTTGGAAATTTTGGGGGAGCTCTAGGTAAAAGGTAAAGGATCCCTGGACGGTTAAGTCCAGTCAAAGACAACTATGGGGTTGCAGCTCTCATCTTGCTTTCAGGCCGAAGGAGCCGGCATTTGTCCACAATTCCCGGGTCATGTGGCCAGCATGACTAAACCGCTTCTGGTGCAACGGAACACTGTGACAGAAACCAGAGCGCACAGAAACGCCGTTTACCTTCCCGCCGCAGCAGTACCTATTTATCTACTTGCATGCTTTCGAACTGCTAGGTTGGCAGGAGCTGGGACAAAGCAATGGGAGGTCACTACATCACAGGGATTGGAACCACCAACCTTCCAATCAGCAAGCCCAAGAGGCTCAGTGTTTTAGACCACAGTGCCTCCCGTATCCTCTGGTGCCCTTGCACAGTGGCCAACCAAATGCCTCCTAAGGGAAGCCCAAAGCAGAACCTGAGTGCCACAGCAGTACGCTCCCCTCCTTTGTAAATCCCAGAGTGAGGCTCACTGCCTCCAAGGACAATTTAGGTATCACTTGTTTCATTCCCTGACTTTTAAAGCCGTGTCAGCTATCACCACATCGTGTGGCAGTAAATTCCATATGTGTGAACTGTTGCCTGTTCTTTTGCCTGCCCTGACCATCATCAGCCTCACCAGTTGACCCCACAATCTCATATTCTGTCTTTCTGTCCTGGTTCTCCATTTCATCAGACCTCAGCCATGGCCTCCTTTAGTTGCAAATGGAAGAGCCCCTCCAAATCAAGGTTACCAGATTTCTTTCAGTGAATCCGGGGACACTTTTCAACTTCAGTGGATTTTGTATGGGGACTGATTTGTAAATCCAGGGACTGTCCCTGGGAAATGGGGACATCTGATAACCTTACCCAAACCCTTGCAGGGTTTGAGTTCTTCCAGCCAGCCCTCTGTTCATTTCACCTGCTCTTTTCTGCTGGTGCCTTTCCTGAACCTGTAAGAAGACATATTTTTTATTTTTATTTTTATTTTATTTTTTTGCAGCTCCACACCAGCTCTGGGAAGAAGAAGCTCCTGAGTTGTGACAACTCCCTAGTTCTCTCGGCCCTCCCCACCCACTTCAGTGGAGAGCTTGTCAGGAGAAGCACGTGCGGACGCAAATCAGCGCTAAGCAAAATGTCAAGGGGCACATCCTCGTGAAATATATTGCGGTAGCAACACGCTTGTAGTGCCACTTGTGGAGCAAGTGTTATTGTAAGCCAGAGTGTGCCGCTGTGCCAGGTTGGAGCAATGCTATTCGCCAGGGATGCTCGACGCAGAACGCGGAGGGGCAAAGCGGCGCATCCCCACCCCCACACAGACCCAGTCTCATTTTGCCTTCCCATCATTGTTCTGTCACTCTGTTCTCTTCCTCTCCCCCCCCTCTTGCCCCCGCCCCGAATTCTTCCAGGATGAGTGCATTTCCCACACTGAGCCGCATCTATTGATCCCTTCAGTAATGCGGCTGGCTGTGTTGTACGACACCCGCTGTACAAAGCCAAGCCAAGCCCGCTTGCCTCTTACAATAAATAAATAAATAAATAACCAACCCTCCACCCCTTTCCCATTATAGGCCGGGAAGATCAGGCACGTCTTTGAAAGCATCTCATTGACCAGTGATAGTATGTTTAAAAATGCAGGGAGTGCAGTAAATATTGGCCAAAGGGGAGAATTCAAGAGACTTTCCCCCCACCACCACCACTTAAAATAAGTGGTTTTGTTTTTTTCTCAGCCTCCCTCCTTCCTCCATACCTGAAAGTGAGAAAAGAGGGGGGAAAGCATTTCAGCAAAGCTTGCAGCATTATTCCAGAACTCACCATTCCCTGCTTCCTTTTCCCTTAGCTAATAAGTAATTATGAGAAGGAGGTCTGTGTACTGTTTTATTATATTTGGCGTGGAAAATACATTTCCCCCTTTCCTTTCCCCCACCCTCCTTTCCCAGTAAAATGCTTCCCGAGATTTATTTGCAAGCCTGTAAATACAGAGTAAATAGCTTTAATTTAATTTACAGGGCTACTGTAGGAAACTACATCTGCAAAACGCAAATTCCATCAGCCACCACTGAACTGAAGAAGAAGAAAAAGAAAAACCCAACCAAATCTTTCTCTTGATCTCTCGATACCACAGCAGCTGAGACCTTTTCTGATGGCATTTTTCTTCCTCCTTCCCACGTAAAAAAATAAATAAATCCACCTGTTTTTCACCCTTTTGTTGCCTTCATTATCATAAATTTCAAAGCTCTAGCAGCAAAGTTTAATCTCCAAATCCTCACACAGTGCTGGTTGAAAAGCTTGCAAAAGTTGATTTCAGGATTTGCAAGGAAACCTTCTACTTTGTGCAAGACTCAAATTAGGATCCATGTCTGGGTGGTGTTCATGTGACTATCAGGTTCACATGCATCTAAGCCAACCCCACCCCTGCCTGCCCTCAAAGCTTGGGACCTCCCAAATGCACAGAGTGGACCTCTAGGGGCTCAAAGGACCTCCTCTTCTGAATGCCTGCCTGGGGCTGTAAAATGGAGGCTGACAGAGCTGCCACCAGCCATGTAGCTACGAAAAGCTAGCCTACCAGCTTGTTGGGAATAGTTGGTTTTCTAGCGGAGAGCTTCCACAAGCCATTGGAAATCAGGAAACAGAGACCTCCCCACGCCCAAGGTAGCACTGGTTTCAAAGAGCCACAAGGAGGGCTCAGAGTCATCATGTGTCGCCATGTTGGGGAACCCTGTTTGACTGTAATGACTGAGCTGGTTGGTCCGTGATTCAGCCCTCTGGAGGAGGCAGCAATAAGGCTGGCACAGGTGAACACCTGCCAAAGAAGCTGGTCAGCAGCGGGTCCATCAGTGACAGACAGATGCATGCCTTGACAAACTGCATTCTTAACTTGTTCCTCATCCTTATACATAGGGTGTGCAGGGACTTAGGCAAGATCATTTTCTAAGGATTAGCCACATTTGTGGAGGGTGATTATTTCAACGGCTCACAACCATAGTACCTAAATATAGTATCCATGTTCAAGAGTAAAGAGGTAAAGGTAAAGGACCCCTGACAGTTAAGTCCAGTCGCAGATGACTCTGGGGTTGCGGCGCTCGTCTCGCTTTACAGGCCGAGGGAGCCGGCGTTTGCCCACAGACAGTTTTTCTGGGTCATGTGGCCAGCATGACTAAGCCACTTCTGGCGCAACGGAACACCGAAACCAGAGCAGTGCACAGAAATGCCATTTACCTTCCCACCGGAGTGGTACCTGTTTATCTACTTGCACTTTTGGGGCATGCTTTCTGTTAAGTTGTGGGTGAACATATGAGACGACACAGTGATTCTTCAAACAGCTCTTGTTTATTCACAGGCCAGAACAGAACTGAACTGAAGGGTTCAGCCAGCCTGCTTATATAGAGCTCCACTACAACACAGCAGTAACCACTTTCTGTAACTATCCAATCACTGAACGTCACTTTCAATTCCTTATTTGCATATGTGGACCTGAGTGAAAACTATCTACAGTATCCCCCTGCTGGCCCAGGGTGAGAACTTCAGTACATAACACTTTCGAACTGCTAGGTTGGCAGGAAATGGGACCGAGCAACAGGAGCTCACCCCATCGTGGGGATTCGAACCGCTGACCTTCCAATCGGCAAGCCCAAGAGGCTCAGTGGTTTAGACCACAGTGCCACCTGCATCCAGTGCCACCTGTTCAAGGGTAGCATACTTCAAATTAGCATATCCTGGAAAGTGGTGGCCATTATCTTCATGTCCACCTTGTGAACTTCCCTGTTGTCATAAGCAGAAGATTGTATGCTCCTTGTATGCTGCTGCTGTCCTGACAACAACTGGATGGACCATTGATTTGACCCAGTAAGGCAGTGAAGGGATCTGAACCACACACCTTATTTATTCCTTCCTACAGAACTTGGTACTCTCTGTAGTAGGATATTTCTTGGTTGTGTTTTCAGTAAACCACATCCTTTGCAAAACAAAAAGCAAAAAGCCCAAGCCTAAACTGTGCTTCTGATGAACACCTTGTGGGAACAAACCCATAGTAGGTTGCTGCAACCCTCTCGGCACAAAAAGCAGATCATAATGAAGGGAGCCAGGAGCCCTGTAAAGAAGACATTTTCTATTTCTCATTTATCCGTTCTATGTGTGTGGCTCATTATAGCACCACCTGACCTGCTCTCTCCACACATCACACGGCTTATGTGCATAGTAGCTCAGAATTCACACATGCCATGGAACACTGCAATTATGATCTCCCAGGAGCTGGGTTTTTAAAAAAACAAATGGTGTGGGAGCAGAGGCAATGATGCTGTCAGCTATTTGCAGATTGTGACTCTTTGTGTATATGTTGCAAAGCGATGAAATCCACAACAAACACCCAAATTCACCTAGTCTGTGTAAACTGTCCTGGAAACTCTGGATTCCAACCTAAAAAAGAAAGCAAAGAATGGATATTTGCAAATATTGTAAGTGTTTATTTTCCAAATCTCATTCTTTAAACACACCCGGTTACAATAGCATAACTATAATATGAACAGCCGTATTGTAAAAAAGAAAAAGAAAAAAAGAAATTCTTCTCAATCTAGAAATAAAAATATATAAGACATAGGCACAAAGAGCAGCAATACTAAGACATCTTTAGGACGGTAAATAAATGGTGCATCCATAAAGAATGGAATGTGGAAAATAGATAATGGTCACATCTGAATATTTTGCAGGGAAACAGTGAGTGCCCCCATTTTTAGGCTCGTAGGTTCTGAAAGCCTGGCTTCCCAGGGTCTCTGGATACCAAAGATCTCAGGCTGCCCAGGTGTGCTTGACAGCTTATTTAAAACAAGAGACTGCTTGCACATAAGATTTGCAAGCAAAATAATCATCTCTTTCCCCCACCCCTCACACACACACCCCAGTAATATGTTGGAGCAGAATAGATTGCAAAACTTAGGGGGAAAATACTCTGCACACTGTGATGCTCTCTGACAAGACTGTGACAACAAACATTTTGTCCTCATTAGGGCCTCCGCATAAAAGCACCCTGGCTCTGATCCAATCCTGACTGTACGTCGCTGGAACCCAGTTTCACCACACACTACTCTGTAGCATAAGGGAACATCATCTCCGTGCTGCACATCCCCTTTCTTCCCTGCACCCCAAATTCCTCCTCCTCCTCTTCCTCTTAGCAAGAGGCCTTCACCCTGGGGGAGAAGCTGGCTTTTGCGCATCTAAACAGCTGGTGAGGTTTTGCATCTGTACCGCACAAGACCTCCCCCCATTTTTTGGCTCCTAGTAAATCTCTTTTCCTGGGAGGGCCAGAGAGACCTGAGGTTATTCTTCTTCCTCCTTTGTCAGATGTGGCTTGGGATTTATGCTGCCTGCCTTTTAATCTTGAGCCAGTCTGCTCTTCTCCAAGCCCCAGCCCATATAAATGTGGACCTTAGATGACCTCCTCGTAGTCACAGCGTGTGTGTGTGTGGCAAGGAGCTGGCGGCAGAGTCTGCAACAAAGAGACCAGGCTTGCCTTTTGCTCTTCTGCCTCTCAAACAGTGCTTAATGAATGGTTTGGAGCATGCTTAACTGCTTCCCGCATCAGCAATTAATTCCTTAAGGTGGGACATTCCAATCACCGGGGTTACACAGCCATCTACTAACCAAGTGGTTCTGGAGAAAGTCTGCCGATATGATGGCTCAAATATTTCAGACAAGAAAGGTGAGTCTACACTCTGGTGTCCAAGCAGCAGACCCAGGAAATGGTTACATTTTTAAAAATTGGAGAAATAGCCATTATTACTTCTTTGCCCCCTGATACAACCTGAAATCTGCTTTGCACCTGAAAAAGTCTGATCTAATTAAATCTGCCTAACAATACTTCCTACACTCTGTCCTAAGACTGTCAAACTGTACATCATAAAAACATAGAAACATAGAATTGCAGAGTTGGAAGGAATCCTGAGGACCATCTCGTCCAACCCCCTGCAGGAATATGCAGCTGGAGGATCAAATCTGTTGGTTATCAGCACCACGCTCTAACCAACTAAGCTACTGAACATGGTGGTGATGCTGATTAATCTCCAACATCGGGCCCAGATTTTTTTACTTTGCCCTCTTTCCCAGTCACTGTTTTGCTTAACATCCAGACTGATGAAGAGTTCTGGAGCTCAAAAGTTCACTCACAAATGTACAACATTTTATGTGGTCCTAAGATAGGTATTGGAGGGACGCGGGTGGCGCTGTGGGTTAAACCACAGAGCCTAGGACTTGCCGATCAGAAGGTCAGCAGTTTGAATCCCCGCAATGGGGTGAGCTCTCGTTGCTCAGTCCCGGCTCCTGCCAACCTAGCAGTTCAAAAGCACATCAAAGTGCAAGTAGATAAATAGGTACCACTCTGGCAGGAAGGTAAACAATGTTTCTGGTCCGCCAGAAGCGGCTTAGTCATGCTGGCCACATGACACTGGCCACAGCTGAACACCAGCTCCCTTGGCCAATGAAGCGAGATGAGCGCCGCAACCCCAGAGTCGGCCTAATGGTCAGGGGTCCCTTTACCTTTAAGATGGGTATGTGGCTTTGGGGCTTGTTTGTTTTTCTACTGGACCAATGCATTGTCTATAATTTTTGGGGACGAACCAGGATCCAGCAACCACCCTGTGTTTTGCTCTGGGGTGTTGAGCTGCTGTGCCAAATTCCTCAATAACAGAAGCTAGAGAACCTGTCTTAAATCACCCCCTTTGCCTTGAAAACTCTTGCCAGAGAGCAGTGTTAGTAAATGGCAGGAGGGTAAAGGGCATGCCCAGCTCAACAGTTGCACCCTCAATGACTCAGAATGACTCAGGTTACATCCCCTGTGCACAGTTTTCAGGCACTCTGCCCTGGTCCCAAGCAGATAGCCACACCTCTTGTATCTGTGAATCCCAAATGCTCATTGTTATTCTCCTTTATTTATTGTTATGTTTATACCCCACCTTTACATATTCCAAGGAGCTCAAGATGGTGTACACAGTGGCACTGTGGCCTAAACCAACAAGCCTTTTGGGCTTGCTGATCAGAAGGTCGGTGGTTCAAATCCCCACGATGGGTGAACTCCAGTTGCTCTGTCCCAGCTCCTGCCAATCTAGCAGTTTGAAAGCACGCCAGTGCAAGTAGATAAATAGGTACCACTGTGGCGGGAAGGTGAATGATGTTTCCGTGCACTCTGGCTTCTGTCACGGTGTTCTGTTGCACCAGAAATGGTTTAGTCATACCGGCTACTTGACCTGGAAAGCGGTCTGTGGACAAACGCCGGCTTCCTTGGCCTGAAAGCAAGATGAGCGCTACACCCCAGGGGTCCTTTACCTTTACTTTTACCTGCAGCTGAGAGACAGTGACTGGGGCAAACTCACCCAGTGAGCTTCATGGCCAAGTGGGGATCTGAACCCTGGTTTCTGAGGTCCCAGCCCAACACTCTGACCACTGTGCCACACTGTCTCCTTAGAAACCTCATAAAGAAGATGCTACTCCACTCTCACCTAACTCAACCTTCCCATGTCTCACATCCAACTCACATCAATCTTTGATACAGCACAGTCTTCACAAGAGATTTTAGCCACCAGATGACATAAATTGTCAAATGGTTATTTCATTTGAATGTTCCCTTCTGAGGTGGATGTTGGCTATTTATCACTCTTGAGGAAACCCCTGGCACTGAGGGTTTAGCTTGGCATGGAGAGAAGCAGCTCTCCCCACATGAGAGTTATGTCAAATGAAATAATCACCACTTTAAATTGACGTGGACCATTCACCTTGTGGTTGTTTTATTGTGCCAAAAGGAAACAGGACAATTGGTCTGGAGAGACATTCCTGGACAACAGCCAATCATAGCATGAAATAGGTGGTTTTTTTCAGGACAGGCAGCATGAGAGGTCCTCAATGTTCAGAATGTCCCAACTGGCCATTATAAGACAGCGTGGTGCACACAGTGGACAGGGAATTGATCTTTTGTGATGGGAAAGAGAAGACACCTCTTTCCAACTGAGGGGCTTGACATGTGTTCCAATGAAGTCAAGGCCTCCTTGTCTGATCCAGGCCAAGGCACACACAGACTCAGTTTCTCACATGTAAAAGGAAGACAATAGCAACCTGCCTCTGACCTCACAGGGTTATTTCTGCAACTAGATTGTGAATCCCTTTGCAAATCAGAGAAGTCCTGGAATGAGTGGGTCACTGTAAAAACATTCCCAGCCCCTCACTCCAGATTTTAATGCTATGCCTCTTGAGGCCTCAGCAGTTTACATTGCAAGAGAACAAATTAGGAGGTCCTGTTGCTGTTTTTGTCTTCTTCTGATGAGTCATAATACATCTGAAAGGTGCCCTGGGTTTTTTTTGGGGGGGGGAACCAGCATTTCCTATCTTTGAACTGTTTCTGTCCCCCCCCCCGCATGCAATGCACGGGGACCTTGGGAGCTGTCACTAAAGACTCATCGCGTGCTGCTGCAGAAGAGTGACAGAATCACCCTATGAAAACAAACAGTTTTCCTGTTTGGGTGCAGGAAGGCCCCCATTTTTCCTAATTAGTCCTGATGTCTTGCCCATCACAGGAATAAATATCAAATGTCCCCTAAGGGCAGCAGATGAGAAGTGCTATTTATTGCCGCTCTCAGAGGAAGTTTGACAACATGACAGGTGAAATATCAAGAATAATTAAGAAAAATAAGGCATCGTGTGTTCTTTAGCATGCCAGAGGGAGGGACTTGCTGCTAACTCTGAGCCAGAGGATTTTTTTGTGAGCCAAACGTTTCCGGATGCTAAACGCAACCTTACAATGCACAAAACCTTATCTCAAGATGGTGTCAGGCTCACAGCATCAGGTCAGTTGACAGGGATGTGGCTTGATGTAGTGGTATTTTATTCAAGAGTTAACTGAATCACATTCAGGAAAAATTTAACCTTTAAAACAGGAATAGAGAACCTTTTGCAGCCCAAAGGCTGCATTCTGCTCTGAGTGCAGTGTAGAGGCCAGAGGCATCAGCAGTACCAAGGACAGCTCCATACAGCTTCACCAAGGCAGAACTCAGATGTTGTTTCAGCACCAGCCACCCTCAGGCTGAGCCTTAAGCAGGAGTTGCAAGTCTATCACAGCTGCTAATTCCACCTTCTGTGAAAGGAGCCTTTCATTTAAAGGGTCCCAGCCTGCTTTAGCAGCCACCAACTCCAATATAACTAGAGAGCTGGTTTGAGCTTTGGAGGGAAAGTAGTATATAAATGTTTAAATACATTCAAAGAAACTTGGGGATGGAGGCTGAATTGGTAATTACTGACAATGGAAAGGATTTTGTGATTGTGAGGGAATAGCTCAGCTTGGGAGGGGGGGTCACTTAGTGTGTGGCAGCTGTGAAAAAGGAAAGGTTCCTTTAAGGGAATGTATCGGAAATACTTTGGCCACCTCATGAGAAGAGAAGACTCCCTGGAAAAGATCCTGATGTTGGGAAAGATGGAGGGCACAAGGAGAAGGGGGCGACAGAGGACGAGATGGCTGGACAGTGTTCTCGAAGCTACCAGCATGAGTTTGACCAAACTGCGGGAGGCAGTGGAAGACAGTAGTGCCTGGCGTGCTCTGGTCCATGGGGTCATGAAGAGTCGGACATGACTAAACAACAACAACAACAATCAGAAATTTATCTGTGAATATTGCAATACTCTTATACAAATCTGTGGTGAATTGAGGTATCTCAAAAGGGATAATACAGAGCTGGAAACAGTTCAGAAAAGAGTTAACAATATTACCCAGAACCTGGAAAAACTCCCCTATGAGGAAAGGTTACAACATCTGGGCCATTTTAGTTTGGAAAAAGGCGCCTGAAGGCAGGGGGGAAAGATATGATAGAGGCTTGCAAAAACATTAAGGAGGCAGAAGGCTATCAATGGCTATTAATCATGACTGTTTTATGCTACCTCTAGGAAACAGGGCAGCAGCCTGTCTCTGAATACCAGTTGCTGGAGAACAAGAATGGGAAAGGATTGATGCTGCACTCATGTTTTACTTGCGAGTTTCCCATGCAGGTATGGGAAGACCCTGTGGGATAAAAGGATGCTGGGATGCTGGATTGGGTGGGCCTTTGGTCTGATCCTGCTGCAGATTCTTCCAAGTATTTCAGCCCCCTGACATTAGTAGCAAGATCCATTCATTACACACACACAGAGAGAGAGAGAGAGAGAGAGAGAGAGAGAGAGAGATCTCCTCCAAGGAGCTCAAGGCAGCATGTGTGCCCCTTCATTTATCCTCACAACAACCCTGTAGGGTAGATTGGGCTTAGGTGAGAGAATGACTGTTGCAAAGTCACTGAATGAGCACCATGGCTGACTCATCGTTTGAACTTGACTCTTCCTGGTCCTCACCATTACACAACACTGCCTCTCAAGATCTAACCTGTGTCCATTTTGCATTGGGTAAAGTGAAAAGTGTTCAGGTTTTGTGTAACTCCAAGCCAGAGGCTGTGTTTAGGAAAGATGGATGAGAAGCATTTCATTCATCCATTTCATGTTTCAGACCATTGGTGATTATTTTTTTATGAGCTGCTATATTTCTTATTATGAGGTTTAAATTGTAACTCCAACTGATGCCCTCATAATTACTTTTTGTTTTGTTTCTTTGTAATGTAAGTTTGTCTATGTCTAAGTGAAGGCCTTTGAGCTTCCCTATGAATTTCTCACTAACTGAAATTCATTCTCCCAGTCTCCGGAACCCAACGTGACACTCTAACAGCACCAACACAAGTCATCTACTGCTAAACTAATCAATGAGTCTAGCATACTTGCAGAGGTCTGTGCAAAAGGCTCCCTTGACTGTAATCACATTGCAAATAAAACTTGACAAAACTCTTTCCACCCTCTCTCCCCATCTCTCACAAATGCATCCACAGTTCTAGTTACAGGTAGGTAGCCGTGTTGGTCTGCCGTAGTCAAAACAAAATAAATAAATTCCTTCCAGTAGCACCTTAGAGACCAACTAAGTTTGTTATTGGTATGAGCTTTCGTGTGCATGCATACTTCTTCAGATACCAATGGATCCACACTCACCCATACCCACACAAGGAATATCTACAGGGATTTGGTGAAAAAATACAAGGCACATCTGTATATCAAACTAAGTCCATTGTCTTAGTTTGACTGTCATGGCTCGTCCCAAGAAACACCTGGTATGGGTGCAAAGAAAAAATTATCTATTGGAGAAAACTAGTCTGTCCCAGGGCAAGAGTTCCCAACTGGTTTATGGCTTGTAAATGTGGGGAATTGTCCTGATTGAGTCAGATGGCCACCCAAAAGAGAAGGAGATAGTCCAGGCAAGATGGAGACTCGTAGCAACAGACTATAGGCTTAAGGGGAGACTAAGCATGGACCTGGATTAAGAATCAAGATGCTGATTCAGTACCACAGTCAGCAACCCTGCAGCTGAAGCAGAAAAAAAGTTAGTTGTCTCACACTTCCTAGAGAACTGCTTCAGCAGGGAGGGGGAACCTGTGGCCCTCTGGATGCTGTTCTGCTCCAGCTCCCATCAACCCCAACCAGTGTGGCCAATGCACAAGGCTGATGGAAGTTGCCATCCAACAACATCTGAATGGCCATAGGTTCCCCATCCTTGAGCTTCTAGTCCAGGCTAGGTTAGTTAAAATGGAAGCGCAATATACCTATTGTATCTGGCCAGTTAAAAGGTGCCTTTTTCTGCAACTATTGATTTCTTCTGGGCAGCAGGGTTTCAAGCTGTGGGGTGTTCTACAGAGAAGATCCTTAGGTCTTTCCTGATCACCCAAAGACTTCCTGGTTTAGCCACTGAAGCCTGGTGTCTGAGGTATCTTTCTGGGGTTCCTAGGACAAGATGCGGGCACCAGTGCCAGCAGATCCATATGGGAAGGACTGGGAAGTAGGTCTGCTTGGAGCTACTGTTGTAGGAGGGCTTTGCACTTGAAGATTCCTGGTGCAAGACCATGACAAGAACATGTCTGGTTGTGAGGAGGGGGAAATCAGTCAAAGCTCCCAGAGTAAGTGCAGCAATGTTCACTGTAAGAAGTGAGAAGATGACAAGTGAAAAACAGATAAGTGGTTCAATGGGTCGGTGCATCTAGTTATTAGCCCGATTGGTGGTTTGAGCCCACCCAGGGATGGCTGTGGGGAGGATACCTGCATTGCAGGGAGTTGGACTAGATGACCCTCAGGGTCCTTTCAAACTCTACAAGTCTATGTTTCCTGCTGGATATTGAAGCACACCACAGAATCATAAAATGGTAGAGTTGGAAGGGAGTCCTCGGGTCATCTAGTCCAACCCCCTGGAATGCAGGAATCTCAACTAAGGCATCCATGACAGATGGCCATCCAACCAGGAGTGCCAAAGGAAAAACTGAGGGCCTGGTGCTGGACTCAGAGCAAGTGTGTGTGTGCATTAACATGCATGTTTTAGACCTGGGGGGATCCTGCAGTGCTCAAGTACCCTGAAGAATCAGAATGCATGCCGAGTTCTCATTTTTAGGTAATTTTACTTAAACCTGCTGCTTTCATGTATATTTATTTGCTAAGAGATTACAAGAAAATGGAAAGCTTGTACATGTTTCACACCAGAACAGAGTTTTTAAATGCTCTCTCTCTCTCTCTAAATATATATATATAGGCACAAGGCTGAGTCCTGGACATCCTTCCGGGATTCTATTCTGAGAAGGTAATAGATGGCAATTCAGTGAGAACCACAGGGCACGTTTTCTCTGCAAAAAAGGCAAATGCCTGAGAGCCTTCAAGCACTGGCTTCCATTAGCATTTACTCTCATACCATGGTCAAATCCCTTATTTGGAGCAAGGGGAATAAGACTTGACCGTACAAATTATACACAATTGTTCTGTCTCTGTAAACACTACCTCCCCCTTCCATCCTGGGTGTGATGAAATGGGTAGAATTATGCAGCTATATTATGCAGGGAAATCTCAGAGATATTGGAATCCCGAAGTTGCTAGATCTCAGCATGCAGGATTTTCCTACATTCCTTGTTCTAGTTTCCTCATTATTCAAAGACCAGTATTCTCTCACCACCATCAGACGGAGAAATATGGGGATGTGCTGCTAATTAAATGTCCCTGAATTTTTAACCTCCTCCCTAAGAGGCTGAGATATCTCTTATGCACTGTGACTGAGTCCCTGCCTGGGCTGAAACAATTATGAAAGACAATTCCCTTCACTCTTCCTTTGTGGTATGTGTGAATATTTAGAAGAGATGCTTTCAAAAGGATAAAAGTTTATGAAATTCATGCATAAACTAAAACTACAGAACAAGCAAGCAGAAGAGTTATATTTCACCAGTTCAAGAGCAAAAGGTGGCAACTAACAATTGGATAAACACTCGTTTTGTCCCTATATTCATACATATAAACTTCCTGGGTATTTTAAGAAGTAGACCCAAGAGGTGCAGTTAGTTTCTTTAATGTATATCATAGATTGAGTCTGAAGATGCATATCTAGGAACCTCCATCTTCAGAGACGGATGAATATTTATTTCATCCCATGGTGCTTAAGAAGCTTGCGGATGTTATTTCAGAGCCTGTCAGTAATCTTTGAAAATTCTTAGCAAATGGATGAGGTTCTAGAAAACTGGAGGTGGGCAAATGTCGTCGCAGCTGTTGATAACAGGCAAAATTCTAAAAGAGATTACAAAGCAGTCAGTTTGTGAGCACCTGGGAAGGAATGCATTAATAACTAGGAGCCAAGATGGGTTTATCAGAAATAAGTCATGCCAGACCACCCCCCACCTCCCTTTAAATAAACAATTGAAAACATAGTTACTCATTTGATAGATCATGGAACTCACTGGACATCTTGATTTCAGCAACACATTTGTCAAATTCTACAATAATGAGACTAAGATGGTAAGTGTGGGCTGATGACAGGTGGAACTACAGATGGCTGGGCAAGTGTATCCAGTAAGTGCTCCTTCATGGCTTTGCCTCAAGTGATGTGCCACAGAGCTCTGTTCTAAGTCCTGTGCTGTTCAGCTTTTATATCACTGAACCCAAGGCAGCACACATGTGGTTCTTGGGCAAGTCCAAACCTTGACTAGACCCAGACCTGCTTGGCTTCTGTAAGGAGTGGTCAAATGCCTACAGACCATACCCAGGGACTTGGATGAAGTCACCGAGGGAATGCTCAGCAGATCTGCAAATGGCATAAGGCTGGGAGCGGTACCTAACACCATAAAAAGATGAAACCACGATTCAGAATCATCTTGACAGGCTGGAACCCTGCTCCAAAACCAGCAATATCAAATTCAACAGGGATAAATGTAAACTCTTTCATTTAGGTATAAAGATAAAGGGTAAAGGGACCCCTGACCATTAGGTCCAGTCGTGACCGACTCTGGGGTTGCGGTGCTCATCTTGCTTTATTGGCCGAGGGAGCTGGTGTTTGTCTGCAGACAGCTTCTGGGTCATGTGGCCAGCATGACGAAGCTGCTTCTGGCAAACCAGAGCAGCACATGGAAACGCCATTTACCTTCCCGCTGGAGCAGTACCTGTTTATCTACTTGCACTTTGATGTGCTTTCGAACTGCTAGGTGGGCAGGAGCTGGGACCGAGCAACGGGAGCTCACCCCATTGTGGAGATTCAAACCACCGACCTTCTGATCGGCAAGTCCTAGGCTCTGTGGTTTAACCCACAGCACATTTAGGTATAGACAGTGCTTTTTTCTTGGGGATTCTCAAGGGTACACAGTACTGGCAATTTCCCCAAAAAAATGTTTAAAGTGTGACACTTACTGTACCAACTTCATGGTGAGTACCAGAACCCTTTTTTTCTACAAAAAAAAAAAGCTCTGGGTATAGATATGGATCACAGTGGGTCAAAAGGTAAAAGCCCTCAACCACCAACATACTAAGGCCCTGTTCTGAATCAGGCCCCCTGTGAAGTCCATTTATGGAGGAGGAGCATCTTCTGTACTCCAGGGTAGAACTTTGCAGTTAAGGTGTCACCTATAGTTTGGGCCTCAGATCAGCCACACAATAACCCCATGCTGTATTCTCTGTGTTGCCATGAAGCATTTGCCCCAGAGATCCACAGTGGGGGGAGACATCCATACAAAACAACACACTGGAGTGGTCACAAGGTGTTTCACAGGGCTTCGCTTCATTCTCTCTTCCACATTCTCACTTTGGCTGACAAGCCTAATGGATCTGCTGGACACATCTTGCACTGACAGAAAATGTCTAATAAAAAGCGCTTGAAATCGTGAAGTCTGGAGTTTGCTAATGATGTCATTACTTTGCCAGACCCACATTATTTTTAGGACCACCATTTCCTCCTGCATTAAGTCTCATTAAGATTATGCTGTAGTGTTCTAATGCAAGATGAGTGGAAGGTAACCCTTACTATCTGCGGGGGTGGGGAGAGGAGAGGACAGACACACACACACACACAGAGAGAGAGAGAGAGAGAGAGAGAGAGAGAGAGAGAGAGAGGAGAGCATCTCTGTTTCCTCATTTCTAAGCCCCAGCTCATTTGTCACCCTATTTCACCATCTATTGAAAACTGCCCTTGGGACATTTTAGCAGGCTGCTGAAACTGATCTTTTGTTTGTTTGTGTGGTAAGTGAAGAAAGCAAGAGAAGAGAAACACCTGACCTAGCAGGGTTCTGCATTTGTTATGTGTTATATTTAGATCTCTTGCTGCCCCACACCTTCTTACCGTTTTCTCTCCATCCTGGCCCATCCTGCCCCCAAGAGTGTC
Source organism: Podarcis cretensis (assembly GCF_951804945.1). Taxonomy (NCBI): domain Eukaryota; kingdom Metazoa; phylum Chordata; class Lepidosauria; order Squamata; family Lacertidae; genus Podarcis; species Podarcis cretensis. The sequence continues at coordinate 28,401,394 of NC_137185.1, read as the reverse complement.
CAGAGTGGAAGGAAAATGGCATAAAGGGAGCACCAGGTTCCCCCTAACCGGATTTCCAGCACGACAGCAGGTGAACTTACTTATAAGTAAGGAAATTATACTTTACTAAAGCCAATGAATGGTACAGACTCAGCAGCATGCAGAGACAAATACAGTCCAGGAGCTCTTCCAAGGCAAAGGGTGAGCAGAAATAAGTCTGGTCAAGGAGCGAGGGTCAAGGTGCACAAGTCCAAGGTCAATAACAAGACTGAACAGGAGCTGTGATCCAACAAGTTTCCCCACCTACCTGCCAAGCTTTCAAGCAGAGGAGTAGAAACCAAGCTACTGGCCCCTATGGGAATTTCTGGTGGGAACATCTAGAGTGACCTGCTTCCTCCTTTCTCAGACCCTCCTCCACCTCTGAATCCTCCTACTCTGTTTCATCAAACCACCCCCACCCCCACAATCTCCCCCATCCCCCAGAACCCTCCCCATTCTCCATAGTCTCTCACAGCCCATTCTCCTCCACAGGTAGAAAGCCTCTGGGATTCCTGCTTCAACAGCAGAATCAGCCATGTCTGGAGGCTGGAGAGGGGGCTGCTCCATCAATTTCACTCTGTTATATTGTCTCAGTCCCCCTCCCCTCCCACATTCATTGAACGCTTCCTCTTCCTAAATGGGAAGGCCAGAGGTAAGCAGTGGCAGGGAAGAGACTGAAAGTGGAGTGTGAAGCCCCTTGAAAAGTTTCCAGAGAAATCCAGGTGCTTTTGGGTGATGCATGATGAAGTTGCCCTGAGAGACACCGTTATCTCGTCTTACTTCAGATTAGCTGGGTTGGGCTAAAAGCAGGTGCAGAGGTTGAGCCCTGGGTGAATCCTGAGGCAAGTTGAACCCCATTGGCTCAGCCTTTGAACTGAACACAAGCTGAGCAGATTGACAGCCACTGTGGGCACCAAGGGGTATGTGAACAGTCTTTGTGGAACCTGTGCCAGAGAATGGCTCCAGACTAGGCCTTGCTCCATGGCTGCCTGACTTTGAACCACACATGGAAGACCACAGGTTTCTAACCCAGCTACTGGTGCACCGACCGGTGCGATGTTCTCCCATCCCTTGCGGTTTGCCTTTCAGCAGTGGAAGCATGGAGTCAAGCTGTGTGAAGTGTTTGCCAGTTGTGAGGTGTGTCCAGGAGTTGTGATGCATGATCAAGCCATGGAGCAGTGGAAAGTGGAGCACTTTCAATCAACCCCCTCCATGTGCAGAGCAGGGCAAGAGCATCAGCAGTGTGCACAGATGGCGTGTGTGTGTTGAGTTGAGAGGCATGAAATGCAAAGGGGGGAGGCAGGAAACATTCCCCAGCTGAGCTCCCAACTTCTTTTCGAAGATTTCTGAGTCCAGAGAGAGCTATGCAAAGTGGGAGTCAGCAGTATCTTAATTGGCCTTTTGCAGGGACGCTTTTGAAGGTTGCCTTGGAAAAGGGGCATTGGCCCCTCTCAGTGTGAAACACGATTGTCACAGGATTTGTTTAATGCTTCCTGTCCCTGCCACCATAATGGGAATTCCTTTCAAGGCACTATTGGAGCTTCCTTGACTTGTGGATCTCTATTCTTGGAAGGCAGAAACACAGCACATCTCGGAAGTTTTAACAAAACGGACCCCATTTGGTCACCACTCAGGGTTGAACCAGATCGTTCCTGGCTCTTTGCTGACTTGCGTTGCCTGACAGAGCACATTGCCACATTCTGACAACTGTGGAGCAGCCTGAAGAAATCCACACACACCCCTACGCACACCCCATTTTCCTGCAAGTCTAATGACAGCACCCATCAGAAAATAGCTGGATTAACAGCTTTGCCCTTCCTTGTCAAGAAAGTAGCATCAGCATGCAACCATACTTTACTCTTGCCTAATGGGCCTGTTTTTGCTATGATTGCTTTACAACACAATGCTATATATGTGTACTCAGAGCTTAAATCCCATTGAGTTCAATGGGGCATACTTCCAGATTAAGTAGGTACAGGATTGCAGCCTTACTAGCACACATAGCAGGTTGCTAGTCTATAAAACAGGCACTTCTCCAAATACCTCCTCCCCTGTGCAACAGAATCTGCTGGGGATGCGTTGCTGAAAACCAAACTACCCTTTCAGAATTCTAGGTACCTCGACATTCTAATATTAAAAAGTGGTGGTTTCTAGACCTCATTGATGCAAAGGAAAATGTGAAAATACAAAGCAATTCGTGACAGCCAGGTCTGAGGCTCATCAGCACCTACAGAGCCTGTCACGAATAAGACTGAGATTAAAGGAACATGATAGAAGTTGATTCTTCTGTTGCTTTGTGACCTCATCACATAAACTGAGCTGGAGACAATTCTTTATGCCTCTCCCTTCCATCTTGCTGCCAGACATTTTGAGCAAAGGTGGTGAATTAGAGCCCTGATGGTGATCACACACACACACACACACACACACCCTGCCACATACACACCACCTGGGGAGAAGCTCCATTCCTCCATTCTCTTGGTTGTGAACTCCCACCAAACTGCTTTGGGAAGCATAGAGAAGAGAATGCACAGGAAATGGCCATAGCTCAGTGGTAAAACAACTGCACTGCATGTGGGAGGTCCCAGGTTCTGTCCTAGGCATCTCCAGCTAGGGGCTGGGAAAAGCTCATCTGAAACCCTGGTGAGCCATTGCTGCCTGTCAATGTAGACAGTGCTGAGCCAGATGGACCAGCCATCATCTCACTCCGTACAAGGCAGCTCCCTCTGTCCCTCTGCATGTTTGCAACTCCTGGAAGTATCATCACACCTGGCCCCAATGCGGCCATTTCCCAGTAGTGCCTACTGTGAGATATTCCATTGCACAGGCCTGTCTGTAAGTCACATACAGTCCTGGGACCTGGCTGATGGATGGGAATAAGTGGAAGATGAAAGATAGAAGATTCCAGGCCTCAGGGAGGATGCTAGGGTTACAAACCTCCTGAGACACCAAACTGATGAACTGCATAGGGAGAATGGATTAGACCTGACCAGGCAAAGAGTTTCTCAAGTTACTGCAGGGCAGAGCAGGACAGGGCAGGGCAGGGCAGGGCAGGGCAGATAATTTTGCAACTGGAGGTACTTTGTGGGGAGAAACTGAGTTTCTTGGAGGGGGGTAGTTCTTGGCTTCCTCCCCCCCCCCCCAAGCCTTACCCCTGTACAAAAGTGGACCATTACCATGGATACTTCCAAGGCCAGGGGAGAAAACGATTTGCCCTAATGAGCTGGGCCAACTGTCAGCTATTTTGTAAGCATTAGTGTATAATAAGGAGAAATAACTGCATTAGCCCGACATCGGCATTGCAATCTGTCATAGAACAAGGGAAGTATTGGCACATTGTTATGTTTCAGACAACACTGCTAATCAATGCCCCTTTAGGAAAAAAAATCAAATGTACCCAGAGGCGGTCTGGCAGCAAAAGCTCTCGCCTGAGAAGGTTGGCGTTGTTGATGGAGCACAGAGGAAGGACAGTGGCTGGAGGAATCGATTAATGGGCACCTTCCACAGATCCAGCGACAGGGGCATAAATAGCATCCTGGTTGCTACTGTTCTGTTCATTGCACCCACTTCCCTTTGCCCAGAAGTGTCCTGCTGGGGTTCTTCACCTTGCACACCTCTCCCCAGGCCAGCCTCCTGCCCTGCCTCTGTCCTTCTTCTCCCTAAATGGCCGGCTGGTACAAGTGGGCTATATGCTACATAAGAATGCAAGTGGCGGGCAAGTGGGTGGCTGAGTGACACAGTTCCAAGCAAAGGGGGGAAAGCCTTCCTTAACGCCAGAAAGCTGAATGCTAGTGTGCTAGATTTCTATGTGCAGGAAACGAGGCTAAATGCACAACAGCCCACTTGCAGCCGGAAGTTGCACAGACCAGGAAAGACCAGTTTTGCTAGATGGCTAGTATGGACCTCCACATTTGACACCTAAAGACCTTCAGGTAGGCCAGGTAGACTCTTTTTTTTCTTGCTGCTAATTCCATGCACCTGCAAAGTCCCTCTCGACATTTGCTTCTTTGCTGGCTGCCATATAATTTACCTTTCCGCAGCGTGATGGAATCCTAGCCCACTCTCGTTCACACACTGCGACTGCAAATGACAATTAACCAAGTGCTCTTTATGACATTTCTCATAAAACTATGGAACAAGCTGCACCTTCTGCTGTGTTCGCCCAGTGCTTAGGAAATTGTGACACCCAATTAACACCTAATCAGACACTGGAGGAATGGAAATATAGGGAAAAGCTCTTCATTACATTGGCAGGTGCTAAGGACAAGGGTCTCCACTTGCATCTGGATTTGCAATAGAGGCAGGAAGTTGGAGCTCAAGAGGTCATCAAGCCCTTCTGTGGGGAGCCCCTGTCACTGTAGAATATTTTATAGAATCATAGAACCATAGGGTTGAGGGTTCCCATGGGTCATCTAGTTCAACCCCCTCCAATGCAGGAATTACAGCTAAAGAATCCCTGACAGGTGGCCATCCAATCTCTGTTTACAAACGTCCAAGGAAGGAGACTCTACCACCATTCCAAGGGAGCCTGTTCCACTGTCAAACACCTCTTAATATTAAAAAAAACCTCATTTTTTGTCATTTGAATCTATCGGTTTGGGTCCTACCCTCTGGACCAGCAGAAAACAAGCTTGCTCCATCCTCCATGCGACAGCCCTTCCGATGTTTGAAGATGGTTCTCATATCCCCTCTCGGTCTTCTCTTCTCCAGGCTAAACATACCCAAGTCCCCAAACTGCTCCTCATAAGCCTTGGTTTCCAGACCCTTTTATCAACTTGGTCACCCTCCTGTGCACTTGTTCCAGCTAGACAGACCCCTGCCCAGAACCTTCAGTATGGACGTGGGTTCAAATCCTTGATCAGCCATCAACCCCATGGAGTTTCCTCCTTTCCTCTTTCATTTTCCCTTCTGCTTGAAAGCCTGGTTTTCAGCTTCCCTCTGAAGCCCTCTGAGCCTCTGTATGTGTGAAACCCTATTAATAAAGGAGCCCCTCTCGCTCCCTAGTCAGACAAGCGCTCCTATTGTGCCCACACAGAAAAGGGGAATTGCCTTTTTTCCCAGAGTTTCATTACTGTGTTGTCAGCTGACAGGTTTGCAATATGGGATGACAAAAGTGTTCTTCACCAGGGGTTGTGATCCCTGTGCAGAAAACAAACAGAACAACACGAGGCAAGAGGCTGGAGCACAGCAGTGGCTCTTATCCCAGCGTGCTGTGATCTGAGCTTATGCCAATACAAGATCAGCAGTCATATTGAAAAGGCAGCTGCCAGCCTCAGACAACAGGTTGGGCCTGAATAGGGCAAGCAACCGTCGTAGAGTAATAACACGACTCTGGGCTGGTGGCTATTCATTCAAATTGGCCACCCCTAGGAGGCAGCTTCCCATTCAGAGGCGCTGTGGCATTCCCAAAGTCACCAAGTCTCAGCAATCACCCAAATAATAAATAAAATCAGATACGGGACAAACAAAATTTGAAAACCACCACCACCACCACAGAACAAGAGCTATCATAGAATCATAGAACTGTAGAGTTGCAAAGTACCCTGAGGGTCTTGTAGTCCAACCCCCTACTTTGCAGGAATATCAACTAGGTCATACATGACAGATGGCTATCCAACCTCTGCTGTAGAGTCCGCCACCTTCTGAGGGAGTCTGTTCCACTGTCAAACAGCTCTCACTGTCAGAAAGTTCTTCCTAATGCTTAGTCAGCTGAGTCAATAAATCTCCTTTCTTGCAAGTTTGAATGCATTGGTTTGGGTCCAACCCTCTGAAGCAGAGGGAAACAAGCTTGCTCCATCTTCTATGTGGCAGCCCTTTAGATATTTGAAGAAGAGTTTGGATTTGATATCCCGCTTTATCACTACCCTAAGGAGTCTCAAAGCGGCTAACATTCTCCTTTCCCTTCCTCCCCCACAACAAACACTATGTGAGGTGAGTGGGGCTGAGAGACTTCAGAGAAGTGTGACTAGCCCAAGGTCACCGAGCAGCTGCATGTGGAGGAGCGGGGAAGCGAACCCGGTTCCCCAGATTACGAGTCCACCGCTCTGAACCACTACACCACACTGGCTCTGTGCTGGTCCCGGGGGGGGGGGGTTATTGTTGGCGTAGTCAAAGTCCGGTCCGGGGTCAATAGCCTGAAAACAGTTCCGAAGGAGTGAGGCGAAGTCCGAAGCAGGAAGCCGGGTGGGGACAAGAGCACTGGAGAGTCGGGTCTGGGTCCGGGCAGGAACAGGTACTCAACAACGACGTTGCTCCCACAACCTGGGACCGGGCCGACTGGCCTTTATCTGTTCTGAGGCCAGGGGCAGTCCCGGTCCCCAGGAGACCCGCCTCTCTTGGCCTTAAGGCAAGCACTCCTCCTGGGAACAACCAGTTCCCTTCGCCTCTCTGCCCTGAGTCTCTGCAGTTCAGGAGAGGCTAAAGGGTTACTGGGCCCAGGGGGAGACTCACCTGCAGGCACTGAGTCCTCAACCACCTCTGGAGCCAGAGTGGGATCACCTGGTGCCTGCTCCTGAGAATCCGGCACAGGTGCAGTTGCTTCTGAATCCAGGCCCTGCCCCAGTTCAGCTGGCCCTGGAGGCGGGGACTCCGGTACAGGCTGGGATTCCTCTGGTTCAGCCTCTGAATCGGAATCCCAGGCCATCACAGGCTCCCATGAAGATGGTTGTCATAACTCCTCTCGGTCTCCTCTTATCCAGGCCAAACATCCAGCTCCCTCAGCTGTTCCTCGTCAGGCTTGGTTTCCAGAGACTTGATCATCTTGGTCATCCTCCTCCGAACGCATTAAATTAAAATTCAAAGCAATATGGTAAGAGATAGCAGCAACCAAGTCAGCAGATCTCAGTCAGCAGTATGTGAAGGTATTTTAGAGTTCTTTTTATAAAAGGTTTTAAGTGCCTGTGTAAAGAAAATGAGGAGGAAGCACTGAGGATCCCATCAGTGGGAGTAGTGGTGTATTCAGTTGCCAGCCTGGTCCATACACTGGATGGGCCAGGCAATATCTTGTAATTCCCCTCCTGCAGCAAAATGGCCCTGCAGTCTGTGCAGATTTCAAAACAAGTGACATATGAGAATATCTGTCCAAACCCAATAACAGGTAGACCAAGGCGTTCGACACAAGATGACATTTCTGAACTGTCTTCAAAGACAGCCCCAAAGACAGCCCCAAAAATAAGACAGCCCCAAAAGTAAATGACTTCTGGGTTGGTACCTCCGGCAATGGCGGAATTCCTCTGATCGGGAGGAACTTGCTCCGTGGAAATTAGGGTCTGGCCACTACAGTGAAGGCGGAGACCCACTAAAATCACAGGCGGGAGAAGCCTGTGAACGTGGGATTCGGCTGGCACCTTTTGCGCCTCCCCTACTCATGGGGAGACCCGGTTTCGGGGATCTGGAGCGACGTGGGGCGAGCGGCGTGGTGCTTCGAATTGATTGCTTTTTTCACGGAGTGAAGCCGCATTGCTGTTGCCGGAGAGCGCTGACTTTTTCCTGTGGACAATTTGATTCTAAACAACTACCCGTGAGTAGAACGGAAAATTGGATTCTTAAACGTCTTAATTTGGCACCGAAACGGGGAGGCTCTAAACAGGAAGTCCGCCTTCCCCTTTTGTAAATAGATTGAAGCAAAGAGCTTGTAAGCTAAAGTCTTGGAAAGTCCTCTGTAAAGGATTAAACTTCCATCGGCTAAAATCATTTAAACACCCTTGGAAGCAGGAGAAGAGGGGGAAAATTTTGGATCGTGTAAGCCTGCAGGAGAGAGGGAAGAAAGTCAAATTACCACCGCTCTGAACCTGGAAACGGGCTGCTAGCAAGACCGACGTTTTGGGAAAGTTCATTGTTGTTGACAGCTAGTTAAATAAGAGAAATACATTGTTTCCATTGTCTCCTTCTGCGTTTAAAAAGGAGTAAAAGTAAGTGAAAATTGAAACAAATTTTATTGCTTGAACTGTGCCTAAAAGGATTGATACAAATAGAAATTGTTTCCCTCTAGCCTTTGAAGATGTTATAGGAGTTGATCTGGGAGGATTTCCAGCTGCAAGATAAAAAATTGTGAGAACCAGGGATTGACCTTGGATTGTTTAAGAATGTCGACAGAAGAAGCCTTAGTGACTGCATTTTGTAAGATAAGTGATTCATTGGAACAGCTCCACAAGAAGATGGACATGATAACTATTAAAATTGACAATTTGGGTCAAAAAGTGACTAATTTTGGACAAAAAGTGAATATCTATACAGAAACTATTCAGGAATCAACACAGGAATCTATTTTGATATGGCAAACTGTGGAGAACGCGAAGGAGAAAGTTGTTGTTGCTGAACCTAAAGTAATACAAGTGGAGATGGAGAGAGCCCCAGTTTTACAGAGGCAATTTGATGATTATAAGTTGTTGCCTTCTATGAGTGAATTCAGAGAAAGTCAGATTTTGAGGATTGGAGCCCTGCTTGGACTGGAGAAGGAAAGTTGGATAGATCCCCTCATGCAGGGATTTACTGACCTTTGGGACCTGGACCTGGGTCAGGAGGAGATTGGAGTTGTGGGGACCTTCAGATTTGGAGGAATTTTGAAACACGTCCTGAAATATCTTTTGGATTTTAGTTTTAACTACGGAGATTTGGCTGACCTGTCGAGAAGGAATAAAAACATTGCTAGGTTGGAGCTTCCCCGAGATCTACTCTTCAGCATCAAAGGAAGGAAATTAAGAACAAGATCAGCAGAAGACAAAGTAAAGTGCATGTATAAATATGAAGAAGACATGCAGAAGGCACTTGGATGGACTATATGGAATTGACGGAAATGACTGGCAGAATCTGAGACCAGGGAGAAGAGACGGTGGAAGAAGATTGGAAAAAGTTTAAAGTTTATTTATAGAAATATTGTAAAATTAATGAGTGTTAGAAAAATGTTGGAATGAAATTATATGGGTTTAGTAGAAATGTTATAAGGAGTTAAGCATAAATAAGTATTATAGTATTAATGGAAAATAAGGTTAAAATAAGTCAAGATAATTATAAGACAGAAAATAGAGAAAGATGGAAAGGAATTGCTGAAACAATTAATAGAATTGGAATACAAAAAGGGAGGTGAGAGGAGGTCGAGGAAACAAGGGAATGAAGGATAAGACATTGAAATGGTATGATGTATGTTTTTAAACTGTTTTTGTTCTGTTTTGTTTAGTTTACTGTGTTAATGTTGCGTTGTGTATATTGTAATGTATTGTTTTTTCTTTCTTTTTCTTTTTCTTTTTTTCTTCTTTCTTTTGTAAGTTTTAAAAGTAATAAATATTATTTTTTAAAAAAAAAAACAAAGACAGCCCCAAATAGACCACAATTTAGCCTAGTTGCAGACCCTCCTATTTTCCAGGAACTGCCCTGGATTTACAGAAGCTGTCCTGTTTTGATCACAAATGTCCCTCTTTTCCTTAGGACATCCCTATTTTCTTTAGAGAAATGTTGGAGTGTATGGAGTTATGCGACACCCGAGCAAAGGAGATAAGTACCTATACAACCTTTAGAAGACATCTGTATAGGGAAGTTTTTTAATGGTCAATGTTTTATTATGTTTATATATATGTTGGAAGCCACCCAGAGTGACTGGAGTAACCCAGAATGGCAGAATTTCCAATTTAATTTGCATAGTGCATGTGATTTTACCCCCAAACATCATCAGTCTTGTTGCTTTCCCCCATTAAATTGAAATTTTCACTATATGGGAATAATCTGATAAATTCTGGGAAATTGGACACCAGGGTTGCAAATTATTTGCTTTGGTATTTTGGGTTGGGTAGATCAATCATCACTTTCTGCTATTCTCCCTCCCTTACCCACTACATCCACAATATTTCCATGTTTTTTTTCACCACCTGACCTTGTAATTATTTCAGTACACACCTGAACAAAGCATAGTCTCTCTCTCTCTCTCTCTCTCTCTCTCTCTCTCTCTCTCTCTCTCTCTATCACACACACACACAAACACACACACAATTTTCTTTTGATCGCTCAGATTTGCACAAAACCATAAAACCATGTAAGCAAACCACATTCAGAATTGTGCCCTGAGAATTTACAATTGCTGCCAGTGTGCTTTGGTGCACTTCCTAGTAGGGAATAAAATAAATAAAATAAAATAAAACACCATGTGTGCCTTGCTGCTATCTAAGCACATGCACTGTCGGTATTTAATTGGCATAACAGAATCAACTAAGTTGGGGCAAACACAAAGGGGATGCCTACCTGTATAAATGGAAAATACCAAAGTTGTTCCTCATATACAAATACTTGTGGTCTAATGTGAAGGGGAAGATGTGGGTTAACAGCTAAGTAATGTTCAAATGTGGACAAGCCCTTGTAATCTGGAGTAATGTATTGCCTTGCCTTGCCTTACCTCACCTCCAACCACCTGCTCATCTTTGACTACAGCCATTTCTTTTGTATGCCCAATTGGTGCCTGATCACCAGCCCAACATTTGACTATGACTTGCCCTGCATCTCAGCCTTTGATCCTTGTTTGCCTAATCCAGTGTATGACTCCCAAGCCTTCAGCCTCCAGTGCATTTTATGCTCATCTGCCTTTGCCAGAATCAGATCCCAGCTTCAACCTGTCAAAAATCTGGGCCCCAGACCAAGCATGTCTTAAAAACACACAGGTTGCCCATGTAGCAAGCAAAGCAGCTGGCACAGATGGAGGTAATCTCAGCACACCACCAGTCCCAAGGCAGCAACAAAGAGGATGGCAATTGCCAGTCAGCTCCCTGTACTTGGAAAAGGAATGGCAGCTTCTTTCTGTGCTTGTATTCAAATGAACTTTTAGCACTCCTGACAAACATATAAAGACAGAGGACAAGTCTCAAATTCCTCCTTCACAGAGAGGCATGTTGCTTAAGAGTAGCTGAGGGGCAATTAAACGCACCCTCAGTTCCCTTGGGAGGTGTCCAAGCCAGCACCAAACCTTCTGAGAGAGTCAGGTGTCATAATATAGCATGTTTGCAATGCATGGAGTGCTGGGGCCACAAAACACCTTTGTTAGGCAACCTTGAAATTCTGTTGCAGTGCTAATATGTGCAACTGCTCCTCTCTCTCTCTCTCTCTCTCTCTCTCTCTCACACACACACACACACACACACACACACCCCAAAAACAATATTTCTGAGTGGGTGCGCTCTATGGCAAAATTGTACAAAAAGCTGATGGACCCTCATTCCTTGACACTGAAAAGCAGCCTTGCACCAATTTGTCTTAGTGACTAAAATAAGAGGGCTGAGTGGGCTGTGACCTCCATAATCTCCCATTCCTGCTGGTGTTTTGCACCAGAGGAATTGAGCTGCTCCAAAGGTTAGGTTTTTGACAGAAATATAGAAGACCGGTCTGTGGAATCACTTAGCCACTTATGAAATAATAGGTCTGAAAGTGCCCCGCGAAGTTCATCAGATTTTGCACAACTGAGGAGAGGAATTGTGATGAAGGTCAGGAAAAGCAGGAGGTCAAATAGTATCAATCTCCCACCAGGTTTCATCCCCCGGATGACCCCATTTCTCCCTGTTTTCATCTCCTTCCCTCCCTGTCTCGTGCCTCCGTTCCTACTGACAAGCGGAAACTACAGCTCGGTTGTTAATGTGCAACGCCACAACATTGATGTATGGCCGGCAATAGATTGCGTCGTCGGGTTTCCGGAGAGGGGAGCAGACCAACGGCACAGCCTAATCCATGATGCGCAAGCACATTGATCTTCCTGACTTGGAAAATATAGTTTAATGAACCCCTGCTAACACATCATTTTTATTCCACCGCACTTTGCTAATATCTAATGATCCCACCTTCCACTGAGATATGCAGTAATTGTATGGGAGTTCCAGCTTTCGTTCTTTGATGCACAGGGAGTGTTAACTAGCTGTGTTTTGGCACTGAAGCTATTGGCATGTTGAGACGGAAGCTTAACCAAGCCTGTTATTAGGATCCAATGCAGATTTGGGGGGGGGCAGAAATAAAAAGGAAGAAAAAGGAATGCTTTTGGAACTCTGTGATGAGGGTGCCCTGCTCCCGATATGGAGCAGCTACAAACACACACATATATTCAAAACAGCTGAGCATTACAAAGATCCTTGGAAACAGGTGCCCGGCATTGGGATAGTTGGACCACATCCCATCCAATTGGTATTCGGAAAATGAACATTACTTAGCAATGTAGATTATGCTGGGGGTTTTTTTTTCCCCTGTAGCAATCCATCTGGCAATTTTTGAGACTCAATAATAATTATAGTAGGATTTTGTGTCTCCCCCCCCCCACAAAACTCATACCTCTTCTCAAGACCTTTTTACAAAAGCAAGACAGCATTCTGACAGCTTTTCAAATGAGTCTCTATGCACCCCCTGGGTCTCAAATGTAGGCAGAAGTGTCCCCAAATCTTGCCTGTGAAGCTGGAAAGTGACATATGACCCACGTTATGTAACTTATTTTTAATTGCCCTGGGCTCCCTTGAGGGAGGAAGAACAGGTGCTAAATTTGAAATTGTACAGACCGATTCTTATACCTGGACACAGAAAAGAGCTGACTATTAGTTGTAAACATGAAACAAATTGGAGTAAATTATATAGAAATAGCCCTGCTTTGTTCTCATTACATCTGTTGAAGTTTTAGTGTCAAATTTTATATATTTGCACACATGTGCTCATGTGTGATGATGAACATTATAAGAACAAGAACAATATCAAAACAAATAAATAACTTGGAATAAATAAATAAATAAATAATAAACAAATAAATAATACTTTTCAGAGCACCATATCTGCCAACTCAGTCCTTGTGATCTATAGAAGATAATCTGATTTGGTTACTTTTTGTCTTCCCTCATTTCCTGGAGAACTCTGAATTTTGTGACATCCTGGTTGTTTGCTTTTGGGCTTGGGAGTTCTTTGAAAAGGAAGAGTTTTCATCGCCGGCAGCTCTACGACGGAGCCAATCAATGAGCTCTGCCAGGAAGCCTAGGACAATCAGTGAGCAAAGCATCACCCCCACATCAGAAACTACTCGTAGGCTTGGACAACTCATTTCCTATGGGGGTGCCTACAAGTGGCCCCCTCACTTTGCCTCAGAGGCCTCAGAGACTCTGTCAGAGGTGTGTCGTCACCTGGAATAGATGGTTGGCAGCCATCACCTTTAGATTCCCAAGACTCCAGTGCTAGGACAACTCTTCCCTCTGTCCTCAGCAAGCTTTGTGACGGAGACCACATTTCTTGCTTTCGGAGCAGAGTTGAGGAGTGGTCAGGAAGAGAAATCTTTGAGAGGCAGTAAAAGATGGAGTGATGCAAGGTGGAACAGTGCCAGGAGAAGATCAGAACACATCACCAACACCAGCACATTAAAAGCTGTCTCACTTTAAAGTCTGGATGTGTTTGATTCCCCACTCTGGATTTTTTTTTGGGGGGGGGGGCAAGGGAAATTAAACTAAAATAAAATCTCTGAAGTTCAGGGGAGATATTTTTTTCCCCCTCTCCCTGGGAGGTAGCCGTGATTGAGTTAGGTTCAAAAGGAAGTCAGGCTTTTGCTTTTCTTCAAGGGTCATGGGGGTGCCGGCGCGGCAGGGCGGGGATGACAGAAGGAGGTTGGTGCTGGAATCCCATTGCTTTGGAAGGCTTCGCTTCATGGGCAGAGAGTGCCGCCGTCTCCTCTCCAACACTTATTTTGATAGCTCCCATTTCCTACCCATACTAATCTTCTTGACTTGACTTTCACTGACACTTTCCCTTCCGTACGAGTGCTAGATGCATTTAAAAAATACTTAAATGCTAATGCGGAGCCTTGAAAAGGGATGTCAGACATAAGAGAGAGACACGATGTCTCTACAGAAGGATTTGACCTCGGTAATCTAATTTGCTTTAAATTTAAAATGATATTTCATTCTCCTATTATAAGTCGCCGTGCCATTGGCTCGTAAAGATTACCATTTCTTGTCTTTCCAATTGTAATAAATCCAATTCAAGCACCCTCTTGATTTTGAATTTGTCACAACAACACGCTGAGGGCACAGCACCGCAGGCGAGTTTTATAGAGAGGGGGCAGCGGGGCTACAGGCAAAATGGGATGATGCAAGGCGATCAAGTACCCTGGCCCTCTCTCTCTCTCTCTCTCTCTCTCTCTCTCTCTCTCTCTTTCCCCCTCTCTCTCCACTTCTCCATCTGAGCAGTGAAAATAATACTATGTCTAAATTATAGCTTATTCCTCATTATCCAGCCATTTTTAAAAAAAGGTTATGCTGGCAGGGGAGCCAGGCTGACTACAGTGACGTCTTTCATCTTTGCTCTGGGGAACAGTTTGGTGCCTTCAAATCCATCTGAAAACATTTCATCTCATTCTGGCAGGACTGAGGGAAATATGACCCTTCCTGGTTATTTTTACTATCAGAGATGACTAACTGACCTGGGAGCAACACAGAGGAGGTGTGCATATTTTCGTGACTCCACAGGGCTGGATTTCTTTCCCAGCCCAGGCCCAGGAAAGATCTGAATCCAACAGGGCAGCAGAAGATTCATGTATTCAGAATCGGGATGGGTTAATCTGTCCATTTGACCATTCTCACTTGCTCAGTTTTTCACATTTCTTAACATCAGTTCATCACATTTCTGCATCAGTTTGCAATTTTTTAATTTAAAAAATGCTCGTGGAAACCCATCAGCACATTTTTGTGTGCAATTTTGCCTAATAGATACATTTTTTCCAAGCAATTTCCCCTAATAGAATGCAGTTGTGTGTGTTACTTTCACAAGATTTGCATTTGCATTTTCTGCTAATATATGCGCCATCGTACGTAACTGAGGTGCAGCTTTGGTTGCAGAACTGCATCACAGAATTCTGAGAAGAGTGAATTTAGAAGAATAGCTACATTTTGGCTCCTTGGGGAAGCTTGGGGAATTAGCAAGGTTTATATTAAAACATGAACCATACCAAACTTCCATCCTGTCATATACCCTGATTTGGTATTTAGAAAACAGCCCAATACAGAGGCTGCTCAATTTGGTTTGAGTCTAAATTGGAATTCAGAAAAGCTTAAACTTCATTCTTTGAAGCCCTAAACGGCTTTGGCTCTGTATACCTGAAGGAGCATCTCCACTCCCAGTGTTCAGCCCAGACACTGAGATCCAGCACTGAGGGCCTTCTGGCAGTTCCTTCACTGCAAGAAGTGAGATTACAGGGAACAGAATTGAATCCCACACTGAATTCAATGGCGATTCCCCCCATTGAATTCTGGCATTAAAAGTATCAGTCCATAGTAATTTTCTGCTTATGTCAAAAATCCCTTTGTCCTTGTGTGGAAAGAGCAACACTCTTTGCAAAGCACTGCCAGTTGGAGAGGAAGGAGGGAACTCAGATAATGAAGAATGGCACTGCACTGATGAGGACTAGAATCCTCCAGCCTCACTGTAGGTTGCTATCCAAATCCAAAGATTTTGTTTCATTATCATACTTGGCAATAGTATGTGGTGGGGCGAATTGTCCTGGGTTAGAAAACAGGAAATGTGGATCAAAATTGTGTTTTAAGAGGTTTTTTTTTTCCTCCTAGAAACATAAAGCTATAAATAGAAAGGCTAGGAATGTGCTTCAGTTTGATTCAATATAAAGCAGAATCCCATGTTCCTAAGACACCTTTCCTCTAGGGAGCTCAGGACAGTATACACGATTCTCCCGTCCCACGACAAGGTTAGGCTGAGAAAGGGTGACCAGCCCAAGGTTACTGTGATTTTTACCTGGGTCTCCCTAGCCCTGATCCAACATTTTATTCATATACTGTATTTTTTGCTCTATAAGACTCACTTTTTCCCTCCTAAAAAATAAGGGGAAATGTGTGTACATCTTATGGAGTGAATATAGGCTGCACAGCTATCCCAAAAGCCAGAACAGCAAGAGGGATTGCTGCTTTCACTGCGCAGTGATCCCTCTTGCTGATCTGGCTTCTGAGATTCAGAATATTTTTTTTCTTGTTTTCCTCCTCCAAAAACTAGGTGCGTCTTGTGGTCTGGTGCGTCTTATAGAGCGAAAAATACGGTATTCGTTTTCTTACATTTATATATTGCCTTTCTTCCATCAGGGAACCCACAAAGGCTCCCAGGTGGTTGCCCATCCAGGCACTGACCAATCCCAGAGCTGATTAGTTTCAGCAAGAGGTGGTGGCCTCCCTCACCTTCAGATCATCACACCAAGGGGTTGCTGTATCCACTAGGGATTATACCATGCTGAATATGGGTCCTGAGGTCTTAGTCTGCAAAATGCACTGGCTGGAAAATAACTTCCATGAACTTCAGGGAAACTATACACAAGTGTGGGTTGCAAGACATTGAACAGCCCTCTGTCTCACACCAGAGATATGGGCTGCAGGTTCCCAAGGGGCCACCATCCTCATTGTCCTTCTCCGCTTGGCCTTGTAAAAATAAGTCTCACCTTGAGCAATTTGTTTTTTGCACGAACACATAAAATGCTCCTCCCCCCCTTTTTTTGTCTGTGAGTGGGCTGCTACCTGTAGATTTGCTCCTCTCTGTGTAGACCAGAAACAGTGAGCCATTTGACTAGAGCAGGGCAGAGGAGGTTTAAAGCCTATCCAAGCACAGTGTCCTGATAAAACTAAGAGATGGGCATACCAAAAGGAGGAGCATCAATGCCATGGATGGAATCTCCCAAGCATCTCCTCCACTGGATGCAGCAACGTAGGAATCTGCTTGATACAGAGTCAGACCTTTGGTCCATCTAGCTCAGTATGGTCTGCAATGACTGGCTGGAGTTCAAACAGGAGTCTTTTCCAGCACTCCCTGAAGATGTATTGAAACTGGGACCTTTTTATGCAATGTAGATGCTCTGCTACCGAGCTATGACTCTTCCCTTGTTGCCCATCACTTGTTAAGCACTTGAGAGATGAGAGGGATAGCCTCAGTTTTCAGCTGTTCTAACTGGTGGCTACGACTGACACATTCCTAAGTCATTCCCCAGCTAAAAATAACTGGGGACATCTCCCTCTGCCACCCTTTCACCCCCAGGGGCTTACATACAGACTGTAAGTTATGGTTATTTGCCAGCAAATCTCACCAAATCTTCTCAAGCTTTTTTGGCCACATAGGTGGCCTCCTAAGACGCCTCCTGTATCTCCAGGACAGTTTCATCCTACCAGCAGCCTGCTAGTTCTCCTACAACACCCATTGCAATGAATGGAGACTGCACAGCAGTATGGCTTGATGAATTATAACACAAACTCAGTTTTCTGTATCCTTCTCAGCGATACCCATGACTAGTGCTGCCCTCTGTTTGAAAGTGCTGCAGGGATGAAAGATGCTTCCTTTGGATTCTGCAGCAGGGTTCTGCATATTTCTCTTTGCAATCACCTTATTTGGCCCATACACTATTTAAATGCAGAACAAATGAGTTATTCATCTCAGAGCCAGTCCAATAAATTATATATATTGGGATCTATGAGCTATGCAACAGTACTCTAAAATCTATAGATTTGGGAGTGGGAGGAGACTGCGTCAACTAAAAATGTTGTCGCAGCACATGGAAAAGTAGAAACATGGCTTTGTGTTTCTTTTTCTTGACTGTTGAACAGCCCAAACCTCAGTTCTCCAGTTTGGGAACAGGTGAATGGGGACATTCAAAGGCTCCACTTGAGAGTCTCGCAGAGGGGAATGGAAAAGCATCCTTGGGATTCTCCAATGTCTTTCAGAAGAAGCTGTTCAGTTTGAAATGCTTTAAATTGATTATTCTCTTCTCTGGATTCCTCTAGCAAACTCTGAAATTTTCAAAGAGATACACAGGCCCCAGACACACGCTCTTTCTAATGGGAGGTGTGTGGCTTACACATAGCAGAAGCCTTTGAAAATTCGCATGATGCATGGCTCTTGGGTTAGATGGGCAACTGTTTCATTTCATTTGGCAGAGCTGACTAAGTGCAAGCGAATGGATATTTTGATGCACAGCAGAGAGGAGGAATTCAAAATTTCCCAGCAGTTCAGCAGCAATTCAAAAATGCAGAAAAATCACATAGACGGCCTTCCTGTAAATAAAGCATTTCAGGGTTTTTTTGGTTTCATTTTTGGAGGGTGTGGGGAGGATGTCTGAGTGCTCAGACAGCTTTAAAAACAAACAAACTTTGTATGCACCAGATGATCGAATCGCTCACTGCCAGGTGCCCTTTGGCCTCTGGAGCAGTAACAAGAGACAGGTGGTACCTAGTCACTTCCCAAGGAATGTGTTTGTTCTATAGGATCGTTTTTCTCTTGCTCAGAGTGACACCAGTCTTCTGCATGACAGCAGGGGAGCTACCAACTGGGAGCGGGGTGCCTCTGTCCCTTCCACCAACCTCTCTGCTTCTTTCAACTCCTTTAGGCAGTGGTGTCAACTCCAGGCAGTGTGAGAAACTCAGATATATAAGCTAGGCAATGTTACAGTCACCAAAACAGAGTGTCTAGTTGCCATTGTGGAGCAAAACAGCTCTGAAGACTTAATTTTCAAACAATGGACTGACTGCGATCGAATCTCAGTTAAACATCTGGCTAGTTCAGATGACAACCTTCAGCTAGCTTAAGAACTATGGGAACTTAAAGAAGAAAAGTCACTTGATCCAGGGACAGTCCACATATATATTGGCCTATTCTGACCACTTTTTCTTGATGGCGACCACTCGTGCTTAGGCTGCACAGAAAAAGCATTTTGGTTCCAGAAATTCATTTTTAATTGTGTAGTTAAATATAACTGGAAAAAATTCTACAGGATGGTGCATTAGTGTATGAAAATAGTGCAGATCAAGGTATTCCCCAGACATGCAGCTACAGATGATGGAGATGTCAGGCGCCATCCTGGAGCCCAAGCATCTCCACTTGGTCGCAAGTGGTTGAAAACCAGGTGCAAAATGCACCTGGCGCCTGGCTAATTTCAAACACTGACTCCATGGGGCTGAGGTGTCTTCAGCCTCCTTGAAAACTCTGGGCAAGGGGCCAGCTCCCCTCAATGTTGAGGGGGTGGAGGAGGCTCCCAACGGGTGGCCTTCCCAACCATCGTCCTTATCCATTTATGTGTGTGATGTGCATTGTCACACATCCGCTGAAGATCCAGCACTCTGGCACAACTGTCAGGCTTCAGGGAATTGGATCCCTCCCCCAGTGGCAGTGAATAAGCAAGTCATACGAAAGGCGTGTTCTTACAAGTTAGTTTCTTTAATAATCACAGCGAGAGACAAAGGAACGCATCTCTCTCTAGAAATGGTGTTGCTCCCAGTAAAGGTTTACCCCCTCTGTCAGCATTAATCTATATCACTCCTACGTTGGGTAATCTGAGCTTGTTGCTGCTGCGCTCTCTGTTCTATCACTTTCAAAGCCCGTCCAGGATTAGGCGAAGGGGGGGGGGTCAGGAATGCTTTCCAAGGACACTGAATCTGCCAGCTGTCTCTCTCCTGGTGGTTCCTCTTCTAGCTGTTCCCCACTCAGTATTTCCCAGCTTTTCTCCTCTGGACTATGCCCCTCTGCAAACCACTGTTCTAAATCAATACTGTCCTCCTGCCCTTGGGAAGGTTCAGGAGAACGTGGGGCAGCTCCCACCATTCCTCCTCAATTCAGCGCCTGACAACAACCCTCTGGCAAGCCCAGAGCATCAGCACTAGACGGGAAAGCATGCTAGGCTCGTCAGAAGGTTGTGTCAGAGTACCAAAGGTCCAGCATGCTGGCATGACCCTCTGAGGAGCCTAGCGCACCGGTACTTCATATGTGTGATGTGTGCAAGCACGACGGCCCCTTCCCATGTTGGGCACAACTCAGAGCCTCTGGCTCCAGGTCAGCCACCTTGACCCTGAGGTAATGAACCTGTTCCCTGAGGGCCAGGAGCTTTTTGCACTGAACACACAGTCACAACGTCTACCCACCAAGCAGATAGCCATGCATGTGACACTCTGGGCCCCCACACCTCTGATGGCTTTCCACCTGCACACCTGTGGAACCTGGGTGGCAGCAGCTTCTTCTCACTGTGGAGTTTTGCAGAATTTGTAGAACAGGGATGGGGAAGGACAATATGTGGCCCTCTGGGTATTGTTGGACTGCTGGTCCCATCATCTTTGCCCCCCCCCCCCCGGGTTATGCTGACTGGGGCTGATGACATCCAATGACCTCCAGAAGATCACTGTAGCAGAATCTACACATATTTAAAGCAAATGTACTCGCTTGAGAATCCTGATGAGAGCTTGAAAACTTCAAATAAGAAAGAAAAGCGAGGCTTAATAAAAAACAAAAAACCAGCAACGATCAAATCCATGAAGCAGCCCCTCTAATGGATCTGCGCTTCACTTATTATTTCATGAGGCAACATAAGCTGACAGTGCTCTGGTCCCATGTTCCCAAACCGCTGGTGCTCTTCAGCCTGGATTTTAAACACAGCAGCTTGTTAACAGTGACAGAATCAAGAGATGTGTCAGTAGCTTCTTTCCAACCCTGGGAGAGAGTTGCGGTGGCGGCATGCTTCGGCAAAAAGACAAGGAGTCCTGTGGCACCTTAAAAATTACCTGGTTGGTTGTGGCATGAGCTCAGAGCTTGCACAGGCAACAGCCTACTTTTTGAGAGGCAGGAAGTGGGGGTAAGTAAGGAATTGCCATCCGGGGACTGGAGGGCTCTGGGGTAGGCAGAATTGCATTGTAGGATGGCAAAATACAGAAGAAGAAGAAGAAGAAGAAGAAGAAGAAGAAGAAGAAGAAGAAGGTGGTGGTTGTTGTTTCTGGGGATGGTGGAGACTAGCAGAGGGTGGTCCTGTTTCTCTAAGAAATAGTAAGGGCAACAGTGTTCATGCCACTTTGTGAAATAAGCTTCCCTTGCGTTTATGATTCAAGGCTCAATGGTTCCCCCACCCCAGTGCAAGCAGCTTTGGGTCACCTTGAAATCTCCTTGCACAGGGCTAGCAAAACAACGTTCAGCCACAGAGACCAGGATTCCTGCCTTTCTTGATGCCCTCTGGATCTCGTGTTTCCAGTGCTAACAATGACATAATGCCTTGATAGAATTCAAATTGCCAGGACTGTAGCAAAACTCTCCCTGCAGTAGCAGAGGCTTAAAAATCTATATTTCAGGGAGTGACATTATAGCCATGAAAAATGACCCCATAAAAATGGTGGGAAAACCCAGGGAGAACTGGCACGGCATTTCAATTGGGGGGAGTGGAGGATGGTGCAGGATCTGACTAAGGTAAATTAAGCAGGCGCCGGAACTGCCTCTGACTTCTCCAGTAGCCCAAGAGATCTGTTTTGCTGACCTGTTGAAAATAAAAATGGGAAGATTAAAGAGCCTTTAAAAGGTCTTTGTATACTAACAAAACTAATCACAGAACAAACATGGGGAAATGATTTATTGTCTGCATACACAAACAATATACATTATGTATTTATTCACTTAGATTTATAGGCCAACATATCCTCAGAGCTCAGGGTGAGTGAAAATGCAAACGCCCTGGTTTTGAGAATGTAACAGATGAGCACAAATCTGTTATGGGAAGCATAGCAAGAACTTGGGTGGGTGCTGCATCAATCCAAAGGGGGCTATCTAGTCTAGCATCTTGCTCCCAGAGAGACACTTCTTCTGGGGAGCTCGAAAGCAGGACCTGAGTGCAATAACAGCATTCCTCCATGCTTGTGGTTCCCAGCAACTGGTTTTCAGAGGTGTATTGTATTGCCTCTGACAATGGAGAGAGATCAATGTCATCGCGACTAGTAGGCATCAATAGCCTTGTTGTTGTTGTTTAGTCATGTCTGACTCTTTGTGACCCCATGGACCAGAGCACTCCAGGCACTTCTGTCTTCCACTGCCTCCCACAGTTTAGTCAAACTCATGCTGGTAGCTTTGAGAACACTGTCCAGCCATCTCGTCCTCTGTCGTCCCCTTCTCCTTGTGCCCTCCATCTTTCCCAACATCAGGGAAGACTTCCAGGGAGTCTTCTCTTCTCATGAGGTGGCCAAAGTATTGGACCCTCAGCTTCAGGATCTGTCCTTCCAGTGAACACTCAGGGCTGATTTCCTTAAGAATGGAGAGGTTTGATCTTCCATTAATTTGTCCCATCCTCTTCTAAAGCCATCCACGTTGGTCACCATCATGGCTTCTTGTGGGAGTGAGTTCCACAGTTTAACTGTGTTCTGTGTGGGGAAAGTGCTTTCTCTTGTCTCTCCTGAGCCTTGCAACGTGCAGCTCGGAAAAATGTTGGGAGAGGAATAATGGAAAACTATACTCTGGCAACAGCGCCATTGTGTAACCCAGGCTGCATTCACTTCACAGTCCATTCCGATTTCACAACTTTTCCCTAACTGTTAAATTCCATATAATAGTTGAGCATAAAAGCTGCTTCCAGAACTACTGTGGAACATAGCACAAGTTTAGTGCTCATTTCCATATTATTTAGAAACATTTTTTTTTCTGGAAGCAAATAACACGGAAACCAACGATAAACGTGCACCAGATCCCACTATAGTTCCGGAAGTGGTTTTAGTGTCATGTGAAAGCTCAAATAGAACTTAACAGTTAGGGAAAAGTTGTGAAAAGGGGGTAAATTGTCATGTGAACGAAGCCACAGGTTCACTGTAATTATTTCTCATACCATGTCTATTTTCTTAAACTGGGTACATCTGCGAAGAGAATTATTATAGCTCAAGCTTAAGTTCCCACAGAGCAAAGATGAAAACATGTGCCTCTCCCATATGGTAGTTTTCTTGAAGTGGCTTTTATGCCATGTGAAAGCTCAAGTACAATGCCAAAATTAACAGTTGGGGGAAAGTTGTGGAAACAGAATAAACTGCCATGTGTATGCATGGCTATACGCGAAAGCCGATGGACACATTTGCTCATTACGTGCAATGAATCCTTGCTTCACACATGCAATTTTTGCTGCTTCCTCAGTTCTCTGGATCATGCCCATTGCCTCTCTGATTAATCTTTGTGGTTACTTAAACCATGCACTTTAAGTAAAGAAGAGCTTTAGGCTGTGGCTGCATTTGCAGCAATTTGTCCACAAGCAAATGTGTCCATCGACTATAATGCAAACATCTCTGGTGACCTCCCTTCAAAAGTTTTGCTTGCATTTTCCACTGCTACTCACAAACCAATTGCGAATAATTAAAATATATTATTTTTATGGCAATGTCAGTGCAAATGCCTCGTTACAGCATAAGCAACAACAAAAAAGGAAAGGAAGGAAGAAGAGCAGGTCTCTGATTATTTGAGACATTTAGGGCTGAATTCAAGGAAGAGGACTGACAAAGAGAGTAGGGATGAGGGGAGAAAATCAATTCAGTTTTCATTTAAAGGCAAACTTAGCTTATTCAAATTTTCCAAAAATATACTTGAACCAAAACACAGCCATCCTTTGAAATTCACACTTCTCCAAATTTTGCAATGCATGCGATCGTATGCAACTATTTGGATGTATCATAACATCGTTTTATGTTCTGTTTTGCAACAAGTTCTGTTAGTAAAGCTTGGAAACCATATTTTGGGTCTGGAGCATTTTTATTCCCAGAGGAGTCAATTTTTATTCATCCTATTGCTTCAAGCTGCATAATATTGATATCTGCAATAGGGGGATTCCAGCATTACACACCAAGAAGGTCTCTTGCATCTTCCATAGGTGCAACATTCTCAGATTTTAAAGGGGCCTCAACCCTGGCTCTGCATCTCTCTCTCCTGCTTGCCACTTCCAGACCGGAAAGGATTTTTCCTCCCCACTGACATTGTGCCCTGACATCCCCCCCTGCCCCCACCTTTCAAGCTTTCAAAACCAACACTTTCCCCCCTGTTTGCTTACTTCAGGCCCACAGTCATTCTGAAACACCCATTTTCTTTGCTAGCTCTCCCCCATTTGTGTATAGCAAAGCCTCCGCTGTCTTTGTTTCTTAATGACTTATCTCCTAGGGGATTCCCAGTCTGAGAAAACCGGTTTAGCCTGTCTTTTTACCCTGCTAAATCTTAACATCCGGCAATACATCTTAATACTCAGGGCACACCACCCAGGAATTTAAGGGGGGGAATCTGGCACCCAGGAATTTAGGAGATTTAGGGCACCCCACACACCCATAACAGTATTGTAAATAAATAAATACTTTTTAAAAACGCATTCAGGTTTAAAGACATGTAACTGCATTTGCCCACATTTGTACCTTGAAACTTTGGTTCGTAACTCCCACTCCTCTCTGCCCCCCCCCCCCCCGCTCCCCGGCAGTTGTTTTCTCTATGGCCTATCTCAGACTGTAAGCTCTTTGTGGGCAGGGACCTAACACTTGCCAATCATATCCTGCAAAGTGCTATGCATGCTGACAGCACGGTGTAAAACAAACAAACAAATGGATTGAACTGAAGCATGCATCACATGCACTTAAACTTCTTTTATTCTCATTTCGCTTTTTAAAAAATTGGGTTTTTTGCAAACATTGATTATAAGTTATAAACTGCAAAAACACCATCTGGCTCTTTCAGGCAGCTACATTAAAATATAAAGATATTAGCAAATGCCTGTTTTGAGGAATGTTCACTAGTGGCATTTTGAGAAGGGGGGGAAGTGTTACTGTCAGGCAGCGCCTTGTACTCATAACTTTCTTTTTTATTAAGTAGCTATGGCAACTTGGCACGTTTCTCACATGTCGTATGCAGCGATAGGAATCTTTCTAGCCAGAGAAATGTCCTGCCTCTAATGTCTCCGCTGAAAGCTGCAGTTGCACAGAAAATGTTGCCGGGCTGCATGATTGGTGAGGTCTGCTTTGCCATGGAGCTACATCATCAGAGGAACTGGCCTTTGAGCAAAACACCCTGATCTTCAAATCCCCCCCACAGGCAATGTGGCAGCCGCCACTGCTGACTTTAGCTTGTTTTTCTACCTTAAGTTTATCATGGCGCAGTCAATGGAGGTAGCTGGATGATGAGCATATCTCATGATTCAGTCAGCTGACCTACAGGAGCATCATGTGTTTGGGGTTTAACCGTTGTTTTGGACTGGCACCCAAAACCAGATTTCTTTGACTCTAACCTCTGTAACACATTTTCAGGAGCAGGGTCTAATGTATGCATTATCAACTAAGTATCTGGCAGGTGGTCCCTTTGACCCAGAGGTGTGGCCCCCGGCTGGAGGAGTCGGTGACTACTCTGTGCAAGCTCCTAGGCCTCATTGAGAACAAAGGTTGATTTACCATTAACTCTGCTTGTAGTGAGTTCACGTGTAAACAGCAGAAGACAATACAGGACTATATGTGTTGTCAGAACATGGCGTTGTTGGTTGTTGTGTTATATATATCCCACCTTTCCCCCCATACTCAAGACAGCTTACACAAATTAAAACTCCACAGATAAAATACAAAAAGCTAAAAAACATAAAGACGGACCCACAGCTGTCAACTTTCAGATTTGAAAATAAGGGATCAGCAGCCTCACCTATCCCGGGGACAGTCTAAGGGATATCTAACAATCCGGGATAGCCGCGGGAAGCGGCGCTAGAATAAGGGAATCTCCCGCAAAAAAAAGGGAAGGTTGACAGCTATGGACAGACCCTCCAAGTGTCCCTATTTTCCAAGGAAAGTCCTGGATTTACAGAAGCCCTCCTGGTTTCTGATTTGATCCCAGAATGTCTCACTTTTCCTTAGGACAACCCTATTTTCATCAAAGAAATGTTGGAGGGTATGGAGTTATGCGACCCCCAAGCCAAGAAGGTAAGTAAATATACAACCTTTAGAAGACCTCTGGAGGCGGCCCTCTATAGGGAAGTTTTTTAAATGTTTTATGTTTTATTATGTTTTGATATTATGTTGGAAGTCGCCCAGAGTGCCTGGGGCAACCCACTGAGATAGATGGGGTATAACAACAACAACAACAACAACAACAACAACAACAACAACAACAACAACAACAGAATAGGATGTCCCTATTTTCATCTGAGAAATGTTGGAAGGTATGTAAAGATAAAATTAAAAAGTAATTAAACTATAATAGAATTTTTTAAAAATAAAAGCAAATCAATTAACGTATAGAGAGTAAAAACAGCACAGCACTATTAAAATCCATTTCCTTAAGTTGTTAAGTCAGTTCCCCAAAGCCTTTCAGAATAAAGCAGTATTCACCTGCCGAAGGGCAAAAACTCTAGGAAATGAGTATCAAAGCATGGGAGCAGCTACCAAGAAGACAATACAAGAAATGTGCCACCCGTGGATTTTGAAGCTGGAAGCATTGCAGGGAACGGGATAACATGGATTGAGTTATTGGAGCTGATATTTGCAGGACCAGAGGCAGAGGTGGTCTGCAGCTGCAAAAGCTGCTCATTTTCTAATACATACTGGGCAAAAAGGCAGGGACATCTGTAGAGCTTTGCTCTCTAGTGGCCAGCTTACAGGAGCAGAAAAGACAGACCCAAGCAGGCTCTTTGAACCTGCTGAGACCTCCTGCATGCCAAGAAAAAACACATTTATGGAGGAAGCTTGTTTACGAGAGAAACCAGGGCCCAGTAGAAGCTATTGATGAGTGGGCAACCCAGTTAAGCCTCAAAGACCGAGCTTTCACCCAACGGAGATGACATGTTAAGGGAGAGGATCCTAATGGGATCAGATTCAATAGGCATACAGGAAAAGCTGCTTGTGGAAGACAACCTCGCATTAGGAAAAAGCCTTAAAAAAGCCAGAGTGCACGAAACATCTAAAGCACAAATGGAAATGCTTAACAATAAAAACCCCCAAGGTGAATGTGATGCACCAGAGAAGCAATGGGGGGGGGGGGTGATTGCACAGGCGTTGGCTAAATAAATATACAGCAAGAAAGCAAACCTCACAGGTCTTTGAGGGATGTGCATGACAACATTTTCTTCATGCAGCGCATAGTTAAACTCCGGAAGTCGCTCCCATGAGAAACAGTGATGGCTAGCCACCTGGATGGCATTAAAAGGATTAGACAAATTCATGGAGGAGAAGGTTACACATGGATACTAGCCATGATGGCTGTTCTCTGCCTGCACATTCGGAAGCAGTAATGCTTCTGCATTCCAGGTGCAGGAAACAACAGCAGGTAGAGTGCTCTTGTGCTCAAATCCTGCTTGTGGGTTTCCCCATTGGCCATTGTAAGAACAGGATGCTAGACCAGATGGGCCATTGACATGAGCCATAAGGTGGAGCTTGGAAACATGGTCTTCTGGGTTAGAGCATTGTTGGTCTACCAGTCATTTTGCTCTTCAGTCATTGCCAGCTGGGCTGCCTGTTATCCTGTTGATGGTCGCGGTGGGTGTTCCTGGGATTGAATCACACTAAGGGCTGTGCTGCAGAGTTATGCCCTCCTCCCGACGTCACATACATACCTCTGAATGAAGGCTATGCTGAATGAAGAGGAAGGCCAATCCTTCCCGTAGGCAAATTGAGCCACTTGACTCAGACAGCAGGTTGTGGTGGGGGGCCAACCAAACACACCCAACAGTGCTCCCTTGCTTGCTACTGGGTGATGGTCACACTCCCATTCAACACTAGGCTATCATTCTGCTCTGCCACCAAGCTGGCACTGCTGCTAAACTACCATTTGCCCCAGCGCTCTCTCTCTCTCTCTCTCTCTCTCTCTGTGTGTGTGTGTGTGTGTGTGTGTTCATACTCATTTATTTATTTAGACATTTCTTGACCATTTATTAACAATGTCCTCTGGGCAATTCACACAAAAACTCCAAACAATAAAAATTATAACAATGAAAAAGTTAGAATCAGTACAACTATCCAGACTTTTAAAAAAAGAAAGAAAAAACCCTAGCAAAAAAAACCATTCTAAAACCGCATTTAAAACCCAGCTAAAAATAATTTGTTCCGAGGACTAAAATACACTAGGGCGGTGTTCTAAAAGGGTCTGGGAGAAGAAAATGGCCTTTGCTGAGCGCCAAAAAGATCTTAATGCACACACCATCATAAGATGCCTTCAAACAGCCTCCTCGTAGCAGGAAGGAGGCAAAAATAGCGTTGTGCAAGCCCAACTGTAGACTGTTAACAAAACTCTCTGTAATAGCTCAGGTCAACCTTCATGAGACCTTCCCTCCCCTTATTAGCAAAGCTGCTTGTTCCAGTTGCAGGGAGACTGGAGCCCTGGCAGATTATTCAGCAGCTTTCAATCACTGTCAGGCAGGCCCCGCTTCAATATCATAATGATGAAATGTGCAGTGGCAAACACAGAGGGGGCTTGGCTTCCCCTCTGAACAAAAGAGGGGGCCCAGCAGGCAGTGTATGAGGCATCCCTTAACTCTTCCGACAACACCAAGCCAGTGTGGTGTAGTGGTTAAGAGTGGTAGACTCGTAATCTGGTGAACCGGGTTCGCGTCCCTGCTCCTCCACATGCAGCTGCTGGGTGACCTTGGGCCAGTCACACTTCTTTGAAGTCTCTCAGCCCCACTCACCTCACAGAGTGTTGGTTGTGGGGGAGGAAGGGAAAGGCGAATGTTAGCCGCTTTGAGACTCCTTCGGGTAGTGATAAAGCGGGATATCAAATCCAAACTCTTCTTCCTCTTCTACTACTCCTCCCCATGTGAAAGGTACAGGATGCTCGGAGGCCTTTGTGGAGTGTCCTCCTGGCGTTCAGGCCTCTGCAATTTGCATTCCGTAATCTCTTGGTCATTTAGTGGCAGATAATTTGTCATGGTTTGCTTTAATGGTTGCGATATTGATATTTATTATGCAAATTGTATTCCCCTACATCTTATTGTTCTGCATCCTATGAATACTTAAATTATTATAAACCTTTATCCTTAATGTGAGTCGTCCTTCAATTTGATGCTTGAGCAGTGTTGGGTCATAACATGCGGCAACTTACGGAAAGGAATAAAGTAAGTAATTAAAACCAGGCTGGCAAGGGAGCTGGGTGTATAATCATACCAAGGTAAATGGAGTATAGGTATAGAGTCCTGAAACCCCAACTTGTTTACCTGGTCCAGGAGAGGAACATTATCCTGGACTGGAAGAATCTGGAGTGTTCTAGAGGAAGACAACGTGCCTCCTTTTCCATAAATTAGATAAATCAGTTTGAGTAGCAGTTAGGCTGCATCAAGGAAAGTCATGGTACCACTCTATTCTGGTCAGACCCCACCTGGAGTACTGTATCCAGTTCTAGGCACCAAAGCTTAAGAAAGATATTGACAAGCTGGAACATGTGCGGATGATGATTACCAAGATGATCAAGGGTCTGGAAACCAAGCCTTATAAGGAACAGTTGAGGGAGTTGAGAATATTTAGCCTGGAGAAGAGAAGACTGAGAGGTGATAGGATGTTGTTGTTGTTTAGTCGTTTAGTTGTGTCCGATTCTTCGTGACCCCATGGACCAGAGCACGCCAGGCACTCCTGACTTCCACTGCCTCCCGCAGTTTGGTCAGACTCATGTTAGCAGCTTCGAGAACATTGTCCAACCATCTCATCCTCTGTCGTCTCCTTCTCCTTGTGCCCTCCATCTTTCCCAACATCAGGGTCTTTTCCAGGGAGTCTTCTCTTCTCATGAGGTGGCCAAAGTATTGGACCCTCAGCTTCAAGATCTGTCCTTCCAGTGAGCACTCAGGGCTGATTTCCTTCAGAATGGATAGGTTTGATCTTCTTGCAGTCCATGGGACTTTCAAGCATCTCCTCCAGCACTGTAATTCAAAAGCATCTGTCAGGGGTTCAGGAGCAGAGGCACAGGGAAGAGAGGAGATGGAGAGCGAAGGGGAAGAATCCGAGGGGAGCGTAGGAGAAGAGGACAGTGGACCGAGGGATTCCATGAGCCTCTCCAGCGAATCGGAAGATTCACAGAAGGGGGCGCCAGTGGCCAGGGGTAGGGGGTTCCCAAGGGGAACGTCCCAGGAGCAAGGGGGCAGTAGGGACTCCCAGAGCAGTAGTTGGAAATCAGGACCAGCTTCCCCACCAGAGCAGAGTGGGGGGGAAGAGTCCCAAGGATCGGGGCCAGTGCATCCCCCACCAGGGAGAGAAGATAAGGCAGGGCTGACCACACCTCCATCGGAGAGTCAGACAACGGAGGGGAGGTCAGATCCGGCCAGTATCCCGGAAGAGGGAAGCAGTGACAGAAGTAGTGTAACGGTCAGGAGGAAGGTCACTGGGTTGGCGTGAGAGGCAAGTTCAAATGTACAGGAGCGCGGGACAGCAGAGAATGAGGATTGGGAACCGGGTCCTAAAGCCCGCCGGAGGGAGGGGGAGGAGCTAAGCGACTCAGCGTCGGAAGAGTCCAGAAAGGGCAATGCCCCAGCGGGCAGGAGGACCCAGAGGAGGAGAGAGCAGCGTAAAAGGTGGAGCCGGGCTAGGATCTTAAACTGGTGTCATAGGGGAGGAGACTCAGACGGTACTTCGCCGGTCTAGGCTTTAAGACGTAGAGCTGCACGCTACGGCTTTGAAATGGAAACTGAACCTCAATAAAGACTTTTGTACATAACTACAGCCTAGCGTTGGTCCTCGGTGAGCTGGGACCTAGAGGCAGCTCTGACAGCATCCATTCTTCGGTGATCAGCCTTCTTTATGGTCCAGCTCTCACTTCCATACCCATCTTCAAATATCTGAAGGGCTATCAGATGGAAGATGGAGCAAGCTTGTTTTCTGCTGGTCCAGGAGGAAGGACCCAAACCAATGGATACAAATTACAAGAAAGAAGATTATGACTAAACATTAGAAAGAACTTTCTGATATTAAGAGCTGTTTGACAGGGGAACAGGCTCCCTCGGAAGGTGGTAAAAACTCCTTCACTGGAGGTTTTTAAGCAGAGGTTGGATGACCATCTGTCAGGGATCCTTTAGCTGTGATTTCTGCATTGCAGGGGTTGGGCTAAATGACCCTTGGGTTCCCTTCCAACTCTACCATTCTATTATTTTATGAGTCATGTAGCTGTAATAGCTCTGCAAGCCTTGATTCTCTATGTGTCTTGTGGAGCAAGGCACCCCTCGTGCTGAGAACAGCATGCTCTCATTTATAAAATCTGTAGGGCAAAAATCAGGCTGCCTTTCCTGCATATATGAGAAGGGCACCGATTTGGAAGGTGAGAGCGAGAGGAGGAGAACTTTTTGCCAGAGATTTTGCAGTGGGAAGGCATGAGCTGGATTGAATGAGGATGTGAGCAACGGGATGAGAGCTGAAGGGAGCTCTATATTTGCAATGGCGCAAGCCATGCTAGGCGGAGCATACAGCAACTCTTAGCAGGAACAGAAGAGAAGGGGGAAAGAGAGAGAGAGAGATTCTCTTGTCCATGGTTGCAGCATGCTTCAACATTTGCCGCAAGCGATTTTAGCTTCAGACTCAGCCAGAGAAGACAGTAGGGTAAACCCAAAGTGACAACTTACCTGGAGTGGCACCATTTGGAACAGCCTCGTTAAAAATGCTGGAGATAGTTGGTGAATTTCTCCCCTTCCACTCCAGCACATGTCAATTTGTTCAATGTTTAAGGGATAACAAGGCAAAGACTCTGTGTGTGTGTGTGTGTGTGTGTATGTGTGCCAGAGAGAGAGAGAGAGAGAGAGAGAGAGAGAGAGAGAGAGAGAGAGAATATGAGGCTCCAGGTTTCCCATCCAGTTCTATTAATCAACAGTTAGATGTTGTGGTCAGAGTTTGCTAAGAAACATTTCTGCTGGGATGGTGCTCTGAGGAAGATCTGCTTCTGCTGCAGAAGGCTGGAGAAGAAGAAATAATCATGCCTTTGCTTTTGAATTAAAAAATGAGAACACATGGAATGAAGGGGAGGGGAGTTAGATAGAGGGAGATGTCATCCGCTCTCTTGACATACTTCCTTTCCATCAAGTTTCCTGCAAAGAAGCAGACAGGTCACCTCTTGTTTGGATGGAATGCAAAAGATTTGGAGTATTTGTGCTGGTATGTGGGTAGCCCTCCGCTCTCACAAGGGGTTGAGAGCAGCATCTTTTGGTACCAGACGGTCAGCGTCACTCCAAAATAACGGGGCTGGGTTAGAAAACAGGAAACTTGGATCAAAATTATGTTTTAAGGGGCTTTTTGTTCCTCCTGGAAGAGGAACTGCAAAGCTATAAACATAAAGCTGTAAAAATATAAAGCCTAGGAATGTGCTTCGGTTTGAGTGTTGCACTCTTAGGACCTTCCCACCCTGGAACCCTTAAGTGCTGCTGAGGCATTTCTACCATGCACTTAGCAGGATGAACAGGTAAAATTGTAGCTCCACATGGTACTTAAAATAATGCTGCATTCCCTGTAAATGCAGGGCCCGCTCCCTGGGACAAGATTCCAGTAAGGATTTCTCAGTGCGAACCTCAGTGCAGAGATCTGCAATTACCCAGGACTAGGCCCTATGGCATTTCTGTGTGCTGCGCTGGTGCTGGCTCGCCAGAGCAGCTTCGTCACGCTGGCCACGTGACCTGGAAGTGTCTTCGGACAGCGCTGGCTCCCGGCCTCTTAAGTGAGATGAGCACACAACCCTAGAGTCAGACACAACTGGCCCATACGGGCAGGGGTAACTTTACCTTTACCTTTAGGCCCTATGGAACACCTTTTATTTTTATTATTTAATTGAATTTATATACAGTGATACCTTGGGTTACATACGCTTCAGGTTACAGACTCCGCTAACCCAGAAATAGTACCTCGGGTTAAGAACTTTGCTTCAGGATGAGAACAGAAATCGTGGGGTGGCGTGGCGGCAGCAGGAGGCCCCATTAGCTAAAGTGGTACTTCAGGTTAAGAACAGTTTCAGGTTAAGAACGGACCTCTGGAACGAATTAAGTACTTAACCTGAGGTACCACTGTATTGCCCTATACCTGCAGGTCTAAGTGAGAATTCCTGTGGTGTAAGAGCATTCATTCGGAAGCAAGTTCAACAGGATATGCACCCCCTCGAAGGCATGTTTAGGATCACAGCTTTCAATTGGCAACTTTCCCCATTGGATTGTGCATACAACTCTTTTTGAAATTAGGAATGCAGCAAGCTGCTTTATACCAATCCTGACTGTTGGGTCCATTTACCTCAGTATTGCCCACACTGACCGGCAGCAGCTGTCCAGGGTTTCAGGCAGGGGACATTCCTAGACTTTCCTGGCTGGAGATGCTGAGGATCAAACATGGTCTGCTTGTAAAGCAGATGCTCTACCACTGAACAACATCCCTTCCTCAAATGGTCACTGAAATCGGACCTTTAATTAAGCCATTGTTTCCTATTCACTGCTGGGCCCTTTAATTATCACTTCCTTTTTGGAGAGAGCAATTGTTTGCTTTCTTTTTTTTTCAATTTAATGTTTTTATTAGGACAGTTTTGGTTTAGCAAGATCCCCACCACCACATTTTTAAAAAGCGACCTAGTGGTTGCTTGCCTGCCAAGAGCCAATGTGGTGTAGTGGTTAGAGTGTCAGACTAGGATGAGGGTTAAAATGTCAAGGGAAAGGAAATTATAGAATTACAGCTGTAACCAATTAAGTATGGGAATGAAATTAAAATAAGAAATTAAATTAAAAATGAAATTAATGGGAATGAAACTAAAATAAGAAAATGTTATTATTTGATTGACCTGAGGAGTTGTTGGGGAAAAAAGTTTAAAACAGGATGCAGAAAAGGGGAGGTGAGGGGAAGTCCGGGAAGCAAGGTTAATGAAAAAGAGGGTTGGAAATTATACATGCTTATATGTTTTTGTATGTTTTTCTGTGTGTGTTGTTTTGTTTATAATTTGTGTTGGAAAATCAATAAAAAATTATTTAAAAAAAAAATAGAGTGTCAGACTAGGACCTGGACGACCAGGGTTCAAATCCCCACTTGGCCATGAAGCTCACTGCCTCTCACCCTAACCTACCTCACAGGGTTGTTGTGGGCAGAACCATGTATGCCACCTTGGGCTTCTTGGAGGAAAAAGGTGGGATATACATGAAATAGATAAATAAAGAGAAACAAGTAACTGCAGTGGTGAATCTCTTTGGAATTTCCTCCCCACGTAATTAAGGCAGGTGCCAAGTATGGCTGACTTCCTTAACGGTGTGAAGGAGAATCCTTAGCTGCAGGTGCATGGCTGGGGGAAGGGCTGGCCGGAGGGAAATTAAATGCAGGAAAGTGCTAAAGTAATCATTACTTTAGTAACCACAGAAAAGTTGCTGCAAAGAACACAAGCATCCTGGGTGACCCAATGAAGACCTATAATGTGATTTGAAAAAAACCCTTTGTCTTGCTTCAGTCCACAGAGGATGGTGCTGAACCTCTTGGTGTATTGTGATTCAACGGTTTCATGTTGCTGTCTCCCTTTGAAGTTCCTTTACTCCAGGACGGACCCTCTAAGGGGTTACAGATAGTGTGTCCCGGGAGGTTGAAATGCCCCTCCGCTGGCGTTTGATGTCGCCCTTTCTGATGTCAGATTTGTGTCCATTGATTCTTTTATGCAGAGAGTGGCCTCTTTGTCCTGTGCAGAATGCTGAAGGGTATTGTTGGCAGGTGAGGGCATAGATAGCGCAGCTTGGGACCAGGATACCTAAAAGATAATCTCACCCATTATCTACTATGCAGTGTAAGGACTGGGACTTTAGTGTGGCTACACGCAACCTTGGGAACTTTCTCCAGTGACATATCCGGCAAGCACTGCCTCTAGTCTCTTTTTGGTTGCCAGTTCAAGACCTTCCTTTTAGAAGGAGACTTTGAAGCGGATATTCTTATCCCAAGCCTGCATCTTTCATTGGGTGTGTGAAACTGTTTTCCTATATCCTTTTATTGCTGGTGGCAGGGGGGCACAGCTGGCATCTTGGTCTGCCACAGGGGCTGGTCCCTGTATCTCTGGAATATGAGGTCGCTTCTCCCTGTCAGCCTGGCATATGAGGCAAAGCATTCCTGGCAGGGAGTTGAGCAATGGGCTGGACTCTCCCTGCTCAATTTCTAAGTGGCAAAAGATGCTGTCAGTGGCCCAAGACCAGTGCCAGGGGAAATGGTGGCAAACCTACGTTTGAGATTGGATGGGTTATTGTTTTCACATTATTCAGTCTGTTAAAGCCTAATGATTTCTTTATGAATCATGTGGCATTTTAAGCCTTAAAAAAGCACTCTTAGAGAGATTAAATGGAGTCTAGGACTCTCCAAGACTGCGATTACTCACAAAATCTGGCTTTTGATTAAAGAAGCTGGCAGCTTCATTGAGATCTTGGGAAAATCAGCTTTTGTTTAAAAGGAAAAGAGCAAGTCCCCCACCTGTTGCTATGAAGAAAAAGCAAGAGCAGTTGCTGTCACAGGCTCAGAAACTGGAGGGAGGTAAGTGAGTGAGGAGTGGAGGCTGCACTTTCCTCTGCGATTCAGACACACTTGGTTGGGAAATTCTCCTGCACAATCCTGATGGAGATAATGTGCCAGAGCACACTTGCTGCTAACATGGCCATAGACTGTTTGCCCTAGCTAGTGGCGTGATGCTAAGGTCCTAAACTTTGGGACTTGAATTATAGGGGCATGAGGAGAGGTTTAGGGTTCTTTTGTGCCACTATCCTTCACTGCCTTGTTTTCAGAAGGCTGTTTCAGAAGGAAGTATCTCCACCCCCATTGTTCAACCCGAACAAGGAGGTCCAGCGCCGAGGGCCTTCTGGCAGTTTCCTCATTGTGAGAAGCAAAGTTACAGGGAACCAGGCAGAGGGCCTTCTCGGTAGTGGCGCCCTCCCTGTGGAATGCCCTCCCATCAGATGTCAAAGAAATAAACAACTATCTGATGTTTAGAAGACCTCTGAAGGCAGCCCTGTTTAGGGAAGTTTTTAATGACTGATATTTTAATGTATTTTTAATCTTTTGTTGGAAGCCGCCCCAGCCAGATGGGCGGGGTATAAGTAATAAATTGTTGTTGTTGTTACAACTACTACTACTACTACTACTACTACTACTACTACTACAGTATGTGCATGTTTATGTTTGCATGTATGTGTTGATTTGAATAAAACTAGGGGACAGCAGGAGCTGGGGTTTGCAGATGCCATTAAGGCCCCCTACTGGGGCCATACTTATCAAAGGGATGGGAATATGACATGGTGAATAAACTTATTACTACAACTTTTACTTATCTGAACGCTCTTAAAAGTTGCAAAATACTTCACAATCTTTACTCTGCTCACAAGGGCCCTGCAAAGTAGGCCTGTGCAAATGCCGAACTGCATATTGATCCAGAGGCAATTGCCTCAGAGAATACAACTCAAGGATTCTCCCCAGTTTTGCAATAAGTGCCTTAAACTGAGAGAGGTACTCTGCTGATGCATTACTGAGAGGCTGCAATCCTATCTGCTGGAGTGTAAAGCGGAGCTCACCCTTTAACTTACTGGGACTTACTTTTGAGCAATCTGTCCACCAGATTGGACTTGAATGCTGGAAAACTGACTGATAAAGCCCTAGACAACTGGAGATCCCAGCACCCACTTTGTGGAATCATCTTCCCTCTGAAATAAGGCAAGCACTGGCTTTCTTATGTTTTCGCTGCATGCTGAAGAATGTTTTAATTCACCCAGGCATTTGCAGGTTATGAATGCCAGACTTTTAGTAGAACTGGCTGGTTTGAGTGTGAATTTCTGTGTTTTGTCGTGTTCTAATGTGATGTTTTTATGATAAATGTCATTGCAGTACCAATGAAAGGGAGGACAGAGATGTTTTTAAATGAATAAATGAATGAATGAATGAATGAATGAATGAATGAATGAATGAATGAATGTATACAGGATTGTGTTCTGGAACCTTCCTCTGGGATGAGGCGCTATGAAATGGCTGGATAGCTGGTGTTGTTTTTATTTATTCCCAATGTATAAAGACCTCTTTTTACTGTAGATAGGATCAGACAAATCAATGAGACATGAAAATAGATGCCTTATGGCTGCAAACTTGATCTTGTCCACTTTTCCATA
The DNA here is from genome assembly GCF_951804945.1 of Podarcis cretensis. Lineage (NCBI taxonomy): Eukaryota > Metazoa > Chordata > Lepidosauria > Squamata > Lacertidae > Podarcis > Podarcis cretensis. The sequence goes on along the minus strand of NC_137185.1, from coordinate 28,364,568 downwards.
GTCCTGCTAAACTCAGTGGAGAAAAGTAATCCTGCACAGAATCAGTTAGATCAGGGGTTGGCAACGTGGCGCCCGTGGGAGGCAAATGGTGCCGATGAAGGTCTTGGTAAATATCCTCAGAATTCCACAATGCACAAAAGACGTTTTCTTTTTCCTCTTCAGTCCCTGTTTGTACTGACTCTGCCTTTCCTATACCTAACACGACATCTAAAATGTGCCTATATTTCATTGTGTGCCAGGACTGTACACCCACCCTCCATTCTGCTCTGAAGAGAGGTTCAAAGAACTTCTCTTGAGTTTCATTTCCAGCCATGAAATTGCAGTCAAACATAAATATGCATGAGTGCTAGTTAATGCATGAAGGGATTAAGACCACAGAATTAGATTCCTAGACTCAGCTACGCCACACCTCTTTTTATGATGAGGGAGGAAGTGAATCCATCTCTTCCTGTTCTCTCTCTCTGTACCATGTAACTGACCAAGGAAGATGTGCTTCAGCAGGTTCCAAGCTTAGAGCATGTGTTTGAAGCTCTCTTTCTGTATTTTCACCCAGAAGTATTCTGCCTATGTTCTCCTTGCTGCTGTTTGGATAAAAGCATGAATTTGACCTCTGGAATGTTTTGTAAGTAAAGCATTTTAAATTTACTTTTGTGGTCTGTTCATTGCAAGAGGAGTAGAAAGAGAAAAGCACTGTATGCAACTAAACAGGATAAAAAGGTCTAACAACCTATATTCCGAACACTATACTGCTGTTTGACTTTAGTGAGTTTAAACTCTACTACCTGGGAGATCTCTCCAGCTGGAGGACGAGCTTAGCCCCACGTTTTGAATCAAAGCACCCAACCAATACTTTTATTATTTACCCCACATACATGGGTCACAGGGATTAATATTTTTCCTCCCATATAGACTTTAGGCCAATCTCTCTCTCTCCCTCTAGCCTACCTTGCAGATATAAGTGTGTGTGTGTGTGTGTGTGTGTGTGTGTGTGTGTGTGTGTGTGTGTAATTTGAATGCTGCTGCCCAGAGCTCCATGGTAGTAGGAAGAGATAATAATGTAATCAATTATAATAAGAATATGACCAGGACCTAGGTATATGAAGGCTTTTTAGATTTAATTATTTCATTTCAGTTGCATACCGCTCTGTATTAAAGATCACAGAGGGCTCACAGCATACTACAAGAAACAGTATACTCAGATACATTTTTCAAAACAACAACATCCCCCAAACAGCTTTATTGATTCAAAATAAAGTATTCTACCCAGGTAGTGCTGCACATGTGGAAGTGAATCTTGAACCAAAGTGATGATGTTTTGAAAATTAACAACATAGGTTCTCAATATAAAACCCAATGGGACAAATTTCCAGGTGTAGTCTCTTTGGCACACATTGCCACTTAATTAATCAAAATCAGTCACAAGCTGTCCTATGGTAGCATGCCTGTTTTCCCAGCTAGAGGTTTGTTGTGACTTGGTATTCTGCAACAGGAGTGGGGAGAGCAGCAAGAGAACAGCCCACTGATAGGCCACTGGCCAGTTTCCAGGTGAACCATCTTCTGCCTTCTGATTACTGGGTGGTTTTTTGTTTTGTTTTTCCTTTTTTGAAATCAAAGCAGAGAACTGGCTATTTTCCACTGCTTTTTCTTTGCCTCACTTAAAAGGTGGGATGTTCCCACAACAGCAGTTTTCTCTGGACTTGGCCCTATTCTTTCACCAAGGGCATTTCCAGATGATCTGTTTATTGAGCCTGCATCCTCATTTGTTTGCAGGGAGGTTAGATGATGTAGTATCAAAACATGTGTAATCCCATACTTTCCTGTGCATTTCCCTGGCACTTTCCTTAACACAAAAAGTTGGACTTTTGGGGAAGCAGCTTTGTTGCGTAAAACCTCCCAATTATGCAACCTGAATTTGTTGGTAGTTGGATCCCATTTGAAAGTTGTTGTTTAGTCGTTTAGTCATGTCCGACCCCATGGACCAGAGCACGCCAGGCACTCCTGTCTTCCACTGCCTCCCACAGTTTAGTCAAACTCATGCTGGTAGCTTCGAGAACACTGTCCAACCATCTCGTCCTCTGTCATCCCCTTCTCCTTGTGCCCTCCATCTTTCCCAACATCAGGGTCTTTTCCAGGGAGTCTTCTCTTCTCATGAGGTGGCCAAAGTATTGGAGCCTCAGCTTCACGATCTGTCCTTCCAGTGAGCACTCAGGGCTGATTTCCTTAAGAATGGAGAGGTTTGATCTTCTTGCAGTCCATGGGTCTCTCAAGAGTCTCCTCCAGCACCATAATGCAAAAGCATCAATTCTTCGGCGATCAGCCTTCTTTATGGACCAGCTCTAACTTCCGTACATGGGAAAACCATAGCTTTAACAATACGGACCTTTCTTGGCAAGGTGATGTCTCTGCATTTGAAAGTAGAAACTATGAAAGTAGATAGTCCTTTGTCTGCATTATTATTACTACTGCTGCTGCTGCTGCTGCTGCTGCTGTTGCTGTTCTACATTTGTAGATTTCAGGGCAGTTCACAACATAAAAATACAAGATAACAGTCTCAAAATACATAACAAAAACAAAACAATAAGCCCCCTCCAACAAACACATTTAAAAGGGTTATTGTATGTTAATCAGCCAAAGGCCTTGTTGAAGAGGAACATTTTTGCCTGGACCCTAAAGGTGCATAATTAAGATGCCAGCTGAACCTCCTTGAGGAGAACATTTCATAAACAGGGAGCTACTGCAGAAAAGGCCTGTTCTCGTGTTGCCACCCTCTGGACCTCTCATGGAGGAGACTCATGAAAAAGAGCCTCAGTTGATGATCTTGGGGTCCATAAAAATCATAGAATTGTAGAGTTGGAAAGGACCCTGTAGGTTATCTAGTACAATTCTCTGCAATGCAGTAATCTTGCCCATAACTGTCCCTGGGTGGGCTCAAACCACCAACCTTCTGGTTAACAGCCAGATGCACTGACCCACTGTGCCACCAACCTGGTCCTTGAGGTATTGCAGTGCTGAGACACACTGACCTGAGAGTAAGTCCCACTGAATTGAGTGAGTTTACCGCAAAGCAGACTTGCATAGGATGGCTCTACTGGGTTATTACAGAGAATCCAGGTGTGTTGCTTTAGACAAATGCAAGCTGGGAAAGTTTATCAATGGAAGTGGTTCTTCTGATCAGCAGGTACAAGGGCCAAACATCAGGCAACAGTTGTCACCATCATAGTCTCCTTGTGAGCTTCCAGTGGTGCAGTTGACAGGGAAAGCAGAAGAGTGGGTGTGATGATGTCACTGTCTAAGTGCCAGCATAAATGACAGGCTCTTCTTGCTCTGGCAACTGAATGCAGTTTGTTTGTGACAGATTAATCTAGAGGAAGTCAGAGAATCAGGAGGGATAATCCAGTAGAGCCTTTCTTTTTCTTTGGTGTGGTTTTTGCTTCACGCTAGGTGTTTAAAATATGACGCTTAGTCGCAAGACTGCACACAGCTGTCTGACTGTTTGGGTTCACCTTGGAGGCAAAGCTGTAGATTCACCTTGGAAGTGTGGTGATTGGGGTTGCCATGATGAGCTCTTGAACTTCACCCCCCCCCCATTACACCAGTGGGGGCTCTGAAAAAGCTGGAAAGTGAGGGAGGCAACAGAATACTAGACCAGAAGAGGCATTGGCTTGATGCTGCAGGAAAATTCATTGGCAGGAGTGCCTAATCAGGACCACTGCTAAGAAGCTGAGTATTCTGTGTTAATATATACTGAGCATGCAGTTCCACTGTGCAAATTTCAGGCAATGCTTGTGGCCAACAGAAATTCTATGAAGTAAAAGTGCGCCATACAAGCCCATCCTGGATTATAGAGTTTGGCAACAGAAAGGGAGAAGCTGTGTTTGCTTGGCCTTGGGGACTGCTTTACAAGCTTCTTGTTTCCTTCCCTACACATTTATTGTGTCTGCTTCACATTTCCTTTCTTACTTTAAATGCTGGTTTGATCTTCCTGCATGGTACATTATGCAATTATCTAATAACTTATGAATTCTCTATCACTTGGATCAGATAAAAGTTTTGTTGTTTGTTCTTATAACACTTCTCGTGAGATCTTTCTGAAATCTTGCAAGATCTCAGAGTGCATGAGATCTCTGAGGATTTCAGGGAGATCTTGTGGCATCTCCCAGGAACCTGCTGCCACTGTGCAACTGAGGTGAGGGATGGTTTGACAGGAGAGGCACAGGATTTCCTGTAATGCCTGCAACAGCAAAACGGGATGCACTGGCCCTGCCTGTGCTGCTGCTAATCCCACCATTGCTGTTGCATCCTTGCCTGCAGCTGCAACTACATGGCCATGACAGAGTGGTGAGGGCCCAGAACTAGTGGTGAGGTTAAGGGCACTGATGCCGTAGCAGGGCCGGCAGCAGCCAAGGGGACTGGCAGCAGTGAAGGCGTGATCTGCCACCTGAGCCAAATTGCTTCACCTTGCCGTATGCAAATGCCAGCATTGCATGCATCTGAAGTATATGATAGTCCATGAAAACTTAAGCCATAATAAATTTGTCAGCCTTTCAGGTGCTACAAGGCTCTTGGTAGTCTTTTTAAAATTATGATTGTGAGATTTTTTTCCGCTTGCGTTTCTTTTTCTTTAAGCAGCTCATAAATTGTATTATCTGCTACCAAGAAAACGGTGACTTATTGGACTTATCGGGGGGGGGGGGTCAGCGGTTCGAATCCCCATGATGGAATGAGTTCCGTTGCTTTGTCTCACCTCTTGCCAATCTAGCAGTTCAAAAGCAGGCCAGTGCAAGTAGATAAGTAGGTACCGCTGCGACAGGAAGGTACGCAGCGTTTCAGTGTGCTCTGGCTTCCATCCTGGAGTTCTGTTGCACCAGAAGTGGTTTAGTCATGCTGGCCACATGGCCTGGACAGCTGACTGTGGACAAATTCTGGTTCCCTTGGCCTGAAGCAAGACGAGTGCCACAACCCCATAGTCGCCTTTAACTGGACTTAACTGTCCAGGGATCCTTTACCATGTTGCCTATAACATAACTGGATATAGATAAAAATGAATACATTAAATAATTGAAAGGTAATTGGTTAAATTAAGAAAACAAGTGAAAATAACACTTAATAAACCTCTCTCTACAGTTGAGGTGTATATTTCTAGTGCTCACCATATTTCCGTGAATGCAAGTTGTTTCAAACTGCTTTCAATATTGTGTTTTAATTGTTGTAACCCACCGCTTAGGGTGCAGGGCGGGTGATCAACACCCTCATCCTCAACAACAGCAGCAATGCAGATGCGCCTTAACCCGCTTTGCCGCATGTGGTGCCGAGCTGGAGACCTTGCCCCGCCCCCTTGTAGCCATTGGCAGCAGAAGAGGTGTGGCTTACTCAGGAGAGGGAGGGGTCTCACCTCCATGCTCGTCTCAGAGGAGGCATCAATCAGGTACAGTAATTCCATGGTGGCTCCGCCCTGCTGCAACTTGAGAGGCACATACTGATTTCCCACACAGACGGTGGCGCTGTGAGAGAGAACAGAGGTGTGTGTATGTCTATGAGAGGGGTGGGGTTTTGGAAGGTGCCTGTGTGTGAATTTATTTTATGTGTGTAGATCAGTGTACGCTGACCAGCGTACAGTCTTTGCAGTAAGGCTCTATTCTGATGGCATGAGTACAGTGGTACCTCGGGTTAAGTACTTAATTCGTTCCGGAGGTTCGTTCTTTACCTGAAACTGTTCTTAACCTGAAGTACCACTTTAGCTAATGGGGCCTCCTGCTGCCGCCACGCCACCCCACGATTTCTGTTCTCATCCTGAAGCAAAGTTCTTAACCCGAGGTACTATTTCTGGGTTAGCGGAGTCTGTAACCTGAAGCGTATGTAACCCGAGGTACCACTGTATTACGACGACTAGTAGATTCTTATCTGCTGCAGGCTTCATCCGCCTTCACAGCCATTGTAACATGCCACTTGTTGTCTTCCGCCTGTTCTGCCGTTAAGGACTTCGTGGATCACTTTGCCGACACTCATGGTGCACAGTTTCTTTAAAGCAACAAAGACCATCTATCGGCCAATAAATCATGACATATGCCCCCTATGTTCAACAGATGATATTGCACTTCTAAAAGATAAAAAAACTATTGCACTGAACTTGAAAGAACATTACCAGCATCTCCTTAACCACAACTCACCCGTAGCTGCTGAGGTCTTCTCACAAATTCTGCAAAAACAAAAACAAAGATGAGCTTGCAGTATCTCCAAATCTGGGAGAGTTGTGTACAGCTATTAATCAAATGAAAAACAACAAAGCCAGCGGACCTGATGGGATACCTTCTGAAATCTTCAAAGTGGGCGGAATTGAACTTATACAACTTCACAAACTCATCGAAAAAAATCCGGGAGAGAGAGGAGATCCCAGCAGACTTTAGGGATGCCAAAATTATCAATCTCTTTAAAAAAGGTGATAGAACGGATTGAGGAAACTATCGAGGCATTTCTTCATTAGCTGCAGCCAGCAAAATTCTTGCAAGGATCTTTGCAAACCGTTTCTTAACAATATCCAAGGCTACCCTTCCTGAATCCCAACATGGTTTTTGACCTTCTAGGGGGACAGTGGACATGATTTTCACTGCTCGACAACTTCAAGAAAAATGTAGAGAGCAAAACCAACCCCTGAATATGGCATTTATTGACCTGACAAAGACCTTCAACACCAAATCGTAATGCCCTGTGGACTGTCCTTCTGAAAATTGGCTGCCCAGATAAATTTGTGAACATCATTCGGCTCCGCCATGATAATATGACAGCCACAATCACAGATAACAGTGGCTCCCAAAGTGAATCTTTCACAGTGGGATCAGGTGTTGTGTTATTGCCCCAACTCTATTCATTATTTTCATTGCCATGATCCTACACTTTGTTGAAGGGAAACTCCCCACTGGAGTAGAAATCATATATCAAACAGATGGAAAGCTCTTTCATCTGAGCAGGCTGAAAGCAAAGAGTATGGTTACCGTAACTTCCTTCTTAAAGCTTTAGTATGCTGATGACAATGTAGGGTGTGCACACTCAGAGGATGACCTCCAAACCATCGTAAATATCTTCGCAGAAGCTTACGAGAAGCTTGGCCTGTTGCTCAATTTCCAAAAAACCAAAGTGCTGCACTAACAACCCCTCTGCAGCGCCACAAATCCAACTCAGTGGTGTAACATTGGAAAGTGTTGATCACTTCTCCTACCTGAGCAGTTATCTTTCCACAAGGGCGGATATTGATGCCGAAATCCAGCATCGCCTGCTTTCTCCCAATTGAAGTGCAGAGTGTTTAAGGACCGGGACATTCACAGGGAAACCAAAATGCTTGTTTACTAAGCTATTGCACTACCAACTACTGTATGCTTGTGAAACATGGACCACTTATAAACACCATCTCCAACTCCTCGAAAGATTCCATTAACAGTGTCTCCGAAATTTTTTACACATCACTTGGGAAGACAGGTGAAGTAATGCCAGTGTACTGGAAGAAGCAAAGATCACCAGCGTCGAAGCAATGATCCTTCAACGTCAACTTCGTTGGACTGGTCATGTTGTGCCTGATTATCATCTTCCAAAGCAATTACTCTATTCCGAACTTAAAAATGTAAAGTGTAATGCTGATGGTCAACAAAAGAGGTTTAAAGACTCTCTCAAGGCAAATCTAAAAAAAAAAGTAGTATAGAGACCGACAATTGGGTGCTCCAATTGGAGAACAACCATTACCAAAAGTATCATGGACTTTGAAGATGCTGGAACTCAGGACGAAAGGGAGAAACGTGTTAAGAGGAAGCCACGTTTGGCAAACCCTCACCGTGATCAACTCCCCCCCGGAAACCAATGTCCCCGTCGTGGAAGGACGTGGGGATCCAGAATTGGCCTCCACAGTCACTTACTTAACTCACTGTTAAGATTGTGTGCATGGAAGACAATCTTAGCGATCGCCAAAGAAGAAGACCACGCAGGCGGCGGGGCTGCTGGCGAAAGCGAGCGAGCGCCGAGCTGGGTGCATGTCTACGAGAGGCGCGTTATTACTATGCAGGCCACGCCCCCTCTTTGCAACACTCCCCTCCTGCCCGCCTTCCCATTGGTCAGCGAGGCACGAGGCGGCCGGGAATTTCTGGGCCCGCCCCCCCGCGCCTCCGCCTCCTCCAGAGCGCCCGTTGGCTCCACCTGGCGCCCCGCCCACCCCGCGCTGACGTCGCCGCATCTCATTACGCGGCCGGCTCGCTCGCGCTGCTGTTCCGGGGGGCGCTGCCAGAGCCGAGCAGGTGCCCGAAGATGGCGAGTCGGAGCCGGAGCCGGACTCGGACTCAGGAAGAGCGGGAGAGGCGGCGGCAGCAACAGCAGCAGCAGCAGCATCATCATCACTGCTACCAGCCCGGCCTCGGCCCCTCGGCGCCCTCCTCCTCCTCCTCCTCGCCGCCCCTCGGCTCGCCTTCGCCCCCCGCCGCCTCGCCGCCCTGCGGGGCCCTCACGCCGCCCTCGCCCTCCCTCGTCCTCCTCCTCCTGGCCGCCGCCGCCGCCGCCTCGCTGCTCCCCACAGGTAGGCACGCCGGAGGGCGAGCCGGCAGACGGACGGCACCTCCTCGCTCCCGCACACTTTCGCCTCCGGGCGCTTCCCGCCCTGGCAGGGAGAGGGGCGTCCCCTCCCTCAGCCGGGTCTGTAAGGGTGGGGGCTCGTCTCTCTCTCCCCCCTCCCCCAGGAAAGAGGGGTAGGAGGGTGGTCGAGTCCTCCCCTCCCTCTTTCTTCCCCCTGCCTCAGTTTCCCTGCTGGAAAGGCTGACTCGCTTTTCTAGCCTCTTTTCACTCACACACACAGACACACAACTCCCAGTCATTGAAGGCTGTCTCCTCCACACACACACACCTCTCCGTTTCATTCGGCTCCTTCACTGTTCCCCTGCTGCAATCCAAACCTGATTGTGGCTTTTCTCTTTTATTTTTTCTCTCTCTCTCCCCCTCCTCCACTTTCCCCATGCTTCTCTCTCTTTTCTTTCCGTGTCTTCTTCGGCCATGGACTATTGTTCTTTTCTTCCTCTCTCCGTGCACTGCAATTCTCTCCACCACCACCCTCCCCCCCCCAAAAAAATTCCTTTTCGGATTTTCGGGTTTCTCCTCACTCCACCCCCCCCCCACGGTGTTTCCCTCGTCAAGCTGGTCCTGCATTTCTTCTCCCCCCCATCCTCATTGCATCCTTTTTCTCTCTGCCCCCCTTTGCTACACACACACACACACACACACACACACACGAGTGTTGACTTTGCTTGTCCCCCTCCCCCCTCTCCTCGCATGTCGGAACTGGAGCTTGAATCAGTTTTTCTCTCTGCCTCTTCTTTCTGTTCTGCTACAATATAAATCTACCCTTCACATTCTTGAGCATTGTTCGTTCATTCATCCCTTTTTTTGCTTCTGTAGCTGCAATATCAGCTGAAACGTTCCTGTCTCTTCTCTCTTACCCCCCCCATTCATTGACAGCCCTTGGAGTCTAGCCAAAAGCCTTTTCCAAGCCTGCCCCCCCCCCGAATCTGCCCATTTACCTCCCTGCCCGATGTGATTTGTGCTTTCTTTCCATCCCTTCTTTTTCTATCTCTGCTCCCCCACCCCCGATTCCTTTTCTTGTGCCAGTTTCTACTTTTTTGCTCCTTCGTTCAGACACAGCTCCTGCTACCACTTCTCTCTTCCTTTTGCGTATTCCGTCAAGGTTCCCTCACATCGATCGTCTCCCTTTCTATCAACTCAGTGGAGAATTCCTCTTTTTTGCTGTTTCCTTTGTCACTAAAGTGTCCACGAGCCCCACACCAACTCCCCATGGCCCCTTAGAGGGAGCCAACTACAGTTCTCCCTTTGCCTTTCAACCTGAAGTTGTAGTGCCCTTTCATTTTGCTTTCATGTCTGTTGTCCCTGCCTGTCTCCCTCTCTGTCTCTTTTTCCTTGGTATGAATGTGAAAACCTTTTCTCTTAACTGCCGTTCCCCACTGAGATATGAGGGAGTTACGGCAAAAAGGGGGCTGCAGCAAAGGAGGGGACTCCTCTTGAATGTGCACCCCCCTGCCTGTGTGCATGTGTGTGTGTGTGTGTGCGTAAGTGCACCCGTGCTTCGATTTGCTTTGTGTAGTGATTCGTGCGTGTTGAATCTTCAGTAGTTGATCCATGGCTGTGTTTGGATTCAGCAACTGCCCGCCTCCTGAGGTTCTCCCGCAGGCTTCTCCAAACCTCCTGCCAGTCCATATCTTGCAAAAAGGAAAGGATTTGAGGGGCTTGGCTTGAGGGTGGTGATGGTGGAGGAAAGGGTAGTGTGCGCTCACTGTCTCTGCAGTGGCTCCCGTGTGTTGTGCTTTGGCAAATGCTGAAATTAAAAAAAAGAACCCTACACAAGATCTCCCTGTTTCCCATGTCCCTATTGCAAACATTTTCTGTTCCATAGCAGAGTCAGTCTTGGCACGGTTGGAAAAGAAGAGGGCAGTATTTGCTTTCAATAACAAAGAGGAGAGAGGAATCACTTCGCTGTCAGATCGCTCTTTGCTTTGGTTCAGATAATGCTGTTTGCTGATTTCTCTTTACCTACTCCTTTCCCTTTCCTCCTGTGGAAAGAATTGTGGGGCATAGAGAGAGCAGCTTGACGTTGCAGCTTGCCTCCGGGAACTAGTGGAGTGACAAGAACAGCAACAAGTGAGGGGGGAAGTGGGGTGGGGTAGGAGAGGAGCAACCTCCCCCCTCCCAGCTTTGCAGCAAATGAGTCCTTGTCAGAGCTTGAACCTTCAGCTGGGATGTGCTCTCAAAAATGCTTTCATCTCTCAACTGATTATTGGCTTTTCTCGTTTCTCATTCCTCTCTCAATGCATTTTAATATAAATATAATGTGCAGTTGAATAAATTGTAATGGGGTGGGCTAAGCTCTTGTGATGTATAGTCAATGCTTTTGTTTTAAAAGTAAAATATATTACATGATCCAATTTGTTCTATACACTGAGGGTGGACTGAATTAATAAATGGGAATTCCCTTCAACCTCATTTTTCCTCTGCTTTGAATTGCAAAATTCTAAATTTATGAGTGAAGGTGGTAGACTGGTTTGGAAGCTCCTAATCTGTTGGTTTCTGTCTTGGATATATGCAAGTTCTGGTGATCGTAATAAAATACGTTCATGAAAGAGCACCTTTATTTTTACAGAACCTCTGCCTTGAAAATAGCAGATATGTGAGGGTCTGTTTGTGATGTATAACCAAGGTGAGAGTGGGCAAATAGTGTGGGTGGGGAAGGAAAACCAGAAGGTGGTAATGTGAATTATCTGTTTTGCAGCCAGAAAACAGGAATGCACAAGGCCACTTAACTGGTAGCAAAATAGCCTTGTTGAGGAGTCATTCTAAGTAGCAGTAGGTCTTAAGTTTTTTAAATGAACACAAGAGTTTACCTCCTTAAAAGAGGACATGTTTACTTCGCAAAGGAGGGGCTGTGTGCTCTATGGTCCATGTCAGAGCTACATGAAAATTCTGTTGCCTGTTACCATGGAAGCAGCTTCTTTCTCTTACATATCTTACAGCCTAACACTCGTTTTTTAAAGCAAGATTTTGAACTAAACAGCACTGGTTGGTGTGCTTGTGGCATCTTTTTCTTCATTTTGGAATGCACCCAGTTTTAAATGCACACCAAAGTAGCAAAAGGCTGTTTTATTGAAGCACAAGCCATGCCTACATTGTCTGAATTGATGCATCATTTTCTGCAAATTGCAGACAAGGCTTCCGTCAGAAATTCCTCTTTGAGAACCTGTTGGTTTGGGGGCAAAACTTCCTATGTTGTTTTGCTACTAATGGTTAATGGAAGCCCCTTTGATGTTAGTTGTTGGTTCTTTGTTAATACCAAATACTTCTTGCACAGTTGATCATTTTCTTTAGAATTCAGTGAAAGTTGGTTAACATGGATTTTCTTTGAATACAGTAATAGGTGAGTGAATCTGAGTGAAGAAATAGCCCTGAGGCAGAAGTACTTAGCAGTGACTTGTCTCAGTTTTCTGGGTGCTCTGCAAAGTAACTGCCTTCTCATTGTTGCATCCTTTCTCCCTCACATCCCCATTCTTGAACTGGGTGGCTGCAGGGCGGGGGGGGGGGGAGGGGTGGGGACACTTCTCTTGTGTCCGATTGCATTGATAAAATATCCCTCATTAACGCCACTTTATATTTACAGTGTGTCACTGGAGATGTACAAGGCCTCATTTACTGACTTGTGTGACAAGAGCATCTAGCATTATTTGCCCAGGACATTTTGGACTAACAACAGAGCCATTGAGTGATCCATTGAATTTAACTAATACGAGAACGGTGGGGAATAAAAGCGCAGGCAGCTCTCTGGAACAAAGAGCTGTATTCATATGTATGTTGTACATGCTTTATCAAGTTCTGCAGAATAGCCCCCTTGGAAAGGGGTCGGGGAGGGAGGAAGAGAAGAAAAACTGTTGTCACTTTCTGTTCATTATGCTGGCTCTGCAAACCTTCCATTGGAACATAGTGCCTTCCAGAGTGATGCGATCGTCCTGAATGCTGACTGCCACAAAGGTGACACTTGCTTTTTCAAAAACCGGCAGTGTTCTAGAAGGCAGTTCTGGTGCTGGAATTGTTTTGGGTAGCTGACTGAAGAGCGGAGCGTAGAGAGACATGTCCTTGGTGGTGGCTGATCTTTTGATCATAAGATGGTGAAACAGAGATGTCACTTTAGCATGATGCCTGTCAGCTTTCGGTGCCAGACATTCAATATGCTCAGACTCGGAGGCAGTTTACGTAATTATCTTTCTGTCTTCATTTTTAAAGGATTTTCTGTCCCTCCTTCCACCAGCTGGTGATTCTCGTGTTCAAGAGTGAAACTATAAAACGGCCCCTGGTTTTATGGGATTGCGCTGTTCATGTTCCCACTCTCACACCTCTTGGTTTTAGATAGCATAGCAAAACCAATTCAAGTCATTTGTTCTGGAGAACTGGACCACTAAGCAATAGCCACCTTCAAATAAAGTTGCTTTTTGTCATGTGGGCATGAATGCACAATTTCTTAATGCTTCATTCTGTCAGTAAAATAAGAACACAGGCAAAATTCACAGTGAATATAATAATATGGCAACTCTTTTAAATGGTGGGAGGTTCTAATACAGGTAACAATTTGGACGAAGTGAATTATGCTTGAAGGGGATACAAAGCAGAGTCCTTTCTGTTTTCTTTTTTAAAAAAGTTAGCATGTTTCTGTAAATTAAAGTGTTTTCTCTAATTGAACCCTCAGCAAGATGAAAACGAAGTATCTAAACAGTGCCATAGAAGAAATGTGACTTGCTCTTGCATTGGGTGTTTATTATCTGGAGAGCACCACAAAGAACAAACTGTTGCAGAACTGAAAATTTACCAGCCTCAGCCTAGAAGCCATTTGTCTAGATAAAAATTGGCAATCAGAGCTGAAAGTGACTCTGTGTTCTAGAAATGATCTCTGGCAAAGCATTTGTTGCTTGTCTTTGTCTTTGTCAAGCACTTGCCTTTTTGCCTACAGTTTCCTAGTTCTAATGCTGATTAAACATTCCGTTAACAAGACCTGTGAATGGAATTGTCTTTGAGATTCAGCTCTTGTACTCATCTTCCTGACCAGGAAGCAGCCTAACATGTTTAAGCCCTGTTTTCTCTGGCTACTGCAAGGATACTGCAGTTCAGCGGTGGGTCTTGACCTATCATTTGTGAAGGCTTCAAAGCAAGTGGCGGTTTTCAATGGAGACTTTTACAAGCTCTTTTCAGAGGCCGATAGTTTTTGTGTTCTTGATGGCTCCTAGCATAGAAGAAATTTTTCCATGCTGAATCCTAGTGGAACATACAAATCTCCTGGGTTCCCATGGTCAGATGGTTTTCATTGGCCTTCTTCCCATTTGGTTAACCTGGTCCTGAAGTCACTGCTGCATAAGTTAATTCTACAGAAGTTGTGTAAAGGAGAGAGCCTTTCCGATAAGCTCCTGAAATAGTACGATAATCAGGAGTGTGCTCTGGAGCATGTAGTAATTGCAGCACAAAAAACGATTCAAGCATGGGTAATTGTAATGGGGATAGGTAATGTTAAGACTTGGTTTAAAATAAGCTGGTAACTTTAATCTATGCATTTCTATAGCACCTTTCATCTGAAGATCGCTGTGCTTTACAGTTAATTAAACTTCACAATGCTTCTATGAGGCTGAAAAAGGAAATATTCCAAGTGGTATCGAAAAGCAGTCACTACTGGGGTGGAACACAGCTGCCGTTTAACAGTGCATGGTAATCCAACGTAGCACTTTAGGAAGAATAAAACTTTTTAGGTTGTGGTGCAGAAAGATCTTGCATACACAATTGGATTTTGGTAGTAGTTATGATGATACAAAAAATGTCCTTTACAATGTGTTGGTAGCAGTGATTGTGGCCCTGGGAGAGGATGCTTTTAGGGCTATGTATTTTGGATGGCTGGTATGCAATCAGTAACTAAACTTTTGTAGATGACATAATTAAACTCATGGTTTTTCACCTTCTTGTGGTAGCTACTTTTTTATAATTGAGAGGTGCATAATTAACATTTTTTGTATTTGCCCTTGCTGTTAAGGTCCATTGAGACCTAAAAGCACCATATTAGCACCTCATTATGTTATTGTGTTCAGGTAAGTTTTATATTTCCCAAAATCTTTGGGTGTTTGCCAAAAGCTATGGACAGCTCACTTTCCTGGCCAAGCTTGTTACCTTTGGCTAGACTTGATGAAAAAGTTATTAATTTTACGGCTTTAATTTCTGACTCACGTTCCACCTTTCTCTGAACAAGGCAGGACCACAAAAGTAACATGTTAATTGTGTTAGCGTTAGAAGATAGTTCCCCCAACCTGTTTTCATCATGGAAGCGTGGTAGGGGAGACAAAAACATACGAGTTTTGTTGTCTTTTGTCCAGTTTCTTTACCATCAGTGGGTGCAGTTTGTGTAATGTGTGGTGCAGAAATGTATTTTCATATAATTAACAGCCATCCCTAGGGACCGCTGATGTCCAGATACTCCAGATTGGCCATTTAATAGTGTACCAATTGTGATAGGATGGCACTCAGAAACTGCTTTACATTTAGTGTTAGGTTGGCCTTGGTTCATTGCTTTGAGGCTTTTGTTGTTGGCTTTGCTCTTTGCTGCTTGGTTGTGTAAACATTAAAGTGCTTTTGTTTCAAACATCTTTTTTGTTGCTTCAGTAGCGAATGGAGTCTTGCCCTTGTTCCCTCTGGGCAGGGCTGGTTCGATGATATGTTCTGCTGGGGCAGCAGTCTGTAGACATGGTCTCTGCCCTGTTACTAAATGACAGTGCTGTGTGAGAGACTGGGTCAGCCTCTAACCCAATGTGTGTGTCTGGTCAGAGTTAATAAAATGTATTTTGCCTTGGATCAGGCGTGCTGCTTCATTCCACATCAAAGACTGCTTATTTAAATGCTATTACCATCCTGTTTGTGTGCATCAGAAATGACTTACCTAGTAATTTCCTCAGTGTTATGCATATACTATGTGCACTTTGTTGATGGGGTTTGGGCTGACTCGTCTGTAGAAACACAATAATTTTACCTCTCTAAAGTGCCTTTACATTTCTTTGGCTACATCTTGCATTTTGAGCAAAATAGGTTGGAGCACTCTGGTATTCACGTCTGGAATACAGTGGAGTGTCTTACAGCACAGATCATTTTTCTTCCACTCCTTGATGCTTGGAATATGAGTGTATTCTGAAAGCTTTGTAAATCAGTGTATCTATTTCAGTTGGGTTGGTTTCGGGTACTGTATATACATTTTCATTTATTTATTTATACTATTTTTATATCACACCTTTCCTGTAAGGTGCTCAAGGCAGCATACATGGTTCTCTTCCCTCAATTTTATTCTCACAACAACCCTGTGAAGTAGGTTAGGCTGAGGGATAGTGAATAGCCAAAGATCACTCAGTGAACTTCATGGGTTTGTACTGTGATCTACCAAGTCTTCTAAGGTAAAGGTAAAGGTACCCCTGCCCGTACAGGCCAGTCGTGTCCGACTCTAGGGTTGTGCGCCCATCTCACTTAAGAGGCCGGGGGCCAGCGCTGTCCGGAGACACTTCCGGGTCACGTGGCCAGCGTGACGAAGCTGCTCTGGCGAGCCAGCACCAGCGCAGCACACGGAAACGCCGTTTACCTTCCCGCTATAAAGCGGTACCTATTTATCTACTTGCACTTAAGGGTGCTTTTGAACTGCTAGGTGGGCAGGAGCTGGGACCGAAAGACGGGAGCTCACCCTGCCGCAGGGATTCGAACTCCCGACCGTGCGATCGGCAAGCCCTAGGCACTGAGGTTTTACCCACAGCGCCACCCGCGTCCCACCAAGTCTTCTACTGACACGTAAACCACTGCATCACATTTGTGATGGCTGTTAGAGGTACATAGATTGAGTACAGTGGTACCTCGGGTTACATACGCTTCAGGTTACATACACTTCAGGTTACAGACTCCACTAACCCAGAAATAATACCTCGGGTTAAGAACTTTGCTTCAGGATGAGAACAGAAATCGTGCGGCGGCAGCACAGCGGCAGCAGGAGGCCCCATTAGCTAATGTGGTGCTTCAGGTTAAGAACAGTTTCAGGTTAAGAACGGACCTCCAGAATGAATTAAGTACTTAACCCGAGGTACCACTGTACATGAATTGTTGAATCTTTGACTAAATCTTTTTGGTGAATCCTGGCGACAGCACTTTGGTACAAAATAGCCAGCGAAACTTGCCTTTGTCTACTACCCTACAGTCTAAGAATTTGCATGTTGTATTTAGGTATGGTTCCGGTAACTTTAGCTCTGTGTTTCACAATTTGTTGGAGTCATAGTTCCTAGTTTCTTTAGAGAAGGAATAGGGAGCCTGTTCTCTGGATGTTGGATTACAGCTCCCCTTAGCTTAGCCAGCATGACCAGGGAGTTGTAGGCCTAACAACACCTGGAGGGCCACAAGTTTCCCATTCCTTCTTTGCAGAACTTGAAGGAACAATTAGTTTTAATTTGTCCTGATAGTTGCTAGTGATTATGCAGTTGGTTATAGGCCCAACTGTGGGTGGTTGTGGCGGAGGACTGGGATTGGAAATTTCCAAATGCTTCATCTGAAAAATGTAGGCATAAGTGGACTGTGCAAAGCAGTTAGAACCTCCATGGCCTGTGATGGAGTGCTAATCTCTGTGTACTTGGATTCTGGTGCAACATATCTTAAGAGACCAAGTTCCTGGTCTATTGTGTGTGTAGTTGGGACACAGCAGAGACAACTGTAGAAACTGCTGTAGCTTCTTAAAGCTTTGACACGAGTCAATGCAGAAGCTTGGGTGCTTTTTAAAAAGCAGATTACCGTATATCTTAAAATTGGCAATTTAGCTCAACAGATGATTTTTTTATTCGGTTTTAAACCTTATATTCTGCTTTATACTGTAAAACTAGTTGAGGCCCAGTCCGAGCTCATCAGCTGTGCATTTTTTATATTTGCTGCTGTCATGAGATGCAAAATCCTGCTTGTCTTTCTATGTGATAATGTTTGATGGGGTCTAAATATTTAATTTACAAGTTTCCTGGTACCTCCAGGATTTTGTACATGCTTTTGATGGTAGCAATAAGTAAGCATGTGGATGGTGGTTGTCAAGGGTGAACTTCCCTCTGCTCCCCCCTTAAACTTTTAGTTCTCTGTTAAACAGGTTGTTTGTTGGTCACTGTAAGGGCTGTTCCTTTTGTTTGTCCCAGAGTATTACTTCTGCCTTCTATCCTGTACACAGCAATTCACTCTTGTTTAGGAGTTTAATCAGGCTTCTGGAATATCGCCTTGATGATGCTTCCTAGCTGTCTATTGCACTTTCTTATTTGTATTTTTTTCCTCCTACAGCACAATAAGTAACTCATTTTCTGCTGGGTGTAAATGCCTTACCTATGCCTCTTAATGAAGTGCAATTTCCACTTTCCCCAAAGTGATGCAGTTGGGTGATTGGTCAAGCTGAGAGTTTATCTCCTCTGTCAATCATTTGTGAAGACCAACTTGCAAATGTTTTGTATAAAAGGTGCAAAGCTGGCTTCTGCTTAACTACCTGTTCACAGAACATAGTGGAATAATTAGTAGGTTATTTTTGCAGGACTTATGTTGGATAAACAGGGGAGCTTGAGGGGTTATGATTTCAGGGGGTGTATGGTATAGTAGGAAGCAGCAGGAAAATTAGTTGAACTGGCCAGTCACATTTCTTTGTGGTCAAAGATTCCACAGAGGATAGAGGAAGAACATACTTACTGAAATTCTTTATGTGAAAAATGGAGACTTCAAAGCTACCAAAAGCACTTAATTTTGCTTTAAATAGCTCAACTACATTTGTGTTATCACTTGAAAGGTTCAGGTAGTGATTAGCTTTCTTGACACTGAATTGTTCCTGCTTTGTTCCTTTCTTGTGAACATCTAACATCCCAAAGATGAGAGGGAGCTCTGAGAAAACACCCACCATTTGGCACTCATTCTAATATTGGCAGCCACTGAATAATCTCATGTAGGAGCAGGAGGAAACACCTTTTGAATATCTCTTAGTGGACACAGGCTTTATCCTACATTGGTTTCAGAGTCTGATACTTGCAGTAGACATAAAAAATCAAGTAGGTTAACATGATTTTTTGTTGGAGCCGTTCAGTTTTAATCCCCGTTTCCTGGCTTTTGGGTAGGCAGTGCAAGCTTTTGAGTTTAAGGCTACACACTTACTTGGGAGCAGGTCCCATTGAAATCAGCGGGGCTTACCTCTGAGTAAATATGCATATAATTGCATAGTAGGAATCATCAGGCAAAAAAATCAGCTAGAAGGTTAAAGGCAGCTTCATGTTAGAAATATGGAGATGTCTTTAAAAAGGGGAAGGACAGCAAAAATTAATGCACCAGTTGAGATAATTGGAGATAAACAGATATGAAGTAAATCTTTTGATACTTTAGTTTAGCACTTTAGTATGTGCATTGTTTTGGGATGTTACTGAATTTTGTGATTGTTACCATATGTTCAGAAACTTATGATGGGCACTAGAAGTCAAACAAAAGCTGCGGTAATATCCCAGCACATTAGGAAGTTTTGTGGGGTTGAGTGAAGCTTCTTCAAATATCTATAAGGAAAAATGTTGAGTTTTAAATATATATTGGCCAGTGGAGTGTATGGAACAACACAAAAAATAGCTTGTTAGCATGGGGGAGAGTACAGAAGCTTTGTTTTTTGCAGGCCCTGTCCTATTGATTCAGCAGGTTGCAAGCTGGTGTATTGGTGGTTCTGATACATGCTTCAATGTCAATATTCTGCTGATAAAGGTAAAGGTACCCCTGCCCGTACGGGCCAGTCTTGACAGACTCTGGGGTTGTGCGCCCATCTCACTTAAGAGGCCAGGGGCCAGCGCTGTCCGGAGACACTTCCGGGTCACGTGGCCAGCGTGACATCGCTGCTCTGGCGAGCCAGAGCCGCACACGGAAACGCCGTTTACCTTCCCGCTGGTAAGCGGTCCCTATTTATCTACTTGCACCCGGAGGTGCTTTCGAACTGCTAGGTTGGCAGGCGCTGGGACCGAGCAGCGGGAGCGCACCCCGCCGCAGGGATTCGAATCGCCGACCTTTCGATCGGCAAGCCCTAGGCGCTGAGGCTTTAACCCACAGCGCCACCTGCGTCCATTCTGCTGATACCAGTAAATAAAAATGTTACTTAAATTACACTGACATACAGTAGTTCAGTATACCATAGTCCAGCCTCCGCCAACCTGGTGCTCTTTAGGGTTGCCATATGTCCTCTTTTTCCAGGACGTGTCCTCTTTTTAATGGATATGTAAAATAAGAGTCATAGCAATCCATACTTAAAAGTAGAAGTTGACAAATGTGTCTCTTTTTTTGCTCTTAAAAATATGGCAATCCTATTTTCTGGACTACATCTTCTTTTAGCCCCAGTCTGTGCAGCTCTGCTGGCTAAGGCTCATGGGAATTGTAGTCCAGAGAATTGCACCAGGTTGGTGAAGATTGCCTTAGTCATTAATGGAGCTGCAAAAAACCCCTCCTCCAAAGGCCTTGAATTTGAAACATATTTCCAGTCCAGTTCTTTGAGCTGTACATTGCTTTATATTATCTTGGTTTATAGGAAGTTGTCGTTAGAGAAATGGGTCCCCTATTAGACTTGCCACCTGAAGTTAGCATAGGACACCAGAAGGGGCAAAATATCAGAAGCTGAAAACTTACTGTGCATCTTCTGCTCCTGTCATAACTCATCAGAGTTTCTTGCCATTTAGGCAGTCTGAACACCCCACCTCCCCCAGTTCATAAATCTACTCAGTGAGGTGGGGGTGGTGGAATAGCCAAGCTTACTCTTATGTCGTTGCGTGACACCTTCACCAGTATTTTCGTTTCCAAAATACTGCGAAGTTCATACACAAGCTAATTCCCTCTTAAGCCTAGTGAAGCTAATTAAGCTCAGGTGTGGGCAGACTTTAGGCTTTATACTTTATTTACACTTTATACTTTGTTTTTCTAGAACCTGAGGGCCATTAACCAGAGCCAGGTGCAAAAGTGTGACCAGGGTGAATGAAGGATCATGCAAGCTGGGAGTTTGGGGCAGGAGGACCAAATTTCTTGATGCATTTATGAGCTCTAGGATGGTCAGTGCATTAAAACAGAGATGGACATCTATTTCATTTCCATGCATGCTGCCGTAATTTTGTTCTATTTCTGGTTTAATATAAATCTTTCAAAATATATAAGTAGTTATTTACATGCATTTGAATTGCTGGGAACTCAGTTGCATCATTGAGAGAAATTGATTGCTAAGTTCTGATCTGTACATTAGTCTGAGAAATGTGGACTCGGTAACTTTGGAATTCACAAAGTCCTCACGTTTTCCTAGAATCATAGAATCATAGAGTTGGAAGAGACCACAAGGGCCATCGAGCCCAACCCCCTGCCAAGCAGGAAACACCATCAGAGCACTCCTGACATATGGTTGTCAAGCCTCTGCTTAAAGACCTCCAAAGAAGGAGACTCCACCACACTCCTTGGCAGCAAATTCCACTGTCAAACAGCTCTTACTGTCAGGAAGTTCTTCCTAATGTTTAGGTGGAATCTTCTTTCTTGTAGTTTGGAACCATTGCTCCGTGTCCGCTTCTCTGGAGCAGCAGAAAACAACCTATATACAAGCACAAAATATATATCTGAATACATACAGATCATGGATTCTTATAGCTTAATTGGGGGGGGGGGCATACTTTTGTTTCAAGTCAGAAACCTTGGCTCAATCTACCACAAATCATTTAGTGATTTAGCAGTAGATCCCAATCTGAAGTGAGCAGAAGGCAATTCCTGATCACCAAACCTATCCATCTCTCTGTCACGTGCCTACTCTCTCTAACGCTGAATTCTTTTCCCCAAGCCAGATACCTTCATCGTACCACAATACTGCCACTTTACTGTACTCTGTTGGTGTTTTGTTGTTAGTTTGTATGGTGACATGGAAGGCTGTTTCGGTAACTGAAGTGCTCTATCCGTTTGTGCCCCCATATTAATAAAGAGTTTGGCTGCAGCCCTGGTCCTTCTGGCTTGGTTAGATTCTGACAGATTTACAACAGTACATGTGAACTGTAAGTGTGGCTTTCTTCCAGGTTTGTTATCTGGCCTCACCTGGAGGAGGCATTGGAAACATTAGTCATACAGACAAGCTCTGTAATTAATTTGAAGCATTAGTGCCCCCCACAAACAACAACAACCTTCCTTATTTATGAGAGCTGTGTTTATACTACACTTTAAGGAGTGGCACTCTTGGGCTTTTGATTCCTCTCAGATAGTTTGTCATGTTGTCTGCATGTTGCAATTGCATGCGTCTTGAGAAACTGCTGTGACTTGTGACAGTGCCTTTAAAACAGAGCATGAGTTTTCTGCTAAGCAAACTGCATCTGCTAGCAGTCTGAGCTTACTTTTCATATGTCATTAGCAAGAATAAAAGGGAGATTGCTCCGCCTACTCCAGGTCACATTGTGGTAATTAAGTGGCGTCTCAATTGTAGGGTATTTCACATCTGATTCAGCTTGTTTTTGTGTTGAAATCTGCTGCAGTGACTCACACACTTAGCTTTCCTTGGGGAAGGGAATGGGTCTCTACCTGCATGGCAGATGTGTCACCCCCCCCCCCCCCCGGTCCCCTGACAATGCCTCCTTGTCTTTTCACTAATCCTCCCAAACTGGCTTGACTGCCGTACTTTCCAAATGATGTGCCATGAGAGATCTGCAAATTTTTGTGTGTCTAAAGCTTCTGTCCACAAAAAAAGCCCACTTTCTTATTTCTGCATTACTTGGTTCCCCTGGTCTTCGATTCCTACCCTTTCTAGAAGTGGGGCATTTTGCAAAAAGCCATGAGGCGCACACCTTCAAAGCTGTGGGTGGGTGTTATTTATGCTTGAAAATACTTGTTTTTTAAAGCTTGTGAGTGAATTCTGAAAAAGTGTGCCTTGGGGTATTGAAAGTTTGGAAACCACTGGTACACCTGCAGAGATAAAATGTGACACCAGGTTTGTGTGTGATGACATTGCATATTGTCAGTTTTTAATCTAAACCAGCTTTCCTCAACTGGTCAATGGCCAGGAATGATGGAGTTTGTAGTCCAACAACATGCATAGGGCACCAGCTTAGGGAAGCCTGGTCCACACAGCTAATTTCCCCACAGTATATCAATGTTTTAATCACAGACAGACAGGATGACTAATTTGTACTTAAGTCAAGGATACCCTTTGTTCTCCTTAGTAGTGGTTGGGTGAAGCATCATACACTTTCCTCCAAGGCAAAACTGTATATGTTAGCATAATGTGACAAGGGTTGTTCCTTATTTTAGATCTGTGTGTATGTTCCTAAAATACTATACTGATCTGGTTTTCAAGAGTGTACTTAGTGGTGAAGAATTTGATTTCTTTGGGATATGGGCTTTAAAAAACCTCATTCTCAAAGCATGTGCTGGCTGCCAATAATTAAGCACTTGCAGTCATAGGGAACGAGTAGAAATGTGAACATTCAGGAATAATTGTGTTTAAAGATGGTATGATTAGGAGGCTTCATTAACACCATACTTTTTGGCACCTTAGTACGTTTGGATGAAATAATGAAAAGTTCCAGTGACTAATGGTTAAGATGGGTTGAGGAGTTTTGGTTTTGGACTCTAGCTTCCATCATTCTCAAACAGCATGCCAATTGGTCATGGATGATGGAAGCTGTAGTCCTGAAACATCTAGAAGGCTACAGGTTACCCACCCATGGTTTAAGACAGGCATGTCCAAAGTCCATTTTGGTTTAATCCTGCCCCTGTGGCAGTTTATTTCCTGGGGTAAAATCCTAAAAAATCCTCAACAACTTCAAACCTAAAAAAAGCTCAACAGCCTCAATCATAAAAAATGCTCAACAACTTTCGTTGGCCCTTTGGTCGGCCCTCATGGCCCTTCACTTCATCAAATCTGGCCCTCTTCGAAAAAAGTTTGTACACCACTGGTTTAAGACTAAGACTAACCATGCCTGTTCCTTAAAAGTGATGGAATCTGATTAACATGCAATAATAGTTGTGTTCCGGGGCTAGAATTGAAAGAGAAGCGTCCTTAATTTGCTTTGGTCAATCAGTAATTTTTCTTCACTGCTGCTTAACTGCACACTTCCTGAATTCAAATCTAAGGTACAGTCTACCTGTGGCATGTGAGAGCTAAACAGCTAGGAGGGGTGTTGCTTCCAAGTGATGTTTAATACCGTCTTGGCTAGGGGCCTCTGTAAAGCTATATTTAACAGTGTTGGAAAAATTTGTGGAACGGAGCCTTGTGTTAATTATATTCTTTGCCATCATGGGTGTTGGAGTCTGCTGCCTTTGCTCGCCGTCTTTTGCCTTTTATTGAAAAATCATACACAGGGCTCCCTGGGCTTTCTGTCTGTCTAAAATTCCCTCTGGTTCATGGCTTTGTTCTGCATGTTTCTCTCTCAGTTGTCTGACTTTGCTTGGATATGCAACCATGTATTTCTTTGGGAGGGTGATTGGCAGCTTTGTAAATAAACCCCAAAAGTTACTAGCCTGCTGAAAAAACATCCTTAGCCTACTGGGGCCTGGAAGTGGAGGGACAGAGAGCTCTTTTGCTATGCTATGCTGGATGTGAAGGAGGATGCCCCTATATATAGCCTACTTGGCTTCTATCCTGTGTACAGAGCAGGGGCAGTCCATATCTCCTCTAACAGTCCTCTCCCTCTCCTGCATGCAATTTCCATTCACCTATGGCAACCAGAGTAGTGCTTAAATACAGTGCTGGTGATGCGTTGCATCAGAACTTTAATGCTCAAGGCTTGTAGGCAGGCAGAGGTTGAAGGAATTTCACTCAAGAATGTGGAAGAAGCAGGGCACTTAAACCGAGTGTGCTTTAAGCCACCAGTGACCAAAACCCCACAAGCTGTAATGGCTGACTCTGCACTGGGAATAGCTTACTTCAGTATACAGTACTTATCAAGGGAGATGAGATGCTTACGTGGGATTAAATAATAATAGTAATAATAAAGCTGTGACCTCCTTCAGTTGGTGGCCTCTAACATTATCCCATATATGGATCAGCCTGGAAGAAATTCACAGCCAATAAAACTTGGAAGTGGCTGCTTCTCCCTGTTCAAAAATAGAAATATGAGCTAGAGTCGACAGCCTCAAAAGATACATCAGAGTTATCGGATTAAGCATGAGAAAGTGCTTGTTGTTGCATTTCTGTCTTGTAAATGAGCTTGCAATGCAACCCCTCTTGCTGTGTGAGAGCGCTTTAAAATATTTGCGCTATTAATCTCTGAAGTTAGTCGCTGTTAAATGTTGCAGGGCTTTTTTTTGCTAAAAATTTGTGTGGAAAGCAAATTGTCCTCAAGCAGCCTCCTGTGAATTTTGTATATGTCTCTAAGGTGAATAAATTACTAGCTAAAACTCTTAGAATTATATATTTTTAAAACTTATTCAAGGAACATATTGTGATTTTTGCAGAGATGGATGTTGTGCTGGACGCCTTTAGTTGCTGTAATATAGCAGTCAGCCTCCAACCCACTCCAACCACTGACAAGGTTCTCCTTTCTTTACTGCATAAGCCGCGTTGTGTCACATTCTGTATAGGTGATGTTATCGGCTTGGATGCTTCTGTTTAGTAACAAGTTGGTCATATTTCTTATTGTTTGTAGCCAATGGATATTACAACATCAACTTCTCCGCTCCCAACAAAGTGAGGTGCAAATATACAGAGCAATATTTGTAAGCCTGAGGATGAGTTCTTAGGTCATGGCTTTGGCTGTAGCATTTCTCAGCTTCTTGCATCTATATTGTGAGGGGTGGTGAAATGGATCTGTTTTGGCCTTGAGCATCATGTGTTCCTAAACTAACTCTCTCCTCTCCTCTTCCCTCCCCACCTCCTTCCCCACAATGTCATAATGTAATGCTTTAACTATTTCACAGCAATTGCTGGACTTCATCTTAAATATCATATTGATTCTAAGGACATGTAAGGGTAATTTAGGGATCAGTGCATACTCACGGGGATTGTCCTTACTATTCCAGTGGAGAAATCAGATCTGATGGTGCAAAGGAATTGAGGATGTGGGTCTTGCTCCACTGGAATGAATGGAGAAGCTATTGCTGGCAAAGGAATTCTGTTTTTGTGTCAAGCTGTTATGCCCCAAATTCCGTAGCTGCCAACTGCCCACACTCAGCGGCCCGTGCCATCCTACACCCTGTGATGCCCTACAGCTCCCCGCCCGCTGCAGCCCACCCCTGCCCCTGCCCCTACCCCTGCCCCTAGCTGCACCACTGGATGTAGGTTATTTAATTTTAGTTTATAGATGAAATCTGAGAGGTCTTGATTTCCCAAAGCTGCCTGATATGGCAGAGCCCCAAGTATTTTCAATTTGAATTTCTTGGATCTAAATCTTATACATTAATTAGGAGACATAATTGGAACTACCCATTAGATAGAACTGAGGCAGAAATTGCTAATAAACAACTCTTCATTTGTGTCTGTGTTTTGCAAGGAATTGTAGTTTCTTCTTTCTTAAATGTCTTCTATTCATTTGACCTTCTCCTAATGTCTCCTGGAGGCATGCAGACTGTCAGCCTAGTTTTATTCTTAGCATTGCTCCCTCTCATCCAAGTGTCTTGTCAATGTTTCCCTTGCAGTTGTATAGCTATAATGTCTTTGGCTCCGTGACTGTATTTGCGTAAGCATTATGAACAGATTAAGTGAGCTCACCTGGTCCAGATTTTCAGAGGAACCACAAATATTTTTGTAGTTTTCCTGAAGTGTAAAGTGATGTCAGGTGCTGTTTCTTGGTAGACATTGCAGACAGGCTGGGGCCACTGTCATGTCATGTGAGCTGCATTAAACACTTGTCTGGCGGCGTTGCTTCCAGCAAGCATTTATTTGTAAAGTGCACTGCTGAAAAATTGACAACAAGCTTGATGAATCTAGTTGGTTGGAAAGCACTGTGTTAATGAGTGAGATAAATGGCTTTTCCCATTGAACTGTGTTGAAAGAGACTAGTTGGCCAATTCTGCCTCCTATTTAAGAGAACCTATACTTTTCTCTTTCACTAAGATCTGTAGGCAGCTCTGCTGTTCATATTGAGGGATGAATCATTGCTCGGTGGAAGATCACATCCTTTTATTGAAGAAAGCCACCAGGTTTAGTCCCTGAATTCTCCAGGCAGGGTGTAAAAATCCCCTGTTTAGAACTCTGCTCCCATGTTCAGTTCTTCCCATTTAATACAGAAGCTGTGCAGGATAGTTCCACAATGCTGTTGTGCATGCACAGAAGTGCCGACTCGTGACCCACGCGTGCGCAGACGTGCGGGTTGCAAATGTTGCAGGTTGCGAACGTGCCTCCCACACGGAACACGTTAGCAACTTGAGCATCCGCTGTATGTCATTGCTACTGTGGGTGTGGGCAGAGATGGACTGCAAATCTTCAACAGAAAACCTATATAGCCATAGTTGCCCTATGGAATACAGAAACTGCCATGGATATTTGGGGGCAGTTTCTGATGAGGGCTAGTCTATCTATGAACTTTTGGTTTCCTCATGTCCAATGCAGAAAAAATGGAGCAGGAAAGGTGGTAGTGTGGATCTCTATAGGCAACAGCAACATTCCCTACTCTGAGTTACTCCTGGTGGAAGGCAAGCACTGTTGTGAGTCCTTAGCATTGTAAGTGAGTGTAGGCATAACCTGCAGAAGACTGCAATCTCGGGCCCCAGGGATAAGGTTGGGGTTTCTGGAAGTTTTATTACTATTATTACTTGGTATGTTTTAAT
Source organism: Podarcis cretensis (assembly GCF_951804945.1). Lineage (NCBI taxonomy): Eukaryota > Metazoa > Chordata > Lepidosauria > Squamata > Lacertidae > Podarcis > Podarcis cretensis. The sequence goes on along the minus strand of NC_137185.1, from coordinate 28,337,238 downwards.
CTCTCTAGTTGGCTTTCTGTTCTCCTAGTTTGAATCCCAGCTGTTCTTCCCCATACTATGAAACATAATTCTCAACTAAAGGAAGAAAATATATCCATAAAAATTCTAGTGCATCCAAAATCGTTTGCAAAATAAGCAAATGCACGCATCTTTTACCTTCATCACATAATTTTGGTTATGGCAAGTGGGCTTTCTATCTTCAAAACCTGTTTTTTTCAAGTTCATAGCTCTCTCTCTCCCCCCCCCCCCCCCATTCAGAATGGTGTATTCTTTTAGCTTCTGAGGTGGAAAAGTAAAGTAATACAGTGAAAGCTGTTTCTGAGCGAAATGCAGGCACTCTTCCTTTTTTTGATATGTCAGCACATCTTTGAAATGTTCAGTGTTTATGCCCATGTTTTTCCCCCTGATCTTAATTAAAAGAGAAAAGACCTGGGGTGTGGTGTGGCGGGGAGAAAGGAAAGTCTTCAAAATAAATTTGTAGTGCCGTTTAATATTGATATACTGCACCAGTGTCATTCTGTATAATTATCACATTTTTGAGAACTGTCTAATTAGGATTCTTGGGGGTTACAAAGTTAAGTAGAAAGCTTATCCACAAACATCAGAGCTGTTAATGTTTGCTTGAATGTCAGCTTGTCAGGCTGCCAGCTTGCTTGGGGAACAGTTAGGTTAGAACTGCTTGTGGAGTCGGCCTGCTGGGGTGGGGAGGACACCAAGAGACCAGCTTAGAGCTCCCTGTTGTAGGAAACCCTCTTAATGGAGCCAGAAAATCTAGGTCACTTTAGCAGCAACTTCAATTCTGTAGGCAGATTAATTTTTATTTGTGCCACCCTAGTTTTAAAGCATGCTGTGCAGAGCCCAGGAAAATGGTGTATGGATCCTTAGTACATATTAGTCAGTGGGGGAGCCTAGAATTAAATTGATGGGTGGGTGGGGGAGTTTTGATTGTAGTTTAGTAGTGAAAATTCAGCTCACTGCTAATATGACCACCTGCTGGGAAAGAAGGCAGCATTGATTTTAACTCTATAGCTTCCACCAAAAAAACTCTCCACCTTCAGCTGCAATAAGCAATTAGGGGCTTGTAACAGATCTTGAACATTTGGGATGGGAGAGGAACCAGGAGACTTTAGGGAGGTTTGCTTTTGGAGCCTGGTTGGCATATTGCCATAAAGCAGACAGCAGTAAGGTGTGAAGGTTAAGGGTAACAGGACTGTCATCAAGCAGTGTCTTGCTGGTGGGCCATCTAACCCAGTGCTGCCTGCCCTAATTGGCAGCATATATCAAGCCCATCTTTATAGGGCCTCAGGCAGAGATCTTCCCAATCTGCCTTAATTGGGGATGCTAGTTAGAAAGTGCCCTGCAGTGAGCCAGGCAAACTGCATTTTGTCTCATACAAAGGCTCTACCTATCCCAGCTCTGCTGCTTGAGATCTTCAGCTGGAAATTGATTCAGTTGTGAGGGAGGAGCAAGGGAGGTTTCCTCTACAGTGCACAAAGGTGTTGGCGGTTCAATGGGAAGGTGAACCAGTCAGACTGGTAGTGACATTGTAGGGAGAGAGCAATGCCATCCAGCCTGATGGAGGATAAAGGCGGGACTTTGAGACACCTCAGGTACAGGGTCCCAGCCACTGAGAAAGGGAAACAGGAGCAGCCGACCTAATATGCAGGAAAGGAAATGGGAACAGTAGGAGCAGGAGCAGAGCGTGTGTGAAACCAGTGAGAGAAGGAGGGTGAAAGAGAGTGGCCTGCATGAATTTAAAGCGAAGAAGATAGACCGGATGGACTGGATAGGAGTACAGGAAGGGAGCATGAAAATGTGAGTGAGCTTGAAACGGAGGAGGAGCAATGAGCAGAGAGCCAGGTAGTAAACAGACAAAACACAAGCGAAGGTAAACAGTGATTGGAGCAAGATACTGATTGAAGCAGAAATAAGGGGAAAGGGCGTCACCTGTGATGAATTAAGGGAGGAAACAGATAAGAAAGGAAAGGTGATCGTAAGGTCTGGAGGCAACATACTCCAGGAATCAGGAATATAAACAAACAAACAAACATAAGAGCGTGCCAGCTGATGAGAAGAACATGAAGCCTGAAAAGCGGGGTGGGCGGGCTCTGCAGATGGTTCTGTGCATAACAGACGTGCTGGAACTCTGAAGGCACTAAGGAAGTGAAGCAGGAAGCTTCACAGTGGCCTCTTACTTTTCAAGGAAGCATTCTGTCACTGGTGCCTGTTCCCTCCTTTGCATTTTGTATTTGCCAAGGTATTCCACAACTCGCTTGCAGATCCCGTTTTCCCACCCTAGGCTAGGTTGACTGGCTGCTGCAAAAATATAGGAATACAGTGGTACCTCAGGTTGCATATGCTTCAGGTTACATACACTTCAGGTTACAGACTCTGCTAACCCAGAAATATTACCTCGGGTTAAGAACTTTGCTTCAGGATGAGAACAGAAATGCACGGTGGCGGTGCAGCGGCAGCAGGAGGCCCCATTAGCTAAAGTGGTGCTTCAGGTTAAGAACAGTTTCAGGTTAAGAACGGACCTCCAGAACGAATTAAATACTTAACCCGAGGTACCACTGTACAGTATAACAATGTCTCCTCTCTCTTGCCCCTCCCCGCCTCTTTCCCCATATGTTACCACATGGCTTTCTCCATTGGAAATATTTCAACCTAAGCTTTCACTAGTAGTTTCCTCACCTGTTCAGATAAAGCAAGAGAGTTTTGTGGCACCTCAGGTCCCTGAAGCTTGTGGCATAATAACTTCAAAAGCTTTGTTTTTGCTGCAGCAGCCTAACACGGCTATCCCTCTGGAAACTGTCCACATAAATGATTTTTTAAAAATTACTGTCCTGAACTAAGTGGTAGCTAAAGTTTTGATTGGCTCCCTGGCCGCTGAATTGGCTCATTCAGGCCCATTCCGTTCACCATTCACCTCCCCCCTCTTTTTCTTCTTGGCTCTTGAAGAGAACGAAATGTGGAAGAAACATCACTCATTTTAAGTAGTTTTGACTGCCAGGTTAATGCGACACCTAAGCTGGGCCCCATGAGCTCTGTCCATAGTAATCACTTTAGGTTGATTTAAAGTTCTTAAATATCTTGAATTGCTTCACATAATCTTTTAAAACAGAATGTACAAATTTAATGTAGCATTCTTTAAACCCTGTAGCTGCCAGATGGCATATTTTGCAGATTGTCAAGAGCAAGTGATAGAATAATGCTGACAATGGGTGGGAAGAGTTGTAGATAAATATTGGATAGGATGACATGGTTGGATATAGAAGATGCTTTGGGGCATTATATTTTGGAGTATGTTTTTAATCTGACATCTTAACAATGGATGTATGTGTGCAATTTTCACCAGTGTTTTTTTTTTTTTTTAGAAATGTGTGTATTGTGCAGTGTGTATTGTGCAGATTATGGATTCTTGTGTCTCCAAGAGGAGGCTTGGAATTGGATGTGAGGCTTCTGTGCTTGCAGTGGACTGTAGAAAAGGGAGAACTGATAGATATGACTTCTTTTCCTTAATAGTATTGGATTGGTGGGAGAAGCAGTCTCTTCTAAAATCCTCCTTCCTGCAATTGTTAATACTATTAGGAGGTTTGTACAGGATCTGATGGGAAGGCCCTGAAACACATTCATTTTCTGAGATTAGTTGATGATTTAGTTTGAATCTGTTTCAAAGCTGTTCTGGAGTTCAGGACTGCCAAAACTGTTAAAATAGTTTACAGTTATTTCACAAGTGGCTGCTGCACTGCAGTAGAACAGGATGGACCTGAGTATAGCACCAAACAGGTTAGACTTGACAAGCAAGCCTGGACTTGCCTGATGTATATGGAGACAACCCCATCAGGTGCTGCTTGTGGGCTACATGGAGGCATCTGGTTGCCACTGAGAACAGAATACAGGACTTGATCAGCCTTTGGCCTGATCCAGCAGGGCTATTCTTTTTTTACCTTTATTTTTAAAAATAAATTTGTTTCTTTTGTGACAGAAGCAAAGCAATGTATCACATCCTAAACAAGCACAGTTCTTATGTTCTTAAAGTCCTTTGTACAGCTGCCACATAGAGGTGATGCTGGACCACAGAAAGATGAATCCCTTTGACTTTGTGCAATGAGACAGTGTTGATAATTGAAAGCGGCTTCATTGCTGGGGACAGAGCTGGCAAATTCTTGCCGGCAACTCATTTACTGTTGCAGAGAAATATGGTTTGAGCATAATAAAATGGAGGACTTATTGCTGAACCAATGATGCAGCTTTTAAATCACCCCAGGAGAGTTCTGAATGCACAAATGCATAATGAATCTCCCATTCGTGTTCCTTCTTGTGTAAATGGAATCTTATTAAGTTTAAACCTGTTAATGCAATGAGAAATGTGTGTGCTACTAACAGCCTTGTAGTGGGGGCAGTTAAACAAGTTTTCTTCCCCTTGCTTACTAGGTACACAACCTTTTGCTTTAAGCTGGTGTTGCAAAAATATTCCCCCGACAGTTCTTTCCTTGGATGGAGGTCCCCAATCCCCAAAGGAAAGGAGCCAGACACACAAGGAGGATGCAATAATACAGATTTATTTTAGCGCTAAAGGTCAGGATTCTTGTAGTTCATTGCCAAAATCAGAATCTGACCAAGACCCTATCCAAACATGCAGAGTTTTATACACTTCTGGTGCCAGAACTTCCCTAAAAGTACAGGCAGCTCGTCACATACCCAACACTGGTTACAGGGAAAGGCTTGCAGGTATATCTGATCGATGGTTTGTATTTGACATGGATGGAACTTGTTCAATTCCTTCTATGTGGAGTTGATATAATCTTTTTGTGGTTATTTGAGGTTTTATTACTATATGCAAGAAAAAAAAAGTGCTGGAGCTAAAATAGAGGGAGAGATTGGGGGGGGGGGAGTTAAACCACAATTTAAGCAGACTTCTGAAGGCTTCCTGTCCCCCAGGTCTTAAAAGGGTAAAATGAATGTTATTTCTTAACTTTTAATGCAGCAATACAAAGAAGAAAGAAGTGTTCTGATGGGGTGGAATTTATTGAGGGAGATTGGCTGAAGTAAGGATACGTGTGAAAGTGTTTCTCACACCGCTGCGTTTCAGGTGTCAAATTAAGTCCATCTTTGCACTGCCCTTGCAGAGGCATATCAAGGGTGAAACAGAGATGTTAAGAAAATGGTTTGGGATTTTAGAAATGGTGCTACTTTTCCTCTTAGGCACTCGATAATTCCAAAGGAAAGGGCAGTGTCTTTGGCGCACCCAGCAGTTTTATCAGTAAGGAGTTGCAGCAGCACCTGTATTCTGTACTGCGGACTCTTTAAACTAGAGTGGCCATTGATGTCATCCTGCACCAACTGATTTTCAAAGCTTTATTTTGTAGATTACCTGTATTAACTTATTAGAATACAGCAGAGTAGTTCATGCTAACTTATATTTGAAGGTATTTGATGAAGGATGCAGTTTCATGTAGGCAAAAGTATCTGTTTTGGGAAACCAACGAAAAGAACTAACAGGTGGATAAAAATGTTTACAGCTATGATGAAAAAAAAACACTGGGGGGCTGCTACTGCTAAAATCCACTTTCTAGTCTATGGTTATTCATTGTAATAACCTGTGGCATAAGACACTCCTTTATTTGTATATCTGTTAATTGATCTTGTTCTGTACTTAAAGGATTTCCCATAGTGAAGTTATTTGTTGTCACCTTCACATGGCAGCTTTAAAAGGGGTTGGTTGCTAATACAAAAGTATTTAAATTGAACTTGAAGGCAAGGAGCCGTGGCCCTTTTATCTTCAGGGGGTAGTCATTGAGGCCTACCGAGACTTGCAAGCCAGCCCAGCACCCATGCTTGTTCAAAATCTCGCTATATTCATTAATTAACACCACAGCAGTGGCTGATGAACAATGTGGCACTTCCTTTTCACTTTGGCTTATGGAAAACTATATCCTGAGGACAAAGGTGTGGCAAACAACTCTTCAGTAGCTGTTCTTGCATGACAAGATCATCCACTTCTCCTGTTTTGCAAATGGGAACCTGAGGCTGAGGAGGGGACCTTGACCGAGGCCATCTGAATGAATCCACCCAGTTCTGTCTTTTTGCCAGCTTAATAAAATCTGAAAATGGGTTATTAGTGACACCCATCACTTCTCAAATATGTGCACTTTAAATTTACTTGAATTACAACATGGGATTTAGAAAGAGCTGGGGAAGTGACTTGCTCCTATTTTTCAGAGGGAAAATGTGTTTGTGGAAGGCAAGCTTTAAGGTACAATGCATAAATTGCTGTTTGCTCAGTTTAGCATAGTGATAAAAGTAGACCTTTCCGTATGTTTGATCTCGCAGGTCAATGCACTTTTCAAGAACTGCTTGCATCAATGTCTTTGTGCCTTCCCACACACTGATTTTAAGTATATTGAGGAATCTTTTCCATCTCATATCCTTGTGCTGTTCATGCTTTAGGCTTAGCAGTTTGTTATCTCCACTCCATCCCACCTGCATTCATGTGCTCCATTGTTTATATTAGCATGCAATGGAAACAGATTCATTGGCTGTTGAAGGACAGGATATGCATTTTGGAAATATATACAATATGGTGCTTAATGTGGAGAGCTTGTAGCTGGATGTTGTAAGTGCTTGCGCAAGGCCAGCCCAAGGCATTTGGCTGCCTGAGGCTAAGATGGTGTCGCCTCCTACTTCCATTTGCAGAAACCAGCCAGGCTGGCTGTTGAATCTTTTTTTAAACACAGGCAACAGGACAGCGTTGTCCACCCCATCTGAGGACAATAGACTAGTTTGGTGGGCAGGTAATATGTCCTTGGCATATGCACATCAGTACCACTCTCCCTTCCCCAGAATCTTCCACCTGAGGCAGCCACTTCACTCTGCATAACAGTGGAGCTGACACTGAGCTTATAGTTGGTGAAACTGATATCTCCAGAATCAGGTGCAGTATGCCTCTGAATGCTAGTTGCTCGGGACTTGCTGTTGTGCTAATGTCCTGCTGGTACGCTTCAAATAGGCACTTGGTTGGTTTGATTTAGCATGGCTCCTCTTATGTTCTTATGACAGTTCCATGGAACATGACACTGCTCAGTTTGACCCATGTTACTTACCCTCTAGACCAAGTAGCAGACTTCAGGGAGCATAAAGGTTGACAAATTTGTATTCTGCATACTGGGAACAAAACTTCGTGAAGCATCTTCAAAGCTTGCAATATTTAAATTTGTTACTCTGTAGAAATTGGGAATGGTAATCTTATAGTCAATTGCTAGCTGCACTATTGTTTTATTTAGCCACCCATTAATTTAGTCAGTTCAGATCTGGTCAAAACCCAGGGTCCTTACTTTCCACTTCCAAATGCTCTTGATACTTCTGTCAGCATTTTAACTCCACCAACCCTTCTACAACACATGCTTTACAACCGTATTATTTAGATTAACTCCATGAAACCCCCATTCTAGGGGGTTATTCAAGTGGGGATCACAAATATATGACAAACCCTTCCAAAATGTGGATATTGATAATACACAGACTGATCATTTCTGGAAACATTGATATGCTCTTTTTGAATTCATAACAAAGGGCTGTAGTTTGTTTGGCTTATAATGATTTCACTGTCTTGGAATGATGTCTAAATTTTCTCCAAAACTTTCAGTCACAACTGGAGAAAAGAAAAAAAGGAGTCTTGATACTCAAGACGTATTGGTAAATTGGGCCCTGTGAAGTAACACATCCAGATGGATTACATAAGGAACTTGACATCTTATTTAAAAACAAATCATTCATTATGCAGTGATGAATAATCAAGCATTACAGTTTCATCTCTGGAGATCCCTTTTTTGGTTGGGATTTTGATAGTTCTGTAATTAAAAGCTGAAAGCTATTACACCGTCTACATGCTGATCAATTGGTAATTAAAAAGTTGATGATAGATATGGCATTTCATGGGACTGCGTGGCTTATGAACAAATTTCCTTAGTCTCTTGAAATTTGCCATTTTAGTGTGTGTACAGTACTGGTGAGCTACTCGATTTGAATCTTATAAATACCATTGAATTATCAAAATTTGCATACTATAATTTGAGATGTTAATAGATCACATTACTTCAGTGCAATCCAATTTGAAAGGTTAGGTTTCTTTCTTCCGGATATGTAAAATACCATCTTTTTGAATAGCTTTTAATTAGATTGGTCTGTCCTATCAGGATTTAGATCTTGTGGCTTGTTTAATTAGTAGGATTTTAATTCCAGCCCAAAGAAAACAGCAAATGAATGCTACTTTCAAAGTGGGCAAGGAGGTGAATGGAATTAAGCTTTTTTCTAAGGTTCCCAGCGGAATATCTTTGACAGGGGAGAAGTGAATGTTTGTCCCCTTCTTTACTTTGTAAGGCCATTTAAGCCCTCCCCTCAAACCTTGCTTACTTTTTGCTTGCCAAAAACAAGGTCTTGAAGGGAATATGGGCAGTGGCTGGCTCAAGTGTTTTTTCCATTAAAAAATGCTGGTTTCCAGGTCTAAGCTGCTACGTATATTACTGGCAGTAGGGCAGATGGTGAAGCAAGGGGAGTTGTGCTGGTGGAAATGTGTAGCTATCCGTTTAAGAGCCGTACCAAAGAAACTTAGTAGTTGTAGTCTGCCCACAGGGTGGGATGAGCCTGTGGCTCTCTAGTAGTTGCTGGACTACAACTCCCATCTTCCCTGATACTTCCTTGGTATACACTTCCAGAAGGGCATGCTATTGAACTTCTTCTGCCTACATTGGTAGACCATGGAACTGTGATGCAGCTACCTGAGGAAGGCTGGGCAGTTCAAGCATGACACCTCATCTTGTATTCCATTTAGAGGGGTCCTATCAAATGCACTGCACATGGGTGAAAATTCAGTGTTGCGGCACCAGATCAAGTTCTCTTAACCAACCTTGACCTACTGAAATGTGATTGCATAGTCAACAGATGTGTGATCTGAAGCAAGAAGCGTATCTACTATGCTTAAAGGAATGAATTCAGTGCTGTTACGAAAAAGGTAATGAATATCTAATCCTCAAGGCTTATTGTCAAAGTGTCTTGGTGTTTTTTTCTTCCACAGACTTAAATTCTATTTCTTCTCTCATTGGAATTAAAAGTACCCAATATTAATGGTCCACTGCTCTCTAAAGCAGATGCGTATAACTTTTTGTCTTGGTTGCATGATTGTTATTTTTATAAGGGGAATTGCAATGAGGTATTTTCCTGGTTGTCTGCTTAATGTGCCACCAAGGACAGATGCTTGGAGCACACTCTGTGGCTCAGTGGGAGAATTCAGCAAACAGATGGATTTGAGGACAACAGAAGTCTTGATACCACATTCTTGAGTGGTTTGACCTGCTTTTCGCCTCTTGGCTTCTGTTTCATAAGCATTTTGAAGAATAATGAAAGGGAATAATAAAAGCATTTGTATCCCACTCTCTCCTTAAGGAGACAAGCGTGGCATATAATAAAAACAGTTAATAATAATAATAATAATAAATATAAAACAAAAACAGGTAATGCAAAGCTGCCAAAATATTTAGGAGGGCTCAAAAGCCTGATTATAAAACAAAGTTTTAAATACGCTGTTAGGCACGAGCAGTGAGGGACATCTAGAGATGGGGCTCTGCAGAAAATTAGACCAGAGTCTGGACAAAGGATGTTAATGTTATAGGGAAGTGCCGGTAGTTTGAAAAACTTTGTTGTTAAATGGGAACATGTTTGGAATTATGAAGTGCATCATCTTGGTGAATGTGCTAGGCTTCTCCTTGTCTATCATCTAGCGAGAGGTGTTAAGTTGGTTTTCATAAGAGCATGCACAGAGAATCCTCTTCTCACAGTGTCCACCCAGATGCCCATGGGAAGCCAGCAAGCAGGACTTGGGCAAAGAACACTCTGCCTTGCTGTGGTTTTCAGCATCTGGTGTTCAGAAGCATACTGCCACTGACTGTGAAGACAGAACCTAGCCTCTATCATGGCTAGCAGCCTTTGATAGCCTTCTCTCCTGCGAGGAGATGCTCTTTAGGCATCCTGGCCTCAAGAGATATGAGGCATATATGTACAGTGGTACCTCGGGATAAGTACTTAATTCATTCTGGAGGTCCATACTTAACCTGAAACTGTTCTTAACCTGAAGCACCACTTTAGCTAATGGGGCCTCCTGCTGCTGCTGCAGCGCCGCCGGAACACAATTTCTGTTCTCATCCTGAAGCAAAGTTCTTAACCTGAAGCACTATTTCTGGGTTAGCGGAGTCTGCAACCTGAAGTGTATGTAACCTGAAGCATATGTAACGCAAGGTACCACTGTATTACATTTGCATTCCACCTAAACAAATTCTGGTGTGTGTGTGTGCGCGCGTGTGAGAGAGAGAGAGAGATTTTCTTATGTATCAAATAGATGTCATTCACAGGATTCATTAATGCATATTTTATTTATTTTTTAAAAACTATTTATATGCCTCCAATACATACAGTATAACATGGAAGTGTGGAACAGTGCATACAACATAACAGTGCATACAAGTATCAAACACGATGAAAACAGTACAAAATGATCATTAAAATGATATATACCACAGACATTTTGTCTAACAGACATTTTGTGCAAGTTGTTCTGTGCAAACATAGAAATTTGTATGGAGCACATAATTTGGCTTCCTAAGAATGCCAACTTTCATCTTCAAAAAAATAAAAACCCAGCCTTTGTTGGTTACAAAGAGTATACATGAAAGTATGTGAACAATGCCTGGTAATCTCAGAAGCTGAGGAGTGACAGCAAGACACCAGTGATTATGGAGTTGCATAATGTAGTCAGGAGCTTGGGTTACCTCCTTGTAGAATTTAAGATTATTGTTTTTTTCAAGCAAAGGGTACACGCGGGCATTGCAAAGCCCAGCAAAACTCTACAACTCTATAATTCTTTATATATGAATGAGTCTGCTATTTTTATACCTGATGCATGGGTGATCAAAGGAAGGCATTGCAATTTGTTGACTGTTTCGGTTTATGAAGTGTGTTGTTGCATGATTAATGTGTATCCAAATAATTTTTGAAATGGAGAAATGTGACACTCTCATATAGTTTTTTAGCGTTAGGCTTTAGAGTTTTAAAATCTGATAAAGCAAATACAGAAGTACTCTCTGGCTGAAGCTTAATTTGGCAGCATCTGCTAAAGAATTAAACATGCTCCCACTAGTAGAGAACTGAAAATGATAAATGTATGCATTGGGGGGAAAAGACCTTCAAAACAGTCTTTCATAATCAGAAAACATTTTTTTTTTAAGGAAAAATAAATCCCTGGAATGCCTTCTGATGTAGTTTATTTATAACCAGTGCATTAAAGTGAAAAAATGCTGAAAGGGTCTTAAGTGGCAGACTGCTCTTGAAATATTGCCTTATTTAAATAGCGGGATTATTCAAATTGATTTGTGGGGAGGACAAATAATAATATTTGTAGTTGATGCACTTAAAAGCATTGAACAGAACTGGAGAGGAGAATTATACATGGAGACATGGAGGGGCTGAGTGCTCAACCAATATTTCTCTCTTCAATGCTCTCCCTACCCATAGGTGCATGTTGGGACAGTCTGCTTAACCATAAGTATGCAAGGAATGAACCTTACCAGTTCCAAAAAATGAATTGCATTGTTTGTGAATGTGCCTCTTCAGACTGCAGGTGGGAGGAGCAGCATTTTAAATGCTACTATACATCAAGAGCTCCTTGTCAAAAGGAAAACAGAACTAGAGATAAAAGGCTGGGTTATAGGCTGGTTTTCTATTTGCAGGGAATGATTTTTAAAAATATGTAAACTTGTATTCCCCCCACCTATCAACTGAAATGTTGTGGTTATTGTGCTGTATGTTTTATACCCAAACTCTGATCAGGAAGCGTTAGGATTTTCCCCACACCTTGTGGTTCCTTGGTTTCAGAGATTGCACTGTGCTTTTGACATGGGATGGTTTTGTTGTGGTCCAAGTAGAGGCAAGAGCTACATGCCTAAATACACACATTTTCCCCTCAGCTTTTGTCAAGGGCAGATAGTCAAATATTCCCAGAAATGATAGACATTGTGGGTGTTCTTTGACACTGTAGAACATATTCTTTTCTGTTGTCCATTGTACAACCAGCTATACAAACGCGTGCTGTCCCCCCTTTTGAGTAGTTTAACATCCTGGCAATATGAAAATATCAGATTCTATCTGTCTGACATTAACCCGGAAGTAACTGCAAGGGGGGCTGAGTTTTTGTCAATAGTATTTCTTAGAGTGGCGAATGGCACTATTTAACAGGAAGAAATTCCAATGAAAAACCTGGTTATTACATATTTTACATGGCTGTTTATTTGCATATATTTAATTTTTTTATATATGGAAGTTTTATGATGGCCTATATTTGTAATGCCCAATAAATGACTGGCGAAGTAAGTAGAAATAGCCTAAATACACTGTTTACAGCATACGCTGCTTTAATTCTGGAGGCAACTTGGGCGTGATCATTCCTCCTTGTGTCGCATGCTTCAGTGGTCAGGGCATTGTTATGACGGAAGGGTGGAGGTGTATAGCTTGTATGGCATACCTTACCTTAGGAAGTGACATACCTTTTCTTGGGACGTTTGGGCTAGGGTCTCATTTGGGTTCATTCCTTTGTTCTAAATTGTATGAAGTAGATTTTGGAGAGTGTTGCCTGATCAGATCATGAGACCTCAGAGCCAGGATGTACCAGGATGTACCAATAAGACATATTACTACTACTACTACTACTACATTCATACCTCCGCTTACGTATCCCTCTGGTTACATAAATGGCAAACCTGGAAGTATATTTCCGGGTTTTTGTTGTGCGCGCATGCACAGAAGCGCTCTACCGCCGTGCATGCATGCGTGCACAGAAGCGGATCCCATCCGCAACCGGAGGTACCACTGTACTAATTTTTATTATTTATACCCTAGCCCATCTGGCTGGGTTTCCCCAGAATAAAATAAAAACAGAATAATACATCAGACATTAAAAACTACCCAATACAGGGCTGCCTTCAGATGTCTTCTAAAAGTTGTATAGTTCTTTATCTCCTTGACATCTGAGTTTGTCTTAATCCCATTTTGAAACCTATCTAAGGTTGTGTCTATCACTGCAACCTATGGCACTGAATTTCATAACTCTGCATAGTACGCAGAAGTCCACACACACACACACACACACACACACACACACTTCCCAAACCTGCCTTTCCAAGGTCACCAGCATTGCAAGCCTCACATATTTGAAAAGTGTAAGAATTTAGAGGCATATATTTGTATGTTCTTATGGTTTCCTCCACCTTGACACAGACCAACCATGTTTTAAAGATAGTCTTGATAAGCATTTGGGAGTCGAGGATGAAGATTTTATTGGCTGGCTTCTCTAAAAATGCAAACTTTAAATCCTGTGGAATCTTAATAAGAATCTGTGTTGCTTGCGACATTTATACAAACCTTAAGCTTGAACAGCTTGATATGCAGAATTTGCTAGGCCCTTGTATCGTGCTTAGGTTGAACTAATGATTTAAAAATCCTTACAACTGCTCCTCATTACCTCGTACATCAATAAAGACGCGGTGGCTGGTTTGTTGCATAGAGTGAGAGCAGATAAAGCAGTCTGCACTTCAAAATATTAATCAACTCAGCCACCGTCAGGTATTGGAACATTTTCTGGAGGGAAAAAAAAGGCTTAAATAGCTCTGCACCCTTAGATGTGTTGGTGTGTGACAGCTGGTTCCAGTAATTTGGTTTTATAGGGCAGTTTGTTGTAAACGAATGACATGTTGACTATTTTACCACGATTTCAGATTATCTGAAGAATATTTTCCGGTTTACTAATTGGTAGCTAATGCTGAGTACATTGATGTTGACATGAGTAAATGGATTTAAAATGATTTTGAAGTGAGCTTCATTAGAAGATGCTCTAATTCAGAGTCAACAGGAAATGTCAGCCATTATGCCTACACTTGCTCTCACATACCAGATTGTGGCAATACTGTGATTCTTTCCACTACTATCTTGGCATACATGCAGATCATTGATATCCACAGTATATCTTGCTCAAAGGTGATGTGTATCCTTTTCCAGTACTGTAATCAAAAATAAAGTATAAGCATTAGAAAACAGGAGTTAATGTAAATGCCGGGGGAAAACATTGTATGCTAAGCATTGCAGATGATTTTCCTCAACTTGTTGGAATGTTTTCTCTTTTCTCTTTAGTTTATTGTGTGGAGTGATGGAGAAGGTCACATAAACCTTTTGCTAAGACCCCAACTTATCCATAATACTAAGGTGTAACCTTAGCTGCATGACAGTTGAGTTGGCTGTGGCCTGATCTTTCCAACATCAGGATAAACAGTGGGAATGCTGTGCTTAACTCAGTGTATACAGTATATTCTTAGGAGCCCTGAATGGATTACAGCTTCCCAAAGTGTGCATATGGAAATCTTACAAAACACATTGTATTTGCTAGAAATGAAGCTGTACCTTTGTGCAACATGTCTGTGGCATATTGAGCTGCTTGCTGTAAATGAAGATTCTGGGTTCCAGTGTGAAGTCAGCAAAAGTGATTTTGCTGTAAGGTTTGCTTAAACTTTGCTCTGTTTTGAATTGGCATAGATCTTGCACCAAAGGCTCAGGAAATAATTTTTAGAGCTCTGTGCAGGATTAAAGAGCCATCATTTCAGTGTCCAGTTTTGATGTAGCAAATAAAAAAGCTAGAAGAGTGTTTATAGGAAAGTTAAACGATAGCAAAGGTCACAGGGCACAAGTCAAGTGAAGAGACCGAAGACTGGAGTCTTCTTACTTAGGAAAGATCTGTGGCAAGATGTAGGTGTGTGGGAGAGGGCATTAAATATCTATAAGGCTAAGAAGGAATGAAGCACTCCTTTTCCCCACAGTTGATGGAAGGGCAGAATGAGATGGGTTTTAAGGTGCAAAATCATTAGTGGTAAACTGAACCTTATGAAAACCTGTAATAGTAAAAACAGAGTGAAACAGGATGCCCAGGGATAGAGAAGCTGTGAATCCAATTACTACAGACTTTTAAGAGACTTGTGTGGGTTGCTGTAGGTATTCAGTGACTCAGAGGAGGAGACCCCTGATCTTTTCCATTTCTAGGTTGCTCTGTGAGGCCATGCCCAATTATAAAGCAAAGCATTGTGTTGGCAGATTATAAGGTGAACTGTAGTTTCCAGAACTGATGACATCAAGATCTGGAATTGAGAATTGGACTAGTACACTGTAGGATAAGACCCCAACCAGACTGCAAGTCACGCTGTGGTACATTTCGTGGATCCATCTTTGTGCAGCAACTCTTTTTACTGAGATCCTCTCCATAACTTAAAAGTGTTTGGCACCAAGCAATATGCTTTCAAAGCTTGTTATAGATAGTAGTGTTGGGATGCTACTTGTTGGTATGAGAGCAGTTGTCATGGGTCAGGTTGGTAACTGCTTAGCTGGTACCTCTAGTTACAAACACCTCAGGTTACAAACGCTTCAGGTTACAAACTCCGCTAACCTGGAAGAGTCACCTTGAGTTGAGAACTTTGCCCCAGGATGAGAATGGAAATCGTGTGCTAGCGGCGCAGCGGCAGCAAGAGGTCCCATTAGCGAAAGCATGCCTCTAGTTAAGAACAGTTTCAGGTTAAGAATGGACCTCCAGAAAGAATTAAGTTCGTAACTAGAGGTACCACTATACAAGAAGAGTTGCCATACGTGCTAGACAATGAATCAGCCTTGAGAAAAAATAGCAAAGTGGCTAAATTTACTGGCTCTGAAATGGTGAAATAGTTAATGCTGGACTAGCACCTGGGAGACCAGGGTTCAAATCCCCACTGGGTGACCTTGGGCCAGTCACTGACTCCCAGCCTAATCTAACTCACAGGGTTGTTGTGAGAATAACATGGAAGAGAGAACCATGTATATCACATTGGCAGCAAGGTGGGTAAGTGTAATTAGATTGTTCTGGTGGTGGTGGTGGTGATAATTGTGTAATGAGAATGAGTGACTGTATACAAGGTAAATAACTGTAAGGGACTCTGGTTCAACATAGCATTCTCATGCCCATTTCCTGGATCTATTTGATATATTTGGTCATAGCCTTCAAAGTTTCATGCTGCTAATCAAAGTCTGCTTGGGTTGCATAATTGGGAGTGCCACCACAGGCACAAAGCATAATAACTATTCGTTTTTGATACACCATTTGAAAGCCCTAGTAAGTGTAGTGCAGGGAGAGGAAGAATTCTGCCTATTGCTACAAATATGCATTTTGGAAGAGTGAGATTATTCATGGAGGAGGTGAGCTCTGCTTGAGAAGCACTGCTGTCTTGTCATTCTCATAATAGGAGGGTAGGTGAGATCAGACTGTGTTAATAGTGTCTGCAAAACATGAACATCCTACTGTCAGAAATTGGTGTTATGCTGAGCTGGTGCCTGACTTGGCAAGCAAGAGTTCATGCTAAAGCCTTCTAACTTCAAAACGAATGCTAGAGTCTCTCTGCTCTTAGTTAAATGATGACAGGCCACATTGCTTACCATCAAGCCAATTCATATTCTCCAGAATTTGTAGCTTAAAGGGGAGGTTTTTTGTGGAGGGTCTGTCCTCAGATAGTGACCATGAGATTTGAATAATAGCTGGGGTAATGCTCTTGAACATTTCAGGTCATTGAACTGCAGGCTTGGCCTTATTAATTTGCAAGGATAGGGTGGTGGTGGTCTGCAAGTAGTATCCTTCCTTAAGCATCATCTATCTCATCTCTACCTCCAAAAGCAAGGATCTAGGGATGAACAAATATGCCTATTTCAGTTTCTCATTTTTCCAATCTCAAGTTCAGTTTGCTGCAGTTTTGTGCCAGTGTCCAGGTTTTTTTAAAAAAGTCCTCACAAAAGCTAATCTGCGTTCCAGTGCACATTCTCCTAATACACATTGTTCTGCAAGCAACTTTCAGTAATATAATGCATTGCTCTACACATTTTTTGGTGGGAGAGAACTGCATCACAAAATTTGGAGAAGTGTGAATTTTGACGGATAGCTGTGTTTCAGTTTGTGTTTTATTTCAGTAACTGTGAGTTGGGTAGAACAGAACCCTCATGTGAAATGGTCACAGTCTGTATCTTAACCATATACTGTACCTCATTTCCAGGCAAATAAAATAGTTTCTAATGCTATGTTAATACTAGCCATAAAACATTTAATTTGTTATGGAAAAATACCATCCCCACCGTGATCTGGAGAGCCCCTTCTTTTACTTTTTAGACGTATTTGGAAGATATTTCTACTTCAGCTTTCTTTTTTAATGTATGAAGTTGCTCTGATAATCGGCTGCACTACATGTTTTAAAAATCACTGCTCCTAAATCTTCTCTGTTGTCAAAAATGTTTGGATTGTTGTGTATTTAATTTTGTTGTTGGCTCTTAATACATTGTAAGACTTCTCTAATGCACAACCAAATATACCAAATTTTATAAAAAACAAATACCTTAATACATGAAAAATAGATAAATGCTTGTATTTGATATGCATATAAAAACAAGCATGTTCTGGCTGAACACTGATTGTCTTCAGTAGTATAAAAGTCAAACACAAGTTCTTGTGTTTCATACAGAAAGGGTAAAACAAGCATCTTGCCTTCATATTTGCAATCAGTGGTACTACTTGTATGTGGGCAGTATTGCCCACCTTTGACACGAGTGGATATATTTTATCATACTTGTTGTCTCCTAGAATGTTGAACGAAGAAGTGTCCCAAGCAAAATGGGATTGTACTGCTAAGGTCTCTGGCATTTCATAAGTATGGCATTTGCCCATATAGGAATCATTTTGCTGCAACTCCTGGACAGCTTTGACTAGGCAATGCCAGGACCAGTGCTTATACTGACCAGTGGTGTTGAATTGGGATGCCCTTGCCCTTGATATTGTGCTATGTTTGGTGGTAAAGTTTTCCATGTTGCAGCAGAGAAGATGCTTGCATAGGTGTGTCTGGGAATGTAATGTTAATTATAGTTTGTTAACCATTGCAGATACTGGTCGGTAAAATTATGGCCCTTAGTCACTCCAATAAGTCACGTCAGGGGCTATATTTCCTACCCTGTCTTGTAATAGCCTTGTTCCCAGTTGTTGATTGTGTGTGCTTGTGTGTGTTTGAGGGAGAAGATACAGAAGCACCTCCAGCTTCAGCCATAAAAGTAAAGGTAAAGGGACCCCTGACAATTAGGTCCAGTCGTGACCAACTCTGGGGTTGCGGCACTCATCTCGCTTTATTGGCCGAGGGAGCCGGCGTACAGCTTCTGGGTCATGTCGCCAGCATGACTAAGCCGCTTCTGGCGAACCAGAGCAGCGCACGGAAACACCGTTTACCTTCCCGCCGGAGTGGTACCTATTTATCTACTTGCACTTTGACATGCTTTCAAACTGCTAGGTTGGCAGGAGAGCTTCAGCCATACTTGGTATTAAAAGCAAGCAAGCAAGCAAACAAACACAAACAAACAAACAAACAAACAAACAAACAAACACAAACACAAACACGGAATGTGTCAGTGGGGTTCCTTAAGTGCCCTATTGTATAAGTCTGCTACATTTTAATTGAACAGCCTTTCTGAAGATTCAGAAGATTTGGAGGAGTGGCGAGAGAACACACTAAGCAGACATTTTTTCCAGCGAACTGTGACTTGCTCTTCTTTCTGCTTGTTGATATATTCATCTTAAACAAAGTGCTCATTTTGTCCCTGTTCACTCTATGTTTGCTGCACTTCTGGTCCATTTCCTGTCTTGCACTTAACACTGCCCAAGCCTGGCTGGAAGATGTTTTGTGCAGTGGAATAAGACTAATGTGTTAAATATTTAACATTGCTAATTGATTCAATAGGAAGGAAAAATGAGCAGCCAGAGCTTGCCTGGAGCTGTGGTCAGCACTCTTTTTTCTCTTAAACTGCTGAGAAAACAGTAACTATGCCTGTTGGATGTGCCAAGCCATTGTGATGGGGCTGGAGGCCAGGGTTGGGTCATTTCATGCGGAGGCTCTGGCAAATTTCTGATGCCCTTGGCGGAGATGTGGAAGCTGGGGGTTGAGGAGTAGGTGTGTTAGTCACCCAAGAATGACCTTGGGGTGCTCTTAGCTTGTGTTGTGTAGGTGAAGGAATACAGAGGAGGTCTTTCAACAATTCAGAAACACTGAAGCAGTGCCAGTGGCTCTTCTTGTGTGTATTCCCTTACATCTTAAACTCGGTTCATGCTTTGAAGACAACTGGCCTCTCTGACCTTGATTACCATATCTCCTTGACCCTGAATCACATCGTCTGTTACTGCCATAGCATTTCGATGTTGTGCTAGGTGATGAGAAGCCTCCAACTCTTCATTTCTTTGCCTCACTGACCTCAAAATGCAGAGGGAAATCCAATAGGATTCTTCTGCTGGATTAGGCTGATTTTATTTGACGTCTCCGCTTTGCATCGTTGCTGCCTTTAGCTACATCGTAACCTGCTTGGACTGCTGACAAGAGGAGTGTCCGTCAAACACCCAGCTGTTGGCTACCTCTGCCGTTGGCCTGCACAGCATTGGTCAACCTCCTTGTTTTTTCATTTGCTTCACGCCCAGGTTACGTTTCGTTGTACAGTACATCAGAAATAGGATGATGTTGTAGGCTGCCTTGAACTTGGAGGCAGGCTATAAATATTGCAATAACTTGCAGTATATCTTTGCATATAGAGAGGAATATGGCCGTGGAATTTAAAAATGTCAGGCTCTTAGAGCAAACAGACTACCTAGTTTTCCGTGGGTGCTGCAGGTAGAGGAGAGTTTGTGGCTGCCACCATTTATTTATCCATCTGTTTAATGAATTTCTATCCTGTCTTTTTTT
Source organism: Podarcis cretensis (assembly GCF_951804945.1). NCBI lineage: Eukaryota > Metazoa > Chordata > Lepidosauria > Squamata > Lacertidae > Podarcis > Podarcis cretensis. Next base: position 28,317,370 of record NC_137185.1, on the reverse strand, counting down.
TCCTTTTAAATGTTTTGACAACATGGATGAAAACAATGGGGTTTGATTTTGCTACATTATATTTCCTAAATAAATGAAATTCAAGACTTTTGTGACATTGGAGGTAAGTATTCACATGCAGTCTGGCTTTAGAAATGTCTAGTTGGCTAGATGCCAAGATGCTGAATTTGAAAAACTTTGGTATGAAGGTGCAACAGCTAGTACAATTTGATTTAATGGGCTCCATTCTAAAGCACTATAAAATCTTTGTTGTTGTTGTTTAGTCATTTAGTCGTGTCCGACTCTTCGTGACCCCATGGAACAGAGCACATCAGGCATTTCTGTCTTCCACTGCCTCCTGCAGTTTGGTCAAACTCACACTGGTGGCTTCAATAACACTGTCCAACCATCTTGTCCTCTGTCGTCCCCTTCTTCTTGTGCCCTCCATCTTTCCCAACATCAGGGTCTTTTCCAGGGAGTCTTCTCTTCTTGTGAGGTGACCAAAGTATTGGAGCCTCAGCTTCAGGATCTGTCCTTCCAGTGAGCACTCAGGGCTGATTTCCTTCAGAATGGATAGGTTTGATCTTCTTGTAGTCCATGGGACTCAAGAGTCTCCTCCAGCACCATAATTCAAAAGCATCAATTCTTCGGCGATCAGCCTTCTTTATGGTCCAGCTCTCACTTCCATACATCACTACTGGGAAAACCATAGCTTTAATAAAATCTTTAATGTACCTTAAACTGAGCCTGGGTTTGGGTTTGGGCGTGGCTTAACTGGTGGCTTGTGCTTTATGACTCCTGTAATTTTTGAGTATTTGCAGCCCATGAAAATATTAAATAAAAGTGATTTGTGAATGCCAGGCCATTTAGGTTAATCTTCACCACATTGTGTTTGCTGGAAGGTGGAGAACTGAGCTGGAGAGACAATGATTGCTTCAAGGTTGGTTTTGAAGCAAAGGGCTGCTATGAAGTGTGTGTGAGAGAGTAACATACACAGAGAGGTTTTTCTCAGGTCAGGAGGACATTTTCATATGCTGACAAGCTCTAGTGGGGAGTTGTATTCACCTCTTGCAGCAAAAAAAACAAACAAAATTTGTGGCACCATAAAGATAGAGCAGATTTATTGTGGCACAAACTTTCATGGGCATAAGTATTCATGGGCGAGTACCTGCTTTATCAGAAACATGAGGTTGCCACCTAGGTGGGTTTTAGGTACTGCGTCTCTACTCTGGTGTGGTCAAAGAGAAGAAACACCATGGTGCCCCTGTAGCAGGAAAACCAGATACCTTCATCTGCCCCACCTGCAATAAAACATTTCTCTCCCATATCAGTCTCTACAGCTACAGCAGGTGCTGTAACCCTTCAATGTGCACTCTTCCATTGTCTCCTGATGCAAACAGATGCCAACAATATCCTTTTGTCTCTCTATCCTGATGTCTCCATGCCTGATGTCCAAACTGCAGGTCCAGACCAATGGGGTGGCTCTCCAGTGCTGCTGGAGCAGCAGCAGCAAAGTGCAGACCCTCCCCGGAAGCTCCCCATACAAATAAATCCAGGACTAGAGCAGATGGTATCAGGGGTTGAGGTTCAGTATTGTTTCTGCCTCATGGCTCTTCTGATATATATACAGGCAACTCCCAATTTTCTCAGGGGTTACGTTCCAAGGCACCACACTTTTAAATGAAATCACATATATGTGAAGCACCATTGAGAAGTCTGCAAACATCCCTGGCCCATTCTGCCCCTTTTTGTGATGTTTTGGGGTTATTTCCAGGTTTGGTGTGATGTGCAGTCATGCACGTATCGGACACTCCTAAAATGGTTGTGGCCTGTATGAAGCTAGTTAAGGCAACTGACTACGGCACAAACAGCTAGAATTCTCATTTCCCAATGTGTTTTATTCAAATCTTCTGCCTCATCTCAGTCTCCTTTACTCAAAATTTGAGTCATGCTTAAAGTTACACCCTGGCCTCCAAACTTGTTCATGTAAATGTAATATTCCTTAGTGCAGCATTTTCTAGTATCAATGTTCTTGGGGTGCCCGGGAAAAGGCACTCATTAACTAGATCATGACCACAGTCCACATATTATCTATGTAATACTTTGTGTTGAATTATGAGATTCAAATTCTGTTGGCTATTTGCAGGAAGTTTTGTTTGGTAAGTTGGAATAGTTTGCACAGCTTTGAAAGAGGGGCATGTTAGGCATGACCAAGTAGACTACTGCAGCAGCATTCTCATTGGATTAAGCCAGTTGAAATGGGTAGCCTCCCTCCCTCCTCCCCTCAGTTTTGAGTGAGCAACAACCTCCATGCTCCCACCAGTGTGGGTGGGTTGTGTTCAAATTGTCCCTTCTTTCTTATCCTCATTGACATAGTCTTCCCTCTGTAGATGATGTGGCTGCTATAAACTCTGAAATGCATTTTTTATTCTGATCTTTTAAATTCTCATTCATGGGGAATCAATAGAGGGGTTAATAGAGGCTGGAAACTGTTCAGAAATATCCTGGCCAAACTGTGGAGGGCCATGGGAGCCTGAAATGCCATGGTAACATGCCAGGAGGTAATTTATTTTTAAAAACTTATTGGACCCAGTGAAGCATAAGTGTGAGGATAAGAGGAAGCGTATGCGCAAATGGGCAAAAGAATGAAATCCTTCAGATTTTCGGTGATTCCTGTAGCTCCACATGCAACTATCTTGAATTAACTTTTTTGTTACCCTTCCAATTTAATTTCTTCAGGTTGACCAGTTGTGAAGAAACAGCTGGTCAAAGCTCCTTTGGGCTGCCAGGGGAGGAAACGAAGGCCAGAGTTTCCTGCCTGCCAACTGAAATGGTGAATTGCTTTTGTAGAAAAAGAGAGTTACAGGACCAGCATGGAATTTTATCTGTTTCTTTGGCTTTAGCAGGGGACATAAATGTTCAAGCCACTCTGAAATTTCATTAATGCTGCAGATTAATTGAATATAGTTACAACATTGTGCTTCTGCTACAAAATGCCTTGAACAGATTTTATATATAGGCACAATTCAAGGATGCTCAACTTATTCTCCAACTCAGGTAATGTAATATTTCTTATTACCCTTTGAAAGTAATCTGCAGAAAGATCTGATACAAAGATGCACAATAGGTTAGTTGAAGGAAGACAGGAACTGAAGCATTGAACTGAATAGAAAAATTGCATTGTGGAAGCAATAATGCTCTTTGCCATTCATTATTGCAATTATAATTATGCAACCTAAAAATTTAATTGGCATAGCATATTCTTCACAGTGAATAGATCTCATTGTTTCCTCTGGGGAAAACATCCACCCTCTTCTGCATCACAAACGCCTGTGTGCTGCTCATATGCTCTCAAGAGTCCCTTTGTTTACCTGATAAGTGATTAATGGAATCATGATTTTTGTGAGTTACCGTTGGCAGCGAAGGTCAAGTGAAGAAAAAGCTTCTTCCTAGACCCCAACTTTCAAAGAGCTTAATTGTTGAAACACTACATCTGTTCCTATTTGCGTGGTTCTGCAAAACTGAGTGTTTGTGAGATAGGTTAGTGGAAGAAAAAACTTGCCATGGAAGTTACTTCTTTAAAACAGTATTCTAAACTGATACACTTTTCAGAGAGGTGGGGCAAGTGTTTGGAGGAGCAGTTTGCAGCTGCAACGCTTTTAACTGAATCACTTCTTTGATGTGTCTCGATCCAGCCTTGGTTCATGAAAACCAGCAAGGGTATGAGAGGAATGGTGAGTCCCAACATGTGTCATGTGGAACTTGCGTCATACATGGCATTATGTCAGCAGAAGCTTCACTGGGTGCTTGCATGTGTGTTGCAAGTACAAAGGTACCATGAGCAGAATATTAAATATTCCCTATTTATTTCGTTATATACTCATGGGGTAGCAAATCAAGACTTGATCATTCTAGCATGCCTGTAACAGAACAATAAGTTTTCAAACAGTTAATATTTGACTTGCGAAACCTTAGATTCCTAAGTTCTTTTGTTCCTGCCAAATTCCGGAATGCAGACTTTGTGGTTTGCATCTGAGTTACTCCCCACCCCCCGTCAACATTCCAAAATATAAAAACAGGGAACAGGAAGCAGACTATTGGTCCATCTAGCTCTATATTGCCAACATTGCTAGGCAGAAGTTCTCCAGGGTTTCAGGGAAGAAGAGTCTACAAGCCTGGAGATGTTATGGATCGAACCCGGGACATTCTGCTTGCAAAGCAGACACTCTACTACTCAACTACAACCGTTCCTTAAATGCTGCATTCTTTATTTTATTGATTCCTAGTTTCTGTACCAATTCTATTTATTAAGTGACACTAGTGATACATATAACTTTGGGAGACTTGCATTTCCACCAATGTTTATTGGAAGATACAGTGGTGCCCCGCAAGACGAATGCCTCGCAAGACGGAAAACTCGCTAGACGAAAGAGTTTTCCGTTTTGGAGGTGCTTCGCAAAACGAATTTCCTATGGGCTTGCTTCGCAAGACGAAAATGTCTTGTGGGTTCCTGTGGGTTTTTCCCCCTTTCCCCCCTTTTTCTAAGCCGCTTATCTGCTTATCCGCTAAGCTGATAAGCTGCTAAAAGCCGCTAAACCGCTAATAGCGCTAATCCGCTAAGCCGTCAATGGGCTTGCTTCGCAAGACGAAAAAACCGCTAGACGAAGAAAATCGCGGAACGGATTCTTTTCATCTTGCAAGGCACCACTGTATGCTGCTCTAAGGAAAGGGGTAGTGGGAGAAGTGGGATAGATGTCTTGTGGATTCCCTTCCATCATAAATTCTTAGAGCCTTCCTGGGTTTGCCCCAGTTTTCTGGAATCGCCTAAATGAAATATGCCTTAGTGCATATAAAACTTTTTTTAAAAAGTTAACTTTTAATTTAGTTCTAGAGGACATTATGAAGCTTATAACTTAGGTTATGTTATATTGGTGATGGTAGATTACCAATAAATAGTAGTTTCCTTCTCCTAACTTGGCAGGGTATAAATACTATCACAATCTGTGGGAAGGAAGATTGTACTTTCAGCTTCCTGAAAGGTTCATCTGAGTTCTGTCAGCCATCAGCACTTTAAAAGCGCCATTTTTCTCTTAAGAGCCTTCCTATAATTGCAGGAGCTGAGGGGGTGGACTGGAATTGACAGTCCTTGCATTATATGTAAACGCACCTTTGGGTATAGATTTGCCTGTGCGTGTTGCTGGAAAACATTTTTAGCATCAACCCTCCTAATTCTTAACTTGCTGTTGCTGATGGGTTATGAAACTTGCACAGCCCACAACACTGTCCATGTTCCAGGGTAGCTGTGAACGCATCATAAAATTAATGAAAAGACTTCAAAGTGTAGACAGAGTGTTAGAGGTTGGCTGAGCATGCTGGCTTTGAACGTACCTAGTTTCTTTGCTTAGAAGTGAGATGTGGCTGGCTGTGGTCAGTGTATTTTGAATTGGAGGCCTCCAAAAGAGAGCCTTGTTTGAAGCCTATCTAGGGCACCAGACTTTGTCAAGTCACAGTTGAAGGGTAAGCCTTTGCCTTAGCTCAGTGCACTAGATAGCTTGGCTGCTTTTGGATGCAGGAGGTTCCTGGTTCAATTTCTTGCTGGAATGAGTTCCTCACAAATATGGATAATCCTTCATTTGATGTTTACTCACTTGGATACCTCTCTGTATTCTTCACTGTCCACATCAGCCTGTGCAATTTTTTATTTATCCTTGCTGGAATGCGCTTATTCATTAGATTTTTTTTATTAGAGTTATGGTTGAGATGGCACTTTCATTCCAAGTCCCCTTTTTCAAAGCCATATAACTTTGGAAAACAATTGTGTTTTTAGGGTACAAGGAGGTGTTCATTTTGTTCCTGTTTGTTGCAGTCTTAAAAAAAAATAGTGAAGGGCATTTGAGAACCTACAGGAGAATAGGGTCAAAACAGGAAGTATCTGCACTTCAAGTTATGTGTGTGGTACTTTGATTTTGATGAGGCTGGCATTTTGTCTAAATGAGGACAGCTCTAATTGCCATGAGATTCTAAGAACACAAAAGCATGTCTGATTCATACCAAAGGCTATTCTTGTTATAGCATCCTGGCCTTTCAGTGGCCAACCAATTTCCTATAGTAAGCCCATGAGTTCATCTTGAGGGCCATATTAGTTGTGTGATGTTTTCCCCCAGCAACTGACATTCAGAGGCATTCTGTTTCTGACACTGAAGGAAGCATATACAGTGGAACTTCGGGTTGCGAACGTGATCCATGCGGGAGGCACGTTCGCAACCTGCAGTGCTGCGTCTGCTGTGATTCGGTGTTTCTGCGCATGCGCAAAGCGCAATTTTGCGCTTCTGCGCATGCGCAAGTGCCAAAACCCAGAAATAACCCATTCTGCTACTTCCAGGTTTTGGCACATCCGTAACCTGAAAACGTGTAACCTGAAGTGTCTGTAACCCAAGGTACCACTGTAATCATAATGATTAGTAGCCATTTATAATCTTACCCTCCATGAATTTGTCTGATCCCTAATGTAAAGGAACAGAGATCTCTAGCCTAGTTCATAAATTTGATGTCACCCTTTACCAAGAGGCTAGCATGGGGTATGTCTAAGACTTATGACACAAGCTTTAACAAAATCTATTTTCAACTCCACCTCTCCTACACACAGAATGAGCTTGCCTCAACTAGGAACACTGGACAAGAGCTGTCTTCTCCAGTGACTCTATCCCAAAAGCTGAACTTTTAAACTGTGTATGAGTTGCTGGTTACAATCTTTTCCAAATTCTGTGCTTGCTAGAGGTACGGTGTATTGAATGCAACAGTTTAGATGTGACCATGATATTTGTTGCAACTCGAAAACGGTCAGTTAGTCCTTTCCACCAAAACACAATTTGAATTTGTTGTCTTGAACAATGCCCTCCTTCTTACCCCTCGCCAACTTCTCAGTGCTCTTGCAAGGAAAGACAACCATGTTTTGCACAAGGTTGATTTGCTTTCTGTGTCTGATGGGAGTGCCAGATTGTGCAGCAGATTGGAGGCTTGTGTAGAAGGCCTTATCCAACTCATAAATGGCCATCATGACACCCCCCCCCCCACTGTATTTGAATACTGGTAGTTGTGTTGATATGAGGAAAATACATTGGGGAAAAAGGGAAATAAGTTTAGCAGATGACGAAGGACCTTAACAAAATTGTCGAGCAATTTAGGGACCCCATTACACAACTGCTTCTTCTTCCTTGAGTCGGTCTGTCTTAAATTTGCCCTTGTTCTTCTGGGTCAGATCAGTCAGTTGTAAGGAGATAAAAATGACTGGTGCCTGTGACCCAGGACTTCATTCTGTTTTCAAGTAGGGAAAAAGCATTTTGCAGTGAAGGAAGAATAATGCTAAGTGCTGCTTGCTGTGCTGTTTTAAAGCAATGTTCATCTAGTATGTTCTAGGAGTTCCCAGCAGCTAGTGGAAAGAATCCTGTGATTTCTAGCCTAGTTTATTCATTGGGGCTACCTTCTACCTCAGGTGGATGTTCTGTAGCAATGTCTTGTTAAATTGCCAGTTGCGCTTGGAGTTCTGTGCCTGAATAACAGCATTTGATGTTGAGCAGAGCACCAGTGGAAGAAAAGCTTTTAAAAATTCTTTGTCTCCCATTATCATGTGTACCTTGATAAAGAGAACTTTAAATCCACCCATTATAATCGCAGAACAAGCTTTGGTGCTTGCCTTGGGGAGCCAAATGAGGATATAAGGCTTGACTGTTCCTGTGGCTAGTTTTAACTCCTTCCTTTGCCTATAAGCAATACAAAAATGAAATTAAGAAACCATTCTATGAACAATTTGTGCTCTGTCAGTTGTTCAGAATTTGGAAATAAGATTAATATCTCAAAACAAATGGATGTACTTCATGCTGCGTCAACAAATGATTCACAGGGCTTTGCTGTGGAACCAAAGGTGTCCACTGTGTTCAGCATCAAGGATCTGTGGATAACAACTTAGGGCTCAAATCATTTTTTTCTGTAAATGGGCAAACCTAGCTGTAGTTATTTGTATACATAATTTCTGCTGCAAATATGTTAAAAATACAGTGCAACAGAGGTTCAATGGAGTGGACACAGTCTGTCCAGGATTGTTTCATTTTAGTTGTGCTGACCCAGAGCCTTTGTGTAGGTAAGTTACTTTCCAGTGGCAGTTTCAAACATAATGGTGGCTTTGCATTCAAAATCAGACTTCCGTATTTCTGAAACTAGTTCAGGGTTACCAATAGGGTGATAGGGTTCAAAGAAGATATTTCCAATTTTAGGAGATCAAATATTGCCTGACTGTGCCTTAGCTGCTTTTTCCTCAAAGTTACAGTGTCATCAATAAGCATATTTCTGAGGTGGGGGAGTTCCATATGTGCATCAAGGGAATAATTGGCCAAGGAGTCCTGTGCTTGAGCATCCTTGTTAATCCAGCCTTGTCTGTGATAGGCATAAGAGGCTGGGACATTGGCAGGTTTCAGACTTCCAGAATGTGGACTGGAATACATGAACACATGCTTACTGCACACTAGGGCATGGAAAGGAATTGTGTTGCTGCTTTATCAGTGTGTCATGCCTGTGCTCCCCCACCCACCTTCCTTGTGGTGACATGTTTCCAGCTCAGAGGGTTCACAACCCAGGTAAGACAGAGGACGCTTGCTGGAGAAGCACTGAATAAAGGACATAGGGAAAGTTACTGGTAGCAGAACAGGAAGAGGAGATGGGTTCTCCAGAAGAAATGTTTCAGCTTGCTAGAATTGGGTACATGTTGGTTTCTAAATCAGTAGCAAAGACTGTGGCCAAAGTTCTTATTTTATACTAAGTCTCAACAAAGAGAGTTCAGAACAGCTGTTGGGGAGGGGTTGTTTTTATCCCCCATTCCCAGTGAAAATTACAGAGAGTTTCTGGTTACTGTAGTCACACTTGCTTTGAATAAAACTCCCCAAGGATAAACCTAAAAGCAGTGAAACTTGACTAACAATCCATTTGGGAATCATTGTCGGTATGAGCCAGATGAGTCAAATGTGATATTTGCAGCTTACAAAGCAGTTTGGGAGTGGGGTGGAAAAGAGCAGGGGAGAGAAGTAAGCAACAGAAAGTAGTTCTAAAAATATGTGCCAAACTGGTTGCTCAGAATAGGGAGGAAAAAAGTCCATCCCATTTTGTGACTTCAGTCCAAAGTTAACAAGATGGTGGGTTCTATGCAACACTGCCACTTTTTCTGCCCTTTAAATGCCTTTTGACATTTAAAAGTTTAAATTCCATATGTGCAGGAAGTGAAACAATTTCAGATGTTTAGATTCTTGGGACTTAAGATCTTGGAATGGTGATGGTTCTGGGAGTGCTACTGATCGTGCAGATTCAGTGCATAGGAAGATGAATTTTCACAGAGCATTAACCCAAAATGTACAGAAACAAATGATTTATCATTTCACCATGCTAGTCATTTAAGGTGCTACAGAAAGTGTTTGTTTTTGGAAGTAACCAGAGCAACAAATTTTTAACATTGTAGTTCCTTCATTAAGATGCTCTCCACCCCTGTGACAGAAATATTCTAGTCCATAAATTTAAAAAGATTGTCACCATCCATCTAAAGGCTGTTTTTGATGCTGCTACTTATTCGTTTGTTGGTTATCTGCACCACAAAGTGTGTGTGTGGGGGGGAGAGAACTTGATACGCAGATATATTGTGTGTAACACTTGGCAGCAAGAGTTGGAATTGGATTACAAGCTGCTATTCTAGCAAGTAAGCCCAAATGGTGTTTTTATAGCTTATCTCTCTTCATCTGTGTTCTGTGGGCTTTGCTTGCCAAGTGTTAACGGAAACATTCTCTGCGGTATCAGTCCACCAGCCTCCTTGAAATCTCTGCTTCTCTTTTCCACGTACATTTTTTCTTAAACCAAAGAGGTTGTATGGTCATAAATCAAACCCCAGCACCCTGTAGATGAAATGACTTTCCACAACTGCATGAAACGTGATCATTTAATGTCTAGCAGGATTTCCCACCTGAGTCAACAAATTCAGCACTGGATAAGTGGGCTGCCTTGGCCTGGAAGTTTTACCCCTCCTTTTGGATATCATGTCCGTCTCTAGTTGTTTATTGGAGGGTGGAGAAAAATGCCTACCTTGCTGGGCTACAAAACTGTAACCCATCACCATGTCTTCTCAAAAGAGGAGCACGCCCCAAATGGCCTCTCCTGTCTAGGGCAGCCTTCTGTTCTCACAGTGTATGTACATTGCCAGCCTTGATCCTAATGTGTGCTTGTTTCTGACATTTAGTCATGTGCTGAATTTAGATGTGCATTATGAGAAGTGGCGTAGGAACTGTGTTGTTTGGCGTTACTTCAGGTACCTCAAAATCTATGAAAGTTGAGACAATAGGATCTCGTGTCAAGAAAAGCACTCCTATTTGGAGTTCCCACTTTCCTACCTGGTATGGTAACTTGCATGCTCTCAGAAGAATGATTTGGGAGTGTTAACTCAAACTTGAAATTCAGTGATGATATTCCTGTTGTTGTTTAGTCGTTTAGTCATGTCTGACTCTTCGTGACCCCATGGACCAGAGCACACCAGGCACTCCTGTCTTCCACTGCCTCCTGCAGTTTGGTCAAACTCATGCTGGTAGCTTCGACAACACTCTCCAACCATCTCGTCCTCTGTTGTTCCCTTCTCCTTGTGCCCTCAGTCTTTCCCAAAATCAGGGTCTTTTCCAGGGAATCTTCTCTTCTCATGAGGTGTCCAAAGTATTGGGCCTCAGCTTCACGATCTGTCCTTCCAGTGAGCAGTCAGGACTGATTTCCTTCAGAATGGATAGGTTTGATCTTCTTGCAGTCCATGGGACACTCAAGAGTCTCCTCCAGCACCATAATTCAAAAGCATCAATTCTTCGGCGGTCAGCCTTCTTTACCCATGCTAAAAATGCAAATGACTAACTGTAGACACTGAGCAAACATGGAATAGAACCACAGTTAGGTAATGGTAAAGGTACCCCTGCCCGTACGGGCCAGTCGTGTCCGACTCTAGGGTTGTGCACCCATCTCACTTTAAGAGGCCGGGGGCCAGCGCTGTCCGCAGACACTTCCTGGTCACGTGGCCAGCGTGATGAAGCTGCTCTGGCGAGCCAGCACCAGCGTAGCACACGGAAACGCCGTTTACCTTCCCGCTATAAAGCGGTACCTATTTATCTACTTGCACTTAGGGGTGATTTTGAACTGCTAGGTGGGCAGGAGCTGGGATTGAAAGACGGGAGCTCACCCTGCCGTGGGGATTCAAACCGCTGACCATGCGATCGGCAAGCCCTAGGCGCTGAGGTTTTACCCACAGCGCCACCCGCGTCCCATAGAACCACAGTTACTTAGTTGTTATTGAACCCTTACCACCACTAATGATTATCTGTGCTTCACAGTAATTAAAAGAAGAGTTGTGTTTATTTTGTTGTCCTTGACAAGAGGTTCATCCACACTTATGCTTGCCCCCACCACTTTTCCTCCTGGAAAACCCACTGTTTACTACTGAAGCGGAGTAAATATCAGTCGGGTTTTCTCCAGATCAATGTTTGCTCGATTCAGTGGTAAAGAGTGGGTTGTCCAAGGGATAGCAGTGGGGCAAAGGCAAAACCACTCAGACCTATGTCCAAAGAAAGCACGGAACAAGTGGAAAACCACTCAGACCAATGTTTTCTGGGCGCAGGACAAGCGGGACTATGGACGAGCTATGGGGTAAACACCAGTATAATTGCTTTCTTCTCTCTCTCCTAAGTTTTCTGTAGCCTTGATCAAATCCAGTCCTTTTTTATGGTATGGTGTGGCTAACATTATGAACTGCAAAATTCCCAATAAATGGTAATTTCATCCACATGGTCTTTAGATAAATCTTTGGTTGCATTTAAATGTACCATTTCTGTTTTCCCCTAAAACCCCTGTGGCTACGCAGTTCCTGCTTTTCTTGCTTGCTCAACACAATAGAGAGCTGTTCGGTTTGTTCCTGTTATAGGTTGCTCTTAAGTCTGATCATGCAGTCTTTGTTTGAAGCAAACTCTCCAGACCAGATTGCACACAATGGTTTGTACTGGTATACTTTATGGGTTTACCATAGGAATAGATGAATCAGTAAGTTTTTGTCTCTTTCAACTTTGCATATGTTTTGTCCATAAGTTTTGTCCCATTATCTGCATTAAGTTATGATTTTTAAAAGATATGTATGAAGATTCATATTCAAATAATGTGTTTTATCTCAATATACACATTCCTAAATATATTTTATTCTAAAATACACTTTTTCATGCATTTAGATTTTTAAAAATCAAATAAATGTACTATATCACAGAATTTGGAGAAGTGCAGTATCTATGGGTTAATTATGTTCAAATCCACACATCAGCCTGGGGAGTGCAAATTAGATGAGCTTACTTAAACATGTTTGTCAAACAAAATTCTACTTAGAAGAGTATTTAGGTAATATGTGAATTACTTTCTGTGCTGTTACGTATTTTGATACATGCCCCAAAGCAAAGCGGCACTTTTCAGATTTAATCTTTATGAACCAATTAATATATCAATACATCACATGTATATGGAACTGCTTTCAAATATTAAAAATACAAATGGAATCCACTGCTATATGGTGATTCTGCAGAAGTTTTTTCAGAATCTAATAAAAGGTAACCAAGGTAATATTTGCTTGCCCTTCTGCCATTGCTTTCTAATGACTGACATGCAGCATTGACTTTTTTTTGAAGACCTGTAACTGTTTCATGATAACAAGCACTCACATTGGAGTGTAAGTCAAGAAAAATATGGACAGTTATCTCTGATAGGATTAGGTGAAAGAAGAATTGGAGAACACATTGGATTATATGAGGCAGTACCCAATTTTGGCGTTGTGTGTTGCTTGCACATCCAGGCTTGAATTGCACATTAGACATTTAATGCAGTATATAACATTTTAAGTCCTCAGCTGTTTAAAAACACTTCCAGTAAAACAGAAGCAACATTTTTATCATCTTGCAACGTTGTTTAATGGACGTTTTGAAATCCCAATTTCATGTAAAAGGGATCAGGCCAGCCTGTCCCCTTTACACAGCATATTGCCTTCTGCGGTGACTGAAGGATTGAGTGAGTTGATCCACCATCACAGGTGTTTGCATCGCACTTGAGTTCTTGGCAGCATTTCAGCAAATGACATCTAATAATTAACCTGTCCAGATGTTGACAAGTGGCAAGCCTTGCTTGGACAGGTCCTGGTTTCCAGCTGCTTGATTAAATGGAGGAAGATGCTGAAATCAATTAGTGTGGCTGGGAACCAGGATAATGGGAAACAGGCAGCTGCTAGATAGTTTTGCCGAAAGCATGATCATTTATTTGGGCAGGAAGATACAGGGCATCTGTGATGGGGGCCTTGTCTCATGGTTTGTATATTATTTATTTAATAATTTTATAGCGTGCGCCACCGAGCACTGCCATACAAATGCTCTTTTAAAAACGACACAGTAAAGACAAAATGGCCCATTTCTTAAAATATTATTGCAGCATTGTCCATCTCAACATTTGAACAGCGAAGGTCAAAAATAAAGTCACTAAATGCATGGGAAACTCAAAATATTATTGCATCTTAGTATGGTGTCTAAATGGTGTCAGGGTTGGTAGGTGAGCTTCCTTGGAATTTCCCCCTAGAGGCAGTCAGCCACCACTGAAAGGAATCTCTCTCTCGTAGCTACCAGAAGGTGAGGGCTTCCAGAGGAAATCCTCCACGACAATTCAATAATCTGGGCTCCCAGGCACAGATTATTGCTTCCAGGCATCTATTCAGCTTTTTCCTCTGCCTCACATGAATTGGGTGTAAAGGCAGATGATGAACACAGCTAACTGGTGGAAGTCGGCATAGGCAGGCAGAACATATTCACTTATCTTGTTAAGTACAAAGCTATATTGGGGGGGGGGGGGTACTTTAAGCCGTTGAGCTTAATTCGTTTTTATTCGAACCTGCCTTGTTTCCTTTTTGGAACACCAAACTTCCACAGTTAACTTGTTAGCTTGTTTATGCAGTGCCCTTTAGTTTGTACACTGGTATTTTCCATAATAATAGTAAAAAACACACAGCTTTCTTTCCCAAGGAGCTTACAGTCTAAATTTAGACAAGTAAGGGACAGAAGGCAAGGCCGGGGCGGGATGTGTGGAGAGAAGCAAGTGTAGCAAAGGAAGAATGTGAGCAAATGCTCTCTGTGGAGGTGCAAAGTGCTAAGTTAAAACCCTCTGCGTGGCTTATTTTAGTCAGTATATATGTGTCGCAACTTGCTTGCAGCAGTTAAAACAACATACAAAATATATATTGGGCTGTAGTTGCTTGAGTTCCGTAATTCATTCTTACATGGCTTTCATTGTGAATGTTGGCAGATGGTGAGTGTGTTAGTCTCCAGTTAGTTAATATGAATCCTGAAGTGGCTTTCAGTTGCAGCTTCATGTGGCTTTGTCTCTGTGTCAGATATCTAGTCTCCGTAGTTGTTGTTCTTTTTAAATAAAAAACACATTTTTCTCTTCATATTTTGGTTTATGAATGCCACAGCACTCTTTTGCAAATCAGTAGGTTGCAAATTTATGAAATAACTCATCTTGAATAGGCCTTTGAAAAAGATTTGGTACATGGAATTAATCACGGAAGATGAAAAACAATGGACTTGTCCTTTCCTTTAATGTTGCCGTTGGATGTGGTAACAGGTTGGTTGAGGGCCAACCAACCAACTCTTTGCAGACAAGGTTGGGGTACTATGAGCTTGACTGATCGCCTACTCAGCTGAATGTTTTTCAACCTGTTCAGAAGGGATTGCATTTCCTTAAAGGATCAGGTTCACAGTTCGGCAGTGTGTCTGCATCTGGCATTGTCACTAGAGGCATTAGTGGACTCTGTTCTTAGAAGTGCTTTTTGTCACCTTAGGTTGATATAGCGACCATGTGAGACTGCCTTTAAAAATGCAGCAAAAACTTAAGTTGGCTCCAAAACGGATGGTAGGATTGCTAACAGGGACTGGGTGGTACGATAATTCTACACTCAGAGCTTTATCATCTGCATTGGCTCTCAGTCAGTTTACAGGGTTAATTCATAGAATCATAGAATCATAGAATCATAGAGTTGGAAGAGACCACAAGGGCCATCGAGTCCAACCCCCTGCCAAGCAGGAAACACCATCAGAGCACTCCTGACATATGGTTGTCAAGCCTCTGCTTAAAGACCTCCAAAGAAGGAGACTCCACCACACTCCTTGGCAGCAAATTCCACTGTCGAACAGCTCTTACTGTCAGGAAGTTCTTCCTAATGTTTAGCTGGAATCTTCTTTCTTGTAGTTTGGAACCATTGCTCCGTGTCCGCTTCTCTGGAGCAGCAGAAAACAACCTTTCTCCCTCCTCTATGTGACATCCTTTTATATATTTGAACATGGCTATCATATCACCCCTTAACCTCCTCTTCTCCAGGCTAAACATGCCCAGCTCCCTTAGCCGTTCCTCATAAGGCATCGTTTCCAGGCCTTTGACCATTTTGGTTGCCCTCCTCAATTCAAGCACCTGGTCTTAATTCTTAAAGTTTAAATGACAGGACCAGAATTCTTAAAGCAACTTTTGCCAGCCCAGTGCTCTCCAGATGTTTTAGACTGCATCCAGGTGGCAAAGGCTGACTGAAAGGATGGCCTCACAGATAAACCTTCCTGGACCTTAAGGTCTTCTGAATCCCTTCTCAAAGCCATCCCTTAATGAGGGGTGGTGTGTAGTTTCCAGGGAGAAGGTCTGGATATGGAAGGCCCTCCCAAAAGAGGCTCCCCTGGGACCTACGCTTTGATCTTTTCTGTACTGGGTGAAGATCCTTATATTTTCCCAGGATTTTAAACATCTTTTAATAATTAATTTGCTATTTTTAGAGTTTAACATTTGAAACTTTGGTGGTGGCTGGGAACTTATTGTATGTGTTTTATTTTGCTGCTGGTTTTTATTATGTGTCAACATTTTCTGGCTGTGATTTTCAGCTTTTAATGTAACTTACTTCTTATTGTAAGCCCCCCCAAACCCCCAGACATTTCCCAACTGGGCAGTTTATAGGTGTATTTGTAAATAAGCAAATAATTGTGTAGTTCCAAAAGCATGTGAACTAGAGACTTCATTTAGCTGTTGTCTTAAAACAACAGCAACAATGTTTTGAAAGGCTGCTGTTTTTTCCCCACCTTGAGAGCTGAAAAGGGATCTAATGAGCTGTTTACAATATAGCATCTCAACTTGAAACTCTTGGAAATTATTGAGCACACTAGTGGCTTCTGTGAACAGCTTCATCTTTGGAGCAGAGCCACCACCTGGAAGTATGTTAAGTTACAGAGAGAGAAGAGAGAGAGTTTTGGATTTGATATCCCGCCTTTCACTCCCTTTAAGGAGTCTCAAAGCGGCTAACATTCTTCTTTTCCCTTCCTCCCCCACAACAAACACTCTGTGAGGTGAGTGGGGCTGAGAGACTTCAGAGAAGTGTGACTAGCCCAAGGTCACACAGCAGCTGCATGTGGAGGAGCGGAGACGCGAACCCGGTTCCCCAGATTACGAGTCTACCACTCTTAACCACTACACCACACTTCCAACACGATTTGGCTCAGGAAGAAGATTTGCACCATGTGCAATTTTCTGCTGTTAGAATAATTCACTTGTGTTGTGTATTCAGGTCTAGGCTCAGGTGCCAGTTTTTTTTCTGCTTCAAAGGATCATTCTTGGAAATTTCTTAGAGGCTAGTAGTGATATCTATTTTTGCCATCATCAACAGAGTAAGTAGTAGTCAGGGACCCTCCACAGTACCTGGAGTACCAGCTCAGAACCCCTTTCTTCTCCAGCTACTACCATCACTGAGACTGCCAAAGAAAGAGAAGGTAGCAGCCATTCTATTAGGTTTAGATCCAGCTCCACGACCTATTGGATGAGTGTGCTTTTTTCCTTCTCTCTCCAATCTCCCTTTCCTTTTGTGTTGTCATTTTACATTGTAAGCCCCAGGGCAGAGTCTGATTTCTGATCTGATGTAAAAGTAGCTCTGGGAGCCTTTTTTTGATGGAATAGAGTTTTTTTTTAAAAAAATGCTTTAAATGAAATGAATTTGGTGCATAGCAATGCAGCATGACACGTCTTGAATAGGTTGGGGGGGGGTGGAGTAAAGAGGGCCGATGCTTTTTCTACAGCATAAAATACTGTTTTGATAACTGGCAAATGTATGACATTTATGCTAACGATCCATTTAATATTTTACTTTCCCCTCTGTGCATTGCTCAGCCAGAAGATGAGTGCAGTACACAGGGATTTAAGAAAAATGGTAAGCTTGGGGGCAAACTGGCACTGAGCATTGGAAAAGTAACTGCAGAAGGCTGTGCAAGCCTGGGGGATAGTGATCTTGAATGCAAAAGAACATCAAGATAAAGGAATGAAGCAGAGGCAAGGGCGTGGCAGATACTGCAGAAGAGGAAAGCATGCAGCCTAGTTGGCTGGCAAATCAGTACTTGCACACAGGGCTTGCAGTGGTGGTGGTATGGGAGACTAACCTTTTGCACTTTAGATATATTATTAACACATCACTGCTACACGCAAGATTTGCCATTGTCACAGAATTTGTAGGTAGCCTGTGTTTTAAACTCTTTGGTAAGGGTGTTCTTGAAAGATACATGTTTAGATTCAATATGTAGAGTGTCCGGTTTTGCTTCTGACTTGAGCATCACAATGCTGTGCTCCCTGCGACTTTCGGGTGTTCATCCAGGTAGTGGTTTTGTTTCATATTCTGGCCACTTGTTATTGACGGCTGGCAACCAACAGTGCTTTGCAGTTGCTCCCTATGGTGCTAAATTTCATTTTAAAAATATACTGTCTGGAAAACAAGGGGTTTTAGTGGAAATAATAGTTATGTTTAGGTGCAGTACTTATTTACCATATGAGAACTCACTTCAATACGATAAAACAAGCATTTATTTTTTTTGCATGATTTCAGTATTTTGCTATTCTCAAGGACCAACTGCCATTTGCTCATAATCCTAGACAATACTGCATGTTAGCAACATTTTAGAAAGCGGTTCCTACTATATTGCTAATAGTATTTGTAAAATAGAGGCATTACCAAAAGAAAATCTGTTTTTTGACTACATTTTCTGTACAAAGCGTAGTACAGTGGTGCCTCAGGTTAAGTACTTAATTCATTCCAGAGGTCCGTACTTAACCTGAAACTGTTCTTAACCTGAAGCACCACTTTAGCTAATGGGGCCTCCTGCTGCTGCTGCAGCGCCGCCGGAACACAATTTCTGTTCTCATCCTGAAGCAAAGTTCTTAACCTGAAGCACTATTTCTGGGTTAGCGGAGTCTGCAACCTGAAGTGTATGTAACCTGAAGCATATGTAACGCAAGGTACCACTGTATTACATTTGCATTCCACCTAAACAAATTCTGGTGTGTGTGTGCACGCGCATGTGTGTGTGTGTGAGAGAGATTTTCTTATGTATCAAATAGATGTCATTCACAGGATTCATTAATGCATATTTTATTTATTTTTTAAAAACTATTTATATGCCTCCAATACATACAGTATAACATGGAAGTGTGGAACAGTGCATACAACATAACAGTGCATACAAGTATCAAACACGATGAAAACAGTACAAAATGATCATTAAAATGATATATACCACAGACATTTTGTCTAACAGACATTTTGTGCAAGTAACCTGAAGCGTATGTAACTTGAAGAGTATTTAACCTGAAGCGTATGTAACCTGAGGTACCACTGTATTTGTTCCCTGTCACAGCCCTTTTCCAAACATGTTTAGTTTTAAGGCTCTTTCTTCACTTAAACCTGATCTGAATGAACATAAGTAAAGATGAAATGGCATCTCCACTAGTGGTTATTTAGGAAAAGCTTAAAAGATTTGAGACAATACAGTTACGGCATAAAATATTCAGTTTCATATTTAGCTGAAGGGAATGGATTCGATTGCATAAGTGCTGAGAGCATTATTGAGTTTACTACTAGGAAGACTGCAGTCTTCAGCAGCAGTCAAGTTTTGAAAATTATGATGGGAGATACAGAAAACAACAGAAAGCTCTGTTGTATTGTGGGTTTCCTTTCCTCTCCAACTGCTTAGATCCAGAATAAGAATCTGGCTGGATCAGACCACGAACTGTTCTAGTCTAGTATAATTTCCCCCACAGCGGCCAACCAGATGCCTCTTGGAACCATTAAGGGCAGGATAGGAGATCAATAACATTCTCCCACGTATGATACTGGTATTCGGATCCAAAACTATCATGTTTAGTAGGCATTGATAGAAAAAAATGTGGAAGCTAAAGTTTTAAAGTTACCCAGTTTGGTGACCATCAGTACCTCTTGTCGTAGTTAATTCCACAGTTTAAACTATGCAGTGTGCAAGCATTTCTCTTTTTCTTTACTCTCCAGTTCTGAAATTGTTATTCTTTGTCCCCACTGTAGATGATTGGATGATTTAATATGACTATCAGGGTTAATTTGGATTGCATACTTTAAATATGCACCGTGTAACTCCAGATATTATGTTGTGATATATGCTGTAAGCTGCCCAGAGTGGCTGGAGAAACCCAGCTAGATGGGTAGGGTATTATTATTATTATTATTATTATTATTATTATACAGAGAAGGTTCTGATCCTAGTATAGATCCTTGAGGGAACCAACTTTCTCACATATCTCTGTTGTGATAACCTTTCATTTATTCCTACTCTGCTTCCTTTTCTTTAACCAGTTACTGATTCATAAACCATTTTTAAACCTTTTGTATATTAGAATTATGTAGTATATTTCATTGCAAATATATATTTTGGTTGATACTGTTTTTTAATAGAGAGAGAGAGAGAGAGAGAGAGAGAGAGAGAGAGAGAGAGAGAGTATATATATATATATATATATATATATATATATATATATATTTCCTCTGTGGCTGATATGACCATGATGGTTGAAACAACAACAATAAAGTGAACATAAGAGAACCTGTCCTCTTATTGTCTGGCAGCTATATTTGCTCTGGGGCTTTTGATTGAGGGAGTTTGTCAAAAGCTTTTTGAATGTCCAAGTGCATACTGTGATTTGGGATCATCCTGTCCTTATGTTCAACATTCTCAAATAACACTAAAAGGTCAGACAAGACTTAGCCTTGCTGAAGCCATGTTGATTCTTCTTCAACAAGGCTTACCCTTCTATATTATTAATTATTTTTATATTTAATAGTGCCTTCTACCAATTTACTCAAACCAGATATTTTCCTAACTGGCCTTTTATTTCCTGCAAACAACCTCCCCTGTTCTTAAAAAATACATTGACTGCTCTTGTCACCATGAATTGCCTCAGTTCTTCAGTTTCCCTGAAAATGTCACTGTATGCTAGTTCAGGATAATCTTACACGTACTAGGATCACTTCTTGTTATTCCTTGCTTTGCAAGGAAGCAGAGGGATTAAATATATATGATTTACCTTAAGAAGACAAAGAATAATAACCCAGACTTCTACAAGGGCTTAAGAAAAAGTGTGTTGTGTTTTGTATGAAAAATTCTAATTGATAGAGCATCAGTTGATCCAAACAACTGCAAAACTGGATTAGAAGCTCATGCAGATGTTTCCAAATAATTCACATTTTTTTGGTGGTACATTACTTTTCGTAAGTCTGATTTACTAGCATCTGCAAGGTTTTGTTTGGTACTCTTTCCCCACCCCCAACTGGGGACGCTTCTCCTTCAAGTGCAAAACATTAAGACTTTTCTGCACAGAAGGAAAGCGACATTTAATATTTCAGATAGGAAAACTTCTGAAGGGACAAATTTAAGGGTATGTAGCTGACAAGCTGCCTTGCTTTTAGTTACAGAAAATCCACAGACTCTTGGATTAAGGTATCAAAATAATGAACTGCCTAACTACTTCAAATGTTTTAATAATTCATTTTATCTGATGTATGTGGATTTTTCTTGAGGCACAAGAAAATGTTTTACCTAAAGAGCATACATCATTTGGGGGGGAAAATACCTCTATTTTATACTGTGTATATTGAAATACAATCCATTTTACCGTAGTGGGAAGACTGTGACCAGATGACCTTTATGCTTGTTTAGTATGCAATATGGTTGTAAATTTTTCTTGTTTTATCTTTTTGTAAACTGCTTTGAGGTTTCTTTGTTTTTTCACTCAAGCAGTGTATTAATTTTATGAACTAACTAACTAACTAACTAACTTTAGGGCTCCTGCTGCTCCTTTTTATGGTTACATCCCATTTGGTATCTGTACATTTGTGTGTGGTGATTGTGATAGTGTTGCCATATGTAGATCTTTGCATTTCTCTGAAATCCATTTTGTTAATTTTGATGCAGTTTCCCATTCTGTCAACATAATTTTGAATTCCAGTCTTTCTTCTGCAGTGTTAATTACCCTGCCTGCAGTGTACCCAAGTGTTAACATCTTTTAACACTGTGGATTGCCTTACATAAAAATCTCTATACTATGCATTTTGAGTGAGTTAATCCTTTTTTTAAAGGCATTTCACTAGTTCCAGAATAAACTATTTCATGAGAAAATAATATTTTTCATTGTTCCCCAGAATTTCAGTTTTTCTCACCAGAAGCTGATATGTCCTGATTTTTCCACCTTCCTCCCTTCCTCCTGCTCCTGGATTCTTCATCTCTAGCACCAACTAAGAAAATGGAGCCATTTAAGGAAAAATTCTATATATGCATGTTTCCTTTTTACAGCAATAGACCTCCTGGTCAGATAATCATTCTTTTGTGATGATGATGGTGGCCTCTGGTGGGAATGAAAAAGGTTATTGGCTTCCTGTACCAAGTTCCTTTAGTTAATGGGCTTGATCAGGCAGCAACGCCTGGTGGGACACTGTTGGCAAGGAAAATAAGAATCACTTCTAATTTTTGGAGGCATTGTCCGTCTTTAGGTCAATTAAGGGAACTGCAGAATGAATTTTCTAAGCGCCGTGATGACGAAGGGAACCAATGAACATGGCTGCTAATAAGCACTTGGCACCAGGCTGGTGTGAGCTGTTGGAACAGTTGGGCGGATTTTACTGCAATCGTGCCGGCTTCCTCGTGGACACAATCTTAACATTTATTTCAAAGCCTGCCTTAAATACTTGAAAAGTCAGGTAACCACGTCTTGTTTGTTCTTAATAATGCTACTTTTTCATAGACGTGGTTGGATTCTCAGCTGCAGTACCCATCAGAAGGAATGGGAAGTATTTAAAATAGTCCTTTCAGTTCATTGGGCCTCTGCAAAAGAAGTTCATGGTTTATGTTTGGGGATTTCTGGTAGAAAGCATTTTTTAGAAAGCATTTAGAAAGCAGGAGTGAGAAACCTCAGGCACAGGGGCTGAATGCAGCCCCCCCCCCGACCTCTCTGTCTGGCCCTTGAGACTCTGCCCAAGCTATGCCCCCAACCACACCCTTCACAGACCCTGTTCTGTGGGCATCTCCAGTGATTTTACCTGGGATTTGTCCTTGAACTGTGAAAATACCCATTGCTTCCCAGGATGGAGAGTGGTATGCTTCTGGCCACACTTACAACTGGTTTGTGGCCCCTGGAAGGTTGCTAATAAGACTCAATCAATCAATCAATCAATCAAACCTTTATTGCATTAGCATACAGCCATAGCAGGATAAGACAAAAATGCTATAGACAAGCAACCAAACAAAATTCAAAGCGATATTACTGGGGTTATGACATTTAAATTACTCTAAGACAATAATGTAAAGATTTAGTTGCCGGGGCGGGGAATCTAGAATGCGGATGTATATAAAACATAATTTTGTAATGCTGAAGGTTTGTGCGCCCCACAACCAGTATATCTGTTTCCAAACCTTACAAAAGCTGGCACCTTATTATAAAATTTGAAACAAAGGGGGTTTAATTGTGGGACAGTTCAGTGCTGAGAAGGAATCAGAGTGGTGTAGATGGTTATTACCATTCACTCACGGCATTACAAGGTAGAAAAAGTTATTTGGCTATGTAAAACACTGTTCAATAAGGGTCTTTTGACTTGTTCATTGTTTTCTGGCGGCAAGTCAGAATATCAAGTCTCCAGTCCAGGGGCAAACCATGTGTCCAAAATCAGCACAGTTCCACAGAGATCCTGGAGACTCCAAGCTGAGATCCATCAACATGGGAAGTTGAGCAGACCGCTAATAAGACAATTTAGCCCTTGGATGGAAGAAGCTTCCCTAACCATGCAACAAATTTCAAGGAATTTCATTATTTCTGTATTCCTTTCCATGGCAAAATTAAATAGGCCAATATAATTTATACCTATATTGCAGATGAGGCAAAGAGCAACTTGCTCAAAGCCACCTTGGAGTGGGGCTTGCTATGTACTTCCTTTGACATTTTGGAAACTTTACTAGTTTCAAACAGCTTGTAGCATCTTGAAAGTCTGGTATTCATCCTTTTCTTAGGTAAACCTTGGGACCCCATGCACCCTCTACAGCTCTATGAAAAATATAAGTGATCAGCTTTCATGCTGACAAATGGAAACTGTCATTTCATTTTTATCCCCAATTATACAGCTCCGGGACCAATTTTTCAGGTGGAATGTTGGAGCCATTAAAAAGAAATAAGTAAACTATACTGCATTCCATCATTTTTCTGGCAGCTGCCCAATGGTCTGTACCATTATTACATGTACGCTTTTTATATAGATATTTTTCTTTTGGCTTCCTGTTTTTAACTCTCTGCTATCTTCTCCTGTGGGAAAGTGGGAACTTTATGTAAAAGCTACAGGTGACATTTTGAACAGAAAACTCAGGCTGCTTGCTTGGAAGCTGCCAGGTCTTCCAATGCACAAGACTTCATTTTTAAATTTGTATGTATAACAAAATCCCATTAAAACTTGAGTATGTAGCTGTCAGTTTAGCGTATCCGTTCCTGGACTGCTATGCTAGAGCAGGCAGTGGACTGTGTTTGAATTTGGAGTACGTTTTGCTGGATTTTTTTAGGATGTGGCTTGGTATTTTAAATGTTGAGAATACAGTGGTACCTCAGGTTAAGTACTTAATTCGTTCCAGAGGTCCATACGTAACCTGAAACTGTTCTTAACCTGAAGCACCACTTTAGCTAATGGGGCCTCCTGCTGCTGCCGTGCTGCCACAGCCCGATTTCTGTTCTCATCCTGAAGCAAAGTTCTTAACCTGAAGCACTATTTCTGGGTTAGCGGAGTCCGTAACCTGAAGCGTATTTAACCTGAGGTACCACTGTAGCTGTTTTATTGACCAAAATGTTTCAAGAACTTCAAATAAGTGAAGCAGACATTTCACCTTTCCTTCATCAAGTGAAGTTTGTACTATTTCAGGCTGGGCTTGTGCAATATCTGGGGAATGAAATCACTCTATGAACCTGGATACCTGTTCGCTTGAATTTTTCTGTTCCAGAATCACTAGGTGAAAATCTCAATTGTATATTCAAGTGGATTTTTGTGTGTGTTTTTTTGCAGGGTGGGGGGCTCCTGGAGAGCTTCTTTTGGCAGCCCAGATAAAAATCTCCCATTGATACCTTTGTCATGTAGTGTGTGAATGAAGTTTTACTGTGGTTCTGTCCTGCCTTTGTTCCTCTCTAATTTATTGGCTAGAAGCAATCACACTGGATGCCAACTTGCCTTGTAGTGGAACATGGATACTCTAAGGAGGCTTGTCAGTTGCCTGTCTGGTTTCTTCCCACCATGAAAGCCTGTTGTCAAGGTTGGTCTCGAGCAAGGTTTGGCAAGTCTACCTTGAAGTGCCTACAAAACTCTAGGCCTCGGAGGGAATTGGACAAAACTTTAGCCTGCAACAGACTGGAGAAGATGAATTTGCCTTGGCAGGAATCAAAAAGGATGGGAGTCTGACTTAGCCTGAAGAAACAGTGTTCTGCTATCATAACACAAATACTTGGACAAAAGTTAACTGTTTCAAAAGCTGCTTTTAAAAACAAACTGTCATTAAAAAACTTGGCCACTTCTTTTCAAGCACAAATACCGTTCAGACCAACATCCACCTGCCACTGTGAATGCTTCACACTTACTGGTGCAATGGTCAAAAATAATGTTCAGTTCATTACTATCTCCATTGTGTGTGTTTTTTTCCTGTTCTGTGGAGCCACATGCAGGATGTTGAATGATGTGTAATGCAAAAAGATTTTTAAAAGATTAAATACTTTTTGGATGAAGTCAGTTGCACTGAAAGATTTAGTCATTTTATTTTTCAAAGAAGTCAGAGCTTCGTACAGACATTACTCTGTTGGCTCAAACTGAAGGGCTGATTGTGATTTGCCAAAAATGATAACAGAATGTGGGCAGCTAGGAAGAAGCATCTGACTGCTGATTGACAGTGTAGCTCCAGGTGTGGCACACACGCGTGCGCACACAGACGAGAGTTTCTAGTGCGTCCCTTGAATTTTTAGAAACCAAAAGATAATTGTGAATTTTAAATGGATAGTGTAATTTGTGACTTAGATCTTGTTAAAGTCACATTTTAGTTCACCATCTTTGTTCAAAATGGTGCCTGGCTTCCAAACACTGACAAAGATCACTGCCCCACCTTGGGAACTCTTGTGCCACAATTGGTGATGATATCTCAAGAGGCATCCAAGCAGACAGACAAACCACTTTCCAAAATATATTTTCCATGTATATATTGTGTGTGTGTTACCAAAAACAAACAACATGGCATCATGATGCGCGTGTGAATTATCCCATTTTTAAATATCCAGGTAACACAGGAAGTTGCTGGGAGCACCACTCTCTTGTTTCTTAGGTTGATATAAAGAAATGCTGCTCTTGACTGAAACAGTTCCTGTTAAGGTTTTATACCCAAAATAGGCATAAGTTACTTTTGTTGTCTCTTAGGGGAGAATCTCTGGCAAATTTGGTGTCTTTTTCTAAAGAAAAGCAATGATTTCTAAGTGAAATGATTAAAAACGAGGGTGGAAAATTAGAGGTTGTGCTCAGTTTCATGTTGAGTTGTGATGAACCAGTTGGTCTCAATTGGGTATAAAAGCTTGAAGAGTGGACACCGCTTCTTTCCAGATCTTTTTTTTTTTTAAAGGTGCTGGTACTCACCATGAAGTTGTTACAGTAAGTGCCAGGCTTTTAACATTTGGGTTGAAAAGAAGAAAAGTACTGCTCCTTACTAAAATCTTCCTCCTTTCATTTCCAAAGTGGAAAAGCAGACCCTTTTGTTACTAAGGGTCCAGCTGCTCATAGTTATTGGCTAGTATGATTTGCAGAATGCCTTTCATGGGGGGTTGGCCAGTGTTTTGCTTTTAATTTACCACATATTCGCTGTGAAACATTATCCTCAAATTTAAAAAAAAGAAATGAAGACCACATGGTTAAGTTGAGCATCTTCATGTCATTAGATTTTAAAATCTCTGCCATAAGAGGGTTAAACAGTTCTCAGACTCTTGCAGAAGTTCAGACTAAATGTGTGATTTGAAACTCAAAGTGTAATGTGGTGTCAGTTATCAGGTTACTGCGTTTCTTTGATCCCCCCCCCCCCATTGTGTGATTTTTGCATTTTGCAAGCTGCCCATGAACCCATCGGAATGAGAGGTGGAATATAAATCTCTAAAGCATTTCAAAACGTTGGTCAATTTGTGCTTATCATACCCTGAAAAAATTGTTTTTGAAACTTCTAGTTCA
Source organism: Podarcis cretensis (assembly GCF_951804945.1). Lineage (NCBI taxonomy): Eukaryota > Metazoa > Chordata > Lepidosauria > Squamata > Lacertidae > Podarcis > Podarcis cretensis. Next base: position 28,290,717 of record NC_137185.1, on the reverse strand, counting down.
ATCCAGCACATATTACTATGAATAATTTACCTCTTTTAACTGTGCAACATCTCTTGAGGTTCCTCTTGTTCCATCTGCCCTTGCACTGCAGAACCACCCACTTTTTCATGTGAAACATAACCAATCTGAATGGCAGATCAAACAAAGAAAACTTAATTTGGCTTTTAGATGACATGGTGCAGTTTAAATCTGCATGTTTCTAACTAGCCTCTTCCAAAACATTGCAAAGTACATTGAAAGGGAAAGCAGGACTTTAGATGATATTTTAGTTTGAAAATTGCAAGCTGGGATTCACCCACACATGCCACAAATTGCTTATGGGATAGAATATGCACATCTGTTCTTGGTTTCCCTGACATTGACCTCTGAGAAAGTGTTCATAGACAAAAATGAAAATAGCTTAGTCTGACCTTAAAAACACTTCCTTTTTGCCCCAAACTCTACTTCATGTGGCCCACTGCTTTCACTTGAAAAGGGTCCCTGTTTCAACCTTGCATCAACCATGTTCTGCCAGGCAAATAGACAAGAATGCAAATGGGAGGCTGTGGAAGATGTTGCATGTTTTCTTTTTGAAGAAAAATGGCAAATGAGATTGCTTTATCACAAGTGACATGTACTTAAGCCAGTGTGCCTCAAGGAGGGTCTAGTTCTCACAGTGCTTATCGGATTAAATTTGTACTTTTCTTTCAGTTCTGCTACATTATCCTGTTTTGTAATAATAATTCTTCTGTCGCTTTTACAGAATCAGCAAAAAAATGGGAAGGATGCATCTTGTATATACTGATGCTTCTGTTTAAGATATTTTAATGCCCAAGTATAGGTTGGAAGTTCTTCAGAGCACAGGGGTGGTGTGGTTGCTGGAAAAAAGATCAGCTGCAGCAGTCAGATTGCAAGCTCTCTCAGCCCCATGAGCCTCTGTTCTCTTTTTCTGTTTCTCCAATATTTTTGCCAGGAGTTGCTGACCACCATTTTCTACTGCTTACAGTTGACAGCATGCATATTCTAGCCACCATGTTGTGTATTGTCTGCATGCAACACTGTAGGCATATCAGTTGGCCAAGGCCAGGCTGCTGGCAGGTGCTACAAGACACAGGGGGGTGGGACAGGTGATAAATCTCTAGTGGCAGATCAGCCCATCCCACAATATTGTAGGGTACCAACCGTTCTAATGCTTGATTTCTGTCATGCTAACCACAGGGTTAACAAGCATTACTTCATATCTAAATGTTGTCTAAACCCCAGTAAAGCAAACAGTTCTGTCTTGCACTATATATAAAAAAGTTATTCTCTCTGCTCCTCAGTACATTTTTATAGCAAAACCAGTGTAGACTGGTCACTGCCTACTGTCTTCCGTGGACAATTTTGGCTATCCTAAAATGAGGTCTTGTTGTTTTATTAGGGGCTCCCTGCAGATCAATAGTAATTCTGTTATGGGCCAAATGTCAAAGAATAGAAATAGGCTTTCCAATCCCTCAGACTTGCTATGACAAGTAGAATGTTGAAAGGCATTAGCTTGGCAGTCACAGACAATAATAGTGGGGTTTTCTGGTGCCCACCTGTTCAGGGGAAGGTTTTAATTACCTTTTTGGTCACAGGCCAGCATGATAATACCAGTATGCGTTTCTATCTCTCCCAGTGGCCCTCTTATTTTGACACAAAGGAGCACTGAATCGCCTCTTAACCAGAATAAATGAGGCATTTGGAAGGTTCTTCATTGTGTGTCATGATTGTATCTTGAAACCTTTTTCACAAAAAGTAGTCAAGTGGAGTTGGTGTAGAGCTGAGTTCTAAATAAAGGCCCCCAGGGTAATTTCCCCAAATTTGCCAAATGCCCTTGTTTTGACTTCCTTTTCAGGGAAATGTCCTCTTAGTTCTAGAACATCAGAGCCCAAAGAATGCACTGGAAGTCCCTAACAGATTTAGAATATAGAGCATGTATTTAATTATAGAGGAAGTCAAGTCATCAGGGGAAGTCTAGACATAGTGCAGCAATCAAACATGTGTCCCTGGAGTTTGTGGCACTTCCTTCTTTGGAACACCCCCCCCCCCGGAATTGATAGAAGGAATGCTATTGGCTTGTGGGGTAGTCAGCATGAAGGTGGGCGATGGTCAAGGTTTTAGTTTTTGGTCCTTTTAGTTCTATATAATTTATTCCCCTGCCTCCCCCCAAAGAGAAAACACATCTGAATCCAGACTTGTAAATAACAAATCAACTAGGTATAAGAATAGCTTTCAGGTGGTCAGCAGGGGAAGCTGTTGTAAACTGGCTAACATAAAGTTACTAGGCAAGTAACTCTTTGAGGCATGTGTCATATTGGAAAATGAACAGGTGTATGAAACCCTGATGCTGTAGATGAAATTGTTAGGTTTTGTAATAGAGTAGTAGACATTGGCATCTTGTTCTGCTGCAGGAACTGGTCTCTGAGTCCATTGGGTGGGTGTTGTAGTTTGAGGAAAGTTGCGAGTCCATCTAAGATGTGGTTGTATTGTAGGGCTTGACTGTAGACAGAGCATTTGGTAGTGTGTTCTGTGTGGAAGCTAGAAGAATGTAAGAACGTGTAGTGGTCCATTGGTTTCCTGTATAAGGTGGTGCTTACATGTATGTTACACAGTTTAACAGTCATGAACAGAAAGTGAATGCGTTGCATGGGCTGGTCTAGGTTTAGATCGGTGGAGTGGAAAGTCCTGGTGGAACTTCTCAGATATCTCCTGTCCATGAGTCCAGATGATAAAGATACCAATGTACCTTAGATGGAGGAGAGGCATTGTGGTACAGGAGCTGAGAAAGTGTTGTACTAAGTAGGCCATAAAGGTGTTGGCATACTGTGAAGCCATGTCAGTAAAGAGTGGTAGAGCATAGTGACTAGATGTGTTGTATACCTATTGGATATATTCCCAATAGTTTGTAGTCCATCTGTATGAGGAGTGGTGGTGTAAAGGGGCTCAAAAAACACACACAAACACCACATTGTACAGTGGTACCTCAGGTTAAGAACTTAATTCGTTCTGGAGGTCAGTTCTTAACCTGAGGTACCACTTTAGCTAATGGGGCCTCCCGCTGCCACGCAATTTCTGTTCTCATCCTGAAGCAAAGTTCTTAACCTGAGGTACTGTTTCTGGGTTAGCGGAGTCTGTAACCTGAAGCGTCTGTAACTCGAGGTACCACTGTAGTTTCCTCACAGCCATTTTATGTGGGGATTAAAAACAACAACAGCCTAAATACAGATTCTGATCAACCTGCCTCTTTGATTTTCCTTCCATTCTTGTGAAATCCTTCTAAATACTTGACTGATAACACGTATCTGGTCCAACTCACAACTAGCCTAATTCTGGCAATTTAGGACCTGGTTTCCTTCTTAGGTATAGGCAAACCATTTTTCTTTTTCCTTTTTTGTGTGGGGAGGGGGAATACAACTTGAAGTATTGTGCTTGAATGTGTGTAGGTTGACAAGAAAACAGTATATCTTGAACATGGTTTAAGAGAATATAGAATTGTAGAAGGCACAGAAACAAACATGTTTTATAATCGTTATTTTCAGCATAGATTTATGCTTTCACCTCCATTTTAAAATATGCCAATCAAAATCAAGAAAGAAATCAAATTCTTAGACTCTGCTAAAGCATTAATCTCCTGAAATCTATATGTGATACTTGGAAAAAGAATTAAGTCCTAACTCTAACACAGCCTCGAATGTAGAATAATTGGCTACTATTTTCAGGCAGACAGGCTGATTTGAGGTCTAATGTTGTATAAGTTATATGTATAAATGATCTTCCCTTAATTCTGTGTAAGCTATTCAGTATTGATTTTATACTGAGCTTTATTGATCTGTTGTACTATTTTAAATTGCATCCTGCCCCAGGAGTCTTGTATTAAAAGGTGGCATAGAAATTTTACTAAATAAATGCATTTTTTTAAAAAGCCATTACTTTGGACATTGTGGTTTAAATTACTGCTGATTTGAACAATCCAACTTTGATCTGCCAACCCTCTACACAGACACATCACTTGGCCTGACTTCTGGGGCTATGCTAAAGATCAATCTCCCCAACCCCTTTTAATTTCTTGCACTGGAAGGAAAGGTGTGAATGAAACACCAGTCAATTGGGAACAAAGACAGCCAAGCATTTGTCTCCAACCATGCTTCTGAAGGTGAGGTTCAGGTGCTGTTTTCCCCTTTGTCAAGATCTCAAATAATTCTTTGTTTTTTTTGGATTTGCAAACCTGTCTTTCCTACCAAGATCTCGGGGTGGTCATATTATCTCTCCTTTATCCTCACAACACGCTTGCAGGGTAGTTTGTGCCTGGCTGTGAGGCGTGAAGGCCACTCCATGCAAGGGACTCACCAGCTCTACTAAAGAGGCGCCTGGGGAGACCAAAAGGACATCACCTGACAGCAAACCCTAACTACAGTTGTACCTCGGGTTAAGTACTTAATTCGTTCCAGAGGTCCGTTCTTAACCTGAAACTGTTCTTAACCCATAGCTGTCAAGTGTCCCTCATTTGAAGGGACAGTCCCTTATTCCAGCGCCATGTCCCGCTGCTGTCCCTTATTGATGGATGTCCCTTAAATGTCCCTTGAATGATGTCCCTTAAATTTCAAAGGAAGCAACTCCTCTCCCTCCCTGCCAGCCAGGGAGGAGGGAGGCTACAGCTGTGTTGCTTGGCTGTGTTGCTCACCCAATAAGAAGTCTAAGAATGACTGGGGGGTGGAGCTTGCATGCCTTGTATGTGGCTAGTTAATGCAAGCTGAGGGGGCTTTGGAATGCTGGACGCCATTTTGTTGCACGTGCTGCTGCAAACTTTGCAGTGCAAAGCCAGGCCGGGGAAACATCTTAAGTTGAGGCTGCATAGGCCTTGTGGTGCATGTGATTCAGATTCTATTCAGTTGAACCTCTGGTTACAAAGTTGGTTGGACAGTGTTCTCGAAGCTACCAGCATGAGTTTGACCAGACTGCAGGAGGACAGGAAGACTGGAGTGCCTGGAACAGATGAGGCTGCAGGTCCCTTATTTTCAAATCTCTAAGTTGACAGCTATGTCTTAAACTGAAACACCACTTTAGGTAATGGGGCCTCCTGCCGCTGGAGCCCGATTTCTGTTCTCATCCTGAAGCAAAGTACTTAACCTGAAGCACTATTTCTGGGTTAGCAGAGTCTGTAACCTGAAGCGTATGTAACCTGAAGCGTATGAAACCCGAGGTACCACTGTATTGGGTTCTTTTGCCCTATCTTTTTGTGCCTGCCCAACAGCTGTGTCATGCTTATGATAATGTTTTATTCTCTTGTTTGTTATGCTGTTTTAAATGTGCATTTTATATTTGACTTCACTTAGCAATGGTTTGGGTTTTTTTTGAAATGTTTAGGATTTTTTACTTTGTAGAGTGTGTATTCTGTAGTTGACCTCCTTTGTAAAGTTTTATTTTTAAATCTTTGGGATAATATTTTAGTATTTTTCTTATTTTAGTTAATTATGTTGCTTTGACTGCGTACTCTATATTTGACTTTCTTCAGATTGTTTTATTGATGTTTTGAGATTTTTCTTAAAACTATAAAGCGGCATATTTATCAAACAAACAAACAAACAAACAAACAAGAGTAGCTTACCCAAGGTACCAAGTGAGCTTTATGATTGAGGATTTTAAATCTGGGACTGATAAATTACAATATAACCACTCTACTGGTTTATACTTGATAGGTGGCCCCAGTTGTGAGCTCCCTCTCACTGCAGTTTTTTTCAAGACAGGTGTCTTTCATAAAACCTGTTTGTTTGGCCTAGCCTTTTAGCCTCGGCTTTTCGGGAAAGGGCAGGGGAGTGTCAGTTAATGTAAATAAACGTTTTGCTTGAGGCTTTTGTTGTTGTTGCTATACATCTTAATAATGTAGGTATAGTCCCAGTAGAGATGGTTCTTTGTTTAAAGTGGTGAAATTGATTGATTTTTTTTGGGAGAGTTTGAGAATAGCACAGTCTCTCATCAAATATTTATTTATTTTTTAAAAGAAATGACCTAGAAGAGGGGAAGGAACCGTAAAGTGTGACCACATGTGTCTTGGGTCAATTCTCTTGCTCTTAAAAAAAGAGAGAAGAAAATAAAATATAATGCATGGCTAAGTTGCAGCTTCCTTTCGCTCCAACCCAAGCATATTTTAAGCTGGCCATGTACCCTTCTGGGTTTCCCATGTATAGGGCTGGGCGATACCTGTTTTTCAACATTGGGATATATCACCAGAAGAAGAAGAAGAAGAAGAGTTTGGATTTGATATCCCGCCTTTCACTCCCCTTCAGGAGTCTCAAAGCGGCTAACATTCTCCTTTCCCTTCCTCCCCCACAACAAACACTCTGTGAGGTGAGTGAGGCTGAGAGACTTCAAAGAAGTGTGACTGGCCCAAGGTCACCCAGCAGCTGCATGTGGAGGAGCGGAGACACGAACCCGGTTCCCCAGATTACGAGACTACCGCTCTTAACCACTACACCACACTGGCTCACACCAGCTAAACATTGTGATATACTCCTATGTCACAGTGTCCGTAATAAGGATGGAGCTGTGTAGAGGCACTGGCTGGCTTCACAGTTTTTCCCATGCTGTGACTTTTGCATAGCACACAAGCATCATATTTCATGATATAGTTTCAGCTCAAAAATTATGAAACTGTTATCATGATATAGACTTCAAACAAGTGTTGGACGATATATCAATATATCACCCAGCCCTACCCATGTACTTAAAGCCCAGCATGCTCCAATACTTCTCCAATACTCATTGCACTGAATAGCCATATGTTTATGCTTGCGGTGCTTCATGCAACGGTTCCCCCATATACAAAATGCACCCCGCTGATCTGTGAAGAGATGCCTTTGAAGAGCAATTGCAAAATGGCTCCCCAATGTCCTGGCCTTGAATGGTAGAATGTATTCAGATCTTTTTCAGTGCCCGCATAGTTAACACTGAATGATTAAGCAAAGAATATTATCTCTTCGGTTATGAACTTTTCATCTTTCCAACTAGCATCTGTATTTGAGTGCTTTTTTTATTAAAGGTTATTCAGTGAAAAATTGTAGGAAAGGTTAGATGTTTAAATCCCCTCCTGTAGACTTTACCAGTCATTCCACAACCTTCTGTTTGATATGTAGGGTCGTATCTAAGAACCTCTCTATGAATCTGGAGGTGGGAGAAGGAATTGACTTGCTGCCAGGCGCTTACTTAAATGTAAATATGTTTGCATTGAAATGAATGATCTCGAGTGCTAGCAGGCTAATGAATTCAGGGGACTGTTTTAAACAGTCAGTCTAAAATGTAATCCTATTAAAATAATTGAGTACTTCCAGGGTAGAGAATTCCCTCACCCGCTTGCCCAAAGTACATGGGGGAAAGACATAAAAGGCTTGCTGGCCTGTCCTCTGAGCCACCTTGGACTAGTCTGTGTACACATTCACCCTTCCAAATTGAGGGGAGGGGGCGTCAATCAGGAATTCTTTGAAGTGGCAAAATGCTGCAACAAGGGACTACTTCACAAATGACTTTATTTTGATTTTAATTGGGTTCCCCACCCCAATTGTGTGTCGGTATGTTCAGAGCACAGAGAAGAAGTGATAACCGGAACAAATGGACATGTTGTAATTATGTATGTTGTGTGCCCTAGTTTTGAGGCAGTTTGCCTAGTATTTATGGCTTCTGTGCAGTGCTAGAAGAGGCAGAGCTTCCTCCTGGCATCCCCGTTGCACAAGAAAGCCCAACTTTCTTAGGTCAAGCAGCAGCCCATTCACCACAACTTTCCATTATGTCAGAGGTAGCCAATGTGGTGACCTCCATCTGTTGTTGAACTCCAACGCCCATGTGCCCTAGTCAGCATAACCAGTGACCAGGAATGTGGGGAGTTGCAGTACACCAACAGCTGAAGGGCCATAGTGACCTCATCATTGCATTAAGCGTACATTGATTGAGCCTGTCTCAGGTTGACAGTGTCGGGGGCCATGACTTTGTTATTATGGGATAGTTCTCTTGTATTGTTTGAAATTCCCCAGGTGCCAGGCATGTTTTGCTACTGGAGATTTCTGGGTTCTAGGTTGGCGGCTGAGATCTCCATCGAGCCAGCTGATTTGACTGCAGTCCATCCATCATCACTGAGTACAGATCTATTTGACTATGCTGCAGCCTTTCCACCCAAATGGAACTCGCAGTTCAAAAACCTCTGCCTTAGTCATGCTTCCATTTCCACTGTGTGTATTTCTCCTTTTTCCATGAATTGTTGTAGAGCAAGCTACAGTCAGGGAATATAGTTGAGATCATGGAGTCATAGAATCTGAGAACTGTAGTCCAGCCTCCTGGGGAATAGAACTTTCCATTGTGGTGACCGCAACCTAGGTTTAAGATATCATTTGGTGCAGAGCTTATCTACCTGGTGGAATTTCTAACACTGTTCTCTTGTATGTTTTTAAATATTTATATTCTTCGAATGCTATAGTTTCACGTTGCTTCCCTCCCTCCCCTTACTCCATCCTATTCACTTCTATTTAAAAATAAAATAAATTGGAGCTAAACATGGTGGCTTGGGAAGTCTGTTTTTGACTTTGTTGATAAACTTTGGGTTGGAGGCTGCTGTGGGTAGTACCAGAACTAGTTTTTCATGTATGTGTAGCACATGGGTGCACGTTATGGTAAATAGTCTGGCTTTCTTGAGACTGCACAAGTAAAAATAAATGTTGGTGTTTTCTCAATTTAATTGGGGAAATATTCTTTCATTATAGGAGGAGAAGTGAAATCCCTTATTTTCTCCAATACCTAGTTGAAAAGAAGGCTTTGACAGATTGGCTTTGCCAGATTTGCTTGCTAGGTTTCTTAAGTGGGGCGTATTTTTTCAAACCCCCCCCCCCCCAAAGAATTACCAGTCTACAAACCTCTGTATGTAATGGAAGTGTTGTTGGAAAAGGAGAGACAGCTATGATTCGAAACGAGTGTGGCTCTGGCTTTTAAGGAAATAGCTGCACTGAGAATTTGTGTTAAAAGCAAGAGTTAGCAGCACCTGAGGAGATGGCTTGTACACAAAGCTTTTTCTAGCCTCCATTTTCAACTATGAGGGTTTTGTAATATTCTCTGTCTGTGAGGAATTGCTTGAAACCTGAAATGCCTGATCTTGTTTGTGTAGCTTTTTTTTTTTTTAAGCATCTCTCTCCCACACCTTTCCCCAGTTTGGATTTACCTTGGTTTATGATGTGCCATTTTCTATAAAGCGGTGAAAGTGTTGTCCATGTAATTCTGAAGGGTTTGCCCTTGGAGTGATTTAGTCATGCTGGATGATAAGCTGAGCAGCCTGATTGAGCTGGAGCTCCCTTTGGGACCAAATCCAGAAAGCTGTGCTGTTCGGCAGCACCTGCGAGACCCTTGCTTTGAACGGAGCTACTGAGAGAACGATTTTGGTTATTGGCATGTATCCTAATGCTTCTTGTGTGTCAGTACCAAAGGGAGGAATGATGTGGTTATTGTTGAAGTGTGGCTTTTCAGTGGATGAAAAAAAAAAGCCACTTCACAGCGATATGTGTCCATTGTAGAACGGTGGTAATATTTGGGTTTTTACCTGGAATGGCAGCTCGATACCACCTTGCTGTGCACATGCTTAAAAGCATCAAACTGGGAAGAGAATATGACAAATTACACTTCCTGTGTAGGCCTCTCCCAGCCATGAATTACAATTTGAAATAATACTTGCTATTTTGATTCAGCCTCCTAGCTGCTTACTATGCAGAGGTCAGAAAAAAAGCATATTACAGGTAGCTGCTAGAGTTCTTCAAACTATCTGTCAGCATCTAGGAGGTGCATCCCATTGAGTCATTAGAAAGGAGAGATGCTTGTTTGCAGCGGGACCTAGGACAAAACACAGCAGGACAGAAACAACTACCCTTGGCTTGTGGCATTTTAATTTTGTATAGGAGTTGGAAACAACAGAAAGGAGGTGGCTTTGAATTGTGTATGGCCGTGCTAAAATGCCTGCCCATCCAGGGAGCTCACAGGAGCAGACCTGTTTAGCTTTCAGGTGTGTAGGATAATGAGAAAATATTTTAAAGGTATCTAAACCACTGAGCCTCTTGGGCTTTTCCGATCAGAAGTTCGGTGGTTCGAATCCCAGCGATGGGGTGAGCTCCTGTTGCTCTGTCCCAGCCCCTGCCAACCTAGCAGTTAGAAAGCACACCAAAAAGTGCAAGTAGATAAATAGTTACTGCTCCGGCGGGAAGGTAAACAGCATTTCTGTGTGCTGCTCTGGTTTCGGTGTCCCGTTGTACCAGAAGCGGCTTAGTCATGCTGGCCACATGACCCAGAAAAACTGTCTGCAGACAAACGCCGGCTCCCTCGGCCTGTAAAGCAAAATAAGCGCTGCAACCCCAGAGTCGTCTGCGACTGGACTTAACTGTCAGGGGTCCTTTACCTTTACCTTTTTCTGCTGAGGAGAGCAAAAATAAGGCTTAGGAATGAAGACGTTTTTCTCCCCCACCCCTTTAAAATGTCTTTCTTCATGTGCCCCCTCCACCAGAGATTCGGAGTGTGGCAACACAAGAACAGACCTTTTCAGTGGTGGCTCCCCATTTGCAGAATGCGCCCCCCCCCAAGGGAGTCTCGCCTGGGGCCTTCATTACATATATTTAGGTGCCAGATAAAAACATTCTTCTTCTCCCAAATCTTTGGCTAGTTTAAAAGTATATGGCCTTTTAAACTGTGTGCGTTGGTGGGTGTCATTGTTTTGTTTGTTATTGAGTTATGCGTTTTTGTGTTTCTAAACCACCCTGTAATCCTCTGATGATGGGTGGTATATAAATTTAATAAACAATAAAATAGTAATGATTCTCCCGTGGAGCATGTGGAATTAAACAACTGAGCTGCTTATTATCCTCCAGCTTGGCTGGGGCATTTCAGTTCTAGTATGCCATTTGGTGTTACTTCTGTCCTTTTCACTCGCTTAACATTAGTTGAGTCTCACAAATGTGGCATCTGCTTTGTAGTTCTTTTAAAAAAAGCAGTTATTTACTACATGTGGTTGCTAGGCAAGCGGGGATGAAATCACTGAAGTAAGCCCAAGTGCAAAATAGCAGATCTGGCCTGGCACCTCCTGAGTTCTGTATCTTGTTTACTCAGCTTTCCTCACCTTTTATTCTTGCTTGAGATGGAGTTTCATTTCTAATCACCATAATTGTGGACCGAGAAGTTCTCATGGGCAGATTGGCAGCTAGAGATGCCAAGGGGAAAAAAGGAGAGTTAAGCCAGGAGTCCGAATTGAGCCAGAAGAGGTAGCTTAGCTATCATTACCAGTATCTTGGCCATGAAATGCGGATTTATGGAATCTCACCCGCATTCCTTTTATTAGCCTGTCTCTGTAACATGCAAATACTACTTTTAATTGTTCACCTACTCCTTCCTTTAATGTGTATGCAAGATGCTAGACTCTCCCTTAAACACAAAGTAATAGTAATTTATTTTATCTGGGGAGCATTAAATTAGCTGTCAACCATGCTACACAGGTGAATGGTGATTTTTGAGTGAAATTACCAAATTGCTGCTCCGGAGGCATTTTTCATCTCTCTTCCAAGATTAAAAGGAGGGGGGGAAATAAAAAAAAATGGAAACATTTAGATAGTGATAATATAATTCCAAAAAGTGCTTCAGTCTAGATTGTGTTTTCCTGTATTAATTACAGGGATTTGATAACCCTTCTGTTTTCATCTTGGCATGATTGGCTAGAGCTAACAGAACTATAAATCAGAGCGGCTGAGTGGTTGCTAGCAGGCATAGGGGCATTTGCGCTCTGCTTGTTGGCTTTTAACAGGCTAATTTCTTAAGTGACTGAACTTGTACCATTATTCTGGACTGCATGATAATTTATTGTATCTCCCGCACACATGGTAAATCCCCAAATAAGATCAATTATTAAATTCAATTTTTAAAATCATAAAACTAAACACATCTGAAATAGACCAGCTCAGTTGCGTAGTCTGGTGAGGTCAGGGCTGAGCATGTTATAGCATCAATACTGTGAGACACAAGCAATTAGAATGTTAGGAAGTTGTCTTTTGCATAGTCCGACCATTGGCTCTGTATTGTCTGTTGCACTCACTGGTGGTGGATCTTCAGATGAGGGTCCATCCCAGCCTGCCTGGAGATGCCAAGGACTGAACTTCTACACACAAAGCAGGTTCTCTACCATGAAGCTAATGCTGTTCTGTTGATACCAGGGATGCCATGGTGCTGATAATTGCAGGATTCATTTGAGGGACCCCTCTTCTTCCTGGCAGGGAGAAGGTGGTGATGGGTAGTAGCTCAGTGTCTCCTTGAGGCCTGCCTTGGGTCACCTATAGGGGCTGATTCCAAATTCCTCTCTGTTTAAAGCATGTGAAGTTGCTGCATGACAGAATATGGTGGCATGCATGGGTGTGTCTTTAGCTGAAGAATCTGAACTGGGCCCTGCTGGTGACTACTTTTGGTGACATGGGTCTTCTGGGGAGTGAGGGAAGGAATTAATTGGAAATTCTTCCACGGTCCTAAATCAGTGTAGTAATTATGTGGCATATTTATTTGACTTTTTTTTCAAAAAAAAGTTTTGTTTACTAAAGTTATGTCTTGTTAATTTTGCGTGCTGTATAAACACCTAAGAAACCCAAAGTCGTTAACTGAAAAAATTGATTAGCAATAGCACATGAATAAAGTGCAGTTGCAATCCCGTTACATGCATGTTTACTCAGAAAGAAATCCCACTGTGTTAAGTGAGCCATACTGTTGTAAGTGTGTTTTGGATTGTAGTCTCAGCATGGTTTAAATGTTCAACCAAATTCAGAGGTTTTTTTTTTAATGGAATACCTGTTCATATTTTGAAACATGAGAATATGTACTTCACCTTAGATATTGAGAAAATTAATGAAAACACTGAAAACTAGTAACATTCTGATTTTAATATATCAGAAGAACTATTGGGAAGAGATAGTCACTTCATAAAAGTCAGTGGCATGATTGATTTTAAATTTGATAGGTATCATACTGTTAAGTTGTGGGTGATCATATCAGACGAGACATCGATTCTTCAAACAGCTCTTGTTTATTCACAGGCCAGAACAGAACTGAACTGAAGGGTTCAGCCAGCCTGCTTATATAAAGCTCCACTAGAACGCAACAGTAACCATTTTCTGTAACTATCCAATCACTGAATGTCACTTTCGATCCCTTATTTGCATATGTGATCCTGAACTATCTACAGTATCCCCCTGCTGGCCCAGGGTGAGAACTTCAGTACATAACACATATGTATTGCAGTTGCCCAGTTTGACTTTCATTGCATCCATTTATTGTTACTGAGTCTATGAAGGACATTTTTAAGGTAAAAAACTGTGGAAAAAAATGTTTCTACCCGTTGCCACTAGCTCTGGTAATGAGGCATTTCAGTTTTTTATAATGCTTTTTTCTCCCGGAATAAAGCTGAAGGAAAGATAACAAAAACTTTATTTTGTTAAAACAGTAACAAAGATAGTATCTCGTTGCAGGTTTTATCCTGTTTTCCCCTCCTCATTTTGCCATCTGACAAAAAAGAAAAGAGTTATTACTTGTAGTTGTTCATGCACTGTTTAATTAATTAATTGACCCTGTTTTTAGTTCTGTACTTCTTCTAGCTGCTTCAGCCAAACTTTTTAGAAAGCAGGACAGTTTCAGAAATATAGAGGTGCCTTTGGTTGCAGCAGCTTGTTGTTTAATGTAAAACAGATTATTAATATTATTATTAGTTGCTTTTTGCACAAAAGTAACCCAGACCAACTTAAAATCACAATGTAAGTGTTTTATTCAAGGGCATTTATACTTTACAGTTTCAGTAATATGCCAAACTACCATTTTATGTGCCAAGTTATACATAATGCATTTCTGTTCTTAAAGTAGTAAATTAAATTGATGCTGCATATTTCAATTTTTCCTCAAATAAATTCATAATTTCTGGACACCTGACGTCTACACACAGCCTGAAAGCATATGCTTCATTGAGTGCCCTTGAATCACAAGGATTATTGTGTGGCTGGCTACCCATGCATTAGGAGTGACTTTCATAGGCCAGACAGACATGTAGCTCCTCATTATGCTCCTCCACCTCCCTCCCACTATCTGCTGAGTACAGTTTCTCTTCTCTCTCCATTATTCACCTCTCTTTCAATTCATCAGCAGAGTCTGGTTGGAATGAGAACAGCTGGGATGGGCCTGGCAGCTGGGAAATGGGTCAGGTCAGGATTAGGGTTTACAAAACACTATCATTTTTGCTGAGCCGAATGTCAGTACTGGACAGTCAAATGCCTATGCAATAATCTGCAGTTATAAACAGGGTCTCTATCCACAGAGCAGGTATCTTTGTGCAGAGGGGCTGGAAGAGCAGAAACACAAGAAATCTCTTAAGTCAGAGATTTAGCCAGAAGACCCCCCAAACTAGTCGTTTACAGTATTTGGAAAGCATTCAGACAATACGGACCAGGTTGCCATTTCGCAGTCCATGTGAAAGGGTATCACCACTCTGGACCATACAAATTCTTAGGCAGCCTAGGGCTTGTGCGCAGGAGGCCTCTGAAATTCCACATCCCTGACGCGGATGCCGAGGGAGACAAAGAGCTGGTGATGGGGATCTTTACTAAGTTGTTGGGATGGCAAGGTCTCAAACTGTCATGTTGCAAAATAGGGAATGGGCAATTTTAGTATTTGGCTTATTAAAGTTTCAACGCAACACAATACTGCTTTTGTGCATCGGGTTTTGGTGTACATAAATTAAGCGGTGAGAGGAAAATGCTTGAATTGCACTTGACATTTCAACATTCTTTTGCAAAGCAAAATTTAAGATGAAATATCTGGGTCAAGCAGCATGGGACTCTTCTCCACATGTTGCACTTGGTGTAGCTCCCTGCTGTTTGCATTTGCTTTGCGTTGGTGGTGGCAGTGCCTTAAGGGCTTCTTTTGAACTGTGGCTAATCATAAGGGTGCATAAATGTTACAAAATATAGTACATCTGCAAGTTGAAATGACACCATCATTCTGCAGGAATAGATAGCGCTCTGCAATGAGCTTACTCTTCTATAGACTCATGGAATTCCCATGGAACATAAGGCCTGTGCCAAAGCCAAGGGGCTTATCAGTTATTGATTTTAAAATGTTGCAGCGTTAAGTGCTGCAGTCCACATTTCCAAATGTTGTTGGCCTACAGCTTCCATCATTCCTGACTATTGGTCACAGTGACTGGGGCTGATGGGAGTTTTAATCCAACAACATCAGGAAGGCACCAGGTTGGGGAAGACTGCTGTGCAAGATTACTCTGGTGCTGCATAAGGAGCTTCGTTGATGGGGCCCGAAACATGACTACTGAACATGACTAGGGAGAAAGAGAGAGAGGAAAAAATAAATAAATCTGAGGGCTAAAGAGGACAGCTTGGCAATCAGACTGTGCAAGCTGACGTTTCCTCTGTCAGATCAGAGCTCACATGTATCTTTTTTTTTTTGTATTTTCAACTTGTCCTTTATTTAAACACACACTTTCTATCTTGCAGCTCCTTGCCACAGATTTCAAAGCTATTGCTGCATAGAGCAGTGTGATGGGCAGATGTGTATCTCACCCAGATACACATATCAAGCCAATCCTATGCATATTTACTTAGAAATAAGCCCTATGCAGTTCAGTAGGGCTTGTTCCTGAGTAAGTAGGCATAAGATTACTACTTTAGTTTCATTTTAGGAAATACAGCACGGGTAGAGGTCGCAAGATTCTTAGCCCAAAGCCTGCAGGATCATGAAAAGCACACTGAAGAAAATAACTGTAAATGTCAGATCTCTGTGCCTATGTGAACACAATACAAAAAGGGGAAAAAATAAGTCATAACTTCACTTGCAACAGTAAATTACACACATCATAGAATATAAAATTCATTTCTGTAAAACCACAGAACTAACAATATAGCAATGATTAGAGACATGTTTAGAATGTAGTACATAATGTCATGTTCTATTACTGCTTCATAGTTTGAAAAAAATTCACTTACATTTTGCTGGAGAAAAATACCGTACTGCCCATTTCAGATATACTGCATTTTTTACATGTCAGAGTAAGTGTCTGTGTATTCAATGTTTGCCTCTCAAAGGCCTTTGCTGACATTCGGCACTTCATTCCTTTCATTTATCATGGAGGGTAGGTTTGGCTGGTCAGACAAAACTTAATCCTTCTCTCTCCCCCCCACCCCTCATAAGAAACTATGAATTCATCAAATAGTTTCCCCATGAAAATAGTCCCTGGATTCAAACAATGCAGAACATTGCTTGTATGTATCTACCCATAGAAGAGATCTTCGTGTTTGTTCGGAGGTCAGCGTGGAGAACCCTGTTTGGCTGTCCTTGGTAAAGCTACCCACATTCTCCACTCTGGAGCTCGCCTTCAACATGGCAGGGCATGAAAGAGACATGGATTGCCTCTCTGGAAGTGCAGATTGCGCTTGGAATGTTAAGTCTGAACAAGGCACAAACAGGGTGCTCTTAACCAAACACAGCTAAGGAAGGGGGAAGGCTCTTAGTCAAAAAGCCCACAGGGACAGGGGGTTTGGACAAACAAGGAAGGCTATTAATCCCACACCTCAGTATAAGGGCTTTGAATCAAGTGGTGAAATTTGGCTTCATTTCACCTGGGTCAAAGACCCAATTTGACACACACATCCCATGCACATTTGCATACACACACACACACACAGGCTGGGAACCTCAATGGTGCCCCTCTGAAAGCATCACCTGCTTCTGCTTAATCCAGTACTGTCTAGGAATGGGGATGGCAGAGAAATATGAAATGTGGGGTGAATGGGTGGGAGGCACAGTAAAAACCTGTCCTTGCTAATGATACATACTCTCCTGCATTATTAGTTTGAAGGCTTGTTAAATTGTTAAATAGAGGGTATGCTGGAGTTTGGGGTGGGTGGGGTTATGTTCCTATTGTTGTCTGTTGCTTCTTGCTAACAGCCACAGATCCCGTGAGATAGAGTGGCCGAGCCTTTCACTCCTTTCACTCTCTGCCCACAAGCAGGCAATGGTGGCAATGGTGGCACATGGGATCCTGAGACCAAGAGGAACTACTGTTGTTGATGTTGTTGCCTTGGCTAGACTCTCTTCTCAGGGCTGCACTGACAGGTGCATACTGTCATGAGCCAGCACATGCAGGGATTTGATGGGCAGCTGGAGGGGAGGACCTGGGCCCTTCATCCTCCCACACTACCTCCGCCAACATCTTGGCACTCATCTTTCCATGTGCACCACACCATCCAAACTCTATTCCACTGTAATTTTCAACTATAGATTGAAAAACATGGACTTAAAAGTGCATGGATAGCGCACAACCCCAAGATATATTGCTATATTTCCTTATTATAGCCAGCCACTGACTTGCACAAACTGGAAACAGGAAAAGTATATCCGCAAGTGGGAGTGTCAGGATTCTCTATCACCCTGGTTTTCATTTTGGTTGAGTATTGCATAGATTGTGCAGCAGGAGTGTTGTTTGGATGGTGCTCCAACGCAGGCCAACATTGTTCCTAGGCTTTTGGATGTACTGCATCTTTGTGGGTGCTTTTGTTGCTATTTTGATTTCTTTAAGGGGCATGTTTACTTTTCAGACCTACAGTCATGAATTTGGAGCATCTGTCATCTTTTTTCTGCTTTAAATGCACTTTGCTGTGAGGAATCCATCAGAATTCACTTGGGATCCTTGCCTTGCTGTAGGCTGCCTCAAGCGTGTGTGAACTTTTCAGACCTCTTCCTGTGGGATCAATTAACTCTTGCACATCTTGTCAGAGGGCTAAGGCTTTGCTTCTCTTCACCACCACCCTCCCAACGTAGCTGAATTTTCTCTCTTTATAAACTTAGCCACTATTAAATCACAATCAGTTTTATTTAAGATATTTGTGCGCTGCTTTTCTGAAACCCAAAAGGATTCTTACATAATAGAACCACATTCAAGTTATGTAAAATGTAAAAATGCTACAAAGGGTCATTCCATTTGAACAACTTGCCCAAGTGTGAAACTGGACAAAAGGTGGCACTTGAGGTGGTGTGGCTGACTGTTAAGTGATAAAAGACAGCGTTCAGTGGTTAGGGCTGCCCTGTCATCCTGGTTCACCTGGAAGGTGGAAGGAAAATCTATGAGAACATTTGCTTGTTGCTGAATGATTAAGAAAGCCTAGATGGTCAAACATGACTTGATCTAGAATGGGATGGTTGCTTTCTGGCTATAGGTGGGAACTAGAGGTTGGTGAAATCATGATGGTGGCAGTGCTTAACTGCTTTCCCTGACGTTCAGTGGTTGGAGTGTTCCTATGCTTAGGACACAATTTGAATGTTTGATCCTGTGTACCTGTATTTTTTAGGTAGCGGTCACTTTGAAAGCCCATGTGATGGAGTTAGCTCTACCATTGTTTGTTCATAGACTCCAATGTTGCCAATCTTCTAGGAAGAAGAGTGCTGAATCAGTTTAGTATACAGTAATACTTCTAAAAATTATTATCCCCTGTCCCCTTTTTGGGCTGTTTCCAGCAACGTCTTAGAAAGTAATTTTGAATTCATCATGGCAAGTTTGGCAGGAGAAACTTACGGTAGCATTAGCTGAATGGTTGGATGCATAAGGTGGGCAGTGCTCTTTTATTTACCAAGCTAGTAAACCATCCTGACTCTGTGGTGGCTTCTGGCCAGCTGTTTGAGAGTCATTGTCCAGGTTTGAGCATTTATTGCTTGATATACTTAGCACCATAGCTTGGTTCTCCTAGCACATTGCTTTAACATCCAGATGTGAATCTATTCCATTGCACCTCGGTTTGTTTTTGAGTCTGCTTTATTTCATGTCTGTGGAAATAGTGTGCAGTGTACCAGAACTCTTGTTCAGCCCCTTCATTGCTTTTGCACCTCTCAATTATTCATTCCTTTCCCTTCATAAATAATATTTCTCTGCTACTACTTCAGTAAACCGTGGATGGCTTTCCAATTGTAAAACAGAATTCCAAGCCCATTCCTTTTTATGGTGTGTGAAGTCAGATACTTGCCCGGTTTAAGGAAATCAAAAGAGCTTGTTCTTCTAAGAATGCATGCCTAGCATCATTTGACTTTATCCCAAATACTTTAATAAAAATGACTTAGGAGATGCTTGAATCAGTGATATGTTTGCACAGGTCTACTCCCTACTTCATAGTTGTCTTGTATTAAGTGGCTTTGAGTCTGCATTTTTTCCTTCTAAATGAATAAAAAAATCCAAAACCACAGTTTTGGCAATACCTTTACTGGACTAACAGAACTGTCATAGAATTATGTCTCCAGAACTCTTAATCAGGCAAACTGTTCCTCAAAGTGGGAAATTAGGTAAACTATTATTTATTATATTTTACAAAACGTATACATGATTGTAATAAACTCTCTACACTGTTTACAAGAAATATTAAAATTTAAAAAAAAAAACCCAGTTAAGTAGTTGAAAACATTTAAAGATAATGGAAATTAAAAGTAAGAGATTGAAACATGCCTTCTCTTTTCCAGTGAAACATACCCAAATCTTTTGACTATATGCAGGACTTGATCCCATCACCAACTTAGATTATTCATTTAGAAAAATGTATAAGCCACTTCATCAAAAAATAAATCAATCAGACACTGCACATGAAATAACATAATTATCAATAAAAGACAGCTAAAATCAGCAAAATTATTAAGACAAGTTTCTCTCCTCTGGACACACTCTACTTTGTCATTGTCCTCCTTTCAAATGTGACAGCCAGAGTGGAGGTGGAACTATTCCTTCTCATTTTTTGGGACACTCTGCTCCTATTTTAAAAAGCTAATGTAATATTCAGGCTGCATTAACATCTGCATCACACTTTTTCTGACACTTCAAATCAGTGGGCAATTTTCTTTTTGAAAGGCATGTATGGAATGATTGCGTTGGGCATGGGGCAAGATGATCTGCTGTCTCTGAGAAGATAGACTCAGATCTCCAGGAGCGTCTTACCTGTTGGCAAATACAGCAAAATGACTTTACAAAATGAGGGGAGCACTTCCTGAGAACACGAAGAAATGCAAATATTGGGCTGCCCTGTTCCTTGTGAAGACAATAATTTGCTTGCTACCCAGAGTAGCTTCGTGCTTTAGGGGAGAGGCAGAATTGCTGCATAATAGCGTGAACTGCTGAAGCCACATTTGTGGTTACCTAGCAACAGGTGGGAGCATAATGAGAACGAGAGGTGCTTGTGTCTCGTTGAAGTGGGTGAAATACAACATGTTGCTTGCCTGTCTTGCTTATGCATGTTCCCCAAAAATCAAGATGAAACTGGAGTTCAGTGTGACATTGTGTTAGTATTCTCCCCACCTTTTCTTATAAGGAATCTACTGGGGAAGTGATTTGTTAGATCAGTGTTGGCAAAAATGGGAGCCCCTCCCTGCAAACTTCATGGATTTGATTTGCTGTGTTTTCCACACTGGAGAGATTTATCCAGCATTAAGTGTTTAGTACTGACACAGAGACACCACCTTTGTTTTTATGACAGAGATGATTATCACTTTCACCATAAATGAAAGATGATGCCCTTGGGCCAGTTGTGTTGGTTGGTAAAGGGCTGGTGAAGGTAAGTTATATTGCTATGCTCTTATATGAAATGCTAACCTCTCCCAGGATTTGTATGTGGTGCATTTTCCAGGTTGGAAGGTCTCAAACCTAGGACAGGTAGCAATGGCATGTCTCCTTGCTTTCAGTGCCAGTTTGAAACCTTTGTTTCTCCAGGCCTTTGGTGGGAATGGGGCAGGGTTTTTGAGTTATTTATTATTATTATCATTTATTAACATTTGTATATTGCCTTTCATCCAAAGATCTCAGGGCAGTTCACAGCATAAAAACACAAAATACATAATAAAACAGGAATAAAACAAACCAATAACCCCTCCCTTCTACAAGGACATACAAATGGGGAGCCACTGCAGAAAAGGCCCAGGAAGAATGAACTTCAATGATTATCACAGGGTCCAGGTTGGTTCATATGGGGGAGAGTTGCTGCGGAGGGAGTTGCTGTGATCTACAAAAATTCACAGTAACAGAGCCTGCAACAGAAACCCCCAAGCAATACCCCAACTCAAGAGTTTGTTCCAGCTTTTAGTAGCTGTTGTAAGTCTGAGCCTCCCCACTACCATCACCATCTTGGCCAGGTGGAGAAGGCCTTCCAAGCAGGGAGCAGGTCCTCCAGCACTCACAGCAACCTACTCTTTTCATAGGAAGCAGATAAAAAGACTCAGGTTGAGAAGCTTTTATTGACTGATTCTATTGCGTGTCTTTGTATTGTTCTTATTTGAATGTGACTGGTCCAGAGATTGCTTGAGATGAAGTGCAGGTACAATCTAAATTTCCCCCAACTTGGTACCCTCCAAAAATTTTGGACTAGAACTCCCATCAGCCCCAGCCAGCAAAGTGGCCATACAGTGGTACCTCGGGTTACAGATGCTTCGGGTTGCAAAATCCGCTAACCAGGAAGTAGTTGCTCCAGGTTAAGAACTTTGCCCCAGGATAAGAATGGAAATCGTGCTCCGGCGACGCGGTGGCAGCAGGAGGCCCCATTAGCTAAAGTGGTGCTTCAGGTTAAGAACCATTTCAGGTTAAGAATGGACCTCTGGAACAAATTAAGTTCTTAACCCAAGGTACCACTGTACAGTGATTTATCCATTTGAGTATTATTAATTCAGAGCAGTGGAATGACTGCTTACTATGGGCTGGGAACATTGTCACCAGCCTGGCCTCAAGGTCATTTGCAGGTCATTGTGTAACACCCCCTCCCTGCACCCTAAGGGGAGATTGTGGGACCTGGACCATGATATAAACTGCAAGGAACCAGGAAAAAACCAACAAATTTCCATAAACAACTTTGTGCATCCCTAATTTGTTGCAAAACTTTTTGTCCGTGTATTTGAGGGAATTGGGTATGTTTAGCCTGGAGAAGAGAACACTGAGAGGTGATAAGATAACCATCTTGAAATATTTGAAGGGCTTGTTTTTTTGCTGCCGCAGAGAGTAGAACTCAAACCAATGGATTCAAATAACAAAGGAGATTTCAACTGAACACCAGGAAGAATTTTCTGACAGTGGAAGGGACTACCTTGGAAAGTGGTGGACTCCCCTTCATTCAACAGTTGTTGAATGGCCATCTGTCAGGGATTCTTTAGTTGTGATTACTGCATTGCAGGGGGTGACCCTTGGAACACCTTCCAACTCTGTTATTTTATGATTTTGTGATTAAATGTTAGCCATTCTGGAATCTAGTTTTAGCTGAAAAACTCTATATACAGTTCACTTACTATTTCTATGGAAAACCTTTTGCAGCTCATTCTGCTCTACCTTTTTAGTTTCTTCCTGAGTTAAAGGGCTTCCGCTGTATAAATTTCTAGCACTGTGTCATCACATTTTTCATGTTCTGTTGTGTATGCAAAGCATTGTTTCACCAACCTTCTCTTGCAATCACATGTGGATAACTGACATGAATAAGCAGACACCACTGGATTGGATACTGCTGCTTTGCCCTCACACAAACATTTATTTAAAGCATTTGCATCCTAAAAAGGTAAAGGTAAAGGTACCCCTGCCCGTACGGGCCAGTCTTGACAGACTCTGGGGTTGTGCGCCCATCTCACTTAAGAGGCCAGGGGCCAGCGCTGTCTGGAGATACTTCCGGGTCACGTGGCCAGCGTGACATCGCTGCTCTGGCGAGCCAGAGCCGCACACGGAAACGCCGTTTACCTTCCCGCTGGTAAGCGGTCCCTATTTATCTACTTGCACCCGGAGGTGCTTTCGAACTGCTAGGTTGGCAGGCGCTGGGACCGAGCAGCGGGAGCGCACCCCGCCGCAGGGATTCGAACCGCCGACCTTTCGATCGGCAAGCCCTAGGCGCTGAGGCTTTAACCCACAGCGCCACCTGCGTCCATTTGCATCCTAGTTTCCATTAAAACAGCAACCACTTGGACAGAGCAGGATGACTTTATAAATTGTGTATGTTTGCTAGAGAAGTTTTGTATTAGGCAACAAATAAGTATAATCTATTGACAAAAACATTTAAAAGCACAATATGAAAACAATTCATCAAATCAGTGGCAAAGCATTAACAGCAGCAAATAATATAAATCCATATGAGAAATCATACCAGTCTAAAGGCATGCTGGAGCAAAATACTTCTATCCAACTCTAAATGATGGCAGAGAGGAAGTGAGTGCATGTCCCTGTAGCCTGGAGAATTCCAGTGTTGGCACCAACTCTGATAAAGTTCTGTTCCAGGTTGCCCCTCACCATATTTGAGACAGCATGGGGGCAAGGCATTCAATAAATATCTTAGTATGGATAAGATTGTCTGAGTTGAGGCATTCCTTCAAATATCTGGGGTGTCTATTAAAAAAACTACCAACATATCAGGGGGGGAAATGCTTTCGAAGTATATTTATGGTGTCGAAACGCATACTATTCACTCTGGCTTAGAAAGTGCTTAGAAATTGTCAATCTGCAGGGAAAAATCTTCTATGCCAAAGTTGATGGTTAGGCATTTGAATGTCTTAATGATTTGCCAGGAGCAGCATTGCAAAACAAGTCCTTGGAAGTTAGTAAGTAGCCCACACGTAGTGTGTAGCAAACTTTTGTAGTCTTTTTTGTAGTCAATTTTAAGTATATTTATGGTAGCTACCGAGAGAATTCCAAACTTGGCAGGCACAACAAACCTTTTGTTAGCCATATCCTGGTGGTGCTTCTGGGGCCCACGGATGCGTTTGTATAGCAGATGGAGCTATTAGTTAGCTGTGCTATCTTGAAGAATTGCTTTCCCAGGTAATCAGCCTTGCTCATTTAGGTTGTCGTTTCCCCACCTCGATATGTCAGCTCAGAAAGTGGGAATGATTAATCGCTGCAGCCTGGATACTGCACTAGAATAACCACATTGGGGCTGGGGGGGGATTCATTCCATTGAGGGCCAGCACCCCAGGGAGCTTAAAGTGCTCTGATGCAAAGCAAGCAAGATGGAAGGAATGAGATGGATCTTGACTGTTGGGCATCAGCATGTAGAGTTTCTGAGGCAACTGACTACTTTCAATACATGAGACGAATGGGAAGAGCCACTGTCTGCTTTTAAAATTAAAAAGAAGTTGCTTATAATTTTATTGTCCACATTCAGTGGGCACCATCAGCGCCTGGCAGTTCCCCCCTCTCCCCTCCCCAAACTGGTTTCTGTCATGCTTCGAGGAATACATCACAAGGAAGATTAATACATAGAATGAATCCTGTTAAATATGTATGCCAGTTACATTTTAAATGAGTTGAAACTTCAAAAGTTCTTTTTTTTTTTTTTTGGCAAAAATCAATATAGGTTAATGGTGTTCCCAGTCGGTGATTTTTATCTGAGAACTTCTATTTTTGTTGGGCAGCAAAGCAAGGAAAGCAGATATTCTGTCAAAGTGAACAGGATTTTCTCCTAGTGAATTAGAGGGTTAGCACAGAGTAGTAACCTGCTCATGTTCAGGCTTGCTGTTTTTCAAATGATGTTTCTGAGGGCATAAATTTGTGAAAGTTCACTCCAAAATATGGCCCTCTTGGCTTATCCACATGCAAAGGTAACTGCTACAACTCTGAATTTCAGCCCGATCTCTCTATTGGGTAGCTGAGATTTTTAATGGGTGTATTGAATTTAGGCAGTAGTAATCCTTTCCTCTGGCATTCTGCTCAGATTTATTAGTATGTAGTAAATCATAAACTGAACACACAAATTATCAGGAGGATTTCCCCGCTCTAAAGTTATAAAACAGCACGTCTAAAAGGAAGTTAATTCTTAAGTTTTACTGAAACAGAATAGCATGTCTTTTCTCCTACAAAGTTTTGACATATAAAACCCTGAAGTGTCCATTAATAAGGATCTTAAGTACTTGAGAGCATTTTTCCCTGTCTTTGAATTGCTGAGTTCACTTTTTCAGTTTGATTTATGGCCTCTGCCATAAGGGCTGGAAAAAGTAACAGTGGTTTAAAGCAAACCAAACATAGGCTTTGGGTCACCCCTATTGAAACAATAGGGTTTCAGTTTGCACAATCATGGGCTTGCAGCGAAAACTAAAGCCATCTGGTGCTAGCTGTTAAAAAAATTCCAGCAAATCAGAGCAGCAAATGGTGTGTCTGAAGGTTGCTCAGATTTGGCCATTCTTTGGCAGAAGGGAGTTCCGAAGGGAACTCGGTGCTCTGTTATAACCATCCCTCCCCATCTTTAGCCTTAAAGCCTTATTTTGCAGTAAATGGAATTGTTCTCTGAATTTTGGCATAGTTAGAACTTGCCCAGCTCTGTTGCTAATGGCATCTTATTTGGGAACAGTCAAATTCTTCACATGACAGCTCTTGGGGGGACTTCAGTATGTGTGCACCTGCAATATACACCACTTAACGGAAATATTTTCTTCAAGCGTTGACTTTTCTCTGTTTCATCATCTTGATGCATTTATCTACGGCAACAAATGTGGCAATATGTGTTGGGTTTTGGGAACGACTTGTGTGTGTGTGTGTGTGTGTGTGTGTGTGTGTGTGTTACACCATGGCACCACCACATTGTTTATTCCTGAGCACTTCTGGATACACCCCATAAATGTTGTGTGCTTTTGTTTATATGTTATCTGTATATAAATGTTTTCCATGGTAGTTCATTAAGCAATGACTTTGACTTAATGGAAATTTGGCTTCTATTCCTTTTGGCTATTTTGGTTTCCGTTCATTTGAGTGTTTCATGCAAAGGACTTTTAGCAGAAGCCTCTGTGGAAAAGGATTACTTTAGGACTGTGTGTTGAAATTAAAGAGTTCCAGTGTGTGTGTGTGTGTGTGTAAAATATATCAAAAGGTCTTTAAAATATATAACAATAATATAGCAAAATGCAATATTCCATAATGAACAGAATGGACACTTAGATGTAATAAGCAATTACACATCATATAAAGCATATGTATGCCTCCTTTCCATCAATATCGATCCACTTGGTGGTTCACTGGTAGAGAAATAGCAGAACCATTATTAAAAACAAAGCAAAATGCCTAAGAAGGAGCAGGGGATATCAAGCCCTCTTGTGAGCAGCTACAAAGCGAGGCCTCCCACAACATTTGAATGCTCCCTGCAGAACTGAAGGCACTCCTGCTGGCAGCAGAACTCATGGGGAATACAATATGTACAGTGTTCTGACTTGGGAGAGAGTGGCATGCAATTCAGCCGCTTTCTCACTAAAGACCAATTAGACCTCTTGTGTTTCCCTTCGTTTGCCCTTGTGTGGGCTAGAAGTAATGAGGACTGTTCCTGTGGCTATCCTGATTTTTCTGGAGCTGTGGCTTTTTGGTAGCATAGTTGAATGATGACCCGTGTGTTGTGTACCAGAATCTGAGGACAGGAGAGAAAAGCAGCCTGATATTGGTTCTACTGATTTAACGGCAATTAAGCATGATTAAGATTTAATCTATCACAAGGCTAGGTGACTTACCTTGAAAAAAGCATGTTTTGTGAATTTGTGTAAACGTGTCACACACCACTAAACTAGATAAGGAGATCTCCCCAACCCCTCATTTTGATATTATTTTGGAAGAAACTAATGCCTGTAGCAAGATTTTGAAGTTTAATTGCCCAGATGTAGATGGCAGGCAAGATGAAGCGTTACAAGAAGACAGCTGTAGATGAATGGATTGAGAGAACAACCTCGGGGCATCTGCCTATGAGCAGACATGTATAAATGCATTAATTCTGAACTTCTGACATCAAATATTTTGTATAGAAATGTTTAAGTGGCTTTTGATCATTTTGAATCGCAAGGCCTTTCTGCGGTTATCGGGGCTCCTGAAACGCGCCATCCTTTCAAAGATCTCTGAAGCTGTCAAGTACATTTTGAGCAAACAATGTTTGATGGAAACTTGTACCATTTGCTCAGACAATAGCACCAAGCTAGCTTTACCCCCTCCCCACAACCCCTGCTTGGTAGAAGAGAAATTTCATTTTTTTAATATATAAAAAAATCCATGTGGTTAACATTTTGATAAAGGCTAAAGTGTGCTCATGCTTGCATGTCAATGGAAATTTAATCTCAAACAATGTTCAAGTTATTCCAACTAGGTAGCAGTGCTACCTACAACTGAGCATATACTATATGATTAAAATGTGCTGCTGGAAGTGGAAATGTGCTGCCCACAAAAGTTACCAGTACTAGTCTGCACAACATTTAGTAGGCTGTGTTTCCATGCTGGCCATGGAGGAGAGAAGTCTTCTTCTATATTCCTCCTCTTGTTTAGGAACACAGGAATCTGCTTCATGCTGATACCGCTTGGCCCATCTAGCTCAGTATTATCTACATTGAATGGCAGTGGCTTTCTGGGGTTTCAGGCATGTACTTCTTAAGGAGGGATTGTTGTCAATTAATTTTGAAAGAGGTACATTGGATAGAATTGCACCATGTGGCATGCCCCTCCCAAATGCACAAGTATTAGATCTGGAAGTAATTCTAAATAACAAACTAGAAATGTCTAATTTTAAACAGTTCACGAGTGCTTGGCTGTATTAGTAAATCCTTCTCCACCATTCCTCCCATACCTGTTTTGCAAGGAGAAGTCCTATATGCAAAGTTAATTTGTAAAACTTTATGAACTCAAGGATCTGCCCTGTTAAAGTTTTAGTTCTGCTACAGGGTGCGGTTGTGTTCTCCTTTGGACTCTCTTAGGCCAAATGGGCAGTCCAAAAGTGGAGCAACAGCAGATGTGTGAAGTGAGTTGGGAGGAAAGAAATTACTATAAGTAGTATTTTTTTGCTACTCAGTCTGTAAAGTTAAAAAACGAAAACAACCCACAACTCACGGCAGATGTGATCACCTGTCTTTCTCTTCAACTGCAGTCACAGCTAGGACAACTGTCTTTGACCTACAGAGTCATTGTATAAAAGATACCAGCTTGTATTTTATGTCCTTGATGTGCCACTCTGAACTGTGGCAAATAATTCAGTGCTATGTAATATCCATATCCAAAGTTATGACGGCAATATAACCCACTTGATATGGTTGAACAGAAGGTCCACTTGGAAATATTTGTGTTATAACCCTATACCCCTATAAAGCTCCTTTCTCCTAGAAACCTGAACATCTTTTTGTAAGACCTTTTTAATGTGTGCTGCCTTTGAAACGGAGAGAAAGGAGGTGGGGGAGAGCCCGATGTTACTTTTGACACACATGCTTGATATATGCTCTACGTTGTTGACACCCACCTGATTCCTTTAAATTTAAATGCAACATTAAGAAAGAGGATTGACTACTAGAAGTGGACCTGGTAAGACTTCATGTTCCCTCTTCAATCTCTCGTTCCACCTGCATGTCATATTTGACTTCCTTTGTGCACTGTTGCTTAGCTGGTTTGACAAGTCCTGAAGTATTTATGGAAAGGAGATGGGTTGCTCTGCATTACTGATAGGAAATGCAGTGAGCAGAAACTGTTCGGCTCTATAATGCTAGAAGGGCTCCACGTGTGGGAGGGAACCCACTTTTACATTCAGCCTTTATAGGAAATGGACTAGGCTAGATGGCAAAGGGAAGCCCACATTGCTGCAGCTGGGATGGAAATGCAGCTGTGAGTTGAATCCAGTGAGAGATGTTTTGGTTCATTTACACACCCACACCCACACCCACCCACACACACCCGACAGAACTGTGTTTTTCCCCAAGCCCCCAGTTCTTGTCATTTCCTTTGTCATGCCAGCCATTGGCCTTGACAGTTTCTAGATGATCTTACCCTATAAGCTCATGAAAGCTTACAATAACATCTACCATGTGGAATTATTCTATGGTAAACTTTATACATTTTCTCCTTTTGATCCAGTACTGTATAGCAGAATCCTAACTTAAAAGCTCTGTCAATATTTCACAGGAATATCCTTCCCTGGGTGTTGAGAAGGAGAAAGATATGTGATATTCTGTGGGATCAGGATTCCTCTCTCTCTCTCTCCCTCCCCCCATTTTTAAATGGGCATATGATTGAATAGTTTTAGAGCAGATAGTGGACAGATGGGATTTAGCCTCTTACGTAATTATGAAATGCACTTTCTGAGACTAGATGGCTTCCTTGGGCTTTCACAGCTGTTCCTAAACATTGCAAGTTAGCACAGAGAGCTCAGTTGGAGGTTTTATTCAAATGACGTTTTGTTAGGCTTGTATTCCCTAGTTGCTAGTTTCTGCATGCCTTTCGTCTCAGTAAATGATTAAGAGTTTATATCTGAGTGCTTCCCTTTTGTCAAATGTTACACTGAACCCACTTCAAAGTATTCAGAATGCTAAAAAATGTAACAAAACATACATACAAACATAATTTTATTGTATAACACCTTTCCACAATTCAAACTGTGCTCCGGAAAGCTTACAACATAGAAACGACAACACATAACTGCAATATAACAAAAGTAGTCACCAACAACAAATAAAATATTTAAAAAATCACAAATTGAACAGTTTCCACATAAATCACAAGATTTAAAATAAAGATGTAAAGAAACAACAGCAACAACCCCACCCTCAACAAAACACTACAAATCCTCCAGCCCCAAAAGCATTAATGGTGATGTTTTGAGCTGCGCGAGGTACCTACCAATGGTGGCTAGGTGACAGACAAATCAGAATAGGTGCAACTAAGGCATACAGCACATGGAATATAGTACAGGCAACTAGCATATTGTACATGTTTGTGGAATGATGGCAGGGCAGGCTCATGCACACGATGACCCAGAAGGTAATGCCTGCGTAAATGGGGGTTGCCTGTACTTAAAAGTTTGTCAGCCCAAAGATTCCGGAGCTCCGGTCGGATCCCAAGGAATTCGCAACCGGAGGTACCTGTTCTGCGCATGCGCGCGGTGTGACAGAGCGCTTCTGTGCATGCGTGCGCCGCGAAACCCAGAAAAATACTTCTGGGTTTGTCGCGTTCGCATCCTGAAGGATACGCAACCAGAGGTGTGCGTATCCAGAGGTACCACTGTATTCTCAACCCTCTTTCTCCACCCGATCACAAACATTGAGTTTGAATTGGTTACAGTTTCTTCAGTTTCCTGGAATGATCACCATTGGGTAAAGCTGTTTATTGGAAATTGTATTGTTCTTTGCCAGCAACCCTATGCTTAAACTCAGCTTAAGTATGATTTTGCTTTTACCAATTTACTTTGACATTATTTATTTATTTTTGTTTCTATACTTTCTCCTGAAGGTGGCGCACAGGATAGCAAAAATACAGCCATTTGCACACAATAGTTAAAACATGGCTATTCCTGTTGGCAGGATCACAAACAAGGCCTTGCATGCCAGTGTCAGAGATCATTTTGCTAGGTATTGAAGGAAACACCTCTTTAAGCATCTGGGTTCTGAGTCATTTGGAACTCTGTATGCCAGTATCAGTACCTTGACTTGGGCTTCGTAGCTCACAGGCAAGCAGTTCAGTGCCACTTTGATTTCAGGGGTATTCTTAGATGAAGATGGGAGTGGGTGGTTTTCAGTTGTATACCACATTCTGTTGCATGTGGAAGTGCCAGGTTCAGCCTCCATCATCTCAGGACTCCTTCCCGAAGCCCTGGACATTTGCTGCCAGTCACCGTAGGCCAGTATTCACCAACCTGATGCTCTACAGGTGTTTGGGGCTACAACTTCCATCAGCATCAGCCAGCATAGCCAAAACATCTGGAGGGTACTAGATTGGCAAAGCCTTCTGTAGATAATACTGAGCTAGATTGGCCAGTGGTCTGACTCTGTATAAGACAGAATCCTGTGTCCTTAGGTTTGTGAAATTCAGGTGGTCCTAATAAAATATATAATTTATTTATTTATTTTAAATAATATTTATTAAGGTTTTAAAGGTTACAAAAAGAAAAAGAATACACACCAAGTTAAACACAAACTTGTAAAAAATAGAAAAATAGAAACAATTAAAAAAACACACAAAAAACACAACAAACCTTCCCATAACTTATCTTTCATTTGCTTGTTTCCTTGACCACCTCACACCTCCCTTCTTTGTATTCTAGTTCGGTTAGCTATTTCAACAAATCCTTTCCATCCTTCCCAATTTTTATCCTATAATTTATCTTAATATAATGTAACTTTACCTTTCCTCCTTTCATCCTTTCATCCATTAACAGTCTATTTTTACTTAGTCCTTTATAATATTTCTGCTATTTTTTCAGAAATAAAATATATAATTTAATAACCTCCTGCTGTGGATCACAAGACAGAGGCTACCATGATTCCAACTGTATACTGATACCTTGGAAACTAGGTTTCATATAGCACTTAACGTTTATTTTTATTTCCTGAGATAGCTTTGGTTATGCTAATTTTAGCAGCATAATTATCTCTCCCCCTCCCCAATATCTATATCTTTTGAAACTCTGATTCCAGAAGTCTTTTGTAGATTGACATTTTTGAGCTTATGGAGATACAGCATTTAGAGCCTTGCCTTCCAGAAAATATCACGTTTGAGCAATTCCTGTTTCTGTCTTTGTTCTAGCTAAGCCATAATCTTCCAAGCTCTATTGTCAAGGTCTCTCTTGGCTTGGATTTAAAGCACGTAATGCTCAATTGGATGCTTAACTCTAGAGTTCCTAATTAATTTTTGGGTAGCTGATAAACTTTGGCATTTGGTCTGCACAATCTTTTTGACATTAATATGTATAAATCCTGCAATGAATTGGAGATCAACTTGAAACTGGCTCAGTGCATGCAATTTACAACATGGTTTTTATAAAGTAGAGAGAGTGTTTCTAGTTAAAAGCTAATCGTGACCGCTAACTGGGGAAGCATGGAATACTGGTTTCTTTTGCCTACAGTTTCTGTTGCCCAGTTCTTCTCTTCCCCCACCCCCTTTCAGATATCGCATACTGTAGGATATTTCTAAAAATAAATCTGGCAGTAAATGGATGACCAGAAGCAAAAGACCCATGAATGAGCTGTTCTTGTTATGTGGAGTAATGTAAGCTGCTTCAGCAGGCTCTTCCCATCCTTCATGCCTTGGGGCTGTATGATCACAGGGAAGTTGCATTTTTATCTGTATATTATCAAACTGTGCTGTGGGTAGCAACGGAGCCAGACTTCACTGTCCCTTCCCTGGATTCAAAAGGAGCTGCTTCCTCAATGCATGAGCAAAATCTTAAAACAATTAAAAAATATTCAAGGCAATGTAGTAAAAAAAAAAAAAATGCTGCTGGGACATTAAGATTTGTTGCCTTTATTCTCTCCCCTCCCCTTGAAGTAGTTCCACTTGGAGTTAAAATAAATATTTATGCTGCCTAGCAGAATATTTGTTTGTTTCAGGGCGTACCAGATGAATAAATTTAGTTTACACAACAGTTAACAAACCTGTAACATTTTTTTATTTGATAGTCTGGTTTATAAAATTATACATGGTGTGGAGAAAGTAGCTAGAAAGCCGTTTTTCTCCCTTTCTAAAATTCAAGGTTATCTAATGAAATTGACTGGCGGTACATTCAGGGCAGACAAGAAAATGTACTTCACACAACACATTATTCATGCAATTTACTACAACAAGATGTCATTTGCATTGCTTTAAGATGGGATTCAGCCTTCACCTGCCTGGTGCCCTCCGGATAATTTTGGACTGCAACTCCCATCAGCCCCAGCCAGTGTGACCAATGGCCGAGGATAATGGGAGTTCTGGTCGCAAGTATCTGGGGGTACCAGGTTACTGAAGCCTGATCTAGACAATGTCATGGTTAAACTGAGCTGTGGTGAGCTCCTGAATGTTTCAGCTGCTAGGAGGCAAAACCCATAACAGCTTGTGGGATTTCTGGAGGCCTCTGGGTAGCTGCTTTGGGGATCTGGAAGTTGGACTCAATGGAGCTGTGCGAAGCTCTAATCTTCTCATATGAATTGAATTGGGGAGAAAAACAGGCATCTGGATTCCTTGAAAGAGTTGCACCCCCTAAAACTGGAATCTCCCATTTTGTAAAACAAAGCACTCAGAAAACTTGCTTCACTGAGGTTATTTCATTGAACATCGCCTTCTTTTTGCAAAACTGTTGGTGTGTTAGTAGCTAGGGAAAATAGAAGATGTGGTTTTTGTCTCCTAGGACTGAAGAGCATAGCAGGAATATCATGCAGTTTGGATTTCAGGAGGAAAAGTTACAGACCCTTAATTCCCTTTAAAAATGATGGTCATGTTTTAACCATGTAGGCATTTCATACTATCCTATAAGACTGATAATGAAATCTGATCTTCAGTCTGGAATGTTCTCCAGGCGCGGCTTGATGTGTGGAGGTTTTCTTCACTTCAAGTGGTGCTGATTGTGTTAAATGGCCTGAAAAAATCTTTCAGAAAGAAAATCACTGCTTGACGCAAAAGCGTTTGTCACAGATACGAGTTCCTATCCACATCTTATTAGCAAAATTACACTGGGTTTTATGCAAATATCTTTGCCTTCCTTGATTAGGTTTACATGAGTAAACTATGATTCATACACATTTGTGAAAAAGAGGCTTTTGATATTAATGAGTGGCAATTAAATGTGTAATTAATAAACGTAACCATAACCTTAAAAGGGGCCATTATAGTCCCTTTGTTCCTTCTTGATTTATGACCCAAGTTCTGCCCTCACAAGAAGTTGTTCTTGCTTTTTGTTCAACACTTTTGCCTCCTATAAATCTTCAACTTCTATGCAGGCACCACAAACCTT
Source organism: Podarcis cretensis (assembly GCF_951804945.1). Lineage (NCBI taxonomy): Eukaryota > Metazoa > Chordata > Lepidosauria > Squamata > Lacertidae > Podarcis > Podarcis cretensis. The sequence goes on along the minus strand of NC_137185.1, from coordinate 28,256,980 downwards.
TGGTCACAAAGCTTTTAATAGCTGTGGGCGGACTATGATTTTTTCTGCATATTATATGGGCAAGAATGTAGCCAGCAGTCTCTATTGATAGACCCAGCCTGAGCATCCGTTAGTATCCCTGAGTTTAAATTGCACCTTACAACTTTGTACATGCAGGGTCCTCCATGATTGTTTGTGTGTAGTAAACTACTGTTATTACTTCTTCAAAATTTCCTTCATTTTATTAATTTTTTTTGGGGGGGATGTACACATTTCTGCCGTGACGAAACCCATTCTGTGAGTTTTACAAAATACTGTATGCAATGCAAATGAAAAGGATCTCCCCTTTCTGCTGATGTCAGGAGAGTTGGTTTGTTAAGAACTTGGAGCACTTTGAGGTGTGTGCTTTCAAAAGAGATGCAAGACTGCATGGAAATGGGGTTCTCCTACCATAAATTTACTGAATATTGTATTGGTCATGACTATATTTTGATAAAATCTGCTTTGGCATCTTGCTTCTGCCTCTTAAAGTCTCCACCTTTTCCCAGGAAGTGATGCAGATGTAGTGTTGCTTCAAGAAAGTGTATATCCATTTTTTAAAATAGCAACATAGGAAGCATCTCAAATTCACACACACACCCCAAACCTTGTTTTGGAAATCTGCTTTTCTTCCACCTCAGTTCCTAATATAGAATTTCTGTAGGGAAGTGAGAACATTCCAGAATGTATTGTTAAATTTGGGGTATCTTGGCTCATTTCAGTCCCAGGATGTTCTGAGATGGTTTGGGGCAAGCTTTCATCTGGTGCAGGAAATTTGTATGGGTAAAAGAGGAACACCTTATGCAGCCTAGGCATCCCAATCTCCTACTTCATAGGATAACAGTGAGAGTGATGAAGTCTTCACCCTAACTCCTACATAAACTAAAGCAATGAAACAATGTCAGAGATGTGGCAGTATTTACTGTTCTGATTTGTACCCTTCTTGTAATGCACCAGTTTCAACAGAACACAAAAACGGTCAGTGGTGTGGGCGTATATCTTTGCAAGTTTGCTGGGAATTTAACGAGGCCCATCCATTACTAAGAATACACCACCTGAGAATGAATCCAAAAGAATAAGAGTAACATGAACTGTGCTCAGGGACTCCATTAAAGCCTCTTAACGCTGCCTCGTTATTATCTAGAGCTCAAAATTTTCAGCCTTGTTACAAGCACTAATAGTTCTTTCTCCTGTTTTTTTTCTTCTTCCCTAGGTAAGTGAATATAATGTTTGGATGTGCCAATTGATCTTTCCTGTTCTTCAGTCTGCAGCCATGTAGCGGTGGGAAGGAATTAAGTGATAGAAAGATGCTCCATTAGTAAGTAGGAATTTTTTTTGGTGTGTGTGTGTGTGTGTCTTGCAGCGTTTCATCTTGCACATTCTCAGTTCATTTCAGATGAGTGCTTGGTGGGATTCTTATCAGATGTAAGTCTTTTAAATTTACCTGATTTTGGTGACACCTCATGTGTGTTCATGTGTGTGCACACACTCCAGGTATTGGTTTGATGAAGTCGTAGCAAATATGCAAGTTTAATGTCTGGATCACATTGAGTATGCTTTTCTGGGTAAAGCCTAATCATGGATTTTCTTTCATGTCTATTTCTTGCCTAGTTATGTCTCATCTTCACTTAAGTTGACTTACAATATACCAACAACAATAAATATAAAATGCAGGCAACCCCTGGATTTGTGCAGAGTTTGCGTTCCTGGCCCCTGAATGTGTTGGCGGAGTACAAAGAAGCCAACTCCATTCTGCCCTCCCAACCCCCCATTCTGCCCCTGTTTTGCCTTCTTCTGGGTCGAAAATAGCCCGCAGGTTGGCGTGTGCACATTAGTTGAATGTGCACAAAATGGTTGCTGCCTGTACATTAATATCAAAATGTAATATCAGACTAAGCCACAGCATAGCAAAATGCTATAACAGGGAAAGAGAAGATAAGTCAAAACCATCTCCTGGTAGCAAAAGAAGAAATAAGTCAAGTCTCTTGGGTCTGGGTGCTTCCACAGAAAAAGCTCTTTAGCATGTTCTCACCAGTTGAATCTCTACTGGGGGTGGGGTACACCAAAAGTGCTCATCCATAGTGCTCATCACTTGATAATGATGGACACCAAAGGACGATTGTCATGTGTGGAACGCCCTAAAATGCTGAAGCTCCTGTCCAAGGGAACAACACTTCCTAGGTGATTTATCCAGATGAGTTCATTGTTTTCTGTGTTAACTTGCAATAACAGTGTAATCCTGCAGGAATTCTTTTTATGATACATGAGAATGTTGGTCTGAAAAATTCTTCCATGACCACAGTTTAAATTTTAATAGAGAAATGTATTGGGAATGTAAGCCAAAAGGCTAATTTCCAGCTAGACTATATGACTAACTTGTCCCTCTGCAAGCTTTGGAATAAGAAAGACCAAATATTGAGAATATTCGTTGTTAAAAGGGCTCGTTTTCTGTTGCAATAGGCAGATGATGCAAAGAGTTGGAGCTGATTTAGTGGTGATGCATTTCTGGCTGGCAATCCAGTGCAGTGGGACTGCAAAGCAAATAGCAGTTCACTGACAGTTTGCACAAGGATTTCATGTGCACATAGGATCTGGGTTGACACTTATATAAACTTGTCTTCAGACCTCATTCATGGAAAGTACCTTTATTTTAAAAACCTTCTCTCTGTGTGAAATATTTTATATGTTCTCATACACATCCTTGTGTTCTGGGTGCTCCTTTGAATTGTGGTTGCTTTGCAGCTGGGCCCTCTAAGCACACTTAGAGATAAGCTATTTTGTAATCTCCCACCAAAGTGGTTCACTCCAGGAGAACCAGGTTGTGTTTGGAGAGAGCTGCATCACTCTAAATTCATGATTCGGTTTCCATATTGCTCCTAATTTTAGAAATAACTAGCTTATTCATAATTTCTTCGCTGCTTCGTGATAGCCATAGTACCGTGGATGCGCGGCTGCCATTCCCATGGTAACAGACTAATGTTTGAAGCAGAGGATTATTAAATAACAAGAGTGCATTAAAATAATGCTAATGTCCTGATTTTCAGCAACTTCAGCATATGGCCAGACCTCAAAGAAATTTATATAAACAGTTTTCCATTTCCAATAGTGGCCTGTGCTTCTGTAACTATTACTGAAATCAGTTCCCCAATGAAGTCTTCCTACTTTGTAGGAAAAACCCCCCTTATGCTGTGTCCGTAAGTCGTCAGTCTGTTGCTATGGAAACTTATTTATGGATGTATCATGACCTCATCCCAAGGTATGTTTGTGTGTGTGTGTCATTAATAAAAAAAGAGAAACAACAACAACCTAGTACTTTAGGAAATTACCACAAACAAGGGAGATTCCTGAGAGTAAATATATGAGATGGAGTCACTGTAAAGGGGATGATATGGAGGCATGGAAGAATCCCAAGGGCCTGGTTGCCCACAGGATGAGGCACTTGATGTTGGCATCTCAGAATTTCACACAGTTTTCCTGATGCTGCTGATTAGACCGTACACCTTGCTGCTCTTGTCAGTAACTGTACTGCTTAGTGCATGACACGGATATGTATGGGTTGTGATCTTATAGCATGTTCAGTCTGTACAACGGGGATGGGTGGGGGTCTCTGATGATGGGAGTTATAGTGTCACAGGTTAGCCTTGCCTTCTTTGCAATTGCACTTCCCTCCCAGTTTAATTATGATGTCATTTTACTACAGCTAAATTCTGTAGGGGGGCAAGTTGGTCTTCATTTGTCTATTCCAGAAGACAAAATTCCATGACAATTAACTTCAGTCTAAAATTTTAAAAATGTTTTTTTTAAAATCTTACTGTTTTGGGCATGTCTTAGTTTCACCGAACACTGTTTTCCTTCCGCAGGCCTGCTTGCAAGAGAATGGGCTGAGGAGGGAGTGTAGTATACAGAACGTTAAGCAAAGTATGCTGCTTCATGTGTGGCCTTAAGATACCTTTAAAAATGCATTAAGGCTGTTTTTAGTTTTCTTTTATGTGTGCAGATGTTCCTTTCCAAACCAGGTTTTACGCTGAAGCTCGCAGTCAATTCACTTTTGGGTAATGAGCTTTTGCACAATTCCAAGGGCGCAAGCTAGCTGTCACATCACATAGTGTGTGTGTGTGTGTGTGTGTGTGTGCATCTGTGCGTTCATAACCTTCAGAGTTGTCTTGGTGGCTACAGTTGCTGCTGCTACCAAAACATTACATAATACGCATATCCTCTGCAGCGTGTCTTCCCTGAGTTTTGTTTGCTGCTGCTGTGTGCCACTGGAAAAGATGTACCAGTGAAAAGCGCTTAACAACATTTATTGTGTTAGCCACCTAGTGCATGGACTGCATACACTACTTGGCATTTCCCCCCACTTCTGCTGTCCTGCATAGCAGCAAGCTGTGTGTGTGAGAGAGTGTGTGCTCCCTTTTGAAAAGACCGAGTTTCATAACCAAAACAGCCTTATTTGCATAACGAGAGGGAAGAAGTAGGACACGTTTGCTTTCCAGCCTTTTTGCAGAAGCTGTTAAGCCATTTCCTTATGGGTAATTTATGGTCAAGGGCTCTAGAATACTATATTTGGGTGATGGATTGAAAAGTCTATCTACTATCAGTGATTCTGCTTTATATTAGAAAAAGCAGATTTATAGGGTGAAGAATGGTGTAATTTTTAAATGCTCTTTCTCTTCACTCCCATAGCAGGTTTGTTCATAATCTGTCTCTGTTTGAACTGCTGCATTGTTGGTGTTCTGAGAGGTTAGGATTTGAAATAGTAAATTTTAACTCCTAGCTCGTCCTTAAGGGAAAATAGCCCAAAGGCATGGGATTGCTGTTAAACTCTTAGAATAAGAAATCCTTGTCTCAGAGAAGATTAACAGTGAGCACACAGTAAGCTTTTTATGATAGAAGCCAGAGAAAATGAAATGAACATGGAAGCAATGAATATTTTTATGGTGACTTTAACTTTCATTTCATTTCTTTACTTGTTCAGGGGTATGCAGAGACAATGGCTGCTTTAAAAATACTGCAGTAGCTTTTCTTTAAAGAAAAAGCCCCAAATAATTAAGTTCATATGTAGTGATCGCTAAAAGGCAACTGCTTTTTAAAAGGCCAATATAAATCAGAGTTGACTCTCTTCAGTAGCTCTAGGGGTAAAAACTGCATTTGGATGTTAGCAGTGGGAAGATGATGGTAAACCACAGGGAGGAATCTATACTGCTGTTTATTATTAATTAATTAAATTACTAATGACTGACAATTGCCCCTTTATGTAGATGGATACTTTTCTCCCCTCTGTCTAATCTCCATTGGATCTAATCCATGTCTGATCATAGCCTTGATCTATGTGTGATTTATCCTCAAATATCTTCTTCCACCCAGTGCTTCATAAGTCATTATTATTATCAATAATTTCATTTGTGAATTGCTTCCTATGAAGACTGTCAAAGCAATTGCACAATGCAATAAAAATAAGTAAATAAAAAATAAATGAACAAAAAATACCTATATAAAAACAATTTGCACAACCACATATATCCAACAACTCCTCTGTAGTGGCCATTTGTCCTCTAAAAATGTATGTGCTCGGAGGGCATATCTTTTATTCTGAAGCTAATGAGGACCACTAACATATTTGGCCTTTATTAAGATGTTTCTTTGGACTCTGACACCCTCTCCCCATTTGCCAACAGCCTGTGTAGCTCATTCAAAGTCCTGAGAACTCTGCCACAGAATTGGTTCCCTGTTATGCTGAACACAAGTAGAACCTTTAACATAAACCAAGATGCATAGACAGAGAATTTTAGAGTTTCTGATCCGGACATATTTTGACCTCAAAAGGTTGTCTTCTGTGGGAAATTATACATTGTTAAGATGGGTGCCAGTGGATGGTATTGAATGGCTTTAATCATAAGCTGTACCATGCCATGCTAAGTTATTGTTCAAGAATAGCAAAGATGGGACATGCATATAACGGTCCAAACAACTATTGCCTTTTGGCTTCAGCTAGAATGCCAGATTTTTCTTTCCGGCAACTGAGGTTGAGAATATTCATATTTCAAAAAAGAGAGCTGTGTTTCAGCATGCACAGCTTAACTCTGAGACTCCTTTGTAATCAGTTTGCTGATAAAGAATGAGTGCAATAAAGAAATTGGTGAAAAACTAGCCTGAAGTAAAAGCCCTGTCCCTTTTGAAAAAGAACATGATTAAAATGGGAAAGTTCTTTATTTTTGTTCATCCATTTTGATGAATTGTCTAAATTGTATATCTAATTGTGCTCAATTATTACAGTCTATTGCAGATAGGTTAATAGTTTCTAGGCAGTGATGTACATGGATTCTTTTTCTCAGGCTTTGAAACAATTGTCAATTCATTAATTTGAACTTCGTGTGAATGTCAATTGCACTGGGGGCATAGAATTCTAGTGTGTTCCAGCGTGGTGGTGGGTTGGCCACTGGTAAACAAGTTTGATGTCAAGGCTAAATGACTGGATGGTGTTGTCCATGTGTTGACATGCCTCACCTGAATTATTAGTAAAGAGCTTCTTTTTTTCCTTCTTTTCGGCTGGAACAATTTTAACCATTTCACTGAATGAGTAGACATATTAGTTAGAAGTTTAGCAGGCCAGTGTTAAAGCTAAGTAGGCTTCAGTAAGTTTGTGTAATTTGTGTGCGTGTGTGCGTTGGGTTCATGAGGTTAGGGCTCTGAAAGAATAGAAGGAAAAATGACTTAAACAATTGCCTTTGTTCTCAGATCTCTCTGTCTTAATGGTTAGAACATGGGCACAAGTTACTGATTATGCCTTTCCCCGGGTCTCCTGTTGACTTAACTAAAGAACCATCTGGGTTAAAGATTAATCAGCCACATTCCGGGCATGTATGCTTCCTTTCTACAAGCACATCTGTGTCCTTCTTTAGGGTCTATTGGATAGGGAGGTGTGCCATACTTGGTCATAACCCAAAACACTCAGGGAAGATAATTAGTTTTGTTCATGAAAAGTCCTAGCAGACTGGGAGAGGGAAATATTTGTGTAATGCAGGGGTAGTAAACCTGTTGCTGGACTACAACTCCTGGTAATGACACACACGACGTAACAGGCTGTATGTAACAGTATAATTTCTATTTCAAAAAACAGTTCAACATATCATGTCACAATATGTAATTCCTTAGACCAAATTATCATATGAGCGGAACATATTCTGAGAGATTTAAATCCAGCTGATTGATCAGGAGATACAGTCTATTCAGTTCTTATATTAGCAATAACCACGATGTGGAATGCTTATATTAATCTTGTAGTGTCCCACGTGTCAATGCTTTTGAGAATTCTAGAGTTCCTTGTAAGTAGGTATCAGATGAAAATCTTGAAAGTATGGCACATGCAGAAAATAAGACAAGGATTCCAGGATAATTCCTTGTTTCGCCCAAATGGACTTCATCAGCCGTGCATACTCTGGACTATATAAACGAACATAATGTATTGTATTTACATAACAAAAGGTTCAGCAGTGTTTTGTATGGACTACAACTCCTGCCATCCCTGAACATTTGCAGCGCTGGCTAGGGCTGCTGGGAACTAGAGCCCAACGACTTATAGAGGGCAACAGTTTCCTTATCCCTGATGTGATATATCTTCTCCCCTGCCCCACAAAGTTTTTACAGAATCCCCGCTATGGAATGCTGCAGTCATTTGACTATTAGCCACTTTCCAACCATCAAGAAAGGCAACAAAGACAAAATGAAAAGCACACTTATTCTTGGACCCTAATTCTCTGCCTACTTTTGTAAATGCATGCAGCAGTACAGGTAATACCTCTATCATCTGGCAAGTCTGCAGTAAATCCCGCTGAATACAATACCAGCAAACATTTGATTATAAAAGCAAATGGCTTGTGTTGCCTGAGCAGCAGGCAGAGTGGATTGCAAGTTTTGTTTGCAAATCAGTACATATTCACATGAATACGGATACTCTGTAAATCTCACCTTCCACAGGGAAAGATGGGGATTTTAAGTTTTGGTGTGATATGGGCAAGTTTACTTGCCTCATCCTGATACTTTCATATGCTTTCAGATTGGAAGGGATTTCATCTACTACTTGGTTACCTAGAAGATTGGTGGGTTTAGCTGCACAACACATTTGTAAGGCTTTAGAGCACACTTTTCCTGAAGGTATGACTGTTCAAGGTTTTATCAAGGCTTTAATTCAGGTGTCGACCACATAATTTAGGTCCATATCAGTAATGGCCAGGGCTTTTTTTTCCAGTTGGAACTCACTAGAACTTAGTTCAGGCATTTCTAAGGTGGGCACCATTGCCATTATAAGAGAACAAGTGAGGTGTCCATGGTGAATTCCAGCACCTCTTTTTTTGGAAAAATAGCACTGGTAATGGCAGCTAGATGCAAAATCCCAAAATCTGCCAGCAAGTGCTAGCTGCAAAGGTTTCCAATGTACCAGATCTCTGTAAACTTCACGCACCTCCCTTAGTAAATAAAAGAAATTGGGGTTACCCTCCCTGTTCCCCAGGCCTTGTGACTGATTCCTAAAAGGCAGGCTGCTCTTCTGGTGCCAGAGACAGACTTGATCTTGGCCCAGCTTGTTTTAGGAGCTCATAAAAAGAGGACTGCCATGTTATGGTGGTGGTGGGTCGGAGAGGGTCCAATCATTCCTTTAGACAGAAGCCTTAAAGCTGCTAAAGTAGAATACTGTCTTTCTTTTTCAAATGATTAAATTGATGCAAGTATTGAAACGTATGCAAATGTAAACGTGATCCATATAACATTAGGAATTTTGAAAGGATTTCCCTGGTTTATTTGGTCAGTATATTGGCCAGTCCATTTGTTATTTCTACAATAGATTGTAATAGTTTGTAATGTTTTTTGTTTGTATTTTATATGTTTTAAATACTATTTGAAACTGCCTTGGTACTACTATTGCAATGAAATATCATTTGTAAATATGGTAAGTAAATACACTCCTTTGCAATAGGCAGAGCATCATTCTCTGTATGGGTTTTTGACCATTCAAACTGGTCATAACCCAGTGATGAAGAAATCTGTATAAAAACAACTAGTGGGCTCTGTATTTCAGTAACAAGTTCGAATGCATTTGGAGATCTACGGAATGCAATCTGTTTGACTAATAAATCAAAGGACCACAAATTTCCTTGTTATTCTTGTTCCAGTGACACTCATAAACCAGTCTAGTGACCAGTAGTGCATTTAATATGAACTTGTGTTTCTTCGTGGCAAATAAGGTTGCAATCCTAATCCCACTTACTTAAAAGTAAGACACATTGCATTCAATATAACTTCTGAGTAAACATGACTAGGATTCTGTTGTAAATCTGGTATGAAATTTAGATCACAAACCAGAGGATCCATAGGTACATTAATATTAGTAAGGGGCTATAAGTCTGGGACAAACATTTTCAAAAATGCCTGAGCATTTACACGTGGAAGAAGTCTGCTACATTTTTGGCACGGTACCAGCAGTAACTTTCTAGATCTTATCTAATTTTGGAGGTATTAAATGCCATTGCATTGCCGGTTTTATGCAGGTCTTGTGCAACAGTAAGCTCAGAGTAAAGAGAGTTATTTTGTAGATCCCCCATTCCTCTAGTTAATATTTTGCACCTTTGGTATTAATGTGTGTTAAAGTATTTTATACACACACACACACACACACACACAGTATATATACACATACAATATATATGGGGGGAGATTGTGCCTAGACAACATAGTTTTTCAAAATCAAATTCCTAATAAATGAATGTTTTAATTGGTATAGACAGGAAGTTCCTTGTCTCAAGATTGTATAAGGGGATTTATGTGGGACTGACATTGCTGACAATGTCTTGTACAGTGGTACCTTGGTTGTCGAACAGCTGGCTCCCAAACAAATCGGCTCCCGAACACTGCAAACCTGGAAATAAGTGGTCTGGTTTGCAATTTTTTTTTGGAAGCTGAACGTCCAGTGTGGCTTCCATACCTTCCGATTGAGTACAGGAAGCTCCTGCACCCAATCGGAAGCCACGCCTTGGATTTCGAACAGTTCCAGGGGTTGAACGGACTCCCGGAACAGATTGACAACCAAGGTACCACTGTACTAAGTAATTTAGTACTATAATCTAGCCCAGTAATACTGACAATGACTGGGAGCAGCTCCCAATCCTACTCGGAGATGCTGGGGATTGAGCTACTATGCTCCCCCTGGCAAATATTTTTTTAAAAAGTCTATTCCCACCTGCTATATTTTTGCATCTTGTCTATAGAGCTGGATCTCTATGAACTGGAGTTTCATTGATCCCCAGCAGCGGTAGGCACAAGGTGGGGAAGGCACAATCTCCTATTTGCAGTTGGTGGTGTGAGGTGGAAGAGAGGAAGCCTTTGGATGTATTGCCTTCTTGTCTAAATTCGACTCCTTGCAGAGGGGGAATGTGGGGAAAAGCCTGTGCTTTCTTTGGCAGTACTCCACCTGTCCCTGCTAAGCTCACCTGTTGCAGACTCAAGGACTGGTAACTCTTCAGCTAAAGGCTTCTTGTTCCCCACCGGCCTCCTTACAGTTCAGCCCTTGGGAGTTATTGCTGGAAACCCTGACTGTGAAAACAGCAACTATATTTTGCCTTGACAGGATTGATGATTTGGTTTAAATCTGCAGTCTGTGGAAAGGCAGTGGTGTTCCACCTAGCTGCTTGTAAAAATGTTTGAATCTCTTAACATTTACAAGACTCAGGAGTAGAGTTCTCATTATTCTGAAATGTCCCGGCTTGCATGCCTGCTTATTTGGGGCGTAATGCTTTTGTTCCTCAGCTTTGAAAGAGTTGGAAAAGCCCATAACTTTGGCATGAGTGGATCTGTATTAAAATATGTTCATGCTTCCCTACGTCCACGTGGTAGCTTGATTCATTCTCCCCGCGCCACACACACTCCCCAACCCCCAATACAATTTAGTTGCCCTGCACTGTAATAAGTATGTATGGTAGCGAGGACTGTAGGGGAGGCTAAAATAAGTATGAATTCAGTTTTTTTCTGGAATGGGATCTGAGAGCCATAATAGGTTATATTTAAGCCATACTGTGGCAAGAAGGGGAGCTATCCATCACAAGCACATTCTTGAATTTGTGTCTTCTGTTTAGATTAGGGCACGTAAAGAAAGATGGATGGTGAATGTCTTTTTCCTGCATTGTCCCCCAAACACAAAATGAAATGTAAAGACTCTCAAAGAAGGCTTCAATTATGTTAGCAAATAGCTTGATCAAGAACTGGATAAAGGAGGCTTGTGGAACAGTAGAATGCCGGTTGCTGATTTATATAGTTTAAAATGAAAACATTATTTCCATTAACCCCCTCTTCTCTCCCCACAACCCCACCAGCTATTCAAGCAATTTGCTGTTAGGGTTAAGGTGGGGTGGTGGATATTGGTCGTGCTAGGAAGCCAGTTCCCTGGCATGCTGCAATATTCAGGTATGCACAAGCATATTCCCCTCTTCTGCATTGCAGGAACAGATAATCTCTTCCTTCCACAGAGCCAGTGTGGTGTAGTGGTTAAGAGCGGTAGTCTCGTAATCTGGGGAACCGGGTTCGCTTCCCCTCTCCTCCACATGCAGCTGCTGGGTGACCTTGGGCCAGTCACACTTCTTTGAAGTCTCTCAGCCTCACTCACCTCACAGAGTGTTTGTTGTGGGGGAGGAAGGAAAAGGAGAATGTTAGCCGCTTTGAGACTCCTTAAAGGGAGTGAAAGGCGGGATATCAAATCCAAACTCTTCTTCTTCTTCTTCTTCTTTGTTGCTAATATGACGGATTGTAGATATGACGTTAATGAAATGATGACGAGCCTGGAGCCTTCCAGGTGATGTTGGCCTCCAACTCTCATCGGCATCACCCCCCCCCGGGCAATCCAGCATGGCTAATGGTATCAGAGGTGCACCAAAGGTGACTAGAAGAAGGCTACATGTTTTCCTTCTCAATACAGTGGTACCTCAGGTTACAGACGCTTCAGGTTATGCATTTTCGGGTTATGCACCGCACCAAACCCAGAAGTACTGGACTGAGTTACTTCTGGGTTTCGGCACTTCCGCATGTGCAGAAGCAGTAAATCACGCTTTGCGCATGCGCAGAAGCGCCAAATTGCGACCCGCGTGTACGCAGATGTGGCGCTGCAGGTTGCAAATGCGCCTCCCGCACGGATCACGTTCACAACCTGAGGTTCCACTGTACTTACTAACTGAAATGCGATTCTTGTGTTTGTTTTCAAAACTTCAAGAAATATTTTGTTGCCCCGTGACATTATTTTTATTCATTTTAATACCTGCCCTTCACCCTAAGGCCCCAGGGCCGCCTACAACAATTTAAAATACAATGTTAAAAATGGTTCAGAACAAACAATACTCCCCATCTCAGGTGCCTGAGCACTGAAAACACATACGGGTTTGGCACCATTAACTGTCAGTGAGAATACACATTTCTAGACAATTGCCAGGGGTCAGGTAGATGCATGCCAGGAAGCCTTAGTTGGCTCATGTATACCGCAGTGTCCGGTATAGGCAAGAGCCCAAAGGGTGGGCATTTGAGGTGGAGGGGCAGGAGGATGATCCAGGGAAGGGGTCAGTGATTTGTGGGTTTCTGTGCCACCCGTGAGGCAGGGGGAAGAGGAAGAGGCTGAGCAGTCAGAGACAGGATAATAGGAGGTGGGGGAAGAGCTGCAGGGAGACACAGTGATGGAAGACACAGTTCCAGAGAGAGTTGGACTGTTAAAATTTCCTCTGTCTTTTCTCCCACTATCTCCAAAGACTAGGAGGGGCTTAAAGTGAATAAATGAGCTGGAGATGCCATGCAGCAGAATTCGCCAGTTGCTTGTGTACACATCTTCAGAAGAGACAGATTAAATGGGTTGGAGGAGGTGTGCCGCGCTGCTGCTCCACCTGCTAGGATGGAGCACAAGTCTGAAGAAGAAGGTGCCCAGCTAGCTATTTGGCAGGAGCAATGCATGTGATTTTTGCACCTTAGGAGCTGATGTGTTCAGGTGTTTTGCTGACAAAGAAGAAAATGTCCAATTGTGTGTCCCCCTTGTGGCGGCTGGGTGTTCTTGGAACACACAGGATGATAGCAGAAAATTTGTGTATGTGAGCAAAGGGGCATATAAATAATCATTATAGGGAGTAAGGCTTTAATCCATGGTATATAGCAGATAAACGATTGCTTAGTCAACACCTAAAAACACTTGGCTTGGTAAAACAGAAATTAGGATGTAGCCATTTTCAGAGAATGTGCTTGGAAATTTATCTTGGGCCCCGGTCCCATGTTGGCCATTTCTACTGGATGACAAAGGAAGTAGCTGTTTGCAACTCATGGCTAGCTATCCAGCTGAAAGTGTGAGGAGTCCTGGTCTCTGATGGCTGTTTGTCATCTAGTTGATGGGGGGGGGGTCTCTTGTCAGAAAGTCTCCTTGAATTTGAATGGCATAATTAAGCTTATTACACCTTTGTTGCATACGGAAAGTAGTAATTGTTTGAGGGAGAAAGAATCCTGTCTTGTTAAAACCTTGCTCTTTGTTTCATTACCAAATGTGCATGTTAATTAACTGCTAATGCAAGCGCTTGTGGTGTGTGCTTTGAAACAGGAGAGCTGTTTGTTCACAAGGTTCCAAAAAAATAAAATCAATCAATGATGTACCAACAGCCAGAATTAATATGACAGTGATTCAATAATACTCTGAAGCTTTCTTCTTTTGGGCTATTAGCTAATATAGGAGCCTAATTAGCCATTAAGGTGCTTTTCACTTTGCACGCTCCTAACCACAGAAACATGTTCCCTTGTATATTGGAGAATGTCATTGCACGCTACCTTTGCGCTACTTTTTTTTTTAAAAAAATGAATTACATGTTGCACTGAAGTTTACCTTTTCATAAATCCCCTCCACTGCTTTCTGAGCTGAAGAATATATTTCATGCTTTTTCCATCAGTACACTTTGCCACTCTGACATGTCTGGGGGGAAATGGGATTGTGTTAAAACTGAGGGCTAGAATTGCTAATTTAAAATGTTGTTGACCCTCTCCAGGGGTTGACTTTGAAGGCTGAACTTTGGGCCATTCCCAAAATTCTGCAGCATGACAAATGTTTTTCCAGCCAATTCTTCTGATAATATGCACCCCTGCTGCAGTAGTGGTCAACACTCAGGTGAGCCCACAAAGTTTTAAGTGGGTATAGCATCCATACAGTGTTGTTTCCACTTACCCTGCTCTTCTCTGACTCCTTGAGAAGGCTAGGGTCTTATTTCTAACATACTCCTTAACTTTGGAAGTATCTCAGATGGCTTCTGAGCTTCTGACTTAGGTAGACAATGAGCCCCTACCTTCACCTCCAGAAGTTCATGCTATTGTGCTCAACTTGAGCGCCTCTGACTTATTTTCTCATGAAATTATTTGTACACCAAACATAAAACGCCCACAATTCTCCCCTGAAGCCTAGGAAACAGAGCATTGGAGAACCTCAGCTTGTTTCTCACATAGGGCTGAGATAGGCACTCTGCAAGGGAAGGGTGTTCCCTTCCAGCAAGCACATTTGTGGACTCTTTTATCTGTCATCATTGCTGTCATTCTAGTTTTGAGGTCCAATCGTCTTAATGACTTTTGTTATCCTGAGATCATTGACTTAAACATTCAAGGAGTCAATCAGAGGTAGAAATTAACTGAGTCTCTCTAAAACCCTGGGCAGGAACAGGAGCACTGGACATGCCTCTCAGACTGGGATTGTTATATATATGGGGTAGATGCTCAACAGCTGAGAATGTGTTCTAAAAAAGCATCCTGCATATCACATCAATATTGGGTTAAATATAGTGTGTCTGACAGGCTCAAGTGGCAAGAAAAAATATTATATTCTGTATTCCAGGGTCGTATGTGCTTGATTAGTTATTTAATCAAATTAATGTCCGGCTTGGATATAAGAAGACCTCTAAGCAGTTTACAAAAATATAAATAAAACATTAAAAGGATCAATTCAAAAAGCAAAGCTAAAAACAGGAATTTAAAAATATTCAAAGGATAATTAAAACCAACAGTACCTAAAAATCAATAAAACACATATAATTTGTACATGCCTGGATAGGCTTGCACAAACAAAAGTGTTTTAAGCAAACACTGAAAAGTATAGTGGAAGTGCACATTTCTGATGTCTGGATAGCTCAGTTGGTTAGAGCATGGTGCTGACAATGCCAAGGTTGCAGGTTCGATCCCCATATGGGACAGCTGCGTATTCCTGCATTGCAAGGAGTTGGATCCTTGGTGTCTCTTCCAACTCTTTGATTTCAGATTGTAGGTGCTGCTGTACTAAAAGATTGATTCCTTACAACTGCAGAATGAGTTTTATGTGGTACCTGTAGCAGTGCCAGTTCTGCAGGTCAAAGTGGCTGAATGGGTACATATGGGGTAAGGCGATCCCACAAGTAAACTAGTCCTAAGCTGTTAAGATCTGTATATACTAATAGTAAGACATTAAACTTGGCTCAGTAGCAAATGGGCAACCAATGCAGATCTCTGACCATAGGTTTTATATCCTGAGATGATCTCACTTCTGTTAGCAGCCATGCTGCAGAACTAATTGCAGCTTCCAGATCAAGCACGAGGGAAGCCAGATCAAGCACAGAGTGCATTGCAGTAATCCAGTCCTGAAGTCACCAGTGCCTGAACTGCTGTCCCAGTGCAAAAGCAGCCATAGCGGCTGCACGAGTCACAGCTGGTAAAAGGCCTTTCTAGTCCTTGAGACTCCCTTGGTCTCCAGTGGCAAAGCTGGATCAAGAAGTGCGAGAGGCTCAGGGAGTCTCAGCAGTTAAACTGCCTCTTACTGGCTGTGTCTGGAGTAGCAGATGCTGCTGGTTAGATCAGCTATTCATCTAGATCTCATGGAATTTGGCCATCCTTGTGACACAAGTCTGGTTGTCAGGCTCTAGGCAAATCCCTGTCACACATCTGAAGTGCATGAGTTGGTGAAGTAGAGATTGGTCGTATTGATCTAATTGACACTCACTGGTTGTCTAGTAGGGAGGAGGAAAGCTGTTTTATTGCTACCTCATAAAACTAATTGGTGCCCAACATAAAAAGTAGTAAAGATACTCTATCATCTGCTGTCGCCCTTGCAACCGCATTTCCTGCACTGATAATATTTATCATAAAATACATGTTTTCCTTTTAC
The DNA here is from genome assembly GCF_951804945.1 of Podarcis cretensis. Taxonomy (NCBI): domain Eukaryota; kingdom Metazoa; phylum Chordata; class Lepidosauria; order Squamata; family Lacertidae; genus Podarcis; species Podarcis cretensis. Next base: position 28,240,788 of record NC_137185.1, on the reverse strand, counting down.
ACAAATGAAAGGAGACTTGGCAATTCTTCCTGAAGTGCTCTTTGAAACACTTTATGAATAGTCTGTTAGGGATCTGTGCACACACCTATTGAGAAAGGGCCTGCAACTGTGTATTGAAATCAAGTCATTGGGAGATGCAAAATAGCCAAGGTGAGGCCTCTTAATTCTGCCACTCAAGTTAAACAGTATTCATCATTTGGCAGAAACAATGGAAATGTGCACAGACACTGTGCAATTTTTCTAGAAAAAGAGGTGCCAGAATTCACCATGAACCCCTCCCTCATTCTGTTAGAATGGTAATGGCGCCCACCTGAGAGGTGCTGGAACTGAGTTCCAGTAAATTCTGGCTGTAAAAAAGCCCTAGTATGAGTCTTGAAAGGGACCAAGGCTGCCATCAACTTGGCCATAGGGAGATGGGTGGTTCCTATCTGATCCTAGTTCTGTGATCAGCTGGGCTCCAATCTTTAACCAAAATCCATTAAAAAGAATTTATCTATGGACTATGCTTAATGCCCAATCTTTCCTTTTGGCTGCCCTTGTGCCCTGGAGAAGTCTTGGAACGCTTTGAATTTTGTGTGAGCTCTCATCACCAGAAACCCATTTGGGTAACAGGCACCACCTTATCTGCATTTGCATCCCTTGTTCTCAGGTGTCTGCACAGCAACAAACCTTCATATTACCTGAGCTACACTATCTGTTTCTAAAGAACAATCTGTTCTTTTGAGTGTCTCTGAACTGAATGGGAAGCTAATCTTGGCTTGAGTGAAGATGAATATAGAATACTGCACTTCTATCAGGCAGATAATATTTTAATTATGCTTTGCATGCTGCTCTTTGCAAATGTGTTACATTTTGGTTTCTCATGAAAACCCACTCTTTGTCTGGCTTTGCCTTTCCTTATCTCCAAGCTCTGTAGTTTCCACAAGGCTAAATACCTGTCTTAGTTTCACAAATGTGGAGAAGGGCAAGCTGTGAATTTTTACACTGGCCTCCAATTCATTTGGGCACATTTATGTATCTTGGGAAGAGGGTTTCCTGTAACTAGACCTCCTTACACTTGCTAGTGTTGTAGCACAGCATGGGACAGTGTTGGCTCAAATCTTGCTGTGACTTCAGTTCAATCAATTTTCAACACTGCCATCACCACCAGCCCCCCATTAGTGTGACTTCACTGAGCAACTGGTGTGAGGTTAATGCTTAGTTGGCAGCATGCCACCAGAATGCGGCAGCTAGACTGGTGACTGGGAGTGGCCGCCGGGACCACATAACACCGGTTCTGAGAGATCTGCACTGGCTCCCAGTACGTTTCCGAGCACGATTCAAAGTGTTGGTGCTGACCTTTAAAGCCCTAAACGGCCTCGGTCCTGTATACCTGAAGGAGCATCTCCACCCCCATCGTTCAGCCCGGACACTGAGATCCAGCGCCGAGGGCCTTCTGGCGGTTCCCTCATTGCGAGAAGTGAGGCTACAGGGAACCAGACAGAGGGCCTTCACGGTAGTGGCGCCCGCCCTGTGGAACGCCCTCCCATCAGATGTTAAAGAGATAAAGAATTACCTGACATTCAGAAGACATCTTAAGGCAGCCATGTTCAGGGAAGTTTTTAATATGTAATGCTGTAGTGTTTTTAACACTGATTGGGAGCCGCCCAGAGTGGCTGGGGAAACTCAGCCAGATGGGCGGGGTATAAATAATAAATTATTATTATTATTATTATTATTATTATTATTATTATTATTATTATATCAGCCTCCATAGAGCAAAATCCAAGCTTTATGTGATGTATCTTCTTGCAGAAGGGCTGTGCATTAGTGCGCATTCGGAGCCCCTTCTGGTGCACTCTAAACAAATGGATGGCAGTGGGTGGGGAGGGTGGCTTCTGGGCAAGCTTAGCCTACACAGTATGTAACTACTTTACCTATTTTTCAATGTGAGCCCTCTCAGTCTCTCCTTCCTCAGAATTATGGCTTGTTGAATTTTTGGGAAATCTTGCTGGGACACAACAGTCTCTGGCATATTGGAGATTATCCTTTTATCTTTTATTCTTTCCTTCCTTTTGCATTCTCCTTCCATTTCCTTTCTTCTTATTTCTTTTTTTCTTTTTTCTCTTTTTTTCTTTGGAGTCGTGTATTCCAGGCCTTTGTTAAGGTCTTGGGATTGTGTACACATGGGAGTGGTGGTTGGTTAATGGAGGACCCTAGGTGGGAGACAGGGTAATGTTGCCGCCCCCCAGGGTGAGAGGCAAAAGGAGGGATCCCAGGTGAGATCTGTGGGAGGGACTGTTACTTTTTGTAGGTGTGTGGGGGCAGGCGGGCCGATATTTGCCTTTAGGAGAGGACTCTGTATTCTACTTGTTTTGTTTGTATTTTTTGTACAGTAGTTGTTATCTTCATGTATTGTTAAAAATGTAAAGAAAATTTTCATTTAAAGAAGAAAAAAGAGGTTATCCTGAATTTTACCATTTTAGTTTTAATATGCTAACAGACAGTGCACATGATCCACCCAAAGTTAAACAGTTTTCATTGTTTTCAGTAGGAGAAACTCTCATTGAAGTCACTGGGGCTTAAAAGTACTTAAAATTGGCTGCAAATATGCTCCTTGCTCCCTCACACCTTTCTAAAGCTTCTCACACCCTTTACTGTAATGTGTGTGATTGCATGTGATTATTGCCCACTTCTCTTGAGTTTGTGGACCTGTGGCTAAGCATTAATGACTTACCTCCCCTTTCCCTCACCTTCTTAAAAATAATAATGGTCAGTTGTTACGGTACATTCTTTTGAATTGTCCCTAGCATTGCAGGAGTTTCTCTCTCAGTTTCAAATAGAAAGTGGAGACGCTATATGTACTTTTCCTTGTTTATTTGTTTATATTGTAATGCAAGAAAATCTTCAATAAAAACTACTTTAAAAATTTTTCTTGTTCCCCATTGCTTGTCTCACCCCACTGTTATAAAAAGCATGCTCTGGTTCTTGCATCAACATCGAGTGACTTGTTTCAGAGGCTCCCTTGTCACTTTATCTATCTTTATCTGATCTCTTGGACTGATATGTGAGCAAAAGGGGAACTGTAGGTTATTTCCAATTAGAGTAATTTGAGTAATCAGTTGCTTGTTGGATTTGAATTATCCAGGTGCTTGCTGTGCAGCTGAGATGACTTATCCTATCCTTGGGTTCTAAAGAAACTGGTCCCACAATTTTAATGGGTACTCCACATTTCTTAGTGATGCCCAATGCAATACCTTGAAACAGTTCTGCTAGCCAGATGGAGACTAAAATACAGCTTAAGGATGGGAAAGTATTTTTTCAACTTTAAATTGTATTGTGTTTAAACTTATGCTCCATCTTGTTCTGGATTCAAGTCCCTGGCTACAATAGCGAATATTTAGGAAATAACATCACACTTTTACGTGTCAGTTTCATGCAGGGCTGTCCAGTAATGAATGGTGTGTATCTTCTCAGTGCCAAGAGCAGAAGGCCTCCAAGGAACCTCTGAGCAAATGTGTGAGCTTTCTAAAAAAGAAGAGTGTGGTATAAACATCATAAACAACACTATGATTGATCTTGTATGTTGATGCTCGGCTTCCTAGGATTTTTCCAGCGAGCTAAAATGAAGCCCCTCTGGTGTTAAATGCCAATCCAGGCAAAGGCGTGCACTCGTTTTTTGAGATTCTGAGGTTTCCAAATTAAGCTTATCCATGCTGAACTTAATACTGAATATAGGAAAAAGTCAACAATATCTTACAATCTCTTCTAGTGTACTAAGCATGCAAATTCCTTGAGGAGGGGACAGTCCCCATTCTGTTCAGTGCTTGGAAACTGCTTATTAATAGTGGATGGAAATGGGTGGCTTGAACCTCTACATTAATTCATAAGGGAGTGAACTGGGGAGCTCTCCTATTCTCTTCACTTGAAAGTTCAACTTGCTAATAAATCCTCTAACACTTTGTCAGCTGACATAATGAATTGCCTTCCCTTATAAATATAAAATTACTCGTTTAAGCTGTTTAAGCTTGCCACTGGCATCTCTTGCAGAACTGGACACCCTTAATACATCTTCCCCTTCATTTGTGCGCTCTCTCTCTCTCTCTCTCTCTCTCTCTCTCACACACACACACACACACACTAAAGTAGCCCTAAATAGGCCACATGAGTTCATTATTTTCCTCTTCTGTCAACCTTGGGAATGATGGACACCATGAGGTCTGCAAGTAACCACTGTCTTTGCTGTGAATATTTTTGATAGCTAGTTGCACCTTTTAAGGAACTGGAAGGATAGACTGAGCATTTCACTTCCTTAGTTTCTAAATATGAGTCCCCAGGAGGTTATTCTCTCACATGGAATCTTTCTGGGAGCAGCTGTGGTCATTTACAACAGAGAGAAACACTCTGCATGCTTCTCAAATACCAAAAGAAAAAATATATTTATTACAGCTGCTTTGAGTGATGCTGTCCAGACTTCTTGCCCCCATTCTCCAGATCAGGGGTCAGCAAACTTTTTCAGCAAGGGGCCAATCCACTGTCCCTCAGACCTTGTGCCGGACTATATTTTGGAGGAAATAAAATGAACGAATTCCTATGCCCCACAAATAACCCAGAGATGGATTTTAAATAAAAGCACACATTCTACTAATGTAAAAATACGCTGATTCCCAGACTGTCCACGGGGCGGATTTAGAAGGCGATTGGGCCGGATCTGGGCCCCGGGACTTACTTTGCCTACCCATGCTCCAGATGCTATATCTAGTAATGTAGTTGGGACTTTCCTAGCTTTTCCTTTTTCTTCCCACAGCCAGCAGGATGTTGGGGGAAACAGTGTTTTTCTGGTGATTGCTTTAGGATATGTGCAAAAGTAAAACACGGAAGCAAAAAACCTAAAACAAACAAAACATGATGTGTTTGTGTGCAGATTGGTGAGAAATTAATGTAGAAATAATTGCTCGTGATTCCTCTTGATTCTCCCCTACTCCTGTTGTGATATTTGGGAACCCAGCGCTTGCACAATTGCATACGCTTACTTCCCGCCACCCCTCAATGGTTTCTCTACTCTCCCTACTTTCTCAGGAAGCAAGTTCTTGGAGAAAACCAAATCTCTCCTACCATTTAACTGTAGAAAATGGGGTAAGCCCCCCCCCCATGGTTGCCATGTAACCACCGTTGCCATGGTACCCTCTACATTCCACACCTTTCCTGCTGGTCCTTTGTGCTACTACACAAAGTTCTGTAGGTCAACTGGCATTATGCTTGCAAAAAAGAAAAGAATTAAAATTGACTCTAAAGGACAACTCTGACACGGTCAATTAATAATTAAAACAGTTTTTTAATGAGCTCTGCAATTACCTGTGTGTCCCTGGAGATGATAGTTTATGGGACTATAGCAGCGTGCCCTTTCTTTCGTCATGGCGTGTGACATCTGTAATTTAAAGCAGGCTAGGCATTAAAGTGACAGAACTTTCATTAACCTTGTCTAAAGTTTGCTAGTGACAAATGCCTCTCAAAAGCGCTATTGTCAAAACATGCAGAGTTAAATTGAAAAGGGAGGCTTTCTACAAGATGGAGACTCATTCCTTCCCCTGACAAATGTGAATAGCTTTAATTATCAATGAGTGATACATTCTCTACACAAAACTTGGTTCAGATGTACAAGTGGCTCTTTGCACCTTGACTGTGGAGCTTGCAAAAAACTGAGCTGGCGAAGTGGTGATACCTTTCGTTTGACCAACTTGCTTTTGACACAGTAAGTTGATGGAAACAACACTATAGTTCACATACTTTGGGATTAGGCATGTGCCTTGTCACAGAGGCATTTAGGCTAATTTTCCTTGGGTCATTAGAAATGTAAATTGCCACAAGAAGTAGCTCCCAAGATCATAAAACATGGAGATCAGGTAACACCAAGACTTCCTTGCAGGTCTCTTTCTTGTAGCCCCAAATGACAGCTGGAAATAATCAATATTCTACTCAGGGTAAAAACCAAACTGCTCAGATGCATGAGAATATCCCTGCTACCCAGACTGTTGAAGTGGAATGAATGGTATGAGATGTAGCAGATGGAATATTATATTCTCCTGGACAGTGGTAGCTTGTCCATTTCCATCTATCCAGTCTTGGCCATGGACAGTCAGAGCGTTTTATCATAAATGGACCTCTGTGTTCAGGTGTGTTAGTCACTGGGTGACCTTGACCCAATCATAATCTCTCATCTTAACCTTCAACGCAATTGGTTAGGATGAAATTTGAGGAGGGTGGGAGGCTGGATAAGGATGAGATACCTGAAACAAGTAGAGCTGCAATAAATGGTTACAGGGTGGAGTGCTCTTGTTCAGAGTGCAAGCCAGCCATGCCTTTTCCCAGGATATTTGTTTTCTCTCACCTGGTGCCCTCCCAATTGTTAAAAGTTCATTTTCTGTGATCTCTAACTCTTGGTCATGCTGAGTGGGACTGGAAGAAGTTATAGTTCAAAACACCTAAAGGGGTACCAGACTAGAGAAGGCTGTTTCCATCCCATTGCTCCTGTTCATGGGTTTCCATTCCATTCCCCTCCCGCCTCTAGCAGCCAACCAGGATTTTGTACCTCTTGAGCATGTTGAACATGTTCAATGCTTACTGGGTTGTCTGCTCCTATAGGCTTTTTCTCCAAACTTCTCCAAACCTTGGAATCCAGATTTATAGCCTGCCCTTCTTCCCAAACAAGCCCAGGGCAGCAAGGATGGTGCCATTTTGGTAATAACAGACACTCAGAAAAGGAGTTAGTATTAGTTCATCTGGCACATGCTACAACAGTTTGCCCTTGAAATGATGTGTTTTATGCAAGATACCTTTAGCAATAAATGGGGTTTGGTGTGTGTGCCTGCAAGCAAGACGAAGCATCCATATTTGTGGGCAAATTGGGAGCCATTCCATTCTGTTCTTTTCTAAACTATTGGGAATTGTTTGCTGCTAGCAGCTTCCTGCTGTCACATTCTGAAAACCTGATGGAACTTAAAACTTCTCTACCTCAGTTGTGTCTGCAATTTGAGGCAATGAGAAGTTAATTTACTTTTCACTGGAGTCTGGATTAGAAAGCAAAAAAATTATCTGCAAAATCGTCAATAGGAAGGGGATGAACAATGGTAAAGTCTGTTTGGGGAGTTTCATTTGCAAGGGCACTGTTGGAAAAAAGGCTACATCTGATCTTAACATCTTAGTATTGGATGTCAGGCAGTTGGGAAATTAATAATCAGGCTAGAGCATAGGTAGGCAAACTAAGGCCCGGGGGCCAGATCCGGCCCAATCGCCTTCTAAATCCAGCCTGCAGACAGTCTGGGAATCAGCGTGTTTTTACATGAGTAGAATGTGTGCTTTTATTTAAAATGCATCTCTGGGTTATTTGTGGGGAATAGGAATTTGTTCCTCCCCCCTCCTCCCAAAAAATATAGTCTGCCCCCCCCCACAAGGTCTGAGGGACAGTAGACCGGCCCCCTGCTGAAAAAGTTTGCTGACCTCTGGGCTAGAGTCTTTTCCCCCTCTAACCTCAATTAAGGCAGTAGCAAAAGGTTCATGTGTGTTTGCTTGTAAAGTAGAATCCCAGGAGGTGAACTATGTTCAGTGTGTAATGCTACCATCTTAATTCCTGCATGTTTGCTTAGTTCCTTTTTGGAGAGTTGAACACATGGCATTAAAAAATATAGAAAATAGTACTTTTGGGGGAGCAAGCTCTTGCAAATATAGCAGCAGATTTGTATTCATGTGAATGAACCTGCATTTCTTTTGATTGCGTGAAATGCTCTTTCCCTTTTAAAAATGTACAGTGAATAAATGTGGGTGACTGAGAATCTTTAAAAAAACCCCACTCTGTTCTCTTCTATGTGTTGTTTCAAATGGGATTTTAGAAACTCACTTTTCCTCAAGAATGTACTAATCCTTTCCTTGGGGCAAGTAAGTATTCCTTATGGAGCCTTGCATGGCTTTAGTATAAGTAAACTGACTCTTCTTCTTTTAATATTCCCTTCGTTTTGCCTGAGGACTTAAAATGTAGACAGTTCAACAAAAGGTGTGTGTGGATTGATAGGGGTTATCCTCTTGTTGACTGCAGCTTTCCAGAAAGATTGTGGTATTAGCAGTAACTCTGTTCTTCTCTTATGTTGGCTACTCTGGGATTGGCTTTGGAGATTTCTCTGTAATGTTGAACTAAGCTGGACCTTTCTCAAGGTGCCATTAATATACCAGTTATAATTAAACATTGAGTTTGGAACTCTGGGGAATCTACTAGTTCTCCTGATTCCATGTGGTAGGCTTTACAGCTCATTTTGTTTTAATGGGAATGTTTGAGGCTGTAACTTCAGTACTCATTCAGATTTTAAAACGCTTGCTCTCTTATGCATACACAAATAGTTTGAATAAATTACAAGTGAGCTCTGTGTGTGTGAGAGAGAGAGAGAGACGGAGAGAGAGACTTGAACCTGGATCATTTGAAACTTTAGGCTGACGCTTTCAGCTTGTAACTAATTTAGGGATCCAGGAGACTCCTCATGCCAATGAGCTTTATTGTCTAGGCTTCATCAGTCTCCGATTATGAGCCTCTAACCCAGATCTTAGGCCATAGATGAGATAATCATCTGGCTAGTGTGTCAACATTCTGGTTCTGAATTTTTGCTGCTACTGCAGTGTCAAGATCCTTGGGGTATCTTCTTCTTCTTCTTCTTCTTCTTCTTCTTCTTCTTCTTCTTCTTCTTCTTCATAGAATCATAGAACTGTAGAGTTGGAAGGGACCTTTTTCTTTGGCACTAGCATTATCTCTTTAAATTCCACCATTGTTTTTGCCTGTGATTTACCTGACCAAGATCCCAGTCTTCAGCCTACAATTGAGCAACCTTGTTCAGCCAGCCAGCTACAATGCTGTGTTGCTGGTAGTAATCCTCCCAGGTGGTCTGAGTGTGGTTCCTTGTTTGACCTGATGGTTGTGTGTGCTGTCAAAGCCTTTTACTTTTGCTATTCTCAACGAGGGTAAAGGAGACTTGGTGCTTCCCCACCTGTCTGTGAACGTGTCCTCAAAAGAGGTTGGTACCAAGAACCGAGAAGATATCGCTGTTGGTGAAATAAGAGGGCAGATAATGCCCTTGTTCCAGTCCATTCAGGAGTAGTTTGTTAGTTGTAGCATAATGTGGTAGAGTACAGATGTCGCCCAGCTGCCCTTTGTTACTTCCATTGAGGGATACATTGGAAGGCATGTTCACATGCACTTCCCCAGCCATGTTCTGCTGCAGCTGAAGAAGCTGCCTGAAAATGGCACAGAAGCAGATATTTGCACCTGGCCACAAACAGTTGCAAAAAGATCTGAAATCACAAAAGCCTTGAAAGCCTGCTTTAAGTGTTTTGAATTTGAAAATTTAATAGAATCATAAAATTGTAGAGTTGGAAGGGACTCTGAGGATCATCTAGTCCAACCCCCTTGCAAAGCAAGAATGTGCAGCTGCCCCATAAAGGGATTAAACCTGCAACCATGCGCACCACACTCTAACCAACTGAGCTATCCAGGCTCCATTTAGTGGAGCACTGGGTGAAATGAGTGCTGTAGATGAACTTTAGTGAGCCCTGGCCTTTTAGTGATGGTAGCCCTCCAAATCTAAGAGGTCACATACACACCATATAATTTAAAGCACTTTTCTACTATTTAAAGCACTCTTCTGCCACTGGCGGCATCATGGCTTCCCCAAAGAATTTTGGGATCTGCCATTTAAGGGTGCTAACCTCACAGACCTACAGTTCCCAGAATCCTTCACAAAATGCAGTGTCCAGTATTCTCCATGACTACTATAAGAATGTTTTAAATGTACAGTGTAGCTGTGACCTAAAGTGTAATATTCCATTCCATCTTTCTTTTGTTGGTGATCTTCATTCATATTCTTGCCGCATTCAAATATAAATAGGAAGTGGAATGACATTTAGAAGTTAAATGTGCTTGTCAAACCTCAAATAACTCAGTGCACGGATACAGGAAAAAAAGTGTTGTTCCTTCAGTCTTGCCTATTTAGAACCTTGAGATCTGCACAGGGATGTGGTTTCCCAGGTCTATAAAGTACCACTAGCAATATCATTGCAGTAACTTTATTATTTTCTGCATCATCCCTAGATTCTGAACATAAAACTTTCACAATCCATGAAACTACAGTAGGAAAAGCAAATGATCTGTGCCAATAAAATACTAAGCAGTTACTCCACTCAAAACAAAAACACATCTGTTAAATTGTTTCTCTACTACAACACTCCCGTTCCTGAAATGCCCCACTGGGCGAAGTAATCCCTGGGCTTCACCCCCTGGAAATGTTTATTTAGGCTACTTGTAATATGGAAGGAGCGGGACGTGGGTGGCCCTGTGGGTTAAACCACAGAGCCTAGGAATTGCCAATCAGAAGGTCGGCAGTTTGAATCCCCGTGACGGGGTGAGCTCCCGTTGCTCGGTCCCTGCTCCTGCCAACCTAGCAGTTCGAAAGCACGTCAAAGTGCAAGTAGATAAATAGGTAGCAGTCCGGTGGGAAGGTAAACGGCGTTTCCGTGCGCTGCTCTGGTTCACCAGAAGCGGCTTAGTCATGCTGGCCACATGAGCTGCATGCCGGCTCCTTCGGCCAATAAAGCAAGATGAGCGCCGCAACCCCAGAGTCGGCCACTACTGGACCTAATGGTCAGGGGTCCCTTTAATATGAAAGGACTTACATGCGAATCTCTACCAGTAGACATTTTCAGGAAAAACATTCCAGTACAGCAGTTACTCCTGACAGGCACAATCTGCTAGGTGTTAACATTCCCACAAGTCCTTTTGAAACCAATCCAATAGTTAACCCCACTTCTTTTTTATGAGGTGGTATCTCTTAACATGTTGGTGTATAACACAACTGGTGTATTGAATATGCATGGACGGTATTGTGTTGTTGAGGATAGTAAGTCATTCTCATCCTCTGATATGGATTAGAATTCTTCATAGCCCCTTGACTTGCATTCTTTAAAAAATCCTGTTGTTCCCCCTGAACCTACTGTACTTGAAGGGGAATGATTATACACACACTTGCCTGTACGGTCACAGGAGTGAGTCAGCTGCTTTAGAGTGGCACATTCCCATTTATGCTGCTGTTTTTATTAATTAAAGATAATGAAACAGACCCTTAGCTGTGCTATTAGACAGCTTCATAGAAGATGGTGGTAAATATGTTCTGCCTCTCAGGACATACTTGGGGTAGATTCCATTAATCCTCTGTCCTTTCCCCCTTGAGTTGGTCTGCAGCAGTTGCCTCAAAGTAGAAAGATCCATCTCTCTCTCTTTTTCTCTCTCCATTTATTTCCTATCTTTTCTTCAAGGAGCTCAAGGTGGTGTACATTTTTCTCCCCCACCCCTGTGTTATTCTCCTAACTACCCTGTGAGGTGGTTTAGGCTGAGAGACTATGACTGGCCCAAGGTCACACCTAGTGAGCTTCATGGCTAAGTGAGGCTTTGAATCCTCATCTCCCAGGTCCTAACCCAACACTCTAACCACTACACCACACTGGCTGTCATTTGAAACTCCTTCATTGCATGGATTTGGTGCTGATCAACATGTTCTGAGTCAGCCTTCACCAGCAAGTTGACTTCCTGAACATCCTCTGTGCAGTATGCCTTGGCAAGAAAGGCTCTCTTAAGAGGGTGTAATTCCAAGAAAGAGGATTTGTGGGTCACTGCACTTTTTCCTTAAGTTGTTCCCAAAGTTGTTCAGTGTAACCGTGACCCACTGGCCAAGCTGCTTCCAACATTCTGCTTTGCAGGACTACCCACGCCGTAGCTCACATTGGAACATAACTCTCCTCTGACAACAACGAGACCCCGAGAAAGCTTGGTCTTAGTTCAGAGATGTAACACTGCTTGAGGAACCCTGGGATGTGTCTTAGGAGGGGCCAAGTGTGCATGCACATCATGAGACAGCAATTCCCTTCCATCCTGACTAGCTTGTCATTGCATTAGAACTGGTACTACAGGAGTCGCAATATGTCAGGATAAGCCGTGTGTGTGTGTGTGGATGGATGTGTGTGTGTGTGTGTGTGTGTACACACACACACATTTAATAAAAGGTGGATCTTGTATAGCAATTCCCACATCATATGCTAATAGAACCAATTATTGTGGCTTTAAAAGTTTGCCACCTATTTGAAAATGCGAGGAGTTTCTTTGATAATGTCAGTGTGCATCATTAATAATTGAAAATTATGCTGTAGTGTAATAAACACCCACTCAGAAAGACAGTTGTGCTGATGTTAGTGTATAGGCAATATAGATCAAGTAGGCACATTTTTCATACATAATGAACAGCTCAGTGGAATGGTTTCACTTTGAAGCCATTTGGGTGCCCCTGGCTTTGCTTGCAGGAAACACAGGCTACATACTTATGTCTACACTAGTATTTGCTTTTTGTGCATGTTTTTCCCTTTTTGGACAACGCAAGGATATTTGAAGTAATGAGTTGCGGTGTGTGTGTGTGTGTGTGTGTGTGTGAGAGAGAGAGAGAGAGAGAGAGAGAGAGAGAGAGAGAGAGAGAGTCAGTCTTTTGGTTTGCAATATAATTGCAGTGGTGTGAAAAATGACAGCCTTTACTCACTTGTATAAGTAGCATATCCAAAGCAGGTTTTTATGTCAGTTCCTATAATAAGAGCCTCTGGACATTTTCATAGAATCATAGTCTGAAGATGCCAAGTTGGCAATCTGTTCCAACCCCCACATCCTTACAGGCAGGAAAGATCTCTGTCCTGGCCACTTTTGGACTACCTTAGGAGGAAGATTCTGCTGCTTCACTTAGCCCTTTTATTTTCAGTTCCATTTTCAGAATTTCCAGAATTATTGGATGAAAGAGCAGGAAAGGAAGCCTTAACAATCTCACCCTTTTCAGTGTGTAAAGGGGAAACGCCACATATATCTTTTAAGAGCCATTTACTCAAGGGCAAATGTTTTGTGTGAGTGAGTATTCTAGTCTCAGCTAGAAGACATTGTGAGGATTTTCACGAGCTTTTAAATAAAATGGACTTGTATCTAAAGTGTGCTGGGAGTTGTTCAGCCACCAGGCTACCAGTTGTTTTGTATTTTTGCTAAAGATAAACTTTTAGGCTTGTGTCACAATCTGTGTAAAAGGCCATTTGCTACCTCCCTTTTTACTATTAGGCCATTGTTAACAACGATGTACAAAGGAACTTTCCTTTCCTTTGTGAAACATTTTAAGCTCCATCCTTGTCCATTTTGAAGGGGCAAATTATAAACTGGGAGTGTGTGTGGTGGCAGTGAGGAGACAAGCTCTCTTCAGAAATTATATTCACAATGGAGCAGTTTTATTTTTTTGTATGAATAAGACTGACAAGGACACTTCTAGCCCAATATGCAACAATTTGGTAAAATAATTAATTATTCATGTGTCTGGGGAATGAAGTCCTTAAATCTTGATTAATATAACAGCAGTGATTGTCTCTGATATAAGACCCACAATGAGAGAGGATATTTTCAGTTAGCTCAGCTGTCATGCCACTGTAGTTGTCTGTCCTTTCTCTGGCCCAAAGATTGTTGATGTTTCTGTCTTAGACATGGAAATAACTGTTGTACTTAATAAAATAAACTAGAAGAAGTAGGAGAGAAAAAATTAAAGGAATTGTAGCAGAGTGCCTAAACCATGATTTGTACAAAGCATCCTGGAATAAATGGGGAGGTGCCAACTTGCCTTTTGGCTATAAAATGCCATCCAGCTGGTACCACTCTCGAGTTGCAACTAGATATTAGTCATCTTGAACAGTTGAGCTCATATTTTAAAGGGGAATAAAATAGGAAATAATTGGCTTTTAAATAAAGACAGGCACTTGGTGCCCTGTAAAGAGAGTTGGGTATCTGATGCCTATCTAATATCTGATTATTGCAGCAGCTCAAGGTTTTTCATAACTGGAAAAATGTTAAATGCTGCACTTCCAAGACTTATTGGGGAAAATAGGAGGAGAAACAAGGTTAAATAGAATCTCACACCTTTCACTACGCAACTCATTATTCATTGCTAATAGAAGCCTGAACCATCTGTCTCAGCAAGAAGGATTTATATGCAACGTGTGTATTAGATATAGCTTCAAAAAAAAAAAATCATTCTCTTCAGTCAAATGTTTATTTATGGCTTGTTCTGCAGTTGTTGTCCTGGAGCTTCATGCGGCTCTTTGGCAATGTCATGAATGAAGCCACTTCCCTGCTGCTGAAAGCAACTCAGATAGCTGCTGTGGTAATCTGAGGTTTGTAGAAGCTGCAAATGATCAACCTGAGCCACAAAATACTTGGGCTGATGCTGGTCCAGGCCTTGTTTTTGCTAGCTGATTATCATTTGCCAGTTATGGGATGCAGCTGTTTCTGTTAAGTTGTGCTTTCAGTGGTTCTGCAGCTCATAGGCTTGCTAGACACATAGTCGTGCTCATGCTACATTGGCATGTAGTATAAGGCACAGATGCAGCTTTCAAGAGTGGTGCCTTTCCCCCCCAAAGCAGCCTAAGAATCCAAAAAAGATTGATACTTTGATACCTGATGCTTTGGATCAACAATGCTAGTTAATACTTGACAGTTTTATTTCTGCAATCGGTTCTTGATTCTCATGTCATGGTGCAGCCTGACCCAGACAAAAATATGTCTTAACAACCCTGAAATCAGGGCTTGCTAGAAGGGCATAGGCTTTTATAGAATCTACCAACATCACCACCAGAAACAGTCTGAGGAAGTTTTCTTTTGTGTCTTAGATGCTCAGAAGTGTGCCTTGGATTGCAGTAAGCTGTATGTGCAACTGATCCCCAGAAAGACCCTATGGGAGTAGACATATGCTGAATCCTTCACACCCAAGACTTGGCTATTACAAGAGTATGGTGCAACTCCGTCTCTCCTCCTCCCCCCCCCAAAAAAAAAAAAAGGAAAGAAAGCTGGCTTGGAAGAAATGGTGGGTGGCTAGGCTTTTGAAGGAGATGGTTGACAGAGGGGTCATTCCAAGCATGGATATTTTCGGTTTAGGATGTGGCTAGGCCACTAAACTAGGCTGCTTGAATGATGAATGAGAGAGCCTGCTATGGAATCCTTCTCCTCTGCTCTCCCCTCATTTCCTTTGAAGGCATTTTAGGAGAAAAGCCTTCCTAAAGGGATTGAGGTCATCACTCTTCCCTTTTTAAGACCTGGTGAATTGCCTCTCAGACACTTTATTTGATCTTATGAATGAGATGGTGTTCAGTCAAGGGGTTCTGCTGACAGCATAAACCACCCGAGTACCATTCGGTTTGTGAGCATCAGCAGAACTAGAGATTGAAATGCCGCCGTAGTGTTGATGATTTAGTCATGGAATGTACGAAATTCGCAACAAGAGGTATATGAGGTTTTGAAGGATTTTCATCGTTTACAGCCTTTTAACCTCCATGCTACCCTGATGCCAACCTCCACTCCCAGAATTTTGAAGAGGAAACACTTTGCCTCTATGGCTTTGCAGGCTTCAGAGTCCTCCTTTTACAGTTACTGGAACACTGCTTGTCAGTTACCTTCTGGCATATATTGCTCTGCTTTTTCCTACACAAGTAGCAATTACTGGCCAGAGATCTCTCTGGGTCAGAGTTGGGGAAGCAGTGGACCTTCAAATATTGTTGGACTCTACTTCTGTCAGCTCCAGTCACCATGGTCAATGGTCAGGGATAGTGGAAAGTGTAGTCTAGGAACCTCTGATAGCCCACAGGCTTGATATACCTGTTTTAGATATTTGTACCTTTGTAATATATGTATGGCACTTGCTTATAACCTGTCTCAGAGAGTCTGGGGATTGTTACAAGAATAAGAAAAACTTTTATTGCATTAGTCCTTAGACCATCACAGCCCAGAGCGAGATAACAAAATTTAAAACAGGGAACAGAATTTACACAAACTTGCATTAAAAACCACTACAGTGGTACCTTGGTTTAAGAACAGCTTAGTTTATGAACAACTTGGATTAAGAACGCTGCAAACCTGGAAGTTGGTGTTTTGGTTTGTGAACTTTGCCTTGGAATAAGAACATGTTTCACTTCCTGTTGAGTGTGTTCCATTTGTAAATTGAGTCTCCCGCTGCTATGGGAAAGAACGTCTTGGTTTAAGAACGCTTTGGTTTAAGAATAGACTTCTGGAACGAATTAAGTTCGTAAACCAAGGTACCACTGTACTCAATAATTAAAATTAATAATTAGGGTGAATTAAAATTTTCACACATTCGTGTTAAAGCATAACACATATCACAGCATATTCTTAAAATAGTACAAAACATTATAAACTTATATCTAGATGCATTTCTCACGTTTTAAAATTTCCAGGGCAATTGGCAGGGTTACAAGAATATGGCTTGGCTTCTTCCTGCTTGCCTAAGAATAGAGGCTGATAGAGAAAATGGTATTCTGGCAGTAATCTATAGTAAAGCTGAAAAGAAGAATGACAGCTACAATTAGCCCTCTAGAGCAAGGGAGTGAGGCGGCCAGCACCCCCCCCCCCAATTTTATTTCATTCATCAGCTGCTTTTTACAATAAAATGTCTCAAGGTGACTTAACAAAATTAAAATAATGGGAACTACAGTTCCCATCAGTGCCATGGTCAGGGATAGTGGGAATTGTAGTCCACAGCATCTGGAGGGCACCACATTGGTGACTGTTGTTCCAGAGAATGGCACAAGAGATGATGGTGTGGGCGGGGGCTGGGTTTGGTTACCTGGAAGCAGTGCTTTTTTCTGGGGGGACACAGGGGGACGCATACCCCTAAACATTTTGTGAATTTTTGTACTTTTGTCCATTTACTGCTTTTATTTTTCCCAATTTGAAATATAAAATGGTGATTTTCTTGATTCAAAATGAGAGTACCCCCAAACTTTTTTTTACGAAAAAAAGCACTGCCTGGAAGTGTTGGCAAAGGGGGCTTCAAAACAAACCTCAAACACACAAAGGGTTGCTTTAATACAGCAGGGAATCAGTGTTCTCTGCGCCCACTGTGGACAGGTAATGAAATTGCATAGGCAGGTTGCAAGTTTGCCTCTGGCAAGAAAATTCTCTAAGAAGTCTGATCCCTTGGGACAGGCCTATATATGCTATACTGAATATGCTTATTTTGGTATGCACCTGTCATACTTCCTGAGTTGCTTCTGTTGGCAAGCCAGCAGGAGAGTGACAAGTTGTATCTTCTGAGGCTGCAGTCCTTCCCTGCTTACCTAGAAACAAGTCCCATTAATCTAATCAGGACCTACCGTACTTTTGGGTAGAAGATTGAGCTGCAATATCTGCTGTGCGTGCAGTCCATTCTGTCCTGGTACTGAAAATGCCTTCAAAGCCAAGCAGGCTGAGTTGTGTGTCAAGGAGAGGCTTTCACTCTGTGCCAAGATTTCCTTCTCTTCTAGACAGAATTTTTAATAAACTTAACAGTAAGCAAAGCTAGGCGGGAGTGAGCCTTTGGACACCGGTTGTTTCAGAGGCACGATGACCCAGCAAGTCAACTTCTCACTAGGCAAATGTGATTAATAGTTAGGCTGTGAGAGAAGTCACATCTGCTCGAGAGAAAAAAGATACCTCTGTTTAACAAGGATATTAAAAATAGATTATTAGAACAGATGAAAAGCTAGAATAGATTTTTTCCCCTTTGCTGGATACGAAATGCCAGAATGGTTTCACTTCGCAGCGTTCATTTACAAAATATTATGGTGGCAAAGAGAAGTTTTAATAGGACAAGAAAGGAATTGCTAACCTTGCCATCTGCATCCAATCTCTGTTGGCAATACATGCCTTTGAGCTGTATATTCGACCACTCAGCTGGAAAATTGTCATCCTGACGTGGAAATTATATTTTAGTTTAGAGGAACATCTGTAGAACACTACTTTTTTCAAAGTTCTGCCATCTTTTGACGTGTAAGGCAGATGTGACTCTTTTTGCAATATGTAGAAAAACATTAGATCATAAAAAAAATATGATTGCAGTATGTGGTTGGAAGAAACAAGAAATTACCGGGTTGCCCTCACCAAACTTCTCTCAGCTTCGGTTCCCCCATCCATAAAATGAGAATAATAGTGACCCTCCTCACAGGGGTGTTGTGACAGCTGGCAGAAATAAGTACAATACAGTAAAACACATTAGAAGCACATTTGTTTCTTCTGTCTGAACTGGGGTGGGAAATTTGTCTGCTGAACTCGATGTGTCTCTTCCCTCCCTTATATCATTAGTAGTCTCTGAACTTCTGGATTGCATGACTTTTGCTCCAGAATTCTAATGTGGCGTCAAGTTACCAACATGGTCACTCTTTATTTTTTAAACTAGCTTTTCTAGTACAGTTTTTTTTCTTGTTAGCAAGTGGTTGGAAATATTCCCACTCATCATTGAAAATGCCTTTGTTTACAGAATCAGGGGTGATGTTGCCTTTGTGAAGCCATGAACAATATTTACTTCAAATTCCGTTAGCTTACTTCACAAAAGACAAGGAGTGAATTGGCTTTTGTGCCCCTGAGCTCCCTGTGCTTGCAAGTTACTGTAATTTCCTGGGTAATTCGGAGTTTTGGAACACCCTGCTGATGCAGAATGCAGTTTGCGTAGGTGTCGGCTTGGTTGCTGAGGTGATGTTCAGGTGAGCTGCTGCGGAATCCGAGTGGAACCTTGACTTGAGCTCTTGAATTCTTTTACTGCTACAAAGCTGGGGGAAGAAAAGGTTGGTTCTTATTTTCTTCTCTTTTTTTCCATCTTGGAGTACTTAGGCTTGTTTAAATAGCTTTGACTATAATTTGCCATTGTGTTAATATGCTAATGTTACATTAAGGATTTCTCAGGAGTCAGCTGTAGTACTTCATTACATCTCACAGCAAAGTTGTTAAAGCACACTGCTACGTTTTGGGGAAATTGCAGAGTCCTACCTCTACTTAAAACGATCGGCCCCTTCTAATGCAAATAGCCTCATTTATTTTATTTCTGAAATTTGTTCCCTGCTTCTGCTCCCAAAAAGCTTTCAAAGCAGCTTACTGGAGGTAGAAATGGGCACAAATGGAGTAAAATTACAAGTTGTGGACGGACAAGACTTGCATTGAGCAAAGGTGACTTCCCCCCTCTTTCCTGGAGGGGTTTTTTTCTTTAAGTTCAAATTCCTATTTAGCTGGTGACCTATACGTTAACTCAGGTCTGTTGTGTTGCTTTGAACCAGACTTTTCCAATCCAATGCCCTCTAAATGTTTTGGACTTCAATTTCCATCAGCCCTAGGCAGTGTGGGTAGTGATCAGAGACGAAGAGTCCAGTGATGGATCAAGGAGTATCCTCAAAGTATGTATCTACTTTTTCAAGGGGAGTACAACCCCACCAAGACCAGGAGATCCCTTAATTTCCACACTTAGGGAACCATACACCCATGGTGTCTCCATCTTAATAAAGATTCAGCTTCAGCTTCTTGGGTCCAGCAATTTCTTCCAACAATGTGTATCTGCATCTTCATGTGTGAGACCACATTAAGACCTTGAATACCGTATTTTTCGCTCTATAGGACGCACCCGAGCATAGGATGCACCTAGTTTTTAGAGGAGGAAAACAAGTAAAAATTTTCTGAATCAAATCATTGCAGCTGCCTTGCCTCGTGGAACCAGCGCAAAAGGAGGAAATGCCGGGAATTACCGGCACAATAAGCTGGAGGAGGGGCGGAAGGGGCAGTCCCCATCCTTCCGGCGCATTGTAAATCTAGCAAAGTAAGAGCTGCTTACATGTGTGCAAGCAGCTCTCCCTTTGCTTGAATTACAGCCCTGGCAAGCAGCCAGCCCTGGCTGAGCTTGTTGGGGCTTTATGGGGAAGCCGGGGGTTCCCCCAGGCAGCCCAGCCAGTGTCGGGGCTGAAGGGGGAAGTCCAGGGTTTCCCCATAAAGCCCCGGCATCCCCAAGCTACAACAGCGAGACGGAGCACTGTGCAGCGCTCCGTCTCGCTGTTCTGGCTTCGGGGACAGCCTTTCAAGCCTCCGCAGGGCAGCGGGGTGAAGGCACCCTGTTGCCCTGCAGACACTTGCGCAGCTAACCCCGAAGCCTTTGGAGCGCAGCGCGAGGTCCTGCTGCACTCCAAAGGCTTCAGGCGGCTATCCCTGAAGCCTGGAGAGCGAGAGGGGTCAGTGCGCACCGACCCCTCTCACTCTCCAGGCTTCAGCGAAAGCAACACGTAGCCTCCGGAGCGCGGAGGGAGTGCTCCCTCTGCGCTCTGGAGGCTTCACGTTGCTTTCGCTGAAGCCAAGGAGCCTGCATTCGCTCCATAGGACGCACAAACATTTCCCCTTCATTTTTGGAGGGGAAAAAGTGTGTCCTATAGTGCGAAAAATACGGTATATAGAACACACCCAGTAATCACATCACAAGAAGGTTAGCAATCTGAAGAAGAAGAAGAAGAAGAAGAAGAAGAAGAAGAAGAAGAAGAAGAAGAAGAAGAAGAAGAAGAAGTTAATTTTATTGGCTTATTTTCAATGCCTCCAGTGATGAACCTGATCTAGGTTTGGTGTGGGCTCTGTGAAGCCCCTCTGAGAGACAGACAATGAGCTGAAAGCAGCTGAGACCATGCCCCAAGAGCAGCTTCCTACTCCTTTTGAAGTCTCAATGGAATGAAGTCTTGGAAAAACACCTGCTTGCTCCTTCTAACAGGACGGTCTGTGGGGAAACCCCTAATCACATGTAAGCAAACCAATTGAACTCTTAATACAGGATGCTGGTTTTGAAAGCTCATGTCACTCGACTCTCAGAATAGTAAGTCTGAAAATGTAATAGAAGAAATATTAAACCAATCATCCAAGGTGGCAGTCATGATGGAATAAACTATGACTTTCATTTATTAAATCGTGGAAAAAAATTTCTTTTCTTTTTTAAAAAAAACTTCCTCTGTACTTATTTTGTTTGTTTCTTTACTTGAAACCATGTCTATCTGCCAACCTTTCTGAAATGTCATGATGTAATTATTTTAACAGGCAGCGTGTGTTCCTTTATTTGGGAGATATTAACCTTTGTAAACAAAAGGAGCGTTTTGAGCATTTGGAGACACAACTAATGGGATTTCATTTTTCTTGTTAGGCGAGAGACATGAATTCTCTTAAAAATTATTGTAAAAGAATGCGGCAAGAGAAATAATTGCCTTAAGCTAATCCATGATAGCAATTTTAAATGTGAATATCCAGATCATTTATGTGTATGGATTGGAAAGAATAATGTGATTTTCTTGTTTGTGTTTGCTTTGGCTAAACAGTGCTGAAGGATGATATAAATTCATTGAGTTCAGAACAAAGGGGATGCTAATTAATGTTCTGAAGTTGGTCCTCCTCCCTTTTCCCTGCTCCATAAAAGCCTAGCTCTAAATTCGCAAAGACTGCTATGGCCTATATAAGTTCCAGCCACTGTATCTCAGGATATTTGGTGCAGGACTTTCTTACACATTTATTTCCAATAGAATCCTCTTTTTTTTCCTTTTCCATTCCTTTAAAAAAGATATTCTTCCATACCGTATTTCCTTGGTGTTTGTTTGCCGTGTCAATTTCTTGCTTCCCTTACCTTGAGTAATTCTGTACAACAGGTTAGAGGCTGGACCCTTGCTACTAGGGTTTTCCTCAGAGCTTGTTTTATTGATCCTTTCAGGCTTCCAGAACATAGTTTTGCTTTTCCAATATTAGCTAGTGTGCATGGGAGCTGGCTTATTTTTGCAACCTGGAGGAGTGGGGCGGGGGGAGGGAAGGATCAACACGCAGAAGCCACTGCCCAGTTCACCTTCTTGAATGCTACATATCAGGGCGGTCCGACCCCTCAGACCAAGTGGTCTGTCTGCAAGAGTACTTCAATACAGAGCACAGAGGCTGCACCCACTCACTGCTGTTGGGGGCGTCTCAGCCACGAGCCGGGCTAGGAGCTGCCTGCTGGTGCTGGGGGATGAGCTTGTGCAACTAGTCCTGGGATACAGGGCTGGCTCAGGCAAGGGGGAGCATGGACACCTTGGCTTCCTCAAAGCGACTAGCCTATGGGCAGCCCCCTCTGAGCCCCTCAGCTCAGCCCAGCTGCTCCTGCTTTGTTCTGTATCCCTCGACTGTGTCAGGCTGAGCCAGCCAAGCGCAGCATGCAAGCTACTCCTTACGCTGAAAGCGGAAAAGTGGAAGCAGTCAAGCACTGAGGCAGGGATGGGAACAAGACAGACTTCCTTCCATGTGAATTTAAACTCCTAGGATTATGTCCAGTGAAATAAGGGCGCAAGGAGAATGATTTCCATTTGTTTTTAATGTTTAGTGTTTCATTATGCTTTTATATGCTGGAAGCCACTCAGGGTGGTTGGAGCAACCCAGTCAGATGAGCGTGTACAAATAATAATAATAATAATAATAATAATAATAATAATGAAAATCTCTTCCCTCTCATTGCCCACTGGAGGAAGGAAAGGGAGGGGAAGTTATACTGTGCAAGTGGAAGTGGTTTAGTTCACACAATGATATTGTTAGATTAAACTAGAGCTGGCCCAGCCATTAGGCAGGGGGAGGTTGCTGCTTCAGGCGGTAGAAGACCCCAGGTGGCACGCTTGTGGATGCTTCACCACCTCCACCAGTGATGGAGAAGTGCTGCTGCCATCATTGCCAATTTTGGGCTAGATTGTGTCCATTCGGGATAAGATTGTGTCCATTTGGGGCGAGATCTCACCCCCAAAACTGTCCTGATGATGGCACTGCTTCTCCGCCATTGGTGGATGTGGCAGGGCACATACTGGCAGCAGAACAGACGGTGGCAGCAGGAGTAGGTAGGTGGTGGCAAGGCAACACAGCTCTCCCTGTTGCACCTCAAGCTGTGAAATGGGACATGCTGCCCCTTCTTCCAGAACAGAAGACATGATTGGTGCTCTCAGGTGCCACAAGTGATGTGTAGCTGGTTGGGCATGGACTACGGGGGGCAGGGGCGGGGGGAGAGCCATTCCTCCACTGTAGACCACTGTTCTTCCTGTCTGTTGTATTTCTAAACACTGCTACTTTTATGGGTTGATGAAATTGATTATGTGTGTGAGTTTAGCCCAATGCCTTGAATGTGAAATATAATCTGAATATCCCACACTCCACAGGATCTACATTTCAATTTCTCTGTTTTCTAACTTTCTAATCACTTTGTTTTTCATGCAAACCTAATGCATCTTTCTGGACTGCTGCTGTTCCTATACCCCTGGTGAACTTAAAAAGAGAGAGTGATGTGTGCTGTTAACACATGCTTAATGGAATTTAATCCAACTCTTGATGTAGAAAAGAGGATGAGTTGAAATCTGGGTTGACTATGTGTCTGAGAGAATATTTGTGCTTGATTTATGCCCTAATTTTAGCACAGAGTTTCCCTTTGTACTGGTAAAATGTCACATTAGCATCTCCCTTTTTAATATAATAGAGTTCCAAAGAAAACAAATACTTGTGTTTAGTCTGCAGCTCAAGCCTGCTCAATCTATCGTTCTTTGACTTATTTCTGTTACAGGAAGGGATCCAAAAGCAAATCCTTTAACATTTGCCCCAGACACACGCAACTCTGCTGTCACCAGGAGGCAACAGTTTTGTTCAGACAGGCTTTCCATTCTTTTGGGTATTTTAACAAGAGTGCAGGACTAGATAAGTCTTTGGCCTGATACAGCAGACTCTTCTTATATTCTTGTGTAATATAAAACCAGATGCTGCAAGCAGTACTATTTTTCTAGAAAAAGAGGTGCTGGAACTCACAATGAATACCTCCCTTGTTCTCTTAGAATGGCAATGGCACCCACCTGAGAGGTGCCAGAACTGGGTTCCTGTGAGTTCCCCCTGGGGAAAAAAAGCCCTGGCTGCAGGCATGGCCAATTGGTCAGAAGGGGTATGCTCGAGTCATACAGATCACTGCCTCTGGATCAACAGGATCGGGCACAATTGAAGGTATGGGGGTTAGTTAACATGAATATGGGCTTAACAAAACGTTATCTGTGAAGGTGTTTGATATGTTTTGCCCATGCTTGGGACTCTGACTGATTCCCCCCCCCCCTTACATCAGACATGACAGTACATACCTTAATGGCTTATATCTTCCCCTGTTGCTCAGCCTGTTGCCTAGACCTGTTCAAATATGTGTCTGCAGTTTCCCTGGTGTTCGCAAAAGATTTCATTATAGTCATGTGTAGGTTGACTGAGTGTTCCTGCTTCATGGCACAAGGTTAGACTAGATGGCTTTACATTGCTTTTTGGGACTTCCCTGTTCTCATTCTATAAAACCAAATGTATACAGATACATTGAGGAGCCTGGATTTATGTATTTTAGACATGCTGTTTGTAGGTAAAGTGTTAATTTTGAGCTGAGGCTCTTCGTTTTAGTCTGCGGTGTAATTCAGACACATTTAAGATGTGTGTTTTCTAATCACAATTAAAAATTAATACAAGAGGTTCTCCAGGGCCATAACCCTTGATTTGCAATCCCAGCCATGGCGGAAAGTTCGTCTGATTCTTCTGCAGTACTAAAGTGTTCCTAATTTAAAACTCCACAGATCTAATCTTTAGCAGAATTGGAAGCTCAGAACTAATTATGATTTACAGAAATTGATAATTTGTCTTATGCAGCTGGAAAATAAGTATTACATTTGGAAAATAAGTATTACATTTGATTAGCAAATGACAGGTTTCAGCCCAGTCATTTACAACCTCGATTAACTTAGTTGTAAAATTTATCAATAATGGTGGAGGCCTTTTCATTTATTCAACTTTATTGACCAGTTATCTTTTGTATGAAATGGAGTGAGCAGCATTTTCTTTTCTTATGCTTCCCCCTTTAAAAATATTGCAGGCTTCTCTTTGGGAATGGGGGGTCTTGATAAAAGTGCATTTTAGTTGCATTTATTTATTTTAATATTTATAAGCCACACTTACATTGAAAGCACAATAAGGTGCTGTACAACAGGAAAACATAACGCTACAATAATAAAATCAGTAAAGGCACCAGTAACATACAGAGTGAGTGTTTTAAAAGAGGCGCCGTGGAACATGTGTACTCTGTATCCATGGGGCCTTTTTTAAAGGACTCACCCTATATAAATTAAGCTGGTCAGTTAAAAAAAATTGAGTTCCAAAGCCCTGTCTGAAAAAGACAATTTAAAAAAAATATTTACATGGCAGTAAAAAGTGGGTGTAGATGTGTCCTGGTAAAGGAATATGAGTGAGAGAAGTTTTTAAGTGGGGTTTTTCAAATGTCAAACTTGCAGAAAGGTTCTTAGCAGGTGAATTTTTATTAATGCAGCTCCATGGAATATTCTGGACATGATACAATGCTGCTGTCATTAAAAAGGAAAAATCCTCTCTCCATTCTCCCCTCCTCTTGTTATGAAACAAGTAAGAAGGTTCAGTTTGGCACAAATCAGATGTTGCACCGGTGTATCTTCTGAAGGCACGTGAGAGCACAATCTTTGAAGATGAGCAGGTATCAGTCTGATTTGTGCCAGAATGGGATAAATAATAAAATTCCATTCATAAAACAAGTATAAAATACATCACAATTCAGAAGACGAACATGGTTGAATTGCCCCTCAGGGAAAGCCTGGGTCATCAGATGAATTATAAGCAGCCACCCAAATGCCAAAACATTAGGTATCAGCCTGATGTTCATTTGAAGCACATTCCAAAGGGCAGGTGTCACCACAGTAAAATGTCTTGTAAGAAGAGCTTTCACTGCATAGCTTTCCTTGGAAAGTTTTCATATAAGACTGGGTGACCATTTGGATGAAGTGCTAGGTTTAGGCCTGTGATAAGGAACATAGTTTGTCCTGGGAGTTGCATTTCCACTTACAATGTGGCCATTGTACAGTCCTTCTCTTCCTCACCCATAATGCCTATAAACGTTTGTATTACAATTAAAATCATGTTTTTCTTTTAAATGTGAGACTACCCGGCAAATGTACTCTGCGTTCCATTGTGTGTACTCCATAACCTCTCAGTTGATCTTTCTCTACATGTACAAAACTTTTTTTCCTGAAGAAAAGAGCAAATTTTGATATACAGAATTATACTACAGTATTACAATTTTCTTTTTCAGTATCAGTAAAACTGACAAAAATGTGAATTGCGGACTGGAAATTAGAGAGGCTTGAAATAGGACTTCTAAATGTCAGCTAAGAACAGACCCCTCTGAATCATGCCAAAGACCAGTCATCCTTTCCTCACAGTGGCCATGCCTCTTAGGAGGCCCACAAGCATGTCATGAACACAATAGCAGTTTACACAATACTTTATTCTCTCTCTCTCTCTCTCTCTCTCTCACTCTTGTGTTCATCTTTTTTTTTGAGAGTGTGTTATGAATAATCCCACTTGCAGTTATTTCTACTTTGCAACAGAGTCTTGATTGTCTTCTACAATAGTCCACTATATGTTCTGGTCCACTCTGTAATTGTAGTAAATAACTTGGCCAACATGCCCAGATTGTTCATTGTTTAGCGCTTCCTTACATTGCCTCCTCCGGCTAAAAAGCCAGACTTCTTGAATCTCTCTTGCTTCTTTGAAGATTCCTAGTGAGGAGTGGGATTGTGATGTCTGGGTTTTATAGTGATACTCAATGGGAGTTATTAAACTGCAAATAATGGTTATGTTGGAAATTTATTTGGGAGGCCTGTTTAGCCATGAAGCATACTGCGTAACGGTACGCGGGTGGCGCTGTGGGTTAAACCACAGAGCCTAGGGCTTGCCGATCAGAAGGTCGGCGGTTCGAATCCCCGCGACAGGGATTATCCCGTTGCTTGATCCCTGCTCCTGTCAACCTAGCAGTTTGAAAGCATGTCAAAGTGCAAGTAGATAAATAGGTACTGCTCCAGCAGGAAGGTAAACGGGGTCCCTTTACCTTTATACTGTGTAATCCTGCCCCAGTCATTCTCTTATATCCTACCCCGTCTTAATGGGGGTTAAGGGGTTAAGGGGAACCATCCTGATCTCCTTGCAGAAAAGGAAGAATTAAAATAAAATGCAGGATGCAGGTTGAAGTGGAGGGGAGCTCAGTCAGAGTAGAAATAAATGCAATATTTTAATGCCCTGGAACCGCAGCAGGTCTTACAACTTTGCATTTGCTAATCTCCATCAAAAGGCCTTGGTCTTTCTAGTCCCTGTTGTGGAGTTGCCTTCATAGATGGGAGTATATTGGTTTTGGTTTTATCATTTCAGAGCTTAAGTCTGTAGGCAGTTCTTCCTTATGGGTGAAGCAACTCCTGGATTTTCCTACTTCAGATTCCGCTGCTTCTAACAGTCCTTTATTTGGCTCTTTTAGCTACAAGATAAAGTAGCCTTTGATCACCTTGTCACACTTAGACCCGTTCAGGATGGAATACAGATATAGCTCTTCATCTAGAGAAATTGGGACTGTTTTCAGGTTCTCTAATAACTTTCCCTCTAAGGGATCGGATTAAAGTAATCTCTTACTGTAGTGTGATAGAAGCTGCACACATAGAGATATTTTACTGTCACCATAGTTCTTAAGGTAAGTTAAAGTTATTTTGATTGTTACTTATCTTGGGAATGACAATCATGACAAATGGCTGGCATAATTCCTTTGCCTTGGCAGATCGGTATAAAAATGAAGCTCTTTCTGGAATTCATCAAATTTTAGTTTGAGGAGCATTGCATTAGATACAGGAGCATTTAACTTGACAAGCCAGAAGTAAATTGCATTCAGATCTAGTTTGTTATAGTAATACAAAATTCAATTTTGGAAATGGTGTGTTGGTAACTTTTCATTGCCATATTAGTTAAGTTGCATGGAAGTCATGACAGTTATTTGATGTCTAGTTGTGACATAAACTCCCAAGGAATGAATATTGCAGGATGTTATCTTTAACATAGCTGTATTTCCCCCCTCAAAGGCAAATCAATCCAGGCAGCTACCAGGGGACCAGATGACTGGCTTAGAGTTCCATAAATCAGCACAAATACCGGACCTCACCATAAATTGTATGTGCTGTTACCAAGCAGAAGAGGGTTCAGTTTAGCAGATTGCCCCAGTACATGAAATGCATGTTCCTACAGATTGCAGTTTAACTTCAGGCCTCATTCAGAAAGCAGTTTTGGCATTGACTGTATGACTTAGTGCTTAACCAAATGTTGATGAAACAGCACCTGCAAAGAAATTCTAGGTTGTATGGTAGTCCGTTGCATAGTGTCTTGTCAGTGTGCTATTCATCCTTATCCATGAATCGTCCCCAGATTGCTATTTGGTCTAGTAGGAATCAAGTGTTGGCTGGTGAGGTTGGGAGTATTGAATCAGTATTACATCACTCTTGAACCTTTTCTCTTGTAATAGAATGGAATGATAACTGTGAAGCAGCATAGGGTATATGGATTTCAAGAGCTGGGAAATAACAGGTCTACGTGTTCCGTTTGCTTTGCTTTGTCCTCCCCTTTGATTTGTCTGCTGTATCTAGTGTGATTAAAGTTGCAGCTGTTGTAACCCCATATTCTTATAACATGTGTAATGTTCAAATATGAACTTGTGTAACTGGCTATGCCTCCTTTGAAATATGATGTCATTCCATTTTTCCCATGCAGGTGTAAGAGCCTTTCCATGCAAAAACAGAATGCTATTGCATCATGAGATATAGTATGAATATGGAAACCAGGGACTGAAATCTATTAGAGGGCACAGAAACAATTGCTAGGAAAATCTCCGGCAACATTCTTTCAAATGCCTTGCATGAAACTTCTGTTTGGCATGTCTCACACCCTATGGAGGCAAAAGCCAGCTGGGAAGAAAAGATTAGAGGTGATAGTAATTGCCAGTTCACTGAGAAGGTGCCCACCAAACTGCTGCATGGGATATTGTTGACACCAGCTTGCTAATGAAAGCTTCAACATACAGTGAATGAAGGAAGCAAACTGTGTGTTAATTAATCTCAAGCGAGGCTAAAAAGCTTTGAGTTGCAGACGCTGGGGAGGTGAGAGAGATGGCATAGGTAGTCCTACTAGGAAGATTATTAAAACTGTGTGGCAAGGCAAACTTGAGAAATCTTAGTGGTTTCATTTTGAGAATATTAATCAAATATATGTATTTCATTGGTGAAGTCCCTGATTAGCCAATAAGATAGATGGACATCATTGCAGAGGAGCACATGGGTGTCCTGAAATATGTGCAATGTGCAGGGTGTTGTTGTTTCTTGCCAAAGACAGGCAGATTAGGTGCCTCTGCTTTCACCTAGGGAAAGTAAAGGTGCCTAGTCAAGTGGGAATTGGAAGGGATGGGGGCAGTTCCAGGACTTTTTTCAGGGCAGGGGTAATGATGAACCCACCTTGCACTGCCAACTGAATGAGGTGCTAATGAGGCTTTCGGGTTGTACTGTTGTTTGACAGATTAGCATAGAAGTGTGTGAGAAAAGAAAATAACCAAGGCTCTCTACTTACTTCCTTGAGATGGGGCTCCTATAGCATACTACCTGTTTAAATGGAGAGGGGTGACTTCATTGCAAGATCTTTTGCATTTCTAACTGAAAGCTAAAGGTTGAATTTCAGCTGGCTGAATATCTTTTGTTAAAGCGCAGTGTGTTTTACAGCTTGAATCTATGTATTCAGATGACTGCACCACTAAGTTTCATGGAGCTTACTCCCAGGAAACAATGCGTAGGGTTTAAGTCATGCCAGATGGCTAATCAGGGATGAGAACCCAGGTCTCTCTACCCAATTCCAACATGCTAACTGTTATACCACCCTTTGTCAACTTTCTATTGTAATGTTGTATACCGCTGCTGTTGAGTGTGAGAGTAAATACGTAATGGATCAATGCAGCTATATTTTGGGCTCTCATCGGGGGCATGGATCTCGTATCTTCTTTCAGGTTGAGACTAGGGGGCTTTCACGATGAGCTCCTGCACTTTTGCAACATTAACCACTGCCCCACTGCTTTTCATCAGCAAATGAAAATGTCTATCTGAAGCAACGGTTATGTCTCCATGACTGGAGAGTTATTGAGCTGCCCAGTGAGCTCCCAGCTCCTGCTCATTAGGTTTCAAGAAACCTTTTCTTAAAAGTGGTGAGGCATTTTCTCAGGCCTTGTGTTGACAGCGGCTCAGATAAAGGGAATCTGTTTGCTGCTGCTGCTATTATTATTATTATTAATTTTATTTCTATACCTCCCTATACCTGAAGGCCTCACATAAAGGAGGTTGTTCTGGAGATTGTGGCAGAGGGATGTGTGTGAAATGCAGAGCTTTTAGAGGCAAGATTCTCCCCCCCCCCCCTAGATGGAAATGATGGGATTCCAGTCAATAGTCATTTTTAAAGTTTCAGCTAAATGAAGTACATACATCTTGAAAGAACCAATCCTGTGCTGGGCTGTGAGCAGGTTAGATAACCAACCTGTAGTTCTGATATTGTAATCCGCAGTTCCCACTCCTCCAAGTTCAATAATTTGCTAACCTTTTATGTCTTGGTTGACTATTGAGGTTCTGGGTGAAAAGTTACAAAAACTGGTTTTGTCTCTAGAGGGTTACAGCTCTAACAACATCACGGGGATGGCAAACTTGTGCTTCAGTCACAATCAGCATGGCCAATAGTCAGGGAATTGTGTTCCAGCAACACCTGGAGGTCCTCCATCCCTACAATAATGTATCCCCAGACAATACTTCCTTGCAAAATATGCAGAGTCGTGGCAACTAGATGAAATATATCTCTGTCTGTCTGTCTGTCTGTCTGTCTGTCTGTCTGTCTGTCTATTAGTTTGGGCTTGAAGAATTGTATTTAAAATGAGCCTGAAGCAGGCAGACCAGCTAATCCAGGTGCTAATCAAGCTCTTTCTTACTTACTGCATTTTAAATGCTAATTTCCAACCTTAACTGGTGTGTTAGTGCATCTTCTACTGCTGCTATACAGCAGCGTAAGGCAGAGGTTTTCAATCTTTTTGACTCCACGGCTCCCTTAACCAACTACATTCTTTCTGCAGCTCCCCTATGGGCTCAGGAGCCCAGTTATGTCATCCCTTGCCTGCAGAGCAGGCAGCCCCTCACTCCTTTTTGAACACCCTCCCTTGTGGAGGGTTCCCTCAGCCTTCTCTCCTTGCGAGTCCTCCGGGCAGCTGCTGTCCCTGGTCTCTGAGGTGCCCCCACCCACCCCAAAGAGAGGTACCTCCCAGAGGCACCATTTGCCTGCAGAGCTTATAGCCAGGGCTGCTGCAATAAACAGCTGTGCAAGCCTTTGGGAGGCAGAGGCATGAGAAAGCATCAGAGAAGGGAGGGAAGGAAAGAGGGACAGAGGCCAGTGTTGCCCGCGGCACCCCTGATCATCATTCAAGGCACCCCAGGGTGCCATGGCACACTGGTTGAAAAGCACAGGTGTAAGGAGTTGGAGGCCACTGTGGTGTTCTTTAGAGGCTGTTCTTGCTCAGTGCATTTTCAGTCTCTGACAGCTTCAATGGTCAGAAAGATATAATACGTTAGGAGTCCAATGCTTGCTTTAAAAATTCATCATTCTAAAGTGCCTTTGAGTGACGTGTAGGACGAAATCTGGAGCTTTACAGGTGCCCAGCAAAACAGAGAGAGGAGGCATGCATTGCTCATTCATATGCTAGATACACACATTAAATTAGTTGAATATTTTTTCTTTTCTTTTTAAAAATTGGTTTTTAAATGCCAAGCGCATAGGAGATAGATTTGAAATTAATATTAATGAGGCTTAAAAAGATATTTAGTGAAATATTTGTGTAATTCAATTTTGTTCATAATCAAGTCTGGAACTTGTACAGAGATTGACTGCAGAGCCTAGAAGTCTGGGAAGGACTCCTCTCAATGTGACTTATTTACTCTTGCATGTTTGTTGCCTTACCTGCATGGATGAATCAGTTGATTCCTATTCTTTGCTGAATTCGGTGTTCTGAGACCTATGGCTGCTGTGTTTTGAATGAATGCCAGCAATTTTTTTGTAGTGGTGTTTAAAATGAAAAAAGGCATTCCTTCTAATTTCACCTGGCACTAAGCAGGTCACCCATCCCTATCCTCAGTTGTCAAGTATCCTGCTAGATTACATTGAGGACTGTTCAGCTCGGGGGCGGAGGGGAAGCAGGCTATACATTCAGATGAACTCTGGATGAAGAGTACAATTTTCTCCTGGCCCCCTCCCATCTGAACATAGTGTTAAGTTGTGCTTTTTAATGGTGAGTGCTTAGAATGGAGTGCCGCATCTGAATATGACATTGCATGATTCCACAGTGGGTGCCAGCGGAACTGCCTTGTGATTGTTAGTTTAAGACACAAATCATTCTCAAGGCAGAACACAACTCCAGTGATCCCCAACCACCAACACCAGCTTTCAGCACTTTTGCTCTGGAAGGGATGTCCCCCCCCCCCCCCCAAGATATTGGAAGCCATGGTTGTAACAGATCCAAGAAGTGGATGGAGTTAGGTTACCATCTTGACATGCTTCTATGGATATTTTTCACACTGTGCAAACTGCTTGGATGTGTGAGGGCAATCATTGGGCAGTAACAGCTATCTGAATGGGTTTGAGGTTCTGGATATTGGGGGTGTCAGTGCCTTGTTGTGGGAGGATGTGACCTCCACTGATTTAAAAGAGGCAGTAAGAAGACCACTATTTACGAAACCAAAGCTACTTACGAAACCAGAGCTGTGACAACTATTATCCAGCTAACTCTAGGGAAAAGTGACAGAGAAGATGGAAACTCTTCAACCTCAGGTGGATTTGGATAATATTAATTATTTGGATCTATTCTGGCTCAGTTTTCAGCCTGATTTTTGGGCAGAAACAGCCTTAGTCACCCGGGTGAATTACTTAAGATTGGAAACTAGACAATGGGTTGCAAATCCTGTTGATTCTTCTGGAACTCTCAGCAGTGTTCACAACCAAGGCATTCTTCTGGGCCACCTCACTGGGCTGAGTTTAAAGGCACAAAACTGCACTGGTCCCACTCTTTTTCAGAAGATGAGGAGGAGGAGCTTTCATTGCAGCTGATGACCTTCCATTCTGCACCCCCCCCCCATATTAAACATTGGTATGAAGCCACTGAAAAAGTCATGTGGACATTTTGAACTATGGTATCTCTAGTATATGGATGATATGCTACCTCTTTTTCACCTCTAAAGCTCAGCAAGAATGTGGAGCTCCTGAATAGGTGTTTGGTGGTGATTTGAGTATTGAAGATGAATAAGCTATGCCCCAAGGTAGTTGCAGGGTGGGAGGGATGGTTGTGTGTGTAGGTGTGTATTGTATGACCATTGAGTACCTTTAGGTGAATACATGGAGCTTTCTTGCAAATGCTATAGCTAGTTGTGCAGTAACAAATGTAGGTTGTGATAACTCACTTCTGGATATCAAATGAGCTTTTTATAGGAAGACGAGCTAAATTTCTCTTAAAATGCTAGCATGGTAACTTCATAATGGTTTTGTTGGGTGAGAATATATTTTAAAACCCCATGAAATGCACTCCTAAAACTTAATCTCCTGCTTACGTGGCTGGTAAAATGATGACATCCTTGTGGCTCTTGATTATTCATTGTCTTGGTGGGCACTTGGTTGGGTGAGAAATGCTCCAGTACGGCTTTGTCAGCACAACAAGTGATCCATAGCAGAATCCATTTAGTGCACTCTGCCAGACTGTCGGCTTACTTGCTTCAAATGTGTCTTTGCTTCAACAAGGAGTTTGCTTCCACCTACAGGAAGCAGGAGGCAAAACCGAACCATTTGCTGTTAGTCACTGCTCTGTCTTGATAAAAGGCCGGCAAGTTCCCTACCAAACCCTCGGTTGGACAGCTTAGTGGGCTTCGTCTGAATGCACCATTTTAATTTTTGCTCCAAAGGCCTGTATCTCATCAGCCTCACTCCTTTCTTTCCATCCACTTCTGCCTCACATGATGAGAAACATGCAGCATTCCAGTGAGATGGCTGCATTTACACAAATAAGCAGGACTTGTGCTGTTGTTTCTCTTGCTTTGACTAAAGCATGTTCCATTGGGAAAAAATACATAGTTTAGAAGAAGCACGGTGAACATTTTCGCAAGTAATGTGGGAAAAATGCCAAGTGGTGCATATAGTCAGGAATACTATAACCACAATAATTCATTGTGCGACTTAAATAGCAAATAAACCCTCAAACAACCCCATAACATGCTACATAAGAGAGCAGTAGTTAATTACAAACACATATTCCTTGAACTGCGCAAATGTTCTCAGCCCCACTTTAATTATGCAATGAGGCACAACAGATGGTACATTTCTGGGCCATCATTGTATGCCTTAGTTCACCTGAAGAATGTGGCAAAACGATGGGTAGACATTAGCTGGTGTGTCAGAGTTTAGTATTTGCATAAGTGCAGTGTTCATACAAACTTCTAGTTCTTATCAATATGGCAATTTATGTTTGAGAGACCTTGAGTTGACACACTTTTGTGTCAATCCCAGTTTGACAAATGCCATCATTTGCAAACCTTTTGTCTGAAACATAAGATGGCAGAGTCACACACAGATTGGTTGTCAATATCATTTTTTTAAAAATGACCAGAAACTTGAAATGTTTTTGGAAATTTCAGTTGCCAGCTGTCAGACTATTAACTGGTGCTTGCCATAGGGATCACATTTCTCCAATATAGTCATTGTTTCCAGATTCCAAGCACAGTTCAAAGTACTTGTTTTGATCATGCCATGCTGTTGAAGTCTGATGGGAGTTGTAGTTCAAAACAGCTGGAGGCCACCAGGTTGCCAAATTGCTCTTCCTGGCAAACATAATTTCCTTGAAGTTCTTTTCTGGATACCTCATCCTTTGGAAGTTAGATAGGTAGCTATGGAAAGGACAATGACAGGGGCAGGTCCGCAATAACTCACATGGCTTCAGTGAACTCTTTATTCAAATAAACAAGACAGCCCAGGCCAGGTCTAATACAGCAACTATTCCCAGTAGAACTTGTGCCTATGAGGCAGTTGCAAGGACTGAAGGTCTCACTTTCCCACAGCTACCTAAGGCTCCTCCTTCCCCGGTTCACTTCCCAAGCAATCTGTGGCTCTGTTGTCTTGTCTGTCTTTGCTCCACCCTCTTCATACCTCTTCAGGTTCTTGGAGACCAGTCAGGAGGGGAACTGGTTAGCACAGGAGGGGGAGACTCCCTGGTTTCTTCAGCAGCCTGCCTCCACTCTGCCTCTTGGACCCCCTCCTCTCCAGCCTCCTCTTCTGCCTGTGGTTCTGAACTGCTCTTTGCCACAGACTCTTCCTGCTCACTAAACCCTGTTGCCTCTTCAGCTTCTGACACCTCCTCCTCCCAGTCTTCTCCCTCTGATCACTCATCATCTTCCCATCACCAACCCCAGGCTCTGAGCCTTCTTCCCTTGCAGGTTCCCCAGCTGGTGCCTTCCACCACTCCTCTGTATCCAGCCAGTCTGTGACAGACATTTATGTGATGGCATTTGACTCTGGAATTCTATCCCCTCTGAGGTGTGTCTTGCATTGTCATTGTCATAGTCATAATTTAGGCACCAGATGAAATTCATCCTATTTACCCAAGCTTTTATTTATTAATAGTTTTTGTAAGGTGGAAAGGGGAAAATTATTTAAAATTGGCATTTATTCACACTGTTTATTCAATATCTGACTTCTTGTAATAGGTTTTCAACATATATAAGCAAATGCATCTGCATTTGGGGGCATTTTAAACCTCCATGTGAAAGAATGCTACAAAAATTTTGGGAGAGAGTGGTGCAGGAGGGGGTAGCAAAGCACCTGGCCCTTCAACTTGCCTCTTTCTCCAGTGCTCGACCCTCCAGCTCTCTTCCCCTGGCTCTGACTCTTGCCTCCTGGCAGGTACAAATTCCCACCAATCCCCACCCTTCTCTCCCAAGTCAGACTCCAGCCCCCATTTCCCTGGTGCACACTCATCAACGTCCTGCCAGTCTCTGCCCAATGATGCTGGTATCTATCTTCAAACCAGCAGTAGCCCCATTACTGCTACCTGCCTCCTTTGAACCCAGGAAGCCCCCAGTGCCCCCTGGAAATAATTAAAGCTGTGGTAAGGCAATCATATCCACCACCTTAGATGATTGTATGCAAATTGTGAGGCTATTAGTCACAATGGCTATGCTAGCTTTAGGATTAGAGGCACCATACTTATGAATATTAGTTACTGGGAAACAATGGTGGGAGCGTGCTACTGCTTGTGGTCTTCAAGGGGGCATCTGGTGGACCACTGTGGGAAGAAGGATGCTGGCCTAGATCTATGCATCATCTGATTCTGCTGCATGAGGGAAATGGGAGTTGGCAGTGTAGGGGGGAGCGGAGCAGAACTAACTGACAAGCAAAATCTCTCAGACAAAGCAATAACAACTCCTTACCCTGCATCTGCAAACATTTTCTTTTTTGATTGGTTTTAAAAGCCTTTATTCTGGTATTTTATTTTATTTTTGCAATGATAGCTGACTATTAAGGGTGTTTTTCTAAGTGTGTGAAGAGTAGTCACTAAAGAAGAAATGCTGACTTTATGGCAGGCTTGTCTTATGATGTTTGCTTTCTCAGACTGTGAAGAGCCCCGTGAGTTTTCACAATAGGCATTTTTCGAAGTACTGTATGCTTACAGCTAACATGTTTGCTCTAGAGAATGTTAAAAACAGACCCGCACAGAAATGACATAGAATTAATCACATCAGCCTTACCAATTGTCCTCACCTCTGGGAGAGCGCTGGATGATTAGCTCAAATCATTGTAGTGGCTCCTGTTGATAGTGCCAGAGGGTATTGCTTTTGTTACTTTTGAGCTTTTGGTGGGTGGGGAAATGTTCTCAAAAGCTAGCACTGAAGATGCATTTGTCCAATGTGTTGGTTCATTGATGGACCTGCCTCAATTTTTCTCATTAATGCAGCATTTGAAATCATCAAAATGAAATACTTTCACTTACTGGCTCTAATGTTGATCTATGAGTAGTTTTTAATCTAGCTGTAGTTCCTTTGCATAAAAGTACCTCATTTGTCTTGGCCTGATAGTTGGTGACTGAGTTCTGGGGGGGCGTTCAGTATTAGATCTGAACGCTGGAAGAAAATAATACTGAAACAAAAGTGCTTTAAACTTCATTTTTGGCCTTGGCCTGCAGCTCTTAAACTTTGTTTCACTGTACTAAGGAGAAAAATTGCTCACTGCCTTACGGAAATTGTCACCGTAACATTATATTTAGCTGTGGGCATCTTGCAAGGTTTAGATTGCTTGGAAAATGAATTAGTTTCTCATATTAAAATTGCTTTCTTCTTCCCTACATCACACACACACACACACACAGCCATAGCACATGCAGACCACAACAGTCCCTGACATCCTTGGTTACAATACCTGTTGGCAGGGCTTGGAAGGCCACTTCTTGAGACTTTTTGCTGCCTGAGTTCTGGAAAAAAGACCTGCTCCCTGCCGCAAGACCCATTTCCACCTGGCCTAGGAGGTGGGGCCCACACTCACCTTGAACAGCTAAAAGAGGCTCCTGGGAGGCCACTGCAACATGGTTGGAACAACTCTTGGGTTGGGGCAACCAGCTAAAAGGTTTTTAAATGTTTTAAACGGTTCTAATTTCGGTTCCTTTGTTTCATTTTTGCTGAGTTGGTGTTGATTAAATGTTTAGTTGGGGTTGGCAGTTGCATTAATTTGGGTATAACTGTAAACTGTTTATTAGTATTGTTATTATCGTTGTTGTTGTTATTGGTTTTATTGATTTATTGGTTTGTTTGTTGCTTGTATTGGATATCTTGGTTTTTTAAATGTTTGATGTTTTATTGTGTTTTATGTGTTGTAAGTCGCCCAGCCAGATGGGCTGGATATGAATTAAACATTATTATTTCTATCATCATCATCATCATCATCATCATCATCATCATCAGAGTTTCTACCAGTGAGGATGGATAAAAAAGTAAAAAGCAGATTAATAAAGAGTAGATTTTAAAATTTAGCTAGACTCTCTTGCAGTAAATTAGTGTCCCTTTGGCAGAGTACTGTTTTGTATAAATAATATAACATGGAAATTATATATTTGAGGTTAAGCATTTTAGAATATGATCCAGTAGGTCTTACAGTATTGTCCATAAAAAAAATAATATACCAATAGCTCTTTATGTGTATTTACAAGCTTCGGGTCAATTTCATTTTCTACCAGCTCAGATTCTGATCCCAAGGAAGTGCATTTGTACCGACATCTTCAACAGCAGTAGTTACATCCACTTTTAACAAAATTATGTGTTGCTGTACTATTTATGCAATACCACATGGGGTAAATTGAACTAGTGTGTCCCCCCACACTTGCCAATCAAAAACTGTATGGGAGGCCAAAACACAACAGCAGAGATCCCGCAGATGCTGCTGCAATTCGTGACAAGTGTGTCAAGTGTAGAGCAGTGACTTCCTCCACCAGGGATGTTTTGCTGTGCTGCCCCCCAAAGCCTCTCTTAACTGGGAAGCCGAAGAGACAGCACCAGTGCAGGACTGCCCAGACAATAAGACCCCACTCTTGACCTCACTGATGTGGTCCAAAGGAAAGCAGAGCAATACGCTTGGCACCAGCTTGGCTGCAAGAGTTGCTGGAAGGAGGCATACAAGATGCCATCCAACTATATTCGGGACTCCACCCTGGATTTGTGCAGAGTTTACCCCTTAGTCTTTTCTTCTCCCAGAGATATCCCACAAGGCAGCAGAGGCTTAGGATCAGAGTTTTCTGTTTCCTAGATGGGCTACCTTTCCAGTTTGATGAGCCCCATCTGCCCCTTGCTTCCCTCTACAGCATGTGCAGTAACTGCCTTATTAACAGTTGGACCCATTATTAGTTTCATCCTCTCGATGCTCCAGAGCCTGTTTTCATATGCAAGGGAAGTCCCTGACTCACCGAGGGTTTGAGACCCATCAGCTACCCTCACCTGGTTTAGTTGGCCAGTCGAAGCCATTTCCCAGAGTGTGGCTGCTGTCGCTTCTAGGAGACCTAGGTGAGAGCTGAGTGCAGCAGGGGGACCAGAGGTGAACAAACTACCCCAGAAGAAACATAGGGAGCCCCCCACCTGAGGTACTTCCCCTCCCCTCAAACCCTGAGCGCTCTCTCTCTCTCTCTCTCTCTCTCTCTCTCTCTGTGTGTGTGTGTTTTATTTAAAAAGTCTGCTAGAATAATAATAATAAAAAACCTTGGCAACTGGCAAAAATTAGTAAGGAGGGAAACCAGCCCCTTATTGCATTGGACAGTAAAGGTACAGGATACTATCATTCAGGTACAGCCACTGAGAAGGCCTTTTCTCTTGTCCCATCCAGTGTTCTTCTACCCCAGGTGGGACACAGAAGGGGGTCTCTCCTTCTGATCTTAGGGAGCAGTCAGGCAGAGAGAGTAAAATTAGATAACTGAACAAATTGCAATAACTCAGATAATTAAAAGAGCATAAAAAAATAAGAATACAAGATTACCCATTTGAACACCATGCATGATATTTTTTAAAAAAACAAACAAATGAACATCGTCGGCTTCTGGGGCTGGAAGCTGCATCCCAGTGTCTGTGGCCATTAGCTTGCGCCCCCCACCCCCGGTATTAAGCTCATTGTAGCAGTATAATATTTAAAGCCAGTCTGTGGTCAAAGATGAGCTGGCTGGGTGCCATATTCATAGACAGAATCCTACTTCAGATAGATTGGATTGGGCTGAGAAAAATAATTGCTACTATGAAATAATTTTGCAATTACCTCTGTAATTAAGGGCAGTTTGTTAATGAAAGTGCTTGGTGAATAATGACTGCAGGGCACTCCATCTTGCAGTTTCATGCAGAGCGATTGGTTTGTGTGGTGGAAGTGGTTGGGGAATAAGTGACACAGCTGTCATGGTAACAGGATGGATGTAAATACTGAGGATTGTTGATGATGGAGAGCAGTCATTAGCTTCCTGCCCTATGGGGAATGGTCAGATAAGCAAAAATAAACTTAACAGCTCCTGCTGTCATATGTTACTTATGTCTCTTTGATGCAAACATTTAACGATTCCATACAAACAGGCCCCTTGATCCGATAGCTTTAGAAAACACATTCCCATCTAAAGCATTGAAATGTGTATGGTTAGAGTTAGAATCTTGTCATTACCTGTGGACATTAAACCATGTTAAACAGTTCTATGGGGTAGGGTTGTGTTCTAAATCACAGGAAACAATGTGTAATAGGCCAGGCACTCTTGGATAGAATGAGCATTAACACACAGAGAGACAGTGTGTGTTAAATCCTGTAAGAGAGAGAGAGAGAGAGAGAGAGAGAGAGAGAGAGAGAGAGAGAAGGAGGCTTTTTTAAGGTTTGGGTTGGGGGAGAATATGGCAAGCAGGTGAAATCAGGAAAGTAGCGTGGCAGGCAAATGCAGCAGAAGAAGGACATTAACAGAGCAACTGGCATTTTACTACACAAGTAACTTGCATCTTATATGGGACGCGGGTGGTGCTGTGGGTTAAACCACAGAGCCTAGGACTTGCGGTTCAAATCCCCGCAACGGGGTGAGCTCCCGTTGCTCGGTCCCTGCTCCTGCCAACCTAGCAGTTCAAAAGCATGTCAAGTGCAAGTAGATAAAAAGGTACCGCTCCGGCGGAAATGTAAATGGCGTCTCCCTGCGCCTGCTCTGGTTCGCCAGAAGTGGCTTAGTCATGCTGGCCACATGACCCGGAAGCTGTACGCTGGCTCCCTCGGCAAATAAAGCAAGATGAGCGCCGCAACCCCAGAGTCGGTCACGAGTGGACCTAATGGTCAGGGGTCCCTTTACCTTTACCTTAACTTGCATCTTATGCTTATTATATCTAAATGATCACAGCTTTGCACATGTGTCAGAGAGATAAATAAATGGAGAGCAAAGGAAACCCACTCTCTATTTATTTATTTATTCAGCCACCCATGCACAGCAGTGATAGTGGACTTACCCAGCTTTGGGAAGGTGATACAAGGATTCTTGCAGCATCTTAGAGCCCTTGTACCTCCTTCCCAAAATCAGACAAGTGTATACCGGAATCTAGGAAGG
The DNA here is from genome assembly GCF_951804945.1 of Podarcis cretensis. Taxonomy (NCBI): domain Eukaryota; kingdom Metazoa; phylum Chordata; class Lepidosauria; order Squamata; family Lacertidae; genus Podarcis; species Podarcis cretensis. Next base: position 28,199,836 of record NC_137185.1, on the reverse strand, counting down.
CAGTGTTGCCTTCTTAAAGCCTGGTGAACAGCCCTCCACCTTGCAGAGGCAGGGGCAGTGGTGGTTGTTCTGGGGGTTCCTAGCTTTATGTGATTTTGTGTTTACGTGAAGACCCCCAGATCCTTGCAAAAGATGTGAGTTATCTGTATTAGAATTCTATTACTTTTATATTTATCTATTAAAGGATTTGGTGACCTCTACACGTTTGGACAACAGATGGCACAGCTGTGCAGAGTGGGGCTAATGAGAGTTGTGGTCCAAAGCTTCTGAAAGGCACCAAGGTTTTGTTTTGTGTGTTTTTTTGAATATAGGAGGTGATATGTTGTGAGAGTTGTGGAAAGGACATACATCTAAGAGGGAAGAACTATTATTAAAATTATGAGAATTCGTTGTTATAAAGTTGGCTGACTGACGGTCATGCACAGACTATCTTGACTACCCTAGTTTCCAGTTAAAAATAATTAACTAGTGAATTTCCAGTTTTTAGCTGTGTGCTTCGTTGACTTTATATAAAAAAAGTCTCATGTTTTACAACACTTTCACAATTACCACCTGCCTAACAACGTTGAAAATTTTCCTTTTAATTTGCACATTAAAAAACTGAACCTTAACACATTCTCAATTCTACCCTCAAGCTTTTTCGCCTATAGGACGATGGTAGTCACTGAGAATTCTTCCAGCTAAGGGACCATAGACTATAGTTTATGTTTGTCAGCCACCAATGAGCTATGTTAACCCATGTTCAGGTTTAGAATCAACTTAAATGGTTGGTGTCTCTAAGCATTACAATGTTTCTGTGTGCTAGTAAGAACGTTTTTGAAAATATTATTTTTATCACTGGTAAATATCGTTAACAGTTGGAGCGAAGGCTTGAAACTTATAAATGTATATGTTTTCACAAAAGTACATCATCCCAAGCATCCCTTATTGAATTATTTTGATGATATGGAAACAAGATGCTAGTAAGTAATTTTTCTTTGCTACACAGTGGGGTGATTTTTGAATGTCTTTTGATCTGGCCTGGAGGTGGGGAATCAGTTTATAAGATGCCAACCTTAATAGGCATAAACATAAAATCTTGGTTCTAGCCTTGTATTTGGGTGGAACATAAATATATCCAGTAGTCTGGGTATCAGGTTTTAAACACAATATTACTACTGAGCACATGAACTTCTTTCCCCAACAGTGATGAACAGTAATATAACTTACCTGGTGTGTCCTTAATCATTGTTTATCAGGACTTAATTAACTACTTCCTTACTAGGTCTGCCCTTGTTTAAGGCATAGCATTTGTTCTTGTATAGTTTCCAATATGCCCATGCTCAAAAGGCAACACAAATAGCCATTTCTGGATGCAGGAATAATAGTCTTTATTCCTGCCGTGTTGAAAGGAGAGCTGCCTTGGCAAATAATTGCACGTTCTCCCTAATGTGTCAATGCTGCACTTCCAGAATGGGCAGGTGCTGTGACGATCTCTTTGTGGCAGTGCGATGATATCCTAAGCCCATGCTTTACTCTTTATCCTTTGCTTTTGGCATTTGTTGATTTGTGGGTGGAGTGAGAAGATTAAACCAAAACCTGAGAAACAAATACTAACATCAAATGCTACCCATTATGCAATAAGGGAGCACAATAGAACTAATAATTTGAGGCAGTTTGTGCATGACTTCTGCATCTGTTGTGGTGGTTTCAGATAGATAGATAGATAGATAGATAGATAGATAGATAGATGGCTTCACTGTTAGCTGTCTCCGAGAAATTAAGGTTTTCAGTCTAGTGTTTATGGGCACACAGCCAAAGGCATATGTTTAAAGTGAAGAGATGTAAGAGTGGAGGTGGTGATGCTAATTTTCTAAATGAAAGGATAAATGAGACCCAAAAACCGTATAATAAAACCTGTGGTCCTTTTCCCACAAGCCCACACAGTTGATGCATGTTGTTGTTTGCTTGTTAATAGAATAGGTAAAGGTAAAGGTACCCCTGCCCGTACGGGCCAGTCTTAACAGACTCTAGGGTTGTGCGCTCATCTCACTCTAGAGGCCAGGAGCCAGCGCTGTCCGCAGACACTTCTGGGTCACGTGGCCAGCGTGATGAGGCTGCTCCAGCGAACCTGCACCAGAGCAGCACACGGAACGCCGTTTACCTTCCCGCTAGAAAGCGGTACCTATTTATCTACTTGCACTTAATTTTGCTTTCGAACTGCTAGGTGGGCAGGAGCTGGGACCGAATGACGGGAGCTCACCCCGCCGCGGGGATTCGAACCGCCAACCATGCGATCTGCAAATCCTAGGCGCTGAGGTTTTACCCAGAGCGCCACCCGTGTCCCCTTGTTAATAGAATACCTGTTCTAAATTATTGCACTGAACCTAGAACTTCATGCGAGAACAGCACAAGGTACCAGGAATGAAATACCGTATTTTTCATCCCATAGGACGCTCCGTCCCATAGGACGCACCTAGTTTTTTTTGGGGGGGAAACCAGGTCGGGGAAACCGAACCAGGTCGAGGAACAGCGGGATGGTGGCGCTGCACCTCCCTGCTGTCCCCCAAGCTTGTGGGGTTGGTCGATGCCGGGCGGCAGGCTGCTATCCGCAGTGTGGGGAGCCCTGCGGGGAACTCCCGCAGGGCTCCCCATGCTGCGGATGTCTGCCCGGCGCGAGGGGCACTCTGCTTTAGGGTGTCCTTCGCGCCGGGCGGCAGGCTGCTATGCGCAGCGTGGGGAGCCCTGCGGGGAACTCCTGCAGGGCTCCCCACGCTGCAGATGTCTGCCCGGCGCGAGGGGCGCTCTGCTTCAGGGCGCCCCTCGCGCTGGGCGGCAGGCTGCTATCCGCAGCCTAGACAGCCCTGCGAGATCTCCCGCAGGGCTGCCTAGGCTACAGATGTGTTCCCAAAGCAGGCTGCTATCCACAGCTTAGACAGCCCTGCGGGAACTCCCGCAGGGCTGCCTAGGCTGCGGATGTCTTCCTGAAGCCTGGAGAGTGAGAGGGGTCGGTGCGCACCGACCCCTCTCGCTCTCCAAGCTTCAGCGAAAGCCTGCATTCGCCCCATAGGATGCACCCAGATTTCCCCTTCATTTTTGGAGGGGAAAAAGTGCGTCCTATAGGGAGAAAAATACGGTAACACTGTGAAAGTGCCATGGGATATTTGGGGGCTCTGCATCCTTTATCTCTTTCACAGAAGGCAGCTGAGGAAAGGGAGAGGGAGAGGTTTGAGTGCAGCAAAGTGGAAGAGACAGTGAGAGGAAAATTGTGGTTTTAAACAATGGCAGAGATTTGACTAGAGCAAGCAGCTGAGGAGGAGGTACTGAGGGGGGAAAGTGGGAGTTTAAAACAAGTTTCCAGAACACCAAAAAAGAATTTGGGAAAGGCTCTGTTGTGGTAGCTTTGGGATGTTAGCTTCCTTGTTGTACACATGTCTGCTATTCCTCCTTGTTCAAATTTTGTTTAAAAACCACAGCTCCCCCTTCCCAATCTATTCAGATCTCTCCCCCTATGCATGTTGTGTTTATGTACATAAATGCGTACTTGAGTGTGCATAGATTAGTGACCTGGTATGTGGTGTGGGAAGAATTTCCCCACTTTTTTAAAAAAAAAACTTTGGTAGTTAACTAATACTGGATACATATTTTCACTTAAACGTGTAGCTTCAGTGTTTGCTCTTTAAAGATTAAGTGCACTTCATTACAGCTGTCTTCCTTAATACAGCGGATGTTTTTTGTTTTAATTGGATTGCCAAACAAATTGAACTAGTTTGATTTACTGGGTCTGCTTAAATAAGCAGAGCAGGTTGCTTTGAATTGCAGAGGTGTTCCAGTGTGGAAAATTTCTTGTACCTAGTACCGTCTTCAGTTTGTTTAGGAAAGGTCAGGAGACGAGTGACCTTTCCTGCTAGTGCCATTTTTATAGAGTGTATGGGATGTCAGGCTCTGGCTCATATAGAATTTCCAGAGTGCTTCAGAGAAGAGACAGATTGCTTCTTGGAGCTTGTCAAGGTTTATAGATGGCAGCAATGAAGATGGATTTGGGCACATCTCAATGCCGCTCATTCTATCAAGTAGCACTAATTAAAGCCATTGTTGGCTAACACCCTGCCACCTGATTTGGGAATGTAAAAAACAGCGTATTGTGCTTTGTCATAACATGCTAGATTAATGGGTGGGCCTGTGATTCCATTTCCTCCTTTTACTTTTGAGAAGTTATTAGTAAAGAGATAGTAAATTGATTTTGGTGTCACAGAGGATGTCTTGGACAAGTGTGTACTCTGAAATGATTTGAGGCACCTGTTTGTCTTGTAACTCCTCTATGTGCTGCATCTAAACTTTAATACTGTGCCAAGTTGAGATGAAGACATGATTTACATGCCAGTTGCTAGGTTGTTCTCCCCCTACCCCTTGCCCCCTTTTCGTCAATCCATGCACTTTTATTAATTTACTGAACGAAACCTGTACCTGAGCAACCATTTTCCTGGCGCCTGCCTGGGTATTCAGATCACGTTTTGATGCTATCTGTCAAAACAGGCTTGGTTTTATAGAGTGTTTGTCTATGAAATGTATCCACTCCCTCCTCCCCCTTCCACCCCAATCCCTGTAGTGCCTGGTGTTTTATAAACCTGAGACTTAATCCTGCTCCAAATGAACTTTGCAAGAGCAGTATCAGAGGTGAGCAGAATGCAAATGCAGGTTTTAACAGGCGGTTCTCTAATTCCGCATCGCTGCCACAGTGTGAAGAGGCATCCTTGCATAAGCTCCCTATTTGAATAGCAACATCTTTTTAATTCCCTTCATGAGGGTTTGGCTAGAAGTGATAGAACCATTCATGAAGGGAGAACCAGCAATATTTCCTTTCTGAGATTGTATGACCACCGGGTGAAAATAAGTGTGCATTAGTGGCAACATATTTTACTGACTGTGTAAATGGAGATCAGTTCCAGATTACTGTACAAAGAAAATGGGCCTTCGGTGGTTGGTTTTGTGGGGCAAGGAGAGGTGTCTGCTCTTCTTTCTCCTCCTGAGGACTTAGGATACATCCTTTATTCAAAAGCACAACTTTACCTATAATTGTTTTTGATGTTACCTTTTTCTTTTCAGAGTTGGGACTTCCCTACAGACAAGGACAAATACTACTCTTGAAGCCCCCAAACCTGCTATTTATACCAAATGGAGTCAGAAAACTGAATGGCAAAGCCCAATCTAGTCAATTTATGTGGTGGGCAGTAGTGGATTGAGGATAACACGATTTGGAGCCAATTAAAATGCTGGTACCAAACTGCATTAAAAGACAAAATTGTGTAGTGAACATAAATAAATCTATCATTAAAAAAACTTGATGAATAAAATCAAAGTATGTTATTATTATTTTTTAAAAAAGAAACCTTACCCAAATTAATAACATATGTGTTCTTGTGTAACTTGTCAGTTGAGCATAAAGGATTATGTTAATCAGTTGAAATATTGGAGGAAATTAATATGGATTAGTGGTCCACATAGAGTTCCAAATGAGAAAAGTTCTTTAGAAGAACCATAACGCCTCCTTTGAGCACCTCCTTTGCATGCAAAAGTGTCAAAGTTCAGTCCATGGAAGAATATCCAGGTAGCCCTGCCTGAGCTGTTGTAACACAGTCTTGACAATGCAATACATGAACTGATGGCCTCTCTTGTTATAAAGCAGTTTCCTAGGTTCAGTAGCTAGTAGCAGCAGCTCACAGTTCTTCACACAAGTGCTGGAAATTCCTTCACAGCCTTGACACTGTTGTCAACAGAAATTAGCTATCATAGAGAGAAAAACAGAAACGGTGCCATCAAATCAGTGCAGCAAACAGATTTACATCCTGGTTTTTATTATAATCATTTCTTTTTGCATTTTATAATATAGAATATTACGCAATGCATATTTTTTTTTTAAGGAGAGGGGCGATCTGAGTAAAATACGCCTTTGAAGTGAATTGACTAATGCATTATTGGTTCTGCAGCTTCATCCGATACTTAGGGCAAGTCACACACTCTGGGCTAGCAATAAAATCCCAGTGTTGCTGAAGCTACTGCTAATGAATTGATGTGTTCAGTGGTACTGCCCATCATCACCCCATCAGAACAGCTGACTGGACAGCATCTAAAAAGGGGATGAAGGAGGGTGGTGGTGTGGAAGAAGTTTTGGCAGGGCCAAATTTATACGAACCCTCATTGGTCTTTGGGTATAAGCCTGCTGGCATGAAGGCAATCCTCAAAATAGACTTACCTAGACTTTTTCAAGAATCCACCTCTAAACAGGTACAGCACTGGAAGCAATTTGACCCATCCTTTGCCTTCAGTTCCAGCTTTGGGGCTAGTGGGCCCCAAAGGACATGTCTGATACCTCCAACCCTGTAGATGCTCCCCCCCCCTTAAGGGCAAGAGGGAAAGAGAGGTGCCAAGTGGTTACATCTGAGAAGGCTCAGTCAACCAAAGGTGAACTCACCATGGCAGAATCCCTGTCCAAGAAGTGGAAGGTGATGGGATAAAAACTGAAAAGGAGAGCAGCTTCAAAGATCTCATTTTATGTCCCCTCTTTTAATAGCCCTTGCTGTTTTCATGATGTAGTGCTGGGTGTTTGGGGAGACAGGTGCCGTTCTTTGTGTGCTTGGCTGTTGTGACCTGTTCGCTTTCAGCACCTCCTGTGCTTCTAGCTTAAATGCACTAAAGTTGCAAATCAAACATTCATTGCCTATGGAGGAGCACCACAAGCCAGGATCAGATGGCATAGAGCTAAAAATGGTTGGCAGAGCGCCTGTCTGACCTTGGGCCCCTGCTCTCTAACTAGCAGCAGGCTTCCTTGTCTGCTACGTTGGCCTTTTGTGCCAAGAACAATATACTATTATGTGTTTTTCCCCATTTTTGTAATACTCAGCTTTTCTTGTGTGTTTGCTTGTGATTTTTACCCCTTCCTAGAGGGGAAAAATCTTGCCCTTGAAGCTTCTGTGAATCATGCTTGCAGCCTGGCATTCTGATGGTTTCTGAGCTTTTGTGAAGATTTTAAAATAAAATTAGATATAATAGAATTTTAACTTCTCTCATATGTGTGTGTGTCTGTGTGTGTGTTCATGGGGAAACTACAGTGGCTTTGGTCAAACTTGCTGCCACTGGGAGGGCTTCAAGAGGAAGGGGGGAACACTTATAGAGGCAAGATATTTCTTTCAGTCATAATATCACCCAGCCTGTGATCTCTTCTCTGTTTTTTGTGGAGGTGGAGGACTTCAACAAGTTTTTATGTATGGCCAAAAATACAGCATTGAAAGTGCTAAACTAGCATCAGCCTTTAGCCCTGCTTTCTAAGAAGAAAGAGTCCTAAATCTTTGTGAGGATATTGATGCTTTGCAAGGATGCATTCCTGAAAAGCAGGATAAAAACAAAAGCAAAACCCCATCAAGTAAATACATCTCTGCATGGAGGCATCGGCTGAACTTCCTTTTTTTTTTTTAATGCTGAGGCTTCCACAGTGGCTCTTCTTCCTGTGGCTAGCCTGCAAGCTTCTCCTAGTGTTCGCCATTTGCAGTGAGATTTATTTATTTATTCCTGCTTCCTGCGGTGGTTCTGGAGTTGGGAAATGCTTTCCCTGGAGAAATCTGTATGTATGTGCTGTTTTTCTTTCTTGGTCTCCTTTCATGGATAAGTGAAAACACTTTTAGGGGAGAGAGAAAAAAATTTGCCTGGCATTTGGGCATGAGCTGAGATTTCACCATTTATTTATATATTTTTATTATTTTTTATAGTAGTTGTATGGATTGGTTTGTGTAAAATGTAAACCACCTTGTGGTGTTTTGTGTTCTTTCTCATTGAAAGGTGTGTTCTCTCTTTCTCTTTATATAAATGTGCCCCGTGAAACAGCTTACCATGCAAAAAACACATATGCATTGCAGTAAAAAAAAAATCCAGCTATAAAAATAGGAAAGGAAACAAGCAAGTTGTAACTCTGCATGTTATGAACAGAGAAAGCCACCTTATATTGAGTCAGACCATTGGTCCCTCTATCTCAGCATTGTCTACCCTGGCTAGTGGTTGCTCTCTTACAGCCCTTCCTAGAAATGCTGGGATTGAACCTGGGCCTTCTGCATGCAGAAGAGATGCTGAATGGCCATTCCCTTACCTGAACATAACAGCTGCCTGGGTACAGTAATGCACCATCTAAATGTTGAAAGCCATCCTGAAAATGAAGGTCTTAACAGTCCATCTGAAAACAAGAAGTGAGTAAAAACATCTAAAGGCAGCCAGGTCTCCCTGAGTAGACAGTTCTACAAGGAGGGTGCTGCTACAGAGAAACCTCCTGATGAGGAAACCACCCTAACAGAGTCAGCCTTTACAACTGAGGAGGAGGGAACTATATGGGGCAGAGACTTTCCCCTCTTAACCAAGGCTTAGACCATTGAGAACTTTGAAATCAGCAGCTTCAAATGCCTTGGTAACCTGGTGCATTTCCTGGATAAGATGTATTCTCCGCTGTCTTGGCACCTGCACATCAGTAATCCCACCAGAGTGATTCTGGGCCAGCTACAGTTTCCAAACAACTTGAAAGGCAGCTTCCCCGTAAAGATCATTGCGGTATTTTGCTCTACAGATTGCCAAGAAGTACATCATGGTGGCTGGATCTGCTTCTTCATCTTTGATATCATAATGCTAGGATAATTAAGAAGGGAGCAGGACCAGTCATACTGCCCAAGACTAGCTTTGGGAGGCGCTACCACTGAAGACGTTTACCCTGACATCAGACGAGTTGAGCCAATCACAGGGGAGCAGTTCATCCGGTAGTGTAGCAGGTAAGGAGATGGCAGGTAAGGATGGGCATACTGTAGGATAGTGAATCTTCTGAACTGATGGACCTTTAGATAGTTGAGATACGTTCCAAAGTATTCATATATGTCGTTGCTGCTACATAGTTCTCAGTCTGAGGGTGAGCTGCCTCTTCTGCCAGAAGATCTGTCCCTTTGGTCTTGATAGGTCTAACTATTCTTTTGGCACTAACATGATCTAGCATTGGTCTATTGGATACAAATTCAGAGGGAACTACAGGTTGCCCATACCCCCATTCATTAACAATGGAGGCTTAGTATCCAGGTGCAACCAATTTTAGCATTGCTTTCCCCTCTTAAAAGGCTACTGCGGGTTTTCAAGTACTGGTGAGACATTCTGAACCACAGAGACCTACTTCATCTTTATAGATAACATTGACTTCACAGAAGCTCAGAGTAGTGGATTCAGAGACGTAATATGCCGTCAGGTTTGTCCTTCTGGTTCTTACTCAGTTTTTATGTGATATTTGGTACACCATCCCTCCCTTTGTAGCAGTCCAATAATGTGTGGATTCCTGACTGTCCAAGAGATTATTTCAATTCAAATTTTTATTTTGGAGCTGGAGATGTTTAAGATTCTGTCAAGATCCATTTCATTCAGGGTTTAGTTCCGGTTTGGGCACAGAAACTGCCTTGGTCACCCTGTATGATGAACTCAGTTAGCAGAGAGACAGGGTAAATGTGTCCTTGCTAATTCTCCTCAACCTCTCAGTGGCTTTTGATACCACTGACCATGGTTTCCTTCTAGAGCAGCTGTCCGAGTTAGGGGTTGAGTGGCACTACTTTGCAGTGGTTCTGGTCTTTCTTGGGTGGTCGTTTCCAGAGAGTGGTGCTTGGGACCCATGGAGCCTTCAGTGTGGAGTTCCTCAGGGTTCAGTTTTATCCCCTGTGCTGTTTAACACCTACATGAAACTGCTAAGTGGGGTTATCTGGAGTTTTGGAGCATGTTGTCAGCAATATGCTGATGGCACAGAGCTCTACTCCTTTACATCTGCAGGTGAGGCAGTGGATATGCTGGACTGTTGTCTTGCCTTGGTAGTGGATTGGATGAGAGCCAAGAAACTTGGTAATGGATTGGATGAGAGCCAAGAAACTCAGATAAGCCTGAGGCACTGTTATTGGGTGTTCCCTGAACTGGATGAATAGGAGATTGCTTGGCCTTGATGAGGTTACACTCCCTCTCTGAAGGTGTGGATACATAGCTTGGGGATACTTCTGGATCCTTTGCTGTCACTTGAGGCTTAGGTGGCCTTGGTGGTGCAGAGTGTCTTCCATCAGCTTTGGCTAGTGGCCCAGCTGCACCCCTGTCTGGACAGGGATACTGTTGCCTATGCTCTGGTAAACTCTAGGTTGGATTACTGCAACATGTTATATGTGGGGCTGCCTCTGAAGACAGTTCGGAAGCTTCAGCTGGTACATAATTTGACAGCCAGGTTGCTCACTGGGGCAAGACTGTTTAAGTGTATTACACCAATCCTGGCCCAATTACACTGGCTGCCAATTAGTTTCTGGGATCAATCCAAATTGCTGGTTTTGACTTACAAAACCTCAAATGGCTCAGGACTACAATACCTCAAGGACCACCTGTCCCCATATGAACTCAGCCAGACCCTGCGATCATCTCCTGAGGCCCTTCTTCACGTGCAACCACCATGAGAGATCTGGAGGGTGGCATGAGAATGGGCCTTTTCTGCAGTGGCTGCCCATTTATGGAATGCTCTCCCCAGGGAGGCTCACGTGGTGCCTTCATTATACATCTTCAGGTGCCAGACAAAAACATTTCTCTTTAACCAGGCCTTTGGCTGATTGACATTCTGTGTCCTTTTAAATGTGTTTGCCGGAGTGGGTGTTATGGGTTTGTTTTGTTCATGTACTTACTATACATTTGTGTTTTTATTGTGTATTTTTATACTGTGAACCAACCTGAAATCTTAGTATGTATGTGTGTGTGTGTGTGTGTGTGTGTGTGTGTATATATATATATATATATATATATATATATATATGAGAATAAAGAGCTCAACAGCTTCTTTAGATTGGAATGATTAGTTCTTGAATGCCAACAGTAGTTGCCTGCTATCCTGAAACTTAAATCTAGTGTCCCTGTGGTGGGAAAGTAGCCTTTCATTGGATGGAAAGGATTATGCTAAAACAATTCCTTAACTTGGACAGCAAGCAGCTGTTCAATTTTTGTGGAGGCCAAGGAAGTAAAATAATCCAGCAGTCCTTAGCAAACGGTTTGTAAAACTCACTCAATACCTTTGGATTGAAATAGTAAGGCATCAAATTCAATCCTATTCCTTACTTCCAAATACCTGCTTTGATGCTCTTCCAACGAATGTTGGCGTCTGTTATTGCACATATGTAGTTTGTCCTTCATTAATATCATTTCAGAATTAGGGTTATATGTGTGAATGATTATATTTCTGTAGTTATAATAAAATAAAAATGGGGGGGGATCAGCTGTGATCGCTCACCTGCAGATTTGTTGCCAGTACACAGGAGAAGAGCTTTTCTTTTGTGTACCAAAGTAGTTAAGACAAGGTGTCTGGGAAATGTTTTTGTGCATGCAACAAATAGGTTGGTGGTAGTAAATGAAGTTACTTTCCATCTGCATGTGCAGAAACCAGCACAAATCAATAGGAAGAGAGAATGTAGAGTGTGTTGAAATGAGTTTGATTGTCTTGCTTAATATATACTCTTTAAGTCTTTCTAATGCAACAGCATGATGCTAACTTCCTTTGACATTCTAACTGTGCATTACTCACTACATCAATCGATCATAGTTCTGCCCTGCATGGAGTATTGATGGACAACTTAAATACTTGGGGGGTTGGGGTTGGGGGAGGGGTTCTTTTTTGAAGTGAAGCATGGGTAATTAAGCAATGCACTCTGCAAGTTGGAGGCTGTGTGTCTTTCATAAAAGACCAATAATGAATAAAAAGTGCATTAACCAAATTAAACTCTTGTGTGCCTCTAGCTCTGTAACGATGGGCTCAGCTTTTATGAATTTCATTACAGGAGAGCAGAGTTCTGTTAATCAAAAGGCTATAGCAGGAAATGTTCGTGGATTTAAGAGGTTGCTGCAGTTGATGGTCTCTGTTGTTCGAGAGGATATAAATATTATGGCAGCTGATTGAGCCACTCAAGTCATGCCTGCTCTCCTATCGTCTCCTTTACCATAAATTATTCTAATATAAATACAACTGTAAGTCTACAGTTGTGCCTGCATGAGAGACCAGTGTCAAGATGCCCCGACTCACTTTTTCACAAGATGCTAGGACAGCGATCAGTTTGCCTCTCATGAATCCGGTGATTCATAATTTTATTTTATTTTACCCTTCCCTGAGTCTGATGTTACAGCACTTTTAAAACTTCCTGTCTATCTATCTATCTATCTATCTATCTATCTATCTATCTATCTATCATCTATCTATCTATTATCTATCTATCATCTATCTATCTATCATCTATCTATCATCTATCTATCATCTAATCTATCATCTATCTATCATCTATCTATCATCTAGGTTTTGCACAACCTTTTATCTGTTGAAACCCACTCCAAACTAAATCACTTACTTTCCTGCAACATGGTGATGACCCATAAAAATACCAGTAAACACATTTTACTTTATGGAACCTATTCAGATGTTCACTGGTAATCTCTTCAAGGCTAGCCTAGGGCAGCAGGATATTGAGGTCTGTGTGTTTTAAGCATAGGACAAAAACCATCTTGTTGCTTGTTCCTGGCCACCACCAAGAAAGAATGTTGTCAGTCCTGTAGGTGACATTTAGAGCCCTTTGTAACCCTATGCCATTGTAGAGAAACTAACTGCAATGATTAAACTCATTCTTGGGTGTATCAGCAAGCTGAGTCATGGAACTTCATTAGATTCAAATGAAGTCAAACCTGTTGGATGCCTGGGTCTATTAATCAGAATCGTATTAGTACTATTAGTAATTTTGGGTGTGTGCGATAGGACCCCCAAAGTACTATGTACAACAGGAGTGGCAGGCCTGTGGAATGCCACATATTGCTGGACTGCAGTTTCCATCAGCCCCAGCCAGCAAGCCCAATGGTCAGAGATGTAGGGTGTTGTAGTCCAACATTTGTATGGCCGCAAGTTAGTCTCTCCAGCTTTACAGTCCTACAGGACTGATAAACATTTTGAATTACATGGTGACCTTGGATGACTGCAAACACAGAAGAGACATCCAGTAAGCATCCTTTGACAGAAGTGCCCTTTTTGTAATACAAAATTCTTCCCTGTAGTTGAGAAGGAAAGCTATGTACTATAAAGGTGTTCAGGGCTATCCTTTTACTATGTGGAGTGTTCACAATATTTTTCCAGTGTATTTGTAGAGGGTCACCGTACTTGATCATGCCCCACCTAATGTCCAATGAATGGCTGAAACTGGCACAGTTCAGCTCTGTGTTTTGCAGAGTCCTTTTGCCAAAGCTTTACCATTGCAGACGTGGACGCAAGCCATTTATTTCCACCATAGCGAGAGCTGCTGTTGAAGAAACCCATTGCCAAATTAGTGTTTACGTTGTGTGTTTCACTCACATCATTCTGATCCTTGTTTCTGCAAGATAATCCTAAGAAGTTCTTATTCTGAGAATAGAAGACCATGATGGATTTAATTCATAAAGGGAAGCAGCCGCAAGGAATGTAAATGTAAGAGTCTGATAAGGTAGGATTTCCTAGTTGCTATGGTAACCCGTGGGTCATGAGCCTGAGAAAATAAAGTGAGTCCTGAAGCACGGAGGATGATTATAAAATTTAACTGTCATTCTTCATTTAGGGTTGATGGCAAACATTATTTACTTAAGTTTATCTCCTGGCAGGCAAAGATCCTCTTCTTTTCTTCAAATTGGGGATGTGGATCCCTGTGTTGGGCATGTTTGACATTAACTGAACCCTGTATTTATTATTCTAACCAGGCAATTTGTACATAATATCCCTGTAGATTTGGTCACTATTCTATAGAAACCAACAGTTTTATCTTGCAAATCCAACGCGAAAGCTTCCGTAATGCATCTCTGTGCTGCATAATGGTATCTCTTCCTTCCCACCCCCTCCAGTATCATAAGAGGAGCGGGGGTGGGTGGGTGGGTGGGGGGTGCGGAGAGCAGGGGAATACGCACACATTGAAAACTATTATCATTTCTTCTTGTTGGAGAATGGAGTTTTCATGAGAGTGGGGAGAAGAAATTTACTGGCCTAATTATTTGTGCAATGCACATAGAAGACGATGCTTGCTTGGCGTTTGGCTTCAGGTTCCCGAGAAGATGGTGCCGAAGGGGGGGGGGGGGCGGTCTGGCGGTGCCGGCAACGAAGCAAAGTTTTTGTGCTCTCCATAAAAATTGCTCTTAATTGAGTGGGGTTTGGTTTTGGCCTCAGCAGCAGCATGTATATTTTTTTCAAAAGTATTGATTTAAAACCCACCCTTAAAAAGATCGCAGCATACTGCTGCAGGTAAAAATGTAGTCTTGAACATGTGCCTTGATTTGATAACTGCTTGGTCTGTGTGTGTGTGTGTGTGTGTGTGTGTGTGAGAGAGAGAGAGAGAGAGAGAGAGAGAGAGAGAGAGAGAGAATGTTGCTGCATGTGAATAATAATCAAATTAGAATTTATAGTAATTTGTTTAATTCTAGCTCTGAAAGTGTTTTTCTACTAATTTACCTGGGGCAGAAGAAAGGCTGGACTGCAATTTCCTGAATTCTTTTGAAACGATATATAATTGTGAGGTAGCATTAAAAGCTGTAGGTTTTGAAAAAGGACCTGAATAGGCAGTTTTAGATAAGAGAGTAGGGTCAGTGAAAAGCCTTTTCTTAGGGAATTCAATTCTTAGGTTGGGCAAAGTGATGCAGTATTCTTTCCTTCAGCTATGTTTTTAGCTGTTCTTACTTTTATCTGTAAGCCGCCTGTCAGGAAAACAGGCAGCGTATAAATAAATATAGCAGCAACAACAACATCAACAACATTGCCTTCAGCCAATGCTGTGGGCCCCACATAATTTCATGCTGCATACTTCCAACATGCCTGAATTTTGAATATTTCCCAACAGTTTCACGCAGCAATACCAGGTGTCCAACATAATTTATCAGCATTTTGAAAGTAGCCAGGCAAAGGCTTCTAATGTCAAATTTAGTCCAAAGGTGTTCAAACCCTTTCTGCATCTTAGGAAAAGATGAACAAGACATGGCTAGAAGCAGATTTCTTTTCAAGATCCCACAGAAGAGGAATCTCAGCCAGCAGTAGTTCACTCCAGAAGTATTCACACATTATGAACAGCAAGTTATTTTTGCTCATTTAAATCATCTGGCATGTGTCTCTTTTACTATTTATAGCTTAATTTTAACTTGGATAAAATGAAAACTGTTACATTTGCCAGTAAAAATGCACTTAAACAAGCTAATCTGAAATCCCTATTTTCAATCAGGGGGAAATTATGATGGGTTTTATGGAACAGATTACTACTAAACATGACTCTCTCTTTTTGTCTGATTTTGCTTGCCTAACTGCACTACATAAGTGTTTAAATATTAAGCCAAATGTTATTTCCTTCCATGGTTGGTAAAACATTTCCAAATCTCGCAGAGAAAGGTTTTCAGCTCCTATTTCCATATGAATGAGAACCCAGACTTAAGGAAAATTGTCGGCCAGCTTCTCAGTGCTCTATCTCACCTCTATCAGGGAGACAGATTACAATGTTGATAGCGATTTTCCATGGCCATCTTGCACTGTGCTTTTGCTCAATGAGACGACATCAGGCAGTCCAACCCAAGAAGAAAATAGGTCAAACTGCAAAAGCGAGCAGGAGTGTGATACTGAATTACAAAATAATGCAGTCCTGAAGTAAGAAGCGTGGATGGGTCCATCATAATCCACTTGAGCTTTTTGTTAAACAAAATATAAGCAGTGATTACCAAGCATGACATCTCAAGTTTTTGCTTTTCATTTATTCATAATATCTTACTTTACTGAGTCCTGGCCTTGCAGTCATTTTGATAGGTTTCATGGCTCTACCTATTGGCTTAGTCCAGCTATTAATGACTGCTTTACCTGAGTGCTGGAGAATGACCCTCCAGATGTTGATGGACTTGTAACTCCCAATAGCTCCAAGTCAGCATGTCCCAAGTGGTGGGGGACAATGGGTGTTGTAGTTATAAGTTTAATAATAATAATACAAGAAATAGTCCAGCAGATCTGGAAGGTCACTAGTTTCCTAGGCCTGGCCCTATTCCCTAAGTTGCTGAAACCATTGTAAGTCCAGTTTTGAGTGTGTTTGGGTCAGGTTGACAGAAATAATTTGAGGTTGGGATAGATAGCAAATGTCCCTTGGTGAATTTTCAGCTTTGAAACTGTGACATTTCTACACTTCATCTTGGCACATTCATCCGCCTCACTCAGCACATTCATCGTGGCCTTTATATTCTACTGTTTAATTCATGGAAACCTATAGCATCTTATAATAAAACCCAACAGCAGTAATCCGACAGCAGTAAAGGAATGCACAGTAAAGCTCCAAAATGGAGAAAACAAAAGTCATTCGATATCAGTCGCTACCTGAAAATCTTCCTGAAAGAGGGCCTTATCATCCTTCTAAAAACATGGAATAATGGACCTTGGCAGGCCTCCCTGGGAAAGGAATTCTGTAAGGACGGTGCTATGAAAGAGAGCCATGTGCCTAGTAGTAGTTCATTTTGCCTCTTAAGGCAGAGTGGCATTTGGAACATGGAGTCTCCCAATGACAATGGATTATGTGGGGGGAAAGACATCTAAGTAATGCCAGGACCAAATTATGTATGGGAAGGAAGAAATCACAATATGTGCAACTTCATGTCTTTACTACTTTTATTTGAAGCAAGAAATTTGTCCAGTACGTTGCCTTTTGAGTAACAGCTTCTATATGAGCATCAAAGTCACCACCTTGGGCTGAAGATTGGGGGGACGGAGCAATAGCGTGCCTGTGATATCACACACACAGTGTTGGGAGACCGCATGTCTTTTGGAGGAGGCTACGCCCAGTGCTTCTCAGCTTCAATGGCTGTGGCTCCTTCCACTCAGAAGGAGCCTACTTCTGATGCCACGCTGATGGTTCAGCATGGTGGTTCAGCCTCCTCCGACCCCACAATAATGGAGGGGGGCTGAACCCCCTGCTGAGGAATATTGAGGGGCTGGCGATACCTCCTCCCCCTAGAGTTGGCATGCTACGCCATTAGGACTATTTATATGTTGTATCATGTAACAGGTAACTCACTTGTGCAACTGCAACTTTGCACAGCTATGTGTGGGGAATAAACAGGTATGTGTAGGAAACTCACTCTCCATTTATTCATTTCCACCCAGATTGCAGGCTTTCCAAACATAGGAAAATGAGACGCTAGGCTTTCGGAAGGTGGTAAGAGGACTCTAAGACTCTGCGGGAGCCCTCACGTCTCCTTCCAAAGCCAGGCAAGCAGTCCTCAACCTTGCGATGGGGACTGGTTCCAGGAGTTCTTGGCTTTATGCACTTTTGTGTATACCCATGGACTCCTGGAACTGAACCCTTGCATAAGATGCGAGTTACCCATATATCACTAGCTACCTTAGGCCCCTAGTGGATTGAAAGGCAGAAAAATAAACATTTTAGCTTAATAAACAGAACAGAATTTATTAAGATTCATGTAGAAGTAGCTCTGCTCTCTCCAGCACTGCCAATACAGTGGTACCTCGGGTTAAGTACTTAATTCGTTCTGGAGGTCCGTACTTAACCTGAAACTGTTCTTAACCTGAGGTACCACTTTAGCCAATGGGGCCTCCCGCTGCCGCTGCGCCACTGGAGCACAATTTCTGTTCTCATCCTGAAGCAAAGTTCTTAACCTGAAGCACTATTTCTGGGTTAGCGGAGTCTGTAACCTGAAGCATATGTCACTTGAAGCGTATGTAACCCGTGGTACCACTGTACATTGTTTATTGTGCCACATTCAGTTCTGGGTGTTCCAGTTTGAACAATAACAACAAATGAGTGAGCGGAAGGCAAAGCTTCACTGGGATTAGACAAGCTTGGATGTTGACAAGGTTGCTCAAACCTCTGGAGAAGTTCAGTAGGAAACTGGCCTCCCTTGAAAAGCTGCAGAATTCTCATGTTTGGAGGTACACCTGATGAGATTTGAAAACACTTTCTGCCTTAAAGGCAGACAATTTGGGATACATAATGCAGACCCTCCAAATGTCCCTATTTTCCAGGGACAGCCCCAGATTTACAGAAGCTGTCTCAGTTTCTGTTTTGTTCCCAGAAAGTCCTGCTTTTCCTTAGGATGTCCCTATTTTCATCAGAGAAATATTGGAGTGTATCATAATGCTTCAAGTTCATTAGAAGTCCAAGTCTCTGTGCCATCATTAGTTCTGCATTACACAGGTTCACTTAGTGTTCAGAAGAAATTGTATCATTTTTCTTAAAAGAACAAAGGGTCTTTGAGATAATTAAATTGGGGCACAGAGGAGACTTGGTTTTCTAAACAGCCATCTTTATATGTAAGCAGCATACACCATGTCTTTGCTTGCTTTTAGTAGTCTGACCTGACAAGAATCAGGACTGGGTCTGGGTTTCTCTCCTCTCCCCATCCCCTTTCAAACAAATGAAGATCAAAAGTACTGTGCAGCAGACTGCTCATGTAAATCTATTCCAGGAATAGCTGCTATCACCCAGACTGACATATACAGCCAATTCATTTCATCCATTGCTTGCAACCTGCACCTAACGTGGCTGGGAGATTTGGCAAATACCTCCTGCTGTATAGCATCAAGCTGATGGATGAATTAAAGACCAAAATGCATCTACTAAGAGGTGATAAATTTGGGATAATTTGGGTAGCTCAAAGAGCTGTGAAGCTGCTAAGTTAGAGAGCTCTTGAAAACCAAACCAAGCTTTTTGTTTGATTCAGGTTTGTTAGTGGTGCCTTTGGTAAATTGATGTGTAAAAGTATTCAATATGTTGGGCCGCCTGATCTACTTTGCTGCTGCCGCCACCGTTGCAATCAATTATTCACGAACATATGGAGCTAAATTTGTTCACAAGATGAGACGACTTGTTGACTCCAGAAGGAAAGTTTTCTGAGCAAGAGTGGTCCATCTGTCTTTGAAACGGTAATTAAGCTAGACAGTCACCTTTTGCCCAAAACACTGGGGGAAATTTTGTTGACGGGGGATGGAGATGAGGCTGGCAGTCCTGCTGCCCTTATTCAGGAACAGACAACATTAGATGAATATGTGTGTGTGTACACACACACACACACACACACACACACACACACACAACCTGTGCTATCGTATGCCCCTTAATTTTAGTTTGTCTTGCTCTCTTGATTGCAGTCTCATATTTCATGACTGCTTTGTGGGAGTTGCCCCCTTGACTCTTTCACATGCAGAGGATTTTAACAGGAAAGTAGAACCTGAAAACCTTTGTGGGAGATGTGCAGCATGCTTCGTTGTATGTTCATCTTTCTCAGGAGCAAATTCCACAGCAGCTTCAGCTTGTGAGAAGTTTTCTGTCCTGTAAGTTGTTGTTTTTTCTATAGTTATCCATTGTGAAGCACACAAAGATCAAGGGATTAAGGAAGCTCCTTATTCTTGCTTGGTGAGGACTAAGGAGAAGGAGATGTCAGCCAGCTCCTACCGTTTATGTTCCAGGGGCCTTAACTCAGAACCCAGTTTGCATTTAAGCATCATATATGCCATTTATGCCAAGCTTTCCCCTCTCTATCTAGTCTGAGGCTGCAAAATTGAGGAAAGAGTGGATATATCTCTTAGACTGCCTCTGTTGTATTTCATTTCTCATCCCAGTTTTTCATGGGGTGGGGAATGTGAGGAGAGATATGTGTTGAAATTGGCCCAAAAAATCATTGTCAAGAGCAATGGGCTTCTTGTGATGTGCACACTTGACCCAGTAACTTGTAACATGGCCCCAAATTCTTCTAGTGTGGTCTTGGATTGCACACCTACTACTACAAATACTTCAAGGAATGGCAGGGAGTGCTGCGGAAGAGAACTATGTTTGGAGAAGGAAGAAACACAAATGTATGGGAAGACAACAAGGAGTCTTGTAGCACCTCAGTGGATGACCAATTTATTGTGACAGAAGCTCCTTTCGGAGAGGTAAAGGTAAAGGGACCCCTGACCATTAGGTCCACTCGTGGCCGACTCTGGAGTTGCGGCACTCATCTCGCTTTATTGGCCGAGGGAGCTGGCTTACAGCTTCCGGATCATGTGGCCAGCATGACTAAGCCGCTTCTGGCGAACCAGAGCAGCACACGGAAACGCTGTTTACCTTCCCACTGGAAGAAGAAGAAGAGTTTGGATTTGATATCCCGCCTTTCACTCCCCTTCAGGAGTCTCAAAGCGGCTAACATTCTCCTTTCCCTTCCTCCCCCACAACAAACACTCTGTGAGGTGAGTGGGGCTGAGAGACTTCAGAGAAGTGTGACTGGCCCAAGGTCACCCAGCAGCTGCATGTGGAGGAGCAGGGAATCGAACCAGGTTCACCAGATTACGTGACTACCGCTCTTAACCACTACACCACACTATTTATTTATCTACTTGCACTTTGACGTGCTTTTGAACTGCTAGGTTGGCAGGAGCAGGGACCGAGCAACGGGAGCTCATCCCATCGCGGGGATTCGAATCCACAGTGCCACCCGCGTCCCTTTCGGAGAGGAGAGGACGACAAAAAACTTTTATTCTTTGAGAATGCTGCAAGATTTGGTTCTGTTGGCTGCTAGAAACTAACATGGCTTCCCACATCTGGAAAATGTCTAGAAGTTTGGGGTAGATAGTGCTGGGTGAGTGTGCTGTGATGGTATCACACTGCCTTTAATTTATGAAGGGGAAGGGGGGAGCAAAAGAGAGGAATCTGTTGTTCTCTTTGTAAGTGAAAGGTCACGTTACAGAGCGCTTCAGGGAGGCTTTCTGAGCAGTGAGCTCCTGTTTGCTGGGAATTAGAATGAGTATATCTGATTTTCTTTCACTTGTGACCTTTAAAGATGTCGCTTTTAGATTGATAAGCAGGTTGATGCTTTTAGTAACCCAATCCAAAATTTGTTTCATATATTAGTTTCTCTTTTTTGTATCTTTCAAACCCAACTGATATTGCTTCCACAAAAGGTTTTTTTTTCTGTGAAGACTCTGGAGGAAAGAATGCAATGATTATATCTTATCTGTTGCACAAAAGGAAAATTTGGAGTTACTTTAAGTTAAATTGGGGGGGGGGTGAAAATATGCATAAATCATAGTGTAGTATTAATATCCTTTTCAGAAGCCTTTCTCCAATAAAAGCACTCCAGGTGTTTGTTCTCCACTGTTCCTTGGTTTTTCCTTGTGCTCCTCCCCCCCCAAGTTTGCACAGCCAAATTATTACTTACCAGAGGAATTAACTAAATACATGGACCAGATACACTGCAATGCCTTACTTAGTCTGCTAAGTCAATGGCCTGGTTTGTACATAACAGTAAGCCATGGTTTATTAAACTGTGGTTTATTTGATAAGCTGAGCCTGTCTATCATCTTAATTGTAGTTTGTTGACCACAAACAAACCATGGTCCTAAGCCAAGATTTGTTGGTTTACAATCCATGCTATGGCTTAGTGTTTCTTTTGAATCTGACAAATGTCAGTAATTAATTAATGCAATGAGTGGGAGGTGTATTGGCTACATTGGTGCAGTTCATATACTGTAGTATCCTAATAACAAGGTTGATGAACTTAAGAGAGGGCGACTTGCCCAGGGTATGAGGGGAGCCAATCAAAATACCATACTATTTTAAATTATGCATTCCAATCCTAGTTACGATGTTTTTGTATGATGGCTACGCATGTGTATTGTCACATTGTGGCCAGGATTAGGAAATCAGCCATCATAATGGACAAAAGCTTCACAGCACAGATAAAAACCCTTGCAGTGGCATGTTGAGGAATGTCACTCCATAATTTGAGTAACGTTGATCTAGAAAATTACATCCTAGTTAGTGAACTGACAGAAGCCCCCCTTCAGATAACCTATCTGTTTATGGATAAGATTTCTTTAACTCTGTTAAAGTGCGCACTCACAGTCTTCGCTCTTACTGAAGCCTAGCTCATCCTGAACCTTTGGAAGTGACAGTAAATGGAGTTGTCACAAAGCAGAAAATGATGGAGAAGCTGCTATGGCTTGCTGTGTGTTTTCTTATTGATTTCGCGATTGAGATTGAGGAATGATTCAGCATTATTTGGTGTTGGCAAAAAGCTGTTCAAGTAGCTTTTCAATTAAGTGAGCTGAGCAGTACTTGAAGGCTTCTATTATTCATGAAATATAATCTTTTGTTTTTTAGTACCATTTTAATCATTTGTGTCCTGGCAGTTGGTGGTGGAGTCACCTTTAGAGCTTCTTCCTTCCTTGCTTGCCCTTGATTCTCCCATCAAGCCTGGAGACACTGAAGCTCACGCAATGATGGAAGCATGCTTGATGTTCAGGCCATTGTGCCTTGCCATTCTACGGGAGTGAACTGTACTGATTGTGTGAGATGTCTGCTCTGAGCGGGTGCAGGAAAGAGCAAGTGGCAGGATTGTGTGAGTGGCTTCTGGTCAGGTCGAACTGGTCTTGACCCTAATCCTCAAAACTTGTTTCTCGCAAAGCTTATTCAGTTAGATTGCTCCCCTGCCCCAAAGCACTGCTTTTACCTTTGTTGCCACCTGTTTCTGTTCCATAAAGAACAGTGTGTGTTGGACTGCATTAAAATCTCCACAGAGCACCAATGTGATCGTTCTGGTATGGCCAACTGCTGCCGGTCTTTTGCAGGTAAGGATTGAGGTTTCCTCGTTGTCTCTCTTGTGCTCTGGTCTTTCTGCTGTGCTCCCTCCCCCAGTTAAAAAGGTGAGGTGGTGGGCATAGATTTTCATTATTATGAAATCCTGCAAATAAGCTATCGATCCACACAGTAATAAATCAGCAATAAGAAAAGGAAATGCTTAATGGTCAGGGCTCTGCCTTGCAGCCAGCTTCAGCTACCTCACCTCGAGCTGGTGTGTGACATGGTGATGAAGCAGGGAGCATCTCTGCATGTACACACAGGCCTGCTGCCCACACATTAGCCTTGGCCCTGCAGTTTCTCCATGAGGAGGCTTTGCGAGGTTTTGTTTTTGGCGGCCAAGCTTTTGTACTTTGCTTCAGGCTCTGTGCCTAGCCTTAGGAAAATAAATTCAGCGTACCTTATCCCAAACTTGCAGCAAACTCTAGTAGAATGCCGTGCTTCTCGTCGTAAAGAAATTGGGCACAGCATCAAGCCCGGGCTGCAAAGTGGTTCAGTGCTTCTCTCATTTTTATGTAGCATCATATCCCACAGTGCCCCCCTCAACTGCCTCATCATGCAAGGGAGTGTTTCTATAACTGCATTATAGCAAAGACCAATTTGCTTTTCCTATCTCTTTATTGAAAGTGAGCCTGTTCTGATTTGTTGCTCCAGTCTGAAACTTGATTATATTAAGTGGCTCCTGGCAGTTTGCAGATGTGATGAGCGACAACTTTAATTCTGCACATTGTGTTGCAGCTCCTTCCCTTTTGCAACATCCCACCTCCATATGGATCCCTGCGTATATTACACTGAACTCATTATCCCTAGTAACCCTTTCCCTCTTGCTGTGTAGCCAACTTGCCCTGCACTGCTGCAGAATGCTTGACTCCTGTGGCTGGTTTTGTAATGAGCAGAGCATAATTCTGTTTGCATGTGAGGAAGTGTTAAGGAACATCCGACCCGTAAAACCTTATGATTCATGATTGCCTTTGTTTTAATAATGCAACCTAAAGTAAATAGTCATCCATCAAAGCTGTAAAAGCTGTTTATGGCTTTCTTAGGGTAGAGTGCCAAAGATAACTCAAACCAAACACCAAAAAGGAGGAGAAAAATCATCCTACATATTCATGATTGATCCCTTTCCAGACAAGCATCTGAAATTTGTGCTACAAGGGGGGGGGGGGAGCCTCTGCCCAATTTTAAATATGTCCATTTTGAAAACAGAAAAATTGTGTTTTGCATTGCTAATGTTCTGAATGAATTCTGGTCAGTTAGAATGTGTTCATGCACATTCTGCATATTCTCTTGTAGATACTGTGTGTGTGTGTCCGTCCAGACAGATTTGCTTTTTAACCGTTATATTTACATGCAACCCTAGGGTTCTGTGCCCTGGCAAACCTTAAGTTTCCATTGTAGACTTGAGATTCAGTTAGTCTCCCTTCCCACATCACCTTCCATCTCCCCACACACTCCCATTACCCCTTTTTATGTTTTATTAGGTGGGCTGTTCCATCTGTCTCCCTCGAGGATTTAATTCTTTACTTTTAATTCTGATCTTGCAAGAGAGTTGGAGTCCATCTATCAGGCACAATCCTTAAAATGTTCCTTTGTGTAATCAGGAGGTACATAGATGATTGGATGTTGTTTCTTTTATGCAGTGCAATCTTCTTTTATCTTTATCTTTTAATTTTGGGGGAGGTTTCACATTAAGCTCACAACTGGTAAAGGGTCATTTTTATCCCAGTGCTGGTGTGTTTTCCTTCTAGATTATTTCTCCCTATCATTTGTGTATGGGAAAAGGCATTGGGCTGTTTTCTTAACCTAATTCCTGTTGCCTTACCAATACCCCTTCCTTTATAAGGACTTATAATATTTTAAGCATACTACACACTAAATGCGTGCTCTACACATTAAATGTCAAATGGATTGATTGAAAGGGAATGTCTGCATCATTTTACAATAGCCATTCCTTAACCTGTAAGAGGGAGAATTAATAAGCAGTTTCAGATACATTATATTTTCTCTCTGTGCTTTGCTCTAAAAAAGGGTGAAAAGGAAAAGATAAAAACACATCAGGTTTGTATGTTTTCCCCCTTCTTCCTTTAAAAGCTGTGAGTCAGAGAGCTTGAAATTAAATACAGTTAATGCAGATAAGTGTCTTTCTACACTAAGTTTGTTCATGAAACTGATACCTGTCTGTGTTTTTCTACCTGTCCGGGTTGGCGGAACTTCCGGGTTGGCGCCATCGGCAGGGGCTGGGTTCTACTGCGCCGGCGACGCGGGGACCCTCAAAAACCATGGGCGCTGAAACCCATGGGCATGGTGACTCGGCGGGCACCGTTTGCGCCCCCCCGACCACGCGAAGGAGCCTTTTTAAAGGCTGTGGAGCGGGTGACGGGGGGGTGGTGGTGCTGTGAGTCCTCCGCTTCCCCTGCCGAGCGAAGCCGCATGCCATTTGGCGGAGAGCGCTGACTTCTTCCATTGAAAATCTGGACTTAAAAGAATAACCCGTGAGTAATTGGAACTTGGAATAAAAAGGGGAATAAATTTTTTCTTAAATTCGGAGCGAGCGGGGGAGGTATAAAAAGGAAGTCAACCTCCCCCCTGTTGTAGAGGAGCTAAAGCAAAAGACCTGACAACTAAGATCGAGTGCAACCTTTTTTTTTCTGATAAAGATATTAATTTCGCGATGGAAAATTATAAGCTGGGCTGGAGGAGGAGAGTGGAATGTGAATTAAAATACAACCCCCCCCCGAAGCCCCGGGAGCGATCCGTGAGAGCGCCTGGAGAGGAGAAATAGAGGTTTTGACAGCTGTCAAAGGAGCTGCCAAAACTGAAGAATAAAAAGACAACTTTGTTACGAGGACTTTGCTGGTTACATTTGTTATAAATTGGATATAAATTGTTTAAAACAAGGAATAATAAGTTACTTTGACTGGTGGGTGAGATCGGGAATGAAACTGAGTTACTATAATCCCTCTAGAGGAGCTGTGGGTTATTACAAGTATTGCTGGCATGGAACTTGAATCGGACTTTTTATCTCCTGGGAAACTGCAGAAATGGAACACTATTTTGTCTACAGAGGTCTACACACTAAAGGAGACAATAGATTCATCTATTGAAGAATGGAAGGGACTTGACGTAATGTTTTGTTCCTGAATAACAAAGCCTCTGTAGAGGAATTACAAGCTTTTTGGAATTAGAACATTTGTGCAGGAGAGCAGGGGGAAAAAAGAAAAAGAAAAAAAAGAGGAGAAGAGAGAACAACAAGAACAACAAGAAAAACAAGAACTGGACAAAGTTGGAAGATAGACCCCTTCTTAGATTGGACATTTGAAATTAAAGATGATTAAAAGATGGTAAAGACTATTAAAAAGACGGCAAAGCGAACTGGTGAAGGATTATGGCTTAGATGTGGGAGCTCCAGGAGACAGTGGATATTGATGGACATTGGGAACGCAACCGGGAAAGGGGGGAGGGAAATTTGGAATCCAAAGGGTGTTAAATTATACTTTATTCTTTTTTTAATTCTTTTATGTTAATCTGTATCTTATATTAAAGAGGGGAACTCGTGGAAGGGAACAGGTCGATTTTAGGGGATGGGAAAATATTTTTTAAATTGGGTTAATGATAATAATTTTAAAATTTGGGGTAAGAATTTGTTGAATTTATTTGAAAGAATTGGAATATAAGAGGGGGTGGGGAGGGGGAAGTCCTGGAAAGATGATATTGAAAATAAGGCCTTAAATTTGGATGTTTTTCTTTTTTTGTTATATTTGAAAATCTTTAATAAATATTAATAAAAAAATAAAAATAAAAAAAAATAAAATAGCTCTGGTGGATAAAAACAAGAAATATTGAGCTTTAGACAGAGGAGTTGCCATTATCTTCTAATGCACCATTCTTTTGTATACTGAGGCTGCCAGTCCTGTTTGTTTGAACACCTCAGATATAACCAAGAAGCACTTGGAAAGAAAACGTATTTGTTGGCATGAACTCAAGAGCCCACTTGGTTAGGTGCTAGAGACGGTCTAGAGGTGAACATGGGTACGAAAGATTTAAAAAAAATATTAAAAAGCATAAACTAATAATAATACCAATTGTATTGTGAATTAATTCAGTGGTATCATTTATGTACCTGGCACTCTGCAAACAACGACAGGACAAGTTCATGCCTCAAAAAGAGGAAGACTCAAGGGACACAGCAGGGAAAGGGGAGGAGAATTGAGTCAGGGATATACAGGAAGAATATTGGTATTATTGTAGTTGCTGTTGGCCCCAAAGGACAAGAAAACACAAGAAAGAGCAATAGATATTTTGCTTGTATTCTGAGCACAAATTGAGTACAATACCTGATTAAGAGTGTGAATAGCCCATTCCTAGTGCGTAGACCTAATGACATAGCCAGGACCATTAGCTGGGAATAGCAGTTAGGTGGCAGAACCAATAACCCAGGGAAGTGGTGCCCCATCCCTTGCTGGAGGTCTTCAAGAAAAGGCTGGAGAGCTGTCTTTTCTAGCTCTGGATTTCTTGTATTCAACTGGATTCCTTGCAAGGGCCTCTCAAACTCTGTGACTCTACACTTGCCAAAACCTGGTGCTCACCTTCTGTTGATATTGCCATACAATGGGGACAGATTAGCAATAGATAGAGATTTGTTTGTGCTGGTCGTTCTCCCTTCAGTTCCAGTTTTGTTTCTTTTACTGGTTTGTACAGTGAGGTTAAATGGACAATGTTACAACCCATCTTGTGGTGTAAAAATCATGGCTTGGCTTAATTGTGTCTGTCAGCTTTCCTTGCAGACGAGGTGACCCTAGATAGACTTTATTTTAAGAAATAAAAGACTTGGCAGCAAAAGGGTGTTGGAGTGAAACTGGGATGATAAAAGCAAAAATATATAGATTTCCACTGACACTTAACTGAACCCATTCAAAGTCCCGTAAATAGATAATTTCTGCCTGTTTTCCCCCTTTCTATTTGCAGAAGCTATAGAGAAGGACATGGCAGGTGTTAATCGGCCAGAAACATTGTTGAGGGAGATGTTAACACCAGGGCCATCATCACTGGGGCTTTTTTTTATAATTATTAAGAAGTTACACAAAGAGTCTGGGGGCAGAGGCAAGAAGTAAATAATGCCTCTCTGCACCAGCTGTTTTGTTCTTCAAGGGACAAACCTCCCTGGGTGATAACTATTGGATTGTCGGGGTTAGAAAGACAAAGCTCTGAAAAGGAGGATGTGCCACAGTAGGGAGCAGAAGCTTAAAAGCTCATGTTTTAAGTACCACTGACATAGACTTGAGTTTTAGAGCCCAAACAAGGAAAAATTGAAGCCAGATAGTTAGTAAACACACCCCTGCCTGGTCAGTGCACACTGAGTCCACTGTGAGTTTGTTTCTTCTTCTTTTTAAAAAAGCGAACAACTGAGTAACTGCAGCTCTGATTTAGGAGCAAAGTGAGGATATCAGAAAGTTTTTGTATGTCAAGTTTGTGTGCAACTTGAGAGATTCCCTCGCATCATGGAGTTTATAGATGCGGCCATCTTAGAAGTCAACAATGTTGTTGTTGTTGTTGTTGTTGTTGTTGTTTAGTCATGTCCGACTCTTCGTGACCCCATGGACCAGAGCACGCCAGGCACTCCTGTCCTCCACCGCCTCCCGCAGTTTAGTCAAACTCATGCTGGTAACTTCGAGAACACTGTCCAACCATCTCATCCTCGGCCGTCCCCTTCTCCTTGTGCCCTCCATCTTTCCCAACATCAGGGTCTTTTCCAGGGAGTCTTCTCTTCTCATGAGGTGGCCAAAGTATTGGAGTCTCAGCTTCAGGATCTGTCCTTCCAGTGAGCACTCAGTCAACAATATGTAAGGGCAATGGCTAACATACATGAATGGGAAATCCAAACTGTTGACTAAATTCCATGTTTCACTTCAAACAGCCTTCAGATGTTGACTTCCACCATTCCCCACTGCAAAGTGCACAGGTCTTGTTGCATACTACTTCCATATAACAGTGGGCATCTCCACTTCAGGATCATTCCTTCTTCACTATATTGGTTTCCCATTTGTGGAATGCCTTCCCCAAAGAAGTATGTTTGGCACCAACATTGCCATCATTTTGGCACCAGTTCAAGCTTTGAAGCTGCTCTAAGTTGGTGATCATTCAACCTGCTCTGTTGTTTAATGTGCCTCAGTTTGTCTGTGGTGGTGATATTAGGTTGATTTATTTATTGTATGCTTTTTGCTGGTTGGTTTTATGTCTTGTACCCCACTCTGGTATCTGTATAGATTAAGGGTGGGTTATAAATACGTTTACTGAATAAATGATAACTCATTTGCCTCTAGGAATGTGTTTGAAGTGGCATTTGTGTGGTCAATGTAATCTATAGAGTCACCCTCACTCTATGAATAAGCCTCTCTTGTCTTCAGAAATCTTTGTTCAAGAATATGAAGTGCTTTTCCCTATACCTTTTATTACCTGTTGCAGACAAATGTTTCTTGATACTCAAGGCACTTATCTCAAGGGGATCGTTTT
Organism: Podarcis cretensis; assembly: GCF_951804945.1. Lineage (NCBI taxonomy): Eukaryota > Metazoa > Chordata > Lepidosauria > Squamata > Lacertidae > Podarcis > Podarcis cretensis. The sequence continues at coordinate 28,170,680 of NC_137185.1, read as the reverse complement.
GGCAAAGCACCAATGTTCAGTTCAGTTAACAAAACCCAACAACCAAAAACATTTATTTTAGTTTGCAAACTTGCATTCCACTTTTGTACTTAGGGAATTCTCCTGGTTATGTAGAAACTGCTCCCTTATTTTTGAGTGGCTAGTTTCATTTCTAAACCAGTAGGCACTCAACAACCCAAGTTTACTCTTAGAGGTAATGGTGTTATCAGTGTCTTGGGTTTGCTTACATACCCCCAAGTGTCCCGTTTTCCAAGGAGAGTCCTTGAATTACAAAAGCCATCCTGGCTTCTAATTTGATCCCAGAATGTCCTTATTTTCCCTGCCAGTGCCACCGAGCTCGTGGAGGCAGATGAGCCGGTGCAGCTGTGGCTGCAAAGGAGCATCTCATTGCCTCTCCATGGCCACTGCTGCCAGCTGCCATCCTTGGGCAGACGGCTGGGCCATCCTGGGCCAGAAGAAAGGGGAAGCAGAGCAGAGCACACAGAGTCTTGATTTTTTTTTTTTAAAGGGCTTTGTGTGTCCGCATCTAACTTTGCCTCTTTCTAAAATTTATTTATTGGTGTTTGTTTCTTTTGGTAAAAGTTCCAAAGAATAAAATCAGGATTCAGAGGTTTTGTCGGGTCCGAGGAGGGTGTGTGTGTTGTGTCCCATTGGTTTAGTGCTGGTGGCACTCGCCCTTCCTCTGGTAGGAAGTGCTCTGCATAGGGGAAGGGGGGGCAGAAAAAGTGGGGGTCAATGAAAGTTAGTTGGGAGGGGGGAAACTCCTGGGGGGCCTGGCAGCAGAAACACAAATGTTCAACATTCCTCACATGAAAATGTTTCCGAGCACAATTCAAAGTGTTGGTGCTTACCTTTAAAGCCCTAAACGGCCTCGGTCCAGTATACCTGAAGGAGCATCTCCACCCTCATCGCTCTGCCCGGACACTGAGATCTAGCGCCAAGGGCCTCCTGGCGGTTCCCTCACTGCAAGAAGCCAAGTTACAGGGAACCAGACGGAGGGCCTTCTCAGTAGTGGCACCCGACCTGTGGAACGCCCTCCCACCAGATGTCAAAGAGAAAAACAACTACCAGACTTTTAGAAGACATCTGAAGGCAGCCCTGTTTAGGGAAGCTTTTAATGTTTAATAGACTATTGTATTTTAATATTCTGTTGGACGCCACCCAGAGTGGCTGGGGAAACCCAGCCAGATGGGTGGGGTATAAATAATAAATTTATACCCCACCCATCTACTTTACCCCACCTACTTTCATCTGAGGAATGTTGGATGGTATGTGTCTGCCTCACTCATTTGGTGAAATCCAAAGTGATGTAGTGTAAAGAAATAAGAGGCATTACTTCTGTTTCCATCTTGATTGCGAAGCAGTGTAGTTAGTGATTGTCAGGACCTCAGGCAGACAGGGTCAGACAAAATTCACACTTGGTGACAAGCACACAATGGCGTGGGCCTAGGGAACCACACCCTGTGATTGCTAATTCTCGGAAACAAATTGTAGTTCATCTTGCTGATATGAACCATTTAAAGGTAAAGGTAAAGGTACCCCTGCCCGTATGGGCCAGTCTTGACAGACTCTGGGGTTGTGCGCCCATCTCACTTAAGAGGCCAGGGGCCAGCGCTGTCCGGAGACACTTCCGGGTCACGTGGCCAGCGTGACATCGCTGCTCTGGCGAGCCAGAGCCGCACACGGAAACGCCGTTTACCTTCCCGCTGGTAAGCGGTCCCTATTTATCTACTTGCACCCGGAGGTGCTTTCGAACTGCTAGGTTGGCAGGCGCTGGGACCGAGCAGCGGGAGCGCACCCCGCCGCAGGGATTCGAACCACCGACCTTTCGATCGGCAAGTCCTAGGCGCTGAGGCTTTAACCCACAGCGCCACCTGCGTCCCCTATGAACCATTTACTGTAAGTTAAAACCTGGGGTCAGGTGAAGAGATTCCAGCACCCCTTCATGTTGTATGCTGTCTTCTGCTCTTCAGGTAACAAGTCCCTTCATCTTCCCAGGGTGTCGGCAAATACTCCCTTCCCTTGCTGCAGACCTGTAAGAGGAAATTAACATTTCAGTCAAGGAGATGAGAATATGAAATGTGAAGGCTTTTTTTTTTTGCTGTGGTGTTTTGCCTTAGAGCATGCTTTCTCAAAGACAGCGATGAACGTAAGTCTCTCGCTGTAGCCGTTTCTTTTCTTTTTTTCTCGAGGCGGTGTTTTGATAAATGTTGATGAGTTTATAACTGTAAAACCAAATGACATTTCTAGCGTGGCACATGTTTTACCCATTGCATAATTATATCTAATGGTGGTGCATGCAAAAAGGCATTTACCGTTTACTTTGGTTTAAAACAGCAATTTAAACCTCCGGGCCTACACACTTCTTAGAATATGAACATAAAAGCTTAATTAAAAACTAAGCACAGTTTGGTGGTGTATCAGGTTTACAAAAGGTAACCACTGTTTTGTTTTATTATGCAGCAGAAAACCGTCAGTGTCTTATTCAAATCAGAGCACCACAGGTGATGCTGCAGTTCCAACTTTACATGGGTGATGTGGATGAGGCGTATGGTTTTGTGGCTGCTGTTCATTTGTGAATTCCATGTCCTGCTCATTATATGAGTGGAGACCAGGAGTAAGGGTGCAGGATCCTGTCCTTGGATTTGGGCCCTATTTTTTATCTCCCTTTGAGGGATAGATAAGAGAGGAAGGGAAAATAAACACCTTCCTCAGAGCACGATATACCGTATTTTTTGCTCTATAAGACTCACTTTTCCCCTCCTAAAAAGTAAGGGGAAATGTGTGTGCGTCCTATGGAGCGAATGCAGGCTGTGCATCTATCCCAGAAGCCAGAACAGCAAGAGGGATTGCTACTTTCACTGCGCAGCGATCCCTCTTGCTGTTCTGGCTTCTGAGATTCAGATTTTTTTTTCTTGTTTTCCTCCTCCAAAAATTAGGTGTGTCTTGTGGTCTGGTGCGTCTTATAGAGCGAAAAATACGGTACTTCATTCCACCCCTATGATCTACCATCTCAGGTCATGGGAGAGGAAGATCTCTGATTCTGCTGGAGAGAGAATGGAGGAGTCATTCTTTTGCCACCTTTCCTTCCTCATCTGAAGGACAGAGTGATGGATATGAGGGGCAGAGTGTGAAGCATTGTGAGGAGTAGTGTTTACTCCAGGCATCCCCAACCTTCAGCCCTCCAGATATTTTGGACTACAGTTCCCATCATCCCTGACCACTGGTCCTGTTAGCTAGGGATCATGGGAGTTGTAGGCCAAAACATCTGAAGGGCTGCAGGTTGGGGATGCCTGGTTTACTCCCTTGCTCTAAATAACTTTTGTATTTCCCTGATTATTTAATGTGTGGAATGAATACTATTGTCATAGGATTTATTTTTATTTTGGTGGAGTGTTGTTCTGGGTAATATTGGTGCATCCCTCCCAGACCTGTGATTCTGTATCTGTAGATAAACCTGCTGTACTAGTCAAAACCCAGTTTCTTTGTAAGATAATGGACTTAGCTGGCCAGTTAAGCACCCTGATCAGCATCTTACAGAGTGGCCCATGTTGCCATGGCAACAACTAAGTGATGATGCTTTCCACACCTCACCTGGCTGGATACCACAGCCCTCCTAGGAAGGAGAAAAGTAGGTGGGGGTTGCATGGCAGATCTTGGCTGGGCTAGAAGCTGACTCTTTGTTGTGCTGAATCCAAAGCTGTAGGTGGACTTCCCTCCGAACTTAATGGGAGGCAAGATCTGCAGCAGTGTTAATGTTGCAAGCCCATCCATCTTATTTTGGTTGCATGTATATATGCAGCAGTCTCCATTGACCTTTATTCCGATGGAACTGAGCCCCAGGTAAGCCCTGGAAGTCCCGGTGTCTCTTGCTGCTTGGAGACTGGTGTGCATGCAAGTCCCTTCTGCCTTCTTATCGCCACTTTGTTTGGAGTTTTGTTTATGATTAATATTATTTACAGTACTTCACTTATGAATCACTTCCCATGAGGCGTCCTGAAGTAATCCACAATATATATATCACAAATATATAAAAGGTTAAATATAAAGACAATGGAAAACAACAGCTATAAACAAACAATTTATAGTTTAAAAATTTTTTAAACAACAACAGCATATACATAAAGTCAATTCAAATCCAATACAGATTTGTTTATACCAAAGTAGCTTATTGTAGACCAAATATTACCTAGTCTAAGGGAGACATTGTGCGTTCTTGGCAAACAGGAACAGAAATGCCACCTTCATTTGAGTGTTTGTTTTGTGGAAAGCTACAATTTGACTCAAATGACACCAGCATATACTGTACAAATCCCAGGATTTTTAATGATTGACACAAGACTATTAGTAGTCTGACAGTTGGCCTCTGGCAACTGTTTTACCATGAAATTTGCTTTCTCCTATTACGTTTTCCCTATCTTACATGTAATTTTTAAAGGTTTGATCATTTGTAGCTTGAACACCTTTATGGATATCACAGAATTCAGACAATTAAAAGCCATGGGACGTTGAAAAGCATTTCAGTGGGAATGAGCAGAAAGTCTTGAAACATTCAGTTGTCCTTTGAGTGAAACTACTTGAGATATGCAGCTGCCATCCACATTTATATGTTTTGTGTAGCATTTAATATTGGGTAAGCAACATCATTGTGTTGTCATGTGTGGTTCCTTGAGAGGTATAATTGGCTGCTAGGGAAGCGCATGATATGATCATGACACTCGTGGAAGTTGTGTGTTATGGAGGGGAAAACTGGTGGAGTGTAAGTGCAAGGATGCCATTTTTTGATAGTTTCCTGCATTGTATACTATTGTTATAGCAAATTATGTATTGTGCTCTAGGACACCCTTATCTGCAATAGGGCTATCACAAATTCCTCCTTTGTTTTATTTTGAATAGCCTCAGTTCTACAATCAGAAGTCTATCTTCTGTTTGTCTGCTACAGAAATGAGTCTCAAAAAGCAGAAACTGGGGCCCTCTAGATCAGTGTTTCCCAACCTTGGGCCTCCAGCTGTTTTTGAACTACAGCTCCCATCATCCCTGACTAGCAAGACCAGTGGCAAGGGATGATGGGAATTGTAGTCCAAAAACAGCTGGAGGCCCAAGGTTGGGAAACACTGCTCTAGATGATATAGGATTCCAAATTCTTATCAGCCCCAGCTAGCCAGCCAGAGTGGCCATCTGGAGGGGGCCACAGATTAGCCACTACTGCCGTAATGAAATGGGGCCAATGAAATAGGGCCGTTGCTGCAAGTTCAGCCACCATCAAGCAAGCTAATGGTACCATTTATACATTTACACAGAGTAATCTTTTACAGTAAGATTACCTGTACTGTGGTCATTTTGTACATATATAGTATCTCATGTGAGCTGAAACTGTTCCCTTCACTTCACTGTGAAACTTGGCCGAGCTCTTTTTCGTCACCTCCTTCCTTGACTGTGACACTTCACAGCCTGGACTCTGCAGGGCCAGTGGGTGGATATTCTCCCTCTGTGGAAATTATTTCCTTTTGATGCCTTCCAAAGCACTGCAATAGTGAAGCCAGGGAAAGAATAGCAGATTGTGCAGCAAATAGATTAATATGTAAAGGCGCCTGCATCGATCTCTTACCTACATTTATAACTCCAGCAGTGGCAGATGGAGAACTAAATCAACATTTTCCCGTCCTCTCTAAAATAATAAATACAGCAAAGTAGCTTTATGTAGCCTTTATCATAGGGATAAATCAGGACAGTTTGTGTCGCAACAACCGCTTAAAACTTATGAATGCGTTGGCCTTTAGGCTGCTGTTCATCATTGCCAAGCCAGATATGGTATCCAGATGAAAGCCTTTTGTTGTTTGTTTGTACCTGTTTTATCCCTTCTTGGAAGTATAGATTGGAGGGGGTTCTGTCACTTTCATCCCGTGGGGATTGCCAAGCTGCTATTTAACACTATCTCTGAGTTAGCAAAGAATTGGGTGACTGGGAGATGGGATTACAGCTGTTTAATAGTTTGCCTCATCTGATTAGGACTGGGTTTTAGGCGGTATATGCAGCTGTATAGTTATTAATCTTACATTTGGCATTGCCCAGAATCAACTTCCCTAATTTGGTGCTCTCCAGATTGTTTGGACTGCAACCCCTATCAGCCTTTTGGAGCCTTTTGGTTGCCATGGACCCCATCCGCAGGAATTAGTGGAAGGAGGGGTGATGACTAATAACTCAGTGCCCATCTAATTATGCCCAGAAGACTGTCTCTGCCCTTCTCGTAAGGCAGGCATGGGCAAACTCGGCCCTTCAGATGTTTTAGGACTACAACTCCCATCACCCCTAGCTAACAGGACCAGTAGCCTGGGAATTGTAGCCCCCAAACAGCTGGAGGGCTGAGTTTGCCCAAGGCTGCTGTAAGGCAAGCTGTTACTTTGCTGATTCTAGAAGAGGGAAGGAAGGAAGATCCCTAAACAAAATATTTCTCCCCATGCATACGAGCCCACATGTGAAGTCTCAGTTCATGTCATTATGGTTTGTGTCGAAATAGCATCCACTGAAGCTGTATCTCCTGGTTTTTGTTCACAGCCCAGAGCAATAGGCTGCCCACTACCCCTCAAAATACAGGTTCGTGGGAAAACAGAGTTTCATTCTCTCACTGCTTCCTTATACCAACATGTTTAATTCTGAAAGCACTGTGTGGTGTTCATATTCATGGATCAATGGGAATCAAAAACAGGTGAGATGCCTTTGTTAGACTTAGGTAATCTGATGCCGATGGGAGTTCTACAGGGCATTTAGCTTCCAAAGCAAAGGTGTTGACGACACAGCCAAATGTTTGGAGCCTTGACTTTGAATCTGCATCTGTATTCTGCGAAAGGTACTTGGGATACATTGGCAACCAAGCCAGTGGAATGCTAATCAGTTTGAGTTAATCTAGTGCAAGAGGTTCTCCTGCACGCACTTAGTGTTTGGTTCATTAGAAATTAAAATTGGTAGGTTTTAATCATGGATCTGTTTGACTGGCATAATCATTCTTTTCCTTTCTACCACTGTTATGCAGTAGAGCCCCTAGCGAGGATCTGTGGAATCGTAACTAGTGCTTTATATAATTTTGAAGGAGGCGTAGCCATCAGAGAGAAAATTCATAGTGTGCCTGCTGGAGAATATGAGGCACCTAGAGTATGTGTTTGCCTGCAGGAAGGCTGCATCTTCAAATATAAAAGAACTGTAGAGGCAAACCAGAGTGCTAAAACTGGGTGCATGCATGCTTTCACTCATGAAGGAGCAGGGTAGCACTTACCTTCAGCAGACAATCTGGTTCTATGACTCTCCCTCTCCAACCCTCCAATGCAGAGAGTTTATGTAGGCAGAATGCACAAATGAAGGGGCATTCAATCAGCGCAGGGGGGAGGTCGGAGACTCTTGATCAATCCAAGGGCCTCTTCTCCCTCATGGGCAATGTCTCAGTGGTGGGTGAAGGGAAGAGTGAGTGGGGCAACAAATGCAACTCTTACCTGCTCCGCCCAAGGAAGCAAGAGGCACAACCATGGTCACCCCAAAGCACTCAAGGAGGCTGTGGAGCAAGGCTGGCGTGACCTGAGGAGGTGACATAGCCTAGATCAGGCAAAGGCAAACTCGGCCCTCCAGATGTTTTGGGACTACAACTCCCATCATCCCTTGCTAACAGGACCAGTGGTCAGGGATGATGGGAATTGTAGTCTCAAAACATCTGGAGGGCTGAGTTGGCCTATGCCTGGCCCAGAGAGTCCCGAGTGCCTCCCAAGGTTCCCCATCCCTGACTCAACACTTTATCAACATTCTGTTTTACGCTTCCTGCCACGAGGCTCCCGTAGTACTTCGCCTTACTGTATTGTGGCTTCATTTTATTTATTTTTTGTCCTGTGCTTTGGATGCTTCTGATTTAATTTAAAAAAATAAGAAAGCCATACTGTCAGAAAGGAACACTTCTATAAACAATCTCTATGTGGAGATAGTTAAAGAATAATCATCTTGTTTCTTCCTTCCCGTCTCTTTTTTTGTAACGACAGCTTGTGTTTTATCAGCATTCTATCTTGTAGCATCATTTGAAATAAAGATATTTGGGTTTTGAAAGATTAGGAAGCTGCAAAGGATGTACTGTCAGTAACATCTGTCAAACTTATGAATGTTAAAAGTGCTCAAGAAATGGGTTACATTTGTGAATGCATAAATTAGCTTGTTGCAGCCTGGAGTGGAAATGTTTTCAATTTCAGATGGTGGATAGGAGCAGGCCTTTCCAGTTCTGGAATGCAGCCCATAAGGCCTTGTTTGCTTATAGAAACAATTCACGTATAATCATAGAAGAAATCGCTAGGGAATTGAGAGGGTGAATGAAATTTGTGCCAGATACTGATTACAGTCATTTCTGAAAAATCTGTGGTTGGCACACAGAAACCTGTCTCTCTCCCTAGTAATGGAAAGCTTTTGTCCAGATTACCATAACAGTACTGGCAACTGCTTCCTTGCTTAAAGACGCTAGTCCTCATGGTTGAAAATAAAATCCTAAAAACACAACTGCAGCATGAAATATTTCCCACTCTAAATGGCTGTGGCCTTAGCCCACTTATGTAACCAAATCTTGCTCCAAGCTCAGAAGGCCGTGTTAGGGGATGCAACATTGCAGGAGAGAAAGGCATATACAGTGGTACCTCGTGTTAAGTACTTAATTCATTCCGGAGGTCCATTCTTAACCTGAAACTGTTCTTAACCTGAAGCACCACTTTAGCTAATGGGGCCTCCAGCTGCTGCTGTGCTACTGGAGTGCAATTTCTGTTCTCATCCTGAAGCAAAGTTCTTAACCTGAGGTACTATTTCTGGGTTAGCAGAGTCTGTAACCTGAAGCGTATGTAACTTGAAGCATCTGTAACCCGAGGTACCACTGTATTGTATATTTAAGTAGCAAGTTGGAAACTAGATAGAGCCAGGAAAGAGGAGATAGTTTTTTAGCCTCAATTCAAATATCTTCCTGAACTAGCATTTAGGATTCAAAACAAGGTCTGTCCGAGTGATTGCACCCCAACCCCATTATCTATTGATTTTATGATTTATTTTAGAAATTTCTACCCCACTTTTCACCAACTGGGTCCCAAAGTGGCTTACAAAATAAGCACATAACCATACTTAAACCTGCACACAAATCTTCTCTAAAGGAAGGGGGCAATAGGGGAAATAGGCTACATTCTCTTTGGGGTTGTTCAGTGTGGATATTCATTTCTATCCTTGGATGTTATAAGGACACAATTGTGCTTTTTGACTCTGGTAGCTTCCTTGACAGGGCATAGTTGGGGACTCAGAATAGCTGGCAGTGCGGTCTGCTTGACAAACCTTCTCATTAAGATCCATTTCCACAAGCGAGAAGCTGACACAGCTGCCAGACCTTTCAATTCAGGAGGAAAAATGAAGGTGATGCTGCAGAGACCTCAAACCTGCAAATACAAATCCCCTTTTCTTCTTTCCTTTTTCACCCCCTCCCTCTGGCCTCCACCTTCCCACATTGTGGGTATTTTTTTGCGGGGGGAGGCACTGCATTGTTCGCTTGCTGTGACGAATATGGAAATGAATGCAGGGCTCTGGATGTGCCATTAAACAAATTTGTTCTAATAATGTAAACACGCTGAGTGCTCTTATTGTCCATGAAAGCTGAATATTTCAGCCACGCTTCTTCTCCCCACCTGCAGGAGCCATGAAGCAACCTTCAGTTGCTAATAGAAACAAGTTGTGACTGACAAATCCAAGGTGAGCTTGTTCAGGTTTAACTCCTGCTGCAAGCTCTCCCAACATAACATCCGTGTTGAATGTCACTCCAGGGTAAAGTATAGAGAAGAGATCTGGATTAGAATGGTATTAATAACAAAATATTGATTCTAATTGAGTGTTGCAAAAAAGGGGGGGGGAGCCCATGATGTTAGAAGGCTGGTCCACTGCAGAAGATAGCTGGTGCTATCTAGATTAAGGTTACCAGATTTTTTTCAATGAATCTGGGGACACTTTTCAACTTCCTACTAAATAGATGGATTTTGTCAGGGGACTGATTTGTAAATCTGGGGAAAGTCCTCGGGAAACAGGGACGTCTGGTAACCTTAATCTAGATCCTGTTCCTTCTCTTGGGTGTCCTCCTACAGTGGGACCTCGGGTTAAGTACTTAATTTGTTCTGGAGGTCCGTTCTTAACCTGAAACTGTTCTTAACCTGAAGCACCACTTTAGCTAATGGGGCCTCCTGCTGCCGCTGCGCCGCCGGAGCATGATTTCTGTTCTCATCCTGAAGCAAAGTTCTTAACCCGAGGTACTATTTCTGGATTAGCGGAGTCTGTAACCTGAAGCGCATGTAACCTGAAGCATATGTAACCCAAGGTACCACTGTATTTATTTCCTTTGAAATCAGTTCCTTGGCAACTACCTTCCGCTTGTGTGACTAGTCTCTGGTTGATCATCCATTCATGGAAAGAATGTCAGAAAATAACTTCCAAATCATGTGAGTTATTCTTCAGGATTTGACATTTAGGCTTTGTATACGTGTGTTAGATATAGAATGGGACCTTTAACAAAACGTTGCTGTGTGAAGTGTTCCTGTTCAGGAGTCTAGCCAGCCATTCCTGCTTTCAAGGTACTTAGTTGTCCCCCTGAGGTGTTCAGATCACAGTAGTACAGTCATACCTCAGGTTACAGATGCTTCAGGTTGTGTTTTTTCGGGTTACAGACCCACCAAAACCCGGAAGTACTGGAATGGGTTACTTCTGGGTTTCGGCGGTCGCGCATGCGCAGAAGTGCCAAATCGGAACCCACACGTGTGCAGATGCTGTGGGTTGCGAACGCTGCGGGTTGCAAACGTGCATCCCGCACAGATCATATTCGCAACCCAAGCGTCCACTCTAGTTGCCCCTTTGGGGTTCAACAGGTCTTTGGTTTGTATCCATTGTAGCATTAAGTATCCTGTCAATGCAAAGTTTTTTTCAGTTTCTCCTGTGTGCACCCTAAATGTATTCTGGGGGTTCCCCAAAACTTCGAAAACAGATGTGGGAGGGCCTGGTGGGAGGTGAGGGGGAAAGTTCCTCTTGAGCAAACTGATGGGGACAAGGAAGTTGGATTCTGCCCTTTGTGCTTTTGCAGGGGTTCTGTAAACATACCGATCCCTCCCCCTTGTTTCTCAGTGACCCCCTTTCAGCTATGTCCATGTCAGCAGTCATTCTGTTAGAGGGAGCAATTTCCCCACAAGGCTCATAATGATCATAAACATTATGGAAAGATGCTAGTGAATTTTTCTTCTTCTTTCCTGAGGCCTTGAGGCAGAATAGAAGGGATGTAATCCTCTTTTCTGTGGTTGATGGTCATAACATGGAAGTAAGTGGACCGTACCCCAGCAGTGGTTACATCAACAGCCCAGGTGCAGGCTTCATTCTCTTCCTGAAAGAGGAATCCCCCGACACTCTTTCATTCAAAACAGAGCAGGACAGCTTGCTATTTATTTATATTACTAATTTGTTTGCTTCCCTCGGTTAAGGACGTCTCAAAATGACCTACAGCAGAAGTATAATACATAGTAAATACAATACATAGCAAACATGTCCATTAAAACAATACTACACAATAAAAGCGTTCATCCACAATAGTCAGTTGTAAAATATGAATATGCTTCCTCACCCAAGAACAAGATGGATGTGAAAAATAGCCCCCAAACTAGAACACTATTATTGCCCAAAGGCCTGGGAGAATTAAAAAAAACACACCATTTGCATTGAAATAATGAGTGTTGGCAACAGGCAAACTTCCACAGGTGAGGAGCTACCATTGAAAAGGCCCATTCTTTGGTTGCCACTCTCTGAACATCTTGTGGGTGGGGCACACAGAGAAGTGCTTCAGATGGCTATTTTAGGGTGCCAATAGGTTCATAAGGGAGAAAGCAGCCCTTAAGTTACTGGAGTCAAAAGCTTTATAAGGTTTTGTAGGTCAAAACCAACACTTTGAACTGCCTTGGAAACAGCTAGGACAGTTGGGCCAGAATTAGGGTTCTGTGCTCTGATCTCCTGGTCCCACTCTGGCTACCAAATACTGCACTGGCAGTTTCTGAACTGTCTTCAAAGGCAGCCCAACTTATAACACATTGCAGTAATCTAACCTAGAGGATTGTGAAATCACACACCCCACCCCCGCAAAATATGAGCATGTCTTCGGAGTTTGATATATACGTAGTGGCAAGTGCCAAAAGATGGTGTGCATGGTGCCAAGTGTGTTTTCCCGTGTAAAAATAAAAGTTGGAGTTCAGCCTACTGGCTCTTGTGCTATTGATTTGCTTTTCTAGCCGAAAAAGAAACTGCTTGCAACAGGCTCTATTTTCCATATGCCAGTGGTTTGTGAGTGATTTTCAATGCTGCTGCTGTAATTTGATATGCGCTAGCAAATCAATCCTGTATTAAATCAGGTGCCCTCTGCCTTTTTTGTTTGTTTGTTTGTTTGTTTGTTTTTTGGTGTTTTATACCTTAATGGGTTATGGGTTTGATTGGGCCTTCTTTAGCCTACTTATGCAGCTGCACTTTGATTCCCCAACCCCAGCAACCTTCCTATTGGAACAGAGAGCCAGGTCTGGCAGCAGGGGAGTCCTGGTCTACCTTTTGAGCTAAAGCCACATCCACAGATGATTCCTGTTTAAACACTAAAGACACAGTTTTTATATAGAAATCCTTACAGGTAAGACAAGAGCATCTCTTGGAACTTGGGCAGAGAATGGGAGCTGTGTGAAGACACATTTTCCTTTGTATTTTTCCTCCCTCTTTACTCAGGTAAAGTGGGCTGAAATGCGACTTTTGGAATTGGAAATGCTAAAGATGCAGATGATACTTCCCCTAACCAGCAGTAATAATTATAGCTATCCTTCTGCACCTTCTCTAACCTTGCAAGCGTTGCTACGATGGTTATGAATACTAGGATATAACCTACACTGCATATTTTGCTAATGTTTTCAAAAGACACGAGCTTGTTAGCCACTATAAAATACACTTCTCTTCTTTCAGCTAGAAAGGAAAATAAAGGGTTAACTAGTTGGTCTTGCAGAGCAGAACTGTTATGTTTGCACGAAGTTGCAATTTCCCAAATCCATGCTGAGTGCTTCTGTTTGGTCAGTCTTCCTGCATTGTGGTGTGAATCTTGTTTGCTGTGTTTTTCTTGTGGTTTGTGACAGATAAGATCCATATTGATTTTAGAATATCTACTGGCTGTAACCTTTGAAAGGGCAGACAGTGCACTGCCGTAGAATATTATCTATCAATATCAGAGGAACAGAAAGACAGGGATGACACCTAATCACAACACTGTTGATGGGTCATAAATCTGAACTTGATATGGCTTGATACTGGTAATGGACAATTGTGGCAGGTATGTGGTATGTGGATTAATGTTGATGTGGTTGGGAAATACTTATGCAGTGTGTGGGTTCCCACAATGCTAGTGGAGACTTTGAGGGAGGAGGAACATAATGATACAGACTGAGGCCCCGAGAGGCAAAAGTCCAAATGGTGCATGCACACACAGACACACACACACACACCTCTTTACCTTTTTATAAGTAACACGGGGCGAAATCAGCTGAGAATTTTACCTACGAGAGTTTGACCTGAAATAATGGGTGTTGCCCAAGCCAATTTCCTGAAGCCAATGTCAAATCTCTCTCCTCTGTCCCCTAACTAGGATCAACACTAAAAAAACAACAACCCACCTTTTTGTATCATTCAGACTGCAGTCCCTACCTTCATCTAGCTCCTCCTCATGGTGCCACCTGAAGCAGGTCATTCCATTGTGCTGTATGGCAGAGCTGCCTTTGGAGGGTGTGATGCCCAGGATGCTGGGGGCAGAGGAGAATTAATGAGGTGGTATTTGCATCTTAGGCCTTCCCTTGGTTACACCTCTTTGATCTCAGATATGCTGTAGCAGACAGAGTGGTACAGTGATAAGCACATGGAATTCGGAGTGCAGGTGGGGATACTCATGAGTGCTATCTAGAAGTTTAGTGTGCCAAAGTCGCACTTATATACATGGGATCTGGATGTTTAACTGTGTGTTTTAAGACCTGTGAATTTCAGTGACAGCTATGGCTTTTTTTATGATGCTGCTGTTGCTGTTTAATATGCTGAATTTTATGGAAATGATCTCTTATTGATTTTATGTTTTGTTAGCTCCCTTGAGGGCTCTTTAAGCCATGCTAGGATAGTATAAATCTTTACATAAATATAGTCAGACCTAACTTTTCTCTCGACTGCATGTTGTGTCTACAGCATTTTGCACAGCCATGAAAATCCCTGATCAGGTAAGACAAGAGTCAGGATCTTGGTCTGAGTGAATAGGAAACCAAGTGCTTAACAAGCACCAGCTGCAATGTACTAAAGTGGTCTAAACAGTTTAAAGAACGTTCTTGGGGAACTTGCAATTAAAGCAAATAATGCTCTTAACGTGAACTTGCTTTCAGTAGGAATTTAGCAGAGTTGAGTTACATTTGCAAGCAAAAGAATTGACAAGGAAATAAGTGCCCTTTTGTCACATTAATTTCCTTTAAAATTAGATCATTGTGGGGGAGTTAGGGATGAGTGGTACCCATTAAGTCTGAAAGTACAAATGTTAGCACAAGGTGAACTTTGAGAGTTTGATTTGATATACAGTCTTCAGTTCTTAAGGCTTGCAGAATTATAGAATGTGTTCTGGTCCTCTCCACTTCTATTTTCTTCTGGCTCTATTTAACTGTCAAAGCTTTGAGAGAAAAACTTGTACTGTAGTTCTGTAAACACCAAGTGAGTGATATGGAAGCTGATAGGTCCAGGAGAGGTTTTTGTGCATTTTCTTTCTTGATGGGGTAGCCTTTTTCACTCATGTGTTGCTAAGAAAAAGCAGTGTATATTGGGGACGGATGCTGTCCTGCAGCTTGTGCCCTCTTTGGCCACAAATTGCCCATGCAGGTGGCAGCGAAGAGTCTAATGTGGTTTGGGATTCTAAAGTGGGGTAGGCTATTTTTAAGCTTGTACTCCCTGTTGTGGGCCTGATCTGCATTGTGCAGGGGGCATATCTGCAGTTTGCCTCGGGACAAACAGTGGTGTTTTCATTCTCTTCAGTAAGAAGTTTTTTCCCTATGTAAATTGGAGGCATTGGGAACCCAATCCAGATCAGTACCCTAATGGAGAGGTTTAGGGTTAAAGTAGGGTTACCAGAGGTCTCTGTTTCCCGGGGACAGTCCCCGGATTTGCAAATCTGTCCCCGGACAAATTCCGTCCCTAGAATGTCCCCAGATTTCATTAAACGTGACACCCTACTCTACTGGAGTAATATGCAGCTGGAGGGGTGGGAATGTAGATTTTGCGCAGGCAGAGGTGGGAGGGGATCAAAGAGTGTGAAAGAAGGGCTTTGTACCTTCCCCGGCAGAGAAACCGCGCGCCTTGCGCCTCTCCTGGGCAACAGCACACCACCCGCCCATGACTCCCAAGCCTCCCCTGATCTCCTGCCCCCTTTCCCCATCGTTTTGAGAGATTGCAGGTGGGCGGCTGTTGCCCAGGAGAGGCACAAGGTGTGTGGTTTCTCTGCTGGGCAAGGTGCAAAGCTCTTCTTTCGCACCCTGTGAAACTCTCAAAACAAAGGGGGAAGGGGGAAGGGGGCAGGGGATCAAGGGAGGCTTGGAAGTGATGGGCACCTTGCCTAGCAGAGAAACCTCACACCTTGCGCCCCTCATGGGCAACGGCGCGCTACCCGCCCGTGACTCCTAAGCCTCCCCTGATTTCCTGCCCCCTTCCTCCTTTGTTTTGAGAGTTTCACAGGGTGCGAAAGAAGAGCTTTACATCTTGCCCAGCAACACCCCTTGCACCCCTTCCGGGACTCCCGAGCCTCCCCCAATCTGTCAGATGAAAGGGGGAAGGAGATTGGGGGAGGCTCGGGAGTCACGGACAGGTGGCACGCCATTGTCCAGGAGGGGCGCAAGGTGCACGGTTTCTCTGCTGGGCAAGGCACAGAGGGGTGAGATGACTTCAATCCCCTTGGCCAACTGGGGCAGCGGCGGAGCTGGCTCAGAGCCAGGCAGCTGAGCGTGAGAGAGAGCGTGAACGAGAGTGTGTCCCCGATGGCGGGGAACTGCAGAAGTCAAATTGGAGCAGGGAAACCTTATGTTCTTTTAAGTTGAGGTTGCTTGAGTTGAGGTACCTCCATTGCAGTCAGTTGGCCTAGATGCCCCTCAGAGGTCCTTTCCAAATCTGTGATTCTGTGATCATCCCACAGTCGTATTCTCAAACTCTGATTCCAACTCTACCCCCCAGGTTTGTCTCCTCCTCCAGACTTCTCAAGACAGCAAAACAGCTGATGTATAGATGTAATTAGGTATAATAAAGCATGTATATTTTTTTTAAGCTGTCCCCGGATTCATTGAAAAAATCTGGTAACCATAGGTTAAAGTCTCTCTCCCTACCATTTTAAATTCCCAATATGGGTCCCCTGTGCTGTTGATTTATGAGTGGGTAGGTGGGGGAAACAGTGCCACCAAGACCCTGCACTTATTGGCAAAAAATTGTAGCTAACTTATTGTCAGGTTTGACCCCGAGTGCCCCAGATCCAGTCTCTAGGCCAGTTCCCCATCTTTGCCCTATTAACCAAGTGGATAGTGTGCTGGGCTCTGGTTTATGAAAGCTGAGCTCAGTTCTTGTGCAGGTGCTCTTATACGGTGGCCTGAGCAGGTTGCATGCCTCTGTTTTCTCCACCTGCAGGAGCTGTAGGAGT
The DNA here is from genome assembly GCF_951804945.1 of Podarcis cretensis. Lineage (NCBI taxonomy): Eukaryota > Metazoa > Chordata > Lepidosauria > Squamata > Lacertidae > Podarcis > Podarcis cretensis. Next base: position 28,153,936 of record NC_137185.1, on the reverse strand, counting down.
AACAGCTGCTTTACTGAATAGATGATGAGGGCAAGCACTGTGCACATTTCAGTTTATGAAAGTCAAAGCAACAGCACCTAAACTTTATGAGCTATTTAGTGTTTATCGAAGGGGACAGAACCTCTTGCAATCTAGAGCACTGTGTGCCAAAAGCAGGGAGCTCAAAACTGGCTTGATGAACTGGGCCTTGGAAAGAGAGGTAAGTGGCAGGAAGGGGGGGCTGGTAGTGTGCAGATTAGCAGCCGCCACCTCCTCCTCAGCCATTCCTTTGAGCCTTGTGGCCTTGGGAGCTCTGCAGCCATCAATTTTATTGCCTGCGTTTAGCTAACAGTTTGAGGTCACATCTGAAAAGAAAGTTGCAAGAATTGGCCCTTCCTATTAACAGTTTCTGCATTTTTGAGTGGCAGCTGATGGAATGAGTAAGCCATCACAATAGACTTGCAGGACTGAGTCACAGAAACCTAATTTTCAGGTAAGAAATTGCCCCTTCACATAATAATCCAGACCCACTCGGCTTCTTCATGAGAAGTGTGAGTAATTTTCACCTTGCAGTATTATTCAGCATGATTATTATCATCTGTTTACAACTGTCTCATGAACGAAATGTATTCTTTTCTGCCCCCTCAGAGCGTGTTCGTTCTCTCTCTCTCATACACACAGTGTGAGTGCTTGTTGAGTATCCCTTTCCTATTTTCCTCCCCTCCCCCCACTTCTCTAGTAATGTCAATGGATGGTAACACACTCTCCAAGAGCGTATCTGATGTGTTCCAACACAGATCCTTCCTGCTCATCATGTCAGATCTAAGCTTCAATTTGGAAGGCTTTCAGCATCTCTCGTTGGCAGGAGAAATGAATTGGGAGATGCAGAGAGACTGCTCTTGCAGCCAAATTTCAGTCACGCAGGCTGTCGGTCCTAATGAATGCCCTTGAAGCAGGTACGGTAAACATCTGAGGCTGGGATTTTGCTGCTTTCAGAAGGCAAAATCATTGAGCTGAATGCAGCCCTTTCTGACTCCACTGAAAACACTGAAGACCCCACCCCTCCCCCAACGCATCTACTTTATTACCAGTGCTTATTAGGGGAATGTTGAATGCTAACGTGCAGAGAGCCTTTAGTGGTCTGCACTTGAAGTAGCTGCTGTATATTTATTATGGTTCATAAAATACATTCTGCATTGTTTAGTAGTCCCTTCCCTATATTTTACCCTTAGACGAACACTTCTGACTTCACATATTTCCAGTTTTAAAATGTTTTTTTTTCAAATATCTGCAAGGCACTGGGCAGTGGTGCAATGATTTGCAACGCTTGAGGCAGACACAAAAGCCATGTTTGACACAGTTTCCAAAACCATCTCAGGAGCTCAAATGTCACGACAAACTGTGAGTTACCAAATGTTGTTTTTATGAGTGGTTCTTGGCTCTCACTGTCTGTTTTTGTACTGCTTGGTTCTTAGGCTCAGATGAAATGAGGGTGGGAGGAACAATTGAGGTACATGTTGCACCTCTTAAATCAGGGGTCACCAACATGGTGGTCATGGGTGCAGTGGCCTACAAAGCCTTTGAGTCCTCTCGCTTCCTGCCGCATTGTTCATGAGGGTAGTGAGGGTGGTTCCTTTCCAAGGGAGAAAATTTTATACTTCTACTACACAACTCTATAGCTGTGTGGCATGTGGCCATACATGTCTCATGGGCTGAGTGGGGTTCAGTAAGATAAAGCTTAATCCTGAGAAGGTGGAGGTCTTGTGACTGGGTGGGTTCCAGGAGATGCGTAATCTATCTGTTCTCTTCTAGAAAGGGTTGCACTTCCTGCAAGGGAGCAGCTGTGTAGTCTGGGGGTACTGCTTGGGATTTCAGTGTCAGATCGGTGAAGTGGCTAGGAACACCTTTTACCAGCTATGTCTGTTCCAGAACAGAAACAGCCTTGCCAATGTGACCAGTGTATTGGTCACATCATGATCGAATTATTGTAATGCGCTCTGTGTGGGGTTGCCCTTAAGTCAGGTCCAGAAACTGCAGCTGGAGCAGAATGCAGCAGTTGGGATGTTGGAACAGGGCAGAGGCCTGCAACCTTTAAGACAAAAAGAGCCACTTGGACCCATTTCCGAAGGAAAAAAAAACTGGGAGCCGCAAAACAAGCCAAATGTAAATAACCACACATTCTTCCCCTTCCCCCATTCTCTCTCTTTTCCCTGAGTCTATTTCAGATAGCAAAGAGGGGGATGGTACCTCTCATATCCATTTTTTGCAAAGCACCATGTGCATAGAAGGCATTATACAAATTAATACAGTGGTGTCCTGCAAGACAAATGCCTCGCAAGACGAAAAACCCGCTAGACGAAAGGGTTTTCTGTTTTTCGAGGCGCTTCGCAAGACGAATTTCCCTATGGGCTTGCTTCGCAAGACGAAAACGTCTTGCGAGTCTTGCGAGTTTTTCCCCTCCCCCCCCTTTTTCTAAGCCGCTAAGCCGCTAATAGCCGCTTAGCCGCTAATAGCGCTAATCCGCTAATAGGGATGCTTCGCAAGACGAAGAAACCACTAGACGAAGAGACTCGCGGAACGGATTATTTTCGTCTTGTGAGGCACCACTGTACATAGAAACGTGTCTGTCCCTCCCTGCAGTTCAACTCCCTCTCTTTTTACTAACAGCACATATCCATTCCTTCTGCAGGTGCAACTTTCTCATCATTTCTACATAGCAGCATTTATAAACCAGTGCCAGAGAAACTGGGTGAAAGGAAGGTGAGAGGGAAGAGATATGAATATTTATGTGTGTATATGTATACATACATACACCTACACAATTACAGGTTTGAAGCCAACTTAAAATAAAAAGAGCTGGTAAGCAAAGGAATCTGTGGTGCTTTCCATGGGATCCGGGGACATGTCAGCTAATACTCTTTCCTTTCTTCTTCATTTGCTTGTCTCTGCAGCAAATCTCGAGGGGGAAGGGAGAAGGGCAGCAGTTGCATAGGCACGAGAGAACGGGGGAAATCCCGCATGCAGAATTTTGGTGCCTAACAGCCCCCCCTCCCTCTGCAATTGCTCTCGTGCTCCCCCGCCTCTCTCTGAGGCCGAGATGCTGCATCACGGCACCTGCTGGCTACCTCTGGACCCCCTCCTTGTCACTGACATAATTCACCCCTTCCTCCCTGACAGGGAGGGCGGGCCCATTTTGTGGTTCACCTCAGGTGCTCTCCCTCAACTCGGCGGCCACTCAGAAGCAAGGCACGGAAAAGGATCCCAAAGCACCACCGCCACCCCTCACACACACACACACACACACACACACCCCGCCCGGCCATTTCCCTCGAGCGTGCGCTCTCTCCCCCCCTCGCCTCAGGTGAGGCAGAACTTCCCTCCGGCGGCAGCAGCAGCAGCAGCAGCAGCAGCCCTTCTCCGGCCGCCGCCGCCGCCTCCTCCTCTATCCCAGCAGCCGCCGCCTCTCGAGCTCCGCTGCCGCCGCCTTGCTTTGCCCAGCTCGACTGCCCAGCTCCATCCCCCTCCTCTTTCTGGCGCTTCTGCTTTTCTGCTCAGGGTCCTCGAGGATCTGCGGAGCCGTGGCAAAGGTGTAAAAGAGCCGCATGCGGCTCCGGAGCTGCGGGTTGCCGACCCCTGGTACAGTGCATCCTTCTGCCCACATGCAATAATACCACTCTGCAAAGAACTGTACAGTGGTACCTCAGGTTACATATTCTTCAGTTACATACGCTTCAGGTTACAGACTCCGCTAACCCAGAAATAGTGCTTCAGGTTAAGAACTTTGCTTCAGGATGAGAACAGAAATCATGCTCCGGCAGCGCAGCAGCAGCAGTGGGAGGCCCCATTAGCTAAAGTGGTGCTTCAGGTTAAGAACAGTTTCTGGTTAAGAACAGACCTCCGGAACGAATTAAATACTTAACCTGAGGTACCATTGTACTGGTTGCCAGTATGATTCTGGGCCAGGCTGAAGGTTTTAATTTTGCACTGTAAAGCGCTAAGTGGTTTGTGACAGGGCTACGTGAAGGAGCAACTTTTCTGTTGTGGCACCCTCTCAGTGGAATCACTTCCCCTCTGAACTGCAGTAAGCGCCAGCAGTTATGTCATTCCAACACATGCTAAAATTTCCCATCCTTTATTTTCCCAAGCCTTTGTTGGAAATTATTGCCAGTTGCTTTGAATTAATGTTATTGCTCCGCTGGCTTGTGTATGCTGCTGTTTCATTTTGTGGCTACAGTTTTAACGTATTGTTTATTGTATGCTGCCTTCTGATTTCAAGGCAGCATAAAAAATATTTTCAATAAACAAGTATTTTGGACTTCCCATGCTGCACACTTTTCCTCCTGGCCCTCAATCCCCCCCCCCTTTTTAACCAGCCTTGTGCCTCCTCCTCCTTTCTGTGCTGACAAAAGTTCCATCTTGTGTAAAGGCAACCCATATAGATTATATACAGTTTGTGAGTGTATGCTGAAAATATTGGGGTTAATTGCCTTGCAGAACTTGGAAGACCAGCACAGCATTTTGATTCCAGAAACATCCTGTCTTTCTTCGTATTCTTACTGCTGCGTGTTTGAAAAGGCTGCTGCCATGTGCAAGGCGTGTTTGTTCCCCTTTTCTTAGTATATTGCAATGATTTTGGCCGGAAGAGGCTAATCGAAGCCACCCAGTGTTGATGTTTTCTTGCTGACAGCCTCATCTTAAATAGTCCCTTTTATTCTCTTGGCCATGAACAGATGTCACTAAATTAACTCCATTGAAAGTAAATGTCTTACATTGTCAGCACAATTAACATACATTGTCCATTCTTCTCAAAAGTTTTTAGCATTTTTTTTTTCTAATTGAGCATCTTTTTAAAAGAGTCTGACAATTTTCCATCCAGATGTGGAGTGTTCCAGCATCTTGTAGTGATAGTATTAAACAAAGCTCACAAGAGTAAAATGGTGCTGGCCTTATTCTGCTTTGGAAGCAATGCTTTCTTTCCCCTCACTCTTTCCTCTATCCAGTCTATTGGATCAGTCCCATTTGATCAGCTCGTGAATAAAGGCTGCAAAGGAAACACTACTTGAGTTGATTGCTGTATTTTGGCACTACAGAGACCATGGAATTACAAAGATTCAGGGGAGGTTTAAAAAGTTAGAGCCTCTAGTTTTAACATATAAACATATGCATGAATATTTGGGGAAAGAAAGTGCTGGAAACTTGAACTTGAAGTAGCTTTTCACTGGTTATGTGTGTATACTTGGAGGACTAAATAGAGCTTATAACTCAGTAGTAAAATTACTGTCATTCTGATCCCATTAGTGATCAGTACTAACTGTTGTGGACTTTCTTCCCAACCACAATAAGCAAATTGGCACATAATCATTGGCTATACTGGGTGTGTATATGAAAAGCTGTCATGCACAATGAAAGAGCACTCCTTTGAGAGACACATGCTTTTTCTTTCTTATTGCTGCCCATCTAAGGTCAAATGTGAGATCTCCAAGAAAGGGTTGTGTAGCCAGGTTTTGTTGCTTTCTTCTAACACTGACGTTCCATTTTGGGGTAAGACATTATTTTCATTGCATAGAGTCCTATTAGTGTAAGCAACAGGTCATTCAGTTTGACCCGAAGGGCTGGCTGAAATATTTAATGTAAAAATACGTCTTCATACACACAGAAATATGGATTCCTCTCTGTTACAAGGAGAAGAACTGATTGATTTATGAGCTGGGATTTGATAATTTCCAGGAGTTGTTTCCCCCTTCTTTTACCATGGGTATATCTGCATTTTGCCAGAGCATCAAAAACCTCAAAGGTGTTTCTTTGTTTTATAATTGTATTGGGAAGGAGGAACGTTTGGTTAGAAGAGGAACTGAAAGCAAGAAAGGTTACATTGCTTTCAGTAATGCTGGATGATGAGTGCCTAAGACAGTGGTTTTCGCCCAGTGTGCCATGTAACCCTGGGGTGCCTTGAACGATGGCCAGGGGTGCCGTGGGCAACACTGGCCTCTGTCCTTCTTTCCATCCTTCCCTCCTCTGATGCCTTCTCACATCTCTGTCTCCTAAGGGCTTGCACAGCTGTTTGTTGCAGCAGCCCTGGCTACAAGCTCCTCAGGTGAATGGTGCCTCTGGGTCTGGCCAGGGGGTGCTTCCCAGGCCCCTATGGAGCAGTGTGAGTAGGCATCTCTCTTTGGGGTGGAGGGGGGCAGCTCTGAGACCAAGGATGGCAGCTGCAACTGCCCAGAGACTCTCAAGGAGAGGGGATGGGAGAAGAGAGGAGGCTGAGGGAACGCTCCACAAGGGAGGGTGTTTGAATAACGTTGAGAGGCTGCCAGCTCTGCAGGCAAGGGGTGACATAACTGGGCTCCTCAGCTCCACAGGGGTGCCACTGAAAGAATGTAGTTGGTCAAGGGAATCATGGACCCAAAAAGGTTGAAAACCTCTGGCCTAAGAGATCTTCTCCTCAGTCATCCTGAGGTAGCTCCCCTCTCACAATTGCTATCACTACTCTCTTCTTAATTGTTAAGAAGCAGTCTTTAACTGCTGTAACCTCTCATAAAACTTAGAAAACAAAACTTTTGCAATTGCTTCAACACTTCCTGGCTGTATTTTATAAAAGCCTGTATCATTGACTTATATTTCAACATCAACAACATACCGCAATTGCAAATGTGTATCCTTCTTTTCCGTTTCTGCAGTATTTGGGGATGGTAGGAGAGGAAGGCAATACAAAACATTGAAACCATGCATAGAAAAAGGAGTACCAAGGTGGTTCATGTAACTCCTACTTTCCTTCTGCTCTCATTACCCTGTGGACATATTGGTGGTCCAAGATTTTCCACACCTCTAACTTTATATAGCCATGCCTATAATTCTGATTTTGAATGAACACATTATATAAAACAATATATGGATAGGTAAATGCATTTGCTACATGAAGTCTACTACAGCAGTGCATTGTCACATTACCCACTGGTAATAGCTTTGCAAGCTACCCTCAAACTTGCCATTGATTTATCCCATGATTTGAGAGCCTGCAGAGCTATTCAAGAGAAACGGGAGCCATGGAGTTTGAGGATCAGTTCAGGTGCATCAAAAGCCATTGGTCTCCCAGCAGCCAATAATGAAGAGTTGTAAATCACTTGAGGCTCTATTTTTAGTTCTGCTATATAAACAAAACCTTTAGTTTCTCCAACTATTTAAGTTCGCAACCCATCTCAGTCATAATATGCCAAGCAAGATAAGTGCACAGGCCTTTTAAAACATAGCAGCTATACTGCATTTGACAGTAATTTACATTAATTTATTTCATTTAGTGATTAGAGCTTCTGGAATATAAACTGCATCGTTTTACCAAATAGTGCTTTGGAATACATAGGGCTTCTCTTCTGAAGCTAATGGGATTAGATTAGAATGGGATTCTTGCAGCTCAAAGTACATAAAACGGATACTTCTGAAGTGTTCGATACCTCACAATTCAGCATTTGATGGACTAATTAAGCATCTAAACATGTCTTTGCCATTTTTCTTGGCTCTAAAAATATCTTCTTTTTACTGCTGAAACTGAAACGTCTCTCAGTAAAATTGCATAAAATAGACTTAAATACATGAACCATCTGCCAAATAAATTCCATCTTCCCAGGGTGTGCTGGCACGTAAGGCACAGGAGCAAAATAGACTTATTTATTTAGCATATGTGTACCCCAGTCTTTGGCTCAAGGGCACTCAGAGCAGCTAGTAGTCATTAAAACACAATAAAACAATATACTAAAACAGCAGAAGAGCATAACATGACATGAAAGGAACCACAAACCTAAAACCAGAAGATCCAAAAGAAGAGGCCAGGGCAGATAAAGAGTTGCCCAGTGCTGAAAAGACATCAGATGGGGTGTCAGTGATTCTCTCTGGGGAGGACACTTCCTGGGAGCATACGTTTCGTACACCTGATCACAGTCAGAAACCCAGCTGTATTTGGAACCAGCTGTAGTCTGCAAAGCCTTCAAAGGCAAACCCAGGTACATTGCATATCAGGGAAACTGTTTCCCTTTAAAACAGCTCCCATGGTACGGAGTTTATGCTGAACAAATAGGTATTCGAGGACCCATTGTTCTCATTTTTAAAGAAACATTGGAAAGAAGTCATGCATTTAGGCAGGGCCATGAGTGCAGCCCGCATTGCCAGCTATTGATTGATGGTAGCAATCCAAAATCTTAAGACTATCTCTCTTACCTATGTCTAAGATCCTTTGTGTCTATGCCAAGGACCGAGTCTGGCACCTTCTGTATGTAAAACAGAGGTGAATAGATAAACAGCTCTGTTCTGCTTTTGATAAGATGTCGTTCTGGTTTCTAGAATTTGATGTTGTGAATGGTCTGAAAGTTGCATATGTAGATTGCTCTCTAAAGCTAAGCATATCTAGTTGTGATTTTAATTTGTTTTAAACAGTTTTTATTGCTATCTTTTATATTGTTGCAATCCACCCTGGAACCTTCTGGTGCAGGGCAGGTAATAAATTTAACCATAATAATAGTAGTCATTGTTGTTCCTGTCTTGACCCTTCCCAAACTAATGAGGGATTGCTTGGAGCTTTCATATTCTCTGAGCTTCTTGGGCAACACATAAGCATAATAACAAAGTCCTTGATTTCCTGTCACTCTGATTATCTTAAACTGGTTTAGATTTTAATCTAAACTATGAATTTTGGGTCATGGTTGATTTGAAGCAGTCTGTATCAGTGTAAACTCTCCATACCAGTCAGATGTGCCATAACTTGCTGGGCAGACATATATAAATTATTTTTCCCATTGATGGAGCCAAATGCTTTTGAAACCCCCTTGTTGGTGCCTTAGCTAGGGTGGTTCAGCTATGGTGATGCTACCGTAAAGCGAAATTTAGAAAAAACCCATGTTAAATTTCACTTTCATTATGAGCAACTGAAGAAGCACCAAGCATCAGCATTTGCCCCTGAAATGAAAAGTTGTAGGAGGCCCTAAGAAGTGTTGAGAGGAGACTCTCTCATTGGTTCCCCCCCCCCCATCATTTTGTGTATATTATAGACAAAAATAAGGAGTGGTATTTCATCCACTCAGTGCTGAGTTCTCCAAGATTTGGCAGCTTCCTGAGTTTATTTTAACATCACTTATTTTGTATTATTTTGTCCCATTGTTTTGAGCACCATACCCAACCAAGAAGATTCCTGAGCCAATAAATTGAGACAATAGACCTTAACTGTTGTCAAGGAGATATTATTATGATCTATATGTAAGTGCCCATTTAGCCGATAGAATGCAAAGTATCCACTTGTTACAAAGCTATCATCTGAGTGTGTATTTAAACTATTGTCATGCTGCATCGTATTTACTATGTGTTCTAATGATTCCAAAGGAGCCATTATGGTCTATTATGTGGCTTACATATTTAAACTGCATAGTTAAAAAGCTTTTGGAATTTAAAACTAATCAGAAAGCCTATATAGTGGATATCTAAGCTTGCAAGATAGGATTCTAACTTAACATTAAACATCACAATAGCAGATTAATAATAAAAAAGAAGAAAGCACACAGATTATTATGTGTTCCATTTGTGGGTAATTAACTTTAATTGAGGAAAAATCTGTGCATCATGAATATCAATCAGAAACATTTCAGTTCTCTTCCCAAATTTGCTTCTCTTACAAGTTTGTTATAATTCTCTAGAGACACCAAGACATTTCATGTTCCCATTTCTTCTCTTCCTCTTTTGCCCACATTTACTCTCTAGGTCAGGTTAGATGTTGCAGGTATGGACTAAAGCCCATCTAAAAGGCTTTGGTTCAATGTTACAGCTCCTTCTTTGTATGCAAAAAGTCCCAGTGCTCTGAATCTCTGGGGAGCTGCTGGTGGTCAGTGTAGACGATATGGAGCTAGATGACCCAATGGCATCATTCAGTATAAGGCAGGCTCTTCTGTTCCTGAATCATTAGGCTGAGAGGCAAGAGTTGAGAAACCTTTAGCTGGCCATCAAAATGGTTTACCAAGCTGGATAGCAATACCTAGAAAATGCTGGTACAGAATTCTGTGTTGGTTAATTAGACTCTTTCTGACACACTGATTTTACATGTTTATTGCCAGCTCTTCCCCCTAATTGCTCCCATACCGTTGACTGAATGTGTGAAATCTTCTCCCATGAATGCTTTTGATGTGCTTAGCAAATACAGACCCTAAATACTACATCAAAGACACCACACCGGTTTGGGCAGAAGACTTTGCATGTTTCCTTATGGCACAGAAGTGTTAGTCTGCTAGTGGGAGAGGATAGAGCACTAACAAGAATCAGTAGAAGATTGGGCGTTGTGGTTTTAAGAAAGAAGCGTGGGTAAATTCATGCCAAGCAGTCTGCTGTGTGGAATTATTGTTCATAGTATGGCTAGAAATGCTATTGTGTGTCATTGTCTGAATCCACACAGTTCCAGCTATTGTACCTGAAGGCCAAGTCTGCATCTGGGAACTATGAAGTGTTGGGAATTACCTTTAGACTTCAGCTCCCTTGAGTTTCCTCTGATCCAGCAAATATTTACTTGAGAATTTATTTGCTGCAGGTAGGTAAATTCTGAAGTGCAGGAGCTCATTATGATGTCCACCTTAGCCATTCCTCTAAGGTGAGCCCCAAAATCCAAACAGCTGTGTTGATCTATATACAGCAAACATGCAACAACCCTCTTACAGAGCAGCAGTACTATGCATGAAACCCATTTTATTAGGCTCACCTGACAATAGAAGAGTAAAATATTCACAGAACAAATTCAAGTTGTAAAACAGATTGAGCTTTAACAAAAGATCTTCAGTAAGCAGATATGCAGTTTCCCCCTTTCAATTATAAAGCCCAACAATCCTGCAAAAGGAGTGTTACCATTTGAAGTAGGGCCCCCACCACCAAAGAAAAGAAGGGGAAGTATCTAGTCTTTCCTAAGCTATTTTTCTCATACTCTGGCATCCTCTCTCCTAATCTGTCATGAACAATAGGAATTCCAGAGCTCCCTCTTCCTCTTCCTTCACTGCACCACTAGCTACAGGTCCCAAAGCAAGTGGTGAAAAGGGCAGGGTTCTCGTGGCCTGTCTACTCATATCCCAGTCCCTAGCCCTCAGTGCCTGACACCTAGTCTTCAGGATATGAAACTCAATTTTCTGTTAGGTATGGTTTCTCTATATTGCAGTAAAGTGAAATGTTAACAAAGCTAAATGAAAATGTAGCCCAGTTGACAATATTATTTACCATGATTACATTGTCTGTTTAATAATGCTGATTTCTCCTTTAGCAAGTAGCACCCATAAGAGAGTGCTGTTGGCTATAATGTTAGCTGTCTGGTTCAGATCTGTCTAATACAATTTAATCATTTTTAATTCTGACAAAGTGGCTGCGGGTTTTAATTTGATGCTTAGAGTGCAGGCTGGGAACAACAGATTCTATGGAAGCAAGCAAGGCTTTTTCATTCCTATTCAGTGTCCCAGTGTACCTATGAAGGTAGAATGCTCTGCCTTTGTGGGCTAAATGAGAACACCATTAATGCACTTGAGGACCTGAAGACCTCTCCTGCATCCTGACATGTGCCATCGCATTGGTGATCCACATCTTTCATTGCGAGGGTCCTGCAGAAATCCTTTGGTTAGTTTTAACCGTACAGTATTTCATAATCAAAAGCTTCAGTGGTTTGAACCTCAGATCATTTATTTCTAAATTACTTTTCCCCATAATTCTTATTAATTCAAATAGGATTTTGATTTGATATAGAACTTCGTAAATGGGAGAATGAGCTTAATGAATTGAAAGATAGTATTGTCTTAAAGTAAATGTTAAAAAGAATATGCTGATAATTGCTGAGATGGAAATAAAATCTTAATGACTTTAATTTGTCGTGAGCGCCGTGTTTATGAAAAAAAATATGGAATATGTTTCCAGCAGACATTTTCCTTCTGCAGTAGTCAGTATTTTTAATTTGATACTGCTTGCTCTGCTCAAGAATGTGTCTATGGGTTCTGCAGCCTTATATTGAATAAATTATTTCCTCTCTGTTTTGTGAACAATAAGAGCATAAGTATTGCTGTAGTGGATCAGACCAAAGGTCAGTCTGGTTCAGCATTCTAACACTGACCAGCTAGTTCTCCACCCACCCCCAAGTTCACAAACTAGGCAGATAATAGTGATTCCCATCTTTGGCCCCTGCCATCCGGTTATCAGTTCTGTGCTGCTTCCCAAAATAAATGTGATTTTCTTTTTAGGTTCTATGCAGCCCTACATATGTGAGAGTACTATGAAACCTGGTTAGTTTTGCCACAGCCTGATAATCATTGGCTTGTGGGAACACAGAGGTGGGCTTTTTCACTGGGGACTTCAGTGCTGTGGAATGCTCCCCCTGCTGAAATAAAAGAGGTCCCATTATTGCTGGCATTCCACCAGCTCCTGAAAACACACTCATTTAGGCAAGCATTCCACAGAACCAAACTTGTAGTTTTATTAACTGTTTTAATTGTTAAACTTTTTTAATAGCTCCTTTTAATCGTGCCTTTTAATTAAGGATTGGTTTTAAAGTTGAAAAATGCTCTGATGCCATTTTGGCATATAAGCAATATATAAATGAATTATTGTTGTTGACTTGGCTACAGAGATAGGACATTTTAGAAAATTCTGGGTGATTACAAGTACTGGCTTCCATTGCATTAAGAGGCCTCCTGGGTCATATCTGTGGCCCATCTAGTCCAGCATCCTGTTCTCACAGTGACCACCCAGTTTCCCCATTGGGAAGCCCACAAGCAGGACTTTTCTCCTGTGGTTTCTAGCAACTGGCATTCAAGAGCATACTGACTCCAGTTATGCAGGTAGTATCTTAACTAATAAAGGTAAAGGTAAAGGTACCCCTGCCCGTACGGGCCAGTCTTGACAGACTCTGGGGTTGTGCGCCCATCTCACTCAAGAGGCCGGGGGCCAGCGCTGTCCGGAGACACTTCCGGGTCACGTGGCCAGCGTGACATCGCTGCTCTGGCGAGCCAGAGCCGCACACGGAAACGCCGTTTACCTTCCCGCTAGTAAGCGGTCCCTATTTATCTACTTGCACCCGGAGGTGCTTTCGAACTGCTAGGTTGGCAGGCGCTGGGACCGAGCTGCGGGAGCGCACCCCGCCGCGGGGATTCGAACCGCCGACCTTTCGATCGGCAAGCCCTAGGCGCTGAGGCTTTTACCCACAGCGCCACCCGCGTCCCGATCATCTTAACTAATAGGCTTCAGCAAACCTCCCTTCCATAAATTTGTGAAGTATTTTGTTTTGTTTAACAGTTATACTATTAAACCACACAAAATCCCATGACAGCGAATTCCATCAATTAATAGAAGCTTTGTGTGGAGTACTTCTTTTTATTAGCTCTAGATGTTTGTGGCCTGGAATATTGATGGAATGCAGATTAATATCTGCTCATAGTAGTTTGGGTGCCTTTGCAAAGTCTTTCTGTACGTTTCAGTCTCCATAGTACTTTGGCTTGGTTGATCTAAGAGAGATTAGCCTAAATCAAGTGTAGAATTAAAACTGGTGTTTTGCTTAAACGTTACGTGATGTTTATTTTTATTTTTTTAAGCCAGAGGTTTCTTACAGGTTTGTTCTGGTTGACCAAACATTTGCACTTAATGTATAAAATATGAGTCATTAAAATGTTTTCCTTGTTGACATGTAGAAGTCAACTGAAATGATACAGTCTTCTGTTTCCGAAAATGTTCTTAGCTTTTGGCGAGTCTCAAAGTGAAGGAAATCCCACAAGTGTGAAACAGGTTCCAAAAACATACCAGGCCATTCATTAGTGGGCAGGTTGAGTTCTGTCTCTTCTTGATGACTTCAGGCCATTTGGCTCAAACCAGTCCTCTACTGAGGCACAATATTTGAAGAGGGAGGGTTGTCCATTCCCCGCCCCCATATAGCTGAAGAGGATGCATACATTTTGTTCTGTTTCTTTCATCCATCAATGTTGCGTTTCCAATGCTGTCGGTGCGTAACAGTATCTTTAACTGAAAAAGTGTAGCAGGTGCTGCAAGACCAGGGGTCAGCAAAAACTTTTTAGCTGCGGACTGGTGCACTGTCCCTCAGACCTTGTGACGGGCTGGAATAGTGGCACCGGGGGGGGGGGGAGTTGGGAGAAGAGGTGAGGGGGGCAAGTATTCCTCCTCCCCAGCCCCCAGCCCCAGCTGCTGTGCTTACCTTCCCAGGGGCTGCCACCACCACCACTGCTGCTGCTGCTTCTCATGAGCAGGCAAACAGGAGCACCAGGGCGGTGGCGACAATGGCGGAGGGAAGATGAGCAGCGCGAAAGGGCTGGCTCCGGAGAGGGGCTGCTTAAAATGGCGCTCAGCCAGCTCAGCCCAGCCCCCTTCCTCCTCTAGGCAGGGCGGGGAGAAGCCAGGAGGAGGGAGGGAGGAGGTGCAGCCGCGGTGTGTATGAGGGAGAGGGGGGGGGAAATGGCGCAGAAAAAAATGGCGCAACCTAAACAAACAGAATCCCCACGCCGATCCACGGACAGTCCGCGGGCCAGATCCTGAAGGCAGTTGGGCCTGATCTCGCCCGCGGACCTTAGTTTGCCGACCCCTGTGCAAGACAAACACCAACAAGGACTCACATGCTTTCCTGTGTAATCCTAAAACAAAGCTAGACAAAGGGCGAGAGTCCATAATCATAGAGGTTCCTTGTTGTTTTAAAAGTGGCCTGGGAGTATGGGGAATAGGATTAGGGCTATGGCAGTTGGAGAGTAGGCTTTTTAACCTTTTCCTCTGCATTGTGTTCCTGATTTAAAACCACTTTTTAAAGAGCAAAGTTGCCATTTGCTTCATGGAAGGAGGGAATTAGAGGGCACCTGTGAGAAGAAATTAGTGGAGGCATAGTTTCCTCCTTTATATAGGCACAGGAATGGATGGATAGATAGATAGATAGATGGTGTTTTCAGCCAAGTGTTGCCTTACTTTGTTTGGGGGACCCTTTATCAACCTTCCATCTCTCACCTGCCCCAATATAGTCATCACTCTGCTTACCTTTATATATTTTTTTGCTTTCGTGCCATGAGCAAGTGAAAGACGATTGCACTTGGTGTCTTTGAGCTGGCTCAAAAGCTACACTGGAGCGAGAGAAGCAGAAGCAACAGTATGCAGAACATAGAATGCAGAGCTGTGCTTCTCTCCCCCCGCCCCACCCCCCATTTCTGCATTGTTTAATACTCTAACCTAGATATTGCTGCTGACACACTGGCTTCAGTTCATTAAAAGGTGTAGGAGGGGGGAATTCAGAGCTTCTGACAGTAAAATATTACCTAGCTCACTGGGTATCTGAATGGAAGAATTTATTTTGTTCTCTGCTTTTGGACTATCAAAGCATCACCTGCTGATTTAAATATAGTAAGTAGAAGTTGGGCTCTGAAAACAAGTGCAATCAGATGGAGCTACCTTTTTTACTCTGTTTAAGGCAATGTCTTGTGATAAGTTTTCCCTCAAATATTTTGCACGTACTTCCTCGTTGCCTGCCTGCTGCCAGCAAAGTATAAATTTAATCTTGGTTCCTTTGATTTGAGAATTTGCTTGGCTTTGATGTACTGGGTAGCCTGGTACCAACTACATGCCAGTCGTTGTGCTCAGTGCAATTGGTACATCGGTGGTGGTGATTCCTCTGCTGTGTACGGGAAGGGAGGCTGGAACAGGGAAGTGCCTTGGAAAATTAAGCTGTCATGTTGAATGTATCTATTGCACTTGGCCTCTAAGAGCAGGAAGCTCCCATGCCTTGCTGATCCCACCCACTCCTTCCTGATTGTATGTGCACCATAACATCTTCCCAAGTTATCTAAAAAAAGCTTTTGGGTTTTCCTTAAAAAGCTCAACAACTTTGGGGGTGTCCAGATTTTTTACTTTTTGAAATACGGCAACCCTAGAAAACTCCACCGGGGTTACGCATCTCCCCTCAACTGCCTCCAGTGTTATAATGGGGAAATGAAACTATCAAGGACTGTAGGTCTCTTCTGACGTCCTTAGCTGTTGCTTGGGATAATCATTGAAAGAAAATTAAATATGTCTGCTCTAGGGAATTCTTTGTAATCTTGGATTTTGCTGCATTGTTGCCATCAAAACTAGTAGCCATTATAGCCGTTTTCTCCATGAACTTGTCTGATCCTTTTCTAAAGCCATCCAAGTTGGTGGCCACCACTGTCTCCTATGGAGAATGAGTTCCATAGTTTTAACTATGTGCTGCTTGATGAGTACTTCCTTTTATTTGTCCTGCATCTTCCAACAATCAGCTGCATTGGATGATCACAAGTGCTAGTGTTATGAGAGGGAGAAAAACGATCAGCTTCCCCCATGCAGTTTTCAATGCATACCTGACCCCTTTTTATTTGAAAATCTTACTCAGTGACTACACAAGGCCCATCGCTAACAGGCAGGTGGTGGCTGTTGAGTTTTTTTGACTTGACAGATTCCTGCCGTGAACACGGAGTTGGGCTTCTGCAGCAAAATGTGCAGAGCTTTCAGGAAAGAAGGGAGCCGTAAACAGGGTACTTAATAGTCAGTGCAGTTTCTGCTAGGTCTAGAAGTGCATAATTGGGTCCTCGATAAACTGCTGGAATGAAAAAAATAAATAAAGGAATGTAGCCAGTGTAAAAGCACATTTACATAAAGGTCTATGTTCCATAGTAAAGGAAATGAGGCACAGACAATGAAGGCTGCGGTAACTAAAAGAGACTAACCAAAAATGCTTTCTGAGGTGCAACCTTCTGCCTTTTAGCCCATCGCTGAGACACACAGTTAAAAGCTGTGGCACCCTGGAAATGAGCTCTCTACTCTTCTGCCCCTTCCTTAGCCTTGATTTGTGTTTTGCTGCAACTTCGTTAATCAGTTTGTTTTAGATCTTTCAGTCTGTGGTGCTTGAGATATTTGTGTGTGTGTGAAGATATGTGTTCTCATATGCATAGGAGCCAAGGTCCCCTCAACCCCAGTAAAATATTTGAGGGGGCCGGGCCCCCCAAAGTTGGTGTGCATTGCCATTCAAATGGTGTGTGCATACCTGTGCCCCCTATTTTATTCAAGTTGGCACCCCTGCTCATATGCATGTCTTGTTGGGGGTTTTTGTTTTGTTTTTAAGTCTTAGAATCAAAAAGAGATCTGCTCGCCTCACACCCACCCCTTCGAGGTCTCTCCCAGGGGTTATGTTTTCACAGCCAGATGGGATTACCTTTCAGGTGCTTCCAGATATAGCCTGTCTGCAGAAGCAGCATCTCCTATTTTTAGCAAAATAATTATGGTATCTGTGTCTGTCTTTCCACTCATCCTTCTAATGAAGCTTTTCCAGCTATATCGGTGGTGTCCAATGCATTTAATAGTTCTGTCCTTGAGAATATGGTTTTTATTAGAAAGGCCCATACATGCACATCCCCAGTTTTAACATGTTCAGCTTTGATTTGCTGAGCTGCTTTTCTGCTCAAACAGAAAGTGTTGATCTGTCACAGGTGACTAGTGTGTCATCAGAGTCCCTGGCATGTGCAACATGAGGGGTCCCAATTGCCCCCATCCTCTTTAAAGCAGAACAGCTGCCTTAGGATGCTGTTGTTGCACACAAGGTACTTATCAGGTGTGTAATATATGCATCTGCGGAAAGGAAAGTACAAAATAATGAACTGAATTTGTGTTGTGTGAGCTATTTTGAACTCCATTTTTGTGTGGTTAAGTAGTGTATAAATTAAAATTTTATCTAAAATCAATAGTGAATTAGAATATGAATCTTTAATCAGCAGTCTCTTATGAAAGGGTGCTACTTGCTGATTTAAGATTTCTAACTTCCAACAGATAAAATGGCTGTAATCATTTAGCTGGGAGAAGCTTTTAATATCCAAAATGTTGAAGGTGATAATCCTTATAGTAAGACACTATGAGAATTTGTCCTTGGTGTGTTTAAGTTGTTTGGTATAATGCAAGAGATACTAAGTTTTCAATGAGTGTTGATTTACTGGCAGCCTAAAAATACCAATATGATAAAGTATTGCACAGTTCCACTACTTCCTTAGCATGTTCTTAGTCTAAGACCATTGCAGAGGGAATGGCTGCAGGGATTGGTAGTGCCAGACAGGGCTGTCTTAAGCATATGCAGCACCGGGGTGCAAAGATTTGCCCAGCGCCCCCCGGTTGCCCAGTCCCAGGCACACAGGAGGGCGGAGCCGGCTGGCTGCCTCAGCATCTCACTGGCTCGGTCACCCCCGAACGTGCGGTGCAGAGCCACCCACAGCAGAAGAGCCCACCGCAGCGCTCTGACCAACGGGTGGGCTCTTCCCCGGACTCAACTCTCGAGCCCCAGACCAGGTGCCCTGCACCCCTAGTGCCTATGGGTAAGACGGCCCTGGTGCCAGACACGAGAGGCAAGCATTCCTGCCACACATTTCCCTGAGGCAAGTTGTTGTTAACCCCATCCAGCAAAAGTGTTTGTGTGTGTGTGTGTGTGTGTGTGTGTGTGTGTGTGTGTGAATGCAACTGACAAATCATTGTTAGTCAGGGGTGCTGTGCACCAGGTCTTCACTTAACCACAGGTCTTCATGTGTCCAATTCACAACTAATTTGCTGCATTTACGGGGGGGTGAGAGGGTATTTGGCTTCCATATTGACTGAATGTGAGTTGACCTGTGCTGTCTTTTTCTTTTTCTTTAACAACTTAAGGTGATGGACAGAATTTGGTTACAGAAGATGTGACCGTCGTAGAGGGGGAAGTTGCTACCATCAGCTGCAAAGTCAGAAACAGTGATGACTCCGTGATTCAGCTCTTGAATCCCAATAGACAGACGATTTATTTCAGAGACTTCAGACGTGAGTTCTGTGTTGTTTGGCAAATCTTGATAAAGAGGTTGCTGAGGGCTCCTTTTAATTTAATGTCAGACATTTTAAAGGTTTAGTCAATTCTTCAGTAAGTAGGCAAAGGCAGGCAATCATAATCACTTGCTTTAATGGAAAGACTAGCTATAGACCTTTTTAAGAGTCAGACCATCTTGCAGTGCAAGAGGAATTGACCACAGTAATTCACTCTGAATTGCAATTAAGTGCCAAAATATTTAGTTGACACAAACAAATCGAATAGGGCAAAGCAGGATGTGCTTACCATTGGATAAGGAGAAGTGTTTGGCTTGGTGGTTGGAATGTTCAAGCCAGTCCTTCCTTAATCCAACTGAAGAATGATGTTAGAATGGTCTTGAACATGTGTTTAAAACCTTATCAATAAGAGACGCTGTTATAATTCAAATTAAGTGCTCTTGGAATCTTTGCCTACTCTCTAGGAAAATAAAACTAAGATATGCGGGGTCATTTATAGTCCAAGGTTAGTAGACACGAACCATCTTTCTCCTGGGACTGCCCTGTCTCCCATCCTTTTTAAAGTGAGATTTAAAGTTAGGAACAATATGGTCCATAATATTTTGGAGCAAATTGACATGGATATGTCAGTAGGCCACAAAACTTGGTTCTTCTGAGTGCTTCTTTTTGCAGGGACACATTTTCTCCCCAAAAATTGGAAATTATGCATTAGGTGAGGACAGGAATAATGGGACAGAGATATCCTTCTGCAAACAGCCATGTGCCCTAAGCAAGGAGGGGAAATCTGGAGAAATTTTCGTAATTTGTCTGGAGACTAACAAAAGGGCTGATAGTGAAACATGGCATCATGGAGGAGCTGGTGAGGTATATAACCTAGCCCTTGGAAGGAAGAGCTAAGAAACTAATGAATGGTGCTCATCTCCCCTACCTCTCTTTATTCTTTTGATATGTTGGGAAAGGTGGGGGAGATGTAGGTAGTAGATCTGTTGGGGTTAGTAGAAGTAAGAATGTGCCTGTGTTTGAACTGATGCATGTTCTTCTGGTCCCAGAAATTACTTGGTGTTGTATTTAAAACATCAGAAAACTTCCAACAATTTATTTGATTAATATATTTTATCTAACTTTGTAAACTTCTGGATCTCGGAAGAGGCTGCAATGCATCTCTCCAGCTTTGTGTTTCTTGATTAAATGTTTCCAATGAATTGGCAAAACCAAAGATTTTAGGAGTTCTGCTGGAAGTTGTTTGCTTAAACATTCTCCCCACATATCCTAAACCTTCTCAAGTTTACTTTGTGAAATCTCTGTTCATGGGCTTTCCGTCCATCTATTCTTTGCCAGCCTGGAACCCTCCAGATATTGCTCCCCACCCAATTTGTCATTGGTCATGCTGGTTGGGGCTGATGGACCTTGCAGTCAAAGATATCTGGAGGGCATCAGGTTGGGAATGCCTGGGATAAGGGGTCCTGTATGTTGTAGAAGCTCATTTGTTAAAGGCTTTCTGCAGTGTTGAGCAAGTAGACAGGAAGGGGGAGAGTAATTATCAGTACTTGATACGGGGCTTTTGTTTAGATTATTTGTATTGATGAGTACTAGTATTGTTTATTTCCAGATTGTAACATAATGAGCCAAAATAGCAGGATGTGAAAAAGAGGGTGGTATTGCTACTGCATGTCAACGCTGCTGCCACCTCTCCAGGCTTCTGGTTTTCACTGTTTTCTCTGGGAGGGAAGCACTGTATGTCTCATAACATTGCAGTTTCTAATTGTATCTTTGTTCCACAGCTTTGAAGGACAGCAGGTTTCAGTTAGTGAATTTCTCTAGCAGTGAGCTCAGAGTGTCACTGACGAATGTCTCCATTTCGGATGAAGGAAGATACTTCTGCCAACTCTACACGGACCCCCCACAGGAATACTTTATGACGATTACAGTGCTTGGTAAGGAGCAGTCAGCCCCAGACTCCATCTTTAGTTCACTTGGGAGTGGCAAGATGGTGGGAAGGAAAAGCAGATTCCTGGACATTTTTAAAACCTGCTTTATAGCCATCCCACCTTCCAACACAGGCACTGAAATAAATCCTCCTTACTGGGGCTGTTTCTCATGCAATGTTCTGTAGACATTGGCACACCTTTTCATGTTTTGGGATGGATGAAGATAGTGTCAGAAGGAGAAAAACCCAGAAGATTTGTTTATTAAAACCTTAGGACCCTGATCCACAGAATTGTGCGTGGGAAAGTCAGCATGTAGACACACATTAAGATTTATTGGCTTCACACCCCAAAATGTACTACTTCATCATGTGTATTGCCATACATGCATGTACATAAGGCATTCTCCAGACATGTGGAGGAGAATGGCAGGAGGGGGGGAAACCCATAAATTCTGGAGGAAGCTGTTGCAAATAACTGTTCCCCTGGCAACAGCTGTCTGGAGTGTCATTTGTGGTTTTCCAGGCAATTACATTAGCTCATATTCTTCTGTGCTCCCCCAAACCCTTACATTTGCACCCATGAATCCAAGCTTCTATCAAAACCCATTACAGAAGTTAGAAATATTTGCCAATTAGGGTGTGAGTATTTAGTCCCTTGACAAAACACTCTTGGCTGCACTCATTGCTTTATTCTAAACCTCTCTGTTTATTTTAAGAGCTCTGAGACTATCTAATAAAGGGCATGATGGGTAATGTAACAGCTTCTGTGTTACAGTCTGTGCTACAATGTGAAAAAAATCAAGCATTATATGCATGTGCAGGAAGTTACACCTCTTGGCAGGGTGATGATGCTTCTAAGGATCTCTGTGTGCTTAATTGTAGCCCACAAATGCTGGACCATATTCTCAGTGTAAAATAATGGGCAATATTTATATTGTTCTTAGTTCTGGTTTTTTCCAGCTGGGTATATAATCATATTGTTCCCATATATACCATTGCACACTTCCATCTTTTGCCGAAGTGTTAAAATTATTAGATGTAAAATGTGTTTACTCAAAGCTGTTTTTCACTAAAGGTTGTATTTCATATTCTTGCTGGATTTAACAGGAAGGAAAACTGAGGTTGCAGTCATCTTGCTTGGAAGAGAATATCACTGAACATAGGCCACTTACTTCTGAGTAAACGTGCATTGGATTGCACTGTAAATCCATATTATTACTACAGTCGTACCTTGGAAGTCGAATGGAATCCGTTCTGGAAGTCCATTTGATTTCCAAAACTTTCAAAAATCAAATTGTGGCTTCTGATTGGCTGCAGGAAGCTCCTGCAGCCAATAAGAAGCCGCGAAAGCCCTGTTGAACATTCGGGTTCCAAAAGAACGTTTGCAAACCGGAACAATCACTTCCGGGTTTGCGGCGTTTGGGAGCCAAAACGTCCAAGTTCCAGGGCATTCAGAATCCAAGGTACCGACTGTATAGTTTTTATTAGTTTCATTTATGAATTGTTTCCTATAAGGCATCTTGAAGCAATTTACAATACAATAAAAATAGCCTTAAAACAAATGTATATATAAAAATATTTTTTTTAATCCAAATTACATATGAAACAATCTCTAAAAACCAGCCATTGCAAATGTAAAATCATTTTTAAATCCAGAACTGATACCAAGTAGTATAACAATCACCACTTGTTTGTTGAAAGAGGAAAGTCTTAAGCAAATGCCTAAAAGACAATAGAGATGGAGGGCAGAAATACCTAGGTTACAACCAATCTGGTTTCCTGCAGGTGCTGTTGACCTGCAGTTTCCATAAGCTTCGGCCAGCATGGCCAGTAGTAAAGGTTGATGGGAGCTGTAGTCTAGCCACATCCAGATTTTGGAGGGTGCTTTAGCACATACCCATCTTACGTGAGGATGCCAAACTCTGATATGGATGGCAGCCCTTTTGGGTGCTCCTTGGTATGCCTGGTGCCCTAAACCCCCACCCTATTTTGTTGTGTTCCCTACTGCCCAGTTGGGGCTGGGATGGTAACAGGTTTGCCACTGAAGCTTTAAGTGTTATAAGGAGCTCAGTACAGATGTACATTTGTTTGGATGCATGGATAGAATCAAACCCCATGACTCCTCCATTACTACTCTGTGTAATTCATGGAGCAGCAAGTCTCCAGCATATGACGCAGGAGAGGGTTTTCCTCTCCAGGCTTCTGAAGATATTCAAGTGACAAAGTGGGGGATTTGAACCCAAATGCAGCCAAATTGTTGCTTCAACCCCTACTGCAAATTATATTTGAGAAACACCCTCCCCCTCCTCTCTTCTTTGTGGCATATGGTGTCTGTCAGACACCAGTCCTTAAGTTTGGGTGTGTGTGTGTGTGTGTGTGTGTGTGTGTGTGTCTCATTCCATTTCTCATAGTTCAGAAGATTACAGAACAGGCACAACTATGGGATTATCATATCCACTGATAATAGTTGCTAATACCATAACAGCCGTAGCTCCAGATTAATGCTGTCTCCTAACATTCCAGTAACGAACCTGAATTGCAACAAGCAATCACCAAGTGAGATCACACTTGCTGATTAGGTATATAGGTTCTCCGCTCTTACTCATCCCTCTCCACCCTCCACCCCCACAATTTAATGAGTTCCAGTTTGTAGTATGTTAATATGTGTTGAAAAGGTATTTAAAATTAGCCTTTAATATGAATTTCAAGTTCGGCTACCTTCACTCTTGAGAGTTGTTTCCTAACACCGCTGCATTAAGAGAGCTTTTTATTCTCATGTTTCCCAAACTAAGATAGCAAGTGTGTGCATGCTTGTACACACACACACACACACACACACACAAACACACACACTCATTTCTGCTGAGATGCTTCCAGGGATGCTTTTGTGTTACTCCTTTCCCCTGACTGCCTGAAAGACTCAGGCAGAGGAAGGAGCAACATGGCAGTGTGTATATGTGCAGTGCACACACATATGCACACTTGGGCTGACCTGTCCAGCATGCATCACATGGCTTTGAGTTTCACCTACATTCTTGGGGGTAGGAACTTATTTGCAAGTGGGGGGCAAGGAGAAGACCAGACATCACCTGCTATTCCACAGGGGACTTGCATGCCTTGTTGGCCCCTTTGTGCTTCCTCCTCCCTTCGTTTTTTGAAGACGCCATGCCATTCACTTGTTTATGGACCAGAAACAACTAATTTATTATCTGCACAATTCATTTTGTGCGTACTTCCTTACCTGCGTTTTGGTGGGTGGGGAGTGAACAGATTATTCACACCTGAATCGCGCAGCTGCTTCATTAGTACAATAACAGCAAAAACAATGAAGAAAACGGGCCCACTCATTTATAAACAATATCCATTTAAATCTTTATTTTAATGCTTGATTTAATAAACACAGTACCAGCAGGCAACTGTGTTAACATTCTCTTTACTGATTATAAAATAGAAGGGGGGGAAACGCCTATCCCATCCATTCTCACCCACCCACCCTGTTTGCAGGAAGGTGGGGAAGAGGATAACGGAAAGATCTATACATTTTGGTGAACTTTGTGATGCTGTAGTTATGCTCAGGGCCAGCCTGCCCATGAGGCAAGGGTAGGACACTGCCTCATGCGGCAGGATCCTCAGGGGCAGCAGATCCAGCCTCCAATGAATGTTTTGCTCCCTGCTGTTCCCACTGCCACAGAGGCAGCAATGGCTGTGGTGTGCTTCTTGGAGGCCAGGTCTGCCTCCTCCTCAGCACTCCCCTCATACCACCTCTACAAGGGTCTCTCGATGAATAGGAGATGCTGCTGGTCTACTCCCACCCTTCCAATGTAGATATTTATTCCCCCCTTCTTCCTGGTTTCGATCTTTACTCACCTCTTCTTCCCTGGCGGGGGTGGGGGTATCAATTTTGTGGTTCGCCTCAGGTGCCAAAATGTCTTGGGCAGGCCCTGGTTATGCTTCAGATTCTCTTCTGCTGCAGACTCTACCGGATTATATTTCATTGATCAATTCAACCCTCTGGCTTTGGATTTCACAAAAAAATAAAATAATAAAAAAAATGACTTAGCTGTGCTGAACACATGCCTGAAAGGAAGGAAAGATGCTCTCTCTGTAATAATACTCTCTGATGCAAGAATCTATTATTCGTGTTGGGTTGCATTTCATTTATTTTCTTTGGAAAACGACCCTCTTCTTTCCCTCTCGGTCTGAAAATCCTGAATCTCCCTTAGTTTGTTTTACTCTATTTTTTGTTAATTATTTTTGGAATAGGAAATGTGGAATTTACATTCAAATGGAGGGCGAAAGCAGGGTGCTACTTTAAAGATGCATTTATAATATGTTTGATCTGTTAGAATTATTGCAGATGGTGATGCATTTACAAAGTGTTCCCTTAATCAAAATTGTAAGTTGAAGAGGACCTTCTATGAGGCAGCTGATCCACCTCTAATCTGTCCAGCAACTATCCCACATGCTCAGTTTCTTGGAGGTGTCATGATAGACAACAACATGCTGAGATCTTTATATATCTGTATGCTGTTTCATTCTAGTCCCACCACGTAACTTGAGGATCGAAGCCCAGAAGGAGACCACAGTGGAAGGAGAAGAAATTGAGCTGAATTGCACATCTTTGGCCAGCAGACCACCCACAGTGATCAGATGGTTTAAAGGCAACAAGGAGCTATTTGGTAGACCCCTTCTCCCTCAATCAACTTAATGGTGTGGTTGTGGTTTTTAGAGATGGTTTTGCTGATAAGCAGGATACCCTTGTGATCACTGATCATGTGAGAGAATAACTCAAAACAGCAGAAGGGAATCTTTTTCAGCCTGAGAGCTGCATTTCATAATGGGCAACCTTCTGCGGGCTGCATGCCAGAGGTGGGTGGGACCAGAGACAGCAAGTCAGCAACAGGTGTGACTCTTACCCCCAAGTAGGTCAGATTCAAACCACGCAAAAGCCAGAGATTCCTATGTCGTCCCCCCCGTCCCCCCCGCTAACACACATACACCATCTCCATCTTCCAGGCAAGCAAGAGGCACTGCCATAGCAAAGGACACATTCCAGCCAGGCAAAATCAGTTCAGAAGGGTGCTGAGCAGTGAATGGTGTGGTCTTTTTATAATGTGGAGTAGCTTTGTCAGTTGATCTGGAGCACGAGTTGTGGTTTCGTGATAGACCCCTCCTTGACAAGTAAGCCAGGTGTCTCAAATTTTTGGGAAGCCTTTCCGCTTTAATCCCAGGCGTTTCCCTGCTCTCCCTTACCTTTCGCTGCCTGTTGAAATTGGCTTCCCTTTGGCAGGATGCCCCGCACAGGCTGCTTCTGCTTCTGTTTCAGCCCGTTGCTGCTGTATTTTGCTGGGTCTTCAACAGTACCACTGTTTAAATATTTTAATTACTACTTTTAATTATGTAAATCCATGGAGTCACTTTCCCTCTTAATTATTGATGATGGCTTTTGGCAGTGGCATTGGAGGAAGAGGGTGGAGGATTTCTGGCTCCATTGACTTAAGTGTTTGGAAGGCATCCTGGAATTCCTAATCCTCGCTGCCGAGCGCTGTAGATTTTGTGTCTAATATCATGAGCAGGAGATAGCCCCCCCCTTTAAATCTGGAAGCAAATAAGAGAATAAGAACTCGCAGGCTTCCTTTCCTTGTGATTGACTTGAAAAAGGGCCTTGCCAGCCCTACTCCATTGCAAAACTGTTTGCTTAACTTTGATACCAGCTCTCCTTTTTTCCCTCTGGATCCCTGTATATACCAGATGTGGGAAACCTCTGGCCTTTCAGATGTTTCTGGAATCCAACGCCTATCAGCCCCAGCCAGCATGGCCAATGATCTGGGATGATGGGAGTTCGCCATCTGTGGGATCATAGGTTCCCCACCCCTGCTGTATATGGCAGGTAAACAGCCACTCACCTGGTCACCTTTGCCAACTAAGAATTTCCTCCTTACCACCAGGCAGAGAAGCTGCTTGTCAACTAAAAAATGAGTTGTTTCCCTTTATTTTGTGCAGGTCATCAGTGTGCCACAAATTAATCCAATAAGTATGTAGGTAGGAAAGTAACAATGAAAGGCAGGTGTTGCCCCTACAAACACCCATAGATTATAGGAATGTGCAAATAAAAACAGAGAGAATAAGGTTGCAAGAATATGCCTGTTGGGGGGTTATGAATAGGTCAGCATATGCATAGTTTAACTATTTAAGAATTGCAGAAGTGGAGAGAAGCTCTGGAATAGATAAGCTAAACGAGGCAAGTCGCTACTAGATGAGTACAGATTGCAGAAGTGACTTCAGTTGAAAACGACAACACAAATGCAGCGATGGAGGATGGTCTTGGATGGGTCTAGTCATTTGCCATTTACCTGCTCTTTTTCCTCCCCTTTCATGTCCATTATGCAGGTAAAACAGAAGAGGAGCAGTGGTCAGACATGTTTACAGTGACCAGTCGTCTTTCGTTGAAGGTCAAGCGAGAGGATGATGGGGTTGCTGTTGTCTGTCAGGTAGACCATCCTGCCGTCAAAGACTTGCAGACCAAGTACTACCTAGATGTAATGTGTGAGTACCAGAGTCACAACCCTCCCCTCCCCCTTACCCCACACATGGAAGTGGCTTGACCAAAGCGATTGATTAGACAATTATGATTTGTTGTAGCATGCAAAAGCAGTTTATCTGATTTGATTAAATGAGAGGTTTAAAGTATTGAATTTGGGTTTAAGGCTTTCTTTCCCTGCTCTTTTTGAAGACAAACTATTTCTCATCGTCTGTTCTTGTGCTATTAGTGCAGAGCTGCCTCAAGGCATGTGAACTAAGCATTTAAATATTAACATGGAAGTGTGTCAAGGTTTATTATTATTATTACAAAAAACAAACAAACACATGTATCAATGCTGTGTACAAAGATGGAATCCTAGAACAAATTGGAGTGCCGGTAGAGTCAGTGGGTCTAACCATCAGAATAGGAGAACAAGAAGATAGAGTATATAAGGAGAATTGGAAAATGCATGTAGAGTATATGAAAAATTACAGCAAGCAGGTTAAAACGTTAGCAGGATTAGAATAAATTCAGCAGTATAAAATACGTGGAAAAGAGGAAGTATGGTGGGACTGCAGTATGCAGGAAAAAATGGAAAGCTAGAAGGAAACCATGCAAAGGTGGAAGGGAAGTCAAAGTTTAAATAATTTATAAAATAATGTTATAGTGAATTGGGGGAAAAATGTATTGATGAAAAATATGATTATTTAAAAAATGGAGTGCCAGTAGAATCTAGTGACTATGGCTCAATTCTGCACACTTCTTCATCTACTCTAGAAGCTGTGAGGCAGAAACCCCTGTGTTTAGCTCTTACCTCAGCCCTGAACTACCCAGGTGACATTTAGGTAAGCCATTCTGGTTCTGGTTATGAGCTGTTTCAAGCGTTGTGCAGCAGCAAGTACAAGTTAGCAACCAAATTATGCTGGAGTGGAACCAGCTTGTCACTCCATCTGACAAGATGAATATGTCTCCCTTTTTAGGAGCTCCACAGAACCCCACTTTTGGAAGCTTTGGGCATGTCAATCCTGCCCTATCTTACGGGGCTATCGTAGGGATTGTTGATAGCGTATGTGCCGTTATGTAAGAATTGTTACTACAGGATGCTTTAAAGTAGGTCCCACTGGCCGGATTGTTGATTTTCTTAAGCTGTGTCTTTCAGTTTCAGTAAGAGCGCCAGAGGTCTCTTACCATTCCGGGGCGCCTTGGCACCTGCATATTCCTTGTTTGTTTCTTATGCTGAAATAATGCTGAGAATTGTGGCAGAAATGGCTGGCCTCTTTCTGGGATGGGAAGGGACCCATGCAGTGTGACATCATTCATTTGAAAACAAGGAAGAGCAGCAACCTGGCATCAGTCCCCCAGTACCTCTTCATGTTCACAGAGGAGCAGAAATGAAGCAGGGCGATCAGGAGATGGTGATTCAAAACGTCTTTTGTATATGCAGCTCAACCATAACATTACACAAAGAAGCCCCTGTGTTAATTTATTTCTTCTACTTCATTATGTTGTTCCATTATGAGCATTCTGCTTACAATTTTCATATCGCCCAAAAGTATTGGGGGAGCAATGTCCCCATAATGGGAAAACAAAAACCATCAGATACTGCCTAAATTGGCAGATTGTAGCTGTCTTGCTACTGTGCTAATGTGTAATTCATTTATGCAAACTTAATGTCCATTAACATTTCTTGTAGAGCTCCATTAGCTTTAATAATACATTAGCACCTTTGTTAGGTCTGATCAAAAAAGCTTAACCACACACACAGAGACAGAGACAGACGCATGTACAGGCGCACACAGGCAAAAAAAGGGAGATGAGCAAAGTTGCTTGAACTGTTTCAAGGTTGCTTGCTTGCTTAGGAACAAGGCTGGTCAGTTTTGTGAACAAATGTTATGACAAACCAGCTGCCATAGGTGACAGCTTTTGGGTGCCACTGGGAGATATATATAGATGTGATACAAGTGACCAGAAGGGTGGGCAGAGAAGGTATGTGACTGAACCGTCTACCAACGGAGCATGTTCTGCCGGTTTCTGACACAACAAGAGAAGTTGACTCCCAATTTAGTCTGTTTAGAATCCCTGGTCTTATAGTAACTCATGATGATGTAGGTTTTGTTCATGTAAGCCTATCCAGACACATAAATGTCAGTGTATTTTTAATCTCTTTCACTGTTGAATATTTTGAATTGCTTTAGCAGTTTTATGCTGATAATTTTAACACCTCTTGTAAACCTCTTAAAGATCTCACTGCAATCAAACGGTATATAGATTTGGTTAAATAGATCTTTTAAAATAAGATTTCTATACCGCTTCTTATTTGCAGAAGGCAGTACCAAAGTGGTTCACGCAACAATAATAAAACACAACAAATCCAAACAAAATAAGCATCAAAATGAATCCTATTAAAGAAAGCCTGGATGAACAAGTATGTCTTCTGTTGGTGGTGAAACCTATGCCCAGAGGGTGGCATATGCCACTTGCATTTTCTGACTGCGGGCTTAGAATATATTTGGCACCCCTGCTACTGAGGAAAGTGTGATCTTGGAGCATAGCAATGCGTTCTCTTGTTTTCTTTTTCATAACCAACACTAAGCTGCAAGGCTTGGCTTAGATTTCCCCCTCCTTTGGTACCGCCAGTGCAATGGGGCTACAGAAGAAATTGCACAGCCCACTCATCTGCTGCCTGATGTCCAGATTGCAGCAGCCTTTTGAGTCCATGCCATGCCTTTCAGAGAAATAGCACTTGTGAAATCAGGTGTAATTGTCTTACGCTCTCAATAGCTTTTTGGACTCGCAATCAGAACAAGGTGTAGCCCTCCCAATCACCGTCTCAAGCACACCAGCTGACCATTCTGTTACGTTGCAGGCAGGCAGTGGCCTGAAGTGGTGCCAAGCAAGGGGTACCTAAGCATTGGCATCTCAGTGGTGTATCAGAGGCCACATCTCCTCCAATAAGCCTCCGTGGGGAGGATGAGGAGAGGCAGTCCTCGAGGAAGGGGGGAACGACGCTAAAGAACCGGGACGTTATCCGCCGCTTCACAGTTCACGCGTGACCTGACCCGGCCATTCCCTTTCCAGCACCTGCCTCTGTGATCAAGAGAGCCGCGCCAATGAATGCACAGTCACAGCGAACGATTTTCTCACTTTGGTGTACTTAGTATGAGATGGAATTTCAGCAGGAAGTGGCTTGTAATAAAAGAGAAGGTATTAGCAGGAAAAATTCAAATTATCTACAGAGGTATTTCAAGGCAGTGAGCTAATTATTGTTTGCTCAAAGTCCTGAATATGCAGACACGCTAACGTTTCTACAAAAGAGAGGCGGGGGAGGGGGGAAAGCTAAATCGGGAAGAGACCTTTATTATGGCAACAGAGCAAATTTGGCTCCCGTTTTTGGAGTCTCTTTCCTCTCCCCGGCTTAGAAACTATGAAGAACACTTAACAGGACCTGTAAGGAGAGTACTAAGTTAAGGTCTAGAGTCAGATGTAACAGCAGAGCATCCTTTTTTTAATGAGAAAGAGCAGAGGCCAGCCTTAGGCTCATCCCTGCTCCCCCTTCCAGTGCATTATGGGGAGGAAATCAGAAGCTCCCATTTGGAGTTTGCAACAATATGGCAGATGTTTGTTCTGACCCTACCATGGTTCTCCAACCAGGATAAATTGCATACTGGAAGTGGAAGCTTGCAGTCTTCTCCCTTGTATATGAAGGAAATGGGAGGAAGGAGCACACCAGCCCAAGTTTCATGCCTACTCATTCTCAAAACAGCTATCGAATCATCAGGATACGTTGCCTTGAGTCACAGAGAACTGGTGCCTTCCAACATGCCTTGTCGTATCTTCAAAACGCTGCACTGCCACCTGGCCTCAAAGCAGTGGCCTTTGATTCCTGCAGCTATAGAGGGCCACACAATGAACAGGGACTTGTGGTTTGATTCTTGGCATGTTCCTCTCCAACTTTGCTATAATTTCAGGAATGCCTGTTTAGTGTTGAGAGACAAATAAGCCACATATTAACTCTTCTATGCAGGGTAAATTCCAGGCATCAGAGAAAAATCTACTGTGAGGGCAATGGTCAAACAAAACAAGATAAGAAGAGGGAGGAAAGTGTAGTTATGTGCTGAATTTGGAGTGCCTTTGCAAGCCAGTCAGGATGTTTCTAACTCATACACACATTTGGGAGCAAAGTGGGGGAGGAGAAGGGAACTTTAAATTGGTACAGTAAACCTTTCCTTAGATGACTGAGCTTTGTGTCTGCCACAGCCCCTTGAATGTGGTAATCGCAGTGTTTGCAAGGAGAGATTTTGTCCGCATACCTGCCTAGCTATTGTTCTCCACCTGTCAGTAATTCCATTAGAAGCAGAGCCTCCTGCAGCACAATTTCACTTTGTTGGAAGTTAGCATGCAAGATCTCCACCTGACAAGTCTGACCTATTTAACTTAAGGTTTTATGAGCATTTCATTTAAGCTGAGCTTTTCGTGCGGCTGCTCAACCGAAATTATGGATTTGGGCTTTGTTTTGTTATTCGCATCGATGCCACTGTGAGAACTTTGAGAACTTAGCGAGTGGTTTCATTGGCTGTTTCAATGAATGGCTGCCTAGTGGAAACCAAAAGTTGACTAAACATGCCCACTCCAGGCTGGGTGGTGGGTTACTGGAACATGGTGCAAGCATGCCTGTGAAACTGAAGACAAATGTCTCTCACCTGCATATTCAGAAGCCTAGGAGCATCTGGTGCCTCTGAATTATTCTTCTTCTTATTATTATTATTAGCCTTAACTAATTATGACTAGGATGTGGGAGGCAGGACACTGGCTTGAAAACAATCCTGAATACACCTTTTCTGTATGCCCCTTAGAGGGGCGATTTTTAACAAGTGGTATAAAATGTTGTAATATATAAGCCATGCAATGCAAGGAAACCTGTGAGCTAAATGAATAGACCTGCAGTTATTTTCAATCTCCTCTTGCTTTCATGTCTGGAAGCTGTTGAAATATGCCCTTCTCAACAGCAAAGTGTCTGGATGTTTGTGGTTCTCTTCTTTTGTCACGAGTTGCTTCACATAGAAGGAGAAGTGGGATGCACATTGCTTTTTTTTGTAAAAAAAAAAAGTACCAATCTGTCCATACCCCATGAACAAGCCCCTTCAAAGTCTGAGAATTGCACAGGCTGATGGTTCCCATCCATTTCATCTGGACTTGTGCTGAAGATGTTCCTAGTTGAGTAGGCATGCCTTGTCTCCCTGGTTTTGACCTCTGATGCTCCCAGGTAGGACCTCGGTCACGCATTCCTAAACATGACTATCTTGCCATGGTTATGGACGGTACTTTCCTATGGTGGAAAAGGCCTCAGAAATCTGGCTTTCTGTGTGTGTTGAGGAAGATGCTTCCAAAGAACACCCGAGATGTGCAGGATCTTATGTGTCACCAAGCACCCTGTAATGTGAAATGGAATATCGCCTTAATACCAGGAGAACAAAGCTGAAACTGATGTGTGTCTGCTGGAAGGGCACATAGCCATAGCTGCCTCTGCACTTGGGTGGCAGTCACAAGCCAGTTAGTTATGCCATGGGATTGGACTGGTGCAGCATATTGAAGAGATGGTTTGCCCCCAATGGTGGCTGATCCAGTGTATACTCACAACTCCTTATGTTGCTTGAAAAGGAAGCTGTGGGTAAATGTAATTTTAAAAAAGGAAATGGAGCATCAAAATACATTAAGGCATCATTAAGGGCTTGAGCTAAACAAACAGGAGAAGGGGAAAGCTCAGTCTTGCATGCTGTGTGTGTGTGTGTGTGTGTGTGTGTGTGTGTGTGTAATCTCTTGCCTTTGTAGTACCTTCCTCCTTCCTTTGTTATGTAACACTAAGGGGAAGGCAGACAGGCACAGCTGAATTTTTAAGCCCCAGGAGAAGTAATGCAGAGTTAAGTCATAATTAATGGAACACAGATATTTATAATGTCTACATGCATGTTTATAAAAATATATACCCAGGGAAGCTGCTGTAACCTCTGTTTGTTGTTCATAACCAAGAGAATTCCCTGTGCTCAATTATGTTTAACAAAAAAAACAAAAAAAGGAAAGAAATAGAGGGAGGAAGGAGGCTAGCCATATGTGGGTACCTCGTGCTTTAATAATCTGTTTGCTTCTGGTGAGTGCAAATATTAATTGCAATAGTATGCAGTGAAGTGATTAACATCAATATAATTTATCATCTGGAGATTTCTGAACATAAATAAATGAGTTGTTTTGTTCAGCGAGGTGTTGACCCTTTCAGAATATGTGATTTAAAGGGGTTTTATATTATTATTACTATTATTGTAAATATGAAAGGCACTACGATCAGCCGAGTGTTCAGTTATTTGATTTTCTGGAGCATTAGCCACTCTTGTTTGTGACATTTCCCAGTTGGGTGCTCGTTTGCGAGCTCATTAATAAGGCTTTCTCTGAGGAATGTTGCTGCAAATGAAGAACAGTATAGCAGAGTCTGGCCCTGTGAGCATAACTCCCAGTCACAGCGAGTGTGCTGTTAAAGGGTTTAAAATGGGAAATAATTACACCCTGGCCTAAACCCAGAGGCCCCTGTTCTTTGCTGTGAATAAAAAGGCAAGCTTTTGTGCTTTGGAACAAAAAGAAAGAAAGAAGAAAGAAAGAAACCTAATATTTTGGTGCAATCCTTTTTCGGTACCAAAATGGATTCTTTCATGATTTGGGCCTCTCCCTTTGTTGGCTGGGCTTGGTTTCCCCCCACCCCCTTCTCTCAGCTGTGTTACACCAAACTGTAATGCAAAGTATATTTGGTAGCAAAAGGCTGTAAGATTTATAGTTCCTAACAGACTGTTTTAACAAGAACATCCAAACAAAAGGAGAGAACATGAAAATTCATTCTGTACATAGCGATTCAGGGTTTACTCTTTTTTCATCTTGAAACATGTATCCCTGTGCGAGAGAATAAGAAAACGGTGCAATTGTGTAAGAGGAATGTGGTACTTCCTAGCCTTTACGTTTCATACCTGAATAGTAATGCCAAGTTAGATTATTTTTACTTCCTTTCTCACCCACCCACCTACCCGCTGCAGCCTGTTGTTCATTCTAGGTCTGAATTGGAAGTGGCACTAGCCCAAAGCATAACTCTGCATCAAGTGGTTGCAGGGAGTAATCCCTGGCCAGCCACAGAGGCCTCGGTCCAGTATACCTGAAGGAGCGTCTCCTCCCCCATCGTTCTGCCCGGACACTGAGGTCCAGCTCCGAGGGCCTTCTGGCGGTTCCCTCACTGCGAGAGGTCAAGTTACAGGGAACCAGGCAGAGGGCCTTCTCGGTAGTGGCGCCCACCCTGTGGAATGCCCTCCCATCAGATGTCAAAGCAATAAACAACTACCTGACATTCAGAAGACATCTGAAGGCAGCCCTGTTCAGGGAAGTTTTTAATATGTGACATTTTAGTGTATTTTTCATCCTTGTTGGAAGCCGCCCAGAGTGGCTGGGGAAACCCAGCCAGATGGGCGGGGTACAAATAATAAATTATTATTATTATTATTATTATTATTATTATTATTATTATTATTATCTCATGGCTCAAGTGACTACTTGAGTTGCTTGTGTAGTCTGGCTGTCCTTCCTTGGGAGGTTCCATCCTAGGTTGGCGCAGCTTCCTTGGCCACCGAGGAAATGGTGCAACCCAGGAAAAGGACTGTAGCTCGGGGGCAGAACATCTTGCATGCGGAAGGTCTCAAGTTTAATCCCTGGCTTTCCCAAGTAGGACTGGGTCTGTCCCCGTCTGAAATCCTGGAGAGCCGCTGCTGGTTGGTTTGGGCCATCAGGTATCTGTTGCAAGCACCACATGGCACTTGAACCTCAGAATAATCAATCCAGATGCCCAGATAGGATGATAGGTCAGCCATGGTTCTATTTTCTGAGCAGCTGCAGCATTGTAGTTCTTGCTTCCAAATAAATTTGTTACCTCTCATCGCTAAGTGACTTGCTGTGAGTGTCGTGGAGCGTTGGACATAGCATCCTGGCACAAGCAAGCTGCCTCGGGGCCCCATGGATTACTCTGAGATCCCATAGGTTGCTATGGGATGCTTGGCCTGATAACATTACATAAAAATCCACAAGATCCACAGCTGAGTCTTTAGGTTCCACTGACTTCAGGGGGGCATTTGCGAGCCTGTCTTCTCTGGGTTGTTCCACTTCCCAGCGCTGAGTGCATTAGAAATTGTGCCGTTTCAGAAAAGCAGACAGGCAACTTGCTCATAACAGTGAAAGAAATGTCCTTAACAGGGTTCCGAGGGCAGCCAGAACTGCAAGACTGCCCACTGTCCGACACGCCTCCCCAGGCGTCATCAGATCCCACGCATGCCTGCTAATTGAATAGGCTGCCATATTTCCTTACGGTATTGTACAGGCCTATGCAGCTGCATGGACATTGAAAGAAAGGCTGCACTGAGGCAGAGGCAAGACAGAGACACAGAGAAAGCCGTGATGGGAGATAGAGGCTTAGAGGACTGTGGTGCATTCCTCTGGCCATCTATTGGAAGACGTGTGTCAGGGACTCAGCGGGAGCGCAGGGAGCAGAGGAGATGGAGAGCGAGGGGGAGCAATCCGAGGGCAGCGTAGGAGAGGATGACAGCAGCCCGATAGATTCCATGAGCCTCTCCAGCGAATCGGAAGATTCACAGAAGGGGGCGCCGATGGGCAGGGCAAGGGGGGACCCAAGGGGGACACCCCAGAAGCAAGGGGCCAGCGGGGACTCCCAGAGCAGCAGTTGGAAATCAGGACCAGCTTCCCCACCAGAGCGTAGTGGGGGGGAGGAGTCCCAGGTATCAGAGCCCACATATGCACCACCAGTGAGAGAAGATGAGTCAGGGTTGGCCACGCCTCCATCGGAGAGCGAGGGAACGGTCAAGAGGAAAGTTGCAGGCTGGGCGCGTGCGCCAAGTTCAAATGTACAGGCGAGCGGCACAAAAGGTAGCCCGGATAGGGAACCAGGTCCTAAAGCCCGCCGGAAGGAGGGGGAAGAATCATCAGGGTCAGCGTCAGAGGAGTCCAGAAAGGATGAAACCCTAGCGGGCAGGAGGGCCCAGAGGAGAAAGGAACTTAGGAAGAGGTGGAGCAAAGCGAGAGTGTTAAACTGGTGTGGAAGGGGCGGAGACTCAGACGGGACTTCGCCGGTCTAAGGTCGAGACGTAGAGCTGCGCGCTGTGGCTTTAAAATGGAAACTGAACCTCAATAAAGACTTTTGTACATAACCACAGCCTAGCGTTGGTCCTCTGTGAGCTGGGACCTGGAGGCAGCTCTGACAACGTGTTTCTGCAGCTTAACCCACAGCAATACATTCAGCTGCCCCCCATGGGGCAAGGACTAAAGCCAGGAAATCTTTACCTTTCTGTAAAGAAACTTTAAGGTGCAATTCGAACTCGCCTTACCTGGGAATAAGCCCCATTAATTCAAACGACTTGCTTCTTGGTAGGATTGTGTTATAATTCACTAAAACCAATTTTCTCTGCCTAAAAAGCAGTAGCGATATTCAGTTTTCCTGATGTATCCTCATAGGGAAAACATCAGAAGTTCCCTTCTATTGAGTCAGGCCGTTGGTTCACTTAGTCCAGTAATGGGGGTCTGGGAGAGGATTTTCTCTGTGGCCTCCCGTAATTGTTGAATGCCCTCCCCATAGAGCTGTGTCTAGCTAGACTCAGCTGTCTATCACTTTCATTATTCAGCTTCCATTGTATGCTGAAGATGATCCTTTTTACCCTGGCATTGGACATTTATCGTATTTTTATGGGACCAATCTCTTCTGTTCTGGTTGACCTGCACTGCGCTGCTTTTGTTTGGAATTGTTTGCCTTGGTTTTAATTGCATGAATATATTTGTTGCAATCCACTCTAGGACCTTATGTTGAAAGGTAAGAGATCTTATAAATAATCAGTATTGCCTGCACTGACTGGCAGCCACTGTCCTCTGCTTTAGACAGGATCTCTCATAACCCTACCTAGAGATGCTGGGCACTGAATCTGGGACCTTTTACAGGTGCTGTACCCCTGAGCTATGGTGTTTCTGCTTTCGATTCCATTTATCACTCTTTTCCCTTGCCTTCCCCGAGTGGTCTTGGATTTCTTAGTACTGTTCTTCCTTGGTTTCCCTCTTATTTTTTGAACTGTAGTTACCTTGTATTGGTTAATGGTTCTTTTTCCTCCCTTCTTTCCCCAATTGGGGTTCCACGAGTTTCAGCGTTGGACCCTTTGCTTCTCATTCCCATTCCTTTATGGTCTCTTATTCACTCCTTTGGTATGTTGCCATGTCTATGCTGATGATATTCAGTTATTCTTTACTATCTCTGATCTGTCGTCTTGTTTAAATCTTTGATCTTGTCTTGCTATTTCTTCACAGCTGTCTGCTTGTTCTTTAAAGCTAAATCTTTCAAGGACAAAATTTCTTATTTTGTTTTTCCTCTGGACTTTTCCCTTCCCATCTGTTTTGTCAATGATGCAACTATTTTTCTTTCCTTTCAAATCAAAGATATTGCTCCTCTTTTTTTCCCTTCTGCGATTCCATCTTTAGCCAAGCCTTTTCAAGCCTTTTTCAGTTGTCTAATATTGATAAGATCCTTCCCCCCCCCCCCGTTATTTCTGCCCATTGTTCCATCCTGTGTTCTCATTTTGCCCAGATTGGGTGATTGTAAGACTCCTTAGGTAGTCTTTCCCATTTTAAGCTTCTTGTTTCTTAATTTGATTTTTTTCTTCCACTGCCCCATCTTATTTATTTTTTTCGACATGCAAATACGATCATGCATCTCTGCTTATGATGTTGCCTTTTTTCCCTTTTCACATTCAATTTAAGATTATGTTACTTCCCTTTAGCGCCTTTCATTTCTGATTTCTCTGTAGTCTCTTTTGGGGTCTTTGTTGCTTCTTACATCACATCTCTTCCTTTGATTCATGCTTTGGTTCTTCTTTTCCTTATCTACGAAACTCTTTACCAGCTGATATGTGATTAATTTATTCTCTTCTTTTTTTAGCAAATGCCTTAGGACTCGCTTATTTTTGCATTTGGCCTGCTCCGGTTTTTTAGTACTAGTGCCTCTCTCTCTCTCTCTCTCTCTGTGTGTGTGTGTGTGTGTGTTGTTTTGGGCGCGCCAGTTGAGCACTTCACAATTAATCAATATTATTTTCTCTCCTCTTCCTTTATTTGTGGTTGGTAACTGTGCTGGAGTAAAGGGCATCAGGACCAGCATGACATTCCTGTTGAAGGGGAAAGAGGGAGGGTTTGACTTTCATTTGCTCATGAAATTCAAATACGGGTTATAAGGCTGTGAGGTACAGGGACGAAAAAAAACATTCCTCATCTAATATTCTGACATGAAACATGAAAAGTTTTATGTGGTCAAGCCAGCACAGGCTGATATTGACTGTTATCTCCCAAGAATGTGAAGAGAGCAGGCATTCTATGCCTCCGGAAATGTGTGCTGCACAGTCTTAGCCTGTACTGAAAATATGTGCAATTTTATTTTGTGCTAAAAAGAGAGAGGGAGTGTTCATCAAGCCCCTAGTGCGCTCTACCCTAACTCCCACCCACCCACCCCCCAAAAAAACCTGGTTGCTCTTTAATCTTGTGTATGTCACTCTTTCTAGACCATATGAGAAAATAAAGGTATTTTATTAAACCATGTCAGATTGTGCAGTTAACTATCTGGAGATATGGATTTGTGTTTTCTCTTAACGTGTGTGGCTGACCCAAGACTCACGGGCATCCAAGGCAGAAAATCCAGATAGCATTTGTCTATGTCAGTAACCAACGGCCCACAAGTCGTGTTGTTATTTCTTATCTGTGGGGATTGCATAATGATTGGCCCTATTGAACTCCCACTGCTTTCTAAGAAGGCAAATAATTTTTGTTTTCTGAAAGCTTCTATGAATTTTGTTTTCTGAAGGCAGCCCTGTATAGGGAAGTTTTAAATGTTTGATGTCTTACTGTGTTTTTATATTTTGTTGAAAGCCACCAAGAGTGGCTGGGGCAACCCAATCAGATGGGCAGTTTGTTGTTGTTGTTGTTGTTGTTGTTGTTGTTGTTGTTGTTGTTGTTGTTGTTATCATTATTATTTTCTAGACTGTTCCCTCCATTTTAATAATAAAATAATCAGGCAATCCTTATTGTAAAATAATTCTAAACATTATAAAATAATACTTGTTGAGTACGTCATAATTCGTGCAAACGTCTTCTTAACCTTGTTTATATCCCAGGATGAGATGCAATGGTAATATCACTACCAAAATAGATAAATTAAGAAATAATATAAAAATGTATTCTAAGCT
The DNA here is from genome assembly GCF_951804945.1 of Podarcis cretensis. NCBI lineage: Eukaryota > Metazoa > Chordata > Lepidosauria > Squamata > Lacertidae > Podarcis > Podarcis cretensis. The sequence goes on along the minus strand of NC_137185.1, from coordinate 28,114,383 downwards.
GTTCTTTATTTCACATTTTTGAGGGGGGGGGGGTTTCCCCTCCGCTAGATGTAACTAACTTCTCTTACCTGCCACCACCTTCAGATATTACAGTCTTGCATTCAGTTCTTTCATTTAGTGCAGATTTGCTGCCAATTCCAGGAATTGGATGTGGGATTGTGTGTAAATCAAAATGGATAAAGCGGCGCTCAATTGGCTGCCTTGAGCTGATAGCGTTCTGGTTAGATTGTTTTGTTGCTCCACATGTGCCGTTGTTGAAGGCAATGGACTTTGTAACTGCGGACTTGGGCTCTTGTTCCTACAGGGTCTTTCCAAAGGATTTCTGAGCTGCCTCCCTGAGTGCAAAATGCCTTTAATCCCTCGGTGTGTTTGTGTTTGGGGATTTACGAGATTCATCGGCACGAGCAGAAGTCTCCGCTTTGTTCCAACAAAAGGCAGCGGCCTGGCATTTCTTCCCTTAAGCTTTTCCTAGCACAAATGCACCCATCGGAGCCTCGGCGTATTAATATGCCACGGCACAAAGTATTGTCAGCCCATAAAATATGATACATGATAAAATGTATCAATTCTGAGCGCCACAAATCTGCCGTTTCACCTCAGCATGAAGGCAAATGAGTTTCCTTTAGCTCGAGTGAGTTCTGAGATAAACTTCAATTTAACAAAATTTCATTTTGCAAGAACCAGTGGGGCTGCTGCCCTTGGTGTGCGGATTCCTTATCAGTGCGTTAGGCTTTGGAGGCTATTAGTCAACTTAATTTGGGGAAATGCCAGGATAATTTGCTGATTAGACGGGTGCAGTGGAGAGGGGCAGGAGGGTGAAGCTGTGTCAGTACAAAGTTTTTGTTTCACGATCTGTTTAAATGCGCGGTTGCTTGATATTATTCGTATGTTGCTTTGTACGCAGACGTATAAATTGATGTTTGTATTGTGTGTTTGATGTGCAGATAAGCCTGAAGTGCAAGTCCTGCAGAACTCCCCTGCACAGCCTCTAACGAGAGAAGGAGACCTCCTCAACCTTCTGTGCCAAGTGAAGGGCAAACCAGAGTAAGTGGAGGACTCTGAGACTCCATCAGAACGTGCCCATCCACGTTACTGGGCTGTTTGAATAGAGTGCTTGCCTAGTGGTTAAGAGCGGTGGACTCGTAATCTGGTGAACCGGGTTCGCATCTCTGCTCCTCCACATGCAGCTGCTGGGTGACCTTGGGCCAGTCACACTTCTTTGAAGTCTCTCAGCCTCACTCACCTCACAGAGTGTTTGTTGTGGGGGAGGAAGGGAAAGGAGAATGTTCGCCTCTTTGAGGCTCCTTCGGGAAGTGATAAAGCAGGATATCAAATCCAAACTCTTCTTCTTCTTCTTCTTCTCCTGGTCTTTTTCTTGAGCATGTTCAGCACCCGGTCCTGTTCTCCTGCATTGGTATGACGTTGCACGTCTAAAGCACAAGGCCACGAGAAAGCACCAGCAACCATGGTGGGGAACCTGGGGTGGTGGGAACCTGTGGCTCTCTAGGTATTGTTTGACTCTCTCCAACTCCCATCAGCCCCAGCCCATGTGTCCAGTGGTCAGTGGTGATGCGAGCTGGCATCCAGCCACACCCAGAGGGCTGCAGATTCCCCACCCTTGGTCCACTTCCACTCTTCGACTAGCAGATAAGTTTGTGTGGCTGCAGAAACTTGGAAGTGCCCAAAGGAAACATTGGCCGCAGTCAGACTGCAGATAAAATGCTAAGGAAAGTTATCTGTTTGAAAATGCTAGGGGTGAGATTCAAGAATATATAGGTCTCCCCCCACCAATACTAAATAAGAAGGGCTTTGCCCTTACATTTTCCCTCTCCTCTGATTTTGTTTTCCACGGTGAACACAGCTTAGATTTCACTCAGTGTTAAGTTGACCTTCCCCTCCAGTATTTTCCTTCTTTGCTCGTGAGCCTGCCCTTTTTTCAGTGTCTGTTTTAAAGCGTGGACCTTAACAGAGCCATCTCTGATCAATATGCTCCTGTTTTGAAATTTTTAGCTACAGAAGACTGTAGCCTCTCACCCCAGGCTCAGTCACTTTTTATCCATCATCTTTTACTATGAATTCAGATCTAGAGCTGAAATCCTAATGTCTGCTTACGTGAAAGTCACTCCCCTTGAACTTAGTAGAGCTGACTTCCAAATAAATGCATAGGATTGAACTGTGCGCTGCTTTCCCTGAGCTTTTCTTTTTTCTGTTTAACTGTTGTATCTTGCAGAGCCCTTTTATTCCTGCGTGTGGTATATTATCCTTCACTTGGTATGTGTAAAGCTTTGCATATTGTGGCTTTAAACTTGTTTTTCCAAATCCTGTGTGAGAAGAGGAAGAGAGAGGGGATGATTGCTCACTTGGAAATTATGTCTCTGGTGTTCTTTGCAATTCAGAAAGCCAAAGGAAACCGAGGACATTATGGGCTGATTTACCTTAGTTATGTCTCTCTCCAACAAATGTTTTGCATTGCTTCCAGAAGATGCTAAGACTTTGATGGAAAAGAATTTCAGAGCTGAGAAATAATACCCAAGCATCCTCCTGTGTGTGCCCCTACAAAGAAAAGGCTGAGCCTCCCTGCTTTTCCAATTGCATATTGTCTCTTTCTCTCTTTCTCCCTGCCCATTAAAGTTGGATATTTGTTACTGAACTCAACTATATCACAGGAAGAAAGAAATGCTACTTATGACATTGACTTAACATGCAAGTAAAAGGGTTAGTAATGCATTTGGGGTTATTGTTTTGTTTTGTCTTCTCCCTGCTTAGGCCTACAGATGTGTCATGGTTAAGAGTAGACGACGAGATGCCTCAACACGTTATAGTGTCAGGTTCAAACCTCCACATTAACAGCCTAAACAAAAGCGATAACGGCACATACCGCTGCAAGGCTTCCAACGAAGTGGGGATGTCCTTTTCCGATTACACACTTTATGTATACGGTACGTGAGACAACCACACCCTTCTTCCAGATGTCTTTATGCTGAATTTCTGGCAAATATTCTGGGCGGGGGTTGTGGGGAGGGGGTGGAATAAGAAAGCAGTTTGATGGAGAAAGCAGCCTCTGATAACTGTTCGAACTCGGCACGTTAAGTGAGTGGGTTGTTTAAAACACACAGAGAAAACCCAAAACCAAGCCTGTTTACTTCTGTCTTCTTTCCCCCCATCTGATTCAGACTGTGTTTTCTTCCCATGTCAAGTAAGAAACTACTGCCTGCACTGTCATTAAGTGCTGGCTTGGAGAAGGGGAGTTGCCAGATGCAATGAGGGGCAGGGCAATAAACATCTTGGAGTCATCCTGTTTCATTTCACAATCCAGGATAGCTTCAGCCATATTCCCATTTGTATTCCAGTGAAGTCTTTTCAGAAGCATCTGAAAAAATGAGCACGGGAGTTTTTAATTTTTTTTATTTTAAGCCAGGCCTTCTTTAGCAAGTTAAATAACTGAAGATGTGTGCTGATAATGTAACCCAGCACACAATCTGGAAAGGCAAGTCTCATTCTGCCTGTCTTCAGCTGCCAAAGAAGCACTAAAACATTTGCTAAGGCATTTTCTTAAAAGTGCCGTTTATGTACCTACTTTAATTCTGTTTTCCTGGGTTTCTTTTTACCATTCCTTAAAATGTTGTGGCATAAATAGCAGTAATCCTAGCCTGCGAAAAGAAAAATTAAATAATTTCCCACCCCCACTCCGGAGCTACCTTTCAGAATACGGTCCTTTCAGCCTTGGGAAGACTGGTGTGTTCTGTGTGACATGAACACATTGCTGCTCTGTAGGCTGTGGTCCAGGCAGCGTGGACAGATAAATCAAGGCGTCTAATAATGAGAGCCAGTTGTTTTCAGATCATTGTTTTCCTGAATCCCCTCGGTTCCAGAAGACTCTTTCTAGGAAAACTTTAGGGGGTGATTGTTGGTTGCAGTCCCATTCCATGAAATATCACTTCACATGTGTAGGGCATTCAATTTATATAGCACGCTCTGTCGTAAATGTTGCAGCTTCAGAATGTTTAATGGGTAAGTTGCCTTCAGTCATTCCTTTCCCATGCATCCTCTCTAACCTCCTTGCAGCCCCCCCGGCCTCCAAGTCTGCCCTCTCCAGCAGCTTAGTGTTGCTCTGCATATTGATGCTTGCGATGCAGCAGCTCAGTCTGGGCTTCTGACCCTGTGCACTGTTCCAAGTTGTTATAATCTGCCAATCGTCATGGGCCTCCATCCTTGACATTAGTTTGCAAGTGCAGAGTTGGAGCAGAGCAGTAGATTTGTTTGCTCGGGGCACAAAGCATGAAACCCACCAATTGCAATCTTCACCCAGGGAGAGGCATTGTGAGATTCCCTTCTGTACTTGTATAGGTCAGCTAACTGCATAGTTTATTCTTCCCTTGCCCATCCATCAAAATTATGTGTACATATACAGGTAGGAACCATTTAATGGTGTAGAGTAGGAGAGTGCCCTCCTGATGATGTTACCTTTGTGTGGTTGCTCCAGAGAAGGTGTTTTGACTTCCTTGTGTCATTATATAGGCCATAGCTGCCACTAAGTCTAGTGTAAGGGAAGTGAAACTTGTGTGAATGGAAGTTAATTGGGCTGGAAAGATTAGGAGGACAGGGCATATCAGATGATGTGTACAAGTCTTAGGAAATATTGGTGGAAAAAAATTCTTTTTAAAGTTAGGATTTAGAAAAGCAACATTTTCAAACAATCTAATCCTTCCTACAGAACATCTTCTCATGGGTGAGTTGAACAGATGGTTGTCCTTGCCATTGTTACACTGAAAAATGTTTAAATAGTAGGATTATCACTGAAAACAACCAAATGCTTTCAAAGAGAACAGGAGAGATAAAATTAATAATGGAATAATGCCCATAACCCTCAAATTCAAATGCACCGTTCCACATACGTGCCACCATTTCCTTGTATCTGAAAAACTTTGGACTGATACTTTCTCCCCTCAACCAAAAACCAAGGCTTTCAATCAAAACTGAAATATGTTACCGCCTGTACCCATTTTCAGTGGGAACACCTTGGGGGAAACTGACATGCCTGCCAAATCTTGCAAGTTTAGTTGATGAAAAAAGTGGTGAAGCTATGATCCCACATTGGTCACCAGATCACTCAAAACCTGTTAGGTGTTTGCTATTGCTAATCAGTTTTTCTGTTGCATGAGCCAGTTAGAGGACCATGGATCTGAAGATGTTGTACCCTGGAAATGCATCAAATCAAAGTCTCTTTCAGTACCTGCCTAATACAGTCAAATGCACTGGCAGTGGACGCTGGATATGTGTACAGTGTACTATGCATTCTTTCTCTGACCCCGGGGGGGGGGGGTGTTACCTGGAATCTCCTCTCCTGTGGAAAGTTACAGCAGAGGTCAGCTTTGCTGACATCATCTGAGGGAAGGAGCAGCCCTCATTTTCTTGATGATCTCCTGACCTGTATTATGTATCAGACTTGGCTAAGTTCTTGGTCTCAGGCTGAGGCCCATCAAACCTTCTTAAAAATTAACATGCAAAGCAACAAAGGATCTAAGAAATTATCAGCAGCGGAGCCAACCTTCAGCACCAAACTTGCAAAGCCCAGCTAACAGCTACTCCTCTGATGGCATCTAATGTTGGCATCTGGTTGCATATGGGAGAATGCCGTCTATAAACGCTCACCAGGCAAAACTGGTTTCCGGCTTCGCCTGCTTGGAATCACCCATTTCAACACAGTTTGGCAGCAGGAAAAATAGGTAGTAAACCAACCACACATTGTTCCTAGTCAAACATGACTCTGTTTGTAGAGTAGCCCCTGCCATGTACAGCTGAGTGGGAGACACAGAATCTTATGTACCAGGCACAATCGACCAATGGATTCTTCTGCATCTACCTCAGTTGAATAAGTAGGATCTGCAGGTAGCACTCATAGAATCATAGAATTGGAAGGGACCCAGGGGTCATCCAGTCCAATCCTCTGCAATGCAGGCATCTCAGCTAAAGCATCCATGACAGATGGCATCTAACCTCTGCTTAAAAACCTCCAAGTAACCCCAGCCCAAGTAAAGTTTGTGTGAAAGGGAACTGCATCCTTCATAAATGTGTTAGCAACAGGATTGTGGAGGCACCTGACATGTTGCTGTAAAGGTAAAGGTACGGGCCAGTCTTGACAGACTCTGGGGTTGTGCGCCCATCTCACTCAAGAGGCCAGGGGCCAGCGCTGTCCGGAGACACTTCCGGGTCACGTGGCCAGCGTGACATCGCTGCTCTGGCAAGCCAGAGCCGCACACGGACACGCCGTTTACCTTCCCGCTGGTAAGCGGTCCCTATTTATCTACTTGCACCCGGAGGTGCTTTCGAACTGCTAGGTTGGCAGGCGCTGGGACCGAGCAGCGGGAGCGCACCCCGCCGCAGGGATTCGAACCGCCGACCTTTCGATCGGCAAGCCCTAGGCGCTGAGGCTTTAACCCACAGCGCCACCTGCGTCCCGACATGTTGCTGTACATAAGTGTAAATTCCTTGATGACATTTTGAAGCAGATTCATGGGGGAAGGGGGAGAGAGATCTACCTCAAAATGGCACCTCTGTGACGAGAGACTGAATAGCAGGCCCTGGACACAGAGATTGGGCGTCACCTTCAGCATCTGACTTGCCCCATTTGAAGGGTGAATGCAGGATTAGATCAGTTGTTATTGGGGGCTTTTTTTAAAAAAAAAAAAGAAAAGACCCGCAAAAATAACTAGACTGCAAAAATTGTACTGGCCAGCTAGGAGGCTACGTACCTTATGTTTTTCATGCTGGCAACAGGAGAGGAAGCTTAAGCATGTGGCTTCTATTAAGCTTAGCATACTAGTTTTAAAATGCCTTTTACTGGCAGACAAGGCTTGGGGCGGACCTTTCTGCCCCTACTCTGCTGGCCTGCTGTGTTTCTGTGCTGCTTTGAAAGGAGATAGCTCAGAAACCAAGTGGTCTGGTAGAGGATCCTTCCTTTCTCTGCCAGCTAGCTCACTCTCCTGTGTGTAATCCCTGGCCACATTTGGCTTTCAAGGAAATAGTTAAATACTTGGCTGGACTAGATGAACCTCCAGTCTGATCAAGCAAGGTGATTCTTATCAAGTGTCAGATGTTGTAGGCAAAGTTCTTGTGCCAGTTCCCCTAGTTAGCTTCCAAGTCTTCCAACCTGAACATGCATTGGGGGACCCAATTCTTTTTCTGTTTTATCATGTGTGCACTGGTGGTGGTGCTACTGTTGCCGCTCATCTCAGATCAGGCTGCGACTCAGGAGCAGGTACTAACCTACCAGATGAAGACCAGTGCCATAGGGAGCACCCAGCCCTTCTGCTTCCTGATTCCTAGACCAGGGGTCAGCAAACCTTTCCAGCAGGGGGCCAGTCCACTGTCCCTCAGACCTTATGGGGAGCCGGACTATATTTTGGGGAAAAAATGAATGAATTTCTATGTGCCCCACAAATAACCCAGAGATGCATTTTAAGTAAAAGGACACATTCTACTCATGTGAAAACATGTGATTCCCAGACCGTCTGTGGGCCGGATTTAGAAGGTTATTGGGCTGGATTTGACCCCCGGGCCTTAGTTTGCCTACCCATGTCTAGACCATCAGCTCCTTTAATTTCACCACTTAAGTGAGCACTGAATTGATTGCCTGAAGGTTTTCCCAAACAGAGGCCTTGACCCCTTGGTATTGCAGTTGCTCCAGACATCTTGGTGATTGCAAACATTCTCTCACTCAGTGACACCGCACCCAAGTGATGTTTCCTATCTCCTGAGGAAGTTGTGCCAAACACAATAAAGGTGAAGCACATAATTAAAGTTTGGATGTATTAATTAGAAAATCTGAGAGCTCACTTGGAGATGAAAGAGTAGCAGATGTGTCAATGATGAGAAGTTTGACATGCTGGAGATAAAATTTAAAATCAAAAGCCTCCGAACTGTTTCATGCTCCATTATTGTGGATTCATTCCTGAGTTCAAAGTCTGGTGCTCTACTTAACACATTCAGTTTGATCATTTGGGCACAGATATGTGGTGGGTTCCCCCCCCTCTTCCCTCCACCCAGTAACTTTTTATGAAGTCGTGATGCTGTCTCTTCTGGATAAATATTTGATGCTTCTTGAGATTGTTTGCTGTTGGCTTTTGCAGGTCAAGCGTCTTCTATACATGGTGCTCCCCCACCTACCTCTTTTTTTTTTTTTTTTAATGGCAGAGGGAGAAATCCCCTTCATCTTTATCTGTTGGGACCATTAAGGGATGTGATATATTAAACAGGAGGAAAATCTGTGAGCCCAGACAGAGCATTAATATTTATAAGTCACAAAGACATTGACTTTATTTTAAAAGAAATCTCACTAAAATCTTCCATGCATCCAACTTGATATTTAGTCGTGACATTCTCGTTCCCTTTTGTATTTATTACTGGCTTAGAAGTAGTTTTATATCCTGCTGGGATGTATTGATGGAGGGAGAATAATGAAGTTAACTGCTCTGGAGAAAGGCAGAGGGAGAGACGTACTCATCTGCTGTTGATATTTAGTCTGTTAAGCGCAGCAGGGTCTCTCTCGCCTGCCCCACTCCTAGCCCCTAATTTTTAGATTATTATTTTTTTAAGACAGAATAAAGACAAAGCATTATTGTTCTTAATACATTGCAAACCGTCCTCTTAGCCATAGAAAACATGCAATTTTTTTACTTGCTTTGTGTTGTTGTTTTTCATTTGTATTGGTTTTCCCCCCACAGGCTTTTCCCATACCATGTCACTCACGTATCAATGACTAATTTTGTGTTGTGTGTTGCTTCTCCCCATCCCACTGCCACCAATTTGTCCTAATGTTTGAGGGCAGGGAAATGTGTTGCTTTGCTTCAGTCATCCTAATCCAGAGCTTCTCCACCAAATGAATGGAGTCCCATCCTCACATTTTAGCCTGCCCTCTTCTCCTGATACTTAAGACCTACTTCATAAGGGTGGGCAAGAGGGTATAACCGCCATCCTTTATTTTGCTTCTTTGTTAATTTATTGACCAGTTTTATGTTCTGCTCATATTTTTTAATTTGCTTTTTTTCTGTTTCCCTTTTTATGTTTTATCTAGATCCCCCCACAACTCTCCCTCCACCCACAACAACCACAACCACTACCATCCCTGCCACCACCACAGGTACGGTACCTTCATAAACCATGGATAAAAACCAAAATGTGTGTTACTTTCTATGAAAATCAGATGAGCAGAGGTTGGGGGAGGAGATAGAGGAGAGAAGGGGAGCTGTCACCACATTTTTTACACTTACTGTTAATTTATTTTGTTTTGTTTTGCTAGCACTGGAAAGTGGGACCTACCAATAAATGATAATGGAGGTCCTTGAAGTCTCAAACATCCTGCTCAGGGAGTCCATAAATTAGCATTGTCCAGCACCCCCCCCCCCCAGGTTCAGTTTGAGTTATTCATGCTTTAAAAGGTAAAGCACTGATTCTCACTTTGAACTTTGGCTTCGATAGTATATTTACAAGCATCTTTCTTTACACTAGGCAATTAATTTCGTTTTGATTTTCAGTTATCATAATCTGCTTCAGTATCCTGCAGCCATCAGCACAGCGTACACAAACAGAGCTTCTTCGTGACGCTTTCTAAACTAGTTCCCTCTGAATTTTAAATCCCTGCCCTGCCTTCCCACCCATCACTTTGAGCCAAGATACATCCTACACAGTCAACTGCCATCAAACATCATTTATACCACCCTCCCCTTCATGTGAGCTGCTCTCTCCCTCTTCTGATAACCGGGCATGGTTGCCTAACCCATCTTCCATTGTCATCACCACCCCCTGGATGCTTCTGTTGCAGCTTTTTTTATTTTGCTTTCGATAAGAAGAGATGCCAGACAGAGTCCTGTACGGAAGGTGAGACTGCACTACTCTCTTCACAGGCAGCCTTTGATCTTCTTACAATCTCCCCTTTGCTTAACGTGAAGTTTGCCATTCAGCTTCCAGGCAGTTGTTGTGCCTTCACTCTCTTTATGTCCCTGTCTTCCGCTTTGCTTTCCCAGAGATTCAGAATTAATGGATCTGTACAAATAACAAAAACCTTTCCTTCCAGTGTGCCTTAGCTATCATTTTCTGTTGCCTTGTCTAGCCTTTTGCCTCATTACATTTTTCTCCTTCCAGGATCTTAAGAAACCAAAGCTCCTATAGGTTTCTGTGTGTTCTCAGAGTGCCTGAGTGGTTGTTTTGTCTGCAGCATTATGGAGTGGGTCTGCCCACACACTGACCCACCATTTACCTTCTAGCACTTTGTGGTGGTGGTCCACAGGTTAACCTCAACATGTGCCTTATAAACCTGTGCAAGGAGCAGACTTGAAGACTCCAGATAAATGCAATTTGAAGGGTGGAGGGTCTCAGCAGGCTACCTGATGAAGAGAAGAGCTCATTTTCATGTGAAATGACTTCCTGAGTTTAAACCATCATGGTGTGAGGTGTCTTTCATGGGAGGCAAGTTAAGTTGTGGCAACTGTATTGCTTTTATAATCCCTAATAAATGTTCAGACTCGACTAACTTTCCCCCGCTCACTCCTTAAGACTCTGCGTTCATAGGAGGTCTTGCCATGACCTCAGGGTAGAATATCGACTTCTGGGGGTTTGTAATGAGGTCTTTTTTTCTGCATGGCTAGGGGTTTGCATCTGATGTTTCGGACCAGAAGACATTCATCCTGCTTTGTTTTGTCACCACCTAAAAGTGAAAATGTAACTTCGATGGGAGAGGACATCTTAGGGTAACTGGGTATCGAGCTAAACTCTCCTTCAGGAATAAGTGTTCAAAGCAAAATATGTGTGCATTAAAAACTGCACCCAAGTTGGTGCTGGACAGCGAAGCAGAGTGCTTTTTAAAACTCAGAGTAAAAATAATGTAAGTTGGAATGATAGAGAAGGATTCTCTTGCTCACATGGGAAAAGACAGTAATAAAGCTCTGGCCAGCAGTATTTGGATGGGTGGGGGAATTGACTGTAAATTACCTCTCTGCAGCACCATCCAACCTCTGAGGGACACAGGGAGGTAGAGGAAGATGGCTAGTCACTGACAGCTTCTTAGCCATCATTTTGTTGTTCCTTTTTGTTAGGCTCTGGCTCCTCAGTTTTTCTTTAAAACCAGCTGAAACCAATGGGATTCCAAAGTCCGTGTTTCCATATAGGTGGACCATTGCACCCACTATTCTTTTAAGGAACTGACTTATCCCTCTTCTTCACCCATCTGTTGGCTTCTGGATTGCTTTCATCTATGAATATAATAAGACTACTTCTTTATGCCATTTCCATGCCGATTCTGTGGATTTTAATTTCACGTTTCCCTCCGGGTGCTGCTAATTTTGTTTGTAATTTTTTGTTTGTATTTTTTTTTAAAGAAGAATTTCCCCCTTCTTTTTAAGCTTTATCAGTCTAATTCCACATAAACTGGTAATATGGCTCAGTTTCATTCTAGGAAATGTTGCGGACAAGATGCAATCTTCTTTGTGATTGGCCGTGTGGTGTGTCCTTCTCTTCATCCTTTTTCCACATCACTCTTTATATTACCTTCAGCCACAATCAGGAACCCAACAGACCCTTTCCCCTGTAAGAATCTTCTGATGAATTGGAATCTTCCATCTCTTCCCAGAATCCACAGGCTCCTTGTGTGTGTGTGTTAATTTGTATGTGTGTGTTTGTGTGTGAGAGAGAAATTAATTGATTACTCCTATGAGTTGTCCATTGACTAATGTTTCATAAACTCACATATGGGTGAAAACTATATTTATGAAGCAAAAATCTCTTTCTTCCTAGATAACAAGTGTGTGTGTCACAGCACGCATTTCCTCCTGTATGTCCAAGAGAATGGACATTGCCTCTTTTCAGGTGGTGTAATTGCCCTCTGCAGTTTTTATAAGCACTTACATTAAATATATTTGGTTCTTCTTTTTTTTTTTAGCTGATGGCATTTTGGGCAATTAAAGGTGTTAAATACCGATTAACAAAAATGTTGCAATCCTTCTATACAAATGAGTTGGAGGGCTTCGGATCATTTGCGCACTTCAAACTAGATATAATGCTGCTACCTCAGGGCCTGTCAGCATAATGGGTCCCAAAACTCAGGTAAGTAGTAGACATCTTGGTTGAAATGTGGGTTTTGGTATCTTATGCTTTGCTCTTTCAGCAGAAGATTAAAACAGTGAATGGGACCAATTGGGGCTCCTGATTGTGGCCACAGGTAATTCCTGGCTTTTAGTTGGATTTAAGCAACTGTTTTCCCCCACCCCCACCCCCTCTTCTTTAAGCCAACGTCAGGCCTCCTCAGAGGGTAATTCTGGACCCTTTGCTCAAGGCGTTTCATCAACGCACCAGCCATCTTATATCTTCTGCATACAGTTTCTCAAGAGCTACATCTTCCCTAGGCACAAAGTGCCCTTGTGGTGGTAACAAATGATCTGGCACTGAGGCATAGTTAAGCTGAGATTGCCACTAGGACAACTTTGTCAAATCCCTTCTTTCATTCTTTTCCCCCCCTTTTCCGTGATGGATGGGATCTTGCAGAGTTGCTGTGTCTTAGCAGACAAGCTGCGTAGGTATTTATCTTATCCTGAAGGCTTGATATCTTCCTGCATGGAATTTAACTTGGGCTCTCTCTCTTCAAACAGATGAAAGGTTAGAGAACCGAATGCCCCCCTCCTTCTCCTTTTCCGCAAGAGAGTAGGCTGCCTGCTTAAATTTGCCTTGTATATTATTGCCTGACAAATGGGTACAGAAATGAATTTCCGTTCTCTCGCTGCATTCTGTAGTACTTTAGAGCCACCCATTAGCCTTAAAAGCTTCAGCAGCCAAACACCAATGATTAAATGTCGGTATAAAACTCCAGGAATGTATTTTCTTCCTTCCGTGCTAAAGGTTTGTGTAACCGAAAACCATTCTCCAAATGAAATTAGCATAATTACCAACATTTTATGCAGTAGTCACAGGGAAAAATGCTTTCCTAAAAGCCTCAAGGGGCAACAGATCATTTCTGCTGTTGCTCTTACCCCTTCCCACATCGCCACCTGCTTAAAACCTATATATACAAACACATAGAGGCTTGCAAAGTCCAGTGGGTGTAAATTACCTCCGATTCAAGTTTGGGTGCTATGGGTGACCTTCATAAAGCCCCAAGCTCTTCAAATTAAAATGGGCAGGTGATAATGATCCCACTGTTCTTGGCAGCCCCTTGTCATAGTCCCTGGAGTGGGGGCAATTTAACAGTATAGTTGCAATGTCATTTGTTTTATGCCAGAAGCCTGCAGTTATCAGTCCCAAATGCCTTCTTTCAAGCCTGACCCCAGTTAGTTGTGCCTGCAAAGGAACTCCAGCACTGCTGATGAAGCACAGTAAATTATTTTATTTCTTGCCCACATTGTAATTAAGAATGATTTTTCCATTGGCCTTTGATGGCTTCATGCTCTCCCCACCAAGTTTCCCCTAACTAGAGATCCGTTTCCCAGCATGTCATGTGATAATTTGACTGGGTAACCCTTTGTCTATCACAGGTTCCATTCGTTTTGTTTTTGGCCCTCTCCCTGGCAAGCAGCACCGCTTCCCCCCTACCCCATAAAAAACCCACCACCCTTTTATATCACTTCAAAAATGTCCTTGTGGCTTTATTCATTAAGACATACAATATGATATGGCAGAACAAGCTGCATAATTTAAATTGCCCCTGGAGTCTTCCCTTGAAATGTTCCATTTGGACAGCTGTTATTTTCTGCGAGATAATTAAAAAGTTCTTAATATTTGTTTAAAAATAAACCCTTCTTTTCTTTGGGGCAAAGCACATTGTTTGTGTGTGTGTGTGTGTGTGTGTGTGTGTGTGTTTAGTTTATCTTTCCTCCTCCTCTTCTGATAGACCAATTGTTCTTCCACCCAAGTACATTGGTGCTTGTGCATGTGTTGCAACTGCAGGCATGGGCTTGCAGCCTCCCCTGTTTGTCTCTTGGTTTCCGTGCTAATAGAACAAAAGACATCTTCAGCATCTTCCCATGGAGTCCCTAGTGCTGGAACTGGCATGTTGGATCATGCCTAGGATGGAGATTCCATTATGTCTTCAGCAGGGGCACCAGCACAATCACAAGCAACTTTGTGATTCCTCCAAAACTCACTCTCACTCACAGCCTGAACATGTTATCTGTTTTCCTTCCTGTAAAACAACATTATGGCTTTAAAAAAACAAAAACCAGACTGAGATGGCGTGGTGTTAAGACAGCAAGAAGGTTACAAAAATGTTCATGTACTAGTCTTCCTCCCCCCCACTTTAAACAACAGATGCAGTGGAATTAATGGGCAATAGATTCAGACAATGCATCATTAATTTGTGGAATCTGCTGTTGCAAGATGAGCTTTAAAGGGAGAATTAGACAAATTCCTGGAGGACAATTGGTCTGTCATTGGGTATTGGGCATGGTGGCAGAGGAGCACCAGTGGCAGAGAGTTATTGCTTTCATGAACTTCTTGCAGGCTTTTGGGGAACTTCAGGTCTTCCACTGTGGGTAGCTGCCAGATGCTGGAATAGATGGGCCCACCTGGGTTTCATCTTGCAGGCTTTTCCTATGTTTTTTTTAGAGATGTACTTCAGCAAAGGACTTGAGGTATTTCACCCTTAGGATCTAAAATAAGTATTTGAATGTCTTGTAAATCAAATTAGTGACAGACTGTCTAAAATGGTATATTTGACTCAGCACAACCCCGCATTTGACTCATTGGAGGCCCAAACCTGCTCACTTCACCTTTTAATTTGGTGCTTACTGTCACAGTATACAAGGGAAGAATCACATTAGCATTATCAAAACCTTGCTTCAGACATTTGACTCAAGCTTCTTCTTTTTGGTTGTGAGACGTGGATAAGTTTGTTTGAGAGCTTTTTGTGCATATTTGCACTAGAAATATTTAATGGACGTAAATGTTTGGAATGACTCCTTCCCATTTTTCAGAAATTCAGAAGAAGCAACCACTGTTCTTCTACCAGACTGAATTTTGCGGTGTGGCACATGTTTCCTTCTCCACAGCAGGTTGGCCAAGCTGGTTTCCTCCAGATGGTTTGGTTTGTGTCTGCCATCAGCCCCGAGGTCATCTTACACCCCTGCTGGCTGGGACTGATGGCTGTTGTAGTCCAAATCATCTGGAGGGCACCAGCTTGGTGAAGGCCTCAAAGGTGGCCTTTGTACATCCCCCGAGACAGGCGTTTGGTTCCCAGGAGCATTTCACAGACTGTCATAACCTTCCGTTCCCGCAAATTATTTATTGTATCATCTTGGCTTTCTGTGGAGGCTTCCTTGTGTCTCTGGTAAAATGTCAAGTTAATTTAGAGTTGATGTTGCGATCTCCTGACATTTTCATCCACTGTGTGACCACATTAAAAGGGAAGAGAGGAGGAGGTAGAGCCCCCTACACCTGGGAAGAAATAAGTAGAAGCGGTTTCTGCTGCCAGTGCATAGCCAAGAACCAGCAAGAGCATCCCCCCCCCCTTTAAGGAATCAAACCCTTTCTCTGAGGAAACCAGTTTCACTTATGCATTGAAAGAAAACTTCTTGAATTGAAGGGGGAAAGGCAGCTTAAATAATATTAAGCTTCCATGTATTCTGATGGCTTCTCATTTCATTCCTAGCATACCTGGAAGCTCCTAGAGTTGTAAAAGAAATGTACAGCTTACCTTGGCTTCTGCTACCCCACTTCTGGCCAGTTAGCTGTGTCGACAGGATTGGTCCCACCTGTCCTCTTGGATCAGCTGCTGAGGACAGCAAATGTTGGGTACGCTGAACTGGCTTCCTTGAACCCCTCTCCCCTGCAAAAAAAAAAGGGGGGGAGGACAATTCTTCTAGGTTCATTGTGCAACTCCTATTTGCTGCGTTGGGACTTGCACAGGAGACATTCCAGCTGGGATTGGGTGACCTTTGATTAAAATTGCTTTTTGTTTCCCCCAATGCCAGCGCTAAGGTGCTTTTGCATGTTCACTCAAGGATGCTTCATTTCACTAGGCTGGAGGCCTGGATGGAGAGCTGTGTGGAATGAAGCGTTAAATCTCTGCCCAATATGCAGTTCCATGCTTCAAAAAATAATTTTCTATGCTACACAAAACTACTAAACGGATCCTGATTATTTTTGTGAAACATCTGGTCCGCAAATGAAGCTATCTCGTGGGTGTAGTACAAGCAGGACGCTGTACAAAACGCCGATTCCGACACTCTCACTTGGAAGTGCTGTTTTGCATAGTGTGCTCTTGTTCCTGCAGCAGCGTGAGACAGAGTATTTCCTGCCCCTTTCAGGGTGGTTCCACTCGCTCTGTCTAGGCCTGTTACATCCCTGCTTCTGTGTTCTTTCTGCCCTGCAAATCCTGCAGTTGTCTAGTTTAACTGAAACATAATACAGATCGAAGGAGCTGAGACAGGTGGGAATAAATGGAAGATTTTGACTATGTCCTGCTTTGTTTACAGCCACCTATAGATCTGTTTCCATCATGCATTCTTCTAAGCATCCCTGGGGCAAATGACTGTCCAGCCATAGGGTGCTTGAGCTCGATAATCTTGACCCAGAATGGCAGCTCTTTCAGCTCTGTGGGCAAATTCTATGTCAAATTACCCTCTTTTTCTTCTTTTTAAAAAACAAATAAATGCAAGATTATGTCTTAATAGCATGCTTTGATTGCAGCATGGCATCTCAGGTAGGTGATAATTATACAAACAGTTACTACTCTGGGGAAAGCATAGTTTCTCAAGGCAGGAGCAGTTAAATTGCCTGGATTCTATAGGCTGGCAACAGATTTAGGACTTTAAAAAAAAAAATCTGTCCTTGGATTTTAATTTACGGAACCCATTCTGTTAGAGACTGTGGACTAATTTTATGGATTAGTTTTTAAACCCCCCAGTCTGTCACACTCAGTGAACAATTTTAAGTTGTAGAGAAGCCATCTGAATGGATTAGAATGTGCCACCGAGGAGTTTGAATGCCACTGTTTCAACTTAATATTGCCCAGCTGTCTCAGAGGCTGGCTTGTTGGGGGGGGGGGGTAGTTCTTTTACATTGACCATGTTAAATGACTGATATCCAAAGGGATAGACAATGCCACCTTCCACCCCCCCACACACTTTGGAAGATAACATCATCCATGACAAAATATTTAATGTCTTTGGTATCTGGTTATGTTTATTTTTATTATCAAGAGTTTCTAACACTTGAGATAAAAAGCAACTTGATACTTAGAATGCAGTTTTCCTGCAGCTGGGCCACTCTTTCCCCAGTTACAATGTTTGGATTATATTTGAAAAGCAAACACATAGTTTGTACACACATAGATGGGGTGGTGGGAGGGAAAGAAGGGAGATGCTGAGAAATGGGGGACATGCTTCTATTACTCCACATCCTCAGTAAATTTTAAGTTAGTCACTGCTCTTTAAGACTGGACAGATAATTGATTCACTCTTGTGTTGTTGTTTTACATGAACTAGTGGCTTTGTGAACGGGATATGTTAGCAAATAGACTCCTTTTGTCCCCTCTGTCACTTGTGGGACCTACAGAATTTCTGGCAGATTATTTTTGATCTGTTCCTTAGTGTTTTTACCCCAAAGAGACAAAGCAGGTGGTAATTCCTCCTCCTTTCAAAATGGGGTGGGGTGGAGTGGGGGAACCATTGTTCTTCTATGTGTTGCTTTCTGCTTTTGAAAATGAAGCCATTTGTTCCTGGACATCACTGTAAAGTGCCTTAAGAAAGTAATACACACACATATATATATCAGCATGAATGCCATTGCTAAACCAGGAGCTCATTTGGGAAGATGGCCTAGACTGAGTTGGACTTCGAGGCAGTGCACCTTTTAATCATTAACTGCTTTATTTCCCGCTGTGATCACCCAGCCCATCTGCTAATCATAACTTTGCCATTCCAGCTGCAGCCAACATGATGTTGTTTGACTTTGAATATTTGTTCGCCTTTTAACTGCTTGAGAACTTTGTGTTTCATTTTTGTTTGTTTGTTACCTGCTGATCTCTGTCCCTGGATGGGAAAAGCGAGCTGCACTGTCCACACGGAACACTGTTCCTTGACTAATAATCTTTTTCCAGCATATGAGCAGAAGTTCTGATTTCAGCACGGTTTAATTTTGAACCGGAAGTTCACATAATTTCCCACATACATAAACAGACACACAGAGGAAACAGGTTAGTCAATTATTCTGGGGAAGAGCATGAAATTTCAGGCGTTAACACACAGCTCATCCAATTTAATCCTAGCATCCCCTCTGACCTTTCCTTTACACCTTTGAATCCCCCACCAGTTAAAATGAGACATTGTAGGCTATGCAATTGAGGATGAAAGGGGCAGGCCTCAAACTTCTGTTTCATTAACTGTCAAGCATTTTTGATGCTTTAATTTTGCCAAAGCTCCCAATGTGAGATCAGGAGCTTGGTGGTCCTGAACTGTGTGTTAGATTGGATTGCAAAGTGAAAAACTATCTGTGTTAGAATGGAGAATAAGATGTGCCATAGGTGAATTGCTGTCATATAAAACTTGATAAAACACCTATTTCAATTGTGCAAGGGGGTGTTGCTTTTCCTTCAATATTTTAAAATGTGCCAGCCTGTAAGTATCATGTATTCCCCCCTCCCCATGTGGATTATGTAGATTATGTACCTGTATTATTATTATTATTATTATTATTGTCTAACCTTTGCTCTGGAAAGTTAAGTATGCATTGTCCTCTGTTTGATTGCAAAGGGAAAGTGGCCCCTGCATTCTATTAAGTGGAAAGTCTGGCCGTCTCTGGATTCTGAGGGTGGCATGTCAACTGTGGAGAAACACCTCCATGGGCTTGTCTTCTGTAATAATAAAAAAGCTCAAGTTCTAGGGTAGTTTATGAGCTCAATTACATGTTGTGGAGCCTTGCAGAAAGCTATTCTTTTGTTCATTTAAACATTGCCTGTGCTGAACTAAAGAGGAACCTCCCAAACATTCTTTTGAGGTAAATGGCCTTGTTTGTGCTGCGCTGCAGAAACTCTGAACACTTAGCACTTTTCGAGCTGCTCCCAGAACAGCCGCCTCACCAATCCTATGGCCCCAACCCACATGTGTGGAGCTAAAGGTTGCTGAAATGGAAAGGGGAACAGGACCCTTTTGGTCCAACTCCTCCAGCACAGATGGCAAAGCGCTAGCTCACAAGCTGGATCTGGCCCACAAGTCTTTCCTCCACAGCCCCCTGCCCACTCTTCTGACCTTTAGGGAAGGGGCTGCATGGAAGCCAAGCAAGCTGCCTGGAGAGGGACTGAGCGATCTGTCCATTCTCAGGCAGCCCACTTTGTTTCAGTGCTAGCTGTTTGCATAGCCATATTTTCTGCACAGTGATGAAAGTTAGGAGAGTAGAAAAGAAGTTGAACGCCTTTGCCTGAAACGACTTCAAGCATTTTTTCTTCCAGTGAATTAACTTTCCTTCCAGGGTCTTTCTCTGTTGAAGGCAAGCCCCAGCCCCCTAGAGAGAGAATAGGGGGTGGGTCCACTCATGGGTGCTAGTTTACCCATGGAGGAAGGCAACCTATTACCCCCCCCCCCAAAAAAGTTCTCTACTCCCGCCCTCCTTAGGATTCTAATGTTGCTGAACAAGTGAAGACTTAGCTGATTTATGTTGTAATTTTTGTTGTCATGGCTGAACCGTGGGCAAAACTAGGCAAAAGCAATATGTCTAACGTATGTTTTGACATATACAAATAGTCTTTGAATAAGAATTTTTTACACCCTTTGGGGATGCTTCAGAAGGTCCAGAAACCCAAGACTTGGAAAGGTAGGGAAGACCTTTTCCAGCAAGGTACATGGAGAACACATAGCATCCTCTACACCCAAAGAGACACCTGATACCGGGACTGGGCTCCCTCAGTAAAGCTTCAGAGGGCAAGGCTGCCAGAGGACGTCCCATCTAGGAATGTTCCTCTCTTTGGTGCATTCACAGCCCTAAGGTAGGAGTACGTTTGACAACCCACTTAGTTCCACAAGCACTGGAGTCTGCCATGCTTGTAGCCTACATGCTGTTAAAATGAACTGAGAACGGCACATTCTGCTAGAACTGGGGTGCCCTTTCATTTCTCTAGTTACATCCCAAGCAACAGGAAACTTGTGGAAACGTTCACAGTTCTTCTCAGTATCTGGTCCACAGAGCACTCTCTAGAGATTGAGATCTTTGCAGAAAGCTTTTCTTCAGTTTGCAAAGATGGAATCTGTTCTGTCGTCTTTATATATGTATCTCTTTATCTAAACTATGCATGACTTGCTAGAGGCAAGGCTACCTCCTCAATGATGACCTGTTTTGCAGTGTGAATGCAATGGCGTTGTATGCATTCATTCTTGGGAGACTTCCTATCATTGGTATTCCCCGGGGATCAGGTGGATGCAGAATGTTGCATAGCATCCACAGGTATTATGTGCATGACAAAAGGGAAAGGAGACCCCGGCAGCCAGGTAATGCACTGACTCCTCTGGCATTCTCACATAGAGGGGAATGTCTTTTGCAAAGGCAATGTTTGAATGTATGAAAGCTTCTTCAAGACTTGCCTCTGCTTGCCCTGGAGCCCTTTGATGTCCCTGTGCTCACTTCCCCACGGAGCAGGTGGCTCTGGTGTTTCTCCCCACTTTGCATGTCTCCCTAACTCTTGACCACCAGAAAGCATCCCTGCTGGCAAATCTCCAGAACCAAAGCAAACAAGGGTTCCCCCCACCCCCCCTCAGGCTCACAGCTTTTAAGCTCAAGGCATGTCTCTTTAAAACAGTGCAACTCACTTCAAATGCTTTTTGCCTTTCATTTTATTATTGCTTGTCACGCAATGTTCTTTGAAAGCTTGCTCATATATTATCTGTTCCATTTTTTCCATTTCCCTTTTTTTGCATGCTGTTCCTCCTGTTTCTTCCCTTCCTCCAAACCTCTGTTCCCGTGTGTAGACACAACGGCGACGACAGAACCGGCAGTTCACGGTTGGTATTGCATTCCTGTTTATCTTTTCTCTCAGCAGCGCTGTGCTGAGTGGCAAGGCAAGCCTGGGAGGAAAGGCAGGGGGCGGAGGGGGCGGGCAGAGAAATGAGGGAGCCAGAGATAAAGGTTTTTTTTTTTAAGGGGTTGGAGGACTAATGCTTCAAGTGGACTGATCTCATAAATATGCCATGATTTTTAAGACTCGAAGGGATGTCTAGCCTTGTCATTTCTGCTGCAAATTTAGCATTCAATTGTTGCAGGCCTGGGCATCCAGCTATTCCCCAAACCCAGCAAAAACAGCAGGCATATCAGAGCAGAACAAGAGGAACGGCTGCATTTCAGCAACCAGTATTTCCGACAGTCAGAACGAAACATTCCAGAGGAATCTGGCTTTGGAAATTGTGGCCCAAATGTTGTTTTAATTGTAATGCCTGCCATTCCCAGGGAATCTCTCAGGTATGCAAGAGAGGCATAAGACATTTAGTATGCTGAGGCAGTTCCACGGAGTAATCTGTCGTGTCATAGGTCACCAGGAAGCCTTTCATTAGCAAGCTTCCAAACACATGCTTCACTGCAACGGGCTCTCCCTGGCCATGGTCAGAACAGACGAGCAAGCTCACCCCACTCACCTGTTTTGCGTCTCTTCCTTCAAACAGCCTGACAGCTTTCACGTCCCCCAGGTTTTAAAGTAGGATCCAGTATCACAGACTAGTAACTGAGTTGATAAAATAACTTTAATATACAAATTCCATTTACCTGACTAAATTTTAACCCATAACCTTATTGCTAAAAGTGCACCCTGTCTTTTCTTAAGAAGCACAAGACGGTGAAACTTATTGGAATGATTGCCCTGAGTGAAAGAGCCGACATGGTGTCCTCTAGATGTTGTTGGACTACAGCTCCCATCAACCCTGGCCATTTGCTTGGCTGGTGGGTGCTGACGGGAGTGGTAGTTCAGTAACTTACAGAAGGCCATACATTGGCTTTGCTTGGTCTACAACTGTGAGCAGCTCTGAGTTTGAGACTGGGGTCTTCCCCAGCCTTTGTCACCCAATATTCTTTCAAAGTTCACTCACTCCCAATCTATTTTATCAGC
This sequence comes from Podarcis cretensis, assembly GCF_951804945.1. NCBI lineage: Eukaryota > Metazoa > Chordata > Lepidosauria > Squamata > Lacertidae > Podarcis > Podarcis cretensis. Next base: position 28,092,320 of record NC_137185.1, on the reverse strand, counting down.
CTTGAGGGAGACTTCTGTACCAAACATCACATTATGGTTATTGTGCAGTTCGTAATCGCCTATCCATACATAATCCAAAGGTTCACAAGGGGTCTACTAGGTCAAATTATTCATGACACTATAACATTGGAATGCCCTCCCCAAGGAGGCTCACCTAGCACCTTTGTTACATTTCTTTAGGTGCCAGGAGAAAGCATTCCTCTTCTCCCAGGCCTTTGGCTAATTCAACAATCTTTGGCCTTTGGGGAGGGTAATTGTTTTTGCTTGTTATTACGGTATTTATCATTGTGTTTTTATATTGTGAACTGCCCTGTGATCTTTGGATGAAGGGTGGTATAGAAATCTAATAAATAACAATATTAGTTTAATGCGGGATGCTGGTGGCGCTGTGGGTTAAGCCACAGAGCCTAGGACTTGCCAATCAGAAGGTCGGCAGTTCAAATCCCCACGACGGGGTGAGCTCCCGTTACTCAGTCCCTGCTCCTGCCAACCTAGCAGTTCAAAAGCACGTCGAAGTGCAAGTAGATACATAGGTACCGCTCCGGCGGGAAGGTAAACGGCGTTTCCGTGCACTGCCAGAAGCGGCTTAGTCATGCTGGCCACATGACCCGGAAGCTGTACGCCAGCTCCCTCGGCCAATAAAGCGAGATGAGCGCCGCAACCCCAGAGCTGGCCACGACTGGACCTAATGGTCAGGGGTCCCTTTACCTTAGTTTAATGTAAAACAGATTTCCTTGTTGCGTAGGGTGCCAGGTCTTCCTTTGCAGTTGCCATTTGGGAATTACTTGAGCACGCCCAGTGTCTTCACTCTGCATGCTTCTAATAGAGATGGACATAATTTATTGAGGGCCTGTTATTGCAGAGACATGGAACTGGTATCTGCCTGCCTGAACATTTTTCAGGATAGCAGCCACTGTTATCAGACATGGCTGCCACCGTGTTGGAAGTCCCCAGTCATGTGCAGTTGGGGCACAGTGCATGCACCAAAGGAGTTAGAAGCATGGACGTGAAACATTCCTGCACACGGTCCTGCTGTCCTATTTCTCTGTATTCTACACGTGTGAGAAGGAAGTCTTTAAAATTCCAAAGTCAGCCTTCTCAAATCCTCAGTTTTCGGCAAATGCTGAAGGAAGAGATGACAAAGCATATTAGACAAATACACATCTTGGATGTCTGTTTGGCCTAAGAGAGTCTGCATGTTGTATTTTCATATTCAGCAGTTGAGTTGCAGACTGGAGAGCCCACTATAAATTGATAAAATCCCACTGGAATTAACTTGATTCTGTTTGCCTCTACATTTCTAATTATCATACTATTAGGAATTTTGGCTCAACGAGTAGACATTTTAACTGAAACCTTTTGACTATCACTGAAGTGTTAAAGCTCTGTATGTCTGCCGCTTCAGGCCCATAGTAGCAGCTAAAGCTACCTTCTGCTAATAAACAATTATTAGTGATGGGTTTATAATTGAGCATTAGTCCTGACTCACTTGCTACTGAAATAAATGATGAAGTCTGGAGAATTGGCTAATCCGCCCCCATCCCATTGTCCACTCTTATGTCAGCAACATTTCAGTCACAGAAGCCACAAGCTAGATTGGATTTGAGGGTGGAGAGTAACAGCCTAAATGAACCAAGGGTCTCAGTTGTACTCAAGACTCATTAGGATTGACAGCACCAGCATAGATGAACCATTATGAAGCACCTTGTATCCACTAGCACTGTGTAAACAAAAATATATTTAAGACTTACCGAGGTCCTATTGGTTGTGTGGTTCCATTGAGACCACCATTAATGACAGAAGCATCTGAAAACTTGTAAAGAAAGCATTATAGTAATGGGCAAAGAATTCCAGAACAAGAGTTTTACAAAAGTAAAAGCTGGGTCAAAACAAAACAAAACAAAACAAAACAAAACAAAACAATGAATTAGATGTTCACTTGTTGCTGCCCAAAGAGGAAAATGTAGCTTTTGTTTTAAGGAAACAGAGGCATGAATGTTGCATGGGTATCCCTAACCTTTAAAATAAATAAAACTAATATTTTGAGGTCATTGCACTTGAAGTCACCTCAGGTTGCATAAGTTAATTTCACTAAATAATTTCAGTGAAATTACTAATATGTGCACTTGAACACCATTCGGCCCATTAGATAGCTGATACTCATTAGAAAGATAGTTGGAAAATATTTTGGAAAGTGGACTATTAATGATGCAAGAACACACACATACATGCACACATTTTAGAGGTATACAAGACCCACAAATCACGTCAACGTTAGCCTTAATATAGCCCAAAGTAAACTGGGGAACAGATCAGATATTTAGCCAGAAATGCCTTGTGCATTGAAAATGATCAGCATATTGACTGCAAGCACCCCATAACTTCGAAGTTGGAGATGAGAAAGTTGTTGAACAAATAAATTACTAGGCATGTCAGGCAAATTGACCTATGATATGCTTTCTGCCTTAAAGTAATAATAAAAGATCCTGGTTCGTTTGGCGTCCCTTCTTTGTCAAGGTTGCCCTTCCCCCATTGAAGCTTCTTTGTGGTTTCCTTCCAAGCTTGCATTGCCAGCGTGTGTATGAAGTTGACCAGATATTTCTTGTGTGTTGGCCATTTTGTTCTGAACAATGTCCAAATGAAAGTGAGCATGTCTGTGGATGGTGAGAAATGCATGATGGGCATGATGGGTAACCTGTCAAACCAGATGGATTGCCTCCAAAAATAAAAATAAAAATTTCAAATTAAAACACTAGTGGAAGGCCAAATACCCAAAGTCTCATTTGAGGACACAGGCTGTTTTTCAACATGAGGGAGGTGCTTGATCACTCCATGAATTTTTTGGAGTGTATCCGAAAGGACTGGAGGTGGGGGAAGGAGTTTGTCTGCATGCAAAACTATAGCAACCTCCGGCCATCTCTCTTCTCATAATGCAGGACTTAACAGCAGCTATGCATGGGCAAGTTTAAAGCACGAGCATTTAACTCTTCCAACTGCATATAAAGCTGAGATCTTTAACTTGCGGGTTTCCAGGTGTGCTTCCCCCTCCCCCCACTCTTCTGCATTCATTGTCAGAATTCTAATAACAGCATGCTGTTCATGGCTGATGCTGGGGCTCTGGCTTTGGCTGCACTTCAGTGCCTTTTTTCAGGAATCCTATTTCCCTTTTAACTTTCACCTTGCAGTGCAGATGCCTTTTGGAAAGTTTCTGTTCTCTAAATCAGTAGAACAAAGCAGGACAGCTGCACGTGCTGGAGAGGTGGACCAAATGATTCCTACAAGCCAACCCCTTGCTATTTTTGGAGATTTGATTTTTTTTATCCTTTCTATCCTAAAAAAAAGTCATTCCAAGAATTTGTCCTACAAAGCTTGACTTGAGAGTACACCTACCCTATTTTGGCTAATGATGCTAACAATGCCCTTTATTCCCCAGTGAACCACTTACCAGAGAAAGGAAGAGCAGAAGAGTGTCGTTTTTAAATCAGATATGCATTTCAATAATGCAGTTCAGACAGAGTTAGGATGTTAAATGCTGCTCTCAAATATTTCCAAGTGTGATGCTAATTCCCCAGGACAAGTGTTTCTGAACAACTTCACAATAAGTTCTCTAGTGGGTTGTACCCCCTCCCCCAGTTATGGTGAAAATACAGTGCCATATTACACTTCCTCCTTTTTTTTTTATGAAGTGAATGTGTATTTACTACCAACATAGTGCCCTGCAGAAGTTGGACCCCAGCTTCCTTCAGCCCCAGCCAGCATAGCCAGTGGTCAGGGGTGATACAAGCTGTATTCCAACAGTACCTGGAGTGCGCCACTGGCTATGTTGACCCCAATGCTAACATCTCCAGCAGAACACTTTGAACCCTCAGTTTCCTCCTCCTTCCTGGTTCATCTGAAACAGAAACCATATGGCAGTTGTTAAATGTATGCATTGCATTGAAGTTCAGACATTGTGCAGCTTTGCAATGCACACACATGTGCTGTTACAAAAAAGAGAGAGAGAGAGAGAATTATAGTGGCCTTCAGGTTATAGATGCAGTTGACCAGCTGTAGGGACATCTCAAATGGAGCATCTTTTCAACAGCAATTCAGTCTGGAGATTGGGTTTCAGCAGTCATATCATTTAAACTGGGAGCAACATATCCCAAGGGAGATATGGGCAACCCATGTCATTTTCAAAGTTGATAAAGCAGACCTATGAGCACAGGACATGAGTGGGATGCAGGATCCACGTGGTGAGTTAGACTGTACACCCACACAAACACAACCTAAAGTAGCACTCTGTGGCTCCTCTGAAGTAAGCATGCTACCCAACCATTCAAATGGAACAGAAAGCTATGTAGAACAGCCTGCCCACATCTGAAGAAATGCTAAAATATATATAACTGTTATCATTGAAATAGAAGAGAGAGAAAAACCACAGCAGTATCAAAGGGGAACAGCATCGGCGGTCACTAAAGAGCCTGAAAACTATTATTTTTTGGAAGCAGCAATTATTCCTTTGTCTTAGCCCAGAAGTCTGTGCTGCCTTTGCCCTCTTCTCACGAGGTCCAGGATTGGCTCAAAAAGAAAATATTCACCAAGCAAAAATCTTGGTTTGAAATCACAAGTGTGACAGCAGTAGAATAAGAAATAAATAACTGGCAGTTTAAGATGGCAGGATGATGGGTGTAATTTTTCTGCAGCATTTTTTTATATATAAAAAATTAAACATCTGTATGCTACTTTTCAGCCTGCAGTATGACTCACAACAACAAATGACAAATGACAAAAATGACAAATGATAAAACAAAAAAATACTACTGAAAGAGTCAGCAGATTAAAGAGAGGCAGCAGCAGCAAAACATTAAGCAGCAATATCATGTGAACAAATTCTGGGGCTGAACCAGCTTTTGGCCCCCTGGTGGATGACCTATATCAAGAGTGGGACAGGCAGAGTACGACTGCTTCTGCTTCTTGATCTCAGCAAATTTTGATACCATTGACTATGGTATTCTCAGGGACCGACTCGGGCTCTGTGGGATGGGTCTTATGGGCACTGTTATATAGTGGTTCAGTTCCTACCTCCAGGGTCATGTGCAGAGATTAGGACTGGGAGATTGTTTTTGCCCCATAGTCTTTGTGTTGTGATGTACAGCTGGGTACAATTTTGTCCTCAGTGCTGTATTTTAACTTCTGTATGAAGACACTGGATGCAGACGTTCAGGGATGGAGGGCAAGTTGTCGTGAGTACGCTCAGTGCTTTTTTTCTGACTGTACTCACACAGTACTGGCACCTCCCCCCCCCAAAAAAACTTGGCTTCTAAAGTGCACGTGTGAACACGGCACAGGGTCTTATTTTGCAAGTCTTAAAGATTGTGTAGATTCATCTGGGGGAGCAATCACTCATCCTCGGAGAGACACAAAACCCCTGCAAATTTTACTAGAAATACCCTTGCATACAAAAATTAGCAGTAAAAAACCATATTTCAAGCACAATAATAAAAGAGAGGGGTGTGAAATTAAACAACCTAGTGCCTCCAAGCAATACCTTCCATTGCCACAGACCAAGACAAACCGGCTTCTAAATGACATAGTATGGTTCAATATACATTGCAAAACAGAGGGGAAATGAATTTGTTTATTGTTATTTCTCCAGTTTGTAGACAGCCCTTCATCATGTCAATGTGATCTCAAGGCAGTTTCCAACAATGCACAAAATATAATACATAAAAGAAAACAGTTGTTAAAAACAACCCAATTAATAAAAAGAAGCAGGGGAGCAACAGCCTGGTGACAATGTAATCAAAGAGAGGTTACTAATTTACTCCCAATTCCTTGGAGAATAGGATTGTTTTAAGGCAAATGCTCTTAAAAAATAAAGTTGTAAAATGATTTTATATTTGCATCTTACTTACATTACTCCTTTTTTTGGTTAGGCACTGAGTAGGGGTGGCACTGTGGATTAAACCACAGAGCCTAAGACTTGCCGATCAGAAGGTCGGCGGTTCAAAACCCCATGACGGGGTGAGCTCCCGTTGCTCGGTCCCTGATCCTGCCAACCTAGCAGTTCGAAAACATCAAAGTGCAAGTAGATAAATAAGTACCGCTCCGGCGGGAAGGTAAACGGTGTTTCCACGCGCTGCTCTGGTTCGCCAGAAGAGGCTTAGTCATGCTGGCCACATGATTCGGAAGCTGTATGCCGGCTCCCTCGGCCAATAAAGCGAGATGAGCGCTGCAACCCCAGAGTCAGTCACGACTGGACCTAATGGTCAGGGGTCCCTTTACCTTTACCTTTAGGGGATCTTATCAGCCATAATGTAGATTGAACTCGCTATATAATTTGGGGAAATACTGTGCAGGACTCCTCTAACCAGCATCTGACAGGGTGGAGGGTATCTGAGTGAAACTTGCTATGATTAAGGTGCCCAAGCTGTAATTATACATATATTGGAATATAAATTAAAACAGTTTTACTCGTGAGCTTAGACTATATAACCATGCATCTTATTTGAGCCCCTCGGTTATAAAATGTGGCAGTAGAATATCCATCTGCTTTCAGAGAAAATGTGTCCACTGTCCTACCCTGTAATCCTTCTGGAACTATCTTGAGTAACGCAAGAAATGTGTTGTGAAAGACCTGACTAATCAAGGTTTCTCTGTACAAGGGAACAGAATTTGTCTTCAGTAAATGCCCTCCTCTCCTTAATATTCATATTGTAAATAAAGTAGGGGTATTGCTACTCACAGCATTTATAGCAAATTTTAATGGACATAAACAACTGTGCATCAGTGTCTGATTATTGTTTACAATTCCATTTGGTCAACACTTAGATAATAGCAAGGATTTCCAAAATGCCCCTCTGTCAATTTCATTTTATTCAGATTTATATCCTGCCTTTTGACAGTATTCTTCCAAATGACACTGTTATCCAGACATGATTCAGCACCTTAGACTCCCCTCTGGACTAAGTTTGTTCTCCAGACCTATCCATGAGACGACCTTTTGAGTAGTATTTCTAAGCTTATTTTATTCATTTATTTTAAAAAATGTGTTTGCTGCTCTGGAAATCAATTTAGGAAGCAGTGTGCAGTTGTGTTGTGCAAATACAAGTCTAGGAAAGGAAAGCAGAGTGCCCGTTAGACACAAGTACGTATTTAGACAGTTGCTGTACTTATGCAACAGATTCCAGCTTCTTTAATTCCAAGTGACTGAACAATTGCATGCAGTCGGAAAGTTAACTCTCATTTTTCAGACACACACGCACAAGCACACACACACACACAGAGAGAGAGAGAGAATTTGCAGGAAAATGGGAATGCTTCCTAATCAAAAATGAAGAATAAAATATTTTAAAAGCCAAATGGGAAGTATAATGAGAAGAAACCAAGACATAATTGTTCTCATGTTTCTTGACTACTAAGAATGCCATTCGGTGACATTTTTAAGTCTACCGGGATTCTGATATAAATGGACTAGTTGAACTGATCAGTTTCCTTTGTGGAGTGGGCGGGGGAAATAAAAGACCATTTGCTTCATAAAAAATTCAGCATTGCCCTTTTTACTTTTCAGAAAACAAGGTTTTCTTTAAGTGAAAGAGAAGAAAATCCTCTGAAAAGAAACAGATTGGAGGAGATAAAAATAGCTTTCTAAATGATGCTTTTGAGGAGTCAGCTTGCATTCTTGTACTACAAGTGTGACCTTAGGGCCCAGAGATGCAGTCTTCTGAATTCCAGTAGTGGCTTCAAAGGCATGTTTGTTGTCACTAATCAGTAATATTTCTTCCTTCAGCATATAATTTTATCAGTAGTGTCCACTTGACTTGGTGATTATCAGCCAGCTGCAGTCTCTACACACAAATGCACAATCTAGTTACTATCCAGACCCAATTATGTGGTTGGGTGTGGGGCGGGTTAGAAGCACCTAATTCACATCAGATTGCTGCCGACACACTGCATTAGTGCAAATATTTTCTCGAGCCAAACTCCCCCCAACCTGGACAAAAACAGTGGCAACCTGTGAACACTGACACACCTCGACTCCACAATGGGCGCAATTCACTGCGTCAGCTTGATTGGAAAGAGGTGTTGCAAACATGCATTCAATGGCACACTTGTGTTGTTAGCAAAATCGCATTTCTTTCACTGAGCTTGCACCCGAGACATTTCCAGTGGACCATGTCCGTTGACCTTTATATTTGGATATTTAAAATTGACTCCCTATGCATCTCTAATGTGGGACTTTCCAGGGTTATGGCTGCCTTCGTGAATACATCTCAACATAATTCTATTCCAGTCAAGCTAAAGCAAACGTTTATGCAAATATACTAACCAAATACACCAATATACCAATTCTGGGTCCCCTTTATCTTTGTGCAGTGAGCTAAGCCTCCTTAGGGAAGTTCACAGCCTCGAGCTGCAATGTCTCCCTAAGAGATAGCAGTTATTCATTCCCACCTAAAAACTGCAAAGAGATGAAGTTGCAAAGGTATCCCCACAAGCCCCAGAGCTGCAGTGTGTGACAGTTTCATTAATGTGGCCGGCAGAAGGCATAGCTTAGTCAGGGCCACTCGTAGCTCAGGCATACAGGTAAATGTGTGCCTGAACACTTTTCACCTTACAGCTAGACAAGGAAAACCTACCGTGATTTACAATAAATATACCTCCCGGAATTTTGCATCCTGGGTGGGGAGGGGGCGGGACCAAAACAAAACTTACTCAGAGAAGGCAGTTTAGTACACGCCTTTCTTTTACTTGCAAATGACATTCTCCATCAAAGTTTGCAAAGCCAGCAGCTCTTCCTTTGCTATGAGAGTGTGCACAGTTTAGCTATTAACAGAAGCACCTGCAAGCTATTGTTTACAAGCTAAAGCAGCTGACACAATTGATAGTGGCCCCTTCACAGTAATATGTCAGTGTGTTTTCTCCAGCATCACAGAAGCTGCTTTCCCAACTACCCACAGAGCCTTAACTATTTCAGATTAGCATTCAAACTCCTGTTCAATCTTAGCAGGGCAATTCAGCAACTGCAGCCCAGATATTTTTTATTTTGGGGGGGGGGTGAGGTACCAGCTCAAATCTGGGCAAGTAGTAGCTTGGCACTCTGCATCTTAAAAATTAATTTTTTGACTATGCTGTGTTGTACAATGTGGTTTTGGAAGCCGGTTTTACATTGGCAATCAGTCATTGGGCAGCAAGTATTCTTTAGAACAGCCTTTGCCAAACTGGTACCTTCCAATCGTTTTGGACTATGACACTCGTGCTGACTGGGGCTGATGGAAGTTGTAGTTCGAAACACCTAGAGGGCACTAGGTTGGCAAAAGCTGTTTTAGAGCCAAGCTAGACATTACACAGAGGAAAAAGTGTTTTCCTTCACATTTTTTTTAAAAAACCACAATTATCTTTTGCAGCCTGTCAGCCTGAGCAGTGTAAGGAGAGCATGCATCTACTACCCTCTGGCCATTTCCCAGTTCAAAAACAGCCTCTCTAAATCTATGTTTCATACACTCCTTCCTCATGGTAGGAAAGAAATCGGGGGGCTGCCGTTGGAAGGAGCCAGCAAGTAGGAATAGGGTCAAGCAGTCTCTTTCCAAATTGTTGTTGTTGTTTTTGCTGCTGCTGCTTCTCTTCTCTCTCCAGTGCAGTTTTTTGGTATAAAAAGCACACCATCAGTAGCAAAAGACAATGGAAGACAATGGGACTTCATGTGACACCCAGCTTTTCTCTTAATTAAACAGGCTTCCATCAACTGCCATCTCCTTGCAGCCTTTGGCTGAGAAGCACCCAAACTTTCTCGCAAATGAATCATTAAAAAAAAATAAAATTGAAAAGTGGCAGCTGTAAAAACCAAACGTCATGTTTTGCCAACAGATTTTGCCAAGAAGAAAGATCCAGGCAGGGGTTTCTGCCTCACTGCATTGTCAACTTTGAGATGGCTTTCCATAAAACAGATCACGCCAGAATATTTTAAAATGAAAATGCAACAACTCTCAATCTCCATGTGCTGCTGCTGTAGTTTTGAAAAGAGCACTTCAAGATAGTCCTGAATCTGACTCCCCAACCTGGTGCCCTTCAGATTTTGAATTTTAATTTTGGACTGCAACTCCCAATGGCTCTAGCCAGTATGACTGTTTAGGTGATAATGGGATTGATGGGAGCACAGCCATGCTGGTTGAGCCTGATGAGAGCTGTCATCTAAAATATTTGGAAGGCACCAGTTTGGGGCAGGCTGCTGTACATTGACAATAGACTGTCTTAGCCAGCATTGCCAAAATGTGCACCGAAAGCTGGAAAAATGTTTGCATTTTAAGTGTGTGTATAATCAAAGCAAGAATTGTAAACTAAAGTGATACAGAAAATTTAACAATTAATGTTTGGTGGGGGAGGGACTTGTTTTTGCATGCAGTTATGAATGAGTGGTTTCTGAATGTTTTGTACATGTTTCATGTGTTTTCAGTGGTGCAGACCTAGACATCTTTCTGACAGTCTATTGGTTGTTTGGTTTAAAAGAGGCAAAAAAACAAAAAACAACCACCCCAAAATATATTAACTGATTGGAGAGCCTCGTTTGCAAGCTAATCTGAGCAAAAAGCTTTTGTCAGATGCTGAGGGATTGACTTCTTTCGTTATTCTTTTCCCTGAGAAATTCATCCTCTGTTCTTAAGTGTTTTGTTTTCTCATCCCTTGAGGAACACAAAGAAAAATGAGTTTGTTTTTACTTGTAAGGCTTTACTCAGTTGCCAAATTCCGCCGAAGAGCTGGACTATGGGGATCTCTCAGGTAAGGGCTAGTTCTTAGGTTAAGCCAATGTGGTTGTTCAGTCTGTGGGTTTGTTTGCTTTCCACCTTGTTTGCATCCTGGCTGCTTTAAAACAAAACGAAACAAAAATCCATTGTGCAATTGCTGCGCGGCAGAATCACAGCTAATCAGATGCAGAGGCCCATTATTCAGAATGGCTGCTCCTCTCCTCTCCCCTCTTGCCGTTGGGCTTTTCCTCCTCCCAATCGCTTGATAAGGACAAGAATTTACCAACGTGTATAGCAGCACTCGAGAGGGGGTGAGGTGATGGGAGCATAGAGCGCCGCGAGTTATATTACAGGTTGTCTAGTAGCTGCTGTGAGCTCAGTTGCTGGAAATAATTTTTTTTGAATCCTAATTAGAGAACGGTTCGGTTGAAATTTTGTTGCATTTGTAAAACACTTAAGGATGCCAGGTTTGTGTGGGGAAAGGGGTGAGGGGTGTGTGTCTCCAATACAACCTTGCTTGGAGTCTGGGTTGCCTGTTCTGTCATGTGCTGCTGTTAAATGGATGTGGCAGGATTCTCCTAAGTGCAGAGAGAAGAGGGAAATTATTTCATTGCATACCAGACTCTAAATGAATTATATGCCAACCTTACTTACTATTTTCACAGCAGATTGAATATCTTTGCCAGGAAAAGATGTAGTCCTTCCTATTTTACTATCCTATGTTGTATCCTGTCCCTCCCCACGCCCTATTAGACTCAAGGCAGTATACATGGGGGTTATCCTATTCTTACCTTCTCAACAGCCCTTTGAGTTTGACTGGTGCTTTGTCCAAGAGCCCACAGCTGAGTGGAGATTTGCTCTCCACATTCCCACAGTGGAGATCTAATGGAGATTTAACTAATCCAAGTTAAGACTCGGCCCTTTTTTCCAATTGAGGAGTTAGGGTTCAGGCAACTGTAGTGTTTGTTTGGATATGCCATCTTCTACAGGGAGTATACAGGGCTGGTGTTTATATGGCCTATATTTTATAATGGATAAAATGTGTTTCCATTTTGACATAAGAGATGTATACTGTACTAAGACGGAAATTACACTGTTGACTGGAGACATGGAGAGGAGTTTGTGCTATTAAAAAAAAATCCATAGCTGTGTATTCCACTGATACTCACAGCATGAAATGAATCCTGTGTTGGCAGATCTCCTTTTTGTTTTTTAAGATAATCTTTAAAAATACCTATAGAACCAAAAGGGGGAGGGAGGGATTGACCGAACTGATATTCTAATAAAAACACATAAGTGGCAGAAATAAAAAAAGATCAACAGTTACAACATAAATTATAAAGGTGAATAATATAAGAAATGTTAGATTTTACCTGTGTAGGAACCAATTATTAGATGTTTTGATTGTTTTATCACACGTGTGTTTTCCATCCTGGTCTCCTTTGGGAGAATGGGCAGGATATAAATGTAATAGCAATGGTAGTGGTAGTAGTAGTAATAATAATAGTAGTAGTTGAAAGAAGCATGTAGTTGGCTGTACAAAATGAGAAGAGAACCAATAATTGCATTCGAACAAAAATACAAAACTGTATTTTACCTTGACATTTTTTGTTCAAATTTTATCAACAGAGACCATTTTTTTATCAAATCTTGCAGCAGCAAATAAATTAAATAAGAGTTCTAAAGCAGCAGTTTCAAGCCATCCTCTTAAATATCCCTAAAGAATTATCTTTGGATTTAGCAAGGTGCTATAAACTGCATTTTATTTCATTCTGTCTAGAACTGTGCTCTGAAATTTTAGTTGGTACAGGCAGAAACAAAACATATGCATAAAATCTGCCTTAACAGAGCTCTCAACAATTGTTAACACTGGACAGGTTTTAAATAACCTCTGTGGTTTCTCTGATAAGGTATCTTGAAATAATTTTCTTTCATGTCGCCTCTTACCAATCTGATGACACTGTCCCAAAAGGTTCAATCTTTCCCCCATTATTTATTGTTGTTTTTATTGTTGCTGTCTTTTGTATACAACTTTTGTGGGGGGGGGGATACCACAGCTGTTCACATATTACAACCCTCAAATACAGCAATAACAGCAGATAGAATGAAACCCACTCAAAGCTGAAATAGGCTTGCCATACGTCCGGAAAATTACTGACATGTCCTGGTTTTTGAGTGTAAAAATGGCATCGGGAGAATTTTGCTGAACTGGCTGTACAGTATGTCAATGTGATAGGAAAAGCAATGGAAACAGTTCAAAAAGTTTAAAATCAGTATTTTTGGGTTAGGTTTCCCCAAGAAGCTCAACAATCTGGGTTTGTTCCCCCCAAAAAGAGCTTAATTTTGGAGTCGGGATTTTGCTTTTTGAAATATGGCAACCCTAGTTGAAATATATGTTGAGAGTGGGGTCTGTTTTGGCTGCATAAAATTGCAGATTGGGTCACGTACAATGCCAAACATGAGGGACCTTCCTGTTCATTGTTTGACACCAGGCTACAAATCCAGATTGGCTTGGCTTGATGGTTTGCTCATGAAATTCTTTCATGGCCCATCAAAGCACTTTATAAGACTCATGAACTGATTTCTCCTCTCCCCCAAGCAGTCAGAGGCCCAGAGTTCTTCCAAATTGAGGCCTCCTGTCGCTTGTTTTAACCCCTCTTTCTACAACACTGAACTGCTCTAACCAAGTGGGATGGGAGGGGTGCAATCCAAGGCTTCATTCTGCGTCCATGAAACAGATTGTGATTGTGTAAAAGCATGATGGCATTCTAGCATAATTCCCATTCCAAGGTTCCTCTTGGATTCTGACCAGTATTTCTACTGCTAAGTCTGTTTTGAACTCCTCTTTATAGCATCACGTTGAATGAGGAGGAAGAGAATTAAAACTACATCCCATCTCTTGCTCCTTGGCTACATTTATTTGGTAATGTGACAAACCCATACATTTGTGCACAAGTGAAGCAATCTCTTTGCATTTATTCACTATGTTCCAGCCAATCACATCCCATTTTTAAGATTGTGCTCTTCCTAACATGTGTTGCAGAACACGGCACAATCAAAAAGGACCTGTGTAGCCCTTCCATGTAGTTTGATTAACTAATCAAAAACTGATTAGCACCTTTGTTCATGGGGGATGCTGATTAATCAATTACTATTGATTGTAAGCATGGCTTTGTTCTCTGGCAAAGGGATGCCTAGAGAAGCAGCCAATAAAAATTGAGCACCTGTCATAGTGATTAAATTTATTAAAACAAAATACATTATTTTTTATGAAGCTATCTTGAAATGGGTCACTGAAGGGGAACATATTGATTGAGGAAGGATGAACTTCTTGAATTTCGCTCACTTAAATTAGAGACCAAATTCAATTATAATGCAAGACAAACAGGTTAACACCAGCTTTAAATAGCCCATCAATAAATTAGAATAGGTGCAGTACACTTAACGCTAAACTAGGGCAATGAATAATATTGTCTGTCCCTGGCTCTTCCAGGCCTTGGTTTTAACCTTTCTGGTTTATTATGGGCATAAACATGGCCTGCAATTCGCAGACAGAGACACCAGCCCTTCTGCCACTTTGCGTGGCATGTCCTTACACAGTGAATCCGATTCACTTGACTGGACCTGGGTGCCGTTTGAAGCTCTCACATGCCTGCTCAATATCACAGCCTCCTATGTCAGTGTAAGGCAGCCTTTCTCTGTGTGTCCCCAGATGTTGTTGAACTACAACTCCCATCACCCCTAGCTAGCAAGACCAGAGCTCAGGGATGATTGGAGTTGTAGTCCAACAACTACCCACAGGTTGAGAACTGCAGGAGGCCTTCTCCAAATTTAATGGATTGGGCTGTGATTTAATGTGCATGTTTCCATAACTGTTAGTGCTGGAGGAACAAAAGCTTACTCCACATGCCCTTTCTCTTTGTGGCTTGTGCTGATCTCCACCCAAAACCCAGCTCCTTGTTGTGCACCTCCCATTCCTTTCAAAGGCGATTTGTGTTCTTGCAAAAAGCAAGTTGTGTTGCTCTGCTTGCAAATTAGCCAGAGATAGCTTTGCTGTATGGCTATTTACGCTGAATAATGAGGTTGAATAGCTAAATGCTGTGCCCTTTAGATATTGGGGGGGGGGGTAATTATCTAGGGATTTTGGTAGGGTGGGCTCAGGATTATCATAGAATTACAGAGTTGGAAGGAGCCCCAAGGATCATCTAGTCCAACTCCCTACAATGCAAGAATATGCAGCATTCCCATATGGGGATTGAACTTCCAACCTTGGAGTTACTAATTTATGATGTCCAAAGTGGGATTTCCAAGAGGAGTTCCCAGGGGAGACAAGTCCTCATAGGACATCTGGTCCAGCGTATCAGCCCTTATGGTCTGTGGTTTCACAGGTAAATTCAGTTCCAATATAGGCCAAAGCTGATGCCAAGGTCCTTGAACCAAAGCTTGATTTCCATGGCTTCCCTTACAAATTTTGAAATAAAACACCTTCTCCACGGTGATGTCTAAAGATAAATCACCTGGCAGCATTAAGCAAAGCATTTATAGATGCACACGGGTACGGGTACGTATGTGGTGGAATCATCATAGTATTAAAAATTCATTCCCCTTTAGAAATGGTGGAGCTGTTAAAACTTATGTAGGAGGGAGCCTTAAATCGAAATGTGCTGAAATTAACAGTCATGCTGAGCCCACACAGAAGAGATCTATCAGCCCTTTGGTTTTATAGCGAAAATGTGCACGGCAGAAAATTCAGGCTTGCTAGTATAGCATTGCCCCCCCCCCTTTGCAAATAGAGTGTTTTATTACCTTTGTCTACATAACTTAGTCACACACACACAAAAGTTAAACAAGGAGCAAGAAAACAAGACCCCGTGGAGCAAATGTGTTAAATCATAGCAATAAAGCATCCTATGTCTGGAGTTCCTTAAGTACTTTTCTTATATTGTGCCCCAGGTATTAAAAAAACAGAAGCTTCAATGTATTGAGTACCCTGCTGCCAGAGCTATAGCAGCCCACAAAGAAGGAAGTTGAAAATGATTGAAAAGTTAAGAGTTCAGAGGAAGGCTTTGACCCGGCTGCTGAGCTCAACAGCTGCCTGCCCATCTAGCCTGTGCTTTCTAACTTGTGCATGGATGATCTAGACTTGGGGTGAGCAGGGGGGTAGCCAGGTTTTACTGGTGATTGTTCAGGGGGGCAAAAACAAAAAGGGATTTTGAGGAGATCCAAAAGGATCTCTCCGAAGCAGGTCAATGGGCAGTAAAATAGCAATTGCTCTTCAGTTCAAGTAAGTCTAAAGTGAGGCAAAAAATACCCTAATTTCACACATATGCTCACGGGCTCTGAATTGGCCCTGACTGACTAGGAATGAGACATTGGGGTCATAGTTGATAGCTGTTGGCTGCTGTGAAAAGGGTGACTTCCATGTTAGGGATCATTAGGAAAGGAATTGAAAATAAAACTGCTGGTATCATAATGCTATTCTACAAATCTGTGGTGCACCCATGCTTGGAATACTATGTACAGTTCTGGTTGCCACTCCTGAGAAAGGATATTGAAGAGCTGGAAGAGGCTCAGGAAAGGACAGCAAAAATGATAACTGGAATGAAGCAACTCCCCTTTGAGGAAAGCTTACAACATTTGTGGCTTTTTAGTGTAGAGAAAAGGCAAGTAAGAGGTGTGTATGATGATGCAGGGCATGGCAAAATTGGATTTCATGATACTTTATCTAATGAAACTGGATGGTGGAAGATTCTGGACAGATATTAGAAACTACTTATTTAGACAGCACATCGTTAAAATGTAGAATTAGCTTCAACCAGATATAGTGGCAGCTTTAAAAGAAGACATTGAGGATAGAACTATCAATGGCTATTAGCCACAGTGGCTAAGTTCTCTGTCCAGTGTTGGCCATAATGGTCTTCTGAATACCACTTGGTGAGAATCACAGATGAGACGAGTGATGCTGCACTCAGGTCCTGCTTTGTGGGCTTCCCACAAACATGTGGTTGGCTGTTGTGAGAATAGGATGCTGCACTAGATAGATGCGGTCCAACAGGGCTCTTGTATGCTTATCCCACCACAATAAATACCCATTTCAGAAAGTGCTGGCTCTCTGAGGCCCATGTTCGATCTGCATGCCTTTGACTCCAGAGGGAACAAGAGCATTGAAATTTCATGTTGCATGACCCCCGCCAAGCCTGAAGCTTCCTTGGGAAGCACTTTGCGTAATGGCTGCTCTAGTCCTGTTCCCAAGGAAGATGCAAGTGTGAGGTTGTTCTCCATAATAGGCCATTAAAGCCCGCCCCAAAGCTTCATTCGCTCTCTATTTTTTTGTATGTTATGTAATATTTTTATTTAGGTCAAGTCCCAGTCAGGCAGATTTGATGCGTATCTTAACAAAGTTGACATATAATCTGTTAGGATGTCTGCATCATTTGGAGGGTGCATAGGTAACTTCAAAACAGTTTGTTCTAAGCATCAAGTGTCTCTTTTACACAGGGTAATTGCCAGAATTTTATTTGCTAAAATATTGGGAAACCAAGTAAAATTGCATGGCTAAATAAGATTAGGAACAGCTAATTTTCATTTAACTGCTTTTCAAATATCAACACTTACATCAGACCTGGAGATCTGATTTTACACATCACACATGAATAAACTGTCAATGTCCCATGTCAAATCAATACGCTATGAATTTATGGTGAATGTTGCTTCCTTCTGTAGATATTTGGGAAAGTGGATATATGAATTATCTTGTTTAATTGAAGTGCCATTTAGTTTTAATGTCCCCCCCCCTCTCTCTCTCTCTGAAAGCCTAAAATCCTGTCAATCCACATTTTTTGAGAATGCCAGGCTTGTGTTGGGCTCTCATTGGCAGGAGATGAATTCGCTTATTTGAAGCATTTCTAGGGCAAATATAAAAGCAGCAGATAGGGTGCAAGTGTTTAAGGCAGGAATTTGCAAACTTCATTGCAGTGAGTCAAACTCAAAGCACTCCTCTCATAGCAGCCAGTCAGGTCCACAAGCAGGACATGAGCACAGCAACACTCTCCCCACTTGTGATTTCCAGGAACTGGTTTTCAGAGGTGCATTGCTCCAACAGTGCAGGTAGCACGCCTGCAGTTGTGCTATTGCAATGGGGGGGGGATTCTCTTTTGAAGAGCAGCAGCTCTGAGTCTTGTTGCCAACACTGTACAGGCACTTCTGCTGGTATCATGACCACTTGCAGTACAGCGGTACCTCGGGTTACATACGCTTCAGGTTACAGACTCCGTTAATCCAGAAATATTGCTCCAGGTTAAGAACTTTGCTTCAGGATGAGAACAGAAATTGTGCTCCGGCGGTGCAGCGGCAGCAGGAGACCCCATTAGCTAAAGTGGTGCTTCAGGTTAAGAACAGTTTCAGGTTAAGTACGGACCTCCGGAACGAATTAAGTACTTAACCCGAGGTACCACTGTACTGGCCAGTGTTCAGACTACAGCAGCAAAGGTAGGGGGTCTCAGTGAAATCTACATTCCCCCCACCCACCCAACGCCCATTCATTCTAGCCAAATCATTCCCAGCCTAGTAGATCTTTTTAAAAAAACAAAACAGTGCAGTTACAGGATCTTCAGAACAGTTATGGGGCGAGTGAGCCTGCTCTGCCCCCTGTAATTTCAGCACCTGTACTACTTGATCCTATGCATTTGGGAGCCAGCCTGCTTCCGCAGTTCCATTTCTCCTTCGCCCACCTTTCCGGAGGCTCCTTGGAGGAAAGGCCAGCGTGCCCCAATGTATATTAACATCTTAATGGAAAAGCTGTACATGTATATACGTTTACTGCTCTCACTGACAAGAGGGAATTACATGTCAGAAGGATTTGTAGCATCTGTAATTGAATTGCTGCTGAGAAAAGCAAATCTTAAGGAAGAATAACACATTAGGATTAGCAAATAATGTGGCGTTTTGTCAGAGCCTGCCATCTAGCTTGTCCCTCTTCAGTACTGTACCGGTGACTCCCCCCACCCCCACCCCGCTTCACTCTTTAACTAAAGAGACAATGTTAACTGGGGCAACCATTTCAGCTGACACATACTTTTAAGGTCAATATTTGTTTGCAAAGCAAATCCGTCACACACCCCACCCCCACCACTGGTTCTGGCACAGGTCGATAGTCAATGACACACACACACACACACACACACACACACACACACACATATATATTGCATACGCACACACAAACACATGATGGGCTGAGTTGGTGCATGCTTTAACATCTAATGGTCACTGTGAGTTTGTTTTTACAATTAGCTGTTAACTTTGCATGCAGAATTTCTACAAAGCAAAAAGATTATCTCAGCCAGCAGAGAACTCTGCACTATGCCGTCCTTTGCGTGTCTCTTAATTTCATGTCCTGCTTCACACGTGTCATTTCTGCAGGGCTGCTGTACGTCTGGGTTTGTAGATTGTAACTTTTTAAATTGCCAGCTTGATAAGCAGATAAATCTCTATTTCAGCTGGGGATACTTTTTTTTTTTTGCACTTGGAAGACTTCAAAGGAAAAGTGTTACATAAAGAAGTGAAAACGCCTGATCTAATATCTTGTGACACTTTGAAATAAAAAAAAATTGATTTGCTTCCAGAAGCATCTAAAAATAGCAAGGCTCATTCCAGTATTGCACCCCAGCCAGCAGAGACCACCAGCTGGTAGCACAGTGTTGTTGTTTTTGTGGTTTTTTTTTTTTTAACTTTTCAGAAATCACTCGGGTATACGAAGTCAAATCTAATCTTTGCATTTTCCTTCTTTCTTTCTTTTTTAAAAAAATCTAAATCGCAAGCATAAAATGTCCCTGAGGCTTTTGCTTTTCTCCTAAAAATGGATAACCAACCAAAATGCGCTTAGAGACTGCAGGGAAGTAGAAGTCTAAGAAGAGATGCAAGGTGGGTGCTTTTCTGCAGATGTGGCATCTCTTCTCCAGCTTCCAGGGCCCAAGAGAGGTGGTTTGCGGAAGAGGATGTGGGAGCACCACTAAAGAATCAGACAACTGGACAACTTCTGTTTGCAACAAAGTTTTTCTGCAGTATGAATCTCCCACCATTAAGGTCAACAAGCCATAGACCACCACCTCTGCTATATACGTAGATTGAGTTTTCCTGCTCTCCTTTAATTACAGGAGATCTAAGAGTGCCTTTGAACAGTCTGAAAAAAGCAAGCAAATGACAGAGTGGCCTGTGGATGAGACCAGAGTTGGAATTGGTATCATACCCTTGTGCCCTTCAAAGAGTGAAGAAGTCTTCTGTCTTCAGGGCAGAGACTGTTGTAAAGGCACAAGTAAGGGGTCGATGTCCAGGGATCCTTCTCTAGGATGCAGTGCAGAAGTGGGGGCATTCAGACTGAAATGAAACTGAAATATTGATCAATGTTAGCAAGCCTTCCGTAGAATAACACCTGCAAACTGACTTGAAAAGGAATGGCTCCCCTCGTTTGATGATCTAATAGAGGAAGCATGGGCTTGTTATCCTTTAAGGTGAGGAAGGCACTCTTGATTGTCTTCCACAGGTGCAATGCTCATTGGCTTGCAAGCACCGAGCATCCTCTACACACTGTAGTTAATTTTTAATTAATATGTACCCTCAAAGACGGGATACTTAGCCATGCACAAAATAAAATAAACTCGGAGCGTGCACTCTGCAAAGCTTCTGTTTTTGTAGAAATAATTAAGAAAAATGTGAGTGCAGATCCCAGCGGAAGGAATCGCATTTAATAAACTCGGCTGGCCAAAAGCATGTGGTAAGCGGCACACAGGCTTCTTTGGGGAAGAACAGGCTAGATGAGGAGCTACTGCTGTTGACTTAATTGCAAATTGAACAGCAGCCACCAGAGCTTGGCAAGTGAGTGACATTGACACAATATTTCAGTTGGTCTGTTGCGGGACAGATGCTCAACTGGTGTAAATCAACTGAATGCCAGAAACTGTCACTTCAGCTGCGCTGGGTGTATATCAGCTGCGGTGCCTGTAGTTTTGTTGGTCCCCCCCCCCCATGTGTGTCCCATCTGCAGTGGACAACCTTGGCAGAAAAGGATGTGTTCTCTCCAGGCACTGTGCAAAGAGCCTTGTATTGTTTCCCCTAACATCACTCAAGATCATCCTAATGTCAGAAGGGTCTCTAAACAATGTTTCTATGTATTCTGTAGAGGGCTTTAGAATTGGTGGGAGCAACCACAGAAATAAAAGCCCTTTAAGGTTGGGGACATAGACCCATTGAGAGACCTGCAACTTCCCAGCTGGCAGGTCAGGGGTTGAATTTTTGCCTATGTGCGCCTCCCTCTGCCCTGCTTGTACCATTTCCCAGGAAATTTTGGTGACTCCACCTGAAAAGCCATGGGGACAGGACAGGCGGAACCAGATCTTACCAGAATGTGATAGCATCTTTAATTTCACATGGATTTAGATCTTCCCATGGTAGCTCAGTAGCATATAACAGTTATGACAAGATGCTGCCAACTGAGTCAAGCTGTGATCACAGAGACACTGGGAATATGATTGTTGATCAAGCAACACAATAAGCCTGTTAATTGTGGGAAGTATTAAAATATCTTTCTCATTTAAATATTCATGCGCAAATTTTTAAAATAAATGTTTCCTCACTCTGGATCCTGGTATTATGGAAGAACTGCATTTTCCCTTGTGATCTGAAGCTATTTGGCCATTTGGGATTTGTTCATTCTCCTCCTTGAGAAACTTGTTCTTAAGAGCTGTCCTACTGAGGCAAATTTTTACTGCTCTGCTTCTGGGCCACATTTCAACCCTGCATAAACATTGCTCCTCCGGAAACGAGAGATAATCTGGAGCATCCTCTTCTTACCGTATATTAAGAGATGCCTTATGCAGCGTATCTGCCATTTGCAGGAGATGGTCATGCAAACTAGTTTGCATCCTCTCCATGATTCGCCTTTTGGGCTTCCCTGGGGAATGGAGTCTTGGGACCTTAGTTAAACGTCCGGCAGGCAAGTAACGCAAGAGCTGTCCCCAAAGCATGTCTGCTTAGCTGTGGGAGAAACTCGTAATGCAGAGCTGAACTCATAGGGTGCATTGCCAAAGAGCACTTTTACCTTGCTCCCAGCAGAGCAGTGGTTGTGGTCCTGTTTTGTCGGACTTGCAAGCTTGCCAGATGCTCATCCTCCGTCGACAGTGCGCAGGGCCCTTGAGTTGCACAGTAACCGTGTGTGGTGGACTGCTGCTGACCTTAGCCCACTTCTCGATGCCCCAACGTGAACCTCGGTTTTTCCTCTTTGCGGTTTGAAAGGTGGCGGCAGCAGCGAGGAACGCTCTGAAGGACCCTTCTCCTAATTGAAACTGTTTTTAATTAAAGCGTTTTACAGCGCTCTCAGTCACGAGTTATTTACCTACATCCTTTGGTGCTTAATCTTGGAGCAGAATTGGAAATATCAATGGGAAGCATAAATTCCCAGCCCCTGCTGCAAGCATTGTATCAGGTCTCGCCTCCAAAGAGCGCCATTACCTTTAGCTGTCACGGATCTGTACACTTGATCGATAAACTTCAAATATTATTAGAGGTGGAGGCTTCAGAGATTGACTCTGTTCTTTGGAGAGAGGCTGAGATAAATCTTTCTTAAAAAATTGACTGGAATTTGCACACTCGCTCTTCCTGGTGAAAGGCATTTCTCTTAGGTGCCTGGGCAGCTGCAGGGGGTGGAGGGGCAGATTTATGGGCTGTATGCTTCTTGTAGTGAAAGATTTAAATGGTAAATCCTTCACATATGACTTCACAAATCATGTAAAGTTAAAAGAATTTTACCGTTTCTGTTGCTGCTGCTGTGCTTAAATTGTAAGGGATGGCCAGTAAATCATTTTAATGGAGGTGTCACAGTTGAACTCAATAAAAAAGGGGGGGCGGCGACAATGGTTTTAGCTTCCATTCCAAAATGTTAATGTATTAATCAACGAGAGAATAATTGTTTTTTACTACATTATAAATCTCGGTTGCCATTGGAATTGCAGCAAGGGCTGTTGTAGCTGCATTCTTAAATTAAAATTGTTTACATTGCTATACATTAATTTTACACAGCCATTGCTCATTCCGGGTTCGTTGTGGGATTTCTCCCCAGCCGCCCAAGTCCTTCCTCCCCTCCAGGTGGAGGGAGCAGCTTATAAAAACAAATTAATTGTGTGACAAGTTGTTAAATAAATAAAATAAAGAAGCATGTCATGATTGCTTGCTATCTTCATTTCAGAGAAATCTTGCGGCGGGGATCAACATCCACAGAATTTGAAATTATCAAGCTAGGTTTCGGAAGTGTTTTCTCCTTGAGTCAGCCAGCAATTTGAGAACAGGGTCCCTTTTTTTTCTTTCTGTCCTTTTTTTTTTTTTTGCATGCACAGTTTGGCTGTGTAAATGGTTATTTGAGATGACATCATCTGGGTTAAGTGCTGGGGACATCAGCGTGGAAGTTTTTGCAACAACAACAAAAACGATTCAGGGCTCCATGTGCTTCCTTCCTCTCCCCTTGCCCCAGCTTTGCCCATCTTGACTTACCCACTGCATTTGGAAATGTCTCTTATTGCTGCTCTTGGTGAGCCGACTAGGCTGGGTTGCTTGTTTTTCTGCCTGAGCTGACTTGCCTGGGTACTCCTATTTCCCCCCTTGTTAAAAAACAAAAAACAAAAACAAAAAGCCACACACACTCACATAAAACCTCACATAAAGTGGAGGAGGGTTGTCCTGATTTGCAAGTGGCAATTATTACAGATATTAATACTTACTGTTTTCTAATTGTGGCAGATTCTCGAGCAGGTGAGGAAAGTGCCATCACCGCTGTGGACCATGCCGTGATTGGTGGAGTCGTGGCCGTGGTGGTCTTTGCGATGCTCTGTCTCCTTATCATTCTGGGACGATACTTTGCAAGACACAAAGGTAAATCGGCAAGGGTAGGGCTTAACTGAACTCCCCACCCCCACCACCCCCACCCCCACCCCCACCACCCTACAAAAATGGAGAGGAGGAGTCTATATGCATCTCACAGCCATCACCTGTTTAGAGTTTTGCATGCGAGAGAATGAGCTGCTTGGTGCCTGTTTGCAGCTCCTGCTTTCCCTAATCTGTCACTTGGCTGCCGTTTTTTAAAAGGTGGCTCTTCCTGAGAAAGTCCAGCCATACAGGTATCGCACAAGTTCAAATCAGAGTGAGGAACCAGGAATCAGTGCTCTCATTCTCTGTATGGGATTGTCAGGAAGCCCAGGCAAATGACTTCACAAAGTTCAGAAGAAGGAGGCAGTGCCCTCACTCTGATTTGAACATGTTGTGCATTTGTTCCTTAGGAGTTCCTATGAATGTTCATGGGTGTTCGTTTCATGTGGACTAATTTTTTTTTTTTTTTTTGCAAGATGTACCCTTGTTTTAGCTCGACAGGGGCTGTCTGCAACAGGAGTGGGACCCAGGTTCCAATTCTGATCCATGTCATTCTTTTTTAAATGCAAGAAATACACAGAGTTACCAAACTGGACATCCAAGTGTTACTTCTCTAGCAAAATGAAAATTTGAGAGCATTTGGAGGGCTATTGGATATGGAGAGGAGAGGACAACCCTCCGCCTATGGCAACCATGCACCTTTCAAAGGCACAAAGGACCCTTTGCAATTGATGGGATTTGCAAGTATCCAATTCCATAACCTGTTTTGCTTTGATGCTTATTGCAGTTATCCCAGTTTGCCATCCTTCAGCGGCAGGGTGCATGGATACAGAGGGCTCTTAAAACAGTGGCAGGGCACATGCTCTGCATGCAAGAGATTCTGGATTCAATGCTCAGCATTTAAAGGGAACAGGCAGCAGTTTGGGGAACAGACCTCTGCCTGCTGCTCTGCTGCCTACAAGTATATGCAATGCAGATAGTTGGTGGCACTACCATGGAACCCCTGTCTCAGCCCCTGCGGTTGCTCCTCTCTTTGCAGGTACATACTTCACTCACGAAGCCAAAGGAGCTGACGATGCGGCCGACGCAGACACAGCTATAATCAATGCAGAGGGAGGACAGAACAACTCTGAAGAGAAGAAAGAGTACTTCATCTAGATCCGTCTTGATTTCCATGAGGTGTCCAACTGCGGACAGTTACTGGCCCTGTGTAGAAGATACAGACTGTGATGTTGGAAGTTGCTACCAGCTTATGGTTTTGGGTTTTTTTAAACTTTGTCTCTTTTCTGTCTTTTTCTTTCTTTTCCCTTCCAGTGCTGTTTATTTTTATTTCTTTTTTTTATTATTGAATGGTTGGCAAAGTGTGTGGGGAGCATCGAGGATTCCCTGTGTAATAGAGTTCTTTGTAAAGTACATTCTGCTGTTTGGCACCTCAGTTCCTTTGGGTTTTTAATTCTCGGGCCGAGTCCAACTTGGATTTAGTTTAGTTCCATCATTTGCAGAAAATTCTGTGCCTTGTTTTATTTCTTGTTTCGTTGGGAGGGGAGGGGTGGAGAGCAGATGGTTTCATATTCTTTTTTTCTTCCTAGCTTCTCTTGGAATTGCCTGCTGGGATCCCTTGAAAGTAGACTTGGTTTCTTTCTTTTCTTTTAAGTGTTTTACCTTCATTTTTTTAAACTCCTGGGTTGTTTTTGGTTGTTGTTGTTGTTGTTTGAAACTGTGTCATCAAAGGAGAACCGGCACACCTTAGATTCCATCGTTTGAAATTCAGTGTATTCATCATCCACCCTACTCCCTTGTCATGAGAGCTTGGAAGAACACACTTTTTAGGAGAATGGTTTGCAGCTGCCCAGGTTTCCAACGCAGCAAAGACTAGCCGAAATAGGCTGAAACGTCCGGAATATGCTCTGCTTTTCATTGAGACCCAGAACCATGCTGAGTTACCTGCAAGCAAAGTGGACCCTGGGAGAGCGCGGAGTCTGTTCTTTATTCTAGGTCTATAGACTGACTCCTCTTTGCTGGACATGCCCGTATTGTCTGTACAGGAACAGGGTATTGAGTGCATTTCCCCGGTTCTCACCCTAAACAGCCGTGACAGATGAGGGCTGCTCCTTTCGTGCAAGTAGGCAAATTTGAGTTGTCGCAGAAGGGAAAGCGGGGAGGGAAGAAATGTGAAGTTCTGCTCTAATTATTTTCTGTTGCAAATGATCCCCACGCTGGCTCCCAATTGGCCTCGCATCGCTGTAATTTACAGGAAACAGGAAAAAGAAAAAACTTTGTGATGTGAAAGGAATACGAATCGGCCGACTTCTTTTTCTTTTTCTTCATTATTATGTTATCTGTCTTGGTTTGCCCCCTTCTTCTTCCTCTCTTCTTCTCTTTTGTATCTTGCTAAAGAGGGCACAGAGGGTGAGGCGCTATGATTGTGGCCTGCAGGTACTGTACATTACAGGTATTGGTCATGCTGAGGTATCCGTCCACAGACTGTGTGGAACTTTTCATTCCTTCAGATTTGACTTCATAAAAGGCAGGAGGGGAGAGAAGAAAAGACGCCTTGTTTTCATGCTGGACTGCCCTGCATCTCTGTTCCAGAAAGGTCAGAGCAGAGGTGGAGAAATCAGCATGTCAGCATGGAAGGTTTTTTTCCCCCTTCCAGTTACTCAATCCAAACTCTTAAACGCTGAGTTTGTATGAGGAAAGCAAGAATATATATATATATATATATATATATATATATATATATATATATATATTCTTTATTTCCTTTTCCCTGACTCTGTACCTTCCAAACGCAGCCCCTGGCCTCCTTCCTCAGCCTTAAGAGCCATCTGCCAATAAATTACTGATCCTTGCATGATGGTAGTCATGGTGAAGAGATAACTAAAAATAAGTTTACCTTGTGAGTGTTGGAGATCTGAAGCCTCGGGAGGAAGAGAGCCAAGTCTGTGTGTCTGCCACTTCCTTTCCTTTCCTGGGGAGGGGGAAACATGGTACCCCACCCCCCTTGGGGATAATATGCTGCTTCTAAACCCCTTTACCAAAAGGAGAAAGCGACGTGTGATGTGAATCAGGATTTTTATTTTTTTTAATGAGGCACCAGATAAAGGGTTGGCATTAAGCAGAGGCTAGCTCATGAGGGAACCCCTCAGTTCATTACGGAATTAAGGAATTTGAAGGATTAATTTTAGCAACAGTCATGTTACGTACATGCCAAGTTTTATTAGGGGGGAATATCATCTCTAGATGTATTTTAAAAGGCTTTAAAAAATAGTTATATTTGTGGGTTTTAGGTTTGTTTAATTGTTGGCAGAGCCATTCAGATGCTACCTTTCAACACAAAATAAAACCCCTTTCCCCACTTCTTTTTCGTACAGTATTTTCCTTCCCCGCCCCCGCTCTCCTTTAGAACCATGAAAACGCAATTGACCTCTTGCAAAGTTTTGTAACGTGCCCTTCTTGTTTCTCTGCCTTCTGTACTGCTTGAGACAACAGGTCAACCCCATGGAAGGGCAAAGACAGTGATTGAAAAATTGTGGGGGTGGGTTTTGGGGAGGGGGCTTTTTTCTACCCATTGATCACAGAACTGGCATACCGTTCCCTGAGCAGCTCATCTTTGTTTTGAAAAGTGTACAGTCGTGCAAGTGTTCCCAATGTAACTTTGACTTAATAATGTTGACATGTCTCAGGTTCATGTGTTTTGATTGGTGTTTTCCGTCTCAGGTAGATCGCGAAAAGTTTTTGGCCCCACACGTTGGAAGAGAACACAACGAGCAACCACAACAGGAACTGATGGGTTTTAGTTGTATATCAAGTTTTAAAGGGTTTTTACTTTTCTTTCCCCCGCCCCCCTGCAAGTATACAGTGCACTGTTTGAAATGTATTGTTAAGTATTGATTTGTACAGGGTTAGATTACAAGGATTTTGTTAAGAGTGGAGAAAGAACAAACTTGTTTCCCGGGGGTTTGCAGCTTGGAGATTTTTCTTGGGCTTTGTGGTTGGGGAGTTTATTTTTTATAACATCAGCAACAGCAAAATAGGAATGATGCCAAGAAAAATATGGGATGCATAACTGATGCCAAATAAGCTTGTTCTTTACTCACCGCCAGTGACATTTTGTTACTTCTGCCCCCTTAGGCCGATTCTGTTTTAAGGTGTCCATGGACAATGTTGCAGTGTAAGAAAACGCATATTCATATCTTCCCATTCACATTTTGTATTGGTTCATGTATACCATTTTTACAAAGAAAAAGAAGTACTATAAAGTATCTGTCTTCTTAATAAAAACAAATTAATGTTACAAAACTACTTTTCTGTCTCGTTTTGCACTCTTTTGCAGCAGCATCCACAAGGGATGTTCCTAAGTAGGAGGCAGGCTGCCAAGTCCTCAGCCCTGTTTTGGGAGCCCCACCAGACGCCATGTTTGTGTGCTCACCAGTCCTCCATCCCAAAACACACAACTTGGCATCTCAGCTTTTCTTAAACTATCTGTGCCAGTCGCAAGTGCTTCTCTGAGGTCTGCCGTGGCTCCCATTCGTAAGGTGCTTACTGTGTGATGGAATGTGGCACCCTTCAAATTTAGACTACAACTCCCATCAGCCACAGCCAGCATAACCAATGGAAGATGGGAGTTGTAGTCCACCAACAGCTGCAGGGCCCCAGGTTGGCTAACCTTGGTGTGGGTTCACAAGCCCATCCCAAACACCACAGGCAGCTGGCCTTTCACAAATTAAACATACCTGTGCCCGTCTCTTGGTGAGACTGTGGGTTGTGTTCTTAATTTCTGGCCTCCCCAAAATCCAAGCACTGCTTACCTTCTTTTTCACCTTTCCTAATTGTAACAATCGCTTGAGGGCTAACTATGCAGCTTCTTGCCAGAAAGGAAGCACTTATCCCTCCACCTGCCTAGTGGCTGTCACATTCTTGAGCACACCCTGGCAGGTAGGGAAATGTCTCTGTATTCTAGGCTGGCAGAATGGTGTTTGCTTTTTCTTGCTCGGCCTCGTAGTATTTTTAGAGTTTCCTCTCCCGCGAAATTATTTGTGCAGAAATGCCCTCTGATGTAGCTGTTAGGGGAGGCTTTCCCCTGAAGCCCCAGTGGTTTCCTTCCCTTATTTGGAAAGAAAATAAAGGAAATCTGTTTCCTGAAGGGCAGGCGATGGAGTTATTAGTTTTTCCACTATTGTTGTTGGCATCTCCCGGTACATTGGCGGGTGGCCCTAAGGTGGTGTGTGGGCTCTAATTGGTGCCATCGTTCACCATCCTGCACAAGCAAGGAAAGGGAAACCTTGCTCAATAGAAGAGGCTGTTTTCCTTGGAGAAATATTGTGCTTATGCTTTCTTCTGGAACACTAAAAACACAGCACCGTTGCTCTTCTCAACACCTTTTATTTTATTTTTTAAAATTCTTGCTCTTCAGGCTGAAGAGGAGAGGAGCTGGCCATGGACTTGCCTAGCTCTCAGGAATTGGTCCTCTGCTCTTCCAACCTTGACTGAGACACAGCTGATGCTTTTTGGGTCTCTCTTTCCTTCTTGATTCCAGCCTCCCAGCCACTTCTGGAAAAGACAACAGGAAGAGGTTGCTAGCAGCCTGCTGAGCAGTGCTTATTTTACCCAGGGTGGCCTGACAAGCCTGCTTTTTGACCCAAATTTCTACTACCCCCTTTTCCTCAGCAAGCCATTATCCTGAGCCTTACTGTTGTGGCTGTGTGTGTGTGTGTGTGTGTGTTGGGTTATATCCTGTCTTGCTTTTGACCCGCATCTGATTACACCCTAGAACAGATTTTACTCCATCTTACCTTTCCAACCCACATTTAAAAATGTTGCTTATGTTCTGGCTAACCCTACTGCTGCAGCAGTAATAGCTTCATTTGACAATGGGGAGAGGCACAGAAACAGACTTCCAGGGTCCCTCCAACCCTGCTAATGGCCAGTTCAATGAAATAGTCACATGGTTTCCAATTGGTGGTTTGCAGACTCTAGGGGGTCTGTGGCACCATTCATATAACAAAAACTAACCCAGAGATATCAACATTTTCAAAAGTAAGAGGTCCATATCTTGGCTTTTGGAAAACAAGGTTTA
This sequence comes from Podarcis cretensis, assembly GCF_951804945.1. Lineage (NCBI taxonomy): Eukaryota > Metazoa > Chordata > Lepidosauria > Squamata > Lacertidae > Podarcis > Podarcis cretensis. Next base: position 28,062,605 of record NC_137185.1, on the reverse strand, counting down.
CGGTGTTTAGCTAACTGGGAACCACTGGTATAGTCTATTGTAACCCATTGCCTCCAAGGTTTGAGGGAGGCGCTTTTAAGGATGATAAACTTCCGTAGCTCAGCAGTAGAGTATCTGGTTTGCATGCAGTGGGTCTGAGGTTCAATGACTGGGATCTTCAAGTAGGACTGGGAAAAACTCCTACATGAAACCCTGGAGAGCCAGTGCCATTCAGAATAGGCAGTACCAAGGAAGATGAACCAATGGTCTGACTCTGTATAAAACAGCTTCCTATATTTGGAGTGGAACCCCAGAGAGAGAATGCTAAATAATTTTCTTGGCGATCAGACAGCAATGTATTTCCACTGGCAATTAAAAACACTTTTGTTCACCCAGGCATTCGTGAATTGCTCTTGCTAGCTTGTTTGCTCCATTTATCGTGTGATTTTAGTCTTTAGATTTTTATTTGTTTGGATGAAAGTTGTGGTATGATTCTGTGGTGTTGTCTGGATTTTGCTGTACGCTGCTTTTGATCTAGAAATTGCCAGTGAAAGAAAAAAGACAGGGAATGTTTGCATAGATTGAGGTAGCCCTTTGTCTCTGGTTTGTGTCCAAACCGATAACCCTAGAATCATAGAATTATAGAGTTGGAAAGACCCCCAAAGCAATGCAGAATCCTCTGCAATCCAGGAATCACAGCTGAAAAATCCCTGGCAGATGGCCATCCAAACCTCTGTTTAAAAACTTCCAGTGAAGGGGAGGCCACCATCTTCTGTGGTATACCCCGCTCCATTGTTGTCAGAGAGTTCTTCCTAATGTTAAGTTGGAATCTCCTTCCTTGTAATTTGTATCCATTGGTTTGGGTCCTACCCTCTGGAGCAGCAGAAAGGCTTGCTCCATCTTCCATGTGACATCCCTTTAGATATTTGAAGGTGGCTATAATATCACCATATGGATGTGGGTGGCGCTGTGGTCTAAACCACTGAGCCTCTTGGGCTTGCCAATCAGAAGGTCGGCAGTTCGAATCCCTGCGACGGGGTGAGCTCCTGTTGCTCTGTCCTAGCTCCTGCCCACCTAGCAGTTCAAAAGCACGTCAAAGTGCAAGTAGATAAAATTTTTACACATCACTTGGGAAGTGTACTGGAAGAAGCAAAGATCACCAGTGCTGAAGCAATGATTCTTCAGCATCAACTTTGCTGGACTGGTCATGTTGTGTGGATGCCTGATGATCGTCTTCCAAAGCAACTACTCTATTCCGAACTTAAAAATGGAAAGCATAATGCTGGGGGTCAACATAAGAGGTTTAAAAACTGTCTCAAGGCAAATCTAAAAAAATGTATAAACACTGACAACTTGGAAACACTGGCCTGTGAGCGCTCCAGTTGAAGAACAGCAGTTACCAAAGGTGTCATGGGCTTTGAAGACACTTGAACTCAGGACGCAAGGGAGAAACGTGCTAAGAGGAAGGCACACTTGGCAAAACCACACCGTGATCAACTCCTGCCCGGAAACCAATGTCCCCTCTGTGGAAGGACATGTGGATCCAGAATTGGCCTCCATAATCACTTACAGACTCATTGTTAAAACTGTGTTTATGGAAGACAGTCTTACTCGGCTACGAGGGATCGCCAAAGAAGAAGATAAAGCAGCTTAGTCATGCTGGCCACATGACCCAGAAAAACTGTGCGGACTAAACACCGGCTCCCTTGGCCTGTAAAGCAAGATAAGCGCCGCAACCCCAGAGTTGCCTGCGACTGGACTTAACTGTCAGGGGTCCTTTACCTTTACCTTTTTATCATATCTCCTCTCAGTCTTCTCCAGGCTATGTGCAAAGTGTGTATAGGCTCCCTGGTTACTACTCCATAGAACCTGAAGGTGAGCCTCTCATTTCCGTGCGTTTTGGCTAAGCAGAATTTAGGATGTTTCAAAAGAACGCCCCCAGTTTCCATACAATAGCAGCTGAACAATGAAAGTAAGCCAGAGGTCAAGAATGTCAGTCAGTCTGAGGAGCCGTGATGATTTCCCTGAGAAGAGCTGTATTATGTTTCCATCTCTCTGAAAGCAACCAGAGGTGAGTGGTGGGTTGCTCATCCTTTTCGCTACCTGTTGGCTCCACAATCTGTTTGTCAATGAGCAGAACAGCATGTTTTGGTATTGACCAAGAAGGAGAAAAACAATGGAACATGGGAGTCTGTTGCATAGTGCATCCTTGCCTGCTCTTGGGCAGCTCCCGAGAGGATATCTAGCCGTCATTATTCCCACATGGACTGCAAATTCCTGTTGGTATTCTCAATTTTTACTGCATTTATATACCACTTTCCAGATAATTCGCCAACCCAAACCGGTTTGCAACAAGAATTAATATGTTGAATATACTGCAAAACATGGTGCCCAGTTACCATCACAGTTGGGATTAATTCCTGGCCAGAGTTGAGCGCGTGCAAGAAAAACATTTGTTGATCAAGCTTTGGGCCCTCCCTGTGGGAAGCGCCCTCCCTGTGGAACGCCCTCCCATCACATTTCCAGGAGATGAAGAACTACACAGCTTTTAGAAGACATCTGAAGGCAGCCCTGTATCAGGAAACCTAGCCAGATGGGCATGATATAAATAATAAAAAATACTATTATACTATTATTATTATTATTGTAATTATATATAATTATAAATATATAAATATATATAATTATATATATATAGAGAGAGTATATATATATAGAGAGAGAGTGTGTGTGTATATATATATATATATATATATATATATATATATATATATATATATATAGTATATATAGAGAGAGAGAGAGAGAGTAGTATTAAAATTGGTCAACCCCCATTTAGAATATATGTATCTGTTTTAGTAGCCTAAATCCACGTCACCTAAAGGTTCCTTGGCCAAGCTGAAGACTGGAAACAGGTGTGGGGAGATGAAATGACTGAAGTCCTAGCAAACGGAAGACCCCACAACTCATTTCAGTCAAAAAGTGGTCTGCATCAAATGGTGTCATGGTGTGGAAGCTTTTGAGGTTCCCACAACGATTCTAATCATGGACCAGAATTACTTTGGTGGCCTGTGGTTTTACAGTGGCTTAGCTATAAAAAGAGAATTCGCCCAGTTTCTGAACCTAATCCTTAAAGCCATGTCGAATCGGTGCTGGGGAAAACAAGAACCTTAACCGTGGGGGGCGGGAAGGGAATCAAAGCTTGCTGCTCCTTTCTAGAACTCGCCTGCCTCCTCCTTAACATGCACGGCGCCTCGTTGCCTCATATTCCCAACCTGATAGCCTTAAATCTTCCTTAAGTGATATCTTCTCAGGTTAATTAATCTCCAGGCTTAAACTTGCTGTGAGCAGCAGGCAGTCTGTCCTGAAGTCAGCAATGTTACGATTGCATCTCCTAATACTGTTTATCCTGCATTAGTGTTTACTTAAGGAGAAAATTGATCTGTAATTGATATTTCAATCTTCCAGAGCTGATGTTGGGAGAGACTTAAAAGCAGCCTTTTAGCAGCAGACAAAATATTCAAATCTAGGAATTTGGCAGGGAATCGTTGCATGTGTCTCCTTCATCCACCTCACTTGCCCATCAAGGAATCACTAATGGTCTGGGGGCCTGGGGGTGCACGCACACTTTTACACGGCTTCAAAAAGGGATGCAACAAACTCAGAGAGGGAGAGAGGTTTGTCAGTGGCTGCTGGTCATGACGATGATGTCAGTTCTCCATGTTCAGGGACTGGGATTCCACTAGCATGCTGGTTGCTTAGGAGAAGGCTGCTGTGCTCACTCTCTGTTTGGAGGCCCCTACTCTGACTCCTCTGGGAAACTAGGTGGATCCCCTTTGGTCTGATCCAGCACTGTGTGCTTTCCTCGCTTGCCACTGCCAATGCCTCTTTTCTCATTTTGAGCCTGCAACGGAGCAAAGCGGAATCCTAATTCAGAATTGCTTGCTTGGTTCAGCAAGTGCTTCTCTGCCCAGGAAGCTTTTCCACACTCACAAACTCTCCCATTTAGTCGGATGTGATCCCCCCCCCCCTTCAAACCTATTTCTTCAGAGCCTGCCTCTCTGGAAATCAAGCTCTGGGGAAGCTTGAGGAAAAGGAAGGCAAAAGCCGTTTTGTGCCTACAGAGATAAATGTTGGGAAAGGGCTGCCGCGCTTCTGAGATAGCCATTTAGAAATGGAATCAACAAGAACAACAAATGTTGGCAAAAACAGATGGGGGAAGAGACTGTGGATTGCCAGACTTCACAGGGCACCAGAACACACTGGACTGCTGGGGCCCATGAGCACGAAAGTTCACGAGAGCCAGTGTGGTGTAGTGGTTAAGAGCGATAGACTCGTAATCTGGGGAACTGGGTTCGTGTCTCCGCTCCTCCACATGCAGCTGCTGGGTGACCTTGGGCCAGTCACACTTCTTTGAAGTCTCTCAGCCTCACTCACCTCACAGAGTGTTTGTTGTGGGGGAAGAAGGGAAAGGAGAATGTTAGCCGCTTTGAGACTCCTTCAGGTAGTGATAAAGCGGGATATCAAATCCAAACTACTACTACTACTACTACTACTCTTCTTCTTCTTCTTCTTCTTCTTCTTCTTCTTCTTCTTCTTCTTCTTCTTCTTCACTTCAAGGCTGGGACAAGGAAACGGCAGTGGAGGGATGCACTTGCAATCTTAGTGTTAGGCAGCAAGGAGCAGACAGCTGGAGCCTGTAAGCGCAGGTGGCAAGTCCTGATCTGTTAAATCAGGGCAGGGCAAAAGGAGGCCTGGCTCATTCATTCTTGCACCACACCTGTACAATAATGAGGCTTCATCCGGTCTGCTAATCACATCGGCTGAAGTTGCCTGTCCCTTTTCTCTTGTGCTTCTCACCACACGCAGCTCCAGGCAGCTTGCTAGGCTGAGTTCCATTCTTGGCCCATGAGATTCCAAATGCAAGCCTTTTGCGTCTCTCAACACCTCAGCCCAGTTGATGCAGAAGTGCCCACGGAGCGATCATGCGCCTCTGTGCTTCCCTCTTTTGTATGATCTCATGTCTTAATTGGCATTCTAGGATGATAGCTTGGCATTCCACAATTTAGACACGAGGTGTTGTTGCATCGTGTAATCCTGCAATATAAAAGGTGGATTCAAATATCAGGGGACGGACAGCGGAACGGCGCAGAGCTGTTTCTGGGATAAAACAGACAAGAACTCCCAAATCCTCGTATAATGCACCAAATATGCAACAGTAAAGCAGGTTGAGAAAATTAGCTGGATCAGAATTGCCTCTCATCTGGAAGTTTTTCAGAGCTTGGCACAGCAGCCACATGGAGAAGTGTCAACTCCCTAAAACCACAAGAGCCAAGTGTATTATGATGATGCTATTCAAAGGGGGCCTGTGTTCTTTGGCAAAGCTACATGGTGCTTCTGCTCTGAGCCCAGATTCTTAGAAATACCTGAAGCTTATGTGGCTGCCAGACCTGAACTGAAAAAAACCTCTCTGTAATCTAATATGTCTGCAATATATCTTCTTTGGATGACCTCCACCAGGGCTGTATAATTCCATTAAAGCATCCCTACAGATTGCAAAATCAGGAACAACAAAATAAAAATTACTCCCTATAATGTCTCAGACTCTTGGATTTAGAAAGGTACTGCCCAAGAAGATTAAATCAGTGGTTTTCTGCTTGTTGGGAACCCTGGCAATCCTTGGTAACATGTTGACGGTTAACTAAAGGGCTGTCCCGCTGGTGACCTTCGCCTGCAATGTATGGCCACAGGTGGGACTACTTGGATGTCTCCCATAATGTGCAGTCAGTTTGTGTGGCTCTGTCCTGTACTCCATGTAAGCTGCACCCATGCTAATCTCCTGGTTCTTCTACAAAAGGGACCAGTAGACCAAGAGTAATATGGAAAGGTTCTTCAAATACAGAGCATTAGAAAGCCACTGGACCAAATGACAACGATAGCATGGGTGTGTATTTTTCTCAAGAGTCCCTGTGAAAAACAGCTTTGGCCAAAGAGGTGTGGTTTTAAAACTCTTTCAGGGTGCTCAGTTTTTGCCCCATCCAAGGACAAAGTAAGGTAAAGGTAAAGGACTCCTGGACGGTTAAGTCCACTCAAAGACAACTATGAGGTGTGGTGCTCATCTCACTTTTAAGGCTGAGGGAGCGGTGTTTGTCCACAAACAGCTTTCCGAGTCATGTGGCCAGCATGACTAAACTGCTTCTGGTGCAACGGGACACTGTGATGGAAGCCAGAGTGCACAGAAACACCATGTACCTTCCCGCCACAGCAGTACCTATTTATCTACTTGCACTGGCATGCTTTCAAACTGCTAGGTTGGCAGGAACTGGGACCAAGCAACGGGAGCTCACCCCGTCGCAGGGATTCGAACCACTGACCTTCTGATCGACATGCCCAAGAGGCTCAGTGGTTTAGACCACAGCATCACCTGTGTTCCCTAAGGACAAAGTGCAGCCATAAAAGGTGATGTCTTCGCTGAACTGAGCCACCCAAGGGACTCCACAGCATCAGTACATCATCTAAGAAGTCTTCTGTAGGGCGGGTTCCAGGTTTGAGGGGCTTTGGGCAAAGTGGTGGGTGGTCTCCAATGTCAGTGGGGTCCCTGGTGAGCTCACCTGGGAGCAGCACTCCAATCAGTGCTGGGCAGCAAGCTGCTGTTTGGCTTCCCTACCATGCTCCAGAAGGTCATGGGAGTAGTGGACCCTGCCACAGTCATAAGGCCCTGGCAACTCCCTGAGGATGCCACCTGCTGATGTCAGACTTGGCTTCCTAGTAAGCTTTTCAACAGGACATGTTGTTGCCCTCTGGAGCAACTCTGGTTTCTGAGGCATCCCGTGACATTTTGTACAGGGCCTGTCTCTGTGTGTGCATGCATGTGTGTCCGTGTGTGCGCACAAAAGAGTGCACATCTGTTCACAACTCACATCTGTTTTAAGGCAAAATGTGCCAGGTCTGTATCGGATGCAATGCAGGTCAAATCAGAATGGAAAATGCATCATAGATAATAGAAAATAGAATTGTAGAGTTGGAAGTGACCACCAGGGTCATCTACTCCAACCCCCTGCAATGCAGGATTTTTTTGCCCAGTGTGGGGCTCAAACCCACCACCCTGAGATTAAGAGTTTCATGCTCTACCAACTGAGCCATGGGTGTAACTGCAGTGTTGGCACAATGAGGAGTATCTGTCATAAGAGCAAAGTTGGCTGGGAGCAGTTGCATGCAGTGCCATTCCTGCCATGTAAAGTATTGTTTTTAAAATACATATTTCTGTTACGAAAAAGGAGCAATGCAGCAGCGAGCTGCAGCTGGCTGGAAAGCCAAACAGGATGTTGATGTTTGTGACTGTACCGTGGGAGCAAAGAGACAGTCTATTCACTGTACTGAGCACCGGATGTTAGCTTAGTGTGTCATCTGACCTGTACTGGAAGTACAGGGGTGGAGTTTTTTCTCTCTGCTGTTGGTGTTTGAAGAGTGCAGACATGTTTCTCTGTACTGCTGCATAGACAGAAATAAAGGCATGTAAATACATTTCTGTCTGTCTCTCTCTCCTTCCTGGGGAAGGCAAGGAAGGAGGGAAGAGTGGTGTGTTCTTCTCACGTTTGAGGAGAATCGCCGATAGAGATCTCGCCTGCATCCTGCCGGGAGTCGCAGGCAGGGAGGTCAACAAGGAATCCAAGCCGGGTGCCTGGAGAGTGGCACATTCCTCTGACAAGGCTAAAGATTCCAACAATTTCTTCTCATTATGGCTGATGAACAAACTGCAGTTCGGCCTTCCACAACTTCCTCTAAATGCTTTGGACTCCAGCTCCCATCAGCCCCTGCATCAAACAGCCATGTTGGCCGGGACTGGTGGGAATTGTGACCCAGAACATGTGGAGGGAAGCGGGTTGACGAAGGCTGCTGTAGCCTGTGAAGACACAAATCCGCCCTGAGGGACTTCTGCCCATCTATCTTGGCCAGTGCTGTGCACGTCCTTTATTCTGATCAAGCAAGCAACAGTTTGAAACTGGCCTGGCTCCATCCACCGCAGTCTAGCAATGAACACTTTTTGAGTTTGCGGCTCGCTCTTTTGTATCCTCCTTTGTGTCTTGCACAATGCTTCCAGGGTTTGTGTGCTTTACCGCGGAGGCTGCTGCTCTTGTGTTTTCCACTCCTGAAACACACACACACAACCCCTCAAGGTGTGCTTGCTTGCCCTACAAGGCTCTGGATCAATCTGCCGGAACTGGGAGCTATGATTAGCACGGCAGCCTTTCTTCCACACAATTGTCCTGCTGCTTTTAAGCCGCAGATATTTTCATAATTTGGAGCTCAAAGAGGCCGGCGAATTCAATGCCTTACCAAAATAAAAATAAAGAACGAGCGGGAGGGCCGTCTAATAGGGGATGCAAACACATAACAACCTTCTGCTCTTAAAAGCCACTGTTTGCTTCCATAGCTTCACTGCTCAAAGTTGGATTTGGAGTGTTAACTGCCCCATTAAGAATCCGGTACTTAGCAGGAAGCAGTCTGCCAAGCCTGGCTTTTGTGGGGGGAAATAGGAAGCATGATAGAGGATTTAGGATCTATTTATGGACTTGTGTTGTTCGTCCCACCCACCATAGGGCTCTTTTGCCAACAATTCTGGCTAAGGACGGCTTGCGCAGTATGTGTGTTCTTGGGCTGGCTCACCTTTCTGGAACTGTGGAGCCCCGGTCCCTGCCAGCATATCAGGGCTTGCTTCCCAAGTGCACAGATACTCCCTTTACTCCTGGCGGTTGCATCCTGCATGCGCCATCTGTTTTGTGTTGTTTGGAGGGGAAAACAAATGTCCTTGCAACAATGATGATGATTGCATGGGCCCTTTTTGGCTCAAAGGACGCTGCACAAAAGCCTTTGATGAAACATCCACCAGAATCATTGCTGAAATAACCAGCACTGTTCAGAATTACTTGCTCGCGGGGTTGCACATCCAACAATATGAAGCCCAACTACTGGATAGCGGCATTGGAGCCATGTCATTAAGAAGATGTGCGCTAGCTGGGGTGTGCGCACATGCTGTGCTGTGCTTTGCAATGTGAGATGATCCGCACACATGTTCACAACATCTTTATTTGTGCATGATAACATTTTGGGGAAATACATTCATAGCATCATAGAATTGTAGAGTTGGAAGAGGTCCCAAGAGTCACCTTGTTCAAGGTAGGAATCACAACCAAAGAATTCTGGACAGGTGGCCAGCGAACCTATCTTTAAAAACCTCCGATGAAGGAGATGCCACCGCTTTCTGAGGTGGCTCATCCCACTGTCTAACAACTCTTGCCTTCAGAAAGTTCTTCCTAATGTTTATTCAGAATCTTGTTTCTTCTCATATGAGTACATTGGTTTGGGTCCTACCCTCTGGAGCAGCAGAAGACAAGCTTGCTCCATCTTCCATGTGACATCCCTTCGGATAGTTGAAGATGGCTACCACATCACCTCTTGGTCTTCTTTTCTCCAGGCTAAATACAGTGGTACCTCGGGTTACAGACGCTTCAGGTTACAGACTCCGCTAACCCAGAAATAGTACCTAGGGTTAAGAACTTTGCTTCAGGATGAGATCAGAAATCGTGCGGCGGCAGCGGTGCAGCAGTGGGAGGCCCCATTAGCTAAAGTGGTGCTTCAGGTTAAGAACAGTTTCAGGTTACCTCCAGAACAAATTAAGTTCTTAACCCAAAGTACCACTGTATACCCAACTCCCTCAACAGTTCCTCATAAGAGCAGAGTAAAAAGGTAAAGGGAACCCTTACCATTAGGTCTAGTCATGACCGACTGGGGTTGTGGCACTCATCTCGCTTTATTGGCCGGCGTACAGCTTCCGGGTCATGTGGCCAGCATGACTAAGCTGCTTCTAGCGAACCAGAACAGCACACAGAAACGCCATTTACCTTCCCACCGGAGCGGTACCTATTTATCTACTTGTACTTTGATGTGCTTTTGAACTGCTAGGTTGGCAGGAGCAGGGACTGAGCAACGGGAGCTCACCCCATCGCGGGGATTCGAACCACCAACCTTCTGATCGGCAAGTCCTAGGCTCTGTGGTTTAACCCACAGCACCACACATGCCTCTCAAGAGCAGAGTATTGAAGTGCTTTTCTGATGTCATTATTACTGAGCAATGGGGCTTCAGTTAACTAGTAGCTTTAAAAGGTAAAGGGACCTCTGACCATTAGGTCCAGTCGTGGCCGACTCTGGGGTTGTGGCGCTCATCTCACTTTATTGGCCAAGGGAGCCGGCGTACAGCCTCCAGGTCATGTGGCCGACGTGCAGCCTCCGGGTCATGACTAAGCCACTTCTGACGAACCAGAGCAGCGCACGAAAATGCTGTTTACCTTCCCGCTGGAGTGGTATCTATTTATCTACTTGCCCTTTGACATGCTTTCGAACTGCTAGGTTGGCAGGAGCAGGGACTGAGCAATGGGAGCTCACCCCGTTGTGGAGATTCAAACCGCTGACCTTCTGATCAGCAAGTCCTAGGGAGAGGTTGAAGATTGCCAGATAGGGCTGTTAAGTTCCAGATGCTGATGGGCTCCCAGCTTCCTTCGTTCCTGACCGCTGGCCATTCTGGCTGGGGCTGATGAGAGCTGGAGTCAAACAACATCTGGAGAACCACGGATTAGCCAGCATTGACCTAAAGGAACAAATCCACCTTTGGAAAGCTTGCATCTTTATCGTACAGATTGTGCAAAATGGTGTGTTTTATTATGCAAATTTGGCTGCCCAAAAAGAACATGTTACAAAGCATTGCTATACTGGCTTTGGGAGTGGGGAAGGGGCATGAAAGCATCTGATAACGAAAATGCAGATATGACCCTGAAAGAGAAATGCCCAGCAATAGCCTTCACTAGTTGACCTCTGAGCACTTTTCTGATTATCTCCCGGTCTACCATATGGCAAGACACCGCTAGGTCTCATTAACTGGAAGCATATGATCTTTGATTTAAAATACATTGTTTGCAGTAAGTTGAGCACTTCTAAAAGAATAAGTAATTTGCTCCTAATTGTGCAATTATTTTATTATGCTAGTAATGGAATCCATGGAATCTTAACCGCGTCTGGTGAGGAATTACTTTAATTTACTAAATGATTTTGCCTCGCATAATTACTGCCTTGACTTTTCTGCAAACTTGATATTGCTAAAAGTCAAGGCTTCCATCTCTGGTGCCATGTGAAGTAATTGTGCAATTAGTGATAAATGTTGCTTTGACTTGTGGCATGTTAAAAAGAAAAAAGAAGGGGCCGTAATTTTTAATGCGCATGTCAAATGTGTCAGTGAAAGGAATCAGGAACAAACGCCACCTCTGATGCACTGATCTGAGACAACTCATCAGTTATCAAGAGGAGAGCCTGACGGTGGATTAATAGCTTTCTCAGATGCTCCAGTCACAATTCCCAACTATTGGTTTGAGCTGCTCCTCGGGAGAAATCATAACCCTCATACCATATTGAACTGACTCTGATCTGGGATTTTCCTCACTTCTCTGCTGCGCCTTCTAGCTTTCTGGTAGGATTAGATCCAGCAGGAAAATAGGCTGGACCCTGTGTAGAACCCAAATGAGCAAATGTCCCCAAAGGCCTGTAATCGCCATCTTGGTAGTCAATATAACTCAAGGACTAATTGGTGTGAGCTGTAAAATGAGATCATTTATGCTTATCTACTTGGTTTGAAGCATTCATTTGGGTTCAGCTAGTTGGCAGAGGGGAGACATCTCAAGCTGCCTGATTGTCACAAACCCTCCAAGTGTCCCTATTTTCCAGGGACTGTCCCAGATTTACAGAAGCTGTTTCTGATTTGATCCTGGAATGTCCCACTTTTCCTTAGGATGTTGGAGGGGGTGGAGTTATGCAATCCCTGAGCCAAGGAGATAAGTGACTATGCAACCTTTAGAAGACATCTAAAGGCAGTCCTGAATAGGGAATTGATTTTTTTTAATGTTTAATGTTTTATTATGTTTTTTATGTATGTTGGAAGCTGCCTACAGTAGCTGGGGCAACCCAGTCAGATGGGAGGGGCATAATTATTATCATTATTATTATCAGTAGTAGTAAAAGGTAAAGGTAAAGGACCCCTGGACGGTTTAGTCCAGTCAAAGGGACTATGGGGTGCAGCGCTCATCTCATCTGGGACATCAGTCATTCCTTTGCCCCAGACTGTATTTTTAACTGTGAGTCAGAACAGACCCTGAAAGCTGTTTTGCTGTGTTGGCAGCTAGTATTCCTTCTCAGTCTAGCCTAGCATTAATGTCTCTTACAGTGACTGCCTGCCTCTTTCCTTTAGGTCCCTCAATAAGTATAAAGAAAGCCTCCCTTTAGAGTTTGTGTCTTCAAAACCCAACCGCTAACTGGATTCAATTATACTTGAAATTATAGGCTGCCTTTCCACAAAACAAATTGCCTTCATGATAGCTCACAATATACAAGGTAAATGATTACAGCAACACTGGACTAGTCTAGAGCATTTCTCTGCCTGACTCTGAGGACCCCATCGCCCTCACCGTTCCACAAAGAGAAGTCGACCCGGGTAGCAGTTACCTCCTGTTCCAAAACTGGTGATAGGACAGCATCCCCCAGAGCAGCTCTGTCCTCCAACACTTTATCAGTGCATCTGCTGCTTAGGGTGGGTTTTCCACTCCGCCTAGTGGTAGGGCCGGCCTATATATAAGAATAATCACCAACAAGCATTTACATAACAATGAATTTCTAACATAATGTCAGCTTTTCAATAATCTCAGCATTTTAATAATCTCTCAATAACAATGATTAAAAACAGTTCAGAAAGAAATCAAACTAAAATCTCTGCATAGATAATAAAATCTATTCATACAAAGGCTCCACCAACCCATCGCTCCACTTACATTAGGAAATGTTTTCAAGCAGTTGATCAGCTGCAAAGTATGGAAACGCTTGCTTGCTTTCCCTGTGTACAGAAGCAATCTGTTAAAATACATGTAAACTAACTAAAACGGGTTGTCCCCTGAGACACTTGTTTCTCCCCTTCCCCCTTGATGCTGCAAATTTCAGTAAGATTTGTTTAGCTACCATATGACATGCCAGGGAGAGAATGTATGCATTTCTGAGAACCAACTGCACAGAGAGCACCCAGGAGAATATTTGGGTGCTGGGTGCTCTCTGTGCAGTTGGTTCTCAGAAATGCATCATCCATTCTCTCCTTGGCATGTCCCTAGCACTTAACATTACTTTGTTTGGGATGTGAAATCGGGCTTTTGCTAATGAAACATTATGGCAGGGCGTTGAGGAAGTTGGATCCCAAAGGGGCTGGGATTGGCAATGGTACGGTGGATTTGCAATCTTTTTTGGCATGTAAGATACACTTTGTCCCAAGACTGCTCCATAATGCTATCTTCTCTGCCCCACAACCATTCTCAAGGGTGGCACGTAGGGGTGGGGATGGGGGAATTTCCCCCGTCTTGACATTCAGCTCACCACATTTCTGCATCTGTCTGAATGATTTTTTAAAATAAAATCCCCACCAAAATACACCATCGCTTCAGTGCACGTTTCTCTTAATGAGCACGTATTTGCAAACTATTTCCCTAATCTCCCACACACCCCGTATAATGCATTTTTTGGTATGGTTTCATTGCTGTGTGAATTTTAATGCATGGAGAACTGTGTCACAACATTCAGAGAAGTGCAAGTTTCAAACGATGGCTGCGTTGGTTTGTGCATTTTTTTTGGAAAGCACAAGTTAGGTAGATCCACATTAAAATGTGAAGCGAAATGAATTCCTCTCTCTCCCTACTTAATGCCCCAAATCAGGCATGAATCCTGCTGGTGTCCCTGATGTCTCCCTGATCTGCTCTGCTCCTTCCTCTTCAATAAGTATGTTGCCAGTCTCTTTCATTTGCACTGCTGCTTGTGAAAGAGCCTTGCTCTTCCAGTTTGTCTGCCGTACCTCCAGTTGTCCTAAAAACTGGAAGATGGTTGTGTTTGCTTTCCTTTTCTCCCTCCCCCTGACCTTTTCAGCTCCGGATCCCCCCACTGTTGCACAGGAAAGATGCATCTCTGCAGCAGGAAAGTAGAGGTGTCCCATCACCGTTGGAGCAGATGGTGGCGAATGGATCCAGCATGCAATATTTATGGAACGGCAGCTCCGAGTGAGTTGCGTTTTTAACTTCAGGACTGAGCTAAGCAATTCAATGCAGTGCATCGAACATGATTGTAAGTGTGCCATTTCCAATTTACTAACAGCTGGCAAAAGAATTACTTCTCTTGCACATGTTATCCTCTTCTAATCTGCTTCTAATGAAACTTTCTCTTTCTGGCATCTGAATCTGCAAGTAGTAGCAGAGAAACTATTCCAATCTTTGAAGGATTTATTTAATGTTTTAATATCTGACAAACCTCAGAACTGGCAAGGGTTTGACTCTGCAAAAAGGGGTTAAGGTATGTACACTTACCTGTGCATAAGCCCCACTGAACACACTTTATATGTGGGATTGCACTGCTTGAAAAGGTATTCCGGGTCAAAATAGTCTTGTTTCTATTTTGAATCAAACGAACTTGAAACAGATGTCAGGCGCCCACTTGATTTTCTCTGAAGTGCAACATCTTTTCAAGTCTTTCCCCCCTTTTTTGTTATTTTATGCATTTGACAATTCTATAGCCTGCTTTTAAGCTATTGTTCTCAAAGTGAGTTGCAATTAAGCTTAGGGTTTCTTTTCTCCAACTGCAGTAATGATTTTGGCTGCAATTTTTTCACCTTTCGAAAGGAAGGTGAAGGTACTCCAAAAGGAGGAGGGTATTGAAGACACCTGAGGTGTACTGATGGTGACTTCTTGGCCCAGCACATGTTTCCTTTCAAAATGAAATAGCTTTGAAAAGCATCAAGCTATTATCATGAGAAAGATATATTGTAATACATTATGAAATACTGGTAGTGTTTAACTAAGTTTTAACCAGAGCAGACCTATTGAAATTAATGGACATAACTTGGTCATGTTCATTAATTTAAGTGGGTTTGCTTTGAGTAAAACGTAGCTGGATACCACCTCTGGTCATTATGTGAAATACAATTTACTCATGTGAGCTCCATTTGTGGACCTTAGCAAGGTAGAGGTCCCGTTTCACTTCCAGCTGCCTGGATAATGTAGGAGGGAGGGCAAAAACATGGGTCCTCCAAATGCCTTTGGACTCCAACTTTGGAGCAGCCAGTATGGCTAGTGATCAGGGATGATGAGGGCTGAAGTCCATTTGGAGGGCCACAGGTTTCCCCAACCTTGGTCTAGAAGGAGGTGACCAAAATCAGAGTCAACTGAGGTCCAGCTCTGAGGGTCTCCTGGCAGTTCCCTCGCTGCGAGAAGTGAGGTTACAGGGAACCAGGCAGAGGGCCTTCTTGGTAGTGGTGCCCGCCCTGGAGAACGCCCTCCCACCAGATGTCAAGGAGATAAACAACTATCTGACTTTTAGAAGATATCTGAAGGCAGACCTGTTTAGGGAAGTTTTTGATATTTGATGTTTTATCACATTTTTAATATTCTGTTGGGAGCCACCCAGAGTGGCTCGAGAAACCCAACCAGATGGGTGGGGTACAAATGAATAATTATTATTATTATTATTATTATTATTATTATTATTATTATTGGCATGTTTTACATGGAGATTTCCTCCCAAATGGACCAATCCTACCCCCCCCCCATTCATTTTGAAAGAAATACGAGGACTCCAACTTTATTCTGTTTTTTGTGAAACTGAACTTCAGTCATTCTAGATAGCTCCAGTATCAATGATCACTTGTCCCTATAAACATTAATCCTTGTAAAAGTCCTAAATGTGCGGTGTGGATATTACTGCTTGATAAATGGCAGAGTTATTCCTGGGGTTGAGTCTCTGAGTCTTTATTCCCAGATGGTGGCTGTTCAGCTTCTGTTAAGCGTAATTACCACACCATCAACTTCAGAGATGGACAATTACCCAAGAAGGCCCTGGACTCTTTATGGGTTCATCTCTCTAGCACTCTTTTGAGAGGAGCAGCCTGGGTTGGAGGAAAGCTGAGCAAAGTCCAACAAATCGGCTGCCATATCATGCTGAAGAGATTGCTTTGGGGCTGATCTCTAGATCAATGGCTCAGCCTTCCTAGAAAGCTTAGAGTGGTCTTAAGGTATCCAGCAATTAAGTTGTTTAGGTATTTGTACACTAATATAAGAACCTTGAACCTGGCCTAGTATGCAGCCCAGGCACCCTGGAATTTTTGCCAGCACCAGTTTTCGAAGCTAGGTTTCACCCTTGGGAAATGTGATGTAGAAAGTGTGAGACCATCCTTCCTCCTTCTCAAGCTTGGGCAGAGAACTTCTGTTTTCAACGTGATTGATTTAATCAGTTCATTACATTTATGTCTTGCCGTCCATTCATGATGGAACTCAGGACAATCTTCATGTGTTTTCCAGGTGGGCATGTTGAAGTGAGGGTAGCAAAATCACAGCTAAGAAGCTCAAATCATATAAATGACTGGCACCCCTCTTTGGAAATTAAGCCAATATCCAGCTTTTAACATTCAAAAACTTTACTTGCAGAAACTTATAGTTATAGATGAATTAAAGCATAATATTTACAGTCACATGCTTATCCGAGCATGGGCTTACAGTCTCTTCTTCTAACTTCTAAACAACTGTATTTTCCTCTATTTCCAGAGCTCATCACTTTCAGCCTTCTGTATCTCAATTAGGCCTTGCCTTGCAGCTCCTATGAGAGATTTCCACTTTTACCTTCTCCTGGGGCTTTGCTCCGTTTCTTCCGAGCAGAGAAGAAGCGCTCCGACAGTCTATTCAACTTAGCAGTGTTCACAGTGGATTCTAAAACACAGCCATCTTGCTTCACATAAAAGGTGAAGCCTCTCCTTCACTAGATGCCTCCCATGTGACTAACGTTAGCCAATCACATGAGAACTACTAGAAAAATTGTATTCAGTTACCAACCAATCAAATTCAAGCACATGGTAATGCATACAAGCATTTACAATTTCAGTGAATTAAATTACTACACTTAACAAGGCACTGATCCAGACCCAGCTTCAGCTTCAAGCCATTGGCCAGCCTAGTCCAGCTTCCTGCTCTCACCAACCAGATGCTAGGGGGGGCGACCCACAAGGAGGACTGGAGCACAAGGGCACCTTCGCCTCCCGTGGCTTCCAGCAGCTGCTATTCAGAAGCATTACTGCCTTAAGCCATGGATAGCCATCATGGCTAGTAGCCTTCTCCTCCATTAATTTGTGTGATCCTCTTTTAGAGCCATCCCAGGCCCTCACTACCTCCTGTGGGGGCGAGTTTCACAGTTCTGTTATTCACTGAGTGGAGAATTACCATATTTTTCACTCTATAAGACGCACCAGACCACAAGACGCACCTAGTTTTTGGAGGAGGAAAACAAGAAAAAAAATATTCTGAATCTCAGAAGCCAGAACAGCAAGAGGGATCGCTGGGCAGTGAAAGCAGCAATCCCTCTTGCTGTTCTGGCTTCTGTGATAGCTGCGCAGCCTGCATTCACTCCATAAGACACGCACACATTTCCCCTTACTTTTTAGGAGGGAAAAAGTGAGTCTTATAGAGCAAAAAATACGGTACTCTCTTCTGCCTGTCCTGAATCTTCCAACATTCAGCTTCACCGAATATCCCTGAGTTCTAGTGTTATGAGAGAAAAAGAAAACCTTTCCTCTATCCACTTTTTCCATGCCATGCCTAATTTTATAAGCTTCTATCAAGTTGCTTCTTACTTGCCCTTTCTTTAAGCTGAAGAATTCCCAAGAAATGCAAGGTGCTGGCAGAATGCGCCCAGGTCCCTGAACAACCAGAGGTAGCCAAACCTTTTGCTTTTCATCTCAGAGAGAGTGCAAATACAGCCGTCCACGCAACTGATACCAGTAGCAACGATAAACGTCTCTGTAGCCCCGAGCAGGACTCTGTGAAGGGCTCCCACAAAGGCCTCTGTGCTTTCCAGCTCCATTAATGTAGGGAAATAACAAGTGCCCAGGCCTCAGCTGTTCCCATTTGCCTCGCTGAGCCCCCCACACCAATCTGTCCCTCTAAGCTGGTCTCCCTTTGCTATTATTATGAGATGGCATAGCTGCTGCTGCTGCTGTTCCCCAATTCCTCAGAGCCCTGGCTAATTCTGCCCAAGCTGGCACTGGAGTGGACTGGACTCGGGGAGACTTGAAACAAGCGGAGGGGAAAGCTGAAAGCTGCTGGCATTCAAAGGAATATTTGATCACAAGCTCTCCCTCCACTCCTCTCTGTGCTCTGCACTCCAGAGTCCCCTGGGGGCCGCCACCTTCCCAGATGCAAGGGCCGCCACGCTCCTCTCATCTGTGCTCTGACAACTGCCTTGGCAGGCACCGCTCAAAATGGTGGCCGACAAGAATAGCAATCAGCCCAAGATGGCCACCTAACAACGACTCGCCTCCCCATCGGTTTGCAGCTCCCCTCTTCCCCTCTTCTTTCTGCCTCTGCCTCCTGCTTCCTTCCCTCTTCTGCCTGGGGCTACTTCTGCCTCTCCACTTCCACTTGCAGCTTTGCTGGCTGATTAAAAAGCCTAAATTTTCCTGGCAAAGGGGCATCATGCAAGGCTGTGACAGCAGCTGATGCAGAACCCTTTGGTTTTCCACTGTAGCATGGGGTTGCCAGCGCTTGGGACGCATTTAAGGGGGTGCGTCAGAGGGAAATGAATGGTGTACACATGTGCATTCAACTGCCTAATGCATGGGTAGGCAAACTAAGGCCGGGGGGCTGGATCTGGCCCAATCACCTTCTAAATCCAGTAGAATGCATCCTTTTATTCAAAATGCATCTCTGGGTTATTTGTGGGGCATGGGAATTTGTTCATTCCCCCCCCCCAAAAAAAAAATAATCTGGCCCCCCACAAGGTCTGAGGGACAGTGCACCAGCCCCCTGCTGCAAAAGTTTGCTGTCCCCAGGTGGCATCCACATCACCCAGGAGATTGCAGCTGCAGAGATAAGAATAGTTGTTCTGTTGTCTGGAGAGGTCACTTCTCGGTTCGCATGGAGAAACCGTTTTCAACAGAGCCCAGCGATGGAAGCACATGCAGCTGTATTGAGACAGCACCGGGTATTGAAATTTTGCACCCCTAACAATTTTGCTCCCAGGGCAACTGCGCCTGTGCTCCCCCATGCTACACCACTGGTCTTCTTCCCATTGGGAGTGACAGCTTGCATCTTCCAATTTTTGTGGACTTCTGTGCATTCCCATTGGAGGGAAGCACTGCTTTAAGCCCAGCACACCTTATTATACCCTGTTTCCATGCCTCTTCTTCCACCTGCCTTTCAAATATCACTGGTGAGTGGTCTGTGCAGTAGCACTTGGGCACCACAGCTAAACAAAAGCCTGAGGAGGCTCCTTCTACCAAGTCAGACCTCCTGATCTCATAACTCTAGAACTTGTAGAGATGAAGGTTGGAAGATTCAAGCCCGACAAAAGGAAGGACCTCTTCACGCAATGTAGAGTTGAACTGAGGAACTTGCTCCCACGGGGGGGGGGGGGGCAGTGAGGGCCACTAACCTAAATGGCTTTAAAAAGCATCAGACAAAATTCCTGGTAGAGAGGAACTTTGGAAGGCTACTAGCCATGATACAATACTTCTGGAACAAAAGTTGCTGGGAACCGCAGGAGGGGAGAGCTGCTCCTGTGCTCAGTGCCTGCTTGTAGGTTTCCCACAGGCATTTGGTTGGCGACTGTGAGAACAGGAAGCTGAACCAGGTGGGTCATTGGCCGGATCCAGCAGGCTCCTCTTATGTTCAGCACACTCAGTATTGCCTACAGTGACTGGCAATAGCTCTCCAGGATTCCAGGCAATGCAACTTCCCAGCCTTACCTGGAAACACTGGGGATTAAATTTGTGGCTTCTGCATGCACTGAGCTATGGCTCCTTGTTCAGCCACTGCTCCCGCCACCTCCCAACTGCTGTGAGGGATATTCCTCCCCTGGAGATCTGCCAAAGCCTGTTGGGAGCTTTTATTTTCATTTAGGGGGCTGCATTAAGCTGGTTGAGTTCTGTGTTTACCAGGATCTAAACTAAATAATAGTAATTATTATTATTTATTATTTGTACCCTGCCCATCTGGCTGGGTTTCCCTAGCCACTCTGGGCAGCTTCCAACAAAGATTAAAAATACATTAAAATATCACACATTAAAAACTTCCCTGAACTGCCTTCAGATGTCTTCTGAATGTCAGGTAGTTGTTTATCTCTTTGACATCTGATGGGAGGGCGTCACTACCAAGAAGGCCCTCTGCCTCATTCCCTGTAGCTTTGCTTCTTGCAATGAGGGAACTGCCAGAAGGCCCTCGATGCTGGACCTCAGCGTCCGGGCAGAACAAGGGGGTGGAGACGCTCCTTCAGGTATTTATATACTTAGTTTTGTTTGCTCTAGCACTCCATCCTGCTTCCAGGGTAGGTAGGTTATTAACAATGGGCAAAGGGTCATGAACCCACACCCAATTAATGATGGCCCATGAGTGATTGATGCCTTAAGCATTTTATGTGCCACCATAGAAGAACCTGTATCCCACCACCCTCAGTCCCAGGGAATCCTTGCCCAACTGGAGAGTGGGATTGAGAAGTGCTATGTCCCTCTTTATCCCTGCTTTGAGAATGCCATGCTTTACCAGAGAAAACCAGTTGGAGTTGTGTGATTTAAAGCCCACCCACCCCCTTCACTTGATTGCAGGATTTTTCCAGCCTTCTTAAACTGACAACCCATTTTGCAGGGGAGCAGAAGGGGCCTAAGCTAAACACGTTCAGGTGGGGGAAATAAAAATTAAATCCTAGCACTCGTCTGACAAGTACAGATTCCAGCCTCTGGGGTGCCTTAGCAAACAGTTACACAATAATAGGGAGTGAAATGAAGAGCTGGTCGGGAGAATCACTACGGACACTCAATTCTTTACTTATTCAACGGACCTGTTTTACGTTTTCATTACCAAGGTCGGCTGGTCTCCCTCCCGGGGCTGCCTTGGCTTGGAAAGTTACTTGCTCAAACTGTGTCAATCAGCAGTCCATGAGGTTTGAAGGGCTTGTTGTTAGCTTGCAGTGCAGAAGTAAATACATCTCATTCCAGTCTATTCTGGTCATTTCACTGGGCTTCAGGATTAGGATTGTCACTGAGGCTATGCAGGCTTCCTTTGTTTTCCAGGCTACATCAGCAGTTGAAATGGCTGCTGATTTTGGCCACCTTAGAGGTGCAATTGGCTCCTGTCTGCTACTTGGACACTCTCACGAGCCAGTGGGCACCTCTTGGGAAAAGGGGCGTTCTGGCAACCAGTCATGGACACCACAAGCCCTTAGTTGCATCTTACAGCTCTGAACTGAAATAGCTCCTAGGGATGAGAAGTCTCAAAGCAAAATTTGCTCCCACATCGTCAAATGATGACCACCAGCTTAGGTATCCTTAGAAGAGGTTTAGCTACTTCATGGAAGTTAAAACTATTGAACAACCATTGATCGTGATGGCTATGTTCTCCTTCCACCGTCAGAGTCAGGATGCTTCTGAATACCAGTTTCTGAAACTACAGGAAGGGTGAATGTTGTTGTTCTCATGTCCTGCTTGTGGACTGCCCACTGGGGCATCTGGTTGGTCACTGTGAGAACAGAATACTGTACTAGATGGTTCCCCCTTTGGGCTGATCTACCTCTTGAACTCTTCTAATGACTCTTCTTGACCTTCTGCAATAAGGTCTGCCTGAAGTTTCCTTTGGGCTTGGGAAGCTTGGACTAGTTTACACATGAATATAGATTGGTTGAGGATGGCAGCAACCCACGTGGAAACAGAAGTGAAATGGAAAGCCACAGATCAATAGCTATTTGGGCAAATTTGCTGGTCTAACTGAAAGGAGGTCTGTGCAGAGCAATGGCATTATCAGTGGTGGGTGGACTGAATGGAACACACCATATTGCAAAGATCAGGACTAAATATGGACCTCGGGTGGCTTGCTTCATGCTGGCGGCTCGCCAGCATGTTGTGAAGCTAAGTAAGTGCAGAGACAGTGTGTAATCTGAAAAGAAGACAACTAGCAAAACCATGGATTATATTGGTGGTGGGAACTGGGCATGGCATAACATGCCACTGGCAACACAATTCTCCCTCTTCTTGAATTGCATGAGGTTGTCCTATGAAGGAAGGACTGTAGATGAGTGGTGAAACATCTGCTTAGCAGACAGAAGGTCCCAGGTTCAATCCCCAGTGTCTCCAGGTAGGGCTGGGACAGAACTCATGGAGAGCCACTGCCAGTCAGTGTAGACAGTGCTAAGCTGCGTGAACCAGTTGGGCTGACTTGGTCTAAGGCAGCTTCCTATTGCTTCACCTCTGTCCTATATTATGGGCTGCTGCAAGGCAGGGCAACCCAAAGCACCACAATGCACACAATGTATCACAGTGCCAAGAGTGTATACAAGAACTGGATTCAGAATGCTGATTTTTGTAGAAAAGCTGCACTTGCCACCTCATCAAGTTTATTTTATTAAATGTATATCCCACCCTTTCTCTCAATGGAACCCTAGCATTAATGCTTCTCTCTAGCTAATGAATCTTCTGCTTACCTAGATTTCTTCTGCTTTGTCTTGTGTTGAGCAGCTGAGGCTAGTTAGCTCCTGAGCCAACCATATTTCCTAACATCAAAGGCCAACTCCCCAATTTCTCATCCATCTGTTTCATTAACTTGTGCTTCTGTTCCCTAGTCTGGAAGTCTGAGGCTCTTTCCTTCTGCTAAATCTTTATTCATTGAAATGATTCCTGCAATACTTAACCCGTATCGGCAACTTGTAAGACTGGTATTTATTTTATGGGTCAGTCATTTGTCCTTCCTCCCCTTTCCTCTTGATGCATTTAGCTCGGGTTGGCAAAATGGGAGGGGAGGGGGGGAACTTCTTGCTTCTGCCCATCAACATTTGTCCAAATGACAGCCAAACAAATCAGCACTCTGAAGGCTAATAGCAGGAAGATAAATCTGGCAGGGACTAAATGGTTGCATGAAAGGGACATCAGCAAATTTTCATCCTGTATCCAAGGAGGACAAGAAGATTGCAATCCATTGTTGTGGGGTCAGGGTAGAGTGCTTATCCATTTACATAATTTTGCCTGTCACCAAGAAACGAGAGGAAGATTCTGAGAGTGGAAGGCTTGAATCCTTAAGCCAAGGAGAGGCAAGGAAAGGCAAAGCAGGAAGGGGGTTATCCAGAGCTCTTTGCTCACACCAGTCCATGGAAGGTGTTGAGCATAGCTTTGGGGCAATGTATAAGAAATGGCAGGATGCAGGCATCAAGCAGCCACCTGAGAGAATCAGGCCCTGCAGGACCTAGGACAGCTCCTGAAGAACACAGACATTACTCTGTTAAACAGTTGGCAGAACACAACTGAGTTTCTTAGGTATGGAGTAGATGAAGTCTCTTTCTAAGCCTTGCTCACCAGCTGTGATCTGAAAGGGCTCACAACAGTCTCAAAGTATTATTGCCCTGGCTTCAGTAGCTGACTCTCAAGTTGCTGGCCAAGGCAGACCCAGATTTGTGGCAGTGTTCTTGTTTGTTGTTTTAATTTATTACCTGCCCCTTACTCTAAGGTCCCCAGGGTGAGTTACAGCAAAGCTTCTGACCATACCCCAATAAATTATGTATATGTGTGTGTGTGTGTGAGTGAGTGAGTGAATGAATGGGAGAGACATACACACACTGATCTGCCTATATAGTTCACACATCCAATCCAAAGTCTCCCAATAGCGACCTCCTTTCAGGCTGCTTTAATCTTACTGTCCCACAAGTCAACCCCATAAGAACTCAAGTAGAGCCTTGCTGGATCAGGCCATGGCACATCTAGTCGAGCATCATGCTCTCACAGTGGCCAACCAGATTGCCTGTAGGAAACATGCAAGCAGGATCTGAGCACAAGAGCACTCTTTCTTCTAATGGTTTCCAGAAACTGGTATTCATAAGCATTACTGCTTCCGACAGTAGGCAGAACATAGCCATCATGGCTAGCAGCCCCAATAGTTTTCTCCTCTGTGAATTTGCCCAGTCCTCTTTTAAAGCCACCCAAGTTGGTCTCCATCATTGCCTCCTGCTGTAGGGAGTTCCATAGTTTAATGTGTGCTGCCCCAGAATGTCCCAAAGACCACAATCCCCTCTTTCTTCTAAGGTTTGTGATCTTGCTGCATTGCCCTGCGCATTTCTGCACCATCAGCTTCATTTCACAATAATATAAAAGAGAGAAAATGTGATGTCAACAATATGCAATAGCTCATGCTATTTGCAAAGACACATTTGTAAATCTGTGTGCTTTTTAAAGTAATCTTCCCTCCCCCTCCAAAAAACCCCCCTTTTCCTAAGCTTTGCCCCTCTGGGAATGTGGCTAAGGTGGATTTCTAGGAGGCTGCACTTCTGAAAGAGAGAGAATGTAATGAATATTTCATACCTTTCAATGTAATCGCATCCTTGGAAGAGCTAGGGAGTTTCTCTGTGTGTCTTTCCAGAGTCGGGAAAATCAGTCAAAACATTTATCAGAAATCTGTATAAATGGGCTAAGCGCTGCTGAGAGCTAATCTGTGCAGAGCTAATAAGACTGAACAAAGTCACCGTGGACTTGCCATCGGCGGTTTTGATAAGGATTTGTCATAGGAATTGCAGGTGAGATCTGAGCCGCCTGCGAGAAGCTGGATGCAAATGTGTTGGTTTAAACACCCTCGGACCTTGAGGAGACCTGCTGCTGATGGGCTGAATAGCCAGAGCAAGGAGACCCAACCCCTGGCTGTGTGTTCAGGTGAGGCCATGAGGAAAGGTCAGCTTCTGGGTCATGCCTGAGCAGCAGCAGCACTGCTCCAGCTGCCACCACCCCACTTGGAGTGTATATGCATTGAAGGAGAGGAGAAGTGTGGCGAAAAAGATGCAGAACAACAAGGAGGAAAAGAATCAGAGGCAAGCGATTGTGAAGGTATTGCTAGGCACCAAAGTCCAAGATTGGGAGGCAGAGCACCTACTTGGCATGCTGAAAGTCCCAGGATTGATTCATGTCACGTCATGTAGAAGGGCTGAGAGAAATCTTGGTCTACCTGAGCCCTTGGAAGTCCACTGCCAGTCCGAGGGGATTAAACAAGATGGGTCTACTCTGAGCAGAGCTAGTATTGGATACAACCTTGGACTCTGACACACAATGGCCGTGCTGCCTGGGGTTGATGGGAGTCAGTGGTCTGAGAGATTGAACAAGCCTTGGACATTCTGTTAGAAATCATAGAATGGAAGAGGGGAAAGGGACCCCCTAGATCAGCCTTTCTCAACCTGTGGGTCCCCAGATGTTGTTGGACTATAACTCCCATCACCCATAGCTAGCAAGGCCAGAGCTCAGGGATGATGGGAGTTGTAGTCCAACAACATCTGGGGACCCACAGGTTGAGAACCGCTGCTCTAGATCATAGAATCATAGAATCATAGAGTTGGAAGAGACCACAAGGGCCATTGAGTCCAACCCCCTGCCAAGCAGGAAACACCATCAGAGCACTCCTGACATATGGTTGTCAAGCCTCTGCTTAAAGACCTCCAAAGAAGGAGACTCCACCACACTCCTTGGCAGCAAATTCCACTGTCGAACAGCTCTTACTGTCAGGAAGTTCTTCCTAATGTTTAGGTGGAATCTTCTTTCTTGTAGTTTGGAACCATTGCTCCGTGTCTGCTTCTCTGGAGCAGCAGAAAACAACCTTTCTCCCTCCTCTATGTGACATCCTTTTATATATTTGAACATGGCTATCATATCACCCCTTAACCTCTTCTCCAGGCTAAACATGCCCAGCTCCCTTAGCTGTTCCTCATAAGGCATCGTTTCCAGGCCTTTGACCATTTTGGTTGCCCTCCTCTGGACACATTCCAGTTTGTCAGTGTCCTTCTTGAACTGTGGTGCCCAGAACTGGACACAGTACTCCAGGTGAGGTCTGACCAGAGCAGAATACAGTGGCACTATTACTTCCCTTGATCTAGATGCTATACTCCTATTGATGCAGCCCAGAATTGCATTGGCTTTTTTAGCTGCCGCGTCACACTGTTGGCTCATGTCAAGTTTGTGGTCAACCAAGACTCCTAGATCCTTTTCACATGTACTGCTCTCAAGCCAGGTGTCACCCATCTTGTATTTGTGCCTCTCATTTTTTTTGCCCAAGTGCAATACTTTACATTTCTCCCTGTTAAAATTCATTTTGTTTGTTTTGGCCCAGTTCTCTAATCTGTCAAGGTTGTTTTGAAGTGTGATCCTGTCCTCTGGGGTGTTAGCCACCCCTCCCAGTTTGGTGTCATCTGCAAATTTGATCAGGATGCCCTTGAGTCCATCATCCAAGTCGTTGATAAAGATGTTGAATAAGACCGGGCCCAAGACAGAACCCTGTGGCACCCCACTAGTCACTCTTCTCCAGGATGAAGAGGAACCATTGATGAGCACCCTTTGGGTTCGGTCAGTCAGCCAGTTACAAATCCACTGAGTGGTAGCATAGTCAAGTCCACATTTTACCAGCTTCTTTACAAGAATATCATGGGGCACCTTGTCAAATGCCTTGCTGAAATCAAGGTAGGCTACATCCACTGCGTTCCCTTCATCTACCAGGCTTGTAATTCTGTCAAAAAACAAGATCAGGTTAGTCTGACATGACTTATTTTTCAGAAATCCATGCTGACTATTGGTGATCACAGACCATCTAGTCCAACCCTCTGCAGTGCAGGGATGATTCATGTGGCGTTCCTTACTTAGCAAAGAGTTTGGCTAATCAGTGCATTTTTAAATTTCATTATATCTGAGTTTTATTGCTTGCGATTTTACATCAAGGCTGAGGGCAAGTGGCTTCTCGGGGTGCATGAGATTCTACAGAAGTCTGGAACTGTGGCTGCCTCCTGTGAAGAAGGCCGTGAATCTGAGGCTAGTCCTCCTGACCCCCCCCCCCAATAGCTCCGAAGCCAGCTGACAGACACTCAGCTCCAGGCTGAATGAAGCCTAGGTACCTTGGCCCTTGAGCAGTTCCGACAATTTTGCCTTTACACCATGCTGCAGAGGCAGAAACTGGACTGAGTGGTGTGGAGCGAGGCAGGGATAGGTCGTTGTTCTTGGTAGTTATTCTGGCTTCACAGTAAATGAAACATAAGCTCCCTAGCCTGTGCCTTTATGGTGAGGTTTATTGTAAGCCTGATGTATTTTTTATGGTGTCTCTTAAATGCAGCCACATTTCCATCCCTCTCCTGGAAATGCCTCGCATCTAATTCCCTACTTACCAAGGTTAGGTAAGCAGAGTAGAAGGGAAGCTGGAGATGCAGCTGGGTCAGAGCTGGTGGGCCATGAATCTCCTTCCAGCTCAGTGGTGGAAGCATTGCTAAATGCAGCAGAGTCTTTTCTGCTGCCTCTGGCTGAGTCATACCGTTGCTCCATCTAGTCTGGTGGCATCAGCTGTGGCCAGTGTCTCTTCTTCAAGGTCTTTCTGAGCGAGGCTGTCATCCTTGTCTAAGAAGAGCTTGCGACCTTCTGCAGTTCAACCTTGCAGGCTACCACTTACCTTGTTTCACATAAGAACATGAGAAGAGTCTGCTGCATCAGGCTAATAGCCCACCTAGTCCAGCATCCATCCAACCAAATGCCTATGGGGAAACCCACAAGCAGGACACAGGCATGAGAGCACTCTCCTCTCCTGAAGTTTCCAACAAGTGTTATTGCCTCTGACCATGGAAGGGAGAGCACAGACACCTTAGCTAATAGCCATTGATAGCCTTCTTCTCCATGAATTCATCTAAAGCCACCCACATTCTGCTGGGGATTGCAGCCAGCAGAGGAAGCACTAATCGTTATCAGGGCCACATTCAGTGTACAGGAAGGGAGATCTGGACAGCTCCCTGTGGCTGAGTTAGGAAGGATGTTCCATCAACCAGGGACCAGAATCACTGGGAAGTTTAAGAAGGCTGGCAAGGCTTGACCTTCCAATGGCTCCACCTCTTTGATAGAGCAGGCGGCCATATTTAAAGGGCCCTCATTGCCTATGATTCAGTCATTGGCTAATGCATATTTGTGGAGCAGGAAAGGCTGCAGGGGAGTCCTCTTCAGAAGCTGATTTTGAAAGTAATGTCCTCAGGCAGGTTAGAAGGGGGTGCTGTGGGCTGCCCCTCAAGTGGGGTGGCTGGTGCATTATCTGAATCTGAGTCCCTGTCAGGAACCCTGACACAGGGGAGGCGACCCCACCCAGCTCTAATAACCTTGCCCTCTTAGGGGGTACCTCAATATTCAGATGAAGCTTGAAGCTGCTCCACCTTATTGCAGGGGTAGTCACTGTGGTGCCTTCTAGATGTTGTTGGATTCCAGCTCTGGCAAGCTCCCATTATAAAAGGTCAAGGGTCACTAGCAAGCCGGCCTCCATCTAGAATTGAGAATGTAGACCTGGGGTTATTTTGTGTGTCTGCCACCTCCTTCACTTAGCTTCCCCATTGTAGGCATTATTACCCCCAGGTAATAATGGGAGCTTTGCATCCAGTGTCCTAGGAATACTGCCTTGCCCTTTCCTTGCAAGCAAGATTACCCTCAATCATACACCTTGGGGGAATCTCCTTCAGGCTTCATATTCTAACTCAAAATGTAAATAGCCTAATTGGCATCCTATTAGTACTTGCTAAAAGGCCCATTGTTCTGGAGGAGAAATCTCCTGATCCCCTATCAATTAATCTTATGCTACAGGAGTCTGACGTGTGCAAGCATAGCGGTGGGGCGATTGGTAGATCTGAGAGTGCATGAAAGAATGAAGCTGGTGGCTTGGAGGAAGCTCCATCTGATTAGCCTGGAGGAATCTGGTGGTATTCTGTGGTGGTCCTGTATCCCAACACCTCCCCGCAACCCTTTCCTCTGTCATGGGGGTTATGACACAATTTTTGTTATTGCAAACATGTCCTTGTAGAAAAGTATATGCAACATGCCTATGGGTTGCATATACCTCCCCCTACTTTATCCTGCATTTAATAATAATAATAATAATAATAATAATAATAATAATAATAATATCATCACATTTTTGCACTCAAGCGCCTCCAAGTAACATACACCACAAAAAATAAAATAGCAAAGACATGAAAATCAGATTAAAAATAAAAATACTCATAGAATCATAGAGTTGGAAGGGACCCTGAGGACCATATTGTCCAATGCCTCGAAATGCAGGAATATGCAGCTGTCCCATACAGGGATCAAACCTGCAACCTTGGCATTATCAGCACCATACTCTAGCCAACTGAGCTATCTGAATATATATTGAAAAGGAACAAGTACTAACTACTCAGCTCTTGGCCATTGTTTTATTTAAAGCACATCTTGAAGGTCTTCCTATGGGTTGGGGGCCAGATCAGGCATGGACCTGGGAGGAGAAGGGCCATAGCTCAGTGCTCTAGTGTCTGCCTTGCAAGCAGAAGGTCCCTGGTTTAATCCCCAGCATCTCTGGGTTAGGCTGGGAAAGTCCCCTGTCTGAAACCTGGTAAAGCCACTGCCAGTGTTGAAAACAGTGTAGATGGACCCAATGGTCTAGCTCAATATAAGACAGCTTCCTATGCTTATCTGGGCGCCCTGTGACTTGTCACTTGTATTCCGCCCAGGTAGCAACATCATGGAGTCAGAAGCAGTTCAGATAGAGTGCATGTGAAAATCAATCCAACCTTTAGAAACTTTAACTTTGGAAAAGAAAACTGTAGGATTTCCTGGTATGACATTTCCTTTGTCCCAGGACCACAGCCAGTTCAGACCCCATCAGTGCATAAGTGAAATGAAGGGTTTTTTGTGGTGGTGCTGGTAGGGTTGTCCCAATGTGCAAAAAATGAGAAAGTATGTGTATGTACATCCACTTTTTGTTGCCTTTGAAGTACCCTGTTTTGAGAGATCTTTCTGGAGTTCCTCACACCCTACTTTGAATTTCTCCATCTGGAATATTTTGGTAGGCACCTCACTACTCATCCTTGATTCTACAGCATTTTAAGAGTGTTAAATAACACTAGTTCCAATACAGGTCTTTTCGAACTCATAGTGTTTTCTTTCTATTTGTTTCTATCCCCTGCTTTCAGATAAATAAAGGGGCTTCTACTCTTATCCTGTTTTTTACTTAGACCCCTTGAATGACTTTCTCAAGAGGCCTTTGAAAGTCTCAGGAATCAGTGAACATACCAGTTCACCTCTCTCCATTATTGAATATTCTCAAATCATTTTAAATGGCTGGTGAGGCAGAACTTATCTTTGTAGAAGCCATGCTGATTCTTCTTAAGCATGGCTTGTTCCTCTATTTTCTTAGGAATTTGTTTTTTTTTTTAAAAAAAACAATTTGTTCCATTTCTAGGACATATATTAGGCTAATGGGCTTATAAAAATAGGTTCCCTCATGAATCCCTTTGAAAGGAAAGGAAAATAAACTTGTTCCATTGGATACTTTTTAGTTGTTCTCTAGTAAAGAGGGTGATATTGTTGGCAAACTGTGTATACAGACAATTTGAAAACCAAGTGATTTCATATTTGAGTTATTTAAGAACTCCTGGATGTGTGGCATTTGGGCCCCATTTGTAATTTGTCAATTAGCTCTATAAGCATCATCTTTTGTGGCCTGTTGTTTGACATATCTTCTCAGAAACAATGGTTCATATGTGGGTATCTCTCTAAAATCTTCTGCAGTGAAGGCCTATGCAAAGGATTCATTCAGCCTCCAGATTCCTCCTCCTTCCCTGCTTACCAGGAGCCAAGGCTGAGGCTAGCAGAGTGCGTTTCATTTTCTGACTAAATGAATCTCGCTCGTACAGTACCTGCTAGAGTGTTGTCTGGAGATACGACGTGGAGACAACATTTAAAACCTCATTTAAGCTAACACAAAGAGAGGACTCTAGGGTGGATGGAGAATTAATTAATCTCACTCCGATGCAGATACTTTTAATTAAATGTAAGTGTATGTTCTTTTTAAAAGTATCTAAAATAACCCAGGACCTCTATCTTTTGTGTTACTTTGTTGGATAG
This sequence comes from Podarcis cretensis, assembly GCF_951804945.1. NCBI lineage: Eukaryota > Metazoa > Chordata > Lepidosauria > Squamata > Lacertidae > Podarcis > Podarcis cretensis. The sequence continues at coordinate 28,031,611 of NC_137185.1, read as the reverse complement.
TAAGACACAGATTTAGGCGAATTATTTGGTGGATGGGTGGGGGGAAGATAAATTAGAATCCATTAAGGCAAGAGGAGAGATATTTGAAAACAGCTCAAATAGATTTTGCTTTTATGGATATGAGTGCTTTATAAGAAGAAGAAGAAAGCCTGACTGGGGCTTGATTCCAAGAGGATGGAGGCTCTGTTGGTAGATGGTTTGTTTGGCCAGAGCGATGGTGTTTCACATCTTCTGGGTGGTTCACATTGATGCTTAAGACTGTTTTTAAAGGGGTTTAGGCCCTTTTTTAAAAGAAAAATAAAAGGTACCAGTACTCACCAGGTTCATGGCGCCCTTTTCACAGAGGGTGCATTGCAGGACACCCCCCCCATTGTCAACCACCCAAGGAGCCAGCCAGCCCTGTTCTCCCCGTCCTCTCACAGTGGCTGGGCTGACCTGTGCCTATGCTGCTGCCCACAAATGCATCTTAAATAGTTCTGCTCCCTATGTTATCCTCACAACACCCTCATGAGGTAGGTTGGGCTGAGCGGCAGTAACCGGCCCAAAGTCACCCAGAGAACTTCATGGCTGTGTGGGGACTTGAACCCTGAGTCTCCCAGGTCCTAGTCCTACACTCTAACCACTACCCCACCCTGGATCTCCTTTATGTCATGGATCGTGATGAGGAGGGCTGCACTGAGGAGGAATGGTGGGAGCCACCCCCTCCTCCTGATCCTGAATCTTCCCAGGAGCAGGAGATTTGGAACAGCATAGATCTGGAACAGTGGTTTGCAGAGGGACATAGTTCAGAAGGCAGAAGCTGGGAAATACTGGATGGGGAACAGCTAGCAGAAGAAACACTAGAAGAGAAAGAGTTAGCAGATTCACAGTCTCCGGAAAGCATTCACCTACTTCCCCCAAAATCCTGGAGAGCTCAGAAAGTGGCAGAACAGAAAACACAGCAGCTCCAAACTCAGATTAAAAAGTCAAGGTTTGAGGACAGAAATCTGGCTGAGTCTGGAATAACCTCATGAAGTGAAAGGATAAGAAAGAGGGATTTATATTTAGATGTTAGGTTAGAGATGATAAGGAAAATAGGAAGATACAATGAGAGATAAAGGAGGTGCTGTGGGATTGGTGGAAGTCAATGTTTGATTTTCTTTTTAGTGTTTATATTATTAACTTGTAAGATATGGATATTTTTTTTTGAATGTTGGTTTTTGTGTTTTGTGTATTGTTATCTTTCTATATCTTTCAGGTTGTTGTTGTGTGGAAAATACTAATAAAATTTATATATTAAAAAAAGAAAAGAAAACACAGCGGCTCCAAACTCAGATTACAAAAATGTAGGAGTGACGTAGATTAATAGGGACGGGGGGGGTGAACTTAATTGGGAGCACCGCCATTTCTAGGAGATGGCTTCTTTGTTCTCTCACTGTGATTATTAAAGTTTATAACTGGTAAGAAGACTCTCTTTCCTTTGTTCTGCTTATCTACTGCCGGGGTGGGGGGTGGGGGGTGGGGGGGAGCCAATTCCCTGAAGACTGACACTTTAGGAGCCACATCCATTGCCCCACCCATTTCTCCTTCTGACCCCATCTACTGCTGATATACAACCCCTGAACCAGTGTCCTTCAGGCAATATGGACCTTGGGCTGAAAGAAAGGTTCTCCACCCAGGTTTCCTTGGATCAGAACTTGGGTATATATCACAATCCTGCTTCCTATAAGAGAAGCGGCTGTTTTGATGCGCAGCTTTCCTTCTTCTCCCTCCTTGTGTCTGCAGGCAAGGCTGTCTTGGAAGTGAGTACAAAGCTGTATTATGGGGGGGGGGGAGAACAGGCCCCATCCCTGCCCAAGCCAGTCAGCTCCACACCCTCCCCTGGAGGTCTCACACGTTCCGCATCGATTCTTCCGTGTTGCTGTCTTTGCTTCCTTGTTGAGGAAGCGGCTCCTATAATTTGAGCTGTGAAAATGCACTCGGCAGATCGAAGAGGCTGCTGGTGCTTGATTCCTCCCTCCCCACTCTCCACAGCCGGCAGCCCTTTTCTGATATTAAGTGGGTTTTGCAAACTAGTTTGGGCAAGCAAGAACGGCAGGACACCAAATGGAAATGGGAGCAGTGGGCAGGAGGGGGAGGGAGGGAGGGAGGGAGAGAGAGAGGGGGGGGGAGGGAGAGAGGGAGATTAGGAGGACCAGGCCTCCATCCCAGCATCTTACACCTCTTGCAGGAAGTGGAGAATGTACATTTCCCAGCCGCTACTAAATCTGCAGAGGGTCTAGCCTCCAGTCTAACCCTTGTCCACACTTCCAGCAGGAATTTCTGCAGTCATGTCTTCTCCCCTTGGGGTGTGTGATGATGGGAAATTGCCAGTCTCAGCACCATAGCATCTAGACCAAGGACACAGGAGATCTGGGGATGACCCCCCCCCCATTTGGCTTTTTTATTTTCTACTTTTCTGTTCATTCTCTCTCTTTCTCTCTCTCCCGCCCTATTCCCTGAGTGGTCAGATGTTCCATGGGTAAAGCTACTTAGGTTAAGTTCTTGGTTTAACAAGATTGATGGAACAGAAGTGGAGACAAATGGCAAGCACTCCTGCAAGGCAGCAGGTCCGGTTCCTTATGTCTGACCTCTAGAGAGAGAATGAGAGAGATCCAGATTACAGGAAGTACAGTGGTACCTCTGGTTACATACTTAATTCGTTCTGGAGGTCTGTTCTTAACCTGAAACTGTTCTTAACCTGAAGCACCACTTTAGCTAATGGGGCCTCCTGCTGCTGCCGTGCCACCACCGTGCACCCTGAAGCAAAGTTCTTAACCTGAGGTACTACTTCTGGGTTAGCAGAGTCTGTAACCTGAAGCGTATGTAACCTGAAACGTATGTGACCCGAGGTACCACTGTACCGTATTTTTTCGTTTATAAGACTGGGCTTTCCCCCTAAAAAATAATGTCCAAAATTTGGGGGCGTCTTATACACGGGGCCCATCTCCTCCCATTTTCTTAAATTGGAGTCCCCCAAAACAGGGGGTGTCTTATACATGGGAGCGTCTTATAGACGGGAAAATACGAAAATTGATTTTTAATGTGTTGAATGTTTTATGTATATGTTTGTGTGAGAGAGATTATAGCAGTGAATATGAATGTGTGTGAATATAGGCAAACTTTAAACAAGAAACAAAAAAACCCTTACAACTCCCAAATGTTAATAAAAAATCGGATAGAGGAAGGAAAGAATGCCACTAGTGTGCTGTGCTGCCTGGGATTTATGGGAACTGTAATACAAAACCTCCTGAGAGCATCCAGTTGGGGAATGCTGATAGTGTATACAATAATAGTACCTCTGGAAGTAATGCTTATATAATACCTGGGGAAGTCAGGAGATGCTATTTGTTTTCTTCCACCTGCCTGCCCTGCTATGCTGCTGGAATGGGGGCCTCTCTACCTCGAACTGCCTGGACAAACTACATGTATATCCATAAATGCTGGGCTGGGGACCTCTGGCCCTCCAGAGGTTGCAGCTGGACTGCAACTCATCAAAATAATAATGTCATGCCCTTGACCCCCAGAGGTGCTCAGGCAGCAAACACAGAGACAATGAAGCATTAGACGAAGGTTGGGAAAGATCTCTCCTTAAAGAGGCTTGTTGTACTATGCTGAGTTGAGGGCTTTATGTAGCTTTGGCCCAGTCCTTTGGCTCGGGGGTGTGGGGGTGTGTGTGATGGTAATACTTCTCAAAGAAGAATCTAACCCTTCCTTGACAGACTGTTGACACCAAAGAAAGTTCAGATGTGGAATTGAAACACTAAAAGGTTCACTCTCATCAATATTCCCACTTCTCTGTTTCACACATTAATATTCCCACTTCTCTGTTTCACACATTAACTGGACTTTGACTTTTGGGTATAAGCAACTTCTGCATTAGGCAGAAGGCAGGGTGGAAAATAACAGATAGCCAGGAGGGGAAAAAACATACTTTGTGGTTTCCTCTCAACCTCCCCATCTTCCCCTTCATCCCACCCCACTCTCTCTCCTGCATGAGGCAACAGTGATAAACTAGCTCCTACCATGTAAGTTTAGAATGCAAAGGCACACTTGTAAATATTAAGAAACTATAATAGAGATCCCTTTGTTCTTTTTACCAGTGAGATTTCTGTTGTGTTGTTGTTTATACTTACAAGCAATGCTTGTGTGTGAATGAGACAGAAGGGGTTGGGATGGGACTGGGTAGCTGCGACACCCACGCTGCTAACTGCTGTATAAACCAATTTAAAACCCAAGACTGGCAGCTATTTTGCATAACAACCAGTTGTTAATATAGACCAGTCTTTCCCAACTTTGGTGTCCTCCAGATGTTGTTGACTGCAGCCCCCATCAGCTGCAGGCAGCTCAAAAACATCTGGAAAACACCAAGTTGGAAAAGATTGATGTAGGCTCACAAGTTAACTTGCTCTGAATGTGAGGCTGCCTTTTGTATATTCACCAGCATAGCTTGCTATTTTGTAAAATAATTGTTCTACATATATTAATTAAAGTCTCCCTCCATCTCTCTCTGTCTCTAAACCAGCACAGATGCTGTTTCCTTTCATCATTTCAGTCCTAGAAGTGAGTAACTGTGATATTTGAAGCCATTTCTTCTGGGTGACCCCAAAAGGAATCGACTGAATTACAAATGGAGGCACATCTCAAACTCTCCCCTGTTCACGAAGCAACCACAGTGACTCAATAGTGTAAGCTGAATGTCTAAAAATGCATCTCATCCTCTATTTCTGTTGCTTTCCTGAACATCTCAGAGCACTTAGAAGCTACTAAAAAAAGAAAGAAAGAAAAGGGAAAAAAATTTAATTCCACCAGATATGTCGGGGATGGGGAGGTCACAAGATTATTTGGGGTGGGGAAGCGATCCCATGCAATGAGACTGAGATATGTGGCTGGTATGGCATTATAATGTTGGGCAACTGGGCAGCAGAGGCACAAGGAAGAGACCCCTGAGATATGTGGCCGGTGTGGCATTATAATGTTGGGCAACTGGGCAGCAGAGGCATAAGGTAGGGACCCCAAACAGCCTCTCTTGCCTTGCATGCCCACACATCCATTCCTTTAGCCCATGTTTCAACCTGATTTCAAGGTCCTGTGATTCCAATGATCACAACCCCATTCCCCATGTTTAAAGGCATTAGTTGTGGAAAGCCCCATTTCACTGCCCCAGTCAGCTCTGTGTAGCGTGCCAGAGCATATTTGCAGCCTACTAGGCATAGCTGTCAACTTTCAGATTTGAAAATAAGGGATCAGCAGCCTCACCTGTCCCGGGGACAGTCTACGGGATATCTGACAATCCAGGATAGCAGTGGGAAGCAGCGGGAAACGGCGCTGGAATAAGGGAATTTCCCGCAAAAAGAGGGACGGTTGACAGTTATGCTACTAGGCTGAGAAGAGTTTGGCTCTCTTATGTGACTGCATCATCATGACTGTTGTATGTGATGCAAGGGTGCAGGGAGCAGAGCTACCTCCATCTACAAGAGGCTGCCCCCCGCCCCAGTCTCACTCTATTTTCCTTCAGGCCACACCTGCCCTCCCTCCCTGACTCTCAGTGTGATTTCTGGCATCTTCAGGGCCAAGTAGGAATTTCTAGCCCACCCACTGATTGGCCTAGAATAGGTTGGTTTATCCATCTACTCCACAATGAATAGCCAGCAGGAGGAGACAGTGGTCTATCATATCTAAATAGGTTCATTTGGTCACCTTTTTTGTTTAGGTACAGGAAGCAGATGGAAGTGGGTGGCGCTGTGGGTTAAACCACAGAGCCTAGGACTTGCCGATCAGAAGGTCGGTGGTTTGACTCCCCACAACGGGGTGAGCTCCTGTTGCTCGGTCTCTGCTCCTGCAAACCTAGCAGTTCAAAAGCACACCAAAAGTGCAAGTAGATAAATAGGTACCACTCCAGCGGGAAAGTAAATGGTGTTTCCGTGCACTGCTCTGGTTCACCAGAAGCGCCTTAGTCATGCTGGCCACATGACCCAGAAGTTGTCTGCGGACAAATGCCGGCTCCCTCGGCCAATAAAGCGAGATGAGCGCCGCAACCCCAGAGTCAGCCACGACTGGACCTAATGGTCAGGGGTCCCTTTACCTTTTTACAGGAAGCGGGGCAGGAGGTTTCAGCTAGATGACTGCACCTTAGACACATTTCAGGGTGAGAGGTGGGCTCTTTGGACTGTGGGATCCTGGAGTTGGCTAGGTACTGCCTCCATGGCCAACCTGCCACATTCACCTGGAGCTGGTGGTATGGGAAAAGCCACCTACTCACCTTCAAGGTGTGGCTAGGAAGAGGGGTGGGCAGTACTCATGTTTTTCCAAGGCAGGGGTTTTGTCACCCCATTTGTCTGGCATTCAAAATTAATTCCCACACTTAAAGAGGTTTTACCTCTGCACAGGCATTTTTTGGCTTGGTTTGTTCAAAAACAGTAAAGTGGGACTATTTCAGCCCAGCCCAATGCAGCTGACTCTTTATTTGGCTATCAGGTTTCCAAGGAGAGAAGGATGCCAGAGTTTGTCGGTCCTGTTGCCTCTGCACCAGCCAGACACCCAACTGTGCTGAGTGCCCTGTTGCAAGCAGATGCTTCTCTTTTAAAGTGTAAAATGTGATTTGTGCTTTTTAAAAAAGTGAATTTAATTTAATCACCCCAATCAGAACTCTTTGGTCTCTGGACAGATGGGGCCTAACTGCCCAGTGTTATTGCTGCAGTAGGGAGAAACACTTGATCAGTTTTGAGCCTTATTTTAATTCTATTACTCTCGGAGTGCGAATGACGCTAGAATTGTGACCTTCAGAAGCACGGGGCAAATACAGCAATAAAAGAGAGTGAGTAATCTCTTGTCACTGCAACCTTTTACAATATATATAATATGTGAGTATGTATGCATATGCGTGATATATGAATAATAATCTGCACTTCCAAACTCTCTGATGTTAATTGCTTGTACAGGGGCCTCTTATCTTCTTTTTCTTCTAGTCTGTCTTCAGTTTATTATCTGGAAAACATGCTGTTGGCATCATGTGAACTACCGATTCGTAATATAGCTCCAATTTGAAAGCAAGAACTTGGCTTGCAGTATTAAAGAACACTTCGTATCCAGTTTTAGTTTAATTGATTTGGCTTGATTCGAGATAAGTGAACTTCAATCAGAATATGTTGGTTTACTGCTGCTCTCCCTAACGTAGCACACTGTTTAAAATAATTCATCAGGAATCCGGTGGATTTTTGTAGTTGACTTTTTGACAGAGGCTCACAGGATATGAGGCCTGCGAAACTGGTGTTCTAGGCCCAAACTGGAAGAGGACTGAATGAAGATAACAGCTAGCATCAATATGGCAGCAGAACACAGGAAGAGACCCTGAAATCATCATCTGAGGCCCTTCTTTGTGTCTTTCCTCCATGAGAGGCCCAGAGGGTGGCAACAAGAGAACAGGCCTTCTCTGCAGTGGCTCCCCACTTGTGGAATGGGTCACCTGGCACCATCATTATATATATTTAGGATCCAGGCATAAACTTTCCTCTATAACTATCTGGTGTCTTTTAGAAGTGGATGGGATGTTTTAAATGTATTTCTTTTTCTTACTGGTTTTAATGTATCTATGTGGGGTTTTTTGTTTGTTTGTTTGGTTGGTTGTAAGTTGGCATGGACAAGATAAAGCGACTAACAAATTCCAGAAATAATTATAATTAATAGTCTACCTAGCTGAGTGTTGAAAACAGGTGAAAGAGGAGCATTGGAGCACTAATTACTCTGAAAGAATGCAAGGCTTCAGGCCCGATGGAAGTGTCCTAGGATACTAAAGGGATTTGCATATGCAATCTCAGAGCATCTGTCTATAATTTTTAAAGAGTTTTTGGAGAGCCAGTGAACTTTTGGGAGACTGGAAGCAGGAAAATGTTGTCTCCATCTTCAAAAAGGAGGGAAAACGGTTCTAGACAACTACTGACTGATCAGCATTACCTGAATACCTGGAAAGGTTCTAGAATAGATTATTAAGCAGCTGATATCTGGGCATTTATAAAAGAACACTGTGATTGCCAAGAGCCAGTATGGATTTCTCAAGAACAAGTCATCCTAGGCTAACTTTAAATCTTTTGTGAATAAGAGAGAGAGAATTGCTATATTGCTAGATTGGAGAATCCTATAGTATACTTTGATTTCAACAAGGCTTTTGACATTAAATTCTTATCAGAAATCTGGTAAGAGGTGGAGCAGATGATTGCGTTGTTGTCATATAGAGCTGTCAAATTCATCTTGTGTTGCTCCAGATGGTAGAGCCCAACCAATGAAAATAGACTTCGACTTAATTTTAGAAGAAACCTCCCTATGGAAACTGCTGTTTGACAGGGAAGAAACTATCTCTGAAGGTGGCAGATCCTTCTTTGACAGTGGTTTTTAATCACAGTCTGGAATGTCTGCCACTTGGCGGTCCTTCCAACACTAAAATCCTGTGGCTGCCAGCTGCCAGCTAGGGTTTCAGACAGGAGTCTTTTTCTAGCCTACCTGAAGATGCCAGGGTCGAAACCCTTTGCAAGCAGGGCAGGTATTCTAATGCTGAGCTACAACCTTTCCCCAGCGTGAAAGTGGGACTGCATAGTTACATGCTAAACTCCCCAGCGATTCTCCCACTGCACAAATAATTATTTATGACTTAATTCAGAACGATCTGACATTTGGGTTGAAGAAACTATCTAAGCCAGTAGTGATGGACAGGGTGGTAGCTTTCACCTGCCTTCCTGTTGCCCATGTCACTGCTGTTTACTGGAAGATTGGCATGCACTGAGATTGGCATGATGTTCATGCACCAGCAGAGCCCATCCAGTGCTCCTGCCATGTGCTTGCACCTCTCAGGAAGCAACAGCAAAGCAGGCTGCTGCATACCCTCCAACATTTCTCTGATGAAAATAGGGACGCCCATTCCATAATTTTACTATTTATACCCCACACATCTTACTGGGTTGCCCCAGCCACTTTTGGCAGCTTCCAACATATATAAAAACATAATAAAACATTGAACATTTTTTTAAAAAAACTTGCGTATACAGGATTGCCTTCAGATGACTCAGGGGTCGGATAACTCCATAGCCTCCAACTTTTCTCCTATGAAAGTAGGGACATCCTAAGGAAAAGTGAGACATTCCAGGATCAAATCAGAAACCAGGACGGCTTCTCTAAATCAGGTATATCCTTGGAAAATAGGGACACTTGGAGGGTCTGTGGCTGCCCCACCCTATCAGCTGATCTAGGCACTCCACTGTCCCTGATGTTTCTTAGGTCAGGGTAAATGAGTGTAAGCAAGTGCCCAGCAATCATACAAATGGGTCTACTTGGTCTCTTTTCCTCCTTCCTGTTGGGACAGGTTGCATAGCATCCAGGAGGCAACGGCTGGCATGGGCTGGTGTGTCAGCTACCCTTGACTATATCAATAAGCCTTCATTGACAATGACTATCCAGGAAAGGTTCCACAGGTCATATGGCATGGAGGCTGATCCTTGGATCTCCTTGGCCTGCTTCTCTCCTCACTGGGGAGAACCACTGGGCCTGGTACGTACAAAGCCCCAGGGAAGCAGGTATAAAATTATCTCAAGCATGTATTGTTGCCACCCAGCTCAGGCAAATGTCCTTAATATATTGACATCTTCAGCTGGCTTGACAGCCACTTTCCTGGTGTCGTCAGTTTGGTTTGAAAGTAGAAAAAGTTCCCAAAGTAGCTGGATGCTGAGAGCTGCCAGGACCTGTCCATCTGTCACCTTTCAGGATGTGTTGAATTAGATGGAACTTTGTCCAGGCGCCCACGCAGGTTTGCACTGGGAGTCTTCACCACAATTACTTGTTCATCATCTGTACGAATAACTGAGTTTTGCAGTGAAGGGAGAAGCTGTCAAGGCCATTAACTAGGATAGTGGAGGAGTTTGGAAGACAGAAGAGTTATAAAAAGCTGGATCTTTTCCCAGGAGGACTTCTCTACTTTTCACATTGTCTGGGTACGTCTACATATCTAGTCTAGGCTGGATTTGTATTAACCTTCCATTCCAGAAAATTGCACATAACTCTGGGGATGGACAAACCAAATTGAGGCATTCCATCAACATTTCCATTTTCTCAGCCTCACACAAGGGCTTCCTTCTGGAAAGTCCACTGACTGAGCCTGCATTTGCTGGATTCCCTCAGAGCTCCCCTTGCCCTGGACTTCAATACCAGACAAAGAACTTGAACTCCTGTTTCAGGTTCTGCAAAAGCCTCTAATGCATACATCGGATTGGTGCATAGGCAAGGCACAGGTTACAAGGTGCAGCAGGTACATAAGAGGGGTCCGTGCATGGCTAAGCACAAGCTAAGACATTGATCCAACAAGCAACACACACCCTGCACCGCCCCTTTGAAGAGCAGGGTAGGCATAGCTTTTTCCACAGCAAGTGGCCAGGGTCCCAGGACTGGGCAAGCAAACGGGCATTCCTTTGAGTGAGCTGGGTCTGCATAATTAAGGTTTGTTTGCATCCTCACTGACAGGAGGAGGCATCTGACTAGGCTTGTCTGATGCCAGAGGGCAGCAACACTCCTTTGCCAGCCCATTCCCTTTCCTGGATCCAGCTCTCAATTCTCTAGACTACTGGCCTCCTCTCCAGTTCTCCTGGGCAAATTGGTATGTTATGAATGCAGATTGACTAATCTGTTGCTGTCAGGTGCCATGGAAGACACTGTCCCATTGCCAGTTCTGAAGTAACGTTCAGCTGCCAGTCTAGTCATCATTTGTATGTGGAATGGGGTTTGTGTGTTTGTGGTTGTGCTCTTTGCCTCAGGCAGCAGAATGTCTTGGGCCAGCCCTGGATGCGGTTAAACTGAGGGTGCCGTTTGGCCGAAGGTGGATTGCAGCGAATGGTCATGCCTAGCACTAAGGAGTGCAAAGAATTCAATTGTTTCAACTGCTAATTACTGCCCAGCAGGACAAGGGCAAAGAATAACCACCTGCCAACTTAAAAATGCTACCTGAGTTGCCATAGCAACCATCCCTTTTGCAAAGGAGCCGAGCAGAGGCCTGCTGAGGTTTACGCTGCGTGGCTTAGCCTGCTGCTTCCCAAGTGCCTTTTGTTAGCGATTTATTAGCCATTTGTTGACCTTTCTCCACTTCTGGGATCTCATCCTCCCCCCTCCCCTGCCCCCACTTCTGCTTGTCGCTGGAAGAATTTGGAATTTAACTATTTTTATGCTTTGGTTTAAAACGCTCAAGAGCTGCTGCAAGGGGTGGTTCGTGCGCTGTGAATTTCTCCTGCAAAACTCACACGAGCCTGCGTCAAGATTGGCACTGCAAAGGCCTATACAATAGTTGCAAAAGGACCAGAGTGCGGGGTTCAACTGAGTGATGGGAATGACAAGTCCCTCCAACAAGATTCTTTAGCAGGAGCAACAAACTCTTTTCTCCTCTGCTCCATTTTAAATGGGATCTCATTATCTTGCAGAATGTCTTTTCCTGTACTATCCTACCTGGGTCATCAGTTCATCTTGGGAGGAGGGCCTTCTCTGAGTCCCCCCCTCCAAGAGAGAGTGTCTCCATGAATAAAAGGGCCTTCTCTGCTGTGGCTCCCCATCTTTGGAATGCTCTTTTCAGGGAGATGTGCTTGGCCCCAAGTCTTAACATTTTTTTCTGCCCCAGAATAAGACTTAAAAAAAATAAAATACCTTTTATGAGAATTATAAGGTCTAAGATATAAAACAAATGTTCATAAATGTACCAGGCACGTACATAAATATATAAACCACATGTACAGGAAAACAGTCCTAAAGCCATCTTGACTTTCAGTGACCTCAAATATTCCTCTACAGTTTGGATGGAAATGGGAAAAGCCTCCCCATTGTCTCTGTCCTCAAAAATCCTGCCTTAAGGGCACATTTGTGTATTAATAGGGTGAGCCTGTGACCTGGACTCAGGAATTAAGTATTTATCATCACACAAGAATGGCCAGGCTGTCCAGGTAAACCCATTAACAGGTTTCCTGCCAGACAGGATTCTGCTGTAAACCGCCCCTTCTGTGACGTATGTATGATGTATTGGGGGGTGGTCTTGAGCTACAGGGTGGCAGTTTCAGAAGTCTAGATAAGGGCCTGCACACCATTGTTCTGGGTTGCTCCTCCCTCCTGCGTGGGTGTGTGAATACCCCCAATCATTTGGATATTGATATTTGTCTCTTGAGTGCTCAGTGTATGGTTTTGAGCTACTCCCTGTTGTACAGCGATCATTTGTGATAATGTTATGGTGGGAAGTGTGCAAACTTGGGATGATCAGCACTATTGTTGCATGTTAAACTATTTGTTTGCTATGTAAGTTGCCTTGAGACCTTTGAGTGTATGGCGATGAATCAAACTGAAACAACAACAACTTGGGGCTGCTAACGCAGCGGTTTAGCTTCACCCCCCGGAGGCCAACAACAAAATTTATTAGGGAAGATGGAGAAAAGCTTGGTCTCTGCTGCTCTAGAGTGCAGGACCCCAACCAATGGCTTCAAATGGCAAGCAAGGAGATTCCAACAAAATATTAGGAATAATTTTCTGGTGGTGAGAGCTGTTCAACAGTGGAATGGATGAGACAAATGCAACGGCTGACCACATGCAGAGGACCAGTAACAGGAGAGGGCTGTTCCCTCTATGCTCTGCTTGTAAGTGTCCCTGGAGCATCTTGCTTGGAGAGAGGATGTTGGGTCAAGGAGACGTTTTGGTCAAAACCAGTAGGGGCTATTCTGACATTTCCCTGTACTGGCCTACCTTATAAGGATGGTGTGGATGTTGTTGAGATAATGTGTGAGAAGCACTTTCACCACCCCCTGCATATCTTCTTAAACTTCAACTCCCACCTTCACTAATAGTTGGCTGTGCCAGTGGGACTGATCAGAGCTGTGGCCTGCCAGCATATGGTGGGCCCACCTGTTCCCCACTTCTGATTTAAGGGGGAAAAACAACATTGTGGCTTGCCAGGATTACCTGCTGTGCTGAAGCTGCGTGTCACCAGGTTTTCAGACTGCCTTGTACTCAGCAACCCCCTCTCCCCTTAGTCTGATTCAGAGCTGCCATCCTGCCAATCATTGAGCTGTAGTAGTAGTGTGTGTGTGTGTGTGTGTGTGTGTGTGTGTGTATCTCCATCCCTTTGTGCAGTGTAAAAATTGAAAGCCTGCCCTGGAATAGATCTCGGGGGCCCTGCTGTGATTTCCCCACTGCCACGGTGACCACACACACACACACACACACACACACACACACCATCTCTAGCACAGTGTGTTCCCCAGCTGTGATCTGGCAGCCCGTTAAAAATAAACTCTCCTTTAATTTGTTAAAGAAGACAGCTCATGTGTAAGATTTGAGGCACTCTGGTCTCCGACACTTCCATGTTATATAACAGCTTCGAATTCTCACCCTGGACTCTGGAGGAGGGACTTTTAACGAGTCTCTCACTTTCTAAGGAGTTCTTATTAGACAGCTGGGTAAAAAAGAGTCGAACCTGTTATACTGAAACCACTCTGGAAAGGGGACCGCTGGCTTGTGCAGCCTGTTTTTTCTTCTTTTCATATGCCAGGGCTGCTTTCTCCTTTCTCCTTTTTCTTTTCCCTTTCTCCCTCTGCCACCTCCTTTCCCCCCCCCCATTCTTCTGCAGCAGGGAAAGGGTGGGGAGAGAAACAAATTTGTTGTACATGACATTGAACAAAGGAGGCAGAAGTTGCAGGAAAACAGCCACAGGATGACTTTGATTCCTTTCCAAAAATGGTTTCTGTGTGTTTTTACCTGCTTTCTGCTTTATTATTATTATTGTTTTAAATTCAGTCTAATCAAATGTGGATTTGCTACAATCACATCTCCTGCTAACCTTCACCTGGAGACGATTAATATGCATGGTGTTCATTAGGGGCTTGTTTAATTCTTATTTATGGAAACGAGAATCTGATATAACCGGCGCTGAGAAGGAGGCACTTAAAAGGCAACCTGAAGGAAGATGGCAGTTTCCCAATGTGGAAGAAACACAAGTCTTCACGCTGTGGTTAAAGGTCTGTCCAAGACTTGGTTTATCAAGATGAGGCCATGTCATTGAAGAAGACCCCACCAGCCAGAATATCTTCCAAACTGATCAATAGGATGTTCTGCCTACATACAGAGCTAGCAGCTTTTTACAGGGATGACAAAACTGTCACATCCTAGTTAATAACAAACCACGAGAAACCAGCTTTGCAGGATAAACAGCACTGCAAAAGTCAAAGCCACCAACATTCCTTACTTCATTCTTCCACCTTCTCTCCCACCTTCATGGCCTTAAGAGAAAAGCAGGTCCAGGCCTATTACAGGCCCATTACAGACCCATACATTTTGCTTCCACTCCAAAAAGATGTTATGAGAGGGAAAAACCTGCTCCTTTTCCCTTATGGGGTACCCAAGAGCCCATATAGAGTCCTCTTTTTAGGTTCTCTATCGGTAGGAGGAAATAACAGAGACCAACAAGAGAATATTGAGAAGCAAAGCAGCTAGTAAACCTGATATTTATTAAAGCTGTTGCAACAGGGTGCTCCCCCCCCACACACACAGGAGGGAGGGAGGGTACCCGAGCAATGCTTGCAAGCCCTTATATAGACATTTTAAATTGCCCACCCTGGAGTCCAAGACCACCCCCAAAAACTTCATACATACATCACAGAAGGGGTGTGGCCCAAGACACCCCCTTAATATAGCAGAAAAGGGGTGGAAATCCGGGTGTGTTGTTTCTTCCTGCCTGCCAGTTACCTGATTGGATTACCTGGGTATCCTGGCCACTCTTTTGTTATGAAAACTACTCAGTTCCTGAATTCAGGTCACAGGTCACAGGCTCACACCCTATTCATATCTTAAATGTGCCCTTAAGACAGGATTTGTGAAAGAGGCAATGGGGAGATTTCCCATTTCCTTCGACCTTGCAGAGAAATATTTGAGGTCATTTTGGGAGAGAGAAAATGGTTTCAGGTCTTTTCTGTGGGTTTCAGACATGTGGTTTACATATTTGTATGTTTTGCTTGGTATATTTATGAACATCTATTGTATATATATAAGACCTTTATAAAACTCTTATAACAACCTAATCCACAAATTTGCTCATCTGGACCATTTTAGGAAACATCTGAAGGTAGCCCTGTATAGGGAAGCTTTCTAAGGTTTAATGTTTTACTTTGTTTTTATATATGCTAGAAGCTGCCCAGAGTGGCTGGGCCAACCCAGCCATATGGGTGGGGTACAAACACCCAGCCAACCCAGCCATATGGGTGGGTACAAAACGAAGATCATGGCCACTGGGCCCATCACCTCCTGGCAAATAAAAGGGGAAGAAATGGAGGCAGTGAGAGATTTTACTTTCTTGGGCTCCATGATCACTGCAGATGGTGACAGTACTCACGAAATTAAAAGACACCTGCTCCTTGGGAGAAAGGCGATGGCAAATCTAGACAACATCTTAAAAAGCAGAGACATCACCTTGCCAACAAAGGTTTGTATAGTAAAAGCCATGGTTTTCCCAGTAGTGATGTATGGAAGCAAGAGCTGGACCATAAAGAAGGCTGATCGCCGAAGAATTGATGCTTTTGAATTATGGTGCTGGAGGAGACTCTTGAGAGTCCCATGGACTGCAAGAAGATCAAACGTATCCATTCTTAAGGAAATCAGCCCTGAGTGCTCACTGGAAGGGCAGATCATGAAGCTGAGGCTCCAATACTTTGGCACCTCATGAGAAGAGAAGACTCCCTGGAAAAGACCCTGATGTTGGGAAAGATTGACTGCACAAGAAGAAGGGGGTGACAGAGGATGAGATGGTTAGACAGTGTTCTCGAGGCTACGAACATGAGTCTGACCAAACTGCGGGAGGCAGTGGAGGACAAAAGTGCCTGGTGTGCTCTGGTCCATGGGGTCACGAAGAGTCATAGAATCATAGAATCATAGAGTTGGAAGAGACCACAAGGGCCATCAAGTCCAACCCCCTGCCAAGCAGGAAACACCATCAGAGCACTCCTGACATATGGTTGTCAAGCCTCTGCTTAAAGACCTCCAAAGAAGGAGACTCCACCACACACCTTGGCAGCAAATTCCACTGTCGACACGAGTCGGACACGACTAAACAACTAAACAACAACAACAAACATCATCATTATTATTATTATTATTATTATTATTATTATTATTATTATTATTATATTCTAGAGCCCAGTTGATGTCCAAATCCACCCCCTCCCTCCCAGATGAATCTGGTTAGCTCACAGCTACTGATAGCTACCACCACCAAGGGATTCCTCTACAGCTGCTGGGTAAGTAAGGGGACGTGGGTGGCACTGTGGTCTAAACCACTGAGCCTAGAGCTTGCTGATTGGAAGGTCAGTGGTTCAAATCCCTGCAACGGGGTGAGCTCCCATTGCTCGGTCCCAGCTCCTGCCAACCTAGCAGTTCAAAAGCACATCAAAGTGCAAGTAGATAAATAGGTTCTGCTCCCACAGGAAGGTAAACAGCGTTTCCATGTGCTGCTCTATTTTCACCAGAAGCGGCTTAGTCATGCTGGCCACATGATCCGGAAAAACTGTCTGCGGACAAATGTCAGCTCCCTTGGCCAGTAAAGCAAGATGAGCGCCACAACCCAAGAGTCGTCTGAGACTAAACTTAACTGTCGGGGTCCTTTACCTTTACTTTAAGTAAGTAAGACCTAAGATAGATGCTTTGCGGGTATGAGCAGAATGGAATGTCACCAAGTGTCGTTAGAGCAGATAAACAACACAATTCTAGGCCATTTCTGGAACCACCACAATGTGAAAATTCTCAAGAGGAGTCCCTGCCTCCTTGGTCCTTAGTCCAAGTCTCAGGCAGTCTACCTGCAACTCCCATGTCTGGACACCCCAACGGAGAAAGGCACAGGGAGATGCTCGAGCGGCAAACCGAGGCCGTTCTCTCTGACAAGCCCCTTGAGATCCTTCGGGATGAGAGGTGCTGATGGGAATGGGAAATGTTATAAAAATATCATGCATTCCCCAGCGGTTGTGCTGGTATTTGAAAGCGGAGCGCTGAATTAAGCAGCCTCCCTCTCTCCACACCCAAAAGACTTTCCCTCCACATTTTTCCAAAGGTCAGCTGCACCAGTCACCTCCCCTTCTGTATTCACCGCTTGCCTCTATCGTCCCATCACTCCTCTACCTCATTATCTTCCTTTCTCTCTTATCTTTCCATCGAGCTTCCTTCCTGTTTGAAAGAAAGGAGAGAATAGAAAAAGAAAGGGTACTCAATTAGTGATGCAGTTTGAGCTGACTTTGGATCTCTTCTCCTCCTCTCTTAAATATTAAGCAGTGCTTGGAGTATCCATGGAGAGCTATAGACAACAGCCTTCTCAGAAAGGTTGCTTGGAGTTGCGTGTTGTTGTATTTATTTTTTTTGCAGAAGGAGCCAAGCGGTCAATCAAAAGTACAAATAGTTGTGTTGTGTTTTCATTCTGGGCGACAATGAAAGGGCTGGCGAAACCCCATCTAGGAAGAGATGCCTGTTTGGATGATGGCCTGCACATCTCAGCATCAGCTCTTCAGACACCTTCTCTGCCTCCTTGAGTGATTGGGTCAGGAGGTCCTCCTTTCAGGTGACCCATCCCGGCGAGCTTGTGGCAAAGGATGACTGGAAGGTGACAGCCTCTGCTTTGTGCCGCTTTCCCGGCAGCCTCAGATATTGCTCGGAGAGCGGCAGTAAACTCTGGGTAACAGATGAGGTGTTTTGCATCCTCAGTGGGCCACTGTGGCAGGAATGGCCACGGGGGCTGTTCAGATCATCATCTGCAGATGCCGTGTTTACATTGTGCTGCCGCGTGGAGGTCCCGCAGGAATACAGACTAGGCATAGTTTGGCTTTGCAGCTTCAAAATAGCTTTTGTGAGAACAGAGAGAATAAATATCCTTGGTGGAGGCAAGAGGCCCAAGCCGCCGCCGCTGAAACAGAAAGGAGCAGTCTGATACCACCCTGAGACCTGTGGATATAGGGCAGTACAGTGGTACCTCGGGTTAAGTACTTAATTCGTTCCGGAGGTCTGTTCTTAACCTGAAACCGTTCTTAACCTGAAGCACCACTTTAGCTAATGGGGCCTCCTGCTGCAGCACGATTTCTGTTCTCATCCTGAAGCAAAGTTCTTAACCTGAAGCACTATTTCTGGGTTAGCGGAGTCTGTAACCTGAAGCGTATGTAACCTGAAGCGTATGTAACCTGAGGTACCACTGTATATACTGTATTTTTCACTCTATAAGACGCACCAGACCACAAGACGCACCTAGTTTTTGGAGGAGGAAAACAAGAGAAAAAATATTCTGAATCTCAGAAGCCAGAACAGCAAGAGGGATTGCTGCGCAGTGAAAGCAGCAATCCCTCTTGCTGTTCTGGCTTCTGTGATAGCTGCGCAGCCTGCATTCACTCCATAAGACGCACACACATTTCCCCTTACTTTTTAGGAGGGAAAAAGTGAGTCTTATAGAGCAAAAAATACGGTAAATTCAACAACACAGGCCCTTCCAGGATGGGTAGTAGGGTCCATGAGAAGAAGCCTCCTTCAGCACAAAAAATCTGCAAAGCAGAAGACCTTCTCCAGTCTGAAAACAAGGCACAATTGATTACAACTCATCTCCCCAACCCCAATTCTGAATGTGATTTCAATTCTGGGAATAGGATGAATAAGCGAACACTGGCAATTTCTGCTCCCGTTTCCACTTCTCCAACATCCCTATGCCTTGACCTGAGGTTTTTTTTAAAAAATAAAAATAAAAAAGGTCATTGCAGGACAAAGATGGCCTATGAAATCTGATATAAGACTTTTCCCTGCATTGCGGTACCACCTCTGTTGTCTTTGCTGCATATTAAAATGAATGTTCCCACATAATTTTGCAAAAAGAGGAATTGAACTTGAAATCTGCAGTTGTGGGTTTTTGTAGTTTTTTTAAAAAAATTAAATTAAAAGGCATAATACGGTTATGAAACAGCTGGTGGACATAACTGAAATTTGCCATTTAACGGGAATGTGCCAACTGTTGATTCTGCCTCCACATTCACCCATCCATCCAGAAAACGTTCGCTCTGTTTTCCCATGCCATGACGATGACTATTCTGTAGCATCGCAGTATCTTCTTTATACTCCACGATAGGTGTATTTTGTGCCGAGCTGATTCCTGCAGTCTCACTGAATTGTGTGATAGCTCTTCAGACTCGTTCAGTGTATGTTTGTTGATTTGCCCTCTCCAGCACAGCAGTAGAGCAAAACACCACTACATAACCCATGGTGCAGTGTGCGCATGAAAATAAATGAAAGGCAGGACATATTGAAATGGCTGCCATTAGAATGGGCAGCTGGACTTTTGTCCTCTGGAAACCTATTTGCCAAGGGATGGAAAAGCGAATTCAAAATGAAATTCCTCCTTCAAGCTTTGCACACTCTAGGAATAAAAAAAGGGACATTTCCTGCATATTTCACGTTTTCAACTCTACTTTTCCGTAAGATCCTTCCCTCTCTCTGTTGCCACTCTGAAAAGAGCCCCCCACTCTCCATGGCAGCAGACACAATGTTACGGCTCCTTAAGTGAGCTGGGGGAACATCTTCGATAGATTAAAAGGACGGCATACAAGGTGTGGATCATTAAACACTAATCCAAGGCCAGAAGTCAGCCATTTCTCTTTAACAACCTCCTCTGGTTGCAGGCTCCTTTTGCTTGCCTGCCTGGCAAAGAGATCCTGGTGGCTGCCACTTTTCGAGGGTGGTGGCTTTAAAAAAATATAAAATAAATAAATAAATGTGTTTCTTCTTCCTCTGGCAGCTGCCTTTCATTATTAAGATGAGATTTCTGCATTGCTGCCACCCCCCTTCCCACCGTACTAGCAATGTCCCTCAACCGGTACACTTGATGTCACAACAATACATTAAACCATTGTAAATGCTGTCCAATTAAAACTGAGGCGGCTCAAGCATAACCCTGCCATTTCTGTCAGAAGCTAGCAAGAATTAAGAAGGGTCTTTGCAATACTTCTGAAATATGATCCAGTTAGGATTTTGGAGAGCAGGAGAGCAGGTTCACCAGGGGTCACCAAGGTGGGGCCCATGGGCACAGTGGTGCCCTTCAGGTCCTCCCTGGGAGCCATGAAGCGTCTCTCTGTGTGTGTTGCCGCCCCCATTCACTGCCCACTTAGTGAGGGTAGTTACCCTTTTCTCCCTGGAAAATACTTATGAGCGGAAGGAGGAAGTTGGAAGAGTGACGCTCTTTCCCACTTCCTGTTTCAGCTCTATGTACTTTTCAAGGCTCAGATTAATTCTACTGGATTTGTTTTTTATCCCGATTCTTTGGGAAAGTGATGTGTGTGTTTGTGTGTGTGTATGTGTGAAGGGGTTCCTCTTTGCAAATGGATGTTGCAGGTTGCTAAAGGATACAACAGAACCATAACAGCTTCTCTTGTCTTCCAGACCTTCAAAAGTCCTGCTTATGGAATCTGACTGGGATGTATCTCGAATGGCTTCTCCATGGCAAAGTGGGGGAAGGCCAGTTACTTCTCCACTCATCAGCCACTGCACTCTTTGTCCCAGAGTGCTTTGCTGTGTCCTCGACTATCCCTCATTTAGAGAGATCCCATCCCCTTGTTATTGTTTTAAGACTGAACAGGGACAGTACTTTGCAGTAGGCACTGTCTGTCTTGTGCTCCTTGGAAGAAGTAGACTTGGCCGATAGGCTTCCCTCTGGCTGGAGGTGAAAGCTAGGGTGAAGCCCAAGTCATGGGACAGTTACTCTTTCTCTGCTGCTCCTGTGTGATCTGAATAGCCATGGAAACAGTGTGCAAATTAATCACCCATAATCCATACAAAGAAACACACAAGGAGGTGTGGGAGATGCTGTGCAGTGAGCCCCCAGCACTTGTGTTCTGGGGAGATACTTCCATCAATGCATTCTGTGTTTTTTAAGGGCTTATGCAACTTAGCAACCTGGCTCTCATCAGAATGGAGGCTGGAGGCTGGAGCTGCTATGTGCATGTCTTTTATTACATGGTTGCCTTCCACCCCACTAGATGCGCACAGGAATCCATGTGTCAGCTTTTGCCCAAAGAATTGAAAGTTTCTGTGCGTTTCCCTCTGTGTGGCTAGGAGAGACAGGAGGAGGCTCTCTCTGTGTGCCTCTGTCTCACTCACTCACTCACTCACTCACTCACTCACTCACTCACTCAATACATGCCCCTCTCCTGACATTTTATTTGCTTTCAGGCCTAAGGTCTGTCTAGACCAGCAAAAAGACCTCTGCTGCCCCTGATCCTGGATGTAGCATATAACTATAATGGCCGGTAGTAACTGATAGCCTGATCCCATCCCATGAATTTGCTTAACCCTTTTGTAACAAACACAGGGTCCAATCGCCCTGTTCATCTTCAGAGTCTCCTCCCCAAAGATGTCCTCCGTTCATAGTCCTCAGTGCAACCCCTCCTGTGCCCACTGTGTGTGGAAAAGAAGCAGCTCCTAATCTTTACACTTTGTAGAGTTTCTTGCATGAATTCAACAACGTGCTGGGCATTTTCCTCCAGAGGTACATATATGTGAATCCTGAGACAGGCAGAATCTTAAATTCTTGAATCCTTGGCACTCTGTGGTGGGGAGGAAGCATTCATTCATGAAGCAGTTTGTTTCAGTCTTCAGTAACTCAGGGAAATTTTGCCTTCCTCTTCCACCAGGAGAACCCAAGCTTAGCCTACGAGAAGGCTCTACCACATTGAGTGACGCAGCTATTGTAGGATTTTAGTTAAGCAAGTGTTAACCACCTGATAGTGCCTTTATTTTTCTTTCAAAAGCAACATCACATTTCTTCTCTCACTATCTTAACACTTTAATAAGAATACCCTAATTGGAAGTACCTGGTGCATTATAACTCAGAAGCTGTCTTAACCATTACTCATCCACACTTTGAAACTGGAAAGGAGCGGTGCTGGAGAAACCACCACTTAAGCTCTGACTGCTTATAAATAAGTGAGACTTTAGTAGGAGTGTCTTCCCTCCTGCTTGGATTTTACCAACAGTGCAAGGTTTGGATGACCTGTTTGCCTAGGTGGCTTCCTGATGAAGTAGGGAAGGGCTGTAGCCCAGTGACTGAGGATCTGCTTTGTATGCAAAAGGTCCCAGGGTCCCCCAACAGCATCTCCAGGTAGGCTGAAACCCTAGTTGCCACTTGGTGTATACAGTAGTGAGCTAGACGGAGCAAGGGTCTGAATTAGGATAAAGCAGCTCCCTATGAAGTAGTGGCAGCAGGAATATAAGTGCACAAAAGGTTCTCTCTCTTTCAGAATGCTAGAACCAAATGGGGTCATCCAGTGAAATGGAGCGTTGAGAGATTCAAGACAGATAAAAGGGAGGACTTCTTTTTACGCAGAAAGCCAAGGATATAAATCAGGGATGGGGAACTGGTGGATTTCCAGATGTTGAGGGATTACAATTCCCATAATCGCTGGCAATTTGATGTGTTGGGTGCTGGGGCTGGTAAGTTTGGGAAGGGGTTGCAGTGGTGTTGGTGACCCATCAGCCCTGCCTGCCTGTGCCTGTGGATATGCTTCCTTCCACATCTCTTCTAACTGTACTGGAGAATTTGCTCCTCTGGAGGCAGAGTACCTATCTTGCATGCAATTTAATGATTTAGCATGCTGGTGGGATCAACACTTGCTTGTTGTTGTTGTTGTTGTTTAATCATGTGTGACTGCTACAAGGAAGACCATTCTGGAACCAAGTTTTAATACACAAGTCCATTTGTCAAAGTCATTGGAATTCACAAACAATCAAGTTGGAAACACAATTGGTGTGGGTCGCATGCTGGCTAAGTGATTGCAAGCATCAGAAAAATGGTCCCCTATAAGCCCATCTGCCTGGTTATATTAATTAGTGGGGCTTTTGTAGAGGGGATACTGCCTCCAGCCCATTAATTACATCCCAGACATACATTATTTAGGGTAGACTCAAGGCTTCCACCTCCCAGGAAGAGACTTCCATGTTTGAAGGAAATAATTGACTGAACTGAAATGGACCAGAACTCATTGGGTGTTGGTCATGGGCCTACACATGCCCCTTTGAGCCTATCGACCATTCATTTGTTTACCTTATTAAAAGCTATCATTCATATATATATATATATATATATATATATATATATATATATATATATATAAAATGCTAACCTGGATGCTCTGCCAAAGCCAATCCTAAATGGTACAATTGATTATATAGTCAATATTTGCCGCACATTTCCTTATTGTTATTTATTTAAGAAATCTCCTCCAAGAAACTGGTATGTGGCATTAACTTCTAATGCTATTGTGTCCCCTCACCAATACTAAGTAAACTTTATCCTCACATAATAGTGGCTTTTGTGAGTGGACGCAGTATCTGCCTCTCTCACTCCAAATCTTCCAAGCTGTCTCCTAGATACCCATAACAGATTCATAACCCCAGTATTTATGTAAAGAAAAGGGAGAGAAAAGCTCTTTTCTTTGGAGGGAAAGGGGGGCACGAGGGGAAGAGAAAGAGGGCAGTGGAGAGATGCATTTGCGAGAGGGAAGGGAGAAGATCCGTGGTGATTAAAGACGGCTCTCTTCATATGAGCAGCATTAAATACAACTGGCATAATGACGACTCTGTGATCTGATAGAATATAGAGGGATGGAAATAAAAGGGCTTGTATTTTTCCCTGATGCCTCATAATGGTCACATTTTTCTTGCACAATGGTTTTTCTGAGATAAAGAACAAATTAAACTGATTTTGATTGCTACTTAGAAATACTTAAAATTGAAAAAGGCAGCAGGTGGGCCTAGCTGGGAGCAATGGTTACTTTAGCATAACAGATGCTTGCATAAAACATCAGAGACCTTTTTTTCTTTCTTCATCCCTCTTCTTCCAAAGGGCCTAAACCTCTTGGGCTCCAGATGAGTCGAGGGCAGAAAATGCTCAATGCGCTGCGCCCAGGAATGATCAGGGGGTTTGTGGGGAGATGGGATGCCCCTCGCTTGCCAAATATTCTTCACAGCTTCTCCTTTCCATGGTGGCAGCCTACATACAGCAGGAAGAGCGGCTGTGTTTAATGTACACTGAGGTGTTAATTGCCTCTCTTTCTCTGTGTGCGTCTGCCATGCTTCAGCTGGGAGGATGGAGCATCTCTCATAACAAAATGCAAAGAATCTTGTCATGGAAAGGCAGGCGGATTCACGACACCACCTTTATCTGGGGACTCTGCAATGAAACTGATGTTGAGCTGGTGGCTGTCCATGGAGGAGCCGGCTGGAGAGGGGAATTGAGGTGATAGAATCAACAGAGCACTTAAACTGCCTTGCCCCTCTGTCTACCGACCATCTCTAAAGTGTGTGTGAGGAATTGAGATGTTGGGTAGCTGTGCTGTCCCTGCTATGGTTCTTAAGTAGTGTGGAGCTGCATCAAGGTTGTTGTTGTTTAGTCATTTAGTCGTGTCCATCTCTATGGACCAGAGCACGCCAGGCACTCCTGTCTTCCACTGCCTCCCGCAGTTTGGTCAAACTCATGCTGGTAGCTTCGAGAACAGTGTCCAACCATCTTGTCCTCTGTCGTCCCCTTCTCCTAGTGCCCTCAATCTTTCCCAACGTCAGGGCCTTTCCAGGGAGTCTTCTCTTCTCATGAGGTGGCCAAAGTATTGGAGCCTCAGCTTCACGATCTGTCCTTCCAGTGAGCACTCAGGGCTGATTTCCTTAAGAATGGATATGTTTGATCTTCTTGCAGTCCATGGGACTCTCAAGAGTCTCCTCCAGCACCATAATTCAAAAGCATCAATTCTTTGGCGATCAGCCTTCTTTATGGTCCAACTCTCACTTCCATACATCACTACTGGGAAAACCATGGCTTTTACTATACGAACCTTTGTTGGCAAGGTGATGTCTCTGCTTTTTAAGATGCTGTCTAGGTTTGTCATTGCTTTTCTCCCAAGAAGCAGGCATCAAGGTAGTCATCCCATTTCATCCTGTCACACTCTACACTCTCCAACATTTCAGTGGTGGAAATAAAAGGTAAAGGTACACCCTGACCGTTAGGTCCAGTTGCAGACGACTCTGGGGTTGCGAGCTCATCTTGCTCTATAGACTGAGGGAGCCAGTGTTTGTCCACAGACAGCTTCTGGGTCATGTGGCCAGCATGACTAAGCTGCTTCTGGCGAACCAGAGCAGCGTACGGAAACGTCGTTTACCTTCCCACCAGAGCGATACCTATTTATCTACTTGCACTTTGACATGCTTTCGAACTGCTAGGTGGGCAGGAGCAGGGACCAAACAATGGGCGCTCACCCCGTTGCGGGCATTCGAACCGCCGACCTTCTGATCAGCAAGCCCTAGGTTCAGTGGTTTAGACCACAGCACCACCCGCATCCCTTTTTCTGGTGGAAATAGGGACGTCCTATTCAATAATAACAACAAAAAATTTATGTCCTGCCCATCTGACTGGGTTGCCCCAGCCACTCTGGGTGACTTCCAACATATATTAAAACATAATAAAACATTTAACATTAAAAAACCCTCCCTATATAGGGCTGCCTTCAGGTGTCTTCGAAAGGTTGTATCTCCTTGGCTTGGGGGTCACATAACTCCATACCCTCCAACATTTCTCTGATGAAAAAAGCAAGACATTTCTCCAGAAACCAGGATCGCTTCTATAAATCCAGGACTATCCCTGGAAAACAGGGACACTTCGAGGGTCTGAGACTACAGTGCAGCTTTCAGGATTCATCCACCCAGCTGCTTATTCATTTAAACCTCAAGGCTGGCCTTGCCTTGCCATGGAGTGCCTTGGCACGGTCTGTGTCAGAGTGCTTGCCACTTTCTTGCTTCAGTCAGCAGTCTCACATAGTATGTGAGCATCAACTGAAAATGGGCAGCTGCCATTTTAATTTTTTACTCCAGGCACAACAAACAGCCAGGCCCTGCACAGCATTAAGTGACTTGGTTGGGGAATGGGCACTTGTGCGAGTCTGGAATGCTGGATTTGTCTTCTGAATGCTCCTGTGACTAAATGCTCCAGATGGTGTCTTTCCTATCTATGAGGGCTGTGGTTGATGAAGACTTTGTGGTTGTCAGAGCTGAGCCATGGACACCAGTCTGAAGTCAGCCAGGAGTCTCCACTGAAGAACAGTCAGGCTCATAAGGCAAATCTGGAGTCAAAACCAAAGAAGCATCAGAGAAGCAACCAGGAAGGAGGATTGGAGAACAAGACAGGAGTCAGAAACACGAAGGCATGCCAGAGCTCAGGTAGACCGTGTTCCTCAAGCAACAGGCAGGAAGCCCTCTCCTGGCACAAGAGAAGCCAATGACCCACAAGAGTTGGATGGACGGTTCTTCACTTGGGAGCTGCAGTTATGCAGTTCACCTCACAGGGCAGTGGCCAGCAGATCCTTTCTTCCACCTGAATGCCCATATTCACCTTCTTGTGTATAAGCCTGCTTTAGAACTCAGTTTCTGAGACCCTTCCTCATGTTCTCCCCACTCCAGACCAAAGTTCAGACTTGGCAGGGATGAGAGGAAGGACTCATTCTTACATGGCCTGCAGATTATGGAATGCTTTTCCCAGAGAGGTTCAGCCAGCATCTTCCTTGCTGGTTTTTAAGCCAGCACTGCGAACTCTATTATCTCCCCAGGTATCTTTTGATAATTCCCCCTCCAATGTTTCTTTGCTGTGCTTTTTTAATGGTGGCATTTATTTCGTTTATGAATCACTTCCCATGTGGCGTCCTGAAGTGATTTGCACTACAATCATATATAAAACAAGTTACATATGCAGCCATCTGTGAGGGTTCTTTAGCTGAGATTCCTGCATTGGAATTGGGGGTTGGGCTAGATGACCCTAGGGCTCCCTTCCAACTCTACCATTTTATGATTCCCAGCCTAACCTACCTCACAGGGTTTTGTGGGGATTGAATGAGGGGAGGGGAGAGCCATGCATGGCACCTTGAACTCCTTGGAGAAAAAGGCAGGATGTAAAATGCAGATAATAAAAAATAATGTTAAATAAAATAAATTCCAAGGCATATACCAGCTTAGATGAAGGTTTTAGATGGTTTGTTGAAAGACTAGCATGAAAAAGATAATAGAGCGGGCACCATTATTGTGCAATTATGCTCGGGTTACAGACCTCGGGTTATACCTCGGGTTACAGACGCTTCAGGTAACAGACTCCGCTAACCCAGAAATAGTGCTTCAGGTTAAGAACTTTGCTTCAGGATGAGAACAGAAATTGCTTGCCGATGGCGCAGACGCAGCGGGAGGCCCCATTAGCTAAAGTGGTTGTCAGAGCTGCCTCCAGGTCCCAGCTCACAGAGGACCAACGCTAGGCTGTAGTTATGTACAAAAGTCTTTATTGAGATTCAGTTTCCATTTTAAAGCCGCAGCGTGCAGCTCTACGTCTCGACCTTAGACCGGCGAAGTCCCGTCTGAGTCTCCTCCCCTTCCACACCAGTTTAAGACCCTCGCCTTGCTCCACCTCTTCCTAAGTTCCTTTCTCCTCTGGGCCCTCCTGCCCGCTAGGGTCTCATCTTTCCTGGACTCCTCTGACGCTGACCCTGACGATTCTTGCCCCTCCTTCCGGCGGGCTTTAGGACCTGGTTCCCTATCCGGGCTACCTTCTGTGCCGCTCGCCTGTACCTTTGAACTTGGCGCGCGCGCCCAGCCTGCAACTTTCCTCTTGACCGTTAACTCGCTCTCCGATGGAGGCGTGGCCAACCCTGACTCATCTTCTCTCGCTGGTGGTGCATATGTGGGCTCTGACACCTGGAACTCCTCCCCCCCACTGCGCTCTGGTGGGGAAGCTGTTCCTGATTTCCAACTGCTGCTCTGGGAGTCCCCGCTGGCCCCTTGCTTCTGGGGTGTCCCCCTTGGCTCGCCCCTTGCCCTGCCCATCGGCTCCCCCTTCTGTGAATCTTCCGATTCGCTGGAGAGGCTCATGGAATCTCTTGAACTGCTGTCATATTCTCCTACGCTGCCCTCGGATTGCTCCCCCTCGCTCTCCATCTCTTCTCCTCCCTGAGCTCCCGCTGAGTCCCTGACAGTGGTGCTTTAGGTTAAGAACAGTTTCAGCTTAGGAACGGACCTCTGGAACAAATTAAGTTCTTAACCAGAGGTACCACTGTACTTCCTAATGCCTTGTGCCACTATTATCGTCACAGTGTCCCATTGCGCCAGAAGAGGTTTAGTCCTGCTGGCCACATGACCCAGAAAGCTGTCTGTGGACAAATGCTGGCTCCCTCTGCCTGAAAGTGAGATGAGCGCCGCAAAACCAAAGTTGCCTTTGACCGGACTTAACCATCCAGGTGTCCTTATTTCTTAAGATATTGCATGCTGTCTTAAGAAAGCATTTCCACAATGAAACTGGGACATAAATTTTAATATAAACAAACAAAAATCAATTTGTTTGAGCTAGCCCTCCCCAGGTAGACAAGGGCACAGGAGTCTGAACGCCGCAGCCATATCTGCCTGTCTCCGATGAGCTTGGTGGTAGCGAATCTCTCTGTGGCATTCCATCAGGCAGTGACTTCTTGGCAGGATCCAAGTTGATTTCCAGGCAAGAAATAATTCCACCTATAAATCATAACTTATCTCTGCATCCGAAGCAGGGAGAGTGCTCTCGCTCGCTCGCTCTCTGACGTTTGTCAAAGAGCTGGGCACTTACAAAAAACAACAACAGCAAGAACTCTGCTTTGAGCAAAAAAAATAAAAAATGAATTCTGTAGGAACAGAATTTCGTTAGCCCTTTGCACACACTGAAAATTTATGTGAACTGAAATAGATGGAGGGGGAGAGAGAGATTGCACATTCTGCCCTGCCCTGTCTTCCCATGCATTTATCATGGGAGAGCCTGCCCTGCTGGATCAGGCCCATCTAGACCAGCATCCTCTTCTCACAGTGGCGGACTAGATGTCTGTGGGGAAACCGCAAACAGGACCTGAGCATAAGACCAACTCTCCCCCATTGCAACTGATATCCAGAAACATTGATGTCTCTGATCACGAAGGTAGAGCATGATCACTATGGTTAGTAGCCTCTAATATCCCTGTCCTCCCTTAATTTGTCTAGTTCCCTTTTTCTCTCTTTCTCTACAAGCTTGGCGCATCAGGGAAATGTTAGGGAATGGCTTCAAGCTACAAGAAAGGAGATTCTGACAAAACATCAGGAAGAACTTTCTGATGGCAAGAGCTGTTCAACCATGGAATGGACTCCCTTGGAAGTTGGTGGACTCTCCTTGCTTGGAAGTTTTCCGGTAGAGGTTGGATGGCCTTATATCATGGATGCTTCAGTTGAGATTCCTGCACTTCAGAGAGTTGGACTTTTTTTTTAATATAAATTTTTATTAGTTTTTTAACATATCATTTTCAACACTAATTAAACATACTTTAGATCTTATTCAATTTTTTTGACTTCCATCAGTCCTGTCCGAAAATTTTCCAATCTAATCTCTTAGTATGCCTTTCTTATTTTCCCTATTACATTTCAAACTCATAACCAATATCTCTATCTTTTTCTACTTTGTAACACTTCGTATAGTTCTCCTTACAAAATTTCTTGTAGTCCTACTAGTGTAATTTGTTGATTACAGTTGCTCTTCAGATACTTCATATACTTCTTCCAATCTTCTGTAAATCTCTGGTCCTGCAGGTTTCGAATCCTTCCTGTCATTTTGTCCAATTCTGCATAGTCCATTAATTTTGTCTGCCATTCTTCTTTCGTCGAAAATTCTTCTTAATTCCATTTCTGGGCTAACAATACTCTTTCTGCTGTTGTTGCATATAAGAACAGTTTGACATCTTGTCTATTAATGTCTTGGCCTATAATACCAAGTAAAAATGCTTCTGGTTTTTTTAAGAATGTATATTTTAGGGAGTTGGACTAGATGAGCCTTGGGGTCCCTTCCAACTTTACAATTCTATGATTCTCTCTTTCTTCTTTATTACTAGGTGGATTCTCCCCTCCCTTCCTTCAAGTCACCCTTTAAGACACACTGTTTTAACACAGTCATCGGTTCCACCCACTCGGCTGAATCATTCGGTTGAATCATCAGAACCCATCTCCTCCACTGGCATCTTCCCATGGTTGACTCATCTTTTGCTTGTGGCACCTCTGGGGTGACCTGATGGGTTGGAGGTCAGCGGATGTTCCCAGCCTGCTACAAAGGGGATGGCTGGATGAGAAAGGAAGAGTCATTTGGCCCGTTCCCAAAGAGTGCATATAATCGCTGTGATGTGCCATATAATCACTGGGAGGGGTGGCTAACACCCCAGAGGACAGGATCACACTTCAAAACGACCTTGACAGATTAGAGAACTGGGCCAAAACAAACAAGATGAATTTTAACAGGGAGAAATGTAAAGTATTGCACTTGGGCAAAAAAATGAGAGGCACAAATACAAGATGGGTGACACCTGGCTTGAGAGCAGTACATGTGAAAAGGATCTAGGAGTCTTGGTTGACCACAAACTTGACATGAGCCAACAGTGTGACGCGGCAGCTAAAAAAGCCAATGCAATTCTGGGCTGCATCAATAGGAGTATAGCATCTAGATCAAGGGAAGTAATAGTGCCACTGTATTCTGCTCTGGTCAGACCTCACCTGGAGTACTGTGTCCAGTTCTGGGCACCACAGTTCAAGAAGGACACTGTTCAAGTGTCCTTCAAGTGAAGAACACTCACAAACTGGAACATGTCCAGAGGAGGGCAAACAAAATGGTCGAAGGCCTGGGAACGATGCCTTATGAGGAACGGCTAAGGGAGCTGGGCATGTTTAGCCTGGAGAAGAGGAGGTTAAGGGGTGATATGATAGCCCTGTTCAAATATATAAAAGGATGTCACATAGAGGAGGGAGAAAGGTTGTTTTCTGCTGCTCCAGAGAAGCGGACACGGAGCAATGGATCCAAACAACAAGAAAGAAGATTCCACCTAAACATTAGGAAGAACTTCCTGACAGTAAGAGCTGTTCAACAGTGGAATTTGCTGCCAAAATTCTTCTCATGAGGTGGAATTTGCTGTGTGGTGGAGTCTCCTTCTTTGGAGGTCTTTAAGCAGAGGCTTGACAACCATATGTCAGGAGTGCTCTGATGGTGTTTCCTGCTTGGCAGGGGGTTGGACTCGATGGCCCCTGTGGTCTCTTCCAACTCTATGCTTCTATGATTCTATAATTCTATGATTCTATGTGCCGGGCTCAAATGCTCCCTATGAAAGCAGCCCACATTAATCTGATTTATTGGCCTCTTCTCGATACCTTCCCTTTATTTTTAAGCCTTTTATTTCTGGGGAGTGGTGGAGAGCAGCGTGTTGAGCTCCCCAGGAGGAGAAGGAGGCGAGAGAGCTGGATAAAGTGTGGTGATTAATTTTCCCCATGCCTCGGTAGCTCACGGTAAGCCGCCCAGGTAAATCACTCCTCCTCCCAAGATGCAGAAGGGCGCTGCTCATCCCCCACAGGAGGAGTAAACTTAAACAAGATCTATGACTGAAGCCAAGGAAGTGGCACGCTGGCGGCTGCGGGGAGAGCAGGACTTTGCAGGCCTGGCTGTTGCTGGAGTCTAGGCAATTTGCTGCATCTTCTACCTCTTTGCTCTCTGTGTGGTCATCGTCTTTGTTTGCAGGAACAAGAAAGATCAAGGAACTTATATAGGCTCTTTGTCGATGTAATCATCTGGCTTTTTAATCAATTAATTGATTGGGTTTTAAATACATTTGTGCAACACTGGCTTTGAGCTTTCCCTTTTGTGTGTGTGTATGTGTCCTTTGGAAATGTAATAAGCATGACAATTCCTCCAAGAAAGAAAAGTGGGAGGTGTCTAAAGAAACCAGTGTGGCTGCATAAGGAGCTTACAGTTGAGCTGAGATTTAAGAAGGGCATGTATAGAAAAGGGAAGAAAGGGGGAATCATGAAGAAAGAGTAGCCAAGAGTAGCCAACAATTGCAGGGGAAAGGTCAGGCAGGCCAAAGCTCAGAATGAGCTCAGGCTTGCAAGAGAGGTTAAGAATAAATTTAAAAGGTATCTTCAGCTATGTTCAAAGCAAGAGGAAGAACAGTCAAGTAGAAGAAGAAGAAGAAGAGTTTGGATTTGATATCCCGCCTTTCACTCCCCTTCAGGAGTCTCAAAGCGGCTAACATTCTCCTTTCCCTTCCTCCCCCACAACAAACACTCTGCGAGGTGAGTGGGGCTGAGAGACTTCAGAGAAGTGTGACTGGCCCAAGGTCACCCAGCAGTTGCATGTGGAGGAGTGGAGACGCGAACCCGGTTCCCCAGATTATGAGACTACCGCTCTTAACCACTACACCACACTGGCTCTCATTTCCTCTGCAAGGAGAAGACAGAGAAATGCTATTGGGTGACAGACAGAAGGCAGAACTGCTCAACACCTACTTTGGCTTTGTCTTCACCCAAAAGGAAAGCAGTGTCCAACCTGGTGATGACAGCATAAATGATGCAAGGAGAGAGCTGCAGCCTACTATAGGAAAAGAGGTGGTAAGGGAACACCTAGCTACTTTAAGTGAATTCAAATCTCCAGGGCCTGATGAGCTGCACCCAAAATAGCTTGTGGATATAATCTCAGAGCCTCTGTCTATGTTCATCAAGAATTCTTGGAGAACAGGTGAGGTCCCTGCAGACTTGAGACAGGCAAATGTTGTCCCCATCTTCAAAAAAAGAGGGGGGAAAAGAAGAGCCAGGTAACTACCAACCAGACAACTTGACATCAATACCAGGAAAGGTCCCAGAACAGATAATTAAATGGTCAGTCTGTGAACACTTAGAAAAGGATGCTGTTCTGCCTTGGTCAGACCACACCTGGAGTACTGTGTCCAGTTCTGGGTGCCACAATTTAAGAAAGATATTGAGAAGCTAGAATTTGCGCAAAGGAGAGGGACCAAGATGACCAAGGGTCTGGTTGACCAAGCCTTATGAGGAATGGTTGAGGGAGCTGGTTATGTTTAGCTTGGAGGAGAGGAGACTGAGAGGAGATATGATGGCCATCTTCAAATATCTGAAGGGCAGGCGCATGGAGGATGGAGCAAGCTTGTTTTCTTCCACTCCGGAGAGTAGGACCTGAAGCACGTTGCAATAAATGAGAATCTGACTAAGCCTCAGGAAGAACTTTCTGATAGTAAGAGCTGTTTGAAAGTGGAACAGACTCCCTCAGGGGGTAGGGGCTGGACTCTCCTTCTTTGGAGTTTTTGAAGCAGAGGTTGGATGGCCACCTGTCATGGATGCTTCAGTTGAGATTCCTGCATTGCAGGGGGTTGAACTTGATGATCCTCAGAATCTGTTTCAACTCCACAATTCCATGGTTCTATATGAGCTACCACTCATAGCTGAGAGCCGCACTACTTTTAATGTACACTTTTCATCAAAATGGAGAACAGGGTGCCTTCCTTATTACAGGAGCTTATACCAGTCAAACTAGATTTAGGGGTGTGTGTGAAATTAATCAACTGCAAGGCCCTCCAGGATTGTGAAAACTCTGGGTTAAAAGACGATATTGGCATGGATTTTTTCCTGAGCAAGTGAACTTCAGCTGCCTGCAGGACTAGCAAAGGCAGTGTGGTGGTTTCAGCCTGAAATTCAAACTATTCTGAAAATGTGATCTGCGGTTCAATTGAGACCTCGCTCATCTCGGTTTCTCACTTCCTCTCTCTCTCTCTGACCATAGAATGTTTCTTATAAAATAATATTCAACTACGATCTTATTTTGCATACTTCTGATGAGCTCTCACCATTCTGCCACATATTATTTAGTTTATTTATATACTTACTTGTTAGATTTATATCCTGCTCTTCCTACCAAAAGGTCCTAGGAATCCTGCGAATGCTAGCATTCCTAATAAACAAGTCATGACCCTAAATCACTCTGTTCATCAGCGACAGGTGGCATAGTTAGCTCTAGGTATTCCCCTTTTCTCCCCCCCCCCCAGGTGAACAGATGGTAGTCACTGTGGTGTATAAGAAATTTACCTTGAAGGGGGAAGATGTTCACACACGTGCACACACAAAAAATACCCCTCCCCATACACCACCACCATGTATCAAAATGGATGACCTTTCAGAAGTGGTGATATTACTGCTATTTAATTGATACTGGCACTACTCGGTTCATTGTGTATTTGTACCCCATTTTGTGTTCATGGAGGATACAAAGCAAAGAAACCTGTTTAATAACATGACCATAAATGCACTTGAAACTTGCCTCCTCCTCTTCCGATTTCTGACCTTATCCTTTTGACGTAGGAGAGCAAATTCGTTGCTGCTATGCAGTCACATGCAGGCTCAGCTGAAATGTGATCCAGTTCGCAGGCTGTGAAATTGGGAGTTGGGGCATTGTAGACATTTTCAGGAGTGGGTGTGCACAAGAGCACTGACACTTCTCCTGGGTGCTGGCTACCATTTTTTTTCTTCTCCCAGAATGCCCTGTGACAATTACATATCGTGATGTAGCATCATCATTCCAGGGAAACTTCTGAAAACTGTCACGGCTAAAAACTGGCTGCTGTTTCTTTAATGCTAAAAGAACTAAGTCAGCATGAGTCAGTGGCCTACAATGACTCATGCAACCTTTCACCAAATTGTACCTGTATATATAGAGTGGTCAATGTTAGTGTTGGGTATGGGTTGGTTGGATGGTAGAAAGCTGGTTGCATTTGGTGTGTATAAAAGCTGTCGGTCGTGGTTGGAGAAGAAGACATTTTAAGAATAAAAGCAGCAATACTCTGCAAGAGTACTCTTTCTCAAAGACTCTTTTGTGCCAACTAAGGTCTGAAGACTAGGCAAAGGAGTAAAAAGGAGGTCAGAACCTTTTCTTTTTCAAACACTGACAAAAACTGCCCAACTCGTCCTGAACATGCAAAAGAGGCAAGGTAGCTCACTCCCTCTTTCACCCACCAACTCTCTTCAAAATATCTTGGGGAAGATTCTTTGACCCAGCCCTACCTTGGGACTGGGATGGGTTCCCGCCCATCTGATGCTGGAGAATGACCACCTGGCATCCAGGTATCTGAAAGGCTGAACCAACTTATGAGTTGTGTGGCACTTATACATCACTCAAAAGAAAGAGAGGGTGAAATATGGTACAGATTTTCATAAAAAATGTGCATGTGCTGATTGATATGGAAAGCTGCAAATTTAGGAATCATTGCTGTAATTTACATACAAATGGGGTCCCCTGGAGGAAGCTGTGTCCATGAGACCCATGTGCCTGTTGTGCAGATGTTAACAACTGATCAGCAATTGTCTTGCTACTCTCCCTTAAGAGCATAAGAAGGACCAGGCCACTGGCCCATCAAGTCCAGCATCCTGTTCTCACAGAGGTCACCAGATGCCACAAGCAGGAGCCAAACACAAGAGCACTCTTCTCTTCTGTGGTTGTCAGCAACTGATATTCAAGAGCATTACTACCTCCAACCATGGAGGAAGGGAATAATCACCATGGTTAGTAGCCGGGGTGCCAGTTTGTAGGGGCTGAGGTGACTTCAGCCCCCCACGCCATGTAGTTGATAGGGCTGAGCTCCTCCCCCCCAAAGTTGATGGGCAGTTGCTGCCACTGCTGGCACAAGGCATACCAGGCTGTCCCCACTGTTAAGCCACTGCCGTGAGGCCTGCCAGACCAGCGCTGGCACCACAAGGATTGCCAGACTGCCGGCAGGCCTGCTAGGCCGCCAACGCCGATGTACTTCTGGAAGTGGCTCGTGGTGGTTTCACAAGCCAGGAATGCAGAGGCTGCTCCTCCTTTTCCTTTTCTGGCCATGGAGGGGAAAAGCTCTCAGCCCACGGCCATGGCAGGAGGAGAAGGAGGTGGAGGAGCTGCTGGCCATGGAAGCTGAGCTGATGTAACATCATGATATTGTGTGTGATGCAAGGATGCGCATCGTGGCTTTGTATTGTTGTGTGTGACGTCAGCCACCCCATCTCCTACCTGAGTTGGCGCACCTAGTTAGGAGCTATTGATAGCCTCCATTAATTTGCCTGATCCTCTTTTAAAGGCAACTTGGTGGCCATTACTTCCTCTTGTGGGAATGAGTCCCATACACACTATATGGAGGAATACTTTCTGTTGTCTGTCCTGGATATTTGTGAGTTCCAGTGTTATGGGCAAGGGAGAAGAACTTTTCTCTATCCATTTTCAGTATGCATAAGCTCTTCTTCCTCTTTGGTGATCACTTGTAGCCAAGTAAGATTGTCTTCCATAAACACAGTTTTAACAGTGAGTCTGTAAGTGACTGTGGAGGTCAATTCTGGATCCACATGTCCTTCCGCAGTGGGGACGTAGGTTTCCGGGTCGGAGTTGATCACGGTGAGGGTTTACCAAGCGTGCCTTCCTCTTAGCACGTTTATTCCTTACATCCTGAGTTGGAGCGTTTTCAAAGCCCATGACACTTTTGGTAAAGAAGGGTTCTCCAATTGGAGTGCTCGCAGGCCAATGTTTCCCAGTTGTCGGTTATACAGTGGTACCTTCTGTTACATACGCTTCAGGTTACATATGCTTCAGGTTACAGACTCCGCTAACCCAGAAATAGTGCTTCAGGTTAAGAACTTTGCTTCAGCTTGAGAACAGAAATCGTGCTTCGGCGGCAGCAGGAGGCCTCATTAGCTAAAGTAATGCTTCAGGTTAAGAACAGTTTCAGGTTAAGTACAGACCTCTGGAACGAATTAAGTACTTAACCCGAGGTACCACTGTACTACATTTTTTAAGATTTGCCTTGAGAGAGTCTTTAAACCTCTTTTGTTGACCACCAGCATTACACTTTCCATTTTTAGGTTCGGAATAGATAATTGGAAGACGATAATCAGGCATCCGCACTACATGGCCAGTCCAACAAAGTTGTTGTTGAAGAATCATTGCTTCGACACTGGTGATCTTTGCATAAGTATATACATCTCTGTCATGCTTCCTCTTACTTGCCCTTTCTCTAAACCAAAAATCCCCAGATGCTGCAGCCTTTCCTCACTGGGGGGGGGGGTGCTCCACCCCCTCGATCATTTGTTTGACCCCTTTCCCCTTCTTTATCTGTAAACTCAGCTTGGGCCATTCAGGTGTTCAGAGGACTGCCTTTTGCAAAACACGGCACATGGCCACCCTACCAGCTCATAACATTTTTTTTGCCTGCATTGCCTACATGAAAGAGCACATTAGTGTGCTGTCCTGGGCCAGGGCTCGCATGCCTCCACAAAGCAGGTGGGAGATCAGAGGTCTCTAAGACGGTGCCCTTTGAGACCTAACATTTTGGGGGCCATTGAGACGGCATGTTTTACAGCTTCTCAAGGCAAGATTGGCGCTTGGCTTTGAGGTGACAAAACCCTCCGACATGTGCGAGGGAGCTAATTTTAGCTCTTTGTTCTCGCTTTTCGCTTTTTCAAAAACCTGGCCTATCCGGCTGCATTCACCGGGGCCTTCGATGAAAGTGTGGATTTGTCTGGCATTTTGTGTTTAATCCCAAATCTGTCAAGGCTTGTTAAATTTGATGGGGCCTGAAAGGTCTGGTGTTAAGCAAATACACAGTGACCAGAGCCTTTGATGAGAATCAAACTGAACTGTAATCCTGTGGTAATGGCTTTTGCCGTAAGCCTGCAAGGCCTCAGGATAAATAGGCGGAGGGGAGGGGGGAGGCTGGGAACCTGAACGACTCTTGCCTGTTGGGCAAAAGTGTGGACATCACAGCTTCATCTCTGGCTCCCCGTCCCCATGGTTTTTAAAAGTGACAGAATTCGCACTCCCCCCTGCCCCCCTGGCCCCTGAGAAAGACTGACACACTCCTGTTCTGACCCTTCTAGTGACACCTGCCACTTCTGACTTTCTATCTTTGGAAAGCAGGGGAGCGGAGCCCTTTCTGTGGCTGGAGGAGAACCTGAGTGATCACCCTGGGATAGCCGAGGGCATGGAATGAATTAAGGAACCAAAATGCACCATTCTGTCTTAGCTGAGGTTCACCCCTTTAGCTGGAAAGGAAGAGAGAGAGAGAGAGAGAGAGAGAGAGAGAGAGAGACTCCATGAGAGTCAGGTCATGCTTCTAAACAACTGAAACTGACTGCCAGGTAAGGAACTTGAGGCATAAATAAATATTTCCAGCCACTGTAAGATCATACCCTCCAACATTTCTCTGTTGAAAATTGGGACGTCGTCGTCATCATCATCATCATCATCATTCTATTTATTCCCTGCCCATCTGACTGGGTTGCCCAAGCCACTCTGGGCAGTTTCTAGAATATATAAAAACATTATAAAACATTTTTTAAAACTTCCCTATAGAGGGCTGCCTTCAGATGGCTTCGGGGGTCAGATAACTCCATACCCTCCAACATTTCTCCAATGAAAATAGGAACATCTTAAGGAAAAGTGGGACATTCCGGGATCAAATCAGAAGCAAGGACGGCTTCTGTAAATAGGGACACGTGGAGGGTGTGTAAGATCTAGTGGATAGAAGTTTGGCTTGATAGCAGCAGTATTGCCATTTATAACTGCATAAAAGGAACCCCCAAGCTTGCAATGAAATGGCATAAACAACTGTAAAACTGAAATCTCCAAACCATGGGGGGAAATGCAGTTAAAAATGAAAACATGGACAGCAGTAGGTAATCTATGGGTCCTGGATGTCCTCTGACATATCAGGGCCTTCATGAGTGGTGAGAATTATTTCCTCTGCAGTGACTGACCTATTGCCAGGCAGCTTTAAGGAGATGGTGCATGAATGAGGAGTGAGGTGCTTTCTGGGTGGAAACTTCCAGTGCCTTTTGAGCAGGGATGGGGAAGCTCCTCACATGCTGTTGGATTCCATCTCCCAGCAGTCTCAGCAGTCAGCAAGTTGTAGTTCAACAACATCTGGAGGGTTTCCACAGGTTCTTCATCCCAGCTTTTGATGGAATACGTTGGGTTAAGACACTACTTTGAACAAAGTTTTTCAGAGAAGGGCTGAGCATTAATTGTGTTGTTTACATTGGGGTGGGGGAAAATGGCTGGGGGTGGGGAGAAAATTGTTCAGTTTGTATTCTAGAGTGAACAGGACTCATTTGAGCTTTCCAGACCAAACCACATTTCTCCAAACTTTGAGATGGACTTAAAAAAAATTATTCTCAAACTGATATGCATTACGGAACAAACACTAACTTAAGATTGGAGAAATGTGAAACCGAGAGAGGCTGAAACTGACCATTAATTCCTATATCTGGCAAGGGAAGAGGAAGCACAGCTGGAAAGGAGATCAGGAGGCTCTGAAGCCTGGCTGTGACAAGTTGGGGTTTTTTTTAGGTATAAGAAAAAGAATAATGTTAACCATAATATCAAATGGAAGGCAAATCAACTCTCCTTATGAAATTCATCCTACGCCTGTTTTCAAGGCTGTTTTGTTTTTGGTCCCCTTACCCCTTGGAAAGTGTCAAAAACAGCTTGGCCATATCGTAAAAAATTGCAGAAGAGAATTATCGGGAGTAGCATACATTTAAAACAGTATCATACCATTTTAAAATACTTGGGGCTTCCCCAAAAGCACCATGGGGACTGTAGTTTGTTAAGGGCACTGAGACTTGCTAAGAGACCCCATTCCCCTCGGAGTGGTACAATTCCCCAAGTGCTCTAACTATTGATCACTCTTCCCAGGGGAATCGCATATCTGTGGAGGGAAATAAGAGTCTCTTAATAACTTTCAGCATCCTTAGCAAACTACAGCTCCCAGGAGCCTTTGGGGGAAGCTATGACTGTTTAAAGCAATAGAATCCTAGAATTGTAGAGTTGGAATTCTATTGGGTCATCTCATGCAATGCCTTGCAATGAAGGAATCTCAACTAGATCACACATGACAGATGACTATTCAATTTCTGCTTAAAAACCTCCAAGGAGGGAGAGTCCACTATCTCTTGTGAGAGTCCATTCCACTGCTGAACAGCTCTTACTGTCAGAAAGTTCTTCTTGATGTTTAATCAGAATCCCCTTTCTTGTAACTTGAAGCCACTGGTTTGGCTCTAGGATAGTGCTTGAAATAGATGGCGCAGATATAGCCTTAGTTGCCCTTTGATTCTAGTCTGAAATGCCCACCTTGGTCTGCCATATGAGATGGAGAAAGGTCGTTAAGCCTCACAAAGGCTGAATCTTTGCAGGCCATGGTATTTGGCCACAGAATATAAATGATCTCTTCTCTCTTGATGAATTTTTCCAAATAAAAGAAGAGGGGAGTTCTTCGTTTCCACATCTGCCTGTTTCCCAAGAGTGTGAGCTGCTTTGCTATCTGATGAAACATTCATGGAAAAGATATAGGCCAGAAAGTGTCAAAGAAGGACAGAAATTTCTTTATGTATGCGACAACAGCAGCAAGAATACTTATTGTAAAGTATTGGAAGACACAAGACTTGCCCACACTGGAAGAGTGGCAAACGCAATTGATGGATTATATGGAATTGGCTGAAATGACTGGCAGAATCCGAGACTTGGGAGAAGAAACAACGGAAGAGGACTGGAAGAAGTTTAAGGACTATTTACAAAAACAATATAAGTTGTATGAATGTTAAGTATCTGCACGATTTAGAAAATCTCAGTTCCAGCAAATAGATTTTGTAAAATAGAAAATTAAGTTATAAGTAAGAAAAGGTCGAAATTTAAGGCAACAATATGTTTAAATTTAAGGTATGAGTAAATGATAAAAATTATCTTAAATTTAGAAGTATAATATTTGGAAAGTACAAAATAAGGTATGAAACAAGGTAATAATTTGCTGATATTTTTAATATAAATAATGCAGGGTAAAGGAGATGTGAGGAAGTCCAGTTAGTTATATATATAAAAAAATTGTATTGAATGGTTGGTTTTTTTTCTTTTTCTTTTTTCTTTTTTATTTCTTTTTTTCTATATGGTTTTTTGGTGTATTTGTTTTGGCTTTTTTGTGTACTATTTTTTGGTGAAGGGATCTTGTATGAAAATTTAATAAAATATTTTTTTTTTTAAAAAAAAAAAAAAACATTCATGGAAAAGATATAAACACTTTGCAAAGAGATGCTTAAGCAATCAAACGCTCCAGGGGGCTGGGGGCTGGGCTCCTGCCTGATAACCAGAGAGAGGGGGTGGCACTGGCAGACATGAAAGGCTGCATTGTGCCTACCAGGTCCCTTTGCTGTGTTTACATATTCAAGCTCCTTTCCCCCAGCGGCCTTTTGCCACCAGAAGGCAGCACAAAATAGGCTCATTTGTTCAACCCCCCTCAACCTTTTGCTTTGTATTTTGTTACTGGTTTAAAGTTTAACTTAATGGAAGGAAGAGAAAAGACATCACACATACCTGCCAGTTTCTATGAAGAAAGAGAGTTAGGTTTGACTCTCCTGCCTTCATTTGATGCTTCCACTTGTTCCTTTTGCAAGACAGTTTGGGGTGTAATTTGATTGATTTGATTTAATATATTTCTATGCTGCTTTTCATTCCAATGGACCCCCAAAGTGGCTTACAAACAAGAAATAAGAATAACATGATAGAACATAATAGAACATCACAAATACAGCATAAAGTATTATGCCTATAGGGACGCGGGTGGCGCTGTGGTCTAAACCACAGAGCCTAGGGCTTGCTGATCAGAAGGTTGGCGGTTTGAATCCCCACGACGGGGTGAGCTCCCATTGCTCGGTCCCTGCTCCTGCCAACCTAGCAGTTCGAAAGCATTTCAAGGTGCAAGTAGATAAATAGGTAATGCTCCGGCAGGAAGGTAAACGGCATTTCCATGCACTGCTCTGGTTCACCAGAAGCGGCTTAGTCATGCTGGCCAAATGACCCGGAAGCTGTACGCCGGCTCCCTCAGCCAGTAAAGCAAGATGAGCATTGCAACCCCAGAGTTGTCCGTGACTGGATCTAATGGTCAGGGGTCCCTTTACTTTTTATTATGCCTATAGGATAACTAACAATTCATCAGTTATAATCTATAAAACACAGTTAAAGAACACATACACACATACATGCACACACATCAATACGGCGTTTATAATCTGTAAAACAATATTAACAACATTAACAAAATAGCAACCCAAATGGACGGGGTATAAATAATAAATTAGGATTAGGATTATATAAAAAGAAACTAAGTTCTGTTAAGTTCATTCACACACGCTCCCCACCCCCATGACTCATAATCTTTTACTCTGTTCAGCTCATTAAAATATGGATATACATAATGCCCATGGCAGCAACTCCCTTTTGAAGGTTCCTTGGGCACAGGTGAAACCAACCACCCCCTGATGGCAAACCGAGTCTAGAATCAGCTCCTAGGGCTGGAGGGTGAGACAAGGCAGATGGAAGAAGCTATTGCCTGCAGAGTCTCTCTCCCCTCACAACCTGAGTTGCAAGATCAGAGCAGAGTCCACACATTAGCCCCTTTACAAGCGAGCTGATTATACACTTCAGTGAGCCTAAGCTGCTAGATAACATTAAGGTCCTTCACACAGATCTCACCCATGTCTAACTCAGGCTTACAAAGTGGATAACAAATCTATTTGCAAGGCAGCTTTGAATTACAGTGGTACCTCGGGTTACAGAAGCTTCAGGTTACAGACTCTGCTAACCCAGAAATAGTACTTCGGGTTAAGAACTTTGCTTCAGGATGAGAACAGAAATCGTGCGGCAGCAGCAGGAGGCCCCATTAGCTAAAGTGGTGCCTCAGGTTAAGAACAGTTTCAGGTTAAGAACGGACCTCCGGATCGAATTAAGTTCTTAACCAGAGGTACCACTCTACTTGCTCAGGTTCAACAATGCTTGCTTTAACCAGCTTACAAGGAACTGTCTTGTAAAGTGCTTTGCTTTTATCTAGGAAGCTCAGCTCGTGCAAAGCTTAGTTTAGTTGCCTATAAAGGTAAAGGGACCCTTGACCATTAGATCCAGTCGTGACCGACTCTGGGGTTGCGGCGCTCATCTTGCTTTATTGGCCGAGGGAGCCGGGCATACAGCTTCTGGGTCATGTGGACAGCATGGCTAAGCCGCTTCTGACGAACCAGAGCAGCGCACGGAAACGCCGTTTACCTTCCCGCCAGAGCGGTACCTATTTATCTACTTGCATTTTGACGTGCTTTCGAAATGCTAGGTGGGCAGGAGCAGGGACCGAGCAAGGGGAGCTCACCCTTCGTGGGGATTCAAACTGCCGACCTTCCGATCGGCAAGCCCAAGGCTCAGTGGTTTAGACCACAGCGCCACCCATGCCTTTCCTAATCATATTTCCTTTTTCTACTCATATTGAAATACTGCCTTTCAATGAGGCCAAACTTAGGTTCACCAAATGTTTAGGGGTACCCTTGCATCCCCCCAGAAAAAAGCACTGCGAATAACCATTTTAAAACATGCTATATTGTTTCACCTGTGTGTTTTATCTTGCTTTTTTGTGTAAACTAAGTGGTATCATTTTTATTGATGGTCCTTGTTTTAATGAATTTATGGAAACAACTTTGTCTGCCTGGAACATAGTTTATAAATATCTTAAATGCGTATGTTTTTTACCTTTAAGTAACTTCCTAGATAAATATGTGACTCTTGGGAAGCCATGATCCTGGTGGCTGAAGCCGGTGGTTTGACTATCTTTCTCCTCTATGTTGCCTTATTTTAAAGCCTCAGCTTGCTTGTTTGGTTCAGTGAATGGATGGTGTCCCTACAGTTGCTTTTGCAAAGCCCATTATGCTCTGCATGTCAGAGGTGTGTGTGTGTGTGTGTGTGTGTGTGTGTGTGAGAGAGAGAGAGAGAGAGAGAGAGAGAGAGAGAGAGAGAGAGAGACTGGGAGCAGAGACTGTGCAGCTGTTGACAAAGGAGACCAATTTGCAAAACCGAGTGAAAATGAAGATCTATCTTCCTCCCAACCTTTGCTAAAATAGTTTTTGTTGCAAATTAAAGTAATTCATTGTACTGTACATCTTGAGAAAAAAGTTATGTGCCTTTTGTTTTCTTGTTAATATGTCTTCTGCTTTTAATCGGCTCCCCACCCCCCACTAACCTGTCAGTGAAAGAATGATCTACTCTTTTCA
Organism: Podarcis cretensis; assembly: GCF_951804945.1. NCBI lineage: Eukaryota > Metazoa > Chordata > Lepidosauria > Squamata > Lacertidae > Podarcis > Podarcis cretensis. Next base: position 27,987,604 of record NC_137185.1, on the reverse strand, counting down.
TCCAATACAAGTATGGAGATGAGTAAAGGGAGGGATGTTTTGAGATTCTCAGGGGACTCGCTCAGACCCGCCAAGTGTCCTTATTTTCCAGGGACAGCCCCAGATTTACAGAAGTCATCTGGGTTGCTGAGTTGATCCTGGAATGTCCCACTTTTCCTTAGGTAAAGGTAAAGGGACCCCTCACCATGAGGTCTAGTTGTGGCCGACTCTGGGGCTGTAGCGCTCATCTCGCTTTACTGGCCAAGGGAGCCAGCGTACAGCTCCCGGGTCATGTGGCCAGCATGACTAAGCCGCTTCTGGCAAAACCAGAGCAGCACATGGAAACACCGTTTACCTTCCCCCTGGAGCGGTACCTATTTATCTACTTGCACTTTGACATGCTTTTGAACTGCTAGGTTGGCAGGAGCAGGGACTGAGCAACGGGAGCTCACCCCGTCGCAGACATTCGAACCACTGACCTCCTGGTCGGCAAGTCCTAGGCTCTGTGGTTTAACCCACAGCGCCACCCGCGTCCCTCCACTTTTCCTTAGGACACCCATATTTTCATCAGAGAAATGTTGGAAGGTATGGAGTTATGTGACTGCCAAGCTAAGGAGTTAAGTAACTATTTAACCATCAGAAGACATTTGAAGGCAGCCCTGTATATTTTCTATTTTTATTTTTAGTGTTTTATTGTGTTTTTATATATGTGGGAAGCCACCCAGAGTGGCTGGGGCAACCTAGCCACATGGGTAAGGTATGATTATTACATTGGTACCTCTGGATGCAAACGGGATCCACTCTGGAGCCCTGTTTGCATCCTGAAGCGAACGCAATGCGCGTCTGCACCTCTGTGTGTGCGCAGGTCGCAATTCACTGCTTCTGTGCATGCGCGTGACATCATTATGAGCATCTGCACATGCGCGAGCAGCAAAACCCGGAAGTAACACGCTCCGTTACTTCTGGGTCACTGCGGAGCATAACCTGAAAACGCTCAACCTGAAGCACATTTAACCCGAGGTATGACTGTATTATTATTATTATTATTATTATTATTATTATTATTATTATTATTTGAATAGGATACTCCTATTTTCATCGGGGAAATGTTGGCGGGTATGAGAATATGGGAGGGGGACAGGGAGAGGGATAAAATTTGCTGTGTGCATTTAATTTTACACGATCCAATGTGGCACAGCGGGACACCCGGGCCTATCTCCTCCACTCATCACCATGATGAATGGGATTCATATCACATCCCCATTTAATATTTTCCCTGCTCCTCCTCACATCTACAGAATTCTGTTATTCAGAGTGTTGCAGCAGCAGCTAGGTTTAACACTTTCTGTGCTGATCCTGTTCCTAAATTTCATGGGGATGGGTGGGGGAGAATGAATCAATTGGAGCTGAATTCAGAGAGGGATTTGGATTAGACCATGGCTGAGAACAGGGGTCAGCAAGCTTTTTCAGCTGTGGGCCAGTCCACCGTACTGCATACCATGTGGTGGGCTGGACTATATTTTGGGGAAAAGAATGAACAAATTCCTATGCCCCAAAAATAACCCAGAGATGCATTTTAAATAAAAGGACACATTCTACTCATGTAAAAACATGCTGATTTCTGGACCATCCACGGGCCGGATCCGACCCCCAGGCCTACCCCTGGCTGAGAATGAACACCAACTATCAAATACTTTTGCTAGTTTATTTGGCTTTGTCTTGAGCCTGGGCTAAGAGAGTGTTGTTTCTGTGGCTAGTATATTATAATCCAGGGGGTTGTTAGCTGCAGGCACACAGCAGACAGAGTGGCTTCCAGGAACTAGGCTGGAGAATTGAGTGCTATTGGATTCATCCTGGCTCTGGAAGTTTTTATTTATTTATGTTTTTTTTCTGTTTCACTTTTTTCCAAAACAGTGTTGTCAAATGGCACAATCATGTCTTCTGCAATCATGTCCCTCGTACTGCTGAAAACCTTCAAACCCTGAGGGTAGGCAGAAACAAGAGGGAGCCCAGGCAGAGAACACAGAGACCATCATCTCCCAGTTGCCATGCAAGGACTCTGTTAGTCTTCATTTTATAGATCCAGTAACTAAATAACACACACTATCCATTTAAAGCATATGACATCCCCCAAAGTGGTTGCTAAGTGCACTGAGCATAGCAATTCCATGAGAAGTAAATTACATCATTATTATTTCTTCAATTTGCACAGCACCCTATACCCGTAGGTCTCAGGGTGGTTCACAACATGAAATAACAACATAAAAAAGCAGAAAATACATAATAAAAAACAAATACAACCCAATAATCCACAACACATTTTCAAAGGGCAACAGATGTCAATCAGCCAAAGGCTTGGTTAAAGAGGAACGTTTTTCGTCTGGCGCTTTAAGGTGTAAAATGAAGCCAGTGTGGTGTAGTAGTTAAGTGCGGTGGACTCGTAATCTGGGGAACCGGGTTCGCGTCTCCGCTCCTCCACATGCAGCTGCTGGGTGACCTTGGGCTAGTCACACTTCTCTGAAGTCTCTCAGCCCCACTCACCTCACAGAGTGTTTGTTGTGGGGGAGGAAGGGAAAGGAGAATGTTAGCTGCTTTGAGACTCCTTCGGGTAGTGATAAAGCGGGATATCAAATCCAAACTCTTCTACTCCAACCAAACCTCCTTGAGGAGAGCATTCCGCAGACAGGGAGCCACTGCAGAACAGGCCCATTCGTGTGTCGCTACCCTTTGGACCTCTCATGGAGTAGGCACACAAAGAAGAGCCTCAGATCTCAGGGTCTGAGTAGGTTCCTGTGCAGAGAGGTGGTCCTTGAGGTATTGGGGTCCTGAGCCATTTAAGACTTTGTACATCACTTGCAAACAGGGTAGATGACCCATTCAGCTTCCTCCAAGGGTCTCTTTAAAGAAGTCTTTGCCAGGGACCAGAAGGCATACAGTGATGGTGGGCAGGTCTGGTGTCAGAATCCTGTATTCATGGGCAAATGCTGGGAACCGTATGCCCTAGTGGCGCTCACTGCTGACGTCTGCCCTGCAACCATGTTTACACACCGCCACCCTCCCCATCACTCTGCTTCGAGCAGCATCAAGCTGGTGATGGATGTAGCTGCCACTGAAATTTCCCATAATGACAATGTGTCGTTCCGAGGGCATTGCGGGAAATGAAAATGTCAGTGGGACCCAGGGTTCATGCAGAGCGTACTCCCCAAAAAGGCAGTGATGGTCACCAACATGAATGGTTTTAAAAGAGATTAGACAAATTCACGTTGGGTAAGGCTATAAGTAGCTACTAACCACATGTCAGGGACCATGCTGAGGAGGGCTGCACTGAGGAGGAATGGTGGAAGCCACCCCCCCCCATCCTGAATATTCCCAGGAACAGGAGGACAGCTTGGATTTGGAACAGTGGTTTGCAGAGGGGCATAGTTCAGAAGGCAGAAGCTGGGAAATACTGGATGGGGAACAGCTGGAAGAAGAAACACTGGGAGAGAGAGGGTTAACAGATTCACAGTCACTGGACAGCATTCCTGCCCCATCCACAACGACAAGGAGAGCTCAGAGAGTGTTAGAACAGAAAGCACAGATGGTACAAGCTCAGAATACATGACGTCGGAAGGATGTAGATTAATAGGGACGGAGCGGAGAGTGAACCTTAATAGGGAGCACTGCCATTTCTAAGGAGACATGTTCTTTGTCTCTCACTGTGATTATTAAAGAAGCTAACCAGTAAGACTTTCCTTTCATTTGATCTGCTTATTTACTGCCACTGGGGAGGAAGCTGATTCCCCGAAACGTGACACCATGATGGCTATGTTCCACCTCCACGGAAGAAGGCAGTAATGCATCTGAGTATCAGCTGCTGGAAACCACAGTGAGCAAAAGTGCTCTTGTACTCAGGTCCTTCGGTTGGACTTCCAATTGGGGCATCTGGGGGGCCACTCTGAGAAGAGGGTGGTGGACTTGAGGGGCCATTGTCGTGACCCGGTAAACTCTTCTTATGTCCCTAAGGGTGGAGTCTTAACTCTAACCCATAAGCATCAGATACAGTGTTTAACTCTGCCATTACCTGTTACTACAGATCCCACTTTTGGCCTTCTATTCTTACGACCTGGGGATAAGGGGTGGCTGTGATTATTCGGTGGTGTGGAGGAGAGTGTGCCCCATAGCCTGTCTGAGCACAAAACAAAGAACGCACGCACGTCCCCGCAATAGCTCTGAGATTCCCCCGCTGTACCCGCTCCTGCCTCGGATTCCTCTGATGGATCCATTACATATAAATGCTCTGCACTCAGCTCCTAGGCCTATTTGCTTTTGGAAACAGCTTAGAACCTCATCGCAAGAGACGCAGCTTCCGCTGTGTGTGTGTGTGTTTTTGTAGAATAATGTAATTCTTCATATTTTATTAACCATAATAACCACAAATCTCACCGGCCCTAGTAAATCCATATTGAGATTATTATTTTTTCACCCCCTCTTTTTCAGCTTTTGGAACAGAACTCTCAGAAAACGCATTTGAGCTCAGTTAGGCTGTTTGGAGCACAACGGAGACTCTCGCAGCACATTAAACATCAGCAGTGATGCCATAAAGAATGTGCAAGCCAGGCTCCAAATGGCTGGTATCCTCCCATGAAAGACTATGAGCTTGGCAACATGCTTCTGCCACCTCCCCTATATATACACACACTTTTTTATTTTTTTGCTTTTTTATTAACTCCAAGTATTTTGTTTTATCACAAGTTCCCACAGCCCAATAAATCCACTCCCCCATCCCAACTGTGGTCATGTTGGAGAATGCTAGAAAAATTCCAAGTGATTTACCCTCCATTTTTAAAAGAACTGTTATGTCAAGTTGCTGCGTTCTGTTCTCTTGTCATTTCTTTTAACGGGTGATAAAATTGATGGACTCGCACAGCTCCCAGCATCTTTACAGAATATTAGGTGGGGTGGCGATTGACTGTGGAGGGCCCTTTTTCCCTTCCTCTCCTCCCTTTTTCTACTGAGGACACCCCTGACGGCATTAAGTTATGAACTTGCGTGTTAAATTATGAAGCTTTTAGCTTTGCATTAGAAAAAGGATCTGCGCTCTGGCTTGCTACTCCGAACCACATTAGTTGTGTTATGTTATTTTCCTAAAAACACATTTCAGAGGAATAACTCCAATCTGTGTTGCATTTTATAGAGCAAAATAATTGAATGGCGGCTGTTTGTAATTTTAGCAATCTCTTAACCTTAATCATATTTAATGGCTTTTCACTTCAGGCTAACAGGAGGGGGAAAATATTCCTGCACCATTCTGCGCAGGCACTTCAGCCGTGCGCTCCCCGTTCTCTGGCAGGCACCGTAAATTCCTACTATCTGAATTGTTGGTTCAGGACAATCATTCAGGAGGGAATTACTTTCTCATCTATGAAATAAATGAGATGTTAAACTAGTTTTCTGCTTCCTGTGGTACAAATGTGGCAACGCGCAGCCCCATGGAAGGAGCAAACAAACGCCAAGTTCACATTATGTCGAGAGAGGGGAGTTGAAAGGCACCCGGGGTGAGTCAATCAATGGCAGCTAGGGGGAGAGGAATCGTAATGAAACCCAAATAGATCTGGACCTGGGACAGGAGGAAATTGGAGTTGTGGGGACCTGCAGATTTGGAGGGACTTTGAAACACGTCCTGAAATATCTTTTGGATTTTAGTTTTAACCATGGATGACATGTCGAGAAGGAATAAAAACATTGTTAGGTTGGAGCTCCCTCAAGACCTACTCTTCAGCATCAAAGAAAGGAAATTAAGAACTAGATCAGCAGAAGATAAAGTAAAGTGTATGTATAAATGCAAAGAAGACTTGCAGAAGGGACCTGGAAAAGAGTTAAGAGCCTCAGACAGAAGATCACCAGGTTGATGGACTATATGGAATTGACGGAAATGACTGGCAGAATCCGAGACCAGGGAGAAGAGACAGTGGAAGAAGATTGGAAAAAGTTTAAAGTTTATTTATAGAAATATGGTAAAATTAATGAGTGTTAGAAAAATGTTGGAATGAAATCATATGGCCTTAGTAGAAGTGTTAGAAGGAGTTAAGCATAAATACGTATTATAGTATTAATGGAAAATAAGGTTAAAATAAGTTAAGATATTTATATGACAGAAAATAGTGAAAGATGGAAAGGATTTGCTGAAACAATTAATAGAAGTGGAATACAAAAAGGGAGGTGAGAGGAAGTCGATGAAACAAGGGAATGAAAGATAGGGCATTGAAATGGTATGATGTATGTTTTTAAATTGTTTTTGTTCTGTTTTGTTTAGTTTAATGCGTTAATGTTGTGTGATATATTGTCTATATATTGTATTGTATTTTTTTCCTTTTGTTTTTTTCTTCTTTCCCCCCCTCTTTTTCTTTTTCTTCTTGTTTGTAAGGTTTAAAAGTAATAAATATTATTTTTTAAAAAAACAAACATGAAATGAAACCCAAATAGATGAAATGGTCAGGCAAGCCTGGGAGGAAGGAAGCCTTCTGACTCTTTGCAGGTGGAAGTTGCGGTAGGGCTGCCCTTGGATTAAACAGATCTTAGTCCATTAATCAAATGGATTTTAATTGCTATATCAAATGTACATAATATGGCACTTTACTCAAAGCAAAAGAGGTGAGAAGCATGTTCACTTTCTTTCTACACGGCGCTTGAATATGTGGCACAACAGACCTTGTCTTAGAGCAGGAGCGGAGAACCTGGGTGGCTCTCAAGAAGGTTGCTTGACTCCAACTTCCATAATTCCTAACTATTGGGCATGCTTGCCGCTGGGAATTGGAGTCCAGCAACCTTCTGGTGAGCCACAGGTCACGGTTCCCCCTGCCTATCTCTAGCTTAGAAGTGGCATTTCTTTCAGTGGGATGAGAGTGGAAGAGGAGGAAGAATTGGCTCCTCTAAGTTGGTGCCAGGCACATGCACCTTTGATAAACACATTGAAAATAATATAATTAAAAGTGTTGCCCAATTAATTGGCAATGCCTTTTTAAGCCAGGGGAAAAGCCACCCACCCCCCCGCTACGGAGAATCACTGGAGCTGAAATTCAGCAACATGGATTTTCCATTTCCCCAGTGTTGAAAGATTTCCCATGGCAGGGAGGTTGGCACAGTGGAATCACAGCAGCAGAAGTGCTGGGTTGGCTCACCTGGTGTGTTTCAGTGGCACCTACCTGCCTGACACATGGTCCCTTCCCCAACTTCCTCCCAATAAAATACAGTGCCCACCCCCCACCCCCGCTAGGAAATTAGAGAAGCAGCTATTCCCCTCCTGGTAAGCTGCCTCCGCTCTCCAGAAATATTCCCTTTTATCCTCCAGCTGCAAGGTGAAAATTACTGGATTTACTCAACCACACACTCTTGCCACTGTTTGTGTGACCTGCATTCTGCGGTGTACAGTGGTACCTCGGGTTAAGAACTTAATTCATTCTGGAGGTCTCTTCTTAACCTGAAACCGTTCTTAACCTGAGGTACCACTTTAGCTAATGGGGCCTCCTGCTGCTGCCACGCAATTTCTGTTCTCATCCTGAAGCAAAGTTCTTAACCCGAGGTACTATTTCTGGGTTAGTGGAGTCTGTAACCTGAAGCGTCTGTAACCCAAGATACCACTGTATTATTGTACTGCATTGACCCATGACAGGGCTTTTTCAGTGGTGGTTCCCTGGTTGTGCAGCTGCCTCCATCTCTCAGGAGGAATGGGAAGGCCTTCCTGTTTACCCAGGCATTTTGTGACTGAAGAATATTGTTCCCTGATGTCCTCTAGGATCATTGGATGGAAGAATGGTTTTAAATAGAATTTAGGACTTTTACATTGTAAATTATTTCTAGAATTTTTGGCTTTGTTTTTGTTCTTAATCTGTGTATCCGCTTGCCACCCTGAACTCCTTGGGGAGGAAGGATGGGTTATAAATTCTGATAATAAAAATACTTATAATAATTACAGGGCTTGAAATAGGCAGAAAATGAAATCTATTATGTAACTTGTGCATTTTGATAAATACCTGGTTGATCGAGATGATGGTGCTGCTGCAAATGGCCAGAATACAGTGCTCTGCTTACAGGGATACAGATTCTTTGGCTAGATTCAAGCATTTTTGTCCCCTACACACACACACACACACACCCCTCCACCAGCAGGCATTCAATCAGAAATTAGTCTTAAGTGTTTAATGGGATCCTTTTTCTTAATGGGAAAAGTTTTTCTAGGGATGGACTCAGATGCCAGCAAAATGCCAGGATGCTACAATTGCTATTTATTGGGTCATTCCATGTGGATTTATTTCTGCAATTTACAAAGTAATTTTTCCCTGCAGAAATATTTACTTCCACAGTATGTGGAGCAGATATGAGGAAGGTGATTGCTGTTGAAACGGTTCCAGACGCTTTGGCTGAAATCCCTTGTGGCCGTAATGTGTCATTCCTAACTATTAGAGGCATGTAATTTTAGAATAGCTCCCTGCCATCAGAGCAGTTGCAGGAGCAAAGATCCTTGTTGGATGTGAAGCAGAGCGGAATATGAAGATTACAAACGGTGATTTATTATTATCTAGATGCTTCGGTCAATCTGTTGTACTCGAAAGGGGATTCACACAACCCTCAAGCTTCCTGAGCAGAGATGTGTTAAGGCTGTGCCATGTGAAATTGGCCCCAGATCTCTTCCTCAATCAGACAATCCCAGAAGAAAGGGTTTGGCAGGAGCTACTGAAGATGTTAGGGATGCGGGTGGCACTGTGGGTTAAACCACAGAGCCTAGGGCTTGCTGATCAGAAGGTGAGCTCCCGTTGCTCAGTTCGTGCTCCTGCCAACCTAGCAGTTCAAAAGCATGTCAAAGTGCAAGTAGATAAATAGGTACCACTCCGGCGGGAAGGTAAACGGCATTTCTGTGCGCTGCTCTGGTTCGCCAGAAGCGTCTTAGTCATGCTGGCCACATGTCCTGGAAGCTGTACACCGGCTCCCTCAGCCAATAAAGCGAGATGAGCGCTGCAACCCCAGAGTCGGTCATGACTGGACCTAATGGTCAGGGGTCCCTTTACCCTTTACCTTACTGAAGATGTTTGTGGTCAGCCTATGGCCACAGCAGAACCGACAAGGAGGAGATCCATGTATAAGTGGAAGCCTTCAAGTATGGTACAATGTCCCATTGACAAGACTCCCCAAGAGGAAATCTTGAAGAGGAATGGCATCCTATAGAAGCATGTGAACCATGTGTCTTCTAGAGCTTGGCTGACACCCTGTACCCTGAGCTGCTACATCTCCAATAGAACCCATGAGGCATTTCTCCTGTTTTGGCTCTAATAGTTTTACTGGCTCTTGGCTCTACCCTTCTTTCTTGTGATTGGTCACTTCTCTTTCCTGCCCCTCTATAAACCTCTGTCTGGGCTCCAAGATCCTGTCACTTTCCCCTTGTTCTTCAGCTTTACCAACATGGCTCTTTGTCCCTACCTTCCCGGAATGCTGCTCTAGAACTGACTTCATTTTGCAGTTACAGTCTGTTCCTGTGCCTCCATCAGATTCCTTGGTCCGGCCATTTTGCAGAGGGGAAAAAAGGGAACCTGAGAATATCCAGGTCCTCGTCTCCATGCAGGATTTTCCAGCTTGAGACCAGCAACAGACCACATTCAGTGCCTGACTGCATCTCCTGCTGTCTGTCTGCCTGAGGCAGCACTTGCACCGCTGCCCTGTCATTGTTAGCCTACACTTTGATCTCGTAGGAGTCTGGAACTAAAGGAGTGCAGGTGGGCAGCATGGCTGGAGTGATATAATAGTGCCCACAGGATTGAAACATATATTATGAGCATGCTAAGAGTGTGCATGGGCCCCAAGTATCACCTTGCATCTGTGTGTTTTCAAGAATCCCAGTCCATTTCTGAGTTACTCTGTGTTCTCTGCAACTTTGGCCTATAATGCAGGTTTACTACTCTGCATAAAACAGAGCCCCCCATTTTCCATTCATTGTAATGGGGAATGTGGTTGTAACTTTTCCTCTGTTGGCCAAAATAGATTAAATTTGCAGGCACAAAAGCCCCTTCAAAGTAGAGTAAGCCTGCCAAATGACAGACAGAGAGCTTGTGTGTATGCGTGTAGGGATTCACTTTCTTCCACAATCCCTTATTGGGAGGGGAAGAATGGGCTGTGTGTCTTCTGCTCTTTCTTAATATAGAACAATTAAGAGGTGGTCAAATGGTGTGTATTCCTGCCTGCACTCCAGTCTTACTTTTCCTATGTCCTCTGATAGGCCTAACAATGTGAGGCTGTCTAGAATGCTGCCTGCAGAGTTCTGCTGAGCTCTGGTTTCATTTTGTTTTCATTAAAGCTGAACAAGGCAGGATATTATTTTTTTTTAAAAAAAGAAACCACAAATGCAATTTTTAACTTAAAAGCAAAACAGTTGAGATATACAAAAGTTCAAAAGGGAATGCACTACCAATGAGCTACAGCATTCCCAAATTCAGGCTGCTTCACCAAATCCCTCAGGGGGAGGAGAAATTATCCCAGCAGTTGTTGTTTTTTTTGGGGGGGGACAGGAGGCAGGTGAGGGTCACCATTTGGGGTGGCAGTCATATATCTTCAGTTTTCTTTTTGCTGATGCTGCAAGGAGTCACGACAGCAACTGTGTGGTCAGTCCAGACATCACTTAGCACTTTCCCCAGTGCAGAAGACCTGGTATTGCCCAGTGGGATTTTTTTGGTGTGTGTGTGTGTGTGTGTGTGTGTGTGTGTGTGTGGTGGAGAACAGGAGCTGCCACAAAAAAAAAAAATAGTGGGGAATATTCCTAATAGAGTAGTTGTTGGGGAAGGTGGGGAGAACAACCTCACAACTCTTCTCTGGGAAGAACAGCAGAGAAAATTCAGCTTGGTTCTGCTTTCCCTACTCAACCTCATTTTGGCTCCAATACTAGAAGTAACCCGGTTTTGGTGGGTGGAGGGACAACTTCCTGTAGTGACAGTGTGTGGGGGGGGGGAGGGAGTTGGAGGATTCAGCTCCCCCTTGTATGCCTCCTTCGGTGTAAAAAAAGGATGCCCCACCCACTATGTCATAAGTGAATGGGCGTTGGATCCCTGAACAGACGTGCCTGCCTGCCACCATTGTCTCAAATACCTCCCTCTGTTCACTGTGTTTTATTCAGGATCCGGTTGAAATAATTGTGTGTTGTTACCAGTATACATGAAAATACATCGAGTGTTTCAGAGGTGGCACCGCTCTGAAGGAAGGGGAGAAGGGGAGCGGTTCCTCTTTCTGAATTCCCTGCCGCTTTTCAGTTTAAGCCAGAATATTAATGCTGTTTTAAAACACTCTTTTATATTCCATTTCTATAGCAATTCTTTAAAGGGAAAAGTATGGTGCCATTAAAAGGAGAAATAATGTCCCTCATTTCCCCTGCCTTTAGCCTCTCCCGTCTCCCATCATCAGAGGCCTGCTAAAGGGCCCTTTGATATATATATAATACCCACTAACAGCTCCTGAATCAATCTGCAGCAGAGAGGAGTCAATAAGCTGAGAAGTCATCGTGCTTCTCATCTGGCTGCTGGGCAAAGCTGTGTTGAGGAGCAGCGAAGAGGCAAAGGTGCAGCAGGGATCCCATGGCCAGGAGATGGTTCTCGAAAGCAAAATCACAGCCCCACTGTTCCGCCCCACCTCACACGTGTTACATTTCCAGCTGCTGTTTACTTAGAGGCCTGAAGGGTTTAAAGTTATTCCAAGTCATAGAACTGAAAGGGACCACAAGGGTCATTTTAGTCCAACCCCCTTGCAATGCAGGGACCTTTTGCCCAATGCGGGGCTCAAACCCACAACCCTGAGAGTCTCATACTCTACCGACTGAGCTGATCCCTTGCAGTCATGGAAGTCATGACATTGGGTTGCAACCAGTGCTAGCCATAGTAGTCTCATTCATCTGGGCTACTCTTGTCCTCTGTGCCTGGCCTTTCCTAGTCCTGTTAAATGGAGATCAGATATGTTATCATTTGCATTCAAAGCTATACCATTCAGCTGCCTTCGACCAAGACTATGGAACCTGCCATTGTGTCTACACTGATGGTTAGCAGTAATCCAGCACCTTGGAGAGAGGCACTTCCCATAGCTCATTGACAGGAAGGACCATAACTTAGAGGCAGAGCACCTGGTTTGCATGAAGGTTCAACCTCCAGCAAGGACTGGGACCATTTCCTTTCTGACATCCTGGAGAGCCAGTGCCAGTCAATGTAGGCAGGATTGAGCTAAGTGGATTGATAGTTTAACAGGCAGCTTTCTATGCTCTTATCACTCACTATATGAAGAGTTTGGATTTGATATCCCGCTTTATCACTACCCTGAGGAGTCTCAAAGCGGCTAACATTCTCCTTTCTCTTCCTCTCTGTGAGGTGAGTGGGGCTGAGAGACTTCAAAGAAGTGTGACTGGCCCAAGGTCACCCAGCAGCTGCATGTGGAGGAGCGGAGACGCGAACCCTGTTCACCAGATTACGAGACTACCGCTCTTTACCACTACACCACACTGGCTCTGATCCTTTTAACAAGGATGCCAGGAGTAGAACCTGGGACCTTTGACATATAAGGTATGTCTACCTCTTCCTCCTCCTCCTCCTCCTCCTCCTCCTCCTCCTCCTCTTCTTCTTCCACAGCTACTGCTGCTGAGTTATGGCCCCGTCCCTGATGACTGGTAGGCTCTGGGTTCTTAACTTTCCCAGCTCATTCCCTCACCTTTGGCCGAGCATTGTGCCCCCACCTTGCAAAATATGAGTAAATTGACTTGCTTCATCAGTGAAAGCAGAAATGCCTTTTGAGAAACAATTCCCCCCTGCAAAATCTCCTTAGCGGAACTTGTTTGCAGAAGGTTGCATTCATATGTAGCTTGAAGCTTATTTTGTATCATATATTTCCCCCCTATTTGCCTTCCCAAAAGCGGATGATGTTGGTTCTGGGGGGCCTCGGGTAGGGAGATCCCAGAGAGTCACAGCCTGAGTTTTGCAAGCCAATCTGTGTTAAAGGGCCAGGCTGAGATCCCTCGTGAATGTAAGAGCCTCTGCCAAGGCACCTGCAACAAAGCAGGTTTCATCTCGACACCTCTGGAGCTCCTTTCCCATGAATTATTGAGTCCTCCTCTGACAGAAACCCACAAACCCTCGAAAGCAGACGGTGTGGCCAATGACAACTGTGTGCTTAATGCCTCCCCTGTCCAGCCTCCGCTCTCTTCTCTTCCTGCTGATTCTTTAACGGGCAGCGGCATCTGACGCTGTGCTGAAGGAAAGCAGTAATTGCCTTTTATTCATTTTGATAGCATCATGAAACATTAAAATTGGATTTGATGGGTCACATGGGAGCATCCTTCATCAGTGACTCGGCGTACGTGCCACGTGCAGGATTGCGTGGCGAGAAGGGCTGGCGCCCCCACCCCTCTCACTGCTGGCAGAAAGCATTATTAAAAGAAACTAATCATTTTCCCAAAAAAGTACAAATAACCTAGTTATCTGGTAAGCCTAATGGCCTTATTTTTCCATTCTGCGGCATAATGAGTGCCGTCGGAGCTGCTTGAATCTGTCTCTCCGAGAGCCTAATTGTTTTTAAATGTCTTTCCTAACCACTTCACATCGAGACCATAAATCTGGTTTTCGGGTAACTGAGAGCCACGGTTTGGAGCTCTGTTTTTATGATGACACATTTTTGTGTTAATTAAAAAACACACTTAGGAAGATGCAATCCCTCAGCCTTTAAAGGCAAGACTCCTTGCCATGCCATGGAAGGGTCGCGGTCTTTCCTCTTTGCCACGCTGAGGATCTCTGCCTGCCTGCAGGGCTTCTAACAGGGAGCGTTGCTCACCCTGCCGCTACCTTCTCAATGCCGCCATCCCTGACACTCACTCCTTGCTCCGATCTATCTGGTTTATTATTTCAAAGGAGTCTGTGGAGGTTTGGCTGCCACAGTTGCTGTCTGTGCCCCTGCAATTGCTTGCTGTTCTCGGCCACTCTGTCATTATGATGATGACGGAGAAGGCAACTTTACTTAATGGTGCCCTGTGGCACGACTCCAAAGTCCCTTGAACTCCTCTATTAGTTCCAGAAGTGCCTTCTGTTTCTAAATAGGGCCTCCTTTCCAAGCAAAAGGGATCTCGTTGAACTGCTTAGCTCACTGTAGAGACAGCTCCTCCCAGCCCTACAGGTCTAGAGAGACATGCAGAGAGGTTGACTTCACATGGCCAATGGGTTATGGGGATGCCAAGGTCTCCCCCAAAGTCCTTCGCTTTTGTACAAACAGAGCAGCTTACCCGATTCCTTTCAAATTTTTTTTTTAAATAATTTTTTTATTAACAATTTCAACATAACGAATTATCAAAACAAATTATCTTCATTATTTTCCCCCCTTTCCCCCCTCCCACCCCCCCAACAAACCCTCCCTCCCCCTCAAGACTTCCCTCAGCTCCTCTCTCTGATTTCTCAACTCATGTTGTTTTCTGCATATTGTAAAATTGTATACATCCTTGTATTATCTATCTACTATATTAACCTTCAATAATTTTTTGTATGTTTATTCAAAACCTGCCAAGGAGTCCAGTTCATTTTGTTGTCTTTTTAAATAATTTGTAAAAAATTCCCATTCTTCTTTAAAGTCACAGTTGTCCTTATCTCGCAATTTGCTTGTCAGTTTCACCAGTTCTGCATAGTTCATCAATTTCTCTTGCCACTGTTCTTTTGTCAGGGTTTCCTCATTCTTCCATCCTTGTGCTATCAAGACTCTTGCTGCTGTTGTAGCATACATAAATAAGTTCTTTATTTTCCTTGGCAGGTCTTGTCCTACAACCCCTTACCCGATTCCTTTCTAGGCCCACAGAGAGATTAAATGCATGAGAATTACCCTCCCCTATCAAAACCCATCTCCACAATTATCTTTCCCTGTTGTTGTTTAGTCGTTTAGTCATGTCCGACTCTTCATGACCCCATGGACCAGAGCACGCCAGGCACTCCTGTCTTCCACTGCCTCCCGCAGTTTGGTCAAACTCATGCTGGTAGCTTCGAGAACACTATCCAACCATCTCGTCCTCTGTCGTCCCCTTCTCCTTGTGCCCTCAGTCTTTCCCAACATCAGGGTCTTTTCCAGGGAGTCTTCTCTTCTCATGAGGTAGCCAAAGTATTGAAGCCTCAGCTTCAGAATCTGTCCTTCCAGTGAGTACTCAGGGCTGATTTCCTTCAGAATGGATAGGTTTGATCTTCTTGCAGTCCATGGGACTCTCAAGAGTCTCCTCCAGCACCATAATTCAAAAGCATCAATTCTTCGGCGATCACCCGAGCTCAAAAGAGCAGAAGAAGAGGCCTGCTGGATCAGGCCAAGGTCCTATCTAGTTCCACATCCTGTTCTTGCAGTGGCCAACAAGGTGCCTCTGGGAAGCTCACAAGCAGCCCTGATTTCAACACCACTCTTTCCACTTGTAATTCTCAGCAAATAGTATTTAGAGGCATATTACTTTGCCTGATTCTAGAAGCCCTGACTTTTACAATGTGGAAGGAATGTGGATGTTATTGAAGGTTTATCCTCAGAGTCTGAGGAAGGCAGGAGAACTACATTCACCTGCCTAATAATAATAATAATAATAATAATAATAATAATGCCACCCATCTGACTGGGTTGCCCCATCCACTGTGGGTGGCTCCCAACAGAATATTAAAAACATGCTAAAACATCAATCATTGAAAACTCCCCTAAACAGGGCTGCCTTCAGATGTCTTCTAAAAGTCAAATAGTTGTTTATTTTCTTGAGATCCGATGTGAGGGCATTCCACAGGGCAGGAGCATCTACCAAGAAGCCCTCTGCTTGGTTCCCTGCAACCTCACCTCTCACAATGAGGGAACCCTCAGAAGGTCCTCAGAGCTGGACCTCAGTGTCCAGGCTGAACAACAGGGGTAGAGATGCTCCTTCAGGTATATAGGGCCGAGGCTTTTTAGGGCATTAAAGGTCAGCACCAACACTTTTAATTGTGCTCAGAAATGTAGGCGGGTCTATGGTGTGTGCTTCAAGTCCCCCACCCACCCAGCCTATCTTTCTTCCAAATCACAGTTCCTCAGGGACCAGGTTTAGGAGCCATGGCAGTTCTGAGCATTTTCAAAAACCACAGCAACGTCTTTTAATTAAATGGATCCTGTCTTTTCCCCTGTGAATGAGCTTGGACCTTGGGTAAGGTTGGATCTCAACCAGCATGAAAACACCACATTTTCCCCATTATTGCTGCAGTTGTTGTTGTTGTTGTTGTTAAAAACATAGCAAGGAAAACCAGAAATTTTATTAGCTGCTTGCATGTTTTTGTTCACTCTGGATCCCTTGGCACCCTGTAGTGAAATTCTCTGGTGAATCTAATACAGAGGGATGTAAGTCAGATTCAGCTTTATTGCTGACAGCCCATTAGACGTTGATCTCTGAGACAATAATGTGTGTCTTCAAAGTGATCCCGTTTTTCCCCTTCTCAGGAAAAAGTCAAATTAACATAAATTTATGGGAAAGAACAATAGGGGAGAAAGAAAAGAACAGTTAGTCATTGTTGAATGAATAGGTAAGTTTCATTAGAGTGATCTACTAAATATTAATGCAATAGGGTTTTTGACATTTCAGAACTCAATTATTGGTTGATTAATCAGTATTTTACAGCACATTATGTTTGCTATGGAAAAGGAGGTGCCAATAAGCCCTGGAGGAGAAAGCTATTCAGACAGATTTTGAAGATGGAGTGCAAAGAAAACCACAGGAAGTTTTGTAGAATGCTGATGATTTGGTGATCATAGTAATAATGGCCCAAATATGACTTTAGCCTACTGTGCAAGGAAATTTTCCATCTGTTTCCCCAGTTTGCTTAGTTCCACATTCGGTATTTTTTAATTTTGGAGGTGGGGCGGATGGGTGTTCTCTCTTTCTCCCCATATCTCTTGGAACATGGTGAAGGAGGCACAACTTTCGACTCACAGATGAAATTCTCAACAACTATAACTTTCCAGATCCATCTGCATATACCATCTTTCTGAATGAACTGAGAGCTGTAGGGCTGAAGCTAATTCAGTGCTGTTCTCTTCATGTCTACTCATGTCTTGGTTGTCTTTTATATTCTCTTGGAAGCCGCCCAGAGTGGCTGGAGCAACCCAGTCATATGGGCAGGGTACAAATAACAACAACAACAACAACAACAATTACTCAAGAGGAAGCCTCATTGTGCTCAGTGAGACTTACATCTGAGTAAGAATGCTTTGGGTTTTGTTTGCATTATTTCTACCCCACCTTCCAGGAATCTCAAGACAGCACACATGTTTCTCTCTGAATCTTAGCCTCACAACAACCCCAGATCAGACTGATGAAGAGTGACTACTTCAAGGTTGTTTGGTGGTCTTTATGGCCAAGGGGATTTGAGCCTGGTTTTTCCAATCCCAGGCTGACCCTCTAACCACTATACTAGGATGGCAGCAGGACTGTAGCCTACATCTTGTTTTCCCCAAATACCTGGTCGCTCAACATTGGACGGTCAATGTACCCCTAGCTGCCACCTATGGTCAATGTGATGGATGACAGACTTGGTCTTCTTTTGCCTGGACAAAGCAGTATCTGTTTGCCCCTCTCTCAATTCTTGGGGAGCCGAGGTGAGTGACAGGCAAAGCCAAGGGGTTCCTGGCCTGCACTAGCATCCTTTCTCATGCCTCTTAGTTACCTGCATGCTTTTCAGCCTTGAAATGCTAATCTTTCTTCCCCTTGGGCTTCTCCTGTTAAATTGCAAGGAAATAATTGGGAGTGTCCTATTCTGCTGATGCTCAGTTTCTCTGAGGCTGCCGAACCCACAACTTAAGAGCAGCATTTAAACTGGCTGCCAGCTTTAATAAGTGAATGTGATGAAGCCTCGCTGTAAATGGGAAAAAGAGGCACCCATGTTGACAACCCTACTCATCTTTCTTCCCAAACACTTTGTCCCCATTCTGCAATGAGCCTTTCCTGCTAGGAGCCTTAATTGACTCTCTTTTCTGCAGCCCTGGGCTTAATCACAAGACCACCCGCTGGGTTTATTTCCCTTTTCCCAGAGACAATTGTGCACCATGGTCTGCAGTTTCCATGAACATGCAAGAAACATTAACTTCCACCCACCCGTTTTCTCCCTACTGGGCAAGCAAATGGTATGAAAGAGATCTGGAGTTGGCAGGAGAATGCCAGGGGCCCCAAGCCTAAGCTTATTGACTCATGAGTAAGCATCACTGAAATCAATGACATTTGCTCAGAGGAGTGTGTTTAAAAGATTGCAGTCCTATTAAGGATATTTCCAGCAGTAGCAAACAGAAAATGTAGAAGCCCTCAGGCTCCATTTTTAAAAAAATCTTACCATTCTCTATGACTGCAATGAATGTTCACCCATTTCAGTTTATGGGCCAAAATGCACATATTCAGAGAAGCAGGAATAATTCCCTTCAAATACTTAAATGTAAGAATAGTACCTTTTCTGAAGCCATCTCCAGCTATTGTTTCTCCTGCCTGCTGCTGGTTCTGTGTCATTTTTCTCCCCTTGGCTATGCCGTCTTTCTTCTTCTTCCTTGATGGAACCTTGCCAGTCAGGAGTCCTGTGCTGAATGTGATGACATCCCAACATAATGTACCTGATGAGGTTCAGCTTTGTTCTGACATCAATGAAGACAAACAAAGCTGATCTAAAACAAGAACAGTGCTGGGTCACAGAGGTAATTCTAGCCAATCAGGGATCACACAGTGAATGAAATATCTTCACTAAGAGTAAACAAAGCCTTATCGGAGAACACTTTCATTCCCATTGAAGCCCTTAAAAAACATATCAACAGGTGACAATTTTTTTTGGAAGGAATTACATTCATACATTGTATTAGTGCATGGTGATGGTTTTATTGCTTTCAGTACATATTCCTCCAAACCATTTCTGTTTGCTAATATTCTGCTGACACATTTTTGCAGAGCAGGTAGAATTGTCGGCATGCAGAGGGCCGGGAGCCCAGCTGGCTAGCCCTGGCTGGGCCGTTTCCTTCCAGCCATCCCACTACGAAGACCATCACCTCTGCTCCGACATAAATTAGCGACCCAGGCTTCACAGCCAGGGTGCACTATTAGCAAATCGAACTGCGCACACCGAATAGGCGTGAGGTTTGTGGAAGCATACTACAACTACAGATTTATTAATCATAAATCAGGACAAAGAAGCATGTCGTGTCTCTCTCTCTCGCCTTCTCAGAGAGAACTGGGAAAAACGAAAGCTATACACAACGGAAGTTCCCAGCAAGCTGTGCGGGAATGTAAACAGACATGTGACACGCAACAGTTCCACACGTCTGCTCCTTAAGGTGGAATGGAAATGTCAACAAGAATGTAAGCATCTTGTGTCAGCCCAAACGCTCAGTCAATGTCTCAAAGGGGCTTGAAAACGTGTGGCATCCTGTATCTCTTCCAACCTGTGTGAGCCTGATGCCCTCCAGACAGTTTGGACTACAACTCCCATGAGTCCGAGCCAGCTGAGGGGTGTTGTTCTGCTATTATTATTATTATTATTATTATTATTATTATTATTATTGAAATTTCCCTTAATCCAAAGATCACAGGACAGTTTACAATATAAAACCACAAAAATACATGCCGAAATAGCAAACAAAAACAATAACTTTTCACCCCTGCACACACGATACGATACAATACGATACGATACGATATCTTTATTGTCATTGTCCCTTGCGGAACAATGAAATTGAAAACTACATAAAACTACATTAAAACTACATAAAACTACATAAAAACTACATAAAACTACATAAAACTACATAAAACATTCAAAAACCCCTAAAAACTCTAAAACCCCATTTTAAAATACACTATACTACAGAGACCCTTTATGCTGCGTTTAGAACCAGAATTGCATTAGCATAGAAACTGTTTTTCAGGCGGCTAGTCCTGGCCTTTATAACCCTATACCTTCTTCCAGAAGGCAGAAGCTGAAAGAGATAATTTCCGGGGTGCGTACTATCATGTGCTATCTCTGCTGCTTTCTTATGGCACCTGGCAGCATAGATTTGATCTAAGGTGGGAAGAGTGCACCCAATAATTCTCTCTGCAGTCTTTACAACCCTGGATAGCATTGTTTTTTCCCTGGCCGTGCAGCTCCCAAACCACACACACAGACCATAAGTTAGTACGCTCTCCACAGTGCAATGGTAGAATGCCATCAACAGGTCCTTTGAGAGATTGTTTTTCCGGAGGATTCTCAGAAAATATAACCTCTGCTGTGCTCTCTTCACCAGGTCTTTGCTGTTCTTTCCCCAGGTTAGGTCGTCTCTCAACTCCATTCCCAGAAATCAAAACACTGAGACCTGTTCCACGCACTCCCCCTCAATAATAAGTGGCTGAATATTCAATTTACATTTCCTAAAGTCCACAATGATCTCTTTTGTTTTCTTTAAGTTAAGCAGTAAGTTGTTTTTCCTGCACCATTCCCCCAACTGCTCAACTTCCTTCCTATAGGCCGTCTCCCCCTCTCCAGCCGTAATTAAACCAACCACCGTTGTATCATCTGCAAACTTAATGATCTTATTACTGGGGTATTTGGGGGCACAGTCAGCTGTATAGAGTATGTATAAAAGCGGGCTCAACACGCACCCCTGCGGCATCCCCATATTCGTGATGAGATCCGCAGAGACGTGGGAACCCAACCTGACCCTTTGGGAACGGTTTGATAGAAAGTCTAATATCCACCTGCACAAACATGGTGGAAGTCCCAGGTCTAATAATTTGGGCATCAATCTATGCGGAAGAATAGTATTAAATGCAGAACTAAAGTCTACAAATAACAATCTTGCGTAGTTCCCTTGCTTCTCCAAATGAGTCAGGACAGCATGTAAAGCCATTGCCACAGCATCCTCTGTGGATCTCTTTGCCTTGTACGCAAACTGGTAAGGGTCAAGTCCCACTGGCAGACAAGATAAGATGCGCTTCCTCACATAATTTAAAAGGCCATAGATTGTTTAATTAGTCATAGGCCTGGGAGAAGAGGAATGTTTTTGTCTGGCGCCTAAGGTTATGTAACAAAGGCCAGGGGAGCCACTGCAGAAAAGGCCCTTTCCTGTGTTGTCGCCCTCTGAACCTCTCATGGAAGAGGCAGGCAAAGAAGGGCCTCAGATGGTGATCGCAGTGACTGGTTGGTTCATATGGGGAGAGGCGGTCCTTGAGGTACTGCAGTCCTGAGCTGCTTAAGGCTTTATAGGTCAGCACTTTGAATTGGGTCCAGAAACTACCGTATTTTTCGCACTATAAGACGCACCAGACCACAAGACGCACCTAGTTTTTGGAGGAGGAAAACAAGAAAAAAAATATTCTGAATCTCAGAAGCCAGAACAGCAAGAGGGATCGCTGCGCAGCGAAAGCAGCAATCCCTCTTGCTGTTCTGGCTTCTGGGATAGCTGCGCAGCCTGCATTCGCTCCATAAGGTGCGCACACATTTCCCCTTACTTTTTAGGAGGGAAAAAGTGAGTCTTATAGAGCAAAAGATACGGTATTTGGCAGCCAGTGCAGTCAGGTCAGGAATGACACTATATGCTCAAACCATCTTGCCCCTGTGAGCAACCTCCTGAACCTTGGGAGGATACCAGTCTGACAAAGTCTGATCCACCCTGCAAGATTGCTTAAAGGTCTTGTCCAACTACAAGGGATTGGATCCAGAACAAATTAATCAAATTTTGGTCATAATTCAGTTCAGTTCAATGGAAAACCAATGGGAAATCAATGGGGTTCAAAGTCAACTTTCCCCCCTCCTCCCTCAATAAAGTTATGTAAAGGAAAGGGACAGGCTATAAAGAACCTTCTTTCCTGCTTTAGCATAACCTTCTTGGCTGAAAGCATTAAAAAGCAAAATCCAATACATTATTTTACCATCTTGCAAAGTGACAGATATTAATAACCCCATTAAGATGATCATATTCTGTTCTGTGTAAGTAAGGTGCTGCCTGAATAGTCTCTGGGAATCAAAACTGCTACCCCTGACTTACAAAGTTAACAAGATGTTGGTTTTGCTAAGTCCTATTTTCCTTCTGTCCTTGGAGGTTTTTTTGGGTTTTTTTAACTGAAGGGACAGCATAGAAATAGATCAGTCAATCTGAAGATTCAAAGGCTCTATGTCTCTGAATACTAGTTGCTGGGAATCACAAGTAGGTAGAGTACTGATGCACTCAGGTTCTGCCTATAATCTTCCCATAGGCATCTGGCTGGCAACTGTGAGAACAGGATCCTGAATCGGATGTACCTTTGGTCTGATCCAGCAGCAAGGCTCTTCTTAGGTCCTTATGCGATTGCAGGAGTGTTGATAAACTGTAGGGCTGATAATGAACTAAAACCAGGATAGTAGATTTAGTTCCCCCATGTCAAACAATCTTCAAGGAGCTCAGACTTTTTAGAAACTAGCCTCCCAGCTAACCTGCGCACAACAGATACAGAAATCAGTCCTGCTACTCTATGGCTGTGTTGATAATATGACTCATTTGATTGGCATACTTAGATGACAGCAGATCAGGGTTCTGCAAGTGAATGCAAACTTGTTGAAATGCTGTGCCCAATCCTGACTGTCTGATGAGTGGACCCGTGTGATTAAGGTGGTTCTAAACACAAGATGTACTGCATCTACACATTACATTGTTCAGGTGAACATTTTAAAAACATAACGTGCAGAGAGTCCATTTGAATGGCAGACTCTCCAAGTTTCCCTGTTTTCCAGGGACTGTCCTGGATTTAGAGAAACCGTCCCAGTTTCTGATTTGATCCTGGAATGTCCTGCTTTTCCTTGGGTTGCCCCTATTTTCATGGGAGAAATGTTGGTGGGTATGCGACCCCTGAGCCAAGGAGATAAATAACTATACAACCTTTAGGAAACAGCTGAAGGCAGCCATGTATAGGGAAGCATTTAAAAATGTTTAATGTTTTCTTATTATTTTTATTATGTGTTGGAAGCCACCCGGAGTGGCTGGGGCAACCCAGTCAGATCGGCGGGGTATAAATAATAGAATAAATTATTATTATTATTATTATTATTATTATTATTATTATTATTATCATTGAATAGGATGTCCCTATGGAATGTATCTCCAAGGAGCTCAAAGTGGCATACATGGTTCTCTTCCTCTCCATTTTATCCTCACAACAAGCCTGTGAGGTAGGTTAGGATGAGAGATTGTGACTGACTCAAGGTCACCCAGTGAGGTTCTTGGTCAGTTCTCTAAACACTACACCACACTGTTACAAATACAGTGTATCCTTTGCTCAGTTACAAGATGGTGTGATAAGGAAAGTGGAAAGAACTGAAGACTCTCCTGTGGGCTGGAGACTGACCGGGAGAGGACACAGGTTAGAAAAACTTGGGATGGTCTGAGTTCACACATGGATGTCCTTAATAGAAGAAGAAGAAGAAGAAGAAGAAGAAGAAGAAGAAGAAGAAGAAGAAGAAGAAGAAGAAGAAGAAGAAGAATAGTAGTAATAGTAGTAGTAGTAGTAGCAGCAGTTTGGATTTGATATCCCGCTTTATCACTACCCTAAGGAGTCTCAAATTGGCTAATATTCTCATTTCCCTTCCTCCCCCACAACAAACACTCTGTGAGGTGAGTGGGGCTGAGAGACTTCAGAGAAGTGTGACTGGCCCAAGGTCACCCAGCAGCTGCATGTGGAGGAGCAGGGATGTGAACCCGGTTCCCCAGATTACGAGTCTACCGTTCTTAACCACTACACCACACTGGCTCTCAGTGTGTTCCACCTAAGTCACATGGTGCATGCAATGACATCTCTTTTGCAATTTCCTGTTGGGGAGGAACGGCAAAGGGGTGTGTGTATCATAATAGAAGAAGAAGAAGAGTTTGGATTTGATATCCCGCCTTTCACTCCCCTTCAGGAGTCTCAAAGCGGCTTTCCCTTCCTCCCCCACAACAAACACTCTGTGAGGTGAGTGGGGCTGAGAGACTTCAGAGAAGAGTGACTAGCCCAAGGTCACCCAGCAGCTGCATGTGGAGAAGCGGAGACGCGAACCCGGTTCCCCAGATTACGAGACTACCGCTTTTAACCACTACACCACACTGGCAGAACTGCAGATTTGGAAGGGACCTCAAGGGTCATCTAGCCCAACCCCCTGCAATGCAGGAATCTTTTGCCCAATACGGGGCTCAAACCCATAACCCTGAGAGTCTCATGCTCTACTGACTGAGCGATGCCAGTAGTCCAGGTTTTGGCAACATCTCAAATGCTTCCCTGCCTATGTGCCTCTTTTCTCTTTATCACCAATGAGAAATGCCTTCCATCTTCTCCTTTGCGGGGAGTGAAACAAGCACCTTTCCCCCTTGCAAATATATTTATTGTGCAGGAAGGAATCAAAGCACTCTTTATATGAGAAGATTAAACTCCCGTGCTATCAGGAGACCCTCATTTTGGGGCGTTTATTTTCTTTACACACACCATTCTCTCCTGATAGAAACAGCCGCCTGTTTTTCTTCTTGGAAGCCAGACCCCTTGACAGACATCCTAGTGCCATTTCGTTGTCACATTTTACCACTCGGATGAACGGGAGGCATTTAGCAAAATAGTGTCCTCAGGAGCAGGAATTGCTATTGTTAGCAAAACAGAAGCGGCGACATAATTTCCTCCCAATTCCTGCCTCATTTCTCACACCAGCCAGGGAAAAAAGAGGGACAATTTATTATTTGAAGGTAGGAATGCAGGGTTCCGCATCGGACCCTGAGACAGATTTCTCTGGGTAGCAAAATGTCTTGGAGGTGGGGCAAAGGGCTCCAGAATAAAGAGCCAAAATGACCCCCTTTGTAATGTTTTATTTTGAAAACTTTATGATAATAATTTAGTTTCCTGTTAATTTTGTTGCTTTGAATGTATACTTTATATTCGACTTTCTTCAGTAATGTTTTATACTCGATTGCCTTATTTGATGTTTTAATGTACCGTATTTTCCGGCGTATAAGACGACTGGGCGTATAAGATGACCCCCCAACTTTTCCAGTTAAAATATAGAGTTTGGGATATACCCGCCATATAAGACTACCCCTCTTCCAACACACACCAAATAAAAATTAAACAAAACCAGTTTGAAGTCCGGCTTGGAAATCCGCTCCACTTCCCAGTGGCCGGGGGCTTCTGGGGCCAATTTTTAAGCGTATTTCTGCTTCATCTAGAGAGCTTGGTGTCCTCTGATTTAATTTGCTGTCGTTCTATCCTTTGGTGGGGAGCTGCTGTAGGAGCTGCTGCTGTAGCCGGCGTATAAGACAACCCCTGACTTTTGAGAAGATTTTCCTGCGTTAAAAAGTAGTCTTATACGCCAGAAAATACAGTAGGTTGCAAACTGCTTTGAGATCCCCCCCCTAAAAATATAGAACAGTACAGAAATGAAAGGACAACAACAGCAACACTTTCTAATGCAATTGGCTTTGCATGCAGAAGATCCCAGCACCTTCAGTTAGAAATATCAGGTTACACAAGACAGGCAATATATCTGCCAGACTCTAGAGAGTCACCACTGGTCCATGCTGGGGCCTAGATGCTGGCCACATGACCCGGAAAGCTGTCTGTGGACAAACGCCAGCTCCCTAGGCCTGAAAGCGAGATGAGCACCACAACCCCATAGTCACCTTTGACTGGACTTAATGGTCCAGGAGTCCTTTACCTTTTAATTTTACCTTTAGTAATGGGTTGGATAGTTTTTTATTATGCAAATGTAAAAGTAACTAAGTATCTTCAGGGAAGGCCTTTTCTGTTACAGTGGTACCTCAGGTTACATACGCTTCAGGTTACATACGCTTCAGGTTACAGACTCCACTAACCCAGAAATAGTGCTTCAGGTTAAGAACTTTGCTTCAGGATGAGAACAGAAATCGTGCTCCAGCGGCACGGCGGCAGCAGGAGGCCCCATTAGCTAAAGTGGTGCTTCAGGTTAAGAACAGTTTCAGGTTAAGTACGGACCTCCGGAACAAATTAAGTACTTAACCTGAGGTACCACTGTATGCTACTTGCACTCCTCCTCATGACCCAAGACTGTGGCTGAAGCCACAAACACACACACAGAAACTTTCCTGATAGAAGCATCACTGTTCGTTAACATTCTGCTGTTGACAGCTTGCCGTAGCATCCCCTGTGATCTTACAAGGATTTCTGCTTCCAGATTATGCGTCGTTTTACTGGCACCTCAAACATATCGGTGCCCCCAAACTGTCCTGACAGCGCAGGACTTTAATCTTCCAATATAAAGATAGCTCCGGTTCCTTCCTGCACAATAAACATGTTTGCAAAGGAGTCTCTTTCCTTTGCTGCAAAACAGGGGGATGGAGTGCACCTCTCGTACGCAATAAAGAGAGAAATAGGTAATTGTCAGAGGAAGGGAAAGCTTTGGAGGTATTGCAGTTCTTTCCATCATTCCAGCATTCTGGGGTGGAGGGGGTGGAATCGCTTGTATTGTTGGGTCAACTTTCCATCACCTCAAGATGCCTTGAAAGTTTGCTTATATTTCTGTTACCATAAGGCCTCCCTCCCACATGCGCCCACCACATACGGAGATAAATTTGTGTGGCTTTTCTGAATATGGAAAATGTCTACCCTTGCTATAATACCAGCATCTCTTAAGAACCTGTGATATAATACACTGCATCTTCTAAGAGACTAGGAGTGAAGTTGTAAATGCAAATGTTGCCTCGTTTTTTCAGGAACACGGAGGTGTCAAAACTCAGCGCTGCCATCCAGGAAACTACAGCTCTCAGAAATGAGAAAGGAAGTGTTAACCTTCCCCAACTTGGTGCCTTCCAGATGTTTTAGACTACAACTCCCATCAGCTCTGGCCAGCAGAGACCGATGGGTGTTGTAGTTCAAAACATCTGGGTTGGGAAGTTATTGTCCTGACAACTGAAGGTGTTTTGTTTTGTTTTGTTTTGAACAGCAAACAGTGGAGTGTTTCTTTTGAAACTATGTATGTGTTTCCCCCGAAAGGAATCTTGGATAAAAATTCACAGGCTTATGTAAAATGGAAGAAAATTGCCTACTTATGTTGTAACATAAGGGATTGAAAATTGGGGATAGGATGGCAGATGAAGGTGATGGACTACATGGAACTGGCGGAAATGACTGGCAGAATCCGAGACCAAGGAGAAGAGTTGGTGGAAGAAGATTGGAAGAAATTTAAAGTTTATTTACAGAAACATTGTAAAATTAAGGAAGGAATGTTAGAAGGATGTTGGAATGAAGTTATGTGGTTTTAGCAGAAATGATATTAAGTAAAAATGGATTGTTAATTGGTGAAAGAAGAGAATGTAAAATTACAGTATGTTAAGATAAATTATTAGGATAAAAACAAAGATGGAAAGGATTTGCTGAAATATCTAATTGAACTAGAATATAAAAAAGGGAGGTGTGAGGAGGTCAAGGAAACAGGCAGATGAAAAATAAGTTATGGGAAGGTTTGACTTGTTTTTTTTTCCTTTTTCTTAATTGTTGGCATTTTTCTGTGTTTTTTTCTTCTTTTTTTGTCTGTATGTATCAAATGTGATGTATTGTTTTGTTTTTTCTTGTTTAATTTAGTGTTTTCTTTTTGTAACCTTTAAAACTGGAATAAATATTATTTAAAAAAGAAAAAGAAAATTGGGGATAGGAAAACATTGAGGCATAGGAATGCTTACCCCCAAGGGCACACTCTACTGGGGGGGAGAACTTCCCAACCAAAAATGATAATTTTAGACTCTTGGATTCAGTAGAAGCGATTGGAATCCAATGGCCACACTGAGCAGAGCTGGGCAGCACTTTCAATCTCATTGACCCAAAGAAGTTGGGATATCTCTATAATGATCTTTTACAGCTAATGAACTCCATCCTAAGGTTTGAAACTGGTTAAGACTTGCATTGATTTCAGCTGCTAGACCCCCACTGCCACCCTTCCAAAGATGTCTGCTTTTCCATAATCAGCATGCTGCAACTGAGCAGGTGTTTTTGTTTTGTTTAGTATGGACTGATGAATGTGGATTTTGGAATTTTATTTTATATTCCTATATTTTTTAAAAAAAATATTCTTCCATTTATTGTCTTTTCTGTTAGGCAGGGTGTGAAATTTGGTCATTGTAAGCTGACTTGATGGTTATATCGTGGAAATGCAGGAGTTATACATACGTTATGTAGTGGTGCCAGCCATGGGGACTGAAGGTGGATGAATCACCTTATCCTGATGGTCTCACATTGGTAGCACAAAAAAGCACTCTCATCATTTTGTGACTTTTTAAAAACAAGAATGCCACTATTTTAAAAACACCAATTGGGATCAATGGGAGAGAAATCAGAGTTCGTAAAACCTGGCTTGTGGGCGGCCCCACTCTGTCCACATCCTGGTTCCAGTTCAAAATGTGGGAGCAGCTGACATTACCTTCAGTAGGGTGGCAAGAGCAATACTAGGAAGTGATGGGTTAGGAATGGGTTCCATTGCTAGGTCCATTTCTTCCAGGAATGGGGGTGGCTCTGTGGTCTAAACCACTGAGCCTCTTGGGTTTGCCAATGAGAAGGTTAGTGGTTCAAATCTCCATGACGGGGTGAGCTCCCATTTCTCCGTCCCTGCTCCTGCCAACCTAGCAGTTTGAAAGCACACCAGTGCAAGTAGATAAATAGGTACTGCTGTGACGGGAAGGTAAACGGCCTTTCCATGCACTCTGGCTTCCATCACAGAGTCCTATTGTGCCAGAAGCAGTTTAGTCATGCTGGCCACATGACCTGGAAAGTTGTCTGTGGACAAACGCCGGCTCCCTTGGCCTGAACGCAAGATGAGCGCCGCACCCCACCCATGGTCACCTTTGGCTGGACTTAACTGTCCAGGGGTCCTTTAACTTTACCTATTTCTTCCCCCTCAACATCCCCCTTGATCAAAACCTGCTTGAAATAAACTTTGCACCCAGCTATCAATCCTGGGTGGCATCAGGAATAATCCCCTTGGCACGCACTATAGTTGAGATGCTCTGCAAGACCCCTGCTACCAGCTGTAAAAATATGCTGCCCTCTCGATCGCTGCTGCATTTCCCCCGTCATTCCATTTCCGCAGAGCTCTAGGGAGCAATCATTTGAACATGTGCAGAGTGCCTTTTCTCACTGCCATACAACCGCAGCTTCCCCTGGAGCAGAGATTCTAGAGCAGATGACATGGCAGTTGTATGGGCTTCTTGCCTCAGTCCATCTCTTGTTTATAACGTAAGCAGCTGAGAGAATGTTCCTACTTCCGCCTGCTGGAGCTCAAAGCCCACCCAGCTAAGGAGCAAAGCGTGCCTAGCATCTGAGATCCTTCCCTACCTACACAAGCATCTCTGGGGGGTCTCTCTGGCAGCTTCCTCTGATGGTCCAACCACTTGAGCGCATCTTCAGTCATCATTAACAATTGTAATGTCGCCTGGACTTGGGTACCTCTTTCCTTCTTTCTTTCTCTCTCTCTCTCTCTCTCTCTAAGTGTAAGCTCCCTGATTTTAATTTTATTCATAGAGCCACTATTACTCCATCCAGATCATGTGGGATGAATACTAATGGCTCTCTGGATTGTTTTAAGTGCAGATCTGAACAAGATACTTCCTTTCATTTTGTCAGGAGCTGTCATTTCCTACAGAGGTTTTTTGGAGTATTCGTTCTAATAGATTCAGTTCTGCCTCGGCGCAGAGGCCTGTTGTGCATTTGTCAGGGGCATGTGAGCGCTGTACAACCAGGCAAAAAGGAAAAAAAAAGAAAGAAAGAAGGAGGGAAAGTCTTCTGTAAGGTTTATTCGGCTTGGGAGAAGAGTGTAACTTGTAAAGGACAAAGGAAGGATCCTTGTGGAAAGGCAACAGTGCTGGGTTGTGAAGATGGTAACGTCTGCACCCTGCCAGTGTCTAGGGAAGAGAAATTTGACGTGGCTCACTTTTAAAGATTAACTTGCAAAATTTGCACTTTTCAAAACAATCTGCAGGCTGAGACAAATCCATCCTTTGGAATTGGCACTTTTGAGAATTTTGAAAAAGAAAAAATGCAAACAATGTGTGTGGGGAGGGAAAGTGTATGTTGAGGGAAAGTGTTCATATCAATGCATATATTATGATTTATTCCTGATCTTAGCCCAAAGGCCGAGAAGAGTGGAGGTTCTTTTCAGAGGGAAAAAAACAAAACTATAGTCAAATGAAATCGTGAGCAGGATTTGAATAATAGGCAAGGAAATGAGAATAAATAATGGCTGCAATGTAAGTTATAATACAACAGAAAATAAATGGCAGTTATGGCAGCAGATAAAGGAATACAACAGGAATATCATGGATGTAAGGATGAGATGTCAAAATGAAAAAAATTATGATACTGAATGTGAATTGAATATTTTTTTAAAATATATATATTTATGATTTTCATTTTTATACATTTCAATAATTTTACAATCATTTTAAAATTTTGAAACTCGACTTCCTTCCCCCTCTTTCTGTAGTTCCTTAAATTTATTTTTTATATTTTCTGCATATTTCAAATTAACTTAATAATTTTTTCATCTACTTTAAATGTATACTGTTATAAAACTGCAGGTTATTACAATAATCCTGCCAATATTCTTATCTGCTTACAGTTTGTAAATATTCAATAAACCATTTCCATTCTTTTAAAAAAAGTTTGTTATCTTGATTTCTTATCTTTCCAGCAGGTTTCGCCATTTCTGCATTTTCCATAAGTTTTTGTATCCATTCTTCTTTCGTCGCGACTTCTTCTTTCCATTTTTGGGCAAATAACATTCTTGCCGGTGTAGTTTCATACGTAAATAAATTTCTATACAGTTTGGGTAGTTCTGTCCCTATAATTCCCAAAAGGAAAGCTTCTGGGTTTGTTTGTTTTTTACAAATGCTATTTTAAACATCTTTTTCAATTCATTATATATCATTTCCCAGTAAGCTTTAACCTTACTACAAGACCACCACATATAATAAAAAGAACCTTCTTTCTCTTTACATTTTCAATGTATTTCAACGTACGTATTTGATTTTGATTTATACATTTTTGCCAATTTACTCGGTGTTAGATACCATCAATATAACATTTTCATATAAATTTCTCTTAAACCATATCATGCTGTGAATTTTATATCCATATTCCACAATAGTTCCCATGCTTCCATATCTATATTATAGCTATTATCTATTGCCCAATGTATCACTTGCTCATCCTTTGTCTCCCATTCCAATAGTATCCTATACATTGTGTGGGTGTGAGGGTCTGAACTCTGAGTCTGCTGAAGAGTTGGCAGAATGGTGCTTTCCCCCTGATGTGTTCTGGGCCACTCCAGGTGGTTTACAATTCAGGTAGAGAGCAATAAAACAGCTGCAACGATTTAAGACAACCAATAAAGAATTTGTCCCTAGCAAATCCAAAATTGCTTGCTTTCCCCTATAAGAGAAAACGGACCGAAGAGGGCAAATTATTTTTCATCAGGTTATTGAGAGGAACAAAAAAAGTGTGAATTTGGCAGGTTACACGAAACAGGCTTTGTCTAGAAAGGTCACAAAACACACAATGAGAGCTGCACTAAACAAAGTGATAGTTAACAAAACCATTTTTAGAAGCATTTTAACAATAAGAGCAGTGCACTTGTGGAATGACAACAGTTGTATGAGTGGAACAAAAGCCTTTGCTGGGCTCCAAGGCAGAGTGAGATCATTGATGAAGGGTTTTGTGTGAGGTGATTGCTTTTAAGAACAGCAGGTCTGCTGGACTAGACCTTCCTAAGTACCAACAGGGAACCCACAAATGGTACATGAGCACAATGGCACTCTTCTGGTCTTTAAACTCTGTCACTTTTATTAATTTTGCATTTCTTGACCGCAGCATAAAACCATCAAAACAGGGTACACAGTGAAAAGAGACCAAAACCCAGAGGTGCAAGATCTAAACAGAATAAATTTAATTCCACAAACTCTGAAACAAAAACACACAGAAGACATCCATAGAAGCCTCTAAAAACAACGAAGCAGTTTCATCAGATATAAAATGGATTAAAGAACTGGGTTCCAGCTCAGGGAAAGTGGGAAGTGGGGAACCTTAGGCCTGGGGGCCAAATGTGGACTCCAACTCTCTGTTTGGCCCTTCAGACTCTCCCAAAGGCATGGCTCACATCAGTTGTCTTCTGGGTCCTCCTGGAGTGCTTTTGCATGAGCTGTGATCATGACTCTTACTTCCCTGAATGGATGAAGAAGAGATTGTATGTGTAGAAACCTTTGACTTTTGAATGGCCAGCATGTACCCTAGTGTACAATGTAAGGATTACATCTATTGCTCCGCCCACTTTTGCCTTTAGTCCCGCCCACCACTGCCATGTGGTCCCCGGAAAGTTGCGAACAAGGGAATGTGGCTCTCGGTACGAAGACCCCCCCCATCACAAGCCATGTAAGTAGTTGCAATAGGGTCTTGAGGAAAGCAGAGGACGTGTGGCCTTAAATCTGCAATCAGTTGCCGCTTTGGTCTTAAATCATGCTTTTGAGTCTGGCCAGGCATCATCTCAACCCAGGCAGGGGCAGCCTATTTTTCCCCCTTCCATGGATTTAAGCAAGCACAATGAGAAAGAAGGAGGGTTATTTATGGCTATGTCATATATATGGGATTGAAGCTCCAGAAGACTGCAGGAGCAACCCAATTGGAAGTGGGAGGTTCACAGGAGAGTGCATGCTTGAATAAATAGCCTTTTTTTGTTATGAGACATTAATCTTATTTGCTTAAATGAATTAATTCCCATCTTGTAGCCATTCATTGAGCATCAGAGCACCCTCAGTGTGTGCATCTTCCACTCATTTCATTAGGCTCTGCACAAGAGAATTGTCTGCTGGATGGTGCCCATGGCCTTCTGTAGTTTCCATCTCCACCTTTCGCTCATTTTATTTGCCTAACCTGCATTATCTTACTTCAAAGGTTGTTGTTGTTGTTTTTAATAAAAAAATTAATTATCCACAGCAATATTTCAAAAATATACCCAACAGCCTCCTGGGCATGTCTCCATCATAATTCAAATGAAACCCAGAGTAGGTCATTACTACTAGCACAAAAAAGGGTAAATGATAAAATATTAAATTTACAGGGAGTTAAACCACAGAGATCCACCCGCTGCTACACACTGCCATCATTTGCAAATACAAATTATTTTATCTGAATTATTTGGATGCAAGCCGTAGATGTGAGGTGTTTGCCGGGTGATGCCTCTAGGAATAGTGTTTGCCATCCTTATTTTATTATCTCCATTTTATATATAATTCAACAAAATGGTTTTAATGTGCTTTTAACATTTTGCAGATTTCTTGCTGGTCAGAAATTAAGAAAGATTTAGAGATCTGGTCAAGATTGAAACTTTCCTTGTTGGGTTGAATTGCAGCTATAAAGATGAATGTATTGCCGAAGATGTTATTTTTGTTTCAGACCCTACAGATCGTGGACAGAGTGGAGTGTTTTGGGAAGTGGCAGAAAGATATTTCTAGGTTTGTCTGGCAGGGCAAAAAGCCCCGAATAAAATTTAAAATATTAATGGATGCAAAAGAGAGAGGGGGGTTTGCCCTGCCAGATTTAAGGTTATATTATGAAGCTGCGGCTTTCTGCTGGATGAAAGATTGGTTACTCCTTGAGAACACTGACGTCCTAGATCTGGAAGGGTATAATAATGTTTTTGGATGGCATGCATATTTGTGGTACGATAAGGTAAAGGTTCATAAAATGTTTAAAAACCATATTGTCAGGAAAGCTATATTTATGGTCTGGACAAAATACAAAGACTTATTGGAAGGTAAGACCCCGAGGTGGTTATCACCAGCGGAGGCCAAGGTTCGAAAAAAACCCAATATGGAGGCCGGATGGCCGAAATACTGGGAAATAATAGAAAAAATTGGAGATAATTGGAGGCTGCAGAGCTTTGAAAAATTAAAGAATAGGGTGCAAGACTGGTTTCATTATGCTCAAATTCAAGAGGTTTTTAAGTCAGACAAAAAAATAGGATTCCAGGTGGAAAAATCGAAATTAGAGACAGAACTGTTAGAACCTAAGACCAAGGCGCTTTCGAGAATGTATAACTTGCTGCTTAAATGGAACACCCAGGATGAGATAGTCAAATCAGCCATGATAAAATGGGCTCAGGATATTGGGTACAACATTATGTTAGAAGACTGGGAAAGGTTATGGACCACTGGAATGAAATTCACGGCATGTAATGCCCTGAAGGAAAATATTATGAAAATGATATATAGGTGGTACATGACCCCAGTCAAACTTGCAAAAATATATCATCGGTCTGATAATAAATGTTGGAAATGTAAGGAGGCTGAAGGGACATTCTTTCATCTTTGGTGGACTTGTCCAAAAGTGAAGGCCTTCTGGGAAATGATCTATAATGAGTTAAAAAAGGTGTTTAGATACACCTTCCCTAAGAAACCAGAGGCCTTCCTCCTGGGCATTGTGGACCAAAAGGTGTTAAAGAAGGATAGAACTTTTTTTATGTATGCAACTACAGCAGCAAAAATACTCATTGCAAAATATTGGAAGATACAAGACCTTCCCACGCTGGAAGAGTGGCAGACGCAGTTGATGGACTATATGGAACTGGCTGAAATGACTGGCAGAATCCGAGATATGGGAGAAGAGACAATGGAAGAGGACTGGAAGAAATTTAAGGACTATCTACAAAAACATTATAAGTTGTATGAATGTTAAAAATCTGCATGACTTGGAAATTTTAGCTCCTGCAATTAGATTAGGAAAATAGAAAGTTAAGTTATAAGTAAGAAAAAGTTGAAATTTAAAGTTATTTTATGTATTATCTTAAGGTATAAATATTTGACAAAAGGTACTTTAAATTTAGAAGTAAAACACTCTGAAAGATATAAATAAGATACGAAACAAGGTAATAATTTGTTGATATGTTTATTGTAAAGAACGCAGGGTGAGGGAGATGTGGGGAAGTCCAGTTAGTAACCTAAAAATGTATTTTGAAAGTTGGATTGTTTTTCTTTCTTTCTTTTTTCTGGTTTGTTCTTCTTTTTCTTTTCTGTAAACTGAAAATGTAATAAAATTTTTTTTTGCAGATTTCTCACCCTTCTTGGTGTCTCTCCCCCCCCCCATCATTTCCCTGTCTTTGCTCTCTGTATCTCCAGTGCCTTTGACTTGGTGACCTTTGTAGACCTTTGTATGTTATAGGCAACTCCTTGACCCGGCATCGCTCTGCTTGCACAATGACATGTTCTCATGTTCCTTTGGTAATTACGCCGAGTAGATGGATGCCTCTGAGCTTGCTCCAAGGCCACTCCAATGCTCACGAACAGATACGAGGTGGGAATTATTCCATTTAGCAAAGAGGATTAATGTTTCATAACAAAAGGTAATTTATTCAATTGTATGCAAAGAGAGGTCTTGCGTTAATAGCGTGTACAAAGCTTGCTTATTTCCGTCTATTGTATGATAAGTTTAATGCCTGTGAAAACACTAGCAGCTCTATTGTGTATCTTTGGGGAGGACTTGACCAGTCCCAGAATGAATTGGACTCTGTTAATTAAAGACACTTCAAAGGAAACAGGCAAGGTGTCTGGCAGGAGTGCAGACAGACGAGGATTCAGAATTCCTTTGGGAATTTTAATGAAGAGGGTCAGTTGTAATAGTGTCCAAAGTGATGATGAGCCTCGCTCATCCTATTAGTGTCAGGGCTTCATTTAGCTCAAATGAGACCCACATTTTACAGTTATAGCAGAAACGATGGGCAGAACTTTGGAGCCCTTATATTAGCCTAATTCATGAAGGGCAAGGCTATCAATGGCTATCAGCCACAATGCTATGTTCTACCTCCAGTTTCAGAGGCATCATGTCTGAATGCCAGTGGCTGGGAATTGCATGAACCTGTGCCTGGAAAGTGAGGAGGAAAAGTGAGTGTGGATTAGCCCTAAGTGATTTACAATGGCATAAATATTTAGGTGCTCGGGTTTGTGAGGGAGAGACCATGCGTCATCATGCTGTAGACCCTTAACCAATCATGGCAGGGAGGAGAAATGGCCAATCAGGAGAGAGTGAGCATGGTAAAGACAGAATTTGGCAGGTCAATGGGGAGACAGAGCCTGGCTCCAGACGTAGCTAGGTGTGCTATGGGGTTTGTCAGGCAGGATAAACCAGTTTGATTTCTTTATGTGGGGGGAAAGGACCCAGAAAGGGTTGAGGCATGCTTTTACAGGATAGTCATTCTACGGGGAGACTGTTTTAATAGAAACAGTTCTGCCATGGAGAATTCAAAAGTTCTTGTTTAAACCTGAAACAGAATTTCAGACAGAGAATAAGTGCCACTTCTTTAATATTGAAACCATCAGGCTTTATTATTTTTTTTTTAATAAAATTTTTATTAATTTCCAATTTTTTAACATAAACAAAAACAACATAAAAACAAACACAAAAACTCATGTTTTCTTAACCTTATTTCCATAACCCTCTTTTCCCGGACTTCCCCATACCTTTCCCTTTTTGCATCCTTAATTTTAAGCCATTATTCAGCAACCCTTCTTAACCAATTAAATGTAAATTCATTCTCTTTTTCAATTCCACCCTATAATTAAACACAATTTTCCGCTGCAATTCTACGTCTTCTTTTCCCTCAGCATTTTAGCACTCCTCAATTTTATAATAATTCTTAAGATACATCTTAAATTTCTTCCAGTCTTCTTCCACAGTCTCTTTCTCTTGGTCGCGGATTCTGCCGGTCATTTCTGCCAGTCCCATAAAGTCAATCACTTTCGCCTGCCATTCCTCCAGCGTGGGTAGCTCTTGTGTCTTCCAATACTTTGCTAGAAGAATCCTTGCTGCCGTAGTAGCGTACAAAAAGAAATTCTTATCCTTCTTCGGCACCAACTGGCCGACCATACCCAAGAGAAATGCCTCTGGTTTCTTGTTAAAGGTGCACTTAAGCACTTTCTTAATTTCATTATAAATCATTTCCCAGAAGGCCTTAATCTTTGGGCAGGTCCACCAAAGGTGGAAAAAGGTACCTTCAGTCTCTTTACATTTCCAACATTTGTTATTGGGCAAATGATAAATCTTCGCAAGCTTGACTGGGGTCATGTACCACCTGTAAATCATTTTCATAATGTTTTCTCGTAAGGCATTACATGCCGTAAATTTAATACCTGTGGTCCATAACTGCTCCCAGTCAGCAAACATAATGTCATGACCTATGTCCTGTGCCCATTTAACCATAGCGGACTTCACTGTCTCATCTAATGTATTCCACTTCAACAGCAAGTTATACATTCTTGATAAATTCTTAGTATTGGGTTCTAACAGTTCTGTTTCTAGTTTCGATTTCTCCACCTGGAAACCAATTTTCCTGTCTTGTTTGTAGGCCTCCATTATTTGAAAATAATGGAGCCAATCTCGTACCTTGGACTTTATTTTCTCATAACTTTGTAATTTAAATTCACCACCTTCTTGTTCTAAAATTTCAGAATATTTCGGCCAATTAGTTCTCATATTAAGTTTCTTTACCTCCTTGGCCTCCATAGGTGAAAGCCACCTGGGAGTTTTATTTTCCAGTAAATCTTTATACCGTATCCAAACATTATATAGTGCTTTCCTGACAATGTGATTTTTAAAACCCTTATACACCTTAACCTTGTCATACCAAATATATGCATGCCAACCAAAGTTGTTATCAAATCCTTCCAAATCTAGAATGTCTGCATTTTCAAGAAGTAGCCAATCTTTTAACCAGCAGAAAGCTGCCGATTCATAGTAGAGTCTTAAGTCCGGCAGGGCAAACCCCCCTCTTTCTTTAGAATCGGTAAGTATCTTAAAGTTAATTCTGGGCTTTTTGCCCTGCCAGACAAATTTAGATATATCTTTCTGCCACTTCTTGAAACAGTCCAGTTTATCAACAATTTGTAATGTCTGAAACAAAAATAACATTCTAGGCAATACATTCATTTTGATTACTGCGATTCGACCTAACAAGGAAAGCTTCAGGTTTGACCATGTTTCTAAATCTTTCTTTATCTCAGTCCAGCACTTATCATAGTTATCCTTAAATAAGTTTACATTCTTAGATGTCATGTTAATCCCCAGGTATTTTACACTCTTTGCCACCACTAACCCAGTTTCCTCTTGGAATCTATCTCTTTCAACATTTGTTAAGTTTTTTTCCAGTACCTTGGTTTTTTGTTTGTTCAACTTAAATCCTGCGACCTGGCCAAATACTTGAATTAGTTCTAGAGCTCTTTTGGTACTAGTGTCTGGCTCTTGCAGGGTCAATACTAAGTCATCTGCAAAGGCCTTTAATTTGTAATGTCTGCCTCCGACCTGAATCCCTTTTACCAGCTGGTCCCCCCTAATCATATTTAGCAAAACCTCCAGGACCGATATAAAAAGTAATGGGGATATTGGGCACCCCTGACGTGTCCCTTTTTCTATAGGTAATTCATCCATAACCACATTATTTACAATTAGCTTTGCCTTTTGCTCAGAATAAATTGCACTTATACCATTTTCAAACCTTTAGCCTACCCCCATCCCGTGGAGATTCTTTTTCATAAATTTCCAAGATATATTGTCAAAGGCTTTCTCCGCGTCCACAAAAATTAAAACTGCCTTTGTATTAATGTTCACTGTCAACATTTCTATAATGTCAATTATATTCCTTACATTGGTAGATATATGCCTACCCGGGAGAAAGCCTGCCTGATCTTTATGGATCTCCTCCATCAGCACCTTCTTTAATCTTTTTGCCAAAATGTCTGCAAAAATTTTGTAATCCACATTGAGTAGTGATATAGGGCGGTAGTTCTTGATCTGTTTTTTATCAACCTCAGTCTTTGGTATAAGTGTGATGAAGGCTTCTTTCCACGTCTCAGGTGCCCTTTTCCCCTCTAATATCTCGTTACAAACCTCCTTAAGCGGCTGTATTATCCGGTCTTTCAAAACTTTGTAGTATCTGGAGGTTAATCCATCTGGCCCTGGAGATTTCCCCAGTTGCATATTTTGAATGGCACCCTCAGTTTCTTGTTCAGTTATTTTCTCATTTAAAAGCAACATACTTTGTTGCGAAATTTTTTTGTAATCCATGTTTCTTAAGAAATTCTTCCATTTCTCTTTCGTTTTCCGGCCCTTGTGCGTACAGTCTTCTGAAATAACTCTGAAAGCAATTGCTGATCTCATTTGGTTTAGAAATGTTCTTTCCGTCTACCTCCAAACTTGTGACTGTGTTCAATTTCTGTCTCTTCTTCAATTGCCATGATAGGAGTTTTCCACATTTATCTGCCGATTCAAATGTCTTTTGTCTCATTCGTTTAATTTTCCATTCAATCTCCTGATTCATCAATTCCATATATTGCTTCTGGTACAGTTTAATTTCTCTCAAGATCTCATGTGACTTTGGGTTGGATCTCAATTTCTTTTCACTGTCTTTTATCTTTTCCAAAATTTTATCTTTCTTCTCCTGCTGTTTCCTCCTTTTCAAGGAATTCTGCTGTATCAGGAAACCCCTCATCACGGCCTTGCTTGCGTCCCAGATCACTCGTTTCTCCACTTCTGTCCTCAGATTTATCTCAAAGTAGTCTTTCAAAGTCTTTTGGGCCTTTTGGTACACCTCTGGATCTCTGAATAGGGTGTCGTTCATTCTCCATCTGAAGGAGCCAGCTGTTGTTATTTTCATTTCCATCTTTACCGCATTATGGTCGGAGCAAGTCTTTGGGCAGATTTCCACTTTCTTTATCTTTGGAGCCATTCCACTAGTAATCCATATTTGATCTATTCTTGTCCAGGTCATCTGTGATTCTGAAAAGAATGTTCCCTCCCTCTCGAGAGGATTTCTTGTTCTCCAAATGTCAATCAAATCCAAGTTATCAGTCATTTCAAAGAAAGTCTTAGGTAATCTCCCGTCCTTGGAGATCACCTGTCTCTGTGCTTTGTCCATATTTGTAGAGACGACACCATTCATATCGCCTAAAAGGATCACCTTATAATCCAGATAGTCCATTAATGTCTCGTGTAATTTCTTGTAAAATTCTGCCTTCCCTTCATTCGGTGCATAAATTCCAAATATCAGAATTTTTTCTCCTTGAATCTGTATCTCAATTGCCAAAATTCTACCCTGTTCATCTTTGAAAATCTGTCTTGGAGCCAATTTCTCTTTTGCATAAATCACCACTCCTCTTTTCTTGACTTTATCTGATGAAATAAATTCTTGTCCCAATCTTTTATTTGTAAGTAGTCTTCTTTGTGCCCTTGTCACATGAGTTTCTTGTAAACAAATCAGATCCAATTGTTCTCTTTTCAAAATATGGAAAACCTCGCGCCTTTTTCTGGGAAGGTTCAGTCCATTACAATTCCAAGTTAAAAAACTCAGAGACATTGTTGGTTAGTTGCCTCCAACTGCACCCTGCAGCTGTTCTTCGTCCGTTGGTGATTTGAGTCCAAATGTCAAGTTCCCCAAATCTGTATCTGCGGTTGAGTTCAAAACCCCTTTCACCAGGTCCTCTCCGTACTTGTGTAGAAATTGTTCTTTATCATGCACTGTTCTTATCTTGACTTTCTTTCCTCTGAAATTAAAAGACAAACCCTGTGGAAATTCCCACCTGAAAGGTATGTTGTTCTTCTTCAGCAGGTCCACCAAAGTCTTGAACTGCGTTCTCACCTCCAAAATGTATTTTGGGATATCCCTGTAGATTTGCACAGAGACGTTTTGGATCTGAAGTGTTTTCTGGTAATGCAAACTTAGTATCTTGTCTCTTTCCTCTTTAGATCTCAGTGTTATCAGGCAGTCCCTTGGAATCTTCCTGCCTTGCCTTCTGCCCAATCTGAAGGCAGTTGTTATCTCAAATTCTGTTCCCTCTAGGTTTTCCTGCCAAAAGTCTGAAATTTCTTTTGTGAGAAAGTCCACTAGGTTGTCCCCTTCACTTTCTGGAACCAACCTGAGTCTTAAATTCTTCTCCTTACGCTGCATGTCCCATAAAGACAGGGTCGCCTCATGTTGGTCAAGCCTCCTGCAAACAGGAACTAAATTTTCCTGTGTAGATTCCGCAGTGGATTTAGCTTCTTCTGCAATCTTCCTTATTGTGGCGTTCTCCTCGACCAATTTGTGTATAATCTGTGTGTTAGACGTTACGCTCTTGGTATTTAAGTCCAATTTTGCCGTTAAATCTGCCAATTGCTTAGTATTTTCTGTGCTCTGTTTGTTCAATTTTTCTAAAGATTCATTTATCTTCAATAATGCCTGCGTCACTGACTCCATGAATGCACTTATTCCCTTTTCCTGTCCACCTGGACCTGTTGGCAATAGTCCTGATAAAGAGCCCCTTTTCTTTTGTGCTGCCTTAGACTTGGATCTTGTTGCTATCTCATCTACAGGGCCGCTCATGTCCCAAGGTCGTTCTCACAGGAACAGGTCTTAAATGGAAAAATCCAGTGACTTTGTTGTTAACAATCGTGTTGCAACTGTTACTTTCAGCCCTCTAGAGGGAGCTAAGATATTCAATATAGCAGAGAAACAATGAATCCAAAAACCCTCAGAGGGAAAAGTTACTAAAAACTTCTCTCAGTCTTTTTAGTTGCAACCGTATAATTTTTACAAAGTCTCAATAGATTGTGTCAAATAAAGTCCCCACTTTGCAACACATCTGACAGCTCCCTGTCAAAGTGCTTCACCCAGGCAGTCCGTTCCCAGAGTCAGAGTCTGCGGTAAATTGTCCCTTTAAAAGTTTTCCTGCAGGTTTCCTTACTTTTTCACCCCCCCCCCCGTTCCTGCTCCCTGGGGGGGGACTTGGGTCAATGCTAGGGTTAGTCCTTTTTTAAAAAATTTATCCTTAAAATATATCAATTGCAGCTTGCCAGATCCGTTGCTTTAGCAGTCATGCAATCTGGGGAAGGCAGACTTCCTTTGTTTACCGTCCCCACTTTCGGCCAAATTTTTAAAAATTTAATTTAAAGTCCCGAAAAGGTTGCCAATCCTACTCACGGGAGTCTCTTTCAGTCCAAATTTCAGGAAGAAGTCGGCGCTCTCCGCTAATGGCGATGCGGCTTCACTCCACGAGCTGGGTAACGACTCTCAGCTCTGCGCACCCCCGATGCTCCTCCGGAGCCTTTAAAAAGGCTCTTTTGCAGTAAAAGGGGGCGCAAACGATGCCCACTGAGTCTCCTTGTTCACAGGCTTCCGCGCCTGTGATTTTAGGGGTCCCCGCTTCGCCGTAGCGGTCAGACCCGAACTCGCGGAGCAGCTCCCTCTCCGGAGAACGGAGAGCGAGCCGCCATTAGCGCTGGCGCCAACCAGAAGTCTCCGAAACCATCAGGCTTTATCCCGCTTTGAGTGTTTGTCAATAAAAATAGAGTTTAGGTTTCCATCATAAGTCAGCTTTAATTTGTACCTACTGTACTTCAGGGAGTAAGCTTTCACAAGAACCCCAAAATCAAGAGTCCTTGCTGAAGGTTTATATTATATGCTATGAGATACTGAGAACCCCCAATTTCTTGGTTGTTTATTGACAGGGAGTTGCTGAGGTTAAATCACCCCAGACTTAGTCATGTTACTCCACTCCCAACTTTGCTTAAGGTGTATGTGTCACAGGGTTCACTCATTTGGGGCAGACTCCCACACTATCCCTTCTTTCCACCTCTGGGAAACCACTGCCTGGATTTCCCAAAGTATCAAATCTGAGGCTGCATCCCTGGGGCAGCCTTCACCAATCTGGTGTCCTCCAGATGTTTTGGACTACAACTCCCATCAGCCCTAGCCAGCACAGCCATCTGTACTGAACAACTGTTGGGCATCAAGTTGGTGGAGGCTACCCTCTAGTTTATCTCTTAGTGGCTTCCCTGATCTGCTTTTTGCTTTCATTACTAATGCAATTAAATTGCCTCTGTTTAAGAACCCAGTGAATTTTTCACATCTGTCTCTCCCTCTCCCCTCTCTCTTATTGTAGCCATAAATTTTGCACCAGATGTGAACACAGCTAAGATGAGCCATTTACCATCAACACAGTCCTCATTCCTGATGATGATGACAACATTAAAGAGGCAAAAGGTGACAGCTTGCTTGGTTGTTAGAATGGCAATTCAGACAATCCCTTTTTTGATTAAGGCAGAAAGAAAGAGTGTGTGTACACTCTCTCTCTCTCTCTCTCTCTCTCTCTCTCTCTCTAACACACACACACACTGCTTGGTTGGCAAAGATAAGTCACACTATCTGTCATATTTATGGTCATCTGGCTGGTTATAACCAGAAGAGCTGGGAGGATGTCTCCTTGGTGAATAATATGTTCTGTTACTGTACCTTAAGGACCCATTCACACACAAGCATCTACCCTTTGCTTGTGTGTGTGTTACTCGATTGGCCCACACTTGACTTCAGCAGCACTCTACCTTGTAGCAACATCTGGAATACAGGCACAAGTGTACCCAGCATTCTTTGTCCACTAGTGCAAAGGCTCTTGACCTTGCAAACAGGTAAGTTTTAATGTTGTGCAACAGAGGAACCCTACGCAACAGTTGCAATAGCCAAAGCTCATGTGCAACAGATTGTGCAATCCATTATGCAACAAAGTTATCAGTAGACTGCTTATGCATTTTCTTGGGCTATAGTATTCTGTTGGTACAAGACATGTCACCAGCAAAACATGTGTACCATTAAGTGATTGTAACTTAGTACTACATTGGATGCAATCCAGTATACTGGGGTGACTTAGGTCAGGGGTGTCGAACCTCCGGATCTAATTTCCATCACCCCCAGCAAGCCAACAGGGCTAATGGTCAGGTGTGATGAGAGTTGTGATCCCGCAACAATTAGCCACCCCAACTTAAGGCCACAATCTTATTAACTTTGGTTGTCCCTCCAGCTGCCTGCATTTGTCCTGATTGGCTTTCACAAAGTACGCTCAGTGGTTAGACAATGGCTGGTCTTTATTGAGCATTCCTTCTGATTTCTTTACAGGAAAGTTATGCAACAATGAGCATTTGCCCTGCATTCATCCTGATTTGCTTGTGGGGTGTTCATAAGCCTTCCTGTTGGCCATTCATCTCACACTTTTCAATTAATTTCCCTGTCATTTTCCAAACCACAAAAAGGTTCAGATGGGACAGGCATTTTATTAAGACCCTCACCAGTTCTATGAGTGAGAACCTTATCTGGCTCTAACCCTGGAAACACAGCACTGCCTGCCTCCATTCCCTCTGGCCACATCATTGGGTAGGGGGTGGCTCCCTGCATCATAACTGTCAAAATATTGAGTGTGTGGCTCTGTCAAGCCCCAGAGGTTTGTTTCTGCACTCTGCTGGCTGGGGCTAATGGGAGCTGTAGTCTAAAACATCTGAAAGGCACCAGGTTGTTGAAGGCTGTCTTATGTGGTTGATGTCAGGATACAATAGCGAAGATCCATGCATGCCCTCCTGAATTCTTTGGTGGAATCAAAATGCAATATTACTGTATGGGACTGTGACACTGTCACAGCTGTCTTTGGACAGTGGATTGCCCACCAGCCCATTGCTGACTGTAATACACATGCAGCCTCTGTTTGCCTCTGCAGAGAGTTGAGCAAAACTCTTGCCAGCTTGCACAAGGCACGTTTTCCTTGGAGTGGCAACGCTTCCATCCTTCCACCAAGAATAACCTTTGACATCTGTGTCATTAGCAAGGGGAGCATCTTATGTATGCCGTGATTCATGCTGCTTTGCCACTGTAGCACAAGGATACCCAAAGAGGTATAAAGTCATCCATCTGCCAAGGAGGCCATGCATAATACGCCCCAGCTCAGTGGCAGGCAGTTGTGAATGAACTTATCTTTGGATAAGTAACAACATGTTTGCAGAGGAGACTGGGGGGGGGGGGCAGGGATAGGGGGTCCAGGTCAAAGAGGGATGCATCTAGTCTAGCCTGGGATACCATCTGCTGACAGTTCACCA
Organism: Podarcis cretensis; assembly: GCF_951804945.1. NCBI lineage: Eukaryota > Metazoa > Chordata > Lepidosauria > Squamata > Lacertidae > Podarcis > Podarcis cretensis. The sequence continues at coordinate 27,942,714 of NC_137185.1, read as the reverse complement.
GGTGTATAGCTTCCAATAGCTAGTTCACTGGAAGGTCTGCCTTGTTACTATTTTGAGAAGTGATCTACACTAGTAACCTTTTCATGAGAGATATGCACATAACACTAAGTCATGCTTTTGTTTGAAAAACCCATATGTTGGCCAACAAATAATAAAGGAAACCACGGCTTGCTTCTCCAAAGTTTGTGTCATTTTTGAGCTGCTCTGGTCTCGTGTTTCTGTAGCTTAATAAGCATATGTGGTGGGGTGGCCAAACAAAACTATGGTTAGGGTGTGTGTGCTAGGATCATGCATAATGGCAAACCATAGTTAAGGCAAACCAACATTTCTAAGCCAGCAACAATTCATGGTTTCTGATAATGGTTTGTTGGCATAAACAAATAATGGTTAAGCTGCTGGGGAGGGTTCACACATAACACTAAGCCATCCTTTAATATATCATAGTTTTTATTGTTTTACTAGAGGCTGCACCCTTCCTCACAACAGTTCCCCATTTATTAATCCTCTAGAGATCCCCTTCCCACTCCATGCAACTACTAAGCTTCCTTTTCACCTTCCTGTACCCATTTCTAAAGCCATTTCTCTCTTCTGCTCTGCTTTGCACCCATTTTCACCTTCACACCCCTGTCCTTCCTTTTCTTTTGTGCATCTGGTGTGGCATGGTGAAAAATGGGAACTTTGTATACAGCTTCACATGCAGTAGTTGGAGTTCATGAAGAGATTTATACTAGCCACTGCAATGAGGCTGTAAGACAGTCTTCACTAAACTAGTGTTTTGAATTACAACTCCCTCCCACCCCAGCTAGCATGGCAATGTTCCCATCAACAGCAGCATCATATGGCCATACATCTGGAGGGAACCAACTTTGGGATGCTGAACATAGCATTTAAACTGGTCCTGGAGGTAAGGAGCAATTCAAATACACTCCTGATCCATGGGTGGTGCTTTTATTGGGTACAATGGAGAGTCGCTGTAGTGCACTCCTTGGAGGAAATTGCATTTATGTGTGCAGGTTAATCACTCTTTTACTCAGACCTTGATGCTGACAGCTGAATGTGTGAACAGACTCTGCTGAAGACATTACATTGTCAGCAACAGGGAAATTCTTCACCATACTTTGAATGGTGGTGATTTACAGTTCCTGTGTGTACATCATCCCTTGAGGCAGCAGCCATCAAGGGATAGATGCATGTGAACCAAAGGAAACCCAAATGGGTTTCAGAATATTGCTCCTGCAATCACTGGAACCACAGACTTCACATTTCCCAGGTTTGTGGTATCTGAGCAAGCTACTGCAACTCATTTTCTCTCACATTCACACTCACAATAAACATTACAGACTGGAAACTCTTGGGAAATGACTATCATGTGCAAGAGTCACAGATGAGTCCAGTCCAAGCCTTCAGCAAGCCTTGTAGTCTGTGAATTATTGCCCCAGGTGCAGAAAGACTCTTAGTCATTGTCTCCTTGAGCAGCAACTGAACTAGTAGCCTAAAGGCTAAAGACCCTATTATCTGCCACATTATTAAAATTACCATAGGCACAGTGGATAAGATGGAGCAGAACAGCTGCAGAGGAGGGCGATACCTTTAGAATCTGGGTAAAATTCAACCCCAGCTAGAGTCAAATTCTTGGGTGCCATTAATTTTTCTCCCAGGTGCAATGTTGGCATCAAATACTGCATTGTTTAGCCCTGCCTCTCCTGCTATAATCTTTAAATAGTTCAAATGCTTAGATTAAAAACCTTTTCGTGTATGTATTTGGTCAAACGGCTGTTACCCATCCTAAATAATTAGGGGAAGGCTTGATTTTCACTGGCTTTCTAGCTTCAGAGGGAAGGGGAAGCTTCTTGTTAGACACAGAATTATAGCGAGGGAGTGATGTCTTCTACCTGACTGACCCAGGTCTTGGGCCAAGTTCTTGAACATGTGTCGCCTGTGATGTTAGACTCTCCCTCTTCCCAAAATGGCAGTGCCCCCAATTAAACTTCCAGTGTGGTGCTTGCAAAATACACTGAGGGGATTAGTTATCACTGTGCGAGATTCATGGTGCTGCTGCTCCCCCAGATAAAGTAATAATTCCAGAGCAACTTCCCGAATTGCAATTTATTCCCGTAGTAAAACATCGAGAAGGTAAATCACAGAGGGCATAATCACTTCTTTTCTTTCTTGTAAATCACGCCGTGTTTGAAAAACTAATGCCCTTTCTGCATGCAGCGCTGGAGTCTGCGTTTTGTAAATTTTTGGTGAGGTGCAAGGGAAGGGAAGGGAGGTGGGGAGGCATTTTTGCGGGCATAAATGAAAGTGAACAGTGGTATCTAAAGCCAGTCTATGTCAGGACCATGGATGGGAGGGAATGCCCATGGAGAGTTAGCCAGCTTCCCTTCCTCTTGCTTCAATTCTTGACACCAGAGGATACCAAACAATAATCTGTATCACAGACCAGCAACTATTTTTGCTGCAGTACTAACAGCACTTAAGCAATTCACACTTTGCTGAATTTTGAGATGCAGCAGGCATCTGACCAAAAAAAGTGCGTAAAAATACATCCATTGGGGAAAATTGTGCATGAAAATGCATATATCTGTGAAAATGCCCGCTGAAAACTTTCTATTCCACCAGGCCTATGCAGGCAATTAAAAATACATCCTTTAGCAGCAGCAGTAGCAGTAGCAGTAGCAGTAGCAGCAGCAACAACAACATTGATACACCACCCATCCAGCTGTGTTTCCCCAGCCGCTCTGGGTGGCTCCCAACAGATTAAAAACAGAATGAAACACCAAACATTAAAAACTTCCCTAAACAGGGCTGCCTTCAGATGTCTTCTAAAAGTCAGATAGTTGTTTATTTCCTTGACATCTGATGGGAGGGAGTTCCACAGGGTGGGCGCCACTACCAAGAAGACCCTCTGCCTAGTTCCCTGTAACCTCACTTCACTTCTTGCAGGGAGGGAACTGCCAGAAGGCCCTCAGTGCTGGACCTCAGTGTCCAGGCTAAATGATGGGGGTGGAGACGCTCCTTCAGGTATACTGGGCCGAGGCTGTTTAGGGCTTTAAAGGTCAGCACCAACACTTTGAATTGTGCTTGGAAATGTACTGGGAGCCAGTGTAGGTCTTTCAGGACCAGCTGATTTGTTTGTTTTTAACTTTTTATGGTCTTTATTTTATGGTTTTATGTTTCTATTTCTGTAAATCACTTTGATGCATTTTTATGACACAGCAATATACAAATATTGTCATATATAAACAAACAAACAAATAAGAACAACAACAGGCTTGCTGAGATGTGTTAACTACAAGAATGGCACACTTAAATAGTAATTAATTTTTGTGAGGACTTCCTTTTTCTTTTTAAAAATGCAAACTTATGTGGAAATGTGGCAATTTGAACCTAAGTCTGCAAAAATGAGAAATCGAGAGAAACCAAAATGGGCAGATCTGCCCATCCCAGAGAAGAGCAAAAGGGGCTTTCCCTTTAATATTGAAAATAGGGAAATGTTTGTAATGCTCCAGTTTTAAAACCAAAGATCATTGTTTAAATTCCGGGATCAAATCAGAAGCTGGATTGGCTTTTGTAATTCCAGGACTGTCCCTGGACTGTCGGGAGACTTGGAGGGTATACTTTCAGTGGGTCTGTTCTGACTATCATTGGTGGCAATACAATGTCCAGATTTTCCTTGGTCACTGGTGAAATCCGATGTGAGGTGTTTTTTTATTTCTAATTTCAATGAAAAACAAGCCCATGTCTCGAAACTTAAGACAAACAAGGGCCATAATGAGTCTGACAACTCAGCCACGACTGTGCCATCGTCAAGCATGAGGCTGTAATGAATGGTAATTCTTCAAACCGAGACGTTTGCTATTCTCTCCCCCCCTTGCTTAACAACTGAACTGATTAGAATGAAACTTTGACTTGATTAGCGATTATTGTCTCTGCATGGTGGTTGCATGGAGCCCTCTCATTTTCTTGGTTTGTTTTTTAAGAAACATTGCCAAGGCGTCTCGTCCCCTGATTTACTGCTTAGATTCTCTGTTCCATATTCATTTGTTTTGTCCCCCTCTCCTATTCTTTTCTCAAAAGCAAAAGCTCAAATCACTACTTGCATTCCTCTCTTCCACCCTCCTTACATCTTAGAGATTTCATAAAACTTCATGCAGCCCTGGCCCAAGATGTTTTGCAGGCTCGGCAGAAGGAGAAGACCACTCCCTCCACTGTCAGAGGCAGGGTGCTCTGTATCCTGCCAGAGGGCTTCACATGGACACCTGCATGGCCTTGGTGATAACAGGATGATCCAGCAGCCAGAGTCTTCTTTGGTTCTTAAAGGTAAAGGGACCCCTGACCGTTAGATCCAGTCGTGACCGACTCTGGGGTTGCAGCGCTCATTTCGCTTTATTGGCTGAGGGAGCCGGCGTACAGCTTCCGAGTCATGTGACCAGCATGACTAAGCCACTTCTGGCGAACCAGAGCAGCGCACGGAAATGCTGTTTACCTTCCTGCTGGAGCGGTACCTATTTATCTACTTGCACTTTGACATGCTTTCGAACTGCTAGGTTGGCAGAAGCAGGGACTGAGCAACAGGAGCTCACCCCGTCGCTGGGATTTGAGCCGCCGACCTTCTGATCTGCAAGTCCTAGGCTCTGTGGTTTAACCCACAGCGTCCCTGTGTCCCTTTGGTTCTTATTCCACATAAAAAAGCAGGGTGGACTGACAGTTGAATCTGACTTCAACCCTGGTTGGCTGGGGTAGCGTCCTTCATAGTCACTAGGGTAGCTTGCTACTTTAAGCAGCAAGGGCAGGATTTGTAGGAAACACTGTGAAGTGTAGGTGGGTTCTCACGAGGCAAGACACAGTGATAACAGCAAGAACCTTTATTGAACTATCAGAACTGGGCAACAGGGCAGTGGTGTAGCGTGGGGGTGCGGGGGGGGGTGCGGCGGCACCGGGCGCAACATGGGGGGGGTGCTCGCACTCGAGTGCTAAAATCCACGGGTTAGGGGGCGCAAATTACTTGCCTTGCCCCAGGTGCTGACAACCCACGCTACGCCACTGCAACAGGGGCAAAGCAACTTCATATATATATATATACATTTCTGAAGGTCTTGGCCACTCCCAACGTGATTGGCTGTCTAAACTTCCAAGCTGTGAATCATAACTCAGAGTTTAAGGGCCAATGGCAGAGGCTCAAATCCTGAAACGTTCTGTGATTGGACATCATTTATTGTATCAGAATACAGGAACTCAGAATCCTTAGTCCAGGCTCAAGCTCAGGCAAACAAAGACCACTGAATACATAACACTCCTCAGAACTTCCCAGCAGCATCTGCCGCCTGAGGAGGTCACTTCCTTTTTCCTAAGGTTAGGGCCAATCCTGACTTCATGGGCCCTTGGGACCAGGCTTTACCTTGCTTGAGGGGTGTGTTGCTCCTGCGTTTAGTTTCCAAAAATGCATCTTTGCCTCCACAATTGGATTTTGGATGGCTTGCCCAACTTCCCTGGGTTATCATTAGATGAAATCAGCTTCAAAGCAACCCTTGCTGTTCCCTGGTGCAGAACTCACTGCGAAATTACTCAACTGTGTTGGTCCATCAAGCTCAGTACTGTCTGCACTGACTGGAAGCAGCTCTCTAGGTTTTCAGGCAACGCTACCTGAAGATGCTGAGGGTTGAACCTGTGGCCTTCTGCATGCAAAGCAGCTGTTCTACCGCTGAGCTGTGGTCCTTACCCCATTACAAAAACTGTAGAATAATAGATACAGTTCCCAGGCTACGTACTTTGAAGTTTATTGTCCTTTTTTCCAGGACACATCCTCTTTTTCAAAGGTATGCAAAACAAAAGTTATCATAGAGACCTATAGTTTAAAGCAGAAGTCGGCAATTGTGTCCTCTTTTTTGCTCTCCAAAATATGGCAACCCTAATTTGAAAACAAAAGCATGGGGTAAGAGCAGAGAGGGGGTAAATTCAGAATTTGACTTTGAAACCCAAATATCCCACCCCCTTAAGGAAGCACTTTTTAAAATGTGCAGCTTTTTCTGTGTCAAATTGGATTCCATCACGTTCCAGATGAAGTCTCCAGGAATGAAATGGGGCCCCAGTTCAGGGAATTCCCCCAACGAGCCTCCTTCCAGCTATTTGCCTATTTACTTGGTTTATTAATATTTTATTGGGTTTACATCCTGTCCTTCCTCTCCAAGGAGCCCAGGGTGGCAAACAGATATATAATTTTAAAACAAAACAAATACAATTCTGAGACAGATAAAAAGCTCGAACACAGTTACAGCTGAAAACATTCTAAAATCAATTGCCATTGAAAACATGCTTCCATCCAATGATTTTGAGGTTGCCATGAACTGTATTCTTCAGCTAACTAATGCCTGAATGGACAGGGATGTTTTCAAATTCCTCCTGAAAGTTAATATTGATGGAGATAGGTGCACCTCACTAGTGAGGGCATTGCACAACATGGTAGCCACCACCAAAAAGGCCCTGTCACTGGTCACCACCAACGAGGCAGCTCCCAGTGGTGGCAGCACCAACAAGGCCTCACCAGCTAATTGTAGAGTCTGAGGGCTGGCTGTTGTAGCATAGCGGGGGGTTATAGAGGATAGCTGGAGTGCTGGCTTGCAGATGCTGCATTTTTTAAGGCACCCTCCTTCCTTCTATTTCCCTACCAATTGTAAAGGTAAAGGTACCCCTGCCTATACGCGCCAGTCGTGCCCGACTCTAGGGTTGTGTGCTCATCTCACTTAAGAGGCCGGGGGCCAGCGCTGTCCGAAGACACTTCCGGGTCACGTGGCCAGCGTGACGAAGCTGCTCTGGCGAGCCAGCACCAGTGCAACACACGGAAATGCCGTTTACCTTCCCGCTGTAAAGCAGTACCTATTTATTTACTTGCACTTAAAGGTGCTTTCGAACTGCTAGGTGGGCAGGAGCTGGGACCGAACGACAGGAGCTCACCCCGCTGCGGGGATTCGAACCGCCGACCATACAATCGGCAAGTCCTAGGCACTGAGGTTTTACCCACAGCGCCACCCGCATCCTCCCTACCAATGGAGCAGCAATAAATTGCGCAGGAGGCTTAAGTGCTTCAATGACTTGAGGTAAAATCTGAGCCAGAGAAAAAAACGGGGGACGTTAATTAACACTTACCTCATACCTGAGGCAAACATTGCAAGCAGCCAAGATTGCGATTTCCAAGCCAGGAAAAACGAAATTTGGTCACGTCATTACGCTGAGGCTATAATAGTCAGATTAATAAGGGTGATCTCTATTCCCAGCTGACCTTGTTCTTTTCCTCTCCTGCCATAATGAGAAGAGATGCACACCAGTGATGCTTAGGCAGCTCTGTGGGGACTTGCTTGCCATCAGCCAGCCTGCAAAATATTTAGTCAAGGCCTGCTCCTCTCCCCACCCGTTCCTGGAAACGTGGCCTAAACGGGGAACATTTCAATCACCGCCTCTTTATTAAATAATAAGTGATATTTACTTAGTGTCTCTTTATCCTCCAAGCTCCTAAAACTTGGCAAACTTTAATTAATAGTTGTCTTAATAGTTAAATAACCTTCAGAATGGCTTTTCATTTACTCCAGGCCCCTCTGAAATGAAGTCATAATGATCTGAGTCAAGTGATAAAAACACAACATATGGTGGAATGTTTGCAGGTTATTAATGAGACGAGTCAACCAGCAGTGGCAGAATATATTTTATTTTTCACATCCCTCTGCTGGGAGAAATAATATATTCACATACAGAAAAATGAGTACCATTTGCCGACAACCATTTCTGTCCATCCTCTCTGCCTGGATCTCTGTTTACCTGGCATTTCTAAGCCCACTTCTGATTCTCCCATTTAGCACTGATGCAGGGAAGGCCTCCTTCACACTGTTGACCTGTTGCTTTCCCATAGTTAATGTATCCTCTTAAATATACCCCAGCAGTAGTGAGGCCTTAGATTCCCAACCCCTCCTGGAGAAATTCACCTTTCTGTTACTCTCCAGGATGTGGGCCATCATAGTCTTGCTACTAAAGGATGCTTTCAGGACCAAGAAATGGATAACTTACTTAAAAACAGAATTATTATTTCTTATTGTCGAGAATGATATTAGATTGTAAGCCTGCAGGCAGGGGGCCGCTATCCGAGTTTAATTTCTCTACAGTGCCTTGTTCTTGTGGCACTTTATAAATAATAAATATTTATTATTTATTATTATTTCTGAGAGGCTTCGGTACAGACTTCCAAAGGACTTGGCTAAGAACCAAACTACACATTACACTGGAGTTTTCTTTTTTTGGAAAGCTGCCCCTGGATGTGCTATTTGGAGTGGCATCAAGGCATGTGGGGGGGGGCACAGTCAAACTCTCCGCTTCCCCTGCCCCACAGCCCCGATCCAAACCACCTTTCTAGAGTGGTTATAAACTGTGGAGAGGGGAAATGGTGGTCACATCTCCTTCTGTTGCTATCAACGGCTTATGGGGGCAACAAAGGGTTAAACCAGGGGTCGACAAAAATTTTTTAGCCGCAAGCTGGTCCGCTGTCCCTCAGACCTTGTGGCAGGGCAGAAAAGTGGCGCTGGGGGGGGGGAGCTGGAAGAAGAGGCAAGGAGGGCAAGTACTCCTCCCCACCTGTCAGCCCCAGCTGCTGTGCTTACCTTCCCAGGGGCTGCCACCGCCGCTGCTGCCGCCGCTGCTGCCGCTGCTTCTTCTTATGGGTAGGCAGAGCGAGCTTGTCTGCTCCGCTCTCTGGCCCACAGGAGGGAAGATGAGCGGCGCGAAAGGGCTGGCTCCGGAGAGGCATTACCTAAAATGACGCTGAGCCAGCTCAGCCCAGCCCCCTTCCTCCTCTAGGCAGGGCGGGGAGAAGCCAGGAGGAGGGAGGCACCACCGCGGTGTGTATGGGGGGGAATAGAATGGCACAGGGAAAAAATGGTATAGCCCAAACAAACAGAATTCCCATGCCGATCCATGGACAGTCCGCGGGCCGGATCCCAAAAGCAATTGGGCCTGATCCAACTAGGTTAAACTGCCTCCCCCCCGCCCACTGCACCAGGAACCCAGTTGATATTTCCTCCTTTTTAAGGAAGGGAAGTATGTTGGATGTCACAGAACACCAACATAATGTGTAGTTTCTCAGCAGATCACTTTTATACAGAATCTCAGAATTGTAGAGTTGGAAGGGACCATAGGATCATCTAGCCCAACCCCTTGCAATGTGGAAATGTGTACATATGTTGTCACATGTAGACTCTGAAGCTATGTCCACAAGACTACTTGCTTTAGCGCAGCAAATTCTCAGCACGCTTCAAATTCAGGGGCTGTTTGAGAAGGGGGAAAGAAAGGCTTTAGCATTTCCAGTTTACACAACAGCTCGTACCTCTGACGGCTCATGGCAGCTTTCTTTCCCCTTCCATCATAGAGAAAGAAATTACTTTGATGTTGGGAACCAGAGTAAAGGAGAAATCCATGCTCCTCTCATACCTTTTTTTTTTTTTTTAAAAAAATCATGTTTAATGAGTGATGTTCAGTGAGGGTTAAAAGAAGAGGAATGTGCTTGTGTATGCAAAGTGAGTGTGAGCAGAAGAGATTTGATATGCATCTTTCAGGAACCTCTACAGGAGTATAATTTGGTGTGTACTGGAACATGCAGCCAGGAAAAAAAGCACTGAACCTTCACAATTTGCACCAAATCCTTCGAAATTTGCACTTTTCTGAAATTTGCAACACACTTCTCCTGACAAGTAATGGGTAGAAAGAAATGTGTGTACTAGGGGAGAGTGTGCATATAAATACATTAGTGAAAATAACATTATACATTATGTATACATTATACATTAGTGAAAATAACAGGAAAACGCATTCCATGAGATAAAATGCCTCTGCAAAAATGTGTACAATATGCAGAGGTGTGTATAAAATATCTGTATATTAGGAGAAATTCGCTGGTGAATTTTCAGGGTACTTAAATAAACAACAACCCACAAACATTGAGAACTAAACTTAAGAATGGGGAAAAAATGAAGAACTGAGAAAAATCGAAATTGCCCAGGCAGCCGCATTCTGTGGCCCTGCGAGAGTGGCAAAATAACTGACCTGGGACACCAGGTGTTGGGTGAAAGTCAAACCAAATCTTTATTGACCACCAGAGGCAAGAGGGGTTGGCATGGCAGCAGAGCAAAGATCAATTTCCATTTGGCACTTGCTGATGGGATAAACCTTGAACCAGGCTTGGCAGAAGAGGGCAGTCAGTACAGATGGTTTTACGAACGGTGTCACATGTTCTTGGCCTTATGCCCCATCGGCAGCATTCTGCACCAGATAGAGCTTCCAAACCATGCCCAAGGGCAGTCCTATCTTGAGCGCATTGCAGTAACCCAGCCTCAATGTTACCAATGCATAGACTATGGTGGTCCTTCATCTCAGGCAGCAATATGTATTGTCCTCCAGTCCATCTCAGGTGTAGGTTATCCTAGCCAGGCATCTGTCTCTAGATCTTTCCTTGGTCCCACCATCTCCTTCAAAGCACATTGGGCCAATAAAATCTTCATTGTTTTCACACCCTAAGGAGCCTGTCTCTCCCCTTTCCCACCCATGCCACCTACTCCTCTACCCTTCTACCAGCTCAAATGTGTTTTTGTCTCAACTTGGGATTCTCAGACTGTGGACACACAGACCAAGTGGCAGGAGTGCCATTGATTTATCACTCGACGCCGTCTTTGCCATCTGTTTTTATATTGCTTTCAGCACAAGATAAGTGGTTCCCAGATAGTGCCGAGCTTGAGAGATTGCAAAGTTCATGAGTTTGCAGAATTTATGATAAGGCAGAAAATTGTCTTAGTGCATCATTCATAGAAGCAACGTCCAGAACAAATGGTGCCACCTCCAGATGTTTCCTTCAGTTCAGAAAGTTTTGAAAGCTGCTAACCTACTGGCTGGCCAGCCAGTGATTTAAGACTCTGGTGCCTATTAACTTGGTTCACAATTTGTCTTGTGGAGTTCAAAAAGCTTTCCCTGTCCCTTCCTACTAAATACACCCATTATGATGAAAAATGCCATGACAATGCAAAAGCCAAGTTCTCTTGGTCAAGGTCTTTCTGTGTTGCACAATGGGCATCTTATGAAACAGATAAAAGGTGGTCTGCTGGCCCATCTTCCCTGCCAGGAAGTGTTTTCAAGATGGTTTAAAGCAGCCTCCCCCAACCTTGTACCTTCCATATGTTTTAGACTCCATCTCTCATCATCCCTAGGACCTGGAAACCTTAAGGAATATCATTTTCCTCCTGTTCTTTCCTACATACTCCAGTCCACATATTCCCACAATTCTTGATTATTGAGTGGTAAAGTGGATGGCTTCTAGGACCATGTCCATTTGGGTAGTGGAACCCACTTGGGGAACCCACTTGAGATCCATCAGGATCTGAGCAGCTAATGCTGTCCATTTTCAGTCTCAATGGCATTCAGCACTAGATCTGTTCCATCCTGTTTTCTTCCAATGCACACATTTGCATACACATTTTGAATGTGTTTTGTGGAGCACTTTATATGATGTAAAATGCAACGCTCTCAATGCTTCCTAGCACATTCACCAGTAAAATATGCAATATATATGTATCTTTTGCATAAAACACAGGAGAAGTGTGTGAATTGAGTAGGAGTTGTATTCCAATTTGCAAGCAAGGTTGGGAGCATTGTGTCAGTTCAGAGGAGAAATGACTGCTGGGAGGAGCACAGAGAGAAGAAATGCCATGGTACATCTGCAGCAGTGTAACCGGACGCCTTCATCTGCCCCAACTGCAATGCAACTTGTCTCTCCCGTATCAATCTCTACAGCCACAGCAAGCGCTGCAACCTTCCAACAGTTTGACTTCACCCCCAAAGGCTCACTCCTCCATTGTCTCCCAAGACAGACAGATGCCAAAAACAACATTGTAGGCCACACTGAATCCATTGGGTGGGGTAGGGGAGGAATGGGATATAAGCTTTTTAAACAAGTACATTTTAATAAAAGTTTTTAAATGACTGCACCTCAAGTGCATTCAAGCAGAGAAGCAATGTATTAATGCTTCGTTAACCATGCACACCTCAGAGAAAGTTTGATTAGCCCTTACCAGGATTTGATGTACTCAGAACTGAGCAAAGGGGAACAAATGGTCTTCTCTAGCTTCATGCTTTTAAGTTTCACCATTTTATCGCCTCCCCCTCTAGAACCTCTCCCTCCTTCTGTCTGCTGGCTAATGTTGCTTAACATGATGCTCTGGTTCCCAACGCAGCTTTGGCACAATAAAATTAGCTTTGTTGGGTATACTATGACACTCTTCCTCCTGCCAGCTTCCCCTATTAACTGTGCATGGAAAAATATTCCAGAAATCCACTTGCGCCCTTGAGCTATAATCGTGTTTATTTCCATAACTCTTTGATAAAATATTTGTCTTTGCCTTGAATAATCTGCCAAAAGGCGGGGTGGGGGAGAGAGAAGGGGGAAAGAAGAAGAAGAAGAAGAAGAAGACACAGTCAGAGGAATCCAATTTCTTCACATCTGCTTTTCTTTCAGCATCCCATATGGGAAAGCATATTCTTCTCTCCAGAATTCATTAGAGCTTTCATGAAATGTGCCACCACATATATCTTTCGTTTCTTGTGCATATGTGCGTGTGTGTTTAAGTCTAGTGATGTTTATATTTAAAACAGGCACAAACAGACCAATTTGTGGAGTGCTTAGAACACAGAGGATGGGAGCGTTCTTTGAAGGCCGAGTGATGATGGGGTCCCAAGTTGTTCACTGCGGAATGCATCTATAAGGCAAAAACAGGGCTGGAGGGCTGATTCATATCAGAGGCACCAGCTTCTCCAGAGGATCTGGGGTGTGTGTGTGTGTGTGTGTGACATAGCACAATGTCCTGACATCGCACACATGATGTTGTGCAATGTTCTCTGCATATTGAAAGGGCCTGATCCCCCCCAAAAATATTTGGGGGTCTCAAACTGCCATGGCCCCAAGGAGTCAGCACCTGTGATTCATATCCAACCCCAGCAAACATTTGGCAGAGAGAAACGTAATCGTAAATCTGCAAGAATAAAGATCATCCATGTCATTTCCAGGAATGCATAGGAACATCAGTCCATTTAGCTAGATACTGTATATTCTCTGTGTGTGTGTGTGTGTGTGTGTGTGTGTGTGTGTGTGTGTGTGGCTAACCTGCAGTCTGGGTCTTATCTAAGCCAACTCACAAGGTCAGTATAAAATGGGGAAAGAGTTATGTATGCTGCCCTCTGAGCACCCTAGAGGAAAGGTTGGGATCAAAATCTAATTGACAAGCAAGCATGGTTTTAAACTGGTAGGGAGGAAACATTTTCACTCAGAGAGCCACATGCCAGGGGCCATTTGCCAGGGGTGGGCATGGCCAGAGGCAGAAGTGGGTGGACTACTGATTGTAAATATTACCTTTGTACAGTAAGTATCAGGTCAGAGTGGGAAGGAAGAGAGGAACCTTTGGATGCTGAGGAGGCAACAGGCTCCCGTGAGCAAGGGGAGCCAAGGGCGGAAAGCAGTTCAGACTAAGCTGATGAAGATTGCTGCTCCTACTGTGCTAAGTTCCCATCCCCCGCTGTCTCCAAGGACAAGGAGGGCTATGCGTGTAGCAGAGCAATAGGCACAGATTCCTTCCCGCTCCCCACATTGTTGGAGGCTGCTTGGAAAACATCTGGCTGGGGAGGAGACTTAGGGGGAAGTAGGAGGCGAAGACCTTCAGACCTGGCAACTGTTTCATTGGGGCTAGTTCTGTTTGTAGGCATTGCTGCCTGACATGCTGTTTTCTTGACCAAAGAGCTGACTTTTCTGCTTGTCTCTTCAACCCAATGGCCAGAGAAAGAGGCTTGGAAGGTCATGTCTGCCCATCCCAAACCTCTGTTCAAACAAACAAACAAACAAACAAACAAACCCTTGAAATAAATATGAGCACCGTGGTGCTTTTTGCACCCACTACAACAATGTTGTAATGCTGTTGTATAGACTGTTTATGTATTATTTATTTATTACATTTATATGTAATATAAATGAGCTCAAGGTGGCGTACCTAGTTCACCCCTCATTTAGTCTCCACAACAACCCTGTGAGGTAGGTTAGGCTGAAAGGCAGTGACTGGCCCCAGGACACCCAGTGAACTACATGGCCAATGGGGATTTGAAGGCTGATCTCGCAGGTCTTAGTCTGAGACTCTAACCACTGCACCACCGTTGGTTCTTTAATGTGCCATGAAATATCCTTCCTTCCTCTCTCATCTCTCAGCTGAGCTACATGTTGGTCACTATGGTTTCTCAGGACTGAAGAGTTGCACATGTATGCTAACTCAAACACTTTTCTCTGTTCAAAGCTGGTCCTAAAAAGGAGTGGGTGAGACTCACATCACATCTCCCCGTCAAATGTCGTATTTCTAATTCGCCTGAATTCTATTTTGCTGCATATTGAAGAAGAAGAAAAATATTCTCTCCCCTGTCTCTGTGTTTCATTAAATGAACAAATTCAGTATCTAAACAAGAATGGATTCAGAGGTTTTACAAGTGAAAGGTAAAATTAGACGCTGAAAAGAGCTAATCCAATTCGATTAGTTGCTTTCAGACTTCAGTGCCTTTCATTTGGTCTACTTGATCTGGATCTTTATTAGATAAGCTTGAATTGGCAGCATCATGGGTGGTGGTGGTGGGCTGGAGGAAGGCTGCAGCCGTGACTGCCATCAGAAGAAGTGAGAGAGAGGACTCCCTCATCCCCTCAAAGTAGCTCGCAGCTCCAGCTCGCTGGCCTGCCTGGAGATAATTTCATTTAATCTTGGCAATCTTCCGCAGTAGACTTAAGTAAACAAAGATCAAGCTACTCACAGCCTTAATTAGGCTACATATAAATAATGGATTGCTGGATTAGCTGGGAGTACATGTGATGTTTCAGAACTGAGAAGCCCTTAACTAGGACGCTCCTTCTCTGTGTACCTATGCACAGTACACAACTGTTTCGTAGGGCTGCAACGTGCAGTCAATTAACTGGCTATATGAATCCATTTTAAAAGCTTGTAATTGGCCAAACAGTTAATTGGGCTGCAAAACAATGACACAGAGTTGTTAAAGTCTCAAAGCAACATGTTTGGACTTTCTCCTTCTTCTGCTTCTCTCTCCTTCAGCTGTTAATATATCCATTTTGCTGGTTACTCTGATGAATATGTGAGCAGAGTGTCTAACTGTATCCTCCTGAGATTCAGAAGCACCACACCCCCACACCCGCATGGAGTTCCTCGTTTTAAGAGTGTACCTGCTAGGATACACAGCAGCGTGATCGAAAAGAAAGTGCTTTGGAGCTACTGTTTTTAGAGAGCTCGTGCACCTCTTATCAACTGCAGCCAGAATGGAAACTGTGTGTTATTGGAAAGTGTCTAAAGGTTTAACTGTGAGGGATGGATTGAACAGACTTGGCAGATAGCCCTGGCCGAAAAGCTATGCACAAAATCTGATTGCTTGAGCAGTTGGAGAAGCAGGATTTGTCACGACCTGACACCAGTTTACTGTACACGCAAATAAGGAATCAGCAGCTCATGAACCACACTCTTCCCAGGTGAAATTTTGGAATGGTGCATTATTATTTTTTTGACATGGATGATATGTCTTGAGGTTTTGTCTTCTGTACTTGGTAATTATGCTACTTTAGTTGGAGTGTGAAAGAATTGCCCCCGTTTTTAGGACCTTATGGCATGGTTCTGTTCAGGTGCTGATTTTTGTTTGTTTGTTTTCTTTGATCATTACACCTGAAAATGAAATTTAAAACTTAAATGTTTTTTTAAACCCATATTGTTTCCACCCCTAAGCAAATTTGTGAAAATGTAGCCGACTAAATCTCAAACAAATTAATCCACTAACGTTTCTTAAATTAGGTCACAGTCCTGCCACTCACACAGTTGGTTTGGGAAGAGGTTCACTCACAGTATTAGCCACAATCCATATCTACCCTGTCATTTCTTATGAAATACTGCAGGCTGGTGCCATTTTCCCCAAGCCAGTTTCGATCCAAACTGAGAAAAAGAACATGCATTTTAAGCTGGTAATGGGCGCACAGACCCAGTATCACTGCTGCTACTACGGATATTGTCAGCAATATCAAATGCAACACGATGGCCAGGAACAATAACAATGTGAAAAACTTTATGGAATAATTCAAAACATCAAAACTAACAAACTGAAGTCTCTGAAAGTCCTTAAATAAATCACGGTGCCAGACTTTACCTGGCGGAGAGCAAGCTGTGAAGCTTTGTATAATCAGCAAATGTCCAATTCTGATGTCCAACTCTAAACTCTGCAACACAGGGGTTTGTTTGTTTACTATGGATATTGTGGCAGAGCTCACTTAATGTGTCCAAGCATAGCAAAGGTACCTACCGACAGCATTTGCATTTCTTTTTATTTGTATCCTACCAGAGCTGGGCTCAGAGCGGCTAACATCATATAAAGCACAATATACATAAAAACAAAAACAAAAAAATCGATTATAATGCACCCCAAAATTAATTCAAATAAATTAAAATTAATATTAGACGGGACAAATGGCCATCCTGACAAATGACAAATTGAAAGCGGTTAATACTCGTCAGGACCAACTATTTCCACTGATATTATAAGGACCTGTGAGCGGGCTGGGAAAACTCCTTCGTACTTGTTCATACAAAGAGAAAATGAGTCAGACTGAACCCTGGCCAAAGGCCTGGTGGAACAGTTCTGTCTTGCAGGCCCTGTGAAAAGATGTCAAATCTCACAGGGCCCTGGTCTCTTGTGAGAGAGCATTCCACCAGGCCGGGGCCATGACCGAAAAGGCCCTGGCTCTGGTTGAGGCGAATCTAATCTCCCTGGGGCTCGGGATCTGCAGGGTGTTGTTATATGTAGACAATATGGTCCTCCGTGGGGCATACCAGGAGAGGCGGTCCTTGGGAGCAGGGGTGGTAAAAGGGTAAAAGCCACAGTACTAGCAGAAAGAGCACAGCTGACAAAGCTATACCCTAATCCCTTTACACTTCATTTTCCTAGGAAAACTTAGAAATGTACCATGTCCTCTGTTGAATTGGCTGAGGATAACCTAGACAACTTTTTGTATCTTATTTCTCACCCCCTTGATTTCCAAATATACCGTACTTGCTAATTCATGTTATGGTTTGCATTGATTTACATGTAATAAGGTACTGCTGACCGCAGCTCTATAGCCAGATGCAAACAGGATAATTCTGCATATACTCCCTGCCCATGAAGTTATTCAGGTGATCTCCTTGAATGTGGAGATGACACAGTGAGATCAGGTTTCATTCTAATGGAGGACGGGGCATAATTCGATAGGAGGTAGGAGACTGCCATGACAATTTATTTTCCTGCTCGGAATATGCAGGAGCAACTGGCTGCTGCAGTATCGACAAGCGGCAGAAGTGATTGTTCACCAAGACCCCTTAGTCACCGGCATCCTCTGCCTTTGAAAGCTAAAGGAACTTGACGAAGTTGCAACTAACTCTCTCTGTGTGCGTGTCTGATAGTTCATCTTGGACTGCCAGCCCATGTGGTCTCCGTCTATCAACGCGTGTTCTACACCAGAGGTGCAGCAGCTCTGCCAAGTTGAGCTATTTACACAAGGTCACTTTATTAGCAAGGAAGTCGCTCCTTATGACAGATGAGCGCTTGGGGTGGGATCCGTTCTGCTACCTTTGCTCTCCAGCACTTGACAAAATTAAATTTATTCCCAGATAAAGCTAGCAGGTGACACGGATGGCAAAAAAGGGGAAAAGCCAGGTTGTTTGATTTTTAAAAAAGTGGTCCCTCAAGGGAACATAGTGTATGGCTGATGTTTGAATGCATTAAATTTTTTTTATTTTTTTTTGGGGGGCTAACCAAGTGAATATTTTTGATATATTGCTTCAGTATGAAGCCCAACCTTCATCAATTCACAGTTCCATGGCAGATTACAGCATAAAATGTACACAGCAGAGCACACATGCAACCGTTGCAATAAAGGTTTCAAATAAAAATTAACACCTCAAATAAAACTACAGATAATCCATCAGTTAGTTGCATTGCATTGCATTAAGGTCTGAGCAAAGAGGTCTAGGGGGGCATTCCATAGATGGGGTGCCAACACGGAGAGGGTCCTGTTCCACCTCACTGCACAGCATAATTTGCCCAGAAATGGGACAATGAGAAGACCCCCATCCTGTGCATTGTAAAATGCAGGTAGAATGAAATAGGGAGGGGTATTTCTACAAGTGTTTATGTTGGGTTGTATTCCAACCAAGTTCTCCTCAGAGTTAGACCCACTGAAATTCATGAACATACGTTAGTCATGTCCATGAACTTCAATGGGTCTACTCTGAGCAGGACAAGCATTGGAAACAACCCATTGTGGTTATTGTATTTATTAATTAAATTTATATCCCACCCTTCATCATCACTGCTGTAACTCCTGAGCAGGGAGGGGCTGTTTAAAATGCTGTAATAAACCACTTCCAGTAAAACATAGTACAAAACAACCCACATCAGTTGTTAGAACTCGAGCCCCCAGCACACACAAAACACAGCAGCAAAAAGCAACGTTTTCCTCCAACAACAGCACAGCAGGAAGTACCTCCAATAAAACATCACCCCTAAAAGCCTGGGACAATAACAAGGGTTTTAACTTGTGTCAAAAGATTCTTGCCATATTTCGGGACGGAGTTCCATCATGAGAGTGCTATTGTGGAAAAAGGAATTTTTTGAAAATGGCTGGGATAGGGAAAAGGAACAGAGCTTTTGCAGATCCCACTGCAGCTATGGGAGCCAGCCACCCCGCCCCCTTTATTTATTGCTAATGAATGTTGACCTTTACATGAAGCTCAGAGAAATTGCTGCTTTTAGCTTCGCTTCCTTTGCTGAACCCCTGTCCTTTCCCAAAGCTCTTCCCCTTTTGCTCAGTCTACAGGTGATGCCGTTCATGGAGGATATTACTGTGACAGTAGCCAAGGGGGATGGGGAAGCAGAAAGCTGGAGCTACCAGTGATATATGGTAACCTGGGCCCATTACCGAAAGGCATAACATAATACAAAAAGTTATTTTTCAGCCAATGTGCTGACGCAGCTCCATTTTTGTTTCTTATCTGAAAATGATGCATGAATTATCTTCAGCCAAAGCCTGAAATTCATATTATGGACTGCCTCTTTCTGTGTTTTATTTGGGCTGTAAAGTGGCACCTTATTATTCCTTCCTCCTGGGCTACTTTTAATGAATCTAAGATTTGAAAGTGAAAGATTTATTACATTTTGAGAGAGGGTATCCACATCTGAACGCTGGTGGTGGGGAGGAGGAGGCAGGAGAAGACTGCTGGAGGGGGAGAAAAGTTGATCTGTTCACAAAGGAAAATGCCACCTAGTTTTGTTGCTCAGACGAAGCAGTTTGAAACAACTCCAGAGATCACCTAGACTTACAGCCAGGAGAAACATACCTTCACAGAAGCAAAGGACATTGAGAAGGGAACTGTGAACATTGCCAGGTCAGGTTAATAAAATTAGCAATGAGGCACTCAGTTGCTATGATCCGGTTCCAGCCTTGTATCTATCTCCATCAGAAGCAAATAATAATATAGAATTAAAACTGAAGTGAGATGGTACTTGTTCCTCCACCATATCAAGCCACATCTTCCACCAATATTAATTCACGATACTGGTATTAATAAACCACTCTGACCTTTGGAAAAGGGCAAAATGAAAGGCAGGTTTATAAATTATTTTAGCCTACATGGCACTTTAGAGTGTTAGTTTCCCATCACTGCAGCCCTGTGAGCTACAGGTGGAACCAGAGTCAATGGCCTTCTCCTGCCTAACGCAACGCTGAAGTTAAGGAAGAGGACGCTGGCAGCTTGTGCTGCCACCTGGACTGGTTGTAAATAAGGAGATAGGCATGGTGTGTGTGTGCGCGCGTGCTGAGGACAGATTGAGATTGGTGGGGCAGTGCCACATTTACCTACTGGACCAGACTCCCCTGGAGCCTGCAGAGCAAGAGAGTACAGGGTCAGGTTTAAGGTGCTGGTTTTGACCTTTAAAGCCCTATGCAGCCTAAGACCCACATACCTATGGGACCGCCTCTCCTGGTATGCCCTGCAGAGGACCTTAAGGTTCATAAATAGCAACACTCTAGAGGTCCCGGGCCCTAAGGAATTCAGATTAGCCTCAACCAGGGCCAGGGCCTTTTCAACACTGGCTCCAGCCCGGTAGAACACTCTGTCTCATGAGACCAGGGCCCTGCGGGATCTGATTTCTTTCCGCAGGGCCTGCAAGACAGAGCTGTTCTGCCTGGCCTTTGGTTTGGACTCAGTCTGACCCTTATGTTTCCCTTCCTTTATGTGATCTATGGGCTACTTTTAAAATGAGGCTGCAGTTTAAATTGCATTTTAACCTGTATTTTAAATTGGGTCTTTTTTCCTATTATGGTTTTACTGGTGTTAGCTGCCATGAGCCTGGCTCTGGCCAGGGAGGGTGGGCTATAAATAAAATTTATTATTATTATTAGCATATTGCTGCATTGCGGGGGGTTGGACCAGATGACCTCCGACGTCCCTTCCAACTCTACAGTTCTATGATTTACTGCACTGGATTGTTCAGTGTTCAATTTGAAGGCTCCTTTCTACCCATGAACATAAGAATATAAGAGTAGCCTGCTGGATCAGGCCAATGGCCAATCTAGTTCAGCATCCAGTTCTCGCAGTGGCCACTCAGATGCCAAGTGGGAAACCTACAAACAGGATTTGAGCACAAGAGCACTCTTCCTTCCTGGGGTGCCCTGCAACTACTACTCAGAAGCAACCATGGACGCAGAGCATAGCCATGATGGTCTTTTAAAGCCATCGGCATTGGTGGCCATCACTCCCTCCTGTGGGAGCAAGCTCCAGAGTTTAACTATGTGTCGTGTGAAAAAGCGCTTTCTTTTATTTGTCTTGAATCTTACAACACTGATCTTCATAGGATGTCCATGAGTTTCTGTGTTATGAGAGAGGTAAAAAGAAGAAGAAGCATTTTTCTACCCACTTTCCCCATGCTGTGCATTATATTATATACCGTATTTTTCGCTCTATAAGACGCACCAGACCACAAGACGCACCTAGTTTTTGGAGGAGGAAAACAAGAAAAAAAATATTCTGAATCTCAGAAGCCAGAACAGCAAGAGGGATCGCTGCGCAGTGAAAGCCACAATTCCCCTTGCTGTTCTGGCTTCTGGGATAGCTGCGCAGCCTGCATTCACTCCATAAGAAGCACACACATTTCCCCTTACTTTTTAGGAGGGAAAAAGCGAGTCTTATAGAGCAAAAAATACGGTACTTCTATTATGTAACCTCTTACTCAACTTTTTGCTAAACTAAAAAGTCCAAAACTCTGTAACCTTCCTTCATAGGTGAGTTACTGCATCCCCTTGATAATTTTGGTTGCCCTTTCCTGAACCTTTCCCACCTTTACAATATACTTTTTGCAACGAGGCAGCCAGAACTGTACTCAGTGTTCCAGTTGCGGTCACACCATAGATTTGGACGGATTTGAAAAGTGTCCTGCGAAATCTGCAAGTTTCATATGAAAACCACAGCCCACAATGCAGGTGCTCCTGAAATAGAAAAGTCCCAGGTGTTCTTCTCACAATGCATTTCCCTGCAAGGAAAGCGCCAGCCCAGCAGCCAAAGGAGAACATAACCATGAGGCTGTCTTTGCAGTTATAAACATTTTCTTTTCTTTTCTTTTTCTTTTTACAAGCAATATCTCTGTGGTACATTTCACAGCTCTACCTCAAAGCATGCTATTTTCACCTGGGTCTCCTCACTGATGGCCTCCTCATCCCAGTATGTAGCAAGACAGTCTCGATCAGGACCACGGACAGCAACACTGCCTCCTGCCTCCTCTTGATGGCCAGATGTGGGAATCAAGAAAAATATTGAGTCTCCAGAGACAAGGAGTCCCCACTGAGTGGCATTTTCTCTGCTTGATTTATTGCTTTGCACCTGTTGCCGAGTAATGAGGTGTGAGGCTGCCAGACTGTTTGCGGAGCAGAGCTGGCATGGAGGGAGGGAGAACTTGCATTGTTCATCATCAGGGAGGGGCAGAGGGATCAAGAATTAAGACCCAGGGCTAGCAGAGGTGGAGCCGAGGCATTTGCCAGAGTTTCCATAGCTTACTTCTGTATCCCTCAAACTTTTCCATATTTTCTGCCCAACGTGTGCTCACATTTACAGTATTTCACTGTTTGCTTCTTTAGAAGGAAAGACACCATAGTTTAGAAAATTAATGGAAGCCATAGTTTCTGTAACTGTGTTGGAACCAGCAGAAAGAGGGCAGAACACAAATGTCTGACACATTTGTCTAATACTCCCAAATGGAGCAGAAGAACATGCTCAATTTATGTGTTTCCTGCTCAGTTTGAAGTTCCTGTTACAATCTGCCGGATTTGAAATGGAAGAAAGCAGCAAACAAACAAACAACAACAACAATAGAGGTCATGACTCACAAGTCTTCAGAGGATCATCCTTTGCTAGAAAGCTGTCTACTACTACTACTACTAATAATAATACAAGGGTCTGAGATGCAAAGAATACTCACTACCTGACACCTGCCATTCTCTATTTCCCTCTCCCTCTCCAGAGGCCAGGAAGTCTCTTCAAACAAGAATGGAAATGCTTTTAAATATTAAAGGATTAGGCTAAAATCAACATACCTGGGGAAGTTTTGTGTAAGGCAGGATTAAGATCTGATCCTCCCTGCCTTTGAACATTTATTCAGGGTGCTCCTGTAAAGATGCGTCATGTGCCCCTTGTATATTCAGAGGTATGTAGTGCATGTCCCTGTTTCTCAGTACTGAGCTGTGTTGGAAGCTGGGGGGGGGGGCGCACAACTCTACACCTAGAGGGAAAGGATACCTCTTCTTCACTTCCTTTTGCAAGGTGTCCTCATATGCTCTCATGTTTTGTGAGTACAGGAAATCCTCAAAAGAAATGTGGAGGCCCCAGAAAGGTCTCAAATATGGCAAGGTGGATCAGGGACCCCCATGGCCTTTAATCCGTACAAAACCAATTGGGTCTCCACACACACAAAGTGGTCGTAGGGTTGATGTGTAGAGACTGAAGTCCAAAGTGGACATGGCATTAACTGGTTGTGAGAGAAGCATTGGGGCCAGGCCTTATGTATCTCACAGGTTTGTTGTGGGGATTAAATGAGGAGGGAGAGAACCATATATGCTACCTTAAGCTCCTTGGAGAAAAAAGGTGGGATATAAATTTAAATCAATAAATAAGTGGGGAGGGAGAGTTTAACCCTTTACTCCATGGGGAGTCATTTTGGACTCACAGCTGTCCATGGAGGTGCAGGTCAATTCTGTGTCCAGGGCAGCTGTCTACCAGTTCCATCTGGTACGCAGGCTGAGACCCTACCTGCCCACAGACTGCCTCGCCAGAGTGGTGCATGTTCTGGTTATCCTCCGCTTGAACTACTGCAATGTGCTCTGTGTTGGGCTATCTTTAAAGGTGACCCAGAAACTGCAACTAATCCAGAATGCGGCAGCTAGACTTGTGACTAGGAGTAGCTGCCAAGACCATAAAACACTGGTCCTGAAAGAACTACTTTGGCTCCCAGTAAGTTTCCAAGCACAATTCAAAGTGTTGGTGCTGACCTTTAAAGCCCTAAACGGCCTTGGTCTGTATACCTGAAGGAGTGTCTCCACCCCATTGTTCAGGCCGGACACTGAGGTCCAGCTCCGAGAGCCTTCTGGTGGTTCCCTTCCCCTGCAGGGAACCAGGCAGAAGGCCTTCTCGGTAATGGCATCCACCCTGTGGAACGCCCTCCCATCAGATGTCAAGAAAATATTTTGACAACTATTTGACTTTTAGAAGACATCTGAAGGCAGCCCTGTTTAGGGAAGTTTTTAATATTTGATGAATCATTGTATTTTAATATTCTGTCTGGAGGCCACCCAGAGTGGTTGGAGAAACCCAGCCAGATGAAGGGGGGGTATAAATAAGTTGTTGTTGTTGTGGTGGTGGTTGTTAGAGAACCTCTGGTGTGGAGGCTGAATGTGGCTGTCTAGGTCTCTCTACCTGGCACTGCCTCTCATTGCCCATGCAAACAAAAGTGACTTTGTTTGCTGATCAGCACATGCTAGCCGTTCTCCCTGGGCTGTTCACAGACACCAAACTTATTTCTGTGTTGGTAGTGATTGCTGTACTTTCTCCATAACAACTTGAAGGCCCCCCAAATGAGGCTGAATTTCCTCTGTCCCTCTGTCCCATCTCATGAGATGACATACACATCTATAAGGAAACATTACCTCCTGCATTTAGTTGTGATAAATCATTCTGTGTTGGGCGTGATGTTTCAGCATATAGCGATTCTAACCCCTCGCCCCTTTTGCTGCAAATTTATTTCCTCTGGAAACGTTCAGGGGGTTTGCAGGCACCAGCACATATTGGAACGGCGCATTTCTGTAATCAACACAGTCCGCACTTTCGTGCTCGTAGCTTGTCTCAATGACAGATGAGAAATTGATAGCCAGTTTGGAAGTTGGCAGCGGTTCAGAGCGGTGGCCTGTTGCGTCCTGGACTTGTGGCAGCTGCATCATTCCTGCTCTTGTGCTGATTCCCTCGTGGTACTTTACTTTTATTTTTATTTTTTTGTTCTTTAATTTGAAGCTGGTTGTTTCTCAAGAGGAATTACTCAGAACGCAACCATACCAAATGCTCACTAATTAGAAGATGAAGAAGAGATGTTTATGTGGGGGGGGGGCTCACGGGGGAGGGAGAGAGAGAGAGAGAGAGAGCGCAAACATTAGCCAGACTTGTAATCTCTTGTGAGTAGTGGTGGTGGCAGCTGCTGTCATCACAACTCCTTCAGGATACTGTTAGATCCAGAACGCCTCCTTTCCCCCCAGGGACCCCTTATTCTACCTTCTCACAATTCCTGTATTGTCTCCTTCACACACAGAGAGAGATGGACAAACACACAGTTTTCTGTCTTTTGCTCTACTCCAAGTCCTTCAACATGTGTGAACAGCAGTACTACAATTAACTATAGTCTGTTAATTCCCCTCCCTTCCCGCCTCTCTCTCTCGCACGCAGTCTTGGAGGCAAAATGACTAAAGTGGAGCCAGCCCCTGACAGATGCTTCTCCAAACTGTTGTTTGGAAACTCCCCACCGTGTGGCCTCCACTGCCTCCCTTGGCAGGCCAACTGCACAGGCCACCTGCCCTTCCAGTTGGAGCCCCTCCCTCCAAGCCCCTCCCTCAGCTCCATAAGAGCCCTTCTGCTCTGCTTCCCTCATTGCAGATGCTGAAGCAGTTGGTCCTTCTTGCACAGAGGATGCTCTGTGCAGACAACTCTGGATGGGAGAGGCAGCTTCGTCCCCCTGAAATGGAAGCCCGCAGTGTGCTTTCTGATTTTCTCAGTACATCTCATGGGTTGTGGTCTCCATAAAAGGTTGAGGGGTCACATTATCTCCCCACATGCACACACTTCCAAAGCTGTGGCAAATTTATCCCTTCTGTCTATGACAGTGTGGGAGGATCTCATCTCCCCCTCCATCCATCTCAAGGGCAGCTCTGGCAGCCAGTCCTCAACATCCACCTCTTCCTCTAGACTTAGCTCCCCATTGGATGAAAAGAGTTGGAAGGGCAAGAGGAAGCCATTTGGAAGTGAACAGGGCTGCACTAGACTGAGGTGGACGGTGGAGAAGACTGGGCAGTTCTCCAGTGAGCCAGCCTTCAATAAGAGGTTCACTCACCAGTCATGCCCATGGAGATGCATATTAGGCACACAACTTCCCAGTCCATATATCATTCCGATCCCCAGCCTGGCAACACCTCCTCTTGCACCTGTTTGTCCTCATTCTTCTCTTCTCCTTTCCCTCCCTTTTGCACATTTGTCCGTGGTCAGTGATGGATTACCCCGAGCAGTTGCTTCAGCAGGAATTTTTCAGCCAGAGACAAGCTACAAGCTCTCCAGTTTTGCTTTCCCCTTTTTACTTTCGGACGGTTCATGCAGCTCTGTCCTTTTCTTCTTAAAAAAGCTTAGTATGGCTGCTCAGATGTACCTCCAGGATCAGAGGAAGTAGGCTTCTGAACACCAGTTGGTGATTGCTGTCATGTCCGGATTGGGACTGTGCACTGGTCCGGATTGGGACTGTGCACTGGTCTGGATTGAGGAACCTGTGACCCTGCAGATGTTGCTGGACTCCAACTCCCAACAGTGCCAGCAATGACCAACATCTAGACAGCAATAGATCCTCCACTCCTGTTGTATACCAGATGCTGTGGGGAACAGTGTGGTTCCAGGCAAGAAGGTTCTAGGCAGTTGGGATGCAGCAGGGTTTTGTTTTGTTTTGTTTTTTGTTATTTTATTTTATTTTATTTTATTTTATTTTATTTTATTTTATTATCACTTTGTCTTCCAAGGAGTTCAAGGTGGCCTACATGGTTCTTCTCCTCCTCCCCATTTTATCCTTACAACAACTCTGTGGCACAGTTTAGGCCAGGGGTCAGCAAACTTTTTCAGCAGGGGGCTGGTCCACTGTCCCTCAGACTTTGGGGGGGGGTGGACTATATTTTTTGGGGGGGAGTGAATGAATTCCTATGCCCCACAAATAACCCAGAGATGCATTTTAAATAAAAGGACACATTCAACTCATGTAAAAACATGCTGATTCCTGGACCATCTGTGGGGCGGATTTAGAAGGCGATTGGGTCAGATCTGGCGCCTGGGCCTTAGTTTGCCTACCCATGGTTTAGGCTGAGAGGCAGTGACTGACCCAAGGTCATCCACTGAGCTTCATGGCTGAGTGGGGATTTGAACCTTGGTCTCCCGGGTCATTGTCCAGTGCTCTAACCATTACACAACACTGGCTCTCTGATGGCAGATAGAACTGTGTCTCTAAACTGCTAGGTCCCTTTCTCATTTTGCTTTCTTACCTCTTTTGAAGAGTGGTGGGTTTACCCTTGTGATGGCATTTAGGAAAGGGGTTGCCAGCTCCATTACTACAAACTGCATGTGATTACTCTAGTCCTTCAAGTTGAAAGTTGTATCCAAGGCTTCTGTTGACTAAGTGGGACATGTACAATGGAGAAGAACAGTAGCTCAGTTGTAGATCACTTGCTTTCAATGCAAAAGTCTCCTGGTTCAATTCCCAACAACTCCATGTAGGGCTGGGGGAGATTCCCTGCCTTAAACCCCAGAGAGCTACTGCCAGTCAGTGTGTACAATACTGAGCTAGATAGACCAAGGGTCTGACTCTGTATAAGGCAGCTTCTGGTGTCCTATGACTTTTCCCCACCCCGACTCCTGTACAACCTTCAAAATCTTCTCCAAATGGTTTTGGGGGCAATATGGAGCACATTTTGTGGGTGGAGGGGCTGAAGGGGCAAAGAGAGGAAGGGGAAGCCCTGATGTCATGAACTGGTTGTACACAGAGGAAAGGTGGGAGGAACCAGTTGGGGAACCACCAAGGGAAGAAGGCAAAGAACCCGGGGATTGATGGTGGGACAATGCTGAGTCATCACAGGGAGAAGACCAGGAAGAGAAAGTGTCAGAAGCTGAAGGATAACAGGGCTTTGTCAGCTGGGAGAGTCTGTGGCAGGGAGGAGTCCAGAATCAGAGACACAAGGGAGGCCAAGAGGCAGAGATGGTGAAGAGTGGTCCCTTCCGATTCTACAATTCTATGACTTCTATGACTTCAATTATTTTCTCCCTGCATGGCTCAAGATTCCAGCACCACCACCACCACCCAGCTTGCAATGAGTCCCTAGCCACCCATTGGTCTCTCCCTCCCTCTTTGCATGCTCTCTCTGAGACCATCCGTGTGAATTGGAAACCTTGGTGGCTGCATCCGTCAGGTGGTTAACAAGCAGCATTAAAGCTCCTTAGCGGAAGAACAGAGACATCAAGGTCTGAAGAGTGCCAAGGGGCAATTGGCTTGAGGGAGAATACATTTTTAATAAATGATATTTGACTTCAGTGACGAACAAGTGATTAAGCAGGTTGACAGCCAATGGCACAAGGAAAGAGGAACATCCCTTGAAGGTAGACAGTCCCTGGCAGATAAGGAAAGGAAAGCGGGTGTGGGGAGAATGCACCAGAGGGCCAGAGGGGATGGAAGTCAAAGTGCAAATAAAGATATGAGACTTTGACTTTCATGCACACAGAAGAAAGGGGAGGGGGAAAGAATCAAAGTGATTTTAATAAGACTGTGCTGCATGTTTGTCTGTCTTTTGAGATGAAAGTGGTGCTTCCAGGGAGACCCAAAATGTTTCATGGGGGCAGCAGGGAAACTCTACCCTACACAGCAGTTACCCTTCACTTGGCAAATGTTTCTTTCATAGAGCAATCCCAACCAATAAGGGATCATGTAATGGACACGATGACTACATAGACATTGCTGAGTGTTCAGTCCTTCAACCCTGGGACTCTGCTGGGTGCAGAGGTGGTTTTAGGTGGCGTGACCAGAGATCAAACTGTGTGCTGTGCTGATGGGGGCACCAAAACAATGCTGCAGAATGGAGCACGAGAGGTGTAGGGACGGATGCCAAATTTTAGTGTTGCACAGGGCACCACTGAAATTTTTGAGAGCCCAAAGTCCACCACTGCTGTGTGTGGCAGAGAACCGTGGTTAGGATAAGACTCTTGAGTGCTTCCTTGATGGGTCAACTGTCAGTAAAGAACTCCTGGAAGATAACACCCTGCCACCAACATTAGACTCGGAGGATGACTCCCCTACAAGATCTCCATCTCCCCAGCCTCACAGAAGTCAAAGACGGATGAGAACAACTCAGTCGGCTCCTCTAGAGAAGTAGACTCATGCCCTTTGCTTTTGGTAGATCTCAGACAGTCCATACAGGTCAAGAGAGGGGCAGTAACTCAGGGGTAGAGCACCTGCTACACATGCAGAATGCCCAGTTCAAAGCATCTCCAGGCAGGGTTAGGAATGTTCCCTGTATGAGACTCTGGGGTCAGTACTGGTCAGTGTGGGCAATACAGAGCTAGATGAACCAGTTGTCCAACTTAGTACAGTGGTACCTCTGGTTAAGAACTTAATTCGTTCCGGAGGTCTGTTCTTAACCTGAAACTGTTCTTAACCTGAGGTACCACTTTAGCTAATGGGGCCTCCCGCTGCTGCCGCACCGCCGCCATGTGATTTCTGTTCTCATCCTAAAGCAAAGTTCTTAACCCAAGGTACTATTTCTGGGTTAGCGGAGTCTGTAACCTGAAGCGTCTGTAACCAGAGGTACCACTGTATAAACTTATATTCATTGGGTGAACAGGGTAGAAGTCAGTTTGAGTGAGCTCCCATGTGGTCAGCTGGAATCCTTAGCTGCCTTCCCTTCTGCCTTCTGCAAGTGCCCTGGAGTCAGCTTTGTGTATTCATACCAAGGCCTTTGTAACAAACACAATCAAGAGCCAGGGAGCTGGAAGTCAGTCACACAAATGCACATTGCTTGTGATAGAGACTGAGGCTGAGATGCAAATCAGAGATGGCAACTCCTGAGCATGGGAATCTCTCTCTCTCTCTCTCTCTCTCTCTCTCTCTCTCTGCGCGCTCTCTCTCTCTCCATCCCCAAGGAGCTTTACAAACATCAAGTTAGATCAAGCCTTGGGAAAAAAATGTTTTGTTTTGTTTTTTAAATAATATTTATTAAAGTTTCAAAAAAGCTACAAGAATAAAAAAAGAAAAGAAAAAGAAACAAAAAATACAAAATACAAAAAAGTAAAGACAATTAAAAACAAATCAACTTTCCATATCTTGACTTTCATTTACTTGTTTCCCTGACCTCCTCACACCTCCCTTTTTTGTATTCTAGTTCAATTAGTTATTTCAGCAAATCCTTTCCATTTTTGCTTTTATCTTAATAATTTATCTTAATATATTATAACTTTACATTCTCACCTGTTAATAATCCATCTTTAAATACTCCTTTATAACATTACTGCTAAAACCACATAGCTTCATTCCAACATCCTTCTAACATACCTTAAACTTAAAACTTAATGCTTATTTATACATAACTCCTTATATCATTTCTACTAAAGCCAGACAGTTTCATTCCAACATTTTCCCTAATATTCATTAATTTTACACTAGATCCCAAAATAAAAGTTTTTCTTTATAGACTCTTCCAATTTTCATCCAACGTCCCTTCTTCCTGGTCTCGGGTTATGTCAGTCCTTACTGTCCATTCCATCTGGTCCATCAACCTGGTAGTCTTATGTCTGAGGCTCTTAAATCTCTTCCATACTCCTTCTGCAGATCTTCTTCTTGTTGTTCATACTTGCACTTTTCCTTATCTTTTGTTGATCTCTTTCTTGATTTCTTTCCTTTCTCATTGAGGAGTAGGTCTCTGGAGGATTTCAGCCCATAATTATCTCCATCTCCCCTCATCAGACCAGCCCATTCCCCACAGTCCCACTCCCCACAGTCATCAATATAATTCAAAAAATATTTAACAGCATATTTCAAAGTCCCTCCAAAGTTAAGAGCCTCCTCAGCTCCAGACTCCCTCTGGCCCATTCCAAATTCAATCTTCCAAAACAACGGCTTATGCTCCTGCAGGGCCTCAGATCTCTCCATTTGTATTGCTTGAGGTACAACCGCAACCTCCTCCATTATCATCTGCCCTTGCATTTGCCCAGTCGAGCCAGTTTCCTGAGTTGGTCCCTGTATGATTTCTGTGTCAGTATTCCCTGTTTGTCCACATTCACCGACTACAACAGTCATCAAATCCAACTTCTCATTCATCAAATCCATCTTCTCATGCAACTGCTCCAGCAAAGCGCTCGTCTTGCAAAAAGCAAGCACCAAGACTTCTTCCAAACACATTTTTATTCAAGGTCGCAGTCTGTTTCCACGATCTTAATCTCGCAGCTGTGAAGTCCCCAAGTAAACTGCAGCAACAATTTAACAAGCTCCCTCTAGAGGAGACACATTCTATTTATGTCCATCTTTTTAAAGCATGTCCAACAAAAGAAAGTTACTTTCATTTTTCAAATATTTTGTTTCTTTAGAATGCAAAAGGCAACATTGGAATCAGTTTGTTTCTCTCTCTTTTTTTTTAGCTATCTGTCAAAATGTTCCATTCACAGTCAATGGACGTCTCCAACAATTTCTGTCTCTGACCCCCGTTCCCAGGTTTGAGATGGTGGAAACTTCTTTTTCTTTACTCCCTCTCCTGCAGGCTTAAACAGTCAAATTTCCCCCCCTTTTCTCCTGCTTCCCAGGGGGTTTTAGTGGTTATAAATGAAGGAAATTTCGCCCTTTACAAAACAACTTTCCAGGCTATTAGCTTACAAGGTTTTTGCTTCAGTCTGTTTACAAAAAGCGGAAGGCGGACTTCCTGTTTTGAACCTTCCCGCTTTGGTGCCAAATTAGGATGTTTCTTGATCCAATTTTCCGTTTCTACTCACGGGTACTTGTTTAGAGTCCAATTGTCGACAGGAAAAAGTCAGCGCTCTCCGGCAATGGCTATGCGGCTTCCCTCCGTGAAAATAGCAATCAGTTCGCAGCACCGCGCCGCTCACCCTACTTCGCTCTGGAGCCCCAAAATGGGGTTCCCCGCGAGTAGGGAAGGCGCTCCTGGTGCTCTGCCGAACCCCACATTCCCAGGCTTCCTCCACCTGGGATTTCTAGCAGGTCCCCATCCTCGCCGCGGCGGGAAGACCCAGTTTCCACGGAGCCAGCTCCTCCGGTTGGAGGAACTCCGCCATTCGCCGATGGCGTTAACCCGGAAGTCCACGGGGGAAAAAAATGTTTTGGAGGTTTGCTGCAAAGCTTGCAAGAGAAGTGATTTAGGTTTTTTTTTTTTTTAAAGTCGCATTCTAATAATTGAAATAATAATTTCAATTATTATTGAAATGAGTTTGTAAGTGGTGTTCCTTTGCTCTGACTGGGCAGGGTCCTCTGTGTACCCCAAAAGTCAAACAGTGCTTCCCCACCTGCAAAACATTTCCTCTCCAAGTGAGTGGAAGAGGTGGGCTTTGCTTCCTTGTGCCATTGCATGCAGATCCAGTCCTTCTTATTGTTAGACTTGAATTCACATTGAGGAGAAGGCTAGCACTGCTACCAGCCATGATGACGATGTTCTGTCTTTATTTGTTGAAGGCAGTATGCCTCTGAACACCAGTTGCCGGGAATCTCAGGTGGAGGCAGTGCTGTTGCATGCAAGTCCTGCTTAAAGGTAAAGGTAAAGGTCCCCCTGCCCGTACGGGCCAGTCTTGACAGACTCTGGGGTTGTGCGCCCATCTCACTCAAGAGGCCGGGGGCCAGCGCTGTCCGGAGACACTTCCGGGTCACGTGGCCAGCGTGACAAAGCTGCATCTGGCGAGCCAGAGCCGCACACGGAAACGCCATTTACCTTCCCGCTGGTAAGCGGTCCCTATTTATCTACTTGCACCCGGAGGTGCTTTCGAACTGCTAGGTTGGCAGGCGCTGGGACCGAGCAGCGGGAGCGCACCCCGCCGCAGGGATTCAAACCGCCGACCTTTCGATCGGCAAGCCCTAGGCGCTGAGGCTTTAACCCACAGCGCCACCTGCGTCCCTTGGTACTGCTTACAGGCTTTTAATCAAGGCATCTGGTTGGCCACTGTAAGAACAGTATGCTGGACTAGATGGGCCTGATCCAGCAGGACTCCTCCTGAGGAATATAAGGGACCTTTTAAAATTGCAATTGCCCCCTAAACCTGATGTTTTCTTGTCTGGCATTCTTGCTCCAAATGTTAAAATTAACCAAAAACCTGATCTTTGGAAGCAGAATACATTATGATGCGGAGGTAAACTTCCTATGTATTATGAGATGGAGAAGGCTTCATCCTTTCTCCCTCTCGGACAGCATCAGAATCAAGGTCCTCCCTTCCCCTTCCACACTTGCGCACAAGACATTCCTTTCCTCTATTTATCTCAATGTCATTTTCTTCGAGATGTGAGCTGGAACAAATGTCGAGCAGCTGCTGGCTTCTAAGTGCCCTTTAGGGACCCCCTCAGCAGACACTTTGCAGAATATAATGATGACATTCTAACGAGCATTAATGCACATGTTGTCATTTTTTCCTATATTTACACTTCCCGCAGGAGGCATCGTTCTGAAAAGGGAAGAAAGAGAGGGAGAGAGAAAGTTTTGTTGTGTAAACTTCAGTGTCTGAGCTTCACTGGGCAGCCATAGCCTCCGTTTGGAGTTAGTTGTGATAGCATGACATTGCATTTATTTATTTTGATGTGAGATTGGATTTTTTTTTTTTTTGTGGTTGTTTATTCGTTTAACATTCAGATCCCCCTCTTTTATCCAAGGAGCTCAAGGTGGTATACACATTTTATCCTCACAACAACGCCTTCAGGCAGGTTAGGCTGAGAGGCAGGGACTGGCCCGAGGTCACCCATTGAGCTTCAGGGCCAAATGGGGATTTGTTTTTTCTTATATAGAATATTTATTAAAGTTTTCAAGAAATAATACAATGTAAAAGAAAAAAAGAAAAAATAATGAAAATACAAAAATACAAAAATAATTTTTAAAAACCACATAAAATTTCCATTACTTATTTTCTTTTAACTTATTTTCCAGACCTCCTCATACCTCCCTTTCTTGTATTCCAATTCAAATTGTTAGTTCAGCAAATCCTCACCATTAGTTTTTACTTATTTCTAAACCTTATTTTTCATATCTCTTAAGCATTACAGCTGGAAACCACTTAATTTCTGTCCAACATCGTTCTAACATTCATTAATTTTACAATATTTCTGTAAATAGTCTTTAAATTTCTTCCAGTCTTCTTCCGCTGACTCTTTTCCCTGGTCTCGGATTCTGCCGGTCATTTCTGCCATATAGTCCATCATCAAAAATATGGAACGCTTCACGAATTTGCGTGTCATCCTAATCTTCTCTGTATCATTCCAATTTTAGTATATGTGCTGCCGAAGCGAGCACCAAATGGGGATTTGAACCTTGGTCTCCCAGATCCTAGCCAAACACACTAACCACCGTGCCATACAGCTGAGAGATTATTTTGGCCAGCTCTTCAAAGCAGCAGTGACTGGAAGAGGCCACTCCAGGGTGGATTGCTAACCTCCACTGCCATCTCTATACAACCTCCATGGCCATTACTGCTGCCACCCCAGCTGAGTGGGTGATGTGCAGCTGGAGCAAGAAGATCCCTGCTGAAGCAAGTAAGAGATCCAGAATCTAGTTTCTCATCATGTGCCACCCCAGGGAATCCTGCTGTCAGGGACTGGTTTGAAGAGGAGGGATGGTGCAGCCCACTCTCTCCTCCTGCACTTCCCACAGAAGAGGGAGACCACAGTATAGATTAGGGCTCCCCCAAACTAAGGCCAGTGGACAGGATAAGGCCCGAGGGATACGTTTATCTGGCCCATGGCGACCCCTGCTGCCGCCACCCACTCTTACCAGTGCTGTGCTGCGCCTGCCCACTTCTGGGTCAGAGGGGCACCGGAAATAGCTTGTGCGCATGCACAAGCATTATTTGCACATGCACAAGCATTATTTCCGATGCACATCCGGGTTGGAGGAGGCCCGTGCACATGCGCACAAGCTATTTCCAGTGCTCCTCTGACCCGGAAGTGTGCCGGAAATAGCGTGTGTGCATGCGTATGGGCACACGCTCCCCCGCCCTCTGGCCTGCCAGGTGATTGGCACTGGAGACACTGACCTGAAGCGCGGTAAGTTTGCTGACCCCTGGTATAGATTTAGAACAGTGGATTGCAGAAGGGCATAGTTCAGAGGCTGAAAGGGGAGAAGCTGAGAAATATTGGGAGGGGAGCAGGAGCAGGAAGAAAAAGCACCAAGGGAGAGACAGCTAACAGACTCAGTGTCTTTTGAAAGTATTGCTGACACACACACCCCAGAACCAGGCATGCCTTGAGGGTAGTAGAACAGAAAAACAGAAAGCTCAAAGACAGAAAGCACAGATCAGCCGGCGCAGTAGAATAAGAGGGGCTGAGGGGGGTGGGACTTTACTTGGAGCAACGCCATTGTTTTTGGGAGACCGTGTTCTTTCGTCTCTCTCTGTGAATATTGAATAAATTACTTGGTAAGAACTTCTTTTGTTTCTCTGCTTCTTGGCTGCCATCGTGGGAGGGATAGGATTCCGTGAAGCCTGACACCTGCAAGGACTCTTGAAGCAAAGAGCCCTCTCTTACTTTTGCTGCCAAGCAGCAAGGTGAACAGTAGACTGCTTCTGAGCATGGAGACTTCATATAGTCTTAGCACTCCTTGATAGATGCATCTCCATCAATTTCTCTAAGCCCCCTTTAAAGCCACCAACCGACACATTATTAGTCCACCTAGTCTAGCGTCATCTGTTTTTACTGCCAGGAGCTCTCCCATCATTTTTTTAAAGGAAAAGGATGCATAATCAGAAATTCTGGGGATTGAACTTGAGACCTTCTGCATGCAGAGCAGGTGCTCTGCCACTGAGCTATGGCCTCAGACCCCACCACCTTGGGGTGTTAGCAAGGTTTAGTTCACATCAGAGTGGGTCACCTGACCCCAGAGTCCCAGGTATGTGCTTCATCATTCAGACACCATGGGTGCTCTAGTGCATGGGTAGGCAAACTAAGGCCCAGGGGCCGGATCCGGCCCAATCGCCTTCTAAATCCAGCCCGCGGATGGTCCTGGAATCAGTGTGTTTTTACATGAGTAGAATGTGTGCTTTTATTTAAAATGCATCTCTGAGTTATTCTGGGGCATAGGAATTTGTTTTTTTTCTTTCTTTTCAAAATATAGTCTGCCCCCCCACAAGGTCTGAGGGACAGTGGTCCGGCCCCCTGCTGAAAATGTTTGCTGACCCCTGCTCTGGTGCATGGATATAGTTGCTTGGAATCACAGGCTCTTCCTCCTCTTAACTTGCACTTGTGTAAGGGTGAGCTGAGCAGGGGACCCACTGCATACCCCCTCCACATATATGCTCTGCTACCAAACAAGCAAATAAAATTAAAATGGAGGGAGAAAGTCGATGCACGGTATATTTCACATTATGCAGCTGAAATGGATAAGGTCGTTGCTTTGTCCTCTGCTTACTGATTTTATCAGGGGGAAGATTGTATCAAATAAATAATGCATCAAAAGATTTTTCTTTCCTCTCCCCCCTCCCACCCTCGGCTACATTATCCCGATCGGGAACGTGAATCCAACCGCTATGATAAACAGTAATAAATGGTCGTGCTTGTCTCTGAAATTTTTTTGCCAGCAAATTTCTGAACCAGATTAAAAAGTAAATTAGATTTCTTCTGGAGAGGGGTTTTTTTTTGGGGGGGGAGGATGTTGTCTGTTGGTGTTCTTGTGCAAGATTGCAGCTTGGGGGTAGTGGATAAGTAGAGTGTGGAGGAATCTATGCGGTAATGATCTCTCCTATAGGAAGCATCTTATCAGGAAAGTCTCAAACTTGCTTAAAATATAATGTGCAATGCAGAATTTATTTACAAGGGGCCTTGCCCACTCAGATAAAATTGTTTCCAAAGCTTAGGTGATTGCAGGAGACAAGTTGTGAAATGCAGCAGATAGGAACAAATCAGGTATTAATAACAGCAGAATGAAGTAAAGAAATGCATTTTCTTTATCCCTTTTGGAGCAAAACTGTCCTGGTTTTTTTAACCTCCAATTCCTTACGAAAATAACTGAGCAGACTAAAGGGATTCCAGGTACCTAGGACTGCCAGGTCATTTTCTGAGAGGTGCAAGGAGGCAGGTTATGGGGCAGTTAAGTCGCTCCACGTCCTAGCTCTTGGTGCTTCTGGGCATGAATACTTTCTTGTTAACACAAGAGTGCCATAGAGGTGCTCTGCGGCTGCTTGTTGCTTGCTGGAGCTGTCAGTCCAGGGAAGGAAGTGACAGCCACTTACTGTAGCAACAGCCACTTCTGTGATCTCCAGTGTCTGCTTGCTCCACCCCATCATGCCTTAGCCAAAATGCTGCTGCCAGCATCTCTGCTGTGGCAGCCAAGGGAAGGGGCAGGCACAGAGAGCCAAACCCCACCCATCCCTTGGTCATACTGAGTTGTGACCAAGACACGTAGGCATAGCAGAGACAGACAGCCACCATGCAAGGCAAACACCTGTGTGTGTAAGAGTGTGGAAATGAACATCACCTGTGCATTCTGTATTATCATGCACCTATAATTTTTGGACCTGTGCACAATTTTTCAAAAGCAAATAAAGCCCCTGAAGGGTGTTTTTTTCTGCAAAATGCAGGCACAGCCCCCCCTCCAATTGCCCACCCTACTTGCTTTCCCACCGAGACTCTGTGCCTTTCCCCTCCCCCACCAACCTCTTTGCATGCAGTGCCCTTTCCTGTCCGTGTATTTGGACAGCCAAATTCCCAGGGACTGAACAGCTGCCTGGCTGATCTGAACAGTGCTCCAAGCCCCACATGGCCTGACTTCTATAATTGGGGTCAATCATAGAAAGCTTCCTGAGCCTGAGACGTTGGAGAGCAGGCCAGCTTGAACATTGGGAGCTGCTGCTGCAGCAGCAGCAGACAGGGCTCTGGGGATGGCAGAGAAAGCCTCTGGGCTGCCCTTTCTTGCCCTTGCCCTCTGCTCACTCCCCTGTTCTTGCCTGCTGCCTGTTTTTCTGTTCACGTAGGCTATCTCTTTGTCACTCACAGTTTCTCTGCAGTCTCTGTGGGTGCGTGCGCATGCATGTGCTTCTCACATGTCTGGTGCTGGCCTCCAGGCCTGCTGTTGAGTAAAGGCTCCTTTGCCAGTCACAGGAATGACCGGGGCCTTTTGGGTGCCCTCTGTGCCCTTGACGTTCTATCTCTGCCATCCCAGCTCAGTTTCATCTCTTCTGTAGCCCAGAACAGGGATTCTTCTGAAATTCTCCTTATTCTGATTTCTCCCCTAGATTTTAGGTTTCCAAACTGCTTTATTCCTGAAGTGGAACTGATGCATTAGGAATGAATTTGGCACTCATCTATTTTTCTTTATGTTCCAAATGTTCTGCAGTCAAAATTTTGTGGAGGCGGAAAATAGAATTCCTGTGACCCACGTGTGTGGGGTAAATAACAAAAGA
This sequence comes from Podarcis cretensis, assembly GCF_951804945.1. Lineage (NCBI taxonomy): Eukaryota > Metazoa > Chordata > Lepidosauria > Squamata > Lacertidae > Podarcis > Podarcis cretensis. The sequence goes on along the minus strand of NC_137185.1, from coordinate 27,904,663 downwards.
ATTGATGGGTAACTGAATTCAAAATGCAAGGCTAAAGCCCTCGGTATTTAAACACACAAAATTCAAGCAACAGTATCGTGTTAGGAATATAGGTTGTTCTATGACATTTAGTTACATAAAGCACTCCCTTCTTTCTACCTCTCTTGCAATGAACAAACCACACACTGTTAAGTAAGCTTAAAACAATTTACTTACAAAACATTCCAAAGGTCAGATTCATGCATTTATCCAAGCAGCAGCAAAGAGAACTCAATCAGAAAGATAGCTTCAAACATGTGCTCTAAGCTTGAAGCTTGCTTAGCCACATCTTTCTCGGTCAGTTACATGACATGGAGAGAGAAGGAACAGGAAGAGGAGGCTTCACTTCCTCCATCATCAGAGTAGAAGGGGCATGACCTAGCTGAGTCTAGGGATCTAACTCTGTGATCTTAACCCCTTCATGCACTAACCAGCACTCATGCACAATTATGTTTGACTGCAATTTCACACAGATTTTACCATGGCTGTTAGTTCTTCAACTTTCTCCATGCCTTTCTCCATTTCTCTCTCCCTCTGTGTTTTTTTTTTTAAAAGTTGGGGCTTCACTCATCAACCCCCTTCCACTCACCCCATATTAACCCTCTAGATGCTAGAGCTTCCCCTTCCCACTCCACTAACCTCATTTTTCACCATCTCAACCCCATTTCTGAAGATACTTCCTTCTTCCATTCTGCAGACCCACTTTGTGCCCATTTTATACCCCATGCCTCTGCCTCCTTCCCTCCTCTTGTGCAGCATGCAAATCCAGGATTGTTATGTGGCACAAAAAATCCTCCAACAGAGGCTGAGCAATGACTGCCTTACTTTTTTATGTATATAGGAATTGTACATATGTGCTCTTGTAAGACACCACACACACACACACACAGAGCCAACTCAGTGAAATTGCCCTCTGTGATTGTTAGCCACATACTAGAGCTCACATGAGCCACAGTAATAATAATAATAATAATAATAATAATAATAATAATAATAATAATAATTTATTATTTGTACCCCGCCCATCTGGCTGGGTTTCCCCAGCCACTCTGGGCGGCTTCCATAGAAACCAAAAATACACTAAAATATCACAGATTAAAAACTTCCCTGAACAGGGCTGCCTTAAGATGTCTTCTGAATGTCAGGTAGTTATTTATCGCTTTGACATCTGACGGGAGGGCTTTCCACAGGGCGGGCGCCACTACCAAGAAGGCCCTCTGCCTGGTTCCCTGTAGATTTGCTTCTCGCAATGAGGGAACCGCCAGAAGGCCCTCGGCACTGGACCTCAGCGTCCAGGCAGAACACCGGTCTTCTAAAAGTAAAGCACCTTCAGGCCCCAAGGCCATTTTGGGTCAGAACCAGTCCTTTAAACTGAGCCCAGAAACAAACAGAAAACCAGTGCAGAGTAAACTACACCAGAAGGATGTGCCCTCCTCAATCAGTTCCTGCCAGTAACCTGTTGGCAACATTTCCCACTTGTTGAAGTTTCTGGGTGATATTTATCTGAAGGCAGCCCCAAGCCAGTCAAGCATTCATGACTGTGGCCAGGTCTGTTTCTAAGCTTGGATCTAAACATACTTCATGTCCATCTCAGACCCTCCAAGTATCCTTATTTTCCAGGGATTTCCCTGATGGAGAGAAGCCATTCTGCTCTGGTCAGACCTCACCTGGAGTACTGTGTCCAGTTCTGGGCACCACAGTTCAAGAAGGACACTGACAAACTGGAACGTGTCCAGAGGAGGGCAAACAAAATGGTCGAAGGCCTGGAAACGATGCCTTATGAGGAACGGCTAAGGGACCTGGGCATGTTTAGTCTGGAGAAGAGGAGGTTAAGGGGTGATATGATAGCCATGTTCAAATATATAAAAGGATGTCACATAGAGGAGGGAGAAAGGTTGTTTTCTGCTGCTCCAGAGAAGCGGACACAGAGCAATGGTTCCAAACTACAAGAAAGAAGATTCCACCTAAACATTAGGAAGAACTTCCTGACAGCAAGAGCTGTTCGACAGTGGAATTTGCTGCCAAGGAGTGTGGTGGAGTCTCCTTCTTTGGAGGTCTTTAAGCAGAGGCTTGACAACCATATGTCAGGAGTGCTCTGATGGTGTTTCCTGCTTGGCAGGGGGTTGGACTCGATGGCCCTTGTGGTCTCTGCCAACTCTATGATTCTATGATTCTATGATTCTATGATTCTATCTCAGTTTCTGATTTGATCCCAGAATGTCCCGCTTTTCCTTGGAACGTCCCTATTTTCATTGGATAAATGTTGGAGGGTATGGAGTGATCCAACCCCCAAGCCATCTGAAGGCAATACTGTATAGAAAAGGTTTTTTAAAAAATGTTTAATGTTTTCTTATGTTTTTATATATGTTGGTGGCCGCCCAGAGTGACTGGGCAACCCAGTAAGATGTGTGGGGTATAAATAGTAAAATTATCATTATGGAATTGGGGTGTCCCTATTTTCATTGGAGAATTGTTGGAGGGTATGCCTTCTACCTTGAGATCTTTGAGGAGGGGCAGTGGGGGAGCAGAAGAAAAGAAAGAGCTAGGAAGCTGGACTCAGTTTTGTGCTTGCACAACAATGTTGGTTTGCCCCTCCTGTTGGCAAAATCTGTCTGGATGAACTCATAAAGGCTGAAATCAGGAAGATGCTTCCCCAACAGTAGAGGCCGGTGTTGGTGTCTCACTGTCTGCTAGGAAGGATAAACAAACACCTAGATCATCCCTGGCCCTTTCTGCTCACCTCAGCAGTTCATGGCAAAGGAGCAGCAGCCTTTCTCATTGAGATAAATATAGTGTAGGAGGGTCATTAGAGTGAGCGATTTCTCAGCTGCTCATGGTACGCCTGCTTTGGCTGATATCTTTGCATTTAAACTCAGGAATAACAGGCATAAAGGCTTACAGCTGAAAGTTTGCAAGCGGCACCAAAGCATAGAGCTATGTAGAAGATAAAACACTCCTCTCCCCCCCCCCCATTTTTTTTTAAAAAAAGACTTCCTCTGCACAGTTGCACCATAGAGTCAGAGTCCTAGCTGAGGGGGCTTACCTTTTCCTGTTTGAGCATATCAACATGCTCCTAAGACTGTCAAGTGAGACTGTACTTTGGAATCTGTCTATATCGTAATAATAATTTATTATTTGTACCCCACCCATCTGGCTGGGTTTCCCCAGCCACTCTGGGTGGCTTCCAACAAAGACAAAAAATACACTAAAATGTCACACATTAAAAACTTCCCTGAACATGGCTGCCTTCAGATGTCTTCTAAAAGTCAGATAGTTGTTTATCTCTTTGACATCTGATGGGAGGGCGTTCCACAGGGCGGGCGCCACTACTGAGAAGGCCCTCTGCCTGGTTCCCTGTAGCTTTGCTGCTCACAATGAAGGAACTGCAAGAAGGCCCTCAGCGCTGGACCTCAGCATCCGGGCAAAACAATGGGGGTGGAGATGCTCCTTCAGGTATATTGGGCCAAGGCCGTTTAGGGCTTTAAAGGTCAATACCAACACTTTGAATTATGCTCGGAAACGTCTAGGCTGAAGACTGCAAAAGCGAGGCTTTTTGGGGGTGGTGGTACCTCCCATTCAGAGGTGAAGAAGAAGAAGAAGAAGAAGAGTTTGGATTTGATATCCCGCCTTTCACTCCCTTTAAGGAGTCTCAAAGCAGCTAACATTCTCCTTTCCCTTCCTCCCCCACAACAAACACTCTGTGAGGTGAGTGGGGCTGAGAGACTTCAAAGAAGTGTGACTAGCCCAAGGTCACCCAGCAGATGCATGTGGAGGAGTTCTATTGACACTCAAGAGCCGTCAATTCCTCCATTGTGCTTAGATCGCTTGCACTACATTGCTGGGTTCAAGAGCACAGGAGAGCAGGAGAGGTGACAAGTTGAAGGTGCCTAGCAGGAGACTTGGAATTTGGCTGGCAGCCCCCTCCTCCAATGTAGCTAAGCCCAAGTTGATGGGATTCCTGCAACCACGGACCTAGGCGGCAAGTGGGTAGATACAATAGTACTCTCATTGTCAGTGCTATTTAGTGGGTACTGGGATAGTGTCACATCTATCTCCCCATAGGGGAGCAGGTGGCACTGTGATCTGAACCAATGAGCCTCATGGGCTTGCCAATCGGAAGGTCAGCAGTTTGAATCCCCGCAACAGGGTGAGCTCCTGTTGTTTTGTCCCAGCTCCTGTCAACCTAGCAGTTCGAAAGCACACCAGTGCAAATAGATAAATAAGCACAGCTGCAGCAGGAAAGTAAACGGTGTTTCTGGGTGCTCTGGTTTCCATCATGGTGTCCCATTGCACCAGAAGTGATTTAGTCATGCTGGCCACAATCCAGAAAGCTGTTTGTGGACAAACACCAGCTGCCTCGGCTTGAAGCGGGATGAGTGCTGCACTCCATAGTCGCCTTTGACTGGACTTAACCATCCGGGGGTCCTTTACCTTTTTTCCTTTACACTTCTTCCTAGTGGAGTTATTTTCCTAAAATGGCTCATCATGCCATTTCTACATGCCATTTCAACTGGGACAAGGTCACCCAGTGGGCTTCATGGCCAAGTAGGAGGAGGTCTCCCAAGTCCTAGTCCAACACTCTAACCACTATACCACCACCATCTCCGTAATGGCCTATTGGCTGCTGTATTATTTTGTTTTGTGTATATGCACACACACACACACACACACACTCATCCTCACAAGGCATTGTAATGGAAGCTTTAATGTTGTTTGCATGAATCCATAATATGAAAATAGAGAAAATAAATAATAAATAAAGCAAATATTTGACCGACAGTCTCGATGCTTATGCAGGAGGGTAGACTGAGAGCAAAGAGATAATAAATATTTCTAATTGAATCTGTTACAAAACTCCCAGCAGGCCGTGCGTCTGTACACTGTCTTGCCCTTCGTTATTCTAATGCATGATGAACAGTGACCATTTTCCAATAAAACTTTTAGTCTCTTTCTGACTTTCTCTATTTTTGGTAATATCAGTCAACTTCAGCTTCTCCCAGATTCTGTTTAACCATTCTCTTTTGTGATGGAAATTTTCTCTGTTTCCACTTTGGGGTTATTATATACTGCAATTTTAATGTGTTTTGCACCGTATGGGGCCTTGTGATTTCAAATGAATGGTGGTATATTTGCAGGCTGTAAGCAGTCTATAAATGGAAGCTTAATAAATAATAATAATAATAGTAATAATAATACGTGTGGGCATCCGAGTGGGCATCTGGTTGTCTACTGTGGGAACAGAATTGGGATATTTCTTTATTTACAGCATTTGTGTTCCACTCTTCAGCTAAAATGTCTCCCCGAGCAGCTTGCATACAGTCATTTGGAACAAGGCACTCCCTGCCTGCAGGAGCACAATCAAAACAACAGGACACACAAGGGGAAAGGAATAGGGATGCGAAAGGGTGGGATTCAAATTCAGGCAGCGGTTGTTAAGGACATGTTCTTATAATGACCAGCTTGCATAGCTGAGGGGGCAGGAGGTGCCTGATGGAGCAGGGCTTTTTCAGCAAAGGTGATGGGATGAGCCTTCTGCTTCCCATCTCTTGCACTGAGACCGTCTGGTGGAATGAGTCCTTCCAGGTGATAGTATACTCTCCAACAGTTCTCCAATGAAAAGAGGGACATCCTATATCCTCCAACATTTCTCCAGTGAAAACAGGGACGTCCTAAGGAAAAGCAGGACATTCCAGGATTAATTCAGAAACAGAGACAGTTTCTGTAAATCCAGGACCGTCCCTGGAAAATAGGGACCCTTGGAGGGTCAGTGAGGAAGAAGAGATTTGACGGAGATGACCTGTCACACCAGAGATGAAGGAGTGAGCATGACCAAGTCCACTACAGTCCACCTTCCTTTAAAACCTATGCTATTTGTTTTTCCATCCACTGCAGCCAAAACTAACGATGCATTTCAATGGGCCTCAAAAACAATGCAGACAATAAAGCAATTATTTCCATAAAAATTGTGACTAAAAAAACCAAGCCCACTAATCACTAATGTGATTTCCCTTTCTGACTGCTGGCAGACATGTGGTTTGTGGCAATTTCCATTTCTGCTTCTGGTGGAATTTTCCAAAATCCCTGGCCAGATGAGGAGTGGGGGTTGGGTGAGGACCCAAGCAGGCTTTGTATCCTGGAACTCAGCTACATTAATAAAAAAGTGTTTTGAATGCGTTATAAACATGCAACACCAGATGGCGCTGGAGAGCAAAAAAAAAGTTTCTATGTGATTTTCCATAGCAGTTTTTTTCTTTTGTTATAATGATTTAATTTCTGATTTATTTATAGAATTTTCCCCCTGTGTGTAGATCCATCCCTGAACTTCAGCCAGCAACATGGCAGCATCAAGCTCATCTGGCTCACCCTCTGACTTGGGGGCAGAATAAAATGTGCAAAGCAAGTTCTTCTGCATGAGTGAAATTTTATGAAATTCACATTTGAATTACACAGCAGAGGAGTTGAACTTTGCAGCAAATGTTTCCTTGTCTTCTTTTGTGGTTGAGAAGTTCTACATTTTTTATTTCCACATTTTGGAATTCACATTCCGTTATTTCAATATTAATGCAACAGGGTTTTGCATTCTGGCTCTGAAGTACATCTCCTGCTCAGATGGAAGACTTCAGAATGATTGCCTTAGAATAGGCAACAGAGAATCCAAAACAGTCTCGTGACCCTCATTTTACTCTCTATACTGCATAGTTAGTACATAGATTTCTCTGTGTCAACTGTCCTGATCTAGGTAGAAGTACAAGGGGGTTGGTGGGCATGTTTCTCTCCTGGAAAGCATGGTCTGCTCCATTCACTTCAGTTGCAGGGGATTATTCCATACACTCATTGTGAATTGTGGCCATCAGGAGTAATATAGAGCTTTTAATGCATCAACTGATTTCTAGCATATGGATAATACCATGACAACATTTATAAGTTTCAAAACTAGATCTTCTTCATTTTCTAGTCAATTAATTGCAGCAAATCCTTCTCATTATTGCTGAGACATACATTCAAGTCATCCAGTAGAATAATGCATAATTTGGACTATGTATTTCAAGTTAGGGGAGCGCTGACATGGGGAGATGCACTCCTTAGGCAGCTGGATAAAATCTACCTTTTGCATGTTTATGTAATGCTCTAAATTATTATGGAGAATCATGGTGTAGTTATTAGTGTGTTGCATCAAATGTTAGTCATAGCTGCATTGAAATTAATGGACATGATTAACGTAGGTCCATTGATTTCATTTGGTCTGCCCTGAATAAAACTTAGTCAAACAGAGCCCTAAATGAGCAAAAAATAAATCCTTGCTGATATTTAGAGACGGTCAGCCAGCTTGATTCCATTAGGAAAACAGGCAATTTCACGATGTCTTAGAAAAGATGGGGAGCTGCTTTGAATTCCCCTCTCAAGTAAACATTTTGGAGCAGCTTTGCTAATTTGTTTTCTGATTAACAAGGCACAGATGGGCACCAGATGAAATCAGGATCAAATCTGGATTCAAAGCCTAATCTTGTTTTGTGCCGCCTCAGATGTCTCTTTTGCCAGCAAACTGAATCAGTGGTATGAACAAATAAATCAAGCCCCAAATCTGCCCTGAGATAATAGTGGACTTTAATGCCATGCATTGCAGGGCTGGCTTTCTCTGCAACAGCTCCAAAGAGTGAAGGTGACTGTGTGCTGGCTGCTCAGCCTGGTGTGAGTCCTGTGCTTTGCCGAGTTACGGGCTGAGCAAACCTCTGACATGTGCTTCAAGCATGTGCAATTCTCTCCTCCCTCACCTCTTTATTTTAATCCTTTCCTGGTGTCTCTAAGTGGCTCCATTAAGGGTACCCCCACTGCTTATCATAAGTGAAAATACGTCTCACCTTGTTTATGAACAATAAATGGTTTACATAGCACATGTTAATCATGGCTCTGCACCTTTAATCTGAAGTGTTATCCCTGGCTTCAACAGGCACTCATTTAGATTTCCAGTTTGTAGCAATAATTCCTTTTTAATATGCTAATTGAGCAAGCCAATGAACCTGCCGCTCACTTATGAGGTTTTTTAAATGGCCCTTCCTTGCCGGCTGAAGGTCATTCTTTCAGCAGATTTATGAAGAACCCTTAGGCCCCTGGTATCATGTGGGGGGAGGTCAGCGCTGTGGTTGTCTTAGCATATTAACAAGCAGCAACTTGAAGCAGCAATGACACGTTCTAGGTGGGAGATGCTGAAAGGCTGGTGATTCACATCTGCAGACTTTTCCTTTAAACTTTGCTGCTGCAGATATTAAGGGATTAATTTGTTTACTCTAATCCCTACTATGCTGCAAATAAGCAGGGTTTCCTTACTTAGGCCATTCAGTTCTGACCCCCTCCTGCAGTTTGCGCAATGTTGCCCTGCAAAAATAAATGTGAAACGTATTCCTTGATGCCCCCCAGATGGCACCATCGCCACCAGTTTGTTTCCCACTGTAAACCATTCCCAATAAATAGGAAGTTGCCTTTTCCCAAGTCAGACCACAGGAGACCATCCGGCCCAGTATTGTCAGCAGCGACTGGGAGTGACTCTGCAGGATTCTGAAGGCAGTTGCAGGATGGATGTTGGTTAATGGATTGAGGTTGAATCCTGACAAATCAGAAGTACTGCTTCTGAGGGACAGGGGGTGAGCAGGGGTGGGGGACTCCCTGGTCCAGAACGGGATAACTGTGCACAGCCTGGGAGTTGTTTTGCACTCACAGCTGTTCATGGAAGCATAGGTTAATTTTGTGTGGAGGGCAGCTGTTTACCAGCTCCATCTGGTATGACAGCTGAGATCCTGCCTGTCTGTGCTCTGCCTCACCAGAGTGGTGCATGCTCTGCTTATCTCTTGCTTGGACTACTGCAATGTGTTCTCTGTCGAGCTACCTTTCAAACTACAACTAATCTAGGATGTGGCGGCTAGACCGGTGACCAGAAGTGGCCACCAGGACCATATAGCACTGGTCCTAAAGGATCTACACTAGCTCCCAGTACATTTCAAAGCACAATTCAAAGTGTTGGTGCTGACCTTTAAAGCCCTAAACAGCCGCGGCCCAGTATACCTGAGGGAGCGTCTCCACCTGAGGTCCAGCTCCAAGGGCCTCACTGTGAGATGTGAAGTTGGAGGGAACCAGGCAGAGGACCTTCTCAGTAGTGGCACCCCCCCCCATGAGGAACCCTCCCATCCTATGTCAAACAGTGTATGACTTTTAGAAGACATATGAAGGCAACTCTGTACAGGGAAGTTTTTAATGGTTGATGTTTTATTGTGTTTTAAATATTTTATTGGGTGCCGCTGAGATGGCAATGCAGTCAGATGGGCAGCATTAAAATGAAATATAATAATAATAATAATAATAATAATAATAATAATAATAATAATAATAATAATTCTTCCTTGCAGGAGTCTTTCCTAGCACTAACTGGAGATGCTGGGGATTGAACCTGGGACTTTTTTCATGCAGAGAAAGTGCTCTTCCATTGGACTATGACCCTTCCTTTAACATCAGATTAGGATGATAACAGTGGCACAAACTGCTGGCACTAAAGAGTCCTTCCACATGACCCTTATACATGGCTCATGGGGATCACTCCCTGTTTTCCTCTGCTAAGCTGATTTGGGAGACAGGGACCTATGGGCACCTGCCCTTGGGGACCCATGATCATGGCAATGGCCTAAGGAGGTGGTCCTTCAGAGATGCTAAGCCTAAGCCATCCAGTGTTTCATAGGCCAATCCCAGCTTTTAGGATCAGAGCTAGAAGCCAACTGGAAGCCAATGCTAATTTGTATTATCAAAAGTAGCACCATATGTTCCTTGCAGCCCACTCCACTCAACAGCCTGGTGACTGCATTATCTTTCAGCTGTAGCATTCTGGCAATTTTTCAAATGCAGCCCCGCATGGGGCACATTACTATAATTGTCTCGAGTGAGTATCTCCAGCTTCCCCCTGCCCAGATGCCAAAACCCAAAACAGAGGCTTTCCCTGCAGCTCTCAGTATTTACACATTCTCTTTGTCCAGTTCTGAAACAGGAGCACAGATCCTCCCCTTTGCTCCATAGTGCTCTAGGTCTTGAAAGAAAGAAAGAAAGAAAGAAAGAAAGAAAGAAAGAAAGAAAGAAAGAGAAAAAGTTGTAGAAACATCAAAGTCCAGCTTTCCAATATATCTGGAGCGGGGCTTTATTTAGCATAAATGATGCCTTGCCCTCAGTGTTCATCAAGTGCCTTTCCTGCTTCTTCTTCCATACAATCCCTCAGCAACTTGCCACTGCCAAGGTCCACCCAGATCTCAGCCTTTGATAAGGAATCCCTTTGCTTCTCCTGGGTGACAGAGCTGTCTCTGCTGATGCTCTCGCCCATTCCTCTTCCTGCTCTTCTTAGAAGCCAACATTCGGGTGATCTATGAGGTGTTTGGAGAAGGAGCAAATGCTGCTTATGCATTATATACATGTCTTGTCTGTTCCACTTGATAATGTCATTCTTTAATATGCACAGCAGTAGCTTTTTTTAGCCGTTTCTGGTTTTTTCCCCCTTCCGAGTCTGCCAGAAGCGTATGGTGAGGTCTTTTGTCTCTCTTCCCTCCCTATAATTTCAGGGACGTCATTGTTTCACAAACTTTGTTTTACAAACAGTGGAATAAAAAGGCACACCACCAACAATAAGCTGTCACATATAGCACTAGAGGACCTTCAAAGTGATTTGTGTACATTGTTTCAGCAATCTTTACAGCAGCTCTGTAAGGTGGGCCACAATTCTCGACCCCATTCTGCTGATGGGAGCAGGAAGAGTAATCAATGTTCCTTAAATGAACTTCTAAGCAATATAGCTCTGATATTGTTGGTAATATAGTTTTTATATTGTTACATGCTTAGGTGTGTCTACCTCAGGTATCAGAGCATCCCTTCAGTCTTCCTCCAAGGGAAACCATATTGCCTGTTCCCACATACACTTGGGAACTGCAAGGAATTTGACGTCCAAATTCTAGCTTAGATTTGTTTGCTAAATTCCTAAAGTTTTGATTTTAGGTAGTTTCTTTTGTATATATTCCACAGATAGAGTCTTCTTCTTTGGCAATCATTTGTAGCCAAGTAAGATTGTCTTCCATGAACACAGTCTTAACAGTGAGTCTGTAAGTGACTGTGGAGGCCAATTCTGGATCCACACGTCCTTCCACAGTGGGGACATAGGTTTCCGGGCAGGAGTTGATCATGGTGGGGGTTTGCCAAATGTGCCTTCCTCTTAGCTTGTTTCTCCCTTTTGGCCTGAGTTTGAGCGTCTTCAAAGTCCATGACACCTTTGATAAAGGCTGTTCTCTAATTGGAGTGCTTGCAGGCCAGTGTTTCCCAATTGTCGGTGTTTATACTACTTTTTTTTAGATTTGCCTTGAGAGAGTCTTTAAACCTCTTTTGTTGACCACCAGCATTACACTTACCATTTTTAAGTTCAGAATAGAGTAGTTGCTGTGGAAGATGATAATCAGGCATCCGCTCAACATGATCAGTCCAACAAAGTTGATGTTGAAGAATCATTGCTTTGACACTGGTGATCTTTGCTTCTTCCAGTACATTGGTATTAGTTTTCCTGTCTTCTCAAGAGATGTGTAAAAAATTTTGGTGACACCTTTCATGGAATCTTTCAAGAAGTTGGAGATGGTGTTTATAAGTGGTCCATGTTTCACAAGCATGGTAGTACAATAGTTTTGTAAACAAGAATTTTGGTTTCCCTGTAAATGTCCCGGTCCTCAATCACTCTGCACTTCAATTGGGAGAAAGCTGCATTTGCAGAGAATAATAAGAAGAAGAAGAGTTTGGATTTGATATCCCGCTTTATCACTACCCGAAGGAGTCTCAAAGCGGCTAACATTCTCCTTTCCCTTCCTCCCCCACAACAAACACTCTGTGAGGTGAGTGGGGCTGAGAGACTTCAAAGAAGTGTGACTAGCCCAAGGTCACCCAGCAGCTGCATGTGGAGGAGCGGAGACGTGAACCCGGTTCCCCAGATTACGAGTCTACCACTCTTAACCACTACACCACACTGGCTCTCAGGCAATGGTCAGGCAATGCTTGATTTTGGCATCAATGTTGGCCCTTGTGGAAAGATAACTGCTCAGGTAGGAGAAGTGATCAACACTTTCCAATGTTACACCATTGAGTTGGATTTGTGGTGCTGCAGAGGGGTTGTTTTGTGCTTGTTGGTGCAGCACTTTGGTTTTTTGGATGTTGAACGATAGGACACGCTTTTCATAAGCTTCTGAGAACAATGGGCAGGCTTCTGTCATATATGTGTGTCCTGTATAATACACTAAAGACAGAAATGAATTATTTGCACTTGCTTTCCTGATCAGTACCTGTATTGGTCTGCTGCTTTTTTTAAAAAAAAATGCACAACAACCGATTAGCTCCAACAGAATACAGCTGTCAACAAAACCAACAAAAAATTCCAGACCCCTGTTAGAGAATTTAGGGGCTTCTCCAGGGTGAAAAAGAAAGTGGGAGAAAAGCAAGACATTAAGTTCTGTATTCAGCTTAGCCTATTTATTGTAGTTCATCAAGATTTAAACAAAAAACAACCAACATGTTCTTAATACAATTTTCAGTGGTGCAAATTTCAACCTATTTTTGGATTGGTGCAACACTTTTCATATTGCTTCCCCTTCCAGCCACCAAAGGGCAAATGCAGAGTGTGGGGCTGTCTGTCCCATCTTCAGCCTGGGACTGGCTGGCTGGGGAATTGGGTTGGGTCCAGCTTCCTTTTCACTCTGCAAGAACAGCAGACAGGGGAGCAGAACTCCCTCAGGGTCTCTTTTACAACCTCCAGTCCACCCTAGCTTATGCCAGGGAACTACTGACTTCTTTACAGTCTCCACTGCTTAGACTGCACTTGTATTTTCCATCAGAACTGGGTAACTGCCAGGAGGCACATGGGGTGATTGCTAAAAGTTCAGGGACGCAGAGGCTTCCTATGATTGGCAGAGATGCAGTGCACTTAAACAAACCCGCAGGAAAGGAGATGGAGGAGAGCGGCAGCCTGTCTGATTCATAACAACAGCTGCAAGCCCATTGTAGCTACTGCCTCTATTCAGTATCCACAGGGACCTTGCCCTCAACACTGAACTTCAGTATTTCATTCTCCTCTCCTCTCTCAAAATCCACTGAATCAAGCACTTGATGTGCAGTACTTACCACTCTGTGCCTCAGCTAGTCTTACCCCTGCTGGCCTGTTCTTATGCAAACACCTGTGCTCACCTCCTCTGGGGTGTACAACTGGATAGCTCAGTCGGTAGAGCATAGGACTCTAAATCTCAGGGTTATGGGTTCTGGCCTCACTTTGGGTGAAAAGTTCATGCCTTGCAGGCGGTTGGACAAAAAGACCCTCCGGGTGTGGGATATTTACAATGCAGTCAGACCAATAATGAATGTTTGCTAGATAGGCACTTGATAGGAGCTGAAGCTCAAAGAGTTTTCCTGCAAGTTTGCTAGAGAGAACTCAGAGCCCCTCCCACTGGACCCTGACGGGGGGGGGGGGGCAAAGTCACATATAATCTTCTCACCTGGCTGGGCAGTTCTTCTTTGTCCTTTGCTCTTTTTCTTCTTTTCATCTCATCACTAAGCCAGAAATGTGAGAATATCTGCTTGCGTGTTTGCCACCCTGGGCTCCTTTGAGAGTAAGGGCCAGGTGTACATTTAAAACACTGATATTGATAGTAATACTGACAATAATAGTGTCAGACCTCCACCTGCAGTGTCCTCTGAAGACCAGATTCTGGAGAAAAACAGCTACAGGGAACTGCTGAAACTACATCTGGATTGTAAGTTTTCATGGGAAGCTGCCTTCCCCTGAGTCAAACCATTGGTCCAGCTAGCTCAGTATTCTCTACTCTGACTTGCAGCAGCTCTGCAGCATCTCAGGCAGGAGTTTTCCCCAAACCTACCCAGAGATCCTCTTAGGGATTGAATCTGGGAACTTTGACATGCTTGATCACTGACCTGGACCTCCTTCCTTCTGGTCGGCCACTGTGGGGAGCTGGACCTTTGACTAGATGAGGCTTTTTTTTTTAGTTCTTTGTTTTGAAAACAGTTAAGATATGCAGTGACTTGCGATCTCAATCACAGGCAGTCTGTAGTCCACTGGCAGTAGGGGTACAATATGGGCATGCCTTTAAGTTAACATCTTACATTAAAAACCTGACAATACCAAACTATCTAAGGCTTTTCACCAAAGCCAGACTAAACGTCTTTCCTTCTGCAGTGTTGGATGGCAGGTTGAGAGGAGTTCCCTACCAGAACAGACTTTGCTCGTGTGCTCAAGACATTGATTCCACAAAACATATTTTGTTGTACTGTGTGAAATATGAGCAAGCCAGGGCTGAACTGATACTACCCTTGCTGGTACCTTTCCCAGGAAAATCAGAGGCTCACTATGTCAGGTTCCTATTGGAAGACAGGACAAATGCTAGAACATTAGCAGTGGCAAAGTTTTTATCAGTGGTTGCAAGAACCAGTGATCCCTATATTCTAAACAAAATGCTTGTTTAACCCAGAGGTAGGCTGTATGAATTGTGTATTGCTTTGTAACAATTTGTTGGGTCTCTGGACCATAATAAAGATTGTTGTTGTTGTTAAGATGTGCAAAAGGTCAGAAGGTCTCTCTCTTCCTCCAGATGGTGCTGTGGGGCTGGAGATCCAGCCAGGGAGCCTCCCACTTCTGTCCTTGGCAGATATGATATATAAAGTGTGTGGGAGAAGCAGCAAAATGATGGAGGCACAAAGCTTCATGTGTAATGAGCCAGTGGTGGCAAAGAAGAGGCTCTGCTGTCACCTGTGGACAGGTGGTCTGAGCTGGAAGCACCCCCCCCCCCCTTGCCTGATGAAATGTTCCCTTGGGGAAGATGCTTGAACTTCACGCTAGAAAAGAGTGGGGACCCACCAGTTATTATCTTTCCAGCTCAGGAGCTCAAAGGAGCATCTCTGCAAGAGATGGGTGCTGAGACGATGTGGTGCAGAGGCTGCAATCCCTTTGCTCACGCACACCTCCCGCCCGCTATCCTTTTAAAGTTAGCAGTTGGCAAAGAGTTATCTGCTGCCTTATTCTGAAGGAATAAGGAAGGCATCCGAGCTCCCAGTAAATAGATGGCTCCATAAATAAGTGATGGAGGAGCGCAAAGGGATCCCTTGAAACAGCGGCGGAAAGAACAGCACATGAAGCAATTGGTGCGTTCCCTGCTTTTGGCTGCAGTCTCAGTGGGACACTGAGCTGCAGGAGTGGCGAAAACGACACAAAGAGGGAAAACTTAGCCCCCTCCCCAGTCCCCACACGCGGAGAGATATGAAAGCCCGCGGGGAGAGGGAGGGGGAGTCGCCGAGGGACGAGCCCCATGGCTGCTCTAAACAGCGGTATAATTTCAGCCCGACTGAGGATCCAGCTTTTCCGGCAGAGCGCTCTGGATCCGGAGGGCCTCTCTCCGGCTGTGCATAAAGGATCACAAGGCAGAAAGCGGAGGAGCTCTGAACCAGCCGGTTAGCAAAAGAACTGAGAAATCATGTTCTGCCTCAGAGCGCTTTTCAGCACCGCGGACAGCTCTGTCCTCTCGTCTCGCCGCAGGCAAGAGGAAGGAAAGGGGGAACGGCTGCGGGGAGAGAAGAAGAGCCCAATCTTTTTCGGGGAGGGAAACAGAGGAAAGCCCGTGTATGGCCACATTAGAGTTTCCCCGCGCCTCCCTTTGTCAGAGAGGGCAGAGCCCAGGTAGCCGGGGTCAGCTCATTTAACCAGCTTCTCCTTGTTCCATGTCTAATTCAACAAACTCCATAGCAACGCATGAACCACTCTGCTTACCTGACCTTGCCCGACCTCACTGTTAACATCTTTTTCCTACTAAGTTGCTTCTAAAACAAGCCTGAAATGCCGCTAAAGCTCCTTTGACTCGGAATTGATGCTGGAGCCAGATGAAACGCAGGCCTCTGGCAAGAGCAGCGAGGAAGCTGGGGCGGAGAGAGAGCAGGTGGATAAATTCCTGACTGTAGCCGCCCCACCCCCACCCCAGTCCCGCCGCTGTCCTTGCCTGAGCATAAAGGCATTTCCAAATGCTGGGAAGTACTGGGAAGTTTCTTGCTAGGGAGGAACCCCCCCGCCCCAATGAAAGAGTCTTCCGTTCTTCTGCCTCACTGGAATTTCTTGAGAATTTTGTCTCGTAGCCCAGAAGCTTGATCTATCCACCCACTCCAGCACCCATTGTGTCTCATTCACACGTCACCAGCGTTGCTTAAAAAGAGTAAATAAACACGTGAGCCCAAAGGTATTACTGAGCCTACATGATGGGGTACCAACCTGGGGGAAAAATTGGGGGGAGACAGGTAAGCCCCACCCTGTATAACCAATCACATGATGAGGCACACCCACACCATTTGAATGGAGGTGCCCATCAATTTTGGGGAGGCCCAGCCCCCTCAAATATATTATTGGGGGGGGGCTGAAGGGACCTCGGCCCCTAGGACTTTGCTCCTATGATGTAGCTAGTTTCTCATGGCTGCTTCATGCAGGAGGGAGAGAGAGAAAGCGCACACAAGAGGAAGGGGTGGAGCCTGGAGGTTTCATGAGAAACCATGAAGTATATTTTCTCCAACTCTCTGTTAGTCTCAACCCTGTCCTCTGCTAGCTGGAGACAAGCAAGGTTACTTATACCCAAAATTTTGGTGGGCAGCACGATTTAATTTACTTTATCATTGTAAGGTAGCCAAGGGTGTTGCATGTATTTCCAACATTTCTCCAGTGTCCCCACAGCCTCCCCAGCTGCCTGCACTTCCTGGTCTGAAAAACCCCAATGGGAGGAGTCATTGCATGACATTTTCCCCTGGGTGTTAATTGGTGGATCTTGTTCTTAGAAGGGAATTTCTTTCCTTGGAAACTATCCAGCTAATCTTCATACTCTCATATTTTTCCACTTAGGAATTGATTTTTACATTTGCACTCTACCTTTCAGTCCTTTTTAAACTGCTGTCATCATTGCCACTCAATCTTACATATATTTGATTTAAATCATCATCACCTGCTCTGAGAATCTGGCATCAGTTAAACTAGGAATTTAAAGCAGAGGGGCAGAAAATACGTCCAAGGATTTGCCTTCTCCTTGAAATCACCAACCAAGAAGCTCAAGAGGAATGAATCACAGCACGAACAATGTCTGTATATTTACTCAGAAATAAGTCCTGTGTTCATGTACTGTAGACTTTGCCTACTTTCTTAAGCAGGTCACAGAAGGGACCAGTTACTACCATTGCAATGGGAGATCATTTATTTTGACACCATTTTGTGAAAGGGGTGGATGCCAAGGTGTGATGAGAGAGAATGAATACATCCCCATTGCCAGGGAACTTGGATGGAGCTCCTTTATCTGAGTTAGGGCATGTGCAATAGACTATCTGAGAACATTTGGTCACACTTGCTGGAATCTGCATGAGAGGAAAGTGCTCTTGTGCTCAGGTTCTGCTTACATGTTTCCAACAGGCATCTGGTTGGCCACTGTGAGAATAAGATGGGCCATTGGCCTGATACAGCAGGCTCTCCTTGTGTTCTTATGCCTTATCTTCAGTGGATTTGTCTAAACCCCCTTAAAACCATCCAGATCAATGACCATTACTTGTGTTATCAAATTCCATAGTTTTAGCGATGCACTGCATGAAGAAGTCCTTCCTTTTGTCTGTCCTGAATCTTCCAATGTTCAGCTTCATTTGTCCCTGGTGGCATTCTCCCACAACCTGGCAACTGGCAACATGGTGCCCTGTCATTGGCCTGTATGCTATGTGATTCCTGTTTGGCTGGGATCGTGCGGTGAAGAAGCCCTTCAATTAGCGCCTTCAGAAACAGCATTGAGTGTCAGCAGCAGGTCAGGGGAACAATGGCTATGCACAGGTAGGAAAACATTGCATGAAAAGAGTGGAAAGGGAGACTTTTGGAGGACCCTTTTTAGACCTGCTTTACAAAACAACTTCTGCATCAAACAGCAAACCCATAAAAATTCAGCACATTAATATATCACACTGGAAAATGGTTGGGATGTTATGAGAAAAACACATACTGTGACTTTTTAAGAAAAAGGTATCCTAAGGGCCCTCCTTTCCTACCGTTGGGGGAATCTTGATCTTATTTTATTATTTACCAGCAAGCTGTTTCTAGGCAGCCTCAGGAGTGACTTCTGCAGTTCTCCAAACAGCTGTGGAAAGCTTTCAGCTGCTCGCTTGCTCTCCTCCACAGCATCCCCTGTGGAGACAACCTGGGGCGTCTTCCTCCCACACCCACCAGTGGCTGAGGGAGGGCAGTCAGTGTGGGTGGATTCAGCAGCTGCTGCTGCCATTCAAGGCTCACACCAAGTCTTTTGCACATCATCAGGGATGGAGAGAGGGGATGAGGGGGGAAATTCAGATAAAGCCAACTACGCTTCCTTTGTCTTCAAACACCCACACCCACACAACCTGACACAAATATTCAGTGGAGACCAAAGGCATCTCCATGGGTATATTATTTCTAAAGAAGAAGACAGTCAGGCTCAACATACACAGAGACACCTAAGCTGTGGTTTCTTAGTGGTGATGGAAACACATGTATGGTATAAGAACATAAGGAGAGTCTGCTGGCTCAGGCCAATGGCCCATCTTGTCCAGCATCCTGTCCTCACAGTGGCCAGCTAGATTCCTGCTGAAAACTCGCAAGTGGGGCTTGAGCACAGGAGCACTCTGCTCCACCGCAATTTCCTGCAACTTGTATTCAGAATTATACTTCCTCCAGCAGCGGAGGTAGAACACAGCCATCGTGGAAAGTAGCCTTCGATAGCCATATCCTCCATGCATTTGTCTAATCCTCTAGAAAAACAATGAAAGAGAGGTGCAGGACACAATTTCTTAGCTCAATGCATTTCAATGTCTCCCTCTCCAAGGTCTGTAGCCCTGCCATGGAAAACAGGTGCTTGGGCTAGGGCCAGCGAAATACACGAAACTCCCCAAGCAATTCCCCCCCCCCATGGTTTGTCACTGTTTATCATGCCACTGCACAGTTTAGGTTCATTTGAGAGCTTTCTCTTGACAAAGCCATCACATTGGCTGGTCCCATTTTGCAAGGGTGCCAAGATCTCTGTATCATCATATACCTGATTGAGATAACTGGTCCAGGCTAAGAAGCACACAGAGAGAGCTTTGCTGCTTGGAAAAAAGCTTCCCTCCTCTGTTTGGATGAGTCTTCTGCAGTGGCGGGTTGGGGTACTATTGTGCCCTGTGTGAAGGGAAAAATCGGCAGCCACTCCCAGCCCCCTTCAGTGCTTGTGCTGTCTTCCCAGTGGTTGGTAAGGAGATGCCTGGCTTTGGGAAGGAGGCATGAGGGCTCTGGCTGGGTCCTAGAGCCCTCCCACCTCTCTCCCAAAGCTGGAAAAGCATGAACCAGGCTTTGGGAAGGAGGAAGGAGGAATCTAGGACCCTGTCAAAGCCACACACCTCCTTTCCAAAGCCCAGTGCATGTCCAACAGAAATACATGGGTATCCATATATGCAAAGGTTTTGTTGGACAGAAATGGATCTGCAAGTCTTGGGTGAGGAACACATGCCTTTCCTAAGGATGGAAACAGAGCTGCAGTAGGTAACAACTAGGTAAAAAAAAGTTTTACCAGGTTTTTGTGGTTTTAGATATTTCTTGTTGTTGTTGTTTAGTTGTTTAGTCGTGTCCGACTCTTCGTGACCCCATGGACCAGAGAACGCCAGGCACTCCTGTCCTCCACTGCCCCCCGCAGCTTGGTCAGACTCATGCTGGTAACCTCGAAAACACTATCCAACCATCTCGTCCTCTGTCGCCCCCTTCTCCTTGTGCCCTCCATCTTTCCCAACATCAGGGTCTTCTCCAGGGAGTCTTCTCTTCTCATGAGGTGGCCAAAGTACTGGAGCCTCAGCTTCACAATCTGTCCTTCCAGTGAGCACTCAGGGCTGATTTCCTTCAGAATGGAGAGGTTTGATCTTCTTGCAATCCATGGGACTCTCAAGAGGCTCCTCCAGCACCATAATTCAAAAGCATCAATTCTTCGGCGATCAGCCTTCTTTATGGTCCAGCTCTCACTTCCATACATCACTACTGGGAAAACCATAGCTTTAACTATACGGACCTTTGTTGGCAAGGTGATGTCTCTACTTCTCAAGATGCTGTCTAGGCCTGTCATTGCCCTTCTCCCAAGAAGCAGGCGTCTTTTAATTTCGTGGCTGCTGTCACCATCTGCAGTGATCATGGAGCCCAAGAAAGTAAAATCTCTCACTGCCTCCATTTCTTCCCCTTCTATTTGCCAGGAGGTGATGGGACCAGTAGCCATGATCTTCGTTTTTTTGATGTTGAGCTTCAGACCATATTTTGCACTCTCCTCTTTCACCCTCAATAAAAGGTTCTTTAATTCCTCTTCACTTTCTGCCATCAAGGTTGTGTCATCTGCATATCTGAGGTTGTTGATATTTCTTCCGGCAATCTTAATTCCGGCTAGGGATTCATCCAGCCCAGCCTTTCGCATGATGAATTCTGCATATAAGTTAAATAAGCAGGGAGACAAAATGCAGCCTTGTCGTACTCCTTTCCCAATTTTGAACCAGTCAGTTGTTCCATATCCAGTTCTAACTGTAGCTTCTTGTCCCACATAGAGATTTCTCAGGAGACAGATGAGGTGATCAGGCACTCCCATTTCTTTAAGAACTTGCCATAGTTTGCCATGGTCGACACAGTCAAAGGCTTTTGCATAGTCAATGAAGCAGAAGTAAATGTCTTTCTGGAACTCTCTAGCTTTCTCCATAATCCAGCGCATGTTTGCAATTTGGTCTCTGGTTCCTCTGCCTCTTCTAAATCCAGCTTGCACTTCTGGGAGTTCTCGGTCCACATACTGCTTGAGCCTTCCTTGTAGAATTTTAAGCATAACCTTGCTAGCGTGAGAAATTAGTGCAATTGTGCGATAGTTGGAGCATTCTTTGGCACTGCCCTTCTTTGGGATTGGGATGTAGACTGATCTTCTCCAATCTTCTGGCCACTGCTGAGTTTTCCAAACTTGCTGGCATATTGAGTGTAGCACCTTAACAGCATCATCTTTTAAAATTTTAAATAGTTCAGCTGGAATACCATCACTTCCACTGGCCTTGTTATTTGCAGTGCTTTCTAAGGCCCATTTGACTTCACTCTCCAGGATGTCTGGCTCAAGGTCAGCAACCACACTACTTGGGGTATATGAGACATCCGTTTCTTTCTGGTATAATTCCTCTGTGTATTCTTGCCACCTCTTCTTGATGTCTTCTGCTTCTGTTAGGTCCTTTCCACTTTTGTCCTTTATTATGGAAATCTTTGTATGAAATGTTCCTTTCATATCTCCAATTTTCTTGAACAGATCTCTGGTTCTTCCCATTCTATTGCTTTCCTCTATTTCTTTGCATTGCTTGTTTAAGAAGGTCTTCTTGTCTCTCCTTGCTATTCTTTGGAAATCTGCATTCAATTTCCTGTATGTTTCACGATCTCCCTTGCATTTTGCTTGCCTTCTCTCCCCCGCTATTTGTAAGGCCTCATTGGACAGCCACTTTGCTTTCTTGCATTTCCTTTTCATTGGGATGGTTTTCGTTGCTGCCTCCTGTATAATGTTACGAGCCTCCATCCATAGTTCTTCAGGCACTCTGTCCACCAAATCTAAATCCTTAAACCTGTTCCTCACTTCCACTGTGTATTCATAAGGGATTTGACTTAGATTGTATCTTACCGGCCCAGTGGTTTTTCCTACTTTCTTCAGTTTAAGCTTGAATTTTGCTCTAAGAAGCTGATGATCTGAGCCACAGTCAGCTCCAGGTCTTGTTTTTGCTGACTGTATAGAGCTTCTCCATCTTTGGCTGCAGAGAATATAATCAATCTGATTTCGATGCTGCCCATCTGGTGATGTCCATGTGTAGAGTCGTCTCTTGTGTTGTTGGAAAAGCGTGTTTGTGATGACCAGCTTGTTCTCTTGACAGAACTCTATTAGCCTTTGCCCTGCTTCGTTTTGATCTCCAAGGCCAAACTTGCCAGTTGTTCCTTTTATCTCTTGACTCCCTACTTTAGCATTCGAATCCCCTATAATGAGAAGAACATCCTTCTTTGGTGTCACTTCTATAAGGTGTTGTAAGTCTTCATAGAATTGGTCAATTTCAGTTTCTTCAGCACCAGTAGTTGGTGCATAAACTTGGATTACTGTGATGTTAAAAGGTCTGCCTTGGATTCGTATCGAGATCATTCTATCATTTTTGAGATTGCATCCCAGTACAGCTTTTGCCACTCTTTTGTTGACTATGAGGGCCACTCCATTTCTTTTACGGGTTTCTTGCCCACAGTAGTAGATATGATGGTCATCCGAACTGAATTCACCCATTCCCGTCCATTTTAGTTCACTGATGCCCAGGATGTCAATATTTATTCTTGCCATCTCATTTTTGACCACCTCCAACTTACCCATGTTCATGGTTCTTACATTCCAGGTTCCTATGCAATATTTTTCTTTACAGCATTGGACTTTCCTTTCGCTTCCAGGCATATCCGCAACTGAGCGTCCTTTCGGCTTTGGCCCAGCCGCTTCATCAGCTCTGGATCTACTTGTACCTGCCCTCCGCTCTTCCCCAGTAGCATGTTGGACGCCTTCCGACCTGAGGGGCTCATCTTCCAGCGTCATAACTTTTATATGCCTGTTGTCTTTGTCCATGGAGTTTTCTTGGCAGGGATACTGGAGTGGCTTGCCGGTTCCTCCTCCAGGTGGATCACGTTTGGTCAAAACTCTCCACTATGACCTGTTCATCTTGGGTGCCCTGCTCGGCATAGTTCATAGCTTCTCTGAGTTCTTCAAGCCCCTTCGCCACGGCAAGGCAGTGATCCATGAAGGGGTTAGATATTTCTAATGGTTTTTAAATATGTTTTTAAAATATATGTTTTTATTTTTTATTGTATTGTTTCACCACTTTGATGTCTGATGCCATGGGCTGTTTTGGGAGGAGAGGAGACATAGAAAAAATAATAATCACTAGCTGGCTTTTATATTTTAAGACATGAGTGATCAGCCATCATGTGTTTCTTTTTCCCCAGGAGGCCTTGATACAAACTCAAACCTGCATCGTAGCACCTAAAAGGACCTTATGATCCTGTCAGCTGCCTCCGCCTACTTTCTGTCTTGGTTCTAGATGCAAACATGTGACTCTACCCCCCCTTTTGTTATTTCTCCCCTCCCAACTTGCTTTGTTTACCATCTTGCATAACGAAGAGTTCTGCAGAACTCAAAAGTTTGCAAACTATTTGGCGACATTTTGCCTGACCTGATAAAGATATTGCTGCAATATGCATCCTTTCCAAGACCACCTAAGAGAGTTTTTGCAGCCTTAGGTCTCCTGGGGGGGGGGGCAACCTCCGAGGCCCACAAAAGTAATAAAGTCTGTTCCACCAAATCTTTTTGTAGCAGGAGGTGGTGTTTATTCCATTGTGGTTACTTCTTCCCTGTGTTTTTGCTTTGAGCTTCCAGGCAGACTTATAGACTCTGGCTACCTTTGCCACCCAGGGAGACAAACCTGTCAGTTTTCTCTTCCTTTAAATAATAATTTGGATTCGAATTAAAATACCTTAAAGGCCTCATTAAAGCTAAATTAAATGTGTAGCCAAGCATCCTTTATACATTTTAATCAGATCTTTGCCCATTTCAAGCAAACATTACTCTTGACTGTTTATACTCGAGGTGTAGCAAAGCCGCTCCTGACAGCTCATTTCCCTTGTGATCAGATCTGGCTTGTGGGCTCCCCAGAGGCATTTATTTGGTAGGCTAATAGGAGACCAGGATGCTGGGCTGGACAGGCCATTGCCAGCTGGGAGCTCAAGTTCCTTTCCCAATATGGACGGTTCTGTTCATACCATCCATTGGCTAGCTGGGGCTATGAATGTCTTGATGATATCTATACCAGCTTTACCCAACCTGGTGCCCTCCTGATGATGATGAACAACAACTTCCGCATCCCTTGCCATTGGCTATGCTCTCTGGGGCCAATGGAAGTTGCAATGCAAAACATCCAGAGGCCATCAGATAGACAGTGTATTTTCTCCACTGGCCAATTCATTGTCTGTTTAGACTGGGAATCCTGTGACCCTCCAGGTGTTTCTGGATTCCAACTCCAGCCAGCATCCCTGCAGCTGGCTTTGCTGCTCAGGGCTGAGGACTGTTGGACTCCAGCCCCAAATGTAGAAATTAACTTCATATGTTCAATATGTATGTATTGTCACAATGCAGAGCTTCTGAATCAGCATAGGCCTTTGTGGACTGGCATTCACTTATTTTATTTATCTTGCAACATTTAAAGGTAAAGGTAAAGGGACCCCAGACCATTAGGTCCAGTCGTGACTGACTCTGGGGTTGCGGCACTCATCTCGCTTTATTAGCCAAGGGAGCTGGCATACAGCTTCCGGGTCATGTGGCCAGCATGACAAAGCCACTTCTGGTGAACCAGAGCAGCGCACGGAAATGCCGTTTACCTTCCCACCGGAGCGGTACCTATTGATCTACTTGCACTTTGACGTGCTTTCGAACTGCTAGGTTGGCAGGAGCAGGGACCGAGCAACGAGAGCTCACCCCGTCACAGGGATTTGAACTGCCGACCCTCTGATCAGCAAGTCCTAGGCTCTGTGGTTTAACCCACAGTGCCACCCGCGTCGCAACATTTATTTACCGCTTAATCATAATAAAACTTCCGTGGGTTTTCAAAAGTAGATTACTTCATTAGATGCATAAAATGAAATTTTTGGTTGCAGGTATATATGCTGAACAGTGAAGGAATAATATGTAGTGAGGTCAGGAGGGAGTGAAATGCATAAAGTATAGATACAGTAATGGCAATTCAAGTAGAACTGGAACATGTAAAAAAGTAAGCACCATTACCCTAACCCTTTACAATAGTGATAGTTGATCTGCCAAACAACTTGACAGCACAGAAGGGGGAAATGGCTGTCCTTGCCCAAAGGAGTAAAGCTGAACTTCTTGATGAATTGTGATTCCACCTTTTCACATTGCAGCTTTTTACCCAAGCTGATGCAATCTGAAATTCAAATGTGTTTAAGTATGGCCAGCTGAAGATCAGGGGCAGAGGGTGGTATCCAATGCCTTTGTTCCATTAGCACAAGGATTTACAGTTGTGCAACAAAACACCCTCTTTCCTTCCCCATGTGCTCTCCATACCCTCCCCAAATCTGCTCCAGGGGTTAGGGGGAATCCCCAGAACAGATTTAGGGAGTGCTTGGAGGGGGAAAGGGAGCAGTGAAAGTTTCATTGTGCAAGGGTAAATTCATGAGCTGATGGAACAAGACTTAGCACTACTTTGGAAACAAGCCAAAGATTCCTGATAAAATGACATGCCCCTCTTCTGGGGTGTGTGGGTGTGGGTATGTGTGTGTGAGAGGGGGGGGGAGAGAAATAGTGCCATTTCTGATTTCAGATTTCTGATCCTTCTGCAGAGGGACTGGCCTGTTTCTCCTGTGTAGGATTCAGAAGGCTATTTATGGCAGACCATGGCATATATCAAATTAGAAGAGGATCAGGTGGACAAGCCCCTATTGTTGTGGATGACATTATCAGGTTGTGTGATGGTGTTATCCATAGCTCCCCCCCCCAAAAAAAAAATGTTTAGGGGGTACTCTCATTTTGACTCAAGAAATTCACCATTTTGTAGTTCAAATCGGGGAAAATAAATACAGTAAATGGACAAAAGGCCGCCATTGGGGGTAGCAACGGAACTGATGATTCACCATGCTAGAGCATAAACCATTAAAAAAAAACAGTTTCTTCTCCCGTTACATTCACAAAATGTTTAGGGGTATGTGTACCCCTGCACGCTCCCCCAAGAAAAAAAAAGCACTGGTGTTATCAGAAAATATTGTGGAGGCAGAGTTGGCCAGTGAGTTTTGTTGCAGGGTCTGATTCCTGTGCCTAACTAATGTGGTTCCCTGTTCAGATCATGACTCAAGCTACCTTCTGTGTGTAGTGTGTCAAGGCAGTATATGTGCATGTGTGTGTGTGTGTGTGTGTATATATATATATATATATATATATACACACACACACACACATCAGGCTAGGGCATCAGCCTGGGGCACACTAACTTGCCTCATTGAGGGCTCCTTTGTGTGCACTCATTGGATTTCTGTTCCTGCTGTCCTTTCGTTCTGATGGAGGCTCTCTAATTTGTAAACATTAATAGCCATTATTATTATTAAAAAGGGACGAAAGTGAGTGGCCCTGTGACTAATTATTTTAAGTGTTTTCAACGAGCCTCGGCTCAGCTCTTTCATAAAAAAATATCCCCCTGCTGCGAAGACCAGATTGTTATGATGATCAGATCTTTCCTTAGCCCTATTAATTTTACCCAGAATAACAGCAGAGCAGATGTGGGAAAGAAGGCTAGCCTGATTAACATAATTCTTTTCAAAGACCATTTCCTTCCCTAAAGGCCACCGTAGCCACACTCCTATCTGCTTTCTGATCTAATTACATCCAGGAGAATTCAGACACTGACGGGCCTCTGCAGCAGATGCCACTTCTCAGATAGGAAGGCCCCCTTCAGGTTATGGAAGCAGATCAGAGAATCAATTGAAATTAACAGCCCTATTGTCACATCTCCCCCACCTCCCATCCACCTCTCTCAATCCTTGGAATAAAGTTGCTTTGCAAATAAGTGAGTGAACACACCTCTTCTTAACAGGTGTGGACACACAGCCACTCAGCAGTGCTTCATCACTGAATGCCTGTCCAATCAGAGGGCTGTTTCACCAATGACAATGATGCATCCTGAGGCAGCCCACTAACCAATCCAGAACTAGCAACCAAGCAACTGACCATAGGCCCAACTCTTGTGCAAATTAGCCCTAGACAAGAAAATTTTGCTTCAATCAAAGCTTTACCCCCTCCATTTCAACTGGGCTTGTGCAGCTTTCCCTTTAAGAGTTTCTCTATAAGAGCAGCTCGGGTCAGGAACTACATTTTATCATCCGTCACAAGCCTTCCTTTGCTGTATGATGAAGGCCCAGTAGAAGGTGCATTGCTTAAAAGAATCATTTCCAGTCTTACCTGTGTCTTGACCATCTACAGCATGGGTGGGGGACCTAATGCTCTCCAGATCTTTATCTGCATCACCACTTTTCTCCAAACAAGTTCAAGGTGGCACACATGGTCCTCCGTCTTCCCATGTTAACCTCACCACAACCTGTGAGGTAGATTAGGCTGAGAGAGAGTGACTGACCCAAAGTCACCCAGTGAGCTTCATAGCTGAGTCTCCCATGTCCTGGTCCAACACCCCATCAGTTCCAGCCAGCATGCCCAGTGGTCAGGGTGATGGGCGTTGGAATCCAGACACATCTGGGGGGCCACAGCTATCTCACCCCACGCTCCACCTCCTGTGGGGTGAGGAAGCTGTGACCCTCCAGATGTTTCTGGATTCCAGCTCACATCACCTCTTCTTTCTGTGGTTTCCAGCAGCTGTTATTCAGAAACATAAGTACCTCCACCTGTGGAGGTAGGGCAAAGCCATCATGGACAGCAGCCATCAATAACCCTCTCCTCTAAGAACTTGTCTCATCCTCTTTTAAAGCTATCTAGGTTGGTGGCCATCATGGATGATGGCCAGTGAGTTCCATAGTTTAACTACTACTACTACTACTACTACTACTACTACTACTATTATTATTATTTATTATTTATACCCCGCCCATCTGGCTGGGTTTCCCCAGCCACTCTGGGTGGCTTCCAAGAAAACACTAAAATACAATGACCTATTAAACATTAAAAGCTTCCCTAAACAGGGCTGCCTTCAGATGTCTTCTAAAAGTTTGGTAGTTATTTTTCTCTTTGACATCTGGTGGGAGGGAGTTCCACAGGAAGGGTGCCACTACTGAGAAGGCCCTCTGCCTGGTTCCCTGTAACTTGGCTTCTCGCAGCGAGGGAACCACCAGAAGGCCCTCGGAGCTGGACCTCAGTGTCTGGGCAGAACGATGGAGGTGGAGACGCTCCTTCAGGTATACTGGACCGAGGCCGTTCTACTATGCGTTGCACGTAGAAATACTTTCTTTTCTTTGTCCTGAATCTACCAACATCTGGCTTTTTTGTGTAATATATTGATCTGCCAATCTCAACAATATATGTATCAGCCTCAGACATAACTGTAAATTGGTTAAGATGTCAGGCACAGACCTTCACACATGTCAGTGACTGCAGAGGAGGAAAGCATGGAAAAGCGAGGCTTAGCGAGATATGTCCAGTATCATGAATTGTATAATTGGAGTGTGGGTGTGTGTATTTCATTGTAAAAATGTCAATTAGCTTTCAAGAAAGAATAACACCACCACC
This sequence comes from Podarcis cretensis, assembly GCF_951804945.1. Taxonomy (NCBI): domain Eukaryota; kingdom Metazoa; phylum Chordata; class Lepidosauria; order Squamata; family Lacertidae; genus Podarcis; species Podarcis cretensis. The sequence continues at coordinate 27,876,269 of NC_137185.1, read as the reverse complement.
AAAAGTAGGCAGTTCCCACTTAGGGAAATAGCTCTTGCACCTTCCATGAACACACAATCCTGTCTTTCTGAGTCTACTGTGCACTGTCCAAAGCTCCTCTCCCCCCTTGCACATCACAATGCAATAGTGTGGTTGGGGTGATAGGCCAACCAACCACCCATTTACTGTTGCATTAAATCCCTGTCTCAGTGGAGGCGGCAACTTTAGGGTCCATTTGCTGGCTGGCTGGCAGTTCCATTTTTTTTTATTATTAAAAAAACCCCAACATCTCAAACATTTGTTTGCTGAATGTAATGTTGTTATTACATTAACTTTCCCTCACAGGAGCACCGAGCCTTCATTACTGCTGATGCTAGGATCGCCAGCGTGTGGAGGTCTCCGAACAGCGGGTAATTTTTTTTCTGCCATATGTGCTGGGCTTAGCAGGCACAGCAGAACCAGCGAAAGATGGCACGGCAACACATTTGCAGTCGCCCGGATCCTGAAAGAGGAAGCGGTGTTTCCTGTGGCTTTGGGAAGAAAGCATCCTGAGACATCCCTGTAAAAAAGAAAAAAAAAAAGGAGGCAGTGTTGCACAGTGGTTAGTGCGTTGGGCTAGGAGCTGGGAGAACAAGGATCAAATCTCCATTTGGCCATGAAGTTCACTGGGTGACCTTGGGCCAGTCTTTGCCTCTTGGGGTTGTTGTGGGGTTTAAATGGGGAGGGGGAGAGCCCTTGGAAGAGAAGATGGCATATGTAAATGCAAGGAATAAATGAAGGTGTAGGAAGGCTAATGAACATTCCTCTGATATTTCATGACATAGGGGTATAGAAACACTATACACTCTCTCTTTCACACACACACACATATATGGGGTTTAGGCAGCAGTCTCTCCCAGCCCAACCTGCATATACCACCTGAAACCTTCTGCATGCAACGCAAGTGCTCTACAACTGAGCTATAGATTAAATCCTTCTGGGCAGCTTGAGATGGATGAGTGATAGGGACACTGTTTGGCAGTAGAGATGTGAAGGTCTGGGGGGGGGGGTGGAAGTATTGCAGAGGAAATTTCCCCCTTTTTTCTATTCCCCCCTATTATGTTTGGAAAATTGGGAGGCAAAACCAGGAAAAAAAGTGTGGAAGGGGGACATTTTCTAATTTTTGCAGGCCTTCATATCTCTCTGTGGTCGTGGTTCTGTTCCTACCCAATGGGTCAGTGCTAGAGGCTGATGCTCTACCCTTTGAGTTATGACCTGTGGAGTACTGCAAGATTTGTCCTGGGTGTTTTATGAATTTCTATGTGAAACTGCTGTCAGGGTAACTAGGGTGGTAGCTCAGTGCTGGAACATCTGCTTTGTATGCAGAAGGCCCCAGGACCAATCCCCAATAGCATCTTTGGGTTGGGCTGGAAGAGTGTCTCTGCCTGAAATCCTGGAAGGTTATTGCCAATTGGTGTAGACCAGTACTGAGCCAACAGATGGACCCAAGGTCTGATTCAAAGTAAGGCAGCTTTTTTTTGTTCTGTGCTGGTAGAGATCAACTAGCCACTGCAGATTGTCTGGTGCTGGATATGCTGGTGCCTGGATGTGGGTGGCGCTGTGGTCTAAACCACTGAGCCTCTTGTGCTTGCTGATCAGAAGGTCAGTGGTTCAAATCCCTGCAACGGGGTGAGCTCCCGTTGCTCTGTCCCAGCTCCTGCCAACCTAGCAGTTCCAAAGAATGCCAGTGCAAGTAAATAAATAGGTACCTCTGCAGCAGGAAGGTAAACTATGTTTCCTTCTGGTTTCCGTCATGGTGTCCCGTTGTGCCAGAAGCAGTTTAGTCATGCTGGCCACATGACCCGGAAAGCTGTCTGCCGACAAACGCTGGTTCCCTCGGCCTGAAAGCAAGATGAGCACCACAACCCCATAGTCGCCTTTGACTGGACCTAACCATCCAGGGGTCCTTTATGCTTACCTTTTTTATGCTGGTGCCACCTAACAGGACTGGCATTGAGATAGCATCTTCAGGCCCTTCTTTGGCCCCAGTGCCCCAGGATGATGTACCACTGGTCCCTCCCTCTTTCTCAGGCTATGGTAGCAGTGAGATAGGGCCCACCCCAGGACGATTGGACCCCCTCCCCTCCTCAGCAACTCCACCTCATCTTCACTCCCCCCTGCCAGTCAGAAGCAAACATTGCTCGCCACCAGCCTAGTGCTTTCCACTATCTAAAGCAGCATATAAATCCCAAGGATAACAAACGATCAGCCACCTGTTAATTCAAACATCTCAACATCTCCTGGCGATAAGCCTGCAATATATCTGAAAGAGGCAGTTGCTTTGCAGCTCTGGAATTCTGAAGATGGAGGAAATTTCCTGAGCTTTCTGCTGCGCGCTCTCATATGTCTGTGCTTTATATTATTTTTCCCTCCAGGTCTTAAACCCACAAGGATAAAGTCAGAATGCACAGTGTGAATAATATAGAGCAAAAGACGCTCTCACACATACAGGGCAGAATGTTGGGCTGTCCCTTTCAGCGCAGAAAAGCATTTGTTGTGTCTTTCATGTCAAAGCGAAGCATTCAGCTCAAAGTAAGCAATATATACATTCCCCCCCTCTGCAAGAAAGAGAGGGTGGGGAGAGAGAATCCCTGGAAAAACACAAGCCTGCGGTGCAAGAGGGGGGAAAGGGAGAGAGGGAGAGAGCTCTAGTTTAAATGTTATGAGTATCTTTAAGTCACTAATGCCTCCCTTTCCAAATGGGTATGTTTCTGTTGCTGAAATTGGCAGCAATCAGATTTACAAGTGCTGAGAAAAAGATTTCTTTGGACAGATGAAAGAGAAGCATTTCCTTCTAAATACTGGTGCCTTGAGCCAAAAAATACGGCTCTCTGTAGCTTTGCATAAGGGTGCCTGCATTCAAAGAGCTTGTTTTCACATAAAATATAGCTATTGCGAAAGGAAATTTGAGGCTGGCTTCGGTGGGTTGGGTTTTTTTTTAAAAAAAGAAGGCTGTTGTCAGAGTTGTGTGTTTTGTAAAAAGGTGTGTTTAAAAAGGAACTAGTGAGAGAGATAATGAAGGAAGGCAAGGGAGGAGGAGGACGGCTAAATCAGTGGTGGAGGCAGCATTGGGACTGAACTGTGGAAGGAAATAACTGCCTTTGACAGTGCCTGTGTCCCCTGTGTGTTTCCAAAGTCCTCTCATGTTCCTCATGAAGATGTAAGCTGAAAGAGGGAGACAGTTCTGGCAGGCCAGTGTCACAAGGAATATCAGAGCCCCAGAGGGAGAGGGGGGCAGTTAACCATTAAGAGTGCAACCTCAACACTCCCCATCATGTCTTCGTTGCTTAGCATCACCGCTTGCGCTGTGCAAGGAAAGAGGACGTGGGAGATGGAGGACCCACCTGGATGGAATGAAAGGGCAAGTATGGCAGGTGGGAGAGGATGGTGCTCCCTACCCTTTGGCTTAAGGACTCTTGCTGTTGGCAGAAAGAATAGATCAATGCTCAGTTGGTGGGGCACGTGCTTTGGATGCAGAATATGCCACGGTCAATTCCTGACATTTCCCATTAAAATACCCATCACTGGAATACAAGTTGCTGGGGACCAGAGAAGGGGAGAGGGCTCGTGTGCTCAAATCCTGCTTGCAGATTTCCCAGAGGCAATTGGTTAACCAATGTGAGAACAAAGATGCTGGACTAGATGGGCCACTGGCCCAATCCAGCAAGCTTGTGCCAGATACCTTGGAGAGCTCCTGCCAGACAGAGTCAATGATATTGGGCTACACAAGGACAGCCAACAGATTAAGGCCCCATCTATACTATACTTTTCTTGTTGGCGGCATTGAGGCCAGGCATCCGGGACTCAATAGTTATTGAGTGCAGGGGTGGAGAGTTGACACCCCCCATGTGTTGTCCCAGCCATATCACCAGCACTGGGGAGGGTCATGCCCAGTGTGGTCCCACTGGCCAATCAGCATTGGTAGTGGGCATGGGCATGGCTGATTTAACCGTGGTGCAGCTGGTGGGGCCTTCCTCTCTTGCCCTTTTCATGCTTTGCTCTGATATGACCTTGCTATGGACAAATGTCAGCTGCCATATTGTTGGGGCTTAGTAGGAATTTTTCCCACTTGGCAATTTGGCACCAGCCATTTGGTTTTTGCCTACCTGGTAGCAATCGTCACAACTTTGTGAGGTTAGGCATTGGGTAAGCCTTTCTTTGGATGGAAGGGAGGTTGTAGCCTCTGCCTGCCCCTCCTCATTAAGGGTATCCTGTTAAAGGGATCCAGAGGTGTGGATTCTGTCTGATGTGGGCTAGGACCATGCCACGACCCCAACAGGGACTCATCGGGGTGCCACTATTTGATGCAAGTCATAGGGCTCGCCCTATTGGTGATTTACCCTTAGCTGGACTCCCTGCAGATGAGCGAGAGTCAAGATATAGCCTGGCTTCACTGAATGTCTAAGCCAAACAGCTCACATCTGTAACCAATAAAGTGTTGGGAAATTCTATTCCACCTTTAGTTGCAGACATGGAACTGCTGCATGTCACATGTCTATTTACATACCAGCACAGTCTGCTGGGAACTTCCATTGTGCTTATAGCTTTTGCTTTTCACTATCTCTCTGAGAAGAAGAAATGGAGACAACATGTTTTCTTTGTCCTGATTTATGCTTAATAAATCTTTAGCTGTTAGTATGTTTCCACAAGCCTCACGCCTGTTCTGTTTGAGCAGTATGCTCTGCTAATATAGCGTACTCAGGCTTTTGAAGTCTGAGTCGCTGATTTACATCGCACCAGAGATCAGGGATCATCATGGCTGGAAGGGCATGATCCAGCTGGGGGCTAGTCAGCTGGCATCTCGACTCCTGAAGGATGCTGACATAAAATTGTGGCCTATTTGAACCCATAAACCAAAATATTTGTGTCTCTGTGTTTATTATCTACTAGGGAACTGTGGGCCTTGGCACACACATATCATCTTCATGACAGTCATGGCTTCTCCCAAAGAATCCTAGGAAAATGAGGCTTGTTACAGGTGTTGGGAGTTGTTAGGTGACCTCATTCTCCTCAAAGAGCAACAATTTCCTGAGTAGTTTATTGACCACTCCCTCTACTCAGGGAACTCTGGGAATTGCAGCTCTGGGAGAGGATTAGAGCAACCTTAACAATCTAAAGTTTTCAGGGTGCTGGAAATGTAACAAACTAAAAGTTTCCAGGAAGAGCTGTTCAACAGTGGAATGGACTCCCACGGTAGATTGTGGACTCTCCTTCCTTGGAGGTTTTTAAGCAGTGGTTGGATGGCCAGCTGTCATGGATGCTTTAGCTGAGCTTCCTGCACTGCAGGGGGTTGGACTAGATGACCCTCGGGGTCCCTTCCAACTCCACAACTCCATTATTCTATGAGGGAAGTCATGACTGTTTAAAGTGGTATTGTATTGCTTGAAATGGTGTGACACTGGACTAACTTAGTGTGAGGCATGTTCCTATGGAGAGAGAGGAGTGACATGTCCAATTAAAGCATCAAAATTTTTAGTTAGGCCAAAAGGAGGGTCACAGGCACTTGTGAAATGGACAGAAACTTTGGGTAATCACTAGTTCCATGCTTAGGTTCCCATTGCAACATGGAAGGTGCTGTTAAAGTGGTCCCTTGCCAAGGCTGCAGATCCACTAATGGCTCCAAACGTTTGCAAAGGATTGCCGCTCGGAGTTTCTCAGAGTTTGCTGTCTGCTGCGAGAAGCCACTTTCCTCCAGCTAATTGTATGTTTGCTCCCCAGGAAAGGACACCAACTCCTTGCAAACAGATTGTATTTTGATGCCCACAACATCCCCTCCCCTTTCAGCCTTGTTGGTGTTTTGATCAGGGAATGATGAAAGACTGAAATCAGATTTCTTTGTGGGCAGCTCTTGTTTATCACGATGGTTTTGATCAACAAAACAGCATTCTGGATCTCTCTCTCTCTCCACCCCCACCCCCCACATCTCTTCTCCTAATAAAAAAATTATAACTTAGAAGTGGGAGAGTGAAACCCTGCAAGGAGCTGGCTGACTGGGCTCCATAAAAGTAAGGGGAAATAATAATAATTATCTCTCCCCAAAAGGGAGCTGCTTCTGTCCGCACCATCAAAGTTAGGCTGCATCCTCCAGATGAAAGCTTTCCCTTTCATTTGCTTCCTTTTAACACCTCATTTGTTTCAAATAAGCGTGTGTACCTAAATCACCAAGAGCAGCATGAAAACAGAACCCTTCCATGTGGCCTGTGCCTAGCACCCAGGGGGGGTTTTCTGAGCCCCCATGGAGGAGAATAAAGGTGGTTCAAGACTAAGGGGTAGAAGCATCTTTACACTTATTAATCAGCTTAATGAGGACAGAAGTTGCCAGACAGACCTGCCCTGAACTACATACAACCGGACCCCTCCTCACCAGCATAGTTCTTAGTGTTGTGACCATTTGTTTCAATTGGGCCTACATAGGAGAATTTCCAGCTGGGTTGTGCCATGTGGCGGTCTAAAACACTCCTCCAAAACAAGGCAAGTGAATGTCTTTATTTATTTTATGCAGATCATTTCTATGACATTCACCATCACCATCACCATCACCATCACCATTACATTTATTGCCTGCCCTTCACCAGAGGGTGCCAGGGTGGATTACAACAATTAGGTAAAGGTAAAGGACCCCTGACATGGGTGGTGCTGTGGTCTAAACCACAGAGCCTAGGGCTTAACGATCAGAAGGTCAGCGGTTCGAATCCCCGCGATGGGGTGAGCTCCTGTTGTTCGGTCCCAGCTCCTGCCAACCTAGCAGTTCCAAAGCATGGCAGTGCAAGTAGATAAATAGGTACTGCTCTGGCGGGAAGGTAAATGGAGTTTCTGTGTGCTGCTTTGGTTCGCCAGAAGCAGCTTAGTTATGCTGGCCACATGACCCAGAAAGCTGTCTGCAGATAAACGCCAGCTCCCTTGGCCAGTAAAGCGAGATGAGCGCCTCAACTCCAGAGTCGTCTGCAACTGGACCTAACGGTCAGGGGTCCCTTTACCTTTAATGGACCCCTGGATAGTTCAGTCCAGTCAAAGGCGACTATAGGGTTGCGGCACTCATCTCACTTTCAGGCTGAGGGAGCCAGTGTTTGTTCACAGACAGCTTTCTGGGTCATGTGGCCAGTATGACTAAACTGCTTCTGGTAAATGGAAGACCGTGACGGAAACCAGAATGCATGGAAACACCGTTCACCTTCCCGCTGCAGTGGTACCTATTTATCTACTTGCACTTTAACATGCTTTTGAACTGCTAGGTTGGCAGGAGCTGGGACAGAGCAATGGGAGCTCACCTTGTCATGGGGATTTGAACCATCAACCTTCTGATCGGCAAGCCCAAGAGACTCAGTGGTTTAGACCACAGCACCACCTGCATCCCTATGATTACAGCAATTAAAAACGCTTAAACAGATTACAATCACAGGAATAGAGTGGGCCCTGAATACACCCATCTCAGGTGTTGAAGGGCTGGGTAAAAAGGTGTGTTTAATATATAAAAGAATTCAAACTGTGTGCATTAAAAAATCAAAAGTGTCAGGGACCGGGCAGAGGAGAAATGGTGGAGACCGCCTCCCCATCCTGACCCTCTCAGAGAGGAAGAAGAGGAAGACAGTATAGATTTAAAACAGTGGTTTGAGGAAGGTCACAGCTCAGAGGCAGATGAGGGGGAAAGTTGGGAAATAATAGGAGAAGAGGAACAGGCAGAACCAGAGCAGTTGGTTGACATGGTGTCTTTAAAAAGCATTCCAGACCCTCCATCTCTCAGAACCCAGCGAGCCTTAAAAGTAGGAGAGCAAACAGCTCAAAGACAGAGGGCACTTAGCGGCACCCATAGAGGAGGTGATGATGATGATGAATGAAGAAGTGGGAGAGAAGGGGGGTGGAGATGCACTCGGGACAGCACCATTATCCAAGAGGCTGGGCAGCGGCTGAGCAAGCTGATTGGGCGTCTGGGGTGGCGCGTGTGCCCTGAGCCCAGGAGTGGGGCAAGCCAGGGCAGGACACTCCGCAAGGCCTCTGAGGAGTCTGCCTGCCTCCTCCCACTCAGCTGCCCTATAGCTGAGGGGGAGGCGATGGAAGGACCATTTAGGGCAGTGCGGTGCCTGGGGCCACCCAAGCCACTGCGTCACTCCCAGGAGAGATGCATGGCTTGGGCTTGCTGCAGGCCCCGTGGTGAGTGCCGCCTGGCATTTTGTCACCCCCCCTCAGTGGTGACACCCGCCGCACCCCCTTCGTCCGCCCCTGAGGCTGGGTTCTATAGTATCTCTCTGTAAAGTTTGAAATAAAAAAGGACAATAAGAAACTTTTCCTTGTCTTTATACTTTCCTGGGCAACTAGCCGGGAGCCACTGACAGCACCCTGATAAAAAGGCACAATTACAAAAATGTACAATAAAAGGATCAATAGAATGACATACATTCTACATACATACATACATACATACATACATACATACTAGTTAATATATCCTTCTATCAGTACTTATTCTTTCAACATACACAGGTCACCCCCAAAATCTCACACAACAATGGGAGTCCCCTAAGATGCTGACCTCACCCTGGTCAGTGTGGTGTAGTGGTTAAGAGCGGTAGTCTCGCAATCTGGGGAACCGGGTTCGCGTCTCTGCTCCTCCACATGCAGCTGCTGGGTGACCTTGGGCCAGCCACACTTCTCTGAAGTCTCTCAGCCCCACTCACCTCACAGAGTGTTTGTTGTGGGGGAGGAAGGGAAAGGAGAATCTTAGCCGCTTTGAGACTCCTGAAGGGGAGTGAAAGGCGGGATATCAAATCCAAACTCTTCTTCTTCCACTCTTTGGTTATGGGTGAGTATTAAGGTTTGATGGAGCTTCCTCAGGCTGCCCACAGCTGTGGTCAGCAGTCACCCAGGCATTGCAGTCACCCAGCTCCAAGCCACATCGGGCTAAATGATGGAAAAAAGGACACTCTTCCACTCATAGTTCTCCCTTTTGCCTCTGTACACCTCTGTTCTTCCAGCGGCCCCACCCAAATGGCTCAAATTGCTGATTTGTGTTGCATGCTGTCTAGTTTGGAGGGAGCTTGAGGCTTTCAGGAGAAGCAGGCAGACCTGTTCCCTGCCTTGCTGGCCCTTTCCCACCTAGCCTGGGAGGGTAGGGCCCTGATTGACTCCAGCTACAGAGCTGAGACTGCTGCAGATGCCAGAGACCATCCTGGCTCTCTCCTAGTGCAGACCCAGGTCACTGAGTCTGCAATCCCGCTTTTGTGGCCTGCCATGAACCATCGCTGGTAGGATTGGCAGCAACAGCAGCAGACGTGTTCTATGCTTTAAACAATATTTCATTCTCTTTCAGATTGTGCTGTGCATTTTATATTTGACTTCCTTTAGCAATGTTTTCTTTTGAAATGTTAAGATTTTTTTGTTAACTTTGCTGTGTTAAATGTACATTCTGTTGGAAATATGATATTTTAGTTTTCTGTTAATTATATGTGTACTTTATATTTGACTTCATAATGTTTTACTCTGGATTGTTTTATCTGATGTTTTAATGTAAGTTGTAAACCACTTTGAGACCCCCCCCCCTTTAGAAATATAAAGCAGCATAGAAACGATATAAATCATCATCATAATCATCATCCACCTGCCACTGTTGAATATTAACTTAAAATAAATTTGTGGTTTAATGGCTGATGTCACCAGATTCACTGCCTTTCTGAACAAACCTTAGGTAGAAGTACTAAGGAAAAGATCAAATACAAAACACTTATCAGAAGGACTCAGCTACTAACTCTGAAGACAAAGTGTACGTTTTAAGAACCAGCGCCGAGTGAATTGTAATTGGTTCTGGAACAGTTTTGCTTAATTGTCAGAGAAGGTTCCTTCATTTTGATGCCAACAAGCAGCTTCCTGAATTTGCCCAAACTGCTTCTTTAAAATGTGTTAAAGTGAAACAAATGTGGGATGCTAAGGATTGTACAAGGTGGTCCAAATATGCTGAAAGAGTCCATCCTGTGGCCCTTCCATTTGCTGGCTGGCTCCGAGTTGGTTGCAAAGCTCCAGCCATTCCAACAACCACCAGAAGGTGCTAATCTCACCACATCTGACAATTCTAAAATAGAAAGAATAAAGCAAATGGTAGCAAATAACAGATGTTCTGAAAAGTAATTAACAGCTAAACAGTTCTGGATTCCCACCACCATCCCCTCCCTCCATTAAAGACTTAAAATAGTTGGAAGGTTCTGTGAGGCATTTATACAATATGTACAGCACTGAGGGAAAGTGAAGCCTGGGAAGGCATCAAGAGAAGAAGAAACATGCAGGTGATTCAGAAGCACTTCATATGTTCTCAGCAAGGAGGATTAAGAGATGAGGAGCAGATGGTTTTGCTTTCTGCTCCCTTGCTTATTTAGAACATCCAAAACCGAGCCAACATAGCTCCCTGCAAAAGGAGGTGTGTGTGTGTGTGTGTGTGTGTGTGTGTGTGTGTGTGTGTGTGTGTTCTAGATGTGAAGAAATGGCTTTGTGTAGCAACAGATCAGATCCCCAGAGCCACTCTCAGTAGTGCACGTTGTGAGATGGCAAATGTCATCAACTTGCAGTGTGTGTGTGTGTGTTTGTGTGTGTGTGTGTGTGTGTGTGTGTGTGTGTGTTTGTGTGTGTGTGTGTGTGAACAGGCTAATCTGTCACGGCAACAGCAACCAAAAAAAGCAAAGAGACTTGCAGCACTTCAAAGCCTAGAAGATTTATAGCAGCGCATCCTTTTGCAGACTAGGGTCGACTTCATCAGATTACAGAATGCAATGCTCAACTGGAAGATCTGTGGGCATGGAAGGGGAGGGAGGATGTGGCCATACAGTCGGAAAAATAATAATAACACCCCACAATATTTTTTCATAAAGTTTAAGATAAGCCAAGCGGCCATTCACTACAGCAATAATTGGTATGCAATCATCTTGCCATTGCTAAGTTAATAAGCACATGTGCTGAAATGGGAGTCCATTGTCTCAATCAAGTTTAAATTGCTAAGATCCAACTCTGAAGCCAGCCGTCTGTGCAACATTTTGCTTTCCATGGCCATTCGACCTCACTGATTAGATATCCCCCACTTTATACTCAGGTGTCTGTGTTTATGTACATGGGTAACCACACACCTGCCAATGGAGACTAACTTCCTGCACCTGTAGTCCACAAAAGCTTATGCCATAATAAATTCCTTTGTTTTTAAGGTGCCACAAGATTCTCTCTCTCTCTTTTTTTTTATTAATTTTTTAAGAAAATTTTTCTTTTACAAATTTAAATAACACATTCGTATCCACTATAATACAAAATTCTTTTGGACTTCCCCCCGCTCCCTCCACAATCCTCATAATTTTAAATTTAGTTCACATTTCCTTTGTAATTGTATTGCCAGTTAATAAATCTTTACAGCTCTTTTCCCTCTTACAATATCCTTTCTCCTCACAAAGCCTCTTTAAATCCAACTAGCGTTGTCTGTTCATCACAAATATTTTCCAGATAAATCATAAACTTTCTCCAGTCCTGTGTGAACTTGTGATCTTTTTGGTATCTAATTTTTCCTGTCAGTTTATCTAATTCAGCAAAGTCCATCAGTTTCCGTCTCCATTCTTCCAATGTTGGTAATTCTTCTTGTTTCCATTTTTGAGCCATTAAAATTCTTGCCGCAGTCACTGCATATTGAAAAAGTTTATAATCACTTCTATTAATTTCTCTTCCTGTAATTCCTAACAAAAAGGCTTCTGGTTTCTTCACAAACGTATATTTAAACATCTTTTTCAACTCATTATATATCATTTCCCAGAAGCCTTTTACTTTCTTACACTCCCACCACATATGATAAAATGACCCTTCCCTTTCCTTACATTTCCAACATTTGTTACATGTCTTATACATTTTTGCTAATTTAACGGGAGTGATATACCATCTATATACCATTTTCATAATGTTTTCCTTTATCATCATGCATGCAGTGAATTTCATATTTTCCTTCCATACCTTCTCCCAATCTGCTAACTGTATATTATAACCAAAGTCCCTGGCCCAATGTATCATAACCGATTTAACTTCTTCGTCCTTTGTTTGCCATTCCAATAGCATTTTGTACATTTTTGACAATACCTTATAATCATTATTTATTATCTCTTTCTGAAATCTAGACTCTCCTCCAATATATTTCCTCTCTTTGCAATCCTTTTTAAACATTTCATTTGTTTGGAAGTAGTGCAACCAATCATATACATATTTTTTGACTTGCTCATATGGCTTCAATTTCCATTTTCCCCCTTCTTTAATTACAATGTCTCCATAAGTCATCCAATCCTCTCTCATGTTTGTCTTTTTGACACTCATGACCTCCAGTGGGGATAACCAATGAGGTACATTTGGTTCCAAAATATTTGGTACCTATCCCATATTTCTATTAGGGCACCTCTGAAAATATGATTGGCAAAACTTTTATGAGCTTTCTTCTTTCCCGACCATAAGTAGGCGTGCCAGCCAAACCTGTTGTCAAACCCTTCCAGATCCAATAACTTATTGTCTTTTAGTGTTATCCAATCCTTTATCCAACAGAGACAAGATGCTTCATAATAAAGTTTCAGGTCTGGCAGGGCAAAGCCACCTCTTTCTTTCACATCAGTTAGTAACTTAAATTGTATTCGTGGCTTTTTGCCCTGCCAGATATATTTTGAAATCATTCTTTGCCACTCTCTGAAGATCTTTGTCCCCTTAATTATTGGAATCATTTGAAATAAGAACAACATCTTTGGAAGCACGCTCATCTTGATTGAAGAGATTCTGCCCCAAAAAGATAGTTTCATCCTACTCCACGCTTCGAGGTCTCTCTTAATAGTGTTCCAAGTTGTCACATAATTATTTTGAAATAAGTCAATTTTTTTTGGGTTAACCATATTCCTAAATATTTTACCTTCTTTGCCACTTCCATCTCTGTTTCTCTTTGCACTTCTTCTATCAAACTTTGGTCCAAATTCTTCACCATAAGTTTAGTTTTCCTCTTATTTAATACAAATCTGGCCACTCTTCCAAATTGATCAATTTCTTTTATAACTTCTTTTAGACTACTTGTCGGATCTTCCACCGTAATTACCAGATCATCGGCAAAGGCTTTAACTTTATATTGGTTTTGACCTACTGTTACCCCCTACTGCCACAAGATTCTCTGTTTGCTTCTAACCAGTTTTATGTCAGTTGTAGGAAGGCTGTTTTGCTATTTTCCTTTGAGCTCCGTGATGGAGGAAACATGGAATAGGGATATAATTATAAATAAATTATTAACCAATTAAAAAAATATAATTATAATTGTAAATAAAGTTACATCTTCCCCATAACTAACATGGATCTTTCAGTGGGGTTTTTTATGATTATTATTGATTTTAATTGCTTCTCCCTCCCCACTTTATTTTTCCAATAGGGACCTGAGAATTATGAATAAATTCTTTAAAGAATGAGTAGTATCTGAAGGGATTCATCCCTCTGCTTCTGCTTTTGCTTAAAAGATGCATCACATCAATATCATTTGTTTGTTGAGAGCTTTTGTATGCTCCTTTCCATCACAGGTGACATCCAAGTAGTTTACATAGAATACTTTATCATTATCAATGCAAATCATAAAATACTATTAAAACATCAAGCAGGAACAATGATAACCAATTCAGCAATGCAAAAAGAGACTTCGGGCTGAAAATGATCTAAGCATGGCCTTCAAACGATTTAGAAAACAGATGTATCTTGCAACAAAATTGAACAATGGCATCCTATGAAGCTGATTTATACTGAAATGGACCATTAGTCCATATGATCCAGTGCTATCAGCTTTGATTGGCAGGGGCTCTCAGGCAAGGAGAGGACTTTTCCATCACCTGCAGCCTAAACTTTTAGCTGCCCCTGAGACATCCAGCATGCAAATTATGTGTTTTGCTACTAAGCTGTAGTACATAGGAAGCTGCCATATACTGAGATCACTTGACCATCTAGTTCAGTGTTACGCCATACTGACTGGCAGAGATTCTCCAGGATTTCATATAGGGCATGTTCCCAGCTTGGGAAATGAACCAGAGACCTTCTGCATGTAAAGAAGATGCTCCAACACTGAGCTATGGTCCTTCCCTGGGGCGCTGTCAGGCACTGAGCTCATGACTCCAGGTACTGAAGCAGGAATAAAGAAACAGGCATTGGCTGCATATGGAAAGGAGACCAGGGCAGGGGAAATGGGGCAGAAGCAGTTGGTACCTGTTTTCAGATGCAATGGAGTCAGATTGATGGTGGCAGCAGCAACCTGTAAGTCATGGGACAGGTGGCAGCTCCCGTGGCAGCTGATGGTGGCTAGCTGATCCCACAATCTGTATGAACCCATCCCAGAAAACCTCCAGTAAGTCGAAACACACGTGTTAGTTTCATGGTGTGCTCTGGCCACCCCAAAAGGCAATGTGGCAACTAACGGCAGCGGCCAAATCAGCTCCCTTCCCTGAGAAGGATCTTTCGTGGGTCTCCTTGCCGCAGATCACACCGACATGCTGTGCATATTGCCAGCATGTTGAAACAAATGCTCCTGGTTAGCAGCAGCTCCCGCTTTGATCTTAATCCCTGACGAGCACGTTGGGGAGGTGGGGAGGGGGAGGCCCAGAGGCGACCTTCTCTCCCAAATCAATACTTATCTTCTATCTGTGCTTCTCTCTCAACATGAGCTTTGTCGCACATCAGAGAAGAGTGAGGCAAAGAAAATTTCAGGGCCCAAGAAAATTGTTTCTCTCCATCTCTCTCTCTCTCGCTATGAAGCTCAGCAGAGTGAAATAGGAGGTCTCTTTATGAAATTGAAATGAAAATGTTTGATCCTTTAGACAAAGCTTGCTATGTATCTCCATCCTGCAAAGACCAGGGTGCTCGCTGACGCCACTCTTGCACGTCACCAGAATTCGCTGCATCGGTCCCTAGGGGTACGGCTAGGTAATTAAACAACTCAGGGCACAGACCCTCCGATACAAATTTGTGTGACATTTGCACATGCTGATTTATATGAGCAGGTGTACATTTAGGTTCCTGCGCAAAGATTCAGGGAGGCTGGAAGCTCACTGCCATTTTGCAGCATGACCTGCAACCCCCTAAGCAAAGCAAAACAAAGCCAGTAGCTATGCAGAGTGGATGGAATAGGGCAGGTGATCTGGGGGAGTAGAGATGGATGGATGGCAATCCATTCTGATTTCCCAGTTTCCCATCCCCACCCCCCAGTCCTATGCTTGGCTCACAACATTTCCATGTTGTTTTGTTATTTAAAAAATGTCATTATGGAATTTTGTCTGCATCCTAGTGAACTTTCTCCTAATATATGCATTTGTGTACAGGCAAACCCCTGAACTGTGCAGGGGTTGCATTCCAGGTCATCGTGTGCTTTCGGGAAATCACATGTAATTGAAAAATCCTGCAGAAGCTTGGAAACAGCCCCCCCCCCCCGCCCCGTCCCCCCCGCCCCTGCCTTGCTCCTGCCCAATCTCTGTTCCACCCTTTTAATGACATCTTTTATGACATTTGCAGGTCACTTCTGGGTTCGATGCAATGAGCATATACACAGTCGTGTGCATATGGAACACGTGTAAATGGGGGGGGGGTTTGCCAGCATATAATATTGCCCAATTTATTTATCTGTCAAATTTATCTATTAATTACTGCACACATTGTTGCAAGTTCCCTTAACATAATGCATTTTGCATGCTATTTGCACTCCTCTATGCATTGTTAGGCACATTTCCCCCTACAGACATATTTTGCATGCCTATTTGGGATGGAGGGCTGCATCTCAACATTTAGAGAAGTGCAAATCTCAAAGGACTGGTGCATTTTGGTTTCCATATCATTTCAGGGAGTGCTAAGGAGGTAAGTTTGCATTAAACTGTGAACCAAACCAACTTTCTCTCTCCCCTTCCCTTTATTATCTGAAACCCAGTTTGGAGGAAACAGTAAACTATTTGGACCTCCAGCTGCCTCTGTACAGTTGTACCTTGGTTCTCGAATGCCTTGGTACTCGTACGTTTTGGCTCCTGAATGCCAAAAACTCAAAAGTAAGTGTTCCAGTTTTCGAATGTTTTTCAGAAGCCCAATGTCCAACACGACTTCCGCTTGAGTGCAGGAAGCTCCTGCAGCCAATCGGAAGCCACGCCTTGGTTTTCGAACAGTTTCAGGAGTTGAATGGACTCCCAGAATGGATTAAGTTTGAGAAGCAAGATAACCTCTGTATGGTGATAGGAACCCCGTTTGGGGGTGCCTCACTTCAGCTCCCCAACACCCAGTCCAGAAAGACTTGAGATTTGCAGGGCCCAAGGCCACCCCCTAAACAATACCTCAATCAGACCTTCCTAGTGCAAAGAAAACCTCTGTCCCCAATTCATGAACAGGAAAATGTCACCACATGCTCTGCCCACCTCCCTGTGGACTGAGAGGTCCTGGCATATGCAGTGACAGCGATGCTACAGGGCTTAGTTTCCTTTGCATGAGAGAGCAC
The DNA here is from genome assembly GCF_951804945.1 of Podarcis cretensis. Taxonomy (NCBI): domain Eukaryota; kingdom Metazoa; phylum Chordata; class Lepidosauria; order Squamata; family Lacertidae; genus Podarcis; species Podarcis cretensis. Next base: position 27,859,771 of record NC_137185.1, on the reverse strand, counting down.
TGGAGGCTTACTGCATCTGAAATATTTGCTTTATTTATAAAATGATACAAATAGAACATCAATGGAGGCAAGCGAGTACTCCTCCTTACAACTACCCAAGAGAGTGGCAGAAGGACATCAAGCTTTGGAGGAGCAATCTGTTTTGTCGAAATGCGCTTATTTCTATTCCATTTTTTAAACAACAGCCCTCACTTGTTTTATTCTGCTTCTTGTTTTATTCTGCTTCTTATTCTTCTTTGGCAATCACTCATAGCTGTAAACAAGATTTTAACAGTGGGTCTGTAAGTGACTGTGGAGGCCAATTCTGGATCTACACGTCCTTCAACAGTGGGGACATAGGTTTCCGGGTGGGAGTTGATCACGGTGAGGGTTTGCCAAACGTGCCTTCCTCTTAGCACACTTCTCCCTTTCATCCTGAGTTTGAGAGTCTTCAAAGCCCATGACACCTTTGATAAAGGCTGTTCTCCAGTTGGAGCTCTCACAGGCCAGTGTTTCCCAGTTGTTGGTGTTTGTACTACATTTTTTTCAGATTAGCCTTGAGAGAGTCCTTAAACCTCTTATGTTGACCCCCAGCACTACACTTTCCGTTTTTAAATTTGGAATGGAGTAGTTGCTTTGGAAGACGATAATCAGGCATCCACACAACACTGACCAGTCCAATGAAGTTGATGTTGAAGAATCATCACTTCGACACTGGTGATCTTTGCTTCTTCCAGTACACTGGCATTAGTTCGCCGGTCTTCCCAAGTGATGTGTAAAACTCATTGCAACTGTGCTGTCCACTGTGAGAAACAGCTATACCTCCGTACTCATACTTGGAGCAGTCTTCACTTCTCAGGTCCAGGCACAGGCTACCTGCCACCATTTTCCTACCTGCCTGACACCTGCATTTCAGCATCAGGGATACCAAAAGAACACAGGGCACACCAGCCACAGTATGTCAGCTCCTTGCTCTTAGACTTCAAGATGCCTTTCTAGTCAAGGCATATAGCACAGCAGGACCTCTTGGACTGTCAAGGCTGATCAGCTGCTGAAAAGCAAATTATTTTCCCAGTTAACATCAGATGAGGCAGAAGTGAGGAAAGAACCCCTGATCAATCAGGGGCTCTTTGCCACCTTTTGCTCTCCTTCAGATTCCATTCCCGCTCCATCTTGATTATGTAAATGAATGCAAAACCAAAGTTGTTTGTTTTTTAACCCTAAACAAGGCCACACAGAACCACAATGTCCCATTATTCTCATCAAGAAGAACCTTGAAGGGCTTTTAACTTTGATACAGCTTCCTCCCCTCTCCCTTCAGTTTCCCTCCTTCTCCCAAGACTGCACAGAAAGACACCAATTAAAGGAGAAATGGCAGTTCATCTTCCCAGTTCACGTCTTTGGGTCTGACACATCTCTGGTATTTGACAGCAATTCTAGTTTGCAAGCTCTTGTCTGTTGTTCAGGAACACACACACACGTCTGCAGATAAATCCCACAAGATCTGTCTGTCTTGCCACCGTCCACAATGGTTTATTTTTTTTTTAATGAGGACATGCAAGAAAAAACTTCACCATTTAAATAGTGCCCCCCCATTTTTTATTGTGCAGTTCAGAGCAATCACTAGAGGCTTTTTCTCCTCTTGCATCTCTCCTCCCCCTGCCCCCCCGCCTGTCCTTGCAAGAGTCTTTCAAGTTTTGTTTCGATTAAGATCTTCAAGCCAAGGGATCCTCCTCAGATCAGAGCAAAAGTTGATGGAGGCACTCCCTCCCCACCCCCCTTTCCTTTTTGATATTCAAAAATGTCATGTTTTGTAGTTCCACATATCCAACACTGTTCAGTAATGATTACATTTTGTGAACATTACACCAGGAAGATCTGAACCAAGCTCAGCCTTTCTTGCTTTCTTTCGAGAACACTCTCTTTCTCAAAATGTACAGCAAACAGGAGATGGGGAATGGTTAGAAGACAGCTTGAAAACCTGAGCTGTTAGAATTAAGCATCCTTGTTTGCATTCCAGTTTGCAGTAATGCTTGGTATAAGACAGAAGTGAGGTACTTTACCTCTGAAGTGAATGCGAAATGGCAACTACTGCTGTTTGAAAAGTTGGGGGTGAATAGGGTGAATGACTGCAAAAGGGGAGTGGGTTTAATAGAATTGAATATCCATGCGGAAGAGAGGATTTCAGCAGCTGCTATCCTTCTGCTTCTTGCATGACTAGCAGTCTCAGCTGAATATTCTCAGCTCCACCCAACCCTGAGGGCAGAACTGGATGTGATGCCAAATCTTGAGCAACCACATCATCGTGATTTAAAAACAAAACAACAACAACAAGCATTTGGGGGCTTGATTTTCCCTTGGGATTGTGGCATACAGTGAAGGGGGCTTGAAGCATTTCTTCCTTCCCTTCAGTCCCAGGATAGCTCAGTCAGCAGAGCATAAGACTCTTAATCTCAGGGTTGTGGGTTTGAGTCCCACATTGGGTGAAAGACTCCTACATTGCAGGGGGATGGACCAGATGACCCCCATGGTCCCTCCTAAGTATACAAATGTGTGAAAATAGGTCTGTTCTTATGCTCAGAAGGGAAGCCCTTAAGTTTGGTTGGTCACTTATTTGCACATGCACACGCACACACAAAATGCTGATGCAAGGAGCCGAAGATGCCCTAACAGTTAATTAGGCTTATCCCTGCAAATGACTATAGCCTAGCAGCAAAGAATTAATCATATAGAAATAATAGATTCAGCCAGCTCATAAACTCCATCAGCACAACAGCCCCGTGAACTCCAGTTTCCCTTACTGAAGAGGAAATCCGTCCAGGCCTCACTTGTAACCCAGGCCATCAAACCCCCTCCCCACCTCACCTCTGTAAGCACAAACAGGCAGCTTTTACCATGGAAGCAGGGGGGTTTGGGGGGCAAGAACTCAGGGGAGCTGAGTTCCCTTACCTTTTACAAATTAATTACTGTTGCTGTTGTTGTTGTTGTTGTTGTTGTTGTTGTTGTTGTTGTTGTTGTTGTTGTTCCGGGGTGGGTGGAACAACTGTAACAACACAGTAGAGTCCTCTGGTTTGTTTTAATCCAGCTGAGATGTTGCTGAAACTGGCCACTAGCTCTGCACTTCCCTCTCTAGCCTCTGCTTCAAGGGGGTGGGCTCCTCCTCTGGGCCTGTCTGGCCCATTGCACAGCAGCATGCAGGACTCTCCTTGAGTGGTTTATCAGAGCGGGGTGTAGATCCAGCTGGACTGGGACTGTCTTGCTGCAAGAGCAACCTCTGACTCCACTCTGTCTGAATCTGCAGTCACACTGTAACTCTCAGCCTCTAACCCTGTCCTGGAAGAGCCTCCTTCTCCTGACCCCCCCTTGATCTCCCAAACCACCTGCTTCTAGCACCTCCCAGCTCATCCCTTCCCTAGACTGCTCTTCATTGTCCCACCACTAGGATCCAGGATCCAAGTTGTCTTCTTCTGTGTCCTCCCTGAGGGGCTTTTGGGTGGGCAGCTCCCACCGCTCTTCCTCATCTAGCTAGTCCCTGACACTTTGCAACCTGCATAAAATTTCTGGAGAGGGCTGCTGGTTGTGCGCAGCCTTATTTTAAACAAACAAACACTGATTCCCTTCATGACACGGCACAGAAAACACATTGCACCTTGAGATCACCCCAGCAGGCTCTCACCACTGGTAGCTTTGGGGGGGGGGAGAGAAACTGAAGAACATTTTTAATTCAGGAAAGCCTTTGAGGAGTCTCATGGGGTGGTGGAACGTCTCCTGAGAAAAGAGAAAACACCTTGATCATTCTAGCCTGCTCCCCTCCCCTCTGCTGCTCTCTAGAGGCATTGCAAATGTGAGGCCCTGCGCTTAGAACGAGGATGAAACTTTATGAGGCCAGTTCATCCATGAGGCTGGAAAGAGGCCTATGAGACTATCAGGTCACTGGCATTATTGGTGTGCCGTGCTTTCCTCCAAATCCTGCTTTAGGGGTCTCCAGAGAGAGAGAGTGAAAGAGAGAGAAAGCGCTCTGAGCTCTGCTTAGCTGGGAGTTTCTCTGAAGCATAAAGAGAGCATAAAAGCATCGTGCGGTGCTTGGAGCTGTGTAAATCATGCATGTTTACTGCTTTGAAATCCTCATCTTCCAGCCACGCCTGCCCATTTTCTCCAGGCCCTTAGTAGTAGGCAGGCGAGCTTGAACAGCACGGCTGATTTACAGGCAAGAACCTCCAAGCTACAGCACCTAATCTCAGCTCAGAAGGAGCACCTTGCCAGAATCACCGCAAGGCTGGTGGGTGTCGCTGGCAGATAAGAGATGAAAACAGTGATTACACCTCTCAGAGGCTGGTGCAGATGATCCTGGAGGTTTGTGCTGGCCTCTGGCTTGGGATTTTCTTCCTGATGAGGGCAGCAATTACCGCAATGCAAAGGGAATGGAGGAAGGGTCATAGGACAATCCTAACGCCCACATCCCTTCCTTAATGGCTATTGGAAGATGGAGAGCTTTCCAGTTAGCAACAGGGCGGAGATGCCTTCGTGCCTCACACACCGCTATTTATAGCTTCCACGTTGATTTTTCGATGATTACCTTTCAAAATTTTAAATGTGAGATCTGCTTTGTAGAAATAACATGGTGCAAACTAATTACAGGCTTCGCGGTTTTCGATGAAGGGAAAGCGCCCTCCTCCTCTCAACCTGATCATTTGGTAGAGAGACACTTCCAGGGATTGCAAGGGGGGAAAGAGATGTTTATGGTCACAGAGACCCAAACACTTAAAGGGGTGGAAAACTGGGTGCCTATTCCAAGCATTCGGAAATGACTTAATTGGCCTCTCTCAAGCAGGGACGTGTTTCTCCTAAATGGCAGGTATGCGGAAGATGGATGGAGTGGCATTGACCGAAAAACAAGCCTTTGCATTGGGGAAAATGCTGGGAATGCCAGCAAGTTCACACATCAGTATGCCTCATACGATAGCCTGATGGTTGGCAGGTGAATGTGAGAACTGACTCCATTTGGTAAGCATTTATGCTTTGAGCTGCTGAAACTTGGCCGTCTGTGGCATCAGATCTGCCTTGGCTCATTCATACCTGCAAATTACTGCTTGATGCTGAGAGGAAGGAGTGCAGGAAAAGGGCCTGCAGCTCAGAGTAGAGCAATTGCTTTCCGTGTAGAAGATTGCATGCAGTGGTGTGTGGCCAGTGGACCCGGGGAACTAGGCTAGTACCCTAAATGTTCCCCTGGCACCTCCTTCCCAACATCCGGGAACCTTCTGTCTGGATTAGGGAGGGAGGTGTGATACTCTGGCAGGGTCCAAGAGCCCCACCACTACCTTCCCAAAGCACGGGAAGCTTCTGCCTGGATTAGGGAGGGGGCTGCAATGCTCTGATAGGTCCAAGAGCCCCACCACTATCTTCCCAAAGACCAGGAAGCTTCTACCTGGCTTAGGGAGGGAGGCTTGGTGCTCACCATTGTGACATCATGCACATGACATCCTTCCCAAGTTGCCCTCACAAACTGGTGCCTCTGACTCTAACTGTTCCCCTATTAAAAATTTCACTGCATGCCACTGGTTGCATGTTCAGTCCCTGCACCCTCTCCAGATAGGGACAGGAAAGACTCCATTCTGGAACTCTGCTAAGCTGCTGCCAGTCACTGAAAACAATATATAATGGCTATGTTCTACTTCTGCTGTAGGAGACATTGGGACTTCTGGTTGGCCCCTGCAAGAACAGAGTGTGGGATTTAGATGTGCCTTTGGCCTGATCCAACAGCCAAGCTCTTCTTACACTCTTAGATGGATCGGTGATCTGACTCACTGAAAGGAAGGTTCCTATGTGCATGCATTTGCGAACCAGCCTGTAGTTGGGAAGGATAAATCAGTCATGTGGTCAGCCCCCATGAGTTATTTTGCAGCACAGCTCAATCCATGTTCTAGGTGCAATTTTACATTAGAAGCCATCATGAGAGCCTTCCTAAAAAGCAGAAGATAACAAAGGAATAATCCCAAAGCATTGTTGGCAGATGCTTATTCAAACTTGCAATCTAATGTTGCTTTGTTTCCTGATTCGAGCTCCTTTCATGAATGAGAAATCTACCAATCACTACTAGCCATGATGAATATATGCTACCTCCAGGATCAGAGGCAGTATGGGATTAAATACTACCTGCTGGAGATCATGAATGGAAGAGAGCTATAGTGCTAACGTCCTGCTTTCATGTTTCTCATTGGGTCATCTGGCTGGTCTGTGTGGAAGCAGGATGCTGCAGTAGAAGTACCTTTTTTCTGATCCAGCTGCAGGGCCCTTCTTATCTTTTTCTCTAGTTTCTGACTAGAGAGGTATTTACAACCTGAGTCCACCAGTAAGCTCAGTCCAGTTGTAACCCAGTGAGTACAGTCCCTGCTGTAAACCTCCATGATAGAAGAACACTGGACTTGATCAAGTTAACATTAGCTTGAACTGCAAGGGATATCATTATTTGTTCAGCTGTTTATTTATTCACTGTGGACTTGAACGCCCATGGGCAAGGAATTGACTGGTTATCTCAAATCAATATGTGAAACTCAGCTACCCCACCCCAGAGTTTCTTGGCCCTCTTGGCCCTCTTAGGATTGATAAGCTGCAATACTGAAGCCATTTCAGAAACCACATGTACCAGAATTGTCCTTGTTGCACAAGGCCTAAAGCTTAAGGAGACCTTTCAGAGAGAAACCTGGCAATGGTGTACCACATTGGCTTCCTAGCTTGCAGTCCCCAAGTCCCCCCCCCACCTCTTTCACTGACACCTGCTCTTCCTTCAGCTTCAAAAGTCCCACTTCATGCTCAGTCCTTTGATGGATGAGAACCAGATATGGTTCCTAGCTTGGAAGAAAGGCAATGCAGTTGCAAAGGAAAGCATCCAGCAGCAGCAGCAGCAGCAGCAGCAACAACAACAACAACAACAACAACAATTTATTATTTATACTCCGCCCATCTGGCTGGGTTTCCCCAGCCACTCTGGGCAGCTTCCAACAGAACACTAAAATACAATAACCTATTAAATATTAAAAGCTTTCCTAAACAGGGCTGCCTTCAGATGTCTTCTAAAAGTTTGGTAGTTGTTTTTCTCTTTGACATCTGATGGGAGGGCGTTCCACAGGGCGGGTGCCACTACTGAGAAGGCCCTCTGCCTGGTTCCCTGTAACTTGACTTCTCACAGCGAGGGAACCGGCAGAAGGTCCTTGGCGCTGGACCTCAGTGTCCGGGCAGAATGATGGAGGTGGAGATGCTCCTTCAGGTATACAGCAAATAATAAACAATTCATTTCTTCATTCATTCATATTGCACTTCAAAGCATTCCAAGTGCTTCACAGCCATTCCTTTGTAAGTCTTCCAAGGAGGTGAGTGTTGCTATCCACATATTAAAGATAACAGGGGAGGTGGGGGTGAGGCCAAGAGAGTGTTTTGCTCCAAAGCCACCTCTCCTGTCTATCATGTTGTGTTACATCTCCAGTTGCTCCAGCCTCTTGGATCAATGTAAGAGCCTCCTGTCTCAGTTCAGGGATTTACTGTAGGCAAGGAGGTTTCAGTGTGTGCAGAGTCTCCCTCCCAAGCTTGCAAGAGCTGCTCCATCTGTGTCAATAGGGCATGCTATATTGCTGTCCCTTTGAGAGCTGAACATGCCTTTGATGAGAAATAGGCAGCCAGTGTGGAAAGGACCTTTGTCAGTGTGCAAGAGAACTCACACACAGAGCACTAGATCAAGATATGCATATGTGAGAGGGGACGCCAAAGTCCACAGCTGGGCATTGCTTTTATTGGGGCCAACCAAAATGTCACAAAGGAGACTCCCATATCAATCTCTGCAACCACAGCGGGTGCTGTAAACTTCCAACAGTTTGCCTTCAGCCCAAAGATGCACCCCTGTCTCTCAAGACAAACAGATGCCAGCCAACCAATGGCTATTAGTCATGACAGCGAAATGAAGCTCCATGTGTAGAGAGACAGTATACTTCTGAGTACAAAATTTTTGGGGACCAACAACAGAGTGATTACCTTTTTCTAGCACAGTTTTGCAAACTTTCTAGAAGCCCCTTACTGGCTTTGACAGGCAACTGCATTGCATGGGTCTTTGGTTTGATCTGGCAGGGCTGCTCTTCTGCTCTTAAGGTCAGTGCCAGCACACTCACACATACGCATGAGCTGCACAGCAAGAAAACTTCAGCCTGGTGTAGCCACCAATAATGGTTGTGTGTATAACTGGGGTGGTGGTGGATGTGTTGCCCTGAGTGCCCAGAACCAGAAGTATAAAGGGGAGGGACCTAAGAGCATTTACACAAAGGGTTTAAGCCATTTATTGTTCTGCCTACCCACTCTTGGGACGCAGGTGGCGCTGTGGGTTAAAGCCTCAGCGCCTAGGGCTTGCCGATCGAAAGGTCGGCGGTTCGAATCCCTTCGGCGGGGTGCGCTCCCGCTGCTCGGTCCCAGCGCCTGCCAACCTAGCAGTTCGAAAGCACCTCCGGGTGCAAGTAGATAAATAGGGACCGCTTACCAGCGGGAAGGTAAACGGCGTTTCCGTGTGCGGCTCTGGCTCTGGCTCTGGCTCTGGCCAGAGCAGTGATGTCACGCTGGCCACGTGACCCGGAAGTGTCTCCGGACAGCGCTGGCCCCTGGCCTCTTAAGTGAGATGGGCGCACAACCCCAGAGTCTGTAAAGACTGGCCCGTACGGGCAGGGGTACCTTTACCTTTACCTTTACCTACCCACTCTGCAATATGAATGGAAAACATGGATTACTCAGAATGCTAATCTGCATTTATACACCCTTCGCTCATCTCCTCCTCCTCCACATCATGCCCAGAGTTAAAAAAAAATAGTGCAGGAGAGGACTAGAGTCAAAGTAAGCCTCATGTGTGCTAAATGCCCAAAAGCCCTAGTAAAACAAGGCCGTTCTTTCCCTTGGTGCTTGTGTGTCTTGTATGAAAACCCACTTTATGAAATCACATACCTTTTGTGTTTGCTTTGACATTCTACTTTCTGCCTCAAATGCTATTACAAAGCAATCTCGCTCTCATTTTAGTTTTATCTGCAAGATATACATTTAATAGTTGCCTTTGGACTGCACTATCCATATTGTCATAACACAAGGAAGCTGGAAATGAATTTGGAGGCACTTCAATTAGCAGCGCTTTTTCCTATTGTTGTTTGTGTTCTGTTATTTGGGGGGAGGTGGGGCTTACACCGCCCCCCTTTACTGCCACACTTGTGTTTGTTTCATAAGAGAATGGCATATCCTTTAACTGTGTACAATAAACAGAAAGGGGGCAGAGTTATTAGTGAGCAAATCTAGCTGTGACAGACGGATCAGAGATTAGATATTGAATTGCCATTACCTTGCAAACAAATGAATGAATGAATCAAAGGCTACTTCTTTTTTATTTCTTATTGGGTGGAAACAGACAGCTGGCAATAATATAGTAACCACTTAAAAGCTTAAAGCTTGGTTGCTGGAACCGTCTATGTGTGTGTGTGCACATGCATTTGTGTAGACACCTGTGGCTTTTGGCAACATAGTTGGCTATATGCACCCTACTTGCTTATTTTCAGAGTCATTGTCATTGGTAATAGCAATAACACAGAGGGCTATTAGAGCTGGCTCAAGGCTCTTTGTTTCCACCCACAATTTTGGGAGGCAAGTGGAAAGTTTCTGAATTTTCCATCATTAGCTTAGCCACTGCAGGGATGGACTACTGGAGATCAGAAGAACCCTGCTTGCTCATATGCAAGGTCTACGAGTTCCTGGATCCTATTTCCACAGTAGCCAACCAAATACCTCCAGGAAACCTCCACTGTGTTCCACAAGCAATGGCCTTCACTTGCTAATACCCCTCAGTAACTGGTTTTTGGAGACACATTGCTTCCAATCATGATAGATGGCTGGACTAGGAATCCTCAGATGCAGATTCCTCTGACAACAGTTGCCCTGAGGAGGAGATGGATGCACTTGCAAGCCCTTCCCATGTGGATTCACTGGCACTGGAGCCCACAACCTAACTCCTGAACCCTGAGGTGCGCCTGTGCTGTCAAGGCTCCAGTGACCAGACCATGGGCTCCTCAAAGGGTCAGGAGAGCCCTGAGAAACACCCTCCCCTCAAAGAAGATTGAAAACCCCTGCCTAGAAAAAGCCAGCCACTGCAGGAAAAGGGTGCAGCCCTTTAAGAAGCCACATGCAGCATTCAATGGGGTGGGACTTCCATCTTGACTATCTAGCTCAGACTAGAAAGCTGTTGATCCAGGAAAGAGCTGAGACAAGTGGCTTTTTCTGCATCAACAGCAGGGTTGCTAACCATGGTGCTGAACCTATTGAACCTTGTCCAGGGTCCTGATTTTGTCTTTTTCTCCAGCCCCGGGGCCTATTGGTCTTCATCTTCTTTGTGCTAGCTACTCTCTCAGTTGTGAGCATCACAATTGATCAGGATAACAGGTTTATAATTATATGTAGCCCTTTTCAGGAATCATATTTGATTAACAATCACGTGTGTGTGTGTGTGTGTGTGTGTGTGTGTGTGTGTTTCAGGACTGCCCTAATAGGCAGGGAATTCCAAAGTGTGTAGGTGCTGCCCAAGATTCTTCTTCTTCTTCTGTTGGAGACAGGACAGGATATGCTTAAATGGTGTTTTAAATGTATGCTGTGTATGCAATCATAGAGACGAGGGAGGGAGGGAGAGCTGAAGAGGAGTGGGGATCAGGGACATTGCTCTTGCATTTTGTGTCTCTGAGCACCATAAGTGGGCATCAGGCAGAAATAAACTGCAGCAACAGTCAAATGATGGACAGCAGAGCAGGGACAAAAGTGCTCTGCTCCAGGGATCTAGTGCTGGGCCTTTCTGATTCAGCTGCTACTGCTCCAGTGCCTGAGAGTGGAAAATGTCATTGATTACAGGCCTATCAAATTAAATCCTCTCCTAAGCAGTCAATTATTAGCAAGCACGAAAATGCTGGAAATTGGTTATTGGCTGGCAGGTTTTTGTTTCCTCTGACAGTTTCCTGTTGGACTCATTTACAACAATGTGCATCACGTAGAGGTACAGACAGCAGTGTGTGTATGCTATTAGTTCTTCTTTCAAAAGCACATTGGAGGTATTCTGAGCATGCTTGCTTTGTTGTCTGGAGCTGTTTGGGAACTGGAGCTCAGGTTCTCCTCTTGAACCATCTCTGAAACTGGGACTTAAATGCCTTGGGAAAACATACAGAGCATACAGGAGTGTGGGGGGTGTGGCTTTCTCACTGCTTACCCTTGAGATGCTCCCAGGGTCTTTAGGAGTCATTCAATGTTCAAAACATATTTGGGGCCAAACCAGATGTTTGATCTTTCTGCCCCTCACTGTCTCTGCAGGGGAAATTCTGTAAATTGTGGAGTGACTCAGTCTAGCCAAGAAGGCTGAGCAGGATTTCAAGAGACTGGGGGTGGGGGAGCAAAACTAGACTGCCACCCCCTTTGTTTTACATTTTAATACTTGTCATCTTGTGCCAAATCATCTTGATTCACCTTACAATAAATGTTAGAAATATTAAAAGATAGGATGATAAAACAAAAACAAAATAAAAACACAAATGATTAAAACAACACATGCAGGATTTTGCAGCAGCAAACTATAACTGCTGACACAGCAGCTCATTTGACAGACACACAAAGCTCCCGGAAATGCCCTCTGAAGCAAAGGCAGCTTAACCTGCTGTGGGAAAACCAGCAACAAGGGGGCAGATGTTTGAAAATGTTTATGTTTCAAAACGCTGATGATTCAGAATTGGGCATTGCATGTTCTCTACCACCCACTACAGTCCACAGTCTGGCACATTCGTTTTCTACCCACTGCAGTTTTTGAGAACTCTTCAAAGGTAGCTCCATGTAGAATGTATTAGTCTGTGTATCTGGATGTGACTAAGACTATAATAATGTCTCGGTCGCTTTGTTGCCTTTTCCAACTTTGGGTCAAAGAATCATAAAATTGTATGGTTAGAAGGGGCCCAAAGGATCACATAGTCTGACTCACTTCAATGCAGGAATCGCTGCGAACTTGTAGTGCGATCTGAGCAAATCTATGCCAATTGGCTAGGTTTCCACATTTCAACTGGGATTCACACACACACCATTTCTTGGTGCATGCACACACGCACACAGGTACACACGCTTGACCATATTAAAGCAAAAAACATGCACAGTGGTGTTTTAAAAACTGTTGCCTCCTAATTTCCTATGGCACCCAGGAAGAAGCAGCTGCCTTGCCTACACTCAAATATGCAATACCATTGCAAGTTCCTGAAAAACACACACACACACACACACACACACACACAGTACAGACATGGTGACTTTGTGGTGCCTCTTTCATGGAGCCACTGTTATTACATGACTACAGAGGGGAGAAGGCACCTCGTGATGTGCGCCCCCCAACCCCAGCTCCAGTCTGGTTGTGTGAAGACATCTTCTGATCCCTGCATCCAAGAATGCTCTGTGCTAGATGTTCCTCTAAGCAAGCTGACTTCCCCACATGAGTGGGAAACCATTGGAGCAAAGGAGAGCATCTGCAGCAGTTCTACACCCTGGTTTTCTTTGAAGAAGAAAAGCTGTCATTTAGCATCCAGGTAGCTTTGCCCTCCAGTCCACTGCCTTCTTCATGCTGGATATCCCCTCCTACCACCAGCAGGGCTTTTGCAAAAGGGAGAGAGAGAATGTTCCTAGTCATTCTAAGAACCTCCACTTCTTGTTGTACAAAGACTCAGGTCAAGAACAAACTCGACAGAAATGAAAGAGCAGGAGGAGGAGAAAAAGAGAGGGGGAAGAAAAGAAAGGTGTTCCCAAGGTTAGGGATCTTTATTTTTATTTTAACTCTCTGATATTAAGTTTGTACTATATAGGTTGGTGGATTTTTTCTGGAGTATCATCCCTGACTACAGAGGAGGAAGGGCTGCTGGTGAAATGTGCTGTGTGCACGCTGCAGATAGGGGAAGCTGGAAGAGAGATCTGGGCACGGCAGGGTGGGGGGAGAAGGAGGTCTTTGAAATCTGTTTGGATTCTGTATTTCTAGCTAGCCGTGACACAAGGATGCATGAAAGAGAGACAGAAGAAGGAAGGATACGCAAGCCCCATCCCTGGTGCATCAACGAAAGATCAAGCAACAACAGGAGCTTCCCTGTGTGGGGCTTATTTGTTGATTTAGTGGGGGGAAGGTGTGGGGAGGAGATGTAGGCGGACAAAATTATGTGCAGTGTGGAGAAAGTAATACTAGAACCCAGTAGCACCATCCAGTGAGAGTGAACGTCGGAGAGGGTGAGTCAAGACAGGCAAAAGGAAGGACTTCTTCAAGGAGCACAGAGTTAAACTACAGAATTTGCTCTCATAATATGTAGTGGTGGCTCCCAACGTGGATGATTCAAAAATGAGGATTAGACAAATTTAGGACAGACATAGCTATCAGTGGTTACCAGTTATGGTGGCTCTATATTTTGCCTCCAGTATCCAGGGTGCTTCTAGACTAGGTTTTAATATTTCAAATGGTTGTTCAGGGATCTCAAATGGGTCATTGGTTGGCGTGGAAGGTTCCCTCTTCCTTGGAAAGAGTGAATCCAGGTTTAAGGAGGGGTGCGTGGACACAAACTGGCATTTTGATGCTGACAATGCATGTGTGAGAAGCACTCATCCCACAATAAATGCCCACCTGGAAGAACCTCAGAGGTGGAAGGGCCACAGCTCAGTGGTAGAGCATCTGCTTTGCATGCTGAAAGTCCTGGGTTCAACCCTTGGCATCTGCAGGTAGGACTGGGAGATAGGTCTTTCTCAAACACTGGACAGATGCTGCCGGCCAGTGTAGACCATACTGGGCCACATGGAGCAAGGGTATGACTTGGTTTAAAGCAGGTTCCTGTGTTCCTATGATTTCTGGGGAGTATAAGTTCCTATCTTTGCTGGGAAGTACTATATTGCTGGTGCTGCAACCTTCACAAATGCCAACTTGTTTCTCTATATTCTATAAATCTGGGCTCTTGCTCTGGGGCTGCAGGAGGTCACTGTTGCCATGGACTGAAGAGGAAAAGAAGATCTAGCCCCTGAGAATTCTCCTTGCAAGATGACACCTTCCTTCTGGAACGAAATGAGATGAGAATCCCCTCTCAGATCCAGCCTGCACTGCCACGGACTGCAATTCAATCCAACACCTGCAAATTGAAAAGTCTTTTAAAAGGATGTACAACCAAAGCCTTTGTTTTCTTAGCAGAATGTGGCTGCTATTAATAAAAGTTGAATTAGAAACGGTCCTCTGCCTCTCCCTCTTTTTTTAAAAAGGAAATTGTTCCTTTATCTCTGCAAACGAACATTCGTCATATTTGACTGAAGACGTAATGTGACAAGACAAGCCCTAGCTGTCAGTCAAATCGCTTCGCTATAACACGAGGCATATGCGCGACCTAAGAACGCCTGGCTGTGCCATCTCTTGTTTGTTTGAAACTGTCACCCATACAGCTTCAATCCCCGACCAAGAAGGGAAGAGACTATTCCACTTTTGAAGGGCATATCTGAGAGATTGCAGGGAGACATTTCGTTATGTAGAAATAAAATATGAATTTTAATGTGAGGCATTAACATGAACTCTTTTAGGAATAACTACAGGACTTTATGATGAACGTATTAGAGCACTGTTCTGCCATCACCGCCTGCCACTCTTCATAAATCAGCTCCAACAAGTTAATTCTTCATAAAAGAGGATGAATTTGATTCTCAAGGATGGATGGAGGAATGAGAAGGAAGAATTATACCGTCACCCCGAGAGCTGGGCAGCCATTAAAGAAACACAATGCAGTGAACATACAGATTGAGTTTGTTGGTCCAATGGGAATCTAGAAAAGCCCATTCTCCAGTTCACTGGGGGATTTTGAACTGGGAAAGAACATCAGACAATCTTGCCAACACTAAAAAAAATACAATCTTCTCCAGTTAAATTTTATGTATGTGTGGATGTTACATGGCGCTTAAAGGACTGAGCTACAGAGGAAAAGAAGCATTATAGCAATGCTTCTATCAGGTCAGACTCTTTCTCCATCTAGCTCATTATTGTCTACACTAACTGGCAGTGGCTCTCCAGGGTTTCAGACAGGGAGTCTCTCCCAGCCCTATCTGAAGATGTCAGGGACTGAACCTAGGAACTTCCCTAACCAAAAAATGTACTCTGTGATCAAACAGTATTCCTCCCCATCAAATCTGGAACCTCTGCCAAGAACTTACAAAGGAGCCAAGCCACAGTATCTCATTGTCTGTCTCCCTTCTGCAAAACAGGTGATACTAACCCACCTTACAGGGTTGATAAGGGACACAAAAAGATAATGCGTAAGAGTTTGAGGTTCTATTAATTTGCAAATGAGTGCAAATTAAACCATGTTCTGTTCTGCTTGTGGAATACCAGGCTCCCTGCAGCAAAATGTGGATTATGTGTGTGCATGTATTCTTTTACTCTCTCTCTCTCACACACACCCATTGAATACGAATAGCCCGTACCAAAACTCTCTATTTTGCAATATGCCTTGAGTGTTTCAAACTTCAAACTCTTTTGCTTGAGTATATCTGGGGTTCTTTTCTCTGTGGATACTTCTTTGCCATGCATCTCTTCTCTGTCTGTGGATAGCTGTTGATGGGATGTCACAGCTTCACCAGCAGAGTCTTTGATCTGGGGGTGGCAAATGTGCATATGACGGCATTGCCTTTGGGCACTGGCAGCAACCAGTAGCTTCAAACCTGCGTTGGGAGCAGAGAGTGGGAGAGCCAAGGCAATGTCAGTGTCAGAAGCAGGACCATGGACAGCTCCCAAGGCAGCAAACGACTCAATAGTATGGGAGCTCAGCAGAGCCCTAGCATCCTGCTGCAGGCCTTCATGGGGGCCGAATCACCAGACCTACCACCCACTCTGTTGCTCAATAATCTTAAATCCAGGCCTGCCACTGAGTCCTCTTCCTTTCTCTTCCTTCCATAGGCTCTTCGCCCACACACTGGGTTTCAAGTAAGCCTAGGATTTGGGGGATCCTGGATCAGTATCAGTGTAGGCTGCAGAGTCACTGTTTAGTCCAGGAGTCATTGACAAGGATATTGTGTTCAGCGGCATTAGACCCTTGCAAAGGCATGACCAGTCTCCATCCAGTAAGGTTCAGCAGCCCAATGTGCAAGGCTGCCTGTCGATCCATGCAGGAGAGAGACAAGTATGTGGCCCACAACAGGAGGGGCTCAAGCTTCAGAGCAGTGAACAAGGAACCACAGGGCGGGGCAGGGTCAAAACTAAGCAGCAGCCATGATCTAAGGTAGTAATTAGGAAAAGGAATCAGGAACCCATGACAGACTCAGCAGGACTGAGGTGCAAGATCCGAGGCCTGGTCAGCCATGGGCCTGGTGGTCAAGGAGTGACCCTTGAGGTGGGCTGTCTAAGTTCTTAAGCAGGCTGGTGATTCAGCCTGGTCCACCCCACCCCCCGCCATCCCCAAAGACCAGCAGATGCAGCAGAATCAGGTCAGAATTAAGCAGGAGACACCTAAGAGTACATAATGGACTATACCACTTCAAGTTGTGAGTTAGAGGAGAGAGAGCGCAGATTTTTAAATGCTCCTGAATACTCATGGTTTTCTCCCTGTTGCACTAGTTCCACATCTCTGTTAACTTGCAGAGGTTATTTTCCACAGAGGAAGACTCATAAATAGTGCCTGCCTTCCAGTTTGAAGTGGCCTGGCCCATTCTATCCTATTGGGAGTCAGCCATCTCACTTTGCTGCCAGGCCTTCCACCTGTCAAGCTTGCAGGGGTGAACTGGGAAGGAAATCATTGGGGCACAACCACTGGGACCCCCAGTTCAAGACACACTCATGGACCCTCTGCTGCCTCCCTGCCCCTTCCTGTTATTGAGCAAGCCCTGGCTGAGTAGCAAAATCCTTTGCTTTTCCCACTACTGTACAGTTTCAGATCATTACCCCCCCTCCTGCTCCACCTCCTCTCTCTCTCTCTCTCTCTCCCTCCCCCTCCCCCTCCCTCCCTCCCTCCCTCCCTCTGTGTCTGGCTCTCATCCAGCCTCTCATTTGTCATTCCTATGTGCAAATATTTCACAAGGCAGTGAGATGAGTGACTCCTGACGCTCTTCAGTTGCACACATGTCTGGTCAGATAAGTTTCAGACGGGATTTTGATCAAGTACTCGGATGGAGGACAGCAGAGTGAGGGAGCTGCGGCTGTAATGATGTGCTTGTCAGCCCTGACAGAGGTGCTGGCGATATCAGCAGCTTTGATCACTTGCGCTTGCCACGCAGACACTCCCGAAGCAGCGAGGATGCCTTTCAGAGGGGTCCTGTGCTTTCCGCCTCTCAAATAGGTGTTGTCTTGCAGAGATAACTGGATTCTGCTCAGATGGGCCCCTATAGGAAAGGTCCAAGAGCGAAGTACATTAGGCAGAGCTGGAGTGCTTGACATTTGAGCCAACAGAAGAGGATCCAGCCCTCCTGCAAGCAGAAAACAGCATTCAAAGTCAGAGGTGCCCACAGCAATCTTGTATGTTTCTCCTGAGCAGAATTTTTTTTCGACCCCCTTTCCTGAACGAAGATGCCTACAAACAGAGTGTATAACATGCACCCTCTCCACACACAAACATCCAGTCCCATCTTCATCCTTGGCCTTCTTTGGTGCTATTAAGAGAAGTTCAGCCTCTGTCCAAGGGGCAATGCACACATCCAGCAGGATCAATTTATTTTGCTTAGGTGGTACCACATCAGCCTTCAGGTGTACTGGTGTTGATGTAGGCATTTCTAAATATGTCCCCCTCTCAGGGGCACCATCTAGGGGGGCAACAGAGGGCCAAGGCACCCCAATATTTTCAAGAAGGGGACCAGCCCTCCCAAATTCCACAGCGATCCTCAAAAGGACACGCCAGGGTGTAAACACTTTTGAGGATTGCCAGGGAGGTGGCAGGGCAAAGCATCTCCCCCCTGCACGTCCCATTGACAATCGCCAGAGGGCCTTCCTGGAAGGTGCCCTGGCAGTCTCCACCAGGGATGCAACAGGGAGAAGCATCTTTGTCCTGCCATGTCCTTTCACAAGAGTAGGGGGGCTGGCAGTGGGTGGGTGGATGGGAGATGTTGGGTCAAGTTGGTCTGGCTGTGTTGGAGGGGTGTCATGTGTGTGACATCATACACGCATGGTGGCTCTCTCCCCCCTCCAATGTTGGGTGCAACTTGGTGCACCTGCCCCCTCCAGAATCAGAGGAAGGGAGCCCCTCCCGATTACCAGTTGTTGGGAAGCACAAATGGGGAGAGTGCTGTTGTGCCCTGATTGCTGTTGGCTTCCCAGCCAGGGGCATCTGGTTGGCCATGACAAGAAAAGGCAGCTGAACTAGATGGGTGTGATGGCCTGGGATTTGGACTCAGAGGCTGAACCTGAGGAATCCCAGCCTGCACAGGAGTCCCTGCCTCCAGAACCAGCTGAGCCAGGGCTCGGGCCTGAGCCTGAAGGGTCCTCACCTGTGCTGGATCCTCAGGTGCAGGCACCAGCTGAGTCTGCTCTGGCTCCTGAGGTGACAGAGGACCCATTGCCTGCAGGTGCTCCACTCTCAGTCCCATCAGAGGAAGCTGAGGTTGCCTCTGGGTCCGGTAACCCTCCAGTCTCTCCTGAGCTGCAGAGGCTCAGGGCAGAGAGGCGGAGGGAACTAAGTTCCTGCAGGAGGAGTGCTCGCCTCCAGGCCAGGAGAGGTGAGTCACCTGTGGACCGGTGCCGCCCTATGCCTCGGGGCAGATAAAAGCCAGTCAGCCCCAGTCCCAGGTTGAGGGAGAAACATTGTTGGTAGCCTGTTCCTGCCAGCACCCTGTCCTGCTCCTCTGCCAGAGTTCTTTACCTCACCTGACTCCCTGCCTTGGACCCCGCCTCAACTTTGACGGACAGCCTCTATACTGCACCCTCAACCTCAGACTGAACTCGGACCTCACTGCACGGTTAGCCCTCGGGACCAGCACAGTGGTCCTTTGGTGGCCTGATCCAGCTGCAGGACTCTTCCTATGTTCTTTAAAACACTATGCAAAACTAGAAGTTTGGAATTGGCTTTCTCCATCCCCCCCACCCTGTTATCATCTAAACGCCCACTAAAAGTGTAGCGTTCCCAGCACTTTGATGGACTGCTGCTGCCGTTGATGTGGCCTGGAGCCAGAGCACCACATCAGCCCCTGTGGTCACAAGAAGGACGGCTCTCTCCGCTAATGTTATTTATTTTCCGTGGCTTCCTTTCTTCTGGCTCCAGCTGGCCTTTGTCCTGGCGGCTTCCCGGGATGAGGCCTTTGTGCGCTAAGCATGTTGCAGAGGCAGCTTAAAATGTTCCCTTTCGGCTGTAGCCGGGAGCCAAGCTGTGCAGCTTTTACCAGTGTTGATTTTATTGATGGCATTGACTTTTTCACAGTGGCACTTTGGGACGGTTGCGTCGTGGCGTGCCTGTCCGCGTGCCTTCAGAAACGGCTTTGTGTTGTCAAGTGCTGGGCTCCCACGCCCAGCTTTGAGGGGAATATATTTTATGAAGGATTTTTTTTTTTTTTTTGGTCGTTTCTTTTTTTTGCTCCGAGGATAAAAATATATCACACGCAACAGCTCACCGCAGCCCCTTCTGAACTGTTGCATTTTTCTCTTGGCGGAGCCTCTTGAGCAGGGAGGAAATAAATGTATATCTTTATGTTCCTTTCTGCCTTCAATATGACAGTCAGTAAAGCAGAAGTGTTTGGGGCAATGCCGCCGAGACCAGATGCTCATATCTTTCGGTCATCCCTGTGGCATAGGAGGCGGTGCGGGGAGAAAACATGTCTTTCTCCAAACACAGTCCCTCTCACTCAATCTGGATTCAGAGCCTGTCATCTCAGGGCTGCTCCCTTTTTTTCACAGATCAATTTTTTATACTGGAAATCCAGCACAAACGTAACCTGGGAGCTGCAGGTAGCAGTGAGGAAAAGGCCTTGCTTGGATCATTTGTGAAGGGGAAAGGGCTGAGTGTCCTGTTCAAAGAGGCAGGGTGTCAGGGGCTGGACTGAGGAACTCCGCCCCCCTCCTCTAGAACCTTCTCGAGAACAGGAGGACAGTATAGATTTAGAACACTGGTTTGCAGAAGGGCATAGTTCAGAGGCTGCAGAGGGGAGAAGCTGGGAAATACTGGAAGAGGAACAGCAGGAAGAAGGAGAAGCACTAGGGGAGAGACAGCTGACAGACTCAGTGTCTTTGGAAAGCATGCCAGACCGCCCCCTCTCCCAGGACCAGGCGTGCATTGAGAGTAGCAAAACAGAAAGCACAGAGGCAGAAAGCTCAGCTTAGCCGAAGCAGGGGTGACGGAGAATAGGAGAGACGGAGGGGGTGGGACTTTACTTGGAGCAATGCCATTATCCTAGTTAGACTGCATTCCTTTGTGTCTCTCTGTGCATAGTGAATAAATTACTTGGTAAGAACTGCTTTTTTTTGTTTCTCTGCTTCTTGGCTGCCACCGTGGAAGGGGTCGGATTCCCTGAAGCCTGACACAGGGAAGGAGAATGGAGAGTGGCTGGGGCAACCCAGGCAGTTGCCCCAGCCGGGTAGGGTATAATAATAATTAATAATAATAATAATAATAATAATAATAATAATAATAATATATTGTGGGATCAGACCAAGAGCCATTTCTTGTTCAGTACTTCCCCCCTCCCATGCACAGAGTGGCCAGCCAAATGTCTCTGGGAAGGTCACCGGCAGGCCATGGTGGTTATGGACTCCTGACACACACACCCATTCTGTGCATCCCCAGCTAACCATCATGGCTAACAGCAGGCGATGGCCATCCCATTTCCAGTGTATTCAGAGCCCTAGACTCTCACGGCTGAGATGATGATGCTGATTATATTTACACCCCATCTTTCCTCCAAGGAGCTTAAGGAGCCTACATGGTTCTCCTCCTCTCCCTTTTATCATCACGACAACCCTGTAAGGTAGGCTATACTGAGAGACAGTGTCTGGTCCAAGGTCACCTTGGCTGAGTGGATTTGAACAGTAGTCTCCTATGTCCTAGTCGGACACTTTAACTTCTACACAAAACTGGGTTTTTATTTGTTTATTTGTTTTATTTGTAATTTTATTTGTAATTTTAGTTTTAAAGCCCTAGGCCTTGCTTTTCCTCTCCTCCAAAGGAGTTGCTCCAAGCAGCTTACAAACATAAAAAAAAAAGATCCAACCATTGAAACACACACGATCAAACAAAGAAGCACAGCACTCACACCTAATTCCCCAGGCAGAAACCTAGTCAAAAGCTGGTTTGAAACAAGATGGTTTCATTTGCTGGCGGAGCACAAGGAGCAAAGAAGTTGGCTTATTTTCTTGGGGAAGGGACTTCCATAGGTGGGGTGCCACTGCAAAGAAAGTCCACCAATCTTTGCCTCAGGTATCAACGACACACTCAACAGGGGCAGAACAGACAATATTAAAGGATATTAAAGGCTGTTATAAGCAACAGCCAACCCCTTGAATGACCCATGGAAAAAGACAGGGGTGGCCGTGCAGGCAACATGACAAAACATCAGTTTCCCCAGGCCAGAAAGGCTGGAGCAGTTGAAACACAGTTACTGGCTCAGCAAAGCAGCAGCTCGACATGGGAGCTTATATTTGAGCTGGAGGCTCCACCCTTTCCTGTCTCTCAGCGAATCACAGAAGGTGCTTCCGTGCACTTCCCCATCCTCCCAAGTAATTTCACATGGAATTAGCCAGGCACTTAGGTGGTAGCCAAAATTTTGGCAGCAGCATTCAGCACCAATTGCAGCTTTACAGGGCTCCAGTTGAGATGTAACTTATGTACGAGGCACAGTGGCCAGTTCTGATTGTATTAGAAGTGGGTACAGCTGGTGCGAGGGATGCGGGTGGCGCTGTGGGTT
Organism: Podarcis cretensis; assembly: GCF_951804945.1. Taxonomy (NCBI): domain Eukaryota; kingdom Metazoa; phylum Chordata; class Lepidosauria; order Squamata; family Lacertidae; genus Podarcis; species Podarcis cretensis. The sequence continues at coordinate 27,837,889 of NC_137185.1, read as the reverse complement.
AAACCACAGAGCCTAGGACTTGCCGATCACAAGGTCAGCGGTTCGAATCCCCGTGACGGGATGTGCTCCTGTTGCTCGGTCCCTGCTCCTGCCAACCTAGCAGTTCGAAAGCACGTCAAAGTGCAAGTAGATAAATAGGTACTGCTCCGGCGGGAAGGTAAATGGCGTTTCCGTGTGCTGCTCTGGTTTGCCAGAAGCGGCTTAGTCATGCTGGCCACATGACCCGGAAGCTGTACGCCGGCTCCCTCGGCCAGTAAAGCGAGATGAGCGCTGCAACCCCAGAGTTGGTCACGACTGGACCTAATGGTCAGGGGTCCCTTTACCTTTACCTTTACAGCTGGTGCACCAGCCAAAAGTAGGCAAAAGCAGACAAGGTCACAGAGAAGTCACCCAGGACTGTTTACTCCCTCCTGCACCCCTGACCACAAAAGAATCAACCCATCAGCCTATTTTTATTTTTGTAAATTTCATTGTTCCTACTTTTCCCAGGCATGTTTCTATGTATTTTAAAGGGGAGGATAGTGGTTTATACCTGTGTTTTTCACCCACTGGCTTACACACCTGTTTTCCACTCATCTGCCTGTTCCAGGGCTGCCCCTTGGACAGCAATGTTTGGGTGCTGAGTTGGATCACAACGTTCTTAAAGATGGCCTGTGGTCTGCCTTGTGTCTGGTTGGCGTTATCTGCTCAGTCGCTGCCTCGCAGAACAATATTCTCTGTTCCAGCCTTCGCCAGCCCCCTCAGACCTTGGAAATCTATGGTTAGGGCAAGCTTGCATGGATGGTGAAAAATGAGGATGTTTATCTTTGCGCCCATGACCTTAGGAGCGTTGGTAGTTGTCCTTGAGCTTCACAGCACCTCGATCGTATTCTGGAGGACTCCCAGACACACACAACCCCTTCCGATTTCTTCTTCAGTTTGGTTGACACTGTCATTCTTCAATTTGATAAATGCTTCAGAGGGAAAGGAACAAATTGAGGAGGTGCCACACAGGGAAGAAAACAGCTTCTGAATGAGCACGGGCAATGGCAAGGGGGGGGGGGACACCTCAAATCTTTGCAGGGGCACAAAGAGAGAGGGAGCAAGGTCCTCACAGGAGGCTGGAAGCCCAGGTAAGTGGAGAGAATTCTGTCGCACAATGGTAAGTTCCAGCAAGCAATACCTCAAGGGGAATTATCTAGAGCTCAGTGCAGATTTCCAAACATCTGCATTCTGCCTCCCTTTCTGACCCCATGACTTCTCTAGGAAGGGCTGTACCTCAGTGGCAGAACACCTGTTCTGCATGCAAAAGTTCCTCAGCATCTCCAGGTAGGGCTAGGAGAGACCCCAGCCTGAAATCTACTACCAGCCAGTGTAAAGAATATTAGGCTAGTGGACCAACAGTCTGATTTGGCATCAGGCAGATTTCCATGTTCCTAATTCTTTGTGTGGATTACCAGAGTATCCATGTGGCATTCCAACCCTTTTGTAGCTCTGGCAGGTTGGCCAGCTGTGGTCACTGTCCTCCATGCTGTGGCAAATTCCAGACTGCATTATTGCAATGCATCCTATGTGGAAGGTGACTCAAAAACTTCAACTGGTCCGCAGCCAGGTTGCTGGCTAGGGTTCCATTTAAAACTCATATAACCTCTGTGTTAAAACAGCTGCATTGGTTGACAGTTTGTTTCTGGACCCAATTCAAGGTTCTCACATTAGTGTTTAAAGCCATAAATGCCATAGGCCCCAAACATCTGAAAGAGCCCCTACAGACCCTCCTGGATATTAAGATCAGCAGAGAAGGCCCTCTTGGTAGTTCCACCACTCTCAGAAGTCCAGCGGGTGGTAACCCAGGAGAGGGCCTTCTCTGTGGCAGCCCCTATGTTGTGAAACTCACTCCCCACAGAGGTGCATCTGGTATCTTCATTATCTGGTTTCTGTTGTATGTTGAAAATCCAGCTCCTTACCCTGACCTTTGGCACCAGAGATATATATTTTTTCAGACACATCTGAGTCTTTGTAATACATTTTAAACTTTTTGTTAAATGAATGAATGAATATATATTTAAATTGCTATTACCTTTGCTTTATGGTGAAGGGTGGGCAAGAAATCAAACTCATCACCATCGGTGCTTTTTTCAGCTCTACCTCTCTTTCAAATCAGAACCAGTGAAGGCGGTGAAGGTCCTGTGTGAGTGCCTGGAGGCGGTTGGAGGATGGATGGCGGCTAATGGATTGAGGTTGAATCCTGACAAGACAGAAGTACTGTTTTTGGGGGACAGGGGGCGGGCAGGTGTGGAGGACTCCCTGGTCCTGAATAGGGTAACTGTGCCCCTGAAGGACCAGGTGCGCAGCCTGGGAGTCATTTTGGACTCACAGCTGTCCATGGAAGCGCAGGTCAATTCTGTATCCAGGGCAGCTGTCTACCAACTGAGACCCTACCTGCCTGCGGACTGTCTCGCCAGAGTGGTGCATGCTCTAGTTATCTCCCGCTTGGACTACTGCAATGCGCTCTACGTGGGGCTACCTTTGAAGGTGACTCGGAAACTACAACTAATCCAGAATGCGGCAGCTAGACTGGTGACTGGGGGCAGCCGCCGAGACCACATAACACCGGTCTTGAAAGACCTACATTGGCTCCCAGTACGTTTCCGAGCACAATTCAAAGTGCTGGTGTTGACCTTTAAAGCCCTAAACGGCCTCGGCCCAGTATACCTGAAGGAGCGTCTCCACCCCCATCGTTCTGCCCGGACGCTGAGGTCCAGCGCCGAGGGCCTTCTGGCGGTTCCTTCATTGCGAGAAGCAAAGCTACAGGGAACCAGGCAGAGGGCCTTCTCGGTAGTGGCGCCCGCCCTGTGGAACGCCCTTCCAGCAGATGTCAAAGCAATAAATAACTACCTGACATTCAGAAGACATCTTAAGGCAGCCCTGTTCAGGGAAGTTTTTAATCTGTGATATTTTAGTGTATTTTTGGTTTTTATGGAAGCCGCCCAGAGTGGCTGGGGAGACCCAGCCAGATGGGCGGGGTACAAATAATAAATTATTATTATTATTATTCTAGAAAAATAGGTGCCGGTATGCATCATGAAGTTATTACAGTAAGTGCCACACTTTTTAACAACAACAAAAAGAGGTGCCAGTACTGCACACCCTTGTGTAATCCCTGAAAAAAAAAAGCACTAATAATAATAATAATAATAATAATAATAATAATAATACTGAATGCAGAGACTGTATAGAGAGAGATGCATGCACCTAGCATGCATATGGCAGAGAGAGTTCTGGTGATGGGTGTCAGGATAAGAAAAGATTCCCCGCTCCAGGTCTGGTGTACAGTGGTACCTCGTGTTACAGATGCTTCAGGTTACAGACGCTTCAGGTTACAGACTCCGCTAACCCAGAAATATTACCTTGGGTTAAGAACTTTGCTTCAGGATAAGAACAGAAATCGTGCTCTGGCGGCGCGGCAGTGGTGGGAGGCCCCACTAGCTAAAGTGGTGCTTTAGGTTAAGCACAGTTTCAGGTTAAGAACAGACCTCTGGAACGAATTAAGTTCTTAACCCGAGTTACCACTGTATACTGTAATTGACCAATCCAGAATTCCTTGGCAGAGCCCTTATCAAAGATAAAGACGGAGAACCTGTGCCCTTCCAGATCTTGATGGACTATAACTCCCAGCATCTCTGACTATTGTTCGAGCTTCCTGGGGCTGATGGGATTTGAAGTCCATTAACACCTGGAGGGTGGGATGCGGGTAGTGCTGTGGGTTAAACTACAGAGCCTAGGGCTTGCCGATCAGAAGGTCGGCAGTTTGAATCCCCGCAATGGGGTGAGCTCCCGTTGCTTGGTCCCTGCTCCTGCCAACCTAGGAGTTCAAAAGCACGTCAAAGTGCAAGTAGACAAATAGGTACCGCTCTGGCGGGAAGGTAAATGCCACTTCCGTGCGCTGCTCTGGTTCGCCAGAAGCAGCTTAGTCATGCTGGCCACATGACCCGGAAGCTGTACGCTGGCTCCCTCAGCCAATAAAGCGAGATGAGCGTCGCAACCCCAGTGTCGGCCAGGACTGGGCCTAATGGTCAGGGGTCCCTTTACCCTTTAACAACTGGAGGGCTCTCCCAACCCCCTTATAAGGGCTCCCCCCCCCCACCATAAGGGTTGACATTTCTTGTGGCCAGGAAGCTGCAGTGCCTCACAGGAGTTAAACGATGCCCAAATACTTTTGTTACGGACACAGAAGGGCAACTTTATTTTATCCTGAGAGCTTGCGGGCTTTTTGCCTACATATACAGCACCTTCCTAGGACCATTTAAATTGAGGGTATCACAAGAGATCTGACTTGGGGTTGGGGGCAAAAGGGGGTGAGCATTTGCTTTGTCACTTTAGGGCTGTTGGACCCCATGAGGTGGGGAGCATTTGGGATCTGAGCCGTCACCTGGAATGTCGCCGCTTTCCCTTTTTTCTTGTGACAGGCCGAGATGAACCATTTTCTGAGCGTGGCTTTCCAATTTTGCTACACTTACCGTTTCAGCAATAAATCAAGAATAAGTCTGTTTGCAAAAGCCGATCCCCCTCTGGGTGTCATTTGAGCCCTGGGAGGCGTCAGGCAGCCTGGGAAGAGCATCGCTGTGTCTGTGTTATCCTGAAAATGCCACATCAAACGTACACAGAATCCTTAGGCTTGGAAATATGACCACCACTAAAGTGTCTATTATATTCAGGAGACTGGCAGAAACCTTTGCTCTGTGTGATTATCCAAGGTGGTTGTCATGCCATTCTCTGCACTAATGCTATGTAATTATGTATTAAGACACGCCGCAGGTAGGGCATCTGAGGGCAATTAGAGCACACCTCACACGGTGCGATAAAGACACAAGGCCAAGGGACTTTTGTGTACCCAGGAAAGAAATAATTGCCTCCCAAATACAGTGTCTGGATTATATCTGTCTACGACAAGAATGGAGTTCCCAATGATAAAAAGAACAAAAAAAATATCGTTCTGGCAGTATGTCTTGTTTCCAGAGAGGATGTGCTTAGATCAGGCCAAGGATACAGGAGAGATCTATTGTTCTTTCAGCTGCATGAGAAAAGACCTACTGGATCAGGCCAAAGGGGACCCACCTAGTCCAGCATCCTGTTCTCACAGCAGCCAATCAGATGTGCCATTAGGAAGCCCACAAGCAGGACATGGAGTGCAACAGCAACTCTCCCCACTCAGTGGCGGAAAATTCTGAGAGGGGTGCAACCAGGCACCCCCATGACAGGCTGAGCTCCTGTCACCTTCTGGAGCCATGGGGAAGCAAGCAGTGCCTGGGCCAGGCCTTCTGTGTCCAGGGCAGCTGTCTACCAGCTCCATCTGGTACGCAGACTGAGACCCTACCTGCCCTCAGACTGTCTCACCAGAGTGGTGCATGCTCTAGTTATCTCTCACTTGGACTACTACAATGCGCTCTACGTGGGGCTACCTTTGAAGGTGACCCGGAAACTACAACTAATCCAGAATGCGGTAGCTAGACTGGTGACTGATGAGTGGCTGCCGAGACCATATAACACCAGTCTTGAAAGACCTACACTGGCTCCCAGTACGTTTCCAAGCACAATTCAAAGTGTTGGTGCTGACCTTTAAAGCCCTAAACAGCCTCGGCCCAGTATACCTGAAGGAGCATCTCCACCTCCATCGTTCTGCCCGGACACTGAGGTCCAGTGCCGAGGGCCTTCTGGCGGTTCCCTCGCTGCGAGAAGCCAAGTTTCAAGGAACCAGGCAGAGGGCCTTCTCGGTAGTGGCGCCCGCCCTGTGGAACGCCCTTCCACCAGATGTCAAAGAGAAAAATAACTACCAAACTTTTAGAAGACATCTGAAGGCAGCCCTGTTTAGGGAAGCTTTTAATGTTTAATAGGTTATTGTATTTTAGTGTTTTGTTGGAAGCCGCCCAGAGTGGCTGGGGAAACCTAGCCAGACGGGCAGGGTATAAATAATAAATTATTATTATTATTATTATTACACCCCACCCTGGACTGGCCGAGCCAGAAGGTGACACTGGCAGCCATGTGCCTCATAGGCTTTGTGTGTTCCCCTGGGGCACACCTCTACCCTAGATGCCCAGTCCACCAGGGAGGTTCAGCACTTGCCCTGCCCCTGGAAACTCTGGCTCTGGAAACTGCCCCTGGAAACTACGGCTCTGGAAACCCATGCTATGCCACTATCTCCACTTGTAACTCCCACCAACTGGTATTCAGAGGTATTGTGCCTCCAATAGTGGAGGTGGAACATAGTCTTCCTGGCTAGTAGCCATTGATACTCCTCTTCTCCATTTTTGTGGCCATCACTCCTTCCTGTGGGACTGAATTACCAACTTAATATTGACAATCTATTCTATACTGTAATAAGAGCTGTTCAACAATGGAATGGACTGCCTTGGAAGGTGGCGGACTCTACTTCATTGGAGGTTTGTTTAACATGAGGTTGGATGGCCATCTGTCAGTAATATTTTAGCTGTGATTCCTCCATTGGTAGGGGTTGGAATAGATGACCCTTAGGATCCCTTCCCACTCTGCAATTCAATAGTTCTATCATTATAAATATATCTTATGTACCAGCATCTGTTTAAGTCTCAGAGTAGTCTAGAGAAACATTTTAAACTAAAGGGGACCAAAGTATTCAAACCCATCTTGAGATGGGATAAAGCTTTTTCCTGAAGGTCAGTTCAATCTCTAAGGGGGCAGGTGACTTTTCTTACCTTAAATAAATTCAAGATAAGAGCTTTATTTTTCCCTTTACTTAAGTAAAACAACAACAACCTTGCCACTCCTTCAAGCAGTGGACTACCTTCTGCAGCAGCTCAGCGGCATTTCACCCTGACTGTAGCACCCCTTGGGAATGCACAGCATGACTTTTGTGGTTGACCAAAATGGCCCCACAACCCTGCTATTCATTGGACCATTTGGTGATTGCAGGGAAGATGCCTCGCAGCTGACTGGGGAGTGAAATTGTTGTTGTTGTTGCTATTATATGCTATTATATTATTAATTTCATTTATGAATCACTTCCTACACGGCATCTCAAAACCATTTCACTGTATGATAAAATCCACTTGCAAAATATTTGCATGTATAAAACAGCAAGAACAACTGTATATATGAAACAATAAAATACACATCTATAAAATGTAAGCAATTACATATATAAAAGCAATTTCAAATAAATTCAGATACCGACTAGGTAAAAAAAAATCTCCACTTAGAAGGTTGGTTGATACATGAGTATCTTTTTTTAAGCATTAGATGTGCTCTCAATTGTTATCTAGTCTCGGGGATGACTATAATGTTTCTCCCAATTCTCAGAAGATGGGGAAGTGCTCTTTTTACAGTCTTGTTATGTTACCTGGATGAAGACAGGAGACCAGACTGTGAATTTACAGAGATCAAACAGCTAACAAGAAGGACATCATTTAATTATTATGACCTTCTTTTCGGCCAGACAATTCTGTACCACCCACTGAGAGGCTGAATCTGCCTTCCTGAATGTGAAGGTTTTAAATCTTTTACTATCATTCCTCTGCCTTTGATGATGACGATGATGATTAGATAAAGGAATATAGTAGCAATCTATATTTTGAAAATCTGGATTTTCAGAACCTCCACCTCCAATATTTATTAATTTATTTCACGAGATTTAGACACTGCGGTAAAACCTCAACGTAGTTTTCAAAAAGAAAGAAAGAACTATCAGTATTTTTTTTTAAAAAAAAAACCCACTTAAAAGCTATATTTTTTATACTCCTGTTGCCTTTGTCCATGGAGTTTTCTTGGCAGGGATACTGGAGTGGCTTGCTGGTTCCTGCTCCAGGTGGATCACATTTGGTCAAAACTCTCCACTATGACCTGCCCATCTTGGGTGGCCCTGCACGGCGTAGTTCATAGCTTCTCTGAGTTATTCAAGCCCCTTCGCCACGGCAAGGCAGTGATCCATGAAGGGGAAGACAGGAGTGCCTGGCGTGCTCTGGTCCATGGGGTCACAAAGAGTCGGACACGACTAAACGACTAAGCAACAGCAACAAAAAAGCAACTATTTAAAACTATTCAAAAAATAACCTGCAATATACTAAAAAAACACACACATTAAAACACATGTCAACATTTTACATGTCCGGGCAGGCTACCCAAATGTTTTAGCAGGCGCCAGAAAGAGTACAGTGAAGATGCCTGTCTAAGTGTCAATAAGCAGGGAGTTCCAAAGTCAATTTCTTAGAAGTGCAGAGAGAGTATTACGTAGCACCTATAATAGTGCCAGTTCCCAGTGGTTAGAATTGGGTGAATGAGAATTTGCTTCCTGGTCCCTCCATCACATCCCCATTGCCTGGCCTCACACATTGGAGCCCCAGTGTCTGGAGGAGGGAGCCAGCTCTGCTGGGGCACAGTTGGGGTTCCGAATTCACACAGCGAGCTTTGAAAATACAGCATGCTGCAGACATTCCTCCTCCAATCCATGGGGTGGGGGGTGGGACAGGGTGATTAGACTGTGATAGCATGGGGCAGGGCAAGTGAGCCCACCCCTGTTCTCTTTCATGTGATTGGCCAAATAAAGCTTTGGCAGATATACTTATGGCAAGGGGATAGCATCACATTAGGTTAGATCCCCATCTAATTCTAAGGCCCCGTGGAACCCCAAAGGAGATTTTTGATTACCTGAAGTTTACTGCATTGTGATGTGTGTGTTGGGTGTGTGTATGATCTTTGGTGATCTCTGGGCTTTATGAAGGATAAGGTCAGATCACCTCAAAGGGTAGGTCGCTCCCATCATTGTGTGCCGTGCAATCATTTTGTGACCTCTCGGAAGGGAGAAGTAAAAGTCTCCTTAGGCAGCTTGAGTACAGCACCGGAGAGCAGAGATGGAAGTCAGAGATGATGTATTCATCTCGGAAAGGTGGAAAGATAAATTGTGGGGAGCTGAGAGGTGCAGCTCCTTAAATGGATGGCCCCTGCTCAGCTGTTTCTCTTGCTGAGTAGCTGCCGGTTTGTCACCTCAGCCAAAAGCAGACAGCAGAGAGGAGAGTGAGCGAGCGAGCGAGGGACATTCTAATAGCCCAGGGGCAAAGTCAGTGCTGCTGGTTTCACTCTCTGCAACACTTAGGTGCTTAGCCTGTTGCAAAAAGCCATTGTCATGCTGGAGATCAGTGATATCCAAACTGATTCACATCTGCATAGGACCTTGGCTGCTTTTGTAACAGGGAGCTGGGGAAATGACCCCAAAGAGCCTTTCCCCTGAAATCTGATTACCTGAGTCCAATGAAGCCACCTCTTCCATCCAAATTAACTTCATAGAATCAGAATCATAGAATTCTGGAGTTGGAAGGGACTCTGAGGATCATCTAGTCCAACCCTTTTTACTGGTGATTGACCAAAGTCATATACAGTGGTACCTTGGTTTGCATACGTCTTGGTTTGCATAGGTCTTGGATTACAAACACGTCAAACCCAAAAGTGTGTGTCCCAGTTTGCAACCTTTTTTTTTTTTTTTTTGATTACAACCCATTTTTTTGGGATTACGAACAAATTTTTTTTAGAGGCCCCATTGGTGAAAGCGCACCTTGGGTTACAACCTGTTTTGGTTTACAAACAGACCTCCGGAACAGATTATGGTTGTAAACCGAGGTACCACTGAATATAGCTCAAACCCCTGCAATGCAAGAATATGCAGCTGTTTCATACAAGAATCAAACCTGCAGTCTTGGTGTTATCACTACCACACTCTAACCAACTGAGCTACCCAGGCTCATACTGTACACCCAGGATGATGTTTAGGTCTACGGCTTAGGTTCTCATGGGGGCTTGTGGTCCATTTAGTTGCTGCTCAGTTCAGAGAATCCAGAATCTGCATCATTCCTAACATGTCCAGCCTGTGCTTGACAACCTCCAGCAAAACAGAGCCCATCCACCCCCAGCAGGCCACTGGTTCCACTGCCCAACCTGTCTTACCTTTAACAAGTCTCTCCTGATGGTTAACTGAAATCTACCTTTCTACCTTGGCCCATTATACCTGAAGGAGCATCTCCACCCCCATCGTTCAGCCCGGACACTGAGGTCCAGCACCGAGGGCCTTCCAGCAGTTCCCTTGCTATGAGAAGTGAGGTTACAGGGAACCAGGCAGAGGGCCTTCTCGGTAGTGGTGCTTGCCCTGTGGAATGTCCTCCCAGCAGATGTCAAGGAAATAAATATCTGACTTTTAGAAGACATCTGAAGGCAGCCCTGTTTAGGGAAGTTTTTAATGTATGATTATTTATTGTGTTTTTAATATTCTGTTGGGAGCCACCCAGAGTGGCTGGAGAAACCCAGCCAGATGGGCAGGGTATAAATAATAAAGTATTATTATTATTAAGCCCATCCCATCTAGTCCTGACCTCTGGGACAACAGCAGAGAACATATGTTTGTCAGCTGCTTGAGCAGCACTCCAGATAGCGGAACAGTGCTACCATGTCGTCATCATCGTCCACCCCCCCTGCAAAAAAACTCCCCTCCTTCAGGCTAAATTTAATTTGCTATTACATTGGTGTAGCAATTTTTCCTCCCGCTGGTGGTGTACATGGTGGTACTCACTTCTCTATTTTATTCCCACAAGAACCCTGTGAGGTGGGTCAGGCTGAGAGACAGTGACTGGCCCAAGGTCACCCAGTGAGCTTCATGGCTGAGCCAGGATTCAAACCCAGACCCTAGTCCTACACTCCAACCACTAAATCACACTAGTATCATATCTGCTTCCTTTGCCCTTTCCTTCGATCGTTTTTTTTTGGGGGGGGGTCAATTGTTTTGATTGTTTATGAATTGGTTGTGTTATTTTTAAAGAGATGAATACATCTTCTTAAACCCTTTGAATCCAGCTTGAATGCTGGCCTGACCCCCCTCATCCTGCCAGCAGAACCCTGAAGCATTACAGTAGCCTTTGACAACTGAATCAGCAGGAGTAAAAAAAATATAAATAAAATGACACTTTCTAGAGTTCAAGTTAGCCATGCAGGCTCTGAGCTTGCTCACTAACCTTCCATCACAGAAAGTCAGGGACAAGGAACTTAGACAAGCCTCTTGTCTTCTTTCTATCCTTTCAAGAAGAGAGTGTGAGGAAAGGAAGGAGGAGAAGGGAAAACAGCCTCGGTCCTGTATACCTGAAGGAGCATCTCCACCCCCATCATTCAGCAATGAGGTCCAGCGCCGAGGGCCTTCTGGTGGTTCCCTCACTGCAAGAAGTGAGGTTACAGGGAACCAGTCAAAGGGCCTTCTCAGTAGTGGCGCCCACCCTGTGGAATGCCCTCCCATCAGATTTCAAGGAAATAAACAACTATCTGACTTTTAGAAGACATCTGAAGGCAGTCCTGTTTAGGGGAGTTTTCAAAGTTTGATGTTTTAGTGTGTTTTTAATATTCTGTTGGGAGCCGCCCAGAGTGGCTGGGGAAACCCAGCCAGATGGGCAGGGTATAAATAAACAAATTATTATTATTATTATTATTATTATTATTATTATTATTATGACAGATGAGGAGGCGATGAAGCATTGAAAGCCGAGACAAAGGTGAGGGGGTGGGCTCAGTTCCTAATGACCCAAATTGGAGACGTTTGTTTCGAAATCACACACACATGTCCAACATGCTTTTCCACCTCTCCTCGTTCTTTGCGTACAGAAGCATCTCCCAATGCTTCCACAGATGGCCGGGGTGGATTGTTCGGCAAGCTGGCTATCAGTAGGGAAATGTAAGTAGGAGCTAAGAACAGGTCCTGGGAGGTGCTCTATTATATCTACAGTGAGAAACTTTTCTTTGTAAACATGTTTCCCATCCATTATTAAGCACCTAGGTCTCATGAAATATTGAAGGCTTGTGCATATGAGTGAAATAAAGGAAGGTGGGCAGGTGGGGTGGGGGTGGGGGGCCCGATCTATTCCATCCCCGGCTCCTGTAGCAGATTCTTTGCAGGCAAACCAAGCCATCATACGACTCTTAAGGATGGCTTTGCTGGACTGGCCAGAGAACCTGCTTGATTTCTGTTTATGTCAGAAGCTGCTAAGTTGGAACTGGAAGTCTCTTGCTCCACATGCAGGAGAAGAAGAAGAAGAGTTTGGATTTGATATCCCACTTTATCACTACTCTAAGGAGTCTCAAAGTGGCTAACAATCTCCTTTCCCTTCCTCCCCCACAACAAACACTCTGTGAGGTGAGTGGGGCTGAGAGACTTCAAAGAAGTGTGACTGGCCCAAGGTCACCCAGCAGATGCATGTGGAGGAGCGGGGATGCGAACCCGGTTCACCAGATTACGAGACTACCACTCTTAACCACTACACCACACTGGCTCCTGTCTGCTTGGTATGGCCCTCCACTCCAACTCTCATTTTGTATCTCCTGGCTGACCTCTGACCAGAGGTGTCAGCTTCTCAAGACAACTGAGGGGGCGCGATGCAACGTCATGGTGACAGGTGCATGACATTATGTGACCACCTGACATCGCACATGAGAAGCCGGGGGCGGAGCCAAATGTCTTCTGAACACTGAAGGGGCCTGGGCCCTAAAAGTAACATGAGAGGGGACATAGGCCTTGCCCGCCCCCCGAACTGGTGCCTGTGCCTCTGGCAGTTTCCAATACCAGTCGTCAGACTACTCACCCTCCACTCCCAATGCTTCTGGGAAGCTCAAAACCTCAGAGCCTTGACTTCAGGGTGGCTATGCACAGGCTCCAGTGTGGAAGGCAGTTGCAAGGTGGCATCTGGTAATGGCTAAGAAATTGACGTTTGGGTTGCACTTCAGTTATGCCTATCTTACAGGGTTGTTGTGAGGATAGGATGAGGGGGCACACGCACACACACACACATATGCAGCAGCACCCTAAATTTTTTGGAGCAACAGGGGTATGAAATGCAATAGACACAAGATAAAATAAACTGCAACGTCAAGCATTCGATTGACGTTGGAGAGAGATTGAGTTGAGAAATAAGACCAAAGGTACATATTGATATAGGAATGTATTAGATAAAATGTAAAGAAAAATACAATAATAAGAGTACATTTATTTGTAAAACATGAATATACAACGGGAGAGACAGGAAGTCCAAAGTGTTGGTATATATATGATTTTGGAATAGATTTTTGCCCTTGTTTTTTTTTCTTTTCTTTTCTTTTAGTATATAAACTTTGTATACATGTTGAAAATTATAGTATAATAAGCCTCGTGATGTAATATGATAATGTTTACCGATGTAACATAAGAACTTTAATAAATAAATAAAATTCAAATAAAAAAATAAACTGACCTACCTTACAGAGCTGTTGCAAGGATTATAGGGTAACCTGCATGGTGTTTTCTTTTCTTAAAACAAAAACAAAACACACCTCAAGAATGTGATATAAAGGGAAAGCATTTGGGTTACTAAGTTACTCCAGATAATGTTGTTTTTTCCTCTCTTTTTTGGGGGGGGAGAGGGTGGGATTCTCATGAAGGCTCCCCTAATTTGAATTTATCTTTTTATTTATTCAGAGAGGTTATGAACCACCCTCCAGCATCCACTCCCACAGCGCCGTACGGTTAAAGGAATAAAACAACACTGTAAAAATGCGACCGTAAGACAATATAAAACACAAAAACAGCAGCGTCACATGACAGCAAACCAGCAGGACTGTAAAGCAACAATTAAAGCCAGCTGCTCAACATGCTAGAAATTTGCTTTCAAAAATTTTTCATTTAAAGGAAGGAAGGAACCATAGCTTGACCAACTGCAGCTAGGACCAGCTAGAAACTAGGCGGAGTCGTAGATCTAAAAAAAGGTAAGATTTGCACATGCTGGCCAGCTTCTGTTTTGACTTGAAATGTTCATTTTGGGCTTCTCAGAAGTACGTAAAGGCAAGAAGTGGTCAAGGGGAGCATCAGCCCACAATGGTGTCCCGCGGAGAGGTCCTGGAATTGCACTCTGGCATCTTCTGGCTGAAGAAAAAAGCACTACCTTCTTCATCAAATTTTATTTTGGAGGCCCTGGCCCTAAAAAGCTGCCCAGCTGGCCTCACCAGTGGATTGTTGTTGTCAGAAAAAGGACCCCCCCCCAAAATGAGCAGGCCACGCTGGAAACTGACAAATCTGTACAAACACATGGTAAAATGGTAAAGGACCCCTGGATGGTTAAGTCCAGTCAAAGGCAACTATGGGGTTGCGGTGCTCATCTCGCTTTCAGGCCGAGAGAGCCAGTGTTTGTCCACAGACAGCTTTCCAGGTCATGTAGCCAGCATGACTAAACCACTTCTGGTGCAACAGAACACAGTGACGGAAACCAGAGCGCACGGAATCGCTGTTTACCTTCCCACCACAGTGGTACCTGTTTATCTACTTGCACTGGTGTGCTTTCAAACTGCTAGGTTGGCAGGAGCTGGGACAGAGCAACAGGAGCTCACCCCACTGCTGGGGTTTGAACCACCAACCTTCTGATTGGCAAACCTAAGAGGCTCAGTGGTTTAGACCAGAGCGCCACCCGCTTCCCTACACAAGCACATTGAGTTCCAATGCAGCACACATGCGCACCCCATCTCTCTCTCGCTCTCTTTGGCAGGCATGAAGCATAAACAAAAATTTCCTTTTTTTTCTTTCTTTTTTTGTAAAGCAACCTCATTCTATTTCAAAAGGGGGATTATACCTGTAACGATAATGTGTGCCTTTAACACCTCCATTTGTGCCCAGGAGTTCCTGCATTTTTTAAATCCTCCACCAACCCGAAACCTGCGGAATACAAAATTGGGTTTGCCCACCCTTGTTTTGGTTTCCACGGAGGAAAGCATCACTTTCTCTTCCCCCTCCCATGCCGCCACCACCTCTCCTGCCATTCATTAGCATTCTGTGTTATTTGTGCCAAAGAGACACTTGAAGACCAACTGCTGCAATAGCAGGCTGGCTCCTCTCTCAGCTTCGGGCTGAGCTCACGAGGGAGTAGGGAGGGAGAGAGAGCAATCCAGCTGAGTGAGTCTGTGCTTGTTGTTGCTTTAAGGTTCAGGTTGTGTGGGTGGCAGCAACAGCACTGCACAGCAGAGGACTGTTTAAAGCGGCAGAACCTGTGGATCCCAGCACTTCTTTGCAAATGGAATCGCAAGCTCACGACCAGTAGACTTCAAAACAATCCCTGCCTGGCCCTTCCACATATGTCAGCTTGTTCAAATCACCTGTGTACCACATGCCCATGCATTACACAGTTTCTTACTGGCTCAGGCATGGACGCGGGTGGCGTTGTGGGCCTCTGGGGCTTGCCGATCGGAAGGTCAGCGGTTTGAATCCCAGCGACAAGGTGAGCTCCGATTGTTCTCTCCCAGCTGCTGCCAACCTAGCAATTCGAAAGCACGCAAGTGCAAGTAGATAAATAGGTACCTCTGCGACGGGAAGGTAAACGGTGTTTCCATGCACTCTGGTTTCTGTCACGGTGTTCCGTTGCACCAGAAGTGATTTAGCCATACTGGCCACATGATCTGGAAAGCTGTCTGTGGACAAATGCCGGCTCCTTCGGTCTGAAAGCAAGATGAGTGCCACAACCCCATAGTCGCCTTTGACTGGACTTAACTCTCCAGGGGTCCTTTACCTTTTACATTTACCTTACTGGCTCAGACACATGCACTGTTAAAAGGGTTGATACTTTTGCACACGACTGACTGTGCCTGTTATCCATGCACTATGGTTCCCCTAACTATGTGGCATAGCTGAAGAGCCACCCCCCCTTACCCTTCAGCTCCATTTAAGCCAGCATTGCACAAAGTAGGTATAGAATCACAGAACTGTAGAGTTGGAAGGGACCACAAGGGCCATCTGATGCAACTCCCTGCAGTGCAGGAATACTTCATGTGGACCACGAACCCACAACCCTGAGATTAAGAGTCTCATGCTCTATATTGACTGAGCCATCTCAGCTTGTATATTTTCTTTCCTTCTTTAAAAGGGATTCCTTCTTGTTTTACCCTCCCCTCCTGCTCTGCTAGGCAAAAGGTGCTGCAAGCAACTAACACAGAATTTGCAAACAGGAATAATATCTAAAAACTGACTGTGATTAAACAAAGCAAAACAGAGCAACTTTGTGAACCAGCTTTATAAACAGTGCTTTAAAAGACAGCAGCTAAAGTGGGGGGAGCCCTGGCTGAATTAGGAGGTCTCTGCTTGGCCCCAGAAAGGCATGAGGCTTGGGCCATGAAAATAGGCACATGGAGTAGAGTTCCAATGTCAGGGTGCCATCACTGAAAAGGCTCTATCAAGGGTCCCTGCCTGCCTATTGTCTGAAGGGGTAGGTGGGCTTAAGAAAGACCTTTGAATAAATTTTGACTCCTCAAGCTGGTAAGGAGCCTGCTGTAAGGAGCCACCATTTAAAGACACCCACTTCATACATTTTTAGCATAAGAACATGAGAAGAACCTGCTGAATGAGGCAAGGAGCCCATCTAGTCCTTCCTCCTATTCTTGCAGTGACCAACCAGGGGCTTGTTCTAGGAAGCCAGCAAACAGGACATGAGCACAACAGCACTCTGCCCACCTGTGATTCCCAGCATCTGGTATTCAGAAACATAATTGCTGAAATTTGCCTTTTTTTAGAGATTACACCAAAGTGGACTGCAGACAAAAAGGGGTCAAGATCTCTTCTGAGTTCTTCTGGAGGTTGATTACATGTGCCTGAAAAGTGAAAATCTGGGATTCTGGGATTTTAAAAGATTTTTTTAAATCCTACTTGCAATACTTCTGGGTTTCCCCAGACATTTTGCTGATTCACCATTTTCAAGCCCATTTCCTGGCTGTATCCGGGAAAATCTTGACTTATGGCAGCCCTAGTATCACTGCAGGTGGGAGCAGACATGGAATACTCCTCTCTCTCTCTCTCTCTCTCTCTCTCTCTCTCTCTCTCTCTCTGTGTGTGTGTGTGTGTGTGTGTGTGAGAGAGAGAGAGAGAGAGAGAGAGAGAGAGAGATATCTTTGCACAAGGAAAACTATCATGTCCTAGCTTAGAAATGTCACAAACATCCTGGTGGTTTTTTTTTTTGTGTGTGCACATGGATCTATCACTAAGACTATATTATGACGCAGAAAAGGGAGCTGACAGATTCATGGAGGATTGGTCCTTTTCAGTGTCATCACAAAGCTACACGGTGCATCACGGTACCAGTTACTCCATGAGGCAGGGGGAAACAACAGCAGTGAAGGACTTTTGCCCTCGTGCCATGCTGGTAGCTTTCTTAGAGTTTACTGGTTGGCTAGTGGAGGAGACCGGATGTTGGACTGGGTGGGTTGATCCAACATAATTCTTCTCAGTGACAATTAGACCTGAGAGTCTTGGGGACACAGCCTGGGGTCTTGTCCAGAGAAAACATCTCACAGACCCACCAAACGCAGTCTCACCATAGTCCTATGGGAGAGGTCTTGCTTAGAAGCTGGTGCAATCAGCACACCCAAGAGATTCTCTGCATCTCGAAAAGACCTGCATTTGTATGACAAGGCAAGTATCGAATCAGTGGCCACCCATTCCATCGTGGGCTGTGCTTTCTTTTTGGTCCATTTTCTTTTCATTGATTTTTTTTCATCATTTTATTTTGTTTTTGTTTTTTTGTTCTCTGGCCACCATATGATGGCATGCCAAGCTGTGGCACTTACTGTAATTTCATACAGTTCTCCAGACAGATATTGAAAAGGCATCTGGAAAAATTGATAGCGTATCAAGCCTGAGATTTCATAGAAGTCATTTTCAGAATACCCAGCCGTAGGTGCAGTGATGGTCTGCTCCTGTTGTTCGAGGAGGCGAGAGCAGAGGCAGCAAGGGGGTCTTGTGATCTTAGAGCTCCACCTGCAGAACTGCAGTGAGCAGTGCAGACTGGCAAAGAAACAGTTCCCCACCGAGAAAGGACATTGTGCAGTGACTTTTGTGCCTTTGCAAAACAACAACAATTCTTTACTTAGTCCTACAGATGGGCCATTTGAGGTGTTAGGGGAGGGGTAGTACCTCTGGTGGGGGACACATTGTGTTCCTTCTGGGCTTGTCCACCTTTGGTCCCCACCTGGCACTCAGCCTCACCTGTGGCTCCCAAAATTTGTCAGCAGTCACACCCTGGGAATGGCTTCAACTGGCTGGCTAAACCAGGTGAGGGTAGCTGATGGACCCATCAAACCCTCAGTGAATTTGGGACTGCATGCAAAAACAAGCTCCAGCAGATTGAGTGGACAAGCAAATAGTGGAGTCCCTAAGACAGTTGCATGGTGCCTTGTACTCCTTCGTCCGTCAACTCCTGCAGCCAAGCTGGTGCCAAACGTACTGCTCTGCTTTCCTTTGGACCACATCAGAGAGGCCAAGAGGGGGTTTTGTCATCTGGGCAGCCCAAGACATCCATTTATATTGCCCAGGCTTGCACCCTAGATGCAGTCTGGCTCCGTTGTCTCTCAGGACATATGCCAACAACAAGAAGTTGTACAGAAGAGGGAATTTCAGCGAGTATAGGTTGTCATGCAAGCTACACCTGCTGAAATCCTCCACAATTATTAAAGGTGCAGGAATCCTGGCTTCTCCTTCTCTGTTCAATTTACCACTCTAACCCATGGCTTCTCCTACCCATCCTTCCCCTGGTCTCTTGGTCCACCAACACTTCATTTCCTATGTAGCTCACCTGGAGCTCGGATCAATTACAGCAGGGCTTTCTTGGGGGAGGAAGGCACAACAGGTAACCCTTTGTTGTTGCTGTTTAGTCG
This sequence comes from Podarcis cretensis, assembly GCF_951804945.1. Taxonomy (NCBI): domain Eukaryota; kingdom Metazoa; phylum Chordata; class Lepidosauria; order Squamata; family Lacertidae; genus Podarcis; species Podarcis cretensis. The sequence goes on along the minus strand of NC_137185.1, from coordinate 27,819,196 downwards.
TTTAGTCGTGTCCGACTCTTCGTGACCCCATGGACCAGAGCACGCCAGGCACTCCTGTCTTCCACTGCCTCCCACAGTTTGGTCAAACTCATGCTGGGAGCTTCGAGAACACTGTCCAACCATCTCGTCCTCTGTCGTCCCCTTCTCCTTGTGCCCTCAATCTTTTCCAACATCAGGGTCTTTTCCAGAGAGTCTTCTCTTCTCATGAGGTGGCCAAAGTATTGGAGTCTCAGCTTCAGGATCTGTCCTTCCAGTGAGCACTCAGGGCTGATCTCCTTAAGAATGGATAGGTTTGATCTTCTTGCAGTCCACGGGACTCTCAAGAGTCTCCTCCAGCACCATAATTCAAAAGCATCAATTCTTCGGCGATCAGCCTTCTTTATGGTCCAGCTCTCACTTCCCTACATCACTACAGGTAACCCTACCTGCCAACAATGTCCCTCATCTCCTGTTCTTCTGCTTTATAGGGTCCCCCCCCCCTACTCCATCACCTTTCTAACTTTTCCCTCCTTTTCTCAACTTCCTTTGCTTCCTTGGACCTTGCTGTCTCCTCCACTTCATATCCCCTTCAGGGCTGAATTCTGATTCAGGTCAGATGAGGGTGGAACGAGGGGAGAACAGGCTTATGCAAGACCACTGAACACAACCCCATGTAAACAATTGCCCATATAACAAAGGAGATTTGTTCTCTGCCAAAGAATAAATGGGTGGCCCCTTTCCTTACCTGGCTGGTGGTGAGGAGAACAATTGCCAGAGTGGTGTGGTATGCGGCACTGCTAGAAGCAGGCAGACGCCAGAGAGGGAGAGCCATGCTTGATGTCTGCTTGAATCCAAGACTTTGATGATGAGGGAAGCAAGACCTTCTGGGATGTTAATGCTGAGAGCCCCTCCATGGTAAGCTACAAGAAAGGAGATTCCGACTAAATATCAGGGGGAAAACTTTCTGACAGTAAGAGCTGTTTGTCAGTGGAACAGTCTCCCTCGGAAGGTTGTGGACTCGCCTTCCTTGGAGGTTCCTTAAGCAGAGGTTGGGTGGCCATCTGCCATGGATGCTTTAGCTGAGATTCCTGCATTGCAAGGGGTTGGGCTAGATGTCCCTTGGGGTCCCTTCCAAGGCCACAATTCTAAGATTCCAGGTTGTATAGATGTGAAAACAAGCCATATATCATAAAGACACCACAGTCTCTGCTGTCCCTCAGTCCCAGGTAACCGAACCTGGGGTAAGCACCTGGAATCTCGCACTGCTCAGAGATTGGGGTGGAACGCAACAGTGTTCTCTAGAATACGCACAGATTAGAGGGTGTGGGGACTGGGTGCTGAGGTGCACAGACATTCACAGGACCTGATCCATGGCCTACAAGCAATGCTTTCTCCTTCAAGAAAGTACAGAAGCACCTTCCACGAGGCATTAGAACATGCAGCCACACACAGAGGCTCCCTCGCTCTTATCCTGCACTCCTCTTGCAATCTTCTTGTGACGTGGATAGTTTTTCTGCTCTTCATGCTTGGCCAGGCTATCAGTTTCCTCGACTTGCCACTGGGCATCCGGCAGCTCACAGTGCCCGTCTTGTGATAAGGAGACAGCAATCATGCTGACTAAGTTGCAGAACATCCAAGTAAAACCTTGGAATTTAGAAAACGGGCCTTTTTATTCAGGAAGCAACCAAAAAAACCTTCAAAGATCAGGCAATTGTAGCAAGTTCAGGGGGGCAGGCTTCTAGATCAAGAAGTGATTTGCATGTGTGAATGAATGGCCTATTGCACATAGAATACCTAAGGAACATTAGGGCACCACCTAACCATGCTTCAGCAAAAATGCAATGCTCTGCAGAGGACTCAGTCTGTACAGTCTGTACAACAAGGGCATGTTCACACATGCATGTCCATGATGAGATTTCTGTAGATGTGTTAACCTGTGTAGACATTCAGTGTCACTTCTGTACACGTGACATTGTGGACACAGCAATACAGCTGCAAATAAAACTTTTAAATGTGTTGTAAAGTGCAATATACAAATGTGACACTAGATGGCAACAGGGAGCTATGCCAAATTCAATGTATTTTTCAAAACTTTTTTTAAAAAGCATTTTTCACAGTGTTTTTTTATATGTGTGTAGATTCCACCCTGTGAAAAAATTAGCCATTGCCTCATATTGGCTTTCTACACCTGCAGGAGGAAATCTTCAGAGTGACCCATGCATAGAGACACGATTCACATGTACTCATGGACCTCGGGCATGGAAAGGGGGGGGGGAACCTCTCACCACTATGCTCCTTTTCCTTAAGAGAGAATGGTGTAACTAAATGCCTGCATGGGGCTTCTTTCAACGTGCAAACCAGCTGCCAAAAAAAGCATTGTGCTTGGCATGACAGATGTGTTGGTGGCGTTACCACCAACATCCCATCACTGCTTGATTGTGATCGCCAAATGATGACTGTGTACATGTGTACAACTGTTAGTGTACAGTGATCAAGTTGGTGCACATGGACTTTATATGATAGCTGGCCCAGAATCATTTTGAAACGCCATTCCAAAAATGGCATCTGGCTGGACTATGGGACTTGTGTATCAACTCAACAGCTTGTCCGACAAGCACCCTCTAGCTGCTCTGCCTTCCTTATGCTGATTCCTTTGCTTCCCATCCGTGGCCCTGGCCTCTTCCTTCCTCCAGGTCCCGACTGCATCTCCATTTGTTGCTAATCCTCGCTGCTGCTCCCGCCCCAGTGTTACTTGACACTTGATTGTCATTTGGCACTGCTCACTCCAGACAAAACTCATACATACACCGAAAGCTCCTTCAGAGCCACAGATAAAACACCGCTCTGACACCTGGCAATTTATCCACATCTCCTTCTCATCTGTCACTCAAAAACCGGCATGGAGATGTAAGGTTGTCAAGGGTGAGTGATCCCTGATGCTTTGAGGAGGCTGGATACGGCCTTTCCCCACTCGTACGGGTTGGGAACCTTGCAAACAGGCAAATGAAAGCATTTACCAGCCTGCTCCCAAACTACCAGAGGTCCCCATGCTTACCAGGGACCGGTGCCTTCTATGAAATGTCCTTGGAAATTACAGCTGCCCTGGAAATGTCACCTTCTTTATCTGTTTCAGCCTAGATGGGCTCCCAAAGCAGCTTACTCTCAAAATGCATACAAGTATAAAAGATATACAAGTAAACACAACTCTAAAGGGATCCATGGAGGGATGTGCACACAAGCAAAGCCTCCTGGTCCTTGCAGTTGGTGAAGATGACAGTCCAGGTTTCAGGATCTTCCCCACTGCCAATGGGATCAGAAGGTGAGCTTGGACTGGCATGAAGGAAAAGATGTCGACCCACAGAAATTGCTACCCTTCTGTCCGTCTGCACTGCAGAATCAAGAGAAATGCAAAATTGATGTGGAGGTCCCTCCTCAGAAAGAAGCCCAACGAGTCTTCATATGAGGGAGATTTTGCAGAGGAGCTTTGTTCATTCCTAAATGCTCACTGAACAGCCCTTTGAGCATCTGGGTGGAGGATTTCCCCAGCCTGGCTATAACTGTATCTGCATCTTGAGTGCATTGGGAATACTGCCTCAGTTTTCCTCATTATAATGCTAGTGCCTCTGTCCTGTTTCCTAATGTTCTTTCCACACTGTCGTGTTATGGATCTGTAGCTTTTTGACCAATACAAAGGCATCCCATGCTAAATTTCATTCACAGCAGTGAGAGTGGTGGGACAAAACAACTAACGTCATTAGACATCGCCACTCCCTCACCCTTTCTGCACATGCTTCTGTTCCCCCATGATTCCTCCAAGAAAACAGCAGGGGGAGGGAATTGTATGCTGTGATATCGCCCCAAATTTTGTCACTTTACTCCCAGTAAGTGGGCTGCAAACAGGTGTTGTTGTTGTTGTTTTTGGAACCAAATAACACATAAATGAGTGCTAAGCATGCACTCTATTCCATTAGTTTTCTTGAAGTGGTGTTTACATTGTGCAAAAGCTCAAATATCATGCAGAAATTTTGGAGAACTGGAATAAACTGCTGTGCAAATGCAGCCCTACCTCTTCAGTCTTCCTTTATGCTCCCCACTTCCTAGATTCTCTTGTGTTGCTTTTTATCTACCTCCCCAATTCTAACCACTCCAAATAACCAATGCTTCTTAATAGAAAAAGGTGCCAGTACTCCTCATGAAGTTACAGGAAGTGTCACACTTTTAACATATATTTTTTAAAAAGTCGGTACTGAGTACCCCCAGAAAAAAGCACTGCAGATAACCATTTGCCTCCCACCACTTCACTACCTGAGGATCATTTTGCCAGCAGCACATCCAGTCTTCCTGCAGGGCATCCATACGGACACCACAACATTGGTAACAACTGTTGTACCTTCCTTAATGTTTCCAAGTCTTCCAGGCCTTCCAAGTGATTCACCCAACAAAATCGAGGTGCTGCAAGTTCAGGACCTACAAAGAGAGCATGTCTCCATTCAATGCACGTTATTTAGCAGAACAGAGCATGTCCCTGTAAGATGTTATCAACAGAATTTCATTGGACCCACCATGACCATGATCTCTGAGCTTGTCACAAATTTCACAAAAATGAGCGGCTGAAGCTGTTCAGGAACGAGATACATAGAGCTATATAGATCCCAAAATGCTTTGTGTTTCGCAAATCAAGAGTATCTTGGATTTCCCTGCTTAACCAAAGCATCTCCTGGGAGCCATAATTAGTGGTTGCTATGATATTGTTATTTTGAGGGGGTTCAGAAGAAGCTCCACCTTCCACAATACGCCTTGTATTTCTTGTGACAGATAGCGACAATCCCCCCTCGGGAATTTGCTGAGAGAATTCAAAAGGATTTTCTATCCTTTTTTTTTTTTTGGCCAGGAAATTCAACTTTAGGCCAAGAAATTATTCCTTTATTCCTTTATTACCTTCCTTCCTTCTCTGGAGCCTTTTGCACACACCCATTCCCCTCCCTCCACAATTAACCATGGCAAGGACAAAGCATTCAGGGCATTTTTTAATCTCTTCCATTTTAATTGGTGAGGGGGAAAAAAGCAATACTCACTCATCAGGCCTCCAAGTCTTAGGAATTTAATTAGATCTAATGACCAGATAAATTGAGGATTTTGAATAAGGACCTTCAGGGAATCTGTTGTGTGAGCAAGATCAGTCTGTTCCATTTCCTTCCCGGGCCTCTCTAAATCACTTCTGGAAATGCATTTTAAGTGGAGGGGCTGGGATGATGGAGGAGGAGGAGAGATCCTCTTGGTGATGCCCAGGGAGGGGAGTGTGCACAAGGGACCCCCAGATTTTGAAAAGTCACCTCAGAGTTTTCCTGCAAAGAATGGCAGGAGAGGAGGCAGGGAGGGAGGGAGGGAGGTGATGCCGTTTTCCAAAGAGCCATTGCAGGTGATTACTTGACAGACCTGACAACCACTTTTGAGGAAGGTATTGTAATGATAGCCCCACTGAGTGGGTGGGAAACTTGCCCATCAGCAGAAGGAACCTCAGTTCCCCAGCGACATCAGCGCTTTTGACAAGCCTGTTGTGTGGAGCGTGTGCAGGATAATTTTTCACGTCCTTGTATTGTCATTTGGGGCACTTAAAGTGTCACCAAGATTTCACTACCCTAAAAGCTTATCTGTCAGTGTTGGTGAGTTATTCCAGCAAAAGGGTATCATCAACACCAACAATGGAAAACAAAAGGCGCCCGAGGTTTCAGATTCTATCGTGGCGAGTTCTTTATTTTCCAGGCTGCATCCGCTGTCTTCCAAAGGACAGCCACTCCACAAAGGGATGCTTCTCCAGGCTGGCTGGCTGGGAGAGGGTGGGATCCATGCTAAAACTCTCACATTAAACCTGGAATTAATTTAGTTTTCCCAACTGGAAAGACCTCTTGATTTTTCAGCCTCTCTTAGCTTGGGTGGTGTAATTCAATAGGTTCACAAACTGCAGAAGAACAATCCATTTCCTTTTGTGAAATTGCAGATGAAACAGCTGGGAAAGTCAGGGAAAGAAAATGCCCAAATATTTACTTTGTTTGTGTGGTGGTGAGGAGAATGCTGAAGCCAAATCCTCAAAAACACCCTGTGCCCTCCAGATTTTAATTTAGTTTTCTTAGTTTTATTATTTCAACCATTTATATATCTCTTAATGCCGCAGTGGCTAGGCAGCATGTAGTGAAGATGCAAAAGGCACAATGACTATAAAATCAGTTAAAATTAAGCATAATATTGGGGAAACTGACTTAAAATGCCTGCTGAAAGAAAACAGTCTTCACCAAGTGCCAGAAGTTCAGCATGGAGGGAAGCCTGTTTTGGACTCCAACTTCCATCATCCCATAGCCATTGGCTGTGCCAGGTGGGGTTGATGGGAATGGGAGTTCAACAACAACTGGCAGGTGGTCTGGTCTATGAATCCTCTTGCTGCAGCTGTAGATTTATAGTTTTATAAATTGGAACTTCAAAGAACAAACTGGCACACAAACACACATTTTTTTATGCAAAGGATCCTGGACTATGTCTTTGTCACGCATATCTAGAAGGATCGAGGTCCATTTAACTGACACAATGGTGTGTTGAAGTGATAAGAGGTTTTCTTGATGAGTAATCTCAAGCATTTTGAAACAGAGCGGGGATGGGATCCCTTCCTTTAATGGTATAATACCTTCAAAAGTATTGTTATCAATTGGGGGGGCAGTCTAAATGATATCTGTGGGCCCCATCCAGGCCAGTGATTCAGCATCAAGGAGGCTTAGAATCTAGTAGAAATGGCTACTGAACTGCTCAAACCATTTCTTCAGAAGACAATGGCCTTAGTTGGCCAGTTAAGTACCACCATTTCCATGTCCAAAAATGAGCCCTGTTGCCATAGAGACAAATGAACAGGCTTTTCCCACCACACCTGGCTGGATGCCATGTCATCCTAGGATGGAGTACAATAAGCCAAGGGGGACAGTATGTGCATGAGTTTTGGATGATGCTGTAAGCTTGTTTTGCTCTGTGCTGGCCTATGCCTTCGGGATCTCCTTGGGAACCTAATGGAAATACAAGATCTGCTGAGGTATTAGTGCTGTGAACCCCTCTGTCCAGGACTGTCTTAAGCATATGCGGCGCCAGGGTGCAAAGATCCACCCCCCCCCAGTTGCCCAGTCCCAGGTGTACAGGACTGTGGAGCCGGCCAGCTGCCTCAGCGTCTCACTGGCTTGGTTGCCCCCGAACTCGTGGTGCAGAGCCACCCGCAGCAGAAGAGCCCACCACAGTGCTCCAACCAACAGACGGGCTCTTCCCCAGACTCAACTCTCGGGCCCTGGACTCTCAGCCTGGCACCCCTGAGAGTCTGATGCCCGGGTGCCCCGCACCCCTAGCGCCTATGGGTAAGATGGCCCTGCCTCCGTCTTGTGCTCAGGTTGCATATATGTGTAAATAAAACTATATATTGTGAGGGCACCGCAGCCTCCACTGGCCTTCATTCCAAGGAAACTGAACTCTGGATAGATGCAAGCATTCCTGAAGTCTCTTGCCACTCAGCGATTGGGGTGTACACAACACTATAACCCCCTTTTCTCCCTGCCCCACCAGCCTCCCAGAGTAGCTCAGCCAATCTGCACCCAACCACCTTGCAAGCCAAGGCTCTCCTCTGCAGCTTTGTGCCATGCTTTCTAAGGTGCCAGGAGAAGAATACCAAAGGAAGAAGCCTGCCTTTGTGAGCTAAACAGACCCTAACATTCTGTTAACGATATTTATATGACACTCTGTCCAAGGAGACGGATTTACATATGTATTAAATGCATGTCAGCCCACTACAAGACTGCCATGTCGTATTTCATTTACACTGGGAATCTAGTGCCAGCACAGGTCATAAACAAACAACAACAACAAATTGTATAAGCATGCATAAAATATTTGTTGCAAATGCAGAAGTGAATAAAACAGGGCCTGGATGGATAGGGAGCCCAGGGGGCATATCAAGCCGGGCCGAGTCAGAGGGGAATCACTCAAGTGCCATTTGCAACTCATAATCAATCGAAAAATATTTTATTTCCTTACAACGTACACAGCAGCCGCCTGCACCTCCCACCAGACTGAGTGTGTAGTCCCTCTGTGTAAATTGATTCCTGTCTTTTTGATTCAGCTTTAGCTGATGCTGGAAGCCATGGGGAAGTCTTTCAGAGTTTCTTCCAGTCAGGGAAGGGCTATCCTAACAGCATTAGCTGAGACTCTAACTGGGGAGCTCTTGTTTTGGGGTCTGGGACTCTTTGGGAAGGGTGGGGGGAGAGGAAGCCACACAAGGCTGCATAGCAGAGTCTAGGGATATAGGAGATACTCATTCTGTTTGCATAGTAAGGCAAACTTACCAAATTGGCCCTTGGCAAATGGAAACAGAGCTACTCTTCAAAATGTGCCCTTCTCCAAGGTTGGTGACATTGTTTTCCAACCGAAAAAGAAGTGTGCACACAAAATAACGTTTATTTTAGTGGAAAATAGTGTACAAAAATGCATTATATTGAAGAAAATTGCTTGCAAAAATGCATTTATTAGACCGAATTGCACACAAAATGTGTATAGATTATCTCTCTCTCTCACACACACACAAATATATATATATTCATGATCTAATGTGGAAATGGGGATTAGAGAAAAAATGAGAAACCTAAAGGAACCAAAACTGACAGGTCCCTCCCTCCCTAACATAGACAACACAGTCCTCCCAAGAAGCAGGCACACATTTCATTTCAGTTAATGCAAAATGAAATCATAGCATTAGCTCATTCTGCCTGGGTGGAAGAGGATTTGAAGGGGTGAGGTGGCCCATGGTTTCCTTAATAACATGTACCCAACATCCTCTACCCCAGGCATGTCCAAATTCCGTTTCGGGGGCCTAATCCGGCCCACCGGTCGATTTAATCTGCCTCCCATGGCAGTATATGTCCTGGGGTAAAATCCTAAAAAAACCTCAGCAACAGCATGTTCACTTCATGAAATCTGGCCCTCTTTGAAGCGTTCTGACGAAGCAGGAAAGGCCATTTCACTGAACAGTGTCCTAAAGGGGTGGGAAGGTCCTAGGCGCTGTCCAAGGTCCAGAAAACTTGCTTCTTGACCTGGTTTCTGTTGGCATACTCATGATCCTCAAGCTCCCACAGAACTGGAGGTAGAGTTTGCAGACTATTGGCAGTGGGGCCCCACTACTAGATTCTCTGGTCTGAAGCTTTGGGGGCCATTCCACCTCTCTTGGGTGGCCCGTTACAACCTTTCCCAAAGCCTGACACAGAATGGCCACACCCCCAGGCCTTGGCTTTGAATTGCAGAGGAGTTATGGGGAAGGGTCAAGACCTCACACTTTGTGAGCAATGCTGGGCCTCCTCTCCCTCCACTTTTTCAAATACCTCTGCACCTTCCAGATGAGTCAAGAAGGAGGAAAGAGCCCTAACAGTGTGAGGAGTGCCTGGGGCTTCACAGGCAGACGGCATGAGAAGTGAGGATGGTGGTGCAGTCCATTCAGTGGATTTCTGGCCCCTGGAATGTGCCCAATCTGGGTGATCTCTGGCATAGGACACAGGCAAATGGACAAATGTAGAGTGGAGGGGCAACCCTTCGTTACACTTTTCGATACACTTGTGGGAGGGGTTGTTTGCTTGCCTGCACCGAAAGCTCACAAAGAGAAATTTCTGGAGGTTCTCATCCCAGGTGACACCTGCAGGCAATGCAGACATTCTTGTCAGAATTTTAGGGAAGGATGTGAATGGGCCGGTGACCTAGAAAGGAATCCCTACCTCTCCCAGGGTGTCAAAACACTTTAGCAGAGTGACAGAGGCTTTGCATGCCCACGTGTGCTCTAAGCCCTTTGGACAGATGAAGCAACCTCGTACTCCTCACGCTCCCGTCCCTTGTTATCTGCCACCGGCAACTCCTTGACTCCTGCCAATCTGAATCTTCTCATCATCTAGCAACATCCCTATGCAATCTGACAACGGAATCCCTTGCTAAAGCACACGGCCTGTTTGTTTTGCTTTGTGTTTCAGTGGAAGCAAAGGCCATTGCATTCTGGCCCCAAAAGCATGAATCACCCGGTGACAAGCAGGGAACATCCCGGTCCAGTGAGAGCAATGTGTGGGTGGTAGGTGGCTTTTCTCCGTATATCCAGTTGTGGGAGACAGGGTGCAGTCCCACTGAACTGTCTGTCGACATATGTGGATTTGGATATGGAGGAGCATCTGCAGCTAATAGAGTCATACGGTTGCCCAATGGTGGCTTTGCACTAGAGGGCTGTGTTTACCCAGACACAAAATGGGTTCTTTCCTATCCTCCCTACCTACTGCAAGGGGTTGCCCTTATGTCCAATCCTCCTCATCACCAGAGATGCCCCCAAACCCCAGGAGCACCATTTATGGGGTTGCAGGAGCCATAGTGAGTTGAGTCGATGGGTGAAAATCGGACGCTGTGACTTGCACTGCCTCCGTTGCTGGCTGGCAAGACCAGCAAGCCTTATCCTTCTGCCCTCTCTCCTGCTCTGGAACCATTTGTGGGAGCGGCAAGAAGAGACATCTTTATTGCTAATTCATTAAAAACACATAAAGAAAAATCTAACAGCAGATTAGCTTATGAGGGCAGTTTTTACAAGTGCACTGCAATTAGTGTATATAGAAAACAATTATTTCCTAGTAAAACTCTCCACTTAATCTCCCTCCTTATTTGCCCTCTATTGGATCTTCAATCACTCTCTTGCCTTTTAACACACACAGGAACACAAACCCCTCCGCCAGTATTCTCACCTGCTTACCCCAAAGCTCTCAGGTTTCACTGCCCATCTTACACTTCTGTTACTGCAGGGAACATGGACCCTTGCCAAAATGGCAATAAACGAGGAGCCATCATTCAGTTTGGTTTGCATAACGTTTCCGGTTCAAACACTTGCCTTCCTCATTTCACAGGAGGACTCAGCAAGTAGCAGGTTTGGGGTACATCTCTCTCAACCCAAGATTCTGCTGCCATCAGTGCAGACTAGGGATAGCTAGTGTGCTGTCCACCACATGGTGCTAAACTACAAGCCCCACCATCCCTGACCATTGGCTATGCTGGCTGGGCATGATGGGAGATGGAGTCCAGTAACCTTGAAAGGTGGCAGGTTGGCTAGACCTGGTACAGATAATTGATGGCCAATGGTCTCACACTGGGTGGGGGCAATTTCGCATCTTCCTTTTTCATTTCTAAACATTGCTGCCAGGCCTTTAAAAAAAGGCACTCTGGACATGCTCAGAGCAGTCTCGCTTTTTCACATTTCCCTTGAAGTCAAGAAAACTGTGCAGTTGAACAATCAATTGGCCTCGCCCAGTTCTCTGCTTGATGTCTGTCTTCTTCCAGTAGCTCAACAATGGCAACAAGAACCCTGACAAGAAGCAAACACATAATTGCGGTGATGCGTAATTCACTGACAAGACAATGGAGATTGTCTCAAACCACTCCCAGGGATGGAAGCTTGGGAGCAGAGACAACAGAAATGTTATTAATCTGTGGAGGGAAGGAAAACAAACAAATTAACAAGCTGCTCAACCCTTTCTTGTAAGTATCTTAGCAGAGAGAGAGGGGGGGGACAAATAGCCCTCTGGTTGCCCATCTGTCTATATTGCTGGCCAAGAATGGCTTATTGAACACACACACACCTTCTGCAGCAAGTGAACAATCCATGGCTCACAGACAGGGGTCTGTAATCTTCATTCATGCCCCCACCCTAAGCTCTGCTAATGTTGATTCCCCCACTTCTTATGCAAAGAACTGCTTGCTTACATTTCAGTAGCTAGGAATTTAACCATTACTAGAGGGGAGAGATTGTGGCAGCAGCAACAATGAAGAGTCTTGTGGCTCCTTAAAGGGTAACACACCCTGACTCCCTACCTAGAATTCCACAGTACTGATCTGGCCCTGCCCTCTTCATCTGGATAACCCCACCCCAAATTAGATCAGATGACAAAGTGTGGTGGCACATGGTAATTGATCTTTGGCAATGATATGGACCCCATTCTAAAAAACCTTGCATACAGCAAGCACATAGCTCCCCACAAAGATTTTCAACCCCATGCCTCTTTCTCCAACATATGCAGTTGGTGTTGATCAAGGGTGGAGAAGCTCAGGACCTGGGAATGAATGTGGCCCTCTAGACATCTTTATCAGGCCCTTAGGCTAGAACCAGCTTGAATGGCTTTGTCTCTGTTGGAAGCCGCCCAGAGTGGCTGGGGAAACAATACAAATAATAAATTATTATTATTACAAATCTCTGTGGACATACTTAAGTAACTTATTGCTCCAGATCTTCCTTGAACTTCCCAGCTCAATTGTTACCTAGAGCATGACCTTTTCGTTAGAGGGTTATTATTACACAGCTTTCGAAAACAAAGGAGGGCAGGTTAAAGCCCATACTGTTTAATTAGGCCAAACCTAATAATTAAGGCATAATTAAAGTTGGTATCAAGTAAAGATTCTTCTTAAGATTTTGGTTTTAGAGGCAGATTTTGTTCAATAATTCAGTTTGTTCTATCTTCAAAGATCCAAGACATGATAAAAGGAGATCTTATATCACTTATAGAAGCTATTTGGGCCTGACTTTTTTCATCCAATGGAAGAAGATAGTTGCATAAGCACCAAGTTCAGCCACCAAGAATGGTTCTTTAAAGCAGGTATGGGAAGACTTCTCTAGATGCTGCTGGACCACAACACTCATATTTCCTGGTCACTGACCAAGGTGGCTGGAGCTGATGGGAGATAGAGTCCAGTGCCATCTGGAGGACTGTAGATGTTTCACCAGCCCTACCCTACATGGGACCACCCTTCAAATCTGCCCCATGAAACCAAGACTATGACCTGCTCTAGGCTTCTCAGGAAGACCAGCGTAAAACACAGGGACAGTGTCAGATTGCTGTCAGCGGCTCCCGGCTGGTTGCCCAGGAAAGTATAAAGACAAAGGAAGTTTCTTACAGTCCTTTTTATTTCAAATTTTACAGAGAGAGGCTATAGAACCCAGTCAGTTGGATAATAATAAATTTAATAATAATAAATTTTATTTATATCCCGCCCTCCCCAGCCGAAGCCGGGCTCAGGGCAGCTAACAACAATAACAGTACAACAGTACAACACAACACAACACAACACTCTAAAATCATTCATTATAAAACTGATTCAATGGTGTTGTCCCAAGTGAATCTCCACCTCCTCCTCCTCATCTCCTCTATGGGTGCTGCTAAGTGTCCTCTGTCTTCGAGCTGTTGGCTCTCCTACATTTAAGGCTCACCTGGGTCTGGGAGATGGTGGGTCTGGAATGCTTTCCAGTGACACCATGTCAGCCAGCTGCTGTTCCAGCTCTGCCTGCTCCTCCTCTCCCATTATTTCCCCACTTTCCCCCTCATCTACCTCTGAGCTGTGACCTCCCGCAAACCACTGTTGTAAATCTATACTGTCTTCCTCTTCCTCCTCCTCCCTGGAAGGGTCAGGATGGGGAGGTGGTCTCCACCACTCCTCCTCCTCCTCTGCCCAGCCCCTGACATACAGAGGTCATTGTGAAGGCCCATAAAAGCCAACTATATTTGAGCCATCATAGGGTTAAGCATAGGGTTGCAGGTGGCACTGTGGGTTAAACCACAGAGCCTAGGGCTTGCCAATCAGAAGGTCGGCAGTTCGAATCCCCACAACGGGGTGAGCTCCCATTGCTTGGTCCCTGCTCCTGCCAACCTAGCAGTTCGAAAGCACATCAAAGTGCAAGTAGATAAATAGGTACTGCTCCGGCGTGAAAGTAAACGGCATTTCCATGCGCTGCTCTGGTTTGCCAGAAGCAGCTTAGTCATGCTGGCCACATGACCCAGAAGCTGTATGCTGCTCCCTTGGCCAGTAAAGCGAGATGAGCGCCACAACCCCAGAGTCATCCGCAACTGGACCTAATGGTCAGGGGTCCCTTTACCTTTACCTTTACCTTAAGGGTTAAGCACATCAAATTGAATTGTGCCTGCAATGTTAAAGGAAGCAAGAAATGCTGCAGCAATGGCACAATACATTCCCCTCCCCACAGGAAAGCAAGTTAGCACATTCTGTAGCAGCAGAAGCCATTGAACCGTCTTCAAGGACAGAAGAACATAATGAAGACTCGAATCCTGAATGATGGTTGCCGAATCAAAACCTGGAATAAAAGACAGATGCATACCTGAAGCATAACTATCCAAACATTGTATTAAAGGCCTTCAGTGATGGATACTATCTATTGATACAAAACCCTCTTGCAGATACCACCAGCTTTTTAACTCCTGCTCTTGCCATTGAAGGAGCTTCAGCTATGTGAGTTTTATGATGAATCTGGGGTGTCATTATGAGAACATTCATAAGAAGTGACAGCACTTTGGCTCAAAGATGCAACAATAACATACCTGAACAGGCCTCTTGATGGAGGATTTTGGCAGGGGTGCAGGCAATTTTGCAACCCCACCTGCGTCCCAGAGCAAGCGATCCATATTGCCGGCTTCCCGAAAAGCACACGGAAGCAATCACCACCTTTTGACAGCAGACAATTAACTCCTCTGGAAAATGTGTGGCCAGATAAATCCCATAATGCATGGCTGCTGGACAATTCAACTGATGGATGGCATGAGACAGAGTCTTTTGACTTCTGAGGACCCTGGCATCAAGCCAGTCTGCAGCAGCAACGATGGAAGGATGAATGCCACCAACCTGCCGCCAGTCTAACGGCTGCTCAGTGACCTCTGTGATGTGACTAATTTCCCACTGGACAGATGACAGGGCTGGGGGGGGGGGGGAAATGCCTGGGTCCCAGTCACTAATTGCCATTTCATTTGGAGAAGAGTTTTGGCTGCAACAAAGCCTGGGAGGCTAATTTGCTTCTAGGTCACATTTGAGTAACGCTGTTGATACAGTCCTTCCTTTTGCCTGTTCTGAAGCTCCTGGCCTTCAGTTTCATTGGACGACCCTCACTGGGTTCTCAAATGATGATGAGGGAGGGAGAGAGAAAAACAAGAACTCTCTGTCCGCTTCCTCTACGCTATGAAATTGTGTACCAGTTTGGAAACCCAGCAGACCTTCAAGATGCAAATCCAGATTTTGAATATTCAAATGTCAAATGTAATCAATGCTCACTTATGAGGGACTAAGGCTGGGCCCCTGCTCTGAAGCTGGTTCTGCAGCTGCCCGAAGAGACCACAGCTTAAAATTGGGTAAATTCATTCATAGCGGAGAGAAAGTTCTGTGATGCAGCAGGATATTGTATAATAATGGCAACAAGGGAGGTCTGGGAGTTCCCCATTTGTTTACATATTAGAAGGTGTTCCAAGTCAGGAATTTTGTGTCTTTCATTCAAGTTCCAGGAGGAAAACCATGGACTGATATAGAACTGGAAGATCAGAAGTTTAGGGTATGGCCTTTTCTTACTATTATCTAGAATTAATTTGCAAGGTGAAAAGCCCTTAATTTGACAGGTTTAAGCAACATGGTTGTGAGTTATGTTGTTTTATGTGTGATGTGACAAATGAAAATTAATAAAAACTTTTTTTTATTTAAAAAAGGAGGGGAAGGGGGAAGAGACTGGCTTCCACAGTGTTCCATAGCAGGTAGAAATCCATTAAGCAAAACCACTAGGAGGTTTCATTACAACCAAATGCTGTGAAATAAATGAAATAATTTTTTGTTGATATGAAAGAAGGTTTATCAAAGGCAGTTTGATAGGGCTTGTCATGGCTGCTGTTTAAAAGAAAACACCCACTGGGAATGCCTTAAGCATTTTAGATCCCATTCCAAGTGTTAAATCTAGTGGTTAAATTTTAAGTCAGCAATATGAATGCACATAATACAGGGTTGTGCTTTTTTAAAAGAAAAGAAAAGAAAAGAAAAAAGTTTAGATCAGACAGAATACATTGTTTGGAGTGGTGTAAACATTCAAATTAGGATAACCTCAACCTGTATGTAATGACATACATTTCCTTGGCTGCCTACCTTGACTGCCCACTTCTACCCTGCCCACCTGTTTCCAGGTGTCCCTGTGTGGCTTCTTCCTCATCTCTGAGGAAAGGCTTTTCCATTCCTTTCTTTGCAAACTCTAGAACTTCTTAAGGACACAATAATTTGCAAAAAAACACCTGTTTGGGGGCTTTGCTGGCTCCAAAGATATAGGAAATGGAAAGGGTGCCATCTGCTGACAGCCAATAATATTTCACTTGCATTGCCAACCAGTTTAGTGCATTTCAATGGTGAAAGGGTGCAGCTCCTTTGTGCATTAATAAAGTCTTGCAGGACCACTAGCCCTTCGAAAGGGTGGTTGTGATTGATTGCAGATGAGCCACCGGTCCTTCACTTACTGTTTGTACACAGGCTGCCTTCAAGCGCTCTCTCTCCCATTTTTGATGTGCACAAGAAATGCAGTTTTACATATGCTTCTAGCAGGTTTTTAAGTTGCTTGGTAGCCATATAAGGAAATCTGTTTGGAATGAAAGAAAAAAAGTAAATTGTTCATTTTGATGAATTCACGGGGTGAGCTGTTGTCTTTCAGTCCCTGAACACTCTAATGAGCATAATAACATTGACCCTGGTGCCACAGGGCACCAAAAAGCTATGTTGTTTATATGCTAACTGGCAATTCCTCTGGTGCCCAGAGGTTATAGCATCTTTAGGCATTTCAGTTCCTTGTGACATTTCTCAAATGATTAAATTGAATCTAAATAGATCGGTGACAAATCTCTCTCTTGATTTGGAAAGATGGGTTTTACTTGGGCATAGTGTTTGGGGTAAGGCTAATATAATTTAAGAGGAACGTTTTATCACGGATAATTTATGTGTTTCATGGTATTCCTTTCTATATCCCCCAAGTGTATTTTCAAAGGCATTTCAGTTTACATGGGGAGGGGGGTTCCTGCTCACCTTGTTTTTCACTTTAAAAGACTCCGCTGCCATTTTAAAAGGGAGGTTCAGTTTTCCAGATCTTATTTTATATTGTACCGCTTAGTCCGTACAAATGGTTGGAGAGTTTCTCTTTCTGCAAATGAGTAATCTTGGAGATGGCCTATTTTGCACCTCTCTTTGGATGAATGGCATTCGGGTTTGCATACACATTTCCACCTGCAATGACATCAGACAGGAAGCCATGGGGTTTAATGCTTCATCAGTTACATTCTCACCCACCCCCTAAAGATCCCACTGCCCTTTCTATTTCAGAATGCGTGCTCGTCAGTTTCATACACTGCAATAGTTGGTTTCATTTAGATACACATTTAGACTTTTGGAATGCCTATATTGATGCACATGTTTAAAACTGATGGAATCTTGTTATTGCCAGTGTTGTGGATTTTGTGATTGTTGTGAATAAACACAACAATTTTGCCAAAGGCAAAAGAAAAGCACACACCAATAAATAAATTTCAGAAAGGGGCAAGATTGGACGTAGATGCACAAAGCATCCTCCCCTCTCCAAAGCAAGACTTCTTTGTGCTCCACTTCCCTCCACCTTTCTTCCCACCCAGGACCACCCTTTCCTCTGCCTGCCCCTCAGAGCCAGTGCATCACACAGGACTGTGGACCTCAGCAGCCACAGCCTCTCCTCCTCCTCCTCCTCACCCACTCTCCAGAAGCTGCTACGAGCTGCCCAAGGGAGGAGGTTCACAGCAGAAGCCATGGAGAGGCAACAAGATGTTCCCTCACAGCTGGCTCACCCTCCTTTCTGAGCCTGGCAGCGGCAGCACTGGCGAGGGGAAAAGGGACATACAGTGGTACTTTGGGTTACAGACACTTCAGGTTACAGACTCCGCTAACCCGGAAGTAGTACCTCAGGTTAAGAACTTTGCTTCAAGATGAGAACAGAAATTGTGCAGCGGCAGTGGGAGGCCCCATTAGCTAAAGTGGTACCTCAGGTTAAGAACAGTTTCAGGTTAAGAACGGACCTCCAGAATGAATTAAGTTCTTAACCCGAGGTACCACTGTACTGGGATCAAATCAGCAGCCAGGATGGCTTTCATAATTCTAGGACTGTTCCTGGAAAATCGGGACAGTTGGAGGGTATGCCCTTATGTTTTCATATTCTCTCTCTCTCTCTCTCTCTCTCTCTCTCTCTCTCTCCCTTTTAAACCACATACATATCCTAAGACCCAGCCCCCATCATCTTAATTTGTCCAAAGGCAAATTTGCGTCATGGGCCTGTGCCCCCGAGTCCTTTAAGTACCCCAGGAATCAGCTTCAATCGCTCTTCAGGGAGGGAAAACCCATGCATGAGATGTCATTGCGCCGCTCAGCTTCAGCCCCTGATGGAAGATGACAAGGAATCGGATGTTTCTGGGAGAGAAAATGCAATGATGAATCATATTAGGCTATTTCATTTCATTTCGTAAGCAGAGGATGCTTGGAGTCATATGTCTTGCCCAATGGGTGTTGTCTTTCGAGCTTTCCAGATTTTCTTGATCGGCTTCAAGTAACTGTCATGTGAAATTGTAATGGATGTAGGAACTTGCAATTTGCCTGGCTCCGTGCCAGACTCCAGACCCTGGGATAGATGACCCAGCCTTCGATTTCAATAGGAAAATGCATTATAGATGCAAAGGATTCCACCATTCATGAACAAAACAGGGGATGTGGCATGCCCTTCTTTCAGATGAAATTAAGAGTTTTGAGAGGCATCTGTCTTACAGGCACCAAATAAGGTTACCTTAGGATTGTACCACTTTAGGATTGTACCACTGAAAAGCCTGTTCTGTTCCCCTTCTTTTCTTTGAAGGTAGATTGTACCTGAAGCAATCTCCAAGCGCAGAACATAGTACACGAGTGTACTGTAAATTGTCGAAAAGCTACTTTGCTTTAAAGTTTGTCTAAAATATCTCTTCCCTCCAATCAAATGCATTTGCTTATCCATAACATAGAAGAAACAACAACAACAACAACAGTTTTATTATTTGTACTCTGCCCATCTGACTGGGTTGCCCCAGCCACTCTGGCAGGCTACCAACATATATAAAAGCATAATAAAATATCAAACATTTATAACTTCCCTATATATAGATATATTCTAAAGGTTGTATAGTTACTTATTTCTTTGACATCTGATGGGAGGGTGTTCCACAGAGTGGGCACCACTGCTGAGAAGACCCTCTGCCTGGTTAATAATAATAATAATAATAATAATAATAATAATTTGTTATTTATACCCCACCCATCTAGCTGGGTTTCCCCAGCCACTCTGGGCAGCTCCCAACAGAATATTGAAAATAGAATCAAACATTAAAAACCTCCCTAAACAGGGCTACCTTCAGGTGTCTTCTAAAAGTCAGATAGTTGTTTATTTCCTTGACATCTGATGGGAGGGCATTCCACAGGGTGGGCGCCACTACCAAGAAGGCCCTCTGCCTGGTTGCCTGTAACCTCACTTCTTGCAGTGAGGGAACTGCCAGAAAGCCCTCGGAGCTGGACCTCAGTGTCCGGGCTGAACGATGGGGATGGAGACGGTCCTTTAGGTATACTAGGTATACAGCTGTCACATATGGGGATCGAACCTGTGACTTTGGTATTATCAGCACCACGCTGTAACCAACTAAGCTATTGCATCCACTGAACTAATTATGATTAAACAGAAGCTGGCTCCATCAGCGAGAGGGCGGTGTCCAAAGTTGTCTAGCATAATCCTGGCTTCCTTTAAAAGTCTAACTAGACAAGATGATGGATATCCATGATTCCATCTCCAGTCTCCTCAAATTGTAAAGATTAGCATTTACATGAAGCATGTCAGTTTCTTATAATGGCTGTTATAAAGCACAGCCTGTCCACCAATTCAGCAGAGCAGGCCTGACTTATAGGCAGGCGAGGATCTTTTCCCTTTTGGTATTTGCTTTCCTTCACTCAAGCACAGAGCCAAAGGAACTGTTGCGAACTTTACTCAAAGAGTAAAGCTTTACTCAAGCATAGAGCTGAAGAGATAAATGCCAGGGGAACAGCTGCGTTCGGTGTCGTCGCCGTTCCTTTGAGGTTTTCAGCATGCTCAAACAGCTACTCCCAACAGGGCACTGCATGAATTAATGCGTTTGTGGGGAAAATATTATTGCTCGTGTGTATTTTTAAAGCAGCACCAGTGTGCCTGCCTCTTCACAATGAAATGTAAGTAAACAAAGGACAGGTTCTAGGTCTTGTGCATTTACAGTCTAGCTTCCAAGAATGTTTGAGGCAGCAAAAGAAGGGGAACGGAGGGAGAGGAGGAAAAGGAGAGACCAGTTGGAACAAGTGCAGTGACGTGTCCTGAGGGCTTGCTTCCACTATGTGAGGGCAACCAGATTTAGCCAAAGGAAAACATGGGTTCTAAGTAGGTGTGGGGAACCTTTCACCCTCCAGATAATAATAATAATTTACTATTTCTACCCTGTCCGTCCGGCTGGGTTTCCCCAGCCACTCTGGGCAGCTCCCAACAGAATATTAAAAATAGAATCAAACATTAAAAACTTCCCTAAACAGGGCTGCCTTCAGATGTTTTCTAAAAGTCAGATAGTTGTTTATTTCCTTGAGATCAGGTGGGAGGGTGTTCCACAGGGTGGGTGCCACTACCAAGAAGGCCCTCTGCCTGGTTCCCTGTAACCTCACTTCTCGCAGTGAGAGAACTGTCAGAAGGACCTCAGCGTCTGGGCTGAATGATGGGGGTAGAGACGCTCCTTCAGGTATACTGGGCGGAGGGCATTTACAGCTTTGGAGATCAGTACCAACACTTTGAATTGTGCTCAAAAACATACTGGGAGCCAATGTAGGTCTTTCAGGATCGGTGTTATATGGTCCTGGTGGCCACTCCCAGTCTAGCTGCCACATTCTGGATTAGTTGTAGTTTCCGGGTCACCTTCAAAGGTAGCTCCATGTAGAGCGCATTGCAGTACTCCAAGCCAGATGTTACTGAACTACAATTCCTATCAGCTCCAGTGAGCATAGCCAATGCCCAGGGATGATGATGGGAGTTATAGCACAGCAACTCTGGAAGCCAAAGATTTCCCACACCTGGTTTTCAAGATGGTTTGGAGAGAAAAGAAGGGAAGGTGGTATCAGGCAGATATTGTGGGAATCAGCTCCAGGAATAAAGAGCAGCCAAGGAGCAAGGACCTTTTGGGTGGCTGAAGGAGGTAGAGTAGAAACAATAGGGTCATGGACAGAGAGTGTATGAGAAATAAAGGCATAAATTTGGGGGGAGTAAGGATGTGAAAGGAGATGGGGAGTTAGTTCAAGGAGTTGGGCAAATAAGCCAAACCACAGCCATGAGATTACTGCTGCCTTGACCAGAGGAAGGTCCTGACCCCAAAGAAAATAATGAAGGAGTTTCTATATCTTGCACTTCATTCAAGTGCAGGATGCACCTAATTCCGCAGAGGAGTTACAAGAAGATGAAAGATTGCAAGTTTCGAAGCTCAACAAGCACACACACACTCAGCACTTCAAGCCGGGGAGTCTGATTTTTTGTTTCCCTCACTTTGCTTTTTGCCAAGATGCATAACAAATTGGTAATAAATCAAGAGCCTAAATGATTTGGGAGGCAGGGGAGAAAATCTGCTTTGCAAATGACCATAAACAAATTTCATGACAGGAGACTCAGTAGATGTTTTGGAGTAGTGAGCTTAGCATCCCTGCACTTAGGATATATGATAACTGTATGTCACCGGCTAATGAGTCAAACGTTGCAGAGATGCAGGAAGTGGACACCATCCTTTGCCAATACAGAAAAGAAACAAGCTGACAACAGATTTCTTTTGCTAGAACTATTCCACTTGTACCAAGAACTTTAGAACCATACAGTGCAAGTTTAGAGCTCATTTCTGTGTTCTTTGCTTCCAGGAAAAGAAAAATCAGTTTGCAAATAATATGGAAACGAGTGCTAAACCTGCACTGTATTCAATTATAGTTCCAGGCGTGACTTTTACATTGTGCGAAAGCTCAAATATAGGTGGAAATTAACAGTTTGGGGAATGTTGTGGAAATGGAATAGACCGCCATGTGAATGCAGCTCACACACAGAGGGGTTCCTGTACATAGGTCCTCCTTCTACATCTTAGTTTACTAGTTAAAAAACAGATCTGTACTTGCATATGAAAGAAAATGCAATGATGTGCCTATAAAAAGCCTTCTACATCCCAACGGTTGCTAGCACTGTTTGTCAGTCTAAGGCTGGTCCTCCGAGAAAACAGCATCTCTCAGAAACCTGCTGAGGTTGCCCAGGTCCTCCAGAAGCAGATCAAAGCTGAACGTGCTGCTTATATCCCCCAGACAATGCTTTTCCCCTCCCAATATTGGCTTCTGTTTTAGGAGAGGAGCTAGACAGAAATGCCCCAAGGAGAGATGTGTTTCCTGGAGACCTGCTTTGAATCTGTTGCTTTGGTAACACCCCCCCCCCACACACACACACACCTCCCCAAAGAAGAAGCTGTGGAAGGGACCTTCCAGCACATTGTATAGCACACTGACAAAAGTTGGGAGGCTGCGTGCAATTGCTTTGGACTGGCCTTCATTCTCTACTCAGGTCTCGGTCTCAAGGAATCAAACTACCCCTGACTATGGCTTAGCATTCTTCTGGGACTGCACAGGTGAGTTCTTCCCAAGGTGTGCCAAAAGTTGTGCTAGCCATGGTGGAGAGAGAGAGAAGAGAGAGAGAGAGAGAGAGAGAGAGAGAGAGAGAGAGAGAGAGAGAGAGAGATCAAAAATTTGAGTTATACCTTTGGTTAGGCACCGTGCCTTTTTACATAACCCACTTTTCGATTAAGCAGTGTATGTTAAATGAGATAAACAAATCAGTTTGGACCAATTCAGCTGCCACACAGTAGCGAGCTAGTTTAGGGGTTCCTCCAAATGCTTCCCCATGATAGAGCAGCAAGGAATGACGAGACACAGGGCAGGAAGCCTACATTTGCATTGAAACCATTTTTTTATATGAGAGCCAGTTTGGAGTGGCTGTTAGAGTGCTGGACTAGGACCTGGGAGACCAGGGTTCAAATCTCGCCCAGCCATGAAGCTCACTGGGCGACCCTGGGTCAATGTACCCCACTGCGGGTTCCTTTAAGGAAAGGGAGGGGTGTTGATGTAATAAGGAAAAGTGCTGTTTTTCTAGAAAAAGAGGTGCTGAAACTGTTAGAATTTCTATTAACCTGTTGGAGGATATTCCAAAACCCCAAAACTTTGGGTCCAGTACGCTTCCAAGAACCAGGCCCCTTAATCAACAGACCATCACGTGGCTTCCAGGTCAGGCACAGAGTGTAGAAATAAATCATAGGATACATTCAAGTACAGACAGAAATATTTTACTATTGTTCTTAAGCATAACTGACTGAGCTCCAGAGTGATTTGCGTGTTTTGAGCAATAAACCTGAGTTAACTACTGCTGGAGTTGTCTTGCCTCTGTTGGAGAGACCCCACCATTACATGTGACTTGCCTTGGGACCTTGCCATGGAGGGCAGTCAAGAATTCTAATTGTTTGTTTGTTTGTTTGTTTGAGCGGGAAGAATCTAAGCCTGTACTTTAAAATAGTCTGTAACTTGCCATGCCAATCTCTGAGTGGTGACAGACTCCAAGGAGGCAGGGAAAGCACAAGAGACTTATTTGGATATGCTAGAACATGGTATTTAACTAGCCAACCGTTACTTCACCAAAGGAACTGGTTTGGCAGGCTACCTCTCACACATTCTACACTCATGTAGAGTCGTGCATGCTCTAGTTATCTCCCGCTTGGACTACTGCAATGCACTCTACGTGGGGCTACCTTTGAAGGCGACTAGGAAACTGCAATTAATCCAGAATGCGGCAGCTAGACTGGTGCCTGGGAGCGGCCACCGGGACCATATAACACTGGTCCTGAGGGACCTGCATTGGCTCCCAGTACATTTCCAAACACAATTCAAAGTGTTGGTGCCGACCTTTAAAGCCCTAAACGGCCTCGGCCCAGTATACCCGAAGGAGCGTCTCCACCCCCATCGTTCAGCCCGGACACTGAGATCCAGTGACAAGGGCCTTCTGCTGGTTCACTCACTGTGGGAAGTGAGGTTGCAGGGAACCAGCCTTCTTGGTAGCAGCGCCTGCCCTGTGGAAATAAACAAGTATCCTACTTTTAAAAGACATCTGAAGGCAGCTCTGTTTAGGGAATCTTTTAATGTTTAATGCTGTATTGTGTTTTTAATATTCGATTGGGAGCCACCTAGAGTGGCTGGGGAAGCCCAGACAGATGGGGGGGGTATAAATAAATTATTATTATTATTATTATTATTATTATTATTATTATTATTATTACTCAAAGATGCAGGGTCACAGGTTCATTCAGACTGACACACACACCCCAAACTCATAAAAGTCTTAAGCTGAGGCACAAGAGCTATTATGCAGGCTGAAACATTAATACCTCCAAGCCTCTTGGGCTCACCGATCAGAAGGTTGGCAGTTCGAATCTGTGTGACGGGGTGAGCGCCCGTTGCTCTGTCCAAGCTCCTGCCAACCTAGCATTTCGAAAGCATACCAATGTGAGTAGATAAATAGCTACCACTGTGGCAGGAAGGTAAATGGCGTTTCTGTGCACTCTGGCACTCATCAAAGTGACCTGTCGCACCAGAAGTGGTTTAGTCATGCTGGCCACATGATCTGGAAAGCTGTCTGTGGACAAAGGCTGGCTCCCTCGACCTGAAGTGAGATGAATGCCGCAACCCCATAGTTGCCTTTGACTGGACTTAAGCATCCAGGGATCCTTTACCTTAACTTTGCCATGCAAATAAGATTTCAAGTTGCACCAGAGAAACAGCATGGCTGTTCCTCCCCTCCCCTTTTTTAAAAAATCTAGGAGCTAGCAGTTATTTGCATCTTTCCCCCCAGTGCTAAGTGGCCCATCGAGGGATGCTTTGCTAGGCACAAAGCAGAGGAAAGAAAAGCAGACTGGGCCGCCATTTAGCAAGGTTGGCAGGTCATTTCAGGTGGTTGTTGCAGAGATTAACTGCCCATTTTTTACATCAAAGAGAACAAAGGTGAGCAAATATTTCCACCTGCCTGCTACCCACAATGCTTTGACTTCATCAATAACCATTCCAAAGGGGTCATGTTGCCAGAAACATTCATCTTTTAAGGCGCTACACACTCCTTGGGCTTCTCCACACAACCTGTTTTATTCATTCTGATTTGCTCTCACAAGCCCTACACAATGGTTAGCTCTTTACTGTCAGGTGTTTATTGAGGATTTGTTATCATTTGTTTACAGGGTGGTTATATGTCAATGAGCATTCATCCTGATTGGCTTGTGGGTTGTTTACACATCTTTCTGCTTGTTTATTCATTCATTCATCCCACACTTTTAAATCACTTTCCTAGCTGCAAAAAGCCCAGAATTTGTTACAACAGAATGCTTTAATTTACTTCAGATGTTGCAACCCTAAAGTTTTGTTACGCATTTGAATTCCTCCAGCAAAATATTGGCTATCTGGAGGCACTCAGTGTTAGTTTTGTTGCAGAAGGTGAAGTCTACCCTTCCAGAATTCCAGGAGGGGAAAGTCCTGTTAATCCTTAGGATGCCACATTTTTCTTTGTTGCCTTTGGTGCCACAATTGAACAGATTTATTGTGACATCATGGACTGCAGGCCATATCAGATGGCACACAGACTGTTATCCTAGGGTTGCAATATTTCAAAAAGTAAAAACCAAGACACCCCAAAAGTTGTTGAGCTACACACAAACGCTCCCAAAAAAGTGATTTTCCTATTGACTTCTCAAAGATCCAGGGCAAAGTGCCGCCTTTCAGAAATTCTCCCCGGACATCAATTCCACCTTTGAAAACCCACTAATGTCCGGGAAAATCCAGACGTATGGCAGCCCTATGTTATCCTCAACAGGCAGAAGGAGACAGTGGAATGAAAATCATCAGACCAAAATGGCACGTAATGCAAGAGGTGCATGGACGTCTGCGATATTTATATGCAAAGCATATATGTATACAAGATAAACACAGCGAGGATTCTCAACATCAGTGGTTTGGCGATAACACAATCATCTTAGCTTTGCTATGATAATTCAACATCGGTAGCAGGGGATAAATCCATGGTTTTGATTGGAATCTTAATGGATTCAAGATTCTTGTTCAACAATTTCATACTGAGTGCCCTCTTTTGAAGGTTTTTGTGTGCTTGCTTTAGGGTGGTAATTTCAGGGTCAGCTGCAGAGATTCAACAACAAGAGCACTTTGCAGGGTTTTAGAAATGAAGAAAGCATTTGGGCTTCAGTCCTGTGCCCACTTACCTGGGAGTAAGTCCCATGAACTCAATGGGTCGCCATGCATAGATTGCACTGCGAGTGTATAAAAAAATGTCCTCTTATGATGATTCGTTTAATAATAATAATAATAATAATAATAATAATAATAATACCCTGCCCATTTGGCTGGGTTTCTCCAGCTACTCTGGGCAGCTTCCAGCACATATAAAAACACTGTAAAACATTTCAAATGGGTAACTGGTATCTTTGATGCATATTTTTTTTAAAAAAAGGTTGCTTGAGTTATTGTTCCCATATTTTGAAGAGCAAAAAAAAGGGCACATTTGCTGACTTCTACTTTTAACCAAGGATCGATATGATGACTCTACCCATGAAAAAGAGGATGTGTTCTGGAAAAAGAGGACATATGGCAACCCCAATTGTGAAATTTGTCAGGTGGACATTTCATATCCTATCACTCCCGTCATGGATATTAAAGGTAAAAAAATAGATTGTTATTGCAGAAGTCATTGGCCCAGGACTCAAAGCACATTCACACATGCAATATGTGCAATATGGGTTAACCCCTCCCCTAGTCGCTCTAAGCTGAATGAGTGCAGTAAATCCACTGAAAAGGACTAGAGTTGAGGTGATGTGTGTGATATGGAAGTCCTATCAATGGCATTTCATCTGTGATTACCCCTTGTGAACTCACCCTGACATAGCTGCCAAAGTTACCAACTATTCAAGAAAGCCCACCCAAACTGGCGTGCTCCAGAGTTACCAAGCTTAACAGCTGCTCTTCTGGAATCTACATCATGATGTCTCTTTGGAAGAAGATGTGGTCAAGGTCTATGGCTCCCTGATCCCTGAGCCTTGTGGTGAGGCTGAGCTATTAACCTAGCGTCACATTTTAATTTCATCTGCTGCTGCTGCTTCAAGTCCAATCAGAGTTCAAAGAGTTCAAAGCCAGGACATGTTTGCTGCATCTGCTCAGGAGCCCGGGAAAGATTTATGAGAGGTGTGCATTGTTATGGCACCTGGCTGACAACCCTTTTGTTAGGTGAATTGCGGTTAATAGCTGGGGACAATTGGGTTAATGCTTCACCTGGGAGAATTGCATTAAGAGGTCGACTCCTATCAGCTGGGCATCTCTCAGTAGTGTCTTGAAGAAGACAGGCAAAGGAGCAAGGAGAAAGTGACAGTTCAAAGGAGAGACTGGGAGACAAGAATAGGTAAGATTTTGACTGGAGCCAATGCTGGGGTCGAGCAATGGAGCCAGTTGTCTGTGAATCTGAAACAGAACTGATAACCACTGACCACACTCTCTGCTTTGAAGAGTCTCCTTGCCCCATGTGTGCATAGCTACAATGTATTTATCACAAAGGCAAGGCACCATCACTTTCTAGAGCAGTGTTTCCCAACCTTGTGCCTCCAGCTGTTTTTGAACTACAACTCCCATCATCCCTGACTAGCAAGACCAGTGGCAAGGGATGATGGGAATTGTAGTCCAAAAACAGCTGGAGGCACAAGGTTGGGAAACACTATTCTAGAGTGCTTCAACCACAGGCAAGACCTTAGAGAGCACGGTCCCTGCCCCTCAGAAGTGGTCAGTGTGTGACAATCTGGGAATGAAATGCACCATTCGCATCCACCATGAAGGGGCTCTCTGGAGAACTTTAGAGCTTGATTTAACTGCTGGCCAAGTTTGCTCATCTGCCAGGAGAGAAGTGAGCAGATGTTTACGGGGTAGGTGAGGACAGGAGTGGAAGCGAGCAGGGCAATGTGCTCCTTTGTTAAAGTTTGTTAAAGTCTCCGCTCCTCCACATGCAGCTGCCGGGTGACCTTGGGCTAGTCACACTTCTCTGAAGTCTCTCAGCCCCACTCACCTCACAGAGTGTTTGTTGTGGGGGAGGAAGGGAAAGGAGAATGTTAGCCGCTTTGAGACTCCTTAAAGGGAGTGAAAGGCGGGATATCAAATCCAAACTCTTCTTTTTCTTCTTCTTCTGAAAATATTTATAACCCACTGTTCAGAGCAGTTTACAACAGTTATACATACACTATAAAGTGTGTGTGTGTGTGTGTGTGTGCACACGCTTTAATCCAGACTCCAGCCCTAGCCAGCTCCACTCCCATGACCACAAGAGAGACAGCAGCAGGAAGGCTTCCTTCCCCTAGAACAGGCATAGGCAAACTCGGCCCACCAGATGTTTTGGGACTACAGTTCCCACCATCCCTGACCACTGCCCCTGTTAGCTAGGGATCATGGGAGCTGTAGTCCCAAAACATCTGGTGGGCCGAGTTTGCCTATGCCTACTCTAGAAGCAGCCAGGCTGCCTGCAGCTGCACCCATGTCCTTGTAAGGAGCAATATCTGCAAAGCATAATAAAGCAAAGCACAAAAAGCTCCAATAACAGTCCACCACCTTC
Organism: Podarcis cretensis; assembly: GCF_951804945.1. Taxonomy (NCBI): domain Eukaryota; kingdom Metazoa; phylum Chordata; class Lepidosauria; order Squamata; family Lacertidae; genus Podarcis; species Podarcis cretensis. Next base: position 27,790,578 of record NC_137185.1, on the reverse strand, counting down.
AGAGGGGGTCCGTTCCATTGCTCCAATAACAGTCCACCACCTTCAGAGGGAGTCTGTTCCATTGCTCCAATAAAAGTCCACCACCTTCAGAGGGAATCTGTTTCATTGCTCCAATAAAAGTCCACCACCTTCAGAGGGGGTCCGTTCCATTGCTCTTAGCATCAGAAAAGTCTTCCTCATGTTGAGTCACAGTCTCTTTTCTTGCAATTTGAATCCAATTGGTTCTGGTCCTATCCTCTGGAACAGAAGAGAACAAGCTTGCTCCATCTTCCATTTGACAACCCTTCAGGTCATTGAAGATAGCCATCATATCACGTCTTGGTCTTCTCCAGGCTAAGCAGACCTAGTCTCCTCAACCATCTCTCGTATGGCATTGTTTCCAGAACTTTTGTCATCTTGGTTTCCCTCTTCTGCATCAGTTTGTCAATACATCATTGCCTCCTGTTGTGAATGGGATCTGTTCTGGAGGTCCAGCCACATCCCAAGGAATTTGCAACCAGAGGACCACTTCTGCGCATTCTTTTTGTTTAATAAGACTTCTCCTGTTTGTTTGATCGACTCCTGTCTGAGGCACTAAGTTTTCCCTCACGCAGGTCCCCCACATGAAAGCTTGTGGTAAATTGTAAAATTCTGCAATGGGCATACAGTGAGTTGTGTGTGCTATATTTAATGGGGGGGGGGGCAGTTAGCGGGATGAGTCCACCACACTATTAATTGGTGGTAAGCGGTGGATACACTACAGATACTTTTAATAAAAGATTAATTAAAGCCATTTTTAAAATCCATACTAATTTAAAAAGCATTAGGAACATTATAGACACATGTAAAACAGCCACGTACCCTCTCAGTTAATAGTTTTCAGGGATGTCAGGGACAGTATATTTCTGTCATCAAGTTCCTTAGTGAATAGGAACATTTCTAAGTCAATCCAGAAAGTTACCGTAATTACGAGGGAGACAGACACATCTAACTAAGGAGGGCACCCCACAAAAACAATTAAATACAATAAGTACCTTTAGAACAAAGCTAAAACCATTCTGAATCGACACTCATGATAAAGACCCATTTTTCCAGCTAGGGAAGCCTGTCAGAACAAAAACGTACAGTACAATTGTTTCAGAAAGTGCAGATAGTGTGCTCCTGTCATAGCTCAACAGGAAGGCTATTCCACAGAACAGGGACAGGTTACTGCAGAAGAGGCTTCTGAGATCGATGGAACTTGCAGGAGACACTCTCCCACAGACGTAACTTCCCAACAAATTTTGTGAAAACGAATAAGCACCGTTGCTCAATATACACTCCAGCTGGATGTGATCTTAGTTTCTGAGAATCTGAGTTAGCTGAGTCATGTTTCCAGGAGCACAGCTGACTCCAGGAGCACGGCTTGAAAGTATTAAATTAGCCGAACATTGCAAGCACACCAAAAGTCTCCAGTGTTCTCTCACCCAAAGCTGGGTGTAGCGGGATAGAGAAGGATAGATCACAAAATTGCAGAGTTGGAAGGTACCAAGGGGCCATCTAGTCTCTCCCCTCCATCAGGCAAAGCCTCCTTCCACCTGCCTTGCTCTACCCTCTAGTCTCTGCTTCTCAATGTGCATTGTATTATTTTAGGTACTGTGGCTTGCCGTTGTTTTATTGATTATAGTTTAGATATTATTTATTGTAACTGTTGAGTGGATTTCTGTTTAACTTTTATATGTTGATATTGTTATTTTATACTATTCTAACAATTGCTGAATGTTACTTTTTTGATGTAGGTTGCCTATTTTAAAGTTATGTTTTATTATCACATTTTTGTATTGCATTAGATTGTTATAAGATGTACATTTTTTGTTTCTTCAGCTTGTAAACCACCTTGAGTATTGTAAGATAGAAAGACGGTATACAAATTAAAAATGATGATGATGATCTAGTCTAACCCTTGCAAAGCAGGAAATCACAGATAAGTGATTAGCTGTTCCTTTTCCAACAGTTACTATTCCCTGCTGGGGGTCGTCCAAAGGTCTGGGTTATGCTGCCACCAGTCCCAAGGAAGCCCCCAAAACTTGAGGTTTCCTTCTCCTTGCTGTCTCTTGCCAGCTGGATTTGGGCTCCTGACCAAGTGACCTGTTGCTTTGCTGCCAGACACTAACTCAGCAACCACCCCTTTGCTCCCACAACTATATGCAAAGAGGATTTCATGAGATCTGAGGCACTTTAGTGAGTGTGTTCTCCACTTTAGTGAGTGTGTTCTCCATTTCCCTGCAGCCAATCGTCATGACGTTCTTCATCACTATCAACAGGAAAGGATTCCTTCTGACATTGGGCTTGGCAGGCTTCCTCATCCTGAGCTATACTCTGTACAGGAGGGTGTTCAAGGTAAGAGGGGTGGGGCATAAGTTGCAGACAAAGCATTTTCTGTGTGTGAAAGAAATCCTATGTTCATAATAATAATAACAAAAAAACAACAACTTTATTATTTGTACCCCACCCATTTGACTGGGTTGCCCCAGCCACTCTGGGCAGCTTCCAACATATATAAGAACATAACAAAACATTAAAAACTTCCCTATAGGGGGCTGCCTTCAAATGCCTTGTAAAGGTTGTATAGTTATCTCCTTGACATCTGATGGGAGGGTATTCCACAGGGAGAGCACCACTGCTGAGAAGGCCATCTTCCTGGTTCCCTGTAACTTCACTTCTCACAGTGAGGAAACTGCCAGAAGGCCCTCAGAGCTGGACCTCAGTGTCCAGGCAGAACGATGGGGGTGGAGACGCTCCTTCAGGTATACTAGGCCGAGGCCATTTAGGGCTTTAAAGGTCAGCACCAACACTTTGAATTATGCTTGGAAATGTACTGGGAGTCTTTCAGGACCGGTGTTTTTTGGTCTCAGCAGCTACTACCAATCACCAGTCTAGCTGCAGATTTGTTGCAGTTTCTGAGTCGCCTTCAAAGGTAGCCCCACATAGAGCGCATTGCAGTAGTCCAAGAGGGAGATAACCATAATATGCACCACTCTGGTGAGACAGTCCACGGGAAGGTAGGTTCTCAGCCTGCGTATCAGGTGGAGCTGGTAGACAGCTGCCCTGGACACAGAACTGACGTGCACCTCCATGGACAGCTGTGAGTCCAAAATGGCTCCCAGCCTGCACCTGGTCATTCAGGGGCACAATTACCCCATTCAGGACCAGGGAGTCACCTGTTCAGCCCCCAATCTCACAAGCCACAGAGCTGGAAAGAGCTTCTCCTTGCTGCTGGTCAGAAGGAAGGGGAGATGGACCAGGGGTCTTATTTGGAATCTGACATCTTTCTATGAAGGACACTTTGTTCCTAGATACCCCAGCTCATATATGCCCTGTTGATATTACAGAAGATTCAGTGTCTGTGAAGTTCTCAAGAACTGTGTGTGTGTCTGTGTGTGTGTGTGAGAGAGAGAGAGAGAGAGAGAGAGAGCGCAAATCTGAATTCTATTTCCTTATCATTTGCCTTCTCTTGTTTCTCTTTAAAGATCACTCTCTTTGGAGATCACATGAAGGAACCAGTGGATTTTCTAGGTGCTTTGGAAACAAATGAAGACTTTTGCCTTAGATTCACGGGGAATAAGATTTGTCAGACAGAGAATGCAGCCCAGTGCAGGACTAGGGTGCAACAGTGGAAAAAAGAACAGGAGGTGAAGGAAATCATTACAAAACTGGACCAGATAATGCCCAGCATCACTTTCACAGATATAATGACCACCACAAGTGCCAAGAACAGCAAGGCCACCATATTAAACCAAAAGGGTTCTTATTGTGTTGGAGATCCCTTGATAGTTCGACTGGATTTGTACAACCACTTGGGGAAGAGAAAGGAATACGGAGGAGACTTCTTACGAGCGAGGATCTACTCTTCGAGTCTTAGGGCTGGAGCTTCTGGGCACATCACAGACTATAAGAATGGGACATACCTGGTCAATTTCACTTTATTTTGGGAGGGCGATGTCAGAGTGTCCATCTTGCTCATCCACCCCAGTGAAGGAGTTTCTGCACTGTGGGCTGCGAGGAAGAAAGGCTACGACAAAATAGCTTTTACAGGCACATTTTTAAATGGAACATCACACGTCTGCACCAAATGTGGTTTTGTCATAGAGACAAATGCAGAACTGTGCGAGTATCTGGATGAACGAGACCAAGAAGCCTTCTACTGCGTAAAACCAAAGAATGTGCCCTGTGAAGCATTTGTTCTCCTGACGACTGACAACAAGCCCATCACCTACCTCACATCCTTGGAGCAGAGCCTTTTTAAGAGGTGTTTGCAATTCCATATCAGACCTATAGCTTAGACAGCAATGCACTGGTTGTGAGTGTGGGAAGATTTATTAGAACTTATTTGGTAGCTGAATATAAATATTGGTGGGAAAGGGACAGTTGGGTCCCTTATGTGAGGACCTTGGAGCAGTCTGGGGATCACAGAGGTAGAAGTCCAAACAAAACTGGGAGAGAAACCTTGAAGCTTTATCACAGCTCAGTACATGAGTCATCTGCACCATTAACGTCTCTCTCTTTGGGTTAAAGCAGAGGGAACTCTGTAGCCCTCCAGATGTTATTGGACTCCAACTCCCATCAGTCCCAGCTACCATGACCAATGGGATGATGGGAATTGGAGGCCACCAACATCTGGAGAGCTACAGTTTCTCTTCTCCACACCTGGGTTAAAAGGTAAAGGTAAAGGACCCCTGACAGTTAAGTCCATTCGCAGACGACTTTGGGGTTGCGGCACTCATCTCGCTTTACTGGCCGAGTGAGCCAGCATTTGTCCACAGACAGTTTTTCTGGGTCATGTGGCCAGCATGACTAAGCCACTTCTGATGCAACCACAGCAATGCATGGAAACACCATTTACTTTCCCGCTGGAGTGGTACCTATTTATCTACTTGCACTTTTCTTTTTCTTTTTTTGCATGCTTTCAAACTGCTAGATTGGCGGGAACTGGGACCGAGCAATGGGAGCTCACCCCGTCGCAGGTATTTGAACCGCTGACCTTCTGATCAGCAAGCCCAAGAGGCTCAGTGGTTCAGACCACAGCGCCCCCGCGTCCCTTCACGCCTGAGTTAGAGACCCTCAAATATAGTGTGGAACAGAACCATTTCCAGAAAAGAAGCTACACAGTATTTGGGATCTGCCAGGCCCAATCTGGCTTTCAACGATTGCAAAATGCTACAAGTTTGCCAAGGAGTCCTTTGGCTGTTTCAAACCCCCTTCCCCATAAATTTGCTTGCAATTATTTCATTCTTATGCAAGTGCCCTTGCCAGATTTCCTGCAGCAGTCTTCTCCGGAAGATGGTCTTGTTTCTCATACCTAGCAATAGGTACCCAGTGCTGACCCAAGATGCTTTGCTGTCTGATGTATAAGACAAGGCACCCCTCTCCCTCCATAACCTGCAGAAGCCAACTGGACTCGCCCTTGAATGGTGACAATGGGACAGAGTCCTCCATCATACCCAAGGACATTTTTTGCCAGCATGATCCCAACACATGCGGGACGCATGTGTAAGGTAAAGGTAAAGGGACCCCTGAACATTAGGTCCAGTCGTGACCAACTCTGGGGTTGTTGCGCTCATCTCGCTTTATTGGCTGAGGGAGCCGGCGTACAGCTTCTGGGTCATGTGGCCAGCATAACTAAGCTGCTTCTGGCGAACCAGAGCAGCACACGGAAACGCCATTTACCTTCCCGCCGGAGCGGTACCAATTTATCTACTTGCACTTTGACGCGCTTTCGAACTGCTAGGTTGGCAGGAGCAGGGACCGAGCAACGGGAGCTCACCCCATCGTGGGGATTCGAACTGCCAACCTTCTGATCGGCAAGTCCTAGGCTCTGTGGTTTAACCCACAGCGCCACCCGCGTCCCTGTGACGCACGTGTAGAGAAGGTCAAATAGAGGCAAAGAAGCATTCTTATTTCCTATGCACTCATTTGCCATTCTCTTCTGTCTTTGAAGGGACAACATTGGAATCGAGATACCACAGAGTTTTGGGGAGATTCGTGTCCTATCCTGTAACAGTAAGTTGTCTTTTTAACCAACACGGGTTTCTTTGATGAATCGTGCATGGCTTAGCACCAGCTGTAGTGACACTTTGCCACCAGATCTGATGTAAACTCTCCCCATTCCTCAGAACTATTTCTTTCAAGCATGCTAAACACTTTTGGAGAGATTGCCGCTCAGTGGCAGAACATCAGCTTTGCATGCAGAAGATACAAGGTTCAATTTGTGCTTCATGTCCAGATAGAACAAGGGAAAACTCCAGTATGAAATTCTGCAACACTGCTACCAGCTGGTGTAGGCAATAAGGACGTAGATGGACCAATAGTCTGACTCGGAAGACTCTGGGCTGTATTTAGTGCTAGTATTACTCAGAGTAGACCCATTGAAGTCCTATCTGCTGTGCATCTAAAAAGAACAAGGCTTTGGAGGAAGAGGGAAATCCACAGGAGTCCCTAATCTAAGCAGTATCTCAGAACTCAGTCTCTCACATAATTCTTCAATGATATTGAAGGGTCCTGTCCTTTTGAACTCAAAGTGCCAGGGGCACACCATATTCCAAAGATGCTTAAATCCCACACAAGGAAACTGAAGCTCCAGAAACCCAGCTCTTTCCATGTTCACCATGTCACTAAGACGCATATCCCCCAAAATCTGAGGGATTTGAATTGCGGTTGACATAGTGGGAGCTTATTGTGTATAGTTTACTTAATTGAAGTAAAATTGGTTTTATAGGGGTGTTTTAACTTGGAACTGTTTAAATTGTATTGTTTATGGATAAATTTTGATGTATTGTTTTTAGATATGGGCCAATGGCCGTAATAAACCAATCAATCAATCCATGTTCACCACCAAATATCCCTCATCTGTTTCTGTTAGGAAGTACGACGATGATGGCAAGAGACAAATGCACGATCGGGATGAACTTGCCCGTTCCCAGCGGCTATGCCTTGCAGGAGGTTTGGCACCCGCAGTTTTGCTCCGTATCTGATTTTAGCACTCTGGATCGAATCCAGGAATGCCTGAAGAAGAAGAAGATTTATCTCATGGGGGATTCAACATTAAGGCAATGGATCTATTACCTTACTGAAAAGGTGGCAAGTACGTTCTCCTGGTATGCGGGTTGCCTTCAGATTTGCTCTGAGCACCCTTCGCTTTTGGCTTCAGCTTCGCATCCCATTCCCATTCGTATACACATTGGTTGCAGTTGATGATTTACTGCATGTAATTAATGGACAGCACAGTTAATTAGCACATGATAATGCCACGGTTGCAGGTTTATCCCTGTATGGGACAACTGCATTTTCCTGCATTGCAGAGGGTTGAACTAGAATTCAGGCATGGCCAAACTTGGCCCTCCAGCTGTTTTGGGACTACAATTCCCATCATCCCTGACCACTAGGTCCTGTTAGCTAGGGATGATGGGAGTTGTAGTCCCAAAACAGCCGGAGGGTCAAGTTTGGCCATGTCTGGCCTAGATGATCCTCAGGGTCCCTTCCAACTCTACGATTCTATGAAGTTGTGGCCAACTTTTAAACCCAGCTATCTGCCTCTTCCTTGCTAGCCACAAGGGTAGGGTAGACTCCCTCCCCATGGACTTGATCTGCAGAGTCCAGAGCCCACATGCTCTTTCTCTGATACACATTAAACACAAACTTAGCTACAATGAAAGAAGAAGACTAAAAGTGCTCTCCGCACTGAGGACCCAAAACTGCCATTAAAAGTTAGGTCCACATCAATGCTACCAAGTAACACCACTTTTCAAATATTAGGATGCCTGGTTCCCTTTTTTAGGTGCAAGAGCTGGTTGACCCCCTTTCCCCCTTTCAAACTCTCTCTTCCTTTTATTGTTTGCTAGCATTGAAGCTCTTTGATGGCCACAGTGCTGGACCATTCAAAACGCACGTAGCTTTGGATCTGGAGAGGAGGACTTTCATTCAGTGGAAAAGACACGGGAACCCTTTTGTCTCTAGGAAACTTTTATCCATAAAGGACGGCAATTACATCACCAATGAAATTGACAGGCTGGCTGGGGACAAAGACACGGTCATTGCCATCACTCTGGGCCAGCACTTCCGCCCTTTTCCTATGGATCTTTTTGTCAGGAGGCTGCTTAACATCCGCCGAGCCATCCACCACCTACTTCTGAGAAGCCCAGAAACAAGAGTCATCATCAGGACAGAGAACACTCGGGAGATGGACACAGACATGGAGCGGTTGAGTGATGTCAATGGCTACCCCCAAAACCTTGCCGTAATGGACATCTTCCAAGGTCTCAATGTTGGTTTCATAGATGCCTGGGACATGAACATTGCTTACGCCATTTATGACGTCCATCCACCTGACCATGTGATCTGGAACCAAATCATTATGTTTTTAACATACATCTGTTAGTTTAGGGAAGAGAAGGTTGGAGACAGAGACAGTACAAAGTTCCAGTCTATCAGGAAACTTAATGAAGATGGGGGAGGGCGGTCACACTGATTTATATCCCTAAGTCCTCTTGACATTTGATCACCTGGAGAGCAAATATCAGTTCAGGTCTGGGTGTGGAGAAGTCAGTCAAACTTACTAAGCACTTAGGTCCAAGGATGGGTTGGTACCCCAAACATCCTCTGTCTACCCCCCACCCACAACAACAAAAAATCCCACAATGTTCACAGATTCATCCCATGTCTGGAACAGAAATCAATCCAGTGAATGCAGCTGCTATTTGCTGTTGCTTCCAGTCCACAAATGATACAAAATTTGCTGAGAAAGTAAAGCTGGTTTTGTCTGCTTCTGAGCAACTGACCATTGGCCTTGCTGGATGAGACTAATGGAAGTTGCAGTGCAGCAACATCTCCTAAGGCACTAGGTTTGAGGAAAGCTGCCTGGAGCAGGGGTGCCAACTCACCCTCAGGATTGTGGGTGCCCGCCAATGCAACGCAGTCGTGTCACATCACACACACGGCTATACACTGTGCATGTGACATCACACGCACCATGTGCAGGTGTGCCTGTGTGTGTGATGTTGCATGTCTGCATTTCAGTGGCAGCAGCTTCTCTTCCTCCTCCTCCTCTCTGCAGCCAGCAAGGCACCCTTTTCCACAGGGAGGGCCTCTGACGTCCAGGCCCGCACCCTCAGCAAAAGGTGCTTCACTGGTTGGCTGCAGAGGATGGAGCTGAACTACTTCTTTTTCAGAGGCAGCCCAGCTGCCCCCTGCCAGCTTTTCTCACTGACTTTGTGGGTACCCAGCACCCACAATTATATTTTTGTGGGTGCCCAAACACCCATGGCCCCCTGGAGTTGTCTCTTATGGCCTGGAGTCAAAGAGAAGTGTTTAATTTGCAGCAGGTGCATAACTCACTGAGAAAGCATCTGTTAACACATAACATGCTTAGCCCCACAGAACAATTGCCCTATACATATTTTTCCAAAGTGCTGTGAACTTGCCTTGCTATTATATTATTATTATTATTATTATTATTATTATTATTATTATTATTATTATTTGTACCCCACACATCAGGCTAGGTTTCCCCAGCCACTCTTCCAACAAAGATTAAAAATACATTAAAATGTCACACATTAAAAACTTCCCTAAACAGGGCTGCCTTCAGATGTCTTCTAAATGTCAGGTAGTTATTTATCTCTTTGACATCTGATGGGAGGGCGTTCCACAGGGCAGGCACCACTACAGAGAAGGCCCTCTGCCTGGTTCCCTGTAGTTTTGCTTCTTGCAGTGAGGGAACCACCAGAAGGCCCTTGGAGCTGGACCTCAGTGTCTGGGGTGGAGATGCTCCTTCAGGTATACTGCACTGAGGCCACTTAGGGCTTTAAAGGTCAGCACCAACACTTTGAATTGTGCTTGGAAACATACTGGGAGCCAATGTAGGTCTTTCAGGACCGGTGTTACATGGTCTTGTATGTTATACAAACATAGCCTTGTCACAGCATTGCATCTCTCAGATTTGACACCCTCCATTTCAACTGTGCAAGAGATCCTCTCCCTCCCCACCCCACACAGTTGGGCAAGCATTGCCCCTTACAAAATCTGGATAGTGGGCAATTGCTGCAAGAAGGAGCACCATTTCATGTTTATCAAAGGAGCACCTTTCACTTTCAGTGTTCTTTCTCTGTGGTTCGTCTCCACCTCCTTCACTTTCACTAGCATTTCACCAATTAGTTGTGGCATCACATGTGATCACACAAATACTGCTGTTGGACCCCTGAAAACAAAATTTGATGGGATTCTGCAGCCAATCACATAAGGCAGGATTAGAGAGGAAGAAGGAGGGGAAATGAAGTCAGTGAAAAAAGGTGCTAGCAAAGGATGCTAATCATCTTGTGCAGCTGCACTATAAGGTGCCAATTTCTTTTTTTCTTTTAATCATATTTTTTAAGTTTTAACAAAAAGAAAAAGGGTTACAAAACAGTACACAGTAAATAAAAGAACACACAAAGATAATACAAAAACCAAAATTTAACATAGAAAGAAAAATAAAAATCCCTCATTCTAATATCTTATCATTCATTTGCTTATTTTCATGACTTCCTCACGCCTCTCTTTTTTGTATTCCAGTTAATAGTTAGTTCAGCAAATCCATACCCTCTTTATTTACTCTTAGTTCTTTGTCTTCACCTATTATAACTTCAAATTTTCGTCTAATATCAATCCAATTTTACATACTCCTGTTTTACCTTATTGCTAAAACCACTTCATTTCATTCCAGCATCATTAACATTCAAAAAATTTATAGTGTTTCTGTAAAGAATCTTTAAATTTCTTCCAATCTTCTTCCACCAGCTCTTCTCCCTGGTCTCAGATTCTGCCAGTCATTTCCGCCAATTCCATATAGTCCATTACTTTCATCTGCCATTCTTCCAGGGTGGGTAGATCTTGTGTCTTCCAATACTTTGCGATGAGTATTCTTGCTGCTGCTGTAGTATAAGGTGCCATTTTCTAGGCAGATACCAAAATGTGAGATTCCCTGGCATTGCCCAACCTGGTAGCAGAGGTGAATTCACTTCTAAAGTTAGATGTTCTAGAGCTGAAGGGTCCTTGGAATTCCAAAGATGGGGATGGTGGTGGAAAATATGCAGAGGTCTTCATTTTGGAATTTACTTTCACAGTCTGCATCTGTACTAGAATTGTTTTTGGATGTTTTAACTGTTAAGTCACTTGGGCTCCTTTGGGAGGAAAAATGGGATATAAATTTAAAAGAATTATAATACTGCAGAGCTGAGCCCTGCCTTTGGAAAGCAAGAGTGCTCCTGAGTCAAATGTCAGATCTTTAAATAAAAAAACAACCCAATGGTTGAATGTTAGAATTGTGAAATGTTTTGGAATTGTATTACGAGACAAGGTTGTGCTGAGTATAGACAGCTGTTGGAATTAAATAGGGCGAGTAAAACTGCAAAGAAATTTCTGTTGCTCAAGGAAATAAAAACAAGGGATAAGTGAACTGAAGTCTTTTTCTTTTTTCCTTTAGTACCAAATAAGTGATGCTTTCACACAGGCTTACCTGGTTCCTATAAACATCCATAGAGGGAAATGTTCAGCTGGATCTACACAGACCTGTTTAGCATTATTATAACAATATTAGATACGTTGTTCTAAAACATCACAGGGCATACTTGTAAATAAAGTGGTTTTTTACCTTTTTTGTTCAAAATGCTATCTCACTACTGCTGGTTGCTCTGTAGCACCCTTTGTGTCTCATTTTAATATTGCATTGTGAACATTAAAAGTCCTGTGTCCATATGCGTTATCAAAACCATTCCTTAACCCTTCCTTAAAGTTAAAAACCATGTGTAGATCTGCCCTCAGAAACATGTGTTGAAGGAAAAGAAACAAGGGTTGATAAGAAGAAGCTGAGCACTCTGCCCTTCTACACCTCTGCAGGAAGCCTAGGTCTGCAGGGCTTAGACACCCACACCCACCCACAAGCTTCTCTTGCACAGGTAGTTTTACAAGTTATGAGCTGCAGAAAGGCCCAGGCCGATTCCCGGCATTTCCAGGTAGAGCTGAGAGATACTCCTTGCCTGAAACTCAGGAGAGCTGCTGCCAGTCAGTGTATACAATACTGAGCTAGAATGACCAAGGCCTGACTCAGTAGAAGACATCTTCCTATGTTGCAGCAGGCTCCCCCTGTTGATTGGCTTTAGAAATAACAATTTGGGGAAGTTTTCTTTTTCCATAGATTGTGTTACAGTGGTACCTTGGGTTACATACGCTTCATGTTACATACGCTTCAGGTTACAGACTCCGCTAACCCAGAAATAGTGCTTCAGGTTAAGAACTTTGCTTCAGGGTGAGAACAGAAATCGTGCTCCGGCAGTGCAGCAGCAGCAGGAGGCCCCATTAGCTAAAGTGGTGCTTCAGGTTAAGAACAGTTTCAGGTTAAGAATGGACCTCCGGAACGAATTAAGTACTTAACCTGAGGTACCACTTTATGTGGTTTTGATCAAAGCCAGGAAGAGCAGCCGGTTGATGCTGTTTGCATATAGAATTTGCATGCAACAGCAGAAGCTAGCTTTCGTTAAATGAATACTTGCTTGAAGCACACCTTTAGCTGAAAGGTATTCAGACTTGGCTGAGCACAAGAAAGCTTATGTTTATCAAGGGAAGTACATTCTGGATAGGAAAGAGTTCTCTAGTCCTAGCTAACTAATGAGTTGGAGAAACAAAGGAGCCACGCTTGCCCCTTTGTTCTCAGAAGGTAGATCCAAGATTACCTCTCGTCTCAAGGTCCAGAGCAAGTGTGAGCAGAGAGGAGGAGGGAATTGAGAACAGGATGCCACCTGAGATGTATCGGCCTGAACTTCAAAGGATGGAGAGAAGTCAGCATAGAGATAAAAGTACAGGGATGCTCTGGGAGTCTGGAGGTCTCTTTCTCTATCCATCTAAATGAGATTTCACCCCTCCCATATCCAAGAATCTCCCGACGAGTCTGCTGATTCTCCAGAGAGGAGGAACAGTGTTTTGCTTTCTACTTATTCAGCTCCAGCACCAAGTCAGTCAGTCAGTCAGTGTGTCAGAGAGAGAGAGAGACTGAGTGTTAGAGATCGTGTGTAGATATAAGGCTGCTGCTAAGAGCAGCTGCAGACACTCAGTGTAGCATTCATTTATGCTTAGACCTATTTAGCTCTGTATAGTTTTGTATTATAGCTGTAGTTATAGAACAAAAGAAGATATTCTACAGAGCTGCTCTCAGAGTTGTTTATACACTGCCAGACTCTGCTATACTCTGCTGTGCGACGACTGTATTGTGGAAGTGAATCCGGTGCTCACAACTCTAAGCTGTGAGTCCACAGCACTTTGACCAGGTGGTCTCTGGAAGTGCTACCCAGCTCGCCTAGCCCAGTCGGGGTTGAAGTGCATGAGTCCAGTTGGTGACACTGGCTCAAGGGTGATGCTGACACTAAACCCCGTGGAAACCCCCCTCAGCAAGTTGAGTGCACCAAAACCTACCAACAGATGCAACCGTCCACTTAGCTGTTTTTGTTCTCATTGTTTACCAGGGAGCAAGATGGAGCCAAGCCAGAAGTGCATGGTCGGGATGAGCTCCGCATTCCCCATTGGCTTTGTGTGGAAGGACCAGTGGCACCCCGTCTTTTGCAGAACGTCCAGCATGGGGACTGCGGATGAGATTAACACTTGCTTGGGGAAAAAGCGGGTTTATTTCATGGGAGACTCAACAGTGCAGCAATGGCTAGAACATCTGGAAAACACTGTGGACAGTAGGTACCCTGAAAATCTGGCAGAGCACCCACCACCATTTGCTCAGACACAGACTCGATGTTGCCGCCTCCTGTTACTCCTGATCCTTCCCAGGAACAGCTCCTGCCAGCAGGCAGATGCTATCTCTCACAAATATTGGTTTTCCGTTCTCCATTTTTATTTATTGCACTTATATCCCATCTTTTTCCTCCAAGGGGCTTGAGGCATGCAGAGTTCTTCCCCTCCTCATTTAATCCCCCACAACAACCCTGTGAGGTAGTGAATGGCCTAACCTCACCTAGGGAGCTTCATGGCCAAATGGGAGGATTTGAACCCTGGTCTCCCAGGTCCTAGTCCGACACTCTAACCCAGGCTTCCTCAACCTCGGCCCTCCAGATGTTTTTGGGACTACAATTCCCATCATCCCTGACCACTGGTCCTGCCAGCTAGGGATCATGGGAGTTGTAGGCCAAAAACATCAGGAGGGCTGAGGTTGGAAAGCCTGCACCAGTACACTACCACTGGCTCTTTGAGGAAAGTGGTTCTACAGATTTTGGGCTGCTGCTTTGTGATTTCTTGTCACATAGTTGGTTCATGCCTGGAAAGAACAATGCCCAGGCTTGGAGTCAATGGGACCTAGGCAGGTGAGAGTTCTCCAGCTAATGAGAAATCCAGGCTGGAAGCAAATATAGGCTTAGATAATCCTTATAACCTTACAGTGGGGACAAATTAACACTTAACAGATTTTCCAAGGCGGTTCAAGCCTCTGTGGAATTGAATGGTAGTTCTCGAAGGCCCAGTACCCCCATTTTTGGAATACTGAGGGTAATGATGCAAGGGTGCCCTGGAATCACCCATCATGCAAGAGCCGAGTGAGTCATTTGGGGACAAGACTAGTGACAACACATTTTGGAATTATGCTCAATTTAAGGACTTCAGGTGAGATTTAACATGTGCTCAAAAGGAAAGAAATTATGTCTTATGGAAAATCTCACACAGATGGCGAGTAGTTCGTTCCTCACTAGGCGAAAAGGCAGCGAAAATTTGTGGGGAACCTTAGCCCCTTTAGATGTTGCTGAACTGTTATTCCCATCACCCCCAGAAGACTTAGTCAATAGCCAGGAATGATGGAAGTTGTAGTTCAAAAACTTCTGGAGGATTGAATGTTTCTCACACCCAACTTAACAAGGCAGACTAGGCAGTTAGTGGGCTTTGTGGTAGTCAAGATACTTTCCATGAGGCCTTCAGCTCACTAACCACAGCCATCTACCTCAAGCATCCACCTGCTGTTAATCTGGGGGTGGCTACTCTGTGGCCTTCCAGATGTTAGACTACAATTCCCATCATCCTTGGCTACTGCCCATACTGAATAGGGCTTCTGGGAGTTGAAAGTCCAGCATTAATACTTACAGATCACGGCTGCTATTTTTTCATTATCAAAAGTGTCTTGGCACATGAGAACAGGTCTCCATGACAAAATGGCACCCACTCACCTGCGGTAATCGGTTGTGCATACAGCTTTATCTCCCTAGCATCAACTTGCACTGATCCTATGTCTTTATTTTGTTGCTAGCCCTAAAACCTTTTGACACCTATGGGACTGGGAAGCTCCGGAATCTGCTTTCTATAGACACGGCCAGGAACATCCAAGTCCAATGGAAAAAACATGGCCACCCCATCATTACAGTCCACGAATATACCACAAAAGACCACAGCTATGTCGCTCGAGAGATTGACAACGTGGCAGGTGACGGAGACATGGTGGTTGTCATCTCCTTGGGCCAGCACTTCCGTCCCTTCCCCATCAAGCTCTTCATTCAAAGGATGATCAACATCCAGGGAGCAATCCTGCACCTTCTCCTGAGGAGCCCAGATACAAAAGTCATCATCAAAGCAGAGAACACCCGGGAGATAGACATTGACCAGGAGAGATTTGGTGACTTCCATGGCTATGCCCAATACCTTGCACTAAGGGACATTTTTCGGGTCTAAAAGTGGGTTTTGTCGATGCCTGGGACATGACGGTTGCCTACGGCACAAGCAGTGTCCACCCGGCAGATCATGTGGTTGTGAATCAAATTAATATGCTTTTAACTTACATCTGTTAAAAGTTACATCTGTAAAACATCAACAATTAAAAACTTCCCTTCTAAAAATCAAATAGATGCTTATCTGTTTGACTTCTGATGGGTGGGTGCCACTACAAAGAAGGTGTATAGATGCATCATATTGAAGTCTTGGGCATGGCTAAAAATTGTCTCCTTGGATTCTGACCTAAGTGCCTATACCAGATGCCTACACCAAGGTGCCTGCAAACTTTTAAGCCTGAAATCATCAAGCTGGAAAGACAAGCGATATGCCACATGCCGAGGGGGAGACACAGTAAACAGCACCTTGCCTTGGACTGCTTAGGTGACCTTGAACTAGCCGCGATCTTTCGGCTTCTGCTTCTGAGCTCCAAAATGGGGCAAGTGCCGCAGCCAGATTCCAAGGGGCTGTTAGAATAAAGGCACGACTCCAGTGCCACTCAGGCCAAATCCTGCTAGCAGCCCCCAAACGCGCGCACACACACACACACACACACACACAAAAATAGGAAAAGCAAAGCAGAAATGCTTAAGTCTAGAAAAGAGGCAAGCATCTTTCAGCAAGGCTGGCTTTATTGCATAATAAAAGAGGGTGCCTAGAACCAAACAGGGGTTCTTTAACTACAAAAGGTACTCCATACGCATGAACCAAATGGCTTCAGTTAGTTCAAGGCACTGGCCTGCAATTCAGATGTCAACAACCCGTCACATGTGGTAGTCAGTAACTGTTAACAATCTTGAGGAAGCAAAGTAACGGAAAGCAGCCCCTTCCTTAACCAACAGTGAACTGAAAACGGCAGGCAGAGACACTTCTGGTGCCTTGTGCTTTTGCTAAAGAACCAGGCTGCAAGATCAACTGGCCAGCTTTTCATTGTCACCATTTTCCACTAGTTTTCTTTTCTTCTCGTCTGTTTTCCTCTTGAAGATGCTATTTCTGTAGAACTGAAGCTCTTTGATACTCTCCCTGATGTCATCCAGGGCTCTAAAGGGAATTCAGGAAATGTTAGCATTCCTTTAAAAGAAGGCTGCACCATACACACTCACCTCCAAACGCAAGGGCAGGCTAATTTTAAAAGAAGCTGGAAAAGGTATGACTTTACAGTGTTCCCCAAAATGCTGCAAACAGGTTGTGCACTTCTATGTACTATGGAACCCTATGGAAGGGGAACTGAAGGAGAGATTCAAAGCTGGTTGGAGGCAGGAGAGCAAAAACGCCCTTACACACATGCCTTCTCCCCTGCTGGAATGAGACCAACAGAATTTTGGATTTGGCAACTTATTCCCTCTTGGTTCTCCCTCCCTGCCACTTCTGAACTGCTCTGTAACACACACTTTCTCCTAGGGAAATAATGTCAATAAAGGAGGAAATGTTGTTCTAATACAAAACATGCTACCCATCTTGGCAATAAACTTACGGGCTGAATTGCTATGATCAAGCACAATGAAAGAGAGTAGATAATAACAGCACGTTCATCTTGCTGAATAATGACCAAAAGGCAAGTTCTGAGATGGACGGGGAGAGGTTCTTAACAGCACAGTTAACAGATGAGAAAAGGAAATGGCACACTTATACTTGAGTCAAGCCTGATGGGCCATCAAGGTTGGAGTAAGCAACTTCTTGCCCACCCAGTATAGCTGGACTACAACTCCCATCATCCCTGACCATTAGTCATGCTAATGGTCTGGGATGATGGGAGAGGAATCCAGCAACTTCTAGAAGGCAATATATTGGCTATCCCTGGTCTACACTGGCTGGCAGCAGCACTCTGAGGTGTCACATTCAAGTCCCTCCATGCACAATGTGGAAATGACCGTGACTGAGCCTGGTACCTTCTGCATGTACAGCACCTGTTCTGCCCTTGAGCTCCAACCCTTCTCCATTTGGATTCGGAGCAAATGTCCCTTTCCAGATTAGTATCTGCAGACTTGAAATAACTTTTATCAATGGCACCTCCCCCACTGCGCTGTCCTTACCACACTGCATAACCTCATTGTTGATGCCTGGTGATACAATCTGAGACACACAAAACAATCACTCTTCAAAGCCAAACAATTACCTATGAGACGCAGCCTTCTTTGGAGCAAACTCGTAGTCTTCTGGGTACCAGCGTCTGCACACACAAAACAAGTCCCCATGATCCGAAATCTAAATTATCTACCAAATGTGGTGGATGCCATAGGCAAGAGCACCCACAAACGCAGGACTCCGGAGCCGCAGACGCACCAAATTTGAAATGATCTCATGCAAAAATCAGAACTGCTAAAATTCCAGCTTTAATTTTCTAAAACTCACGGAAACTAGTTATTACATTGCAGAATAATATTTTCCACTTCCAAAAGTTCCATGTTACTCAATAATTTTACTATACATTGGTACCTTGGGTTAAGAACTTAATTTGTTCTGCAGGTCTGTTCTTAACCTGAAACTGTTCTTAACCTGAGGTACCACTTTAGCTAATGGGGCCTCCCATTGCTGCTGCTGCACGATTTCTGTTCTCATCCTGAAGCAAAGTTCTTAACCCAAGGTACTATTTCTGGGTTAGCGGAGTCTGTAAACTGAAGTGTTTGTAACCTGAAGTGTCTGTAACCTCATGTTACAGTTCAAAACCTCATGTTCGTAGAATCATAGAATTGCAGACTCAGAAAGTACCCTGAGGGTTTTCTAGTCCATGGGTAGGCAAACTAAGGCCCGGGGGCCGGATCCGGCTCAATCGCCTTCAAAATCCAGCCAGCGGACGGTCTGGGAATCAGAATGTGTGCTTTTATTTAAAATGCATCTCTGGGTTATTTGTGGGGCATAGGAATTCGTTCCTTTTTTTTTTTTTCTTTTTTCCAAAATATAGCCTGGCCCCCCACAAGGTCTGGGGGACAGTGGACCGGCTCCCTGCTGAAAACGTTTGCTGACCCTGTTCTAGTCTAACCCCCTGCAATGCAGAAATCGTCTGCCCAACCTGGAGCTTGAACCCACAACCCTGAAATTAAGTGTCTCATGCTCTACCGACTGAGCTATCAAATAAATAAAAAATAAATGCAAATATATTTTGCGGCTGTAGAATCTGAACCTTTCAGAAAGCTGCATCTACTGTTGACTGTAGGCATCTTGGTGGTCACATATTACATGTAAGACCTGCAAGATTTCCTCGAAGTCTGTGGCATGCCATTCGCTGCCCGAGGAGCCACCCACACACCCAAGCTCTGGCAAATGATGTAGTGGGTACGGACCTGCACAGTTCTTTGATGGTGCTCACATCAATGATCCTGTAGTGAAGGTGTTTCATGAACTGGGGCATGTACTTGTCGAGGAATTTCTTGTCCGCATGAACCGAGTTTCCTGAAAAGGGTGGAAAGGCACAGATTCTGTTCATGCGCTCAACGTGGAATTCTCAGGTGGGTGGGCGAAGACACCCCCAAATCCCACCCACCCCCCAAATCTCAATCTCAAATCTTTGTTACAGTCTTAGACCAGCATACGTAGCAGGGGATACAGCCATTTAAAATCTATAAAACGTTTTGGAAAGCTAAACAGTATTAAAACAGAAGGTACCGTATATATAATAGAAGCTAAATAATCTAAAATACAAATATAAAAGAAGCTAAAATAATATAAAAGAAGGGTTAGGAGCATTAAACGGATGTAGTATATAAAAGACTATGGCTAGCACAACTTCTCTATAGCACAACTTTTCTATGGTGCTCAGCTGAGCCCCTTCTCTGACTTTGAACCACTAGAACTTATACAGTCTAAATTTTTAAGATCAGCCCTTCAAGTCTGAAAATGTCTCTCTAATGCCACTCTGAGACTAGAGACAGGCTTCACAAAAATGGAGGCTAGAGTGTGGGTGACCATACTCAACTACTAGCCCAATTATTTTATTTTTATATGACCACATGAATCTGCCTGTGACAGAATCAGGATACCCTCCCAACACCACTAGATTTTACCTGCAGCACTGCTACAGCCTGAACAAAGAAGAAGAAAAAGAAGAGTTTGGATTTGATATCCCGCCTTTCACTCCCTTTAAGGAGTCTCAAAGCGGCTAACATTCTCCTTTCCCTTCCTCCCCCACAACAAACACTCTGTGAGGTGAGTGGGGCTGAGAGACTTCAAAGAAGTGTGACTGGCCCAAGGTCACCCAGCAGCTGCATGTGGAGGAGCGGAGACTCGAACCCGGTTCCCCAGATTACGAGACTACCGCTCTTAACCACTACACCACACTGGCTCTCACCCACACTGGTGAGAAAGCGCTTGGCCAAATGTCCAGGTAGGTGATGTAAAATGGGGCAATTGGGCACTAAATTTGCCCTGCTTTCAGTGGCGTAGCGTGGGTTGTCAGCACCCGGGGCAAGGCAAGTAATTTGCACCCCCTAACCTGTGGATTTGCGCCCCCTAACCCGTGGATTTGCGCCCCCTAACCATAACCCCCAGATGTTGCGCCCGGTGCGGCCGGCCCCCCCTGCACCCCCCACGCTACGCCACTGCCTGCTTTCCTCTCACACTAATTGCAACTAATCTGAAGCTGCTGCATTTTTCCACCTGAACCTTCCCAGGCTCTACAATCAACATCATAAGATGCGCTGTCCCCACATATATTTTCAGAAGAAAGACGGAGGGGAGTCAGGGATTAAACCATCTGAATCTCAGTCTCCAGAACTCCCTTCCCATAAAGGCACAGAGGTCACCTTCCCTTCTCTCAGTTGAACTTTTTATACCAAATGATGTTTTGGAGAAATGAACGTCTATTAAGGGATGGTCTATTGCTGATTCTCAAACTGGCTTTGATTAACCACATAGGGTTGCACTCAATGTTACACATACTCAGAGCAGACACACTAAAATTAATAGACCTAGATGACTGGGGCCCATTAATTTGAATAGCTGAAGTTAGTCGCATACAACAAATTATGATTTGTTGATGTTAAGAGTTATTCTTAATGGTTTTTTATACATATACTGTTTGCATTTTCTGTTTGAGTGCAAGGGATGGTACAAATCAATAAAAATGACTATCTTTTGTAAATGTTAAAACCTCCTACCGGCAAGTGGGCAGAGTCCTGGAGGTGTCTGTTGACGGACAAAAGACAGAAATTCATACTCTGCTTGACGCAGCGAGATTTTGCTCTCCTGCACTGCCTTTGTAAGGCCAGACTGGAAGAAAGAGAGAAGCCAAAATTACATCATGTTGCCTGTGCCTTAAAAAGAGCCAGGCAGTTAAGATGTCATGCAAGAATCAATACTATTATTAGTTTTTATTAAACCTGTGGTCACTTCTTACTCAAAGGCCTCCAAGCCAATTACAACACATTTAGAGCATAAGTATCAATATATTATACCATAAAAACAGAAAGAAAACAACCCCCTTAACAGCCACAGGAAGGTTTGGCAGCACACTACTGAGAAAACAACAACATCTTAATGGATAGTGGAAGATTTGCACTACTAGACCAGACCAAAATAACCATTTAATCCAGCCCTCTGTTTTCTACAGACATCGGCCCAGATGCCCCAGGGAAGGCCAAAAAACAGGGCATGGTGCAATGGCACTCCACTACTAATATTCAGAGGGAGGCTGAAACTGTTTCTGGAAGACTCATACAGCCATCAAGACTAGTAGCCATTGATGAATGTGGCTGAGACAGGTCACTGATCTCATTCCCTCGCAGGAACTGCTGGTAAACAAGGAAGCAGTCTCCCCACTCCCAAACCCCAGCCAAAGGATGCAGCAATTTTAGCACAACAAAGAAGGTTTAATGTCAAAAAGTCTTCATAATGGACATGGGAAACGCTAAGGACACACTGTGAAGTCGGGTGATGGGTCAGCAAAAAGCTGGCCCATTTTGCACGGATGAGATAAACCTCCAGCCATCCTTTTCAAAGAAGTGCTTAATGCAGACGGCAGGGAACATGGCACGGTCAAGATAAGGTTCTGTTGCATGTGGAACTGTAAAAAGACAAAGGAGTTCTTCTCAAGGGAGTGCGAGTGATGAAGGAGCAGGCCTCTACCTTGCCGTGATGCTCTTTGCACCATTCTGACATGCTGTCCAGCAGCTCATCCGGCTGGTTTATTATCAGGTTGGGACCCTGTCAGCAAAATAAGAGAAAACAATGGGGAATCAGATCAGACTGTTACATCACTGATGCTCATTTGTTGTTGTTGCAATTATTAATATAGTAATACTAGCATTTTATCCTGGTTCTCAGACAATAAGGGTTCCCAGGATTTCTCTCACATATATCAGTGATGTGATAAGCCACTACCCATAGGCTGACAATCTAACCCAGGCATAGGCCCTCCAGATCTTTTGAGACTACAATTCCCATCATCCCTGACCACTGGTCCTGCTAGCTAGGGATGATGGGAGTTGTAGTCCCAAAACATCTGGAAGGCCAAGTTTGCCTATGCCTGATCTAACCAGACATGACACAGAAGGAAGTGGAATTGAGAGGGAAGAGGAAAAAGCAAACTCAGGCACTTCTTCTTAAGTTACAGGATTCTTATAATGACCTGCTAGAGGAGTCAAACGTGGTTGGCTTTTTTAAGAGTCAATGAAATGGCCCTGAAGCTCCACCTCTCTCTTCAAAACAGTCCAAAACAAGAGCTGCTAAAGGACAACAGATCAGGGAGGAAGGGATGGTGTGTGTGTGGTAGCAATATAAGTGGAGCTGTTCAAACAGCAGTATGTATTATGAATAGAAATAATCACCTTTGTTTGAACACAAAGGGTTATAAACTTGTAGCGCAATCAGATTCATTTTTACTCTCAAGTGTAATGGTGACAGTTTGCACTAGGTAACAAAAATAATCAACTAAAAAAAACCTGATGAACTTTTAGACTTGATGGCAACAGGAAGCAGCCATAATCTGGTCACCTTTCGAGTTCGCAATATCCGGTTGGCATTCACTTCCCTCACTAAAAACATTTGGAAATTGCATGCATAAATAGGGCTTTTCATCAGCCAGCTATGTGGCAAAGAAGTCAGTGGAAATGGTGAGTGACTAGTTAGCCACTCACAGCAGTTAGCTAACTAGCTGACACTTAAAAAATATATACTGAGAAGAAAAAAAGAATTACAAATTTAAAATCCTCCCTTCCCCCCTTTCCTCCATCCCAAAGGCATAGTTCATATGTAAACAAAAAGAGTACAGTTAACACAAGCACTAATATGGAGAAAAACAGAAAGTTAATAATGTCAGTATGAAGGAGAATATTAACACAAACAGATATTATGGAATGCGATAGTACAGTTTGTGCTGTAAAGTATTTGTTCAAATACTGGATCAATGGCCACCAGACTGCCAAAGAAGTTTTTCAGAAATGGCTGTCCCAAATTACATTATACCATTTTTGCACATTTAAACCCTTTGTTTCCTTCTATTTTCTAGCTATCAATATTCTTCTTACCAGTAATAAGTAACCAATTACATGTTCATATAATAACCCTTGGTAGTCTGAACTGAATATACCCAACAATGCTATTTCAGGAGGGTGGTTTTTTTAACGGGTTTCTCCAGTATTTTTGTTATTTCTCTGCTAGCTGGCATTGAGCAGGTACCAGCCCAAAAAACAGCAACCAACATACCTCAGCCAAGATGTTCAAGTCCGAATCTGTTATGAGACAGGCCATCTCAATGATCTGGTCTTTTTCAATGTCCAGCCCAGTCATCTATATCAAAGTCAAAAAGTTAACAAGTGTAAGATGTCAGGAAGAGCTTTCTGTTCCACTTTGTGCTAGCAAAAGTGCATTTTAACAAACCCTAATCCTTTCCCTGGACTATATCTTAAATATCCTGATGCTGGTAGGTTAAAAAAGCATTCACAGCAGCCAGAAAATGGGTGGTGGGGGAAGACCCACTGAAGGTTTGAACAAATGTGTCTGCTTCACAAAGAGCTAGGAAATCAACTCGGAAAATTATCCTGGAGCGCAGTTTATTTCTTTATTTCTTTAATGTCAGGCCATAGCAGTAATGTACTTCCTGCTCACTTAAGCCAAGTGTTTAGTTAGGGTTGGTGGTTATTTTAAATTGGGTATAACTGTAAACTGTTTATAATTGCTATTGTTGTTGTTGTTGTTGTTGGTTTCTATTGATTTATTGGTTGGTTTGTTGCTCGCAGAGGATATTTTGTTTTTTTAAATGTTTGATACTTTGTTGTGTTTTTATAAATGTTGTAAGCCACCCAGAGTGGCTGGGGAAACCCAGCAAGATGGGCAGGATATAAATTTTTAAAAATATTATTATTAAGTGTCAATTGTTTTAGGACCTCAAGCATCCACAAGCTGATAAAATCTAGGATTGTGAATTGCTTTGCTGCAAGAGGGCCAGGGGAGGTGGTCAATCTTTTTAAAGTGTGGGGGAATTCGTTATAAATAGGCTTCTCGATGACTATTAAGAGCGATAAATGGCCTCCATATTCAGTGGCTTCTGGAAGCCAACAATAAGAAATGACATTTTGTCTGCCACTGCTGGAAGCACAGAACTGATCCTCAGTCTGGTCACACATGGAGCCAACATATCCCCTTCAAATAAAATTGTGAATTATAAACCTCATTTCCTCATAGCACAAGGATCCTAGGACAAGCTTCGTCAGCCTGGTGCCCTATAGATGGTTTGGATTGCAACTCCCATCAGGTTCCAGTGGGCCTACTTGAGGGCACCCTGTTGGTGAAGGCTGCCCTAGATCCCATGCTAATTCCTGCACCGCCAATGCAGATATATGTTAGAACACTCCTTTCCAACCTACCAAGGGTCCCAGCTGCCCTAGGGTGACCATATTTGATTTTCTGCTCCCAAGATCTCATTTCCTGTGAAATTAGGCTTCTTCTTCCCCCACAAACCAAGCTTTCTACATTTCCTAGAAAAAAAACATTTAAAGAGCGAATGGTCCTCTCACACACATCCACCTACAGTGCCCGTGTATTCTGGGATGGGCACCAATCTCCTGCACATGTCCTGTAGTACATGAGTTGGGGGTGGGGGGCATTATGAGATGTGACCCCCCCCCGTAGGATACACATCTCCTCAAAGGATATTCTAAGAGAGCCCAATCTTGCTTGTATACAGGCACACACTTACATTGCACCTGCCTCTTTTAGGGAAGGAGGATGAATCCCACACCTACACTGCACCAGTATCTCTTGCGGGAATATTATTATGGGCTGCAGCTCCTTTGCAAATAACCCAACAGGCACATCTCTTGAGAATGTTGCCTTACGTGGTAGAGGTATTTCTACAGATACTAGACAATGGATACTATGGGATTGCGATCCTCAAGTATTCCGCACACCCCCGCTGTCTCAAGTGGTAGGGGAATTTTGCAGGATGCAGCCCCGCCCTCTCCTTACACACTGATACTGAACCAATTATATATATATATATATATATATATATATATATGATACTGAACCAAATCTCTCATTCATACACACACACACAGTTTTTCTAATTAAAGTTTTGCAATCACATATTCAGCATACATCATAAAAAAAAAAATCTCATGGACTTCACTCCCTCCCCTTTGTGGATCCTACTGTTAGTCATTTCCTCCTGCATCTTTTATAATAATCTAAACCTTTTACATCTCCATTATATCCAAAATTCACCATTAAACTCCAAGTGTTATTATTCCGATCCTACTAACGATTTTAATTGTTTACAATGATTTTTAAAGATAAATTACAACTTTTCTGAACCAAATCTCATGCGGGCATATTATGGGATAGAAGCTATTTGCATAGCTGTTTCATACTTCTCCGAGGGCAATGTTCTGGGGCAGCGGGGAATTACGGGATGGAGCCTCCTCAAAAGGAGCTAAACCGCACCTGTCTCGGGAGCATATTATGGAATGGAGCGCCCTTTTTTATACCCCCCCCACCGCACCCAATTCCAGGGAGCAGGATACTACGGGATGGAGCCCTCGCATTGCACTCCACATGGTGCAAGCGTCTCGGGGGACGAAAACGATAGGATATTATGGGATGCCCCTTCGCAGAGGCCTCGTTACGGGCTGGGCGCCTCACCTCCAGGTCCACCCAGACCATTCTCTGCCCCATGCCGGGCTCCGCCGCCCCTCCGGCTCCTGCCATGGCTCGCAACCCGCTCAGGCAGCGCCCCGACAGCCACCGCCTCCCTGCCGGCGCGCCGAAAAGCCGCCAAGCCCTTCCGCCAGCGCGCATCATCTGGAGAAGCCGGAGAAGCCGCAGACTACAAAGCCCAGCAGGCCCCGCGCCAGCCCCGCCCGCTAGGCCATAAGGGACTGCCGCGCAGCCTCCTGGGATTTGTAGTTTTGCGTGGCAACAGCGGGAATGAGAGCGTCGCTGCGCGCTTAGTGCCTCGCTTGGCATGCTGGGAGTTGTAGTTTGAGGGCCGAGGCTCCCGCGGCGGAGGTGCTCGGTTCCCCCACTGTAAAATGCGGAATCGTGCCCCAATCCTCCAAAACGAGAGGCTGGTCCAGTAAAAGGCTCAGCTGGGCTTGCGTTTCCCCACCTTCCCCAATACTAAGCTGCATTTTCTTGCCATATTAAGAAAGCAAATACTAGCCCTTTTTAGTGAAAGCACTGACCCGAAAGTTAACACGTATTATTCTAAAAACACGCAATATGTGGTCTGTGCAACAAAGGAAAACCCAAGGCCCCTTCCTGAGACTCATATTTTTTTTCTTTCTTAAAAAAAACAAATATGCAGGGTGCAAGATTCCCCCCTCCCCAAGCTTGGAAGTAACAGAGTAAAGGGATGAAAAAAAATAGACCACCACAATTAACTCGGGAATAGACAGGAAATAAAGTTAAAATAATGCCGGGCGCGGGGCGAGGGGGGGGGGGGAGACCCATCAGTGTTATCAATACTCACAGTCAGGTTTCAGGTGGGAGGCATTCCCAGCCCTAACTGGAAAAAATGCCAGAGATTTTTGGGTTCAGTCCTTCTGCATGCAAAGCATGTATCATAGAAAGGTGCCCCCTCCAACTGAGACAAAACCGGGAGTTTTAAAGGGAGACAAAGCAGTGTCCAGTGCATTAGGTTAGTTCAAAGCCACACCAAAAAACAACACTGGCACATGATCAATTTTGTGTCTGACATAGTGGTACTTAGAACAAAAAGAAAATTCCTTCTCATTGGCTCCTGCGTCACTTTCAGTATTTCAGGGATTCTTTTAAAGTGTGAACTTTGTGAAGAACTTACCTAGACCCAGGAAGGATTAAGATGGAAGCCCTCATCTGACCACACGACCTAAATCCACTGTACTTGAGCATTATTATGGCTGTCCACAGAAGCAGCATGCAGGTATGAGAAATTACATTCTATATTTGAAGATGGCAATGCTATTTAAGGAAACGTCATTACATGACAACTTTGCGCCCCAAAGCTTCTTTACACATTGCATTTGCATCCTGCACATGCTAAATGCCTTACACATTAGGAGTGCTACAGTATGCAATGTGTTTACACCAACCCAAACACACGTTAGGTTCACAGAATACAAAGCCAGAACTGGAACATGCAGACATGGTGATGGAACATGCATTTATCATTGCAATATAAGAAACAACCCTCTGCAGCTTGTGTCCTCTTGAAAACCAGAGCAAGTCTAGATTCCCTTTTGTTTTTAAGTCCTAGTTGGCCTCATAATATGTTCCACTCCCCACCAAAAGAGAGACAAAGCACTTTTTAAAAATGCATTTTTTAAAATTTATAGGCTTGGGCTGCAATCTGTAACCTGGTGCTGGCCGAGACTAATGGGAGTTGCAGTCCAAAGTATCTGGATGGTACCAGGTTGCAAAAGGCTGGGTTAGGGAATAACAAGGAACGGGGCGGGGGGGGGGGGGGATCAAGGTTTCCTTCTGGTTTTTAAAACCCTGAGGCTGCCATCCTAACTCCACTTACTTGCGAGGAGACCCGATTCAATTCAATAGAACTTACTTCTGCATTTACATGGTTAGGATTGCAATCTTTGAGGTTTTGCCTGCTTGTGAATGAAAGAAAACCCCACTTACTGCAGACAAGTCACTGGCATCAAACCCTCTGCTTTAATGGAATAGTCCTGCCAAGAAACATGTGTACAATCTGTCTAAAAAATACAGTGTACAGCATGTGTACAATCTGTCTAAAAAATACAGTGTGAAGACTGATGGCTAGGCATCTGGTGTAACAGCTTAAGAAATGTGCCCTATTTAAGATGCAGGCTGAGCACGTCAATGCAAAAGCTTGCTAGGCATTTTCACACATTCAGTCACTCTGAAGGCATCAAAGGCCACTCTCCCTAATACAAACTTTCCAATGAGAAGATTTAAAAAAAAAAATCACTTTTGGATGCAAATATAACAACTATTTGTAAAGAGAAAACACCAGCTGTAAAATTTAGTTCTTAGGAAAATTTGCTTGCACACAATATTTTGAAAGAACGAGAATTTATTTTAGAGAAAATAAAAATATAGCTAACCAAGTGAGTTTTTTAAAAATACTATTAACAGTATTGCTTGAGGGAATTTTGAATTATGTAAACCTTTTTTTTTAAAGACGGGTGCTTGTTTTTGCAACAATGCCATAAATATGTAAGCCAAAAGGTAACAATGAATCCTTTTATATTAGTGTATGTTTGACGAAAATATTATATTTTTAAAAAGATGTCCCATTTAGGCATGCAGATAGAGGGTCACAAGTATCTCCCTCCTCTAGCCCCCCCCCCCAAGATATAAACCCAAACAGCATGGAAGAACAACTGGGGTTCAAGAAACCACGGTTGATTTGGATTAGAGTAAAAGAAAGAGAAAGAAAGAGTGTGTGTATTTCAAGAGAAGTGACAGAAAAATTAAGGTAAGCCACATTTTACTGCTGCTGCAATTGCCCCCTTGTCAATTTTGTTGTAGCTGAAAATGATGAGGGTCTGAATACTTTTCAAAATAAAATACTTTGCTTTGCAGAGCAGACAAGGTTTTTTTCCCCCAAAGAAACAATTTGACACTATCCAGACAATGCATTTATACATTGCAACTTACATGGGTGTTATGTTCCAGAGATTGTTCCTAAAGCCAAAATTGTGTAGTCAAAAGACATTGGGTACAAAGGCAGGTGCGATTACCAAAGTCTTTTTTTCTGGACGCCTGCCCCCCGCCGCTTTTTTATTATTTCTTTTGAAAAGCACGTAAACCTGAATGTGCACGAGTAAAATGTGCACAAGTTGCAGGATTACTGCACTCCAGTTGCTACAGAGATTACTAATGTTCAAACGGAAGCACTGTGAACATAAACAGAAGCTACCAGAAACAATTTAGCTGCAGGATCTTTTTAAAAATGGCACCAAAAGTTCCCATCTCAAAAGTCCCACCATGTTTCAGTATAGGGGGAATCATAGTTAAAGACATTGATGGCATTTCAAATGCACAACTTCAGAAGGATGGATGTCACAAAAATCCACCCTATTGAAAAAGCTCATCTCAGATTTCTGATTAGTTAAAAGCTATTCCAAATTTAGCTGTACTTGCAAGGGGAGGCTAGCAGCTGCACTTCTGGGCAAGACCAGCCAAACACTGTAGGCCAATGGCCCCTCCCCGAAAACATTGACTTTATTTAATTTAATTTTAAAGATGAACCAATGCTGCAGGCTGGATGAAATACAGCACTTGGCCAGATGACGCCCATGGACAAGAAGTTCATAGATACAGTGGTGCCTCACAAGACGAAAATAATCCGTTCCGCGATTCTCTTCATCTAGCGGTTTTTTCGTCTTGCGAAGCAAGCCCATTGACGGCTTAGCGGATTAGCGGCTTATCGACTTAGCGGATCAGCTGATAAGCGGCTTAGCGGCTTAGAAAAAGGGGGGGAAGGGAAAAAAAACCGCAGGAACTCGCAAGACATTTTCGTCTTGCGAAGCAAGCCCATAGGGAAATTCGTTTTGCAAAGCGCCTCCAAAACGGAAAACCCTTTCGTCTAGCGGGTTTTCCGTCTTGCAAGGCATTCGTCTTGCGGGGCACCACTGTACTTACCTTCGTTTCTCCTTTGTATTAAATATCAGTTGTAATGTCTAAACTTTTCTATTCAATGAGGTTTTAAAAAATTATGTCAACTATAGAAAGGGAATGGACAGAGGCATGCAATGATTTCCTGAGAGGTTTTAATCGCTTAAGTTGTTGGGAAAGTCTTTTTACGATACTGTGGGCTCTCTTGCTCGTAATATAAAAATCAAAGGAGTCTCAATGAAAGCAGCTGGAAAAATTAACACATCATTCAATACAAATCATCAAGTCATCCAGCAAAATTGTTTCACTCTTAATATCTGAACAGGCTGCATGTTTGCTTAATACAAGTATTTAAAAGCAACATTTATTCCAGTAGAAAAACACTGTTACCAATATTTCCATGTGCCATTGAGCCTTCTACTCTGTGGCACTCATTTTTTCCATGGGATTACTTACTACCATAACCACCTCAGGGGCTCTCTTCCTTTCTCAATAACACTCTACAAAAATACCAATGTTCATTTTAAAATACAACCAAAGCGGCACCTTTTTTTCCCCCCTTACAAAATTAACTACATTGATTTCTCTTTTGTTTGTTTAAAAGTGTGGCACCTTCTCTTTTTTTCCCTAAACCCTGAGAGAAAGTTAATACAATTGAAACGAAGCCACTTCTCACGAAATACATACTGCAGGTGATTTTTATAAAATGATTTTTAAAAAGCAACTCGTGCAGTTACTCGTTGCAAGCTCTCTGTAAAAAAAACGATTTCTTAAAAAGGAAAGAGCCACTCCATTTCGCCAAAGAAAGGTATGCAAAATCTGCTCTGAATACTTGCTAGTGGCGGGAGGGGCGCCATTTGCCATCTCGGTAGTTCTCCCTCCGGTTATCGTAATCGTGACTCCAGCCTCCATAGTGCCTGTCATCGTGACCATATTCCTCCCGAATGCCCCTGAAATGATGCTCCGAGCCATAGTCGCTGGGGCGCTGAGGTTCCCGGCTGCTATAATGCCTGCTTTCAGTAGGATACGGATGGGAGCTCACTCTGTTCTTGCGCTGGGCAGCACTTGTCTCTGAGCGCCACTGCATGGATGAAGCTGACGACTGGGTGTACGAGTAACTCGGGTGGTGCCCTGGCGAAGCAAATCCGGATGGCTCCGGGTGCAAGGAGTTGTGCCTGCCACTGTACTGTGACTGCTGCCACATATTATTCATCTGGAAACAGAAAGTGCTTCTGTTAAGAAGAGGCATGGCCAATAGTTAGGGGTGATGATGATGATTTGTTCAATTCCTTACTTGCCCTTCACCATAAGGTCCCAGAGTGGCAGTGTAAAAATACAAATCAGTTAAAACTGTTTACATTAGAAAGAATAAGGCTGGTTCTAAGAACATCTCTCAGGTTGAGAGGTGTAGTCCAGCAACATCTAGACAGCCACAGAGTGCGGCTGCCAGACTGGTGAATGAGAGCAGCCGCCGGGACTATATAAGCCCAGATCTACATTGGCTTCCAGTACTTTTCTGAACAAACCCTTTCCTGCCTATTTCCTGTTAACAGCCAAACAAAGAACTCTCACCACTGCTTGTCTCTGGAGGTTATCTGGGGATGAGAAGGACCTCTGCACAGCTGGCGACTCTGTTGAGATGTTATCCACATTCCTCTCATACCTGCTAAGCGAAAACCAGAAGTCAATTGCCCAGAAGTCATCTCAGATCATGGAATTCTGCACCAACAGTAATCACATTCAACAGTATTCAATTGAAGAAAGTTATACTGATGATCAAGGGTCTGGAAACCAAGCCTTATGGAGGGCTTTGGGTATGTTTAGCCTGAAAAGAGGAAACAGCGAAGAGATAGGATAGCCATCTTCAAATATCTGAAGGGCTGTCACATGGAAGATGGAGCACACTTGTTTTCTCCTGCTCTGGAGAGTAGGAGCCAAACCAGAATCACAATTCTGTGATTCTGTGTGACTAAACATCTGGAATAACTTTCTGATGGTTGGAGCTCTTCAACAGTGAAAAGGACTCCCTCAGAAGGTGGTAGGCTCTTCTTCATTGGAGGTTTTTAAGAAGAGGTTGGATGGTCATCTGCCATGGATGTTTTACATGAGATTCCTACATTGCAGGGGGTTGGACTAGATGACCCTCAGGGTCCCGTCCAATTCTATGATTCTACTACAGTGGTGCCTCACAAGACGAAAAGAATCTGTTCCGCGAGTCTCTTCGTCTAGCAGTTTTTTAGTCTTGCAAAGCAAGCCCATTGACAGATTAGCGGATTAGCGCTATTAGCGGCTTATCGGCTAAGCAGATAAGCGGCTTAGCGGCTTAGAAAAAGGGGGGGGGGGAAACCCCGCAGGAACTCGCAAGACATTTTCGTCTTGCGAAGCAAGCCCATAGGAAATTTGTTTTGCGAAGCGCCTCCAAAACGGAAAACCCTTTCATCTAGCGGGTTTTTCGTCTTGAGAGGCATTCGTCTTGCGGGGCACCACTGTATAGGTATTTGCGCATGGTTTTCCCAGGGGTGGGGGAAAATAGGTATCATGAAAATAACCAGGAAGCAAAGCACCAGGTAAACACTGGCATTAGCAGCTTTATGATTATAGCTATATTTCTATCCTACTCATTCTCATAGACATAGACGGTTATTTGTTATCCTAGCCTCAGAACAAGGTTGTGAAATAAGCTAGGCTGAATGACAAGAGATTGTGATTAGCTCAAGGTCACCTAGTTTGTGACTGAGTGGGAGATTTGAACCTGGGTCTCCCTGGTTGCAGCAGAACACTTCTAATCTAACCACTACATCATACAGTTTTCCTTTGATCCATCATCGTAAACTGTTATTGAATATATATTTTTCTAAGCAGAGTATAACTGAGCAATCTGTTTTCAGTTCATCTTCATTTTTATAACTGACACACTTGTCAAAGCAATACAGAAACACAGATCGCAAGCCTCAGGAGGTTTCTAGTAACAGCTTCTTTAATCTACTCTGCATCTCAATTTAGAAAATTCTGAAAAGACTCACAGCTTTCCCTAATGGAAACTAATTTGCTTGTCCATCTGTTGCTTTAGAAACAAAATTCCTGATGTGCCACATCAAAGTTCTCAATGCCATTTGATTTTTGTAGCTGCTCTAGAAAGAAAAGCTAATAATAGTAATATCTTCTCTCAGCGCTAGAATTCAGTTCATATTATTCTTTCCCACTTAAAGACAAATAATAAACATAAAGGTAGAAAGGGAAGCTCAGACATAGGCTATTGTATTATGCCCACTTTGGAAAACAGTCACAGAATTTACCATATGGTAATGAATGCTAAGAACACAATCCTACTCACAATTAGTCAGAAGCAGGTCCCACCAAGTTCAACGGGGTTCACTCCCTAATAAGCTGCAATTCTAAATGTACTTAAATGATTTACCACAGGCTTCCTAAAACTGGTGCCCTTGAGATCTTTCAGACTCAGGGTTGTAGTCCAAAATATGTGGAGGACACCAGGTTGGGGGAAGTCTGGTTTAACATTAAGAACTTACCTGCTACTGGCAGTTGTTGTTGGAAGTTGTTGTATACTGGAGGGGCTTCCATTAGCATATCCAGGTTGAGAATAAGGTGAATTGTTATCTTGAGATGCATGACTGCTCCCTAAAGGTAAAAGGACGTGTTTGAAGTGTAACTAAAACAAGTCATTTACACTGAGAAAGGTTAAGCCGACGCAAGATGCTAACAGATTGAAAACATGGCACATTACTTAATGGGCTCTGGAGTATCACACTAGAGAACCATTAAGACATACAAACAGATTTCCAAAACAAGTGTTGCAACCTACTGGAATACCCAGTGGTGAAGATGCAATCGAGGTGCAATGCTAAGGACACTAAACTTAATTGCAGATGAAACTCAGCTTTCCTAAAGTGAAAAACTTTGGACACTACTTCAAACAGTCCAGATAAGACCAAATAGTGTTTTCAATTCCTTTATTTAAAAATAAATTTTAGCAATTCCAAGGCTCCACTCTAGAACCAGCTTGAGTGCCGGGGCTCATTTCAGAAATAATCTGAATTGATAAAATAATGCTTCTAGACAAGTGCAAAGTGCATTCCTCTGTGATCATAGGAGCTCAGAATACACACAGATCTGTTCTCAACTGAAAAGGGTACAGCAGATGTGTAGAATGTGTGGCCCTCCAGATATTGTTAAACTACAATTCCCATCAGCCCCAGCTAGCATAGCCAATTGTCAGTGAGGATGGGATTTGCAGTTCAGCAACATATGGAAGGCTAAAGATTATCCAAAGCTAGAGTAGGACAGTGTTTCCCAACCTTGGGCCTCCAGCTGTTTTTGGACTACAACTCCCATCATCCCTAGCTAGCAAGACCAGTGGTCAGGGATGATGGGAATTGTAGTTCAAAAACAGCTGGAGGCCCAAGGTTGGGAAACACTGGAGTAGGACATCCCTTCTAAAAACAGATGGTTTGTCCCTAAACAACTGAAACTCTTTTGAGAAGTGCATTTCAACATCTTTTAAAGTTCCTTTTAAAAAAGATTCTAACCGTCCAAAAACTGACAGAAAGCCCCCTTCAAATGAGTTAGCTCCTCAAGATAGCAGCAACACTAAGCAACAAAAGCGGTTTTACAGGCTCAGTGAAATTTTAATCTGATATATAATTCAACACAAAAAATGCACCCAGAATAAAAAGTTTTACACATCAGAATTTTAAGCATAAAAGGAATATGAACCCCCTTCAATTTTGCCTAGATGACCTAGGCTGTTTTAAAGGCTTTGTGGATACCTGATCGAAACTGAATTTTGAGAGGTCTCCCAAAAAGTTTGATCCCATTAAGTAGATTCATGCCATAGGGGACAGATTCTTCATGTTTGAAATTCACAAATGCAAACTGCTTTGGTTTCCCATCCCTGTCCTTCGGAATCTTTACTTTAATGACTGGACCTGCCTGCAAACCAAAAAACAAAACAAAACATTAAAATAAAAAAGGAGCAACTTTCCCTTGAAGGTTATTTAGTTGCATGCACCTGCATTCTAAGGTAAACCTGTATTTGCATTCAAGTACAGTGTAGGATGTTACCAATTAAATGAAAGATATGCATTGTCAGGCAGGTTCTAAAACAACTTTCTTAATAGTTGGCATTTTACAATTTTACTCTCCAAAGGACTGGAGAATAGGACATAGTCCTAGATTCACCAGGCAGGTGAAGGTGGTTCAAACTAGGTAATGGTCAGTTTACTGCTGGTCTCTAGGCATCACTTCAGGTAGGTGCTATGAAGGTAGAAAAGTACATGCCCCCATGTGAATCCAGAGCCATCAGGTCTGGGTGGGTGTACAAGATGGTCACAGGGACACCAACTTGGGTTCCATGATGGAAGAATTGCAGAAGAGAAATGTAAATAAAACAAAAATAAACGACTTTGGTTGGTACTCAATATTCTCCAGGGAAGAAACCCACAGCAATGGATTCAGCCACATGCCAGCATGGAACAGAAAGTTAACATGCACTGTGAACCTCCTTCCACTCACAAGCATGCACCCCCAAAAGCAGAGGAAAACTCATTCACCTTTCAACCATGCTGATTTTACGTAAGCAAGGAGCATTGAAGCATTCCTTTCAAGTCAGCCTCACAATGTCTTTCTACGGATCCATTATTAACTTTCTGTGAGAACATTACAATGGTTCAAATCACCCTCACCCAATAGAAATGGACATAGATATTGAGAAGAGGAGGAGGGCAGTTTTTCAGGAAGCCTACAAGCAGTGCATGAAGGCAACAACCCTCCCCATATTTACTCCCTCAAAGTTTGGCATCAAGGAGTATCCTGAGCTCCAACTCAGTTATTGGAACTAACGGACCAGTTCTCAAGGACTTTATCTAATCTCCTCTGAATGTCACTGAGTGTCTACACTTTTGTGTGTGTTCTAAACTTACAGCCAATCTACTTAATCATAAGACCCCAGGTTCCAGCACTATGAAAGTGGTTGGAACTGTTCCCTAGGTGCTTTTGCCACTCCATGCCTACATCTATAAATGTCTATTGTAGCCTTTTGTTGTATACAGAGAAGTCCAGGCACTTGAGCCTTGTAGGAAAGGTGTATGAACAGCCAACCATGTCCTTGTCAGACCTTTTCCAGCTCTACAATTTCTTCTTCTTCTAGATGGGAGCAGCCAGGGAACAGTACACACCACATTCCGAATGCAACTGCACCATAAAAGACATGACAATTCTGGCTGTCTTACTTTCACAGCAAATGTGAATATAAACAAATGCGATGGCACAGGACGATGTGGCAACTTTTTGCTTACACGTATACAGAGCCTGACATCAATAGCCCTTGCATCTTGAAACAAGGGTTCCGCTACATCTTAGAATTAGGTCTAGGATAGCTTCCCCTCAAGTCAGCTCTATGACTAACTGTTTCAAGGCAGAGTTGCTCACAATCTACACATTTTGCCTCCTGGTTGTAACCTGAAGTACCCTTAGACAGCCTAGACAAACATGACAGAGGCAACCCATTATTACAACACATTCCCCATTTCTTTCTCCCCCTCAAGACCACCCTTGGCATTTTGCTCAGGGGATGAGACTACATCCCCAAAACTAAATTAGTTTTCAGGACTGGTACATCCAAGGTGGTGCTATAGGACGAATTTCCAGTTCATGAAACATTATGCTTCCCTTGATATATAGAGCTAAACCATCCCCAGCCTACCTTTCCTGTTTATGCACCTCCTGGGTTACCACTGAAGTTGCCCTTTTCTGACAAGGCGCCCAGATCAAAAACGCATTTCTGTTCATTTTGCTTTTGTTGTCAATTCTGCAAGCTGCTTGTTGTTGTTTGAATGTTCTGGTACTTATTTTTAAATCCTGCCGATCTCACCCATCCACCCCGAAGTTCCCATTTTTCGGGCAGAAAAACAGCTAACGATCAAACCTGTTTGCCGCCGGCGTTTTACCTTTAGAAGAATTCGCACCTTGCCTTGTTTTAAGAGGGAAACGGAGGGAAGGAGAGCATCCCGAGGGGCCTTTTCGCCTTGCAAGGGCTTCTGAACGAAGCCAAGCGAAACGGAAACCCGTTCAAAGGTAAAGGGAAGCGAGGCAGGCGAGACCCAAACAAAGCCAATGCCTCCCCGTCTCCCTTCCCGGATCCGTTTTCGCTCGCAGCGACACCAAGGAGATGCCAGTCTGCTTTCAGGGCAGCCCCCGCTCCTCTATAGCTCCTGGGCATGTGCAGAGGGCCCGCGCATTAAAACGCAGGCAAAAGGAAACGCCCCCCTCCCCGCACATACAGCAAGGCCGGCGCCCCCTGCGAGGTAGGCCGCTCTGAGCCCCGGCCCCTCTCCGCGGCCGAGTCAAGCCAGGAGGTGAGGCCCTGCCCGCCCCGTTACCTGGTGGAAGAGCTCGAAGAGCAGCTCCTCGGTGACTTTGGGGTCGAGGTTCCCCACGAAGAGGGTCCGGTCCGCCTCGGCCGCCGCCGCTCCCATCTCCTCAGCTCGCAGCCGGCTGCTGAACTGCGCAGGCGCGCGCGCGTCCGGCCCAGCCGAAGGGAGGAGAGCCGCCCCCGCGGTCGCTGCAATTCAGGCCCGCGGGCCTCTCGAGTGCGCAGGCGCCGATCCGGGCCTTGGGCGTGGCGGAGTGTTAGTCTCACTCCGCATGCGCTTCTCTGTTCCTTCCTCGGTGCCCAGAATTGGGCCCTCGACGGCTCAACTGCGCAAGCGCAATACTCTCGGGACTGTGATTGGGTATTCCTTAATTATTGCTAATATATAACGTTCAGCCTTAAATGCGAACCTGCTTCTGCAGCGTATCAAACCCACTAAAAGCCTAATACTCGCGCCGAAGGGAAAGCACAAGTCGTTTCTAAGATACTTAAAAGCCGACGGCAAGCGAGAAGGGACAGATCGAGAGATTGACCGATCTTCTTTCCCCTTTTCGCTGCGAGACAATGTGCCGCCCCCTTATTTACATAAGCAGTTCCAAGGCTGCAAACTTCAACCACGGTGTGCATTGTCCCGGTCCGTTTCAAAACGTGAAAATTCGGAAACAAAAGTTGTTCAGCTATTTTTGGTGGGGTGGATAGGGAAGCAAAGTTGAGCTTTTTTCTTTTTTTCCTTTTGCCAAAGTTGTACTTTTTGCGCTATTTTTTAAGGAAATTTGTCCAAAAATGCAACACTTCCTTCATACGCCTGGGTTTTCCTGGACATTTTACCTGTTTTTTTTGGAAATTCAACCTGGACGCTATTTTTCACCGGTGAATCCCGTATGTGTCTGGGAAATTCCGGACATACGGCAGCCCTAACTGGACGTGCATGAGAATTGGGTTTGATTTTGAATCCTCCAGAGGAAGGGCCAGATAGAGCAAGACAGATCCTTCGACCCTGTTGCAGACTCCCCAAAGAGATCCTCGATGCCACCCCTAGGTGTCTGCCTTGTGTTGTCTTTATTTATGGCCTCTGTCCACGGTGCTGCATAGCATGAGAGACAGGAGAAAACAGACAAGACACAAGATGTAGAGGAAAACAGCCTACCCTGGTGCCTTATGCTAAGAATTTATAGCATCTTTTGTTACTATTATGTTCCATGACCTGGTCTCTGATGAGAGGTGGGCCCTGCCCTCCAGGAACCCTGGGAAGAGAAATTCATGGTGACAATTTCCATTTTCTCCTGGAAGTTCCTATAAAGGCAATCCTTGTGTGGAATGTAGCAGAGCTGTAGTATAGATGGGCAGGAGGGAGCTGGATCATAGACTAAGTACCCACTGAAGTACTTTTCTCCCAAAGGCTGAGTTGCCTGAGGCACATGAATTTATCATATAGTGTTCACCAGACACAAAGGTATTTGTAGAGGCCCACATGACTGCTTTGCAAATGTCTGTGATGGGAAGACTTCCTTTATATGTGGCTGATGGGGCTGCTCCCTGAGGGAGTGAGCCGGCAGTCCCCTTGGAAGGGACTTCCCCAAGGCCTAATAGGTCTAGGCCAGACATGGTCAAACTTGGCCGTCCAGATGTTTTAGGACTACAACTCCCATGATCCCTAGCTGGCAGGACCAGTGGTCAGGGATGATGGGAATTGTAGTCCCAAAACTTCTGGAGGGCCAAGTTGGACCATGTCTGGCCTAGGCAATAGTCTCCTTAAGCCACTTGTAAACAGCAGAGGTAGATACTTTCCATCCCAGTGTGACACCCCCAAACCAAACAAGCAGAGCTTCTGATTTCCTGAATACCGCTGTTCTGTCTAGGTAGAAGCAGAGAGCCCTGAGGACATCCAAGGTGTGCCTGGCCTTAGCCAAGCTGCTAGGAGGCAGTAAAAGGAGCAGAACCTGGAAGGAAGAAGCTTTTAATTAAAGACACACTATCCCCAAGAAGCTTCAGCACCTGTACTGCACACACTTGAGAGGCTGGTGCTGCAATTGCGTTTCATTGCCAGCTGGTGGTGATGGAGAACAAGCAATAAATCATCTTTCGAAAAGGCCCAAGGAGACAGAAAGAAAACAGGTGGCTCCATCTGCCTCCCCTGACATTCCTCTCCCAGCAGAAAACAAATTAAATCACTAGTGAGCCAGGGCAGAGGAAGCTGGATGGCAGCAGCTGTCAAGCAATAAAAAGCCGAGTCTCTACCTAAAAGGCAAGATGCAGGAGTGTTGGGAGAGAGGCCCTAGGAAACTTGCGAGTAGAAGGGAATAGATGTTGGAAGAAGAACACGACAGGGAAGCTAGGAAGAAGACAGGTCTGGGTCTGATCAGCCAGAGAAGAATGTGCTTAATTCCGGGGGTAACCCCCAGCGAGGAGCGACTAAGGAAATACAGTGGTATCTCGGGTTACATACTCTTCAGGTTACAGACTCCGCTAACCCAGAAATATTACCTCGGGTTAAGAACTTTGCTTCAGGATGAGAACAGAAATCGTGCAGTGGCGGTGCAGCAGCAGCAGGAGGCCCCATTAAGCTAAAGTGGTGCTTCAGGTTAAGAACAGTTTCAGGTTAAGAACAGACCTCCAGAACAAATTAAGTACTTAACCCGAGGAGGTACCACTGTATGCCGTGTGGGAAGGTGAAGGGAGACAATGGGGTCTAGAGAATTAGACAGGAGTATAGGAAGGAAGTCCCATGGACTGCAAGAAGATCAAACCTAGCCATTCTTAAGGAAATCACCCTTAGTGCTCACTGGAAAGACAAATTGTGAAGCTGAGGCTCCAAGACTTTGGCCACCTCATGAGAAGAGAAGACTCTCTGGAAAAGACCCTGATGCTGGGAAAGATTGAGGGCACAAGGAGAAGGGGACGACAGAGGACGAGATAGTTGGACAGTGTTCTCGAAGCTACCAGAATGAGTTTGACCAAACTGCGGGAGGCAGTGGAAGACAGGAGTGCCTGGCATGCTCTGGTCCATGGGGTCACGAAAGGTCGGACACAACTAAACAACTAAACAACAACTACATAGGAAGGAAAGCCCCACACGTTGGAAATAAAAATAGAAAAGGGTTCCTGCAAAGAAAAGGGGATTTCCAATCCCCATTGGTAAGCGACCCACTTGGCAGTCTCAGAGGCCTCTGGCCAATGGGGTAAAAGAATCTCTCCTGTTCCAGAGAAAAGGGGAAGCATTATCTTGCATGAGCAGCTGTGATGCGGCAGTGTAAAAGACCACAGCAGTGTTTGGTTGTGACCGGAAGACGGGCCTCTTAAAGACACCGGAAGTCATAATGCTGACACTGAAGATCAGAAGTACCGTACATTACAGGTCCCCCAAATCAGGAATGCAACCATGCACTAGAAGGGCAGGAGTGGAACAAATGTGGGTCGCAGCTAGCCTGCGGGAGGTTTTCATCCACATCCCAGTGCCAGCTCTTCGAACAAGACCCTCTCCCACAGCAAGTCCTACTCCACAGTGCTTGTTCACACATTGCACTGAAGATTGGTACAAGCTGTCTCTACACATGTGCAACTGTTTCTTTGAGTGTGCACTTGTTGATTTGCATAGCTCAACTATTGTGGACACTCAGGTTGTGAATGTGATCCGTGCGGGAGGCACGTTCACAACCCACAGCACAGCATCTGCGCATGCGCAGGTTGTGATTTGGTGCTTCTGCGCATGCGCAAAGCGCGATTTAGTGTTTCTGTGCGTGTGCAAGCACCGAAAACTGAAAGTAACCCGTTCCGGTACTTCCGGGTTTTGGCGCGTCCGTAACCCGAAAACACGCAACATGAAGCATCTGTAACCCAAGGAATGACTGTATTATGTACCAGACTGTACACTCATTGAACCTTACGTGTGAATAACTGGACAAGTGTACAGTCCAACTGTTGTGTACACAGATTGTGGGTAAAGGCCCCCGGAGAAGATCACAATGAAAGCCAAATGAGACAAGCGACTGCTCTCACAGCCAGTAGACCTGACATACAACAAAATGAAACAGATGGGCGGTAGATCTGTTGAAGCCTAGTAGATCTGTGGAAGCCGGTACAAGAAGGGAGATCCCCTTGGCCGCACAGCTGTTTAAAACGGATAATCCATGCCCCCTGGTCGACCGGATTGGCCGGCTGGGGGCCATGATGTGGGGTTTTGCCAGCCCCCGCTGTGTGTGGAGACCACATGGCCTGACCGCAACACTGCCCCACCAGGAAGTGGCACAGCTTTCCCATTCCAACAACAGTTTGTACATTTTTTAAACAATAGTTTCTGATTATTTTCCAACAAATCCTTTTCAAACCTTGACAGTTCTTTACTGAAACACAATCCTTTGACCATCCTAAATCATTTAGTAGGTGGTATTGTAACCAATCTGTTAATAAATGTCTTATATCCTCAATTTTTTTCACCTTCAATTGGTTTCCTACTTCGGTTAATAGCTCTTTGTAAGTTGCCCATTCACCTTCCTTTTTTTTTTTTAAACTGATATTGC
The DNA here is from genome assembly GCF_951804945.1 of Podarcis cretensis. Classification (NCBI taxonomy): domain Eukaryota; kingdom Metazoa; phylum Chordata; class Lepidosauria; order Squamata; family Lacertidae; genus Podarcis; species Podarcis cretensis. The sequence continues at coordinate 27,748,932 of NC_137185.1, read as the reverse complement.
TTCTAATGGTGATAACCACCATGGAGTTCTACCTTCTAAAAGATTTTTAATTTTTTCCCATATAGCATAAATTGATTTTCTTACCACATGGTTCAGGAATCCCTTATGTACTTTGGTTTTTTCCATACCAAAGATATGCATGCCATCCAAACCACCTTCTTACTGCCCAGTTGAGAAAACAAGGTCCAGAGTGTGGCCTGCCACATATGTTGGGCCGGTGACACGTTGGGACAGCCCCATGGTCGTCATGGCATCCATGAAGTGCTGAGCCACCCCAGAGACAGTCGCCTCGGTATGGATGTTGAAGTCCCCCAAACCAGCAGCTTGGGTGTCCTCAACACTGCCTCTGAAACCATCTCTGTCAGTTCAGGCAGGGAGACTGCTGGGCAGTGAGGTGGGCACTAAACCAGAGGAATCTCTCATTGTTCTGATTGCCCAGTGCCAGGAATACACACTCTAGATTCCCCCCACAACTGGAAAGAGATCCTGGAGAGAGAGCTGGAATCTCTGTAGACTACAGCAACTCCCATCCCCGATTCTCCAGTCTGCCCTGATGCTGCCCTGAGTACCCAGGTGGGCACAGATGGGGGTGAGATCATGGATTTTGGAGGTCTTATTCAGAGCTGACCTGGCATTCAGCAACAGCAGCCACAGACCTCAAAGCTGGCTGGTAGGACAACCACAATTCCCCAGCTTGGAGGAATTGTCGACCAAGTACTCAGAAGGATAAATTCCCCAGGATTTGGGGGGAACCTGATGTAAATTAAACCAAGCGAAACTCTCTGGGATGCCAATTCAGAAGGGTTCTGCTTTCCCAGCCCATGGGTTGGCCTCAGTGTATTGCCAGCACCCTCCCAGTCACCCCTCTCTGCTCTCTTCCTCCCCAGATATAACTGCGTTCATTGTGCAATTTTGATTTCCTTGCTTTTTAAAGAGCTCTTTCTAAGTCCTGCACTGGTCTCTGAGCTTGGGAGCATCAGACGGGTGTTCATTCCCAGTGGCTACTCCCCCAGCGTGGGATAAGACTGAAGTCAAGCTTTTGCTGGCGTCAGTGTTTTTGGTCAAAGCCCAGCAGCAGAGAGAGCAATTCAAGACAAGATCACCTCTGAAGATGGAAGCATCCCAGAGAAATGTTAATTCGTACCTTGCCCTTTCTATCTTCAACCTGCTGTGTTGCTGTCTGCCACTTGGAATCGCAGCTCTCGTCTTCTCTCTCCAGGTGAGTCTACTTTGGGGTTCTTTGCCTCACTCTGCAGAAGAGAATGCTGAACATCCAGCTCTTAAAAACATCCATTGGGCAGAGGAGGGATGTTTGCATTTATATGTGCACATGTGTGAATGTTTAGTATGCTTGTGCGTACTTTAAGCACAGTGTCTTCCTCCACTAAAAATCCCAACAATTTCCTCAACATGAAACGTTTGATCACAGATTTCTAACTGCCCTGGAGAATGGATTTGTAAAAGGGCTTTGCGTTTTTGAGTGTGGGGTGGTTTGTGTCTGGATGTTGTGGAGGGCTTTTGGTGTTGGCAGGCATGAAAATATTTGTTAAAGACGCAAGCCAGCGTAGTAGATTGCTTTGCAAATTAAGGACATTCATGAATTTTGGAATTGCTAGTAGATTTTATCTGTCCTCCCCCCCCCCCTTTTTTTAAATTCTCTGCAAAAGTTTCGTGCAGGGATGGAAGATGCCGATATTGGCTGTTGGGAACAACACACATTTCTATTAGCAGCTTTCAGTACCATCAGCCATGGTATCCTTCTGGACCACGCTGGTGGGATGGGACTTGGAGGCATTCTTCTACGGTGGTTCTGTTCCTTCCTGGAGCAGTGAACCCAGAAAGGGGGGGGGCTCCTGTTTGACACCTTGGGCATTGGCTGTGGGGTCCCTCAGGGTTCTGTTCTGTTCCCTATGCTATTTATCAACTACATGTAACTACTGGGAGAGGTTGTACAGAGCTTCAGGGTTGGGTGTCATCAATATGCTGATGACACCCAGCTCTATTTCTCCTCCCCACCTGAATCCACAGAAGCTGCCTTGGTTCTAAACTGGTGTTTGTCATCACTGATGGACTAGATGTGAGTGAGCAAATGGAAACTTAATCCATACAAGACAGAGCTGCTCTTGGTCAGTCAGAATGCAGAACAGGGAAGAGGGATTCAGCCTGTGCTGGTTGGGGTAACACTCCCCCTGACACCGAGAAGAGATATGTTAGTCATCTTCAGGCATCTAGAGGGCTGTCACATGGAAGAGGGAACAAGCTTGTTTTCTCCTGCTCTGGAGGGTAGGACTCGAACTCATGGCTTCACATTACAAGAATGGAGATTCTAACTAAACATCAGGAATAACTTTCTGATGGCAAGAGCTGTTTGGCAGTGGAACAGACTCCCACGAGAGGTGGTGAACTCTCCTTTCTTGGATGTTTTTAAGCAGAGGTTGGGTCGCCAGCTGCCATGGATACTTTAGTTGAGATTCCTGCATTGCAGGGGGCCAGACTAGATGACTTCCAGGGTCCCTTCCAACACTAGAGTTCTAGCATTCTATGATTCTAAGACACAGCTTTGCAGTTTAAAAAAAGATGGATCGATCTATAACCAAATTGTAAATGTTTAATGCTTTGCCCTAAGCCACCGGCCAGGGGTGGGGTGTGGGGTGTTTCTTAAACCCCACAGATGCATGGGCCATGAGAGCATCTGGAGAAAAGATTGACTCTGGCAGGGTTTGAAAAACAAAAGTACTCTCCCTGCCCGCATGCCAAACACACACACACTGTTCTTGGCTTACGGAGCTGTCTGGTGTGTCTGCTGCAAATGAGAGAATCGGAACCAGGAGAAAGAGTTTACAAAATGCCACTTGGGAATCCATTTTGCAACTTTTTGGAGACTAGAGGGCTGGAAGCGATTTCACAATACAATTAAAAGATGCACAAAACAATTGCATGCCTAAAAACAGTTGAAACAACTGCACCCATCAGGAACAGTTTCAAATTCAATACAGATGCTATTTTATTAGGAAGGGGGGTGGGAAATCACTCCAGCTTAACAGATGCTCGCCTTTTGCAGTCCTGGTGGCTTAGAAAAGAGAACCTCTGCATATCCCTAGGACTAGCCTCTCCCGAAGGCTGTGGGCAGCCTGTGATCTGTCAGGTAGTGTTGGGCTTTGCCACCTGGCCTCACTGGGAAGGGCTGCAACTCACTGGTAGAGCAATGGCATTGCTTGCCATGGATCCCAGGAGCATCTCTGGGAAGGGCTGGGGAAGATTCCTGTTGAAACCATGGAGCACTGTTAGCTAGTCAGTCTCAACCAGCCTTGGTGCCCTCCTGGTGTTTTGGACTACAACTCCATCGGTCCAGTGCCCAAGAGAGTCTGGAGGGCACCAGGCTGGTGAAGACTGCTGTGTAGTTGGTGATACTGAGTTGGATGGCTCAATCGACTCTATGCAAGGCAGCTTTGCAAGTTCCGCTTCTGCTTTCTATTAACAACGGTCAAATGTGGTCATAAATAGAGAGCCAGTGTGGTGTAGCCGTTAAGGAGTGTCAGACTAGGACTGGGAGACCTGGGTTCGAATCCCCACTCTGCCATGAAGTTCCCTGGGTGACTGTGAGCAAGTCACTCACTCTCAGCCTAACCTACCTCACCGGGTTGCTGTGGGGATTAATTGAGGAGTGGGCAAACTATGTACACCAGCTTACTAATAAGAATAATAAATATAAAAGCTTTTCACACAGCTCCAAAATGGCTTAACAGCGTATGGTTCTTTTAAACAAAGTGGATGGATGAGGGAGAGCGTCGGAAAAGGAGACAACTGTGCTTTTCCAAAAATTTAGGCGAGGTTTTTCTCCCACACGAACTGTGTGCTCCCAAGGCAGATCCAACAGCCCCAACATTCTTGGTTGAGGAGCTCTGCCAAATACTCCCTTCGCTGCAAATGACCCCAGGGAGGAGGACAAACAACTTAAAGCTGTAAGGAACATTGCTAGATCCACCCATACAATCGAATCAGGACAGATAAAGTAAATCAGCGGCAAAACATTGCATACCCTCCCACATTCAACAGATGAAAACAGAGCTGTTCCAGTCCACATCAGTATCACTGCTAATTAGCTGTATTTACTGATAAGGGTTCCCTTTCCCCCTCAGGCTTCCTGTTTATATTCCCACCACAGCGGTACCTATTTATCTACTTGCATTTTGACGTGCTTTTGAATTGCTAGGTTGGCAGAAGCTGCGACAAAGCAACGGGAGATCACCCCATTACGGAGATTCGAACCGCCGACCTTCTGATCGGCAAGCCCTAGGCTCTGTGGTTTAACCCACAGCACCACCCGCATCCCATTCACTTTTCTTAGGGTTACCCTATTTCAAAAAATGGAAAATCTGGACATGGGAACTTCTGATGTGGGCCGCCATACCCCTGGGTTTTCCCAGACATTTTTTTACCAATTTTCAGAAATTCCTTCCGGACGCTATTTCCAATGGACAAATCCCAGATATGTCTGGGAAATCCCAGACCTAACTTGTTCCTTAGAAGTATACCTTTTCTTTACGCTGCACTTCTGCACTGTTGGGTGAGCTAGAGTTAAGGTGAGAAGTGTAGACTCCCACAATACACCAAATAAAAATAAGCCTCTTTGTTTAGTTGGGATATTTCCTAGCAAGGGTGCCAGCCCTTTTGACCCCCCGCCTATATTTTTGGGTTAAGGCCCAGGCCCCCCAGGACAGAAGGCACGGAGGCAAAACATGGAGACAACTGTGGCAGGGCTTCAGTGGTCACTTCCTTCCCCTCCTCCTCCTGCCAAGAAGGAGGGGGTCGAAGCAGCCTCTCGCTAGTGGCACTGCCAACAGAAGGAAAAGGAGGAGCTGCCGGCCACTGAAGCCGTGTAGCTACCATGTTTGCCTTCACCCCCAGCTCCTCCTGACACCCTGACATCATGTGTACGACATTGCAGAGGGCCTTCTTGATAGTGGCACCCACCCTGTGTAACGCCCTCCCATCAGATGGCAAAGAAATAAACAACTCTTTGACTTTTAGAAGACATCTGAAGGCATCCCTGTTTAGGGAAGTTTTTAATGTTTGATGTTTTATTACTTTATTATCATTATTATTAATATTCTGTTGGGAGCTGCCCAGAGTGGCTGGGAAAACCCAGCCAGATGGGTGGGGTATTAATAATAATAATTCCTCCCCGAATCGCCCTCGCAAGCTAGCACCTCTGCTTCCTAGAGCTGATAACCGGATGTTATTACAGAGGTGGATTTAGGGGAGCATGACCAGTGGCAAGAATCTTCATCATCACCATCATCATTTTATTTGTATGCTGTCTTTCCACAGTTAAAGCAATGCTCAAGGCAGCTTACAATATGAAAAGATTTACATAGTTACAAACATAGCAAAGTAGTCATAAAAATAAATAAAACACATCAACAACTACATAACCAAACTGAACAATTTCCACATAAAAAAGAGCCCCACCCTGCATAATCAATCACATGATGCAGTGCGCACATACCATTTGAATGAGAATGCCCATCGACTTTGTGGGGGCCCAGCTCCCTCAAATATTTTATTGTGGGGGCTGAAGGTGGCTCCTATGGCAGGTGCTGATCTTCAAATGCATGACAACAGACCAGTTAGACGTACTTTCCCCCTGGGTTGTGGAGCTGGAAGGTGTTCTAGCTTAAGCCACTCTGAGCCCTGATTTCTCTCTCCTTCCCCAGGCGAGAAATGCCAGCAACGAAGGAAACATCAATCAAGCCGCAAGCTCTTCCCGCACGGCCCGCATCCTGAATATCATTGGGATTGTCACTGGAGCAATTATGTTTGTGATTATTATAGTGATTGTTGCTGTCGGTTCAAAATATAAACACTAAGAGGAGATGTCCCTCACGCTTGCTCTCAGAGAGTGCTCCTGTGATGGCCCTTGGGAGTGGATGCAGCGTATTCTTACAAGGGCGTTCCGATCCAAGTAGTCACGATCCACCAGCAAAATTGTCAGTTCAAAGAGACAATGCTACAAAGCCGCAGTTTTTCTGAAGGGGGAGGGCTCTTTTGTACTATCTCTGATTAATTGCTTTGCTTTCTTTTTGAGGGGGGGAAAACCCACCCTACTCAATCATGCTTTGCATGCTTCGAGAGCATGGTGACATGTAACCCAATAAAACAAATGAACAGATGAATCTTGCTGCGTGTTATCCTTTCCTTCCCTAGCAACTAGAGAACCAGAGGAAAGTTGGTTTGTTCGGTTTATTTAGGTGGTGATGTTCGTCAGTGTGCTTCAGTTTCACATCAGTCAAACGATCCAGGCGGTAGCTGCATCAACGCAGCGAGCGCATCAATATTATTATTCATTTCTTGTTTATACCACATTGTATTTTTAAGGGGGAAAAAAATCTCAAAGCAGTTTACAACACATTAAAACACCAAAGGCTACATAATTAACAGGAAACTAAAATATTATCTTAAAGGTAAAATGTTGCAAAGGAGGTCAACTACAGAATGCACATTTAACATAGCAAAGTTAACAAACAAAATTCAAAAGAAAACATTACCAAAGGATGTCAAGTATACAATGTGCATTTAAAACAGCATAGTTAGCAAGAGATTAAAATACAGTGTTACCTTGGGTTACATATGCTTCAGGTTACATACACTTCAGGTTACAGACTTTGCTAACCCAGAAATAGTACCTCGGGCTAAGAACTTTGCTTCAGGATGATAACAGAAATCGTGCAGCGGCAGCGGGAGGCCCCATAAACTAAAGTGGTGCTTCAGGTTAAGAACAGTTTCAGGTTAAGAACAGACCTCCAGAACTAATTAAGTACTTAACCTGAGGTACCACTGTATTCTCCGTCAGTAGGGAGTTCTAGAGTGTAGGTGGTGCCACACTAAATTATCCAGTTCTTACAAATGTGGAACAGGCATCATGTGGCTTCAACCAATCAAAGTGGCCAAATTGTCACATGTGGGGCAAGGCGATCCTGCCAGCAAGCTGGTATACTAATAGTATAGAGCTTAGTATACTAATAGTAACTCCTTGTACTTGACTGGGCAACAAATCCGCAATCAGTAGGAAATCACAATTAAATTGAAGCTGCAGCAAAACAGTAGGATAAATATTTAGCAGGGTGGCTTAACCCTGGTTGTTGTTTTTTGTTGTTTTTTTTAACTGCAAATTGCTGCAGAAATGTTCACACAAAATTTCACACAAATTTCACACAAAAAATTAGAAACTGAGAGAAAACAAAATTTGACAGAATTGTCCGTGCTAAGGATTTCCGTTAGTTAGTGTGCTGTAAACAAACAAATTATTTGCTGTTTCTTATGACAATCACAACTTTACCTTTCTTTTACCAAGATCAGTGTTATTTGGTTTTTTGGTTTGGTTTGTTTTTTTTTAAAAAAAATAGATTAGCTTAAAAAAATAGAAATATTCATGGAAGGTGTACCTTTCGATTAGTATTAACCAATATAAATACAGTGGTACCTCGGGTTACATACGCTTCAGGTTACATACGCTTCAGGTTACAGACTCCGCTAACCCAGAAATAGTACCTTGGGTTAAGAACTTTGCTTCAGGATGAGAACAGAAATCGTGCGGCAGCGGCGCGGCAGCAGCAGGAGGCCCCATTAGCTAAAGTGGTGCTTCAGGTTAAGAACAGTTTCAGGTTAAGAACGGACCTCAGGAACAAATTAAGTACTTAACCCGAGGTACCACTGTAAATGGAACACCCATGCCCAGAGGCCGTTTATCACAGAGTACCAGATACCTGGAGGAATGGCAGAGCGGTTTGGCCAAAGTGTTTTGCTCAGGTGTTATTCTCAGAAGCATCTCAATGGACACTGTTTGGAAGTTGAATACCAGACTAGACAGACCTGCTCCAGCATAGCTCTGGATCAAACATTATTCACAAATGACCGCTGGATGGGAGCACCAGAAAATGCTCAACTGTTCATGTGTCCATTTGCACATGACAAAAACATGAATCTGTGACCACACATGTTCAGTAGGCAAGCAAGTGGAAGGGGCAATGAGAGAGATAACTCAAGCTGGTTCTCAGTCACAGTCTCACTTGCTGAGCACACAGACAGATCATTGTCTTGAGGATGAGGGACTCTAGTTCTAAACAATGGTTTCCTGTTTCAGATAGTATCTTGCGGATTTCAGCTAAATGCCTTCCAGATGTTGTCAGGCTCTATCTCCCAATGGCCAGTTGTCAGAGGTGATGTGAGCTGTGATCCAACAATATCTGGGGGTCATGCCACTTCCACAGCCCTGGGAATGGGGGTTGGGGAATCTGTTGAACTCAGATTCCAAAGTGGGCTCATTTGATGCAGTCTGGTCAGATCAAGCCCCTGGATTGGATCCTGAGTTTACTTCAGAATCCACAGTCTGGTGGATTCCTTGACAGAGTGGCTCAAGGACTGCATCGCTGCAGGAAGTTGCATTCTTGCCCTTGCAAACCCAGTAACGGAAGTTGCAGCTTTGGTGTCTGTGAAAGAAACGAAAGAGGAGACTGCAGTGTCAAGGAAACCAAGCAAGACAGAACCCCAAGTCCTGCTTTGATGACTTGAAGAGGAGAACAGAGGGCAGAGTTTGTTAAGTTGTGGGTTGACATAGCAGACGACACAGCGATTTCTCCAAGTAGCTCTTTATTTTGTAAGCTGGAATAGAACTGACTGCAAACAGCTCAGCCGGCCTGCTTTTATAGGCAGCCGGCTGTCAACATTGTAGCAACAAGAGCCCAGAGTTCCCGCCTAAAATAACTGACGTGGACCTGAGTGAAAACTATCTACAGACCTGAGTGAAAACTATATACAGTATCCCCCTGCTGGCCCAGGGTGAAACTTCACTACATAACACCCCTCCCCACCGAGATAAGGCGTTAGTTACAATCGTAATGGTTTCCTTATATACAGCACTACGCGTAATGGTTCAATTAGGCACAAAAGCATATCGGTTACATTTCCCATACTTAGACCAACAGTGATACATGTCCAACAACATAGTCCTTTAAATAAGTTGGGCGCTTGGGAACTCTGCCAGACCGCCGGGGACTGGCAGCCAAGTCCGGAGGGCCACACAGTTCTTGCTGAGGCTATGGTGCGACCCTAGGTGGCGTTGGAACCAGCTCCGCTGCTGTGGGTGGAGCCTCCGCAAGTGGAGTGGTCTGAGTCTGTGGTAAGTCTGGCAGACCCTCTGAAGCGGCTTGGTTCGGCTCCACGCTGGCAGTTTGCGAGGGAGGTGTAGGTGGGGCCTCGCCATCTGTACGTGTCTCTTCTGGAGCCGCAAGCGCAGTTGGGGGCACCTCGGTAGTGTCCAAGTCCCCAACCCTGTGCCTAAGCTGGTCTATGTGCCGTCGCCACAAGCGTCCGTCTTCGAGTGCCACCTGGTACGAGCGAGGTCCAGTGACTCCCACTACTGTGGCTGGCACCCAAGGAATGTCCCCCACATAGTTCCGGGCAAAGACCTGGTTTCCTGGGACAAATGACCGTGGTGCGTTGGCACAGCCTGGGGGTTCAGCCACGGCAAAGTCCGGGTGTAGCCGGTCGAGTGGTGACCTGAGGCGGCGGCCCATAAGCAGTTCAGCAGGACTCCTCCCTGTGGCCGCATGAGGGGTGATGTGTTGCACAAACAAGTATTCGGTGACCCGCTCATGCCAGTCTCCCCGGTCCAGGCGCGCCAGTGCCTCTTTTGCCGAGCGCACCATTCTTTCCGCTTGCCCGTTGCTGGATGGATGGAAGGGTGCCGTTAGGGTATGGCGGATGCCCAGTCCCAAAAGATACCGCTCAAACGTGCCTGACGTGAACTGCGGTCCGTTGTCAGAGACAAGGACATCAGGACACCCATGCGTTGCAAACAGGCCTCGCAGCACCCGGATGACGGCTTCGGTAGTGGTGGAGGGCATCAGGGCGACCTCCAGCCATTTGGAATAGGCGTCCACCACTACCATAAAGGTCCGGCCGTGAAAGGGGCCAGCCAGATCGATGTGCACCCTTGACCAGGGTGTCTTTGGCGTCTCCCAGGTGTGTCCCTTAGCTGCCGGTGGTGCAGGCCTCGACTCTTGGCACGCTTGACAGGCGGACACCCAGGCAGTGATGGCACCGTCCATATTAGGCCACCAGACATAACACCAAGCCAACGCCTTCATTTTGACAATTCCCGGGTGGCCAACGTGCAGAGCCTCCAGGACGCGCTGACGGAGTCCCTGGGGAATCACGACGCGGTCTCCCCACAGCAGACAGCCGCGATGAGCTGAGAGTTCATGTTGTCTGGTTGCGAAGGGCTGGAACTCCGATGCAAAAGGCCCTTGTGGCCACCCCCTCCACACCCAGTTGAGCACCCGGCTGATGGTGCGATCCTGGGCAGACGTGGAGGCCACAGTGGCAGCCGATACAGGCGCTGCCGGAAGATCCTCAATCAGAAGGAGCGATGAAGCTGGAGCCGGGTCTTCCACAAATGCTGGAAGAGGGCAACGGCTGAGGGCGTTGGCATGGCCCATCGATTTCCCCGGGCGATGGATGAGCCGGTAGTGGTAGGCAGCCAGGAAAACAGTCCATCGCAGCATGCGTGGCGAGAGGACCGGTGGAGTTGGACGATCACCGGCGAGGAGGCCCAGGAGTGGCTTGTGGTCAGTGATGAGGTCAAAAGTCCTGCCATAGAGGTATTCATGGAACCTCTTCACTCCAGCCACAAGTGCCAGTGCCTCCTTGTCGAGCTGGCTGTAATTCCGTTCCGTCGGAGATAGCGTCCTGGAAAAGTAGGCGAGCGGTGCTTCTCTTCCGTCTGGAAAACGGTGACTAAGGACAGCAACGATGCCAAAAGGTGAGGCGTCGCAGGCAAGGACCAGCGGCCTGGATTCACTGTACTGTACCAGCACACTGTCTGATGAAAGGAGAGCCTTGACCGCGTTGAAGGCCGCCGTCTCCCGATGACCCCAGGCCCAAGGCGTCTTAGTGCTAAGGAGTCGGTGAAGAGGCTCAGCCACTGTGGCTTTGTGGGGCAGGAACATGTTATAAAAGTTCAGCAGCCTCAGCAATGCCTGCAACTCCGTCTTGTTCTTTGGGGTGGGGGCCTGCTGGATAGCGTGGATCTTGGATGTGGTCGGGTGAAGGCCGGAGGCATCAATAAGATAGCCCAGGAACTCTACCTGTGGAACGGCGATCTGGCACTTTTCCCTCTTTACCTTGAGCCCGGCCTCTTGGAACCTGGTCAGCACGGCACGGAGGCGCTCGAACAGCTGCTGGTGTGAGTCTGCAGACACCAAGACGTCATCAAAATATGGTACCACGCCCGGAAGCCCTTGCAGGAGACGCTCCATAAGGCTTTGGAAGATGCCAGGAGCCACACTCACCCCGAACTGCAACCGGCGGCAATGGAATGCCCCCCGGTGGGTGACGATCGTCTGGGCTTCAGCAGTGGCATCATCGACTGGCAGTTGTTGATAGGCTTGGGCAAGGTCCAGCTTAGCGAAGACCTTACCCTCACCCAGGGAATGCAGCAGGTGTTGGACAACAGGAACCAGATAAGCATGCTGCTGAAGTGCCTTGTTGATCGTGCACTTGTAGTCAGCGCAGATTCTCACCGACCCATCTGGCTTGACAGGCGTGACGATGGGGGTTTCCCACTTGGCGTGGTCAACCGGCTCCAAAACTCCTTGGGCGATCAGTTTGTCCAGTTGTTCGTCCATCTTAGCCTTGAGAGCAAAGGGAACCCAGCGTGGCTTTAGCTTGATGGGGGCGACTTGTGGATCAAGGCTAAAGGAGATGGGTGTACCTGTATATTGCCCCAAGGTGCCGTCAAAAACCTCGGCAAAGTCTTTGACCAGACCCTCAGTCTCTGCGTTAGAGATGCAGTTGATGCCGGTGACTTCCAGGCCGAGGGCATCAAACCAGTCTAGCCCTAGGAGGCTTGGCCGCTGACCTTCGACCACCACCAACCGGAGCAGGCCCGAAAAATCCTTGAAGGCGATCCGGAACCGGCCAACGCCTACCACGGGAATGTTGTTTCCCTGGTAGTCTCTCAGGTGTACGTGGTGAGAGTCGAGTTGCCTTTTGGACATTCTGGGTACCAGTCTTTTGATGGTGCTCCATGACACGATGGACAGGGCAGACCCGGTGTCGATCTCCATGTCACATGGAGCTCCTTCAATGAGCACCGTGACGTTCAGCTTGCGTCGCGTAGGCGAGTCGGTTTGGCCAATCGTGGTTCCAGACGGGCAGCGGAAGTTGGTGAGAGCGAAACAACTTTCCTTGGCAGACTGGAGTGAAGACTTGGACTTGCGAGTCGATGAAGGGGGGGTGTCAGACGGAGCCGATCGGCAGACCTTAGCGATGTGGCCCCTTCTGGAACACTTCCTACAGATGGTGTCTCTGAATCGACACTTGGCACGGGAATGGTTGCCTCCGCAGCCGGCACATTCCGGTTGGCCCTTGGACTTCTGTTGGAACTTCCTGCGCTCCCGCTTTGTCTGGTGCACGTCATCGTCTTCACTGGAGGATGCCTCATCACTGCTGGCCTCTTCATGATGCACCGGAACTGGCTCCCTAGCAAGACGCGGGCTGCTGGACTTGCGGATCTCCTGGGCGGAGCGTTCAGCAGCTTCTGAGGCCACAGCCTCCTCAATGGCTTTCTGTAGCGTGAGGTCTGGCTTGGCGAGGAGACGCTGTTGCAGATGGATGTCCCTGACCCCGCAGACGATTCGATCCATCAGGGCATCGTCTAAGTCTCGGAACTCACAGTGCATTACAGCCTGTCGCAGGGCGGTGGTGTAGTTGTTGACTGACTCCCCCTCTGCCTCTGCCGGTGGTAGAACGCATGGCGGGCAGCAATCTTGGACGGCTTTGGTGCGTAGTGGTTGCGGAGCTTCTCTTGGATCGTGTCCCATGGTGTTGCCTGGACTGCTTCAGGCGCAACCAATGCTCGGGCCGTCTCAAACACCTCAGGCCCACAGAGGCTGAGGAATAGGCCCCGCTTCCGATCCTTTGATACTGCTGTCAGCTCGTTGGCTTGGAGGTAGCAGTCGAACCGAGCGAGGTAGGAGTCCCATGATTCAGAGGCTGGCGCAAACGGCGGTAGAGGCACAAGTGAAGCCATGATTCCAATGCCGGCGTGAAGGGCGATGGATGGAACACAGTGCTCTTAGCCAGAACAGTCAGCTCTGAATTGGTTCTGTCCAGTGATTTCGCTCAGTGATTTCGCTCTGTGATTCAGCTCAGTGATTCAGCTCAGTTCAGAGGCTGGCCGCATCTGGCTGTGCTCTGATGTCCATCGATCCCATCCTCGTCGCCAGTGTTAAGTTGTGGGTTGACATAGCAGACGACACAGCGATTTCTCCAAGTAGCTCTTTATTTTGTAAGCTGGAATAGAACTGACTGCAAACAGCTCAGCCGGCCTGCTTTTATAGGCAGCCGGCTGTCAACATTGTAGCAACAAGAGCCCAGAGTTCCCGCCTAAAATAACTGACATGGACCTGAGTGAAAACTATCTACAGACCTGAGTGAAAACTATATACAGTATCCCCCTGCTGGCCCAGGGTGAAACTTCACTACATAACAGAGTTCCTGATTGTATAGGCATTACTAAGCACACACACACCCCTATGGAAATTGCTGAATGCACAAAGAAGTATACATTTCTTACAAAACGTTTGATTCCTGAGGATGCTAAAGCTATCCAATATCCAATACCTAGGGGCTGGTGAAACCAGTCTCGCCAGGGGTGCAAAGTGTATGCAAAAATCACCCAGAAAGCTGTCTCCAGTTATTTGTGCAAGGCCATGAGTTTACACAAGAGTTGGGAGCTGAGCAGTAGAAGAAATGTCAAGGTGGTATGAAGGCAGACTGCTGGAGACTATGGAGTCTATGACATATATATGTGTGGATCTGCACCACAAAGAGATCAAACGTCCCATCCTTCTTGCACCATGGCACAAAGGCATGCAGGTTTTTTTCGCCCTTCCTCCTTGCCCTCACTCTGGAGGCTTTGAAGCAGTTGGGTCTCACAAAATGTAGTACAGTGGTACCTCGAGTTACATACGCTTCAGGTTACAGACTCCGCTAACCCAGAAATAGTGCTTCAGGTTAAGAACTTTGCTTCAGGATGAGAACAGAAATCGTGCTTTGGCGGTGTGGGGGCAGCAGGAGGTCCCATTAGCTAAAGTGGTGCTTCAGGTTAAGAAAAGTTTTAGGTTAAGTATGGACCTCCGGAACGAATTAAGTCCTTAACCCGAGGTACCACTGTAATTTCTAAAGTGGCTATTGCTGTAAAGTGATTTTTTTTTCAGCGTGATGTCTATACAGCTCCTTGCCAAGGGCGCAAGGACTCTAAGGTGCGTTCAACTGAACATGGCCAGAGTCCCCCTGAAATATACTCGGAGTCAAGTGTGGATTTCATGCTCCTTATTCAGCTCATAGTAGTGAGGAATGGAAGTTCCCCCGAAATGTCTGCTTTATATACATTATTTACACAATGGGCCGTACATGATTGGCTAATTCTGGGATTCTCCTGTAGGCCAATCAGGTTGCGGATTCACTTCCACCTGGAGTTGGATTGGGTGGCTCCTGCGGACCAATCAGACTGCTGCATTCTAGATCCTATTGTTCTAGGACCAATCAGACTGCAGCATTCTGAATCCTATTTTCATTCGAGAAATGTTGGAGGGTACGGAGTTATGTGACCCCCCGAGCCAAGGAAATAAGTAATTTTATACGACCTTTAGGTGACATCTGAAGGCAGCCCTGTATAGGAATATTTTTTAATGTTTAATGGGTGGTATATAAATAATATAATAATTATTATTACTACTGCTGCTGCTACTACTACTACTATGGAATAGGACGTCCCTATTTTCATTGGAGAAATGTTGGAAGTATGGGCACAACAATGTACTGTAATTTATTCTGACCATAGAGCGTCCCCATCCCTCAGTATTATTGCACGACAAAACTACATGCAAATGCCGCTTCTGGGTTTTGATTTCTGTTGATGCTTTAAGAGCTTCTTGCCTGATGGATGAATGCTCCCTAGGAAGCAGTAAGCCTGAAAATCAAAACCAGGCTTAGCAAAGCACTACTCCCACGCAGGAGCAGATATTAAAGAAAAACAAATTGCGGAAGCCATAGTTTCAGATCCACGTCTGTGTTCAGTCTAGAAGGGGTACCATAAACATTTTTATTGTGCAAGCACAAATTGCGCTTCCAGGAACTCATCAGGACAGGGGGCCTCAGCCCAGGGGACGCTGGCCTCTGGATGCTTCGCAAAGAAAAATATTATGCTATGAATCTGGCAGCTCAACACCCCTCCAGATCCAATTCAGCTCCACCTAGCGCTGCAGATGAAAACCACATGGCAACCACTGTCCCCGTTGCTTAGCTCAGCTCTTCTCCACCAAGGAGGAGCCACCACTTCTGTCCTCCCGGGTGCAAAGATGGGCAAAGTGAGGACATCATCTCCTGACAACAGCCAGGCAGGGCTTTCCCTGTGTGACACGTCCTCGTTGCAGCTCAGCTCCTTGATCTGTCTTCAGCGTCAGCCTTGAGCCCTGATGCACAGAGGTCAAGGAAGAAGACAGTACCTCTGTGGATGTGCAGAGTGCCTTTCACTCCCTGCCAGGGGCATTGCAGGGCATTTAAATGACACACCTTTCCCTGTGCTAATTTTTTAAGTGTAGATACTGTTATATACTGACGTTCTGACCCTGGGCCAGCAGGGGGATACTGTAGATAGTTTTCACTCAGGTCCACATATGCAAATAAGGAATTGAAAGTGACGTTCAGTGGTTGAATAGTTACAGAAAGTTGTTACTGTTGCTTTGTAGTTGAGCTCTATATAAGCAGGCTGGCTGAACCCTTCAGCTCAGTTCTGTTCTGGCCTGTGAATAAACAAGAGCTGTTTGAAGAATCGCTGTGTCGTCTGATATGTTCACCCACAACTTAACAGATACAGGTTTAGGTCTCTGAATGAGTGAAGGTCAGTGGGTAGGAGTCCCAACAACAGACACAAAGTTTTGCAGCAGGCCCAGCTATTGGTAAGCCAAGTTTGGCTTAAAAAAACAAAACAAAAAAACTTTTTCAAGTTTGGGGCCCGGTGCAAAAGATGCTGTGTGGACACCCTGGGTACTTATGAACATTGATTTCATTGATTTGACCACTTTAGGTCAGGGAACCCTGGGGTTCTCTAAACCCTGGGTCACCAACCCAGCACCCATGGGTGCCATGGCATCTGTAAAGGCTTTCATTGGTACCCCAGGAAAGGTGACCCAACTTCTGAGCTTTCTTTTCTTGAAAGAAAGTTATGGGGCTAAATGTGCAGGTACCTTCTAGGGAATTTCTGTGAAATGAGTTTGATGTGGCCAGCATGTATATTTTTCCTGGTACTGTTATTGTTGGACAGCAATGACATCAATGTGTGGGTGAGGAGGGAGAGAGAGGGAGATAATTGTTGTGTGATCTCCACAATCAGGACTGGCACAACATAGCTAACTTCCCACTGTAAGCATAAAGTTGTCGGCTCTAAATTTTTTGCTATGCCACACTCCCACATGGTAGCCATTTTGTGACTAGTATCCCCAGCACTCCCATTGATATGTGCCCATTGGTTCCAAAATTTTGGCTACCGCTGCTCTAGATGGTGCTGAACTACAACTCCCACAAGCCCTGACCTTTGGTCATGCTTAATGGGCCTGATGGGAACTGTAGTCCAACAAAATCTGAAAGGGGAGCCACAGGATCTCCACCCCTGCTTTGGCTTGTAAGCCTGAGGTAGGACATATGTGGCTTCTAATTCCTGTGCTGGGCCTGGTGGCTTTCTTTTCCTTCTTTTAACATACAATTCTTTTATTAATTTTTTCAAACATTTTTACAATAACCTTCAAATCAAATAATTACATTATTTCATAAGCTGACTTCCCTCTCTCAGCTCCTCAGTGTTTTTACTCAAACCTTTTCTATTGCATTATATCTTTATCTATCACAAAAGGTTTCTCTATTACAATTATTTGTCATTTTTATTCTGCTGATTTTATCTTGAATCCTGCCCACGATTTCATTAGACTGTAATTTTTTCCCCCTAAATAATCCATGAAAGGCTTCCATTCTTCTATAAAAAGTTCATCATTTTGATCTCTTAATTTCCCTTTCGGCATTGCCAATCCTGCTAGGGTTGCCATATTTCCAAAAAAATTTGGCCATTTCTGAGCTATTTTTAAGGGAAATCAGCAAAAAGCGCACTGCCGACATGAGCAGCCATACGTCCTGATTTTCCCAGACATTTCTCCAATTTCTTCCCAGGCACTATTTCTGACTGCAGTATTCCAGATATGTCTGGGAAATTCTGGATGTATGGCAAATCTAATTTCTGCATAGCCCATTAATTTTAGAAGTCACTCCTCCTTCAGTGGAACCTTCTCTTCTTTCCATTTCTGTGCCTGTAATATTCTAGATGCTGTTATCACATACATAGACTTTCTACAGAAATAACTAATCTCCAGAACAAAATATACCCCCCCCCCAAAAAAAAAACACCTCCTGCTTCACCCTGTTATTCTTTCAGTGGTCTTCCCTTCAGCTCTGGCGTTTTTGGGCCACCAGAATGCCGAATGCCTCTGCGTCTAGCTCAGATAGTGGCAAATCAATCTTGGTCTCCTTGAACAACTTGACAGCAAAGCCTGCCTCCTTGAGGGCTTCCTTCACAGATGCCCACTCCAAATAGAGGCAGGAGAAGGGCTGCTGGCCCACCTTGTAGTAGGTTTCTTTTAGGACAGAGCCTAAGATGAGGTGCCCCCCTGGTTTGACAAGGGAGCTGATGTTCTTCAGAGCAGAGTGGTAGGTGGGCAGGTCTTTGCAGGCCGCTTCCAGGCATAAGGAGGACAGCAAGCAGTCCGCTGGAGGCAGAGCCACAGGGCCCAATGGGCTGGCCTGGGTTACGTCGCATTTCAGTACCTGCTTAATGGCTCTTCGGACCTTTTCTTCCTTTTCTTCCCACTTTTCCCTGGGGAAGAATGAAAGGTGAACATGACAAGATCCTTGCACCCCACAATGCCCAACCCCTGTCCTCAGATGTTCCTAATTCCAGCCAGGCACATCTCAGGATCACTCCACATCCTCAGCTGAATGTGTGAATAATTCCTGGTTGCCATGGATCTCAAAGGGTGAGCCAGTGTCCTACAAGTTACAAGCGAGGTGCACTTTACTCTATATGTGCTTTTCAGCTTTGCAGATGTTATTTTCCTATTAGACGTTGGATCAGTAAAGGTGCTGTGCTGCTGTGCTCACGTAAACCAACTGGGGAAACTAAACTACAGTGCCTGATTGCTGCTTGTTTCATTTGCGGTCTACAAGAACCTGTGAACCTGTGAACCTTCCTTCCAGAGGGTATCTGAGTGCCGAGGAGTCTTAAAATTCCACCTTCAATGTCCCATGCCAGAAAATTCTCCATACCTGTTACCCTCCAGCTCGCACACATATTTCACCACCGGGCTCCAGTCGAAAGCTCCTGGCTCCTTCCTCAGCCATCGTTGCATCTCCTCCCTGTTCTGATCGCAATAATCTGTGGCGACAATTTCTCGGAAGGACTCACAAGCCGAGAGGAACTGGTAGATGGTCGGTCCACTTCCAATATCAATCAGGGTGTCCCCTTTTATGTCATCTGCATGGAATTAACCCATTAACCCATTTGTTCAGATTTCAGCCATGATTCTTGGACAACAACAGCCTCGCTTGGTCATTTCACATTTAGTCAACAACTTTATATGTGAATGTTGGGGACGCAGGTGGCGCTGTGGGTTAAAGCCTCAGCGCCTAGGGCTTGCCGATCGAAAGGTCGGCGGTTCGAATCCCTGCGGCGGGGTGCGCTCCCGCTGCTCGGTCCCAGCGCCTGCCAACCTAGCAGTTCGAAAGCACCTCCGAGTGCAAGTAGATAAATAGGGACCGCTTACCAGCGGGAAGGTAAATGGCATTTCCGTGTGCGGCTCTGGCTCTGGCTCTGGCTCTGGCCAGAGCAGCGATGTCACGCTGGCCACGTGACCCGGAAGTGTCTCCGGACAGCGCTGGCCCCTGGCCTCTTAAGTGAGATGGGCGCACAACCCCAGAGTCTGTCAAGACTGGCCCGTACGGGCAGGGGTACCTTTACCTTTACCTTATATGTGAATATTAGAAGGGAAAGCTTTCACAGTGTTTCAAAACTGCTGCTGAATCACTATAGATCAAGGGTGGCTAACCTGTGCTAATGGGGGAAGACAGAAAATCAATTCTATTTGCATTGGTAGGCAAACCTGCCTAACCTCTTTTCAAAACAATATATGAAGTGATGCACAGGTAGCTTTCAAAAGTCACACATCTCTGAATTTTGCAGTGTTGATCTACAATCAAGACATGGGTACAAAAATAGACATAGCAGGGTAAAGTGTGCGTAAAAGTTCATGTCTTTATGAAACAATATTTGAAAGGTATCAGAGAAAACTGCTTTGCAAAAATCCGTGTATTATACAAAAATTGCAGACAGAATTCTGTCTGTTAGGAGACGTTTGCACTAAAATGCTAATGCATTTTCATAAGAACTTAATTATTCCCCCTGCAAATTGGAATGTGGAAATGTGGGGAATGGAACTTAAGGCTGGACGAATGAGAAACAACAAATGACAGGTTTGCTCATTTTGACTTGCAGCACTCTAAATGTTGCTGAACCACAACTCCTATCATTCCCCTGAGCAATGACGCGTGCTGGCTGGGGCTAATGGGAGCTGGAAAGCTACCACTGCTATAGATCCAACTGGTATTAAAGGTCTTCTCCCACCACAGGCCACCTTAGAGGCTGGCAACTGTGGACATAATCAAATTGATCATTCATATCCCTTTCAGGGAATCTTTTTCCAGGCAACACAGTTTTGTGACAGCTCTGGAGCCCATGAAATACACCAGCACTTACCTAAAGTGAATGTCTGGTGGAGATTTTTCAGAAAGAAAAAGAAAAAGGGATTCTTGTTTTCTTTTCCAGAGCTGAAGTTGTAAAAGGTGTCCAAATATTCTTTTGGATTGAAATGTGCAGCATAGAAGTCTTTGTCGGTGAAAGCCATTTGCACGATCCTTGGAAACCTGCTCGGTTTTTGGAGTGTTTATAGGGAGTTTTGTTTACTGGCTCCTCCTTTGCATTCCTATTATGCTATCTAGGGTCATTAGGGGTTTTTTCTTCTTCTTCTTTTTTTAATGAAGTCACCAGAATTCCAGCCTATCAGGTCTTTCCTGCCCCTCTAAAAACCAAGCAAACAAGCAAATACCATTTAATTATCTTCTAGGTTTACGTCTGGGACATCTTTCGTAAGCTAACCTTTTCTCCCCTATGTCTGAGAAATTATCTTTTGCAAACAATTATTATCTTGGAAATGAAGAGAGAAAATCCCAAGGTCCCTTTGAGTAAAAACACTTAAACTTTGGGATCACAATACCTGGAAATAATTAACTTATTTGCCTAATGTTATATTGGCCCTGCTTCTTTGAGCTGTGTGGCAATTCCAGGGTGCAGCATTTATGTAGGTCTGTTTTCCTTCGGAAGCAGCTCACAGCAGGTATAGTTCTAGATATAGCTTAACTTGTGATGGATTTCTTCAATAAACACACCATTGTGATATTTGATGTGACTTTACTTGGTGAAACAGAACAGCAGCTGCTGCTGGGGAACCCACAAAATCAGACCCTCCAACTATCCCTATTTTCCAGAGACGTCCCTGATTTAGAGAATTTGTCCTAGTTTCTGATTTCATCCCGGAATGTCCCACTTTTCCTTAGGATGTCCCTATTTTCGTTGGAGAAATGTTGGAGAATATGGAGTTATCTGACCACTCAGCCATCTGAAGGCAATTCTGTACAGTCATACCTTCATTTACGTAACCCTCTGGTGGTTACGTAAACTTTGGGATGTGTGTGTGGCAAACCCAGAAGTATTTTACCGGGTTTTGCTGTGTGCACATGCGCAGAAGCGATCCTCAGGTTGCAGAAACCTCGGGATCTGACCGGAGCTCTGGAACGGATCCCATCCACAACCGGCAGTACCACTGTATCGGGAAGTTTTAAAAAAATGTTTAATGTTTTATTATGTTTCTATAGATGTTGGTAGTTGCCCAGAGCGGCTGGGTGAACCCAGTAATATGTATGGGGTATAAAAAGTAAAATTCTCAATATGCAATTGGACATCCCTATTTTCATCGGAGAAATGTTGGAGGGCATGCAAAATGGAGTTTACAGGCGTATAAATTACACAGGGCTTGTCCACATTTCCACTTATTCTGTGGTTTTCTAAGCATGTGCTCTAAGAGGTTTTCCACTTGCCTTGCCACTTTCCTTGCTGTTTACTACTGAATCAGAACAAACTCCAATCTGCAGGAGAAGCAATGCTCTAATTCAGCAGTAAACAGCAAATTTTCCTGGGGGGGGGGGGAGGCAGGAAAAGTGGAAGTGTGGATGAACCCTAATTCACGTTCTCGGAGGGAAAAAATGTCTGCATGATCAGAATTAGATGCCTGATTTAGCAGGAAGAATAGGGTGCCTACTGGCTGCCAGGCAAACTCAAAGCTGAGTTCTTTCTGTGCAAACATTCTTGACACTTACAATCTGAGTAAACGGATTCTCCCAACAAGGTCTTTTCACACTCTGATTTAACTTTTTTACAACTCTTGACATGTAGGCTCCCTATCAAAGCATATACTATCATATCTTTAATCTCCAATCCTGCCCGCAATTTCATTTGAGTGTAATCTTTTTCTAAATAGTCCATGAAAGGCTTCCATTCTCCTATAAAAAGTTCATCATTTTGATCTCTTAATTTTGCTGTCAGCATTGCCATTTCTGCATAGTCCATTAAATCTAAAAGCCACTCCTCCTTCGGTGGAACCTTCTCTTCTTTCCATTTCTGTGCATATAATATTTTAGCTGCTGTTGTGGCATACATAAAAGTTCTAAAGAAATAACTAATACTTTTTACAAATTCTATCACAAAATATTTCCTGCTTCGCCCTGCTTTTCTTTCAGTGCTCTATCCTTCAATTCTGGCATTTCTGGGCCACTGCAACGCAGACCGCCTTCGCGTCTGTCACAGAGAGCGGCAAGTTGATCTTGGTCTCCTTGAGCCACTTGATAGCAAAGCCTGCCCCCTTGAGGGCTTCCTCCACAGATGCCCGCTTCAGGTAGAGGCAGGAGAAGGGTCGCTGGCCCACCTTGTAGTAGGTTTCTTCTAGGATGGAGCATAAGACGAGGTGCCCCCCTGGTTTGACAAGGGAACTGATGTTCTTGAGAGCAGAGCGGAAGGTGGGCAGGTCTTTGCAGGCCCCTTCCAGGCACAAGGAGGACAGCAAGCAGTCTG
This sequence comes from Podarcis cretensis, assembly GCF_951804945.1. Lineage (NCBI taxonomy): Eukaryota > Metazoa > Chordata > Lepidosauria > Squamata > Lacertidae > Podarcis > Podarcis cretensis. Next base: position 27,726,584 of record NC_137185.1, on the reverse strand, counting down.
CGGGAGACAGAGACACAGGGCCCAATGGGCTTGGCTGGGTCACATCACATTTCAGTACCTGCTTAATGGCTCTTCGGACCTTCTCTTCCTTCTCTTCCCACTTTTCCCTAAGGGAGAATGCAAGATGAATGTGAAAAGATTCCCGTGCCCCACAATGCCGGACCCCCCATGTGTCCCTAATTTCCAGGGACAGTCCCAGATTTAGAGAAGCCATCCCAGTTTTAGATTTGATCCCAGATTGTCCCACTTTTCCTTAGTTAGTTAGTTAGTTTGATTTATTACGGCCATTGGCCCATATCGAAAACAATACATCAAAATTTATCCATAAACAATACAATTTAAACAGTTCCAAGTTAAAACACCCATATAAAACCAATTTTACTTCAATTAAGTAAACACTATACACAATAAGCTCCCTCTATGTAAACCGCAATTCAAATCCCTCAGATTTTGGGGGATATGCGTCTTAGTTCTGGCACTTATTGATGGTTCTTAAGTTTAGCTAAGCTGTCAGAGTCATACAGTGATCCATTTCTCCTCTTTTGAAATAAGACATTAATCAGGTATCTAGCGACTGCAAGGGATCTACTTGTGTCTTCGTCGTTTAATAAGTATATTATTTGGGCTTCCTGAGGTCTGTCAGCAATTCTTGATAAATATGGGGCCAGAAACTTGGACCGTGAAGCCGAATGTAATGGACAACAGAAGATTATATGATATAATGATTCTATAGGTCCACTTTTACAGTCACAGAGGAGTAAGATCTGTCCGTTGGAGAGTCTGTTACCCAACACATTTGATGGGAAAACATTGAATCTAGCCTTTATAAAGGCATACCCGTGTATCACCACAGATAAGGTAGTTAAATAAGATGGAGGTTTCGTTGGTGGTGTTAAGCCAAGGTTTATCGGCGAACAGGTGCCACCACCTGTCGCAATATTAAATTGTAAATCCAACTCCTCTAATTTGTGAGTTATAATTCTCTTGGCAGAAATTAAATCCAATTTTCACTTTTCCTTAGGATGTTCCTATTTTTTTTGGAGAAATGTTGGAGGGTATGGAGTTATGCAACCCCTGAGCCAAGGAGATACCGTATTTTTCGCCCTATAGGACACACTTTTCCCCCTCCAAAAATGAAGGGGAAATGTGTGTGGGTCCTATGGGGTGAATGCAGGCTTTCGCTGAAGCCTGGAGAGCAAGAGGGGTCGGTGCGCACCAACCCCTCTCGCTCTCCAGGCTTCAGGAAGCTATCCGCAAGCCTTGGGAGCTCCGCAGGAGTTCCTGCCGGGCTCCCCAGGCTTGCGGATAGCAGCCTGCATCCCGAAGCCTGGGGCATGCTGCACAGCACGCCCCGGGCTTTGTGCAGATATCAGGCAGCCCCACAAGCTCGGGGGACAGTGGGGAGGCGGAGCGCCGCCATCCCGCTATTCCCCGACCTGGTTTGTAAGCTGGCGGTGGGGAGAAGCAAGGAAATTTTTTTCCCTTGATTTCCCCCCAAAAAACTAGTTGCGCCCTATGGGCCAGTGTGCCTTATGGGGCGAAAAATACGGTAAGTAACTGTATAACCTTTAGAAGACTTCTGAAGGCAGTCTTGTATTGGGAAGTTTTTGAAATGTTTAATGTTTTATTATGTTTTTATCTATGTTGGAAGCAACCCAGCAAATTCTCCATACCTGTTACCCTCCAGCTCGCAGACATATTTCACCACCGGGCTCCAGTCGAAAGCTCCTGGCTCCTTCCTCAGCCATCGTTGCATCTCCTCCCAGTTCTGTTCACAATAATCTGTGGCAACAATTTCTCGGAAGGACTCACAAGCCGAGAGGAACTGGTAGATGGTCGGTCCACTTCCAATATCAATCAGGGTGTCCCCTTTTATGTCATCTGTATGGCATCAACCCAATAACACATATGTTCCAATGTCAGCCATGATGCTTAGACAACAACAGCCTGGCCTGGTCAACAATGTTAGATGTGAATATCAGCAGGGAAAGTTTTTCACGGTGTTTCAAAATTGCTGCTGAATCACTATAGATCAAGGATGGCTAACCTGTGCTAATGGGGGAAGGGAGAAATTCAATTCTATTTGCATTGGTAGGCAAACCTGCCTAATCTGCTCTTTTCGAAACAATACAGTGGTACCTTGGGTTACATACGCTTCAGGTTACATACGCTTCAGGTTACACACTCTGCTAACCCAGAAATAGTGCTTCAGGTTAAGAACTTTGCAGGTTAAGAACAGAAATTGTGCTCCGGTGGCGCGGCAGCAGCAGGAGCCCCATTAGCTAAAATGGTGCTTCAGGTTAAGAACAGTTTCAGGTTAAGAACAGATCTCCAGAACGAATTAAGTACTTAACCCGAGGTACCACTGTATATGAATTGACGCACAGCTAGCTTTCAAAATTCACACATCTCTGTATTTTGCAGTGTAGTTCTAGAAATGGGCTCAGAAGTACATATAGCAGGGTAAAATGTGCATAAAAGTTTATATCTTAGCTAAAACAATATTTTTTTGAAATGCATTGTATTAGGGAAGACTGCTTTGCAAAAAATCTGTGTATTATGCAAAAATTGCACACAGAATTATGCAGTTAAATCAGTACTAAAATGCTGATGCATTTCTGTGCGGATGTAATTATTCCCCCTACAGACTGGAAAATGGAAATGTGGGGAACTGGACTTAAGTCTGGAAGAATCAGGAACAACAGATGACAGGCTTGCCCATTCCAACCTGCAGCCATCTAAATGTTGCTGAACCACAACTCCTATACATTCACCTGAGCATTGACACATGCTAGCCGGGGCTAACGGGAGCTGGAAAGCTACCACTGCTATAGATCCAACTGCTATTAAAGGTCTTCTCCCACCACAGGCCACCTTAGAGGCTGGCAACTGTGGACATAATCAAATGGATCATTCATACCCCTTTCAGGGATCTCTTTCCAGGCAACCCAGTGTGGCGACAGCTCTGGAGCCCATGAAATACACCAGCACTTACCTAAAATGAATGCCTGGTGGAGATTTTTCAGATAGAAAATCAAAAAGCCATTCTCGTGTTCTTTTGCAGAGCTGAAGGTGTAATAGGTGTCCAAGTAGTCTTTTGGACTGAAATGTCCGGCATAGAAGTCTTTCTCGGTGAAAGCCATTTGCACGATCCTTGGAAATGCTCTGCTGGGAGGTTTTTGGAGTTTCTTTTTGGAGTTTGTTCTGGCTCCACCTCTGCATTCCTGTTACGTAACCAAGGGTTGTTGTGATGTTTCCATTCTTAAAAAATGAAGCCTTGCTGATTCCAATATTGTTGTGATATCCTTATTAGCTTCTCTTCCCACCCGTCTAAAAAGCAAGCAAACAAGCAAAACAACCACCTTGCAAAGTTCTTCTAGGTTTACCTCTCTGGCACTCTTCCATATATTTTCGAAATTATCTGTTGAAAACAATTAGTATCTTATAAAGAGAGAGCGAGAAAATCCCATAATCCATTTATGTAATAAAGGTTAAGCTTTGGTATCACAATACCAGGAAATAACCTCTTGGGAGAATGTAAAGCTACCACTCACAATGCTTCTTTGAGCAGTGTGGACGTTCCTGGGTGCAGCATTTATGTAACTTATGGATAGATCAATCAAATCAATAGATAGTATTTACAAATATATAGTTCCACTTTTGGTGGATTACTTCAATAAGCACACTATTGTGATGTTTGATGAGACTTTACTTGCTGAAACAGAACTGAAGTGGCTGCTGGGAAACCCACACAAATATAGTCCACAGGCCTATGAAGTACACAGGCCTGTACAGACGCATTCCTCACCTTGGCTTTACAAATGCACAGAAATTCAGAACTTGTCCACATTTCTAGTCATGTGTCCAAGGGGCTTTCTGCCTACCTTGCCGGTTTCCTAGCTGTTTACCACTAAATTGGAACAAATGTCAACCTGCCAATTCCTTCAATTATTTCAATTGATACTCTCCTCCTTCTTGTTTTAATAAATTGTCTACCCTTCTATCATATTATTTTTCTTTACCGCCATAGCTTCCAACAGTGAGAGCCTAAGTGGTGTTTTTACCTCTAATAGATTTTGGTATTTATCCCATACTCTATACAATTTTTTCCAATTTATATGATTTTTAAATCTTTATGTACTTTCACCTTTTTATATCATAAATGAGCGTGCCAACCAAAAATATTACCATGACCTTCTAAGTCAAGGATATGTGAATTCTCCAATGTCATCCATTCCTTCGGCCAACAAAGACCAGATGCTTCATAGTATAATCTCATATCTGGCAGGGAGAAACCTCCTCTCTCTTTTGCATCTATCAATATTTTATATTTTATTCTTGGTTTTTTCCCTTGCCAAATATATTTTTGCCATACGTTGAAACAATCTGTCTTGCCAATCACCGGAATTGTTTGAAACAAAAATAGCATTCTAGGTAATACATTCATTTTTATAGTTGACACTCTGCCTAATAGTGAAAGATTCATTATGTTCCATATTTGCAAATTTATTTTAATATCTTCCCAAGTTGACGAATGTGCCAATTCAGCAGTAAACAGCAAGTTTTCTATGGGGAAAGTAGGCTGGATGCTGAGACCCTCTTAATCCCTGGATCCATCAAGTGCTAGCATCTAAGCAAGGATTCAAATTCCTGGTGAGGTAATAGCCTAAGTATGGGTTGTTAGAAAACAGGAGTGCCTGGCGTGCTCTGGTCCATGGGGTCACGAAGAGTCAGACACGACTAAACAACAACATGGGTTGTTAAGGCAACAAAGGAAGTGACTCTTTGTCAGTACTTAGAAAGACAAAGGCCAGAGTTGAGAGTAGATCTAGAGACTGTGATCTAGAGTATGATCTAGAGACTTGCATTTGGAAGCTAGAAGGAGGCAGAAGCCAGAGAGTCAGAGACATGCCTGATTTCTGCTGGAATTCAAGGCTATGGCCATGAGAGAAACAAGACCTTCTTGGGGTGTTAATGGTGTGAACCCCTCCATCGTAGGCTTGGGTTGTATATCTGTGTAAATAAACCATATATCCTAAAGGCACCACAGTCTCCACTGTCCCTCATTCTGAGGAAACATGCCCCTGGGCCCCCTGGAATTTTGCACTGCTTGGAGATTGTGGTGGCATGCAACAATATGTTGTATTTAATCAGAATGTTGTATAGTGCTATGGGGATCTTCTACATTTTAAAATGTTACGAACATCAGCAATAACAACTGTCATTCAGTAATAGAACCAGATGCAAATTCATAGTTTTGTTGAGTTGTAAGGGACCACAAGAATCATCTAGTCCAACTTCCTGCAGTGCAACAACATGGGGCTTGAACCCTGAGATTCAAGACTCTCGTGCTCTACCAACTGAGCTATTGCCTCTGATGCCTTGCAAATTTTGCATATTAGAACCAACTCATTCGGGATCTCTAAAACACCATTTCCTCTGCAGCGTACTGTAAGTTTTATCATCTCACAACTTTGGCACTCTCTTGGGCAGTCCTTGCTCAACTTCTGGGAAGGAATGCTGTGGCTTCTCAGTTTGTTTGGCAACACATTTTTATTGTTGCCCAGATGTAAGTTTTAAGGCTGATGATGGGAAACAAGATTTCAAGTGCACCTCTGTATGTGAAGTGTCATTTCTTCCCAAGCCATGCACTGCCACGTGCCTATAAAGTTAATCTCCTACACTTGATTTGGTCGCATTGATTGTATTCTTCACCTGCTGGTCAGTATTACAACACACACACGAGTTGCCATTTTGTGCACATAGCTGGGGAGGTCTAGCTGCAGAGACCAAAATACTGTTATAGGTGTGGTCAGACCAGCTTCTTTGTAAGACAATGGCTTTAGCTGGCCAGTTAAGTACTTCCATTCACATGCCCAAAGAGTACCCTGTTGCCATGGAGACAAAGGAATAAGCCTTTCCCCCATCTTTTTTTTTTAATAATATTTATTACTTTTCCAACAATTTAAACACTACAAAAAAAGAAAAAACAATACAATACAATACACAAACACTACATAACGCTAACACATTAAACTGACAAAACAAAACAAAAACAAAGAAGTGTGACTAGACCAAGGTCACCCAGCAGCTGCATGTGGAGGAGCGGAGACACGAACCCGGTTCACCAGATTACGAGTCTACCACTCTTAATCACTACACCAAACTGGGGTAGGAGAGGGGAGGTGAGAGGAGACTGAGGGAACACTACACAAGGAAGGGTGTTTTAACAACAACAATAACAACAACAACAACAACAACAACAACAACAATTTATCTATACCCCGCCCTCGAGGTCAGGGAGGCTAACACCAAATATATGATACAGTGGTACCTTGGGTTACATACGCTTCAGCTTACAGACTCCACTAACCCAGAAATATTACCTCGGGTTAAGAACTTTGCTTCAGGATGAGGACAGAAATTGTGCTCCGGCGGCACGGCAGCAGCTGGAGGCCCCATTAGCTAAAGTAGTGCTTCAGGTTAAGAACAGTTTCAGGTTAAGAACGGACCTCTGGAACGAATTAAGTACTTAAACCGAGGTACCACTGTACATTAAAAACACAAAATCTAACAACTGATTAAAGCATAGCTCAAAATCACAGTAAAATCAAAATATAATTAAGTGGCCAACCCATGAATCACAGCCATGAAAGTAGGAATATTAAATAGTTGCCAGGCCCAGTCACCCATGCTGGTCCCATGTGGGCCGATAGAAAGGGCCAAGGGGGCCACTTACATACAGGGTTTCATGGAAAGAAGGGGGTCAGAATGGGCCCAGAACTCCGTCTTGCAGGCCCTGCGGAAAGATGTCAAATCCCGCAAAGGTGAGAGGCTGCCAGATCTGCAGGCAAGGGGTGACATAACTGGGCTCCTGAGCCCCACAGGGGAGTTGCAGAAAGAATGTAGTTGGTTAAAAGACTCAAAAGGACTCAAAAGGTTGAAAACCTCTGTGCTAGAGTGTTAGGGCTGTGAGCCCTTCAATCCTAGGCTCAGGTTGTATATATGCATAACTAAAACCATACATCCTAAAGACACCAGTCTGCACTGCCCTTCATTCCAAGGAAACAAAACCCTTGGGCAGCCCTGGAAGTCCTTGAATCTCATCGCTTGGAGACTGAGGTGTGCACAACAATACTTTAAATCATCTCCTTTTGGTGTAGACATGGCTGAATAGGGCCCAACACTGGAGGGATTACATGTGACTACTGCTGCAGCTGGTGGGTAGGTAGCAGAGAGAGAGAGAGAGAGTGCAGAGATCTAGCACCGGCCTTTGTTTGCTTTGAGAGGGGCACACCGGTCCACTCTATGCATGCAGTTGTTGCTGCAGTTGGCACAAGTATGCTAACAAAGTTGGAATGGCTCTTTGAGCGCAAGTCACATCAGTTTAGTGGAACCACAAGAGTAGGGCAAAATCCATATCCTGGCAAAAGCTCTTTGCAGTAATTAATCAAAACGGGTTTCCCCCTTCCGGGATGGGAGAGCAGATGATTTAAAAGGTAGATGATTAAAAAGGAAGGCTGGGATTGTAAATTAATTAGTCTGATCGATATATCTGCTAAACTTTATGCCTGGTTCCATCTGGGAATACAAGAACCTGCTAAGCAGATGAAAACTCTGTTACAGTTGAAAAACAATCTGGTTCTGGAAAAAGTGACTTAACAATTGGCTACGTTTTGCTTTCTATAATCTGAACCAGAGAGGGGAAGAAACAAACACATTTCTTGCCAGTTTTACTTACGGGCAGAAGGGATGGTGGTTCAACAGCTCAGTTCAGCATGGATCACAGAGGACTTTGGTTCGCTCAGGGTTTACCTCTGCAGAACCTTCAGGCCCAAGGGCAGAATGTGAACCATATATTTCTAGCTGGCCCTCAGGAGCCTGCTCAGGGCACACAACACGCTTTCTGGCCTTTCTCCACACACACCCTTGAATGCTTGAGCCTGGCTCGAATATGCCCTTGAGTTTTGATAATGCTTTTTCAGTTGCCTGGATAGAGATGGGGCATGTGTTTACAGGAGAGGACCTCGGTATTTCAAATTTCAGCGGCACCCTGTGCACCCCCTTACCTTTTGTTCTGCTCAATGCTCTACGGCTACGTCTTAGTTGTGATGCCCTGCGGCACCCCCTAGGCTTGGCGCCCAGCGTGGTGGAACCATTCACCTTGGCCTAAAACTGCCTTTGGTGTGTAGAAACCTCAGACTTGGAACATAGCCCATGGTACAAATTCAGAAGTCACAGCTGTAGTCCAGCCTACTTTTTCGCCACTGGCCATGCCTGTGATAAGTTTCATGGAGATGTTGTGGAGTGTACGAGGCACTGGGTGACAGTGAGGAGTGGGATCAGAGAGCTGGGGAAAGGTCCTGTCAGGCTGTGGAGCTGGGAGTCTGTGATCCCAAGAGCAATCTGTTCCAGTGGAGAGCCCCTGGAACTTGGGAGATGGAGATCTGGATACCCAGTAAGGGCCGAGTGGGTTGTCAGGAGAATGGCCCACACTTGTGCCACCAGATACTCCAAGTGTAATATCTCCACCCACAGCTCCGTCTCAGCTGCTTCCCTCCCCACACCAGCAAAGAGCTAATCACTTCCAGGGAGGCATCTGGAGATAAGTCCAATGGTGAGCCAACTCCATCTTCAAGGACGTGGAAGCAATAGTGCAGGCAAAAACAAACCTTGCGCTCCCAACCTCTGTGGAGATTTTCTGCTTGGCTGCTTGCCCATTCCCAAGCTTTTGAACATCAATCTATGTGAAGGGCTGCAACATCTTAGCTAATGGCCAAATCTCTGCCATGCCTTACAAATTTTGTAACCTTCTGTCAAGTACAGGAGTTCCCCTCTCCCTTCTGGTAGCTCACTAATAAGAATTAACAAGCATTTGGTAGATTTAGAGTCCTTTCATTACTGTGATGGCCTGGGACTTGGGCCCGGACTTGGAACCAGAGGAGTCTGTCTGCACCGGATCCTTTGCCTCAGGTAGCATCTGAACCTAGTCTGGGGCCTGACTCTGAAGAGTCCCAGTCTGCACAGGTTCCCCTGCAACAAGGACCAGCTGGGCCGAGGCAGGGGCCTGAGCCTGCCCTGGCTCCAGATGTGGGGATTACCTCATTGCCCTTTGCTGGGCAACCATTTGCAGCTGCTCCACTACCAGCTGGGTCAGGAGAGGCTGAGGCGACCTCTGGGTCTAGTAACCCACCGACATCTCCCAATGCCAGAGACTAAGGTCTGAGAGGAGAGAGAGGAGAGACCAGAGTACTCGCCTTCGGGCGAGACAGGGAGATGAGTCACTGGGGGATCAGGACCGGCTGTTACCCCGACAAAGATAAAAGGCTGTTGGACCCACCCCAGGTTGTTTGCTAGAACCTGCCTGAGACCCGGTGCCTGACCTTGCCTGGTTTCCTGCCTCGTGTCCTGCCTTGGCCCTGTTGGACTGACTCTTCGTGGAACCCTTGGATTCGGGACTGGACCTGGACCGCGTTTCTTGGGTTATCCCCAGGCCCAGCACAATTACAGCATTATGTTACAAGCACAAACAGGCAACCCTCCACAAGGATATCAGTTGGTTACTCTGACTCCTCCCCACTTCCGCAGCAAGAAGCATGCCACTGGGAAGTCCCTACCCCCCGAGTTTCCTTTGTTCTCTGACACGCTCAGACCTCCAAGTTCAGGAGGAGGGAGGGGGTTCTCCCCCACTCTCGATTGATGTATCACCCAGCTGCTCCCTTTCTTGCAGTTGCTTAGCTACTATCTAATAGCTGGGTAGCTCCTCTCTCAACTGTGCAGCTTCTGTGTCTGGAAGCGGAAGCGGGAAGGGGCAAATATTTCCCCTCCTCTTCTGTTAGGAACTAATCTCCCTGTGATTGCATTCCCCAATCTTCTGATCCAGACCAGCCCGACACCTGCAGTCCCATGTTGAATTGTCATGCTGACTTCTTAAAGAAAACTTGAAAAACTCCAGCTGTGACAAAAGTTTGAGTTCCAAGTTGGATCGAGGGGGTGGAGGAGCCAGCTCAAAGCTCATTTCCCCCCTACCTGCTACTGGATTGTAGCCTCTGAAAGATTGTGTATGAGGGGATCAGGTGCTTAGAATGAAAATGTCCCCCTCCAGATAAACACCTGAAGGGTTTGTTCAACATTAAAAACCAACTGAAGATACACCTCTTCACCCCGGCTACTGACACCTAAGATATTTTTACAACATACCTCATTTCTGTAAGTTGTTTTTAATATTGTGTTTTAATTGTTGAAACCTGCCCTGGGAGCTGAGGGGGAAAGGTGGGTTTATCATCACGCTCATCATCTGACTAATCGTGTCCTTGTTGTCAGCAATGTTTGACAACTGAATTCTCATGGTCTTGAAATTATTATTTTTTGTTTTAAAAAATACAGCTTGCCTAAATGGTAAACATAACCATCGTAGGAAAATGCTCTCTTGTCTGGGCTTTGATTTTTTTTATTCATATATTTGGTCATATTACATATGATTGACAACGTTCAGAATTACAGAAAACATACTGTATACATTTGACAAAAGAAAAGAAGTGATTATATAGCATTCCTTACATGCCAGAATGAACCAATTCCATGTATTGTTTTTAATATTCTATTGGGAGCTGCCCAGAGTGGCTGAGGAAACTCAGCTAGATGGGCGGGGTATTATTATTATTAATAATAATAAATATTCCAGATAGTAATTCTGCAAGTACTGCAGTAGCTCATTATTATGCATATTGCTGCAGGTTATCAAAATAATGCCTACTGCCAAGAATTTCACATTAGAATTTGCAAAGCTGTGAACATAATGAAGAAGATCCACTCCCAACCAGCGTAGGATACTCAGCTGCTGCTTGAGGGTTTCATCCAGGGATCAGGGGGGCCACAGTGAGAACTGGATGCTGGACTAGATGGGCCACTGACCTGATCCTGCAGGGCTCTTCTTAAGTTCTTCAGCTGTAGTTTGGATGACAGTGTGATGAGAGGTAGGCCTATGTGGTAGCGGAATTCCCAAGGTTGTTTGTTTGTTTGTTTGTTTGTGTGTGTGTGTGTGTGTGTGTGTGTGAGAGAGAGAGAGAGAGAGAGAGAGAGAGAGAGACTCCGTATGCCTATTTTTCAGGGACATTCCTGGATTTACAGAAGCCGCCCTAGTTTCTGATTTGATACTGGAAAGTACAGCAGTATCTTGGTTTTCAAACATAATCCATTCCAGAAGAGCATTAGACTTCTGAAAAATTCGAAAACAAAGGTGCAAAGGGGGGGGGGGTCAGCAAATTCAGTGGAGAAAATTGAAAAAAAACCGCAGCGGAAGCTTCTGGGGCACATTTGAAAATGGAAGCATTTATATCCAGGTTTTCAGCGTTCAAAAACTGAAACGTTTGGCTTCCAAGATGTTCAAAAACCGAGGTACCACTGCACCACTTTTCCTTAGAACATCCTTATTTCCACTGGAAAAATGTTGGAGTGTGTATGTCTGTGTCTCTCTGTGTGTGTATATCTATATCTATATCTAATCTATATAGCTGCCCTCACTCACACTGACCTGCATGTGTGGGCTACGTCTAGACATTGATTAATACTTTCCTTTGGCCTCCTGTCATTTCCCAGAAGCACCTACACCTTGATACATTTCTGGGCAACTAGGAAATAGACAGATTTACAATCACTATGTATTGGTGAATAGCTATTTTTGGCCTCTTCAGACCATAAGATATCAAAGCCTGCCTCTGTCACTGCTCTGTCTACAGTTTCCTTCTCAAGGTAAAGGCAGAAAAATGGGTGCTGGCCAACCATGTAGAAGCTTGCTCCGAGAGCTACCAGGAACACAAGGTGCCCCCCGGGCTTTACAAGGGAGCCAATGTTCTTCAAGGCGGCACGGTAGGCAGTCACATCTTTGCAGGCACAGTCCAGGCAAAATGTGGAAGTCACACAGCTAGCTTGGGCCACCACCAGCGGAGCCAAAGGGTTGACTTGGGTCACATCACATTTCAGCACTCGCCGGATGGTGCTTCGAACCTTCTCTCCCTTTTCTACCCATTTCTCCCTGGGGAAGAGCAAAGGTGGGAAAGAGCAGGAAACAGTCAGCATGCAAACCTCCTTTTCTGGCAAGCCAGCAACCTCGTCCCCCTGCAGGAGCATGTGAAATAAAGCAATTTCTTTATTAAAATATTCAGCTACCGCTTCCCCAGTTGCAGTAAGTGGATTACAGAGCTGGAAGGGGTGTGAAAAGTGCTTTGCTTCTGGTGGCGGAGGGCACATGCCTTAATTTTTTTGCACTGGTCAAATTGGCTTGGCAGGCTTTTGCAGAAGTATGAAACCTGCCAGCCTTGTTTAGAGGTGAAATGAGGATGGGTGTGTCCAGGCCAGCTGCCACATTCTGGTCCCATCCTAGGTCGTGGCCATATTTCTGTTATAAGGAATATGCATTCTAAAAACAGCGGCAGAAGGTTCTTGCAGCACCTTTAACACAATCCTAATCAGGCCTACTCTGAAATAAATCCTATTGAATTTAGCAGCGCTTACTGCTAGGTTGGGGACGCAGGTGGCGCTGTGGGTTAAAGCCTCAGCGCCTAGGACTTGCCGATCGAAAGGTCGGCGGTTCGAATCCCTGTGGCGGGGTGCGCTCCCGCTGCTCGGTCCCAGCGCCTGCCAACCTAGCAGTTCGAAAGCACCTCCGGGTGCAAGTAGATAAATAGGGACCGCTTACCAGCGGGAAGGTAAACGGCGTTTCCGTGTGTGGCTCTGGCTCGCCAGAGCAGCGATGTCACGCTGGCCACGTGACCCGGAAGTGTCTCCGGACAGCGCTGGCCCCTGGCCTCTTAAGTGAGATGGGCGCACAACCTCAGAGTCTGTCAAGACTGGCCCGTACGGGCAGGGGTACCTTTACCTTTACTGCTAGGTTATTGTTGCCACCTAAGAAAGTAAGTCCAGTTCATCAGATGCATGGAGATTAAGTGTTTGTTAGGACAAGCTATTTAAAGCAATTCACAAATACCTCCCTTTCTGTAGTATTCCCAAGTGTAGGTCCCTGAATGGTCACTCTGATCAGAAACCAGAATGTTGTGTTGTGCCCCTCTATAAATGTTGTTACTGGGTATAAATTTGTGGGGAAAGGATGGCTGCAATATCCAAATCTATCAAGGATGCTGCAAAAGAGAGTTCCCAGCATTGGCAAGAGGTTGCACTAGATTGAAGTACTTTCAAACTGTAGGGTTCCATGAGTTTATTAATGAATGGAAGTTAAAAGCCCAGTACCTGTCTCCCTCCAGCTCACACACATATTTCAGAGCGTGGCTCCAATCAAAAGCCTCTGGGTCCTTCTTCAACCACCTCTTAATCTCCTCCCTGTTCTGGTCAGTGTAATCTGTGGCAATGATCTCTCGGAAGGACCCGCAGGAAGAGAGAAATTGGTGGATAGTGGGTCCGCTTCCAATATCAATCAGAGTGTCTCCTTTAACGCCATCTGCATTTGAAAATGATAATGAGGTTGCTACTACTTACACACACACACACACACACACACACAAAACAATTCCTCATCTTGGCCACATTTTGTCTGCCCTCATTGGGATGATGATGGCATCTTTTGCACAAGGTGACAAATTGAAGTGGCGGTAGACTTATTTGCTCATGGGTCTGAATCATAAGACGCATGCTCTTTAATGATGCAAAGTTCCTGGATAATAATAAAAAAAGCTTGGTATGCCTATATGTCCAACTGCATGCACTCAAATACCCTCTTCCTCCTCATTAACAATATTAATTAATTTATATAGCACCACCACTGTGCATGGGGCATGATAGAATGCAACAGGGAGCTTACAGGGTCAAGAGAGACAATGTATACCATTCCCATCAAGGCAGCTGACTGACTCAGAGGCACTAGCGGAGAAAGAGGAGTGCGGGGGGAGCGCACCGCCCCCGGCAGCGCGATCCCAGTGGGATGACCTCGCCGGCTGCCCCCCGCGCCAGTGCTGGGTGCCCCGCCCCCGGGACTTGCACTAGCCCTACCTGCTCTCTGCCCAACCCAGTTCTGGAGCATGAAACTCTGCCACTGCTCAGAGGCCATTGCCCTTCAAAGATATGCAGGGTTCAACAGGTACTTATCCCACCCAACAGTTATGCTGCTCTGATTCCAGTTTGCTTGCTGTACACTTATTCATACAAAACATGAATTTGGAAGCATTCTTTCCATCATGAACAACAAATTGACAAAGTTCAGCCAGCCCACCAGTGCCAGAAAGCAGTCTATGGGGTACTCACCCACGGTGAAAGTTTTGTGGAATTTTTGCAGATAAAATGTTAGGGCATCATTTTCTTGGGTGCCATCTTCCTTGCCGAAGGAATAGTACCTTTTTAAATAATCTTTTGGAGCAAAATGCTTCCCGTAAACATCTTTCCCAGTGAAGTCCCCCTTCATCCTTCCTCCAAGTCTGCAATACACACAAATGACCTCTGTTCCTTTCCATTCTCATTGATCCAACCTCCCACCCCACCCCAAAACATATCCCTGCCTATTCCTGGAATGAAATCTCTGTCTAGTTGTGGACGTCATCTGGGGAACATTTGGAATTATTAACTAGTGCTGCTACTAGTCAATACTAGTGCTGCTACTAGTCGATAATGAGCGCGATGCCTGCTGTCCGCTGCACCTGCTGGCAAGCCATGGTGGTGAGATGTAAAACCAGTACGTACCTAATGAGGCCATAGGTGTGCCTGAGGACCACCGAGGAATGACCGCCGCCATGCAGCCAGATCCAGGATGGCCGCCGCCATGTGGCCACCAGCGCAATGGCTGCCGCCATGCGGTCGCCATTGAATGGCTGCAGACATGGGGCCACCCCCAAGCAAGCCCTGCACGCCCCCAACAGGGACCAGTCCTACAGTGGCTTGGCAGGGCCCCGTGATGCGGCGCCACCCCCCCACCCCCCGCTACACAGTTTAAGGGGGTGTAAGCAGGGGCCCACACTGTCCCCTGGGGGCGACTCAGGGGGGGGTATGCCCGCCGGCTGCAGAGGTCCCCCCCCCCCGCTGCCCAGGGGAGGCTCCGGGGCCGCCCAAGGCCCAATTAGGCCGCGGAGCCTCCCAAGGCCCAGCCAGGCCTCGCTGAGGCCTAGCTAAGCCTCTGGAGCCGGGGGGAGGCCACACGGCGCGGCCCGCGGCCCCCCCGGCGATCGCGGGGGGCGGCAGCGAGGCCCCCCCGCCGCCCAGAGGAGGCCCCGGGGCCGCCCAAGGCCCAATTAGGCCGCGGAGCCTCCCAAGGCCCAGCCAGGCCTCGCTGAGGCCTAGCTAAGCCTCTGGAGCCGGGGGGAGGCCACACGGCGCGGCCCGCGGCCCCCCCGGCGATCGCGGGGGCGGCAGCGAGGCCCCCCCGCCGCCCAGAGGAGGCCCCGGGGCCGCCCAAGGCCCAATTAGGCCGCGGAGCCTCCCAAGGCCCAGCCAGGCCTCGCTGAGGCCTAGCTAAGCCTCTGGAGCCGGGGGGAGGCCACACGGCGCGGCCCGCGGCCCCCCCGGCGATCGCGGGGGCGGCAGCGAGGCCCCCCCGCCGCCCAGAGGAGGCCCCGGGGCCGCCCAAGGCCCAATTAGGCCGCGGAGCCTCCCGAGGCCCAGCTAGGCCTCCCTGAGGCCTAGCTAGGCCTCCGGAGCCGGGGGAGGCCGCACGGCGCGGCCCGCGGCCCCCCCGGCGATCGCGGGGGCGGCAGGGAGGCCCCCGCCGCCCAGGGGAGGCTCCAGGGCCGCAGGAGGCCCGATTAGGCCGGCGGAGGCCCCCCCCCAGGCCTAGTAAGGCCTCCCAACGCGGCGGGCCTCCCTGCGGCCTAAAAAAGGCCGCCTGGAGGCCACCAAGGCCCTGGGGGGTGACTGGGGACCCCCTCCGCCACCACCCACCGCACCCCAGGGGCGCCAGGCCTGGCGAGGAAAGGGGAAGGGGCCGTGTGGCGTTGCCTCCCCCCCCCCGCGGCCCACACGCCCCCGCAGGCATGGGGGGGGGCAGCCAGAGCACCCAGCACCCCGGAGCATCAGGGCCCGCCTAGGGAAAAGGATCCCCTTTTAAAAAGGGTATCCTGAAATCCATTCCCCCCCCCCCTAGCCTTGGGAACCCTATCGCGGGGGGGGGGGGGGGGGAAAGGCCCCAGGCTTACCTTTTGGAGCGAGGAAGTCCAGCAACGTCCTTCCTGGAGAAGCTCTGGAGCCAAGTGAGAATTACCAGGTAAGATCCACCCTCTATTGTGTGGGCAAGTAATCCTTCCCTCTACCTGGCCTGGTTTCCCTGGCAACGCTTCCCCCAGGTGGGATTAGACAACTCACTGGGGTAGGCGGGGACCTCCAGGTATCCCACCTGAGGGAAGGCAAAGCCTATGCTGATGGGGCCACTCCAGATCCAGGGCTGCAGGCGTCCACTCAAAGGGCGCCCCCCGTTTTAAGCGGGGAGCGGTCATTATTAACTAGTGCTGCTACTGCTAGGATAAACCTTTTGCAGGATGGGTAGGTTTGGTTTGTCCAATATTATCTCAATAGATAATGCTTAGGAAATCTCTTTTAAATCAGAACCAGTGAAGGCGGTGAAGTGTCTGGAGGCGGTTGGAGGATGGATGGCGGCTAACAGATTGAGGTTGAATCCTGACAAGACAGAAGTACTGTTTTGGGGGGACAGGAGGTGGGCAGGTGTGGAGGGTTCCCTGGTCCTGAATAGGGTAACTGTGCCCCTGAAGGACCAGGTGCGCAGCCTGGGAGTCATTTTGGACTCACAGCTGTCCATGGAGGCACAGGTCAAATCTGTATCCAGGGGAGCTGTTTACCAGCTCCATCTGGTACGTAGGCTGAGACCCTATCTGCCTGCGGACTGTCTCGCCAGAGTGGTGCATGCTCTGGTTATCTCTCGCTTGGACTACTGCAATGCGCTCTACGTGGGGCTACCTTTGAAGGTGACCCGGAAACTACAACTAATCCAGAATGCGGCAGCTAGACTGGTGACTGGGGGCGGCCGCCGAGACCATATAACACCGGTCTTGAAAGACCTACATTGGCTCCCAGTACGTTTCCGAGCACAATTCAAAGTGTTGGTGCTGACCTTTAAAGCCCTAAATGGCCTCGGTCCAGTATATCTGAAGGAGTGTCTCCTCCCCCATCGTTCTGCCCGGACACTGAGGTTCAGTGCCGAGGGCCTTCTGGCGGTTCCCTCACTGCGAGAGGCCAAGTTACAGGGAACCAGGCAGAGGGCCTTCTCGGTAGTGGCGCCCGCCCTGTGGAATGCCCTTCCAGCAGATGTCAAAGCGATAAACAACTACCTGACATTCAAAAGACATCTGAAGGCAGCCCTGTTCAGGGAAGTTTTTAATATGTGACATTTTAGTGTATTTTTCATCTTTGTTGGAAGCCACCCAGAGTGGCTGGGGAAACCCAGCCAGATGGACGGGGTACAAATAATAAATTATTATTATTATTATTATTATTATTATTATTATTATAATTTGCAAAAGTTGTTTACTTCTAAAGGAGAAACCTCACTTTCTTACAACTTAACTCTTATTTATTTATCCCCTATAAAAACAGATCATTTGTATTCAAATAATAAATTAATCAATTCATCAGTATATTATTATCAGTTCAGCAATTCATTAATTCATCAATTATTCTGGCCTTCATCAGTTGTATCTATCAGTTCATCCATAAAATAGATAGTATCAAATAGGAAATACTGCAGGGATAAGCCGTTTGCAGGATGCGTAGGTTTGGTTTGTCAAATATTATCTCAATAGCTAATGCTTAAGGAACTGGGTGCCTCTCAAATATCCACATAATGTAGTTGCCAACTTTTCAGCTGCCTCTACTCCCCTCTCTTTAACAGCAGCCCAGCCCAAAGATGTCAATGAAAAAGGAACTGCCTCTAGTGATATTCCAGCTGCTGAAGAAGCTTAGCTATTTCGTTTCTGTTTAGGGGAATGCTCTTAAACAGGGGTCAGCAAACTTTTTCAGCAGGGGGCCGGTCCACTGTCCCTCAGACCTTGTGGGGGGCAGGACTATATTTTGAAGAAGAAGAAAAAATAACGAATTCCTATGCCCCACAAATAACCCAGAGATGCATTTTAAATAAAAGCACACATTCTACTCCTGTAAAAACACCAGGCAGGCCCCACAAATATCCCAGAGATGCATTTTAAATAAAAGGACACATTCTACTCATGTAAAAACACGCTGATTCCCAGACTGTCTGTGGGCCGGATTGAGAAGGCGATTGGGTCAGATTCAGCCCCCTCGCCTTAGGTTGCCTACGCATGCTCTTAAAGGTACAGAAGCAACACAAGAGTTTGGGGAGGTGCCTCCTCTGTCAGAATATGGCAGTTCCATTCTTCTCGCCTCCTCTTTTTAAAAAATAGGATATAGGGGTGGGGAAGTGTTTTGTATAATAGAAAAGTCTTGGGCCTCTGCATCTGCCAAGTTTTCTCAAACAGTTACACAACCAAGAACTGGGGAGGAACAGAGAGAAGCAGGGAGACAGAGTCCATTTCCACCTGGGAACTAACATTATATCTCTGTTGAACATGCAGGCTGACATTCAGTTTGCTGGTATGCACACCTGCTGTCCATCAGTTGTGAAAGTGGACTCAGGGTACCTCCTGCAAGGGCCAAATTAAATGTGATGCTGAAACACCAGTCTTTGTATTTATTATGCAAATCTTTACAAAAAACGCAAATAGCATCAGCTGGGAGACGTGATATTTATTGGGATTGTGGCAGGCATGGGGGGGGGGGGATTGACCCATTCCTCCTGTACTATCACCCTCAGGAAAATCCCATCCATTTTGCAAAAGAGGGGTATCTCCCATTGGCACCAATGTGGTATATTCCTCAAAAGAAATGCAAGCTCCAGTAAAAAAGGGGGGGTGCCTCAAAACCACCCCCTTGCATTAGTGCTGTCAAATTCCCAGTTCTGAATGTTTTCTTCCACTCTGTAAGGGACCCCTGACCATTAGGTCCAGTCGTGACCGACTCTGGGGTTGCAGCGCTCATCTCGCTTTATTGGCCGAGGGAGCCGACGTTTGTCCTCAGACAGCTTCCGGGTCATGTGGCCAGCATGACTAAGTCTCTTCTGGCGAACCAGAGCAGCGCACGGAAATGCCGTTTACCTTCCCGTCGGAGTGGTACCTATTTATCTACTTGCACTTTGACGTGCTTTTGAACTGCTAGGTTGGCAGGAGCAGGGACCGAGCAACGGGAGCTCACCCGGTTGCGGGGATTCGAACCACCGACCTTCTGATCAGCAAGTCCTAGGCTCTGTGGTTTAACCCACAGCGCCATGCAATGTGACTCGTCTAAGCATGTATGCACACACAAGGAAAATGCATGGGTGTGCCGTAGTGCTTTGTGCGCAAATTATAATCACATACCACTGGGCAGTTCTGTGTTTTCCCCTTTACAAGTCCTGGCATGGTTCATGGAAGCTTTGCGAAATCTCTGCCCAGAAGGAGCCTCTCGTAAGGGCTCATAGCCAAAAAATGAAGGGAAGCTCTTGCACAATCGAACATTTAACTTTAGCCTTCGGACTAGGTCTTGAACTTCTGTTCCGAAATTCCTGTGTGATTTGAACTGTGGATTCAGGCATGCAGATGTGCCAGACAATTTGAAATTGAACAAAGCTGGCATTCAAAAGCACACCAAAGCTCTTGGAAACTAGAGTGGGAAACGAAGATGTCAAAAGGGCATAGATACATGTTTAGGGTTCCCAGATCTCTAACTGGAGACTGGAGATGCACCCTTCCTAACAACAGCTACATATGAAGAGGCTTCTAGGTGGTGTCACGTATCTCTAGGGTTAGTATTTTTTATTTCCTGTATTTTAATGCCAGAGAAATCTCCACATGGTTTACAAAAATATAACATTTAAAAAATATTCCAAACAATAAAGCTTGAAAAAACCGCTATGATGCTGTGAATTTCAAAGCATGAACACGGGTGCAGCAAAGAATAGGGTGTTGCCAGAATGCCTTGGGCTAATGTACCAAAGCATTCTCTCGGTAAAAGTCAACAGGAGAACCTCAGCGAGAGTCTTGGCTCAATTCCAGGTGGGCAGGACACTGGCTGACTTCCCCCTTCCCTCCTGATGGAAGGGCCTGGCTGGGAGAAGCTACACCAGGACCCTTTGAAGGCTCAGAGGAATGGCAGGGCCTTGGAGGAGAAAGGGCACATGGCTCCACAGGAAACCTGCTGCTCTTCCTCTTCCACAGCCCCCTCCATGGGCTCACTCTCATCAGCATGGAGCCCCAGGGAAGGTTGCCAAGGCAAATGGCTTGGTTTTGTCTCTGCTGACTGACTGGCAGCTGCTCCCCCTGAGATTCAGGGAGTTTCCAGTCCTACCTGGAGTTGCCATTGGGGATCGAACCCACGGCCTTCTGCATGCACAGAAGTCTGCTGTTTCAACATCACATTTAATTTGGCCCTTGCAGGAGGTATCTTGTTAATAATTCCAAATGTTCCCCAGATGAAGTCCACAACTGGACAGAGATTTCA
Organism: Podarcis cretensis; assembly: GCF_951804945.1. Lineage (NCBI taxonomy): Eukaryota > Metazoa > Chordata > Lepidosauria > Squamata > Lacertidae > Podarcis > Podarcis cretensis. The sequence continues at coordinate 27,706,088 of NC_137185.1, read as the reverse complement.
TTCCAGGAATAGGCAGGGATATGTTTTGGGGTGGGGTGGGAGGTTGGATCAATGAGAATGGAAAGGAACAAAGGTCATTTGTGTGTATTGCAGACTTGGAGGAAGGATGGAGGGGGACTTCACTGGGAAAGATGCTTACGGGAAGCATTTTGCTCCAAAAGATTATTTAAAAATGTACTATTCCTTCAGCAAGGAAGACGGCTCTCAAGAAGATGCTCTCCTAAATTTTTATCTGCAAAAATTCCACAAAACTTTCACCGTGGGTGAGTACCCCATAGACTGCTTTCTGGCACTGGTGGGCTGGCTGAGCTTTGTCAATTTGTCATTCATGATGGAGAGAATGCTTCCAAATTAATATTCTTTTTTTTACAAGCGTGTCCACCTTTTGCAAAATTTGCAGAGGTCATCCCTTTCCCACAAGAATCATGGTGGGAGGCAGAAGTGGGATCAACCACCCTTTATCCCTGGAGCATTTGTTGTTGGGGCCAAGGACAGTGAGCCAGTGGGTCACTTCTCAGACCAATTAGTTATTTCAGTGGGCAAGTGGCCAAGAGGACTCACTGCCCCTTTGCTAGGTCCCCAAGCCGCTATTCAGCCGGGTCAAGAATTTTGTTTTGATCCAAACAATCACTTCCTTAATCAAATTTTCCACAGCCAGCTGGAATAGTTCAGTTCATAGAGTGGCTGCATGTCCAGCTTTGCAAAGGACAGCCCTCACATGATGGAGTGCCAGAGGAACGATCCTCTCTCTGGACATCCTCTGTCCCGTTCAGTTTTTCCTTAAAGATGCAAAACCCTAAGAAAAGCAAGCAGGAGGATTGCCTTGAAATTGCCCTCCAGTGCTGAGCTTCTAGACAGCAGACTGAGCTAGTCATCTGGCCACAGCAGTCCCACTGCGGTGAAATGGACTGCGATTCTGTTCAAATTATAGTATAATGATTTCAAAAAATAAGAGATGAGGAAGAAAAGCATGTAGCATTTTTTTTAAAAAAAACCAGCTTAATCTAAGCATGCATAAAAATCCATGTGTTGGTAAAGATGCATTCTATTTGGGGAAATTGCTTGGAAAACATGCATGAAATAGATGCACCTTGCTCAACCTTCTGCATGAGAAGCTGCTCTAAAAAATCCCAATTGTTCTTTTGCGTCTGATCACTGTTGGCCATTGCTGGGCAACCTGTAACCTCCATGGTTGTGCACCCCTCTCAGCCAGCATGGCCAATAGGCAGGGGCGATGGAAATTGCCAGCCAGTAACATCTGGAAGGCAAAGGTTTCTCCTTCCAGGGAAAACTGTATTGGCCACTGACCCTAAAAGGTGTGACATTAGATGTTTTGCATGAATAAGTGTATGGCAAAAAAGGTCATATCAGAGCAGTCATTCCAGCTTGCAGTAGGATATTCCGTAGCACTGGAAAAACTACAATTGTCTTCCTGCCCACAGCATAACTGTTGGGTGGGAGGAGTACCCTTTTGGAGTATACATTGTCTCCTTTGAGCCTGTAATCTCCCTGTTGCATTCTATAATGCCCCATGCACAGTGGTGGTTAAATATATTAATTAATATTGTTAATGAGGAGGAAGAGGATATTTTAGTGCATACAGTTGGACATATAGGCATACCAAGCTTGTGTTATTATCTAGGAACTTTGCATCATAGAAGAGCATGCATCTTATGATTCAGACCCCATGAGCAAATAAGTCTACTGACACTTCAATTTGTCACCCTGTGCAAAAGATGCCATCATCATCCCAGTGAGGGCAGACAAAATGTGGCCAAGATGAGGAACCGTGCGGGTGTGTGGGTGTGTGTGTAACCGTAACCTCATTATCATTTTCAAATGCAGATGGCGTTAAAGGAGACACTCTGATTGATATTGGAAGCGGACCCACTATCTACCAATTTCTCTCTTCCTGCGGGTCCTTCCGAGAGATCATTGCCACAGATTACACTGACCAGAACAGGGAGGAGATTAAGAGGTGGTTGAAGAAGGACCCAGAGGCTTTTGATTGGAGCCACGCTCTGAAATATGTGTGTGAGCTGGAGGGAGACAGGTACTGGGCTTTTAACTTCCATTCATTAATAAACTCATGGAACCCTAAGTACTTCAATCTAGTGCAACCTCTTGCCAATGCTGGGAACTCTCTTTTGCAGCATCCTTGATAGATTTGGACATTTAAGCTATAGTTTCTCCACAAGTTTATACTAAGTAATGACATTTATAGAGGGGCACAACACAACATTCTGGTTTCTGATCAGAGTGACCATTCAGGGACCTACACTTGGGAATACTACAGACAGGGAGGTATTTGTGAATTGCTTTAAATAGCTTGTCCTAACAAACACATAATCTCCATGCATCTGATGAACTGGACTTACTTTCTTAGGTGGCAACAATAACCTAGCAGTAAGCGCTGCTAAATTCAATAGGATTTACTTCAGAGTAGGCCTAATTAGGATTGTGTTAAAGGTGCTGCAAGAACCTTCTGCCACTGTTTTTAGAATGCATATTCCTTATAACAGAAATATGGCCACGACCTAGGATGGGACCAGAATGTGGCAGCTGGCCTGGACACACCCATCCCCACTTCACCTCTAAACAAGGCTGGCAGGTTTCATACTTCTGCAAAAGCCTGCCAGGCCAATTTGACCAGTGCAACAAAATTAAGGCACATGCTGTCCACCACCAGCAGCAAAGCACTTTTCACACCCCTTCCAGCTCTGTAATCCACTTTCAGCAACTGGGGAAGCGGTAGCTGAATATTTTAATAAACAGGTTGCTTTATTTCACATGCTCCTGCAGGGGGACGAGGTTGCTGGCTTGCCAGAAAAGGAGGTTTGCATGCTCACTGTTTCCTGCTCTTTCCCACCTTTGCTCTTCCCCAGGGAGAAATGGGTAGAAAAGGGAGAGAAGGTACGAAGCACCATCCGGCGAGTGCTGAAATGTGACGTGACCCAAGTCAACCCTTTGGCTCCACTGGTGGTGGCCCAAGCTAGCTGTGTGACTTCTGCACTTTGCCTGGAGGCTGCGTGCAAAGACCTCACTGCCTACCGTGCCGCCTTGAGGAACATTGGCTCCCTTGTAAAGCCCAGGGGGCACCTTGTGCTCCTGGTAGCTCTCAGAGGAAACTTCTACATGGCTGGCGAGCAAATGTTCTTCTGCCTTTACCTTGAGAAGGAAACTGTAGACAGTGCAGTGACAGAGGCAGGCTTTGATATCTTATGGTCTGAAGAGGCCAAAAATAGCTATTCACCAACATTTAGTGATTGTAAGAATGTCTATTTCCTAGTTGCCCAGAAACGTATCAAGGTGTAGGTGCTTCTGGGAAATGACAGGAGGCCAAAGGAAAGTATTAATCAATGTCCAGACGTAGCCAACACATGCAGGTCAGTGTGAGTGAGGGCAGCTCTATATCTGTATCTATATCTATATCTATATCTATATCTATATCTATATCTATATCTATATCTATATCTATACACACAAACACGTGTCAAACCCTTCAATATTTTTCCAGTGAAAATAAGGATGTTCTAAGGAAAAGCAGTACAGTGGTACCTTGGTTTTCGAACATCTTGGAAGCCGAATGTTTTGGTTTTCGAATGTCAAAAATCTGGAAGTAAATGCTTCCATTTTTGAATGCACCTCAGAAGTCAAACGGCTTCCATTGAGTTTTTTCCCCCTTCATTTTTCTCTATTGAATTTGCAGACCTCCCTTTGCGCCTCGGTTTTCAAATGTTCAGAAGTCAAAAGGTCTTCCGGAATGGATTACGTTCGAAAACCAAGGTATCGCTGTACTTTGCAAGATCAAATCAGAAACTAGGGCGGCTTCCCTAAATCCAGGACTGTCCCTGGGAAATAGGGTTACCAACTCTCTCTCTCTCTCTCTCTCTCTCTCTCTCTCTCTCTCTCTCTCACACACACACACACACACACATAACCTTGGGAATTCTACTACCTGATCACCACATAGGCCTGCATCGCATGATACAGTCATCCAAACTACAGCTGAAGAACATAAGAAGAGCCCTGCAGGATCAGGCCAATGGCCCATCTAGTCCAGCATCCTCTTCTCACTGTCCCCCCCCCCCCCCGATCCCTGGGGGAAACCCTCAAGCAGCAGCTGAGTATCCTATGCTGGTTGGGAGTGGATCTTCTTCATTATGTTCACAGCTTTGCAATTTCTAATGTGAAATTCTTGGCAGTAGGCATAAGTTTGATATCCTGCAGCAATACACATAATAATGAGTCAGTGCATTACCTGCAGAATTATAATCTGGAATATACATGGCATTGGTTCATTCTGCCATGTAACGCTATAATCACTTCTTTCCTTTTGGCTAATGTATACAGTACGTTTTCTGTAATTCTGAACATTGTCAACCATATGCAATGTGACCCAATATATGAATAAAAAATCTGAAACCAGACAAGAGAGCATTTTCAGATGATGGCAGTGTTTACCATTTAGGCAAGCTGTTTGCATTTTTTAAAACAAAAAATAATTTAAAGACCATGAGAATTCAGTTGTCAAGCATTGCTGACAACAAGGACATGATTAGTCAGATGATAAGGGTAAGGATGAACCCACCTTTCCCCCTCAGCTCCCAGGGCAGTTACAACAATTAAAACACAATATTAAAAACAACTTACAGAAATGAGGTGGGTCATAAAAAATATCTCAGGTGTTAGATGCCAAAGTTTTTAGGGAAAATAGAGAGGCATAAGCCACAAAGCCACTATGTTCCTAGTACTCCAGGAGGGAAATATGACCAAAATTGCTCAAATCTGCTTTTCACACCATTGGCATATTAGAACACCATCCCTGAAATCAATAGAGGTTAATGAGAATAATGCCAGATGAAAGGATTCTGCTTAAACCTTGTCTATTCTATTTGTGTTACATGCAACAAGCAAAAGGTAACAGCTGAAAATTGCCTGTTGAGTAATCTGCAACAGAACCTTTGCAGGGAGTCACTGCTGATGTGTATAAAAACCACCAGGTCTAGTTTACGACAGCTTCTGCCATTGCAGAGAAGCTTTGCCTTATTTTGACATTGCTAGAAATATTATTTCCAGGCCACTCTTGACATCACCTTATTTGACCCAAACAGACACACACACACACACACACACACACACAGAGAGAGAGAGAGAGAGAGAGAGAGAGAGAGCGCCAGCGAGAGAGAGCTAAGAGTTCAATCTGGGACAATATAAAACTGCCTTCCATTCAATATCAATTAACACCTCATTTATTCCAGTGGTTTCTGCAAGAAGAAGAAGAAAAATTCTCCAATGCACATTTAGAGGGGGAGAAATTGTCTAGCAAGTTCTCATCTAAATTGTAGAAAGGTTGACTGACCACATACCCAATCGTGAATATGGTTGCTTTGGAGAATTTCCTATTCGCTTCAAACAAGGAGTATCTGATTTTAATACTAGGTTTTTACACTGTTGTAACCTGCATTGGGACTTGTGGTGAAGGATAGGCAGGAAAACTAATCATTATTATTTATTCATCATCATTATTATTGGTAGGCTGTCTCTCCCATTCACAAGCACAGAGGTGAATTTCAGGACTCCTTCACTTGTCTCACTGCTCCCTCCTGGGAAAACTCACTGTTTACCTCTCAGTTGGTTTTTCTGCAGATTGATGTTTGTTCCCATTCAGCGGTAAACAGCGGGTTTCCCCGGGGAAAGCAGCGGGGCAAATGAAAAAGCAGGAAAGCACACGGCAAGTGGCAAACCTCTTGGACCTGAGCTTTCTGGGCACGAGACAAGCAGAAGTGTGGCTGAGCCTGTAATGTTGCACAAACACTATGGCAATAGAGGAATTCAGTGCAATAGCTGCGCTTATAGGAATTCGTTGTGAAAGAGATTGCACATTTATTCTGCAACGAAGTTACCAGCAACCTGCTTTTGCATTCTCTTCTGCAACAATATTCTGTTGCATGCTCAGGCTCTGCACTCTCTCTGCCCCCCACCTTGACTTGGGGTCAAGTTTATTGACAATAAATGTAAGAGGTTTGGCACAGGCAATTGGGCAACCATTTACTTCTGGCCTGCCTGCCGGAAGTGACACCAAGGCTCAACCCAGCAGTGGGGGTTCCTATGACTGACAACAAATAAGGGGGACCCCTGCGGGCGTCACTGCCAGTGCCGGATTTACATATAAGCTAAACAATCTATAGCTTAGGACCCCACTCTCTTGGGGGCCCCCAAAAAATTTAAAGGAAAAGAAACTGGATGTACATTTCCAAAATACAAGATAAAAAACAAATAAAATAAAACCTACGTACAGCAACAGTGTTGTGTGTTGTGTAGGCTCCTATTAGGTCCATAAATTGCCATACAGTGGTGCCTCGCAAGACGAAAAGAATCCGTTCCGCGAGTCTCTTCGTCTTGCGGTTTTTTCGTCTTGCGAAGCAAGCCCATTAGCGGATTAGCGCTATTAGCGGCTTAGCGGCTTAGCTGATCAGCTGATAAGCGGCTTAGCAGCTTAGCAGATCAGATGATAAGCGGCTTAGCGGATCAGCTGTTAAGCGGCTTAGCGGCTTAGCGGATCAGCTGATAAGCGGCTTAGCGGCTTAGATGATAAGCGGCTTACCGCTTAGAAAAAGGGGGGGGGGAGGAAAAAAACCCCGCAGGAACTCGCAAGACATTTTCGTCTTGCGAAGCAAGCCCATAGGAAATTCGTTTTGCGAAGCGCCTCCAAAACGGAAAACCCTTTCGTCTAGCGGGTTTTCCGTCTTGCGAGGCATTTGTCTTGCGGGGCACCACTGTATTTATAGCATATTTTCAACACAAAAAACAGCAACAATTTGTTGTTGACAAAGGACAGTTGGACATAGAAAGGGCCACATTACCTTCAGTAGCTTAAAAAGGTAAAGGGACCATTAGGTCCAGTTGTGACCGACTCTGGGGTTGCGGTGCCCATCTAGCTTTATTGGCCGAGGGAGCCGGCGTACAGCTTCCGGGTCATGTGGCCAGCATGACTAAGCCACTTCTGGCAAACCAGAGCAGCGCACGGAAACGCCGTTTACCTTCCCACCAGAGCGGTACTTATTTATCTACTTGCACTTTGACGTGCTTTCGAACTGCTAGGTTGGCATGAGCAGGGACCGAGCAACGGGAGCTCACCCCGTCGCGGGGATTTGAACCACCGACCTTTTGATCGGCATGTCCTAGGCTCTGTGGTTTAACCCACAGCGCCACCCACGTCCAGTAGTTTAGGGCCTCATCAAATCTAAATCCAGCCCTGGACACTGCTTTGAGGAGTGCTGAGGTCCAAGCTCCTGCCTGGGCGTACAGACACAGAAGCAACTCCTCCTGGACCCCTTTAACAAGATACCCTAGATTTTGGGAGGCGCAGGCAGAGATTACAATCTTCTCACTCCCCAAACAAGACTAAGGTTTACCCAATGCCTAAACCACCGAATTGGTGATGTTTCCTATTTAGAATTACTTTATTATTTCAAAAAGTAAAAATCCAAACATGAGAGTTGTTGGGCTTTTGGGGGGTGGAGCAAAGTTGTTGTTGAGCTCTCTTTTTTTGCTTTTTAGTTGAGCTTTCTAAAAAAAAGTTTTTGAGCTATTTTTTTATAAAATTTGCCAAAAACTACACTTCCGACATGGGTTGCCATACGTCCAGATTTTCCTGGACATTTCTGCGATTTCCGCACTGTTTCCGACTGCCGTATTCTGCCTACGTCCGGGAAATTCTGTATGTATGGCAACCCTAAAATAGAGGACAATTCCCCCTTCAAAGGAGGGTACATGACCACTCCAGCAGAAGTGCATCTTCTTACCACCTCCTGCCCCACCTCCAGGCACAGCGGGCAGGGAGAAAAAAAAACTGTGACAGAGCCAGTGCCTACAGACAAAGGCAGAACTCCTTTAGGGCCAGCGGACTACGCAGGCTTTCTGTTGGCTCCACACTGTTGCTGGAGCAATGATTTGTGCATTTAATTTGCCACTCTTTTAAACCAAGTTGTCATTAAGGATTTATGGAAGGATGACTGTACTTTCAAGCCACATCCTATGCATGGATTTAGAGTTATAACCTAGTCTGAAAAGCTTGGAATCGGGAAGAAGCAGCAGTGGATTCAAATGCGATTGGACCTGGTCTCTTGTTACTATGAGCTAGGCCCATGCAGAGCTTGTCTGAGGCCTAGGTGGGAGTCCTGTTCTTGGCACGACAGCCGAAGTCCGGCAGGCCCCTAGTGGGACCCCCTGGCCAGCTGAGCCCTCCGAAGCCTGGGGCAACTGCATACCCTCCAAGTGTCCCAATTTTCCAGGGACAGTCCCAGAATTACGAAAGCCATCCCGGTTTCTGATCTGATTCCGGAATGTCCCCATTTCTTCCACCAGCACTGCCACCACTGAGCTCAGAGAAGAGAATCCAGCCCTTGTCCCAAGCGATGACAATGGGGTTGGTGGCTGCTGTGAAGGAGCACACTGTTGCCTCTCTGTAGTCACCGCTCCCAGTCTCCTCCCTTGGGCGGCTCATAGCGGCTGCTGAAGAACAGGCAAGGAGGAAGAGAGGTTGCCACTGCTGAGGCCTAGCCCTGTGTGATATGCTGGCTCTGAGGTGCAGGAAACGGAGCACATGGAGCCTTGATTTTTTTTTTTTTTAATGCATTGTGCATCTGCGTCTAATCTTTCTCCCTTTCTAAAATGTGTCTTTCTTTTTTCTAAATCTACCAAAGAATAAAATTCAGTGAGCCCAATAAAAGACATTGCATTATGAAGGAAAGTATTTGTTTCTGCACATGTTTCTGCACAAACCGCTCTAAGCTGAAATATTCCTAGGATGTTCAGTTCACAGTTAGTTCACATAAACATGGCATTCTGACCTGTTCTTAATGCATAGTTGATCACATCTATGGAACGTGATTGATATGTCCTTTTAAGTCTTACATTATCAATCATTAAGTAATTGTTTTAGCTTTTGTTCAATTAATCACAAGTTATAATTTAATTAGGAGGTTTTCATGCCTGTCTAGTTCTGTGCTCCCTTTCTCAGCCTTTAATCTAGCAGTGATTAATACCTATATGTAACCTTTGCTTTGTACTTGTTTTGTACTTGTGTTAACCAATCAGCAACAAGCACATATGTGGCAAAGTTGTAATATTCAATAAAAGGGACTCCCCGAGACATGCTCAAGAGGATGCCTCCCATATGACACCTGCTACTCGTCTGTCGTTTATTCCAACCCAACAGCATTAAACATTGGGAATAAGCACTAAATCATTAACCAGTAAGAGAATGTTGCAATGATGACCCTAGGCCCTAAAATCTCTGTTCTCCTTGGTTTGTGATAATGGAACAAATAAAGGATTTGGCTTCAATCCTGAGATTGGCTAACTCAGCGCAGAAAGCAAATTGCCCCACTCTAAGATTTGATTTACATTCTCCACTGTGTAATGTCTGTTAAGCATCAGTGGGTCCTCATGAGGACTTTGGGCTTGCGTTTCTTTTCATTTGATTCTGCATGGATTTGCACTCTGCTCATCGCCCAACACACTCATTGTTATCTCTACATTGGCTCCCCCATTTGGCCTCAGTCTGTAGGGAAAAATACTCGTTTCGTTTCTTAATCAGATGGCATCGGGACCACAAAAAGATGTCACTTGGCTCATCTTCAAAATGCTGCAGAATTATCTGTTGATTTTTTTTTTTTTTTTGCTAGGGCAATACACCAGCTTGGGCTACACCCTCTAGAATGCTAATAAACTCTAATGGCTTGCTCCTTTGGGAGCAAAGGCAGGATACAAATTAAACAAACATAGGAATTAAATAATTATTTTAGGACATCTACCAGAGCTTTCCTCTCAATTCCCAGTGACTTTTGGTTTTACCACATGAAAGGTGGATTGATGGACTTTTCATTCAAAACCTGGACCCAGAGATCACAGCGAGTTGTCTGTACCGTTGGGCAAGGAGACAGTTTCAGTGTGTTGTCCCTGGAATATTGACCATTAGTTCTGGCTCTACATGGGTGCTGCTAGATTTAAGAAACGGGGTCAGCTGTTAAACACATTTCAGAAAAAGGGGAAGTAGGGAATCAGGTATACGTGGTTAGTCCATTGTATATGGATATAAAACGTATCCCCTTTGCAAATGGGGTAAGGGGCATCATGTGGGTGACATTTCTGCTATCACTGGCATAAGGGCAGATCACAATCTTTGTATATTTTAAAGTACTGTACAGTTGGAACCTTTTCTTTATTTTCTTGTAAACTGCTTTGAGTTCTGGATTGTTTTTTTTAAATCAAGTGGTGTAGAAATTTTATGAAATAAGTAAATAAGATTTGCAAAATTTCATGAAATAAGTAAATGAGATTTGCATTCTTTGACCTTAAGATGGGCTATTAAACCCCAGGTAATTCCACGTAATGTTAGACTACAGTTCCCATTACCTCCTGGTGCTTGGCTGCGCTGGCAGGAGCTTATGGGAGAAACGAAGGACATCTGGAAAGCCACAGGTTAGCTGCTCCTAGACAAAATATTGCAGCGCTACTGTTTTCTTTTCCTGTCCTTTGGTGTGTCATCTGGATGAAGTAGGACACCAAAATAATTTTTGGAGCTTAGGAGGTGATGATGTATTCATAGAATCCTAGGACTGTAGAGTTGGAAAGGACCATGAGGGTCATCTAGTCCAAACCCCTACAATGCAAGAAACTTTCACAAATTGTTGCTGTATCATGATAGCGTAGCAACAGCAGTTCATTCTCTGGTGCTCCCCTTGGTACAGAATGCAATGACCAGTTTACTAAGTGCTACAGCATGTTGTGATCATATTACATCAGGGGTTGTTTTGTTTGTTTGTTTTTGAGTAGGAACTCAGGGGAACAGAGTTTTCCCCCTTTTTTGAATTTCTTTTTGTTGTTGTTGCCGCTGGGGTGGGGCTGGAATTTTTCATGAGGCTTGGATGAAGTTTACGAGCAAGTTTAGGTGATACTAGATTGACCCTCAGCAAGGCTCTTCTGGGATTCTTATGGAAACCCAATGGGACAAAATCATGCACATGCAACATTTGACAAAGGGTCTCGTGCATTAAACAGACATACTTGCTGATCCAAAATATGCTGCTCTGTTTAATTAAAGTTTGCACACTAGCTGTGCTTTAGTGTATTAACAAATATGAGTTAGAAACATAACAATTTGATTCCAGACTACGTCTTCTGGTGGGTGACCTTGGTGAGCTTTGTAGGCAATTGCCATGTCCCAGGCATCAATGAAACCAACATTAAAATGCCGAAAAATATCCTTTGTTGCAAGGTATTGGGCATAGCCATGGAAGTTGCTATATAGCTCCTGGTCATCATCCATTTCCCGGGTGTTCTCTGCTTTGATGATGACCTTTGTATCTGGGCTCCTCAGGAGAAGGCGCTGGATGGCTCCCCGGATGTTAACCATCCTTCGAACGAAGAGCTCAATGGGGAAGGGGCGGAAGTGCTGGCCCAGGGAGATGACAACCACCGTGTCTCTGTTGCCTTCCACCATGTCAATCACTCGAGCAATGTAAGTGTGAGATTTCATTGAGTGCACAAAGAAAGATAAAAAGGGATGCCCATGCCTTCTCCAATGGATTGTAATGTTTTTGGTCATGTCCACAATGACAGAACTCTGGATTATGCTCTGTCCTTGGGTATCAAAGTACGAAAGCGCTAATATGGGAACAGATGCAAAATAAAGACAAGTTACATATATATATGTAAAATCCTCTGAGAAATCACTGGACTATTTCAAGTGGGGCAAAACAGAAATGGAAAAGGAACAGGACAAGCCAGTTAATTACCGTATTTTTCGCTCTATAAGATGCACCAGACCACAAGACACACCTAGTTTTTGGAGGAGGAAAACAAGAAAAAAAAAATATTCTGAATCTCAGAAGCCAGAACAGCAAGAGGGATCGCTGTGCAGTGAAAGCAGCAATCCCTCTTGCTTTCTGGCTTCTGTGATAGCTGCGCAGCCTGCATTCACTCCATAAGACGCACACACATTTCCCCTTACTTTTTAGGAGGGAAAAAGTGAGTCTTATAGAGCAAAAAATACGGTACCTTGTACAAAGTTCTGAATAAAACACTAAAAGATAATCAGGAGACCAGGAATTGAAAAACCAAAACTGATATCAAGTGAAAATAATTTGCAAATATATTAGTCAGAAGCTATAAAACACAGACTTCTTTGTAAATGCTCACTATGTAGCCCTGCAAGGTCTCATATTCCATTTGCATAGACCTACGTCTAAATAAAGGTCCTCTTGACAAAAACAGATGGATCTGTTGTTGTTGTTTTAAAAAAGTTGCTCCACTTTTACAATGAGAAATATATTGAACCTAATAAAACCACCTTTGCAGACTTGGGGATCCCCCCACTCCTACTTTTTGCGAGGAAAACTTACTGAGCAAAGATGTTGCTTGTTTAATAGAGAAACAGCCCAAAACGTCCACCTGCAGCAAGCCTAGCTCTCTTTCTTAGGCACAACTTACTGCTCTCCCATACACAAGTCCCCCAGAAAAGTTCCTTGCTCTTTGCATAACCTAAATGAGTGAATACAGAACAAGCACATCTGTGTCTACTGTATATCTCTATTTCTCTATCTAGCTATCTATCTATCTGGGGATGTGGGTGGCGCTTTGGTCTAAACCACTGAATCTCTTGGGCTTGCTGATTGGAAGGTTGGCGGTTCGAATCCCCACAATGGGGTGAGCTCCCGTTGCTCTGTCCCAACTCCTGCCAGCCTAGCAGTTCAAAAGCATACCAGCACAAGCAGATAAACAGGTACCACTGTGATGGGAAGGTAAATGGAGTTTCTGTGCACTCCAGTACTCGTCATGGTGTTCTCTTGTGCCTAGCAGTTTTTGTCATGCTGGCTACACGAGCTGGAAAAGTTATCTGTGGACAAACGCCACTTCTCTCAGCCTGAAAGCGGAGATGAGCGCTGCACCCCATAGTTGAATTCGACTGGACTTAACAATCCAGGGGTCCTTTACCTTTTACCTTTTACCTTTACTATCGATTGATCAATCTATCAGCCTATCTATCTATCTATCTATCTATCTATCTATCTATCATCTATCTATCTATCTATCTATCTATCTATCTATCTATCTATCTATGCTGGATTCTTTCTAACCATACCACTTCAGCCACCAAATAGAATGATCTCTCACAACATTCCCTTCATTTCACAAAGGTCTCCAACTTTCACTAAACCCTCCTGCCATCCAAGGAAAGTGTCTCTAATCAGGCTTTCACTGCAACCAGATCAGTTCATGTGGCTCTTTATAGCCAACACCAAGCTGTACAGAAGTCTTCCTACATTATTATTATTATTATTATTATTATTATTATTATTATTATTATTATTATCATCATCATCATCATTATCATTAAATAATAAAAGTTTCTGGGTAAAGTACATAGAAGTTGATACTGTTAATAGGTCAAATACTACATTGTAGTTTCTCTTGGTGGGAAAACGTACTGCTCACTCTTTTGGAGAGATACTCGATCCATTGCCACACAGTTGAGTCTCCCAGGAGGAAAACCTGCTTTCCCTGTAAGCAAGAGTAAACATTATCCAAGGTGCTGCCATTGAGCATTTTGCAGAAAGCAGGATGCCATTGGTTCTGCCAAACAAAGCCACTGGGAGACGGGGAAGTCATCCCAACTCTGCAGTTCATGTTAGCCATTGTCTTCTTCCCTACCAAAAGGAAAAGAAGAAATGAGAAGATGAAAATAGTATGGAGGATTCTGTTTGAGCTTTAGAAACCCCATCAGTCAACTTGACCCACTCTGTATTTGGGGGGTTTAACAACTCATGGGAAAGGGGTCCTTGGGGTGGGGGATGTTGTTCTCTTTCAATATCAAGACCCACCTCTCCCCATATGAATAAACCTGGACTCTGTGATCATCCTCTGTAACCCAGAGGATGGCAACAAGAGAACGGGCCTATTTTTGTGGGGGCTCCCCACTTGTGGAATGCTCTCCCCAGGGAGGCTCGCTTGGAGCCTTTGAAGGAAAAAGAGAGGCCCTCTTGGCGTATGGGTCCATAATGTCGGCTTCTCCCCAGTTAGAATATGATTACAAATGGCATGACCTACTAACCATAACCCATTTAGCTGTCCACAAGGTGCTTTCAAGAAGCAAAAGTCAAACTGTCCACTTGCAAGGGACCTTGTGGTTGCACATTTCCTGAAAATGCTGGTGCAGATCTTGTGTTTAGAAATTTCCTGGTAGTGTGTGTACTTTTAGGGGGAAGGTATAAATTGTTCAGACTTGTGGATGGAGATTTCTTGGCATTTTCAGTAAAGCAATGACCAGGAGGGAAGGAACAAAATAAAATAAAATAATTCCTTCCAGTAGCACCTTAGAGACCAACTAAGTTTGTTATTGGTATCTGAAGAAGTGTGCATGCACACGAAAGCTCATACCAATAACAAACTTAGTTGGTCTCTAAGGTGCTACTGGAGGGAATGTTTTTTGTTTTGTTTTGTTTCGACTATGGCAGACCAGCATGGCTACCTACCTGTAACTAGGAGGGAAGGGACAGTGGCCAAAAGATTCTGGGAATTGAGCCCCATGCATTGAGCCCCAAGGTTTTCAGTTGAGACCTATGCCTCTGCTTTATGCCACATGTATGTAACCCATTGTAATCAGGATTAAACGTTTCTCACATGTAACAATGTATTGGAACAGTCTAAGTATTCACCGTGTGCTCATCAGAGGTGCCCAGATTCTTTGGGTGCTAACCCACTCTGTGCCTTCTGCTATAACCGAATAAACTGCTTTTTGTTTTCCACTCCCGGTGTGATCATTGGCTAAGTTAACCCTGTTTGAATTGGATACTTGTCCACAACACTTTCATCAATTCAATTTACATACTGCCCTTTATCAAAAGATCCCAGGGCTGAGTACAACAATAAAAACACATTAGAGAACATCAATGATAAAAACATAATAAAAAGCATACTGACAGACAGCCTATTAATAAAAGAGTCATCATTGTAACAGTCATCTCCTCCGCTTTCACAGACCATAATTTAATAGCTATAGGCCTGGGTAAAGAGGAATGACCTTTGAGTGTAGACAACTGTAAAAAGGGAAGAGTTGTGTTCATTGCTCCATGCTGTTTCAGAGGCGGATTTAGTGGAGCATGACTTGCATTGGTAAAAAGGTAAAAGTAAAGGACCCCTGGACAGTTAAATCCAGTCAAAGGCAACTATGGGGTTGCGGCGCTCATCTGGCTTTCAGGCCGAGAGAGCCGGCATTTGTCCAAAGTTAACTGTCCTGGTCATGTGGCCAGCATGACTAAACTGCTTCTGGTGCAACAGAACACCGTGACTGAAACCAGAGCGCACGGAAATGCTGTTTACCTACCCACTGCAGAGGTACCTATTTAACTACTTGCATTGGCATGCTTTTGAACTGCTAGGTGGGCAGGAGCTGGGACAGAGCAACGGGAGCTCACCCCATCGCGGGGATTTGAACCACCGACTATCTGATCGGCAAGCCGAAGAGGCTCAGTGGTTTAGACCACAGTACCACCTGCATCCACTGGGCACCAAGCTGAGAGGGCGCTGCAGGGGTCACTGCAAAAATGACTTGGAACAGAGGGCGAGAGGCAGGGGGTGGGATTTTGGTGTCACACAGGGTGCCTCTGAAATGTGAAAGCCCAAAGTCTGTCACTGCGTGTTTCTGCTCTGATCACACCCACCACTGGAATACAACCCTGGAAGGTTATACAAGAGGTAAGGTGGCCCTCACATTGAAAGGATTGCCCATTTATATGTAATATATGGCAGCCATTGTGGTGGTGTAAGCCTCTTCCTGGCAAGTTGGGAGTATAGGATGGTTCTGCCCATCTCAAGGTATTTGAAGGCTGTGATGTGCTAAAAATGTATCCCAAATTCCTACATTCATTATATGTGCCAACAAAACGTTGCTTTGAGAACTGGAAGGTCTAACTCACTTCCACAGGATACAACATGGATGCCCACAAATGGATGCAGGATCTCAGCTCCAACTTTGTTCCTTCAAGGGGGAAAAAAGGAAGTCAGCATATTTGGAATATTTCCATCATCAATGTTTCCCACTAAATTCTCACATCTAACATGTTGCTGCCGTAAATGGAAGGTGAATCTTAATCTGATTTTGCAAAGCCTTTTGTACATTGTCAGGTTTTTATTGGGTCAAGTAGAAAATGACATTAAAATGGACCTGATAAAAAGAAAGAAATTTGGTTCAATTCACTCCTTGTGCAATGAATGCTTAAGGGAAATATTTGTTCTATTACTTGCATTTCCCCTGTAAAGTATTCCGCATTACAGTGGTACCTCGGGTTAAGTACTTAATTCGTTCCGGAGGTCTGTACTTAACCTGAAACTGTTCTTAACCTGAAGCACCACTTTAGCTAATGGGGCCTCCTGCTGCTGCTGCGCCGCCAGAACACGATTTCTGTTCTCATCCTGAAGCAAAGTTCTTAACCTGAAGCACTATTTCTGGGTTAGCAGAGTCTGTAACCTGAAGCATATGTAACCTGAAGCGTATGTAACCCGAGATACCACTGTATAATGTACTGTTTTTCTGTCTTTTTATTGGAAGCCTTTCTGAATGCTGCACACCAATATTTTAAATAAATGTAAGTTCTGATTGTGACAAGTATGACTTCTATATTGTTGTAATGTAATTTTTTTAATTTATTTTTTGCTCTGGAGCTTCCCCCACAAAAACCCATGCATTAACGCTGAATTGGAGCAAATGGCAAACCACAAAAACCCAAAATTGCTGATTTTTTGTGCGTCAGCTTTAAGGAGCGATTTTTGTGGGTGAAACTCTGGGACAAAGAGAAGAGCACTCAGACATAAAGCACAGATCAGTGCCTAGGAAGTGTAGGAAGAAAGGTGAGTGTGGATAAGCCCGATATTGGTGCTCTGAGGATTGTCTGGGTCTGGATCTTAGAGATTAACTAAGATACAAGTTAACAGAGAACACAGGGTAAAGATGTGCCCACACAACCAACACCACTCCACCCACTGTTCACTTCTATTGCAGAACTTGTCCAATCTTCAGCTGGAAATTAAGCAATTGTTTGCCCCACATAACTGTTGAAAGCCAATATTTTGCAACACAAATGTGTATTTAACTGGTGATGTAACAAACTGCCTTTGTGATGCATGCTGAAGCCTTGGATTCAACAGATGAAACCTTCTTCCCATCTTCTTCCTCAATACTGCAAACAGATTCCAATAATCTTGAGGAATTTGCCTCATCATTGTATTGAGCAACCAAGCCGGGAAGAGGATCTATCTTGGGAGAGGAACTGCTTACCCATTTGTAATCATTTCAGCCTGTACAACCCCAGAAGGGGCACGTACACACACATGGGAACAAAAGAAGAAAAAGAAGAAGAGGAGGAGGAGTTTGGATTTGATGTCCCGCTTTATCACTACCCGAAGGAGTCTCAAAGTGGCTAACAATCTCCTTTCCCTTCCTCCCACACAACAAACATTCTGTGAGGTGAGTGGGGCTGAGAGACTTCAGAGAAGTGTGACTGGCCCAAGGTCACCCAGCAGCTGCATGTGGAGGAGCGGGGAAGCGAACCCAGTTCACCAGATTACAAGTCTACCACTCTTAACCACTACACCACACTGGCTGGATCAGGCCAATGGCCCATCTAGCTCAGCATCTGACCAAAAACCTGCAAGCAGGACATGAGCATAAGAACTCCCTCTCCTCCTGTGGTATCCAGCAACAGATATTCAGCATTGCTGACTCTAGCTGTGGAGGCAGAGCATCGCCACCATGGCTAGTAGCCACCAGTAGCCCTCTCCTGCATGAATTTGTCAAATCCCCCTTTAAAGCCATATCCCTAACTCCTGTTTTTAGATACTTCTAAAAGACACCGCATTGTACCCGCTTATTCATCATCGACCTTGGGGATTCTGTATGGCTTTCTGACTGCCGCCGAGCTCCAGAGAGCAAACACACAGACCCAAACTGTCTCAAAATGAAACAGAATGAACAGCAGAATTCTTAAAATACCCGGCTGCAAGTTATGAAATGCATTGAGAGCTGGCCTTAGTTTGCATTAAGAATAGACAGGGGAGCGAAATACCTCTTAAAAAGTCTTCGTTCCAAGTCTGTGAGGTAGGATTTGTGTGTTAGTTCAGACTGAAGTTTCACAAGAGCTTCACACGGCACCCTCTTTGGTTTCACACAGTAGAAGGCTTCCTGGTCTCGTTCATCAAGATACTCACATAGATCCGCGGTTGTGCTTTTGACAAAACCACACTTAGTGGAGACGTGTGAGGCCCCATTCAGAAATTTGCCCCTGAAATCTATTTTGTCGTAGCCTCTCTTCCTCGCAGCCCACAGTGCAGAAACTCCTTCACTGGGGTGGATGAGCAAGATGGAAACTTGGACATCGCCCTCCCAAAATAAAGTGAAATTGACCAGGTATGTCCCATTCTTATAGTCTGTGATGTGCCCAGAAGCTCCAGCCCCAAGACTTGAAGAGTAGATCCTTACTCGTAAGAAGTCTCCTCCATACTTCTTTCTCTCCCCCAAGTAGTTGTACAAATCTAGCCGAACCATCAAGGGGTCTCCAACACAATAAGAACCCTTTTGGTTTAATATGGTGGCCTTGCTGTTCCTGGCACTTGTGGTGGTAATTATATCTGTGAAAGTGACACTGGGCATCAACTGGTTCAGCTTTCTCAGAATGTCCTTTACTTCTTTGTCGTTCTTTTCCCACTCTATCCTCATATTCATCAGGATGTCTCCTTTCATGGGCAAAATTCTGTTCCTGCTGTCTTTGATGGAAGAATTTTTGTTTAAAGAATCAAAATACTTTCAAATTAATCAAAAAAGTGATTACAAGTAAACCTGAATGCTAGGAAAATATGGGATTCGTTCATAAAAGTCTAGGAAGCATGGGAAGAAAATCAGTCACATTTTTAAAAAAACAATAATATGCTTTGTTTTAATCAAACCCCTACTGGCAAATCTGCCGGGAAAATCTGAAGCATCGCATATTAAATATCTTTTGGATGACAGGGCTAATGATATTACACTGGCTGTGGCAAAGTTTCTCTCGGAAGTTAAAAGAATCAAGGATCATCATGCTTGAGACAAAACAAAATGACCGCCTCGGTTCCTCTCTCTTTTGTGGTTGGCTGTCTTAACTGTATTTTGTTCTGAAATTGTTCGAAGCGTCTTTGGACCGCAATCAAGATTTTATTTATTTATGCTTTGTTTTAAAATGTATTTTATAATTTCCCCTAATCAATTACTTTAAGTAATGGCTGGTGTGGATATTAATATTGGCATTTTTTACATTACTTTTCAGTTAAATAAAGGGGGGAAAGAGGCTCCTATAAAGGCTTACAAATATCAGTTTAAAATACAGGTATTTATGCAGCATCCTTCATGTTCTAGATTCTCTTCCCCCTCTGCCTCCATGCTGTCAATATACGATTGCTCTCAGAATAGCAAAAGTTCATAATTTTGGAGGTTTGTCCACACTCTAGTTCTGCTCCTTTCCTCCTTTTGGAGGTTTGTCCACACTCTAGTCCTGCTCCTTTCCTCAGGTCAAATCTGCTCTTTAGTGCTCAATCAGATCAAACAGCAATTTGGGTTTCCTCCAGATCAGCGTTTGCTCCGACTGAACACGAAATAGCAGGTTTTCCTGGGAAAGGAGAGCAGTAAGTTGAAAACTGCTCAGACCCATACCTAAAAAGCATGGATCAAGCAGAGAACAACAGCCCCATGCTTTCTAGGCTGTGGTGTAACGTGGGTTGCCAGGACCATGTGGAGGGGTGGGAAAAAGAGAAACCAAAGGAGTACACATGCACATTCAACAGCTTAACATCGTCCATGTCACACAGGAGATCGCAGCCGCAGAGATAAGAAAAGAAGAGTTGTTCCATACTCCGCAGAGGTCACTTCCTGGTTCACATAGAGAAGCTGTTTTCAATGGAGCTGAGTGATGGAAGCACACACAGCTGTATTGCAGCAGCTCCAGGTGTTGAAATTTGTCGCCCCTAACAATTTTGCACCTGGGGCAACCGCCCCTGTGCCCCCCATGCTACGCCACTGTTTCCAGGCATGGAACAAGCAGAAGGGTGGACGAGCCCAGGGCTTCACAAGCCCATTTGCTCCACTACTTTCATCCGGGAAAACCCGTGATTTAGCATTGCATCAGGACAATTGGGAATCGAGTTTTTCTGAGAATTGCTGTTTGTTCTGATTTAGCGCTAAAGAACTGGTTTTCCAGGAAGAAAGGCAAAACTACTTGATTTTAGCTGGAAAGAATGGGACAAATGGAAAACTTTCCAGACCCCTGTGCTTTCTAGGCACGAACAAGCGGGAGTGTGGGGGAGCTCTTAGGCCCCTAGTATACTTCCCTGCTATGCTATGCATCTACCTGTACTATTCCCCCAATACCTGTTCCTGTAAGGATTTTGCTTTCCTGACTCAGTACTGGGTTATAACCTAGGAAGATTTCCCTGCTGGTTCCACCTGCATCTTCCAGGTTGAGATAATGCTTTGCTTTTGAAGCACCCTTCTCTTTCAAGTATAGATGCTGCTGCTGCTGCTCTCGCATCCTTCACTTCTCCCTCACTTTCATTCTAGTATGTGAGGAGGAAGAGAGCATTCCACCCCATAGAGTTGTGAAGCTCTGTGAAGACCAGGCTCAGCTTCGCCTTTGACAAGCACCAGCAGCGGCCAGCCTCTGACGACATAAGGCAAAAGGGAATGGGAGGAGGAGGGAGCAGGGAAAGAGCTGGTAGGGAATAGATATGAGAATTGAAAAAGGCCTCACCAATGTCACCAGCAAAGTGATTGATCTGATTTGATACATGGCTCATTGTGATACCTCTGAAGATGAGAATCTGGAGCATGCAATGAGAAAGAAAGAATTACAAGCGTTCACAAGGAGAAAATAGAGCAGTAGTAAGGCACAATTCCCAAGCAAAACCTCCAAGTGGAAGCATATCTGAATAGCAGGTGCCAGGGTCAAAATAATTAGGGAAGGGCAACTGCCTTGAGCCTCCAACCACACATTTGCGACCTCCACAATCATCCAGTTGGCTGCAGTTGGTTGATAGTGGACACAGGTTTAAAAAACAATGTTCTTCCACAGGGGGGGAAGGCTGCAATAAAAGGTTTTCTGAAAAACATTTACTCAAGGTGAATATTGCATTTAAAATTCCATTCTGCGAAAGTGTCACACCGCAAGAGCCAAACTATTTACTTCTATTTTTAAATGGTCACCAGAGTCCAATCCATGTTGTATTCCAGGTGCTAATTAACTAAATGTCTTAACAACAACAACAACAACAACTTTTTATTTATACCCCACCCATCTGTCTGGGTTACCCCAGCCACTCTAGGTGGCTAACAACAGAATATTAAAAATACAATAAAACATCAAACATTAAAAGCTTCCCTGAACAGGGCTGCCTTCAGATGTCTTCTGAATGTCAGGTAGTTGTTTATCTCTTTGACATCTGATGGGAGGGCGTTCCACAGGGCGGGCGCCACTACCGAGAAGGCCCTCTGCCTGGTTCCCTGTAACTTGGCTTCTCACAGTGAGGGAACTGCCAGAAGGCCCTCAGCGCTGGACCTCAGCATCCGGGCAGAGCAATGGGGGTGGAGACACTCCTTCAGGTTTATGTACATACACCATTTTTTAAAAAAATCTTTATGAATTAGTTTGTGCTATTGAATAAGGTAAGACACTCTACCTGGGTATCAGTTTTGTAGATGTGGACAGTGTAGATGATGAAGAAACTGACTCCAAGCACGAGAGCCAGGAAGGCTGTTGAGGTCATGGTACAAACCAAAGATATTCCTGGCACAGAGTCAAAAGGCACAGAGAAATTCCTTTTCACCGCCTTTGGTTTCAAACCTGTTGCAACCAAAGGCAAGGGGAGAGTAGTAATACTTTCCAACAGACTATTCTAGAATGTATGTTTTTAAAAACTCACTGAAAATTCATTTAACCCAGTAGCCTGTAAGATTTGACATCAAAAAATCATTAGTAGAGTAGTAGGAGCTCTCTCTCTCTCTCTCTCTCCTACACTGTTACACTCTTACTGATCTTATTATTAGGATATGCATTTCTATAATGCAAATAAACCTTTTAATAACTGAAAATACTGCTGATTTTCAGATATGAAGACCTCCACCTGGTTGTAGTTCCTGAGTCTTGAAGGATGAATATGCACTCCCTACTTCTCTGAGTTGTAAGAATTCCCAGGTTATATATTGAAAATAAGTAAGTAAAATAATAATCATGTTGAGAATAATACTTCCAGGGTAGAGATTACCAGCAGATGGCTTCCTTTGGAGAGTACTCGAGCCTTAAAAGCAAGCAAGCAAACAAACAAACCTTGCTTGTTTACAAATATATGAATAACACAGGTGGAGACCACTTTCAAACTCCTAGCTAGCCCTCTTTCTGGGTCTATCATTTCCTTGTTCAAAGCTGCTTCTGTTGCTTTGGATTCGGTACAAGGATTTGTTGGAAAATAAAACTCCTAGGTGGTTATCACCTATGGAGGCTAAGGAGGTGAAGAAACTTAATATGGAATCCAAATGGCCAAAATACTCTGAAATTTTAGAACAAGAAAGCGGTGAATTTAAACTACAGAGTTTTGAGCAATTAAAGCCCAAGTGCGAGATTGGCTTCATTATTATCAAATAATGGAAACTTTTAAACAAGACAGGAAAATTGGCTTCCAGGTGGAGAAATCGAAATTGGAAACAGAATTGCTAGAACCCAATACTAAGAATGTATCAAGAATGTACAATTTGTTGCTGAAGTGGAATACAATAGATGAGACAGTTAAATCAGCCATGATTAAATGGGCACAGGACGTTGGACATGACATTATGTTTGCTGACTGGGAACAGTTATGGACCACCGGTATTAAATTTACGGCATGTAATGCCCTAAGAGAAAATATTATGAAAATGATTTACAGGTGGTACATGGCCCCAGTTAAGCTAGCGAAGATTTATCATCTGCCCAATAATAAATGTTGGAAATGTAATGAGACTGAAGGTACCTTCTTTCACCTTTGGTGGACCTGCCCAAAGATTAAAGCCTTTTGGGAAATGATTTATAATGAAATTAAGAAGGTACTTAAATGTACTTTTCACAAGAAACCAGAGGCATTCCTCTTGGGCATGGTCGGCCAATTGGTGTTAAGGAAGGATAGGACTTTTTTTATGTACGCCACTACAGCAGCAAGGATTCTTCTAGCAAAGTATTGGAAGACACAAGAACTCCCCACACTGGAAGAATGGCAGACGAAAGTGATTGACTTTATGGGACTGGCAGAAATGACCGGCAGAATCTGTGACCAAGAGGAATGCCTCTGGTTTCTTGTGAAAAGTACATTTAAGTACCTTCTTAATTTCATTATAAATCATTTCCCAAAAGGCTTTAATCTTTGGTGGAGGAAGACTGGAAGAAGTTCAAAGCTTACCTTAAGAACTGTCACAATATTGATGAGTGTTAAAATGTCAAGGGGAAGGAAGATGCAGAATTGCAGCTGAAAATGTTTGAGGATTTAAGTTGAAATTGAGAAAGATAATAAACTTAAATTTAATTGGCTAAAAGGGTTGCTGAAAAATTGTAAAATAAGGATGCAAAAAGGGTGAGGTATGGGGAAGTCCGAGAAAGGAGGCTTATGAAAATGAGGTTAAGAATTTATATTTGTGTGTTTGTCTGTATTGATTGATGTTTTTATGTTGTTGTGGTTGTTTTGTTTTAAAATTGGAAAACTAATAAAAATTATTATAAAAAAACAAAACAAAGCTGCTTCTGTTGCTGTCTCTCTTTCTCTCATAGTGGGTGCAGGGTTCCCTCTTTTTCATCAAAACTGCTGCCAACCACCTGACCTCCCCTCTAACCTCTGGTGTTTGATCTCAAGGATGGAAGAAGGCATGATGCTCAGGCAGGCCCTTTAAAACACAGACACTCTTACTATAGGAATCAAAGTACAGTGCTGCACTGGGCTCAAGAACTGGTGAGGGAGCATAATATCCCAGAAGACTACAGAAAGAAATAAGGTGGGAGGGGCATAGGAGCCAATGCCTAGAGACTGAGGTCCCTCCCCCCCCCCATTTTTTTTATGGGGACAGGCCCTACCAAAGTTGATGGCCATTGCCATTCAAATAGTGTGAATGTACCAATATAATGAAATGATTTTAGAATGTTGTATTATTTTACTGTTGTTAGCCGCTCTGAGCCCAGCTTCGGCTGGGGAGGGCGGGATATAAATAAATTTTTATTATTAGTTTATTTATATCATGTGATTGATTATGCAGGGTAGGGCTTACCTGCCCCCCCCTCAATATTTTATTCTTCCATCTGGGGATGGAAGAATCTTAGCAAATTTGAGACACAGTGTGGAAAAATGCTATGTGTATATCTGTACATTCTTTGCCCTTTGTAAAAAAAAAAAAAAAAAAAGGTTTCTGCGGCCTCCGTTGATGTAGAGCAACACCCTCAAAGGTCAAAGCCTTGAACTCTTACTATGTTGCAGCCTGTTTGGCAGTAGCAGCTTGGCAACAGATTCTGCAAGAGGGAGAGCGCTGCTTCGAGTATTTATAGGGGCCTGGATCAGAGAACTCCATTTTGATTGGTCAAGGGAACGGCAGGCTCTGATTAGCTGGAAGTTCTGGTTGGTGGATAAAGGGTAGTTAATTGTCAGTTGCGGAAAAAAAGTCGGTTGGGAAAGTCAGTTGATGGGCGGAGTGTGAGGCAAAGATTTGAGAAGACTGAGGGGTTAGGGTCAAAAGTGGAGAGCTGAGGTCTGAATATTAAGCTACTCACCCCAGGTGTGTTAGCAATACTTGGCTGGTGAAGAACTGAGGAAGGAAGCCAGTGTTTGGGTTAGGCTAAGATGGTTGCCCTGACTAAAGGTCTCGCCAGAAGACGCAGGCCTTGAGAAATCAGCTAAACTGTCAAAGTTAGCCGGAAACACAAATGGGTCAGTTCTGGGGTCTGAGGCTCATTGTGCCCTTTAGCAACACCAGGTTGTGGGTGAATTTGGCTGGTGTGGAGATTTAGTGAAATTGGCCTGAGGAAAAGGCATCAAAAGGTTGGCATTACAGCAACAGCGTCTCTTGAGTCTTTGGAAACTATCAACAAGCATATGAAAGAACCCACAGTCAATATCAATATTCCCTTAAGTACATAAGGAAATTTAATGTGGACAGCTTTAGTCCATAGTTCATGCTGTCTCCATGCCCAAGCCTATTAAACCAAGTTACAAGGCGGCTTTATTCACTCTTCTAATTCCTTTTGATGCTTTCTGCGTATCAACTTTGAACATAATGGTGCGTGGGGAACGAAGACCCCCTGGGGATATGCAGGATTACCTCTCTGCACAATAACCACCACATACATACCTTCCGTTAGGTGATAATAATAATAATTTATTATTTGTACCCCGCCCATCTGGCTGGGTTTCCCCAACTACTCTGGGTGGCTTCCAATACAGATTAAAAATATATTAAAATGTCACACATTAAAAACTTCCCTAAATGCCTTCCTAGCTCAGAAGGCGTTACCTGCAAATGGGTGGAACCCTGGGATCACTTACTTTAGTCGTTAATGGGGCTATCCCATGTCACAGCTAAATTCCTAGGATCTCGGCACTGGTAGATCTGGTACCAGGATCAGGCTGGCATAACCTATCTGCCAAAACATCACATTATTTTTGTGCTTACTTTGTAGGAGCCAGCTACTCAACAAATCTATTCAATAAGCTACAACAGAATGCTTTAAAACAAGAACTCCAAACTTCAGCAGGTGGAGAAGACCTTGTGGGTACCAAGGAAGGAGTATATGGGTGACACACTGGCAACCCCTGCCTTAGTTTGAGGTACCTCTTAGAGACATGTGTAAAAAAAGGAAGGTGATGATTTCTCCTGGAGGAGGTTTAGCAAAGGTTATTCCACATCCCTTCTGTTCCACGGAGATCTTTTTCCAGCACATTCTGCACACACTCATCCAGTTTTGCAGAGAGTCTGTAATACATATTATCAAACAGCTGGTTGGATAATAGAGAGCTTCAAGGTCCAGACCATTGATTTTATTTTTATTTATTTAATAAAATTTGTAAGTCGCTTCCTTGACAGAAGGCAACTGAGTGACGATCTAAAACTTTCTTTATATATGCAGATAAAAACAAACATGAAAAACAAGTTAGGACAATTTGTAAAAATATAAATAAAACAGTTGCTACACATATATGAAAATTACATGTCTTGGTAGGCTTGTGGAAACAAAAATAATTGCTGAAACCAATACAGAAAAGAACCCGACAAAGATCAATGGTAAGGGAGTTCCAAAGAGTAGTGCACATATTAGTAAAAATAACATACAAAACACATTATATTCAGGAAAGTTGCTTGCAAGAATGTGTATATTGGTCAAAACTGCATACAGAAACATGTTTAATAGGAGAAATCTGCACTAATATGCTGATGTGATTCGTGAGGATACCTTAAAAAAAATAAAAATCTAATTGTAGAGGAAATGCAGGTAATTGAATTTAAGAAACTTGGAAACTTGGAAAGCCAAAGCTGACAGATTTCTCTATCCTGAAATCCAAGCCATATTTCTGACTAGGTAGCTTCTGGACACACAGACAAGGGTCAGGCACCAAGTTTAATTGAATAGCCTAATGGCCCTCCAGAGGTATGATGAAGCATTCCTTTTGCAAACGAAAAGCATTCCACACAAACACAAAGGCACATTTTGGTAAACAGAATGGTGGCAAGCTCCGCTGCACAACTAGAAATCAATGCAGAGTTCTATTTTAGTGTATGTTCTCGGTGCCTTTAGCTCCCTCTTCTGGTTTCTACTCTGTCATGTGCAGTACTTTTGCCTATGAATAAAAAGCTGAACTGCTGCTCATCTAGTGCAGCCTGAGCAACAGTTGTTGTAACCTGGCTCAGCGGAAGCCACCCTGGGATTAGGCTATTAGCAAATGCATACCAGGATGTTACACACAAGCTCAGTTTCCCAAGATACTTCCCGTGATAGATCATGTTTCTCACTGAGATTTAACCTAGAGGCTTCCTGCTGGTTACTTACACAGAAGCAGCTGCCCCCAGTCTGATTATTCTCTATTTGAGAGTGATTCCATAGCTAATAATTTAAGGTTTCTAGGAATGGCATCTTTTAGCCAGGGTGAAGAGGAATATTTTAAAGTTTTTCCAGAATGTTAGTGAGGGAGGCAGACACATCTCACCAGGGAGGGCATTCCATAAATGGCAAACTGCCAACAAGAAGACCCCTGTCCCAGATCAGTGCCAACTAGGCAGCATTTGGTGGTGGACTCCCTGCTAATTGTAGGGCTCAAGATGGTTGAGGGAGGCGCTTTTCAGTACTTGGATCCCAAGCTGTTTGCAGGTTTGCATGCTAGTAAAAAGGTAAAGGTACCCCTGCCCGTACGGGCCAGTCTTGACAGACTCTGGGGTTGTGCGCCCATCTCACTTAAGAGGCCAGGGGCCAGCGCTGCCCGGAGACACTTCTGGGTCACGTGGCCAGCGTGACATCGCTGCTCTGGCAAGCCAGAGCCGCACACGGAAACGCCGTTTACCTTCCCGCTGGTAAGCGGTCCCTATTTATCTACTTGCACCCGGAGGTGCTTTCGAACTGCTAGGTTGGCAGGCGCTGGGACCGAGCAGCGGGAGCGCACCCCGCTGCAGGGATTCGAACCGCCGACCTTTCGATCGGCAAGCCCTAGGCGCTGAGGCTTTAACCCACAGCGCCACCTGCGTCCCTCTTGCATGCTAGTACTAACACCTTAAATTGGGCCAGCAACCACTGCAGTGCCTTCAAGAGTGGAGACACATGGTCCCATCAGGCTGCTCCAGTCACCAGCCTAGCAGCCACAAATGGAACAGGCAAGACAGTTCTCTCTGTTGGTCATAAGGGCCAAGGTCATTCTTAACAGAGGTATGTTAGAAACATCATGATTTGGCTCCAAACCACTTCTTCTGGTGGATGAACTGTGTTTGAATTATAGGCGATAGTCATGTCCCAGGCATCAATTACGCCAACCCTGAGACCTCGAAAAATGTATTTCATGGCAAGGTATTGGGCATAGCCATGGAAGTCACCAAATCGCTCTGTGTCTGCATTCATTTCTCGGATATTCTCTGCTTTGACAATGACTTTCGTGTCAGGGCTTCTCAGGAGAAGGCGCTCAATGGCGCGGCGAATGTTTACAACCCTTCGCACAAAGAGTTCCATGGGGAATGGTCTGAAGTGCTGGCCTATAGCGATGACGATGGCTGTGTCGCTGTCCCCTGCTACTTGGTCGATTTCCCGAGCAATGTAATTCAGATCTTTCACTGAATAGAAGGACTTTGTCACGAGGGGGTACCCGTGTTTTTTCCACTGGATGAATGTGTTCCTCTCCAGGTCCAAAGCCACACGTGTCTTGAAGACTGGAACACTTTGGTGATCAAAGTACTTCAGCGCTAACAAAGAAGAGGTTGGAAAGAGGAAATGAAATACTTTAATAGGAATGTCTTGAAAACTAATAGCAAGGAAGTTCTGATGGTTCCAAGGGACAGCTTTTCTTTTTTTATAATATTTTTATTAGTTTTCAATTACAATATTCCAATTATAGCCTCATTATAACAATGCCCTATTATAATACAATTACTAATACCAACCATTCAGATGCCAAATTATATAATTTAGGTGCCCCCCTGTGTGCTAGAATTGATGGTTTGATGATTTACTTTATTTCTGCATTCCAAAATCTTATTAATTTCAATTACACTCCAGTCAAAATAGCAATCCCTTATACAACAACTGCAATATTAATGCCTTCCATTTGTATCAACACATTAAATGATTTATAAATCAACAGGTGAATCATTCAAACTATATCCTTTTTCTTCCTGTGTGTAGCAGTTATTCTGTCCATGGTTTTTCTTCCTGTCCTTGTAAAATGTTATGTCTATCTTTTCCTGGTTGTTGCTGTTCTCCATCATGCCTTGGGCAGAGCTATTATCCCATTGTTGTTTCAGATGGGATAACTTTTCTGCCCTACATGTCTTGATCTTCCAAGGGTCCAACAACATTCCCTCCCCAAAAATTATTCAGAGCACTTGAGCTCATTCACAATACTGGGTAGTCAGGTCCAAGAGTCCATAACTTAGTGGTAGAGCACTCGTTAGCAAGCAGATGGTTCCAGATACTTTAACTGGAAATGTCAAGGATTGTATCTCATGTAAGAAGGCACGGAAACTCCTCTCTACTGAAGACCCTAATGCCGCAGAATTATGCAGCTATCTTTGTGTACCTACAGAGGGCTGCATTCCTTAAAGCCAGTGTTCTTCAATTTGGGTCATTGACTAAGTTGGCTGGGTATGATGGGAGTTGTAGTTCGACAACATCTGAGGACCTGAGGCTGAAAACCACTGCCTTAAACTACAGTCCCACCTCCCACATTCTGCAAAGCAAGCTGCTTTGGAAACTTAAGAAACTGCCCATTGCAATAACAGGTTTTGGGGATCTGCTGTTCAAAGGAGGGTGTAGTCCAAAATTTCTAAGCTGAGAAGGAAGGAAGGAAGGAAGGAAGGAAGGAAGGAAAACAATATTTTGGATCTCAGAAGAGTGAGAAAATCCAAAACCCAGCCAGGACGTACTTGTCACTCTCTTGGTAAGGTAATAAATCCATTGAAATGATGTTGAATCCCCCATGAGATAAATCATTTTGCTCTTCAAACTCGCACGGATCTTATCCAAAGTGCTGAAATCATGGATGGAGCAAAATTCTGGGTGCCAGGTGTTGCGCAAAACGTAGCCGCTGGGGACAGGAGAAGCCATCCCAATTCTGCACTTGTCTCTCGTCACCTTACTCGCTGAAGAAATATAACAAATGTGAGGATGAAGAAGGAAGTAGTCGCTGATACCACCTCTGACCACACAAGACCTCTCCAGGAAGTGATTGGCTATTCAGATTCTCATCTTTGTAGGAAATCAAGTCATCCTAAGCAATAACTGAATTTTCTCCCTTGCGTTATTCTTCCCATGACCTCTCTCTCTTGTCCCTTTCAAACTCTTCCTCCCATCATCTTTTTTCAAATAGTCCTGTTCTTGCCACATTGCACCTCAGTCTTACAATACCAATTAAAAATACAGGCCCTCCCTCAATTTTGTCATTTGTTGCATTCAAGTTGTGACCAGAACCAGATAGTCTAGCTTACTTTTGCAGGGCACGACACGAATGTTCCCGAAATTCTGAGGTATCTGAATTCCAACACTGGACGTTCAAGAAAGAGAAAATACTCATTAGAGAAAAGCAGACGAGGACAAATTAGGTTTTTACACACCTTAATGGCTACTGCTGGAAACTCAACACTTGAGCCAAGCTTCCATTGGAAGGGGAGTGGGAACACCTGTTTGTAACTGTTTTGATAACCAAACTTTGGAAAAGAGATGGAAGCACAACTTCTCCCTGTTTTCAAAAGCCACTTTCAGATCCTCTAAGTATCCCTTTTTTCCAGGGACAGTACTGGATTTACAGAAGCTGTCCAGGTTTCTGATTTGATCCCAGATTGTCCCACTTTTCCTTAGGACATCCCTATTTTCATGGGAGAAATGTTGGAGGTGTGCACTTAATGGTCTGTGAAGAAACCTTCCCTGGTTCTGCAAATGGATGGAACAAGGGAGATTTTCTTCCCAGCATGGCCAGCAGAGATGATAAGATATCATCACTCAGATTTTGTTTTCAAAGAACCTTTTAGAGGATCCCATAGGAGTTTTCAGTACTTCCCTAAGATAAAGCATTTGAACAGCAAAGAATTTACCTGTTTAAAAGTCTCTTTTCTATGGCTGTTAAGTATGAGATGGGTCTGTTGTTGGACAAAAGCTGGATGAAAGCTTCACATGGCACATATTTTGGTTTCACACAGTAGAAGGCCTCCTGGTCTCGCTCATCTAGATACTCGCACAGTTCTGCATTTGTGGTCTTGTTAAATCCACATTCAGTGAAGACATCTAACGTTTTGTTTAAAAATTTGCCTTTGAAAACTATTTTGTCGTAGCCTTTTTTCCTTGCAGCCCACAGTGCTGAAACTCCTTCGCTGGGGTGGATGAGCAAGATGGACACTCTGACATCGCCCTCCCAAAATAAAGTGAAATTGACCAGGTACGTCCCATTCCTATAGTCTGTGATGTGCCCAGAAGCTCCAGCCCTAAGACTTGAAGAGGAGATCCTCGCTCGTAAGAAGTCTCCTCCGTATTCCTTCCTCTTGCCCAAGTAGTTGTATAAATCCAGTCGAACCATCAAATACTCGCCAACACAATAAGAGCTTTTGTAGTTTAAGATGGTGGCCTTGCTGTTCTTAGCACTTGTGGTGGTATTGATATCCATGAAAGTGATGCTGGGCATCAAGTCGTCTAGTTTTCTAAGGACAGCTTTAATTTCTTTGTCCTTTTCTGCCCATTCCATTCTAGCATGACTCGGGGTTCCATCTTTCATTGCCCAAAGTTCACTCCTGCTGTCTGTGATTGAAGCATTTAATAGTATTAAAAAGGAAGCCACCTTATATTAGACACTTAGTGCATGTAGCCCAGTATTATGGACTGTCTGTATATTGGTGCAGATTCCGCAGGGCCTCAAGCAGATGGTTTTTCACATTAGCTGCTACGTTGTCCTTTTAATGGGAAATGTTGGGCAGTCATTTTAAGTCAAGGGTCAACAAACTTTTTCAGCAGGGGGCTGGTCCACTGTCCCTCAGACCTTGTGGGGGGGGCGGACTATATTTTTTTTGGGGGGGGGGGAGGGGAATGAACGAATTCCTATGCCCCACAAATAACCCAGAGATGCATTTTAAATAAAAGCACACATTCTGCTTATGTCAAAACACCAGGCAAGCCCAACAAATAACCCAGAGATGCATTTTAAATAAAAGGACACATTCTACTCATGTAAAAACACACTGATTCCGGGACTGGATTTAGAAGGCAATTGGGCCTAATATGGCCCCCGGGCCTTAGTTTGCCTACCTGTGTCCTAGGTCTTACTGTTCTACCACCAAGTTGCAATCCCTCCATCATCTTAAAAATGTTTTAATTTGCGAGAATCTGGGAAACAGAGGTAGGGAATAAGCTGCACCACATATTTTCTTTATTGAAAATGAACATTGTTCACAATGCGTTGTGTTGATATAATGCCTGGTGTGGTTACAAAATTAACAAGAAAATGCTTACCAATACCTGCAGGAACATCATTTTCTTTAAACTGCTTCCCAAGGCCTCCAAAGATGGTAAACTTGAGTGTGGAATTAAAAATAAATAATTTCAAGGGTGAGCACAGACACTGCCTCAGCTCCAATGGGTTCATTTGCAGCAAATCGGAAATGATGAAACCAAAATGTGGGTTCTTCCCTAGCTCCCCAAAATAATTTCTCATCCTGAATCACCAAACTGAGGGGTGGGGGGAGTTTATTCTCAGGCCACTGATTTCTGGAGGCAGAATCAAGCCAATACCCTCACAATTCAATGGCAATATATTTGCGGAAACAGGCACTGAATGATAGATTCCCACTTTCCTCTTATAACTTGCTGAATAAATACGTTTATACATCTTCAGGCTGGATTTGGCTAAAGTGTGAAAGCATAGGAGGGGTTGTTTCAAAGAGGTGAACTGGCACAATATAACAAGAGATGTTTAATATGGTGATAGGCAAAAATGCCAACTTTGTTTTTTTAAGAGGAGCTGTCAGCTTCATGCAGTTCTGGTGTAAGTAATGATCTGTGATACTCCATATACAAAAGCAGTATACCCCTAAATA
Organism: Podarcis cretensis; assembly: GCF_951804945.1. NCBI lineage: Eukaryota > Metazoa > Chordata > Lepidosauria > Squamata > Lacertidae > Podarcis > Podarcis cretensis. The sequence goes on along the minus strand of NC_137185.1, from coordinate 27,673,228 downwards.
TCAGGTGGCAGGGACAAAAGGACTGGGGAAGGGGGTCACGTTCACACACAAACACGCACAGTTCCATGCATCCCAGAGGTCTCTGATTGGCCTCAACCGAAAGCTAAATATTGGATTACATGGCAGTTGGTCTGATTTAACAAGGCAATTTATGAACGGACGGCTTACAGGTGCAGGCACTGTGTGGATAAATACAAGAACACTTGGAATGAGTTTATACAAAATGTAGTAGGCTATTAATATTTTCATAAGCAGTAGGACAACAACACTATAGCAATTTATACATGAATGTATGGGAATATTGCATACTGTTTCTTCTTTTTTTGGTATATTTTCTCATTTATATGTATCCTTGTTGTTTTTCTCCCTCTCCCTCTTCCTTCTTTCCCCCACTTTATTTCTTTTAACTGAAACCACCTTAATAAAATATAAATATTAGAAAACAAACAAACAAGGCAACGTAACATTCAGTGCATTTTTCCCAAACATAGGGTGCTGGAACACACTTCCCTCAGAAAACTCACTTCAAGCTTGTTGAGGCTGCTCAGCTGAGGTGAGGGGAGCCTTCTGCACCTTATCTGAGCAGCTGAATGAATCCCTACCTTGCATCTCTGGCTCATGTGAGCCAGAATGGCGTGGGGGGCTTGCTCAGCTGAGCCAGGAGGCTGAAGAGCCTCAACTAAGCCTTGCTGTGCCTCCAACTTGCAAGGAGACCCTTTCCAGAGCTCGTAGTGGATGTCCCCTTTGGCCTCCTGGGAGGGTCCCCTCATGAATAAGAGGCACAGCGGGGCTTTGCTGAGGCTGGTCAGGTCTCTCCCTCCACTTCCTTGGCCCAACTGAGAGGTCCTGGTACACCGTTCTGGTATGTTCCAGCTGAAAAAAAAAGACCTGGTAAAATTGCTACATTTGTAGCATACATTTAATCTCTTATTATAATGACTGTAGTTTTTGCATCACATTGCCATTCAACAGTGTGTGTGTGTGTGTGTGTGTGTGTGTGTGTGTGTGTATACACAGTGGTACCTCAGGTTAAGTACTTAATTCGTTCCAGAGGTCCGTACTTAACCTGAAACTGTTCTTAACCTGAAGCACCACTTTAGCTAATGGGGCCTCCCGCTGCTGCCACACCGCCAGAGCATAATTTCTGTTCTCATCCTGAAGGAAAGTTCTTAACCTGAAGCAATATTTCTGGGTTAACGGAGTCTGTATCCTGAAGCGTATGTAACCCGAGGTACCACTGTATATATAATCCTACCTACAAAGATTTCACTTCATGCATCTGATGAAATGGGCTTAAATCCACAGAAGTCCATGCCACAATGCATTTGCTAGATTCTTAAGGTGCTGATTTGTTTTGTTATTTGCAGCTCCAGATTAACATGGTCATACCTCTGGGAACTCTAAATTAATATTGTGGTGAAAACTCCCCTCTCTCTCTCTCTCTCTCTCTCTCTCTCTCTCTCTCTCTCTCTCTTTTATTTATTTATTTAAGTTCCAGTTGAGATGCTCACTTTATGTTTAAGGGTCACCAGGCACTAAACACATATTGGATGTAACATCAGGGAGTGACCCTCTTTTTAAAAAGGAAAAAAGAACCTCTTTAAGGCACTTTATATTCCACTCTTTCGCTTTGCCAACATTTTATTTTCATAGAAGAAACTGGGTGAGGAATGATTCCTACCTTGGTCTCCATTCTGTGGAAGGTGTAGCTGAGGACAAGGACTGTTCCCAGGACAAGGGCCAATAAAGTTGGCGGCCTCAGGATCTGCACTAAAAGCATTCTGATCAGCTGTGTGAGAGGAGAGAGTTACTCTTGATTTCAACTCCTATCAGTGCAGCATATCTGAATGTTGCTTTAAGACTGAAGGGGAATTCAAGCAGTGAATAGCAATTCATGGTAAAAACCAATTTCATTTTTACATGCTTGAGTTCCCCCTGGTGAGGACACATTACTACCCTCTGCAGAACCTTTCTCCCAAAGAGGCATCAGAAGAAAACACAGAAATAGTGCTTCGTAAATGTGTGAGGAGAAAGATGTCCAGGTAATAGCTTTATAGCTGTCTATGAGAGGACACCTGTTCTTAAAAGCTGCTGAGGTTGCTGCCCCCTTTAATGAACATGGGATCGCCCCATACCCTCCAACATATCATGTAGCAATAAATTAATCAAGCAGAGTCTTCTTCATGAACAGAATAAAGGTTTACTGAAGAAAATAAACTTGTTCATAAACAGCGTAGTCAAAGAGCATACACAGAGTGCTCATAGCAGCTATCTTAGTCTTCACAGAGGCACAGATCTTGGTTACTGATTAACTGGAGTCCTGGAGCCACTCTGTCTGCAACAACACAACATACTGGCTGACACACACACAGACGACACTGAGGCCCACAGAGATGGCTGGTTACATTTACAGTCATACCTCGGGTGAAAGACGCTTCAGGTTGCATTTTTTCGGGTTACGGACCCACCGAAACCAGGAAGTACCGGGTGGTACATGACCCCAGTCAAGCTTGCAAAAATTTATCACCTGCCTGATAACAAGTGTTGGAAATGTAAAGAAACTGAGGGTACATTTTTTCATCTTTGGTGGACATGCCCGAAGATTAAGGCTTTCTGGGAGATGATATATAATGAACTGAAAAAGGTATTTAAATATACCTTCCCTAAGAAACCAGAGGCCTTTCTTTTGGGCATAGTCGGCCAATTGGTGTTAAAGAAAGATAGAATGTTTTTTTATGTATGCGACAACAGCAGCAAGAATACTCATTGCAAAGTACTGGAAGACACAAGATTTGCCCACCTTGGAAGAATGGCAGATGCAAGTAATAGACTATATGGAATTGGCAGAAATGACTGGCAGAATCCGAGACCTGGGAGAAGAAGCGGTGGAAGAGGACTGGAAGAAGTTCAAGAATTATCTGCAGAAACATTGTAAAGTGTATGAATGCTAAAATGATGTTGGATATGAAATAATATGGCATTAGTGGTACAGTGTTAAAAAATATGCAAAAGATGTAATAGAAAAAGGGTGAAAAAATAAGGTTATATTATGTCAAAGTAAATAATATGTTAAAGGTGTTTAATTATAAGGAGGAAAGATTGGAGACATAATAGAAGTGATTATAATAATTAGAAATGAGTTTTGAAGAAGGGTAAGGATTTGCTGTATCTTATTGGACAAAGAGGAACACAAAAAAGGGAGGCGTGAGGAGGTCAAGAAAGAAGGTTCTGTAAAAATGTGTCTGAAAACTGGATTTTTTGTTTTTATTCAGTGTACTGTTTTTGGTGTTGAGGCATCTAATCATAAGCCTGCATTTTTATCAAAGCTTATATTTTTTGATCAGGGCCTGTATCTTAAAAAGCTTAAAGATTTTCAAATGTTTTATGCCAGGCAGAAGACCAGCTGCCTAAGAACCTTGGCAAAATGTTTTTACTCCTAGACAAGGGCCCCCCCTGATTTATAGCAGAAAACAATTCTCAAAGTCGTAAAAAGGGAATTACAGGCTGACAGCCAAGGTTACACTGACCCTACAAATTAAGGGTTGATAAATAGTAAAATGAGCCATATCTTCTTCCTAAGGTTAAAAAGGTCAAGAGCAGTGAAAAAGACAACTGGCTTGGCTGGCAGAAAGAGAACATTTTTGGGAAGTCTTTTCTAAAGCTGTTTCTTTCTTAAACTAAGATCCTTTTAAGATTTCTTTTCCTTTTAAAAGGTTATTTATGTATTAAATATATTAGCTTAAATATAATTATGCAAAGGATTTAAGAAATGCTAGATTCTTATTTCATATAGTTGTAAGAGTTGTAACTATCCTGAAATTAAGTCAGCCATCAGCCACTAGCCTCCTGCCAGACAGGAGACGCCATCAAGCACTCCTGATATATGGTTGTCAGGCCTTTTGTTTAGAAACCTTCAAATGAAGGAGATCTCTCAATGTTGATGTGAACTCAAAATCCTTGACATATGTTTAAGATAAAAATTCAAGATTAACCATCTGTTTTGGAAGGCAATAGGGCAAGGAGGGCAAGAGGTGAGCTGGTAATTAAGATTCCTTGTTGAGACACATGTAAGATATATTACTACTTATTTGTCATTTATAGATAGAAGAATATATAGCTTTTTGATTTCCATAAAAGGGCAAAAGGAAATGGGTGTATCTTTTGTGATTGGTTCTAGCAAACAGCCAATAGGAATTTCAACCAGGCTGATTGGACAGAGGCAGCCACAGGAGGAGCAAGGGGGCTGGATTAAGGAAATATAAGTGCTGGCCAGAATGGCAGGAGGCCAGGCCAGAGCTTGGTAACCATATACCACTGTGCCTCATATTTATTTGTCTGACAAATAAATTATTATTTTAATTTCTCTATTGCTGCGTTGAATATTTCATTCCAGCTAAGTGTTAACCACAAGCAGGGTGCTACAGTGTATGTCTTTTTTTGTATTTGGAAAAACAAATAAATATTATTATTTTTTTAAAGAAACCAGGAAGTACCGGAACGGGTTACTTCCGGGTTTCAGCGGTCGCGTATGCACAGAAGCACTAAATCGCGCATTGCGCATGCGCAGAAGCGCCACTGCGGGTTGTGAACACTGCGTGTTGCGAACGTGCATCTCACACAGTTCACGTTTGCAACCCCAGCGTCCACTGTACAGGGAGCCCAAGATGAGGCATGAGTCACAGTGACACAGCATTTTACTGCTAACAGTTAGCTTTGAAAGATTTGTGTAGGCCTCGTAGGCCACACTGCCTAGGCCTTGCCTGCTTCTGATCTCAAGAACCTTTGTCTCATGACACAACACTCCTCAGATGAAAACAGGAACATTTCTCACTCGCCCCATCTGACCCTCCTAACCCCCCCCCCCAATTTTTTGTACCCCCATTTCCTATCAGAAGAAGGTGAGTGCCACCACCACTTGACCGATGGGATACAGCACACCCTCACCCCGGGGGCGGTTCTGCCCTCTGCCTGCCCTTCAGAGCTGGTGCGTCACATGGAGTTGGAACTCAGAGGTTGCAGAAGTTGGAAGTTGGCTAAAGGGATTTGGATGTTTGGTTTTTCTTTTATTTATGCAGCAGTTTCTACCATGCCCCTCTAACGCAGAAGACAGCGATAGCCATCACAGTGCCCTCCAAATGGTGTTGGACTGGAACTCCCATCACCAGCCTGTATTCGATTATGTGGGGCAGGGCTTACCTGCCCACCTCCCAATATTTTATTCAAGTTGGCACCCCTACCAGTGGGCATGCTGGCTGGGGCCAGTGGGAACTGGAGTCTCCAAATCTGGAGGCCACCATGTTGGCTACCCCGGCATAAACAATACTGCAACAGTTACTGTATAAAAACAGGTAACAGAACAATATAAATTACAACAGAGGTAGGCACAAGCAGATAAAATAGCACATTTTAACACCACCAGCTACCTACCTGTCCAGGCAGAAGCCTAGGATGCAATAAGAATGTCTTCACTCACCGGAAGAAGAGCATCAGAGAAGGGAAGTCACCCAAGCCTTGTGGGACAGCCACTGCATAGGTTCTGTTTCTGAACAGCCCTACAGTCTGTGATTCTGTGCTTGAGGTAAGACACAGATAAGGGCTTCCGCCCCATACCCACCCAGATCTTAAGCATTGGGCTGGCTGGTAAATAAAGAGGCCCCTGAGTCACCCTGAACCCAAGCCATTTAGGGCTTTAGCAGAAATTAATCACCAATATTTGGAATTGTGCCCAAAAGCAAATTGGAAAGGAGTGCAGGCATTGCTGAATCCATGTAACTTAGGCTGTGTTGACGTGGCAGTTTATTCCCTTTTCACGACTTTCCCCTGTTAATTTCCATATGACTGTATATTTAACAACAACAACAACAACAATTAGCCGGAAAAGGTGAGGGCCATTGCCATTCAAATGCATACCTTTCAACATTTCTCTGATGAACACAGGGACATCCTATTCTGTAATAGTAGTGGTAATAGTAATAATCAAATTTATTATTTATACCCCACCCATCTGACTGGGTTGTCCCAGCTACTCTGGGTGGCTTCCAACACATATCAAAGCATAATAAAATATCAAACATTAAAAACATTTTTGATACAAGGCTGCCTTCAGATGTCTTCAGTTGTATAGTTAACTATCTCCTTGACATCTGATGGGAGGGCGTTTCACAGGGAAGGTGCCATTGCTGGGAAAGCCCTCTGCCTGGTTCCGTGTAACTTCATTTCTTGCGTTTGACTTTTCACATGATGCAAAAACCAGTTTCAGAAGTATGGGGGCATTATAGTGCAAGTTGAGCCCAGAAAGCATAGGGCTAAATGGGTTTCCCACTTCTCATGTGCTTCCTAGACATGGGTCTGAGCGGTTTTCTGCTTGTCCCACTGCTTTCTCCAGGAAAAAATGGCTCTTTAGCCCTAAATCAGAACAAATGTGGACAGCCCAATTGCTGTTTGCTCCGATTCAGCACTGAAGAGTGGGTTTTCCCAGGGGAAAGTGGTGGGAGAAGCAGAAGTCTGGATGAGCCCATGGTCTCATTGGTATGCACCCAGTAAACCCCAATTGAGTCTAAGCCGTGGTAGTCCCAGAGGCAATTTGGAAAACCCATTGCCACCCTTCCAGTTGCTAGCATTGCTTTTTATAAAATGTAACCCTTGCTTACAGAGATCTAGCAAAAATGGGTTAGCGATTCTTACCTAGCTGTTCCACAAGAGATGGGGAAGGGCTTTGGACCCAGATCCTGTCCTGAGCCACTTAATCCCTTACTCACCAATCTCATTCCCATCTGGATTCCTCCACATCCTCATCTCTAGCTCTGTTCCTTCTTTCTCTCATTCTTGCTTGCATTCTCCCCTCACTGATGTCGGCAACAAAAGGTGAGAAAAACTGTGCTAGTCAGACGGTATATTTCTCTTTTCCTTGCTTGGCAGTGAAGTGCCTCTCTCTTTACCCTGGGGTGCAGGGTGGAGGGGAGAGAGTGTGTCGCAAATAAAGTCAACTTAAATGTGAACATTGGAATTAAGCCCACGATAGCAGAGTCAAACTGGATTGCCACCCACTATTCATTTTTCATCCACTTTTTTTTTATTAGCATATGTGTTTGTGTATCTCAAAACAAGAGGAAGAGAAATGAATACTGGTCTGTCTAGCACAATTTTCGCCCTGCTACTCTCATCTATGGGGACGTGGGTGGCACTGTGCGTTAAACCACAGAGCCTAGGGCTTGCCGATCAGAAGGTCGGCGGTTCAAATCCCCACAATGGGGTGAGCTCCTGTTGCTCGGTCCCTGCTCCTGCCAACCTAGCAGTTCGAAAGCTTGTTGAAGTGCAAGTAGTTAAATAGGTACTGCTCCGGCGGGAAGGTAAACGGCATTTCCGTGCACTGCTCTGGTTCACCAGAAGCGGCTAAGTCATGCTGGCTCCCTCGGCCAATAAAGCGGGATGAGCGCCGCAACCCCAGTGTCAGCCACAACTGGACCTAATGGTAAGGGGTCCCTTTACCTTTACTCTCATCTATACAGTCGTTTCTTGGTTGTCGAATGTTACCCATTCTGGGACTCCTGAAACGGTTTGAAAACCAAGGTGGGGCTTCCAATTGACTGCAGGAGCTTCCTTCACTCAATCAGAAGCCATGGAAGGAGCGTTGGACCTTCGGCTTCTGAAAAACATTCGCAAACCAGAACACTTACTTCCGGGTTTGCAGCCTTCGGGAGCCAAAACGTCCAAGTACCAAGGCATAACTGTATATATTTGCATTCATACCCCACCTTTCCTCCCAATATCTGAAGGTGGTGTAAATAGTTCTTCTCCCCATTTTACCCTCACAATAACCCTGTGAGGTAGGTTAGTCTGAGAGCAAGTGACTGGCCCAAAGCCTCCCAGAGAGCTTATTTGGTGAGTGGGGTTTAAACCTAGTCCGACATTCTGCCCACTATGCCACACTTGCAGTGAGGAATTTGTCTCAGGGATAGATAGGTTGGGCCATGGAAAAAAGAAAGGGGAGGGCCAGAGGAGACAAACAGAGAATGCAGTTCATAAGCATTCGTTGCAAGCCTCTGAGCATGTGCTGAACACTTTTCATTCACTAAGAAAAGCAAGATAGCAGTCTCAAGATTCCCCCAAATTTGGAATCAGGGCAGAATTAATGAAGTAGTTGCAATGGACAGGCAGGCTTAGACTTCTACACCTCTCGCTACAGAGAGAGGTCTTGCACTTTGCAGGGCTAAAAGACTGGGGCAGGGGTGTGGAGCGCTTTTGGGAGGAGGTATCTTCAACATTTTTGAACCAAAGTTAGGCTGCATTTTCAATGCCAAGGCTGGATGCAGGTGAGTATTCCTGGTCATGCCTTTACCCCTGCGCCGATCTACTTGGTGTTAGGGAAGGAGCTGAAGGATCATAGATTCATAGCTGGCCGGTTAGCTCAGTTGGTTAGAGCGTGGTGCTAATAACGCCAAGGTCGCGGGTTCGTTCCCCGTACGGGCCACAACATTGTATTAGGGACGCAGGTGGCGCTGTGGGTTAAAGCCTCAGCGCCTAGGGCTTGCCGATCGAAAGGTCGGCGGTTCGAATCCCTGCGGCGGGGTGCGCGCCCGCTGCTCGGTCCCAGCGCCTGCCAACCTAGCAGCTCGAAAGCACCTCTGGGTGCAAGTAGATAAATGGGGACCGCTTACCAGCGGGAAGGTAAACGGCGTTTCCGTGTGCGGCTCTGGCTCTGGCCAGAGCAGCGATGTCACGCTGGCCACGTGACCCGGAAGTGTCTCCGGACAGCGCTGGCCCCTGGCCTCTTAAGTGAGATGGGCGCACAACCCCAGAGTCTGTCAAGACTGGCCCGTACGGGCAGGGGTACCTTTACCTTTACCTTTATCTTCAACATTTTTGAACCAAAGTTAGGCTGCATTTTCAATGCCAAGGCTGGATGCAGGTGAGTATTCCTGGTCATGCCTTTACCCCTGCGCCGATCTACTTGGTGTTAGGGAAGGAGCTGAAGGATCATAGATTCCTCATACGTGGTTTATATTTTGTCTTGAAATCCCAGAAAGCTACTACCTGTCTTTCTCAGTCCTACCTGGAGATAATGGCCAGGATTGAACCTGGAACCTTCTGCATACATGCCATGTCCCCTCTCCACATTAACTTTTTCACCCCCTCCCCAATTTTGTCTCTGTAATTTTGTGTATTATCATCTGTATTTTTATTACATAAAGAACCCAAAGGTTTCCAGGTACTCCACAAAAGTTTAAGAACCACAAAGTCACTGCTCAAAATCTTAAAAGCCAAATACAATTGGATCCAGAAGAAAAGGGAGACTGAGAGGGAACAGGAAATCAGGCTTAAGGAGGCTGTAATAAATCCATAGCAGCAGCAGTGGTAACAGTAAAGGTAAAGGGACCCCGGACCATTAGGCCCAGTCGTGGCCGACTCTGGGGTTGCGGCACTCATCTCGCTTTATTGGCTGAGGGAGCCGGCATACAGCTTCCGGGTCATGTGGCCAGCATGACTAAGCTGCTTCTGGCGAACCAGAGCAGTGCACGGAAACACCGTTTACCTTCCCACCAGAGTGGTACCTATTTATCTACTTGCACTTTGGAATGCTTTCAAACTGCTAGGTTGGCAGGAGCAGGGACCAAGCGATGGGAGCTCGCCCCATTGTGGGGATTCGAACCGCCGACCTTCTGATCGGCAAGTCCTAGGCTCTGTGGTTTAACCCACAGTGCCACCTGCGTCCCTAATAATATTGAAATATTATTAATAATAAATAGCAGTAATGATTCCTCTGATTTAAGGTTGGGGCAGGGTGATGATGTGAGTTTTGGAGCATCTTGCTTCCGGCAGCTTGTGTAAAGAGTTGCTGTTCAGTTCCTTGCAGGGCCAAAATACAACCTCGAGAAGAGACACTGTTGTCAGTTTGTTGCAAGAAAAGCAATACAGGGTCTTGTGGCACTCTAAAGGCTAAACAGATGTATTTCACCACAAGCTTTCATCAACTTCTACTTCATCGGATGCCTGGTATGCTATCCTCTGCAGGCAGGGCGTAGAGAGAGAAACAAAATTATTAGGCAGCAAAGAACAATGGGCTCCTTCCAAGTTCTTTAGTAAAGAAATAAAGCTAATCTACTGAGTCATTGTTTTCTGCCTTCTAATTGGTGAGGTTCCTTGCACTTGGTTGCCCTCTGACTTCACTGCTTTCATTTATTTCTGTCTCTACGCCCTGCCTGCAGCGGATAGCATACCAGGCATCCGATGAAGCAGAAGTTCATGAACAGATGGTTCCCCGCTTTTCAATAACTGCAATACATATGATCTCCATATTTTTCTAGGGAAAATAATGCTAAGAGTTGACTCTAAAATAACAGGAATGGAGTTAGCACACTCACTGCTTTATTTTAACCCAAACATTCGCAGAAATGGAGTGAAATGTACATATTTAACATGAAGTCTCACCAGGGCTCTTTTTATGCAAATTGTATGCTTTTAAATAACACTATGTGCTTGCATAAAACTAGAATGACATGGATTTTAGAAGGTAGCGGTTGAATTGTATTCTCTTCAGCTGCCACATATGCAAAACAGTTGAAAACTTTTTTTTGTTTTTTGCCTGTAAAGAAGTGTAGCTGAGCTAAGTATCTATTAGGCATAATTCTTTGGATCATAGTCCTAGTCTTTAACTCGATGTGAGCACTGCCTCTTACTTTCTGTCTGATGTTTTGTGCTGCTCTCCCTTTTCCTCTACAAAAAATGACCCAGGTCTATCCTTGGGCATGGTGGGCAGGACACAAAGGTGTTCTGCTCTCTGTACTGGGGCTTTTCGACCCCTGCTTCCTGTGCTGGCCACCATATGTGTCCAGGGCTGGATTTAGGTTTGATGAGGCCCTAAGCTACTGAAGGTAACGGGGCCCTTTATATGCCCAGCTTTCCTTTGTCAACAACAAATTGTCACTGTATCTTGTGTTGAATATATGCTATAAGGTATCTAAAGCCATTTGCACATAACAAAATATGTATTTTATCAAAGTAATTGCTGAACTGAAATACAATTAGGAAGAAGTATATTAATAATGAAATACAATTAAGAAGAAGTATATTAATAGTGAAATACAGTTAAAGAGAAGTATATTAACAGTGAAATAATTATTGAGCCCCCCATCCAAACAATAACTATTGTCAGTGCGGGTAAGCAAAAAAGTTTACTTTTTATTTTGATCCTCTACAATACTGTTTTATTTATTTTATAGTGCTGTACATTGATTATTGCTTTCATTTTATGGATCAATGGTCTTATTAGATCGTACAGTTCATGTTAAATTGCTGTTTTAGGGGTTGTTTTTAAAAGTCTGGAACGGATTAATCCGTTTTGCATTACTTTCTATGGGAAAGCATGCCTTGGTTTTGGAACGCTTTGGTTTTGGAGCAGACTTCCAGAATGGATTAAGTTTGAGAACCAAGATACCACTGTACTACCTCCTTGCAAGGAGGGGAAGGAAATCTGTTGCAACAGAAAAATAACAGAAATGCCTTGCTTTCCCCTGGATCCTGCCTCCATCCATTCTTCTCTGACCAATCATGGACTTAAGGGACTCAGAGTCCCATGGGGAGTTGGCCCCAAGCCCACCTCAAATTAATGTCCCAGAGACATAGTAATTAAATCTCATCATTTCCAAATGAAACATAGCATTATGAGAATGACTCACAATGCACCTAATTGAACCTGGGGAGGAGTAGAAATTTGGATCTTTCAGGATCTCAGTAGTGAAAAGCTGTGAACAAGGCAGGAACTTTGGAAATTAGCCTAGAGCAACAAATCTAGAGGGGGGTTGCCCTTTAAATTAATAGCATTGCAGCATGGCACTCTCTTAACTGCTACCAATAACAGAGAAGCAAAGGAGTTGTTTGCTGCCATAAAATTGAACAATAAGACAAGGAAGAAGAAGGAAAAACATAGATGGCAATGCCTGAATACATTCCTTTTTGGCCTTTTTCAATTACTGGAAACTGCTCTTATATTTTACCTTCTCTATTAATATGTCTGAAAATCAAAATTTAACTTGCTTAACTGTTCAGTGCCTTCAAGAGGAAAACAAAGAGGACAGCTATGACAAGCACATTTAAGAAATTTTTTAAGGGAGCCAGCAAACATCTTAATGCTGGGCAGCGTCATACAGGAAAGAATATGATGTCTAATGTTGTAAAATGGCGAAGACACAGACATCCCAAGCCTTCACCTTCTCAAACTTCAGGAGGTGTTTTATGAAGAATCCTTCTCATCCTCTCACGATGTTAGGGTTGCTTCTGTAATCTAAACTTGTTCAAGCTCATTCATTTTCCCCTGTAATGGGAACATGATGCTGTGCAGCAAGTTGCGTAGGTAAGAAGAAAGGGAAAAGGACGTTGTGATGTATCCTGGGCTTCTTCAGAGTGTCTTTACCCCTCTCTTTACCCCAGCCCCCTGCTGGGTGGGCAAGGGGGTGTCACAAAGAAAGTCAGCTTAAAGGTGACCATTGGAATTAAGGCCACAATAGAATAGCTGAATTGCATTTCCAAGCCCTACTGAAAGTGTGCAGGTTTCTCTTCCTACATGACCCACAAGGGATGGAAAAGGGTTTTGGACTCGGAATCTGCCCTGAGCCCAGTTAACCTCTTACTCACCAACCTCCTCCTCCAGCCTCCTCCATGCCCTCCATTCTGTCACTCACCTCCTCCCTTCTTGCTTGCACGCTGTCCTCCCTAGTATCAGCTGCAACAGGTGAGATCAGCAGGATAGGCAAGCTGGTATTTGTTTCTCTTCCCCCTGCTTTGCAGTGAGGAATTTGCACTGGGTAGGTTGGGCCATGGGAGAAGGGGAGGGCCAGAGGAGAGAAATGGAGATCCTCTGAGCATGTGCCACTAAGCTCACTAAGAAAAGCAAGCTAGCAATCTCAAGGTTTCCCCAAACATGGAATTAGGGCAGAACAAAGGAGAGTGCTGAAATAGACAGGCAGACTTAAACCTCTCACTTGGGAGAGCGAGAGCAAGAGAGATTTCACTTTGCAGATAGGCTTATCCCTCAGCTCTGGGAAAAGGCATCTAAACATATTTGAACCAAGGATAGACATTTTTCCCAGCACAAAAGTTAGCCATCTTTAAGAGTGTGATTCTGGGCACAATGTTAGCCATCTTTAAGAGTGTGATTCTGGGCACAATGAACACACCTGCCTCTGGTTTTAGATGTGAGCGTGACTTGCATACAGTGTTTTTAAGGCCACAGAAATCTCCCTTATACTGGGTCAGGCTATTGGTCCATCACTGGCGTTTCAGGCGAAGAGATTTCTTTACCAGCCCTAAAGGTAAAGGTAAAGGTACCCCTGCCCATACGGGCCAGTCTTGACAGACTCTGGGGTTGTGCGCCCATCTCACTTAAGAGGCCAGGGGCCAGCGCTGTCCGGAGACACTTCCGGGTCACGTGGCCAGCGTGACATCGCTGCTCTGGCGAGCCAGAGCCGCACACGGAAACGCCGTTTACCTTCCCGCTAGTAAGTGGTCCCTATTTATCTACTTGCACCCGGAGGTGCTTTCGAACTGCTAGGTTGGCAGGCGCTGGGACCGAGCAGCGGGAGCGCACCCCGCCGCAGGGATTCGAACCGCCGACCTTTCGATCGGCAAGTCCTAGGCGCTGAGGCTTTAACCCACAGCGCCACCTGCATCCCATACCAGCCCTACCTGTCTGTAAATGCATGTGGCAAGAGGTAGGAGGGTGAGGGCCTCAGACATGGAGAGTAACTCACTGATACAGAGGGAAGGCATGGATACAGGGGTGCTGGTAATCAAAGAAAAGGCTTAACAAACAACGGATCCATCTGGGGTGTATGGCAGGAGGGCACCAGTTGGGGGAGTCAAAGCCAATGACAGGCACCTTCTGTTTCAACTTTTAAACGCCTGAAAACATTTCTATTCTGTCAGGCTTATGCGGGCAATACCATTTTCCAACATTGTTAGCTGATTCCTGTTTTATTTTAGATAGATGCTAGCTAGCTAGCTAGAATGGTTTTATAGGTAATTGTTGTAAACCACTCTGATATATATATGCAGCCCTCGCCGCAGCCACCAAGTGTGTCCCATATCCTTAATTGCTACATCTTCTGATCCAAAATTTTCTGCTTCATCTGTTATTTGTTTTGGTGCTTTATTACACCCTTAAGTGTCTAAACGCAACTGATAAAAATGTCCCACATGTTTAGCTGACTGTCTTGCCCCATTCAAAATCCTTTCCTTTGCAGAATTAAAGCTTTCACTCTGGGTTTATTTTACTGCCTTAACATATGTAAGACAAAAACATATCAATCTGACTTCCGACCACGTGATCTGGTGGGTGAACCAGGTTTGTGCCATAGGCAACTGTCATGTCCCAGGCATCAATGAAGCCCACCTTCAGATCTCGAAAAATGTCCTTTAGCGCAAGGTATTGGGCATAACCATGGAAGTCCCCAAATCGCTCCTGGTCTATTGACATCTCCCGGGTGTTCTCTGCTTTGATGATGACTTTTGTGTCTGGGCTCCTCAGGAGAAGACGTTGGATGGCTGCCCGTATGTTAATCATTCTTCGAATGAAGAGCTCGATGGGGAAGGGGCGGAAGTGCTGGCCCAGAGAGATGACAACTGCTGTGTCTCTGTCACCTGCCACAAGGTCGATGTCCCAAGCGACATAGCTGTGGTCTTTCACTGTGTACTCAGAAGAACCTACAAAGGGGTGAGCATGTTTTTTCCAATTGATTTGAATGTTTCTAGCCATGTCCACTGCGACCAGTCGGTCGGGTTTCCCGATTGCATAGCGCTTGAGATATTTCAGTGCTAATGTGGGAATAGAGAAAAAAAATTAGTACAAGTTTTTTGGTCATTGCCCTTAGAAAAATAAGGGGACTACTTCTTGTGGGGAAAACTCTGCATGGCTGGTGTACTCTTGGATCTGATGGTGCTATTTTGTTTCAGGACAACTACAGAGACATTTATATCAGCCTGATTTCCCCACTACTTCATAAGTACCCAGGCCTAACGGAGCAATTCTATACCTCCCTGCTGCTCTCAGATTCCAATCCTGCTCCAACATATAATGTTGCTATATTCTGCTACAAAGCAGATTTAATAAACATATCAGAGTGCTCTGTAAATTGGAAAAGTCTTTTATATATCCATCTTTTATGCTCTTCCACACCTGCCCAATGCTCCTATCCCTTCTTTTATATTCTTTTAGCTCCTTTTAAATTCTCATAGACTTTTATATACCCTTTAATTTTCCGAAATGCTTTTCAGATTTTAAATTACTGTATCCCATCCTTTTATGCTGGTCTATGACTGTAATAAATATTTGTACTGTATTGTTTCAGGGCAAAGATTTTATCTCTGTCCTATTTGACAGGCTGGGCCAACACTGCAAAGAACTCCCACAGAGCAGAGGACAAACATCTTCTAGATGTCCTTTCTCCAAACAGGAACTGAGCAGAAAGAGCAAACTGTCTCTCACATACAGTTCTGAGGCATCTAATCATAGCCTGCATTTTTATTAAGGCTTGATCAGGGCCTGTATCTTAAAATGAGCTTAAAGATCTTCAAATGTTTCATGCCAGGCAGAAGAGCAGCTGCCTAAGAACCTTGGCAAGATGTTTTTCCTCCTAGACAAGGGGGCCCCCTGATTTATAGCAGAAAACAATTCTCAAAGTCAAAGGGAATTACAGGCTGACAGCCAAGGTTACACTGACCCTACATATTACAGAAGATAAAAAAAGAGATAAACATAATTAAGAGTGGGTAAATAGTAAAAGGGACGCAGGTGGCGCTGTGGGTTAAAGCCTCAGCGCCTAGGGCTTGCCGATCGAAAGGTCAGCGGTTTGAATCCCTGCGGCGGGGTGCGCTCCCGCTGCTCGGTCCCAGCGCCTGCCAACCTAGCAGTTCGAAAGCACCTCCGGGTGCAAGTAGATAAATAGGGACCGCTTACCAGCAGGAAGGTAAACGGCGTTTCCGTGTGCGGCTCTGGCTCGCCAGAGCAGCGATGTCACGCTGGCCACGTGACCCGGAAGTGTCTCCGGACAGCGCTGGCCCCTGGCCTCTTAAGTGAGATGGGCGCACAACCCCAGAGTCTGTCAAGACTGGCCCGTACGGGCAGGGGTACCTTTACCTTTACCTTTAAATAGTAAAATAAAACCATGTGCCTCCCATTAAACTTGAGCCATATTTTCCTAAGGTTGAAAGGTCAAGAGCAGTGAAAAAGGCAACTGGCTTGGCTGGAGAAGAGAGTATTTTGGGAAGTCTTTTTCTAAAGTGTTTGAGATCCTTTTAAGATTTCTTTTCCTTTTAAAAGGTTATCTATGTTATGTATTAAATATATATTTGCTTAAATGTAATTATGCAAAGGAATTAGAAGCTAAGAAATGTTAAATCCTTATGCTAGATTCTTATTTCATATAGTTGGAAGAGATCACAGGGGCCATCAGCCACCAGCCCCCCTTGCCAAGCAGGAAACATCATTAGAGCATTTGTCAAGTTTTTGTTTAGAGACCTCCAAAGGAAGGAGATCTTTCAATGATGATCCTTGACATCTGTTTAAGATAAAAATTTAAGATTAAACCATTTGTTTTGGAGGGCAATAGGGCGAGGTGAGCTGGTAATTAAGGTTCCTTGTTGAGACACATGTAAGATATATTACTACTTATTTGTCATTTATAGATAGAAGAATATATAGCTTTTTGATTCCCATAAAAGGACAGAAGGAAATGGGTGTATCTTTTGTGATTGGTTCTAGCAAACAGCCAATATGAATTCCAACCAGGCTGATTGGACAGAGGCAGCCACAGGAGGAGCAAGGGGGCTGGATTAAGGAAATATAAGTGCTGGCCAGAATGGCAAGAGGCCAGGCCAGAGCTTGGTAACCATATACCACTGTGCCTCATATTTATTTGTCTGACAAATAAATTATTATTTTAATTTCTCTATTGCTGCGTTGAATATTTCATTCCAGCTAAGCGTTAACCACAAGCAGGGTGCTACAGTTCTACCTTGGTTTGCAACTGTTTGGATTAGAACCAAGTGAAACCAGGAAGTGCATGTCCCTTTTTTCAGATTACAACCAATTTTTTATTTTTTTATTTTTTGAGGCCCCATTGGCGAAAGCGCGCCTTGGGTTGCAACGTGTTTTGGTTTACAACCAGGCCTCCGGAACTGATTATGGTTGTAAACCAAGGTACCACTGTATATGTGGATTTATGGGGGGGGGGGAGATCTTTACAGACACCTTTTGTAGGCACTGTAGGGGGTGCTGGTTGTTACATTGCCACCCCAAGGTGCCATGCTGGTGGTTGTGGGTCGTGCATGCCAGCAGCAGAGCATGCTGTCCTGGTGCTCGGTGCATGGAGAGGGATCTGGGCTTGGAGGGTGAACGGAGCCTGCCATGTGCCAGCCCAGCCCTCACTGCTGAAGTGACACTTGAGCTGCTTTGGGGCTGGCTTGGGGAGGGCGGCATGAGCATCGCCCCCCCCCCACGCACCCAGGCCAATTGCCCCGGCAGCCCCCCACTGCTGCTACTCCCTTGGTGCATGCATAGGCAAAGACTAGAAAAGGATCAATCAGGGATCAGAGTGGCCCGTGTATTGTCATAACTAGGTGAGGATCAAGAGCCAAGGCAGCAGTGAATAACTGGAAATAAGCCCTATAGTTGAGCAGACTGAGGAGGAAACTCTGAGCCTTAGCTGGGTGGTTGTTCTCCAAGTACAGAACAGATGCCTGTTGCGTGTGTCGGGCAGGGGGTGGCGAGTGTACAGGTGACAAAGGAGGTAAAGTTCTGGGGTGTGACTGCTGGGGACCTGTTTGGGACACTCTTTCCTTTCCTTCTTATACCTTGCTACTCAGTATTTTATATAATGAATGTCGTAGCCAAGAAAAAACAACAATATGGTTCTTACAGCCCTAGACTTAAACTAGGAGATGGCTCTTTTGTGGGTAGAAAGGACTGTGAGATATCAGAAGCAGGCACTGTGTGTTACTGGAAGCTTTGCTACGTTGAGATTATATCTAGGTGGGAGAACGTACTATTGACTCTCTTTGTGAGATACTCCATCCATTGCCGCACAGTTGAGTCTCCCAGGAGGTAAATGATCTTTTGTTTCAAGCAAGCATTAATCCTATCCAAGGTATGGAAAGCTGACATGCTGCAGAACACAGGATGCCACTGGTTCTGCCAGACGAAGCCCCTGGGAGATGGGGACCTCATGCCAACCTTGCACTTCTCGCTCGCAGTGGTCATCGCCATGCCTATCAAAAGGAAATGAGAGACAAGCAGGTGCCAGTGAGCTCTGTGACTACAGCACTGTAAGGGGGGGGGGGGGCAGGGTTGAAAGTGTGACTGGGCCCACTGCCTCCTGGGCAATCATTGGGGATCCCAAAGCTATAGGAAGAAGGACAGTAGCCAGCAGGGAAAACCCTTTATTGCAGCCCCTCAATTCCGCACCTGGCAAACTGTGTGCAAGCCCTGAAGATGGCATCATTTTCAAGGATGGGAAAGAACCAGAATAGCAATGGAGTTATTTGTAGTAATTATTTGGCCTCCTGCTTCTACGCCAAGAGGTTTCGGAGGGTCTGAGGACAAGAGCAGCAATAAAGGATAAAATTAAAAACTGTGGAAGGCAGGAGAGCAGCCCAAAAATCTTAGCTTAAAATAGAGGAGAAGACACCAAGATCCAAAAGGTCTGGCTGAATGAAAAGCGTCTTTCTTGGGAATCTCCTAAAGCACACAAGAGGTTGGGGTGCAGGAGGAGGTTGGGGGCCAGAGTCACTAGGTTGGGTTGAGCCCAGAAAAAATATGCTTGGGGATGGCGAGCCTAGGCTTTCTTGCACCCTTGGCAAAGAGCTGTATCTGCACCGCCTGTCCCTTGTGGCCCACCTGTCCAGAGCAGAGGAGGAGAAGCCCAGGGAGTGTGTGGACAGGTGGGCTAGGCTACTAGCCACTTCAAGTCAGAATGGACAGGCATGGTTTTTATGTCATCCCACCCCCATTGGCAGGGGCCAGCCTCACCAACCCCTAGGTATGCCCCTGGATAGACCACACAAAAGTTGTGACAATAATCAGAATGTCCAGCTCACTTTCACAGGCAACAACACGAATGTCCCCAAATGTCTGAGGGATCTCAGCTCCAGTGTTGGACCTTTATGAGAAAAAAAATGGCCATTAAAAATCAAGTTGGAATATAAGTCCATTACCCAGAGTGCTGTGGGCTTTATCCCACCCCGTTCTCACACCTCAGTGGCCTCTATCGGAAATGGAAGCCTTGGCTAGATGGTTCTTGGTGTGTTCCGGCAAGATGATTATTGTATTGTCATGTTCTCATTAAGTGCAAATGGAAAGTTATATTGGAGTTTCTTTAAGACAGACCCCAGAGTGCTCCAGCTGTGGAGGATGTGTGTGAAATCAAGGAAGCTACCTGTCAAAGCATTGCTCCATCAAGTTCAATATTGTCTACACCGACAGGCAGCAGCTCCCCTACAGGGAGATGCTGGGTATCAAATTTAGAACATTCAGCTTGCAAAACAGATGCTCTACCATGGAGCCACAACCACATTCCCATATTACATTGAAATGTCTCAAGACTGACCCCAGAGAGCTCTTGATTTGGAGGAACCAAAATTAATAGTGTTAATAGTCCTACCCTCCAGAGCAGGAGAAAACAAGCTTGCTCCATCTTCCATATGACATCCCTTGAGATATTTGAAGATTTGAAGATGAACGCGGGTGGCACTGTGGGTTAAACCACAAAGCCTAGGACTTGCCGATCAGAAGGTTGGCGGTTCCAATCCCCACGATGGGATGAGCTCCCGTTGCTCAGTCCCTGCTCCTGCCAACCTAACAGTTCGAAAGCATGTCAAAGTGCAAGTAGATAAATAGGGACAGCTCCAGTGGGAAGGTAAACGCCATTTCCGTGTGCTGCTCTGGTTCACCAGAAGCGGCTTAGTCATGCTGGCCTCATGACCCAGAAGCTGTACGCCAGCTCCCTTGGCCAATAAAGCGAGATGAGCGGCGCAACCCCAGAGTCGGCCACGACTGGAGCTAATAGTCAGGGGTCCCTTTACTTTACCTTTTTTACCACTGTATTACATTGAAATGTCTCAAGACTGACCCCAGAGTGCCCCTGATTTCGAGGAACAAAAATTAATAGTGTTAATAGCCCTACCCTCCAGAGCAGGAGAAAACAAGCTTGCTCCATCTTCCATATGACAGCCCTTGAGATATTTAAAGATGGCTATCATATCTGGAGCACATAACTTCCTCCAAAGAATTCTAGGGAAGTGTAATTTTCTAGAGCTACAATCCCCAGCACCCTTAACAAACTACAGTTCCCAGGATTCTTTTTGGGAAGCCATGTGCTTTAAATACATGGTACTCATGTAGACTGTGTAATATCCCCCCCCCCCCCGGGTCAGAAAACAATGGTAACAATTGGCTGGTGAGACCCCAGGTGTTTTAAAGCCTGAAGCGAAGAACAATACCTGCTAAAAAGGCTGTGTTCCAAGGCAGTGAGGTAGGAGATGGGCTTGTTGTTGGACTTCAGGCTAACAAAAGCATCGCAAGGTACATTATTTGGTTTCTCACAATAGAAGGCCTCTCGGTCTCGTACATCTAGATACTCACACAGTTCTGTGTCTGTGGTCTTGTTAAAACCACATTCAATGTGGACACTTGATGTCCCATTTAAAAATTTGCCCGTGAAAACTATTTTGTCGTAGCCTTTTTTCCTTGCAGCCCACAGTGCAGAAACTCCTTCACTGGGGTGGATGAGCAAGATGGACACTCTGACATCGCCCTCCCAAAATAAGGTGAAATTGACCAGGTACGTCCCATTCCTATAGTCTGTGATGTGCCCAGAAGCTCCAGCCCTAAGACTTGAAGAGAAGATCCTCGCTCGTAAGAAGTCTCCTCCGTATTCCTTCCTCTTGCCCAAGTAGTTGTATAAATCCAGTCGAACCATCAAATGCTCGCCAACACAATAAGAGTTTTTGTAGTTTAATATGGTGGCCTTGCTGTTCTTGGCACTTGAGGTGGTATTTATATCCATGAAAGTGATGCTGGGCATCAGGTCATCTAGTTTTCTAAGGACAGCTTTAATTTCTTTGTCCTTTTCTGCCCATTCCATTCTAGTATGTCTCGGGGTTCCATCTTTCATTGGCCAAATTTTGCTCCTGCTGCCTGCGATTTCAATGCTAGAAATGTCTGAAAACATGGGGTTCATTTATCATTTGTGGGGAAGGTGACATTTGAATTGTTTTTTCTTTATTACATCAACAGAAGTGTGCTCCCCCCCCCCACCGGTATATTGCTTTTCACTTTCCACACAAACTAAGACTTTTAGCATAATTGCCTAATATTTTGGACACCCCCTTTGCATTGACATTAGAGAAACACCCACAATTTTACCATCTGCTGGAAACATTTCTGCTTTGCTAAGCATTTTTGTAGAATTAATTTGATTTGACGTCGGCCGCTTCTTCTATATTTTATAATTTAATGATATTTTAGTGATTTTATTGCACATCAGTTTTTTTTAATGAGTTGGTTGTTTAGGAATACTCTTATGAATAAAATAAATAAATGTTTTATGGATGTTTGAAAGCAAAAGCCCTTACCAATATCCATAGCCATTTCGTTTGCTGCTGACTGCTTCTTCAGCTCTCCACAAATGAAATTCTTGAAAATTGCAACAAGAAATAACGGTGAGAGTTTGCACACTACCTTCGCAGTCTCCACTCTTCATTTCCACCAGATGAATGTTCACAGTGCATTTACACACACAAAACTTCAGAATTATTTATTTCACCGGACAGACATGAGCTTTAATGGAGGGGGAAAGTCTGAGGATTCCTACCTTTGTGTCAGTTCTGTGGAAGATGTAGCTGAGGATGATGATTGCTCCCAGCACCAGGGCCAAGAAAGCTGTCGGTCTCCAGGTATGTGCCAAATACATTCTGGTCTCTTCTGAGAAAGAAGGAGGGGGGTTTCCTCAAGGGTTGCCACCTTTGATTTCAAGCCTGCCACATACAACATGAACAGGGCAAGTTGGGGGGTAGGCGATGACATAACTACACAAGATGATAGTTCAGGCCATCTGCTCACACCACCAAATAATATCATTTTGTGACACTGATTAGCCCTCATCATGCTATTTCAAATTTTGAACGAGAAAGGAGATTCTCCGGAACTTTAGCAGGGCAAAGAAAAAGTACTAACAACTTTTTTCGCAGGGTGAACAGCTAATCCAGAGCTTCCCAAACTGTGTATTGCGACACATTAGTGTGTCGGCTGCAGTGTGTAGGTGTCTGTCGCACAAATGCTCCCCACTGTCCTCCTAGGGCTGAAAAGGGTTAGTTTAACCTCTGGTTTGCTAGTAAAACTGAATGGTTGTGTCGCGAAATGATGCATGTCCAAAAAGTGTGTCACCAACCTGAAAAATTTGGAAAGCTCTGAGCTAATGTAAAGATTTCAGACCTAGCAGTGGATGAAGAAGAGAGGCTTTTAATGCCACAAAAATCAAACCAGACCTCTAAGGAGGATCTAGATCTTGTTGTGGAGCTCTCCCAGAAGGACCTCAAATATTTCTCTGCAGTAGGAGGGTGGGGAAAACTTTCCCATTGTCTTTCACTTGCAAATCCCATTCATAAAATTGCCTGAGAGGTAATTGCCTGCAAAACCAGTCTGGCAAGTTTTTGTTAACAGTTACAGATAGGTAGCCGTGTTGGTCTGCCATAGTCAAAACAAAATAAAAAAAATCCTTCCAGTAGCACCTTAAAGACCAACTAAGTTAGTTCTTGGTATGAGAGAAATAACAAGAACAAGAAGAAGAAGTGTGCATGCACACGAAAGCTCATACCAAGAACTAACTTAGTTGGTCTTTAAGGTGCTACTGGAAGGAATTTTTTTTAAGTTTTTGTTAAGTTGTCAATAGGTGTTATTTCTTGGGAGAAAAGCAATGACAAACCTAGAGAGCATCTTAAAAAGTAGAGACATCACCTTGCCAACAAAGGTCCGTATAGTCAAAGCTATGGTTTTCCCTTGTTGTGATGTATGGAAATGAAAGCTGGACCATAAAGAAGGCTGATCGCCGAAGAATTGATGCTTTTGAATTATGGTGCTGGAGGAGACTCTTGAGAGTCCCATGGACTGCAAGAAGATCAAATGTAGCCATTCTGAAGGAAATCAGCCCTGAGTGCTCACTGGAAGGACAGATCGTGAAGCTGAGGCTCCAATATTTTGGCCACCTCATGATAAGAGAAGACTCCCTGGAAAAGACCCTTATGTTGGGAAAGATTGAGGGCGCAAGGAGAAGGGGATGACAGAGGACGAGTTGGTTGGACAGTGTTCTCAAAGCTACCAGCATGAGTTTGACCAAACTGCAGGAGGCAGTGGAAGACAGGAGTGCCTGGCGTGCTCTGATCCATGGGGTCACGAAGAGCCGGACACGACTAAACGACTAAACAACAACAAGGTGTTAGTTTGTAAAAAAAAGAAAAAAAAAAGAAACTAAAATATTTACCATCTGAAAGGAATGACCTGGCTATCCTGGAAATGCATTATCAGATATCCTGGCAGACAGGAGAGAAGCTTCATGCTCAAATTTCTGTGGGAGATGACCTCCTGTGATGTATGTATGATTTATTGGGGTGGTATTGGTTTAAGGGGTGGACAATTTCAAAAGCCTTTATAGGGACTTGAGCACCTTTGTTCGAAGTCTCTCCTACTTTCTTGCAAGGAGAGAACTCTGTTGCAACAGAAAAATAACAGAAATGCCTTGCTTTCCCCTGGATCCTGCCTCCATCCATTCTTCTCTGACCAATCATGGACTTAAGGGACTCAGAGTCCCATGGGGAGTTGGCCCCAAGCCCACCTCAAATTAATGTCCCAGAGACATAGTAATTAAATCTCATCATTTCCAAATGAAACATAGCATTATGAGAATGACTCACAATGCACCTAATTGAACCTGGGGAGGAGTAGAAATTTGGATCTTTCAGGATCTCAGTAGTGAAAAGCTGTGAACAAGGCAGGAACTTTGGAAATTAGCCTAGAGCAACAAATCTAGAGGGGGGTTGCCCTTTAAATTAATAGCATTGCAGCATGGCACTCTATTAACTGCTACCAATAACAGAGAAGCAAAGCAGTTGTTTGCTGCCATAAAATTGAACAATAAGACAGTTGGGAGAAGAGGAAGATAATATTCAAAGTGTCCATGGCAGTGAAAGACAAGGAAGAAGAAGGAAAAACATAGATGGTAATGCCTGAATACATTCTTTTTTTGCCTTTTTCAATTACTGGAAACTGCTCTTATATTTGACCTTCTCTATTAATCTGTTTGAAAATCAAAGTTGAACTCGCTTAACTGTTCGGTGCCTTGAAATGAGATCAAGAGGAAAACAAAGACGACAGCTATGAAAAGTACATTTAAGGAAATTTCTAAGGGAGCCAGCAAACATCTTAATGCTGGGCAGCGTCATACAGGAAAGAATATGAAGTCTAATATTGTAAAATGACAAAGACACTGACATCCCAAGCCTTCGCCTTCTCAAACTTCAGGGGGCGCTTTTTTAAGAATCCTGCTCATCCTCTCATGATATTAGGGTTGCTTCTGTAATCTAAACTTGTTCAAGCTCATTCTGATTCGTGGTCAAGTCGCTTGAATGCTATCACTGGCAAAATTCTATTAGGGTTGTTATGCCACCCTAAATGTAGGGTTGGTGTCGCAGGGTGAGGCACCCCCACCCCCACAGCATAAGACATGCCACACCTGTCTAGCCGCCATGCTCCCTCCTTGACCTTTTGTCTCCTCAGCAGCGTTCTGTTTCCTGACCTTTACCTCCTTTGCAAAGGTATTGCTCATTTCCCCCTGTAATGGGAACATGATGTGGTGGAGCAATTTGCGTAGATAAGTAGGCAACACCCAGGGGATTGCATACAGGGGTGGGGTTGAGGCTGGTCAAGCGTGGTTTACAACAGTTGTGCAACGCAGTCCACTATTCTGTTGAATGAGAGGGGAGAGACCTAGCCTTCCCCCCAAAAAAATATTGGGCAAGGCGATCCGTCTAAGGAAAAAAAACTTACATAATTGTAGTTTCTCTTTAAATCACAATGATTATTTCTCTCTCTTTGTCCCAGTTTCACAGTTTCATTATTTCTCAGTTTGCATCTATACATATAAATCAACGCAAGTACATGTTATGCAAATCTGTCTGCTCTTTGGTCCTCTTTTGGGTGACCTTTCAGTGGCCACTCCCACTCAACAACTCTGTATTGCGATTTGTCACTTGTGCCGTCCTCTAATACTGAACTTATGTGACCCTGTCAGTTTTGAAATGAAATGTTCCCACCCAGAAGAAAGAAAGCTGGTTCCCACACAATAATGTTAGCTTAGAAATTAAAACCAGTCCCTCTCTGCCAGCCAGATGTAGTCCTTTGGATTTTTCCAGGGAATTAGGGTCAGGCAGGTGAATACTGTACCATGAATGTAAGAAATCATGAACATTTCCTTCCCTATACTATATGGAGAGGTTCCAGGTGAGAAGAAAGGGAAAAGGACATTGTGATGTAACCCGGGCTCCTTCAGAGTGTCTTTACCCCTCTCTTTTCCCCAGCCCCATGCTGGGTGGGCAAGGGGGTGTTACAAATAATAATAATAATAATAATAATAATAATAATAATAATAATAATAATTTATTATTTGTACCCCGCCCATCTGGCTGGGTCTCCCCAGCCACTCTGGGCGGCTTCCATAAAAACCAAAAATACACTAAAATATCACAGATTAAAAACTTCCCTGAACAGGGCTGCCTTAAGATGTCTTCTGAATGTCAGGTAGTTATTTATTGCTTTGACATCTGCTGGAAGGGCATTCCACAGGGCGGGCGCCACTACCGAGAAGGCCCTCTGCCTGGTTCCCTGTAGCTTTGCTTCTCGCAATGAAGGAACCGCCAGAAGGCCCTCGGCGCTGGACCTCAGCGTCCGGGCAGAACGATGGGGGTGGAGACGCTCCTTCAGGTATACTGGGCCAAGGCCGTTTAGGGCTTTAAAGGTCAACACCAGCACTTTGAATTGTGCTCGGAAACGTACTGGGAGCCAATGTAGGTCTTTCAAGACCGGTGTTATGTGGTCTCGGCGGCCGCCCCCAGTCACCAGTCTAGCTGCCGCATTCTGCATTAGTTGTAGTTTCCGAGTCACCTTCAAAGGTAGCCCCACATAGAGCGCATTGCAGTAGTCCAAGCGGGAGATAACCAGAGCATGCACCACTCTGGCGAGACAGTCCGCAGGCAGGTAGGGTCTCAGCCTGCATACCAGGTGGAGTTGGTAGACAGCTGCCCTGGATACAGAATTGACCTACGCCTCCATGGACAGCTGTGAGTCCAAAATGACTCCCAGGCTGCGCACCTGGTCCTTCAGGGGCACAGTTACCCTATTCAGGACCAGGGAGTCCTCCACACCTGCCCGCCCCCTGTCCCCCAAAAACAGTACTTCTGTCTTGTCAGGATTCAACCTCAATCCATTAGCCGCCATCCATCCTCCAACCGCCTCCAGGCACTCACACAGGACCTTCACCGCCTTCACTGGTTCTGATTTGAAGGAGAGGTAGAGCTGGGTATCATCTGCATATTGATGGACACCCAGTCCAAACCCCCTGATGATCTCTCCCAGCGGCTTCATATAGATGTTAAAAAGCATGGGGGAGAGGACGGAACCCTGAGGCACCCCACAAGTGAGGGCCCAGGGGTCTGAACACTCATCCCCCCCCACCACTTTCTGAACACGGCCCAGGAGGAAGGAGCGAAACCAGTGTATAACAGTGCCCCCAGCTCCCAGCCCCTCTAGACGGTCCAGAAGGATGTTATGGTCGATTGTATCAAAGGCCGCTGAGAGATCCAGCAGAACTAGGAAACAACTCTCACCTTTGTCCCTAGCTCGCCGGAGATCATCAACCAGCGTGACCAAGGCAGTTTCAGTCCCATGATGAGGCCTGAATCCCGATTGGAAGGGATCCAAATGGTCCGCATCCTCCAGGCGTGCCTGGAGTTGTTCAGCAACCACGCACTCAATCACCTTGCCCAAGAAAGGAAGATTTGAGACTGGGCGATAGTTGGCCATACTGGCCGGGTCTAAAGATGGTTTTTTAAGAAGCGGTTTAATGACTGCCTCTTTCAGCGGATCTGGGAATGTTCCCTCACAGAGGGAAGCATTCACCACCCCGCAGAGCCCATCGCCCAGCCCTTCCCGGCTTGCTTTTATTAGCCAGGATGGGCAAGGATCCAGGAGACAGGTGGTTGGTTTCACGCGTCCAAGCAGCCTGTCCACATCCTCGGGGGTAACGGATTGAAATTGATTCCATGCAACTTGACCAGACAGAGCTCTAGCACTCTCCCGCCCCGGCACTGCTCCCACGGTGGTGTCTAGCTCCTTCCGAATATGAGTGATTTTATCTGCAAAAAACTTTGCAAAATCGTTGCAGGAGATCTTGGGGTCTTTACAAGGCCCCGGTGGTAAAGGTGGTTCCGTTAAATTACAAACCACCTGAAAGAGTCTCCTGCTACTATTTTCTGCAGATGCAATAGAGGCGGTGAAGAAAGTCTTCTTCGCCGTCGCTCTCGCCACTTGGTAGGCTCGACGTTGAGCTCTAACCTGTGTCCAGTCAGATTCGGAGTGAGTTTTTTGCCACCGACGCTCTAGCCGTCTCAAAGATTGTTTCATCGCCTTCAGCTCCGAAGAAAACCACGGAGCTGTCCGGGCTCCAGGCAATCGGAGAGGGCGCTTCGGAGCCAGACAGTCGATAGCCCTGGTTAACTCCGCATTCCAGCGGGCCACCAGGGAATCAACTGAAAGGCCATCAACATGGGATAAAGCATCCCCTACCACTCTCTGGAAACCATTTGGATCCATTAAGTGGCGGGGGCGGACCATCCGAATTGGTCCCACCTCCCTGCAGAGGGGAAGGGTCGCAGAGAAGTCCAGTTGCACCAGGAAGTGATCTGACCATGGCACTTCTTTTGTTTCACTTTTACTTAGTGTCAGATCACCCACGTCACTAGAGGTGAACACCAGGTCTAAGGCATGTCCATGACTATGAGTTGGGCCAAACTTATTCAGGGACAGCCCCATGGAGGCCATGCTTTCCACGAAGTCCCGAGCAGCCCCTTGTAAGGTCGTGTCGGCATGGATGTTAAAATCTCCTAGGACAACCAAACTAGGTGTCTCCAGGAGAAAATCCGCCACGACCTGAAGCAGCTCAGACAGGGAATCCTTGGTGCAGCGGGGAGGTCGGTACACCAAAAGGAATCCTGTACTGCCCCTATTGCCCAACTTCCAGAACATGCACTCAGAAAACTGGATCTTCCCAGTAGGACACCTGGTGCAAGCTAGTGACTTTCTAAAAATCACTGCAACCCCCCCCTCCCCGCCCATATAACCTGGGTTGCTGTGCGTAAGAGAAACCTGGTGGGCAAGCAGCGGCAAGGACAGGCCCATCTGCTTCCTCCAACCAGGTCTCTGTCACACATGCCAGGTCAAATCCTCCATCCACAATCAGGTCGTGGATGGCAGTGGTTTTATTCATCATTGACCTGGCATTACACAGCAACACCTTCAGGTCATGTAGGTTTCCCCTGTTGATTCCAGTATCCATCTGGTCAAGGCCAGACCCGGAGGCAGGGATAGTCTTCAAACAACGACTAAACCTGCCTCCTCGGTAATGACATGGTCTGGTCTTAGCGTAACTCCGCCTCCTGCCCATGATCACCGAGATCGGATGTCCCAGTGCTTCACCCCCTGTGGAACTTGTCCCAGCCATCGTGTTGGCTGGGGCCCCACTCCCAGGCAGCCGTGATCCCGCCCCTTAAAAACAAAACACAAACTATACAGAACCAATAAAACAACAACAACAAAAAGAAACAGAACAATTATACTAAAATTAATCCCCAACTAAATATCCATCCATCCCACCCACCCACAACAATGGAAAAAAGGAAAATAAAAATAAAAATTTAAATTTAAATTTAAATTGCCACCGACTGCTTGAGGACATTTTAAAGCACATTAACCACCTGGAACAGGGAAGAATGGCAGAACACTTCCCACCCTTCCCAAAAAGTTTGTTCCAAATAAATGTCTGGGCCACGCCCCCTGGGCCTGCTGGAAAAGGCCCTGGAAGGGAGCAGGCCCTGCAGTCCTCACCCAGCCGATGGTCCGAGGCCTCACTGCAGCAGGAGTCCCTTTGTAGCTGGGAGAGAGGTCCTGGGCCACGCCCCCTGGGCCAGTTGGAAAAGGCCCTGGAAGGGAGCGGGCCCTGCAGTCCTCACCCAGCCGATGTACAAAGAAAGTCAGTTTAAAGGTGACCATTGGAATTAAGGCCACAATAGAATAGCTGAATTGCATTTCCAAGCCCTACTGAAAGTGTGCAGGTTTCTCTTCCTACATGACCCACAAGGGATGGAGAAGGGTTTTGGACTCAGATCCTGCCCTGAGCCCAGTTAACCTCTTACTCACCAACCTCCTCCTCCAGCCTCCTCCATGCCCTCCACTCTGTCTCTCACCTCCTCCCTTCTTGCTTGCACGCTGTCCTCCCTGATGTCAGCTGCAACAGGTGAGATCAACAGGATAGGCAGGCTAGTACAGTATTTGATTCTCTTCCCCTTGCTTTGCAGTTAGGAATTTGCCCTGGGTAGGTTGGGCCATGGGAGAAGGGGAGGGCCAGAGGAGAGAAACGGAGAGCCTCTGAGCATGTGCCACTAAGCTCACTAAGAAAAGCAAGCTAGCAATCTCAAGGTTTCCCCAAACATGGAATTAGGGCAGAACAAAGGAGAGTGCTGAAATAGACAGGCAGACTTAAACCTCTCACTTGGGAGAGCGAGAGCAAGAGAGATTTCACTTTACAGAGCTAAAAGACTAAGTGGGTGGTAGTCCATCTTCCCAGCTGGGATATGGTTCAGACAGGCTTATCGCTCAGCTCTGGGAAAAGGCATCTAAACATATTTGAACCAAGGATAGACATTTTTCCCAACACAAAAGCTAGCCATACTTAAGAGTGTGATGTTAGGCCTGCCTCTGGGCACAATGAACACAAATGCCTCTAGTTTTAGTTGTGAGCATGACATGCATACACTGTATTTAAGGCCACAGAAATCTCCCTTATTCCAGGTCAGGCTATTGGTCCATCACTGACCGGCAGTGCCCACAACCCAACAAGTGTTTCAGACGAGGAAATTTCTTTCCCAGCCCTACCTGTCTATAAGTGCATGTGGCAAGAGGTAGGAGGGTTAGGGCCTCAGACATGGAGAGTAACTCACTGATACAGAGGGAAGGCATGGATAGAGGGGTGTTGGTAATCAAAGAAAAGGATTAACAAACAACTGATCCATCTGGGGTGTATGGCAGGAGGGCACCAGTAGGGGGAGTCAAAGTGAATAGGGGGAGTCAAATCTTCTGTTTCAACTTTTAAACGCCTGAAAACATTTCTATTCTGTCAGGCTTAGGCGGGCAATACCATTTTCCACCACTGTTAGCTGATTCCTGTTTTACTTTAGATAAATGCTAGCTAGCTAGCTAGAATGGTTTTATAGGTAATTGTTGTAAACTATTCTGTTATATATATGCAGGCCTTGTCGCAGCCACCAATCACCCGTCCAATCGCCACAGAAAATCTCCTGCTCATGGCAGCAACCAGTCCCCTGCCCCACCTCTGCACTTTCTGCGTATAAGAAGACACCCTATTTGTGACATAAGAAAACAAACATCATCTTATACAAGGGAAAATATGGTATATTTTTTATTAACATGCATTTGAACATATAGTCATGGCGTTTATGAGGGCATTGTTTGAATTGTGTTTTCTCCTTGCCCCCTACCAAAACACTTCTGCAAATCCCTCTGCAGAAGAGGCGGCTGGCACGTGAAGTCTTCTGCTCCACTCTCCATAACAACTTACCTGCACCTCCAAATCACCCTACCCCACCTTAGTCTGAAGTGGCACCTCATGAGATATTAGTGGCACAGGGAAAAGCTTCTCAGAAGGATCTGCACAGGCACTGCTGGAAAATGATTCCAGGCGGACCCTTGGGAAGGATCTGGCAGTTCCGTATATATAACTGACAGTTTTGCCAATCCAAAATCCTTTGCTTTGGGTAATTGAACCTTTCACATTTGATATCCCTTAGCGCTTTAACATATGTAAGTTAAAAACATATCAATCTGATTTCCAACCACATAATCTGGTGGATGAAGTATGTTCACACCGTAAGCAACTGTCATGTCCCAGGCATCAACAAAACCCACCAGAAAATATCCTTTTGTGCAAGGTATTGGGTATAGCCATGGAAGTCCACACATTGCTCTTGGTCTACTGACATCTCCCTGGTGTTCTCTGCTTTGATGATGACTTTTGTATCTGGGCTCCTCAGGAGAAGGCGCTGGATGGCTCCCCAGATGTTGATCATTCTTCGAATGAAGAGCTCGATGGGGAAGGGGCAGAAGTGCTGGCCCAGGGAGATGACAACCACCGTGTCCCTGTCACCTGCCATGTCGTCAATCTCCCGAGCGATGAAAGGAGACTGGTTAACTTACAGAGACCTAGTGATAGAAGAAAGTAATATTCTTAAAATTAGGCTTTATGAGGACCTCAAAACAAAATTAACAGGATGGTTGGAATACCACCAGTTCAATAATATATTTTTAAAGGACAGACAACAACAACAATGGCTTCAAACATGTTAGATCAAGGATAGAAATGGATGTAATACAAGGAGGTACAAAAACATTCTCTAGAATTTATGAGTTTCTCCTGGAGTGGCATACAAAGGATGAAGAAGTTAAAGAGGTCATGACAAAGTGGACAATTGACATAGGTTATAATATTGAATATGATAAATGGTTAAAGCTATGGAACATAGGATTAAAATTTACTGCTTGTGTGACCCAGAAGGAAAATATATTAAAAATGATGTATAGGTGGTATCTTACCGCAGCCAGGTGAGCAAAGATGTATAGAATGAGAAATAAGAACTGTTGGAAATGTGAATTAAAGGAAGGAAACTTTTCCCACATGTGGTGGTTATATGCAAAAGTTAAAACCTTCTGGGAAAATATTTATAATGAGTTTTTAAAAGTTTTTTAGATACACTTTCCAAAAAAATCACACAGAGGCATTTTTGCTAGGTATGGTTGGAGATGATATAATAAAGAGTGACCAGAAACTGTTCCTTTATGCTACTACCGTGGCAAGAATACTACTTGTACAGAAATGGAAGCAACATGAAATACCCACAGTTGAAGAATGGCAGTGGAAACTCATGGAGTACACAGAAATAGCAAAATTGACTGGAAAAATCAGAGAACAGGGTGACGAAGCATTCCAAAGAGACTGGATGAAATATACAACATACATAGAAAAGAACTATACACAAATTTGCGGAACTGAAATAGACCTCATAATGTTTATTAAAAATCATTCATTTTGGATTTAAGAACATTGAAGAACAACTGAAGGATATATATTTAATGATGGAGGGTAGGGGGAAATAATTCCAGAGAACTGATGTCACAGCGCTAAAAGCACCACATAAAGGCATCCCTGTGACTGGCTTTGCTAAAAAATAGAAATAAAAAATTGCTTCGAGGTGAGAAGAATTGAACGGGATCTCCATGGCACATCTCCTTCCTCGCAAATGCCCCAGTAGCATTCTGTGGTGCTAAAACCTGCTTGATAAGGCTATGAATGGCTGCTAGCTATGATGGCTGTGATCTGCCTCCATGCTTCTGAATATCACTTGCTGTGAACTGCAGGAGACAACAGCGCTCTTGTGATTGGGTCTTGATTAAAGGTTTCCCCAAGGCATCTGGGTTGCCACTGTGAGAACAGAATGTGGACTAGATGGGCCATGGGCCTGATCCAGCTGGCTCTTCTTATGTTCTTACGTCCTGCTCCTACGGTGACCAGCCAGAACCTTCCCACAGGTGTGTTGCTGGGCACTGTGAGGAACAGGATGCTGAAGGGGATGAATGCCTTTGATCTACTCCAGCAGACCTAGTGCTAAGGATGCATCAGCTGAACTGCATCCCGCCATTCCATTATAACAAAAATGAGGTAGTAGTAGTTGGTAGATTCTAGAAGTTTTGGTTCAAAAATGGCTCAGTGAATTTGAAACTTGGTAGTGTGGGGACGTGGGTGGTGCTGTGGGTTAAACTGCAGAGCCTAGGACTTGCCGATCAGAAGGTCGGCGGTTCGAATCCCCGCGACGGGGTGAGCTCCTATTGCTCGGTCCCTGTTTGCTGGGATGGTTTTTCAGAAAATAATTCTTCATTTGTATTGCATGCATTTGGAAATGGTTTTGTTGTTTTAGGCCAAGGGAAATGTCTAGAATGAACTGGGTAACACATTTGTGCCTTTTATTATTAAAAAGGCACTTCCCCAATGTTAAGTTGTGGGTGAACATATCAGACGACACAGCGATTCTTCAAACAGCTCTTGTTTATTCACAGGCCAGAACAGAACTGAACTGAAGGGTTCAGCCAGCCTGCATATATAGAACTACACTACAATGCAACTGTAACACTTTCCGTAGCTATCCAATCACTGAATGTCACTTTCAATCCTTTATTTGCATATGTGGACCTGAGTGAAAACTATCTACAGTATCCCCTTGCTGGCCCAGGGTGAGAACTTCAGTACATAACACCCAAGGAATCCTTACCAACATTTGTAGCAACTCGAATCCTTTCCTCCTGTTCCAGGAGACATCTGAGTATGGTAATCTGGAACATTTGATGAGAAAGAAACAATTACAAGAGTTCAAAAGGAGAAAATGCAGCTCGTTGGTGTGTTTTTCTCAAGCAGAAAGTCAAAGTCCCATCCTGACATAGCCCTCTTTAAAAAGGACCACATAGTAACTGTGAGAAGGGAAAGACAATGAATGAAGGGCTCACCCACACTTATGTTTGCTCTGCCACTTCCCCCCGGGAAAATCTGTGGTCTGGTGCTGAATCAGAGCAAATGGCCATCACATTTTCTGTGGATTGCCATTAGTTCTGATTTATCACTGAAGAGAAGGTTTTCTGGGGGAAAGCCATGGAGCAAAAGCAAAACTGTTCAAACCTGTGATTAGAAAGCGTGGGACAAGAGGGAAACCGCTCAAATCTGTGCTTTCTAGACATGGGACTTGCAGGTGTGGACAATCCCTGAGATCCCAGAGAAGTGCTGTCTGTCTGAGTTGGCAGTATTAAGTTAGATGGACCAATAATCTGACTTAGTATGAGGCAGCTTTCCATTTACTCTGTGGGAATGTAGAAGATTGCTAATCAGGTAATTCAAACCAAAGGTTTCTTCATTCATCTCTGGTCCATTGAGCTGTTTTTATCCTCTAGATATTAAAGGGCACTTAAAACACTAGTTAAGAAGGTTTAAACAAAACTTTATTGGTGAATTGCACACACACAGCTTTACACAGACAGTAAAAGAGAAAAGTACACTCGCTCAAGCATACATAAAAAAATACAAATGCATGAGTAGGTGCCAACCTGGCTCAGCCAACACACGTCAAAGAACTAAACCTTATGCCCAGCATCGCACCCTTTTTATGAAGTTCTTATATTTTTATTTATTGTTGGATTGATTTATATCCCACCTATTATTCAAGGAGCTAAAGGTGACATACATGGTTCTCTCTCTCATTCAGTTCCCCCAACAACCCTGGGAGGTTAGGCTGATAGAGAGTGAATGGCCCAAGGTCACCCAGTGAACGCCATGGCAGAGTGAGGATTTGAACCCTGGTCTCCCAGGTCTTAGTTTGAATGCTACACCACACTTTATTTAACTCCACACTTTCCCTTTTCCCTCAGTGATGACTTTTGGACACAGGTCTTTTGCATGTACACACCTCCTTCACAACCTAATATACGTAAAACCCTCTCTTACTCCAACATCCTAGCAAGTCCCTTGGTGTTTACTTCCAATTTCTGTAGGTGCATGTTCCACATAGGACACATAGCCCTTCTTCTTTCTTATCTCTAGCTTGCTCCCCTATTGTGCCTTTCGCTCCTAACCACATTTCCTGTCACATCTAGGTATCTGTATGGTTGAGATGGGAGAGGGAGAATTCCAAACACTGAGCTTCTCGTTTTTCTACCATTCCAGAATATTCCTGAATGATACCTTTTTAAAAAAATGATATTTATTGCTTTTAAACCTTACAAAAAAGAAGAAAAAGAAAAAAAGAACAAGAAGAACAATACAATATAGACAATACAAAACACAACCTTAACACCTAAACAGAATAAACAAAACAAAACCAAACAAAAACAATTTAAAAACACACATCATACCTTTACCATAATCTATCTTTCATTCCCTTATTTCATTGACCTCCTCTCACCTCCCTTTTTGTATTCCACTTCTATAAGTTATCTCAGCAATTGATCAATTGACTTTTGGGATATGGCCTTGGGTCAGGAGTAGATCGGAGCTTTGGGGGCCTTTGGATTTGGAGGAACCCTGAAACAAGATTTGAAATACTTTATGGATTCTAGTTTTAACTGTGGAAATTGGGCTGACCTGTCGAGAAGGAATAAAAGTATTGTTGGGTCGGAGCTTCCCCGAGATCTGCTCTCTAGAATTAAAGAATATGAAGAAGACTGGCAGAAGGGATGTGGAGAAGAGTTAAGAGCCTCGGACATAAGATCTCCAGGTTGATGGACTGTATGGGGTTGACGGAAGTGACTGGCAGAGGCCGAGACCAGGAAGAGGAGACAGAGGAAGAAGATTGGAAAATTTAAAAGTTTAAAGTTTATATAGGGAAATTTCGTAAAATTTAATGAGGGATAGAAAAATATTGGAATGAAATTTTATGGCCTTAGTTGAAAAGTTTTAAGAGGTTAAGTTTAAATAGGTATATTAGTTTTAATGGGAAAAAAGATTAAAAATATTTTAAGATAAAGGAATTGCTGAATGATACCTTTTTCAGTACAGCTGTGATCCCCTTTGAATTAAAAAATATTACATTAAAAAATAATCATGCCAGACCACCTTGCTGGTTCAGGTCAAAGGCTCATGAAACCAAGCTTCCTGTTTTCATGGTAGCCACATGTAGATGGTCCAATGGGAAAGAAGAAGAGAAGAAGGAATTCCTCTTGTCTTCACACCATTCATAATTTTATACCTCTCTATCATGCCACCTCATTCACCCCTTTTCTAAACCATAAAGTCCCAGATAGAGTAACCTTTCCTTGTCAAAGACCATCTCCACTCCCTTGACCATTTTGGCTGCCCTTTTCTACTTACCCACCACATTTTCCATGTCCCTGTATGGGTCACCAGGCACAATTAACATCAGATGCAATCATTTCACCAAATCTATTAGCCAATTAAATGCCTTTCTGTAAACCACATTTTCGCTTGGCCAACAAGTTTTATTTTTAATATAGAACATAAGGTGAGGATTCCTGCCTGGGTCCCAGTTCTGTGGAAGGTGTAGCTGAGGGCTATGATTGCTCCCAGCACAAGAGCCAAGAAACCAGCTGGCCTCATTCTGGTCTCTGTTGCAAAAGAAAGGTTTCTGCTACCTTTGATTTCAGGCCTCCTACTTGGCAACTCTAAGCTGTTGAAAACTCAGTCAACCCTTAGCTCAGTACCATAAACCAAGCTGCATTTTCATTGTTCCAGGATGTTTCAGAGAATGGCTCTTAAATTGCACCCAGCCTTGTGAAACCAGAATGATAGATCATGCAGGAAGTGGGTGCTAGAGAATACTGCAATGACCTGGGAATCCAAAGTCTTTTGCACACATCATATTTTGTTTGAAATAACACGGAACTTGACGTCAATCCAAAGTAAAATGGTGAGATTAATATGAACACCACTGTTGAAAAAAGAGTAATTTGGGACGCAAGTAAAGCAGTTATGAGAGGATTTTTGATACAACAGAATGCAATTAAGAAGAGAGCTCAGAATGGAAAAAAAGATAAGATTTTGGAGAAAATAAAGGAAGGAGAAAAGAAACTGAGAGTGAAACCAAAGTCGCAGGAGATCCTGAAAGAGATTAAGTTATATCAAGTACAATATATGAAAATGATGAATCAGGAAATAGAATGGAAAATTAAACAGACGGGACAAAAGACATTTGAATCGGCAAATAAATGTGGGAAACTGCTGGCTTGGCAAATGAAAAAAAGACAAAAACTCAACACCATTATGAATTTGGAAGTGGAGGGAAAGAATATACAGAATCCAGTGGAGATCAGGAAGAGCTTTCAGAGGTATTTTAAACAACTATATACACAGGAGATGCAGAAAGAAATGGACATAGATCGATTTTTGAAAATAAATGGATTACAAAAAATCTCTCAAGAAAATAAGCTAATGTTGAACTATAAAATAACGGAGCAGGAGGTAGAAGGGGCCATTCAGAACATGCAACTAGGCAAATCTCCAGGGCCGGATGGTTTGACTTCAAGATATTATAGATCCTTGAAAGAATGGTTAATACAACCATTGAAGGAAGTGTGTAATGAAATATTGGAAGGGAAAAAGGTGCCAGAGTTGTGGAAGGAAGCTTACATTACACTTATACCGAAAACAGAGATTGAAAAGACACAACTTAAGAACTACCGTCCCATATCATTGCTTAATGTGGATTACAAATTTTTTGCAGATATTTTGGCTAAGAGATTAAAAAAGGTGCTTGTAGAAGAAATCCACAAAGATCAAGCGGGCTTTCTCCCGGGCAGACATTTGTCTGACAATACGAGGAATATAATTAATATTTTAGAAAAAATTACGAGTGAATATTAATACCAAAGCAGTTTTGATATTTGTGGACGCGGAGAAAGCCTTTGATAATATTTCTTGGAGTTTTATGAAGAAGAACTTACAGGGAATGGGGGTAGGTCAAGGTTTTGAGAATGGTATAGGTGCAATTTACTCAGAACAAAAGGCAAAATTAATTGTGAACAATGTAGTGACAGAAGAATTTAAAATTGAGAAAGGAACACGACAAGGTTGCCCAATTTCTCCATTACTTTTTATATCGGTCCTGGAGGTTTTGCTAAATATGATTAGAAAGGACCAATTGGTTAAAGGTATACAAGTGGGGGCTAAACAGTACAAAATGAAGGCTTTTGCAGATGACTTGGTATTGACTTTACAGAAACCAGAATCTAGTACTAAAAGGGTATTGGAATTGATTCAAGAATTTGGTCAGATAGCGGGATTTAAGTTGAATAAGATGAAAACCAAGGTTTTAGAGAAAAATCTCACAGTGATTGAGAGAGAGAGGTTTCAGAAGGAGACAAGATTAACACTGGTTAAGAAAGTGAAATACCTAGGGGTTAACATGACTGCCAAGAATATGAATCTATTTAAAGACAATTATGAAAAATGCTGGACGGAAGTGAAAAAGGATTTAGAAATATGGTCAAATTTGAAGTTATCATTGCTAGGCCGAATTGCTGTGATAAAAATGAATGTATTGCCAAGAATGCTGTTTCTGTTTCAAACATTGCAAATTTTGGACAAAATGGATTGCTTCAAGAAGTGGCAGAGAGATATTTCGAGATTTGTCTGGCAGGGCAAGAA
This sequence comes from Podarcis cretensis, assembly GCF_951804945.1. Taxonomy (NCBI): domain Eukaryota; kingdom Metazoa; phylum Chordata; class Lepidosauria; order Squamata; family Lacertidae; genus Podarcis; species Podarcis cretensis. The sequence goes on along the minus strand of NC_137185.1, from coordinate 27,634,646 downwards.
GCCCTGAATAAAATTTAAGATATTAACCGATGCCAAAGAAAGAGGTGGATTTGCCCTGCCAGACCTTAAGCTTTGTTATGAATCAGCCGCATTTTGTTGGCTGAGAGAATGGCTGCTTCTTGAAAACACTGACATTTTGGACTTAGAAGGTTTTAATAATGTATTTGGATGGCATGCTTACTTGTGGTATGATAAGGTCAAAGCACATAAAGCGTTTAAAAACCATATTGTCAGGAAAGCACTGTTTAATGTCTGGATAAGATACAAGGACTTGCTTGAAAACAAAACTCCAAGGTGGCTGTCACCAATGGAAGCGAAGGCTCTGAAAAAGCTCAATATGGAGGCCAAATGGCCGAAATATTGGGAAATTTTGGAACAAGAGGGAGATAGATTAAAACTGCAGAGTTTTGAAAAACTAAAAAACAAAGTGCAAGACTGGCTTCATTATTATCAAATAATGGAGGTTTACAAATTGGACAAGAAAATTGGCTTCCAGGTGGAAAAATCAAAATTGGAAACAGAACTGTTAGATCCTAAAACTAAGCATTTGTCAAGAATGTATAACTTGCTGTTGAAATGGAACACTCAGGAGGAAACGGTGAAATCAGCTATGATTAAATGGGCACAAGATGTTGGACATAATACCATGATGGCTGACTGGGAACAGTTATGGACCACAGGTATGAGGTTCACGGCATGTAATGCCTTAAGAGAGAATATAATGAAAATGGTATACAGGTGGTACATGACACCAGTCAAGCTCGCAAAAAATCATCATTTGCCCGATAATAAATGCTGGAAATGTAAAGAGACTTTGGTGGACATGCCCAAGGATTAAGGCTTTCTGGGAGATGATCTATAATGAAATGAAAAAGGTATTTAAATATACCTTTCTGAAGAAACCAGAGGCCTTTCTCCTGGGCATGGTTGGCCAATTGGTGTCAAAGAAGGATAGAACTTTCTTTATGTATGCTACAACAGCAGCAAGAATACTTATTGCAAAGTACTGGAAGAACAAGATTTACCCACCCGGGAAGAATGGCAGATGAAGGTGATGGATTACATGGAACTGGCGGAAATGACTGGCAGAATCCGAGACCAGGTAGAAGAGTTGGGGGAAGAAGATTGGAAGAAATTTAAAGTTTACTTACAGAAACATTGTAAAATTAAGGAGTGTTAGAAGGATGTTGGAATGAAGTTATGGGGTTTTAGCAGAAATGTTATAAAGGATTAAGTAAAAATGGATTGTTAATTGGTGAAAGAAGAAAATGTAAAATTATAGTATACTAAGATAAATTATTAGGGTAAAAACAAAGATGGAAAGGATTTGCTGAAATATCTAACTGAACTAGAATACAAAAAGGGAGGTGTGAGGAGGTCAAGGAAACAAGTAAATGAAAGATAAGTAATGGAAAGGTTTGATTTGTTTTTTAATTGTCTGTATTTTTAATGGTTTGTATTTTTCTGTTTTGTTTTTTGCTTGTTTGTTTGTATTTATTCTGATGTATTATTTATGGTTATTTTTTGTTTTTTTCGTTTGTAACCTTTTAAACTATAATAAACATTATATATAAAAAAACAAAAAACAAAAGTAAAATGGTGATTGTTCTTGACAAGAGGGGGGAAACTGAATCTGGACAGCAGAAACTTCATGCCCTATTACCCTCCCAATTCCTGTGATTGTACTCGGTTTCTACGGTTTTTAATTCTGAATGTTAAATTGGTGTAACTCACCCTGGGACCTGTTGGTGAAAGGGTGGGTAATAAATTCAATCCTCCTTCTCCAAACAAAAATAGCAATAATAATTCCTAGTACTATTTTTCTAGAAAAAGAGGTGATGGAACTCTCCATTAACACCACCCTTATTCTCTTATAATGGCAATGGTGCCTACCTGAGACATGCAGGAACTGAGTTCCAGCGTGTTCCGGCTTGGGGAAAAACAAGCACCTGATAATACTTAAGAAAATCTAGTGGGTTTCTCCCTCCCTCCCCCCCTCTATATATAATATAAAAAATATATAAATATAAAAGTGAAAAGGCGCTGCACAGAGAGGGAAAGCTGCGTAGCACCCCTTCAGTGAAGCGGGAGGAGAAACAAAGTGCCCTTCAACGACAGTCTCCTCCTAAACCAACCTAATCCAACCAAGTCTCCAGCCTAGACCAACATCCCTTTGCTGCCTCCTGATTAATTTGTCAGTTATGAACCCTCCTGGTTATACATTATAAAGGTGGGGTGCTTTCCCCTCTGTCGTCATCTTTTTTGTACATGGGTATTGGCCCATGCCAGTGGTGCCAGCTTTGGCCCAAGATTGGGGGTCCCAGTGTTGGGTCACACATGCGCCATCACACTCGCGATATGTGTCACATGTCAGTGACATCACACATGCACATGATGTGTGCCTGTGACTTCATGCGCACAATGCATACACATCATCAGGAGGAAGCTGAGTGCCTAGCCTGATGCCATGCAGCTGGGCTAGGCAATCATGCTGTGCAGCGTTTGGCTCAGTGCTTGGCTTCCTCTGCCCCCTCATCACTGGGGGGGGGGGCGGGGCTGAGTGCCCTGATAAACAATATTGAGCAGGCAGAAGACATCTCAGCCCTAAGGAGTGGGCACATATGGCCCATGCTATCAGCCATGTGAGTTGGCAGGTTATGCAGCTTGGGCTACTTGGAAGCCAATTGTGTTTCTTCTAAGCTACGTTGTATGTACAGTACAGTGGTACCTCGGGTTACAGATGCTTCAGGTTACAGTCGCTTCAGGTTACACTCTGCTAACCCAGAAATAGTACCTCAGGTTAATAACTTTGCTTCAGGATGAGAACAGAAATTGCGCAGCAGCAGTGCGGTGGCAGCGGGAGGCCCCATTAGCTATAATAATAATAATATTAATAATATTAATAAATTATAATTTATTATTTATACCCCGCCCATCTGACTGAATTTCCACAGCCACTCTGGGCAGCTTCCAATCGAGTGGAGCTAAAGTGGTGCTTCAGGCTAAGAACAGTTTCAGGTTAAGAACGGACCTCCAGAATGAATTAAGTTCTTAACCTGAGGTACCACTGTATTCCTTTCTGAAGGAAAGGCCATGGCAAGCACATTGCATGCAAAAAGTTCCAGGTTCAATCCCTGGTAGCATCTCCAGGTAGGACTTTAAGATCCTCCTGACAGAAGCTCTGGAGACCTGCTTTCTGCCATTGCGGATCATGGACTGACTGAATGTAAAGTGGCTTCCTGTGTTTCTATAATGATCTCTTGCGACTAGCCAGCTTCCTGGCAGTAAACTGACTCTTATCAGTTCAAGATAGTTTTTATTACAGAAACAAACCTCCTGAGTGGAGCTTCGCACTCCTCTCAGCAGCAATAGATGCCCTAATCTTTCCCGCCCCTACTTCTGGGAGATGATATATAATGAGATGAAAAAAATGTTGAAGTATACATTTGTTAAAAAACCAGAAGCCCTACTTTTAGGCATTACAGGAAAGGAAATAAGAAGGAAGGATTACAAACTTTTTCAATATGCAGTTACAGCAGCAAGAATTCTACTGGCTCAGAAGTGGAAACAAGAGGAAATACCGACGAAAGAGGAATGGAGGATGAAACTAACAGACTATGCAGAACTGGACAAGTTAACAGGGAAAGTTAGATATTTTCGAGACCAAAAGTTCATTGAGGACTGGGAGAAATTTGTGGAATATCTGAAAAACACATGTGAAGTACAAACAACGCTAGTGTACTGTAAGGACCGTAAAAACTGAGGTATATTGTTAAATGAAAAATGGATGATTGGAGGGGGGACTAATGGCAATAGAGAACAGAAGAAATGCGTAAGCAAGAGTTAAATATGGATGATTGTCAGAGAAGTTGAAGGAAGTCCAAAAGTATGGAATTTGTGAAAAATTGGATTAAAATTGTATATTTATGTTAAAAAATCAATAAAAAACATTATAAAAATAATCTTTCCCGCCCTGACCTGGCCACAGTGATCCATGCAACGGTCACCTCCAGGCTTGACTACTGTAATTCGCTCTACGCGGGGCTGCCCTTGAAGCTGTCCCAGAAACTCCAGCAGGTGCAGAATGCTGCAGCGAGGCTCCTCATGGGGTCTCTGCCATGGGAGCATATTCACCCAGTGCTTTTCCAGCTACACTGGCTCCCAGTGGAGTACAGGGTCAGATTTAAGGTGCTGGTTTTGACCTTTAAAGCCCTTCACGGCCTAGGACCCACGTACCTATGGGACCGCCTCTCCTGGTATGCCCCATGGAGGACCTTAAGGTCCATAAATAGCAACACCCTAGTGGTCCCAGGCCCTAAGGAAGTCAGATTAGCCTCAACCAGAGCCAGGGCCTTTTCAACTCTGGCTCTGGCCTGGTGGAACGCTCTGCCTCATGAGACCAGGGCCCTGCAGGATCTGATTTCTTTCCGCAGGGCCTGTAAGACAGAGTTGTTCCGCCTGGCCTTTGGCTTGGAGCCCATTTGATTCCCTCCCTCCCTCTCTTTCTTTTTTCTTTTCCTTTCTCCTCCTGCGATGAGGCTACATTTTAATATTTTAATGTTACAGTATTTTAATGTTGTATTTTAATTTTGTTTTTAAGTTGTAATCATTCAACTTGTTTTATTATTGCTTGTTAGCCCCCCTGAGCCCGGCCTTGGCTGGGGAGGGCGGGGTATAAATAAAAATTATTATTATTATTATTATTATTATTATTAATCTGAATCCGAGTTCCGCCTCCAACAGGATCTGAGGCATCTAATCATAGCCTGCATTTTTATTGAGGCTTGATCAGGGCCTGTATTTTAAAATGAGCTTAAAGATTTTCAAATATTCATGCCAGGCAGAAGACCAGCTGCCTAAGAACCTTGGCAAGATGTTTATTCTCCTGGACAAGGGGGCCCCCTGATTTATAGCAGAAAACAATTCTCAAAGTCAAAGGGAATTACAGGCTGACAGCCAAGGTTACACTGACCCTACATATTACAGAAGATAAAAAAAGAGATAAACATAATTAAGAGTGGGTAAATAGTAAAATAAAACCATGTGCCTCCCATTAAACTTGAGCCATATTTTCCTAAGGTTGAAAGGTCAAGAGCAGTGAAAAAGGCAACTGGCTTGGCTGGAGAAGAGGTTTTCTTTCTATCTTATTTTGAGGCTGTAAAATGTTCCTTCCTTTTTTACTTTGAAAAGGTTTATTCTTCTAAAAAGCTATCTATGTTATGTATTAAATATATTGGCTTAAATGTAATTATGCAAAGGAATTAGAAGCTAAGAAATGTTAAATCCTTATGCTAGATTCTTATTTCATATAGTTGGAAGAGATCACAGGGGCCATCAGCCATCAGCCCAGCCCCCCTGCCAAGCAGGAAACATCATTAGAGCACACATATGGTTGTCAGGCCTTTGTTTAAAAGACCTTCAAGAAAAGGAGATCTTTCAATGATGATGTGAATTCAAGATCCTTGACATCTGTTTAAGATAAAAATTTAAGATTAAACCATTTGTTTTGGAGGGCAATAGGGCGAGGTGAGCTGGTAATTAAGGTTCCTTGTTGAGACACATGTAAGATATATTACTACTTATTTGTCATTTATAGATAGAAGAATATATATCTTTTTGTTTCCCATAAAAGGGCATGAGGAAATTGGTGTATCTTTTGTGATTGGTTCTAGCAAACAGCCAATAGGAATTTCAACCAGGCTGATTGGACAGAGGCAGCCACAGGAGGAGCAAGGGGGCTGGATTAAGGAAATATAAGTGCTGGCCAGAATGGCAGGAGGCCAGGCCAGAGCTTGGTAACCATATACCACTGTGCCTCTCATTTATTTGTCTGACAAATAAATTATTATTTTAATTTCTCTATTGCTGCGTTGAATATTTCATTCCAGCTAAGCGTTAACCACAAGCAGGGTGCTACAGATCTACGCCAGAACCTCGTATGTCTGCCCCTCCCCTTAAAGCTCTCTTTCTGTGGCCCTTCAGATGTTCCTTAACTACAATTCCCATCATCCCTGACCATGGACCTAATGGGATAAGCATACCTAGGTGCTGGAATCACATTACAGGTTTTGGAGAAATATGGAGAGGATATGCTATTGTAGTGTTGCTTCATTTTATTACTACAAAATTGTTTTTGCAGAGTTTGACTTTGAAATGCATTTCTGTTTTCTTTCTTGTAAACTGCTTTGAGCATGTTTTTTTATGGGAAAGCAACATGAAAATAAAATTATGAATGAATACATAACAAGGTGTTTATGAAATCAATCTCAATAAAGATTCAATAATCTACTCTTAAGATAATATTTAGGTGCCACTATACACCGGTGAATTTAACACACACTAACTGTCCCCAGAAATTTTGGCAGTATTGGGGATATGAAATGGACCAAATGAATATGGTTTGGATAAAGAATTGATTCTATATTTATAAATAACTGCCAAGATGTTTATTGCAAAAAAGGGGGTAATATTTAGAAGAATTAAATAATGATTTATGGTTAAGTCAACTCTAGTTCATAGCTATTGCTGAAAAATCAACTCAAAAATCAATGTGTACTAGAGCACACACACAAAAAGAAAACGGTGCATTTTCAATTATGTGGCAAAAATTTATTACAGCAATGTTCAAAGAGCTGCTAAATATGCTACTATTTGCAATTCATTCATTCATTCAGATTTATATAACCCCCTTCATCGTAAGATTTCAGAGTGGTTCACAGAATAAAGTACAAGATATGAACAAGTAAGTAATTAAAAACAAAACAGCAAAACTACAATCCCTGCTTACTGAACTAGATGGGCCTTTGGCCTGATCTAGCAGACAGGGTCTGCTCATGTTCCCTGTCCACTTTCCTCACACCACAAACACTTACACAGTTTTACCAAATGCTGTCTTATTCCCCTTGATTCTTAAGTAAATTGTCCCAAACGTCATCACGCCTTGTTTGGGAGCTGCCCTGGATCCCCTCAACCTTCTTGCTGCCCCATTCTCCCCCCTTTTTCTGCTGTTCAAGATTGCACTGTCCTCCTGCGGAACTTAAAGTTCCTTCTGTGGAACTTGAAGGCGATTAACTTTGATTGGAATGTACCCAAAACATCCACACAACAAAAATTATTCGACAGTTTTAGATTTTAACACAACAGCATCAGCCTTGAATGTATGTGGTAAAGTTTGTGAACTGCCTAAAAATAGGTAGTTTCTGAACTGCCTAAAAATATATGTTCTCTCCAGTTTGCAATAATGCAATAATGGAAGAAATAAAGGACTTGGTTTCAAGAAATTCTGGCAGTTGTCAGCTTCCTACAGATAATTAATAATAATAATAATAATAATAATAATAATAATAATAATAATAATAATAATTATTTGTACCCTAATGTGGCGATCACACAGGGTCCCCAGACGTTTGATGGTCTATTGATCCCTGTGCCACCACTGTGATTGCTTTCCCGCTGCCACCAACCCATTTCTCTCGGGTACACACAGAGTCCAGACAGTTGTCAACATTAAATCAAATAAGCAAGTTTATTTTATAGCAAGTTTATTTTATAAGCCTTAACAAGTTTATGGTTTCAGATAATTTTTCTTGTCAGTTTCTATATCGGCCTATATCTTTCCTAATAACTGCTAACTGATTATCCCAACTGTCTATCTGACTCCTCCTATCAGTTTCTCTCACTCTCTCACAACACAACTCAATCAACCAACCCACAAACATATCCTCCCTCTTCCTTCTCCAACTCCCAACTGACTTCCCAACAACTCCAACTCTAACTCTAACTCCTCCCCTTGGGTTCCCACTAGCTAATCACTTCACACTCATTTAACCCTTTCCTTATGACCCACCTAGGAGGCAAACGCCACACCCACCCATCTGACTGGGTTGCCCCAGCTACTCCGGGTGGCTTCCAGCATATACAAAAACATGGTAAAACATTAAACCTTACATAGCTTCCCTATACAGGGTTGCCTTCAGATGTCTCCTGAAAGATATATAATTTCTCATCTCCTTGACATTCCACAGAGTGGGTGCCACTACTCAGAAGGCCCTCTGCCCTCAGAGAGCTAATTGCCCCACTCTAGGGGTGGAAAAAACTTCTATAAAAAGTCAGAAATTAAAAGGAAAAAAACCACTATGGAAAATCATTTAGATTTTTATTTTTTGCTCTCCAGTGCCATCCTGAGCCCAGTTTTCTGAACCGGGAAGGGCGGGGTATAAACAAATTATTATTATTATTATTATTATTATTATTATTATTATTATTATCTGGTGTTGCATGTTTATAACTCATTCAAACTTGACTAATGTAGCTGAGTTCCAAGTGTCCCTTCAATTTGCAATGCTCGTTAAGCACTAGTGGACCCTCCTCAATCAAGACCAAGCTAATGGTGATTCAGTATCCAACTTTGGCTGCCCTCCAAAAGCTTAACCACTTTGCCAACTTTTTCATCTTTTTGAACTATGGCAGGACCATGGTGAATAGCTTGATGAATTCTGACTCAGTGTGCGTCAGTTGTGAAAAAGGGGAATGCCATGTTAGGTATCTTCATCTCTTATTGGAAAGCAAGAGAGACCAGTATCATAATGCCATTATCTTGCGAACCACCCTTAGATCTTCAGATGAAGGGCGGTACAGTGGTACCTTGGGTTACAAGCACCTCAGGTTACAAACACTTTGGGTTACAGACTCCGCTAACCAGGAAGCAGTACCTTGGGTTAAGAACTTTACCTCAGGATGAGAACAGAAATCATGCAGCAGTGGTGTGGCGGCAGTGGGAGGCCCCTTTAGCTAAAGTGGTACCCCAGGTTAAGAACGGTTTCAGGTTAAGAACGGAACAAATTAAGTTCATAAACAGAAGTACCACTGTATATAAATTTAATAAATAAATAGCAAAATATTTATACAAACCATTGCATCTGACCACACTTGGAGTATTGGTCACCTCACCTCAAAAAATTGTATTGTGGAGTTGAAAAAGTTTCAGAAAAGGGCAAACAAATTGATCAAGTTGAAGAAAGGTTACAACATCTGGGGCTACTTTGAAAAAATGGGGGGAAGGGATCAAATAGAGAAGTAAAACATTCTTACAAGTGTGGAGAAGTGTATCTTCTTACTCTTTCACCATAGTAGGATGTGTTATGTACCCCAAAGCCATCCCTGAGCCAAAACCAGGGTGACGGCCTATGAGATATAAGAGTCTGCTCCTACCTGACAGAAATATTTATTCTCCCTATCCCAGGCAGCTTTCCTACCTGACAGAAATATTTATTCTCCCTATCCCAGGCAGCTTTCCAGAAGCATCTCAACAGGCACTATTTGAAAATGATACAAGGCTAGAAAGGTATTTAGGGAAATGCAATGGAGCAAAATATCCAAGTGCACTATTTAAATAAAGTGCTCCATATCTTTCACTGATACGTTTTCTGACCCGTAGTTCTCTGCTTCCTCTTTGCTTTAGCGCTTTAACATATATAAGTTAAAAACATATCAATCTGATTTCCAACCACGTGATCTGGTGGGTGAAGTATGTTCATGCCGTAAGCAAATGTCATATCCCAGGCATCAACGAAGCCCACCTTCAGATCCCGAAAAATGTCCTTTAGTGCAAGGTGCTGGGCATAGCCATGGAAGTCTGCAAATATTTCTTGTGCTATGGACACCTCCCTGGTGTTCTCTGCTTTGATGATGACTTTAGTATCTGGGCTCCTCAGGAGAAGGCGCTGGATGGCTCCCCGGGCATTGATTGCCCTTCGGATGAAGAGCTCGATGGGGAAGGGGCGGAAGTGCTGGCCCAGACCGATGACAACCACTGTGTCTTTGTCACCTGCCACCAGGTCAATCTCCCGAGCGACGTAGTTATGATCTCTTACCATATACTCAGAAGCAGTGACTAAAGGGTGGTTGTGTTTTTTCCACTGGATTTGGATGTTTCTCTCCATGTCCACAGCGATCAAATTCCGGTGCTTCCCAGCTCCATGGCTGTCAAGATATTTAAGGGCTAATGTGGGAACAGACATAGAATTAATCCAACTTTCTTTGTTCATTGACCTCTCAGAAGATGCTGAGCTATTTATTTCTGAATTACTAGTCTACTCTCTTGCATCTGACGGCAAGGAAGAAGTAGGACTTGCCCATTCACGAGGATAGGTGAGGCAGTCATTTCAGGTGGCAGAACTGGTTTCCTAAACAGAATTAATGCAATAATGTCTGGAAGATGGATGTTGCAGGGTTGTTGTTACTATGTTATGTAATTTTAGGTTTTCATATTGTAAACTGCCCTCTGATCCTCGGATGAAGAGCGGAGTAGAAGTGAATTAAATAAAGAATGTTCAGGGCACAGAAAAGGATTCTGGCTTACTCAGAAATAGGAATGAAGCTGGCAGCAAAAGCTGCGCTGTGGTTTTATCTAGGTGAGAGAACTTACTATTGACTCTCTTCGTGAGATACTCGATCCATTGCCTCACAGTTGAGTCTCCCAGGAGGTAAATTAGCTTTCGTTCCAAGCAAGTGTTAATCCGCTCTGAAGTGTTGAATGTGGACACACTGCAGAACACAGGATGCCACTGGTTCTGCCAGACAAAGCCACTGGGAGATGGGGAGTTCATCCCAACCTCGCACTTCTCACTTGCCATAGTCTTCTTGCCTGAGAAATGGAAATGAGAGATAAGCAGTTTCCACTGAACTCTGTGACTGAAGCACAGTTGTGGGGGAACCAGCATTCTATAGTCTGTGGGGAAAGTCAAGGTTCCAAGGCGGAGGAGGAAGGAAATAAGAAAATACCTGGCAGAGGCAGCATTTTATTGTTGCCTATTAAGTCTGCTCCCGGCAAACAATATGCCAGTTCTGAAGCCAGAGTCATTTTCCAGGACTCTGAACAGCACAGAACAACAATTTATTTCTTTATCCTAATTATTTGGCCAACTTCTTTTATCACAAGAATTTTCAGAGGGCCTGAAAACAGCAATAAAGAATAAAACCAAAGAGAATTCAAAGCCAACAAGTCTCAGCTTTAAAAAAACAACGGAGCAAATATCTTTAAAAAACAAAAACAAACAAAACAAAACTCAAAGATAAACCAAGATTTATCTACAGCCTTACCAAGGCACACAAAAAATTGGGCGGGGAAGAGATATGTAGGCCTGGGTCAGCAGCCTGGATGAGACTCAGGAAATAAGATTCTTAGGGATGGATGGCACCAAAGTTGTGACAACTTAAACTAGGAAGGGGACAAGCAAAGGAGGATGCCCTCACCCCAGTGCGGATCCCCTTTATAACATATACAGTACAACAAGATAATGACCCACTCCCCACAACAGTATCAATATGGCTAATATGACCCAACAAGTCCTACCCCAAACACACAAACAAACCACAATGCAACCAACTGAACGCAACCAACCAAGCTCTAATCTTTTGAAATGGCCATAAAAATAAATTTATAACTAAGAGTCCTACCCTTATGATGCTGACACAAAAACCATACAAAAACACTGTGCAATAAAATGAAATAACATTATCCTTTCCCTCAACCGCATGATGACTATTGCAACAGTTTCTCATACTGAAAGCAAATGAACTGTGAAAAAGACTCTACGAATCAAAAGTGGAGATGCTATGCATACTTCTCCCTGTTTATTTGTTTGTTTTGCAACACACACACACACACACACACAAACTTTTAATAAAAAATAATTGAAAGGAAGTCCAACTCACTTCCACAAGCTGCAACGCTAATGTCCCCAAATGCCTGCGGGATCTCAGCTCCAGTGTTGGACCTTCAAAAGAGAGAAAACATCCATTACGAAATCCAAGTCAGACTAGGTGTCCTCCTAAGAGGACTAATGGCTTCATCCCATCTCCTCCTGCACACACCTAAATGGCCTCTATGGGAAATGGAAGCCTTGCATAGGTGGATCATTGTCCGGGGCTGGGCAGATGAGGAGGAGTGGTGGAAACTGCCTCCCCATCCCGACCCTTCCAGGGAGGAGGAAGAGGAAGACAGTATAGATTTACAACAGTGGTTTGCGGAAGGTCACAGCTCAGAGGCAGATGAGGGAGAAAGTGGAGAAATAATGGGAGAGGAGGAGCAGGCAGAACCGGAGCAGCAGCTGGCTGACACATTATCACTAGAAAGCCTTCCAGACCCTCCATCTCCCAGAACACGGCGAGCCTTAAAAGTAGGAGAGCAAAGAGCTCAAAGACAGAGGGCACTTAGAGGAGGTGATGATAATGACAAATGAGGAAGTGGGAGAGAAAGGGGTGGAGATTCACTCAGGACGACGCCATTATCCAAGAAGCTGGGTTCTATAGCCTCTCTCTGTAAAGTTTGAAATAAAAAGGGACTAAGAAACTTTCCCTTGTCTTTATACTTTTCCAGGCAAAGAGCCGGGAGCCACTGACGGCATCCTGGACGATTGTGATCTAACAAGACAATTATTGTAGTGCCATGTTCTTATTAGATGCAAATGGGAAATTATATTGAAATGTCTCAAGGGCAGACCCCAGAGTGTCTTCACGCCATGGAGAAAGTTGAGGTTAAAGTGTTACCTTGGTGTAATAAAAACCAATTAAAATGGAGTCCGAATCCAACTCATCACGGAGCAGCTGCTGTAACTATTTGCCTGCTTATTCAGACATATAACTTTTCCTGTGTGGTAGATTCAGAGTATGTTACTTCAGTAAAAAAACTGTTGTGATGGATCTTTGTCTCTAGTGGTGTTGAAAAGTAAAATTAGTGACTGGGGTGTAAGAAAATAAGGGAACACACACACTGGAGAGCCAGTGTGGTGTAGTGGTTAGGAGCGGTAGACTCGTAATTTGGGGAACCGGGTTCGCGTCTCCGCTCCTCCACATGCAGCTGCTGGGTGACCTTGGGCTAGTCACACTTCTCTGAAGTCTCTCAGCCTCACTCGCCTCACAGAGTGTTTGTTGTGGGGGAGGAAGGGAAAGGAGAATGTTAGCCGCTTTGAGACTCCTTAGGGTAGTGATAAAGCAGGATATCAAATCCAAACTCTTCTTCTTCTTCTTCTTTCTTTTAAATTCAGATTTAGTTGTTCTGTTTTCAATTTTCCCTTTCATTCTTCTAGTTCGCCTTTTGGATCATCTCAACCCCCAGCTCTACCCCCACACATGGTAGCCAAGTTGAGCATGTGCATTTCCCACCCCCCATTGGTAGACTCCGACTACCGTGTCCATCTGTGCCCAAACAAAACAGCAGCAACTGGGTGGGGTGGGGTGATGCATTTCCTTTTTTGCACTAAAATTCATTTTGCTGGTCAGCAGCAGCCAATGAGTTTTAATGACACATAAGATCTGATTCTGTGATTTACATAGGATTTTAACCAAAAGAAACAATGGAGAAGGGAGGGCAGGGGAAGCTTTCAGACCCATGATAAGAAATTGATATAGAAAATATGGATCAAATGGAAGTGTTGATGAGCCCATAGACAATCAACTTGCCCTGTTTGTATATACTACCAGCACCTCACACAAACACATTGCTGAACTGAAGAAAAAGAATTAAAGAAAGAAAGAAATCCCTGGGTCTCAGTGCAAGTGAAATAAGGGAAATGTTTACCCAGTTATGGCAAGCACAGGTGAAAAAGCACCTCTGTGCAAACTTTGTTCTCAGCCAATTTTGTTCTCAATACTCATCCATCTCAGGCATATTTCTGATGCCTTCTGAATGCCCAGGAGCACAAATGCACAGTTCAGAACTGTCCTCAGGTAAAGTATTTGAAGATAGAACAGAAAGGAACATACCTGTCAAAAAGTCTCTTTTCCAGGGCTGTGAGATATGAGATGGGCTTGTTGTAGGACTTCAGCGAAACAAGAGCTTCACAAGACACATTCTTTGGTTTCACGCAGTAGAAGGACTCCTTGTCTCTCCTGTCCAGATACTCACACAGTTCTTCTTTTGTTGCTATATTAAAACCACAGTCGCTGAAGACATCCAATGTTCCTTTTAAAAACCTGCCCCTGAAACCTATTTTGTTGTAGCCTCTCTTCCTCGCAGCCCACAATGCAGAAACGCCTTCACTGGGATTGATAAGCCGGAGAGATGCTCTGACTTTGCCCTCCCAAAATAAAGTGAAATTGACCAGGTACGTCCCATTCTTATGGTCCTCAATATGCCCAGATGCTCCGGCCTTAAGGCTTGAAGAATAGATCCTCGCTTGTAAGAAGTCTCCTCCATACTCCTTTCTGTTCCCCAAGTGGTTGTACAAATCCAGTCGAACTATCAAGGGATCTCCAATGCAATAAGAATCCTTGGGGTTTAATATTGTGGCTTTGCTGTTCTTGGCACTTGTGGTGGTCATTATATCCTTGAAAGTTACATTGGGCATCAGCTGGTCTAGTTTTTTGAGAACACCTCTTACATCTTTTTCTTCCCATTCCATCCCACTGTGGCTTGGGAGTGGCGAAGTCCTCCTTCGGTTATCTTTGATTGAATAAGTTTTTTGTTAAAAGAACCCAAATACCTTAAACACACTTGTGATACTAAATAATACAATGACATTGTATTGTACATTATTCGTTATATTGTACCACAAAATTCCATACCTGCTGTTTACATTTCTCAAAGCCTAAAAGGTCTCTATCCAGTTATCGACTAGAGTTGTCTGTTACCACTTTACTGGGGTGGGGTGGGAAATGTGCCTTCTTTATTAAAATAATACATATGCTTTGCAACATGGTTTCAAATGCTCTCTGATATATTCCTTGAAATAATGCCTTATGTGGTTATGATTTTTTTTAATAAAATAAAATCCTTACCATCTTCTGTAGCAGTATGAATCCTTTCTGCTTGCCCCATGAGACCTCCAAAGATGGCAATCTGGAGCAATCAGTGAGAAAGAAATTATTACAAGCATTCACAAGGAGAGAATGTAGCTCAGTAGTATGTATTTTCATGCAGAAGCGTCTGGTCCCATTCTGGACTTTCCAATCTCAAAAAAGGATCATATAGCAGCCGTGTGAAGGGAAAGACTTTAGATTGAGATCCTGGAGAGCCACTGCCTCTCAGAATTGGTGATATTGACCTAGAATAGATGGACCAATAGTCTGACCTACCTAGCATGAGAAAGTTTCCTACAAATACTCTGCAGGTATTTAAGAGATTTTAAACCTTGAACCAAAGGTTTCTACTGATTCTTCCTTTATCTCTGCTCAGTTTTGGTGTGTTTTTACCCACTAGGCAGTAAATGGGCAGCTAAAGCCCTAGTTAAAAGGGTTTAAGAAAACTTTGTTGATAAAACAAGACAAGCAGCTTCACGATAGTACCAATCGCTCAATCTCTCTTTCTCCATCCTAAAAACATTTTCAAGTCCTTACTAACACAATATTTGTTGTAATCATTTCTCCAGAGAAACATAAAACTATTAATCAATTATAGACCTTTTTATGTACCACTTTCTTGGTTGGCCAACCATTTTTTATATATACTGGATACAGAAAACGGGGTGAGGATTCCAACCTTAGTTTCAGTTCTGTAAAAAGTGTAGCTGATGATGATAATTGCTCCCAGTGCAAAGACCAAGAATGCTGCTGGTTTCATGGTAGAAATGAAATGTGCTCTGGTCATCTCTGTGAAAGAAGCAGAGGGGTTTCCCATCAGTCACCACCACTTTTTATTTCTAGTTTTCCACAGAACTTTGCACCAGAAGCATATTCAACCGGATCTTGTTGGAAACCCGGTGAGAAACTCTTAGAACACTAGCATATAAATATTACTGTGACAACAGGAATGCAATGAATAGAATAGCGGCTTTTCTTTGTTGTATTCTTGCAGACTTAGGGTACAATCTTTGTATTTTCTGCAAATCAAAAAAGGAAAGACTTACTTTGGGGGTTCACATAGAGAGACTTTATCTTCTTCGGAGTGGAAACAACATCACATCCCCAGGTGAAAAGAAGTCCCCTGCCACCTTCACAATATCTGAACCTGCCAGGCAGTTGGTGCTGAAAATGGCATCAGTCAAGAGGGTGACTCAGGAACCAGTACCTTACCTGAAATGATCTGTATAATTATCACCGTGAATGGAAACAATGCAGGGAGTGCAGGATCCAAATGGAACTGGATTTTGAGCAAAACCAATGACATAGGCTTTGTTGACCTAACTCTTCGCAGCAGCCACAAATAATAAGGAACGCCTCTGGAGCTGAATCTCCTTTGGCCACTTAACCCCTTGTTCACCAAGATTGTTCTCCTATAGCATTTTCTGTAAGCTTCCCATCTCTTCCAGCCTGAAAGCCTGCCTACCTGCCACATAGCACGGTCTGCTCACACATAGGGCTTCCCCCCACCCCAGTCCTTGAGCCCAGGAACTGGTTCCATTCCTGAGAACAGAAAGGAAAGACGGAGCTATTTTCAGAGCATGGCTCACAAATTGCACCCAGCCTTTGGAAACCGTAATGACAGTTCACTTTAGAAGTGGGTGCTAGAGAACATTGTAATGACCCCAAAGTCTAAAGTCTCTTTTGCATATGGCAGGGTGGCCTAATTTGCCTAGCCAACAGGAACTTGATGCTAAACAAGACCACATACACACCATACATTTAAAGTGTCATTATACACCTTAACAGTCATGGTCCTCACACTGAGAATCCAGGGAGCTGTTAATGGGGTGCTGAATAGTAATAGTAATAGTAATAGTAATAGTAATAGTAATAGTAATAGTAATAGTAATAGTAATAGTGGTAGTAGTAATAATTGTTGTTGTTGTTGTTGTTGTTGTTGTTGTTGTTGTTGTTATTTACTGAATTTATATACTGCACTATATCCAGAGGTCTCAGGGTGGTTCACAGAAAAGATGAAGATGTGTGATTGTTCAGAGTTCCGAATGTGTCGTTCAGAGACCACTATCCCCCCCTACAGAGCTACAATTCCCCAAGTGAAGTAATAATCAGTTCCTCCTTCCAGCGAACTTTGGGAATTGTCACTCTGATGGGAACTAGGGTTACTCCCAGTTTATTGTGCATTCATCTTGATCTGTTTGCAAGAGGATAGATAAGGTTGACTGTTTATGGACATATACAGGATATAAGCATAATTGTTACCCATGTAAATCCCTCTCATCTAATCCCCCTCCCGCCTCCCCTTGACTATAAATCAATAAAATGGTTCAGAGGTGGCAAACACTCCCAGCTGTAAGCTCTTTATCCAACCTTTTGAAACTGTACAGCAATATCACTTACTAAGTGGATGCTAGTGAACATTGCTATGACCCAGGAGTCTTAAAGTCTCAAGTGCACACATTATCATTGTTTGTGATAATAAGGTAGTCGATCTCATTAAATCTTGGGTGTCACTAGCTCACAATAGCATCTGTTCCTTTTCTTTTTCTTTTTTTTATAAATATTTATTAAGTTTCAGAAAGGACAACAAACATAAAAAAAGAAAAACAAGAACAAATACACAAAAATACAAAATACATAAGTAGAAAATACAAAGTACATAAGTAAAAAGAAAAAAAAATAGTTTCAAAAAAGAAAAGAAAAAACACATTTTAAGAAAAAAGAAGAAAAAACACAAAAATCCCTCTTTTACTTCTCATCTTTGATTCACTTATTTTCTTGACTTCCTCACATCTCCCTTTTTTGTATCCCTGTTGGAAATTAATTCAGCAAATTCATATCCAGTTGTATAGAACGGGCGATAAACTGTGTTGGAAATGTAAGAGCAAGGAGGGCGAATTCATTCATATGTGGTGGACGTGCGAGATTCTTAAAAATTTTTGGGAATCCATCTATAATGAATTAAAAAAAATTCTTAAATATACGTTTGTTAAAAAACCCGAAGCCTTCCTACTGGGGATAATTGGTAAGGATATCAAAGAAGAAGATAGAACCTTTTTTCAATATGCAGCGGTGGCCGCCAGAACCCTCATAGAACAGTACTGGAAAACACCAAAAATCCCAACACTAAAGGAGTGGCAACTTAAATTATCCGATTATTTGGAGCTGGCTAAATTGACACAGAAAATAAGAAATCAAAGAAGTGTAAAATTTAAAAATGAATGGGATAAATTTAGGATATATATGGAAATAGAGACAAGGGGAAAATCAAAATGTTGATCAGAAACACATATGTACTTACAGAAATCACAGTAGGCATGAGATAACGCTTACTACGTAAAAGTTTTATTAAGGAATAGACACAGCAGATAGATAAACAAGATAATAATTTCCGAAATCGAGATAAAGGGAAGTCGATCAATGTCATTAAAGTTGTATGTATTTCATGTTTTGTTTTGTTTTTTCTCTTTTTCTGTTTTTTCTTTTTTCATTTTGTCTTTTGTATGTTTGTGAAATATATTTATGTCAAAATTTAATAAAAAAAACAAACAAAAAAATTCATATCTGTCAGAGCTGCCTCTAGGTCCCAGCGCACAGAGGACCAACACTAGGCTGTCGTTATGTACAAAAGTCTTTATTGAGGTTCAGTTTCCATTTCAAAGCCGCAGCGCGCAGCTCTACGTCTTAAAGCCTAGACCGGCTAAGTACCGTCTGAGTCTCCTCCCCTATGACACCAGTTTAAGATCCTAGCCCTGCTCCACCTCTTACGCTGCTCTCTCCTCCTCTGGGTCCTCCTGCCCGCTGGGGCATTGCCCTTTCTGGACTCTTCCAACGCTGAGTCGCTTAGCTCCTCCCCCTCCCTCCGGCGGGCTTTAGGACCCGGCTCCCAATCCTCATTCTCTGCTGTCCCGCGCTCCTGTACATTTGAACTTGCCTCTCGCGCCAACCCAGTGACCTTCCTCCTGACCGTTACACTACTTCTGTCACTGCTTCCCTCTTCCGGGATACTGGCCGGATCTGACCTCCCCTCCGTTGTCTGACTCTCCGATGGAGGTGTGGTCAGCCCTGCCTTATCTTCTCTCCCTGGTGGAGAATGCACTGGCCCCGATCCTTGGGACTCTTCCCCCCCCCCACTCTGCTCTGGTGGGGAAGCTGGTCCTGATTTCCAACTACTGCTCTGGGAGTCCCTGCTGTCCCCTTGCTTCTGGGGCATTCCCCTTGGGAACTCCCTACCCCTGGCCACTGGCGCCCCCTTCTGTGAATCTTCCGATTCGCTGGAGAGGCTCATGGAATCCCTCGGTCCACTGTCCTCTTCTCCTACGCTCCCCTCAGATTCTTCCCCTTCGCTCTCCATCTCTCTTCCCTGTGCCTCTGCTCCTGAACCCCTGACAATATCCAATTTATTTGTCTAATTATCCATCCAATCTTATTTTTAACCTCTTTGCTAGTACCCCTTCAGTTCATTTCAAAGCCATTAACTTTCAAAAAATTTTAAATATTTCTGTAAATAAATTTTAAATATCTTCCAATCTTCTTCCACCGACTCTTCTCCCTGGTCTCGGATTCTGCCAGTCATTTCCGCCATCTCCATATATTCTATTACTTGCATCTGCCATTCTTCTAGGGTGGGTAGGTCTTGTGTCTTCCAATGCTTTGCGATAAGTATTCTTGCTGCTGCTGTTGCGTACATAAAAAAAGTTCTATCCTTCTTTAACACCAATTGGCCGACTATGCCCAGGAGAAAGGCCTCTGGTTTCTTAGGAAAAGTGTACTTAAGTACCTTTTTTAGTTCATTATATATCGTCTCCCAAAAGGCCTTAATCCTAGGGCACGTCCACCAGAGGTGAAAGAATGTACCTTCTGTTTCCTTGCACTTCCAACATTTGTTATCGGGCAAATGATATATTTTTGCAAGCTTGACTGGGGTCATGTACCACCTATACATCATTTTCATAATATTTTCTCTTAAGGCATTACATGCCGTAAATTTAATCCTGGTGGTCCACAACTTCTCCCAGTCAGCAAACATAATGTTATATCCTATATCTTGTCCCACTTTATCATAGCAGATTTTACCGTTTCTTCCTCAGTGTTCCATTTCAACAGCAAATTATACATTCTTGATAATATCTTAGCATTGGGTTCTAACAATTCTGTCTCTAACTTAGATTTTTCCACCTGGAAACCCACTTTTTTATCCTGGTTATAGGTCTCTCTTATTTGAAAATAATGTAACCAGTCTCGCACCTTGTCTTTAAGCTTCTCATAACTCTGCAATTTCAATTTGTCCCCTTCCTGTTCCAAAATTTCCCAATATTTTGGCCATTTAGTCTCCATATTAAGTTTTTTCAAAGCTTTTGCTTCCATAGGTGAGAGCCACCTTGGGGTTTTACTTTCCAGAAAATCTTTATATCTCGACCATACATTAAACAATGCCTTCCTGACAAGGCATTGTGTACTTTAACCTTGCGTACTTTAAAGGCCTTGTGTACTTTAACCTTGCCATACCACAGATGTGCATGCCACCCGAATACATTATTATAACCTTCAAGATCTAAGATGTCTGTGTTCTCAAGAAGTAGCCATTCCTTCAACCAGCAAAAAGCTGCTGATTCATAATAAAGTTTCAAATCTGGCAGGGCAAACCCCCCTCTATCCTTAGCATCCGTAAGTATCTTAAATTTTATTCTGGGCTTTTTGCCCTGCCAGACAAATCTAGAAATATTTCTTTGCCACCTCTTGAAACAATCCATCTTGTCAATAATTTGCAAAGATTGAAACAAAAACAGCATTCTCGGCAATACATTCATCTTAATAACAGCAATTCGACCTAGCAAGGAAAGCTTCAAGTTTGTCCAAATTTCCAAATCTTTTTTCACTTCTGACCAGCATTTTTCATAATTGTCTTTAAACAAGTTAACATTCTTAGAAGTCATGTTCACCCCCAGGTATTTTATCTTCTTTACCAATGTCAAATCTGTCTCCTTCTGAAACCTTTCTCTCTCAGTCGGAGACAATTTTTTTCCCCAAAACCTTGGTTTTTGTCTTGTTTAACTTAAATCTTGCCACTTGACCGAAATCCTGGATTAACTCTAGTGCCCTCTTAGTGCTAGCTATTGGCTCCTGTAATGTCAAAACAAGGTCATCTGCAAATACTTTAAGTTTGTAATGATTAACTCCGACCTGAATACCCTGTATCAAGTGGTCCCTTCTTATCATGTTTAGCAAAACTTCCAGGGCTGAAATAAAAGTAATGGGGAAATTGGGCAGCCTTGTCGCGTCCCTTTCTCAATCCTAAACTCTTCTGTCACCACATTATTAACTATCAGTTTAGCCCGCTCCAAGATGGCGGCTGTAACAGCTTCTCCTCCGTGAACCCTCTGGATTACAAACCTTTTACAGCCTTTTATAGCCGTTTTTATAGCTGTTTTTATTAGACTTTTAATTATTTTACCTCTGTTAGAAGTTTTAACCATTTTATCTCTCTACTGTTGGCCAGTCGTGGCCAATATACGTATTAACAAGGATATTCAAACCTTCTGCTGAGAAAGCCTGCTGCTGATTAGAAACACCGCCTTGAAGACTGGGTTATGTTGAGCAGTAGAGGAGGAGTAGCAGAGGAGTTGTGTTGTAGCAGGAACCCCCCCCCCCTCAATCATTCTGTTTGTATAAACTTCACACACACACACACACACACACACACACACTCACACACTACATACGCCACATTTCTGTTATAAATTCATAGAAAATCAACCATACATCGGATTTGCACTGTTCCATTTTATTTTTACTCCATATGACAAGAACTAACAAAGGGGGGTAGCTTAGTCCTGGTCAGCCATAATCCCTTCACTGTCTCAGCACATCCACAGGAGCTCTGCCCATACCAACCCTGATGATCCCAGACAGAAGACAATCAAGATCACAAAGAACTTGCATATGGGAGTGGATTCAGCATGGACTGAAACAAAGGACAATGATCAGATCTTTCCTCTGGGGGCAGGAAACTGCAAACTCCCCTTTGTCTCCTGAAGTGAATCATGGGGAGGGGGGAAGGGAGGAACCAGCCAGGTGACAAGACACTCAGGTTACCACTAACTCCTCCCTCAACCCCTCCTTTCTGTAATGTATGCATGATGTTACCACCACAACTCCTCCCTCAACCCCTCCATTCTGTAATGTATGTATGATGTTTCTGGGGGTGGGCTTGATCTAGAGGAGGGGAATTTCAAAAGTTTTTATAAGACCTTGCACACTATTCTTCTTGGTCTTTCCTCTCTCCTGCAAGTGAGGGGAATACCCTGTTGCAACAGTTCAATAAAGACCAAGCCTACAGGCTGCTGTTTTGCTCCAAGTTATCCTGGTTGGTGTCTTTGTTTTGTCCAAGGGAGCCCTCGGATTTTTCCTGTAACAGTGTCCACAAAAGTTAAGTTCTCTTTTTAACTCCGTTTATCTCTACTTTTAACCTCCGTAGTCAGTGAGACAGTGACAAATGGGTCATGGCAAGCGACCAAGATCTGCTGAGAAAGGTTGTTCACCTCCAAGAGTAAAGCAGTCAAAGCTTGAATCTCCCTCACCGCCTACTAACAATAACAGCCAAACAGAGCAAGTAATTGTTTCTGCGGTCGAAACATACAACTGCTTTTGGCCTCTGTATGGTCAAGGGGAGCTGGAAAAGCCAGTTGATCCAGGGGGGGTTGGAAGCCATAGGGAAGCCCTCCTCCCTGACACCTTAATTACACCTTCGCCATCACTAAAACAGGACGCATCAGGGCAAACTGCCCATGAATCAGTACTTGATCAAATACTACTAGTAATCAGGACTTTAAGCTTCATTTTCAAGGAATTGAAAGGGATTTCTTTATCCTTGACTCATCCATCTTCCTCAACCGAGCTATCTAATTTGCATCAATCTCCTGTGCAGCTTGTAAGTGCCTTAAAGAGACAACATGACCAGAAATCTCACCTTAAGGGTTCTAGAAGCAGGCTGCCACTGCCCCAAAGGAACAAGCAATCCTTGATTTTTCAACCTAATAAAATATGTCTATCCATTTTTTCCCGTGACGCCCCCAGACTTAGGTGGAATAACCTGAGGATGGCTAAAGGGTACCTACGTGATTTGCTAAGTATCCCTTTTTTCCAGATAGATCTTATATCTGTAGTACCCCTAAATGTCACGCCCTGGCCAAGGAAATTTATGCTCTCCTTCCAGTCTGCAAGGATCCCACATCTTCTAGCAAGACAAAAAGACCGGCTGGCAGCCTGGGAGATTGTAACAACAAGAGTCTTTAAGGACACGAGTGTCAAACCTCTTTTTGCCAACATCTTAACCGGCAATGAATGCTCATTACCTCCTTCTGTTCCTATAATAAAGGAAGAAACACCTAGCCGGGTACCCCCTGTTCCACCTGCGATCCCAAGTGTCCATCTAGTTACGCTGAGGAATGATCCAATTGCAAGCGGAGATTGGAATATCCCTGAAGAGAGA
This sequence comes from Podarcis cretensis, assembly GCF_951804945.1. Lineage (NCBI taxonomy): Eukaryota > Metazoa > Chordata > Lepidosauria > Squamata > Lacertidae > Podarcis > Podarcis cretensis. Next base: position 27,611,356 of record NC_137185.1, on the reverse strand, counting down.
AATCTTATCTCCTCTTATGGAAAACTCCCTTCAGAAGAACAGCAAGCTATTCTCGACAGATTAGATGTACTCAAACAAAGACTCCTATCGCAAGGGGACCCCTCTATGCCGACGAGAGAGGAGAGCAGGCGCTCCACGCCCCACAAGGCGTCTCCATCAAATGCCTTGATAAGCTTTCAACCCGCTACTTTGTTACCCCCTACTGATTTGAACCAGCAGTCACCTGTTGACCAACAGCACCATTCTACCGTGGAGGAAGTCGATAAACTCAACACTCCCGTTTCAGACCTTATGCCCAATCAAAATATGGAAGTTGATGAATCCTTTGCTTCAATGCCAGAGCTAGAATCTACCCTGTCTGAAGATCACCAGGAAATGATTATGCATGCACCATCCCCACGTTCACGTCCTTCTATACATCTGCACGATAATTCTTCTCCATCTGCGCAGCAACTACAAGTGATGGCTGGAACACCTCTTAGCGCTACCCTGGTTAAGTCTGACAACTCTGACAGATCTACTAGTATAGCCCATCAAAGACCTACTACTACTCACCTCAATGTACAGCATCTGACCTCACCAACTTTGCCTAATTCCCCCTCCCCGGCAAAGCCCTCCTTGCCTGTTAATGTTACTAAATCATGGATTCGATCAACACAGAAGAAGACCTTACCCGCACAAACTAAAATTACTGATTTCTTTATGGGTCCTCCTTCTACCTCCAAGAACCTATTAAACAACTCAAAGTGACAATTACCGGGACAGCACAAGGATCTGACATTATCAATACTTAGCTGGAACATTGCTGGTTGGAGAACCAAAAAATCAGACCCCGAATTCAGGAAGTACATAAATTCATTTAATATCATTCTATTCCAAGAAACATGGGATGAGGAAGAGATTACCATAGACGGCTTCGATCTTCTAACACTTCCGGCCTCCCCTTCCTTGAAAGGTGGTCGCCCCAAAGGGGGTCTTTTGATTGGGATCTCACTCCAACTTCACGCCAAATTCACTCTGGTACGGGCTTCCCCGCCTTTTGCTCTATCTGGACTGATCGCAGAAGGGAAGTCCTCATTACTAATTACTAATGTCTATCTCCCCCCTGAAGGCTCTGCACCTGATTTTGATTGGAGATGGGAATTATTTGAAAATCACCTATTGTCATGTCATACCAAATGCCCTAACTCGTACTCCTTAATTGGGGGAGACATTAATGCTCATATTGCCACAAATTGGGACGTACTAACCAAGTCCAAATGGTGGACTCCCCCATGCTTGGACAACTTTGACTTGGAATATGCCAGAATTAGAACTTCAAAGGACAACAGAGTAAACAAAGTAGGAGTGACCCTTTACCAAATGGCCATTCGCTTGAATCTAGTCTTCTTGAACGGCACCTTCCCCCCCGACATACCGGGGGAGTTCACTCACCTGGGACTAGCATCTTACAGTGTTATCGATTACTTCTTGATCTCTGCAAATTTGGCCGTTAATGTACTTTCCTTCCAAGTTGAAAACCAACATTTCAGTGATCACCTTCCAATAGTGACCACTTTGTCATTGTTCCGGTGCCAGAAGGACTATAAACACTCAGTCCTTGTGGAAACCTCATCATCGACCAAAATAAGAGGGATCAAATGGTCGGAGGCTGTGGCCCAAAAATACCAGGAATTTTTTTATCTGCCTATCTACCTCAAATAACTACTGATTTACAAGATTTCAATTCGGTTTTGAAACTTTTTAACCTTATAACAAACCTTACCACTTTTTTTACATCATCTCCTCAAAAGGCGAAAGTGGCGCATTGCAGTACTGGGGCCCCTTGGTTTAACACCTCTTGCAAACAAGCAAGATCCCTTCTTCATTCTATCTATAATGAATACAAAAACTCTAACGCCCAGGCTCTACCACCCTCCTATTTACAAGCCAAAAGAGCATACAAACAGACTTTAAAGCTGGCCAAACGCGAGTGGTACCAAAAGCGTTGGCGAGCCTTGATTGCGGCCTCTAGATCCCGCAGACCACAGGAATTTTGGGCTCTGATAAACAAAAGAGGAAGGAAGTACCCACTGGCGATTATCCCTGCGCCCACATGGGAACAATTCTTGAGTAAATATTTCTCTTTGGCAGAGGAATCCAACTCACCCACGGAATTCCGAGCCGACCATCTACCTTTGTGGCCCTCTACCGACCCAGAACTGATAATGGACTTGATACTAGATCTGAAAACGAGCAAAGCCCCTGGGCCGGATCTAGTCCCTGCTGAGGCTATTGTTGCGCAACCGAGGTGGTGGGCTGAAATTCTGGCCAAAGTCTTTGATGCAATTAATTCTACGGGGCTTATCCCTAGGTCATGGAAGGAGGCCGTGATCGTACCAGTCCATAAAAAGGGTCCCCCTGCTGACCCAGAGAACTATCGGAACATCAGCCTTTTGTCTATCATCGGGAAAATCTATGCAAAATTTTTGCTGTCTAAGCTGTCCCATTGGGCATACGACTCAAATTTGATTGGCCACGAGCAATCAGTATTTACTGAACAAAGGGAAAACAATACTTTACACTCTACTCCAATTTTTCGCGGTCGACGGAGCCTCCCACATCCCTTCTGCATTGAAGGTGTACCATGCAAAAGTGGTTTCCACCCTCTGTTATGCTGCCCCGCTCTGGGCCCCAGGGTCCAATTTAACATCGTTGGGGATATTGCAGAATCAGTTTCTCCGTCGCCTCCTGAAACTCCCCATGTGTGTGAACAATGCAGCCATACATCTGGAGTTAAGGATTGCATCATTGGAGACTGTCATCTGGAAGCGAGTCTTTGGCTATTGGCTGTCCAGCTGGCATAGGCTTCCCGACCATTACCTCTTTCAGTGCCTCTGGCGGGATGACTTTGTTAACCCGTGGGTAGGAAAAATCCATGCCAAACTTCTGAGCATCAGAATTTCCCCAGCGGACTCCTTAAAGATGAACCTACGCTCAGCCAAAAGCCTTATCGAGCAAAGATTAGCAGACATTGAAAATCAACACAACCTCTCCAGGGGTGGGGGTGTCTGCTCCCCCAGGTATCACGGAATAACCCCACCACTTGGCCTTCCATCATACATGTCATCTCTTTCATCTGTACCACACCAACTTGCATTTATTCGTGCAAGGTTCAATGTTTTCCCGTCGAACCTGCTGAGCCACAGATTTTCCAAGGGTTTGGTGTCTCCGCTATGCGAGTGTGACGGGAAAACAGTTGAATCTCTTCCACATATAATGTTCAACTGTCCCTTACATAGCATAGCCAGGACTAAATTCCTGGGTCCTGCTTTACTGCACTTGGTTGGCAGGCCTGTTGAGTCACATGCCGCACTGCTTTTGCAGGACACAGATCCTTCTGTAACTCTGCAGGTGGCGAGATTCCTGAATGCGGTTATTTCACACACAAAAACCACCAAAAAACAACAACAACAAAAACTAAGCGGACAGTTATGATGAGAGTGCATGACGGATCTCGTCTCCAGTTTTCCTTTCTGTGAACCGTCCTTTCTGTGAACCGTCCCTTGGATCTTTCCGGGCCCCAAGCTGTTATTTGTCACTGCTCAATGACCCACCCTTGCATCGTGGTGTTCCCCTTCTGTTGTTAGATGTATTGGTTTTTATGCTTCTGTGCTCTTATGTTTGTACATATTTTATGGGATAATAGCCGTAATAATAATAATAATAATAATAATAATAATAATAATAATAAAGTTTAGCCTTTTGCTCAGAATAAATCGCACCTATACCATTTTCAAAGTTTTGTCCTACCCCTATCCCCTGAAGATTTTTCTTCATAAAGCTCCAAGAAATATTGTCAAAGGCTTTCTCCGCATCTACAAATATCAAGACTGCTTCTGTATTGATGTTCACTTGTAACTTTTCCAAAATATTAATTATATTCCTCATATTATCGGATAAGTATCTACCAGGGAGAAAGCCGGCCTGGTCTTCATGTATCATTTCAGCTAATACTTTTTTCAATCTTTTAGCCAAAATGTCTGCAAAAATTTTGTAATTCACATTTAAAAGGGATATGGGACGGTAGTTCTTAAGTTGTGTCTTCTCAGTCTCATTTTTCGGTATAAGCGTGATATATGCTTCTTGCACGACTCTGGCACTCCCCCCCCCTCCATAATTTCATTACAAACCTCCCTTAGTGGTTGAATTAAATAGTCTTTCAAAGTTCTATAATATTTGGAGGTTAGTCCATCAGGCCCTGGGGATTTGCCCAGTTGCATATTCTGAATGGCACCTTCCACCTCTTGTTCTGTTATTTTATAGTTCAAAAACAATTTATTTTCTTGAGAATTTTTTTGTAATCCATTAATTTTCAAAAATTGGTCAATTTCAATCTCATTCTGTGGCCCTTGTGTGTAGAGTTGTTTAAAGTATCTCTGGAAACAACTTCTTATCTCCTATGGATTCTGTATGTTCTTTCCATCAACTTCAAGGTTAGTTACCGTGTTCAATTTTTGTCTCTTCTTCAGCTGCCATGCTAGCAGCTTCCCACATTTATTCGCTGAATCAAAAGTCTTTTGTCTCATCTGTTTAATTTTCCATTCTATCTCTTGATTTATGATTTTCATATATTGTACTTGATGTAGCTTAATTTCTCTTAAGATCTCTTGTGACTTTGGTTTGGATCTAAGTTTCTTCTCTCCTTCTCTTATTTTTCCCAAGATCTTTTCTTTTTTCTCCTCTTGAATTCTCTTTTTTATTGCATTTTGTTGAATCAGAAATCCTCTCATTACAGCTTTGCTAGCGTCCCAAATTACTCTTTTTTCCACAGAGGTCTTCAAATTTATCTCAAAATAGTCTCTCATAATTTTTTGGGCCTTCTTAATAATTTCCTGATCTCTAAACAAGGTGTCATTCATCCTCCATCTGAAGGGGCCAATCGATGTTACTTTCATTTCCATTTTCACAGGGTTATGGTCGGAGCAAGTTTTTGGGCAGATTTCCACCTTTCGAATCTTGGGAGCCAGTCCTCTGGTAATCCAGATTTGGTCAATTCTTGTCCAGGTCTTTTGGGCTTCAGAAAAGAAAGTTCTCTCTCTGCCTAGGGGGTTCTTAGTTCTCCAAGTGTCAATCAAGTCCATATTGTCAGTCATTTCAAAAAAAGTTTTCGGTAGTCTTCCATCTTTAGTTACCACTTGTCTTTCTGATTTATCAATATTTGTCGAAACCACTCCATTCATATCTCCGACCATGATGATTTTGTAATCCATAAAGTCCAACAGTGTCTCATGCAGTTTCTTTAAAAATTCTGATTTCCGCTCATTTGGTGCATATATCCCCACAATCAAAAAGTTCTCTCCTTGAAATTGTATCTCAATTGCCACAAATCTTCCTTGATCATCTTTAAAGACAAATTTGGGTAGTAGGCTTTGTTTTGCATAGATCACGACTCCTCTCTTTTTAACTTTGTCTGATGAAATAAATTCTTGACCTAATCTTTTGTTAATTAAAACTTTTCTGTGTGTTCTGGTCACGTGAGTTTCTTGCAAACAAATCAAGTCCAATTTCTCCTTTTTCAGCAAATGAAAAATTTTCTTCCTCTTATCAGGGGAATTCAGTCCTCTAATGTTCCAACTTAATACCTGCAGAGACATTGTGTAGTTATTCTGTTCCTCCAGCTGCTCCCAGTAGTTGTTCTTGGTCTGTTGGTGGTCTCGCTTTCTCTAGTTTGTCCGGTCCCAGTGGTAACTTTGCTGTGTCCAAAGTTCCTGGCTTTGGTATCTTCGGTTCTCCTTCCTCTGACTCTTTCCGTAAATGTTCCTCATGGTCTTTCAAAAATCTCTCTTTATCTTCCTCTGATCTTATTCTCACTTTTTTCCCTTTATAGGTAAAGGACAAACCCTGAGGGAACTCCCACCTGAAAATGATGCTATTTCTTCTTAACAAATACACCAAGTCTCCGTATTTGGCCCTGAGGTCCAAAAGATGTTTTGGGATATCTTTATAAATCTCAATCCTGGAGTCCTCTTATCTCCAGTGATTTCTTGTAGTGCAGGCTCAATATTTTGTCTCTCTCTTCCTTGGATCTCAGTGTAATCAAACAATCTCTTGCTCTATTCTTTTTTCCTTTACCACCTTTGCCAAATCTAAAGGCCGTCACTATCTTAAAGTCTTTATCCTGGTCCAGGCCCCAGAATTCTTCAAATTCCTGTGTCAAATATTCACTCAAATTCTCTTCTTCCAATTCTGGGACCGCTCTAATCCTCAAGTTGGCCTGTTTATCTCTAAGTTCAAATAAAGACAATTGCGTCTTGTGGTCTTCTAGTTGTCTATTGATTGGCTGAATCTTTCCTTCTACTTCCAATACCTTTTCTTTGGTGTCCTCTGCAATCCTTCTTGTCAGTTTAGATTCCTGCAGCAGCCTATCGATGGCCTGTGTGTTAGAACTGATAGTTGTAGTATTTAAGTCAATTTTAGCTGACAATTTTTCCAACGCTCCAAAGATTTTATCTAATGATGCATTAAGTGTCTCATCAGCGCCCCCACCTTTTGCCCCAGATTGGCCAGTTTCTTCCTTTTCTATAGTTGGAGGGGCTACAATTGATTGTCTTCGCTGCTGCAGCCTAGTTTTTACTCTTGGAGGTTTTTCCTGGGGATTTTCCTGAGGTTGAAGTTGATCCATTACTTTATCTCCCTCAAGGTCACTCTCACAGTCAGATTCTTTGTTATGGGAGAAGTTTCCTAGCCAGCTGCAATGGAAAACCCCCAGTTATGACACAGACCTCCTCTAGGGGAGCTTGGCAACAATGTTCACTTTAAAATGGATTGCTTCTATATACAATAGTATCCTTCAGTCAAAGGCAACAATTACAAAGAGAGTCTCTCAAAATTTCCAATTCAAAAACAGAGTAACCATATAATGTAACAATAAATGGTGCAGGGCTTTCCTTGCTGTTTCTGGCAGCCCAATAGCAGGGATTGAGCGGTGGTCTTAATTTCCTCCCTTTTTTCCTTTTTGTAATAGGATTAGGGGTTGCTTGTGTGTAAGTGCCAAACCGCTCCAAGTTGAGTAGTTGGCTAAAACCTTCCCTAGCCGGACAGCCCTTACTTCGTGGCTGTCTTAATCACTGGCAGAATCCGTCAGTGGGCGTTTCCTGAACTTTTTCCAACATAAGAGCTCCTTGACAGAAAGTCTCCGCCTGGATTCCCTGCGCGTCAGCTTTCTGCACAGAGTGGGCATCCCCAGGGGAGGTCCTGAGCTCTCTCCACTGGTCTCGCTGGAAGCGTCCCTGAACCTTCCCTCCGACTCCTCCTCCTTCCCTTCTTCCTCAGCGGAAGCTCTCCCTCTTTCCCTGCTGGTTCCCTCCCCAGCATCCGAGAGCCTCTCCACCCCCCTGAGATCCGATGGCAGTTCCCTGACATCCACCTCCCCTCCAGGAACCCCCTCACCCCCGGTCCGTCCCCTTTCTTTGGCCGGTGATGCTGGGAACCCCCGGAAGGAATCTTCCCCATCTTCTGATGACTCAAACACTGCTCTCCACCTACTACTACCTCTTCCCACGGGAGCATATTCCCAATCCGATTCCACCCCTTCAGACACTTCTCCTCCCTCCTGCCCAGAGGCTGGAAAACCCACAAAATCCTCTTCATCATCTGTGGTGCCAAATTGCTCCTCCCAGAATCTCGCTAAGGGTCTGGGCCTCCTTGGGAACCTGAGGTGAAACTCTTCCAGGAGAAACTCATCCTTGATGGTTTCTGCTGGCACCCATGCATTTTCCGACTCAGGCTCCCCCTCCCAAGCCACTAGATACTCCACCTGTCTCCCCTTCCACCTTGAATCTAGTATCTCCACTATGTGACTGCTGCACTCCCTCTCCTCTACCTGTGGGTGTACGGGAACCTCTCCTTCTCGTCCCTGAAATTCCCTCCCTTCCCAGTATGGTGAAAGTAATGACCTATGGAATACCGGGTGTAGTTTCATGTTGTCAGGCAGTTTGAGCCTAAAGGCCACCGGGTTCACCTGCTGTGTTACCTCGAAGGGTCCCAGTCGCTTAGGCCTTAATTTCTTGCAACCTCCCTTGAACGGTAACCCTTGGGTTGACAACCACACCCGGTCCCCCACCCTTATGGTCTCTCCTTCCCTCCTGCTCCTATCTGCCTGCCTTTTGCACACTTCCTTAGCCCTCTCCAAGTTCATCTTAAGCTGTTGGTGCAGGGCTTCCATCTCTTCCACAAACTGTTCAGCTGCGGGCACACTCCATCTCTCCTCCCCTTTCCCCGGGAAAGCCCTGGGGTGACACCCATAATTGGCCATGAACGGGCTCATCCCCGTGGACACATGCTCCGCGTTATTGTAGGCAAATTCGGCCAAGGCCAATTTCTCTACCCAGTCATTCTCCCTCTCGCTGACGTAGCACCGTAAGTATTGTTGGAGTATACTGTTCGCTCTTTCCGCCTGCCCATTGGTCTCCGGGTGCCTGGCCGTCGAGAAATTGACCTCTACGTGTAGTAGGCTCATGAGCTTCCTCCAGAATCTGGAAGTGAATTGTTTCCCTCAGTCTGATACAACCCTCAAGGGGGCGCCATGCAGCCTGAAAACGTGTTCCACAAACAGCTTGGCGGTTTCCTCCGCCGTCACCGCATGCGAGCAAGCGATGAAATGGCACATCTTAGTTAACAAGTCGACTACTACCATGACGGCCGTTTTGCCCCTTGACTTGGGCAAATTGGTCATAAAATCTATGGACACTGCCTCCCATGGTCTTTCTGGTGTGGGTAATGGTTCCAGTAACCCCGCGGGTGCCGCCCTCTCCCCTTTGGCTCTCTGGCAGCGGTCGCACCCCCTTATATATTCTCGTACATCTTCCCTCACCTTTGGCCACCAGAACTGCCTGGTGACTAACAACATGGTTTTGTGTTGCCCAAAATGTCCTGCCGTGGGGCTGTCATGCAGTTGTTTGAGTACTCTACTCCTCAAGTCCCCCTCTGGTATATACAATGCCCCCCTGTAATTCAGTGCCCCATCCTTTTCCTCAAACCCCCCCGGGTTTCCTCCTGCCCCCCTGAGTTCCCTGATCTTGCTTTGGGCGTACTCGTCGTCTGCTGTCCCCTCTGCAAGCTCCCGTCGCCCTACCAACACTCCCCCACACACCCATCGGTCCTCGGGTATCACATGTCGTTCTTCCGGCGCTCCCTCTCCTTCCAGGTACTCTGGCTTCCGGGAGAGGGCGTCTGCTCTGACGTTTTCCTCCCCCGGTACGTAACGAATCTCAAAATGGAATTTGGAAAACTCCTGAGCCCACCGCACCTGTCTCTGATTGAGTACCCTCGCCGTTCTCCAGTATTCCAGGTTCTTATGGTCCGTGCACACCTGGATCTTGTGCTGCGCCCCTATCAGCAAATGTCTCCAGCGTCGAAACGCTTCGTAGATAGCCAGCAGCTCCCAGTCATACACCGTGTAGTTCTGCTCCGACTTGTTCAACTTCCTGGAGAAAAAGGCACACGGTCTCCAGTCGGACTGGTTTTCCCCCCAGCTGAAGCAGTACGGCCCCCACCGCTCTGTCCGATGCATCGGTCTCCAGCCTCATTGGCTTCTGCAGATCCACGTGCAAGAGCTGATCTTCCGAAGCGAACACCTTCTTTAGCCTTTCAAAAGATTGCTGCGCATCCTCCGTCCAGCCGAACTTCTTCTTGCTACTGAGGCAATCTGTGATGGGTGCCGTTAAGTGGGCAAAGTTTTTGATGAACTTCCGATAGAAGTTTCCAAACCCCAGGAACCTCTGCACGTCCTTCGTGGTCTTGGGTGTCTTCCATTCCACTACCGCTTGTACCTTGCCCGGATCCATAGCTAGGCCCTTGTCTGACAACCGGTACCCCAGGAACTCGACCTCTCAGGTGTGGAACTGGCACTTCTCCAGTTTGACCCACAGCTGGTGCGCCTGTAACCTCTTAAGCACTTCCCGGACATCTCTGACATGTTGCTCCTCGTCCTCCGAATAGATCAACATGTCATCTAAAAAGGCCACACAGTTCTTGTACAGCAAGGGTCCCAGAACGTGATGCATGAAAGATTGGAAACCCGCTGAACCCGCTTGTAGTCTGAAGGGCATAACGAGATACTCGAAGGCTCCCAGAGGGGTGAACATGGTGGTTTTCCATTCATCTCCCTCCCTCATCCTGATCAGATTGTACGCCCCTCTTAGGTCCAGCTTGGTGAAAATCTTTCCCTTCCTCACCCTGGTCAAAATGTCATCAATCCTGGGCATGGGGAAGGTCACGGGTTCCGACACCGAATTCACAGCCCGGAAGTCCACTACCAGCCTGGGTTTATTAGTGTCCTTCTTGTCCACAAAGAACACGGGACTGCCCCCCACCGCCCTTGATTCCCTTATGAACCCTCTTTTTAGGTTCTTGTCTATAAATTCCCTCAACTCCTGCATCTCCCTGTCTGACATGGCGTACAGTTTGCCCACTGGCAGCTGAGCTCCTGGGAGTAGGTTGATTTGGCAGTCAAAGGGCCTATGAGGAGGCAGTCTACCCACTTCTTTCTCACTGAAGACATCTTGCAAGTCAGCGTACTGCGGTGGTACCTGCCCCTTCTCTCCCACCGCCATCCCTGCCACTCTGGCTATTGCCATCCTCAGGGTTCCCCCCCCATGGCAGTGTTCCAAGCAGTGAGCTGACCCGAATGAGACCGTCCGCTGGTGCCATCCCACTAACGGATCATGTAGCGCCAGCCAGCTCATTTCCAGTATAATTGGCGGTCCTGCCAGGGTGGCTACGTGAAAGGCAATAATTTCAGTGTGCCTTGCAATCCTCATTCTCATGGGGGGTGTCTGGTGTGTTACCTCCCCTCCCAGGAGTTCCCTCCCATTGATCGCCGTGACTTGTAAGGGACTCCCTAGTGGCAGAGTCTGCAGCTGGTGCTCTAACGCAAACCCTTTGCTAAGGAAATTGCAAGAACTGCCTGAGTCCAACAGCGCCTTTATCTTGAGTGGGTGGCGGTTGGGGAGCTCTAGCATCACTTCTATGGTGATGGCTGCTCGGGGGGGCTCTGGCTTGGGCACATTTACTGGTTGTTTGCCTGGCTGCTGGGCCCTATCGGCAGCCAAGCGTTGGCTTTTCCCTGCTCCTTAAGCCCATCCTCCTCACTCCCGGCCACCCCCACCATTCCTTGCCATGCTTTCCTTTTGGGGCAGACCCTGGCAAAATGCCCTGGCTGTTGGCAGAGGAAACACTTCTTGGTCATTTCCCCCTCCTTCTTTCAAACTTCGCCAGAGTTTGAACCCCCCCCCGCGCGCGCCTCCGATCTCCATTGGCTCCGCCAGCGGGGAAGGTTGCTCTGGTATTGCAGGAATGCGGAAGTCATTCCAACGCTCTCCTCTGCCTTCCCGCTTCTCCAGAGCCCGTGCTTCCTGCCGCGCTCCAATGGCAAGCACAGCCTTGGTCAGCTGATCCATCGACTGCGGGCGGGGCGCGCGGGAAAGTTCGTCTTTTACTGCGGGGGCTAGGCCTTCCTCAAATAATATCTGAATCGGATCTGAAGTCAACTCCCAACCAAGTCGGTGTATGAGCATGGCAAATCGCGACCAGTACTCTCTGACTGATTGGTTCCCTTGTTTGCACACCATCAACTGCCTGCATACAACACTCTGCTCAATCTGGCTGGAAAACATCAGATCCATGGCTGCAAAGAACTTCCTCAAGTCTTTTAGGGCATCATTATCTGATGCCATCAGTGGTCTAACCCACTCTCTGGCTGCCGCCTCCAGGTGTCCGACCACGAAGGCAACTCTCGCCCCCTCGTCCACAAAGTCATCATATTGTAGATCCAGTGCATACTGCACCTCTGTCTTAAAAGCCTGGTAGTCCCTCGGATCGCCCTCAAACTTATGCACCAGTCCCGGTACCTTCCTTGAGATGGGAGTGGGTTTCCCCTGCGCATCCTGAGCCCGCCTCTCATCAAGCCACGCCTCTAGGAGAGCCAGATGTTGTTCCAAATCTCTGTTTCTCTCCTCCAGAGTTGGTCCTCCCCTGGCTCCCCCTCCGCCTCCGCCTCCTTCGTGTTGCTCATAATGCCCCCTTCGCACAAACAACGTCGTAGACTGACGGATTGCTTTAATGGGATTAGGGGTTGCTTGTGCGTAAGCGCCAAACCGCTCCAAGTTGAGTAGTTGGCTAAAACCTTCCCTAGCCGGACAGCCCTTACTTCGTGGCTGTCTTAATCACTGGCAGAATCCGTCAGTGGGTGTTTCCTGAACTTTTTCCAACATAAGAGCTCCTTGACAGAAAGTCTCCGCCTGGATTCCCTGCGTGTCAGCTTTCTGCGCAGAGTGGGCGTCCCGAGGGGAGGTCCTGAGCTCTCTCCACTGGTCTCACTGGAAGCGTCCCTGAGCCTTCCCTCCGACTCCTCCTCCTTCCCTTCTTCCTCAGCGGAAGCTCTCCCTCTTTCCCTGCTGGTTCCCTCCCCAGCATCCGAGAGCCTCTCCACCCCTCTGAGATCCAATGGCAGTTCCCTGACACTTTTAAATAGCAAATTTCTTCTTTCCCCCAACTTTAAGGGGGGTTCTTTCAACAGGCGTTGGAATTAAGCCCCTTATATCTCCACTTTTCCTGGTTCTTAGCTTCCAAAGTCTTTGCTTTGATCCTATTTACAAAATCGGAAGACGGACTTCCCTTTTGCGCCTTCCCGCTTCAGAGCCAAATTCAAGTTATTGTGCCAATCAAAGGAAGCAAGTCCCTTGATCCCCGGTTTTTATCAAGTTCTTACTCACGGGTTGTAGTTTAAAGCCGAATTTTCAGAAGAAGAAAGGTCAGCGCTCTCCGGCATCAGCTGTGCAGCTTCACTCCGCAGAAGCAGCGATTAACTCTCAGCACCGCGTCACACACCCCGTCCTGTTCCGGGGCTTTTTTCCAAGCCCCTTCTCAAAGCGGGGGGAGCGCAAAGGTGCCCGCCGAGTCCCACGGTCACAGGCTTCACCCGCCTGCGGTTTTTGGAAGGGTCCCCGCTTCGCTGTAGCGGGTAGACCCGATTTCTGCGGAGCTTCCCCTTCTTACTCAGAAGGAGTCCGCCATTGCCGATGGCGCCGCCACCGGAAGTCAGCATCTGTTCCTTTTCAGGTGTTTGCTCTTTTTTTTTTTGAAAATAATATTTATTAAAAATTTTAAAGGTTACAAAAAGAAAAAAAGAAAAGATCAAATTAAGCAAAAACTAAACAACACTAAACAACACATCACAATAAGGAAAGAAAAAAGAATTTTTTTATAAAAAACAGAAAAACAGAAAAATAAAAACAATTAAAAAAAACACAACGAACCTTCCCATAACTTATCTTTCATTTGCTTGTTTCCTTGACCTCCTCACACCTCCCTTTTTTGTATTCTAGTTCAGTTAGCTATTTCAGCAAATCCTTTCCATCTTTCCCAATTTTTATCCTACAATTTATCTTAATATAATGTACCTTTACCTTCCTTTCATCCATTAACAGTCTGTTTTTACTTAGTCCTTTATAACATTTCTGCTAAAGCCACATAACTTCATCCCAGCCTCCTTCTAACATTCCTTAATTTTACAATATTTCTGTAAATAAACTTTAAATTTCTTCCAATCTTCTTCCACGACTCTTCTCCCTGGTCTCGGATTCTGCCAGTCATTCCCACCAGTTCCATGTAGTCCATCACCTTCATCTGCCATTCTTCCCGAGTGGGTAGATCTTGTGTCTTCCAGTACTTTGCAATAAGTATTCTTGCTGCTGTTGTAGCATACATAAAGAAAATTCTATCCTTCTTTGGCACCAATTGGCCGACTATGCCCAGGAGAAAGGCCTCTGGTTTCTTCAGAAAGGTATATTTAAATACCTTTTTCATTTCATTATAGATCATCTCCCAGAAAGTCTTAATCCTTGGGCATGTCCACCAAATGTGAAAGAATGTACCTTCAGTCTCTTTACATTTCCAACATTTATTTTTGGGCAAATGATGAATTTTTGCGAGCTTGACTGGTGTCATATACCACCTGTATATCATTTTCATTATATTCTCTCTTAAGGCATTGCATGCCGTAAACTTCATACCTGTGGTCCATAACTGTTCCCAGTCAGCCATCATAATATTATGTCCAACATCTTGTGCCCATTTAATCATAGCAGATTTCACCATTTCCTCCTGAGTGTTCCATTTCAACAGCAAGTTATACATTCTTGACAAATGCTTAGTTTTTGGATCTAACAGTTCTATTTCCAATTTTGATTTTTCCACCTGGAAGCCAAGTTTTTTATCCATATTATATGCCTCCATTACTTGGTAGTAATGGAGCCAGTCTCACACTCTATTTTTTAATTTTTCAAAACTCTGCAATTTTATTCTGTCTCCATCTTGTTCCAAAATTTCCCAATATTACGGCGATTTGGCCTCCATATTGAGTTTTTTCAATGCCTTCGCTTCCATTGGTGACAACCATCTTGGGGTTTTATTTTCTAACAAATCCTTGTATCTCATCCAAACATTAAACTGCTTTTCTAACAATATGGTTTTTAAATGCTTTATGTGCTTTGACCTTATCATAGCACAAATATGCATGCCACCCAAATACGTTGTTAAAACCTTCTAGATCCAGCACATCAGTGTTTTCAAGAAGCAGCCATTCTCTCAGCCAGCAAAAAGCGGCTGATTCATAATAAAGTTTAAAGTCTGGCAGGGCAAATCCACCTCTTTCTTTAGCATCAGTTAATATCTTAAATTTTATTCGAGGTTTCTTGCCCTGCCAGACAAATCTAGAAATATCTCTCTGCCACTTCTTGAAACAATCCATTTTATCCAAAATTTGCAATGTTTGAAACAAAAACAGCATCCTAGGCAGTACATTCATTTTTATCACAGCAATTTGGCCTAGCAATGATAGCTTCAGATTTGACCATATTTCTAAATCCTTTTTCACTTCCATCCAACATTTTTCATAGTTATCCTTAAATAAATTCACATTCTTGGCAGTCATATTAACCCCTAGGTATTTCACTTTCTTAACCAATGTTAATCCTGACTCCTTCTGAAACCTCTCTCAATCACTGTTAGATTTTTCTCTAAAACCTTAGTTTTCATCTTTTTTTATAATAGATTTTTATTAAGGTTTTAAAGGTTACAGAAAGAAAAATAGAAAAAGTTAAACAAACCAAACACAAAAAAACAAAAAATGACAAAAAAGTACAAACAATTAAAAACAAATCAAACCTTTACATAACTTTCTTTCCTTTGCTTATTCGCTTGACCTCCTCACACCTCACTTTTTTGTATTCTAGTTCAATTAGATATTTCAGCAAATCCTTTCAATCTTTGTTTTTATCCTAAAAATTTATCTTGATATACTATAATTTTACATTCTCCTCTTTCGCTAATTAACAATCCATTTTTACTTAATCCTTTATAACATTTCTGCTAAAACCACATAGCTTCATTCCAACATCCTTCTAACATTCCTTAATTTTACAATGTTTCTGTAAATAAACTTTAAATTTCTTCCAATCTTCTTCCACCGACTCTTCTCACTGGTCTCGGATTCTGCCAGTCATTTCCGCCAGTTCCATGTAGTCCATCACCTTCATCTGCAATTCTTCTCTCTCAATCACTGTTAGATTTTTCTCTAAAGCCTTAGTTTTCATCTTATTCAGCTTAAATCCCGCTACCTGACCAAATTCTTGAATCAATTCCAATACTCTTTTAGTACTAGATTCTGGCTCCTGTAATGTCAATATCAGATCATCAGCAAATGCTTTCAATTTGTACTGTTTAGCTCCAACCTTTAACCAACCTTCAACCAATTGGTCCTTTCTAATCATATTTAGCAAAACCTCCAGGACCGATATAAAAAGCAATGGAGAGATTGGGCAACCTTGTCGTGTTCCTTTCTCAATCTTAAACTCTTCTGTAACTACATTGTTCACAATTAATTTTGCTTTTTGTTCTGAATAAATTGTACCTATACCATTTTCAAAACCTTGGCCTACCCCCATGCCCTGTAAATTTTTCTTCATGAAACTCCAGGAAATATTGTCAAAGGCTTTCTCCGCGTCCACAAATATCAAAACTGCTTTGGTGTTAATATTCACTTGTAATTTTTCTAAAATGTTGATTATATTCCTCGTGTTGTCAGACAAGTGCCTACCCGGGAGAAAGCCCGCTTGATCTTTATGTATTACTTCTACTAAAACCTTTTTTAGTCTTTTAGCCATGATATCAGCAAAAATTTTGTAGTCCACATTGAGCAAAGATATGGGGCAGTAGTTCTTAAGCTGTGTCTTCTCAGACTCTATTTTTGGTATAAGTGTAATATAAGCTTCCTTCCACGACTCTGGTGCCTTTTCCCCTTCCAATATTTCATTACAAACTTCCTTTAAAGGCTGTACTAACCATTCTTTCAAGGATCTATAATATCTTGAAGTCAAACCATCCGGCCCTGGGGATTTGCCTAATTGCATGTTCTGAATGACTCCTTCTACCTCCTGGTCTGTTATTTTAAAGTTCAACATTAGCTTGTTTTCTTGAGAGATTTTTTGTAATCCATTTATTTTCAAAAATCGATCAATGTCCATTTTTTTCTGCGTCTCCTGTGTATATAGTTGTTTAAAGTATCTCTGAAAGCACTTCCTAATCTCCACTGGATTCTGTATATTCTTTCCCTCCACTTCCAAATTCGTAAGAGTATTAAGTTTTTGTCTTTTTTTCATTTGCCAAGCCAGCAGTTTCCCGCATTTATTTGCCGATTCAAATGTCTTTTGTCTCATCTGTTTGATTTTCCATTCTATTTCCTGGTTCATCATTTTCATATATTGTACTTGATATAACTTTATCTCTTTCAGAATCTCCTGAGACTTTGGTTTCACTCTCAATTTCTTCTCTCCTTCCTTTATTTTCTCCAAAATCTTATCTTTTTTTTCCATTTTGAGCTCTCTTCTTAATTGCATTCTGTTGTATCATAAATCCTCTCATAACTGCTTTAATTGTGTCCCAAATTGCTCTTTTTTCAACAGTGGTGTTCATATTTATCTCAAAGTAGTCTCTCAAGGTTTTTTGGGCCTTCTTAGTCACTTCTTCGTTCCTGAACAAAGTGTCCTTCATCCTCCATCTAAAGGAACCAATTGGTGTTAGTTTCATTTCCATCTTCACAGCATTATGGTCAGAACAAGTTTTAGGACAGATTTCCACTTTTCTAATCTTCGGAGCCAAAACCTTAGTTTTCATCTTATTCAACTTAAAACCCGCTACCTGACCAAATTCTTGAATTAGTTCCAATACTCTTTTAGTACTAGATTCTGGCTCCTGTAGTGTCAATACCAAATCATTGGCAAATGCTTTCAATTTGTACTGTTTAGATCTGACTTGTATACCTTTAACCATTTGGTCCCTTCTAATCATATTTAAAAGGACCTCCAGGACCGATATAAAAAGCAATGGAGAGATAGGGCAACCTTGTCGTGTTCCTTTCTCTATCTTAAATTCTTCCATCACTACATTATTCACAATTAATTTAGCCTTTTGTTCTGAGTAAATTGCACCTATACCATTTCCAAACCCTTGACCATCCCCCATACCTTGTAAATTCTTCTTCATAAAACTCCAAGAAATGTTGTCAAAGGCTTTCTCCGCGTCCACAAATATCAAAACTGCTTTAGTGTTAATATTCACTTGTAGTTTTTCTAGAATGTTAATTATGTTCCTCGTATTGTCAGACAAGTGTCTAACCGGGAGAAAGCCTGCTTGATCTTTATGAATTTCTTCTACTAGCACTTTTTTGAGTATTTTAGCCAAAATATCTGCAAAAATTTTATAATCCACATTAAGCAAAGATATGGGGCGGTAGTTTTTAAGCTGTGTCTTCTCAGACTCTATTTTTGGTATAAGTGTAATATAAGCTTCCTTCCACGACTTTTCCCTTCCAATATTTCATTACAGACTTCCTTTAAAGGTTGTACTAACCATTCTTTCAGGGATCTATAATATCTTGGAGTCAAACCATCCGGTCCTGGAGATTTACCTAATTGCATGTTCTGAATGGCCTCTTCTACCTACTGCTCCGTTATTTTGTAATTCAGCATTAGCTTATTTTCTTGAGAGATTTTTTGTAGTCCATTTGTTTTCAAAAAATGGTCAATGTCCATTTCTTTCTGCGTCTCCTGCGTATATAATTGTTTAAAGTACCTCTGGAAGCACTTTCTAATCTCCACTGGATTCTGTATATTCTTTCCTTCCACTTCCAAATTCATAATGGTGTTGAGTTTTTGTCTTTTTTTCATTTGCCAAGCCAGCAGTTTTCCGCATTTATTTGCCGATTCAAATGTCTTTTGTCTCATCTGATTAATTTTCCATTCTATTTCCTGGTTCATCATTTTCATATATTGTACTTGATATAACTTTATCTCTTTCAGGATCTCCTGAGACTTTGGTTTCACTCTCAATTTCTTCTCTCCTTCCTTTATTTTCTCCAGAATTTTATCTTTTTTCTCATTTTGAGCTCTCTTCTTAATTGCATTCTGTTGTATCATAAATCCTCTCATAACCGCTTTACTTGCGTCCCAGATTACTCTTTTTTCAACAGGGGTGTTCATATTTATCTCAAAATAATCTCTCAAGGTTTTTTGGGCCTTCTTAGTCACTTCTTCATTCCTGAACAAAGTGTCCTTCATCCTCCATCTAAAGGAACCAATTGGTGTTAGTTTCATTTCCATCTTCACAGCATTATGGTCGGAGCAAGTTTTAGGGCAAATTTCCACCTTTCTGATCTTCGGAGCCAGCCCTCTAGTTACCCTAATTTGGTCAATTCTTGTCCATGTCATTTTGGCCTCAGAGAAGAAAGTTCCCTCTCTTCCCAGAGGGTTCTTCATTCTCCAGATGTCAACTAAATCCATATTGTCAGTCATATCGAAAAAAGTTTTTGGTAGTCTACCATCTTTGGTAACTACCTGTCTCTGTGCCTTGTCCATATTTGTAGACACCACTCCATTCATGTCCCCCATCAAAATCATATTGTAATCCATATAGTCCATCAGAGTCTCATGTAACTTCTTAAAAAAATCTGATTTTTCCCTCATTTGGTGCATAGATGCCTACTATCAAAAATTTCTCTCCTTGTGATTGGATTTCAATTGCAACAAATCTTCCTTGATCATCTTTAAATATAAATTTCGGTGATAGGCTCTCCTTTGTGTAAAGTACTACTCCTCTTTTTTTAACTTTGTCTGATGAAATAAATTCATGGCCCAGTCTTTTATTACTCAGTATCTTCCTGTGTAGCCTTATCACATGTGTTTCTTGTAGACAAATCAAGTCCAATTGTTCCTTTTTCAATAAATGAAAGACTCTGCATCTTTTTTCGGGGGAGTTCAGTCCATTAACATTTCAACTTAATATTTGCAATGCCATGATGTGATTACTCTGATTTTCTACCAACTGCCCCCAATGCTTGCTCTTCTTCTGTTGGTGGTGTTGGTGTCACATTCACTGAGTTGTCCAGTCCAAAGTGTAGTTTTGCTATGTCCAGTATTCCTCTTTTTGGTGCTCTTCTGTCCAATGCTTTTTGTTCTAGTCCTCTGTCTGGTGATCTTCTGTCCGATGCTCTTGGCTCTTTTCCGAGCTGCTTCTGCAGGTCTTCTTCGTAGTTGTTCAAAAATTTAACTTTATCTTCTACTGATCTTATTTTTATTTTCCTTCCTTTGAAACTGAAGGATAGACCTTGGGGAAATTCCCACCTAAAGTTAATTTTGTTCTTTCTCAGCAAGGCAACCATGTCACTGTAATTGGACCTAAGATCCAAAAGGTATTTTGGGATGTCTTTAAAAATTTCCACTCTTGACTGTAGTACTTCCAAAGGCTTCAGGTAATGCCAACCCAAAATTTTATCTCTCTCTTCTTTAGTTTGGAGGGTAATCAAACAGTCTCTTATTCTATTCTTCTTTTTCTTCCCTCCTCTTCCAAGTCTAAAGGCACTTACAATTTTAAATTCCTCCTGTACCAAATCCAAATCCCAAAAATCTGCAAATTCCTGCATGACAAAATCTATCAAGAAGAAGAAGAAGAGTAGTTTGGATTTGATATCCCGCCTTTCACTCCCTTTAAGGAGTCTCAAAGCGGCTAACATTCTCCTTTCCCTTCCTCCCCCACAACAAACACTCTGTGAGGTGAGTGGGGCTGAGAGACTTCACAGAAGTGTGACTGGCCCAAGGTCACCCAGCAGCTGCATGTGGAGGAGCGGAGACTCGAACCCGGTTCCCTAGATTACAAGACTTAACCACTACACCACCCTGGCTCTCTATCAAACTGTCCTTCTCCACTTCAGATACAGCTCTGATCCTCAAATTCGTCTGTTTTTCCTTAAGCTCAATCATAGAAAGTGTCGACTTGTGGTCTTCAAGTTGCCTCTGCAGGTCTGGGACTCTCTTTGTTTCCAGTTGTGTTACCTTAACTTCCACGACAGCAACTTTTTCCCTGGCTTCCTCTGCGGTCTGTCGTATCGTAGTAGATTCCTGTATCAGTTTCTCAATGGTTTCTGTATTTGTATTCACCTTTTGTCCCAAATTGTTTAAGCTTTCTGTGTTTAGCTTAATTGTAGTAGTTGCATCATCGACTTTCTTATTAAGTTGTTCCAGTGAGTCACTTATCTTACTTAATGCAAGCACTAAAGCTTCTTCTGATGACATTCCTCTTGGTTTAGATTGTGTTGGCACAGCCGCAGATGAGGCAGAAGGGCCGTATGCTGACGCTCTTCGCTGCCAAGACTTCCCAGACCTTGTTGTTTTGTCTTGGAGTGACGAATCTACTTTTTCTTTCCCATCTGCCATAACACTTTAAAATTCCAAGGTCAATCCCACAGTCATACAATTTTATCTTACAAGTGGAAAATTCCCCTGATCCAACTCTTGTAACAATTTCAGAAACTTCCTCTAGGGGGAACTAGTTGCTATCTGTACTTGTGTTAATCCAAAATAACGCCTTTTGAAGTGCAGCTCAAGGAAGAAAGTTAGTTTCAATTTTCAGTTACTTTTCCCTCCTTTTTAAGATCAGAAGGGGGCAGCTAAAAACAATGTATCTCTCTATTCACAGTCAAAGCGCATTCCAAAGCGCGGCAGTCTTATTGTCCTATTGGCAGCCCGTTCCCAGGTTCTGAGCGGTGGAATTTTAACTTCCTCCCCTGTCTCTTGCAGGTATATATAGTCCAAACTCCCCCCCCTCTTCTCCTGCTTCCAAGGGGGGGGGGAGGTTCACTATTTTTAAATGCTGGAAAAATTAGTCCTTTCCGATCGGCTTTCCAAAACTTTAGCTTACAGCCTCTCTGCTTTGATCTATTTACAAAAGCGGAAGGCGGACTTCCTGTTTGCGCCTCCCCGCTTCAATACCAAATTAGGTCTTTTCTCTTTGAAAGCTTCCAATTTATTCTACTCACGGGTAGTTGCTTTTAGAATCAAATTGTCCACAGGAAAAAGTCAGCGCTCTCCAGCAACGGCTGTGCAGCTTCGCTCCGTGGAAAAAGCAGTCGATTCACAGCACTGCACTGCTCACCCCACTTTGCTCCGGAGCCCCGAAATCGGGTTTCCCTGTGAGTAGGGGAGGCGCGAAAGGTGCCCGCCGAATCCCACATTCACAGGCTTCACCCGCCTGTGATTTTTGAGGGGTCTCCGCCTTCGCCGTGGTGGCCAGAGCCTGTTCCCACAGAGCAAATTCCTCCTAGTCAGAAGAATTCCACCATTACTGATGGCGCTAACCTGGAAGTCCTCAGGTGTTTGCTCTTGACAAAAGTGGAGGGAACTAGATCTGGGAAGCACAAACTTCGTGCTCTGACGCCCATCCAATTCCTGTGATTGTCATATGCTTCAACTGTTTGATTTCTGAATGTTAGAATGTTATAATCTACCCTGGGACCTGCTGGTGAACAGGCAAAATGCTGTGCTCATTTTTCAAACTGAAGAGATTTAGCATAAGAAAATCTGGTTGGTTTCACACTCAGTGTTGGCAAAGCTGTCTCTATCATATGAGATCCATGGTTGTTTTTTTCCTGCCTACAGCCCAGCACAGACTTAGGTTTCAGTTAGTTGAACACATTTGGGGCATAGCTCTGGGACTGGCAGAAGATGTTTCTGTGACTTTTGGTTGCTTCCTCCTTTTACAGTGTTGCTGTTGTTGGGCAATTTGTGCACATCGGCAAACATTAGCATCCGTTCTTTTCTGGCAAGGATTGGTTCCACCCCAGAGGCTAAGTGAGAGGCCTGTGATGCAATAGATCTGCAATGCAAACTCCCTGCTTTGTTGCAGGTTAGAGACACAGGCAGTTGGTGACCGAACTATATGGCCAGCCCCTCCTCCAACCTGGGGTATTGTGGTTGCCCTATCAGCCAGCCCTCAGGTCTGCAGCTGCTGTTGCTGAATGCCGCCAGGTTGGCTTGGAGTAAAACCTCACTCACCCATTATCTGATTGTGGATGAGGAGGCTGTATCTGGTCTGTAACACTGAGACCTGGGTAGGTGAGCAGGGCCGAGTTGGTCTCAACCAGTTGTGCCTACTTGGGTACTCAGTGCAGCATCAGGGCAAACTTGAGAATTGGGGAGTTGCTGTGGTCTATGGAGATTTTCACTCTCTCTCTCTCCAGGCTCTCTGTCCAGCTGGGGGGCATCTAGAGTGTGTGTTCCTGGCATTGGCCAATCAGGACAGATTAGGGATTCTGTTGGTTTCTTGTCTGCCTCTCTGCCCAGCAGTCTCCTTGCCTGAGATGACAGAGCCGGTCTTGGAGGCGGTGTTGGGTACAGCGGCGGAGCATATGCTTGTGCTGCCCAGGGCTGGTGCCCTCCCAGTTGCAGGATAGCCGTTCAGGTGCCCAAAGTGGTGCACACACCCTGCAGCTGGGGGCAGACTGAGCCGCCCAAAACGGACATTTGGCGTGCTGCCCACCCAAGACTCCCAAAGGACTGGAGAAAATTTATATTTTATTTGAAAGAAAACTGTAAACATCTGAAAACGTGTGTAGGTTTGACTTGAAATGTTTGGTGATGTGAAAATAAGGAGCTGATTTACATATAAGAGGGTGAATGTTAAAAGAAGACACAAGGTAAAGAAGTGGTTATAGAAATGTGATAAATTTGTTAAGGGACGCGGGTGGTGCTGTGGGTTAACGTCCCCTCTCAAAAATGCACCTGGGTCTGTGACAGGTGTGCTGACATCAGATGCATGCATGTGCGACGGGCGCATCAGCACTTTTTCCTCTCACGCCGGTGGGCCCGCCCTCACTCAGGTAAATTGCCTCCACCTTACTGAACAACCCTTTACCCGAAGGTTTATTTTCCTTTCCTCTTAAAATTTCAGCCCAGAGTATCCTGTGGGACGCTGGTGGTGCTGTGGGTTAAACCACTGAGCCTAGGACTTGCTGATCAGAAGGTCGGTGGTTCGAATCCCTGCGATGGGGTGAGCTCCCATTGCTTGGTCCCTGCTCCTGCCAACCTAGCAGTTCGAAAGCACGTCAAAGTGCAAGTAGATAAACAGGTACCACTCCGGTGGGAAGGTAAATGGCGTTTCTGCGCGCTGCTCTGGTTCGCCAAGCTGTACGCCGGCTCCCTCGGCCAATAAAGTGAGATGAGCGCCGCAACCTCAGAGTCGGCCATGACTGGACCTAATGGTCAGGGGTCCCTTTACCTTTACCTTTACCTTAAATTTGTTAAAGATATGTGGAAGTCAGAAAGAGGGAGGGAAGGAGGTCGATGTGTTGGAATTCTGCCTTGGTCAGAGGGATGTGCCAGTCTTCCAGGCACTGGCAGATATTCCTCGGTGACCTCCCGGCTGCTACTCCGCTGATAAGCAGGCGAGGTCTCGGCGATTTTTCTCAGGCTGTGAGAAAAACACACCGTTCCTTCTCTCTCCCCTTTGGTGTCCCCCAGGGAGGGGAAAGAAGCAGACAGAAATCTATTTACATCTTTTATTTCTGTCTTTCACTTCAGTACAGAGAAAACATGTCTGCACACAACAGCAGTAAGAATAAACTCCACCCATGTACTTCCAGTACAGGTCATATGGCACACACACTGAGCTAACATCCGGTGCTCAGTACAGAATGGACTGCCCCTTTGTTTCCATGGCAACAGTCACCCACATCCTGTTTGGCTTTCCAGCCACAAGCAGCTGACTGAGCTGCTAGAGCCTTTGCTTGCTGCTGCATTGCTGCTTTAGAATAACATACTCCCCCTAAAGTATCAATGCGTGCAGCGAGCAAAGCGTCATCCAGAGAAGAAAACAAACAGTTGTTATATGTATAACACTCCCCTGTTGTTTCAGTTCCACCCTTGGAACTACCCGCCACTGGTTTTACCAATGTACCTCTCTAGTTGTGTGACTTCCAAGGAATGAGTGCATCTGCATTACCTTGGTTAGCAACTCTCTGTTGTGCCTTTGTCTCTGACTCAGACACAGCTTCAATTTGACCTTGGTCGTTTACAACAGCAACACATGCAATAGCTAGGTTTGCAAACTCCTTTGAATACCTCTTGGGTGGTACACCCTTCGTTGCTCTTTCAGACCTACGTAAGAGGTGCTGCTCTTCTCTGCTTTCTGGTTCAGCCTCTGAGCTCTCTGGAGAACCAGTACTAAGCTTAATCAGTGGTTCATCCTCCTCTTCTGAGGGTCTAGTCATTATGTGAGATTTCCTCTCAATGACTGTGACAACTGAGCTGTCTGAGCTATCGCTGTCATCATCAGTACTACTGAACTCAATAAGATCAAACTCATCATCATCATCATCAGAATCATCATCATCTCCTGTGGGAAATGTGTGAACAATCACTCTCTCCTGTTCAGGAGCACTCTCTAGAAACTTTGTGAGACTCACCTGACCAGATTCAGACAAAATTACTCTGTAGAGACCCTTTTCATAACCCACAAAAATGCCTCTGGCATTCTTTACTCCACCCGGAGCTTCTGTTCTCACATGAGACCCGAAAACCTTGAAATGGGCAACAGAAGGTTTTCTGTGGAACAGTTTCTCAAAAGGAGAACTTCCCAATTCTTTTGAAAACTTTCTCAACCACGTATAACAAAATGACATCAGCGACTCAGCCCAGTACTCACGTGGCAGATGTGAACTAAGCAATTGGGCTTCCATTCCCTTTTGCAATTCTTTGTTCACCCTAACACAGACACATCTATTCCAAGCTTCTTCGGAACTAGCAATTTTGTGTCTTCTCCCTTTCTTCTTCAGGAACCTCTGGAAATCCTGTAAGAGAAAAATTGGCTTCTCATCTGTGCAAAGACAATCTATGTCAGCATCATGCATATTTTTAACTTTGTCACAAAACTCTTTAAACCTTTCTAAGGCGTCTTTTGGTCTCTCCAAAAGATTAATCCAGACAAAACCTGTAAAAGAATCAACACATATTAGATAATACTTTGCATTGCCTCTAGAAGGTGCTAGAGGACCAATCACATCAGCATACACCCGCTGAAATGCCCTGTTGATCCTCGAGGTCACCTGCTTGGCGCTCTTCTCAGCTACACCTGCAAAAGAGATCATGTTAGAATTACAATTCATGTAATCACTTTGATCAAAAGTCAACAAATACAGTCCATCTTTCTCTTCGGCAGAAAGATACAGCTCTCCATCTTTGTAGATCTCGCAGTTCTCATCATCATAGGACAGTTTTAGTCCCTTCTTGGCGATCTGCGAAACGCTGAGCAGATTGTACTTCAACTCTGGAACCAAATAAACATTGTTTATAGTCAAGTTCAGACTTTTAAGATACACAGTCCCAATTCTGGTGGCTTCCAGCTCTTGACCGTTGGCTTGTTGTACAGCGAAGCTTTGCTTCTTAAACGACGAAAATAGCTGTCTGTTTGGGGACATATGAAATGTCGCTCCCGTGTCTATGACAAAAGCGTTTTCCACTTCTGGCTTGGTTCCTTTCGACATCAAAGCCTTTGCAGGCTTCGCCTGTGACTTGCTTTGACTTCTGTCTGATGCCTCAGACTTCGTGGAGCTTCCCTTGGCTCCTTTGTTCTGATGCGGCTTCTTACAGTTCCGCTGAAGATGCCCAGTTTGTCCACAACTGTAACATCGGACAACGTTCAAAGCTACAGCATTTTCTCCAGTAGCAACAGCAGTGGGGGTGTCAGAACTCCGTTCTTGTCTCCCCCTGTCCTTGACCTCCAGGGCGGCAAGTCTGTCATGTTCACAAAGAACCACGGCAAAGACCCTCTCCGAAGTGAGATCATTCGCTGGGAGGGACCCCAGCTGACTGGCAACCGTTTTGTAAGTTCGATTCAGGCTGTTTATCACCATGAAGCAAAACACTTCCTCCTGCAAACGGAAATTACGTTCCACCATCTGTTGACGCAGATATTTCATATCCGTCAGGTGCGCTTGAACATCTCCATCAGGCGCAAGCCTCAGGTTGGTCAGCTTTTCAAAATACAGCAGCGCTGAAGAACCTGCATCTCTCTGATGTGTCCTTCTCAGCGTGTCCCAAACATCTTTCGCGTGCTCTAAACTCTGTATATGAATAAGCTGCGAATCTGACACACACAGAATTATAGCCGTCCTGGCCTTCACATCCTGTGACTCCCAAGCACGCGTTGGTGCTGCAGGGATGGGGTTCTCAATCACCCCAAACAGTCTCTGATTCTGCAGCAGGGCCTTCATCTTAATAGACCAAGATGCATAATTCTCATTGGTCAGAAGGGGCGGAGAAGGCAGACCTCCCCCCTTCTTGGCATCCATTTTAAGTCCTTGCCTTTAACTCTCAAACACAAGCCTCTAAAATCCAAAAGCTGGCTTGTTTACACTCTTGGCCACCTGGCAGCTATAACACTGGCTGCTTGGAAAGTTCCAAGAGCTCTTCAGACTCTGTAGTCAAAACATTCCATTTTAACTTTCACTTCTCCTCTCTGAGGCACGGCCTTGACTGAAGGGCATCGCTTAGCAACAGTGCATTCCTTCCCTTGGCCAAGAAACCACAAGAATGTCTGGAATGCGGGCCTCTTCTAACTGGAGCTGTTTTCCCATACACTGCTCCCCGTGAAGCAGAGAATAACTCAATCTGCATTCACTCTTTTAAGCCCGAAATCTCATACCTTTGGGCTCCGTGGCTGTCAGCTTTGTCTGGTCAGCTTCTAGCTGCAGAGAAACAGCCTCTTGCTTCAGGCTTCCATGGAGCGATGAAAATAGCAGCTCTGCTACTACCTTTGCAGACTCCCATGGATCATAGCAACCAGCAGCTCTGCTACCACTGTTGGAATTCTGCCTCGGTCAGAGGGATGTGCCAGTCTTCCAGGCACTGGCAGATATTCCTCGGTGACCTCCCGGCTGCTACTCCGCTGATAAGCAGGCGAGGTCTCGGCGATTTTTCTCAGGCTGTGAGAAAAACACACCGTTCCTTCTCTCTCCCCTTTGGTGTCCCCCAGGGAGGGGAAAGAAGCAGACAGAAATCTATTTACATCTTTTATTTCTGTCTTTCACTTCAGTACAGAGAAAACATGTCTGCACACAACAGCAGTAAGAATAAACTCCACCCATGTACTTCCAGTACAGGTCATATGGCACACACACTGAGCTAACATCCGGTGCTCAATACAGAATGGACTGCCCCTTTGTTTCCATGGCAACAGTCACCCACATCCTGTTTGGCTTTCCAGCCACAAGCAGCTGACTGAGCTGCTAGAGCCTTTGCTTGTTGCTGCATTGCTGCTTTAGAATAACACGATGCTCTTTTTGAGCAATACTTTAAGTTATGGATTTGTGTAATGAAAATGAAATGAAATATGGAAAACACAATAAAAATTATATTTTAAAAAAGACTTCCAAGCCTCCCCCAAGCTGTCAAAACAAAGGGGTAAGGGGTGAATGCCACCAGCAATGCGGCACAGCTCCCCAATGGTTCGGGGTAGGCTTGGGAATCGCGGGCGGGTGGCATGCCAAATGTCATCCCCCTCAATGAGGGTACCCGGGGCGGTCCCATGCCCCCTCCCATGCCCCCCTTCCTGCGTCCCTGGTTGAGGACTCCCAGACTGCTGGTTTTGGGTGACTTCAACATCCATGTGGAGGCAAGTGGTTCTGGGGTGGCTCAGGACTTCATGGCTTAACGTAACACACTTAGAATTTTAGTTCCGGGCCCCAAAGGAGTCTGCTACTGTCAGAGAAGATGGGTGATGTCCAACCAAGCAGCTTTTTCAAAGCAAATATCCTTTATTCAGTTGCAACCTATGAAAAGTTGACAAAAGGTATGAGGAACCCAACCCAAAGGCATAAGTCTAGAATTTTATCTAGTCGTAATTGTGGGTGGTCTGATTCATCACAGGTTTGTCAATTTACACAGTAACGATGCCTAACAGTGAAAGTAAATAAAGGCAGGCCGGACTGCGTTTGTGCAGCTGCCAAAGCCAGTGGCTCATGCACGGAAGAAGCCTTGATTTATAGCCATCTGATAAGCACAGTAAAAGGTTGTTCTAGCTTGCACTGTGGAATGGACCTTCCAGGAGGGGTAAAAAGAATCCCAGGTCCCTAAGTTATATAGAGGGAGTGCCTGAAGCAGCAGGTCTTTGCCAAGAAAGTAGCCTTTGTTGATTTTAGCAGTGTCCCGTGCACAGCGGAATGATGAGGAATACATGCACATACTCTAAGTTGCTTTATTTACATTTCAAAGCTGGTAGATTACACAAAAACATCTTGCCTCTGCCGGAGCAGAAAATGCATCCTCTCTCCTCTGAAGCACGGAGAGAATCACACTGTGTGAACAGTGAAAAACAGGAAACCAGTGTACGTCACATCCAGTCTCCCTTTCCCATGGGAAAACCCAACAGTACTCTGACTGGAATGTAAACATTGTCTTGTGACAAGCCTTTCGCTGCACAGTGAAGAGAGCAGAAACCAACATCCTCCCCCTTTCTGTGAACACCACTGGGCAGCGTGTTCGTACAATATCAGTACAAACCCAACTTCTGCACATAGGTACAGTGTTGATCCCTTGATACAATCTTGGACAATACATCAGCAGGAATTTCATTACCTGGCATATAGGACACCATTACGAGTCCCTTCTGAATACGTTCCCTAGCATGTTGCAACTTCAATTGCAAGTGCTTCGTGCTTTGCTTACAACCTTCAGAATTCAGCAAAGCCAAACATGCTTTGTTGTCCTGGTAAACCTGGATTGGACATTTGACAGGAATTTTCATGTCTTTGCACAATTGTAACAACCATTCACAATCTTTGAGTGAATAAGACAGTGCATTCAGCTCAGCTTCACAAGTACTTAAGCTAACTGTTGTTTGCTTCTTGCATGACCAATCAAATAGACCCTGATTGTACATATAGCAAACTCCAGACGTACTTTTCCTGTCTGTAGTGTCACTTCCAAAACTTGCATCCGCAAATATCTCAAGACCACCAGACTTCTGATTGTTAAATCTCAGTCTGTAATGCATAGTGCCTTTCAAATACGTTTCAGAGCTTTCCAATCCTTAACAGTAGGATTGTTGACTTGTCTGCTTAGCAAATTACAGCTAACAGCAATGTCTGGTCTTGAACATCTGGCAATGAAGTTTAGCTTGCCTAGCACACTTCTGTACAGTGTAGTGTCAGAAAATGCTTCTTCAGTGTCATCTACCTGATAACCTGTTGTCATCGGTGTGTCTACAGGGTTAGCATCCATCAGGTTTAGTTTGCTTAACACATCAGCAATTTTCTGTGACTGGTGTACTAGAATGTTACCATCTTGATCTCTTTCTATTTCCAGAGATAGGTAGTTGTTTACCTCACCAAGATCTTTCATGTCAAAGTGTTCTTTCAGTTGAGCTAGGGCGTTATTGTACATTGTGACATCTTTCCAAAAGAATAATAAATCATCAACATAAAACAAACAATACAGTTTCTTTTGCCCCTCCTCCTTGACAAATACACATGGATCAGCTTTCCCTTGCTTAAAACCTAGAGAAAACAATACCTCAGTGAGTTTTGTGTGCCAACACCGTCCACTTTGTTTGAGACCATAAAGGGACTTTTTCAGAGCACAAACAAATCCCTGTTTTACCTGTACGCCATCAGGTGGAAGCATATAAAGTGATTCATTTAGAGATCCGTACAGAAAAGCTGTATTCACATCGTGGTGACTAATGTGTAGTTTTTTCTCTGCAGCTAGCTTGAGCATAAGCCTAATGCTCTCATACCTCACTGTGGGTGAGTAGGTCTCGTGATAGTCCTCACCTGGTACCTGTGCAAAACCTCTGGCTACCAATCTGGCTTTGTGTCTGACTACCTTGCCATTTTGATCAGTCTTCGCTTTGAAGACCCATTTGCTTCCAAGCAGTTTCATTCCTGGAACTACTGGAACAAGTTCCCATGTTTTGTTCCTTTCCAAGGAATCAAGCTCAGCCTTCATGGCATTTAACCATGGCTCAGCTTCCTTTGAATCCAAATCCTGGATTTCTTGGAAACTTGAAGGTTCAAATACCTTCTTGGAGCTTTTAACAGCTGTTACTGCTATCTTAGCAAACTCATCAGCAAATCTCTTTGGAGGTCTGCCTTTTGTGGCTCTCTGTGACCTGCGAATTAGCCTTAGGTCTTCAACACTCTCCTCTTCCTTCTTAGGAGAAAAGTGACCTATTGTGAACAATGGTTCCTCCAATTCTTGATCAGAACTTTCAGAGGGTCGCATAGAGGCTTTCGCACTCTTGAAATCCTCTGAATCACCTGATTCAGTTTCAGACTCAGAATCAGAACTTTCATCAGTGGGTGTGGGTTGTTGTGGTTGCTTTTGACTATCCTCAGTCTCATCACTGTCATCAGGGTAACATTGGAAAATTCCCACATTCTCCCCCCACTTGGCATTGTACTCAACACTTCTTGTGAGCTTAATAGTCTTAGAGTCAGTCATCCTTATTCTGTAAGAACCTTTCTCATAACCTAGAAAGATACCATGCAAACCACGCTTGTCTAACTTGGAGTTTTGTGGTGAGTGAACCCACATGTCAGAACCAAAAATTCTCATGTGTTTGATGTATGGTTTCTTGCCAAACATCTTCTCATAGGGGGTACAACCAATCGCTGAAGATAACCTGCGATTATAACTGTAAACAAAACATGAGAGAGCTTCGGCCCAATAACTCTCTGGAAGATTTGCATCATGTAGCAAGGTTTTTAACCCTTGAAGCAATGTCTGATTTGCTCGTTCCGCAAGTCCATTCTGCCATGGCGAGCGAGGACTAGACAAATCGTGTTGAATTCCTTTCTCAGACAGAAAAGCTTCAAACTGCTGAGAAGTGAATTCCCCCCCACGATCACTGAAAAGAGTCTTTACCTTCTTACCATGCACATTTTCCAACCAAGCACAGAATTCCTTGAACCTAGGAAAAGCCTCTGATTTCTGCTTGAGATTGTACACGTGAATACACCTGGAAAATGCATCAATGAGAACCATGAAGTACCTATTTCCACCCAAAGAGGGCGCTAGTGGTCCAACCAAATCAGCATGAACAATTTGGTATGGTTCTGTAGCTTGCCTACTAGACACCTTACCTTTCGCAGCCATTTTCACCTTGTTTGCTGCGCATGCCTTGCACTTCATGTGGTACCTGCAGGGTTTAATAGTCATACCTTCAACCAAGGCAGGCATTTTAGATACTGCCTCAAAATGCAAATGACCAAATTTTTGATGAAAATCATGAATACATTCTGCATGCAAACTTTTGTTAGAACCTGCAATGCAACAAGTGTCATCCTGCACAACATCATCATAATACAAAACATATAAACGATCAACATATTCAGCATACAATACATAATCATTTTTCTTTGTGATGATGCACCTTTTGTTCTTAAAGGAAACGTCAATGTTCCGCTCATTCATCTGTCCAACGCTGAGCAGATTATGTTTGGCATCTGGCACATAAAGTACATTCTGTATCGATAAGTCCAAACTGTGAAGAACAACAGTTCCGTAGCCTTTACTGGGGATTGTGTGGTCATCCGCCTGGTGAATCGCACCTTCCTGCGGTGTAAAAGACACGAACAGTCACTTATCGTTGCACATGTGATGGGTTGCCGCTGAATCAACAACGAAGAAAGATCTAGACGTCTTCTGGACCTCTGCAACTTTTGGAGTGAAGCGTGAGACCATTGCCTTGTGCTGCGTTGTCCTGGACACCGGACCTTTGCCTTTGCTCTGGCCTTTTCCACGCGATGAGCTTCCGCTGCGCTGCTCTGTCTTGGCCTTGGGATATTTGCATTCCCTCTTCATATGGCCTAAACGTCCACAGGAGTAGCATTTCACTGCCTTCAAAGCTTTGGCGCCATCTGGTGGTTCCACTGCACTCTGGGATGACGTCTGTAAAGACTCCCCCTTTCCCATGCAGCTATCACCCTGGCAATCTGCTTCATTCTGAATCATGGCAGTATCACAAGCTACTCTGAGTTGAGCATGTGGCTGATTGGCATCAGATTCCCCATTTGCATCAGCCAGCCTTCTGCAGCTAGCCATCATGACTCTGGCATTAGCCTTCTGCATCATCTCTGCTGCTTTAAACAAGCTGCTTTATACAAGCTGTGTCTCTGCTGCTTCAAGCCTCATTCGAAAGGCAAGTTCAAAAGTGCTTTGTCTCTGCTGCCTTAAATAGTGCTGCATCACTATTCTCTGCAGCTGCTTCAGCCCAAAAGCACATTTTAAAAGTTACTTTCGATTTCCCCAGCATAGTAAATCCGATCCTTTTATCCGTTGCCTGTGTCCGGCAAACGGCTTTAAAAGTTCAAAGTCCAGCCATAAAGCCATTAATTAGATGCTGGCAGGCTGCCCGGAGCAGTAGCACATACCTCATCAATCATCTTGACGCGCAGATATACCGTCCGATCCGTCCCTTTGCATTCTGATCCTTTTGCCGGCATCAGATGACTGCATCTTTCTGGGCCCGATAACCAAAAATGTTGATTTTAGCAGTGTCCCGTGCACAGCGGAATGATGAGGAATACGTGCACATACTCTAAGTTGCTTTATTTACATTTCAAAGCTCGTAGATTACAGAAAAACATCTTGCCTCTGCCGGAGCAGAAAATGCATCCTCTCTCCTCTGAAGCACGGAGAGAATCACACTGTGTGAACAGTGAAAAACAGGAAACCAGTGTACGTCACATCCAGTCTCCCTTTCCCGTGACTGGAATGTAAACATTGTCTTGTGACAAGCCTTTCGCTGCAGTGAAGAGAGCAGAAACCAACAGCCTTGATTTATGTGCTACAAAAGGGAGAACGTACCCCGATGCTTATGAAGCTGGATTTGACCAGCGGCAAGCCATCATCCCTGACCATTGGTCCTGTTAGCTAGGGATGATGGGAGTTGTAATCCCAAAACATCTGGAAGGCTGAGTTTGGGGATGCCTGCCCTCGATCAATCACCAGCAAAGTGATCCAGGAACCCTGTCTCTTATTTGCAATAGGGGAGCAAAGGAGGAACTTGGCTACAGCAACCACTAGATTTTTAAAAATTCAAATAATTCAACATGGCAAAAACCAGCCCTAGACTCCAAATGGTGTCCTCTTGCTATTTTATCAGGAATTAATGCTAACATCCTTTCAAAACCCTTGGCAATTTTTTCTTTAAGTTACATCTAGGGTAGAAGGAGCTCATGTAAGAAAGATTTGTTCCTAGCGGCTTCAGAAAAAAACCCACATTGTCTTAAGGTTTGGAAGGGAACAGCTAAACTAATGGATTTTTCTGCCACTTGGACGACAGTTGTGGCAAACATGAAAAAAACAGTGTACAAAGCCACCGTGACTTTACAGTATTTGAAGTATGACTTTATTTGCCATCACCTGTGACATTTGGCTTTGTTTAACAGGTTGGTCTGAATCATATCCGCCTCTGACCCTGTATGAGAATGTTCCTCCTTTTTGTTTGTTACCTCATACCTCCCTCTCTGCTTTGCACTTACCTCTGTTTCCCACAAAGCCATTCCAGCAATCTTTTGTTTTGTTTTTTGTTTTGCATGTTTAGTGTTCTGGTTTTATAATTTACTAGTGCCGTTCTCCTTCTTAATACTTCTCCTTAATACTTTGTTGTTGTTGTTTAGTCGTTTAGTTGTGTCCAACTCTTCATGACCCCATGGATCAGAGCACGCCAGGCATGCCTGTCTTCCACTGCCTCCCGCAGTTTGGTCAAACTCATGCCGGTAGCCTCGAGAACACTGTCCAACCATCTCGTCCTCTGTTGTCTCCTTCTCCTTGTGCCCTCCATCTTTCCCAACATCAGGGTCTTTTCCAGGGAGTCTTCTTTTCTCATGAGGTGGCCGAAGTATTGGAGCCTCAGCTTCACGACCTGTCCTTCCAGTGAGCACTCATGGCTGATTTCCTTCAGAATGGATAGGTTTGATCTTCTTGCAGTCGACTGGACTCTCAAGAGTCTCCTCCAGCACCATAATTCAAAAGCATCAATTCTTTGGCGATCAGCCTTCTTTATGGTCCAACTCTCACTTCCGTACATCACTACTGGGAAAATCATAGCTTTAACTATACGGAGGACCTTTGTCGGCAAGGTGATGTCTCTACTTTTTAAGATGCTGTCTAGGTTTGTCATTGCTTTTCTCCCAAGAAGCAGGCATCTTTTAATTTTGTGGCTGCTGTCACCATCTGCAGTGATCATGGAGCCCAAGAAAGTAAAATCTCTCTCTGCCTCCATTTCTTCCCCTTCTATTTGCCAGGAGGTGATGGGCCCAGTGACCATGATCTTCGTTTTTTTGATGTTGAGCTTCAGACCATATTTTGCACTCTCCTCTTTCACCCTCACTAAAAGGTTCTTTAATTCCTCCTCACTTTCTGCCATCAAGGTTGTGTCATCTGCATATTTGAGGTTGTTGATACAGGTACTTCTTTCGGCAATAGTATTTCTTCCCTAGTATTCCCTTAATACTAGGGTTGCCATATTTCAAAAAGTGCTAATCCAGATGCAAAGGTTGGGCAAAGTTGTTGAGCATTTCTTCTTTGCAAAATCTGAAAAAAAGGGTTTTTCTTTTTAGCTTTTTAAAAAGGAAATTTGCCTAAATGTACACTTCCGACATGGGTTGCCATGCATCTGGATTTCTGGATTACAGCGATTTCTGCTCGGATACTATTTTCAACAGACAAATCCTGGCTACGTCTCAGAAATTCTGGACGTATGGAAACTCCACTTAATGCTAAAAGGTGATTTTAAAAAAATATGACAAATATCCCTTAAGGACAGGGGTAACTTTTGCTTCGTTGAGGCTGGAAATATTGTACAGAAAAATGTGGATTAGCAGCCAGCAACCCAAATAAAAAGTTACATTTGCCTAGTTGGGGGGCAACTGGTGCCTAGCAACAGATGGAAGGCTTCACATTGGCTACACCTGTGTGTAATGCGTATTTATTTATACAATCTATATCCACTTAATGCTAAGCATTTTACAAAGAAACAATGCACACACACAGAGAGAGAAATCAGTTAAAACTATAAAATCAAGCTTCAATTAAAATGTCTGAAGAAATGGTCTTCAGCAGACCAAAAAGTGCTTTACCTTTTAGCAAGTCCATCTTGCGGAGAAAATTAATAGTGCTGTTCCCACCTGCTCTCACTAGATGGTGGTAAAGTATAAGATATGATAGGAGGGACAGGGTAATGTATGATCATCCAGTGCAGACTTTTGAGCAGGGGTCAGCAAACTTTTTCAGCAGGGGGCCGGTCCACAGTCTCTCAGACCTTGTGGGGGGGTCGGACTATATTTTGGGGGGGAAAAGGAGAGAAAAAAGAGGGAATTCCTATGGCCCTCAAATTACCCAGAGATGCTTTTTAAATAAAAGCACACATTCTACTCATGTAAAAATGCCAGGCAGGCCCCACAAATTACCCAGAGATGCATTTTAAATAAAAGGACACATTCCACTCATGTAAAAACACACTGATTCCCGGACCATCCGCGGGCTGCATTTAGAAGGCGATTGGGCCGGATCTGGTCCCCGAGCCTTAGTTTGCCTACCCATGCTTTTGAGTGTTGGATTGATTTATGTGCTGGCCATAGTCTGTCCCCATCAGCTGTCCAGTCACAGCCTTTTGCACAGGCTGGAGCCTCCATAGCTGGTCCAAGAGTTGCCCCACATAGCCTTGCTGGATTTTTCCATTCAATACTGCAATGTTCTTAATTCTTCATTTAAAATTGCTGTAACCTGCCTTGGGACCCTCCCAAGCTTGGGGAAGGAGGTGTGGGGCCCTGGCAGGATCCTGGAGCCCTGCCGTCTTCTTTTTTGAGCATGTGCAGAGTGCCTTCCCTTATGGTTGCTTGCCTGTTCCTCCTCTGGCCATTTCTGGGCAGTGAGTACTGGCACCTATTTTCCTAAGGGGGTGGGGGGAAGCGCTGTTCATTGCTGCATTCAGGCCAAAAGGTGCTTTTAAAGGTAAAGGTACCCCCTGACCATTAGGTCCAGTCGTGGACGACTCTGGAGTTGTGGCGCTCATCTTGCTCTATAGGCCGAGGGAGCCAGCTTTTGTCTGCAGACAGCTTCCAGGTCATGTGGCTGGCATGACTAAGCCACTTCTGGCAAAACCAGAGCAGCGCACGGAAACGCCGTTTACCTTCCCGCCAGATTAATCTACTTGCACTTTGACGTGCTTTCGAACAGGGAGCAGGGACCAAGCAACGGGAGCTCACCCCGTCGCAGGGATTTGAACCGCTGACCTTCTGATCTGCAAGCCCTAGGCTCCGTGGTTTAGACCACAGCGCCACCCATGTCCCTCTAAAGGCGCTTTTATCTTTGCACAAATTGAACTTGCCAAGTGAATAGTGCTATTCCCAACTGCTCTCACTAGATGACGGTAAAGTGTAAGACATGAATGGAGGGACACAGTAAAATCTCTACTGTGCTGGAATAGTGGAGAACAGCTGATCCACAAGTGAGGAAGGGTTGGAGTTTAGCCAGGTTCCGGTGGCAGGTGAGCTCACACCCCAATGACTGCCAAGGAGCCATATGCATTTCTCAAGTACACCCTGCTTCCATTTGGCCTTAGCTCTTCTCCAGCCATAAGCCGCACAAGGAGGCTTATTCGGGAACCCAGAAAGTATCAGCAAGCAAGGCAGGTAAAAGCAACTTCTCCTATGTCCTCTGGAAGGAACTGGCAACCAACAGCTGCCACAATCTTTCCCGAGCAATGACAATGATTGGATAGCAATGTGACCAAGTCTGCAGTCCTCTCTGCCCTTATTTGTTTTAAGGCCAGAGAAGTTGACCGGCATGCAGTGCCAGACTATTTCACACCTTAAGCAAGACTGTTTGCAAAAAAAATACCCTGCCCCCCCCAAGAAAGCGCTAACTTCAATTTTCAAAAACAGATGTCTTGTAGAAAAGAAAATGAAAGCACAAAATTTGAAACTGCTAATTTTATTTTAAACCGCAAAAATAAGTAGATGCAAAAATACAAATGTTTTACCATACAAATCTTTATTTAATTTTTTTATACTTTCCAGATATATACATTTCACTGATTTTACAATTATTTTGACATTTTAAAACTTGACTTCCTTCCCCCTCTTTCTATGGTTCCTTAAATTTAGTTTTAATATCTTCTGCATATCCAAGTTAACTTAACTTACTCATTTATTTATATGCTCTTATGTAGCTGCAGGTTATTACAATAATCCTTCCAGTGCTTTTATCTGTTTACAATTTATCTGTAAATATTCAATAAACCATTTCCATTTGTTTATAAAAAGTTTGTTACCTTCTTATTCTTCCGGTAAGTTCCTCCATTTCTGCATATTCCATAAGTTTTTGTCTCCATTCTTCCTTTGCTGGGACTTCTTCTTCTTTCCATTTTTGGGCAAATAACATTCTTGCCGCTGTAGTTGCATACATAAATAAATTGCTATACAATTTAGGTAGTTCTATCCCTATATATCCCAAGAGAAAGGCTTCTGGGTTTTTATTTGTGTGTGTGTGTGTGTGTGTGTTTTACAAACATTATTTTAAACATCCTTTTCATTTCATTTTACATCATTTCCCAGTAAGCCATAACCTTTCGACAAGGCCACCACATATGATAAAAGGAACCTTCTTTCTCTTTACATCTCCATCACTTACTTGATTTTGATTTATACATTTTTGCCAGTTTACTCAGTGTTGGCCATTACTGGGCAGCCTGTAGCCTACAAATCATTTTGGATGAATTGTGATGTTAAAATTTAAATTAAATTCAAAGTTTCAGCCCCCATGACGTTCCCAGGGCACCCACAATTTATTTGCACCAGGGCCACACATGCCACAGGGGTGTGTGCACTCGATGTCAGCATGCCCAGTGGCTGAGTGTACATTCCTGCCACCTAGCCCAGGTTCACAGGGCGCACCCAGAGGGTGGTGGGGCACAGAGGCAGCCCCCTATGCCCAGTCTGGCCGGGCACGCTGCCCAGCAGAGAAAGGGCAGCAACGCTGCTGCAACTCTCCTTCTTCTCTCCGCTACCTGGGCCACACCCTGACCCAGGAGCAGAGCTGAAGCTGTACACTGAAGCCAAGCTCTAATGAGGGAGCCGTGGGGAGTGCCCAGTCACGTCCCCTCTCAAAAACGCACCTGGGTCCGTGACAGGTGTGCTGACATCAGATGCATGCATGTGCAACGGGCGCATCAGCACTTTTTCCTCTCACGCCGGTGGGCCCGCCCTCACTCAGGTAAATTGCCTCCACCTTACTGAACAACCCTTTACCCGAAGGTTTATTTTCCTTTCCTCTTAAAATTTCAGCCCAGAGTATCCTGTGGGACGCTGGTGGTGCTGTGGGTTAAACCACTGAGCCTAGGACTTGCTGATCAGAAGGTCGGTGGTTCGAATCCCTGCGACGGGGTGAGCTCCCGTTGCTTGGTCCCTGCTCCTGCCAACCTAGCAGTTCGAAAGCACCTCAAAGTGCAAGTGCTCTGGCAGGAAGGTAAACGGCGTTTCCGTGCGCTGCTCTGGTTCACCAGAAGCGACTTAGTCATGCTGGCCACATGACCCGGAAGCTGTACACCAGCTCCCTCGGCCAATAAAGCGAGATGAGCGCAGCAACCCCAGAGTCGGTCACGACTGGACTTAATGGTCGGCGTCCCTTTACCTTTACCTTTTTATCCTGTGAGGGGACCTTTGTGAGGGGATAACTAGTAAGTTGGAGTCCCAGGCAGGTTTTCTTTAAATAAACAATAAAGATTTATTTAAGGCAAGATAGTATATAGCACACATGGATTAAACTTAGGTTACTTCAAGAATACAGTGCAATTTCACTTTAATTTGTCCTCAGTTGGTTTTGATTGTAGGTTTGGTTCCTTTATATGGTGATACTTTCTTTCATTTATCCATCCCCTTTAACACTCCTGCTCCTGAGGTACTTTAAGAAATAGACCAAAGGGCTCTCCACACCCCCTCCCTTTACTCCCCTCCAGACTAGGTTTGAATCCCAAGTAGGCTGTTTCTTTCCAGCTCCTACTTCTACTGGTTCAACTTCTGCCTCCCAGTAAAATTCCAGTCTATCCCTCCTACAGGACCATAGCTGTCAATGTTTCCCTATTTTTAAGGGAAATTCCCTTATTCTGAATAGGATTCCTCGCAAGAAAGGGGAAAAGTTGACAGCTATGTACAGGACACCACACTCTGTCCTTCACAATACGCTCAGAGTGGAAGTTTTTTCTCTCTCTTCCAGAACCAACTCTTTCTCCCATTCACGCTTTATACCTCATCCTGTCTCCTAACCTCCAAAACTCCCTCAACTCCTTAAGCAACCCCCTAACTCCTAACTAACTGTCTCTCCCCGAATCCTCTCCTTTTAAACTCTCCCTCCTGGAACCACGGCCAGTCAGAGGCTGCCGTTCATTAACCATTTGCTGGCAGGGAAAGAAAGAAAGAAAGAATACGAAAGAAATACTTGTTTATTCATCCTGTTCAGCAAAACCAACTTTTTCGACACAGCGTGCAAGCAGCCCTGGGCCTCCATGTTCCTGGGGCCAAGCCTGTGGGCCTGGTTTTCCCCCTCCCTACCCATCAGAATAGGGAAAAGACACCAAAGGAGCCAACCCCTAGGGGCCGAGGGGACTTTGCCCCCCCATAAAATATCTGGGGAACCCCCCCCCCACGTTGATGGGCATTGCCATTCAAATGATGTGCATGCACTGTGTCATGTGATCCGATTAAGGGATGGGGCCTACTTGCCCCGCATAATTACCCAATACAGTGGTACCTCAGGTTACATAGGCTTCAGGTTACAGACTCCACTAACCCAGAAATAGTGCTTCAGGTTAAGAACTTTGCTTCAGGATGAGAACAGAAATACCTCTCCTTTAAATCAGAACCAGTGAAGGCGGTGGAGGTCCTGTGTGAGTGTCTGGAGGCGGTTGGAGGATGGATGGCGGCTAACAGATTGAGGTTGAATCCTGACAAGACAGAAGTGCTATTTTTGGGGGACAGGAGGCGGGCAGGTGTGGAGAATTCCCTGGTCCTGAATGGGGTAACTGTGCCCCTGAAGGACCAGGTGCGCAGCCTGGGAGTCATTTTGGACTCACAGCTGTCCATGGAGGCACAGATCAAATCTGTGTCCAGGGCAGCTGTTTACCAGCTCCATCTGGTACGTAGGCTGAGACCCTATCTGCCTGTGGACTGTCTCGCCAGAGTGGTGCATGCTCTGGTTATCTCCCGCTTGGACTACTGCAATGCACTCTACGTGGGGCTACCTTTGAAGGTGACTCGGAAACTACAACTAATCCAGAATGCGGCAGCTAGACTGGTGACTGGGAGCGGCCGCCGAGACCATATAACACCGGTCTTGAAAGACCTACATTGGCTCCCAGTACGTTTCCGAGCACAATTCAAAGTGTTGGTGCTGACCTTTAAAGCCCTAAACGGCCTCGGTCCAGTATACCTGAAGGAGCGTCTCCACCCCCATCATTCTGCCCGGACGCTGAGGTCTAGCGCCGAGGGCCTTCTGGCGGTTCCCTCACTGCGAGAAGTAAAGCTACAGGGAACCAGGCAGAGGGCCTTCTCGGTAGTGGCGCCCGCCCTGTGGAACGCCCTTCCAGCAGATGTCAAAGCGATTAACAACTACCTGACATTCAGAAGACATCTTAAGGCAGCCCTGTTCAGGGAAGTTTTTAACGTGTGATATTTTATTGTATTTTTGCTTTCTATGGAAGCCGCCCAGAGTGGCTGGGGAGGCCCAGCCAGATGGGCGGGGTATAAATAATAAATAATTATTATTATTATTATTATTATACGGCTCCGGCGGCGTGGCAGCAGCAGGAGGCCCCATTAGCTAAAGTGGTGCTTCAGGTTAAGAACAATTTCAGGTTAAGTACGGACCTCCGGAACGAATTAAGTACTTAACCTGAGGTACCATGGTATTTTATTCAAGTTGGCAACCAATAGAAGAGAAATTGCAAAGTGAAAACTGCAATGATGTTGCCTGCCTGCCTGTTTATTTAAATTATATACCGCTTCACATTGCCACAGGAATCGTTGAGAGGTTCACATATCCCAACAACAGTACCATCAGTATAACATACAATACAGAGTCCACCTCCTCTTATTGCTGCTACTCCACATTTTGAATAACAAAGTGATGTTACCTCCAAGCAGAAGTAAATTAAATGTGGAGGAGTAAATTGAAAAAGTACCGCAAAATCAAATCATATATGCAATATAAAGATGCATAGAAGTACAACGTTGAAAAATCTCATAAATACTACCAAAAACACCCTATGTATGGTAGGAACACAATCACCAAAATAATTCACATTTACACTACACGAAACCAATCTATGCACACCCACTTAGCCAACCACTCAGCCAACACATTCTGTTTCCACCCACAACATCACTCCATCCACTCAAATCTCCCTTTAATAAAACACTCAAGACACTCAACTAACCAATAATCATGTACAGAAAAATAGGTCCGCTGAATAAAAATGTGGGCAGAAGATACTTTCAGCTTTACAAGTGTAGCAAAATGGAATGTGGTCTGGAGTTCTTAGTACTCAAAACTGCTGCTAAAAGATCCTTAAAAGCCTGCATTTCCATTAATGCTACCTTTGGGAAAGAAGAAGAGTAACCGTTCTTGAAGTGAGAACTTATACTTGTAAAATTAAAATGAAACCACGGAGCTTTTAAGGTCTAAAATCCAATTTATTTCTTCAAGTTCCGCTCTAGAACTTTTCCCCTGGGGTTTGGCAAAAGCTTGTGGGTGCTTGTGAGTATCTAAGGATAGGAGCTGAGGAAAAGCCACTATCAGCGGGATGCCAAAAGGCTCGTGTGCAGAGGACCAACCCCATCGCACAAACAAGCCAAGGAATTGCTTGAGCAGCAATATTGAACTGTACCAATGAAGCAACATGCAACTTAAGGTGTGTGGCCAGGCTAGCGAGCCAAAAGGACCATGCACGGGCTAGTCCACATTTCCACTTGTGGTGCTGTTTCCCCCCAGGGAAATCTGCTCTTTAATACTGAATCAGAGCAAGCGTCAGTAGCACTTTCTGCGGATTGATGCTTGCGCCAACAGTAATGAGCGAGTTTTTCCTGGGAAAGCTAAAACCACTTGGACCATGCCTAGAAGTCACCAAACAAGCAGAAAACTGAGATCTGGGCTTTCTAGGCATAGGACAAGTAGAAGTGTAGACAAACCCTAAGTCCTGGACTGAAATTTCAAATATGGAATTGGATTCTTAAATCAGATTTCCCTTCCACTTCTAAATTTGAGCTCTTAATTCCTTTGATTTATGGAATAGTTGGGAAAGGGGCCGCAGCTCAGCTGAGGGTCTGCTTTGCATGGAATCTAGTAATCGGCATATCAAATACTATGGCATGTCAGTTATCAAATACTTCACACCACTGCATGTCACAAATGAAATATGTAAATATGAAGTGCCATTGCATGTCGGCTATACAGAGTCAAGTGCTAAATGACCACTGCATGCCAAACTGCTGCCAGCTCTGCTTTTGTGCTGTTCCTCCTCTTCCTCACATCCCCCTGAAGCGATTGTGAAGGACTTTTCATGGTTGCTGTGCCTGTTGTTTGAAATCATCTCTGCTCTAACAAGAAGCCAGCAATTAAATCTTATAAGATGGTTTTACAGTTGTGCGGAAGGCCCATTTTAGGCACTTTATTCTATTTTTTTTATTCCTAGTTTTCAGGAATATAAAACTTTACTACATTTGCTGCAAACCTTCATACTTTGGCCATTTACAGCTCCCTCTGCAGATATATCTTACACATAAATAAGGCTTTCATCTCTGCAGCACTTGTCTAAGAACCCACAGCGGCTCAGAGCAGTTTCATTAATGGATCTTTGCCTATAAATTCTTCTGTCATTCATATGTGTATTGGCATGCCTCTGCATCATCTATCTGTTTCCCAGTGGAAGCATTTGGGTTCTTGGGTTCGTGTAGCATAATCTTGGTGGGGGTGGGGGTCACAGCTGGGATGATCAGAACCCAAACAGGCGGTAGGTGTGTCTCCCCACCCCCCAGTCACCCCCCCCAAAATACATAAAGAGGGGAAGAAAATGTGGGCCGAGGCTGAAAAGAATGGCTCTGCTTCGGGGAGAAACCAAAGTATCAACAGTAAGGGAGAAGTTTTTACATTGTTATAACATGAAATTAAAAGACGCCTGCTTCTTGGAGAAAAGCAATGACAAACCTAGACAGCATCTTAAAAAGCTGAGACATCACCTTGCCAACAAAGGTCCGTATGGTTTTCCCAGTAGTGATGTATGGAAGTGAGAGCTGGACCATAAAGAAGGCTGATCGCTGAAGATTTGATGCTTTTGAATTACGGTGCTAGAAGAGACTCTTGAGAGTCCCATGGACTGCAAGAAGATCAAACCTATCCATTCTGAAGGAAATCAGCCCTGAGTGCTTACTGGAAGGACAGATCCTGAAGCTGAGGCTCTAATACTTTGGCCACCTCATGAGAAGAGAAGACTCCCTGGAAAAGACCCTGATGTTGGCAAAGACTGAGGGAAGGGGACGACCGAGGATGAGATGGTTGGACAGTGTTCTCGAAGCTACCAGCATGAGTTTGACTAAACTGCGGGAGGCAGTGGAAGACCGAAGTGCCTGGCGTGCTCTGGTCCATGGGGTCATGAAGAGTCGGACACGACTAAACGACTAAACAACAACAACAACAAAACAGAGACAGAGACATTCTTGACCCTGGGCACCAGCGATGGTGCAGTATCATTCAAAGCAGGTC
This sequence comes from Podarcis cretensis, assembly GCF_951804945.1. Classification (NCBI taxonomy): domain Eukaryota; kingdom Metazoa; phylum Chordata; class Lepidosauria; order Squamata; family Lacertidae; genus Podarcis; species Podarcis cretensis. The sequence continues at coordinate 27,567,173 of NC_137185.1, read as the reverse complement.
ATTCCAAAAAAGGGGACACACCCCTTGGATTGGACGCTACAGGCACTTCATAACTACTGGGTATATATACAGGACTTCTGAGTCTTCAGACCATTTCATGGGCATCTCCTTGGTGCAATCTGCACAACAACCCAACAGAGTAGGCCTTCGCAACTGCAAAATGGCAGGTGGTGGAATGAGGCCAAAAGGAGGCTTCCCAAGGCTACCTAGTGAGTTTGTGGCAGAGGTGAGAGTCAAGTGAGGGGTTTCCTGATCTGCAGGTTGGGTTCCTACAAGATCTGATTCTAGCTCTTCATTTTATTCCTCATAGCGGTCATAGTGGTGATCAGCATGGTCCCCAGGCTTTACCTGTGGAACAACAAACACACATAGGATTGTCGCCTTGCAGCAGAATCCTATCCCTGTTTGCTCCAGGGTAAGTCCCATTGTCTTGGTGGGGCTTACTCCCAGGTAAATGGGAACAGAATTGCAGCTGGCCACCTCTCCCTGCCCGCCTGTCCCCACACTAAAGTAAAATGTCTCAAATGACACAGCTTTTACTCATAAGAAATGTGATTTCTGACTCTCCTAAAAAAATTCGATTGTGTTTCTTCTTGCACCTTTCCCAGCTGTTTTAACAACCCTTTTAAGCTTTTGGATGTGTAAAGGTAAATAAAGGTAAAGGAGCCCTGGGCGGTTAAGTCCAGTCAAAAGCAACTATGGGGTTGCAGCACTCATCTCGGTTTCAGGCTGAGGAAGCCGGTGTTTGTCCACAGACAGCTTTCCGGATCATGTGGCCAGCATGACTAAACCACTTCTGGCACAACGGAACACCATGACAGAAACCACACAGAAACACTGTTTACCTTCCCGCCACAGCGGTACCTTTTTATCTACTTGCACTGGTGTGCTTTTAAAATGCTAGGTTGGCGGGAGTTGGGACAGAGCAACGGGAGCTCACCCTGTCATGGGGATTTGAACCACTGACCTTCTGATTGGCAGGCCCAAGAGGCTCAGTGGTTTAGACCAGGGGTCAGCAACTTAAGGCTCATGGAACGGAAGCGGCTCGCAGAGGTTGTTTGACCGGCCCATGAGCCACCCCCGAACCGAGTTGACCGCTCTTGCACTGCGCTAAAGTGGTGCAGCGCGATGTGGGGACTCGCTTCTGTGGCTCCGGAAATCTTGTCTGTGCAGACGCCAATGCCGAAAATTGTGGGCATGCATGCGATCCAGCACACGGAGGGCTCTCTGCGGGACCGATCTGGCCCAGCCAAGATAAACCTTGCTGACCCCTGGTTTAGACCCCAGCACCACCCGTGCTACGGTGTGCGTCCAGGTCTCTGCAAAGTATTTCAGATGTGGCTATGGCACATATATTTATATATTTCAGAAATTATAAACTGTGGTTTTTTTGCGTTCAAGGAATATTCAGAGAGCAGTGTAAAGAAATTAAAGCATAATGCCAATCATAAAACAGTAAAACCAACAAGGAAAATAAATTACAGAGATAACATAGGTTGATTTGGAAAGCGGTGAAAAGAAATCTCTTACACAAGCTTTGAAAGTGTAACAATGGCTGTGTACACACACTCTGTTTTACTCTCACCATTGGTTTGGGAAATGGTGTAAACACAGTGTTAGCCACAGTCCACATCTATTCTGCACTTATACTGTGTTTTCCTATCAAACTCTGCATTTGATGCATTTTTACACCAACCAGCCTGTATCTGAATTGAGAAAAAGAACGGCCTAGATGCTTTTTAAGTTGCCCATGTGTGCACAATGTTGGGTCTTTCTTCACTTCTAAAACAAGAGAAATGCAGAGAACTGGTGTCACACTGCTAAAAGCATCATATAAAGACATCCTGGTGCCTGGAATTTTTATTTAACTAAAAGAAAAAAATGGCTTAGGCGCGAGAAGAATTGAATAGGATCATTATGGTCCATCTCCTTTCTTTCAAATGCTCCAGTAGCATCCTGCCATTCAGCTGCGGTGCTAGAACCTGTTTGATAAGGCTTGCAATGGTTATTAGCCATACTCAGGGCTATGCTCTGCCCAAATGCTCAGAGGCAATAATGCTTCTGAATACCAACTACTGGAAGCTGCATCTGGGTAGACCGCTTTTGTGCTCAGGTCCTGTTTGCAGGTTAATTCTATGTCCAGGGCAGCTGTCTACCAGCTCCATCTGGTACACAGGCTGAGACCCTACCTGCCTGCAGACTGTCTCTCCAGAGTGGTGCGTGTTCTGGTTATCCTCCACTTGGACTACTGCAATGTGCTCTACGTGGGGCTACCTTTGAAGATGACCCGGAACTGATCCAGAATGCGGCAGAGAGACTGGTGACTGGGAACGGTCGACGAGACCATATAATACTGGTCCTGAAAGACCTACATTAGCTCCCAGTATGTTTCCAAGCACAATTCAAAGTGTTGGTGCTGATCTTTAAAGCCCTAAAAGGCCTCAGCCCAGTATACCTGAAGGAGCGTCTCCACCCCTATTGTTCTGCCCAGACACTGAAGTCCAGCTCTGAAGGCCTTCTGGTAGTTCCTTTGCTGCAAGAAGTGAGGTTTCAGGGAACCAGGCAGAGGGCCTTCTCAGTGGTGGCGCTCACCCTGTGGAATGCCCTCCCATCAGATTTCAAGGAAATAAACAACTATCTGACTTTAGGAAGACATCTGAAGGCAGCCCTGTTTGGGAAGTTTTTTATGTTTGATGTTTTATCATGGTTTTAATATTCTGCTGGGACCCACCCGGAGTGGCTGGGGAAACCCAGCTAGATGGGAGGGGTAATAATAATAATAATAATAATAATAATAATAATAATTGCAAACTTTCTCATTGGGGCATCTGGTAGGCCAGTGTGAGAAGAGGATTCTGGACCAGATGGTCCATTGGCCTAATCCAGCAGGACTCTTAGAATCCTGGAACTGTAAGCATTGAAAGGGATCCTGAGAACCATCTAGTTCAACTGCCTGCCATGCAGCTGTCTTATATGGGGGATCAAACCTGCAACCCTGGCATTATCAGCACCACTCTGTAACCAATAGAGTTATTCTCGAGTTCTTATGCTCATCTCTCCCTGTTGATGCAACAAGGGTGCCTTGAGTTATACAAATGTGTTGATCTGAACATGTGAGGAGTTAGAACAGGTTGCATGCCTGCCTTTTTACATATGGCCTCAGGATGATGACACCGCCTTGCGGAAGGAGTCCCAACATGCTTTCAGCTTTGTTTACTGAGAGAGCTAGACACCCCTTCTCTCTTGTTTGGCACAAGAAGCCTAGAGGAATCCTACCTACTGATCCTTAAACTCCGTGCTATGGAATTCCAATGCTAAGGAAACACATTACAAATGTGGGGGCTTCAATTATGTCTCAACTGAGACCTGAAAGCAGCAGCAGCAGCAAATACCAATTGTATTCATTGTCCTGATTTCTGTTCCAGACATGGGACAAATATTTCCGCTCACATTTCTGTTGGAATTTTCCAACTTCCATAGCTGCACAGCAGGCTGTGCTTTCCCAATGGCCTTCAATTACAGTTGGGTGTTGGAAAATGCAGCATTCAGGGCACAGGCCCCAAGGGGATGACTGGGATTTGCTCAAGAGCTTGGCTTGCATCAAGGTCTGACCGACTGCCCTATTTGTGGCAAGAAGAGCGTAGGATGTTGCCATAAATGAAACCAGACCAATGACCCACCTAGATTGGAACATAAACTGTAGAGCTTGTTCCCATGGGAAGCAGTGATGGCCATCATCTTGCATGGCTTTGAAAGAAGATTGGACAAATTTGTGGAGGCAAAAGCTATGTATTTACAGCTGGAACCCATGATGGCAATGCTGTCTTTCCACAGTAGGAAACAGTAATGTTTTCGAGTGCTAGAAAAAGAGAGATAATACGTAACAGAAAAGAAACATTAAATCATTATACAATATCCAAAAAAGAAAAAGAAAAAACATAAACAAAATAAAATAAACCCACCACCCTGTTTAACTTCCCTCCACCGCTACTCGTCCTCTCTACAATCAATTTTACCCTAATCGTTGCATTCTGATTGTTTTTATTTTCTCTATATACATGCATATGTCATTGTTAATTTATTATTTTGATGCATTTACATTCTTAATCTAAGCATATTAGCATGTCTTTTTTAGAGCAGTATTTTGCCATATGAACATCAAAGCATTGCCATTCATTTTTTAGTTTTTGATTTGGCTGCTGTCGTACGGATGCTGTTAATTTAGCCAATTTTAAATATTCATTTAATTTGAGAATCCATTCCTCCTTGGTAGGTAGTTCTTTAGCTTTCCATTTAGATGTGATTACTATCCTAGCTGCGGTGGTCGCATATAAGATTTTTTAAAAATATTTCGGTATTTTTTTTCCTAAGAGGCCCAGTAGGTAAGCCTCTGGCTTTTTCATTGATGGGATTTTAAGCATTTTTTTCAACTCCTTATGAATTTCTTCCCAGAAGTACTTAATCGGGGTGCAACTCCACCACATATGCATTATTGTACCAGCTTCCTTGTTGCATTTCCAACAGAGGTTGGATTTCAGTTTATAGAGTTTGGCTAATTTGACTGGTGTTAAATACCACCTGTAGAACATTCTGATGAAATTTTATTTTATTGTACTACAGGCGGTAAATCTTACATCTTCCTGCCAAAGTTTCTCCCATTGCTCTAAATATATTGTGTGGCCGAAGTCTCACACCCTAAATGGGCCACTAGCTTAACCCAGCAGGCTCTTTTTGTATTGCTACGCCCACCTTGATCAGCAGCACCTCTCCAGAATTTCAGACAGGGGACACTCCCAGCCCCACCTGGAGAAGCCAGGGATTGAACCTGGGACCACCAACATGAAGAGTAGATACATTACCACTGAGCTACAGCCCTCCCGGGATGCAGGTGGCGCTGTGGGTTAAACCCCAGAGCCTAGAACTTGCCGATCAGAAGGTTGGCAGTTCGAATCCCCACGAAGGGGTGAACTCCCGTTGCTTGGTCCCTGCTCCTGCCAACCTAGCAGTTCGAAAGCACGTCAAAGTGCAAGTAGATAAATAGGTACCGCTTTGGCGGGAAGGTAAACGGTGTTTCCGTGCACTGCTCTGGTTTGCCAGAAGTGGCTTAGTCATGCTGGCCACATGACCCAGAAGCTGTACGCCGGCTCCCTCGGCCAATAAAGCGAGATGTGCGCCACAACCCCAGAGTTCTCCGCAGCTGGACCTAATGGTCAGGGGTCCCTTTACCCTTTACCTTTACAGCCCTCCCAACATTTTGCTCAGCTCAAAAATGGCTGATGATGTTGCGCACTAGATTAGAAAGGAGATGGTGGCGGTTCTTCTGAACTGTGTTGTTCAGCTTTTTCACTTGCCTGCAAAGAGGTTTGTTATCAGTCTTGAGTTAAGCAAGAACTTTCCCTTCACGATTGCAGCCTGCTGTTGTGGAACTCCAGGCCAAAGAATTGTCAGTGACTCTGCAATCCCAGGGCTGAAGCTGCAGATGCAGCTTTGCAGACTGCCGAATTTCAAAGAAGAACCGAGCCGCCAAACCGGGTGCATGAAATAAAACTTTCTCAGTCAGCCCAGGATGCCGCCACTAGGCCAAATGATCCTGCGCAGATGGTGGAGAGATAAATGATGCCATCTTTTTACTGTAGCGCTTGAGCCATAATTTGTGTTAGACATTTATTAGATGCGGTCTTCTCTCTCTCCCCCCTTTTTTTTGTGGGGCTGTGTAGCTCCAGACAACTGCAGCGGGCGAGGTAGGAAGCGGAATCCGACGTTAATAATCTGGCCGGCACTTCAACCTCTCTCCATTTCTCTCCTCCAATTTTCTCCTGTGACAATTTATAGGTTAGTTTGATGCTTGAATAGCTGTGTCTCTCCAGTAATATGTATTCTCTGTAAGTATTCCCTGCTGTGGCGTATCCTAAGAGAACTCCATCAAATAATTATCTTTCCTCTTTCTTTTTTTATTCACAGGCTTTTCACTCGATCTGCATCACTATAAAATATTCCAATAGTTTTTCTCTCCGCACACAGGCTTTCTGTGACTGTAAAGTGTATTTATGTACAATATTAAATCCTCCCAATGCAGTCCTCTGTCTTGGCACTCTTCCTTTTCTGACGCTCCAGCCACCATCAGACCCTCTCGCCTGTCTCCTGTCTTCGTGGCAATGTGTGGCACAATTAGAGCAGCCATAAAAACTGTCCTGGCTAAACAAAAATTTGAGATCACCAATCTTTTTCCGAGATCGTACTTTCTGTGGTTTTTGACAAACACCTCTCTCAAGCCTGGTCCTGTGGCATGCCAGAAAGAGATTTTGCAAAGTCATCCTGCGTGGCACGTAGTGCTCAGCCTAAGAATTCGACCCATCGTTTTTCATTCTTTTGGGGAGAGGTAGGGGTGCCAAAAGGGCAGCCAAATACAGGCTTCGTTGGGGGGGGGTGAGGTGAGGGTGAATTATAAACATAAGATTTGGAGCATAAGAACTTTAGAAGGTCCCTGCTGGGTCAGACCAAAGGCTTTTCTGGTCAGATTCTCCTATTGGCCAACCAGGTAGTAATGGCCACTCCCCACATCAAATGGGGGGCGCCTTTTCGTGGGCACACGCAACCCCCCGGATCCCAGTGTGGCTCCCGGTAGTATGGACTGGTTTCGCCCTCCCCAGGCTGGATACCTGGAGGTCTCTGCCTACCTCAGCCAATCGCCCAATCCTGCCTGGGGAGGCATTGCTAAGGTGATCAGGCCAGGTAGAGGGAGGGAGTACCTGCCCACACAATAGGAGGAGGATCTTACTTGGGAGTCGTCAGTTGGCTCCAGAGCTTCTCCCACCCTTCCCTCCCTCAGTTAAGCCTTCTTTTGCAGGTTAACCTCTTCTCTACAGGTACGCGGGCGCTGCTACGTCAAGGTCTCTGTTGAAGGGCCGGAAAGGAATTTTCCTTCATTGGCAGGTTTGGCCTTTCTCGCAGCAAAATGTCACAACTTCGGCGGTTTCAGGCCTTGGGCGAAATCCTTTAGTCTATCTTCCTAAATGTGTGTGTGTGTGTGTAAAGCGGTGACCCACGCCCCCCTTGCGGCGTTGATCTCAGGGTTCTCCGTTAAAGGGGTCTTGAGGGGAGGCATTGGCCATACGCCGAGAGGTTGTCATTGCTCTCCCCTGCGACGGTGGTGAAACGGGGGTCGGGCTCTCTGCTTGAACATATGTTCTCCAGAGCCAGCCCAATCCCCACACATTCTGGATAACCCTGATGTCTCCCACATCCCTGGCTGGGGACAGGGAAGGATAAACGCCCAGTGCCTGAGCCAAGGCCTCCCTACACCTGAAATTTAATAAAGTTGTGGCCAATTTTAATCCCATAGCATGTTGTCTTGAGTCATTATTCCGCTCGGGGGTCGCCTGGGGTTGGGGGGACTCCACCTGTCCATGAAATAATAACCAGTGTTTTTTTCTGGGGGGATGCAGGGGTATACATATCCTTAAACATTTTGTGAATCTTTGTACTTTTGTCCATTTACTGTATTTATTTCTCCCAATTTGAACTATAAAATGGTGATTTTCTTGAGTCAAAATGAGAGTACTCCTAAACATTTTTTTAGAAAAAAAAGCACTGATAGTAATAATAATAATTCTGCAGCTCCCAGCAGAATATTGAAAACACGATAAAACATCAAACATTAAAAACTTCCCTAAACAGGGCTGCCTTCATATGTCCTTTAAAAGTCAGATAGTTGTTTAATTCCTTGACATCTGATGGGAGGGTGTTCCACAGGGCAGACGCCACCACTAAGAAGGCCCTCTGCCTGGTTCCCTATAACCTCACTTCTCACGGTGAGGGAACCATGAGAAGGCCCTCGGAGCTGGACCTCAGTGTCTGGGCTGAATGATGGAGTGGAGACACTCAATGGAAAGCCGGAAGCTGGACACAGCAGCAGTGCTTTCTCTGCTTGTGATCTCTAACATCTGGTATTCAGAGACATACTGCTCTGTCAGCAGAAGTAATATAGCCATCATGACAAACATCCATTGATAGCGTTATCCTCCAGGAACTCATCAATATGGCTAACCTGGCCCAACAACCTAACCCTCCCCCCAAGCAAGCCACACTGCAAATGCAACCAACCAACCAACCAATCTAGGGACCCCCTAATCTCTAGCAATAGTAACAAAAATAAATGTATAAATAGAGGACCTATCCAGGTGATGTTGACACAAACCCTTACAGTAACAGTAGGCAACAGAATGAAAGGATAATACCCCCATATCTCTCTCCCCTTCTCTTTCACCCACCAACCACAAGATGTCTATGACAAAAGTGTATCTCGCTGAGTATAAGCGAACTGTGAAAAAGACTTTATGAACTGAAAGTGGAGGCGATAGATGTACCTTCCCCTGCTTATATGATTTGTAACACCAAAAAGCCCTTAAAAACTGATGTTAAAAAAGCACTCCCTCATTCATGATCCCTGTCAACTAACATTCAGAGAGGCATCCTGACTCTCGTACCGACAGTAATATTATAAATCTATTGTTGTTGTTTAGGCTGGTTAGTCTCTTGGTACCCAAAGGTCTCCAAGTGACTTATCACGCCTTAAAAATGTAAACATAAATATATAATACCATAAAAATGGAACAAACAGCCCCCAAAGCAGCCACAGGAAGCTAGGCAGCGCGCTCTCAATAGCTCTCATGGCTAGTGGTCTACTTGACTTTGTTGGCAAATTTCATAGTTTAACTATAGGCATTGTGAAGAAGTAATTCATTTCATCTCCTGAATTTTTCAACATTCAGTTTTTTGGATGACCTACGTTCTACCATCATGATGGCAGCAGACAAGCTTCTGTCTGCCTCCCCCGCCCCCCACATGGCATGCATCATTTTATATGTTGCTACCTTGGGTGGCGCTGTGGGTTAAACCACAGAGCCTAGGACTTGCCAATCAGAAGGTTGGTGGTTCGAATCCCCGCGACGGGGTGAGCTCCTGTTGCTCGGTCCCTGCTCCTGCCAACCTAGCAGTTCGAAAGCATATCAAAGTGCAAGTAGATATATAGGTACCACTCCAGTGGAAAGGTAAACAGCGTTTCCGTGCGCTGCTCTGGTTCACCAGAAGTGGCTTAGTCATGCTGGCCACATGACCCGGAAGCTGTACGCCGGCTCCCTCGGCCAGTAAAGCGAGATGAGCGCCACAACCCCCTGAGTCGGCCACGACTGGACCTAATGGTCAGGGGTCCCTTTACCTTTACCTTACCTTTCTTTCAGATGCATTATTCATTGTGTATTCTGCACTGCCATTTTGGTCCCCAAAACATACACACAAATAGACGTATTTATACAAGAGTGTATACAAAATGTGTACCATTGACATCTGGATTGTGTGTGTGTGTGTGTGTGTGTGTGTGTGTGTGTGTGTCTTCTTTTGAAAATTGTACAAAAAGGGGGGGCTGATGGAAGAGGTCTGTGATCGAGTGCTGGCGAATCTGACATGGAACAGATGTAGGCTGGTATGTCCATCACTGTTCTAACATACAATGAGGAAAATTGGAAAGAAGAAGGGTTCCAAAATCTGCCCCCCCCAAAAAAAATAGTCTTTTTGGAACAGAACCAAGTGACTACACCCTTCTCTGTGCAGTTTCTTCCTTAATTTCTGTCTACCTGTTGCTTTCTCCTTTTCCTTTTAGCCAGGAAATTCAAACTTAGGTACAGGAAACACATGAAGATTAGCACAGGTCAGGCAGACAGTGATGGATAGGAAACACAGGGAGCTAGCTGCCTTTGGGTCCTTCTGCATGCAGTACATGTGCTCTACCACTAAGCTACATCCCCATACAGATAAAAGTCCCCCTCTATGAAACCTGATGGCAGTCTGCTCTGGATGCACCCCAAAAGGACTGAGACAGAGCCCTTGAAACTCAACATGTAATGCAAGCCGCCAGCAGAAACAAGAGCAAGGGCAGTGGGAGGATGCTGCGAAGCAAGCAACCTTGTTGTAAACACCTTGAAGTTTCTGCTTGTCACCTGCGATCTGCCTTTGTGGATCTGCCTTTTGTTCCTGCCCAATTGGTTTCTCACGCCTTAATTGCTCTTATGACTGCCTGGGCAGGTCTTATTGATAAGGCTTAGGAGAAACTGCCTGCTAGTACAGGAGAGTCTTCTTCAATAATAATTCCTAAGAAGCCACTCCCGGATTTGGCAGATTGAGATCAAATGACAATGTGCCCATCCACAACAGCAACCCATCTATGGAATGCTCTTTGCAGGGAGGCACTTTGAAGGGATGTCTTTTCCTCTGAATAGGTTTTTAGCTAGGTCTGTGCAGTGTTTTCGAGGTTACCAGCATGAGTCTGACCAAGCTGCGGGGGGCAGTGGAGGACAGGAGTGCCTGGCGTTCTCTGGTCCATGGGGTCACGAAGAGTCGGACACGACTAAACGACTAAACAACAACAACAAAGTGCAGCTTCATTACTGTATCTTTTTGCTCTTGTCATAGATCACTTCTCTTGATGCGAGATTTAAGAAACTATTCCTCAAACTATGCAAACATTCCCTGTTATATGCTCAGAAAGAGGTGACAGGCTTTGCTGTGAAATGGCTCTTGAGACGTCTCTGGGTTCCTCAAAAGCTTTTGACCAACTTAAGAACTATCCTCCTAAATCAGGGGTGGTTAACCCTTAGCGGGGTGGTGGTGGTGGTTTTGGTCCCGTGCAAATTTTTCTGGTTCACCAGTTTGGATGGTGGTGCCGGAAAAAGAAATGTTGTTGTTGTTGTTTAGTCATTTAGTCGTGTCCGACTCTTTGTGACCCCATGGACCAGAGCACACCAGGCACCCCTGTCCTCCACCGCCTCCCACAGCTTGGTTAAACTCATTCTGATAGCCTCGAGAACACCGTCCAACCATCTCATCCTCTGTTGTCCCCTTCTCCTTGTGCCCTCTATCTTTCCCAACATCAGGGTCTCTTCCAGGGAGTCTTCTCTTCTCATGAGGTGGCCAAAGTATTGGAGCCTCAGCTTCACGATCTGTCCTTCCAGTGAGCACTCAGAAATGTAATACTGAGAAAGAAATGTAGTACTGAGCTAAACCCCGTTCATCATGGTGGGACTTCTGTGCCCTCTGCATGCAAAGAGGCATGCATGTGAGAACAGAGGCCAGCTACTCCTATTACGGGCATGTTGGCCTCTGGAATGCAACCTTCAGGCCAGAAACATTCAGTCCTCTAAATTTGCAGTTGGGCAACTGAAACTAAGAACACCACAAACCCCAACAACCCTTTGCTACTCCCACAGCAGTCAGGTTTTGAATCTTAGCCTTCAGCACTCAGGAGGACAAGGATGCAAACATACACGGATGGCTCCATTGCAAAGTGTGAAACGAGGCACAAGCAAGTTTTAGCATGGACTCATGCTAAAAGATCTGCTGCCACCATCCTACCAGAAAGAGAGCAACCAAAGGCAGCTTTCCTTGACCTGGTACTCTCAAGCTGTGGTTGGACTCCAACTCCCATCAGTCCCAGCAACCAGCATGGCCATTAGTCAGGGATGATGGGAGTTGTAGCCTAGCAACATCTGATGGGGCTCCCCACCTGTGGCTGAAATAGCATTTGTCAGGATTATAGGTAAAGGTAAAGGATCCCTGGATGGTTAAGTCCAGTCAAAGGCGACTATGGGGATGTGGCGCTCATCTCGTTTTCAGGCCGAGGGAGCTGACATTTGTCCACAAACAGCTTTCTGGGTCATGTGGCCAGAATGACTTAAACTGCTTCTGGTGCAACTGAACACTGTGATGGAAGCCAGAGTGCATGGAAACACCATTTACTTTCCCACCACAGCGGTACCTATTTATCTACTTGCACCTGTGTGCTTTCAAACTGCTAGGATGGCAGGAGCTTTGACAGAGCAACAGGAGCTCACCCTGTCGTGGGGATTTGAACCACCGACCTTCTGATTGGCAAGCCCAAGAGGCCCAGTGATTTAGACCACAACACCACCCGTGTCAGGCTTATAAGGTCTGTTCTTATAGAGAGAGAGGGAGCACTGCTAATATGCATGGCGCTAGACATAGTGCAGGTCCCTGTCCCCATGAGTCTGCAATCTGAAATTTGATATGGGAAACAGCAGAGAAAGGGAAATGGAGGCAAGGCCGAGCAGGGGAAGAATGTGTGGTAACTACAGTTGCATGTACTTAGGCTTCATTCATTCAGCCTTCCTCAAGCCAGTGCCCTCCAGATGGTTTGAAGTGCAACTCCCATTGGGCCCTGCCATCAGAGCTCTGCTCCTATCAGCCCCAGCCTCATGCAATCACTCTAGCAGGGCATGATCGGAGTTGTAGTCCAAAACAGATGGCAGGCACCAGATTCAGGGAGATGTTCCTAGGGGGAAATGCCCTAGGAACTTAAAGCTGGAACACTTTATGGCAGGGATGACTAACATCGGGCCCTGCAAATGTTGTTGGACTTCAACTCCCACCAGCCTGAGACAGCATGGCTGCTGCTCAAGGTCTATAGAAGTGGGAGTCCAACAAAATCTAGAAATCTGGAGGGCCAGAAGTTCCCCAGTGCTGGTTTAACATCAACAGATTGGAGGACATAGCTGGATTGAGGCAACCTATTTGTTGCTTAGCTGTATAGGGAAGCTTGTTGGTTTTTATTTAGGATGTTGCCTTGGCAAGGTACCCATCAGATTGTCTCATAATTTCTTCCCAGGGATGCAGCCTGTTCCTTTGGGAGAATAAATACATACCAAACCTCTCACCTGCTTTTGAGAACACTCTTGACACATTGTTCTCTTCTTTCCCATTACAGGGCTGGGCTCGCACCTGAGGGCCTATTCCTGTAAGCATGTACAGTGAGAGTCACACCTTTTCCACCACTGGAGCATGCTTCTAATGCCATTACCTAAGGGAGGTGTTGTCTGTGTACAGCTCGCTTGAGAGGCCAGAGAACATTCCTGCTGCCTCCTGCCCATTCACTCCTGGCCTGTATTCAAAGCCTGCCCTGATGCTCCACATCTGTTCACATGGCAGATGAAGGGATTCCTAGGCTGTACGTTGATGCTGCCTGCCCCCCCTCCCGGTGGGGGGAGAGAAGGGACACTGGTGAGAGAAACCTCGTTCCTTTCTTTGGGTGATCTACTTAGCACGCTTGCTCAATTTGCAACCAGGGCCACCAGAAGCCACCAGGTGCAAATGTCCCGATTAACAAGGTCACATTTTGCCCAAAGGCAAAACTTGTACTTCACAATTCTAGCCACTGATCATCCCTCCCTGTTATTGTGTACATCATAGGTAGGCAAACTAAGGCCCGGGGGCTGGATCTGGCCCAATCGCTTCTAAATCCGGCCCGCAGACAGTCCAGGAATCGGAGTCTTTTTACATGAGTAGAATGTGTCCTTTTATTTAAAATGCATCTCTGGGTTATTTGTGGGGCCTGCCTGGTGTTTTTACATGAGTACAATGTGTGCTTTTATTTAAAATGCATCTCTGGGTTATTTGTGGGGCATAGGAATTCATTCTTTTTTCTTCTTCTTCAAAATATAGTCCGGCCCCCCACAACGTCTTAGGAACAGTGGACCGGCCCCCTGCTGAAAAAGTTTGCTGACCCCTGGTCTACATAGTGACTGCTTCTAATTATGCCCATGTGCAGTGCTTTTTTCTGAGGGGATACAGGGGTACACATACCCCTAAACATTTTGTGAATCTAAGTTTGGCCTCATTGAGGGACTGTATTTTAATATAAGTAGGAAACTGAGAGTCCCCCTAAACATTTTTTTAAGGAAAAAAAGCACTGCCCATGTTCATGCACAGCAATGGGGATAATTTCACCACCAGCAGCCAATGGAGGTACTTATCCCTTCCTCAGATCCACAGCTATCAGAGCTTCAGGGAGCACGCTACTTGCCTGTGGGACACACATCTAGTTGACAGTTCAGCATTTGTATCACAGCCCATCTCTCTCAGTGAGTTTAGCCGGGAGTTCAGAGAACTGAGGAGCACCACCTTTTGTTGTTGCAAGGCCTCTGAAGTTTTGCCTTTTTACCTCAGTACTATGCTGAACATTTTTTCTGTGTTGTTGTTTTTTTAAAAAATCTATATCAATTAATGAGAAAAGAAATTGCATTCAAAAATTATCAAAGGGGAGAGGGAAAGAAATAGTGAAATTCTCCTGGGCGGTGTGTAGGTTTTTGTTTTGTTTTGTTTGCACTTACCTTACTTTCAAGGGACGTGGGTGGTGCTGTGGGTTAAACCACAGAGCCTAGGACTTGCCGATCAGAAGGTCAGCAGTTCGAACCCCCACGATGGGGTGAGCTCCCGTTGTTCTGTCCCAGCTCCTGCCAAGCTAGCAGTTCGAAAGCACATCAAAGTGCAAGTAGATAAATAGGTACCACTCCAGCGGGAAGGTAAACGGCGTTTCCGTGCACTGCTCTGGTTCACCAGAAGCAACTTAGTCATGCTGGCCACATGACCCGGAAGTTGTATGCCTGCTCCCTCAGCCAATAAAGCAAGATGAGCGCCGCAACCCCAGAGTCGGCCACGACTGAACGTAATGGTGCCCAAGGGGTGTCTGCAAACCATCTCTTCCGTGGTTTGCATTCTGCAGCCTTCCTGGGTGCCCACCCTTCATGAAAATATCAAGATATCCTTAGTTGAGCTTTTCTGTAAGCTGAGAACACCAGGGATGCTGTCTACTGTGATCCTGGCAGCTTCTTCTTATTTATCTTCTCTTTCTTTTACTTTAAAAGAATTCAGTGCAGAAAGATTTTATTTTATTTTTAAAAGGTAATAGGAAGGACATCTGTTAAAAACACTATCAGTGAATGCACTAATCTCAAGTACCTGGTGGCCAGCCTCCCTGGCTTCAATGAAATCCTAGAGGTAGATGTGATGAGGTTGTTTTTCCCCCAGGTCAGGAAGTGCAGGCAGGTGGGGAGGCTGCACAGCCCTGGAGAACCACCCTAAGGTCCCAGAGTGGGCTACTACAATTAAAATATGTTAAAAACAGTTTAAAACAACTTGCAATTGCAGAAATAAGGTCACCCAAAATATACCTCTCAGGTTTCAAAAGCCAGGGTAAAGAGGTATGTCTTCAGCATTTGCAGGTGGCGCTGTGGGTTATACCACTGAGCCTAGGACTTGCTGATCAGAAGGTCAGCTGTTCGAATCCCTGCGACGGGGTGAGCTCCCGTTGCTCGGTCCCTGCTCCTGCCAACCTAGCAGTTCGAAAGCACGTCAAAGTGCAAGTAGATAAATAGGTACCGCTCCAGTGGGAAGGTAAACAGCGTTTCCGTGTGCTGCTCTGGTTTGCCAGAAGCGGCTTAGTCATGCTGGCCACATGACCCGGAAGCTGTACGCCGGCTCCCTCGGCCAATAAAGCGAGATGAGCACAGCAACCCTAGAGTCAGTCATGACTGGACCTAATGGTCAGGGGTCCCTTTACCATTTTTATATAATGAAGACTCCAGATGCGCCTCTATGGGGAGGGAGTTCTGCAATTCAGGGGCTGCCACAAAGAATGCCCTTTCCCAAGAGTCCAAGGGTGGTGGAACCACTGAGAGGGCTTCCTCTCCTGATCTTACCACCCATGGACTCCTAGAGGGAAGGAAGTTATCTTTCAGGTATTTGGGGGCCTAAGCCATTAGCCAGCTCACAACCATAGAGTAATCTCAACCCCATACCCTGAAAAAGCATAAGGAAAGTGTCTAAAGTGTCCTCTGGAAGAGCGTAGAAGAAGAGAAGCCTCTTTCGCAAGAAATTAAAAGGAACTAGAGTGGAGGTTTTGGCACAGTGCTTCTCTGGCTAGGCCAGGGTTTTGCTTGAAAGGGGAAGTCATGGCATTGGGGGCAATGCTCAAAAATGGAGAATCGTGAATGGGATGGTGCCTGGGGTTTATTTACATATCTGTCCCCAAGCTGTGATTTAAGTGGTTGAAAATCAAATCACCTCTAGGAGACAGCCCTAGCAAGGGTTAACCGTGTGTATAAAATGGATTGCGATTTTTAGTAATTCAGTATAATCACAGTCTAGCAGCAGGTTGCTTTTGCAGCAGGAGGGTTTGGAATTATTTTCTGGGGTTTGCAATATAGAACTTAAATTAAGCCTCAGAAGTCAGGGGAGCTCCATCGCATCCCTAATGCGGTGCTAAATTCTCAGCGGCGCAGGCTTTGTATTAAAGCCTTTGCTAGCAATTAGGTTCATTAACTATCACAATACCTTATTTATTACTTGGAGTGCCATATGGTTTCCCAGAGAAAGAATGGCACCCACTCCGGCGCAGACCATTTGGCATCATAAAAATGTTAACAAATAACATTATGGCTCTCGGGGGCAAAAGGGCTCCCTGGGACGGCAGGTCAGGAGCGGCGGGAGGGAATATGGAAACATTTTTCTTCCATGGAGGAGATAAAGAATTCCTCCAGACAGGCAGGGATTCCAAGCTAGCTCAATGCAAGTGCAGGCCCATAATGGGCTTGTCCATATTTGCAGTAGGTGTGGGTGTCATTCAATGGGTGGCCACCACACCCCGAACCAGCCATACACCATGTGGCCTGGTTGATTGCAGGCCATTTAAAATGAGCAAAGCAAGAATTGAAATAGATGTTGTGGTGATCACACAGGGTCCCCATACGTTTCACCATCGATCGATCCCTGTGCCACCACTTTATTTCTCGCTGCCACCACCCAGGCCCTTCCTGGGACAATACTGAGTCCAGTCAGCGTTAAATTGAAACATAAACTTTTGTTTATTTATTGCAGTTTAACAAGCGTGTGGTTTCATAAACAGTATCAGTCAATTACATTCATGGGGTGCCTATCCAGACCTACAACTTTCACTACCTGCTCTCACTCACTAAACCACCTCTCAGATATTTACTTGTCTGCCTAGCCCCTAACTGTTCTGGACTCAGCCTATTTCCCTACACTAACTCAACCTACCCACAAACTCTATCCCAATTCACTCCCACTCCAACCAACCACCCAACTCCCAACAAACTCCTCCCTTTGCCCCTCCCAGAGCTGGTTTTAAAGTCCCTCTGACTCCACCCCCCCGGGTTCTGATAGGGTAACCTGTTTAACTATTTCACCTCCAGCACTCTCATATGGTAACGTCACAGATGTCCGTCCAGCAGAATTGAAAATCTTCCTGCTTGGTGGATGGGGAATCACAGGGCCAGCTGCGCAGAAATTCTTTTGCCTGCAGTAGGTCCCAGCTTCTATTGGAGAGGTGGGATGCTGGAGGGCTGCGTCTATGGTGAGAGGATGAATGGATAGCATGCATTGCCGAAAGTCATATCCAGTGTAATTATGGGTGATTTTGCTGTTTTATATTGTTCCGTTTGACTTCCTGCATTTATTGTACTTTAATTGTAGCTTTCTTTTATATTCACAGGCTGTTCATCACTCTGGGGGGCTTAAGGCAGAAAAAAATGACATAGAATTAGCTGCAGAAAATCATAGAACTCTTGGAAGGGACCATAAGGATGGTCTAGTCCAGGCACCCCCAACATTTGGGCCTCCAGATGTTTTGGACTACAATTCCCATCATCCCTGACCAGTGGTCCTGTTAGCTAGGGATCATGGGAGTTGTAGGCCAAAACATCTGGAGGGCCACAGGTTGGGGATCCCTGGTATAGTCCAACCCCCTGCAGTGCAGTAATATTTTGCCCAAGATGGGACTCGAAACCACAACCCTGAGATTAAGAGTCTCATGCTCTACCAACTGAGCTATCCCAGGGCTTGAGTTCCAGTCTGAGGAAAAAGGCAGGATATAAATTTAATAATAGTGAAATAAAAAACAACAACAAAAAACCACTCTCCCTTCCATGTGATCACCTCAATGACTCTTCTACTATATATTTTATTTATCAAGGTACATTTACAACATGCATCCCCACCTCCAAAAATAAATGAATTTACATAAGGGAACCAATAAAAATGAAAAAAGGATATTGATTAAAAAAAAAGAAAATACAACTAAATCTATATCTTCTGGAAGGCTGGCGGTAGTATTCTGTTGCTGCAAAGTCCATAAAGCATCTAGTAGCAGCTTAAAGACTAACACATCTGTTATAAAGGCATAAGCTATAACCAAATCCATAACAAACAAACAGGCGAAATTACAGAACCACCAAGTAACAAAGTAGAACATTTCCCTTGGCATCCAACCAGGAGCAGAGGGAGGTGCCACGCGGTGTGGGACCTTTGGATAAGGCGAGAGCCTGGCATGTCAACCTCACTCTTCCATTTCCCCGAGGAACCACTAGAGGTCAGCAGTGGCCACTGCGAGGGCAGTCAAAGCCCAGGGACCCAACTCCTCCTGGCACCAGCACCTCTCGCCTTTCAGATTATCCTCTTTGTTCTGGGCTCGACTTGGCATTTGGTATCTGCCAGTTTGTTGGCTCGGAAAGGGATGCATGTGCAGCAAGAAGCCCGGGCAGGAGTCCAAAGGAAAACGAGGGAAATTAGCTTCGTCTTCTTTTATAAAGTGGGTTTAAAAATAAATAGCCCATCCTTTGCTCCCCCTTAGCTTGAAATAAGCAGGCTCTGGAGCCATGGCTGCTTAGTTGCACTGGGGGAAGGTGGGCACAGGGCCTCCAGACATCATTTGACACCCACCAAAGTCAATTGAGATCACAGTGATTTACACTTGCTAAGGGCCCAGGTTATCCTTCAGAATATGCCCAGCTGCTGGATGATTTCCTCCTATTTGTCTCCTGGGCTCTCTCCCTGCCAGCTTCAACTGGTGGAAAGAGAGTTCCTGAGATGGAATTGTCTGGTATATCTACAAAGCATTTCCAGAGAAGTAGGCAGGTAGACGAGACGTGGTTAGATGGAGAACATCAGTGCCTGCTGCTTTTCACAGGAATGAGCTGAAGGGAGGGGCAGTGGCCACAAAGACACCCTTTAAAGGCACCTCCCACTTTGGGCAACTACAAAAGAGCTTACCTGTTCAGGAGATACTCAATGGGACTTAATTCTAAGTACACTTGCAGCATGACCTCAGAAGAAAGTCCCACTATGTTTAGTAGGTTGAAGATTGCAGCTTCAGGGTTACACTGACAGATTCCTAGTCTTCTTTACTCCTCGGACTCAGCTACATTAGTCAAAAAAACAGTGTTTGGAATATGTTATAAACATGCAACACCAGGTAGCACAGGACAGCAAAAAAATAATAATAATAATAAAATGTTTGCAATTTTACATAGCGTTTTTTCCCTTTTGTTATTTATGACTTATTTATAGTGTGTTTTTTCCTGTGTGTAGATCCACTCCTAGTCCTTATAGTCAAGATGAGCCTATTTACGACCAGGAATTATTTTCTGCATTGCAACTTATATTGTATGTCGAGAAGGTTTGGGGCTTGTTTTTTTAATGCAAAGGATTGTAACCAATGCTGCTCCTTCTCAGAGTAGACTCATTGACATTAATGCACATGACTAACGTAGTAGGTCTGCTTTGGGTGGAACTTAGTTGAATACAACCCTTAGATTTCAACTGAAGGTAGAGAAATACTTTGGTAAACAAAGATGCTCCCACCTAGCTTTTGTCTATCCAGCCAAATGGGAGAGATATAAATAGTAAAGTTGTTGTTGTTGTTGTTGTTGTTTGGAACAGGAACTATGGGCATCATCTGATGCAATGTGTGCATCTTTTCAAGATCCACAATAGATACACACGAGAACAGGATGACAGCACCCTCTGTGCCCATTGCATTGCTTTCAAAAGGTGGCTTGCAGAACTGACTATGTACCTGGACTCATATTTCCAACCAGTCACATTCTATAAGTTCCATTTTTGTGTGGCTGAAGTTAGATAGGGGCCAAGGGCATTTGCAATCCTGCTGTCAGGCGGCAGAGGAACCAACCGCCACAGCAGTTTGCCAGCAATGGATAAGACAAGGAAAAGTCCTTACCATCTGCTTTTTATTCAATATTTACAGAGAGAGGCTTGGGAATGCAGCCTTTTGGAATAATGGCATTGTCCCAAGTAAATCTCCACCTCCCTTTTCTCCCACTTCCTCATTCATCAACAGCACCACCCCCTCTATGGTTGCCACTTAAGGCCATCTGTCTTTGAGCTCTTTGCTCTCCTACTTTTAAGGCTTGCCAGGTTCTGGGAGATGGAGAGTCTGGAATGCTTTCTAGTGATAATGTGTCAGCCAGCTGCTCCGACTCTGCCTCCTCCTCCCCCATTATTTCCCCACTTTCCCCCTCATCTGCCTCTGAGCTGTGACCTCCCTCAAACCCCCGTTGTAAGTCTGAACTGTCTTCTTCTTCTCTAGAAGGGTCAGGCTGGGGAGGAGGTCTCCTCCGTTCCTCCTCTGTCCAGTCCCTGACACCTGCATGGTGCTGGTTGACCAAGAGGAACTGAGACCTGCAGCTGAATGTCTGGCAGTCTAAAGGGGCTTCACACTGTACTCTGGACTGGGGTGGTGAGGAGTCAGTTACAAATTTTCTAGGGGGAGCACATTCCAGAGCCAAGGTGTGAAAGGCCTGTCCATACTTCACTACCAAGTGTCCAATTCTCATCATGAAAGAGTGGGATGTGAGCACAACAAATAAATAACCCAGATTTCCACTGGGATGACAAAGACTGCTTCATCTGAACTGGATGAAGTATCTCTAATGCTCTGGATTTTTTGAAGTCTGGGAAATTTGCCAACGGTCCTGCTGTACAAATATCATCAGAAGTCGCAGCAACCTGTTTCCAGTTTCCAGACAGATAAGATAGCAAGAACTTGTTGCACCTCCTGCAAATATTCAAGAAATAAAATTGGTTAATAAATAGCTTGGCAGCCAGCCTGCAACAGCGAGGTGTGGCTCCATAATTAGACTTGCAACATCTCCTCAGTTCTTCTTTGTTCAGTTTGTACTTCACAGGGTGGGGATTTGAGGGCCAGTTTCCTGTCAGGACACGATGGCTCCTGAATTTTAGTCACCTAGGTCAGCATGGAACAGGATCAGATGTCTGAACAAGGTGTGCATTTTTACTGGGAGCCAATGCAAGTCGAGTAATTTGTTACTTGAGGCTTGCAGAGCTAAGGGTCTTCAAGTGAAGCAGGAGCAAAGGCTTCTGGTGATGCAGTTTTTTTGTAGATATTTGTAGAAGGGGAGGGAAAGAACCATTTGAGTCTACTCATAGGCTGGATCTACACTGATCTGAAAAACGCTATTTAAAAATTTCTCATTGGCGACAGATTGCTGCTCTACAGAGCCCTCTGATGTCACATTTTTATAACACATTTTTAACTTTATAACTCACCAGTGTAGATAACACCATAAACACACATGACACCTTAAGATGAAGAATGTCAGGGACAGATAGGAGTCTGAAGGGTGGACAGAGGAGGAAGGAGGAGGGGGCAGATATTTGTGGGGTTCTGTGCCTTCCCTGAGGCAGAAGAAAGGGGCTGGGCAGTCAGAGACGGGAGAATGGGAAGCGGGGAATCCTCATCCAAGCCCCCAAGGTGGATTCTCAGCAACAGCTGGAATGAGTGGCTTGCGGTGGTCATGAGCAAAGCAGGGCAAGGCTTTCATGTTGTCACTTCCATTTCCTTGCAGCTTTGGTACTTAGCAAGGGCCACCCAAAAAGGCATTGAGGGCCACATGCAGGCTGCAGGCTTTGTGTTGGACCACCCTGTGCTAGATCTTTAGAAAGAGATTTCTGTGAAATCTTGGCTTAGTCAATGTTGTCAGATAATGCAGCTACCAGGAGCAAGCCAGCAGTAAATCACACCATGCAAGTTGGTGTTCACTCTTTATTAGCAAAAATGTGTTCTGCACAGGAGTGCCACACCTAATAAGCACAGAAATTCATCTCCGGTAGGTCTGGCTCCCATAAAGCAGTTGCTGAGACTGAAGGTCCCTGCCTCGCCCTAGCTGCCTAAGTCCCCTCCTCTTTGGGGTCTATCCCAATCAGAGACTGAGCCTATGTGTCACCAATCTCTCCTTCGCCCTTTCTATGCCTCTTCTGGTTCTGGGAGCAATCAGGGAGGGGAGGTTGTTGCAGCAGGAGGGGGACACACTTGTGACCCTTCACTAAATGACTCATCTCTGCCTCTTGGCCTCTCTCCTCTTCCTCTTCCACTTCAGCTTCTGTCTCCGATTCTGTACTTCTCTCTGCAACAAACTCTCCCAGCTCACTAAGCCCTGTTTCCTCCTTAGCTCCTGACACCTTCTCTTCCCAATCTTCTTCCTCCCCTCCTATGACCACTCATCGTTATCCCACCACCACTCCCCGTGCTCTGAATCTTCTTCCCTTGGTAGTTCCTCAGCTGGTTCCTCCCACCATTCATCTGAGTCCAACCAGTCCATGACAGCAGGTAAGACCGGTGGGCTATTGATCCGCCCCCAAATAACAGCAAGCTCTCACATCCACTTCTTGTGAACTGCATCAGTGAGCTATTTAACTTTTAGTGTGTGTAATAATGGCATCGGGGTCTCAGTGAGGACTAGTGTGATGTCATGGTTAGAATATCAGACTAAGATGGTGAAGGCCCAGGTTCAAATGCTCACTTATCTATGGAGATCCCTGTGTGATCTTAGGTGACCAGTATCTCTCAACCTTTTATTGAGGGTGAAAGAGGAGAGTGCAAAATATGGTCTGAAGCTCAACATCAAAAAAACGAAGATCATGGCTACTGGTCCCATCACCTCCTGGCAAATAGAAGGGGAAGAAATGGAGGCAGTGAGAGATTTTACTTTCTTGGGCTCCATGATCACTGCAGATGGTGACAGCAGCCACGAAATTAAAAGACGCCTGCTTCTTGGGAGAAGGGCAATGACAGGCCTAGACAGCATCTTGAGAAGTAGAGACATCACCTTGCCAACAAAGGTCCGTATAGTTAAAGCTATGGTTTTCCCAGTAGTGATGTATGGAAGTGAGAGCTGGACCATAAAGAAGGCTGATCGCCGAAGAATTGATGCTTTTGAATTATGGTGCTGGAGGAGACTGGTGAGAGTCCCATGGACTGCAAGAAGATCAAACCTCTCCATTCTGAAGGAAATCAGCCCTGAGTGCTCACTGGAAGGACAGATTGTGAAGCTGAGGCTCCAGTACTTTGGCCACCTCATGAGAAGAGAAGACTCCCTGGAGAAGACCCTGATGTTGGGAAAGATGGAGGGCACAAGGAGAAGGGGGCGACAGAAGACGAGATGGTTGGATAGTGTTTTCGAGGTTACCAGCATGAGTCTGACCAAGCTGCGGGGGGCAGTGGAGGACAGGAGTGCCTGGCGTTCTCTGGTCCATGGGGTCACGAAGAGTCGGACACGACTAAACGACTAAACAACAACAACAACATCTCTCAGCCTGACCTACCTCAGATCCTTATTGTTAGGATAAAGGGGTGGGGAAATCTTGAACTCTTTGGAAGAAAGGTGTATGTTACTATAATAATAAATGGCCATGCTGATAAAGACTGAGTGGACAATGCAAGTACCAGTTTAAGTGCCCGATTTCCTTCCTTTCTCCTTAGTGGGCATCTTTCACCATGCAAATTACCAGATTACTCTTCCCCCAAAACACACCCCAAAATGTTATCTTCCAAAATGATTTCATCAATGATGTTTCTGACGACTCATTTAGGAGTGAGCACATCCCCTCTCCATTTATCTTGCTCTTTCTGCCTCTGAGCTATTTTTAATTAAAATAATTTATTCTTACATTTTTAATTGATTCCACTTCTTTCTTGCTGACTTCCCATCGGGTTGGACTTCTCCATTTACAAGGGAGGCACACACACAGACACAATTCATGCGGTGCCACAGCAGCCCCTTGATACTACGCAAAATTTATCCATGATTTGGTAAAATGTCAAACCTTTTAGGCTAAAGAGATGAGAAGGGAAATGGAAGGTGGCAGTGGGGTGGGGAGACAAAATAAATAATTATGCAGCAAATTGAGCAAAAAACACCCTCCAAACAAACCCGGCGCTTATTAAGACATCAAGAGCAGTGCTTGTTACTTCTGGCTTCAGTTCTCCTGAGTACAAAGGACGGCTTCTAAATATAGGCGTTGAAGAGATGATTAGGTCATAGGCTGCTAGAGAAGACATTTTAATGCAATTACAAACCAAACCATGCATTGTCACAGGGAAAGAGAAAGGAAAACATGACAGCAGAGAGTCCGGGTGCCCATTTCTCAGCACTATAAAAGTCTGCCTTCCATAGCTGAGTCACCGTTGGTAATATTTTCTTCTTCTGAGCTCTTGGAGTGGGGCAAGGAGCAGGGATAAAGTCTTGGAATGTGGGCCGGCTGGCCTTGGCTGTCAAAGTGATCCTGAGTCACAGCTTACAAAGGACCTCCAAGTGTTTGCAAGCTTAGGGCTGTAAGCTACAAATGACCTTATTGTTGTCACCCACACTTTTCCTGATATATTCTCCAGCATTTCACAGGCAGCTCCCATCATCCCTGACTGCAGGCTGGCTGTGCTGGTTTGCAGGTGTGTGATGAGGATTGCAGTCCGGTTGTAGTCTAGAGGGCATCAGCTCAGGAAAGGCTGCCTTAAACATTAGAACCTCACCAGGTCCTCTCCTGCTACGTAGCCTTCACCCACCTAGCTCAATACTGCCTGCACTGACTGGCAGAAGAGTTTTAGGCAGAGTACATTCCCAGCCCTACCTGGAGAAGTGGGAGATTGAAATTGAGGTCTTCTGCATGGAAGGGACCTGCTGTTTCTCTTCCCTTGTTGTGATGTATGGAAGTGAGAGCTGGAGCATAAAGAAGGCTGATTGCCAAAGAATTGATGCTTTTGAATTATGGTGCTGGAGGAGACTCTTGAGAGTCCCATGGACTGCAAGAAGATCAAACCTATCCATTCTTAAGGAAATCAGCCCTGAGTGCTCACTGGAAGGACAGATCACGAAGCTGAGGCTCCAATACTTTGGCCACCTCATGAGAAGAGAAGACTCCCTGGAAAAGACCCTGATGCTGGAAAAGATGGAGGGCACAAGGTGAAGGGGACGACAGAGGACGAGATGGTTGGACAGTGTTCCCGAAGCTACCAGCATGAGTTTGACCAAACTGCGGGAGGCAGTGGAAGACAGGAGTGCCTGGCGTGCTCTGGTCCATGGGGTCACAAAGAGTCAGACACGACTAAATGACTAAACAACAACATGCAGCTGTTAAAAGAAAAAGGAGCCCACAGTGGGGAGAAGGCAGCCAGAGATGCTTCAAGACAAGTATAGGAATCTCAAGTGCAATCCTAAATATAGTTACTTGAGAGTAAGCCCCACTGAACTCAATGGGGCTCCTTTCTAAGTATGTGTGCTTGGACCTTGGTTGTAAATTGATAGATTAGGGGGCACGACACCAGGGTCCGCCTGCCTATGAGGAGGACAAGAGCAGCTGCCTCAGGTGGCAGAATCCAATGGTGTGGTCCCCCACAGGCAACTTGCCCACCGCTGCCACCGGGGTAATGCAGTGGCAGCTTCTGGCAAGATCTCACGAGATCTTGCAGAACTCTCACGTGAGCTCGCTGAACTCCCAGTAAGGGCATCCCTGGTTTGGTGGGTGGGGTGCTAAAGGCAAAACCTTCCCATTTAGCCTCAGGTGGCAAAATGAGTCAGGCAGCTCCTGCAGGTGAGACTATCCCACCAATAGGAGACAGAATTACATTCTTGCTATCCTAAAAAGGCAGAGATTCAGTCAGAGGAAGAGTCATCGGGTATGAACTCCTTTGTACGTTATAGGTTTGGAGGCTGTTATCCAGAGTTAACTCCCAGTCTAGATGAAAGAGGGATTTCAAGGAGTCTAATTACACCCACTAGAGGAGGGGTGGGAACCCTCAGGCCTTGGGGGCCAAATATAACCTTCCACACTTCTCTATCCGGCCCCAGACCACACCCCTCACTGGACTTTCTTCACTCCTTCCTCGAATGTCTTCACCTGGCTGGGATGTGTCCTCAAATTCTGATAATGGTTCTTGCTTGCCTGGATGAAGGGCAGTGTTTGTGTGCAGAAACCCCAACCTACTGTGCAAAACGGAAAATGACATTTGCTTCCATGCCTCTGGCACCGCCCATCAATATGTGGCCCTCAGAAGACTGCCTGGAGGGGAACATGGCCCTTGGGATAACTACAGGGATTCTAGACATCTGTTTGGCTTATTGCAAGTGGTGTGGGGTTCTCTTCCCCCTGAGAGTGTTTTGCACAGCCTAGGGGTTGATGTGAGGTCCCCACTTCTGCCTTGGAGGCTGTGGGGGTCAGGTGCCTGCCCTCCCAGCAGAGAAGGCTGAGCTCCAATAGGCAAAAGCAGGGGACCATCCTTTCCCCCCCGACACTGTCTGGCCTGTTGGAAGATTGATGTGGAAGTGTTTGCATTCAGGCTGGCTGCCTCTGGAAATCACTGACTGTGTGAAACAAACATACAATCAAACAAAAACCACTTTTGTACGTTCACATTGTACATATACACAAACAAAGGTTAAATGCACCAGTGAGTTAACTTTCAGCAGGGACTTAGCTATGGGGTTTCCATTACTGCTAATGGGACTCATGCAGCTTAATTTTATGCGTGCAGCAGTAAAAATGGCCCCCTTAGCTACAAAATTTCAGCTCTGAGTTCCAGCCTTTTGAAAGTTAGTAGGTAAGCAAAACTCCTCAACTGTCATGCTATTTGCCTTGTGCTTGGGCTGTAGTCCTCTTCATCAGGCCCTCTTTTCAACATCTAATAAATGGGGAGGGGCTTCTCCCATGCATGTTTACTTGCAAGTAATTCCCATTGAGTTCAACAGTGTGTTTAGTAGGAAAAAGGCTGGCTGTTTCCTGTTTTGCCTACCACTTCCAAACCTGTCCTAGTCATTGGGTAAGATGCAGTGACATCACAGAATGCTCACTAATGTTCTAATGTTAAGGAGAAAGATGTGACCCGAGGGAGGGGAGCAAGAAGTGAGGAGAGGGGTGTGTCACCCATGGCAGCTGCTCAAAAAACCCAAATGTGCCCATGGGACTTAAAAGTTGGGAATCAGCAAGCTTCACCACGTCTCTGCACACCCCTAACTCCATGTCATTTATAAGCAACTTTACAGGTAGTGGACAGCCTAGTACTGATCCTTGGGGAACCTCATTTCTTGCACCTCTCCATTTGGAGAACTGTCAGTTGGTTTCTGATCTGTTCTTTGCTTCTTCTTCTTTAATCAGTCACTGAACCATAAGAGGACCTCTTCTATTCCTCAAAAATAAAATAAAAATCACCTCTGATGACGTTGGCACTTACATCAGGGCTTTTTCCCCAGCAAGAACTCACCAGAACTCAGTTCTGGCACCTCTCAGGTGTGCACCATTGCCATGATTAGACAACAAGGGAGGTCTTCATGGTGAATTCCAGCATCTCTTTTGCTAGAAAAATAGCACAGGTTCTCACCATCTCCAGAGCTTAAAACCCAGGGAAGAATATACTTCAAAACCTCAGGTACCCAGATCCAATAAGGTTCACCAATATTTTGAATTTAGCCCAGGCCACAACACAGGTGCACATATGTTCTGTGTGGCTAGCCCCTGTCTCAATTCCTTATCTGCAAAATGTGCAGCTCAGCATTTCGATATGGATCTAATAACCTCCGTGCCTCCACCTTTTGTGAGGGTTTTGATATCAGGCCGTCCATGCAAAATGAGTGCCAACCTCATCTGTCCCCAGCATACATTAAACCCCATTATAATTATAAACACACTTTCCTTCTGCAGATTACATTCACCCCGGTGACGAGCCTCGGGGCATCTCCATTCTTAAATGTGTTTCTTATTTTCCTATCTTAACTGGCTGTAATATCAGTTCACATCCTATTTGTACCATGTAAGGGCGGGGGGAGAGTGGAAGTGAGTGATTTCTTATGAAGAGAGAGATCTCTTACTCTAATTGGGAAACCTTTTTTTTCTAGCATGCTTGTGCACACTTCAAAGAGTAGACCCAAGGCAGGGTGTCCATCCCTTCTCTCCCCACTTTGATTCATCTGTACATATAAGGAAACTTGTGGGATTTGTTAGTTTGGTTGAATGAATGGTGTAAATATTATCAAAATGTAAACTCAGGGGGCATAAGCCAGGGGTACAAGTCATAGGTGCTGAAAATAACCAGCCACCAGATGTACTCTAGAAGGGGATTCCAAGCTGGAATGCAATTCAGCCTGAAGCAGGGGAACACCCCCACCTGAGGCCCTGGAGAGGTGCTGCCAGCCAGTGTAGGGAGTACTGAGCTAAATGGACCAATGGTCTGACTTTCTGCTCATCACAGCCTCCATCGCAGCCTCTCTCTATTCTGAGAAGCAGGTTTGTTCACCCACCAGACACTGTTTTCCCCTTTCTCTCCCCCCCCCGCCCTGCTGCTGCCCCCCATTTCATCGTAATCTTGCAATTTCCCATCCTTGTCCTCTCTATAAAGGCCAGCAGTAAATCTTTGCTCTCAGCCTTTCATGGTCATTCTGTGACACCAGAAAATGCCCTGCCAGCCCTATATAAGTCCTGCTTGTTTGTTGAGCTGGGACTTTAGAAATAAATAATAAAACCTTATCAGAAGAGGGGTTTTGTATGTGTATGTACAAGCAGCTCCAATTCCTGTCTAATCAGAGCTTCCTCCAGCCAACCCTGAGGGCCTTTCTCTATCCTGCCTCTTACAGGATTGGTCATAGGAACCAAGGAAGCTTAAAACAGAAACACTTCAAGGCCCTGAGCCTGATATTCCATGGGCCAAAGAGAGTCAAGGAAGCTTCCTTAAATCAAACCAGATGGTTGGTGCATCTAGTTCAGCATTGTTTACACTGACTTGCAGCTCCTCTGCAGGGTTTCAGGCAGATCTCACCCCAGCCCTCCCTGAAGATGCTATCTGGGCCTGAACCTGGAACCTTCCTCATGCATAACAGGTACTCTGCCTCTGAACGATGGCCTCCTTTTGAGCTCCTCAGGGCAAGACTTCAGGGAAGAAGGTCACAGCCCCACTCAGCAGCAGGCCGATGGACAAGAGCTGTGTTAGAAACTGTGATATGGCAGCGAGGAGCTAAATGGTATCTTGTTGTTGTTGTCTAGTCGTGTCCGACTCTTCGTGACCCCATGGACCAGAGCACGCCAGGCACTCCTGTCTTCCACTGCCTCCCGCAGTTTGGTCAAACTCATGCTGGTAGCTTTGAGAACACTCTCCAACCATCTCGTCCTCTGTCATCCCCTTCTCCTTGCGCCCTCCATCTTTCCCAACATCAGGGTCTTTCCCAGGGAGTCTTCTCTTCTCATGAGGTGGCCAAAGTACTGGCACCTCAGCTTCAGGATCTGTCCTTCCAGTGAGCACTCAGGGCTGATTTCCTTAAGAATGGATAGGTTTGATCTTCTTGCAGTCCATGGGACTCTCAAGAGTCTCCTCCAGCACCATAATTCAAAAGCATCAATTCTTCGGCAATCAGCCTTCTTTATGGTCCAGCTCTCGCTTCCATACATCACTACTGGGAGAACCATGGCTTTAACTATATGGAGTTTATGGGCGCAACAACAGAATGTCTAGGCGCAACTTTTTTGTAACAAGAATACAAGTCCTTCCCCTGCCCATAATATTCTTAAGAGGGTCTCTTCTCCAGTCTTCAAAAAGTAGCTGGAAGTGGGGAGGCAGGAAAAGGTCTTCCTTTCCTTCCACTCTGCAGTTTTAATCTAAAATCTTAGGGCACAGTACTGTGCCCAGAGCTCAGAATCTG
This sequence comes from Podarcis cretensis, assembly GCF_951804945.1. Taxonomy (NCBI): domain Eukaryota; kingdom Metazoa; phylum Chordata; class Lepidosauria; order Squamata; family Lacertidae; genus Podarcis; species Podarcis cretensis. The sequence continues at coordinate 27,537,537 of NC_137185.1, read as the reverse complement.
CTTGCACTAATGAAATTCCCTGTCACAAACTGCACCTAGAACAATGGGCATTTCGAACACTGTAGTAGGGATGAATTGCCACATTCTGAAGTAAGTGACCTAATATATAATATCATCTACAGGGTGGCGGCATAAAACAAATGGTTCATACTTGGCCTGGATAGCTCAGTTGGTTAGAGCTTGGGGCTGATTGTTCCCAGGTTGCAGGTTTGATCCCCAAATGGAACAGCTGCATAATCCTGCCTTGCAGGGGGGTTTGGACCAGGTGATCCTCAGGGTCTCTTTCAACTCTACAGTTCGACGATTCTATTACAGTGGTACCTCTGGTTACAGACGCTTCAGGTTACAGACTCCGCTAACCCAGAAATAGTACCTCGGGTTAAGAACTTTGCTTCAGGATGAGAACAGAAATTGTGCCGCGGTGGTGCGGCAACAGAGGGAGGCCCCGTTAGCTAAAGTGGTACCTCAGGTTAAGAACAGTTTCAGGTTAAGAATGGACCTCCAGAATGAATTAAGTTCTTAACCTGAGGTACCACTATATATTAAAACTCAGACTGTATTCTGTATGCAAACAAGCATGATTACCTTTGTTTGTCAGCATGAGGCACTTGAATACTCCTGTCTAAACTTACCTAACTTTGCTAATTGTCCATTTTAACAGCAAACAGGACATGGGGCTGTGCAATGACTGTGAACCGCGCACCCCCCCTGACATTACCCCGAGTTCCTCCCTGTTCCCATCTTTATAAGAAGAGCTTCTGGATCAGGCCAATGGACCAGTTCTCACACCCAGATACAAGGGGATAAGTGGCAAGCAGGTTCTGAGTGCAAAAGCACTCTTCCCGCCAATTCTTTCTCAGGAACATTACTGCCTCTGGCAGTGGGAGCAGGGCCCAGCCTCCGTCATGCCTAGAAGCCACCAGTAGCCTTATCCCCCATGAATTTCTCCAACCGTCTCTCAAAGCCATCCAAGTTGACCATTGCTGCTTCCAGTGGGAGTGAGTTCTTTAGTTCAGCTGCTACAGGCTGTATGAAGAAGTACTTAAAAAAAAAATCTGTCCTGAATCTTCCTACATTCAGCTTCGTGTCCACAAGTTCGAGTGTCGGTTACTTTCATGCTGTTGAAGAGGATTCTTGCATCCCAAACATATTTGAAAACTGTCATATTAGCATTCAAAAGTCAGGTGCCAGGGCTGGCCCAGTTCCAAGCTTCCAATCAGTATGCCCACACTGATACCCCTCTCCACCTTCCCTCTGTCTAACCAATTGATTAACTGAAGCTTAAGATGTAGAGAGTTAACTGTGCATTTTCCCTGTTTTGGCAAAATTGCTCCTACAACAGCCAAGAGAAAGAAGCAAACTGGAGGAGCAGCTTTCTTGGAAGGAACTTGAAAATTGTTCTTTTTTCCATTTCTCGCTTGCTCAGTCTGTGATGGGGACTAAGCCGTTGGCCCTCCCTTCTCAATTGCATTTTTCAGACTTCTGAGAAGTGGGGGACAACAGCAGCACTGTAAATTGAAAGTAGAGGTTCCCCTGTGCTCTTTACTCCTGCTTTTACAGTGTGTAGGAGTCAGGAAGAGCAGGACCCAGAGGGAGTCTACCTGCTGCTTCTCTGTATGAGTCTCTGGCCAGGACAGAGCATGCAGAGACACTCACAGTGAGTGAGCCTCCCATTTTAGGGGGTATGTTGGGGTTACAGGGACATTTCCAGGGCACTCCTGTGCATGTTTACTCAGCAAACCCCAAAGTAAGCATGCATAGCAGGAGAGCAGCTTCAGTGGTATCAGCAGCTGTGTATATTTGCAACCTGTTACCTGTGTATATTTGTATACCTGTGTATATTTGTATACCTGTGTATATTTGCAACCTGTTACCTGTGGGTAAAAGCCTCAGCGCCTAGGGCTTGCCGATTGAAAGGTCCGTGGTTCGAATCCCCGCGGCGGGGTGCGCTCCCGCTGCTCGGTCCCAGCGCCTGCCAACCTAGCAGTTCGAAAGCACCCCCGGGTGCAAGTAGATAAATAGGGACCGCTTGCTAGCGGGAAGGTAAACGGCGTTTCCGTGTGCGGCTCTGGCTCGCCAGAGCAGCGATGTCACACTGGCCACGTGACCCGGAAGTGTCTCCGGACAGCGCTGGCCCCCGGCCTCTTGAGTGAGATGGGCGCACAACCCCAGAGACTGTCAAGACTGGCCCGTAGGGGCAGGGGTACCTTTACCTTTACCTTTTACCAGTCCTCCGAAAGCACAAAGATATGTTGGACCCCCCCCCCACACACTCCATTTGGAATTACTGATTCTAAGAGGATGGACTGTGTGTGAATTATTTAACCCTCTCACTTCTGCAGCTACTCATTCCCCCCCCCCCGCCCTGAAATCCTGGACAGCCGCTGCCACTCAGTGTTGAGCTACATGTGCCATTGGCCTGGCTCAGTAATACCGCAGCTTCCTATAACCTGGACTGAAAAAAAGACCCCCCCCCCCCATTTTGTAGCGCATGAAACACCCTCTCGAGTTTCAGGACATTTTGACTTCTGAAGTCACCATCCCAGCCACTCTTCCCACCGTTGTCCTCCCCAACCCCTCGTTTCATTTAAGAATTTTTAATGATGGTGATTTATATCCCGCCCATCTGGTTTTATTAGCAACTCCTGCGTGGATCTACCTGGGCGTGCGAACTACAGTGGTACCTCGGGTTACATACGCTTCAGGTTACAGACGCTTCAGGTTACAGACTCCGCTAACCCAGAAATAGTGCTTCAGGTTAAGAACTTTGCTTCAGGATGAGAACAGAAATTGTGCTCCGGCGGCGCGGCGGCAGCGGGAGGCCCCAGTAGCTCAAGTGGTGCTTCAGGTTAAGAACAGTTTCAGGTTAAGAACGGACCTCCGGAACGAATTAAGTACTTAACCTGAGGTACCACTGTAGTCCGTGTGTAGCGGGGAGACGCCGAGGACTGGCGAGGAGCGAAGAATCCCCTCCATGCTTCGCAGACGGCAGAACACTGGATGGGTGCGGAGGACATAGAGTCTTTGTCTTAATTTTGGATGCGTGGTGGCAAAGCGCACGCGTTTTCTTGTTTTAACCTGGAGCGTGTGTGTTGCGGTGCGGACGGGGGCGTCCAGCTGGGGCTCGTGAGTTTGTGCAGCAGCAGGTAGCAGCAGGGAGGCGGAGTGGAGAGAGGAAGGAGGGGGGCTTTTATCCCTCCCCCTCCGCCCCTCCCGTAGGCGTCTGCTGCCGCCGCCTCCATATTTGATCCGGGCAGAGGGAGAGCGCTGTCCAGCAGCAGCAGCAGCCCTCGGGAGCCCCTATGGCGCGCGCGCGCGTGTTCCGCGCGTATTTTCCGGATCGGGCTTTCCAGTAAACCCAGCGCAACTTTCTGGGGCTGCCCCTCTGAGCGCATCGGGTTGTCAATCCGGAATTCCACCCACCAACCCACACAGAAGAAGGTGCGGCGAGTTACAACAGGTCCGCGCTGCGTAATACTGTGCTTGAAACGGTCCTGTTCCTTTAGTTACTGCCCCGAAAACATCTGGTCACTGATGGACTGGATCAAAGGGAGCTGGGCATGTTGTGGGAGGGGAGGGGGCTCATTTTAATCCTACTAGCCCCCCCCCCCCGGATCATGTGGACCGCTTCTCTGCGGTCCCCATGCGCACGGCGTTTCCACGGGTCGAATCCCAATCCGGAGTCCCTAGGAGCGCATCAGGAAGCGTGTGCGTCGGTTGGTGGCGAACCTTGTCTGGGTCCTGAGTTGAAGGCGCTCTCTCTCTCTCTCTCTCTCTCTCTCTCTCTCTGTGTGTGTGTGTGTGTGTGTGTGTATGTGTATGTGCGTGTGTGTGTGTGTGGTGACGGAAAGTGGGTTAAGCGCACGAGCGATTGGGTGGTATCTGTAACACCAAGATTCATTTGACTCAAGGGACTGAAAAGAAATCCTCGGGGAGGAACTGGTAAGTGGGCTAAAAAAGAGTGCATCTGGGCACGTGCGGAGCGCCCCTGCCGTGCACCCTCGCTTTAGGGAATATTTCCATCAGAATGCAGGCCAGACATCCAATTCCACTGCTGAAGCATCGGCGCCTCTCCATTCCCAAGGCAGCCCCGTCCAAAGATCGGGGCAGCTTCTTCCACTATGTCCCGGCAGTCCACTGCGCCGTCCTCAGCCAACGGGTTCTTCTGCACGCGAGAACCGCGTATGGTGCAGGCAGACTAGCACTTAGGCAGCCACTCGAGGTGTAAGCAAGCCCCGTTGCCCTCCTTGGCAGCAGCAGCCCCTCCCCTTCCGCGCCTCCAAAAGCCGTCGAGCAGGTCGAAATTCAACAGGGGTCCCCTCTCCTCCCCTCCCTCGCTCCCTGTTGAATTTTCTCGCGTGACGCGGGCGCAACTCTTGAGCGCCGGACTCTTGGTCCCGCGCGTAGCCAATAGTCCAGCTGCAACCAGAGCAGCAGAGGCGTCTTCGGCAGCTAGGGGTCAGGCCATCCCCGACTTGGCCGTGCGGCCCCGGCGTCCGGCTCCGGGCGCTGGCTGGCCGTGGCTAGGCCGGGTCCGGGCGCTGCGCCGCGCGCGGCCGCTTGTGGGCAGGAGCCGTCGGTGCCAGCAGTCAAGATGGTGCCTGGCTGGGGCTTCGCAGGGGAGGAGAGCAGGGGGCGGCCCCGACGCGCCTCGCCAGCCGTGGCAACGTCAGGCAGCCGCTGGTGATTTGCTAGCCGCGCCGCCGAGCGCAGCTAGAGAGCCTGAGAGCGGGCGCTGCGAACTCGCCTGACGCGCCGGCGATGCTGTTCCTCCGGCCGCCGCCGCCGCCGCCGCTCCTCCGCCACTGCCGCCTCCTCCTCCTGCCTCCGCCGCCGCTGCTTCTTTAGCAGCCCACAAGAGTTCCGCGGTGCAGAGCCCGGTAAGTCTCCGCGAGCGGGACCGAGCCAAAAACTTGCTCCTTGGACTGGCGTGCGCAATTACGCACGGGGCAAGCGACGGCCCCCGAGGGCTCCTGCGCAAAACTTGGGGTGGGGGAGAGAAAAAGTGCCCCAAGGAAGGGTCTTTTTTTGTTGTGGTGGTTGATGGCGTTTTTCTTCTTCTTCCTCCTTCCCTCCCATTCTTTGGAGAGGGGAACATAGGGGGGAGGGTTGTCAGTTCGGGACACTTTGCAGGGCACCTGGGGAGCGCTCCGCAAGTTTTTCGGGGCATTTATTCTTTTTCTTGGGGAGCGGAGTGGCGTGCGAGCGCAGGACAGTGGCCGAAGTCGTGGAGCGTGTGAGCCTGGCTGGACTACGGCACGCGAAGAAGCAGCATTTGCGCGCCCGGGGAACAATAGATATAAAATAAATTATTATTTTTTTAAAGGCCGAGAAGTAAGAAAAAAGGATTTAAAAGGCAAGGAAATCCCTTATGTCAATAAAATAATCATTTGATGTTAGAAAGCACAAGGAGATTGTGGACTGTGCGCTCGTACGCAGTTGCAAAGGGAACAGCATCCCGTGCAAGAGAGTAGAATATTTGGGGTTTCCTGTTCGAGTGGGGGATACCAACTTGCTCTTCTTCGGGGGGAAGCGGGGCGGTTGCACTTTGCTCCAACCTTGCTATCTTTGGGGATGGTGCAAAGGTCGGGGTGCGCGGTGAGCGCCGGCAGTTGCGCCTGTTGGTTGTGCGCGGAGGCTGCCGAGGGCGTGCGCCGGCCGGGGTATGTGAACCCTGCGTTCCTCATCCTCGTGCCTGGCGGAACAGGGCTCTGCTCGAGGACACGTATTTTGGGGGCGGTCAAATGCGTTTGCAGGGCCATCGGAAGCAACTGTTGGTCAAAATAGTTGGAGGTTGCTCAAAGCGAATTATTTGGAGAAGGGGCACAGACGAACAGGTTAGTTACCCCAACATCAGAATTGCACCTTGTTTTTAAATGTGTGCGTGGTGTGGGGATTGAGGGCCTCCGCCTGCGCGCCGCAACCGGCGCAAAGGGCGCCAGCGAACAACGAGGCTAAAACAACACAGACCTCGGATTTTCGGACTTTTTTTGCTTCCAGCCCCAAAGGAGTTTTGGCTTCCAATTTGATGGACACCCGCGGATTCAGCCCCCCTCCAAGCCCAATTCAAGTGCTTGCTTGGTGGGCAGTATTTATCTCCTCGATCTCAGTTCTGAAAAATAAATGTACACTCTCCCGGCTTAACTGTATTATGAATTGGGTTGCTTGGGGGGGGGGCGTGTTGAAGAGAGGTGCAAAGAAGACGTCTTTTTAAAAAAGCGTTTCCCCCCTTACTCATATTAAATATATATAGATAGGGTGTTTTCTTTCCCCTCCTCCTGCTTTAGTTGCAAAATACGAGGGGATTTCGCCTTGCTTTCTTTCCCCTGCTGGGTTAAATCGCGGCTTCTGGACCTCATGAATATCTCCTTGCCAGTAAACGCGCCCTGCTCGCTTCTCCCTTGATGGCACAGTTCAGACTTGCGCCACAAAGAGCCCTCTCCCGCAGAGTCATAAAAATACGCGCACCCCCCCCACACACAAAATAAACAAATAAGATTACTCCCCAATCTTCACCCTGGATCAATTGTGAACCGAAAGCTCTGCTTAGAAGCTCAAATGAGGAGCGATCCATTCTAGCGCTGGTGCGGATGGGAAAAAGTATTAGGGTTCGGGTATCGAGCCTGGTCGGTGGGAAGCGAGTGAGACCTGACCGGGACCTGGGGACCGAGTCCCGAGTTTCCCCCAGCTCCTGTTTCCTGGGGTTGAATTATTCTAGGGTGACACCCCCTTTTCTTAGTTCTGCGCTCTGTTTGCCGTACGGAGGCTCTGAGGATACTGGAACCGGGTGAGAGTTAGGAGCCCATTGCTTCGTGGTTCGGGGCATTAAAAGCTAAAGAGCTACCTGTGGGTGTTTGTGGGTGGGGAGAAGTCAACACCTCACTCTCCCAGAGACTTATGGTGGGAGTCAAGGGAGGCAGCCCTAGAAACCGGGACCCTCAGAGCCTTCCAACAGGGGAAAGTGTTGCGTTTTGTTATATCAAGTGCAGCTACTGCTGCATTGATTCTAGAAAGTTGTGGCAAAGGGGTGTCCTTGCCTATAAGCGTGCAGGAGGCGGGCGGGGGCAAAACCCTTTTTAGTCATTGCAACCCTATCTCTACCCACCTCCAAGTAGTTGGGGTTAACCTTTTAATGCCAAATCTGCTTTTGCAGTGTGTGCTTGTGTGTGTAGGCTTAGAAGCTGATGTGTTTGTATATATGTGAGAGCCCGGGCAGGAGAAAGGGATGTTAGGCAGTTTGTATATTCACTCTAATAATGTAGTCTAAAGAAGATGCTATTCAGAATGGACTATTTGTCTGTTGGCTGGCTGGGTATCATCTTGGTCTCCTTTGGAGGAGAGTGGGCTTGGGTTTGGGGAAGTGTGTGTGTGTGGGGGGGGAGAGTCTCATATGGATAGTAAAATTTAGGCTCCCCAGCGCTGGCTTGAGTAACCTCCGTATGCGCTCTCACTCCTCTCGGCCCCATGGAACTCCCCCCACTCCTCCCAGGAACAAAGGAGAGAAAAGCTGCTGGCCAGGATCCCAGCCATTCCCCCTGGCTGCACTTTTGTCCTGGAAAAGGCTCTGTGGGGTTGTGGAAGAGGTGATTCTGCCCAGGGCCACAGCTGAAGGCAAGGAGGAAAAAGGAAGGGAGGATGTCCTCCCCCACCCTCTATCTTTTCAAATTGTGGGCTGGGGAATTCTTTGGGAAAGGCTACTGGGGTAGAAATCATGGGTTAGTTTGCTCTCCAGTTATTGTGCCTCCCCTCACAGTCCTTCTACCCATTTAGCTGTGTGCCCAGGGTTAACTTTGCTTCCCACCCACCCCAAGCCTTCAGTTGTCTCTGTCCAAAAGTGGCTTGTTGGATGGAGGGGAAAGCAAAGCAGGGCAAATAGGAGTGTTTCCCCACCCACAATCCCACCCTTTCCTTCCTCTCTCCAATTCACCCATAGGATACAGAGAGACAGGCCCCCTTTCACCTTTGGTGTCTAGTTGTCCTCTTCTTTTGCAGGGGATGAGTTCTCTGTTTGACTTCTTGGGGTTCTCAGTTCGATCTCATCACACTGTGTGCCACATTCCCACCACCTTTCCTCAATTTCTCTCTCTCTTCTCTCCCTTCCTCCATTTCCCTTCCTTTATGACAGCTCCGGATCCTGCAGTGGAAAGACTCCCTGATGCCTAGACCCCGGGAGTGTTATGGATTTGACTAAGATGGGTATGATACAGCTCCAGAACCCCAGCCACGCCACCGGCCTCCTGCAGAAAGCCAACCAGATGCGCTTGGCTGGGACCTTGTGTGATGTGGTGATCTTGGTGGACAGCCAAGAGTTCCACGCCCACCGGACAGTGCTGGCTTGCACCAGCAAAATGTTCGAGATCCTCTTCCACCGCAACAGTCAGCATTACACCTTGGACTTCCTCTCGCCAAAGACATTCCAGCAGATCCTGGAGTATGCCTACACGGCGACCTTGCAGGCTAAAGTCGAAGACCTGGACGACCTTCTTTATGCTGCTGAGATCCTGGAGATTGAGTACCTGGAGGAGCAGTGCTTGAAGATCCTGGAGACCATTCAAGCATCAGAAGACAATGACACCGAGGCCAACATGGCTGACGGCAGCACCGAAGAGGAAGAAGACCGCAAGTCAAAGTACATTAAAAACATACTCATCTCCAAGCATTCCAGTGAAGAGAGTGGCTACTCCAGCCTGGCTGGCCAGAGCCTGATGGTGGAGCAAAGCCCCTCGGTCTCCACCTCCTTCGGACTCTCGGCCATGAGCCCCACCAAGGCCGCCGTCGACAGCCTCATGTCCATCGGCCAGTCCTTGCTGCAAGGGGCACTGCAGCACAGCGGCCCCGAAGACTTGCACTCTGCTGGCGGCCGCCACCCAAACCTGTCCGAGGTGAAGACGGAAGCGATGCAGGTGGAGGAGGCCTCCAGCCACGAGAGCCCGCGGACGGCCGACTTGAGCGCTTCCGTGGGGGACAAAGGCGATGACAAGAGCAAGCAAGGGCCCGGCACCCCCACGCGCAGCAGCGTCATCACAAGTGCCCGCGAACTTCACTACCCCCGTGACGAGAATGCTGACCAGTCCTCGGAGGCGGTCCAAGGCCCGCCGGCTGGGCCAGATCTCATGGTTTCCCACGGCGATAAGACGATGGGCATCTACCCCGTGCTACCCAATCACAAAGGTGACTCCATGCTGAGCATCCCGTCCTCCATGGCACCCGCTCTGCACGTTCAGCCGGCTCTTGCGGTGTCTATGGACTTCAGCGCCTACGGGGGGCTCCTCCCCCAAGGCTTCATCCAGAGAGAGCTGTTCAGCAAGCTCGGGGAACTGGCTGTGGGTATAAAAACTGAGAACCGAGCCATTGGTGAACAGTGCAGCGTCTGTGGGGCAGAGCTTCCGGACAACGAGACAGTAGAGCAACACAGGTACGTCCTTTTGGTTTCCCTCTTGAGCTCAGCAGTCAAACCTTGCCTCCGGAGTCTGTTTTCGCAGTCTACTTTATGCGACCTTGTTCCTCACTTCTTTGACTGCAGCCAGTAGAACTGAGTTTCCTTTCGATAGGCTTGCTAATCTATTTTCTTTGTTAAAGTTAGAAGCATGATGTAGGGTTTCACATTAACCTCATGCTACCCCGAGTAGAATAAATGGGGAGGTGGGGGGAAGAGATTTGAGATGATGGCCAAGTGGGCACCAGGAGAAGAGAGAGGGATGGGAGGCCTGTAGGAAATCCAGCGTCCTCCTCACTAGATTATATAGTCAGAGTTGCACTAGTGGTTTTGAGATATAGCAGAAAGAGGAGCTGTTTCTATCCAGGCTGGTTGGCACTTTCTGACATTTGTCCATTTTAGAAACATTTTAATAGCTAAAGTGGTGGAGGGGCTGATGCTTTGAGTGTAAGGCTAGGTGACACCTGCTTGTCAATATTGTGATATATTACCAGCTAAACATCACAATATACTGATATATCACAATCTCTGAAATAAGGATGGAACTGCATAGAGGTGAACACTGTAGGGCTGGGCGATATCTGGTTTTCAGCATCATATCACCAGCTAAACATCGCAATATACTGACGTATCACAGTGACTGAAATAAAGTCGGAGCTATGTAGAGGCATTGGCTGGCTTCACAGTTTTCCCACATTGTGATTTTTGCACAACACACACACGCACATATCATGATTTGCGATATATTGCCAGGTCAACATTTATGAAACTGATATCATGATATGGACTTCAAACTGGTTTCGGACAATATATCACCCAGCTCTATTTGAGGGTAGGTTGTGATGTATATGTCAGGGTTCCTGGGGAAATAAATGAACTCCTGCCCATTTACTTGGAAGGACATGACTCCTTCTGGCTGAAACCCTGTGCCCACTTACCTGGGAGTAAGTACCATCAAACTCAAAGGGACATACGCCAGCTTAGACATGCGCTCTCAGTTACTACCCGCTATGGCTCCGTTCCAGTCTACATAGTTAGCTATGCCAACATCAGTTTTCTTGTTGCTTCCATCTCATCCCCTTTTATGAATTAAAGTTTGGAGCAGCTATTGATTTGGTTCCTGTTATTCCCCCTCTCCCCCTCCTCCCAAAATGTCCCTCCCCCCACTATCTCTTAGCAAGCTTTATTTCTGACTTCACAGTGCACTTGCGATGTTTGAACGATAATTCTTTTGGGCATTGAGCCATTTTGTAATTGATATGTGACTTTTAAAAAAATGTTTGGTTATTGTAAGTTGTTTTGAAAATCACTTCTGGGAAAGCCAAGTATACATTTTTAAAAATAAATCAAAACAAACAGAAATTTACACTCTGTTTACTACAACCTCAGGGTTGGTTTCTGGATTAAATTTCTCTTTTTGGAAGGGAAAAAGACACTTCCTCTGAAAATGGAGAGTTTAAAATGGATGCTATCAGTTTTGGCTGTAAACTTTCACAGCATATTTTAACAGATTAATTCACAAAAGTAATGTAACCTATTAAGAAGATCAGTGATTTATTTATTAAGAGGGGGTGTTAATACATGGAAACCAATTATGATCTTTGCCAAGTAACTCATACATTTGCTTTGGGGTTGTTCTAAAAACTATGTTCCTCAAGCTGAGAGACTAACCTAATTTAAAAAATAAACAAAATGCCATTATCAGTGTGTGAACCAAGTTTGACAGTAGGGCAGTTCTTTTTAAAATGTTGGGTTAAAAATACTCCCCATTTCAGTTTTGACTTAATCCAACTGCACCAGTTTTCCTGAATACATGTTTCTGGTTTTTGAACATAACTGATCTTTTGTGTTCCTTGAGAGTTTGGTTATATCTTTGGGGAACGAATCTTAGAAAACCTCTGTTATTTGGGGAGAAAGCCTCTTCCCTTTCATGGTTGATGGCTGCTTTGGGAATTGGTTCCTTGTGGCATTTTTTCCCTAGGCTCTGGGTAGAAGCCTGCCAGGCAAATTTGTCTCTGGGTCTCGCAGTACTGCTTTTCCTTCCTGGTTTTGCCTTTAGTGGCAGAAAGCTGAAACTGGTGCCTGAGAATGCCTTGGTTTAGTCCCTGTGCAAACATTTGGCGTCAGTTCAGCGTATAGAGTTCGGCATATTTCTTGTGTATCTAATACTCTGCAAACAAACATATTACAAGGCAGTCCGCTAATAGGATTCAGAGCAAGAATCCTGGAGATGCTCTGAAGTGTTTTAATGAACCAACAAGTTTAATTACTGTAGTCCAAATGTACACACGAGGCTCTGACAGGATGTGCTTTTTCTCTGTCCGTTTGGGCAACTCCGGGTGCGCAAGTTCTGTTTCGGGGTCTTTAAAAAAAAATGCCAGCCGTGGCCAATGTAGGTGTAGTGTATGGCTAATGTGAGATCACTTCTTGCCAGTGAATAGGCAATTCATCTTTCCACATTTGAAGATCAGTTTAAGAAGTCTACCACTCAGCACCCCGCACAGAATTGATGATGCCCATCTGAGCACAAAGGGGCCTGAGCACCCTGCATGTCCTATCTGAGATGATCCCAGATGGCCTGAGATGATGTAACAATTTTTGTGTCATTAGGATTCTGGTTGGACTGGCCAACTCCCTTAAAATAAATAAATACAGATGCATTATTGCAGCAGTTGGTCAGTTCCTTTTCTTGGCCCCAAACCAGAATCCCGTGTTGAATGCTCCAGTAACGGTTGGTTGCCAGTGTTAGACCAACTCTCATAAAGAGCAAATAAGGAGGCGAAGCAGATTCTGGGCTTTGCAGGTGAGGTTCTCACAGAAGGGAATGCTCTTCCAAAACATTAACATTCTCTGCATGCGGAAATCTAGCATGTTGAGGAAAAGGGTTCTGTCCTTGTTCCCCCCCATAGCTGCTAGTGCAGGGAGCATTCAACCCTCTCTGCCCCCTTTCCATTGGAGGCCATACAATCAGACTTGCCTATTCATCTGCTTTTAGGGAGAAGGAGTTCTTATCTGACAGCATTGAATGGCAGTTCGAGCAGTTCCCTTGCTGGAGGAACCCTAGGCAAAGAGTGTTGGGAACAGTGAGCCACACAACTGCTTCTATTAGGCTGCAAACCTATTCTCTCCTTCCTGGGACTATATGTCCCATTGGACTCAATGCAGATGGAGCCATACCATTAAGCCTTGATGTGCACAGAATTCAGGAGTGACCCTCATCTCTGCAATCTACAAGGAACACAAATGCACAAGACCTTTGAGTGTCTGTGTTTCTTTTATATTTCTGTAGCTTGCTTCAAAGACAGGGGTTTGCATTCACCCTTTTATAAGCCAACATCCAATTAAAACCAGTCCCTTTGTCGAGCGTGTTTGTGAGGTGAGGAGACAGAGAAATGAGGCCAATATACCACATGGTTAATAATAAAATAAATAAATAAATGGGTGGCTCATTTGAATGCCCTCTGGGGCAGGGGTAGCCAACTCCATTCCCCCCAGCAAAGGTCTGTAGTCCAGAACATCTGGAGGACACCAAGCCCTGGGGTGTATTTGGGCCAGTCCCTGCATCTCAACCTCTGCTTTCCCACCTGTAAAATGGAAACACCCAGTGGCTTATCTCTCGGTGTAGTTTTGGTTAAGCAGAGACGAATGGTAGGGGCACTGGAGAAATGCCAGAAATAATGAATCATCTTCTTCTACTTTTGGAGTTGAGGTGGGACATGCAACCTGTCTCGGTATGTTAAGCACAATCTTTTTCTCTCTTTGTTGTTAAAGAGCATCTCTCCTTTTATTTGAGTGCTGGGGACAAGCTTTTATCTATCTTTGTTTGCTACAGTGCCAGGGTTTGGCAACTTGGCAATGGTTGCAGCTAGGGAATTTCTAATGCTGAGGCAGCCGGGAGTTGCCAGACCTGATCAATAATATATATATATATATATTCAACTGCAGCTAATCTAAGTGTTAAATTGGTATTTACTTAATTTTACCAATATTGCCATTTTTTTAAACTGAAAACTATGAATAAGAAGGCATAGAATGTATCGGTCTAAATAAGCCAATTTTTTTTTTGTTTGAAAAAGCTTTCTGTTCTGTGCTCTTTTAGATGTAATTGAAGCAACAACTGTAGCTGTCTAGATTATTTATTTATGATGCTCTTAACATAGTCTTGCTGGTTTTCTCAGAAAAAAAAAGATACATGTTGGTTAGGACTGGATGGTAAATATCTAGATGAAGCTTTCTAGTAAGTGGGGTGTTTTTTAAACTGATGGGCACGATCCTGCAGAAATTAACCATGGCTGCATTTGACTGAAAGCCATGTAGTGGTCACAAATTCTACTTCCCACAAATCCAGTCAGATTTTTGTGCTGCTAATTTTTGAAGAATTTTGTGCAGTATGATTAAGGCAAAGCCAGGACACAAGGGAATGCTTTTAAATTTACTTTGAACCTCTGATAGCTTGGCTGATAAATGCCCACGTATATGTAATTACTGGTTTTTTAGTTTTGCAACCCAGACAGTGTATATAACTGATTTGTGTATATAACTTTTGTGTCCTAAACTTCCTCAGGAATAGATTGGTCCTGAAGGAATTCCTCCCAAGAGTGTTAGCAGTTCATTGCATTTCTGACATTCATTTTAACCTACATTGCTATGGTAAATGTTAGAAATGTTTTAGTACGGCATCTGGGTAGCTTTACATGATTTATAAATGATGAATAATAATAACTCTCAGTGTTTTCAGAGACCAGTGGGAAAAGGCAGAAAATTCACTGATAAATCACGAGTGTCTAATGAGCTTTGGCTATGACCAAATTTTATCGTCATTTATCAGAAAACATTGACATTTATCAAAGAATATTAGTAAGTGTCCCCAAACCAGTCTGATGACACACTCTTTTCAGCTACTCACTTGCAGATCTGAAGAATGGCCAAGATCATGAATGACTCTGTTTCATCCTCATTTTCATCTTTTACTGGCAAATGTTGTTGTTTAAAAATTCTCTAAAAAAGGCCAGCTGAGAAACTGGTCCAGAAATATGTAGAATTAATTGAAAATTCTGGAAGATTTAATTGGACTTAATATGCCAAAGGCTCATAGTAACTTTGTCATTTTGTGCTAACTTCATCAAATGACTGAATCATGGGCAAATTATCAACATTAACTGAATTTTTGAAACACGTATGATGCATTTTCTAAGGTTTTATGAGAAGATGTGGGTACAAGCAACATTTTACTGGTGAGAGAAGTTTCATAAGTGACTGGCAAAAGTTTTTCTTTTCTTTATAAGTTTACAGTGTACGATCTTCACAGCCACCCCAATGCTTACTTTTGGGTCAACTTTTTTGCGCTGTGATATTTATTTATTTATTCCTCCCAAAGGTGCCCTGATATGCCTCGTTTATCAAGAGCTTCAAATTTTGACCTCCCCCAAAGTCTTACAAAACTCTTTGCACTAGTATAACTTTATCAGGTCGGCTAAGCTGCCTTTTCAATAAGAAAGCCAACGTCACTCAATCTCTTGCTCTTTCTTAAACTGTGCTTATGATTTTGACCAATTGACCACATCATGAGTTTACAATTGTATTTTTTTTAAAAATGTTCATTTTAATAAGAGGTTTTCTTCAAGGTTCAGGAAAGTTCAGGCTTAATCTAATGTTGGTATTGATTGTAGCTTTTAATTGCGGGCTGAGTGGGGGGTGGGAGGCTGTATAGTTCAAACACACTTAAACACAGCAATATTAATGAGGGTGTTACTCACATTCCAAGAACCAAAGGGCATGATCCTGCCAGAGTTAAGCACTCTTTAAATCCCATTGATTTAGTGGGAGAGAATTAAGCATGTGCACAGCTCCCCCACGGAATAAACATTTTAACAAAGTGCTCAACTTTGGCTGGGTCAGCATGG
The DNA here is from genome assembly GCF_951804945.1 of Podarcis cretensis. Taxonomy (NCBI): domain Eukaryota; kingdom Metazoa; phylum Chordata; class Lepidosauria; order Squamata; family Lacertidae; genus Podarcis; species Podarcis cretensis. Next base: position 27,522,198 of record NC_137185.1, on the reverse strand, counting down.
CCAAGGCTTATGGCTGTTTCAATGGCCAACTTGCCTCTGCATGTCTTTTTTTCCGCCACATTGTTACATAAATGCGGTTTTCAGTGCACCATCTGCATTTTGGAGCCCTGTTCCGTGTCCTTGAAGAATCTTTCCTTTCCTCAATGTCTTTTGCTTTTGGTGTTGGCGATTAGGCAGCAGGGAGAAAGTTGATTCCAGTTTGCAGTTAGGAGCAAACTAGTTTCTTGAAAAGATAAAAAAACCCCGAACCGAAACGAAACCATCCTTTGAAATTTGCGACGTCTCTGAATTTTGCAGTGCAGTTATCCATCCAGCTAATGTGTAAAGACAGGGATATATTAAAGTGAAGTGTGCCTCAAAATGCGTACACCATTGGAAATGCATTATATTGTGGAAAGTCAGTTTGAAAAAAATACGTATAAATCAGGCAAAACCACAATAGGATAATTCTTTTTACTAAAATGCTGTTTTATTTTCACGAGGACTTTTTAAAAAAATGGGCAAGCTGATGTGGAAATGTGGAGACCTGAATTTAAGATCAGATAACTGAGAGAAACTGAAATTGACAGATTGGTTCATGCCTAGGGGTTGATGTAGCAACCTTCCCTCCCCCCCATATTTTAATGTTGTGTTAATGACGCATTGGCTAATGTACTCCCGAATCCCTTGCAACCTGAATTTTTGGAATCTCTTCTGCTGTCCACTCCCAGGGAAAAGAAAAACCCTCTTGACAGTGATTACTTCCAGAGTTTGTAGGCTAGGTTAGCAGTCTCGTGTTTCTCGCTGATGGACCTTATTAGTGGCACCTGGCATTGTAACCCGCTAATGGAAACCAGCACTCTCCCACTATGGGCTGGCTGACAAGTAGCTCTGTCAGGCAGCGCTTGCCATGCGAGGAAGTTCTTATTAGCTTTATGGCCAAGAGAACTCACCCCCCCCATTCAGGAAATGAAGGCTGCCGTTAAGGTCCACGGCTCTGACCCCGATCGTGTAACCTGCGAGCGCCGAGGAGACCCCTCCTCAGGAAGTTTGGCGGCCAGTTCAGCCCTCTCTGGTTCTTGTCACTGGGGAAAGAGGGAGCGCATTGTGGAGGGTAGGAGCCTTGAACTTTTTGATTTATCCTGTGGGGGACTTAAATGTTTCCATGCGTGGAATGTGCGCCGAAGGTGGGGAGACCCCTAGAGAAATATGTGCTCAGGCCACTTCATTGGACAGTGCTCTTTGCCCTTTGTAGCAGATCCTGAGAAGGGGGGATTTTAAACCTTAATTTAGCAAGCGATTCATCCCCTGATTTTTTTTTAAAAAATACCTCCCTTATAATATCACTCTTCCCATCTCTTTTTGCATTTCTTAAGATCCAGTCTCTAAGCATTATGATTTCCTGCATGCCCCTGTCCTTATAAAAGGAAACCCCAATAAGGTACCATCTAGCAAGATTTGTCCTGAACACCATCAAACAATAAGTTGTCCATTTAAAGGGTTCTCCAAATGGGAGATCTTGAACTTCCTAAAATCAAATCAGCTTAGGCAACTGCAAGCATTGCCAGGGGGAAATTCCATAATGCCATGACTGCCACCCCAAAGGTAACACTACCCAAAGACCATTGTACTCACCCCAAACTGTCACCTTTTGTCGTCATCTGCTGCTGATTGATGCTTCTTTCAGCCAAGGGATTCAGGAACAGGGACTTGCAGGTGATAGAGCGCCTCCACGATTTTGGGAGTGTCAGCAAAAAAAAAAAGAAAAAAAAAGGGGGGGGGTTTGTCCTTTTGCTCAACCTAAAAGTGATGATCATCTGAGTGTATAATAGAGGTGACTTTCATTGTTAAGAGAATGGTGAGGGTTGAGTATTCATCCCTTTACCCTGATCTGCCTCCTCCAGCTCCACCATCCTCTTCATGTGTGTCAAACTTCTGAAATCCACAAAGTTTGTGGCTTGTTACAGCCTGAACTAAAGACTGAAGGGCTTTTTTGTTTTTTGTTCTGCAAATGATTGCAGCTCTGATATCTGAATTTCTTACATCTGTTAAATCAAATGAAGGCATTGATAAAAAAAAATGTAGTTTATTTATTTATTACTATATATATGAAAATTGTCTCCTTCTTTTGCCATGTTAACATCATTCTGAAGTGCCCCATATTCTGATGAAACTATCTTGAGATCGAGGGTGCAAATCACGTGAATTGAAATGAGCTATCATTGAATGGTGCAATCTTGTTATCAGCTATCTGGTTTCGGTGTTTGTTTCCACCCTCTCTTTGCAAGGCTGGCTCAACCTTACTGGATGTTGATGACCCCCCCCCCTCTTCTTTTTACTGGGAAACAAATCTGTTTCGGAGTGAAAGGCAACACTAATTTGTTTGCGAGATCTGGAGAGGATGAGTGAGGAACATGGAAATATTAGCACAGAGGTTTTTCCCCTAGTTGCCCAGAGTTCCCACAGAGAAGCTTGCAAGTGTCAGAATGACGCCAAACTTCTAAGAAGTCTGAGTAACCACCTTTCTCTTTGCATGAGTGGAGCAGATTCATTTTCTTATCCCGGGGCTGTGAGCAGTAGCTGCCTTTTGCTTCCCTTGCAACTAGCAAGATGAGCGACATTCTCCTTTTCATTCATAATTAGCAACCGTTGCACCCACCCCTTGCTGGTTTCAAGGAATGACTTCTAAAAATGAGTAATTACTGAATATTTCCCATCAGTCAAACATGGGGGCTGCTGCATCGCCTATCACCCGAGTGAAAAACAACAACAAAAAAACCTTCTGTTTGTAGTTAATTTTAGTGGCAGGCGGATCATGTTAACTGGCTGTAATTGCTTCCAGATATGGCCAAGGTTTTTGTGTGTTGGGATGAAGGGTCTGGTAAGTGCTTACTTCCTGTGTAAATTAGCTTGTTCCATTCATACTGGCCAGACCTGGATTGTGTCATTGTTGCTGCAATTTTTCTCTCTCCTGTCCTGGTGTTAGGCAGCTAAATGCTTTATATAGCCTTAATTCTTCACGGAGCTTCCCTTGACTTGTAGTAGCGTCTGCATACTCTCATTATTAATATAGGGACCCCGTGAAGCTGTCTCACAGCATAGCAGACCAATGTTCCACCTAGCTTAGAATCATAGAATTGTACAGTGGGAAAAGACCCCAAGCGTCATCGTCCAACCCCCTACATTACTGTCTACGTGGATGCAGGGGTGTAACGTGGGTTGCTGGTGCCCGGGTCAGGGCAAGTGTTGCCCACCCCCACCCCCAGCACACAGCAGTCTTTTGTGGGCTTAAAAGGGGGATAACCCCACAGATTTGGCTTTCAGCACCTGGTAGGTAGAACAAGATATAAATGGCGATTAATAACAGCAGCCTGCACAAGTAACTTCCACTCATATTTAAGTAGCACCATAATATTACATTCGATACCCAACAAATCTGTTGTGTCAAACAGTGTTATTTGTAGCATGATCTATATGCATGCTGCTTACAGGGTCGCTCAGGTGATGGGCCCCTGCCCCAAAGAACACACATTTAAAACTGCAGTCATGATTCACCCCCAAAGTTAAGCACCTTTAAGCCTTATTGACTTCAGTGGGAGAGGCCCAACTCTCTCCCACTGAAGCTGGTTGGAGGACGGATAGTGTCCTATTCTCTGATATTTAGCACATTCTACCTTATGTGCATAATATAAAAGTGAGCTGTCTGGTGTGTAGCCAACGGCGCTGGCTGTGGGGAGAGGGGTGGGTGGGGCAGTAGAGGAGAGATGTAGCTATTCCTGGACCATGTTGCTACAAAAGGTTTGCTGTTCTTATCCGATTATATATCAGTTTTACTGATAACCCTGCAGTCTGCTTAGCTATGTATGAGAAGCTGATTACCCGCTTTAGACGCCGGGTTTTTACAGACATATGAAGGCGAACTGTCAAGTGGGAAATGATTTCAGATTAAGAGAGAGATCTGAGGAGTGGTGGGATGGATGGAAATTGGTTCTCACCTTTCAAGCAGGGAGAAATAAAGAACTGCATTTTTATCTGCAAATGAGGTGGTGTGCACACTTATACACATACATAACAGCTCAGTTTGGCTGTAATGGAAAACAGTGCCCTATGGACTGCAACTCCCACTACCCCTGACCATTGGCTATGCTGACTGCTGGTGGGAGTTGAAAGTTGGAGTCCAACAGCATATGGAGAGCCACAGGTTCCTCTCCCAAGTCTTGGTGTCACCTGCATGAGTGCAGGGTTCAAACACCTCCTTCCTCCCCTCTTCTGGTGCAGCTGGTAAACCCTGGTTAGTTTAAACTAGAGGTGCTGAACCTGAGTCCCTCCAGATGTTGTTGAGATCGCTGTAGTTTCAGCTCCAGACAACATGGACAATGGTCAGAGATGATGGGCATTGTACTCTAGCAACATTCTATAGACCAAAGGCCACCCACCCCTGGTTTAAACTATTGTGTGTGTTTTTTTAAAAAAAACAGCCAGGATCATAAACTGTGACATAGTCCTAGATTGTTTAAACAAATCATACTTCAAGATCCCCTTAGTTTGGATGTAATGGGGAACCTCTAGTTAGTTTAGAAGTGGAAGCAAAAGCTTCTTGTTTTCTTTTCACATCTGCAGCAGAGGAGCAGAGTAATGTGGGAAGAGCATGATCCTGACATTTTTCTCAGCTCCAGTGCATAGCAGGAACGAGTCTCATTCTGGTCAATGCTGTGCCAATTTAGCATGTGCTTGTCCTTTGGTCCGTTCCCTTATGTCCCATTTCTACATTGATCTGCATATATTACATAAATTGGCATTTAAGTGTATAAAACCACATTTTGAAATGCATTCTTTTTTCTTTTCTTTTTTTAAGTACTTTTTATTCAAGTTTTGAAAGTACACATGTCTATACAAATATACGCTATACAGATCATCATATCACCCAACTTACAAGCATACATGTAGATATACAAAAAAGAAAGAAAGAAAAAGAAAAAAAAAGAAAAAAAAAACCTTTGGACTTTAGTTAGTCCTGGACTTCCCTCCACCCTATTGGTAAGTATCAAATAATCCTACATTCACGTATTTTCTCTTAAATTTAAATATTAATTATTCTCTGTTAGAGTTAATCGAAGCCCACCAGTGTCATCTACAATTTATTTTCAGTATATTTCCAGTATTTACTCCAATTTTTATGAGATATTTGCTCATCTTGGTCTCGTATTCTAGCCGTTAGTCTAGCAAGTTCGGCATATTCCACCATTTTAACTTGCCAGTCACTTATATTAGGTATAATTTCCGTTTTCCAGTTTTGTGCCAGCATGATTCTTGCGGCTGTGGTGGCGTAGAGGAATATATTCTTATCTTCTTTTTTAATCTCTTTACCCAGCATTCCTAGCAGAAAGGCTTCAGGTTTTTTGGGAAAGGTATATTTAAGAATTTTTTTAAGTTCATTATATATTAGTTCCCAAAATTTTTTCACTTTGTTACATAGCCACCACATGTGGTAGAAATCGCCTTCTGCTTCCCCACATTTCCAACATCGTTTGTTCTTTAACCTATAAATCTTAGCTAATTTCACCGGTGTATGATACCACCTATATATCATCTTCCACATATTTTCCCTCAATGCCATACATGCCGTAAACTTTATATTATTATTCCATAATTCTAACCACCTTTCAAAATCGATGTTATAGCCCACGTCTATCGCCCACTTTGTCATTGCCTCCTTCACCTCCTCATCTTTAGTGTACCACTCCAGTAGTATGTCATATATCCTGGACAGTGCTTTACTCTTTCCCTGTATTACCTCCACATTAAACCTAGATTTTTTATCTTCAAATCCTAATTTCTTTTTATCTTCAGTTAGCAGACCATTCACCTGGTAATATTGTAACCAACTTGTAAAAAGAGATTTTATCTCCTCATAAGGTCTAAGTTTCAAACCGTGTTCCGATTTAGTTATAAGTTCTTCATAAGTGGCATTCTTCTCTTCCATATTTGCTCTAGTTCTACCGTTTCTTCCTTGGTTAGATTTTTGACCAACATCTTAGTTTTATTCTTATTAACCTTAAGTCCTGATACGGTGCCAAATTCTTCAAATTTTTGTGGAGCTTCTTTTACACTATGCTTTGGGTCTTGAAGAGTTAGTACAATATCATCGGCGAAGGCTTTGATTTTATATTCATTCAATCCTACCTTAATTCCTTTAACTTCTGTTGTTTCCCTCAGTCTTTTATTAAATATTTCCAGTACTGTTATAAATAGTAGGGGAGATAAAGGACAGCCTTGTCTAGTTCCTTTGTGTATCTCAAAAAATTCTGATGTTGTATTATTTATTACAAGTTTTGCCTTTTGTTCGTAGTAAATAGCTTCTATACCTTTTCTAAATCTTTCTCCCATCCCCATTCTTGTGAGAAGGGTTTCAGAACGTTTGGGAAGTGCAAAGTCTGATGGATAACTTGGGTTCTGGTCTACATTTTAGTTCTGGGTTGGTGGGTCAGGTCACTTCTTAAAGGAATTTGAATAGATCCCATTCCCCAAGCCCCCTAGCGCATTACAGTCAACCATAGTTTAATGCTACATGCAAAAAAGGCTCTATACATACACACATATGGGTATGTCCGCATTGTATGAAAAAGGTAATTCATTTTGGATACAGAAAATGAAGATGGACTTAACTCATCTAGACTATTTTACTGCATTTATCTTTCTGCAAGTGTAATGTATAGAAGTATATATGAGCCTATATAAGAGATTACGGTAAGTGTGTGTGTGTGTGTGTGTGTGTGTGTGTGTGTGTGTGTATATATATATATATATATATATATATGAGATCAAGTATATATGACACCTTTATTGATCTTCATGGCTCCTGCATGTCATGTTTTTGGAATGTGATCCTAATACATTAACATTGTTGGAGGGCGTTTGGAGTTTGTATGTGTGTGTTCAGACTTTGAGTTGAATAAGTTGGAAAATGACCCACCCCACCTCTGCTGCACAATCAATTTCTGCTATCTGTCTTGCAAAACTCAAATGGTAAAGCTGTTTAAATTGGGAGCTGTGCTGTCCAGTGTTTGCAGAACTTGGTCAGCTATTTAAAGAACTCTGGTATCTCCTTGAGGAGTTTATTGTACCGGGAAGCAAACAAAAACTAATACAAAGTCCGTTCTTTTGTTGTTTGCAGTTTTCATCATGCAAAAAAACCTCAGGCCCCTCTGTGTGTGTGTGTGTTTGACAGAAAGACAATGAGAGGGGGGAGAGAGAATAAATGACTGCATTCAGATGTTCTGATGCAAACCATGGTTGATGGTGATGTGAGTGAGCCTGCCCCTCTTCACAATTTATCTGCTTTTAAACACACCATCTGAACTCAACAAACTATGGTCAATCTTAACTATTCTGTGTTTGAAACAAGCCACTGTCAAACCGTAGTTTACAAAGCTGGCTTGTTTCAACAAGATTGGTTTAGGGTTTGAAGTAATGCAAAAATGTTCTTGATTGAATTCAGAAGCAAAAGCTTGTTTTATTTATTTAAATGTTTATAAACTACACATCTGATCTCCTCATACACAGGGGGGAAGCACACAAGCCCAGGGGAAGATAGGTTCATTCATCTCTCAAAAAGGCATCGTTTTTACTGCAGCAACATCATTTTAACAACTTGCTTGTTTACATAGACCTGTGAATGAATTTTCTATCTTCAAACTGCAGAGATGTTCATTCTAACACACCAGGTACTACTTTTAGGGCAGTGGATGTTGCTCTCTTCCTTAACATACTGTTCCTTGTGCAAGGAAGCAGGTGTTAACTGGATCCATTCACCTTCCAAGGCAGGCTGGAGCAATAGAAAATCAGAAGATTCTCCCCTTTCTCTTAAAGCACCAACATCAGTAGGAGCTCAAGCAATAGGACTTTGACGGTTGCAACAAAGGACATACCACTCAGAGGTGAGGCCGAAAGAGATAATTTTCTGGGACATCTTTGGTTCCTCTGTTGCCAAAGTTAACGCACAAAGTTTGCATACCTGCCAAAATGATTTTATGGTGCATCATCACTATCCCCACTTGTGAGATGGCGCTGACCTTTATTCTTAGCCAAGGTTGCCGTCTAGTGTCGGTACGAGTGGCCATGGTTCTGCGTACTTTCCCAACCTCCTCCTTTTGTGTAGTTATTCACAGAGGATCAGAGGAGAGTGCTAAGGAGGACGCGTGATTCACCTTTCTGGTAACCACTGATGACATAAATACGAAGTGCTTGATATGTGTGTGTTAAAAAAAGAAAGAAACAAAAGCAGCAACCCCAAACCTGACTTTTTCTTCTTTTTAAGCAGAGTTTCTGCTAATTGGGGATTGTGAAAGTTGAAACTTGCGAAGAGAGGGCTTTTAAGAGGAGAGAACTGATTAAACTCTTGGGCAGTTCAAAAAATGTTTCAATTCCTCCTCCCCCCCCCTTTCCTTTTTCTTGGAAGTATGTGCGAATGACAAAAATGGAGAGTTGGCTGACATCTCGTTCATTTAAAATTTGGTTTCTGGTTGTGCCAGCTGAGGCCACCTGCCGAAGACCATGTGTCTGAACTGGAATGTCTCTCCTGGTTGCAAAGTTGTTGGTGCTCACCCATACTCTTAGGGGACTGGATCTATTTATTATTTTTTTAAGTGAAAGGACTTGGCCTCCCATCTAGTAGGCTTTGTATATTCAATTGGCATAAATTCTTAGAGGTTGTAGCTCAGCTGCGGCCATTGCGGATGGTGCCAGGCCTCTCTCGTGATCAAAGATTGCGCTCTGCTCAGCCACGCTGGCCTCATCCCGCTTCCCCCAAGCAAAGAGTTCACACTATTGCAGCTCCCTCCTCACGCCAGAGGAAGGAGGCAGAAATCTGAACTGGCGATCCTATCTTGATTCATCTCCCCCTCACCCCACTCTGCTCCTTTCATGAATTGCTCTGGTTCGGATCGGCTGTTGAGAGAGTTGCAAGCGTGCTTGTTTCACCAGCTGCCTGAGGTGCCTTATCTGCTGCTGCTGGATGCAGGGTTTCTGTGGTTGTAGCACACTTTCTGCAAGATGCACAAACTACCGTTGTGTCTGAGAGATAAGGCAGAGAGGTGTGTCCTGCAATGCTGGCTCCTTGCCAGCAGTTTGCTGATCTCTTGGGTTTTCTCTCAGAGCTGCTAACCTCAAGGCAAGAGCCCGTTCCTTCTCCTGCCTGCCCCCCGCCCCGGCACTCGCGCTGCTGCGGTCTTGGCCAACTCTTGTTTACCACGGTCTCCTTATGCTCTCTCTGTCTTTGCTCTTGTGGTTCAACGTAGCAGGCAAAATGACAATACCTGTCAAACGCCTTGGGCGCATTTAATTTACCGCTTTAGACTCTGGTCGAACGCACGAAGTGGGAGGGTGAAAAACAATACCTTTTGTTCTCGAGAGACGTAAGAAGAGGCCAATTGCCCATCTAGTCTAGCATCCTGTTCTCACAGTGGCCATCTGGGTGCCCCATTGGGGAGCCCATAAGCAGGACCTGAGTGCAACAGAGCTTTTTTCACCTGTGTTTTCCAGCAACAGGTATTCAGAGGCATGCTGCCTCTGGTAGTGGAGGTAGATTGTAGTCATCTTAAGGTGGAGCGATGGATCTGTGGCCCTCCAGCTCCCAGCACCCCCAGCTGCCAGCATGGCCAATAGGCAGGGACTATGGCAGCTGGAGGGACGTGGGTGGCGCTGTGGGTTAAACCACAGAGCCTAGGACTTGCTGATCAGAAGGTTGGCGGTTCAAATCCCCGCAACGGGGTGAGCTCCTGTTGCTTGGTCCCTGCTCCTGCCAACCTAGCAGTTCGAAAGCACGTCAAAGTGCAAGTAGATAAATAGGTACCGCTCCGGCGGGAAGGTAAATGGTGTTTCCGTGCACTGCTGTGGTTCTCCAGAAGCGACTTAGTCATGCTGGCCACATGACCCGGAAGCTGTACACCGGCTCCCTCGGCCAATAAAGCGAGATGAGCACCGCAACCCCAGTCGGTCATGACTGGACCTAATGGTCAGGGGTCCCTTTACCTTTTATGGGAGTTGGAGTCCAGCAACATCTGGAGGAGTCCAGCAACACCTGTGCCTGAAGCAGCCCTTGTAGGGCTTATAAGTTCTGTCCTTATAGAGAGAAAGAGCACTGCACATGCATGGCACTTAAGATAGTGCAGGTCCTTGCCCCAATGAGCATGCAATTTGAAATTTGATATTGGAAGCAACAGAGAAAGGAAATGGAGGCAGGGGGTGAGCAGAGGAAGAATATATGATTGTTGCTTTGTTCAGCCTTCACCTACCTGTGCCCTCCAGATGTTTAGGACTGAAACTGCCATCAACTTCCATCGGGGAAGGCTGACTTCATGACCACTGGGTACAGGGAGGGATGGGGATGAGGGATTGTGCTGAATCAAGCTTCATGGAAAAGGTGGGCCTTGAGGAATGATGGGCAGGAAGGAAGAGCAATGGCATTGTGTAAGCATTCAAGGAGCCACTGTCAAACATCAGGATTCCATGCTGCTCTAACTTGGATTGGTTCTCCCCATCCTGCTTATAACTGGCACCTCCAAAGAGGAGGTTGAACATGTTGGGCCAGTCAGAGAGGTTGGTTGGCCTGTGAGGGGCTGATTTGCATAGGGTGAAACCTCCCAGGAAGTTCTCCTGAGCCCAAACACTGTGGCGCCTTTGAGGGGACTCGTGAGTCAGATTGGTCCCTCTCCCAAGTTGCTACCCTTCTCACCGGCCGCAACCCACCATTGCCTCAAAGACTCATGGGAGAGTGGCTGCCCACTTTCAAAGCCGTCAGCAAAGCTGAGTGTGGCAGCACCCACTCAGCGACACTGCCCACCACTCTGTGCTCCCAGCTTGCGATGGCTCCTGTTTGCATTGGAGGAAGTGGACAAGGCCTTTTGAAAGCGGAGATTATTTCTGCCTTGGCAGGTGAGTGGAGAGAGGTGAGCTCCTTGGGCCTCCTTTCCCCCTCCAAGCCAAGCTTGGTTTTCCATAGTAATGGTGCTGATGAATTGGCAGCTTTCCCCTGCACCTCTCCTTCTCGCTCGAGGGAGAGTTTGGAAAGGGGCCGCTCTGATTTAAAGGATTCTGAGCCCGTTGCCGGTATTGATTTTTAGCTTATCTGGCCCTTTAGCTAGAGGCTGCTCCTCTCTCAAAGTGTCTAACCAGATGTAACTTAAAGCAACAGAGAAATGTATATCATCCTTTTCCTCGCATTAATTAGGGTCTGCAAATGCATTATTTAGAGGGGTAAAAGCCACAGCAGCCTCCCCTGGAGATAATTTAGAGACGGGCTGGTACGTGCTGCTCGGGTCGCAGGTATTGCATGGCTGGGCTGGGCGCACGTGCTGCGGGACAGGCGGGAGGGGTGCAGGGCACACAGAGCGCTGAGCGGCAGTCCAGAGAAAGGCATGCAACACAGAGAGATGTAGCTCAGTGGCAGAGCAAGTGCTTTGCATGCAGAAGGTCCCAGGTTCAAGCCCCAGCATCTCCAGGTAGGGCTGAGGAAAGATGCCTGTCTGAAACCCTGAGGAGCTGCTGCCGGTCAGTGTAGACAGTATTGAGCTAGATGGACCATTGGCCTGACACACTGTAAGGAAGCATCCTGGATCAGTGTAAGCTACTGGGGCTTGTGTGGACTTCGGATAATCCTATTTCATTCCTCATCAATGTGAGGTGCCGAGTTGTATTCTGAGCCTGCTGCCCCATTACTCCACAAGTGTTCATCATGCCCAAAGCTGCTTCAGACATGCATGTTCATCCCCTTCCAGTGACGACTCACATGTCTGAACAGGTCGACATGGCTCAAGCCTGGAAGAGCGCAAACTTGCCTATCCCCCAGAAAGGCTAACGTTTTGTTCACATGTTCAGCTAAAAGCCATTGATTGTTGTTTAATCGAGTGTTATCTGACTCCGGAGGCTACAGGGCACTCTGTGCATGCTCACAGATGCACTCTTTTGCTTTTTCATGACTGAGAAATGGCATTGAAAATAAGTACGGCATTGAAAATAAGCTTTGCTGTCAGGCTACGGCTGCTTATAAATTTCTTAAAACTCTTCACCCCTGCAAAAGTATACAGTGGTACCTTAGCTCTCAAACTGAATCTGTTCTGGGAGCCTGTTCGACTCCCAAAAACATTCATAAACCAAGGCACAGCTTCCAATTGGCTGCAGGAGCTTCCTGCACTCAAGCAGAAGCCGCATTGGACATTTGGCTTCCGAAAAATGTTCACAAACTGGAACACTTACTTCCGGGTTTGCGGCATTCGGGAGCCGATTTGTTGGTAGCCAAGCCGTTCGAGTTCCAAGGTTCCACTATATTTTGTGTGGCCTGTGCATCACCACCATTGAGACAGTTGTTTTCCTGTGTCTTTTGTGGGAGTGGGAGAGCTTCAGTGACATTTTTTGTGGGGATGGGACTATCTTGTACTTATCTTCATAATTACCAGCACTGGATAGCCAAGAGGTGTGTGTGCTCCTCCCTTTAGCTTTTTATAAAATTGCCATTCTCTGTCTCACTCCCTAAAATGTCATTGAAAGGATGTTACATCACAATACCCACCCATGGCCATGTCAGGAGCTGTGCCAGCTGTGGAGGATTCTGGCAGTGCCCCCAAAACAGCACAATTTTATTACTTTTTGGTTTAAATGTTATTATTGAAAGATGTTTATAGACAGCAAGGGTACATATAATGTCTCTATTTTAAGTTCATAGAGTAGGCCTATTGGAAGGGCACCTGAACTCCTTGGCCTTCCCATAATATTATGGTGAGCACCCAACCCAACCTCCCCTTTGAGAACTTAACCAATACTTTTCTGCCTCTCCCTATTGTCTTTTTGGATGCATGTGTGTGATTTCCTGGGCACACAGCAAAGAAACCCTTAGAACTTGAGTTATTTGATCATTTGCAAATTCCTATGCAAAAGGCCTCAGACCTGAATGTAGCTTTCAGAATGATTTTGCACTTCTTGAACTGTTGCAACATGGTTAAATGTATCAGACTACAGATTTAAATACATATTGTGCCAGAAAATGTGCATTGGAGAATGTATTTTGAGATTTTTTTAAAAATTAAAAAAATCAGGTTATCATGCAAATAGAATAGAATTATGGGCCTAAAGATACACAGAAATAGCAAAGCCCAAAAGTAGACAAATTTATCCTTCCTTAGATTCGAGAGAGGAACCACCTAAGTTTCATGTTGAGTAATTGTAGGATTCTGCCACTCCTTGGGTGCAGGATTTTGAAAAAATAAACAGCAGAATTGGATATTGGGGCTCAGGCGTTCCGTTGTCTTGAATGCCTAGAGCTCATCCCTAGAACATGCAAAGTGCTAAAGAGGAAAACAGTGCCTCTGAGCATGAAGAAAGTGCATTTTTCCCTTGGTGTTGCTTTTCAGATAAGACACGGTTTCTCTTCCACCTTGTTTTTATGTGAAAATCTGGCCAACCTGCACAGCCCACCCCCACCACATCCCAATGGTAGAAAAATATTTCACAGTGGCTTGTGAAACACCCAAAAGCAGGCTCCATGCTGGTAAGGAAAACCACAAAGCAAAATCCAGTGACAAGCTCCATGCATGACGAAGCTTTCGGACTGAACGCAAACTTTGACGTGATATTAGTGACACTACATTGTAACCTCAAACGTTTCATTTGGGAAGTTGTCAGATTAGGGATGGGTGAATGTGTCAATTTCAGTTTCCCTCTGTGTCTCATCTTTCCACATATAAGTTCAGCTCTGTACATTTCCACACTCATTTGCCGCCCTTTTGGTTGAATTTCTCCCAATATTTCTTCGGATGCAATTCTGCCCCATATATACATTGGGGGGGGGGGTGTTGAGTTCTTTTCTTATATATGGAGTGCATTTTCCCGTGCACACATTTTGGCAGAAATTAATAGACTGGGGAACTGCGTTGAAAAATTTGGGGTGGTTGAGTTTTGGTTTTGAGTCGTTTCGCAAAATGTGAATTTGGTGGGTTTGCCTAGAAATGTAAACTGAATTGCATTTCTCCCTCATCGTCCCTCTGCCAGATGCTTCTCTTCCACATTGAAAACCTGATTCCCTCCTCATCCTAGTTGGGATGGCTCCCCCCCCCCCGCTCTCTGAGGGGGCCTTTGTCCGGAGGCTCCTCTGTTACAGTAGGCCGGACGCAGAGGGGTCAAGGCAGGAGACAATGGCCAGGTCAGGAAGGCCCCATTTATTTACAGTAGCCCCTTTCATTGGCCCATAGAAATGGGACTCCCAAGTGGCCATCTTGAAAGGCTACTGTCTCTGTTCAGTCAGGCCTACCCAGGCCGGAGAGGGCAGAGCACAAAGGTTGGGGGGGGGGGAGGGTGATGGGGAGGGGGGTGTAGAAATGACACAGATTGCTGGAGACTAAAGGGGCCTTTATTGTCAGTCACAGCCAGGCTCGATGGGGAAGGAATGATGGTGTGAGACTTTTGCTTGTGTGTGTGTGTGTGCGTGCGCACACACACAAATGTTTTAGGTTTGTTTAAACCTTGCCTACCAGCCTCCCCGTGTTTAATTTATGTTCCTGAGATTGTTGTAGAGGTTAGGAGGCAAACTCACCCCTGCCTTTTAAATGAGCCGAGTCAGAGTTTCACACCATCACTTGGTAGGCGAAAGGTTGTATTTGGCCCCAGCTTGCCCATTCTGAAACCAGTTATTGGTGGGGTCCAAAAATGTTCTCCCCCCTCCCTACACTCACACACACTCTGTCACACAGATTTTTCTCCTTATTCTCAAAGGCCCTCTTTCTCTCTTTCCTAACACGATCGCCGCACGTTTCATGATAACCAGAATCAATGCACGTGGCTCGTTGCTGTGTCGAGCAATTAATTTCAGTGGAAGGGCCTGTAAAGGGTACCTGGTCATTAAGAGTTTGTGGCATGGCTGAGCAAGTGGGTTCTCAAGAAAGGAAGCCAACTCAAAACCAATGGTTTGCAGAGAGCAGCCTGGCACTCCCTAGATGTTTCGGACTACAACTCCCATTAGCCCCAGGATCATGTGGCTGGATGGACTAGGAAGCTTTACCCCAAAACATCTGGAGGGCACAGGGCTGGCTGGGGGGAAATGAGGCACCGGTGCAGCTTAGTTTCTTTACATTATAGAAGCAAAGAGGAGGGAGGTGCTGGGTGCTGTCTCTTGCTAGCTTTTACTGCTAAGTATCATCAAGATTAGGGACGCGGGTGGCACTGTGGGTTAAACCACAAAGCCTAAGACTTACCAATCAGAAGGTCGGCGGTTCGAATCCCCGCGACAGGGTGAGCTCCCGTTGCTCGGTCCCTGCTTCCTGCCAACCTAGCAGTTCAAAAGCACACAAGTGCAAGTAGATAAATAGGTACCGCTCCGGTGGGAAGGTAAACGGTGTTTCTGTGTGCTGCTCTGGTTCGCCAGAAGTGGCTTATTCATACTGGCCACATGACCTGGAAGCTGTCTGCGGACAAACGCTGGCTCCCTCGGCCTATAGAGCGAGATGAGCGCACAACCCCAGAGTCGGTCACAACTGGACCTAATGGTCAGGGGTCTCTTTACCTTTAAGTATCATCAGTCTTAGAAGTAAGGTTGGGTAAACCTGTCAATTTCAGTTTCTCTCAATTTCTCATTTTCCCAATCTTATTCACCACATTTCTTTATATAAAGATAATCCTTACCCAAAATTCTCCACAATTTTAGCACACATTTCTCATATACACATGTTCTTCCCCACACACTCGATCAGTCTAAGAGCCCATCTAGTCCAGCATTCTGTTCTCACAGTGGCCAACCAGATGTCTGTGGGCAACCCTCAAACGGGATCTGTGTACAGGAGCATTCTCCCTCCTACCTTGTCCTCCATGAATTTGTCTGATTCACTTTGGAAGTCATCTAGATGGGTGGCCTCTTGCAAGAGCAAGTTCCATTTTATTATTATTATTATTATTATTATTATTATTATTATTATTATTAAATAATAATAATTATTATTATTTATACCCCGCCCATCTGGCTGAGTTTCCCCAGCCACTCTGGGTGGCTCCCAATCAAGTATCAAAAACAATACAGTGTTAAATATTAAAAACTTCCCTGAGCAGGGCTGCCTTCAGATGTCTTTTAAAAATAGGATAGCTACTTATTTCCTTCACATATGAAGGGAGGGTTTCCACAGGGTGGGCGCCACTACTGAGAAGGTCCTCTGTCTAGTGCTGTGTGGAGAAATACGTTCTTTCCTCTGTCCTGGATCTTCCAACGTTCAGTTTCCTTGGATGCCCATGAGTTCTACCATGTACACCTTTCCTTAAATAAATTCCCTTTTCTCTGTACGGCCATCATAGCTGAGGCTGATGGGAGTTGGAGTTCAAGATTACCTGGAGGGCAAACCCTCACCGTGATCAGCTCCCACCCGGAAACCTATGTCCCCACTGTGGAAGGACGTGTGGATCCAGCAGTGAAAATTTCCTCTACAGTTAGCCTCTTCCCTTATAGAAACAGGTGCAGTTATTAATTTACTGTGGGTGATGTCCAACTAAGTCATACTCAAAACAGACTTGCTGAAATCAATGGATTTAAATTTATAAATTTGGTGGGCCTGTTCTGAATATGACAAATGATGGGTTTTGCCCTATATATTTTTTTATCCCACTTTTCAGAAAATTGTCTCCCAAAGTGGCTCATACCAATAGGCCTTGCCTTCCAGATTACAAACTAAAATGACAAGACACAAAAGGGAAGGGGCGTGTAGGGAGATAGTACTGTAGTAGATGAGGGTGCTCAGTTCTTCAAGGCCAGAAGGAATTGGTAAGCTGTAAGCAGGTGTTTATCTCCACTTTGGGCCAGGCTAATCTTCCTTTGCTGGTGCACTTGCTTCCATAGACAGGTGGCATCATGCAGTTCAGAAAAAGTGCAAATTTCAAAGGATAGGTACATTCAGCATCATTTATTGGTTCAGGGTTATGTGAACTAGGTAGCTTTTGCATTAAAATGGGAACCAAGCGAATTCCTCGCACCCTTCAAATCCCTGGTAGTCAACGAGTTTAGTTTCTTCCACTTTTAACTTTGATTGCTTTAATGGAAAATGCCCCTTGTTAAGAGCCACATTTGCCGGATCGGGTCCGCCCAATCTAGCATCCTGTTTCTTGTGGTGGTCAGTCCTATTCCTCTGGGAAGTTTAGAAGCAGAACATGAAAGTTTCCTGCCTGTGAACATGGGTGGTGAGTTCACAGCTCCTTTTCTGATCTCGGGAGGTGACGGGTGAAGCAGGGGACATTTGGGGTGGTGGGGAGAGGGGTCTTCCTTCAGCATAAAGTCCTGAGCCCACTCCCCAGCCTTCTGCTCCAAGATCAGGCAGCCTTAAAGAGATTGGTGAGCTTAAACAGGGCAGGACTGCCCAACCACCCGCCTCGGCAGCCTGGTGCATTTTTCCGCAAAGCCTTGATAAGATTACCCAGCGCACGTGTGATTCCAAGGAAGCGGGCGCAGAGAATAATTTTCACTTAACAAATTACAGCCCTTACGAAAGAGCAGCTTTGAAATCCATTTAACTTTTCAGCATCCCATACCCCTTTAAGTGTTCTGAGCGCATTCGCGCTGATAGGTTACCTTTTTTCATTCCCCCGTAGGCTATAATTAGTGTCCCTTACATGGAATTGGCTTAGAATTGGATTTAAAGGAGATAAGAATCAAATTACCAGTATTTATCTTGTAAATTCCAGAAGATCTACTTAAGATGCTGTATGTATTAAAAGGGGGGGGGGTTAAGGGTTTGTGTGTGTGTGTGTAAAGTTTATGCTATGAAAATGTAAACTCATAATGGCTTTGTACATCCATATAATACTCTTAATATTATGCTATCATTATGAAGAAAAGCAGTTACTCCTTAATTTCTAAGAGCACTGTCTATCTCTGCCCACGTTTGTGAAAATGAGGAGCCTCTGGGACCTGGGGGTGCCCATCTGCCATTCCCAGAGTTCTGATGCTGACTGCACTTAGAGAGTGCAGAGAAAAAACACTCTGCACATCCTCAGAGGAACCCTCTTCCACCTCGACTCCTGCATTCCAGATCCCATTGACCTTTCCTGCACCTTGTTAATTGAAGTGTGTTTCTGGACCCTGAAAAAGGCCAGTAGCCGGGCAGATTTATTGAACATGCAGCATCAAAACGCCCGAGCCGTAGACGGCTTGTTCCGTGTGGACACAATTCCTTTTTGTTTAAAGTTCACAATAAAAGCCACATAAACTGTGTTGCTCTCGTTTTTATTGGCAAAATAAATAATTTTCCTGGTTTTGAAGGCCCAGGCTCCTGAAAGGCCATTTATCCTCTTTTAATCCGTGTGTACCTGGAGCTGCAGAAACATTAACTTATTTTTTTTCCTTTCCCCTTCAACCGGCATAGTATGCTCAAACGTCGAGCGCGGCTGAGCCTTGTAACACTTTCGCCTCATAAAGGGCTTTGCTTGGTTAAAGCATTAATTTCCCCATTAAACTGTTCAGCAAGATTTACCATACGTTACGAATCATTTATTACTGCACGCTTCTGATGTTGAACTCCGGTGAACTCTGGCTCCGGTGAGCAGCTTCCAACAGTCCCCGCCGTTTTCCTCGCAGCCTAACACAAGTACTTTTGTAACGTCTGGGCCATCTCTGGCTGGCGTTGGGCTGACACTGCCGGGTCCGCAAGCTTTATTTTCCTAACCTGATGAATTGCCGTCTGTTTCCTTTTTATTATGATTATTCTTCATCTTCTCCCTCTCCGTCTCTGACTGGGTGAATGTGGTGCAGATGGTGGTGGTTTTAGGAGCCGAGGCAAAATGGCCAATGCTCCCAGGAATGTAGGGAGCTGCCTTACACTGAATCGGATCCTTGGGTCCATCTAGATCAGTATTGTGTGCTCTGATTGGCAGCAGCTCCCCAGGGTTTCTGGCAGAGGTCCCTCTCCCTCTGGGTGCTCTCATTTCTGTGCTTGCCTGTACCCCCTCTGTCTCCTGGGCTTAGAGTGGCTTATAGTTGTTGGGGTTTTTAAAACAACAACAACCATGGGTTTCCCAATCTGAGGAAACCAAATGGCTTCCCAAATGGCTAGCAGTGGGGATAAAAGCAGCCATAGAATTTTTTTTAAAACAGCATTGCAAATCTAGAAACTGCTTTTAAAAGCACTGTAATATTCCTAGGACTCGTCATTGTACCATCCAGCCAAACCACTGAGACCTTCCAAAGAACCCATTTTCTATCTTCCATCTTTAGCAGAAAAGTACATTGTGTGGGTTGCAAAGAGGGGGCCTTCTCTGTGGTGGCTCCCCAACTGTAGACTTGCCACTCCGAGGGAAATAGTGCCTGACACTAGGTTAAAAACCTGATCTATTTGCCCCAGACATTGTAGATGGTGATATTTTTAGCTGCTTGGATGGCTTTGTTCCTCTTGATTTTATTGTGTTGTATATTTTCGAAATTGCTAAATTTCTTTGGGGATGACTCTGAGAAGTCAGTTTTGGATGAAGGGTGGTTCACAGGCTTTTTAAAAATAATAATAATAAATGCATAGCCAACCAGTCACAACAAACAAGCAGCATCCAAAGGACATAATTTGTTTTTGTTTTTGATGTGTTGCTGTGTGTAGAGGCAGTCATCTGCGAAATGTGCCTTTGCCCCAGAGGTATTGCCAAGTTCCCTGTGTAACCAAGGAGTGGATGCTGTTTCTGGAGATCTGCCCAAGACCAATGCAGGTAGATCCTCAGATGCAGATCCGGGAAGAGTCCTCTTCCTGCTTCAACAGCAGCAGCAGAGCGAACCATCAATGGTGGATTTTTGGGATGAGGTGCTTTAGATTTGGATGGCATTTTGGGGGAGAAATTGTTTGGCTTAGGACCAGAGGAAGGGGAGAAGAAGAGAATGGCCCATTGCAACAGCTGGGAGGAGGAAGTTGGGCCCAGTTTCCCTAGAACTAGGTAAAAAAGTAAAGGTAAAGGATCCCTGGATGGTTAAGTCCAGTCAAAGGCGACTATGGGGTTGTGGTGCTCATCTCGCTTTCAGCCCAAGGGAGCCGACGTTTGTCCACAGACAGCTTTCCGGGTCATGTGGCCATCATAACTAAATCACTTCTGGTGCAATGGAACACAGTGATGGAAACCAGAGTGCACAGAAATGCCATTTACCTTCCCACCACAGCGGTACCTATTTATCTACTCACACTGGTATGCTTTCGAACTGCTAGGTTGGCAGGAGCTGGGACAGAACAACGGGAGCTCACTCCGTTGTGAGGATTTGAACCGCCAGCCTTCTGATCGGCAAGCCCAAGAGGCTCAAAGGTTTAGACCACAGCACCTCCCATGCCAAGAACTAAAGTGAGGTTCAGAGGTGCATTTTCATCACTTGAGAAAGTCAGCACCAGCTGATGGCACCTGCGCGATGTTGGCCCATCTCAACTTTAAAAGCTCACAGAGACATTTTCTCTGCATAGATGCATAGTTAAGGCTTTTGTTGGTTGTGTTTGTGTTAACTGGTTTCAATGTAAGTCACCTCGGGTCACCTTTTGTGAGAAAAGTGACAAAGGAACAGAATGAATAACAACAACAACAACAATAACAACAACAACAATAATACACTTAGTTTATTGATTTGTGTTCCATCTTTATGCATACAATAGCCTCAAGAGGGCTTCTACACCAGGGCAGCTAATACACTAAATGGATATTGAGACCGTTTCACTTAGAGAAAAGACGAGAGGTGACATAGTTGAAGTGTATGAAATTATGCATGGAAGAAGTGGGAAGAGGGAAGTTTTTCTCCCTCTCTCATAACACAAGAACTCATGCTCATCCAATGAAGCTGAAGCTTGGAAGATTCAGGCAAGCAAAAAAAGCGACTTCCTCACATAAATGTAAAGGTAAAGGGACCCCTGACCATTAGGTCCAGTCGCAGACGACTCTGGGGTTGTGGCGCTCATCTCACTTTATTGGCTGAGGGAGCCGGCGTACAGCTTCCGGGTCATGACTAAGCCACTTCTGGCGAACCAGAGCAGCGCACGGAAACGCCGTTTACCTTCCCACCAGAGTGGTACCTATTTATCTACTTGCACTTTGACGTGTTTTCGAACTGCTAGGTTGGCAGGAGCTGGGACCGAGCAATGGGAGCTCACTCCGTCGTGGGGATTCGAACCACTGACCTTCTGATTGGCATGTCCTAAGCTCTGTGGTTTAACCCACAGCACCACCTGTGTCCCTAGCACATAGTTAAACTATGAAACTTGTTCTCACAAG
Source organism: Podarcis cretensis (assembly GCF_951804945.1). NCBI lineage: Eukaryota > Metazoa > Chordata > Lepidosauria > Squamata > Lacertidae > Podarcis > Podarcis cretensis. Next base: position 27,500,976 of record NC_137185.1, on the reverse strand, counting down.
AAGCAGTGGCAGCCCCAGACTTGATGGCTTTAAAAGAGGACTGGGCAAATTCAAAAGCTACTACCCTTGATGATTATGCTCTGCCTCCACAGTTGAGGTAAGAGTGCTTCTGAATTCCAGTTGCTGGAAACCACAGGGCAGGAGGGTGCTCTGGTTTTGCTTGCAGGTTTCCCAGTTGGGACATCTGGTTGGCCACTGTAAGAATAGGATGCTGGACCAGATGGGCCATTGGCCTGGTCCAGCAGGCTCTTCTTACGTCAGTGATGGCCAAACTCAGCCCTCCAGCTGTTTTGGGACTACAACTCTCATCATCCCTAGCTAACAGGATCAGTGGTCAGGGATGATGGGAATTGCAGTCCCAAAACAGCTGGAGTGCCAAGTTTGGCCGTCACTGTCTTACGTTCAAACAAAAACATAGCCATCCCTCAAAATTCACACTTCCCCAAATTTTGCAGTTCTGTTCACCACTTTGGGCACAGCCGCTTGCAGAAAAGCAGCATATAGGTAAACTCAAATGATGAATCAATCAAGTAATATGTACAAAGATGCACATACTAGTGTGTATAAAAATGCACATCTTGGTGAAAATGTAGTATAAAGGTAAAGGTAAAGGTACCCCTGCCCGTACGGGCCAGTCTTGACAGACTCTGGGGTTGTGCGCCCATCTCACTTAAGAGGCCAGGGGCCAGCGCTGTCCGGAGACACTTCCGGGTCACGTGGCCAGCGTGACATCGCTGCTCTGGCGAGCCAGAGCCGCACACGGAAACGCCGTTTACCTTCCCGCTGGTGTAAAGGTAAAGGTAAAGGTACCCCTGCCCTTACGGGCCAGTCTTGACAGACTCTGGGGTTGTGCGCCCATCTCACTTAAGAGGCCGGGGGCCAGCGCTGTCCGGAGACACTTCCGGGTCACGTGGCCAGCGTGACATCGCTGCTCTGGCGAGCCAGAGCCGCACACGGAAACGCCGTTTACCTTCCCGCTGGTAAGTGGTCCCTATTTATCTACTTGCACCCGGAGGTGCTTTCGAACTGCTAGGTTGGCAGGCGCTGGGACCGAGCAGCGGGAGCGCACCCCGCCGCAGGGATTCGAACCGCCGACCTTTCGATCGGCAAGTCCTAGGCGCTGAGGCTTTAACCCACAGCGCCACCTGCGTCCCCAAATTTTGCAGTTCTGTTCACCACTTTGGGCACAGCCGCTTGCAGAAAAGCAGCATATAAGTAAACTCAAATGATGAATCAATCAAGTAATATGTACAAAGATGCACATACTAGTGCGTATAAAAATGCACATCTTGGTGAAAATGTAGTATACACGCATACAGAAAATGCATTATATTAGGGGAAACCTTGCCAAAAAAAACATGCCTGTTGCATTTGAAAATGTGTATTATCAGGGTTATTTCACACTAAAATGCTGCTGAATTTTAATGAGGAATTTTTAAAAATGCAAACTGATGTAGAAATGTGGAACACTGAATTTAAGAGCGGAAGAGTGAAAAATGGAGAGAAACCAAAACGGATTGATTCGCCCACCCCTGCTTCTAAGTTGGGAAACATTTAACCCCTGGTGAAAACTGGCAAATGGCAGTGCCTGGAGTCTCCCATCCTTTTACACATACAGTGTCAGCAACCAAGCTACACACTGGGCACCAGCTGAGCCTTTTCTCTCTCCCCCCCTTCAGTTTCTACAGTAAATATTTCAGGCACCCTCCTCCTTGTTCTCTCTCCTCACAGTAAATTACATATTAAAGTAGCTTGGTAACTGAGCAGTGGTTGCCGTGTGATAAGGTTGAGGAAATCAATATGTTTGCCATGTGCCTGCTTGTTTATGACACTCGCCTCTGGAACGGTTGAGCAATGTTCTGTTTGTTAAGGCTACATTTCAGAAAGCCCCCCCCCTCCTAAAACAGAGTCGTGATCTTACCGGGAAAAGGTGCAACAGCTATTGATTTCTCTCCCTTCCTAAGTATGGCATTACGCTCTTTGAACACTGATGTCTTGGCGTCAGAGAAGTCTGTCTCTTCCTCCCACCCTCCACCTCCAAACAGAATGTGTAAACTATGAAATAACATGAGTGGCAAGATTTGATTATAAAGCGCAAGTCAAGCTGTCTGGAAAGATGACTGGCCAAAAAATGGAGGGTCTGGTGGAGTCTTGCTTTATCTTTTTGTTGAGTTCGTTCTCTCTCTCTTTCTCTTTCCTTTCCCATCCCTCTCTTGCTTTGATTTCCTTCGTTCCACACCTATAAACCTTTCGATTTCTCTTCCCAAGCAATCTTTTCATTCATTATAAGCCATTTTGAGGGAACGTGTTGCAATCTAATTATTAAGGGTGGCGGCGATGAGGATACCTGCAAGTAGAGGAGGGGGGGACAGGTGGAAGACCAGGGCTCCCCCCCCCCCAGCTGGAACTCACCAGAACTCAGTTCCAGCACCACTCAGGAGTGCACCTTTGCCATGATAAGAAAACAGGGATGGCGTTCATTGTGAGTTTGGCACCTCTTTTTCTAGAAAAATCGCACTAGGTAAGACCACTGTTCGTTTTGCATGCCTTTTTCCACCAGAGTTGTTGGCTGCATGATAAGATGGCAGAAGAACTTGGAGGGTATGACTGCAGAGAAGTGTTTTTCTAAGACAGTAAAACCACCAGAACAGAGTCCTGTCCACCAGTCCATTGCATTGATTCCAAAAGGTGTTTCTGGAATATGTTACTTCTGTGTATGGAGAAACCATTGAGCCATCGATAAGAGAGAGAGGGATTCACAGTTCACTTTACTAGCTGAGCCAAAATTGTAGCTGTTGGAACCCTGTGGAGTAGCAGCCCACCAGCCTTCACTACAAAAAGGATGGATGGAATGGTTTCTGCTTGTCCCGGGAACAAGCAGAAAGTTTCTGTGTACCTTTCCCAAAGCTATTTAAGATAATGGGCACCACTGTATCTTGTGCTAGTGTGTCTTGTGGGCTCATTTGCCTCCTGTGAGGGCATCCACAAGCACAGCTCATGATGAGGCCACTAACCACACCCATTTATTAAGGGAATAATCTCTGTGAACATGTCCGGCACAGTGTTGTACAGGTTCTTTAGTCTCTCCTGCCGTTGTCTCTTCTCCTTCCTCTGCTTTTCCATCCTTGCTTTTCTCCATGTTGTTGGAAGGAAAGCACCTTCTCTGTGGTGTGTTTGAATGCTACACACACACACACACACACACACACACACTTTTTTTTTTTACATCCCTCTCCCTTTTTGAAGCCAAAAAGTGAAAGCAAAAACTTGAATTGATTCTCCTGGCTCTGCTGAAATGCTGGGCGTGTCTCTCAATAACCCAGGGCTGAAAGGTCTAACCCATCTGGGGAAAGCTCAGGAGTGCTTAATGAGTTGCACCCTGTAATTCACAAAACAGGCCTGACACATGGAGTCTAGAGAGGCAACGAAACACATTGGAAGGAGTCTGTTAAATCACAAATTGAAGTTGCTTTTTGTTGTTGGTTTACTTCCCTAGTAGATCCTCTAGGTTGCTTTCCCCACACAAGGATCTCCATACTACCGCTTGGCTTTTTAAAGGTAAAAAGTGGTGGCTGTTATGGCAGGGCCAGTGGGTCTTGTGGTTAGCTGGGGCATACCAAATTCAAATCCTTGTTGGATATTAGGCTCCTGCTCAACATGGACCCTGGATATGACCTCCTCAAAAGAAAAGGTGTACCACTCCACAGTTGTGGATTTGGAAGAACCCATTAGAGACCCAAGGCTGCCAGGAGGCTTTCTCTCCTGGGGTCTCCTCAGGAGGAGGGAGGCATCAGAGAAGAGTCAACTGTAAATTATGACTTAGCAGATGGCCAGGAAGGGCTGGGGTTGGCAGTGACATCATAAGCCTCTCACTTGGTACTGTGTTGTTAGTTCAAGGCAGCTCACAGGGTTATAGGAACTGTGTCCTATAATGATCCAGACTCTTGGTCTATCTGGCTTAGTATTGTCTACACTGACTGTCAGTGGATCTCCAGGAATTCAGGCAGAGGTCTTGCCCATCCTTACCAGGAGATGCTGGAATTTGGACCTGGGACCTTCTGCATCCCAAGCCAATGCTCTACCACTGAGCTATGGTGCCATCCCATATTAACAGCTGCCTGTCAAGGGCCTTTGTCCAGCTCCTGCTTGAGTTTGCTGGCTTAGCTCCTGCTCCAGCATTTGGGCACATGCTTGGGTGGCCATCTCCTAGTTTTACCATGCTGGCTGGGATTGGTGGGAGTTGCAGTCCAAAATATCTGGAATGCTCCAGGCTGACGAAGGCTGGTCTTCTCTGATTCAACTGCAGCTGTGGTTTGACTCCGTATGCGGCAGCTTCACATGTTCATGTGTAACTGATGAAAGGTCACTCCAGAAATCCAAGATAAGAAAACATTGTATTTACCTCCCTTGAGATTTTGGATAGGGACATGCCATAAATCCAAGTCAGATAAGCAAATGTAAGGAAGTCACGCTACCATTGGAGTGAGTCATGCTTTGAGGTCTTGGCTTTGCATTTTGTTCTCCAAGGATTTCCATTGGTGCTGGCAATTAAGTGCCAATCATTAACCCAGTTTGGAAGTTCTTGAGGCAGATCTCCTTGGCTTTAAATCAGGGTTTCAGTGATGCTGTTTGCATGCCCCTGAGCCATGCATTGTCTGAGTCCTGAGCATTGAGGATCACTGGAAGACCCATCCAAACCATGTTTAGCCTCTCCCTGACTGCACATCACAGGACTGCAGGACTGCAGAGCATTTGGGCTGATATGCAAGGGAAACCTTTTTGATTCTATAAAGAGTGAGAAGAGCAGGCTGAAACTGGCAGATGTCCCACAGGAAGAGAGTTAAGTGGGACACAGCAGTGTAGGCTTGTATCATTGGAGCATTATAATTAACTCCAGGCAGTCTGACCCTAGCATACTTCTCATTGACTCTGCCTTTTTATCATCTGAAGGATCAAGAGGTGAAGTAAAATCAAATTTAATGACTGTTAATATTGTTCTCCCACCTCCTCTCTGGAAAAAAAAAAGCACTATAAAATTAGACATCAAGAGTGAGTGATCTTTTGGCCCACATATGAAGTTGGCAATCAAACAGCATGGTTTGCAAGAATTTTTGTGTGTGCGCGCAAAATTGTTGACCTCTTAACGAGATGAAGTCAGCAAGATAATAGTAATTATGAGCAGATTATTGAATGGCCAATCAATACTGAACTTTACCTCTTTCCTAAAGCAGAGGTCATGTTTTATTGGGTTAAGATAACAGGCACTCGTTTTCGCGCCCTTGTTAGAGGAGTTGAATACCTCTGATGGAATGTGGATTGGTGAGTGCCTATAGTATTTATTGACGTAGAGATAGGCTTCCATCTTCTTGTCATTACACAGATAATGAGAGAAAACTGAGCTTCCTGCTCCTTAAAGGATTGCTGCCGCATATCCAGTGGAGGATTGCTCCTTAAAGGATTGCTGCCGTCAACGTGGATCGTCATTCCAATTGGAATGTCATATGACTTTCCTTTGTACGTCGGGTTGCAGTATCAGTGATGGGATGCAATAAGCATAATTCTGCTGAGAACTTGAGGATTTACTTAGTGCCACCTTAGTGATATGGGTGCTGCTGCAAGATGGTCTCTTTATAAAATTGAAACCCACAACTTTCTGCAAAGGAAAATGCTGGTCTGGGAAGGAAACAGAGCATGAACTCCACCTACATCAACTTCTAATGTTATGGAATCATGCAGGAAGTTACCAAACTTCTACAATTTCTGTGCCAATAAAAGTAGTTCCCTCTTCTGGCTCACCAGACTAAACTTATCTCTTTTTCTCGGCTAGGTTGTTTAGTGGACCGTGGATGCGATTTATATTGGTCTCAGAAAAGCATTATTTGGTTAGCCATATTTTGGCTAACCAAAAGCTTATTTTGGTTAGCCAACTGGTTAAATGAAGACTAGCTGATACTTAGGCAGACCCATAGGTTTTGGAAAACTGTCATATGGGATGCTCCCTAAAATTGGATCAAAGTGCGCAAGCTAGGGTGGAAGTGTGCATAATACTGCTTTTATTGGGGAAAGTAACACATTGAAAGGCATTATATTAGGGGGAACTGCTTATGAATGGGCAAAAGATTCTTGTATTGCAGGGGTTTGGACCAGTTGATCCTTGTGGTCCATTCCAACTGTACATTTCTATAATTCTATGATTGTGTTGTGTATAATTGCATAAGAAAGTATTAAAATCTCTTTGTGATAAGTTTTTTTTAAAATTACAAATCAATTTGCAAATGTGATAAACTGAACTTTAGACTGGAAAAACGAGACACTGTGAGAAACTGAAATTGACTGATTCATCCATGCTGTAAAGAAATCCCACTGGGGGTGGAGTCGCCATGTCAGTTGTGACATCAGCCTTGGACTTTGGAGGGTTCAGTGCCTGATCAGACCAGGCAATAGAGCTACTCACATGGTGTATGTTATCACTAGTTTCCCCTTGGTGCAATGTTTTCCCCCCTCCCTCCTTCATATCAGATCTATGTATCTATCTCATCCATCCATCTACCCATCTACCCATCTGAAACTGCCTTATATAGGTCGGGCTGTTGGTGCTCCATTTGTAACCCAGAACTCTTGACTAGCAGCCATTCTCTGGGCTGTGAGGCCAAGGATTCTCCCATCACCCAGACCCTTTTAAGCACAGCTTCTGTGAATAATAATAAAATAATACAGTGGTACCTTGGTTCTCAAACAACTTGGAACCCAAACACTGCAAGTGTTCCAGCTTGTGAAGTTTTTTCGGAAGCCAAATGTGCTCCATTTTGTGTGTTACACTTCTGATTTGAGTGCCACGCTTCTGTTTTGAGCAGCCTTTCCCCACCTGTGGGTCCCCAGATGTTGTTGAACTACAACTCCCATCACCCCTAGCTAGCAAGGCCAGAACTCAGGGATGATGGGAGTTGTAGTCCAACAGCATCTGGAGACCCACAGGTTGAGAACCGCTGGTTCTGAGTGTTATGCTGAGGTCTGTCTGTTTTTGCTATTTATTTTGCATTTTTGTTTTTGCGGCTTTTTTTGTTTTGTTTTGGTGACTGTGTGGAACCCAGTTCTGCTACTGATTGATTGATTGATTGTGTGACTGCAACACATTGTTTATTGCTTTCATTTTATGCATCAATGGTCTCACTAGATAGTAAAATTCATGTTAAATTGCTGTTTTAAGGGTTGTTTTTAAAAGTCTGGAATGGATTAATCCATTTTGCATTACTTTCTATGGGAAAGTGTGCCTTGGTTTTGGAACACTTTGGTTTTGGAACGGACTTCTAGAATGGATTAAGTAAATAAACTGTAATTTATTACTTATACTCTACCAGGAGTGCCAGCTTGAATAAAGTACTTATTGGGGGACCCAGGTAAGCCTTGCCCCACATAATCGGTCACAAGACACAGCACGCACACACCATTTGAATGGCAGTGCTCATCAACTGGGGGGGAGCCCCCTCAAATATTTTTCAGGGGGCGAAGGAATGTTAGCCTCTAGGAGTTGGCTTCTATGTACCCCATCCATCTGACTGGGTTGCCCCATATACAGTGGTGCCTCGCAAGACGAAATTAATCCGTTCCGTGAGGCTCTTCGTATAGCGGTTTTTTTGTCTTGCGAAGCAAGCCCATTGACAGCTTAGCGGATTAGCGCTATTAGCGGTTTAGCGGCTTTTAGTGGATCAGCTGATAAGCGGCATGGGCTTAGGAAAAGGGGGAAAAAGGGGAAAAAAGGGGAAAAACCCCCGCAGGAACTTGCAAGACATCTTCGTCTTGCGAAGCAAGCCCATAGGGAAATTCGTTTTGCGAAGCGCCTCCAAAACAGAAAACCCTTTCGTCTAGCGGGTTTTCCGTCTTGCGAGGCGTTCGTCTTGCGGGGCACCACTGTATGCAGTGCTTTTTCTGGGGGTACACAGGGGTACACATACCCCTGAACATTTTGTGAATCTTTGTACTTTTGTCCATTTACTGTATTTATTTTTTCCTGATTTGAACTATAAAATGGTGATTTTCCTGAATCAAAATGAGAGTACCCCTAAACATTTTTTAGGAAAAAGCACTGTGTTTATGTGTGTGTATGTGTGTGTGCGCGCACGCACACACACAAATATATGCATAATGAAACATAATGAAACATATATGCATAATGAAACATTAAAAACTTCCCGATACAGGGCTGCCTTCAGATATGTGAGCTAAAGCTGGGAACTTCTACATGGAAAGCAGCTGCAATGCCAGTGAGCTGTTGTCTCTCCCCTTGTGGAGCTTGTCGAATCAGGAGTCTTCAAAGCTTTATCTCCCCCTCCCTTTTTATGGCACTGGACTCGATAGGAAGGGTCCTGCTACCCCACAGCATCTTCTTCTGCCATGCCTTGAGATCACACTTCCCAGCCTTCCCCTTCAGATGTTTTCAACTCCAGCTCCCATCCTCCCAGCAAGCTAGGACATTTGGTGCTGATGGAAGTCCACAACTGCTGTGCCCGTTGGGGCTGATCAGAGTTTTGTCTCATTGCCACCTGGAAGGCACCAGGCTGGGGGGGGGGGCATGTACGGTAGCTTGCTGGGTCGTGCTTTCTTTCAAAAGCACCTTCTCACACTGGTGGTGAGACACTTCCGGCACCAATTTACCTGAAACTCTGCTTGACCTATTGCAGAACTGTGGAAAAGAGAGGGGTGGATATCTGCTGATGTCACCGTTGGCTTTGCAGTGGAGAGAAAAAGAGTTTGTGGGGCTTTGCAGTGAACCATGACTCAGAGCAATGTGTGGGGGGTGGGGGGAAACCTTTCTGGAGGTGTGTGGGTTGGGGAAACCCTTTCAGCATTTTTTCCCCACTTCTGTTTCCTATCCATGCTGCCCTTTTATTAACTGCGTGAGGTGCTTTCTCGATGCGGTAGATGGACTCAGAGGTCTCAGTAAAGGCATTACTGAAAGAGCAGCAGGGAAATCCTGAATAACAGAATTTCCTGGCTGCCAGCCTTTCCTACTTCAGCTCACTTTGGGATTGAAAAAGAACGAGAGATTTCCCTTTTGTCATTTAGCTGGTTCTTCGGCCTCCCAGATAGCTCTCCTTTGGCATTTACTGGTTCTTCTTCAGTCCCTCACAGGAGTCCCGATTCTCTCTGTGGCCAGGTGTGTGCAAATTGACTCCTACTCCAAATTATAAGGTTGCGCCCTCTAGGTAATATCTTAAAGATCACCAAAACGGGTAGAAAACTTGCTAATTAAAGGGGAAGGAAGTGTCAGGCAGCTCTACGCAACTTGTCACAGTGATTTGGGCTGAGCACTTTTTCAAAAGCAGAAAGAGAATCGGGGGGGGGGGCAGCGGGGAGACGACACCAAAAGTGGTGACCGCATGTGCGTTGTTGACTACTGAGAATAGGTAGCTGTTGAGGTTTGAGTCCAGCAAACTGGGTTTTTCAAAAAGCACAAAACCAAGATGTTTCCATACTATGCTGCTGAACTTGCACAAGGGAGGTTTGCAAAGTGTGCTGGCTCATGCCCAATAACTGGCAAATGCTGTTTGCCAGGCTTGTGGGCATGAGGACTAGCCACTGTTGCTGAGCTGTGCCTGGGCACATGGGGCACAATGTATGCATGTGTGTAGAACCCTAAAGCGCTCAAAGTCACTGGTCAGGTAGCACAGAACCCAGCGGGTGCCACATTGTTCAGTTTCTCTCTTGGCCGTGTCTCAGTGGAAGAGGATAATAACACACCATGCTATTTACCACATGGCCATGTGCCTTAGCTGAGAATAGAAGGGACTTAGCTCACTCATAGAGCACCTGCTTTGTAAGCAGAAGGGGCCCAGGTTGAACCCCCCCCATAGCATCTCCAGGAGAGATCCCTCTCTGCCTGAAACCCTGGAGAGTCACTTTCAGTGAGAGTAGATAGCGCTGAGTTAAATAGACCAGCAGACTCTTCAAGTGTCCCTGTTTTCCAGGGACAGTCCTGGGTTTTACAGAAGCCATCCCAGTTTCTGATTTGATCCCAGAATGCCCCACTTTTCCTTAGGATGTCCTCATTTTCATTGGAGAAATGTTGGAGGGTATGGAGTTATGCGACCCCTGAGCCAAGGAGATAAGTAACTATACAACCTTTAGAAGACATTTGAAGGCAGCCCTAGATAGGGAAGTTTTTAATTGTTTAATGTTTTATTATGTTTTTATATATGTTGAAAGCCACCCAGAGTGGTTGGGTCAACCAAGTCAGATGGGTGGGGTATAAATAATATCACCACCACCATCATTACTACTACTAATACTACTATTTTGATGGAATAGGACATCCCTATTTTCATTGGAGAAATGTTGGAGGGTATGGACCAGTGCTCTGTCTGGGTGTAAGGCAGATTCCCATGAGTTTGGATATCAGATATGTGGTCACACTTTGAAATATAGGTAGCTTCTCATCATTGCATCATGAGGATGTGGTGCTTGGTGCTGTTTGGCTGCATCCTGGCAACACTCTGAGAGAGCTTTTTTGCACTTCAGGACAGTGAGTGCATTTGCAGTTGTGTCAATCCGTGCAGTGGCTACCGTTCTGCAGATTTATTTGATGCCAATTGTCTCATATCTAGACGTTTTCAAGCCACAATCTTTTCCACACAGCACACAAGTCACATGGCACACCTTCTTGCCTCTGAAAGGGGCACAACGGTCTGCTGAGGGGCACCCACCGTGCTCCTCGGTCCAGAAGCTGCCAGCCATTCTTTCTTTGTGGGCACTATGCGTTTTCCACCTAAGCAAGTCTGCTTGGGCTGCACCAAGTCTCCCAGGTAAACTTGGAAGGGAAATAAACACTGATGGAACTGTCACCGGGGGTGCCATTAAAAGCCGCATTTGGGCAGCCAGCGCTCCGCGGAGGCCTGCGTTTTTGCAAGAAGTGAACGCAGGGGGATTCTGGGGAGCAGGGGTGTGGAGCACGCCTCCCCGCAAAAGCATTTCTCTCTGTTTAGCTTTTAATTGCTTTCTCTCACTTTTTATGTGTAAAAGATTGTCCATTTAATTAACTCCAAGAATGCAATTTCAAAAACACTAACGTTTTTACACATGATGGCTTTTAAAATAAAAGTAGCATTCTAATATTGAGAAGTGCTCTGCTTCGTGTATTGCATTAACCTTTAGTTGGCAATTTTGGAGACAACAAACAGGCACAAACATCTCCTGGTGAAGGCAGAATGTAGGGAAAAGATTGCCGTTCTCGGCTCAGCTGGCGGGGAATCTCCAAGCTGCTGCTGTTCTTCTGTCAGTTGAGAAAGACCTTTTAAAAACTACATCAAGACGGTGGCGGTTGCTGCTACTGCTGCTTGTGTGGGGAAGGTTTGAATTTAGTTCCTAATGGATCTTTTATATGTTTTCCCCTTAAATTTCCTTCCCATGCTGGTTAAAGGGAAGCCTCCATGGTTCATCAATCTGTACCACACTCTCTGCTGCCTTACGGTGCAATAGGGCTGGATGCAGAACGCCAATCTTTGAACTGCTTGTGCCTGCTGATCTTTTGCTCTGTGGAATAAGGATTTCCCATGGAAATCAGGCCATTTCTGTGGGTTTGCAGATGTCATTTGCCTTTCCCCATTTTTAAAGTTGTTGGGGGGGGGGGGCTTTGATTCTGATGGAACTTGCATTAAAAAAAAACGCTTTTCAGATATTCAGTTGGATTCTCGCAACTTTTTGCTACCGTTCGTACTCTGGAATGAAAAGGAAGAATGTTAAAGTTTTCACAGCAGTAAAAGTACCTTTGTAATGCTTGTCCTTGGAAGGATGCTCTGGGTGCATGGCTGTCAGGGGAAAAGATCCATGGCCAGAGGCATGAAAATGTTCGGGTGGAGCCTGACGGATGTGGACATGGGTCTTGGATAACAGAGATCTGGCTGAAAGGCAGCCAGTCAAGCACTGCTGGACCTTTAAGGGCTCACCAGGAAGCAGGGGTTGCTCCAGGGAAGTCTGAACCCCTCTGAGTTCTTATAGGTCCACTCAGGGACCTGATGACTCTCCCAGCCTTGTCCCTTAAGCATGGATTCAAGAAGGCATCATTTCTCATTCCTCCCACATGTATTGGTTGCATGCAACACTGTTTCCATGCTGCTCCGGTGCAGCTGCTACCATAAAACTACAATATTCACCTTGCTGTCAGCTGTGGTGAAATTTCATAATGTTGCCATAAAGTTATTCCGCTCCATTCATTTTAGAGCAGAGGAAACACAACGCAGAAGTCTGGGGGAGTAATCAATTAATGTGTCGTTTGCGAGCTGAGAGCAACAGCAACAGTGAAAGCCAACTGCATTTGCTGGATTGATTTCCATTCTGAACATGGGATGAAAATGTGAGCACCGGCTATTTCCACTCCTATTTCTGTTTTTGTTGGAATTATCCGGCATCCCAGCTCTCAAGTGACATTGCAAGAAGTTGTGCTGATGTCAAGCGATGGTGCCCAGGGCATCAAAGTAGCCTCCGTCCTTGGGCTACTTCATAGGTTGCGTTTCCCTGGCTACATTTGAAAAACACACCTAGGGAAGCAAGGGGGAAATTATTGGAGGTGCCTGTCCACCCCCTGCTCCCCGCCCCTGCAATATTGGAAGGTTCAGATAAGACTATGAGACTAGGTTACAGGTGGGAACATCTTTGAGATTTGTGCGTCAATTTGTAGCTCTGACCTTCTGCAAGGGGCTGGCAACTTTTAGATGATTCCTTTGGCCATATCTGCTCTTTGCATGTTTTTTAAAAATATGCAAGACAGCATATATGCTGTGGCATCATCCCTAACTTTATCTACATTGCAAAGGTACATAAAAACAATGTCCTGCTGATATTTTAAGTACAAAGGCTAGAGCTGGCATAGAACTATCAATTCTTGCATGGTAGCAGTGATGCTTTCCTCCTTTTTCAGAGATGAACATAACTCCAACATCAGAGGAGTCTCATCTTGATTTCTCTCAACATTGTCGGCAGTTTTGGAGTCTGTATGTCTATTTTGGCTGCCCATCCTCTAATTTGGGATTGAAATGTGCCTTTCCTAACTCGGATGAAGTGGCTTAATCTGGTGGGAACCTTGCCACAAGTTGCCATTCTTATTCTTTCCCCGTGTGTATGTTAAAACTGTCAGTCTCTGTCTCTTTTTCAGAAGCTTGCCCATTGTAGCAGAAGGCAGGGAGGGTTTGAATGCCACATGTGAGTGTGGGCAGCTGAGTGGGACCATACGGCTTCGTCATTCATTAATTCCTGTGTTCATTCATCCTTCTATTTAAACTTCTCTGTAAAGACGGTGGCTACAGATGGTCTTTTGGTACACGCTTTAGCTCAGAGACCCTGGCTGTGACAATGGCGCTTCAGAGGGAGCAGCAGAGTGTACAAAATATTTCCAGCCATTAGAAAACCAGGTCTTATTTGCCAAAAGCTCCTGTTGTAGCAGGGCGAGTGGGGGGGGGGGGGCGGCAGGCAGAGGGAGAGACAGTCCTAATGCAATATCTTAAAGATAGTGAATGGGAAAGCCCAATGCTCATTGGGCAATGCATACAAATCTTGTGCAGATTTGGGGAATCCAAACTCTGGGTTCCACTGTAGCAAATTGTTCAAAAATCTGCTCTGCCAGGTTGGATCTTAGAAAAGAACAGCGCACCCTGTTAGGAGCTCAGCATGGGCACTGAAGCACAAACGGGCCTTTAACTTGGAGTATTTGCATCCAGTTTTTCCCCCTGTGGTGTTTGTGTTTGTGTGTTAGTCAAACTAAAAATTAGGTTCTTATTTTTACTCCATTTGTAATTCTGTCAGATTTGACCACGATAGTTTTTATTTATTCATTTTGTTTGTTGTGAATCGGATATGCTTTGAAAGAGCTCCTTTTCTCTTTCCCTTTTAAAGAGTGAGTTGGAAACTGTTGTGCTTGCTGCTACAAACAACCTTGACAACCGGTATGTTGTGAATGTGTAAAAATGCCCTTTCACCAGGGCTGCCGAGAGTGCTGTGGTAAATGCCTAGCAAAGCTCTGCTCTGGAAGATGTCTTATTGTACAATCCGATTCCCACTGTCTGAGTAAATGACCTCATGGGGTTAGATTCAGCGAGGAGCGGGGGAGGGGGAAACTGGGCTTGTGTGTAGTTAGTGATCACTTAAGTCTGACTGAATGGACATACTCTCAGTTGGGGGAGAGATGGTGTGTGTGTGTGTGTGTGTGTTAAAGCCTTCCAACAACTCACAAAGGAAAACAGCTTTCCTTGTTACTAGTAGAACAAGGAGTTAATGCCAATTTGGTGAGCAATCCAGGTTACCCCAGAGAGAAATTTTGCAGTATTAATTCTAAAGCTACTTTCCTCAGACTGCCCCCCCCCTGAGGAAATAGACTTCCCACATTTTAAATATCCACAATTAGCACATTTTTAATTATGCAGCTTGCCCATTTGTATGAATTTCAAATTCTGCCTCTCTGAAATCACTGTAATTGGTTACAATGGTTACAGTCTCAGGGTGTATCTTCTTGGGTAGGAGCTTATGGGAAGAGAAACTTGCCAGCGTTTGTTTTGGAAGGGATGCATTTGCAAAGGGTTAGGTATATCGTAAAATAACCCACATGCCATATAGTCACCTCTGTGTCCTGCGAAGCGTGTCTGAGGACTGAATTATTCTGGTCCTTTCCTGCTTGGCTTCCCATAGCTAGTTGGCCTGTTCTGTTATCCACACTTTGTATCCTGAATCCTAGCCTGCCATGTTATCTTGCATCAGCAGGATTTATAGAGGCACACCTCAGAGATATTGCAGGTTCAGTTCCAGACCACTGCAATCAAGTAGGGTTGCCTATAAGTATGGGGTCCCCAAAGTATGGCAGCCCTACAATAAAGTGAATATTGCAATAAAGTGAGCCACACTTTTTTGTTTTGTTTCCCAGTGCATATAAAAGTTATGTTTACATTATACAGTAGTCTGTTGAGCCAGGCTGCCCTGGCTGCTGGAGCGAGGCGGGAAACCCAACTCCAGGCCTAGCCAGTTCCACTCCCTTGGCCTGTGTTTCATAGAATCCTAGAATTGTAGAGTTGGAAGGGAACCCAAAGGACATCTACTCCAACCCCCTGCAATGCAGGCAGCTCAGCCATGTGCATCCAAGATAGATGGCCATCCGACCTCTGCTTAAACGAAAGGAGAGTCCACAACCTCCAGAGGGAGACCATTCCACTGTCAAACAGCTCCTATTGTCAGAAAGTTCTTCCTGATGTTCAGTCGCAATCTCCTTCCTTGTACAGTGGTACCTCGGGTTACATACGCTTCAGGTTACATACGCTTCAGGTTAGACACTCCGCTAACCCAGAAATAGTGCTTCAGGATGAGAACAGAAATTGTGCTCCGGTGGCGCGGCAGCAGCAGGAGGCCCCATTAGCTAAAGTGGTGCTTCAGGTTAAGAACAGTTTCAGGTTAAGAACAGACCTCCAGAACAAATTAAGTACTTAACCTGAGGTACCACTGTAACTTGAAGCCATTGGTTTGGGTCCTACCCTCCAGAGCAGGCGAAAACAAGATTGCCCCATCTTCCATGTGGCAGCCCTTGAGATATTTGAAGATGGCTATCATATCTCTTCTTAGTCTCCTCTGTTCCAGGCTAAACATACCCAGCCCCTTCAACCACTCCTCATAGGGCCTTTTTGTTTGTTTGCATGCATTTCTTTGCATGCATTTAGATTGGCTGCCAGGAAGGGTATCTCTGAACATATACAGAGTTCATGCTGCTTACCGCTGAAAAATCACAGCTAGACTTCATGCATTGAGGATAGAGGGGATCACCTGGACTTTGCTTTTGGCCCATGCAAGCACATGACCACCTAAAACTGAATCAGGGCCTGCCATCTGCAGGGAGCAGCCAAGTCCTTGCCCCACCCCCACCTCCTGCAGCCAGGCCAGATGGCTTGTATACATTGTGCCCTGCTTTTGGGTGTAGGAATGTGTTCCCCTGGGAGTCCTACAGCCCCCCAAACTAGACTAGGTTCTTGTGGGTCGAATGTAGCTGGTGCGGGAACGGCTGGGGGTGGGGTGAGGGAGCAGTTCCCCATGTGGATTGTCTCTGGTGCTGTTCTTCCCATAAACAGCAGGGTCCGTGCCTGACTGTGTCTAGAAAGACTCCTAGCCCGTTGAGAAACCTTTTATAACCTTTACAGCGCATCGTATGATACCATGTGCATTGATGGCGTGCTAAAGAAAATAAGCAATACATTGTAATCAACAGATCATTCCTGCTATTCTATTTTACAATCGCTTCTGCATCTTCAAAGTGTTCAGGATTTTTCCACCTCTATTTCTCCTAGTTTATTTATTTGTAGCTAGTTTTTGTCTCTCTGTGTGGAGAGAGAGAGCGAGAGAGAGAGATCAAGAGAGCAATATCTCATCCGTGTGCACATAGAGCCAGGCTTTTCTATCCCCCCCCCTACATCTTAAAAAAAAGCCATACCTGGTGGTTCCGCTTTTGCCCTAGAGCAGGCAGCTGAGAAATGGGAGCCTCCCCTTTTGGAAAAAAAAATCAGTGAATCGTAAGAGCATAGGAAGCTGCCTTATACTGAGTCAGACCAAATGGGTCTGACTCAGTTGCTTGGAGAGTGGTGCTGATAATGACAAGGTTGCAGGTTCAATCCCCATATGGGACAGCTGCATATTCCAACATTGCAGGAGGTTGAAATAGATGATCTTCAGGGTCCCTTCCCACTCTACAACTCTATGATTGTATGATTCTAAGATCATAGGTGATCCATGAAGGGATCACCTTGCCAACAAAGGTCCATATAGTTAAAGCTATGGTTTTCCCAGTAGTGATGTATGCAAGAAGATCCAACCTCTCCATTCTTAAGAAAATCAGCCCTGAGTGCTCACTGGAAGGACAGATCCTGAAGCTGAGGCTCCAGTACTTTGGCCACCTCATGAGAAGAGAAGACTCCCTGGAAAAGACCCTGATGTTGGAAAGATTGAGGGCACAAGAAGGGAATGGCAGAGGACGAGATGGTTAGACAGTGTTCTCGAAGCTACCAGCATGAGTTTGACCAAACTGCGGGAGGCAGTGGAAGACAGGAGTGCCTGGCGTGCTCTGGTCCATGGGGTCACGAAGAGTCGGACACGACTAAATGACTAAACAACAACAGGACCATAGGTCTATCTAGCTCAGTATTGTCTAACTGACCGGCAGCAGCTTTCCAGGGTTTCGGATGGGATGTTCCTAGTCCTTCCTGTAGTTGCCTTGGATTGAGCATGGGACTTTCTGCATGCATAGCACCTGCTTGGTCTCTGGGCTGCAGCTATGTGAACACCACACATCTGGGGACCCTGGACCAGAAGCCTCCCTCCCCAACATTCTGATTGCCTGATCCAACAAAAAAAAGTTCTGTATACATTGACTTCTCTGTGGGGAAGTCAAAAGGAAGGAGATAGGAGATTGTCTCATTGGGCTTCGAGTCAATCTGTCACCCCAGTTGGTCTTCTGGATGAGAACACTGGTAAGTGGGTGGGATTAAGGCTGGGACTCAGCTTGGTGGACCAGAAAGTTCATGAGAAGCTGTCCTACCATTCTGATATCTGTGAACTGAAACCAGTTTAAACCCACTGATGCACAGTTTGGGCTTGTCCACAGTTCCTCTTGTCAGAGTGGTTTTCCCCTTGCCCCACTCCTTTCCCAGGGAGAACCCTCTCTTTAGTGCTAAATCTGAGCAAACAGCAACCTGGAGAAAACCCAAATTGCTGTTTGCTCCAACTGAGTGCCAAACAGCGTTTTTTCCAGGGGGAAGGAGTGGGACAAGAAGTGTGGATGAGCCCTTTGAGATGCCTTGAACTGGGCATAACTGGTGGTGGTGGTAGGATTTCCTAGCAAGAGAGATTGCAGTGGCATCCCTATATGTTGCTTTCTGAACTGGTCCTTGATCGTTCCTATTCTTGGAGGTAGGAATCATCTCCACTGGGTGGGCAGGCAAAGTAAGACCCGTCTCAACTGCAACGAACCAGAACTGGCATGTCAACATAGGGATCAAGCATCCTCATTCAGAAATATCGATACATCTTTTTCTTGGGAATGCAACATGGCTCTTAAAGGTGGGAGGAAATCTGAGAACAAAAAATCAGTTTGGTTTCTTTGCTAAAAACCAAGGAGGGAAGATGTCAAGAGGTAAGAAGGAAAGAAGCAAAATAACTTCTTGAAAGGGCTCTCAGATTGCTGCCTTGGGTTGGGCTAGATGCCGCTTTGGTCTGCTTCAGTTCTATGATTCTATGAATACCTACTTCAGGACATGGGAAAGGGGAGAGAGCCAGCTCATTTTAAGTGCCACCTAAAGTTAGCTTTTATCTTCCAAATCTGCCTTCCCAAGTGGGTGCGGTCTACATGTTTTGGACCATAATTCCCATCAGCCCCAGCGGTGGTGAAAGTTGGGTTTCAGAACATCTAGAAGGGCACCTAGTTGGGGAACGCTGTTAACAGTTTGAAAATTTTGCATAAGTGAAACAAAGGATAAGCTAATAATGTAAGGAACATTCATCATCAGAAAGAAAATACACATCAGGAAATGATAGGAAGTCCAACTACATTCTTTGAATTTATGCTAATAAATAGATAAGAATATAAGAGAGAGTAAAAATACAGAATAAGTTTAATGTCTGTAAACAAATGGAGTATTACTTGTATATGTTTTTTGTTTATACGGTTTATATTCTTGTCTAGTTAAGAAGATGTACATTATATTTGTTGTATAAGATTGTCAAGTGTTCAAGCAAAAAAAGAAATTTTTGCATAAGAGAAACGAATGAGTTTAATGCGGGGAATTTCAGCTTAATAAACAGCCTCATTACCTGATGTTGAGGAAGATGAAGGGGGGAAAGCCCCCCACACCCAGCACCACATGCATTTGATTCCCTCCCCCTTTTCAGCTGGGGCGAAAAGTTTTTTCTTCAGGGGGGAGGAAAAAAATCCTCAAATTCTGCGATCTTGTCTTTGCACATGCTGTGCTTAAATATTAACACCAATTGAGCAAATTGCCTTTTAACTGCCTTTATTTGCTTTCATTAACAGTATAATTTAAAAGCTCTAGGATCTGCATGGAACCTGTTGTGCGGGGTGAGGGAGGGGAGGGGGGTGCTGGGTGTGTTTTGGGTGCAGGGGCCTGTGACTTCATAAAATAATTAATTGTGTGGTGGGTAGCGGGGTGGTGGGGGTGGGGAAGCCCTTTACAGGAAAGTTGGAGATCTTGTGACATGTGCACAATTGCTCCTGCTCTCAAAAGCCACCATGAGGTTTTAGAGAACTGATGAGAGGGAAGGTCAGCTATGGAATGTGGACTGGGTTCTTTTTTGGGGAAAGTGGGCATTTGGTTGTGCTGGGTGGAAAACCACACACAGAGGGGACCATGTGTCTCAAGGACAAGGGACACAGCTTTCTGTGTGGTAGGTCCCCGTTCCATAAGAAGGATGAGGGAAAAACCCCTGCCTCAGACCCCAGAGAGCCATTCCCAGATATTGTAGACAAAACAGAGCTAGGTGTGCCAATGTTCTGACATGGTGTAATAAGATTGACAACCCAGAGAGACAATGCCTTTGTGACTTGGGACAAATAGAAACATGTCCTTCTCCAGTGCCTGTATTACAGAGACATTTGTATTAGCCTGATTTCCCCACTACTTCATAACTACCCAGGGCGCACAGGGCAATCTATACCTCCCTGCTGCTCTCAGATACCAGTCCTGCTACAACATACAATGTTGCTAGATTCTGCACAGCAGCGCTCAAAATTCGTCAGAGGAAGACCTGTGCCACAAACTCTGTAAATTAATAGTTAAAATCTTTTATATATCAACCTTTTATGCTCTTCCACACCTGCCCAATGCTCCTATCCCTTCTTTTAGCTTCTTTTAAATTCTTATAGACTTTTATATTCACCTTCTGTTTTAATATCTTTTAGCTTTCCAAAATGCTTTTCAGATTTTAAAGGACTGAATCCCTCCCCCTTTTATGCTGGTCTATGACAGTAATAAAGATTTGATCTGTTGTCTTTTTGAACCTGACTTTGGCATAAGGCATCTCCTTACCTTCCTGCGACATAAGAACATACGAGCATTTTGGATCATGACAGCGGCTCATCTAGTTGAGTGTCCTGTTCTCACATGGCTGCCCAAATATCTGTGGGAAGCCCTTGAGCAGGACCTGAGCCCAAGAGCCCTCTCTCTTCCTGCAGTTTCCAGCAACTGGTTTTCAGAGACATATTGCCTCTTACAGTAAAGGTACAACATTGCCATTGTAGCCTTTGATAGCCTTGTTCTCTGTGAATTTATCCAAGCCTCTTTGAAAGGCATCCAAACTGGTGCTCCTCACCTCCTCCTTTGGGAGAGAGATCCATAGTTTAACTATGCACTGTGTAAAGGTGTACTTTATTTTATCGCTTCTCCTTTTCTTGGTGACCTGGTACCTGGGTCATCCCCTGCCCTGTCTGGCATTTGCATCCCATTCTGGTTGCCCTATAATGCACCCCCCTTGCCTAGTTTTTAAAGCAGTCTCCCATTCCTTTTCCTCCCCCCCCCCCCTTGTGTTTAAGGCGGAATGAGTTTGGGATGGTTCTGTGTAGCTTTCTACCTGCATTGCCATAAAACATGCCAGCCTTTTAAACAAAGAAATCCAAGCGATCCTGGCATACTTGGCCTCGTTTCCTTAAATGCTTCTCTTTCTCCCCCCCCCTCCCTGCCCCTCGCTGTTAGTGAGCCCACGAAAAGTCCTGGCATGGGTTGCTAACTGCAGTGTCCTTCCAGGCACTAACATTAACTGTATTGTACCATTCCTGAAATTACCCTCGATTTAGCATTTAAAAAGTTTCCAGAGTAATTTTCGCTTGAGCCTGTTGCTTCCTCCTGCGCAGATTGAGGTGTGTGTGTTAATGTGGTTTTGGAACAGGAGCCAAATCAAACATTATGAATGAGCTTTGCTGAGACCACCGTGTACCATGTAATATTGAAAACTCCCGAGGGAGAGAGTTTACACAAGCTAGTTTGACACCTCCTGATTTGACAGGTCTTTTGCCCTGAAACAATGTTTTATTTGGTGCAGGAGGGGGGCAGAACCTCGTGCCTCATTTTATCAGATGACTTTGTAATGGACTCTGGCATAAAGTCAGGATATGAGGACTCAAGTCAAGTATGCCCCCCCCTTCCTCTCCTCCTCGCTCCCCCCCATGTGCTGATCTGATCTTTTAAAGGAAGGGTATTTTGAGAAGTGTTCTTGCAGTGCGTGGTCGTAAGCAATTTGTTCCTCTTGCTCTGTGCAATCCAAGAACTTGTTTGGGAGGAGAGAAAGAGCAAGTATCTTGCATCAAAAACAAATTGTGCCTCTGCCGTGGCCGGCCAAGTTTTTCCGAGATGGAAGGTGGCAATTAGGCTCCTTGTTTACTTGCCTGAATAAGTGACCTGATTAGTTCTGAAGAGCATCTGCGTCTAATGCTTTCAAAAAGCAGGTCTTTGATTTTTCAGCTTTATGATTACGTTTTTGGTAGATGCATTGTTAAACAGGACTCTTCGGAGAACACTTGCATAGCATTTTAGTAGCCACCGTAGTTCTGAGATGTTCTTCAGATTTGCCTATCAGTTTTATTTCGGAAGTTGAAAAGAAAAGGGAAAGGATTTGGTGTCGGGATCTCCCAATTTATGCCTCTCTCCTCAATGCTCCCAGGTGTTCTCTGAAGCCCTTTCAAAATCCACACTTGTTGGGGCCTTTCACATTATCTCAGCCTAACCTACCTCACAGGGTTTTTGTGAGGTTGAAGAGGGAAAGGGGGACTACGTAGGCAGTTTGAACTGCTTGGAGCAAAGGCAGTATCTCCATCTTGCTGCTTTTGTTTTTTCCCCTGGGGGAATTCCCTTTGCAGCGCTTCTGCCCACTCCTTATGGAATATTGCCATCTTACGTCTTTAGCTACATAAACACTCACAGCCTGAACTTAGCAGATGGAAGTAGCAATGGTTGCCCTGATTATCCTGCCTTTCATTCAAGGAACTGAAGGTTGTATACATGGCCCCAGCCCCCTTTGATCCTCACAATAACCTCATTGCCCAAGTAGAGATTTGATTCCAACCTGGCTGTGGCTGGTGGGAGTTGTGGTGTGCCAGGTTCGAGGAAGGGTGTATCAGGGCTTTGTTAGTCATCACTGGGGAGCAGAGTTGCATATATATCTGTAAATAGCTGGAATCCTCTTTTCCTCTCTCACCAAGCACTGAAGACCTTTTTGAGATATGTTGCAGGAGCCATCAGCAGCTGGATGTCCCAGGGCAAATTCTTCCCCCCTAAGTTAAAAATCGAAAGTGAAGAGGGAGAAGCAGCTGCTATGGCAGCGAGATTTTAACTTTGGGATAAGGGAACTCCTTGACTCTCCAGACTTTCCTCAATGTGAATCCCTGGTAACAGTGGATAAATCTGCCTGCTTGCTTCTTCTGAGTTTCTCACCCCCCCCATCTTAAATTCTGTCCATCACATTTACATATCAGTTTATGATTTTATTTTTCAAAGTCCTCGTGAAAATTCAGCAGCATTTTAGCATGATTTTTTTTTTTTTTTGGCCAACGTGACTATTTTTGCAAAGTAATTCCTCCAATATAATGCATGCTTTCTTCACAAATTTTATATGCATTATTTGCCCCACTCTATCTGTATTTGAGGCCATCTTTTGGTTGGAGCATTGCAACATTTGGATAAGTGTTCATTTTGAAGGATGCCTGTGTTTCAGTCTGCATATTATTTCTGAAAGTGTGAATTAGGTAGGTTTGCCTCCAGATGCAAACTGGACCAAATTTCTCCCCCATCCCTAACCTGTGGTTCCAATCTTGTAGCTGGGTGGCATATGCCTGGCCCTGGCCACCTCTCCAAATTTGAACTCTGGAAGGCTCACTGCTTTCCCATTGAAGTATCCTCCCTGTTTCCACACTGCCCTTAAACTCACAGGTGATAATATCTTGGTTTCATCAACTCTGTACACCCCCTTGCCCACCACTGCTTTGCCTAAGACGGTGACACTTTCCCTCCTTGAGAAGAGCTGGAAGTGCTGTGTCCTTTGGGATCTCTGCTAACGAAAATCTCTGCAAAGAGCTTCATTTCCTACTCTTGAAGGAATCCCATGTGCATCTCTTCCCCCTCCTTGCCTATCTTGTCAACGCCTTTCCATTTGAGCAGAAACCTGGGAAATCTCTCCCGTTCTCCAGGCCCACTTGCCTGAAAGGGATCTATCTTCCTTGGCCTGTCTGAAGAAAGGCTTCCTAACGACCAAGTATTAAGGTTTCATTAATCAAAGACACTTCCACTGCCCCTTTACAGAAACACAACTGCTTTGGCTGTCTTCTGCTGACAGCTTGTTAATTTATCTTCCTGGGGACGAGAGGGAAAAAGAAAAGTCTGTCTCTCGGCCACTTGTGCTACACAAACTCCAGCACGAGCTTGCTTTTCTGCTGAGCTATGTGAGTGCTGGGTGTAGTGGATGTTTTTCTCTGAGGAATTGAAGTCCGGCACATGAGTGCGTATATTTTTTTCCATGAAGCAAAGTGCTGTTTCTTCTCTATTTTCCCTTCCCAGTTGTTGTTTTTTAATGAACAATTGCCTGCTCCTTCCTACTCCATTTTATCTGCTAAGTTAATTCCTCTCCCACCTCTGTGGCCTAAAGTTTGGAGAGACGGTAGAGCTACCAATAATAAATGTGGGTCCTCTGCTTGAGTTCTTGTTTCACCTGATATAGTTGGGAGGGGACCCAAGCAGGTGCCTCAAGCATGCTCTTTATTTCTAAATGAAAACAAGATCGGTGTCCCAGGAACATATCCCAAAAGTATAAGGATTTCTGCTTGTTCAATTGATCTTCCTGTCTCCCCATGTGTGCTCCATGCCCTCCCCAGATCTGCTCCAGAGGTGTAGAGGAAGCCACGGAATCAGTTTAGTGGGTGAGCAGAAGGGAAAGAGGGACAATCCCATTGCACAAGCAGAAATCCTTGTATTGATAGGACATGTTACTACTGTCTTCCAGCCCCAGGCAAGCACTCATTGGGGTCAGAGTTCTCCAATGAAGGCAGCCCTGAGGGGAGGTTGGCCCACTCTCTAGTCTATCCCACATGGAATCATGACCACTAGAGCCCACATTTCCCCTGAACCCTGAGGAAATACCTATGCCACTAGACTTAGATGATGGGTTATCAGACTCCTCAGAGGATCAGTAGAGCCCTGAAGAGATATGCCTACACCCTGAAACATTAGGGCCTAAAAGAAGCCAGTGGCTGCACTGTCCTTTTAACTGACCAGATGCAGTGGTCCGGGACTTTGGCCTCTAGTCAATGAACACAGCCCACGCTTTTAAGATCTGCCAGATGCTCTGGGACACTGCTAAGACAACTTTATGTTTTGACTCAGCAGCAGTATCTCTAACCGTGGTCCTGAAACTTATCCCCAGCCCTCTCTCCGAGGTGCTGACTTTGCCTTGCCTTGCTCTCTATCCAGAATAATGGGATGTCTGACCTTCCTCTTGATTAGGCCACCACCTATCTGCCATGGTGGGCATCCCTGTAGATCTATGATAGCTGGAACTGAGGAGGGGGAAAAAGGTCTCCTAAAATTCTCCACCCTGTCTGCAGGCAGCAGAATTTGTCAAATAGGATCCAGCAGGAAGGAGAAATTCTTTCTTGATGTTGGGCCTTGCCAGTGGCATGGCTCCGCCCTTCCTAAATAGGTTTTCTGACGAGCAGCAGAGGCACCATCAACATTCTGGACCTGGCATAGTTTTAAGGCACTGGGGGGGGGGGAGAAGGAGAGATTTGTGGCTACCACCAAACTAACTTTTCTTAGAATGTTTCAGATAACTTTCTTCCCTATGTCAAAAGAGCCATTTTCAAAGCTTTTGTCCTAATATTAAATGAAGTGATGCGGGTCTCTGAATTCCTTCAAATTGCATTGAAGATAATCAAACTAATGTGATGTCCTGAACTAGGTTGTGTGGTGTGTGGGTTTTTTTTTAAAAAAAAATATTTGTATTTATACTTTTCAAATTTATACATTTCATTAATTTTACAATCATTTTAGCATTTCAAGGTTTGACTTCCTTCCCCTCTTTCTGCAGTTCCTTAATTTATTTTTTAATATCTTCTGCATATCCAAATTCATTTAATTTGCTTATTTAATTATCTACTTTAAATATAAACTCTTATGAAACTACAGGTTATTACAATAATCCTGCAGAACTAGGTTTTTTAAGTAAGTAAGTAAATAAAGCTGTCCCCTTTAAAGGTAATTTTTGGGGGTCACTTTCAAGAACGCCTCATGTCTCTGATGCTTTTTGAAGTGTGAATGTTGTGGGGGGGGGAAAGCTGCCCCCCATTTCCTTGTCTCTTGGAGCCACTTTCTGCTCACCTTGCAGGAACCTGAAGAAAATTGCCCCTTTACAATATATGTATATAGCTACAGAAACAATACATATTTCAAACCTTTCAGTAGTAAAGGGTTGTGTTCTCATCAAAGTCCCCCCATTTTTCCATGTACGCTGCCATCTGGAGAGCAAAGATAGATAAATCCCCCCCCCATAAGACTGTACTTTCAACCTAGAAGCTCTTCCCTTGCTGTTAATTAATCCTTTGTAGTTTAGGGACTGATGAAATCATGGTTCTATGAAATTTTAATCCACGTGCTGCATAGACGCAACTGACGTTATCAAAAGACCCCAGGTGTGCACACAAAATTAGTTTATGGAATCTATTACATATTTGATTTTTGATTGCTTCCCTGATTTTTTTTTTTTTTTAATCCAGATCTTGCTCCTGTTATACTGAAAGTATTCAGTTTCAAATAATCTGCTAGGCTGAAACAGCAGGGAGGAGAGCATTGTGTGTTTGTGTGTTAGTGGGAACAGAGAATGAAATGATAAGTGATTTTGTTAGGGGAATTTGAGGGAGGACTAATGGTGGTTTGGGAAGGTGATGGACATTGGGAGTGGTGGTGTTAAACTTCTTCCCCCAGATTCACACAACCCAAGTGTCCAAAAGGAGACTAGCAAAAGGAAGACGTTTTTGTGATCATTTGCTTGACAGTATGGAAATGCAAATTCTCTTTCTTTCTTTCTTTCTTTCTTTCTTTCTTTCTTTCTCCAACTTCTTCACTGTTTCCATGGAGTTTGCCCTTATGGGTATGGTCTGTGTTCAAAATGGCAACAACAGCAACAACTTTATTATTATTTATACAGCATATAAAAAGCATAGTAAAACATCAAACATTAAAAACTTCCTGGTACAGGGCTGCCTTCAGATGTCTTCTAAAAGTTATGTAGTTCTTTATCCCCTTGACGTCTGAAGGAAGCACGTTCCACAGGGAGGATGCCACTACCAAGAAGGCCTTCTGCTGGTTCCCCGTAACTTCACTTCTCATAGTGAGCGAACCACCAGAAGACCCACAGAGGAGGATCTCAGTGTCCAGGCTGAACAATGGGGGTGGATACAGTTTTAATTATTGTATATATTTATTATGCATACATGCACTCCATAAACTCAAATGGATTGGGAATTCTTACCAGTACAATCCCACCGCAGGGCATGTATTGTATCTCATACACACATGTGTGACCTCCCCCAGCCTTTGCACCACCATCATGGCTGAGATGTGTTTGGTGGTTTCACCTGAGCGATTTCTTACAACATTCTGTTAACTTTCAAAGGGCAGGTGCAGGTGTGATGCACAGTTAAGGTTTATGTCATCAACACTGACCCAAGCTGTGGTTAGCTGGGTTCCCTCTTTACAGTGGTTTGCTAGTTGGCTTCAATCTGTAGTTAAGATGTGGGTGGCGTTTAACACAAACTTGGTCATGGTTGCTATTAAACATGGTTAAAGTCAGTGCTGATACTGCTGTTAATCATGGAATGGGCAGCTTTGAGACAGCACTGGATTACTGAACAGAGGTCAGCTGTAACTAGGGTTTGAAGCTGATTAGCAAACTCTGCCTTAAGAGGGAATCTGGTTCCTATGAACTGTGATTAAGGTGAATGCTAAAGCATTTTTTATTCATAGAAGGTCATTTTATTAGTATTATTATTTAAAGACCGTCAACAATGATCAAGGAATTTACATTCCTGAACTTACATGAAGGGATATGCACCCGTCAAATTAATTCATGCTCATGTGAGATGGAGGGGGAATTTTTGCTCATGGCACAGCACATGTTCTACATCATGCCAAAAGTCCCAGGATACACACACTTCAATCCCTGGCAGCCCCAGTGGGAAGGATCCTCGACCTGAGACTTTGGAGAGCCACTGCAAGTCAAAAGAGGCTGCGCTGGGCTAGATACAGCAATGGTCTGAGTCAATCTGAGACCGGTTCAATATAAAGCAGCCAAATGGAATCTTTGTGATTCTTCTCTTGGTACCTCTGAGTACCAGATGTAGTGGACAAACATCTTCCCCTCGTGTGGGAATGGAATGGACCCATGGCTGAGTGAGTGCATATGAAAATGACACATGGAAAAAGTTTAGATCTGTCAATCTCCAGAAACAGGATACTGGACCTAGATTCTAGATTTCTTTTTGGTTTGATCCAGCAGGGTACTGCTTTAGCTTTACATAAGAAGCTCCTGAATTTCTTTTATTTTTGGCTGTAACAATTTGGATGATGACTTTCCCCCCTCAAATGTGGAATATGTTGATATATCAGGAAGGGAACGTGCTGTTAGGAAGATCAGGTGATGTGTTTATTTTTAAATTTGGAATTTGTGAACTACTTGCTATTTCTGAATTAGAGGACTCAAAACATCTGAATAATTACAGTTTGCCCCTGGCAGTAGACTTCTAAGGTCATTTTTATCTCTCTTTTTTCAATTGGATCATCTTGTTTTCTGTTTAATTCTTTGGGGGAAGGAGGAAGAGGAGGTTTCTGGGAGGGGAGTTTTAGCCCTTTCTAACCATACGTGATGTACATGTCAAGTCTGCTCAATTTACCCTGGTCCTCTGGGATCAGTGTGTGATTCACAAAAGCAATCTCTCTTTTTGCTTTCATAACTGGTGATGCTAGATTTCCAAAGAACATCTGCGGCAGCCTTTGCCAACCTGGCACCCTCCAGATCTTTCGGATCACAACTCCTAGCCAGCACATCTGTCAAAATGGGAGCTGTGGTCCAAAACATCTGGAGGGCACCAGGTTGGGGAAGTCTCATCTAAGAAACTGAATTAGCAATGGTGATTCTAAACAAGAGGGTGCCGTGTGACTAGGAATAGTGGAATACATAAACTGCACTTCTGGAGCACCTAATAAAATGCATTAGCACTTAAGCATCACTGAATCTCCACTTCCATAGCCCAAGGCCTTAGGTGAGAAGAAATTGCTAGTTCTCATTGGCTTCATTGCTTAACCCTTCTGCTACTGCGTTCTAGCTGCAGTTGCACTCAGCAGCAGGAAATGAATTTCATTGTCATTTTGGCTTTCAAAGACTTCCAGGATACATTTTGAGAACTGGAACACAGGAAGGTGCCTTCTATCAAGTCATACAATTCATCATTTTTTCTCAGCATTGCCTATCATCAGGGCTGGCTAGATGGTGTTGGACCACCACTTACATCATCTCTGACCACTCACGCTCCTGCATGTGGCTGATGGGAGTTGGAGACCAGCAACACTTGCAGGGTCACAGGTTACCCACCCTTTGCCTATGCAACCAGATTATGGTTCCCCAGGGCTCCAGACAGATGTCATTCCCAGCTAGCATGAGGAGCCTCCAGGAGTAGAACCTGGAACCTTTTGCCTGCACAATAGGTGCTCTCTACCACTGAGCTACGGGGATGCGGGTGGCACTGTGGGTTAAACCACAGAGCCTAGGACTTGCCAATCAGAAGGTTGGCGGTTCAAATCCCCGCGGCGGGGTGAGCTCCCAGTGCTCGGCCCCTGCTCCTGCCAACCTAGCAGTTTGAAAGCACATCAAAGTGCAAGTAGATAAATAGGTACCGCTCCAGCGGGAAGGTAAACGGCATTTCCTACGCTGCTCTGGTTTGCCAGAAGCAGCTTAGTCATGCTGGCCACATGACCCGGAAGCTGTACGCTGGCTCCCTCGGCCAATAAAGTGAGATGAGCATCGCAACCCCAGAGTCAGCCATGACTGGACCTAATGGTCAGGGGTCCCATTTACCTTTACTGCTGAGCTACAGCCCTTCCTGATCTGTGGAGAAATGGCCAAGAACCGCCTGCCCCTCATCATCCTGAGTTTGAAAAGAAAAAAATGGGTCTGCCTTCTAGCTGCTCCCACATCCTCAGATCAGTGTTGATCAAGGTTGTTCTATCCAGGTGTTGCTGAATGCCAGCTCCCATAAGCCCTAATAACTGGTGTCAACAGGAGTGGTAGTCTAACAACATCTGGAGAGCACAGCATTGGCTCCCTCTGCTTTGGGTTAGAATAATAGAACATAGGAAGCTGCCTTATTGTCATGGAATGGCTGGATGCAGATGAGTGATAAGAGGCAGCAATTGGGGAACCCCCAAGGGAAGAAGGCTCAGAGCCTTGGGACTGGAGGTGGGGTGATGATGGGTGGTCAGAGGGAGAAGAGGGGGCAGACTGGGAGGAGGAGGTGTCAGAAACTGAAGAGGCAACAGGACTTAGTGAGCAGGAAGAGTCTGTGACAGAGAGCAGTCCAGAAACAGAGGCAGAAGCAGAGACTGGAGAGGAGGGGGGCCAAGAAGCAGAGATGGGGCACACTGCTGAAGAAGCCTTCCCCTCCTCCTGCGACTAGCTCCCCTCCCCGCTGGTCTCCCATAACCTGCAGAGGTATGAAGGTGGTGGAACAAAGAGAGGCAAGACAAAGGAGCCTAGGATTGCTTGGGAAGGAACTGGGGTATAGCTGTGGGAAAGCAGGGACCTTCAGTCCTTGCAACTGCCTCATTGGGGCAAGATCTCTTGGGAAGAGTTGTTGTGCTCACTAGGCCTGAACTGTTTCGTTTCTTGGAATAGTTAACTTCACTGACACCTTGTGAGTTATTGCTGACCAACTCCCGACATCCTCTGTGACACTTATACTGATTCATACCATTGGTCCATCTAGCTCAGTATGGTCCACACTGACCAAAGAGAAGCTCTCCAGGGTTCCAGACAGGAGTCCTTTCTCAACCCTACCTGGAGATGTCATTGGGGTTTGAACCCAGGACCTTCTGCATGCAGAGCAGATGCTTTACCACTGAGCTATGGCTCTTCCCTAATGTGGCACTGTTGTGGTGTATGCAATCTGTTACCTGGATCAGGGAAGTAAAATACTTTGTAGAATGATAAACAACCAAGCAGACAAAAATGGGGTGCCACTTCCACTTGAGCCTTTGCTAGGAAGATCTGTGGGCTTGGCTTACTCTCATTCCCCAGGGCACAGGCTAGAAAGGGTCTGAGCCATTCCCCTTTTAGCCTTCCTTCCTGAGAAACACCGATGGCTTATTTGGTACCAAGTCTTGTGCATCTGATTGGCAGCCAGTCCGAGAACCCACATGCTTGTTTGCCCACCTGCCAAGATCCTTTCAGGCTGTACACCTCCAGGAATAAATACAGATGTGGAGAATGTCTCTCTCTAAAACTGGCAGGAGGGATACCATTTTTCTTTCTTTAATTCCCTTTGGGGTTGCAAAGATTTGGTGTGTGTGTGTGGTTCCCCCCTCCCTTCCCTGTTGATTCGGCCTTTTAACGCGTTCCTTCGGGCTCTCAAAAATTCTCATTTCAAGGTAACTGAGCAATTAATGAATATTGAACAAAGAAATTTGTTTTGGAACCGGGACATTAGAATACATTAGAAGCAGAGAAATCCAGGCAGCTTTATCTGCTGCATGCCAACTTCTCTCTCTTTTTGCCTCGTGAATAAGGTTACAGTGAGAAAAACAAAGCCCCTCCTTGAAGGGGGTCAGTTCTAGGAGGTGGGTGACTTTTTTGGTTGCTGCTGGAAGGGTGGCTTATGCAGGCTTGCAAAATCCAAGCATCCCTGTCTAAGGTGCATGCTCCCTGTCTTAAGGCTCATTTCCCGGCTTCCTCAAAAGGGACCTTGATGATGAAGTATGATTCAGGCAGGAAGCAACTGCATTCTTCCATAGACCAGCTTTGCAATGAGAACCTTCCCTTTGCTCTTTTTCCACTCTGTCAATGCAAGGTTTTTGTTTTTTTTAAGTTCCTTCAGCTGCTTTTCCTTAAAAAGCCCAAAGTGGTATACAGTGGTACCTCGGGTTACATACGCTTCAGGTTACATACGCTCACAGGTTACACACTCCGCTAACCCAGAAATAGTGCTTCAGGTTAAGAACTTTGCTTCAGGATAAGAACAGAAATCGGGCTCGGGCGGCGCAGCGGCAGCAGGAGGCCCCATTAGCTAAAGTGGTGCTTCAGGTTAAGAACCGTTTCAGGTTAAGAACGGACCTCCAGAATGAATTAAGTACTTAACTTGAGGTACCACTGTAAATACATAAGAGCTGGGGCAGCTAAATCTCTCTTCCTCTCCGAGGGATGCTTGAGGAATTTGATCGTTGCTAATTGCAACATGCACAGACCTGATCCAGACCTCTAAGACTAATGTGCAATTTGGAGTTGAGTTGCTCCCACAGCTTTTGCACTTCCCAAATGATCCAGTGCAGTTCTTCACTCAACACCCCTCTGCACACACATTTAGAAATGCATGTTTTCCTATGGATTTAAAGTGATGTAGATTGGAGATAGCATGATCTACCCATTCCTGCTCTTTCCTCACCATCCTCTCAACTTATAACAATCAAAGATAAAACTTCAAAAAAGCATTTTTGAAAAGGTCATAAATCCAACCGTATGTTTTTCTAAGCCGTTCCATCTCTGTGTGGATGTGTGTGCCCACCCATTTGCTGTGTGCCCACCCATCTGCATCCAGTAATTCCATACTTTTTGACCATAGTTGATAGTGAGAGAAATAACATTGGTTTTAGTGGAAGCTGAATTGCAGCAGAATGCAAACAGTGCTGATTGAAACAAACAGAGCAGGATGGAAATGGTTGCTTCCGTACATCTCTTACCATGATTTGAACATTTTTCCTGGTTATGCTGTCTGATATTTCCTCCCCGCCGCTCTGCAGTAAATCTTTAAAGGTAAAGGTACCCCTGCCCGTACGGGCCAGTCTTGCCAGACTCTGGGGTTGTGCGCCCATCTCACTTAAGAGGCCAGGGGCCAGCGCTGTCCGGAGACACTTCTGGGTCACGTGGCCAGCGTGACATCGCTGCTCTGGCGAGCCAGAGCCGCACACGGAAACGCCGTTTACCTTCCCGCTGGTAAGCGGTCCCTATTTATCTACTTGCACCCGGAGGTGCTTTCGAACTGCTAGGTTGGCAGGCGCTGGGACCGAGCAGCGGGAGCGCACCCCGCCGCAGGGATTCGAACCGCCGACCTTTCAATCGGCAAGTCCTAGGCGCTGAGGCTTTAACCCACAGCGCCACCAACATTGTTATCCGTGTGTCTCCCCCCAAAAAACAACAACAACACAGCACTGAGTTTTGTGTTATTTTCTTCTTTTGTAAAACTGCAGCTGACTCCTCTGCCCTGTTTTGGAAGCTCTTATTTTAGTCTCCTATGTTTAGAGGTGAGAAGGCTGCAGTGACGGTGCAGTTGCGAATTATATTTGATACTCAGCGGTGCCTGCCAGAGCTATTTGAGACACCTGGTGGCTGATGTCACTGTTTTGTAGTAAATAATTGCTTTCAAGTTCATCAACTCTGGGGGGGGGGGGAGGGACAGCCTCTCTGTGCTGCCGCCGCCATAAACACACAACTAAAAACCTTCTTTGAATGGCCTTGACTCATGCTATGGTCCTAAGAACCTAAGAAGAGGCCTTCTGTCAATGACCCCTTTAGCATCCTGATTCCAGAGGTTTCCATTTGAATGGCAATGCTCATTAACTTTGGGCTGGGGGGCAGCCCCCTCAAGTGTTTTTTTTTTGGGGGGGGGGCAAAGGGACCTAAGCCCCTAGGAGTTGGCTCTTATGGGTCTGGTTCTGTGTAAAGTATCTTCCAGTGTTCCTAATCTCATGAACAGCTCTCTCCAGGGGGGTGGAGCTATGGGAAGCCCTGCCTGCCAGTTTTAGGCTTCAGTTAACTCTTAAGGACAGGTTCACACCGTTCCTTTAAAGCAGCACTTCCCAGCCTAGGATCTCCAGCTGTTTTCAGACTACAATTCCCATCATCCCTGACCACTGGTCTTGCTAGCTAGGGATGATGGGAGTTGTAGTCCAAAAACATCTGGAGGCCCAAGGTTGTGTAATACTGCTTGAAAGCACCTTCAACACACACCCTTGTTGGGCTGTGTATGTGATAATGGGGAGCCATACTGGGGTGAAGGCATCCTCTTCTATTTGCCCCTGCATCAGTTTCAGTCTGTTGGCTAGCTTTTCTAGCAAGGCTGTTTCCCATACGATGGAAATGTAATAAACAAACAGAAAGAGAATCTACCCAAATGACGCTGGCATAAAACCCCCACATACACACAACGTATAAGAACACAGTGGTACCTCAGGTTACATACGCTTCAGGTTACATACGCTGCTAACCCAGAAATATTACCTCGGGTTAAGAACTTTGCTTCAGGATGAGAACAGAAATTGTGCAGCTGCGGCACAGCAGCAGCAGGAGGCCCCATTAGCTAAAGTGGTGCTTCATGTTAACAACAGACCTCCATAACGAATTAAGTTATTAACCCAAGGTACCACTGTATAACTTTACCACTCCCCCCCTCTGATATATAGAAAAGACTTTACAACCTGAGAAAAGAGACAAGTCATGTACTTTTGTAACCCAAGAAAAACATTTTTTTTAATAAAAAAAAATAATAATAATCCAAAACACACACACAGAGATGACTCCTTACAAAGAATCCTGGGAACTGCAGATAGTTATGAGTGCTGCGAACTGTATATCTGTGAGGTGGAAACTACAGCTGCCAGGCATCTTTAGGAGAAGTCATGTGCTTGCAATGAGCATTGAATGTGTGTTGAACCCTCCAAAAGCTGGACCCGTTGAGGTGCCACCCAGGCCCCCACCTTACCCCATTATTTATTTATTTACTTACTTTAAATTATTCTTTATTGATTAAAAATTTACATATCTGTACAAACATTGTGTAATTATACAGAAAATAGAAAATTTCTAAAGGAATAGCAAAGAGGGGGAAAAGGAAGAGAAAATAAAGAAATAATAAAGATAAGAAGTAAAGAAATCAAAAGAGGCAAAGAAAAGGCAAGACAAAATTATTTACAAAGTAAAAGTGTTCATTGACACCGACCTTCCAATCCTTCTCATTATACTACAATACAGACATTTTTTTTTACACAGGTTTATATTGTATAATATCATTTCTACTTTGTATACATTCTTCTTTTCTTTTTCTTTACAAATATCACTCAATTTCTGCTAATAGCCTTACCGCATTTTTAACCTGGAAGAAGCTCAGGTGTCCACTCCTACCTGCCCTGTGGACCCCCAAGCCCCTGTACCCCCAAACCTATGCATGTTCATCCAGTGTCTGACGAGGGTTTTTGTCTGAGCAGAGGGTCAGTGAACGTGCAAAGTCGGGGGAGAGATGATGCGTCCCTCTCCCTCCTTATGCATTTGTTGTGTGCCCTTTCAACAACCGAACAGGGCTTTGATTCCTAAACCCCCCCCAAGTAATTGTTGCCTCCCCAGGCTCATCTTCTCTGCTCACTCTCTATTCCATTCCCTTTTTTGATTTGCAGGCAATCTATAACGGGGGATTTCTTTTTCGCTGGACTGTTTTTCTGTCTGATGACCTTGGGCATCTACAATATCTGCACTGTAGATGAGATGTGGCGTTGCCGCATGTATCTTGATAAAATGTATCAGTGGATGAATTGATTTTCATATTGATTTACCAGAGCACGAAACAACGCGAGTGGAGCGAGCGAGAGGCAAATCAGGCCCCCGTCTCCTTAATGGCATCCTCCAAAGAAGTTGCAGAATCAGAGGTGGCGTGCGAAGTTAGCCGTGTCTATTGCAAGACTCCTTGCGGAGTGGAGAGGCCTGTGGCTTTGTTTGGGTGCATTTCCCATCTCCATATCAGGCTAGCTCTCGTGGCATAAGCCGTTGCACAGCGTATATGCGTGTGGCGGGGAAATCAGTTATTAAAAACCACAAAACCCAAATGTACCCGTTCGCTGATGACATCTCATTGTAGCACTCTCGACTTTGGAACCCCTCGCCAAGAGAATTTCTCCCAGTGCCACCCTCCTTAGTGTTCCAGCACCAGCAGCAAATATTTTATATTCACCCAGGTCTTTTATAGCCTTGATTCTGTTTTTATGATGGATATTATATATATATATATATATATATATATATATATATATATATATTAGTTTGGGTCTTTATTCTATTCTTGGGGGTTTATATGCAAGCTGATCTGAAGACCATGGCTGAAGAGTGGTATTAAGTAGTTCTCCACCCACACTGCTCAGAGTTTCTCCTTTCTCGATGAGCTGCTTTTTAGTGAAAACCAAGCAACTTGTCGGGAAAGACATGCAACGACATGGAGTTTGACCATCTCTCCATAAGTAGGTTGCTAAACAGCAGCCTTTGACTGGACACTGTATTCAGTGCACAAGTTGAGAACCCTCATATTTATATACATTTGCCACTTCAATTCTTTCAGTTCCAATTTTTGCATTTAAGTTCCGGTTCCTACCGGAGGAACCAGATCCAACTGCTGATTGACACTGGAAAGGACTGTAGCTTTCCAGTAGAGTGTGTGTTTTGCATGCAGAAGGTTCCAGGTTCAATCTCTGCATCTTCAGGTAGGGCTGGGGAGTCTCCTCCTTGAAGCCTTGGAGAGCCACTGTCACTCAGTTTAGACAAAATCCTGAGATAGATGGATTAAAGTAGCTTCCTCAGTTCCTGTTGCTTCAATAAGTGCACATTCTCTACCGCTCTGACCCAGGAGAGTTCCTGGGACTCTCGGTTTTCTTTCCCAGCTTCCAAAGGCTGCAACACCCCCGGAACATTGCCTGCATTAGTGTCCTGAACATTGTTCATGCCTCAAAAGTGGTGGTGCATCTTTTTTCAATGGCTCCTAGCCCCATGATCTCATGGCGGTGGTATCCACCTGTATTGTATGTGAATCCTCTTGCATTCTCAGTAGCCTTGAATTGCATTAAATATATGGCTATCAATTTATATAGGAAGCCCACTCCAGGATTGAGGACTGCTGTCCAATGGGGTCCTGTGGAGTTCATGGGGATCCCCACAGGACTTGCCAGTAGCTGCAGAGGACAACCATCCTCCCCAACCCCAAACACACGAACATTGCTTCCAAAGCATGAGTTCTTTTATGGAGCAGTATCAGAACCAACGATGGTGGCTTCTGGGAGCCAATAAGTGCCTTTTTGTTTGCTTGTTTTAAAGACAAGGGGACCCAAGGCAGAGCATCAACAGTGGGCCCTGCTTAGGATACTGTGCTAACCTGGCTCACCTGGCTGAGGACGATGGAGGTTCTAGACCAGGCATAGGCAAACTCGGCCCTCCAGATGTTTTGGGACTACAACTCCCAACATCCCTGACCACTGGTCCTGTTAGCTAGGGATAATGGGAGTTGTAGTCCCAAAACATCTGGAGGGCCAAGTTTGCCTATGCCTGTTCTAGACTGACAATATCTGGGGACCCAAGGTTGGAGAACGCTGCCTGAAAAGCTATGTGCTTTTCCTGTGTTTGCAGCTGAGTGTCCATGTTTCTTTGGCTCTTGTTTTTAAATCTTTGCTTCCTATCAGACAACTCGGCTGAGTGTGTCTGCTGGACCACAGCCTTGTGGAAACTCCATGGGTGGCCCTCTCTGCAGAAGAGGAGATGTGGAGGAGGTGTGTGGTTGTATTTGCAGATACCCTTATATACAGCCTAATCCCTTTCCTTCCCCCCGGTTCCCATTTTTATCAATGCAAACAGTTAACACAAAACTGAAACAGCCAAATCGAACAGCGATGAAAAGAGGAGACATGGCTGTAATTTCCACTCTGTGGCATCTTTTTGTAAACACTTTCTCCCTCCAATCCCCAACCCCCATCCCAGAAGTAAAATAGATATTCTTAAGTATGTGCTCAGTCTAAGATCTAAGCTGACAGCTGATTTAACTTTTATTAGGATAAGTGAGCTTAAGCTAGAGATCTGTTGTTTTTGTACTATGTTGGCACAGATCATCGTAAAGGAAGCCATGAAACCTGATTTCCGTGTTGTATTATATAAATATATTTATATATAAAAGAACAAGGGAGTTAATTTTTCTTTTGCAAATTATTGCGTCGATTTATTCATTTTCAAATGTGAACCTAAAACCAGCATGCATAATTTTTTGCTCATTTTCCATTTTTATGCAGGTCCCCCTGCAGAGCCACAAAGGGCCTGCGTACGTTCGCCTGTGGTTCTGTCTCTGATAGAACAACATATTTATAGCCTGATATAAATAAAATCAGAAGGTTCCTATAAAAGTCTGTTTATTACTGCAGTACAAAGTTAGAAAAGGCTTAAGGTTTCGGCTCCTTGGCTCTCACATACTGCAATGAATATTTTATAGGGAAGGAAATACTTAGCGTCTGAATCTTTTTATAGTGCCGCTGCTGCTGTTCGTATGGCTGGTAACCTTCCAGAACGTGCGCTTTGCATCACAACAGCGCCTTTCGAAAAACATCTGGAGAAACACATATATGTGAGTCCATAGCAAATGCTGCTGCTTTTGTGTGTCTTGGGGGATATGCAACCAGTTCAGCTTTAGAGTTGACAGTTGGCCTGTTTCATTTCCAAATCATCCAGTAAGCTACCTCCTTATTATGGTCCTGAGCATCTGGGCATTCCCTTGGTGCATAGATGATGTTTTGGATTCTTCCAGGGCATAGCTGTCAACTTTTCCCTTTTCTTGCGAGGAATCCTATTTGGAATAAGGGAATTTCCATTTAAAAAAGGAAAACATTGACAGCTATGATCCAGGGGCTGCTAGTCCAACCAGCATCTTTCAATGATATATCAAGATCTAGCAGCAAGGGGTTGTAATAGAAAGGCAGATTCCTCTCATCCTGGGAAGAACATGAGAAGAGCCTGCTGGGGCAGTCCAGTGGTTCATCTACAGATGTCCATCATCTTGTTCTTAGGTTCTGTGGAAAACTGGCAAGCAGGACCTGAGCACAAGAGGACTCTCCTCTCCATTGGTTTCCAGCAACTGGCATTCAGAAGCATTGCTGCCTCTGAACATGGAGGCAGATCATAGCCACCATGGCTGGTTGCCATGGGTAGCCACCTGCTGCATGCATTTGTCCAATCCTCTTTTAAAACCACCCAAGTTTGGAGCCATCGCTGCCTCCTCTGGAAGTGAGTTCCACAGTTTAAATATCTGCTGCATGGTGAAATGTACGTTTTCTGGTCTGTCATCATAGCACCCAGCTGAAAGGATGGGAAGAGGCATATGCCTTCCTGGTTGGAAAGCCAGCAGAGATGTTCTGCAGCGTTGGTAGGGATCCACACCGACTGAGCTGAACTTTGCAGTTCTGTAATAGTAGGTTAAACCACAGAGCCTAGGACTTGCCGATCAGAAGTCAGTGGTTCAAATCCTCGCGACGGGGTGAGCCCCCATTGCTCGGTCCCAGCTCCTGCCAACCTAGCAGTTCAAAAGCACCTCAAAGTGCAAGTAGATAAATAGGTACTGCTCCGGCGGGAAGGTAAACGCTGTTTCCGTGCGCGGCTCTGGTTCGCCAGAAGCAGCTTAGTCATGCTGGCCACATGACCCGGAAGCTGTACGCCGGCTCCCTCGGCCAATAAAGAAAGATGAGCGCCGCAACCCCAGAGTCGGTCACGACTGGACCTAATGGTCAGGGGTCCCTTTACCTTTACCTTTTAATAGTACATCAAGCCTATTTTTGTCTACACTGGGTTGGAAGAGATGACCCTCCAGTCTCGATTGTTGAGGAGACCTTATCTGCAGGGATGCAAGAGTGACTGATCAC
Source organism: Podarcis cretensis (assembly GCF_951804945.1). Lineage (NCBI taxonomy): Eukaryota > Metazoa > Chordata > Lepidosauria > Squamata > Lacertidae > Podarcis > Podarcis cretensis. The sequence continues at coordinate 27,462,001 of NC_137185.1, read as the reverse complement.
AGATTCACACTGAGTCATGCAAGATTCCTCATCTGCTTCATAATTCAACCATCCAAAAGAATGACCTTCTAAACTCCTAGTTGGAAGGCTGCCTTATTCCAGGTCATTTGTATATCTAGCTTAGTGTTGACTGCCCTGACTGGCAGCAGCTATCCAGGGCATTGGGCAAGGGAAGATTTCCTCCAGCTCTTGCAACCTGTTCCTTAACCCTCTCCCCAGACACTGGAGATGCCAGAAATTGACCTTAAAACCTTCTCTACATCTGCTGTTGCCACAGGGAAGATATAACTCTACTACAGCCCTTTCCAAACCTTGTGCCTCCCTCGGGTTTTGCAATACAGCTCCCACCAGGCTCAGTTATTATGGCCACGCTGGCTGGACTTGATGGAAGTTGTAATCATGGTGGGCACCAGGTTGGGGTTTGCTGCTTGACTATGCGCATCAAACTGAACCAATAGTCAGTTCCCCTTTCTAGGAACCCTGGAATCTTTGGCTCAGAAAGTTGAGGCTCTCTGGCACGATATTTTTAAGCAACCTTCACAAATGAAAGTTTCCGGAGTCTATGGAGAGAAGACGTTGCAGCAGTTGAGTTGCTTTTGTCACGTTGGATGTAACTGTCTAGTCTTTGCAGTGTCTAAACCACAAGACGAAGGTGGGTGTAGCAGCAATGGCAGTAATCGCCCTTCAATTGCTACCAAAAATTGCGAGAGGTGAAGGAATAGACAGGATCCCTTGCGTTGGAAGGCTCAAGAGGCGCACACCTTGGATTACAGCTGCCGCGTTAGATTCCCCAAGTAACTACTTAGGATCCTAAGCACTGAGGTGGCAAGTCTGCCCCCCACTGCCCCCATCTGCGTTTAGCGGCAAATGTTGGAAAGGATTAGTCAGTTGGCTGTAAAATTAACTAGTCCGACAGGTATTTAGTATAACGATGGTGCACCAAATCTGTCAGTTGCCAAATAAACTCCCCCCTCTCCCTCCCTCCTTAACACCCCATGCCCCCCCAGTAGCTCTATGCACCTCACGAAGCCTGTGCTCGAGCCCTGAAATGACAAAGCACCCTTTAGTTAATTGCGCGACGGATCGCCCAGAGTTAAAAGTTCTGATTTATATGACTGTAGCTCTAACTGCTCAATAACCCAGGCCTGTAATCTACTTTCATTTCAAACAGAACGGTGATTTATGGGGCGGCATGCCGCTTTAGCTCAGAAATGAGGTGTTCAACATATGCTCTGTTGACATAAATTTGGAATTTATTGCTCTTGTCAAAACTGCCTGTTGGACAAAGGTGCGTATTAAGGCAATAAATGACCGGGAATAGTTTTCTGTCAAATTTCCTAACCATTGTATTCAGTCTGTTTGAGGAGTTGGAGTAGAATTATACACATACTTTTGTTTAAAATAAAAAAAAAATCAAATGTCCTAAAATCTGTACTTCTTTTGGTTTTGCCGAGTCTGCCTGAAGGAAGAGAATCTTTGTGCAAACTCTCAGGCCCTTCTGAATGCCAACTCAGAGTTTTATGCCCTTCCCCCTTCGGAGCAAAGCACCCTTTTCTTCCTCATTAAACAAGAAAAGGGGAGAAAGGAGGAGGGGGGGTTGGAGGGGGAGCTTGTTAAATAAATATACTATAAAAGGTGTTTTTATGTGCAGCTTTTAAAAAAGGCAGGAGAGTTTAGGGTATTGGGCTGCAAACAAGTACTGTTTGGTTTACAGTGGATTAAAAGTTGTCACCTATTGTATGCATTTATAAAAATAAAAGCTAGTTTTACAAACTGGCTTTCAACCCTAACAAGGGCCCCACAGGGCAGTGTACAGAAAACAGAGATGGGAGGAGAAATTTGACTCAGTTCACATGTAAAGACCAACCTAACGAATTCAAACTTTTAGGAAACACTATGCGAACCCGAAATGTGAACATCCATTGAATTTTGCACTGTTCTAATTTTGCATTGCAGCTTTCAAGTCAAGCGATGTACAATAATGCACATACCAGGGGGATCTGTGCATTAAATTGAATATATTATTGAAAATAGCATACAGAATGCATTTTATTAGGGAGAAAATGTAAATATTAGGGGAAATCTGGTTTGGAAAAATGTGTGTATTCGGTAAAATTGCATACAAAAATGTGTATATTAAGAGAGAAATTTCCCTAAAAATGCTGGTGGAATTTTCATGAGGACTTAAAAACAATAATAATGTACAAAATTATGTGGAAATGTGGAGAACTCAAGAGTGGGAAAAGGAGAAAACAAAAGAAACCGAAATTCACCCATCCCTAAGAGAAAAGAAACACCAAAGAAAACGGGATGTTTGGTATATCTCTTTGGAAAGAAAGGTCAATAAAGTGGGACAAATGAATGTCCAATTTTCATTGGCCAAAGTAATAGGCCAGGAACCTAAAAAGACCAGTCAGGGGTGATTTTAGCTTTCCAGGTGCCACCAACATCTATTGCACAACACTGAAAATTCTGAGGTGCTACCTTCTGATTTATTGGGGCCTGCATAGTCAGCTAGTCTCAATTTGTTTCACTAATGCAATGAATTTTGGTTTTAAAGGCCAGCAGCAAACTGCAGGCCACTTCTAGACTGGGAACTTCACCAAAGATTTGCATCAGCTTTCTTTTAGATATCTTTCAAAAACTGGACCATTCAGACAGGCCACTTTTTGTAACCAGCCAGTTTTATTGACGTTCCCTTGATGCTTTTAGCAACAGTGCTGCTGCTGCTGTTGTTGTAGTATTAATGTTCATGTTGTACACTGCCTTCCTACATTTCCTATAAAAGTGTGGCTCATAAATATGTAAATAAACACATTTTTGCACAAATGGGGAAAGCTACCGCTATTCTGACACAGGATTGAGAGGGCAGCAAGAGCTCACACTTCCCGTGTGATGGACAAAGTTGGCTCGTCTTAGAAATTGCCCGTGACTCTGACACTTACTGGATGGGAAATGTTTTGCTTTGGGGGGTTGTCTCAAGCAAAAATAGAGAATGCTTTGACTCTGGCTTGCAAACAGGTGGCCGTGGGGAAGTGACCTTTGTATAGCTGCATTCATAATCTGCTTTGTCCATAGTACACGCATTAGGTTCTAAGAACAAATGCAGCATAAATTTTATATTATCCAAAGGAGAGAAAAAAAGGTTATACAGTGGTACCTCGGGTTAAGTACTTAATTCGTTCCGGAGGTCTGTTCTTAACCTGAAACTGTTCTTAACCTGAAGCACTGCTTTAGCTAATGGGGCCTCTTGCTGCTGCCATGCCGCCGGAGCACAATTTCTGTTCTCATCCTGAAGCAAAGTTCTTAATCCGAGGTGCTATTTCTGGGTTAGCAGAGTCTGCAACCTGAAGCGTATGTAACCTGAGGTACCACTGTATCTATAAACCCTCTTCATTAATGTCTGGAATTTCAGGTATTTCGCCAGTGATCCCCTTTTCTCTCCCCCTCCCCCATTTTAAGAGGGGCATTGTATAGTAGTAGTATTTTTATTTGGAATTTAAGAAGGAACAAAGCTCACTGGAAGAGCATCTGCTTAGCATGCAGTTGGTTCCCAGGTTCAGTTTCTGACATCTCCAAGTCGGACTGGGATTGTTTCCAGCCAGAAACCCAGGAGAGCTACTCCAGAAGTTGTCAATCTCTGTTTTCTTTTTTAACTTAGGAACATGAGAATCTGACTTATACTGCGTCAGACCATCTGTCCCTCTAAGCTCTGGATTGTCCACACTGGCATCAATTTGGTACAGTTTCAGACAGGGGACATCCCCATCCCTATTTGAAGATTCTGCCAGGGATGGAACTTTCTGCAGGCAAAGCAGGTGTCCCGCCACCAGCGACCCTCTTGTGTAATTCTAGAACTCCGGGTCACTCAATGAAATGTATTGGTGGTTGCTTCAGAAATGGACAGGTCTCCCACCCACTGAAAAATGTGTACAAAAGTGAGTGTATTAGGTGAAAATGCACCCCCAAATGCATATATTGGTGAAAAGAACACCATGTCAGAATAATTGAAGGTGGAAGTTTCTTCCATTTCTAAAGAAGTCCATGGAAGTTAGATTCCCATGCCTGCTGGATAGCTCAGTTGGTTAGAGCGTGGTCCTGATAACGCTGAGGTTACGGGTTCGATCCCCACAAGGGACCTCTGCAAATTCCTGCATTGTAGGGAATTGGACTAGATGATCCTCAGCGTCCCTTCTGACTCTATGGTTATATGAGATATATGAGAAGTCTGCCTTGGGGTGGTGGCGTATGCCTTTAGGGAGTAGGTGCTGGGGTGAAAAATGTGTGTTGCCTTTCAGTCCTGCTTGCAGGTTTCCAGGAGGTTAGGCACTCCATGTGGGAAGCCTCTGTAGGCCTGACCTAGCCAGGCTGCCCTTACGTTCAATGTCCCTCCGTCCTGGGTTAGCAACTGCTGCCGCAGCAGCGCCCGAGTAGCAGCAGTTGCTCTGGCTTGGCTGGAACAAAGGCCCGAGTGAGCAGTGTGGCCTTGTATGTGAGCCTTTCTCCTCTCCGGCCCCCCTGCTGTTCCTGTGTGCGGGTGGATTCGGCCTGCGTTGACAAATGCCCGCGCACACCCTTTGTACACACACAAACATAAAATTCTCCCCGAGTGGTGCCGAATCACTTGCCACCAATCCCCTTTGCCTTTTCACACAAAGCACCCCATTGGGAAAACTCATAATTTTTACACCACACAGTCCTGACTGGTCAGTGCTGGAATTACGGTCTCTTTGAAGTGCTGCTTTTTTTTGTGCAGGAGATTTTACAGGCCTTTTTAATTACCTACTGCTTGCGAGAGGCCCCCTGCTTTCCAGTCCAGCGTCTGATTGTTTGTTCTTTCCAGTGGCCTTTGCGGAAGGCAGGAGTACAGCAATTCTCTCCCCCCACAAGCTCCAGTCTTCCTCAATAGTTTAAAAAGGGGTGGGGACGAAGCCCTTGTCAATTCTGCTTCAAGCTCACTGTTCAGAGATAACTTCTCTCATGAGTAGGTCATCTTTGCAAGCCACCATCTATGATTGGGGCTCTGGCTTACTTAAATATTCCCAGAGTTGGAGTAAAGTCCATCCAGTTTCTTGAAGCCAACTGCCCACCACAAATTCGTTGGTATTGGCTCCGCAGGAAGAGTGAGGAAAGACGAACTTTCATGAATACCACTGTCCAATTTTTAGCTGCTTGAAGGACTAGGTTCCTGGGTTGTTTCTAGTCCAGGTTTGTCGCCTTGGCAAACAAGGCCTATGGTATTGGCACTGTATCTTGGCAGCTGGTTTCTGTTGTCTCAGGTAGAAGACTTTCCCAGCCCTTCTACCTGTGAGAAGAGATTCTAGGGTTCATAACTGAGACCCTCTGCATACAATTGGCACCTGCATAGAAAAAGGATGTATCACTGATGTATTCAACTGTAGGCATTGCCTCCCACTTTGCAATCATATTTCAGGTGGAACCAAGGCTGTGGGTTGTTGTTGTTATTGCTATTTAGTTGTTTAGTCGTGTCCAGTTCTTCATGAACCCATGGACCACAGCACGCCAGACACTCCTGTCATCCACTGCCTCCTGCAGTTTGGTCCGAGAACACTGCCCAACCATCTCATCCTCTGTCGCCCCCCTTCTCCTTGTGCCCTCCATCTTTCCCAGCATCAGGGTCTTTTCCAGGGAATCTTCTCTTCTCATGAGGTGGCCAGAGTATTGGAGCCTCAGCTTCAGGATCTGTCCTTCCAGTGAGCACTCAGGGCTGATTTCCTTCAGAATGGAGAGGTTTGATCTTCTTGTGATATATATAATGTTACAGTAGAATGGATAATATCACTATTACTGCTTCTTCTCCCCTCCCCTCTGCCCCTGTGGTGGCAGTTGAGGGAAGGTAGAGGCCACTCTGGGAGGTTGTTGGTGACAGTATTCAGAACCTGAATGAAAACCACTTAGCTCACATGACTTGGCTCTTTTTTTCAGTGGACTCTCTGAATGGTTTGATAAGTCAGTAGCTGTTTTCTAGCATGGCCCCCTTGACCCAGGATATGCTCAGCTGTGTGCAGTCTTGTCCCATGCGATCACATTCACAAAACCAGCATGCCAAAATTCAGTAGAAGCCTCAACCCTCTTCAGTTACCATATGGCCTTATGCTGAGTCAGACCATTGGTCCACCTAGCTCAGTATTGTCTACACTGACTGGCAGCAGCAGGACCTCCCCCAGCTGTACCTAGAGATGATGCCAGTTGAACCCAGTACCCTCTGCATGCAAAGGTTGACTTTGATATGAAGGTTTATAAGAAGGTATTTAAGTTGGAGTCTTCAATGGCTAGTAGTATTACTCCTACTAAACGAAGATCATGGCCACTGGGCCCATCACCTCCTGGCAAATAGAAGGGGAAGAAATGGAGGCAGTGAGAGATTTTATTTTCTTGGGCTCCATGATCACTGCAGATGGTGACAGCAGTCACGAAATTAAAAGACGCCTGCTCCTTGGGAGAAAGGCGATGGCAAACCTAGACAGCATCTTAAAAAGCAGAGACATCACCTTGCCAACAAAGGTCCGTATAGTTAAAGCCATGGTTTTCCCAGTAGTGATGTATGAAAGTGAGAGCTGGACCATAAAGAAGGCTGATCGCCGAAGAATTGATGCTTTTGAATTATGGTGCTGGAGGAGACTCTTGAGAGTCCCATGGACTGCAAGAAGATCAAACGCATCCATTCTTAAGGAAATCAGCCCTGAGTGGTCGCTGGAAGGACAGATCATGAAGCTGCGGCTCCAATACCTTGGCCACCTCATGAGAAGAGAAGACTCCCTGGAAAAGACCCTGATGTTGGGAAAGATTGAGGGCACAAGGAGAAGGGGATGACAGAGGACGAGATGGTTGGACAGTGTTCTCGAAGCCACAAACATGAGTCTGACCAAACTGCAGGAGGCAGTGGAAGACAGGAGTGCTTGGCGTGCTCTGGTCCATGGGGTCACGAAGAGTCGGACACGACTAAACGACTAAACAACAACAAGTATTACTCCTAGAGCTTTGCTTGATAAATATACATGTATCACGGGCTTGATAAAAACATACCTTTCTGACTCTCCCCCTTTAAGATTGGGACATGTGCAAGCCATAGCAATCTGCTGTGCTGTTAGGAAAAAGACTCCCAAATTTCCAACTGCTAGAACAATGGCAGGCACAGCTTGTAGACGGGTGGCTTGCTAGTTTGGGGCTGATTTATTTGTGTCAGCCTGTTCAGCACCAGTCCAGAAGAATTGTCTTCACCTGTGCATTCGTATTAACCTGTGGCACAAACCTCCCCAGGAGGATCACTTGTGTTCTCTTGAAGCAGAAGGAGATTTCCACGGTGTGTGTCTCCCTCCATAATCCCTTCTGCACCACGTTGTGGCTTTACTTTGCTTAGAGGGACATTTCTTTACTTATTCAGGATGCACAAGAGATTAGGAATTTATGATGTCAGTCAGATGTCGAATATTAAAAAGTGCAGATCATTTTTCTGGACTGTGCCATTTTGGGAGTGTATAATTGGGAATCAATACCCACATACTTTGAATGTGTTTTCATGGGTCTCTCCCCCCCCCCTCCATTCCTTCTTTCTTAAAAGCACAACTTTAGTGAAAATGGTCGACTTGTCTATTGATCTTTCTCTTTCAGATCTTAACAGCGTGGATGGCTATAATACCTTGCTTACATCTGCAAGGGTTTTCCTTTTTTTTCCTTATGTGTGTGGCAATAAAATAGCCTTAATCCACTGAGCATAAATAGAACATTTCAATCATATTTCGCTACCAGGAGCCTGAGAGATAAAGTGCTTTAAAGACCTTGCTGAAAGAGACTGTATGAGATTGGCTACGATAACATCATGCTATAAGCAGGTGCCAAATGGAAAACTTTTGTTCCTGCTGAAATTTGTTGATAGAGATATTTCAAATAAATGACTTGCCGAAAGCCAAAGCACTGTTGTTATTTAAAAAAACAAAAAAAAAAACAAAGACTTGGTTATGTAACCAATGGAAGGGTTGGGACACCGAGTTTGATTGCCATGTAGATCTGTAGTTGAGCTATTGGGTGTAGTAAGATTAATGTGTTCTTTTGTCATTTCTGACACCCTGTTCAAATGCCTTGCTTGGGGCAGTGGGAGGGAGCAGGGAAGAGGAGCCTGCAAACATTCTACTGGCATTGTGGTTCTCTTCTAACACTCGTGTGTCCTTCGGTATGGAAAGGGGCTCTTCAGAACAGCACATTCAGCCCTCGTGGGATGTCATGCAGCTCTGAAAATGTGGGGCAATGCTGTGTCTTCTCCAAAATGACATGCTTCCACCTAGTCCCAGTGTAAGGAAGCAGCGATTTCTGCCTACCCTGACTTTGTTGCAATCAGCACTGTTTCCGTTCCACCACAGTTTGGCTTCCACAAAAGACTGCATTATTTGTCTCACTATCCATCATGGTTAAAACAAAAATAATTAATTACAGGCAACGCCCCGTTTGTGTGGGGGTTGCGTTGCGGGTCATTGCACTCTTATGTGAAATCGTGTGAAATCAGAATCCATTGGAAAAGCCTGCAAACACTCTATTCCGCCCCTGCTCCATCCCTGTCCCACCCTTTTAGTGACGTTTCAGTGATGTCTTTATGAAGTTTCTGGGTCATTTCCAGGTTTGGTCCTGTGCGTGTGTGTGCAATCACACACATATCGGTTGCAGCTAAAATGGGAGTTGCCTGTGTGTAATTAATTTCAATGGAAGGGAAACATCAGAAACAATGCAGAAAATAATGTAATTATTTATGGAAGATTTGCAAACTCAACAAGATGAATATGACCACTGCTCATATTTCCTTGTGTGATTTCCATTCCTGACTTCAGATGACTTGTGGCAATTTCTGCTGCTATTCCCATTTCTGACCGAATTCTCTATCTGGTATCCAGCCAAAATGGGGCACAGGGGCTCAAAAGTGAGGTAGTTTAGATCCTCGGTCCTGTATACCTGAAGGAGCATCTCCACCCCCATCGTTCACCCCGGACACTGAGTTCCAGCGCCGAGGGCCTTCTGGCGGTTCCCTCATTGCAAGAAGTGAGGTTACAGGGAACCAGACAGAGGGCCTTCTCGGTAGTGGCGCCTGCCCTGTGAAATGCCCTCCCATCAGATGTGAAGGAAATAAGCAGCTATCCTATCTTTAAAAGACATCTGAAGGCAGCCCTGTTTAGGGAAGTTTTTTAATATTTAATACTGTATTGTTTTAACACTCGATGGGAGCTGCCCAGAGTGGCTAGGGAAATTCAGCCAGATGGGCGGGGTTTAAATAATAAATTATAATTATAATTATAATTATTCCCTTGCATATGTCCAGCATTGTTGGTGATTCATAGTATTTACTTTTTTCAGCTTTTTAACTGCAAGCTGTGGCAGCCAGTAGCACTGGGGGTCTCCCTTGCACCCAGAGGTCTCTGGCCTGCCAAAGTATTCTCTCCCTCTTCCTGGGGCACTCTTGGAATCACACTGCATCATGGCCGCTGGAAGGCACCACCATTGCCACTGGAAGTAGCAAGTATAAGTGCAAAGAAGTGGGAGCGGGGAAAATTAAATGAGGCACTTCCATGGCCACCAAAGGGAGGGTGCAAAAAGGTTGCAAAAAACTTTTTGGAGATGGACAACCGTGTCTCCTAGTTTTGCCACCTGTGAACAGAGGGGCAAATTTTGCAGGTGGGTATGAGGGCATTTCAGCTGAGGGCTGCTTAAACCTGAGCATTTTAGCATTTACCTTGCACACCTATTGGCAGTGGATGGGCCATCAAGGAGCTTCAACCTGTTTGATTGTTTTATATGCAGAAGACCAATCAATCCATTTCAGGGTCAAAACCATCTTGGCTTGAAGTGGTTAATCCCCCCGGTGCAAAAAATGTGGGATCAGGTTGTGCCCCCCATTATATTCTGCACTATGCAACTAAACTTGTTCAGTCTTCCTTTCACTGCTACATTTAGGCAGTGTTATTCTGTGGCAACATTCCCCGCTTTCTGGTTGTAGTGACCCTCTCCACTGTTAAAATGTGGGGGGGAAACCTGTGTGGGACTTTTAGTGCACCCTGAGGAACCCCAGACCTGGTGACCTCCCAAATCTGCCCTTGGGACTCTCTCTAGACCACACCCCCTATCTAAACCACACCCCTCACCTGCTTTGCTTTGTACCCCCATTGAGTGTCTGGGATGTGCCCCTAGGCAGCTGCTTTTCTCATAGTTCATGCCCCTTTGAGCCTGTTTGGGGAAGGGATTTGATTGACAGGGGGGGTGATACTCCATACAGTCTGTAGCTTAGCTGTGATTGGGTGGCTGTTTGCTCCATGTGTCTTTGTCATAGGGATGTAGACGAATTTCAGTGATGGGAATTTAAAACCGATGGAAGTTGGGCAACTATTTCCTCCTCTGTCTTCTTGGGATCAATCCTGCTACTGCCCCATCTTGACATATATAGCTCAGCCTGCTAAATATCATTTGGGCCGCGAGACCAATGGCTCAAGAACTTCACCAGTTCACTCTTTGATGAGCAGCTGTTTTATAAAAGAGACAGTGCACGCTCCCAACCAGAAAGGCCATGGATGGGTGCCTTTCATCACCTGTCTTGGGAAGTGTCTAGATTCACAGCCCTGGGTTAGGAGTAGAGATGGAAGCAGGAAAATAAATCTCCCAGGATGTTGATTAAGTACCTTTTCCTCTTCATCCCCCACCCGCCCCGCTTCCAATCATTCTGTTGGCATTTCTGCCCTTCCTTAACTCATATATTGCTGTTTCTTCTTACCAGTTGTTTCCACATTTTTTTTATATACCGGTAAATGTAAAAAGCACTTTATGACTCCTCTTCTCAGCAGCCCCTACTAGCCACCATGAAAGGTGGTCCATCAGTAGATTGGGGGTGGTGGGGTGGGGTGGAAACATGTTTAAAATTATAGCATCAACCTGTCTGTGGCTATTCCATTCCGGTCTTTAAAAGCACCCATTATGCAGTTGCAGAACTGAGGCTGGGTTGAGTAAGGCTACAACAAAAACCCACCTATCACATGTCACATCAGCCCAGGTGTATGAGAGATGGTTTTTTTGTTGTCTGTGAGCATGCTCACGTCTTTTAGAACCTTGTTTGGTTGTATGTATAAATACTTCAGGAGAAGTCTTGAATACTTTTTTTTTTTTTACAACAAGCCTATGCGGTTGTTTAAAAATTCCCCTGCTTAACCCTCCCAGTTAAATATAATATATTTTCTGTGATTCTTAACTGATGAGAATCTGTCAGTAACAGTAGCTTTTGTGAAACATCCCCATGGGTTAAGGGCTGGTGTTTAAAAATAAATTCTTTCCACCCCGGCACTCAAAATCTCTGAGCATACCAAGAGGACTCACTTTCCACCCATCTTTTGCCTTTCTGTAGGAAACTACACAGTGGGATGAAGACTTATGGGTGTGAATTGTGTGGGAAAAGATTCCTTGACAGCCTGCGGCTCCGGATGCACTTATTGGCTCATTCAGGTAAGTTTGGAAAAATGGGGGGAGGGGCATTCCTTCCCCCCATCCACTTTCCAGGTTAATGGTATTTTAGCTTAATCTGAATTTATGCTGAAACTCTATCGTCATCATCATCATATTGAGTGTACAGCGTACAAGAAGATGAACACTTAGGACCAAAACCGATGTCAATGCATTTCATGTTCTGTCACCCCCTCCTTATAAATAGTGACTGGTGCGTATGTATGAGGCAGGACTTGTTCCAAAAGAGAGACAAAGTTGGGAGAAATGTGTATTTTAAAATTGGTTGCAAGCCTCTCATTTTCCCATATCCCTTCATCATGGAGAACATTTGTTGTTTGTTGTTGTTTAGTCATTTAGTCATGTCCGACTCTTCGTGACCCCATGGAGCACACCAGGCACTTCTGTCTTCCACTGCCTCCCAAAGTTTGGTCAAACTCATGTTGGTAGCTTCGAGAACACTGTCCAACCATCTCGTCCTCTGTCGCCCCCTTCTCCTTGTGCCCTCCATCTTTCCCAACATCAGGGTCTTTTCCAGGGAGTCTTCTCTTCTCACAAGGTGGCCAAAGTATTGGAGCCTCAGCTTCAGGATCTGTCCTTCCAGTGAGCACTCTATGTTCCATGGAGAACATAGAATGAATCAAATCACAGGTGTGTGTAAAACAAGGTTTCCCAAAGCCACCAAATTGAGCTGTTTGCAGACAGTTGGCCCTCTTTGCTGTTAACCTGTGACCCAGCTTGTTCCCTTTTCATCCCTGTGAAATATTACTCTGGTCTGCCTGTTGAGGATGCTTGTGTGATAACGGAAAGCTCACATACCTGGTCACCAGCCTGAGTTAGGTCTCAGTTTGTAAGAACAGAACAGCTTTTCTTATTTTGCATGGATTATTTTGTGTCTGCAGCTTGCTGTGTGGGCTTCTGGAGGTGAAGAGTGTGAGGTGGCGAGGTTATGGAGATAACCCTATAGAATCACAGAATTGTAGAGTTGGAAGGTACCCCAAGTCCTATCCTCTGCAGTGCAAGAATCACAGCTGAAGAATCCCAAACAGCTGGCCATCTAATCTCTATTTAAAAACCTCCAGTGAAAGAGAGTCCACCAGCCTCTTAGGTAGTCTGTTGCCCTGCCAAGCAGCAATAAACCACCAGGAAGTTCTTCCTAATGTTTAGTCAGAATACATTGGTTCAGATCCTACCTTCAGGAGCAGCAGAAAACAGCTCCATCTTCAAAGTGACAAGCCCTTCAGATATTTCAAAATGGCTATCATATCACCCCCCATTAAGCACTCGGGTGGCATGGTAAGTTAGGCCAGTATTATTATTATTATTATTATTATTATTATTATTATCATTATTATTATTATTATTATTAAAAAAAATAGTTTTGCAGTTTAAAAAATTACAATCAATTATCCAGCAACCAACATAAAAACAAGATTCCAAAGAATCTCCTGTACTTTCCTCCTCCCCTTTGTGGGTCTGTTTGTTAACCATTTCCTGCTGCATCTTTTATAATAATCCAAATCTTTTTCATCTTCATTATATCCAAAATTCAACTACAAGTGTTATTCCAATCCTACTAATGATTTTAGCTGTTTACGATGGTTTTTAAGATAAATTATGTAATTTCCCCATTCCTTATTAAAATTTTGGCCTTCCTGATCTCTGACTCTTCTGGTCATTTTTGCTGTTTTGGCATAGTCCATCAACTTAATCTGCCATTCTTCTCTGGCAGGGACTTTGTCTTCTTTCCATCTCTGGGCCATTAACATCCAGGCAGCTATGGTCACATACATAAATAGTCTTTTCTGCTCTGTTGGGATTTTGGCACTTGTAAGTTAGGCCGGTATTATCCCTGTATTGCAAAGACAGGCTTGGTCAAGAGAAAAATGGCGAAGCTTGCTCATGTCCAGCACAAAATTTAACCAACAGCTTTCTAGTCCATAGTGTGGTCTTGTGCCCACTTGACAACAGGCTACCAAATAATGGTAGCCATTGTGCTAGGACAAAGGACTGTTGGGTGCACAGAAGTTCAACTCCTTGGCCTCTAGAAGCTGTGGCCTCCCTCCCTCCTGAGAGTTCTCCATACACCAGAAACATACTTCTAAAGATTGCCATTGGAGTTAGGGACAGTGCTGGTTTAAATGCATACCAATTCAGACCATGAGCCACGCTTCAGACTTTGCCCTGTTGAAGAGTACAAACTACAATTTCTCAATGATTTCCCAGCCATTAAAGCCAATTGGTTACACTTTGTCAGAGGTCCTCATAGCCAGGTCTTGTCGTTCTGAATGGTTTTCTTTGGCTCCTTGATACTGCAGGTGCTTAAGCACAGCCCTGGAGCGGCAGACTTTGAATCCCAAGTGGCTGATTACTATTCCATCCTTCCAGGATGGACAGACATGGCTCCCCCTATTTCACTCGTCTTTGTCTCCACCAATACGTTCTGCATTTCTGTGTATGTGTTGCGAAAGCTGCATTCTCCGAGCAACCACTGGAATTGCATTAGTAAAACTGTTGCAGAATTAGGCACTCGCTTCCTGTAATGAATCTCACGATTGGGCTCAAATTATGCAGCCTCCTTAATTAAATGGCTATCAAGGGCTTGGAATGCTAAGTGGGAGGCTTGGTACCCTGAAAGTTAATTCAGTCCCAAACTTACTTGCAGGAGGAACTCGGTGTGCAGCCATCCCATATACAGTGGTGCCCCACAAGACGAATGCCTCGCAAGATGAAAAACTCGCTAGACAAAAGGTTTTTCCGTTTTTCGAGGTGCTTCGCAAGACGAATTTCCCTATGGGCTTGCTTCGCAAGACGAAAACGTCTTGCGGGTTTGCTTCCTTTTTCTTAAAGCCGTTAATACCCGGGGAATCCGCGCTCCTCAAGACGAAAAAATCGCAAGACAAAGCAACTCGCGGAACGAATTAATTTCGTCTTGCGAGGCACCACTGTACTCAGTTCTCTGAATGGTGCTCCTTATGTAGCTTATGTGTCCCAAGCTTTGCAGAAAGTGGGTGGTATTTAAGCAAGAGAACTGAAGTGGCAGCAAGACCGCCCAGTCAGGACAGAGCATGCTCAGTGACGGCGGCATACCACCTTGACTATTGTGGCTGGCTGGCTGGGAGTCTCTCTCACATGATTTTGATGGTGTGGTGATTATGGGGCTCAAAGGTTTGGACCCTTTCCTGAACGGACTCACCTCCTCACACATAAAGGCACAGAGCCTTTGTGCAGAGAGAGAGAGAAATCTGCCAGATTCTGTTTCTCTCAGTTTTTCATTTTTTTCTGACCTTAGAATCAGCATTTCACATTCCTGCATTCATTAGGCATTCTTCTGTTAACACAAAAAAAATCATTGTGAAAATTCATCATCATCTTGATTCTAACCCCATCCCCCAAGTTTTTGCATGCAGTTTTGACTAATGTACTTTTTTGCATTTTCTCTCAAAACAATCAATTTTCATATACAAATGCATTTTTATGCCCCCTTTCTTCTAATACGTACACACATTTTTGCACATATTCATTGGCTGGAAAACAGCATCACAAAATTTGGAGAAGTGTAGATTTCAAAGGATGGCTGTGTTTTGGTTCTTGGTTCGAGATGCACAGATTAGGTAAAAGGTAAAGGGACTCCTGACCATTAGGACAAGTGGTGGCTGACTCTGGGGTTGCGGTGCTCATCTCGCTTTACTGGCCAAAGGGGCCGGCGTACAGCTTCCGGGTCATGTGGCCAGCATGATTAAGCCGTTTCTGGCGAACCAGAGCAGCGCACGGAAACGCCGTTTACCTTCCCGCCGGAGTGGTACCTATTTATCTACTTGCACTTTGACGTGTTTTGGAACCGCTAGGTTGGCAGGAGGCAGATTAGATAGTTTCTCATTAAAATTCAGAAAGCTAACGACCCCCCTCCTGCCCACCACAAATTTGTTCCTCATCCCCGACTGCTGTTCATTCATTCACCATATTATTTTTGAGTCCTAGCTACACAGCTGTCCCAGGAGAAAGGGGAAGGCAAGCCCTCTGCATCTCTCCCCTGGCTCGCTTGCTTAGAAGAGATAGGTGAACAGGTGATAGCAGCAAGAGACGGCAGCAGAAGCAAGGCCTGGGGGCTCCAAGGGCCGACTGTGGACTCACTGCTGCAGTGCGGACCTTGGCGATTGCCCAGTTATGCTGATTCCTGACACTAGCCTTGGACACAGATAGGGCTCTCCTACCATGTCCCAGTTGTTAGCTTCTGGAGTATTTACAGTCTGGTCCTCACTGTAATCATGGGAAGGAAGCAACAGTTGCAGGGTGTCCACAGAGATTTGCATGTATTTATTTAACAAAATTTAGATACTGCTTGCTGGAACAAAAGACCTCTGAGTGGCTCACAACAGACGGTCTAAAATCTTCATTTAAAGCACCAGTTTAAAAGCAGGTTACATTTTGTAAAAAAAAAAACCCAACCCTTTAAATATAAAATAAAACCAGTAATTTTAAAACACTTTATAACTATTAAACTCCCATGTCAAAATTATTTGCTAAAATTACATGCCTGGGTAGGCTTGATGGACCAAAAATGGTTTTGGAAGGTGCTGAAAACAACTCAGTTGTTGATTGCCTTGCTGTCAAAGGGCAGAAGCTGAGCATGATGGGAAACTGCAGCCAAAACAGAGGAAGCAAGGGAGATGCCTTGGTCCAATCTAGCTCTCTCTCCACTGAGAGGCAGTGGCTCTCCAGGGTTTCAGACGAGGGTTTGTGCAGCTTTACAGGAATAATAATAATAATAATAATAATAATAATAATAATAATAATTTATTTGTACCCCGCCCATCTGGCTGGGTCTTCCCAGCCACTCTGGGCAGCTTCCAACAAAGATTAAAAATACATTAAAATGTCACACATTAAAAACTTTCCTAAACAGGGCTGCCTTCAGCTGTCTTCTAAAAGTCAGATAGTTGTTTGTTTCCTTGACATCTGATTGGAGGGTGTTCCACAGGCTGAGTGCCACTACCGAGAAGGCCCTCTGCCTGGTTCCCAGTAACTTTGCTTCTCACAGTGAGGGAACTGCCAGAAAGCCCTCAGAGCTGGACCTCAGTGTCCAGACAGAACGATGGGGGTGGAGATGCTCCTTCAGGTATACTGGGCCGAGGCCGTTTAGGGCTTTAAAGGTCAGCACCAACACTTTGAATTGTGCTCAGAAACATACTGGAAGCCAGGGATTGAAATGAATTCTGTGTGCAAGGCAGTTGCTCTACCACTGAGGAAGATTTTTAATGGTGAGCGCATGGTACGGTGCCAGGCCAATTTTAGAAATATAGGAATATATTCCAAGGGAAGCTTCGTCCCTCCAGCAGAGCTCCACATTTCCACCCAGCAAAAACGTCTCTGTAGGTATAAAAAGAACTTTCAACCTACGTTTGAGGGTGATAAGAGGGTGGGCAAAAGTCTGTTCCTTCTTTCAGTTTTTCCTGGAGTCAGGTGGGTTAATTCTGACAGGTGACAAAATATGCCAGGGTTGCTGAAGCTCCGTGTGTTCCCTGGGACATTTTTCGGAATTGGGGATGTCAGTTGCCACAATAAATTGGGGGGGGGATTTCAGTTGTGTTGGGGAGAGGTTAATTGAGGGACATTTGACCTCCTGAAATTAAGCCCTACCTCTGAAAATAATCGGAATGTAGTTGTCCACTTTTATATCCTGTTTATAGGGCCAAAAAATTATGGAGAGGAAGTATATGGTTTCAGCACAAATGCAAATCTATCTATCATCTATCTATATCTATCTATCATCTATCTATCATCTATCTATCATCTATCTATATCTATATCTATATCTATATCTATATCTATATCTATATCTATATCTATATCTATCTATCTATCTATCTATCTATCATCTATCATCTATCTATCTATCTATCTATCTATCTATCTATCTATCATCTATCTATCATCTATATCTATCTATCTATCATCTATCTATCTATCTATCTATCTATCATCTATCTATCTATCTATCTATCTATCATCTCTATCTATCATCTATCTATCTATCTATCATCTATCTATCAATCATCTATCTACCATCTATCTATCTATGTGAAACATTGCAAATTCACTGTTCATTGTAAGTTCTTAAACTGAGGTGCAGTGCAAATCACAAATATATCCAAACCGGTGAAACAATCCAAATAACTAGGTCTTTACCTGGTACTGAAATGGGCCAGGATGAGCGTCGGTGGCAGATATGCTTCAGGGATGGAGGGGTTTCCAGGGACAAGGTGCCACTGAACATAAGGCCCTTCCTTGCCTCACCTCAAATGTGCGCCTGCCAGTGGCAGAGTGTCAAGGAGGGACCCCTGCACATTTTCAGCCAGCGAGGGGGTCTTGCTTCAGATATTTGAGTCCCGGTATGTTTAGACCTTTATAGGTTAGCCCAATCACCTTGAAGTAAAGGTAAAGGGACCCCTGGCCATTAGGTCCAGTGGTGGCCAACTCTGGGGTTGCGGCGCTCATCTCACTTTATTGGCCGAGGGAGCCGGCGTACAGCTTCCGGGTCATGTGGCCAGCATGACTAAGCCGGTACTGGCGAACCAGAGCAGTGCACGGAAATGCCGTTTACCTTCCCGCTGGAACGGTACCTATTTATCTACTTGCACTTTGACGTGCTTTCGACCTGTTAGGTTGGCAGGAGCAGGGACCGAGCAACGGAAGCTCACCCCGTCTCGGGGATTCGAACCGCTGACCTTCTGATCAGCAAGTCCTAGGCTCTATGGTTTAACCCACAGCACCACCCACATCCCCTCATTACCTTGAAACCAGACCCCAAATCCAGCTTTTGAGTCCATGCAAGCAGCCGGCTGGCTGAATAGATCATGTTAGGAAACAAGATATGCAGAATTCATGTTTTGTGTTCATGCATGCATGCAAGAGAGAGTGGTGTGTGTGTTTGTGTGTGTGTGTGTGTTTGTGTGTGAATATTCTGTAACCACTGAATACCCGGATTGCAAAACCAGGTTTGGCCAAACCTGCCGGTGATTCCCCAGTGTCCCATCGCGCTGTCCGGCGGTGGGGACAGCACAGTGTCGGCCCGTGTGGAGAGAGCGCTCTGCTGCCTCTCAGCTGTGTTTTCCCTTCCCCTCCCTCCCTCCCTCTCCTCTCTGGCACACGCTGCCTCTGTTTGTTGTTGTCGTTTTGGCCCAGTGCCAGCAGCTGGCTGGCTGGCTGCCTGCTTTGCGGGTACAGTATGTACAGTGAGCGTTGAGCCAAGTTTGTCATCATGAAAGGTTTTTTTTCCCCCTTTCCTGCCTGCCTGGGTGGGAGGGAGAAGCTGCTCTGGTGCTCGAAAACAACCGCGTTAAATTCCAGGGCTGTTGTTTATGAAAGCTACCGGCACCCCCTTGGGCTGTTTTATTCCAATTTTCTCTGCCCCCACCCTCCTTTTTTTGCTCTCCCTCCATCCCCAGATAAGCTTACACTGATTTGACTGAATGAAGGCCTCCTCTTAACAGTGGAACAACGGATTGTTTTTTTAAAAACCTGTTTCTTTCTCTCTCTCTCTCGGATAAATTCACAACTTGTTTAATTAGAAATTGACTCCCTAGGTGGACCAGCCAGCCCCCCTATCTGCTGTCTGTCCCATTTCCCACCCCTGCCTGCACTTAACATGTTTTGTAGTATTTGGCTATATCGTTGTAAAACCTCGGGCTTAATTGAAGTTAGAGCAGCGTGTGTGTGGCGTTTTTTAATTTCACTTTGGATGTGCGTTAACTAATCAAGTGTTTACGAGCGATACCTGATGATAGAGGGGTTTTTTATTTTAAGAAATCAATTAGCAAATGATAAACCCTTGCATTAAATAACAGGATTGATCCCGTGTGCCCTATGGAGGTCAGGGCTGCCGCGCTGCCATCAGAAATGTGTGTATCTTTGTGCCGGAGGACTGAAATCCTTGTTGTGGGCCTCTTCTCACCATTCTCTGAGTCTGTGTCCACCGGAAATGCAGCCACCCACAAATGGACCAGTCCTGAAGAGAGAAGAGCTGATGAGATCCCTGGTGGGGCATATCCAGGTACAGCTGGGATTTGTCTCCCATATGAAACCCTGGAGGGCAGCTATAATACTGCAATACTGAGCTTGATGGACCAAGGACATGACATGGTATATAAGGCATCTTCCTGTGCTGCTAAGAATGGCTTAGCTTTGACCAGGGTGGGTTCGATTGAAATCAAATTGATTGAAATCACGATTGAAATCACTAGTCAGTAAGACTTGATTTATTTATTTATTTGCAGAAAGTCTAATTCTTGCTTGTATAATCTTAATATTTACAACCAGAGGAAGGTTTCATTTTTGGAATGATAAATTTTCAGAGTGGTTTTTTTTTTTACAGTTATATCAAAAATTACAAGATTTGGTGGAATTTGCTGCCAAGGAGTGTGGTGGAGTCTCCTTCTTTGGAGGTCTTTAAGCAGAGGCTTGACAAGCATATGTCAGGAGTGCTCTGATGGTGTTTCCTGCTTGGCAGGGGGTTGGACTCGATGGCCCTTGTGGTCTCTTCCAACTCTATGATTCTGTGATTCTATGATTCTACTATTAAAATACATAGAAATTATTGTGAGGTTTAATAAGTTAACTGTTTGTATTTGGAGAACTTTTCTGCTGTACTTTATTGGGAGGAGAAAAATAATAATTTCCTTGATAACAATTTAAACAATTTATTTAACTAAACAGGCACGTCCAACTCCCAAGAGACTGTGATCTACTCCCAGTATAAAAAAACTGGCAGTGGTCTACCCATTGTCATTGGAGGGAGGAGGAGCGTGGGTGGGGTGGGTGGGTGGGTGGATTGCCCAGAGTTGTTAAGCTATTTTGGGGGGAGGATTGCACAGAGTTTTTAAGCTTTCCCCTCTTAACTTTTTGTACTTGATAAGGATCCCGTGATCTACCAGGATCAGCCAGGGATCTACCAGTAGATTGCGATCTACTGGTTGGACATCCCTGAACTAAAACAATAACATTATAGCATATGTATCCATGTTTGTTAGCTGATGTGGTTAAACATTAAAAAAAACCCACACCTTAGACTGAGTTTTAGCACACATGAAAAACTTAAAACAAATCCTTATTTCCTGATGAATCTCCTTTTGACTATAATGTAACTTAAATAGAAAACTATCTTTAGAAAGATTTTTTCCTACAAAAGCATTTTATTTTAAAAATCCAATTTAAATTTTTTAAAATCTGATTTATTTATTTTTTAAATTTAGATTATTGATTTTTATCCACCCTGGCTTTGACTAGGATTCTGGGTGTGCGACAGAGAGGCAACCTGATAGTTTTATTTGGGATAATGTGATGGTTTAGGTTCATCCCTAGGTTTCAGTCGTCATGGTTTTAGAGCCAAGAAATCTTCCCCAAATCAGATTGGCAGTGAATGTGATCTTAGCGACACAGTTTTGCAGAACTGGAAGGGGGGATATGGTTGGAGAAGGGAGGAAAAGGGGACAATAATGAAAAGAGGAAACAATATTTCTGCTAACACCCTCGTCTGATGGCTCCCCACCCTGATCCATCTAGGGAAACCTGACCACAGATCACTTGTTGGATTGGGAACCAGGAGGGTAAATCAGAAACACACTTCCAGATTATTTTTGAGTGAATCTTAGGAAAGCAGAAGAGATGGGGCAGTGCAGTGGCTAACCAGGTCCCTTGAAAGCAAGAGATCTCCACTGAGCCATAGCAGCTAAGAGCCCTTCCTAATTCTGCACCCTCTTCTTCCAGCAATTTCTCTAATCCACTCTTAAACCATGTAGGTGCATAAGCAAAATACCTACTGGGCCCCAGGTGTGGATTCTTCTATCTCCCTTTCGTTTTCCTTTCATCTTATGAGTGGGCTGGTGTAGCTTGCTGTTCAGAATGCTCTCGAGGGGTGTTTTCCACCCACTTCCACTTCCAGAGGATCATGCCCAAAGCAAATTCCTAAAAATGAAGAGGTCTTTTTGGTGATGGCTTCCTGTCTATGCAATGCTCACCCCAGGGAGGCTCGCCTGGCAACAACAGCCAGACTAATAGGTTCTCTTCTCCCCGGCATTTGAGTGTTGTTTCTTTTCCTGCCAGCCGTTGATTATCCTCTCCCCTTTTTTGTTGACGATACCCATGTTAGGTAGCGGTGAGCTTGTTGTTATGGTTTGACTGCTTTGTTTTTTAAATATTTTGTTTTCCTCTGTTGCATCATGCATTTGCTTGCATTTGTACGTTTGCTTGAAATGTTTGTGCAAAGCAGATAATGAGCTGAATAATATTTAGAAATAATAACAATGTAATTTTTCCATATGGTGCCTTTGTAAGGCCGATGAGCAGACAATCACAACATGGGCACTACAAAGAGCACAGAGGCACAGTGTTGCAAAATGTTGTACCAAGTGGCATAAAGATCAATACTCACAGTGCCACTCTCCAATAAAACCACTCCATCATTGTCCTTTCTGTCTATAGTTTTGTGTGGGTGTGCTTTCTCATGGCAGTGTTTATAGCAACCATTGCATGCATGCTTGAAATAGCTATAGGTATCCAAAGCACACAAACCCTCTTTGTTAACATAGGCATGGAACACGTGGGGCAGTGGCATATGGTAAAAATGAAATGCTCCTAAGGCCCCATTAGGTAACTACAAACTCTGGATCCAACTCAGATTGGCCACACTTTCTGCCTCCTAACTCACCCGTGTGACCCTTTTGCTTTGGGCAGAGAGGAGTAGACTAGTGTGCCAGGATAAGGAGCCCAAGATGCCCATCTCTGCTCCGGTTCCTCAATGAGGGTTATTTTGGCAATTGCAGAGATGGGTTGAGGATGAGTTTCAGGTGAATGAGAGTGGCAGCAATCCATTTCCCCTATTGATCTTTCCAACCCGGTCATATGCCTTCATCAATGTAGCGGGGTATTTCTGCTCCCAGTGAGCAAGGCTGCAAAGGCACCCTAGTCTTGCCACCATGAGTGAGTTGCCATCAGCGTCCCCCAAGATCCACAGATCTTATGCCATTTTGAAAGTGGAGGATGCTTTTTAACGCCTCCCAAATTATGATAGATCTATTTGGCACCTTGAGTGTCCATGGTACCTGTTGATCTGATGACATAAGTAAATGGGGAAGTCCCTCACCATAGAAGTCTCACCTTTTAGCTCATTCTGGGTCTGTTGTTGTTTATATGAACAGTCAACTTCAAGCAACCTTTGCACCATGACTGCTGGAGCAATATACTGGGTGCAATTGAAATTTGGGGGGTCCCGGGGGGGGGGGGTCTGTCCTCTTGTCACCCACTTCCTCTTTCTTCATGAGAGCCTTGAAAGGGAGAAGCTGCCTTCCTTTCCCTTCCCTCTGATGTCTATGTCTCCATGAAGGGAAGGTGAGGCAGTGCCGGCTATTTGACTTCAGCTGCTTGTGTGACATGAATAGAGAAGTGTCCTGCTAGAGACAGACGGGTGGATTTGGCAGCCTGGTGTAGATGAGGCTGCTGAACAAGGGGTGGCAAAATGCACTGGATAACAAAAGAAGACCTAAATGGGGAGGGGGGGAGAGACAGCAACCGAACTGTTACCAGCAGCCCTCCTTACCCTGCTTATTTTGATGCAAGGCCTCAAATGCAACCCTATCTGACACCCCAAGTCTTGCTTTCCTCCAGTAATAATCAGGACCATCTTCTTGCTACCCAGTTGCAACCTTCTTGACCAAAGCCTGTGTGCTTCAGAAATGAGGAGAATTCATGGGGAAGGAGTTTATCGGCCTCCTTTCCTTCTCCTGCCTCTTGTTCTTCCTGCCACTGGACTCCGTACTTTCTCATTTTCCTGCTCCTGCACCTTGCACCCTTTCCACCTACAATATCCAGTGCCTTGCCTCTATGCTACTCTACTTCCCTTAGTCAAACAAGTTTCCCACATCATTCAAAGAATCTGCACGGTGTGTCAATATTCTTGTGCTTTCATTTCCCCCCTAAGCAGTGAAGCTGATTATGAATATTCCATGGTACCCACTCAGCCCTCCTTTAACATGAGTCATTTGGCATTGGTCTCTCTCTCCCTCCCTTTCACTGTTGCCCTCAAAGACTTATTTTCAAGTAGTTCTAGGGACACCTTTAAAAATCAAGTATCTTTTCCTCTAGATCAGAGTGGCTAATCTGGGGTCCTCCAGGTGTTCACAGAATCACAGAACTGGAAGGCTCGCCTATTCCAATCCCCTGCAATGCAGAAATATTTCACCTAACATGGGGCTCGAATGCACAACCCTGAGCTTAATAGTCTGATGCTCTACCAGCTGAGCTATCCCAGTTGGCCTCCAGTTCCCAGCATCCTTGGCCAAGTGACCCCAAAGGGTTGCCTCCATTCAATGTCCGTCATGCTGAGAGCAGACCCACTGAAGCCAACAGGCATAGCTGACTTCGGTCCACTAATTCCAGTAGGTCTACTCAGAGTAAAAGTGAGTTGGATGCAACCCAAAGGAGCGGGCTTTTTAAAGAGCAAGAGGAAAAGGAAGTGCTCATGTTGTTCCAGAGTCTCTCTTAAAAAACCCCACTCTCTTCCTTTTCTCCCCTCCCCTTCTCGCCGCCTCGAGTTTTGGCCGCCATCCCGAATTTATTCCCAGAGTGATGTCATCGGCTTGCTGGCAGGGTCTGGATGTTCTGCCAGCATTCCAGAGAGTTTATGATCACTGGCAGATGCGGCTCCAAGAACACACTGTACCCAGAGCAGAAATTAATGCAGGCTTGAGTGCCGTCCAACCCAAGAGAAAGAGGGGGGAAGAGAGAAAGAAAACACAAACTGTTTAATGCTGTTTATAAATTATACACTTGCTGATGAAAAATACATTTCTTTCTCTCTCTCCCACCCCGCCTTCCTGCCTTTCAAACCACCACACACACACCCCCCCAGCTTTCAGAGTTTAAGCTGACTACAATAATATGGTTTTGCGTCTGAGCTCCTGTTCTGGCAAAGATCTTCACTGCTGCTGATGCAGCCAGCCAGCCAGCATGTTTCCCTCCCCTCCCGCACCCCCACCCCCAGCAACCTTTACCTGATGAAATACATTTTATTTCTCAGCACTCCTGTTTGCTGTCTCTCGTTCTTGTTTCTGAAGCTCCCTTCCATTCCGCTATTTACGGCATTCTGACGAGAGCCCCCCTTCCCCCCCCCCCGACCATGCACCAGAGATGATGCCAAGAGACCCTTCTGAAAGCCAATAAGTCATGGATTATTTTTGTCCGGTGCCGTTGGCGGTTCTGCAAACTGTATGGGTTCTCCACCCTCTGGCCAGCCCTTCATGTTTTCATTTCATTTCATTTCATTTTTTTAAAAAGCTGGTAGACATCTGCACGAGATGGAGAACATTCTAAGAGTTCAGCGGAGGTCACTGTATTAGAAAACACCCCTCCATCCTTTTGGGGGGGTGGAGGTAACGGGACTTCAACCATGTTTGCAGCTAGCCGTCAGCTGAAGATCAGATGATGAGCTGATTTATTTATTCAGAACCTTTGCCCTCTCCTTTCCCCCCTTTTGTTATTTTAATGTACGCAGTCCAAAAAAGCACACACACTATTGTTCCTCACCCCCCCTCTTTTTTTTTTTTTTTTTGCATAGCTTCTGTAGTTCCCCCTTCAAACCCCCCCCCACCCAACCCAACCCAACAAAAACCTGCTAATGTTTATCATTTGCCCAACAGGCTCGACAGATTTCTGCTTCCTCTCCTGCATCTCAGCTTTAAAGCCCCCTCGTTGCTAAGTAGCAGCCTCTCTGTACTGTAATGGCCTGATTGTGTATTCCGTTCAGCCCTGTATCTTATTTTTGTATGCAAGGCAAAGTGTTTTGATGGAGGACGATTGCAGAAGTGTCTGGAGGCTGTTTTGGAGTTTTATAGGCCGTACAGTACACTCTGTGCCTTCTGAAACGGAACACAGGCTGTTGGGTTTTTTTGGAATGGGGTTTGTCGCCATCGCCCCCATTCCACCCCACCCCTTCCCAGCTCAGTCTGTTGGATAGAACATTACTTTAAGGGTGGGGGAGCAGCAATTATGTAATAATCTTACTTTCTCTCATGTGTGTGTGTGTGTGTGTGTGTGTGTGTGTGTGTGGTTTGGGGGTTTGTTTGTTGTTTTGCTGAACCAAAAACGACACATGGACCCAAAATAGATGCTCCACTCTTTCCATCCTCAGCAGTGTTCCACAGATTCACAAACATCTGACTGCACTCCTCATGGGAAGAATGGCCCGGGTGCCTTTGAGCCTGCCTCCCCTGTGCTTTCCACTCCAAAATGCTGATTTCCCACCCACCCCTTCTAAAATTCCCTTTAAAGAAGCTGCCCGTTGAGCGTGCACGCCTCGCGCTCTTGTTGTCTGAAGGAAATCAAGAGGCAGAATTGATGTCTTGGTGGCGCGCTGAGAAAGCTCTCAGCCGCCCTTCACTGTCTGCTCACGGAGTGGAGGGAGGGTGAGAGGCAGAAGCCATATTATCAGTGACACCTGAGCATTCATCTGTCTTGCGGCTATTAGCATAGGGCGGGATGCTCATTGCAGCCATGTGGATGGGCAGCGAAAAGCTGGTCCAGAGAAGAAGCGGGAGCCCTGGCTGACAACAGTCCGGTGGCAGCCATCTAGGCATTAGCAGCCGCCTCAGGGGAGTCAGGAAGGCTCAGAATCCAGTCAAACATCTGCTGTAACTCAGAGGACACCAAGAGATCACAGGATGCCACCTAAACTCTCCAGCTCCATTGCAGTCATGCTCTTCATAGAGGCCTGCCTTTCAAGGCTGTTGTGGGGATGCTTCTGTCTTCCAGTAGCGAGGATGAGTGGGTGGGTCATCTCCTCTGGCCACAACATGGATGGGGTTTGCAGAAGACCCTGAAATAGTTAACGATGCCTGTCACCAGGACCTACTAGATCAGTGGTAGAGCATCTGGTCTCTGATTCAGCTCCCAGGATGTGCCCTCCATGTCTTCCTCTGTTCCTAGAGTCTTTGTCCCCCTTGCCCAATGTGGATTTGGGGAGATGATGCCAATTACTTCTGCACCAGGATTGCAACAGTCTAGCGTGGTTTGTGTGACTGATCCTTCAGGAAGGGATTCACTTACACGGACGTTGGGAGTTGTCGGGGGCAGGCATTATATTCCTTTAACAGTCTGGCCCAGACCATTATCCTGTAGGTTTGAAAATGAAATAAGACCTCAGGTATGATGATGTCACCCTGACAGTCATGCTCCGCTTAGACGTCTGTTGTTGAACTATGTGTACATTCAAAACAAAAACTAAGACGCACTTTTGATGAGTATATGTGTGATAGAATTAGTAGTAATCTGAGACATGCAAAACTGGGAAGGTCTCTGTGTGTGACATTTTATGCCATCTGCTTCTTTATGCAATATGATTTTAAGTATATATATGTGAAATTTGAGTGAAATTTGGGTGTGGAGGGGAGGGGGGTCTTTTTTGGGGGTGTAAGGAGCAGACACACAGAGAGAGAAATTAAACCAGAGCAAACCCAGTGGTTTTTTGTGGGCAACAGAAGAAACCAAGGGACTGGGGTAGAGAACAGGCTAAATTTAAAATTGTAATTGGCTGACTTCCACAAGCTTGCGGGTGTTTTAATGACTCATAATAACTTCATTTAAAACCAGCTGAGCAGAAAATAGATTGGAGAGGAGCCTGAGGCCATTATGGATTTCTGTGGGGTTTTTTTCTTTCTTTCTCTCTCTCTCTCTCTCTTTCCCTCTCTCTTTTTGTCAAGAACAGTTTTCAGCAGCCAGCAAGGGCGCTTGGAAGACTTGGCTGTTTCCCTTTCCGAGCGTTGGTGGTCTGCCCAAGAGAGATTGTATAGAATCCAGCGTTTTGTGTTTTTTTAGACTGATTAAAAATAGATGCCTTGAGGTATTATTTTAGCATCAGTGTGTGGGGAGTGTTGTTGTGTGTGCGTGTTCTTCCCCCCCCCTTCCCCTTTGCACTTTTGATGTGGTAAATGGAACATAAATAAAATTGTGGTTGGATTTTTTTAAAAAAAAAATGACTGAATTAATTAGGTAGTAAAGTGACGGCAATGCATAAATTTGCTTTGCCACTTTTTTTACTTTTTTTTTACAAATCCATATTTGTCTCCCTCCTCCTTCTTTTCCTCTTGCTTCCCTCCCCCAATTTTCTCATCAGTTTTAACACTCACACTATACAAATATAGCCCACATTTTATTTTAATTAATAGCACATGGCCCTCACTGGCTAGCAGGGGAAGGGAGTATCTGGTGCCTGTGAAATTTCTGAGGATTGCTACGTCAGAAAATATGCGAGTTATGAAACTGTGGTTGGAAAAGGGGATGCTGTTTGGAGTTGTTCTGGCCTGAACTCAACAGCAAAGGTTGATGCCAAGAACGTGACTGTTCATTTTCGTGCCGCTTTCGGTGTAAACAGGCTAAATATACGGGAGAGGGGAGTGTCTCTGGGTGTGTGCCTTTATCCCCTGATCAGTTTGGGTGGCATGGTCTATGTTTTATGCTAACGGAATGGTCATTTTATGATGAAAAACGGGATGCAAGAAGGAAAGTTTTGAAGGGCTTGTGTGTAAGTCCTATCTGTGCAACCAGGGACACATCCCAGCTCCTGAGGGGTCCCATCTAGTGGGGAGGTCATGTTGCCCAGGTTCAGGCTGGAAGCAGCTCACCACTAGAGATCAGTTGCTCCCAACAGAAAATTAAAAGCACAAAAAAATGTCAAACATTAAAAACTTCCATAAACCGGGCTGCCTTCAGCTGTCTTCTAAACCCACTTCCGAGCTTGGGAGGAGGTGCGGTTGTGGGCCCCCCCTCCCACACTCGCGGGGGCTGGCCTTTAGCCACCACGAGATCGAGGGAATCCCAGGGCATGCCTGCGACCCTGCCCGCCAATCGGCGGGTGGGGAGGCGTGGCCTAGCCCATTTAAGGCCAGGTACGCCCGGGGACCGCCCTCCATAAACCAGGCTGCCTTCAGCTGTCTTCTAAAAGTCATATAGTTGTTTGTTTCCTTGACATCTGATGGGAGGGCATTCCACAGGGCGGGTGCCACTACCGAGAAGGTCTCTGCCTGGTTCCCTGTAGCTTTGCTTCTCGCAGTGAGGGAACTGCCAGAAAGCCCTCAGAGCGGGATCTCAGTGTCCGGGCAGAACGATGGGGGGTGGAGACGCTCCTTCAGGTATACTGGGCCAAGGCCATTTAGGGCTTTAAAGATCAGCACGAACACTTTGAATTGTGCCCGGAAACGTACTGGGAGCCAATTGAGGTCTTTCAGAACCAGTGTTATATGGTCTCAGCGGGATCCACCCATTTCAGGTCCCTCAGTTTCTCAGTTTTGCAGTCTTCATTTCAGTTTTCCATACAGCCATTTGTGAATTTTTCCCTAATCCTAATGAAATTCCTTTAGGTTTTTCCTGTGAATATCTCCTAATAAAACACATTTTTTTGCTTGCAGTTTTGACTATTGTAAATAGTTTAACAAACCGTTTTCCCTCAAGCATTTTTTATATGTTTTCTCCAGCAATACATTCATTTTTAGCCACAGTTTCCTCTGTTAAATGCAATTTTGTAAACGTTGTTCAGTTAGAGAACTGCATTACGAAATTTGGAAAAGTGCGAATTTCAGAGAAATTTCAGATTCTGGCTGTGTTTCGATTCTCACGTTCGTTCAGAAAATGTGAATCTTCAGCTCTTAAATATGAACTCAGTTGAACTTATGCCCCATCCCAACTCACTACCACCATATTATTTTCTTTTTGGAGCAGAAAGGTCTACCTTATGCCAGGTGAGGTCTTTGCCCATCTGCCTCCATGCATTCCACTCTGACTGGCAGCACCTGTCCTAGGTATTGGGCTGAGAGAGGTCTAGCACTGTCCTAACTACACAATCCCACCCCCTCAGCTGTATAGTCTTACTCTGAGTTCAGCTTCTTATCTTGCTAGTTTCTTTTGGTTTGGCCAAAAAGCTCAGTTGTTAGCTCCAATCCAAATAACTATTGTACTATTCATTGGCCATGACAGAGCTGATTAAAAAATACAATTGTTAGCTGAGGAGCAAGCTATTACATCACTAGAGAGCAATTGCGCCCAGGAACTGTCTATTCCCATTCCTTTCTATGGGCTTGCATAAGAGAACTCCTTGGTATTTTGCATCCAGATTCCAGAGCACCAGGAACCACAAGCTGCCAGCTAAATCAAGCTGACCCACACCATGTTGACACAGTCCAGCAAACAAACCACTCCAGATGACTCAGGCAAGCGATCCAAGCCACCAATCCCACATTGTGGGAGACCATATAAAACCCAGAATCACCAGCTGTTCTGACCCAGGGAAGATTTACTTTCCAGTTCAAAAATAACCCCAGTGTGCTTCCCACTGGGGCGTCGGCTGGCTACTGTGAGAAGAGGATGTTGGACTAGGTATCACCAACCAGAACTTCAGCATGATGGGATCATGTTCAAAATACCTTTCCAGAAGGTGTCTTTGGGAGGCTAAATGCCGATTCTCCAGCTTTCTTTCTTTTCAGTAGATCTGAATCGGTTGGGTTAATCAGTTGGCCTTATGAGAAGCTGCTTCCAGATTGTTGCTCAACACAACATGCAGCAACAATTGGGGATGAAGAAGCTTGGACTGGGATGTTATACTTTCCAATCTGGACACAAATGAAACCATTTAAGTCATACCAGTCCATTGAAGACAGCATCACATCTTGAGGTGGCTTCATGGACTGGCTCTCCTAAATGTTTTTGTGACATCCCTGGGTTACTAATCCTCTGGGCACCAGCTGGGAACTGGCAACTCTTCCACTTCTCCTTTCTTTATACAGAAGGGATGTGGGTCTCTGCTCATGTGATTGGCAGGAAAGCCAACATCTGCTTATGGTTGACAGCCCACGCACTGTGAATGGAGCCAATCAGCTTGAACAAGGAAGAAGAGCCTGGGAGCCCTTAAGCAATCCCATGTGTTCCATTGATATATCTGTCGATTGTCACTTCCCTCCAGGGTGGAGCCCTTGTACTGATCAGTTGCTCTAGAACAGGGATGTCCAACAGGTCGGTCGCGTTTGACTGGTCAATCCCCAGGAGGTTCCTTTGCGGTGGCATAATAGCATCCAGCCCCACCCCCTTGGCCCATCCTCCATTTTTGAATGATCGCTGAAACGGCAGATGGAGTTCTTGCTAGGAGGCAGATTGTTTCTTTAGCATCCTGTTGATGAGTGACTTTCTACCTTTCCCCCTTACTCAGAAATTTTCCTCTCCATAATGTGATATTGTTCAGCTACTTAGACCTGAACCCCCTCCCCCAATGGGGCATTCCTCCCTAAAAAAAAAGCTCGACAACTTTGACCTGATCACTGCGAGTTTTTTTATATGTGAGTAGATCACAGTCTGTTGGGAGTTGGACATCCCTGCTCTAGAAGGATGAATGCAGAAGGCCGGCCAATGGGTTAGGCCATTTGTTGGCACTCATAAAAGGTATCAGCAAGAGAAATAGACACACTGAAGGGGTTTTGGCAAACAGGCTTCTGCTGCCAAAGAGAGCAGCACTAGCATTGAGATGTCTTGGTAGTACAGGTGAGAAATGGTCTTACTCTTATGCCTAAGAGGTGATAAGTGTTGTATCACTCCTACCCTGAAGTGAATGCTGCTTCAAGCTTATTCATCTTTTCACCTGTCCTCACAAGTGCTGTTGACTTAGCTGAACTTGGAGGAGATGGCATTCTTCTCCTGGTGTCTCTTAGTGTGACTCCTGATCCTAGCAAAATCTGCAAGTCCCTTATCTGACCATTCTGAATCCATCCTGTCTTACCTTCTTACTGCTCCTTCCCGTCATTCTCTCACTCTTCATCTCCTTCCATCCTCCTCCTCCTCAAATGTCGCTGCAGTTAAGAACAGTTTAATGGGTACAGAACAACGGGCACCTTGCTAAATTATAAAATGGCTAGGTTTGGGGAAATATGAATCATTGTTTACCTGGCCTTGTAGTGGACAGTGGCAGAGGGTGGGGTGGGGGTGGGCAGTTTCACGGAAGGCATTTGTACACCTAAACAAAGGGGGGAGAAAAAATGCTGAGGTCATTTTAGTGTTTGAACAGATGCTCTTCAGTGATCTGCTTGAGAACATGGAATTGTAAATTTGAACTGAATTACTTAAAAGAAAAATTGGGGTGTTTGGGAAGTCAGAATCATCTTTTGGTTGGCCTCTGCTGAAAGAAGAATATGTCTCTTGTGCTATAGCAACTTATGCCTGTTGCTTCCCCATAAAATTAAACTAATGGTGGTTATAGACAGCAATTCTGCTTAGTGATCTTACCTTCTCCCCCACCATTGCCTGAAACTTTAATCGCCGGTTGTGTATTCTCAACATTACCTGTTTTCAGTTCCTCCGTTACAACCCAGATCTTTCCAGTTTCTCAGGCAGCAATTTGGATGTCATTTTTAGTTGCCAGGTACACTTTAATAATACTCTGATAATAATACAGGAAAAGTGCACAGTTTAGTGCTCTTGCTTCTTGCGTGGCCTAAAATGAAAGAGAAAAAGATGAAGGGAAACTCTGAATGCCACTCAGGAAGAAGTCCCCCCCCCCTCCTGTTTCGTATTCAAAGCTTCTTGGTCGTCAGAGTGTTTAGGTGTCCAGCTCCTTACCCCTTTCTGAAAATGCCAAGCACAGCACCATGTAATGTAACACCTCAGTTATGGGGAGAAGAAAGTAGAAATCAAAGCTATGAAAACCGGTGAGAATCTTTACATCCAGCAGGCTGGGTGACGACAATTAAGGTTTTAGACACACCAAAGGCAATTGGACGAGTGTCATTTTTAACCAGTTAGAAGATTTTTACTACTTCCTAACATCAGAAGTGCCACGAACCAGGGAGCCCCAGTTCTTCTCCTCAATAAAGCCATTAAACTGAATGGGTATTGGGGAGTATTATGGGGTGTCTAAAAATAGCAAAGCGGTGCTTTCAGAACAGATGAGTGTGTTTGGAGGCTCCCCCCCCCACCTGCTATCCTTTAACCGGCTGCGCATTTTGTGACCCGCTGGATGTTTTGCAGAAGATATAGACAGATATTAAAGACTTGCTGCTGCTTTATTCTAAGGAGCTGGGGCAGACAGCTGGCAGCTGATCAATTGCCTCTGCATTTTTCAGCGCCAAAGCCCAGGGGAGGTAGAAGAGAATCTATTTTTTTTCCTTCTTCTTTAAACAAATGCAAAATAGGTAAGAGTTCAGAGAAGGATTTGTGGATGTCCAGGTGCTAACCTTTTTTTCCAGAAGATTTGCCAAATGGAATTCAGTGGTTTTATATTCAAGACCAGCAAATGCTTTCTGTTCTTCTCCTTTCCACCCACCCACTCCTGACTGCCCCTTTTCTGGTCCGTTCAGCTGATTCCCCCAACATTTTCAGGAGATAATGGACGCACAGCCACTGCAAGAACAGGATGTCATTCTAGACGAGCCCTTGGCCTCATCCAGCAACACTCCTCTTATGTCTATATGGTGTTGCTCTGTTTTATGACTGATGTGGTTAGAGTGTTGGACTGGGACTTGGGAGAGCAGGGTTGGTATCCCCACTCAGCCACGAAGCTCACTGGGTGACCTTGGGACAGTCACCATCTCGTAACCTAACCTCCCTCAAAGGGAAGATGTGAGGATGAAATGGGGAGGAGGAGAACAACTATATACACCACCTTGAGATCCTTGCAAGATACAGGTGGTATATAAATGCAATCAAAAAATAAAAATAAAATATGGATCACCTTGCTGTTTTTTTATTATTATTATTCTGAAGCCAGAGTTTAACATACAGACATGCAATATTTGATCTCATCCCAGGAAGTCCCATGGACTCGGACCATAACGGATGGGTCATAGCTGTGCTATGCTTTGGATCAGGTTTCCTCCCTCCAGATGCTTTTGGCCTACAACTCCCATGATCCCTAGCTAGAAGGACCAGTGGTCATAGATGATGGGAATTGTAGTCTCAAAACATCTGGAGGGCCGAGGTTGAGGAAGCCTGCTTTGGACCATTTGCAGGAACAGTTAGACACACTTGAAACCACAGAAGGTAATTTTTAAAAACCCCTCAAGGATGTGACTGCATAAAGAGAAGAGTTCCTCTTCCTGAAATCTTTGAGGTGTGGTCAGTTAGTGAGGATGCATAAGATGGGTTAAACCCACTTTTAACTAAAATATGCTTTTGGGGACCAATTTCTTAAACCCTTTACCATATTTTTGCATGGTGGTGGTGCTCCTGTTGCAACCCAGCTTGGATCAAGCCATGACCCACAAGTTGAAGACCAGTGGCATAGAGAGGTGCTCTCTGCATGTGTCCAAGAGCTGTGCAAGAACTTCCTTCGCCTTGGAGACCCAGCAAAGGCAAAACCTAACGTATATCTAAATGGGTAGAATGGGAGCATTATGCTTTACACCAAATATGTGGAGGAGGGAGGAGGGAGTCTCCTACACCAGAAAGTGATGGACCTCATCACA
Source organism: Podarcis cretensis (assembly GCF_951804945.1). Lineage (NCBI taxonomy): Eukaryota > Metazoa > Chordata > Lepidosauria > Squamata > Lacertidae > Podarcis > Podarcis cretensis. Next base: position 27,428,027 of record NC_137185.1, on the reverse strand, counting down.
AGAAGGAGACCTCTGACACCAGAGAGCAGTTTGACTGGACAGGAAAACACTCCGACTCACAACAGTGCCAAGAAGGATTTTATTTATGTATCGCCTTATACCATACAATCTCAAGGTAATTTGGCACCATAGTACCGGGAAAAGATGCAAAAATAGATGCAATTAAATAAAGATTGGCTACAGAGGGTAGTGCCCTAGCCAATGGATTCACATTACAAGAAAGGAGATTTCAACTCAACATTAGGAAGAACTTTCTGTTTGACCGGGGAACTGACTACCTCTTAAGGTGGTGGACTCTCCTTCCTGGGAGGTGTTTAAACAGAAGTTGGGTGGCCATCTATCATGGGTTATTTAGCTGCGATTCCTACTTTGGACTAGATGACCCTTGGGTCCCTTCCAACTGTACAGTTCTGTGATTCTGTGACTCCGCCCCTTCTTCCCAGCTGCCCTTTTCTGTTTTTCTTCCTTTCCCTCTCATGTCTACATTCCCCAGCACCACTCCTTATCCTATCAATTGTTATATACATAGACACACAGAGAGACAGACAGACAGACAGACAGACAGACAGACAGACAGACAGACAGACTCTCACACACACACCACCCTGCCCATCAAAGAACCTTCCACAAACTCTTTTCTAGCTTCCAAGGAGGTATGAAATTGATTCGATCCACTCTTGAGTCATGTTTATCATAATCATCTTGTGCCTCCCATTATGTTCTCACACTGCCCAATGTACAAATCTCTGCTCTTCAAAGTATGTCCCTGCCTCCGCTGTTGCTGAATTACCTGGGCTTATGAATCTCGGCCTTGCACAATCCCACTCATAATTGTACTGAGATGGATGGAGGTTGGTACTCTTCTGAGTAAACAAGATTGACTTCCCAGGGTTCTTTGACCAGTCTCTTTGTGGACTGAGGTGCTACAGCAGAGACAATTTATTTGTTTGCCTTTGCACTCCAAATACCTGCTTTTCTACTTCCTCCTGCAGCCTGCTCTTTTCCTTCAATTCCAGGCTGTTCTGCCCACTTCCTATCTACTGCTTAAGAACAAAAGGAGAACATTGTTGGATCAGGCCAGTGGTCCATCTTGCCCAGCATCCTTTTCTCACAGTGGCCAAACAGATTCCCAATGGGAAGCCCAAATGAGCGCACCTACATTTTTGCTCCTCATGCTCCCCAGCAACTGGTATTTAGAAGCATACTGCTTCTGACAGTGGAGGTATCACATAGCTGCCATCTTGCTTCTTGGCCTCTGGCTACACCTCTCTTCCTTTTCGTATGGGCTATCTGCCTTCACCCTGACCATGTTCCTCCCACCCTGGACGCAGCAAGGCTTCTCAGCTTCTACTTGTAGTGCATACAGATGGTGATTCTTAGATTAAAACTACCAGTGAAGGATAAAGAATTTGCATACCATCCCAGCTCACTTGTTCCCACTATAAGTTAACCATGAGCAAGGACTCTAGGACCAAACCCAAATTTCAGACCCAAATCTGGAAACCCAGCCAAGTGCACAAGCATCAGGGTCCTTTTCTGATGCTGAAGGGAACACTGAATCTCTTCATTATGTGATCACAAACCCAAACAAACCAAAAACGAATGACTATACAAGCAAAATACCGTAACATACAAAGTATATTAGATCAGGAAAATATAAAACATGTCTAAAGTGAGCTATGCAGCATGTTGCCTTAAAATATGGAAATGAAAAGTAAGTTAAGAAATTAATAAGAAATAACCAGATTATAAATTGCAACAGCCATTGGACAGGATAGCATTTATCAGGGAAGATTGCCTTTCGTGTTTTTGCAGCCAGAAAGAGAAATGTAGCCCCATTCTCTGTTAATAATCTGTTTGAGTCTGCCAAAAGGTAGGTCAGATCCCATTTGGAAGCCCTACCTGGAAATTTTTGAGAGAACAGGAGCCACCAATCGGGTCATCTTTGTTGAAATTATAGTGAAGAACCACATGAGCAAAATATTCTTCAACCTGCTCTTCACAAGGACAGAGTAATTCGCCATGAGGGATAGCCTCAAATTGGCCATCCAGTACAGTGGCGGGCAAGCAGTTTGGACTGGCTTTATTGGAAATCAAGCAGTATTTGGGCACAGAAGGAAACAGAAGTAGCCACCATAAGCCCTTGTGATTGGAAGGCAGCATGATGTCACCGGATTAGCCAGGCCTGTTGACAATACAAGGAGCCAATCCTTCTGGGGTTGGATTAGATGTCCTGCAAACCTGGACTTGGCCATGGTTTCCAGACTAACCCAAGAGTCCCCAGCCAGGTGACATGCAAGTGGTCCTGATGCCCAACAGACCATCAAAGTCCTGCTTGGTGCCTCAAGGTTTCATCTACCTGTTGAGCATCAAGAGTTAGATGAGTAGAACTGTTAAACTTTCTCCTATAGCTTTTAATAGATAGCAAGTCGTTGGGACATTGAGGCAGGCTTTTGCTCACTGTTGAGTTTGGAAACATTTCCCCCCAGAATTCGGAATTATTTGCCAGCCTCTGGTTTTATGCCTCGGTTCTCCATCCATGCCCATTGCTGTCACCTTTTTCAGCCAAATGAGTGCTGGGTCAGCTGCAAATATTCCTGGATTGTGACTGTACGGCAAAGAGAGGAATTGGTTTTGGAAGAGCAGGGAGCTTGCCTTGGGCTTTTGCAAAAGGGGTATGTATTGCAGGTGCCAACTTTCTTCCAGTCACCCATGCTGGAAGGACACAGGTCAAGGGCCTGGGGTGAGGGAGAGGGTAGAGCATAGCGAGGACTTGCTGTCATTCCAGAGGACCTCGGTGACTCTGCAGAATCCTGCCTGAATGGAAAAAGCCGCCTGTTTTTGCCAGCTGAGTTGAGCAAGTATCTTTATTAAGCAGAGGGCCCATAAATCTGCTTGTACAAACACCAGCGGAAGACCGGCCGAGGAGCTGGTGCCAAGGGGATGAGGCATGTTCTCAAACACACAGCTGACTCTTGGCAGCACACGGGGTCCCATCTCTCCAGGGTCAGTCATCGGAAGATATCTTTATACTGTAGGCAAGTCGAAACAACTTGCTAAAAATACCACCTTTTATCTTTTCTCACTTCTCCCCTGCCCCACAAAAAAATCCCACCTAAAACATTGTTTATTTGGGGGGGGGGGACAAACCTGTTTACATTAAAGCTGCTAGCTTCAACAAGAGGCATTAAAAGAAAGGGAAGAAGGAAAAAAAAGCCTGTAAATAACCATCCCTTGATGTATTGCTTTTGAATGTTCCATCCCCGATGTTCCGTGCTTTTAATAAATATCTCTCCTTGTTTTTCTGAAACCCTGGTGTAATAAGCACTGATGCTGGCTGACATTTTCCTGGTGACTCACATAGTAAAATTAACATTGAACTATTTGCATATTCAATCGCTCTGTTCTCTGCCTTGGCTTTAACACTCTTTCTCTCTCCCCCCCCCCCCCCCCCGCCCTCCAAACAAGTCCTATTATGCATGCGTACATGGCAAGATTTCTGGCTTGGTATCACTTTTTGTTTTGCTGATTTGATTTAGAGAAGGGGGGGGTGGAGAAACCTCCCTGCCTGGCGTACACATCTACTTGAGCAAAAGAAAGAACACCCAGTTCTAGCCTTTGAAAATTGGCAGGCTGCGTACTGTTCCCTGACTGATAAGAGGTACTGTAAATAAAACTGTACGGCGTAGCCTGTCGTATGATGCCCTGTGTCTGCACTTATTGTTCTGACAGCTTTTGCGGGTCGGCTGTTTTGGTACGCTCTGTACTCTCCTTATATAACCAAGCATGCGTATCTCATCAGAACATTCAAGATGTTTATTTTAAAATCTCCAGGATTCTTCCCCCCTGTTAAAAAAAAACAACCTCCCCAATAGATGAGGGCAATGCTCCACTTGTTATTCATTGCTCAGAAATATTTCTTCCATTTCTTCTCCCTGGTTACTTACGGAAGTATTTTGCTTTGTTCGTTTCTTCTTAAAAGCTATATAGTCCATCCCCTTTCACCATGGGTTAAATTTCATCCCCAGAGCCCTGGGCCACAATGTTCCTATGGGGGTGGGGATGTCTTTGCATAGGAAATGGCTCCATGCACCTCAACCTTTCTGGCCAAGTATCACTGGGGTAGAAAAACAGGGTTTGCCACGCCAGATATGTTGCCAGGTCAGAACCTGTCAATGAAAAGAAGGCACCCACTTATTCTCCCCAGGAAATGCTGTTGGGTGCTTTTTTATTTTTTTATTTTTTTATTATTTTTTTTGCTAATGTCTGAGTCTGTGACACTGCCAGAAACCAGGTACATTGGTCCATCTACCCAATATCACATGGCTTGCCAACATGGCTTCCATGAGTACCACTGTGCCCACCAGCCCCTCCCCTGGGGGCCTGTGAATGGTCTCAGTGAACATCCCTTCAAAAACCCATAATGCAAAAGGGACTATTTGCCCTGGCCCAATGTCTCCTACATTGAACATGCTTCCTTAAGCATGACAACATTTCATTGGATGCCAGAGTCAGAAACCCTCCTTCCCTTCCATCCCAAACAGAGGAGAGGTGCACATTGCTTCTGTCTGTGAATTAGTGTGGCAGTGGCTGAGGCAGCTGCTTTTTTTCCATAAATGAGAGGGAATGCCCAGACTTTTTTGAGATGGCTCTTTACTGGTTTTTAGTTGTGGCAGGCATTTTTTTATATACCACACGGGTATAGCAGTAATTTTGTGCTATGTCATGCTCCAGGTGGCAGCCATTTTGTGACCAGTGGCCATGATATTTTCTCAAAATTCCAAATACGCCCACTGACCCCAAAAGACTAGTGACCCTGCAGTGTCATCTCTGCCAATGACATAGCGTGGGTTGCCAGCACTTTAGGGCCATGTGGAGAGGGTAGGTGGGACAGGGGGAAGCAGACGGAGTACACATGCGCATTCAACTGCCTAACAGTATCTGCATCACCCAGGAGATTGCAGCCACAGAGATAAGAAAAGAAGTGTCATTCCGTTGTCTGGAGAGGTCACTTCATAGTTCATATGGAGAAGCCATTTTCAATGGAGCCCAGCAACGGAAGCACGCGGCTGTATTGAGGCAGCATCAAGTTTTGAAATTTTGCGTTCCTGAGCATTTTGCACCCAGGGCAACCGCCCCTGTGGCCCTCCTCATGCTACGCAACTGATCTTCCCAGGGCAATTAATAACGTATCAAATCTTGCCACATCCTAATACAAATAATGAAGCCAATTATACATTCCAAATTATATAATTTAAAGAGACTTCCTTTCCCCCTGACCTGCCAGAACATGAGAAGTCTCTTTAAATTATATAATTTGGAATGTATAACTGGCTTTATTATTTGTATTATGATGTGGCAAGATTTGATATGTTATTAATTGGAGTGTTATTAATAAAAAAAATATTTATTTATTAAAAAATCAGCTTCCCAGGGCAGGAAATGTGTTCTAACTCACCCTGAGCAATAGGCCCTGAATTAGACTACCTTTAGTTTCAGTGCCAGGGCTGAGCTCTGGAACAAGCAAAGGAGGAAAGGGCCTCTGAGGACACAAAGAGTGTATCACACAAACAAACACACACACAAAGTTACCACAACCCGTCCAATTCCACCTGGCATTTGTCTGCTGACTGTGAGAAGAGGATGCTGCCATAGGTGGACCTTCCGCGTGAATGAGCTGAACTGGCCATTACCAGTGGGGTTCCCTCCTCTGGGTTAGCATTGTTTGCAAATGTTCTGCTTGTGTTTTCTCTAATGGAAGCACCCCGTTTTCTCCAGATGGAACCAGGCTTGTTTTGCCAGCCATTTCCTCCTCCTCTTCCCCCTTGTCCCTTCTGCTGTAATGCAGCCAACGAGAAAAGTGTGCCTCGTGCGAAAGTGAATCATCGCGAACATTAAGATCCTGCACCTGAGTTTCAAATGCAGCTCACTCTTGTTTTCCAAAGAAGGGACATAAAAAACACGGGCAGATGAGCAGCTGCTTTGGGTGCCACCTGGGGCTTGAACATTCCCAGGCATCTGATTGCCCAGGTGTCTAAAAACCTGGGTGTTCTTGCACATGACTAGCAGTGATCAATCTGATGGGGCTTCACGAGAATCTGAAATGTCTCTTCAGAATTGTGTCTCCCCCTTCCTAATATTTTAGAGGCATATATACCTGCTGAATGCAGTTAGACTTCAATCCTGTATGTATTTCCTAGGAATCGGTTTTGTTATACACACTGGGACTTCCTTCTGAGTGAATATACTTTTCACTGTTGTCTTGTGTCTGTTTTGTACAAAATATCAAGTTTGAAGCAGGTATCCCCAGTGCATTTCTGAGCCTTATTTGCTAGGGCTTAGCCCCCAAACCATTATTTGATGCCAGGCTCACCCACCATTGCACAGTCCTGTAAGCATCTTCCCTTGAAACTGTTGACTGGTTTGTCTTGACATGTCATCATTTGAAAGCTCAGGCAGTACTTACAGGGTTGTATCCAATGTTTGTGAGTCATTTAATGGTATTCTGCTGTACATGTGCCAGCAGAACATTGTTGTATCAGAGGATGCACGAGCAGATTGCACCCTGAGTTTCTCCTGGCACATCTATTGACTTGGATTCCTCTGCTGTGCTACATCGAAACTAGCCTGTCTGCTAACACAAGAGCCCTCGCACTAGCTGACAGACAATATTGGATACAGCCCATGCTACTTATATGAATAAAAAGGTCTGCCTTGACCTTTAGGGATGAGGATCCTCATTTCTCTGATGCAGCACCCTTAGCACTCTGCTGCCCAGGCCTGCTCTGACATCACAGCAGCTAAGCCAATGGCAGCCACAGGCCTACAGGGACAATGAAGTACCCCCGAAAAAGAAAAACAGGACAGCTCTGATTATCTGCAGAACTTATTGCTCTGCAACTGAAAATGAGGAGAGTGGTTTGCCAGTAGAGGATGAAATTCTGGAACTTAGGAGGCAACTGCCTAGTCCACCATGGGCTCGATAGCCATTGGGTAGACAAAGGGTGCAGGAGGTCATGGGAACACAGAGATTTTTGGAGAATGGGCAGGAGCTGAATCCTGAGCCACAATTCATCTTGGGAGCTGTGCGCATTGTCATAATTCATGCTCAGAGCATCTTTCACTAATTGCATCTTGCTTCGTAGGGTTTAGGGATCAAATTAAACACTCTTAACAGACATGTTTTTCCTCCAGTTCTGGGGCAATGGTGTTGGTGTTTTGGAAAGTCTCTGTCTCCCTGTTCTCTTATGAACCCCCCCCCCCACCCTCTTAAAAACCAGCCTAGGAAATGTTTTGAGATCTGACTGCTGTGAGCAAGAATAAATCTGATTTGCTCACCCCAGAGCCTTCAAGGTACTAGCTGGCACTGTACTGGCCTTTTAGGTCAATGATTCTGGAACAAAACATTCCCCGAACAGCCTCTGGCACGAAGGGCTGTAATAGTTCTCAAATAGAACTGACCTTTCTAATTATGTTGGTAATAAAGCTGTGTTTATTATTTAAGCAGGGCTTGGTGGTGAAAGGGATGGAGGGGGTGGTGAAGAGAGGGGAGAGATGGGGGGGCAGGCTATTTGGCATCCTGGCGGTCTTTCCACTGCACCTCTCTTTCTAACTAGGCCTGGCAGCTTTGGGTATATTTCAGATGAGCCCATCCTCGTTGCCCTCCAGTGTATGGCTTTTTGTGAAACTGTCTCCCATGACTTGAAAGGCTGTGCATTTATATATACATATAAAATTGAAAGAAAATGAAATGTACAGGCAAGCGAAGGAAAAGCAAGCGCGTGGACTGTCTTTTCTAATATATGAGCAGGCATGTGATGTCATTGTCCAGCTTCTTCTCCTTCCCACCCCCTCCGTACCTCCTTTCTTTTTTAGGGACTGGCCATTTGGTTTAGGCACACTTGAGTTGTTTTGAATGCAAACTTGACATCGCCCCGCAAGCAGCCGCGAACGGCGTATGCACAGTAAACAGGCAGACTGTCTTATTGATTAACAGATGAGACCTCTATTATCGATCAAAGCTTGGCGAGAAAATTTATCACTTTTAATTTCACTGCTGCCAAATATTTCTGCCTGTGAGCCAGCCGTTACTGAGACAATTTAAAGGCAGAGGAATTCTTTTTCTAATGGGGAAATGGGGGCACTTCTGCTGCTTCTTTCTGTGCTTTCTTTGGGTGCACGATTCAGTGGGGTGAGGAGGGGAGCTGGCGAAATGCTCTTGCGGAAGGGGGAATATTTTGGGAGAGTGATGCTGGGCTGGAAAAAGAAGAGTGTTGTGACACCTGCAAGACCAGGATGTGAGCCAAGGCTGGGGATGGGGGAAGAATCCAATCCAGTTCTCATTTCAAAGTGAGCCTACTTTATTCTCTTTACCAAAAGAGAACAAGAACCATAACCGTAACGCAACTATCCTTCCAAATTGGCACCTTCTCCAAATTTTGCAGTGCTGTTCTCCAGCCAAAAATGCATATACTAGTGTAAAGCCTACATAGAAGTTCATATAGTAGTCAAATTAACACAAAAATGAATTCTATTAGGGGAAATTGCTTTGTAAAACTGTGCCTGTTAGGCAATGCTGCGTACAATGGCTTCGGCCCAGTATACCTGAAGGAGCATCTCCACCCCCATCGTTCAGCCTGGACACTGAGGTCCAGCACTGAGGGCTTTCTGGCAGTTGCCTTGCTGCAAGAAGTGAGGTTACAGGGAACCAGGCAGAGGACTTTCTCGGCAGTGGCGCCCTCCCTGTGGAACACCCTCCCATCAGATGTCAAGGACATATCTGACTTTTAGAAGACATCTAAAAGGCAACCCAGTCAGATGGGTGGCATATGAATAATAAATTATTAATAATAATCATCATGCTTGTTTGCATATATATTTTTAATTATTATTACTACTACTATTACTATTACTACTACAGTGGTACCTCTGGTTACAAACTTAATTTGTTCTGGAGGTCCGTTCTTAACCCGAAACTGCTCTTAACCTGAGGTACCACTTTAGCTAATGGGGCCTCCTGCTGCCCCTGCGCTGCCACCGCGTGATTTCTGTTCTCATCCTGAGGTAAAGTTCTTAACCCGAGGTACTAATTCCGAGTTAGTGGAGTCTGTAACCCAAAGTGTTTGTTACCCGAGGTACTACTGTACTACAAAAAACGTGTGCACTAGGAGAAAGCCATTCTAAAATGCTGATGAAATTTCATGACGACTTTTAAACTACGTATTTAAGAACTTGTGATTGGAAAAAATGAGAAACTAAGAGAAAGTGTGGCTGACATTGCTCATCCCAGGTACGGCATGAGATTTTGTGATCTACCAGAGATCTACATAGTGTCTGCTGCGGCCCACAAAAGATTCTACCCTGATAAAGCCATTAAGATTCTAGGGAGGGATGTTGTTTTTTTAAAACAGAAACAAAAAACAAAACAAAGACCAGTTTGCTACTCTCTCCTCCAGATCCTCTCCTCTCCTTTCCTTCCTTTCAAGGTTACTTTTATCATCACCGAATCCCGTGCTTTAGTTTCTTGGAACAGATGAATCAAACTTCCAAATCTAACAATTACATTCACAGCTTTGGCCTAACAGCATATGCTTAGAAGACTGTGCTTGTGTCTGTTTGGGGGGGTCTATTTTTATCTTCAAGTTTCTTATCTGCTATTTAGACATCCTGTGCACACTTGTTTCCCTCATTATAACTGGAGCTGTGACCCAACAGACGCCGTGCATGTTGGTAGCAATTTTCTAAGAAATACCACAAATACCACACCTCACTGATAGTTGTGGAAATATCTGTGAGTCTCAGCACACGCTCTTGCTGTTGCCACTTTCCTTATCTGATAGTGTTGTCGTCTTTCCCTTTATGGCATGCCTGACAATGGGGGGGGGGTTTGCTGGGGGTGCGGCGGCAATTATATGGGATTGCTAACTTCTCCGAGAAGGCATTGGCGTATAATTATTTTTAAGCAAACGCCTTTCTTGTTGGAAGAGCAACGTTTGTGGTTTGTTTTATTTTTTTTACACACATACCCCTTAAAAAGTGATTAATATTACAACCCGCAGCTATCCATGTTCATACACACCCTGGCATCAGAATTGTCTTCCTGGATCATCCCAAAAGCCAGTCTGCTTTGGAAGATTGTCATTGCCAACTCCTTGCCAGGAAGAAGAATCTTTATTTGGATCAGCCACTAGCCATAGCAATAAAATAAAATAAAATGTACAATGGTACCTTGGTTCTCAAACTTAATCCGTTCCGGAAGCCTGTTCCAAAACCAAAGTATTCCAAAACCAAGGCGTGCTTTCCCACAGAAGGTAATGCAAAATGAATTAATCTGTTCCAGACTTTTAAAAACAACCCCTAAAACAGCAATTAAACATGAATTTTACTATCTAACAAGACTATTGATCCATAAAATGAAAGCAATAATCAATGTACTGCACTATAAAATAAATAAGACAGCATTGTAGATGATAAAAATGAAAAAAAAAAATTTCCTTCCCTGCACTGACGATGGGGGGCTTTTATCCATTTCCACAGTCACACAATCAATCAATCAATCAATCAATCAATCAATCAGTAGCTGAACTGGGTTCCACACAGTCACAAAAACAAATTAATCGAAAAAGCCTCAAAAACAAAAATGCAAAATAAATAGCAAAAACAAAAGCGCCAAACTTAACCCGTTCCAGAAATCCGTTTGACTTCCGAAATATTCAAAAACCAAGGCGCAGCTTCTGATTGCTGCAGGTGCCCCAGAAACAATAGCCAACAACTGCATCGAATGTTCGGCTTCCAAAAATTGTTTGAAAACCGGAACACTTAGCGGTACTTCCGGGTTTTCAGAGTTTGAGAATCAAAGCATTTGAGAACCAAGGTGTTTGAGAACCAAGGTACCACTGCATTAAAGACAGAGGTAAAAACTTAACTACAGTGGTGTCTCGCAAGACGAAATTAATCCGTTCCGCGATTCTCTTCGTCTAGCGGTTTTTTCGTCTTGCGAAGCAAGCCCATTGACGGCTTAGCGGATTAGCGCTATTAGCGGTCTAGCGGCTTTTAGCGATCAGCTGAGAGGCAGCTTATCAGCGGAACAGCTGATAAGCGGCTTAGCGGCTTAGGAAAGGGGGGGAAGCAAAAAAAACCCGCGGGAACTCGCAAGATTTTTTCGTCTTGCGAAGCAACCCCATAGAGAAATTTGTTTAGCGAAGCGCCTCCAAAACGGAAAACCCTTTCGTCTAGCGGGTTTTCCGTCTTGCGAGGCGTTCGTCTTGCGGGGCACCACTGTATAGAAAATACATTTTGGGGGTTTACATCAATAATCAAATAATACAGCTTGTTCTAATTGCCCCCGCTAAAAACCTTGCAGTTTTTGATGTCACATGATCATCTTGATCTGCTAAAAGAAAGGACGTGGTAGCAGTGGTTGAGTGACCCGGTGTGGACAATAAGAGAGGGGTAATAACCTAATGGGACGTGGGTGGCGCTGTGGGTTAAGCCACAGAGCCTAGGACTTGCCGATCAGAAGGTTGGCGGTTCGAATTCCCACAACGGGATGAGCTTCTGTTGCTTGGTCCCTGCTCCTGCCAACCTAGCAGTTTGAAAGCATGTCAAAGTGCAAGTAGATAAATAGGTACCGCTCTGGTGGGAAGGTAAACAGCGTTTCCGTGCACTTAGTCATGCTGGCCACATGACCTGGAAGCTGTACGCCGGCTCCCTTGGCCAATAAAGTGAGATGAGCACCGCAACCCCAGAGTCGGTTACGACTGGACCTAATGGTCAGGGGTCCCTTTACCTTTAATAACCTAATTCCTCAAATTTTATAAAGAGTGCAAGCCAGAAGCACGTGAGCCACTGACTCAATACTGCCATCTCCACAGAGGAGCCTGCAGGCAAGGCATGAAAGCAACAAATTCCCCTTGTTGATTATCCCCCACACCTGGTTTTGAAAGCTACACTGCACCCCTACGTGGAGGCTACATTTATCTACCAAATGCTCATGCCCAAACCCACATAAGAGGCCCTGGCTAGCCCTCTACATCTTCATCTCTTTCTGTTGCCCTACACATTTGATTTCTGTCTGCGTCCAGCAATCACCGGGACCCCATCCCGACTGCCATATTTACCCAGAGTGCTGTGTACATCTGCTGCCATGTTTGTAGGAGAGCTTTGTGTCAGAGGCCCTATGCAAAGCTAAACTGAGGCAGAGGCCCTTAGGCAGGGTCCACAGCCCCTCTCTCATTTCTGAATTATATCCTTCCACATGTTGATTCTGAATCCCTTTCCAATCCTTGGGGATCACGTAGTGATCTGTGTTCCTTCCACATCGATGGCAGCGCTTGGACGAGTGGTAATATCGACATCTACTGCCAATACGCCATGGCTTCCCAAGTCCCTTGAGTTCAAGTGAACTTTTTCTTCTCCTTGTTTGGGTTTTCAAAAGGCATGCCCTCGCTTTGACTGTGTATACAGTAGCCCCGTAATTGCAAAGACTTCACAGTGATAGTCAACTTTAGATTCTGAAGCATTTGACGCTCTCCCAATTTCAGAGATTCCTTATGTCTGTGGCTATGATTTTACTGTGTCCACACAGAGGCATTCCTGAAGCTGAGAACTGACCATTTGTTAAAAAGAAAAGATTTTTAATGTAAGAAAGTATCTCAAAGAGATCTCTAGACTAGGGGTTCCTAAACTTTGCTCCATGAACCACCATTGGTCCATGAACTTCATTCAGGTGGACTGTAGAATGTCTCCCTTAAATATTAATAATTATTTTAAATTGTACTTTATTAATTTTTCTAAATTGCATTTTTATTGCTTCTTTAATTCTCATATTGTGTGTGTGTGTGTTTGTGTGTTTGTATTACCATTGTGCTCTTGTGCAACCCCTGTTGCTTGTGACACCTCCCTGTGAGTTGCATCTGAAAAAAAATCCTGATGATTTATTTGGAGTGCAGATATTGCATTTCCATGGGGTTGAGCCCAGAGTTAGTCACACTCATGGAACAGACCCTTTGAAATTAATGGGCATGGAAAACTTAGGTCCATTAACTGAATAGGTCTACTCCAGGCAAAAGCTAGCTTGTTAGTTAGACTCATTCCCTAAGTTTCAATTTTTTATTTTCTTTTATCTCTAAGAAACCCCACACCCATTTTGGGATCTCTGTTCAAAGAGGTCTTTCATTCATTTTCACTGCTACTAACAGGATGAGTTTTTTGACAGGTATATTTTTAAGATTTATCCATGAATCTTGGTAAACATGTATTTTATAACGTTCTCTCCTTCTCTCTCTCTCTCTCTCTCTCTCTCTCTCTCTAGCGGGTGCCAAAGCCTTTGTCTGTGACCACTGCGGAGCTCAATTCTCAAAAGAAGATGCTCTGGAGACCCACAGGCAGACCCACACTGGTAGGTGTTCTGTTTGGGGGTTTCATTTGTTTTGTTTTTTTTCAAAAATCTCTCGATTTTGCAAAACAGCGGTTTGCTTGCAGAACGGCATTGTTATTCCAGAATTCCTGGAAAGAGCATACATGAAATATCAAAGTGTGTGGGGGGGGGTTGCACATACAAGCCCCTCACCCAATGCACTGGGAAGGTCTGCAGGGACTTCTACTTGCATTTGCTTGAGGGTGAGTAGAACCCTTCAGGCAACTAGGAACTGCAATAAAGCTGGCAGGAGGCTGATGGCAACTGTAGTTCAATTCATTTGAAGCACATCAGGTTGGGAGAGGGTGATGCAGGGCACTGCAATAAAAATGGGAGGGTGATCATCAATACATTTGCTGACTGAAGGCTGATGTGCCTCTGATCGCCACAGGCTGATGGAAGGCAAAAACTTATCATAAACAGTTTGCTCAACAACCAGTTGCTCAACACAGATTGCTCAATTTCTAGTTTCAGTCTTGATCAATGTATTGTTTAATTGGGCTCACCTGAGCTGCGATGTGTGAGATCAACAACTTTCCCACTGGAAGACTTTTCGGAGAGTTACTTCATAGCACAGAACCTATGCTAAGCAAAGCGTGCTTTGGTTTTGGTGTTTTTTTTAAGAATATTTTTTTATTAACCCACCAATCACATCAAATCAAACTAAATTACATAAATTCCAAATTACACAGCCGAATTTTAAATTTTTGTTGTACCCATATTTCAAGTTCCGAAGGGGATCCAATCAACTTCTTGCTTCTTACTGCTGTTTTAATGTCCACAAATCTAACCTTATGATGTTCACAGTCCTTTCTTATTGTTTTTCCACATCTCTTGTTGTTATTTTCATATATTTTTCCTTTCTCTTTGTGACCTCTGATAGCTCCACAAGCTGGTTAGAACATTTTGTAATCCTGCATGGATATTATTTTTTTTATCCAGTAGCCATATCCAGACGTTTTCCATATAACATCACTTCCATACATCAAAACAGTCTTAGCGTCATTAATCTTCACCAGTCTGCCTCCTTTCTCAAAACCTCTGAGGAGATTCACCAGGAATGCAGTCTGAAAACAAGTCCGTTCTTCCTCCCAGCTATAAATCCTTTAGCAACATGGCGACTCCGAATTAATTACTGCGCCATTCCAAAAGCTCTTATTGCTTCTCGATCTCCATAAAACATACTTTTGGTTAAAGTTTATCTCCACACAGACCTTAATCATCCTGCTTGGGTCAGTTCAACCGATGATTCTAATGAGGAGGGGTTCTTGTAAATCACATAGAAGGAAAGTAAAAAAAGTCCCCCCCCCATTCAGTCCCGTTGTCAACATACCCCGCCTTTGGTGTATCTTCATCGTAAAATATTCCTGTTTCTCCAACCCGTCGTCTTCTTTCGCAGAGGTCACTTAAATTAGCAGACTTCACTCCCCTTCTTCACTTGAAATATGTGCATTTGCTTCTTTTGTAATTAATTATTCCAAATTGCTGCAGCTAGTGCGCGATCAGAGACAGTGTCCAGGAGAGCCAAGGTCCACACGGGGGCATTCTGCCTAGGGCCCTCACCCCCTTCTTTCAAATTAAAGGTAAAGGTAAAGGGTACCCCTGCCCGTACGGGCCAGTCTTGACAGACTCTGGGGTTGTGCGCCCATCTCACTTAAGAGGCCAGGGGCCAGCGCTGTCCGGAGACACTTCCGGGTCACGTGGCCAGCGTGACATCACTGCTCTGGCCAGAGCCAGAGCCAGAGCCAGAGCCGCACACGGAAACGCCGTTTACCTTCCCGCTGGTAAGCGGTCCCTATTTATCTACTTGCACCCGGAGGCGCTTTCGAACTGCTAGGTTGGCAGGCGCTGGGACCGAGCAGCGGGAGCGCACCCCGCCGCAGGGATTCAAACTGCCAACCTTTCGATCGGCAAGCCCTAGGCGCTGAGGCTTTAACCCACAGCGCCACCTGCGTCCCTTTCAAATTAGGGAGTGATTTATGGGCACAGCAGGCAAGGGCAGTGTTCCCCATTTCCTTGGGGCAACAAGGGAGGCTGCCTACTCCCATAACAGCCTCTTAATTACCCCGTGTGGGTCGGAGAGATGGTACTGTCGGCCATCTTCCAATGCGCCCCCTAGTGGCCCCCCGATAGTGTGCTTTGAACAGTGAATCATGGAGCTCCCATTGTGAATTGGTGGGATGGTGGTGGAGATAATGTATTCCTGAGAGCACTCCTGCCTTAGGTACCCTGATCATCTACAGCAGGGATGAAGGATCTGGTGAACTCCTGATGTTACTGACCTCGAACATCCATCAGCCCCAGCCAGCACAGCCAATAGTCTGGGGGTGATGGGAGTTAGAGTCCAGAGACCATATGAGAGGGTCTCCACCTTTGCTCTGTGGGAATTTATGCTGGAGCTAATAACTTTCTTTCCAAGCATGCCAAGTTTAAGAAAATAGGCACGGTAAGAGAATTAGTTATGGTGAAACTGGCTGCATCCACACGGCAATCTATAACGTTTTCACAACTTTTCCCTAACAGTATTACATTTGGGCTTTCACACGACATAAAAGCCAATTCTGTAAAGGAAGTTTAGTGCTCATTTCTGTGTTATTTGCTCCCAGGGGGGAAAAAATCCATTTGCAAATAATATGAAAATGAGCGCTAAACTTGCACTGTACGTCACTCTCATTCCACTCATAGTTCCAGAAGTGGCTTTTATGCCATGTGAAATGGAAATAAACAGTTAGGGAAAGTTCATGCAAATGGAATGCACTGCCATGTGAATGGTGCCCAGTAGAGATTTTCTCTGCCGCTGAATGGAGGAACAGTCTTGAACGGGTGATAGCAAGGGGAATTGGAGGGGTATTGGCACCTGGGGCAAATTGCCCCACTGCCACACCCACAAAGGGGTGGGGGGCAAACTCCAGAAGGGCTTCTCCTTTCTGGATCTCCCACTCCCAACCAGTGGTGGAGCTTTGCTTCTCCCCTCAGGAAAAACCAGTGCAAAGCTCTGCCACTCCACCAGGTATGGGGGAGATCTCCTGCCCACCTGATGGCAAAGCTTGGCAGCAGAACGGGGGTGCTGACCCTTGGGGTGCCCTCTGAGGTGTCCGCTTCACCCCAAATCATGATGAGGGGCATCTCTGGTTGCTAGGAAGGGGCTCTCTCAGAAGTTGCACCTACCCTTTCAGCACGTTGCTCTGCCCCATAGTTTTATCTCAGTGTTTTTTGTTTCTGTTCCATTTTTTTGCAGACAGTAGGAGGCAAAAGCTTCACTATTTATCATGGCATATTTTGTACTGTGAGCGCCTCCTTTCACTGAGTAGTTTGCTTGAACTTACTGGCTCGAGGGTCCCAGGGGAGGCTCCAGCTTCATTCACACTTTGAGCATGACTCTGCGCACTCCTGCGACTGAAGCGGGAGACAGCTCCCTCCCTCCCTCCCGGACTATATTAGGGCGAGCAAATCTTTTTAGTACCGATAAACCAATAAATGCCAATGAGGAGGGAATGTATGAATCCGCAAGTTGAAATTTAACACCTTGGATGCTATCTTGGCTCCCAAATATACAACAGCTGACTGTGTGCACCAGGATTAGGAAGAGCCGGCATTAGACCGGCATTAGAGTGCAACCGATGCTTGCCGTGCCATTCGATCTTGCAACTGCATTGGCAAAGTAGCAGTTAATAAATTTCAGAATGATTGTCCTCCTCCTCCTCCTAAGACTAGCCAGCTGGTTGATGCTGGCAACAGATAAAGTTGTTTTGTTACTAATGGAATTCACAGCAGAAGCATTTTCAGGAGGACAGGGGAGGAAGGGCTCCTACCTGGAATCTACTCCAGAGCTAAGGGATCAAACAGCAAATACGTGTGGTTGTGTTACTTTCTCTTTCACAAAACCCCTGGTGCAGTGAGAAGCCTGTTTTGTGGGTTGATAGGCGTTGACTGTAATAGAAATAGGAACAGGTGCTCTTTCCATTTGACCTACATAGTTTGTGCAACATGATGGCCTTTGAGACTCTTGGCGTATCTTCTTAACTGCAAAGGCACACCTGGTTTAACAGCCATCCCCTCCTTCCAGGGGATCCTGGGAACTATAGGTCTGTGAGCGGGGCTAGGGATCTGCAACAGACAATTCTCAGTACCCTCACTCAGTTCCCAGGATTTCTCGAGGAGCCAAGCGCTTGATATGTAACTTTGCAGTGCAGTTCTGCCATGTGGAGAGTTGGGGCCGCCATTTTGGGCAGTAAACCAAAGCCGTTAAACATGTGCAGCCTAAAAGTCAGAGGTCACGCACCTGCTGTACACACATGAGCATCTTAAGTTCAAGTCCTGGCATCTCCAGTTAGAAGGATCAGATGACGGGCAATTGGAAGGACCTCTGCCTCAGACTCCAGAGAGAGAGAAGGTGCTGCCAGTCAGAATAGACAGCCTTAGACCAGGTGGATAGATAGTCTGACCTCGTATGGGACAGCTTTCTGTATCCACATTCAATGCCTCATTATGAAGACCCACGATGGAAGGAATTTGGGCACAGGGTGAATCTACTATGTGTGCTTTTATAGCGGCATCACAGTGCCACTGTTAGCCAACTAGCAGAAGCCTTTGGGGCAACTCAGTGCCACATTGCCACTGTGAGGTGGGAGCAAGCTGTGGGGAAGTGACTTTGTGGTGTCCTGGGCGCATCAGAAAGATAGCATGAAGCTTGGGCAACCTCTTGCCAGGGGCTTGGGAGACTTGTACTGGCCACCAGTGGGATCAAGAAAGTATGCAGTGAGGTTTTGGGATCTAGGAAGTATGGCGGTGGGAGCCTTCTCTAATCCCCTGGACTACCCAGGTGCACTATTGCGACACTCTTAAGTGTCTGCTTAATCTGTCGGCCACACAGAACCCAAAAGCAAATGAACTGCTCTCTGAGTTTTCACAACTGAAACCAACACCTGCCTGGAATATCACAAAGAGCCCAGATAGACCCAGGCTTTTGCAAATCTGAAAATGGGAATATTTCATTTGAAGAAACCCATGGAGAAAATGCTTTCTCTGAGTGAAAGGGACCCATCCCATCCCCTCTTCCTTTCCATATGCTTCACCATGTGAGATAACAAAACATAACTTCCTGCAAGTTAAAAGCTAGCATTTCAGGATAAATATCCTAGTTTAGTATCAGGCCTCAGCAAAGGCAGTTCATTCAAGTAGGTCAGAGACATGTTTGCATGTTCCAAAAATAGGAAGGGGTCAAGATCCATGGCAGGTTGGTCAAGATGGATTGGGGAGCCGGAATTTAGCCAGTGCCTTCATCACTAGTAGACTGAGATGGTCCTGTAGAGGATCAGGCATGAGACTAGATGGTCCTGTCTCCGTGCAAGGAGCTCTGTCTTGCAACAGGAATGGAGTGTTGAGGGCAGGTGCTGAGGTTTGACTGCTCAGAGCCCCAGTTCTAGACCCACCCAAGGTCCTTTGCCTGCTGTGCTAGTTTCCTGTTTGGAAGGCTTGTGCCTTCAAGCAGGGCTAGCTGTGGTGGATGTCCCACATGGCAGTGGTCCTTGTCTTAGCAGACAGATCCTGCCTTCTCTTTATTTCTGGGAGGTGACAGCAGGGGGAGGCGCCTATTGACAACAACCACAAATGAGAAGGAGGCATATAGTAGCTTCCTGAGGATGTCCCCTTCTGATGTATTCAGAATCCAGTACTGCCTCGCTGGGAGCCTGAAGAGGTTACAGTCTGTGCTACCACCTCAGACCTCACCTGCCTCATTTGGCTGCCCAGATAAATGAAGCATTTCTGGCAGAGGAAGTGAGGCAGCCACAGTTCTGGAAAGGCTTGTAGGAACTATGGGGGTGTAGCAAGCTGACATATTCTAGGGCAGGTCACTCATCCATGTAGCTCAGTACTGTCTACCCTGACTGCCAGAGCTGCATTTCAGGATTCAGGCAGTAGGATGTTCCCAGATGTTTGGGGATGCTGCCTGGATTTGAACCTGGCACCTTCTGCATGCAAAGCTGGTGCTCTCCCACTGAGATCCTGCCCTTCCTTTTGGTGGAGTTCTTCTGGCAAACTGGGGTGGCTCCTAGTGGAATGTCCATGACCAGCTCCTAAGTTGGAGATGAATTAGCTCACAAGGGAGATGTTACCCCAGCAAAAGTCCAGAGGAGACTGGGAGACTTATATAGCCACTGCCAGCCCTTCCTCTTCCCAATTCTCTGCTAGAATATTATTGCATGTGGGTCGTCTCACCTTCCCTCCACAAGAGAGTGGTCTGGTGGCCAAATGGTTATTCCTTTGGTGGCTCTGGGCTTCCCATCAGTTCTGCTGCCACCTTTGATCCTGAGGCTGGGGGGTGGGGGTGGAGCAGGGGAATCAGGACTCTGGAAGGGGTTGAAGGGGTTCTTAGGAGGCCCAGATGAAGGATCTCTAAGATGGGGCTCTTCAGGCAGCCTTTGAACTATTGTGGGTTCTTCCAGTTCTCCATCCTCTTTCTCCAAAGAGGTCCCTCCTGAGCCTGGCAGGATTCTGGCATGGGTCTTCTGCACCTCTTCTGGAGATGGAAGGGTAGGGGGTGGTAAAAGAACACACGTGCCAATGCCATGCTGTTTCCCCCCTGTGAGGGGAGCCTTATGTTTTTCAAGGCAGCTTTCAGTGATGGCTAATGTTGCATCTGCCCCCTTCAAATAGAGGACAAGAGAGTTCCTAACAGTCAGGTTTCAATGGTGACCTTGGATGGGAGGGGTGGAGCACTCCTGGGACAGATTAAGTATGTTTTGATTTAAAACTTTGGGACAAGAATGTCGGTGGCTGCCAGCAAAAGCGGCTGCCCTGTCAGAGCTCAGAGGGTGACATGATCATGCAGAATCAAGGAACAAAAATAGGCAGCTCGAGGTCAGCGCGACCCAAGTGGAGCAGGTTTAGCATCGCCTCCTCGAGCTGTAAACAAGTGTGTCTCAGTTGCATGTCAGTAACTGGCTTTATGGCCAAAAAGTGCCTCCCTCTTGCCAAGAAATTGATAGCTTCCTCTTGCTGAGCAGGGCTGGAAATAGCACTAGTAGGAGGATCAAACTCTGAACTTGTTGGCGTTTTCTGAAGTGAAAGCTCCTTGCGCCTGGAAGAAAAAGACTCCAAGGCTTATAATTCCCCTAATTCACTGTTGAGGTAGCAAGAATGACCCCTTCAAACCAGCAAAGTTGTGGTGGAGTTTTGGGGGTTGGAGTCCACCTTCCTGTCCCTTAGATTATTTGAACTTGGGCACCAGGCAATTGCAATGAAGATAATAGCATGCAGATGAAACTTCCTGGATCAGGCCAAAACCCTCTACTCAGTGAATGAAGTGCCTCTGGCCCACCAGGTGGCATTAGACTCCCAGCACCCTTGATCATGCTGGCTGGGACTGGTGCGGGTAGAAGCCGGTTCCCCACCCCTGAGCTAAGTCAACCTGTTTATGGAGAGCAGGCCAAAGACTGGAGAAGGAGATGTGCATTAGCCCGTAGGGCCACCGCAGAGGAAGACCTCCAAAGGCCTAAGTCATTTAGAGCGTGATAGATCATCATCAGTGCCTTGACTGGGAAAGCAACTTGTTTAAAACTGGTGCTATATGCAAGTAATCAGAAACATCCTGGCTGCCACCTTCAAATTTGTAGCTTCTGAAACCATTTTCAACCCCAAGTAGTGCCTGTTAGCAAACTCACCAAGTGTCCCTGTTTTCCAGGGACAGTCCCTGATTGACAGAAGCTGTCCTGGTTTCTGATTAGATCCAAGAATATCCCGCTTTTCCTTAGGACACGCCTAGTTTCATCAGAGAAATGTTGGAGGGTATGCAAGAGTATAATCTGAAGGTTTCCAAAAAAGGGATAACTGTATCTAGACTTTTCTGGTCCAGGAAAGACCATCGCTGGTGAACCAGTGGCTACTAGCCACATTGGCTATGATCTACCTCCATGGTCAGAGGCATTGTGCCTCTTAATACCAGTTGATGGGATGGGCAGAAAGTCATTACCTTCAGGTCCTGCCAGTGGGCATCCCACAGACCACTTTGAGATCAGGGTGTTGGACTAGATGGGCCACTTGCTTAATCTAGCAGGCTTATTTTATGTTCTTAACTAGTCATAGGCACTACAGGCCATTAAAACCACCTGGTCTTCCAGTGACAAAAAACTGGTCCCAAGAGTATCCCCTCCAAAGCGATACAGATACTCCTTCAAGGGAATGCAATTCCCAGCTAGATCCTCTAGATGCTGGATTCAGGAATGGGCCAACGGCATCACCTCTGTCTAGTCTGGATTCAGCTTCACTTTATTCTTGATGAATCTGTTTCTTTACAACCTATAAGAGCCAGTGCAACACAACAAGCTGACCTAGTGAAGACCTCTAGCAAAGAAACCCTCTATGTGACAGTTTGGTTTCTGTTCACCGTGCGGAAAAATTGCTCTCTCTCCCCTCGCAGTTCCCAACCTCCCTGTCCCCTCTCCTCAACAATTACATATATTCAAAAGAGATCAAGACATCTGTAAGCTGCTAGAAGACACTCCATTGGCTTTTCTGTGGCTGTTCACATCACTTGGCCTCTGCATTCACAGGAAAAAATGTTTTGGCACCCGGCTACGCCTGGGGGAAAGGTGTAAAAAAAAAAAGTAATATATATTTTTTGAAATTAAAAAGGAATGAATTCAATCAGCACCAGCTGCTAGCAGCATGGTTGCAGTGTTCAGGTTACACGGAAAATGTAGCAGCAACTGGTTGTGTCCCTTTTTATTTCAAAAAAATGTAATAGCTGTTGACTTTTTTAAATATCAGAGGTGATTTGTATAGGATTTCCCAGGCTGGGCCAAAGTATTTCACATGCGCAAAAGACCGAGAGCAGAATGCTGTGTAACGTCAGCCCCACATGGGAAGCTTCTGTCCTGAGCTTGTGTTTGTACAGTCAATACCCTGGCATGGATTTACTCCTGACCTAGTTTTGCACTCTGCTACTACAGGGGCATGCTGGATGCCTAATATAGAGCTGATTTTCTTAGCATGTGGCGTCTCTGCCATGACAGGGTCTGATTTGCGATGCGAGCGATGCTCTTTCATGTAGTATGGGCCCATTCCTCCTAGGTTTTGCCTGCTACGTGGACCAGCGCAACTTTTGAAGCCCAAAAGCTTCTGCCTAGACTGTGTGAACTTGGCATAGCCGAGCAAAGAGAGCAAACATCACGTGGGGACTTAAACTGAGTGCGGTGTCAAATTAGCATAACTTGGCCATCATAAAGACGTGCCTCCTCTCTTAAGACAAAAACACAAGCAGGGTCTATTCAGATCCAATGCAAAGAAGCTGCAATTATTTTATGCATGTATTTGAGGGTGAGAGAAATAGCTTATGCTATAAAAGTTGCGGATGTGTGTATTTTGGTGCAGTGCCATTATACTCACCTTTCTTTCTGCTCCCACGGAACATGACACACCTTTGCTTACATGATCTGAATGTTCTTACATTAAGGCATCTCCAACAAGGTGTGGGCCACAATCTCTTCTCTTTGTGTATCCTAGAGGTGTAATAACACGGGCTAATCTGTGCCTTCCATAGTGAGGATTCAGCTGTAGTCAGAGCCAGGGAGGCTGGACTGTACAGTCCTCAGTTCTGCTTTCCGGAATGAAACTCTTAAAAATTATTAGCTAAACTGCTTTCCTTTGGGGCAAAGGACATTTCTGGTGAAACCAGTGAAAACTGGCATGCAACGAGGTTTCTCTCTCTCTCGCTAGCCAACTAAGTTCTCCTCAGACTCATGGGGTCTTCTCCAAGAAATCTCCACTCTGAGAAGACCTATTGAAATGAATGGACCTAAGTTAGCCATACCCATTCATTTCAATGGGTTGGCTCTGAGCATGATGGGATGCTAGATGCAAGATACAGCATTATCTTTTCGGCTCCATGAGCCCATTTCCCACTGACGCAAAGATTATTTTTCATAGGTTTTGTTTGCTTAATTTAAATATAAGCTGTTAATTTCCTTTTTTTAAAAAAAAAGCAACAACAACTTGGTAGCTCAGCTTGGCATTTTCACTGCGCATTTGCTAGCATCGAATTTCACCTGCTGCCTTCCATCCCTGCCATGGCCATTGCTCCTATACTCCATTGAAAAATTGTGTGGCATTCTGTGTTTTTGATTTTCACTGTCGGCCAGTCCTACAGTTATTCCATTCTTCACTCCGCAACACACACAGACACACACAGACAGACACACACACACACACACACACACACACACACACACACACTGTCTCCTCTTCCCAGATCATTAGTAAACATGTTAGAACATCCTTGCTCCCAGCAGAAAACGTCTTTGCTTCTTCTCTTGCAGCTTAGTCTTTAAACTGCCCTTCCTTTGGTCAAAGACATTCGGCTTCATGCTCTGTGCCCCCCCCCCAAAAAAAAACCCTCCCAACTTCACTGGCAAAACCACCCACTAGCACCCAAATGGCAGAGAGGAGTTAATAAAACCAA
Organism: Podarcis cretensis; assembly: GCF_951804945.1. NCBI lineage: Eukaryota > Metazoa > Chordata > Lepidosauria > Squamata > Lacertidae > Podarcis > Podarcis cretensis. Next base: position 27,404,151 of record NC_137185.1, on the reverse strand, counting down.
TGTGTAACTGAAACATGAAAAGCTATAAATTGTCTCGCGCTTCCCCTCTCCCCCTTCCCTAGGATGTTGGTAGCATTTTGATTTAATAGTTGGACAAACACAAGGGTCTATTTTATTCAGCGTTTACAGGCCTCGGGGCTGTTATTCTTCCAAATTTAATAGCATTGAAATTGCAGGGTTTGTGATAATTTGCCCATCACTTTCTGCGCTTCCATTGATGTTTATTGTCAGCGGGATGAAATCTCGATCCGATTCACTTAGATAACATGTCTGTTAAACATTTAGATAATTGTGCCATCATTAAGTTGTCACATTATTTTAGAGATTCAAAACAGTATCGTGGTAAGTGGAGGTACATGGAGAGGGAAGGGCGGCGGGGGGGGGGGGGACTCTTGCAGGAGCACAGCCGTCTCGGGGAGTGAAAGGAGTCAGTCGTGTCACTGGATTCCAGCTCGGCTTATTATCACGGCAACAAACCAGTTTGCAGCAGATAGATATATAGACAATATGTTTGCTTCAGGCACTTTCTTGGGAAGTGTTAAAAAGTACTCCGTCTCCTGCCTAGCACAAAGAACCAGAGAATTCGGTCACTTTACACAGCATCAAATGGATTTTCGAATTGGGAAAAGCCTGCTCACCTTCCCTTGAAAGCTCGCTCACAACTCCACGTTTCAGGAAGCTGACTCCTGTGGAGTCAGAGAAGCTTCCCATCTAGTTCAGTATTGTCTGCACAGACTGGCAGCAGCTCTCCGGGGTTTCAGAGTGCAGCCCTTCCCAGCCCTACTTGCAGAAACCAAGGATTGAACCTGAGGCCTTCTGTGTTCAAAGTGTGTGCTCTGCCACTGAACTCTGGCGTCTGTCCATGGTGGATCCCAGTTTGTGGCAACTGGTTTTCTTCTGACTTATTCATAATAAGCAGCTTTCTACACAAGGTGGCATACCATTGAACTCATAGATAAGGGAGGGAGTGAGTCTGTACAGCACACTGTGCCCTGTGTCCTTCACATGGAGAGCTGGGGGCTTGCAGTGGCACCTTTTTGCAGACCTTCAGTGCTCCTCTTGAAAATCAGGAGCAGGATCCTGCCGAGGTGTGACACTGAGGACACCTGCTCTGCCCTTCTCCACCCCATTCACTGAACATGTGGAGAAGGTCTGACCTGGGCTACTGACACCTTCAATTCACCATTGCCCACAGCCCTCCAACTTGCAGAGGGCATCATCTGCAGAGGGCATCATCCTGCCCTCATGGAGTCTCCTCCAGGGGCGTAGCATGGGTTGATGGGGCCCAGGGCAGGGCAAGTGTTGTGCTTCCCTGGTGGATTGGGCAGCGGCCATTTTCCTTGCCATCCAGCATCTAATCAAGGGAGTCTGTCCTTGCAAACTACCCCAACCTGGGAGCAGAGGTAAGGCAGAGAAAGGCAAAGCCACGAGACAGGGGTCAGCAAACCTTTTCAGCCGGGGGCCGGTCCACTGTGCCTCAGACCTTGTGGAGGGCCAGACTATATTTTGAGAGAGAAAATTGAACGAATTCCTATGCCCCACAAATAACCCAGAGATGCATTTTAAATAAAAGCACACATTCTACTCATGTAAAAACACCAGGCAGGTCCCACAAATAACCCAGAGATGCATTTTAAATAAAAGCACACATTCTACTCATGTAAAAACATCAGGCAGGCCCCACAAATAACCCAGAGATGCATTTTAAATAAAAGGACACATTCTACTCATGTAAAAACATGCTGATTCCCAGACTGTCTGCGGGCCAGATTTAGAAGGCGATTGGGCTGGATCCGGCCCCAGGGCCTTAGTTCGCCTACCCATGCACTGCTGCCGTCCTTGCAGCGAGGCGCTCTGGGCAATGCGAATGGCTCCGGCAGTGCTTTCCCACCTTCCTCTTTCTCCCTCCCACCTTGGTGGGTGGCAACAGCAGTGGCAGCACCCTCCACCTCCTTCCCTCTTGGCCAGCCCAGGGGTGGGGCTTCGCCATCCACATGGAGAAGAAGATGCCATTGCCACTCCAGCCCCAAAGGCCCCACCCAGGCACGGCTTGCCTCACCGTGGCTCTGGTTTTGACGAAGGAGCCCGTCATGTGGGGCGCCTGGTTGTGCCCCCTCAGAAATTTATGCCGGGGCCAAAGCTTCCCACATCCCCATGCTGCTTTATTTTGTTTTTTATATTATTAATATTAAATGTATGTACCACCCTTCATTGAGAGATCCCAGCGTGGTTCACAGAATAAAATACAGGACAAAACACAAGCAAGTAATTAAACCAAAACAACAAAACAATATGCCACTGGTCTCTCCGTTTCAGACCTTCCCCTCAGAGGGTGACAGCAAAGGTACTTAGCTATTCTTAATCAAGAAGGTGTATACATCATTTTGAGTCTCCCCCCTTTCCTTTCTTACTTTCTTCCTCCTTTCTTGATGCCACTTCAAATACCTCTTGTGAAAGTGCACCTTTAAGCCTGCCCCTGACATGAAGCAGAACCACAAGAACTTACTTGGTTAATTTAAAATAAAACAAAATAAACCACAGCTGGGAGTGCACGAGAGCTCATTAAAATCTTACAAGTTTGCTTTTTAAAAAAATTCTGATCTCCCGGTTCACGATATCTTGGCAGCGCCTGGCCAATCCAGAGCATGGCTTCATTATCATGGCGCTATTACACCCGGGAAGCTTTGTGTACAAACAGCCTGTGCGAATTCTTCTTATACACACACACACCAAACGAAAATTCCCCAAGCAGCCGACGACTTTCTATTACCGTTTCACAGTACTCTGGAGAATTTTAAGATAGCAGCTTGATTAAGCTTGTGGGGAAAATACTATCAGCATGCTACTCCACAGACAGAGATAATGTACTGTTGGCATTAAGTATGTTTAAGGGTAATTATCTTCCCCCTATTCATATTGGTTACATGAAAACCAAAGCAAACAGGAGTTTGAGGTGCGGTGCTCAGCAGTCCCAGGCAGATCAGGGATGGGTTAAGAAGGCCTTGGTGACAATTATAAGCCTCGATGAAATGTTATCCCCTGACTGGTGTTCGCTCTGCAAGTAGAGGAAGGAGCTTTCAGCCTCTGTTATGAGGAAAGGATTTATCTTTTCGTTGGGGGCTGGTGTCAGCAATCAATCACAGGCTTTCGTTGGCAAGAACTTTTCTGTCGAGAAAATGGCGCCCTGTTTTTTCCTCCGCTACCACGGCAAAAGGGATTGGGGTGGGGAGCAGGGAAAATCAGTCCGGTTCACATTTATAGGCAAACGTCCCTAATTCACACCTCCCAAAAAAATCTGAAACACAGCTAGCCTTTGAATGTCACACTAATCTGAATTTTGCAATGGGGTTCTCTGACCGTCCCCTGCTCCCACCACTGCCCAAAATGTGTAAAAAGTGCCTATATTAGGGGAAGCTGTTCATAAAAACCATACATATAATAGTGAAAGTAACATAAAAAAATTCATTCTTGCAGAAACATGGGTATTAGACATAACTGCATAGAAAAATCTGCACAACTGTGAGGTTGGGTGTTTTTTAATAGGATTTTATTGCCATATTTCTGGGACATTTAACTGCTTGTGTAAGTGGTCTACTAACATAATCATCATAATGTCAGAAGATAACTGGAAAGTTTCTGTGATCCTGGAACAGGCCTTTGCCACATGGAAGATGATGACCAGCTTTTTCTCCTCCAATGTTATACCTCTGTCAGGATTTCCAAGTATTCCTTGAACACGTTTTGTAAGACAGTGGTGTGCTTGGGTTCTTTTTTTTCCATTTTGAAAGTTGTTTTGCATAGATGAATGGAGTTTGGCAGTGTGGTAGCTGAATATTTCCACAGAAACCTGGATAGTCCTTGTTCCTCGGTCATCTGAGTACTTTGGGTTTGTGTATAATTATCGACGTGTGTCTGTGCAAAATTATTTACATGATGTGGGTTTTGACATTTCAGTCCTGTTTGGGAAGCCATGGCAGTTTAAAAATAGGTGTGTGTGCTGGCGACAGCGATCTCAGTGAAGCAGGTTCAAAAATGCCTGATTTATTTTGTCCCGTAGGCAGGAAGTTGATATTGTAATCTCTGGTATATGAAGAGCATAACTCTTGGGCGTGTGTGTTCTGCGGGTTTCTGATGCTGATCAAAAAGATTTAATTGGTGGGTGAAGAAGTACAGAGGGCACTTTTCTGAAGGTAGTGTATGATGCCCCAGAGTTGTTTACCATCTTACAAAAATATACATTGAACTTGACGCAAAAGGAGTCGCTAAAAGAGACAGTTCCCTCCTGGGGCCTCTTCTGCTTCAGATGCACAGGCTACCTCTTACAAGGCAGAGTTGCCAATTGTCTTACTTGTTGACTAGAATGAAATCAAGTTTTCCCATGACTTTTGTCTCGTCTGTGCAGCTTTTCTGTATCTCCCACTCAGTCCTGGGATTAATATTTCGTGTGTTTTTTTAAATTTTTTAACACACACTGCTCCTTTGCCTAATATTTTGAGTGGTTTGGGAGAAATCTATCATCCCTCTGCCCTCCTCTCCTCACAAATATAGAGCATCCTGGTTTCCTTCTGACATTGCACAACCAGGTCACCGTTGTTGAAGAGCTGGCATAGGAAGGTCCTTTCCCAGCTTTGTAATTTTTCTTTAAATGCCTCCAGTTACCAGTTGCTGGGGAAGATCATTGAAAAGAGGTTTGACCCCTTCCTGCCCTGCTTGTAGGCTCCTTGGGGGCATTTGACTGGCCTAGAGGGGCTATTTGGTCTGATCTATCCAGGATCTTCTCATGTTTTTATGAAATACTTTGTCAATATGGCTGCTTGCGAAGGCCACTTACTCTGCGTTGATCACTTTTGCTACTTTCCACAATCAAAAGCCTGCCAACTGTATGACCTCCCTTGTGTGTAAGAATGAAAAAACCAGCCTGCTAGATCAGACCAATGACCCATCTATTCCAATATTCTGTCTCACAGCAGCCAACCACGTGTCCATGGGAAGCTTGCAAGTGGAACCTAAGCATAAGACCACTTTCCCCATCCTCAGTGGTTTCCAGCAAGTGGTATTCAGAAGTATTACTGCCTCCAACAATGGAAGCAGAGCAAAGCCATCATGGCAAGCAGCCAAGTGTTGTGTTGGCCAAGTGTTGAGATCTCAATGTCAAGTCAACCTTACACTTCCAATGTGTTCTGCAATGAGGGGAACTTCCATCTCACCAGTTGTCTGTGATGCGTCGTAGGGTGTGGGCAAGTAGAAAGCAGATCTCCTGGTAGATCTCTGGGTAGAAGGGTCTTAGCTCAGTGGTAGAGCATCTGTTTGACCTGCTTAAGGTCCCAGGTTCAATCCTCAATGGTATCTCTTGATAGGGCTTGGCCTCAAACTCTGGGGAGCTGCTGCCAGTCAGTGCAGACATTACTGAGATAAATGGACCATTGGGCTGACTCAGTAAAGGGCAGCTTCCTAGGTTTCTATGATCTGCAGATAAATAGATAGATGAGAGTTTCTGGCTCCCAATCATTCAGCAATTGCAAGGAACAAACTGTTTAGACTGTGTAATCAAAGCTGTCGAAATGAAGAAAGCTAACCATGAGTGGTCTGTGGTGGGAAAAGACTGAGAGCTCACTTCAGTTCTGGTTCTGAAAAGAAATTCCTAGGCTCAGAACATGCTGTTTCGTAATTCTAATGGGCTGTCTTTTGAAACCGGCTGGTAGATGTGGAGGTGCTAGGTTAAAAAACAAAATAAAAAATGGATTTCACAAGCCTACCCATTCATGTGACCAAGCCATTGCTTGGAGAGAGCTGTGCCTCTGCTCATTGTTCTTCGTAGGGAAGGTATCTTATCCCCTCGGTCATTTCTGTTCCTCAGTTTCCCTATAGCCTTTTCGAAGGGGAGCAGCCAGAAATGCAAATGGCAACAGCCTCTTGTCGGACTCTTTCTCAGTGCACAACCTGTTGTGAAGATGCCTACAACAAAGATACAACAAGCATACCATCCTGCTTGCCTTGCCACTCCCTGTCATGTCTCCCAGGCCAGTAACACCCACAGCTGACTTTGAAAGCTACTTTGGGAGCTCAGCACTTTTGAAGAATTGTACCACTTATTCCCAGTGACTAAATATGGACTGGGGGAGTCTAACTTTAGACATTTATTTTTCGCTTGAGCTGGCTCCTGGCCACACCTTTGGGGTTTTTTTTTTTTCCTTTTCTTTTTTTGAAATGGGTACCGTGAATGTAAGCCTGGCCTCCTTGTAACAGAATCTTCCTGGCAAACCTGAAAAGGGGGCCATCAATGTGTTTACAGAGGAACAGAGAGTCCCGGAGATGGTGTCCCTTTTTGGAAAGCCTCCTGTCCATAATCGGTACCTTATGACTTGCAGCTGAAATATTTTGCTGTGTGCTTTGGCTCGGGCTTCGAAAACGAAATGCTTCGCGAGCCGGAGTGCAGCCCGCCCCCCCCCCCCCCTTGCAAAAACAACTCTCGCCTTGGCCCAGCCTTGCTCCAGCCGGATGAACTCCAAACTAAAATGTTTAAAAGGGTTTCTGGCATCCACTGCTGTTTGTCAGGCGCAACTGCCGGATTCCATGCCTTCCGCATGTGGCTTTAAAAATGTCTCCAGCGGGGGGGGGGGGGCGTACAGAGGTCTTGACCACAAGCACAGCGGAACAAAGGGGGCAGGCGAGAGCCCAGAGGTGGAAAGGTTTGCCTGGGCTGCTTCAGACTATAGGTGGGAGGTCACATTTTTTTTAAGAAAAATGGTTGTTTATTATGTATCAGTGCTGAAAATGATGATGTCGTTGAGGACAAGAAGGCCCATTCAGAGCGAGGGCAAAAGTTCCCAAATACGAATATCCCCCAAAGCAATCACTGAAGGCGACGACAAACATGATTGTGAAAACCATCCACCTTTTCAAACACCTAATCTAAATATTGGGAAGCTGGTGGCACTGTGGGTTAAACCACAGAGCCTAGGACTTGCTGATCAGAAGATTGGCGGTTCGAATCCCCATGACAGGGTGAGCTCCTGTTGTTCGGTCCCTGCTCCTGCCAACCTAGCAGTTCGAAAGCACGTCAAAGTGCAAGTAGATAAATAGGTACCATTCCGGTGGGAAGGTAAACAGCGTTTCTGTGCGCTGCTCTGGTTCGCCAGAAGCAGCTTAGTCATTCTGGCCACATGACTTGGAAGCTGGACACCGGCTCCCTCGGCCAATAAAGCGAGATGAGTGCCGCAACCCCAGAGTCGGCCACGACTGGACCTAATGGTCAGGGGTCCCTTTACCTTTAATCTAAATATTAGCCATGGAAAAGAATAAAAAGAGAAAGCATCAGCACGGGTAGAGAGGCAAGTATAGCGAAGGATGGATGCAACACAAATCACATACACTCCAACACTCCTCAGAGGCAAATAAGGACATTCCATTGCGGGAGGGGAGGCAGTGCGGTTGCACGTTACGATTTTCAGTTTTTCTTTTTAAAATGCTGTATTGATTTAAACAAAACAGTCAACAAAAACAATCCAAAATCGATACATATTACCAAAGAGAGACTGAGAGAGAGAGATTTAGATTCATACATAACGAATTCCAGGACTTTAAGATTTTCAGTTTTTCAGGTTGCAGATGCACCTCCTGAAAGCCCGGCTAGCTCCAGTGCCCACCTTTGCCCACCTATAATAATAATAATAATAATAATAATAATAATAATAATAATAATAATTTATTATTTATATCCCGCCCATCTGGCTGGGCCTTCCCAGCCACTCTGGGCGGCTTCCATAAAAACCAAAAATACAGTAAAATCACACGTTAAAAACTTCCCTGAACAGGGCTGCCTTAAGATGTCTTCTGAATGTCAGGTAGTTGTTTATCGCTTTGACATCTGCTGGAAGGGCGTTCCACAGGGTGGGCGCCACTACCGAGAAGGCCCTCTGCCTGGTTCCCTGTAGCTTTGCTTCTCGCAATGAGGGAACCGCCAGAAGGCCCTCGGCGCTGGACCTCAGCGTCCGGGCAGAATGATGGGGGTGGAGACGCTCCTTCAGGTATACTGGACCGAGGCCGTTTAGGGCTTTAAAGGTCAGCACCAACACTTTGAATTGTGCTCGGAAACATACTGGGAGCCAATGTAGGTCTTTCAAGACCGGTGTTATATGGTCTTGGCGGCCGCTCCCAGTCACCAGTCTAGCTGCCGCATTCTGGATTAGTTGTAGTTTCCGAGCCACCTTCAAAGGTAGCCCCACGTAGAGCGCATTGCAGTAGTCCAAGCGGGAGATAACCAGAGCATGCACCACTCTGGCGAGACAGTCCGCAGGCAGATAGGGTCTCAGCCTACGTACCAGATGGAGCTGGTAAACAGCTGCCCTGGACACAGATTTGACCTGTGCCTCCATGGACAGCTGTCCAAAATGACTCCCAGGCTGCGCACCTGGTCCTTCAGGGGCACAGTTACCCCATTCAGGACCAGGGAATCCTCCACATCTGCCCGCCTCCTGTCCCCCAGAAACAGTACCTCTGTCTTGTCAGGATTCAACCTCAATCTGTTAGCCGCCATCCATCCTCCAACCGCCTCCAGACACTCACACAGGACCTTCACTGCCCTCACTGGTTCTGATTTAAAAGAGAGGTAGAGCTGGGTATCATCTGCATACTGATGAACACCCAGCCCAAACCTCCTGATGATCTCTCCCAGCGGCTGCATGTAGATGTTGAAAAGCATGGGGGAGAGGACAGAACCCTGAGGCACCCCACAAATGAGAGCCCAGGGGTCTGAACACTCATCCCCCACCACCACTTTCTGAACACGGCACAGGAGGAAGGAGCGGAACCACTGTAGGACAGTGCCCCCAGCTCCCAGCCCCTCAAGACAGTCCAGAAGGATGTTATGATCGATGGTATCAAACGCCGCTGAGAGATCCAGCAGAACTAGGAAACAGCTCTCACCTTTGTCCCTAGCCCGCCGGAGATCATCAACCAGTGCGACCAAGGCAGTTTCAGTCCCATGATGAGGCCTGAATCCCGACTGGAAGGGATCCAAATGGTCCGCTTCTTCCAGGCGTGCCTGGAGTTGTTCGGCAACCGCTCGCTCTATCACCTTGCCCAAGAATGGAAGATTTGAGACTGGGCGATAGTTGGCCATTGTGGCCGCATCTAAAGATGGTTTTTTAAGAAGCGGTTTAATAACTGCCTCTTTCAGCGGGTCTGGGAAGGCTCCCTCACAGAGGGAAGCATTCACCACCCCACGAAGCCCATCACCCAGTCCTTCCCGGCTAGCTTTTATAAGCCAGGATGGGCAAGGATCCAGGAGACAGGTGGTTGGTTTCACTCGTCCAAGCAGCCTGTCCACATCCTCGGAGGTAACAGATTGGAATTGATCTCACTCAACTTGACTAGACAGAACTCTAGCACTCTCCCGCCCTGGCCCTGCTCCCACGGTGGAGTCTACTTCTTCCCAAATCTGAGCGATTTTATCTGCAAAAAACTTTGCAAAATCATTGCAGGAGAACATGTGGCCCGTACTGGGCCCCGATGTTACAGGTGGTTCCGCTAAATTGTGAACCACCTGAAAAAGTCTCCTGCTGCTGTTTTCTGCAGATGCAATAGAGGCGGTGAAGAAATTCTTCTTCGCCGTCGCTATCGCCACTTGGTAGGCTCGACGTTGAGCTCTAACCTGTGTCCGATCAGATTCGGAATGAGTTATCCGCCACCGGCGCTCTAGCCGTCTCAAAGATTGTTTCATTGCCCTCAGATCCGTGGAAAACCACGGGGCTCTCCGGGCTCCATGCAATCGGAGAGGGCGCTTCGGAGCCAAACAGTCAATAGCCCTGGTTAACTCCGCATTCCAGCGGGCCACCAGGGAATCAGCTGAAAGGCCATCAACATGGGATAAAGCATCCCCTACCACTCTCTGGAAACCATTTGGATCCATTAAGTGGCGGGGACGGACCATCCGAATTGGTCCCACCTCCCTGCAGAGGGGATGGGTCGCAGAGAAGTCCAGTTGCACCAGGAAGTGATCTGACCATGGCACTTCTTTTGTTTCACTTTTACTTAGTGTCAGATCACCAACATCCATAGAGGTAAACACCAGGTCCAAGGCATGTCCGCGGCTATGGGTTGGGCCAGACTTATTCAGGGACAGCCCCATGGAGGCCATGCTTTCCATGAAGTCCCGAGCTGCCCCTTGTAAGGTCGTGTCGGCATGGATGTTAAAATCCCCTAGGACGACCAAGCTAGGTGTCTCCAGGAGAACATCCGCCACGACCTGAAGCAGCTCGGGCAGGGAATCCTTGGTGCAGTGGGGAGGTCGGTACACCAAAAGGAATCCTGTACTGCCCCTATTGCCCAACTTCCAGAACATGCACTCAGAAAACTGGGTCTTCCCAATAGGATGCCTGGTGCAAACTAATGACTTTCTAAAAATCACTGCAACCCCCCCCCTCCCCGCCCACATGACCTGGGTTGTTGTGCGTAAGAGAAACCTGGTGGACAAGCAGCGGCAAGGACAGGCCCATCTGCTTCATCCAACCAAGTCTCTGTTACACATGCCAGGTCAAGTCCTCCATCCATGATCAAGTCATGGATGGCAGTGGTCTTATGAATCATTGACCTGGCATTGCACAGCAGCACCTTCAGGTCATGTGGGTATCCCTTGCTGATTCTAGTATCCATCCGGTCAGGACCAGACCCGGAGGCAGGAATAGTCCTCAGACAACGACTAAACCTGCCTCCTCTGTAATGACATGGTCTGGTCTTAGCGTAACTCCTCCTCCTACCCGTGATCACTGAGATCGGTTGTCCCAGTGCATCCCCCCCCTGTGGAACATGCCCCAGCCATTTTGTGGGCTGGGGCCCACTCCCCGGCAGCCCTGACCCCTCCCCCTAAGAACAAAATAACAACTTATACAAACAAACAAAACCAATAAAACAATACAAACAAAAAAATTAAAAATTACAAAACATCAAAATAAAAAAAATAATTCCCCAACCCAACCAAACATCCATCCCACCCCCACCCCCCACATACAAAAAATCCAAAAGAATTTTTTAAAAAACATTTTAAAAACACTCTGTGCCCCTCCTGCAGTAACACTGTCCTAGTGAGGCCTGGCAGGCCCTGCCCTGGGCCAGGTGGTAAGTGGCAGGAAGGAGCAGGACCCTCAGGCACTCACTCAGGGGAGTCCTCCTGGGCAGCAGGCAGCAAGCACCACGCAGTCCTTATGAGGCTTCAGGCCCCACCCCAGGCCAGATGGTAAGTGGCAGAGAGGAGCAGGGCCCTCGGCACTCACTCAGGGGAGTCCTCCTGGGCAGCAGGCAGCAAGCACCACGCAGTCCTTATGAGGCTTCAGGCCCTGTCCCAGGCCAAATGGTAAGTGGCAAGAGCAGGGCCCTCAAGCACTCACTCAGGGGAGTCCTCCTTGCCCCCCACCCCTCAAACGCCAGCCCCCCACAGGCCTGCCTGCACCCCGCCAGCGAGACCCTTCCCTCCCACCCACATCCCAGAGACTGCTCCTGCCCTGGCTCATTCTTGTTTTTATTTGGCATGGCTGGCTGGCTGGGGGCCTGCCAGGCTGGAGAGTCGCAGCCTCCCATGGCAGGGACAGTGACGATGGCCCCATCCCCCAGTTCCCCCTTCATCCTCCTGCTCCTCACTCTTGCTGCTGCTGCTAACTCCATCAGCCGGCCAGCCTGCCTGGCTCCTTCCCTTGCTCCAGGGTGCAAGACTCATCCCTCTATCCCACACTCTTCCTTCTCCAACTCCCGTGAAAGCACATTTAAATCCTATACGTCCAAGAATCCTGGGAACTGTAGTTTAACTCCAAATGAACTACAATTCCCAGCACCCCCTAGCAAACTATAGTTCCCAGTGTTCTTGGGGGTTTGCTTTAGGGTGTGTGCACAGTGCGTGTTAACATGAATTCGGCACTGGATGCATCTGAAGAAGGCTGTTTTGCATCTTCCCATTGGGAAGAGGAAGAAGCCCAATGTTATTACATTACCACCTTCTAATAGCTCCATGCTTCACTCTCCATTCCTTCTTCCCTCTTAAGAACAACATCTTAGTGGAAGATCTAGCGTTAGATGGTGAAAAGTTAGCTTGCCTCTTATAAACTTTCCCTAAGCTCTTTGATTTCAACTTTGCATTCAGTGGCCCAGTTCCTTGGAAGACATCTATTCTCAAGAGATTAAACAGCGTTACATGGCAAAATAAATCAGATGTCGCATCGCAATTATAGCCTTATTATAAATATTGCAAAGAAAGTAGTTTCTCAAACTCTGGAGAGAGCTCCAGCCACTTACATCCTTCAAATTTGCTTTCAAGTCATGTATGCATTCAGTTGCTGTACTTTTCAACCTAAAATTTTCTATATCACTTGGTTGATCACTCAAAAACAAAATAATACTGCATCTTCTTCACCTCAAAATCCACATTGTTCCCTGGGGGGATGAGATGAATGGCTGATTTAAAAGCAATAATTTCCTTGGGGGAAAACATACAGAACAAGAATAGAGAAATTCTAGTGGGTCTGGAAGCTTTTATATAACCTCCTTAGCAAAAGAGCTTGTGAGACAATCAAAAGAAGACAACATAAAGGAGTAATAAGCTGGTCTTGAAATGTTTTCGAGACACTGGCTGCATTTGTGTGAGTGTTAATTCTTCCCAGCAAACTTGTGAGTAGCTATGATCTTAACTGTTTTTGTTATACTGTATTGTTAATGGGACTCTGTTCACAGTGGAGAAACTTCTGTGTGCTTCATCTGTTTGTGAGAAGTATCCCTCAATACACATGCTTTTTTTAACCATTGCAATGGAAAGAAAGCTCACAGAGGACTGAGGATCCTTTTGCAAATGTTGACATTAGTGGGGGATATCACGTTGAAGGAGTTCTGAGTCACATCTCCTTGTTTAGGAGTGCCCACCTAGACATGGTGGGGACAAACAGATTTTTTGTCCTTTGTCTGCCCTGTCTGCATATAAAGAAGAGAGCCATGTGGGTCATCTTTCAAGCACTGTTGGTGCCATATAGAAAGGGTGTACTAAATCTCCCCACATACCTTCATATGGGACATGGGTGGCGCTGTGGGTTAAACCACAGAGCCTAGGACTTGCCGATCAGAAGGTCGGCAGTTCGAATCTCTGCGACAGAGTGAGCTCCCGTTGCTCTGTCCCTGCTCCTGCCAACCTAGCAGTTCGAAAGCACGTCAAAGTGCAAGTAGATAAATAGGTACCGCTCCGGCGGGAAGGTAAACGGCGTTTCCGTGCACTGCTCTGATTCGCCAGAAGTGGCTTAGTCATGCTGGCCCCATGTCCCAGAAGCTGTACGCCGGCTCCCTCGGCCAATAAATCGAGATGAGCACCGCAACCCCAGAGTTGACCACGACTGGACCTAATGGTCAGGGATCCTTTTACCTTTACCCTTTACCTTCATATACCTGCTGCCCTGGCCTCTTTAACCTAATATTTATTTATTGCATCTATTTGCCATCTTCATACCCTCCAACACATCGCGGCGAAAAACCAGGATGCCTTCTTCCGAGGAGTCGCTTGACCTGTGCAAGATTGCAGTCCTGAAAAGGTCTTTTCAGGCATGGTTCCCCAAAAGCACACCTTCTGGGGTGCCACGTGAGCTGTGGCCCTGAAAATGTGCAGGAAATTAGTTCCTCCAAGGTGAGAGGAGATGCCACACCTCCGCTCCCTTTGAGTGTACCTTTGTGAGCTTTGAGCAGTGTGTTTTTCCAAGGCCAGCTCTTGGAGAAGTTATGGATCTCAAGCTGCGTTAGCATTGCATAGCGTCGGGGTTAGTTAAGGTTAGCAATTTTATCCCTCCGATTTCTTGGCGCTCGTTGGCCTAAAGCACCCCGCTTCTCCATTCCTGGGTACCTAAACAGAGAGTCTCTTTGTGCGACTGTAATGTTGTATGGCAGCATTTGAAATTTGAGTCTGAGTACACATTCCAAAAAAACTGGGGAATCTCCCTGGTTTTCAACACAGAAAGAGGGGGAGGGAAGGAATTGCAACCTTATACATTTTTGTTGTTGTTGTTTAAGTTGGTAGCAAAGTTATACTTCCAGATCTCAACTTCTCTGGGGCTCTAACTAGAATGGGTTTGCTCTGTTGGTGACATATTTCGCCTGAAAAATAAATAAAGGAGAAATTTGCAAGCTCTAGGGATCTGTATTTAAAACGAACAGTCACTGGTTCACTTTTAATTTTCCCCTCTGCAAATAGTATTTAGACAGCAATGAGAAAAGCACTCTCTTGCTAAGCTACGGAAAACCTTTCTTGTCCTTTAATTCTAGATGAAGGGGATTAGTGTGAACATATTTAGCCTCTGACCTTCAGACAAAAGCATTATCAAATTTAGTGACCAAGTGGGTCTCCATTTAACAGAACTAGTTCAGTCTCTTTGCCTCCTCCTTCTTTTTTTTCCAGAATGGAGAGGCAAAGTTCAAAAATCTATTGTTAAATGGGATGCCTCTGTGGTGCTTTCTTCAGATTTAGATTTGAAATGGTTGTTGGGGTATAAATGAGGAAAGAGGAGTCGACGCCAGCCTTGCCAGAGTGTTGGGGATCTGCCATGAGACTTTGGAAAATAAACAGAAAAGCACACCCAGGCAAACAATCCCACGGTGGCCTTGCAAGAGATCAGGCTCCTTGTGTTTTTGCACACACACACACACACACACACACACACACACACACACACACAAACACTCTACATAGATATTTGAAATGGTTGTCATGATTGCATGTCCCCTGCCGCTCTGCGATTATGCCTTCTTTTTTTCTCTGGTGGCGAAAACCAGACCTTTCCAGCATCTTGATTCCCTCCATCTGGGGACAGCGAGCAATCTATGGCATCAATATTGTGAGTGTGTGCTTGGTGCGCCGAACCCACAAGAGGATAGGTGCCATCTGTTCTCCGGTATCCAATCATTCAATGACTTTATTAGCTGACTTTTAACAGGCTCTGTTGGTCTTCTCCCTCTCTTTTTACTTTTCTCTTACTGGACCCAGTGTGTGTGTGTGTGTGTGTGTGTGTGTGTGTGTGTGTGTGTGTAGAAGATCACCAAAGCAGAAGGCACCATAGGACACACACCGGGCATTTCAAGACCAAAGCCGGCCTCTTTATAAACCAGTGCTGAAATGTGTAAAGCTAGCTGGTCAAGAGTGCAGCCCCCCTCTTTCCCTCTCTCTGTCCACCGTAAAATATTCTGGCCTGCCCATGGAATGCCAGAAGGGGCCCCTCTTAAGCCGGTGTCCATTTACAGTTCATCTCTCATAAACTCGACCACTGGGGTAAGGGCAGCCGGCCCAGGCCTCCTGGTATGTGATTGATTATCTGGTATTTATGCCATTGAGGAGTTTTCAGCGGTTGAGGGTCAAGGGGTCATCTCGTGTGTCCTGCCGCAAATCCGTTCCCTTTTGTACAGTGAGGGCTGGGTGAACAAGCACACAAAACCCACCTTTTTTCTTTTCCTTGGGAAAAAAGGGAGGGGGACGGGCCAGTGTCAATGATTTTTTTCCCCTCCAGCCGTTCCTGAATAGTGTCCTTTTTAATTCTAAAGAACTTTAATTAAAAGTAGCAGGAGAAAAAAGTTCATCTTGACAAGGTTTAGCTTACCTTAACAGTTACTTGTGTATCCTGGGACCCTTGAAACCCAAGTTTTGGGACGGGGGTAGTGACTTCTTTTCTCCCAGTTCCCCTGTTGCTAATTAGTCTGCCTTTGGTTTTAATTAAAGCTGTGTCTCAAGAAAAGTAAAAAAAAAAAAAATATGATTCATCTGGAAATGTAAAAAAATAAATAATGCATGCTGGATTTTCTCAGAAAGGAACCCACAATGCTAGTTTCTGATTTTGTGACCAATGCGAAATTGCTGCAGGCTTTCAAAAACTAATTCACCGATGTAAAAAACTAATTCACTGATGTAAAAACCTGACCTCCAGTTCCAATTCCTCTGGCCAGATGACTACACATAGCAAACTACTAGCTTGAGCTTCTTCCCACAGAAGACAATGGATAGATTGCCAAACCCTGCAGTCCGTTGGGCTGTTGGCTTGCAAAAAGCTCTGACCAGCTTTTGTATACAAACACATTACTTTTGACTTGGATTTTAATGGCAGCATGTGACTGTGCACCTATATACTGACAGGCAAAACAGACTGGGTTTTACTTTTTTTGATGTGTGGCTGGTGGAGAGCTCCTTGTGCAGGACAAGTAAGGATAACTAAATATTTATCAGGGAAATGCTGCCCTCTCGGGTGTGGAATCCATCAGTTGTTAAATCAATTCAGGGTCACTTCCCTGCCTCTAGTGGGGGGGGGGGGATCCGCCCGAAATGGGACATGGGCTAGATTGCAGTTTAGGTAGGAACACGAGGCGTCTAGGTGGCTATAAAAAGTTCCAGATGGTGGCAGTGGTGGATTTTTTTCAGCCTTTTCACCGTGTTTGGCTGGCACAACCTTTTTGAAGGTTGTTATTTTGTGTATGTGTGATGGGTTGATTGATCTTAGCTCCCTGGGCCTCCACGGATGCTTTGCTGAAGAATTTATCCACGGAGCTGTGGTTGATCTTCACTGATGTGAGCAGCTCAGGGTATTTATCAGGCTACCAGGTTTCCAGAGTGTCTGAACACTTCCGCTTTTAAAAAGAAGACGAGTTCAGTGGTTGTGCAAAACAGTCTGCGGACATCCTCTGAAATACCTTTTTGAATCAGCTGGCCATGGCTTCCCCTGTGGTTGCCGGAGTTCCCCTTTAACATCCTCTGTTCCCCCCATTGGAGTTAAGGTGATAAGTTCTGGACCGGACTGTTTCAGGCCTGGGTATGGCTATCCATGCTGCAGAATGAGGAGTTAGAGTCCTGGGGACAGGGAGTTCTAACTGGATTGTTATCACTTTGGGTACCAGGTGGGAGGTGTTTAAAAATAAATGCAAATACTCCCCCACTTTCATAAACATCCTGCAAGAAGAAAACCCACCCATCCAGAGAAGAGGTACTAGTCCAGCCCACCCATAGCAGAGCTAGTTTTCTACTCAGTGGCGTAGCGTGGGGGGTGCGGGGGGGGGCCGGCCGCACCGGGCGCAACATCTGGGGGTTAGGGTTAGGGGGCGCAAATCCACGGGTTAGGGGGCGCAAATTACTTGCCTTGCCCCGGGTGCTGACAACCCACGCTACGCCACTGTTTCTACTTGAGGAAGAATGTGTTTTAATTATCTCAGAGAACATTTAGAGATTAGAGTGGAAGTCTGTTGTCCAAATCTACCACGTCCAGCTGCAAGTACGCCAAGAACAGAATTTGGGACAGGTCACATTTTTTGATGTTTCACCATGTTTGTTTGTTTGTTTGTTTGTTTGTTTGTTTGTTTGTTTGTTTATACCCCGCCCAACTGGCTGGGTTTCCCCAGTCACTCCCAACAGAATATGAAAAGCACAATAAAAGAGCAAACATTAGAAGCTTCCCTAAACAGGGCTGCCTTCAGATGTCTTCTAAAAGTCAGATAGTTGTTTATTTCCTTGACATCTGATGGGAGGGCATTCCACAGGGCGGCCACCTCCGAGAAGGCCCTCTGCCTGGTTTCCTGTAACCTCACTTCTTGCAGTGAGGGAACTGCCAGAAGGCCCTCTGCGCTGGACTTCAGTGTCCAAGCTGAACAATGGGGGTGGAGACGCTCCTTCAGATATACAGCCTGAAAGGGTACAGTCCAAGAAGAGGACAGTCTGCACTTCCCAAATATTTATGCTGCTTATTTATTTTGCCAGCTTCTGCTGGGTCGGTCTCCTTGGTGTTTTCTTCAGATAGTCCACTGAAGAAATTAAAATTTGCAATTCTGGAATTGGGGGAGAAAATTATTCCTAGCTGAACCTGGCTTTTCCAATGACACAGGGGCTGGTTTTTATGAATGGACCTTTCATTTAAAGTGTGTGTGTGTAAATGAATGAATGAATGAATGAATGGAGAGGCATGTGCAATGTGTTAAGGCTTTTTTATTATTATTAAGCCAGAGTCTAGACCAGGATCTGATAAAGAAGGTGATAAAGCCCTTTGGTTTACATTAGTTCCCACCTCACATTCGGCTTTATCTGCACTGGGAAACAGGAAATTTTACAGGGAAGATTCATCATTATGCAGCTTAGCTGTAGACACAGCCAGGACACAGCAGCCTGTTTGATTCTGGGCCCTGTTTGATTGGAAAAGCACCCACTGACATGGCCAGTCTGGAGAAGAAATGGCAGAGGACGAGCGTCCTTTTCTACCGCTTCCGCTGCTGTGCTTCTAACTCCAGGCAGTGCTTACGTCTCCCTCTTCGGAGTTAATAGCTTCTTTCAGTGTAAGCTCTTGGCCTGTTCCATCGTTCATATTGGTTTAAAGATTGGAATATCATTGCAGTCTCTTTGTGCATCTAAATATAGACCCGTTTGTGATTATGGTGTAGTATCGCTAAGCTTTTCCTTCTCAGCTGCTTGACCAGATGGGACTCTTTGTTCCCATTTTACTCTTCGTAAGAGCAAGCTAAGTCAACTTTTGCAGAGGATTTGTGCCTGCGTGCTTGTGTTTGTTTGTGTGATGTGTGCACAGGGGACACGGCAGGTACAGGTGCCTATATCTATCTCTGTTCTGCTCCTTCTTCCACTCAGCCACTCAGGATGATGAGATGGTGAGAGGTTTATCATCATTGCCTCTGGCTAACATGTAGAAGAGCCAGAATCAAAATACAGTGGTACCTTGGTTCTCTGTTCCAAAACCAAAGCATTCCAAAACCAAAGGCGTGCTTTCCCATAGAAAGTAATGCAAAACGGATTAATCCATTCCAGACTTTTAAAAACCACCCCTTTATCAATTTCTGTAGTCACACAGTCAATCAATCAGTAGCTGAACTGGGTTCCACACAGTCACAATAACAAATTAACCAAAAAAGCCTCAGAAACAAAAACGCAAAATAAATAGCAAAAACAAAAGTGCCAAACTTAATCCATTCCGGAAGTCCGTTCGACTCCTGAAATGTTTGAAAACCAAGGTGCAGCTTCTGATTGGTGCAGGTGCCCCAGAAACAATAGCCAACAGCCGCATTGGATGTTCAGCTTCCGAAAATTGTTCGAAAACCGGAACACTTACTTCCGAGTTTTTTGCGTTTGGGAACCAAGGCTTTTGAGAACCAAGGAACCACTGCTCTATAGAGGTCTGCTCAATGCCTGCAAGCCCTAGTTTTTGTCCCCTTTCAAATCAATATAAGTCAGACCATCGGTCCATCTGATTCAGTATTGCGAGCACTGACTTGCAGCAGCTCCCCAGAGTTTCAGGCAAGAGTCTCTCCTAGTCCTACCTGGAGATGTCAGAAGCTGAACCTGGGACCTTCTGCACCCATTTTATAGAAATTTTAATGATATTGCTGCTGGGCATTTTTTGTAAACTCTTCTAGGTTTTATAGCTGTTTTTATTTTGTGGCTATCACTGTATTATTAACAAAAAAATCTGCTGTGGGTGCTTTATTTAAATGGAATCATATAAGGTAAATCTTTGAAATATGGAAATAAATATGGGGGTGTTGGGATGCATTTCCCTGCCTTCTGGGTCTCCCAATGCACCTTTTATTAAGTTTTCCAGCAATGCAGGCTTGTAAATAGTCTCACCTCTGCTCGCCTCGGGTGAATCAAATGTGCTTTTGGGCAACCAGGCAGGAAATATCAGACAGATAGGAAAGAGCTGGTGCTTCTTTCAGGCTGTGTAGGTATGCCAAAAATTGGTTTGTAATGTTATATACTTTGGGGTGGGTCACCTGGACTTACTTGAAAGGCTGGAGTATGGTCACTTTGCTGGTCTGGGTTAACCCATTAACCTGTGACACCTGTCCATCCTTCCTTCCATGTCTGTTGTAGAATTTGGAAGTGCATCAAAAATACTTCTGAGCCATTTAAAACAGGACAAGGAAAAAACCTCCCCATTTCCTAGTGTGCCTTATAGAGTTGGAGTGGACCACAGGGGTTATTTAGTCCAACCCCCCCCCCCCGGCAATGCAGGAATCTTTTGCCCAATGTGGGACTCGAACTCACAACCCTGTGATTAAGACTCTCATGCTCTGAATGGTGTGCAAGTTCTGTTGTGTGCAATGGAACCTCGTGGAAAATGCAAATTAAGACAGCCCAGAAGAAGATACTGGAGCTCTCCAAATCGTTTGCCCACGGACATGCACAGAAAATGAAGCTCGCTGGCTGATGCTGCCTCTCAGCTTAACCTGTCAGCCTACTTCACAGGGTTGATGTGAGGATTAAGTGAGGAGGGGAAGAACCATGTCCACTACCTTGAGCTCCTTGGGGGGGAAGTTGGGATAGGTAAAGGTAAAGGGACCCCTGACCATTAGGTCCAGTCATGACCGACTCTGGGGTTGCGGCGCTCATTTCACTTTATTGGCTGAGGGAGCTGGCGTACAGTTTCCGGGTCATGTGGCCAGCATGACTAAGCCGCTTCTGGAGAACCAGAGCAGCGCACGGAAACGCCCTTTACCTTCCTGCCAGAGCAGTACCTATTTATCTACTTGCACTGCATGCTTTCGAACTGCTAGGTTGGCAGGAGCAGGGACCGAGCAATGGGAGCTCACCCCGTTGTGGGGATTCAAACCGCCGACCTTCTGATCGGCAAGTTCTAGGCTCTGTGGTTCAACCCACAGTGCCACCTGTGTCCCTAAATAGTAGATCCAGCTGAAAAGCAACACATTGGTATTTGCATTGATTGCTGAAATGCATCCCTAACTAGTAATATTGCATAGCTATAAACCTACTGTATAACCGTACACGGGGCATGGCTGTGAGGTGGTGTCAGGGACCGTGCTGAGGAGGGCTGCACTGAGGAGGAATGGTGGGAGCCTCCCCCTGCTCCTCATCAGGATCCTCAATCTTCCCAGGAGCAGGAAGACAGTATAGATTTGGAACAGTGGTTTGCAGAGGGACACAGTTCAGAAGGCAGAAGTTGGGAAGAACTGGGTGGTGAACAGTTAGGAGGAAGAGAACTGGGAGAGGGAGAGTTAACAGAGTCACTGTCACTGGAAAGCATTCATCTGCTCAGCCCGAGGTCAAGGAGAGCAGATAAGGTGGCAGCACAGAAAGCGAAGTGGGTGCTAGATCAGGTTGCAAGAGGCAGAAGTGACATGGGTGGAAATCGGGGGGACCTTTAACTGGGAGCACCTCGTCCCTAGGAATGGAGGCTTTGTTCTCTTGCTGTAGTCATTAAAACTTTGAACTCTTAAGAGACTCCTTTCACTTTGTTCTGCTTATCTCCTGCCAAAGGGGCGGGAGGAAGCCAAGTCCCTGAAGCCTGACAGGTGGCTGACTACCTGAAAGGAACCCTACACGTCTGACTTTCCCCCCTACACCACCAGCCTGGAGGACGGCCATGTTCTAGTTCTAGAGAACCCAACACCATTTCCCGCTTAGCATCAGTTCCCGTTGCCCTCTTGCCTTGACCACCTTTCCCAGCCTCAGAGCAACCCCAAAAGAAACCATGAAGCTGACAGCTGGGGAAAACCAGTTCCTAAAACCAGTTCTTTTGTTTCTATGCTTTCTTCATTCTAACCCAGGATCTCCTTTGTGTGGCTATGAACACCCAATGGGTGTGTGAAGAACATGGTCAGTGGTCCTCGTTTTATCTCCCATTCCCCCACCCCCTCACTGTCCGGCTTCCTTGGACACCTAAATTTGATCATAAATTAATGCTGAGCCTCTGCTCCTCCCCCTTTCAGCCACTTCCTCCCCCCCCCCCAGGTCCAGCTGCCATGGCGATTGACACAAAGCCAATATCTAAATAAACCCCTTTCCCACCCCCACAGCTACCTCTCCCTCTCTTTCCCCTCATAAAGACTTTGTGGTTTCATTTTTCCCTCCAAGGTCAAGATCAGACCTTTTTAAATAAACACATATCAAAGGATCATTAGCAAAGCAGCACTGTTAAATTGAGATATTAACTTCTGTCAAGCATGCTTTTTCGTTGCAGTTTCTCCCTCTCTCTCTGTAACTCATGACTGCAGTAGCCTTTTTTTATTATTTTGGCCTGAGGCGGTAGCATCTGGCTGCTGTAGAGACTGTAAAAATTAAAAAGCAACACAAATCATTGGGAGAGAAAAGCAGTAAATTCAATGATAAGAATTTAAAATTAAAATGTTTCGGGGCTTTTATATTCCGGGGGAACATGAAAGGAATGAGCTCGTGCGCCTGTTGCAATAAACCGCCTGCCACTAATAGCCGCTTGATTCTTTCCCTCTTTGCTCCTTCCCTGGCATAATCATTCTTCCTTGGGCAATCACCAAAAAGGAAAGAAAGATGTGTAATAAAGAATAAGTAAACTGATGATATGGTGCGGATAGTGATGGAGAGGAGGGGAAGAGTGGCCAGGGAAAAGGCCTAATGCACATGGCTGCAAGAGTGGACTTGATATTGGTCCTGCACCCTGGAGGAAAATCATTTTGGGTTGGAAAGTGATTCCTCCTTAGCTGTTTTTGTGGGAACTCAATCGATCTTATCTCCATCATCCTTGTGTTAGCAACATCTTCCTGATAAATAAGGGGAGAATGGAATCTCTGCACCCAAATCTCATCTTTCATTGTGCCACAAGATAAAGTCTTAGCCACCTCCCAACCCACAGGCTAAACCAGGGCTGCTGGAACTTTGCTGCTGCTGCTGCTGCAAAAAAAAAAATTGTCTCATTACCAAGGGATAATGTTCTGTGTTTCCCTCTGTTGTTGCTGGTTGTTGCCCATAGTAGGATCTGAAGCATATTTGCTGATTCCTCTTCAGGCATCATCATCAGAGGAACTGCAAGCAAAAAAATAAAGCCCAAAGAGCGCTGACAATGTGCAAGATTTGTTTGGTACGGGTGTGTTCCCAACGCAGTGATTGCCCCCATAAGGTTTGAGATGGTGAGAGGGTCTCTTAACTTCTGTGACTTTTCTGATGAGGAGCAGAGCTTCAGCTGGGAAACCTGGAAAGGCGGACTCTGGGGGATTGGGGTGGGCCGCCGCATATGTCATTTTTATGCTCCCTGTCGCGCCGATGTGCAGAGAGGCAGGCCCTTTTGTCTCCTCTGAACTTCGACAGCCGAAGGAGAGGTGAGAAACGGATCCGGTCATTTTGCCACACTCAAAGGGGCCGAGAGAGAGTGTGAAGATTAGGGATGCAGAGGTCGAGCGAAGAGGGTGTGACTAACGGGGCTAGCCATTCAGATATGGGGACACATTGTTCTCAAGGTCCAGATGGCCCGTGGAATAAATCAGGGGATGCAGAAACTGCCTTCCAGTATGAGGGAATGTTTGTTCAGTGACTTTCCTGATGCAACAGGGGCACATAACCCACAACGCGGCCTTGAGTAATGACCATTGGGTGGAATTCTGTACTGGCAACTGCCCCCAAACATGCCTTATGTCCCCATCATATTGAGTTCTCTTTCCCTTATTTAGGTGCACTGCAGTGTTCTGAAGCAGGAACAGGAGCCAGTCTTATGGCAGGTCATATGGTTTACCTATGTAACCCAGCATGTCCCACTGGCTTCAGTTCCCTAGCGGACACTAGACAGTAAAAAAAAGTAGACAGGGAAACATTTGTCTCCCTCTCTCGGTGAACCCAGTGGGACCATGATATCGGAAGATTCGAAAGGAAAGACTTCTTTGCACAGCACATAGTTGAACGGTGGCATTCGCTACCCCAAGACATAGTGGTGCCCAAGAAGCTGGATGATTTTAAGAAAAGGATGATGCTGATGATTAAAATTTGTATGCTGCCTTATACCTATAGGTCGCAAGGTAGTTACAACACAAAATCACAATATATGAACATAAAACACATAATGAAAGCAAAAACAAGAACAACCCAATAAGGTCCCCCCCCCAACACATTTTAAGATAACATTGGGTGTCAATCAGCCAAAGACCTGGTTATACATGAATGTTTTTACCTGGCACCTTAAGGTGTATAATGAAGGCGCCAGGCAAACTTCCCTGGGGAGAGCATTTCTCAAACGGAGAGCCACTGCAGAAAAGGCCCATTCTTGTGTTGCCACCCTCCAGGCCTCTCGTGGAGGAGGCACATGAAGAAGGGCCTCAGAGGCTGATCTCAGGGTTTGGGTCAGTTCATATGGAGAGAGGTGGCCCTTGAGGATTAGACAAATTCATGGAGGATACGGCTATTGGCAGCTACTAGCCACTATGGCTATGTTTTGCCTACACGGTTGGAGGCAGTGTGGCTCTGGATACCAATTGCTGGGAATAACAAATCGAGATAGTGCTGCTGTGGTGCTCAGGTCCTGATGGCAGGCTTGGGGGCACCTGGTAGGTCATTGTGAGGACAGGATGCTAGACTAGATAGTCTCCCTTTGGCTTGACCCAGTTGCTGCAGGGTTCTTCTGGGGTCCTCAGAGGGATGCTTTCTCCATCATAGGCTCCCTCTTCCCTTTCAGTTGGAGATGCCAGGATTTCAGCTTGGGATCTTCTGCATGCAAAACGTGTTCTCCACTGCTACTGTGTCATGGTCCCTCCAAGCAGCTTCCAAAACAGCATGGAAGTGTGCAATGTGGGGTGTGCCCAGAGGAATGCTTCCCATGCATGCAAACTTTTCACAGCACCCACACAAAGCCATTGGCATCCAAATGCCAGCCCATGTTCTGCCCTTCCTAGCTTGATCCAGACGGACCTTTCTGATGAAAACCCATTTCTACAATCAGGATTGTAGAATTGGAAAGGACCACAAGGATCATCTCGTCCAACTCCCTGCAGTGCAGGAATATTTTGCCCAACATGGGGCTCAAACCCACAACCCTGAGATTAAGAGGCTCATGCTCTACCTCTTGAGCTATCCCTCATCCAGGTTCTTTTCAATGGGATTTTGAGACAAGGATAGTTTCTGCCAGCAATCATGAAACCACATGTGCAACATCTCCAGATGTTGTTGGACGACATCTCCCAGCAGCCCCAGCAGCCATCATAGCCTACAGCCAGGAATGATGGGAGCTGTAGTTCATCCAGCAACATCTGGAGGGCTACAGTTTCCTCACCCTGTCCTGACATCACCCACATTTTTCTCACTTTTCCAGAACAGTAACATTGTGCTAGTTTACGTTAACAGAAGGGATGTCTCTCAGATGGTCCTCTCAGGGGATCATCTCATCCAACTCCCTTCAGTGCAGGAATATTGTGCCCAACGTGGTGCTCGAACCCACGACCTTGAGATTAAGGGTCTCATGCTCTACTGACTGAGCTGTTCCTCAGGACATTGTGAATGTGCTTCCAGCAACCCATTTGCAATGGCTGGAAAACAAAAAACCGTTGACAATATGAAGCTCGCATCTACAAGCAGCCATTATCTCTGGTATAAACTTTGAAAAGGTGGGTGCAACTGGATCTTTACAGATGGCCATGTTGTTGTCCCCCCACCCCAATTGTGGGTGGTGGTGTGGGAAGCAGGGCAGCAGGTAGACAGAACAGAACTGAGAGTTGCCCAGGGCTGCAACTGCTCAGAATTCTGGGTTCCCATCCTCAGCAGCAATAAAACAGCTAATTTTTGCAAAGACCGAATGACCGAGAAGTGCGCTTAGCATCTCTCTCCCTCTCTCTCTCTTTCTCTCCCCACCACTCTTTTTTTTTTTTTTAAGCACAGTATATCCTTTGAAAGAGTTGTTGTCGCATGTTTCCTTTTGAAAGACTCTTTAAATACAGTATCCTTTTAAAAGTGTGCTTTTAGCATTCCAGAGCTGCTGTATTAACAGCAAACAGCAATCATCTCTCAATAGCATCATTGTTTCCTGCAGAAGTGTGGCAGCCGAGTGACATGAGATGGGAGGAAACGTGAGGCGGAGGAAAAAAGGATGGGTTTTGTGAGTGCTGTGATGTTCGGATGAGACGCTGTGTGTGTGCATGTTTGTATATATTATATGCAGGCGTGAATGTGAAAGAGTATTCAGAAAACAGCAATTATCCAAAGGTTTCTTTTTCTGGGTTTTACCATAAGGATGTACTTGGGTGTTGCTGTGCAAGGAATGCTTCGTGCTTCAGCTTTGTCACCGGAGCACACATAATCGCGGGAGCTGACACCGAGGCCAGGTTTATCTGCTTTTGTGCAGCAGGTGGGGGTGGGAGAGAAATTTGATCCAGTTCGAACCTACTGTACATGATTCACGCTTTCCAAAACAACACTCACACTGTAGTGTGACCATTCTTCAAAATTCACACACCTCCCAGTTTCCCGGCGCAGTCCTCCAGCACCTGCCTGTCCTTTCTAAGTCCAGAAAATGTCACATGGGGAAGGAGAAAGGGGTTGGCAGTTCCAGCAGAGATACAGAGCCTCCTCTTCCCACTGGGGATGCTGGCCAGTTCATCCCAGCTTCTTCCTCTTGTGAGAAAGGGACAGTCCAAACACCAGCCTCTGCCAGTCACTCCTAAACTCTCCCCTGGGCAGGGTCGAGAGGAGAACTTTTATTCTGTTTGCATCTAAAGGCAGATTCACTTCACTCACACTTCCCAATACAATGTGTGAATTTTCACAAGGATTTCTTTTTTAAGGGCGAGACAGTGGTGGACACCCAGACATCATCCCTGGCTTTTGACCATGCTGTCTGGTACTGATGGGAGTTCAGCCAACCAACAACTGGAGAGTCACAGGATCCTTACCTCTCCATTAAAAGAGTTGGAAATTTCAAACATTAATGCATCACCTCTACCCCCCTTTTTCTGTGTTCTGTCCCTCTTTTTAATGCTTTCCTGAAGACCATCAACTCTGGAGAAGAAGCAAGCGGAGAACATGCTATAATCCTCTGAGCCAGGGGTGGCTTTACATTCACTACACATGATGCACCCCACCCCATTTGGAGAATACATGAAACACCATTGGAGAGCCTCACAGCTGGAGCAAACGAAGGGGGGCCCATCAAGGCCAGCATCTTCTTATTACAATGTCCAACTAGATGCCCTAAGTCAGAAGGCTGCAAGCAGCACCTGAGCACTCTCCTCGCTTGTGATTCTGGCAGTGTAGACAGAACATGGCCATTGTGTGTAGTAGTCTTATCCTTTGTGAATTTGCCTCTTTTAAAGTCATCCGGCAGTACTCTCCCCAAGGTGCGCAGAGTTGCGCTCAACATTGGGGGGAGGGGTATTGCACATGCATGACATCACACACATGATGCCCCCCTAACCCAGCCAGACCGACTCAGCCTGCCATCACCCACCCACCCACCTTACCTTTGCATCCCTGGCGGAGCACATGCCAGGGTGAAGATGCTTCTCCCTGCCACATCACTAGTGGAGATCGCCAGTGCGCCTTTCGGGAACATGCTCTGGCAATCGTCGAAGGGACACACGGGATGAAGACACTTCGCCCTGCCGACTCCCTGGAGATCCTCACATGGACGCAGCAGAACAAAGCATCTTCACCCTTTTGAGGATCACCATAGAATTTGGGGTGGTCCCAGCCCCCTTCTTGAAAATTGGGGGGCTGCCCCCTATGGCACCCCTTGGTGGCACCCCTGCTCTCCCCACTTCTGCTCCACAGAGACTGGTATTTAGAGGTGTGCTGTCTCCATCAGTGGAGATCATAAGCCACCAATAACTGTAGCTCTTTTCACAAGGTCATCGACCACATGTAGATTAAATATATGTGTGTGGGAGGGGGTAGCAGGATGACACCTGCTGGCCACGCCCTTGATGCCACGCCCCCTGCAATCTTGCCACCATGTTGAGCTCCTTGTCTGAAGTTACTGGGAGATGGGGACAGGAAGTTCCACAATGGAAAGGGAGCAGCCCCTCTCCTATTTAGTCAGTGCAAAGAGGCAAAATTGTGAAAAAGACTTAGCGTAACTTATTCTACAGAGCTTTCATCAAGCTAAAATGTGAAGGGAGGAGGATAAGAACCACAATGAACTCTCCTCAGAGGAAAGTAGGTGAGGGTTAAAAACCACTTATAAATGATAGCAAATAAATTTGAGAAAATGCCACATTTTGCAGGGATCCCCTCGTGCTTAGGCAAGATGAAATCTTTGTGTGAAAGGGAGCCCTTTTGGCATTCAGGATCCTGGCCGCAGAGGCCAGGAAAAGATGCCCAACTGTCGATTAAGAGGGGCCCCCAGCAAGGAGTGATGCTAAGTTGCCCTTTAGACAAAATCTGCCTCCCATGCATCCACGGTGGGCTCCTTCACATTTTATGCGCTATCTGGGAAAGGAGGAAGCCTCAAATGCAGAGGAATCAGATGTTTAAGCCTCATAATCTCCAACTGCTATTGTTAATTTGGTGGAGCATTTTCCATGTTAATTTGTTCTGCATTGTGCCATTATGAGCCAACCGCCCTCTGCCTGCTGCTCTGCCACCTTCCCTCCCCCTTCCCCAAGCCCTCCCGTGCTCTGTATTAGGAACCGAAAACACAGCCACCCGGAAGGCCTGGAACAGCACGGGCGTTGTGAGGAAGATGGATCTAGCAGATTCTGGGAGCTGCTAAAAACAGAAGGGGGAAAAAAATGGGAAAGGTGTGCTGGGGAGGGTTGCTCTTAAAGTCTCAGCAAGTGATAGGGAACATTCCATGTATGCAAGCCAAAGGTGGAAGCATTCTAGCGGAGGAAAGACCTATTCCTTTGTAAAGACAAAAATATTCCTCTATACCAGTGGTTCTCAACTTGTGGGCCCCCAGATGTTGTTGAACTACAACTCCCATCACCCCTAGCTAGCAAGGCCAGAGCTCAGGGATGATGGGAGTTGTAGTCCAACAACATCTGGGGACCCACAGGTTGAGAACCGCTGCTCTATACCAATGTTCTTCATAAAAAGAGGTTGCTGGATCAAGCTAGTGGCCCATCTAGAGCAAACACCCTAGTCTCACAGATGCCTGTGGAAACTGGCGAGCCCCAGCCTGATGATCTGGTGTGATGGGCGTTTAATTAACCACATATGGGCCCCCCAAAATTGAAGGACATTGCTAGGAGTGGCCAAGGAGGCACCGCTCCAGAGGTTGCACTACAACTCCTGTCATGCCCTGATCATTGGCCATGCTGCTCTGCAGTACCTGCTGGGAGGTGAAACTCAACAATTTCTGGAGGGGCACCATATTAGCGAAATCTGCTCTACACTATCATAGCAAATCGACTAGAGGACACCTAATTTCTGCCATTTCATGGAAGACTGGAAAGCAAGTTTGGAACCCAGCAAAGAATATTCAACAGGTTGCCGTGAGCAGAAGTTCTTTCCAAGAAGTTGTGAGAGCAGTGCTTACTTTCCTGATATCACAGTATGGCTGCACCCTAGGTCTCCTTTTCATTCTTAAGTGTCGGAATCTAAAAGTGCAAGTTGCTCTGTAAAGAGAATGGATTTTCCTGAGCAGCTGGTGTCTATAACTGTCATGAGAGGAGTTCTGTCCTTGTGATTCCAACAGGAACGGCTCGATGTTTTTAAGCATTCTGGGCTGCCTGTTCAGGAATGCAGTAGCCGCATAGGGCAAGATGCTTGACACTTGTGTTGGACTGTAAAGGATCCAGGGGAAAGATGCCATCAGTATGTTGTGAGTGGTGCATTCCCCCCTCCCTTTCATTCTGGGCACTCCAGCATCAACAGCTGTGTTGCCTCATTTCTTTATTGGCTTGTCTCCTTTTCTGAAAGCCCATCATAGATGGTGCATGGAACAGAGGAGTGGCAAGGAAGGTAAACCCACACAGCCATTTTGATATGGCAGGGAAACCTCACTACCATTCAACCTTTTTTCCTTCATGTAGGCTGGCCTACCATGTATCACAATGGCAGCATTTTATTCCCCAATTCAGCTCTTTCCTGAGGAGAATGCATTGCAGACAGGGCCAACTTTACCCGGGGTTGCAAGGGGTGCGTGGCACCTGGGTGCCGATTTCCGGGGGGCACCAGGTGCCCACCGCTGAAGTCACCTAAGCTCTTAACTCTCGATCGCTGGGAGTAAAAAGCAATGGAGCACAAGTCCCCGCCCCCCCTGCCCCCCGCTGCTCTGTTACTCCATTGCGTCAAATATTCCCGACAATTCAGGAAACAAAAGCAGTTCTTTCCGCTGTGTTGTTGTCACAGGTGGGCAATCCCCCCCCCCAAGAAAGTTCAACAACTTTGAGTTCGCCCCACCTAAAAAAAGGGCTTCCCCCCTCCCAAAAAATCTCAAAAAAAGTTTATTTGGGGGCAGCTAAACTAAATTTGGGGGCACTGGGCTGATCTTTGCACCCTGGCGCATAGGCTAAAGACAGCCCTGATTGCAGAAGGCATTGGAGGTGTGTCATAGACATTTTCAAGATCAGTAGCCATGCCAAAAAATTGTCACCTGAGGGGCTGCTACATTATTGCCACATCAAAGCAGCTGCATGCATTACGGAAGTGTCTTGATAGGTTGGAGCAGAGTGTCGTTAAAGACAAATAGTTACTTAAGTGTAACAGGCAATTAATGTTCTGTAACTTCAAGGGCTGCTCTTCTACGAGAGGCAGGTTGGAGGGGAGGGAGTACAGGGCTTCACTTTGGGTGGAAGAATGTACCCCTAACCTTTGAGCTACGTGACCTGGTGGGTGTTATCAGGGTTGGCTCCACTCTTTCCTGAGTTTCCCCCCACCCACCATAGCCAAGAGGGCTAGTTCTTCTGTAGAAGATAATCATAGGAGATCCGTAGAGTGGTGGCATGACATCAACAGTTATTTTACAAAATAATGTAAGAAGACAGCTGCCCAACTTGAGAAACCAACTGTGGGGAGAGACACTGCCAGTCACTGTAGACTAAAGTTGAGCTAGGTGAACCAATGGTCAGACTTGCTACAACACAGATTTCTGTGCCACCAGATCCTTTTAACTGCAGACTCCAGGGATTGAACCGGAGACCTTTTACATGGAAAACAGGTGCTCTGCCACTCAGCTATGGCTGTGAATGCAGAAGGCCTGAGGTTCAAACCCAAGTGGCATCTTCAGGTCGGGCTGGAAGAATCCCCTGCCTGAAAGTCTGGAGACCTGCTCTGCCAGTCAGTGTAGACATTAATGAGCTGGTTGGGCCCACAGTCTTGAGTTGGCATAAGTCAGCTTCCTAAGGGTAACAATGAATAAGTGTGGGCAAAATTGATGTACTACTAAGATTTATTTCAGTTGAAGATGCACACGGAGGGATTAAGTCAACACAGAACCCCTAAAGCAGTTGTTGAACTCTTGTTGTACCTGGCCTGTTGGACATGCTGGCTTAGCCTGATGGGAGTTGGAGTCCAGGAATACCTGGAGGCCACCATGCTGACTACCCCTGGATTGAGCCCAAAGGCTGCATAGCAGAGGTGGGCTTTGCAAGAAGAGAGGAAGGCGAGGTAGGGAAGCTTGACTCTGTGGATCAGAGCCTTATCGGAGCCTAGCCTTGCGAGCTACATTGTAGGTGTTCTGGGAGGGAATACCAAGGTTTGTTTGTTTATTTGATTTGATTTACATACTGCCCTTCATCATCAGATCTCAGGGCTATTCACAGAATTAATAATAATAATAATAATAATAATAATAATAATAATAATAATAATAATTTATTATTTATGCCCCTCCCATCTGGGCAGCTTCTAACAAAATATTAAAATACAATAGTCTGTCAAACAGTAAAAGCTTCCCTAAACAGGGCTGCCTTCAGATGTCATCTAAAAGTCTGGTAGTTGTTTTTCTGTTTGACATCCGGTAGGAGGGCGTTCCACAAGGCAGGCACCACTACCAAGAAGGCCCTCTGCCTAGTTCCCTGTAACTTGGCTTCTCACAACAAGGGAACCACCAGAAGGCCCTTGGCCCTGGACCTCAGTGTCTGGGCAGAACGATGCCTAAAAACCAGTAAATAAGTAAAACAAAACAGCAGAACCGTAACACCCCGCTTCCCACAGGCAATTTTAAAAGGCTGTAGAATACTAATCAGCCCAAGGGCTGGTTGAAGAGCAACGTTTTCACCTGGCGCATAAAAATTTGTAATGAAGGCACCAAGCGAGCCTCCCCAGGGAGAGCATTCCACAGAAGGGGAGCCACTACAGAGAAGGCCCGTTCTTATGTTGTCACTGTCTGGACCTCATATGGAAGTGGCACATGAAGAAGGGCCTCAGATGATGAATGCAGAGTCCCGGGTGGTTTATATGGTTAGGCGGTAGCAAAGGAGAATTGGCAGACTTTTCTGTATCTTGTAATGACTTCACATCCTGCTGGTGCAGGGGGAAAACTTTTGGTACCCAAGTGAGTAACTCTCCAGCCTTCGTTTCTTGTGAATGCAGCCCTGGCTGGGAGCTGATTACCACAAAACTACCCCAAGTTCCATTTCCACAAGCACAATCCCCCACAAATACACATATGCAGTCTGTGTGCATGTGTTCTTCCTTGCTTGCTTGTTTTTCTTTCTGTGTGTGCGTGTGTGTAAGAAGACTTGAAGTCAAATGTCTCAAAGTCAGATCCCTTTTTAGTATGAATTTGCTGTATCTCATTCCGAGCACTAATTCCAATTTAATTGCGAGGTGGCCCGAAGCCTCTTCAATAGGAGTAACAAATGGTTTGATTTTGTAAACTTCATCAGACTGCATTTTAAATGCAACACAGTAGCCCGCCTCGAATGCCAATGAAGCACTGAAGTAGCTCTCTGTTTACTAATTATCCATTTTTACTTCAAGCCACGCTGGCTGGCTTGTCTGATTAAATCGGATTTGTGGGATACAGAGCAGCTAGCAGAGTTTTCTCTATAGTAAACGAGATTGGAACTATGGCGCGGCTGGCTGCACACTGTAAATTATATTTCCTTTTAAAGGGGACGTGTCTCTTTTATGCCTTTGGCCTGCCTTCTGCATATTAAACATGACGGCATGGCGGCATACGCGGCTGGCTTAACTTTTAATGGGATGTGTGTCCCCAGACATATTTATTCACACACACACACACACACACACACACACACACACACCTCTAAGGCAAGAAAGGACCTTTCTGGTTTCCACAAAGCTGGGGTGCATTTAACCAATTAGACCTCGACTTTTTGAAAAGAAAGGTGGAGTGAGTAGACACTTGACTTAAATATATATATATACTTGTTTCTATGTGGCTGTCTGCATCTCAGACTTGGAAGTAGGTTGGATGGAGGAGGGCATTTGAAACTTCCCATTTTTCATCTTCTAACAGTCCAGTGGCTAAGCAAGGAAAGAGATTTCTTCTTTGGGATTCTAAAGGAAGGGAATGACAGTCAGTGTTCTCATACCTCCCAAGTATTGTTTGAAATACTTTTCCGCCACCAGCTTCCTTTCAAGTGAGCATCAGTGTGGTAAAAACTGTTTTCCAAATCACCTGTTATTTAAAGCACTCGTGGGTTGCTGTGGACCTTTTTTTTTTCCTTTTCCCCACGCAGCAAAAAACCTCTCACTCTCCCTAGTAGCCACTTTAATGTCACATTCAAAAAAATGAATCTTGGTAGCAGACTGTTGCTTTTTGTGTGTGTGCTGTGGACCCCGTCATTGTTCACATGTGCCATATTAAATGGTTTGCTGCTGATGATTTTGAGAAAAAGATCGACGTTCGGTATGCATTTCCCTCTTATAGGTGCATTCACACACCTAACCCCTCTCCCCCCTGCATCTCACACACCCATCTCCACCCGACACACAGAAAAAGCAGGAAAGATGAGAAAAGGTGGCTACTGAGTGAAATGTTATAAGGCTGTCCTAAAAGCTCTCCCTGTTGTTAAGACTTTAATTCTGCAAGCTTGACCTGTCCTGCCCACCCCCCTTTCTTCATATCTATCTTTGTGCCTGGAGCTTTTTATATTTTAATTTGCTTTTGAATGTCCTACAAAATTAATGGTATACTTCTCCCTCTTTCTCTTTTGGCCATTGTGTGGTGTACAGTAAAGGCGAGGCCCCTTGGTGTTCTCTGATAGCGGCGTTACCGTGGAAATGAATGGCCGCTACACTTTTCCCTTCTCCCATTTTAATTGTTGACAGTAAAAAGCGTTTAAATGCTGCTTAATTTGTAATCATCTTCTGGAGGGGGGAAAGGGAGGAAAAACCATTAAAACGTCAACGAAATGAATAAGTCCACACCTCTCTCTCTCTCTCTCTCTCTCCATCTCTTGTCTGTGGTTTTTCTCATTCCCCCTTTCTCTCATTTCTCCCCCCCACACACACACTGTTGGTTTAGGTGGCTGTTTGCTTATTGAGGAGGGCAATATTCTCACCCTCCCCATCTCTTTCACTGCCACAGCATTCAAATATCAAAACGTATCTTTGGAACAATGCTAATTTGTTTTGTGTTTTGAATAGAATCTATCTTTTTCCAGTTTCAACATGTGGTGAGGAGAGGGCAAGGAAAGAAAGACATGTTTTTTTGGGCCAGCCTTCTGCATATTAAACTTGATAGCATGGAAACATAGGATCCTGACTTAACTTTTTAATGGGATGTGTGTTGCCTAGACATATTTATTCCACCCTGCACACACACCTCTCTAGGGCAAAAGAGGACCTTTCTGATTTCCACAAAGAGGTAGGGATTTTTTTTAAAAAAAAAATAAATAAATAGGTTGAGCTAACTAGAGCTGAAGCACATAGGATATAATACAGACAAAATGGCGCCCTCTTCCTTTGGAGTTTGGGCCTCCATTCTAGTTGCTGTGCTCCACACACCTCTGGAAGAGCAACTGGTAAAAGTGAACGACATGAGTTATAGCTTTGTTCTCCTTTTAAAGGCTCACAAACCTCCTTGCCTCTACGTTTTATACCTCACGCCTTCACTCATCGGCCTCGATACTGTTGTGTGAAGAGTCTCAACACAGAGCTAGAAGGGTGCATTTAAGTGAAATGGACTATTTCCAATTATTAAACCAGAATTGGGATTCTTGATGGACACGTCTTGTTTTCACTTGTTTGTTTTTTGCTCCTGGAGTGCCCAGTTCAGTGCAGCACCAGAAGAAGAAAAAAATCAGATGAAAGTTTCTCACTGATGCCCTTCTTGATCCAATCTAAAGTAGGTGCATTAAGATATCCCTGAATGAGTTAAGAATTGCTGCACCCATTTGTTCTGCCCCTGAAATGCCACAGAAAAAGTTCCATTATAATTTTTTAGTAAATGTTTTTTTCCAAAAATTTGAATTTGCTTTAGAAAACAACAACCCTGAACCCAATTCACAATATCCTCTTGACCTGTCACTCCTATGTTCTGTACTATATTAGCCTATCTTTCCATCTAGTTGCCAATCTAGTCCCAACCCCAGTCCGGGGGGGCAGGATATTCTCCTTCCATTAATGCCCCCAGGAGCAGATCTTGCAGACATTCCTGATGATTCTTTCCTTATTCTCAAACTACCCTTATAACTAGGAAAGCTCTCTCAGGGTTGGGCTTGCACCTTCATCCCTGGAGCTTATGCCTGCTGCTTCTTGCCTTGCCCTGTCCTTAGCCTGGGAAACGATGCTCCTCTTCTTGCTTAAATACCTCCAGGTTGTCGTGGGAATAGGTGTCCCCCTCTCTGCCACGTGGCAGATCCAACTCCAGCCTCAAAGGACAATGCCGCAAAGGGCGCCGTGCCAGCAGTTGGCAAGACTGCGAGAGTCTAGACAAACAACCTTGGCGGTTGCCATGAATTGGGTCAAGCCCCCGTGTCACCTCCGCATGGCTTTGGCTTACGAAAAGCTTTTTATTTCTTGGAGTGATGCCAGCCAGCCCCTTTGGTCTTTCTCTCGGCTGAACATCTGCCAAAGTTGGGCAAGGGGAGCCAGGAGAAGCAGTTCAGAAAACGATGTAGCCCTTTGTCCTTTTCAGAATGCTCGGTCTTCTGGAAAACCCACCTCCTTTGGGTCTCTGAGCCTCTCTCCTTCCCAGGTTCCACGAGACCTAGGAACCTATTGCGTAACAGATTGCAGAGTCTACTGTACAACAAAGTTACCAGCAACCTACTTGGGCCTTCTCTTGCCCAGCTCAGTTGGTTTGAGTGCGGTGCTGATAATGCCAAGGTTGCAGGTTTGATCCCCATATGAGACAGCTACATATTCCTGCATTGCAGGAGTTTCGACTAGGTGGTCCTGAGGGTCTCTTCTAACCGTACAATTCTATGATTCTATGAACAATATTCTGCTGGCTCAGAACATTTCATCAGCGGAACAAGTATTCAGCTAAGTGACCTTAATGTATAGCTGTGTTGGATGCAGCCTATAGAATATGAAAACCCACTTCATCTTCACAGTTCTTAAACAGCTGCAGGGAAATGAAAGGGCTTTATCCTTTATCCTAACCAACCCAGCAGTGGTTTGGCAGAAAAATAATACCCCCCCCCCCCGATGAAAACTGCAAACAGGTCCCAGGCGCCACCTGCCCTTGCCATGCACAGTCAGAGGCAGGGACCTTCAGGCAAATGACTGGTCTTCCACTCAAATGCTACAGAGAAAGCTCTTTCATTTATAGTGTAGCAGTCTTTTCAGCTGTTGGTTTTCTAGGAACAGTGGAAACCGATGCAACTGTTTTCTCTGGGGAGCAGCAAAATGCTTTCTCTTGGGGATTGGCAGGGTGGCCCAAGACTGAAAAACACAAGAGAGCCTGGCTGCTGGATCAGACCAAAGGAGGTCAATCTAATCCAGCATCCACAGTGACCAACCAGATGCCCATGAGAAGCAGGGCATGAGAGCAACAGCCCTTTGCTGCTCCAGATGTCCAGAAGCTCATGGTGTTCAGATGTATACTACCTCCAACACCGGAGGTAATAGACAACCATGATGATCTGCAGTCATTAAAAGTCTCCTCCTCCTCCATGAATTTGTCTTAAATCCCTTTTTAAGCCATCGAAGTTAGTAGCCATCACTACACCTTGTGTGAGCAAATTCCTTAGTTCAACTATCACAGCATCATCAATTTGTAGAGTTAAAAGGGACCGCGGGGGTCATCTAGTCCAACCCCCTGCTATGCCAGAATCTTTTTGTCCAATGTGGGGCTAGAACTCATGCCACTGAGATTTAAGAGTCTCATGCTATGTTCTGTGTGAAGAAGTCTCTCCTGAATCTCCCAAGAGAAAGAAAAGCACTCCCTCCCTCCTCTCTTGTGTCCCCACTTGCTTGCCATTTTTCTACACTAAAAAGTCTCAAATGCTGTATTCTTTCCTCATGGGAGATTTGCTTCACCCTCTTAATCATTTTGGTTGTGCCCTTCTGCAACTTTTCCAGCTCCAGAATATCCTTTTTGAGGTGACCAAACCTGAACACAGTATTTCAAGAGTAGTCACACCATAAATTATAGCATTACGATATTGCCACTAAACTACATTTTCCATTTTAATGCCCGTTTACCCTGTTTAGAGAGATCTTCTTGGAGCTCTTTCCAATCTCCTTTTCTTCTTAATACCCTAAATAATTTGATGTGATCAGCAAACTTGGCTTCCTCTCACTTCTAATGAACCAGTTAGAAAGCACCAGTCCCAATACTGATGACAGAGGCACTGCAATTTCTGCATCCCTCCATAGGGAAAACTGTACACTTATTCCTATTCTCCAGTTCCTGTTCCATAATATGTTACAGATCTGTAAGGAGACCAGTCCTGTTATTCCAGGACTGCTAAGCTTCCTTAGAAGTCTTTGGTGAAGTGTTTTGTCAAAAGTTGTTTGAAAGGTTAAGTACACAAGTGTCAACCAGGTCACCTCTATCTGCATACTTGTTGACACTCTCAATTTTTTTTTCATGAGACAGCACTTACCCTTGCAGAAGCCATGCTGATTCTTCTTCAGCAAGACTTGTTCTTCTATATGCTTTGTCATTCTGTCTTTAGCTATGCTTTCTTCCACTTTTCCCAGAACAGGCTTTAAGCTAACCAGCCTGTTATTTTACAGCCTCCCATCTCTGAATCCCTAAAAAAGAAGAAGAGAGATGTTGTAGTGGCCACTTCCTAGTTCTTAGGTATGGAGGCTGATCCTTTTAGGTATAAGTTACATATTTTTGCCCATTTCTTTTAGAACTCTTAGGTCTGGATCTGGTGATTTATTCATTTGGAATTTGTCAATAAGGCCTGGAAATGGAAGAAGCAGTACATTATAACCGGTTACAGTGGTGCCCCGCAAGACGAATGCCTCGCAAGACG
The DNA here is from genome assembly GCF_951804945.1 of Podarcis cretensis. Lineage (NCBI taxonomy): Eukaryota > Metazoa > Chordata > Lepidosauria > Squamata > Lacertidae > Podarcis > Podarcis cretensis. The sequence goes on along the minus strand of NC_137185.1, from coordinate 27,366,123 downwards.
AAAAACTCGCTAGACGAAAGAGTTTTCCGTTTTTTGAGGTGCTTCGCAAGACGAATTTCCCTATGGGCTTGCTTCGCAAGACGAAATGTCTTGCGAGTTCTTGCAAGTTTGTTTCCTTTTTCTTAAAGCCGCTAAGCCGTTAATAGCCGCTAAGCCGCTAAGCCGTTAATAGCTGCTAAGCCGCTAATGGCCGTGCTTCGCAAGACGAAAAAACCACAAGACGAAGAGACTCACGGAACGGATTAATTTCGTCTTGCGAGGCACCACTGTACCACTTAACTGGGGAATTGTACCATCTTTGTTCCCATCCAATGTCCCTGATACAGATCTGAAGAAGAGTTGCTTATTATAAGACACATGAATACAGTGGTACTTTGGTTCTCAAACGCCTTGGTACTCAAACAACTTGAAACCCAAACACTGCAAACCTGGAAGGAAGTGTTCCAGTTTGCGAACTCTTTTCGGAAGCCGAACATGCTCTGTTTTGAGTGCCACACTTCCGTTTTGAGTGTTACGCTGAGGTCTGTCTGTTTTTGCTATTTATTTTGCATTTCTGTTTTTGCGGCTTTTTGTTTTGTTTTTGTGACTGTGTGGAAGCCAGTTCAGCTACTGATTGATTGATTGTGTGACTGCAGTACATTGTTTATTGCTTTCATTTTATGGATCAATGGTCTCGTTAGATAGTAAAATTCATGTTAAATTGCTGTTTTAGGGGTTGTTTTTAAAAGTCTGGAACGGATAAATCTGTTATGCATTACTCTCTATGGGAAAGCACACCTTGGTTTTGGAACGCTTTGGTTTTGGAATGGACTGCTGGAATGGATTAAGTTTGAGAACCAAGGGGTAGCCAATGCGGTGCCCTCCAGATGTTTTTTTGATCTACATTGCCCATTGTTCCTGACCGTTGGCCATGCCGCCAGGGGCTGATGGGAGTTGGAGTCCAGCAACAAAGGGAGGGCACCAGTTTGTGTCAAGCACTGCAAAGACCTCAAACCAAGAGCCTTGTAGGCCAGGCACTGGGTCCTTTCACCACTAGGACATCTGGGCAGAGGAGGGGGAAGACAGGGAATCCATGTACACCAGGACTTTCTCTCCATGCCCCAAAATCCCCCTGGAAATCAGATGATGCGACAACTGCCACCATCTTGGCTGTGCTCTCCCCAAGAGTAGGTAACTCACTGCTGGAGAAGCAAGTGTGGGTCTAGCCCCACGGTAGTGGACAAATGCCACAAAGCGTCTCATGTTTTTCCCTGTTCAGCGTGTCTTTCCCTTTGGCACGAAAAACAAAATTCTAGTCCTTTCTGGTGGGCTGTTTTGTCGTCATCACTGTTTGCATGTGGCAACTGCTCTGTAACACTCTTGGCTGTTGAAACAGGTCCAGGTTGCGTGGTTCTCTCTCTCTCCCCCCCCTTCAAATCGGGGGCCAATTAGTTTCACAAATGAGGACCCCGCGGTGCCACCGTAGATTTGTTCCAGGCCTGCGCACTGGCCTGCCGCCTTTGTCCTGCCTTCCACTCCCGCTGGCGACCTTTATTCACGGCCTCAGCGGGTGCTACTTACGGGAGACTTCTGCGGCCAGGCGTCCTGCCGGCTCAGGGCCTCCACACCACAGCTGGCTGAGGTGCGCAGGGCCTCAGACCCACTGACCTTTGCCCCGATCCTGCTGTCATTTTGAAAGTTACAGACCAGAGGGCTGCATACCTCGTGGGATTTACTCCTTTGTGGGTGCGAGGACTTTTGTTCCAGGGGAGGAGGGTGGATTTGGGAAGGCTGTGGAGAGCTTGCCATTGGCTGTGTGTGGTTTTGTTTCTGCCTTTACCGAGGACTGGGAAGCAGTTAAGAGCAGGATACTGCCGGCCTCCGCCGTGTCTCTTAATGTGTGTTTTTAATTCTCTGCCTCATTAGTTCTTCCCAAAGTGTCATCTTTGCCTGCCGTCCTGGTAGGGTCCACCAGCTTCCGAATCATTCCACTTTCCCTCTGCTCAGGTATTTGCATGTTTAGAAGTAAACAGTCACCTCATGAGATGTGTTTTCATGGTGAAGATCTGGTACAGCAGACCGGTCATATCTGAGACTGTGGGGAATGAGAGCAGAGAATCAAAACCGTTTAGCAACCAATCCTGCCATGTGTTAGTATTCAGCTTGCTGTCGGAAGTCTGTGTTCTGGAACTTTGTTTTCCTCCACCCTACCTCGAAAGGATTGACAAAATTAGTAAATCCATTTGTGTTACTTTTGCTGTACAAGTACCAGTAAATCCCTCCTGCACCAGGATGTGGAGGGGGGTTGGGGGGGAAGCACCCGCTTTAATGCGCAAGCGAGCTGACAAATTTGTTTACTGTAGGTGCTGTGTAATGAAATGCGTTTGTGTGTCTGCTCCTCACAAAGCCAACCTGAGGCTTTCTGGAGCCTGTGGTGGGATATAAATTGAAAGGGGAAGAAAAGAATTTCAGATGGCAGCAAAGTGGCAAGATTTTATCTTCACCCCTGGAAAGATCACAGTCATGGAACTTGAGCATAATCCTTTGCCTTAAAAAATAAATGTGTGTAGATATTTGACCTGTTCCATTCACAATCCACGAATACACTTTATCTAGCCCCTACCCACCCACCCCCAAAAAAGCACAGAGAAGAAAAGAATTTGCAGTGGCATTTTGGGAAGGGGACCTATCTAAGGTGATATGAGACTCTGCAAGCTTTTTGAGGTTTGCAGGACATTTTGATAGGAAGGAACTGTGCATCCTTGTACTGACCCTTCCCTGTCTGTCTGTAGGGGCCAACACTAGCCATGTGCAATAGCTGCCAATAAAGGCTCTTCCCAGCCGGCTTTTGTTTGAGGCTTTTTTGGGGTGGTTGTCGAAGTATGGAAAAGCATCTGTCGTGCATCAGCTGTGTGTGCGCATAGCGATACGCACTGTATCGACAACGCAAGGCGGAAAATAGCTGGAATGCAGTCCAGAGTGGTGCCACTGGCAAGGGAGGGGGGCACTTCCAAAAGAGGAATGGAGGAGAAAGTGTTTGTTACAAATCGGGGTGTGGGGAGAGAGAGAGAGATAAAGAGAACGTTGGGAGTGGGGGAGTTGAACTGTACATTCTGCTGTCAGCCCAGCTTCTTTTGCATCCTCTTAAGATGCAGACAGAAACCTGTCTCCCACGGAGCCGGCATGCTGCAGGGTTTTGTGTAGAAGTGGGGGCAGGCACATCCTTGAATGAAAAAGGAGGTTTTACCCGATGCATCGACGGTCGCTGGGGCGCAAGGAAGCAGCTTGCATTCATAAGAGTTTTCTCCATCCCCACCCCATGAACAGAGTTCTTTGAGAAGGATTGGTTTGGTTGTGGGTTTCGGCTAGGAGTGGGGAGTTGTCACCACAGGACTGGCTCCAGGTTTGAAGGGTCCTGGGGAAAGTGCCCTCTATGGGTGCCCTACCATTGCTACCACATTTATAGCCCATTTTTTCTCCATGAAGGTGTCATACATGGTTCCTACGTTCTCTATTTTATCTTCAGAATAACCCTGTACCTTATACCTTCCCTTCCATCTACCTAGTTTTGCTTTCCTCCCTTTTTGTATCAGTATGTTTGATGCTGTCTATATTTTGTCTTTGTTTTAAAAATGAATGAAGTTTCTTTAAAAATGAAGAAGAGGGTTGCTTAGGTTGTAAGATAGTGACTGGCTAAAGGTCACCCAGTGAGCTTTAAGGCTGAGAGTCTAAATCCTGGTCTCCTAGCTCCTAGTCCAACTTTCTAACCATCACCTACGTTGGTGGGTCCCGGTCTACTAGTTTTAAGCTTATCTAAACGCAGTGACTACCATTTAAATTTTCTCCCAGTGCCCTAAAATCCTTGGCCGACCCATGCTCAGAATATTTAAGATCTCAGTTCCTAGCCACCCAACATCAGCTGTTGTGTCTCTCTGGTCAGGGCTGGCCACTGTCCAATGGGACTAGTAGGCAGAAGGCAGGGAAGGCAACCATAGGTAGAGCCAACAAATTCTAGACCAGGCATCCCCTAACTCGGCCCTCCAGATGTTATGGGATTACAATTCCCATCATCCCTGACCATTGGTCCTGTTAGCTAGGGATGATTGGAGTTGTAGTCCCAAAACATCTGGAGGGCCGAGTTTGGGGATGCCTGTTCTAGACACTTTACGTCCCTTCTCCTGGAAAGGCTGTCAGGAGAACCCTGATGGATATGCTCTACCTCCACTGCCAGAGGCAGTATTCTTATAAATACAGGGTATTCTTAAGAGCATTTATTTCACCCTCTCCTCACTTCATTTGACTTCCCATCAGTAATGGCAGCATGCAGTCCAATCTGGCATTAGGGCTATTGGCCTGATCTAGCAGACTCTTCTCATGTTGCTGAGTTCTGCAACGACCAAATTGAGACTGAGCAGGAAGCTGACAGCCAGGGCTACCCCCGTGACAGGTTGTAAGAAGGCAAGCAGGTGGGGGTTTGGCTTGGGGAAGACTGAGTATAGTGGGGCAATGCCCACTCACCTCAATGGATGATGCCCCACTGTCTTCAGGCATTAGCAAGAGATCAGGTTACTTCTCTATGCCACAGGAAACTTCCCCGTGATTAGAAACAAACATCAGGAGCAGCCTTATACCAAGTCCATCTAGTTCAGTACAGTGGTACCTCGGGTTAAGAAATTAATTTGTTCTGGAGGTCTGTTCTTAACCTGAAACACCACTTTGGCTAATGGGGCCTCCTGCTGCCGCTGCGCCGCCGCTGCATGATTTCTGTTCTCATCCTGAAGCAAAGTTCTTAACTCGAGGTAGTATTTCTGGGTTAGCGGAGTCTGTAACCTGAAGCGTATGTAGCCTGAAGCATATGTAACCTGAGGTACCACTGTACTGTCAACTCTGACTGGCAGCTGTCAGAGATTGGAAGTGGCAGGACCTGAACCTGGGATCTTCCACACGAACAAAATGTTCATGTTCATGAGCTGCAGCCCTTCCCATAGCATTCCCACATATCACTCTGCCTTTAAAAGCAAAAGAGCAAGGTAAGTCAGATTAGTTGGCAACCCAGAAATTGGTATAGGTACCTATTTAAGAAGTGCAGAGTCTCTGAGTTCTGAGAGTGTTTTCAACCTTTCTGTGTTCTTCCGCGTGCCCTGGGGAGGTAGGGAAAATGCTGCAAAAAATCCACATCAAGAGCAGTGAGGTTCCTTTTGGGTTTATTGACTTCATAGTACCTCTCTACCTTCCTCCCCAGCACTGACACATTTCTTGTTCTGCAAATTGTTACCCAAAAAAGCCTGTTTCTATTTAGAGGTCCCTCTCCCTGATTAAGTCGGCACTTACGATGCAGGGTAATGAGAGCCTTGCGCTCGGAAGGTGAAAGCACCTGAAATCGTCTCCAGCTGTGCTGCTCTCTTGCCCTGCTCCCTTGGTTCCCCTTAATGGTCTAAGCACGTGTGGAAGCATACACAGGTGGAAACAGATTTTGCAGTGACTTCAGCACAGGCTTCCTCAACCTCGGCCCTCCAGATGTTTTGAGACTACAATTCCCAGCATCCCTGACCACTGGTCCTGCTAGCTAGGAATCATGGGAGTTGTAGGCCAAAACATCTGGAGGGCCGAGGTTGAGGAAGCCTGCTCCAGCATCTCTGAGGGGTGCATGGGTGGATGTCAGAGAGAAGAGGGATCCTTTTTATGAGACAAAAGGAAGTATTTCATTTTTTTGGACTTGCAGGTGCAAGATGTGGAAACGGCTACTAGATTAGATTGCTTCCTGAGAGAATTGGGCAAAGGCACAGAGGACGAGAAGTCTGTCTGTGGCTGCTGGTTGTGAAGAGTAAATGAAACTATCTGCCAGTGAACCCCAAAAACCACAGTGGGAGAGAACTATTCGTTTTGGGGGGGTTATTATTACATTTCTATCCTGCCTTTCCTCCAAGAAGCTCCAGGTGGCAAAATATGCATAGAATCATAGAACTGTAGAGTTGGAAGGGACCCCAACCCCCCTGCAATGCAAAAATCTCAGCAAAAGCATCCATGACAGATGGCCATCCAACCTCTGCTTAAAAACCTCCAAGGAAGGAGAGCTCTTACTGTCAGAAAGTTCTTCCTGATGTTTAGTCAGAGTCTCCTTTCTTGTAACTTGAAGCCATTGGTTTGAGTCCTACCCTCCAGAACAGCAGAAAGCAAGCTTGCTCCATTTTCCATGTGACAGCCCCTTAAAAGAGTTTATTTGGCTATGTCTGAAATAAGAGGAAGAGCAAGCGAGTGGTAGGGGTTCTCCCCCTACCGATCCCCCCCCCACGCTAGCAATAACCCTATGAGGTAGGTTAGGTTGAGGGACAGTGTGGGGAATTGAACCCTGACCTCCCAGATTCAAGTTCAGTGTTCTTCAACTTTGGGTCCACAGGTGCTGTTGTAACACAACTCCCATCATTGCTAGCCTGCTTAGCCAATGCTCAGCGAATGTTCTAGGAGATCTTTATATTTTGTCCATGTTTTATATAATGATTTCCTAATGACATGGTTCATAAATCCCCTGTGTACTTTCCCTTTTTCATAAGCTAAATACACATGCCAACCATAACGATCCTTCTAGATCTAACAAATCACTATCTTTTAATACAACCCACTCTTTTAGCCAATTTAAACAGACAGCATCGTAATATAAATTTCGGCCTGACCTCCCAGGTTCTAGTTCAGTGTTCTTCAGCTTTGGGTCCACAGGAGCTGTTGTAGTACAACTCCCATCATCTCTAGCCTATTTGATAATGTTCAGGGATGGCTCTCTCTTGCCATCATGCCCTTTTTCTGGGCTTCCCAGAAGCATCTAATGAGCTGCTGTTGAATGCAGAACTAAATGGACCTTTGATCTGATGCAGTAGGACTCATTCTACTGTATGTTCTAAGAGGCCTTAGATGCAAGATTCTGCAATTGATAGAAACTGGGACTGTGTTGGGAGATAAAAATGGGCACATATAATTTCCACAAGGGTTTGCTGATACGCTAACGTGAAGCTGTCCATGGAGGCACAGGTCAAATCTGTGTCCAGGGCAGCTGTTTACCAGCTCCATCTGGTACGTAGGCTGAGACCCTATCTGCCTGCGGACTGTCTCGCCAGAGTGGTGCATGCTCTGGTTATCTCCCGCTTGGACTACTGCAATGCACTCTACGTGGGGCTACCTTTGAAGGTGACTCGGAAACTACAACTAATCCAGAATGCGGCAGCTAGACTGGTGACTGGGAGCGGCCGCCGAGACCATATAACACCGGTCTTGAAAGACCTACATTGGCTCCCAGTATGTTTCCGAGCACAATTCAAAGTGTTGGTGCTGACCTTTAAAGCCCTAAACGGCCTCGGTCCAGTATACCTGAAGGAGCGTCTCCACCCCCATCATTCTGCCCGGACGCTGAGGTCCAGCGCCGAGGGCCTTCTGGCGGTTCCCTCATTGCGAGAAGCAAAGCTACAGGGAACCAGGCAGAGGACCTTCTCGGTAGTGGCGCCCACCCTGTGGAACGCCCTTCCAGCAGATGTCAAAGCGATAAACAACTACCTGACATTCAGAAGACATCTTAAGGCAGCCCTGTTCAGGGAAGTTTTTAACGTGTGATTTTACTGTATTTTTGGTTTTTATGGAAGCCGCCCAGAGTGGCTGGGAAGGCCCAGCCAGATGGGCGGGATATAAATAATAAATTATTATTATTATTATTATTATTGTTTCCTTTGAGTGAGCACCCCGCAAAATATATATTGCTTCCAGAAATTGCCTCTTTCTTCTCACCTGGACTAAATGTGGCAATAGAGTCACAGTTCTGGCATGCGGATGCTGTCCTGTAGCAATCCCCACCCGACATTCAGCCCGATTCGGCTGTTGCAATAGAAACAATTGGCATCTCTCTCTATTCCTTGCAAATGTATTCCTGGAGGGTTCATTTCTGGCACATAAATGAAGTGTGAATTGCTTCTCGTTTCTTTTCTTTCTTTTTTCCTTTAAAGGCAGTGCAGATCCAGTGCTTACCTTGCAATAGTGTGGTGTCGCTAATGAATCGCTAATACAATTTTCGAGATAATTTTATTTCCACCCTCCCCGCGTTCTAATTGGCCTCCAAAAAAACCCAGCATTTCCTCGCTTTAATCTTCCCTGGGTAATGCAATTTGCACTGACTCATACATTTCAGAACAATCAACTATGCATAAACAAAAGCAAATTGTTTAATAGCACAAAGGTCATTGGGTATTTGTTATTGACGATGTGTAAATATTGGAATGTGGTCGCGGGGCAGATTTACTGCCTCTATGGATACAGGCCATTGAACACCTTTATGTCTCTTGTTCATAGGCTTGTAAGCTCTTTGGCTGACATTTCTCCAGTGGATTTCAAGCAGTGCAAGGGATGAAAGAGGGAATATTATTTCCCCACCTATTTCTTCTGATTGAATATGCATAGGGGCTGAGTGGGCCATCAGCATGGAAGGTGTCAGTAATCAGGAAGCATGCCTCATGTTCAGATTTCACAAAGATGTATTTCAGGTTAGAAATCTAGACACACCTGGGCAGTCAACAAGCCTACAGAACAGGGTGGAGAATCTCTGGCCTGCTGCACTCTCCCCATTTGTCTGAGCCATGCCCACCTGCCAATCACCTGACATCACACATTTTATCAGGAATGGGATGAGCCAAAGGGAGCTTCTGCAGTGCCACCAATCAGCTGGTCATCAGAGCTCCAAGAGCCCTTCATGCAGTGCTTCTGAAGTCCCAGTGATCACCAGGCTTTTAAAGCACCAGCGATCAGCTGATTGGATAGACTTCAAAACACAGCAGGTGGCTCTTTGCAAACCACATGCAAAAAGCCCTGTGTGGTGCTTTGAAGTCGTCACAATCAGCTGTTTGCTGGGGCTTCCAGAGCCCTAAACATCTGAAACTCTCTCTAAACCAAAGGCCAGCTCTGCATCTGGCAAAACTAAGAAAGACAATATCCTTAGCTGCTTCCTGCAAAGTTGTGGCATTCCACCTCCTGAGGAGCTACTCCAAAAGTTGGTGTTTGAGGAAACATCAGAAGCTTGGCTTAAGTCAAGTCAAATGTTTGGTCCTTCTTGCTCAGTGTTGTGTACAGCAGCTCTCTGCAGTTTGGGAAGGAGCCTTTCTAGTTATATCGGAAGATGTTGGGGAATAAACTTGGAACCTTGTGTATGCAAAACATGCCCTCTGCCATTGAGCTAAGGTCCCCAAAGGTAGGGCCAGCTCAAGACATTTCGGCACCTGAGGCAAATGCCAAAATGGGGCACCAGGGAAGACAGGGTGAGTGAAGATTGGCATAAGAAACAAAGGTGGAGAGAGAAAGATTGACCTTGGGATTTTCTGTCCTGAGTGCTCTGCCGCCTGAGGCAATCATCTCACCTGAACTCTTGAGTGGGCCAGCCCTCTCAGAAGGCCAGAATTGGCCAAGAATATGGGTTGGGTTTCTGAAGACAGGAAGGAGAACTTTGGGGTCAGATGCTGGTAGGTTTGCCTGCTGCTGTTTTGGAAGTAAGTCATGCTCCACACCCCAAACTGCTCCTCCTTCCTGTGTTGTTTACCTTCCTGCAAATCTTCAGCTTCCATGTATTTCCAGACTGCTGTTACATTGTAAAAATCTTACTGTTGTCGTTAACTAGTCATCAGATGAAAACAGAGCCAGGGGCTCTTCTCTGCTTTCCTCTCCACTTTCCTGCAAAGAGGCATCTTTAAAGTGATAGTTAATATTTTTAATTTTACTTCTTCAAAATTACCTCCTTCTTGCAGATGGATATTCTGGAAGCACATTAGGAAAAAAAGCATTCTCTTCCCAATTTCAGCTGATGAAATTTAAAAGCCACCATGTGCACATCATAACACTTCTACTCTTTTTTTTTTTTAATTTGCCCTTTATTTTATTTTATTTTAATTTCCTTCCTAACTAGTGCAATCAGGTTTCATTAGTGGAGGCGTACGTTTTTCTAATATGCTTTTCTGATTACTCCTTTTGATAGTTATATCAAAAGTCACTTGTGTTGGTGCATACGATGTAAGGTGTCCCTCTGCTTCTGCAGCCATCTTGCCATTGGCAAACCTTTGTTTGCACCACTCTCTACAAAACCAAACTGAAGTTCCAGTCTGAATAAGCTGTCACAGATTAAGCTTATCTGAATATTTGTTTGTTTCTACATAGGCATGGGAACAGCCAATATGCTGGGTTGGGCCACATGTACATCAAGATTTCTGGGGGTTAGCAGAAAAGTCACTGAATTTGTCTTTGGGATAACCTGCTTCATTTTTTTTAAAAAAAAGCCAGTGAAATGACTGAATAACATTTTCAGTGTTTAGAGGGTGAGACTTCGGCCCTTTGCATAATTCCTGGCATCTCTCCATGATGACAAAAACAGAACGAATGGTTCAGCTAGTAGAATTTTGAACTGTATTTCTTTGCATGCTTTTAAACACAGCCATTTCTTTAAAGCCTCAGCTGCTGCTTCCTCTGCCCTCCTGTCTGGGGTTGGCCGTTTCCAGCACATTTTCGTTTACCTTGACACCCATGAGGTCTAGAAACTTGTGGTGCAGTTTAAGATGAGATTCTACTCGCAGTTCCACCCAGCCTCGTGTGCTGTGCTGCTGGTGTCTAGACCACTCGCTCAGGCATGGTACAAAAGGGAAACAGCTGATGAGAACTCCTCTCCTTCTCTCCCTCCAGGCTCGGACATGGCCGTCTTCTGCCTGCTCTGTGGGAAACGATTCCAGACACAGACCGCCCTGCAGCAGCACATGGAGGTGCATGCCGGAGTGCGCAGCTACATTTGCAGCGAGTGCAACCGCACCTTCCCCAGCCACACAGCCCTGAAGAGGCACCTGCGCTCCCACACAGGTAAGCAGACCACAAAAAGGTTGGAGGTGAAATTTGGACTGGCTTGCGGGAACTGCGACAAACTCCCTCAGTGAAGATGGGAATGAGGCAACATCACTGAGAATGGGGAGGTGTATATCCTTCATTCCTCCTTCCCTGTAACACACTGTGAATCCAAGGATCCTCTCTGAGTGGCAGGGGATTCATTATGGATCTGCAACAAGGACTCCTGGTGTTGGGGGTCCCAGGGCAACTACAGTGGTACCTCTGGTTAAGAACTTAATTCGTCCGTTCTTAACCTGAAACTGTTCTTAACCTGATGTACCACTTTAGCTAATGGGGCCTCCTGCTGCTGCCGCGCTCCCAGAGCACGATTTCTGTTCTCATCCTGAAGCAAAGTTCTTAACCAGAGGTACTATTTATGAGTTAGCGGAGTCTGTAACCTGAAGCATCTGTAACCTGAGGTACCACTGTAATTCCCAGTTCTGGGCATAAGGTAAAGTTGAGGCATTTTCAAAACAAAACTCTACTTTATTTAGCAAGCTTGATTATGCTTGGCATTTTCACTAGTAAAGGCACAGTCCTTAGGACCCGCCATAAACACTGTTGGAGGTTTAAATGAGAACTTTACTTAGGATTCCCTGCAACATAACTATTTCTGTGAAATCCACTGCTCCCTACAAAGGCTATCCACTTTATGCTGCCCATAAAACAATTACTGTTTGGAGATGCTGCTTCTGGGCACCTGCATGATGCTTTTGAGTTTGCAAAGCACCTGCTGCCACTTCCAAGCCAGCAGATCGTATGCGGGGAAGGAGAAAGGGGTTGACAGTGCCAGTCAATATGTGGAACCTCCTTCTGTGGATGCCAGGGAAGCCCATGCCAGCTTCTTCCCTTTCAGGAAAGGGGCACTCCAAAACATCTGCCTCCATCACTGACACCTCCCTGTCCTACCAGCCTGAGTAATGGGGTAGGGGGTGGGGAATGACTTCAATTTGGCTTGCATTTAAAGGTGAACCTACCTTTCCAATAGGGATGCGGGTGGTGCTGTGGGTTAAACCACAGAGCCTAGGGCTTGCCGATCAGAAGGTTGGCGGTTCGAATCCCCGCGACGGGGTGAGCTCCCATTGCTCGGTCCCTCCTCCTGCGAACCTAGCAGTTCGAAAGCATGTCAAAGTGCAAGTAGATAAATAGGTACCCCTCCGGCGGGAAGGTAAACAGCGTTTCCGTGTGCTGCTCTGGTTCGCCAGAAGCAGCTTAGTCATGCTGGCCACATGACCCGGAAGCTGCACGCCGGCTCCCTCGGCCAGTAAAGTGAGATGTGCGCTGCAACCCCAGAGTCGTCCATGACTGGACGTCCATGGGCAGGGGTCCCTCTACCTTTACTACCTTTCCAAAACAAGACACGAACCGAAATGCAGCCACACGTTGAAATTTGCACTTTTCTGAATTTTGCAATACAGTTCTTCAGCTTGGTAATCTGCACAAAATGCTTATACTGGCATGAAAACAAATATATCTGGGGAAGCAGGATAACAAAATGCATTATATTGCTTTGCAAGCCTGCGTACTTTGCAAAATTGCATACGGAACAACAATGTACTGTGGTACCTCGGGTTAAGAACTTAATTCATTCTGGAGGTCTGTTCTTAACCTGAAACTGTTCCTAACCTGAGGTACCACTGTAGCTAATGGGGCCTCCCACTGCCGCCACGCAATTTCTGTTCTCATGCTGAAGCAAAGTTCTTAACCCGAGGTACTATTTCTGAGTCTGTAACCTGAAGCGTCTGTAACCCGTGGTACCACTGTATATATTAGGAGGAATTTGCACTAAAATGTTGGTGAAGACTTTTCATTTTTTTATTATAAAAAATGGAAACTGATGTGGAAATGTGAAGAAATGAATTGAAGATGGGGAAAATGAAATGCTGACAGGTTTGTTGGCCCTGAGGTGAGCAGGCAGGCCTGGTCAAAACTCAGAGTTCAGGGTGATCAGGCCCTACTTGAAGCCTGCTCCCCCCATCCTAGTTGTCAGGAACAGAACAGGGGTGGTCATCATTGTGTGAGATCCCCCATTCAGTTTCTCACCATATCCCTAGTGTGAGGTATTCTCTATTTCCAAGAGGCCTCTGTCCACAATACAGAGAAAGGACCATTTCCTCTCTCAAGCCAAGGATAACTTTTGAATACTCCCTTCCCAGCCTCTTTTCAAAGTTGTAATTTGGGGTGAGGAACCTGTGACCCTTCGAATTGTGCAGGACGCCAGCTTCCATCAACATGGACCAGAGACAATGAGAGCAACATCTGGTTTCCCCCCTCCCTGAGGCAGTTGATAACTGCTGTACTTCTGCCTCTGGAAATTCGGTTTGTGGGCCAGAAGATGAGAGGTGGGGCCGAGACGTGATCTGTCATATGACCTTAATAAGTGGGCAAGTGATCACAATTCAACTGCTTAAGGTGCTGGATACAGCTCACTAGGCCACCCCCACCCACGGTTCTTAATGGGATTACAACAACCTGTGCTGCATGCGATTGGGATTTAAATTGCATCAGGAAGTGCTTTTGGAAAGCTGCCTTCGATTGGAGGAGGGCTAATGCTATTAATCCACTGACGTGTGGGCTTTCCCTTCTCCATTCCTTTAAGTGCCAAATCCTGGGGAAGGATGAAACTTCCGGCTCTGGGAAACAATTCCAGATGCAGCTGAATGTAGAGCAATGCTTTAGATATCATCCCTTTTAGAAAATGTCTCTCCTTTCCTCAAGCTGCACATTTCTCCTTGTAGTGGCTGGGACTTTGATGTGGGGCTTTAGTCAGGATGGAGTGATGGCCACTAAAACCTTTTGGAAGGAAAAGGCAAATTCATGAAGGAGCAGCAATGCTCTTGGCCAGGATAGCTGAATGGAACCTCCTTGTTCAGGGGGAGTCTACCTGTGAGTGCACCGTGGCACCTCATGTGAACTCTGTCATTTCACCACCCAACACCATCCAGTGTTGGCACGAAGTCCCATGCTCTCCTCATATGCTCATGTAGAACCTGCATTCTCAGCTTCTGGGCTGTTGATTTTATTCCCCTTCTGTGAGACGTACAGTTGCACAACGTTAAGATTGCCTCTCCGGCTCTTTCCGAGAGCTTAGCTGATGCTCGCGTCACTCGCAGGCTTTCTGCTCTGCCTCATTAATATTCCATCCTGCCCGTCCCCATTTGCTTCCAGGGCTGCATGTTTAGCATCAGCAGCTGCATTCAGTACACAGGGCCAACCGAGCTGCTGGCATTGACGGATCCCTGATTTGCTTGGCCGGCTGTATAATAAGACCCTTTGCTGCGCCAGCGAGGCGGCCTACAAGCCTCCGGATTGGCCACTCAGCTGGCTCACGAATGCAGCAGGTAACAATGGAGAGGCCGGGTCACAGGTGCAGCCAAGCGGCCAGAGGGGGCTCTAATTAGTCCCATTTGTCCTGGACTTAATGTCAACCTCATTAAGAGGCCTTGCAAAGTTAATCAACGTGCCATAAATGGGATTTTTCCTTGCTGTTATCGTTGCTGTCTGGCAGCTGGTGTGTGTGTGTGTGTGTGTGTGTGTGTGTGTGTGTGTGTGTACACAGTGTACAGTACCCCAAACGCAGCTCCAGTTTCCTCCTTCTATATGGCTCCTCAAGCAGGTGTCATTGGTGTGAGCACTTCAAGTGTGCAGATTTAAGCTCATTTAGCATGTGATTGGCTTTATAATTGAATTTGCTCATACAGGCTCCAGAATTTCAATGCTCTGCTTAGAACAGTGAGCCCTAAGTTGGTGAGAGAGATGGAGAGAGAACGCTCTCTCTCTCTTTTTAACTTAATAATAATAATAATCTCAGAAATCCTCCATAGAATACGGGGAATTGGAAGACGTGACTGCCATCTGATTGCCATCGAAGCTTGCAGGTTGCATCTTCTGAAAAAAAAACAATAATAATTTGACACAGAGAAGTGTCATCACTGTGACCTTGAGGAGGCTGTTTGTTTGCATGTGAGAATCAGAAAGCGTGGATATCAGTAGCATGAGAATCAGAAAGGGCAGCACTGAATTGGAATCCAGGATCCTTGCCGTGGCAGGAGTTTGATAGCACTCATTCTGGTGCGAAGCATTTAATAGGGATGTATCCCAATAAGCAGGGACGCAGGTGACGCTGTGGGTTAAACCACAGAGCCTAGGACTTGCCAATCAGAAGGTCGGCGGTTCAAATCCCCACGACGGGGTGAGCTCCTGTTGCTTGGTCCCAGCTTCTGCCAACCTAGCAGTTTGAAAGCACGTCCAAGTGCAAGTAGATAAATAGGTACTGCTCTGGTGGGAAGGTAAACGGTGTTTCCGTGTGCTGCTCTGATTCACCAGAAGTGGCTTAGTCATGCTAGCCACATGACCCGGAAGCTCCCTCGGCTAGTAAAGTGAGATGAGCACCACAACCCCAGAGTTGGTCATGACTGGACCTAAGGGTCAATCATGACCCTTTACCTTTATCCTAATAAGCTCTACTTAGAGTAGACTCACTGAAATCATTATACCTACGTTAGCCATGCCCTTTATATTCTGTGGGTCTCCTCTGAGTAACACAAGCATTTAATACAGCCCATAGTGTTTGTGGGGCCTCAAGCTACCTTCCACCACCATGAGGTTGGTTTATATGGTTCAGGGGCTGAGGTTGAGGTCTAGTGGCTTGCCCAAAGCAGTCAGGTGCACATTTATGCCACACTAGGCTCCAACACAGTCTTAAGGACCATTACCTTCCTTGCTTGGAGCACTTGGAAGCCCAGCACTGATACAGGACTTGTCTCCTCAGCCCCACCTCCCTCCCCAATTTGGAGATGGAGAGGGCAACACTGGGGCTAACCTTAACTTCATCCTGGGTGTTCCAAGTAATGCATAGGGCTAGGGACAAAAGCCCACCTCTTGTGGTCTCGGCAACCACCAAATTATTGTTTGGTGGCCCACAATTTTGCCTCCTAGGGTAGATGAAAGAGGGACCATGGGCTCAGTGGTAGAGCATGTAGCTTTGCATGCAGAAGGTTCCAGGTTCAGTCCCTGTTGGCATCTTCAGGTAGGGCTGGGAGAGACAGTAGAATCCTAGATCAAAGTTGGAAGTGAATCATAGAATTGTAGAGTTGGATACAACCCTGAGGATCATCTAGTCCAACCCCCTGAAATGCAAGAACATGCAACTGTCCATTATGGGGATTGAACCTGCCGCCTTGGTGTTATCAGCACCACGCTGTAACCAACTGAGTATTTGTAGAGTACAGTGGTATCTTGGGTTAAGAACTTAATTCATTCTGGAGGTCCGTTCTTAACCTGAAACTGTTCTTAACCTGAGGTACCACTTTAGCTAATGGGACCTCCCGCTGCCGCACAATTTCTGTTCTCATCCTGAAGCAAAGTTCTTAACCCGAGGTAATATTTCTAGGTTAGCAGAGTCTGTAACCTGAAGCGTATGTAACCTGAAGCATCTGTAACCCAAGGTACCACTGTACTCAGAAGAAGATAATAATAATAATAATAATAATTTATTATTTATACCCCGCCCATCTGGTTGAGTTTCCCCAGCCACTCTGGGCGGCTCCCAATCAGTGTTAAAAACAATACAGCATTACATATTAAAAACTTCCCTGAACAGGGCTGCCTTAAGATGTCTTCTGAATGTCAGGTAATTCTTTATCTCTTTGACATCTGATGGGAGGGCGTTCCACAGGTCGGGCGCCACTACCGAGAAGGCCCTCTGCCTGGTTCCCTGTAGCCTCACTTCTCGCAATGAGGGAACCGCCAGAAGGCCCTCGGCGCTGGATCTCAGTGTCCGGGCTGAACGATGGGGGTGGAGATGCTCCTTCAGGTATACAGGACCGAGGCCGTTTAGGGCTTTAAAGGTCAGCACCAACACTTTGAATCGTGCTCGGAAACGTACTGGGAGCCAGTGCAGATCTCTCAGAACCGGTGTTATGTGGTCCCGGCGGCCACTCCCAGTCACCAGTCTAGCTGCCGCATTCTGGATTAATTGCAGTTTCCGGGTCACCTTCAAAGGTAGCCCCACGTAGAGCGCGTTGCAGTAGTCCAAGCGTGAGATAACCAGAGCATGCACCACTCTGGCGAGACAGTCCGCGGGAAGGTAGGGTCTTAGCCTGCGTACCAGGTGGAGCTGGTAGACAGCTGCCCTGGACACAGAGTTAACCTGCGCCTCCATGGACAGCTGTGAGTCCAAAATGACTCCCAGGCTGCGCACCTGGTCCTTCAGGGGCACAGTTACCCCATTCAGGACCAGGGAATCCTCCACACCTGCCCGCCTCCTGTCCCCCAAAAACAGTACTTCTGTCTTGTCAGGATTCAACCTCAATCTGTTAGCCGCCATCCAACCTCCAACCGCCTCCAGGCACTCACACAGGACCTTCACCGCCTTCACTGGTTCTGATTTAAAGGAGAGGTAGAGCTGGGTGTCATCTGCATACTGATGAACACCCAGTCCAAACCCCCTGATGATCTCTCCCAGCGGCTTCATATAGATGTTAAAAAGCATGGGGGAGAGGACGGAACCCTGAGGTACCCCACAAGTGAGGGCCCAAGGGTCTGAACACTCATCCCCCACCACCACTTTCTGAACACGGCCCAGGAGGAAGGAGCGGAACCACTGTATAACAGTGCCCCCAGCTCCCAGCCCCTCTAGACGGTCCAGAAGGATGTTATGGTCGATGGTGTCAAAGGCCGCTGAGAGATCCAGCAGAACTAGGAAACAGCTCTCACCTTTGTCCCTAGCCCGCCGGAGATCATCAACCAGCGCGACCAAGGCAGTTTCAGTCCCATGGTGAGGCCTGAATCCCGATTGGAAGGGATCCAAATGGTCCGTTTCCTCCAGGCGTGCTTGGAGTTGTTCAGCAACCACCCGCTCAATCACCTTGCCCAAGAATGGAAGATTTGAGACTGGGTGATAGTTGGCCAAATTGGCCGGGTCTAAAGATGTTTTTTTAAGAAGCGGTTTAATGACCGCCTCTTTCAGCGGGTCTGGGAAGGCTCCCTCACAGAGGGAAGCATTCACCACCCCGCAAAGCCCATCGCCCAGCCCTTCCCGGCTCGCTTTTATCAGCCAGGATGGGCAAGGATCAAGAAGACAGGTGGTCGGTTTCACTCGTCCAAGCAGCCTGTCCACATCCTCGGAGGTAACAGATTGGAATTGATCCCATATAACAGGACCAGACAGAACTCTAGCACTCTCCCGCCCTGGCCCTGCTCCCACTGTGGAGTCTACTTCCTTCTGAATCTGAGCGATTTTATCTGCAAAAAACTTTGCAAAAGCATTGCAGGAGATCTTGGGGTCCCTACCAGGCCCCGGTGGTACAGGTGGTTCCGATAAACTGCGAACCACCTGAAAAAGTCTCCTGCTGCTGTTTTCTGCAGATGCAATGGAGGCGGCGAAGAAGGCCCTCTTCGCCGTCGCCATTGCCACTTGGTAGGCTCGACGTTGAGCTCTAACCCGTGTCCGGTCTGATTCAGAATGAGTTTTCCGCCACCGGCGCTCTAGCCGTCTCAACGATTGTTTCATCACCCTCAGCTCCGGGGAGAACCACGGGGCTGTCCGGGCTCCATGCAATCGGAGAGGGCGCTTCGGAGCCAGACAGTCAATAGCCCTGGTTAACTCCGCATTCCAGCGTGCCACCAGGGAATCAGCTGAAAGGCCATCAACTTGGGATAAAGCATCCCCTACCACTCTCTGGAAGCCAATTGGATCCATTAAGTGGCGGGGGCGGACCATCCGAATCGGTCCCACCTCCCTGCGGAGGGGAAGGGTTGCGGAGAAGTCCAGTTGCACCAGGAAGTGATCTGACCATGGCACTTCTTTTGTTTTGCTTTTAGTTAATGTCAGATCACCAACATCCGTAGAGGTAAACACCAAGTCTAAGGCATGTCCGTGGCTATGAGTTGGGCCAGACTTATTCAGGGACAGCCCCATGGAGGCCATGCTTTCCACGAAGTCCCGAGCTGCCCCTTGTAAGGTCGTGTCGGCATGGATGTTAAAATCCCCCAGGACAACCAAGCTAGGTGTCTCCAGGAGCATATCCGCCACGACCTGAAGCAGCTCGGGCAGAGAATCCTTGGTGCAGCGGGGAGGTCGGTACACCAGTAGGAATCCTGTACTGCCCCTATTGCCCAACTTCCAGAACATGCACTCAGAAAACTGGGTCTTCCCAATAGGACGCCTGGTGCAGACTAATGACTTCCTAAAAATCACTGCAACCCCCCTCCCCGCCCACATGACCTGGGTTGGTGTGCGTAAGAGAAACCTGGTGGGCAAGCAGCGGCAAGGACAGGCCCATCTGCCTCATCCAACCAGGTCTCTGTCACACATGCCAGGTCAAATCCTCCATCCACAATCAGGTCGTGGATGGCAGTGGTTTTATTCATCATTGACCTGGCATTGCACAGCAACACTTTCAGGTCATGTGGGTTTCCCTTGCTGATTACTGTATCCTTCCGGTCAGGACCAGACCTGGAGGCAGGGATAGTCCTCAAACAACGACTAAACCTGCCTCCTCGGTAATGACATGGTCTGGTCTTAGCATAACTCCTCCTCCTGCCCGTGATCACTGAGATCGGGTGTCCCAATACATCTCCCCCTGTGGAACCTGCCCCACCCAATCTATTGGCTGAGGCCCACTCCCAGGCAGCCATGACCCTCCCCCTTAAAAGGCAAAATACAAACTATATAATAATTTAACAGAATAATAATAATAATAAAACAAAACAGAACAAAACAAAACCAAGCAAAACAAGGAACAATAGTGCTGACTCAGTGCTTATCCCACCCCAAGCAAAAATAAAATAATGAAATAATATAATATTATAAAAAACAACAACCACCATTTAAAGTGCTGCAAATTAAAAGCGATTAAAACATTTAAAACCATTTTGTCCATTGCTGCCGGTAGCTGCTCAGGCCTCTTATGCTGTGGCAGTGAGTGCAGGCCCCGCCCCCTAGGCCGGATGGAGTTGGCAGGAGAGGGAGCGGTCCTCCCAACACTCACGCAAGCAGCAGCAGCAGCAGTCGTGTCCCGGAGGCCTCTCTCAGGCCTCTTATGCTGTGGGTGCGAGTGCAGGCCCCGCCCCCTAGGCCGGATGGAGTTGGCAGGAGAGGGAGCGGTCTTCCCAACACTCACGCAAGCAGCAGCAGCAGCAGTCGTGTCCCGGAGGCCTCTCTCAGGCCTCTTATGCTGTGGGTGCGAGTGCAGGCCCCGCCCCCTAAGCCGGATGGAGTTGGCAGGAGAGGGAGCGGTCCTCCCAACACTCACGCAAGCAGCAGCAGCAGCAGCAGCTGCTTTATAAGATGCTTATAAAAAAGACTTTATAAGATGCTTTATAAGATGCTTATAAAAAAGACTTTCTTCAGGGAAGGGCCATAGCTCAGTGGTAGAGCATGTGTCTTTGCATGCAGAAGGTCCCAGGTTCAGTCCCCAGTGTCTCCAGCTAATTCTGGGAGAGATTTCTGGCCTGAGACCCCAGAGAGCTGCTGCCAATCAGTGTAAACAATACTGAGTTAGATGGGCCCAATGGTCCAATTCAGTATGAGGCAGCTTCTTCTGTTCTTCCCTGTCTCTGGGGGCCCTTTCTGCATAGCTCGCTCCTCTCTGCAGCAGAAGGAATACAAGGTGTGCATGTTGTTAGTACACATCAGGTTGCTGCGTTTTTAAAAGAAAAGATTAACAGTATGGGGGAGTGCTGTAATTGAGGCAACGAGGGTCCTAATTGAGGGGAAAGGGGGTGGGATGATGCGAGGGGAGGGCAGAGGGCGGCAGGATGAGGGAGGAGAGGAAAGGAAGAGAGTAAAATATCATTGTAAAGAGGAAGTGGAGGCGGCAGCCTGCAAGTCTATAACAAGAAGGACAATTTATGCTCAGGCACGAGTTTGGTTTGACATGGGGATAATGAAAAAGCGTAGGTCATTGTGGATGACTTAAGCCTTCAGCAGCTGAGGAAAATGTATGAAATGCGAGCGGCATTACACGCTTGGCGGCTCTGCACATCTGCAACGGGACAAGTGAAATACAGTGGGGCCATTCTTTACCATAAACTTGTGGTCGTCGGATCCGCCAAGCCCGGAGAAGATTGTAATTACACTGACAAGACAAATCAGCGATATTTAAATATTCATGAACAAAGTCTTGGGCGATCAATCTATCTTTATTGTCCTTCCGTTCGGCTTCTGTAATAAATATATTTTTTTAAAAAACTGAAAAAAGGAAAAAAGCTAAAAGGAGCTAGAAGCCCCTCACCTTTTTTTCCTCCTTGCCTTAAGAAGCAATACTGGGGAAAGGGGGGCAGGGGAAGGGGAAGGGGCAATAGATTGGTAAAACTGATGGCAAAAATCTAGAGATTTTCAGTACTTGATGCCCTAAAATGCAAATGCTATGGGGTATGATACAATGCGAATTTTGGCCCCACAAGCCCCAGTGACACAAAGGGGTGGTGTGCAAGGGGAACTAGTTCCCTTGTGCCATTCCCCCTCGTATCACTGGGCATCTGTAGCCAAACTTACCAGTGAACCATGCCCAATGTATTCTTGTGGTGCCTAATTTGCAAGTGATTTCTTAGGCGGTGAGCTTTCCCCAGCAGAAGAGACTTGCCTCAAAACAGACCAATTGTTCCCCAAAGTCTACACACACACACACACACACAGTTCACGTTGGCTCTGGATTGTTGACCAAGATAGGAAGAGATCGACAAGCAAGAGGACATTGTCTAAGCATGCCTTGGCTGTTTCTTCAGAGAGTGCCTGTCTTTTCTTTCCAATTCATATGTGAATCGCACCAACCCACCCCTCAGTCCCTGTGCCCCAAACCAGAAGTGTCAGGAACACACATGTTTTCTTAATTGTATGCCCTTTTTCGTCATGGCCTATGGTTACAGACAATTAAAAGTCTGTTTGATTGGAACTGTATGTACATTGATAAGTACTCACTTAATTGTGGGTTAACCCACTTGATTGGCCCAGAGCACAGTGGCACATTGGAAGCAGATGGCATGAGTGAGTGTTCTTCCAAAAATAGGGGCCATCAGAGAGAGAGAGAGAGAGAGAAAGAGAAGGAAGGGAACCAGCTTCTAAAAAATACTGGGTAAGGCAAAATCTGCATAGGGAGTTGCCATCCTGAGTGAAAACCTTTCTGGAGCATCAGCCTAGGGATCCATTAGCCCATGAGTAGCAAGCATTGTGCCTCCAAAATGCTGGACCACAATTCCCATCAGCCAGAATGGCCAGGGATTATGAGAGTTGTAGTCCAACAACATCTGGAGAGAGCCACATTGGCTACCCGGGCATTGGACAGAGTCGTGTCACAAAGACCCAACCTCTTGATCAAGTTGCTGGCTCTGTCATTTCATAGATGGGGCCCTGCAGCTGAGTGGGACTGGGACTTTTCCAGGCCATCAGCAGGAAGCTGTAGCGAATCAGGTGGGAACAGATTCCCAGATCCTGGCAGATCTGTTGAAAGGAGGTGGGGGTAAATTCCATTAAAAAATCAATAAATGCTCCAGGGAATAATGATGTTTGAAATTGACATGTACAGGAGGGCAAATTTGTAGCATCCCAAGTGCATCCAGGGGGAGAGGGAGTGTTTCACCACAAGACTATACTCTCTGGAAAGGACTCCCTCGGGAGGTTGTGGACTCTCCTTCCTTGAAGATTTTTAAGCAGACATTGGATGACCATCTGTCATAGTTGCTTTAGTTGAGATTCCTGCATTGCAGGGAGTTGGACTAGATCGATGTTTCCTAAACTTGGGTCTCCAGCTGTTTTTGGACTACAGTTCCCATCATCCCTGACCACTGGTCTTGCCTAGCTAAGGATGATGGGAGTTGTAGTCCAAAACAGCTGGAGACCCAAGTTTGGGGAACACTGGACTAGATGACCCTTAGGGTCCCTTCCAACTCTACAATTCTATGATTCTTCCACTTGAGTGTCATTTAGGTCTGCTAGATCAGCCTCACCAACCTGGTGTCCTCCAGAAGCTTTTGACTACAGCTCCCAAACTGGCTGGGGGCTGGTGGGAATTGTGATCCAAAACATCTGGAGGGCACGAGGTTAGAGAAGGCTGTGCCCAGACCGTCAATACCTGCACACACACACACACACACACACATCATGTCCTCTTTTTGCACAATGAACATCACATCACCATCTTGGTCTTCTTTAATGACTCACAAGATAACACACAGTTGTCCTTCATCCCAATGATTTGTGTAGTTGGTTTCCCCGTCTTGGTGCCAAGCAAACTATGGCTCCTTTGAGAAGGACTGCCTAATATGAGTTTTCATGCAGATGTTCCTAAACCACCTCCTAGCAAGAAACAGAGAATTGTTGTAGAGGAACAGAACATGCCTCTTCTATCACCTTCCTTGGTCTCATTCTCGTTAGCAACATGCTGGGATGGGGGGTGACCTCTCCCTAATGGGGTCCCTTCCTCTCTCCAGCACAGCAGCCCTCTCCGTCAGCTGCGCCTCGCTCTACTAAGCGCTCCAAGCCCCTTTTCTGGATTTGCTTCTCAGGCTGGAAAGTTGTCTGCCTTGTTAGCACCTGCCTCTCCTGAGCCAGGATCTCAGACTTCCCAAGGGCACTGAATCCAAAGCCAAGAAAGGCTGTGACTAGATACAGCAGCCCCAGCCCCTCAGCTGAGAAGCTGCTAATTCCCACGAAGGATGGCAGACAGAAAGAGCAATGGAGCCATCACACAGCTGCCATTTTGAAATGCTAATTGAGGCACACAGACTTCCAGCCATTCAGAATCTTCTTTTGTCTCACCCCCATGTACGCTGTTCAACCTGTCATGACCCCTAGCCCTGGCCAAAAGCCAGGACTCTGACACAGAGGAAGAGAAAACAGCTGAATCCGGAAGGCCAACCGTGGAAGAATGGTTGCTCTAAGCTGGATCCTGTCATCAAGAAGCCCCCTGAGTCAGATCCCTGCTCTGCCACAACCTTTGAATGTTGGACAGGTATCTGAAGAGGGTGCTGGCTGTACACCTGTAGTCTTTTCCATGTGATGTGGCGACGGGCAGTTGCTCAGGACTCCTGATCATATGGAGCAGACTATACAAGTGTAGCCACCTCTCTCTTCAGACCTAATTGCCTAATATATGGATGTCAAGAGTGGAGTTGGAGTCTTGCTTCCCTTCCACACAGTTCACACCTAAAGGAGGCTCTTCTCTTTTTTTAATAATAATTTTTTTAATTTAGTTTTACATATTTAAGTTTACAATCATACCACAACACATCCAAAGTTACAAGATTCTCCCGAATCTCTGGTCTGTCCACCTCCCCCTCCCTGGGTTCTGTTATTAAACCTTTCCTACTGCATCTTTTTTTAAATAATCCAAGTTTTTTATAACTCCATTGTATCCATAGTTCTCTCTACATTACAAGTGTTACTGCAGTCCTGATAATGTTTTCAACTGCTTACAGTGGTCTTTAAGGTAAATTGTAATTTTTTCCCCATTCCTTATTAAAATGTTGGTCTTCCTGGTTCCAGAACTTTCCGGTCAATTTTGCCATTTCGGCATAGTCCAACAGCTTCATTTGCCATTCTTCTCTGGTAGGGACTTTATCTTCTTTCCATGAAGGAGGCTCTTCTTGACAGAGCAAGAGGTCTGCTTGGTGCTATCCAAGGTGCTGGAAGTCCAGCTCAACACTACCTGCTGGACTAAGCCAGATGTCTCTTGTATGCTATGGGCTCTAGCTGGGGTCAGGGCAAGGAATGACCCCTAGGCCCCCATTTGCTTCTATTGACTTATATCCAGCTTGTGCCTTCCCTGACTGACAGTCCCCATCTGGTTGTAGGTGACCACCCATACGAGTGCGAGTTTTGTGGCAGCTGCTTCCGGGACGAGAGCACTCTGAAGGGCCACAAGCGCATCCACACTGGAGAGAAGCCCTATGAATGCAACGGCTGTGGCAAGAAGTTCAGCCTCAAGCATCAGCTGGAGACCCACTACAGGGTCCACACAGGTAAGGAAAAGGATTCAGCCGTGGATCTCAGGCTTTCCATGCAGAAGATGCCGGTTCAGCATCTCAGGAGCTCAGGCAGCAGCAGAGCTGGAAAAGAATGTGGAGAGAGGCTGTCAGTCAGAGCAGGAAATATTGGGAGAGTAAGAGCAAGCATCTGGCAACTCCATATACAGTATGCATGGATGGTGCTGTTGCTCAGCTGTCGGGCACATGCATTGCAAGGAGGTCCTTAGCTCAATCCCTGGCATCTCCAGTGCAAAGAATTTCCAGCAACTGAGCTTTGAGTCTTTCTACCTAACAGAATTACTGCCAGATGCAACAAATAGCACTGAGCTAGGAGGATCAGAATAAGTACTGAGCTAGGTGGACCAATATAACGCTTCAAATCCACACTCTCATTGGGCTCTGCAACCTTTTCCTAATATCACCCTGCTAGCCGTTGCAAGCTATATTTAGCAAACCACTTAGAAGCTAATTTCGGCATTGAGCAGTCAATAATAATAATAATAATAATAATAATAATAATACAGAACAGCCCCAGATACATAGGAGGTGACATTCTACTGGGGATGGGGATGACGAAGAGTGACTGGTAACTCCTGACCCAAAAGTAGACTCCTGAGAGAGGTACCAGCAGCCAGCTCAGTGTTTTCTCCCTCCATCTGCACTGAACAGGTATGGGTGTCGTGGCAGGAAGGGGATGAGGAAAGCAGCAGAATGAAAGTGACCTATTGTCATTCCAAAAAGTGAGGTGTATGCACAATGCTGGCTCCCTCGCTTTTCTTGATCTGCGATTTCTGAATGGCACTCCTTGGATTCCTTTGGAAGTTGAGCAAGTGTCCTCAAGGAGAAGGTTCAAGCTTCCTGGAAAGGCAGCTCATCCATGCCACTTCTAAATGCCCCCCTCCCCCCGAATTTAACAGGGAACAGAAGCGATGTGTCACACACCCTCCCCCTGTAAGGCCTCACACATGCTCAAGATGAGCTGAGATACATGCCCTTGGCTCCAGAACCTTTGCAACTCACATGTGCTCCATAAGAGACATTCAGGGGTGCCATCAGAAGGAGGGTGAAGAAAGGAAGCTGAAAACGACTTCTCTGTGCAATCATTTGTGAAAGCTGAGTTCTAGAGCATCTGCTTTGTATGCAGAAGGTCCCAGGTTCAATCCGTTGCATCTCTAAGTAGGGTTGGGAAAGACTCTTTTGAAACCCTACAGAGCCACTGTCCATCTGAGTAGACTGAACTAGATGGTCTGATTCAATATGGCAGATTCCTATATTCCTATTTCTGCCTTCATGGTTACAGCAGAAGGCAGCCCTCTATATAGGCAGCTGTGAGGACAATTTTCCCTATTTCATCCACCTCTTCCCCATGCTTTTGTTGCTGAATGTGGGATTCCCCACTTTTTTGAATACAAGACAGAAGATTTCTTGTGTACCGTGGATCTCTCACTGCCAGCTAGCGAATTGCTGAGTGCTTCAGCAGCCCACAACTAATATAAATAGCAGGTCAATATTTAGATCACTTTTGCTGTTCATTACTTCATTATTCGCTCTGTCTGTGCACAGAGCAGGTATCAATATTGAGAAGACTGAGGCAGTTAATTACTGTGTCGAAAGGAGCCCCCTTTGGCTTTCGATCGGGGCTGCCGTGGACAGTATCGAAACATATCTCTCCGGGAAAGACCGAGTAACTCTGCTGTAAAGGTGATGGTCATCTGCATGGTAACTTGAGCCCTTTGCAAAGATGAAATAAGCCCATAGCCAGTCAACAAAATACTTGCGGGCTTGCAGTACTCTTCCCCCCCTCCTTTTTTTTTTTTTTTTTTTTGCATTTAGCCATGGCTCTCTGTGTGCTGTGATCTCACAGGAACACAGAAAAGGTTAAAAATGAGGTATTGGACACAATACAGTTCCCTAGGGAGGATCTCCGCTGCCTTTTTAAAAAGCTTCCAGTGCTTATTGCAATTCTGAAATCTCAAAAGTCTGGGCATAGCTCTTTCCCATGACTTGCAAAGAATGAATTATGCAATAACAACAATGAAATAGCTCAAATTTTATTTGACTAGGCTGAGGAATCCAACCTTGCTTTCTGAAGAATGATTAGGCTCCCCGGCACAAAATGTTGGATTTAAGTGCACTTTAAGTACAGTGTACTCAGCCTTGCTTAGACTACAACATGAGAGAGACCAGGGTTCAAATCCCCTCCCACCCATGAAACTTAGTGGGTGACGTCAGACCAGTCACTCACTCTCAAATCAGCCTACCTGACAGGGCTGTTCTGAGGATAAAATGGTGGGGAGGAAAACTATGTACCCCAACTTAAGCTCCTTGGAGCAAATGTGGAATATAAATGTAAGTAATTAAGTAAATGAATAAATACATAAATGCTGATCTTTTTAATGGTGGCTGAGGGGTTTTGTAGGATCCTTTCTTTCATTCAAAAACACATCTCTTGGATATCTGCACCCTGCAGCCTCCCTGGGTGCCCATGTTTCATTGAAAGCCCAGTGTAAACCTCCTCCCTTGGGGTTTGTTCAAATCAGGAAGCATGGGCAGCCATGGAGGCTGCAGAGCACTGGAGAAATGTTTCCTGGGAATCAAAAACACACTGCCTTTGGCCACCTTGTTCGAAACCCACCAGAGCCCCTAAGGAATTCTCAAGAGTCTTGAGGATGGGGCATAATGATGGAAACCTCTTTCACAGGGGATCAAAACCCCTTGAGAAACAGAAGGGTTGGTTTTTGGCTTAGGCGCCACCCAGAGCTGTCATTTTCTCCAAATCGGTGACTTTTCCCTTGCCCCCTGCCTTGCTTCTCTAATTGCAGGTGAGAAGCCCTTTGAGTGCAAGCTCTGCCACCAGCGGTCCCGAGACTACTCTGCCATGATCAAGCACCTCAGGACCCACAACGGAGCCTCCCCATATCAGTGCACGATCTGCCTGGAGTACTGCCCAAGTCTTTCTGCCATGCAGAAGCACATGAAAGGCCACAAGCCGGAAGAGATCCCCACCGACTGGAGGATAGAGAAGACCTATCTGTACCTTTGCTATGTCTAACAGGACAAGAGGAGGGATGGAGGGATGAATCTGGGAAGGACTGGGCAAAACCAACCACCCCCCTAAGTGGTCTCTGGCCTCCCTTCTCTCCTTTTCCCTTCTTCTTTTTCTCTCCCCAATCCCACCCCACCCCACCTGGTTCTGTTTCTGTCCAACTAGGATTTGCTGGCAACCTCCTTCCTAGCTCATGAGGGTCCTTGTTGCAATCGCAGCGGGAGTAAGAGAAGGAGGAGGGAAACTCTTTGGAGTTCCCTGGCCAAAACCCACAAGAGGCTAACAACAACAACAACAAAAAGCCCACCCCTCTCTCAGCCCAGCCCTAGCCATGTCTTCAGTTGCCTCATGCGTGTCTCTGTCTCTCCATGCTCATAAAGGGCCTTAGGAGGGGTTTGGTTTAGCCTCTTCTACTCCTTAGTGGGGCTGTTGCATTTTACCAAGGCCTCATTCATGTTGTAAACTGAAACCCAAGTCCTCACTTCTGCGTCGCTGTCCTGATTTCCCCCAAGGAACCTTGGGAACTGCAGTCTTACGAGGCCTCTGAGGATTCTCTGTTAGGTATATTGTGACCTCGTTTAGATGCAGATCCCTAGCACCCCACAATCCTTGGGGAGAAGGACACCAGTTGGGACAGGCTTCAGTTTACAGTGTCAACATTCCCTGGAAGCTGCTCTTCATCTGCTTTCCCTGTCCCATCCCTTTGGCAGGTGGCTCAACCTCCCAGTCCATTCTCTTTGGAGCAGGAGTGTTGCCAGAGGTTGAGGGGGCACCAATGAAGTGGTGTGGGATTGGAGAGGTGTGCCACAGAAGGTGCTGGGGTGAAAGTTTCAGATGGTATGTGGAGCATTGTGCCCTGCTTTCCTCAGTCTTGAGGGTCTTGCGGGGCAGAAGGGGTGGGAGTGCTGAGTGTTTGTGTCTGGCCTTAGCCAAGGGGGAGGGTAGGACCGTTCTTACTATGCTCTCCGGAGTGGGGAGTGGGTAGGGCAATGGAAGTGCTGAGATGCCTGCAAATCACATTGTCATTATTTCCCCTATAGACACCCCTCCCTGTGCTTCCATTTTGGGCCTATCGTTTGCATCATGGCTGTGCTCCTGAGGCAAAATCCAGATTTTCCCACAGAGCATGACCAAGGTCAAGTTGAGTTTACAAGAGCACACCACTCACCTGTAGACCATCCCTTCTAGGTCACAATGCTTTCTCCTGACCAAAGACCATTCTATGCATTCTTTTACATTTAATTTAATGTTTTCTTTTGAGTGGGAGTGGGAGAGGGGTTCGGGTGAGAGAAACCAGTTAGGGACAGCATAACTTTGCACATTTCTTAATATGAGTGGTCAGCCTTCTCAGAGGAGCCGGGGTGTGGGGAGGACAGTTACTTTTCAGCTCCTTTCAGAAGAGGCTGGTGGGAGACGCAATGGCTTCCAGGAACAAGCACTCTGATCTGACGATCTGACGACCCTGGAATTTGGGAGAGGGATCTGATGTACAGAGAGTTTCCCCATTTACTTCCATGAAGGGACAAGGTCCATGCACACATTCCTTTGTGAACATGGAAGCAGCCCCATCATTGAACTAAAAGATGAGACTGGCATTTGCATTATTGGTGGGCATGAGGAAGCCTAGGGCCATACCAATTCTAATACCAATTCTTAGCAATGGGGCGCTCTGCATTTGCAGAGTCTTGCCTTCCATAGCCAATTTGCTGCAATGTCCAAGGGGACTTCTTCATGGGCTTCATGGGCTCATGTGCATGAGTCACCCCTCTTAGGGCTGAATGGGCATCAAAGGCACATGCTTCCCCCAACCCACCAGTGCCAGCCTTCATACTATCTGCACAAAGGTTGGAGAGGAACTACTGGCCAAGCGAGGCAAGTGCAGTCTGCCTACAGCAACCACGGAGGCACTTTGCATTCTTACTACAGTAGGTCAACAGAGAGATAACCCATCCTCAGTGGCATAGCGTGGAGGTGCAGGGGGCCACAGGTGCAAATTTCTGAGGGGGCGCAACCAGATTCCCCCACAACAGGCTCCTTCATAGAAGCTGGAGCTGCAGGGAGACAATCCATTCCCAGGTCAGGCCTTTGGGGCTGGGGCAGTGCTGGTGCCTTCTTTACCTCTTGGCCAGCGAAGGGACGCCCAAGAGCTTCCCTCCCCTGGGCCAACCAAGAGGGAAAGAGTGGAGGGCAGTGGTGCCACCCATCAACGAGGGAGGGAGGAAGAGTAAGGCAAGAAAGCACTGACAGAGCCACGTGTATGGTCCACAAAGCCTTGCTGCAAGGGCAGGAGAGTGAGGAGACACAGCTTCGTGTTTCTCTGCCTTATCCGTGCTCCCAGGTTGGAGCTAGTTTGCAAGGAGAGACTCCCTTGATTAGATGCTGGACGGTGAAGGGACTGACCGCTGCCCAGTCCACTAGGGGAATGCAACACTTGCTTATCCTGCCCTGGGCACCGGCCACCCATGCTACCCCTACCCTTTGGTCAAGCCAAACAGTGAAAGGCACAGATTGAGCCTCTATCTCTTGTGGAATTTGGGAGGGAAATGTTGACTGCAAGCAGTGTGTGTGTGTGTGTCTTCTGGTTGGGTTCATCCCCTCCTTCCTGAAACCCCCCAGTGAGGACCCTGCCTGGAGTTACATTAGCTGCCTAGAGGGGTGGGCCAGCTGGTTGTCATCCATGGGAAGGACTTGTCCTATGAGTTGCCTGCCACCTTCTTAGAGCAGGGAGCGGGCAGCCTACAGCTTTCCAGATGTTGCTGGACTACAGCTCCCAGCATGGCCAATTGCAAAGGATGATGGGTACTGTAGTTCAGCAGTATCTGAAAGCTTGTATTGGGGTGCTGCACCCCTCCCTCTTTTTCTGACTTGCTTAGTTCTCCCGCATCTCATACCTCCTGCTACAATCAGGGCAGCGATCTTGAATTCTTCCTTGTCCCTCTTGACAAGGTGCCCTAAGTACAAGTGAGGCCCACTTCCTTCTTCTGTCCACCCCCCACCCAGGTGATGGCTTTTGAAACATGCCTGCCCTGCCAATCCTCCTGCCCAGTCCTCTGTCTCTGAAGGAGTCAAATGGGAAAGGGTTGTTGTTTATGCTTTCCTTTGTTTTTGCTTTCTTAATTTTACGTTACGTTTAATGATTTCTGCATTTAGCACATTGTACTTGAAATTACCTCAGTTTCTTGTGACCTCATGAGCTTGTTTGCATTGGCTTTTTTGTGGGGGAGGGGGGAGAGAAGTGTTTTAGGCTGATTGCTGAAAGGGCTGCATCACGGCGCCTGCAGAGAGAGTATTTGCGTGATGCGCCAAAGTGCCACAGCACAGCCACAAAAGCGCCGTGGCAGTCGGTTCCCACGTCAGCCTTATTTTTATTTTATCATGTATTATTATTACCAAAATTGGTGTTTTGTTTTAATGGCCTGCCTGATGGAAAGTGGGCCGTATTATCTTGAAAGCTACCTCTTTTAAATTGGGGAGGGGGGTGTTGGTGAGAGGGGTTTTTTTTCGCAGTAAGGGAAGCACATTTTTGCAATATTTGTGGTTTTTTGTTAAGTTTTTTTTTTCTTTTCTTTTTGCTTTGTGATGTTCATTTCAATTTTCATCTCATGCTTTATATTTTGCCAGTGTAAATTTTTATTCTGTAATTTAGCTTCATTTTATATATGGGGGAAAGAAAGTTTTAGGGGAGCCTTGCATAGATGGAAGAAAAGGGAATTTTAACGGAGTGTCTCTGTACTGCTGTCCACCCCACCCTACCCCTGCTCCTCTGATCTTGTCTCAACTGTTGGTTAAATACTGAAGGCCTTATAATGGGGTGGGGGGAGGGAAGGAGGGAGGGAGGGGGAGGAATAAGAGGAGAGAGAATATGTGTCATTGTAACAGTTGAGAGAGTTTTGACAGTTTAGTGGAAAAGTTAGCGATTTGGTAAAGGAAGAAAAACGAACAGTTAAACTTGAATATGTGAATAGCTAAGTAGAGTTTTGTTTATAATGTGAAAAAAATATGACGTCATTTAAGGCAGACCCTTTAAAGAGAAATATGCAGTAAGCGTACCAATGTCACATTTTGCCAGAGATGGCCATAAGGTTGTGTCTATGTGCTCCCGACATTATTGGGCTATTGATGGTGTTCTTGTTGTTTTCTTGATTAAAAAAAAAAAAGGTTGCTCATTTGAGGAGCCTTTGCCCTTCCGCCCCACCCGCCCACCAAGCTGAAAGTGTTGGACTGATGACATTATTTGCAGAGTGTAATATTTTTGTAACATTTGTTAGTCCCTGTGTCAGTTTTAAGCAGGATGATGTTCTCTCTCTGACCCCTCTCCTTTTGTAATGTGAACAGGAATCTGTATGCCTGCCTCTGTGTGTGTGTGTGTGTGTGTGTGTGTGTGTGTGTGTGTAAGCCCTAGTATTAAATAATAGCAGTATTGTTGTAATCTAGCATCACATAGGATGGTACTAAATCAGGGTGAAATCGCAGCTTCCTAAGCGCACTTTGGGAAACGCAATTTAACCTCCTGGTCAACCTCTGTGTGGGCCTTTCCTGCATCCAGAAATGTGGCCTTGAGGTAGGCAGGGAGGTGGCAGTGATCCTTGCAGTTTCCTATGGAGGCATCCTTACCGGAAATGCACGTTTTCACTGCAACTGCCCTTCCCTCTTCTGCAGGAAGATGCCATTTTCCTCTGAATGTTTTGGTTGTTTGCAAGGCGTCTGCTACATTATGAATGTCGATGGGAATGTGGGCAAAGTTGTTTTTGATCAGTGAACACAACACAATCCAGAAGATTGCCGGGTTATGGGGATGGGGAAGCATGTTGCTGACTTGATCTAAAAGTTAGGATCGCACAAACCAGATCTGAATTTAGAAGGGAAAGGGATTCCCCAACTTTAAAGCACCAGCAGTTTTTGCGAGGTGCTCTGCAGAGTGGCCTGACCGCTGTGTTCCATTTGCCACGCAAATAACCCCCACTTAAACTGCCATTTTTTTAGCACACTTTATGGTACTCTGGGGTACAAATGCCTTACACAATTTCCCTTCAAGCTTTGCCCACCCGCCGTATGGAAATTCACAATTCTGGCTGTCCTGCGTAACACTTTTTATTTTTTGCAAGTATATTGCTTTGGGAATAAACTTCAAAAAAAAAACAAAAAACGGAAAGCATTTTCAGATGCATTGTATAGATACATGTGCGAGTGTGCATTTTCTGCATGTCTGTGTGAGAAAGAAAAAAAATAACTTTTTTTTCTTTTGAATTATTTTTGCTGCTTTGTGGCGGAGGGAGCAAGACAGGCACTGATTTAGTACACAACTTTGGGAAGATGGCTTGTTTTATCTTTGTGCCTAGTAAAAAAAAAAGGATAGGATTTTGCTTCACATTTAAAAGAGGGGGAAATTGCTGCAATGCCTGCTCAGTTATTTGGTACCCTGGGGAAATGGGTTGGACTTTGTTGCAAAGGGGATGTCATGGTATGCTCTACCGTCCTTTATTTGAGAATTTTTTCCCTCATATGCCCCTTTCCCCCCGTTTCCAAACTCGTGGTTTCCTGTAGGTTTCAGTGCTTTAAAAAACCCTGAAGTTGCTTCTTCTTGTTCCAGAATGCCACCATCCTCAGTTGTACTAAAAGAGGCAACAATTTGTCAGCCACCTTTCCAATTAGTGTTCACTCTAATTGTCCTACAAATCTTCTGCCGCACCCACCCACCCACCCACCAGCCCCTTCCCCCTGAAAGCTTGCTCTTCTGTTGTGGTGTGAGGTTCTCTCGCTCAGTCGCCCACTATCGTAAGCTGCAGGGTTGGGACAGAGAGAGAATCCGAGGGCTCATCCATACTACCATTCAGTGTGGACAGGAAGTGCGTCATGTGCTTCCATTCCTTCTCTCTTGCCCCATATGACGTTCTTCTCCAAATTGCTGCCTTCCCACCTTCTCCCCTCCCTCGATCTGGATTTTCCCACACAACGACAAGAGATAGGTATGACAGAACGTGGACTGAGGGAGAACAAAGTGTTGGAAGTTGGTGATTTGGAGGGGAGCGTCACGTGGGCAATGGATGGAGGCAGAGGAAGCTTACTGTCCATATTCAACAAGAGTCTGGATGAGTCTCCTGATCTTGCCTGGGCCTGGAGAACTTCCTCACCCGCATTTGCTCCCCCTGCTGCCATGACATCCCTGGGCACCCTAGGGTGCCAATATCTGGGCGTGTGTCTTGGTGTTTGTTTTACATAGTGTTAAAAGTATGCATGATCTTTTGAGGCTAAGAAGCCATGCTATGTCTCCATGACGTTTTATGTTCATAAAATATATATATATATAAATATATATTATAGCACTGAGGACCAATTGTTGTCCTTCTGGACCAAGCAAATTTAAAAGCTTATTATTAATTTTTGTTGGTTTGTTTTTGTTTTTGTTTTTTTTTTGCTTGTCTCTTAACGTTGTGACAGCACAAGTGCCAGTTTGATTGCTTTGTATTAAAAAATGAATAAATAGTGTTTTTAATTGCTGTCCTGGCTCTGTCTACCTCAGCACCTCCTGTTAGCCTAACTTTAGAAGGTGCCCATTTGTTTTTGTTTTTTTTAATTGTTGTTGCTGTTGTTATGTTTCGATTTGGGGTTTCCCACCCCCAACCCTTCCTCCACTGTGTATTTTTTTTCCTCTGTACAAAATATTCTTCCATTTGTTCCTTTGCAGTGCTGCTTGTGAGTCTCGTTATGTGTTCCTCTAGAGTCACAGACGCATTTAGCTTAAAGATAACACACACACACACACACAAACACACACACACCATAAATCAGATTCCCTCCCCCACCCTGATTAAAAAGTTGTGATGTCCCCCCCACCCACTAGTTGCCGCTGTCTGCCTCTGCATCTGTCCTTCTGTGTTGGGTGCAGGTGTGGTCCTTTGTAAAATCTTCAGTGTTTCTGGCGAGGAAAAAAAAATATTAAGAAAAGGTTTAAAAAAAATTAAAGAATTTACTGCTGCAGGTTTTTTTCTCTCTCCATTTGTCACTAAGTGAAGTTTGTGCCTTCTATAGCAAAGAGAATATTTTTTACATCCTACTAACAGTAGATTTTTTTGTAGTGGACATTTTTTGTATTTTTATTTATAAGTCTCATAAGGAAAATAGCAATGTTCAGTTGTATACCTTGAATCTGCAGTTAGGAAAAAAAAACCCAATAAAGTTAATTCAGTCGTTGATACCTGTTGCCTCGGTGTTTCCTTTGGCTCCCTGCATTTTTTTTATTATTATTTTTTGCTACTGCTGGGGTGGCAGGATTGGTTACATATGATGAACTCACTTGCCTCATTCCAAATGTCCTCTCCCACCCCACCCTCTCCTGCAATGCCTTCGAATAATAGAATTGTAGAGTTGGAAGGATCCCCCCAAGAATCATCTAGTCCAACCCCTTGCAGTACAAGAATCACAACTAAAGCATCCATGATGGGTGGCCATCCCACCTCTGTTTAAAAACTTCTAATAAAGTCCACCACCCTCCAATGGAGTCCATATGAATCTACCTGGAACCTGAGATCATCTCCTGAGGTCCTCCTTCATGTGCCTCCTCCTTGAGAGGTCCGGAGGGTGGCAACATGAGAACGGGGCCTTCTCTGCGGTGGCTCCCCATCTATGGAATGCTCTCTCCAGGGAAGTTCGCCTGGCACCTTCATTATACACCTCTAGGTGCCAGGCAAAAACGTTCCTTTTTAACCAGGCCTTTGGTTGATCCAGTTTATATCCTATGCCCTTTTAAACTGTGGGTTGGGGGTTGGAGGGGCTATTGGGTTGTTGTTTTTATTTTTATTAGGTATTTTGTAGTTTTATATCTTGATTTTATTCTGTGAACCACCCTGAGACCCTTGGGTATAGGGCAGTATATAAATTTTAATTCTAATTCTAATTCTAATTCTAATTCTAATTCTTTCACTGTCAAACAGCTCTCGCTGTCAAAAGGTTCTTCCTGGTGTTCATTTGGAATCCCATTTCTTATAATTCGTGTCTATTCATTCTGGTCCTGCCCTCTGTAGTAGCAGGAAACAAGCTTGCCCCATCATCCATGTGACAACCCTTTAGATATTTGAAGATGGCTTTCATATTACCTCTCAGTCTTCACATCTCCAAGCTAAACATACCCAACTCCCTCAACTACTCCTCATAAGAAGGCTTGGTAGTGGGGCAATGGGGTAAACAGGTGGGTCCAGGTTGGAATGTGCAACGTTAATTTGACTCCAAAACACCCTGGTGCATGGATTCCAAAATGGTGGCCCATGCTTTGTTCATGTGGTCCACAGCATGTCCATGTTAAATATACTGAATTTGTTACTGTGTTTTATTGCTTCCTTTGTTTCTTATGTTGTTCTTTATTGTATAGTACAGTTTGACATCTATGGAATGTGAATGGTAATATAATGAAATACAACATAAGAAATAAAAGAAGCAATAAAGATACAATTAAACATTGTACAGCATCTAGCACAGAACATTACAATTGCTACCACAGGCAAAAAAACATATCATTCAGTGGTCTGTCATTTTCAATTGGTCTTTAGGAAAGCAAAGTTTTGGAACCACCAAACATTGGAGCATAAGTGCAATCGGCTCTAGGAATGAGGATCTCCTGGGTGAGGGATGGGAGCTCCATGCTGCCATGGCTAGTGGAGGGATTATCAACTCACACTGGTAAATCTTAACAATCTCCAGTTTCCACAATTGACAGTAATATACATTTTTTAAAATTCCTTTTTAAAAATTCCTTTTTAATTTTTGAAATACATTCTCTAATATGAGAGAGTGTTTAGACGTTCTCCAAAATGACTTCCCCAATGATGCCATAATGATGGATTAAACGGTTTCCCTCATGTTAGTTCTGCGTTAAAATCAGCAAAAAACATCCAGGCCAATAGGGGGAGCCCCCTTTCAGCACACTCCACCTTGTAAAGTGCCAAAGTGTGCAAAGGAGAGCATCTAGCGCCTTTTCACCAATGCTCTGGAAGGCAGAACAAAGACGGTATTTGAAAACAGGGGCTCAGCAGATAGGCAAATGGAAAGTCCCTTATGCTCTCCAGAGCAGGCAATATGGTATTGTGCTTTAAGTGTCACCTTTTATTCCTGTATTAAGACACTCATATACCACCCATAGTCAACAGGCAGTTTACAACATTATAAACAATGTAGATAATAGCCATAAAATGCAACCGCAATGTCCAATACAATTTGGTCCTCCTCTCTCTGGCTGCTGTCCTATCTGTGCTTACTTGGGTCCATGTCCTACTGAAGTCAGTTAAGGCTTGTTGTTTAGTCATTTAGTTGTGTCCGACTCTTCGTGACCCCATGGAATAGAGCACGCCAGGCACGTCTGTCTTCCACTGCCTCCCACAGTTTGGTCAAACTCATGCTGGTAGCTTCGAGAACACTGTCCAGCCATCTCGTCCTCTGTCGTCCCCTTCTCCTTGTGCCCTCAATCTTTCTCAACATCAGGGTCTTTTCCAGGGAGTCTTCTCTTCTCATGAGGTGGCCAAAGTATTGGAGCCTAAGCTTCAGGATCTGTCCTTCAATATGATAAGGCTTATCGAACAGAATATAGCAGACCTTTCATGAAATCTGAAAGCCACACCCTGTGACTCCTCACAGTTGCATCCCTATCTGGGCTGCCCCTGTAGCTTTCTAAAAACAGTAACTGCTCAGCCCAACCATATAAGCAGTAGACTTACTTCTAAATAAACATACATAGGACCCCACGAATATCTGCACAACCCTTCATCGTCCCTTGTGTGCTGAAGAACCTCCTTTGCTTTCTCCAGATGTCACTTTCTTTGCAAAACGAATGTCATAAACAAACAGGTCCAAATAGCTAAACAAAGTTCAGGATTCCTGTGGGTTTCCTCTTCTCTTTCTCCACAGCCCCCTGGCCCCCAGCTAAACTTGCATCTGTGTTGCCGGCTCCCTGCTTGAATGACTCTCACCCGAGCTTACTTTAGGGCATCATCTTGAGAACAACATTTAATTGCAGTTTTCTGCTGTCGAACATCAAAAGGTAGGGGCTTAGGCTAAGGAGCAGGGAGGAGGGTCACGTGTCCTTGGCTGTGGGGGGAAAAGACCTGAGTGAATAGAGCCTGAGGTTGAATAGACATTGTGTGGCAGGGGGGCTTTTTCCCCCCTTCTGTGCTCTTTGACCCAGATATGATCTAATGGATAGAAAGGGGACCCTGACAATGTGAGCCAGGAGAAGCTTTGTGGTGGCTTAAAACCCTATATTTATAGATAGGCTCAGCTGCCCCACAGCTCTGGAGGGGCAACTCAGCGACAGAAGGAAAAATGAACTGGACTGGGCATTTTGGGTGGCCAAATCACCCTGTCACAAAATGTGGAAGACTGTTGAGCTGTGGCCATCTGTAATAAAGGGTGTCCCACGAGATTCCCAGTGAGGAGTTGTCTGGGAACAGATGAAGTCCAAAGATCTGCCTTTTTGTCCAGATGAAAGAACCACTGGCAATACACCTCCTCTTTCTGCTAATGTTGTAACATGTGGCTTTTATTCTTGGATTGTTTAAAACTTTGTGTGTGATGGTTCCATGCATTTCGCTCATCACTTTGAGCAATTTTGGATTTTTTCTGAAAGCCAATCCATCCAGGAAAAGGAACAGCATTTTCTCCAAACATGTGATTAGAGGAGGATAGTTCTATTTGGGGTTTATTTGGTGAAAAGCAACGCAAAGATGTGCCCAAATTACTCCCATGAGTTTTTTTTCCTCAGCTTGGCAGAATCATTGCTTGGAGAGCTGCTCTGGCAAAGACCTCAAGAGCACTTCAAGTTTTCAGCAGGAAGACCTTTCTCCCCCAGCCCATTTGCAGCAAAACTGTTGCTGCCCCCCCCCCTTTCCCATTTCTTTGAAATAATATTGGCTGCTTTTCACCCAAGCGGGCACTTCCAAAATCACTTCCAAAAGAAAAATCCTTCGGGCAACATGGATTGGCAAGTCTAGATTT
The DNA here is from genome assembly GCF_951804945.1 of Podarcis cretensis. Lineage (NCBI taxonomy): Eukaryota > Metazoa > Chordata > Lepidosauria > Squamata > Lacertidae > Podarcis > Podarcis cretensis. The sequence goes on along the minus strand of NC_137185.1, from coordinate 27,327,260 downwards.
GGTGTGCAGTAGCAAGCAAGGAGGTTGACTCCAGTGATGCCCTTGGTGAGGCTGAGGGCTACTGGAGAGGGAGAAATACCATTGCTCAGTGGCAGTGTGCGCTGCCCGAAACCCTGGAGCATTTCTGCCACTCAGTGTCAGCAATACTGCGCCAGATGGATCCATCATCTGACTCAATATAAGTGTGCTTACCTGAAATGGTCAGGCGGCATTGCAGCTGGGGAGAACTGCATGCCTAGGTCTGGAGATTCCCCAACCAGTCAATGGGCCTTGCTTGGGTCTTGTTATGACCAAATAGGTCCATTCAAACCATATCATTCACTACAGTCTGCCCCCTGGGGGATAAATTGAGGCGAGCCCAGCACTCCTCATTTGGTGGAGGTGACTTGAAAACTGCCTTAGGCTCATCGTTTCATTAGCAGTGGTAGGAGCATTTCATGGGCAATAAGTCTGCTTCATTTGAATGCTCCCCTCAGCTCTCCACCCTGGATGTACAAGCTTAGCTGCTCCCCACCTCTATACCCCTGTTTGAATTTCTATGGCACAGCATACATTCCCAGGCATTAAAAATTTGTGGGGGGTTGGAGGGGGCAACTCAGTCACATAATGTTGGCAAACATGGCAGCCATGACAGTTTTGCTCAGGATGACGAGAGGCAAAGGTGCCTCGGATGGTCTGAAATGCCTAAGCAAGGAGTGCGGGATTTCATGCTTCAAAATCAGCCACATTTATTTAGCCAAGGAATTCTGGAAGAAGAGCTCTTCTGGGTTCGAGGGGTGAGGGCGGTGGTCCGCTAGGCCTTCTCCGGCCCTGCACACGCCTCTGCTTGGTGTCTTTCACTGGCTCTTCCCCCAGCGTATTTTTATACTCCCTGGGGAGCTGAGCAAGTCTGCCTCAATGAAAGTGAACTCGTTCATTTAAACCTGACTATAGGCTGCTCCGGCCCCCTGCTGGGTTAATTATCCTGTAGTTCTAAACTGATTGCTGTACCCTAAGCTTAAAGCCCTCCTTTATTTATTTACTGACTACATTAACTGCAGTGCTTGCGCTCCTTTTATTTAGATGCAAACTGTACAACCCTTTGCTGGGGCTCGTATGCCTTTTATGCCAACATGCGGGACCCGGCTTGCCGGACTCAAAAGGAAACAGCTGTTGGGGTCCTACAGCGTGGCTCCCATTCATCTCAACACAGGAGAGCGTCCTGGCGGATCGTGCCCTATTTGGTGCCAAACTATCCTGGGCCAGCCTTGGGCATGCAGAGAGCAGCTAGAACCCACTTTAAGAGTTGCTGCTTTGTACAGCAGCGATCAGGGTGTATGGGGTGTTAGGGGAGGGCTAGTACCTCTGGTAAGGGACATGGGTGGCGCAGTGGGTTAAAACCACAGAGCCTAGGACTTCCCAATCAGAAGGTTGGTGGTTCGAATCCCCGCAACGGGGTGAGCTCTCGTTGCTCGGTCCTTGCTCCTGCCAACCTAGTAGTTCGAAAGCACGTCAAAGTGCAAGTAGATAAATAGGTACCGCTCCAGCGGGAAGGTAAACGGCATTTCCGTGCACTGCTCTGGTTCGCCAGAAGTGGCTTAGTCATGCTGGCCACATGACCCGGAAGCTGGATGCCGGCTCCCTTGGCCAATAAAGCGAGATGAGTGCCACAACCCCAGAGTCGGCCACAACTGGACCTAATGGTCAGGCGTCCCTTTATCTTTACTAGTACTTCTGGTGGGGGAAAACATCAGGCTCCTTTGGGGTCATCTGTCCACCTTTGGTCCCCACCCTGCACTCAACTCTTACCTGGGGCTCCGAGAAGCTGTCAACATGCAACAGCAGCCACAGCCCAGAAACAGCTTCAACTGGACGGTTAAACCAGGTGAAGGTAGCAAATGGCTCCAAAACCCTATGTGAGTTAGGGACTTCTGCTGCATGCAAAGACAGGCTCCGGAAGATTGAGTAGATGTGACCAGTAATGGGTCCAATGGTCCAGAGGGTGGTTTCTGCATGTGCTGTAGAGGGAAGGGTGGGGCAAATGGGGCTTGTCAACCTGAGACCTTAGCCCATCTAGGAGAAGGAAAACACTGGTGCTAAACTTCTGCTGCCTTGTGGGAAAAGGCTAAGGTGTTAACCCAACACAAATCCAATGTGGAGTCCCTAAGGCAGTTGGATGAGACATGATATGCCTTCCGGCAACTCCTGCAGCCCAGCTGGTGCCAAACACATTGCTCTGCTTTCCTTTGGACCACATCAGTGAGGTCAAGAGGGGGTTTTGGTTATCTGGTCAGCCCAGGACCTTCATACAAACTTCCCAGGCTTGCACCACAAGGAGGTCGCTTCAGTGCTGCTAGCACAGCGGTTTGACTTCACCTCCAAAAGCGCTCTCCCTCATCTCTTGAGACAGACGGGTGCCGATAACAGCAGCAATCTTTGAGTTAGAGAAGGGGGCAGCATTCTTTGATGGTGGTGCTAGGGCAATGCCTGGAATGTGTGGAGTCTTTGGGTACCAGCCAATGTAACGTGCAGGTGGGGGCCGAGGGGGTGGAGTACTCCCATAAAAATTAAAATGCAGTTAAACGTTAATTATGTGGGATCTACAGGGGTAATTAGTGTCGCTTAATGTAAAGTGTTGTTTACCCTTTAAATTATTGATGAGCTATATAGACATGATCGGTGGCTCTGTGCAGTCAAAATGGCTCCTGGCCTGGAAACAACGGAGAGCCTTGTGGCTGCGTCCAGGCCCAGGCAGCCAAATATGCCTTACAGAAGCATCATTTGATTGCGGGAGGGACCTCAGTAGCCTTGCCCACCTTTCCTTTAAATTTTCAACAAGAACACACACACACACACACACACACACACACACACACACACACTTAACTTGCCATCATACAGTTTCCTTGCTGAGAACCACAGGACTTCTCTGGTTTACATCTTAAGCCTACAACTGCAATACAGAAACTTACCAGGAAGTGAGCTCCATCCTATCTATTTAAGAGTATTATTTGTGTGTGTGTGTGTGTGTGTGTGTGTGTGTGTGTGTGTGAGAGAGAGAGAGAGAGAGAGAGAGAGAGAGAGAGAATTTCCAGTCAAATATTTGGCAAACCTAGAAAAAGCACAATGTGTGTGTGTGTGTGTGTGTGTGTGTGAATTTCCAGTCAAATATTTGCAAACCTAGAAGAAGCACAGTGTGTTTAGAGTGGGGCTTTTTACTTTAGGGTCCTCAGAGTTCAGACTACCAACACTCAAGTCATTTTTCTTGTTGATTTTGCTGCAATCACTTAACTCCTCCCAAATGGAGTTAAACTCCATTTCAAGCTTCTGATCAATCATCTGTCGGATGTGGAAGCCCTCTTCTCAGATCTTGGCATCATATGAAGGTATTATTGTGAAGTAGTATTACTTCACAATATCATTGCAGCCTCCTGGGCTAGAGAATGAGAGCATAGAAGCCCAAGTGACAACAACTGACCATGCCCTGGTATAGATTCTGCTAATAACAAGTCCCTCCATGCCTAAAAACATAATGTCCCCCAAACACCACTTGTGGATTTTGCTCAACAAGCTCCTCAGCTGGCTCCCTTTGTAGGCCCCACAGATCAAAAGCTGCCCCCCACCACCACTGCCATCCTGATTCTTCCCACTCTGCTCTGTGGGGTATGGTAGGGGTGAGGTCCGGGAGAGATGTGGACACCTGCTGTGGAAGATCTATACCCCTTCTCTGTTTGGAAGCTTGTGTACAGTGGAATCACTGGGCTAGGCTGCCATCGTGTGGACAGACCACAAAATGCTCATGCCTTGCTGAAGGCGCCAGTTGACACATCATGTTACAAGCCCCTCTCTTCTCAAGGAAGGTATTTGTCACATCTGTCCAAATCCTCCTGTGCAGGATGCAACCCTGGCAGCCTCCTGAAACACAGTTGCACATAAGGCATAATCTGGGTTGCTTGTTGCCACCTCAATCAGTGGTGTGTGCGGATGCAACTGCACAGTGTGGTGTAGTGGTTAAGAGCGGTGGACTCGTAATCTGGTGAACCGGGTTCGCATCTCCGCTCCACCACATGCAGCTGCTGGGTGACCTTGGGCTAGTCACACTTCTTTGAAGTCTCTCAGCCCCACTCACCTCACAGAGTGTTTGTTGTGGGGGGGGGGGAGGGAAAGGAGAATGTTAGCCGCTTTGAGACTCCTTCGGGTAGTGATAAAGCGGGATATCAAATCCAAACTCTTCTTCAGTTGCAAATTCAGGGCTCCGTGCTAGATAACAACAGGCTAAATGCATTCTCCACACAAATGCACTCCCAGGAGTGGAAGATCCTGCAAAGGAGGATTTAAGTGTGGAGGCAGTCTGCTGGAGGGATCAGCCAGAAGGAACCAATGAACTCTGCTTCCTACCTCCAACAAAGCAGCACGATGCATTAGCCAGCTCCTCACAGCTCAACCCATCTCACAGGGCGTGCAAGCAGAGGACAGGTGAGCAAGAGGCGCCATAGAGGTTAGAAGACCAGAAGGCTCCGGAAACTGACCCAAGCTGAATATTACATCTGTGGTTGCCCAAGAAGCCACCCCACTGCAGAGGAAGGCAGTTGCTCTGAAACAGCAAATAAGGCAAAAAAAAGGCTGGAGGGCTGGATCCGATTTCAGATCTTTTAGAGAAGAAGGCATCATCTCCAGACTGACAGCTGGTGGAGTGAGTTGTAGGAGAAGGCAAAAGAACCCTGTTATCACCACAGGCCAAATCTGGCTTAGTAGAATACTCTCCTCAAGACCATAGAGTCATTCAAGGATATTTCACGTAGGTGCAACAACACACCAACCAACGTTAGTGTTCCTTTCTTTCAATGTGCCTGACCTTCAAAATAAGATTCAGCACACATTTTATTTCTACATTTCAATCCCAAATTGTTCTTTTCAACATTTCCTTTGTGAAAGATTTTGAAAACTAAATCACAATATTGATGTAATGTATCTATGTGCTATATTCAGGGAGCCAGCGTGGTGTAGTGGTTAAGAGCAGTGGACTTGTAATCTGGTGAACTGGGTTCGCTTCCCCGCTCCTCCACATGCAGCTGCTGGGTGGCCTTGGGCTAGTCACACTTCTCTGAAGTCTCTCAGCCCCACTCACCTCACAGAGTGTTTGCTGTGGGGGAGGAAGGGAAAGGAGATTATTAGCCACTTTGAGACTCCTTAAGGGGAGTGAAAGGTGGGATATCAAGGTCAAACTCTTCTTCTTCTTCTTCTTCTTCTTCTTCTTCTTCTTCTTCTTCTTCTTCTTCTTCTTCTTCTTTTGTACACACGGGGCTTTTTTTTCAGCCAGAACTCACTAGAACACAGTTCCAGCATCTCTTGGCTAGGCACCATTGCCATTAAAAGAGAACAAAGGAGGTGTTCATGGTGAGTCCCAGCACCTATTTTTCTAGAAAAATAGCACTGAGGACACCTTTTATCTGTTCTGGTGAAGGTAGGTTCAAACTATCCTCACTCCAAATTCATTTCAGTCTCAGTCTTAACACTGAACCTCGACCCATTACATTTCTCTGAAAAAGCCTTTTAGGAGTCAGAGACTACTAGCCAGGCAACTCAGATAATCACTAATTAGCATTACTACCAAATGAATCCGTTCAAATCCCTGTTAGCTAAACGTATGTCCCCAAATGCTAACCCCAAATTCAGAGTTGGACTCAGCCACAGAGTGATGTATGCAAGTGTGATGCAAGGCCACAGGCCCACCCAAACATGCACACAGAAAGAAACCCAGATTTTGCTATCTTGAGTAGTAAATTTGGATAATAGCTTCAATCATTTGTCTAAAAATGTGAACAGATTGATAAAGGATAGCCTACGAAACCCAAACAGCTGAGTGGAGTAAATAGAGGAGGCCCAAAACTCAGTTTAGCTGTAGGCATTATCCACCCAGCATACTCATTAAGGAAGAGACGCTCAGGTGAGATGTGAATGGGTGTGCCTCTCATGCATTCAGGTGCCTGTGCATTCTCTACTCCAACGCTTGCTTTTTGAATGTACACACAGAACACACACACCTTGTCACAGCACCAGGAAGGGCCAGATCGATGTGGCGATTGGATTTGTCTGTTGAAGCATTTGATGTTACATGAAGGCAGCTCATTCCAGCGGTTGTTAATTGCCCGTTGCAGTGATCAGGTCTGTAGCACCATCGATCTCGCTAGGATCAATGGGGCTGATTTAGTGTCTTACTAACTCTTTAGCTGGACACCTCATCAATAGCCAGCCACTTACAGATCATCAGCACATTATTGCGAACCCTGCTACCGAGATCCCACACTTGCACCATACTGGTTACCACCTGCCAGTCATGCTGATATTTTTTCTTGCAGGTGGGATGGTCAACATTGCAGCCCAGTGCTCAGCAGATGTTGGAAGGACTTAAGAGTCCTCAAGCTAAACTGATCCAAATACCATGTGAAATCTTGTCAGTGCTAGACACTATCTCATCTCAAGTGGCTTCTAATTCATACCAGTCCTTCTGTAGAACATCTAGCTTGTTGAGTTGAAAGTTGGATCTGAAGGTCCAACCTGCGCAGAAACCCCTTCAAACATACTAGTTCTTGATGGTCAATCTGTGAAGCCCGCAGGGTAAACCATTAACGGAGAAAAGGCCTGTTCAACTGGGGAAGCTCCCCTGCCGTTTGCTACTAGACTGCCAGGAAAACAGAGGCATGCTGGCTCAGGACCATTTCACACATTACATGGAAACAAACCTAGGTTTGTCACTGGGTGCATGCTGGTTACAGGGATGCATGTAACTCTGGGGTACATGTTGTTTGCACATGTTAGGTGTACATATAAACCATCAGAGATGTGATGTGCTAATTGGCTGTCACAAACCTGTAGCTGAACTATCTCAACATACTGACAGTAGCTAACTGCATACCATGAGGCCAATGGGATGGCTATTACCTGTAATATCACCTTGTCAGAACCTCCCTTCAATACAGAGGTTGCTAAATCTCCAAGTGGGCTTGTAGGTATTCATTTAATCTCCCACACAGTATTACTGCAAGTGGCTACACAGGCACTGCATGGCAACAAGTTCCATAGGCAACATATACCATGCCTGAAAAACATACTTTGTCACCAAAAAAATGCACCCACTTCTCAGCATCTGCCTCTTGTGACTTTGATGAAAGTTTTTGGCAGGGTGGACACCACTTCTGGCAGTCCACACAGATAAAGCGAGCTGGTGGTGACATACAAGAAAGAGGTGAAGGTGATAGTGAGGAATGGCTGGATGGGATCTGCATCTATTCCGCAAAACAGATGGAAGCTCCAATGCACAGCTTTATAAGTCAACGTTCTCCAGGTCCTTGCTTTGATTTTTTTAATTTTTGTAACATTTTGCAAGATGATCACTCGACCGCTTTCTATACCCTCCACCCAAATACAATTTCTGACAAGTCCTTGTCTTATATTAATAGCAGATTGACACTGCCAGCATGCAGCTCCTTTTGGATAGACGCATACGGGGAAAATGTTTGTGTACACACACACGCACACACCAGCACCATGCCTAAGAAAAGTCTGGATGGGTGATGTGGGCTCATTATTATTCCTTGCAAAGGGATGAGTCAAGGATGGGTTTCCTTCTGCAGCAACAGAGACCCAGAGAGGTTTGAGCGGGGCACCATGAGATCTGCAATGATATTTGCCAAGTGACAGATGGACAAGTGTGTAGGTGTTGAGCCATTATTGAGACCAGCTACTGTTTGGTATTTTCAAGTCCATGTGAGCTGCTTATTATTTTCTGTTTTTCATTCCTTTGAGCTTTGTTGTGGACTTGTGGTGTGAAGTGCCCACGCAGCTATTGTACATACACACACACACACACACACACCGCTTAGCAGCTTTGTATGGGGTGGGTGTGCTTTTGCCTATTCCACCAGCATTTGACCACTGATTTGAGTTAAAAGGATAGAGAGACACCTTCAGGGCAACACACGGCAAAACTTGGGGCTCTGTCCGTGGTGCTGAAAAATCCCTCTCAGAACAGTTTGCTTTGGATTTCAGATTTCATCCCAGAACGTGAATGAGAGAAGAAATGGTAAGGTGCACTTTTTCCTCAGATCAATTTTATGCCACTGTAAGATTGTGAAAGTTTTCATGTTACACAGTTTTTCTTGGCAGGCAGAAGTGGGAGGACGCTAGTTCATAGCTATATACAGAGAGAAAGGACCTAAGAACCATCCCGGCTTCATTCTCTTTGGAATCAATTGTTAATTTTCATTACCTGAAATTAATATACATCAGAAGGAGGGGGCTGTGTAAAAACAGTTGTGTCTGGGATAGTTTCATAGATAAATAACTATTAAGTAGTAATACTAGTCTGACCTTCTACACTGTTGTCAGGAGCCAGAGCAGGTGAGCAATAAAAAAACTCTGGTGTCTGTGAAGTTAACTCTTTATTCAAAGAAACTAAAACAGTGCAGGCCTAGTGATCACAGTAACTCTTCCCAGTAGGTCTTGCCCCAAGAAGGCAGTTGTGGGGATTAAAGGTCCCCACCTTCCCACCGCTCTCTAAGGCTCTTCCCCCAATTCCTTCACTAAGGCTTTGGTGTTTTGCCTCTCTTTGCTCCATCCTCTTCATATCTCTGTGTATTCTAGAAAACATGGGGGGGGGGAGCTAGTCACAACAGGAGGGGAAGATTCCCTGGCTTCTTCAGCAGCCTGCAGCCTTCATTCGGCCTCTCCCCCCCCCCCCCGCTTCTGCCTCTGAGTCATAACTGTGCTCTGCCACAGCCTCTTCCTGTTCAATAAATCCTGTTACCTCTTCAGCTTCTGACACCTCCTCCTTCCAGTCTATTACCTCTTCCCTCTCTGACCACTCATTGTCATCCCACCGCCAATCCCCTGGCTAAGCTTTCTTCCCCTGGGGGTTCCCTTCGGGGTTCCCCAGCTGGTGCCTCCCACCACTCATCCCACCCGTCCATGACATCTGGATAGAAGATGTATCCTTGAGTTACTGAACACAACTGACAGAAAATAGTTGACTTAAGTTCCATTGAAATCAATGGGATTTAAGATGGATTTGACTAACATGTTCCGCTAATTTCATTGAGACTTGAGGACAGCTACGAACCTCTAGATTAAGATGTACACATTCCCACACCAACAGAAACTGACCAAGTGGAAACTGCCATCTTATCTTCTCTATACCTTCTAGTGCTTTATCACATGCGGGAATGTTTTTGCATTTCCCCCAAGCCTGGGATGAGTGTTTTCAATGAGTGAATCAATGCTGAATCAATGTTGATTAAAAAAAAAAAAAAAGAACCAGCCTTACCTTCTCCAGATACCTAACCGAGGGGTCTTCCATGCCCTTTCATTCCTTGCCCATAGCCCCCACCTCCTTTCTGGCTGTAATGAGTAACTCTGGCACATTCCATTTAACTTAAGAAACACCCAGTTTATTGCACAACATATGGATGAACCACGAGAAAAGAAGCTGCCTGCTTTACAGATGGCTCAGGTGAAAAGGTTAATGCAAGCAGCTAGTTACTGTACAGGTGGGGAGGAACGTTATTTACAAAATGGATGAACAGTCTGAGCATCATGCACCCTTGGCAGCAAACGTCTGAGACACTTCAAGACGTCTGAAAAATCTAGTCCCCAATAAGAAATGGCATCAGGGTGAGGGTACATGTGAGGGAGAGAAAGTGCTGGTAGAGCATAGTCTTCAGCAACAACTGGCCTCAAATCCAGTAAACAGATGCAGCAGGGAGGAAAGGATTGTAGCAAATGACTAGATGTGACCCTGGTTTTGGTTCTCCACTGTGAAACTTTCTTTGTATAGTAAGGTAAAGGTAAAGGGACCCCTGACCATTAGGTCCAGTCGTGACCAACTCTGGGGTTGTTGCGCTCATCTCGCTTTATTGGCCGAGGGAGCCGGCGTACAGCTTCTGGATCATGTGGCCAGCATGACTAAGCCGCTTCTGGCGAACCAGAGCAGCACACGGAAACGCCATTTACCTTTCCGCCGGAGCGGTACCTATTTATCTACTTGCACTTTGATGTGCTTTCGAACTGCTAGGTTGGCAGGAGCAGGGACCGAGCAATGGGAGCTCACCCCATCGCGGGGATTCAAACTGCCGACTTTTGATTGGCAATCCTAGGCAAGCTCCACTGCAAGATTTCTATCCATATATGGCATATTCTCGGGTTGACAGGGCTAGTTAAAGCAAAATAGCTTGGCCACCAGGATGAAACTCCTTTGCGCTGAGATGGAGGTGGGAAATGTGCTCTACAATGGAGCGTTGGCAATGAAAATGTAGAATTGGGGTGGAAAGCAGGAAGACTGGATTTAGGGTAGGGTAAAAAATAAAAAAAAATCAGTTCCATGCAACTCATCTTCCTTTCCCCTTCTGGGATCCAGTTTGGAGCCAGAATCGGAATTTGTTTTTAACTGGCATGCATCATAAGGTATTTATTTATTTTTAGGATGTGTACAAACATCGCTTAGGAGCAACTGCATGTGCTTCTGTCCTTTTTTTGCAGGTAAGACAAGTGGGGAAGGCAGGTCACAAGCCACTTAGGCAAGTATTGCACCTTGATAACAAAATAGATACACATTGACTAGTCTTAAGAGACACTTGAAGCCACCAATCTTAAGATGCATGTCCATGAGCAGTACCTCAGAGCCTGGGTCTAAGTTCTACATATCAATGAGTCCAAAGACCTCAAAAAGACTCATCAAGCATAACTGCTTGACAAACCTATCTGTATGGAGCGTGTCTCAGGCGTATTGCCAGATGGACCACAGAGTGCCCAATGTGATGCTATAGGCCAGCACAGCTACTAGGTATGCCCGGAAAAGAAGAACATCCAGGACGTAGCCCACCTGCAGCCATTCACGGGCAATGTCACGGAATTCATCCCGCTTCTCCAGAAACTGGCGGATGGCTGCAATCTCTTGCAGGATACTTTCAACCACCAGTGAGCTCTCCCCTTGTGGCTGGGTCATAGTACCACTTGCTCCTCCTTCGAAGTCACGTGTGCTTTCACAGCTGTAGTGGTTCAGTTTGGCTGGAGAGAGGTAAAGGAAATAGTCGGTAAAGCTGAAACAAATATGAGGGACACACTGGGGAGCTGTGTCCCAGCCTAAGTGCCCTGGATCTGTTCACAACAGCTCCCCACTTCGCTCATCGCAATCATTTCAATAACTTAATATAACAGCAATGATCATTCGGTTAGGAACCTAAGGGTGGCCGCAGCTGACAGACAGCCAATCAAGATAGGTGGCGGTGGAGGAGGTGTTGTCTAGCAACCAGCCAGGTTGGCATGATCCTTGCTAAGGTTCTGATTGGCTATGTAAGGTAAAGGGACCCCTGACCATTAGGTCCAGTCATGGCCGACTCTGGGGTTGCGATGCTAATCTTGTTTTATTGGCCGAGGGAGCCGACATACAGCTTCCGGGTCATGTAGCCAGCATGACTAAGCCACTTCTGGCAAACCAGAGCAGCACACGGAAACACTGTTTACCTTCCCGCCGGAGCAGTACCTATTTATCTACTTGCACTTTGACGTGCTTTCAAACTGCTAGGTTGGCAGGAGCTGGGACCGAGCAATGAGAGCTCACTCCGTCGCAGGCATTGCCACCTGGCTATGTAGTTCTGAGGAAATTTTACCCTGTATGTTTGGTTGCATGTCTACCCCTGCTGTCTCCAAGGCCTATAAATAAGATCAAACCTCTCTGTTCATTTCTCCCCATATTATGTCCTGTTTTTGTTCAGTTTGTCCAGTAAAATATTAGCAGCTATTTTCTCTCTCGCTCTCTGCGCTCCATCTGCTTTCACTCAGTTAGCATTTCTATCCCCAATAATGTACCATTTGATATGGGCATCCGTCTGAACAGAGTGTTCGCATGCTTCCATTCCCATTTAGGACTTTGATCTTGCTCTTACCTGTACTGTCATTGTTTTCCATGTTCCCGGAGATGTCAGAGCTCTGAGTGTGGACCGGACAGAATGTGTTCCTGTCTTGGATGCAGAGCAGGATGGTGGCCCGTTCCAGCACCCAGCGCTTCACCCAGTCAGGTACATGAGGCTGTAGATCTTGCTTATGCACGAGTCGCACTATGAGGATGGTCTCGGTCAAGCTAATGACCAGCAACGCCATGCACACCACAAAATAGACCCCTGTTGGAGGAAAGCCATGACCTTCAGCCAAGTCCATTTCTGAGCTAAGTAGCTCAGTTGGTTAGAGAGTGGCGCTGATAACACCAAGGTTGCAGGTCCCATCCCTGCAAGGGATAGCTGCATATTCCTGCATGATCCTCAGGGTCCCTTTCCCATTCAAAGATTCTATGAGATAAAGCTTCTAGCAGCAGAAACAAGCCCTCCATTTCTCACACCCCCTCATCTCAGCCTTTGGGGCTCCTCAAAAACCCTGTGTGGGGCTGTTGTTCCTCCCTCAGTGAGCACTCCTTTAACATTTCTTAGCCTAGATTCTTTCTCCCTTTCCTCTTTGAGCCGAGATCTGCACCTCAACCACACCTTCTCACACATGGAATAATGTTCAGATGATGCTGTAGGTAGCCCAAGCTGTGCAGTTCATTGGCCATGACCCACACTTCAGGACCGCTTGCAAAAAACCTCAAAAGCAGGAAGGCATACCTAGCAAACTTGCCAATAATCCCCATGGAGCACACCAAGGCTTTTGTATATCCTGATGTATTTAAGCATTTTCAGCCTTTGCTTTTGGGGTTTTTCTGGAACTGAGACATTTTGGGTATGGAAAGCAACTAATAAAAAAATAATAATCATAATATGACCAATGTCATGAGCACATCTGAACCATTTCTTGTTTTATCTCGCAACTGACTGAACACAAGGCACCACCAGCCATGCTGCACAATTCATCTCATTCATGCTTTTGTCAATGGGGCTGCTGTGATCTTACCCAGCCCAGTATACCTGAAGGAGCATCTCCACCCCCATCGCTCAGCCCAGACACTGAGGTCCTCCTCCGAGGATCTTCTGCTGGTTCTCACATTTCAAGAAGCTACAGGGAACCAGGCAGAGGGCTTTCTTGGTAGTGGCGCCCTCCCTGTGGAACACCCTCCCTTCAGATGTGAAGGAGATAAAGAACTACACAACTTTTTGAAGACATCTGAAGGCAGCCCTGTATTGGGAGGTTTTTTAATGCTTGATGTTTTATGTCCCCACCCAGAGTGGCTGGGGAAATCAAGCCAGATGGGCAGGGTATAAATAATAAAATTATTATTATTACCTATCAGTGGGGTCCCAATAGCCGTGGCTGGCAGTGTATCAGAGACAATGATCAGGAAAACAGAGTAGCCCAAGAGCAGGGTGATCTTGAAGGAGACCCTCTCTCCACTGTCAGGAGGCAGGTAGAAGCCCACAATGTCCATGACCATCAGAAAGATGCTGGGAAGCAGTAGGCTGACGGCGTAAAAGAGGGGGCGTCTTCGGATGACCACCTGCCAAGGCACAAGGAGTCAGGCACAGGCTTTGGGTCTAGCTGAGACATGCTCTAATGGGTGGCTAGCTCTCCCTCAAATTCATCGTCCCATTTAATGCTTCCTAAGCTGCTGCAAAGTGGCACAAGCCAAGGGCTCCATTGGCACCAGGCGTCTGGCTAAGCTGGCAGGGGGGCATCAATGAGTCCTTTGGGATGTGCATCGCTGCCCAGTCTTTCCTCCTGCTGCTGAAATATTTATGCCCTTTGCTTGCTGCAAAACTGCCTGTCAGGCAAGGTTAACCCTTCCTTCCCTGGAGCGGTGCTGGCTGATTCCACTGCCCATGGTTTCGCAACACATGGCCCCAAAATGTTCACCTTCATCATATTAGAAAAGCACCAAACTGCTTTTGCAAGGAATTCAGGAAAAGTCGCACTGGGTTTGCAAGACCTCTCCAAGCTGAGTATAATATTTCAAAGTTGGGAATCTGGTGAGGTAAGTGCTTTTTTTTCCTGAGGGTAATCAAGGGTACACAGTACCAGCACCTTCCCTTGCCAAAAAATTGGAATGGAATCCATTCTTACAAATACTGTAGTTGGTTAAGATCTCATGAAGTACAATAACAACCTTGTAAAATATACAGCTTTGGGTGTGTGTTTTTCCCTCCCCCCTTTATTTTCCTTTCTACACAGGTTCTGTTTCTCTTTCTCTCTTTCTCTCTTTTATTTAAGTCTTGCCATGTTTAGTGCACACATAATTATGTACTCTTTGAATTTCCAATAAAGATTAAAAAAAAAAAAAAATTAAGTGTGGCACTTACTGTAACAACTTCAAGGTGAGTACCAGCATCATTTTCCCTTAAAAGATAGCACTGGGTAAGATGATTTTAAAATATATATAAGTTATGAGATATATTGCGGGAAGAGGCCCCATTTTCTCTGAATGTGCATTTTAAGAAAGGAATGCTCAGGGAAAAACCAGGAAGAGAAATTAATGATATCTTAGAAATTCAGCCTTCTAAGAAGTCATCGAACATGATGTTCTGCAGTCCTGAAGCACAATGCCACAAAGCAATTGAATGCTTCTACATGATTTAGTGACCAAGGACAAAAGAGGGAAAATGAGGGTGAGGGTGGATGATGTTTGGCAAGCAGTGCCAAAAATCACACAAAAATTTGGGGGTGCCTTTTGGTCTTTCTGAATGAATTGTTTCAGCTGAGCTGTAGTTCCTGTGGCTTGCCTCCAATGACACACCACACTCAGAGTAGACCACTGAGATTAAGGGACATGGATAACTTAGGCTCATGAATTTCAGTAGGTCTGTGCTGAGAAGAAGTTAATAGGCTACAACCCTGTGCTTCTATAAGGTATAGGTCACAATCTGCAGCAGATTGACTCTCCTCATTCTGATACTGAAGCATCTTTTTCCCCCTTCTGGATTCAGGTAGCTCCAGTTTAGAGAAAACCCATTTCGGGGGGCCACTAGGGGGCGCATCAGAAGATGGCTGACAATAACATCTCTCCGACCCACACGAGGTAATTTGGAGGCTATGATGGGAGTAATTAGCCTCCCTACCCCCCCCAGGATGGTGGGGGGACTGCCCTGCCTGCTGTGCCCTATACCACCCCCGAATTTGTGGGGATGGCGGCACTAGGCACAAAGCCCTCCTGTGGAATTCCAGTGCTCCTGGACGCCGTCCCTGATCCGTCCCTGATCCGCGCCACTAGCTGCAAGAACTTCGAAAGAAACAATTTGGATGAAGGAATGCACATATTTCGAGGAAGGAGTAAAGACTGCTGACAGAAGAGATCTCTGATAAAGCAAGACGAGTCGGAGGAACAAGAGAAATCATGAGAAGATACGCCAAGACTCAGTATGGCAAATGACTGATGGGGGAGGGGGAAAAACTTTCCTTTCTTTCCTTATATGATTAAACAAGAATCCCCTCCCCTCACGAGTCAGAAATGTCGTTTTAAGGACTTAAGCTGTGGATTTAAGGCTGTGTGGAGATAAACTTTCGAACCGAAGCATGTTTTAAGAAGAGCGTGGAATGTATAAGAGCTTTGGAATGACGCAGTTAAAAATGCCGTCGCCATATTGGGAAGTTCTGTCGGAGGACTTAAGTCTGAGAGGAGAAATAGAGAAATAGAGCTGTTTTTATATTGTGGGTGAAACTCCTCAGTGGGACTTAAGAGCGACAGTTTTGTGAGATTAATGATGGAAAGAGCGATGTTATCTATGAAGGCAATGATATATGGAAACCATCTTGATTTGAGGATTGGAAGAACGGAAAAATTCACACAGGATTATTATTGGTGTTTATCGGCTTAAGGAGACTATCAGAAGAGATCATAAAGAAAAAAGGAAAATATATGAACAAGATGTGATGTGGAAACAGCAAGATAAGACTGGATAGAATTATGAACTCTGATTGGACTGATTTGGACTGATTTGGACATTAACGCAGTAGCAAGAAGGTGATCAGAATCCCCCTTCGGATCTTGAAATATGGGTCCCCCCAACAAAATTTAAAATTCGGCTTTGTAATTCAGAATTTATGTGATGTGATTTAATTTGATTTGATTGGCCGGTTAATAAAAAATATTTTTTTTAAAAAAAGAGAAAATCCATTTCTCCTCGTTCCTTCTTTTGAAAACTAGCAAGAAACCTGCAGCAGCAGCTTCTCATAGCCAGAGCTTTGCACCACTCTTCCACCTCCAGCCTTCTTTAACAAATAATATGCACTGAAGATTCTGTTTCTGGCTCCCACCCACCACCCCTGCCCAGGCCCACCAAAACTTCTTACGAAGAACTTCATCTCAGCATAGAAGTCACTGTCACCAACACTGAACTCTCGGAACTGGCTGAGAACGTGCAGAAGCTCCCATTCCCCCTGGTTCATGAAGACACTCTTGTCATGTTTCACTTCCTCTGGGGTCCGCCACAGGGAGATGTTAATGTCCCGGACTGAGGAACAGAAGACAGGAAGAAAAGTAGGATAAGGGTGCCAAAGATATCATCCCCTGCAGGAATCCCCTCCCTTTCCCATGCTACACCCATCTCCAAGTGATTTGTTGACCTTTCTGTGTCCCTTCAAAGACATAACTTTGGACTGATGGCAACACATGAAAACCCCACGATGCGGGTTCCAAAATGAGAGCCCATGATATTAGCCATCCAGAGTGGCTGGGGCAACCCAGTCAGATGGGTGGCATATAAATACTGTATTTTTCCATGTATAAGACTAGGTTTTTTCCCTTAAAAATAATGTCAAAAATTAAGGGGCGTCATACTCTGGACCATCTCTCCCCTTTTCTTAAATCTGAGTCCCCCAAAACAGGGGGCATCTTATACATAGAAAGTCTTATAGATAGAAAAATGTCTTATAGATAGAAAAATCTATAGTCTTATAGATAGAAAAATGTGTTGTTGTTGTTGTTGTTGTTGTTAGTCACTGAAATGCCAGATGAATGGGCCACAACTCAACAAGCTAAGATGAGTGCATGCCTAGCACTTGAAGGAATGGGACCGTGTGAGAATCGGGTTCATTTAAAAGGTATTGGTGGCCATAGAATCTGCCAGGTTGGATCACATAAAAGGTCTGACTTAAGCCACATATACACCATACATTTAAAACACTATGATACCATTTTAAGCAGTCATGGTTTCTACCAAAGAATTCTGGGAGCTGTAGTTTGTTAAGGGTCCTGAGAGTTGTTAGGAGACTCCTTATTCCCCTCCTGGAGCCACACTTCCCAGAGTTCCCTGTGAAGAGGATTTGCTTGTTAAACCACTCTGGGAACTGTGGTTCTGGGAGGGGAATAAGGTAAAGGGACCCCTGACCATTGGGTCCAGTATTGACCGACTCTGGGGTTGCAGTGCTCATCTCGTTTTATTGGCCGAGGGAGCAGGCGTACAGCTTCCGGGTCATGTGACCAGCAGGACTAAGCTGCTTCTGGTGAGCCAGAGCAGCACACGGAAACGCCGTTTACCTTCCTGCCGGAGCTGTACCTATTTATCTACTTGCACTTTGACGTGCTTTCGAACTGCTAGGTGGAACTCCTGCGAGCAGGGACCGAGCAATGGGAGCTCACCCCGTCGTGGGGATTCGAACCACTGACCTTCTGATTGGCAAGTCCTAGGCTCTGTGGTTTAACCCACAGGGATCCCCTAATAGCTCTCAGCCTCTTTAGCAAACTACAGTTCCCAGAATTCTTTAAAATGGTCTCATAGTGCTTGAAACATGTGGTGTGGATGTGGGTGCTCTGTTCAGTGCTCTATTCCTGGGACACCTCTAACAGTTTGCTCCTGTATTTGCTACTTGGAGGTAGGAAGCATATTCATATGATGCTTGTATTTAGCCATCACAATAAGCAGCTATTGACAAGCCTATTCTGCAGGGAGGAGGTTGAGGGGAGATGGCCTCTTCTCCCAGCATGCAACAAGCCACAGGGCAAAAACAACACAACTGCTCACGTACTGTTATGCAGCCAGCTGGTGAAGGTCAGAGAGCAGTTTTGCACATCAAAGGGGAAGTTATAGATGTCCAGGCTGCAGGCAGTGACCACCTGGACAGGCTTGAGGTTCCGCACTTCCCCATGATGGAGGATGTAAACATAGGGAATATCTGGGGATTTCCCCACATCCACACTGCAGGAAACAGAGAGTGGGGGAGCCAAAGTGAGGGGAGAGAACATGAACCATTTGGGCTGCAGTCAAAACCCACCAAGTGATGGAACTCCTCCATCCCAGATTCCAGATGCTGAGCTACAAGTGGTTACCGGTAACAAAACATTGCAGCGTGCTCCCTGTTCAGGATTCCAGCCGCTCCACCACATTCCTCCTCTCCTACCCTAGATTTTCATTTGTCCTCTGGTCTCCTAGATCCTAGTCCAACACTCTGACCGCTATACCACACTAGACACAGATGGACCATAGGTCTGGCTCAGTACTGAACAGCTTCCTATGAATCCTGTAATTCTCCCCCCCCCCTTCTCAATTAGGTTCTCTCTTGTGATGACCCATTAAAATAATGCACCCATTTTCCAATGAAGCTGTTTACCTTACAAACATGAATACGGAAAGGGAATTTTCCTCTCCTCCCCAAAGGGGCTTTCTGATCCTTGCTTAGGTCTTCCAGTGGTCACAATAGAAGGAGGGTGGTTTAGAACAATAACTCCATCCTCCCGCCTTTCCTTCCTTCTTTCCCTCTCTTAGAAGTATGCGTTGACGGCTCCACAGCTGCCCCTCCATTGTCTCTCCCTCTCTCTCTCTCCTCAGAAAATTTGAATCCCACGCCCAACACAGCAAGGGTAATTATGAGTGTTTATAGTTTTCCACTACTGGAACCGTCCCAATTTCTCAGCCTTCTCCCCATCTGCAATATACAGTACACAGAGGGGCAAGCCAGAGGAAAAGCATTGTCAAGAATACAAAGTGGAGAGGTTGGCTTAGGAAGGGAGGAACGGTGAGAGAACAGAAATAAATCCTCACATTCTCTTCCATCCCATATTTTCGGCTTCCACAATGTGGAAAGAGGATGGGGGGGGGGGAGAACCCAAGAAGGATGGTGCACTTACAATTCATTGATAAGAATGTCTGGGACCCAGATGGCTTCCGTAGGGACAGACATCTGGGTGATGTTGTCAAAGTCCCTTGGATTCCACTGCAGAAACTCATCGATCCAGTGCTGCAAAATAGAGGGGAGGATCTGACACAGTGGTAGATGGAAATAAGTAGGTGGGGTGCTGTGGTGAACCACTTGTGGATAGGTGTCAACTATTCTATTCTGGGATCTGATTTGAGGAAAGAATGGCTCTGGAGAGTTGCTAATCTCTTAGACAGCCAGGACTTTCACAGACAGAGCTATACAACTGCGTAACTGTAACTTTAAGACACTTGTTACAGGAAGGTAGCCGTGTTGGTCTGCTGTATTTGAAACAAAATAAAAATATTCCTTCCAGTAGCAATACCAATAACAAGCTTAGTTGGTCTCCAAGGTGCTACTGGAAGGAACATTTTTATTTTGTTTAAGAAACTTGTGGCTGAGTTTTCTGTTCCCCTCCTCCCTGTGTGAACCTGGTTTAGAGGAGAGGAATTCTTCAGTTTCCACCCCATTTCAGTCACTTTGAAAGGGGGAGCAGGGGTACTGAGATTCCTGTGGAGCGGAGAGCCTCAGTGGAGGCTGTGGAGGGCTTTGATCAGCCAAAAGGGAAGGCTGAACAAAAGCTTACACAAGAGGGTCCAGTCTTGTCATCTAGAACCAAACACCACCTTCTTAGATGGAAGCAGACCCACCTGCCCCAACAGAGTGTTTGCCGGCAAACTCAACATCACCACAAGGCAAGCAAGACTTGTGAGTGAACACGCCTTGCCTTGCCTCACCTCATCTTTAAAAGCAGGAGAGGTGGGGGATCTTGTTGGGACATCTCCATCACTTCTGTCTAGTTCTGAACTTCTGGCCCTGCTTTTTGGCTCCTAAATTGTGACTCTCAAGCAGCATATCTGCTGCTGAGCTTGTACTGTTACTTGTCTGAATAAATATATCATCCTTACTTCCAAGTAATAGCCTCTGTCTGTGTTGGGTGGGAGCCAAGATGCTCCCTATCATTCATTTTTTTCTCATTTAGCATGCTTCTCTTTTCTTTTTTCCATTGTAAGATGCAGCCTTCTGACCCACCTGCACCTCTGAGGGTGAGTCCTGTTTTATTTATAAGCTGGTCACATCATGCGCTCTCATCTTCCCTCCTATGCTACTTCATCCCTCAAACATGCTGTGGGGCAAACTTCCTTCTTCCTTTGGTACCCAGAATAGTGACATTCTAAATTGCTGTACAAACCATCAGCGTGCTAGCCTAGCCCAGGCTTGTGCCCCAGGGTCACGTTGGTGCTACTAATGCAGTGGTGTGACTCCTCCCCCAGAGGTGCACACCATTGTCTCTAGAGACAGTTTGATGCCAAAAACAAAGTCTGAACACCAGGAGCAACTTGTATTGGGGAAAATGGGGCTTAATTGCCTCTCTATGCTGTCAAATGCTTAGTGCTTATGGCAGATGCTGCCTAGCTTTCCAGTACAGAACCCCAGCCACATAGTCTGCAGAAGCCAGCACAGCAGAGGGGGACTATGGAGTCCAGTGAATGGAAGGTTGCATCCTACGAATCAAGAGACCTATGTGGTGTCAGTGATGAGAAGCTGCTATGTCAAAGGGGTTGGGCAGGAAAGGAGGAGAGCAAATTGCTCCCATTGGCACAGCCTTCTTACCTGTCTGTACCAGATATACGTTGTCAGGACTTGGTTTTTCTCATCCTGTTGTTGAAAACAGAGAAGCAGAGATCAGGCTAATGAAACCAAAGGGTCGGTTTCACTATTGACCTCCCTATATGGCTGGCTGCAGGAAAGTAAGGTGACACCTTAAAGAATTTGCAGGGAGCCCCCATAAGCAATCAGACAACAAACAACACAGTGCATTCAGGCACAGTAAGAAAGAAGAAGCAGCCAGTCCCAGCACTATATCTCTAACATGCCTATGTTTTCAGACTTTTTTGGTATATTTACAGGGTGTATCCAGCATAGCACTCAGCAGCAACTTCCATCAGAATAAGGATTTCTGCTTGTGCAAAGAAACTTCCCCTCTGTCCTCTCCTCACCCCTTGCACCCCTAAATCTGTTCTGAAAGTTCCCCCAACCCCAGTGGCGTAGCGTGGGGGGTGCAGGGGGGGCCGGCCGCACCGGGCGCAACTTCTGGGGTTAGGGCAAATCCACGGGTTAGGGGGCGCAAATCCACGGGTTAGGGGGTGCAAATCCACGGGTTAGGGGGCGCAAATCCACGGGTTAGGGGGCGCAAATTACTTGCCTTGCCCCGGGTGCTGACAATCCACGCTACGCCACTGCCCAACCCTACAGAGGGAGGTTGTGGGGCATACACAGGAAGAGGAGAAGGGGAGTTCTGCTGCACAAGTAGAAATCCTTGAGCTGATGGAACACCTAAGTTCGGTACTGCCCACATTTTGCATTTTTTTTTTACATGCATAGAAACACACCATGGATGTACCCATCTGGAAAGAGAAAAACAATCCTAAGTGATGCTTTAGAAGTGAACCCCTCCTCTTTCATTAGTCAC
Source organism: Podarcis cretensis (assembly GCF_951804945.1). Classification (NCBI taxonomy): domain Eukaryota; kingdom Metazoa; phylum Chordata; class Lepidosauria; order Squamata; family Lacertidae; genus Podarcis; species Podarcis cretensis. Next base: position 27,305,704 of record NC_137185.1, on the reverse strand, counting down.
TTAAAATCAACAGATAAATTCCAATTCTGTCATGTGAATCAGGGATGGGAAGCTTCTGTCACACACACACACACACACACACACACACACACAAACATCCTGACATTGCTGGGATCCAACTCCCATCAGTCTCCCCATCTACCCCAACCAGCATAGCCATTGGTCAGGGATGATGGGAATTATACTCCAGCAGCATGGGGGGCACAGGTGTTCCCCATCGCTGATGTGAAACATTGTGGAGACCAGCTTCTTTAAATGCCCGAAGCAGAAAACCTGGACACGAGCGGGAGGGTATTGTTTTCATTTGTTGCTACGTTATGCATTTTTGTGTTTTTATATCATAAACCTCCTGTGATCTTCGGATGAAGGGTAGTATAGAAATTTAATAAATTATAGTAATAAATAAAAATCTTGTATCTCCCTGGGAGATGGCAAGGGCTACCTAAATTCAGGTGGATCATGTCTGTCACCTTGCCCACAGTGATACATGGGAACAGGAAACCTGGACCGTTTGAGAGAGAGGAGGAGGAGGAGGAGGAGGAGGAGAAGAAGACCTACCACACTCAGGATGGCATAGACCATGACATCGATAGCCACATTGGTGGTCTTCCTCCAGTTCCGAACAGGACGGACATCCTTTTTGTAGTTGGAAAATAAATAGTCAGAGAGCAGACGGAGAGCAGGCTTAGTCAAGTTTGCTTGTTTGCTGGCTGTTTTATGATAAGCTGGAGAAGCTGGAAAAGAAAACAATGTCTGTCATTGACCGTATCTTCTTGGCAGTAAAACTCCCTGAAGGTGTTTTTCTGCAGAGGTGGTTTAAGACTGGCATGACCTGTGCAGTGGCACTAGGCGCTGGACTGCAGAGGGCACTACAACAATGCTGCTGAATGGAGAGAAAGAGGTGGGGGGTGTGTGCCGAATTTTAGCGTCACACAGGGTGCTGCTGATATTTGAGAGCCCAAAGCCTGCCACTGCTTTCTGCATGCAAAAATAAAAATGAAAAAAATCCAATTTATAATCCAGCAGTGGAGTCTGGTTCCATTAGGTGAAGGGGGCACTGCTTCAGCAACCTCAGTCTGCCCTCAGCCACCCAGATTTACCTATCCTAACAAACAATCCTTACACTGGCTGTTGGCTTCCTCTTCTTCCTTAGTCTCAATGCCACTTTTGTAGAGGAGTATGGGGCAAATTGGCTCTGGCTCCATCTACTGTTGGCCTCCTGCCTTACGCCCCTCTGGCCCCAATGAGCACCAGGCACTACTGCAGCACCCCACCTACCCCCAACTCCACAGTTAGACTTGGAAATGCCTCCTATCTGTCAGGAGTGTGTGCAGGAGCCAAGCCCTGTGACTGGTAGGGCCTCGCAGGACTGGGGCCTTCCCGAGTTTGGCCTGGAAGGGCAAGGCGCGGCCACACAGGTGAGGCTTGACAGAAGACTCATAGCACTTGGTGGCAAGGGCCAGGAGGGGTATATAAGACCAGCATTTCCCTCTGGCTCTTTGCCACAGCAACACGCTACCCGTCCAGTGGTGGAGCTTCATGCTCTGGCATTGGGGGCGGGATGCACCACCCGCAGGGGTGGGGCGCTTGTTCTGGGGGTGGGACGCCCAGCGGGAGCAGGGGGCAGCCACGATGGAACCGCACCGGGATCATGCTGCCGGGAGCGGTGCACTCCCCCCGCCGCCCTCTTCCTCTGCCACTGTACCCACCTAGCTGTGCTTCGGCTTCCTGACTCCTGGTTTCCTGACTCTTGGACTCTTGGCTTCCTGACCCCTGGACTGCTGATTCCTGCTTCCCGACCTCTACCCCAGTCCCAACGTACCGAGCCGGGACTCCGACTGCCTGTAACCCAGACCATGACACTATCCTAGTAAATAGGAGGATCCTCCCCCCCACTCACAGCCTAAAGGAAATGCAAGAATGGTTGGGGTGGAGGGTGCAGTTGCGGAGGGAAAGGTTAACCTTCCCATCTGCATGCAATGAGATACCTTCATTGAGAATAGACTATGTGCTACATTTAGGCTTGATGGGTGCTCCAGTCGGCTCTAATTGAGACTGTAAACAGCTTTGTGGTGGGCATGTACACTGGTAAAAGCTTTCTGGGAAATGACATATAATGAATTAAAGAAAATGTTTAAAAACACATTTGTTTAAAAAACCAGAAGCTTTTCTGTAAGGTATGATAGGTGAAGAGATACCAAAAGAGGCTAAAAGACTTTTTATGTATGCAACGAAGGCAGCGAGAATGCTTCTAGCCCAGAGATGGAAGGAAGGAGAAGTACCAACAAGAGAAGAATGTCAGACAAAACTGATGGAGTACACAGAGATGGCGAAACTGATGGGGAACATCAGAAACCAGGAAGATCATGTATTCTTAAAAGACTGGAGTAAATTCGTAATTTATTTAAAAGACCACTGTAAACAGTTAAAATCATTGGCAGGGATATAATGACACTTGTTATGTGGAATTAATTATGGTAACTATAGATATTTAACATATGGATAAAGGAAAAAGAGGCAGAAAATGTTATCTTGAATATGGAACCCATGGAGGGAGGGAAGGAAGTCCAAAGGACTTTTTATTCAAATGTTTAAAAGGGTTAAAGTTAAAATGTATAAAATTATGTAAAACAAAACAAAAAAGTTATATATATAAAAAAGAGAAAGACTGTAAACATCTTGCAGCAGAAAGGCCTGTGGGTTGGTTGGTTGTTTTCTCTCTAGCACTACTCAGTAAGATGCCATGTAACCTGATGATGCTATATAGATAAACCAGAATAAGTAACATGTAGCTCTGCTGATTCTGTATCTAAAGCAGAGGCGGAATCTCTCCCGTGAACCTCTTGATCTTTTCCACCAGATCAGGTTCTGTTCTGTCACGAAACAGTGGACCTTATGAAGACAAAGGCTTGCTACCATCTTGTTAAAATCGGTGAATTGTAATGAATTGATGTAACAAACAAACAAACAAACAAAAGTAGCATCGCCCACCTCTACTTTCATAGTTGCGGCTGTTCCAGCATTAATAGCACCAAAATTTGCCTTTGAGGCAAGCTTATCTTGCAAGGCAGCTCACAATGGGAGGAAAAAAGCCAGGTCAAAACAGCAGAGCTGCTGCTTGCCTGCCTGCCTGCCTGCCTGCCACGTCTCTCCCTGAACATGACTTCCTAAGACTGGGGCACAATTCACACTTTGCAAGCAGCCCCTAATTGGAATAGATCTGCAGGTGCTTGGGGGAGAGCATCCTTAGAGGAGGCTTTTCACGCAGACCCCTCTGCCTTTTCATACCATCCATAATTCCTCTAAGCTAGCTGGGCGCACGAGCTTCAGGCAGCTGGAGGGAGAAGACAGGGAGGGCCAGGCAAAGAGAAGAAAACAAATTAGGGTAGTCTGCTGAAAGCAGGCTGGCTGGGTAATTCAATGGCAGATTTTGCCTTTGTCTCTTCCAAATGACCCTTAAAGATCCAACTGGCATGCAGCAAGGTCTACAGCTGGCTAGGGTTGGCTAAAGGATTAGCTCTTGGGCCTTTTGCCTCTGCTATTGAGGTTTTTTTGGGGGGGGAGGGGGTGGTTTATGTACTCTTGCTAAAATGACAGAGAGAGGATTTGATGGGTTGTCCATGGTCCAGCTATCAGGAAGGGAGGGAAGAAGCTTGGAGGACTCATAGATTCACTGGGCTCTTGAAAACATCATGCCGAAGAACTCAGTCCCAAGATGCTCCTGGATTCTGCAAACTGAGCATGGTGGTGCATGTGCTGAGCCAAGGGCTAGTGGACTTGGCTTGTTCCCAGCCAATGGCTTTGGGGACCTGTGGCTTTAGAAGGAGCAGGAGTGAGGTCTTTGGCACACATTTCTCAGCCCTTTTCAAAAAGACTCCAGCACCTAGGAATAAAACAAGCTTTTCTATCTCTTCCACCCCCATATTTCCTGCATGCAGCAGATGGGAGTGGGATCTGTTTTTTTAGGAAAAAAATAAAACAAAAAAAAGCACATTGGGGTTTGTTAGTTTTTCACATGCCAGGAACACAATGAATGTTGTTTTTCACCTAGAAAGGGCAAAGAGGTGGTGGAATTTGGAGCAGCCTTGGGCTGACTGATGTCTGGCAGGGATGCAGACTGAGGCAAGCAGGGCACCCTCTGATGGAAGGGAAGAATTTCATTCAAATCCATCTTCAAGAAAAGTGGCAGTCATTTGAGGGAGCTGAGTGGTTAAGAATGTAAGAACAAACCCGATGGATCAGTCCAGTGGCCCATCTAGTCCAGCAATCTGTTCTTACACTGGTCAACCACATGCTCCAAAGAGAAACCCAACAACACTCTCCTCTGTTGTGATTTCCAGCAACCGAGACAGGCATACTGCTGTGGAGCTAGAACACAGCCATAATGGCTAAGAGTAACTGGAAGCTTTCTCCACCATGAATTTATCCCAATCCTCTTTTAAAGGCATCCAAGCTGGTGGCCATCACTGCCTCCTCCTTCATCCAACAACTATGTGTTGCATGAAGAAGTCCTTTCTTTTGTCTATATTGAATCTTCTAGAGTTCAGAGTTTAGGGTCTCTCTCCCTCCCTCCCTCTCCTCCTCTCTCTCTGGCTGATTGATCTCTCTGGCTCAGGAGTAGCCAACATAGTACCTCCTACATGTTGTGGAGTCCAACTTCCAGCATCATGGACTATTGCCTGTTCTGGTTTGGGCTCATGAGAGCTGTAGTCCAGAACATCTGGAGGACACCCCATCAGCAAACCTTGTCTGAGCTTCTACCTCACTGGCTGTGTCTTCTTTGAAGGAGAATGTCCTGGGTGAAAATACCTGACACTCTGACCAGCAATGGTTTCAGGTTGAAGGACTGAGAAAAGTCCTTATATATCTGAGAGCCTGGAGAGTTGCTACCAATCATACTGAGCTAGAGCACGATTCCCTAACCTAGTGCCCCCCACAATATTTTGGCTTCATAGTCAGTGGCTGTATACCAGTTTATGGAAACCACAGGAGAGAAGAGTGCCCTTGTGCTTGGGTCCAGCTTGTGGGCTTCCTAGAGAAGGCATCTGGTTGGCCACTGTGAGAACAAGATGCTCAACTTGATAGTCCATTGGCCTGGTACAGCCAAAGACAACCACTCCCATCATCCCTAGGCAGCATGTTCAATGACCAGGGATGATGGGAGTTGTAGTCCAGCAACATCTAGACAGCCCCTAGAATAGCCTGCTGGATCAGGCAAGTGGACTATCAAGTTCAGCATCTTGCTCTCACAGTGGCCAGTGAGAAGCCCAAAAGCAGGACATGAAAGCGATAGGAAACCACTCCTGTGATTTCCAGCAACTTGTACTCAGAGACCTCCAGCAGTATATTGTAAGGCTGGAAAAGGTCCACCAAAATGATGGGAAGGGCTGTAGCTCAGCTGGTAGAGCACCTGCTTTGTATGAAGAAGATCCCAGGTTCAAGTCCCATCATTTTCAGGTAGGAATAGGGGAGACCCGCTGCATGAAATCCCAGAAAAGCACTGCCAGTCCCTGTAGACAATGCTGAGCAAGATGGACCACGGGGTGTGACTCAGCATCAGGCAGTTTCCTATGTTCATCTTGGAAGGATAAAGCACCTTCCCTGCAAGGAAAAGCCAAAAGCATTTTGGGGCTTTTCAGTTGGGCGGGGAGTATCTTGGTGAGGGTGAGGTTTATCAAATTATGTATGGTGTTGAAAAAGTGGATAAGAGAATTATTTATACCCCTTCTTCCATTTTCCTAATACTAGAACTCGGGGTCATCCAATTAAATTCACTGGCAGTAGGTTCAGAACCGATAAGAAAGTACTTCTTTGCACAATGTGCAATTAATGTATGGGATTCTCTGCCACAAGACGGGCTGAGATTCTTCTTAAGGGTAAGTTATTAGGCAGGTTCAGGAGGGTGAGTTTATCAATGGCTACTCAGTTTTGATGGCTGCATGGAAATGTCATGTTCAGAGGCACTCTATTTCTGCATGCCAGCTACCGGGGAACAACAACTAGAGAGGGCTGTTGTTTTCTTGCCCTACTTGTGGGCATCTTGGGAGCTTAAGACTGGCCATTTTGAGAAACTGAATGTTGCACTAGGTGGACCTTTTGGTCTGGCTCAGCAGGACTCCTGTTATGTTCTTATGGATTATTTAGGTAAAGGTAAAGGGACCCCTGACCATTAGGTCCAGTCGTGACCAACTCTGGGGTTGCGGCGCTCATCTCACTTTATTGGCCGAGGGAGCTGGCGTACAGCTTCTGGGTCATGTGGCCAGCATGACTAAGCCACTTCTGGCGAACCAGAGCAATGCACAGAAGCGCCGTTTACCTTCCTGCCGGAGTGGTACCTATTTATCTACTTGCACTTTGACATGCTTTCAAACTGCTAGGTTGACAGGAGCAGGGACCGAGCAATGGGAGCTCACCCCGTTGCAGGGATTCAAACCGCTGACCTTCTGATTGGCAAGTCCTAGGCTCTGTGGTTTAACCCACAACGCCACCCGCGTCCCTATGGATTATTTACAGTATCCCTAATAATTCTGGCCACAGCCCTGCTGAAAATGTGCCCCAATCATGACCCATTGGAACAAACATGTTGTGCTCACCCGACCTTCTTTCCATAGAATCATAGAATCGTAGGTTTGGAAAGGACCACAAGGGTCATCTAGTCCAACCCCCTGCAAGGCAGGAATCTTCTTATCCAAGGTGGGGCTCAAACCCACAACTTTGAGATCAAGAGACTCTAACTCTACCAATTGAGCTATCCCTCGTCCAGGTTCATTTCAACGGGATTTTGAGACAAGGACTTCAAGACAGTTTCTGCCACCAATCATGAAACCACATGTGCAATTCTCGATGGAGAACCTGTGGCCTTCCAGATGTTGTTGAACTATATCTCCCATCAGCCCTGGCAGCCATCATGTCTACAACCAGGAATGATGGGAGCTGTAGTCCACCCAGCAACATCTGGAGGGCTACAATTTCCTCACTTTGTCCTGTCATTCCACATTTTGGTCACTTTTCCAGAATATTAACATTGTGCTAGTTTACATTAAGAGGAGGGATGATCCCAAAATGAAAGCCACGTTCAAACCTGTCTTGGGATGGCAACCAAACAACAGCAGATGTCCACCTGTCAGTATTTTCCAACTCCTCTACATTCTGCTCCCACTGCTTAGCAAACCAAAGAGCCCCTAACTGACAGATGATCATTAGCTAACCCGGTCCATTGTGTTGTCAGGAACAGGAAGCCTGAGCAACAACACAATCATCTGTTCTCTGCACCGTTGCTGCCGTCCAAGGATTTCAACCCCCGCCATTCTGAGCAATGAGTGATACACAGAACTGGGTTTTCCAAGTTCAACTTGGCTCAGGCAACAGGTTCTGAAACAACATGTCCCCACCCCCCACCCCAGTGCTTTATTGTTCTCCGCAGGTCTGTGAATAAATGTGCACTTTTCCATCTCTCCAGTCTCCTCTGCCCCCAGTTAGTTCAAATGATAAGAAACTTGAAATTAGAATAAAAAGTCAAAATTATCTGTTCAAAACTTGGGGTGTGTTTTTAAGGTAGCAAGCCTAAATCATTAAAAAAAGTAAAAAAAAGTTGCACTTTACTTGCAAAAACAAAAGGTATTGTGATTCATCCACACAAATATTAAATATTGCTTTTAATATCCCATGAAGAAAAGCACCTCTTCATCCAGATCCAGCACTTTCTATTAAAAGAATGTGGAAGACATAAATCACTAGAGAACCAGGGGTACCATCAGATCAGAATGTTAGGGCAGATGCCCAAGGACTCTATCAGCAAAACTGAGCAAGAGGAGCCCCAAATACAGCAGGGCTGGGTTACAATATTTTGAAGTTGTGCATACCTGTATTATTGTCATCTAAACAGTGGGGGCATAAGGCCAGTAAGTCTGGAGTCTGCACCAGCCTTCTCAACCTGCTGCCCTCCTGATATTGCTGGACTCCCAAACTCCCACCAGCCACACCCAGTATGGCCAGTGGTTAGGGATGAAGGGCGTTGGGTCCAATCATATCTAGAGGGCCACAGGTTAGGGAGGCTGCTCTAAAATGAGATAAATGCACCACAAAGTAGAAAAGAACCCTGCTGAACTGATGATGCTTTAAGCCGATCATTCTATTTCCAGCAGTGCAATAGCTCACGTGAAGGGCATGAAAACAATTGCTCTCTTCTTCTTCTTCTTCTTCTTCTTCTTCTTCTTCTTCTTCTTCTTCCCCCACCCACTACACCTGGGATTTGGAGGTAGACTTCCTCTGAATCTGGAGGTTTCATTCATTAGCCATCAAGTCTCATAGCCACTAGCAGACCTCTCATCCTCCTGTATAAATGTGTCTTGTGCCCTTTTAAAGCCATCCAAGTGAGGAGCTGCCTTTGCAGCTTGTGGCAGCAAATTCCAGAGTAATCTTTTACAAGAAGGCTTTCCTTTCTCTCTCTCTCTCTCTCTCTCTTTAGTTTCAACTTATCCTCGCCTCCCCTCCCCTCAATTCAAAACTCAGTATTGCCCTGGAGCAATCCAGTATTACTGAACAAAAGCTAGCCATCAATGTTCTTTCATAAACATACAGCGACACAGGACCCAGAGTTCAGATGATTCGAGTTGCACCGCTGTCTTTAATACGAAACATTTGGCAACCGCTCCGAATCGACCTCGCAAATGCGGACAGCACCCCCTGCCCCCCTACAAAGTCTCTCCTTCAGCTCACAGGCACAAAACAAGCAGCCTTTCAAACTTTTGCTCAAGTTTCCTTACCTTTGCACTGCAGCACAGAAGTAAAGAACAGCAGGAGTAGAGAGACTCCCAGAACAGAGGGAGCCATGAACACCTTGGGAAGCATGGAAAGCACTTTATGGCTCAATGTGTCTTCCGATCGCCTTGACACAGCAGAGGAAATCTTATGGTTCCCTCTCGCACCCCTTTCTTCCACTCTGTCTTTGCCTCTGCAGAGAAATTAAATGCAATTAAGGAGGCAGAGCGTACTTTATTCCCCTCCTTTCTTGTTTCCCCCTAACTGTTGGATTTTTTAAAAATGCATAATTAATGTTGCAATCAGTCTCCCTCTGCTGCCTCAAGTTTCAGGCAGAGAGGACTCCAAGATTTTCACCCACCCACCCAAGCTGATGTCACGCAAAGATGCTCAGGGATTGATGCTCATCACTGCTGCATCCCTTTGGTTATGGGGAGGGCAGGGTACCACTGTCTGAGCTCTCTGTGCGAGGGTAAAACCGGAGAGGCCGTGCAGAACCTGAGACTCACTTGAGCGCTGGTCCTGACAAATCGATGAGGACATTTCAACGATAATTTCTGCATTAACGTATCAAGTGCTGCGATAAGGGTGCGGCCGGGAGCAGATAACGTTAGCACAATCTCCGACAGGACTGAAACACCGAACCTCAAGTTACACAGTGCGGGAATTCAAGCCACAGAACCACAAGGCATCCCTCTGTGGAACAAAAGTTATTCAACTCACAATGTGCGTGAGACGCTTAAGACAGACCTAGAATGGCTGCCACATACAACTGACTGGCTATCGTCTGTGCAAGCCCCATCCATATGTGGGAGGTGCTTGGGGTGAGTGAACAGAAGCCAGAGGTCACGTTAAGGGGCCCTTGTCTCATTCCCCTCGACCTCCTCTGCTTTATCCCTATTCCTTTTGTGTGGGGAAGGTGATGGAGGACAAGGCTGAGGCCCAAACCATGAGGGAGGAAATCGGGTATGGGAGGAAACTTGCGCTGTGAACTTCAAAACTTGCTGGGTCTCTAAAGCTGAAGTCTGAAGTATCCTAGCCTTGAAGTAAGAGGCAGTGTCTACCCAGAGCAGAAATATGTGGTAGAATGAGTCCCAGACCCAGAAAGTGTCCCTATTTTCCAGGGACAGTCCGGATTTACAGAAGCCTTCCCAGGTGCAAACTTGATACAGTGGTACCTCGGGTTAAGAACTTAATTCGTTCTGGAGGTCCGTTCTTAACCTGAAACTGTTCTTAACCTGAGGTACCACTTTACCTAATGGGGCCTCCCACTGCCGCCAGGCGATTTCTGTTCCTATCCTGAAGCAAAGTTCTTAACCCGAGGTACTATTTCTGGGTTAGCAGAGTCTGTACCCTGAAGTGTCTGTAACCCAAGGTACCACTGTAATGAGAAATCACGTTGGTGAAAGATGGAACTCCACAGCGCCATCTGGTGTCACAGTGTTATAATGCACATAAAACACTTTTTCTTTACTAATGGTAGCTGAGCCCCCAGTTTCTGGTTTGATCCCAGAATGTTAGGACATTCCTATTTTCATCAGAAAAATGTTGGAGGGTATGGAATAGGATGTCCCTATTTTCACTGGAGAAATGTTGGAGGGTAGGGAGTTATGTGACCCCTGAGTCAAGGAGATAAGTAACTATACAACCATTAGAAGACATCAGAAGGCAGCCCTGTATAGTTTTATTATGTTTTTATATATGTAGGAAGGTGCCCAGAGTGGCTGGGGCAACCCAGTCAGATGGGTGGGGTAAGAAGAAGAAGAAGAAGAAGAAGAAGAAGAAGAAGAAGTCCCTATTTTCATTAGAAAAATGTTGGAGGGTATGAAGTCCTCAGGTGGTGGAATGGACTGCAGCATTGCAAACTGCAGTTTGGAGGACATCATTCTTGAATGTTCCCTAATGTCAAAAACAAATGCCTCTCAAGCAGAAGATCAGCACAGTGAGAAAGGGCTGGGATACAATCTCTTTCAGGTTTGCTATTTGGTGGCTCTGTGGGACGCAGGTGGCGCTGTGGCATGTGGGTGGTGCTGTGGTCTAAACCACAGAGCCTAGGGCTTGCCAATCAGAAGGTTGGTGGTTTGAATCCCTGCAATGGGGTGAGCTCCCGATGCTCAGTCCCAGCTCCTGCTAACCTAGCAGTTCGAAAGCACGTCAAAGTGCAAGTAGATAAATAGGTACCGCTCCGGCAGGAAGGTAAACAGCATTTCCGTGCGTTGCTCTGGTTCGCCAGAAGCGGCTTTGTCATGCTGGCTACATGACCTGGAAGCTGTCTGCGGACAAACGCCGGCTCCCTCGGCCTATAGAGCGAGACGAGTGCCGCAAACCCAGAGTCGTCTGCGACTGGACCTAATGGTTAGGGGTCCCTTTACCTTTTTATCATCCAAAAACAGGAATGCCTACCCACCAGAATGCGGCACATTCTGCCACCTCATGCCCACTTCATTCTGCCACATGTTTAAACTTGCTATCTGGCCCATACTGTGTTATTATTAGTGATAGTAGTAGCAGCAGACCTGTGTCTGTGATACTGGGGAGATGGAATATATCGTGCATTACCTTTTGCACTGTTGCTTCTATAGAGATTTCAAAGCTCATTATTTGGGAGACCTTTTGAGAGCAAGAGTGGGCTGGACCCTGATTGATATTATTTGCAAACTGTTGGTAGACTACAATAAAACCATGACAAATAAGGAGGCCAGTGGCATAGCATGTGGGGAGGGGGGAACCAGGGGTGGTTGCCCCAGGAGCAAAATTGTTAGATCCCTTCTGTGCCTTCTGTTGTGTTTACTAGAGACGGGGAAAGGAAAGGACTTGATGGTTCTTGGAACACCCAATTCGTGTTTTCATCTGCAAAATGCAGGAGGAGAGGAAAAACAGAATGAGCCAGTAAAATCCCAGAGTGATAGACTGGATTCAGTTCTGACTGCATTTAAAAAATAAAAAATAAATCCTTATTACCCTGTTACAGAGAGGAGAAGGAGGCCATGGGCCTGAAAAACAGCATGCAGATAGATGATAGATAGATGATAGATAGATAGATGATAGATGATAGATAGATAGATAGATAGATATAGATAGATAGATAGATAGATGATGATAGATAGATAGATAGATGATATAGATAGATGATAGATAGATAGATGATAAATAGATAGATAGATAGATAGATAGATAGATAGATAGATAGATAGATTAGATAGATGATAGATAGATAGATAGATAGATAGATAGATAGATAGATAGATGATAGATAGATGATTGATAGATAGATAGATAGAGATAGATAGAGATAGATAGATAGATGATAGATAGATAGATAGATAGATAGATGATAGATAGATAGATAGATAGATAGATGATAGATAGATAGATAGATAGATAGATAGATAGATAGATAGATAGATAGATAGATGATAGATGATATGTTGTCGTGATCACATTCCTTAATGCTTCCTTAATACTTTAAAAATAATAATAGTAATAGTAACAACAACAACAACAACAACAACAACAACAACAACAACAACAACAACAACAACCTCTCCCTGCAAGTAGAGCAATTAGCACATCACGGAGAGAGGTGGCAGCCCTTGCTGTGCTAATTTTCTCCTTGCCTGGATTCTCATTTTCCAACTAGAAGAGTATTCAAAAATGTGGGCTTCTCCCTTCCACTCCCTTCCACCACCTTAGGTCGTCCTGGGCTAAACCTCAGGTTAATGGCATATGCCTATTGCTTAAGCATCCTTTCCACTCAGAGCCCCTGCAAGGGCAATGGCCTACAGGAACTGATTATTTGGAAATCAGGTGGAGACGAGCGAACCAAATTGAGGAAGCTTGTTTCTTCCCTCTCATGGTGTTTATTCTGACGCCCTTCTCCTTCCAACAGAACAACAACCAGGTCTTATTTTTCCAAAGCCTCTCCCTGCCACCTCCCCCACCTTGCACCACCCAAAACAGAGATGTCCTATTAATGGAACTGATGGTAAAACAAGCAGAAATTGGAGCCCTCGGCCACAGCGCAGGGGCAAATTGCATCAGATGGCAGCGTGGAGTCACTTAGAGAAGATAAGAAATTAGTGTGGAGCCCTGATGAACTCAGCCCTTGACTGCCAATACTTGTGTCATGGAGAAAGTGAGCGTAAAGCCAGCGCTAATTTGATTTCTTGACTCTGTTAGCAGATGGCAAGCCTCCTCCCCGTGGAAGTGGAGACGGTAGCTCAGAGCCGTGCGCTCTTATTGAATCTTGAGAGCCAGCAGCAAGGAGTGGCTGGCTGACGCGAGGATAGGTCCCTGGGAGGCTGGCGGCTGCCGCCCTGATTGGAAGAGCCACTGTTTGTTTGGCGGCACTGTACTTTAGCAGCCAGAACAAGCTCCGTGGTCGGAGGGGCTTTTACCCAGGGACAGAGACGCTACATAAAACAGAGCTAGCTTCTTCAATAAACACATCATAAAGTGATCCTCCTATAAGGGACGTGGGTGGCGCTGTGGGTTAAACCACAGAGCCTAGGACTTGCCGATCAGAAGGTCAGTGGTTCGAATCCCCGCGACGTGGTGAGCTCCCGTTGCTCGGTCCCTGCGCCTGCCAACCTAGCAGTTCGAAAGCACGTCAAAATGCAAGTAGATAAATAGGTACCACTCTGGCAGGAAGGTAAATGGCGTTTCCGTGCGCTGCTCTGGTTCGCCAGAAGCGGCTTAGTCATGCTGGCCACATGACCCGGAAGCTGTACGCCGGCTCCTTCGGCCAATAAAGCGAGATGAGTGCCGCAACCCCAGAGTCGGTCACGACTGGACCTAATGGTCAGGGGCCCTTTACCTTTAAAGTGATCCTCCTAGTGAGGGTGGCAAACAGGGATCATCACCACTTACAGAGAGCCTCAGTGCCTCCAACACTGCTGAGATGAAAATAGGGAAAGCCTATTCCATACCCTCCAGCATTTCCTTGGTGCAAATGAAGATACAGTTTAGTTTTCGAACAGTTTAGTTTTCGAACGTTTTGGCTCCCAAACGCCGCAAACTCGGAAGTGACTGTTCTGGTTTGCGAACTATTTTTGGAAGCTGAACGTCTGACGGGGCTTCTGCGGCTTCCGTTTGGCTGCAGGAGCTTCCTGCAGCCAATCAGAAGCCACACTTTGGTTTTGAATGATTTGGAAGTTGAATGGATTTCCAGAACAGATTCCATTTGACTTCCAAGATATGACTGTAATTCCCTCCAACACTTCTCCGATGAAAATAGGACATCCTACTATACCCTCAGATATTTCTCTGATGAAAATAGGGACGTCCTAAAGAAAAGTGGGACATTCTGGAGATCAAACCATAAGCCTTTATACTTGGTGGGTCTGATAGAAGAGGGCATCCTGAGTGTCTTCTGTCCATTTGGCATCCAATGGAGCTACATTCTGGGAGATTCAGAACAGACGAAAGAAATGATGTTTTCATGGAGTGCATCGTTAAACTATGGAAGCAGTGATGGCCACCAACTTGTATAGCTTGTACAGTGGTAGCTCGGGTTAAGAACTTAATTTGTTCTGGAGGTCTGTTCTTAACCTGAAACTGTTCTTAACCTGAAGCACCACTTTAGCTAATGGGTCCTCCTGCTGCTGCTGCGCTGCTGCTGCTGCGCTGCCGCTGCGCGATTTCTGTTCTCATCCTGAAGCAAAGTTCTTAACCTGAGGTACTATTTCTGGGTTAGTGGAGTCTGTAACCTGAAGCGTATGTAACCCAAGGTACCACTGTATGGGTTGGAACCATTCATGGGGGATGAGGCCATCATCCCTGATGCACTGGCACCGCCACACATGTGACGCACACATGTGATGTCATGCGCATTAGAAGGAGGCTGCCCAGCAAGGCCCAGCATCACTGTGGGGAGACTCAGAGAGGCCCGGTCCCTTAAGAGTGGGGGGGCTCAGCCCCATCCCAACATACTTGGGGGTTGGCATCTATGCCATGATGGCTTTGCTCTTCCTCCACAGTCAGTATATTTCTGAATGCCAGTTTCTGGGAGCTGCAGGAGCAGGGAGTTCTCTTGGGAGAGGGCCCCGCTTGTGGATTTGCCATAGGCATCTTGGTGGCCACAGTGAGAACAGGATCCTGGCCTAGGTGGGCCCCCTTTGGCCTGATCCAGCAGGCTCTCCTAATGTTCAAGGGACTCTTCTCAAGATGTCCCACATCAAACTTCTGGAGCTGGAAGGAGCTGTGCCAATTTCTTGAAATTCAGAAGTAAGTCTCAGTGACTGACTTCACCCCACACCAACTCTCCATTTTAGATTTTCTACCAGTTTAACCATCATGGCTCCACCCCCGACCCCCCCCCCCAAAAAAAAATAATCCTTGGAACTGTAGTTTGTTATAGGTGCTGAGACTTATGGGCTACAATTCCCATCACCTTCAACAAACTACAGTTCCCAGTATTCTTGGGGGGAAGCAATGACTTAAAGTGCTTATAAAAGTGCTTGAAATGTTTGGTGTGGAGGGTGACTATATATTAATTATGCTGCAGTACACATCTCCAAGTGGCAAGTGACTCCTTGGAATGAAGGTCAATGGAGACTGCAGTGGCTCTAGGATATATGGTTTTATTTGCACATGTATACAACCTGAGCATAGGAGGGGCTCACAGCATTAACACTCCAGCAGATTTTGCCTCCCCATTAGGTTTCTGGAGAAGCTGCAAGCCATAGCTTTGCTTGCTAAATAGAGCAAGACAAGCCTCTGCATCTCCAGCTTGAAGCATCAGCCAAAATTCATACACACACTCTTGACCTACTGTTCTTCCTTCTAGGATAACATGGCAACTAGCCAAATGGGAGGAAGCCCACCCACTTGTCTCTATGGCAACAGAGCTCAGTCTTTTGGCATGTTAATGGTGGTGTTTAACTGGCCTGCTAAGGCCATTACCTTAACGAAAGAGCTGGTTTGACCAGTTAGAGATTCTTACCTCACAGATAGAAGAGAAGAAGAAGAGTTTGGATTTGATATCCCGCTTTATCACTACTGTAAGGAGTCTCAAAGTGGCTAACATTCTCCTTTCCCTTCCTCCCCCACAACAAACACTCTGTGAGGTGAGTGGGGCTGAGAGACTTCAGAGAAGTGTGACTAGCCCAAGGTCACCCAGCAGCTGCATGTGGCGGAGCGGGGATGAGAACCCAGTTCACCAGATTACGAATCTACCGCTCTTAACCACACTGGCTCTCACACAGGACCACAGGCCTTGAAGATACAAAAATGTTGTGTCCAGCTTACATTTTCATAAGCCATGCAAGGGATCCTTTGGGGCGAAACATGCAGGCTCTTAAATAGCTGTTATAGGTTTGAGGGGTCAATCTGGATGATATCCAATTGAGCAGCAAGCAAGAAGCCACCTGTAGCTGGCCTGCCACTCCAGCATCACCCATATTAAAGGTAAGCAATGACCATGTAGTCTTCCCCACTCCAGTCCAGGGAGCATTGCAGCCAGCTGTGGAGGGGCCTCAGCTGTTGATCTAAATGCAGGGATGGGTACCTGTAAAATGAGGCAGCCCTTCAAAGAAGCGGGCGGCGCCAAAAGCAAAAGTGGGTGCAGCAGCTAATGCACAGGGGGTCACTTCTACACACACCCCTCTCCATCCAGATAAATGAGAGGCATGATCAGTGTTCAAGGACACATCTTAGGAAGGCAAACAACAACAACAACTGGGTGCCAAGCAGAGCTAGAAATGGGTGTTGTGGGCCTGAGGAGAGTTCCAAGGGACACAGAGAGAGGACTGAGGGCCCACATTTGGACCCGGGACCTGAGGCTCCCCATTCCTGCACTCAATGTTATGGAGGGGAGAGGAGGCACTGTGGAGCTGGTACTTAATGGCCTAAGTTGGAGACATCATGAATGCTGGTGGGGTTTATGTGCCATCCCTAAATGGAGCTTCTCCCTTCCTCTGGCCCTGCTTATTTTGGATATCTAATTAGCCGGATGGATTGTCGTTTCGTATTACCCTCGCGTCCGCGCCTTTGCCCCATCCATCTCGAGCTGTTAACAGGATGCCTGCCAGAATGGATGCATTCTTTGTGGGCCATCAAAGATAAATTGGCAGCATCCCGATCAGATTTACTTTCTGAAAATGGTATAATGGGATTTTATTAGCTCTCTAATCTGCTGTTCAGTAATTGGTTTTCTGGGAAATCAAAGGAACTTGGTACCTAGAGACTGCCAAGCTTGGTGGAGGCGGGGAGGGTGGAAGGAGCCCTCCTTGAGTCGTGGCAAACTTTGCTCATTTGAAGCACACAACCCAATCACTCGGCAGCATCCTACCTGAGGTGAGGTCTCTCCTCTCTTTATTTTGAATTTTTGGAGGATGACTTGCCACCCATTCCCCATAGTTTAATGGGGCTGTGCTGCAGCTCAGTGGTAGAGCATCTGCTTTGCATGCAAAAGGTCCCCGGTTCAATCCCTGGCAGCAACTCCAGGCGGAACTGGGAGTGTCCCCTGCTCAAAACCTCTAGAGGTTTGCTGCCAGTCAGTGGAGACAATACTGAATTAGATGGACCAATGGCCTAACTTGGTATGAGGCAGCTTTTCCTATGTTCTACCCACAATTATAGCAGGGAGGAGAAAGATCATAGCAAAGACAGTCAGAGCAGAGCTCAGTTGCAGTGCACATGTTTGGCATGCAGAATGCCCCAGGTTCAGAATGTGGATGGTAAAAGGTAAAGGTAAAGGTACCCCTGACCATTAGGTCCAGTCGTGGCCGACTCTGGGGTTGCAGCACTCATCTTGCTCTATAGACCGAGGGAGGTGGCGTTTGTCCACAGACAGCTTCCGGGTCATGTGGCCAGCATGACTAAGCTGCTTCTGGTGAACCAGAAGCTCACAGAAACGCTGTTTACCTTCCAGCCAGAGCGGTACCTATTTATCTACTTGCACTTTGACGTGCTTTCAAACTGCTAGGTGGGCAGGAGCAGGGACCGAGCAACAGGAGCTCACCCCGTCATGGGGATTCGAACCGCCGACCTTCTGATGAGCAAGCCCTAAGCTCTGTGGTTTAGACCACAGTGCCACCCGCGTCCCTTTCAATGTGGATGGTACCTAACTTTATTTCTCTGCTTCATCACATCCAGGTGAAGCAGTGGAAATGTAGGATTCGTGCCTGGCTATCTGTGCACTCCTCTGGTTTGCCAGAAGCAGCTTAGTCATGCTGGTCACATGACCCGGAAGCTGTACGCCGGCTCCCTCGGCCAATAAAGCGAGATGAGCGTCGCAACCCCAAAGTCGGCCACGACTGGACCTAATGGTCAGGGGTCCCTTTACCTTTATCCCACTCCCACATCCCTGCCAGGAGGGCCAATAAACTGAAGCTCAGTTTGGACAAGGCAGGTGGGTGACCTTTCTGAGGAAGCACTGCTCACCCTGCACTTGGTGAGGTTGCACTCCCCCTGAAGGAACAGGTTCAGTGCTTTGAGATTCCTCCTTGATCCACCTTTTCCCACAGAAGCACAAGTTGCTTCTGTGGCAAGGACTGCCCTTGATCAGCTGAGCCCGGCATGCCAGCCTTGACCCACCTGGCTAGAGATAAGCAGACCTCACTTGGCAACTTCCAGGCTAGACTACTGCAATGCACTTTCCCTGGAGCAGCCTTTGAAGACTGGGTAGAAGCAGCAGTTAGTACAGAACATGGCTGCTAGGTCGCTAACTTGGACCGGGTGTTGAGATCCTCAGTTTGGTCTCTGCACGAGGCAAATTTTGAAGTGTGTCCTCACTGGCAGATCTTGAGACTCCTTCAGAAGGTGTTCCTTGAGATGATCAGATCATCGCAATCTGGTGGCTCCTCCGCATATAAGAAGAATTCTCAACAAACAGAAACTCAGCACATCAAGGAGGCAATAGTAGCTCAGGCTGTTCCCAGCTATGCTAGACCCCAACCCACAACCCCGCAACTTCCAGGGGGTTTCTTTATACAAGGGAGGACTTAAAACTCTCTCTCTCTCTCTCTCACACACACACACACACACACACAGAGAGAGAGAGAGAGAGAGAGAGACTGGCAGCCCAAAACCATCAGTTTCTATCTACCAGCTCAGGGCTCTAACATCTTATTCTGATGCAGGGTAGAACAGGGTCATAGCTGCTGTACTATTATTATTATTATTATTATTATTATTATTATTATTATTATTACTATTACTACTACTACTATACATTTTATTCTGCTCCTCATTGTTTCCCACAGGACAAAAGAATAAAGAACAAGTGAAAGATTTTATTTTATTTTTTTTGTATTTTGGCCAACTGAAGTTGGCCTGATCCAGTACAGGAAAGTCTTTGAGTCTTTGAGTACAGACTCCAGCAAATTATTTGAGAACTGGAGGGACCTTTTTATCCTTCACCACCCTTGGGGTTTTGTTTTGCTGTGGATTTTTTGGGGTGGGAGGGGGACTGTTGAATTCCTTGTCCTGAGATGCGGTGACATTTTTCTGAGCGACTCAGGAGGAAGTGGTTCAACCTGATTACTTACAAATGCACAGAGACACAAGCATTTCTGTACATACACATTTTCCTTCTTCCAGCGTCCTTAAGGACTTTGTTTGGAAACCTGCCCCCACTTGGCTTTCCCTCAAGAGAGGCAGGCAAAAAAATATGCATATCATTTCAGAAATGACCCTTCTGGGGTTTTTTTTTCCCCCTGGTTGTAATTCTAATTCTAATTAGAGGGAGAGAGAAATGCAGATGAAAATTAACAAAAGCACTTGTCAGATTTTGCTGACATCATCGCTTTCTTCTCACAGTTTCTTTGTGGCTGTCCTCCTTACCTCATGGCCAAACAAAGCTTTAAGAGCAGGGGAGGCTGGTCTTTTGGGGCCGAAGGGCCGTGTCCACCCTCCCAAAAGCCTTCCAGGGGCCACATGCCAGCGGTGGGTGTGACCACTGCTGGCTTTTCCAATAAAGACTCAAAGCACATGCAATGAGATTTTGTTGGTGCGTCCTTCTAACACAGGTCAAAGATGCTGTTCTTTGGCTATCCCTCATAGGCAAGTAAGATTGTCTTCCATGAACATGGTTTTAACAGTCTGTGACTGGAGGCCAATTCTGCATCCACACGTACTTCCACAGTGGGGACATAGGTTTCCAGAAGGGAGCTGATCACGGTGAGGGTTTGCCAAGTGTGCCTTCCTCTTAGCTGTGTTTCTCCCTTTCATCCTGAGTTCAAGCATCTTCAAAGCCCATGACACCTTTGGTAAAGGCTGTTCTCCAATTGGAGCAATTGCAGTCCAGTGTTTCCCAATTGTCGGTGTTTATACTACATTTTTTTAGATTTGCCATGAGGGAGTCTTTAAATCTCTTTTGTTGACCACCAGCACTATGCTTTCCATTGAGTTCACTCACTGGATCATCACCTTGTCGTGGTGAGTGGGCTTGCACGTTCCTATGAGCCTTGTGAGTGAAGCCATCGGGAGCCTTATACTCCCAGCGGGGTCACCCAAGGTGGTAAGATCAAAGGGGAGGAGCTAGACAAAGAATGATCCAAGAAGTCCTCAATGGCAGAACAGGCGGAAGACAACAAGCAGTATGTTATAATGACTATCAAGGCGGATGAAGGCTGCAGCAGCTAAGAATCTACTGGCCGTTGTGATACTCATGCCATCAGAATTGAGCCTTACTGTGAAGACTGTCTGCTGGTCAGTGTGCACTGATCTCCACACATAAAACAAATTCATGCACAGGCCCATCCTAGACACAAACCCCCAAAGTCCCATGGTGATCGGCAAATGGTAATGGGGGCAGATCAAAGCAATGTTTTGTTGAGTCAACTTCAACTAACTCTCCAGAATTTTGCAATCAGAAAATCTTGGAAGAAGTTATTTTAATTTCAGTGTACGTGTGAGATTTGTGTCATTTTCTATTTTGAACTGTATATGAGGGCAGTACCGCAATCTATTCAGTGTTTAGGCCCTTTTAAGTTCTTAATCCAGCGTTGGGTGTGGCCGTGTGTGTCCACCCCACAAAGGGCACACAAACATACCTTAGGCAGACAGGCTATCACCCTTTGCTGCTCATCAAACGATCGACTTGACAACTGTCAGAGTGGGTGGGTTTGCATCTCCATCAGAGCTCTGTGCTGAGTGGGATATCGCAACTTCTCCACGCACCCCTGGGCTCTCCCCACCACCACCGCTTACATTGAGAGTGGGGGTGGGCTTAGAGTCTAAAAGTAAAGGATATTTCACCCAAGGTGCTGGGGGGGGGGGAGAAGAGGATTCTGTTTTCAAAACAGCCCAATGTGTTTCGGCCAATTACCTTATTTTTTGCTCTATAAGATGCACTTTCCCCTCCTAAAAAGTAAGGGGAAATGTGTGTGCGTCTTATGGAGCACTGCACAGCGCTCCCTCTAGCTGTTCTAGCTTCTGGCTTAGCCGCGCGAAGCCTCCGCAGGGCAGCAAGGAGCCTTCATCCCGCTGCCCTGCAGAGGCTTCACACAGCTATCCCTGGCTTTTGTGGGAGGTGGGGGAAGGGACAGAGCGGTCCCTTGGGGCCATATCCAAACACAAACACCAGTGCTGCTGTTAGTCATCCCTGCTTTGGAGGAATTAGTTGGTTAGAGCATAGTGCTGAAAACACCAAGGTTGCAGGTTTGATCCCCATATGGGACAGCTGCATATTCCTGCATTGCACGGGGTTGCAATGGACTAGCATTGGACTAGATGATCCTCAGGGTCCCTTCCACCTCCACAATTCTATCATTCTTTGTTTCTCCCAGAAATAGTAGGAGAAGAGGGAAATGGCTATTCTTTGAGTCCCTCCCTGAGCTTCCCACATTCAGCTGAGCAGAAGTGACCCTGATCCTGGTGTCATCTGCGAGGGTTGTGAGGCCAGGTTCCCTGTGGCTGCACTCCACACTGCCTCGCCAACATGTCTGAGGTGAAACAGAGGTTTGTCAATGGCAGCACGGCCAGCTATTCCTTTCTTTGATTGAGACAAGCTCCCCATAAAGGCTAATGGGTTTTTGAAGGATATCAGGCACGGGAGGATATGTAGGGCCATTCAGTCTTCAATTTTGCGGGAACTTACACTGCCTTGGGCTTACATTTCCACAGGCTACGATGTTTCCACTGCCACTTGGGAAGTCCTCAAATGGTAGACGGGTTTGGTTGGCCCAAAGGTCAAAAGAGATGAGATGCGAGAGAGATAGCCTCTGATGCTATGGATCTAGAGTTTGAGCCCACAGTAGTCTCCGGTGTCCTCTCTGCCAAGCAGACATCATCCAGGGCAGTCTCTCGGGCCTGTAGCCACTTCCAGTGAGAGCATGAGCAAAAACTCCTGGGAAACCGAGCAATTGACAGTACTTTTCCCTGCTCCTCTGCATCTTAATTCTCCCCTGCCTCTTTCCCTCTGCGGCCTCCTCTTTAATGCATCGCATTCGGGGAGGCAGAGAGCAACTCTCAGTGGGCTATTAACATGGTGCTGTATCAACTGGCCCGGAGAGGCAGAAAGCTTTCCCAGAAGCCCTGGGAGAGGGATTTCTCCCCTCTCTCTTATCCCCAGACCCCTGGGGATGGTGTGGCTGTAATTCACTTTTACTGCGCTGCCCAACGAAGCGCAAATTTAAGTGTGCGTTCTCCCCCAATCCGATCCGCATAAAACCTGGAAGGCTTTTGCCAGCAGGACGCTGAGCTGGGGGTGGGGGTTCTGCTACACACGGCGCTAATCTAATCGCTGTCATGGGTCATTTCAGACACTGATGGGTTTTTTGCTCCCTTGCTAAGAGGCAGGCCGTTGCCAGCTTCCCGGGGCCATGCGTTGTCTTGCTAATTATGAAGCCATAAATGTCTCTTTAGGTAAATAACTCACCATAAATAGAGGTGGGCTGAGAGATGAGGAGCGAAGTGGTGGCCGCCTCAAGGCGGTTACAGTCTTGTTCTCTGGGATGTCAAAGGCACCTGTGCCAGGAAGGTGTAAACCACCCAAAGGGATGGGAGGAGCTAGCGATGGCAGGAACTTGACCCAGAGACCAGTGCCAGAGCTTAGTGCTATGGCCACGTGATACAAAGTTATGGACCCTCAGGGATTTCCTGTATTACAGAGGGTTGGACTAGATCAATAGGACTGCATCAATAGGAGTATAGCCTATAGGAGTATGGGCTGCATCAATAGGAGTATAGCATCTAGATCAAGGGAAGTAATAGTGCCACTGTATTCTGCTCTGGTCAGACCTCACCTGGAGTACTGTGTCCAGTTCTGGGCACCACAGTTCAGGAAGAACACTGACAAACTGGAACGTGTCCAGAGGAGGGCAACCAAAATGGTCAAAGGCCTGGAAACGATGCCTTATGAGGAACGGCTAAGGGAGCTGGGCATGTTTAGCCTGGAGAAGAGGAGGTTAAGGGGTGATATGATAGCCATGTCCAAATATATAAAAGGATGTCACATAGAGGAGGGAGAAAGGTTGTTTTCTGCTGCTCCAGAGAAGCGGACACGGAGCAACGGCTCCAAACTACAAGAAAGAAGATTCCACCTAAACATTAGGAAGAACTTCCTGACAGTAAGAGCTGTTCGACAGTGGAATTTGCTGCCAAGGAGTGTGGTGGAGTCTCCTTCTTTGGAGGTCTTTAAGCAGAGGCTTGACAACCATATGTCAGGAATGCTCTGATGGTGTTTCCTGCTTGGCAGGGGGTTGGACTCAATGGCCCTTGTGGTCCCTTCCAACTCTACAATTCTATGATCCAGTGAAGGGAAGCTTCCGTCTATGCTATGCACAAGTCTCTGTCCACTTCTGTTCCTCCCAACTTCTCATTTTTGCAATCTTAACTTCAGGTATCTATATTTCCCAATCGGTTTGCTTTGGGGGGGTTTTAATCCTCATGAAAGTTCATCAGCAAATTTCTCCTAATAGGTATGTATGTGTGTAGTTTTGACTAACACACATATTTTTTGCAAACAATTTCCCATAACACAATGCATTTTTGTCATTTGTTTTCACCAATATATGCATTTTTATGCATACATTATCCTAGTACATACATCTCTGAACATATTACTTGGCTGGAAAACTGCAAATTTTGAAAGGGGGCAGTGTTTCAGTTTGTGCACAGTTTTGAAAAGTGCAAAAAAAAAAATTGGTAGGTTTGTCTTTGAACAAGAACTGAATCAAATTTATCCTGCACTGGCATGGTGTCAGTGAGCAGAGTCATAGCTTCTGTTTATCATTTTCCAGCTCTTGTTCTTCCACTTAGAGCTTGGGAGCCAAGAAACGGAAGCCAGAATTTCATTTGCAAAAATATTGAACAAGTCAGGAAAACTAGAGAATGTGCTCAAAAATGGAAGCTGAAAGGAAGAAGGAACATGGGGAACAGTGATGCTGTTGATATCATTTATTGAATTAAAGTCCTTGTGTACACTCTTGAAAGTGTACAACTTCCTCTTACTCTAATGGGTGAACATAACAAGAGTCATGCTAGGACAGATCGAAGTTCCATCTGGTCCAATGTCCTGGTATGACAGTAACCAGCCGGATGTTCATAGAGACGCCACAGCAGACATAGAATCATAGAATCGTAGAGTTGGAAGGGACCCTGAGGGTCATCTAGTCCAACCCCCTGCAAAGCAGGACTATGCAGCTGTCCCATACAGGGACAAACCTGCAACCTTGGCATTATCAACACCACATTCCAACCAACTGAACTACACATGAAAGTTAACAGCCCTCCCCTGCTTTTTGATCCACTTTAATTGGCAATTCACAGGTATAGTGCTTCTGGGTATGGAGGTTCTGCTTCACTATCGTGGTTTCAGTCAAAGGCATCTCTTAAATCAATTACATAAGTGGAGGCAAAATCCGCCATCCCCTCTCCCCAGATAATGGTGACCCACAAAAGTTGCCTTAATTTTAAAATCATTTTTTTATCCCAGGACTGGAAGAGGCTACCCTGGGGGGGGGGCATTTAACTCCTTTAACTTTTATGGGAGAGAGACAATGGGGAGAGTGTGCACCCCCTATAGGAGAGGAGGGTTCATTGCATCAGAAGCCCAGTGTGACTTAAAGGAGTTTAATATAATTCTTTTTCTCTCTTAATGTTGAGATATTTTGACATGGTTTTTTTTCCCCTGCTGAAACTCTTGCAAGGATGGAACTCCTCTGTTTCATGGCCTTTGCTATTAGCAATTGCTGGAAAGATCCAGGACGCTGGATTGCCCCCTCAAGCACCTTTCTGCACAATCGAGATTGAGCTGACCCCTGCTTTTTGTCGTTTCCATTTCTTCCGCCTGCCATATCTCCCACTTTCTTAGGCTTTTACGAGGGAGCCTGGCTGAGAAAAGAAGTGCATAATGGCTTCCAAATTTATTTGCACGGCTCTTTGGAAATCGGAATTTATTATAGCGATAAGAAAACTTTCCGAAGTCGCATTCACGTCCTTAATAACAAAAGTGAACAAGGCTAATAAATCACGTGCCCAGGGGGCAAAGCGGGGATTCGAACGGCCGTGGGATTGGAGTAAGGGATTCTACTGTATTTCATTGTTTAATTATCAGCTGCAGCAGAGCCAGCATTGGGGGCATTTAATTCATGCTTTACTTTTATTTCAAAATGCTGTAGAGCAGCCTTCACTAACCTGGTGCCCTCTAAAGTGTCAAATCCCATCAGTTACAGACATAGGAATGTAAGATCTTTCTGGATCAAGCCAATGGCCTATCTAGAACAGCATCGAATTTTCACCGTGGCCAACCAGGTACTTGTGGGAAGCCCTTAAGCAGAAGCTGAGCACAAGAGCAATCTCCCTCCTGTGGTATCCAGCAACCGGCATTCAGAAATATTATTGTCTCCAGCCATGGAGGCAGGGCATAGGCACCATGTCTAGTAGCCATAGATGCCACTCATATCCAGAACAATAATAGCCACTACTGAGTCATCACCAGCCACCAGAAGCAGCAGAGAAATATGTCGGGGAGAAGCAGAATGAGGTTGAAAGGTGAGCATGAGGAGGCAGAGGGTTTCAGGAATAATCAGAAGAGCTTGCCGTAGCCCCCACAGCTCACCTCCTGAAGAAGTGGGATATGGGGGTGGTCACCCATGTTGGTGGGGTGAATCCGCCAGTGGCTATTGGATAGAGAGGAACTAAATTCTAAGACAACCTGATGTTCTCCTGCTGCTTTGGATTACAGCTGCTGGCTGTTGTCTGAAACATCTGCTGATGCCAGGCACCTACTAAGGAGTAGTCACCAGGAGAAGCAGGGTTGGAGACTGACGTGGAAGGAGTCTCTTGGGAAAACCTGTAACAGCCAGGAGACAAGAGGCAGAGGGAGGAGAAGCTGTGGCGTTGGAGAGTGAAGAGGTAAAGGAAAAGGACCCCTGGATGGTTAAGTCTAGTCAAAGGAGACTATGGGTTTGCGGCTCTCATCTCTCTTCAGGCTGAGGCAGCAGGCAATTTTCCACAGACAGCTTTGCAGGTGATGTGGCCAGCATGACTAAACCGCTTCTGGCCCAACAGAACACCGTAACAGAAACCAGAGCTCATGGAAATGCCATTTACCTTCCCACCGCAGTGGTACCTTTTTATCTACTTGCACTGGCATACTTTCGAACTGCTAGGTTGTCAGGAACTGGGACAGAGCAACGGGAGCTCACCCTGTTGCGGGGATTTGAACCGCCAACCTTCTGATCGACAAGCCCAAGAGGCCCAGTGGGGTAGACCAAAGTGCCACCCGCATCCCTAGAGTGAAGAACAGGGGCAGGAGAAGGGAAAAGAGAGAGATAGGTCAGGCAGGTGTGTAGTCAAGGACTTCCACACCACCACCTCCTCCTTTCTCCACCTCTCCTGCTTTGCTGCCTCCCAGGACCAGAGGAGGATTGAAGTGGGAGGAGCAGGTGGAGTCTTTGCCTGCTTGCACACAGCTCGGATAGAGGAGATATGTAAGCCAAGGTCAGGGGCTGTGCCTCTCTGTTGTGGTAACTGCTTCATCAGGTGCACACCTGGGAGTACATGAGAGATGCAGGACTGCAGAACGCACCTTCCCTTAACTTGTAAGTGAAGAGTTAATTTGTCACTCTGGACATTCTGTGCCTGACAGCATGGTGACAGCAGGGGAAAGCCTTCCCACCCAAGTTGGGGAAAGCCATGGTAAAGTTTCTCTCTCTTCCTCCAGTCTATGAAGTCCAAGCCTGTCAATCCAACACCTCCCACTCAGCTAAATTCACTTTGCAAAACGGCCAGTCCAGAGAGACTTCTTCTACCTGCTGCTGCCTCCATTAGTGCTTAGCACTAATTGCCCATGAAATGCTCCTACCACCGCTAATGAAACGATGAGAGCGCGAGGCAGTTTTCAAACCACCTCCACCAAATAATCCCCCCTCTCCTCTTCCAACCCTCCCTTTTCCACCTCCTCCAGCTCTGGAAGAGGAGGCAAGGAAGAGGACACAGAAACCCCTCTCAGGGCCTACTTGATAACAATGATGGGCTCTGTGTCCCTTGTGCTAAGCCTCTGGGAATCACCAGCATCCAGCAATCGATGCAAGCTGAAAACTGTGGAATCTGATACCTCGTAGAGCAATGGTTGCTAAGCCTTCATTTTGGGCTGACAGCCAGATTCACCTTTGATTTCTCCCCTATTCCTCATCATGGCTAAAATCTGAAAAATGGGCAGGCTTTGAGTCCTCAAGGGGTGCTGCTGTTGCATCCCATAATGCTCCTTCCTTATCCCCTCATTTGATGCCACTTCACCTAAACTTCTGATATCCCTATTTTTCCTTCTTTCACCATATCTTCATCTCCCCATCATTTCGTATATCATGTTCCGAGTGAAATATGGAAAACTGAATAGTTGTGATTCCACAGAGATCCAAACCATCTGAAGGGTTAAGGAAGGCTGCCCTATGGAAATCAGTGGAGCTAGTGACTCATGGCTAGCTGAAGTCTCATTGGTTTCAAAACTAGTATGTTTATTGCTATAAACTTATTACAGTTCATTACTGATTTCTGCAAACTGCCCCTGCCAGGAAATCCTAATGAAGTGCCGCTCAAAGGGTCACCTCATTTTTCTTGATCATCCCAAATGCATTTGCATGGATCTTATGAGCAAAATAAGCCCTGGAGATGAGGTTAATGATGCCCCATTTGATGCACTGATTGGATTGGGTTTGGGAATGATACTGCAATCATGACTTTGTGGAGAGACATTCTATAAAGCATGACAGCCGTGGAGTCAAAGACATGGTGCCCACTTTATCCACCCCATCATGCTTTCTCCTGGGGTCCCTGAAGCCCTGCCAGAAAGACCTCTGTGATGATACTAGTTTCCCAGAGAGCTGAAGGCAATATAAGAAAAGAGGTATTGTTGCCCCCATAGCATCAGGAAGGTGTCCTCCAGATTTGATGGACTCCAACTCCCATATCCCATTGATTCAACTGATTGGGGCTGATAAGTCCAACAACATCTGGATGGCAACTCATCGTCACATCCCATTGGTACTACCCACTGTGTGTGGTTTTAACCCTTAGCCCAGTAACAAAAAAGTGGGGAGCTGGAAGGAGAGATGAGACAGAAGCAGCAACTACTGTAGATATGACCTTAAACAAGTCTTGGCCATTAATACAAGAACATAACAAGAATCTGGATGTTGGGTCAGGCCAAAGGCCCACTTAGTCCAGCGTTCTGTTTTCGCAGTGGCCAAACAGGTAACCGGTAACCCTGAAGCAGGACTTGAGTGGCACCTGAGTGCAGGTTATTTTGTGGGGCAATAACACACATAACATCTTCTGGAAAGGAGGGACTGATATTTGGCACTACTGCAGCAGGAACTGAGAGGGGCTTTGAGCATTTCCTGCAGTCCTGAGGACTGTCGCTTCTCAGAAATAGAAGGAAAGCTTCAAATTCCCGCTTCACATCTGCTGTGATCCCTATGATTATTTCATCTATGATTATGGATGCTATCTGCATATTTAATATATATATACGCATGCATGTTAAATTCATTTAACTAGCATAGACTAGTCAACAGAGAAAGCTGAGACAGTGCTTGAGTGCCAAAGGTGATGCCCCACATTTTAAATTGTGCTCTCCAATGCTGTAAGTGGGCATAATGATTTGACTGTGGATGTCATTTAAAATGTCCATGTGGCCATTCTTCAGTGCTATGTTGGACTGCCTTGCCAGCTGCCTCTACTGGGAGCTCCACTTCCCCCAGAGAGAACCCATTGTGACTGCATACACAGCCAGCACTAAAAGATAGGCCCGGAACAGGAGTTTGTCAAGCTTGTTTGCAAGAGAGAGCCAGTCGCCGTCCACTTTGGCAGCAACGCCTAGGGCACGAAAGTGGGAGCTGATGGGGAGGAGTTCTCTTCGGATCTTCTCCATTGGGGGTGTGGCTGTCCCAGTGGCATGGTCTTTTACAGATGAGTGTTCCCAGGACAAGGGTATCCCTGCAGAAAGACAGAAGCACTTCATCATGTTGGAAGAAGAGATGAATGAGGGCTTGCTTCACTTTCGTTCCTTACCCAATCCATTCTTACAACTCAGTCCTGGGCAGGCATAGTTCCTTGTTGACCTCATGCATTGGACTGGATGACCCTCGGAGTGCCTTCTAAGACTACAATTCTAGAGTTTTACCTACAAATCTATGAGGTTTGTGCCTGGACAGTCCTTAAGAACATAAGCAGAGCCGTGGGAGGTCAGACCAATGGGCCCATCTAGTTCAGTCTTTCCCAGTCTGGCATCCTCCAGATATTTTGGTGTGTAACTCCCATCAGTCCATGCTGCCTGGGGCTCATGGGATTCATTGTCCAAAATATCTGGAGGATACTAGGCTGGGGAAGTCTGCTCTAGATTCAAGCTGGTTCCCCACAGATGCCTCCTAAAATCCTGCTAGTAAGGCAGAGTGAAGGCACAGCCATCCTTCATCATTGCTCCTCCACAGTGTTCAAGATGTAGACTGCCTCTAAAGTTTCAATATAGGCACCATGGCTAATTGCTATTGGTAGACCTATTCTCTTTCTTGAAGTTGCTCCATCCTCTTCTACAGTGGTACCTCTGGATGCGAATGGGATCCGTTCTGGAGCCCCATTCACATCCTGAAGAGAACGCAACCCGCATCTGTGTGTCTGCACCTGCGCATGACGTCATTTTGAGCATCTGCACATGCATGAGTGGTGAAACCCAGAAGTAACACGTTCCGTTACTTCCAGGTTGCCGCGGAGCGCAACTCAAAAACACTCAACCTGAAGCAACTTTAACCCGAGGTATGACTGTAAAGACATTTAAGCCAAAGGCTATTGCTCCATCTTGTGGCAGTGAGTTCCACAAATTAATGATGTATTGTGTGAAGAAGGGCTTATGTATGCTTGTAATCCATCAACAGTTAGTGTTACGGGCTGACACACACACCCTCCGCTCCAGTTCTAGTTTCATGAGGTGTGGGTGGGAAGACTTCATTTCTATCCACTTTTTTTATAGTTTTATAATCTCGTTTTCTGTCTCCCATTACTTCTTGGCCTTCTGTACCTGCAGCAGTGCCAGCTGTTTCTCCTGTGCTCCTAGCTGCCTTGGCGTTTTCACCCGTGGCGTCAACAGTGTTCCTGCAGCAGTAAGAAGCAAAGGGCTTATCCCGTGTGCAGTCATCACCCAAGTGGAGGAATTTGATGAGGAAGATGGATTTGGATAGGCTGAGGACCAGCAGAGCCATGCAGATGGTGAAGAAGGCACCTGAGACAGAGGTAAGAGGAGGAGAAGATACTTGTGAACCATTGGCATTGCTATGATCCAGCACACAGAGCCCATATAAAGGGACTTCTCCAATGAGGATGATGACCACAAGCCAAAGGCAATTATCCAGAGACTCTTGCATTGCCCCAAATCTATCAGGTACGGCGGGGGGAGTCAGTGAACTCAGTGAACTGGCTGAGGTGCTTTGTTCTCTGCACTATAGGGCAGCTAGCAAAACCAGCTGGCCAGCTCCTTGATAACGGAAACCCGGACAGGTTAGCTGATCCAGGGAGCCACATGGAGCCCTGCTGCTCTTATCCAACAGCTGCTTCAGGCTTGGCTCCCCAGCAACTCACCTAGAGAACCTGCTGCCCAGCCACCTGCCTGCCTTGGGCTATGTTGGCACTGCTCCATCACCATTGGTTTACAACCTCAGTGAGAATTTTGATGCCTGCTTTCAATCCTTGCTTCCTCCTGCATGCCCTCGTACGGCTCGTACAGAAACAGGACAGGCACACAAGAACACACACCTGAAGCATTGTGGGATATTTCCCAAGAGGGGCTGCCCGTGTTTTGAGACCTACTTTAGCCAAGGTTATTGCTGCAGAAAAGCTCATTTGGCACCCATGCATTTTGCCTGTAGCAGAAGATTGGTTTTCTGCTATGACTTATTTCGGTGCAATCACAACCCGCTCCTATTGTCCTGGTAACAATGCAGTGGCTGGAAGAATGAGCTCTATACCTCCTGGTGCTCCAGTAAGAATATTGCCCCTGCTGGGTTTTCTTTAGGTAAACTACAACCTCACTGCCTCAGTGCCTTCACCTGTAATATGGGCATAATACTATACCTTTTAAGAATTACCCCTTTACACATGTGAAACAATACGAACCCTTGTGCTATTATTATTAAGTTATACTCATATTAGTGCTACCCTGTTTCCACTCACTGATCAGAGATGTGCCAATCCCAGTGCTTGGCAGCTCGTCTGACATGTTGACTTTGAAGAGAGTGTAACCAACCAGCACGCTGGTTTTGAATGTTATCCTTGTTCCAGAATTCGGGGGCAGGTAGAAACTACCCAGGTCCACAAGGAGCAGGAAGATGCTGGGAATCAGCAAGCTGACCACGTAGAGCAGGGGACGTCTGGTGATAACAATCTGGAGGAATCAGATGGAGAAAGAGGTCTGGCAATTAATGAAACTTCAGAGATAAGGAATTTATACTGCCTCTGGGGCAGTGATCTATCTTTCTCTACTGTTCTGCCTCAGCTGACCAACTGGGCCACAATGGTGACACCAGTTTCCTTAAGGGCATAGGAGTTCACATTCTTCTGGAAAGCCTGCTCCTGCTATTGCTCCCTAGAGACTGATATCCAGGGACCTCTGAACTTGGTGCTTCTGTATAATAGCTGTTCCACTTGCTTTTAGTGCAGACAGTACAAGTCAGATGTGGCATCCAGAACAGAAAAGGCAGCATGTTATAAATGTTTCCAATCCATGCTGTTCTGCACTAAATTCAGTTGCTTACACAGATATGCCAAAGTTTGTGATGGAGTTATTCTAGAGAGTTCTGTTCACAATTCTGCTGTTGTTGTTGCTACAGCTGTTGTTACATTTAAATCCCTTCTTGTCTTGAACTGGATCTCAAAGTGGTGTACATAGTTATCCTCAAAACAACCCTGTGAGGTAGGCTGGACTGAGGGATTGGTCCAAGATCACCAATGAGCTTCATGGCTGAGTGGGGGGCTAGCATCGTGGTCTGATACTTTAACTGCACTGGCTGGCCTAGGAAACATGGGAGGGAGGAGAGAGTAATGCTGACATTGGTCACTAGCTACCAGTTCCTTATTTCATTGAGAATTTGAAAAACCACAAAATTAGAAAATTTTGTGTCGATTGAAAGCTTATGTAGTGTCAAACCCGCAAATAGGCTTTGCTTGGCCCTAGACAGCATGTTAAACAGCAGAGACATCACCTTGCCAACAAAGGTCCGTATAGTTAAAGCTACGGTTTTCCCAGTAGTGATGTACGGAAGTGAGAGCTGGACCATAAAGAAGGCTGATTGCCAAAGAATTGATGCTTTTGAATTATGGTGTTGGAGGAGACTCTTGAGAGTCCCATGGACTGCAAGAAGATAGTGAAGCTGAGGCTCCAATACTTTGGCCACCTCATGAGAAGAGAAGACTCCCTGGAAAAGACCCTGATGTTGGGAAAGATTGAGGGCACAAGGAGAAGGGGACGACAGAGGACGAGATGGTTGGACAGTGTTCTCAAAGCTACCAGCATGAGTCTGACCAAACTGCAGGAGGCAGTGGAAAACAGGAGTGCCTGGCATGCTCTGGTCCATGAGATCACGAAGAGTCAGAAATGACTAAACAACAACAACATACTATATTCCTCCATGAGTGGGAGCCTGATTCCTTTGAGAGGCACAATTGTTTTCTCCAGCCAAAACCATTGTGTCTGTCGAATGCTCAGAAATTTGAGATGACCCCACATGGCGATTTCAAATGAGGACTGTGGGGTATGAACCCCTCAATAAGATTTGGGGCACCCTGCATAAAACATCCTCACCAGGAACTGGTATTAGCCAATGGCAGCAGCATGTTCCTTCAGAATCTTCAGCTCTTTTCTGGGCAGGGTTTTGTGGAGGTGTCCATGGTCCTGAACTGCAACCTATGATTCTCAGCAACCAAATCCTTCCCTTCCCATCCTGTCTAACAGGCGATGGAGCTCATTGCCTTTAAATTCCCCAGCACAAGGAAGGAAGCAAAAGAGCGCTTTCGATTTAGTCGTGTTTGCCATTAGACACCCTTCAGGTGCTAGCAATATTATGCCACCATTTCATTATCCATTAACGCCAGGTAATAATAATAAGTACACAAAAGGTATTTGCAGCCCATTGGCGCTAATGAAGGGAATCAATCTCATTCGGTGCCCGTTCAGCAGCTGCAGGCTGGAGATGGAATATTACCCAAGGTTAGGTGCCAACTGTCTTGCTGGCGGAGGACCCCACCAGCACTCAGTCTTGCCTAGCTGCCTTCATGAGGCGAACGGGGGCCGACAGTCAGACACAGCTTTGCAGCTGAAGCTGGCACCTTTCCCTTCTCATTTATTCAACAAAGAAGCACCAGATAATGGTAAGTTTGTAGATTCTGTGCAAAGGTAGCATTTCCTGTGCTGGAGTGAGGAGGGTTGAAATGCTGGGTGTGTGTGCTGAATTTGTGGTGAATGTCCATGTGTGGTAATTGTGTGTGGTTTGTTTGTGCCATGGCCACTGCAGACATGTGACACTTGAGGCTCTCAGCCTATGTGAGTGTGTGTGTAAATGTGCATAGGTAAAGGTAAAGGGACCCCTGACCATTAGGTCCAGTCATGGCCGACTCTGGGGTTGCGGTGCTCATCTCGCTTTACTGGCCGAGGGAGCCGGCGTACAGCTTCCGGGTCATGTGGCCAGCATAACTAAACCGCTTCTAGCGAACCAGAGCAGTGCACGGAAATATTGTTTACCTTCCCGCCGGAGCGGTACCTATTTATCTACTTGCACTTTGACATGCTTTTGAACTGCTAGGTGGGCAGGAGCAGGAACCAAGAAACAGGAGCTCACCCCGTCGCGGGGATGCGAACCACCGACCTTCTGATCAGCAAGTCCTAGGCTCTGTGGTTTAACCCACAGCGCCACCCACGTCCCTTATAAATAGCGGGGTGCAAAACTGGGAGTTTGACCTGGGTGAAATAAGGCCTCTGCAGCACAGTCATCTGAAGAAGCAAACAGGATGAGTGTAGAGGAGGATGGAAGAATTGGAAGACAGAAGCAGAAGAAGCATGAAGAAAGAAGAACCAGGAAGATCCTTACTAGGTGCAAACCAAATTTCTCTTACTCCTAGCACTGAATCACATTACACGCCGATTGGAAATCTTGGGTTCCTAACAATTATCACATCATTGCTGATTTCAAAGTAAAAAAATGTATTTTTATTCCACCCTGTACCCACAGGGCACTCAGAGCAGCTTCACAATGTGAGGATTATTATTTTTTAATCAAATGCAAAAGTGTCGTTTAAAAAACACAACTATAAATGAATGAACAGCAACCATCTAAACTACAATACAAAAACCAGGCAACAGTAAAGCTGAAGGACCAGGTTTAGCCAGGAAGCCTTTGTGAACAAGAGATGAGAACAAGAACAAGAGGACATGGGGGCATTAAATGATGCCATTAAGGGAAGAGAAAGGAAGAGGAGAGGATAGAGTGACCAGGTCACAATGTTCCAGGTACTCACATGAAACCGAATCTGAGCAATGCTCCCAGTCTGAGTTTGCAGGATATGCCGCTCAGAGAGAACAGAGACCAACTCCCATTCTCCATCATTTAGAAACAACTTCTGGTCACTCTTGATCTCCTCATATCTCCTCCAAAAAGCAAGATCCACATCCTGAACTAAAAAGGATGCAGTGGGAAAAAATGACAAAACTATTAGTCATGCACATTTAAGATCAAGTCCAGTGGTGAACAAAATGTTACGTTACAGCCTCACTGCACAAAGATTCCTAGGAACTGTAGTTCACCCCCCACAGAAGTACAATTCCTAGCCCTCTCTGCAAACTAAACTTCCCAGGATTCTTTTCCAGTAATGTGGAGAACTCAGAAGGAACAAACAGAATGAAGAAATTAATTCTCATGATGGAGAGAAGCCAGACTGTGGCTACCTATCTTTCCAAGGTATATCTCCGTGCTCCTTCCCACTCAGAGCCAACTCTTGTCCTGCAAAGTAAGGCAAATGTGAAGCAAAATAAAGGCAGCCTGTATCCAACACAAGAGTCTAGTCTCCTAGTTGTTAGAAGAGCAACCAATCCTGCCCCAAAAACCTGTTTGGGTGCTTGGATTCTCTCTGGTCAGTTGAGAGGCATCTCATCTGGTCTGACCAGACTCCCTGTAGTTCCTCCCTTTGGCCAGCACTGGGTGGTGGTGGTGTTGTAAAAGCAATGATAGAAACTGAGGAAGCAGCCTCAGACTATTGGTTCATCTAGCACAATATTGCCTATACAGTGTTCTTCAACCTTGAGTCCCCAGATGTTGGTAGCCATGGGCTAAGCTAACTGGAGTTGATGGGAGTTGTAGTCTAGCAACATCTGGGGGTCCAAGGTTGAATAAGTGGCTCTTCCAGTCCTACCTGGAGATGCTGGAGATTGAACCTGGGACCTTCTGCATGCAAGGCAGGTACTCTACCACTAAGCTACAGATTTTCCCCCTAATAACACCCAGTCCCTGGGTTCAGAAGTCCTGACTCACCTGTGTGCAAAGCACTGCTGAAAGTCAGGCTGCAGTTCTGTGTGTCAAATGGGAAAGTGTACATTTCCAGGATGCATGCGGACACCACCTGCATGGGTTTGTAATTCTTGATCACACCACTGGCATTCAAGTAGACAAATGGGAGATCTGGGGATTTGCTGGCATCCACGCTATACCAGGAAGAGAGAGAGAGCAGAGGGACAGTCCACGATGTATTGTACATTACCTGGGAACATTACTTCCACTGCTAAATATTGCATTTTTGTTCAGGCATGAGTGACATTTGTAGCCTCAGAGCTTGGAAAGAAGGGAATGGAACAACTCCCCTCTGAGTTACTCCATTCCTTACTTCCCAAGTTCTGAGGCAAGAAATGTCACTCATGAGTTGTCAAATGTCCCCTCTGAGTTGTTCCATTCCCTTCATCCTTTTGGTCCTTCCTTCCTTTCTTTCTTTCTTTCTCTTTACCATATATCTGCAGTAGGCCTCCAAGGAAGCTAAAACCAATAAACCATATTTATTACTATAATATAATAAAATGCCACTGAAAAGCAACAATATCAAAACATATTCAGCTTAACAACTGCAGCCCGAGGTGAAACCTACTTAAGAGGAGTTTATGAGACCCTGAGTCACCATCATCTCAAACCAACAAGGTCCACACTTACGATTCACCAACAATAATATCAGGAGCCCAGATGCGGTGAATGGGCAAAGAGATTTCTTGGATCCCATCATAACGACTGGAATTCCAGGTGAGATACTCATCCTTCCAGATCTGCAAAAGAGAGAAAGGGGCATGTCTAGCTATTTCTAAACTGTACTAAAGTCAAAAGTATCATGATGGAAACTGAGATGCGTCTGTTTAGTTTTTGGTTAGAGAAGTGGGGGGAATGGGTGGAGAGTTGAATTTAAAAATGGGGGGAGGAAGAGAGGGCTACTTGGGTTATTAGGGAGGCCTGGCTTACTAACAATTAATATCTGGAGCACCACCTCATACAGCAAGGATATGGAAGCTGTGGCCCTACAGATGGGGGGGGGGACAACATCAGCCCCAGTCAGTATTGTCTTACCTGCCGATACCAAATGCTTGTTTTCAGTTTTTGATTCTGAGCATCCTGGAAAGGAAAAAGATGTAAATTGTGCAAGACATGCAGACAACAACAATCATTATGATGGAATGCAGTGGAATCAGGAAATTATCATTGTTGCACATTTGCCTAGAGAGTTAAACAGGTTTTGCCTACTGTTAAACAGGATGTTTTCATGTGGCTTCAAATCATCTCCATCCCTGTCTCTCCCATTGCAAATTCAAACAGTATGACTTGTATGGAACTAGATCCACTTATGTGTTCTAGGGACATGGCTCAAGAGCCCAGCTGGTGTTGGACATGGTGGCCAAGCCATGCCAGAGTGGGGTGCAACTCTTTTGCCTCTGTCTCTGGTCAAAGGTGGGAACTGCAGGGAGACCTGCCTGAGATTCTCTTAAGAGCAGTAGGTCAGAGCAGGTCAGATGTTACTTTATGACTTTCCTGCAGGAGGGATAGAGAACCCGGGACCCTCTGTATGTTGTTAGACTCTAACTCAGGGGTCAGCAACCTAAGGCCCATGGGCCACAAGCAGCCCACGGGGTCGTTCAACTGGCCCATGGACCCCCACCGCCCACTTGGTCGGCTCTTGTGCGCCACCCTAAACCGTCAAGGAGTAGAGTGGAGACCGCCTTCCGCTATGCTGGCTGGCTTCCCAATGAGAAGCTGCACACACCTCCTCTGCGCCAGAAGGAGTGCCGGAAATAGCGTTTGCACATGTGTGCGCACACACACACACACTGGCCCACTGTGGCATCTGCGGGACCATAAACCAGCCCAAGCCACAAAAATTTTGCTGACCCCTGCTCTAACTCCCAGCAGCCCCAGCAACTAGTATGGTCAGTACTTGGGGGATGATAGAAGTTGCACCTGGAGATCCACAGATGCTCCTGAACCTTGTTCTGGGTTAGGTTTGTATGCAGGTTTAAGCAATGAAGAAACAGCTTTGCCTGTTTCTTGTGCTGGCTAGAATTATTCTGCCTTATCACTTTGCTGCCTTGCCCCATCTCCAGATTTGCAGGAGCTGCACCTGGAATCCAGCTAAGAAAGAAAAAGGAGAACCAATCAATTTTGCAAAGTGGACAACTCTCTGGAGGCCCATCTCCATCACTGTCTTCTCCTACACCTGGCTGGCGCTGTTTTGTTGACCCTCGACTCTCAGGTACCCCCCTCTGTCTGCTGCTCCTTACAGTAAATTACCATTGACAAAATGGCACACCGCTGC
Source organism: Podarcis cretensis (assembly GCF_951804945.1). Lineage (NCBI taxonomy): Eukaryota > Metazoa > Chordata > Lepidosauria > Squamata > Lacertidae > Podarcis > Podarcis cretensis. Next base: position 27,267,676 of record NC_137185.1, on the reverse strand, counting down.
CGGCTGTTGACACTATAAATGAATCACCCATCTCTCCCTCCCTACCACCCTAATTAGTTACTCTGACATTAATCAGGTTGCTAAGAATAATGCATATTCTCTACAAAAGCAGGGCTTGAAAACTGGGCAGCGTTGATTGCCTTCTTCTCTGGAAGGTTCACAGTTTGGAAGCATCCCTTCCTAGCAAGGAGAATAACAGAGAAATAATTGTGGGGGGGGGGGAGTGGGGAGTAAGAGAGATATTTTGCCACTGTGCTGGTGAAATGGCCACCATATCTCATGCATGCTCAGGCTGAGAGGAAAAGGGGGGGGGGCAGCTCAGAAAATATTTTGAAGTTTAAAAATGGTAGTCCCACTTTCTAAGGAACCCTGCCACAGTCGTCCCCCCCCCCACACACACACTTATAGCCTCGCAAGTGGCAGGATGCTTATTCAAGGACACACTTCAGCCCTGCAGAAGCACTCAAGGAGGGCATGAATGGGGCTGGTAAGGGGTGTAGCCCTAGGGAAAGGAGGGGCAGCTTGGGGAGAGATCCTGATGGCCAGACAGAGAGGGCTGAAGGGCTGGATTTGGCTCGCAGGCCTGAGATTCCCCGCCCCTGTTTTAAGTCTTCTTATGCATACCCCCACATTGTATGAACAGCTAATTCTTATCCCCATCTCTGCTTCCAACACCTTTCCTGCTTATCACTGCTGTATAAGCACTCTTTGCTTTGGGCAGCCCATTGGCTGTTGACGTTCCCTCCATCCCTAGTGCCAGAGTTGAGGGAGTTGGGGGGGGGGGTGAGTCAGAAAGTAAAACTTGACTCCCCTTCAGAGTTTTCCTCCATGCCAGCTGGCCAATATAATTGCTTCTCTCGTTGTGCCATTTGAAACTATTCCTTCCTCTCTCGCTTTGGGTGTGCATGTACGGATCCCCTTCCATCTTGCTTGTTAAAAGCAAAGGATATTTGGGAGAATTGGAATTCATTAGTCTCCCTAACATAGGAAGCCTACTTTAGTCTTAAATTGGTGGTTAGCAAACATGCAGATAATTCCTCCGCATTCTTATTTATCTTTCCCCCAGTTCGGCATCCTGTTGGAACAGCTGCCTCGGCGTCTGTCTGGGAGGCTCTAAGTCAGTGGAGTGGAAGACGAAGGTGCGTCGAATTCGGCACTGACGAAACTCAATCTAAACAAATTGGAGCTCTTTCTCCGTTGACTAGATTATCGGTCTAATCAGATTTCCCCAAGGCCCTCCTAATAACTGGAGAGTCTCAGACTGCTCCCCGCCTTTTATGTGCGCGGAACAGGAGGCAAAAGATCAACAAAAGGAGTCGCAGGCGACAAGGAAGATGGGGCGGGAGCACTTTGCGTGCCGCAATGCCTGCCGAATGGCTCCTCTATTAGCGTGCACACCTGCCGAGGCCTGGGAGGCATTGAGCGCTCTTGCAGAGCCAATGGCAGCATCTGACAACAGTGATTACACAGCCAAATCTCTCCTCTGATCACCGGGGGGTACAAATATGGTCGCCTTCCGTGTAAGTTGATCGTACAAAACAAAATGAGCAAAGTCAGTCCCTTGCAAGCTCTGGGCCTTGTGGAGCCACTGTGCTTTCCATCTTATGGGCATGGGAACCTGCTTGATATGGAGCCAGACGAAAACAAAGTCTGCCTAGCTCAGTACAGTGGTACCTCTGAAGTCGAAAGGAATTCATTCCGGAAGTCCGTTCGACTTCCAAAACGTTCAGAAACCAAAGCCGGTGGCAGAGGAACCCTCTCCAGCATCTGGGGTGGAATGCCGAGGGGCAGGGCAAACCGCCCAGTGGCGCACGCACAGTGACCGTATGGACTGCGCATGTGCGGCAATCCCATACGGCCTGCAGATTTGCAGGATCCCGTACAGAGTGTGCATGCGTGGCAGCCCATATGGTAGCCTTGTGAGAGGCAGCCCATACAGACACCAGTATGGACAGCTCACGAGAGCGGCAGCCCTTACGGTCGCCGTGCGAGAGGCAGCCCATACGGTGCCCATTTGAATGGCGTGCGAGAGCAGCAGCCCATATGGACACCGCATGAGCAGCGCCCATACTGACTGCATGCGCCCTCAGCTGCTCTACAGCTGGGGGGAGGCAGGGGCCATCTTATCACCCCCCAGAGTGGGACCCAGGGTGGACCGCCCCCTCCACACCCCACTCTGAACACCCCCGACCAAAGGGCGGCTTCCGATTGGCTGCAGGAAGCTCCGCTGGACATTTGGGTTCCAAAAACGTTCGCAAACCAGAACACTCACTTCCAGGTTTGCGGGGTTTAGGAGCCAAAATGTGTGAGTACCAAGGCGTTCGGGATCCAAGGCACGACTGTATTGTCACTTCTGACAGGTAGTGATTCTCCAGAGTTTCAGGCAGGAGGCTCTTCTGGTTCCAGCTGGAGGTGCTAGGAACTGAGTTCAGGACCTTCAGCATGCTAGGCAGATTCTCTATACTGGGCTCCAGCCCTTCCCTCTTACATAGTGGTCAGGGGGTTGAAGACCCCTTACTGTTGCCACAGCAGTGTCCCAGCCTGCAGCAACTCAATCAGTATGAAAGGGAGCTTTTTAGCAACTATATACTCCAGAGATAAGCATTTAGGAACACTGAAAAAGCAAGGTGCCTCAGTTTCTAGAGAATGGTGTGCAAATTCTATTATGTATGATGAAACTTCTCGGAAAACACAACTTGAGTCACTGTGGAAGGAGATATTGGAGCACTCCAAATCATTTGCCCAGGTATGTGCTTTCAGAAAGGAGGAGAGCTTAAAAGCTCTTTCCATGGCAGGAAAACCTGGTGTGGAAAGGTCTCTCTGCCTTGCTTACCAGGCTCTGGGAAGATCTTGCATAGCCTCTGGAGGCCATGAAATCTCGTATGGCCCTGTAAGATCTTGCAAAGACGATGCCAGACTTTCCCAGAACTCAGTAAGCAAGTCTGAGAGCTTAAAAGCTCTTTCCACACTGGGAAAACCTGGCACAGAAAGAGCTTTCAAGCCCTCAAACCTGGCACAGAAAGAGCTTTCAAGCCTAAAGCTGCAATGGGGCAAGTTAAACGCACACAAGCTGCAAGTCAACTGTACATGCATTTTTGCACACATCACTTAGCCGGAGGCCAACACTGCAAAGTTTGAATTCTGAAAGATGGTTTTGTTTTAGTTTGTGTGTTGTTTCGCAAAGTTCCTTTCCGAGTAGGTTTGCCTTTAAAATGCTGACTGAATCAAATCCCTGGTCTCTGGAAGTGCTGCAATATTCTTCTGCAGGTCTTCCCAAATTGCTGTTGCAGACAGGTAATAATTACAGGGTTCAATTTAATGCAGAGCTACTAGCACCCAACCCACATTTAGACCTCAATGACTACAGAAGCACATCACACATGGGCTCTAGCCCCTGTTTAAAGGTCTTCCCCTTGCAGAGACTTCATGGCTATTCTACCCTGCAGGTCAACAGCTTTAAATGAGCTAGAAGCTCTCTTTACCACGTCCAGTACTGCATGCACAAAAAGGTCAAGATAGACGATGGTGGGCTTGCTCCAATTTCTGACAGGCCTCACTCCCTTGCTGTACTTCTTCAGAAGCCGCCGGGTCAAGCGGTGCAGTGTGGAGTTCCTGGGTCGCTGAGTGGCGGCAGCCAAAGTACCTGGCAAGCAAAGAGACTCAGGTAATTAGGTGTGATGGGAACATGACAAAAAGCTGACAACACTTTCTTGGGAAGGGCTGTTCTTCCTGAAGGGCTTGGACCCTTCAGGATGGGACAAAGAGCCTAACAGAGAGGTATTAACTTAAAGCCAGCAGGCACGTGGACTACCACCTCTGTTGAATAAGAGTAGCAAAAATGCAGCCAATAAAAAGGCTAATCTAAAAGAAAATGTAGTATAAACACCGACAACTGGGAAACACGGGCCTGCGAGCGCTCCAACTGGAGCCTTTACCAAAGGTGTTGTGGGCTTTGAAGACACTCAAACTCAGGACAAAAGGGAGAAACGTGCTAAGAGGAAGGCCCACTTGGAAAACCCTCACCATGATCAACTCCTGCCTGGAAATCCATGTCCCTACTGTGGAAGGATGTGTGGATCCAGAATTGGCCTTCACAGTCACTTACGGACTCCCTGTTAAAACCATGTTTATGGAAGACAATCTTACTCAGCTACGAGGGATCACCAAAGAATAAAAAGAAGATATATATGACTGATGCCCTTCTTTGGAAATTAAACCAATGTCCAGACTTTAACATTCAAAAACTTTACTTGCAGAAGCTGACACTTATAGAGGAATTAAAACAATATTTACAGTCACATGCTTATCCAAGCATGGGCTTACAGTCTCCTGTTTCCAGAGCTCAGCCCTCAGCCATCTGTATCCCAATGAAGCCATGCCTTGCAGGTCCTATGAGAGATTTCCACCTTCTTCTGCATTTTTGCTCTATTTCTTACAAGCAGAGAAGAAACACTTGAACACACTACAGTATTCAACTTAGCAGTGTTCACAGTGGATTGTAAAAAAAAAAGCCATCTCACCTCAGATAAAATGGAGTCTATCCTTCACTAGATACCTCCCATGTGACTAACGTTAGCCAATCACACAAGAACTACTAGAGAACTCTCTAGAATTCCGTTACCAACCATCAAATTTAAACACATAGTAATTCATACATGCATTTACAATTTCAGTGAATTAAATTACTATACTTAACAACCCCCACAGGGTCCTATCCTCTTTCTAGTCTCAGCCAGTGTGGTGCAGTGGTTAGAGTTTTGGATGATGACTGGGGAGATGGGGTTCAAATCCCCTCTCAACCCTGAAGCTCACTGGGTGACCTTAGGTCCATCACTGCTTCTTGGCCTAACCTACTTCTCCCTAAACCACTTTCTCCAACTCCTTGACTGAAATGTGTCGTCTTCTTCTTGGGCAATCACTCATAGTCAAGTAAGATTGTCTTCCATCAACACGGTTTTAACGGTGAGTCCGTAAGTGATGGTGGAGGCCAATTCTGGATCCACCCATCCTTCCACAGTAGGGACATAGGTTTCCAGGCAGGAGTTGATCATGGTGAGGGTTTGCCAAACGTGCCTTCCTCTTAGCACATTTCTCCCATTCGTCCTGAGTTTGAGCATCTTCAAAACCCAAGACACCTTTGGTAAAGGGGGTTCTCCAATTGGAGCGCTCTCAGGCCAATGTTTCCCAATTGTTGGTGTTTATACTACATTTTTAAAGATTTGCCTTGAGAGAGTCTTTAAACCTCTTTTGTTCACCACCAGCATTACGCTTTCCGTTTTTATCTTTGGAATGGAGTAGTTGCTTTGGAAGATGGTAATCAGGCAACTGCACAACTTCACCAGTCCAACGAAGTTGATGTTGAAGAATCATTCATCCTCACCACCGCCATATCTGTATCCAAAGCTGTGATCCTGTGTATACTTAATGATTTGGATGTTATAAATTCCCAGTGAACACAATGGAACTTGCTTCTGCACAAATATACTTTGAATCAGGCTTTGTGATCCTTAAGGCTTCTGTCCCTACCAAGGGAAGCAGAAGGAGTAAAGCTCAGTCTGCTAATTGGATACATTTGGCATCAGTTGTCAGGTGCAGAGGTTGCCTGTGGTTAGGAAAGAGAGTGGTGTTGGTTTGGCCTTTGCACTGCTTTTGCCTTTCTCCTCTGACAGCTCATGTCACCCGACAGCCAGCCGACTGCCTTTCACCAAGCTCTGAAGTCACTTTAATTTTTAAGATAATAGACTATGTGTTTCCAGTTAATGGGCTTTTTCTTTTCATTCAGTGTTCTGCGGATCTCATTCAGGAATCTAGACCACAGAAGTGAATGTGGAATAGGAATTAGCGAACCCCGAAAGCCACATGGTTTGGGAGCTGATGAGATTGTGCCTGATCCTGTACTCAGATAATTTAGTTCTCTCTCTCTCTCTCTCTCTCTCTCTCACACACACACACACACACACACACACACACACCCTCCAACCCACCCACCCTTTCCCCCATATGAGCAAGCTTCTTTACTGGAACAAAAAAATAAAATCTGTTTGCATAGCAGGAGAGAAAAAGAGCCAGGGATGCGGGAGCATTTGGGCGGGGGGGGGGGAGGGAGATACGGAGACCCAAAATTGCATGTGACACATTCCTGAGTGGCCCCTCAGAAATGCAAAAAGATTCTCTCCCCCGCCCCCTGCTCACTGTTCCAGCTGGCCCTTGGGGAGCTCAGCCTCACCAACTCATTGGGCTGAAGCAAATTGGCAACGTGCGTGAGCAAAATCTAATCTGCAGGGTCCGAGATGTACGCTTTCTCCCGCTTGCCGGGCCTCTGATAGCTGTTTTGATGAGCTGCTGAAGGGACCAGAGTTCCAGCAGGAAACTGTAAATGAGATGTCCTCTCTCAGCACGCTGAGGCTGCTTATGTCCATTTTTTATGAAGGATGCCATGTCAGAAGCTGGGCTGGGAAGCGATCCCTATCTTTGATCAATGTCACAGCAACCAGAATGTTACGGACAGGGCTGCAGGTGTGTTATCCTCAGCAGAGCCTGTGGAATAGCAAGCCCTGATTTCATCTCAGCCAGGAGGCAAAAGCATATTTCCTTCCTCCTTAACTGGAATCAGAATGATAAAAGGAATGTTGTAAAGGGGAAACTGGAATCAAAGTGGCCTGAAGAATAAACTTAGTTTCTAAACTCAGGGAATATACCCTAGAACAGGCATGTCCAACAGGTAGATCATGATCTACTGGTAGATCGTGGGGTGTTCCTGGTAGATCCTGGTAGATCTCTGGCCCCTCAGTGATCCCCTCCCCCCAAAAAAAAACTTCGGCTTCGGCTTTCCCAAAAAAGCTTGACAATTATGGCTTTCAAAAAAAACTCCACAACTCTGACTTCCTAAAAGAAGCTCAACAACTTTGCCTTTCCAAAAAAAGTTCAACAACCTCAACAACTCTGGTAGATCACTGCCAGTTTTTTTTTTTATACTGTGAGTAGATCGTAGTCTATTAGGAGTTGGACGTCCCTGCCCTAGAAATATGGTTTGTGTTCTTGTTAAAGACTTGGTTGGGGGATATGGTTAGAGTACAGACTAGGACGAGGGAAACCAGGGTTCAAATCCCCACTCAGCCATGAAGCTCACTGGCTGACCTTGGGCCTGTGTTCGTTAGAGAAAGAGTTATGATATAAATCCATGAATCAATCAATAAATGTGTCAGCTGTTAAGAGAGCAGGTGCTCAAAGTGCCAAAATATTTTATTATGCACAACATCTTTCAAAATTATGAACTTGATTCATTAGTGGCTGTGCTTCCCACCACCAACCTGTAAATATAAACACCTGTGGCTTTCACCTTTGCTGTTTTATACCGCATCGATTGATTTCATAAAATTCAAAAACCACTTGATTATAAGAAACTTCTTTTTTAAAAAAATAATATTTATTAAAGTTTTGAAAGTTACAGAAAGGAAAAAGAAAAAGAATTAAACATAACAAAACCATACAATACAATACAAAAACAAAAATATTACATATACATAACAAAAATAAAACAAAAACAATTTTTAAAAAAAGAAAAAAGAAACACAACCTATACTTTCAATGTTATTAACTTTCTTTTACTTGTTTTAGCGACCTCCTCGCACCTCCCTTTTTTTGTATTCCACGTCGATTAATTGCTTCAGCAAATCCTTTCCATCTTCCTCAAACTTCTGTCCTATCATTTAACTTAACAAATTCTAACATTATTTTTTCCTTTAATCCAATTACAATCTATTATTAGAAACCTCAAAGTGGTTCATATAAGATAAAACAGTAAAAAAATAAATTGTAACCTTACTTTAAAGTACCTAAAACTTAAAATACGAAAACAGATTAAAATTACCTCAACTTTCTTAGCATCTGTGTAGGCTTGTCAAAACAGAAATGTTTTCAGGAGGCACCAAAAAGAGTACAGTGGAACATTGGGTTGCGAACGTGATCCATGCGGGAGGCACGTTTGCAACCCGTAGCGTTCGCAACCCGCAGCGCCGAGTCTGCGCACGCATGTGACGTGATTCAGCACTTCTGCACACAGCGCCGAAACCCAGAAGTAACCCATTCCAGTATTTCCAGGTTTCGGCAAATCCGTAACCTGAAAACGTGTAACCCGAGGTACCACTGTACAGTGAAGGCACCTGCTTAATCTCAATAAGCAGTGAGTCTCAAATATGCACACTGTGCTGGTCCCAGGGGGAGGTTACCGTGAGGCGTGGTCAGAGTCCGGTCCTGGGTCACGGGTCTAGAGACAGTCCACCCAGGACGAAGCGGGGTCCAAAGCAAGAAGCTGGGCGTGGTCGGGAACTCTGAAAGAACAGGACTGGGTGCTGGCAGTAGCAGGTTTCCAGCGACGTTGCTCCCGCAACCTGGGACCGGGCTGACTGGCCTTTATCTTCTCTGAGGCCAGGGGCGGTCCTGGCCCCCAGGTGACCTGCCTCTTCTGGCCTTAAGGCGAACACTCCTCCTGGGAGAAACCAGTTCCCTCCGCCTCTCTGCCCTGAGCCTCTGCAGCTCAGGAGAGGCTGGAGGGTTACTGGACCCAGGGGGAGACTCACCTTCCCCTGGCAGGGCTGGGAGAGGCGCACCTGTAGGCAATGTGTCCTCCATCACCTCCGGAGCCAGAGTGGATTCACCTGGTGCCTGCTCCTGAGGATCCGGCACAGGTGCAGGCGCTTCAGATGCAAGGCCCTGCCCCAGCTCAGCCGGCCCTAGAGGCGGGGACTCCTGTGCAGGCCGGGATTCCTCCGGTTCAGCCTCTGAATCGGATTCCCAGGCCATCACACACACACTACGAATTGCAGTAGTCTTAACTTGGAAGTTGTCAGATGTCTCTGCCCAGGAATGGCTGTAGCAGCTGACTATCAGGCTGCTGCCAAGACTCCCATGGCCCGGTTGCCCAGGAATGTACAAAGACAAGGAAATGTTTCTTACCACTCACTTTTTATTCCGTATTTACAGAGAGAGGCTATAGAACCCAGCCTCTTGGATAATGGCATTGTCCCGAGTGAATCTCCATCCCCCATCTCTCCCACTTCCTCTTTCGTCACTTCTATGGGTGCTGCTACGTGCCCTTTGTCTTTGAGCTCTCTGCTCTCCTACTTTCAAGGCTTGCCAGGTTCTGGGAGGGGGAGTCTGGAATGCTTTCTAAAGACACTGAGCCCATCAGCTGTCGCCCCCTTGGTGCTCCCTCTTCCTCCTCCTCCTCTCCCATGATTTCCCAACTTTCCCCCTCATCTGCCTCTGAGCTGTGACCTCCCTCAAACCCCTGTTGTAATTCTAAACCGTCTTCCGCTTCCTCCTCCCTGGAAGGGTCAAGCTGGGGAGGCAGTCTCCACCATTTCTCCTCTCCCCAGTCCCTGACACTGACACACCAGTCTCATCTGGTAAAGGCACTCTACCACACCTGGGCCTCTATGACAAAGCTGGGCTGAGGAGCACCCCACATTGTGAACCTGATCTTTTGGGACAGTTGTTCCAAAACTCTTCCCATCATGGACGAGCAGAAAATTCCTGAGGATCTTGGAGAACCACTTAAAGATTTTTTTGCCCACCGTAGCAATTGGAGAGCACAATGCTAAATGATGCGTGCTTTTTAATTGTGCTTTTGCAGACACAGACCACCCGACTGAAGCTCACGGACCACCAAGGGTTCACAGACCAGTTTGGGAAGTCCAGCTTCGTGGCACAGACGGGGAATCTGTGGCCCTCCATATCTTGTTGGACCACAGCTCCTAACACTCCTGCCCACTGGCCAGGCTGGCTGGGGCAGATGGGAGATGGAGCCTACCAACATCTAGAAGGCTACAGCTTCCCCATCCCTGCTTTGGGGTAAGTGCTGCCCCATTCATAAATACGGCTGCCCCATTCATAAAATCCGCATCAAGCAGATTTTTAAGCTTGATGCAATCCCAAAAACAGTGCAATGCGTGGAAGTCCTGCTGAAGACTCAATGCCCGCTGTCCTGTGTCCAAAATGGAACCAAGTTAGAGACTTTAACCTGCTACACCGATTCAGAAATCAAAACCGGACGTTTCCATGGGGACAGCAATGCTCGATGGAGTTAATGATGGTGCTAAAAATAAGCCTAATAATGATCAATTGTCGGCTGTGGCACAATATCATTGCGAGCTTTGTGCCCACCTGTCCCCATTGTGGCTACCACCAAGGAACGTGATGCTTCTGGGCTGCGTTCCAGCAAGAGCTGAGGAAACAAGCAACGTGCTTGAGCTAATGTCAGGGACAGAGACGGCTCTCATCATTAGCAGCTGCACATTTCCTTCGGCAGCCTGGAAGCGTTGCAAATGAGGCTCCTAAAACTCAACTGTCAACGGAGCTAAACGAATAGACGTTGTTGATAATAACAACACCTCCCCTGTGTAGGAGCACACAGGGAAGTAAGGCTGAAGTGGCCACATTTCAAAGCTGCAAAGTATCTTTGGGGTATTAGCCCCCTGTAGCAAACATTCACATGCTCTAATCCTACCCTCTTAGAGTGTCAGAAACATTCCTCGCCAGTTTGGCCGCAGCTTGGGAGTTTTGTGCTACTTCAGTGAGGCTCTGGGTTGTGATAGAGAGATACCACCAGAAGCGTGATGCAATCAAGGGAAGGGAGATGCTTACACAAGACCTTGGCATCACTGGAGCAACTTGGAAAAATACTTGCTCCTCATCAAGAACTAGGAATGTCCACTTGGTTTCTCATCCTTGAGATTTTATTTATTTCATAAGATTTATACACTTGACGGAGGATGGGGGGGGGGACCTCAAAGTGGTTTACAGAAAGAATAAAAGGATAAAATTGTAAGCAAGAAGAATTAGCAACAATAATTTAAGACTTTTGAAAAGTTAAAATAACAATAAAATAAAAACAGATTAAAGCTTGCATCAGCTTTCTAAAGATCTGGGCAGGTTTGTCTAAACAAAAAAGTTTCATCAGATGCTAAAAAGTGTGCAGCAAAGATGCCTAATATCATTAGGCAGGGAGTTCCAAAGGGTAGGTGTTGCCCCACTAAAAGACTGAGTTCTTACAAATGCAGAATGAGTGTTACGTGACACCTGTAACCCTACCAGTTCTACCAGTCAAAGCAGTCAAAAGGGAGTATATGGGGTAAGGCCATCTTGTAGGTGCCTGAGACACAAACTAGATTTAATGAACACTCATTTCAGAGTGCTTTGTAAACTGATAGTCATAGCCTCTTATATACTAACCTTTTATGCTCTTCCACTTCCATTTAGTGCTCCTAACCCTTCTTTTAGATTCTTATAGTACCTTCTGTTTTAATAATTTTAGCTCTTCAAAATGTTTTACAGATTTTAAATGATTGTACCCCACCCTATTGATGCTGGTCTATGACCGTAATAAAGATTTGATGATGAATCTTGAAGGTAAACTGGTCCCAAGTTGTTTATATACTAACACCCAGTGCTATTTTTCTAGAAAAAGAAGTGCCAGAACTCACTATGAACACCTCCCTTGTTCTCTTCTAATGGCAATGGCGCCCACCTGAGAGGTGCCGGAATTGAGTTCCAGTGAGTTCTGGCTGAAAAAAAGAGCCCTGGTAACACCTTGAACTTTGCCCAGTACCAAATAGACAATCAGTGCAGGTCTCTGAGCACAGGTGTAATATGCTGACAAGGCCTCACTCCCATCAGCAGTCATGAAGAATCACTCTGCACTAACTGCAGGTTCTGGATCAAGCACAAGGAAAGCCCCACAGTAATCTAGTCAAGAACTAAGCAACGTATGAACTACTGTGGCCAGCCTTTCCTGGGTAACTGTATTCTGCACTCATGACTCCCAGTTGCCTCTGTTTTGTGCAAAATCATGGGTTCACACACACAGAATGTCCTGACTATAATAGTCTTGCACATAGAGAATTTCCTTCCCTAAAGGGGTTGAAATCCAGCATCTCTGCACTCATTCCACCTCCTGCAAATATGTGCGAGGCATGAGTCCTGCGCATGCAAACCTTTCCGTAGGCTGTGCCACTTCAGACTGCAGGGGGAGACTGGCAGTTTCGGATGCCCCCATAAAGAAAACAATCACCCTGCTTGTATTGGTTTGTTTGCTTGCTTGTAGCATTTGTACGGCTGCCCATCATTCCCTGAACAGCTCACAAGCAAAAAGCCAGGAAATGTAAGATGAAACTATCAAGATTTTAAATATAAAACCCAGCAAATGGCAGCATAAATATTTGATCAGCAGAGAAGAGTAAAAAAAACCAGTTCTGCAGCAGAAGTAACAGTAACATGATGGTAAAGAGGGGATTACAAGTGAGATACTAAAATCACAATTTTAAAAATCCAGAGAGAACAACACTAAAAAGTATTCAAGAGGCACTCACGAGGCCAAACTGTAAGCTCAAAGCAAGCCTCATGGGAGTGGAGTAAGGGCAGGTGGATTTTACGACCATCAAAAATGTCTTCTCCTTTGGGTGACTGCTCCATCACCAAGAAAAGAACAATGCACATCACTTTAAAAAGAGGACTAAAAGGAGACACTGATTTGCATGTAAAAAAATTACATAGACTAAGTTATATGTATAGATGTGCATTTGGAGACTCTAGAAATAGAAATACAGTATATCTCCCCTCAGTGGGGAAGGCTAGGGGCAGGTAGCCTGTGTTTATGTTCAGTTTGCTGTCCAGGTGCTGAAATTTGTTGATAGGCAACATCTAATTGCCCCTTGCTCTCGCTCTGTAGAATTCTATAAACTGGGCAGCCCATCAAATAGAGAACTGTCTTCTGTACAGCAAACCACATGGCCACCCTACTTTGGTAGCCTCCTGTTGCACCCCACTTGACAGGACACTCAGAGTAGGGCCTGGGAAGTGGATCTTGAGTTTCAGGTGGAGGTCTCTATGGGAGAAGACGATCTTTCAGGCACCCCAATGCCATGAAGGCTTTAAAGGTGAGAAACAGCAGCTTGGACTGGGTCTGCAGATGGACTGGGAGCCAGCGCAGCTGACAAAGCACAGGAGTCATGTGATCAAATCACCCAATCCCCGCTGTATTATGGACCAAGTACAGTTCAGATACATGTAAAATCCGGCATGTTTGAAAGAAGGGCTCTCACCAGCAACCAAACTTTTTGCTTGCTTCTACACCTCCCCCCACAAACAGCACTAAAGCATGCAAAGTTCTACATTCCAGGTCAAGCATTATTGCCACCTGATTTTGCTGCATGTGTGAACAGGGGCCCTAGTGGCTATAACATCAAGAAGAATTCCACCTCCTTATTACCTTTCAGGGTGGACTTCTGGCTAGCTTGCTGGTTCCTTTTCTAGATCACTGGTTGTTTTGTGTGTATTTTAACCTCTTGCATTAGCTGACACAAACCACCCTGGACTGTGAAAAGGTGGCTCAGAAGCGTGCTAAATGAATAACTTATGACTCGCATATTTGACTGCTCAGGCGTTCAGCTGAGAGTCATCACCAAGTGCCAAGTTACTGAACAAGAAATGTGAGTGTATGAATTGACCCAGAGACCAAATCTTTCCCTCCCTTCCACTCTCTCCCCAAGTACTGTAGTCAAAACTGTAGCCTCCTCAGGGCAAGGACCTGCTTAGGTTGCCCTGAAAGATGTCATGTATACAGATGGCAATGTAATAATAACATACCTGAAATCTTACCTGCAACAAAAATGAAGAGCAGGAATACCTTCAGCATCATCATAGCTACCACCTGGTAACTCACAGAATCTGATTTTTCCCAGGAAAGGACTGATTCTCCAGCATCTCATCAGAGGAGCAGACAATTCTTAAGCAGGAAGTTCACCTTCTCTCTTCTTGTCCGTTTCTTCATTGCACATCAATGAAATGTCCAGCACCACCAGTATTTCAAGCTCTGAAAGCCTTTCTGCACTCCCACGAGATCTAACACTCGCCACCTCTTCTGCTTGGGAAAGTGATCACAGACAGCATTTTAATTCCGCTGACGTGCTGGTGCTAAGTGGCTGATGGCAATTGGTCTGGAGATGGAGAGTTGAGGTTGTGGGGGGTAAGAAATCCTACTCCTAACAGGATTTCGCAGAATGCTTTTACCTGGGAAGCTGTCTTATGCGACGGTCTTTGCAATAATAATAATAGCATCCCAAATAGATCCTCTGCATCAGACTTATGCACCGGCATCTCTGGCATTGACAGCAATTAACCTCACTGTCTTGAATTACCTCGGGTAATGGAAGCTTTCTATTGTCTAATGAAGAACAATCACTAACACCGTAAGCCAAGGAGGAGGGAGGCTGGTGTTGGGAGATCCAGACTGCATGTCATCTTCTCGTCTCAACTCCCTTTAATTAAAAGACATGCTGTGCTGTGATGGATGGGAGAACTTAACAGCCTCATCTCAGAAAGGAAAGGAGAGCCCTCTTTTCAAGCAAGGTTATTCCAGGGGACCTGTCCTCTACCGGACTGGCACTGAGGTGCTGGCAAACACTTTTTAAAAAACAAGGGCAATGTTTTAGAGGGAGCCAGTGACTTGGGGAGCAAATCAAAGGGGTATCATCTATTGCCTCTCTTCCCATGTGTACCAATGTAGGAGCAAAAGACTCTTTAACACACACACCCTTTCCACTTTGATGGACCAACTGTTCCTTCTTATCCACTCATTTCACTTAGATTCTTACAAATGGGGATGGCCATTTTAATTACCGTAATTTTCTTGCCCACCCTCCACCAGTAAGTCCCAGCACAGGTTACAACAATTTAATATTATTTTTTGAAATTGTTTTTATTTGATTTTACAAGTGTAATGTTATAACAATACCAGGTACGTATCCATATATAAAGATTTCTCTGAATCTCGAGACTTCTCGCCATCCCCTCCATGGGTCCTGTTGTCAACATTTTCAACTGCATACTATTTCATAATCTATATTTTGTATCTGCCCATATTGTCTGTAACATTTGTTACATTACAAGCGTTATTAGAATCCTGCTAAAGTTTTCATCTGCTTACAGTGCTCTCCTAAATAAATTATAAATTTCCCCATTCTTTCTTGGAGTTTTGTCTTCTTGGTTCCTGAGCTTTCCGGTGAGTTTCGCCATTTCAGCATAGCCCAGCAGCTTGTTTTGCCGTTCCTCTCTGGAAGGGACTTTCTGTCTTCATTCCATCTCTGGGCTAGAGAAATCCATGTGGCTGTTGTCACATACATAAAAAGTCTTTTCTGCTCCTCAGGGATGTTGGCACCTACAATTCCTAATAAAAAAAGCTTCTTTTTTTACAAAAGTTATTTTGAACATTTATTTTTTTCCAATTCATTATATATCATTTCCCAGAAATCTTTTATTACCTTACGCGACCACCACATATGGTAAAAGGTACCTTCTTTTTCTTTACATTTCCAGCAGGTATTTATACTTGAGGCTACAACAATTTAAAATACAGTATCAAAAACAGTTAAAACAAATGACAGTCACATGAATTTGGGTGGATCCAGAAACCACATATCTCAAGTGTCAAAGACCAGGGCAAAGAGGTGTGTTGGAGGCCTGGCTGAGCCTCTCTGCCAGGTCTGGGGAAACGCAGGGCCAGGAACTGCATGCAGCCCCCAGGCCCTTCTATCCAGGCCCTGGGACTCTCTCAAGACTATGCCTGCTCTCCCTGGACTACATTCTTCACTAGTCCTGCTCAATGTCCTCCTTCAGTTCTTTAGCCTGGCAGGAATGTACCCCTGAATTGCTTCCCGGGATGAAGATTGAGAGATGCACATGTATAGATAAACTTTGGGCTTTTGCATGGCTGGAATTTAGGCTCCTCTGCAAAGGTGGAAGTCACGCCCATTGCTGTGCCCACTTCCGCCTCTGGCCTTCCCTGTTTGATGCGCTTTCCCTCAAACCAGTTTCTTTCTTCTTATATATATAATTTTTATTCAATTTTCTGTTTTGCAATTTAGAATATTCATTTATACAACTTTAAAATATCAATGACTTCCCTTCTTCTCTTTCCATGGTTCATTTTACACAGCATAAATCCTTGCATATTTTATAGAAACTAAACCATTCAGAATTTCATTACAGTCATACCTCAGGTTACAGACGCTTCAGGTTGCGGACCGCCAAAACCCGGAAGTACTGGAAAGGATTCCTTCTGGGTTTCGGCAGTCACACATGCGCAGAAGAGCTAAATCATGCTTTGCACATGCGCAGAAGTGCCAAATCACAACCTGTGCTTGCGCAGATGCGCCGCTGCGGGTTGTGAATGTGCATCCCGCATGGATCACGTTCACAACCCGAGCGTTCACTGTATTACTTCCATCAAAACTTATTTACACTGTTGAATTTATATTCATGCTGACAACATTTTCAAGCGTACACAATCCCCCCCCCCATATATTCAGTGAACATTTTCCCAATCTTCTTTAAAAGAATGTTCTTCTTGTTCTCTTATTCAATACGTTAGATCCGCAAGCTGCGCATATTCCAACAGTTTAAGTTGCCATTTTCCTTTGGTCGGGACCTCGCTTGTTTTCCATTTGGGGGCTAACAAAACATGGGCCGCCTTAGTGGCATACATAAAGGTAAAGGGACCCGTGGCCGACTCTGGGGTTGTGGCGCTCATCTCGCTTTACTGGCCAAGGGAGCTGGCGTCCAGCTTCCGGGTCATGTGGCCAGCATGACTAAGCCGCTTCTGGCGAACCAGAGCAGTGCACGGAAATGCCGTTTACCTTCCCGCCGGAGCGGTACCTATTTATCTACTTGCAGTTGACGAGCTTTCGAACTGCTAGGTTGGCAGGAGAGTGGCATACATAAATAGCCTTTTTTGACACCTGGGAATTTCCATCTGACACTCAAACCAGTTTCTATCTGATTAGGAAGCAGAAGCCACGGTTAAGCCGAGATGTGTGTGTGAGGTTTTTCAGGCAGCCGTTGCTCACGTGTGGATGACAGTTTTAGTGAGCTGGAGTTCATCACAGAAAGATAAATCAGAGAATGCAAATAGGGCGAAGGCACACACAAACACTAGCAATGAAAGAAAGCAATTTGTAATACAACCGGCGGGGTAGGGTGAAGTGACGCCTTGCTGCATTTCTAGCCGCTAACATGTACATAGCCTCTGATCCCGCCAAAGTCAAGGGCTTGGACAGATACCCTTTGCCATGTGCCTGGGATACCCCTGTGGCTCAGGACTCTGAACCATCACCCAGCGGTGGAGCAAGCCGATTGGGCACCTGGGGCAGCATGCGTGCATGCCCTGCGCCCAGGGGTGGGGCCACACGCATACTAGGGTGGGGCCAGCTGCGGGGGTGGAGCTGGGGCAGGGCCTCTGAGGAGTCTGCCTGCCTCCTCCCACTCAGCTGCCCTACAGCGGAGGGGGAGGCAGCAGGCAGACAGTTTGGGGCAGCATGGAGCCTGCAGGCACCCAAGCCACCGCTTCACTCCCAGGAGAGATGCATGGGTCGAGCGCGCTGCAGCCCGGCATTTTGTCACCCCCATCAGTGGTGACCCCCATGGTGGCCCGCACCCACCACAGCCCCCTTCCTCTGCCCCTGCCATCACCTCCTGCACCCCAAGGGAAAAGGCAGCAATGAACCCAGACCAACTCCACAATTAGCAGTGCTGGATTGCCCAATAGGCAGACTAAGTACGTACATGCTTATGGCACCAGCAAAGCAGGGGCACTGAAAAAAAGAAGAGAAAAAATGATAAGAACTTTGTTCAACTTCCTTACACTCCGCTACACACTCTTCCCCAATTTTTCTATTCTGTTTCTAATATTTATTCCCACACACCTGTATGTGTCCTACGAACGTAGATCAAATTAATGTGGGGAGATCAGATTCTGTCATGTGTTGCAATAAATCTTTGTTGTTTTTATTTTAAACTTTTATTTCACAGCTTACTGTTGCTTTTATTTTTGCATTATCTAATGAGGGGGCCCCATATATATATATATATATATATATATTTAGGGTTTCAGCCCCTAAATGTCTTAATCTGGCCCTGGACATTGTAGTGTGGAGAACTGTCAAAAGTTCATCAGACTCTGCTTCTGAAAATGAAGCTTTGACTTTGTGGTTCCCAATGTGGGGCACATGCCCCACAGGGGGGCAATTTGGTTTTTAAGGGGGGCAATTCAAGAATGAGTTATTAACAGTGAATGGCCTTTCAGGCTTCCTCCATGTGAATAGGAGTTCACTTTTTGAATAATAAGAATTATATGTCATGGGGGAGGGGGTATCAGGATTTTAGAGATGCTTAGGCGGGGCATGGCCAAAAAAAGTTTGGGAACCACTGCTTTATATACTTCCAGGATCAGGACCTTGGTTGGAAGAGACCTAATAGAGGAAGCCTTGGTTCCTTTCTTGCTGGTGCAACACTTATCCTCCCTAGTTCCGCGGGTTCTTAACTCTCTTGTGGACAGTTCCTTGGCTGCACCTGCTGTTGCGCCCAACCCCTTGACTCTAGTAGGTTTCCCTACTAGCCTGACAGCTCCCCTATCTGGGTTCCTCAGGCTCCTTCGGGAGGAAGGGCAGGACAGCAGTGGAAGAAATAAATAATAATCCCCCTTGCAAACTGCAACATGGCTGTCTTACCAAGAGCAGAAGTAGCTGGCTGCTTCATAAATCACAATTTTGAAGGATCAAGACAGATGATGAGATCATGCAGCCAGAAACTCCCAAATGAATAATGGGCAGCAGATCAGACTAAACCAGCTTTCCCCAATGTGGTGCCCTCAAGCTGTTTTGGACAGCAACTTCTATCAGCCACAGTCTAAAGATCCAACCCTGGCAATGGAAGAAGAAGTACAGATTCTCTGAACTGTATCCATTTGATCATTCAGCCTGAGTCTACGTAGCCCTTGGGTTGGTTTGTGCTGTACATACAAAGAAGATCAGGATCTGCTGAATCAGGCCATTGGCCCATCTAGTCCAGCATCCTTTTCCAGTGGCCAACCAGGTGCCTATTATTGGAAGCCTGCAAGCAGGACGTTGGTGTTAACAGCAGCCCTTTCCCTACTTGCATTTCTATGCAACGGGTCTTCAGAGGTATATTGCCTTCAATGTTGTGGCTAGTAGTAGCCTTACCTTCATGCAACCATGATTTGGGTTGTCCTCACAGCACCCCATATATATATCTGGTGCCACTGTTTGGAGCAGTGAAATGTCTCGGGCGTTTGGATGAAGTACTAAAAGAGAGAGGTGACACCTTGTTGAAGACCTAGGAAGATTTGAACCGCATTTTGTGGGTTTGCAAACAAGGCCAGTTCAAGACATTTTGCTGCCCACAGCAATGGACAAGGTGGCAACCCCTCCTGGTTCTGTGTACAGAAGCCAAGAGGACTGACAACTGAATCTTCCTTAAGAACATAAGAAGAGCCCGCTGGATCAGGCCAATGACTCACTGAGTCCAACACCCTTTTCTTACAGTGGCAACTCAGATGCCTATGGGAAACCTGCAGCGTAGGAATTCTCTCCCCTCCTGTGGTTTTTAGCAGCTGGTATTCAGAAGCATCACTGCCTCTGACCCTGGAGGCAGAGCATGGCTAGTAGTCACTGATAGTCTTATATGCCATGAATTTGGAACTAGCTTGGTATCATTTACACTCAATGGCATTTCAGACTCTCCCATTGCTACCTGGAGATACCAGGAAATGAACCTGGGACCATTTGCACTTTCTCAAGGCACTTTCTCTGCTCTTGAGCTATGGTCTTCCATCCCTCATCAATATCCTAGAGGTTGAGGCTGCCAAGAGAGGAGTTGGGTGCATGGGGCGATCTCTTCCATTCCCTTCTAGGATCTTCTGTGTGCCTTCTCCCTCTCTCTCTCCCAATGCTGCACCCTTCATGCTGCTCAGTAGGAAAGCAACAATCTAGCCCTGGCCCCTCCGGAATGGCCATCTGAATTATCGAGATGGTGAAAGGTTTATTATGCAAACATAATAAACGTAATAAGGGACGTGTTTATTATGCAAACAGCAACTGAGTTATGTGTCCTTTAAGACTACTAAATAGTTTTTAATTACTGCTATATCAGTAAATCCCATAAATATGCAAATGCAATTAGTTCACAAAATAGGCCCTAAATATCTTTATTCCTCTCCAACAAAGTTCTTTGAAGTTAATCGCCAGCTCCCTTTGTTCACTCCCTTGGCAGCAGAGCCGAAAATGATGGGAATTATGACAGATGTACACATTTTTGGGAGGGGAGAAGTGTATTTTTCCACCCCCCTTCATCCAAATGCCACATCTGGACAGGCAGAGATGGGATATGGAGGAGGGGAAGAAGAGATGGATGAGAAAACACCCCCTCCCAGAGAACAACTTCAGCATTTGGCTCACAGCAAAGTGTTTTGTGCTGTGCACAACAGACATATCACAACAAGTGGGTCTTGCAACAAGATGCAAATGCACATAGTGTTCCCTTTCTGGATTCCAAACAGTTTAATTTCCTCTTCCCCCGGTTTTTTGTTCTCCCCCACCCCCAAAAAAGAGAGAGAAGCCTGTTAGCATCCCATACCCTCCAAGCATGCTCTGCTCACATTGACCCATTTTAAGCACACAGATGGTTGCACCCCCCGCTAAAGTTTTTGCTGTACCTTTGGAAACCTTGAAATTCTCCTAAGTCTCCTGATAGCTCCTGTGTGTGTGTGTGTGTGTGTGTGTGTGCCCATTTGGCTACATAAGGAGCAACACTCAAAGACTTGGGATCATTTCTTCTTCTTTGGTGATCATAGCCAAGTAAGATTGTCTTCCATGAACATGGTCTTAACAGTGAGTTAAGTAAGTGACTGTGGAGGCCAATTCTAGATCCCCACGTCCTTCCATGGTGGGGACATTGGTTTCCAGGTGGGAGTTGATCACGGTGAGGGTTTGCCAAGCGTGCCTTCCTCTTAACACATTTCTCCCTTTTGTCCTGAGTTCAAGCATCTTCAAAGCCCATGACACCTTTGGTAAAGGCTGTTCTCTAATTGGAGCGCTCTCAGGCCAGTGATTCCCAGTTATTGGTGTTTATACTACTTTTTTTTTAGATTTGCCTTGAGAGAATCTTTAAACCTCTTTTGTTGACCACCAGCATTACGCTTTCCAATTTTAAGTTTGGAATGCAGTAGTTGCTTTGGAAGATGATAATCAGTCATTCAAACAACACGACCAGTCCAACAAAGTTGATATTGAAGGATCATTGCTTCAGCACTGGTGATCTTTGCTTCTTCCAGTACACTGGCATTAGTTCGCCTGTCTTCCCAAGTGATGTGTAAAAATTTTCGGAGACACCATTGATGCAGTTTATAAGTGGTCCATGTTTCACAAGCTTACAGTAACATTGGTAGTATAATAGCTTTGTAAACAAGCATTTTGGTTTCCCTGCAAATGTCCCAGTCCTCAAACACTCTGCACTTCCGTTGGGAGAAAGCTGCACAAGAGGTATCTACAGCAAAATGTCACCATACAGAATGCATCAATTTCTGTTCAGCATGCCAGTGGTTCCATCCCATTCCACCACCAGTTTTCCATCCTCTTCCCCCAAACAAGTCAGCATTCTGTGCCCACTGAGCATGCTCAGACCTCATCTGGCTGTTTTGGGTGGGTGTGTTTGTGCACCAGTGTTCACTCCTGGCTACATTAAAATCTCAGGTTTCTCAATTGATTTCTACAGGCAGCATTCACTTGTGTTCCTGGGAATGTTCAAAAATAGCTTCTCAGGCAGGCTGAACCAAAGAATTGCCTAACCAGAAAAGGAGAGAATTCTCTCTGACTTTTTAATATCTGTGTGTATCTCTTCCTCCTTTTTTCCAAGATAGTTGACCCTCTCTTTTTTTGCTCCCCCCACCTCAGTCACCATTGCACAGGCACTAAGTAAACACATTTCTCATTAGGGGTTTTCTTTGGGGCGGGGTGTAACTTCTTAGAGGTTTCCCTCCTGAAACTTTGTTGTAATGGTGCATATAACACCGGTCCTGAAAGACTTACATTGGCTCCCAGTATGTTTCTGAGCACAATTCAAAGTGTTGGTGCTGACCTTTAAAGCCCTAAACGGCCTCGGCCCAGTATACCTGAAGGAGCGTCTCCACCCCCATTGTTCAGCCCAGACACCGAGGTCCAGCTCCAAGGGCCTTCTGGTGGTTCCCTCGCTGTGAGAAGTGAAGTTACAGGGAACCAGGCAGAGGGCCTTCATGGTAGTGGCGCCCACCCTGTGGAACGCCCTCCCATCAGATGTCAAGGAAATAAACAACTATCTGACTTTTAGAAGATATCTGAAGGCAGCCCTGGTTGGGGAAGTTTTTAATGTTTGATGGTGTTTTTAATATTCTGTTGGAAGCCACCCAGAGTGGCTGGGGAAACCCAGCTGGATGGGCTGGGTATAAATAAGATATTATTATTATTATTATTATTATTATTATTATTATTATTATTGGTAAAGGTAAAGGTACCCCTGCCCATATGGGCCAGTCATGACTAACTCTGGGGTTGCGCGCCCATCTCGCTTAAGAGGCCGGGGGCCAGTGCTGTCCGAAGACACTTCCACGTCACGTGGCCAGCGTGACGAAGCTGCTATGGCAAGCCTGCACCAGCGCAGCACACGGAAACGCCATTTACCTTCCCACTATAAAGCGGTACCTATTTATCTACTTGCACTTAAGGGTGCTTTCAAACTGCTAGGTGGGCAGGAGCTGGGACCGAACGACGGGAGCTCACCCCGCCGCGGGGATTCGAACAGCCGACCTTACGATCAGCAAGTCCTAGGCGCTGAGGTTTTACCCACAGCGCCACCCGCATTCCATTTATTATTATTATTATTATTATTATTATTATTATTATTATTATTTAAAGCTTGAGGTCCTCCTGTGTATGCTGGTGCCTTCTGCTTGTGGCATGGGTAGCATCTGTGGCAGGTGCTGGGTGGGGAATATCAGTAGCCCCCTATTTGTTCCTTCTGAGTCCCCTGGCTATACCTTTCTTTCAGAGAACAAAACTATGAGTCATGCAGCTCCAAAAAGCGCCTGCTGCTCTCATGTGGGATGGAGGAGGAGGACAGTGTACTAGTATTGAAATAAGTATTGAAATAACTAGTATTGAAATAACTAGTATTGAAATAACTAGTATTGAAACTAGTATTGAAATAAGATCCAGCTGTCAACCCTGTTGGATTCTGTAAGTGGGCCACAGGTTCCATCTCGACTTTTGTTGCAGTCAACCAAATGCCTTGGCCAGTTCTAATTAGAAGGAGCTTGTCTGCCAATTTAAACTGCAACCCTATGCCAAGCATAATTATGCTGGAGTAAGTCCCTTTGAAAGGGCTGCGGGTGGCATTGTGGGTTAAACCACAGAGCCTAGGACTTGTTGATCAGAAGGTCAGCAGTTCAAATTCCCGCAACGGGTGAGCTCCCCTTGCTCGGTCCCTGCTCCTGCCAACCTAGCAGTTCGAAAGCACTTCAAAGTGCAAGTAGATAAATAAGTACCGCTCTGTCGGGAAGGTAAACGGCGTTTCCATGCGCTCCTCTGGTTTGCCAGAAGCGGCTTAGTCATGCTGGCCACATGACCCTGAAGTTGTACGCCGGCTCCCTCAGCCAATAAAGCGAGATGAGCACGGCAACCCCAAAGTCGTCTGCGACTGGGCCTAACAGTCAGGGGTCCCTTTACCTTTACCTTTTAAGTCCCTTTGAACAGTACAGTGGGACTTAAATCTGCAAAGATGTTCATAGGATTGTGCTATTAATTAGGTAAAATGGTCCTAGGGAGAGGTGTTCCCATGGATCCTCCTGCAGAATTAAATCAGCCTCTCCTAGCATGGGACCTTCCAGATGTTATGAACACCAGCTCTCAAAAGTCCCACCCAGCATGGTCCTGCTCCAATCCATCCTAGCATGCTATAGCTCTATGGGATGGTGCTGACATGGGTTGCAGTAGAAACAATATGAAGGGCACCAGGCTGGGGAAAGCTGACTTCAATTCAAATCTTTATTACGGTCATAGACCAGCATAAAAGGGTGGGATACAGTCATTTAAAAACTGAAAAGCGTTTTGGAATGCTAAAAGGTATTAAAACAGAAGGTGAATATAAAAGTCTCTAAGAATTTAAAAGAAGCTAAAAGAATATGAGCATTGTGGTGGGTGTGGAAGAGCATAAAAGGTTGATACAGTGGTACCTCAGGTTACAGATGCTTCAGGTTACAGACTCTGCTAACCCGGAAGTAGTACCTCGGGTTAAGAACTTTGCTTCAGGATGAGAACAGAAATAGTGCGGTGGCAGCGCGGCAGCAGCAGGAGGCCCCATTAGCTAAAGTGGTGCTTCAGGTTAAGAACAGTTTCAGGTTAAGAACGGACCTCCGGAACGAATTCAGTTCTTAACCCAAGGTACCACTGTATATAAAAGACTTTACTAATTTACAGTGCAATCTGATATGTTCATTAAATCTAGTTTGTGGCACAGGTCATCCTCCAACAAATTTTGAGCGCTGCTGTGCAGAATCTAGCAACATTGTATATTGTAGCAGGATTGGTATCTGAGAGCAGCAGGAAGGTATAGGATTGCCCTGTGCGCCCTGGGTATTTATGAAGTAGTGGGGAAATCAGGCTAATATGAATGTCTCTGTAATACAGGCACTGGAAAAGGACATGCTCTACCGTTAAAGCTTAAAGCTGACTTAGAGAAATGTACTCAGACAGCTGTGAGGCGGCAACACCCTCTAGCCCCATTTATTGATGTGTTGGTCAGTTGGGGGTTTTTTTAAATGGAATTTCTACCATCAGCAGCAACACCTCTTTCACCATAAAACAGCCTCAAGGTGGCATATAATAATAAGATACAATAATAAATAGAATTACAGAGAAAGATAAAATGGAAAAGCAGTAAATAATAAGACAGCACGTTAAACCAGCAGATAAAAGCCAAGGGGAGGTCTGGGGCAGTGCGTGGTGTAAAGGGTTGCTTCATCCAAGTTCAGTTTTAAGGTAGCAATCCCAAAGAAGGAAGAAGAGACCTTGCAGTTGTCCACCTGGACAATGAGAAAACTAGGAGGACTCCACTGGAATCTGAAGGGTAAGAGTTGGTGATGGCATCTGGGGAGAGAATTTTATAATGTGGAGGTCTCCAATAAGTACCCACCTTACATTAGGAGGCAGTGGCAGCTGGAAAAAGCCCTCTGTTGAATGAACCAATGCATGGATAGTGAGACAAGGTTTTAAAGGTCAAATTCAGCACTTTGGAAACAAATTGGGAGCCAGTGCAAAGCTGCCCAGGGGCATATGGAAAGGATAAGTGTGTAGAAAACATTTAGTGGACCTGCTGCATGTTTTAATATTCAAAATATACTCCTGTCCTGTTCAGAATTAATTTGTTCTCCTTAAAGTTTTTGCAAAGCTACTGCTGCCGTGCACATTTTGCATAGTCAGAGTGCCATCTGGGGGCCAAATTGGATTTTTCTGGTGTGTGTGATTTGCTGTCTGATAAATGATGGGATGACAACACAGCATGTCCTGCTTTCATTTTAGGTGCCATTTGTTGTGTGATTTTAATCAGAGGTGTCATTATTTTGTTATTGAATCACTTCACTTGATAGGGGAACCCAGAGTAGGACCCCTGAAGTGGATCTCAAGATTCAGGTCAGTACATGTGGAAGAAGGCTATGTCTTAGATATCCTGGTTCCAGGCCATCAAGGGTTAAAACCAGCATTTTAAAATTGGGCCACAAAAATGGGTTTGAATTTGTAGGAGACATTTTCCCAAAATGGCGGTTGGCCATTCTCTTGCAACCCTGATCACACTAACCATGGTGCCTAAAAGCATATTTATTTATTTTTATCAAAGTTTATGTTTTGGGATGTTTCAATAACAGTCAATCTATTATTATAAAATAATATAATTACATCAGGAAGTACGAAAGAGAGTCAGGGCTTGTAGATGGGGTCTCTTCTAGCCCTGCCTGGGGATGCCATGGTTTGAACATGAAACCTTCCGCATGCAAAGAGAGCCACTACATTGTGTAATGGATAGAGTGTCGGACCAGGATTCAAATCCCCACTCAGCCATGAGGCTCACTGAGTAAACCTGAGGCCAGCCAATGTTTCTTAGTCTAGCCTACCTCACAGGGCTGTTGTGAAGATTAAATGAGGAGGGGGAAACCTCATTCACCACCTTGAGCTCTTTAGAGAGAAAAATGAGATGTAAAAGCAATAAATATTTTTTTAAAGAATGTGTGAGCAATGGCCTGTTCCTGGCAAGATAAACAGAAACACACCTGAGACCTGGTCAAGTGCTGTAGCAGAGCTGCGGGAGACAGAGACGAAGCACTACTATTTAATTCACAGAAGGGATGATAATGTCATCTCCTGGGGTGCTTATTTGCCAGTCCTCCGCATGCCAAATAGATAAGCTTTTAACAGAGAGAAACACACCAAATAAGCTAAGCAGAGGAAGAAAGATAGATTACAATACAGTACATAGCTCTGGGTTAAACTGACATTTATATTTTGGAAATTTCCAAAGCCTCTTTATTACAACCAACAAAATGGTTCCAAAATAATGATAAAGCACTTGAGTCCACTAGAATGCTTCACCATGTTAAGCAAGGGGCAGGGGAAGGATGGATCAACACCATATTATTAATTATTATTTATTGAATTCATATATTGCCCTATACCTAGAAGTCTCAGGGTGGTTCACATAACAAAAACAAACTATAAAACCACAAAATATATAATCAAAATAAAAACAACAGCCCAATAACGCCCCCCAAACCCTACATTTTAAAAGGGCATAGGATGTCATACTACCCCCCACAAAAAGATCTTGGGAACTGTAGTTTGTTGAGGGTGCTGGGAATTGTAGCTCTAGGAGAGGAAAATACAGTTCCTGTGAAGTCGTGTGCTATAAACGGGTGCTGAATGTGCTTTAAACGTTAAGTGTTATTATCTGTCCAAAGCCGCTGGGTACTGAAGCCATAAATATTCCCTGGATCCTTTCCCCACTAATCCATCAATATTTCCCCAGATCCCCCCCACCCCTACTCCTTCGCAACTCTCCAGATCCTTGATCCAGTTTTCCCACATAGGGCTACCTCGAAATGATGCTGGACTCCAACTCCCATTAGCCCCAGCCAGTGTAACCACTGATAGGGCATGATGGGAACTGGAGTCCAGCCACATCTCAATAGGTGGTTGTAGGCTGGCTACATTTGACCCTCTTTCCAAAATGAGAGGGTGTTTTAAAACAGCAATAAGCACAACTCCTGTTGTTTCAAACTGCCCACTGCCCTGAAGGGTCTTGTATTGAATGGAGATATAGAGATAAATAGATAGATAGACAGATGATAGATAGATAGATAGATAGATAGATGATAGAGACACACACACAGAGTCATACCTCGGGTTACAGATGCTTCAGGTTGTGCGTTTTTGGGTTATGGACGCGCCGAAACCCGGAAGTACCGGAACGGGTTACTTCTGGGTTTTGGCGCTTGTGCATGCGCAGAAGTACTAAATCACGCTTTGCACATAAACGCCAAATCGCAACCCACGCATGCACAGACGCGGCACTGCGGGTTGCGGACGCTGCGGGTTGCGAACGTGCCTCCCGCACGGATCACGTTCGCAACCCGAGCATCCACTGTATCTCCATTATTATTTTTGAATACAATTTTTAATTAAATTTTCTGTTTTACAATTTAGAATACTCATTTTTACATCCTTAAGATATCAAGGACATCCCTTCTTCTCTTTCCATTGTTTATTTACATATCATAAATCCCTGCATATTTTACAAAAACTATACCATTCAGTATTCCATTGTTGCATCCACCAAAACTTATTTACACTGTTGAATTTATCTTAATCCCGCCAGCGTTTTCAGGTGTACACAATTTTTCTCCATATATTCAATAAATGTTTACCAATCTTTTCTAAACGCATATTCTTCTTGTTCTCTTATTCTAAGTCTGCAAGTTGTGCATATTCTGTCAACTTAAGTTGCCATTCTTCTTTGGTTGGGAGGGACCTCGCCCATTTTCCATTTTGGGACTAACAAAACACAGGCCCCAGTAGTGGCATACATAAATAACCTTTTCTGCCACCTGGGTATTTCAGTCCGAATTATCCCCAACAGAAAGGACTGTATGTATCTGACATTAGTCATTACTCTGAGGAAGGTTACTGAGAGCAATGGACATGATTTAACTTAGGCCCATTCATTTTGATGTGTTTGCTCCGAGTAGCACTTTGTTGGGATTCAATTCTGCTTTGGGGCGAATAAAAAAGAGCTGTTGGGTGTGAGGCGACTGGAAGGCGTCCATATGGCATTTGAAAAAAAACGACAACAGAAACCAGGATGGATAGAAATATTTTTTTAAAAAACAAAACAGATTTTTAAAAATTTAAATCAGATTTTTAAAATAAAATGCTGGGGGGGGGGATCTATCTAAAAATAGTTTTCTATTTAAGTTACATTATAGTCCAAAGGCTATTCACCAGGAAATAAGGATTTATTTTAAGTTTTTCATGTGTGCTAAAACTGTCTGGTTGTTGTTTTTTTGTCGTTTAACCACATCAGTTAACAAACATGGATACATATGCTATGTTATTGTTTTAGTTAAATAAATTGTTTGAATTGTTATTAAGGAAATGATTACTTTTCTCCCTCCGATAAAGTACAGCAGAAAAGTTGTCCAGTTATAAACAATAATTTCATAATTATCTGTCTATGTATTTCTAATAGTACAGTCATACCTCGGGTTAAAGTTGCTTCAGGTTGAACGCTCCGCAGCAACCCGGAAATAATGGAACGCGTTACTTCTGGGTTTCCCCACTCGCGCATGCACAGACGCTCAACATGACATCACGCACATGCGCGGCAAATCGAGACCCAAGTGAACAGAGCTCCGGAACGGATCCTGTTCGCATCCATAGGTACCACTGTATAACCAAATCAGTAGTTTTTGATATACTGTAACTGTAAAAACTACTCTGAAAATTTATTATTCCAAATATGAAACCTTCATCTGGTTGTAGATATTAAGATTATACCAGCAAGAATGAGTCTTTCTGTGAAAAAATGATTGAAATCAAGTCTCACTGACTAATGATTTAAATCAAGTCTTACTGACTAGTGATTTAAATCGTAATCTAAATCGATTTGATTCACATCAAATCCACCCTGACAGAAACCCATTCTGATGTGCATAAATATTTATTGAACGCAGCGCATTAGAAGAGCTAAAGTAAATGTACCGTTTCTGAGGGCGAGATTTAAAACTTTCGCCTCACGTTTAGCGGGGGGCGGGGGCGGGGAGGATGCGGACTATTACCGGCCTCCTCGAGCGAAGGCGACTGGTCGTCGGGAGCGAAGCGGCCGCGAGGCGGAGAGACCCGCGCGGCGTTCGGCTCCCGCTCAGCCAAAACGAACAGGAAGAGGCGCTAGGCAAAAAAAAGTTATCTCGTGGGCATGCGCACCTCGCTTCGAGGGGAGGGCGCGGCCGGAGGAGGCTCGCGCGCGCTCCTCTTTTCGGAAAGATTTGTTTTCCGTTCGGGTAAGGGGCGGTGTGCGCCGCCCTCTGCCGCGCGCTGATAGGTCGGCGGCGTGGGCGGGGCTTGGCGTGGGCGGCGGTTGCGGGGAGCGGGGAGCGTGGAGAGCTCGCGCCGCCTCTGTGGTGGCTGAGGAGGAGGCGGCGGCGGGCGCGATGACGGCCGAGCTGCAGCAGGCCCAGGAGGGGGGCGCGGCTGCCGTCGAGAGCCAAGGACCGGTGAGGGATTGGGGGCCTGTCCGGGGTGGTTCCTGAGAGAGAGAGAGAGAGAGAGAGAGTCCGAGTTGGGTCGCCTACTTTGGTCTGCCCCCCGCGACGGTATACTGAGGAGAGGGAAGAAACCCGCGCCTCCTTTCCTTTCACTTCTCTGCCTTCTCCCTTCTATCATCCCCCCACCACACAAAAAACCCCAAACCCTACTCTGGGTCTCAGTCTGTATACAATCAGATATAGCCGTTAATATTAGCAATATTCATTAGTATTGCGATTATTATTTATTGCTGTTATATTCATCGCTGGTCACCTATCTATATAACCTTTTCCTGTAAACACAAAATAGTCTGCTGGTTCAATATTGCGTGTAGATTTGTGCTTTGAGCGCCCTAAATAGAGCGCCCTAGATACTTGATGGATGTCAGTGGCAGAAGAAGAGGAGGGCCTTCATGGGTTTACAGGACTTTTTTTTCTTTGTGCGTCTTCTGTTTCCCTAAACGGAAAACTCTGAAAGTAGGGTCGTATCATTAGCAGGCAAACAAAGAGGAAGGAAGAAATTTCAGGTGCTGCGAATCAGTTTATTGCGAGATGAGGCGGGTTTTTTGCCTCCCTTGCAGACACTTTTTCAAAGTGCTATTTTTCTAGAAAAAGAGATGCCATAACTCACCCTTGTTCTCTTATAATGGCAGTGGCAGCCACCTGAGAGGTGCTTGAACTGAGTTCTGGTGCTTTCCAGTGGGGAGGGGAAAAAGCCCTGCTCTTCTCTAAACTACTTAAAGTATCTTAATACTTGCTTGCTGTTTTTTCTTTCACACACCTCAGAGATGTACGTCTTCATGGTGTATGTTAGTTTTGTACACAGTTTTCTTTTGCCAGCTGGGTTTTGCATTTCTCCTGCACCTTTGACATTTATAGATGCGGACCTCCCTTGCTGCTCCTCAGAATCCCCTTTCAGCATTGCTGCATCACTGTGGGGAGGGGGAGAATTAAAATTTATGGCTGCTTTAAATGGATTCTAGATGTGTGATTTTAAGGTGGTGGTCTTACATTGCTCTAGATCTCTTTGAGGACCTTGGGCCCAATGAAAGTAGTACTGTAAAGACTTTGCTTTTTATAGGAAAGTTCAGCTGGGCAAGCGGCAAGCAGTAGGCATGAGCTCGCTCTGATATGTAGGAATATTGCAGATCTGTTGATTCTGCCTTGTGGATTTCAGTGGCAAAAATTCTGCTAAGCAAGATGCACTTTGCACACTGAAATGTGCTGCTGGTGGTGATGCTGTTTGAAAAAGGTAGCTGTGACTTTATCTGTACATAGGTTGCAAACCCTGTGGTTGGATTGCTGCTTGTGGTGGTGATGCCCAGGTAATACAACCATCCCTTAAATTTGTGGAGCATATGACGTTTTTTGCTCCTGTTAAGACTGCCTTTGTTTCATTTATGTCAAGATAAGGTGTCTATACACTTAGTGGGAAAAGTGGCTGCTAGGCTGCTAAGTGGGGCAGCCCAATTGGACTATGGGGTCACCAGTCCTGAATATGCTACAATGGTTGGCAATGACCTACCAGGCCAAATTCAAAGTATTAGTCCTTGCCTATGAAGCCTGTCCACCATGTCTGACCCTACAATTGGCAGGTGAGACCTTATTGGTGGTGGTGCCACTCAGGGCTGCCTGGTTGTTGACCTTTGATAGGGTCTTTTCAGTGTCAGTTCACCATTTTTGGAATGTCATCCCTAATGTGGCACTTCTCTATCTCTTATCATTGACTTTCAGGAGAAAATTTAAAACATTCCTGTTTATTTGGGAATGAATATTTATTCAGATGACTGAAATACACTGCTTTTGGCCATGCCAAGATCGTTGGAAGGAACTGTTTTTAGATTGCTTTTTAATGTTTTATCATTGTTTTGTCTGGTGTCATGGTCTGCTTCAGGAGACGGGCATGATATAAATCAAATGAATAAAATAAATAGTTAGATAAAACATACAGGTGATGAGCAGGATTTGTTTTTGGCTTGGCAACCCATTTTGTGGTAGCAAATGAAGCTTGTGAATCTGATAACTATAAATATTTTTTATTTATTTGAACTTAAGATGTTTCCTAGTCACCTCAATGGATCTAAGTTGAAAGAAAGAAAGAAAGAAAGAAAGAAAGAAAGAAAATTGCTATAGATTTTAAAAAGATTAATTAAGCCATATTTGGGTCTGGCCTTCATTCTTCTAAACAGAAGTACTTTACATAGTTTTCACTAATAGCAACTACCAATGTGGTTTGACCAAACAGTGGTAGGTCAACTTATCACCGAACTTAAAATAAAACTTACTAAACCTCTGGGTAATGAAATTCCTTTCACAGTTGCTTGTTACAGTGAATATTAATCATAGTCTAATACTAATTTTAATTATCTGTCATGATGATGTCAAATTATTTTCTGAGGAGCAGACAGCTTTTTGGCAGGCTTGTATCATCTTCACAGAATGATGGTGTTCCCAATATTACAAAAATGACTTGCTGTGTGCCATTCAATGTTGACCAGTTGTGTGTGACGCTCAGTGTATTATATTCCTGTGATTAGGATTTTATTGAGCTAGATGCTTATTTAGTGGTGATTTTAGTGTTCTGTTCTGATATTTTTTGGAAATTGTCTTGATGAGGATTTCGGCCCTTAAGGACATCTTATAAATATTTCAATTTGTTTTTTAAAAAAGAAACCAGTTCCTGACAAATAATTTAACAGGGTGCCTTAGGGACATAAACTGATCTAAATAGGTTGGAACTTGAATGATGTCTTTGCATCTGGATTATACCCTTTTTGGGGGAGAGGGGTTGGGTGAACATAGTGAGAGTGGGATAATTATGTATAATGTAATGATTCCTAAACTGTATTTTATTTTCCTTCTGGGACTCTGGATGCGAGATTCATAATTGCCAGTATCTGAGTAAGGGGGTTCCTTACCAGTCAGTTTGTCTTTACCTGTTTTCCTTGCTGTTTAAAAATGTTACTCGAATACCCACCCTTTCTGAAAGCTAGCCAAACTTTTCTGAAAATCAGCTATTTGATCTCTGGTATTTGGGCCCAGCTTGGTTTGTTAATAGGTGAATTTGCATGCCTTTTTCATATTTTGATAAAAAGGACCAGATTACTTTTTAGACCTTGGGAATTAATGAGACCTGGTTCCTGACTTTTCCCCCCTCATTACCTGAATGGAAATTTATCAGTGTGGAATATTATACAGTCACACCTTGGGTTAAATGTGCTTCAGGTTGAGCGTTTTCAAGTTACGCTCCGCGGCGACCCAAAAGTAACGGAGCGCGTTACTTCTGGGTTTCGCCACTCATGCATGCACAGATGCTCAAAATGACGTCATACATGGAAGCGGCGAAACGCGACCTGCGCAGATGCGTCTTACGTTCTACTCAGGATGTGAATGGGGCTCTGGAACGGATCCCGTTCGCATCCAAGGGTACCAATGTATTTTGGGTAAAATTTGGAGTAATTTGACCCTAGATGCTGCTATGCAACTACTCCTTAATATGCTTGCCTACTTCATAGAACCTCTAGAGTGAAGAAAAGCTGTGTTGTTGTTGTTGTTGTTTAGTTGTGTCTGACTCTTCATGACCCCATGGACCAGACCACGCCAGGCACTTCTGTCTTCCACTGCCTCCCACAGTTTTGTCAAATGCATGTTAGTAGCTTCGAGAACACTGTCCAACCATCTCATCCTCTGTCATCCCCTTCTTGTGCCCTCAATCTTCCCAACATCAGGGTTTTTCCAGGGAGTCTTCTCTTCTCATGAGGTGGCCAAAGTATTGGAGCCTCAGCTTCAGGATCTGTCCTTCCAGTGAGCACTCAGGGCTGATTTCCTTCAGAATGGATAGGTTTCATCTTCTTGCAGTCCATGGGACTCTCAAGAGTCTCCTCCAGCACCATAATTCAAAAGCATCAATTCTTTGGCGGTCAGCCTTCTTTATGGTCCAGCTCTCACTTCCATACATCACTACTGGGAAAACCATAGGTTTAACTATACGGACCTTAGTCGGCAAGCTTATGTCTCCGTTTTTTTAAGAGAGAAAAGCTAGATCATCCTATCTCCACCAGCCAACTGGTTACAGGGCAGTTTGGAGAGGGTCTAGCGTGCTGTATATCTTTGGCACCTTGTTGTAAGTGAGAAATGACAAACCTAAATGGCATGTGCAGCCAGCTTAAAATAGCTCCTCATCAAACCCCTGCAAATTCCTGGACTGCTTATGTCTGATAGCATATGCTGCTGCTTTTTGGTAGAATAAATATGTAGACTGCTGGTCCCTCGCCCTGGTAAAGGGATATTTGAACTGGTATTGCTTAGGCCTGGCTATAATTCCTCCTTTAAAGGGCACATGCTCCTTTCTAATAAGGAGCTAGCTTTCACTGAGGCATAAAATGGAATACCTACGGGTATTTGGAGAATATGTAAGCTTTTGAGTTGGACAGAATGCTTAATGGTATGTCTAGGTGATCAAATGTCTGCATCTAGAAAGGTCCAGAAAGGTACATTGACCTGTGGAGGCAACCATTGAACCTTCCCTTTTTGTGTTTCACGCATAGAGCCATTGTTCTGCCCTGCTTCCTTGTATGCAGAAGAAACAAACCACACTTTCTGGCTTAGCTGCATGTCCAGCCTAGGTCTTGATGTGTTTTTCTCAAACTGCAGTTGATAAGCCAAGATCAAACCCTGGCTACAGTTCATGGTTTAGGAACAAAACAAAAAAACAAAAAACAAAAAAAACCCATGGTCACTGGTTTTGGATGTAAATCTTGATTTAGGGATTGTAATTTTTTTCTTCACAGTTCAAGCTTAGGCGTATGCATGGTTATTGAATCATTAGGTCTAGCTCATGTGTGAACTGTGCTGATGTTTCTACTTTCCCTAGCCTGGTACCCACCCTCCAGATGTTGCTGGACTCCATCTTCCATCAGCCCAGCCTGTGTGGCCATGGTGAAGGCTGATGGGAGCTGTAGTCCAGCAACATCTGGAGGGCACTGGATTGGAGAAGGCTGGTTGATATTGCCTCACTCTGCTATTGTTATTCCCTTATTGACACGTACTTTCTTTGTCCCGTGTGACTGTAGAATGGCAATGTGCTCATCAACCAGCTCAGAGAGATCACAGGCATTCAGGATCCTTTGTTCCTCCACACAGCCCTGAAGGTAAGTATTCTTCTGCCACTGATTGTTGCACTATGAATGTCATACCTGCCCACCAAGCACCTTTCCTCTGCCTCCTCCTTCACTGTTGGGTCCTAATCACCCTCCCCTTAATCTCTGCTGCCTGTGTTCTAGCTGTGCTCTTGGCACTCTTTGTGTTGACCCCGTAGAGCCAGCAGAGGCAGCCATGTTTCCCCAAAGGGATTGCTTCAAGCCAGGAAAAACAACAGTATAAAGACAGCTGTCCATGCTGCCCCTCCTGACCTTTAAAAGCACCATCTTAAACATGTCACATTTGCTTCAAGTTAGAATAAGAAGGATGTGCAGAGAGAGCTTTTTAGTGGGCATTATCTTTCACTTGTATTGCACTTCCAGAGAGGATCACCATCATTTACTGAGCCTCTCCTAGCTCAGGATATAATAGTACCCTTTTAGGAGCATGTATGAAAATGTGGTTCCTGTTTGAAATGCTCTTTTCATTTTTATTGCCCTTCTTTAAAGCTGGACCCCACATCTCTTTAGAATAGTGTATAGACAGAGCAGGATAGGAATTGTACTGTACTTTAAATCTTATTTTTTTCCAGTGAGTGTCCTGCATAAGCAATTGTTGACCTGAAATACTTCATCCTGTACATATTTTCTTCCCGTGTTGCACAAATGCTTTGTTTTTTGTCCTTAGGCTGCTGATGGAAACTTGATTCAAGCTGTTAGTTTCCTCACAGAACACCACGCTAAAGAGTCAGGGCAAGAAGCTGTTGCTGCAGAACCATCTGACAGTGAAGGAAGTGCAGTCGGCAAAAATCAGGCAACCAGTAGGTGACTTCTTGCCTTTACCTGAAATATTCTTGCCACAGTTGGATGCATTTTTTGGGGAATGCTATATATAGGTTGTGAAAACTTGAGCCATAGGCTCAGTCCCATTTATAAAGAGACACTTTGCTGGGGTTAATGAAAGACAAATATGGACCCATTAACAGTTGGATTAGATGAAGAGGCTTGATCATTCCAATTTCATTGTTACGATGATGGGGTGAAGGGGCAATAGATTGAAACGGAAACATTGCGATGAGATAGCAATAGGAACAGTGTTTTTGTAATTATATGCTTACATGGATGAGAGCACAT
Organism: Podarcis cretensis; assembly: GCF_951804945.1. Lineage (NCBI taxonomy): Eukaryota > Metazoa > Chordata > Lepidosauria > Squamata > Lacertidae > Podarcis > Podarcis cretensis. The sequence goes on along the minus strand of NC_137185.1, from coordinate 27,231,676 downwards.
TAATTCTGTTAGATGGGAAATGAGCTTACATGTGGCTGGCTGCAAGCCAGGACCTCATCTAGAACTCCAGACACTTCAGTTGCACACAGTCCTCCAGTCAAAATCTGGATTAAACTGCTTTGACCATCTGTGGGATGTGTGTCCTCATCATTGGAGTGAGTTTGAAAACCATTGTCTTAACATGACCATCCAAGTTTAATTGTCCATAGAAAGCCTCTTGTTTGGGTGGTGTTTGGAGTTTGTCTTTGCCAGTGCTTTTGGAAAGCATCAGTGTGAAAATGCCTATGCAGTGTTTTGCTTTTAAACTGTTGCCTCCCTGTTGGAAAACCAGTAAAATGCTGTGTCTTGGACTGGCTTTGTGAGGGGCACCTTCACTCTACTTAAATAGTGATAGCCACTTTGGTTTCCAGGTCCAGCTGAAGCAACAGAAGATGATGACGCTAATCTGCAGGAAGCTGTTTCTTCTGGAGCCCTTGATTTTCCAAGTGTTCAAGTTGTAGAGAAAGATCCAGATGCAACAGCGAATGTGTATGCTGTGCTCTGCCTTTTTCTTTTCTTTGTGCATGTTATCAAATTCCTATCCTGCCCTTCTAAGGATCCATGGGCAACAAACAACCAAACAGTAAAACAATACACCAGTCAGCACAGAAAGGGCAGCAGATACCCGTGTCATCGCCATATTTACTCCCTAAGTATCTGTGAAGCGCCTTGGACTATATTTTATTCACACTGTGGAAGAATGGTCTTTATTGACACTGTTTACCCAGGTTGTGTTCAGGTCAGCAAGATGTTCTCCTCTTGTACATCTCCCACACAGTCTGGTCCTCCACCTGCCACATTCCATTGTTATCCCAGATAATGTAATCTGATCCCTACAGAATATGATCAAAAGTCAGCCCAAAAAGGTGTGCCCTGCCACAACAGCTCTACAGCTGACCACAACAGCCTATGCTGTTAATTGGGGGTGGGTTAAATATAGCTACTCTTCAGTTTTGCAGTTTCCAATCAGAAGCATGGGAAGTTTTGTGTGAACACAACCCGAATACAATGTAATTTTTGTCACTGACTTGTTGATTTGTGTTCCCTGGCAGAGTTTATGAACCAAGTGTGGCTGAAAGCAACAATCGGTCCAAACGGAAACGGTGTGATGTCTGGGGAGAGACTGCTGCCCAGAGTGAGTGGAGGAGAGCAGGCGACTGGCCAGTAGGGATGAAAAACATTGGAAATACTTGCTGGTTCAGTGCAGTCATACAGGTAAGATGGCGCCTCTAGTTCTTGAGTGCCATCTGCCAGGGCAAAATGGAGAACTTGTGGCCCTCTAGATGTTGCTGGACTCTGAGATTACTTGGGCCATTGGGTACATTTCAAATTGTGATTGAGTGCTGTGGGCACTAGTCACAAACTGACTGCCATAAGGGCATGGTATAACACAACTTGACTGCACTAGGGGGGTATAGTATAGCATAGCACACAATTAGAGTGAGTAGAGTCATTATTGCTCTATTCCCCTGCCCCAAGACTACCTCATGTTTCCTATAGGGAATCAGCTATTTCCTGCTGGTCAAATGGTGGAGTTAAAGGCCCAAGAATCCTTGTACATTCTTTCCCTGATCCATAAAATTGGATGCTGCTTTTATGATGTTTTATACTATTTATACACTGCTTAGGGTTTTGGTTTTTTTAAAAAAGTGGCTTTGAAGTACTTTTAAATAAACCATCCTTGACCATTGGCCATGCCTGCTGGGGCTGATGGGAGTTCCAACCCTACGCTAGGGCAATGCTTCTAGGGTATTTGATACTTTGTGTTAATTTAAGGTTGGTTGTGGTCAGACATATTAATCCATTGCATTCAGCATTCTCTTTAATACCTATGTATTTAATACCTATGGTGTGATGTGTGAAAAACAGGTAAGCATTATTATGGCTTCCACTTGCAATTTACCAATTGGTGTTTGAATTCTAGGTGCCACATATATGGCACATCGCGAAAAGCCAGAGATCAGGATTCTGCCAGAGACTTGTCTTATAATGGGGGTGGGGTGCAGAGGGTACTGCACACTCATTCTAACAGGGGTCCATGGTAGTTGGGCAGTACTTTTTAATATAAGAGTTGGTGTGTGAGAGAGTGAGAACCTGGCCGCCTTATGGGAGAAAATGGTGTCAAGCTCTCTCCGATGCCTATTTGCCATGGGGTCCAGTAATAATAGTAATAATAATAATTAATAATAATATTTAAGTATTTATTATTTATACCCCGCCCACCTGGCTGGGTTTCCCCAGCCACTTTGGGCAGCTCCCAACAGAATTAAAAGCACAATACAACATCAAACATTAAAAACCTCCCTAAAGAGGGCTGCCTTCAGTTGTCTTCTAAAAGTCAGTAGGATTGGGAGTGCTTTGTATGTTTCACTGGCTTTAGTGGGAGAGCTGAGCACATGCCAACATCTTTCTGTTACAATGATTAAGGTCTACTTCAGAGCAGCAGTTTGTCTCTGCACAGTGTACATGCTTCTGTGACATCAAAAAATGTGTAGGAAACGCATAGCCTTTGAACTTATCATGAACGCTGGCCTACAAAGAGTGTTGTGTTCTGAACTGAGATCCAGTTACAGTCTTGCTTTGATCAGATGAGGCAGTGGTTTAATTTAAGGGTTTTTGTCAGTCTCTCTTCCAGCTGCCAGAATTCCGCCGGTTGGTTCTTAGCTACTCCCTTCCAGAGAGTGTACTGGAAAATTGTCAAAGCCAAAGCGTAAGTGCTGTCGGAACAAGGGCAGGTTGCTCATTTTCTTGTAGTTGTAGTGTCTAAAATTAGAATGAACCTGGCTGATTTTGATAAGTTTATGAATCTAAAACATGTACTTGGTTTGAAACTGGCTTCAGACTTCATCAGAGTTTGAGGCTGGTTTGTTTTGCCACAGCTGGTATCATGCTTTCTTCAATATCTAGTTTATTATTTCAAACAGAGTAAGGGACTGTGTATGAATATTCTTAAAGATTTTTGCATTGTAATACATTAGGCGTTCTCTAACTGCTTACTTTCAATGTTTCCAAACCTCTCAGCCTCCTTGAATATTGCCCTGAGTACTAAATGGGCAGCTTCCCAGTACTTGTCCTTTTCTTTGTTTATACCTTGCCTTTGCCATCAGCAATCTTGACCTCTGTGCTATTTCTGTTGGTAAAATGCTACCTCCTGTTACAATGGATTGCTCAGGTTGTCATTTCTGCAATTCATTGTGCTTTTTCATTCAGAAAAAGAGGAACATCGCGTTCATGCAGGAACTTCAGTATCTCTTTGCTTTAATGCTGGGAACACCTTGTAAATTTGTAGACCCTTCCGCAGCCCTGGACCGTCTCAGATGTGCGTTCAGTTCACCTGAGGAGCAGCAGGTAATTAGGATGGTTGTGCCACCAACCTTGATTGTGATCTATAAAGTGGGTGTGTGACTTTAAAACAAAGCAGAGGCATCTCAACCTCTCTCCCTACATCTTAGATGGGATGTTTTCTAGTCCCTGTGCCCCACCATGAAGACATGCTTAAAGTGGCTTGGGGCAGGAGGCTTCCCTTTGTCTTCCCCCTTTCCCATCTATTACCTTATGAGGATTCTGGGAATCATCCCGGACCTATTTGCTTGTGCTTGAAGAGAACCTTGTCAAAATTTAGTTGGCCTCTGCTAAAAGATCAGAGTGGTTTGTGTGTAGCTAACTAGTGTTGTGATGATGATGATGGTGATGATAATAACAATTTTATTATTTATAACCCGCCCATCTGGCTGGGTTTCCCAGCCACTCTGGGCGGCTCCCAGCGGAATATTAAAAACACAATAAAACATCAAACATTAAAAACTTCCCTAAACAGGGCTGCCTTCAGATGTCTTCTAAAAGTCAGATAGTTGTTTATTTCCTTGACATCTGATGGAAGGGTGGAACACAGGGCAGGCACCATCACCAAGAAGGCCCTCTGCCTGATTCCCTTAATCTCATTTCTTGCAGTGAGGGAACTGCCAGAAGGCCCTCGGCACTGGACCTCAGTGTCTGGGCTGAACGATGGGGGTGGAGACACTCCTTCAGGTATACTGGGCCAAGGCTGTTTAGGGCTTTAAAGGTCAGCACCAACACTTTGAATTGTGCTCGGAAACCTACTGGGAGCCAATGTAGTTCTTTTAGGACCAGTGTTATATGGTCTTGGTGGTCACTCCCATTCACCAGTCTAGCTGCCGCATTCTGCATTAGTCTGATGGCTCTTCCTGTGCATATGTGCTTTGAAATGCCTCTCTTTATTTATGCATGTATTCAGTCAGTCTCTGTGTTACAGCTCACAAGAGTAGGAACAGTGGGTTCTGTTGCAAACACAATGCAAAAACAGTAGGTGCTAAAAACAACAGACTAAACTTGCTGGTAATTAGCATTTTGGCATTAAGTGTCTTGTCTTTCTTCTAGCAAGATGTGAGCGAGTTCACCCACAAACTTCTGGATTGGTTGGAGGATGCTTTTCAGCTGGCTGTGAATGTTAAGTGAGTCTGGAGAAACTTTAGTTGAACAATAAGTTTGGTATATGACACATCATTGAATACCCTTTCCTTCTTTCCATTGAGAATAGGGTAGCATTTAACATTGTGAGATTATAGCAATATTTCCTACCATGTGCTGCAGCTTGTTTAGGTGGTGTGGAAGACATCTTGAATTAAGCAAGAAGCTCTAGTTCATATTTCAATACATGATAAACTTTCTAAGCAAATGGGGCATTCCAAATCATGTAAGTTGCCTGTATTAATAGCTCCCTGTTCAACTTCCTATGGCTCTAGGAGCTTGACATAGTTGGCTTTTGTAGCTAAACTGTCTGTTGAAACTTGGGAAGCATCATTTTCATAATAGCTAGAGTCAGTATGGCAGAATGTAAGTATCTGAAACAGTGTTTGAGGCTCTGAATATTCCTGGCTATGTCACTTTAGACTACAGGAGAAAGCTCACGGGATGAAATGCTTTCTCATGGGGGAGGGGGACGAGTTCCCTGCCTGTAGAAGACTGGTTCATCTGGGGAGAACAGTTCTAGCCTGCCCTCCTTGGTAACACGCTAGTTTTGGGTGGAGCATGGTATCTGTTTATAGAGGAACATTCCATCACATGATTCCATCATCTGCAGCCTTGGCAAAGGTCTCCTGTCTGAGTGGGACCTAGGCCTAAACCATAGTTTTCTAACAAACTGATAACTGCATATTTCAAGTTCATATCCCCTGTCCTTTTATACAGGCCACCTGTCATTTTATTCCATTTTCAGGCACCTAAGGATTGTTGATAAAAGCCTTGGTTTTTATTTTATCTTACTTTATTTAAAAAAACACTTTGTATTCCTGAGTCCAATGAATTTGTCATGTCTTTATTTGATTGATTGATTTCTGCAGTGGTAACTCACAGGACAAATCTGAGAACCCAATGGTTCAGCTTTTTTATGGAACTTTCCTTACTGAAGGTATTCATGAAGGTAAGGTAGAAGGGTGTTAATTTAATCCTCTTTACATTGATTTGTGTCCTTAGCTGGACTCTATCTGGGCACTGTTGCAGATAGGTCTGTTTTGGCCGCAGTCCAAGCAAAATTAAGCATTTGCAGCTCCCTCTTATGTCAGTAGTGGGACATTTAAATATCCACATTAGCTTACTATTGAAATTAATGAAAGTGCTCAATTACCATGGTTATGAAGATCCTTTCCAAGGGATAGAGCCTTGAGCAGGAGCACTCCAAGGAATTGACGGTGGGTTCACAGCAATATTTTGTTCTTGTAGATTTCTACTTCTTAAATTCTGAAGCAAGCAGTCATGCATGCTGTTCACTCATATGCAGAAATGTGTGAGTCTCCCTGCCTTGGAAGGTTCGGTGAACTGCATCACTAGGAAGTTTATATGTTCACGAGAGAACTATCACTAATCTTGACTATTACAAAAAAAAAAAAATACCAAAAAATACAAAACTAATATCCTCATATGTTATCCACATGTGATGAGAATGTAAGGAATACTTGCAATATTCCCAAATTTGTTATTAATATTGGCCCTAAATCAGGAAAAAGTAGGAAAGAATAAGAATTATTATTTTATTATTTATATGCTACTCATCTTACTGGGTTGCCCCAGCCACTCTGGGCAGCTCCCAGCAAAATCTATAGAGCCATTACACTGTGTTGAAGGCTTATTAAAAACTGTAATATGTTTATATTGACCAGTCAGTTGGAAAAAAAACAAAACCCTTGTTTGGCTTAGCTTTAATAAAAACCTCTTTGCAATATCTAGATATATCTGTAAAGAGATATTCTGGTGTGTGCTTGGTTTTATGAAAAGCTGGCTTTTGACTTTTCTCCTTTCATGTTCAGGCAAGACCTTTTCCAAAATAGAGACATTTGGCCAGTACCCCCTGCAGGTAAATGGTTATAAGAACTTGCATGGATGTTTGGAAGGCGCCATGGTAGAGGGGGAGACTGAACCGTCGTCATCTAATCAGTCAGTGAAGTATGGGCAAGAGGTTAGTTCTACATGACTCATCAATTTTACTTACAGGCAACAAAGAAAAGACAAACATGATCCCAAATGAGAAATTGTAAAAAGTATTGTGAAGCTCACATTTTACGTGGGAATAGTTAAGTGTACAGTATTTTGTGGCTGACATTTTCATCAAAGCTAGCATGCTTGGGTTGTATAATTGCTGACTTCCCACATAACCTGTCCAGCATTTACCTTGCAGTAAAAGGGTCTGCTTATTATGTGTAAGTGTGATAAAGTGTTTCTCTTTCTATTGAAGCCTACCCGTACCCGAGTAGGGAGGAACCACTGCCTCCATATTTTCGGAGGGTAAAAGTACAGTTCTTAACTTTATGGTATGCTTTTTTTTGTAATTCATCTTTTCCCTCTTTGTGTACACTACACTTTTCATTTTCATCCTAAAAAAATTAAAAAATTAAAAATCTTCTGCCTCCACCTATCTTGCTCTTTCTGCTTTTTGATTTAAATCATGACCCAATCATATGCTGCTTAGACATATTTGAAAGCTGTTCAGAACTACTTTAAACTACCTAAAGCATCTCTCTTTATAAGAATTGTTTATGAACACATGGCAAAGAATGAAAAATAAAGTTTTGCATTCTGGCAGGCAGTTGAATGAAAGGAGACTCTGCTGCTGTTTAAGGTCCATCTGTGCAATATTGGTACCAATCAATCAAACCTTTATTGCATTAGCATACAGCCATAGCAGGATAAAACAAAAATGCTATAGACAAGCAACCGAACAAAATTCAAAGTGATATTACTGGGGTTATGACATTTAAATTACCCTAATTTGTCTTAGGGTAATATTGGTACTTTCTTCTGCAGCATGTGATGTTCCTTGATAGAGCTGATTGGCTCTATGTTGAAAATAATGTCAGGTTTTCTAAATTACCCACCTAATCTCCCAGGGCTTCACTGTAAGGCAAATCATCTTGAGTGATTTCAGCTCCGTAGTTTAGGATCCCAGGAAGCTTAAAAGCAAAAATCTTAGCCAGAGGCAATTTTTTACTTAACCCTTTAAGTCTTTTTTGTATATCTCCAGCCATCTTAGAACTGCATCTTAAATCGGAACCTTTCTGTTCACATTGCGAAGAAGGGCTTTAGGAGGCCGATGTGTTGGGAATAGTCAGGAATGCTCTCACTCTGTTCAGTTAATAGGAGTTAGTTCTGCTTTCTCGTCTATAGTTAAATTATCAGGTTTTGTAGGATTAAAGAATAAGGATTGCTTTTTAAGAAACATAGAATTATTTTTTTTAAATGTCCCTATGTTACATTCAACTGCCAAGGTAAAAGTTGTGGCAACTAGGATAACTTTTAAAAAGTGCATCAGGCCAACTAATTACAAATAGCTCTAAACAGAGGGTGTGATTTATTTATTTTTTATTGTGCAAGCTTTGTCTAGCTCTAGATGCCAGAAGGCTATTAAAAGCTTAGAAGATGGAACCATTGGCAGGATATTTCCATTGTGGATTTTAATATCAGCAGCTAGAAAACTCTTCTGCTCAGTGTCTATTTGAAACAGTTTCCGACTTGGCAGTTTTTAGTTGTGATTGTAAGACTTTTTTGGGTTGCTCTGTAACATTAAGCCTTTGTACACACCCAGCAATTTAAGGTGGGCTCAGCTTGACTTTAAAATCAGTATTCAGAAATAGCTTATAACTAAATGTACAAAATAACATACATTGATCACCCCTTCCCCCTGGGTATGGCGCATGACTTCCTATGGTCGATAGATATGGTGAGATCTCTGGTGTCTTACATATTTTCTGTAATTAAGTCCTGCTTGAAGCTGCTTGAAAATTACGTGAAGAAAGTCTAGTATCCTTCTCCTGCCCTAAAACCTTTTTTTGTGTGTTCCAGCGCTGGTTTACAAAACTTCCTCCCGTGTTGACTTTTGAACTTTCCCGTTTTGAGTTCAATCAGTCGCTTGGGCAGCCAGAGAAGATACACAACAAGCTAGAATTTCCACAGATAATTTATATGGACAGGTGAGATGTTAACTGGTAGTATCATATGCAAAAGCTCAGAGCATCAGACTTTACCCTCAAGGCCTGCTAGAGTAATATTGGCATGACTGCATCAGTCTTCATAATGATTCATGTGTACTTTTGAATGGGAGGATTGATGCTACAAAAAGAGACCACACAAATAAGTGTTTCTCCTTTAGGTTCCTGTATGGTAACAAAAAGCTTGTTCAAGCCAAAAGAGAAGAGATCAAGAAACTGAAGGATCAGATAACGGTTCTACAACAGAAACTGGAAAGGTAGGTGGTCAGCTTTTCGAACTACAAAACTTCATGTTTCCATATTCAGACTGTTATGTATGGTGGTCAGTCCATGATTAGAGCAGCAGTGTCTATATCACCTTTCCCCCCATGTAATTAATATGAACGCATTGGACTGGTGTGTTTTTCACTCAGTTTGGGATCTGTGAGTGCAATCTTGGCAGGAGCCTCCACATCTCTCCAGTCATTTCAGTGATCTCTCAGAGTGGCAAGGAAAAGCTTTCTATGACTTCTCCTTATTCTCCAGCCCACAAAGGGTCATATGACTACATACTGCTTCTATCTAGCCACATTTATTATAGCTGCTGGATGTGTCCAAAGCAAATTTCCTGAAGAGGGCAAGCTTTTATCCAGCATTGGACACACACACACAAGGACATGGATTGAAGGCTTGGCTGTTAAGCTTCTCATGGCTGAGTAACAGTAGCTTGTAGTTGAGACGCAATAAGTTCCTTAACTGGTCCTTGGCACTCCACCATGAACAATAACTTTTACTTTATATTACTGTTGGGTAATATAGGCAAATACTGCACTAATTAACACTGCTTGTTTTGGGGCCCATCTTATGTTCAAGGAAGTGGTCTCCATGCGTGTTGACTGACTTTTAGAAAGGCCTACAAACAGATGCCTCTTCCTTCTTGGGTTATTATGCCTGACGTTACAGAATCCAACTTTCAGTGGTAGTTTATCATGCAGTTATTCTTGGTAGTTAAAATTTAAATTAGATTTACAGTAGTACTTGGGCATATGCCAGATATTTAAAGGGAAAGCCCAATTGGTCGCTAATGCTTCCTTAAATAACTATTGTAGCTTTGATCCCGTTAGAATAATTTAAAGTATACAGGGATTCAATAAACTTAATTGGTGTTTTTATAAAGTAGGATATAAATAACATGTCATAATTCTCTTTAGGTACACAAGATACGGTTCTGGTGCCAGCCGCTTCCCTTTGCCAGACATGCTGCAGTATGTTCTTGAATTTGCAGGTACTAGGCTGCCCGGGGCTGCCCCCTGCACTCAAGATTTGACACCAGTAGCTGAATGCCAAACTTCAGAGACTCCTCCAACACAAAGCAGGTAAAGAACTGATTTTCTTAAGATATCATTTGCAGCCTCACCTTGACTCCAAAAATCTTGGGATCCTTTTATATATCCTTTCCATTTCCTTGCTTTCCATATTTCCAATGAAGGACTTGGTTGAAAGCTGAGTGATGCCATTCTGACAGAGGTTGGTTTTCCATCGGGGTTGATTTAAAATGAGAAAAATAACATGCTAGCGATTCAAATTGTTGTAACTTGATGTATGCTTCTTCTTTTTTTGGGGGGGGGGGGTCTTTGGCCAAAAAAGCATCATACTATAGCCAATTAGGTGGCTGCTGAGTTCAGAGAAGTGTTGGTTTCCATTTGCTGGGAACTGTAGCATTGATTATCTTTCTATCCTTCTCTTAATAGGGTGACAGTAACACAAGCTGAAAGTGCCAAGGACGTAGCCTCTGCCCTAGCCACATCTCACCAGGAACCAAACAACAAACCCCTCCAGTTTCCCAGACTTCCTGTGAAGGTGCCAGAAGGCCATGTCCCTCGTGAGATCACAAAGGATGAAATAAGTCTTGTTGTGGCCTGCCTGCAACGATGGAGAGAAGAGGTTGAACAAGACATAAAAGGTCTGTTCCCAGATAGTGCCCTCCCTATTACAGTGGTACCTTGGTTCCCGAATGGCTTAGTTGACAAATAAATCGGCTCCCAAACGCCACAAACCTGGAAGTATTCCAGTTTGCAAATGCTTTTCGGAAGCCAAACACCCATTTTGGCTGTCGGTATCGTTCCCGGGGCTAATCAGCCAATCAGAAGCCACACCTTGGTTTTTGAATGTTTTGGAAGTCGAATGGACTTTCAGAATGGATTGAGTTTGAGAACCAAGGTACCACTGTATTGCATTTGTTTTTTTGTTTTTTAAATTGTAAGCTTTTACTGTATTTTAAATGGTCCTGGGAGCTTATGGTGAAAGGTGGACAGAAATTAACAACAACAACTTTCAGTTGGAGCTAGAGTCACTGACTTTCATTGGGTATGTTCAGGGCTGTTCATTCTCTGCCCCATGCCAATGCAAAATAAGCAGTGTCAACTTTCATGGAAACATGCTTATTCTAAATTCAGTTATTTCACCTGCTTGCTTCATTTGACGTTTGAAAGCTTAGTAAGTGTTGGCATATTGTAGGATGCAGACTCTGAGCTGGAGGAGCCTGTATCCTATTATATGTGATGCAGTTTTCACTTGATTATCAGCTGCTTTAGAGACCTGCTGAAAGGCAAGAAATAAATACTTTAAATGCAGCCTGCTCTTAATCTGCCTGCACACTTTTGCCTATTAAACCTCCACAGCAATTGAGACTTCTGCAGGTAACCGTATTCTTCACAAAACATCAATAGCCTTGGCAATTTTCATGATTATTGTCTTTATAAATGGAAGTAATTTCTAACCCATTCTTCATTGTTCACCCAATCCCAGAGTGGGATGTGACATTCAAATACAGTAAATGTGAAAATGGACAATATGCTAACAAAGCTACAGCAGCTGAACCAAGGGCACTCCTTTAGTCAAATGCTTGGGCGAAATCATCACCCGGTACCTTTGTGTGAACAGAGTTTTGGAAATAGGAGCTGAACTACTGTAAATCATTGCTTTCAACGTCATTCTCTGAAGCTTCTCTTGAAGAATGGTGTGGTTAGTAGTATCAAAAGCCACTGAGAGATTGAGGAGAATCAACAGAGCTGCACTTCTCCATCTTTCTTCTGATGAAGGCCTAATTTCAGGCTGGAGTGGGTCTTCTAGATAATCAGTTTCTTCCAAGAATGTCTAGAGTTGAGAGGCCCCTCCCTGTTAATCACTTCCCTAAGGAATGAGGCATGTGGGCTTAGAGTTATTAAGATTGTCCAGGTCCAGGGAGAACTTTCAAAGAATGGGTGCACTGGTGCCTCCTTCAAGGCAGCAAGAAACTACCTGTCATGCAGCAGTGCATGGATTTGAATGTGGGTAGATATTTGTGTTGTCTGTGTCCTAGAAATGCTTAACAGTTAACGCAAGATCAAACATAAGTATTGAATTGTTTTGATTAACAGACCTGAATGCTTCTATTGCACTGCTTTCCCAATCTATTGACCAGATGTACTCAGATCCTTTGCTTCATCAGGTAAGATATTTTGTCTTTTCATTGAGATTATGCTTTTCTGTTCTTGTGCTAGCACTGGTACATGATGGCAGTGCATGCTGTTAATTGAGTCCATTTACAGTTTTCTTGAAAGCAGTATCATCTTATTGGGAGATGGGGCATATCTGCTGTTGTTGAACCTAAAGTAATTCTCTGATCTGTCCACGTAAAACTAGTTTACTAAAACCCAGCTTTTTCAAGCAGGCGTTTGGATTCTATATGATATCCTGCAAATAATGAAATTACCTTGCTGTGGAATGGTATTGCTGATGGGATTCATTAAAACTTGTTCTCAGACACAGGCACTTTCCATTTTTCTACCTTACACTATTTCCTGTACTTGTTTCAGTGAGCTGTAGATGCTGTTGTAAATATTAATAACTGGTGGAGTTGGTTCAGTTTTCTCTCCTTATCCCTTCAAAATACATTACTAGGACTGCTGCTTCTTTCATGCTTAGAGGTGTTTCTGCCCTTTTCCTCCAGCACGTAATGAATCAAATGCTGGGTGTGTTCTGGATTATACAGTGTCTGCCTCTTGGCTCCTCATCTTAAAAGGCTTGGGTTTCAAGATTCTGCCATCATATTAGTGGAGTTACGTTGTATAATCTTGGTTTTTTTCCAATAAATGGTTTGTAATCCTCTGTGTCAATCTGCCAAGTGATTTCTGGGTAGTCGGGCTTTGACCCTTAAAGTTCACACTTGTCACAGTGACTCTGAAGCACTGCTTTCTGCCAACTAAAACCATATTACTCTGGGAAGAAAATAATCTGTTCCTCTCTGTGTGAAGCCAGGATTGTATGAATGGATAGTTCTTAACAGGCACAACAGCTGGGAATGTGCCTGGCTGAATCTAGCCTGAGGTCATGTTACTTCACCTGCTAAAAATAAGCCTGTTGTGTATGTGTGTGCATATTTTGCAGGTCCCTTACCACTTGCATGCTGTCTTGGTCCATGAAGGCCAGGCCAACGCTGGCCATTACTGGGCCTACATCTACAACCAGCCCCGAAAAAGCTGGCTCAAGTATAATGACATCTCTGTGACAGAGTCATCTTGGGAAGAACTGGAGAGGGACTCTTTTGGAGGCCTGAGGAATGCCAGTGCCTACTGCCTGATGTACATAAATAAAAAGCTACCACACTTTGCTGCTGCTGGTAAGGACTTTGAAATGCTTACTTGTCTGAGTGATCTTGAGCTATTGGTTCTGTAAGCACTTTTCTGCAATGCACCCAGTCCCTGGTTGTGGCTCATGGTTGATTCTTGATTGTATAGGAAGGTATGTAGGGACTTGGGGTATGGGCTAAGTGATCTCTTCTAAGCAACTGTTTTTCTAGACGCATCTAGTTGTGTATAGAAATGGTACAGTAAAAAGGGTACAGTACTGAAGTGTAAGATGTCTAGCCTGCATTTAATGCTGTTTGAAATCACGAGAGAGAGGATGTCTTGACCTCCTTCTGCAATGCAGGAGTGAATGCTGAGAGTGATCCTAACTGGGCCAAAGTAACAGCCAACATCCATATGGGGACAGAGATGTTGGCTTAGCCCAGCACATTCTTCCTTCAGGTTGATGATATGCTCTATTCAGATACCTGTCTTCTGGAGCAGTCTAGAAAATTAGCTTGTGCAGGGTAAAAAGATGAACAAGTAAAGAACATGCAGGCAAGCAGTTGACCATTGCCATCTCTCATGGCATCTTCCTCCTTTTCTCTGGAACACTGAAAAGACATCTAGTCCATTGGGGTTTGGGAGGCGGTGTGAAGCACACCTAAGTAGTCCAGCTGATCTCTCACCGTCTTTGCCCTGAATGCTGGCGGTTGGAAACCATCATTGGGTGCCAGTTGGATTGAAATGAGGTATTTTATTTTCCCTACTTCCTACATGCATCCCCCATCTTTGCTATAAGGAGCTCCGGGTGTCCTATATAGTGCTCATCCTTCCATTTTTAACCTCACAACAACCCTGTGAGAGGGGTTAGGCTGAGAGACCTAGTAACTGGTCCGAGATAACCCAGTTGATCTTCATGGTTCAGCTGGGTTCTGAATCCTGGTCTCTCAGGTCCTGCTTCTGACATTCTTTAACTATACTGGCTCTAAACCCCAAAACAGTGGTGCTTGTTTGGGATAGAAGCAGCTTCAGTTTATTTGTATCTCCCGTTCAGGATTGTTCTGGATCAAAAGGCAACACAAGAGATCATCTTAATAAAGTTCCATTCCAACCCTACCCCAATTTAAATTTAGATATGGACCAGGATAAGCATAAGGATTGATAAGAAGCTGAAAGAATCCTCCAGGCATTGATGGGTTGACAGAGCAGAGGAGTAATAAATTAGGAGCTAATGGTTTGGGAGGAGTTAGGGCTTTCCCTAGGTCCCTTTATGCATCATTTGCATTTTGAGCCTTAGCAGTAGGTGTGTGGATGTGTAAAAGGTAAAGAACCCCTGGATGGTTAGGTCCAGTCAAAGACGACTATGAGGTTGCAGCGCTCATCTCACTTTCAGGCCGAGGGAGCCGGTGTTTGTCCACAGGCAACTTTCCAGGTCAGTGTGGGAGCAATACCTATTTATCTATTTACATTGGCATGCTTTTAAACTGTTAGGTTAGCAGGGGCTGGGACAGAGCAATCACTCCATCGCAGGGATTTGAACCACCAACCTTCTGATTGGCAAGCCCAAGAGGCTCAGTGGTATAGACCACAGTGCCACCGCGTCCCATGGATGTGTAGCCCCCCTCCCCAATAGGGTGGTGTGTGAACCCAAATCTGTTTCTATAACTGTCTGCAACTTCTATCCAAGGTGCTCTGATAAGTAGGGGTGACCCATAGTATTAATAAACAAAGGTTTCATTGTAGGCTATTCTTTCACAAAGTGTCTTGGTTTAATAGTGAGCCCGACAAGTATTCAGAGGTAGGATGCAAGGGGCAAATGAGCACCAGCACCTTCTGGATATTTTCCCTTTGATTAGATTATGTTAATGGGCAGACCCAGAGAGAAGTGGAATCTCTGCCTCTGGAGCTCCAGCACTACATCCAAGAAGACAACTGGAGGCTTGAACAGGAGGTGGCAGAGTGGGAGGAGCAGTCGAGCAAGATGGCGCAGATGGATCAGTCATCACCAGCAGAGTCTCAGGACCTCTCTTCTGACTTGGGACAAGGTGAGAAAAGCAGTCAGTCTTTTTGCTTGCCTCTCCCAATGCCGGTTGTTCAGCCCTCTGACTTACTGGATTGCTGAGAGTGATGAGACAGTCCTGGTGCTTAAATTTCTATAAGAAGCCCTGTGTGGACTTTACCTCCCATATTGACTTGCCCCATGTATTGAGATGATTTTCAGAGGTTCTTCCAAAGCCCATGCCATTTAGAGGTAATGCAGATTGGTTGCTATCTGTAGAATTCCCTCACTGGGGATGATCTTTGGCACCAGCCTTGTTATCTTTTTATTCTTCCAGATTTATTAATGCATTACTTATAAGACATGGGCTGCTGTTTTTGTCCCGTTCATTGAAAGCATTGTTCAAAAGGTAGAATAAAAATCTTTGCCCTCCTACACTAGCTGTACAGCTGTACACTGAGCTGTAGCTCAGGGCTAGGCACGACCCAAGTTCTAACATTTTGTCTACTTCTATGTTTTTCTAAATGTCTTGCTGGACGTAGAGAGTAAATTGTGCACTACGCTTATTCTCTCTCCTCAGAAAGATCTTGTTCCTCCAGCTCTGAACGGATGGCACATTCCCTCTCCTCCGAACATGCCATGATTGCCAAGGAACAGACGGCTCAAGCCATTGCCAAGACAGCTGATGCATATGAGAAGGCTGGTGGATTGGCAGCTCTTGACAAGGTGAAAATAGCAATTGTTGGGCTTCCGGACCTTTGTAGCCACCCTTTTCCATGCCTCTGCTCCCTGCCTCCTCTTGCTTGAACCTTTTTTTGCTTTGCTAGCTTGCCTTTCATTTCCCTTTCTGATTTCTTTCTGTTTTCTTATCTCTGTGTGGCAACAGTCAAAGGAGGAGGAACCAGTGCAGCACCTCCCAGAAGAAGCAAACCCCACCACTCAGGCAGAAGAGCCACAGGCTGCTATGGGGATGGAGCTTTCTGCCCCACCTAGCTCACAGATCTCTGAAGTGGATATCCCCAGTGTGGGAAAGATTCTAGTTAGATCAGATGCAGATGGATATAATGAAGAGGTACACAGCTATGTGTCTGTGTGTCTTTTTTGCAGCAAGCAAAAATGTTGGGGATGAGCATCTTTCATTCTGAGGCATTGCGAACTAGGGAAGATGCCAGACACTGCCCTCGCGGGCTGCATCTTTCCCATTTCAGATGGGTTGTGCTTGGAAGTAAACATCCCAGAGCTGTCTCTCAAACAATCCAAATGGTGGTTATTAGGATTGCAGACTTTCCCACCAGTGGTTTGGTTTCTTTGACACGAGAGTACTCCCCAAGGTTGCTCACTTAAAAATAAAAATACTAAAGCTGTTTTGCCTCTACCGAGGTCTTTTTGCCATCCAAGGCCAAGGCCAAGATGGTGAAGCCACATAACATTCTGAAAACGTAGTCCTAAATTTTGACTGCTCCTCCTGTGCATGGAAGCAATCCCGACAGCACCATCATATTTGTCTCCGGATTGAATGAACAGTATGTTTTAGGCCTGGGGGTTTTCAGCATGTGAGTGGGGACTGATAGGTTAAGTAAGCCAGTTGCTAGCAACCTGCTGTGGAGTAGATGGACCTGCACATTATGTCATCCATACAGGAAACGGGCAATGGGTTAGGACTTGGGTGATGTATCTCTGCATCCCCTTAATTGCCCTTAATTCCTGCTCATCTTTCATTAGACCCTCTCAACGCAAATGTGGACACTTAAGTCATAGTTGGTAGAGGGGCACAAATTTGAGGTGTGTCTACAAATGTGTGAACAAATCAAAGTAACTTAATAATCATGAAGGGAAGTCTTCAGCTGGCTGCTTCCATGACCATACTGGTTGGGGCTGATGGGAGTTGCAGTTCAGAATTCAAACATCTGGAAGACCCCAGGTATGGAAGAAGGTAGAACCCTGACTCTGGACTCTGCATGTCTTAGTTCTTGCCTGTTCTGACTCTTTCATCGTGTAGCATTTTGCATTTTTCCTCTCTCCATCTTTCTTTTTTCTTCTTTCTGTCAGATGATGCTCAGTCCTGCCATGCAAGGTGTGATCCTGGCTATTGCTAAAGCCCGTCAAACCTTTGATCGGGATGGGTCTGAAGCAGGGCTAGTTAAGGTACTATTGTACACATTGGCCTCTTGGCAGTGGAGAAATGCAATGAAACATTGGCTACGGATGACAGGTGGCTGTTCCTTACTTCGTTTTTCCGCCCTGCGATGTCTTGATTGCAGAGATCATTTGTTCCGTCACAGGAGGTTGATATCCTCTGACGTTGTTTGCTCCCCCATCCACTTTGAGGAAGCAGGTCTTCACTGATTTTTGAAGTTTCTCCTCCCAGGAGTCTTCTTAATATCTGTCTTCCACTGAGATAACAAGACTGCTGCTGCTCTTAAAGCATAAACATTCCACTCTGAGTAGAGGTTTATTGGATGCACCCCAAAGTGCAGCTCCCTCCACTACTGCTATTGGATATATATATTACAAGATGTGGTCTTCTCATGACCAAGGGAAGCACTGGATTGGCTTGTGAAGCTTCTTTCTAGTCCTAGAGAGGGTGGCATCCTGATTTTCCTTCATTCATCCTTCATCTACATAAGGATGGCTTCTCCCTGTAGTTAGAAAACTTAGAACCTAGAGATAACCATTTATCCTATTCTGCTTTTTCCCCTGCTTGGGGGTATTGTTAGGGGTTTGGGGGGGCAGGGATTGCTGCTTTTATTGATTTTTTTGTATATTTATTTTAGATCTTATGATTTATGTGCAAATTGTTTGACTTGGTTGTACTTTTTGATTTATTTATTATTTATGACTACTTTTGTTACGTTTGTAATTGTGCGGGGTTTTTTTTTTTACATGTTGTAAGCCACCTTGAGTGTGGTTTTAACCTTGGAAAGGCAACATATAAATAAAACGATGCATGCATGTATGTATGTATATTGTTAAGAAATCTTTTGTCTGGTATCCATTGAGCCTGTTTCTCAGCTGTAGAAGTCTCCAAATGAGGACCCGTGTTGCTAACTCAGGTTCTGGACATCTCAAATCTTTCTGTCTCAAAGTGGATAGGTGGAAATTGCCCATCTTTCAGGAAATCCTCTGAAAGCCCAGACAGCCTAAAGTGCCAACTGCCGTCAGAAGCAAAACTTGCATTATATTATTATTATTATTATTATTATTATTATTAATATTATTATTATTATTATTAGTTTATTGAATTTATATACCGTCCTATACCCGGAGTCTCAGGGCAGTTCACAGAAAAGATCACAACAATTGTAGAGATCAGTTTGTTCCTGTTGTTGTTGGAGTTGTGCGCTGAATAAAATCCTTGGTATTGCTGCACTAGATCATATGGCACTAGCTTTTGCGTACCAATTCCAAGGAGCTACTTTGACATGGTTGGAGCAAGGCCTCATGACAGTCATCTGCAGAGCAAAACAAGACCTTGCAGTTGCTTGGCTTCATAGGACTTTAATTTCAGCACATCCAGCTTAAGTTGGTCGTGAGCAGCTTACTGATAAGAATGTCCCTCAAAGTCTAAGAACTGCTTGCATTATGGATTCATAATTGTCAGACTGATATTATTCCAATTCTTGGCTTTATTAGGCATTCCATGAAGAATACTCCAGGCTGTACTCGCTGTCAACAGAGACTCCAACACCACAAAATGACCCCCGGCTTCAGCACGTCCTAGTTTACTTCCTGCAGAACAATGCGCCAAAGCAAGTGGTGGAACGGACTCTTCTGGAGCAGTTTGCAGACAAAAACCTCAGCTATGATGAAAGGTTTGTTCAGAACACATAAGCTGGAATGTCTTCTGTGTGAATAAAGGAAGGGCACAGAATTGTTTTGAAAGTGCTATATGGGGGCTTTGTTTGGTAGGAGTGGTGTTCAGTGACTTTGGTAGCACTGATCAGTATTAGATGGTTAAAGAGATTTTTATTGTTCTGTGTTTTAGCTCTCCATTTCTAACTTGCATTTCCCCCTCAATGGGCCAAGAAGGCAGCTTCCAGCAAGTCCGCGCTGCTTGCATTTCTAAAATATATAGATGTAATATCAAAACAAGCTAAATCATAAGAGATGTTTCAGTTGACATTCTCTGGCTTTTGGGTGTCCCTTCACTAAGCTTTCCCCTCCTTTCCGTGAACAGATCGATTAGCATTATGAAGGTAGCTCGAGCTAAGTTGAAAGAGATTGGACCTGATGAGGTGGACATGGAAGAGTATAAGGTAAGGAGCCTCAGCCCTAAAGTTTTAGGTCTGGTTTATATCTTTGTGTCAAAGCTGCAGCCTAATTGTTAGGTGAGCAAATTCTACTCTTATGACCAAAAAAGTAAAATTGGTTTCCTTCAGATAAGTGGTGATCACTTAGTTTCTTCAGAGTTGTGTTTTGAGGGTCAGTTGCTCTGTCTGAGATGTCTATATTTCCTCTTGCCCTGTCCTGTATCCTGGATAAAATCTGTTCCATTCCACACATAAACAGTAGCAGAAATAAGAGTGCCCTGCCTCCCACGCCATCCCATTTAGATATTATGGTAAATTTAGTAGCACTCTGTTCATCCATTTTCAGTAGAAATGAGTCTACAGCATTTTTAAAGCGTCTGGCTTGCTAAGACACTACAGAGTGTTTCAGGTGCTCTCTTTGCTATCTTGTAGAGATCCTGCTTCACATTCACTTCAGGATTCATCTGAATCCAGCGCACAGCCTTACTGCATATGCCCAAAATGAGGGTGAAGTGCATAATAGGCATCTTGTAATTAGTAAGTGGGCTATGATTCCTCTCTCCACCAGGCCCTAGGGTGGGGCCTGACAGGCTTCATAAGAACTGCTGCTTCTGCAGCTACCCAGCAAGGACTGGGGTATTTTGGGGAAAATTTGTCAGGAGTTTTTGCTGTTATTGATACAAATTTTTTGTATACTTTTATGTGGACATTGTTCAGTTTGGTTATGTAGTCTTGATGTGTTTTATTTTCATGACTACTTTGCTATATTCGTAACCATAAATCTTTTCATATTGTAAGCCACCTTGAGTGTTGTTTTAACGGTGGAAAGGTGGCATTTAAATAAAATTATTATTATGATGATTACCGTATTTTTTCCGTGTATTATACGAGGTTTTTTGACTCAAAAATCACGTCCAAAACCAGGGGTCGTCGTATACACGGATGTGGGGGGGAGAAGTGGCGCACACACGAGCGCAACTTCCCACGATGCCGCTGCACGTGGGAAACGATCTAGGGAGTGTTTTCTGCCTGCAGCTGCATGGGGGGAGAAGCTCAACAACTTTGGGCCATCTCCCCTCATTTTCTTAAAATTGAGTCCCCCAAACTGGGGCGGGGGGGTCTTATACATGGGACGTCTTATAGATGGAAAAATGTGGTGTCCAAAAGCAACAAGAGAAAAGGAGCAATATGAGCAAAGCCAGGTGTGAATAAAGTGGGACTTACTGAACCAATAATGGATTGTGACCATTTTCTTTTTCCGGCACAGAAATGGCACGAAGACTACAGTTTGTTTCGCAAAGTATCTATTTACCTCTTAACAGGCTTGGAACTGTATCAGAATAAACAGTAAGTTTGTGTAAATTGCTTCTAAAGGTTGTGATGAAGATTTGGAAGGTAGCTGAGGATTGGTGGATGTATTCTTAGTCCCAACGCAGAAGGTTGAAATATGTGGTGGTGCATCATAGCAAGTAGAAATTAGGGACGACTTGAGTGGGGAAGTACTGCTTTTCCACTGTGTATAATCATAATCATAATCATCATAATTTATTATTTATACCCCGCACATCCCCGGGCGGCTTCCAGCAAAATATTAAAATATATGATGTTGCCACTTCTGCATCTGTATCTTCTCATGAACACTTTGGCTCAAAAGGTTTCATTAGTAAGGTGAATTAGTAAGACTCCAGCAAACTTGGACAAGCCGCCTTCTAATGGACACAGGAGTGTCCATAGTCTATACATAAGGATGGTGAAGAAGGGTGGTGCTAGGATGCTTGTGGTAATCCCTCATGTACTGAGCAGGAACTTCTGAACAGGGTACAGTTGTGTTCTTGTGAATTTTGGTCAATGTGATAGTTTGTGGGCCAGCTCTTACTAGGCAGCTGTCCTAACATCTTCCCAATTCCTCTACTAGATTCCAACTCCTACTTCACACATTAAAACACTCACTTCCATCTGAAACACCGTGACAGGAAATGAGGCTGCTGACGGGAGTAGTAATGGAACTGACGATTCACCATGTTATTCAACAGAACTGACAATTCACCGTGCTAGAGAAGAAACTAAAAATTTTAAAATTTTTGGTTTCTTCCATTAGATTCACAAAATGTTTAGGGGTATGTGTTACCCCAGCATACCCCCAGAAAAAAAGCACTAGGTATAGCCATGTATCCCAAGCAAGTATAAGAGCTATGAATGGCTGCTGTAGTTTGCAGTAAATGTTTGCTTGTACAACCTGTTTTAATTCCGAAGATTGCAACTCTCACCCTCTTTCCTGTTCTTATAAGGTACTATGAAGCTCTGACCTATCTGGTGTATGCCTATCAGAGCAATCTGACCTTGCGGAGGAAGGGAGCCAACAGAGGCGCCAATGCATCTTTAATTGCTCTGTACAGAAGAAAATGTCTCTTGGTTGGTATTAACCCCTTCTCCCCTCCTACCACCCCTTCAAGGAGCTTGCTGGTAGAATGATCCACTTTGTTTTCAATCTTCGTCTTATTCTCATGTGCAGATCCAATTCTTTATAGAAATGGAGTTCACTGCTTTAATACACTGTTCTCCTCACAGTGCCATTGCTCTTCCTTGCATAGTTTTAATTTTCTGGTGGTCTTGGCTCTTATATGGGTGCTGCTTTCTCCACCCCTTCACGTATTGACTTTATAGTATGCTAAGGGACGCGGGTGGCGCCGTAGTCTAAACCACTGAGCTTCTTGGGCTTGCCGATCAGAAGGTCGGCAGTTCGAATCCCCACAACGGGGTGAGCTCCCATCGCTCTGTCCCAGCTCCTGCCAACCTAGCAGTTCGAAAGTATGCCAGTGCAAGTAGATAAATAGGTACCACTGTGGCAGGAAGGTAAACATCGTTTCTGTGCATTCTGGTTTCCATCACGGTGTTCTGTTGCACCAGAAGCTGTTTAGTCCTGCTGGTCACATGACCTGGAACGTTGTCTGTGGACAAATGCCGGCTCCCTTGGCCTGAAAGCGAGATGAGCACTGCAACCCCATAGTCACCTTTGACTGGACATAATAGCTTAGGGGCCCTTTACCTTTATAGTGTGCTCTATCTCTTGGTTCCTGAATGGATTAGTGAAAACCTCGCTCAGGTTGGGGCCCTTTGCAGAGAGGGGCATATCTGGCAGATGTTTGGGCTCTTTTTTGCCATGGCAGTGTAAAAACAAGCAAACAAAAACCCCTAAATGTTCAGCTGCACTCTCAAACTTGCCACAGGAAGCATTGCGGAAAGTGACAGACACCAGGCTGAGCTGTTGCCAAAGACCCATAAATGTGTTTCTCATATCGCTTTGCCACAGAAGTTGAACGATGCTGCAGCAGCTCTGTTTGAAAGTAGCAATGAGTTGAGCGTGGATGAAGGTGTGAACATCTTGAATGAGCTGATAATCCCCTGCATGCACCTCCTCATCAGCAATGATACCTCAAAGGATGACCTGGATGCCGTTGAGGTCATGAGAAATCGTTGGTGTGCTTACCTGGGAAAGGACATGAATGGTAAGAAAGGGGGTCCTGAACCTCTTACTCTGTGCTGCTATCATCCTGTCTCTCGCTTAGTATTGCTAGTCTTTGTGTACCTTCTGACTGTTTTTCTAAAGACTGTCAGTAAAATGCCCTTGCACAATTCAGATAATCCCCAATATTTGCATTTTGCTTAGCCCTGGCAAAATGTTGCCCTCCAGATGTCAGCTGGACTACAACTCCTATCATATCTGGCTATTGGCCTTGCTGGCTGAGGCTGATGGGAGTTGGAGTTCAACAGCATCTGGTGGGCTACAGCATCTAAAGTTTACTGGAGAGACTGCCTTCTTGAATTACTAGATCTTTGTCTTCAAAATATGGGTTTTGATTCTTTCATTTCCCCTCTTGTTCTCAAGCAGAAGTAACACCTGCCTCTCAACAGTCATACTTGCATGAGGCGTTCCAGTTATAGCAGCTTACTGTGTACGCCAAGCAGCATTCTCCTGGGGTGAGGAATGATAGAAAATGTTTTGTTGTTGCCAGAAATTACTTGTACATGTTGCTGTTGGGTTTCAGAACTTACTGGGTTAATTTTTGTTCTGAGTGTGCCTCCCATTCTCTGACGTTTCGGAAGAAGGAGGGAGGAGTTCTACTTGTTGTTCTCTCTGTGTCTCTGAGAGAGACGGACGGAAGCCATGAATGCTAGCAGTCCAGGAGATTTTGGGAAATGCTGAGCTGTAAATATTTGCTGCAATAAAGAACTGATGAACACACAGTGCTTGGTGTGTTTGGATCTGAAGCAGACTGCAATAGTTTTGATCCGCTGTGTTTTTACTCTGCTAGACGAAACCGGAGAAGAAAAAGGTCTGCGCAGCTTGGCTGGGAGCGTGCCGGACCACTGGGGCTAATTGGGGCCATAAAGCAATTAGATGGCCAGTGCAATTAAGATCTTATCAGATCTTCACAGGTTATGGAGGACCTAATTACCGCTAATAAAACTGTTGCTGGGAGTCTGCCGGTGAGCTTTGAAGTCTTGAAGTCAGCTTGGCAATAGCTGGAAGACGCTACTGAAGCAGAGCGGAGGTCTGCGTTCTGTGTTTTGCCTGCTGCAGAGAGGCAAGAGTTGCTGAGGCAGAGAGCTGAGAAAGCAGCTGAGAAATCGGGTGCCGGAGAGCTGACTGGTGAAACGTGAGTACAGCAGCTGGGGCCCCGGGGAAGAGGAGAGAATGGCGGACAGCCAGGTCTTTGAGGACGTTCCGCTTGAAAAGCTCACTTTAAGAAGTTGGGCAACCTGGTCCAGAAGAGTAAGGGGTTGGTTCCTGGTTACTGGGCTTTGGAATGTAAGCCAGAGAGAACCACTTCCCTTGAATCCAGGTCCTGAAGGGACGGACATTACAGGCTTTGAGGCTGCGTTGCCTGAAGAAAGCCTGCAGAGAATGCAAAGAGAGCTTGCTATGCTAAAGGCATGCGTACATGCATCACTTTTGCCCAGTTTGGAGGGCGTAAAGTCAGCAAGGGCTGCCTGGGAGGTGCTGAGAAGTTTGTGTGAAACTTCAGCAGGAGGCCAGGCCCCTGGAGGAGTCATGGAGAGCCTGGAGATGGCTGTAGCCCTAGTCCCTGAGGTGCAAGTCGGGGGGGCTGAGAATTCCAAAGGCAAGTTTCAAAAGTTTTCCACTGTGAGTGCTGAAGTGAAACGCAGTTTCAGCGAGGGCAGGGCTGGCACAGAGTGCTCTTCCGGAAGAAGGGAGGCCAGGCCAGCTGAAAGGAGCCCTGGGCAGTATTTTTCCACTGGGGATTGTCGTCGTCAGCCAAAGTCTGGGAAGCGGCGTAGAGCTAGGTGCTTCAAGGTCAGCCACCTGGACAAAGTGAAGATAAGGCCTAAAGAGTCGCGTGGGAACGCAGAGGCCAGGCCGGTCTCCAAGGCAACGGAGGAGGCTACTTCTACGGAAGCTGCCAAGGCCCTGAGCAAGGGGGAGTTGGTTGCCAAGACAACCAGACAGAACTGCTGCAAAAGCCCAAAGACAGGGGGCAGCGGGACGTTTGTTGCCAGTATGGCTTTGTTTGAGAACAGCTCTGAGAGACACACTAATTTTCGTTTTTTAATCGACTCAGGAGCTAACTGCCACCTGATCCCAGAGACCCCTGCAGTCGAGATGTGGAATTGCAAGGCAATTCCGGCTGGGAAAACTGTTCAGTTTGCAAGTGGGGAAAAGAAAAATGTGAATAAAATTGTAAATGTGTTGTTTTCTGTTTTGCAGGAGCAGATGGAAGTTTGCATTGTGCCAGGAGTGCAGCACTGTATTTTATCTGTGCCTTATTTGTTGAAAAAGGGGTTTAAGGTTTGCTTTGAACACGATGTTTGTACAATCTCCAAAGGAGGGAAGCAACTGGTCAGAGTTGCAAAGGGGCAGAATGATCTCTTCATTCTTAAAACGTCCCTGGAGGGTGAGGGGAAGGTTGAGAAAGCACAAGCCCTGCGTGCTACAGTTCCCACTCATGTTTCATGTTCGTGTGTGTGGCATAAGAAGACAGCGCATGCCTGTCTTGAAGAACTACAGGTGCTACCTGAGGTTTCCAAAGGCTGTAGAATTGCGGAATGTGCAAGAGTCCTAGATTGTCAGGCTTGCAGACAGGCAAAGGTAAGAGGGTGCAGTTACCCCAGGGTGGAGAGGGTAACCACAAAACCTTTTGATCTTGTGCACATAGATCTGTTGGGTCCCATGAAGGAACCAAGTTTGGGAGGGGCCAGGTTTCTGCTGACAATGCAGGATGATTTTTCGCAGAACACCTGGACACATGGTCTCAAGTCCAAGGAAGATGCAGCACAGCTGATTAGTCGTTGGATTGAAGAGGTGGAACTAAGGTTCTCCACCAGAGTCAGGGAAATTGCTAGTGACAGAGGTTCACAGTTTACTGGGTCTGCTTTGCAGAAGTTCTTTCACAAGAAAGGGATAAGTCACACAGTGACTTCTCCTCAACAGAGGGGGGTGGCAGAGCTCAGAAGTGAGGCTCTGGTTAAAGCTGCACAGGTGATGCTGTCAGATTCTGGGTTACCTCCAAAGTTTTGGATGGAGGCAGTTAAATATGTGAGCTTCACCTGGAATAGGTCCTACAATTCAGTGGTAGGAGACACACCGTTTTTCATGCTTCACGGGAGGAAGCCACAGGTTCACTTCCTCCGTGAGTTCGGATCAACGGCCTCGCTGCTGGTGCCTGAAGCTTTGCGAGGGCCAGGTGAACCCAAGTTCCAGAAAATGATCTTCTGTGGGTATGAGCCAACGGCTCGTGCATGGAGGTTTGCGTACCCGTCAGGTGATCAGAGTAAGCTGCTGATCAGTAAACACGCTGAGTTCTGTAAGCAGGAGGAAAGGTCAAAGACCCCTGCCAGACGCGATATTCTTTCAGAATGTCTTTCTGATTCAGAGCAGGAAGGTTCTGATGAGGAGGAAGGAGAGCCAGGGGCTGAGTCTGCTGATGACGATCAGCTCGCTGACCAAAGTCAGGAGCAGGATGGGGCATCTCCGCAAGTTGTAAAAAGGGAGCCCAAGAGTGAGCCTAGTTCTCCTGTGAGGGTAATTCCAAGGGTTCGAAGACGTGTTAAGTCAGAGGGGGAATCCCAGGATGCAAGGAACACACCTGCTGACCACAGTGAGTCAGAGGAAGTGCCTGAGTTTGTGCCCAGGCGGTCCAGTCGCACAACGAAGGGAATTCCACCTGAGAGGTATCAGGCCACAGGTGCGTGGATAAGTTTCGCACAGTGCGAATCTGAGAGTTGTGAGGATGTTCCACAGATGCCTGACAGGGACGCCAGGAGAGGGCGCAAGGCATTGGGGAAGGGATTGATCTCACAGAGGTCTGCAAAGGTACATCCACAGGTCTTGTCAGGAATGGAGGCAAGAGGGGGTGTTGGGTTTCAGAACTTACTGGGTTAATTTTTGTTCTGAGTGTGCCTCCCATTCTCTGACGTTTCGGAAGAAGGAGGGAGGAGTTCTACTTGTTGTTCTCTCTGTGTCTCTGAGAGAGACGGACGGAAGCCATGAATGCTAGCAGTCCAGGAGATTTTGGGAAATGCTGAGCTGTAAATATTTGCTGCAATAAAGAACTGATGAACACACAGTGCTTGGTGTGTTTGGATCTGAAGCAGACTGCAATAGTTTTGATCCGCTGTGTTTTTACTCTGCTAGACGAAACCGGAGAAGAAAAAGGTCTGCGCAGCTTGGCTGGGAGCGTGCCGGACCACTGGGGCTAATTGGGGCCATAAAGCAATTAGATGGCCAGTGCAATTAAGATCTTATCAGATCTTCACAGTTGCATCTGTACCTGGCACATCCTGTGATCAGAGGTACACTGATCAGAAAACTTACTTTTAAATCTTCACGTGGCATGTCAGTCTTTACCCCAGAGATTCCGGAGGCAGGGGGCAGAATGGAGTAGTAAGAGGCAACAATGTGTGAGGAATTTATTATTATTATTACTGAACATATCGTGAATTAAAATAAGCACACATGATCTGGAAGTTAATCTGTTGTGCATTTTTCTTTGCTAGATTTTAATAAATTGGTTAAACTTTGTTCACTTCAGCCAGCAGGGGGTGTCAGGAAAAAGTATTGGCCCTAAAATACTATTTCAAAATAGACAAAAGCTCTGGTTTCTACAGTTGAGTTTTCTTGTGTTCTGCTTTCATGAACTTGTGAAAAAGCTTTTTCACATCTGCAATTCAGACTTGCAGATAGTTGCTTACGGTGAGAAATATTTCCTTTTAGACAAGTGGCTTATCTAACCAGTACCACCTTGTAAAATGCAGGTGGTTGTGAATTGGGTACAACTTAAAAGGTATCTCTTACTGTGCACTGAGAATGAGGTGCTGTTGTTAAGTGTTTGCAAGTTGGGTTTGTAGACATCCGTGATGTCTGCAACACTGTCTTCATGAGTGTTTATGGGAAGTGCTTGGTGAAGTTGTCAATAAGTGCCCTATTTTAACTTGTAAGTGCCATTATGTTGCTTTGAAGGAGTGGGAGAAGGGGGAGCATCATTGAGGGAGCTTCCAGATTTGCATACAGATAAGCATTCCAGAGTTTTTCTGCATCTTCTTACATTTCACAATCTTAGTTTCAGCAAGACATCAAAGCATAGATTGCTATTGCTATTGGGTTGTTGTTGTTATTTGGCTCTTCTTGTTTTACAGAGGACCTGCAGCTAAAACTGAGTGAATTCCTACCCCGCCTGCTAGATTGTTCCTCCGAGGGCATAGTTCTGAAAGAACCACCCAAGATCCGCCCCAATTCTCCCTACGATCTCTGCAGCCGATTTGCAGCTGTCATGGAATCTATTCATGGGGCCTCGACTGTCACTGTCAAATAAAAACTGCCGACTGTACTGCATTAAGCTCTGGAGACCACAGGCCCACCAGCATGTGGAATCCAGCTGCCGACCACCTTTTGGAATGGAGCAAGGAAGAGAGATGCTATGTTGAGACAATCCACATTCAGACCTAACCAAAACTGTGCTTAGAAAAGGGCTAAATGGGACATGACATCCTCTGGTGTGCACCATATATGGGCAGCCACTAAATTAGAACATATCTTGAGGTTTCACTATTTTACATTGCCTATAACTGCGTTTGCCTTGGCTTCCTACAAGAACACGGTAGGAAGACACTTTTTTTTAAAACGGAAATTTTAAACACAGCATATTGTACATATATACTTCTGTTGTGCTCAATTCGTATATAGTATACAGTGGTTTGATATGCTCATTGTGAGCATTCCATGCACACTCTATTATATTTTGAATGCACTTGCCACACATGCTGGTCTATTCATGTGTCATAATGCCAGCAGTATGTTATCAGTGCTGATAGCTGTTGTGCTGTCACTGCATATGACTGGGCCAACACAAGGGAGTGCATTTAAAGCACAATGTGGAGCATGTAACCTGGAGCCTGTTTAAACTGGACCTCAGTGACATCAAAGCAGGACTGATTCAGGGAATAAGCCAGACAGTCGTAGGTAATTTTAAGAGCAATAATTCACATTCACCTTTGTCGTGGAAAAACACCTTAAAATGGGAGCCTATCAGTTGAGGCCCTTTCCATCAGAGATCTCCTGATGTGGCGGTAACAGAAGAACCTGGTAGCCTGGGTTGTAAAAAATACAGGCATTCGTGCACACTGCGTTTGTGTATGCTAGCAACTCAAAACACAGTTGATGCCATCAGGAGAAATGGTGATGGCGGCAATATTTTACAGTTGCTACAGAATTGCAAAAGTCATTCCAGGACAAGAATGGAGATGCAAAACAAAACCCCTAAGGAAACTGCTTTCTCTGACCTCCCAAAGCATATCTCCTTTATTACCAATCACTGAATTTTCATTATCAGGCTAGTATTGGCAGTGACAAGGGCTCTGAAGTCAGGAATAATAAACCTTTATAAAAAGATCCTGCTTAACTGGCAAAGTCTACTGCCAATATTTTTAAGCAATCTTTGTTTTACTGGAATACATTGGCAATCGGGATGTAAATGGAAATACATATTTGAGAAGCCTTTTTCTGTTTTAATTAAATGTGCAATAAAGAATTTTACCCTATTTAAATTTGTAGTGGATTGCTTTGTTTCTTTTGAGTGTATAGACCAGGGGTCAGCAAACTTTTTCAGCAGGGGGCCGGTCCACTGTCCCTCAGACCTGTGGGGGGCCAGACTTTATGGGGGGAGAGAACGAATTCCTATGTCCCATAAATAACCCAGAGATGCATTTTAAATAAAAGCACACATTTTACTCCTTTTAAAAACACACAGATTCCCAGACCGTCCGTGGGTCGGATTTATAAGGCGATTGGGCCAGATCCAGGCCCCGGGCCTTAGTTTGCCTACCCACGGTCTAGACTTTATCTTTCTCCTTTTCTCAACTGTGTTTGAACACTGGGAGTGTTTGCTATTGGATAATTTTTGCAAAGGTCACCACTGGATTAGTCATATAACATGACCTAGTCTGCATCCTACTTGCTTTGGTGCTAAGAATAGATTAATTGCTCCACCACTTCCAGTTGTGGTGTGCCTCATTATTTAGCCTGTGATGCTGGATCCTTGGTCAATCTAAAACATTGACTGGTTAGTTTGGGGTGGACTGCTGTTCACATAGGCTGGGCCCCTATGATTACATAGGTGTAAGGTTCCTGGAAAAGACCCTCATGTTGGGAAAGATTGAGGGCACAAGGAGAAGGGGACGACAGAGGACAAGATGGTTGGACAGTGTTCTCGAAGCTACCAGCATGAGTTTGACCAAACTGCGGGAGGCAGTGGAAATCAGGAGTGCCTGGTGTGCTCTGGTCCATGGGGTCACAAAGAGTCGGACACAACTAAACAACAACAACAAGGCTCCTGGGGAAAATGCTGCTTGCCTTTACTTTTGACATTTTAGATTTGGGTGTTGCCAGGACTAACCAGGAGCCTAAGATGAGATACTGATATTTTAACTCTGCCCTGGGCCTCTTAACCATCCAAGTATTTATGCTGTTTTTCCTCTGATTAACTTGTAGAATTCAGGAAAGAGACTTATAAAACTCTTTCACCCTTCCTGCCCCCAAATGAGAGCATCTGCATTATCAACAGAATCAGGCTTGCAAGTGATCTAGGCCTACCTAACCTTTCCTTGAAAGGAGTTATATGTTGTTGATGAATGCAACTTAAAGGAGCTTCTGCCAAAGTTTCAATCTAGAATTACTTTCTTGAAGTTCAAAACCATTGCCGTGTTCAATGTACTCACCTCACCTGCTTCAGTGCACAGGTAGGTTGAACGGTAAATTGATCATCTTCATTCAACACCATATGGATCCTAGGTTGCAAGCCTTTGCCTACTTGCAATGGAGTAAGACCCATTGAGCTCGAGGTTGTACTGGGCTTCTAAGCAGACCAGTATAAGATTGCACCATTAGTAGGCGAAGTCAGTAGCAGACACCACAAATAATGAAACTGTAATTCACAAGGTCTTTTTCTCTATGCTTCATGCTTCTATTTGAGAAGTTTCCATTTAGCCATTTCCCCCAAAACTCTATTACTGTATTGTCTCAAAAGACAGAGATTTCTGATCCATGTGAAAAGCAAACAAACGGTTCATTATTTTTTTACAGTGCAATTAAGTACTCCTTAAAAGGTTTGACAATGCCTGTTGAATAAAACTTGATACCTTGCTATTGACATTGGATATCATAACTACAGTCAGTCTCCTTGACAAAAAATCTTTCCAGTGAAGGGGTATGTCATTAAACAGCCACTTTCCTGATTGTTTAGACTGAGGAAAAATTAGTCTTGCACAGGAAAGAACAGGGATTCTAATCCTGCATCCATTCCCCCTGTCCCCATCTTAATATATTAATAATACTCTAGTGAATTTTGAAGGAAAACAATTTATTTCTATGCATTCATGTTTAAGTTTCCCACATTGCAGTCATTGTGATGGGTATCCCTGTTGCCATTGAAAATGCCGCACAACATGGTATGACACATGTAAGTACAGAAAGTTTGCTTTCCCAAGCATATTTTTCAAAAAAAAAAAAAGTGCTCCATAAAGGATGCTTGGAAGGATCCTAGACAATAACCCAGTTTCCAGCCAGTTAGATATAAGCCATTCTGACCATTTCAAATGGTTCTCATGAAACCTGTAAAGAGACTTTAGCAGGCAGCTCAGATTACAAGGTCTGCATTTTTAGGTGGCAAGTACTGATGATGACTTTGTAACCTGGGATCCTTTCGCACTTCTGGCTTACGGTGGACAGCAAACTGCTTGGACTTTGTTTGGGCTTGTAGGAAACAAGCTGAGCAGATCAGAAGAAACCCACCTAGTATGAGGAAAAACCCAGCAAACCAGCCCAGGAATAATGCTTCACCGAATCCCCACCTTGGGACAATCTCTGGCACAGTTTTATCCCAGAATTCTCGCACTACGTTGTAGGCAACCCAGGAGACGGGCACGAGGGTTGCCATTCCGGAAATGCAGAAGAGAATTCCTCCGGCGATTCCGAGGCGTTTTTTCAGTCCCAGGTTTTGTTCCCTTATCTTCAGACAGTTCAACCCCAAAATAGAAATAGAGAGGGCAAGGAATCCCAGTCCATTAGAGAGAACCATTACAATCCTAGAGATTCTGAACTCCAAAGGGAGGGTTAAGAGGGAGCCATAGCTTTTGCACTCCATTATGTTTTCATCTTGAATGACGCAGGCATGCCAAAGTCCTGTGTTCCAGGTCTCCAATTCATTCAATTCCAAGTTGAGGTTCTTCCAAAAAGGTATGGAAGTTGTAACACAAGAGGAGACCCAGCCGAAGAGCGAGATAATTAATCCCCCCAATTGGCCTATAGTACTGTAGTGCCAAGCCATATTTGGACTCTCAACCAGCATACAAAACTCTCTGCCTTTGAATGTTCACTATTCCAGATGAGCTTGATTCTTGCGGCAGAGGTTTTGATAGAGCTACAGTGTCATCAATATGCTGTAGGTTTCAATGGAGCCCATCTGAATTGGTGCTAGTTTTTTAAAAGAGCAGTGGAGGAGGAGCTGAAGAGAATACCACTCATTCCAAGGTGTGGCCAAGCTTTTCACATCTGGTTGGTTTTGCCTTTATCTGGAGGGGAAAAAATACAAATCCTAATTCAGCTTAATTCATGTGCAAGGCAGAAATGTCAATGTTAATTGAATTGATGCAATCGACCAAGTCCCTTTCAGCATGTGAACGGGCATAGATGAGGCTGATAGAGCAACTTCTTCAAACAGATTCACCGAAATGTGGCACAAAGATAACTGTAAGTTTTGCAGTTTGAAATCCCACTATGCAGGTGTTCATTTCTACAGACCCTTTTGTGCAGAAACACTTTGTGCAGTACCGCCTCTGCAGAATTACCATATTACTGGCAGAGCATGTTGATCTTTTCACCAATTAGCCGGGGGGGGGGGGGTTAACTCATATTTTGCTCGTCTCTTCAAGTTAGCTGGGACAGATGGTCTCTATTATGCCAAATGCTCCATTGTCCAGAAGCTCTGGTTAGGAAATAAGGGAGATGACTATAGAAGGAAAGTTACCGATAGGTAGCCATGTTGGTCTGCCATAGTCAAAATTAAGGTGCTACTGGAAGGAATTTTTTTATTTTGTTTTGACTATAGAAGGAAAGGAAAAACATGGATGGGAGATGAGTTGATCTGGATAATGGGGAAGGAAGAAAGAAACAAACCAGTGTCTCTGTGTCCCGTGAGAAGTTCCAAACCATAGCTGGCAAGGGTAGAAGACCAACATCTACCAATGAGCCCTTGGACTGAGGAAATGTGTCTTTAAAATGAGCTTTGAAAGGTTCTCTTGAGTGGTGCTTAAGCCTTTTTTCCCCATTGCAGAGGGTGGAGTATTCGTCATTTCTCAGATTTTCCCCTCAAAACCTGGCCATTCTCCAGATACTGAGTAAATACACAAAGCTCAGAGAAAACAGCTGTGTATAGATTGCGATTCTACTTAAGGATCCACAAGACCACTCAGGGGTCAGAGGTGACAGGCCCAGTTTGCTCAAGGAGCAGCTTACGAAGGTCGCTTGCTGGAGAACTTTTGCAATCGGTGTAATGCACAGCCACCTGTCTTTTCAAGTAGCTTCTTGGGACCCATGCATTAGTTAATAATAATAATAATAATAATAATAATAATAATAATAATAATTTATTATTTATACCCCGCCCATCTGGCTGGGCCTACCCAGCCACTCTGGGCGGCTTCCATAAAAACCAAAAATACAGTAAAATATCACACGTTAAAAACTTCCCTAAACAGGGCTGCCTTAAGATGTCTTCTGAATGTCAGGTAGTTGTTTATCGCTTTGACATCTGATGGGAGGGCGTTCCACAGGGCGGGCGCCACTACCGAGAAGGCCCTCTGCCTGGTTCCCTGTAGCTTTGCTTATCACAATGAGGGAACCGCCAGAAGGCCCTCGGCGCTGGACCTCAGTGTCTGGGCAGAATGATGGGGGTGGAGACGCTCCTTCAGGTTGTTGGAAACAGTCCGTTCAAGGTGGGAGCAATCAACTGCAACCTTCCCTGCTTCTGTGTGGGACTGTGTACGCACACAGTGAACTCCTTTTAAGTTTATAAACTGCTAACTTTTTTTTTTTAATGAGGAGGGAACTAAATATAGAATAATCTTGCTTCCTGGGTTGCAATATCGGTTCTTCTGCATGCTATTAGCCAAATGCTGACAAAACCGCACTGCAATAATCAGTCAACTCATCTCCTAAACCAGCCTTCCCTAGCCAGGTCCTCTACACATCTTGGACTGCGTGGAGTGCTGGCTGGGGTTGATGGGAGCTTTTGCTTAATATAGACAGAGCCCTCTAAGGCTGGGGAAGGCTACCCTAACCAAGCACATTCCAGCCTCCAAACATCCTTGGGGGTTCATTCAGCCACCCTATATGATTTCCCCATCTGTTTCTCCATGTGTGGATTTGTCTAGTATTGAGATTTATCATGTTTATTTGCCCTGTCTCTTCTTACTCGTCTGCCTACTTTATTGTCGAGTAAAGTACAAGCAGTCAATGCTGATAAATTTCCACATCTTCCAAAAGCTTCACTTTGGCCTGGACTTAGCACTGAAACATGGGCTGTGTCTTCAGAGCTCAGCCCTAAGATGTTTATGTACGTATTAAGAATAAGGAACCTCTAAACATGTAGGAGGGGACGCAGGTGGCGCTGTGGGTTAAAGCCTCAGCGCCTAGGGCTTGCCGATCGAAAGGTCGGCGGTTCGAATCCCTGCGGCGGGGTGCGCTCCCGCTGCTCGGTCCCAGCGCCTGCCAACCTAGCAGTTCGAACACCTCCGGGTGCAAGTAGATAAATAGGGACCACTTACTGGTGGGAAGGTAAACGGCGTTTCCGTGTGCTGCGCTGGCTCGCCAGATGCAGCTTTGTCACACTGGCCACGTGACCCGGAAGTGTCTCTGGACAGCGCTGGCCCCTGGCCTCTTAAGTGAGATGGGCGCACAACCCCAGAGTCTGTCAAGACTGGCCCGTACGGGCAGGGGTACCTTTACCTTTACCTTTAAACATGTAGGAACATCCTTCTTTGTTAAGCAAGGGGTGTGGATTTGATTATCCTCCTGGTTCCTTTCCAACTCTACAATTCTTTGATTCTAGGATGAAGTTACCTACTAACTCCGAGACTGCGGTCTTTCTATAAATCTGCTTTTTACAAATCAAACTATATTGCATTTTTTATTATGATGTTTTAATTTGTTGGAAGCTGCCCAGAGTGGCTGGGGGACCCAGTCAGATGGGCGGCATATAAACAAATTGTTATTATTGTTTCAGGTGACAGCCTTGCCTTTCCCCACAAGCTTTCTTGTTTCCTCCTAGTTACAAGACAGAAACACTCGTGTTGTGGTTGCTGCAGAGGTGTAAGTTATTTTAAGCAAAGTATACAGCTGGAGTGAACAGCTAGCAATTCCAGTGAAATCTACCACAGAGCTCCTCTCCCATTGCATCATATACACACTCTCGTGAATTTAGAAATGGTTCTCAAGAAATTCACAGGAACAAAAATTTTGTTTTACTGAACTGAGACCTAAAGATGCAATAGACTGCAAAGTCTGTTTTAAAACATCTAGATCGGATTCCCTGTGGTTGTGCTGTGCTGCCCGGGGCTGATTGGAGTGGGAGACCAGTAGGTGCGGAAGGCTAACTTGAAAGAACATGGCTTCATCAACTTTATGCCAAGATGCATCTTCAAAGGGGACATACCATTCCAGTTTTAAAACAAGATAAAATTCATTTTGCTTAAAACAGCCATTGCAAAGTATGCCAACAGGGTAGGCACTTAGCAGATCATTTTGGACTCACAGCTGTCCATGGAGGCACAGGTCAATTCTGTGTCCAGGGCAGCTGTCTACCAGCTCCATCTGGTACGCAGGCTGAGACCCTACCTGCCCGCAGACTGTCTTGCCAGAGTGGTGCATGCTCTGGTTATATCTCGTTTGGACTACTGCAAATACGCTCTATGTGAGGCTACCTTTGAAGGTGACCCAGAAACTACAACTAATCCAGAATGCGGCAGCTAGACTGATGACTGGGAGCGGCCACCAAGACCACATAACACTGGTCTTGAAAGACCTACATTGGCTCCCAGTATGTTTCTGAGTACAATTCAAACTGTTGGTGCTGACCTTTAAAGCCCTAAACGGCCTCGGTCCAATATACCTGAAGGAGTGTCTCCACCCCCATCGTTTTGCCTGTACACTGAGGTCCAGCACCGAGGGTCTTCTGGCGGTTCCCTCACTGTGAGAAGCGAAGTTACAGGGAACCAGGCCGAGTGCCTTCTCGGTAGTGGCGCCCACCCTGTGGAACACCCTCCCATCAGATGTCAAGGAAACAAACAACTATCTGACTTTTAGAAGATAGCTGAAGGCAGCCTTGTTAGGGAAGCTTTTAATGTTTGACACACTATTGTATTTTAATATTTTGTTGGAAGCCTCCCAGAGTGGCTGGGGAAACCCAGCCAGATGGGTGAGGTATAAATAAATTATTATTATTATTATTATTATTATTATTATTATTATTATTATTAGGACCACATCAGGGAGGCTGGGGTGTGTGTGTCTTTTCATCTGGATAGCACAGGATCTCCATACACACTGCTTAGCTTCACACCCAGAGATGCACTCCATTGTCTCTTGAGAATAAAAGTAGCAAAGTTTGTTCCCAGACTCTGGAACTCCCTCCCTAGAGAAGTTCAATTGGCTTCCTCCTTGTTGTTCTTCTGATGGCAGATGAAGACTTCCTTGTCCCAACAGACTTTGTGGAACTGACTGCTTTTAATGAAAGGGTTTGGTGCCATACTGTTTTTATTGTAACGTTTTAATTGTTTCTGTGTGTTTCATCCCCCCTTTTTTGTTACCAAAAACATCTACTCAAAAGTTACAATACATCTTTATCCACTGCCACCATTGTATTAAATTATTGATTTTAAAAAATCTTTTGGCTGTTCTTATTTTTATCTTTAAGCCACTTTGACTCCCTGTTGGGGGAAAGACAGGGTACAGTGGTACCTCGGGTTAAGTACTTAATTCGTTCCAGAGGTCCGTTCTTAACCTGAAACTGTTCTTAACCTGAAGCACCACTTTAGCTAATGGGGCCTCCTGCTGCTGCCGCGCCGCCACTGCACGATTTCTGTTCTCATCCTGAAACAAAGTTCTTAACCTGAGGTAATATTTCTGGGTTAGCGGAGTCTGTAACCTGAAGCGTATGTAACCCAAGGTAACACTGTATAAATAAATATAGAATAATATTAAGAATGATGCTCTAATGTCAAAAGAGGAGAGCAACATAGTGCAAGGCCTCAAAGGGAAATATTTGTACATGAATGAACACCTTAGGACTTTTAGATTAAAGCCAATACTTTGAATAGCACCCAGAAACATACTGAATGGGTTACACAAAAGCGGAAATGTTTTAAGTACCAGTGATCTATTTATTGTTAGCATGGTGGGTCCTGGTTTGAGGATCTCCACGACCCTTTCCTTGCATCAATACATGTGCCATGCATGCAGATTAGGAAAAGAGGGAGACTGCATTTATCCCTGAAACCACAAATGCAAATTGCTGTTGAAGCAGATGCCTCTAGACATCGTTTACCTGAACTCTGGCAGTAAGCAACTAAGTGATTAAAACCTTCCATATGTATTAATAATCCTCGAGCCGTTTACAACACTGGCTAAGTAGTTATTTATAACCAACAGGTTAACCATTGCTATTTTTAACCCGCCCCCCTCCCTGTGTGGCTGGAGACAGGTTTAAATGTAGTCTGCAGATTTTCCTGGCTTTTATCCTCTCCCTGTCTCTGGACTTGGAATATTTCATAGACCATAAAGCAATTTACGATTCACTTAGTACCACTGCGGCCTCAGAGCTGGGTTGAGAATTTTTCCGTCCCGGTGCAGTGAAAGGGTGTCCCTTTCAGTCTCTACATAGAAGGCGAGATGGTGTCTTGCAGGAAGAGTTAAGTGTTGTACCATTCTGTGCATCACTGCAGGGCTGTGGTGGTCATAGATGAGGTTCTCAAAAACCTTCTCTAACCACAGAGTTTACACTGGGCAAATGGCACCCTCTTAAAGACTTTTCATGAGGAATGGGATTGTTTTCAGTCTACCAGGCAAGTTTTATTCTGAGGGTGATGATTGCTGTAGGAATAGGAAGGGCAAAGCTTACTGGAAAAATAAGAAATCAAGATAACAAACTTTTAATAAAAGAATGGAAACGGTTTATTGTATATTTACAAACAAACTGTAAACAGATAAGAACACTGGCAGGATTGTTGTAATAATCTGCAGTTTTATTAGAGTATACATTTAAAGTAGATGAATAAATGGTTAAGTTAATTTGGAATAAGCAGGAAATATAAAAAATAAATTTAAGGAACTGCAGAAAGAGGCGGAAGGAAGTTGAGTTTCGGAATGTTAAAATGATTGTAAAATTATTGAAATGTATAAAATTGAAAAACATAAAAAATATTTTTTTAAAAAACAATTCCTACAGGAAATCCACTGATTTTGCGATGCACAGCTCTTTGTTGTTCTGGCACCCTACTGACCAATCTTATTGACCAAAAAGGAGGGTGCCACCCCCCCCACCATTTCCAGGGTACTGTATAGTATTCCTCTTCTATGAGATGCTGATAGAGTTGACTGCCTTCCCCCCTTACTTTACTCTTGCACTACATCTAGGGTTGCCAAATTACAAAAAGTGTAAATTCGGACACAGAAGTTAAGCTTTTGTTTTATGGCAAAGTTGTTGAGCTTTTTGTGCAAAATCTCCGCACAAAAATGAAGTTCTTTTAGCTAATTTTTGGGAAATTTGCTAAAAAAAAACAACTTCTGATATGGTCTGACATACACCTGGGTTTTCCTGGCCATTTATAACCAATACTCGATAATTCTGCCCAGACGCTATTTTTGATGGACGAATCCCAGCTATGGCAGACCTAATGTAGACAGTTATGGCCCAAGACATTTTGATGACTGAGGAACAGGTCTGGGTGATATCTGGTTTTCAACATTGTGATATATCACCAGCTAAACACTGTGATATATCAATATATAACGATACATTTTATTTAAGTTGGCACCCCTGCCCCTACCAGTCAAGACCCTGGCTCCCCTCCAAAATTTAATTTTTTTATACCTGATATTTTGGAAATTAATTCTTTTACCTGGGATGAAGGGGATGCTGATCTGACTGGAAAGCTCAGTTCAGTTCTCCTGACCTCTTACTTCCTCTTCGCCAGAATGCTTTAGGCTCTTGTTTGAGGATTCTTTCCCTGCTCTGGTTTGTTTGAGAGTGAGTTGCCTGCTTTTCCTTTCGTTTGAGGAATACTGGGAATTTGAGAGCATGCTTTGCCTCTTTGGGTGGGGAACTGTTGCTTGATTTCTGGCCTGTTGTTTTGTGTTGTTTTGGTTTTTTGGAGGGGAAAAGAGTGGTGCAGATGTTTTACCTGTCTTTGGAATGGGCTGGTTCTGAGCATCAGTCATTTTGGTCCTGTGAAGTAGCTATTCTGTGGAGCCCATGATGCTTTTTTTCCATTTCCAAATCTGCCCCATGCACCAAACAAGGTGGTGACCCCTAATGTCTCCTAGCATCATTCCTCAGGCACTTAGCACCCAACTCCTTGCGAGGGCCACCACTGAATGTCTTC
Source organism: Podarcis cretensis (assembly GCF_951804945.1). Lineage (NCBI taxonomy): Eukaryota > Metazoa > Chordata > Lepidosauria > Squamata > Lacertidae > Podarcis > Podarcis cretensis. Next base: position 27,192,132 of record NC_137185.1, on the reverse strand, counting down.
TCTCGGCCGGCCCTCTCCTTTCTCTTCCACTTGCCTTCTCTGTGAGCACATCTCCTCCTAGCTCCTTCATAAGCAGGTGTAAATATAGACTCTTAATCTCTCCTCTCGGTAGGTGTCATTCAGGCCTTTTTCTAGGTGCGGAAAGCGAAACTCGGGCCATTGGGGTAGACAGGGTCTGTCCTGGTTCTCTGGAGGAGCAGAAATCCAGACACCTTTCCCCACTCAGGTCAGGAATTGTGTCTTACTCTCCCCTTTAAATTACCATCGCTTTCTCATTCTAGTTGATGGTTAGCATTTCAGTCTGTCCCACACAACGCATGGAAGAGCTTGGAAGTTTAGAGCAGATGCCGGCAGATGTGCATGTGGGGAGGGGGGCAGGGGGCAACATGGACCCACCATGTGCCTCAGTCTCCAAGAGATTAACCCTGTGGGGCCTGGAGTCTCCCAGCCAGCATCTCTCCTCCTTGCCCAGGCCTCTCTGATTAAATCATCTTGAGGTAATTCTGCGTGTCATTGAGACAGATTAACGGGTGACCTTCTTCTCCCAGAACAGGATTGGAAGGCTGCCGCCTGGCTCTCTCCATCTCCCCCACCAGCTCTGAACGCACAAACTGGAGAAGAAAAAAGGGGGTTTTTTAGTTGGCTTTTTTTTTCTTCTTCCAGAATGGATGGGAACGCGTTGGGGAGTGCAATGACCCCAGAGCTGAAGACCTAGCAAAGGGCTCTAGATTAACAATCCGGTAGGAGCAACAGCAGAAAGGACGGGAATTTGCTGTGCCTTTGGGGCTCGCTGGATCCGGCCCTCGCAGCACACTCCGCTGGAGAGATGAGGTAGGTGTACTGCTTGCCACCAACTCTGAACATCGAGGGGCTGGAATGGGATGGTGGTTGGGTCTCTCGCTTTCGCTGAAGTCAACCGGGGGAAACTCTTGGAGGAAAGCGACAGTTCTACAGTGGATAAGTGAATGTATAGTATATATGGCTTCCCTACACGCCCCCAATACCTTTGATTCTCCCAAAAAGTTGGTTATGTAATCAGACATAGATATATGATCAGGTTCCTTCTTTGCCCAAGAAGAGGGGTTCCCCCAGTCTTTCCCCCTGTCTATAAGTGGACTGGTAATTCAATGTATGTCTGTGTCCCTCAGAATTTAGCATGGCAGCTGGCTCCTTTCTTGGGTGTTGTTTAGGGTGGGGGTGATGGGGTGGCGCCTCCCATCCCAGTGTTTCAGACCACATCCTATTTCCTTGCAGCTACCTATATTTTATAATAGGTATACCAATATATCCTGGTTCATAGCTAAACATCTTTAAATCCGATGCTATTTTGCAATGTGATTCCAGAAAGGAAAAGGAAATTATCCTGTGAGCACGCTTAACTTGAAGGCCCTCCTGGGTGACTTAAAAAAAAAATTAAAAAAATCAGTCTTTGTGCAAGTAGGAAGCCATTTAATGTCCCCACTGACATTTCACAGATGAAAACTGGAACATTCTTGGGTACTGCTTGTAACAGGCCTCTGCTTTCCCCAGGCGTCATTGCCAGAGGTACTGTACATTCTTCCACTGCCCACTGTTGTTTGCTGCCCATTAACCTGGCCATAGCAGTTGACTTAAAATAATAATTAAGCTTGCTGTCCTATGCACACTTACATTGGAGTAAATTCCACCAAGCCTACTGAGACTCAGTTGCCAATAAATACAAATGGAATTGCTCTGTGAGAGTGTTTTGGTAGGATATTTGGGTTGGATTCCCCCCCCCCACACACACACACTTAGTTCTTGTAGGGAGTAAACTTCAGTGAACTTAAAGGGAGATAGGCTGCCATCCATTACCCACTTGCCTTAAACTAAGCATCACTGAATACAGTGGGACTTGCTTCTGAGTAAACATGCCCAGGACTGCGCTGCTGTTTCCAACTAAATATGCCTACAGGGTTTTGCTAGAGAATTCTTGTATTTGTTGGAGAGTAGGTGTTACGCAAAACACAGCCAGTATTTGCTACCCAGGTGCAGGCAGTGAAGGGGGAAATGGTCCTGGGGATTTTTGCGTCCACACGAGTGTGATTGGTGCACAAATTGTTTGCTCACTGGGTATATACTCCTCTTTACCTCCAAGGCGTTTCATGCCCCCCTCCTGTTATATCTTCATGGCAGAACTCTCAGAAAGGTAAAGTGAAGAGAAGGTCCAAATGGGGATTCCAGCTGGTGTTTTTGTGACCCTGGTCTGACACATTCACCACCCCACTGCTGGCATTCAGATACCTCCCATCTGATGTATTAAAACAATAGATGCAGGAGATATTTGAAACCCGAAGAATTATAGCGTGTGCATCTTTGCACCCGCTAACAGAATAGAGCAGCTTTCAAAATGGCAAAAAAATAGGGGCAGGATTTTGTCAGGAACAGGGATTGGCAATGTCCCCCAAAAATGGGCTAGTTGGGTGCATAGGATATAGCAAGTGGCTTGCATTTTGTCAGGTCAAAGAGAGAGGGCAGAAATGCTGCCAGGAGTGGGAAGGAACTATTTCTGCTTTCTGCCTGCATTTTCCTAGGCCAGCCTTTCCCAGCCTAGTCCCCTCCAGCCCTGGCTGGACTGATAGAATTGGTAGTCCAAAACCTTTGGTGGCCACCGGCTTGGACACTCGTCCTGGTTGTTTCTTGCAGCACCTGATTCCCTTGTGAACACCTTGATTCTTTCCCTGATCTGGCCCACCATCTCTTGTTAGGCATTGTCTTTCCAAAACTGCCCAGAAGCAGCTGGATGAATTTCCACCAGCTTTTGCAAGCCGTTTCCAATCCCTGCTGCATAGATGACAATTTGGAGGGAGGGATCCTGAGTGGGGTGTGTCTTGGAATCTTGTATCATTTCCAGGAAGTGAGACCAAAGGCAACTGTCAATGGAAGCATCTGTCAATTTCAGTTCCTCACTGTTCCTCATTGTTTCAGGCTTAACTTTGGTTCTCCACATTTCCACACCAGCTTTCAATTGTTAAAATTATTCTTATTTAAAAAGCCATTCTGGAAATTCATCAGCATTTTAGTGCCAAGTTCTTCCAGTGTATGGCTGTCTCAAAAGTTGAGCTGTGCAACTCATTCTGTTGGTGCAAGGATTTCCACTTTCCTCTCCTCCTTTTCCCCACCATGCACCCCCTAAATCTGCTCTAAAGGTCTCCCCAACTCTCTGGAGCAGATTGGGGGGGTGCAGAGGGAAGAGAGGTAAGGGGGAAATCCCACTGCACGAGTGGAAGTCTTTGCTTTATCATTGACACTTTAGTTGGACACCACTCAACCATTTTGGCATGCAATTTTGCCTAATATACACATGTTCCCAGTATAATGCATTTTTACACCATTTTCACTAATATGTGCATTTTTATGCAAACCCTATATGCATTTTCATACACAAAGCTTGGCTAGAGAACTGCATTGCAAAATTCATCGAAGTGCAGATTTTGATGAATTTTGCTTCATGAATTGTTGCTCATTCTCACAGTGAATATCAGAGGAAGTGAGAGGGCAGCAGAGACCTGTTGCCTTCAAACTCTCCTTGCTGGGTTCCTAGAGGCCTATGGTGGGATGTAGGAAGCTGGGCTAGATGGACCGGTGTTCTCATCCAGCTTCAGGTCTCTTCTGATAGTCACATATTTTGTGTGATACAGACCAGCCTTCTGCAACCTCATGCCCTCCAGATGTTTTGGACTTCAGGGCCCATCAACCCTGACCATGATTGCTGTGCTGGCTGGGGCTGATAGGAGTTATAGGCTAAAATATCTGGTGTGCACTGAATTGGGGAAGGCTGATTTAGACCAAGGGTGAACAGTGGCCTAACTGAGGTCATCTGCTGGGCCTCCCAAGACTCGCTCTTGAGAGTCAAATTCTGAACCAAGCTGTCCTCTGTTTAGATCTAGCCACTGCATGCATTTGCCAAGTAGCCCTAAATAAGCCACTTGTTTGTGGCCTCAATTGGGCACCTATGTTATGGTCGTGACAGCACTGATGCAATAGGGGTGCCATCTGCCAAGAGATGAGTATATGTGAATGAAAATATCAAATGCTGTGGAGCATTGCTCAGTGAGCACTGCTCCACAGCATTTGATATTTTCATTCACATATGTTCATTCGAAATAAGATGGGTTTGTGAAACAATTCTATATTCTCCCACCCCACTGACGAAGATCTACGAAACAGCAGTCAACATCCGGAATCTCTGTTCAGTGTTGGATATTATATTTGCTGAATACACAAAGCTTCACAGCTTATCTTACAAAGTTTGGTACCTCGCTTCATTCAAAGACTTTCAGAGACTTTGAGTCTAAGATTTCATTTTGAACTTGTTGTTGTTTAAAGGAATTCTATAAAGATTGTCTATTATGTATATATATATGGTCATCGTGTTGCCTAAACATTGTTGACCTCCTCAATGTCCAGCTTGATGAAGAGTTCTGGTGGACCCAGAAACTTGCTTGCTGTTGTGTGATATTTTGGTTCATCACAATCAGGGTTTCCCAAACTTGGGTCTTCAGTTAGGTTTGGACTACTGTTCTTATCATCCCTGACCACTCGTCCTGCTAATTAGGCATCATGGGAGTCCAAAAACAGCTGGAGACCCAGGTTTGGGAAACCCTGGTCATAATAAATGGATTCTCAAAAGAGAAAAATGCCAGGTTTTAGGAGAAGAGCCACTGATCAGTGGTAGGGCAACTGCTGTGCACACAGAAGGTCCCAAGTTCAATGCCTGGCATATCCAGGTTGGACTTGTAGTACCCTCTGGCAGTGTGGACACAACCAGGCTAGATAGACCAATGGTCTGACCTCTGCATAAGGAAGCTTCTTACGTTACCACAGCATGCAAGACTAAGGGAAACCACCTCTTTCCCTCTGCTTAGGTTTTGGTGGGTTTCTCTCTGAGAAACATCCTTCACCTGGTCTGCTGAAGGTTGGCAAATATCCCTCTGGGTGACAGGGGCACCACCCTCATCCCTCTTGCTCCACCGCAGCACGGGATACAGGCACTGCTTGTGTTGCCAATCAGGGTTTCTCCCTGCTGTGTTGCCTGCCAGCTCTCTCACCGCTGAAGGATTTCCAGGAACTTGGCATTTCATAATATGTGCGCCAGCGAGGATTACAGCAAGAACGGCTAGGAACACCACAAATCCGATTGGTGCAGAGTAGCTGGGTTTCCCTTCTCCCTCCTTCTCCTCCTCCTCCTGGGTTTGAAACATAACCCCGACTCAATATGTTCATAAGCAGGAGGTGGTGGGTCAATTGGCAATCTTTGCCAGGTGTGTTTGCCTTTCTTGTTTTGGAGGGGCTAAGCATGCACGAGCAGCCTAGGCACATGGTATACTTTGTGTGTGGTAAGAGGGGGGAATCCTTCCTCCATCGACTTCTGTCTGGACCAAGGAGGATTTCCTTGTGAGCCACCGAGATCTGCAAAAGGCAGACGGGGTAAGCTAAGTCAGATATACACAGCCTGTGTGCACAGATAGGCTTTTTATCAGTGGTAGCCGGTGATCAGTGGAACTGGTGGGGCAGAAGGCAGGGAGACCAGCTGACTTTGGGGCCTGAGCTAATGACTGGCAAAGCCACCCCTTGACTGGTTGCCAGTGTGTTTAGAGTGCTGGACTAGGACCTGGGAGACTGGAGTTCAAATCCCCACTTAGCCATGAGGCTCACACTGGGGAACTTTAGATCAATCACTGTCTGCCTCAGCCTAACCTACCTCATATGCTATTTAACACTTTTGTGAAACCACTGGGAGAAGTTGTCCAGAGTTTCGAGGTTTCCAGTATGCTGACGACACCCAGCTTTATTTCTCCTTTCCACCTGAATCCAAGGAAGCTGTCTCCGTCTGTCAGTGTCTGTGCCTCCTCCACAAGAGGTCTGGAGGGTGGCAACACGAGAACGGGCCTTTTCTGCCACGCTTCCCCATTTGTGCAGTGCTCTCCCCAGGGAGTTTTGTCTGGCGCCTTCATTATACAGTGGTACTTCTGGTTACATACGCTTCAGGTTACATACGCTTCAGGTTACAGACTCCGCTAACCCAGAAATAGTACCTCGGGTTAAGAACTTTGCTTCAGGATGAGAACAGAAATCGTGCTCTGGCGGCGCGGCGGCAGCAGGAGGCCCCATTAGCTACAGTGGTGCTTCAGGTTAAGAACAGTTTCAGGTTAAGAACGGACCTCCGGAACGAATTAAGTACTTAACCCGAGGTACCACTGTACATCTTTAGGCGCCAGGTGAAAATGTTCCTTTTCAACCAGGCTTTGGCTAACATTCTATACCCTTTTAAATGTGTTTGTGGGAGAGCATGGCGAGTATTGTTTTGCTTTGTTTTAACAATTTATTTTGTGCTTTGATGCTGAGTTTTCATTTTGTCAACTGCCCTGAGATCTTCGGGTGAAGGGTAGTATAATCATCATCAGCATCATTATCCAGACAGACAGACAAAACAAGACAACACAGGGATGCCCTTGGTCAGATGGAGGAAGGGACAGCGGTGGCGCTGTGGGTTAAACCACTGTGCCGCTTGGGCTTGCCAATCGAAAGGTTGGTGGTTCGAAACCCTTCAACAGGATGAGCTCCCGTTGTTTGGTCCCAGCTCCTGCCAACCTAGAAGTTCGAAAGCACACAGTGCAAGTAGATAAATAGGTACCACTCCAGTGGGAAGGTAAACGGCGTTTCCATGCACTGCTCTGGTTTCGCCAGAAGCGGCTTAGTCATGCTGGCCACATGACCCAGAAACTGTCTGTGGAAGTGGACAAGCAAGCGCTGGCTCCCTCAGCCTGTAAAGTGAGATGAGTGCCGCAACCCCAGAGTTGTTCACAACTGGACTTAATTGTCAGGGGTCCCTTTACCTTAAGAGATTTCAGCTGTTCTTTTTCAACAGCAAACACAAGTTTGGTTACCTTATTCTCTGCTTTGGGTCCAAGATGGTGACGGCTTAGCAAGCAGGCTTCAGAGCTCCGCAGATAACAGGACTGTAATTAGCATTGACTGCCACCCAGGGAAATAATTTTTCCTTTTTTACTTCTGTACTTTTTAACTTACTGAGATTCTAACAGCACCTTCTTGTCTATGCTATGAGAAACATCTTGGGCAAGTTCTGTGAAGCATCCTGGGCAGGACGCCAGCTGCTAGCTATTAACCGCCAACTCCCTTCTGTACTTTGTTCCTGAAACTCCTGGCAGTCTCCACACAGAGAAGCTCTTAAATTGAACAAACTGAGCACTTTCTATTTTTCTCTCTTTTTTTGGTTGGTGAAACCTCTCCTTGTTTACTCCCTACGGTGACGCTATGCCTGCTAGTAAATGCCACAGGGACCCTTTACCTTAACCTTTAGAGAAGTCAAGAGGGATTGAGTCTGTGCTGGGTGGGTTAATGCTCCTCCTGCAGACACAGGTTCACAGTTTAGGAATGCTGTTGGGCTCAGCCCCGAGTATGGATGCCCAGGTCTCTGCGGTGGCCGGAATTGCATTTGCACAGTTAAATCTAGTGCACCAGTTGTGCCATTTCCTTGAGATGTCTGATTTGGCCACAGTGACACATGCCTTAGTTAGATCTCTTTTGGATTCCTGTAGCATGCTCTGCATGGGGACTGCCTTTGAAAATAGCTCAGAAACTTCAAATGGCTCAAATAACTGCGGCCAGATTGTTAACCAGAGCTGGTTATAGTGAGCATGCAACTCCTTTGCTGCAACAGCTCCACTGGCTGTTTCCCAGCACAATTCAAAGTGCAGGTTATGACCTCTTTTAAAAAATGCATTTATTTGGTTTTTCAAATTAAATTTTTACAGAGATATATCAAACATACGGTAAATCATTAAAACAAGATTCTGAGGAATCTCCTGGACTTCCATCCTCCCCTTTGTGGGTCCTATTATTAATCACTTCCTCCTGCATCTTTTATGATGATCCAAATCTTTTACATTTCTGTTGTGTCCAGAATTCACCCTTAAACTACAAGTGATATTCCAATCCTCCTAACGATTTTAACTGTTTACAATGGTCTTTAAGATAAGTTATACATTTTCCCCATTCCTTATTAAGATTTTGGTTTTCCTTATTTCTTATTCTTCCAATCATTTTAGCCATTTCAGACTAGTCCATCAGCTTCATCTGCCATTCTTCTCTGGTTGGAACTTTATCTTCTTTCCATCTCTGGGCCAATAACATCCGTGCAGCCATGGTTGCATATGACCTCTAAAGCCCTACATGGCTTAGGCCCAAGCTATCTGAAAGACCACCTGCCTGGGCTTTGAGATTTTCTGGGGAGGCCTGTCTCTTAATTTCGCCATGCTTGCAGGCTCACAGGAGAGGGCCTTCTCAGTGGCTGCTCCCAGACTCTAGAATGGTCTCCTTGGAGAATCTAGACATGCTCCCTCTTGGTTGTCCTTCTGCTGGCAGGTGAAGACTTTCTTGTTCCAAAATAATAATAATAATAATAATAATAATAATAATAATAATTTATTATTTATACCCCACCCATCTGGCTGAGTTTCCCCAGCCACTCTGGGCGGCTCCCAATCAGTGTTAAAAACAGTACAGCATTACATATTAAAAACTTCCCTGAACAGGGCTGCCTTAAGATGTCTTCTGAATGTCAGGTAATTCTTTATCTCTTTGACATCTGATGGGAGGGCGTTCCACAGGGCGGGTGCCACTACCGAGAAGGCCCTCTGTCTGGTTCCCTGTAGCCTCACTTCTCGCAATGAGGGAACCGCCAGAAGGCCCTCGGCGCTGGATCTCAGTGTCCGGGCTGAACGATGGGGGTGGAGATGCTCCTTCAGGTATACAGGACCGAGGCCATTTAGGGCTTTAAAGGTCAGCACCAACAGGCTTTGGGGGGATTGACTGCTTTATTGAAAAGACTGGGGCCATGCTGATTTCATTGTAATAATTTGTATGCTTTTATACAGATGTTATATATGTATATAGTTTGAATTCTATGTTTTATTTTAGTGGTTCCCATTTTTATTTGCAAGCCACCTTGAGTCCTGCTAGAGATATAATAGCAGCAGCAGCAGCAGTAGTAGTAGTAGTAGTAGTAGTAGTAACAACAACAACAACAACAACAACAACAACAACAACAGGAATAAAACGGGGAGGAATATGTAAGCAACATTGAGCTCCTTGGATGAAAGGTGGAATATAAGTGTAATAATAATCATAATAAAGTAAGAAGGCAGGCAGGTGGGGGCTCGCTGAGGCAGACAGAGGTTGGTGGCGAAGTGCCCCATTTTCCTTAATGGACCACCCTTTGCTAGTTTTAATCCCTATGGGGCCATGGAACCTGTGTGTATGCGTAGAGATTCTCATTAGGAAAATGGCAGTGGGGCAAAAAGGTGCTTGAGAATCCTCCCTCTGACTCCACACACATTCTTGCTAAAATGTCGGACACTGTAGTTTCAATCAAGGCAGCCCTTGCCTTGTCTGGTTGGACTGTCGGACTTACCTTTGGTTTCTTACCTTTGTACACATGCTTGCCTTAAAATCCACACCTCAGTGTGAACATCGATGTCACTTGGCATTTTCTGTCCCTTCAAGGACTTTGTCAAGGAGTGCATGAATGGGCTTGCTCCATTTGGCCCTCCCAGTAATCCTGCAGGGTAGGGTAGGCTGACAGGGACGGGCTTGCCTGATGCCACCCAATGTTTTTGGTGTCTGCCCGATACCATGATGCCACCCTCACTCCAACAGGCACCTTCAGAGTCTAAACTTGACATTAATGTGTTTGCATTTAACATGAAGGTTTCTTTTCTTTTTTTCCTAAATGCAAATAGTATTAGCTGGCTGTGCATGTGAATGTGATAATTCTTGGCGTCATAACTGCCGTGAAGAATATATGTCATTCTTTCCTGCCCTGACATAGTTCTGATGAAAATCTCTCTTCTGAAATTGACATTTGCTTTGGGAGGTGCAAAGAGGAAAATCCCCCTCCCTCGTGCAGAGAACATCTTCAGAAGAAGGGTTTTGCTCAGGACGGTAGCAGGGGAGGAAAGGGTTACATCACCCCTTCCCAGCTGCTATAATCCTGATTCTTCTTAGAGCTATGCCCCTGCATGTTTAATTCCAAGAACACATTAGTTCATTCTCAGGATGCATATACAGAAAGATGCCAGAAGTGAAATTCTTGCTGGTGGAGAGAACCCATATATACCTGTATCTTGGTCCCAAGGTGTATAGGACTCTATAAACCAAAACCAGCACCTTGGACTTAGCCCAGTAGCTAATTGGCAGTCACGTTGGGGTCCAGCATCTGGAGATCTACAGATGTTTCCCAGCCGCTGCTCTAAATGTATTGCCTTTCTCCTCTGCTTCTGACTTCTTCCTTGACAAGACTCAACATTCCTAAGGTCCTCTTGTTTGAGTGTTCCAAACTGATGTTCCAACTGATGTTGGGGCACAGAGGGGAGAACCAATACAAATAGCTGTGATGCCACACTCTTGGGCCATGAAGTCCTGTTCATACGAACATAGGCAGCTGCCTTATGTTGACTGAGACAGGCAACTGGTCCATTGGAGTCCAATACCCTTTTAGGTGGAGACATGGTGGATCTAACTGGAAGCCTTCCTTGAGCAAAGCACAGGTTCTTCAGTTGAGTGATTCCCCCATCCAATTCCCCAGACCATTCCAATCCCCCAGTTTCACAACAGGGCCACTCAACCACTGTGTTCCCTTTCCCAGCTGCCGTGTCTCCAGATGTCTTTTCACATACACCTGATCAGGAAGGATCAAAAAGGTGGCTTGGACAGGTGTGCCTGTGGGTACTCTGAACCTCTGGCATGTATTTTGAACATCTAGGATGAGATGTATTAGAAGCAGAGCATCGCAGGAGCTTTAGTACTGCAGTCACAAGGCACTTGTAAAGGGTAGGAAATATGTGGCCCACTCCCCCCAGTTCATTGGGGATGATGGGAGTTGTAGCACAGCAATATATGGAGAGCTGCAGGTTCCCCAGATTTGCTCTAAGGAATCCGTCATGGTTGCTAGCCAGTCATTCCTTTGATCGGGAAATTGCTTGCTAATGGCCCACAGTGGGTGGCTGATGTTTTCTCAGCAGAAGCTGGTAGTTGGAAGAGGTCACCCTTGCAAGAATTAGCCATCAGAGCTTTGAGAAGGTGACCTGCTAAGGGGAGAGACTGATGTAAAGTATGAAGGGCAAATAAAATGTACCTTTTTTGGGACAAGAGATACAGGTGAGAGTGAGATGAGGACTTTGATGACGTTGGGGAATGGATCTCTTGCCTGGCAGCAGTGCTTATGCTGTTTTGGATCATAACCAAAGGCTCATCTAGTCCAGCATCCAATTCTCATGAAGGATCAATGTGTATATTGTCTCTTAATTCGAACTAGCTGGCTTTCTGTTGCAGTTTTCCATTATTGCACGATGCGAACACTTGCAGAATCGTAGGGTTTTAAAATTTTCCAGCAGGAAAATTCTCACCCGAAAAGGAGGGGGAGCGAAGCACAGGACCAGCATGCTGAAGAAATTGTGCAAATATGTACATGAAAGTGTGCATCTATAGTATTTGCATGAATGCTGGATGAAACCAGTTCCCTGACTAAGTGTTGTGAAATGCTGCCAGGGTCACGGGGCAGAAGGTTCTCAGGCTTCGCCCATCCAACCACCTCCTCCTCCTCCTCCCACCTGGCACCTGCTCAGACTGCTTTGAACCTGGAGGGAAGGGCTAAGAGATGCTTGCTGCCTCTTCAGCCTGGGCAATGCTATTATGTCACATAATTGGCTTAGCCATCTGCTATTACACTGTCAGCCCCCACACCCTAACCAAACATGGATGTGCAACTGGACTTGGCTGTAAACCCATTATTTTGACACACCAGTGACTGAGACGGGAGATCCCTCACCAGAGCGGTCAAACCCAACCTCTAACCTGCCACCACTTGCCATCTGGCATGGACAGGGGCGTGATGGGAAGGGGGAAGGCAAATCACCAGCTAAAGGAAAGGCTGTTTTTCTCGCTAGACTTTAGACTGCTTAGCTTTCGTCCTCTTTTGCCCCAGCTAGTTCCAGCTGGGAGCATTAGGGTTGCCCTGTAGGGGTCTGTGCAAATACAGGCATCCTCTTTCCACGGAGAGGCATGCAGATTACTTCTGTGGATTATATATGTTGTGGGTAGCAAGAGCTCTTCTAATGGATCATTCTTAGCACCCTCACCAAATGTTCTTGGGAGAGAAGATAAAAAAAACCACTAATGCCCATCTGCAGTATAGATCCCTGGTGGGTCCCCCCCTTTTTTTCTTTTGCAGTTTTGGCAATGCTATGGGTTCAAGCATTTCCTGCAGAGCAGTCAATAGGGATGGAGGAGAAATTTGGTTTTGTGCAGGTTTAACGAAAAACTATCAAGTTTGCACTTCTTGAATTGAAAGAAAGCAAACCTTTGCATTTTGCAATTTCAATTCTCCACCCAAACATTAGGCTGTATCAGCTAAGTTCTACTAAGAGTAGATCCATTGAGATGAATGTATCTAAGTTAGATGCGTCCATTTACTTTAATGGGTTTACTCTGAATAGAATGAGTATTGGACGCAAGCCAATGTGTACCAAAAAATGCATATATTCGAGCAAGCAACATGCAAAAAATGCATTGCCTTAGGGGGAAATTGCTTGCAAATAGGTGTATATTAGTCACCATTACATGCTAGGGTGTGTTCATTAGGAGAAATTCACACTACAATGCTGATGAATTGTCATGGGGATTTTAAAGGGATCTCAAATTGCTGCAGAAATGTGGAGAACCTAATTTAAGATTGAAAAAATGAAATCGACATATCATCCATCCCTCATGCCGGCCCGAGTGGCAGATCCCTGGTTTTGAAGGTTACTTTGAACTAAAATCTTGCATCTCTGTCTTTCTTAGCCTGCACTTTTTCAGATCTTCATGGATGTCTTCTGAAGACTGAGATGCAAATGGCAGCCTTTGCTGCTTCTAACTCATTTGGACTCAAAATGCACTCTAAAGCGCTTGCTTTGTACTTCTTAATATTTGAAGGGTCCGTGTAATTTCTAAACCTTGGAATGAGGAACTGTGACTGGTCCCAGCTGCTGTCACATGAACCCATGGAGAAAAGCGACCATAGCTGTTTCAGACATGGCTGGACACACCCAATGTACACAAGTCATTTTGGATTGTGCCATTAACATGCATATCCCCCAAATTCCAGCCTTGTGTTCCTAGAATTCCTGGTTTTCCCTGTCCACTCACCATCAGGAGACACTGTGGAATACATTTGTCCTCATTTATCAGGGCCTATGGGGACGCGGGTGGCGCTGTGGGTTAAACCACAGAGCCTAGGACTTGCCGATCAGAAGGTCGGCGGTTCGAATCCCTGTGACAGGGTGAGCTCCCGTTGCTCGGTCCCTACTCCTGCCAACCTAACAGTTCAAAAGCACGTCAAAGTGCAAGTAGATAAATAAGTACCGCTCCGGCGGGAAGGTAAAAGGCGTTTCCATGTGCTGTTCTGGCTTGCCAGAAGCAGCTTAGTCATGCTGGCCACATGACCCGGAAGCTGTACGCCAGCTCCCTCGACCAATAAAGCGAGATAAGCGCCACAACCCCAGAGTCGGCCACGACTGGACCTAATGGTCAAGGGTCCCCCCCCCATCAGGGCTATTACTGGGAGCTAGAGTGCATCAACAATTGGAGGGCACCACAATGGTTACCCCTGCCATATATAATCATCATCATTACCATCGCCCTTAGGATGGAATTGAATGTCGTGCTAAGTGGAGGGTATGCACAAGAAATAAGGTACACCCATGCAATGAGAGAAGACTGCGAGGTGATAGGATGGCCATCTTCAAATACCCGAAGGGCTGTCATGTAGAGGATAGGGTAAGCTTGTTTTCTGCTGCTCCAGAGGATTCAAATCGAAATAAAGGCGATTCTGAGTAAACATTAGGAATAACTTTCTGACAGTAAAAGCAGTTTGACAGTGGAATGGATTTCCTCAGAATCAGGTGCACTCTCCTTCACTGGAGGTTTTTAAACAGCGTTTGAATGGTCATCTGTCAGGGATTCTTTCTTTTTTTTAATCAAAAATTTTTTATTGGTTTTCCACAAATTTTTGAACACACCAACAAATAAACAAAAAAACATAAATCATAACCTTATTAAGACTAATCTTATTAACATTGTTAAGTGACTTCCTCATACCCCCCTGCTTGAATTTCAGTGTATATCATTTTAACGGTTTTCCAAAACCTATATTCTCATAAAATTAACTTAATCACTTAACATCTTTCTTACTTTCCTAATCTAAATTTCAACATATTGATTTATCACATTACATATTTAAATCCTAAGCCTATCTGGTATTTGCAAGCTTTTCCAATTAGTATCTGTCAGGAATTCTATAGCTGCGATTCCTGCATTGGGCCTTGGTGTCCCTTCCAACACTACAGTGCTATTATTCCTCCCTCTCCTCCCTGTGTGTGCCCCCTAAACCTGTTCTAGGTTTCCCCTCAATCCCCCAGCTCAAATTTAGAAGGTGCAGGATGAGAAGGGGAAATTGTAGCATGAGTGGACCTTGTTCCACACATGAAACAACTTAGCTGAATCCTCCCTTTAGCATGTATGCTGTACAGTGATACCTTGGGTTATGAACTTAATTCGTTCTGGAGGTCCTGAAACTGTTCTTAACCTGTGATGGACTATATGGAACTGGCGGAAATGACTGGCAGAATCCGAGACCAAGGAGAAGAGTCGGTGGAGGAAGATTGGAAAAAATTTAAAGATTATTTACAGAAATACTGTAAAATTAAGGAGCTTTAGAAAAAAGGTGGAATAAAGTTATATGGCTTTGGCAGAAATGTTAGAAGGAACTAGGTATAGATAGATTGTTAATGCATTAAAAGGGGAAAAAACTAGGTTACAATATGTTAAAATTAACTATAAGACAGAAAATAGATGAAGATGGAAAGGACTTGCTGAAATACTTAATTGAAGAGGAATACAAAAAGGGAGGCATTGAGGAAGTCAATGAAACAAGTGTATGAAAGTTAAGATCGAAAATATTGGAAGTGTTTTTAATTGTTTTTGTTTTGTTTTGTTAATTTAATGTTTTGTGTAGTGTTTTTGTTTTTGTTTCTGTTTTTCTATGTTTAACTTTTCTTTTTTCTTTTTGTAATTTCCAAAATCTTAATAAATATTATTTTTTTTTTAAAAAAATAATAATAATGAAAAAAGAAACTGTTCTTAACCTGAAGCACCACTTTAGCTAATGGGGCCTCCCGCTGCCACCGCGCCACCAGAGCACGATTTCTGTTCTCATCCTGAAGCAAAGTTCTTAACCCGAGGTACTATTTCTGCGTTAGTGGAGTCTGTAACCTGAAGTGTCTGTAACCTGAGGTACCGCTGTATATTGCTTTTAGAATAGGATAAGCTGAACACTCATGAGGCACATGATGCAGGTGTTTTAAAGGCTACTGCAATCTTAGGCTGTCCTAACACAGTTATAACACCAGTCTTGAAAGACCTACATTGGATCCCAGTATGTTTCTGAGCACAATTCAAAGTGTTGGTGTTGACCTTTAAAGCCCTAAATGGCCTCGGCCCAGTATACCTGAAGGAGCATCTCCATCCTCATCATTCAGCCTAGACACTGAGGTCCATCTCCAAGGGCCTTCTGGTGGTTCCCTCATTGCGAGAAGCAAAGCTACAGGGAACCAGACAGAGGGCCTTCTCAGTAGTGGCACCCGCCCTGTGGAACACCCTCCCATCAGATGTCAAAGAGATAAACAACTACCTGACATTCAGAAGACATCTGAAGGCAGCCCTGTTCAGGGAAGTTTTCAATGTGTGACATCTTTGTGTATTTTTGGTCTTTGTTGGAAGCTGCCCAGAGTAGCTGGGGAAACCCAGCCAGATGGGTAGGGTACAAATAAATTATTATTATTATTATTATTATTATTATTATTATTATTATTACCGGCAGTGCTGGGTGATATCTGCTTTTCAATATAGCGATACATCACCAGCTAAACATCGCAATATACTGATATATCACGATGTCTGAAATATGTAGAGGCATTGGCTGACTTCACGGTTTTTCCTATCTTGTGATTTTTGCAAAGTGCACACACACACACACACACACACACACACACGATTCGTGATATATTACCAAGTCAAAACCTATGAAACCGATATCACGATCTGGATTTCAAACTGGTTTTGGATGATATATCGATCAGCCCTAGTGTCCAGATGACAGGAAGCAGAAGGAAGTTCCATTCTATTCTGCACTGCTCAGGCCAATGTGGGCACCAGTTTTCAGAAAGGACCCTGACAAACTGGATCATGTATGGAGAATGCTGAAAGATCTGGAAACCAAGTCCTGTAAGGGGTGGTTGAGGGAGCTGGGTGTGTTTAGCCTGAAGATAAGAAGGTTAAGGGAAGAAAGCTCGTTTAATTTCATTGTACACATGTTGTACAAAGACAATAAAGGTATTATTGTTATTATTAAGGGGGGGGAGGGCCACATGAGATCATTTTTCAGATATCTAAAGGGCTCTGTGTAATGGAAGATCCTTTTTCTCCATTGCTGCAGGAATAGAATGAGTGGGTGAGTTTTTATTTGTTTATAAAAGTATTTATATACTGTCCTCTCACAAAACACCAGGGTGATGTACATTATTATAGGCAAGCATACAAAAGCAATATAAAGTAATTATCAAAAATACTGGTTAATCAAGTGACACTTTAGCTTCAGCTAAACTTTAGGGACGCAGGTGGCGCTGTGGGTTAAAGCCTCAGCGCCTAGGACTTGCTGATCGAAAGGTCGGCGGTTCGAATCCCTGCGGCGGGGTGCGCTCCCGCTGCTCGGTCCCAGCGCCTGCCAACCTAGCAGTTCGAAAGCACCTCCGGGTGCAAGTAGATAAATAGGGATCGCTTACCGGCGGGAAGGTAAACGGCGTTTCCGTGTGCGGCTCTGGCTCGCCAGAGCAGCGATGTCACGCTGGCCACGTGACCCGGAAGTGTCTCCGGACAGCGCTGGCCCCTGGCCTCTTAAGTGAGATGGGCGCACAACCCCAGAGTCTGTCAAGACTGGCCCGTACGGGCAGGGGTACCTTTACCTTTACCTAAACTTTAGGAAGGACTTCCTAAAAGGAAGAGCTGTTTGATAGGGGAGCAGCCTGCCTTGCGAGAGGGTGGGCTGTCCTTGGCTGGAGTTTTTTAAGTTTTGGTTGGCTGGTCTCAGTTGCAAGTTTCCTGCATGGTAAATCCAGTATAGAGGAGAATCAAGGTGATCAAGGCAAGCCTTATGAGGAATGGTTGAGGGAGCTGGGTATGTTTAGCCTGGAAAAGAGGCTGTTGAGGGGAGATATGATAGCCATATCTTAAGGGCTGTCACATGGAGGAGGGAGCATGCTTGTTTTCTCCTGCTCTGGATGGTAGGACCTTAACCAATGGCAGGGCCTTGAACCTTGGGGTCCCTTCTATCTCTACAATTCTATGAAATGCATATATCTTTAATAACTGAGCCATACAGCCAGTGTCAGATTCTTATACAGTGGTACCTCAGGTTACAGACGTTTCAGGTTACAGACTCTGCTAACCCAGAAATAGTACCTTGAGTTAAGAACTTTGCTTCAGGATGAGAACAGAAATTGTGCAGCAGCGGCGCAGCAGCAGCAGCAGCAGGAGGCCCCATTCGCTAAAGTGGTGCTTCAGCTTAAGAACAGTTTCAGGTTAAGAATGGAACTCCAGAATTAAGTTCTTAATGCGAGGTATTCACTGTATATCCAATTTTAGCTGAGTTGGAGCAGTCCCATTTTACAGTTTCAAACACTTGTAGATTTACCATTTTGTTCTTTTTGATGTGCGTGCCTTGATTATATCTTAATGAAAAGCTAGAAAAATAAATTTTCAAACTGTTTCCATGGAAACTTGAAGGTTTTCTGGTAGCTTGCCAGAGGTTTTTCTTTAATGAGAAGACCCATAATTGCAGAGAAGATTCCCAGAAGGATGGGTGGCCGGCCCCAGACTGCTTTAAGATGTGCTGATCCCCTAAATTACATCAAGTTTAAAAGGCCCTAGAGCAGGCATAGGCAGACTTGGCCCTCCAGATGTTTTGGGACTACAACTCCCATCATCTCTAGGTAACAGGACCAGTGGTAAGGGATGATGGGAATTGTAGTCTCAAAACATCTGGAGGGCTGAGTTTGCCTATGCCTGCCCTAGAGCATTGGCAAAATAAAAATGAAAGGTGTCTTATTCTAACAGAAACAATAAACTTTTCTATTTGCACGTATACCAGTACACAGACAAGGATGCAACTAAAAGCTAACCATCAAACTAAAACATGTATCTTGCAACAAGCCTACAGTTGTACCCTGGTTTTCAAACGTCTTGAGAGTCGAACGTTTTGGCACCCGAAAAACCGAATACTGGAAATGATTGTTCCGGTTTTTGAATGTCCGACGTGACTTCCACGGCTTCTGATTGGCTGCAGGAACTTCCTGCAGCCAATCGGAAGCCGCGCCTTGGTTCCTGAATGTTTTGGAAGTTGAACCAACTTCTGGAACGGATTCCGTTCGGCTTCCAAGGTACATCTGTATTTGCATATGAAATACCTTTAAATTTAGTAACATGTTTGCATTTAGAGGCCCAGCATAACCTGAGGTTCCAAATTGTAGTTTATTTAGCTTGTGCATAAATCCAGCATCGGAAGAACCCCAGTTGTTCTGCCCTTGATTGCAAGAGGGTGTTAGTTGTACTGTGGTATGTGCTCAGAGGCTGCAAGCCAATGGCAAGGCGTAATGTTGGACTGGGAACCTTTCCTATCTGAAACCTTGAAGATCTGCTGCCACTCAGGGCAAAGGCAATGCTAAGCAAGATATACCATTGGCCTAACTCAGCACAAGGAAGCTTCCCATGCTTTTAATGAAGGCTTCTCTCCCAATGCAGTTAGAAGCAGTGGCAGCAGGATTTTCATCAGGATTACAGTGTGGAGTAGCCCTCTCTTTCCCAAAGTCCTGCTGCAATCCTGCTACCTCCATCTGTGAAACAAGGGAGGCTTTAATAATCCAAACATAACAATCTGGGATTAGGAAACCTTGGAGCATTTAGGTATGGGTGGGTGAATCTGTGACTCCTCGTTTCTCAAATTCAAATCTTCACATTCTAACATCAATTTGTGTGTGGGTATTTTTTTTAATCCTCTTGAAAATTCATCAGCCTTTCAGTGCAAATTTCTCCTAATATACACCTTTTTGTAAAGTAATTTCCCCTAATATTTTCCCTCATAAATGCCCTTTTGGGCACACTTTAGTGCACACAATTTTGTACGCATCACAAAATTCAGAGAAATATAGATTTCAAAAGATGTCTGTGTTGCTGTTTGCAAATCGTTTTCGAAACCGTGAATTAAGGAAATTCACTTTTTAATGCAAACTGAATCCAATCCCCCCCCCCCCATCTTTAAGAAATTTTCTGTTTGGATAGGCAAGATGTTTTGGGGACTGATATATCTCTCGCTTTGAGGACAGAGGCCTCTGGTGCCCGCTCACAAACAGGGCAGTCCAGCTAACCTTTTGAAATGACCTTTGCCAGACTCTAATAGGATCTGGTGCTTAAGAGGGCCTCAGCCTAAATCAGGTGTATTCTGAGCAAAGGCGGGTAAAAATGGAAAGCTTGCATATTTCTCCTGCGGATTCACTTGGGAGGAGCCCCTTCCTGACCCAGGAAGCCAATTCAACTCTCGTAATCATGTTGTAATGGGGAATCTCCTCTGTGCAGCTTACATAATACTCTGAAGAATGAGGTTTTGAACTGGTCTGGGTATGGAAGGTTGTCTGAGAGAATCTCGTGAGAGCTAATAATAATAATAATAATAATAATAATAATAATAATTTCTTATTTATACCCCGCCCATCCGGCTAGGTTTCCCCACTCTGAGCGGCTTCCAACAGATTAAAAACAGAATAAAACATCAAATATTAAAAACTTCCCTAAACAGGGCTGCCTTTGGATATCATCTAAAAGTCAGATAGTTGTTCCTCGACATCTGATGGGAGGGCGTTCCACAGGGCAGGCGCCACCACCGAGAAGGCCCTCTGCCCGGTTCCCTGTAACCTCACTTCTCGTGGTGAGGGAACCGCCAGAAGACCCTTGGAGCTGGACCTCAGTGTCCGGGCAGAACAGTGGGGGTGGAGACACTCCTTCAGGTATATTGAGCTGAGGCCATTTAGAACCTCAAGGGGTACAAGACCCAGGTGGATAGATTGTCCCTCACAGGTATAGTAAATGGTAAAGGACCCCTGGATGGTTACGTCCAATCAAAGGCAACTGTGGGGTTGTGGCACTCATCTCACTTTCAGGCCAAGGGAGCTGGCGTTTGTCCACAGACAGCTTTCTGAGTCATCTGGCTAGCATAACTAAACTACTTCTGGTGCAATGGGACACCATGATGGAAGCCAGAGTGCACGGAAACACCGTTTACCTTCCCGCTGCAGTGGTACCTATTTATCTACTTGCACTGGTGTGCTTTCGAACTGCTGAGTTGGCAGGAGCTGGGACAGAGCTCACCGCTGTCACACAGATTTGAACTGCCGACATTCTGATCGGTGGGCTCAAGAGACTCCGAGGTTTAGACCACGGCGCCACCCAGAGGAATGAACATAGGGAGCTGCTTTCTACTGAGTCAGACCATGGGTCCACCACCTAGGTCAGTACTGTCCAGTATCAGTGGCTGTCCAGGGTTTCAGATGGGGGACATTCCCAACGCTGCCTGCTGGTGCTGACAATTGAACATTGTGCCTTTTGCATGCAAAAGCAGTGCTCTTCCACTGAGCTGTGACCCCTCCCTATTGGCGGGGGTAGGAGAGCTGAAAAAGAATGTCAATATATTTCACATCTGGCAACCAATGTGCCCATTTGGTTTCAAATAGTACATGGGCAGACAAGTCTAAAAAGCCCGGGACACAGATTTTTGTGGCCGTCTAGCAGCTATGGTGGATCATTTACCAGAAATAATGTATTTAGCGTTAACTCTGGAAGTGTCTACTTGATTCTGAGCAAACTAAACTTCCTGATGCATATTTTGCTCTAGGAGGCTTAGTTTGGTCAGAATCAAGTACACACTTCCAGAGTTAATGCTAAATACATTGCTTCTGGTAAATGAGCCACCATAGCTGGTAAAAGGTAAAGGGACCCCTGACCATTAGGTCCAGTTGTGGCCGACTCTGGGGTTGCGGCGCTCATCTTGATTTATTGGCCAAGGGAGCCGGCGTACAGCTTCTGGGTCATGTGGCCAGCATGACTAAGCTGCTTCTGGTGAACCAGAGCAGCACACGGAAATGCCGTTTACCTTCCCACTGGAGTGGTATCTATTTATCTACTTGCACTTTGATGTGCTTTCGAACTGCTAGGTTGGCAGGAGCAGGGACCGAGCAACGGGAGCTCACCCTGTTGCGGGGATTCAAACCGCCGACCTTCTGATTGGCAAGTTCTAGGCTCTGTGGTTTTAACCCACAGCGCCACCCATGTCCCTCCACCATAGCTGGCAGGGGGCAGCAAAATTTTGTGTCCCAGACTTTTTGGATTCGTCTACCCAGGTGCTATCAGAAACCAAAAGGGCTCATAGGTTGCCAGATGTTAATTCTTTTTCCAGCTTTCCTACCCCACTGTATACATGAAATGACTTTGAGAGAAATTATCCAGGGATTTCCCCTGCTCTTTCTCTTTCTCTCTCTTTCTTTTTAAAAATTTTATTTATTGATACTTATTCAAAGATATACAGAATTACATACTCATTACAAAGTATATTTTTAATAATATACTAAAACAGCTACTTCATCTAAAAGTGGAAATTTCTTATGGACTTTTGGTATGAAAGAGAAAATGAGCTTGTAATATCTGGATTTGACGATCAAAAAAATACTGGTTTACAGAAGATAGAATGGTTGGACCTTAAAGAATACCATATGTAGCTGCAGAGAGCAGGAAGTTCTTTTATTTTACTCTGTCTTGCTTTGGTTTTCTTTCTTTCCCCTTTCTCTTGTTTTCTCCTCTAGATTTCTCCTTTTATTTTCTTCCTTCTGACTTTACTCTCTCTCTGTCTTTTTTCCTATGAAAGGATCCTTCACCGGAGGAAGCGTAAGGCCCTGGGTTAGGCCCCCACCTTGGCCTGAAACAAATGATGGTTCTGCCCCTGGCTCGCAGCAGCATGGAGTTGCAGCCAGACAACGGGCTCTGTGTCCGCAACAACACTGGCGACTGGAGGCTGAAGTCAGAAGAGTCGCGAAGCCGCAGAAACTCCATCCCCCCAGCGAAGGCGCCAATTGCCAAGCACATGTTGGCTTACCTGCCTCGGCCCCCCACAGAAACAAGCCAATATGGGACCTTTCCTCAGAAGGTACGTGGCTGAGGGAGCCAGAGTTCCCTTGCTGGTTGAAACACTCTGGGAATCACACCTCTCTGAGGGGAGCAGAGGGTCTCCTCACAACTCTCCCTTAACAAACTACAGTTTCCAGAATTCTACAAGGGGAAGCCTACTTGTGTATATACAAGGACATGGGCATCAATTTACGATGGGGTGGAAGGTTCACACGCTATGAAGGACTTGCTCACAAATTTATTGACAGCTGCATGAATTATGATAGCTAGGAAGTGGAAGGGGTGAGAAGAATATAAAATGGAAGAATGATACAAAGAGGTGTGGGATATAGCTATTAATGATAAATGAATATGTGTCATTAAGGGTAGACGGGGAATATGCAGGAGAAATGATTTCGAGGAGATATGGAGGGTGTTTGTAGAATTCGTACTGTTAAAACGGAAAGGGGTCAAACCATCGCAAGAGGTGTTGAAATTTTGGGAGGTTGGATAGTTACAATGGAATGGTCTTGGTGGTGGGGTGCACATTTTTATTCTTATTTATTTATGATTATTACTTTGTCAAAAATAAAAAAAAAATTAAGGATGTGGGCATGTGGGCCCTGGAGGGTTGGCTGGGGACAGGAGAATACAGGCCCCTTACTTTAAAAGGTGGGCCACCCCTAATTTCAACAATAAATGCTTGACTTGACTACTGCTTCCTTCTCTTAAGTTTGAGTGAATTGTCTTACCTTGAACAAAACTTGGATAGAGCAATTCCAGCTGAACATCAGAGTTGTGCTGTCTCTGATGTCTTTTTGGCACCTACTGAAGATCTCCCTCTTCCAACAAGCCTTTTCAGATATTTTTTTTCCAGCCTGAATCTGTACTAGAATTGTTTATAAGATGCTTTATCTTGTATTCTTTGCCATCCTGGGATACAAATTTAATAAATGAACAAATAAATAAATGGTGGGACAGATCCAGTTGCCCTGGTGACCTGTTGGCAATTTCTAGAAGGGATTTCAGAATGTTTGCAGGGCTTTTCCCCCCTGGGAATTCACTGAAATTCAGTTCCATCACCTCTCTGGTAGGTGCCACTGCCATTATAAGAGAACAAGGGAGGCGTTCATGGTGAGTTCCAGCACCTCTTTCTCTAGAAAAGTAGCAATAGGAGAAATACATCCTTGCCAAACAAAATACTGTTAGGGGGAGGGCTGCAGCTCAGTAGTAGAACATGTGCTTTGCCAGCAGGGCATCCCAAGTTTGATCTTCAGGTAGGACTGGGAATGTCCTCTGCCTGAAACCACAAAAAGCCACTGCCAGCCATTGTTGGCAATGCGCTAGATGGACCAAGGGACAAAAGTGATATAAGACAGCTTCCAGGTTTCTATCCTTATCTTCTGGGGGTCCTTCAGCTTCCAATATGGGGTTGTGCTTCAGTGAAGAGCTTCCATGATCAAGCTTTAACTAACGACTCACTATTTTGGAAGACAGTGATGGAGAGCTTACTAAATTTGTTTTCTTTTCCAGCCTGAAATGATAGCTGTTTCGATGGGTCCTTTAGACAGGAGCCCCCAGCAAACGGAAACTGCAGCCACCAAGAAAAGTGCCCTGACATGCAACTACGTGTCAGTACCCTGCAGCTCAAACATCCCCAATGACAGGACAGTCCTTCTCCAGCGGAGGCTCAGCACCGCAGAGCAGGTTGTGCCTATCAAGCATCGTCCCAGAGTCTCAATCGATACAGATGAGTTGCCCAGATACCACCGGTCCTCCAGGACTGACCCGCCACCACCTTCTCTGTTGCGGGACCTCAATGCCCGGCTTTATCCCCAGCACGCTTTCAGTGCGCCCAACATCATCAACTCGTCGCGGAACAAAACCCCAACCCGTAGCATCATTTCCGTGCCCTCCTCAGACAAAGGGCAGAGCCGGCGCTGTAAACTCATAGACGATGACCGGCAGTTTGGCTGGGGTAACAAGCAGCAGCGGCAGCGCTACGTCACCAAGGTGGGCAAGTGCCAGGTGAACCTGGGCAACATTCAGGAAAAGAAGAGGTTCCTCTCAGATATCTTTACCACCATTGTGGATCTCAAGTACCGCTGGTTCCTCTTTGTCTTCAGCATGTGCTACATCATCACCTGGGTGGTCTTTGGCATCATATATTACTTTGATGCCTGGGTCCGAGATGATGTCAACCACATAGGTGACCCCGAGTGGAAGGCTTGCATCGAGAACATTGATAACTTCATCTCTGCCTTACTGTTCTCTGTAGAAAGTCAGCGGACAATTGGCTACGGATCTCGGATTGTGACGGCCAATTGCTCAGAAGGGGTCATCTTGCTAATGGCCCAGTCCATCATTGGTTCTATGATTGATGCCCTCATGGTGGGCTGCATGTTTGTCAAGATCTCCAGACCCAAGAAACGTGCCCAGACCTTAATATTCAGCAAGAAGTGTGTCATCTCCCACCGGGATGAGAAGCTCTGCCTCATGTTCCGCATCGGAGATCTCCGGGACAGTCACATGGTAGATGCAAAAATAAGAGCCAAGCTAATCAAGTCCAGGCAAACAAAGGAGGGGGAGTTCATCCCACTGGAGCAGTCAGAACTGAACCTGGGCTATGATACGGGGGAGGACCGACTGTTCCTGGTGGAGCCACAGATAATTTGTCATGTCATCAGTGAGGTCAGCCCCTTCTGGGAGATGTCCGCGGAAACACTGAAGAAGGAACAGTTTGAAATCATCATCATTCTTGAAGGCATTGTGGAAGCCACAGGTGGGTGCACTGTAGAGTAGAACATCAAAGAAGGGGACATATTCTGGAGACCTGTTTGGGTGACCCTACAAACTCAGCATGAGTGAGCTTTGGAGAAATGATCCATGCAGTTCTGATTGCTAGCCCTACCTCACCTCTTCTTTCTTTTCTTCTTCTTTTCTTTATAATATTTTTTATTGATTTTCCAAATTATTACAGATCAAACCAAATTGCTGTAATACAATTTCTTAAAATCAAGTTCCATGCTCTCGTTGCAATCATATGACCAAGATTCCCCCCCCCATAGCAGCTTCATTTCTTATTTAGTCTTATTTAGTCTTATTTAGTCTTATTTAGTCTTCTTATTTAGAATTAAGTACTTAACCTGAGGTACCACTGTAATAAATTTCAAGTGTGTAGCCCTTCATGTACAATTTTATTCCAAACTTGGAATGTTGAAAGAGTTCAGTTCTTTCTCTCGCCGTTCAATCCTTTGCAGTGTTTATCTGAGTGGCACAAGGTCACATTCCATATCATTCCACTGTTATCAAGCTGACATGCGAATGGCAGCCATAAATATCTCACAGAGTGAACTTTCCAGACATCCACCATTAAATTCCCCTCTGGAGTTCTTTCTCAGCACACAGTACACAGCAATGTCTTTGCTAAGATTCAACCTCATTTCAGCATTTATCCAGCTGTGGGTCGTTTTTCTCTTTCCCCTTACTGCATTTCTCCAGCAACAACCCTGTCCAGCTGTATCATAATTAAAGTCCTTTCAACTTCAGTCGGGGGGGGGGGGGCAGAGCAAAACCTTATTAAATTCCTTGTAGAACATAAATCAAAAGCCTCCCTCCCTCTTTTTTGAAGTGTCAAACAAATTAGCAACTACACACGTCTCTTCATTGTAGCAGAGGACAAGGAAAAGAAAGACCATTAAAAAACCATAAGAAAGCACAAAACTCCTTCTCCCCCCCCCCCCCAACTTCCTTTCAGGCTGTTGTAAGGATTCTCAAGCTTAAGAAAACATTCAAATACCTTCAGAAAAGCAGTCCCGGTTCTTTCTGTGGCTAATTGATTGCAGCTTTTTAGCATATGATGCTTTGAGAGCACCTCTTGATTAACGCCAGGGGACGCAGGTGGCGCTGTGGGTTAAAGCCTCAGCGCCTAGGGCTTGCCGATCGAAAGGTCGGCAGTTCGAATCCCTGCGGCGGGGTGCGCTCCCGCTGCTCAGTCCCAGCGCCTGCCAACCTAGCAGTTCAAAAGCACCTCCGGGTGCAAGTAGATAAATAGGGACCGCTTACCAGCGGGAAGGTAAACGGCGTTTCCGTGTGCGGCTCTGGCTCTGGCTCTGGCCAGAGCAGCGATGTCACGCTGGCCACGTGACCCGGAAGTGTCTCTGGACAGCACTGGCCCCTGGCCTCTTAAGTGAGATGGGCGCACAACCCCAGAGTCTGTCAAGACTGGCCCGTACGGGCAGGGGTACCTTTACCTTTACCTTTACCTTGATTAACGCCAATTATCCAGATTGAGGAGGAACCTTCCACAAATCATGCCCGTAATGATGGCTCGTCGATGTCAGGGGCACACTCCCAGATCGCTCCCATTCTGCCTTTCAAGTTTGCAGACACAGGATTGCGTGACACTGCGGGATGCAATGAACTCCCCACTGAGGGGGCATTGAGAGGGTTTATGCCAGGGATCAGCAAACGTTTTCATCAGGGGGCCGGTCCACTGTCCCTCAGACCTTGTGGAGGGCCAGACTATATTTTTTTGGGCCGGTCCACTGTCCCTCAGACCTTGTGGAGGGCCAGACTATATTTTTTTGGGGGGAAATATGAATGAATTCTTATGCCCCACAAATAACCCAGAGATCCATTTTAAATCAACGGACACATTCTACTCATGTACTGGAGTTTCCGCCGCCCATATCTCTTGAAGGGCGATGATGTTAAAGTTTTGGCTATAGAATGGAATATCTGTAGATTGAGATAAACCAACCGGCCACATTCCATAAAAGGATATTTAGGGCACTGGCTGATTCTTGGATTTTGGGCACCCTTGGAGATTTTCAGCCATTGATTCTTTAGGGCGGTGGAGTCTGGCGTATTTGTAGGGAGGTGGGGTAGGATAGAAAAACCTTTTGTGGTAGGGACTGATTTGGTGTGTTTAGTTTCTCTGACAGTTTTCTCATGTAAAAACACACTGATTCCTGGACCGTCCGTGGGCCAGATTTAGAAGGCAATTGGGCCAGATCTGGCCCTCGGTCCTTAGTTTGCCTACCCACGGTTTTTGCCTCATCTCCTCTCTTTCCCTTGCCTGAACTTCTCCGCAGCTGCTGGAGGGCTACAAAGAACATCCACCATTAACTCATTGGCGTGGCCAGAAACCATCTCACCTCTTTTTTCTCAGGAGAGTAGAGGGTGCTGGGATCTATAGAATAGCCAGAATATATGTGTCTCTGCACACCTTTCTTGCTACTTACACTCGCCTCGTTCTCCTGTTCTGTACATAGCATGCTTCAAATGTCTGTCCCAAACTTTCTGCAACCTCATGCCCTTCAGATGTTTTGGAGTCCCAAGTCCCATCATCCCCAGGCAGCATGGGCTGGTGATAATCAAGCAAGTTGGAAGAAATACTTTTTTTCTTTCTTTTTTCTTTTTTCTTATTGAATTTATATACCTCCTATACCTGAGGGTCTCAGGGCGGTTCACAGAACAAAATCAAGATCTAAAACCACAAAATACCTAGTAAAAATAAAAATAGCAAGCCAATAAAGGTAAAGGTAAAGGTACCCCTGCCCGTACGGGCCAGTCTTGACAGACTCTGGGGTTGTGCGCCCATCTCACTTAAGAGGCCAGGGGCCAGCGCTGTCCGGAGACACTTCCGGGTTACGTGGCCAGTGTGACATCGCTGCTCTGGCGAGCCAGAGCCGCACACGGAAACGTCGTTTACCTTCCCGCTGGTAAGCGGTCTCTATTTATCTACTTGCACCCGGAGGTGCTTTCGAACTGCTAGGTTGGCAGGCGCTGGGACTGAGCAGCGGGAGCGCACCCCGCCGCAGGGATTCGAACCGCCGACCTTTCGATCGGCAAGCCCTAGGCGCTGAGGCTTTAACCCACAGCGCCACCTGCGTCCCTAGCAAGCCAATACCCCCCCCCCAAAAAAAACCCCATTTTAAAAGGGCATAGGATATAAATCGGATCAACCAAAGGCCTGGTTAAAAAGGAACGTTTTTCCCCGGCACCCAAAGGTCTATAATGAGGGCGCCAGGCGAACTTCTCTGGGGAGAGCATTCCACTGCAGAGAAAGCCCGTTCTTGGGCTGCCACCCTCCGAACCTTTCAAGAAGGCGGCATGTGAAGGAGGGCCTCATACGATGATCTCAGGGTCTGGGTAGGTTCATATGTCATCTTTCAGTTAGGAAAAAAATCTGGGTCATTTACAATATAACAAACAATACAGTGGTACCTTGGGTAACAGACGCTTCAGGTTACAGACTCCACTAACCCCAAAATAGTAACTCAGGTTAAGAACTTGGCTTCAAGATGAGAACAGAAATCACGCAGAGACAGCGGGAGGCCCCATTACCTAAAGCGGTACCTTGGTTTCAGGTTAAGAACCAACCTCCAGAATTAATTAAGTTCTTAACCCGAGGTACCACTGTAATCAAAACCATCTCAGTCAAAATTCATCAAAGGTTAAAAAATCTGGTAGTTATTTTTTTTAAAAAAAAGATATTTAACCTGACACCTCTAGGCAATCAGTACTGGTGCCAGGCAAGCATTCCCAGGAAGAGAATTCCATAAATGGAGGACCGCAACTGAAAAGGGCCTCTCCTCAGTCTCCAGCCAGTTTAAGTCACATGGCTGGAGTTTCCAGAGGAGCAACTCAGAAGAAAATCAGTCTTTGGACAGGCTGATGTGGGTATGCTTCCTCCTCATGTTCAACAACATGAAGACATTTAAATGTGAGCACCATCACTTTGTGCTCAAGTAACCAAGCTGAGAGACATAATCAGAGTAGTTTATAAGCAATTCAAGAACAAAGGAATTGCTGTTAAACAAAAGTAACATTTATTTGCGGGTGGAGGGAGGGAGCATTATGCAACACAACACACTAGCATATTTAATTCAGCCAATAATTTCTGTGTGCAAATGTATAAGCACTGCCATCTCTGAGCATATCAATTAGGATTTTTTGTTCATTTGTTTTTAAAGTGGAATCCGCACTCTCAAGTGAAAGAAATGTGAACGTTTATTAAATTAGGGTTGCCATATTTCAAAAAGTGAAAATCTGGACACAAACGTTGTGCACCTACAGTGGTACCTTGGTTCTCGAACTTAATCCATTCCAGGGGTCCGTTCGACTCCTGAAACTATTTGAAAACCAAGGCGTGGCTTCTGATTGGCTGCAGGAGCTTCCTCAACTCAAGCAGAAGCTGCATCAGACTTTCGGCTTCCGAAAAACATTCGCAAACCGGAACACTTACTTCCAGGTTTGCAGCATTTGGGAGCTGATTTGTTTGGGAGCCAAACCACCCGAGAACCAAGGTACCACTGTATTTTTAAGGACACTGGTCAAAAAAATCAACACTTCCAATATGAACTGCAATATGCCAGGATTTTCCTGGACATTTTGTCTGATTTCTGAAAATTCTGGAAGCTATTTTCAGTGTCCGAATCATGGACATATCCGGGAAATTCTGGATATATGGCAGCCCTAATTAAATGCACACAGAATAAACATCACAGAGACAAATCAAATCAAAACATAATTATTTGCAATGCAGGATGCTGTGTCCTATGCCATCTGGTGGTCATTCCTCTCTGTCTTGTCATTTCCAGAGGGCCTGCTTATTAAGCACTCAACATGATTAGTTTGCACAAAGTTTGTGGGGAGGTTAGATGACATTGACCACTTACTGAACATTCATTCTGATTTGTTCGTGGGAAGGTTATAAAGTACTGCATCAACAAGTGTGATCCCCAAAGATCACAAAATGTCTGCTGGGGCAGGGGAAGTGAGTTTGTTGTGCGAGAACTCCAGAACTACTTTATTTTTCGCTCTATAGGACACACTTTTTCACCTCCAAAAATTAAGGGGAAATGTGTGTGCGTCCTATGGACCGAATGCAGGCTCCTTGACTTCAGCAATAGCAACATGAAGCCTCCGAAGCGCAGAGGGAGCGCTCCCTCTGTGCTCCGGAGGCTTTGCGTTGCTTTCGCTGAAGCCTGGAGAGCGAGAGGGGTCGGTGCACACCGACTCTCCTGGCTTCAGCGAAA
Source organism: Podarcis cretensis (assembly GCF_951804945.1). NCBI lineage: Eukaryota > Metazoa > Chordata > Lepidosauria > Squamata > Lacertidae > Podarcis > Podarcis cretensis. The sequence goes on along the minus strand of NC_137185.1, from coordinate 27,161,746 downwards.
GGACCCTGAAGCCTCCGGAGCACAGCGGGAACTCGTGCTGCGCTCTGAAGGCTTCGGTTCCTTTTGCTTGAAGCTGGGAAAGCAAGACTCTCCTGGCTTCAGCAGAGAGGGAGAGCTGCACAGTGCCCCTTCAGCGAAGCGGGAGGAGAAATGGAAGGGGCTCTGTTTCTCCTGTCGCTTTGCTAAAGGGGCGCTGAGCAGAGAGGGGGAGAAGTTTTTTTTCTTGTTCTCCCCCTCTAAAACAAGGTGCGTCCTATGGTCCAGTGCGTCCTATAGAGTGAAACGATACTTTAATTGCAAAGCCTGAATTTGCTGGTCTGTGACTGAATGCCACCTCAAAATAGCAAAATCCTAGAAGTGTCCTTTCTCACATACCAGCAAAATTGTTGGAAGAGGGAGCAGCAGCTTGGACAATTCCTTTTTTTAAAAAGTATTATTTAATTCCCTGCTTAAAAAACAAAACAAAAAACCACCAACATGAACAACTGAAAGCATCTAATGGGGGTTAAAAATAACAACTTGAATCCACATAAAAGAGCTTATTAAACAGCTGGCCATGTTCCAGCAAAAGCTCTTTTCATATCATCCCCTCTTCAAGCCTGCCTGAAGTGTCTTCACCTGTTTCCTGGTGGAATTTAAGAGTTTGGAGTCTGGTAGGTCTCCTTGCTGGGGAGAGAATGCCCAACTTGGGCAGCATGGCCTAATAAATGTGGCTGCTTTCTCAGGCCAGCACCTGAGCCCCAAAATCCCTTGCTTGGGTGTTCAAATTCTGTTCACATATAAATACTGTCCCTTGAAGTCAGAACATGAACTGTCACAGTTTTGTGAATTTTGTACACTGGTTTCCGTAGCATGCATTTAAAGCACGCTGCGTCCCCCAAAGAATTCTGGTTACCGTGTGTAGAACGTTACAGGCTAAAATTGGGGAGAGTCGAGGTGGGACTGGTTTTCCCCTTAAGTGGGTCCCCTACCCTTCTCCCCCTATAATACATGCACAGAATAAGGTCAGATAATTCAATCAGTAACAGAAATGGGAGCAGAAATTGCCATTATTTGCACATTTGACTGACTGGAGGAAGGGAAAGCACGTAAATATTAGCAGTATTCACTATTGTGATTTTTTTAAATCTACAAATGTTACACAAATTTGTTGTTTTCTGAATTGTTTTTTGGCATTCCCCTTCTATTGAAATGCACCGAAATTGGTCTTAGTCACAGCAGATAGTGAGACAAACAACGTAGGTTTTAGCAGAAGCCCATGCGGTAGTGGAGTTGATTGGAACAAACACGGAATATGACAGATACCACTGCCCTAGCACAGAATGAGATTCCTCCCAGTTCTGATTCTATGAAGCCGATATTCCTGGTGACTAGCAGCTTGTTTGTGCAATTGGATACCTGATATGACAACCACTTAGCCTCTGTTCAAAAAGCAAATTGGAGGTCAAAACAAGTAGAAGTGAGTGAAGTGATCATAGCTGAGCGGCAGAGCAGACGCTTTGCCTGCAGAAAGCCTCAGTTTCTATTTCTGATGTGGCCAGTGAAAAGGATCAGATAATAGATAGGAAGGATCCTCTCCTAGGAATCCTGGGGGACAGGTACCAGTCAGAAAATACTGATCTAGGTAGACCGAAGGCACAGTGGAAGATGTTGTTTGGGCCTCACTCTCTTTGCTTGCAGAATAAAAAATTATTCAGTCCCCAGCATCTCTGGTTAAAGGGGTCAGGTGATGGGAAAGAATCCCCTTTGCCACCACTCGAGACCCCGGACCACCACAAAAAACCAGAATGGGCAAAATGAGCAGAGTTTGACCTGGTATAAGGCCACTTCCTATGGAAGAGTGAAATCCAATCCAATATTTATTACAGTCAGTGTGCATCATAAAAAAACACCAAGATGCACATTGAACACATCCAGATGGGCATAACAGAGTAAAAACAATACAATAAAAAGTAAAAGTAGCACAGAGTGAAACAAAATGGGCACCATCATTTTAAAAGTTGTAATGAAAATAAGGTTTGCAAAAATAAATTGAGAATATGGAAGAAAAGAGGAAAAGTGAAATAACAACATGCTAAAATAAATTATTAAGTTAAAGTTGAGAAATAAGCAATAAGGACTTGCTGAGTTAAAAATTTAAATTGGAATACAAGAAGGGGAGGTGTGAGGAGGTCTGAGAAACAAGTTAAATGAAAATAAGTAATTGAAATTTTATGCGTTTTTAATTGTTTGTAAGTTTTGGATTTTTGTATTTTTGTTATTTTTTGTCTATTTTTGTTTTTGTCTTGTTTTTAAAAATGCTAATAAATATTCATTAAAAAAAACATTTTAAAAGTTGTAGTTGTAAGCAGTACTCCTCCCCCCCCCCCCAAAGAGGGGGCGTTACTCAAGGGTACACAATACTGGCACCTTTTTTTCTAGAAGAAAAGCACTGCCTGTAACACAAACTTCAAAGAGAGAAATGTAGAAATGCCTGAGGTCAGTTCCTGGTGGGTTTTGCTCGCTGCAGCACAGCACTTGATCACCCTGAGAGCGATAGATGGAACAGTATCATCAATGCCTGGCAAGGTCAGGTGTCTTGTCTCAGCTCCTTATTTCCTGGGATAAGTTGTCCTGTCAACACGAGGCAGCTTGTTAACTTTGGTGGGTAGAGTTCATGGTTGTACAGGAGAGAGAGGGAGGTCTCATGTTCAATCTCCAAAATCTTTGATAGGGCTGGGAGACTTGTTTGAAATTACAGAGGCCCTTGTCAGTCACAGGGGACAGTACTGAGCTGGATAGACCAATGGCCTGATGAAATAAAAGAGCTGTATCCCACGTTCCTAAATGTGGGAAGTTCAAGACACAGTCATACCTTGGTTCTCGAACAGCTTAGTTGATGAACAAATCGGCTCCGGAACACAGAAAACCCAGAAGTGTTCCTGTTTTCGAACGTTTTTTGAAAGCCGAACATCCAACGCGGCTTCCGCTTGAGTGCAGGAAGCTCCTGCAGCGAATCGGAAGCCGCGCCTTGGTTTTCGAACAGTTTTGGGAGTCAAACGGACTTCCGGAATGGATTAAGTTTGAGAACCAAGGTATGACTGTAGTTGGGCACATGTGTCTTACAGAAACAACCCCAAAGTCCTCATTTCATGCAACACTCTAAGTCACAAAGCCAATTTCAGGTTTCTGGGGGCCTTTGTTCCCCTCCTTTTTCTACTTGAACCCCACACTCTCCCTCTTGCACCCCCCCTTAAAGTAAAACAAGTCTTGATCCATATGGCAATCCCTACACAAAAATATGGGGGTTGCCAAATTCAGACAATGCCAATGTTTCAATTTCCACTCTTTGCCCTCCATTTATTTCCCTGCAAACAACATAACTTAGATGTATAACTTAATCTGTGATGCTATACATGCTTCCCCAGGAGTAAGTCCCATTGAACCCAATAGAGTTGTGAAGAGGCTGCATCCTAATGTTTTAATGTTGTATCTTAATCTTTTAAATTGTATTTTAATCAACTTGTTTTTATTATTGGTTGTTAGCTGCACAACCAATATTATTATTATTATTATTGGACTGTATGGTGTCTTCCACATTTCCTACCACCCACTGACATTCCTTTCCCCCCAGGAATGACGTGTCAAGCCCGGACCTCCTATGTAGAGGACGAGATCCTGTGGGGCCACCGCTTTGAGCCCTGCATGACGTTGGAGAAAGGCGCCTTCCGTGTAGATTACACCCGCTTTGAGAAGACCTTCGAAGTCCAGACACCAGTGATTAGTGCACGAGAGATGTATGAACAGCGGGAGATGGAAAACCAGGACCAGTCGACTCTCAGCTTGTACTGGGACCATCTGCTGCACCCCTGTCTGTCGACAGACCTCAACAACGATGGTCCCAGTGAGGAAGGCCTCTCTAAGCTGGGCTTCTCCAACATCACAGAAGAGGAGAGAAGCAGCGAATACAAAAACCCAGAGGCCAGTGTTTAAGCAACCTCAGGCATTCAGGGATTCTCTTTCAACCAACAGGAACCAAGAATAAAGCGATGCCCTTCAGATTCGCAGGAGGGTAGCTGCTATTTTTTTCACATCATGTTGTGGTTGTTGCACTCCCGGGTGGAGCTGTATGGAAAGGCAGCTTGTTCTGTTTCAGCAAGTCCTCAAAGACGTCCCCTGCCCAGCCATTGTTGACTTCAGGGGACTCTTCCCATCAGCTCTCTCTGGGTTTACCGAGTTAAGACAATGCCCTGAAATAAAATTGCACTACAGGACAGCTCTTGGGGCCGGATCCCTTACAAAGAGCAACTTTTGTGTTCCTGAATCAATGTCCGATTGGGGGTTCTGGTTTCTGCAAGCAGAAGTTCAACGCTGAATCTGTCCCTTTAAAAACAACAACAACCCAAAACCCTTTTGACTACTTTTATTGGCATAGCTATTGCTGTCAAAGCTGGATAGCTCGCAAGCGTTGACCAGAATCTTTCTTTGCTTCGAGTTTAACCATTTTGGAAAAATCTTTGCGTTGGGTGTCCTGGGGTCTGTCCAGTTCTCTGGCTCCCCCCTTTTCTATGCCACATGCAGTAGGTGCCTGGGCTGCAGGCAGCACCCCCAACTGCAGCTCCCTCCAGGCGCAAATGCGAAAGTGTCTCATCTTGTCACAGTGCCATACAGAACTCTTTCTTGGTGGATGTGTTGTCCTATCCCTCCCTCCCTCATTGCCCATGTGCATTTAGCTGGCCCCATTTCTCTCCTTCTTTGCCTAATGGAAGCCTTTAGCTTCTGGACTCACCAGTCTTACGGTCCCTCTTTTGCTGTGGCTGCTGCTAAATGGAATTATTTTTTACACAAAGCCACACACCCTTTTCCAACAAGGACACTGGGAGGGGAAATGGGAAAGCGAATAAAGTTTATTCTTTGAACAATGATATATTGTGTGCCTTCATGCTTTGCAGATGAGTGCTGTGAGGCAAGTATCAACTGGAGACATGATCTGGAAATGTTGAAAGCATTGCAGGTGTCTTTCCCCTGGATATTTAGAGTGAAACGAGGTGGGAGAGGTGAGGAAAAGAAGATAATTTGGGAAGAAGAGCCTGTCCTGCAATAATGAGAAAGGTTACATGGGCTGTGTCTGTATCTCTTTAACTCAATCTCAATCTCACATTAACTTGTACTGCGAATGCCCTCCTGTCTACAGAACAGGGGTGGGTATTCCTATGCTAGCATTTGGATGTTGCTGAAATACAGCCCCCATAGTAATTGACCACTGGCCTTACTGGGGCTGACGGGAGTGAAAGTCCAGCAACATCTTACCAGAGAAGAATGGCAAATTAAATTGTTGGACTATGCCGAAATGGCAAAATTGACTGGAAAGCTCAGGAACCAAGACCAAAACTTTAATAATGAATGGGGGGGGGGGCGGTTTATAATTTATCTTGGAGATCACTGTAAACAGATGAAAACATTAGCAGGATTGCAATAACACTTGTAATGTAATGGGTATTATGGAGATAATGAAGGTTTTTTTTAATACAAAAATGGGAGTATTGAAGAGGATGCAGTAGAAAAGATTTGATAATAGAACCCATGGAGGGGATGGTGGGAAGGCCAGAGATTCATTGGAATCTCGTAATTGTGGATATGTGCTGTCTTATCTTTATAATTTTATACTTGTAAAATCAAATAAAAATTATTTATGGGAAAAAGAGAGAGTCCAGCAACATCTAAAGGGCCACAGATTCCCCCGCCTAGTACAGAGCTTGCATTTCAGTTTTATTCTTTATTGAAAAACAAAAAGGTACAAAATTTCAAGTGCACAGAGTAAAATAAGACACACAAGAAAGAACAAGAGACAATACCCGTGTAGGAAACAAAACAGAACAACAACAACAAAAGATATTGTGTACATTACAAAAAGGGGGGAAATAGTAGTTAAGCACACCTTAACCTAATATGGTGTTTAATAATAAAGACAAATAAAAAATACAATTAAAATAGTTAAACCAGCTGCCCCATGGAAAGTGTGCATGCTATACCATGCTGTTCCTCTTTTCAAATATGCATAAGTAGCTCTAAGCTTCAAAGACAGATCAAAGGAACCTTGCATGCAGCCTCCATATGGTGATCTTATTTAGCCTACACTTGTGCATGGAAGGGCCATAGCTCAGTGGGAGACCATCTGCCTTGCATGCAAAAGATCTCAAGTCTATGCCAGCAATACTGACCTAGGTGGCCGGATACTCTGACTTTGTATAGTACTGACAACTTTCCTATGTTCCTGTGTAGGCTCTACATGTGTGTGAATTCAGCATGGTGTGTCAAAGCCATTATTGACAAGGCTAGAGTTGTAGCCATTGCTGCGTTCATAAACAGATTACCAGCCCTGAACAATCCACACCTGTCTTGAATTTACTCTGAGCTATTAAAACAAAACAAAACTGCTCAGTAGTTTCATGCAGAAGAAAAGATTTTTTGGCTTGGTCTCCAACTAAGCAACTTGCTTCAGCAAGTATGTAAGACAGTACCAAACTGGTGCCCTGCTGATGCTTTGAATTACAATTCCCAAAAGAGATGTCATCCAGAACTTCACAGGGGCATCAGGTCTCAGAAGGCTGATGTAGGATTAAATGAGCTTGTTTTCCAGTGAGACCAAGTAGGGGGCAAAGTCCTAATACAGGGGTACCTCGAGTTACAAACACCGCAGGTTACAAACTCCGCTAACCTGGAAGAGTTACCTCAAGTTGAGAACTCTGCCCCAGGATGAGAACGAAAATCGTGTGCTGGTGATACAGCGGCAGCAAGAGGCCCCATTAGCGAAAGCATTTCTCTAGTTAAGAACAGTTTCAGGTTAAGAACGGACCTCCGGAACGAATTAAGTTGGTAACTAGAGGTACCACTGTATGACATTAAATGCAATGATCTAGGCTATGCATTTAGGAAACAGAGCAAAAACTGAAAAACAGGGGCAAGGGAAATGGAGAGAACTTGCAAAACATGTCACTTTGGGGGAAATGACATCTATTCCTGAATATACTTGCATATTTTATTAGTTACTCTGCTATATAAAGAAGCTGTCCAAACACATTTAGCCTCTGTGAACTTCAACTCTATGGGAAGAGAAAGACTGGTGAGGAGGTAATTAATAGTTACCTTGTTATTTCTTTAGTAGGTCACAGCAGACTCAGACAACGAATCATCCTCTCCTAAGCCAGCAGCTGCTCCAGGAGCAATTAGAGGCTCTGTATGCTTCAGCTGGATAGGGCTTACCCCAGCACCACTCATTTGAAGGGCTGTTGCTCAGTGGTAAAGCTTTGCAGGCAGAAGTGTCCCTGGTTCAGGAAAGAACCCTGCCTGAAACCCTGGAGATTTGATGCCAATTAGTTGCATCAATGTTTTGAGGTATTTGCAGTCTCATTCACTTACCAAGTTTATATCTTGTGATTGCAAGAAACCCCTGGAGTGCTTCACAAGGAAATGCCATTTATTTATTTAAAATATAAAGGTTTGGATGTTCCCTGATGTAAGGGTGAATCTTTGCTGGTTCTTTTCATCTCACACACACACACACACACACACACACACAGTTCAGGACTATAAACTACAAGCCTTTTGACTCTACAGTGGTACCTCGGAAGTCGAACGGAATCTGTTCTGGAAGTCCAATCGACTTCCAAAACGTTCAGAAACCAAGGCACGGCTTCCGATTGGCTGCAAGTAGCTGCTGCAGCCAATCGGAAGCCGCGTTGGACGTTCGGGTTCCAAAGGACATTTGCAAACAGGAACACTCACTTCCGAGTTTGCAGCGTTCTGGAGCCAAAATGTTTGAGTTGCAAGGCAGTCAACCAAGGTACGACTGTACAGTGGTACCTCAGGTTAAGTACTTAATTCTTTCCGGAGGTCCATTCTTAACCTGAAACTCTTCTTAACCTGAAGCACCACTTTAGCTAATGGGGCCTCCTGCTGCTGCCGCGCCGCCGGAGCATGATTTCTGTTCTCATCCTGAAGCAAAGTTCTTACCCCGAGGTACTATTTCTGGGTTAGCAGAGTCTGTAACCTGAAGCATATGTAACCTGAAGCATATGTAACCCGAGGTACCACTGTATTTGTAACCTGAAATGTAAAGAAAAGCTATTACTTATTTGTACATTTATAAATCACAGAATTGCAGAGTTGGAAGGGGGTCTTCTAATCCACCCCCCCCCCCAAATCCGGCAACACAGGAATCTCAACTGAAGCATCCATGAATGATGGCCATTCAATCTCTTCTTAAATGTCTCCAATGAAGGATCGTCCATCCCCTTCCAAGAAGTCCACTGCTGAACAGCTCTTTTGTATTTAATAAGAACCAACAAATGAGCAAATCTAGGCTCCTCTGAAGGCCGATTCTATGTGCATTTAACCTCACAAATTTTCAAAGGGAGAGCAGCAAACAGTGAAATCTTATACATTACACAGAAGCAAACCACACTGATTTCAATGGGGCTTACTCCCAAGTAAATATGTATAGGATTGCAGTCTGCGTGTGGAGAATTTCCTAAGGCCACCACAACTACAACACAGCTTTAAAGTAACCCCAGCCCCACTTCTATGCAGACCCCCAAAGAAAGCATCCAAATTCCGCAGTGGACAAAACACAACAGCCCTGCTGTGTCAGGCCAATGGCCCTTCATGCATTGTGGGGGGTTGGACAAAATGGCCCTTGGGGCCCCTTCTGACTCTATGATCTAGTCCAGCAACCTGTTCCCACAGAGGCCAACCATCTGCAGGGAAACCCACAAACGGAAGATGATCACAAGAGCCATTCTCCCCTCCTGTGGCTTCCAGAAAGTGGTATTCGGATGCATTACTGCCTCCAACTGTGGAGGCACAGCATAGCTATCATGCTAGTAGCTATTGATAATATTTTCCTCTTTCACGAATTTGTTTAATTCTCTTTTAAAGCCATATACCGTAGGTTGGTGCTGGTCATTACTGCATCCTGTGGGAGTGAGTTCCACAGCTTAACTTACGTGCTGTGTGAATAACTTTCTTGTATCTGTCCTGAGTTTTTCAACATTCAGTTTCATTGGAGGCCCCCGAGTTCTAGTGTGCTGAGAGAAAGGGGGGGGGGGTAAAAACCTATTTTCATGTTGCCTCTTACTCGCCTTTTCCCTAAACTAAAAAGGCATCAGACACTGCAACCTTTCCTCCTAGTGGAGTCGCTTCATCCCTTTCCTCATTTTGATTGCCCCTTTCCGATCCTTTTTCAGCTCTGCGATACCCTTTTTGAAAGAAAGAAAACCGACCGATGTGTTTGTTAAGTGCTTATTTCTGCTCATCAACAACAATTAAGAAAACGCACAACTATAACAACTAAATTTTCAGTACTATGCTGAATTACAGCAGCAGATGAACAACCCACACACATATTCCTTTGAGGAAGGTCCCTATGCAGCAGCGCCTCCCTGCCTGGCTGATTTGCATTTCTATATTTAAAAATAAAGCCTGTCCGCCGCAAGGCGTATTTTCCACCCCATGCCGGCAGGCGAGACTCGCCAAGCGGCCCAAAAAGGAATCCAAAGCAGAAGCTGCTCTACTTTTCTATATCTATGGCCACAGATGCGCAGCCACCATTGGGCCTCGTTCGGGTTTTCTTAAGGGAACGGAGCTGCGGCGCTCTACCCCTCGGAACTCTATGGCTCCCCGCCCCCATTTCCTATGTAAGCTTTGCGAAAGCACGTAAATGCAAAAGCACGCCACGTTTTAATTTATTACTTAACAAACGCACACGTTCACTCTCGAGAGGGGCCCCTTCAGTGCCATCTCTCCTCGTCCGGTGTCTCTGTTTTTAAATATCAAGGCCCGCATTTCCGGCCTGAGAAACGACTTTCCACGTGAGACCGGAAGCCCGTATCCTGCGCGTGCCGCTCTACCCTTCCCCAGCGCCCAACTCCACGGGCGGTCCTCCCGGGGCGGGCGCAGGGCACTCTGGGAATGTAAGGCTTCTCCCGGCGGGAAAGGCTGACGCGCGTTCCCTTTCCCGTGATGCCTTTCGCGCGGCTAAAGGAGAAGAAGTGCTGGCGGCGGCTGCTGACGAAGGCGCCGGCTCCCTCATGGCGGAGAAGGCCGAGGCGGAGGCGAGGAGCGCCTCGCTAGTGGAAGCCGTGCTGGCCTGCTCGGGCCGCCTGGAGAAGGAGGGCCTCAGCGGCCGCATCTCCCGCCTCTCTTGCCGGGTGGAGGAGCTCAAGGTGCGAGGAAGGGGAGGGGGGAAGGGGAAGAGAGGTGGGCGGGGCCTCCGAGGAGGGACCTGTCACCTAGTGGGCGGGGCCTTGGCCGCAGAGGGGTGGGGCTTACATGGGCGCCGCCCCTTTCGAAGCCTTCCTTTTACCCCCTGAAATCCTTTAATGGAGTGATCTAAGCGAGAGTGTTTCTGAGCCCATGCGGAATTTAATAATAATAATAATAATAATAATAATAATAATAATAATAATAATAATAATAATTATACACCACTCATCTGGCTGAGTTTCCCCAGCCACTCTGGGCAGCTCCCAATCAAATGTTAAAAACAGTACAGCATTGAATATTAAAAACTTCCCTGAACAGGGCTGCCTTCAGATGTCTTTTAAAGATAGGATAGCTGCTTATTTCCTTCACATCTGAATTATGTATTCTTCTATTTATTCATCGCCATGTGTTGGCTATTTGCAGATTAGTTGCACTGCAGAAAGCGTGCTGGGGAGACCACACATTACAAGGAATGCAAAATAACTTTAGCTAGGTTTTAATAACAAAAACAAAAACTCATTTTAAACAAAATATATCAACAAGCATGACGCAACCACCAACCCATCCCCCAGGTGCTGCTAGGTGAGAGAGCTAGGTGCTGCTCTTCATATACTATACCCAGTTGCTGACACAGCTTAATTAACACAACTTACCAGCACCTTAGGGACGCAGGTGGCGCTGTGGGTTAAAGCCTCAGCGCCTAGGACTTGCCGATCGAAAGGTTGGCGGTTCGAATCCCTGCGGCGGGGTGCGCTCCCGCTGCTCGGTCCCAGCGCCTGCCAACCTAGCAGTTCGAAAGCACCTCCGGGTGCAAGTAGATAAATAGGGACCGCTTACCAGCGGGAAGGTAAACGGCGTTTCCGTGTGAGGCTCTGGCTCTGGCCAGAGCAGCGATGTCACGCTGGCCACGTGACCTGGAAGTGTCTCCGGACAGCGCTGGCCCCTGGCCTCTTAAGTGAGATGGGCGCACAACCCCAGAGTCTGTCAAGACTGGCCCGTACGGGCAGGGGTACCTTTACCTTTACCTTTACCTTTACCTTTACCAGCACCTTATATAATTTTTCACAGCTGTAAAACTAGGTCATGTTATTTGCTCTGGCCCTTAAAGACATACACATCTTGTGGAACAATAATGAACCTTCACATTTAAAGAGACCATTCAACATATTTCACCTTTCTTCCAAGGTAGCTTTTGCAATTCTCCCCATTTTACCCCACAACAACCTTGAGAGGTAGGCTAGGCTGGGAGAGACAGTGACTGGCTCAAGGACCACCTGCTGAGCTTCATGGCCGGGTAGAGATTTGAATCCTGATCTGCTGGGCCAGTAAAGTTTCCCAAATTTAAGGCTCCAGGTGTTTTGGGACCGTAGTTGCCACCATCCCTGACTGCTGGTCTTGCTAGCTAGCAGTGATGGGAGTTGTGGTCCAAAAAACCAGCTGGAGACCCAAGTCTGAGAAACACTGTGCTAGCCCTAGTGCAACACTAACCACTATTCCATGCTGGGATGAGCTGGCAGGTTAATTTTTTCACCCGGTAGGTAGTTTTTTCAGAGTTCAACACTGGTGTGTGTAATGCTTTTTGTTTAATTTGTTAAAGGATTTCTCCTGCCATAGAATAGCAATGTAAGATGTTTCCTTATGCTGAGTCACACCTTTGGTCCTTCCAGCTCAGTATTGTCTACACACAAACTGGCAGCAGCTTCTCCAGGGGACAGCTACAAGTCCACCTGGAGATGCCATTGGAAATTGAACCTGAGACCTTCGGCATCCAAAGTTGATGCTCTGCCACTGAGCTCGGCCCTTTCCCATAGAGTTGGTCATTTAGTCCTCCCATGTTCTTCAACCAGATGTTGTTGGAGTGCCACTCTTAGGATCTCTTAACTGTTGGCTGAGCTGGCAGGGGTGATGGGAGTATTCTAGCAACATATGGCATCCCAGGGTTAAATAATAACAAATCCACTGCTTACTGCAACTACTGACAATTGGACCAAAGAGAAGTTCTCTCTAGATCAATATGACTACTGTGCCCTTGGGGGTTATTTGCCTTCCGCTGCAGCACACAACATGTGTTGTTTACTTGAGGCCTCTAAAGATAATTTGCTGTGCAGGGACCTTGTTTGTTACGCCTTTTATCTACTTGTGTTAAATTGGATGCCTTGCAATCTCTGAGGAACTGGCAAATGGAGAATCATGCTTTTGGTCAACTGATTGGGTTCTATGAGTTATTGCACTTCTGTGATTTTATGTAAGTTTGATGTGGCTTTTCCTTCCACTCTTCCAGGATGAAGTCTGCAGCATGGTCAACAAGAGGTACATAGAGTTTCTGCCCAGTATGCAGAGTGCCAAGGATTTGGAGTCCCAAGTGGAGGAACTTTCTGGCAGCATTGACCAGCTGAAGTCCAGGATTGAGATGGAGGTGATTCAAAGAAAAATAATGGGCCTTTGCCAGAACTGAGTTAGAAGGGCTAAGAAGTTTGATATTTCCAATCCAAATGTCTAACAAAAAAGCCCCATAAAATTATATGATCATAAAATAACTGCAAATTGGAAAGTAACTTTTATTTTGTGACCTTGATGCCTGAGCATCACAGCACAGGGCTTTTCTTTCTCAAATAATACTGTATCTAGACCTCACTAGATGCTAAGAAGCTTCCATGGGCTTAAGAAATATGCCTTCTGTGCCTAGCTCTACAAAAAGGAGGTATCACATGTAATAAAAAACAGCTAAATAATGTTTGCAACCCAGAATTGTACAAATGCTTTGGTTTTGTGGCTCCTTCCCAGGTTCAGCATGACCTGAATGTGGCCATTGCAGAATTTTCTGAGCTGAAACAGCAACTGGAGAGAGACACACTAGTTCTGACTGGACTGAAACAGCTGCAGGAGGTGAGAGGGGGCCTCTCTTCCCCAGTTGCAATGCCAATCTATTTATTTGTTTTTTCAGACCTCATTCTGAATATAGTTAACAGAGATTTTTCCTTCTTTTTATTTTAAAGTTCGAAACTGCTCTCAAACAGTTCAATGCCTTGCTGCCACAAAAGAAGTATGTGTCAGCAGCATGCCACCTGAACAAGGTAATTCCAATTGGGGGACTGGTGGACTTCTGTGACTGCTGTGGACTTTTGTGTCCCTCTAAGAATGGACTTGCTTGGCTCCTGTTTATGCAGTTTCTTACTCTTTGTCTCTTTTTCATTCTTTCTGTCAGGCCCGGAGGATTCTGAAAACGCTGGAGTCACGTCGAGGCTTTGAGCTGAAGATTCTGAAGGCGCTCCGCAGGGAGCTCACAATGCAGACCCAAAACATTATCTACCTCTTGGGTCAGGAGTGGCAGCAAATGGCTGTGTGGAAGGTTCCTCAATCAAAAGGTTTGGCGGGGGGCGTTGTTTGGGGGTTGTGAATGTGTGCTTTTTGGAGGGCAGAGATGAAACGGCAGACAATTTGATTTTGGCTGATCTCTGGTGGAGGGGAGGATATCTCGGTGGTAGAGCATGTGTTCTGCATTCAGAAAGTTCCAGATTTAAGCTCTGGCATCTCCAGATTTTTAAGAAAGTGAGGTAGCAGGTGCTGGAGCCATTGCCAGTCAGAGTGAATGGTACTTAGTTGGTTGGACAAATAGTATCACTTAGTAAAAAGTTGCCTCTTAAGTTATTGTCACCCAGCATTGTTGCAAATTGGAAAAAATGGTCCTGCAAATACATATTTATATATGTGTAGGACTTTATAAGATTAAGATGTTGGTAGTCTTTGCACAATTAAAATGTTAGTACAGAGAGTATATGTGGTTCCGTCGGGCTTTATTGTCCTGTATGATCACAAAATAGAATCTAAAAGGGCTTATAGACAAATTTCCCCTCCAGAGTTATTGTGGTTCACTTATTGGGCTTGGTTCAAGAATTGCTTTCCTGCTTTCCTGTGGACTTATTCTTGACTATACGTAGGCTACTCTTTCTCAACCACTGTTCCCTGTCTGGTGGGGACAATGGGAATATTAGTAATGTACCTTATGGCACTGTTGAAAACAACAAGCAAGCAAAGAGATACAAAGAAATTCACAAGTGCTGGAAGTTCTATACAAAAAAGTAATGGTTCCTTTTGTCCTTGGGTAGTGCAACCAAAGTAATTGAAATGCCTAGAATTTTATGGTTAGCAATGTCTGTTGTAATATTATTGTCTGTGTTGACAAACTTGGAAGAGTTGGGAAATTTTGAAGAGCACTTGGAAGTGTTGTCTGAAACTTGTAGGAACCGGCATCGAATTTCAGAGTGCCTGGGGAAAATTTTGGTGGTTGGTGCTGATAAGCTTCTTTTCTTTCTGCTTGTCTGTGACTGCAGAAACAGACTTGGGGGGTGGGAAGAGTGTGGCTTGTCAAGGACCTGACAGACCATAGTGCATTTTTTGTGGGCTGTGTTCAGTTTGGTGTTCACAAAGTGCAGAACCAGCTCAAAAATTATGGACATTCTGTGCCCCGCCCCACCTTGTGCTGAATCCTCTCAAAGCCTGCCATCCTGCCTGCCTTTTTCTGAATGCTGACAAGGAACTGTTTGGGTTTGCAGATTTGAAACAGGTCAAGCATGCTCTGCAGGTTACATCTTGAAGATTTTATGTCTCCTGGCACTCTGCACTTTACATGTTTCTGGCAGGATTGTGGCAGAGTGTAACAGGGGAATGAAAGCAATTTGGATTCAGGAAGGATGAGCTTAGTCTGTCCTATCTAATGTTTTGTGTTTTATATGCATCCTGTTTTATTGAGGAGTCTGTCCCAAGAAGTTAAAGCTAATAACATGGGAAGCTGTCTTATTATTGCTGCTGCTGTTAATTAAGATTTACAGTTTGTTAATAAATACAAAACCATGATCGCATTTATATGATTGAAATATGGAATGCTGCTTTATAGTGACAGATTATTTGCCCATTTAGTTTAGTACTAATGATTTGCATGGGCAGGTCTTTTCCATTGCATGCTACCTGACCGCCCCCCCCCCCCCGAGCTGTCATGCAATGAACCTGAGACTTTCTATGTGCAAAGCATGTGCTCTACCATGGAGCGATGGTCTCTTGCTATTTGTAATATCCATACCAACATGGGACATGCATCTCATTGGCTGCTATTGAACACATGCAAGCAATCCTATTTGTGGAATTGCCTGTGAATTGATATTGAAGTCTGGAAAGGCAGGCCATGCAAAACCCATCCTCTGTGTTTGCTCTTTTGCTTTGAAGCCAATGTTTTGCTGTAACGGGGGCTTGTCCTGTGTACTTCTTGCTTAGAAGCGGGCAGCCTGGAGTCAGCCATGGAGACAGAACTGCATTTGTGCAAGGTGCTGTCCAAGGAGGATGTGGTCCCTGGCCCAACAGTAGCGTCTGTGCTGCAGGCATTTGCTATCCTGGATGAGCTGCGTTTGAAGTTCAGGCACTTCGGTAAGTGACTTTCACTGGCAACAACCAAAATTTGGCTGTAGTTAAAACCATATGTCATTTGAATTGGATCAGGTTTCCAAACTTTAGATACCTGAAGCATAGCTGTTTTTCTGGATTAAAATCAGAGACTTGCTTCCCTCTTTCCTCACAGCAGTCTGCTCTTAATCAGCTCCTAAAACAGTGGGGAGGCATCCTTCTTCCATCTTCAGTATAGCTCAGTTAATATTTTCTTTTCCACCTCTTTATTATTGTTATTTTGCCTAGTCAGTCAGGAATAGCATTGGACAGGGGTGATGCTCTTGTAAGCATGGAAGGGTCGTAGCTCAGTAGCTGAAACATTCATGGAGATGTGGGAAAGAGTTTAATTAAATGTACAGAGACAAATTGCTACAGTTTTATCTTTTCTTCGTTAAGAGCAGTATTTTGGAATTCCTCTTGCTTGCTCCAGAAGAATCTACTACCCTCTTCTTCCTTGCCCACCCCCTTGTACTATCTTCATTCTTAAGTTAAGCTAGACCAATTCAAGGAATGTTGCAGCAGCCCAAGTGGAAATGCCACCCAGCATGCTGCTTCTACTTCGTCTTTCAACCCCGGCTATTAATGGCTCCCTCCTTCCCTGTTCCTTGTGCCAGGACAGTTGCTGCTGAAGTACATCCTCAAGCCGCTCATCTCCCACCCGTCATTGCAGCCCTTGCCTGAGGAGCACCCTGATGCCGTCACGCTGAGGTTTAGGTCTGTGGGCTCCAATCTTGGCCACCCGTCCCCCGTGGAGGTGTTTGCCAGGATCAAGCTGGTACTTGAGGTCCTTCACAAGTATCATTTAGGTATGGAGCTCCTTGCTAGCCGGAACCATGGTAGGTGGCCGTCAGAGTGGGTCAGGAGAACTTCTTGTGTGCTGCTGAAGAAGATGCCACAGAACTTGGCCAGGAACCTGTGGCCTACCAGATGTTGTACTCCAGCTCCCATCAGCCTCATCCAGCATGGCCAGTGGTCAGGAATGATAAGAGTTGTGGTTCAACAACATCTGGAGGGACAAGGGTTCACCAGCCTGGCCATTGAGGCTTCTAAAAATTATGCCACTGTTTTCCAAATGCAGAGGAAATTTGCCAAGGGGAGCTGCCCCTATTGTGCATGGTGCTGTTTTGTGCCAGGGCATTGAGGGGGCCATGATTATTCTTACATTCTGAACTCTGTATCTCTTTTCCCAGGTGTTCCACTTGAGCACTGTGCAGAGGAGGAGAACAGCTCCAATCTAGTCCTGGCAGAGGTGTTGGGTGACACAATCTGGAAGGACATTTCGGACTGTCTCATTCGTGACTGCTTGGTGCATTCGATCCCAAACAACAGCAGCAAACTGGGGCAGTATATTGAGGTGAGCGTTGCAGCAGCTGAGGGACTGTGAAGGATGGGAAAGGCCTGTGGAACAGTTCCCTAAACCCTCTTCCCTTTGCCTTCAAAGTTAGCCCTTGAGTTGTCGTTGTAAAGGTTTGCTTAGCGGACGAAGGCAAAAGTTCAAAATATGCACATACTAAAATAACTGATCATTTCCTGACTGTCTTCCTTTTTTCACTGTTGTTAGTAGGCCGCTATAGCGTCTGATAAATTCTAATGCGTCAGCTTCCCATGGCCTGCTACTAAACCAAATGATCCATAATTTCCTTATTTTATGGGGATTCAAGGCCTGAAAGCTGGAGACACATTGGCACATTCATTCCCAATGCTGGGCCTTCTGTTCCACCCATAGATAGCATTTACGGGGCTCATTGTTCCTCCTCTCCCCCCCACCCCCTGGTTTAGGTTATTAAAGCTACTGAGGAGTTTGAAAAAGCCTTAAAGGACATGCGGTTCCTAAAGGAGGATGCCACCGACTTGCTGACCTATGCCCGTAACATCAACTGTCACTTTGCTAATAAGAAATGCCAGGATGTGATAGTGGCAGCCAGAAATCTGATGACATCGGAAATACACAACACCATAAAGGTAGCTGAGTCAATAGAACCTCTGCTTATTTCCTCAGTGTTTGAGTATTTTTCCAGGTGGATTGCGTAATCCTGTGTGTTGTTAACCATGCTTACATTTTAGTGATATGCATTTTTTGGGGGGTCTTTTTTAGTTATTCCAAAGTATATGAATCAGGCAGTGCTCTGGGATAGCTCTTTAGTTTGAGCAAAGTCCAGTTTTTGAAACAGGAAATTCAAGATCCCTATACAGAGTTGTGCTGCTCTGCATAGATCAGTTTAGTACCGTATTGGCCTGAATATAAGCTGCACCCGAATATAAGCCACATCTTTAAAATTCAAAGGGGGGGGGAATAATAAAAAGACAATACCTGAATATAAGCTGCTCCCTTAAAATTCCGCAGCCATTCACACCTGTTCAGTTTTACCGTATGTCTGTTTCAGCAGTGATATCATAAAAGCAAATTTTTGTACGGTCGCGAATTTTAGCTGCATTTTAACTTTTCAAGGTCAGAATTTGGGGGAAAAGTGCGGCTTGTATTCAGGCCAGTATGGTATGTTTGGGCCTGCTGGGCTGTGCGGTAAACCTAACCTGGGTTGTTTCTATGGTCTTCCTAGGCACTCTTGTAGTAAGCTTTTCCCCTCTTCCTAATTGGACTTGTATTCTGCTCTTTCTGGAAAAATGGAAGATCTTTTAACTTTTATTGGTCTTCCTTCCAGACACGTTAAAAGTCCTGCATTCCAGTCCCAACACAAACACTTGACCTATGTGTTGTGCCCTAAGTTGGTATTTTGCTTGCGCTGCAGTTCCACTCCCATCCCCCTTTCCAGTGTACATCTTTATTTCCCCTTCCTAGGTTACCCCAGACTCCTCTGTAATTCTGCCCAAAATGCCTGACCCCGGAGCAGGTGACCAGTTAAAGGTGCAAAAAGTATCTGAGGCTCTTGACAAGCAGGCGACAAATTTGGAGAATGAGAAAAGGCTGAGCCGCCACACCTTTTCGTTTCCTGCCTGCCGCATCAGTGAATCTGTACAGAAGTTGATGGTGTTGGCTTATCAGACGCTCCAGGAAGCCTCAGCCAGCACGGATCAGTGGTGAGGACTCTGAGTGAATTGTTTGGGGGGTGTTGAGTGGGTAGGCCTGCCATGCAGCCAACAAATGCTTAAGTCCTCCAAGCATTTTGTGCTGTAGCTGTGATGCTTTTAGCCACACAACCCAGATAATGTTTCTGCTTTTTCCTTTCTTCTCCCTGCCCCCCCCCCCAATCCCCAGCTGCATCCAGCTCTTCTACTCGGTGCGGAACATCTTTCATCTGTTCTGTGATGTGGTGCCGATGTATCACAAGTGAGTGACATGAAAAACCTCGCCGGGGAGGTGAAATTTTTTTGTTTCTTCAGTCCCCCTTTCCTCCTTTTGTTCTCTCTTAAAAAAACAAACAAAAAACCTTTATGAAGACATGGCTTAATGACTTTGGACAGTGATCCTTTGGAAATTTCAGAAATGTTTGAGCAACAGCAGCTTTACATTCCATGCAGGTGCCAGAGAACAGCTTGCCTAAACCCATACAGTCTGAAGAAAGATGCAACAGCAGGCGCCTCCACTGGCAGCTAACATATCTCATTGCTATGCCAACTCCAAATGGGCACTGCATGATCCCAAAGGGACTGCCTTCCCTCTGCCTTCGCCTCTCGCCCTTCCTCCATTAGGGGTTTTCTACCCCAAGGATGGGAGGCATGTAGTCCTTCATAAAGTGTTGGGCTCCGAAACCCATCAGCCTCAGCTAGCAGGGCCAATGATCAGAAATGTTGGGAGTTGGTCCCCAAAAGCATCCGAGGGGATCACATATCTCTTCTAAGCATATAGACAGAATGACATTCCTGCTCTGGGAAACCTAGTGGCTTTATTTTCTTTAGGTGGTTGCAGAGGAAAATGATCAAAAACTGTCTCATGACCATCTGGGAACATCTGCTCTCCCCCTTCTTTTCTCCTCCCTAGAGAAAACCTTCAGAAACTTCCCCAGCTGGCTGCTATACATCACAACAACTGCATGTACATTGCACACCACCTTCTGACCCTGGGCCACCAATTCCGGGGCCACCTAATGGATGGAATAGCCACATTTGTTGACCTGGTGCCTGGTTTCAGGAAACTTGGTGAGCCTGGAGGAAACTTACTTGTTCATGTTTATGGATATTTACACCCTTCTTTCCAGCCTAGCTGGATTCTCAAAGCAGCGTACCTTTCAAATGCAAACAGAGATTCAATTACAGCAGGGATATGTGGTGTGTGTGTGTGGCATTGTGGTACAGTCCAGGTTCTTCATTTCGTTATACCAACAAATGCTCTCCAGAAATTTGATGCTCTCCAGAAATTTGGAATCCAGCTCCCATCAACCCCAGCCAGCATGGACAATGATTAAGGAAGATGAGAGTTGTAGTCCAACAGCATCTGGAGGATGCAAGGGGGGGGGGGGAGATTGTTCTAGCGGGAAAGGGGTGGGGGAAGGAACCACAGGTAACCCTGCAAACTAGTAAATTTGCCAATCCCTCTGCCCGATCTTCTTTTGTATTGTATTTCTGTGGGACTCCTCACAAGTGCAGAGGAACATTCCCCTGAAGTCCCTTGAAAATTCTCCTGGTGTACTTTGCAGGAACCTGCTGCTTATGAAGAGGTAGATCTTTGGGTAGTTCAGAAACTTGCCTGGTGGTGTTATGGTTCCTGGAACTCGAGGCCAGAACTGAGACTTCTCCCTCTTCCCCACAGGGACGGAGTGTTTCCTGGCCCAGATGCGAGTGCAAAAGGAGGAACTCCTGGAGAGACTCTCAAGCGCCAGGGATCTCTCCAGTGTGGATGATGACGACAACTATTCAGCGGCAAACAAAGCTGTGCGGCAGGTGAGTGGAGGTGAAGCTCTTGAGGGATCGGCTGCAAGCTTTTACAGTGCCCATCATTTGTAGTCTGTACATTACACTGACACTGAAAGGCAGGTACTCTTCTGAACAATGAAGGAAGATCAGGAGAGCCCTACTGGGTCTGTTTAGTCTATTCTCCTGTTTCCAACCCTGGCCATGTCGATTCCACCAGGAAACCTCTAAGCAAGGCATGAGAGCAACAGCCTTCCCTGTTGTCATTTCTCCCCACACTCCCCCCCCCCAGCAACTGGTATTGAGTGGTATACTATCTCTGAACCTGGAGGTTCTACTTAATCATCAAAGCTCCCCCTTTCACAGCCATCTCTG
Organism: Podarcis cretensis; assembly: GCF_951804945.1. Classification (NCBI taxonomy): domain Eukaryota; kingdom Metazoa; phylum Chordata; class Lepidosauria; order Squamata; family Lacertidae; genus Podarcis; species Podarcis cretensis. Next base: position 27,140,887 of record NC_137185.1, on the reverse strand, counting down.
CTGCTGAACATCAACACATCTTGCCACAGAGACACCCATGATTTGGCTATGAGTTGTGTAAAGAAACAGTTTCTGAAACTTTCTGAATTTGCTGCCTGTCAGTTTTCCTGGAATGACTCCAAATTCTAGTACGTTGGTACCTTGGTAGTCGAATGGCTTGGCTCCCAAACGCCGCAAACCTGGAAGTGAGTGTTCTGGTTTGCAGACATTTTGGGAAGCCAAACGTCCGACTTGGCTTCCACGGCTTCTGATTGAGTGCAGGAAGCTCCTGCAGGCGATCGGAAGCCATGCCTTGGTTTTTGAATGGTTTCGGGAGTCAAACGGACTCCAGGATTAAGTTTGAGAACCAAGAATCTCTCCATCAACGTGCCTACTTTTCTAAGTTGCATCCTGCCACTGTCTGTTCCTCCCCACCCCTACCGGTCACATTGTGAGTCGTCTTGGGTTTGTATGTATTAAGAAGGTGCAGTTTCTTTCAAGGTCTTGCACCAGCTGAAGAGGCTTGGCATGGTTTGGCAGGACGTCCTTCCAGTGAATATCTACTGCAAGGCCATGGGGACTCTGCTTAACACCGCTCTCACTGAGATCATCAGCAGAATTGCTGCCTTGGAGGTGAGAACCGTGTGGGCCACAGGTGGTTTCTCAATGTAGTTGAGGTCCACTCCTCCCTGCAAAACACAGTTGCTTTTCTTAGTGTGAGCAGCCTTTCTTCTGTGGATCTGGTTCATGTTTTAGAAAGTTAGAGCCAATTCTTACAACGATGGAAAAGCCTCCCCTAGCAGCTTCTCAGGCTCTGCAAGCCTGATGTTTCCAATTTCCGTAGCATGGAATCACTCCACTAAAAACAACAACAACAAAACCACAATGGCAATTTCATCTCTGTCAGGATCTACATCTTTTAAGTTTAATACAGCTGCTTTTGAACTTGTGAATATGCTGCTTGCATGGGAATTGGCTTCTTTTAAAAGAGAGAGAGAAGTCAAGTGTTACACACTTCCTATGCAGGAGATTATTCTGAATGTCCTGATGGGCACGTAATTTCTGTCTTGGTTGAAAAGACCTCATCTTGGACTGTTACTTCAAGGGAAATATTTGGGTTCTCCTCTGGGGGCGCAGTGGGGACTATTCTCAACATAAGGTGGCAGCAGAAGTTAAAACTGTAAGAATAAGTCTGCTTGTCTGCATCAAGCGTTGATGTCTTCTGAGACATGCAAAATTTAAACCTCCAGTTTCTGCATCTCTTGTAAAAGCGATCTAAGTGTGCTACTTGAAACACTTTTCTCGCTAATCTGATGATAGACTTGTGGGTTTCTGGAAAGTGGGCTGGGATGTGCAAATGTTCAGATAAATCTCATGCCAATTTCTTTTTAACATTTGATTTTATTGGTTTTTTAAATGTGTATTTTATGCAAACCCTAGAGTTTTTTTTTTCCAATTAAGTGGTATATAAATCATGTAACAAAAAAAAGTATATTCTTTCTGATTCATCTAGAGGAAAATGAATTACATCACAGAGAGCCTGTTTTTTGACACCACCCATTTGCTCTTGCTCTCTGCCGTATTGCAGGATATCTCTGCTGAGAACGCAGACAGGTTGCACATGCTTTGTCAGACGATGGTGGACGAGGGGCCCCTGGTGTTCATGCCCCTGCCAGAAGAAAAACAGAACAGACCCTTCCAGGAGGAGGTCCCCGTATACGTGCCGAAATGGATGACATTCAGGGAGCTCATGATGGTGCTACAGGCCAGCCTGCAAGTAATTGTCGACCGGTGGGTGTTCCATACCGTCTGCTCTGCATCCTCCCTATTCCTGTTAGCCCTCCCAGACCAGTAAGGATTGTCTGGGAGAAGTTGAAAACACCAGACAGTGGCATGATATAGCCTGGCTTGGGTGCTTGTTCTGTGCCTGCCCCCTGCCCCACTCAAGAGGTGGTTTTCACCAGAGAAACCCACATTTTGACTATTGTAGCGGTACACATTTTTGGTTGTTCTGCCTCTGAAGACAGTTCGGAAACTTCAGCTAGTGCAGAATTCAACAGTCAGGTTGCTCACTGGAGCAAGGCGGTTTGAGCATATTACACCGATCCTGGTCCAGTTCAAAGTGCTGGTTTTGACCTGTAACAGCTCAGGACCACAATACCTCAAGGACTGCCTCTTTCCATATGAACCTATCCGGTCCCTGAGATCATCTTCTGAGGCCCTTCTTTGTGTGCCCCCTCCTCGAGAGGTCTGGAAGGTGGCAACACGAGAACAGGCCTTCTCTGCATTGGCTCCCCTTCTATAGAATGCTCTCCCCAGGGAAGTTTGCCTGGCGCCTTCATTATACACCTTTAGGTGCCAGGCGAAAACGCTCCTTTTTAACCAGGCCTTTGGTTGATTTTACAGTGGTACCTCGGGTTAAGAACTTAATTCATTCTGGAGGTCCGTTCTTAACCTGAAACTGTTCTTGACCTGAAGCACCACTTTAGCTAACGGGGCCTCCTGCTGTTGCCGCGCCGCTGGAGCACGATTTCTGTTCTCATCCTGAAGCAAAGTTCTTAACCCGAGGTACTATTTCTGGGTTAGTGGAGTCTGTAACCTGAAGCGTATATAACCCGAGGTACAACTGTATTGACATCCAACACCCTTTAGAATGTGGGGTTTTTTGGGGTGGGTATTGGGTTACTGGTTTTGGTTTGATTTTATATGTTGTTTTGTTGTGAACCACCCTGAGACCTCCAGGTATAGGGCGTGTATAAATGGAATAATAATAATAATAATAATAATAATAATAATAATAATAATAATAAAAAATTTAATCTTCCAAGATCCAGGTGTGTTTCTTTAAAGAATGTGACATCTTTGCATAAAACGATGCTGGAGAAGGAAGGAAAGGGCAGGAATTGAAGTGGGATAGATCAGGGTCCTGTAGTAATGTGCAAAGAACAGGCATCGGTACAAGGACCCCAGATCCCAACCCACTGACCACAGAAAGCCATGGGCAGAGAGGTTTACAAAAAGGCCTCCCTCCCTCACTCTCCATGCCCTAATTTCCTTTCTCCCTCAGCTGTTTAAATAACCACTCCTGCTCTTTCCATTTCTTTTGTTTTTGACTCTCCCAGGTGGGCAGATGGCAAAGGGCCCCTTGCAGCCGCATTCTCCGCAAGCGAGGTGAAGAACCTAATCAGAGCCTTGTTCCAGAACACAGAGCGTAGGGCAGCTGCCCTGGCAAAGATCAAGTAGCTTCAGTGCCTCTGCTGTTCATAAAATGTTGTCTTCCTGGACATGCTGCAGTTGGCAGAGCCGGTGTCTTCTCACCCCCCACCTGCACACACACACTCATCCACTTTGACCGTATCTCTTGACAATGACTTGCTGGCTTTTGTGAGCAGGACCTTCCTGTAGACCAGGTTAAGTTTCTCAGAGGAGCATCGCCTGAGGCATTCAAGCCAGCACAGCGATTGTGTTGCCTTCCCAGGCCTCCGAAGATGATCGCCTGACATGACCTGGCACCTGTGGTCCAGAGGGAATCCTGGCTTGTCGGATGTTAACTCCTGGCATGCACACCTGCAGGTCTTGCCAACCCTTTCCCTCTGCTTTGGGTGTTTGGTAAAACCAGTTTGGGTCCGGTGGAACTCATGGCAAACGCGCCCCTGCAGTACATCTGACTGGGAGATGTGGGGCTCTCAGTGGCCTGGGGTAATCTGATTCCTTGTGGCAGAGCATCTATGCAGCGTTTTATTGTTTTTTGAGGGGGGTGGTACCTCCCCTTTGTGCATCTTACCTCATCTGTTTTGCAAATGGCTTCTGAAGCACTCAAGACTTGAAAAATCTCTCTGTGCCCTTTGAAGGGCTTTAAAGTGCCAAAACGTCGTAGTTTTACCAGCTGCTGCCTTTAGCGTACCCCATGCAGCACGCCTCAGAAGTTGTCTTTTTACCCCGAGTCCTCTTCTTTTGTTCTTCCCATATAGGGTCTACGGGTGGAGAAGGCCAGCCGTGCTGCCAGTTGCACCCTCCTGCCTTGGAGGTACGTCACATGCATCCTGTGGCATCTACAGCATGGAAGCCTATGTTTGTTCAGGGAACTATGCACAAACAGCAGAGTATGGATTAGTGCCGCTGCTACAGATGTTTAGGGGGCAGGCCAGCGGTATGTTTGATATTGAGGGTGGGGCCAGAGGCTTAGTCCCGCTGTTCCTTGCTGACGTTCATGGAGAACAACAGAAGAGGCCTACTTGTCTCTTTGACAACTGCAGTATTCTTTCCTTGACTTAATAACTACATAGTTAATCAAAACTGGCTGCTCATAAGCTTTCTCCTCTTTCGCTTATCAGGTTAGGCAGATGTTCTCTCCCACATACCCCACCTCCATCTACAGAATTTGAGATTGAGCATTGGTTAATATGGAAACCTCGGTCTTCTGATTATTTGGGGGAGAGGTGGGGCTTTTGGTTGAACACTCCCTTTTTCTTGTCCCCCCCCCCCAAGCATTTAAACCTCCATTCACAGATGTTAAAATTCAGTCACTGTCTTGTCTAGCATTCATTAAGAAGATAAAATCCAAGATTGTGGAAAAAATGTTACTGGATTAATCATTACTTACAAATTATTTTGTATTCTCATACTTATTTCTTTTTGGGAGCCATTAAATAGGCATATAAAAAACTAGCCTCAATGTCATTGTCTCCTTTACTGTGAAATATGGCCAGTGCCTCTTTCCTTAGTCATTTTGGTTGCCCCTTTCCAGTTTTTTCAGATGGGGTGATCTGAACTGTGCACGATATTCCCAGTTTGTTCACACAATAGATTCATATAATGGCATCATTAGAATTTTTGCATTCCATTCCCTATTGATCTCTAGAACAGAATTAACTTTTTTTTTTGCAGATGCTGCACCCTGGGCTGACATTTTCCTTGAGCAATCCGTCACAGCCCTTAAGATTCCTTTCCAAGCCATTCATTGCCAGCTCAGAGGCCACCAGTGTATATGTGAAGTTGTGATTTTACTGTATAGCCTCAGTGTGCATCACTTTACACTCACTTGGAACCACATTTACCCATTCATCCAGTGGCTGTCTGATGGTGTGCTCATTGCGCCCTCTTTCAGCTAAAAGTTAATGATATTAGCACAGGTGAGGGCTTAGGAAGGTGGTTTTCTTTTTTGGCAAGGCAGATGTGTGCTAGTTCACCCAGCAGAATGTGCTATTGAGCAATTGCATAAGATTTCATCCTTGGAACAGAACGTTCCACAACGACAGGTTCTCAGCCCCATGAGCTCAGAAGTGGGAATGTTGAAGGGGCAGGAGAAACTTCCTGGTTTGAGTTCTGGATTCTGTGCTGTTGCAAGGTGGGACAATGGACTCTGGATGTGGGGCATGCAGAGGGTCTTCTGTGCTCACCCACTGGCGACTAGTAGCTCTGGAAGGCAGTGGGACAGCTTTTGAGCCATTGCTTGACTGAACCCTGAATTTCTAAAATGAAAGCTGCTGGGTTTGTGTCTTTCTAGTAGGCTAATCCTATGTCTTTCAAGTCATTGTCCCCAGTGATAGTGGCTCAACACATTTTGGGGAAAGAGCAAGATGGCACCCCTCCTTTTCCATGTACTGAAGTCAACTGGACTGGCAGTTGCCTCTTCAGTGATCGGAGAAATCCCTCCACCTACTCAGCAGTCTAGCTTAGGGAGTACAGGGCAGGCTGACTTCTGAAGAAGAAGAAGAGTTTGGATTTGATATCCTGCTTTATCACTACCCTAAGGAGTCTCAAAGCGGCTAACATTCTCCTTTCCCTTCCTCCCCCACAACAAACACTTTGTGAGGTGAGTGAGGCTGAGAGACTTCAGAGAAGTGTGACTAGCCCAAGGCACCCAGCAGCTGCATGTGGAGGAGCGGGGAAGAGAACCTGGTTCACCAGATTACAAGTCTACTTCTCTTAACCACTACACCACACTGGCTCCCTGCCCTGCAGCACACCCAAGGTAGCTGCTTCCTTCTGCCTAATGGTTGGGCTGCTCCTAAAGCTGGGTGCAGGTTGGCTGGGGCAAAGCAGGAAGAGAAAACATTCTGAAAGGCTCTTGCTTATTAAGAGTTCTGTTCTGGTTCTGCCTTGGGAAAACCTGGCACCAGCATGGCTCTTGGAGGGCATTTTTTCATATTAAAATGAAGTAGAAATAGTAGCATCTTACTTTTATGGGGAGCGGAGGGCTAAGGGGCCTTCCCTTTTTGCTTCACTTCCTTTTTTGCATTTTATTAAATTATTAATCATGCATAAAGAATCATAAAAATGTGCACCCCACTACCGAGACCATTCCATTATAACTCCAACCTCCCAAAATTTTGACACCTCTTGCACTGGTTTAAGCCCTTTCTGTTTTAACAATACAAATTCTACAAACACCATATCTCTTCAAAACCATTTCTCCTACATATTCCCAGTCTTAACTTAGTGCAGGGGGCGGCAAGCTTTATCTTGCCTGGGCTGGATCGGTCCCGCGGAGATCCCTCCATGGGCTGGATCACATGTGCGCCCGTGATTTCCAGCGTCTGCACATGGGCAGATGCGATTTCCAGCACCTCGGAAGTGAGTCCCTGTGCCCCACTGTGCCAGTTTAGCGCAGCTCGCAAGCAGGCAGCTCGGTTTGGGGGTGGCTTGTGGGCCGGTCAAACGACCTCCACGGCCCGCTTCCAGCCCATGGGCCTTAGATTGGTGACCCCTGCCTTAGTGGCACACTTTAATTTATCATTAATGACTATATCCCAAACCTCTTTGCACCATTCTTCCATTTTATATTCTGCTTGCCCCTTCCACTTGCTAGCTATCGTAATTCGTGTGGCTGTCAATAAATTTGTCAGCAAGTCCTTCATAGCCTGCGAACCTTCCACCGGATTTTAAATTGATAATAATGCTACCTCTGGACTTTTGGTCAGCTTTAACCCCGTGATTTCTGCTATCTCCTTAAACACCCTTTGCTGGAAAAAAAATGTACATATTTACACCCCCACTACATATGAACATAATTTCTTGTTTCGTGTCCACCCCTTTTGTCCCAGAAGTGCAAGAACTTGTGTGAGTCTCTCCTGCACTGTTAAAGGGCTCTGTAAACATAAGAGCCCTGCAGCTGGAGCAGACTAAACTTGTCCTAGTCCAGCATCCTCTTTCCTGCAGCATCCCTGTGGATTATGTGGTCCTCAGGATGCTCCAAATGTGTGTTCTCACATGGTGAATATTTAGGTAGGTGGCAGGAACATCATTGCAGCCAAGTGTTCCGCTGCAATGATGGTTGCATGAACTGGCTCCAGCTCTCCCAGCCTCACCCCCCACTCACCTCCATGACATGATGGATCCAGTCCAGGAACTCTGCCACCTCTGTATAAACACCAGGTTGTCCAGGCTCCTTGCACCCGGTCCTCTGGCTCCCAATCCCCACCAGACGCCAGACGTGCTCAAGCAGACAAACCAGAGGGCCTCCCCACTTGGCCTGCAAAAAGCAAGGAGATGGTCTCTGATATGTGTCGATGTCCTGATCTCTCAATCCAGAGGGAAATAGGATTTGTTTATTTTTTACCTGGCCTCCTGTAACCTAGTCACTCTGCTTTTTACCAAGCTATTCTTAATTCAGGAAGGAGACTTATTTCCACCAAGTTTGCCTGTTTAGAACATCTATAGCGTCCCTTCCCATGACAGTGTTCTCTGGGTGGCTTATGAACAATAAAACATTAAAGGTAAAGGTAAAGGTACCCCTGCCCGTACGGGCCAGTCTTGACAGACTCTGGGGTTGTGCGCCCATCTCACTTAAGAGGCCAGGGGCCAGCGCTGTCCGGAGACACTTCCGGGTCACGTGGCCAGCGTGACATCGCTGCTCTGGCGAGCCAGAGCCGCACACGGAAACGCCGTTTACCTTCCCGCTGGTAAGCGGTCCCTATTTATCTACTTGCACCCGGGGGTGCTTTCGAACTGCTAGGTTGGCAGGTGCTGGGACCGAGCAGCGGGAGCGCACCCCGCCGCAGGGATTCGAACCGCCGACCTTTCGATCGGCAAGTCCCACAGCGCCACCTGCGTCCCAATAAAACATTAAAACATTAAAATCCAGTAATAGCCAGGGGTAGAGGAACAGTAAACAAATTCTAGCATTAAAAAGGCAGAAGAAGAGAAGACATAAATGAAACCACCAGAAGAGAGAGCTGTTTTATCATGTTTAAACAGAAAGGGAAAGAATTTACCATCCATGGAGTAGAGAACGATTGATAAACATTTGCTTTTTTCTTGGGAAATATCCATTTTGTACAGGAAAGCAACTTAGACAAGGTTCTATAGACCTCATTGGCTAAAACTGAGGCACTGTCAGCTCTGTTCCATTTTCTCTCTCTGTGAATATGTGTATGCAATTTTAAAAATGAAGTCTCTGAGCCCTTTGACTTGAGCTGATGTCAGGAAATGTAATGCAGGAAATAACTGTATTCTGTTGCTCAAATTAGAACCTGCTCTTTCCTGAATGCAAAGGCAATTTGGAAAGCTATCAGAGCACTAGGCTCTGATTTTATTTTTTAATAAAACTTAACTTTTGTCAAATGATTATTTCACTAATATGTAATACAATTTGAAAATAATCAAATATTTTAAACTACTTTTCCTTGGATTCTGGCCATTCTGTAGGGATTCCCTCACCCTTTAGGGACTCCTCACCAGAGAAGGATTTAGGCAGTGCAAATGATTCTGCTGCAATGGGCGCTGAGCCTAGGGGGTGCTGCAACTTTGACATTGTGAACTGAGCAGAACGGAAGGCAAGAGGTGGCGTGAGTGCCAAATTTTGGTCTTGCACAGTGCGCCACTGAAATTTGCAAAACCGAAGTTTTTGGTTTTGCAAATTTTGCATTTGCTCTCACCCTGGTATTTCTGACCCCACGTGTCCCCTATCCCACTGCAACTGCAAAGCCACACACTTCCCAGTTATTACCTTGCAGGCCTCAGTGTTTCCATCCAAGTAATGGGCACAGAGCATTCTAGGGCTGAGCTCCCCTGCCATCCTACATGAGCTGTTGCACTTCTGGGTGCTGAGCAGGGTCACTGGCACTTCTGTCAGTGTCTCAGCAGGGTCGCCTGTGGCTGCAAAACAAGCAACAACATCCTGTTCCTTGCAACAATGATATCTCTATATACATAAACATTTTTTAAATAAAATCTCCCTAGGTTTGTTACTTACCATTTTCTAATCTTGTGGTGTCCTGAGCCGAAATCCAGCATGTGCTTCCGCTAGGGATGTCTTGATGGTACTGGGGCAAACATATAGCTCCAACAGTATCTTGGAAGGAAGGATATATCTTATAGCCATTGAACTGAAGGTGTAGAACAAGGGTCCTTAACCTGCGGCCCATGGAGGCCTTTTAACCAGCCCACGAGCTGCCCCCAAACCGAGCTGCCTGCTCGGCGAGTCCCTGCGTGCTGCGCTAAGCCGGCACAGTGCGGTGTGGGGGCTCTCTTCCGCAGCTCCAGAAATTGCTTCTGCACGTGCCCAGATGCCGGAAATCACTTTTGCGCAGGCACAACTTTTGGCGTCTGGGCATGCGCAGAAGCAATTTCCGGCACTGCGGATGTGTGCAGATACGATTTCTGGCATCATGTTGCACCTGTCCAGCCCATGGAGGTTCTCCGCGGGAGTGATCCGTCCCATGCCCAGTAAGCCTTGCCAACCCCTGGTGTAGGAGTTCCAGTTCCCACCTTTAGCCTTTGTGCCAAGAGCAAAGCTTATGGTGTGAGAGTCCTTCTCAAAGTGGGGTGGATGGTGGCCGTGTGTCCTGCTTTGCAGTGGCCACTCCTTTCTTTAAAAGGATGCCCAGCCCAAGTCTGGTTTAAACATTAAGCACGATATGAAGTTGCCCATCAACAGTTAGCAAAACCTGGACAACAGAATGAGGAAGCACACTATGGTGCAATTAATTGCATTTCCATTTGAATTCTAGCAATTATTTATAAATGTGCACTTACATGTATAAAGCTCCCTTTGCAAATCTGGATCCTTTGTTATGGATAAATGGCACACCGTCACCAGCTGCTGGCACAGCTCACCTGAGAAACGCAGAGGCTCCTTCAGCTTCAGCATTGCAATGTCATAGTCGGGGCTCCTGCTGCTGTAGTTGGGGTGGGGAACTGCCTTCTCCACTGCCACCTCCACCTGCTCTTTGACACTGGTGTGGTCTTCAAGCCCAGCAAAGGCCACCCAGCCGGAAAGCCTGGAACCAAACAAAAATCCTGAGCATGCCTCACTGGGCTTTTTTGCTTCCAGCTCCAGAGGATGAATGTGCCAGATATTCAGAAATAATAATAATAATAATAATTTATTATTTGTACCCCGCCCATCTGGCTGGGTCTCCCCAGCCACTCTGGGCGGCTTCCATAAAAACCAAAAATACACTAAAATACATTAAAAACTTCCCTGAACAGGGCTGCCTTAAGATGTCTTCTGAATGTCAGGTAGTTATTTATTGCTTTGACATCTGATGGGAGGGCGTTCCACAGGGCAGGCGCCACAACCGAGAAGGCCCTCTGCCTGGTTCCCTGTAGCTTTGCTTCTCGCAATGAGGGAACCGCCAGAAGGCCCTCGGCACTGGACCTCAGCGTCCGGGCAGAACGATGGAGGTGGAGATGCTCCTTCAGGTATACTGGGCCGAGGCCGTTTAGGGCTTTAAAGGTCAACACCAGCACTTTGAATTGTGCTCGGAAACGTACTGGGAGCCAATGTAGGTCTTTCAAGACTGGTGTTATGTGGTCTCGGCGGCCGCCCCCAGTCACCAGTCTAGCTGCCGCATTCTGGATTAGTTGTAGTTTCCGAGTCACCTTCAAAGGTAGCCCCACGTAGAGCGCATTGCAGTAGTCCAAGCGGGAGATAACTAGAGCATGCACCACTCTGGCGAGACAGTCCGCAGGCAGGTAGGGTCTCAGCCTGCGTACCAGGTGGAGTTGGTAGACAGCTGCCCTGGATACAGAATTGACCTGCGCCTCCATGGACAGCTGTGAGTCCAAAATGACTCCCAGGCTGCGCACCTGGTCCTTCAGGGGCACAGTTACCCTATTCAGGACCAGGGAGTCCTCCACACCAGCCCGCCCCCTGTCCCCCAAAAACAGTACTTCTGTCTTGTCAGGATTCAACCTCAATCCATTAGCTGCCATCCATCCTCCAACCGCCTCCAGGCACTCACACAGGACCTTCACCGCCTTCACTGGTTCTGATTTGAAAGAGAGGTAGAGCTGGGTATCATCTGCATATTGATGAACACCCAGTCCAAACCCCCTGATGATCTCTCCCAGCGGCTTCATATAGATGTTAAAAAGCATGGGGGAGAGGACGGAACCTTGAGGCACCCCACAAGTGAGGGCCCAGGGGTCTGAACACTCATCCCCCACCACCACAGAAAGGGTTTCAAGACCGAATAACAATGATGATAGTAATAATAATAATTTATTATTTATACCCCACCTATCTGGCTGCGTTAAAAATGTGATAAAACACCAAACATTAAAAACTTCCCTAAACAGGGCTGCCTTCAGATGTCTTCTAAAAGTCAGATTCGTTTATTTCCTTGACATCGGATTGGGAGGGCGTTCCACAGGGCGGGCACCACTACCGAGAAGGCCCTCTGCCTGGTTTTCTGCAACCTCACTTCTCTCAGGGAGGGAACCGCCAGAAGGCCCTCGGAGCTGGACCTCAGTGTTTGAGTTGAACGATGGGAGTGGAGACGCTCCTTCAGGTATACTGGGCCGAGGCCATTTAGGGCTTTAAAGGTCAGCACCAACACTTTGAATTGTGCTTGGAAACGTACTGGGAGCCAATGTAGGTCTTTCAGGACTGGTGTTATATGGTCTCAGTGGCCGCTCCCAGTCACCAGTCTAGCTGCCACATTCTGGATTGGTTGTAGTTTCTGGGTCACCTTCAAAGGTAGCCCCACATAGAGCACATTGCAGTAGTCCAAGTGGTCCACCTGTCTCGTTTTGCATGGAAAAGCCCAACATGTTTGGAAACAGTGGGGAGAGGTGAGAAAACCTGTTTGCATACCCTCTCTCCTATATACTAAGACCTTGCCTGAAGAGTTCATTACCCAACACCCCAAAAAACCTGGAGATGGGACTGCATCAAGTGCCATCCACAGGTAAGGACCATAGCTTGCTGGTACAGCATCTGTTCTTCATGCAAGAGGTATCGGGTTTTATCCCCAGCATATCCCATTTAAGTCCCTGGAGAGGTTCTGCCAGCTATGGTGGGTAATACTGAGCTGGATGGACCTCGATGTTCTGGCTCAGTATGAGGTTGTTGCATGTTCCCCCAACAGTGACATCTTCTGGGGGCAATACCACCCATTCTGTTCCCTCCTCAAAGCCAATGACACCCAGTGACCCTCACTGGCTTCCCTATGCAAGAAACCTTATTTTGCTAAGTTGCTTCTGTTGCTATCAATTGATGGGGGCCATTAGCAGAGGAGAGCAGCCTTCCCTTTTTCACTCCATGCATGGTCCTCCATCCAGATAAAAATGGTGTCTCAAGGCTGAGCCGATTATCCACTAAGTAAGATGGTAGGTAGCCAATGACTTACCTATGAGCTATGCACCGGGAGGACTTGTCCATGCAACTATAAATTTGCATCCCTACACAAAACTGTCCAGAAGAGCTGGGACAGCTCAGTCGACAGTGCATGAAACTCTTAATCTTAGGGTTGTGGATTTGAGCACCACGCTAGGCGAAAAGGGGGTTGGACAAGATGACCCTTGTGGTCCCTACAATTCTATGAAAAACCGACAAAGATTTGGCCAAATCTGCCCCTTCTTTCCTGCTGTTGGAGTCAGATTCTCCCATGCTTACTTGTGCATGCAGTGAGCAGCTGTGACGATCCATTCCTGCGACACCATAGAGCCTGCGCAAAAATGGTTGGCCTCGTGATAAAGGGTGACCTGCCATGGCCAGTGCCCCAGAGATGGGTCCTTTCTCTCCACTGCCTGTGAAGCCTTGGAGCCACACTCTGTGGGGAAGATGAAAGGTGGAGGGGCTCACTCCTCAGATTAGCTCTCAAGGAATCTAAGAGAGAGAAAAACTTATCTTTTCCCCTGTTGGGATTCCTACCAATCCAAATGGAAAGCTACACTGCATGAAAAGCTAAGAGGCTTGGGGTTTTCCCCACAGGCCCTGGTAGCTGTAGGTTATGAGAAAGCTAGAGCAATAATCCGCCAACGAATTTGGGATGTGGAACTGCAATGCCACGTGAGCAAGATGAATAAACACCCAGCAATAAAAGATAATGGGAGAGGATTTGCCCCAGCAAATTATTTGTCAAAATCACAAATACCTAAATACACACGATCATTTACCCTTGCTAGATTCAACGTGCTGCCATCTGCCTTATTGCAGGGCAGATTTGAGGATAAACTATATGCGGAATGAGTCTGCCCTTGCGGCTTGATGGAGGTAGAAACTGTCTCTCATGCCTTGTTACACTGCCATTTCTACGGGGATATACACTCGGTATTTATTACCCCTGCTATGCAAAAATCTCCAAATGAATCCAAACTTCAATGTCTAAAATCCCTGGTAGAGGATCCTGAGATCACTTTAAGGGTAGCCAAATTCTGTGTGATTGCCATAAAACTTAGGGAACAAGCTGTGCTATCATAATGATTAAGGTTTTAAATGATAATTTTAGGTTATATGTTAGTGACTAAGTTTTAATTTATATCTTTTTTAACTGTTGCTATATCTATATTGTCCCTGTTATAAAGGTAAAGGTAAAGGTACCCCTGCCCGTACGGGCCAGTCTTGACAGACTCTGGGATTGTGCGCCCATCTCACTTAAGAGGCCAGGGGCCAGCGCTGTCCGGAGACACTTCCGGGTCACGTGGCCAGCGTGACATCGCTGCTCTGGCGAGCCAGAGCCGCACACGGAAACGCCGTTTACCTTCCCACTGGTAAGCGGTCCCTATTTATCTACTTGCACCCGGAGGTGCTTTCGAACTGCTAGGTTGGCAGGCGCTGGGACCGAGCAGCGGGAGCGCACCCCGCCGCAGGGATTCGAACCGCCGACCTTTCGATCGGCAAGTCCTAGGCGCTGAGGCTTTAACCCACAGCGCCACCTGCGTCCCTTGTCCCTGTTATACCTAACTGCAAATTCAAATGTATCTCTATCGTGTTTTATGACTTCCTTGATATTGTATGTGGGCTGGAACTGGTCTGTGACCGAAATAATAAAATTCACATTCTGAGAGAAAAACAACCTTTGCTTGGAAGAGTGTTGAGGTATTCCTAGGGTAAAGGGCCACAGCCCAGCATCCTTTAAGAATGCGAAGGTTCCTGAGGCACACCTCAGTTTTGTGCAGATTGGACCTCAGTCACAGCAAAGGATGGGAATAAAGCATGTTCTATTTAATCCAGATAAAGGCTCTCAATGTGCAAATGGCTGCACACATCTCATTTTACACCCAGAGTGTGCATTGCCTTAGATCAGGCATAGGCAGCCTTCGGCCCTCCAGATGTTTTGGACTAGAATTCTCATCATCCCTGACCACTGGTGCTCTTAGCTAGGGATCATGGGAATTGTAGGCTAAAACATCTGGAGGGCCGAAAGTTGCCTATGCCTGCCTTAGATGTTTGTTTGTCTGTTTATGAAAGATGGCTGGATGTTAACAACATCGGATTTGGCTATTGGTGGAAAGGTGCTTTTTTCAGGGCAAATCAGGGCGCCAAAGTATGATGGTTTCTGAAGTACCATAAGGCGAGTTTGGGTTACTTACCAGAACATTTGAGGGCTACAATGCGACCCGAAGGACATCTACTCCTGAATAAAACAAATTGGTGGTTAAATGCTGTGAAACCCAAACAGACCCATTATGCACAGCAATAATGAGGAAATTGGTAAGCTGATAGAATCCTCTTGACTGATCAAATTTCTGTGGCATTTTCCAGACAAATATATCCTAAGGCAGATTACAAAGAGCCAATAATAGGCTGGCATCTGCCTGACTCAGGAGCATAGGGGCCAAGGTCCCTTTGGCCCCCCCCCCAATAAAATATTTGCGGGGGGCCTCCCTCCCCCAAGCTGATGGACAGTGTCATTCAAATGGTGTGTGTGCACCGTGTTTTGTGATTGATTATGCAGGGAGGGGCTTATCTGCCCCCCCCCCAATATTTTATTCATCCTGCTCAGGAGATATTACTGCAGCAAAAATCTTTAATAAGTGGTTACAGGGGTGTGTGAATTAAAATGTACAGTACCCAGGGGAGGGGAGTCACGGGATTTGGAGAATCCCTATTTTTGGATTTGAAATTGTTTTGGCATACAATTGTGTGCGTTTGTTACTATTGTTTCTGTTGTGATGATTTTTACTTTTGTATGGTTGGAAAATCATATATATATATATATATATTTAAAAAGAAAGAAAGTGGATGCCACCCAAAAAGTCTGAAATCATGTTTTGACATTAAACAAAAGAAAAGAAAAGAAAATGGGAGTTCAGCTTAAGCAGGGGACCAACCTCATTTGCCACTTATTCTTGATGTTTCGTTTCCAGTTGGGCAAAATCTGAGCAAAATCTTGGGTGGTGTTCAGCTTCACATCTGTTAGGTTTACCCCTTTGTGGTGGGTGAGCCTGCAGGAGTGACAGACAAGAGTCATCACTTTGGAAAAAATCACACCAGTGTGTGTGTGTGTGTGTGTGTGTTCATGAATCTATGGGGCCACTGGCTCTTCCTACATTGGTATGGACTTCTCCAGGGATGCCCTCCAGATGTGGTTAGACTGCAGCTCCCATAAGCGCCAGCCAGCCTGGCCAATGGCAAGGGATGATGGGACTTGTAGTCCAGAACACATCTGGAAGGCCATACATTGGCTGCCTATTGGCTGCTCATTTTAACTGGAGTTAGATGGGATGCCTACACCATGCTTCAACATGAATTTTCATATGAGTTTGCAAATAAAATGATAAAGACCACATCAATTAAAAAAAATGTTCAAAATAATCAAAGTTAGTATTTTTTAAACTACATATTAATAATCAAATCTGAAAGTTGCACATATATATATACAGTATGCCTTTTTAAAAGCATGGCAGATGTTGATCTGTGACTGGCTGAAGCCTTGAGAGCAGCAAGATCTGATAAGAGAAAGTGATTTGTATCAGATTCTAGTTTGCACTGTGTAATTCAGTTCAATATTTTTTCATTTAAAGACAGTTTGTAAACCACTTGAAGATTCCTTTGGAAATGTGAAACGGTATGGGAATGATTTAAATACATTTGAATGAATGAATGAATGAATGATCAGTGGTATGGGAGAGTGTCTCTGAGTGGAAAGTTGAGGCAAACATGGTACCAAAAATAAAAATGTCACCCAGAAAACTAACAAAATGTGTGTGTTTGTGTGCATGTAAGAGTGTGCTACAACCAGACCTGGAAGACTACAATTTCAGTGATGCGAAATAATGAAACCTCTGGAGGGGTTCTGTAGATATCCAGGACAGGTTCCATATCTTGTGAGCTGACGGACTGATTTATGCAACTGCCTTTCATAGACAAGACAACAAAGTGTGTGGGATTGGGAAGATTTGACACCCCATCTTGCTGCACTTACCGGGCGTGACCCAGCCACCTGCAGATTTGCATCCCCAGGGAGACATCCCAGTTTTCATGGCATACCAGAAACCAGTTGGATTGACCCTCAGCCTGCACTTCCAATAAGAAGTTGCTTCTGTTTATTCTGAAAAATACTACAATGGGGTGGATTAAAAACCTCATCCTGCTGGGCTTGATCTGCCCCTGCTGGGAAGGAATTCTGTATTATCCATCATTATGGGGCAATCAGGCCTTCACAAGGCATTTTTTTTAAGGGGAGGGGGAAATAGTGGCAGCATAGTGGTGTAAGGAGTTTGTAGCTGTGTTTACTTCTTTCAGCTTTTACCTGGTTATTGGCAATAGCTAGATGAGTTGCACAGATGAGTTGTGCTCCTCAAAAGATCCGCTATCCATACAGCCAGCACCCCAAAAACACATCCCACCTTTCTTCTAAGCACATATGGATGAACCTGTCAGTTTTGAGTTCTCTCATTTTCTCATTTTTCCAGTCTTTGGTTCGTTACTCACACACGAAAACAAAGATCACCACAGCCAATCACAAACAAACAACCACACCCTAGGCACCAAACCCTAGACACCAAACCCTACTGTCAGGGACTCAGCGGGAGCGCAGGGAGGAGAGGAGATGGAGAGCGAGGGGGAGCAATCCGAGGGCAGCATAGGAGAAGATGACAGCAGCCCGAGAGATTCCATGAGCCTCTCCAGCAAATCGGAAGATTCACAGAAGGGGGCGCCGATGGGCAGAGCAAGGGGGGACCCAAGGGGGACACCCCAGAAGCAAGGGGCCAGCGGGGACTCCCAGAGCAGCAGTTGGAAATCAGGACCAGCTTCCCCACCAGAGCGTAGTGGGGGGGGAGGAGTCCCAGGTATCAGAGCCCACATATTCACCACCAGCGAGAGAAGATGAGTCAGGGTTGGCCACGCGTCCATCGGAGAGCGAGGGAACGGTCAAGAGGAAAGTTGCAGGCTGGGCGCGCGCGCCAAGTTCAAATGTACAGGCGAGCGGCACAGAAGGTAGCCCGGATAGGGAACCAGGTCCTAAAGCCCGCCGGAAGGAGGGGGAAGAATCATCAGGGTCAGCGTCAGAGGAGTCCAGAAAGGATGAAACCCTAGCGGGCAGGAGGGCCCAGAGGAGAAAGGAACTTAGGAAGAGGTGGAGCAAAGCGAGAGTCTTAAACTGGTGTGGAAGGGGCGGAGACTCAGACGGGACTTCGTCGGTCTAGGCTTTAAGATGTAGAGCTGCGCGCTGTGGCTTTGAAACTAAACCTCAATAAAGACTTTTGTACATAGCGACAGCCTGACGTTGGTCCTCTGTGAGCTGGGACCTAGAGGCAGCTCTGACACCTACATACATTAAGCATTACAGAAACATCACCACCCGACCCCCCACATCTTCCCTCCCTCCACCCCTTCTCTTTTTTTCTCCCCCTAATGTCTCAACAAATGAAACTGATTTGTAAAAATGTTACATGGAAAAAATATGAGATACATTACACTTACTTCTGTAAAACAAGAAAATCTTTAATAATTTTTTTTTTTTAAAAAAGAGTTCATTTAAAAAATGTTGTATTAGTCACTGTAATATATATCAGCTGTATCCCACATTCTCTGACTGCTAGCGCTAGGGCTTTTGCAGTAGCAGACAGGTGAGTTTTAATGTTGTGCAACAGAGGAATCTAATGCAGCAGTTGCAGTTAGGGTTGCCAGATCAGAAACGTCCCAGACCCTGATATTTCAGGGCCTAAACCTGAGACCCTGGTGGTGTCACAGAGGCGGACCCTGGTGATTCTTCAGCAGCTCACCATGGAGAGTCTATGCAATTTTGCAACAAGTTCCTGGTAACTGAAGCTTGGAAACAGCATGCATAATTGTAGTATCAATCAATCAATCAATCAATCAAAAGCACTCTTGCCCACCTGGAGATTCAAGCCCTACCCCTGCCACCCTGGAGGTCCGGCAACCCTAGCTGCAGTAACGGAAACTTGTGCAACACATTGCGCAATCCATTGCACAACAAAGTTATCAACAACGTGGTTATGCGTTCTTTTGAGCAACAACACCCTGCTGGTGCAAAGCATTTCATGGGCAAAATGAGTACACCTCTTTAGTGCCTTTAACTTAGTGCTGCATTGGAGATTCCAAACCTTTTTTGCTCCCGGCGTCTCCAGCGAGGGTGTCTTGGTCCTTCTCCCCTTCTTCCATCATTTCCCTGCACCTTGTTAGAGCAGCCTCTGGGTCCTGGAGAGGGAACGACCCCTGAAGGGGAAGGGGCTTCTGCAGTTGTTTCACTAAGAGGACAATGGCAAAAGGAGGGTGGAACAGCAGCCTAGATACTGCGCCCCACATAGTAACCACCAGAACTGGGCTACCAAAGAAGCAACTTTTCTTCATGTGCCCACCTAAGCCTGGCTATGCACAACCTCCTAGCTGGCCTGTACTTACCCAGAAACCAAACCCCAATGGTTGTTCCAATCAGCAAGCCAAAGGATCCCAGGACCAAGAGGCACCTCTGGGCTGTGCAGGAGTTTGCAAGAAATGTTTTTGAAGGCACTTGATACAAAAGGAGAGAGAAATTAGATTATGGGGTGGGAAACTGAAATATCAGAGAAGGGCTGTAGCTCAGTGGCAGAGCACCTACTTTGCATGCAGAAGGTCCCCAATAGCATTACCAGGTAGACCTGAGGATGTCCACTCCCTGAAGCCCCAGAGAGTTGATGCCGGTACTGAGCTAGACAGACCAAGAATCTGACTTGGTATAAGGAAGCGTCCTCCTTGTTCCTATAATTCTGTTAGTGCTCTGGGATTCATCTTGAGAAAATCTTGATGGCAGGAGGTGGAAAGCAGGAGGAGGAGGAGGAAGAAGAAGATGACGGGGCAGCAGATCCCAATACAGTGGTACCTTGGTTTATGAACTTAATCCGTTGGGGAAGTCCGTTCTTAAACCAAAACTGTTTTTAAA
The DNA here is from genome assembly GCF_951804945.1 of Podarcis cretensis. Lineage (NCBI taxonomy): Eukaryota > Metazoa > Chordata > Lepidosauria > Squamata > Lacertidae > Podarcis > Podarcis cretensis. The sequence goes on along the minus strand of NC_137185.1, from coordinate 27,121,349 downwards.
CCGAGGCGTGCTTTCCCCAATGAGGCCTCCCCTAGGATCCCCACTCCTCCGTGGGGATTTTTTTTGGGGGGGCACCTAGCCCTGGTGCTCACCCCCAAAGCTCTAGCTGCCAGAACTGTGCCGTCCTTAAAGCGGACGACACAGAGCATGCCACCATTGCCCCTGCAGTGAACTGGAAGTCCATTCTTAAACCAAAACCGTTCTTAAACTGCGGCGTGCTTTCCCCAATGAGGCCTCCCACTGCTTGTGCCCTTCCACCATTCGGATTCTGTTCTTAGACCAAGGTAAAGTTCTCAGACCAGGACACTATTTCTGGTTTTGATGAGTTTGTAAAACAAATCGTTCTTAAACCAGACTGTTCTTAAACTGAGGTACCACTGTATAAACCTGTATTCAGGGCCAGCCCATTGATGAGGTAAGGTGAGGTGTCCAGGACTCATCAAGGAAGCAGATCCCAGTGTCAGTCTTCCTTCCCCACTTGTTCCTGATGTAAATCGTCCCTCACCTCTTCTCCCCTGGTGGGGAGGAGAATGAAATTTCAGGGTGCCAAAATGTCTTGGGCTGGCCCTGTCTACTGCCCACCCAGCTTTTATAACTCCCAGGTCCAATCCCATCAAATAGCTCACCATTCCCTTCCGACGCCCGTGATCTCTCTTCCCCCTTTGCCTCTGAGGAGGGACCAGGATTGTGGCTTTGAACCTGAGGGTCAAACCACACATGACATTTATTCACAGAGGGAGACGGCTGAAGGTCATCCCCATTTGGGTGGGTGGAGACAGCAGTTATGTGGCAACTTAAAGGCTATTATGGTCTTACAGCATAAGTTTTCAAAGTCTGAAGTCCATTTCAAAAGCGTTATATACTGTTAAATACCTTTCTGCCAGCCTCCAAGTTTATGAAAGTGAGAGCTGTATGTAAGCCACCCATCAGTCATTCTGGATCACATCCTGACAAACCCAACCACTGGACTTTTATCAGTATTTATCTTATGGAGACAGTTCCCTTCAACAGCACAAGGACTGTCAGGGCTTACTAAATGAAACAAAACATTCCCTGCAGGTCTGCAATGTGATTTATCATACTGAGTGTGAGACACCACAGTCAGTTTGTGTGTAAGAACATCAACTGACCCAAGCACATGTTTTAGGAATCATACTGTAAATCCACTGCAAACTTGACAAAAATATATTTATCAGAACAACCACTTGCAAAGCACTACGGTCTGGAAAATCACAGCCCCTCTGATTTATCAGGTACTGCAAGAGAGAAACTACCTTGTTCCAGGAACACTGGAAACAAGATAAAATGTCTGGATTTATAGACTTTGAACCTTGAGACCATATGGCCCCACTTTGGGACATAGTAATACCTGCCACCACTTAGCTTCAGCAAATGCAATATGGTAATATTTTTGCTTTGTTAGTCACTGTTAATATGCACACAACCCACACCCCGAGAGAGAGAGAGAGAGAGAGAGAGAGAGAGAATGGGGCTGTATGGGAATGAAACTTCAAAAAGTACAGCAATTGTAGATAAGCAAAGCAACCAATTCACAGCAACAAAAACTGGTGATCACCCCATCATTCAGGTTTTGCTGTGTAAATTACCCCCAGCAGTGGGAACAGGAAACCATAGTCTTATAGAAACTTATAGATTCAGACTTCTTGATTGGTTCTAACCAGACAGTTTCATCCTGGAGTCTCCCTCTAAAATCCCTCTGTTTGAGAAAGGCAACTCTTAAGTCAGAAGTGTCTGGAGAGATTGAAATGATCCCACTTCTTGTTTCTGAATGCTGCTTTTTCTGATGTCAGAAATTTTGTTTCCATTTGTTCTTTTGCATAGAGACTGGCCTGTTAGTACACTGCAGAAGGGGCATTACCTGAAGGGGGTGTGTGGCTTGGACCACCATAGAATCTGATTCAAATTTGGTCAAAAAATCTAATTATATTTCATGACAAATCTAGTGACACACACCAAGAATGTTTGAAGAAACCACCCCTGCAAAAGACAAAAAATAGGCAGAGTGATTTACCAATGTTTCTGACTTTGAATTGGCAGGGAATGTTGGAGGATGAGTGATAGATACATCATCAGTCATTTTATTTCCAGATTGCCCCTTGCTCTCCTATCTCCACAACTGTAGGATGCCAGAGTCACGCTTGAGATGCTTGAGATATTCTGCAGCTCATGTAGCGACCGGAGAAGAATTTAACAGGGGTATCTTACCATTGCAGGGAATGCCAGTAGGTCAAAATGGTGTCTGGGGCTTCAGTTCATCGCTTCAAGGTGTAGGAGATGAAGGCTGAATAGGGCCAAGCTGGTGACCCATCATTAAATAGGCCACTGGCTCAGATTCCTCTCCTTGTGCATGCACAATCCACGCACCTCCCACCCCAAGAGTGAATAGAGCCATTGTTTTAGCCAGGAGGTCAGGTGGCTGGTTGGTTGATTTCCCCTTTATCGCCAACCAGCTGATGGGACACCTGGAAAGAGAGACAAGCATGTGGTTGCTTAGCAACCCCTCCTCTCTCTCCCAAACCAGGAAAGATGCCCCAACCTGCATGGTGCAGGACAACTTTCCTGGGTGCTTGCTCAGAGCGAAAAGGCTCAGCAATGTTTGCAGTTGATGAAACAGTGTCGAAAGCAGGAACACAGGACAAGGGCTCTCTCTGGCTGGAGTCAAAATGTTATGGGGGAAGTGAGAAATCACTGTAATTGTTGAAGGAAATGGACTCCTATTCCCATCTCTCTAAAGGTCACAAGCCATGTCGTCATCACCAAAGCTCCACAGCTGTCCCTCCAACACATGGCTCCTTTGTGTGACGTATAGTCACCGACATTTGATGGAGAGGAAAAGAGGTACCAGTTTTTAAGTGAAAGACTATGACAGTGATCCAGAATAACTTGCTTTTCATGGTGTCTGGTGGTGAACCCCACCGAAGGCTGTTTATTCTACAGTGGTACCTTGGTTCTGAAACGCCTTGGAACTCAAACAGCTTGAAACCCAAACACTGCAAACCTGGAAGTAAGTGTTCCGGTTTGTGAACTTTTTCCAGAAGCCGAACATGCTCTGTTTGGAGTGTTATGCTTCCGATTTGAGTGCCACACTTCCCTTTTGAGTGCCATGCCGAGGTCTGTCTGTTTTTGCTATTTATTTTGCATTTTTGTTTTTGCAGCTTTTTTGTTTTGTTTTTGTGATTGTGTGGAACCTAGTTCAGCTACTGATTGATTGATTGATTGTGTGACTGTAGTACATTGATTATTGCTTTCATTTTATGGATCAATGGTCTCGTTAGATAGTAAAATTCATGTTAAATTGCTGTTTTAGGGGTTGTTTTAAAAAATCTGGAACGGATTACTTCATTTTGCATTACTTTCTATGGGAAAGTGCACCTTGGTTTTGGAACGTTTTGGTTTTGGAACGGACTTCCAGAACGGATTAAGTTTGAGAACGAAGGTACCACTGTATTTGAAAGGGGTTTCATATATTTAGCACAGGGGTGGGAAGTGTGTGGCCCTCCAGATATTGTTGGTCTCCCATCATCTCTGACTGTTCATCCTGCTGGCTGGGATTGGTGGGAACCAGAGGCGCCAGGAAAATAATTTAAATCCCCCAGAGCTGTCAAAGACTGTAAGAGAGGAGTGTGGAACATCTGTAGCCCTCTAGAGATGGACTACAACTCCCATCATCCCTGACCATTGCCCTTGCTGGCTGCTGGGAGTTGGAGTCCAACAACCTCTGGCAAGCATCCTGATTTCTGTTGTCAAAGATATACCCTGTACCACCTAGAAAACACGCCTTCCGCCTATAAAATTTATGTTAAAAATTCCGTATTTCAAAACTCTGTGTCTGCTAGCAAAGTTGTTTCATCCTGTACCAATGCAATACAATTTCTGCCCTTCAAAGAGGTAGCCTTGAATGAAATCAATGGGTTTTCTTGAGTATGCTTAATTTCGGAGTGGGCATTCTTCTTTGTCAGATTTCTTTTTTTAAAACTCCCTAATTGCAAGAATGCTCAAAATGGACAATATCTAGAACAATTCAAAATAAAATGTTATATTAATATATATAATACATATTTTCCAAGATAATGAAGCACTTCTATGTCAACAGAATTCAGCTCCATATCATGTTGCTGCTGTGTGCAAAAGGTGGTTTCCTGAGAATCATATTCCATTGCTGGAATGGCCTGGGAATAACCCAGACCTTAACTCAATCAAAAATCTATGGAGTTGACTAAATACACTTGCTAGTCAGAAGCAACCCAGCAATAAAACCCAATTAATAGAGGCAATAATTCAATCTTGGTTTCACATTATTACAGCTGCAGAACTAAAAAACTTGGTTTACTCCACAAGAAGGCATTGTAAGGCTGTCATTAAAGTTAAAGGTTACCCAACTAAGTATAAACAAACTTAGTTGGTCTCTAAGGTGCTACTAGACATTTTTTTTTAAAAAAAATTATTCCAACTTAGTATTAACTGACATGGTGAGAATTTCTATATATGTCATTTTTCCTATGTGTTACACGTTTCTTCTTTATGACTGCTGTTGTAATAAATAATCCTTCATAAAGGTTATTGCATTACATTCTTCATTAAATTATCTTTCCATTGATATATAATTCTATGGTATTACTAAAAAAAAAAAAGTGGTGTTATGAGCCATCAAACCTCGGTAATATACTTTTTCCAAAAGGTTTCCACAAGTTTGGCCACTAGTGTATATTAAGGCAAGCTCATTGTCATTCAGAGAACTTGTTTAACAATGCCTTACCCCAGATTTAGGACGCAGGTGGCGCTGTGGGTTAAAGCCTCAGCGCCTAGGGCTTGCCGATCGAAAGGTCGGCGGTTCGAATCCCTGCGGCGGGGTGCGCTCCCGCTGCTCGGTCCCAGCGCCTGCCAACCTAGCAGTTCGAAAGCACCTCCGGGTGCAAGTAGATAAATAGGGACCACTTAGCAGCGGGAAGGTAAACGGCGTTTCCGTGTGCGGCTCTGGCTCGCCAGAGCAGCGATGTCACGCTGGTCACGTGACCTGGAAGTGTCTCCAGACAGCGCTGGCCCCTGGCCTCTTAAGTGAGATGGGCGCACAACCCCAGAGTCTGTCAAGACTGGCCCGTACGGGCAGGGGTACCTTTACCTTTACCTTTTTACCCCAGATTTGTCCTGGCTGCAGAGAGAGGCAATGCAGAATACCTGTTCAACAGCTGCCATCTCAGCCAGCCTCATTGTTCTCTGCCTGCTGGCTGTGACATTTCAAAGCCAACTTTCCTCAACCTTCATTACTTTCTCACCAGGACAAAGACAGCCCTCCTTTGTGGTTGCCACTCAATGCTCTCATTCTCTCAAACGGCTGCCAATAACAAAGCCATTCTTTTTCTACCCTGGCTTCTGATTGATTAAAAAAGAGAACTTCAAACACACAGAGAGACAGGGACACATCTTCTGGTGGGTGGGTCAGGGACGTAGGAAGGTGTGTGTGTGAGGGGGGGGGGAGTGCAGGCCGCCCTGGGTGTCATCCTGAAGGGGGTGACATTTGGCACAGCCCCCACCTCCTGTGACTCCCCCAAGCCCAGCAAGGGGCAAAGCAGCTGCTGCGGATCTCCCCCTTTCCCTGGCTTGCTGTAGGCTTGCGAGTTGCTGGGGGGGGGCGCCAAATGTCAGCCCCCTTCAGCCTGAAGAGGGGTGACATTCAGCCCCCCGTGTGCCGAGATTGCCCCCCGGGGAGGATTGCACAGCCGCATCCATCACCCCTGTGGGTGGATCATCCCCACCATAGCTGTCAATGTTTCCCGCTTTTAAAGGGAAATTGCCTTATTCCTAACAGGATTCCTTGCAAGAAAAGGGAAAAGTTGACAGCTATGGCCCCCACACCTGTGGGCGGATCACCCCGACCCCCAGGAGCATGGCATGTGTGCCGCTCCGGGTGCCGGAGCACCCAGCTCCATCACTGGGGTGGGTGCCAATTATTCTAATATTTTAAGGCCAAACTAAATGTGATGTGACCAGCACTGTGACCCACCCCCTTCCCAGTTGCTTTTAAGACTAAAATACAAGGGCATGTATTTTATGTGATCCCAGACTCAGGTTCTAGGCTAGTCAAGTACAGCTTCACCTTGGAGCCGTTTTGAACAGGGGAAGGCAGTAAGTGCTGGGCTTGACCCCTTCATAAGACACAGGGATGTGTAGAGGAATGGGGACAGAAATTTAGTTCAGGTTTCATTTGAAAGCAAACTGACTTAATTTGCATTTTCTGAAACAAGATAGGAACAGAAACACAGCCATTCCTCAAAACTCAAATTTCACACAAATTTTACTGTCCCTGGGTGGGCTTGGAGATCTAAAATCAGAGTCTCTCGCAGCCCATCCCAGGAGTCCCCATCACTCTGCATCCCCATGACAACAAGGAAATCACCCTAGAAACAAGGAGATAGCTGATTTGCTCCCTCTTGAGGAGCTGCACTTAAGGGATTGGGCAATTGTCAGGTGATTTTCAAGGTCCAATAGGATTTATCTAGGCCCTATAAAGACTCAGGACTTGGGTGGAATTCTTTGGTTTCATGAGGACTGTGAAGATATGACCTGAGGGAGAGGATTTATTTTCATAGAATCATAGAGTTGGAAGAGACCACAAGGGCCATCGAGTCCAACCCCCTGCCAAGCAGGAAACACCATCAGAGCACTCCTGACATATGGTTGTCAAGCCTCTGCTTAAAGACCTCCAAAGAAGGAGACTCCACCACACTCCTTGGCAGCAAATTCCACTGTCAAACAGCTCTTACTGTCAGGAAGTTCTTCCTAATGTTTAGGTGGAATCTTATTTCTTGTAGTTTGGAGCCATTGCTCCGTGTCCGCTTCTCTGGAGCAGCAGAAAACAACCTTTCTCCCTCCTCTATGTGACATCCTTTTATATATTTGAACATGGCTATCATATCACCCCTTAACCTCCTCTTCTCCAGGCTAAACATGCCCAGCTCCCTTAGCCGTTCCTCATAAGGCATCGTTTCCAGGCCTTTGACCATTTTGGTTGCCCTCCTCTGGACACGTTCCAGGTTGTCAGTGTCCTTCTTGAACTGTGGTGCCCAGAACTGGACACAGTACTCCAGGTGAGGTCTGACCAGAGCAGAATACAGTGGCACTATTACTTCCCTTGATCTAGATGCTATACTCCTATTGATGCAGCCCAGAATTGCATTGGCTTTTTTAGCTGCCGCGTCACACTGTTGGCTCATGTCAAGTTTGTGGTCAACCAAGACTCCTAGATCCTTTTCACATGTACTGCTCTCAAGCCAGGTGTCACCCATCTTGTATTTGTGCCTCTCATTTTTTTTGCCCAAGTGCAATACTTCACATTTCTTTGAAAAAGAAGAAGCTATTTTCTTAGCAAACAACAAGCAGCTTTGTTTTGCCAGTTTCGGCGTAGCTTTGCTTCTCCTTCCTGTCCCCAAGTAGCACCAATATTTCTCCCCGCAGCCTCCCAGCCCCTTTGGGAGATATTTTTCTTTGGTCTCATCTAAATAGGGACCGCTTACCAGCGGGAAGGTAAACGGCGTTTCCGTGTGCGGCTCTGGCTCGCCAGATGCAGCTTTGTCACGCTGGCCACGTGACCCGGAAGTGTCTCCGGACAGCGCTGGCCCCTGGCCGCTTAAGTGAGATGGGCGCACAACCCCAGAGTCTGTCAAGACTGGCCCGTACGGGCAGGGGTACCTTTACTTTTACCTTTACCTTAAAGTAGTCAGCAGATGGCAGTAGGGAGCTGTAGCTCCCAGTCACCCAGAGAGCTGTTGCAGTTTCTTTATTTTAAATATCTAATCGCTTCACACAATAATAATCTCTTGAGTTACATGAAAACAATAAAAAAACCCCAGCAACATTCAGTAACGGTTTGTAAAAACTACCTAAAAACACAGCGACATATTGCAAATTAAAACTGAGCAGGGTACAATTTTTTAAAAAATTAAGAGTTAAAGGCCCCATCTGCACTACACATTTAAAGCAAAATCATGCCACTTTAAACAGACATGGATCCTCCTAAAGAATCCTGGGATGTTGAGTTTGTTTTGGGTTCTGAGAGTTGTTAAAGAGATCGACTACTCCCCTCTCAGAGCTACAATTTGCAGAGTTTCCTGGGAAGGGGAATACCTTGCTAAAGGATTCAGAGAACTGTAGCTCGGGGGGGGGGGGGAGGAGGAGAATGGGGATCTCAGCCCCCTTACACTTCTCTGGATTCTCTGGGGGAAACCGGGTGCTTTAAATGTATGGTACACATGCAGCATGTTTCTTTTTGTAGAAGTAAGTTAATGGGGGAAAGCTGTGCCGCTGGTTTTTCATCTTTTTACCTGCTGTCACTGGAATTGGCCTAGGGCTTGCCGATTGAAAGGTCGGCGGTTCGAATCCCCGCGGCAGGGTGCGCTCCCGTTGCTTGGTCCCAGCGCCTGCCAACATAGCAGTTGGAAAGCACACCAGTGCAAGTAGATAAATAGGTACTGCTGCGGCGGGAAGGTAAATTGTGTTTCCCTGTGCTCTGGTTTCCGGCATGGTGTTCTGTTGCACCAGAAGCAGTTTAGTCATGCTGGCCAAATGACCCGGAAAGCTGTCTGTGCACAAACGCCGGCTCCTTCAGCCTGAAAGCGAGATGAGTGCCACAACTCCCTAGTCTCCTTTGACTGGACTTAACCATTCAAGGGTCCTTTACCTTTTTTTTTCTTCACCTGGAGATGTGAGGTGTATGTGTCAAACCTGGGATTTTCTGCATGCACAGAATATGCTCTGTCACTGAGCTGTTCCCGTGTTCCGCTTGTGGGTTTCCCAGAGGCAGTGAGGGCAGTCAGACAATTTTAGAGACTCTGGACTTAATGGTCTTAATTCAAAAGTATCGAAAGCTACAGCAGCAAGAATTTTAATAGCACAAAACTGCAAGACGGGAGAAATACCATCCAAAGAACAATGGCATGAAAAGTTGATGGAATATGCAGGATTAGCAAAATTGACAGATAAACTGCGTAAAAAAGATAATAGTGACTTTGGAAAAGAATGAGAACCTTTTGTAACATATTTGCAGAAACAATGTAAAAGTATGGACTCTTTGGCAGGGTTTAAATAAACATGCATAATGCAATTAGAGAGAACAAGAAAGACAATAATGTGATAATATACTACTATATACAGTGGTACCTCGGGTGAAGTACTTACCGTATTTTTCGCTCTATAACACGCACCCGACCATAACACGCACGTAGTTTTTAGAGGAGGAAAATCTGTAGGCATGCCACCCATAGGCATTCCCTCCATAACACGCACAGACATTTCCCCTTACTTTCTAGGAAGAAAAAAGTGAGTGTTATGGTGCAAAAAATACGGTAATTCATTCCGGAGGTCCGTACTTAATCTGAAACTGTTCTTAACCTGAAGCACCACTTTAGCTAATGGGGCCTCCCACTGCTGCCACGCCGCTGCTGCATGATTTCTGTTCTCATCCTGAAGCAAAGTTCTTAACCCGAGGTACTATGTCTGGGTTAGCGGAGTCTGTAACCTGAAGCGTATGTAACCTGAAGCGTATGTAACCCGAGGTACCACTGTATAAGCAGCAGAATGCAACAAACCAGAAATGGAAATGGAGGAAAGCCAAGGGGGAGAGGGGAATTTATGAAATGATTGTTTGGTGGTTAAGTTGAATAATGATGATATATGTATGGAAACCAATAAAAACTGAGATAGATATATATATATATGGAAAGCTAGTCTCCCCCTCCTTCTCTCTCTGCTGAGCAGGGCTCTGGATTTCTGCCTTGAAGTATTTCCATAGCAGAACCATTACCCAAAGTCATCTGGTTGGTCACCATGGGAATACAGAACTAGACGGTCTTTGGTCTGATCCACCTGCAGGGCTCTTGCAATTTTTGATTGATCTTCTCAGGAGAAAAATCAGCTTTCAACCATGAGCACTGTGTTGTTACTCTGTGGACACAAGGAGATCAAGCTGCTTCCTTCCGTGTTTCTTATTTATTGAGCTCGAGGAGAGACTCCCTTGATGTGGTCAAATGCTCCTCTATCAAATATTCAGGTTAATGTCAGAGACTATCAACTGCCCACACCACCGTCTCTCCACAAACTCCCAGAATCTTCTTTTTTTTTGTGAACAGCTGAAATTAACTTCTACTTTAGAGACCTGATGCATGTGAGCCCACAGGAATAAATTGCCCTGTCTCTGCAGCTACAATTGGAAAGCTGACAGATGACAACTGAAAAGCTGTTTGTGTTTGTATTTTGCAGAAGACCTGGAAAACACACCCACACACCCACACACACACCCCAGCTGCTAGTCTTAGTGGTGAGCTTCAAAGCTGAGGTAGAATGAAGCAGGTAATTCAAAGAGAATACTTCCCCACTCCTTTGATCCTTCTCTTGTAGATTTCTGTTTAACCTACCTTCTTGCCTTCCTTAACACTCACTTATGAGATGGTCTAGCTTTTCCTGTGGTCAAAGGGGCAGCTAAAGACACAGCTCAGCAGCTCCAAAAACCATGTTCACAGCAGGAGAGAACATCTGGCCACTCTTTGTGTCTTCCATCTACAGTCTGGACTCTGAATCGGATAATCTGCTCCATATTCACTGCATGCAGCACTGCTTCCATTCAGCTGCAGTTCACCTTCCATCATAAACCTATATTACCGTATTGGCCCGAATATAAGCCACACCTTTAAAATTCAAGGGGGGGAAAGAAAAAAGACAATACCCGAATATAAGCCGCTCTCATAAAATTCCACAGGTACTCACACCTGTTCCGTTTTACTGTATGTCTGTTTTAGCAGCGATATCGTAAAAGCCAATTTTTGTAAGGTCGCAAATTTAAGCAGCACTTTTAACTTTTCACTGTCAGAATTTGGGGGGAAAGCAAGGCTTATATTCAGGCCAATACGGTATATGTCTTGTTGTGGCAAAACTACATAACTTATCTAATTACATAACTTACCTGGTCATTACATTATTCCATCCCATGCATCTCAGTGCAAAGGAAGCACAGTACAAATTGGCGAAAATGTATCAAATGCATATTGCTGGTGCACCAAATGTCTCACAGAATTGTAAAATCTTAGAGTTGGAAGGGTCCCAAGGGTCATCTAGTCCAACCCCCTGCAATGCCGGAATCTCAGCTAAAGTATCTCTGACAGATGGCCATCCAACCTCTGCTTAAAAACCTCCAAAGAAGGAGAGTCCACACCTCTTGTGGGAGTCTCTTCCACTGCCAAACAGCTCTTACTGTCAGAAAGTTTTTTCGACTCTTTCATTGAAATTTCCTTTCTTGTAACCTGAAGCCATTGGTTCGAGTCCTACCCTCCAGAGCAGGACAAAACAAGCTTACTCCCTCTTCTATGTGACAGCCCTTGAAATATTTGCAGACGTCTATCATATCTCCTCACAGTCTCCTTTTTTCCAGGCTAAACGTACCCAGCTCCTTCAAGCGCTCCTCGTAAGACTTAGTTTCCAGACCCTTGATTCAGGCCCCAAAATACCTAATAGACCACTTCCTTCCCTATGTACTCTCTCAGATGCTAAGATCAGCAACAGAGGCCTTCTTTGTAGTTCCTCTGTCATCATAAGCTTGTGGGGTGGCAGCCCAGGAGAGAGCCTGCCCTGTGGCAGGCCCTAAGTTGTAAAGGTGTGTCTGACACCTTCATTGTATTGTTTCCAGCAAAAGCGGAAGACACACTACTTTACCCTAACTTTTGACACTTGAGAAGTATATTTTCAGGACCAACCTTATTTCTGGAGTTTTGTTTTCAAATGTTTTTAATACAGTGATACCTCGGGTTACGGGGACACGGGTGGCGCTGTGGGTTAAACCACAGAGCCTAGGACTTGACGATCAGAAGGTTGGCGGTTCGAATCCCCACGACAGGGTGAGCTCCCGTTGCTCGGTCCCTGCTCCTGCCAACCTAGCAGTTCGAAAGCATGTCAAAGTGCAAGTAGATAAGTAGGTACCACTCCTGCGGGAAGGTAAATGGTGTTTCTGTGCGCTGCTCTGGTTCACCAGAAGCAGCTTAGTCATGCTGGCCACATGACCCAGAAGCTGTACACTGGCTCCCTCGGCCAATAAAGCGAGATGAGCGCCGCAACTCCAGAGTCAGTCACGACTGGACCTAATGGTCAGGGGTCCCTTTACCTTTACCTTGGGTTACAAATGCTTCAGGTTACAGACGCTTCAGGTTACAGACTCCACTAACCCAGAAATAGTACCTCGGGTTAAGAACTTTGCTTCAGGATGAGAACAGAAATTGCGTGGCGGCAGTGGGAGGCCCCATTAGCTAAAGTGGTACCTCAGGTTAAGAACAGTTTCAAGTTAAGAACGGACCTCCAGAACGAATTAAGTTCTTAACCCGAGGTACCACTGTATTGTGTTTAATCGCTGTAACCTACCCTGGGACTTTGGGGTGAAGGCAACAATTGTAATTGTGATCCTCACAATCCTCACAACAACAACCAGTAAATACCAAAAAATTTCACTGGATTGATTTCTATACCACACATGGTATGAATAAGTGAACACTCACCATTTCCACTCCTGTTCCAATTTTCGTCAGAATTCTCTGTCATTCCTACTTGTCAGCAGAGGTGGAAGAGGAAATTAATCTCTCTGTTTTGTTTTTGTTTTTCTGCAGCAGACTGACCTGATCCAACACTTGCTTGCAGATTCAGATGCAACAACACCCACTCAGATTGCACGTTCCTCCAAGATTTTTTTGATGCAGTTTTGGTGTGTAAAACGTACAGAGAAATTACATTTTAAAATGTGCGTTTTGTAGAAAAATGCATTGAAGAAAAAAAAGCATATTTTATGTAAAAAGTGTGTGTGCCATTTAAATGTGCACTTGTGTGCTTTATTTTTTTTTTTAAATCCACACAAAACGGGGGGGCACAGCACCAGTGAAGCTGAAATGGGATGAGATCACACTGCTTAGTTGATCCCAGTGAGTCTTCTTGGCAGATTATGGTGCCAGCATTTCAAGGTCTCCTTAATTGGCAATTACCTTGACATGCATTGCAGCTCAATGGTCCACTGAGGAATCGCCTTCCCATTACGGAGAGAGCTAATGGTGCGGGTGACTTGCTTGGCCTGAAATAATGCCTGGTGGGACCTTGACCTGAGATCCAATTTGAAGTGAAGGTTAGCAAATAGTCTCAGTGGTCACCAGCAACCCATAAGCATGCCAGGGGTCCTGTAGTATTTTTTCAGGTGAGTTGCTGGGGCTTAAACGCAGAAAGCAGCCAGTTCTGCTCTGTCCACCAGAGAGAAGCAGAAAGTCACATTTTTGGCGTTGTGGGTTAAACCACAGAGCCTAGGACTTGCTGATCAGAAGGTTGGCGGTTTGAATTCCCGCAACGGGGTGAGCTCCTGTTGCTCGGTCCCTGCTCCTGCCAATCTAGCAGTTCGAAAGCACGTCAAAGTGCAAGTAGATAAATAGGTACCACTCCAGCGGGAAGGTAAACGGCCTTTCCTTTCACTGCTCTGGTTCGCCAGAAGCAGCTTAGTCATGCTGGCCACATGATCCAGAAGCTGTATGCTGGCTCCCTTGGCCAATAAAGGAGATGAGTGCCGCAACCCCAGAGTCGGTCACAACTGGACCTAATGGTCAGGGGTCCCTTTACCTTGTTAACCCAAAGGCTTTACCCTCCTTACCAGTCACAGGATCTGATGCCGCCCAGCTTCATTCCATTCTGTAATTGAAGAAAACACTGGGGCTTTACTGGGTCCCATTCTCAGGCTGGATTTAAGTCCCAGAGACGCAGAAAAAGATACCTTTGAGAATGTCTTAGTGCTCTGATCGCAGGCACATTTGTTGAAGTAAGAGTAGCAAAAACACAGCTAAGAAGCTCAGACCAGGCAGACGGCCTTTTTGGTAGTGGCACCTGCCCTGTGGAATGCCCTCCCATCAGATGTCGAGGAAATAAGCAACAATCCGACTTTTAAAAGACATCTGAAGGCAGCCCTATTTAGTGAAGTTTTTAATCTTTGATGCTGTATTGTGTTTTAAATATTCTGTTGGGTGTTGCCCAGAGTAGCTGGGGAAATCCAGCCAGATGGGTGGGGTATAAATAAATTATTATTATTATTATTATTATTATTATTATTATTATTATTTTCCTTCCTTCCCTCCTTCCTTCCTTCCTTCCATCCATCCTTCCCGCCTTTCCTTCCTGACAATCTGCTTTGGAAATTAAACCAATGCCAAGACTTGTCAATGTCAAGGCTTTCCTAATTATTATTATTATTATTTATATGCCACCACCTACCTGACTGGGTTGCCCAGAGAGCCATGTTTTAGACATTTTCCAAAAAAAAATTGCCCAGGTTTTTAATTGATTTTATATCTACTGATTTTTGTATTTTTATTGTTGCTATGATAAGTGCTTTTATTTCTAATGTTTTTGATCTGTTTTATGGTTCTCTTTTGTAAGCCGGCTTGAAAATCTAGATACACATTTAAATACACGTTTTCAAATAAATAAATATATTTTAACATTCAAAAACTTTACTTGCAGAAACTTACAGATGAATTAAATAATAATCTTTACAGTCACATGCTTATACAAGCATGGGCTTACAGTCTCTTCTTCTAACTTCTAAACAACTGTATTTTCCTCCCTTTCCAGAGCTCAGCAATTTCAGCCTTCTGTATCTCCATTAGGCCATGTCTTGCAGCTGCTGTGAGAGATTTCCACTTTTACCTTTTCCTTCAGCTTTGCTTCCTTTCCCTCAAGCAGAGAAGAAGCACTCGAACACTCTATTCAACTTAGCAGTGTTCACAGTGGATTCTAAAACACAGTCATCTCACTTCAAATAAAATGTGAAGTCTCTCCTTCACATGCAAACTACTAGAGAACTATCTAGAATTCAGTTATCAACCAATCAAATTTAAACACTTAGTAAAGCATGCAAGCACTTACAATTTCAGTGAATTAAATTACTATACTTAACAAGATTCTCCTCGCTGTGCAGCAGGTGCATATTTCAAACAAGTTTTAACTGGAGTTCACCCCTCTCCCCTTATGTCAGGATGCTGTCAGTGGCTCTAGGAAAGTATAAAGACAAGGGAAAGTTTCTTTACCATCCTTTTTTACAAAGAGAGACTATAGAACCCAGTCTCTTGGCATTGTCCCGAGTGAATCTCCACCCCCTGTCTCTCCGACATCCTCATTCATCACTTCTATGGGTGCTGCTATGCACCCTCTGTCTTTGAGCTCTTTGCTCTCCTACTTTTAAGGCTCACCAGATTCTGGGAGATGGAGGGTACCGGGATGCTTTCTAATGACACTATGTCAGCCAGCTGCCACTCTGGTAACAACAACAACAACAACAACAACAACAACAACAACAACAATAATAATAACAATAACAATAATTTATTATTTATACCCCAGCCATCTGGCTGGGTTTCCCCAGCCACTCTGGGCGGCTTCCAAGAAAACACTAAAATACAACAACCTATTAAATATTAAAAGCTTCCCTAAACAGGGCTGCCTTCAGATGTCTGCCTCCTCCTCTTCCTCTCCCTTGATTTCCCAACTTTCCCCCTCATCTACCTCTGAGCTGTGACCTCCCACAAACCATGGTCATAAATCTATACCGTCTTCCTCTTCCTCCTCCCTGGAAGGGTCAGGATGGGGAGGTGGTCTCCACCACTCCTCCTCTGCCCAGCCCCTGATACCTTACGATATTCTGTCTGTTGTGGCTTCTTGGTGCTTCCTCAATGTGAATGTGAACATGGCAGGCAGGTGTTGGTTTTTGCCCTGTCCCAGCTGCAGAAGAATCCCTTCCTGGGAGGCAGAACAGAGCCAGAGCCTTAGAAGAAGCCATGAAGCAGGGTTGAGAACCCTCCTTCCCTCTTGTAACCAGATGCCAAAAAGAGCAACCGTTGTGTGGATCCAGAGCAGACCCCCTCCCATTTGGTACTTTCCAGATGCTGTTGGCCTTATAGCTTCTGTCAAGCAAACATAGGGAACTGCCTTATATTGAGCCAGGCTATTGGTTCATCTAGCTCAGTATTGTCTACCTTGCCTGGCAGAAGCTCTCCAGGATTTTGGGCAGAGGACATTCCCAGTCTTTCCTGGAGATCCTGGGCTTTGCACTTGGGACCTTCTGCATGCAAAGACCATGGGACTGATGGGAACTGGAGTCCAACATCTGGAGGGTGTGAGGTTGCAGGAAGGCTGGCCCAGTAATGGGGTCCTTCCTGCTGCTGCCTGGTTTCTTTCTCCCCTGGTCTTTAGGAGATACAGGTGAAACTCAGAAAATTAGAATATCGTGGAAAAGTTCGTTTATTTCAGTAATTCAACTTAAAAGGTGAAACTAATACATTCTAATTTTCTGAGTTTCACCTGTATGTTGGCAATGCTCAGTGGCCTTTCCAGGCTGCAGTTCTGAGAAGTTGTTCACCCTCTCCAACAGCAAAACCCACTCTGATTCCTCCAGCTCTTGGTGTGATTTTTTTTAAAAAGTGCTTTAATGTATTTTTGTGCAGCCTGGAATTATCCAGGATGAGACTGACACAACAGAACTTGTCTCCAACTAAGGAACCAGGCAGAGGGCCTTCTCGGTCATTGTGGAATGCCCTCCTATCAGATGTCAAGGAAATAAACAACTATCTGACTTTTAGAAGACATCTGAAGGCAGCCCTGTTTAGGGAAGTTTTTAATGTTTGATGTTTAATCGTGTTTTTTAATATTCTGTTGGGAGCCGCGCAGCGTGGCTGGGGAAACTCAGCCAGATGGGTGGGGTTTAAATATTATAATAATAATAATAATAATAATAATAATAATAATAATAATATAATGTGAGTTCCAATTCACAGCAGCATCTGGGAAGTCAGGGGCTGTTTTCATTTAGTGCATTTTTCAATTCATGGGTTTTTCTGCTCTCATTACTCACCCCAAAACTTTGGATTAAGCACAAGAGGAATCCGAAAGAATGATTTTTCAATTTTATATTCTTTCCTGGAACTCCAACTTGACAAAGACTGGTTTTTCCAAATCAACTTCCGGGTTTTAAGACATTCGACCCCTAGGGATCTCAGAAAAGGAGAAAGGCTGCTGCCATATAACCCCGGGGATGTTCTCTCACTGCAGGCAGTGAGAATTTGGCTGCATTGGGTTGTCGCTCCTTTCTGTGTGTGCTCCTCCCTCAGAACAATGTGATGCTCATCCCCATTATTCATATCACTGTCTAATCTGGCAGAAAACTGCTATTCATAGGCAACTGCGTAAGTGCAAATCCGCTCTATTTATACACATTTTCTTTGCAACATTTGCCTAGAAGAAGCAGCAACCAGGGTTGGGGGGGGGGGAAGAGCCTTGCTATGCTGCTAACTTGAAGTTTCCCTGCATCCAAAAAGAGGAAAGGAATAAATATGAAGCTGGGGAGGAATGAAAGCTTGGCTCATGTGTTTTCTGATGTATCTCCACCATTGAGAGGGCTCTGAGAACATGCTGGGGTGGGAAAGGCCCTCCCCAAACCAAATGAAAGTGGAATGTCTTGGGAATCGAAACCCCTTTTGCCTCATTTGCTGAGGAGTTCCGTTCCTGGGGTGCAATTAACACATTACAATGGTTGAGGCTTCGGAAGGAGTGTTTCTTTAAATATAATTAATGTCAGCTAGTGAAAAAGTGCCCCCAGGCAGTTCAGATATTATTTGGCTGTTAGACAGAAGAATTCCAAAATAGTTTTGAATCAATGCCAGAATAAAAGAACTCACATATCAGAATATATGCTTTAAACACACACCCATTAGAATCCTTTGCCAACACACATTCTGCAATGAGAAAAGCTGGAATCTGCAACCTGCACAAATTAATTTCAATGGTCTGTCTTATTTTACACATTTCCTCTCACCTTTGCTAGTCACTGTCAGGGACTGGACTGAGGAGGAATGATGGGAACGCTCCCCCTTCTCCTGAACTTCCCTAAGAAGAGGAGGACTGTATAGATTTAGAACAGTGGCTTGCAGAAGGTCATAGTTCAGAGGCTGCAGAGGGGAGAAGCTGGGAAATATTGGGAGAGGAGCAGCAGGAAGAAGAAGCGCCAGGGGAGAGACAGCTGACAGACTCAGTGTCTTTAGAAAGCATTCCTGACACCGCCCTCTCCCAGGACCCGGCGGGCATTGAGAGTAGGAGAACAGAAAGCTCAGAGGCAGAGAGCTCAGATCAGCCGACACAGGGATTGTAGCAAAATTAACGTTTGAGGCTGAAGGAAATCTCCACGCAGCGGTGAGAAAACAAACGGTGTTTATTGCTAGCAATAATGGCTCAGTGGGATCCCTCTCCAAAAGCTGAGCAAGCCCAAAAGGGTGGGCCTGCTTAATATACATAGCTGTTATCTGTTAAAACAATACATATGCATAAACTTCCTCCAATCTAAAGTTACAGCTCAATACTAATTATACCATATATGGTCTTTCTTTCATTACCTATTCATTAGGTAAGGAAACAAAGGACTCTCTCTCTAAGCAGCCCCCATGGCACATGGTCTGTTTGCATTCCTTTCTACCTGAGGGGGTTAGGACATTTGAGCACAGCACGTCTCATTGTCAAATGTAGACACTTTTGAATGTTGTTTACAACCTTGGGACTAAAGCTGCTCCTACCACAAGATCACGGCCACTGGGCCCATCACCTCCTGGCAAATAGAAGGGGAAGAAATGGAGGCAGTGAGAGATTTTACTTTCTTGGGCATCATGATCACTGCAGATGGTGACAGCAGCAGTGAAATTAAAAGACGCCTGCTTCTTGGGAGAAAAGCAATGACAAACCTAGACAGCATCTTAAAAAGCAGAGACATCACCTTGCCAACAAAGGTCCGTATAGTAAAAGCTATGGTTTTCCCAGTAGTGATGTACGGAAGTGAGAGCTGGACCATAAAGAAGGCTGATCACCAAAGAATTGATGCTTTTGAATTATGGTGCTGGAGGAGACTCTTGAGAGTCCCATGGACTGCAAGAAGATCAAACCTCTCCATTCTGAAGGAAATCAGCCCTGAGTGCTCACTGGAAGGACAGATTGTGAAGCTGAGGCTCCAGTACTTTGGCCACCTCATGAGAAGAGAAGACTCCCTGGAAAAGACCCTGATGTTGGGAAAGATGGAGGGCACAAGGAGAAGGGAACGACAGAGGATGAGATGGTTGGATAGTGTTCTCGAAGCTACCAGCATGAGTTTGACCAAACTGCGGGAGGCAGTGGAAGACAAAAGTGCCTGGGGTGCTCTGGTCCATGGGGTTATGAAGAGTCGGACACAACTAAAGGACTAAACAACAACAAAGCACAAGATAAGGCACAAGGCCTCTAGCCTGGCTAGTTAGCTGAGTTTATAGGTCTCTGTGTGCATCAGGATGAAGTAGAACAGGAGAGATGGAGGGTGTGGAACTTAACTCGGAGCAATGCCATTATCTAAGAGAGACGGCATTTCTCTGTGAATATTGAGTAAAAGACTTGGTAAGAACTCTTCTTGTTTACCAGCTTCTTAGCTGTCACCATGGGAGGGATCGGATTCTGTGAAGCCTGACAGTGACTGGAGAAAGGAAGGAAGGACCTCTACAGGGCAACCAGGTTCTACCCTCTGACCACTGAGAATTATTCACCACCCACTTCTGGCTTCTGAGGTCTTGCTGAGCATCACGTGAAACAAATGACAGAAGACTCACCAAGTCCAACATTCTGTTCCCCACAGTGGCCAATCAGATCTCTCTAGAAATGGCAGGATGATAGATTGATGTGAAATAGGATAGAAGGGGCCTAAGAATTATCACATATCAAATTGACAGGAACAGGAGAGAAATAGATCTGTCCATCCCTCATCTCACTTGTTTTTCTTTCTTTTCTAATTAAAGCAAAATGGATTGTGGCAAGCAAATTCTCTCCCACCATCTCCAAGACTCTTTTTGTTGTTATTTGGGGAGGGGGGGGGGTTTCATTTTTGAGGGAATTTATGTAGCAGTTGTTATGGAAGCAATTTCAAGGGAGCTAGTTTCTTCTGGAGAGCAAGCTGGAGCTGTCATACTAACCCATCACAGCCATTTATTTCAAAACTCAGCTCATTTCTGGAGAACAAAAAATTCAGAGAGGTTCTTCTGTCAGCCCAGCAAAGACTTTCACTGCATTCTTGCTGGGATCTTGAGGCTGGTTCCATACTAGGGGAAAAAATGTAACTGCAAGTAAGGTAAAGGTACCCCTGCCCGTACGGGCCAGTCTTGACAGACTCTGGGGTTGTGCGCCCATCTCACTTAAGAGGCCAGGGGCCAGCGCTGTCCGGAGACACTTCCGGGTCACGTGGCCAGTGTGACATCGCTGCTCTGGCCAGAGCCAGAGCCAGAGCCAGAGCCGCACACGGAAACGCCGTTTACCTTCCCGCTGGTAAGCGGTCCCTATTTATCTACTTGCACCCGGAGGTGCTTTCGAACTGCTAGGTTGGCAGGCGCTGGGACCGAACGACGGGAGCGCACCCCGCCGCAGGGATTCGAACCGCCGACCTTTCGATCGGCAAGCCCTAGGCGCTGAGGCTTTTACCCACAGCGCCACCTGCGTCCCACTTGAGGGAAATTAGTGATTCTTTTCTGGGGCTGGGTGTAAAAATCTGATTGACTTCCCATAGTCAAAAAGCAGCAATGCAAAGACAATTCTACCCAATTCATGCATTCTGAAGCAACACGCAGACTGAAACAGAACCATCCTTCAAAATTTGCACTTCTCTGATTTTTGCAATGCCAATCAATCTGTGCAATGTCAAGCAATCTGTACAAAAATGCCCATAAATGCATATATTGGTGTAAATAACATAGAAAAATGAATTATTTTAAGGGAGATGGCTTTGCAAAAAGAGAGAGGATACTAAGCAAATTTACTTAGAATGCTGATGGCTTTTCATGAGGACTTAAAAAAATCTCAGACTGATTTGGAAACATGGAGAACTGAACTTAAGAATAGACAAAAATGAGAAACCAAAAAGATTATTTTTTTTTTAGCAGATTGTCTCAATCCTTACCCTCTTTTTAAAGCTCCTGTTGTGCTCACAGTTAAAGACTGCCAAAAGAATGGATTTTTTTTTAGCTCAGGGGTAATCAGACTTTAGTCTTGTGGGGTCTACTTTGTTTTTTTTTAAACTAAAACTCCAAGACCCACCAAACTGAGCCTGGTGAAAAAGACATCCTCATTCATCACTTCTATGTCCTCCCCCTGCATGTGACCAGGGAGATGGGGGTGACCCTGGCTGACTCCATAAAAGAGCCGTGTCACGCAACCATCTCTCTCTCTTGATGCCATGCTGCTCTCCTGCAGCCATTTTGTTCACTTGATGCTGTTCTCTGATTGTATTTTGCTGTCTGCTGGCTCTCAGCCAGCAGCACATGGGCTCAGTCCCCATAAGGGATGAACTCACACTATGTCCTGTAACTACAAGCTGAAGTCTGCCTTCAGGGATCGTACTGTGAACTGAATGTGAGTAAACTTCTTGTTACTTTTAAGGAAAGACTCTTGTGTCTTGATTCTTTTAAGAGGGATTAAAGGGGACAGCAGGAATAATCCAGTCTGATCAAGCCAGACTGGATTGCTTAACTAATGAGATTCAAACGAATCTGCAAACTAGCTTCCTGCTGTATTGAGGGGAATCTGCTCTGCTACATGATTCACTAGCGTGAGTGAAGGAAGGATAATCTTTAATCAATATATCCTCTCCTACTATCCTTAACGTCCCCACAGTTCTTCAACCTTGGGTCCCACAATGCTGTTGGACTACAACTCCCATCATTTCCTCCCAGCTTATCCAGTTGCCATGAATGATGGGAATTGTAGTCCAAGAACACCTGGGGACCCAAGGCAGAAAAACATTGTACTAATAGATCCAGCTCTGCCCATCCCTGTTTTAGACCACCCTTTCAGTGAATGGTTATGAGAGGAATTACAGGTCCCTCCATCAACTATAAGTTGATACCTATTACTGATTCATTGCAGGCTGTGAGTCAGAATTAGAAAGTCTCCACCTATGGATGCAAACTGCTAGACTCAGCTGCCTAAGAAGCACAGACACTTCCTTCTCATTCTGTAGAGTTGTTAACATGATTTTGAATTCAGTGTGACTTTTTTTTTTAATTAAGAAAAGTGTGTTCTAACCACTTTGGTTCCATTTCCTTCCTAACTTAGAAGACAGCTCTCCTTAAGCATTGGGAAAGCATAAGATGAAGATGGTAAGAGTTGTATTCTGGAGAAGGGAAGATACAGGTTAGATGTTGTGAGGGACTGGAAAGGAATTAGGGGAATAGGCAGATGATGGATTGACCTCCCAGTAAATGAAGGAGTCATTTGCTAAGGTTGCTAACATGATTGATGCATATCCCTCCAAGGGAACCTAAGTGTGTGTGTGTGTGTGTGTGTGTGTGTATTATTGCTTTCCCGAATTTTAGCAATTATATTACATCATAATATAACATCATATCTTTCTGCTCTGCTGAGCTTTCAACTTCCCTCCCTCCCTCTTCTGATTTCCTTAAATCTCCATTTTATTTCTGCACATTTATATCATCCTCACCCTATATCTCGCTTTACTTATTGTACACTTTAATCACAAATAGAACGTTCCTTAATTTTAAACATTGTGAGTCTTATCTCAGTCCTGCTAGTGTCTTTATATGTAGACAGTGATTCTCCAGATATGTTATAAATTTATTCCATTCTCTTTAGAACACTTGGTCAGCCTGGTTCTGGATTGTCCTGGTCAGCTTTGCCATTTCCTCATACTCCATCATCTTCATCTGCCATTCTTCAATAGTCAGTAACTCCTGCTGTTTCCATTTTTGGGCTAATAAAATTCTGGCTGCGGTTGTCACATGCATAAACAGTTTATGGTCTATTCTTGGTATTTCTAGTCCTACCATTCCCAACAGAAAT
Source organism: Podarcis cretensis (assembly GCF_951804945.1). NCBI lineage: Eukaryota > Metazoa > Chordata > Lepidosauria > Squamata > Lacertidae > Podarcis > Podarcis cretensis. The sequence goes on along the minus strand of NC_137185.1, from coordinate 27,098,423 downwards.
GCTTCTGGTTTCTTTGTGAAAGTATATCTAAACATTTTTTTTTAATTCATTATAAATACTGTGCCAAAAACCTTTCACTTTATCACACATCCACCACATGTGGTAGAAATCCCCTTCTTTGACATTACATTTCCAATAACTTTTATTTCTTATTCTGTACATTTTTGCTAATTTAGCTGGAGTCAAATACCATCTATACATCATTTCAACAATTTTTCTTTTAGTGTCATTCATGCAGTGAATTTCATACCACCATTCCATAGCCTAGAGACCATGTATCAAATTGAATATTATGCCCGATGTCTTTTGCCCACTTTATCATTACTTCTTTGATTTCCTCATCTTTTGTATGCCATTCTAAAAGTACATCATGCATTTTTGATAAGGTTTTTGTTTTGCTTTCTAACAATTCGGTTTCCAGCTTCATTCTAGGAGTCTCAAAGCCATTCTTAATTTTATCTTTATTAAATATATCATTTATCTGGTGGTACTGAAGCCATCCTGTTAATCTTTCACAAATTTAATCATACGGTTTCAATTTTAACCCCTTGTCACTTTCTGTTAGCAACTCTCTATACGCAGGCCAATCAGTTTTCATATTTAACCTTTTTACTGATATTGCTTCTGCTGGTGAAATCCACCATAGTGTTTTGTGCTCTAGCAAATCCTTATATCTAGACCATATCTCGTATAATGGCTTTCTTATAGCATGATTCAAGAAACTTCTATCTACTTTGACTTTATTGTACCACAAATATGCATGCCACCCAAACCTGTTTCCATAACCTTCCAAATCCAATATATCTGTGTTTTCTAGTTTCATCCAATCTCTTAGCCAGGTCAGACAGGATGCCTCATGATATATCTTTAAATCTGGCAACGAGAATCCTCCTCTTTCTTTCTTATCTGTAAGAAGTTTATACTTTATTCTAGGTTTCTTCCCTTGCCAGATAAATCTTGACAATACTTTCTGCCATTCTTTGAATTGTCCTCTCCCACTGATGACTGGAATTGTCTGAAACAAGAATAGCATTTTGGGTAAAGGAATGTAAGAGTATACTGATCACACACTCAGGGCCCCTCCAGACAATCTCTTCAGTCTGATACAATAATGAGCTCTCATCTTGAATTCCTCCTGATCTGTTTGCAGGAGGGTTTTTTTCTACATTTCCCCATTTGTTCATTCCACACTTTCCAATGCTTTCCATCATTGCTTTCCAAACTGCAAAAAATCAGCTTTTATATTAAAAAGTAGATTTTTTTTTTTTTTGCAAAAAGGCATCAGAGCTCCTTAACCCATTTTAATTGCAGTGTTTGAGCCCCTCCTGCAAAACAGTGACAGTCTAGGGGCACCCTTTATCAGCTTTCTATAGAATAATGCAAATAACAGATAGGTTGTCCAAGAAATCTGGTTTTCAACTCCCAAAGTAGTTCCCCCGATCTTCCCTGCTCATCCCATTTCTCATAAAGAAGATTAGACAGTTGACTAAACAGGCAAACAGAAGCAGATGAGCAAGGCTGGGTGCTCAGGAGTTCTGGCTTTCTTAAGAAAATGAATTTATTGGCAAAATGTCATTCCCAATCAGGTCCTTCTCGGCTAATGGAGAGTGCTCATCCCATCTCTGGGCAGACTTATATAATTACTGTACACAAAGGAAGGGTGTATGGGGGAGAAGAGTAGTTGCATGCCCTTCGAATGCTTTCTGAAGAAGTTTTTATTTAACTCTTCCTTATTCAGAGTGAAACAAGGCTGCAAAGATGGAACTTCGTAGCAATGAACTCAGACCAGGTCAGATGGAGTGAAAGATGTATGGGAAGAAGGAGCCATGGGCTTCTGCATACTGTCTTAGCTGCCAGCCTCTCATTGAAAGTCTTCGCAAGAGTCAATGTTCAGTTTTCCATGCCACTCTAAAGACCTCAGGGTCTGACACCATCAGTGTCAGGTGGCACAGGATCCAACCCCCCTGGTAGGTTGCCAGGAAAGGATGAGACAAGGAAAAGTCCTTACCATCTGCCTTTATTCAATATTCACAGAGAGAGTCTTGGGAATGCAGTCTCTTCGAAGAATAGCATTTCCCTGAGTGACTCTCCAACCCCCTTTCCTCCCACTTCCTCGTTCATCATCTCTTCTATGGGTGGCACTGAAGGCCCTCTGCCTTTGAACCCTTTGCTCTACTGCTTTCAAGGCTCGGCAGGTTCTGGGAGAGGGGTGATCTGGTATGCTTTCTAAAGTCACTGTGTCCACCAGCTGTTGCTCTCCTGGTGCTTCCTCTTCCTCTTCTTCTTCCTCCTCCTCCTCCTCTCCCATTATTTTCCAGCTTTCCCCCTCATCTTCCTCTGAGCTGTGACCTTCCTCAAACCCCTGTTGTAATTCTGAACTGTCTTCTTCTTTTCTGGAAGGGACAGACTGGGCAGGCGGTCTCCACCATTCCTCCTTTGCCCAGTCCCTTACAATCGGCCATAATGGACGCCACGGCACCCAGAAGTTCCAGCACAATAGGAAGTCATTCTGCCAACACCTCTCTGGTCCAAGCTTGCACTGAAGCTTGCTCTAAAGATTCCAGCCCAGAAGCTCTAACAGCACTACTGTCTCTCATGCACTGTGGAGATGTATGGGTGCTGAAATAGCCAGGGCACCTTGTACCGGAGGTGTTTCTTCCACTGCAAAGCAGAGCTAACCACTCAGACTGAAGACTTGGTCCACACTCAACTTCTCTCTGCTCTTTCCAGGCACAGGAAAGCTCCATGTCAAAGTGGTGTTTTGGGGTTTGTTTGTTTTTGCCTGCTCTTTAACGTTTAATCACAGCAAGCATCAGGTTTTTTTCCAGATTGCTGTTTGTTCCAACTGAACTTTAATGAGCATTTTTTTCATGGGGAAAGCTCTGGAGCCAAGCACCAAAAAGGTGCTTGGGCATGGTGCTTTAAAGAAAAGGCTGTGCCTGGAAAGAGTGAACAAAAGGTAAACGTAGATAAGCCCTGAGCTAGGGTAATTTGTTGCTGAAGCAACATCCCAAACTTACTCCAAGTTGAGAACCACATGGAGCTGTCCATCCCAAATACCTTCCCTCATCCCTCCATCTATTGCGTCCATCACCTGGACCAGAATGGTCACTGGCTTTGATGATGCTCTGCCAGGGATCCAGAATGGATTTTTCATATTTCCTTAGGACAGAGACAGATCCGTATCCCCTTGGCAGTGAGATGATCTTCGACACTCTCAGAAAACAGCTCTCAAGGTTCCTTGTCAAATCATCACTAAGAGTTCCTTCAAGTACAATTTCTGAATTTATTTTTTTGAAGATGTTCTGAATGGTGAACTCTTCTAACCCATCTTAGGTCACTTCGCCACTGTTTATTGAGCAAACACTAACATGGTGTTAAGAGTATCTGAGTTGATCACATGGATGGAATAATGTTGGTGGTCTCTGGAGTATATCAGGCACAGAATCTTGGTGACCTTTGTGGACGATGAAGCACTCACCATCCCTGAATTCCTACTATTTCACCCTGGGGAGTGCCTTGGTATGTACATTTTTCACACGTCTGTGACAGCTCCCTTGTGAAAATGGATGTAGAAATGGTGACATAAAATGGCATCCTGTGAAGTGTCAACTGGGTGACAATGGCAGAAGAAGGGAAGTGAATGAGGGTGAGAGCAGGCCAAGAATAGAATTTGGACCCTGTCCTTGAAGAGAGTATCCTGGAAAAAATACAAATTGTACCAGGCTTGCTAAACAGATTAGGAGCAACCAACCATTCCAAAGCAACTTCTCTTGACTTGAATTCATTTGCAGGAAACTTAAACTTATCTTAATTCTCATATTTCAACATTTTCACAATATGGATTTAGGAGGTTTGAGGATGTGCACATAATTGCATTTGCAGTACTTAAGCATGTATTAATTAACTGCAGTGTCATTTTCATAGATTATGGGGGGAGCTTTGAATTGCCTTTTGTGGGGAATGTTAAGCAATAATGGGTTTGTAGCTGGGAAATTAATAGCTAACTAAACTGTCCTTTTGATAGCATTCTTCTGATGGGAAAAGTAAAGCTTGCCATGTTCATATAAAAAATATGCAATTTATTATTGATTTACTAGCAAAAGGTCAACAAACTTGAGGACACATTGGCGGGCGGAGATCTTTATATTGTTTTAACATTCCCCACCCCTACAATCTCCCTGCCCCCGCCTTAACAGGCATTTTACAAAGAGGCATATCATTGCAAAAGGCAGAAAGGGAAAATCCCAAGCACATGTAAGAGTTCCAAGTTTATGCCTTTCCCTCTGCCTAGTAAGGATCTGATTGAAAAAGGCAGTGATGCCAACAGGCAGACAATTTTGTCATTTTCGAACCCTGCCTAGCAACAGAGCAAAGTTGCTTTAACACCGTAGATATGCCCCGACCCAGAGCTTTGTGTGTATGGAATGTAACTTTATTCATGGATTTATATACTAAGATGAGAGGGAAAAGAGTTTCAGAAGCTGCTCGCCCATGGCATTATGATAGAGCATGGGTCCTATTGCATTGTGATGTCAGGTGACTGACAAATTGGTGGCCCCGCCTACTTATCAGTGTTGGCCTGTGGGGAAGAGGCAGATAAAGCTCTGGTCCACTGAGCCAAAGAAGGTTCCCTCCCTCTGACATAGGAGATGGTGTAAATCAGCATCAAATGACAGAACATCACCAGCAGCAGCAGCAGCAGCAGACAGGGTGACATAGCTCCAATGCAAGACCTCTCAATCTCTCTACCTCAGGTTTCCTCAGGGAGAAGATCAATCATCTGTGGAAGAGGTATTTATTTATTTGAAGTATTTAGATAATGGCTACTAACTGAAGTACAGTGGTACCTTGGTTCTCAAAATTAATCCGTCCCGGAAGTCCTTTCCAAAACCAAAGCGTTCCAAAACTAAGGCACGCTTTCCCATAGAAAGTAATGCAAAATGGATTAATCTGTTCCAGACTTTTAAAAACAACCCCTAAAACAGCAATTTAAACATGAATTTTACTATCTAACGAGATCATTGGTCCATAAAATGAAAGCAATAAACAATGTACTGCAGTCACACAATCAATCAATCAATCAATCAATCAGTAGCTGAACTGGCTTCCACACAGTCACAAAAACAAAACAAAAAAAGAGCCGCAAAAACAAAAACACAAAATAAATGGCAGAAACAGTCAGACCTCAGCGTAACACTCAAAAGGGAAGTGTGGCACTCAAATTGGAAGTGTAACACTCAGAAATGATACAGTGGATTGTAAGAAACAGCAGTATGCAATAAGAGGGTAACAAACCATAAACGGAAGCTGAGGGAAGCCCAGGAAGGAAGGGGCGAAGATGTGTAATATGTATGTGATATGAGATGTTTGTAATGACAGAAAAGAAAGTTAATAAAAATCTATTTTTAAAAAAGGAAGTGTAACACTCAAAACGGAGCACGTTCAGCTTCTGAAAAAAGTTCTTAAACTGGAACACTTACTTCCGGGTTTGCAGTGTTTGGGTTCCAAGTTGTTTGAGTACCAAGGCATTTGAGAACCAAGGTACCACTGTACTTGAAGCAGCTTACAGTATTTTAACCCCCCCCCCCCAAAAAAAAAAAATCACAGTGGGGATGGTGAGCCAACAGGCTTGGTCAGCGGCACTTTGAATGAACTGTGTGTGCATCCTTGAACTCTTCCCCAGAATGCTTTGCAGCCTGCCAGGCTTCTGTGGTTAAGACACAAGAGGGGCTCTCAACAGGCAACCCAATGCTTCTCAAGGGGAGAGAGATTGACAGCTGTCAACTTCATCACTGAAATGCACGTGGGTGCCATTGTGGAGACAGGGAGCACAGTGCAAGATCTGGGCTTTCCTCCACCCAGAATAGAGTGCTGGATCAGAGCCCTGTTCCTTTTTGTGCTTTCCTGGGATCTGCTACAAAGGTGTTATCATGCAGAACCACACTAGAGCTCCAGACAATTCAGAGGATGAAGTATTTGCATACTCAATGGGGTCTACGGTTGGGAGGAGGATTGCTCCAGGAAAATGTGACCCATCAAACGACACCCAAATCATCCTTCCCTCAATGCTCATGGCAAGGAATAGGTTTTCGTGATGAAGTGAAGCTGGCCAAGAGATAGACTTTTAAAGCCTCATTGAGCCTAATGTGCTGCAACAGTCTCCTAATTAAAAACCATTTGTGCCACTCCTTGGGACATCAGTTATCACCATTTTAGTGGAGGAACATTAACTAGTTTTTAAAGGAGCTGATGCAACTTTGTTGCTTGAAGGGCTTCTGGGACTATCTGCATCCTCTGGAGCCAGAGAGAGAGAGAGAGTCATCTCAGCAAACATCTCTTCACAACATCCCATGCACTGAGTGGGGAAGTGGTGGAGGGTTCTCTGCATAGGTAACAGGACTTACCAACTCTCAACTCCTGAGCCATATGACACATCATTGGAAGAGGAAGAGAGCACTCCTTTAGACTTTAATATATGCTGAGACCAGAAGTTGTTTACTCTTCCTAGTTGGGTTTCTGGGGCAGCCACTAAGATTTGCCTATTTGTTCCATTTCAGGCTTGAATCCTGCTGACTCCAGGAGTTTGGATTCCTTGTCACAGATTTGTGCTTCCTCAGGCAAAGGGACCCTATGTTGGTTACCCCTGGGGGGGTCCCTAAAGATGGTCACATGCCCAGAAGCCACCATCAGAAGATAGAGAAGTGCTTTATCTTCTGAGTATCTCCCCCACCTTTCCTGTGAACTCCCCCTGCCAAGTGTGCATGCTTCTGTGCAAGGAAAAAAAGGGCTTCATTTTATATAGCATCTTCTGGGAATTTCACTCTTTGAGACATGTGTTTCCATTAAACGCTTCTTATCTGCTCAACAGCATGTGTTTCAATTGCTGCAAGTCAAAACCCGTCAGTTTCCCTGACAAGCTGATGGTGTGCCATCCATCTTGGGAAATGAGAACAATTTGATCAACTTCCTGCTTATCCCTCTTTCTCTCTCTCGCCTGGGGCTTCTGCCAAGATGCTGCTGCTGACTCATTTGGGGATTTCAAGCATCCCTTAGGAAACTTCTGAGCAGAAAACTTTAGCTGTGCTCGGCTGTTCCCTTCTGGGGGAGAATGGCAGCTGCAGCTGCTGCCTCTGTGGTCCTCTCTGAAAATGGGCAAAAGGAGAATAGAAATTGCCATTAAGCCTCGTGCACTCCTGAATAGTGCTGGAAAAGTTTATATAAAGGAATGCTCTTCAACATCATTCAGACACGAGTGTTTAATTTCTGGCCCTTTCCAAGATGTACTCTTATGCCTGATGGTTAATTTCTGCATTAAATTTGTAGAGTTTGCAATGTTATATTTTTTAAAGAACAGGAATTGACACTCAATATTAATTGATTGATTGAATTTATATACCGCCCTATACCCGGGGGTCTCAGGGCGGTTCACAGAATAAAATCAAGATATAAAACCACAATATACCTAATAAAAATAAAAACAACAACTCAATAGCCCCCCAAACCACATTTTAAAAGGGCATAGGATGTAAATCAGATCAGTCTAGCGCCTGAAGGTGCATAATGAAGGTGCCAGTGAACTTCCCTGGGGAGAGTATCCCATAGATGGGAAGCCACTGCAGAGAAGGCCCATTCTTGTGTTCTCATCCTCCTGACCTCTCGAGGAGGGGGCACACAAAGGAGGGCCTCAGAAGATGATCTCGGGGTCTGGGTAGGCTCATATGGAAAGAGGCTCAGGTACTGTGGTCCTGAGCCATTTAAGACTTTATATGTCAAAACCATTTACTTTCCCTCTGTCCTTAATATCACATGATATGGGTGTTGTGTGTGTGTTGATATCTGACCAGAAGCATTTGCTCTCAGAACCAGCCTTTGATGTACCCACTACCTCAGACAGCATTAGAAGAACTGGTGGTTCCAGTGCCTTTATGGCTTGAAGAGGGTACATGGCTGTCTTCAGACTCCAGTGGCTCTAGTTTGGGGTCCATAGTAGAACCATGGCCTTCACTACACCACCAGAGTCCAAGGCTCATAAAAGAGGTTGGGCCCCTTTGAAAATACTACTACTACTACTAATAATAATAATAATTGGAAGAGATAAACCATCAAACATTAAAAACTTCCTTAAACAGGGCTACCTTCAGATGTTTTCTAAAAGTCAGGTAGTTGTTTATTTCCTTGTCATCTGATGGGAGGGTGTTCCACAGGGCTGGTGCCACTATCGAAAAGGCCCTCTGCCTGGTTCCTTGAAGCCTCACTTCTCTCAGGGAGGGAACCGCCAGAAGGCCCTCGGAGCTGGACCTCAGTGTCAGGGCTGAACGATGGGTGTGGAGACGCTCCTTCCCAGGTATACTGGGCCGAGGCTATTTAGGGCTTTAAAGATCAGCACCAACACTTTGAATTGTGCTCAGAAACATATTTGGAGTCAATAAATAAAAGACCCACTCATCAGGGCTGGGGCTAACTGTTCAAAAGAAGCTGCAGTTCCTTTCAAGACTCAGTCTGTGTTTGTTCTACTTGGAACTGTCCAGGGTGCTACTCACATTGCTTGTTTGCCTTTGGGATGTGGACCTTGCTTTTCTGGACTTAGCTTATGGTTTCCATGACCTTGCCTTGCTGGGACTTGAACTTTGCTTAACCTGAGACCACTGCTTGGAAGAGAGAAGATGCTCATAGGTCTTCCTTAGCTTTGCCAAGGTGTGCAAAACTCGGGGCGGGTGGGCAGTGAGAACTGTAGAAACAGTGATGTAAGGTAAAGGTAAAGGACCCCTGAACGGTTAAGTCCAGCCAAAGGCAATTATGGGGCTGCAGTGCTCATCTCACTTTCAGGCTGAGTGAGCCAATGTTTGTCCACAGACAACTTTCCGGGTCATGTAGCCAGCATGACTAAACCGTTTCTGGTGCAACAGAACACAACGGAAGCCAGGGTGCACGGAAACGTTTACCTTCCTGCCACAGCGGTACCTATTTATGTACTTGCACTGGTGTGCTTTCGAACTGCTAGGCTGGCAGGGGCTGGGTCAGAGCAAGGGGCGCTCACTCCGTCACAGGGATTCGAACTGCTGACCTTCCGATCAGCAAGCCTAGGAGGCTCAGTGGTTTAGATCACAGCACCACCCACAGTGAGAACTGTAGAAGCAAGAATGTATACCCACCTGGAACAACTACAGGGAATTCGACACAGACTTGTGAAGGAAATTAATATTGTGCCATACATTTACAGGTCTTAAGATGTAATGACACCTTTTAATGTCAATGGAATCACAGGGCATGTTTTTGTAAACAAATACACTAAAAGTAGATAATTACGCTCAGAATTGGAAAACAGAGATCTTACCAACAAAGAAAGCGTGGCTGATTAAATTGATGGAGTACACTGAAATGGATAAGCTGACAGGGCAGATAAGAGATCAAACGAAACAAACATTTAGAAATGATTGGAATATATTTAAACAGTATCTGAAAAACCATTATGGAGAAGTAATTTTTTTGACTAGTTTAGAATAAATCTTGCAAGGAGAGAAATTAAAATATAGTGGAAAAGTAGGTTACCAAATAAATAGAGGGGCATTCAACTAAGTAAAATAGAGGACCCAAGTAAGAAGGGGAGGGACGTCAAGCGCAAATGGAGTACAAATGAATTAAATGATTAAGAGTATATTTTTTCTTTATTATGTTTCACAATCACATGTTTAATGACAAGAAAAATTGTAATGTTACAATGTGATTTTATGAATGTTTGTTAAAAGAAATCAATAAAGATGAATTGCAAAAAACAAAAACAAAAAAGTAGATAATTAAGAATTGCAAGTATGAAAGCAGGTTGCAATTAAAGCAGATGCAAATCCCTGCCTGCTTGCCCTGCTTGCATTTGCTAAAAGCTGTGGGGACGTTAAGGATAGTAGGAGAGGATATATTGATTAAAGATTATCCTTCCTTCACTCACTCTATTGAGTCATGTACAGTAGCAGAGCAGATTCCCCTCAATATAGCAGGAAGCTAGTTTGCAGATTTGTTTGAATCTCTTTAGTTAAGATTATTCCAGGTATTTCCTTTGATCCCTCTTAAAAGAATCAAGACACAAGAGTCTTTCCTTAAAAGTAACAAGAAGTTTACTCACAGTACGATCCCTGAAGGCAGACTTCAGCTTGTAGTTACAGAACATAGTGTGAGTTCATCCCTGATGGGGACTGAGCCCATGTGCTGCTGGCTGAGAGCCAGCAGACAGCAAAATACATTCAGAAAACAGCATTAAGAGAACAAAATGGCTACAGGAGAGCAGCATGGCATCAAGAGAGAGATGGCTGCATGACTCAGCTCTTTTACGGAGTCAGCCAGGGTCACACCCATCTCCTTGGTCACATGCAGGGGGCAGACACTCCAGACCAGTGGAACAGGAAGTGATACTGACTGGAGTAACATCCCCCTGCTTGTGCCCACTCTAGGAAAAAAAAGGAATGGTGTATTAGACTGCTCTGATGGATTACATCCCACAAGAACATTGTACTAGTGGATCTCTGGGTGGCTTGCAGTAGATCAACACAAGCTCCCAATTGTTTAACAGCGATGTCGTGGTAACCATTTGTGTGTTTTTGATATATGGAAGGACTGTGAGATGTGTCCAATTCTGGTGCTCAAAAATTATTTATTGGATAAGAATTATTTAATTCTAAGCATGTCTTTTTCATGGATTACAGCCCACAAAAGCTGGAAACCCTGAATAAATACAACACAGCTTTGAGGGATAGAGGCAAGGCAAGAGTTCCAGTTCAAGGCAGCACCTTGGACAGCTTCAAATGGCACTCAGGCTGGCGGCTGACACAAGTAGGCTTGGATGTTGTTTCAGCAGCAGACAGCACTAGACTTAAATAAGGCAGCCACGCTTAAATAAAGCAGCCACTCAGGCTGGGAAGTGTCTCTTGTAGTTAAACGAACCTTGGCTGATTTAGCAAATGTTGGTTCCTGTGCTGTTTAGGAGACTGCGTTTCCTTGGTGGTTTCTGGACTGGAGTCCCCATATGGCAGCACAGGCCATGGAGGTGATGAGTTGCTCATGTGGTGAAGCTTCTGGAGAAGTAGGGTCATCCAGCCTTGGCACTGAGGTTCCCCACCACTACCATAGAGAATTGTTCAGTGAGAAAGATAAAATATTAAGGGACTACTCACATAGCTAGAGAGGCACTGTGTTGTAGTTCTAACTAGCAACCTAAAGAACTTCTAAAAGAAATATATGGCATGCTGTTAATTCCTGCCCCCCAGTGTCTATTCTTATTGCAATCAGAATGAGGTTTAGGATTATAAAGGAAAATAACTGCTAATATAAAATCTTTATATTAGCATCTAATGTAAAATAAGCTTCTTTGAAAGTCTATTACAGATGATACTTGAATAAGATTTATTATTCTAATTTGGTCTTATTGGCAATACGGTACATTTAAACTCTGGTTTTATATATTGCTGCTGGTGGGGCTCAGGCATTAATAATGACTGTATACAATATCCCTCTGGAGCCTTTGCATTTATTGCTGGGATGTGGGAGAGCTAAAGAAGATGTCAAATGGATTTTAAATATAATAACACTAACAGGGAAGATTGAAGAATGATGAGAAAACACCAGACGGTCCAACAAAAATAGAAATCTAATGGAAACTTTGGCTAGGGCCAGATTTAACAAAAACTAACCAATTTTAATTGGGAGGCTAACAAATAATAGTTTTGAATGCAAACAGGCAGGTATTTCTTCATTTTGGAAACTAATATCGAGCCGGCAAATTTTGTTCCATCCTTTCTTTGCTTTGCCACAGGTACCTTTAATTATTTACCATCATACTGATTATGAACTGCCATTTCTCCAAGGGACGTTTTCTCTACTGAATGTAACTTTATCATGATTAATTATAGGTAAAGAGAGGGAGTTAAAGAGGAGGAGGGAGTACTGAGTGAGCAGGCTGAGGAACTAAACTCACAGCATCGAGGGACAAAGGATTTTTCATGTTGTTGATTTATGCACCTTCACAAAAACATTTACTTAAGGCAGAACCGAGGATGGTTAGCTATAGGCTGGTTCACACATTAACTGAATATGGTTAGCTGTCTCTACCCATGCACAACTGGTTCTGTGAAAGTGTATGTACTGATGTGTACACAGACTGTGGAGGGGGAAGACTCCCCATAAAAATCTTAAGTTTAGTATATGTTCACATGTGGTGGGGGTGTAAATACGTACACTTATTTTTGCAAAGGGTGTTTAAGGAGATAGCAGAAATCACAGGGTTAAAGCTGACCGAAAGTCCTCAGGTAGCATTATTATCAATTTACAATGGGGTGGAAGGTTCACAGGCGATGAAGGACTTGCTCACAAATTTATTGACCGCTGCCTGAATTATGATAGCTGTTGGATATTTGCAGTATGGTAGCGCTACAGAGAGCTTGCTGGGGAGACCATGCATTAAAAATGGACTCAAAAATAACTTAAACAAGGTTTTAATAAGAAAAACAAAAAGTCCATTTACACTAAATACATCAACAACAAACCAGACCCAACCACCAACCCATCCCCCAGGGTAATGGGAGAGCTAGGTGCTGCTCCTTATATACTACACCCAATTGCTGACACAGCTTAATCAATACAACTCAGCAGTACCTGCTATGTTTCACAGCTGTAAAGCTGGGTCTCGTTATTTTGCTCTGGCCCTTTCTCTGGCCCCTTAAAGACATACACATCGGGTGGAACAATGATGAACCTTTACATTTAAAGAAACCATTCAACAATAGCTAGGTAGTGGAAGGGGCAAGCAAAACATAAAATGGAAGAATGGTACAAAGAGGTGTGGGATATAGCTATTAATGATAAATTAACATGTGTCATTAAGGTAAGATGGGGAATATGCAGGAGAAATGATTTTGAGGAGATATGGAAGATGTTTGTAAATGTTAAAACGGAAAGGGGTCAAACCATCGCAAGAGGAGTTGGAATTTTGGGAGGTTGGATAGTTACAATGGAATGGTCTTGGTGGTGGGGTGAACATTTTTATTCTTATTTATTTATGATTATTACTATGTCAAAAAAAAGTTTAGTAAAGGGATAGAATTTAGCTGATTTGGAGAGCATGAAGGGAAGGTGATAGAAAGTATAATGAGCCACAAACTTTAAAAGATGGTGCTGAAAAGCACCAAGATCCCCCTTTCTCAAATCACCTGTAGTCTTACCTGAACTGTTCAGGAACCCCACTGTAATTCCTCTGGGAATAGGTTTATGGCACATTCCCAGCAAAATGTTTTACAGAGAAGTGGCTGTGGATTATGGAAACCCCTCTATAGCTCCAGAGCTGCAAGTGAACTATTGTGGTATGAAATTGGGGGAACCTGTTAGACTCTTTACAGTCCTTCAAACCTTTGCAAGGCGGAGGAACTCGCAGAAGGCAAGAGTTCCATTCGATCAGGTTCAGTTAGTTGGAAAATTAAGAACAATTGTGGGTTGCAAAAGCCCCCCCCCCCTTACTACAGCTGTAGAAATTGTAGCTGGGTTAGATGCATTCAGGTTCCACTCATAAGTTTCGGGTGAGCAGCTTGTGCATTAAGTATGCAAGGCAACAATTATACATAGTTACTTACATAAAGTCAGACCACCAGATCATTTAACTCAGTGTTGTCTGCACAGACCTGCAATGTCTCTTTAGGCATTTTACACAGGAGACATTCAAGGATTGAACTTGGGTCCTTCTGCACCCAAGGCAGGTACTTTGCCCCTGAACTACAGCCCTTTGTCATAGTCCAGGGATGAGCTAACTACAGAGCAGGTAGAACATAAGATGAGTTCTGCTGGACTGCACCAAGGACCCTTGTGATTAGCCAGGCAGTGCTGAGCAGCTTAACAGAAGCAAGCTATGAACACAATGGGTCTCTGCTGTTATTTGTCCCCGATGCCTGATAATTTAAATTTGAGAAGCATCAATCAAATCTCTTATTATAAGGTCACAGACCCACAAAAACACAGCATAAAAAGAATAAAAGCATGAGCATTAAAATATATGCTTGGTTAAAATCCAATATACAGTGGTACCTCGGGTTAAGAACTTAATTCATTCTGGAGGTCCGTTCTTAACCTGAAACTGTTCTTAACCTGAAGCACCACTTTAGCTAATGGGGCCTCCCGCTGCCGCCACACCACCGGAGCACAATTTCTGTTCTCATCCTGAAGCAAAGTTCTTAACCCGAGGTACTATTTCTGGGTTACTAGAGTCTGTAACCTGAAGTGTCTGTAACCCAAGGTACCACTGTAATACAAAGGATATAAGACATGTATTTAGAATATCACATGCTGTAAAAGGTAAAAATGAGATCATCATCTGGAACAGAGAACATGGGCACTAGGTTTGCTATTAGCTTGTTTGTGTCGGCCAATAAATATTCCAGGAAACATTCCAGTGTCCTTCCAGGGTGTTTCCTCATAAGGGCACAAAGCAATTTACTGCGTTCCTCTCTCTGAAGGTCACATTCAAAGAAGGCATGGCCCAACAGTTCAACTACTTTGTCTCCATGTGGACACAAACAACCCTTGAATGGGACACCTTTGACTTAGGGTGCCAAAGGCTAATTTTGTCGGGCACTGTGAAAAGCAGCATTTTCACAAGCAAACGTTGTAGGAATCCCTTTGCTGGTGTTTGGTGCACTTGGGAGAGAATCAGACAATGTTGGGTTTTGGTAAAACCATGAACCCGCAGTTTAGGGCACCAAGGGCTCAGCTCATTTTGTGGAAAGGCAGTGAAACATAGAGTTTTCACCGGAAGACGACAGGTTTTCGGGTTTATTAGGCAATGCAAACCAGCAAGGGTGCAAGAAAAGCTTTCAGCCTCAGAATGGAATAGTACACTCCTATATCTTCCTGTCCTGAAAGATGTCCTGGCCCCCAGGGTGAATTGCTGTCCCACTGCCATTTGATGGCACAGCAGGACCAAAAGTCTGATGGCTGGACATACACACAAGTGCACACAGAAAGGGATATGGTTTCCACGGTGAAACACCTCTGCACCCAGAAACAGGAGTTGTACTTTCCTGTACTAGGATAGATTTTGTTGTTGTTGTTGATAGTACCTCATGAAAAATACTGGGTAGCTTTAAGTGAGGTTTCTGCAGAAATGAAACCAGGTATTTCCAAACAGAGGCACTGTTTTGAATCAAGATTGGAATTGGATTGGATTGAGAGAGAAACTGGACTGAGATTGGAAGCCCGATTCACATTACAGTCAAGACAAATGGCACTGGCGGTAAAATGCTTCACTTTGCAACACTTCTGTTCTGATCCATGCTCCAGCCAGCTATGCCTTCAGGCAGGATATTCCATTGCATTTTGCTGCAGATTTCCATTTCCCCTTGCCCAGAGTCAGCATTTTGTAGCCACCAAAGTCAGTCCCCCCCCCCCAATTACATTTAAAGCATTCTTTTCCACTTTAACACTCATGGCTTTCCCAAAGAAATCATTTGTTGTTAGGAGACCCCTCCACAGAACTGCAATTCCCTGCACCCTTAATAAACTTCATTTCCCAGGATTTATTTTAGGGAAGTGGGGTGGATGTGACCATGTTCAAGCCCCTTTGGGCAGTTTTAGAGTTCCTCCTCCCCCTATACCCCCCAATTATTTATTGTAATTCCTGCAAAACTCACCTGGTTTAGCCAGCCAGTTGAAGCCATTTCTGAGGTGTGGCCACAGTCACAAGGTGACAGCTTCTAGGAGCCACAGGTGAGTGCAGGGTGGGGACCAAAGGTGGGCCAACTACCTCAGAAGCAGCATGATGTGTCCCACACCAGAGGTATTATCCCTCCCCTGACACTCCATACAACCCATTGGAGGCAGCATGCTTCTGAATACTAATTGCTGGAAATTGCAGAAGGAGAGAGTACTGTTGTGCTCTGTTCCTGGCTGCAGGCTTCCCAGACCCATGTGATTGGTCACTATAAGAAAAACGATATTGGACTAGATGACTTCCCCTTGGCCGATGCAGCAGGCTCTTATGTCCTCTTCTACTTTGTGAAGGCACATTGTGAGTGTTGCGTGGAAACAAATAAATGGAGACAATTGCATTTCACTTGGGATGCAGGTGGCGCAGTGGTCTAAACCACTGAGCCTCTCGGGCTTGCCAATCAGAAGGTTGGCGGTTCAAATCCCCGCGACAGAGTGAGCTCCCGTTGCTCTGTCGCAACTCCTGCCAACCTAGCAGCTCAAAAGCACACTAGTGCAAGTACAGTGGTACCTCGGGTTACAGACGCTTCAGGTTACGTTTTTCCGGGTTGCGCAATGCGCCGAACCTAGAAGTACCGGAATGGGTTACTTCCAGTTTCTGCGTTCACTCATGCACAGAAGCGCTAAATCGTGCTTTGCACATGCGCAGAAGTGCTGAATTGTGACCCGTGCATGCACAGGCATGGCACTGCAGGTTGCGAATGCTGCGGGTTGCAAAAGTGCCTCCAGCACAGATTACATTCGCAACCCGAGGTTCCACTCTAGATAAACAGGTGCCGCTATGGCAGGAAGGTAAAAGGCATTTCCATGTGCTCTGCAGGGGCAGAGGAAGGGGGGTGCAGTGGGAGTGGGCTGCCCAGGGTGTCACCACTGAGGAGGGTAACAAAATGCTAGGTGGCACTCACTGCGGGGCCTGCAGCACGCCTGAGCCACACATCTCTCCTGGGTTTGACACTGTGGTTTGGGTGCCTGCAGGCTCTGTGCTGCCCCAAACAGTCCTCCCACCGCCTCCCCTTCAGCCATAGGGCAGCTGAGTGGGAAGAGGCAGGCGTACTCCTCGGAGGCCCCACGGAGTATCCTGCCCCAGCTGGCCCCACCCCTGGGTGCAGGGAATGCATGTCGCCCCAGGTGCCTGATCAGCTTGCTCTGCTTTCCAACACGGTGTTCTGTGGCTCCAGAAGCGGTTTAGTCATGCTGGCCACATGACCCAGAAAGCTGTCTGTGGACAAACGCTGGCTCCCTCAGCCTGAAAGTGAGATGAGCTCCACAACCCCATAGTCGCCTTTGACTGGACTTAACTGTCCAGGATTCATTTACCGTTGCCTTTTTACATTTCACAGTGAAGGCTGCTGTCTGTCAACTAATGCACAGGACAGCACAAGAGGCCGAGAGCACCCACTTTGAACCTGCACAAAGGGAGCAACCTGCCTCCCCTTGATGAATGAAACAGCACCTTCTCTGCCTTCCCTCCACCCTTCGGATCTTTGAGGGGCGGGTGAATTCTGCTCAATCCGAGAAGAGAACCTCAAGTGCCAAACCTCTGATCGATTCCCTTTAAGCACCTGCCAGTTGTCGCTCATATTTTCCTAGGAGAATGTAATGAGCTGGTGTAAAGGGTAGATCAGCAGGATGATTTGACAGCTATGGCTGTCATTATCCAGGGGAAATTTGGCATGCCCACCATGCCACAGACACCTGACCCTCCCCTTCCCTTGGCCTCCCAGTCTTCTCAAGCCAATCTTTGCTGGATTAGGCCATTCTCCATGCTAAGGTGGTCTCCAATCACTCAGGGGCTGGCATAATGAGATGCTAATAAGGCTTGATGAGAAAGTGTCAGAAAACCTCTGTGGCTGTCATTTGGGAAGAAAAGAGCGAGCATAAATACTGCTGAAACAATGGAAGAGCAATTACTTCATCTGCTGCAATGTTTATTAGAACTTTTATTCGTTAATGGGCTTTAACATTTAGGCTAAAAATGAATGCAAAATACTATGTGGAGGGGGGGATATGAGCTACAGTGGTACCTCGGGTTACATACGCTTCAGGTTACAGACTCTGCTAACTCAGAAATATTACCTCGGGTTAAGAACTTTGCTTCAGGATAAGAACAGAAATTGTGCTCCAGCGGTGCGGTGGCAGCAGGAGACCCCATTAGCTAAAGTGGTGCTTCAGGTTAAGAACAGTTTCAGGTTAAGAACGGACCTCCGGAACGAATTAAGTACTTAACCCGAGGTACCACTGTATTCTGATGGCTTAAATCAGGCATAGGCAACCTTGGCCCTCCAGATGTTTTGGGACTACAACTCCCATGATCCCTAGCTAACAGGACCAGTTGTCAGGGGTGATGGGAACTGTAGTCTCAAAACATCTGGAGGGCTGAGGTTGCTTATGCCTGGCTTAAACAATGGAAGAGATGCTAATGCCATATGTGGATGTCATATACCCTCCAGGTGGGGAAAAGGGATGGCTTTGCCTTTGAAACCCAAGAAGGAGCCTTTCCTTCAGAGCGATAGAAATCCCTTGGCATGTCAACTTCATCCTTTTGCAGATTCACTTGACACCTGACAGATCGCAGTACCCCAAAGTCAACCGTTGTACACATTTCAGTCTGGTAAGAAAGGCTCATAAAACCACAAGGAAACCACAGAAAGGTGGAGGGTTCAGAAACGCCTGTAGGGGTCTGTCATAAACCCACAACACCAGGTGATTAAAAGCCTCTCTTGACACTGGATATGCATCACGGCTCCATTGCCTTTCTTGGCATCTGTTCCCAAGAAACCCTTTTCTGCACTTAGGGCTTTGCTCTGCACTATTCCTACCTCAAATCAATATTTAATGTTCCGCTGTGAAATTGCAACTTTTGGATGGCAGGCTGCGAAAGGCATCCCTCTTTAACAGGAAACGAGGGGGTTGCTTTAACCCCCCCCCCCCCGAGCTTTGATAAAATATCACCTTAGGGGAGGCCGAGGGCCAATTCATTTCCGACATCCAGGGAACTTGTTGGGCAACAAGCTCTGGGAACGGATGCACTGAAAACAAATCTGCGGTGGGTGTTTTTGTTTATTGAAGTCATGCTCCAAGCTTGGATTCCTGCAATCGTGACATTTCTGGACAGTCCTGCAATCTTATATGCAGCCAGGGTGATGCCATAGTGGCTTCCTTCATCTGCTAGCCTGCAAAACAGGCAAAAGGTTCTACAGTCATACCCTGGATCTCGAACGTCTTGCGACTCTGAACGTTTTGGCTCCCGAATGCCACAAATCTGGAAGTGAGTGTTCCGGTTTGCGAATGTTCTTTGGAGGCCGAACATCCGACACAGCTTCTGCAGCTCCTGATTATGTGCAGGAAACTCCTGCAGCCAATCGGAAGACGTGCCTTGGTTGTCGAAGGTTTTCGGAAGTCGAACGGACTTCCAGAACAGATTCCTTTCGACAACCAAGGTACGACTATATGTGGGAATGCAATTAGCATGCCTGTTTTCTGACTTTTTCAAAATAAGAGCCCAAGGGTGGTGGAGGGCTTGGCCATTCAGGACCATGGTACACAGGGATGGGAGGGGGTAACTTTTACCACCACTGAGGCCACTGAAAATCCTTCCACCCCCCAAAAAACCCCTGCTAATGGAAGTTTCCATCCTGGGCCTAATACCAACTTCAACATGGTAGGGCAGTTTTCATTGGGACCACAGTATTGTGGGATGGGGGTGGGTGGGAGGGCAAGGGTGTTAAGACTGCTCCTTGTGCAAAAGGCAAAAATGGATATATTAAATGCATTTACACTTTTGACATCCCATGTGTGCCGACCTTTTCAACGAATCCCTTGGCATAACCCACTGTAGTCAGGCTAAGATGCATGCGACTGAAAGAAATGCATATGCTTCCCCTGTTTGCTTCATTTTATGAATTCCTACCCTACAGTGCAAAAGCATTTCCTCCCCAGCTTATGAAAGGTTGCATCCAACTAACATATGCATTGTGGACCCGTGGAAATCAATGGATCTAAACCAGTTGCTTCCATTGATGTCAACAAGCCTACTCCGGGAAAGATTAACATTGGAGACAAACGTAAAGATTTCGTTAAAAGCGTCAAACTCATCGCCATCCCAAACAAACCAAGCGCTTTGGTGGTACTTCATAGCATCCGAGGATCAAGGATCAGCAATTCTTCTTGTCAGCTGACACAGTCAGGTGATGGGGTTGGTATTGCAGCCTAAACAGCATCTGCAAAGCACAGAAGCTGGACTTGCAGTGGAAACAGGCTGCTGGTGGTACAGAGGTGGGTGGAAAGGGTGAAGCCCAGGTTGCTAGGATTCCTACTCCTGATTCTTCCACCTTAATATTTATTTATTTTTCACTTTGTATCTCAAGATTTATATACCACTTAACTGCATTAAAAACTTCCAAGTGGTATACAAAAAAGAATAAAGCAATGAAATAATCAGTTTAAAACAACTATTTAAGAGCAATGGAGAACTTATGGAACAACAATGTTGTTGGACCCCAGCTCCTCCCAAGGCGCAATGGAGAGCAGCAACGGCTGGGAATAGACAGATGTAACATTTTACAAGGACAGGAAGAAACACCATGGACAGAATAATTGTCACACACAGGAGGAATAAGGAATGCTTCACTATGGGTTTATAAATCATTCAACATGTCAAGATGAATGGATGTCGTTAATATTGCAGTTGTTGTATAAGGGTTTATTATTATGACTGGAATGTAATTGAGGATGAATAAGATTTTGAAATGCAGAAACAAAGTAAACAATCAATTCTAGCATGCATGAGGCCACCTAAATTATATAATTTGGCATTTGAATGATTGGGATTAGTAATTGTAATATAATTTGGAACTGTTATAATGAGGCTACCAATGGATTACAGTGGTACCTCTGGTTATGAATTTAATTCATTCTGGAGGCCCATTCTTAACCTGAAACCGCTCTTAACCTGAGGTACAACTTTAGCTAATGGGGCCTCCCATTGCCCCCATGCCCCACGCGCGATTTCTGTTCTTATCCTGAGGTAAAGTCTCATGCTCTAGTGATGTTCAAAAATAATTAAAATCAACAATTATATCTGTCATCTATCTATTGATCTATCTATCTATATCAGTGATGAACTGGATTAAAACACATGTCAATATCCTATTTGTCTGGACAGGCCTGCCAAAAGGGAAAAAAAACGTTTTTAGCGGGTGTCAAAATGGGTACAGTGAAATTGCTTACCTAATGTCAATAGGCAGGGAGTTCCCAAGGGTTGGTGCTGCCTCACTGAAAGACTGATTTCTTACAAATGTGGAACGATGTGTCAACATCGGCTTACCAAGTTCTTGTATGCCCTCTGCTGCTAGCTACCACTTGGAAAATGTTGGTCATTGCTGACCCTAAGGCTTGGCAGCACAGTTGCCCCATGAACAGGTGTCCATACTAGGGCAATTTCATAAGCATACTTGGAGAACAGCTGCAATGAAATGACAAAAGGATAGCTTTCTAAAAGGGGGGGGGGAGAAGGACCCAGTAACATGTGTTGGTCAGCTGCCAGAAACCAGAGCTGTCTTTCCACAGAGGACAATTTCCCCCCTAGTAATAAGATTTCTCTTTTTTCGTTTTTCTTCTCCTAATTGCAAAAGCAGCTAATCTAATATCTCGTTAGATGAGAATCAAAAGAAATAAAGGGAAACAAAATTGAATTGTAGCTCCTTTGTGCGGCTTGCCAAAGCATTTTCATAGGTTCCTCCCTCCTCCCTGCTGGAGAGCTGGATGCTTAGTAATGATAAATAGGAATTTTCAGGATATTTAGCCTTGCCTGTCTAGAGTTATTGATGCAATCCCAGTGGTCCTGGGATAATCCCCTCTCCAACTGAAGCCACTCCATCTTCTTATTTGCTGACCTGTTCCAGGGACAAATTAGAGGTTAAAACAGGCAAAGGAGAATTGGCAAATCCTGTGTAAGATCAGGAGCCACTAACTCACCTCTGATGGTATGGTCAGAACTATGGAACATACTCCTACAGGAGGCAATGTTGACCAACGTACAATATAAAAACACAAAAATACACACCATAGTAACAAACAAAAGCAATGCTCCCTCACAGTTAAAAAGGCCATAGATTTTATATTTAGCCAAAGGCCTGGAAGAAGAGGAATGTTTTTGCCTGGTGCCTAAAGATGTATAATGAAGGTGCCAGGTGAAGATCCCTAGGGAGAGCATTCCACAGGCAGGGAGCCACCACAGAAAAGGCCCTTTCTCATCCTGCCGCCCCCTGGACCTCTCACAGAAGGGCATCTGATGATGATTGCAGGGTCTGTGTTGGTTCATATGGGGAGAAGCAGTCCTTGAGGCAAATAATAATAATAATAATAATAATAATAATAATAATTTTATTATACCCCGCCCATCTGGCTGTGTTTCCCCAGACACTTTGGGTGGCTTACAGCATATCAAAAAATATAATAAAAACTTCAAGCATTAAAAAGCTCCCAATACAGGGCTGCCTTCAGATGTCTTCTAAAAGTTGTGTAATTCTTTATCTCCTTGACATCAGAAGGCAGGGCGTTCCGCAGGGAGGGCCCTGAGCCGTTCTTATGTTCTTGACTTATAAACAATATCAATATTATTATCTCTAGTGAATGGATTTGAATTCACTAGAACATGGAGAGAGAACCGTTCTTGGATTCTATTTACCATTGGTCCAGCCAGTATTACCTGTGGATGATGGAAGTTGGAGTCCAACAACATCTAGAAAGCCACAGGTCCCCCATCCTTGCCTTAGAAAAAAAAGAGGGTTGTAGCCAATTTACTCAGAGTAAATCCATTGAAGTGAATAAACATGTATCACTTGGATGCATTCATTTCAGTATGTCTGCTTGAGTACAGCTTAGTTGGATACAGGTAAAGGGATGCGGGTGGCGCTGCGGTCTAAACCCCTGAGCCTCTTGGGCTTGCTAATCAGAAGGTTGGCGGTTCAAATCCAAGTGATGGTGGTGAGCTCCCATTGCTCTGTCCCAGCTTCTGCCCACCTAGCAGTTCAAAAACATGCCAGTGAAAGTAGATAAATAGGTACCACTGTGGCAGGAAGGTAAAGGCCGTTTCTGTGCACTCTGGTTCCTGCTATGGTGTTCTGTTGTGCTAGAAGCAGTGTAGTCATGCTGGCCACATGACCTGGAAAGCTGTCTGTGGACAAATACCCTTTTTTTTTTCTATGTTGGATACAACCCAGTGATATGGTCATGTTGTATGGGGTGTTATGGGAGGGGTAGTAGTTCATATGTACATACATATGTTCTGATGCACTTGTTCCCTGAACTAGGCATGATAGCAAAAGTAGCAAGTGCCCAATGTTTTTCAAGTGGTTTTTGGCATCAAATGCTGAGTCTGAACTTGAGCTCTACATTGCAAAAATAAAAAATAAAAAATGGGAAGGACGGTAATGAGCTAACCAGAGTCCTTGTAAAAACAAACTAAATAGGGACTTTAACAAGAGGAACACAAATGATTAATTGCGGCACTAAAGTTAAGATAAGCTGCTTAGC
Source organism: Podarcis cretensis (assembly GCF_951804945.1). NCBI lineage: Eukaryota > Metazoa > Chordata > Lepidosauria > Squamata > Lacertidae > Podarcis > Podarcis cretensis. The sequence goes on along the minus strand of NC_137185.1, from coordinate 27,075,149 downwards.
TAGAGGACAATAGCTTGGAATCAATCCCACTTTAGTAAGTGTTGTTGCCATGGCTTAGGACCAGTTTTATTGGCTTTCGCAAACATCTTAAGTCAGAACATCAAAGGCAACCAGGGGAACAAACTGGCACTTAGCGCCCTCCGGGAATTGTTTCTGCTGAGTCAGATCATGCGGCAGAAGATGAGTCCCCTTCATTAAGAGCATAAGAAGATCCTGCTGGATCAGACCAATATTGTACATCTAGTCAAGCAACTTGTTCTCACAGTATGACCCAAATACCCATCGGAAACCCGCAAACAGGATCTAACCACAAGAGTAATCTTGCTACTTGTAGTTTTCAGCAACTAGGATGCAGGTGGCATTGTGGTCTAAACCACTGAGCCTCTTGGGTGTACTGCTTCTGATCATGGAGGCAAAGTGAAGTGTAGGTGGGTTCCCACGAGGCAAGACACAGAGATAAGAGCAAGAACCTTTATTGAACTACAGAACTGGACAACAGGGGCAAAGCAGCTGCTTATATACATTCCTGAAAGTCTGGACCACTCCCAGTCCCAACGTGATTGGCTGTCTAAACTTCCAAGCTGCGAATCACGACTCAGAGCTCAAGGGCCAATGGCAGAGGCCCAAATCCTGAAATGTTCTATGAAGGGACATCATGTATTGAATCAGAACACAGGAGCTCAGAATCATTGGTCCAGACTCAACCTCAGGCAAACACAGACCACTGAAAACATAACACAAGGCACTGAATACATAACAGAAGGCATACCCAACATGGCTAGTAGCTATTGAGAGCCTTCTCCTCAATGATGGAGGCCATTTCTGCCTCCTGTGGGAGCGAGTTCCAAGTTTAACTATGTGCTGTGTGAAGAAGTACCCTTCCCCGGCATGAGGTGAGATGAGTCAGGGTGCACCACATCTTTGCATTCTTGAATGGGGCACATCCTGGAATGGCGTTCCTCAGGGGATTTCCCAGGTTCCACTCCATCTCCATAGGTTCCATGTTCAACTCCATAGGTGCTGAGGCCAGTGATAGGGCAATGATTCTTCAAGGAGGTCAAATCCCGAATCCTGCTTTAAAACGTATGTATTTAAATGGAAGTAGTTGTGCGTATTTTCTTTTTAGCCAATTAATATGGAGAAGGACTTATATCTGAACAAATATAAATGGGAAAAAGGCTCAAAGCAGAGTGATTCTCAGGACAAGATAACTGTGACTTTAAAGATGAATGGGAACCCTTTACAAAGTATTTGAAGATGCTACAAAGCGAACTGGACTCCTTGGCTGGCTTTGAATAAACATTCACAAACTTTTTATTGGTAATAATCAGCTAAATAGTTTGAGGATCTATACAACTGTGTATCATGCAGAAAACAGCATTCTTTGAGAAATCAAAGACTGGAACTGAGGCAAGCTGGGGGGTGGGGGTGGGTGGGTTTTGTGTGGGAGGGTGGGGGGAGGGAGGAAGTAAAAATGGGGGGAAAATAAGGATGATATGTTTCTGGATAATATGTTTTGTTTTAATTTTGAATAAAAATTAAAAACAACAACAACAGAGTGATTCATCCAGACTCTTAATAGCCACAACAGTTATATGGAACCTCAGAAGCAGAATGCCTCTGAATACCAGCAGGTATTAGCTCTGTCCCCTGCTTTGGGGGAGGGGGAGAGGGGATCATTTTTATTTCAATTTACAAAGTTATAACAGTACCAAATACATATCCATATAGAGATTTATCTGATTCTCGAGACTTCCCACCATCCCCTCCATGGGTCTTATTGTCAACATTTTCAAATGCATATTATTTTATGATCTATATTTTGTATTTGTCCATATTGTTCATATTGTTTGTTACATTACAAGTGTTATTAAAATCCTGCTAAAGTTTTCATCTGCTTACAGTGGTCTCCTAAATAAATTATAAATTTTTCCCATTCTTTCTTGAAGCATTTGTCTTCTTGGTTCCTGAGTTTTCTGGTCAGTTTTGCCATTTTGGCTTAGTCCATCAGCTTGGTTTGCCATTCCTCTCTGGTGGGGACTTTGCCTTCTTTCCATCTCTGGGCTAGTAGCATCCGTGTGGCTGTTGTCACATACATAACAAGTCTTTTCTGCTCCTTTGGAATATTGGTACTGACAACTCCTAATAAAAAAGCTTCTGGGTTTTTTTTTTAACAAAAAACAAAACAAAATCCTGTCCCCTGCTTTTGAGCTTCTCAGATGAATCTTGTTGATCATTATGAGCTGCACTAAATGGACCTTTGGTATGATCCAAGAAACCTGTTCATAGCTAGCAAGGCTCTTCTTACACTCTTTTATCAGCGTACCTTGAGTTGGTTCAATATTATCAGCTTGTCTTGACAACAGTGTCCCAGTACATCTTCTTCATGACGGTTCCATGTCTGTGGGGCCAGATGCTACACAGGTGACCTTCTACAAGTACACCTGCTTGCTTTTGTAGCATTGACATAACCAAACCTACTCCAAGATGGTAGCCAGCATCAAAAGACACTTCCTTCATTGAGGCTGCCCCCAGAGGACGCCAGCTCAGCCGATGCCATTAAAATCCTTCTCAGTGTACACAAAGCCTGTTCTACATGAAGAAAACAAAGATCTTTAATATTGGAGATAGGCTTTTAAAGAACAACAAAGCACCTTCAGGGAAATGCAGTCAACGGCAAACAAACATGATTGCCTATCCGCGAGAAATTAAACATTTAACAGCATGATGCAAGGCTATTTAAAAGTGAGGCCTGCAGAAGTGATGAGTCCAGAAGTGCTGGTTAAATGTCACACTTGGTTTGTTCCACCTCCTTCCACTTAAAAACAAGCAGCAAACAAACACCCACAAAATGTAAATGGAGAGACTAGCTACCTTTGCTTGAAAGTGAGTCCCATTAATTTTAAAGTGACTGCAAACAAGTGTGTGTAAGTATGTTTAGGACTGAGACTATTTAATCTTGAAGAGTGGCCTGTCAACACAGGTAATATGGCATGGTTTAAGGCAGCCTTCTCCATGCCCTACAGATGTTTTGGAATACAATGCCCATCAGCGCCAACCTGCATGTCCATTGTATTTTCAAACATCTGGAGGCTGCCAGGTTGGGAAAGACTGGGTTAAAACATGCTGGATGTTACAGTTGCTGCTTATCCAGAGAACACACCCCTCACCTAAATTGAAGAGATGTGGGCTCTGGCAATGAAAGGCAAAGCTATGTATGATCAAAGCAATAAGCCAAACACTTACCTTTCCTGTGATAAGAGATGCCTTCTAAACCAACCCCAAATATGGACAGGCTGAAAGAAAAATGCAGGCAGACCACAATTTTAATAGTCATATCAGACCAAATTCTCCTTTTCCAGTGCTGTTTTTCTAGAAAAAGGGGTGCCAGAACTCACCAAAAACACTTCCCTCATTCTCTTAGGATGGCAATGGCACCAAATGTTCTGAGAGGTGCCAGAACTGAGTTCTGGCGAATTCTGGCTGGAAAAAAGTGTTGTATTTTATCCCTATTGTCCACCTCCCCCAATATCCACCCCTACAAGCCATTTACCACCCACTCCAAGGCTGCAAAACGTCTTGTGTTTTGTAAATCCCAAAGCTGCCTTCCATTATTTTCTGGTCTAAAACTCCCAACTGCTCTTTCTCTGATCTCCGGAGAGAGGGCTGCTCCACGAGTTCGGGTCTGACCGCTACGGCGAAGCAGGGACCCCTAAAATCACAGGCGCGGAAGCCTGTGAACAAGGAGACTCGGTGGGCACCTTTTGCGCCCCCCCCCCTTACTGCAAAAGAGCCTTTTTAAAGGCTCCGGAGGAGCATCGGGGGTGTGCGGTGCTGAGAGTCGTTACCCAGCCCGTGGAGTGAAGCCGCGTCGCCATTGACGGAGAGCGCCGATTCCTTCCTGAAATTTGGACTGAAAAGGGATTCCCGTGAGTAGGATTGGAAACCTTACTGGGATTTTAAATTAAAGCCTTTAGAAATTTGGCCGAAAGTGGGGACGGTAAATAAAGGAAGTCTGCCTCCCCCGGACTGCATGATCGCTAAAGCAACGGAACTAGGAAGCTGTAATTGATAACTTATGGTGAACTTTTGAGTGGTCTAACCCTAGCATTGAAGTTTAACTCCCCCCCTAGTAAGCAGGAACAGGGGGGGAAGAAGAAAAGGAAACCTGCATGAGAAAATCTTAAGGGACAATTTGCTGCAGTCTCTGACTCTGGGAATGGACTGCCTGGTGAAGCACTTTGACAGGGAACTGTCAGATTTGTTGCAAAGTGGGGACTTTATTAGATACAATTGTCTGAGATTCTGTAGAAATAATATTGTTGCAACTAAAAGACTGAAAGATGTCCTTTAGTAACTTTTTCCCTCAGAGGGTTTTTGGACTCTTTGTTTCCTTTGCTTATTGGACATCTTGGCTCCCTCTAGAGGGCTGAAGGTAACAGTTGCAACACTGATTGTTAAAAACAAAGTCACTGGATTTTTCCATTCAAGACCTGTTCCTGTGGGAACGACCTTGGGACATGAGCGGACATGAGCGGCCCTGCAGATGAAATAGCAACAAGATCTAAGGCTAAAGCTGCACAAAAGAAAAGGGGCTCCTTATCAGGACTACCGCCAACAGGCCCAGTTGGACAGGAAAAAGGAATAAGGTCATTCATGGAGTCAGTGACGCAGGCATTATTGAAAATAAATGAATCTTTAGAAAAGCTGAATAAACAGAGCACAGAAAATACCAAGCAATTGGCAGATCTTACGGCAAAATTAGACTTAAATACTAAAAGCGTGACATCTAATACAGAGATTATAAATAAATTGGTGCAAGAAAACGCCACAATTAGGAAAATTGCGGAAGAAGCCAAATCCACTGCGGAATCTACACAGGGAAATTTAGTACCGGTTTGTAGGAGGCTTGACCAACATGAGGCGACCTTGTCTTTGTGGGATATGCAACGGAAGGAGAAGAATTTGAGACTTAGGCTTGTTCCAGAAAGTGAAGGGGACAACCTAGTGGACTTTTTCACAAAAGAAATTTCAGAATTCTGGCAGGTGAACCTAGAGGAAGAAGAATTTGAGATAACAACTGCCTTCAGATTGGGCAGAAGGCAAGGCAGGAAGATTCCAAGGGATTGCCTGATAACATTGAGATCTAAAGAGGAAAGAGACAAGATATTAAATTTGCATTATCAGAAGACGCTTCAGATCGAAAACGTCTCTGTGCAAATCTACAGGGATATCCCAAAATATATTCTGGAGGTAAGAACCTATTTTAAGAATTTGGTTGACCTGCTGAAGAAGAACAACATACCTTTTAGGTGGGAATATCCACAAGGCCTGTCCTTTAACTTTAAAGGAAAGAAAGTTAAAATAAGAACAGTACAAGATAAAGAACAATTTTTGGACAGATACGAGGAAGACTTGGTGAAAGGAGTGTTAAACTCGACATCAGACACAGACTTGGGGAACCTGACATTTGGACTTAAATCACCAACAGAAGAACAACCGCAGGGTGCGACTGGAGGGAACTAACCAATAATGTCTCTGCGGTTTTTAACTTGGAACTGCAATGGACTGAACCTTCCTAGAAAAAGGCACGAGGTCATTCATATTTTGAAAAGAGAACAATTGGATCTGATTTGTTTACAAGAAACCCACGTGACAAGGGCACACAGAAGATTACTTATAAACAAAAGATTGGGACAAGAATTTATTTCATCAGATAAAGTTAAGAAAAGAGGAGTGGTGATTTATGAAAAAGAGAAATTGGCTCCAAAACTGATTTTTAAAGATGAACATGGAAGAATTTTGGCAATTGAGATACAAATTAAAGGAGAAAAAATTTTGATATTTGGAATCTATGCACCGAATGAAGGGAAGGCAGAATTTTATAAGAAACTGCATGAGACATTAACGGACTATTTGGATTATAAGGTGATTCTTTTAGGAGATATGAACGGTGTCGTCTCTACAAATATGGACAAAGCACAAAGACAGGTGATCTCTAAGGATGGGAGATTACCTAAGACTTTCTTTGAAATGACTGACAATATGGACCTGATTGATATCTGGAGAACAAGAAACCCTCTCGAGAGAGAGGGAACATTCTTTTCGGAATCACAGATGACTTGGACAAGAATAGATCAAATATGGATTACTAGTGGAATGGCTCCAAAGATAAAAAAAGTGGAAATCTGCCCAAAGACATGCTCCGACCATAATGCGGTAAAGATGGAAATGAAAACAACAACAGCTGGTTCCTTTAGATGGAGAATGAATGACACCCTATTTAGAGATCCAGAGGTTTATCAAAAGGCCCAAAAAACTTTGAAGGACTATTTCGAGATAAATCTGAGGACAGAAGTGGAGAAAAGAGTGATCTGGGACGCAAGTAAGGCCGTGATGCGGGGTTTCCTGATACAACAGAACTCTTTAGAAAGGAGGAAACAAAATGAGAAGAAAGACAAGATTTTGGAAAAGATAAAAGAAAGCGAAAAGAAACTGAGATCTAAACCAAAGTCGCATGAGATTTTGAGAGAAATTAAATTGTATCAGAAGCAATATATGGAATTGATGAACCAGGAGATTGAATGGAAAATCAAGCAAATGAGACAAAGGACATTCGAATCGGCAGATAAATGTGGGAAACTCCTATCATGGCAATTGAAGAAGAGACAGAAATTGAATACAGTTACAAGCTTGGAGGTGGATGGAAAGAACATTTTTAAACCAAATGAGATCAGTAACTGCTTTCAGAGTTATTTCAGAAGACTATATGCACAAGGGCCGGAAAACGAAGGAGAAATGGAAGAGTTCCTCAAGAAATATGGATTACAAAAAATTTCGCAACAAAGCACGTTGGCTTTAAATGAGAAAATAACTGAACAAGAAATAGAGGGTGCCATTCAAAATATGCAATTGGGGAAATCTCCAGGACCAGATGGATTAACCTCCAGATACTACAAAGCTTTGAAGGACTGGTTAATACAGCCGCTTAAGGAGGTTTGTAATGAGATATTAGAGGGGAAAAGGGCACCTGAATCGTGGAAAGAAGCCTTTATCACACTTATACCAAAGACTGAAATTGATAAAAAACAGATCAAGAACTACCGCCCTATATCATTACTTAATGTGGATTACAAAATATTTGCAGACATTTTGGCAAAAAGATTGAAGAGGGTGTTAGTGGAGGAGATTCATAAAGACCAGGCAGGCTTTCTCCCGGGTAGACATTTATCTACTAATGTAAGGAATATAATTGACATTATAGAAATGTTGACAGTGAATATTAATACAAAGGCAGTTTTAATTTTTGTGGACGCGGAGAAAGCCTTTGACAATATTTCCTGGAAATTTATGAAGAAGAACCTCCATGGGATGGGGGTAGGCTAAAAGTTTGAAAATGGTATAAGTGCAATTTATTCGGAACAAAAGGCAAAGTTAATTGTAAATAATGTGGTTACTGACGAATTACTCATTGAAAAAGGGACACGGCAGGGGTGCCCAATATCCCCATTACTTTTTATATCGGTCCTGGAGGTTTGGCTAAACATGATTAGGGGGGACCAGCTGGTGAAAGGGATCCAGGTCGGAGCCCACATTATAAATTGAAGGCTTTTGCAGAGGACTTAGTATTGACTTTGCAAGAGCCAGACACTAGTACCAAAAGAGTCCTAGAATTAATTCAAGTATTTGGTCAGGTCGCAGGATTTAAGTTGAATAAACAAAAAACTAAGGTACTGGAAAAAAATTTAACAAATGCTGAAAGAGAGAGATTCCAAGAGGAAACTGGGTTAACGGTGGCAAAGAGAGTAAAATATCTGGGGATTAACATGACATCTAAGAACGTAAACTTATTTAAGGATAATTACGATAAGTGCTGGACAGAGATAAAGAAAGATCTAGAAATATGGTCGAACCTGAAGCTTTCCTTGTTAGGTCGAATTGCAGTAATTAAAATGAATGTATTGCCTAGAATGTTATTTCTGTTTCAGACATTACAAATTGTTGATAAACTGGATTGTTTCAAGAAGTGGCAGAAAGATATATCTAAATTTGTCTGGCAGGGCAAAAAGCCCAGAATAAAGTTTAAGATACTCACTGATTCTAAAGAAAGAGGGGGGTTTGCCCTGCCGGACTTAAGACTGTATTATGAATCGGCAGCTTTCTGCTGGCTAAAAGACTGGCTACTTCTTGAAAATGCAGACATTCTAGACTTGGAAGGATTTGATAATAGTTTCGGTTGGCATGCATATATTTGGTATGACAAGGTTAAAGTGTATAAGGGTTTTAAAAATCATATTGTTAGGAAAGCACTGTACAATGTTTGGATTCGGTATAAGGATTTATTGGAAAATAAAACTCCCAGGTGGCTCTCACCAATGGAGGCTAAGGAGGTAAAGAAACTTAATATGAAAACTAATTGGCCAAAATATTCTGAAATTTTAGAACAAGAAGGTGGTGAACTTAAACTACAAAGTTTTGAGAAAATAAAGTCCAAGGTACGAGATTGGCTCCATTACTTTCAAATAATGGAGGCCTACAAACAAGACAGGAAAATTGGTTTCCAGGTGGAGAAATCGAAATTAGAAACAGAACTGTTAGAATCCAATACTAAGAATTTATCAAGAATGTATAACTTGCTGTTGAAGTGGAATACAATAGATGAGACAGTGAAGTCAGCTATGATTAGATGGGCACAGGACATAGGCCATGACATTATGTTTGCTGACTGGGAGCAGTTATGGACCACAGGTATTAAATTCACGGCATGTAATGCTGAAATATACTCAGAGTCGCAAAGTGATTTCATGCTCTTTATTCAGCTCATAGTGGTGAGGAGGAATGAATGTCCCCTCAAAGTATCTGCTTTATATACATTATTTACACAATGGGCTGCACATGATTGGCTAATTCCGGAATTCTACTGTAAGCCAATCAGGTTGTGGATTCACTTCAATCTGGAGCATGACTGGGTGGTTCCTGCCAACCAATCATACTGCTGCATTGTTCTAGGACCAATCAGACTGCTGCATTCTGAATCCTATTGTTCTAGGACCAATCAGACTGCTGCCTTTTGGATCCTATTGTTCTAGGACCAATCAGACTGCTGCAGTTTGGATCCTATTTGACTCAGTACATAACACCCCTCCCCTCTAAGTTCCAGTCCTGCCCGGGAGGTCGCATTCATAGTCCTCAAGGTACGCTGGCGGCCTACGTGTGCGTTGCGGCCTGGGGTGTTCCCTGGTCCGGGGTTCAGGTTCTGGCTCGTGTTCCAAGGATGCTGGCTGTGATGGGGCTGTTTGGTCTGGCGCAACCGGCTCGCTCAGTCGTGGTTCTGGTTCCGGTGTCCTTTCAGCCTCACGGGTCCTCTCTGTATTTACTGATTCTGCCTCTCCTGCTGGCCCCTGCTGCTCTATGGGCCTCACTGCCCCACTGTTCCCTTGGGACTCCTCTGACCTGTCCTCCTCCTCCTGGTCGCATGCTAGCACCACCGGCAGCCTCTCGTCGAAGTGTGCCAAGACCGAGTTTGAGACAAGCAAGTCCTTGACTGCCTGGAATGCGGCCTCCTGGCGCTGGCCCCACACCCAAGGGGCCCGCTTGTCCAGGAGTCTGTGTAGGGGCTCCGCTACCGCCGCCTTGTGGGGAAGGAAGGAATGGTAAAAGTTCAATAGTCCCAAGAAGGCCTGAAGTTCAGTCTTGTTCTTGGGCGCTGGGGCATCACAAATGGCCCGTACCTTGTCCCCAGTCGGGTGGACCCCTTCTGCGTCCACCATAAATCCCAGAAAGTCCACCTGGGGCACTCCTAGTAGACATTTTTCCCGCTTCACCTTGAGACCTGCTGTCTGGAAACGGTGCAGAACGGTGCGGAGGCGGTCCTCAAACTCCTCTGGTGTGGGCCCGGCAATCAACACATCATCAAAGAAGGGGGTGACGCCAGGAATCCCTTTAAGGAGAGAGTCCATTAGATTCTGGAATATGCCTGGTGCCACGCTGACACCGAATTGCAGCCGCTTTACCCTGAATGCTCCTCTGTGCGTCACAATCGTCTGTGCCTCTGCTGTGGCCTCATCTACTGGCAGCTGTTGATATGCTTGGGCCAAGTCCAGCTTGCCAAAAATTTTCGACCCAGCCAGGGTGGCAAGGACATGGCTGACCACTGGCACTGGGTATGCATGGGCCGTGAGGGCCTTGTTTATAGTACATTTGTAGTCTGCGCAGATGCGGACTGAACCATTAGGCTTGACAGGTGTGACGATTGGGGTTTCCCAGGGGGCATTAGGCACCGGTTCCAGCACTCCTTGCTCCATGAGCCGGTCCAATTCCTCATCTATACGGGGTTTCAGGGCGAACGGGACCCGGCGGGCCTTGAGCCTGACCGGTCGTACTGCGGGGTCAAGCTGTAGAGCAATGGGGGGGCCCGTATACTGTCCCAATTTCCCATCGAAAACCCCCGGAAATTCCTTGCATATGGCGTCCACGTCCACTTGTAAGCTAGTGTGGTTCACCCCGGTGACAGCTAGCCCCAGTGGTCCAAACCATGACAATCCCAGTAGGCTAATGTAGGGGCCCTTGACCACAAGTAAGTCCAGTTGCCGCGTCCGCCCTCGGTATTGCACCCTGAAGGTCCCCACCCCCATTGTGGGGACCTTACGTTTCTGGAAGTCCCGGAGGGTGAATGGGGCCGGCCTGAGTTTGGGACCCCCAGTAGGACACAGTTTCCTTAAGGTCCTTGCCGAGATTATGGATAGAGTTGAACCCGTGTCAAGCTCCATGCGGCATGGGGCCCCCTCTATCTGTACCTCTACATAAATTTTTTCTACGTTGGGGTGGGGCAACTGGTATACCTGGAAGTCCGTGAGCTCCGTCGAGTTGCCTTGGTGCGTTGGGCCCCGGGACCTGGGGTTCTTGGATTGGTCATCTGATGCCTGGCATCGGGTGGGCCGAGCCCGACACACCCGGGCGATGTGTCCCACTTTTCTGCACTGCCTGCACTCTGCGTTGCGGAAACGGCAGGTCCTCCTCTCGTGACTTTCTCCACAGCTTGCGCAGTTCCCTCCTTCTCGTCGAGGCAGCTGTGGTATGTGGGCTGCTTGAGTGCGCTGCTGTACTCGGTGCACCTCCTCCCTGTCAGATCCTGAGTCGTCGGTGAGGTCTTCGTGGTGGACCCTCGGTTGGGATGGCTGGCTCGGCCGTGCCTCTTGCGTCGACCTCTCGGCAGCTTCCGTTGCCAGGGCCTCCTCCAGAGCGACCTGGAACGTTAGGTTCTTCTTAGCGTAGAGGCGTCGTTGCAGCTTCTCATCCCTCAGGCCACCGACGAGGCGGTCACGAAGCATGTTCTCCAGCTCTGAGAAGTTGCAGAACCGGGCGGCTTGGCGGAGAGAGGTCACAAACCCAGTTATGGTTTCCCCAGGGGCTTGCCGCTTTGCATAGAAGGCATTTCGACGAGCTACCACTGAGGGCTGTGGCGAAAAGTGCCCCTTCAGCTGTTCCATTATTGTTTTGTATGGAACAGTAGCAACGTCTTCAGGCGCAAGGAGAGCCCGGGCGATTTCAAATGTCTCCTCTCCGCAAACGCTGAAGAATATTGCCCTCTTCTTGGCGTCTTCTTCATCGGTGACCCCTTTGGCTTCTAGGAGGAAGGTGAAACGGGAGGCGTACGCTTCCCAGTCTCCGGATGCTGGGTTGAACGGCGAGAAGCTGCTGTCGGTTGCCATTCTGAGTTCCTTGTGTCCCGGAGCTGAAGCCTGGATACACGGTGCGAGGCAGCGGTGCGGCAGGTGGCGGTGCTGCGGTGCTGTGTGTGGCAGTCAGCTCAGCGGGATCCCACCTTCGTCGCCAGTGAAATATACTCAGAGTCGCAAAGTGATTTCATGCTCTTTATTCAGCTCATAGTGGTGAGGAGGAATGAATGTCCCCTCAAAGTATCTGCTTTATATACATTATTTACACAATGGGCTGCACATGATTGGCTAATTCCGGAATTCTACTGTAAGCCAATCAGGTTGTGGATTCACTTCAATCTGGAGCATGACTGGGTGGTTCCTGCCAACCAATCATACTGCTGCATTGTTCTAGGACCAATCAGACTGCTGCATTCTGAATCCTATTGTTCTAGGACCAATCAGACTGCTGCCTTTTGGATCCTATTGTTCTAGGACCAATCAGACTGCTGCAGTTTGGATCCTATTTGACTCAGTACATAACAAATGCCTTAAGAGAAAACATTATGAAAATGATTTACAGGTGGTTCATGACTCCAGTCAAGCTTGCGAAGATTTATCATCTGCCCAATAATAAATGTTGGAAATGTAAAGAGACTGAAGGTACCTTCTTCCACCTTTGGTGGACCTGCCCAAAGATTAAGGCCTTCTGGGAAATGATTTATAATGAGATTAAGAAAGTACTTAAATGCACCTTTCATAAGAAACCAGAGGCATTTCTCTTGGGTATGGTCGGCCAACTAGTGCCGAGGAAGGACAAAAACTTTTTTTTGTACGCTACTACGGCAGCAAGGATTCTTCTAGCAAAGTATTGGAAGACACAAGAGCTACCCACGCTGGAGGAATGGCAGGCGAAAGTGATCGACTTTATGGGACTGGCAGAAATGACCGGCAGAATCCGCGACCAAGAGAAAGAGACTGTGGAGGAAGATTGGAAGAAGTTTAAAATATATCTTAAGAACTACCATAAAATTGAGGAGTGCTAAAATGTTAAGGGAAATGAAGACGTAGAATTACAGCGGTAAATTTTGTTTGATTTAGGGTGAAATTGAAAAGGAGAACAAATTTAAATTTAATTGGATAAAAGGGTTGCTGAATAATTGTTAAAAAAAAAAAAGGATGCAAAAAGGGGAAGGTATGGGGAAGTCCGAGAAAAGAGGCTTATGAAAATGAGGCTAAGAAAATATGATTCTATGTGTTTGTTTGTATGTTGTTCTTGTTGTGTTTTTTAAAAATGGAAAACTAATAAAAAAATTATATATAAAAAAAATAAAACTCCCAACTGCTCCAGGCAGCACAGCTGTGCTGACTAGTAATTGTAATATCTGGTTCTCAAAGGTTCTGTGGAACAAACTCAATGTTGCTCAAGCCCCGCATACAGCATACAAGTGTGGCGTTTGCCCGTTCTTTTGGAAATGTCTGTACAGGGGGAGAGAAAGGGTTAATAGGTAGACCAATAGAAAGCCAGAGGCGGAGCCTACCTGTTTTTAAAAGGCTGAGCCAGACGTTTAGACAGTTGGGAAAGAGCAGTTGGGGGAAAGAGCAGTTGGAAGACAGATGGAAATAGAGAGGCAGTTGGTTCTTGTGTGAGGGGAGGTAGAAGAGTTAGAGACAGGATAAAATAAGACTAAGAGGGTAAAGGGTAACAGCGTTTCAAATGCATTTAAAATTTATTTGTGTTTGCAATAAACTACAAACTTTGTTGTTAACTTGAGAACCCGACTGAGACTAAGTGATTTACCGGGGAGAACCTGGTTGGTGGCAGCGGAATAGTGGGGTACAGGTCAATAGTCCGTGAGACGACTGGGGGCTCCGTACAAACGCCACAACAAGTTTATTCTTTTATTCAAAGGTAAGCAAGTACAATCACACACCCACACAGCCACAACACATATCAAGATAAGGAACACAACACCAAGGCACTTTGCTGATTACTTGAACTAATAAACATTTAACAAGGCATCCCTAAGAGACAAAACTAGCCATTTCCAGAGGTTATTCTGCGCGCTCTGTAGCTGTATTATGCCACATTCACAGTACACATTTAAAGCACTGTGAAACCACGTTAAACTGTTTCCACAAAGAATCCTGGGAACTGTGGTTTGTTAAGGGTGCTGAAAGTTGTTAGGGGACCTGCGGGTGGCGCTGTGGGTTAAACCACAGAGCCTAGGACTTGCCGATCAGAAGGTCGTGGTTCGAATCCCCGCCACGGGGTGAGCTCCCGTTGCTCCTGCCAACCTAGCAGTTCGAAAGCCCATCAAAGTGCAAGTAGATAAATAGGTACCGCTCCAGCAGGAAGGTAAACGGCGTTTCCATGTGCTGCTCTGGTTCGCCAGAAGCGGCTTAGTCATGCTGTCCACATGACCTGGAAGCTGTCTGTGGACAAACAGACAGCTCCCTCGGCCTATAGAGCGAGATAAGCACGCAACCCCAGAGTCGGTCACGACTGGACCTAATGGTCAGGGGTCCCTTTACCTTTACCTTTATTTCCCCTCACAGAGCTACAATTCTCAGAGTAGTAGAACAACTAATCCAGAATGCAGCAGCTAGACTGGTAACTGGGAGTGGCCACTGAGACCACGTAACACTGGTCCTGAACGACCTACATTGGCTCCCAGTACGTTTCCGAGCACAATTCAAAGTGTTGGTGCTGATCTTTAAAGCCCCAAAAGGCCTCAGTCTAGTATACCTGAAGGAGCATCTCCACTCCCATCATTCAGCCTGGACACTGAGGTCCAGCACCGAGGGCCTTCTGGTGGTTCCCTCACTGAGAGAAGTGAGGTTACAGGGAACTAGGCAGAGGGCCTTCTCGGTAGTGGCGCCCACCCTGTGGAACGCCCTCCCATCTGATGTCAAGGAAATAAACAACTAACTGGCTTTTAGAAGACATCTGAAGGGGAAGTTTTTAATGTTTGACGTTTTACTGTGCTTTTAATTTTCTGTTGGGAGCTGCCCAGAGTGGCTGGGGAAACCCAGCCAGATGGACAGGGTATAAATTATTATTATTATTATTATTATTATTATTATTATTATTATTACAATCAATCCCTCTTCACAGGGAACTCTGGGAATCATAGCTCTGTGGGGAGAATGGAAGGTCTCTTAATAACGTTCAGAATTCTTAACAAACTACAGCCCCCAGAATTCTTGGGGGAAGTCATGATAGTGCTGTGACCATATGGTGCAAATGTGGCCTTAGTCTGTTGTAGCAAAATCAACAGAGGACCTCTCCAGACATCCATTTTATTGGGTGGTTGCACTTTTTCGTTTCCAATCAGTGCATGCCCCATAACGTCCTACTGAAATCTTGTAACTATACAACAAATGTTCTGGTTACATTTTTGTTGTGCTATAGGACTTTTGGACATTAATAATGTGGTACCACTGGGGAAGCATCACAAAACAAACGAAAGCAGAATAAATACACCACCAATACACTATTATTGAGCCAAGAATATTTTGCAGAAAACACCTGCGATAAAACGCCAGTCCGCAGGGCTCCAGAGAGTCTTGTGGCACCATAAAGACTAACAAATTTATTGTTACATAAACTTTCATGGACTAGAATCCACTTCATCCAAAATGTCCTCTGTAAACAAGGAGCCTTTAAAAGGAGCTCATGAGAGATATATAGCTAATAATTAATCTAGACTGGACACTGCAATAAACTGCTACAGAAAACTCAACCAGGTGAATCAAGGCATGTGGAAGATCGGACGATGGAGATCACTGCAGCCTTCTTCCCATTTTGCAGGGATGAAAGTACTGTAATTTACCTGTCCAAGAGGAAGGCATCAGAGATAGTAGCAGGATTTATTTTGCAGCAAAACCAAAAACTTTCCTCCCAGCCTTTCAATCAATAGTGTCATGCTGGGCCAGTATTAAAATTCTAGTTACTATCAATATTAAAGTTTCATTTGCAAAATGGCTCAATCGATCCAAGCAGACAATAACCTCTTAACAACGCACCAGCTCTGATTGATTAGCTCTGACATGGAATTTTTGGAAGCCTTTCTGTCACTTCTGTCGCATGGACCTCTGCTGAGTCCAATCAGAAATCGATGTTTGCTGTCTGAAGGCCTAAACGTCAGGTGTATTTTGGGAACTTTTTTGGCCCCTGGTTTTTGCAGTTGTTGAGGGGAAGGAAAGAAGTGGCTTTTTAAGGATAGGTTTCCCATGAAAACATTAACACAGCTATTAAACCAATATTTAATGCTTGGCTTTTTGAGAACAACTTGATAAGTACTGATTTTGTGTCACAGAGGAAGCAATTATGTCTTCAAGAACACCAGAAAATTAGCCTCCCCCCCCCCCCCATGCAAGGAGGACTGAGGTTCAAAGGCCAGGGGATGAAACAGAAGTATCTAAATTATAAGGCATTTGTCAAAAAGGATGGTATTTCTTGTCCACAAAATTGATTTCCTCTCTGCTCCTCTAAAACAAAAACAGGCCAAGTGCAGGGGTTTATTTATTCTTTATAAATAAAATAAATTGGCAAACAGGTACTTCTAGAGCTAAGCCAACACAACATTCTTCACTAAGAAGTAACTGGCCATAGTTAACAGCAGCAAGGACATCTTACACACTGCTGGGGCCTCCTCACAACTCTCAGCATCCTTAACAAACTATAATTCCCCAGATTTTTTGGATGGAAACCATGACTCTTTAAAGTGGTTTGTTAATGCTTTAAATATATAGTGTAGGTAAGGCCTCAGATTTGTACCTGGGACCCTGACTGCTTCTGCAGTAATATAGCAAGGGCTGCTGGACTTCCAGGGCTGATTTGAAGTCTCCAGGTTTGCCTAGCCCCCTCCAGGTAGCAGGTAGAGAGCTTGAATCTATAAAAATAAGGAGACCGTGCACAAAGCTTGCTAGCTTCAGCACAGCAGGAACCAGCTGCAAATTATAGCACACACTCTCTGGGAAATTCTGCCTACCTCTGCTCCTGCTTCGCCTCTCCCAATTCACTTCCATCTCCAGATATTGGTGATGGAAGGGAGTGCAGAGGAAGGCAAAGAGTAGGACTGGGCTCAAGAGAAGCTGGTAATGATAGTGCAGGTGCACCCGACACGAGGTGTGGGGCTGTTCTCCATACACCACCAGGGGTTGAATGTTTTATTTAACATTTTCCTAGCAGCTACACCAGCTCTTGCAGGGAGCGCTCACAAACCATAGCTTACCTGATCGTGTTTTGAATTAATGCTATACTCTCCAGTCTTTTCCCCTAAGGTTGGCAGTGATGATTGCTGTGCTAGGGGCATAGCTATCAACTTTCCCCCTTTTTAAAGGAAATTCCCTTATTCTGAATAGGATTCCTCGCAAGAAAAGGGAAAAGTTGGCAGCTATGGCTAGGGGAGACCAAACCTTAGTTTTGCACTTTTGATCAGGTTGTTTCTTGGGGGAACAGCTCTACCCAGCAGTGTGTAAGATGTCCTTGCTGCTGTTAACTATGGCCAGTTACTTCTTAGTGAAGAGTGTTGTGTTGGCTTAGCTCTAGAAGTACCTGTTTGCCAATTTATTTTATTTATAAAGAATAAATAAAAATATTTACATAAGATTCACAATAAGGTTATTATACCAAATCATAGATGCTCAAATCTAAACAAATACACATATCCAAAAAGAACAAGCAAAGGAAATATAAAAGGAGAAGAAAATGAAAGAACTTAAAAGACATGAAAGCAAGTAAGAATTCTTAAAGAAACAAAAACAAACCTAGCTTTGCATCATTGATTGATTTGTAGCAGGTAGATAAAGAGTTTTTCTCCTTGTCCCTGCTGTGACAAATTCCCTCAGTGAAGATGGGAGCAAGACAACACATTTAAATCAACAAAAAATTCAGGGATTCTCTCTGAGTGGCGGGGGGTACACCATAAATCTGCAGCAAGGATTCTCTTCTTCTCTCCAGCTTGCTGCTTTGCTTTTAGCTCACATCACTCCAACTCTATGCCCTCAACACTGATTTCATCCTTCTAACTATGCACAAGTTGGGGGAGAGGGCCCCATCGATTTGTCATCTCACACAGACCTACTTCCTTTGTTCCACTTAATGGCCCATCACCCAGGCAATCACCTCACCAGGAAGCTAGCCTGTCTTATATTTCCACAGTTGCTGAATCCAGGGGTTAGAAGGGTCTCCCCAACTCATACCAATACCCTTCAGGTTTAGACTAGCATCTGCCTGGGCCTGAGCTCTACGAGTGCAGCTTTCTCCCGATTGAAGTGCAGAGTGTTTGAGGATCAGGACATTCACAGGGAAACCAAAATGCTTGTTTACAAAGCTATTGTACTACCAACCTCATTGTATGCTTGTGAAACGTGGACCACTTATAAATGCCATCTCCAACCAGGGGTGAACGAAGGCATTGTGACACCCGGGGTGGGGCATTGCCATGTACGACGCATGCACCATACATAGTGATGCCGCACATGCGCTGTACATAGCGGTTTGCCAGCAGTGCCACTCCAGCGCCATACGGACAGTGCCGGGATCCCTCCATCGCCGCTACAGCTGTGAACGGAGGATCCTCTACATGCGGCTGTAGCGGCGACAGAGGGATCCCACCGCCGTCCGTACGGTGCTCGAGCAGTGATGGAGGCAAACCGCTATGTACACTGCATGTGTGGCATCATTATGTACAGCACATGCGCTGTACATGGCGGTTTGCCACTGGCACTGGGATCTTCTGCTCATGGCTGCAGCCACGAACAGGATTCTCCACATGCAGCTGCGGAGGTGCGATGGCTGCTCTCAACACTGCGAGCCCCCGCGGGGTGCCTTCTTGTCACCCCCCCCCAGACATGGCACCCAGGGCACACCGCCCTCCCACCCCCATCCCCGTTGTGACGCCACTGTCTCCAACTCCTATAAAGATTCTATCAACAGTGTCTCCGAAAACATTTACACATCACTTGGGAAGACAGGAGAACTAATGCCAGTGTGCTGGAAGAAACCAAGATCACCAGTGTTAAAGCAATAATTCTTCAACATCAACTTCATTGGACTGGTCATGTTGCGCAGATGCCTGATTATCATCTTCCAAAGCAACTTCTCTATTCTGAAAATAAAAATGGAAAGTGTAATGCTGGTGGTCAACAAAAGACGTTTAAAGACTCTCTCAAGGCAAATCTAAAAAAATGTAGTATAAGCACCCACAACTGGGAAACAATGGCTTGCAAGCCTGGAGAACAGGCTTTACCAAAGGTGTCATGGGCTTTGAAGATGCTCGAACTCAGGAGGAAAGGGAGAAATGTGCTAAGAGGAAGGCACACTTGGCAAACCCTCACCGTGATCAACTCCTGCCTATGTCCCCACAGTGGAATAACGTGTGGATCCAAAATTGGCCTCCTCAGTCACTTACGGACTCACTGTTAAAACCGTGTTCATGGAAGACAATCTTACTCGGCTACGAGGAATCACCAAAGAAGAAGAAGAAGTGCATGAAGGGTGCTGGAAGCTGAGACAATATTTCACAGGCCGTTCTTCAATAGTTATAACTTTATCGGGAAAATAACTTATCTGAGAGCTGCAAAGTTTGATAAGTGTGGGTGTTTAAAGAACTGACTTTGATGGGAGCTTTGTGGCTCAGAGCGGCCTTAAGCTCTTCAATGCATTTTTCAAAAGAGGCTTGCCCATCACAGTGTGATAAGATCTCTCAGCCAGCTGATACAAATTCGTTCCTAAAGCAATTAATGCTGCATTGTTTATTGAGCAAATCCACAGCGATCACTTCTCAGAAGTAATGACATACTATTATGAGTTTAATGAAGCCTTCCTTTCTATCAGCATGCCTCTGGCTTATGCAATAATTCCCCCCACCCACCCCAAAAAACACCACACAGTTTGAGTCATCCATTGGGCAATATGAGAAATGGCAAAGAGACAATCATCAAGCAGCAAAAATTTAACCAGATAGAAAATGAGAAGCTGGACAGAATTGGCTTTGTAATTCAGCCATGTAAGAAAGACTGTAAAAGTTACTAGACCTCAATATGTTTTATTAGGACTAGTTAACCACTGGCAACACACTGATAGACATAATGAAATAGAATCCAGATTGGCCCCAGCTGATGAAATCTCCCTTGCCTTGTTTCCTGCGGATGATTCTTACCTGTATACATAAATGAGAACAGTGTCTGTTTATAGTGCTCCTTCGTCAGTCTATGGCTACATGCATAGGGCAGAATCTGACAGCTCTTATGCACACAAAGTGACCCTGGTGCATTACCCCCAGCTCTGTGCATATATAAACTTGCCCTTACTATCTGTGGGGTCAGGAGTCTCTGCCTGCCCGTTATAGCACACCTATTGCTAATCACCGTAATGCTTTTAGCTGCCAAAACTCCTAGCAACAGCTTTGCTTTACTGATCCACATAAGTGTGTGAATAGGGGTGGGGGGGAACTTTCTGAATGCTTCCCTGAAATAAAAAAACTAGAGGGACAGCAATAAGGTTGGATTAGACCAGGGGTAGGCAACCTAAGGCCCGGGTGCCAGATGTGGCCCAATCACCTTCTCAATCTGGCCCGCGGACGGTCCAGGAATCAGCATGTTTTTACATGAGTAGAATGTGTCCTTTTATTTAAAATGCATCTCTGGGTTATTTGTGGAGCATAGGAATTCGTTCATTCCCCCCCCCCCCCCATATAGTCCAGCCCCCCACAAGGTCTGAGGGACAGTGGACCAGCCCACGGCTGAAAAAGGTTGCTGACCTCTGGATTAGACCCTTTCTCCCTGATGTGGAGGTTCTCCACTTGTAGGCTGTAGGGTTGCTGTTGTTGTTTGAACAGAGTGGAGCATTCATCAGTGATATCCCCCACCTGTGGCCAAACTAGCATTGCTTCAGTGCTCAGCATTTTGCCAAAAGGGAGAAATATTATCCAACAATCTGTGCTTTTGTTAAGTCAGATTTTAATACCTGGTCTGGAAATGTCAGCTTAGTTGCAGGCCGGGCAAATGAGCTGTTGTTGGCAGCTTTCAACAGACAGCTTTTCATGGGGCTAGAATTGCCGAATGACCTTCCCAGGTGTTCTTTTCTTCTTCCCTTTTTTGCACAGATCAAGACATCAAGACTTAAACAAGAACAGTCTGTGGCAGTGCTAAATTTCTCAAGGGAGATGCACCGAGTCTCAAGCCTGCCTTTAAATCAGGGCTGGGGAACCTGCAGCCCTCTAAATAGTTTTGGATTCCAGCTCCCAAAATCCCTGACCATTAGCCATGCTGTCGGAAGGAGTTGATGGGAGTTGGAGTCCAACAACATCTGGAGGACTTCTGGCCTTGTTTATAACTGCAGATGCTGCCCAAGAGAACTCAGGAACATAGTCAAAGGGCCTCTGCACATCCTCAGAAGGACTCTTCCCTTATTTGTTCACATGCCCAAGAGCTAAGCCTGAAATGTGATTCTGGGACTAAACCCAAAGGAAGCTTTTGGTTCAAATCAAACTCTATCTTTCAACAGTACTGCTTCATTTCTATTTTCTCCTGAACTTATTCTTAGTTCTACTGTCAAACAAATCACATTCAAAATGTCAGCTTTTAATTTTGTATTAATTTGGTGACAATCTGTTAAAAGTAAACGGGAAATCAATAAACATAATTGACAAAATGTCATTTTTCCTGAAAATGCCAGTTTCCCATTAGATCACAGGTGGCCAACAGAGCATCCTTCAGATATTGAACTCCTCCCAGCATAGCCAATGGTCAGAGACAATGGGATCTATAGTCCCAACAATATTTAGCATGTTGGCTATCTCTGAATTAGCTATTCAGCTTTTCCTGACACCCTGTAATTGATACCTTCCCTTTGGTTCTGTCATTGAAAGATGACCTCTTGAAAACAGATTTGGGGATTTTGAAACCTTGCCAAAGGATTCTGTTGACCATAGGACAAATTACATGTTTGTCCACACATGGGATGGTGGGAGGAAGGAAGTGAAAGGTCCTTGAAACAGCTTCCAACACCTATTAACCATTAAAACAGTGGCAATCAACAAAACCATGGGGAGTGAGAAAGAATGAAGAAAATGCCAAGTTACAGTCAGGCCAAGTGGCTGCCAAAAGAAAATGGTCTTTGAGACCAACAAAAAAGGGGTTAAGCCAGGGATGGGCAGAATTGGTGGCTCTCTGGAGGCTGTTGAATTTTGGCTCCCATCAGCCCCAACCAACATGGTTGATAGTCAAGTATGATGGAAATCATCTGACATCATTTGGTGGGAAGCAAGTTACCAACTTCTGGATTAAGCAGATCTCTTGGAGCAAAGGGATTTGATGTCCTAGCTGCTACTGCAGAGCAAGCCATTTTCCGTATTCCTAATAACTGTACTTCAGACTGGGACAAGCAAGAGGGAATCTTCTACTGACCACAGGAGACAGGAAGAATCATACACAGGGTGATAACCCTTTAATGATCTTGGTCTTAAGCCATTTAGGACTTTAAGGTGTGGGATATAATCCACTGGAGCAGTCAAATACAACATTCCTTGTTTCCCTAGAGTGGACACAAGCAGGAGGATGTTACTTCAGTCAGTATAACTTCCTGTTCCACTGGTCTGGAATGTCCTCCCCCTGAATGTGACCAGGGAGATGGGTGTGGACCTGGAGTCAGTGAAGTTGACTTGGTCATGGAGAAGGATTTTCCAAAGGAATGGCTTTTTGCTCTTTGACAATGGCAAGAAGGGGCTCATCCACACTTACCTTTCCTCTGTGCTTTCCAGGGACAGTTTGCACTTTAAAGATCTGTGTCCGAAGGTCCTTTTTCTTCCTCTGGAGCTTTCCCCATGAAAACCCACTCTTTAAATCTGAATCAGAGCAAATGGCAATCCATGGAAAATCCAAATTGTCATTTGTTGCACTTCAGTTTTAAATAGCAGATTTGTGCAGGGAAAGCTACAGAGCAAGAAAAAGAGCATTCAGACACTGAGCTTTGAAGGCCCATCTTTTCCAGAAACAGGCACATTTTGTGTACTAGCCAAAGCTTGGCAGTGGGATTCTTGACTGTCTTTGTTACCTAAGGATGGATGAACCTGTCAATTTTAATTTCTCTAATTTCTTATTTTCTCAATCTAACATTCTGTTCATCTGTTTATTTTGAATTTCAAAAGATACCTGAATTTTGGTTTGCATATTGGTTCACAAAGTGTGTGTGTGGATGTCTTGCAGTAAAATGGGAACAGAATGAATGTTTCCCCCATCCCTACTTTTGATGGAGTGCAGCCCCTTCAAAAGGAAGGAAGGAAGGAAGGAAGGAAGAAAGAAAGCTATTTTTGTTCATGTGCTAATTTCTGGAAGGACCAAATCTTTTCCCCAGTATGGGAGAGTTATCTTTGTTCTCTCTCTCTCCCATGCTTTGAATCATTAATCTTAAAAGTGTTTGCACAATGAATTCCCAGGTGACATCAAAGAAAGCATGCATATGCAGATTGGTTATCTTGGGTGCAGCGGAAAGAGGTAATTCAATAAGCAGCATCAGGAACAAAACATTTCATCCCATCTCATTGGCAGAAGGTACTTTGGAAGTGCCATCAATTCCAAGCTGGGGTTGGGTGAGCTGATTTAGCAATGGGACACCATGCCTTCTATATATATTCAAATCTCCTAAACTTACAATACTTGGAACTGTGAAATGCTGACGCTTTCACAAATCCTGTCTCGGAGGGCTGAGAAAGGTAATGCAAAACCGATCTCCTTTTAGCTGGCATGAAATTGACACTACCCAATTTGCAGCAAGGTAGGAATGTGACTTTGCCACTAACTTCAGCAGTCTGCGCCCTTGTTTTCTTCTCTCTACTGCCTCCAACACCCCACTTGCTATTCCCATCACTCCGCTCTCTTGCTTTCCTCACATTGCTTACCAGGGAAGGAAAAACAGAACATCAGTAACATAAAACAAGCCCAGTTGTGTCAGTGTGACAAAACACAGACAGAATTGTATTTGGGTGTTGGGCCTGGGTGAGAATTTGCATTGCAGCTTATTAGTACAGACATGGGTGGTTGGGCTCAGGACTTGATTAATCAACGTTTTGGTTCTGAGTCATTTAGCGTGTGAAAAATGCTTAAGGGAGACAGGGAGAGAATGTGACTGCAAAGCAGCCTCCTGTCTTTCCTTGTCCCACTAACTCTGTGTCTCCTGCTCCCTTAACACTTTGTAAAGAAGCTGTTCTGTGGGCAGTGGATTGTGATCCTGTGGACAGGATCAAAGGCAGCAGGGTTGCCTCAGGGTAACAGTGGCACCTTGGTCTTGCGAAAGGGAGCCAGCAGAAACTAAGAATCAGGCTGCAAGAGAAGTCCATCCATCAGGTTAATCTTTGTGGCATCTCAAAGAACTAAGAAATCAGCCAGATGAGTTGTTGCACCAGCAACTGCCAAACCCCATTAGTTCCCCTTTCCTCCTATAAAAACTACACAAGGCTCTCTCTTTTAAAGTTCAAATAATGGATAACTTTTACTTAGTGTACTTGCACACGCAGATTAAGGTAAAAAAGGTAAAGGACCCCTGGACGATTAAGACCAGTCAAAAGCGACTATGGGGTTGTGCTGCTCATCTCGCTTTTAGGCTGAGGGAGCCGCCGTTTGTCCACAGACAGCTTTCCGGGTCATGTGGCCAGCATGACTAAACCGCTTCAGAACACCGTGACAGAAACCAGAGTGCATGGAAATGTCACTTACCTTTCCACCGCAGCCATACCTATTTATCTACTTGCAACTGGTGTGCTTTCAAAACGCAGGTTGGCAGGAGTTGGGACAGAGCGATGAGAGCTCACCTCATTGCAGGGATTCGAACCACCAACCTTCTGATTGGCAAGCCCAAGAGGGATGTGGGTGGCGCTGTGGTCTAAACCACGGCAGATTAAATAGGCAATGCAGGTAGGTGTTACTTATGCCATTAATACATCTTACACAGATTTGTCTCTATGATAAATACGGGTACAGACTAACTGTGAGGCAGACAGCAGCACAACAGAACATCCCTGCTGCTCTAACTGTTAAGACTGCTAATAACTGTCATAACCATACCAACGGACTTAACTGCCTCAGATGTACGGCATCACAGAGCTCTACAGCCCTCTACTTAGATTTTGGATGCTTTCATCCTGCAAATTAATGTTTGCTTTTAAAGCTAACAATGCTTCTCCAGGGAGAGGGGCAGAGAATGCTTCATTATTTCACAGGTGTGTCCAGCCTATCTATTAGGAATTGGGGACATACAGCCCCCTGCAGATGGGGTTCTAGGGTAGAGCGTGACCAGTTCGGCCGCACTGGGCACCATGCTGCAGGGGGCGCCATAACAACATTGGAGAACAGAGCTAGAGAGATGGGAGGCATGCCAAATTTTAACTGTCTCACATGGTGCTGATGAAATCTGAGAGCCCAAAGTGTGTCACGGGCCCTCTAGGGGTGTTCTTGGACCCCAGCTCCCATCAGCCATATCTAATGTGGCTAATGGTCAAGGATGCTGGGAGCTGTGATCCCACTTCAACTGTAGGGCCAGCCATTCCCTATTCCTGCTATCAAAATATATATTCTGCACAGCCCTTTCTGCTCCAGAGTGGCACTATTTATTTATTTAAGAGAGGACTGCACCACTTGGAGGACTCTACCATGTGTGCCCCCCCTCCATGTTTGAATCAGTTGATGAAATGTCTTCTATTTGGGGCTTTAGTATCTTTTCTTCTTCTATTGCAAGACTTGGTGATGGTGTGGGAGGGGCCTCGAGGGTCCAAATATGTGGTAATGTGGACTCCTGAGTGTGACTGGTAAAGGGAACTTATAGCAGCCTATCACTTTAAGAAACTGCTGAGAAAGTCTTTCCTTTAGAAGTAGCCCCCCGCCCCCCCGAAGAGAAGCTAAAACTCTTATCACAAGAACACAAGTACTGTAGCTATACACGCAGGTTCACACACACACAATACAAAGCACAATTTCTGCAACAAAATGTATTTATATGAAGGCCATGCAAGCACAGTGAATTAAAGCTATGTCAATGAATATGCTTTTTCTAGAAGCGCAGGCACACTAAAATGAAATGTAACTAAATAGGTTCTGGCTAACGACAGCTTGTATGCTTCTTTGAATGAGGTAATGAGAATGTATATGACTGGAGGAAATTGTAATGCTTTGTGTAAGAAACCTACAAGTAACACACACACACCCCGGGCGTTTGGGAGAGGTTCCAGCCTTTGTGGATCGATCCCGCTGAAACACTTTACAGTGGTACCTCGTGTTACAGACAGGATCCGTTCCGGAGGCCCGTCCATAACGTGAAATGCCTGCAATTCGAAGCGCTGCATCTGCGCAAGCGCACGACGTGATTTGGCACTTCTGTGCATGCGCGAGCGGCGAAACCCAGAAGTAACCTATTCCGGTACTTTCGGGTTGCCGTGGGACGTAATGCGAAAAGACGCAACATGAAGCGGACGCAACACGAGGTACGACTGTATTGCAGCAAATAAACTTTCTGGATTCTTCCTTCAACCCGACTCACGAGTAGTTAATGGTACAAGTGAGACAGCAGATTTGCCCCCCTCTCTCCATGTTTGAATCAGTTAATGAAATGTCTTCCGTTTGAAGGTTTATCTTTTCTTCTTCTATTGCAAAACTTGGTGATGGCCCTTAGCAAAGCAATAAAGACTATGAGATTTTTAATGAAATGATTTATACACTTTTGGGGGCACGGCTCAATCTTCAAGAGGCGATTGCGCATACCAGAAAGCAAGTGAATTTCCGGAATGGGGCATGGCTTCTGCTTTTAGGCAGAAACTTTCCTATCTGCTTGTCCCTGAGAAGTGTAAGGCAGAGGGAACAGATAAGGTGAAATGACGTTGTATTCACTAAATCAGTTTTCCAACACCGTTTCCTGTTATCTTGGTTGTGGTCCCCCGACAGTTGGTGCGATCACCTATGGGACACACCTCATTGTTTCCTGGGAAGCGGAGCTTCTTGTCTTTGTCATCCCTTAAATGTAAAAGAGTTTGAAACATGAAAAGAAGAAAAGGAGCCAGCAAAGCAGATGTTCTTCTCTATTAGACGCTTTGATAGGCATCCTAAGTCGTTTGATTTCCCTACCGTATTAAGGATAATTTCCTATTTCACAGCATAATGCAGAAGACAGGCTGTAGTGGAAGCTGACAGGCTGGGTTCCACTGCCAGAAACATTTCTTCCTCCTAGCGGGAGCTTTTGCATCGAGCGCATGGATTAAACAGTTTAGGAGCAACAGAAAATGACAAGTTTGATAAAGCCCAAACCGGCTTAGCATCTCAAGGTTGGGGATGGGAGGTCTTAGGAGCTCATCTCTGTGTTTTATTCCAGTGCAGAAATATGCAGAACACGCAACACAGTCCATGGTCAAAATAGATTTTCACAGACTCTTGCTTTACATGGTTAATCTGCAAAACAGTATCCCTAAAAAGAATTGTAGCCCAGGGAGTTTGTGTGTGAGAGAGAGGTATGAATGGCCTAATGATGACTCCTGCCCTGTTACACCCTATGCAGGTAGTATCAGACACTCCTTAGTTGACAATATGGAGAGCCTCGTGCATTGTTGACACTAATTCACACAACAAGTGCCAATGACCCAGGAGTGTGGTGGTTTGGAAAACAGAACAAAATGCTTGGTTTCCTAAATGGGAGACTTGCCGGTTTCCTAAATGGGAGACTGTTTCATTGATCATCTTCTTTGTGAGGAGCAAGAATTGGAGTTCCATGGCATGTTCGTAATACTTCTTTATTTACAGTCTGGAGAAGTGACAGTTCCCAAAGCAATAGGACGGAACCTGCTCTCCATAGATCCTCAGTCCTGCTTCTTGTAGGCTGCATGCAAAACTGTGCAGTTTTTCCTTTCTTCTTTGCCAAGCTGTTCCCTTCTTCCTCTTTTGCATGTGCATGCACACACAGTGCAGAGAAGGGGCCATGATTTCTCTCTCTCTCTCTCTCTCTCTCTCTCCCTCCCTCCCTCCCTCCCTCCCTCCTTCTCTCTCTCTCTCTCTCTCACACACACACACTGTTTATGCATGGAATATCCATGCAAAAGGTAAAAAAAAAAAAAGGTAAAGGACCCCTGGATGGTTATATCCAGTCAAAGACAACTATGGGATTGTGGTGCTCATCTAGCTTTCAGGCTGAGGGAGCCAGTGTTTGTTCACAGACAGCTTTCCAGGCCATGTGGCCAGCATGACTAAACCACTTCTGGTGCAACAGAACATCGTGATGGAAACCAGAACGCAATGAAAGACCATTTACCTTCCTGTCACAGCGGTACCTATTTATGTACTTGCACTGGCGTGCTTTTGAACTGCTAGGTTGGCAGGAACTGGGACAGAGCAATGGGAGCTCACCCCATGGCAGGGATTCAAATCGCCAACCTTCCGATCAGCAAGCCCAAGAGGTTCATTGGTTTAGACCACAGCGCCATCCGAGTCCATGCAATACCACTAGGGCTGATTAAACAATCATACATAAGAAGAGCCCTCCTGGATCAAGCCAATGGCTCATCTTGTCCAGCATCTTGTCCTCATAGTGGCCAACCAGATGCCTATTATGGGATGCCCCAAAGCAGGACCTGAGCACAACAGCACCCTACCCCCTTATAGTTCCCATCAATAGTAGAGGTAGAACATGGGTACCATTGCAGTCATTGATAGCCTTATGCTCCATGCATTTTTCCATTCCTCTTTTAGAGTCATCCAAGTCAGAGGCCATCACTACCTCTTGCGAGAGTGCCTTCCATAATTTAACTTGGCACTTTGTGATTAAGTCTTTTCTTTAATCTGCCCTTAATCTTCCAACATTCAGCTCCATTGGAAGCCCAAAAAACTCTGGGGCAAAAA
Organism: Podarcis cretensis; assembly: GCF_951804945.1. Lineage (NCBI taxonomy): Eukaryota > Metazoa > Chordata > Lepidosauria > Squamata > Lacertidae > Podarcis > Podarcis cretensis. The sequence goes on along the minus strand of NC_137185.1, from coordinate 27,046,611 downwards.
CGATAATATTTTGCTTGTTTGGGAGATGTAGCAAGAGTCACACAGTAATTTGATAACATGTTCCAGACTTAATTATTCCCTGCACAGATGAAAATCTATTCCCCATGCACAAAAAATGTTGAGTGTTTCTTTTCGGCTCAGGCTGAATTGCATAAAAGGTGAGGAAGGTGGCGGCGAGCTAGAGAGCTTTTGCTTATTTATCCTTCTTATTTTCAAGTTCAGTCGTGTCATGTACCTCGCTCTCCACATGTTAACCCACATTTTTAAATTGCCGAATAATTTGAATGTTGATAGCAATAATTAATTCAGTCTTTCCTCATTTGCAATTAGACATCAGACTTATTATTTTCCCACCTAAACTACTGCATTATTAACTTTCTTTTTGCGTGTTTAATTCAGCTGAACTGTTCAGATGTCAGGAATGTAAGATAGGTGTGGGGAGAGGGTGTGTTTATTAATATTCAAACACACTTTGCAGTTTATTCTTATTTTAAAATGGAAACAGAAAAGAAGAAGACCTGCCTGTGGTTTATTTTTCCTCCTTTCTGTGACTCCTCCAAGCTGTGATGACCAAACATTCCTTTCAGGGAAGCAACAGGTCCATGTTATTAGCAAGGGCCAATTAAATGCTACTGTATCCATAAACTAATCAGCACCCTTCTGGACAGAAATTAATTAAAACGCACATGTAAACATATGACTGGAAAAAGCACAGGTGCATAGTAAGTCATTCTGTATGCAAACGCAATCAAGCAATGACAGCCAACATGATTTGCCTAATGACCAACTGAGGATTCTTTGAATTGATAAAGTTCAAGATGGAGGAATGGTGGAGACCGCTGAGACGTTAACATATGAGAGTGCTGGAGGTGAAATAGTTAAACAGGTTGCCCAGTCAGGACCCAGGAGGGTGGAGTCAGAGGGACTATAAAACCAGCTCTGGGAGGAGTTCGGGGAGAAGTTTGTTGGGAGTTGGGTGGTTGCTTGGAGTGGGAGTGAATTGGGCTAGAGTTGTGGGTAGGTTGAGTTAGTGTAACGAAATAGGCTGAGTCCGGAACAGTTAGGGCTAGGCAGACAAGTAAATATCTGAGAGGTAGTTTAGTGAGTGAGAGCAGGTAGTGAAAGTTATAGGTCTGGATAGGCACCCCATGAATGTAATTGACTGATACTCTTTATGAAACCACACACTTGTTAAACTGCAATAAATAAGCAAAAGTTTATGTTTCAATTTAACCCTGACTGGACTCAGTATTGTCCCAGGTAGGGCCTGGGTGGTGGCAGCGAGAAATAAAGTGGTGGCACAGGGATCAATAGACGGTGAAATGTCCGGGGACCCTGTGTGATCACCACAATAGGATTGCAGCCTTGTGTTTGTGTCAAGGCAACATGGGAAGCTGCTACCCCATTACTGCTGCACCACCACCCTAAAGGCTCCTTTCCCTGTGTTGTGTGGCTATGTCTGTGAAGTGGCCATGGCAGGTTCCAGTGAGATCTCACTGGAATCTAGCCACTACTGCTACTTCTGCCTCTTTGCAAGCAGCAGAGGCAGCAAGGTGGGCAGGGCACCCATGAGAGTGCCACCTTTGTGGTTCCACTGCACGAGGCAGCTGCCTTAGCCTGCCTCATAGGTTGGCAGGCCCTGGCGTGTGAGATAAATTATACATGTAATTTAGACTCCCCATCTTTCAGCCTATGAAACTAATGCAACACACAACAAAATAACTCATGGAATCATAGGGTTGGAAGGTACCCCCCAAAAGTTGGAAAACCGGAACACCTACGTCTGGTTTTGCAGCGTTCAGGTTCCAAGCTGTTCGTGAACTAAGCTGTTTGAAAACTGAGGTACCACTGTACCTTGCTGCTGGCTATCAATAAATGCTACCACACAGAGATAATAGCAGACCTTTCAAGCATTCTGAGAGGGAGACTCCAAGCTTTTAAAACCACCCCAAATTCTTTTCACGCCACCTCACTCCATATGTACCGAGGGGAGGTTGACTCACATGTTTTCTCATGCCCGCAACATGCCCTCCTTGTTTGTATTTTATTTTATTTTTGTTATGTGTGTGAGAGGAGGGGAACATGTGAAAGTACAGAAGAACAAAAGAAAGAGAAAAGAATGGGAAAAGAAAGAATGATGACAAATGGTGCCAGTGGAAAAGCAGTGTTAGATACCAAGGTTATAATATTGGCTGCCCAGCTCTGTGAAATATGAAATTATTGTTGGCACTGAAGTCTCCTCTATTGATTTTTGCTGAACTCTTTAATAGATGCCAGTTGCTAGGATCTCCAAAATCCTTTTGTATAGAGTCCCAAAGTAGCCTTATGGTTTCCAAGGCTCTTTTACACATTTCCTGGGACTTGGTCCAATATCCAGGTTATTAAATTAAACCTTTACAGTTTAAAGTTTACACATTTGTCCCCTTTAAAATTTATCAATGCCAGCTGGATTCCAGATGACAGTGGGTTAGTTGTTGTTTGCAAAACAACAGTAGGTGTATTCACACACACACACACACACACACACACACACACCAGAATGTGTCACCTTTGCCAGCCATTAAAGGAATCATCTGGCAGCATTTCAGAAGCTAACGCTTGAACAAAAACTGAATTTGTGATACCAGTGTTGTGTCCTGAGACCATTAGGTTTATTTAGTGAGAAATTGACAAGGAGAGAGAAAATTCAGACTGCAACATTATTGCCTGGCAAAGGGCTGCCTGCCATTCAGAGGTTATTGATTCCGGTAGACGTTTAGATTGTAAAGTGTGAGGAAATAGATTTCTAAAGGTTTGGCATTGAAATGTCACGGGCGCCCATTTGAAATGCTTGTGGACTGAGTGCATTACATGTGTTGAAAGGTAAAGCTGCAAATTAAGGACTTCATGGGTTGGGGCAAGAGACGACCTTTGCATTGTTAAGTTAGCTCCCCCCCCCCAAAGGAAGATGCCCCCTTTCCAAGGTTTGTCAAGGTTTGTGGGTGGCTACATTTCAATAAAAATGGTGGGGGGGAGGGGGGCAATCAGGGCCGGATTTAGATGACAAGAGGCCCTAGGCTACACCACTTGTGAGGCTCCTCCCCATCCCACACCCTCACAACTAGAAGAAAATGGAAGAGTGTTATAAACAAAATTGAGTGAGGCCTGGGCAGGCCGGGTCGTCCTCTTATATACCTTATATATGACAAGGCATCTGACCCTCACCTGAATCTCATAGCTCTCCTGTAGCTGCCTCTGATTAGTTATCATTTAACTCTTGGGGAAAACAATTAGCATCACACATCATGTGCATGGAAGTTGCCAAACCAATTAACCAGCTAGAAGGATTACTGTTAATAGCACCAGTTTTCCTATAACTTAATATTGCTGGATAGTTTTGATGAACTGCAAAAGCATTTTTAGTTTGCTTTCTGTTGCCACCCTGGAACTTTTCTTTATTAGTGCCACTTTGTTTTGTACAATTCCTTGAAAATGAAGGAAAACAACTTTTCTGCTAGTATATGGAAGTGATATTTGAAGGCACATTATTTACTGCCCAATTACAACACAGTGCTATAGACAAAATTATAGGAATGAGAATTTAAAACGAGATGGGGTAGGGAGACCTGTGGCCGTCCCAATGTTGCTGCTCCTATCATTCCTGACCATTGGCCATTCTGGCTAGAAGAAAATGGGATAATATAATTTTGGTTACTGAGGACAAACAAGATTGTGTGCAGGCCTGGCCAGGACATAGGCGTCCTGGCTGTGACAAAGGTGACCTGTGTGCTTGCTTGCTTGATTAACAGCTGTTGGGAACTTCAAGGTCCCTGCTCTCCCTTCTTAGAAGGACAATGGCAAGAGAGGTCCTTTGTAGATCGTCAAATGCTAACATAGATATGAATACAAATTTCTCTTTGAATCTGGAGGACAAAATTGCCACCAGTTGTACCGTGCTCTCAGGAATGAGCTGGTTCTTTGAAGACAGTTCTTGCAATCCCATTAACACGCCAACAGGCCAGAAGAGAAGAAGAAAACGGGCTCCCTGAAAATTAATGTTAACTTCTAACACCAGTGAGAGGAGCCACAGGGAACCAATACAACAACGAACCTAATTTCCCTCCTGTCTCCATTCGCAGTATTGCACAGAAGAGGAAAAGGGCTGCTGGGCATTATCAGGGGCCTCATGTTGGCTGTAATTCAGGGCTCCCAGCTGCCGGTCTTTGCCTGCACGGCAAGATAATTATTGAAATACTTCTGGTAGCAAACTTGATGCATTGAAGAACCTGGCAAGTTCACTACCCACTGGAGAGGTTTCATGATGTTAGGAGGGAGAGAGCAAAGAAAAAATGAAGCCCTACTTCCATGCTGGGAAGAGTGGAAAAGTATCAGTGTGGTGTGATTGAAGAGGGGGCTGGATTCCAAGAGGGATTTGATGCTTTCCATGGACTAAATGGTGGGGAAAGAACTCCAAGCACCCGAGGAAAACCCTTCCATGCTGTCTGAAAGTGGCTCTTCATGATTGGCAACAAACTATGGATTCAGACCCCAATGGAAAGATGTTTCTAAAAATCTCTTTTTAAAAAAATATATATATTATTTTCAAATTTCATAATCACGATAATTCAGTACTTTCCCAAAAAACACAATATAGACTCCCCCCCCCCCCCAGGCCTTCCCTGGACTCCAATTTTCTCTCCCATAATTTCTTGCATCTCATTTTATTTCTCCAAACTCTTTGTTTTCCCTCTTACTTATCTTAATTTCCAATTGTATAATTACATAAATGTTATATCAAACCTGCTAACGTTTTAATATACCGTATTTTTTGCTCTATAGGACGCACTGGACAATAGGACACACCTTGTTTTAGAGGGGGGAGAACAAGAAAAAAAAATCTCCCCCTCTCTGCCCAGAGCCCCTTCAGCGAAGCGGCAGGAGGCGCTGCGCAGAGAGGGGGAGACTTTTCCCCCTCTTGTTTTCCCCCTCTAAAACAAGGTGCCGTTTAAGGTGCGTACAGTTGCCTTCAGGTGGCTACCTTGGAAGCCTGGAGAGCCAGAGGGGTCGGTGCGCACCGACCCCTCTTGCTCTCCAGGCTTCAGGTTCCTTTTGACCTGCTCTTTGGGGCTGGCGGGGGGAAGCCCACCACCAGCCCCAAAGAGCAGGTCGGGGAGCAACGGAAAGGTGTGCAGCGGAGAGGCTGCTGCCATAGTCACGCATCACCTCTCCAGCTGGGAGAGGGTCGCGGGGCCATGGCTTCTTTAGCCCCGTGCGTGCTCTTCCAGCTGGAGAGGTGGCGCACGGCTAAAGAGGCTCCTGCCATAGCCACATAATCACCTCTCCAGCTGGGAGAGGGTCGTGGGGCTATGGCTTCTTCGCTCCATAGGATGCACACACATTTCCCCTTCATTTTTGAAGGGGAAAAAGTGCGTCCTATGGAGCGAAAAATACGGTATTTACAGTGGTCTTTTAAATAGTCTATAAATTTCTTCCTCCATTCCTGCTCAAACTTTTTTTCATCTTGATCTCTGATCTTCACGGTCATCTTTGCCATTTTGGCATAATCCATCATCTTAGTTAACCATTCTTCTTTTGTTGGTACCTTCTCCTCTTTCCATTTCTGGGCAAGCAGCATTCTTCTGGCTGTTGTTGCATACATAAATAGTTCTTTTAAGTCCCTTGGAATTCCATCCCTTGTTAATCCAAGTAAAAAAGCTTCTGGTTTTTTGACGAAAGTTATCTTAAACATCTTTTTCAATTCATTATATATCATTTCCCAGAAGTCTTTTACTTTTCTACAGGACCATCACATATGATAAAAGGTACCTTCCTTTTTCCATACATTTTCAACATACATTTGATCCACTTTTATACATTTTTGCTAATTTTTGTTGGACTCAAATACCTAATTTTGTTTCTAAAATCTTCTCATTTGAATTTCTTCTGGGGAATGAAGAATTACCTGGTCTCCCCTCCCCACAACTTCTCATGGTAATCTTTTTTATTCAGCATTTTCTTTTTCTTTTTTTTAAAAAAATCATTTTTATTTGATTTTACAAGTATAAATTTATAACAATACCAAATACGTATCCATATAAAGAGATTTCTCTGAATCTCGAGACTTCCCTCCATCCCCTCCATGGGTCCTATTATCAACATTTCCAACTGCATATTATTTCATAATCTGTATTTTTTATCTATCCAAATTATCCATAGTATTTGTTACATTACAAGTGAAGTTAAAATCCTGCTAATGTTTTCATCTGCTTACAGTGGTTTCCTAAATGAATTATAATTTCCCCCCATTATTTCTTGACTTTTTTTTCTTCTTGATTTCAACATTTTCAAACAAAACCATGTAGTGGTAGACTGATTGGGGCCACAGAGGGAATTAAGGACTCAGCACACAGCTCTGCCAGAAATATCTGGTGAGAGAGCCACAGAGAGAGTAACATCCAGCTGTTGGGCTCAAATGGTTAGTTCATTCCAGAGATTGACTCCTTTGGGCCTCCGTACTCAGTCCAATGGAAGAGGTGACTGAAACTCTTCTAGCAGTGAGGTGGTCTGGAGGACCATAAGGAACAGGAAAAGCTAGTTGGATGGAAGTGAAAAAGGATCTAGAAATATGGTCAAATCTGAAGCTATCATTGCTAGGCCGAATTGCTGTGATAAAAATGAATGTATTGCCAAGGATGTTGTTTTTGTTTCAAACATTGCAAATTTTGGATAAAATGGATTGTTTCAAGAAGTGGCAGAGAGATATTTCTAGATTTGTCTGGCAGGGCAAGAAGCCTTGAATAAAATTTAAGATATTAACTGATGCTAAAGAAAGAGGTGGATTTGCCCTGCCAGACTTAAAACTTTATTATGAATCAGCCACTTTTTGCTGGCTGAGAGAATGGCTGCTTCTTGAAAACACTGATGTGCTGGACTTAGAAGGTTTTAACAATGTATTTGGGTGGCATGCATATTTGTGGTATGATAAGGTCAAAGCACATAAAGCGTTTAAAAACCATATTGTCAGAAAAGCATTGTTTAATGTCTGGTTAAGATATAAGGACTTGCTTGAAAATAAAACCCCAAGGTGGTTGTCACCAATGGAAGCGAAGGCTCAGAAAAAGCTCAATATGGAGGCCAATTGGCCGAAATATTGGGAAATTTTGGAACAAGAGGGAGACAGATTAAAACTGCAGAGTTTTGAAAAGCTAAAAAATAGAGTGCAAGACTGGCTCCATTATTATCAGATAATGGAGGCATATAATTTGGACAAAAAAATTGGCTTCCAGGTGGAAAAATCAAAACTGGAAACAGAACTGCTAGATCCCAAAATTAAGAATTTGTCAAGAATGTATAACTTGCTGTTGAAATGGAACACTCAGGATGAAACGGTGAAATCAGCTATGATTAAATGGGCACAAGATGTTGAACATAATATTATGATGGCTGACTGGGAACAGTTATGGACCACAGGTATGAAGTTCACGGCATGTAATGCCTTAAGAGAGAATATAATGAAAATGATCTACAGGTGGTACATGACACCAGTCAAGCTTGCAAAAATTTATCACTTGCCCGAAAATAAATGTTGGAAATGCAAAGAGGCCGAAGGTACATTCTTTCACCTTTGGTGGACATGCCCAAGGATTAAGACTTTCTGGGAGATGATCTATAATGAAATGAAAAAGGTATTTAAATATACCTTTCTGAAGAAACCAGAGGCCTTTCTCCTGGGCATGGTCAGCCAATTGGTGTCAAAGAAGGATAGAACTTTCTTTATGTATGCTACAACAGCAGCAAGAATACTTATTGCAAAGTACTGGAAGACACAAGATCTACCCACCTGGGAAGAATGGCAGATGAAGGTGATGGACTACATGGAGCTGGCAGAAATGACTGGCAGAATCCGAGACCAGGGAGAAGAGTCGGTGGAGGAAGATTGGAAGAAATTTAAAGACTATCTACAGAAACATTGTAAAATTAATGAATGTTAGAAGGATGTTGGAATGAAGTTATGTGGTTTTAGCAGAAATGTTATAAGGGTTTAGGAAAAAATAGACTGTTAATTGGTGAAAGGAGGGAAAGTAAAGTTACATTATATTAAGATAAATTACAGAACAAAAATGGGAAAAGATGGAAAGGATTTGCTGAAATAGTTAACCGTACTAGAATACAAAAAAGGGAGGTGTGAGGAGGTCAAGGAAACAAGCAAATGAAAGATAAGTTATGGGAAGATTAGCTGCGTGTTTTTTTTCTTCCTTATTGTGATGTGTTGTTTTGTTTTTGTTTAATATGGTGTTTTTACTTTTTCTTTTTGTAACCTTTAAAATTTTAATAAATATTATTTTTTAAAAAAAGGAACAGGAAAAGCTATTTCAGCACCATTTTTTCTCTTCACTGTTGAAGGCAGCATCCCCTTGAATACATCTCCCCTTGTCACACTGCTTTCCCCCAGGGAAAACCACTATTTAGCGCTCAATGGGAGCAAAGAGAAATTTGAATTTTCTCCAAATTGATGCTTGTTCCAATTTAGCACTAAAGAGTGGGTTTTCTCTGGGAAAGGAGTGGGGCAAGGGGAAAACCACTCGGACCGACACCTGGAAAGTGTGGATCAAGCAGTAGACAAGCAGAAGTAGAAGAAGAAGAAGAAGAAGAAGAGTTTGGATTTGATACCCCGCCTTTCACTCCCTTTAAGGAGTCTCAAAGCGGCTAACATTCTCCTTTTCCTTCCTCCCCCACAACAAACACTCTGTGAGGTGAGTGGGGCTGAGAGACTTCAAAGAAGTGTGACTAGCCTAAGGTCACCCAGCAGCTGCATGTGGAGGAGCAGAGACGCGAACCCGGTTCCCCAGATTACGAGACTAGCGCTCTTAACCACTACACTACACCACACTGGCGGTTGTGAACCAACTCAGAGTGCGGGGCTTAGATGGGCCCTCCTGACCTGATCCACCAGACAGGCTCCTCTTATTTCTTCTGGCATCTCCCCTGCTGCCCAAATGGAGCTGATAAGCTCCTCTTTTTGCATTTGTTATTCTGCCAAGTGTCACGCGTGCGGATGGCATGGTATCAATAAGTAATGGTCAACCCCTGTAGAAGGGGACAACAATGCAAAGAGCTGGGAAGCCAAGTCTTTTGTTGCTAAACTTAGCTTGACAGTAAAACTATAACAATGGGGCATGCTGGGTGTTAATGCCGCAGTTGAGGCCTTAAAATCATCAGCTATAATTCACTATAAATCCCCTCTCTTCCTCTCTCCACTATTTTTTTTTTTTGCCATCCAATTCAATTACACAGTGTCTGGGACAGGAAAAGAATGTGTTCACGTTGCCGCAGTTCAAGCCAGATCATAAATGTAGGAGACAATTACGCAGACGCAGTGGCGACAGAGTAGAGTAGTATATTATGCTGACCGGCTCTGCCTGTCTCCATCCCCCTTTCCACACAGATCCAAAGAGCCACTGGCAAAGCAATTTAGCCTGTTGGAAAAGGGACAGTGTTTAGACACTGGGAAATAATTGAGAGTTTGTGCGCAACGGAAAGGAAGTGGCAGCATCCAAAAAGCAGGATCAGTTCCAAGCTACCCAAGGCAGTTAATTAGCCAAAAACAGTGTTGGGAGGAAAGGTTTATCAAGGTCTGAAAATATCGAGCCTCTTTTACACATCTCCTGGAGCCAGGAAACCATTTTCCATTGGCTGTCAGGTGGAAATGAATTGAGCCCGTATACTAACGGGGGACTCTCTCGCACAAATGACACGGCAGTGGGGATAATTTCATATGGTATGAAAAATCACGATGTGTCGCATATGGGCTGCGGGAAATGAGATGCCGGACTAGCGGAACTGCTGTTCAGTGGAGAGGAATGTGCATGCATGCAGAAGGTTGCAGATTCAATTCCTGGAAGCATCTCTTGGTAGGGCTGGGAGAGACCCCAATTTCCAAGCCCCAGAGAACTACCACCACTCAATGCAGAAGCAATGCTAAGCTTTATGGACCAGTAGTGTGGCTCATCCACACTTACTCTTTTCCTTGTTTTTTCCAGGCATAGGTCCACACTGTAATGTTACATGTCTGAGCTCCTTTGTACCTTCCTTCCTTTCTTTTTCTTTCCTCCAAGCTTTTCCTGTGAAATCCAGCTCTTTAAAGCTGGATCAGATAAAACATCAAGTTTTCCATGGATTGACGTTTGCTCTGGTTGAGCTTTAAAGAGTGAGTTTTCCTGGGGAAAGCTCCAGAGCAAAAAAAGGGGGGCACTCGGACACAAAGCTATATATAAATTGCAGACCATGCCTGGAAAGAGCAGAGGAAAGGTATGTGTGACTAAGCTCTCAGAATAAGACATATTCCTCTGATTAGATGGACCCTCTGTTCTTAGGCCAGAGAATGCGTCTTCCAGGAAAGAACAAGCCCCAGCACCCAACCTCTCTCTCGCTTTAGGAATAAGTCCCTGCGGAGTCAACCCTATTCCACACAGGAAACAGAAATCTGGAAGCTTGCCAGCATCCAGCAAAGTGTCCCAAACATTTGCTAGATAAAGTCCCCTTTCTCAGAATTATAAATGCTTGGGGACGTAGGGATGGTGCTTGCAATTTCATAGTGCAAGGTTCTCTTAATAGGGCAATTTCCCTTCTGTGGCAGCCAGCATAAATACTACTGAAAATTATTCATCAGCCATAGGGCTCATAATATGGAACTCGGCAACTTGAAATACTCATTTCAAGCATGATCTGAGTATTCCTCCAATTTTATTCTGAACTCCGTAAGAACTCGCCCCACTCTATGCAATGCTCAGATGCCCCATCTCCGATAGCCATCTCAGATAGGCCCTCTGACCAGCAGGGTCAGAAATGAAGGTACAAGGAAATGTTCAGGAGACAGAAGGAGAGCTATCCAACCAGGTAATGGAATTAGGAGCCTCAAGCCAGGGAACTGGTTCAAATGCTTCCTTAGCCACTATGGGTTCCTTATGCTATGAGTTGTCTGCTGGTGCCAGTGATGGACAGGAGGGAGTGGCTCTATCTCTCTTTCCCCATGCACCTGCTGTAGAACTGGCATTCTTGGAGGATCATGAGAGGTGGGGGAAGAAGGTTCACAGGTCATGGAGGACTTGAGGCTCATAGACAGGTGGGGGTTGGAACTCATCAGGTCCATAAGTGGCTTTTATTTGATCTGAATTGACTTGAGCAATCCAAGTTTTGTTGCTGATTAGAAATAGCTTGAATTATCTTAATTCAATTCAGGGAAATGAGCTTAGATATTCATTAAAATATGTACGCACAACCTGCTGTTCATCTGCATGGGAGCCAGGGCAGGGTACAGCAACCCATCATGACTGAATACTCTGTCAGTTTGCATTTCTCAGTGCAGAAAGTCTTGATGTGATGTGTAGAGATCTTTCCTATTCTACTTAATTCAAGAGGATTCTGGAAGCTTCTCCGTGTGAAAGAAACTTCATGATGTTTGGGTTATTCCTTCAGAGAAGCTGAGTACAACTGGTTTAAACTGGTTCTGTTATCTTTTTCTGTCAAGGTCAGGCTGATAGCAGGGACAGAAGGAGCCTGGGTTTCACACTTTCTCTTTGTATCTATTTTCCTTCTGGTGTGGTGTTCTGTACATAGATAGTGTTAAGGTTTAGTCTTTTTATAAGTTGCTGTAAGTCTGAGTTAAGTCTGCTGCAACGGGATTTCTTATGGACATGGCCAATCTTGAATGTATTGGATTTGTGACCATTATGCTCATTTGCCTTCAGTAGCGGTAAAACTCTGCTAAATGCCTCTGGTCTATTTTGGGGGGTGGGGAATCCTGCAACGTGCTTAAGTTTTTACACACTGGAATCCACTCTGGATCAATACTGAGTAGAACTTTCACTGACATACTCTTGGTGAGGAAGAGGAATTCAGAGGCCTGTTAAGAACATGAGAAGAGCCTGTTGACTGGATCAGGCCAATGGCCAGGATCCTCTTCTCACCGTGACTGGCCAGATGCATCTTCTGGGAAACCTGCAGGCAGGATTCGAGCACAAGAACACTGTCCTCCTCTATTCTCCAGCAACTGGTACTAACTGTTCCTTTATGCAACAGCTTCAGATCTGGTTCACTGCAGAGAAGCAGGCATATTCTGAGAAACAACCCTGAGCAAATTTGTCTGAGTTTACCAGACACTCCTCCAGGGGGCTCAGCCAAGGGCAAGAGTTGGTACTCTTACCCTTTAGCTATTGCTCCAGCACCTTTACCTCTTGTATTTAATCTCGGAGCCCTTGAGATTCAGCCCTCGGAGCCCTTGCCTTCAGCCTGCGTGAAGACAGATATTGGCAGTATAATTGGGAGCCTGCCCTGCTAATCACTTTATTTTGCTTGCTTTGTAAATCAAGGAAGCCGGGGCAATTGGCAACCCCCCAGCTGGTCCATCCCACCAGCCGGTGTACCAGACAAACTCCAGTCCTTGGTGCTGCATGAATCAGCGACCCGAACTTCAAAAGCTAGGCACGCTCTAATCAGCAAAGATAACACTACGCAACAGAAGTGCCGGGAGAGTATGCGTGAGCATATGTACAAGCAGTTTATTCAGCATACATCAAGGCAAAAGGATAACATGTCTGATCCCTTTCGTGTCCAAAGCAAGCAGCATAAACAAAAGCTGTACACAAACGGAAGTTCCCAGCAAGCTGTGCTGGAATGTAAACAGACATGTGACATACAACAATTTCACACGTCTGTTCATAAGGTGGAATGGAATATCCCAACAGGCAAGCCCACCCCCCATGACGTCACATCCTTTGTTTGTGCCTGGCGCATGTGTGTGCGCACCAGGCAGTACCAGGGGCTGGGTGCAGAGGGTGAACGAAACCCACCATGCCAGTTTAACTCTTGTCACTGCTGCCGCCAGGCAGGCGCAGGGCATGGAGAGTTCATGAGGCTGCACTGTAATGCCTGCCCACATGGGGGGGGAGCCTGTCCAGCCAACATAGCCCTTGGCAGATGCATCCCCCCAGCGCTGACCAGGCGGCCATTCAGTGAGGGGGCCGTGGGTGAGGTGGCAAGGCCAGGCCGGGCTCCCGGGCCTAGGTGGCAGGTAGGGTGGGAATCCCTGTGTGGGGACACCTGGCTTGCACCCCCTCAAAATCATGCACCCGGGGCTATGGGCCCCCTGGCCCTCCCTGCGCTACACCCCTGTCTCACTCTGATCCTTAGCCCTAGAAAACTCAACACTTTGTCATGGGTTTTCATGATATTTGAATGAAAAAAAATGAAAAAAGTTAAATACAACAATTTCAAACTGCTTTTTTTTTTACTGTTGATTTCATTGCTTTATTCTTTTTCTAAACCACTTGGAAGTTTTGTTTTTGCACTCAACTGGACTTCCATTCCAGATCAATGGTTGCATGCAACTCATCAAGATGTCAGCAGATTAAGGAAGTGTGTATTGTAAACGGGGGGGGGGGGGAATACAGGAGGGAGAGAGGATACATAAGAACCCCGCTAATCTCTTCTGAAATTTCTTCCAAGTGGAAAGGCCACTGCTTGGTACGCTCCCTTATTGGAATTCCTTAATTTATGGGGACTTATCAACCTTGAAATGTCAGCTTTGTGAAATCATTTCCAATAAACCAAATGTTAATATTCTCCAGGAAAGGAACAACAACATCAATTTCTCTAATATTACTCTGAGGCCAGCTTTTTGTTTGTTTTTAACGGCGTCTCCTTTCAAATAATCCACAGAGCGATTCATTTTGTGTGGAGCGAAGGGATTTGCTTTGCAAATCTGAAGTTATCCAATGGGCCCCATGTCCCAAGATATCTGAGATACTGTAGTAGACTAGTTGGAGTGGAGGGGCAACCCAACTATGTAAAATATATTGCGAGATTGTCAAGTTCCTTGCAATATTGTCTTACTCCATGTATGCCCACCCTACTGCTTTGGTCTGTGAGGTGGCGCTGTTATAGGTGCCCCATAATACTCATTCCTCATTTGTATGAAATCAGTCTTTGAGTGTGGCGGCACCCAAACTTTGGAATGCTCTGCCCATTGACATCAGATGGGCACCTCTTTTCAGTGTCTACTAAAAGTATATTTGTTTAGGCATGCCTGTCCAGATATGTAGTATGTTGACATGTGTTTTAATCCAGTTTTTCGTTTGCCATTGGTTTTAATGATATTTCATTGGGGGGGAAATTACAAAGTTAAATACAACAATTTCAAACTGCTTTTTTTACAGTTGATTTCATTGCTTTATTGTTTTTGTAAACCACTTTCAAGCTTTGCTTTTACACTAAAAAAAATATGGAATGAATGAATGAATGAATGAATGCACAACTCTGTACTCCAGCAAAGGAGACTGGCCATGGTGGGGGCAGAGGGCCTTCTCGGTAGTGGCGCCCACCCTGTGGAACTCCCTCCCATCAGATGTCAAGAAAATAAACAACTGACATCTGAAGGCAGCCCTGTTTAGGGAAGTTTTTCATCATTGGTGTTTTATTGCATCATTATCATTATCATTATCATTATCATTATCATTATCATTATCATTATCATTATCATTATCATTCTGTTGGGAGCCACCCAGAGTGGCTGGAGAAACCCAGCCAGATGGGTGGGGTATAAATAATTTACCATTATTATTATTATTATTATTATTATTATTATTAACAGCCAAGGAGATGTTGATGCTACCACCAATATCACCCATGTCTTCTGTTGCCTGAGGCAGTTGCCTCACTTTGTCAAATGTTTGGGCCAGCCCTCTTCAATTATTTTTGAAGGCTGACAAACAGAAAGAACAAAAGAGAGGGAATTGAGGTTAGGAGACATCTATGGGGGAGATGTCTTAATTATCTGGATAAGAAGTTCCTTAGAGAGCACCGGTGAACATGAACAGTTCTCTGCCCTGGTTTTTGATCAAGTGGAATCAGGGTACATAAGCGCTGATGGCATTTGCCAAGAGCTTGATTGAATGTCTTCTTTATGGCACATGCTTCCTGCACTCAGTGTGGCTAATGAATGGTAATTGCAAAAGGGGCAGCTTCCTTGTCATCAGAACCACCCAACTAATGAGGTCTTGTAAAGCGATCAGCTTGCATCCTCAGCCTACCCCTCTATGAGTTGGGGTGGGGATGTGTGTGAAAGTCTACCTGTCATTGTATTTAAACAAACATGCTCCCCGTTGGCTTGCTAATTGGCTGTCAGAAAAAGCAAACTGGCTTGGGAGAGTGTCAGTTCATAGGCTGCAAAAATTCACGCAGGTAACCTCTGTCTTGAGCCTGGGGGAACAGAGAACATTGGTTTCAGCTGGAGCCATGGTCTCCTAATTTCAGAGCGAAGACTTTGGGAAGATTTTCACCATTGGTACCTGGTGTCTGGATCCTGACAGCCTTCTAAGACACTTCTGCCTGGGCCATGTACCATATATTTAACTCCAACAGTGTGCTGTTGCTGGAAATAACCAAAGATAAAACATCTCTGGGACTGCAAAGCAACAATTACTGGGAAGAATGTTCCTCTCTGGGTTCCAGTTACAGATAGGTAGCCGTGTTGGTCTGCCATAGTCAAAACAAAATAAAAAAATTCCTTCCAGTAGCACCTTAAAGACCAACTAAGTTAGTTCTTGGTATGAGCTTTCGTGTGCATGCACACTTCTTCAGATACACTGAAACAGAAGTCACCAGACCCTTCTATATAGTGAGAAGGTGGGGAGGGGTATTACTCAGAAGGGTGGTGGGATTGGGTGATTGGCAGATAGCTGTGATGAGCCTGTTGACGACTCTTAACGACTGCAATAGGTTTTACAGGAAAAAGCAAGGGGTGAGAAGGTGAAAAATGGCTTTGTCATGTATAATGAGATAAGAATCCAATGTCTTTGTTCAGACCAGGTCTCTCCATGGTTTTAAGTTTGGTAATAAGTTGCAGTTCAGCAGCTTCTCTTTCCAGTCTATTTCTGAAATTCCTTTGTAATAGAACAGCTACTTTGAGATCTTGTATAGAATGTCCTGGGAGATTGAAGTGTTCTCCTACTGGTTTCTCTGTCTTGTGGTTCCTGATGTCAGATTTATGTCCGTTTATTCTTTGGCATAAGGTTTGGCCTGTTTGTCCAATATAGAGAGCTGAAGGACACTGTTGGCATTTGATGGCATACACAGTGTTAGACGATGAGCAATTAAATAGTCCCGAGATGGTATGTGTGATGTTGTTGGGACCAGTAATGGTGTTGTCCGGGTGTATGTGGCAGCAAAGTTGGCATCTGGGTTTATTGCAGGCTCTGGCGCAGACAACCACCCTCCATTTCTCATCTCAGTTCTTTATTTGACATAACTTGGGGGAGGGGTTCAGCAGGAGCTGAAACATCAATGAATCATCTCAGCTGCACAACGTGACCCCATGCAATTATGGAGTCACACTTCAACATATATAATTAGAGTTAATTATGTTGTTGCACAATGGGTTGCCTCTCGCCCCCTACGCCCTGGACTTGATGCCAGCAAACAGAGATGGGCTTCCTGAATGTGTGGAGGAACCACACAACTGTTTGAAATCGTTTGTTATAAGAATTTTAAGGTCTCAAACATAGAATAAATATTCATAAATGCACACATATCTAAATATATGAACCATGTGTCTGAAATAATACAGGAGAGCAATCCTGAAGTCATTTTGACCCTCCCAATGACCTCAAATATTCCTTTGCAGTCAAGGAGGCAAACGGGGAAAGTCTTCCCATGGTCTTTTTGCTTGCAAATCCTGTCTCCAGGGCGTATTTGTGTATAAATAGGGTGAGTCTGTGACCTGGATCCGGGAACTAAATTATTAACCATCACAAAAGAATGGCCAGACTGCCCAGGTAATACAATCAGTGACCATTATCAGGTATCCTGGCAGGCAGGATATCTGCTGTAGACTGCCTCCTTCTGTGATGGATGTATGATGTTTGGGGGGGGTCATGGGCAGGGGCAGAGGTAGCTGCTCCAGCACCTGGAACAGCCACATGCTGTGCACCCGGGGGTGGGGCTCAGGGATGACACCTGGGGCGGGCCGCACCCACCCCCCTTCCTCCACCAGTGGCCACGGACTACAGGGTGGACAATTTCAAAATAATAATAATAATAATAATAAGAAGAAGAAGAAGAAGAAGAAGAAGAAGAAGAAGAATTTATTTATACCCCGCCCATCTGGCTGAGTTTCCCCAGCCACTCTGGGCGGCTCCCAATCAAGTGTTAAAAACAGTACAGCATTAAATATTAAAAACTTCCCTGAACAGGGCTGCCTTCAGATGTCTTTTAAAAAGAAGATAGCTGCTTATTTCCTTCACATCTGAAGGGAGGGCGTTCCACAGGGCGGGCGCCACTACCAAGAAGGCCCTCTGTGTGGTTCCCTGTAACCTCACTTCTCGCAATGAGGGAACCGCCAGAAGGCCCTCGGCACTGGATCTCAGTGTCCGGGCTGAACGATGGGGGTGGAGACGCTCCTTCAGGTATACAGGACCGAGGCTATATAAGGGTTTGCACACCATTGTTCAGAATTCTCTTCCCTCCTAGGTGTGGTGAGTGGGGACCCTGTTGCAACAGTTCTTTGAATAAAGATCAGGCTTACTAGCTGCTTTGCTTCTCAATATACTCTGGTTGGCCTCTGTTGTTTTCTCCTGCTGATAGGGAACCCACTTAAGGACTCTATATGGGCTCTGGAATACCCCATAACGGAAAGGGGGCAAATTTTCTTACAACACTTTCATGGATTCTGTGTTTGACTCTGGTTTCAGATTTGCTCTGTATTTGCTAACAGTTCATGTTTGTTTTTAGAATTAAAACTTGTTTATCTTGCCATTCCTCCAAGGAGTTCAAGCTGATATACTATACTTAACCTCCTATTTTATCTTCAACAACCACAAGCCTGCGAGGTTGTTTAGGCTGTGAGATAGTGATTGATTCATGGTGGTCATGCAGCAAAATTTGTGACTGAATGGGGATTTAAATTCTAGTCTCCTTGAGCCTAGCCCAACACTCTAGTCAATACACCACATTGGATGTCTATTAATGGTGACTCTCATTCTGAGTTGTCATTTATGGTGATAACAAAACAGAAGACATAAGATATTGTTGCATGCCGCCCCAATCTCTGAGTAGTGAGAGACTTCAGTGGTTGTGCGCTTACCAGGGTTCAATTTCCTTGGAATGAAGGTCAGAGGAGGCTGCAGTGTTTTGAAGATATATGGTTTTATTCACACATCTATACAACATGAACACAGGATGGAGGGACTCACGACAATAATGCCCCATCAGATCTTGCTTTTCCATCAGTCACAGCTTGGGATCCAGCACTGAGCAAGGCATATCTCTGTCACCAGCTTTTGCAGCCTGCTGACAGCTCACTTACACAAGCAACTCCCTAGCCCAGCCCAGCCCTCCCCCCCCGTCCTTTTTCACTTAAGGTAAAGGTAAAGGTAAAGGTACCCCTGCCCGTACGGGCCAGTCTTGACAGACTCTGGGGTTGTGCGCCCATCTCACTCAAGAGGCCAGGGGCCAGCGCTGTCCGGAGACACTTCCGGGTCATGTGGCCAGCGTGACATCGCTGCTCTGGCGAGCCAGAGTCGCACACAGAAACGGCGTTTACCTTCCCGCTGGTAAGCGGTTCCTATTTATCTACTTGCACCCGGAGGTGCTTTCGAACTGCTAGGTTGGCAGGTGCTGGGACCGAGCAGCGGGAGCGCACCCCGCCGCAGGGATTCGAACCGCCGACCTTTCGATCAGCAAGTCCTAGGCGCTGAGGCTTTAACCCACAGCGCCACCTGCGTCCCCCTTTTTCACTTAGATGAAGCTAATTGCAACCTGGCTCTTGCCTTTGAAGTGTTCATCATAGCACTAAAATGGCCACCTGGCCTTGCCTTCAAAGAAATTTGTCTGAGCCATTTCCTCAACTTCCCTTAAATTCATAACAATGCTATTCAGGACACCAAGTACACTAAATACTGAAACTGTTGAAACAGAGGTTACTCCTCGCAGGAGAACTCTGGAGGAAGAGAGGGTTAAGGATCTATGAAAATAAAAGAATTATCTGCATCCTCAGTAAACTACAAATTCCAAAGTTCTTTCAAAGAAGCATAGCAAAGTAAGGAAAGATGACTGAGCCTCATGAAAGGGAATTACCGGTAAATGGTTGGTGGTCTATTATTCTTTTTGTACTGCCAGGGGGAGTAATAAGGTCTTGTGGGATTTTCTGCATCACCTCCCAAAAGACTGTATCTTGACCAGATTTGGGCATTCTGCACTTTGACTTCAAGAGAGCTGCTCCTGTTCGGGCAGCAAAATGTCTTAGGCTCACCATGGAGAGAAGTCACAGAAGTCTTGAAACAATTCTTCTTCTTGTATCTGCAGTTTAGTCATTGAGCCAAGTTATTCTGGACATTATCCTTGAGTAAAGCACATGAAGTCAAGTCTATTGGAGGTGGAGCCGATTATTGCCTGTAGCAGCCTTTGTCAACATGGTGTCCTCAGATGTTTGGACTACAACCCCCATCAATCTCAGCCAGCAAGGCCATGCTCCCATCAGCACTGGAATCATACAGCTGGGGTTGGTGGGAATTGTAGGCCAAAATATCTGGAGGGCACCAGATTGATAAAGGAAGCTCTGAAGCTTTCTGCATTTCCTGGAGGAAAACCAGCAGAAATATGCCCATGAACTAAATGGTAGGTGACACTGGCAGTAGCATCTTAGAGGTGGTTTCATGTCCACCAGAAGAATTGGCAGCCAAAATGGAACTCGCTAGAAGGATATGCAAATCCCTGGCTTACTGTAAGAGAGGCCACAGAGGACTGCAATGCAATGTATTGGCAATGTATGTTTGCCATCTGGCTCCATAAATCCAGGAAGGTGAAGGCCACCAACCAACTTAGTTACCCTCAATTTGGTACCCTCAATATATTTGGAACTCCAACTCTCATCCGCCTATAACAGCTGTGATATTTAGTACAAAACACCTGGGGTGTCATGACCCCTGAATCTAGGAGTGATCTGGACACAGAGTTGGAGGCTGAAGGGGCACCAGATGGGCAGCCTGGTCTTAGTCATGGCTCAGAACTGAGTGTGGAAGATAAGGAGACCACTGGACCTGGGGTGGTTGGACAAGACCTCCTGGAGAAGCCCACCAGACTGCCAGGGCCTGGATCTTCACAGACACCTTTCCCTGAGCCTGAAGAACCAGATGCCTCCCAATGCACATCTCAAGTTGGGTGCACAGGAAGCAGACCAGAAGGAAGGCTATGGAACAGAGGAAGAGTGCCCGTCTTAAATCCAGAGGGTTGGCCCTTTATAACTCAAAGTTCTTTCAAGGGAGTGGGGCCTGCAAGAGGCAGTCTGGAGATGGGAGCATAAAAAGCTTCAGTCTGCTCCAAGCATTTGTTAGAGCAAGCTGTTTGCTTGGAGCTATCTGTGGTCCATAAGTTTTGCCTCCAGCTTTCCTGCTTTCCCCGTGGGTTCCAACACTGGCCCAGAACATGACATAGAGGACATCTGGTTGAGGAAGACTGATTTAGATGGTTGGCTCTCTGAAAATAACATGGGAAGTATACTATTGCCTTCCTCTCTCTCTCTCTCTCTCTCTCTCTCTCTCTCCCAAACAGGACTCTGGGAAAGAGAATGCTGGACGAAACAAGTCTTTGGTCTGATCTACCACAGCTTTTCATGTCTTAAAGGAAATACTGGTGCCCAACTAGTCAATTGAATGTGGCTGTCTAAAGCTCTAGGCTAGTGAGTCATCGACTTTCCAAAAATAGCTGGCTGCCACTCCTGTGATTTAAGCCATTGATTTATTAATATGGCAACACACACACACACACACACACACGACAGAGAGAGATCAGCAGACTCAGAAATACCCTGTGTCTGCCAACATTTGCAGATGCACAACAAACCTTTAGGAGGATAAACACCCAAACTAGCCAATGAGGACTCAGCAGACTCAGAGGGGACAGAATGCTGGCTGACTGGCAGGAGGCAGCAAAACAGCAGGGAGGAGGAATGCAGCATTTTGGAGAAGATAATGGCTGGTAGGCCATGACCCTGGACGAAAGCACTCCATGTTGCCAGATTTTGTTGAAGTTCTCATTCATAATATGAATCACTTTGAGAACCATTGCTTGAAAGGTAGCCTGCATAGTACGTAAACATACATAAAAACTCTATGATCCACACATCACCTGAAATGAGCAATAGGGACTGGCCCCAGAATGAGCTTCGTGGCTGAGTGAAAATTTGAACACAGGGTTCTTCTGTCCAAGTCCTTGAAGCCATGGTTGTTCTCATTGGAGCCTGGGGGAATTGACATCGACCCCAACAAAATCCAATCCTCAAGCCTTGTAGAGCCACCCTGAGGTATGCCTTTGACCTTTAAAAGCTTTCCATTTAAAAGCTGTGGGAAGATTTTTTAATTAATTTATTTTTTTTAATCAGGAGCTGCAGAACATCGCAACAGCAAGCAAGCAAGCAAGCAAGCAAGCAAGCAGTGTGTGTGTGTGTGTGTGTGAGCAAAAGGCTCCCCCCTGAACTTTACCTTGGCTCCCTCTGGGGAGACAAATACATACATTGGAGAGACTTGGTTTGCCTTTGTAACTAAAAGCCTTTCCAGGAGCAAACACCACCACTCTTGTTTCCTGCTCCTCGTTGCCGAGAAACAGATGCAGAAAGCAGAAGAGAATGTGAACCGAAGTGCTCCACTTTCCATATTTCCTCAAGCAGTGAAAGGTTCTAGGAGCAGTAGTAGCCAGGTTAGGCTTCATTTGATGAAGAGAGTGCCAGGGACTGGTCCATTAGGGCAAGTGAGGCACTGCCCCACCATCCTCAGTCTGCTATCAGCCAACCTTCAATTAATAATAATAATAAGAAGAAGAAGAAGAAGAAGAAGAAGAAGAAGAAGAAGAAGAAATTATTTATACCCCACCCATCTGGCTGGGTTTCCCCAGCCAGTCTGGGAGGCTTCCAACAAAACACTAAAATACAATAACCTATTAAACATTAAAAGCTTCTCTAAACAGGGCTGCCTTCAGATGTCTTCTAAGAGTTTGGTAGTTATTTTTCTCTTTGACATCTGGTGGGAGGGCGTTCCACAGGGTGGGTGCCACTACCAAGAAGGCCCTCTGCCTAGTTCCCTGTAACTTGGCTTCTCACAGCGAGGGAACTGCCTGAAGGCCCTCGGCGCTGGACCTCAGTGTCCGGGCAGAACGATGGAGGTGGAGATGCTCCTTCAGGTATACTGGACTGAGGCTGTTTAGGGCTTTAAAGGTCAGCACCAACACTTTGAATTGTGCTGCAAAATGTACTGAGAGCCAGTGTATGTCTTTCAAGACTGGTGTTACATGGTCTCGGCGGCCACTCCCAGTCACCAGTCTAGCTGCCGCATTCTGGATTAATTGTAGTTTCCAGGTCACCTTCAAAGGTAGCCCCACATAGAGTGCATTACAGTAGTCCAAGGGAGAGATAACTAGAGCATGCACCACCCTGGCGAGACAGTCCGCGGACAGGTAGGGTCTCAGCCTGCGTACCAGATGGAGCTGATAAACAGCTGCCCTCGACACAGAATTGACCTGCACCTCCATGGACAGCTGTGAGTCCAGAATGACTCCCAGGCTGCGCCCCAATCTGTTAGCTGCCATCCATCCTCCAACCACCTCCAAACACTCACACAGGACCTTCACTGCCTTCACTGGTTCTGATTTGAAAGAGAGGTAGAGCTGGGTATCATCCGCGTACTGATGAACACCCAGCCCAAACCCCCTGATGATCTCTCCCAGCGGTTGCATGTAGATGTTGAAAAGCATGGGGGAGAGGACAGAACCCTGAAGCACCCCACAAGTGAGAGCCCAGGGGTCTGAACACTCATCCCCCAACACCACTTTCTGGACACGGCCCAGGAGAAAGGAGCGGAACCACCGTATAACAGTGCCCCCAGCTCCCAATGGTGTCAAAAGCCGCTGAGAGATCCAGCAGAACTAGGAAACAGCTCTCATCTTTGTCCCTAGCCCGCCGGAGATCAGTGCGACCAAGGCAGTTTCAGTCCCATGGTGAGGCCTGAATTCCGACTGTATCATTTGTTACTAGAGTGGGAAACAAAATACGAGCTTGTCAAAGCCTCAATGACATACTGGGCAGTAGACATAGGTCACAATATAGATTTCAACATCTGGGAAAAACTCTGGAAAAGTGATTTGAAGTTCACAGCATGTTATTCTTTGAAGGAGAACTACTTGAAAATGATTTACAGATGGTATTAAACTCCGAGTAGGCATGCTAAGATGTATGACTGAATCAGATAAATGCTGGAGATGAAAAGCGGGAGTGAATATTTTGTTACATGTGGTTGGACTACTAAGAGTACTGCTTTTTTAAAACAAAAACAACAACCTAGAAGGAGCCATGTAGGATTCAGTTGTACAGTGATACACAACCAATATATGGCCAACACATACTGTGACATATTTCAACCTGCACATCAGCAGGTGGTCAGCGTAAAAGCAAGGAGAATCCCCAGATGTACAGCCATGCAGGTCTGCAGTTAGTCTTGAAAATAAGCTCAAAGAAATGGTTCCTTCCCTCTAAGGATGTGAACTGCAAACACTTTAACTCTAAAGCAGCAATTTACAGTCGTACCTTTGGTTACAAATGCTTTGGGTTACAAACGCTTCAGGTTACAGACTCCGCTAACCCGGAAGTAGTACCTTGGGTTAAGAACCTTACTTCAGGATGAGAACAGAAATTGTGCGGCGGTGGCAGCGGGAGGCCCCACTAGCTAAAGTGGTACCTCAGGTTAAGAACAATTTCAGGTTAAGAACCGGCCTGCGGAACGAATTAAGTTCTTAACCAGAGGTACCACTGTATTCCAATTGTTCACAATGGCATTAGCAGGGATATACCTTCTCTCATCGGCTTCCAGGTTGCTTTGTGAAGCTGGGCCCCAGTTCTCTCCCCGCCCCATCCCATTCAACCGATCTTCAAAAAGCTTTTATACTCTTAAAAAAATATGAATACATATAGTTTAATTATACTTCTAATTAAAAACAAAACAAAACCCTCCAGTGGGCCACTGGGTCAGCTTCTCCCCCATTAAAAATAGATTTCATGCATGGAGCATATGGTGTGTGTACGATCAGTCCCTCTGAATCCTGACATCCCCTCAAAAGGTTTTGTTGTTCCGTCATGAAATGTAAAATGTGCAAAGGGGCGATTGTGGGACCTGGAAGAGTATGATTTCAAAGCTGAAAACACAAAGCGCTTCTCCAGGGCCTTTGTTTTATGAAGACCATCCTTGGGGAGATTAAAGCCTGTCCAAAAGCTCCAGTAATAACCTAGGAAGGGCCTTTGTTGTCTTGGGGGAAAGAGCCACCAGCCATATTAAACACAGCTCCAGTCAAAGCTTTGATGCACACCTGGCCTCTTAGCTGTGCAGGCAAGCTAGGCAGCAACATGGCTCCTGTGAAAGAAGAGTCCTATTGTTACATGCCTCCCTGATCTCCATGTGTGGGGTGAGAGTCCAGGGGTTGCAGGTGCACTAGCTGGGATTTGTTTCTTTTTCCTTTTGGACAATGAGGTGCAGCAGAGACTGTGCTGTTTTTAATTATATATGTTTTATTTACACATATGTATATACAACCCAAACCTAGATGGCATCCTGGAAATTCTACTCAGTACTGATCCAGAGTAGATTCCAACATATACTGTACAGTGGTACCTCGGGTTAAGTACTTAATTCGTTCTGGAGGTCCCTTCTTAACCTGAAACTGTTCTTAACCTGAAGCACCACTTTAGCTAATGGGGCCTCCTGCTGCCGTGGCTGCCACACCGCCGGAGCACGATTTGTGTTCTCATCCTGAAGCAAAGTTCTTAACCCGAGGTATTATTTCTCGGTTAGCAGAGTCTGTAACCTGAAGCGTACCACTGTATTGGCTAGAATATAAGCCGCACTCCCCCCCCCCAATTCTGATAATAGAAGAAACCAGTGGATAGATATAGCAGACTGCTTGCAATCGATTCATTCATTCAGACTGCTGTTTCCTTCAGAGACAGGGACCCTGTGGCCCTTCAGGTGTTGTTGAACTCCAATTCCATCAACCCCTGCCAGCATGACCAATACCAATGGCCAGGGATAATGGGAGCTGCAGATTCTCCAGCCCAGGATTATGTGAGCTGGCAAGTGCTGTCTAGATCTCAGACAGAGTCTTTTCTCACCAGCCCTGCATTAAGATATCCAGAGATGTCAGGGAGTGTGTTCTGTGTTCTTCCCTTGAGTCCCTCTCAACTGAACCCTGTTGGATGGGTGCATAATTAATTAACCATGCCCACATCTCTGTAGATAGTTGTATATATTTTTTATTGCCCAACAACTGCCATATGGACATATGAAGAGGCTTGATATTGGCACAGACCATCCCTGAGTCAACAGGAATGAGACAATAGTGGCTAAGTGCTCTGAGCTATGTGCACAAGGTACCCACAGGGCAAGGCAACTGGTGGTAGCAGTGTCACACTGATCTCTTAATGAGCAACTTGCTCCAACAAAGGCCTGAGGTGAACTGAGCCTTTATAAGTCTCCAAATCTGAAGCGCCACTCCTGTGGATCTTAAAGGGCCAAACCCCTGGCCTTCAGAAGAGCACTTCTTCCCTTTCCTGTAGCCTCACATTTGGCACATTCACATACCTGTCGGCAGGTGTTGCAGCACAGGAAGCCCTCAATCCCCTGATGAGTCAGGCTCAGGGGGCAGTGTCCTTGCTCAGACTCTGTTGGTTCTGGACCAGCACCCTTAGTTCTGCAGACTCTGAAGAACTGCAAGCCATGGGGTTCAATGGCCAATGGCCCATCTAGTCCAGCACCAGCTGCCTCTGGGAAGCCTAGAAGCTTGGCATGAATGCAATAGTTTGTAGTGCATCAGATCCAGATTTGGCTAGCCACCCCCTCCTCTGAACTGGAGGAGGAGTGGGAAAACAAGAGTACAAAGGCATGTGAATGCTAGAAAAATCACCTGATTTGGGGATGTCTGGTTTAGGACTATGGATCTAAAATAGATGGATTTAGCCTTTCCCCTAAGAGCACAGATGAGGTGTCAGACATGAAATAGGAGATATACCACAGTCACCACTTTCCGTGGACTTGAAGCCACACAATATTATGTGGGGAATGTAGACCTTTCCCCTTATAACATGCAATTTCTAGGCCTTTGTTATATTATAAAAGGTCATTCCATCTGGGTTTGTTTTTTTTATAATGCTCCTTCATGCTTTAATGAGGTAATTAGACACAGTAGTACATTGTTTGTACATAATTTGCAATGGGAAAGGCAATTAAATATTTAGTGCTGTGTCCCTTGGTAACATCTGGGATTTCTAAGATGAGTTTAAAGACAAATTAAGAGCTGCTTATGGTCTGCTGCATGAACGGCAGAGGAATTTGTTCACAAAGGCATTGCTTGGAACTGGTGGGACTGGCATTTAAAAGGTAAGTGTGGCCCAATGTGAGTATGTGTGAAATTGTGCACCTCAGGGCAAAGTTTCCTAACTTCATACATATACACTGATGAACTGGAGGTAACTGACCAGATAAGGGATCTTGAGCAGGGCCGTAGCTAGGGGGTGGTGAGGAAGGCCCCTGCCAGGGGCGCAGATGAGGGGTGTGTGCAAAACCGGCTTTAAAATATGTCCCTGGATGTCAGGGAACTGCCATCAGCTCAGAAGCGAGAGGTGGAAGGGCAGTTGGGTTACAGGGAGCCTCCAAAGATCGTGAGAAGCAGCACTTCCTCCGTGGAGGAGGGAAGCCCCGCCTCTAGTGGGGAAGGGATGCAGGGCTCGGAGGATGCAAGGGAGAGCCAAAGTACCGTGCATGAGCAGAGCGGAGGGGGGGAGGCAGGTCCCCCTTTGCCCACGCCCTCTCTGTGCAGTAGGTTTACACGCAGAGAGGGGAGGCGTCGGATGGGGGTCAAGAGACTACTCTGCTGGGGAAAGTTTAAGGACCTCCCACTCTCAGATTCTGCTAATGACTGAGCAAGACATGGAACTGAGACATTCTGCACTGTAAATGTTTTTGCACCGATAATAAAGCCTTTGAAAAGACCAGTGGGGGTCTTGCCTGTTCGCTCTCGAGCAACCACGCCGGTAGGCATACAATAAATATGTCTATAAATAAAAATGTTGATTATTGCCTAATAAGAAAAGGTTCTTAATACAAGGTGAAGTGCGTGAGGAATTGAATGGAGGGGGGGTTGGAGGAGAGGCAGAAAGAAGAGCTGATTTGTCCATGGCTAGGGGGCGCAATCTGGACGGTTCTGCCAGGGGCGCAAGATCACCCAGCTACGGTTCTGATCTTGAGATCATAGTTCACTATAGAATCTGCCACTACAAGATGTGGCAATGGGCAGCGACTTGGATGGCTTTAAAAGGGCCTTAGAGATACTCCTGAAGGATAAGGCTTTGCATGGCTACTAATCATGACTACTATGTTCTGCTTCCATTATCAGAGGCTGCATACATCTGAACAGCAGTTGTTGGGAATCAGAAGTGAGGAGAGCACTGTTGCGCTCAAGTGCTGCTTTGTAGGCTTCTCAAGAGGATCTGGTTGGACACTGTGAGAACAGGATGCTGGACTAGAAAGGCCACTAGTATGGGTAGGGTTTGTTTTTGTTTTTTTTTGGGGGGTGAATCCTTGTGCATTTATGAGGTGATGAGCTCTCCACCCATTTACTAGAACAATCCTGCAATCAGCCTGACAGTTTCTGTTCATATCGTTTTCAAAAGTTGCAGTTCTTTGCAAAGTACACAGCATACAACTTCATGCCAAAGAACAGCAGCCATCACCCCACGGTCCTTTTCACCATGGATAGCTTTCTCTAACAACTTCAGTTGGGAACTACTACCTGAAGGAAGTGAGTATCCTTCAATGCATGTCCAGATGTATAATTAATCTCAGCTTGAGTCTGAAGCCCCTACAGAGTTCAAAGGAAGAAGTTTAAGAAGAAGTTGAACTCAGACGTCAGAAAGATGCAGAGTCTGAGGAGCAATTATTAAAGTAACAACCAACCCATGTCTGAACTTCTAACAAAAAATAAGTAACATGTCCCTCAGATCAGCCTCCAATACTTATGGGCTGGAAAGGAGCCAATGTAACACCAATTTTTCAAAAGATCCTGGAAAGTGCAGGCTAGTTAGCTTGTCATCTGAACCAAGAAAACTGGTGGAAAGTATTGTTAAATGTAAAATAGTCAACATATAGAAGAACAAGTCTTGCTGAAGCATAGCCAGCATGGCTTCTGCAAGGGCTAGTATTTTCTCATGAACCTATTAGAGTTATTTTAGAGTGTCAACAAGCATAAATTTTATTTCATTTTTTAATTTTTAATTACATTTGTATACTGTCCTTCATCCGAAGATCTCAGGTTGGCCCACAGCATAAAAAGACAAAATAATAATTTGTTTAGTCGTGTCTGACTCTTCGTGACCCCATGGACCAGAGCATGCCAGGCACTCCTGTCTTCCATTGCCTCCTGCAGTTTGGTCAAACTCATGCTGGTAGCTCTGAGAACACTGCCCAACCACCTCGTCCTCTGTCGTCCCCTTCTCCTTGTGCCCTCCATCTTTCCCAACATCAGGGTCTTTTTCAGGGAGTCTTCTCTTCTCATGAGGTGGCCAAAGTATTGGAGCCTCAGCTTCAGGATCTGTCCTTCCAGTGAGCACTCAGGGCTGATTTCCTTAAGAATGGATAGGTTTGATCTTCTTGCAGTCCATGGGACTCTCAAGAGTCTCCTCCAGCACCATAATTAATAATAATAATACATAATACATAACATTGTTCTTGTTTTTGTTATGTATTATGTATAAAATAATAATACATAATACATAACAAAAACAAGAACAAAGCAAACCCATAACCTCCCCTCCCACAAACACATTTAAAAGAACATAATCAGCCCAAGGCCCGGTTAAAGAGAAATGTTATTACCTGACGCCTAAAGATATGTATGGGGAGCCACTGCAAAAAAAACCCATTCTCGTGTTGTTACCCTCCAGACCTCTTATGGAGGAGGAACATGAAGAAGGGCCTCATGTGATGATTCCAGGGTCCAAGTCAGTTCATCTGGCGAGACACAATCCTTGAGGTATTGTGGTCCTGATACGGATAGAGGTGATCAAGTTGAGAAAGTACACTTGAACTTTCAAAAGCTTTCAACAAGGTACCTCACTAAAAGCTGCTTAGCAGTCATGGAATAAAAGGAGAAGTTGTATTGTGTATCAGTAATTGGTAAAGTAGCCAGAAGCAGAGAGTCAGAATAAATGGACAGTTCTCTGAAGTCCACTCACCTTTTCCTAGTGGGCAATGATGCAGCTGGGCAGCCAGGTCACAACAGCTTACAGCCTAAGGGCCGGAGGGACATCACCTCTCCCCTGTGTCATGCCAGCCACGTCATCATTGCTGGGGTTCTTCCCCCTGTGGGACAGCCCCAGCCAATCAGGGTAGATGTGGTCACAGGCAATTTAACCACGGCGAGGCCAACCAGCACCTTCTCTTTCGCTCATCAACCATTCCACCCTCTTTTCATGCTATGACCTTGCTATGGACAATTGTCAGCCGCCATATTGTTGAGGCCAGGTAGGAATTTCCCCACCTGGCAAAGTGGCACTGGCCATTTGGTTTTTGCTTACCAAGTAGCAATTGTCACAACTTTTGTGAGGTTAGGCATTGGGTAAGCCTTTGTTTGAAATGAGGGGAGGTTGTAGCCTTTGCCTACCCCTCCTCAGTAAGGGCTTCCTGCTAAAGGGATCCGGGGTGTGAATCCTGTCCAAAGCCTGGACGTGGGTTGGGCCATGTCACAGCCCCTATGGGGATCCCTTGGGGTGCCCCTATTTGAGGTAAGTCATCGGGCGCCCCTATCGGTGGTTTACCCTTCCACTGACTCCCTGCAGATGGGCAGGAGTCAAGATATAGCCTGGCTTCACCCCAGTGTCTAAGCCAAATGCTCACATCTGTAACCAATAAAGTTGTGGCCTATTTGAACCCATAAGCCAAAATACTTCGTGTCTGTGTGTTTTATTGTTCTCCTGGGAACTTTGTGGCTCGGGTGCCTTGGCACACAATGGAAAGGTGTGTCAAGTGGAGATGTAGAATGTTGGGCTAGATGACCCATTGATACAGCAGGCTCTTTTCATGTTGTTATGTTTTTATGACCAGAATTTATAGGAAGTCACTTCCTACATCCAATGGAAATGAGAGACAAAGCTAAGTGGAGACTGCTAAGAGAAAACTTCTGCTACAGGTAACGCCTCAGTAAATATGCAAAATAAGAATCAAGTTTGCACCTGCGCTTCTGCATTCTTATTAGGTGAGAGCCTATGTGGAAAATTTGGGACTCTGACAAGAGGGAGTTCCATCAAATCCAGATCAGATTTCTACTCTGCTTGAAAGACTATGTCACTGGCTGCAAGATTCGGTGAACGGATGGGCCATTTGGCTTATATAAACATGTAAAGCTCCACATGAAATTGCTCATGGGCTTTGCCCTTGGAGGTTGTTGGAAGCCCTAAAATAACAAGCAAGCTCTAGTGGAAGTTTCCAGAATGAACAACAACAACAAAACCCTGCTCCATATCAATGCTGTATTAACTCTGAGCAAAACACACTGCCAACTGTCAATTTGTCTACGTCTCAGCCAGTTTCTCAAGGTCCCTTCTGAGCTCCACAGGCTATAGCAGGTAATTATGCTTATGGTGGAAGTAAAATACAGCTCTCTTTCCTTTGAACAGTGAATTGTAGGAATGAGCTTGGGGCAAAAATTTACATGGGTTCCAATGGGAAAGCAGAAGACAGAGGTGATTGACAGTCTTGTGGTTTTAGATTTTAGAACTGGCAGGAGCAGGGGCAGCAGGAACCATAGAGTTGGAAGGGACCTTGAGGATCATCTGGTCCAATAGGGATCAGTCCTGCAATCTTGGCATTATCAGCACCACTCTCTAACCAACTGAACCATTCAGGCTGTACGACAGATTGTGGCTAGGAAGCTTGGCTCTTGCAGGACGGTGATGTGGGAATGTTGTGGATAGTAGGAGAGGATATGTTGATTAAATATTATCCTTCCTCACTCACACTAGTGAGTTACATATAGCAGAGCTTTACACAGCGAGAAGCTAGCTGCAGATTCGTTTGGATCTCTTTAGTTAAGCAATCCCATCTGGCATGCTCAGATTGGAGTATATTTCTGGGAAGATCCCTTTGATTCCCTTCTAAAAGAATAAAGACACAAGAGTCTTTCTTATAAGTACAGTGGTACCTCAGGTTAAGTACTTAATTCATTCCGGAGGTCCGTACTTAGCCTGAAACTGTTCTTAACCTGAAGCACCACTTTCGCTAATGGGGCCTCCTGCTGCCACCGCGCCACTGGAGCACGATTTCTGTTCTCATCCTGAAGCAAAGTTCTTAACCTGAAGCACTATTTCTGGGTTAGTGGAGTCTGTAATCTGAAGCATATGTAACCTGAAGCGTATGTAACCCGAGGTACCACTGTAATGAAAAGTTTACTCGCATTCAGTTCACAGTATGATCCATGAAGGCAGGCTTTAGCTTGTAGTTACAGATACAGTGTGGCTTGCATCACGTGCTGCTGGCAGAGAGCCAGCAGACAGCATCAGATGCATCAGGAGCAGTGGCCAAAATGGAAGAGAGAGGCAAGAGAGAGAGAGATGGCTCCATGACTGGACCTTTTGTGGGGTCTGCAAGGGTCACACCCACCTACCTGGTCACATGCAGGGGGGAGGATGCTCCAGACCAGGTAGAACAGGAAACTCTACCTTGGCTGGAGTAACATCCCCCTGTTTGTGTCCATTCTAGGGAAACAAGGAATGTTGTACTTGACTGCTCCAATGGACTACATCCCACAGGTGTTTTGCTGAAGCAGGAAGAAAATATGAGCGTTTTACTGATATGGCTATGATTTGGGATGTTTTTGTTGTTCTGCATTTTTAATTGTTTTTAATTACTTTGTGTGTAAATTGCCTTGAGAAGGTGGTTTAGAAGGCGATTGATAAATTAATTGTACTACTACTAGTACTACTACTAGGGATGCAGGTGGCGCTGTGGGTTAAAGCCTCAGCGCCTAGGACTTGCTGATCGAAAGGTCGGCGGTTCGAATCCCTGCAGCGGGGTGCACTCCCGCTGCTCGGTCCCAGCGCCTGCCAACCTAGCAGTTCGAAAGCACCTCCGGGTGCAAGTAGATAAATAGGGACCGCTTAGCAGCGGGAAGGTAAACGGCGTTTCCGTGTGCGGCTCTGGCTCGCCAGAGCAGCGATGTCACGCTGGCCACGTGATCCGGAAGTGTCTC
The DNA here is from genome assembly GCF_951804945.1 of Podarcis cretensis. Taxonomy (NCBI): domain Eukaryota; kingdom Metazoa; phylum Chordata; class Lepidosauria; order Squamata; family Lacertidae; genus Podarcis; species Podarcis cretensis. Next base: position 27,014,307 of record NC_137185.1, on the reverse strand, counting down.
CGGACAGCGCTGGCCCCTGGCCTCTTGAGTGAGATGGGCGCAAAACCCCAGAGTCTGTCAAGACTGGCCCGTATGGGCAGGGGTACCTTTACCTTTAGTACTACTACTACTAATAATAATAATATTTAATGTAGACCCCATGGGGCTCCCTTGGAAAGAGATACTAAACAACTGTTCCCAAAACCAAAACCCAGGAGCATCATTACAAAATGTAGCTATCCACTAGTCAAATTGTTTTGCAAAGCTTTCAGATTCTTTTTAAGATAAGCCTCTCTAGCCCCTTGGCTTCCTTTTCCATCTGGCGAGGCTGTGTGCATCCGAGTCTGTTCTACCAGCTGCTGCCTTTAAAGAAAACAAAAACACAGGCAGAGGACATGATGGGGAGGTGGGAATTCGCCTCTTGTCCTCTGCATTTTCCTGTCTGTAAACCCATCAGCCTTCTAAGCTGGGCTGCATTTATCTCTGCCAGAGAGAATTGGAGGACTCACTAAAGTGACACGGTACATGTTGAAACCCTGCCTTCAGCCAACATCCCAGTAGCAATTACCACAATAGTCACTATCAATCAGGAGGCCCATCTGAGCTCTGCTGGGAAGGACCAAAGTGGGCTCAGAAAGAGACACAGACTTTGACCTCTTCCATCATGATGACTAGATTACTTTCTAAGAAAAAAATTTCCACAGAGGAGTTGAATTTAATTCAAGAGCAGGCAGGGGCTAATGGGTGGTATTCAACTAAGCATTACTCCAAGTTGACCTATTGAAATTAATGAACTTAACTTAGCCCTGTTCATTCATTTCAATGCATCAACTCTTGCCTTGTTCGCACTTGCACTTGCCCCGTGCCTAGGAAGCAGGGGTTCGAGAAGTTTTGCCTTTGCTTTCGCCGGAAAACCCACTCTTTAGTGCTAAATCGGAATCTACATAAAACCTGATTGCCATTTGTTCTGATTCAGTGCTAAAGACTGGGTTTCCCAAATTGAGGTGTGGTTAAGACATAAAACATAGGCCCCATGCACATGTCAACTTATTCCACTCCCCCAACCGCTTCCTGCTAATATCTGCATTATATTTGAACTTTCAGGTGATCTAAAAGTTACTTTCAGAAATCTAGTGGACTCTGATGGAAGTTTAGCACTCATTTCCATGTTAATTGCTTCAAAAGAGAAGGAAAAAGAAAGAAAGAAATCCATTTACTACCCCATTAATCCAGAATATCTCAGGAGTAGAGTCATGAAATTTTGGGCAATATACAAGCACAGATTTCTTTCCGGACATTTTCATGGTTGAATCATGAGGGAGCAGAAGTGAATTTTGAAGGTTCTGCTTAAGTGGTACCTCTGAGGAATTTCAAGGGAAGCAAACAAAAATTTCAAAAAGACTAATGAGTTCCTCCACTCACAGAATCTCACACATCCTTGCTTTTAGAAATCAGCCAGTTCTTTCCATCTCATGCATCCATTAGAGACCTCCCTTTGCACAATATACAAAAAAAAGTCTTCAACCTCATCCCTGCATGTACATTAAGAACATAAAAACAGCTATGCTGGATCAGGCCAAAGACCCATCCTGTCCAGCATCCTGTTCTCACAGTGGCCAATCAGATGCCCAAAGGAAGGCCAAAAGCAAGACCAGAGCCCAACAACAGCACTCTTCTCATTGTCATTCACAGCAACTGGTATTTAGAGGCATTCTGCCTCCAACAGCCATTGAGAGCCTTGTCCACCAAGAATTTGTCTATTCCTCTTTTAAAGCCATCCACATTGGTGGCCATCACTGCTTCCTGTGGGATAAAATCACATGGTTTAACTATGTGTTGGCTGAATAAGTCCTTCATTTTGGTTGCCCTGTGTCAGGGACTGGCTGGATGAGGGAGAGTGGTGGGTGCCAACTGGCCAAGAGGACATGGGAGAAGAAGACTTAGATTGTGGTGGTGTAACACTGGGGAGCAGTCTGGGGAAGGGAGGTGCTAGAAGCAGGAAGTTCGAGTGACCAAGAGGGGTCAGGAGAAGGAGGCCCTTCCAGGACAGGGCTAGAGGCTGAAAGTCGCAGTGTGAGCGCAGACTCAGGCAGAGAGGAGTCAGAAGTTCCCCCCGCTGCCCAACTCCTGCTTGCTGTCCTCCTCCCCTGACAACCCACTTGAGGAGAGTTCTGCACGTTGCTAAGCAACGGGCCAGACAGGCCCAGAGGAGAAGTCCACCCCCTCGCCACAGTCTATGTCTGCTTGGGAGGGATCTGGAGTGAGAGGCTAGAGGATGGAAGGCAGAGCCAGTGGTCAGTTCCAGCAACATCCCCAGCTGGATCAAGACGAACCAGAGGAACTCTGCTGTGTTGTTACATTCTGTGAATAAAAGCTAATTACCTTTCTTGCGTCGCGGTCTTTCCTACCCTGTGGATGACCTGTGCTTGGCTGACAGCTCCTTGACATCCTGAATCACCCAACATTTAATTTCAGAAGTGGATGTTTGCATGGAGAAGGACTGGGGAGCAGGGAGAGTGAGACTGCATGACTAGCTTCACCTCAATCATTGCTGGCCCAAAGGTTTCAAAGAGGCACATTTTTTAATGGGGCTGGTACCCTTTGGATTCTATGTGCAAAATGCTGTGGATATGGAAAGTTGAGTGTTGTTTTTGGGGAGCAAAGGCAGAGGTGCAATCGCATCCCTCCTCTTCTAGATTAGAAGGGGAGAGTGACCTTAGGCTCAAGCCCTGCTTGCAGGTTTTCCACGGGCAATTGCTTGGCCTCTGCAAGAACAGGGTGCTGGACTAGATGGGCTATTGGTCTGATCCAGCAGAGCTCTCCTTATGTCCTTATGTCCTCATTACACCTTCTCTACATGGGCATTGTATACATGGGCAAATGACCAAACAGGTCTATAGCCATCTCTGAGCACCCCTAGCACTATTAAAAAGCAGAGACATCACCTTGCCAACAAAGGTCTGTATAGTTAAAGCTATGGTTTTCCCAGTAGTGATGTATGGAAGTGAGAGCTGGACCATAAAGAAGGCTGATCGCCGAAGAATTGATGCTTTTGAATTATGGTGCTGGAGGAGACTCTTGAGAGTCCCATGGACTGCAAGAAGATCAAACCTCTCCATTCTGAAGGAAATCAGCCCTGAGTGCTCACTGAAAGGACAGATCCTGAAGCTGAGGCTCCAATACTTTGGCCACCTCATGAGAAGAGAAGACTCCATGGAAAAGACCCTGATGTTGGGAAAGATTGAGGGCACAAGGAGAAGGGGACGGCAGAGGACGAGATGGTTGGGCAGTGTTCTCGGAGCTACCAGCATGAGTTTGACCAAACTGCAGGAGGCAGTGGAAGACAGGAGTGCCTGGCGTGCTCTGGTCCATGGGGTCATGAAGAGTCGGACATGACTAAATGACTACACAACAACAAAGCACTATTAACCCACTTGAGGTGTAGGCTGTTTTAATGGAACTCACACTACAGTTCCAGAAAGTGAAGTTTGCCTTTCACTTTGCAGAAATAAGCTAAGGGGAAAAAACCACCAATCATTACCCAAAAGCAAACACTCATATCCCAGGATGAAACACGGATTCCATAGATGCTGTTTAATTATCACTGCATTTCATTAACTCAGAAAATTAGCCTTTGGGGAAGGGTGGAGGTGGGGGTGTTTAAAGCAAAAGAACCCATTTGGGACAAGTCATTATTAATAAGAATATGAAGGGGAAACAATAAATCACCACACAATTTCAAACTCTAATGAGCCTTTTTATTCTTTTGTACCTGAAGGTACAGTTAGCAAAAGAAATCTAAAAAAGAAAAAAGAAAGAACTCAAACCCTAATCAGAAATGGCAAGAAGTAAGCAAAATGCTAATCAAAAATGTCAGCCAAAAAATTGTGGTAAGTGGGGAATTGTCTAACTTTTTGTTAAAATGAGCTGGAGACTAGGGGTGATGGGAATAATGGGATGTAAAATCTTAGATTACTGGGAGGGATCCCAAAAGTATTTGGAGATGATGAAAGCAGTGTGATTACATTGCTGCTAGAGTTGCTGCTGGCAGTCCCGAGGCAGAAATGAAGGGGAGGGGAGAGAATTTCCCTTCCACCAGAACCAAGTCAGGATGCTTCCTTCTTCGCTATGATATCAGAGCTCCATTGCAAAGAATCTTTGGCATGGTGCAAAAGGGAGTGTTTAACAGAGGCGACATGCAAAGAGGATTTTTGGAAAAACCTCAAATTGGAATTGCACTGCTGCAAGACGACTTGTGTGTTATTGTGTACCTTTAACCTTCCAGCAAACTGAATGCACATTTGCCTAATTACTTCTACCACTGCAATGGTTCTCAATACCCCCCTCCTAAAAAATCACAAAAACAAAACAAAACATTGCTAAAGGGTATCTGTGGGTCATTCAATAAACTTTTCCATTCCACAAATCAAAGCATGTAACTCATTCAATCATAACATTTTTCATCAATGTCAGCATTATTACAGAAACCATTGCAGTATCATGGACCCACTGTCAGGATCTTATTATCAGTTTCATTATCTGGCCCTGGTCTAAATGTATTCAACTTTTAAACCAGGGCTAGATAGATAGATTTGTTGTTGTTTAGTCATGTCCGACTCTTTGGGATAGATAGATAGATAGATGATAGATAGATAGATAGATAGATAGATAGATAGATAGATAGATGGATGATAGAGCTTTTTTCTGGGGGGACATAGGGGTACACATTCCCCTAAACATTTTGTGAATCTTTGCACTTTTGTCCATTTACTGTATTTATTTTTTTCCAATTTTAACTATAAAATGGTGATTTTCTTGAGTCAAAATGAGAGTACCCCTAAACATTTTTTTGGGAAAAGAAGCACTGGATAGAGATGATAGATAGATGATAGATAGATAGATAGATAGATAGATAGATGATAGATAGATAGATAGATGATAGACTGATGTATTCTCCATCAACAGACAAAAAAATAAATCCAGGGCAAAGCCAAGTACTGCCTGAATGCAAACTACAATTGGATGATCTCTGTCAGGCATAGGCAACCTAAGGCCCGGGGGCCGGATGTGGCTCAATCACCTTCTCAATCCAGTCTGCGGACGGTCCGGAAATCAGCGTGTTGTTACATGAGTAGAATGCGTGCTTTTATTTAAAATGCATCTCTGGGTTATTTGTGGGGCATAGGAATTCGTTCATTTTTTTTTTTCTTTTTTCAAAATATATTCTGGCCCACCACATGGTCTGAGGGACGATGGACTGGCCTACAGCTGAAAAGGTTGCTGATCCCTGATCTCTGTGCAACTGCCTCCTTTTTTTCTGGCTGGGAAACAAAGGCACTCAATGGTCAGCTGCCTGGTGCCTTGATTCCCAGACAGAGAAGGGCATGGCAGTGACTGAGTCAGGAACCTAAGAGGGCAAGGGAACATGGGTACCATCTCATTGGGAGGTTTAAGATACAGGAACTGGGCCTTTAGTGTGGTGCAAGTATTTTTGTCAGCCAGAACTCACCAGAACTCCTCAGACGGGCAACGTTGCCATGATAAAAGAAAAAGGGAAGCATTCATGATGAGTTTTGGTACCTCTTTTTCCTAGAAAAATAGCACTGGTGTGGTGGCACTTGTCATAGAATCATGGAATTGTAGAGTTGGAAGCAACCCCAGGGTCCTCTGCAATGCATGAATCTCAGCTGAGCATCCAGGAGTAGATGACCATCCAACCTCTGCTTAAAAACCTCCAAGGAAGGAGAGCCCACCACCTCCCAAGGGAGTCCGTTCCACGGTTGAACAGCTCATTGCCAGAAAGTTCTTACTGATGTTTAGTCAGAATCTTCTTTCTTGTCGCTTGAAGCCATTGGTTCAGATCCTAGCTTCCAGAGCAGGAGAAAACAACCTTCACAAGACAGCCATTTAGATAGTTGAAGATAGCCATCTCAGTCTCCTCTTTTCCAAGCTAAACATACCCAACTCCCTCAATCGTTCCTCATAAGACTTGGTTTCATAGCTGTCAACGTTTCCCCTTTTTTAAGGGAAATTCCCTTATTCCGAATAGGATTCCTCACAAGAAAAGGGACAAGTTGACAGCTATGCTTGGTTTCCAGACCCTTAATCATCTTAATCACCCTCCTCTGCACACATTCCATCTCATCCTTCATAAATTGTGGCACCCAGAACTGGACACAGTACCAGGGCCGTCTTTAACAGATGCGGCGCCGGGGTGCAAATATCCGCCCAGGGCCCCCAAATAACCACAGATGGGGGGGCAAAGCTGTGCACTGCCAGCCATCGGGGGGCGCAACTCTCCCCCATGCCGCTGCAGGAGAGCAATCCCCGCAGAGGCTTGGGAGGGAAGCTGCACCACGCCGACCAAGCCTCCGTGAGAGGAGAGCACAGCCTAAGCCTCTGCGGGGATCACTCTCCTCCTGCAGAGGCTTAGGAAGGAAGCTACATGCCCACCAGCCGTATACAGTAATTGGCGGGGCACAGCTTCCATCCTAAGCCTCTGCGGGGATCGCTCTCCTCCCGTGGAGGCTTGGGAGGCAAACTGCATGTCTGCCAGCCATATGATTGGGGGGCGCAGCTGGCAGGCATGCAGGGAAAGGGGAGGCCACCTGCAAAGCCGCACAGCTCCCCCACTCTCTGGGGCACCCCTGAGAGGCCGGCGCCCTGGCGTGACACACCACCAAGCCCTATGGGAAAGACGGCTCTGCACAGTACTCCAGGCGTGGTCTGAGACAAAGGCAGAATAGTCCTGTTACATATCAGACAGACACCATCTTCAGTGCCTTTTCCATGCCTGTTGAATACCGTCTTTTCTTCCAAAACCTTTTAAGTGCAATTTTTTTTTTATTGCTGTCAGCATCTGTAATGGATTTGAAATTGTTTTTGTACATCTTTATACTGCTGATTCGTTTATTGTCAAATTGTTCCTGGGTGCTGTCAGCAGGGAAATTAGCATTTTACCTTTCACAAATACATTAAATATTTGTATTTGTTAGTTGGAGTCCACAGTGAATTGCTCACTTTTTCCTTCTTTCTATTTTCAGATCTTTTCTTTTCCAAAATGACTTCATTTACAATTTCTTGAAATTGCTTCTGTATTTTGGGTGGGTGAGATATTCTGCACATCTCTTTTGCGCAAATGTTATACAAGTGAAATCTGCAGTGCAGTGGGGATGGGTTTGATGGGCTCAAGCTCACTGAATAAGTATTACCTGGCGTGTGAAAAGGGACTGCAGTGTAACCAATAACTAAGACATGTTTGCTAATCATACACTACAGAGATGCAAATTTTTTAAAAACCAAATGAGGGTATTTGATTTGGAAGATGTGCTTTGTTCTGGAAAATAGATTATCTCTCCATTCCTAATTATCTCCCATCCTTTTCTCTCTTTTAGTAATTTTATGCACCCGTGCACAGGAAATGTATATTGTTATGGAGACCAATTTCTCTGTGAAAGGACCTATTCGCTAAGTGATAATTTGGCAGATGTGGGGCATAAACAAAAAAATAACCAGGGGAGTGGAAGCAATTTCAGGAACTGAGGACAAAGAGGGCGAGAAAAATACCTATTAGCCAAAGAATGGAGGGAAATTGCTGCAGGACCTAGTCATGGCCCATAAAAGAAACCACAACAACCCAAAGCAACAGATATATTGAGCTCTTTCCCAGTCTTCATTTTCACTGGAATTGTTTTTATATGCTTAAATTATTTTATTCCTTGTGCACTGGCCACCCTGGGCTCATTTGGGAGGTAGGGTGAGATATTAATATAGTAAATAAAGCAACTCCTGCAGCATGAGGAGAGGTCCATCAATGGCTATTAGGCAAGAGGGCCATATGGAACCTGCATCCTCAGAAGCAGTCTATCTCTGAATACCAGTTGTTAAGAAGATATAGAAGAAAGCAATTGCCCTCAAGACCTGCTTGTGGGCTTCCTGGGGCTTCTGGTTGACTGTTGTAGGAAATGAAACTGGATGTGGGACTCATAATTTGTCCTTTTTCTTGTTCTTCTTTTTGAATTATGGTGCTGGAGGAGATTCTTGAGAGTCCCATGGACTGCAAGAAGATCAAACCTCTCCATTCTGAAGGAAATCAGCCCTGAGTGCTCACTGGTAGGACAGATCCTGAAGCTGAGGCTCCAATACTTTGGCCACCTCATGAGAAGAGAAGACTCCCTGGAAAAGACCCTGATGTTGGGAAAGATGGAGGGCACAAGGAGAAGGTGACGGCAGAGGACGAGTTGGTTGGGCAGTGTTCTCGGAGCTACCAGCATGAGTTTGACCAAACTGCAGGAGGCAGTGGAAGACAGGAGTGCCTGGCGTGCTCTGGTCCATGGGGTCACAAAGAGTCGGACACGACTAAACGACTAAACAACAACAACAACAACAAAAATGTACACAGATATCTTTATGTAATCATCAGAGATGTGCAGCAACCACAAAAGTTGCCTTGCATCTGTAGCATTTGGAGTCGGCCAGATCTGCTTCAGACCTGCTCTGTATCGTTCCTGTTTGATTTGTTATTCAGGGATCTGATCTATTAAATCCATAGCCTTGTTTCACCCCCATCAACTATAATGGGAAAACTAAAATAGTTATAACATTGGTTCCTCTTTTGCATAAGTGAGTGAAATTTGCAGGCAATCAAGTCCCTCTAGAGTGGGTTAAACCTGCCAAATTTCAGGCAGATCCATCTAGGTGAGTTTGAGCAGGGAACCTTTAAAATGTATTTAAATTTTTTAAAAGCATCTAACTTTGTCATTTTTCTGCTGGAATTGAATGAAAATTGTAGGCATTGTTACTCCTTCTGAAAGAATGTAGTGTGCCAAATTTAAAAAAGGAAGGTGTCAGTCTTCAATGACTGACATTACCATTTTGGGTGGGAAAATACAAATTTCCTTACCTTCCTTAGTTTTTCTGTTGGCAATCAGTTTGAAAATTGGGGTGTGGGGAGCATGAGGGAGTTGCCCCGGTAAGTAACCTGCTGAGACTCAGAAAATTAGGTTCAGAGACTATCATGTTCAGTGATTTTACCTTGGTTGTAAGAAAGTGGAAAAGTTGTCACTTTTTTTCTCCCCACATCCTGGAAATACCCGAAAGAAAGAAGATTTGTAGTTTTTTCCTAAGAAAAACAATGACTGTGCTAGAAGCAGGCCACCCCAGTAGTCTAACTCCACCACTTACGTATTTCCTGGTCTCACAGTCAAAACTCTGAGGAAAATGATGACATAGGATAAGACATAAGTTGATTCATCCCCCGAATCACTGTTACTGGAGTACACTGGAGAAATAACCCTTTGATTAAATGGTAGACCTGTCCATCAAAATAAAATATTCTATTTCCCCCCCCCCCTCAATTTTTAAAATTTGATTTTACATATTAACTATTTCAATCATACCACAACACATTGCAAAAAAAACCCCAACACAACAAGATTTCCACAAATCTCTAGACTTCCCTCTTCTCCTCCATGGGTCTCATTGTTAAATCTTTTCTTCTGCATCTTTTTTATAATAATCCATTTTTTAATATTTCCATTGTTTCCCTAGTTCTTGTTACATTACAAGTGTTGTTATAACCCTGCTAACAATTTTAACTGTTTACAGTGGTCTCCGAGGTAAATTATAAAATTTCCCCATTCTTTATTAAAGATTTGGTCTTCCTGGTTCCTGATTTTTCCGGTCAATTTTGCCATTTCAGCATAGTCCATCAACTTGATCTGCCATTCTTCTCTGGTAACAAAATATTATCCCACCTCTCTACCACACCTTCTCTTGTAAACCCACTCATCCCACAAATTTTGAGCACTTCCCTGGCCAAGTAGGTTCCATTTCTCAGGGTGAGAAGGAAGCTGTACATTTGTTGTTGTTGTTGTTGTTGTTGTTGTTGTTGTTGTTGTTGTTGTTGTTATTTTATCAAAACTGAGGCAATAGAGATACTTGGAAGACTGAGCACTTCCTAATGCACCTGGACATGTCTTGGTAATGCACAAACCAAGAATGTGAGAATCTACCTCAAATCACCCTAGTTCAGTTCATTATTTGGGGTGCTCACAGAGCTGATCACACACCCCTGGAAACCAGCATCCAGAAACATGTCTAGGCGAAGCATTTACACACCCAGTGAGATGATGGCCTCTAGTATGTGTTTGTTGGCTGGGGCTGGTAGGAGTTGTAGTTCAAAGCATAGATAGCACCTGGTTGTAGAAGGCGGGCTTATGCTCTCTAATTTAGCCTAATCTGCGTCTGCAAAACAAAGACAGCACTTTGCTGCTCAAGTGAGCCCAACAGTGCATGAACTGTAAATGTAATTACTTACCAGCTCATGCAAATATTGCTTGTTTCACATAACTTGTGTCCAGAGTACCGTCCCTCCCCTTGTTCTCCTCGCGCCTCATGCAGCCATTGCTAATTAGCAGGTTGATTTCCTTCATGCCTTTTGCTGAGAGAAAGAGAGAGGAACGGAGAGCTTAAATGAATCTTCAACCATCCCGCCCAATGTATGTCTTTTCTTTCCCTTTTGGAAAACTGACAACAGCAGAGCAGCTTGGAACTCCCCAAAAGCGTGCTCAGACACTCTGCAACTGGTTTGGAATCAGACTTTATAGCCTTCTATGATAAGGGCTAATTAGGACATTGTCAGCTCTTGATTTATTGCCAAGATCCAGACTAGAATGGGAAGAGATGTTGGCCAGCTTAATAAATTTTTCTTTTGCTTTTCATGACTGATTTGGACGCTCTGCTCCTTCCTCCCACCTCCCTAAACAGCATTGTTCCCATGTTCTCTCATTATCTGGCGCCTCCCTCTGCCCTCAAATGCTGGTGCATTTCAAAGCTGAAAAGCTGTGGCAAGGTATCTTGCTTGATTCAAATTGCCAAAAGCGTTGGCTGTCCTCTTTCAGGAACAAAGGGGCTGATCCACTTTGCACATAGACCTCCTGCTCCTACAAAGAGCTTAGGCAGTACCGAATGCTGGCACCTCTAACGGCAGCTGCTGCAAAATGATTGTGAAGCAGTGGAGCCTAAGCTCAAGAATTTGCTTAGGTGGTCTAAGATGAGATGCTGATCTCTTCACTTCTGTTCCTCTTCTGCAATATGATGGAAGTATTGCTGGACTTCCTTGCAGGGTGGCTGTGATCATTGTTATAAGAAAAAACTGTTCCCTTTCCCTTATGGCGTATTCCAGAGTCCTAAAGTGGGTTCCCTATTGGTAGGAGAAAATAACAGAGACCAACCAGAGAATATTGAGTATATTGAGCTAGTAAGCCTGATGTTTATTAAAGGAACTGTTGCAACAGGGTCACCACTCATCACACGCAGGAGGGAGAAGAACCCTGAACAATGTTGCACAAGCCCTTATGTAGACTTTTGAAATTGCCCGCCCTGTAGCCCAAGAACACCCCCCACCAAAAAAAATTCATACATACATCACAGAAGGAGGCAGTGTACAGCAGAAATCCTGCCTGTCAGGATACCTAATAATGGTCACTGATTGCATTACCTGGGCAGCCTGGCCATTCCTTTGTGATGGTTAATACTTTAGTTCCTGAATCCAGGTCACAAGCTCACCCTATTCATACACAAATATGCCCTGGAGACAGGATTTGCAAGCAAAAAGACAATGGGAAGGCGTTCCCCATTTGCCTCCTTTACTGCAGAGGAATATTTGAGGTCACTGGGAGAGCCAAAATGGCTTCAGGATTGCTCTCCCATGCTATTTCAGACACATGTTTCATATATTTAGATGTGTGTGCATTTACGAATATTTATTCTACGTTTGAGAATTTAAAATTCTTATAACGTCATGATCGTTTTACTGTGCAACTGCTGTTCTCAGGTGTCTTGGGGGAGGAGCTGTGCTTTAAATGTAAGATATGGTTGTGACCTTTGTCTCCCTCTTCCAAAAATGTGACAAATTGCTGCTGCAGCTTCTCTCTCACTCTCTCTTTCACACACACACAAACACACACATACACACACACACAGGGAAGGGGAGAGAAAGTCCACCCCCTCTCCTCCAGTGAAGAGGTGTTATCAAGCTCCCATTCAATCCCATACAGAGATCCCTAGGTAAAGGTAAAGGTACCCCTGCCCGTACGGGGCAGTCTTGACAGACTCTGTGGTTGTGCGCCCATCTCACTTAAGAGGCCAGGGGCCAGCGCTGTCCAGAGACACTTCCGGGTCACGTGGCCAGCGTGACATCGCTGCTCTGGCGAGCCAGAGCCGCACACGGAAACGCCGTTTACCTTCCCGCTGGTAAGCGGTCCCTATTTATCTACTTGCACCCGGAGGTGCTTTCGAACTGCTAGGTTGGCAGGCGCTGGGACCGAGCAGCGGGAGCGCACCCCGCCGCAGGGATTCGAACCGCCGACCTTTCGATCGGCAAGCCCTAGGCGCTGAGGCTTTAACCCACAGCACCACCTGCGTCCCACACAGAGATCCCTAGCTGTCTTCAAAAGCCTTAGCTCCCACTCAGCCAACCCTTCTGGGCTATTAACCAGCTACCTGCCTAGGTCAGCCCCATCTCAGCTCATGCCCTGAGCACACTCAGCAAAAGAGGCTGGAAAATGGCACCATACAAATTGACTAGCAGTTTCTTTAAAAAAAAAAAATAGCCCCTAGTGTAGCAATAAGATTATAGCTCATTTATCCTCTTGGGCAGAGCAAAGTAATCCTGTGGCTTGCAGAAGGCCATGAAGCAAGATGATGAAGAAGCTACTTTGCACAGTCCTGTTTCTCGTTTAGGCGGCAGATAAGGCAAAAGTAGCCTTAAGAGCTGGAGGCAGCACATGAAGGAGCACAACTGAACTCAAAGGCAGCCTTAATTTTAGATGCCTGCCTATTATCAAGATACATTCAGCTCTGCACAAAAGAGACAGTGGCCACAGGGTGAGAGATGCTTTCCTCTTTATCTAAATCCAGGAAAGTCCCAGGGCTTTGCCTGCAAGTGTTCCGCAGAGCTAATTTAATCTTTGCTTGTCTCTCCAACAGAGGTTCCCAAAAATGTTCAGGCCACGCCCCTCTAATTCCATAAACTCATCTTCAGTGCCCCCTACCCTACTCTATAAAAAGCATTATTCAGAACAGTGGTTTGCATGACCCATTAAGGGAGATAATAAGGTAAAGGTAAAGGTACCCCTGCCCGTACGGGCCAGTCTTAACAGACTCTGGGGTTGTGCGCCCATCTCACTTAAGAGGCCAGGGGCCAGCGCTGTCTGCAGACACTTCCGGGTCACGTGGCCAGCGTGACGAAGCGGCTCTGGCCAGAGCCAGAGCCAGAGCCAGAGCCACACACGGAAACGCCGTTTACCTTCCCGCTGGTAAGCGGTCCCTATTTATCTACTTGCACCCGGAGGTGCTTTCGAACTGCTAGGTTGGCAGGCGCTGGGACCGAGCAGCGGGAGCGCACCCCGCCGCAGGGATTCGAACCGCCGACCTTTCGATCGGCAAGTCCTAGGCGCTGAGGCTTTAACCCACAGCGCCACCTGCGTCCCATGAAGGGAGATAATAACACAATGCAATTCAAGACAGTAACAATCAGTAACAATTTAGCTGCTAGATCACTTTTTTATAAACACTGTATTAGGTTAAGTTTAGGATAAGTAGAATAACTATGTTATAAGATTTTCTCCCCCCCCCCCCAGTGTATCTTACAGTGACTATTCTTTTCGCAGCTTATTTTACCTTGTGCACTTATAGTTTTATACTGAGTGCAAAGATTCCTTTTTATCTTTCAATAAAGTATGTAAAAAAGACAGTCGTGATTAATTGCACATTAATTCAAAATCCAATGAAAATGATTTAGTTCAATTAATTCAACAAAATTGATGAACTTGACCCAGTGATACCATATTTTCAAAGTCTGATAGTTATTTACATCACCAGAGCCCCACCCTTGCCTCTTATTGCCCCACTAGAAAATACCACTGCTCTCTCTCCCCCCCCAGGAAACACCTTGGGAACCACCTTTAAGACACCACCCCTGAATGTTCCCTGAAACTTACATGGATGTAAGTTAAGGAATGGCTAGGTCTTCAGTACTCTTGCACCTATTTGGAAGTAGATTTCATCCGGCAAAGTGGGACATTTTTGAGTGATAACTATGCATTGGATTGGGCTGTCAATAGCTTTCCAGAAACAAAGGATGGCAGCTACTGAACAAAAACAATGTTTCTACACAAGATTTGGAAAACAAATATCCACACTATTTGGTTTGCTGGGTCATAAATATTCATACTTTGAAAAAACACATTGCAGCGAGCTCAGGTAGTTGGAGATTATAAAATAGGCAAAATGATGGGCTCAGTGTATGCTTGTGGCAAAGTGCATGATGATATTTCCTAGACTATAGCATGTATGATGACAAGCTAGTTCTAGGATCCGGTAAGATGCCCACAAAAACAATCACACTAAATGAGTTGGGCAATTTAAATTATTTAACCTCAAGAAGTCAGATGTCTTCATCATTGTTCCTTCTTTTCCATTGGAGAAGAAAACTGAGTAATTCAGAATTTTATTTGGCTAAATAATTCAGCTTGGTGGGTTGTTTGTTTTCAAGTGATTATGTGTATTTGATGTTCACATCCGATCAGCTATTCTTTTCAGTTGCATTATCCTTATTTTGTCTTTGTCATTAGACGCCCAAGTAACCTCAGCAGCTAAGGCCTGTCCCAGAGGCTCCAGCTGTCAGGCTTTGGGGAATCTGCTTCCTCCCCAGTGGCAGTAAATGAGCAGATCAAACATAAGGAAAGTCTTACCAGTTAGCTTCTTTAATAAACAACAGTGAGAGACAAAAGAAAGTGTTTCCCTGTTATGGCGGTGCTCCCAATTAAGATGTACCCCCTCCATCCCTATTAATCTATGTCATTCCTATGTTTTGTAATCTGAGTTTGTACCCTCTGCGCTTTCTGTTCTAACACTCCCTGAGCTCTCTTTGTCCCTGGGGATGGGGGGGGAGGGGGAGGAATGCTGTGCAGAGACTGTGAATCTGTTAACTCTCTCTCTTCCAGTGTTTCTTCTGCTAGCTGCTCCCCATCCAGTATTTCCCAGCTTCTGCCTTCTGAACTAGGCCCCTCTGCAAACCACTGTTCCAAATCTATACTGTCCTCCTGCTCCTGGGAAGATTCAGGGTCAGGGGGAGGGGGCTGCTCCCACCATTCCTCCTCAGTGCAGCCCTCCTCAGCACGGTCCCTGATAGCAGCTAACTCAGAGCAGAGCTGCTAGATGGGGACAGATGGCTAACAGCACATGGCATCATTGCTCAAACAACTACAATGACTGTCCATAGGCTGCTCGGGCAGGTTGAAGACTTTTGTGTTGGTATTGAAAGTCCTGAGCTACTGAGCTACAACATAGATGGTATTTAACACCTGAAAGAATAGCAAAAACGAATAAAAATTGTAGCAATGTCTGCTGGCGATGCAATACTGGAAAAGGTACTATGATACATATATGGTGGAATTGTTTAAACATCAAACAATTTTGGGAAATAATATATAACAAAATGAAAAAAATGTTTAGATATTCATTTAGGAAAACACCAGAAGGTTTTCTATTGGGAATAGTACCAGGAAGCCTAGAAGAAGAAGACAAGACCTTATATTTATACGCAACAGTAGCTGCAAGGCTATTGATTGTGAAAAACTGGAAAAGTGGTATTGTACCGACAAAAATAGAGTGGCTTGCCAAATTATTGGACTACTACAATATATCCAAAATAATGGGAGAAATTGGAAGGATCTCAAAAGAGAAGATAGATAGGGACTGGAAGGTGTTTAAAGGATACTTGCAAAATCATATCGAAAAATCAGAACTCCTATTAGAATAAACAAGTTCCGTTTCAAATACTGAAATACTAAATAAGATGGATAACAATGTGTAATAGAAAAAGAAGTATGAAATTAGGCTAAAGGTGTGTGAAAGAAAGTAATAGAAGTGGAAAGAAATTGCAATTGAGTAGATTGGAAGTCTAACACAAAGGTAGGGTGGTGGATGGTGATGGGAAAAGGAATTATTTGTGGGATTGAGTGAAAGTATGTTTGAACACTTTTAAGGATTGTATGGAATGTATGTTTGTATGCTTGTATATCTGTAATATATGAACTATTTTAACAATAAAAAATTATTATAAAATAAAAAATTAAAAAAGAAAGAAAGTCCTGAGCTACTTGGATTGAGAAATTCCTGAGTCCTCATAGCCCAGCTTGATCACTAAGACCTTCTGGAGGAAGTCTACCAGTTGTCTCCCATGTTACAGAGGCCCAAGTGACCTCATCTAGAAGTCAGGCATTTAATGTTCCATGCCACAGTGTACTCTTCCAGCAGAGATGTGGCAGGCACCCCCCGTCTTTTTACTTGCAGGCTTCTCCATAACCTCCAACATTTCTCCGATGAAAATAGGGATGTCCTAATGACCAAACTGCGGGAGGCAGTGGAAGACAGGAGTGTCTGGCGTGCTCTGGTCCATGGGGTCACAAAGAATCGGACACGACTAAACGACTAAATGACAAACAATGAAAAGCAGTACATTCCAGGATCAAATCAGAAACCAGGATGGCTTCTGTAAATCTGGGACTGTCCCTGGAAAATAGGGACTCTTGGAGGGTCTGCTTCCCTTGATGACCTTTTTATGCTAACAATCCTTTTGCATTTGTTTAATTAGCTGTCACTTTAACAGTTATTTGCATTGCTTTTAGTGGTGTTCTGAGTTTTACTTTTGTCCACTGCCCTGCTATTTTATGATAAGGTACAGAAATACTTTTATAAATGCACAAATAAACTGAAAATAACTTTTCTCGCGTGAAGCCGTCCAAAGAGAAAAGAACCAGTCTGACCCAATTCTGAAATACTTGCCCCAAAGTACCATCTGCAGCAAACTTTGTGCTGTCCACTTCACACCAGCTGGGCTCTGTCTGTCTGCAGAAGCTGAAGGAGGCAAACTTACTAACTCCCTAAGTCTCTCAACTATTTTTTTTTCCAAGTCTCTACCTCAGCATCCAAATATCAGGGGGGTCAGACTTTTGCCTCCCTCCAATTCTGTCGAAAAAACAAGCAAGGAGAACATTTTTATATGCAGAGTTTAACCTACCGAGGGAGGCAGGCTTTGTTCAGCAAACCTTGCACTGGAGAAAGAAGCCTAAAAAATGCCACAGGCAAAAAAGAGAGAGGAAGTTTTTGCTCAGTTTACTAGAAATGGAGAGCTGCCACCTCTCAGGAAGCTAATCCTGTGATTTCAAATCCCAGAACTTCCTTTTTTTTAAAAAAAAAAAATGATATTTATTAAAGTTTCCATTAAAACACATAAACACACAAACATACACAAACAAAATACAAGTATAATTTCAATCCCTTTTTTAAAAAAACCTTATTTCCCCGACCTCCTCACACCTCCCCCTTCTGTATTGTAATTTCATTATTATCCGCTCAACAAGTTCTTATCTTATTTCTCAACCTTAACTTAATAATTTGTTTTGATCGTGCTATTATTTTCCTTTTCTTCTTTCTTCCGTTCCTCAATTTATTTTTAAAAACCTTATAACTATTTGATTTTAAAAGCCCAATTTTAACTTAATCTTAAACCTTTTTCCTAAAGTCGACCCAAGTTTCCCTTCCACGATTTTCCCACATTCCATAAAATTGCAAAACATATATATAAAAAAGAACTTAACAAATTATATTTTAACACCCTTTGGATTCTCAAATCCCACCCTCCCTTTCCCGGTTTTGATCCCCAAACCAATGTCCATCAGTCCATCTATTCTCAACCTGGATCCCAAACTTCCGAGGCTTTTAGACCTCTTTCAGCTTCTCTCTGCCGGTTTTTTTGACAGTCCTTTATATTCAACACCAGCTCTCGGAGAAGCTCTATCCCGATAATGTCCATTTTTCTTCCAAGCAGGCCTCTGTATTTAAAAGTGGAGCTCAAATTTTGTTTCTTAAATCTTTTAAATCCATATGTCCCAAAAGCTCCAACTTCCATCTTGATCAAATTTGTGCTACCAGGCCTCTGGTCTAGCTTGATCTTCTGCAACATTGTGGCTTCACCTTCATTTTCCACCAAATCCTCATATATCTCTTCGGATTTATCAGTTTCCTTTTCCTCAGCTGCAACGGCTTCTGTTCCAACTTCAAGGGCTTTTGGTTCAACAACAAAGACTTGTGTCAAGTCCCTTCCTGTTCCAACAAAATTATTTACTGTTTCATTCAATGCTATTACCCTTGTAGTCAAAATATCGCTCTGGTCCTGGAGCTTTCCCAGGAGATAGAAGGTCCTATTCAGCTCAGTGAGTATTTTTCCACTTGCAGCCATTTCTTGCAGTGTCTCAAAAATCCCCTCTAGGGGGATTATGCTTACTTAGTATCTTTCCATTTTCAATCCAAAAGTCCAATGTAACTTGTTTTCCTTTATTCCCAACAATTTGTATCCAATTTAAAGAAAGTCTAACCAGCAGAGTCACCAGAAACAAAATTTCCTTTTATTCCCCAACTTTGACAGCTAGTTTGACAGCTGTCTAAATCTTCTGTATCTTTTTAACAGGCTCTCTCACGGATCACTCCCGGGTCTCGGAGGGTTACACTTTAACTTTCCAATCCAACTCTTGTCCTCCAGCAAAATTAATTATACTGTCCAATCGCAAAATTAAGAATTTTTCTTCAAAAAAGACAAAGGTGTTTCCCTCAACTTTAGTTATCCAGTTCTTGCTTTAGATTATCTACAGAGTGGGGGGGGGGCTTCCTTTTTACACCTCCCCCCGATCGTACCGAATTTAAAAGAAAAAATTTCCCTTTTAGGTCCAAATTCCGTATTACTCACGGGTTGTTGCTTTTAGTCCGAATGTTTAAAGGAAAAAGTCAGCGCTCTCCGTCCATGGCATGCGACTTCGCTCAGCAGGGGAAGCAGAGGACTCTCAGCACCGCGCCGCTCCCCGTCTCCCGTTCCGCAGCCTTTAAAAAGGCTCCTTTGTGGGTCGGGGGGGCACTAATGGTGCCCGCCGAGTCACCAAGTCCACAGGCATCCACGCCTGTGGTTTTTAAGGGTCCCCGCGTCGCTGGTGCGGCAGAACCCGCTCCCTACTGAGCCGATTCCCTCCGGAGCTCGGAGGGAATCCGCCATTAGACGTTGGCGCTAACCCGGAAGTCCAAATCCCAGAACTTCCTAAACATTTTCAGGCACCTTGCAAATGATGGTTTTATTGCGCGACATGTTTGCAAATGTGGTATGTCCAGTGGGGAATCCAAACTTTTCACCTCCGCAATCGATGTACCTAAGTAGAAGACATCTAGTGGAGAATGCAAGGGTAAGAATTGCAGAGTGCCGTGCCACGGGTCTGCCGCAATCGTACCCTCCAACTACCACATGACACTCTCTGTCACCTGTGGCCAGTAAATGTCTGCCTGTGATGGCTTGGGAATCTGATTCAGAGGCTGAACCTGAAGAATCCTAGCCTGCACAGGAGTCCCCGCCTCCAGGGCCGGCTGAGCCAGGGCAGGGGCTTGAACCTTAAGGGCCCTCACCTGTGCCGGATCATCAGGAGCAGACACCAGCTGAATCCACTCTGGCTCCGGAGGTGATTGAGGACCCATTGCCTGCAGGTGTTCCTCTCCCAGCCCTGTCAGGGGAAGGTGAGGCTGCCTCTGGGTCCAGTAACCCTCCAGCCTCTCCTGAGCTGCAGAGGCTCAGGGCAGAGAGGCAGAGGGAACTAAGTTCTCGCAGAAGGAGTGCTTGCCTCCAGACCAGGAGAGGCGAGTCACCTGTGGACCGGGGCCGCCCTATGCCTCGGGGCAGATAAAGGCCAGCCTGCCCAGTCCCAGGTTGCGGGAGCAACATCGTTGGTTACCTGTTCGTGCCAGCACCCTGTCCTGCTTTCTTCCAGAGTTCCTGACCACCCCGACTCCCTGCCTTGGACCCCGCTTCAGCCTCGGACTGGACACGGACCTCGCCGCACGGTAAACGCCCCCCCCGACCAGCACACTGCCATTTTCCACCAGCTCCATCAGGCCTCTTCTCCCTCGACTGTCATCTGGGAGCAGCATTAGAGAGATGGGAAGCAGGGCTCACTCCCATCAGCTCTGCTGCCGCCTCCATCAGGCCTCCTCATGTTCTACTGCCATCTGGCTTAAGCAGGGGAGATATGAGACAGCGCTTATTCTACCACCTTTGCCAAAAACCCCGTACCACCAAGCACACCCTACTCCTGAAATGTGCCAGCTGGTCATCATAAGAATATTTAGTTTTCAAGTTTATACATTTCACTAATTTTACAATCAATTTAACATTTCAAAATTTGAATTCCTTCCCCCTCTTTCTGTGGTTCCTTAAATTTATTTTTTAATGCCTTCAGCATATCCAAATTCATTTAACTTGCTCGTTTAATTACCTACTGTAAATATATACTCTTTATAAAGCTGCAGGTTATTACAATAACCCTCCGAATGTTTTTATCTGTTTACAATTTATCTGTAAATATTCAATAAGCCATTTCCATTCTTTTATAAACAGTTTGTTATTCTGATTTCTTACTCTACTTTTCCAGTAAGTTTTGCCATTTCTGAATATTCCATAAGTTTTTGTATCTATTCTTCCTTTGCTGCTTCTATCCACTTTTGGGCAAGTAACATTCTTGCTGCTGTGGTAGCATACATAAATAAATTTCTATACAATTTGGGTAATTCTGTCCTAAAATTTGCGTTCGGGTTTTTTTTAATAAAAGTTATTTTAAACATCCTTTTTAATTCATTGTATATCATTTCACAGTAAGCTTTAACCTTACTACATATGTTAAAGAGAACCTTCTTTCTCTTTACATTTCCAACACTTGATTTAGACTTATACATTTTTGCCAGTTTACTCGGTGTTATATACCATCAATATATCATTTTCATATAATTTTCTCTTAAACCATAACATGCTGTAAATTTTATATCCATATTCCACAATTGTTCCCACGCATCCATATCTATATGATGACTGATATCTATTGCCCAATGTATCATTGAGAATTTTAATTTGTTTCCCATTACAATAATATTTTATACATTTTAGGCAAGACTTTTACATTACATTGCAACAGGTCTCTCTCCAGTTGTAATATTTGTTCCCCAGACCCTTGTATCCTTTCTTTCTTAAAAATAAGAATAATCGTTTAAGAATTGGTGCCTGAGTTGTTCCTCTTCCCTGCCTGTCCTTTTCCCCTTGTGTGTCGTGTGTTTGTTTGAGTTTTGTTTTTGTTTTTTTAAAAAAAGAATAACCCAGCAGGCAGGAACTGTCTTGCTTTTACTAATTGTATGTAAGCCACTGTGGCATTTGCCCTCCTATGTGTGTGACATCATACTGGGTTCATAGGGAAAGGGTTAACTAATTGTAAAATGACTAACCAATGGGAACCCAGGGGGCAGCCTTAATGGTGTATAAGATTTAAGCACAGAGGTTTTTAGTGAGTTAGAGTTGTTGAGAAGACAGTCTGGAGTTAGGAGAGACAGAGAACATAAGTCTGTGGGTTGGGCTAGTCTGGTGTGAGAGAATTTGTTAAGAGGAGTCAGTCAAACAGTTGAGATAATCCATCAGAAGGTATTAGGAAGGTATAGGCCGGTAAAAAAACTAAAATTAAGATACTGACAGGAATATTATCTGAGAAACCATAAACTTGTTAATGTTTGGAAAAATAAAATTGTTTTTTTGGCTCATTTTTAACAACTGACTGGACTCAGTGTTTTACCAGAGAGTAACTGGTTGGTGGCAGCGGAGAAGCGATCACAGTGGTGGCACAGGGATCAATAGACCGTTAAACGTCCAGGGACCCTGTGTGATCACCACAGCCACTCTGGGAAGCTGGGAGTGGGTACAAATGCTCTAAATCATAGAATCATAGAACTGTAGAGTTGGAAGGGACTGCAAGGGTCATCAAGTCCTGACAGTGAGGAACCTTTTTTTCAGAGCAATGAATACGAATTATACTTTTGTACAACAGTCTCGATTCAAACAGATTCACTCTCTCCTCTCTTTACCCCCCCCCCCCCGCATCCAGACAAGCAAGAAACATTATCAGAGCTCAAGGACACATTCCAGCAAAGCAAAATCAATCAAGGAAGATGCAAAGCAAGTGAGGGGTGTGGCCTTGGGAGAGGGGGCGTGGCTTGAGGAGAACGTCAAGGATTGGAAAGAAAGGTTTGATGGGTTATGTTTGGAGCCTTCACCTGAGGTTCCCCACTCCTGTCATATATGGACTTTAGAAAATATGTTTTATTAGGTTTTAAAAAAAGAGAACAAACATAAGAAAAAACAAGAACAAATGCACAAAAACACCAAATTATAAAATACATTAGAAAAAGAAAAAACAATTTAAGAAAAAAACCCATTTTAAGAAAAAGAAAAAAAGACAAAGAAAAAAATAAAAACAATACACAAAAATCCCTCTTTTTTTAATCCTCGACTTTGTTTAACTTATTTTCTTGACTTCCTCACATCTCCCTTTTTTGTATCCCTGTTAAAACTTAATTCAGCAAATTCTTGTCCAATTCATTTGTCTAATTATCCATCCAATCTTATTTTAAACCTCATTGCTAGAACCCTTTCAATTCATTTCAAAACCATTAGCATTCAAAAATTTTACAATGTTTCTGTAAATAAATTATAAATTTCTTCCAATTTTCTTCCACCAACTCTTCTCCCTGGTCTCGGATTCTGCCAGTCATTTCCGCCATCTCCATATATTCCATTACTTGCATCTGCCATTCTTCCAGAGTGGGTATATCTTGTGTCTTCCAATGCTTTGCGATGAGTATTCTTGCTGCTGCTGTTGCATACATAAAAAAAGTTCTGTCCTTCTTTAACACCAATTGGCCGACTATGCCCAGGAGGAAGGCCTCTGGTTTCTTAGGAAAAGTGTACTTAAGTACCTTTTTTAGTTCATTATATATCATCTCCCAGAATGCCTTGATCCTTGGGCACATCCACCAAAGGTGAAAGAATGTACCTTCCATTTCTTTACATTTCCAACATTTGTTATCGGGCAAATGATAAATTTTTGCAAGCTTGACTGGGGTCATGTACCACCTATACATCATTTTCATAATATTTTCTCTTAGTGCATTACATGCCGTAAATTTAATCCCGGTGGTCCACAACTTCTCCCAGTCAGCAAACATAATGTTATATCCTACATCTTGTGCCCATTTTATCATTGCCGATTTTACCATCTCTTCCTCAGTATTCCATTTCAACAGCAAATGATACATTCATATCAAATGATACATTCATATCATAAAGTCATATATGGACTTTAGAGGGTTTTTTTTTGTTTTTGTAAACTAAGAAATCTTTATTTATTTTTTAAAAAAAATTTACAACATATCAAAATATCAAACAAAACAATTCACAATAAGACATTACTGAAGATAGTCAAATATGAAGCGTACATTAAGAGCAACACAATTGACAGGAAACCAAAATATTATCTTTGGGATTTCGAAATAAAGCATTACGAAAGAGGTCAGCTACAGAATGCACATTTAATGCAGCAAAATTAACAAAAAATTATCTCAAACTTTTCAAAAGGAAATATTACTAAAGAAAGTCAGATATAAAGCACACGTTTAAAACAGCATACTTAACAACAGAGTAAAAATATTATCATAGGCAGAGAACACTGCTGCTGCTGTTGCTGCCAAACCTGTTAATGGTGGTTCATGGTGGGCAGTGAGTGTTTGTGTATTCAATCTTATGTTTAGAGGGTTTGTTGAAAGCAAGACCGTAAGGATCAGCGTTCTCTTAACTGAAACTGGAGCGGAAGGTTCATTCCATTTGTTTTCGGCATCTTCCATTCCTTTATTCTCTCGCTTCTTCTTTCTATGTTGCATAATATATGAAAGTGACGCTTGCATGAATGCTGAAAAGGTTTCTTCTGACTCATGGAGAAAAGGCAGCTTCGGGATATAAATTGAGTGTTGGGCTGTCTGTGGATTTCTTCCAGGTAACCTGACATTCTGTGTGATCTGTAAGCTGACCTCATGTTAAGGTCCGCAGGAGAATTTGTAAGGTAACTTTCTCTTATTTGGTTCTGTTTTGCTCAACATGAACTTACAAGAAGGGAAAGGGATGTTCATATTCAGCATGACATTATTCTTTTGGCCAATGCTAAGGTTGCTTTTGGTTATACCATATTAACATTTCAGCATTTTTTAAAAATATTATTTTTCTAGTGTTGTTTCTAGCTGTCCCCTGAGAAATGCCTCTATCCTTCTTGTATTAATCTTATTTATCTTACAGTCCGTCAGAAAAGAGACTAAAATGAATGTATACATTTAAGGTTCTGTATTAGTGATTTTGAACACACACTCTTTTATTGCTCAGGTTTGCAAACATCCAGAACAGTAGTGGGGGACAGGGACAGAGAGACTTTTTAGTACATTCTTTCCACTGAAGGTAGAATTCATAGCTCATCCCTGTTGGTGTAATTTGAAAAACAAATAAATGGGTGAAATTGCACTAAGTAGGCCATGTCTTGAGTAGCCCATTCTCTGTGTCTAGATTCTGTTTAGAGTTAGCATGTCAGCTGTGCTTGGTGACTTAGAAACAGTCCAAGCCTAAATTCTTGGAGCATGGCTACCCTCTCTTTCTCTAAGGAATATGCAGAGGTGGTTAAAAAGCCAAGGATGCATTCAGCAGTGTTGTCAGGAGTGTGAGGTATTCACTGAGTGCAAAGTATCCATGGTGAAGCTGAAAGTTGCATGGTATGTGGTTCATGATGAGTTCGAATAGTAAAGTGCTAGAGGATTTCTCTGTATACAGTGGTACCTCAGGTTAAGAACTTAATTCATTCTGGAGGTCTGTTCTTCACCTGAAACTGTTCTTAACCTGAAGCACCACTTTAGCTAATGGGGCCTCCTGCTGCCGCTGCACTGCCGGAGCACAATTTCTGTTCTCATCCTGAAGCAAAGTTCTTAACCTGAAGCACTATTTCTGGGTTAGCGAAGTCTGTAATAATAATAATAATTATAATAATAATTTATTATTTATACCCCGCCCATCTGGCTGGGCCTCCCCAGCCACTCTGGGCGGCTTCCATAGAAACCAAAAATACAGTAAAATATCACACGTTAAAAACTTCCCTGAACAGGGCTGCCTTAAGATGTCTTCTGAATGTCAGGTAGTTGTTTATCGCTTTGACATCTGCTGGAAGGGCATTCCACAGGGCGGGCACCACTACTGAGAAGGCTCTCTGCCTGGTTCTCTGTAGCTTTGCTTCTCACAATGAGGGAACTGCCAGAAGGCCCTCGGTGCTGGACCTCAGCATCCGGGCAGAATGATGGGGGTGGAGACGCTCCTTCAGGTATACTGGACCGAGGCTGTTTAGGGCTTTAAAGGTCAGCACCAACACTTTGAATTGTGCTCGGAAACATACTGGGAGCCAATGTAGGTCTTTCAAGACCGGTGTTATATGGTCTCGGCGGCCGCCCCCAGTCACCAGTAACCTGAAGCGTATGTAACCCAAGGTACCACTGTGCTTGTATCTTTACAAGGTTTACTTCTTAACACCAGGAGAACTGTATTATAGTAGATTAGTCTGCAATGTACCAGCATGTCTTGAAGGTTTTTGTAGCTAGTGTGCTTATGCGTGTCTTGTACCCAGGGGCAGAGGAAGGGGGTGCAGTGGGTGCGGACTGCCCCGGGTGTCGCCACTGAGGGGGGTGACAAAATGCTGGGTGGCACGCATTGTGGGGCCTGCAGCATGCCCGAGCCATGCATCTCTCCAGGGAGAGGTGCTGTGGCTTGGGCGTGCGCATGCTTTGCGCTGCCCAAATGGTCCACCCGCTGCCTCCCTTCCCAGCTATAGGGTGGCCGAGTGGGAGGAGGCAGGCAGACTCTGGAGGGCCCACAGTGTGCCCTGCCCCTATGGGCAGCTCACCACACCCCTGGGCGCACCGCCCCAGGCGCCCGAGCGGCTTCTTCCACCTCTGCTTGTGCCATGAGACGATAAACACTTTATACTCTAAACTGAACTGAGTGCAAAAGGAGTTTTCTGAACTGGGATCTCTGAAAAAGGCTGGCTTACTGGATAGTAGGAAAACTCTGGTGTTCTGCTAGAGGACTCTGCTGGAACTGTGCATACTCTCCGATCACGTTGGTCAAAGTGTGGGGCAGTATCAACGACAGATGGTGGGCCCAATTCTAACATTCCCCTCCACCTAGTTTATAGAACTGTTAGAATTACTGCTCCATGATTGCAGTCATTGGGTTTTTGTCTATCACATGATGGTTTATGTTTGACTCCACAGAATGGGAAGTGACGGAAACAGAATGTTTTTGTTACTGTGTTCAGTGAAGTGGGACTATTGTCCTTTGTTCTTTTTCTCTTTGCTGTCTGATGCTAGAGATAGAGGGAGCCATGTTGCAGTGCTCCGTGTATGTTTATATGTAAATAAAGTAGATTAGCCAAAATGCTGAGTTGCTGAGGTCTGTCACGCAAGCTGCAAAGACTCTGAGGATCCCTAAGTGTGCCGATGTCTGTTGGCATCGGGCGCTGTGATGTTTGGGCAGAAGAAAGCTTTTGAAGCTCCCGAACGATCGACCAGGAGGGAGGGAACATGTCAGTTGGGCATGTGTTTCTACCAGGGTCCTACTTGAGTGTAGGATGAGCTCCTGACAAGAACAACCCTGTGAGGTAGACTAGACTGAGAAATCATGACAGGCCCAAGGTCACCCAGTGAGCTTCAAAGCTGACGGGGATTTGAATCTGGAGCCACCTGGTCCTAATCCAATAATGCTGTTCTAAGTTGGAGGGGGAGACTCCACCTAAACCCAAGACATTGATGAATGTCAGAACGCTGCACTGCTGTAAGCAAGCTCCTCTTCAGATGACCATGTTGTAAGATCTGGACTCCCTCCTAAATCAAGGTGTAAATATGTGAATAAACCATATTTCAAAAAAAGAGAGAGAAATGTTGCATATGTATGTCAAAAAGTTTCCACTTCTACCTTCACCTGTTGCTCTAACAAAAATGATGCTGTTTCCAATATAGCAATCTGTGGATTGAATGCTCAGAAGGTTTTCACTCGCTGACTCTGAGCGATGCTGTAGGTTGAGGCGTGTGGTATTAATATGTCTGACATGTACATCCAGAAGTTCACCCATTCTGTTCACATTGTTGGATTCATTAACATCTCTGCAGCAATTATTGATAAGCCCGACAGACTGCGCTTCTCAGAATCAAAGAGATTATCAACAGTGCGCTCCATATTTTTGGTCAAAAGAGCCTCTTTGTGGTTTCAGAACTTCTGCATAGGTCAGTTGCGGTTTTACACACACACACACACAGACTCAAAAACAATCAGTCTATATAAACAAGAGCTTCCTTGACTTTTGCTCTGGCCAAACGAGACAGAAAATGTAATGAAACCCAGGCCTTTGATTGTCATGTGGGTCAACCCCTTGAGGATATGTTCAGGGTTCTCTGCGCTGGAAATATGATTTTTAACTATTTTCAGTTTCCTGTTACTATATATACACATTATGTTTTCAGATTTTCGTTTGTTATGGCCAATGGCAAAAACAAATACAGAAATAAATCATTTTGTTCAAGGAGTTAGGCAGAGGGAACTATTATCAGATGAACTCCAATTGAATCCTTCTCCTTTCCCTTCCCCACAGGTCCTGGGATGTGAGGTTTACGTAAGGGCAACTCTTGACGGACAATATGTGTGACAAAACGGAGGAATTATGATGACAATCAATGACTTATTAAAGGAGCAAAGTAAAGATGCAGTGGATCTAGGGGTGGAGAAATCAATTTCTTTTTCTAATTTTTCCTGTCTTGAAGAAAATGAGTCTTTTCCACATTTCTGCACTGGTGTGTAATTTATTTTTAAGAAGTCCTTGTGAAAATTCATCATACGCGTCTAAACATACACATTTTATGTGATTTTACAATTTTTTGAAAAACCTTTTTTTCAAATGTAATTTATTTTATTTAACAAAATTTATATGCCACTTTGTGAAAAAGCCTCTTCAGGATCAAATTTCTCGCCTTCCTTACCTGGATCTCCTCCATAAAGGGTTGCAAGAATCTTTCAACTTGCACATTAAAGGCTCTGTCTGCCTGCCCATTCCAGGAGCTGTGTGTTCATTCCGCTGAAACATTTGTTATTTACATTGGAACACAACATTCATGCTAACTTATTAGGAGTCAAATGCCACCTGTACATCATTTTCATATAGTTTTCTTTCAGCGTGCAACATGCCAAGAATTTCAAATCATTTAGCAAAAATGTATAAGACAAGTAAATATACCTGCTGGAAATGTAAAGAAAAAGAAGGTACCTTTTATCATATCTGGTGGTCGTGTAAAGGAATAAAAGCATTCTGGGAAATGATATATAATGACTTGAAAAAATCGTTTAAAATAACTTTTATAAAAAACAACAATCCAGAAGCTTTCTTATTAGGAATTGTAGGTAGAGATATTCCAGAGGAGCAAAACAGACCCTTTATGTACCTGTATGCGACAACAGCCACACAGATGCTACTTGCCCAGAGATGGAAAGAAGGTGAAGTCCCTACGATGGAGGAATGGCAAACCAAGCTGACTATGCCGAAATGGCAAAACTGACCAGAAAACTCAGGAACCAAGAGGACACGAACTTTACGAAAGAATGGGGGGAATTTATAAGTTATTTAGGAGACCACTGTAAGCAGATGAAAACATTAGCCGGATTTTAATAGCACTTGTAATGTAACAATCACAATGGATAATATGGACAGATACAAAATATGGATGATGAAATAATATGCAATTAAAAATGTTGACAAAAAGACCCATGGAGGGGATGGTGGGAAGTCTAGAGATTCAGAGAAATCAACACCCTGGATGGTCCCATTTGAGTTGTCTCACATTCATTCATAATTTGGCAAACAAAATCACATATGGATCTTGAGAGGAATTGAGTTCTTATATTTCATTCTTTCCTTACTAAAACTGCAATGCCTCCTCTAAAAGGTAAAGGTAAAGGACTCTTGGATGGTTAAGTCCAGCCAAAGGCGACTATGGGGTGTGGCGCTCATCTCATTTTTTCAGGCTGAGGGAACCAGCGTTTGTCCACAGACAGCTTTTCGGGTCATGTGGCCAACATGACTAAACCGCTTCTGGCGCAACGGAACACCATGACGGAAGCCAGAGTGCACAGAAATGGCATTTACCTTCCCTATTTATCTACGTACACTGGTGTGCTTTCAAACTGGTAGGTTGGCAGGAGCTGGGACAGAGCAATGGGAGCTCACCCCATCATGCGGATTCAAACCACCGACCTTCCAATCAGCAAGCCCAAGAGGCTCAGTGGTTTAGACACCAGCATCACCCGCTCCCTGTTTTGCCTCCTCTATTTCTACCCAGGTTATGAAACAGATTCTGGATCTGGGCAATACCTTAATAAACATTAGTTACACAAGTAAACAATGCAAAGATATATATAACAGTATTGCCTGACTGTGGATTTTTGCAATTTTCCTAATAGAGCCAAGTGGCTTCCTGTGCTGTTTAAATGTTACCGAGTAATTGATTAGTGGTGCAGCCCCAACCATGTCTACCTGAAGGAAATCCTGCTGAATTTAATAGGACTTACGTCCAGATAAGTAGGGTTAGAACTGCAGCCTAAGGCTGAAATTCTGCACACAGTAACCCAGGACTCATTGAACACAGTGGGACATGGTAGGATTCATTGCTCAGCAGAGATGCAGAGAGTGATTGCTCCATTCAGTGAGAGAGACATGCATGGTCATGCTTGTTTTAGAAACTTATGAATCCACAGTATTAGGAAATCATGTTTCACATATAGAACCCATTTTATTTCTTGTCGCTAGGCTTTAAATTTCACAAAGCTTTTTTATTTTTTAAAAAACTGGCATAAGTGAGAGAAAAGGGAATAGAGGAAAAAATACAGCCTTAGGCTAGGATTTGTGTCACCCCCCCCCCCAACTCTGAGAACCAGAAATAATATCATCCCTTTGATGCAAGGGAAGGGGGCTCTGCTTTTAATGTAACTGCGTGGAAGAAGGGATTTGGGCAATATACTGCACTGCTGAAATGCCCCCAAAGGGTAAATTTCCATCACATCCTACTCTCAAACAGACCACAAGATACTATTAAAAACTATGGCTGTACCCACACAAGTGTGCGTGATTCAGTATCCCTCTGCAGGTGTCCATGTTAAGGCGATAAGTATACTTGCTGGCTGTTGGAAGATTTTACCAGTCCTTTGCTTCCTTCATTAAAAGAATGCGATGGATTCTTCCCTTTGCTTTCCATGTAAACAACGGCGGATTAGACCCCTAACAGTAACAATAATAGGGAACATTTGCATTGCATTGTATTTACAGTCAAGTTGGTAATTTATGAGGAGAGATAAAGCAGATGTTTATCTACATTTGCCCAGCTAATTTATACAAAAAAGAACTGGGCTCCCCTGATGTGCAAAGCAGAACGGAATTGTCACAAACAAAGCATCCACTGAGAGCAAAGGCAGAATCATTATTCCCATGGAAGAATGTAACAGTCAGATAACAGCGGTGGGTTGCCTCCCAAGACACAAAGCGTGTGTTAGCACAAAGTTGTATTTTTCTTGATCTGTTAAATGCAGTCATTGTTGTGGGAATGGGGGGTTGCTGAGGAGGGTAGAGATTGTACAATGCAAACTAACAACAACAACAACAACAACAACAACAACTATTTATACCCCGCCCATCTGGCTGGATTTCCCCAGCCACTGTGGGGGGCTTCCAATAAAATATTAAAAATACAATAAAACATCAAACAATAAAAACTTCCCTAAACAGGGCTGCCTTCAGATGTCTTCTAAAAGTCAGATAGTGGTTTATTTCCTTGACATCTGATGGGGGGGGCATTCCACAGGGCGGGCGCCACCACCAAGAAGGCCCTCTGCCTGGTTCCCTGTAACCTCACTTCTTGCAGTGAGGGAACCACCAAAAGGCCCTTGGAGCTGGACCTCAGTGCTGAATGACAGGGATGGAGACGCTCCTTCAGGTATACTGGGCTGAGGCCATTTAGGGCTTTAAAGGTCAGCACCAACACTTTGAATTATGCTTGGAAACATACTGTAGGTCTTTCAAGACCAGTGTTATATGGTCTCGGCGGCCACTCATCAGTCACCAGTCTAGCTGCTGTATTCTGGATTAGTTGTAGTTTCTGGGTCACCTTCAAAGGTAGCCCCACACCTATGTGTGTCTGCTTGGAAGAAAAGCCCATTGAGTTCATTAGGACTTAATCTCAGGTAGGCATGCATAGGACTGCAGCCACAGTCTCCTTGCTGTCTATTCTTATCTGCTTCAGAAACCTTCCTCTAAATAGGAAGAGATGGTATGGTAACCATAGAATCATAGAATCATAGAATCATAGAGTTGGAAGAGACCACAAGGGCCATCGAGTCCAACCCCCTGCCAAGCAGGAAACACCATCAGAGCACTCCTGACATATGGTTGTCAAGCCTCTGCTTAAAGACCTCCAAAGAAGGAGACTCCACCACACTCCTTGGCAGCAAATTCCACTGTCAAACAGCTCTTACTGTCAGGAAGTTCTTCCTAATGTTTAGGTGGAATCTTCTTTCTTGTAGTTTGGATCCATTGCTCCGTGTCCGCTTCTCTGGAGCAGCAGAAAACAACCTTTCTCCCTCCTCTATGTGACATCCTTTTATATATTTGAACATGGCTATCATATCACCAGGTAAAGGGTTTTTTGGGTGGGGGCTCCTTGAAACAAGCTGCTGCCACACCAGGTCTTAGCCCTTTCAGCCCACTGCTGTAAAGACCACAGAGCAATAAGGACCCCAAACCCCAATCAGTTCACAGCGATATCTGCTGCTGAGGGTTCATTGGCTCCCTCCATCTGTGGACAGCCTGTGTGGAAGTTAACACCACCACAGCCTCCGATTGACAGTTTTCCTGGTGTTTCTAAAGATGCTGGGATGTATCTCTCATTTTTATACCATTTTGGCATTTTCCTTTCCCTTTCTGGGCTGAGCAGGCACTGGATGCCGACAGACGATCTGCAGGCATAATAGCAGCATATCTCATTGCCTCCTGGATAACTGGTCTGTACTAGATTTGCTCTGTCTAGTCCAGGGGTCAGCAAACATACCACACCTTGGGCTGGTGTCTCCAGCGCCAATCGCGTGGCGGGCCGGAGGGCGGGGGAGCGTGTGCCCATATGCATGCGCACACGCTATTTCTGGTGCACCTCCGGGTTGGAGGAGCACCGGAAATAGCTTGTGTGCATGTGCACAGGCCTCCTCTGACCTGGATGTGCACCGGAAATAATGCTTGCTCATGCGCACAAGCTGTTTCCAGTGTTCCTCCGACCCGGAAGTGGGCAGCTGCACAGCGCAGCACCGGTAAGAGCGGGCAGCGGTTGCCACGGGCGAGATAAACAAGTCCCTCGGGCCTTATCCAGCCCGCGGGCCTTAGTTTGGGGACCCCTGGTCTAGTCCTACGTAAGAGCTTGCTGAATCAGGCCAATGGCTCATCTAGTTCAGCATCTGTCAAGGCTTCAGGAAACTATTCCTCCCCCCGTTTGCAGCAAGAGCAGAGAAAACAAGGTAGAATCCTTTTTAATGACTTTATTCAATCGTAATAGCGAGAGACGAAAGAGCGCAGCCAGCCCTGACAATGGCGTTGCTCCAACTGACTCCTCCTCCCTCCTTCCTAGCAACAGCATCTCGCCTTACGGTGGCTGCTTGTGGTCAAATGTTTCTGATTCCATTGTTCTTGAACTCTTAATGAATGCAGAGGGAATCAGAAATACTCTCCAGTGACAACGTGTCAGCTGGCTACCCTGCCTCTGTGTCCCGCCCGCTTTTAACACTGCCCAACTCTTCTGTTCATCTATCTCTGAGCTGTGATTTCCTTCAGACCCCTCAAACCCCTGCTGTAAATCAATGCTGCATTCCCCTTCTCCTGCAGTGTCATGACAAGATGAGGTGACCTCCACCATTCCTCCTCCATCTCACCCTCTTGAGTCCAATCCTGACAGCATCCTGCTCTTATAGAGACCAACCAGAAGCCTCCAGGAAACTCACAAGCAGGATCCAGGCACAAAAGCGCTCTACCACTCTGTGGTTTCCAGCCACTAGTGTTCAGAAGCATTACTGCCTGCAACCATGGAAGCAGAGTATAGGTATCATGGCCAGTTTCATGGCTAACTTTCTCTACCATGAACAAGGAGCTGGCTAGGATGGCTGCACCCAACAGATGGCAATGGGGATGAAGCCTTGAGTACACCAGGGGATGCCCTGTCAAGCCCTTCTCGCCCAAATCCCCCAATAACTCTTCATGGGCTTTTATGGAGTCCAGGCACATTCAAAATGAGCAGCACGCAGCTCTGTGCCATGCTTTCTTCACCTTTCACTTTCCACATAATAGGATTTGATGGGCTTCGTTTCTTGCCCTGTTCTCAACAATGAATATTAATAGGATGTTTAGCAGAAAATATGGTCTAAAGCTACCAATGGAATATTGCAGACCCCTGCTCCTTGGCAAAGCTCATTCAATTCCACTTGCCCTGCATTCTGCTCTGTTAAAATAGGGCACAGCACTGACACTCTGCATTGACATCCTGAGAGGGGCCAAGAGGAAAAGCCAAACATTCTGGCTCCTCTTGGTTCAGAAGTGGCTGGAGGCAAGGCGCAGTCTGTTGAAATATCAGAGCTCCTACACTGTGTGTGCATTGCAGAGTCTCCACTTGGGGCGGGCGCAAACCAACTCCTCCTGGCCCCAGTTAGGGTTGCTATGTGTCCTCTTTTTCCAGGACGCACCTTCTTTTTCAGGGGTAAAAACTGAGAGAAATTGCATTTATTTGCTTTGAATGGCCATCATAGCATCCTCTATTTTGCTCTTCAAAATATGGCAACCCTAATCAGCATGTAGTGGGGCCTTGGGAGTCAGGGTAATAGCTCAGGGATAGAGCATGCCTTCCATGCCCAAGGTGCCAGTTTCAATCCCTGGAAGGGTTGGCAAAGACTCCTGCTTGAAATCCTGGGGACCCATTGCTGCCCGTCACTGTAGATGCTACTGAGCTAGATGGACCAATGGTCTGACTCAGTGAAATGAAGCTTCCTATATTCCCAGGGATTCCCCATCCCATTGGTAAGGAGGTCCTATCTGCCTCAGGTTCAAGTGGTTGATTATTATGTCACAAGATTTGCATGTGAGCAGCACAGGAAGGTACTGAAGTATACCAGCTCCCAAGCTCTAAGTGAATGTTGGAGGCATACCTTTCTTCTGCCACCTATTAAAAGTAAAAAGGCAAAAGGTAAGGTAAAGCCAGTGTGGTGTAGTGGTTAAGAGCAGTGGACTCGTAATCTGGTAAAACGGGTTCGCGTCTCCGCTCCTCCACATGCAGCTGCTGGGTGACCTTGGGCTAGTCACACTTCTTTGAAGTCTCTCAGCCCCACTCACCTCACAGAGTGTTTGTTGTGGGGGAGGAAGGGAAAGGAGAATGTTAGCCACTTTGGGACTCCTTCGGGTAGTGATGAAGTGGGATATCAAATCCAAACTCTTCAAACTCTTCTAAAGGACCCCTGGACAGTTAAGTCCAGTCAAAGGTGATTATGGCGTTGCAACACTCATCTCCCTTTCAGGCCGAAGGAGCTGGCGTTTGTCCACAGACTGCTTTCCAGGTCATGTGGCCAACATGGCTAAACCACTTCTAGTGCAACGGAACACTGTGACAGAAACCAGATGTGTGGAAATGCTGTTTACCTTCCTGCTGCAGTGGTACCTATTTATCTACTTGCACTGTTGCGCTTTTGAACTGCTAGGTTGGCAGGAGCTGGGACAGAGCAACAGGAGCTCACCCCGTCGTGCGGATTCGAACCATCAATCTTCCAATTGGCAAGCCCAAGAGGCTCAATGGTTTAGACCACATTAAAAGTAGTGTAGCTGAGAAGAGAGTAGCATGGGACAGCCTTGCAGTGTGGTTCACTGTTAATGTTGCAGGTTGGAAGCCTGAGCTGAGCTGCTTTAAACTTTAATGCCAAGAGTCTCCCTGTGCAAAATGCCTCTCCGGTTGCTGCAAAGTTCACTCTATTTCAACTGTCAACTCAGCCTCTTTCCCAGTCTGAATCTGGCAGTCAATTGCACACAGAAGCCTTGGAACCCATTTACTTGCATTGCATTTTTAAATATTTTAAATCTATTTTTTATTAATGGGGGGGGACATTTCCCACCACCAATAAGATCGAAGGTATAAAGAGCTTTGCTGGTCTTTTTGTTGCTAGGAAGGGGCAAGCTGCTGAATAGCCTCTACTCTGGATTTCTTTTGCAAAAATCCTGGATTTCTATGGCAGCTCTCACTTCAGACACAGAGGAAAGAAAAGGAAAAACCACAAAGTCACCCCAGAAGCAAGGCTTTGTGTGCAAGTCAGCAAGTTTATGAGATAAACTTCCGGAAGGAATTTGGTAAGCCAGAAAGTCACGGGACCAGAATGAACCAACCAGCTCCCAGTTCCTTTCAAATAAACCCCAAGGCTCACTTACTTCCTATTCAGTTTGAGCAGTATTTATAACTTGCCAGAGTGTTTTATGTTGTAGAGAGGACATTTATGAGACTGAAGGACTTTGAAATAAGGAAAGAGAGGGGGGGGGAAGGAGCAAATGAGGTTTTGTGAGATTTAAGGTAAAAGCTACCTGTTTCTACAGCTCCAAAATGTATGAAAGGCAAAGGCTGCTCTCCATTATCATGATACATCATGCTTTTCTCCTGTGCATACATTACACATCATGCAAAGGGCTGTGTTTCAGTCTGAGAAATACTTAACACTATTGGAGTGAACATTGTGGGGAAGTTGTGTCTGAGCATTGCAAGGAAGTTGGGTCAAGGGACAGACTTGTTCCCCTGCTTTGCCTAGGACAAGAAGGAGCTGCTCCCCCAGAGTTTGTTCCCACAATCTCTTTGATAGGGTAGGGGGTGTTACTGTCTTTGCCTTGAAGCAGGGAGGTGGGTGTATGGTTATTTTTAAATATGTTGCTAGGATTTTGTTGTCTTACAAAACGTAAGCTGTACTTTTATTGAATTTTGTGAGCCATCTTAAGGGTCTTTTTGGCTGAAAGGCAGCATAGAAATAACCTCAATTCACACACCGAGAAGAAAGAGAGGTTAATTAGTAAGACTAACTACTAAGTTGGTGCACTATGTTGTAAATCAGACAGATAATATAATACATTTATGGACTAGTTATTGTTTGGCATGGATTGATTGACGGACTAGTCTTCCAGCAGCTCACTGGAGCGGTCCAATTTTTCTGGTTTCCCCAAGAATGCAAAACTAATTGGTGAGCTCTAAATTCACATTTGATCACATTTTTATACATGGTGTACAGGATTCCTTCTTTAGAGCTTTCTACCTTTCCTGCATTTAATCAATCAGGATGAGAAGTTTCTGTTTTGGGTTACTTATTTGCATGGTTTTATTGACCTTGACAAAAGCCTTAACAAGGGAACAACTAAGGAGAGTAACAGCCCAACTTATTTTCTTTTTTCTTTTTACACCTGCAGTATAAAAAGGTTGCTTTATGAAGGCAGAAAAGCCCATCGTTATACACACTAGTAAATTATGTTGTGTTCAGAATTTATCTTCTTCACTGTCAGTTTTTCCACGAGGGAGTTTTGTTACGGAGAAAGAAGATGGGCTAATAACTCCGAAGATGGATGTTTTCCTATTTCCCCCAAAGAACTGGGCCACTAAATGAGAGGCGAGCTTCAGAGAAAGTGTCTTACCTTCTGTAACCTTTCCTAAATAGAACGATGTGAGTTGTGGTCCCCTAGCGCGAGAGCGCAATTTTGTGTGTGAATATACAGTGAAGATGTAACAATCACACAAATGAGAGAGGTCAGTTTCAGGCTTTGTTCGATGCTCTTCTGTTCCTAAGCTTGGCGAGTGCAGAACTTCTCCAAAAAGGAGGACCAAACTGCTCTTCTCCAGCTCCAAAATCAGCCTCTTCCCAGCCTTTGCCAGTATGATGTGGTCTAAACAGAATGACAACTTTGCTCCAACCAAGTGAGGAGGAAAATGAGCCCAACCCTACCATTAGGGATGCTGAAGTGACCGCCTCAGGTGGCAAATACTGGAGGGTAGTGGGAGGCATCCTGGTTGTCCCTTCTGAGCCCCTTTGATGAAGCCTCTGTTTGAGGGGCATGTACCATGTGCGGTGCTGTGCACCCTGCCAGCTGATCTGCTGCTCCCAGGTGTGGTGAGGGACACTAAAAAAGGTAAAGGTACCCCTGCCCATACGGGCCAGTCTTGACAGACTCTGGGGTTGTGCGCCCATCTCACTTAAGAGGCCAGGGGCCAGCGCTGTCCGGAGACACTTCCGGGTCACGTGGCCAGCGTGACAAAGCTGCATCTGGCGAGCCAGAGCTGCACACGGAAACGCTGTTTACCTTCCCGCTGGTAAGCGGCCCCTATTTATCTACTTGCACCCGGAGGTGCTTTCGAACTGCTAGGTTGGCAGGCGCTGGGACCGAGCAGTGGGAGCGCACCCCGCCGCAGGGATTCGAACCGCCGACCTTTCAATCGGCAAGTCCTAGGCGCTGAGGCTTTAACCCACAGCGCCACCTGCGTCCCTACCTAGGTGCTAATTCCGCTGCCAGTACAGTTGTCT
This sequence comes from Podarcis cretensis, assembly GCF_951804945.1. Lineage (NCBI taxonomy): Eukaryota > Metazoa > Chordata > Lepidosauria > Squamata > Lacertidae > Podarcis > Podarcis cretensis. Next base: position 26,976,671 of record NC_137185.1, on the reverse strand, counting down.
TCTGTACATGAAATGGCAGGTGCCTCATCATGTGTTTCCCCTTGGAAATCAAAATGCCTTGTCCTGGCCCTAGGCAAGTTTCATTTGGGGTAACAAGAGCCAATCCCTGGAGCTTGCTTTGGGCACTAGGACTTGGAATAATCATGCAATCATACATTGAATGCCTCTAAAGATGTGCAGAGCACTTTACTCTTGCCTCTGTGCAATTCTAACTAATATGGGAGTAAGAGGGTGGAAATCCAAATTGAGTGAAAATTAATACCTGTTTTTAATTTCAAGGATAAATTCCTTATAGAGCTGAAATGAACCTGGACAGGGACATTTTCCAATTTGCTCATAAAATTTGGATTAATATACTTCTATTCTCCTCACACCCACCCACCCAGGGTGTGGAATGTTAACCCAACTGAAGATTCACCAATAACACTTTTTGAAATGTGTGTGTGTGCGTGTGTGTGTGTGTGCGTGCGTGCCTCTTAATAATATCCTTTGCCTGGAGTTTTGAAATTTGTGCAACATTCTTTTCCATCTCAGCTAATAAGTGCCAGCTTCTGCATAACAAGCCAGCGTCTCTTTATGAAGTGACTATGAACAAGTATTATGCTATTACGTATGAGGTATTTCTGCAGCAAAGGGAACTGTAGAATTTTAGATGCTGTTCATTACTGCAGCTGGAGGCATACTAGTCTGGAGAAAAGTTTCTGGGTGTTCTTCCCAACACTGCTGTCTAGGCATCATAAATAATAACTAGGATACAAGAAAAGTACTTTTTGGCACCACAATTAACTAGACAACTGCGGGTACAAAACATGGTGTTGATGCAACAGTTGAATACCCATTAGAAATTTGACAGACGATTGAGAATTCTTATCCAGGAGTTACACTGAATTGTAACTCAATTGTATTAAAAGTGCTCTGGGCATTTTGTTCCTGTTCATTGTTTTAATTAGATTTAGGTGTCTTAATTACTCTGCATTTCTCGCCATGTAACATATGCTGCAATGCGGTGGGTGGAAGGGCGGGAGATTTCAGGCTGGTTGGATCTACTTTGGTTTACCCACCCCAAGATTTACCAGTCAAATCCACTGGCAGCCAGTGCCCTTTGAGGACGGAAGGCAGGGAGGCCAACAGAAGGTGGAGCCAGAGCCATTAATGGGTGGAAGCAGAACATAAAAGACAAGCAAAGCCAACTGATTCTAGCTTTGAGCGCAACACACTCCTCTCTGAGTTTCACAGGGAGCAACATTGAGACTAAGGAGGAGGCAGCTGGCAGGCTGTTTTAAACCTCTGTTTAAAAACCTCCAAGGAGCCCATTCCACTGTCAAACAGCTCTTTCTGTCAGAAGGTTCCTGATGTTTAGTCGGAATCTCCTTTCTCGTAACTTGAAGACATTGGTTTGAGTCCCACCTTCCAGAGTAGGAGAAAACAAGCTTCCTCCACCTTCCATGTGAAAACAAAAAGAACGTATAGCTAGAATGAAGGACGCGGGTGGTGCTGTGGGTTAAACCACAGAGCCTAGGACTTGCCGATCAGAAGGTCTGCAGTTCAAATCCCCACAACGGGGTGAGCTCCCATTGCTCAGTCCCTGCTCCTGCCAACCTAGCAGTTCGAAAGCATGTCAAAGTGCAAGTAGATAAATAGGTACTGCTCTAGCGGGAAGGTCAACAACGTTTCCATGCGCTGCTCTGGCCACATGACCCAGAAGCTGTACGCCAGCTCCCTCGGCCAATAAAGCGAGATGAGCGCTGCAACCCCAGAGTCGGTCACGACTGGACCTAATGGTCAGGGGTCCCTTTACCTTTACCTAGGATGAACGACCAGAGCCCCTCTGAGTACTTTCTGAGCCTAGGGATTTGTTTTCAGCATCCTCTGGTTAATTTTCATTTCAGCCCCCTGCATGTGGGGTTGGGGGTGTTGTTAAACATCTGAGAGCCAGAAACCCTTGCCACTCTGCTCCCAGTGTGCCAGAAACCTACCAGAGATGCCAATCTACCTTCTGCCCCCCCCCCAATGTAACACATCTTTATTACCAGACAAACCCACATCAGGATGTTCTCTCAATGGAAAGAATGAAAGAACAGCTCTGCTAAAGGCTAACACCAAGCTTGAATCACAGCAGCCTGGAGAAGGGGAGATGGAGAGAGGTTGTTGGCCAAAGGAACAGCACTGTACCAAGATGAGAATGTAGAAGAGTACCTGAGGGAAGGAGAAGGTGGAGAAGATATGCTTTGATGGCTACTGTCAGCATCAATGCACCCTTGAAATAGGGGCGGGTTACATATGTCTCCCAAAAAGAAGTGGGAAAGCCATTTAGGGTTTGATGCCTCTTCAGAAACAGACAGGAGAGCTTAACCTTTCTTAGCTCCTCCACACCTTCTCACTGGTGAAGACCTCTGTATCCCTATTTAAATGCCTATTTAAATTTTAATCCCGCAGGACTCTGCATCAGTTCAGTCTGATGTCTTCTGTTAATATTCCTAACAATCCAGTCTGCATGACCCATTAGCTGCAGCTTTCACAACACCTCTGCCATCTTAATGCCCCAAGCTTGATCCATCGGCTTCTTTTGCTGAACTCTTGTCATTTCTAGAATCCTGGCCTCTTGACAGCTCAACTCGGGGGCTGTGTTGTACATTTATAATTGCCAAGATAACTTTCAGAGCTGCTCATTTGTGGTACTTCATTATATCCTTGCCTCTGGAGCAATTCCCCACTCAGATGTTGCCCATGCCCAAGGACAGCAGAAAATGCGACAAAAAGCTTTGTTATTAACCACATTGTCCACCATCTTCCAGAGAAAAGATCTAGTGAGCACTCTAGAATTTAATTAAACTCCGCTTTCCGGCTGCAACTAATTACACAGGGTGATGAGAAATGCTCTGATAAGACAAACAGATTTTTTATCTTCCCACAAAGAAGAAAGGGCAGCCTTTTGCTGGAGAGTCTCTGGTATTTGGGCACAATTAATTACTGAAAGAAAAGGAGGTCTCCAACATGGCATATGTTGCACATATTTGTGAAGTGGAGAAAACATTCAACACCATTTGGAATGCTTGCAAACAATGCAAGAAGGTTTGGTGTTTGTTTGAAGTTGAACTCTCCCGGTGGATTGGGATTGTTTAGGTGGCTTCTGTTGTCATTTAGAGGCTGGCTTTTCACCAGCTGTCACACTGAGCTGTCATTTAGCCCCAGATGATCATTAAACCTGCCACAGTTTTAAGCAAATTGTTATGCTTGGAGTAATTATTTACCCAGGAGCAAAAAAATAATAAAAATCCAGGTTGGGTGTCTGCAGAAAGAGTCTGAATGGTAGTTTCCAGCAAAGGATTACATGAAATGGCACAATTAGGGGTGTGATGAATATGTTTCCTTGTGAAGGAAAAAAATTGTATTTGAGCAGTTTCTGTAAATGCTTCCTTCAACCAACATTTACATGGCAGATTGTAATTATTGGGGATGGGTGTTCCCTGATTGTTCCCAAGGAGCTACAGATCAAAACAATAGTGTTTCCTGTTTAGGGTTGTCATATGCCTGGAATTTTCCAGAATACTGCAGATGCAAGCGGTGTCTGGGTGGAAATCGGTAAAATGTCTGGGAAAATCTAGATGTATGGCAGACCATGTCGGCAGTGTAGATTTTGCTGGTCTTCCCCAGAAATAGCTCAAAAACATCCAATTTCTTCCTCAACAACTTTGGCAAAGGAAGCTCAACAACTTTTCTGTCTGGATTTTCACTTTTTAAAATATGGCAGCCCTAGACTAGATGGCCCACTGGATTTCTTCCAACTCTGCAATTTTATGATGATTCAACACTGCTTGTTTTGTCATTACATGACAGTTCTGATATAGAACAGAATAGAAAGGTTTGATATAGCACAGTGATTATACCAGAACATCTTAACAGAAGCAATCTTAACACCAGAAGTAAAAAATAAGAGCAGAATGAGTGGTAAGATAAGCTGTTTCCTGGATGGACAAATGAAATGGACCAATGGGACCTCATCTGAGGGGAGACACCTTACCCCACTCAGACTCCCTACTGTAACATATGCATTGAATTGAATGTCCATATCAGAGGCTTCCTGTGCTACTCTTCCATCTCAAGAGAGTAGGGCCAGTGTTGTTGTTGTTGTTACTGTGGGAAATAAGAAATATGGAAGATGGATCTGTCTGGAAATCAAGCTTTTATAAGGAACAGTTATGGGAGTTTGGTACGTTCTGCTTGGAGAAGAAAAGTTTGAGATGTGATGTGACAGGCATCTTCAGATATCCGAAGAGCTGTCAACATGGAAGATGGAGCAAGGTTGTCTTCAGCTGCTCCAGAGGGTTGGCTATCTATGGATTCAAATGACAAGAAAGAAGATTCTGATTGAACATTAGGATGAACTTTCTGATGGTAAGAGCTGCTCAAGTGTAGAACAGACCATCTGGGAAGGTGGTGGACTCTCCTTCATTGGAGGTTATTAAACAGAGGTTGGATGCCCATCTGTGAAGGATTCTTGAGCTGTGATTCCTGCATCACTCAGGATTAGATATCCCTTCCATAATTCTATGAATGGACACTAATCACAATATCAACATTTTTTAAAAAAACACCTCTGGGTGCAGAGTTAATCTGCCACTACTGAAAATCCAGTTGCTGGGGGCAACAACAGGACCGGTCAATTGCCTTGATGTCCTGCTTGTGATTTTTCTGGTGGCATCTGACTAGCCACTTTGGGAAAGTGGGATGATGCTGAACTGCATGGACCTTCCATCCGATCCACCAAAGCTCTTCTAATGTTCTTATGCCAGTCATTATGTATATATAACATCAAATGATGTGTCATTCAGTCAATTATTCATTTTATAAGCCACCCTTCCAGGACTGCAAAGAATATAAACACTGCAATAAACCAGCCTATAAAAATCAGTACATGCTGTAGAGGCATCAGTCAAGAACAAGCAAAATGAGTAAATCCATAAACTCCAGCAGAATCCATTAAAAAAGAATCATGACTGATGAACTATAAGGCATGCTGCAAGCCCTGGGAAAATGTTTAAACATACCAAAGCACACAAATCCTTGCCGTCTGCCAAAAGGACATCAGAGTTGGTGGTGCCAGGAGATGAAATGTCTGGGGAGGGCATTCCACAGAACAGTCTTCCCCTACCTGGAACCCTCAAGGTGTGTTTGACTACAACTCTCATCAGCCCCAGCCAGCTTTGCTGTGCCACAACCCAGAGAGCCCCCTTCCCACCCAACTGCAGGGGATATGGAGGAAGGTGTGAAGTGAAGAGCAAAGGGTTAGGAAGTGAATTCGTGCAATAGAAGGCAGGTCACCAGGCATTTCTACCAAGACAAACCATTGGCCCATTTAGTTCAGTAGTGTCTGCACAGACTAGCAATGGATCTCTATGCTTTCAAACAGGAGACCTTCTCAGCCCTATGTGGAGAAGCTGGGGGTTGAAGCTGGGATCTTCCACATCAGGCTTGCCCCAAGACATTTTGTTATTTAAGGTGGGAAAAAATCCCACCACCGTGGCTTGTGCCACCACTGCCTAGAGGAAGCCTGAGGAAGCTTGGCACAATGGTGGGCCAGGGTGGGCCTCAGGAGTGGGCTGAGTGGCCATGGTGGTGGGGAGCATGTGGTCAGGGCTGTGAAGGAGGAGGAGGAGGCAGCACAGTGGAAGTGGAAGAAATGGGCAGGCTGTCCCAATTCTGTGTACCCTGCCACTGAGCTACAGTCCGCATCTGTATCTTTGGAGATGCTGCTTCAGTCCAACACAAACTCCCCAACCAACTATTATATATTGCATCAGCAGCTAAGCCAACTAAAGTAGCTGTTCCTCTAAGCACCAGTGGCTTAAGGGAAACCACCGAAAGCTCCTTTGCCAAGCTGAGACGCATAGGCCATAAGATCAACTCTTACTTAACCCAACTCCAGCTATGAAAAATGAGGGCTTTTCAAAAGCTGGATGGCTGCCACCATATCAGCTTTTGTGCTTTTTTGGGATCGATTTCTCACTTCTTTGCCAGTCTTTAAGAGTGACAGTGAATAATCGTCTGAAGATGCCTTTCTCTACTTCCTAACCTTTCCAGTCACCATCTGTTGAGAGATCAATTCCTTGCAGAACTCTCCCTCTGTTATTCCCCCCCCCCTTGCTTCTCTTTCTTGCAACTCAGCAGCTGGTTTTAGATTCCTAGACTTGATGCGTCAGGATATGTGGGCTTGCCACTTAAATCATCACAGGGTCCCAAGTGCAGAAAGGCCTAGAGAAACCAGAAGGAGTTGCTGGCTGCAGAGGCTGCAGATGGTCTTTGGGAAGCTGTGGCTGGCTCCATTTGCAGGGAGACAGCAAGCAGAGTACAGCACGGGAGCCATGCAACATGGTGTGCACTGCTAGCACTATATAAACTAATATAGGCCTGCCATACATCCAGATTTTTCCAGACATTACCAGGATTGATGTCCAGGGGTAGGGGTGGGGATTTCCAAAAGGTAGCGCTTTGTCCTGGATCTTAGGCGAGTCAATCGAAAAATTGCTCTTTTTGGTGTTTTTGTTTTAAAAAAAAAAAGCTGAAAAACTTTCGTGTTTTCCTAAAAAGAAGCTCAACAATTTTCAGGGTGTCCTGGTTTTTACTTTTTGAAATATGGAAAGCCATGGAATATGGAAATAATAATATTTATACCCTGCCCTCCTGGCTGGGTTTCCGCAGCCACTCTGGGCAGCTCAACAGAATATTAAAAACACGATAAAACATCAAACATTAAACATTAAAAACTTCCCTAAACAGGGTTGCCTTCAGATGTCTTCTAAAAGTCAGATACAGTGGTACCTCGGGTTACAGCCGTTTCACATTACAGACTCCACTAACCCAGAAATAGTACCTCGGGTTTTAAACTTTGTTTCAGGATGAGAACAGAAATCGTGTTCTGGCGGTGCGGCAGCAGCGGGAGGCCCCATTAGCTAAAGTGGTGCTTCAGGTTAAGAACAGTTTCAGGTTAAGAACGGACCTCCGGAACGAATTAAGTTATTAACCTGAGGTATTTCCTTCACATCTGATGGGAGGGCATTCCACAGGGCAGGAGCGTCTACCTAGAAGGCCCTCTGTCTGGTTCCCTATCTGGTTCACTTACCACAGTGAGGGAAATGCCAGAAGGCCCTCGGAGCTGGACCTCAGTGTCCGGGCTGAACCATGGTGGTGGAGACACTCCTTCAGGTATATTGGAGCTTAGGGGCCTGCAGTTCAAAGTAAGAATTGCCACTGAGCTACAGTTCACTTGTGTATTTTTGGAGATGCTGTTCCATTCTGGCACACACTCCTTTGCCAACTATTTCTAGCCTCACACTATTTCTAGGAACCTAGAAAGCTGCATCATACTGAGCTGAACCATTGATACATCCTGTATTTTATGCACTGACTCACAGTGGTTCTCTAGGACTTCCCAGCCCTACCTGGAGGTGCCAGGGGTTCAGCCTGGGACCTTCTGCTTGGTCTACAAGGGAGCTAGGCCACTTGCTTAAAGTGACCCTCTGCCAGCAACTTGCCCTGCTCCCTCAGTCCTCAGTTTTTCTTTCCTTGGCTCTCTTTTTCTCAGCCAAACATGAAATAATTTGCAAGCAAGCAAACTGTTTGCCCACACAAATGACCACTGCAAGCTCTCACAGCCATTGTTGTCCATATCTTATTCATTATTGCACCTTCCAGGTAGTGAAAGGATGTAGGAAGGACAGCTCTGCTCAAGAAAAGTATCTCCTTCCTGTTGCCCAGGAAGCATCTTTTGCATCGCCTCCCCTATCCCCACATAATCCAAAATAATTGCTCTCTTTTGGGTATCTGGCCATCTTCATTACTCCTGAGGCTGAAAACTCAGCTCTTATCTCTGCTAGGAAATATTGTGTACTGCAAGACTAGCATCCATCATCCAGATATGAAGGCAAAAAGGAGAAAAGGCGATGCCAGTATCTGTAGCCCTTGTTAGCAGCATCTGGTCAGGCTTCATCCACAAGAAGGAAATTAATTCTCCCCCTCCCCACTTCACCCACCCAGCCTTCCAGCCACTCATGGCACAAAGAGACGCCCCCCACCTTTCAAAAGAAGGGGAGGCAAATATGCTTATTTAACAAACTACTGTTTATTTCCTTACACTCATTTGCATTTGAAGAAGAAATCCTAAAGGAAATGTTTTCTACAGCAGCAGCAATTTCTGTTTAAATTAACAGAGTTTGCCGACAAGGGCTACAAAAAGAGAGGTCTTTGAGGAACTGGAGGGAGTCACGAGGAAGAACGGGTTATGATAAAGTGAAGAGTTACAGGTATAATGTACAGGATTTATTTTCATATTCAAGTCTCTGCATATAATAATGTCAACTTCGTTTATCTTCAAACAGCCCTTCAGGGGAGAGCAGGGGAGTTAATATCCACTTCCAGAAAATCCAAGCAGTTTAAAGCTATAGCGTGTGAGGGCTGTGAGTGAGTGTGTTTAAGTGACTATTAATCAGAAATGTTTTAACATTTTCAGTGCCCTTTTTGAGGGGAACACTCATGGCTCCTGTTGGTTGAACCTCCAGGGACCGGTGGGATATACTGCTGATTTGTACTCAGTAAGAATCTAGATTCTAATTTTCACGCATTGCGTACCAGACAGAAAGTGAAACTTCTGAATATTAAGAAGGCTGAAAGTACCATCACCTATTCCAGCCTCCTGCATCCCATAGTAGCCTCCCAGGAGCAGAACATAAAGCCAGCATCCTTTCTCTGCAGCAGCTATTCCTTAGGGATGTACTTCTTCTGAAACTAGGATTGTAAATAAATAATTGTAAATCCATAAATAGCAACACCCTAGAGGTCCCGGGCCCTAAAGAAGTTAGATTAGCCTCAACTAGAGCCAGGGCCTTCTCAACACTGGCTCCGACCTGGTGGAACGCTCTGCCTCATGAGACCAGGGCCCTGCGGGATCTGATTTCTTTCCACAGGGCCTGTTAGACAGAGTTGTTCTGCCTGGCCTTTGGTTTAGAATCAATTTGATTCCCTCCTCCCCCCCTTTTCTTTTCCCCTTTCTCCTTCTGCGATGAGGCTGCATTTTAATGTTTTAATTGTTTTAATGTTGTATTTTAATCTTGTTTTTTAAGTTGTATTTCAATCAACTTGTTACTTGTTTTTATTATTGGTTGTTAGCCGCCCTGAGCCCGGTCTTGGCTGGGGAGGGCGGGGTATAAATAAAATTTATTTATTTATTTATTATTGTGGCTATAGCTGCAATTATGCACCCATTTTCATGAAAGTAAGACCCACTGAACTTTATCACTTACAGCAATTCTGTGTAAATTTGGACATCTTTAAAAGAGGGTATGGCAAATGCACCAAGGATAAGGTTATCAATAGCTAATATGATGGCTGCATTACCTCCAGTATCCAAAGAGATTTGTCTCTGAATACAGGTTGATAGGAGCATGTGGGCTATCTGGCCACTGTGGGAACAGAAAGATGGACAAGATAACCTTTGGACGGATCCAGCTGTTGGGCCAGCTCCAGGGGACCTCAAGACAATGGTCCTAATTTTCTACTGGTCTTGTAGCTTTCATGGTGCCTGAAGCATCCGACAAAGTCATTAATGGAGGACCTTTTTCATCCCAAGGGTTGCATTATTCCCTTCTGGAAAACCTTCTAGATGCCAGAGAGAAAAGTAGGCAAAGCAATTCATGTAAATTGTGTTTTAAACTAGTTTCTATACATGCTCACATACCTCTCTGTCCTCCATCTGGGCAAGCAACAGCAGAGATCAGAATTCAAGGACTGGCAAAAACACTCAAGGAATTTAGAAAGCCAGGACAATGGAGGTGGGGCCTGGGGTGGGGAGGGCTGTGGCCTGGGAGATTTCCAATGGCCAGATAGAGAGGCCTGGAGGGCTGTCGAGTTTCCCTGTCCTTGTTCCCTGCATTATTCCTTTGCCTCTAAGGTTTTGAAACCTCCTAATTCCTAGAGCTGGAATTTATGTCTTTTCCCTCCTTCCTCATCAAGATTCTCTTTCTGCCATCCTCTTTCTACTTTCTTGTTCAACCCACTTCTTGGCCTTTAAACTGCCTTTGTTTTGTTTATTTGTTTTTTAATATAATTTTTATTAATTTTAACATATAAATTATAAAGTGTACCACAAAACTTGTCACTTATATAATCTTTTTAGACTTCCATCAGCACCTCTGATGATCCACCATTTTAACCACTTCTTATGCATTTCTAAACTTTATATTGCCTTTACATCTCTTAACAAATCATCCTTCCCCTTCTTCATTTTTGCAATACTTCCATTAATACTCCTCACAAAACTTCTTGCAAACCTACAAACGTCGTCTGCTCTTCACAAATACTTTTCAGATAGTCCGTAAATTTACTCCAGTCTTCCGTGAATTTCTGGTCCCGCCGGTTTCGAATCCTTCCTGTTAGTTTATCTAGTTCTGCATAGTCCATTAGCTTCATCCTCTATTCCTCAATCATCAGTAATTCTTCTTGCTTCCATTTTGGGGCCAATAATATTCTTGCTGCTATTATTGCATATAAAAAGAGCTTGCATTCCTTTCTATTTATATCCCTCCCAACAATGCCAAGTCAAAATGCTTCTGGTTTCTTTATAAATGTATATTTCAACATTTTTCCATCTCATTATATATCATCTCCCAGAAGCTTTTCACCTTTTTACATTCCCACCACATGTGATAAAATGTTCCTTCTTTTTCTTTACATTTCCAACATTTATTACTAACTTTATACATTTCCGCTAACTTTACGGGTGTAATATACCACCTATACATCATTTTCATCACTGCCTTTGGATGGGCCAGGCCATTGGCACATGGCACATGGCAGCTGAAGAGTCTTCTGCTCATTTCCTGGGGAGAAAATTGTCTCTCTGAATCCTCTGATTACACGCTAATTGGACATCTATACCACATATATGACCTGACTGAGTAAAGTAGCTCTTAGCATTACATGGGTTGCTCTCTTTCTTTCAGGACCCAAAAGCTTACACCACCACATACCGCTTTAGTTTTCTGTGTCAGATGTTACACTGATAGTGTTAACGGGTTCCAGTGCTGGGGTCCTTCCACGAAGGGTTCTTTCTGAGCAATCTACCCACGATTTAATTTCCACTCTGAAACTACAGAGAATTCCTTCCAGCCAGAAAGCATATTGTATAATTAATTCTGAAGCACTATTTGACTTACTTAGCATTAATAAGTCAAATTTCACACCTCCCAGCTGAATTACTGTCAGAATTAGATTTGTGTCTCCCAAATACCACCACCCTTTCCTACCCAACATGCATTCACCAGAGGAGAAAAGCCCATCTAATCCAGTATCCTTTTCCTCCAACTGCAGTCAATCCATTGCTTCCAGGAAGCCGGCAAATATATGAATATGTGAAGCTGCCCTTTGGATGAGTCAGACCATTGGTCCATCCAGGACAGCAGTATCTTGCTCAATACTTCCAGGAAAGTCTCAGCGGGTCATAAAGGCAACAGCTCTCTAGCTACTGGTACTCAGGGTAGACTGCCACTGAACATGGATGTTCTGTACAGTCCTCATGGCAGGATTGATCTGAACCACTGACGAAAAGGTGTATCAGTTTGTCTCATTCCCTTCTAAACTTTCTAAGCTTGTGGCCATTGCTACACCTTGTGGCAGTGAGTTCCATGAAGGCATGGTGTGAATAAGTCCTTTCCCTCTTCTGTCCTGAATCTTGTTTATTTTTTTCATTCATTCACCCACTCACTCACTCGCTCATTCATTCATTCATCTATTTATAGCACACCATTCACCAAGTGGAGGTACACACATCATTAAAACAATAGCATTTCTAAAATCCCACACATGTGAAACAGAGCAAATCATTACTTAAAACCATTGATAATCATCCTTCAGAGAGGCTGGTGAATGGAAAATTCAGAGAACAAAGCATCAGGTGCTAAACCTCATTTCCTCCCAAAGGCCTGGGCAAATAGGTGCATCTTCAACTGTGAGTGAAATGGCAGTAATATCAGTGCATAACACACCTCAGTGCAGAGATTGCTTCCATAAGTGTGGGCCACCACAGAGGAAAGCACCAATTCCATTGGTTTTTGCATCAGTTTTCTGCAGAATTTTAGAAACCCTGATCACTGTCTCCACCACTGCTGCTATCTTAGTCTAAAGCCTTCCTGGTCTAGCAGCCTATTTTGGGAACACAAGCTGGCAAAATGATTCTGGGAAGCCCATTGCCTTCCATTGCTGATGCCCTTTGCATGTTCACCAATGTCTGCAGTTTCAAACAAATAGGATGCTTAAATAAGCAATGGGGTATTTAAAGAAGCATTGCTCCAACAAGATGTTTTAGACAAGGAGTGGCTTGCCTTTTAAGTATGAGGGCCTCATTCACCCTTGCACAGTCCTCAGAGACCACATGCCACTGGTGGGCAGGGGCAAAGGTGGGTGTGGCTACCGTGCCCCCCCCCCCATGTACACACAGGCTGCAGACAGCTAGACACACACACTTCATTTAATATGTGCACAACTGCAGTCAAGGATTAACACCCCCTCACTGCAGGGCCAGGGAGAAGTGCTTTGCATCCTAGCAGAATGTTCGGCTTTACCTTCTCCAGCACTGTCTCTACATGGTTGTTGTTGTTGTTGTTTTGCATTTGCCACCCAAATCTGTGAGTTCTTTGTGAACTGGGGGGGGGGGGGCTGCTGGTGGAGAGATGAAACCCTGAACTGGGGGTTAGCTTCTCCCAGTTTCAGGATAATGCTTTGTGTCCCTCCCGCACTCCCTGCAGTTCTTGCCCTAATTTGTAATGACAGGCTGTATGCCTGAAGCATGAGACTTAGTACTGCTTTCCCCAAGTATATTTTAATTATATAATAATTTAATTCACAATCTCTCTCTCTAAATGTCTGACTACTTGTTACCTGGAAAATCCTCAACTATCGGGGTTTGTAACTTGGGGACAGGTCTCCCACCCACCTTCTGATGCATTCTCTCTTTTTTTGCATATAATTTTATTATGTTTTCTGTTTTACAATTTAAAGTACTCATTTTACATCCTTAAGGTATCAATGATTTCCTTTCTTCTCTTTCCACGGTTCATTTTACATATCATAAATCCCTGCATATTTTACGGAAACTATACCATTCAGTATTCCATTATTACATCCATCACAACTTATTTACACTGTTGAATTTATCTTAATGCTGCCAGCGTTTTCAGCTGTACACAATTATTTCCCATATATTCAATAAACGTTTTCCAATCTTCTCTAAACATATGTTCTTCTTGTTCTTTTATTCTATATATTCTATATTCTGTATTTTAATATTTTGTTGAAAGCTGCCCAGAGTGGCTGGGGAAGCCCAGCCAGATGGGTGCCGTATAAATATATTATTATTATTATTATTATTATTATTATTATTATTATTATTATTATTAGTCTGAGAGCCGTGCGTATTCTGTCAACTTAAGTTGCCATTCTTTTTTGGTTAGGACCTCACTCATTTTCCATTTGGGGGCTAACAAAACATGGGCTGCAGTAGTAGCATACATAAATAACCTTTTTTGACACATGGGGATTTCAGTCTGAATTATCTCCAACAGAAATTACTCTGGGGGTTTTTTTGGGGGGAAGTACTTTTAAACACCCCTCCCAATTCATTATGGATCATTTCCCAACACTCTTTTACCCTTTTACAAGTCAACTATCTGATGCATTCTCTGTCTCTTGTTAGCATCAAGAATATGAGCTTCAGGAAAAATGGTTCACATTCTACAGATGTTCATTCAGCAGTTAGAACAAAAGCTAATGTGGTGTGTGTGTGTGTTTTGTGTGTGTGTGTGTGGTGCCTTGGTCTCCTACATTGAGTATGTGCAGTAGTAGCTTGATTGTAAGAATGGAGGAGGAACATGAGATCTAGGGACTGAGGGTGGTTGGATATAATGTAGCTAGTGTAACTCTCTTGAGATTGCTGTGATTTTAGGATGACTAAGATGCAACCTCCAGGCTTGGGTGCAGTCTACTTCTCAAGGGAGGATACAGGGGGAATGGCAGAATAAGTCTGTTGTCTTCGTACACTATCTGTACGAAGGCATATGGCTTGGAGCTCTTCAAAAGAGGATGCTGGGCATATGGGAACACACACACACACACACAAGTTTGACCCAGCAGAGGACTTTGTGTATTCTAATTCAGGGATGGGGAGCCTGGGGAGATGCTGTTGGATTCCAGCTCCGAGCAGCCAGCACGGCCAATGGCCAGGGATGGTGGTAGTTGTGGTATAGAAAAATCAGGAGGGACACAGGCTCCCTGTTCTCTTGTCATTCATTCCATCACATGGGCAGGCAGGCACGGAACCGTTCTTAATGAGAGAGGAAAAACGAGGTGACAGTCAATATAAATAAGATTATTAGGGACAGCTGCACAACACCCCCACTGCATTATTGAAGCCTGTAAATAAAAATGGCTGTATTGATTGGCACATACAGCCTTGACACGTGATAAAGAATCAATGGAAAGCAAAGTCCTAATCTGTAGTGTCTCCTGTTCCCAGCTCTGCTGTGGCACTTGCAATTTTATATTAACAGCACTGCTATTTTTCTGTTCTAACCCTGCCACCACCCCCCTTTCCCTGCCAGTGGCTGGATATAAAAGAGAATTGAGGGTGGGGGGAGGGGGTTGCTAAAAGGCACAGAGGTCTAAAATAATTACAAGTGGCTTTCTGAGCTTAGAAGAAGCTGAAATATCTGAAAGCAATAATTGGTGCCTCGCACTGCCTGTTGTTCGTCGGGAAATGAATGCATTGACTCTGTGATGAAGCACAAAAGGATATTAAGACCCAGGGATAAATATATAATAAGAGGTGACCTATAACTACTGCAGTTTGAGCAGAAAGCAGATTATATTAGACAGATGGAAAGGGCAACACAGAAATGCTCCCTAGTTTACTTGGGAAGCGTAAGAAAAAGACATTGCTACTCAGCATAAGAAGATTTTGCTAAAGGTGCAGATATTGTAAAGCAGCCTGCTGCCCTGCAGATGCTTCCATCAGCTCTAGTGTGCTGGTTGGGGACAGTGTGGTGTAGTAGTGTTTGGAGCACTGGACTAGGACCTGGGAGACCAGGGTTCAACTCCCCACTCAGCCATGAAGCTCACTGGGCAGCCTTCGGTCAGTCACTGTCTCAGCCTAACCTACCTCCAAAGGTTGCTGTGAGAATAAAATGGAGAGCGGCAGAACCATGTCTGCCATGCCATCTTCAGCTCCTCAGAGGACAGGTGGGATATAAATATATCATAATCTATTATGTCTTCTGGAAATTTGTTTGCCCATCTGTTCTCTGAGGATCTGCACCCATCTTTTTGGTTCCTTCGAATCCTCAACCAACACTGGGTATGAGACTACTAGTAAATGAATAAATAAAGGTCATTGTAAAGTATACAATAGGGGTAGTGCGGGCAAAACACTGACAATTCCATGCCTTGGTCTGCTGGGCAAGGAAAAAGTGGATATGATCAACTGCAGGGGGCTTTGTACTAGTGCAATGTTGTGTTTCACGGAGGTGAGCTAGGGCAGCGAAATCTGTAGGATAATGCAATGGTGCAGCGTTGCAATGGTGCAAGCCTGATTAAGTATGGTTGAAGGTGAGGGGGATGGGGGATGGGGATGGGGATGGTTACCCTGGGGAAGAGAGAGGATGAAGGGAAACCCAATAGCCATTTTCAGATCTCTGAGCAGCTGCCAAGCGAGAATATAGAAAAGATCCCAGAGGGCAGGACTAGAACCCACTGAAGGAAATGGTTGGGAAGCAGATTTCTGCTAAACTTTAGGAGAAGATTCCTAATGGGAAGAGCTGCTCAACAGTGGAACTGTTTGCTACAGAAGATGGTGGTCAGAAATGCTGTCACTGAGTGATTCCTACATTGAGGAGGAACTATGGGCTAGATCAGTGTTCTTCAACCTTGGGTCCCCAGATACTGTCAGACTACAACTCCCTTCAACCCTGACAGTTGGATAAGCTGTCTGGGAATTATGGGGACCGTAGTCCAGCAGCATCTGGGCATCCAAGGTTGAAGACCACATAAGATTGGATACCTTCCGAGTCCCTTTCCTACTGAACAATTCTGTGGTTCCAAGGGGTTGGCACATCTTCCCTGCAAGTAACATCTGGAGCACTTGGGACTTGTTTAGTTTGGAAGCAGTGACTAAAGGGATACAATTATGATCAGTGTGGCTAAAGAGGTCTTTTCCTCAGGAGTCATCAACAAAAGTTGATTGATCAGTTCTGGACAGACATTTCTGTACATAATTCATGTGGGGCTCACTGTTCCAATTGTCACTAGATCAGACAGGTTTTAAAGGATTTAATTTTTAAGGATTCCTAGGGGGAAATGCCTGTGAGCGGCTTCTAGCCATGATCATAGAATCATAGAATTGTAGAGTTGGAAGGGAACCTAAGGCTCATCTAGTCCACCCCCCTGCAGTGCAGAAGTCCCAACTAAAACATCCATGGCAGATGGCCACCCAACCTCTGCTTAAAAACTTCCAATGAAGGAGAGTTCACCACCTTCCAAGAGAATCTGTTCTACTGTTGTACAGCTCTTAATGTCAGAAAGTTCTTCCTGATGTTGAGTCTGACTCTCCTTTCTTGTAACTTGAAGCCATTGGTTTGAATCCTACTCTCCAGAGCAGGACAAAACAAGCTTGCTCCTTATGAGGAACGGCTAAGGGAGCTGGGCTTGTTTAGCCTGGAGAAGAGGAGGTTAAGGGGTGATATGATAGCCATGTTCAAATATATAAAAGGATGTCACATAGAGGAGGGAGAAAGGTTGTTTTCTGCTGTTCCAGAGAAGCGGACACGGAGCAATGGATCCAAACTACAAGAAAGAAGATTCCACCTAAACATTAGGAAGAACTTCCTGACAGTAAGAGCTGTTTGACAGTGGAATTTGCTGCCAAGGAGTGTGGTGGAGTCTCCTTCTTTGGAGGTCTTTAAGCAGAGGCTTGACAACCATATGTCAGGAGTGCTCTGATGGTGTTTCCTGCTTGGCAGGGGGTTGGACTCAATGGCCCTTGTGGTCTCTTCCAACTCTATGATTCTATGATTCTATCTTCCATGTGATAGCCCTTTAGATACAGTGGTACCTTGGGTTACATATGCTTCAGGTTACATACACTTCAGGTTACAGACTCCGCTAACCCAGAAATATTTCCTCGGGTTAAGAACTTTGCTTCAGGATGAGAACAGAAATCACGTGGCGGCGGCGCAGCAGCAGTGGGAGGCCCCATTAGCTAAAGTGGTGCTTCAGGTTAAGAACAGTTTCAGGTTAAGAACAGACCTCCGGAACGAATTAAGTACGTAACCAGAGGTACCACTGTATTTGAAGGTGGCTATCATATCTCCTCTCAGTCTCCTCTTTACCAGGCTAATACCCAACTTCCTCATGATAATGAAACATCCACATTTAAAGCCAACCAACCTCCAGGGCCCAGGTGCTGAGGGAAGGCAATGAGGCTGTGGTGGCTGTCACCTCCATGACCTTTTGTGAGCTTCCAGCTGTTGGGAACATAAAGCTAGGCTAGATGCATCATCATTTTTAGGGCTCTCTGCCGTTCCATCATGTTCCAGGATAAATGAACGCAATAGTGTTTAGTGCAACAGTCTAAGGACATTGTGTGTTGAAAGCAACCCAGGGTCGTCTGTATGCGTCTGAACAGCTCCTCAGCACCATTCGGTCGTCCCTCTCAACCCTGACCCATTAGTGTCTGTTTGAGATTTTCCCCTGCATCCATCTAACTCGTCTCTCTACACCCCTTCTTCCATTCACGCAAACAGCGCTGTGACCCCCCCCCCCCCATTTCCGCTGAAATCTACCCATTTCTACATGTGTATCAATACACTTTGGTATTGCCAGATACTTCTCTCCATTAGGATGAATGGCGGTTTTCCGTGTATCCCTTTGGGAGCTCTCCGAGGTCCTATCAAAGCTCCGTCTATCGATCTGTCCCGCAGCTCTCTAATCTGTTCTGAATCTCTTTCTCACCTCTAGTTCGACATCCTTTTGTCTCTCGATCTTTGCTTGTGACTTTAGAGCGCTCCCCCCCCCCCGCACTCCTCGTGTGCCTGACACCAGACTCAGCTGCATCGGAGGTCCGTGCGGACGGGGTGCGCCTGCGTGTGCAAAGCAGCTGCTCCCTTCAACGTAAGGGAATCGTGTGCCACTGGCTGCCTAGGGCTTGTAGCAGTGCCAGGCGGGTTACGGTCTGTTTCTTACCCGTCAACACTATACCACACACACACACGAGTCTCCGCCCCAACCTGAGCCACCGCCTCCTCCCTTTTCTTTTCCTTCCCTTTCGCCGACTCCGTCGGAGCTGTCCGTCCTCTTGGTGCTGAATTATCTTCCCACCTCTGCGTCTCCCGGGTGTTCCGTTTTGATTCTGAGAAGAGGCAGGGCAACTCCGGCTGAGGTGCGCTCAGCAAGTTCCTCGCCAGCCAGCGGCCGCTATCCCCTGGGAAGCCGACGGGAGTGGCAGGAGGGGAAGGATCTCCAGAGCTTTTGCTGCTCGGAACAGCATCACAAAGCTTTGGCTCACCTTGAAAGATTCCCTTTCCCTTATCTCCTCCTCCTATTGTTATTTTAAACTCTACAAGAGAATGAAAGGGAGGAGCGCCCTGTTCTCATGAACCCCACTTCAAGAAACCCTGTCTCCCTTAAACGGAGCGACATAAGAGCTTTGCCCAACTCAAGCTGCTCTCCTGAGAAGTTGGAGGACATAGGGTGGGAGCTCCTACTCAGTCAATGTCCCTTTTTCCAAGAGGCTGACCCTCCTTAGCCCCAGGAGGTTCTGTCTGAGAACAGAAATAGTCTCTCTTGGTGGGGGGAGATTCCGAGAGAGAGTGCCTCTTCTCCACTGGGGGGATCCATGCTGGTTTGGCAAGACCCTACTAGCCTTGCTTTCTCTCTGGGTATCTCCAGAGATCCCATGGAGATGGGAAGTCTGGCAGGAAGCAGGGAGAAGTGAGAAGAGGAGGAAGAGAGGAGCAAAAACGTGGAAACTTTTGGATATACAGGTCAAGACGTGAAGTCAGCACTGTGGTTCGTGGTTCTCGCTGTCTTATCTTATGGCTTGAAGGTAAGGGCAAAATCATCAGTATTTCACTTTCTCTTCAAGGATAGCAGAAACTGTCTTCTAAGGGTGTAAAAGGTTCAGTGGTAGCGATGGCTCAATAAATAGTAATGTATTACATATTCACCTATTTGTAGGGGGCACAAAAAGATGGGGGGTATCAAAAGACAAAGAAATATGTATTGTATAAGCATGACTTGAGAGAACAACTGAATACTTTTCACTTAGAAAACACATTTTTTCCAGAATGAAGATTGGAAGAGTTGCAAGTATGAAAGATTTTCAGATGTTAAAACTGCGAAGATGCTCTCTTTTGTGTGATGTGTGTGTGTTTGTGTGTGTGTGTGTGTGTGTGTGTAATGCTTGTAATGTTTATTAAATATTTGTATATATTTTTTTAAAAAAATCTTAGAATCTGTCATAGTGAATTTGTTTTACTCCCATTAATCAGATAACAAAGTAATCAGAGCAACTCCAGAGGTGTAGGCAGAACAACTCCAGACTGCAAGAAATGAATAAACAAATGAGAAGTGATTGTGGAGCAAGAAGCATTTGCAGAGGCCTTTTGCATTGCCCCAAGATGAAAGGCAAAGTTTAGAAAGGTGGGTGGAGAGGAGGAAACAGCATCTGCTTTGACAGAGCTTTTTATGAGCTCCGGCTCCCAATGCAATAATGTAGACAGACATCTGGATATAGTACTGTTTCCACTACAGTTCTTCCTCTTCTCTTCTGCACATCAGCAGGCAAACTCACCTCATAATCACTGCAGTTTTATTATAGATGTATGCTTTTTGGCATTAATCTCTTTATGCCAAAGCAACCATTCACACAGCATTGTTGAATGTGCAAAGAGTGTTTCTTGTTGATATTTCTTGCTCTCACAACACCAGGAAGTCAATCACCTCTATTCCCATTTTGCAGGTGTGAGACTGAGACTATGGCAATCCTACCCTCTACTGTTTCTCAGCTTTAAATCTATCTCCTCTTTTCAAGAAATCAGTGGCAAATGTTAGATGGGAATTGGTTCTGGATCCTTCTTCATCCACTGCATGCATAGATCCATCATTCAAATGAAGAAGTTACTTTGAACCATCTTTTTAAAAATCCCTTTTGAGTGTTGCTTTGCACAATTGTTATTTTTTCTACACTAGTGACCTCATCCATCTTCAGGCACCTATTTGCATCAATATTGTAACTTGTGATCCATGGCAGATCTTGGAGGTCTCAAATTTCAGCGGCTCCTTTAGTGGCATCAAAATTTGGTGCACCTCCACCTCTGCTGTGATTTAGGTGACCATGGATACAGCCCATGGAAAATTTAAGGGTGCACTGGGTAGCGGAAGGGCTCCAGACCCACACTTGGGGGGGAACTGCCATCACCTCTGTATTCCGCCTCACATCCCATGATCCACACATATGTGTGGTCAAGATTGCATGGGTGTCGTGTTTAGGAAGCAGAGAGAAGAAAGTTTTGTGTTAAATTAGCTCTTTCCTAGTCCAATATAAGATATTGACCAACAAATTCTTAACAGAGCGAAGGGCTGCAGTTCAGGAATCGCACTGGCTAACTCAAAGTTTGTGATCACCAGCGAGGGCAAGGAAAAGTTAGTGATACAAAGGAGCTGGGAGAACACTGCAGTTCTCATTTCAGAAGAGCTGCACTCTCCACACTGAAAAGATCTGGGTACACTTAAAGAACATTGCTCATTTATTTTGTGCAAATATGATTAATCACTCAAGGGCCCTGACATGGTGCAATCTCCTGTTTATGTATTTTTTTTGTCTTTCCGAACAACTCTCTGTGGGTTGCTACTGGCAACCCTGAAGGAGTTGGCTGCTTTTTTCCCTTTGTCCATAAAAGAAGGAGTTGTTACACACACACACACACACACACACACACGGTCTGGTTCCATTATTTCCCCAGAGGAATGTGAGTTTCCTATACATACATATAGTGCTAATTTTTTTATATAGAAAAAGAGGTGCCAGAACTCACTCTGAACACCTCCCTTGTAGTCTTAGAATTGAAATGGTACCCACCTGGTAAGAAAAGAGAGGTTCTGGCTGAAAAAAAGCCATACATACATACATACATGCATGCATGCATGCATGCATACAGTGTGTGCTGTTTTGGTTCATAGGAAAATTCATCTAACATTAATTACCAATGGCACATCAAGGGATCCCCCCCCCTAAATAACAAGAAACCTTGATTGCTTTTTCATTTGAGCAGTGAAGATCCAAAATGATCTTGGAGTGGAAATGTTGAAGGAAGAGAGCAACAAGAAGCAAGTTGGTGAATCAACAGTGTTGAGCTGGAAAAGTTAAACAGAAAAACTGTGTCAGTGAGTCTACAGGCAGAGGTGCTGATGGAAAAAGTGATGGTCTCACTCAGAATATTCCATTTGGACAGGGGTGTCATTAAAATATTCCTGTAGTGCAGAGGTTCACAGACTGGTTGTCCATGACTTCTTTTTGCAGAGTCTGCAAAAGGCTTTTGGAATAATCCAGAATATCTGTATTGACCTTGTACGTATTTCATTTGCCTTCTCTAACAGTTGACATAGAGGCTAATTTTAACCAAGGCCTGGTTACTGAACACGCTAATAAGATCTGAGCTTAGTGCCCATGATTTTCAGAATACGGAGCTGGCACAGTCTACTAATTCTCCATTTAAAAACTACCAGTTAAAGAAAGGCCCACAGTAATGAAAATAATGTTATGTATGCACTTTGATTTGCAGATTTTTTTTTTTTTTAAAAAAAGGTTTATCTAGTGGTCCACAGGGGAGAAAAATATTTGAGAACCACTGATGTAGAATGTGCTGACCATATAAATTAACAGCTCCTTGTGTAACAGATAGGTCCACAGTTCTCTTGGCACATGCTGAGAATGTCAGTGTGATTTGACTGTTGCCCCCATCCATTTGAGGAAAGATTTAAAGTAAGCATATTAGCTTAAGGGAAAAGAGAGAGAGAACCAGACGGTCTTCTCGATAAGCACATAAATTGTGTAAGGAGGTTGAAAAGGAGGATAAAAGTTATTCTGTCTCTCAAAATACCGAAATTTGGGGTAACACACTAAAAGGGAGGATCAGCTGGCATAAGGTGTTTGTGCGTTGGGAAAACCTTTAAGTGAAGATGCATCTACAGTAGTGGATGGAATTTATGGTACCTTTATGGCACAGAGGCTGAAAAAGAATGAAGGTCCAAAAGCTAGACTTTTTGGCTGCTGTCCTGGCCATTTTTTGATAGCCAGAAAAGCATGAGACATGGCATACCTCTGACTACCCGTCAGTTACCAATCAAGTAAAAATGATGCATCATGCACTTCTATTAACTGCATTTATATCCCACTTTTTCTTCCAAGGAGCTCAATATGGCATGTATGGTTCTCCACTCCCCACAGCAACCCTGTGAGGTAGACTAAGCTAAGAGAGACAGTGACCGCCCCAAGGTCACCCAGTGAGTTTCATGGCCAAGTGGGGATTTGAATCCTGGTCTCCCAGGGGTCCCAGGGGCCCCTGACCATTAGGTCCAGTCGTGGCTGCCTCTGGGGTTGCGGCGCTCATCTCGCTTTATTGGTGTACAGCTTCCGGGTCATGTGGCCAGCATGACTAAGCCGCTTCTGGCAAAGCAGAGCAGCACACGGAAACACCGTTTACCTTCCTGCCAGAGCAGTACCTATTTATCTACTTGCACTTTGACATGCTTTTGAACTGCTAGGTTGGCAGGAGCAGGGACTGAGCAACAGGAGCTCACCCCGTTGCTGGGATTCGAACCGCCGATCTTCTTATTGGCAAGTCCTAGGCTCTGTGGTTTAACCCACAGCACCACCCGCGTCCCTCTCCCAGATCATAGTCCGACATTATACCATGCTGGTTCCCATTTAAGTACCACAACAGGTGACCAGCGTTTCACCCTCCCAAATTGTTTCCCCCTCCCCACCACTTCCATTGCACTTGTGCATGAAAGACAGAGTTGGATACCCCCCTCCCCGAACCCTCTTCTTCATCCTCCCTCCTCAGAATATATATATACTAGACATGCTGCTTCTGACTGGCCACCCCTGGTGGGAACCAGAAAATCCTGTACCGGCCACTGCCTGACTGCACATAAGAATTCTTATGTCCTCTAAACCCTGTGTAATGCATTGCATGAGCACCTTCACTCCATGCTAACTGAAAAACAAAACATGTATTGGACATGCCAGGATGCCCTGCCCCTGTTAATATGTTTGAGGAATGCCTCTGATGCCTGGAGCGGCTTCCTTTTCACACACAGGCATTTGTTCTTTGTATGCGCTACAGGGCTTTGAATGCCATGTTATCCAAATGCCACGCTCGTGCACTTAGCATCAGCAAACCCCATATTACCATAATAATTATTTCAATAGCCTGCCTATTGCTCAGCAATAATCCTAATATGTTACTAATTAAACACAGAACACAGGGGTTGCTGTACGCAGCAAGTTTTCTGCATGCAACAGCAGTTGGTTCAAGACCTTGCAGGATATTACAATGATTTCCATTTGCCAACTGATTACCTCCTCTAATAACTGCAAATAATGCTGTTGTGGAGTTCTTAGGGCAGCCAAATGAGCAGCCATCAAAGCAAAGGGACGCCAGTTAGCATCTAGTAAAGATTTAGACTATGTAGTCCTCATAGATCATGTACTAACAGAACGGAAAAAAAGTTCTCTCTCCCACTCTCTCTTTTATTCCTGGTGGTTGTTTTTCTGAGAGATATTTTATGGACAATCTTGGCACAAGAAAAAGAGGTTGATTAATGGAAGGGTTCCTGTGTGCATGCTCTTCACTTTACCATGGATTCCACTTTACCATGTCAACATGGATGTGTGAATCATCATTATTATTCTTATTAGACTTGCTTGCAACCTGAAGGTCTCCGAGCGACCTACAGCACATTGAAAACAGTGACATAAATACAACACACAATAAAAATGAATGGGCCACATGACAGATCTAACACTGAAGACAGAAATTTATCACAGCCTCTCCAAGCCAATGGGTCACAATCACACCATACACCTACCTAAAGCATGTATAAAACACATGGCTAACCAAACAAATAATGGGCACTGTGTTTGTTTGGGGTGTGGTGAACTGTAACTCTGTGGAGGGTAAACTACAGTTTCCCAGGATTCTTGGGGGGGGGGGGGCATGACTGTTAAAGTGCTTTTAATATAAGGTGTAGATGTGACCTAAGTTCTACTCAGAAATGAATGGACTCAAGTTAGTCAAGTGCATTAAGTTCAATGATTCCCTGAGTCTCCTCTGAGTACAGCTCAGTGCTTTGAAAGAGGTGAACCTAGGAAGCTACCTGAAATTAGATCACTTGTGCATCTACAACCCTCCGATGAGCAGCAGATCTCCAGAGTCTCAGAGGGAGAGAGGTCTTTCATTCCTCTTACTTGCTGCCTGATCCATCATCTGCTACTAGGAATTCAAAGTTGGAGCCACTAAGCTATAAGACTCCAGTGCAAATTCTGTATGACACCATGTATTCTTTCCCAAAACTGCCTTAAAACTTCCAGAGTGAACTATTATACTGCATGCTGGAGAGTCCTGCTGGTCAATAGGGATCACACAGCACCGTTTAAAAAAGCAGGGATTTAATATTGCTTCATGACTACTTAATAGTGTGTTAATAAACATGAATGGAGCTTCTCTGTGTCCTGTGCACTCAGCTGTCAGTCACAGTCAAGCATCACATATTTGTGGCCATACAGTGCATTATATTAAAGGCACGATGCGCTTCTTTATCTCTCTGTGTTTTATTTTTTAAAACAACAGCAATGGGTGGGTTACAGGATGGGGCTCATGTTGCACAGAAGGGGTTTCGATCTATTCTGCTCCCCAGGCTACAGTTCCGACCAAAGTCTTCCCCCAGCTGCAATTTGCCTCTGGGGAGAAGATGCTATTGGCTTTTTAAACAGCTTGTGGAAAAGGGTGCTGCAAAGTAAAGATGCTTAAGCCAAGCAGCAACTTTTAACTGAATGAAGCTTCCATGTTTTGCGGCAGTATATCTTTGAGGACTTGCCGATCGAAAGGTCGGCGGTTCGAATCCCTGCGGCGGGGTGCACTCCCGCTGCTCGGTCCCAGCGCCTGCCAACCTAGCAGTTCGAAAGCACCTCCGGGTGCAAGTAGATAAATAGGGACCGCTTACCAGCGGGAAGGTAAACGGCGTTTCCGTGTGCGGCTCTGGCTCGCCAGAGCAGCGATGTCACGCTGGCCACGTGACCCGGAAGTGTCTCCGGACAGCACTGGCCCCTGGCCTCTTAAGTGAGATGGGCGCACAACCCCAGAGTCTGTCAAGACTGGCCCGTACGGGCAGGGGTACCTTTACCTTTACCTTTTATCTTTGACGGCACTCTGTTTGTGAGCTTCCCGGGGCTGACTGCTCTCCAGGATCATGTCACATCTCTCCCATATCATTTTGTGCAATCCATGTGGTTTCATGTGCTCTTTCCCCATGACCCATTCAATTTCCTGCTCAGTTACGTTCTAGGCTGTAATTTTTTTTTTTATTATTATTTTTTTTGCTGCTTGCATTTATTTCAATGGAGCCTGGTTGCATCAAATGGCATTTGCTCCTCTCTTTGAGTCTTATGGACCTCCGGGTAGCTTTCACTAGTTTGTCTCCAAGGCTAGTCCCTCTCTGAGTAGATCCATTGAAGTGAATGGACCAAGTTAGTCATTCCCATTCACTTCAGTCAGTCTGCTCTGAGTAGGATTAGCATTGCTTGCAATAGGCATGATTGCCCTTCGTTCTAGTATATCCTTGCTGGAATAGAATGCCAGGCTAGAGGGACCTGACTTGTACTGATGCAGAAGGGCTACTCATACCATCTTATGTACTGAGTGCAGCTGGAATCATCAAATCAGAAGGTAGCTTGTAGGTCATCTAGTCCAACCCATTGCTTAATCAGGATCTGCAATGCGGGATGAAACAGCAGCATCCTACAGCATCCCTGGCTGATGTCCAACCTGCCTCTTCATACTTCCAGTGAAGGCTAGCTCACAGTTGGCAGAGGCAGCCTCTTCCGTGGTTGTATGGCTCTTAGTGCTACAAAGTCTTCCCACTTCCTTGCCATTTCCACCTGTTGGTTCTAGCCCTTCCCTCTGGCACATCAGAGGGAATAACACAAAAAGAACCTGCAGGATCAGGCTGATGACCTGTTCTCACAGGCTGTGGGAAATCTGCAAGTAGGACCTGAGTGCAACAGCAACTCTCTCCTCTACAATTCCCAGCAACTGAGGCATGAGATAGGAACACAAGAAGAGCCTTTTGGATCACACACCAGTGGCCCACCAAGTCCAGGACTCTGCTTTCACAGCCAGATACTCCAAGGGGAAGCCCACAAGCAAAGACCCAAGCACAAGAGCATTCTCCCTTCCTGCAGTTTCCAGAAAGTGGTATTCGGAAGCATTACTGACTCCAGCCATGGAAGCAGAGCACAGCCTCCATCATGGTTGTAGCCATTGATAGCCCTCACCTCTGTAAATTGGTCTAATGCTTTTTTAAAAAGAAGCCATCCAAATTGGTGGCCACTGCTGCCTCCTGTGGGAACAAATTCTATAGCTTCACTGTGCATTGTCTGTCTTGAGCCAGTGTGGTGCAGTGGTTAAGAGTGGTAGACTTGTAATCTGGTGAACCGGGTTCATGTCCCCGCTCCTTCACATGCAGCTGCTGGGTGACCTTGGGCTACTCACACTTCTTTGAAGTCTCTCAGCCCCACTCACCTCACAGAGTGTTTGTGGTGGGGGAGGAAAGGAAAGGAGAATGTTAGCCGCTTTGAGACTCCTTAGGGTAGTGATAAAGCGGGATATCAAATCCAAACTCTTTACTTCTTGATTCTATTTTTTTTAAAAAAAAATAATATTTGCACTTTCAATAATAGGAACAGAGAGCATGCTTAACCCCCCTCCCCTCCCTCTGTCCCACTTACAACTTCATACCAAATACAGCATGTATACATATACCATATGACTTGCCTTCCACACTTTTCCTGGTTCCTTTTGCTTTTCTACTGCTCTGCGTAATCCCCATCTTTTTAATCATCCAATTTGTTATCTATTTAATACTCCGTTTCAACTCTGCTGGATTTACACGAGACCTGCTAAGCTATGTATTTGTCTATACTAGTTCTTGCAATAGTCATTGAACATTAACCATTCCTCCTTATACTCCTTATCTTTGTTTTCTCTTATCCTGACCAGCCAGTTCAGCATATTCAAACATTTTACACTGCCATTCTTCCTTAGTGGGTACTATACTTGTTCTTCACCTTTGTACCAATAAGGTTCTAGCTGCAGTGGTGGCATATAGTAGTAAACTCTTTTGTTTTGGTGGGACCTCTGTTGTTACCATCCCCAAGAGGAAAATCTCAGGTGTTGGGGGAAAGTTTTTAAAAGTATCTTTTTAAATTCATCATATATAGTTTCCCAATATTCCTTAATTATTTTACAGGACCACCGCATGTGAATAAAGATCCCTCAGTTTCACTGCACTTCCAACATAAACTTTTTTCCTTTTTAGACATTTTCGAAAAATGTCTGTCTTGTGTTCTTTCAACGTTCAGTTTCATTGATAGTCCCTGAGCTCTAGTATCGTGTGGGAGGAAGAAAAGCTTTTCTCTGTTCACTTCTCCACACCATGTGTAATACAATGCATAATTTTATAAACTTCTGTCATATCACTTCTTATTCATCTTTTCTCTAAAAAGCTCCAGGCACTGCAACCACTTCATAGGGTCATTGCTCCATCCACTTGGTTGACCTTTTCTGGACCTTTTCCCAACTCTGCAATATCCAACATCCAATACTTCATCATAGCAAGCAGTCTTTGATAGCTTTCTCATCCATGAATTTGAGTAAATTCCATCGTTTAACTATGCTTCGTTTGTCCCAAATCTTTCAATGTTCCGTTTCATGGGATGTCTCTAGTGTTGAGAAAGAGAGGGAGAAAAGCTTTTCCTTGTTCACTTTCTACACACCATGAGTAATGTTATGCACCTCTAATTTTAGATGCTTCTTGGGCAAGTTTCTTTGCAAACTACTGCTGTGTCTCCCCTTCAAATTTCCTCTTCACCAGGCTAAACACACTTGTATCTTGCAACAGTTCCACACCATCCCAGTCACACTGGGTGCCCATTCATTTTTACTCAATCTCTAGTGGTAATTTTCTCAAACAAGGTGTGACACAGGAGCTTTCTCCGCCCGGCGTTTTTGTTTTTATTTGTGTTAACGTTGGCATCGCAGCAAGTAAATATGACAGCACTCTCACAATTGCGGGGGAGGAGGCATGAAGTGGCAGCACGCGGCTCACAGATTGGTGGAGGCTGCTGCTGATCAGCTGCCCGTGTGGTTTGAGCCACTAAAAAGTAGCAACCATATGTTTAACTGGCTGTATGCAATTCATCTACCTGTCATTTTTGACACCCGTGGGGGGGGGGGTGAAGATCCAGTTCATGCATTTAGCACAACCAAGTGGGAAAGCTGTGCTACGTCAGGCTGCAGATGGCAGAGAACAAATGTTTCTTTGTTCACATATATATGCTTTTAAAATCCTCTCTGCATTTATAAACCTAGCATGTCAGGGAGATGATGATGATGATGATGATGATGATGATGATGATGATGATGATTTATTTATACCCCGCCCATCTGGCTGGGTTTCCCCAGCCACTCTGTGTGGCTTCCAACAGAATATTAAAATACAATATTATTAAATACAATCTATTAAACATTAAAAGCTTCCCTAAACAGGGCTGCCTTCAGATGTCTTCTAAAAGTCTGGTAGTTGTTTTCCTCTTTGACATCTGGTGGGAGGGCGTTCCACAGGGTGGGTGGATTACTGAGAAGGACCTCTGCCTGGTTCCCTGTAACTCGGCTTCTTGCTCGGCACTGGACCTCAGTGTCTGGGCAGAACGATGAGGGTGGAGACACCCCTTCAGGTATACTGGGGTTTAGAGAGGGGTTTAGACTAGGTTTCCCCATGGCACGATGTATTTCTTTGTCAAGGGGAAGTTTGGGTGCATGTGTGTATAAGACAGAGAATTAAACTTGTGGTCTCCCACTTACAGCCTGAAGTGGAACTTGCATGCAGGGGAAGTTTTGCCACTTGGCCACACTGAGTAAGCAAACTGGTCCTTCCACAGTTCTCTGAAAAGCAGGAAGGCTTTGCTGTCAAAGTAAAATCACTCCTCGAAACATTCTAAAAGCAGCATATTGTCTGCCTTAAACTATTCTTAATAATAAGTACCACCTCCTTTCCCAATTATTCCTTCTCCCATCACATTTCCTTCAGCTGTCCCTCAAGTGTCTATTTTTAACCTTGTGATTCTTGTTCAATAAAGAAAGCATCACAACTGCATATGTGCTGTTGCTTATCCCCTTGTACATCTTCCTAATTATCTCCTCCTCCTCCTCTTCTCCCCATAAAGAGACATGTGTTTTTTTGGCTTCAGCCCGCTCCTCCTGCGCCTTCCACGCAGCTCTGGAGGAGGCAAGCATGTGGAAAGTACAAATCTGTGATTAGCCCATTCAGAAAATGTAAATGTTGCCATCTTCATCTTCTATGCTGTGCAGCACACATGGTGGAGGTGGGGAAGGGAAGGTGTGTGTGAGAGAGGACCAGCTTGCAAAGCCAAAGCAACATCAGGATGCCACATTTAAATGCTGTTCATTGTCTGGAGCAAACATTGGTTGGGTTACCATGTTTTTCAAGCACCAAACAAACAAACTTAGCATGTTGCCTGCATGGAGAAGTCATTGGTAGCAGCTTATCAGCTTGAAGGCCAGGACTGAGGCCACTGGAGCAATATGTTGGCTCCCGTTGTATGTGTGTGTGTAGTCAATATGAATTTTGTGTCCTGCCAGCCTTATCTGCCTCTGTGTGCGTTCCTCCATTTATCTTGAATCCACTCCCAGGCCAGCCATTGAGACACTTCACTTCCTGAAAGAATATGTTGGGAGCATCAGGTTGCTTTTTTTTTTTGTATAGTAGAACTGTGAGTGATTATTTCAGATAGCCTAATTGGTTCAAAGTCTGGTTGCATATGCACACCCAGTTGTTTGTAGAACATTGGCTGGAATGATGGGAGTGCTGAATCTCTGGGTGAGGAACCTCATTAGTGAAAGGGAGTTTCAAAGAGTTGCACTCTCTGCTTGGGGTTGCTATTGTGTTGATCTAAAACAGGGCTGGATCGCTTAAGGCTTTCTAGATGTTGTGGACTACAACTCTCATTATCCCTGACCATTGACCATGCTGGCTGGGGCTGGTGAGTGGTGGGATCCCTTGCAACAACTGGAGGATACCACATTGGCTGTCCCTAGCCTATAAGGTGGGGAACCAACATCTCGTGAAGGAAGTATTCTGGCATTTCTCTTGACTCTTTGGAGCAGTCTGCACAGGCACGTCGCACCACTTGATTTGGGGAAACCTCATGGCTCTGAATAGCAGGATACAGCTGCAGAAATAGACAGCTGAAATGGTCAGAGAGTAGGATACCTTTTTCTCCGAGGAAAGGCTGAAGCATCTTTGTGGTTAGAAAATAAGAGAACTGGGGGAGGATGGGACATAGTGGAAGTATATAACTATAACCAGTGTGCAGAAAGCGGCTAGAGAGAGGTATTACTTCATCTCTCGTAAGGCTAGAACTCAGTGCTGTCCAACTCAGCCTCTTGTTTTGGTGACTTTAAAAGAGGATTAGAGGGATTCATGAAGCAGCAGGAGGAAATGGGTGGCTGTTAGTGAAGATGGCAACATGGAACATCCAAATTCAGAGGCAGTCTACCTCCGAATACTATTTGCTGATGAGACACTGTCATAGAGGGCTGTCACTTTCTCATTCTGTTGGTGTTTCCTGGAGGCATCTGATCAACCACTGTGGGGTGCAAGCTGCTGCAACAGATACTCTATATTTCTTGACAGAGTGGGTATCTTCTTAGGTTTCATCTGAAGGTGCATACTGACTCCACTAAAAAGTATTGCAGCGAAAGTGAAATCTGTCGCATCTGTGAATAGCCCTTACTTGTTCTGTTGTTTGTTTGCTATTGTTGTAGTATTTTTTAAATCTATTATCCCACTCTTTGACTCAAAAATTGGCAAACAAAATGAAATAACAATAAATGACAACAGTATTTAAAGGCACCGCTTTTGAACAGTTATTAAAAGCAATAGTCATTCAAATCCTTAAAAGCAGCAGTAGAGCTAGATATTAAATCTCTATTTGGATACAAAATTCTTGATCAAGTCCATACGCTGGATATGGACATCTGAAAAGAAACTCCATGTTCCCTCCCCAGGAATCTTTTTGCACTTGGAAAACCTGAATGGGGGCCCTGGTTGAGGAAGCTTCTTCCTTGGAGCTATCCAAGGTCCTGAAAATCCAACCAGGTGCTGCAGGCATCCACCATATCCTGCAATCAGAACAGTTCAGGACAGGACAAGAGCATTCAAAATGCTGCCAATACATGTTATCTAAGATTTAATCCTAGAAAGGTCATTAATTTGTGCTGGTATTATTGATGTGATTTGCTGAAACTGGCTTGGAATAGGTGCTGTTCCGCATGTCCAAATGCTGCTTGCTGGATTCTCAAGCTGGTGTTAACAGTGGTCATCCAGATGCTTTTCAGTTTAGGTTTATTACATTTGTACATCACTTTCCACTGAGAAATCCTCAAATCAATTTCAAACCAGATTTTTTTAATTAAAAAATGCAATAATAAAATCACCTAAGCATCATTATTTTAAAAAATAGATATAACTATGCAACCATATCATCGGCACTACCCAAACTTCTGGAAAGCGATGATGTCTTTGCCTGGTGCTGAAACAATGACCAAGTTGGCAGGAGGTGGACCTCCCTGTGGAGATCATTCCATAAATGAGGGGCTACTACAGAGAAGTCCCATTCTCTCATTGTCACCCTTGGAGGTCATCTGCAGTGAAGGGCCTCAGCTTGTGATCTCAGGGTCCAAAGAGGTTCATATTGTATTATTGTATAGGGGTCCTAAGCCATACAAGGTGTGAAGGACCACCAGGGATCTCCCCACAGCCTCTGGATGCAGGATCAAGTCCCTGCTGGAGAATGGTGGGAGATAAGCTAGATAAGGAACATCTGGGGGAGAGACTCAGGTGTTGACAGTGAGACTCCAGAGTATAATTGAGGGAGGAGGAAGGGAATGGGTGGGGTGGAGAGGGCTTGGTGGGATCTTGATTTGAGCCAAAGCCCAGCATGGAAAAGGGGCTGGGGGGGAGCAAATGGGCTATGAAGGTCAAAAAAGCACTTTGAATTGGGCTCAAGGACAAACCAGTAGCCAGTACAGTCAGGCCTGAACTGGTGTTACATGTCCATGTCTTCATGTTCCACTTAACAAACTAGATGCCACATTCTGCACTTGCTGTTCTTTCCAAACAGCCCCAAATATTTCTAATTTCTAAGCAGGGCCTCACTTAGTCAGCTCCCTGCTGTTTTTTGTCCCAGCATCTGGCAATCAGAGGAATATTCCTCATTTTTCACCCTGCAAGTAAGGAGCAGATACATTTCTACTCTCCCTATGGTTAGGGAAGATACAGGAAATGCCTTTGCAGTTGGCTGGGAGCTCTTTAGCTTACAATAAAATCAAATTGACTGCTTAAAGCTGCTTCATTTTTTTCCCTGCGAACTCCATACAGCTTGTAATAACAATTAAAGCTTTTTCAATTAACTTGGTTCTCATGGGGGCAAACCAAAAGTCAACATGTTCTTTTCTATGCAAATGAAGAGTTCTGCAAATGAATATGATGGTGATGATTTACAGCTGCAGCCTGTAGCAACTTTATGTCTTCCATTCTGCTGGGTTTGCCGTACCAAAAAGGAATAACAAAATCATTTATATTTATTCATTCACTTAGTTACGACATTTGATTGGCTTCCCAATCACATATGTTTTCTGGGCAGCTCACAAAAAATTAAGGAACAAAATATAATATTAACAATACCATACAAAGCACTAAAAGCAGCACAAAATCTGGTTCTTTCTGGAAGATGGTAACTCAGTAGTTCCACTGTGCAAACGATTTAATGAGCACAACTGAAAAGTAAACTTTTCTAAAATTCTTCTGGGTAAAGAAATGTGAGATATTTGTAGAGCTGGGAAGCCAGTTTTGAAGTGTCCTGATCAAATGTATATATTCCTCTCCAGGACTGAATATTTTGTAAAATCATCTTTGACATAAGCTAAGCAATGGACAGTTCTGTGAACAGTGCTGATTGGCCAATCACCATGGCATGCCCGTTTCCAATATCTGAAGTAAATCTGCAATCATTTTTCAAATGCTTGCATTAAGATGGAGGGAGGGCTGAGTTGTGCACAGAATTCTTAAAGAACCACCTACCAAAGGTTTCCTCCTTCAAGCACTAGAAAAGCAGCAAGACTGGAAGCTAACCTAGCATTTAGCTTTCATAGGGCATGCATCTGTCATGCACATCGCACAGCTGGGTTCACTGGGCAGGGGCATCACACAACATTTGGTCTGGCTTTGTGTGACACCATTGCTTTGAATGAATAAAACTTTATTTGCGTTAGCCATCGGCCATAGCAACAAAAGAACATTGCAATATACACAGAACAAAATAAAAATCAATTATATAAAACACAGTTTAGGGTCCTGAATCAGCAATCAAATAGTGGACCTTATTCTGATTGCCCCAGCTAAAAACCTTGCAACCTTTGCTGTCATCTGCTCCTCATGATCTGCCGGGAGGAAAGACAGTGTGGCAGTGGTTGGGCAACCTGGAATGGACAATAAAAGAGGGGTGATAATCTCATTCCTCAAATCTTTATAAAGAGTGCAAGCCAGAAGGGCATGTGCCACTGATTTAGTGATGCCATCTCTGCAGGGACATAAGCGTTTTTCATGTGGAATCTGTTGGAATCATCCCTCAAGTACAGCCGAGGGCAATATTATTATTATTATTATTATTATTATTATTATTATTATTATTTATTTGTAGCCCTCCCATCTGGTTGGGTTTCCCCAGCCGCTCTGGGCGGCTTCCAACAAAGATTAAAAATACATTAAAATGTCACACATTAAATACTTCCCTGAACAGGGCTGCCTTCAGATGTCTTCTAAATGTCAGGTAGTTGTTTATCTCTTTGACATCTGATGGGAGGGCATTCCACAGGGCAGGCCGTCTGCCTGGTTCCCTGTAGGTTTGCTTCTCGCAGTGAGGGAACCGCCAGAAGGCCCTTGGCACTGGACCTCAGCATCCGGGCAGAACAATGGGGGTGGAGACACTCCTTCAGGTATACTGGTATACAATACATTCAATCTTGTGAGGGTAAAAGCACATCTATATTTTGGAATTGCTGGGTTATACAGACACCATTGCTTTGGCATATGGCTATAAAAAGATGGGGATAACATGTTTTATGGATGTGCTGCTGCGATGCATTCAGACATGCCTTATGGGGAACAGTTCATGGAGTTGAGAAATGGCATATCCTAGCACCCCTGGTGTTTGTAAGCTTATAACAGTGTTTTAAATACCAGGGAGGAAGAGAAAGATACTTCACACCTTCCTATCACCATCTATACCATCATACATGGGGGCCTAGATTACAATCTGAGCCAAAACAATGATAAGGGAGGATAGCTCAGTTCAGAATACTGATAAGCTTTGTGAGCATGTCATTATGAGCCAACCCATTGCAAAGCTCAATTGGTGTCTATAGTCACAGATTCTGCTGATAGCCATCAGTGGTCCAGTAATTCACTGCTATGTATACATGAGTGAACCAGCACAAGATATGTTGATAGGCAGTAAGGATCAACCAGTATCTGATTAAGAAACCTGAATGCTGAGCCAAAGGGATTCTTAAAAAAAATTAAACCTGTATTCTGTTTTCCTGTCTATAAAACACAGATAGCATCACTTCCCTGCTTCATAAAAGTGCTGGGAGGATAAAAAGACTCCATTAAAAGATTACGAGCACCTCTGATGGTGTGGAATTGACGGTGGTAGCTGTGGGTTGAATGATAAAGAGAAGCTTCCTAAAAGTTTGGTGGTTTTTTCTGATGCATCACATTCTCCTCCAGAGCTGGCCTGCCCACATGTGAAGGCACAGAGGGGGGTTAGGGTAGTATAATTCTATTGACACCAAGGGGGTGTGGCAC
The DNA here is from genome assembly GCF_951804945.1 of Podarcis cretensis. Classification (NCBI taxonomy): domain Eukaryota; kingdom Metazoa; phylum Chordata; class Lepidosauria; order Squamata; family Lacertidae; genus Podarcis; species Podarcis cretensis. The sequence goes on along the minus strand of NC_137185.1, from coordinate 26,941,346 downwards.
ACACTGAGTTGAGTGGTGCAGCCACCGGTATGTTGCAGAGAATGTGAAGTATTGCTGGACTCAGCTCCTTCTGGAAAGCGGGCGAAGGAGAATGATAGAATTGCAGAGTTGGAAGGGACCTCAAAGGTCCCTTCTAGATGGCCATCCAGACTCTAGGAGGAAAAGGATCTAGGAGTCTTGGTTGACCACAAACTTGACATGAGCCAACAGTGTGACGCGGCAGCTAAAAAAGCCAACGCAATTCTGGGCTGCATCAATAGGAGTATAGCATCTAGATCAAGGGAAGTAATAGTGCCACTGTATTCTGCTCTGGTCAGACCTCACCTGGAGTACTGTGTCCAGTTCTGGGCACCACAGTTCAAGAAGGACACTGACAAACTGGAACGTGTCCAGAGGAGGGCAACCAAAATGGTCAAAGGCCTGGAAACGATGCCTTATGAGGAACGGCTAAGGGAGCTGGGCATGTTTAGCCTGGAGAAGAGGAGGTTAAGGGGTGATATGATAGCCATGTTCAAATATATAAAAGGATGTCACATAGAGGAGGGAGAAAGGTTGTTTTCTGCTGCTCCAGAGAAGCGGACACGGAGCAATGGCTCCAAACTACAAGAAAGAAGATTCCACCTAAACATTAGGAAGAACTTCCTGACAGTAAGAGCTGTTCGACAGTGGAATTTGCTGCCAAGGAGTGTGGTGGAGTCTCCTTCTTTGGAGGTCTTTAAGCAGAGGCTTGACAACCATATGTCAGGAGTGCTCTGGTGGTGTTTCCTGCTTGGCAGGGAGTTGGACTCGATGGCCCTTGTGGTCTCTTCCAACTCTATGATTCTATGATTCTATGATTCTGTTAACAAACCTCTGATGGAGAGTCCACCACATTCAAAGGTAGTTTGGTGAAGAGGTTAAGCACAGCAACAGAGTCAGAGTCACCTTGGTGGCTCAGGCCAGTGGAACCCAGGATACTTTTCCTAGAGCTCAAGAAGTGTTGAATGACCTGCTCTGGCCTCTTCATGTTATGGTAATTCCTTAACTGTCTGCAGCAATTCCATGCAACTTAAAGACAAGCCATGAGCTTCTGTCTGGAGAAGTGCAATCCAAGTGAAACAATAAACTCTGAGAGGTCACCAGCTCAGCACCCATAGGTGCTAGGGTGCCTGCCAATATTTCAGAACTAATATAATATCAATAATATTAATAATAATTTATTATTTATACCCTGCCCATCTGGCTGGGTTTCCCCAGAGCACCCACAAAAGCTCTCAGTAAACACACACGCACACGCAAATCCACAATGTGTGAGCAACTGTTTGCTGCTGCTGTTCAGATTGTGTCTGACTCACTCTTTCCCACACTGAACATGCTTTCCTTAAACTCACATTTAATCAAAGATTTCCCTGGATGCCAGGACTGGGCACCCACTATCCCTTCCATTCTGAACAGAGGAGAAAAGCAATGATAATTTCTCTGGGAATGAATTTGGCTACCCTGGGATTCTTGCTATTTGCAGTAACGGGGAAGGAACACACCATGAAAGGATGAAATAAATTCAAAATAACATGCATAGAAGCAGGAACTCAAACTGCCCAAGGCAGATTGTTGTTGTTGTTGTTGTTGTTGTTGTTGTTGTTGTTGTTAAACCATAAACCATAGGTGAGGCTATAAAATTGATTTAAAATAAGATAACAGGACATAAAATACAATACCGACTCTAAAATTAGTAAGACCATTTCTACAATTGTACAACTAATATTTCATATTCCAGTATTCTAGTGACATTAGGCCCTCATTGTACTCTTTTTGGTGCCTGCTGAAAAGATTTTTGTTTCGGCAAGCCTACCCAGATATGTAAAATATATGGCATGTGTTTTAATCTGGTTGTTATCTCATTGTTGCTTTTAATTGTTTGACAGCTGGAACAAATTCACTTTGGTTCCCTTACAACTCAGCGATTCTGTTGGCAACCAAAATCCCATACTGCTGGAGAATCAGGATATGCAAGCTGCCAACATTGTTGCAGTGGTTTTCTGTGGCCCTGATGGTTACACTGGCTTCAGACAAAGCTGTTCAGTTCTACCCAGAATATAATCACTAGATGCCTGTGTGACCAGCACTAAATGGATGAGAGCAGCTTTATTCTCACAAAGCCCTGCCCCTCCCCAATACACATAACACACACAATGGGTAGAGCTCTGTCTAGATAAAACTCTCCAAACATCTCTCCTCCCCACTCCCAGCTTTGGGCCAAAACAGTACAGAGGCTGCAAGGAAATGGAATGGAAATGCTCTCTCAGTACATAGTTTCAAAAAAGCTTGACAGTGACATGGAACTTTGACAAGAGACACAGAACTTGAATGGTAAGGATGGAAGAGACCGATTGGCAGATTGACACAGCTGATTTTGGCCCATGAAGCTACCTCCTGCTGGTGTGAAAAAGTGCAATCATGTAACCTCAAGAATCTGTGCGGCACAATAATCTGTTTAGCATGCATAGACGGCTTCTTAAGCTGGAGGCTCTGTTTCTTCTTGTATTGTATTTTTACCTCTCATGCTTGGCAGTCATTGAGGCACCTATGCTCAGGTCCAGTTCTCAATGAAGCTGTTGGGTTGGATCCTGCTTCCAGGCTTCTAATAGTTCCACAGGGCTAGTGGGTTCCTTTCCCCCCTTCTTTTAGATGAAAGCTGAAAAAATAATGAAGGGATCTGATATTTCCTTGAAGGGGGCACATCCTAGCCCCTGTCTCCCTGGACTGTGTGACTTCTCCCTGCCTCTCCTTTCTGTCCATGTCTTTTTGGTCTGCAAGCATTTGCAGCCTCTTGCACACACAGTAGTTTCCTCTTCTGTGTACAATCCATCATCTGCTTCCTCCTGTGCTTACGTAGTTTGCATGTTTGATATTTATTTTTCTGGTTTTTGTCTCTCTTTATGGTTCTCTTGATCTCTCCCTTCCAGTAACCAGATTCTTCATTCATCACTGCTGAAAGCACTTTAAAGCATCTCTGTTGCGTCTTAGCTGGTCTCTCCTTGAACTTTCATGTCTTCTTTGTAGAATCACTTATTGTCTTCTGTGCTTAGCTCTTTTATACCTGTTTACTCAGAACATGTGCTCAAAGGGGAATGACTGTGTGATTGCAGTCTTATGAACTGGGAGGCTTTGGGCTAGAACCTGACCTCTCCAATTCTTCTTTCCACAGCCTCATGGCCCTTTCAGACCAATGTTTCTTTTTGTAGGAGGGTTGGTGTATTCTGAACCACGTCATTGATACAATATTAGGGCATGAATGGTAGATTTATTCTGGATTGTCCACATGGCATTTGGCTTTGTTAGATCTGTGCTGCTTCACTTATGTTTCCGCAAAGGAGGGGCACTTGTGTTCTGATGCAGCAAAAGCAGGATTAAAAAGCACCCTAGAACATTCATAGTACAAAAGGTGAAAGCATTTCTTCTGTGTGACGTTATAGGATATTCACCAACTGGAAATGAAGCAGCATATTTCTGCCATGCAACTTTTGCAGGTGCAAACTATATTTTAAAAGGTGTAGTGTATAACCACCCTAGAGACCGGATTGTACACAAATCACCATGAATGCATGATAAAAAGGATGTTCGGATAGGTCCTTAGCTGCACAATCTATACAAACTGTTGTTTACTTCTGTGAATTTCTTCGCCAGGTTCTTATTTATACTACATAAACCTACATAAACCAGGCATTGAAAATTCAAAGCATGCAAGTATGCTAGTATCAATTTCTCCATTTACATACCATTCAGGCCCTGTGGATTTTAAGTTTCATGGAGATTTGATAATATGGAACAAACTTGCTGTTCAGCTGGCGTAGATCTGGAAAGTAAGGTAACAAAGCCAATGAATAGCCCAAGACAATCTGGAGTGGCTGAAGTACGGTATATTATTCAATTTGAGCTAGGTGTGATAGACAGGCAGGAGCTGTACAGAGTGAACTTTTGTGTTCTTGATGTACACGGAGATTACTTACAATTCGTGGCACACTATTCTATTTACCCATCCAAAAAAAATAATATGTCATGTATATTCATAGGACTGAACATCAAGGACTTCACTTCAGAATGGAGGAATATTTGAGACATGCAAGCAATTTACAAATAGCATCTAGGCAGAGATTTATGTACAATGATAAGAACCACTTCTCAAGATGCCATTAATAGACAGACCCAAGAAGGAGCTGTGCAGGTGGAGGGGCTGGAGGATGCAAAGAAAAGAACAGGATCATGCAGACTGGGCCAAGTTTGGTGCTAATTAACCCCATCAGCGGTAAAAATGAAGGAACTGCATTTCATTATGGCCATGTAAAACAAGGCATTGTATGTCATGGCGAGTTTACAATGGCGACGAAACATGCCACCCTTGATTTGAGGGGGCTTTTCTACCACTGAGAGCCCCCACTGGGCAGGCAGAGTGACAGCATTGCCTTTGCCTACAAAGCATCGTGGGAAATGGCAGCTCTCAGGTTATCAAGGAAGGGGACCAATGTCACCAACCTCTGCTCTTTTCCTCAACTCCGTGGGATATACAGATGTTTGGAGCGGGGTCAGAGAGTGTAGTTTCTATGGCAACTGCCAATCCAATACATTCCTCTGGGGATTTTCACCTGACATTTTCACAGCAAGACAACTGTGAATTAGGAAGATTCAAAGGAACCAGGTCTATTGCAGTGCAAAATCAAATGAGGTTTCAATGCAAGGACACCCAGTTTAATTCACTTCCTTGATAGCACAGGGGGGACTGCAACCTTCTCCAGAACAGAGACTCTGTTATTAATTTGTTTGCATCAGCCAAAAAAATTTCAAGATACCATTCAAGTGTCCTTCTAAGGTGTTTCTTTATAAGGGAGCAAAGTAATCTATTACGTTCCTCTATGTGAAGATTGCGTTCAAAAAAAGGCATGACCCAAAGTTTTGGCTACATCGTCTTCCACAGGGACACAAGTGATCCTCATATGGGACACACGGATAACAGACAAAGCATTTTTGGTGGTGGCACCCAGTTTGTCAAAGACCTTTCCTCTGGAAATCAGCCAAACAACCGTGCTTTTTGACATTTGTTGAATGCATTTTGGTTTTTAGTGTGCATTTAGTTTGGGATTCCACTCTGGCTACTTACTGTGCAGTTTGTTACCTGCTGGTCTTTTCAGAAAAATGCTTGGCATTTTAGGTTCTTTCTTTTATTTACTGTTTTACGGTCTTTAATATTTGCAGAAGAAACACCAGAAAACTGGGCAAAGTACTACTGATTGGGTATGGGGGGCGGGGAGAGAAGGAAGATATGGCAGATGCTTACTTCAAGATTTATTCTGGGCCCGACTCATTTCAGAATAATCCTTCTTTGTGGGTAGGTTTTGTACAGCAATTTCCATCAAGTGTACAAAACCTCCATAGCACTGGGTGTGCTTGTAGTGGGTGAGATCAAAGACAAAAGCGGGTGGAGCAACTATTGTGGATTTTTACCTTTGCACAGTGGGCTAGTTCTACACCCACTCACACCCATTCATCTAAAGAAGCAGGAAGCCTTATAAGAATTCACAGAGATTCCAAAGAGACAAAAACACTCAGGGTACAAAGCAGGCCAGAGAAGGGGTGTGGCCTCTAGAGAGGGTGTGTGGCCTGAGCAGAGTTCCATGGGGACGCTTCCTCCCCTACAATATAGTAAAATGAGCTCCTTTAATTTATGTGAGCCACTTTGTGTGCATTTTGCAACAGAAAAGTGGGGCTGGAACAACAAATGTAATAAATTTCAGGGAAACAGAAGAGTTATTTCCATCCTGCAATGGAATTCACTGTGTAGATTATGAGAGGTTTTCTCTCCACACAGGTTATAAACTCTGTTACCAATTTCCCAATTGCTTTCCTTTGCCCAGGTTCTCCTTTTACTGCACACATTAATGCTACGCCAATAATGAAGTTGACATGTTCAATCCATTGAGTTTCACTTGAGCCGTAACGGCCCAGCCTTTCCCCCACAAGCCCTCAGTTCCACAATTACCCACAGCTTCGCCCTTCCATAATTAAAAACATTAGTGTTCCATCTGACGTCCGTATCTGAAATAGTAGACTCTTCAAATAATGAGATGGAAACGTTTAATGAATACATGGAGACCCATTAATGACTTTTAGGAATTAGTTGGGGACAACACCAGCACGTTTATGTGGAAATTGTTCAATTTAGTTGGGTACCTTTTTATGTTTTGTTCATTGTTTATGATGGCTTTTGTTATTTTTTGTAGTATGTAATTTTTTATATGTTGTCAGCTGCCTTGAGTATGGTTTTAACTTTGGAAAGGAGGCAGACACAGGCTTGAGAGATGAGGGAAGGAGGCTATCCAATTCTTTTGTTGTTGTTTTTAAATAATATTTATTCAAATTTTTCAACAAGAAAAGATGATTACAGAAATAATGAAAGAAAGAATACAAAAAATGCAAAACCAAAGAAGAAAAAATAGCAAAGAAAAATAAAAACCATTAAAAATGAATCCCTCTTTCTCTTATCTTACCACTCATTTACTTATTTTCATGACTTCCTCACACCTCCCTTTTTTGTATTCCATTTAATAATTGGTTCAGCAAATCCATACCCTCTTTGTTTACCCTTAATTTCTTATCTTCACGTATTATAATTTCAAATTTTCATCTAATATCAATCCATTTTTACATATTCCTTTTGCCTTATTGCTAAAACCACTTCCTTTCATTCCAACATCATTTTAACATTCAATAATTTTACAATGTTTCTGTAAATAATCTTTAAATTTCTTCCAGTCTTCTTCCACCAACTCTTCTCCCTGGTCTCGGATTCTGCCAGTCATTTCCGCCAATTCCATATAGTCCATTACTTTCATCTGCCATTCTTCCAGGGTGGGTAGATCTTGTGTCTTCCAATACTTTGCGATGAGTATTCTTGCTGCTGCTGTAGCATACATAAAGAAAGTTCTATCCTTCTTTGGCACCAATTGGCCGACAATGCCAAGGAGGAAGGCCTCTGGTTTCTTCAGGAAGGTATATTTAAATACCTTTTTCATTTCATTATAGATCATCTCCCAGAAAGCCTTAATCTTTGGGCATGTCCACCAAAGGTGAAAGAATGTACCTTCAATCTTTTTACATTTCCAGCATTTATTATCGGGCTACCCAATTCTTTTGATGCTCATGAAATTTTCCTGTATAACACACTGTTCTGCATTAAGTACAACCAGTTGCATTCTGTACTGCTTTAGTCACTTGGAACACCTCTGGCATCTGAAGCCAGTGGTTTCAGGCCATTGCAGAATACGGAATGTGTGGAAGAAAGGCATCAGACATGTAGAATGATTCAAGGGTGGCAGCTCAAAGCAATGTGCCCTGATGTGCCACAACAGGGTGTTGCAAATGCCCCCCCCCCCAAATATCCCCATTTTTGCCTGTGAAATGTGGGTGGAGAGGGAACTGATTGCCGCTTCCTGTAATGGAACTAGGGTAGGTTTGCTGGCATGCAAATAGGGTGACTCGATGGTTTGGCTCAAGAACTGAATGGACCTACACAAATTCTGGAAGGCAGCGAAGGATGTATTTCATTTGTGAACACAAATGGAGAGAATCAACCCCGGAATCACACATACAGGTGTGAAATATCGTTTGTTAAGAGATTGATGGGGTTATAGCACTGCAGTATTGTCCTACGAAAGGTACGATAGCAGATGGTCTAACAAAAACTTTATCAGGTCAGCATCATTGTAAACTATTAAGTAAAATGAGCCTAGCCGGGTAATTAATTTGCTGAGATTGAAAGAGGTGTTGGAACAAGCAACAAGCTTTAATTAATCCCAATGTGCTGAGAGAAAAACCAAATGGTTAATGTACCTAGGAAGAGAAAGCTTTGTGGCTTTCCTGAGTTGCCTGTGCTGTTTCTTCCTTCCTTCCAGTACGTTTCCGAGCACAATTCAAAGTGTTGGTGCTGACCTTTAAAGCCCTAAACGGCCTTGGTCCAGTATATCTAAAGGAGTGTCTCCACCCCCATCGTTCAGCCCGGACACTGAGGTCCAGCTCCGAGGGCCTTCTGGCGGTTCCCTCACTGCAAGAGGCCAAGTTACAGGGAACCAGGCAGAGGGCCTTCTCAGTAGTGGCGCCCGCCCTGTGGAACGCCCTCCCATCAGATGTCAAAGCGATAAACAACTACCTGACATTCAGAAGATATCTGAAGGCAGCCCTGTTCAGGGAAGTTTTTAATATGTGACATTTTAGTGTATTTTTCATCTTTGTTGGAAGCCGCCCAGAGTGGCTGGGGAAACCCAGCCAGATGGGCGGGGTACAAATAATAAATTATTATTATTATTATTATTATTATTATTATTATTATTATTATTTTCCTTCCTTCCTTCCTTCCATCCATCCTTCCCGCCTTTCTTTCCTTCCTTCCTTCCTTCCTTCCTTCCTTCCTTCCTTCCTTCCTTCCTTCCTTCCTTCCTTCTTCTTTTGTATCCAGATACAGTAAAAGATTCAGTTTAAAGTATAGAGCCATGTCTGTCTTCAGCATGGTGAAGCAAAACCTACTCTGCAACACGGAAAATCATCTGTCAGAGGAAATGTTGGCAACTTCTGCCCAATGTCACCTATGATGCTGTTAAAAAAAATTGATCCCAATTTATTTTAAGTGAAAGTTGCTGAAAATGTTCTTTGTCCTAGATTGGGTGTGTGCTCCCTTGATGACCTCTCCTTTATGAGACAGGTCACGGAAGCAATTGCTGTGAAAGAATGAAAAGGTCTTTGTCAGTGTTACAAATGAGTAGTTCTAGTCCTGTTTACATCATTTTAATGGTTGAATTATGCCATCATATTGGAGGCCTGGGAAATGGTTGTTAGGATACAACCAGCCAATGAATCTTAATTGCACTTCCTAGTCCTAATGAGGTGAACAAATACAAAAACTGAGCCAAGATCCATATTCCCTGGGGCTCACACCAAGCCAAGATGTATTTACGGAATGGAAATGATAGCAGGCAGGATGGAGAGAAAGAGAGAGAGAGAGAAGAAGTTGGTGTTTAAGATAACTGAGATGAGAGTGAATGCAATGTTTTGCTTTTTTAACATTTATGTTGGATTTGAAACTGAGTATTTTGAGATGGGAACATTTAATTCTATGGAGTTGCTGCTAAATCCCCAGCATTTGGAAATGGTGGCTTTAATGAAGAGATGGAAAACTTGTAGGCCCCCTCCAGCTGCTGTTAGATTCCATCAGGGGGCTGCAACCCTTCCAACAATTCTCTGATGAAAATAGGGACATCCCATTCCATAATAATAATAATTATGTATACCCTGCCCATCTGACTGGGTTGCCCCAGCCACTCTGGGTAGCTTCCAACATACATGAAAACATAATAAAACGTTAAATGTTTTTTTTAAAAAAAACCTCCCATATACAGGGCGGCCTTCAGATGTCTTCTAAAGGTTGTACAATCATACCTTGGTTCTCGAACACCTTGTTACTTGAAGGTTTTGGCTCCCGAATATTGCAAACCTGGAAGTGAGTGTTCTGGTTTGCGGACATTTTTTGGAAGCCATGCAGCCAATCAGAAGCCACATAATGGTTTTCAAATGCTTTCGGAAGTGGCATGGACTTCCAGGGTGGATTATGTTCGAGAACCAGCAACTGTATAGTTAGTTAGGGGTCACATAACTCCATACCCTCCAACATTTCTCCAATGAAAACAGGGATGTCCTAAGGAAAAGCAGGACATTCCAGGATAAAATCAGAAACCAGGACAGCTTTTGTAAATCTGGTACTGTCCCTGGAAAATAGAGACACTTGGAGGGTCTGTGAGCTGTAGTCCAGCAACACCTGGAGGGTCATAGGATAAGGCATTTCTCTATTTCCATTAATTTACAGATTGCTTCCTATGAGGCATCTTGAAACAATAGAACAATAAACACACCAGCAATAAAAGTATCTCTGAAACAATTTCATATATAAAAACAAAACCAATTTCATGCATAAAAACAATTTCAAATCCAAATGCAGATACAGAACGGGGGGAAACCAAAACAAATCTCTCCTTAAAATAGGCGATGTGACAGAAGTTTATCACATTATGTGCGGCATAAAGAAAGTGGATAGAGAAAAGTTCTTCTCCCTCTGTCATAAAACTAGAACTTGTGGACATCCAATACCTCTGGTTAAGAACTTAATTCGTTACAGAGGTCCGTTCTTAACCTGAAACCATTCTTAAATTGAGGTACCACTTTAGCTAATGGGACCTCCCACTGCCGCCACACGATTTCTGTTCTCATCCTGAAGCAAAGTTCTTAACCCGAGGTACTATTTCTGGGCTAGCGGAGTCTGTAACCTGAAGCATCTGTAACCTGAGGTACCACTGTAAAGCTGAGTGTCGGAAGATTCAGGTCAGATAAAAGAAAGGACTTCTTCATTCAGCGTAAAGCTAAACTGTGGAACTCACTGCCACAGGCTATCAAAGACTACTGGTTGCAATGGCTATGCTCTACCTCCACAGTTGGGAGGCAGTAATGCTTCTGAATATCAGTTGTTGGAAGTCACAGGATGATGGAAACTCTTGTGTGCATGCCCTGCTTTCTGGGCGGTCACTGTGAGAACAGAATCCTGGACTAGATGGGATACTGGCCTGATCCAGCAGGCTTTTCTTATGCTCTTAAAAGGCTTAGTGGAAAAGTCAGGTTACCAGTAGGCACTGAAGGCAATACAACTGGTACCTGTCTGGTGTGTAATACGTGGGAGATCCAAAGGTAGATGCCACCACCATAAAACTCTAATTCTGACATCATATGCAATGGACCTCATGAGACCACAGTGATCACTTGGGTATATAAGGACTGAGATGATGCTTTTCGGTCTCCTATCAACCCGCTGTATAGAGCTTTGTACACCAAAATCAGCCCCTTGAACTAATTCAGGCAATGCCATTCTTTCAGAAGTGGCATAGGAGAAGGTGCAGTTAAGCTGCTGCATTTTATACTACCTGCAGCTTCTTGGCTAACCTCCAGAACAGCCCTACATAGAATATATTGTAGGTAGTCCATAGGCAGAGTCTTGCCAGATCAGGTCACAGTCCAATCTAGTTCAGCCTCCACTTCTCTCAGTAACCAACCAGATGCCTACAAGAAGTCCAGCAACTCAACTCATGCTTTCCAGCGACTGATGTTCAGCAGCATCCAATGCCTGATCCTAGAGGTAGTACACAGACATTGTGACTAGTAGCCAAGGTATTATTCTCCACAAATTTGTCTAATCCCATTAAAAAGCTTCTCTGCAATGGTGGTCATCAGTATGTGACCAAGTTGGTTGGAGTTGATGGAGTCTATTGATATCTGGAGGCTCTAAGGCTCCCCTTCCCTCCTCTAATGAAATTTGACCCTCCACATGTATAAAATATTTGCAAAGAAACTGAATTTGCTTTTTAAAATCAGATTGCCAACTTTTGCATTAGTCTCTATAGCTGGTCATTAACGGCCCTCTGAGCAGCAGCCATTTAGCAGGTGGACTGCATTCATCTCTGTGTTGTGAGAAGCTTCAGCTACTGGTTTCTACACTTTCAGCTCCTGTTCAAGTCACAAGAGAAGGCCAGGCTGGTTGTGGTTCTCATTAGTCGTCCTCCTCCAGGTCCACTAGAAAGTTGAATGAATGAACATGACCAGTGTAGTTTCATTCTTTCAGTGAGCCTACTGGTAGAACTTGGTTGGATACAACTGGGAGTGAACAAATGTGTCTATTTCAGTTTTTCATTTCCCCCTGTCTTAAATTAGATCCCCCAAATTTCTGCATCAGTTGAGGGTTCAATCCTTAAAGAAAGTCACTTGAATTTTAATGTGCATTCCTCATAATAAATACAACTTTTTATGCAGTTTTTCCTAATATAACATTCCTTTGCAATGGATTTTCTCTTGAATAATAGATTATGGGGTTGTTGCTGTTTTGTTATTTCCATGAATATATGCATCTTTATGCAAACCCCTAGGTAGGTAGGTAGGTAGGTAGGTAGGCAGGCAGTCAGAAAGACAGACAGATATAGATACTGGATGGAGAACTGCTTTGCAAAATTCAGAGAAGTGAAAATCTCAAATGATAGCTGTATTTAGATTTACATATTGGTTCATGAAATGCAAATTAGATAGGTGCATATTAAAATGTTCATCGAACTGATTTTTTCCCTCCCTATCCCTAGATACGACCACTTTCTGCTAATAGAAATGCAAAATATTGAGGTAGCACTAGCAGGTCAGTGGAAGGTTATACCAAAGAGAACCTCTTCTAAGGTCTGCGCTCCATAGGGCATTGCATTCACACATTGAATTTGTGATTCTGATCATCATTACTGTGGAGGAAAGCCTGCTGGGATTCTCTACAATATTCATGTCTCATTTGAGATGATGGCAGTAGCTTAGATCCCTCAACTGTGAAGTTCTTTGTGCCTAAAGCTATTCAGTGGGTAAAAATATATCTATATAAAACTGGCTTAGTGGCTTACAAATGCATACTTTCTGGTGGTATAATATCCTCCAGAAACTACCTTGTATGTGATGATGGTCCAACGCATACCATGCCAAAAAGAACGTCACTGTGTCAAAGAGAGAGCCAACTCTAGCTCCTTGCATAGAGAGGGTTCTCTGATGACTTCTGATAGTTGGTGGCTACTATCTACTTCACATTTCCTTACTTGCTTGGGTAGAGGCTGCAGAGAAGCTGCTTGAAATGGGAATACAACCAGGAAAGAGAGAGAGAGAGGAGTCTGAAGATTTACATCAAGAAGCAAGGCAGGATGCTGGTTGGTTGATTGCCTGTTTGCTGGTGGGGGATACTGTACACACCACATCCTTCCTACAGAGCTCTGTTACAATTACTAGCCCTTTAGGGTATAGCTGTGAATCCCACTGATGGGTATATTTGGAAGGTGAAACAATGGAAGTTGACATCCTGCCTCCTTCAATTCTTAATGAGGCACCTGGGTTGCAGGGAATTAGGAGATGGACAGACATCAAGAAAAAAAGAGTTTTCCATCCAGCGAATTACTAGTCACTGGGAACAAGCAGTCTTGACCGCTGGCACTTTCCCTGGAAGCTTCTTGCCTGTCCGTTGCTGGAGAATGAATATAAGATTATAGGCACTTCAGGTGGTCTAGGGCAAAGAGCTCTTGTACTATTGAGAGTTGTATGACAAAGGGAATGCAATCAAGTGGGTGGGGATGAGCTATACCAGGGTAACATGTTACATTAAAGGTGATCATCACCTTTAAAGTGGCTGTGTTGTTTTTTTAAAAGGCTAGCTGTGAATGCAGAAATCATAAGCAAGACCTTTCATCTACGCTATGCTTCCAACAAATAGCCTTGGGAAGAAAGGCATATAGTTAAAGGCTATGGGAGCCTCTCCTTCATTGCCTCTCCCCGCTCCCTGTTGATCTTTTTCCTCTTTTGGAAAGCATCCTGATAAGAGAACTCTGATGTCTTGATTCAAGAGACCTCTGCCTCTGCAGTCTGTGAGCTTGCCTTGAAATAAACTTTCTCCTCTCAACTGCCAAGACTTTCTTCTTTTCTATTTAAAGATCAAAGATGTATAATCTGAGCTCCTTCTCCCACCTCCCCCAAATCCTCAATGATGTTATTGATTACAGTGACAGCTGAGACATTGCTTCAGCTGGGAACATTACTGGATCATAGGATTGGGAACAAATGGATTCCTCCCTCCCCCAATGTACACCTTTATTTTTGGAAGAAGCTGAGTCTAAGAAGCCTTAACACATAGCCTGTTAGATTCTTCCACAGATAACTCTTTTGAAAAATATCCAAGGTACCAAAATACCTGCACTAAGAACGAATGTGGGGGAAAGTGTCCCTTTCATCAGATTTTAATGCAACAGAAAGAAACATCACCAAATGAAATAATGGGAAAGTTGCAGCTATTCTTAATCCCACTTCTCATTTGAATTCTGGCTATGGATTTAGCCATCAAAGTATTGTTGTTGTTGTTGTTTAGTCATTTAGTCGTATCCGACTCTTTGTGACCCTATGGACCAGAGCATGCCAGGCACTCCTATCTTCCACTTCCACCCGCAGTTTGGTCAAACTCATGTTGGTAGCTTCAAGAACACTGTCCAACCATCTCATCCCCTTCTCCTTGTGCTCTCAATCTTTCCCAACATCAGGGTCTTTTCCAGGGAGTCTTCTCCTCTTATGAGGTGGCCAAAGTATTGGAGCCTAAGCTTCAGGATCTGTCCTTCCAGTGAGCACCCAGGGCTGATTTCCTTAAGAATGGATAGGTTTGATTTTCTTGCAGTCCATGGGAGTAGGTGAAGGCAAATCTAACCTCAGTTTCTCTCATTTTCGCCTTTCCCCAGTCTTAAGTTCAGGTTCTCCATTCTTCTGCATCAGTAAATCCATCAGCATCTTAGGACATTTTTTCCTAATATGCAGGTTTTTGTGTGCCTAATCAACCATTTGTGCAAAGCAATTTTCTCTGCTATGATGCATTTTTTGTGCATATTACTTGGCTTGAAAACTGCACTGCAAAATTCAGAGAAATGCAAATTTCTAATGCCGGCTGTGTTTGAGATTTTGTATTGTTTTGTAAACTGAGCTGAATTTCTCTCCCCACCCCCACCACCATCCATACATTTACTCTTCAGAAATTGCATAATACTACTCAGGGGACATGAAGTCTCTCCCTGGATACCCAACATTGATTTTATATTCTGGGGAGAAATTATAAATACATATATTTTTGTGTCTCTGAGAATAAAGCAGATTGCAGGAGACTGGGCTTCCTTTTCAGTGGCATGAATATAATCCTTTGTAGTAAACAGAGTTCCTCCTCGAGAATGAGGATAGTTCTGAACTTTTGTGTTGTGACTTTGTCAAAAAAGCAGCCTTCTCCAAATGAAGGATGGGGTTACCTACATCTATCAAAGGGTATAAAGAACTCACTTTGAAACTCACTTACAGATGGTACCTAACACCACGGAAACTAGCACTAATATGCACAGGAACCTCACCAAAATGCTGAAGAGGATGCACCTCCACAGGCACATACCCCCACATGTGGTGGGAATGTCCCCAAATCCAACTCTTCTGGACATCAGTCATACAAGAAATGTGCTAAATAACTAAGCAAGTATTAGAAGTCACCCCAGAACTGGCCCTACCAAACAACTTCCAAGATAATAATGCTCACTCACATCATAAAAAGCTCATAACCCACCTACTCTCAGCAGCCAGAAGCATCATAGCCAGACACTGGAGAGACCTGTCAGGAGAAAGCATGGACCAATGGTGTCGAATAGTATGGGAAACATCCTTATTAAAAAAACTAACCAATAAACTGACACTGACACGGGAACAAATAGAAGAAGACATCTTCACCCCGGTTTGGTTCTCCTTTATCACATACACAGCCCAACAAGACAACAACAAGAATCCCCCAACAGCATACAAATCAATCTGGCTAACCTGATTCAAAAATACACACTCATACCCCGCTCACACACAAAAACAATTCTCACTACAGCCAACCAAAGACAACCAACCACACCCTAAGCCACACCCAACCTCTCTCTCTTCTTCTTCTTCTTCTTCTTCTTCTTCTTCTTCTTCTTCTTCTTCTTCTTCTTCTTCCTAATTGTTTAAACCATATGTTGTAGATATTTTTCCACATTTATTATGCTATTTTTGTGATATACAAATGACATGAGAAAACTTGGCATACTTTTTTGTATAACATTATTCCTGTTTATAAAACTCAATCTATCACAGGGTATGGTCTGAAGGCACAAGAGCCTACCACCTTGCTGAAGCTAAGTGGATGTGGGTCTGTCTCTGGTCAGTGCTTGGATGAGAGACCACCCAGGAATCACATGGATGCTGTCCTGGGTTCCTTCGTGGAAGAGAGGCAGTATATAAATACAAAGGTGGAAGGACACTATCTTGTGCAGAGTTACAGCTACCCCATTTTCTTAAAGCACCAGCATATTTTATATGCTTCCCCACTACTATAATAAAACAAGCTTTCTCCCCAGTACAACCACCACTTTTGATTTTATGGTATTTTCCCCCATTGCCCATGATTTCATTACTTCCATAGTCTTCCTTGAAATAATTGTTATTTGATTTTACAAGTGTAAGATTGTAACAATACAAAATACATACCCATATTTAGAGATTTCTCTGAATCTCTGGACTTCCCACCTCCCCCTCCATGGATCCAACTGTCAACTTTTTCAACTGCATATTATTCCATAATCCATACTTTATGTCACTCCATTTTGTCCATAGTATCTGCTACATTACAAGTGTTATTGCAATCCTGCTAATGTTTTCATCTGATCACAATGGTATCCCAGATATATTATAAAATTTTCCCATTCTTTGTTAAAGTTTTGGACTTCTTGGTTTCTTGACTTCCGGTATGTTTTGCCATTTTGGCATAGTCCAACAGCTTAGTTTGCCATTCTTCTCGGGTAGGGACTTTGTCTTCTTTCCATCTCTGGGCTCTTCCATAGTCTTCCAACCTTCCACAGCATTGGCTGAGGAGGCTGTAATGGCCCTGATTCAGGCTTGTGAAAGCCTGGGCTAGCTTCCAGAGGCATATTCAGACTTTAGGAAGAGCCATAGCTTAGTGGTAGAATAGCTGCTTTGGATGCAAAAAGTTCCAGTTTCAGTCCTTGGCATTGCTATTGCAAGAATCTCCAATAGGAGAACTTCAGAGAGCCACTGTCTCTTAGCGAAAACAGTACTAGGTTACATAGAGCAATGGTGTGATTCGGCGTAATGCAGTTTGTTAAGTGTAAGCCCCAGATAGACCACACACACACACACACACACACACACAATGCCGGGATGATAGAATTTGATGCTAGAGCTAGTGGTATACCAAAATCTTGCCCCTAGTTTCTCAAAAGTTTTCTGCTTCCAAAAAAAAAGCTTCCCTTTTCCCACCACATTCTCAGAGAACTTGAGAATTCCTTTAGAATTTCAGTGGGTGTGGAGTTTTGGAGATTCTCCTATTGCTGTGTGGTGGCCAAGGACTGTGTGTGTTTCTTCCCAGTAAACAATTCTCCACCACTCTGGCTTCCCACACTTCCCAATCGGAAAAAGACCTAAGGAGTGGACCTTGTGATGTCTTCCTTTGGGCATTGTTTGAAGCCCAAGCACCCAGGGAGGCTGCATGATGCAGAACCTCAGAAAAATGTGTTGCAGAACAAGGGAACTTGCAGATTCCCCTTGGCTGCCTTAACGTATGATGAACATTACAAAAACTCAGCAAGCACCCAATTCATGAAAATTTTTCTAAAGTCTTCTGTCTCCTTTGACCATTTTCAATGGCAATTTCTTTTCCCATTTATTGATGGAGAGTGTTAAAAAAAAAAACACAGACAAGAGAAATTTTGGCTCAGCCCTCACTAGAACAGTTTCACTCTTTCCTCCTTCTCTGCCTCCTCCATGTAAAAAAAAGTGTAGCCCTCCAGCACATGGCTTAGCTTGGGCATGGAAGGACTTCTCTTAAACAATCTGTGACAAAACCCTGCTTTTGCTTTGTGGCCCACATTGATCTAATGAATGCTCAGTCTCCTCCGGGCTGGCTAATATTTATGCTCATCCCAAACCACTGCACACAAGGCAGGCTTTTTTTGTGCAAAAGAGAAGAATCTGTCACTCAGATCTCCAGGGTCTGAAATGAATGCCAGGCCTTCATTGGCAACCAAAATGGTCAAAGGCATGGAAACAATGCCTTATGAGGAACGGCTAAGGGAGCTGGGCATGTTTAGCCTGGAGAAGAGGAGGTTAAGGGGTGATATGATAGCCATGTTCAAATATATAAAAGGATGTCACATAGAGGAGGGAGAAAGGTTGTTTTCTGCTGCTCCAGAGAAGCGGACACGGAGCAATGGATCCAAACTACAAGAAAGAAGATTCCACCTAAACATTAGGAAGAACTTCCTGACAGTAAGAGCTGTTCGACAGTGGAATTTGCTGCCAAGGAGTGTGGTGGAGTCTCCTTCTTTGGAGGTCTTTAAGCAGAGACTTGACAACCATATGTCAGGAGTGCTCTGATGGTGTTTCCTGCTTGGCAGGGGGTTGGACTCGATGGCCCTTGTGGTCTCTTCCAACTCTATGATTCTATGGTCCTAAAATGGTCTATTAAAAGATGCTGTGCTGCTGGCATCCCAGTGGTCCCAGGGAGTGCGGAGAGCAGAAACTCTGTACAGAAGTATTTGTATATGTGCCTTGATGAGGCTCTTTGGATTCCAGCCGAATACATTCAATCAGAGGCAGGCTATTAATATACCACATATTCCACAGATACATCTGTGCTCAAAACGCTTTACACAAACTGAAGGGTAAAGCTCCAATAGTAAAATCTGAATAACAGATTTTTTTACCGACAGGTAATAAAAATTGTATCGCTACACTAACAATTCAGTCATCAATAACTGATTCAAAACAGACATGGGGGAAACCTCTTTCCAGCCCAGTGGTGGGTGGGGCTGGAAGCAAGAGTGAGTGGAGCAAGTCATGTTAATTTATCTTTGTGGAGTAAGTTTGTTTCTACAGAAGAATGAGTCATGCGGAGGAAAAACTTAAACACGTTGCAGAGTTCCCCCCAAAAAAGCCCAGAGGCAATTGTACTTCATGCAGCAGAGCTTTACTATTACTGAAGACAAATGAGCATAATGGTCACAAATCCAATACGTTCAGGATTGGCACAGTCCACAAGAAATCCAGTTGCAGCAGACTTAACTTAAACTTACAATAACTTATGATAAGTCTAAACCTTAAGACTAAGCATACTATGTACAGAACAGCACACCAGAAAGAAAAAAGATAGAAAAAGTGAAACCCAGGCTCCTTCTGGCCCTACTTCTATAATCAGCATGACCGTGACAGAAAAAGATAAGAGAACCAGTTTAAGCCAGCTGTACTCAGCTTCTATGAAGGAATAACCCAAACATCATGAATTTTCTTTCGCACAGAGAAGCTTCCAGAAGCTTCCAGAACCCTCTTGAATTAAGTAGAAAAGGAAAGATCTCTACACATCAGATCAATACTTTCTGCACTAAGAAATGCAAACTGACAGAATTTAGTTTAAGGATACCTTCTAACCAGGCAAACGAGGGAGTAAAGTAGAGCCAGGGAATGGCGTGGCTGGGTGAAACATGGGGAGAGTCCCAAGGGCCAGGTAAAGAGGCCTGGAGGTCCACAATTAACCTCTGGATCTGATATTCCCCATCTTTGATCACAAGAAAACTTAAGCAAGCTTAATGCTTACCAAGAGGTGACTCGCCCCCCAAACTCATGGCATAAGTATCTAGCAGACCCACTCCACATTTTTATACCTAGGCTCAGAATCTCCCTGCTAGGGTTGCCATATTTTGAAGAGCAAAAAAGAGGATGCTATGAAGACTCTCATTTTAAATACCCCCTACTATATGTAAGCTATAGAAGCTGTGATATATTGCTGAGGGGGGCAGGAGAAGAGAAGAGGAAAGCAAGTCTTCAACCACCAGTTATGTCTATGTCTCCTTCCGAAAGTATAGCCAGAGAAATTTTAAAAATCCACCCAGACAGAAATTTTACCCCTGAAAAAGTAGATGTAGCCTGGAAAAAGAGGACACATAGCAACCCTTTCGGCCACTTATAGGACAGGAAGCTGGGTCATGGCAGGTGGAAGCAGTCCACCCTACCATGGATGGCCAACACAGCCCCTGTCTCTCCCCATCCCACATATACCAGGAAGCCCCAATATGGGACAGGAGAGGATTTGATCGAGCTCCCTTTCTCTTCATTTCCCTCTTTCCTATAACCCTTTTAATAGTTCAGTTCAAGGGATCTGATTCATGTTATGGAATGAGAGCCAAGTGCTGCAAATGATGCAATTATCCAGAAATGAACCACGAGCGCTGGTTAAATATTGTGGCAGCCAGAAGTGGAGAGGTAAAATGGGGTTTTATTTTCCTTTCTTTTAGAGCATATCCTGCTAGGAACCTGAGTTAACAGTGTTTCTTTGCACTTAACCAGGGCAAATGAACCGATCAGCAAGTCTGGAGTCGTGCACTGCAGCCAGAACCCCACCTGGTGGGGGGAAAGTGCCAAAGCAAAACAGCAAAGGAGTATTTTTTGCTAGAACAGCTATTATTTATTTCTTCATTCCTTTTATTTAAGTATTTTTAGACTGTTTTTCAGGGCTGGAGGCGAATCACCCTTAAAATCATGACAAGCAATCCAATGCTGTAAATAAAATTCATGAAAACTGAATGAACCAATAAAACGAAGTCCATAAAAGATGTGCTAGAGAAGAAACTAAAAAAAATTAAGTTTCTTCTCCTGTTAGATTCACAAAATGTTTAGGGGGTATGCGTACCCCTGCATACCCCCCAGAAAAAAAGCACTGGCTACAATACATGATGGTGTTCCCTTCTCATTTTGCATCAGGAATTGACTCCAACCCTAGTGATGGGAAAGCGCGCGCACACACACACACACACCCCTGTGGCCCCTTAGGCCCTTAGTGAGAGTTGGTTGGGTAACTAAGGAGGAAAAGCTGGGCATCTGCTGTTGCTGCCCAACAGCACTTGTCACTTGAGGTGCTCGTCTCACTCTACCCAACGATGTGTCAGGCTTAGGGGATGTGGCTCCCCCCCCCCCTTTGGCCAGGAGATAAGAAAGACAAAGCAAAATGAGTTTCTTACCAGTGAAAGAGCTTTTAATGCTGACAACAAAAGAACAAAGCAACCATCTTGAAATGGCGGTGTTCCCAATTAAAGGTTACACCCACTTCCCTCCTAGCTACTCCCGTCACTTCCAACCCTGGAAACATGATCTCTCCACCACCTAGCTTATCTAATCTCCATGACCTTGGACTAGATGCTTTCCAGAGATGGAGAGCCTGTTTGTTCTCTCTCTGCCAGTTTGTTGTTGTCTTCTTCAGACTGTTTCCCCCCCTTGCCAACTGTGTTGCTCCACAAACCATTGTTCCAAATCAGTACTGCTCTCCTGCTCCTGTGCAGCTTCAGGATCCTGGCCAGGAGCAGGGGAAGGGGGATGTTCCCGCCATTCTTCATCAGTCTGGTCTCTGACATGATGGGACCAGCCCTGTACCTTGGGAGTCCTCTTTTCCTGTGGCATGCATGCATGCACCTTTCCCCACAGCCTAAGGTAGCATTTCTCCATACCTTGAGACCCAGTTGGCTCACTGTGCCATGAAGAACTGAGCTGGAGTTGGCCTGCACTGGTGGTAGTAAGAAAGCAGGAGGAACACAGGTGACATTTGATGGCAAATGTTTTATTATTTATGTGCCGAGAATGTATAAATGTCAAGATCCTGCCAAGGATTGCCTCTGCTTCGATCTAATTAAAAGGGGCTTTGATTCAAATGGCTTACAGGAAGGAAGGAAGTTTCATAACTGTGGTCAGCAACATATGGATGTGTGTGACGCATAAGCAGAGGGGAGCTTGGACCTCTCCTGCAAATTCTCTGTGGCCATTTAAAAGAACAGGAGAGGGGAAATACTTGTGTTCCCACCATTCATGTCTTATACATTGGTACCTCGGGATAAGAACTTAATTAGTTCTGGAGGTCTGTTCTTAACCTGAAACTGTTCTTAACCTGAGGTACCACTTTAGCTAATGGGGCCTCCCACCACCGCCCTGCCACTGCCACACGATTTCTGTTCTCATCCTGAAGCAAAGTTCTTAACCCGAGGCACTATTTCTGGGTTAGTGGAGTCTGTAACTTGAAGCATCTGTAACCTGAAGTGTCTGTAACCCGAGGTACCACCATACAGTAGTACCTCGGTTTACAAACTTAATCCATTCCGGAAGTCCGTTCTAAAGCCAAAACCATTCTTAAACCAAGGTGCACTTTCCCTAACGAGGCTTCCCGCCGCTGGTGCCCTTCCACCATTTGGATTCCGTTTGTAGACCGAGGTCAAGTTCACACAACAGGACACTACTTTCAGTTTTGCAGAGTTCGTAAACTGAATTGTTCGTAAACAGGACTGTTCTTAAACCAAGGTACCACTGTACTGTTTTATGTTTCACCCAAGTCTTCAGGGAAAATATTGGGGGTAGGGTGAGAGATTAGTTTTGTGTTTTACGACAGGCAATTTATACTCCCCAAAGAATGTCCTTTCCCTAAAAGCACAGTCATGGGCGTTTGTAGAGAAAGCCTGTCTCCCCGGGGAGAGACACGCAGCCCCTGGGTTTTTCTGGTGTTGCTATTTCAGAAAGGGAGGGAGTAGTTTTTGTAACTTAGGTCCTGCCACTAGTAGAAAATTGATTCTATGTGCTGCCAAAAAGCCTTCAAGGTATAACCATTTTGAAAGAGCTGTCACCACCCCCATCTCCAAAAGACCGACAGTAATTAAACACTTTCGGCATCTATCTTAATGTCAGCAATGAAGAATAAATGTGATGTGAGGTCTGCCTCAGCAGGAGGTGTTGTGGGAATGGTTGCATGTTAACTTCTCCACCTCCCTCTTCTTTTCTTCATCTAAGTCTGGATAGTGCAGAATTGCCATTGGGTCTGTCCTGCAATTTAGAACACTCTAGCAAGGTTGGCATTTGACTTGCAGAAGTTAGCTAAGGGACTGGGATAAATAGCCAGTTTTCTCTCTCTCTCTCTCTCTCTCTCTCTCTCTCTCTCTCTCTCACACACACACACACACACACACACACACATTTGAAAAGCTGTCTGGTCCAAATCTGGTTTAAAGAAGAAGAACCATAAGAAGGTAGAGATGCAAGATCCTTTAAGTTGCCCATAACAGTTTGCAGCACGTGAACACCAGCAGGAACACAGGTCACCCAGCTACAGCTGTCCCCACTAAAATGAGATGTGATCTATTTTGTAAAGTGGCTATTTCTAAATATTCATTTATACAGAGGTGTAGTGCTCCAGGTCACAGAGGATCCTTCTCATCATGCTAAGGAAGACCAAGAGGAATTTAGCTAGAGCTGAAATTTCTCGGAGGACAGAATTCTGAGGGAAAAATCTGTGGTTTTTCCTTTTTTCTTCCTTTCATTCCTGCAAATAGGTTGCCCCTTTGCAGCATGTTCCCCAGTGGATCTCTACTCTTCGGTACCACAAATTCTAGCTAAAAATGGGAAAGCTATGTCACTATACCTCTCACATCTGCTGCCCTCTCAGGTGGGACTTGGTGGCAGAAAGTTCTATAATTCTACACTGGTCAGCAGTGGTTGTTTGGCATGGGTAGGAGTGAAGTGGAGGACACGAGGCAGGAGTTGATAATGCAGGTGAGCTGCACACGGGTGAGTTGCAAGCAAGCTGCCGGCCAGCTCTGTGAAGGCTCCTTTTATTGTCACAATATGCAAACCCAGGCAGATACATTTTGGGTGGTGACCTTTACACGTCTTCCATTCCCGAGATTGTGGGGTGGTACAAAGTTATTTTGGCACCTGTTTCCACCACGTCATTTTCCCCTTGCACACTGTATGACGAAGGAGACAAAGGTCTCAGAGACAAAGGTCACAGACAGGACACCACAGACTACTGAGACCGCAAAAGGTTAGACAGAGGGCAAGGTGTTCAGACAGCTGTGGGGGGAGTGTGAGGGGGAGTGTCCCCTGCATCCCAAGGTCATGCGTGCAGGCAGCTGAGGCTGCCTGCAGGCGGGAAGTGTGCTCCGCACCCAGCGATCATCCCTACCTAGGAGGGAACCCGTAGCCATTCTGTTGGACTCCCACTCCCATCCTTCCTTCCTATTGATTGTGTTAAGAAGATATGAACATAAGGAGAGCATGTTGGATCAGGCCAGTGACCCATCTAGTTCAGCATCCTACACTCTGTGGCCAACCAGATGCCTGTGAGAAACTCTCAAGCAGAACCTAAGTGTCAGGCATCAGAGGATCCAACCCGCCACAGTAGATGGATAAGGAATGGATAAGACAAGGAAAGTTCTTACCAATGTTGTTTATTCAATATTCACAGAGAGAAGTATAGAAATGCAGCCTCTTGTAGTAACGGTGTTGCTCCGAATAAATCTCCACCCCTCTTCTTTCCTACTTCCTTATTTGTCAATGGCACCACCTACCTTATGGCAGCCACTTAGGGCCATCTGTCGCTGATCCCTTTGCTCTCCTACTTTCAATGCTTGCCAGGTTCTGGGAGAAGGGGGTGGGTCTGGAATGCTTTCTAGTGATAAGGTGTCAGCCAGCCACTCCGGCTCTGCCTCCTTCTCCTCTCCCATTATTTCCCAACTTTCCCCCTCATCAGCCTCTGAGCTGTGACCTCTAGAAAACCACTGTTGTAAATCTATACCAGGAGTAAGCAAGGTTTTACCTGCCTGGGCCGGATTGCGCACATGAGCATGATTTCTGGCATCTGGGCATGCGCAGACGCAATTTCCAGCACCACAGAAGCGAGTCCCCGCACCACACCGTGTGGCGATCACACAGGGACCCCGGACGTTTCACCGTCAATTGATCCCTGTGCCACCACTTTATTTCTCGCTGCCATCACCCAGGCCCTATCTGGTACAATACTGAGTCCAGTCAGGGTTAAATCGGAACATAAACTTCTGTTTATTTATTGCAGTTTAACAAGTGTGTGGTTTTATAAACGGTATCGGTCAATTACATTCATGGGGTGCCTATCCAGACCTATAACTTCCGCTACCTGCTCTCACTCACTAAACCACCTCTCAGATATTTACTTGTCTGCCTAGCCCCTAACTGTTCCAGACTCAGCCTATTTCGCTACGCTAACTCAACCTACCCACAAATTCTATCCCAATTCACTCCCACTCCAACCAACCACCCAACTCCCAACAAACTCCTCCCTTTGCCCCTCCCAGAGCTGGTTTTATAGTCCCTCTGACTCCACCCCCTGGGCCCTGATTGGATAACCTGTTTAACTATTTCATCTCCAGCACTCTCATATGTTAACGTCACACACCGTGCTGGTTTAGTACAGCACACGGGGACTCACCAAATGGGCAGCTTGGTTCAGGGGCGGTTCAGGGGCTGGTTAAACTGCCCCCGTGGGCCGCAGGTTGCTGACACCTCATCTATACTGTCTTCCTCTTCTCTGGAAGGTTCAGGCTGGGGAGGTGGTCTCCACCATTCCTCCTCTGCCCAGTCCCTGACAGGATGCACAAGAGTCTTTTCCCCTTCCCATGGCTTCCAGCAACTGGTATTCAAGAGCATTACTGCCTCCAACCATGGAAGCAGGGCAGAGCCACTGTGGCTAGTAGCCATTGATACTGTCCTCCATGAATGTGTCCAAACCCTCTTTTAAAGCCCTTCCAAGCTGGTGGCCATCACTGCCTCCTGCTCACAATTTCGTGCAACTTCAGATCTTTCTGGGGTCAGCACAGGATGTTGTGTGGCTCTTTCTCGAGTGCCTTCTCCGAGGGCAACAAGGAAACAGTCTTAAGTGCTGCTGCTTCGCTTAGCATCCTGATCCCCCTCTTCTCCCCTTTCCCGCCCCCTGCAAAGTGAATCATCAGAGCTAACATTTAATTAATTTGTGACACTTTGACAGTTTGCAAGGCGACATTAGTAGTTCTGTCAATCTGAATTGATAATACTGTCAAGCAGGGCCCTTTGGGAGTTATCAGCTCTTAAACTTATATGCCACACATTGCCAAGGTGTGCCACACATTTTGTTCTTTGACAGAATCAAGTACCACACAAAAGCGCTCCAAAGGCCTCTCATTATTCACGGGAGAGTTTGATATTTGCAAATGTTTTGCTATCTTAGTAATTCTCTCCCTATCACCACCCTTAAAAGGTAAAAAAGCGTGCACACCTCAGCCTCATTCCCCCCCCCCCCTTTGTCTTTGAGAAAGAGAAATGAAATTAGATGTCCTCTTTCCTTAATCACTTGCCGATGCATTTAACAGGGATGATTCTGTCTTGCACCTAGTTGTGTCTGCAGGGATGTCTATCTTAAGCTTCCACTCTCAATCTGGGTAGACATATTCTGGTTCACACACGCACACATTCACACATAGCTCGGTTCCTTCTCACTACTTGATAACCCAGTTGGATGTGTGAGCCAAAGTGTTGTGCTAAAAATGATATTGTGAGAATTACCTGTGCTATATCAACATGCATGACACTTTGCAAAGTACGAGGTCACTGTCCCAAGATGATTAGAATCTAAAATTCAGTGCAGGAAAGGTAAAAGAGAGGGGTAAACTCTGAATGCCAGCTGCCAGGGGGCAAAAGTGTGGAGTATGTTGTTGCAGTCATGCCCTGCTTATGAGTATCTGGTTGGTCACGGTAAAAACAAGATGCTGGACTAAATGAGTCTTTGGCCTGACTCAGCAAAGCTGTTGTTATGTTCTTCCAAAGGAAACATTTCCTCAGCTTTTAAGCCTAGTAGGAAATTATCGGTGTTTGCTTCATTCTTTATAAACAACCCATATTAGTGTAAAGGGGATGAAATTGCTGAGAAAACCTGCTTGGAACTAAATTATTCAGCAACCCTAGCTATTCTCCTCAAATGATCACAAGTCCACTTTCTTTTTGTGCTGCTACTGGATTTTAAGAATGCATAAGAGATTCCCTCCGGCCTTGCAGGAGACTTGCGGTTGTTTTGCAAACTGAAAGTCCCCAATGTCTGTGTGGGATTGCTGAGTCCTGCTCTTGGAGTTTTGCTGCTTTTAAGGTCTGGTCAAGGTAGGGTGTCTACTTGCACAGCACCCAAAAAAGAGGAGAAACATTGGCTTAAAATGTGAATAAGCAAATACAGATTGATAAAGGCAAATTTAGAAAGAGTTACTATATTTTAAGATTGTGACCAGGTGCCCTGTATATTATGATGTCCAGGTTGATAAGAACTTAAACCCTTCACATGACACTTCAATAGAGGACTATCCTCTGTAACACAGGCCACATGGCCATCCTAGGTAAGGGCATATCCTAAAACTCACACCAACATTCCTCAAAAGGGAAAGGTAAGGTTTTAAGGTGAGAGTAGGCAATGTGTTTTGTTGTAGGTTTATATTGTTCCTTAAATCATTAGTTGACACTGTGGTCAAAATTTCAGATTTCTTTGTCCATTAACTAGGAAATTCTACTTGGAGTCTTTTTGTTTACTTTGATTTTCACGGGCATCAAATATGAACTCTCATAAACTGTTGATGGTCAAATTATACATGACACTGAATATAAAGTTTTGTAGATAAATATTTACTTCTAGAGGTGTGTGCCAGCTCCAAGAGCCACCTTATACCTGCACATTTTTTAAAAAAAATCTGATTTGATTCTGAGCCCCCCTGCCTGCTTTCATCTGTTGTTCTGTCCTGATCTGCTCTGTGTAAAATGAACTTTCTCAAAATACAAAAACAGCTATCACTTTTTTGCCATTTGGCAGAAGTGGATAAACTTTGCAGCCACAGGAGCCCAGCCAGAGTGGATGAAGACTGCCAAATTGCAGACAACTCGATCCAGGGGCTTTTGGGGGGAAAGTAAAATGAATTTACTTTCCTCTATAACCCATATAAGGATGATATATTTATTATGCCACCTAAAACTCTGAACACAATATTAGGGTCTTATGGGGGGGGGGTTGTCCCTTGCTTGTTCTTACCTTCAAGTAACTAAGAGATGGCAGAGTGGTGTGTATTCTTACTTGCCTTTGAGTGTGTGTGTGTGTGTGTGTGTGTGTGTGTGTGTTTTAACTGTAGGTTATATAAAGCAATTTAGAGAATGCATAATTTACTACCCTAAAAGGCAGTTTCCTGGTTGATCCTTAGAAACCCTTCTGAGTATCTTCCTTGTCGGAGTCTAATATCTGAATGCTGTAATATCTCTCAGACCTGCTATGATTGTTAGCATACTGCTTCTGAAAATGGAGAGAGCTGCAGAGAAGTGTCATCACAAAAATGATTCCTGGACAATAGAAAAAGATCCTCTGCAAACTGGGATTAAATTGCCAAAGAGATGTGCAAAGCAGAACAATTTATTAATTCAAGGAGAGGTCAATGGTTATCTTGATAACTGAGAGAACCTCAAGGAGCTGGTTGTGTGTCACCATCTATTACTTATGCAGTATTTTGAAAAGGCCAATGGAATGACTTAACACTAAAGCAGGCATGTTGAAAACTGTTTCTAACAAGGATTTTGAGCACAGGGAGAATGTCCTGTCCTCCCATCCTTTGTGGTCAGTTTCATTTGATGGAGAGACCTCTGGAGCCTCTCAACATCTTCCTCAAAATCAGAACAAACAGAGATCCGTTCCATGGAAAACACAATTACCAACTGAGGTACTCTCAATTATCAAGACAACCATTCAGCAGTAAACCAAGGATTTTCTGGAGGGAAGCAGTGCAGCAAACTGAGGTGTGGAAAAGCCTTGAGTGGCCAAACAGTCTATGGAGAATGAGTTAATTATCAGCCCCTTTCCCTTGCTATTCCCGTCACTCCTAACACAATTCCCAACCCCACCCCTCCAGCAAGGCTGTGTTTCATTTCCCACTTTAAAAATCCTTTGAGTAAGGGCCAAACAACTGTGCCTCGTACCATTTAGCACTTCTTGAGAGCCCATAGTTCTTCATTTGGGGGTTGCAATGCTTTGAACATTTCCTCTACCATTCAAAATTGTGTCCATCTCCCATGGAGGTGAGGCAGTTGTACTGCACATATTAATGGCACAGTTGTTTAGGAGGAATGGAATGTGGTGGTCTTCTCAGGACATGAATCCTCTAGAAAGGGAATGTGCGTGACCCAAAAAATAAAACATGTTTACAAAGCATTTATAATCTGGTTTCTTCTCGTGGAATGATTACTCTGCATTCGTGAGACCAGTTGGCCGTCTCCCTGCTTCATTGGTAAATTCGTTCTTCCCTCTAAGTGAATTTGTCATTTGGAATGATTCAGCTGAAGTGTTTGGACAAACAAATCTCACACCACGAGCGGCAGGTTCCCTTTTGCTTTCCACTCTTTTGTCATTTTATGGTTCCTGTTGCTCGCTTTGTCATCAAATATGTTTTCTTCTCCCCAGCGTGAAACTTGTTAAACAGGGAATAATTTATTGCACATTGTGTGGCAGAGATTTTCAGATGCCTAAAGCTGCTCTGAAACGTTTCTAGTTTAAAACTATCCATAACAATCCATCAGAAGGCGCCATTGTGTGCTTTGTGTCATGCACAGTGCAGAATTTCACAGCAAACCACAAAGCATAGCCATTTCTTATTGGTTCCAGTTGAAAGGGTTGCCGGGAAATAGAACGATTATAGTCATACAAAGTGCCTCTTCCCCAGAATTTAATGGCTGCTGAAAGATGCTTCATTCCACGAACATTGATGGTTGGTTGTAACTACCTATTTAACACTTCTTACCTGCTTAGGGGAGAAAAAGAGCTACAATGCAGCCAAGCAAATGAGAAAGAAGTCTGGTGTTTTTGCAGGTCACTGGCACTCTCTCTCTCTGTGTTTATTTCTTACATGTTTATACCACCTCCCACCCTCAAGGAGCTGCAACTAGTGTACATGGTTCTGCCCTCCCCATTTTCTCCCCACAACAAGCCTGTGAGGTAGGTTAGGCCAAGAGGCAGTAAGTGGCCCAAGGTCACCCAGTGAGCTTCATGTCTGAGTGGGGATTCAAACAAACCCTGATCTCCCAGGTCCTAGTCCAGTATTCTAACCATTACACCACACTGGCAGTCACAGAAGGAGCCTTGTGGGATGGGGGCAGTTGGTAGCGGGGGGAGGGGGTGCGACAGTATTCCAGGCTGTAATTATGGGGAAATGTCAATACTCTGCATAGGCGCCGACTCCATGGTGCCTGAGGGGGCCCCAGCCCCCTCAAAAAATCGTTTGGGGGGGCTCTGCCCCCCCCAATAATTTAAGAAAAACAAAGCCACTCCTGATCTAGAGAGGGGGTGGGGTTGCGGGCTCTCGACCCATCAACAATCTCGCGGGGCTGACGTCAGCCCCGCGAGAAGCGGGGATTCCCCCTAGCTCATTAATATTCACCGCCCACGGCGGCAGCCAATCGGCTGCCGCAAAGGGCGGGCCCTCACAGGTTCACTTAAGGTCGGGGCAGCCCGGGGCTCGCCCCTTTCATTCCCCCAGCAGCAGCGATTTGGAGGTCTTGGCCCCCCCCCAATATTTTTTATAAGTCGGCCCCCGCCCCCCCAATATTTTTTATAAGTCGGCGCCCCTGATACTCTGTAGGCTACCAGTGGCCACCTGGTTGCCACTCCTCTGAACTTGTATCTTTGAAAAACACCAACTATTCAGGAGAGAACTTGCTTTGTACAAAGGATGCCACTTAAACTTCCTACCACTCTGTGAAATGCAAGATTATCTTCCCATCCGTCCATCTATATTTCAGAGTGAGCTCATTTGCAAACTCTCTTGAAGAGGGCAAAAAGAGGAAAGGTGTGGAAGGGTCTCAGGTTTTCATTTCTCAGCACAACAGTAGCCATATATCTTCTTCCATCAGTAAATGTCCAACACATCCACCCAACATGCCTCTGGATACTAGTTGCTGGGTACCACTAGTGGGAGGGGGGTACTACATTGAGACCCACCCCCTTGTAGGCTTTCCAGAGACATCTGGTTGGTCACAGGGGAAAGGAGAGGGTGCTGTTGAGAAGATGAGACTTTGATTTTATCCTGCAGGGCTGCTGATATGTTCCAAAAACCGAAAAGTGCTCAGAGTAATGCTAAATCCATGATGGAATGGGGAGAGGGTGGCTAGTTCAAATGAAATACATCTTTTTCATGTTTGCCTGCTGAGTACTCAGCTGTAGAGCCACCAGAGCCAAGAAGTCATTCATTACTGGGAAACAGAAAATCACAGGGTGAGACTTGGCAGCTCCGGGGGCTCAGCTTGGAGAGGCTTTCAGAATTGGTTTCTTCTGGATTTGCCTTGCTGAAGAACCCCAGATCCCCCACACACACTGCATCAGGTTGAGAAGGGCGGCTCAGATCAATCAAACTGTGTCAACAGTAATCAGTTGGAGGAAATCACAGTTAGGAGAAAGTGTTTTTCTTCTTCTTTTTAAAACCTTCTTTTAATGGTACACATGAAGTTGTTGGTTAATTAAGCTGTCTAATTAGCCACTTGTGCACCACAGTTTGAATCAGAACTGGGGAGAGCACTTTAAACTGGGTGGAGATTATTGCAGATGTTAATATTGTGTACTAGAAGCATAAGAACTGAGTCCTTTTGAAAGGAATTGTTGTCCAGACCCAAAAAAGTATTACAGTGGCACCTCGGGTTACATACGCTTCAGGTTACAGACTCCACTAATCCAGAAATATTACCTCGGGTTAAGAACTTTGCTTCAGGATGAGAACAGAAATCATGCTCTGGCGGTGCGGCGGCAGCAGGAGGCCCCATTAGCTAAAGTGGTGCTTCAGGTTAAGAACAGTTTCAGGTTAAGAACGGACCTCCTGAACGAATTAAGTATTTAACCCAAGGTACCACTGTATTTGAAGTTTTACTGGCAGAACTCTTCAAAACAAAACAGAAGCCTCAAATGATACATCCAAAACAGTTATGCAATGTCTTGTGCTGTCCAGCACAGGCTCAGCATCTTAGAAATAAAAGGTAACTCCAAAAATCAAAAACGGTGTTTCTCTCCCCCATTCCAGCCTGCCTTAGCCTGCTTTAAGGCTATGCAGCTTTGAGAGAGCCATTTATCACATCTGTTTATTGCATTCAGAGAAAGGCTAACAGCCACCAGCCTTTCAAGATGGCGAATTTGCAACTCAAGACCTTGGTCAGCTGATCTAAGGTTACAACACTCACATGTTAGCTAGCAGAAAACAAGAGAGAGTTGATTATCAGAGCCCACTTAGAAAACTACTGTGGAAAAACCCCAACATTAGCAATACGCATCCAGCCATTTTTCCATTTTAAACCTTCATGAAATACACATACATTTCCCTTTTCTGTATCAATTAAATTAATTATACTGAACAGAGATCTGATTCCTGGGTGCAGATGCAGCAGAACTGTGGTGGAAAACTGGGCTAGCAAGCACAGCCAAAATGGTGTCTTTGGAAAATGAGTTGAGGAGATCCAAGGATGAATAAGTCGGTGCCTAATGAAGGGTTTTTGTGATAGTTCTGCCACATGTCCAAATTACAGTGCCCCCGGCTCCATGTACAGAAGCCAACCAGACTGGCTGCTGGATCTTCCCTGAACATTGGTGGTGGTCCTCCACTGCAACAGAGGATAGCATGCTAGATTAGAGGACAGTGTTCCTTTCTCCCCAGCTTCTGTTGCCTGAGCCTACTGGCTTACTCGAAGAACCATATGACTATTTCAGCACACATGCCTTAACCCTGTGCTGATCCAGCTCGGCCAAACTGTTGACACCTTTTATGTCACTTGAGTTATCTTCTTCCTTTCCCCACTTTCACTTCCAGCCTTGCCCCATTGTTGCCTCTTTATTTGCAGTGTTCCCTCTCCTTTCCCCCACCTGCCACCACTTCACCGTAAATAGTGATGGGTGCAAATTGCATAAAATAGCTAATCAGTCAACATTGTGTCTGGTATTCCCAGAGTGCTGTCATTCATCAATAATCTTAAACTGCATCTAAAGCAGATGTGGTTGGCACAACTTGTCTTTTAGTGCATTATCCTTCGCAAATCCAATTATTCCGGAGAAATCACCTTTTTAAAAAATAACAAACTCAAAGCTGAGTAGCATATCTTGTTCATGGTAAATACTTACCATACTTCATTTCACCCAGTAAATGTGGTGGCAAATTCAGATGTGAAAGGTCCCTTCATATATGTCATAGCCTCACCCTTTCTTAGATTATACAACCTTCTAAACAACCTTCCTGTTAACCACCCTGAGACCTGTGGGTACAGGGCGGTGGGGCATGGGTGGTGCTGTGGTCTAAACCACCGAGCTCTTGAGCTTGCTGATCAGAAGGTCAGCAGTTTGAATCCCTGAGACGGGGTGAGCTCCCATTGCTCCTGCCAACCTACCAGTTTGAAAGCACACCAGTGCAAGTAGATAAATAGGTACTGCTGTGGCAGGAAGATAAACAGTATTTCTGTGCACTCTGCTTTCCATCACAGTGTTCCTTTGTGCCAGAAGCAGTTTAGTCATGCTGGCCACATGACCCGGAAAGTTGTCTGTGGACAAATGCCGGCTCCCTCTGCCTGAAAGCGAGATGAGTGCCGCAACCCCATAGTCGCCTTTGACTGGACTTAACCATCCAGGGGTCCTTTACCTTACATGGTGGTATACAAATTTTAACAACAACAAATTTACACAATAATCTTAAAATTATACAATAGTATTCAGGTATGCATTGCAACCATCAATGCAGATCTCCATGTGTTGCTGTTCACCTATATCTCATATTTTCTGTACATGTACATGGGCAAATGATTTGGAAAGCTCCAATATCTTCTTTCTGGATGACTTAAGGTGTGTTTCCCTTGAAGCTCCATTGTAGGTAGCAAAATTTGTGCACCGTTCCCTTGAAACTGAAGCCCCATTTCTTTTCCGTGTTCCCAAATGCTTAGCTTCAGAACATACAGTGGCTAAAAAGTTCCTCTTTCATGGCGATTAGGTAACTCTAGGATGCTGGAGACAGTGACCTTGCAGGCACCCTGCTGCAGAAATAGAATCATAGAATCATAGAATCATAGAATCATAGAATCATAGAATCATAGAGTTGGAAGAGACCACAAGGGCCATGGAGTCCAACCCCCTGCCAAGCAGGAAACACCATTAGAGCACTCCTGACATATGGTTGTCAAGCCTCTGCTTAAAGACCTCCAAAGAAGGAGACTCCACCACACTCCTTGGCAGCAAATTCCACTGTCGAACAGCTCTTACTGTCAGGAAGTTCTTCCTAATGTTTAGGTGGAATCTTCTTTCTTGTAGTTTGGATCCATTGCTCCGTGTCCGCTTCTCTGGAGCAGCAGAAAACAACCTTTCTCCCTCCTCTATGTGACATCCTTTTATATATTTGAACATGGCTATCATATCACCCCTTAACCTCCTCTTCTCCAGGCTAAACATGCCCAGCTCCCTTAGCCGTTCCTCATAAGGCATCGTTTCCAGGCCTTTGACCATTTTGGTTGCCCTCCTCTGGACACGTTCCAGTTTGTCCGTGTCCTTCTTGAACTGTGGTGCCCAGAACTGGACACAGTACTCCAGGTGAGGTCTGACCAGAGCAGAATACAGTGGCACTATTACTTCCCTTGATCTAGATGCTATACTCCTATTGATGCAGCCCAGAATTGCATTGGCTTTAGTAATGGGTCTTTACCCCCATCCCACTCCCATGAGCCTGGACCACTAAACCATTGCCTATATGTGAAGGCAGATTCTTGCCTTTCCATTTAACTACAATTTTGGGACTCTTTTTGAAGTGGCTCTCTTTCTTATCGCAAACCGAAACTGCAGGCTGAAAGTACAAACAGCCATATTTTTTACTGAGCCTCCCTTACTAATGCGACGTTATTGGGGTTTCGTCTGCTTCCCCCTCTATAAAAGGCACAGCACTCCCTCCTGTTTATTTCAGTTGACCTTTTCTGCACCTTTTCCAAGTTCTTCAATATCCTCTTTGAAAGTATTCCAAGTGTGGCTGAACCAGAGATTTGCAAAAGGGCATTACGATATTGGCACTTAGATTTCCCATCACTCCCCTAATAACCCTTAGCATGGAATTTGCCTTTTTCGCCATGGCTGCACACTCAATCAAAGAGAGGATAACGTTTCTCAAATGTTTCTCAAAATCCTCCATCAAAAGCCATGGAATTGTAAATCTCCAGTCTCTTGTCATTATGTGCTTTTCTGCAGCGCAGTGTTTTGAAAAACGTGCCTTTTTCAATTATGTTGTACAATTATATGCAGCCTTCGACAATGAGCACCATAGCCATATCCAATTAGCATAAACCTTTGCAAAATCATTTTGTTTACTGAAGTGTTCTAATCAGTGTTTAATCTTTCCTTGAGCCGACCTAGATAAAGGCATAATCAAACAGAAATGGCAAAAAAAAAGTGATGCAGTTACAGAAGCTTTTGAAGCTGCCGGGGACGGGGACGGGGGGGGGGGGGGGGAGAGACGACCACTTTGGCAGCATTTTCATTGCATAACTAAAACAGATCTCTAGGGGAAAATAATTAATACTCTTCCACCCCTGCCAAAGTGTGTTCGGAACTGTCGGGAGCCATATTTTAATTAAACAGCAAACCATAAACTGTACCATAAATACCACCATTTACAGAGCAATTTAAACTTATGGAGCGGCACTTCAATTTTTAATGTGCATTCTGCCCCTCTTCCCCCCCCCCCCCCATGACTGCTCAATAAGGCATGTTGGTTTTACATATAATCTAAGGGCCTCATAATCTAAGGGGGCCTTGGCATCTTGCCAATTTTTCTTTTTCAAACACCAGGCAGATTTTACTCTCTAGCCCAGAGGTGCCAACTTCTGAAGGAGAATGAGGGTGTCAGTGTCACACGGTGTGTGACGTCAGGATGTCAGAGGAGCCGGGGTGTAGCCAAACATGGCGGCAGCTTCTCCTCCTCCTGTTGCCACTACCACCAGAACATGGGGGGGGGGGGCTGACTCCCTCCACAATATTGGGTTCCCCCAAAAATGGGCTTGGTCCCTGGGAGATGACATCCCTGATCTAGACCCAGTTGGTTATTAGCAATACACATGTGGCATGTGAATCTATGACTGTTTAACAGTCCCACAAGTGCATACTAACAGTTTAGCAAAATGCATGGAGGTTTTATTCAGAATCAAATTATAAAGTCAGCTATGAAGCAATGCAAGTGTTCATATCACTGTCTTATCATTTTGAGAACAAGTGAGGATTCTTTTATATCATTGGGAATCACAACCATATTTAATTTTGACTTGTTGTGGAAATGATAATGAGTAAGCAATATGAAAGCGGTGCTAGTAAACAAGAGACAAAAAGAACAGAAGGAAATACACAAACCTTTAAAGTCAATCATGTCATA
Source organism: Podarcis cretensis (assembly GCF_951804945.1). Lineage (NCBI taxonomy): Eukaryota > Metazoa > Chordata > Lepidosauria > Squamata > Lacertidae > Podarcis > Podarcis cretensis. The sequence continues at coordinate 26,905,398 of NC_137185.1, read as the reverse complement.
TGGCTTTGTACAGCGGACAGAAACAGCCTTACATAATCCCTAAGATGCAGAATGTTCTTGTTTACAAGCATAAGACAATCAAGTAGATTATACTGAGCAGTCTGAACAGAATGAAGAACCAGTTAATATACAGAACACAGCCTCTCAAGAACTTCAAGAACTTTTGTGAGTAAATACCAGTACAAGTACAGAGATTTCTGAAGAAAGTGACAATGAAATGGCTAACCAAAGAATTAACAAAAGGCACTAAAGGAACATGCTAGGGGATGGTGGCACCAAAAGAAGCAATTCAAGCTCTTTGCTGCCTTAAAGAATTGGAAAACAAAGTAAATTATCTAGTGGAAACTCAGCATTGCACACACACAAAGACCAGCTGTTCATGCTACTAGTGATTTCAGAGACAATAATGATGTAGGCTTATGGACCACACTGAATAACAAGGAAATATTCTGCATTAAGAAAGGTCCATCAGAATGGCAGCCATATTGAGCACATCCAAAAAGCAGGTTATTTTAGTTTATCAGTGAACTCAACCACTGATGTTTCCCATGTTGGTCAATTAACTATCATGGATGTTCTCAAAACCAATCTAAACAGAAGAGCAACAGTGTATGGGAGTATAGCTGGGAATTTTTTCATTTTTGGTGAATCTGCGAGCAACCAAGGAACAGATTCACAATGGCATTGAGTTCTTGAGTGTCCAAAGGATGTTAACCTTAGTCTAGTCAATGAACTCTTCCATCTCCATCTGTACATAAAACAAGCTCACCCTGAAAAAGACAAATTCAGCCATATTCTAGGAGAAAATTCAGACAGCTTTTTCAAATGGGGAAATGATGTTCAGATTGTTCCTGTGTTTAATGGTTACAAACTGTACTGGCAAAAGATCATTTTCTAGACTAAAAAGGATAAAGAATGATCTACGGTCAACAATGCTCCAAGATTGGTTGTCTGATCTAAGCATTCTCTTACTGATTATATTAATATAATTGATAAGTTTGCATTGAAAAGAGCTCAAAAGAATCTGTTCTGACTTTGTATACAGTGTAAATTTCCCCTACTTGCTATGATTCCCCTACAAATATTCCATGTGAATATCTTCATTAATTCCAAACTTTTGTAAACTTATAAAAGATTGTTTAGAAATTTATAATCCTTTTATCAGTGCTAAAATTTCAGCAATGTTCTACTTTCATTGAGTATATAAAGAAGAGAATAAAGTTTTGCTTCTCATTATCAGATACTATTAGGTTTGGGCCTCCTAAGGTCTCCTAGCTCAGGGCTTCCAGTTGCTTTAATCCAGGCATGAAAGCATGTTGCTATTCTTCCCATTTTACAGGTAGAAAACCAAGGCTGAAAGGTCGTGACAGGCTTCACCTATGACAAGCATGTTTGGCATTCTTTTTTATTTTTTATTCAAAATTGTAACAAGACATATTATCCAAAAACATATCATCCTTGTTTCCCCCCCAATTTTTCCTTCCTCGCCCCCTCCCAATGTTGTGACCTACATCTTCTGCCCATTTAATCATATGTTTGGCATTCTTAGAGTCTTCCTAAGAGACATGCCTGTTGGCAATTCTCCTCTCAAGAAGCGTGCCCTTGTAATGCAGAACCAGGAAGGTACACTCAAGGCTTTTGAGAAATCAATTAAGATTTCTGTTACCTCCATCTTCAAACCCTACTCAACAACTAGTTTTATGGGGAAACCACCAAGCCTCCCTCATTTGGCCCATGGGGCCATTTGGGCCAACCCTCTCCCACCTGACATGACCTGGCTCAGCCAAAAGAGGCTTGCTTCACAAGCTCCATCCATTAGCTGCTTGTCAGGTCTTGCAGAGCTCTTTGAAAGGTACTTTGTGGGCTGTGCATTTGTGGGTCTGAGTTGAGATGTGAGTGGTCCATGGGGGAGGTCCATGATCTGTCCCACCAACCAGATCCAATTTCCTACCCCTGTACGAGAGCCAGGGTAGTGTAGTGGTTAAGAGTGGTAGACTCGTAATCTGGGGAAATGGGTTCGCGTCTCTGCTCCTCCACATGCAGCTGGTGGGTGAACTTGGGCTAGTCACACTTCTCTGAAGTCTCTCAGCCCCACTCACCTCACAGAGTGTTTGTTGTGGGGGAGAAAGGGAAAAGGAGATTGTTAGCTGCTTTGAGACTCCTTAGGGTAGTGATAAAGCAGGATATAAAATCCAAAGTCGTAGTCGTCCTCCTCCTCCTCTTCTTCTTCTTCTTTTTCTTCTTCTTCTTCTTCAGTGCTGGGAAGAGGCTGGTAGACAAATCCCTCCCTTAAGCTGCCGAGCATTGAGATTCATTCTGTGACCACTGTGGTTCCTCAGTCAAGAACATCCCATACTCAGAAATTCCAGGTCCCCATTCCTTTCCCAGGGAAAACCTGCTCTTTAGCTCTAAATCAGAGCAAACGTCAACCCGACGAAAACCCAAATTGCTGTTTGCTCTGACTGAGCACTGAAGAGAGGTTTTTCCTAGGGGGAAGCAGCAGGACAAGAGGACGTATGGATAAACCCTAACACTCAAGATGTGTGCCTTTTCATATAGCTCTTCCCTCCGCCCCCTATAGTTTTCTCTAGCCCAAGGGCAGCACTCCCTTGTGGACAACCTTCTGAGAATTGCATGCCACTGATAGTGAGTGAGACCAGACATGAAAGTGAGGAGGCCAGAGGCAAAAGTTGGGGAAGCAATGGATTTGTTCAGTGGGCTACATTTCAGGCTTACAAAGCCAGGGGTTTCTACAACTCCCTCGCCATCTTTCCATCCAGGCAAAATAAAAAATAATTCAAGGACATGCTTCAGCCATGCAAGAGCATGCACAGAGGGTGTGGAGTTGGGTCTGGGAGACTCATGCTGGTCAGAAATACAGGTTCTCCACCTTTGGGAACAATTCCAGGACCCAATACCCCAGTAGTTTTTTTAACTCTCTGTGTGAAGTTATCTGACAGAAGTTCACAAAACCAGGAGAAGTGCGTTAGGGGTTTTGCCTCCCAAGGGGATGCCCTACCTTGCTTCTCTCCAGCCCACAGGTGGAAGAAAATTTCACCAAGAGTAGACTATAATTTGCTGAAAGGACATCTCAGAGGGGAGGGGAAAGGAACAGCAAGGAAGGAGCTTTAAAGCATTGTATACTTGGCCAAGAAGATGGCTTAGCTCATCAAGTGCAATATAGAGAGGGATTATAGTCTTGTATCCAACTTCCTCTTCAATTAATATGGTTAACCTTCTTGTTTTATCTCCCACCGAGATAAGTCAAGGGGAGGCCATTGAGTCAAGGGGAGGCCGCTAGGAAGGAATACTAAACATCTCAGACCAGCCAGCCTTTCAGTTCAAGAAGTGAAACTTGAATAAGCTATAGATGGATCATTTGGAGGGGCGTTCCCTCCCCCCTGCGCATACTGAGCAATATGCAAAGTTTAAAGTTCTACAAGTCCCTTTATCTCAGGTGTCAAACTAACCTCAAAGGCAGATTTAGGGGAGCACAACTAGTTTGGTTGTACTGGCCTTGAAGCCTCAGGGGTGCTGCAGAGGGCACAGCAACTATGATGTAGAATGGATGTTGAATTTTTTTAATAAAAAGTTTTTATTTGTACTTTTCAAATGTATACATTCCATTAACTTTACTATCATTTTAACATTTCAAAGTTTGACTTCCTTCCCCCTCTTTCTGCGGTTCCTTAAATTTATTTTTAAATATCTTCTGCATATCCAAATTCATTTAATTTGCTCGTTTAATTGTCTGCTTTAAATATAAACTCTTATGAAACTGCGGGTTATTACAATAATCCTGCCAATGTTCTTACCTGTTTGCAATTTATCTTTAAATATTCAATAAACAATATCTATTCTTTAATTTAAAAAAAATGTCTTGATTTCTTACTCTTCTGGTAAGTTTCACCATTTCTGCATATTCCGTAAGTTTTTGTATCCATTCTTCTTTTGCTGGGACCTGTTTCTTTCCATTTTCGGGCAAGTAGCATTCTTAGTAGCAATGTAGGTAGTTTGATCCCTATAATACCCAAAAGAAAAGCTTCTGTTGTTTTTTTACAAACGTTATTTTGAACATCCTTTTCAATTCGTTGTATATCATTTCCCAGTAAGCTTTAACCTGACCAGAATGATAAATATGATAAAATATGATAAAATATGATAAAAACAACCTTCTTTCTCTTTACATTTCCAACACTTGTTTGATTTAGATTCATACATTTTTGTCAGTTTACTTGGTGTTAGATATCAACGATATATCATTTTCATATAATTTTCTCTTAAACTATAACATGCTGTAAATTTTATATCCATTGAGCCATTGAAATTTGAGACGACAAGATCCACTGCTGTTATTAGGAATAGTGGAATGGATATCGAAAAGGTATTGAATTGTACCAGCTCCTGAGTTGACAAATTTCTCCTGGGTCTGTGTGTGTGTCAAGGAGCTGGGGAAGGAGTTGTTCCCTCTAAATCTAAGTGTTCCACTGTTTCTCCCCCAGCACACCCTCAATATACCCAGTTGCTAGAGAACACAAGTGCAAAGAATTGTTGTTCTCATTGGGGCATGTAGTTGGGCACTGTGAGAACAGGATGTTGGACTGGATGTGCCATTGAGCTGATGTAGAAGGCTGTTCTTAAATTCCTGGAATTTATTTTTATTTTTTTAAAAAAATATTTTTATTGATTTGATAAGAAGTGCAAATATAACAAAATGAAAGAAAGCAAAGAATCAAAATGTAAACCACAAAGCCTCGGAGTCTGGAAGGACAGGAGGTACAGCACATCTCCAAAGGAATAATAAAGTATTGACTCATACAAGGATTCTCTTTACAAATATCAAAGATAGGTAAAAATGAAAGTAGTCTCCACCTGTAAGCTCCATCGTTATTGACAATAAAAGCTCTATAAAGTCTTAGATGAGCCAGGTGTTTGCACAGACTTGTAATGCTGGGCAACTGTGTGCCACAATATCCATCCGATAAATAAAAATCACCTTGTATAGCAAAAAAAATAAAGAAAATGGGTCATTTGAGCTTAGCCCTTAAAATACACTCAGTTTATAAGAGATCTTTTCAAGGAGGGCGATTTTTGCAAGCCCTATTCTACTTTGTTAAATACAGATTTTTTATTTTTATTTTCTGTCGCAGTGTTGCTGTTTTAAGCTTTCTATGCAGACTTATTGCAAGGTGTCAACGTATCATCAGACAGGAAGGTTCTAAAAATCCTGAGAATGAATGGATAAAATCATATTAGGTGTCCTAGGCAGAGTTATGTACAAAGGGAAGGGAGGCATGGCAAAGTGAGATCAAAAGACTGTGCAGTGTACCGACAGTAGCAGGAATCTCCCATTGCTTTGCAGAGCAGAAATGAATATAAGATCCAGTTAGAATGGGCAACCCATTCCCAACCAGCCATTGGTGATAAATTGGCATAGCATGATTGAAAATGATAAACACCTAAAGTAGGGCAATTGTTTGTTTGTAGTGAGACAACCACCCCCCAGTTTATGTTGGCTTCTGCCTGCATCTTATTAAATTTCAGTTCAGCATCAGTTTCATGCTGGAACCTCTCTCTGAAACATTGTTGTTCAAATATGGTGGCCTTAAGATCTGTGACTAAATGTTCCTCACTGCTGGTTACCAGTTAATGACCAACTCTTTTGTCTTCCCCTTTTGTGGTGAGGCAGATCCCCAAACCAGCTGCTTCTTCCTCATGGATTTCCAGAACATGTCCTCGTATGATGACAGCTACGATAACCAAACCCTCAATGGGTCCAGCCCAGGACAGGAGCCCCCTCAGTATAATTTCTATGCCATGCTCCTCACTCTCCTCATCTTCGTCATCGTCTTTGGAAATGTGCTGGTGTGCATGGCTGTGTCGAGGGAGAAGGCTCTTCAGACGACCACCAACTACCTGATTGTCAGCCTCGCCGTGGCAGACCTGCTTGTGGCTACATTGGTGATGCCATGGGGGGTCTACTTGGAGGTAGGCAGACTCTAGGAATAGTCTATTGCAACTTGCCCTGGTTAAGAAGCCTTGAAGCTCATCCATTTAGGGTCAGGAAGAAATGACCCAAACACTTGGGAAGTGTTCAGATGTGGGGAATATTGTGTTCATTTTTCTGATTCTAATGCTACTGCTTCTGTCCCATTTTCAGATGTTCCTTTCACACAGCAGTACCTGTTGCATTATGGAACTACGGCTTTTTGATCGATATACTGTCATCCCACAATAAATTCCATTCACACCAGTGGGCACGGTATAACATAACAGCAAATGTTATTAGACTGTGTCGCTGCTCCCCCACACTTTCCACACATACATGCTTCTGTTTCACTATGTTTCCCCCGTGAAAATGGCAGGAAATGACTGTATGGCGGTATAACACCCTAAATTTTGTAACTTTACTTCCATAATATTCTGGGTCAATGGGGTTGCAAACAGATTGTTTTGGAACCCATTACCACAGAAGGGAGCACTAAACTCCCATTAGATTCTGCTAGAAGTGGGTTTTATGTCATGCAAAGGCTCAAATATAATACAGTGGTGCCACACAAGACGAATGCCTCGCAAGACGGAAAACCCGCTAGACGAAAGGGTTTTCCGTTTTGGAGGTGCTTCGCAAAACGAATTTCCTATGGGCTTGCTTCGCAAGACGAAAATGTCTTGCGAGTTCCTGCAGGGGTTTTCCCTCCCCCCCCCTTTTCCTAAGCCCTAAGCCGCTTATCAGCTGATCCGCTAAAAGCCGCTAAACCGCTAATAGCGCTAATCCGCTAAGCTGTCAATGGGCTTGCTTCACAAGACGAAAAAACCACTATACGAAGAGCCTCACGGAACGGATTAATTTCGTCTTGCGAGGCACCACTGTATTAAAATTAACAGAGTGAAATTGAATTAACTACCTAAGAAAGGGAGGGGATAGGAACTTTTTCCACCTGCTCTTCACAGTGGACCATTCCAACCTGACACTCCCAGACTTGACTGAAAATCAGAACCCAATCAGATTATGCACTTTTCTTGCTTTTGTGATGCTGTTTCAGTGCAGAAAATGTACGCATCTTATGTAAAAGATCCATGCAAAATGTGTATTTTATAGGCAAATGCATTGAAAATAATTGGAAAGAAAGACCAGACAGTAAGGCCTAGAAGGTTGTATTTGGCTCCTGGGCTGTAATGACATGTATATCCCGGAGCAGGAATTTTGGCTCAGGGCATTGCAGTCTTTAATGCATGCAGTGTTCAAAGGGCCAGCTGTGGTACTGTACAGATTTCACTTTAAAAATCCTTCCTTCCATGTCTTACACCCTGCTAAACTCCCACCCGCCCAAGAACATTGCACAAGATTTTAGCACTCCCGCTTACTTAACACTTCAACTTAAAGACTGCCAAGCTGAGGAAAGACCTGTCCATTTCAAACATGCCCCCCCTTCCTGTTACTCTTCCACCTCATTAGGATGTTGATCTGTCTGTGGGGTTCCTGTGGGGAGGAACTAGGCAAGCCCTTGAGTTAGTTAAATCCTGGTTGGCTCAAAAAGCAGGGGGCCCAATATTCTAGCAAGCACCATCAAGTCTTCCAGGAAATCTACCTTAGTAGCTGTTATTTTGCACACTCATTTCCCCAGTGGATGAACGGATGAATGAAATCTTTATTGCCAAAAGCTATAAGCCAGGCACCCCCAACCTTCGGCCCTCCAGATGTTTTGGACTACAATTCCCATCATCCCTGACCACTGGTCCTGTTAGCTAGGGATCATGGGAGTTGTAGGCCAAAACATCTGGAGGGCCGCAGGTTGGTGGTGCCTGCTATAAGCCATCACAGTCGGTCACAATGCGTAGAATGCAAATAATTGATTTGAAACTGAACAACAACAGCAGAAAAGCAAACATACAAAAATGCAAAAAATCACACCTGCATAAGTTAAGCACTCCACATCTCACACTCCCCCTTATGCTACTTGTCTTGGCACCTAGCTCTCAACTTACTTGCAGCCAAGGCAAGTTTTGCAACCAGTGCAATAATAAATATGTTATTGCCAGCCAGCTAAATAGAGAATTGCTCAAGGGGAGGTCAGTTGGAAAGAGAGCAAAGGATGTAATTGAGGAATTTTTGTCTAGGGGATGTACATAAGGGGCATCGTAACGAATAGCGTTGAATGTCCTCCATGTCTCCCGACTCACAGATGCAGTCTTAGGTACACAGGGATGTTATTGAATCTTCCCATTCAATATGCGGAGGGCATACACTGAAGACACAAAGCTATAAATGCTTTTCTAAGGGGTGCCAGCGTGAGATTAATGAAGTATTGCTCCAGCCCAAAAGATGTTTTATATATTGGATACCAGAATGAGTATGCCATCTGGAAAAGTGAATGAAGGTCCCTCCATTTAGAGTTCAAATACATTTTTTCTTTGATGAGTTGTTTGACTTTGTTAGAGGCAAAATTTGGCAGGGAATCCACATTAATCCCACAATAATAGAGAATCTTACTGATTCCCCAATGGATGCTATTCACCTGCTGGATGGACATACATTTAAGTTTCATTACAGCACAGCAATGCCTCTCCTGCTCTTTCTTCTGTGTTCCAATCCAAAGTAAACAACAAAAAAATCAATGGGGCTTGTTTCCTTTATATGTATATATCTGTGGCAACGCTTGCCACACTTTTCAAGAGCAATTCTAAACCATTTTGGACACATGGTGTTTGGGTTTTGCATTTCCTACATCTCCAGATCAAAAACACCCCTGTTGTTGAGTGCTCCACATGAGAGTCAAAACATTTTTTTGGTGCCTTGTCTATCACCTGCACCCAAAATGCTTTGCTGCTAAAAAGGATGCTGTTGCAAATGCACATTGTCCCCAGAAGGCCTCTCTGCTATGCAGCTATAAGACATAATGGGGGGGGGGGATCCAACCTTTTCTATTTTGCTATGAACCACTCACAAAGTTTCACTATGAAGTGATTTAATTAATAAATAAAACATCCCAGAGACAGTGTCATTCTGGGTGTCAGATGCCAGGGGCAGGGCGTCTACTGGCCTGATGTGACAGATCTCTTCTTAAGCTGCGTTCCACAACCACCACAAAGAGTGCACCCCCACACCAGCATTGTGTGTAACACTTCATTAGTTTGTCTTCTAATTCCTTCTGAAGTCTCACATCCTCTCCCTTAAAGTGAATGATGCTGAGAGACATTGATGTAGATTCCAAGAATTACAGAGGCCAGGGAGAGCTGAGGGGCAGGTGGGGGGGGGGGAGTCTGTTGGCAGCTTGCTGGACGTATATTCAGGAGCATGTTGTCTGTTTCCAAATCCCCCCCCCCCCCGCTGATAGGATCAGTGCTGATCTCTCCAGACAGGCAGGTCTAGATTTTTACATTCAGACAAGCTAGATTGCAACAGCCAAAAGCGGCAAGCGATGAACATCTGGAAACCTGATCAAAGGTGTGATTTGTGCAGGAGAGAGAAAGGGAAGGAGAGAGCACTTATGTGGTTATGCTGGAACTGTCTTGCTCTGGGCATTTGAGAAATAAATTGATTGATTGAAGAGATTACACCAAAGAAGCTCAGATGCAGCCCATGCCAGCATTGTTTCTGCGCTTCTTGAATTATTCCATAACAAAACTGTCTCTAAGTTCCTCTAGGGCAGCCGGCTCCCAACCTGGTGCCTTCCAAATGCTTGGATTACAATTCTCATCATCACCACCCAGCATGATCAGGTTGACTGGAGTTGATGGGAATCATAGCCCAGAACATAAGGAGAGTGTGAGGCTAGGGGAGGCTGCTGTAAAGGCCATCTGGCTGGAAAATGGAATAGGTATACCTGGATAAACAAATCTCTCCAGGGAATCAGCTATACAGCTGAATATAGAACATTTCAAATGTGTTGTAAAGTGCAATATACAAATGTGACACTAGATGGCGATGGTGAGCTATGGCTAATTCAATATATTTTTCAAAATGTTTTTTTTTTAAAAAAAAACATATTTTCACAGTGTTTTTATATGTGTGTAGATTCCACCCAAGTCTTCATTATTGTTGTACAGAGTCTTGGACTTCCCCATCCCTGACACCGATGCTGTTTTCTTCTCAGGTGGTTGGTGAGTGGCGTTTCAGCCGCATCCACTGTGACATCTTCGTCACCCTGGACGTTATGATGTGCACAGCTAGCATCCTCAACCTATGTGCCATCAGCATCGACAGGTAGAGAATCCATCTCTGAGTTGCTTCCCAGTTTGCAAGGGATTGTGTGCTCCTTCCAGCACAGCATCACGAATCCTTGCTATCTCTGGACCTGAACTTTCCTCTGCCATCCTTCCCCTCCTTGTTTGTTTTTCAGCAGTGCAGGTGAGCTCCAATGCCACACTGAGTTCCCACTCTTGTGTCTCCCTTCCAAACAGGTATACTGCTGTGGCCATGCCGATGCTTTACAACACACGCTACAGCTCCAAGCGCAGAGTCACTGTCATGATCGCCGTGGTCTGGGTCCTCTCCTTTGCCGTCTCCTGCCCACTGCTTTTTGGACTGAACAACACAAGTAAGCATGACAAAATAAAATAGGGGGTGCATTCTGTGCTGGGTTCAAGTCTGGGGGGGGGGTAGGCTGTAAACTGAGCCAGCATTCTCTCTGTGTGTCCTGGTCACAACACAGCCTTCCTCTTCTTGTAACCCCAAAGGGTAGTTTGTGCAGAAAGCAAGCAAATGCACCAGTGGCGTAGCGTGGGTTGTCAGCACCCGAGGCAAGGCAAGTAATTTGCGCCCCCTAACTCGTGGATTTTAGTAGGGGCAGAGAGCTGCGAGTGCGAGCGCGCACCCCCCCAGATGTTGCGCCCAGTGCGGCCGGCCCCCCCTGCACCCCCCACGCTACGCCACTGAAATGCACACATGTGCACACACAAGAAAGAGTAAAATAGGCCTACTTTCAGCACAGCAATTGGGAAGAACAGCCTTTACGAACAGTGCTGGCAGAGGCTGATGGGAGTTGTAGTCCAATAACAACTGGAGTGCACCATTGTGTCAAAAGCTGGTGTAGATACTCTTTATTCTCCTGCCCCAATTATAATTCCATGTTATTTTTATGAATCCGCAATGGCTCATTTGGAAAGAGTGGCCAAGGTCCATCTAGAAAAATAGCCCCATGCGTGTCTCTTGGTCGTGCTGTATATCTGCCACAGCAACATCTGATCTCCTGAGGGGGTGCAAACTTCCACCACTCACTGTCAGGGACTGGCTGGATACAGAGGTGTGGTGGGAGGCAGCAGCTGGGTAACACTGAGGGAAGAAGGCCCAGAGTTGGAGAGATGATGAGTGGTCAGTGGAAGAGGACTGGAGGAGGTGTTGGAAATTGCAGATGTAACATTTAGTGAGCAGGAAGAGGCTATAGCAGAGAGCAGTCCAGAATCAGAGGCAGAAGCAGTCCAGAATCAGAGGCAGAAGCAGAGACTGGAGTGGAGGAGGACCCCAGAGAAAGATATGAAGCAGGCTGCTGAAGAAGCCCGGGGTTTTTTCCCCTTCCTGCTGTGACCAGTTCCCCTCCCTGCTGGTCACCCAGAACCGGCAGCAGTATGACACGAGTAAAGCAGAAACAGGCAAAACAAAGAAGCCTCAGACTGTTTGGGAAGTAACCAAGGGAGGAGGAGACTTAGAGAGCTGTGAGAAGGTGGGGGTCTTCAGTCCTCACAACTGCCTCACTGGGGCAAGACATACTGGGAAGAGTTGCTGTGCTCACTAGGCCTGAGCTATTTTGTTTCTTTGAATAAAGAGTTAACTTCACTGACACTTGGGGAGTTATTGCTGACTGGCTCCCGGCTCCTGCCTTGCCATTCACTCTCCTCCTCCTCCCCTTGTCTCTTAAATAACTTTATGGAACTGCAAGTCAGAAAGACTAGTAAGGCAGGGAGACAGCATGCCGCCCCCTTGAAATTAGCAGTGTCTTGGGATGGGGCTGTGTCATGTATATGAGGCTGGATAATTTCCATAAAAGCCACGCAGTCTCCACTGCTAAAGATCTCAAGCTTGCATTGGAGTTTATTGCATTGGGACCAAATGTGATGAGGTTCTCCCCCAGAAACAACATCTTTTGCACCGTCTTGTAGTAGCACAAACTCACATGCAAGCTGGCAGTAGCTCCTAATGGCTGGGACAACGCTCCTGCAATCTCTTGTGTCTTCCAGAGAAGAATGAGTGTTTCATTGCCAATCCTGCCTTTGTTGTGTATTCCTCTATCGTCTCCTTCTACGTCCCCTTCATTGTCACCCTGCTGGTGTACGTGCAGATATACATAGTGCTGCGGAAACGCAGGAAGCGGGTCAACACCAAGCGCGTCGCCGCCACCAACGTGGGCCTGGACCCTGACACCGAGGCCCCACTGAAGGTAATCAGAACCCAAGCAACACGCACACACCAATCTCCATCTCCTCTTTCCTCCCTGAGCCTTATTTATCCCCAAGGATTTCCCATCTCCTCCTTTTCCTTCCCCAATCTTTGCTGTTCGGCGTGAGTGGACCTGAGATGGCTGTTTGGTTCTCTGACTCAGGTAGGGCTCCTAGACAAAAGCAGAAGAGGCATCAGTCCTCAGCTGCCATCCTGGTTTCTGACATCGCTATCCCATTGCATAGTTCAGCTATGGAGCTCACCTTTCGTAGGAGATGGCAATGGCTACCAACTTGGGTGACTTTAAAGGGGGATTGGACAAATTCATGGAGGAGAAGGCTATCCACGGCTGCTAGTCATGGTGGCCAGGATGTACTGCCATGGTCAGAGGCAGTAATGTTCCTCAATACCAGTTGCTGGAAACCACAGGAGGCGAGAGTGCGCTTGGGCTTGGGTCCTGCTTGAGAGTTTCCCACAAGCATCAGTTTGGCCACTGTGAGAAGAGAATGCTGGACTATAGATGGGTCATTGGCCTGATCCAGCAGGCTCTTCTTATATTATTGCACCCCAATAAAGGGGGACTTCATCTTCCTACCATGGTTGACTGTCCTTGCCCTTAATAGGCACACCAGGAGTTGAGGCAACAGTTAAAAGCATGTTGCTAGTGACACTGGGGAGAGCAGTTCATCCTACATACCTCCAAAAAACAAAACAAAACAGAAACCTGGAGGCATCCCATCCTGTACCATTTAGTGACAACTTCCATAACAATAGCGGAACAGGTGCAAGCTTGAGATCAAAGTGGAAAATATGACCAGGGGCTATACAGATTGTGGCCCTCAAAGCTTCTCAACCCATGCATTCAGGCTCTCAATAAATGTTCTAGTTTTGCTGCCTGTCCAAAGGATGGAAAGTATAGAGTTTATCAAGCACCTGGGAAGCCACTGTATATGACTGTGAGTCTATCTGTGTTTATTTATTTTTTTTTTTTGAAGAGGGGTATTCACAAGAATTGCAGGTGTAACAATGTAGGAATAACCTTGCTAGATCAGGTCCAAGGGGCCCCATCTTGTCCAGCATCCTGTTCACTCACAGTGGCCAATCAGATGGCTCTGGAAAGCAGAAGAGCCTTCTCTCTACTTGTGATGCGCAACAGTTCATATTCAGAGGCATACTGCCTTTGGCATGAAGGCAGGACCATCATGGCTAGTAGCCTTCTCCTCCGCGAATTTGCCAGATCCTCTTTTAAAGCCCTCCAAATTGGTGGCCATCCCTGACTCTTGTGGAAGCAAATTCCACAACGCACCCAAGTACCTTGCTTTGCTCAATCCTGAATTTTTCAACATTCAGCTTCACTGGATGGCTCTGAGTTCCAGCATTATGAGAAAGAGAGAAAAAACATCTCTCTGTCCACTTTCCCCACACCACACATAATTGTATACAACTTTATCATTTCCCACCACCAGAACTGGCCCAAGACATTTTGGCACCTGAGGTGAACCACAAAATGGCACCCTCCTCCCCTACAGCGAAGAAGAGGTGAAAATGAAGTTCTTCATCAGGAGCAAGGTGGAATAAAGATCTACATTGGAATCTGCTGCCCACCTGAGGCAGTTACCTCACCTTGGCTCAAGGGTGGGCCAGCCCCACCCACCAGCACCCCTTACCCTTTCTCTAAACAGGAGTTGCTCCAGCCCCTTGATAATTTTGATTGGAGTGATTCCCCTGTAAGGAAAGGCTACAGAAGTAATATAGAAAACTTTTTGAAATGCATCTCTTACTTAGTTTTTCACCCACCTGCTTCACCCAGGATGAGCTACAGACTTTGCCAGGCTGATCTCTGTTTATTCAGGGAGACACACACAGTCAGGGCCCTCACATCTATATCCTCCATCCCCCGTCTTCTGAATTTCAAATCCATCTCTCTAGCGCACAGGCCAGACTTATCTCTTCTTACACTCCCTGTTTGTCCTTCCTTGCTTCCCCTCCCTTCCTTACACTCTTTCCCTCCCCACCCGTAGAGCAAATGCACTCATCTAGAAGACGTCAGGCTCTGCACACTCATCATGAAGACCAATGGGAGCTTCCAGCTTCACAAACGGAGAGTGGTGAGTTGTACTACAAGCAACAGCAGGCTTCAGGCTTGCAGGATCTCTTTCAGTTCTTAGAGTCCCTCCAGCTAGAGCCAGGAACTCAGCTCCAGGGAAACAGACATACACTTAGTGAGGATTCCTCTGAGCACTTGCTCTGCTCAGGAAACCTCAGTCTCCCCTCTCCCCAGAGAAAGTCCACCCCGGGATTTCTCCCAAGCTTTCTCCATTTCAGCAAGTCCACTCCATGCAAGCTCCAGGTTTTGTACAGAGGGTAAGACACTCTCCCAGAGTCCAGCTCCCTGGTGAGTCTGCCTCCGCACCACCATAAACTGCTGCTGTGCTCCTCTTCCTCATCACATGTACTTCTGAAAATGTAGGCAAGGATGTCTCCTGCTCCTCCTCATCACCACCATAAAGGGTAAAGGTAAAGGGACCCCTGACCTTTAGGTCCAGTCATGGCCGACTCTGGGATTGCGGCACTCATCTCGCTTTATTGGCCGAGGGAGCCAGCGTACAGCTTCCGGGTCATGTGGCCAGCATGACTAAGCCACTTCTGGTGAACCAGAGCAGCGCACGGAAACGCCGTTTACCTTCCCGCCGGAGCAGTACCTATTTATCTACTTGCACTTTGACGTGCTTTTGAACTGTTAGGTTGGCAGGAGTTGGGACCGAGCAACAGGAGCTCCCCCCGTCACGGGAATTCGAACCGCCAACCTTCTGATCGGCAAGTCCTAGGCTCTGTGGTTTAACCCACAGTGCCACCCACGTCCCTCATCACCACCAGAGTCTGAGCCAAATTAACTGGTGGATGAACAAGTTAGTGGGCTGCAGTGTTGAAGAGGAGGAGCAAGTTCAGGGGCTTGTCAGTGGGGCTCACTGGTGTAATGTTTGTTCCTGGCAGATGCCCAACAATGCCATCCTTTGGTGCCAGCCCTGAACCTGATTTAAAATGGGGAAATGCCTGATGTTGTTGCTACTGGTTACCTGTATAACATTAGACAGCTCAGGACCCCAGTATCTCAAGGACCAGCATTGCTCACATGAAGTGACCTGAACCCCGCAACCATCATCTGAGGCACTTCTTTGTGTGCCCTGTCCCTGTTCAGAGAGTGGCAAGAAGAGTTCATGTCTTTTTAGTGGTGGAATGCTCTCTCCGAGGAGGCATGCCTGGCACCATCTTCATCTCCTTTTAGGTGCCAGGCAAATACTTTTTTTCTTTACCAGCATTTTGGCCCTTAATTTGGGCTAGCACTGTGGCATATTTCAGTGGGGTAGGATCTATATTTACACGGCTGTGTTTTTGGATTTTTATTATCTTTTCTGACTTGGCCTTAATGTTACTTTCTAAGAAATGCAAGTAACAAATATAAATCACATGAGGCTACAGCTCCTACTCAATCCGCTCGCCAGCCCCTTTACCAACCCTCTCCCCACACACCTGGCCAGCTCCTCCTCCCTCTACACCTGACCAAACTCCCTTCCCTTTACACCTCACCCATCCTTTTGCCCATCCCTTCACAGCTTGCCCCAACCTCTTTTAAAGGAGGCTGTCTATCCACATAACAGTTTGAACAATTAATACATCAGTTCATTTGGCATGGACAGATAACATATTTTCATATTCCAGAATGAAAATGTATCATCTTAGAGATAGATTGTGCATTAAATCAGAGCCACTTGGGTGTTGAGTGTCTGGGAGAACAGGATTCAAATCCCTGCTCACGAAGATCACTGAGTGTCTTTGGGGCATTCATTGTCTCTGTGTCTAACCTACCTCACAGGGTTGTTGTGAGGGGGGTAGAGAACCCTGTATCCTGGAAGAAAGGTGATATATAAATGTAGTGAAAATAATAATAATAATAATAATAATAATAATAATAATAATAATAATGACATATCAATAGTATATGGAAGCCATGAATTGGATTACAAATGCAATTGTTAAAATCTGGAATTAAAAAATTGAATGTGCTGAATGGGGTCAAAATGCACTTTCCACCTCCCCAGTTTTTTGCCTGGGATGGCACAAGCACCAGAGCTACAGATACAATCCTGGCTCCGTCAAGCCCTGCTGCTGCCAACCAGAGCTTAGAATTGCATCCTACACTGTTTTCCCCCCTTGAGTCACTCTTTGAACGAAGTAATTTAGGTAGGTTTTCTTAAATCCTTTTTGTAAAAAAATAATTAAAAATGGGGGCAAATCTGATCTTTGTCCAGGATGCAGTAAATCACATGGAAGAGATGGAGATGGCAACCAGCACCAGCCCTGCAGAGAAAACCAAACACAAGCCACCTGTGCCAAGTAACGATGAAGTGGCCATGCCAGCTGCTTCCAACCTCTGTGCCAATTCCACTCTGCGGTCGCCCACGGACGGCCCACCAAAAGTAGAGAAGAATGGGCATACGATGGATAACCCCAAAGCAGCCAAGATATTTGAGATCCAAACAATGCCCAATGGCAAGACGAGGACTTCCCTCAAGACGATGAGCAGGCGGAAGTTTTCGCAGCAGAAGGAAAAGAAAGCCACGCAGATGCTGGCCATAGTGCTTGGTAAGGGTTCCATGTCACTCGCACCTCCAGCTTACGGAAGTTCTCCATCCATCCAAGAACCACCTTCCACTGAGTCTGATAGAAAATTGGAGGCTTCTGATGCCTTTGTCCTATGTATTTATATCATTCGTTATAAACCACTGTTTGCATTCTTAAAGTTCCCAATGTGGGTATTTTTAAAAAATCATTAAAGTAATAAAGTAGATATAATTAAAATAATAATAATAATTTCTGCAACAGCCTCTGTCAACCTGATTCCTTCCATTGAATATAAGGCGATCAATAGTTACTTCACTGTCTGAGGCAGTTGCTTACTAGGAATCATAAAAGAGAAGGTCAAATGATGCAGGAATTTCTTCTTGAAATTTGCTGAACAATTCCCATCAAATCCAGCTACAGCTGATGAGAGTTTCAGTCCAACAACATCCAGAGAGCACCAGGTTGGCCAAGGCTGATACCAACATAATACATGTTGTTGGATGACAATTCCCATCAGCTGCAGCCAACATGGTCAATCATCAGAGATGACAGGAGTTATAGAGTCCAACCATATCTGAAGGGCCACAGGTTACCCATCCTAGCATTACCACGTGATGAATTAAATTATAACAACTGCAGCTGCCAAAATAAAGAAGGAAATCTAACACCAAAGATGCAGTAGAAATTGAAAGCGGGCAGAGGTACTTTGGAAAGGTCTTTGACAAAAGTAGTCTCTTGACTGTGGGGCTGAAAACACACCTTATGCAGGGGAAAACAACCGTACTGTCATACCTTGGAAGTCAAACAGAATCCACTCCAGAAGTCCATTCGACTTCCAAAATGTTCGAAAACCAAATTGCGGCTTCTGATTGGCTGCAGGAAGCTCTGCAGCCAATCAAAAGCCACAGCAGCCCTTTCGGAAGTTTGGCTTCCAAAATTAGTTTGCAAACTGGAACAGTCACTTCCAGGGTTTGCGACATTCGGGAGCCAAAACGTTGGAGAACTAAACTGTTTGAAAACCAGGGTACTACTGCATAAAGGTAAAGGGACCCCTGACTGTTAGGTCCAGTCGTGACCGACTCAGGGGTTGCGGCGCTCAACTCGCTTTATTGGCCGAGGGAGCCGGTGCACAGCTTCTGGGTCATGTGGCCAGCATGACTAAGCCGCTTCTGGCGAACCAGAGCAGTGCACGGAAACGCCATTTACCTTCCCGCTGGAGTGGTACCTATCTATCTACTTGCACTTTGGCGTGCTTTCGAACTGCTAGGTTGGCAGGAGCAGGGACCGAGCAATGGGAGCTCACCCAGTCGCGGGGATTCGAACTGCCGGCCTTCTGATCAGCAAGTCCTAGGCTCTGTGGTTTAACCCACAGCGCCACCCGCGTATCGTGCTGCAAATGGCAAGGAATATCATTTGCTTCTCTGACATTCCCCACATCTGGTGGTAGCAGATTGCATAAGTTAACTGCATTTTGTTGTGAAAAAGTACTGGCTGGCCGCTGCAATGCTAACCTGGCTCCTTTCATTTGTCCTCCTGCAGGCGTCTTCATCATCTGTTGGCTCCCATTCTTCATCACCCACATCCTGAACATGCACTGCAACTGTGGCATCCCCCCAGCCCTGTACAATGCCTTCACATGGCTTGGCTATGTCAACAGTGCTGTCAACCCCATTATCTACACCACCTTCAATATTGAGTTCCGGAAGGCCTTTATGAAGATCCTTCACTGCTAACTCTCCTGAGGACCAGGTGCATGATTAGCATGGTCCTAACAGGGACCGTGAAGACACCATGTGTTCTGCCTGGACAATGAAGCACACCGTGTTATGGGTGTCATGCCTACATACATTTGTCAGCTGGGTCGAAACCACTGTAACGGTTGAAGGTTGTCTCATTCATGACCAAGGTGGCATTCAGATTCTGGGAGACTGATGGAGAAGAGTTCATTTCAACTGCAACCTTTGCACTGTGCTAGAAACAACAGCAGTTAGGGAAAATGCCCCAAGTAACACTTGTGGTCTCCAGTGCATTCATCACAGTGATTAGCCGAGCCTAACAGTCAAATGCATTGACTTGCTCATGTGTAGCTCTGATGGATACATTTCTCACCAAAGACACCACCATCCTGTCTGCTTTGCAATAGGAGAACCTCTCTCTGCCACTGCTCCCCAAATCAGCCAGGACTTCTTAGGATTGTGTTCATTGGCCTTGTCTTCAGACTTCAAGGTCTGGTTGGGCAGGCTGCATAACGGCATTCAGTAGCCTCAAAACACTGTCGCCAGGAGGAGAATGTAAGAAAATGGAACCTCAGTGCGGAGGACACTGTATAACAATGATGTTTGTATGTGTGTATATATATATATAATTGAATGAACTGAGCAGAAGCCCAAGCCAAAAAAATAAGAATAATAAATTAAAATATACAAAATCTTGTCTTGCATGGTATGCATTGTAATTAGTGTCTGCCCCATGATGCTCAAAAACAATAGCCATCTCCACCAGCATCCACCGGCATTCCTTGCCTTCTCCAGCATCTTCTCTGATGACATGGCCATTGTCCAGAAGGGAATCCAATGGAGCTGGGGATGAAAGAGAACTAAGAGGCAAGGAGGGATAGGTGGAAGACAAGGAAGGGCTGTAGCTCAGTGGCTTTGCATGCAGGAGGCCCCAAGCTAAATCTCTGATGGGCGGGCTGGGAGAGAACCCTGCCCCAAATCCTGCAGAGCTCATGCCAATCAGTCAATCTGTCAAGACAGACAGATTAATGGTCTGGTTTAAGGCAGTTTCCTAGTTCCTAAATCAAGCATTCCAAGAAACCTCCAAGGAACGCTCAATGAAGCATAAATTGTTAGGAAAAGACCGCTCAGTAATAATAATAATAAATAAATTTTTATTTATACCCCGCCCTTCCCGGTTCAGAAACCCGGGCTCAAATTTAACAACAAATTTAAAACACTTAATTGATGCAGCAAAAAAATAGCATAAAACGTGAATAGCAATAAATTCAGAATTCAAAAATCAATTTAGGGGGGGAAATCCATCCAATAACCATTAGATGATCACCAGGGCTAGCTGACTAAATTAGTCCTATTTGGGGCAGTGAGGAGACATGGGGAGAATTAGCTGTGGGATCCCAGAGCGGGTAATCTTCATAAAAAGGGGAGGAGGAGGGAAAGAAGGGGAATAAAAGATCAGGCTAAGTTCAAGTTGAAAGCCAGGCAGAATAGCTCTGTCTTACAGGCCCTGCGGAAGGAAGTTAAATCCTGCAGGGCTCTGGTCTCATGGACAGAGCATTCCGCCAGGTCGGAGCCATCACTGAGAAGGCCCTGGTCCTGGTGGAGGATAATCTGACTTCCTTAGGGCCCGGGACCTCTAAACTATGATTATTTGTGGACCTTACGGTCCTCTGTGGGGCATACCAGGAGAGGCGGTCCCATGAATACGAGGGCCCTAAGCAAATGCATTACTACTACTACTACTACTACTACCACTACCATTTATATACTGCCCTATACCCAGAGGTCCTGCATTGTTCACGGTGGGCCCCAGAATTAATTCCTGGTATCTCCAGTAAATTTTTCAAAGGATCAAACAGGTAGTGATGAAAGACTCTCTGAGGGAGCCACAGTCAGAGATTGCTGTGTTGGTTTAGATTAGCTGTTGCCAACATCATGCCCACCTGTAATTTCCAGCAATTGCAATTCAGGTTCATGCTGCCTCCATCAGTGGAGTTAGAACAATAGCCAGTATGGCATATGAACAGGGTTTATTTTCAAGAAGGTTTTATCTGAGACATCATTATTCTGGCATGATGGGAACTTTAGCCAAGCTGAGAAAATCTAGCATGCCCCATATCTGTGGAGAGCGTGTTGCATGGAAAGCCCATCTTGCAATGAAGCAGTTCAGGCAGATTGGTTCCGCTTGAGTCCCAATCTACGGCAACTTTAAAAAGCGAACACATTAGGGCAGGGACCTAAATTGTTCTTTCTATGAAGTTCCATACAGGATTGCTCATTAGGGACTCAGGGGAGTGCTCCCCTAAGGACTTGCAAATTGGGGAGGGGAAGAAATTTGATTTAGTTCACATCTGAAAGTGGGCCTGCCTAATTCATACTCACTGAAACAATGCGCAAACAGAAACACATCCGTCCTTTGAAATACTTCTCTGAGTTTAGCAATGGAGTTATCCAGCCAAGTAAGGTATAAGAAAAGAAGAAGCATATACTCAAGCAAAATGTGCATTAGAACACGTGCATTGGTGAAAATAACATACAAAAATGCATTATATTTGTTAGGGAAATGCTTTGAACAAAAATGTGCATTGGGAGAAATTTGCGCTAAAATCACTGATGAGTTTTGATGAGGATTTTTTTTTTAAAAAAAAATGCAAACTGATGTGGGAATGTGGAGAATAGAAAAATGAGAAGGAGGGAGATATAAAAATGGATGGATTTGCCCATTTCTGTTTGCATTGCAGTGATTGGGCAAGAGTGAATTGAGGAACCCTTTCTCAATGGCTATGCCAGATGGCATTCTTTCCTGGACACAGACCTGGGCCTTTGTGTTATCAAGTAAGAACACAGCTCAGGCAAAAAACAACAAAAAACGCATTAAACAGTCTAACTGAGAGGGGACAAAAACGCCAACCTCAATATCCAGGCTTAGTTTCGGGACTGAGATCATTTGTTTCTAGGTCTCCCGTCACATCTCATGCTTTGACATCTTGCTGTGACCTCTTCAAATACTATCCTCTATAAATTTTTAAAGTGGGGGAATATAACATTTCATGCAGTAACATTTAAATGTTAGAAATCTAATTAAACAGACATTGCCAATAAAGGTTTAATTAGAATTCTAACTTGTGTTCGCTATAAAAAGATTGTTGGGGATCACTGGGGATGCGTAGTTGGTCTCTGGTAAGATGCAGGGGGGGCATTTTTCTGACTAAATGTTTCCACGTCACCATCAAGGTATTTGTGGTTCACCATCAGGAAGCTGTCACTGTCGCCCACAGCCATCACATTGAATTGACAGACCCTTTGCCACCCCTGTAACTGCTAGCTGTACCCAGTTCACAGTACCTTTTGTAAGACCTTTGCCGATGTTATACAGTCGGTTAATAATAAAATGGCGTGGAAATGGATCTCTCTGGAATTTAATTCACCAATGCATCTGGTGAATAAGGCAGCACCTTTGAGGTTAAAGCCTAACGATTGTTGATGATCATGTTTTGGGAACGTTGAGCTCTCATTACCTCAGTGTGCTTTACACAAAGTCCACTGTTAATGCACTGGAGCTTTAGGGGGAACACACTTTTCTCACACACAGAATTCACAGCAGGACTGAAACTAGCTAGACTCAAGTTGAGTCCCTCTCCTCAGTGAAGGGATCCTTCTTCTTCTTTGGCGATCACTCGTGGCCGAGTAAGATTGTCTTCCATAAACACAGTTTTAAAAGTGAGTCCGTAAGTGACTGTGGAGGCCAATTCTGGATCCACACGTCCTTCCACAGTGGGGACATAGGTTTCTGGGTGGGAGTTGATCATGGTGAGGGTCTGCCAAGCGTGCCTTCCTCTTAGCACGTTTCTCCCTTTGATCCTAAGTTTGAGCATCTTCAAAACCCATGACACCTTTGGTAAAGGCTGTTCTCCAATTGGAGTTCTCGCAGGCCAGTGTTTCCCAGTTGTTGGTGCTTATACTACATTTTTAAAGATTTGCCTTGAGACAGTCTTTGAACCTCTTTGAACCTCTAGGGTAGGAAAAAAGGTTAACTGTCAGGAATTATCAACCACAACTAGGGATGCCAGACCTCCAGGTATGACCTGAAGTCTTCAGGTTTCCCTGGCCCCCTCCAGGTGACAGGTCCCTTCTAATTCCTGGATCCAACAAGGATCTGATTGCTGGGATAACCAAAGTTTCTTCCTAAATATGGCTCCCTAAATATGGAACATTAAGGGAACAAAGGAAGTGGCTCTGTGCCATAAGACAAATGAGTGGGACCCGCCTCCCTGAACAGCCTGTTAGTTAGAAATACAAAGGACAGGTGTGTGAGCTAGAAGCAAGAGGCAGGCTGGACAGCTGAGAGACAGAGCCATGCCTGATTTGTGGTGGGATCCAAGATTGCGGCCATGGGAGAAGCAAGCCCTTCCTGAGGTATTGATGCTCCATCGCAGGCTCAGGTTGTATATATGTGTAAATCAACCATGTATCCTGAAGACATTATAGTCTCCGCTGTCCTTCATTCTGAGGAAACCAAACCCTGGGTCTATGATGCATGGGCTAAACTTTAGAATGAGAGTCTAAAATTCACTGCATGCTCTGCTTTAAAAGAGAATGTTATGAAAATGGTCTATCGTTGGAATCTCACTCCCACCAAACTGGCAAAAATGTATAGGACAAGTAGCAAAACTTGTTGGAAATGCAAGGAAAAGGACGACGATTTTTACCACATGTGGTGGTCATGTAACAAAATAAAAGAATTTTGGGAATCGATCTATAATGAGTTTAAAAAGATGCTTAAATATACTTTTCCAAAAAAGCCGGAAGAATTTTTGCTAGGTTTGGTGGGAGAAGATAATTAAGAAGACAGACCAAAGATTATACCTATATGCAACAACAGCAGCTAGAGTTTTGATAGCCCAAAAGTGGAAGTTACAGGAGATTGCGATGTTTTTGTTGGTTGGTGTTGGTATTCTTAAATCTTAATAAAAAGCATTTGAGGGGGGGGGGGAGAAACCAAACCATGGGTAAGCAGCTGGAACCCCCTGA
This sequence comes from Podarcis cretensis, assembly GCF_951804945.1. Taxonomy (NCBI): domain Eukaryota; kingdom Metazoa; phylum Chordata; class Lepidosauria; order Squamata; family Lacertidae; genus Podarcis; species Podarcis cretensis. The sequence continues at coordinate 26,881,635 of NC_137185.1, read as the reverse complement.
AAGATTGGGGTGGCATGCAACAATATATTAAGAAGACTGTGCATGCAGCTTGCAAGTTTCAGGCAGGCAGGAACTTGCTGCAAATTATAGCATAGACCCTTGGGAAGGGGATTTGCCTTCCTCTGTTCCCCTCTCCCAATTAGCTTCCATCTCCAAACCCCATTCCATGACATCACCAGGGGCCTCTCCAGGTCTCAGATTTGGGCCTTGAAATCTCAGGGAATGGGAGGCTCCTGACATAGCAACCTTACCACAACCCTGTGACTGAGATTTCCCGGCTTCTTCCTTACAGATTTGGTGCCATGACCTGAATTTTATCCACTTGAATGGCATTTCTCTGTTTTGATCTCACTCAAGTGAAGCTGGGAAAATCGCCGCTTGCTTTTTAATTTTAACGGTGCAAAGTAGGTTGACATTTAAGGTGTTTGAGCCTTTTAATTAAGAGGGTGGAGAATTGATTTGCAGGATTGAGTCGATTCAGTTGGATTAAGACACAAACAGTCGTCCAGTTGGAAACACGGGTGCTCTTGAGAAGTTTGGTATTTCCAGTTTCCTGATCAGGAAGGGATTTGCTGCCTTCCTGTGTTTACAGAGGAAATTAATCTTGTGCTTACATGTAATCCTGTTAAGCTCGCACTCTACAAAAGCTAGTCTAATTGCCGTGGCCCTTTTCTTTACCGTGGGATGATTAGCCTTGTGCCCATTGTGCAAACAGTTTTGCTTCGAAAAAATAATCAAAAGCCCAGGTGGCACAAGGCATGTGCCTACTCATCCATAATACAATGCATTTTTGTACAGTATTTTCACCATTGTATGCAATTTTGTGCATGATCTTCCGAAACATATGCATTTTGTGATTGTAGGAAAATTGCACCTAAAAAAAACGGGGAGAATTTCCAAAGCTAGTTGTGTTTTGGTCCACATATTGATTCAGGAAGTGGGACTAGGATAGGTTCCCATTCAAATGCAAATGGAATGACTTTCTCTCCCACCTCTCCTCACCCAAGTCTAGGATGTTGTCCGTAAACCCAGAGAGGCACTTCCAGTCAGTGGAGACAATGGCAGACCAATGATATAAGACAATTTCCTGTGTGAGTAAGTTGGCTTTCAGAGTAACTTATTAGTATGCATGCATAATTGTAATTGAGTGACCAGGGTACTAAAATGTGGGGGGATACCCCCAAAACAAATTCACCCTTCAATTCCTGAAGGGTGATGAGAATGGCAAGGTGTTGGAGTAGGGATATGGGGCTAGAGCAGGCATCCCCAAACTTGGCCCTCCAGCTGTTTTGGGACTACAATTCCCATCATCCTTGACCACTGGTCATGTTAGCTAGGGATGATGGGAGTTGTAGTCCCAAAATAGCTGGAGGGCCAAGCTTGGGGATGCCTGCACTAGAGTATTCATCTCCACTGTCCTCCTTGACCCTTTCCCCTAAGTTAATAATACCATCAATAGGACTACAAAAAGCTAACTTCTCCACCTTGGTCAAGAGGAAATTAACTGCTGTCTTTCTGAAGTTCCTGCCTCAATTTAGATGCCCGTTTTATGGATCAGCATCTCAACCCAGACTTCTTGCTTTATTAAAGAGCTGAGCAAAGGCAAGCATGCCCTGTTCTCTCTATGTGCATGAATATAGACTCATCAGTCTGCCTTTATCTGCCTGTGCTTCGAGTGCTTGTTGGTAATTTTAGTCGTCCTGATCTGACAAGAATCACAAATGTGATTGAGGCAATTTCTGGAATTTCTTCTTGCCTGGGGTTCCAACTTGGTGTTCCTTGCTCCCCGCAACACCCTCCCCAACTGACTATAGAGCAAATATAGCCTGTGTGGTGGAGAAATTCAAATATATATTGGAAGACCTCCAAGTCAGTGCTCATCACTTTCTCTTGTAGGAGCAAATTCCACTGTTTAACTCACTGCTGTGTGAAAATGTATTTTCTTTTGTCCTGAATCTCCCAACTTTCTTCTTTATTGGATGTCCCAAAATTGTAGTGGTTTTACAAGAGAGACAGAAAAACTTTCTTCCCTTTCTCAACATAATGCATTGATTTCCACACCTCTGTCTCACCTTTTCTTTAACCTAATGTCCTTTCCTCACATGATCCAAAATAATCGACTGATGAAGTATCTGTTCTAGGAACTTCCCTGGTATTGATGTCAAGCTCACCGGTCAGTTACCTGGGTCTTGCTTTCCCCCTTTTTTTGAAGATGGGGAAAACGTTTGCCTGCCTCCAGTCTCTAGGGACCTCACCTGTTCTCCAAGAACTCTCAAAGATAATAGACAAAGGCTCTGAAAATACATCCGCAAGCTCCTTTAGTACCCTTGGATGCAGATCATCAGGTCTTGGAAATCTGAATTCATTTAAAGTAGCTAGGTGTTCCCTTGGGACGCGGGTGGTGCTGTGTGTTAAACTACAGAGCCTAGGACTTGCTAATCAGAAGGTCGGCTGTTCAAATCCCCACGACAGGGTGAGCTCCCACTGCTCAGTCCCTGCTCCTGCCAACCTAGCAGTTTGAAAGCATGTCAGAGTGCAAGTAGATAAATAGGTACCACTCTGGCAGGAAGGTAAACAGCTTTTCCGTGCGCTGCTCTGGTTTGCCAGAAGTGGCTTAGTCATGCTGGCCACATGACTCAGAAGCTGTACGCCAATAAAGCAAGATGAGCGCCGCAACCCCAGAGTCGGTCACGACTGGACCTAACGGTCAGGGGTCCCTTTACCTTTACCTTAGGTGTTCCCTTACTACCTCTTTTCCTATCTTGGGCTGCAGCTCTAGATCATTTTGGTTTTGGTTGCCCTTTTCCAGCTCTACAATACCCTTACAGAGGTGCAGCAATACAAGGCCTGCACTTTCCTAGCGTGAGCAGAACAGCATAGAGTTGAAAAATGCAGGATAAAGCCAGTCTCATATACTAAAACACAAGTTCTGCAGCTACAAGTCAAGGTCTTTGTGCTTTCTGTGTTGTTCTGCGGTGAACAAAACAATCGTCTTGCCAGCTCCAGAGCGCTGTTTAAATAAAGTGAGCAAAATGTAGGCAGAAGAATGAGTTGCAACAATGCGAGAACTACGCTTCAGATGCCCTGAGAAGCCCAAAGTCCATAATTAAGTCTTCAGGTTTGTTAAATTCTGAGAAATCTAGCTGCTGCTAAAAATACAGTATGTTTAGCATGCAAATTGTCTCCAGTGTCAGAGTGCCCTGACAGCTTGAATTTTCCTCCTTCACAGAATGGGGGATCTAAATTCGTGGGTGTGCTACTGAGCCTTCATCAGTTCTTAGCCGAAGCTACTTGACTCAAAGCAGCAGAAGATACAAAAGACTATCAAATGCGTGCTCATTTCCCTCCTGCCACACTCACTTCTTACCCAGGGTTGTTTTTTTTTAATATAAAAAATAATAATCCCTTAATTCTACAGCAAAACTATCAGTGGAAAAGATGGAGCCTGTTTTAGACCAGATATTTAGAGCTTAAAATGGGCACAATCTTTTATTGTGACCATTTAGTTCAAATAGAAAAATATTTAGAAGATTGCAGTGGGAAGACCATAACAGAAGAAAGAATTCAATTAAATAAACCTATAAAAATAGAAGAGATCCAGAATGCAATAAGAAAAATGAAATTAGGGAAGGCCCCGGGACCGGATGGGCTGTCTGCCAAATACTATAAGGTTTTGGAGAGTCAACTAACATCAGTGCTTTGTGACACTATGAATAATATCCTTAGAGGAGGAAGAATACCAGAATCCTGGAGAGAGGCCCATATTACGCTAATCCCTAAACCGGATACGGAGAAATTGAATATTAAGAATTACAGGCCGATATCATTATTAAATAATGATTATAAAATCTTTGCAGAGGTCATGGCGAATAGATTGAAAAAGTGTTTAATAAATTTAATTCACGAAGATCAAGCAGGATTCCTCCCAAATAGGTTTTTGAAAGATAATGCAAGACATACTATAAATATAATTGAATATTTGGAAACTAAAAATGAAGTACCTGCGGCGTTGATATTCATAGACGCAGAGAAGGCATTTGATAATGTTTCTTGGTCGTTCTTACTAAAAAGTATGGAAAAAGCTGGGATAGAGGGCGAGTTCTTGAAAGGTATAGAGGCAATATATTCGAACCAATCCGCCAAATTGATTATAAATAACAACTTTACAAACACATTTAGAATCGGAAAAGGGACAAGACAGGGATGCCCCCTCTCCCCGCTTCTGTTTATTATGGTATTAGAGGTGATTGCGAATAAAATAAGAACAGTACCAGAGATTCAAGGGATTAAAGTAGGAATAAAAGAATATAAACTAAAAGCCTATGCAGATGATCTGATGCTATCCTTGGAAGAGCCGCAAAAAAGTATTAGCAAAGCGCTGGAAATATTAGAAGAATATGGCAAACTATCTGGCTTTAAATTGAATAAATCAAAGACAAAAATGATGATTAAGAATCTGGGAAAAGACGAAAGAGAAAAATTAGAGACACAACATGGAATTAAGGTGACCAAAAAAATAAAATATCTGGGAATATGGCTTACACCAAAAAACATAAATCTAATTCAAGACAATTATTTAACAACGTGGAAAGAAATAAAAAAAGATCTAGACGTCTGGAACAGAGTTAAACTTTCGTGGATAGGTAGGATGGAGGCAATAAAAATGAATGTACTCCCAAGAATGTTGTTCCTGTTTCAAAACATACCAGTTATTAGAGGTTCCAAAATATTTAAGGATTGGCAGAAAACTCTTTCGAAATTTATATGGCAAGGGAAAAGGCCAAGAATTAGATTCAAATTACTTACAGATCGAAAAGAAAGAGGGGGTTTCTCGGTCCCGAATTTAAAATTATATTTTGAGGCTGCCTGCCTTTGTTGGGTTAAAGATTGGATAACTTTGGAAAACACTGACCTATTAGATTTGGAAGGATTCAACAATAGGTTCGGCTGGCACGCCTACTTATGGTCAAACAAAGAAAAGGTACACAAAGGGTTTTCAAGCCATATTATTAGAGGACCATTATATGAAGTTTGGGAGAAAAACAAAAAAAATCTAGAATGGAAAACACCGTGGTGGTTGTCACCAACAGATATCCTAATAATTAAAAAAACAAATATGGAAGGGCAAAGATTGACTTACGAGGACCTACTGATAAGATCTGAAGGCGGCTGGATATTAAGACCATATGAAGATCTGAAAGGAAAACTAACAGGCTGGCTACAATATCATCAAATAAATGCAAGATGGACGGAAGACAAAAAAGTAGGAATAAATGAAAAGAAATCCAAATTTCAAATAGAAATAATTGAAAGCAAAATTAAGTTACTATCTAAAATGTATGACATATTATTGGAATGGGACACTAAAGATGAGGAAGTTAAGGATGTCATGATAAAATGGGCGATGGACCTGGGATATAATATAGAATATGAAAAATGGTCAAAATTATGGAATAATGGGATAAAATTTACGGCGAGTGTTGCAATTAGAGAAAATTTAGAAAAGATGATATATAGGTGGTATATAACGCCAGTAAAATTAGGAAAGATGTACAAAACAGGAAACAAGGCCTGCTGGAAATGTAAAATAAAAGAGGGTAACTTCCTTCATATGTGGTGGACGTGTGAGGAAGTGAAGAAATTTTGGGACTTAATTTATAATGAGTTAAAAAAAATATTTAAATACACCTTTCCTAAAAGACCAGAAGCCTTTTTATTAGGAATTATTGGGGATGAAATCAGAAAAGAAGACAAAACCTTGTTTCAATATTCGACAGCAGCGGCCAGAATACTAATTGCACAAAATTGGAAAAGTACAAATATTCCAACGGTGAGGGAATGGCAATCTAAATTATCTGAATTTGTTGAATTAGCAAAAATGACACAAAAAATTAGAAACCAAAAAAATACAAAGTTTATTGGCGACTGGAATAAATTTATGGCATATACAGAAGGAAATCATAGAAACTTAACAACTATAGCAGGTCTGTTATAAAACTTACGATGTACAACCCAGTAACAATACCAGCTGCGGAAAATGGAGTTTTTAATTAAGAAAACCGAATCCAGGAGGGAAGGAAGTCAACTTGTATGTTCAAAATGGTTTTTGTCATGCATATCTGTTTTTCTGTCTTTTTTGTTTTGTCTTTTCTTTGTTTTTGGTGTCTTTTTAATTTTTTCGCTCTCTATGTATGGGTTTTGATATTTTTGTTGGTTGTAAAGGAAACTCAATAAAAAAGAACTTTAAAAAAAAATAAAAGTGTAAATTTCTCTTACAGAATGTCACAAGAAATCCTGGACTCCCCATTTGGATTCTGTGCAAAAAGTGTTGTAGATCAGCCCTTGCAACATTCAACATTAATCCAGGAATTACAGCAATGCCGTGTAGTGTCCAAACCAGGGATCAGCAAACTTTTTCAGCAGGGGGCCGGTCCACTGTCCCTCTGACATTGTCGGGGGCCGGACTATATTCTGGAAAAAAATAATGAACGAATTCCTATGCCCCACAAATAACCCAGAGATGCATTTTAAATAAAAGGACACATTCTGCTCATGTAAAAACACACTGATTCCTGGCCCATCCATGGGCCGGATTTAGAAGGCAGGTGGGCCAGATCCGACCCCCAGGCCTTAGTTTGCCTACCCATGGTCTAAACACACTTAAGATGCAAAATGATGCTCATTGAAGGTGTAAGTTGCATTCACATGGAAACCTGCAAATGTAAGACTCACAGAGGGCAGTGAGCAACAGTCAAATTCTAACCATGCCTACTTAGAAGTAAATCCTATGGGTTAGAATTACAACCTAAATGATGTATACATTTGTATGGTTGCACTTTTTAAAACTTGGTTCACACATTTTATCAGTTGCCTCCAGATCAGAGCACAGGGTGGCTTACAACACAGCATACAGTATAAGCAGCAGTACAAAGCAGAATAAAACAAAGCAGAATAAAACAAAACAGCCATTATAAAAACAGCAACACTAAGTCCAAACTGCAACTGGCATCAACACAATCCCGTTCAATAGCATTTTGCATTATAATAAACTGCTCATCAGATGTTGGACATCCATCAAATGTGTCATTCCAGCGGGGAAATGGGGCACAGGCTTGACCATCACCAATAGCAATGTTTTTGCCAGTCTTTTGTATGACTCATACCCTCCAGCATTTCTCCGATGAAAATGGGGACGCCCCATTCCATAATGATATTTTTACTATTTATACCCCATACATCTTGCTGGGTTGCCCCAGCCACTCTGGGCAGGTTCCAGCATATAAAAACACAATAAAACATGAAACTTTTTTTAAAAAAAACTCCTTCCCTATACAGGATTTCCTTGCGACAGCATGAGGTTCAGATAGCTCCATACCCTCCAACATTTCTCCAATGAAAACAGGGACATCCTAAGGAAAAGTGGGACATTCCGGGTTCAAATCAGAAACCGGGACACCTTCTCTAAATCAGGGACGACCCTGGAAAATAGGGACACTTGGAGGGTCTGTGACTTCATCTGCTTCATGTTGGACCTGGGAGTCAAACGCAGTCCTCCAAGCTTCTCTGTCTGCCACACACATACACCCAGCCTTACTTCACATCCTACTGTTCAGAGGTAAAATTTCCATTGCTTGTTTCACTCACTTTTCTCTCAGAAGGAAACATGGACCTTGGACTGAAAGGGGTTCCTTTTCCGAGACCTTGAATGAATCAAGCATGTATGTGCATATATATGTAGGCCAATACTGCTGTGGGTTAAACCACAGAGCCTAGGACTTGCCGATCAAAAGGTTGCCGGTTCGAATCCCCATGACGGGGTGAGTTCCCGTTGCTTGGTCCCAACTCCTGCCAACCTAGCAGTTCGAAAGCACGTCAAAGTGCAAGTAGATAAATAGGTACCATTCCAGCAGGAAGGTAAAGGGCATTTCCGTGCACTGCTCTGGTTCGCCAGAAGTAGCTTAGTCATGCTGGCCACATGACCTGGAAGCTGTACGCTGGCTCCCTCAGCCAATAAAGCAAGATGAGCGCCGCAACCCCAGAGTCGGTCACGACTGGACCTAATGGTCAGGGGTCCCTTTACCTTTACCTTTACTGAGCTTTAATGCACGCACTCATTTTTCCTTGCTCTCTGTTTCCCCACATAACTTGGATTTGGAAACATCCTTATCAAAAGAAAGGGTACCTGGATGAGATAATGTCTTGCGAGTGATTTGCACTTCCATGACACAACCTACATCTGTAATATGCAGCTGATAACTGGAAATGCTGGGGTTTTCACAGTAACACCCAACACTAAAGCACATTTCTCTCACTCTCACAATCTCTCACTGTTTAACTGAAAGGACAAGCCCAGCAGTTCCTGCTGCCTCTCAGATATTGACTCCAAGGAGACCAGTGCTTCTCAGATAAATACTCAAAGCAATCAGTGGATAGCCCAAAATTTAATGCAAGATTGTGTCAGCAGTTGAGCCGCTGGGATGCTCTGAGCTTCTTGTTGATTGTTCGTCTAATCACAGATTGTTCGTCTAATCACAGAGCCAAAAAGAAACCATTTGCTGAAGCCTGTGTACCACTCGGAGAGGTCTAGTTCATCCTTGATGTTCAATTCAGCAGACAAAGAGATTTATCTAAGGGCAACCCACAGTGAGAGATCATTATGCCCTAACCTTCTCAAGAGGCAGGCATTGTCTATTTCAAAAACATGAGAAACAGGGGTAGAGAATGAGAGTAGGAACTATACATGAACAACACAGTTGGCATTCAGATACTTTGCTTCCTGCCTTTCAGTGCCAAACTCTATGCAGCCAGGTCAAATCCAAACATGGGTACCTTCAAAACTGATGGCCAACTTCAGCTGGGAGTTCAGGCATTGATCCAAGATTTAAGACACCATGTGGAAATGGAGCATCCAAAACTGAAGTTGTTCACTGGCTAAGATCTAAGGCCACTTCAACAGCATGCATTTAAAGTAGCACAATACCACTTAAAACAGCCGTGGCTTTTCCTGCAAAGAATCCTGGGTACTATAGTTTGTTAAGGGTACTGAGGATTGTTAGGAGACCCCTGTTCACTTCGCAATTCCCAGAGTGGTTTAACATGCAGTCGCTCTTCCCAGGGAACTCTGGGAATTGCAGGGGTCTCCTAACTACTTGCAAAAATGTGTACGTTTGTCAGAGCTGCGTACAAAAATGTGTTTATTAGGGGTGTTATAAGAAAAAATGCTCCCTTTCTCTTATGGTGTATTCTGGAGCCCGCATAGAGTCCTTAAATGGATTCCCTATCAGTAGGAGAAAACAGAGGCCAACCAGAGTATATTGAGAAGCAAAGCGGCTAGTAAGTCTGATCTTTATTAAAGGAAATAAATTGTTGCAACAGGGTCCCCACTCACCACACACAGGAGGGAGGAGAGCCCTGAACAATGGTGTGCAAGCCCTTAAATAGACTTTTGAAATTGCCCACCCTGTAGCCCAAGAACACCCCCCTAATCTTGGCTGCCAAGTTACCTGATAATGGTCACTGATTGCATTACCTGGGCAGCCTGGCCATACTTTTGGGATAGTTAATACTTTAGTTCCTGAATCCTGGTCACAGGCTCACCCTATTCATACACAAATATGCCTTTAAGACAGGATTTGCAAGCAAAAAGACAATGGGAAGGCTTTCCTCATTTGCCTCCCTTACTGCAGAGCAATATTTGAGGTCATTGGGAGAGTCAAAATGGCTTCAGGATTGCTCTCCCATACTATTTCAGACACATGGGTCATATATTTAGGTATGTGTGCACTTACGAATATTTATTCTATATTTGAGACCTTAAAATTCTTATAACAAGGGCAATTTGCGCAAAAATGCTGGCCAATTCAAGATTGGAAAAATAAGAAACTGGCAGAACCAAAACAAATATATCCTTCCTTGGTAGGGAACCATGATTATTTAAAAACTAAACAAGACAGGGAAAAGAAAACAAGTAATGTATGGGTGTATCAAACTATCCTCCACCACTCCAGAAGCAGTTGTTCAATATAATTCTGCTTGAAAGAAAACAAAAGACAATTCATACATGTCTCTCTCTACAAATATTGGGTGAGCTCATTGCACTTCTTCAAAATCAACTTTGAAAACCGCTGGACCCGGAAACAAAAGGAGCTGAGGCGTAGAACAAAACATGTCAGTTCACTGAATTAAAATCAATTGCTTTTTTGTTTTTATTCCTTTGATTGCAAGCAGCTTCTTTTAATTGTACCAGGGAGGGAGTGTGTAACCCTCTGGAGAGGCAAGAAAACAAGTGCTGAGTATCACATACATTGCTGCCTACCCGAAAAACCGAGTATTCTCCTCTGGATTACAAAAAGGGGTGTTGGGGAGGGAATCGATGCTCTCAAAAGTGTGATGGAAGAAAATCAGAATTGGCCCCAGGGGAGTTCCAGAGGCAATAAAACCTTCTAAAGTTCATGGGGAAAGCTGTGCACCCTTTCACAGCACTGCTGTTAGCAAAGCGACCTGACTGCTAAGTGATGTTTAATTATTAAGCGATAAGATTCTCAACTCTGCCCTGGGTCTTTTCAAAGGCAAGAAGACGTTTTGGCTCTGCAAAATGATGTTCTCTCTCTAGGATTCTGTAGCATTTTGCTTGCTAGGGATGATTGCTTGGGGAGCAGGGATGGCTGCTAGCTAGCATCTGCCAAGCCCCTTGACCAGAGGCAGATTTAGGGGATGATGACTGGTTCGGTCACACTGGGCAAGGAGCCTCAGGGGCCCCGTAGGAGATGCTGCGATTATTTTTTAGAATGGAGCGCAAGATGCAAAGGGGTGCCGAATTTTTGCACCCCACAAGGTGCCACTGACATTTGAGACTCCAAGGTTCCCCACTGCCTTGACTCAGATTCAAGGGAAGCAGTTTGGCAGTTCTGAATAGAGCTCCAAATAAGCAAAACACTTGCAAATTTAATCAATCAATCAATTTCCTTTATTCGACCGATAGTCAGAGATAAAACATGATACAGAATTATAAACTAAAACACCATAGGGGTACATAAATAAGGTAAATTGCAAATTTAAAAGACATAAACACAAAGTGGCTAACACCCCAGAGGACAGGATCACACTTCAAAACGACCTTGACAGATTAGAGAACTGGGCCAAAACAAACAAGATGAATTTTAACAGGGAGAAATGTAAAGTATTGCACTTGGGCAAAAAAAAATGAGAGGCACAAATACAAGATGGGTGACACCTGGCTTGAGAGCAGTACATGTGAAAAGGATCTAGGAGTCTTGGTTGACCACAAACTTGACATGAGCCAACAGTGTGATGCGGCAGCTAAAAAAGCCAATGCAATTCTGGGCTGCATCAATAGGAGTATAGCATCTAGATCAAGGGAAGTAATAGTGCCACTGTATTCTGCTCTGGTCAGACCTCACCTGGAGTACTGTGTCCAGTTCTGGGCACCACAGTTCAAGAAGGACACTGACAAACTGGAACGTGTCCAGAGGAGGGCAACCAAAATGGTCAAAGGCCTGGAAACGATGCCTTATGAGGAACGGCTAAGGGAGCTGGGCATGTTTAGCCTGGAGAAGAGGAGGTTAAGGGGTGATATGATAGCCATGTTCAAATATATAAAAGGATATCACATAGAGGAGGAAGAAAGGTTGTTTTCTGCTGCTCCAGAGAAGCGGACACGGAGCAATGGTTCCAAACTACAAGAAAGAAGATTCCACCTAAACATTAGGAAGAACTTCCTGACAGTAAGAGCTGTTTGACAGTGGAATTTGCTGCCAAGGAGTGTGGTGGAGTCTCCTTCTTTGGAGGTCTTTAAGCAGAGGCTTGACAACCATATGTCAGGAGTGCTCTGATGGTGTTTCCTGCTTGGCAGGGGGTTGGACTCGATGGCCCTTGTGGTCTCTTCCAACTCTATGATTCTATGATTCTATGAAATATTTGTTAACCTATTTGATCTCATCTATGTGGAAAGTGGGAAAAGCTGCTTTCTGTAACTTCTGACAGTTATGGGGAACTGACCATATCACAAAGCATTTCTTTAGGTGGGTGGGGGGTGGAATTCAAGCAGATATTATCAGTGTAGCTTTGCACAAATAAAGTTAAAGGGCTGTGTTGCCCTCATACAGCAAATCAACTTCAGAAAAGTAATGGTCTTTTGGGGTTGTTGCCAGCTAAATTCTACTCAAAGTAGAAATAATTACAGTCATCTTTCAAAATTCACATTTATCCAAAATTTTGCGATACGGTTCTCTAACCAATGTTTCCAAAAATGCATATATTAAGGGAAAGTGTTCACAAAAATGAAGATAGTAGTGAAAATGCATACAAAAAAATGAAGTGTCAATGGAAATTACTTGCAAAAATGTGTGTTTGTCAAAAATCCACATAAAATGCTTTGACTGGGAGAAATTTGCCCTAAAAAGCTGGTGAATTTTCATGAGCATGAAGCAAAAGAAGAAGAAGAGAAGCTGCAAAATGTGGAAAACTAAATTGTAAGACTGGAAGAATGAAAAATCAGAGAAATGATACTGGCAGATCCTTCCATCTCAACTGACAAAGCTCCTTGGCACAGAATGCTTGCAAAACAGAGTTTGTCTGGCCAGATGTGTGTAATCGGCCAGTTCTGTTCCTAAGGATGTGATTGATGGCCAGACTGTGTGGTGGGTTTTTTAAAAAATGTATTTATAATGGTAAATATCATAGTGGTGTACAATGCAATCATTATAAAATCATATTCGTGGTCTGTTAGAAAAAAATAGAGATTTGGAAATAAAGCAATGCATTATTGAAAAAGCATAGACTCAATACTTCTTAGCTTGAAGCTATCCTAATATTAAATATTAATATTAAACACAGAAAAATGAAGGCTGTAAATGAAAGCGAAATAAATAAGTAAATAAAAAAACTGTTAAAAAAGAAAAGCAAAGGAAGGAAATAAGTTCAACCCTGGAATGAATGACATTAAAGAAATCTCCTGTTGGGAAAAAAAATTTCAGCTCTGGCTCATAATTTAAATATATGGACTGCTAGCTTTTTTAAAGCGATGAAACAATCGCTGAGACGGCTAGAGCGTCGGTGGCAAAAAACTCACTCCGAATCTGACCAGACACAGGTTAGAGCTCAACGTCGAGCCTACCAAGTGGCGATAGCAACGGCGAAGACTTTCTTCACCGCCTCTATTGCATCTGCAGAAAATAGTAGCAGGAGACTCTTTCAGGTGGTTCGTAATTTAACGGAACCACCTTTACCACCGGGGCCTTGTAAAGACCCCAAGATCTCCTGCAATGATTTTGCAAAGTTTTTTGCAGATAAAATCACTCATATTCGGAAGGAGCTAGACACCACCGTGGGAGCAGTGCCGGGGCGGGAGAGTGCTAGAGCTCTGTCTGGTCAAGTTGCATGGAATCAATTTCAATCCGTTACCCCCGAGGATGTGGACAGGCTGCTTGGACGCGTGAAACCAACCACCTGTCTCCTGGATCCTTGCCCATCCTGGCTAATAAAAGCAAGCCGGGAAGGGCTGGGCGATGGGCTCTGCGGGGTGGTGAATGCTTCCCTCTGTGAGGGAACATTCCCAGATCCGCTGAAAGAGGCGGTCATTAAACTGCTTCTTAAAAAACCATCTTTAGACCCGGCCAGTATGGCCAACTATCGCCCAGTCTCAAATCTTCCTTTCTTGGGCAAGGTGATTGAGCGCGTGATTGCTGAACAACTCCAGGCACGCCTGGAGGATGCGGACCATTTGGATCCCTTCCAATCGGGATTCAGGCCTCATCATGGGACTGAAACTGCCTTGGTCATGCTGGTTGATGATCTCCGGCAAGCTAGGGACAAAGGTGAGAGTTGTTTCCTAGTTCTGCTGGATCTCTCAGCGGCCTTTGATACAATCAACCATAACATCCTTCTGGACCGTCTAGAGGGGCTGGGAGCTGGGGGCACTGTTATACAGTGGTTTCGCTCCTTCCTCCTGGGCCGTGTTCAGAAAGTGGTGGTGGGGGATGAGTGTTCAGACCCCTGGGCCCTCACTTGTGGGGTGCCTCAGGGTTCCGTCCTCTCCCCCATGCTTTTTAACATCTATATGAAGCCGCTGGGAGAGATCATCAGGGGGTTTGGACTGGGTGTCCATCAATATGCAGATGATACCCAGCTCTACCTCTCTTTCAAATCAGAACCAGTGAAGGCGGTGAAGGTCCTGTGTGAGTGCCTGGAGGCGGTTGGAGGATGGATGGCGGCTAATGGATTGAGATTGAATCCTGACAAGACAGAAGTACTGTTTTTGGGGGACAGGGGGCGGGCTGGTGTGGAGGACTCCCTGGTCCTGAATAGGGTAACTGTGCCCCTGAAGGACCAGGTGCGCAGCCTGGGAGTCATTTTGGACTTACAGCTGTCCACGGAGGCGCAGGTCAATTCTGTATCCAGGGCAGCTGTCTACCAACTCCACCTGGTACGCAGGCTGAGACCCTACCTGCCCGCAGACTGTTTTGCCAGAGTGGTGCATGCTCTAGTTATCTCCCGCTTGGATTACTGCAATGCGCTCTACGTGGGGCTACCTTTGAAGATGACTCGGAAACTACAACTAATCCAGAATGCGGCAGCTAGACTGGTGACTGGGGGCGGCCACCGAGACCACATAACACCGGTCTTGAAATACCTACATTGGCTCCCAGTACGTTTCCGAGCACAATTCAAAGTGCTGGTGTTGACCTTTAAAGCCCTAAACGGCCTCGGCCCAGTATACCTGAAGGAGCGTCTCCACCCCCATCGTTCTGCCCGGACGCTGAGGTCCAGCGCCGAGGGCCTTCTGGCGGTTCCTTCATTGCGAGAAGCAAAGCTACAGGGAACCAGGCAGAGGGCCTTCTTGGTCGTGGCGCCTGCACTGTGGAACGCCCTCCCATCAGATGTCAAAGCGATAAATAACTACCTGACATTCAGAAGACATCTTAAGGCAGCCCTGTTCAGGGAAGTTTTTAATCTGTGATATTTTAGTGTATTTTTGGTTTTTATGGAAGCCGCCCAGAGTGGCTGGGGAAACCCAGCCAGATGGGCGGGGTACAAATAATAAATTATTATTATTATTATTATTTTAAAAAATAAAATGGCTCCCATATTGCCTAAGTTTGACCCCACTCATTGATATTTGTTGCATTTCTGTGATGTCATGGAATGTTCACAAACACTAACTGCTGTGCAGAAAAAACATCATCCATAGAAATCTGACAGACAGGTGAGGGCAGTGCCTTCCTTCCTTTTCTTGCAGATATTTGCGTAAGAACCTTTTACAGAACAGAGGATGGACAAAACATCAACCAAACACTGAAGGAGTGAGAGACCCCCATGCAAAAAGATGGGGAAATGGTAGACATAAAAAACCCCACCTCTTATTGTGCAAATGACAGATTCTGTCGCTGAAGGGATTTAGCCAGCATCTTCTGAACCTCTAGGTCCGGCATTTCAGTGACAGGATTTCTCAAACTGGAGAAAGAGGAAGGATCTGGTCTGAAAATGACCACAGCTCAGTATAGTTTAGCACCTGTTTTGCAGGTAGAAGTTCAGAGCTTCAGTCTCTTGCATTTTCAGGTAGGACTGGGAATGTCCTGCACCTGTAGTCCTGGAGAGCCACAGCCAGTCAGTGTCAACAATACATTAAAAAGAAATTGTTGCACAATTTTTCCAAAATATAAAAAATGGCAGCATGGTCAAGCCCCCTGCTGTTGTTATGGAAATGCCTCTCCATGGGACATTTAGTTTTTCCCTCCCCTGGCTGGAGAAGTATAAAAGGAAGTTTGCCTTATCCTGAGCCAGACCATTGGTCCACCTAGCTCTATACTGTCTACACCAAAAGGAGGAGGAGGAGGAGGAGTTTGGATTTGATATCCCGCTTTATCACTACCCAAAGGAGTCTCAAAGCGGCTAACATTCTCCTTTCCCTTCCTCCCCCACAGCAAACACTCTGTGAGGTGAGTGGGGCTTAGAGACTTCAAAGAAGTGTGACTGGCCCAAGGTCACCCAGCAGCTGCATGTGGAGGAGCGGAGATGCGAACCCGGTTCACCAGATTATGAGTCCACCGCTCTTAACCACTACAGTAGTACCTCAGGTTAAGTACTTAATTCGTTCTGGAGGTCCGTTCTTAACCTGAAACTGTTCTGTACCTGAAGCACCACTTTAGCTAATGGGGCCTCCTGCTGCTGCCATGCCACTGGAGCACGATTTCTGTTCTCATCCTGAAGCAAAGTTCTTAACCCGAGGTACTATTTCTGGGTTAGCGGAGTCTGTAACCTGAAGCGTCTTTAACCTGAAGCGTATGTAACCCGAGGTACTACCCGAAGGAGTCTCAAAGTGGCTAACATTCTCCTTTCCCTTCCTCCCCCACAACAAACACTCTGTGAGGTGAGTGGGGCTGAGAGACTTCAAAGAAGTGTGACTGGCCCAAGGTCACCCAGCAGCTGCATGTGGTGGAGCGGAGATGCGAACCCGGTTCCACAGATTACAAGTCTACCACTCTTAACCACTACACCACACAGGCATTTGGACTCTCCAGGATTTCAACTGGAGGGCACCATGTTGGGAAAGACTACTCTGAATCCTTTTTCAATTCTGTTTCATGCTCCAAATTGCAACACAGCTGACAATTGCCCCCATCACAAATGGGGAAGCAGAGAAGAGGCGGGCTCACCACTGTGCTGAAAGCATTGTGCACCCAGTGAACATTAAGAAATTGTTGTTTTGCTACTCGGCAAATCTCCAAGGTCAGCAAAGCAAACATTTCACCGCTGACAAATCCTACCTGGGCCAGCCTTCTGAATGATGTCTGTCTCATATTTCAGCCACAGAATCCTTTGGCAAGCTAAAAGCTCTGCTCACAAATAATACTACAAACATTTTACAGCTTTGGGTTGGATTTTTATATTATTTATTTGCAAGAATTCCCCCCCCCCAATGCAAATGATAAATATTTCTGACAGCACTTTAATTAATTTATCCAACCCACCAGAAGACGGAAAAGTCCAGTGGACTTGTTTTGGGGGTGTTTTCGTTGGTAGGAACAGTCTGGGTTTTGTTCCTTTTAATGCAGAACTGCAGAGTCTACCGCAATAGAAACAGCTTTTTAATTATTGCAACAAATCAAGGGGTAGCACCTCACTATTTGTCTGCATAAGGCTTGCATTCACAGCTCCCGAGAAGGGGGTGTTGGGAGAATTGATTTGTGCTGGAGGTCTGTTCAGTTTGAGCTGAGTAAACTGAGAAGAACTTCCATTTAATTCAATTTATTCTAAATAAATTTCATTCAAACTGGAAAAGAAGCTAATTGCCTCAATGTCTCAATTTTGTAGCACTGAGTGCAGAGATGGCAAAAATACTCCAAACAAACCTGGTGTGTTTGTTATGAGGATCATTTATTTTTAATTATTCTTTATTGTGCAGTTTATAAACACAATAACATTAAGTGTATAATGGCAATGATAAAAGGATTAAAGATTTTAAAAGCATAAGATGAGATAAGTTCGACAAATTCCCATTATATATATTTTTACCAGAAGATTCCAAATTTCAACTGAGATCATCCTTCTGAAATTGACCCTAATTGAGTTACAGCACATACCAATGTATTTGCACATGGTGCAAAACAGTGACAAGTAGCAAAAGCATTGTCAGTTTCTGTGGTTTTATGTATAGATCTAATATTATAGGCAAGTTTCTCCATGGCTTCCGTATCAAGGAAAGTATTTGATTGCCCTTGGTCAAATGCCACCTGCAGTACTGTATTGACAAGCTGGAACGTGTGCAGCTTGGGTGACCAAGATTATCAAAGGTCTGAAAACCAAGCCTTACAAAGAAGGGTTGAGGGAGTTGGGTATGTTTAGCCTGGAGAAGAGAAGACTGAGAGAGGGAAAGGAGAGGCATCTTGAAATACCTGGAGGGCTGTCGCATGGAAGATGGAGCAAGCTTGTTTTCTGCTGCTCCAGTGGGTAGGACAACGGATAGCTCATTTGGTAGAGCATGAGACTTTTAATCTCAGGATCTTGGATTTGAGCCCCACGTGGGACAAAAGATTCCTGCATTTTCAGGGGGTTGGACAAGATGATCACTGTGGTCCCTGCCAACTCCTTCCATGATTCCACGAAACTGCAAGAAAGCAGCTTCTGATCAAACATTAGGAAGAACACTGGAACGGTCTCCTTTGGAAAGTTGTGGGCACTCCTTCATTTCAGGTTTTTAAAGCAGAGGTTTGATAGCCATGTGTCATAGCTTCTTTATCTGCATTGGGATGGACTAGATGAACCTTGGGGTAATTTCCAAATGGCAATTCTATGATTCTATGTTTCTATGCCATATTTTTTTAAACAAACAAACAAACCAATTATTGTTTTATTTTCATTATACTTTAAAGTTCTCTCTGCAACACTGCCAGGAGGAGATGACACTTCTCAAAAAGAGAGGAAGTATAAGCTTACCCATTGGCTAGGTTTGTCTTCACTCTCCCTTCTTCAGAGCCAAGAAATGTGAGCCTTGGCAGTACTATTACCATGGCCTTGAGAATGACCTCCACCTTTCATCGTAACACAGCCAAGTCAGGTTTGATTCCCTCCCCAACCCCCAACCCTCCAAAATGTTTATTCTATGTGACTGTGTTGCTTACATAAGGTATTGTTAAGTCTTAAGAGCATTTGAAAACAGACTGCAAGTTGTTCAATAGTCCAGAGTCTAGCTGTGTATTATTGCTGTCCATTGTTAAGACTCGAAGATGCTACTCTGTGAAAAAGCACTTTAACACCATGAAAAGGCAATTTTGCCACATTTTTGCTAGCAGCGGAAGACCTCAGTGAGTTCTCCTGTCCAGCACACAGGTCTATTCAAACAAATGCTTGTCTCATCCACACTTCTTATTTTGAACTGCACACTTTAAAAAGGGGGTTGTTGTTGTTGTTGTTTTAGTTACAGTGCAAAGTTCTCAGAAATACATGGATGGTCCAACCTAGGGCTCTATCTCCAGCGGTTTCCAACAGATGCCTTTAGAAAGCTTGCAAACAGCACATAGTAGAGAGATTTATTTTCTATAATTAGTCCCAAACATATGGAAACTGGAGATAGAAAATTTGTAAACCTTGAGGTTCCACTCGTCAAATTTCCAATTAATCAATACTTTAAAACTGTGTTAGTGACTTGGAATGTTTCTTAAAGCAGAAGGTGTCCAAATTCAAGTTGCTGAAAAAGGGGTTGGGGAAAATTAAGAAACCCCAAGCCCCATCAAAGAGATTCCCTGTAAATCAGTGCCCACAGGGGGCACAAAACAGACTTATTAACCAAGTTGCAGAAAGAACATCCAGCTCCTGAGTGGCGAGCACCATCTGCAAGGCAGCTGGGCCCAGCTACTGCAATGCACCATGAAGCTTCAATGAGTTCTCTGTGTCCTAAGCTTCTCGGTGTGAGGCAAACATCCTCATCAGCTGAAACGCCAAACGCAACCCTGCATCACATAGCCAGGACCATTTCCAAAAGCAGCAGACAGGAGATTGGAAGCACATTTTAAACCATGGGGAAATGGCATTTTTGTCATGGTCCTCAGAACATCAGAACCCTGTTGAATCAGGCCAAATGCCTAGCGAAGCCAGCATCCTGCTTCCACAGTGGCTGACCAGATGCCTCTTGGAAGGCCACCAGAAGGACATCTCTTCTCCATACTGGTGCCCCCCCCCAGCATTTTAAAGCCCTCCAAGTTTATGGCCATCACTACAACATGTGATAGCGCATCCTACGGTTTAACTATGTGCTATGGGAAGAAGTCCTTTCTTTTGTATATGTGGAATCTTCCAACATTCATTGCATGGTCCTCATTGGCTTCTAGCTTTAGGAGAGAGGGATTAAAACTGATCTCTGTTCACTTTGCCCACTCCATGAACCATCTTCTACAGCAAAGACTACAGATGCTATTGGACTCCAACTCCCTTCAGCCCCAGCCAGCATGGCAAATAGCCAGGTATGATGAGACTTGGAGTCTAGCAACATCTGGAGGACCACATGTTTCTCTGTCCGTGATCTAAGAAGTAGCATTCTCCACTGCATGCAAGAATAGTGTCTCTACTTAGAAAAGTCATTCCCTCCATAGAGCATGGAATGTCCTCTAAGAGCAGAGATGGAGACCTCTGTGGCCCTCCAGGTGTTTTTGAACTCCACCTTCCATCAGCCCCAGCCAGCATGGCCAGTGATCAGGCCTGATGGGAGCTGAGGTCCAGCAACACCTAGAGAGACAGAGGTTTCCCATCCCTGTCCTACAGCTTCCTACATCCAAGAGCAGAAAACCCAAAACCACTGGGAAGTGCACAAAGAAGGCTTGAAGCAGCGGTGAGGAACCTGCGGTCCTCCAAACGTTACTAGACTACAGTTTCCATTATCCCTAAATATTAGCCAGGCTGGCTGGAGCTGATGGGAGTTGGAGTCCAACAACACCTGGAGTCCCCCATTGCCAGCCTTTCCCACTTGACTGCCACCATTGCCAGCCTTCCCCACATTGCCAGCCCCATCACAAGCCTTTCCCACTTGACTGCCACCTGTTGTTGTTTAGTCGTTTAGTCATGTCCGACTCTTCGGGACCCCATGGACCAAAGCACACCAGGCACTCCTGTCTTCCACTGCCTCCTGCAGTTTGGTCAAACTCATGTTTGTAGTTTCGAGAACACTGTCCAACCATCTCGTCCTCTGTCGTCCCCTTCTCCTTGTGCCCTCAATCTTTCCCAACATCAGGGTCTTTTCCAGGGAGTCTTCTCTTCTCATGAGGTGGCCAAAGTACTGGAGCCTCAGCTTCAGGATCTGTCCTTCCAGTGAGCACTCAGGGCTGATTTCCTTAAGAATGGATAGGTTTGATCTTCTTGCAGTCCATGGGACTCTCAAGAGTCTCCTCCAGCACCATAATTCAAAAGCATCAATTCTTCAGTGATCAGCCTTCTTGAATTGAAGGCGGGGGAGATTGTTCAAGGCAGTTTTGGTCTCTGGATGGGTGTCACTTTCCCCATTTCAAACCTGAGACACAGATGTTTGATGCCGCTCCACTAGGCTGCAAGGCATGCATCTTAGTTAACACAGGCAATTTTATGAATCATGTAATTAACGAGCAGCTCTAATGAACTACCATTCATTTAATGAATACCCTTCATTTTTCAACCTCAGAAAGTGCATCGGGAGAGGGAGGAGGGGGGGGGAATGAATCAAAAGCAGAGAGAGATTAAAATTCGCTCACCAACAGCACAGATTTGCTCTTTAATCAGGAAAATATGGTGATAATTAAGTGCTTATTTTTCAATTAAGAAAAACTTTGCTAGCTAGAGAAATGGAAAGAGTCTCTCCTGCCGCTGTAAGAAATGGGTGAGGTGTGGAGAGCCAGCTTTGAAGCAAGGCAAGCAACAAGGGCTGGGGAACAGCTTTAAATCACCGAGAAACCAAATCCGCCCATTGATCCATTGATACCAATATTGTCTACCCTGATTGGCAGTGGCTTCTCAAGGGAGAGTTTGTGCCTTAGATCATTTAACCCAGGAGTGCCTAATCTCCAGTTTGAGGGGTGTGATTTGGGGCCGTTGTGCTGAATGGAAGCATATGGCGTTCTTTACCCTTGAAGGTCAGACAGAGAAGTGTGAGGTGATGGCTTTGCACCTATCCAGGGACGAAACAGACACCATGCAAGTGCACAGATACATGCCAGGGTGTCATGTCGATTCACATCAAGGGACAGAGCTGGGGTTCTAAAAGCTTGCTCTATTTTCTGCCAGCCCTTTACAAATTCCCCTACCCCAGTAGTGATAATTTCAGACACACACACACACACCTGCAATGCCAAGGGGTGTGGGGACCAAAAACGGTTCAGCCACCCTACCCAAAGCCTTGATAGACTCAGGAATGGTACCAGAACCCATTGGGACAACCCAATAATACTGAATATGGGAAGGTTCAAGACAAATAAAAATGAAGTACTTCACACAATGCATAGTTGGACTATGGAATCTGCTCCCACAAGAAGCAGTGATGGCCACCAACTTGAATGGCTTTAAAAAAGTGTCAGACAAATTCATGGAAAAGAAAGCTATCAATGGCCACCAGCCACAATGACTATGTTCTACCTCCACTGTTAAGGCAGTATGCATCTGAGCACCATTTGCTAGGAATTACAAGTGGATATTATGTTGCTGCCCTTGAGTCCTGCTTGTGGGCTTCCCAGAAGAGGAATCTGGTTGGCCACTGTGAGAACAGGATGATGGACTAAATTGGCCTTTAATCTGACCAGTCAGTTGGGTTCTTCCAGTGTTTTTTATCTGGACTCCCCTTTATCTTGAATTCCCTAAGGTCTCTAGGGGACCTTAGCAGTAACAACAACAACTTAATATTTATAAGGTAAAGGGACCCCTGACTATTAGGTCCAGTCATGGCCGACTCTGGGGTTGCGGCGCTCATCTCCCTTTATTGGCCGAGGGAGCTGGCGTACAGCTTCCAGGTCATGTGGCCAGCATGACTAAGCCACTTCTGGCGAACCAGAGCAGCGCACAGAAATGCCGTTTACCTTCCTGCCGGAGCGGTACCTATTTATCTACTTGCACTTTGATGTGCTCTTGAACTGCAAGGTTGGCAGGAGCAGGGACCAAGCAACGGGAGCTCACCCTGTCATGGGGATTCGAACCACCGACCTTCTGATCGGCAAGTCCTAGGCTCTGTAACCCACAGCGTAACCTGAGTCCCTTTTTATTATTTATACTCCTCCCCCCCCCCCAAATATGGCCAGGCCTCCCCAGCCACTCTGGGCGGCTCCCAACAGAGTATTAAAACATGATAAAACATCAAACATTAAAATCTTCCCTAAACAGGGTTGCCTTCAGATGTCTTCTAAAATTCAGATAGTTGTTTATTTCCTTGACATTGGATGGGAGGGCATCCCACAGGGTGGGCACCACTGCTGAGAAGGACCTCTGCCTGGTTCCCTGTAACCTCACAGTGAGGGAACCGCCAGAAGGCCCTCGGAGATGGACCTCAGTGTCCAGGCAGAATGATGGGGATGGAGACACTCCTTCAGATATACTGGGCTGAGGCTGCCCTGTGCCACCATTGTGCCCTGGCAAATGTGGTTGGGGAAACTGGTTGCCAACTGAACATCAGGAAGAACTTTCTGACAGTAAGAGCTGTTTGATAGTGGAATGGTCTCTCACAGGAGGTTATGGGCTCTTCTTCATTGGAGGCTTTTAAGCAGAGGTTGGATGGCCATCTGTTATAGATGCTTTAGTTGAGATTTCTGCATTGCAGGGGGTTGGACCTGATGGCCCTTGCGGTCCCTTCCCACTCTACAATTCTATGATTCTATGATTCTATAACCACGGAAATCTGTTTTGGAGCCTCCTTGTGCTTGTTATTCCCCACCACACATCTCAGCTGTTTCAAGCTAATCATGAATATTTTACATCAGAGGGAAGAGATGAAAAGAGACGGCAAAATGGGAGAGAGGGAAAGTACTTAGGAGGCTGCCCTTCGTGCTAGAACACAGAAGAGAAGGGACGCTGACCGGAGCCTCTGGTTATTTGTACTTGCCTTTCCTAAATCCGTAAATGGCAAATTAGGGAGCTTCAAAGCTGCTCTGGGACCTGAAGAATGCACACTGCACTCCCTTGAAAGTGATAGGGATGGAAGTGAAGGGGAAATAGCATAAAGAGCCCATCATGCTGTTTGGATACACTGGACAGATCCAGTGAAGTTAAAGTGTTGGACCAGGACATGGGTAAACCAGGGTCAAAATCCCTTGGCCATGATACTGCCTGGGTGACCTTGGGCCAGTCACTGCCTCTCAGCCTAACCTTCTTCCCAGGGTTGTTGTGGGAATTAAATGAGGAGCGGAGATAACTATGTACACAACACTGAGCTTCTTGGAAATAAGGTGGGGGGTATAAATGCAATAAATAAATACATACAATTGTAGAGTTGGAAGGGACTCTGAGAATCATCTGGTCCAACCCCCTGCAATGAGGACTATGCAGCTGTCCCATACGGGGATCGAACCTGCAACCTTGATGTTATCAGCACCATGCTCTAACCACACTTGTGAAGAAATAGATCTCTTAGTACACTGGAGCTCCCTGCCTATTATTATTAGATGGACACATTCATTATACAGTTTTCAATGTTCCCTAAACACTCCCCCCCCCCCATTTAGGCATGTCTAAATAAGCATGTGGGATGCAGGTGGCGCTGTGGGTTAAACCACAGAGCCTAGGACTTGCCGATCAGAAGGTCAGCGGTTCGAATCCCCGTGACGGAGTGAGCTCCCGTTGCTCAGTCCTTGCTCCTGCCAACCTAGCAGTTCGAAAGCACGTCAAAGTACAAGTAGATAAATAGGCACCACTCCGGCAGGAAGGTAAACGGCATTTCCGTGCACTGCTCTGGTTCGCCAGAAGCGGCTTAGTCATGCTGGTCACATGACCCGGAAGCTGTACGCCGGCTCCCTCGGCCAATAAAGAGAGATGAGCGCCGCAACCCTAGAGTCAGTCACGACTAGACCTAATGGTTAGGGGTCCCTTTACCTTTACCTTTAAATAAGCATGTAATTTGATTATGTGCATTTTGAAAAAACAAACCTGTTGGTTTTATCTATATTGTGGTGGTCTTATTATCCCTACTTGTTTTTAAAGTCTGTTTTCAATTGCAGTTTTCAAATGGATATTTCGTGCCATTTCATGTAAACTGCTTAGGGATATTTGTGCAATTAAGCAGTACATAGCTAAATAAATAGATTAAAATGAATGCAGTGGAACCTCCTGCGCAAGCAGTCTGCAAGCAACAGGCAGCACCTGGGCTAATAATATCTTTAAACCTGGCAGGAGCAATCTGCCCCTAAAGGGAAAGGGGGAGGGGGAGAGACAGAGAGAGACCCTCAATTTTTACTCTGGTTTTTGACGCTTGTGTGTTTTCCGGACCCACCCTATTCCTGTGACTGTCATCTGTTTTAGAAGTTTTAAATTTAATATAATAATTATATCAACAACAACGGGCAGCCAAAAGGTTGCTCTCTATTTCTGGCCTGCACAGAGAATCCCTTTCAGCAATTTAGTTTCTCATGAATTTTGCAACCATCTTGGCTGGGAAACCACTGAATTTTTCTTACTGGACTCTACAAGCAGAGATTGGGGAAGAAGTTCAGTTCAGTTGACATATTCTTCTTACTGTTGTTGTTGTCTTGATTTATTACCTGCCTTTCACCTTAAGGCTCCAGGATAAGTTGCATAAGAGCAGCCTGCTGGTCACAAAGCCCAAACTGATGGCAGGGAGTAACCTACACGCAGGATTCAAGCACAAGAGTTTGAACCGTTTAAAAGCTTACAATGAATTCACATGTGGTGGACTTAAAGGTAAAGGTAAAGGTACCCCTGCCCGTACGGGCCAGTCTTGACAGACTCTGGGGTTGTGCGCCCATCTCACTTAAGAGGCCAGGGGCCAGCGCTGTCCGGAGACACTTCCGGGTCACGTGGCCAGCATGACATCGCTGCTCTGGCGAGCCAGAGCCGCACACGGAAACGCCGTTTACCTTCCCGCTGGTAAGCGGTCCCTATTTATCTACTTGCCCCCGGAGGTGCTTTCGAACTGCTAGGTTGGCAGGCGCTGGGACCGAGCAGCGGGAGCACACCCCGCCGCAGGGATTCGAACCGCCGACCTTTCGATCGGCAAGTCCTAGGCGCTGAGGCTTTAACCCACAGCGCCACCTGCGTCCCTGTGGTGGACTTACAAAAGGGTAAAAGAGTACAGTATTGGGAAATGATCCATAATGAACTGAAAAAAATGTTTTAAAGTACTTTACCCAAGAGTCCTTCCAGGTGTTAAAAAAGGTTATTTATGTATGCCACTGCTGCAGCCTGTGTTTTGATAGCCCCAAAATGGAAAATGAGTGAAGTCCCAACCAAAGAAGAATGGTAACTTAAGTTGACAGAATACGCACAGCTTGCAGACTTAACATATAAAATAAGAGACAAGAAGCACATACGTTTAGAAAAGATTGGAAAACGTTGACATGAATATATGGGAAATAACTGTGTACAGCTGAAAACGCTGGCAGCATTAAGATAAATTCGACAGTGTAAATAAGTTGCGATGGATGTAATAATGGAATACTGAATGGTATAGTTTCTGTAAAATATGCAGGGACTTATGTAAAATGAACCGTGGAAAGAGAAAAAGGGAAGTCATTGATATTTTAAGGATGCAAAAATGAGTGTTTTAAACTGTAAAACAGAAAATTTAATAAAAATTATATACAAAAAAATAAAAACTTACAATGAAAAAATGCAGTCACAAAGAACAGGATGGGTCCTAAGAATATGCATCTCATGGAGATATAAGAATATGCAGAAATGGTGGGAAAATTCAAGGAACCAGGAAAGGGGAAGAAGGGAAGTCATTGAATGTTTTTTATTAAAAGAAATATGTCAATGGTGGAAATGTATATTTGAACGTGAATGTGACTTTGGAAATGGTAATAATGAAAATTATAAATAAAATTAAAAGGGTCATCTAAAAAAAAAGAATATGTATCTCAGATGCCAAAGGTCAGGGTAAAGGGGTACATCCTAGCTAACTGGCCCTTCCTGAAACAATATATCAACCGAAATGAAACTAACCTCTGAAACTCGCACTGCTCTGAATGTGGTGATGTGGTTCTGCAAACCAAATACTGTGCAGAAAAGTGCACATTTTAGGGGAAAGCCTACATTTAAAGACATGTGCATTAGTGATTAGTGAACATAACAAGCAAAAGTGCATTCTATTTGGCAAAAAGGCATACATACAGCATGTGTTTAGGTTAGGAGTGCACTAAAATGCCAGTGAATTTCCACAAATTTCTTTGGAGGAGTGACTTTGCAAACTGATGCGGAAATGTGGAGAACTGAATAGAAGATTGGAAAAAATGAGAAATGGGGTGGAACCACAAATGGGCACATTCATCCATCCCTATCTTCAGGACAAAGCGCTGGAAAGAATAGCACTTTTTGCAATGTTGGAATTTGAACAGAGATGGGGGTGTAGCCTTGCTGCTGACTTCTTTTCAGCTTCCTTGTCCCATCCCCCCACCCCCATTTTTCTGAAGCAGAGTCAGCACAGATAGGAGCCGTATCCCTTTTTACGTCAGCCAGGCCAGTCTGTACTCTAGCTAAGAATAAGCTTTTGCAAAAGCAGGAACCACGGAAATAAAAGAAAATGCAGAAGCTGACAGAAAAGCAAACAGCTCTTGATGCCTGATTAAATGGGCTGCTCCGGAAAATCTTCCTCAATAAAGAAGTCATTGTTTTACAGTTCTCTGCAGTCCTCGCTCTCTTTATCTCTGGGACAGTCACAGTCGTGTGTGAAAGAGGAAAGTGTGTGATAAATTGTATAACTGCAGGAGGTTGCCTGATTATGGTTGGCTAGAGGGTCATGAAGGACAAAGAAAAACTGGGGAACGATCTATCACTTTTTGTAAAGAGGAGAGTCGGTTGGGAGGCAGAGGTTGCTAATGCAACCATTTTCTGTCTTTATCTTCTTTCTTAGCGATTCATATTCATGTTCAAATCTGCCTCAGAGTTCTTCTTCCACCAGCATTATGGAAAGCTGGTGTTAGTTGGTAAACAACATCAATAAACGGTAACTAATCTTTTGCTGACTTGCTCTGCTGTCACGGAACATTTTCATTGCCGAGGAGTAAAGTGTTTGGGCTTTGAACATTGGTCAAATAAATGTTGCTGCTGCGAAGGAAGTGACCTGTCAGTTTGGCTGGGGGACATAGCTTCCCACCAGCAGGGCTGTGTGGTGGGTGTGCTCTTGGTGGGAACGAAAGACTGGCTGGATAAAGCGGCTCTCCTTCAGAATAAAGGTAAAGGTAAAGGTAAAGGTACCCCTGCCCGTACGGGCCAGTCTTGACAGACTCTGGGGTTGTGCGCCCATCTCACTTAAGAGGCCAGGGGCCAGCGCTGTCCGGAGACACTTCTGGGTCATGTGGCCAGCGTGACATCGCTGCTCTGGCGAGCCAGAGCCGCACACGGAAACGCCGTTTACCTTCCCGCTGGTAAGCGGTCCCTATTTATCTACTTGCACCCGGAGGTGCTTTCGAACTGCTAGGTTGGCAGGCGCTGGGACCGAGCAGCGGGAGTGCACCCCGCCGCAGGGATTCGAACCGCCGACCTTTCGATCGGCAAGCCCTAGGCGCTGAGGCTTTAACCCACAGCGCCACCTGCGTCCCAGCTCCTTCAGAATACAAGAACATAAAAAGAGCCAAGATGGAGCAGAATATTGTTTCTCACAGTGGTTAGCCTCTGCAAAGTCCACAAACAGGACTCATAGGCAATTGGCCCACCCTGGTGTTGATCCCCAGCAACTGGCCTTTCAGAGACAGACTTCCTCTGTAGGTCTAGTTACAGGTAGGTATCCGTGTTGGTCTGCCACAGTCGAAACAAAATAAAAGAAAAAATGTATGAGCTTTCATGTGCATGCACACTTCTTCAGATACCAATAACAAACTTAGTTGGTCTCTAAGGTGCTACTGGAAGGAATTTCTTTTTTATTGTTTCCTCTGTAGGGAGAGTGAGACAATTTAGACATCATAAGGGCTAACAGCTATTGACAGACCTCTTCAGCTCTCTCCATAAATTTGCCTAATCCCCTTTTGTAGCCATCTTAGCTAATGGCTACCACTGCAACTTGTGGCAAGGAATTCTATAACAATGGTGAAATAAAAAAAATTAAGGTTTTATATATAAAAATCATTTTGTCCCTTCCAAATTGCTCTCAAATATTTCTCTGCAAGGTCGAAGGAAAATGGAAAAGCCTCCCCATTGTCCTTTTGTTCACAAATCCTATCTTAAGGGTATGTCTGTGAATGAACAGGGTGAGCCTGTAACCTGGCTCAGGAACTAAGTATTTATCATTACAAAAGACTGGCCAGGCTCCCCAGGTAATCCAACAGGAGATAAACAATGCACTCAGATTTCTGTTGTAGACTGCCCTTTCTGTGATGTAGGTATGATGTTTCTGGGGGTGGTATTGGACTCCAAGGCGAGCAATTAAAAATGTCTATATAAGGGCGGGCACACCTTGGTTTGAGGTCCTCCTCCTTTCCTGCCTTATTGGGTGACACCCCCCCCCCAGGTTATAGCATTATGAGAATGGGTGAGGCAGTTCTGAGTCTCTCTCTCCTTTCTCCACAGGATGTCCCATTTTATAACCCTCTGTGATGCAGTCACCTTTTGCCGCAAGCTTCAAAGGCTTCAGCTTTTCCTCATAGGGACGATGTCCCAATCACCTGATTCAGTTTGGTACAGCATTGAGTGGAGCACCCAAAAATTACAGAATAAACAGACGAATTTCCAAGGCATCCAGAAAGTTAAATCTGCAGCTTTGCAGCAGACCTGGGATGGCGATGCAGTTGTAGCGTGCCATAAGTTAGAGGCCTCAGACTCTTGGTGTGCTGTAAATCCTGGGATCAGTTGAATGTAATCAAAACTCCATACTCAACCTAAGCAAAGTCCAGCCAAGAGAAAGAAAGAATCTGCTCTTAAAAGAAGGGAGAGAAAATTCCAACGAAAGAGGAATGGCAGATTAAACTGTTTGACTGTTTGGAACATGCAAAAATGACAGAAAAAATTCAGGAATCAAACAAACCAAAAGTTTATAAAGGAGTGGGAGTGTTACAGAGGGTATTTAAAGAAAACAATGTTCCCAATTAAAATCTTGGGATTTGACTAATTTTCGCAAATTACATGAGTGAAGGATAATGTATTTTATACAATACTGATGATTGTGAAGGCAATAAAGGACACAGTAAAAGGGGGGAGCTGCAGTGAGGTAGATGGAAGTCACTTTCAAAAAATAGAAGATTATTTAACCATGATTGAAGGCTCCGAAGATATAAGGTGTTGAACGTCTTTATTAAGTATGGGTGACTTTTCATGCTTTTTTCTTTTTACTTTCTGTATTCTATGTTGTTTTGAAGATGAATGGAATACTTGTAATATCTAATGAAATCAACAAAGAGCATTGTAAAGAAGAAGAAGAAGAAGAAGAAGAAGAAGAAGAAGAAGAAGAAGAAGAAGAAGAAGAAGAAGAAGAAGAAGAAGCTGCTCTTAACAGTAATTTCTGTTTGCTTAAGATTTTTTTTTTAATTAAAGGTTTCCAAAGGATTGGTTTTGGGGGTGGGGGGGTTGAAGCTTTTGTCCTCTTTTCTCTTGTTTTCAACAAGCTTGTAGCATTTCAGGTGTTTGAGGATAGGAACTGGACTCAGCCGCGTGAAACCAAAAGCTTTCAAGGTCTCCCCATATTTCCCTGCAGAAAGCTGTGTGGAAAAGCTGCAGAGGAGACCCTGCCCCCTTTGACCTTGGCAAGACATAAGCAGGCAAATCTCTGAGAATATAATTGTGCTTTTAAGGGGAATGCAGCCCTTTTGACGAGCTTAATTTCTAACCGCTATCTAAAAAAAGCAGAAAGCACTTTGCCCTTTTTCCAGTTTGGACAAGTAGCCTCCGTCTCTCTCTTTGATCCACTCAGACCATCACATCTTCCTGAGCATCACCTATCAAAGGAATCTGCTGCCAGCGCTCAGATGTCAAGTAGCAGCAAATGTCACTTTGACCCGGCATTTCATCTCCCTGTTAATTAAAGACCTCCATTACTTCTTGAAGTGCAATATTTATCCCCGCTTCCAGCACTGAAGGACAACTTGCAGCATGACTTGACTCCTGGATTGAAAACTAAAAGTTTTTTTTTCCCACCCACCACTGTTGCTTTGCGGTGACCCCCACCCCTTCTCCAGCCTCTGGTCATAGCTTTGGAGGCCGTAATCTAACAAAATGCTGTGCGACTTTCATTAAACGTGGTTCCGTATTATCCTGGATATTCCCTAGCTGTGAGGCTGCAGAAGGATTTTGGTGTGACTTAGCAGGGCTTTAATGCTCAGCAGCCCTCGAGAACACAAAATTGGAAAAAATGTTATTTGTGACCAAGGTTGCCATCTGATAGACGCTCACACGGGAGCAAGTACATGAATGCAGTGGTACTTCCTTCCAAGCAAACAAAGCTAGAATTGCATGTGAAGGCTGCCATCTCATACCAGCAATAAGCCTTGTTAGTAAAGTGAGATTTACTTTGAATAGAGAAAAGAAAGAAGAAAAAAACATGGGCAGGCTGCGCATACCAAGTTTGAAAACAGGTGGGCATCAGTTACTTGTATAACTAAGTCCCGTTCCATTTCTACCAATGAGAAATAGTGGCCAGGACCCATGAGAGTGTCAGGAGCTCGTCCTACACTCAAGTAGGACCCTGGCAGAGACACATGCCCGACTGGCATGTTCTCTCCCTCCTGGTCATTCGTTCGGGAGCTTCAAAAGCTTTCTTCAGCCCGAACATCACAGCGACCAATGCCAACAGACATCGGCACACTTAGGGATCCGCAGAGTTTTCACAGCTTGCATAACAGACCTCAGCAACTCAGCATTTTGGCTAATCTACTTTATTCACATATAAACACACATGGAGCACTGCAACATGGCTCCCCCTCTCTCTAGCATCAGACAGCAAAGAGAAAAAGAGCAAAGGACAATAGTCCCACTTCACAGAACACAGTAACACAAACATCCTGTCTTCTTCACTTCCCACTTTGTGGAGTCAAAACATACACTGTCATGTGATAGACAAAAATCCCATGACTGCAACCATGGAGCAGGAATTCTAACAGGGAGCGATGGCTGTCACTTAACTACCAGGCAAAATTCAAAGTGCTGGTTCTGGTGTGTCGCTTGAGACTAGGATAACTAAAGGATTTTCACATAGCCAGCTGAGTCGGTAGGGCATGAGACTCATAAAGTCGTGGCTTCGAGCCCCATGTTGGGCAAAAGATTCTTGCATTCCAGGGGGTTGGACTAGATGATCCTCGTGGTCCCCTCCAATACTATGATTCTGCCAGAGATGGCCTTTAGTGTTTAGTGTGCTGAGACAGATAGGTAGTCATGTTGGTCTGCCATAGTAAAAACAAAATAATTTTTTTTTTCTTCTAGTAGCACCTTAAAGACCAACTAAGTTAGTTCTTGGTATGAGCTTTCGTGTACATGCACACTTCTTCAGATACACTGAAGCAGAAGTCACCAGACCCTTCTATATAGTGAGAAGGTGGGGAGGGGTATTACTCAGAAGGGTGGTGGGATTGGGTGATTGGCAGATAGCTGTGATGAGCCTGTTGACGACTCTTAACGACTGCAATAGGTCTTACAGGAAAAAGCAAGGGGTGAGAAGGTGAAAAATGGCTTTGTCATGTATAATGAGATAAGAATCCAATGTCTTTGTTCAGACCAGGTCTCTCCATGGTTTTAAGTTTGGTAATAAGTTGCAATTCAGCAGCTTCTCTTTCCAGTCTGCTGAGAGTTGTTAGGAAACCCCTATTCTCCTCACAAAGCTACAATTCCCAGAGTATCCCAGGAAGAGGGATTGATTGTTAAACCACTCTGGGAACTGCAACTCTCCAAGTGGAATAGGGGTCTCTTAGCAGCTCTCACCTGTCACCACCCTTCATAAACTACAGTTCCCGACAGGAAAATAGGTTTCCAGAAAGAGAGGTCAAAACTAGAAACAGAATTGTTAGAATCCAATACTAAGAATTTATCAAGAATGTATAACTTGCTGTTGAAATGGAATACACAGGATGAAACGGTGAAATCAGCTATGATTAAATGGGCACAAGATATCGGTCATGATATTATGTTTGCTGACTGGGAACAGTTATGGACTACCGGTATTAAATTTACTGCATGTAATGCTCTAAAAGAAAACATTATGAAGATGATCTACCGGTGGTACATGACTCCAGTCAAGCTTGCAAAAATTTATCATCGGCCTAACAATAAGTGTTGGAAATGCAATGAGACTGAAGGCACTTTTTACCACCTTTGGTGGACCTGCCCAAAGATTAAAGCTTTCTGGGAAATGATCTATAATGAAATTAAGAAGGTCCTTAAGTGGACTTTTCCTAAGAAACCAGAGGCTTTCCTCTTGGGCATGGTTGGCCAATTGGTGTTAAAGAGGGATAGGATCTTCTTTATGTATGCCACCACAGCAGCAAGAATTCTACTGGCGAAGTATTGGAAGATGCAAGAACTACCTACTCTGGAGGAATGGCAAACAAAGGTAATGGACTTTATGGGACTGGCTGAGATGACGGGCAGAATTCGCGACCAGGGGAAGGAGACAGTGGAAGAGGACTGGAAGAAATTTAAAATATACCTTAAAAACTATTGTAATATTGAAGAATGCTAAGATGTCAGGGGGTAAGAAGCAGAGAATTGCAGTTGTAACTAACAAGCTAAAGGAAATTTAATGAAAGGGAATTAGGATAATTGACTAAAGGGTTGCTAAAGAATCACTAAACAAGGATGCAGGGATGGGGAGGTATGGGGAAGTCATAAGAAAGAAGGGAATGAAAATATAATCTTGAAATTATATTGGTTTAAATGTTTTGTATGTTTTTGTTTGTGTTTTGAACTTTTTGTTTTTCTGTTTTGTATTGTTTCTATTATATGTTTGGAAAACGAATAAAAATTATTTAAAAAAAAACAACATAAACTACAGTTCCCATGGTTCTTTGGGGGAAGCCATGACCATTCAAAATGGTATGCTGCTGCTTTAAATATATCATGGAGCCATTGTGCTGAACTTTAACAGAAAGAATTACTATATATATATAAAAGCACCATTTCTCAAATCTGCATTTTCTACAAGAAAAATGTTGCCTCTGAAGCCTGCCCAACAAAGAGTGATATGAAATTCTAACTTATGCCACTGGAACAAAAATCCAGGCCTATGAAAATCTGGGGTTGGCATTACAAAGAGGGAGGTCTCTCCCCCACCATGGACGACGACCTATATTTGAAAAGTATGTTAACGTTACGGTATATATCCGATCTCCCAATCAGTACAGAGGCAAAACTTCACCTGCTCTCTGCTTACAATGCAGTCACGATCACGCGCCATATTAAAGGCTGGTAATTCCAGCAAATCGGAGAATTAAGGAATGTAAGAAGCGGATTATAGCAAAACTCCTCAGCAGCCGGGTTAATACTTCCAAAACTTGTCAAGGCTCTTGTTATCTTGAAGGCAAACATGAGAACATGAGACATTTGGCTGTTTTTTTCAGAACCCCTAAGAACCCATAAGGCAATGGGAATCTCCAAAGACACAGCAGTTCCCACCGACAAGGTTTGTACATGGCCAACTTGCTGGGTGCCTTAGAGCACAGGTCCTCAACCAGTGGGTCAGGATTCTGACGTTGGGTTAGAAGGCCATGGTGAGTCTCAGCAAAGCCATTGCTGCTGTCTTGGATTCCAGCTAAGGCTCACCAAACCCAAGAATACAGTTGAATACAGTTTCTCTGGAGGAAAACACATTCTTCTTATGACACACTCGTTCCTGCAGTTTCCATGAGTGGCTGGAGAAAGGCAGGAGCCCTTTTTCTCTCTCTCAAGAAAGAAGATAGAGGGCTAAGGGAGCTCTCTATGGAGCAGGGACCCTCTGTTCACTTTTGAGTCGGTTTCTCTGGCTTTCTAGACTTCATCCAGAACTGCTCTGCTGGGGACTAGAATGCAGAAGTGTCCACCGCATTGGTTTAGCTCAGCTGCACAGAGGTTGCCACCCATGTGTCTTTTCCTAATAAAAAGTACTAATGATTCTCAATAGCTTCTAAGCCTTTTGGCTAAGAACAACTGTAAAAATAACTGGGTTGTTGTTGTTTTTTTAGTAGTAATCTTCAGGCAACCCTAGGTATATAGAAGAAGAGTTTGGATTTGATATCCCACTTTATCACTACCCTAAGGAGTTTCAAAGCGGCTAACATTCTCCTTTCCCTTCCTCCCCCACAACAAACACTCTGTGAGGTGAGTGAGGCTGAGAGACTTCAGAGAAGTGTGACTAGCCCAAGATCACCCAGCAGCTGCATGTGGAGGAGCAGAGAAGCGAACCCGGTTCACCAAATTACAAGTCTACTGCTCTTAACCACTACACCGCCCTGTGAATTGCCATTTTAGGATTACTAATGTGCCTCATTAGCATTACAGCATAAATCACATGGAAGTGGGTCAGAGGTGAGTCTTGGGTCTGGACCAGTTGAAGACCACTGCTTCAGAACACTTCTGGAAACTGCAAAGCTGCGGGGGAGTCTCAAAGGGGCAGGGGTGGACTTTGGTAATGTGGTGTCCTGAGAGAGGATGAAATCGCCTCCCCCACCAATATTTCTTATTTTCACAATAATTCCTTTTGGTACAGTTGCTTTTTAATGGATCCTCTCAGTATGTGCCCATATTTTCCAGGGTAAACATACCCAGCTCCTTCAAACATTTATCGTGAGGCTTAGTTTCCAGACCCTCGATCATCTTGGCTGCCCTCCTCTGCGACATCAAATGTACATGGTTAGTCCGGGGATCCGGAGGTCCTTTGCTCTAAATTTTTACCCTATGCAAACCCCTTTCTGTAAGCTGAGTTGTACCCCAACTTCAACAGGAGTCACACAGTCTTCTCTTGCATAAGAATGCCAGGCTCTACTTTGCAGTGCACCCATTCTGACAAGGCGAAGGTAGACTTAAGTCCTCATATGATACTTAGGAACATCAGAGGAACTCAGCAAATGATTCTGAGAGGTCCACAAGAGGGGCACGTAGATGAGAGCTCTATCCTGTTGTTGCCCCCAGCCCAGCAATTGGTATTCAATGGCAGACTTCTTCTGTTAGTGGAAGTCCCATAGAGCCATCTTGACTCATATCCAGCGAAAGACTTCTCCTTCGTGAATGCCTTGCCTAGCTTATTCCTCTCGCCCAGCTACTGTCCAGTCCTCCTTCCCCATTTCAAAAAGCAGCTGTAGCATTTCCGCACAACAAACTTCATCCAAGCTGCTTCCAAGCTGCTTAATTCTACACACATTTGCTAGGTTCGGCGGTGCTTGTTCCCAACTAAGCATGCCTTAGGGAACTCTGATGGATCAGTGCTGGAGCCCTCCATTGTAGCCAAAACATGAAAATTATCCTAATCCGCTTTTCTGAGTTTCTGAGTTCTGCTCCAATGAGATTAAAGAGGAGGAAAAGCATTGCAAATTTCCCCACCCAGTGGGAAATGCAGACCCCTGAAGGAAAGAGGACTGATCGCAGCAGATTGAGCTGAGGGCTAAATCTGAGGTGCAGCTTGCAGGTTTTAAAAAATGTACATTTGCTTGCTTGCAGAAGCTTAACAAGGAAGGGGAAGGTTCGAGAGTAATACTCTTAAAATTCATATCCCCAGCAGATACACACACACAAGTCACACCGGGAGTGGGCTACGTATCGGCAATTAAATCATCGCTTAATATTTTGATTTTGACAGCTTAACCATCATCAAAACAGCTTAAGGCCTAGCAGGAGTGTTGGAGCAGTTTGGGTTTGAAAATTAAGACAATTAGAGGAAAGGCTCACTCTTTCCTCCCCAGTTGAAATTGGGATGCGGAAACTGTGAATCACAGTCATGCCATGCTGGGCAAGACAGTGATCCATATCATCACCAGGGGGGCAAAAGGATTGTATCACTCTTCGGGGGAAATGGGAATTCTACACACACCACTTGGCAGGGCAATTTGTACAACCAATTTGCCAAGTAGTTATGCATACAGTAGAGAACTGGGAAAAATGCAGCCTTGCATTTGTACAACCAATCTGAAGGTTGGTTCATCTATCTCAATAATGTCTGCATCAGGGTTCCCAGTGTGGTACTCTCTAGATGTTGTGAACAAATCCTGAATCAGGAAGTCCTTGACTGGTTCAAAACTTGTCTCTGCCATAAAGTTGTAATTAGCCCTTGACAAACTGCTGGCTGTGTTCTCCTGTAACATTGAGCTGTAACATAGTTTAGCCTTCCATGCATGAGCTTCATGTGCTTTCCTCTCCCATCTCCCTGAATTGCAGACTGGAAGGGCTCATATCTGTTTTCAACTAACCACAGTTTCTTGTGTCCAGACCTGGATAACTTGTGGCTAGCATGCTACCTATGGTTTACTGAAGCAAACCAACTTCCAGCTGTGTTTAATACAATACAAAGCAACTACTCTATTCTGAACTTAAAAATGGAAAGCGTAATGCTGGTGGTCAACAAAAGAGGTTTAAAGACTGTCTCAAGGCAAATCTTTAAAAATGTAGTATAAACACTGACAACTGGGAAACACTAACCTGCAAGCGCTCTAGTTGAAGAACAGCCTTTACCAAAGGTATCATGGGCTTTGAAGACACTCGAACCCTGGACACAAGGGAGAAACGTGCTAAGAGGAAGGCACACTTGGCAAATCCACACCGTAATCAACTCCCACCCAGAAACCAATGTCCCCACTGTGGAAGGACGTGTGGATCCAGAATTGGCCTCCACAGTCCCTTACGGACTCATGGTTAAAACTGTGTTTATGGAAGACAATCTTACTCGGCTATGAGTGATTGCCAAAGAAGACTTTAATGATCTGCAGCAGAGCCTCTGCTTAGGTGCAAACGGAACAGGGTAGCTCTTCACATTTGATAAATTCAATTCCAATTATATTGGGCAAACTTTTTCCACTGGTATTTTTCAACAGACTTTGAAAACTCGTCTTCATTCTGCTGCCTGTCATGTTCCATTTATTTATTGATTATTTAAGCATTGAAGGTGCAATTATTTGAACTGTTTATATTACCTGTATGCTTAGCTTTATGCTAGGCTGGTTGTTGTTTCCCCAGCCTGCTTTTTCCTGTGAATTTGGGGTAGATAAAAAGTTTTAGTTTTTTGTTTTGCATTGTTCTCACAATTATTTACTTTTGATATTTTTATGCCACTTTCTGAAGGGTTTTCTCTTGAAAAGCAGCTTATTGACTAATCAAATATATAATGACCCTGCCTTGCACCAACAAACCTTGGTAAACACTAGAAACTATGATTATTCGACAATGGATGTGAAAACTTCTGATTGCCTTCTCATGTCCATGCTAGAGGAGAAGAGGGGGAAGCAAGGAACATTCCATTGCCTCTCATTTTCAGACGTCTCCAAGCTATACCCTGTGGTGAATAACTTACTTCACATGTAGATGGTCCCAGACTTAATCTGAGGTGTCCCGAATTAAAAGGATTTCAGATAGCGGAGCCAGAAACGGTTGTGAGGCATTGGAGCAGAGCTTACTCTAAGTTTCATATCCTCCAGCTTACTGCCCAAGCAGGTGGCATAATCTTCCTCCCCACCAAAAAAATATACATCCCTCCCCAGAATTTCTTCTGAGAAAAGGAAGAAAACAGGAGGGGAAGGAGGAAATGACAGAAAAGAAGAAGAGGGAAATGGAAATAGATAGGAATCACAATAAAGAAAGATGGCGAAGAAGAAAAGGAAATGAGAAAGCAATCATAAAAGAAATGGGGGAGGTCTTTGCAAATAATTTCAGAGTTAAAATGTAATACAGTTATACCATGGTTGTCAAATGGAATCCATTCCATTAGACTTCCAAAAACATTTAACAACCAAGGCATGACTTCCAATTGGCTGCAGGAGCTTCCTGAACTCAACGTCGGATGTTCAGCTTCCAAAGAATGTTCGCAAACTGGAACGGCATTCAGGAGCCAAAATGTGTGAGTCGCAAGG
This sequence comes from Podarcis cretensis, assembly GCF_951804945.1. Taxonomy (NCBI): domain Eukaryota; kingdom Metazoa; phylum Chordata; class Lepidosauria; order Squamata; family Lacertidae; genus Podarcis; species Podarcis cretensis. Next base: position 26,842,999 of record NC_137185.1, on the reverse strand, counting down.
TATTTGGGATCCAAGGTACAACTATACAGTGGAATCTCATTTGTCAAATGTTTTGAAAGTCAAACGTTTCAGCTTTTGAACGCTGACAACCCAGAAGTGAATGTTTCCATTTTCGAACGCCCCTCAGAAGTTGAATGGCTTCTGAGGCGCGTTTCTCCATTTTTTCAATGGATTTTGCCGACTGGCAATTGCGCCTTGATTGTTGAACGTTTTGGAAGTCAAATGTCTTCTGGAACAGATTGCATTCGACAACCAAGGTTCCACTGTATACTATTTGTATCAAGCTGAAGAGGGTAACCCCAGGTCTCAAGAGTGTGGGGTATGTGGAATTCGGCCCTCTAGATTTCTGTCTGGCCCGTGGAATTCCCCCTAGGCCATACCCCTGCTTTCCAAGCCACCCCTCTTGTTAATCATGCTTGGCACCTTTTTTGGTAGAAATGTTTACTGGTACTGCGGTGATGCCTCCTGCTTGTCTGAACAGCTTCAAGTGAGTCTTTGGTTGTAGAAACCTCTGAATTTTGTGTGGCTGGACTACAGCCTGCTGAGCAAAAGTCATTTCCTTTACTCCGCCCACTTTTCCCTCTGTCTCTCCACCCACTTCTTGCCCCTCCCACCACTGGCACGTTCCCCCTCCCCAGCTTTGGTCCTTGGGCTGAACAAGGTCACGTTAATAAAGTTAATTAGACTGGAAGGAAACTATTTGTCTTCATTTTCTATTTTATTTAAGTTAGCAAGCGAACTCCCTATTAAACTTCATATTGCCTAACTTCACCAAAAAACCCCACCTACAATTAAATTTTTGTCGCACATAATCTTCCTGGCTGCATACCAGAGCCAATTAAATCCCACTTTGGAGAGTCATTGATCTTCAGTCTGTACAGTGCTTGGCTAGTGGGAGCAATGAACTGACTCTGGGTAAAGCAAAGACGTCTGTTCCTCTGCAAGATGGGGATAACAATGACCCACTGAAATTTATAGGTCTGTTTAATTTAGGTTCGTTAATTTCAGCAAGTCTACCCTTAGTAGAATTTGGATATGATCCATCTTCTTCAGCACTTTGAGCTGCTTGGCAGATGTGAACATTTAAGAGGAGTTAGATACAACTTATATCTTTCCCATGCAACGGACACATTTTTTTGCCACATCTCAAACCAACTTTCCTGAAACTGCCTAATAGGACAAAGGCACAAACTCAAGCATGTCCTATGAGGGACCACCCACAGAAGCAGAGAAATTATTGCCCACTTGAATTCCTCATGCTGGTACTGACCCTCTCCCAAACTCTGAGGTCAATCCAGTTCCACCTCGGATTTGTTTGGATGTTTTCTTGGAGCCTTCCCTTCATCCCTCCTGGCTCCTTGGGCTGGTTTTTGAGGACTCCATGCCTTGCAACAAATCCACAATGCTTTGCTTTTCATTCCTGATGGCAAGTTGGAGCGGCGTGCACCCAGCATTGTCCTCCAGCTCCAGCAGTGCCCCAGCATCCAGCAAAGTCTTTACAATGGCCACGTTGTCTTTGAGCACTGCAAGGTGAGTGGGCGTCCAACCCACCTTGTTCCTGATGTTGACATCTGCCTTGTGCTCAAGGAGGTGGAGGATGCTGAGAAAAGCCCCCCGCTGTACTGACAGGTGGAGTGGAGTCCAGCCCAAATTCTCAGCTGCATTGGGGTCCGCTCCGCTCCTTAGCAACTCGAAAATTGCAGCCGCCTCACTGTAACGTGCTGCCAAGTGGAGGGGAGTCCAGTCCAGGCTTCCTCTGGCATTCACTTTGCCATGGTTGTCCACCAGGAGGTGGATGATGTCCACGTAGCCTTCAATGGAAGCCAGGTGCAAAGGCGTCCATCCTTTCTCTGTCCTCAGGTCCACAATGGCTCCATATTTTATAAGTTTCTCACAGATAAGGTATTTCCCTTTTGCTACAGCCATATGCAGAGCACTGTAGTGATTCTGGTCCAGGCTGTTGACTTCAACGCCATTCTTCAGAAGGTACTGGACCACCCTAAATTTGCCTTTCTCCACAGCGAGGTGAAGAGGGGTCCGGAGGTTTCTCTGCTTCCTTTCCAGGTCTGCGCCTTGGCTGGCCAGCATTTTAACGAGCTTGATGTGCCCATAACAAGCTGCCAGGTGCAAGGCAGTCCGTCCCTCATTCTCCTGAGCATTGGGATCAGCCTGGCGTGAGAGGAGAACCCGCACCACGTTCTCAAAGTTGTTCTGAGAGGCCAAGTGAAGGGGCGTCCACCCATCAAGTTCTCGGGTATCAACGTTGGCCTTGTGATCGAGTAGGAGACGTGCAATCCTGTCGTCTCCGTTCTGAGCCACAAAATGGAGAGGTGACCAGTTGTCCTCATCAGCCATGTTGACATCTGCACCATGTTGGATAAGGAGCAAGATGGTCTCCAGAGACCTCTTTTGGACGGCCAGGATGAGGGGTGTGTAGCCACAGGCTATCCGCTTGTTGACATCAGCTCCCTGCCTCAACAGGAATTTCACCTTCTCCAGGTTTCCTGAAGCAACCATGAGGTGAAGGGTGTCTTCATGGCTCTTGCTAACTTCTTCTGACATTACCAGAGCTTCCAAGCTTTCAACCTCATTGTGAGGGAAACAGTGGGATTGATCCTTTTCATCCTCAGCTGAAACAAAATTAAAAGGGGCTGAGAACATAACCAATGAGATCTGCTGATATCAGGCGCTTTGGTTCTGCTGAAATGTGGCCCAATGCCATCTATGAAGTACTACTGTCAACTGCTGTGGCCAAGCTATTTATTAATTTTATTAATTTATACCCCACTTTTCTTCCAGGGAGCTCAAAATTTCATAGATGGTTCTTCCTCTCCCCATTTTTTCCTCACAACAACCCATTGAGATAAGCCGAAAAGATGGTGACTGGCCCAAGTTCACCCAAGCTTGAGTTTCATGGCAGAGTGGGGATTTGAATCCTGGTCTCCCAGGTTCAACACTCTAATTAATTAATGTACCATGCTGGCTCTGATACACGGCATGATCCATCTCTGTCATATATGGTGCTAATTTTGCATTCTAGGATCTGTAAATATTTGCTTGTGCCATTCTCTACATTCTCAAGCAGACAGAGCTCTCCTACTGGATTGGTCAGCAATAAGAAGTCCTTCCCTTGGTCACTTTCATTAGAAACACAGCTGCCCCCACATATCCAGTCAGTTTGTGAAGGCGTCCAAATTGTGCATTGTGACCCACATCTCCAATACAACTGATGGTAATGTTTACCTTGTGCCCGAAGTAGTCACTTCATATCTTACACCAACCTTATTTCCTGCTCCCACCAAATTATACTGTAGGTTGCAACAATGCATTCTGCCTGCTCAGTTTGAGCTTACCCCCTGTCACCACTTCTATCCCCTTTCCATATGGGTCACTAGTCTGAACTTTCACCCCTGAATAGGTTTGTGGTTTTCTGCCTGACCCCAAATTGATGCTGGAATTACACACAAACACCCATTGATTAGGACTTGATTTGCTCAAGTCCCAACTGGTTCTTATATCATTGCCTCATTGTGTTTCAATAGGTTTTCAGCTACTTACATTCTAGTTACTAACAGGTCATTGAGATAATTTCTTTAACTGATCCAATTAATTCCTGTTTGTAAGCCTAACTTCCAACCTCCATCCAGACCAAGAACTCTCAAAATGACTTGGAAGTTGCTGCTAGCCACCACACCTCTCAAAACCCAGAACAGGGCAGTGGGGAATGATGGGCAAAGGCTGTCTCAAGATTCAGTGCAATGCTAAGGTCAGATTCCCTTATCCAGCTTGGAAGAGAACATGTTGAGCAGTAGGACTTTGCAAAACTCCAAAATGTGTTTTAGATCCTACAAAAGCAGATACTCACCACTGTTGTGTGCTTCCTGAAAGGGACCGCATCCATCTGTACCCTTTCTCTTTGTATTGAAGACATGGAAAAGAACATGGAGGCAGTTAGCAGTGTAATAACACGAGCCATGTGCTTTTCTGTCATGATATCTTTTTTAAAAGGCCTCTTTACTGGATTGCGCTGTGTTTTATATTCATTTTCACTTTGTGTGCTACACACTTGTTACACAAAGGCATTCTTTTCTTTGTTCACCTTTAATGGCCTTTTTGAAAATAAAGAAAAATCTATCTATCCTCTATCATCTATCATCTATCTATCTATCTATCTATCATCTACCATCTACCATCTACCATCTATATCTATCTATCTATCTATCTATCTATCTATCTATCTATCTATCATCTATCTATCTATATCTAGGAATCGTGTCTACTGGAGAACTATAAATATGCAGAGCCCATCAGAAACAGCAAGTCCCACAATTGACCTTGAGTTGTTTTGCATCATTTCAGATCCTACTTCTGTACCCTTCTTAAGATGCAACACATGGAGAATTCCCTTCCTATTTAGGGCAAATGCTCTGCCTAAAATGAGCAAGGTAGCAGGACAGCTTTCCCCTTACCTGTTCTCTTCTAGAGAAAGGAGGCTTCACCGACATCTTCCTGGAGAAGCGCTCATTCTCCAGGTCCACCACAGGGCATTGGGTTAGGGACAATAGCATGTCCGTCTCCACCACAACATCTAAGGAAGTGGAAAAGATTGGGAATGAGCTCATTTCAAGGACTTGCAGTTCCATTTCCCATGCAGCTGAAGAATGATGAAATGCCAATTAGTTGTGGAGACCAGATTCTACATGTTCTGGGGAGGCTGTGGTCCATGTTCCAGAGATATGATAGATGGGGCCTTCTCTGAGGCAGCAGCACTTAGAGGATGTTGCTCATGGCAGAAAACCTGCTTTTCATGCAGAAAGTCTCAGGTTAAAGCTCTGGCATCAAGATGTAAAGGATCTCAGGTAGGATGTAATGGGAAAGACCATTGCCTGGGACCCTGAGGAGGAGCTGCCTCTCAGACTGGGCATCATCTGACTAGATCAGGGATGAGGAGCATGTAGCCCTTTGTATATTGTTGGACTCCAACTCTTAGCAGCCCCAGATGCCAGCAAAGCCAATGGCTGGGGATGATGAAAGTTGAAGTCCAGCTACATCTGGAGGTCCACAGGTTCCCCAGCCCTGATCTAAGAAGTAGCATTCTCTACTGCAAGAGGCACTCCATCTTGAGACCATAGAACACCTCTTCTCAGTTCAAGGATTGAAATCCCTGTGGTCCTCTAGATATTTTTGGACTCCAATTCCCAGCAGCCCCAACAGCCAGCATGACAAATGGCAAGGAATGATGGGAGTTGCTGTAGCCCAGTATCATCTGATCAATCTCCACAGGTTGCCTATCCTTGGGCTGTATGGATCAATGGTCTACGACCTCTGGATAAGGTCAAAAGCCCAGCTGGGACCCCATATGTGGAATAGCTCTCAGGAGGAATCCTTTCAGCTACCAGACCTGTGAAGCTTGGCCTCTTCTGGGGCTCTTGGTCCCAACATCTCTTCATCAAGTCAACCATCTGCTGGCATTCCGCTGGCCAGTCATCACGGATGGGCTCCATGGAGGGGCGCTGGCCTGTTGCCACGGTGACGATGACAGCCATTGTCTTGACCCCTGTTGAAAACGAAAAAGGACCACCTTCTGTCACATATTTTTCCTCCGTGGGAAAACTGTGGGTGTATGTTAGGAGAGCACTAAATTGCTGACAGGTTTTTGTGAGGACTTAAAAAAAAAAAATCACCAGCTGATGTGACATTGCGACACACTGGATTTGAGACTGGCAAAAATGAGAAACTGAGAGAAGCCCAAATGGGCAGATATGTCCCTCTCTTGTGGTGAGTGGCAAAAAGGGCCACCTCTCTGGTGGTAGTCCACTTCAGAAACATCCTCTCCGGAAAGATCAAGTTGAATCCCTCAGCTTGAGCCAGTCAAGATATCCCTTGCCCTCCTACCAAGAGATCTGAAGCGCCTTTACAGAGTGGTGCTTAAGCTGCGTTGATTTGAAACAATTTTATCCCACTGTCTATAAATGTTAACTTCATTTTACATCTGCTTCTTTGCTGCGGTTTTCTTCCTGCTGTTTTTATGGTTTTCATTTTAATTTCCCTTTGTGCAAATTCTCTTTATTTGGGTGTTACTCACTTTGGGAGTTCGCTTTTCCCAAGCTGAAAAGGAAGCTTTAAATCTGGGGTTGGGGGTGGGCGGGATGGAACAGATAGTTAGTTGTTTTTAATTTTTGTTAATGTATGGAAAGACTGCCTTTTTAGGCATAGCTCACAGGGGGCGGCTTCTCTGTCATAAAAACACAATAGATTTCGAAAGAAGCAGCTAGATGGTTTATATGGAAGCAACACAAATGTTATTTAAAAAACATTGACTGCTTAAAATAAACAAACCAAGAGCAATATAAATTTCAGCAGATTAAAAAAAAAAAAAAGCCAGGCATTTACTAGATGTTTTGGAAAGTTGTTTGTTCTCTATGCATTTCAACAGCTCTTAAGATATAATCAAATTTTGGGTTCCTGAGATCAAGGAGGTTTTCAGCTATGCCTGGATAAAATTGGATGCCATTTTGAATCAAGATGGCAGGCTGAAGCTTTCTAAACTGCACTGATTTGGGGGGGGGTGCTTAGAATTATAGAGCAACATTGGGGCCTTTCCCACTTGTTCTAAATAAATAAAAATAAAGGCATTTCCTCCATTAACAACACACTCACCATTCACTCATAGGGTTATGAGGAAGTGAACTCTGGATATGTAACTGTTCTTGCATAGGTTAGAAACTTGTGGCCATCATGATGCTGTTGGGACTCCAGCTCCCGTCATCCTTGACCGTTGTCCATCATGGCTGGACAATAACATATGGAAGTAGTCACAGGTTTACCATCCCTGTGGCATTATTGGAAGCCTGTACTGAAATTTCTGTTCCAATCCCTCACCTGCATTCTGCCAAGGAGAACCCTGGGAGAATAGGTGATTTCCATCTCCTCACCCCATCAGAATTACCTGAATATGGCTTCTTCTGGGTAAGAATCTCCCAGATGACAATCCCAAAACTTGAAAAAGAATGAAAGAAATGAAGATGAAACAAATACAAACAAAAACACAAAGCATTATTAGGAGAAAATAGTTACACATGGAGCTTAAACAAAACAGGGATTTGAAAACTATGAAATATGGTCATGTGGAGCAACAGGGTGAGCCCAAATATAGTTTGCAGCCAGAAAGAAAATACAAAATGGCTCCTTCCCCCTTTCCACGTATGGAAACCAACTAAACTGCAGTTGGATGTTGTTACTCCAACCCAGGTAATGAGGAGAACTATCCCATCATGCCTGAATGTAGCAGGAAGAGGTGGCACATCCCATTTGCTGCCTGAGGTGAAACAGAAATGTGCCATGCTGCTGTACTGCCATGCCACCAAGCCACCATCTCCCTTACCTGGGTTGTGTGGTGGCACCTATGAAGTGGTGGTGGGCTCCAATGAGATCTCACCAAAATCTCAGGAGATCTCACAATATTTTGGTGAGATCTCATCAGAAGCCAACACTGCTGCCAGCATTGCTTCTCCGCTGGTGGCAGAGTGCCCACAGGGGCACTGCCTCTTGCACTTCTGCCACCTGAGGCAGCAGCCTCATCCCACCTCATGAGCAGGCCGGCCCTGGCATTAGGCTAGCTTGGGAGGTGGGCACTTGGACACACACTTAACTTTTCCTGCTCCAAGTGCCTCAGCATCTGCTACCTTAAGCATCCTCCTCATTCTGCCTAATGATTGGGTTGGGCCCAGACTGCAAGCTGGGAAGTGGCAAGCAAGATTCAAGAGTGGTCAGAAGGTAAGTCAACTCCACCAGAGAATAGATAGCCAGCAACTCAAAGGGACAGCAGGTTGGTCCTCACCTGTAGACATCAAATTTAGTTCCTGGTGGACTGGAGCTCTGCAGAAGTATCTCAGGAGGGATATAGCTCAAACTACCCCTCTGGGCTGACCTCTCAATGTATTCCATTAGGCTTGATTCTTCCATCCACTTGCAGAGTCCAAAATCTGAAATCTGAAGTCAAGGTGAAATAAAAGTACATTTTTCACTTCCATGCCTACCACTGGTTTAACTTCATTTGTCTCCTTATTTCTGGGCATGGACTCCTTTTTGTATTTGTGTGAGAGTTTGTAGGTGTGGGTAGATGGATGTTATATAAAATTTACTTTAATTATAACTGGAGCCAAAAACCACAAATTCACTGATGTTTTAATTTTTCAACATCCTCTGGCCAGAACAAGAGGCAGATGAATAAGCAGGGCTGCAGTGAGTAAGAGGAGGAGCAGGTCCTGGGGGCTCTTGTCATTGGACTGCGTTCCGGGATGTGGGCCCTCAGTAGGTGCCCAATCACGCCAAACCTTGGCATCAGCCCTGATCTTTCCCATCCTTGAAACTTGTAACTGGATATGTTAGAGACAGAACCTGTGACTTTCTACAAGCAAAGCTGCACCATACATGCAGTACTGAGCTATCACACACGCGCGCACGCGCACACACACACACACACACACACACACACACTAATCCTTCTCCCCAGGGATGCAGGTGGCACTGTGGTCTAAACCACTGAGCCTCTTGGGCTTGCGGATCAGCAGGTTGGCAGTTCAAATCCCTGCGACGGGGTGAGCTCCCATTGCTCTGTCCCAGCTTCTGCCAACCTAGCAGTTCAAAAGCACACCAGTGCAAGTAAATAAATAGGTACCGCTGCGGCAGGAAGCTAAATGGCATTTCTGTGCACTGTGGCACTTGTCATTGTGCACCGTTGCACCAGAAGCAGTTTAGTCATGCTGGCCATGCTGTGGACAAATGCCAGCTCTCTCGGCCTGAAGCAAGATGAGCGTCGCACCCCATAGTCACCTTTGACTGGACTTAACTGTCCAGGGGTCCTTTACCTTTTACCTTTACCTGAATCCTGCTCCCCAGTTTGACCTCACCTTCACATGCATGTTGGCATCCAGTAGGATGTTTCCTGGCTTTAGGTCCAGGTGAAGCAAAGGAGGCTTCAGACTGTGCAAGAAGTTCACAGCCAAGCTCGTCTCATGGATGATCCGGAACTTGAGTTGCCAAGACATTTGGTGGGTGGGGAGAATCTTCTCCAGGGACCCATTGGCCATATATTCCATCACAATCCCCAAAGGGCTGTAACAGATACCATAGATGGACACAATGTGCTGGAACTTGATTTTCTCTATTTTGGCTGCCTCTTCAGCGAGATGCTTTGTGCTGGTTCTACAGGGGGTAATGTGGAGCATTACTGCTAAATTTTGGTCTCAAAACAGTGAAAGTCACAAATAAGAACACAAGGTGAGCCTGCTGGGTCAGATCCATGTTGTCAAGCTCTGTTGTTTCAGTTTTACAACAACAGCACAACACATTAGTGTACTTTAACTTCAGTGGTAGATGCAGGTCAGTGCAAAAGATTGGCTGAGATGGTACCAAGGGATGACGCCTAGACAGGATGGTGATGGTGCCACGGTGAGCAATTCAATGAATGATTTGTGTAGTCTGGATTAGAAACTGAGGAAGAACCCAGTTTAAATAGATGCATACATTAAATTTTGTGGCTTTGCCTACATTGGATCACCTCTGGCATCAAGTGCCTACTTATGCCCAAGCCACTCATGAGTGGAACATTTTTCTTCCTCTCTCATAATATTAGGACTTGGAGACATCCAATGAAACTGAACATTGGAAGGCTCAGGACAGACAAAAGGACTTCATCTCACAGTTAGAAATCGCTCCCACAAGAGGTGGTGATGGGAAGAATAGGGTGTTGGATGAGATGGGCCATTGATCATTAGCCTGATTCAGCAGGCTCTTGTTGTGTCAGGATTTTTTATAAAAAAAATTAATAACAATCCTAATTATATACAAAACTATTCACACAAAAGTCATATTATATGTGTGTGTGTGTGTGTGTGTGTGTGTGTGTGTGTATACATATATATCTATATAGGGTCCCATGCTATACTACAGTTAGGCAGCATTATTTTATACAGTTATATGCATTGTTGCATGTATATGCTTATGCACTGGTAACCTGAAAACCTGGAGTAAAACAGTATATGCAAAAAATGAGTATATGAGAATTGTTCATATTTTTAGAAGGACCAATAAAAAAAATAACTGGCATCTCATCTAGCTCAATGAGTGAGATGGAAATGATTGAAATTCTATAGATAAGATAAACCAGTAAAGTAAAGCTTTTGGTTGACAATTTTAGTCCAAGCTCCTGCCAACCTAGCATTTCGAAAGCACCTCCGGGTGCAAGTAGATAAATAGGGACCGCTTACCAGCGGGAAGGTAAACGGCGTTTCCGTGTGCGACTCTGGCTCGCCAGAGCAGCGATGTCACGCTGGCCACGTGACCCGGAAGTGTCTCCGGACAGCGCTGGCCCCTGGCCTCTTAAGTGAGATGGGCGCACAACCCCAGAGTCTGTCAAGACTGGCCCGTACGGGCAGGGGGACCTTTACCTTTACCTCTCATGACAATCTTGCGATGCTAAGGGTGGTAGACCAGTGAGGTTTAAATTTAGGCAAAGCCAATAATTAAAAGTCCTGCGCCAAATATGTAATTCAACAGAGGGGAGGTTAGCCTCTAAGCACAATGAAGCTTTTGGAACACAGGATAGAAGAAGAAGAAAAAATGCCTTAGGAACTTTGAACAGCTTCTGTAGATCCAAGGTGAGTGCCTGTCCAAATCTGAGACCCATATAATAACTGTGCTAGGGGTTTAGCTTTAAACACTTCAAGGGCTGAGGGTATGTGATTGCCACCTTTGGTATGGAAAAAGTGCACCAGAATTTTGGCACTTTGGGACACTTTTGCTTTGCATGTATCTGATGGGCTCCCCATGACCCTGTTGACTGGAAAATAAAGCCGAGGTATTTAAAGACCAATAAAAAAATAACTGGCATCATGGAAATGATTGAAATTCTGTGCAGATAAACCCAACATTGAAATTCTGGGGAAACTCCATTCCCAGTTTGGAATTACACATGCAATCAATGTCCAGCCCTTCTTGAGCATAGCATCAAGATGACTTAGAAGTGTGGGAACAGCGGATCACAGCTTAGTCATCGTCACAGAGAGAACACCTGGACTGCACTAAGAACCTCACCAATATGCATTGTGTTCACCACATCACTAGCAGTGGTACTCCTACAAGCAAGTTCACTACCTGCTTTCCCATGGGCTTGCAAGCCCCTCTGTGACATCAGAGAGCCTTGAGGCAGTCTGAGGCAGTACTGCACCTCTGACTGCGCTTGGTTCAGCTGCATTTCATTTCCTTCTGACCTCAGTGCTTATAGTTCCTCCAATCATACAGTTGTACCTCGGGTTAAGTACTTAATTCGTTCTGGAGGTCCGTACTTAACCTGAAACTGTCCTTAACCTGAAGCACCACTTTAGCTAATGGGGCCTCCTGCTGCCACTGCCCCGCCAGTGCACAATTTCTGTTCTCATCCTGAGGTAAAGTTCTTAACATGAAGCACTATTTCTGGGTTAGCGGAGTCTGTAACCTGAAGCGTATGTAACCTGAAGCATATGTAACCACTGTATATACATGGCTGCAACTCAGGGCTCCACCACACTTCCGCTTGTTCTGTGATTTCAAAGCATGGGCTCTGGTTTCCTGCTGCTTTCCCTGGGAAAACCCACTGTTTGCTTCTGAATCAGAAAAATCCACAGAAAACAAGACTGACGTTTGTTCCAATTCATCAGCAAACAGTGGGTTTTCTCAAGGAAAGCAGCAGGAAAAAAGAAAAACCTCTTGGACCACCTAGAAGTCACAGACCAAATGGAAGTATGATGAGCCCTCAGAACAGGCACCCCCAAACTCAGCCCTCCAGATGTTTTGGGACTACAATTCCCATCATCCCTGACCACTGGTCCTGTTAGCTTGGGATAAGACCCTGCAGAAAGAAGTCAAGTCCTGCAGGGCCCTCGTCTCTTGTGACAGAGCGTTCCACCAGATCGGAGCCACAGCCGAAAAAGCCCTGGCTCTGGTCGAGGCCAGCCTAATCTCTCTGTGGCCCGGGACCTCCAAGGTGTTTTTGTTTGAAGACCATAAGGTCCTCCGTGGGGCATACCAGGAGAGGCGGTCCCGTATGATGGGAGTTGTAGTCCCAAAACATCTGGAGGGATGAATTTGGGGATGTCTGCCTCAGAATAACACTCCATGCACTTGCTGGAGTGGACCACTGTTCACAAAAACCTGTGTCATTAAATTTTTTAGCCTTTAAGCTATGTGTTCCTATAGAGCAGAGTTTCCCAAACTTGGGTCTCCAGCTGTTTTGGGACTACAACTCCTATCATCCCTAGCCAGAAGAAGCAGTGGTCAGGGATGATGGGAATTGTAGTCCAAAAGCCATTGGAGAACCAAGTTTGGGAAACCCTGCTATAGAGTATACCATGGATCAAGAGGGGAGAAAGGAGAGGGCAGGAAATCTCTGGCTAAAGTACTACTGAGTAATGGTTTCAAAAGTGCAAAGGGTCACAAAGAGTGAGGGGTGTTCAAATGCCTTTTAAAAGTTGATGCGCTTCATGACTGCCCCCCCCCAAAAAAAAAATGAAGACAAGAAATCTTAATTACAAGGATTACAGGGATACTTTGGGGTAAATTTAGCAGTGAATGACAGAGCCCATCTACATACTTAATATTTTAAAGACAGTTGGCTGGTTTGGAAATTCCATACCAGAACAGGCAACCATTGCAGTATCTAGTCTTGTTTTGCCTGGGTGCAATGCAACAGTTTTTTATCTTGCTTCTCAGCTGGCTTCACATTCTGCTTGATAACTTGCCTGACCAGTTGGTGCAGCTCAACACACGTTGAAGGCTGCCAAGAGAATTAGCTTCAGGCGCTTGACAAGGTGGGCCTGAAGCAAACCAGGCCAGTCTCAACTCGCCTCCCACTGAATGCTGTTTTTGTTGCTTTGGCCAAGCGCAATGAACAGTCTCGTGCCAAAGGTGTGAGCTAAGCAGATCCAAAGAGCCTTTCAAACAGAAATCTGGCAAGGCAACCCTCTCCAAAGAAAGCACCTAGCACAGCCAAGCAGATTACCTGTCAGGTCTGGAGTCCTGGGGAAGGCGAGAGGATAACTTCACTGCAAAGGTGGTTCTCCATCGCTTGTGCCTCACTCGGAAGACCTCGCCAAAAACCCCACTGGCCACCTTGAGCCAATCGTCCTCAAAATCTTCCTTGGTGAACATGGTTAAGCTGCCCGAATGCCGGTCCATTTCCAGAAGAACAAGCCAGGAGGAGCCTTCCTCTGGAGAGCTGCCTCCGCCTCTTGTTTCTCTGCATCTGATGAGACAAGGAAAGCCCAGGGAGGACTGACTTCCTGGTTCTGCCTTGCCAAGGGCGGGCAGAGAGAGTTGTGTGTGTTGATTGCATTTGTTTGGCGTGACTCTTAATGAAGTCACAAGTTCCACAGTTTGCAGCAGGCAGCAGTGCCCTCCGAAACAGACCAGCTCTTATACAAGTAAGACAGCAAGGAGGGGAGAGATACAGTGGTACCTCGGGTTACATACGCTTCAGGTTACAAACGCTTCAGGTTACAGACTCCGCTAATCCAGAAATGGTGCTTCAGGTTAAGAACTTTGTTTCAGGATGAGAACAGAAATCATGCTCCAGCGGTGCGGCAGCAGCAGGAGGCCCCATTAGCTAAAATGGTGCTTCAGGTTAAGAACAGTTTCAGGTTAAGTACAGACCTCCGGAATGAATTTAGTACTTAACCCGAGGTACCACTGTACAGTACACACACAGAGGCCTCTCCAGTGTGATAATCCTGTCTGGGTGGGGAGATTTTTCTGCCTTCAAGTGAGCTATTTTGGCCCATCTGAAGACCCACAAGTGCTGAAGGCCATTGAAAGAAGCTCTTAGCCATCCTTCTCTCACCCTGTCTGTTCTACTCCTCACAGTCAAACATTAAATTGTATGTTTCTTGGGGAAGATATCTGCCCCGTTTATTTATTCCTGTACTGTGCTTTGATGGAGATGTATTTCCCAACAAAGAGCGCTTCATAGTGAGGCATTCCTGATCGAACCAAGGTTTAGATTTGTTGTAGTATAATGGCTGCCGCGTTGCCTTTTTGGGGGTCAAATAGGGTTGAAGAAGTGAAATCAAATCCTGAAACAAGTTTATTCTAGTTTCAGGGCATGAGGAGTTTAAGAGGTTGTCTCTCCTAATGAGGAATATATCTGAGTGTAACCTGATGGAGATGGATAAATATAAATATAAAATGTCAAGTGTGGGGCAGGGGGCTGCTCTTTCTGCATTTATCCTATTTCAGTCGGTCTCTAACTGTTTCGTTCTGTTGACACTGTAAGTTTTTAAATAAACGAATGAATACACTGCATGTGTTGTTAGGCGTGCTTCAATAGCGATGTTACTGATTTTGATGCCTTGTGTTTGCCTGCTTTGTAGAAGAGCTGGGTGGTAACGTTTTCCATATATACAAAAGGGTATGATCATCCAGTGGCGTAGCATGGGTTATCAGCACCCGGGGCAAGGCAAGTAATTTGTGCCCCCTAACCCATGGATTTGCGCCCCCTAACCCGTGGATTTCCCTAACCCCCAGATGTTGCGGCCGGCCCCCCCTGCACCCCCCACGCTACGCCACTGTGATCATCCGGTGCACATTTTCTCAGGAGGAAACCTTGCCTGAGGGAGCATTGGTAAGGAAGTTAGGCAGAAACTCCACAAGCGCTATGTCACCACTAGTGTGCAGCGTCTGGGAAGTCTCAGGGTGATCACATGGCACACCTGATTCTCAAATGTCTCCTGCTTAACTCCTTCACTTAGGAATGGTATGGTGTGGTTTATGAAGTTACATAAGAAGGGAAAATCCCCAACCCATCCCAAACAGCTCAACCCTGCAGAAACATCCCAACAAGTAATTAAACTTTTATGAGTCCTGCTGGTCAGTGGCTCAAGTTGCTTCATAATCTGACCAGCAGTGAGAAAGGGAATTAATTTCACTTAATTGCACACTTTCTCTCTCTCCCTCTCTCCCTCTCTCTCTCTCTCTCTCTCTCTCTCTCTCTCTCTCTCATCTATCAGACACAAAGCTTAATTGCAGAACTGAGAGCTGCCAAATTCCAACATCTGGATTTTGTTGTCCTGAAAATTCCTCCCCACCCCCAGCTGTAGGTAAGTTTAAAAAAGTTTTTTGTCGGCAAGGAAGAGAACTGTGCACAAGCTCAGAGGAATACTTTATTATTTCATGTGCTTCCAGGGTCTAGTACAGAAAGCAGGTTCTATGAATCAAGTCAGTCAAGTTTAGTGACTAGAACTTCAGCTTGAAGTAACCATCTGCCCAAACTTGGCCCCAAATCCCACTTCACAATATCATACTCCTTTTCCTTTGAGGCAGAGAAAAAGCCCAAAATGATGTTAGAGCTCAGAATACCAAACTGAAAAATGAATCAACAGGCATTGTGATGTCAGTGCCAAAGGAGCACTAATCTCCAAATCAGTTGGCAATCATAGTTTTCTCTATGTCAACAGATTAAGCAGCCTGGCTAGGTGGATGAGGTGAAGGACAAAGGAACCCTAAAAACTGATGCACAAGATATCAAGGCACTATGATTAATCACATTCAGAAAGCAAATGACTGGGAAGGCAGGGTAGTGGGAGAGATGCAAGGAACCCACTAGTCATTTTTACAGCAGCTAAAGGATTTCTAAAGAATCAACAGCAGAGGTGCAGTTAAGAAACTTTAAACTCTGAACTTGAGTGGTCTTATGCCCACCCCTGGTCAATATGCAATACTTTACTTCCTTTAAAATTAGGCACGTCAGCACAGCTGCAGTTGGGGGACCCACCAGCCCTGGACTACTGCTGCCCCCCTAGCACCGCTGCTGATAAACAGGGAACTATCCAGGGAGAAGTCTCGGTTCAGCTCTTCTAACTTCCATGGATCGCAAAGGACCTGTTTGCTTATCCTTTCATTTCCCTCCCCCTCCCTTCAGATCTGTGACCTCTTTCTTGACTTGGACAAATTCCTTCCACATGAATGCAAGCCAAGGTGCCTGACCAGTATCGTCTGAACGTTAAGCCAGCAGTTGTAATGCTGCAGCAAATATTGCTAACACAGTAGAGCATGGAAAAAACCAGGGATACGGCAGTTAAATCCCAGGAGATAATAACTGTGAAACCCAACAATCTCCTTTCAGGAGGAAGATTCCTGACCCATGTCAACTCTTGGGAATTTCTACTCCCAAATTATTTAGGATCAACGCTGCAACTAGGCTCTAAAGAAGGGCCCCTCTTTCTTCGCAAACTTGGCTTCTGAACTTCCAGTCTCCAAGGTGGAGACACAACTCACATGGGGTCCATTAGCCCATCAAAACCTTTTCAAGCTAAGCCTTTTCTCTCTTTCAGAATGTGCCGCCCACTCCAGTGACACCTCTGCAGTTCTTAGGTTCTCTCATGAAGAAGGAAGGGAGAGAGAGAAGCAGAGACTTAAAAAGCAAGCAGCAGTGTGTTCCCAATTTACACTGGCGGCAGCGGCAGCAGCATCGAATCATGGCATAGCTACTGGCAGCAGCTAGCACTGAGGGCTTCAAGGAGCTTCCATTCTTTGGGGCTCCAAGGCTGCTGCCATTTTGATTTGGCGCTTCCGATACAACCAGAGAAGTACGACGACAGACGTTAAGACAACAATGCCGGTCGATAAGCCTAGAAGAGCAGGGAGCATCATGGTCATGTCAGAGCCTGGAAAGATAAATGGAACGAGAGTTGGGTGGGATTGGCCAATGTTGCAACGTGGTAGTAATTCTTTCCTAGGTGTCCCCCGTATTGCAGACATGTAAACTTAAAATTCCCCGCAGGTGAGAACAAAGTGCCAACCCAAGATGCAGGACTGGCAGTGGCAATCCAGGACCCCATGTGATGGAGAAGCTGAAATCCTGAACACTTGGCCAGCACGAGGAGACAGATGCTGTTATGGGTTTTGTGGGGTCAGCCTGGATGATATCCTTGAATCCCTTCCAGGCCTGCAATCCAGTAAGAGTTAGAATCTAGTTGAAGAGGCTGCAGAACCTGCCCAATCAGTCCCTGTGTTAAGGTAATGGCCATTTTGCCTTCTCCAGCATCTCAAAGATGTTGCAAGAGCTGCAACAACAGCCATGGTGCTCTACAGCCTAATGGGCTGGCTTTCCCCCACCGCCCTCACTGAGCTGCAACATAGGAAAACAATAGAGTTGGTGAGTGTAAGATGGAGACACTGAGGCATGTTTTGCTCTGTGCAGGGGCTCCCCTGGGAACCTGGGGACAAGCAAGATCTGTTGGGGTGTTGTTGCTGTGAGCACCTCCATCCTATGCTCAGGTGGCATGCATGTGTAAATAAAACCATATACAGTGGTACCTCAGGTTACAGATGCTTCAGGTTACAGACACTTCAGGTTAAAGACTCTGCTAACCCAGAAATAGTACCTCGGGTTAAGAACTTTGTTTCAGGGTGAGAACAGAAATCGCACACCGATAGTGTGGCGGCAGCGGGAGGCGCCATTAGCTAAAGTGGTGCTTCAGGTTAAGAACAGTTTCAGGTTAAGAACGGACCTCCAGAACGAATTAAGTTCTTAACCCGAGGTACCACTGTACAGTTGTACCTTGGTTGACGAACGCCTTGCGACTCGAATGTTTGTGCTCCCAAACACCGCAAAACCAGAAGTGAGTGTTCCGGTTTGCGAATGTTCTTTTGGAAGCTGAACGTCCAACGTGGCTTCCACAGCTTCCAGTTGGCTGCAGGAGCTTCCTGCAGCCAATCGGAAGCCGCGCCTTGATTTCTGAACATTTTGGAAGTCGAACAGACTTCTGGAATGGATTCCGTTCAACTTCCGAGGTACGACTGTATCCCAGAGACACCATATTCTCTGCTGACCTTCATTCCAAGGAAACCAAACCCTGAGCTTGCCACTCAGAAATTGTGGTGGCATGTAAAAAATATTCTGCAGCAGAAAAGGATCAAGGGGGATCAAGAACATAGCTCTGTACCCCACCACTCCTAATGGGCACCAGCCACCACTGAGTGTGTGGGGTTTGTGTGCATGTTTGTGTGCATGTTTGTGTGCATGTGTTTGTGAATGCATGTCCTCCCCCCCCCCACCCTTCACTCATTTGTGTGCATGTCAATCCTTGAATGCTGGCAGAAGAGAAGGTCATGCTTAGAAATCAGACCCATCATCCCTAAGATAAAGGTAAAGGTAAAGGGACCCTGACCATTAGGTCCAGTCGTTACTGACTCTGGGGTTGCAGCGCTCATCTTGCTTTATTGGCCGAGGGAGCCGGCGTACAGCTTCCGGGTCATGTGGCCAGCATGACAAAGCCTCTTCTGGCGAACCAGAGCAGCACACGGAAACGCCATTTGCCTTCCTGCCGGAGTGGTACCTATTTATCTACTTGCACTTTGACGTGCTTTTGAACTGCTAGGTTGGCAGGAGCAAGGACCGAGCAACGGGAGCTCACTCTGTCGCGGGGATTCAAACCGCTGACCTTCTGATAGGCAAGTCCTAGACTCTGTGGTTTAACCCACAGTGCCACCCACATCCCTTCATCCCTAAGATAGTAGAACTCAAATCCTGCAGGGCTCACTTTTGCTGAAATATGCATGGGATCAAGCCATAAGAAATATGCAGCTGGAACAAACGAACCCAGCCTAAGGCTGTTGAGTCCTTTGCTCTCGCCCACAGCAGGGGTGCAAAGGTGAGGGGATTAGCTGGATAAGCAAACCTAATTTTAATCCCCGCTTCTCAACCTGTGATGATGTCCCTTCAAGCACTCCTTTTCTGATGACCTTGTTGCAACCCTAGGAAAAGCCAGCAGCTAGTATATTGCTCATATTTATCATTTATAGGGAATGTCTTTTCTCTCTCCTGCTTCAAGAATGCATTGCACATCTCTCTGTACATCCCAGCAACCCTGCAAGAGTTTCACAGGTAGGCAACTGTGGGAGAATTATTTGCCCAAAGTTATCCACCAAACTCATGGCAGAAGTTAGACTTAAATCCGTTACCCAGATCCAAGGAGCAAATTCAGCCTCCCTCAACTTGGTGCTCACCAGGTGTATACCAGGTAAAGGTAAAGGGACCCCTGACTATTAGATCCAGTCGTGGCCGACTCTGGGGTTGTGGCGCTCATCTCGCTTTATTGGCCGAGGGAGCCAGTGTACAGCTTCTGGGTCATGTGGCCAGCATGACTAAGCCGCTTCTGGCAAACCAGAGCAGCGCACGGAAACACCGTTTACCTTCCCGCCGGAGCGGTACCTATTTATCTACTTGCACTTTGACGTGCTTTCGAACTGCTAGGTTGGCAGGAGCATATTCAGCCTTCCTCAACTTGATGCTCACCAGGTATGTTGGACTGCAACTCCCATCAGACCACCAGTTGGATAGCTCAGCCAGTACAGCATAAGACTCACAATCTCAGGGTTGTGGGTTCAAGCCCCACGTTGGGCTAAAGATTCCTGCATTGCAGGGGCCTGGAATAAATGATCCTCATGTCCCTTCAAACTCTGTAATTCTATGATATGTCCCAGCAGCAGAGGGATGTGCTGACTAGGGCTGTGATGGAAGTTGTGGTCCAAAACACCTTGGCAGCAGAAGGCTCTAGCTGCTAGACTTGTGCAATTCTCTAGTTGCTACCTGGAAACCTTGAGGCAAGGGGAAGAATGAAGAACACAGACCACACACACACACACACCTGTAACTGGTCCAGGTGTAAACTCTACCTGGGTCTTTGGAACCGGTCCGAAGGAGATTATGTTGTGGCGGGTTTGGTAACTATCCCTGCTGCTTGACTTGGAGAGGGTACTTAAGCAGCTCTGGGAAGGAAATGGAAGGATTATTCAACGTGGAGGCTGCAGCTCAGTTTATTATTATCACATTATTTATCCATTGAAAGTACAACATTAAAACACCCACACAAATTGGAAAGGGGAAAGAACCACCATTAAGGCTCAGAGCGCAGTAGGGGAACTTGGGGCCTTATATTTCAGCAGTGCCCTGTGCAATCCAATAATTCAGCACCCCCCGCCTCTCAAGCTACATTCTAAATAATAGTTGCAGCTTCCCCTGCAGCCCTGAATAAAATATTGTGGGGGCCCAGGTAAGCCCTGCCGCACATAGTTGATCACATGACATAGTGCACAGACACACTATTTGAAAGGGGATGCCCATCATTTTTATGGGGGCCCGGCCCCCTCAAATATTTTATTGTGGGGGGCTGAAGCCCCCACAACTCCTAAGAATTGGCTCCTATGCCCTGTGGCACCCCTGAAAGTCCACACTCTGGGTGACCAAGCTGGTCATGCTCCCCTAAATTCTCCTCTGCAGAGATGCAAGGTTCAGCAAAAGGATTTATTTTTATCCACAGCTTCTTTGGTTTCTAGAATGGCGGTCTGTGGCAGGACTTGGTTACAGAACAGCAATTGGAGAAGAGAGGAAGGGGAGAAAGATAACACATTAAATAAAGCAAGGAAATAAGTCAGGGTGGTAATTACCACCTGATAATTTGGTTTGGATGTCATGTCTAAAAGTGTCTTCCCTTTGTTCCCCAAATCCTGCAGACACTTTTGGAAGGAGAGGAATTCTGGATATGCTCAGAGGTACCCTATTCTTTTCTGGGCAACCTCCCAAGGGTCACATGTCAGTGGAGGAGGGGGAGGTGAGGGCCGGAAGATGAGTGAAGCAGAAAATGCAAATGTTACCTTTGTACAGTAGGCTAGTTTCTTCACACACACTCATACACCTGCTTACAGAATTTCAGCACCTTTCCCCCTCATAATTGTTTAAAACGATCATTGCTAAAACTCAGCTGCTAGGTAGCATAACAACTGCGTAGACATCAGCTGCTTAGAGAATATTTGCTAAACCTGAGCTGCTACTAAGGCAGCTCAGCTCAGCTCAGATAGATGCCTTAGCTTGCACCCTTGCCAACAAACTAAAAGAGGAGTAAATTACACAGTGCTTCTATTTTCTACCCTTACACCTCTTGAAAGACTCTAGCGGCACCCTTTGGTCCTCTGTCTTCTAACGGAACTCACCTGTTCACATCCAGCATCGTCACTCAGGCAGACACTGAGTTCACAGTGCAGATAAGCCACAGCGTGGCTCACCATCTGAAAAAGCTGGATGGTGAAGTTGACTGTTTGGGATTTGCTGTTCTGGAGCACTTGAATATGTGTGCATTCCCTCAGTGATCTAAGAGAGAGAGAGAGAGAGAGAGAGAGAGAGAGAGAGAGAGAGAGAGAATGAATCACCTGCATAGCGGCTCAATATGCACCAAATCAGCAAACTGGAAATTCACAGACTGTTGAGAATCCTTAACTGAACATGGAATTCAAACTCTGGACATGCTGTGATGGGCCCAGATGCTCCTGATTTTAAAGGTGGTGGTGGGAGAATGAGATATATTTTCGGATGACAAATCTCTCAATATCTGTTATTAGCTGAGGAATGAAAACCCCATATTCAGAGGTAGCATACCTTTGACAGCTCTCCAGATTACATAGATGGTTGGTTCTTATGATATTCCTACGATTTGCTGATGTGGCTGGATCTGAACAGCCATGCTCTTTCAGCAGTCATTGGGGTCACTGCCAATGGGGGTCTTATTGCATTATGGAAAAGAGTGTTTGCCCAGGGCTGGAGAAATCCCTCCTTTTTTAAAAAAATTAAAAGTCAAGGTGATTTTGCTAAGCAGACTCAGCCAGATGTTGTGTGGGTTCTCTATGATTCCCTTGATCCTCTTTCGGCTGACAACATGGCAGAAGTGATCCTTCCTGCTGGCAAGCCACCCCTAAGCCTTCACGTACGGATAAGGACAGTGAAGGAAAGTCACCATGAATTAATGAATTTGTCCTCATGTAGTCGAGGCCAAGGGCAAATGGATTTGCATCTGGCACAAAGATACAGGCGAACAGCCAAAATGACCATTTGCCACCTATGGATTGTGTGTGGGGGAGGTTCCTGCTAACAGTTGGCACAGGTTCTGAATAAGCTGTTAGGGTTGCAGCAGACAAATCAGCTGTTGGAAGAGGCTGGGAATTTCACGGCTGTTGCACCAAAGGATGTAGATAACAGCCTAATGTTGCAAGCCCAACCCCTCTTACCTGGGAGTAAGACCCACTAAATTCAATAGGACTTACTTCTGGATTTCAGAGTTGATCCGTTCTGCAACTTTTGACCCCACCCCCAATTTTCCCACTCTTGCTGTTCACCATAATATTCCCAGACCAGATTCAACTACAGTAACAAGTCCTCCCAGTGGAAACCTATGCAAGGACTTCCATTAGCGTAATAGGGCGTTCCCAGCCTGTCCTGTGTGTCCCCTGAATTGGCTAGGGATATGTGTGCCTGGGGAACCTTCAGAACAGCACAGTGGTACCTCGGGTTACATACGCTTCAGGTTACATACGCTTCAGGTTATAGACTCCGCTGACCCAGAAATAGTGCTTCAGGTTAAGAAATTTGCTTCAGGATAAGAACAGAAATCGTGCTCCGGCGGCATGGCAGCAGCGGGAGGCCCCATTAGCTAAAGTGGTGCTTCATGTTAGGAACAGTTTCAGGTTAAGAACGGACCTCCAGAACGAATTAAGTACTTAGCCCGAGGTACCACTGTACAGGGAGACAGGGGAGACCTTTTGGTTTTGGTTTTAGAAAAGCAACTAATAAGTGCAACCAGTAATCATGATGACGTTTCATTCATTCAGTCATTCATTTAATCTTGTACAACTCTCACAGGATTTAATTTTATACGGCGTCTCATAAGCATAATAAATAAATAAATGAAAGTCCATCTTGTTCCCTTTTCCCAGAAGCTCTGTCTATGCGTTTGTGGTGGTGTTGGTGCAACCATCAGGCCAGGCCAAGCATAAATGGGGAAAGGTAAAAACTCCTCCCCCCCCGCCGGGCCTCTAACCAATTTGACATGGGAGCAATGCCTTCCTGAACTCAGATATGGCTGTCCAGGTAAAGGTAACGGGCCCCTGGACAGTTAAGTCCAGTCAAAGGCGACTATGGGGTTGTGGTGCTCATCTTACTTTCAGGCCAAGAAATCCGGTGTTTGTCCACAGGCAGCTTTCCGGGTCACGTGGTCAACATGACTAAACTGCTTCTGGCACAACGGACACCATGACAGAAACCAGAGCACATGGAAACATTGTTTACCTTCCCACCACAGTGGTACCTATTTATCTACTTGCACTGGCCTGATTGTTGCACCAACACCACCACTGCTGGTGTTGAACTGCTAAGTTGTCAGAAGCTGGACAGAGCTCACCTGTCACGGGGATTCGAACCGCCGACCTTCTGACCGGCAAGCCCAAGAGGCTCAGTGATTTAGACCACAGTGCCACCCGCATCCCTATACGGCTGTCAATTACATCCTGAATATCTAAGGCCAAATCCATGCACTCCCCACCGCCACCAAGACAACAGACAGCATCCCTTTCTATAGTCCCTGATGCCCCAGACAAAGGTAGGTTCTGGAGCATCCATTTCCCGCCTCACCCCAAGCATCCTTCAGCCTCAAGTTGCTTCCCCATCTGACCTGGGGAAAAGACAGCAGGCAGCCTCTGGACCCACAGGCCTGGAGGTGGGCGTAACACAGCACGACTTGACGCTCAGAGTCGGGCGGCTTCTGTTGTCCTGCAGAACGATCTGGGCCAGGAAATTGTTAGGGAGAGATGGAGTCTTGCCCATGGCTACAGCCTGTAGGCTCATCTCCGCAGTGTAGTTGCCAGAGCCACAGGCATCGTCAGACACAACCGCATAGCTGAGTGGAGAGAAAGAGAGAGGGAGTGTGAGTGGGGAAGGAGGTGGGGATTATCCCCCCAAATGAAGGCTAAACTACAAATATCCCTTCCAAAGCCCAATTGTTTTCCTTTAACATCTCACTATATAATACATGGGGACGCAGGTGGCGCTGTGGGTTAAAGCCTCAGCGCCTAGGACTTGCCGATCGAAAGGTCGGCGGTTCGAATCCCTGCGGCGGGGTGCGCTCCCGCTGCTCGGTCCCAGCGCCTGCCAACCTAGCAGTTCGAAAGCACCTCCGGGTGCAAGTAGATAAATAGGGACCGCTTACCAGCGGGAAGGTAAACGGCGTTTCCGTGTGCGGCTCTGGCTCTGGCTCTGGCTCTGGCTCTGGCTCTGGCTCTGGCTCTGGCCAGAGCAGCGATGTCACGCTGGCCACGTGACCCGGAAGTGTCTCCGGACAGCGCTGGCCCCTGGCCTCTTAAGTGAGATGGGCGCACAACCCCAGAGTCTGTCAAGACTGGCCCGTACGGGCAGGGGTACCTTTACCTTTTTTATATAATACATATATGCCTCCAAAGTAACAACAATCCTTCCTGCATCTGATAAAGGGGATGTTAGTCCATGAAAGTTGATGGAACAATAAATCTGCTGGTCTTTCCACGAGGCTCTGAAAGATGCCCTAATTTATTATGAGCAACCACAGATATTCAGTCTCCCTGCTGAATTTCAAAAGGACAAAAAAAACCCACCAAAAAGAATTGCAAAAGGGAATACGCCTCCACAGCCCAACTGCATCAACACTCCGCTTTTGTAAACTGAAAACGGCAGCAGAACATTGTTAGTTACCACTCTTTGGTTAGGCTGTTAATAATAATAAAAAATGATTATTTGCATATGAAGGGGGAGGAGGAAATATCTGGGGAAAGAGTGTAGCTCAGTATTAGAACATCTGCTTTGCAAAATGAATGAATGAATAAATAAAAAGAGCAAAAACAATAATCTTAAACAAAAAATAATCTAAGGAAGCACGGCGGTTGGGTGGGGGCTAATGAGAAGCGAATGTGCTCAATAGCTGAGGAATGCTGGACATGGAAAAGAAAATAGAAAATCAAGTGAGCATGGAATGAAATAACCCTGAGGACATGGCTGTCTGGCACTGTGAACAGAGGCATCCTGTTAATGGATGAGGAGGACACACTGCCACATTTTGTTGCAGTTGCCACTTGTAAAATTCTGCTATTATGGCCATTTGGGGTGTGGGGAAGTCGCAGGAATGAAACAGAAAAGCCATCAATATATTGTGAAAATGAAATAAACTGCAGCCCTGGCACTTGAAGATCCACCATTTGAACAGTTATAAAAAGTAAGGTAAAAAAAGATAAAGAACCCCTGGATGGTTACATCCAGTCAAAGGCAACTATGGGATTGTGACGCTCATTTTGCTTTTAGGCCAAGGGAGCCAGCGTTTGTTCACAGACAGCTTTCTGGGACACGTGGCCAGCATGACTAAACCACTTCTGGCTCAATGGAACACTGTGATGGAAACCAGAGCACACGGAAATGTATTTACCTTCCCGCCACAGCGGTGCCTATTTATCTACTTGCACTGGTGTGCTTTTGAACTGCTAGGTTGGCAGGAGCTGGGACAGAGCAACGGGAGCTCACTCCATCGCAGGGATTCAAACAACTGACCTTCTGATTAGCAAGCCCAAGAGGCTCAGTGGTTTAGACCCTGTGTAGAATGGTTTTAAACCCTGACTGGAGCAATGGGGGATTATTTGCAGCTCATGATATCTGAAGGGAGCTTGTAGATGCCTCTCACCCTTGTCCAGAGGCAGTATTCGCTAAGCAAGGCCCCCTGCCCAGTCACCACTCACCTTGCTTCCACAAGTGAGGCCACCCAAAGCAAGACCTCAGTTCCTGATCTTAAGCACCGAACAGCTCATTTAACAGAAAGCTGTCCCGATTCATAAGTACGGTAATCTTAATTTTGCATGTCCTACAGCATTGAAATGACTGCCTCTCGCTTGAGGCTATCCTTACCCAACTTGGTGCCCTCTAAATGTTCTAGACTACAAGTCCCACGGGCTACTAAATGTTATGGACTACAATGGCTGCAGTCCATAAATATTTGGAGGGCACCAGGTTGGGGAAGGCTTCCAATAGCCCCAGCTCCAAATAGTTACCCATCCATGAAAACATCATCTGAGCGCATCACTCTCTGGTGGTGTGCTCTCCAATCTGACAGAGTTGAATTGGGGTCCCATGGTGGCAAATCAGCTACTGAGTCTTCTCTTCCTCCTCCTCCAGTAGAGTCACTTGTGATGGGAACTTGCTCTTCAGAGGTGTATGAATTAAATCCTCTACTGATGCTGGTAGCATCTGCAGAGAAGTCTCCACCAGCCTTCATACTAGGTGTATCTGAAAGGCTCCCCAGGGTCGGTTTGACTTGAGCTTCAGGATTTAGGAATATCTCAGAGGTGCCCGGTGGAAGACTTTGCAAATGGGATGTCTGGTTTAGAAGACTACCAGCAAGTCCATCAGCAGAAATGCTGGGAAATAATGTGGTCATTAGAAATGCTGGTGTATTAAGAGCTGTAGAAAACACAGAGGAGATTGGCAAGGAAGAAGCAGCCTCCTCCTCCTGTCCCTGTTCATCACCTGCCAATCTGGGCATTTCAGGGTGGTCAGCTTCTAAACTTGCTGGCTGAGGTTGCAAGTAAGATGCAACCAGGAACTGATCTCCAGTCCCAGCATTCTTGTTTCTCCTTTGTTTAAGAAACCTGCCCTTGCTTGCTGATGGTGAGGAAGCTACCATTTCACTTGTTCCACCTACACTAGGCTGTAGCCTGTAGGAGTCAGTCTGCAGTGTTTCCAAAATCATTGCTTCTTCACCCACAAGTGACGGAGTCACGTCTTTAAGAGTAGAATTTGGTGCAAATGAATGGACAGGGTGCAGAGGTGACTGAAGAACCTCCTTTTGATGATCTGTAGATCCTGCAGCATAGTATGATGATGACGACGATAATGATGATGATGATGATGATGATGATGGGGAGGAGGAGGTTAATCTGAAATCTGTGGCAACCAGTGAAGCAGATGAATGCCCAGAATCTGTGCCAGGCATGGTTGACATCAAGCTAGTTGCTTTGGTTTGCTTGTAAGTTTCAATATCTGTCAAAGTCTTGGTTTCTACAGCACTCAGCACTGGTTCCAGCTGTTCTGCTGCACTTGCAAGAGAGGCCCTTCCCCTGAGCGTTACAGTGGTTGGATTGTATTCCGTAACCAATTTGGCAGAATAGGAATGTGTTGTTACCTGGGAAGGAACATCGGCAGATGGTCTAGAATGTGTCTGATGATTCAGGATGTCCTCAGGATGTTTTCCAGGCAGAGTCATTTGCATCAGAGCATCTGCTGAGAACAGAGAAGACAAAGATGGTGTCTCCAGGCTCTCATCTGTCCTGGGGGCCTTGGATGGGATGTGATGGGAATCAGAAGGCTTGGGGAAGGTAATGTTCGTATGATAGGAAGATGTTTCATTTGCCACAAGAAATGCTTCTGCATAGGGGTTATTTAAGGCTGCAGCTTCTTTGTGCTCTTTTCCAGTTGAGGACATTGGAAAAGTTGACACCGCGTTGGGTACATAATGAACTTTAGAAGGAGCCTTTCCAAAGTGTTCATTGATTAAGGAGCCACGTGGTGCTGAGCTTGAAGGTGCAAGATGTTGTCCCACTTCTAATGGCAGTTTCGTGTTCCTAGCTGAAGATGCACTCAAGGACCCTTCAGAGTTCTTACTGATGTGAGTAATGGGGCTCACTGAACCATATGGATGCTCTTCAGCGTGAAGCATTACTGTTGATCTCAGCAGTGGGGGGTTACTTGCAGCCTGAAGGGAGCTTGTTGGCATCTGAGAGGCATAGGGTTCTGTCAAGGAGGACTGAGAAGAAACCTTGTCAAGGGTGCTCAACAGTTCAGTTGTGAGTGATAATGCTTTGGGTTGTTGCTGGATTGGCACCATAACTGGTGGAGCAGCTGAGATATGGTTCTTCACAAGCACTCCAGCAGATAACGAAACTGGATTGTCCTCTTCCAGCCTTCCAGCAGACAACTGAAAGTCTTCATTGTGGTCTGTGGTCAGTCCATGCTTTGTCCTAGTGCTACGATCCCTCAACCCATAGAGGAATGGATTGGCTGTTGAAGTGTTGGATCTCACCAGACTGACTCCTGTATGCTTTGGAGAAGCACTGGAGGCTGGCCCAGAAATGACTAGATGATCCAACAAATTAGGAGAATGAGTGTTTGCCCTTGAGGAGTGTCTAAGGGTGGACACAAGAGGACCAATTCCCACCAATCGCTCCTGGATACTACCAGGAGTAACCAAAGCTAGAGCAGCCTTGCTGGTGAATGAAAGACTAGCATCATGGCCCACTTCTTCCTCAGTAGGAAGTGGCACATAACCTTTAGGTGCCTCTGGTGGTAAGAAGACAAACACAGGTTTAACCAGAATGACACTGGATGGACTCATTTGTATCAGACTCGAAACCCCTGGATGGGAGAAGCCAAGGGCAGAAGTCAGAACCAGCATTTCCTGCCCACTAGCAATTGGTTCTCCCAAAGTTGGGGTGGTGTTTCGCAAAGGTTGTAGGCACACCATGTTTTCAGCATTCTGGACCAAGTGGGACAAATACTGAAGGGAGGGAGACATTCCCAGGATGCCACTAGAGGCAAAAGAGTCAAGACTTCCAATATCTGGTCGACTGAGGTGTTGAAAGAACCCCAAGGAGCTTTGAATGAGATCTTGAGCACCAGCCACCACCAGCATTGGTGTTGTCCTCAGGCTGGTGATGTTTTCCTCCACCTTGTGAGCCAGTGGAAGGGGAATGTTTATTTTGGTTTGGTGGCTGATAGGAGAGGCTGGACTATCTGAACTAGGAGGACTTCTCCTTGAGGAGGCAGGGATAGAAACATCCTGCACAGTTGTCCCTCGAGTGCCAGACTGAGGTGTTGGAAGGCTGGTTTGTGGAGAGTGTTTTCCTTCACTCACTTTCTCAGCAGTGTGAGGAGTCGTGGGAAGACCAGGTGCAGCTTGAAGTTGCAAACCAGGATGGACAAATGTGAGTCTACTTGGCATCTGGGTTTCAGCACCTGTAGAGGTTGGTGCTTCTGGTAACAGGGATAAAGCATGGACAAAGGCAGAGGCATTGGATAGTCTTGACTTGAGATGGCCAAGGAAAGTCATTTCAAGTGAAGGGTGCTGTGCTGGGGTAGAGGAACGTGTTTTTGGTGGGTTACTCTCATTTTGGGGTAGGCCCCGCAATTTCCCCAAGGCATCCAAGAACTCATGTTCTATGGGGGCATGGGCAGACACCACTAGCAATTGTGACTCGGTGGGAGAAGAGGCAGAAGACCCTGCTATCTGTGGTTTGGCATCAACAGAGATTGGCAATCCTTGTTCCAAGGATGCCTCATTTGTCACTGGCTCAACACGGGCAGATGTGACCGAAAGATGGGACTCATCAATAAAAGAGGCAGACATTTGCGACTTGGCATGTGATGGCACATTCGTGCCTGAGATACCCATTTGCAGCTCACCACTAGCATGAGGATGGATGCTCTGTGGTTGCAATGATTGGGCAGGCAGGGAGGGTGCCTTAGTGTAAAAAGAGACAGACGTATCTGGTGACAGTTTTTGAGAGCTATGGCCAAGGAAAGTGGTGCCTGAGACATTCAGGCCAGCAGCAGATGTGCCTGACACATTTGGTTCAACACGAAAAGGAACAAGTGACCCTGAGGCTGTTGCTCTAGTATGAGTAGAAGCAAAGTTGCCTAGCAGTTGCTGCTGAGCTTGGAATGGCACAGATGTGCCTGACACTGTTCTCTGTGATTCACTGGGTACAAGAGTTGGCAACACTGACTGCCTGGGCTCAGATTGGGAAGACTCTGCCACAACTGATGTGCTAAATCCAGCATGTGGAAAGGCAGAAGCCGAAGCCACACTTGATGGTTCTGACTCATGTTCAGCAGAAGAAGGAGAAACAAGTGAAACAGGTCTCTTTTGCCCTTCATGGGTGCCATGAGTCTCTGGCTTGGTGAGAGCAGATGTATCCAATGATTCTGACTCACTAAGAGATGGAACAAGAGCACTGGGAGATGGTCGCTCTCCATGGACTGTCAAAAACGTGTTGGGCAGTTGAGATTTGGATGTGCCTTGCATAATGTAACCAATAGGGGCAGACACAGTGTCTGATGGCGATGCAACAGTGGAAGAGATACCCATGCTTGACACTGCAGGTCCAGAACGAGCTGATGTTGGGTGGGCTAGCTGAGGCATGCCAAGCATGCTTACCTGTGGCTTGTCATCAACCAGGAAAGTAATGTCCAGTGGTTGTGCAGTGGAGTGGAGTGGGAGAGATGACTTTGGCCAGCCCACAAGAGTGGTTTCTTGCAGATTAGGGACAGCCTGTGTTCTTCTTGGCTCACCAACAGTTTGAGAAAGCCTGACATGGGAAGTCTGGGTAGCTGTCTGATGATCAGTCTCGTGGTGCAAAATTAAACCATCTTGAAGATGCTCCTCTGATTCATCAGATGTCCCTGATTTACTGAATAAGGAAAACTGCGGCACAAAGAGAAGTTTGGGCAGAACACTTTGGCTGGTGTCCCTTGGCCTGGCAGAGTGTGGTGGGGATTCTGAAGAGAGTGTGTTTGGAGTCACCAACAATGAGGAAGAGAGGGTGTTACTTTGAGAAGCAGTTAGACGGGCAGGGTTTTCAGCCGTTCTAAACTCAATGGTTTCATCTTCCAGCACCATCTCTCTATATGGAGAGGAAGCCGAGGAGGAAGGCTGTGTCAACTCTGTCCTGGGAATGATTGTCATTTTCTCTTCTGAAAAAGACTGATGGAAGAGAACTGTGGAGCTCCCCCTAAGGGATGGACTCTGTGTCTGCTCCAGGAGACCTGGAGTGCTGCCAACAACTGAAGTTCTCATATCCAACTGGGTTTGTTGATGCTCAGCTTGAGTCCATTGGCTAGCTTTGGGGATCAATGTTAACAATTTAGCCATCCCTTTCTTGGCAGGGGTCTGCATGGTTTCTGCAGGGAATCCTTCAGTGTCTGTTCTGTTCTCAGTGAAAACAAAGGTAGTTGCTGCCACTACAGAAGGGTTGATAGACAACTCTACCCTCTGCCTGGCACTTCCTGAGGGCTCTGAATCAGGCAGCACAGTTGCAATCACACCCATCGCTACCACCTTGCTGGGGGTGGAGGCAGGCTGCTTCGGAGTCATGCTGAGCTCCTGAGATGTTGCCTCTGCTTTTCCTTCTTCCCTAGACAGCGGTGTTACCAACCGTTCCAGCAGGGAACTGAAGGATGTTGCTTTTGACTTTGGCATGCCTGTAAACAAGGACTGGCTGGTGATGGGAGCTTTGCTTTGGGGATCCAAAATGGCTCCATCCAAGAACTGTTTGGGGCTTGCCGGCTTTGTAGCAAGAACAGGAAGTGTCTGGCCTCCATCTTCTGAGGTTGCTTCCACCTCCGTTCCACTGACTTCATGAAAATGAGAAACATCCTGATTAGCAAGGTCTGATGTCAAGCTGTCAAACTGAAGTGTCACTTTTTCTGTGTCATCTTCAGTCCTTGAAATCTTGGCTGTCACCAGGCCGTCACCAAGCAAGTTTCTGTCTGCAGAGGGACTGGACCAAAGTTCACTCTTGGTGGCACCTAAAAACCCTTTAAAATCATACCAAAAGAAGAAGAAAAAGGCAGTGTGTTAAAGCAGTTTGTTGGGTTTGCTATAATCAGTCGGGGGCAAAGTAAAAGCAGTTTTTAAACCTCTGTCCTCTGTAGGGATGAGTCTGCTGCACTTCTTCTTCAAAATAAATTAAACTGGTGGGATTGCAGCTTGCACCTTCTCCTGGAGTTTCTTTGAAATGTAAAGGCAACTAGGGAGGGCTGAAATTTCAGGATGATTTAGTTGCCTTTAGCGCAGTGCAGTTTTAGTATTGAATATTTATATTCTACTTTTTTAAAAAAAATATGCTGGTGTGTAGATCAGAGTATCCATACACATGGTGGATGCAAATGGACAGTGGATTTTAGCTGTGTTTTGCCCCCAATTCGGCTTGGAAAACTTTTTGACCAAGCTGTTTATACATGTTCTAAACAAACAAACACAGTCTCTGACTTCCAGGCTGAATTTGCACTTCTTGTAAGGCACCCAGAGGAGAATCAGAGCCAATGCAGTTTGTGGTTGGGCTCCAGTGACACCATTGCTTTGTTCCTTCTCTGCAAACCAGGAAACACCAAACCCTGTGCTCGGAGAGTGCCATCTAGGCTGCAGCATCAGCCTGCCTGGGCATCCGATCACCTGACTCTTGAGGGCCAATCCCAGGCCACCAGGCTCAGACTTGCTCCTAAGTCCAAGCAACTTATCTGTAGCCCTCCCTGGTTGCCTTTACATTTCAAAGAAACTCCAGGAGAAGGTGCAAGCTGCAATCCCACCAATTAAATTTGTTTAAAAGAAGAAGAAGCAGTTTGTTGCATTTGTTTGCAATAAGCAGTCGGGGGCAAAGAAAAAGCAGTTTTTAAACCTCTATCATCTGTAATAATGGTTCTGCTCCCCTGCCCTCTTTCGGATCACCCAACTGCTCCTGTCCCACTTGGACAGACCATCAGCACCCTCCCCTCTTCCCTCCAGGACCCAGAACCTGATTGACTGGATAACAAATGGCAACCCACAAAGGCTTTAGTGTTCATGCACATTCCTGTGCATGGATGTGCATGAGAGAAGATGCATCCATCATTGTCTTTGTCGTTATCCATTTTGTCTCATTTTGTTACGAACCTATACATAACATATGTATATCACAATAGGTGCACTATTTTTATTCTTCGCATGATTGGACCAATGGAACATACAACTGATATTTATATGAATCGTGTGACTTCATTGTATTGTATTGTTGGATTATGCAATATTATAAATTAAAGCTGAAATACTTTAGAATCATAGAATCATAGAATCATAGAATCATAGAATTGGAAGAGACCACAAGGGCCATCGAGTCCAACCCCCTGCCAAGCAGGAAACACCATCAGAGCACTCCTGACATATGGTTGTCAAGCCTCTGCTTAAAGACCTCCAAAGAAGGAGACTCCACCACACTCCTTGGCAGCAAATTCCACTGTCGAACAGCTCTTACTGTCAGGAAGTTCTTCCTAATGTTTAGGTGGAATCTTCTTTCTTGTAGTTTGGATCCATTGCTCCGTGTCCGCTTCTCTGGAGCAGCAGAAAACAACCTTTCTCCCTCCTCTATGTGACATCCTTTTATATATTTGAACATGGCTATCATATCACCCCTTAACCTCCTCTTCTCCAGGCTAAACATGCCCAGCTCCCTTAGTCGTTCTTCATAAGGCATCGTTTCCAGGCCTTTGACCATTTTGGTTGCCCTCCTCTGGACACGTTCCAGTTTGTCCGTGTCCTTCTTGAACTGTGGTGCCCAGAACTGGACACAGTACTCCAGGTGAGGTCTGACCAGAGCAGAATACAGTGGCACTATTACTTCCCTTGATCTAGATGCAATACTCCTATTGATGCAGCCCAGAATTGCATTGGCTTTTTCAGCTGCCGCGTCACACTGTTGACTCATGTCAAGTTTGTGGTCAACCAAGACTCCTAGATCCTTTTCACACGTACTGCTCTCAAGCCAGGTGTCACCCATCTTGTATTTGTGCCTCTCATTTTTTTTGCCCAAGTGCAATACTTTACATTTCTCCCTATTAAAATTCATCTTGTTTGTTTTGGCCCAGTTCTCTAATCTGTCAAGGTCGTTTTGAAGTGTGATCCTGTCCTCTGGGGTGTTAGCCACCCCTCCCAGTTTGGTGTCATCTGCAAATTTGATCAGGATGCCCTTGAGTCCATCATCCAAGTCGTTGATAAAGATGTTGAATAAGACCGGGCCCAAGACAGAACCCTGTGGCACCCCACTAGTCACTCTTCTCCAGGATGAAGAGGAACCATTCATGAGCACCCTTTGGGTTCGGTCAGTCAGCCAGTTACAAATCCATTGAGTGGTAGCATAGTCAAGTCCGCATTTTACCAGCTTCTTTACAAGAATATCATGGGGCACCTTGTCAAATGCCTTGCTGAAATCAAGGTAGGCTACATCCACTGCGTTCCCTTCATCTACCAGGCTTGTAATTCTGTCAAAAAATGAGATCAGGTTAGTCTGACATGACTTATTTTTCAGAAATCCATGCTGACTATTGGTGATCACAGTATTCCTTTCTAGGTGCTCACAGACTGTTTGCTTAATGATCTGCTCCAGAATCTTCCCTGGTATTGATGTCAGACTGACTGGGCGGTAATTATTTGGGTCCTCTCTTTTCCCCTTTTTGAAAATAGGGACAACATTTGCCCTCCTCCAGTCTGCCGGGACTTCGCCTGTTCTCCAGGAATTCTCAAAGATGACTGCCAGTGGCTCTGAGATCACATCTGCCAGTTCTTTTAATACTCTTGGATGCAGTTCATCTGGCCCTGGAGACTTGAATACATCTAAACTTGCCAAGTATTCTTGTACTATCTCCTTAGTTATTCTGGGCTGTGTTTCTTCTGCTGAATCATTTGCTCCAAATTCTTCAGGTCGGGCATTGTTTTCTTTATCGGAGAAGACTGAGGCAAAGAAGGCATTGAGGAGTTCAGCCCTTTCTGTGTCCCCTGTTTGCATTTCACCATCTTCTCCTCTGAGTGACCCCACTGTTTCTTTGTTCTTCCTTTTGCTACGAACATACCCATAAAAGCCTTTTTTGTTGCTTTTAACCTCTCTGGCAAGCCTGAGTTCATTCTGTGCTTTAGCTTTTCTGACTTTGTGTCTACACGTGCTGGCTATTTCTTTGAATTCCTCTTTGGTGCTTTCCCCCCTTTTCCATTTTTTGTACACATCCTTTTTTAATGTTAACTCAGTTAAAAGTTCTTTAGATAGCCACCCTGGCTTCTTTAGGCACCTTCCATGTTTCCGTCTCATTGGTATGGCCTGAAGTTGTGCTTTTACTATCTCCCTCTTAACAAACTCCCAGCCATCATGAACTCCCTTTCCTTTTAGTATTACTGTCCATGGGATCTCACCCAGCACTTCCCTAAGTCGGCTTTCTTAAAGTCAAGAAATTGAGTCCTAGTATGCTTGGCTGCTCCTTTCCGCTGTATAGTAAACTTCAGAAGAGCATGATCACTCGCGCCTAATGATCCTTCCACTTCTACCCCACTAACCAGGTCATCAACATTGGTTAGGACCAGATCTAAAATGGCTGTTCCTCTTGTTGCTTCACCCACTTTCTGGACAATGAAGTTGTCTGCAAGGCCAGTGAGGAATCTGTTTGAACTTATGCTCTTGGCTGAGTTTGACATCCAGCAAATATCCGGGTAATTGAAGTCCCCCATTACTACTATCTCCCTTCCTTTTGCATGCTTGGCCATCTGTTCCAGGAAGGCATCATCTATGTCCTCCGTTTGGCTTGCGGATCTATAGTAAACTCCCACAATGAGGTCCCTGTTATTCTTCTCTCCCTTAATTTTGACCCAAATGCTCTCACTTTGGCTTTGAGGTTCTAAATCTTGGATCTCTTCACAGGTATACACATCCCTGACATATAACGCCACTCCTCCTCCTTTCTTGTCTGGTCTGTTTCTCTGAAATAGATTGTATCCCTCCATTATTACATTCCAGTCGTGGGACTTATCCCACCAGGTTTCAGTGATGCCTATTATGTCATATTTAGTTTGCTGTACCAAGAGCTCAAGCTCATCTTGTTTATTACCCATGCTTTGCGCATTAGTGTACAGACATTGAAGTCCATTAATCATTCCCCCGTGTCTCTTATTTAAGGATTTTTTCCTCCCACCACTAGGTCTGCGTGCTGTTTGCTCCATTTGGTCTATGACATTTGGATGATCATCTTCATCAATTGATAGACTCCTACCTTCAGGAGCACTGTCTCCCTCCCCCACATTAGTCAGTTTAAAGCCCTCCTGATGAGGTTTCTGAGATTTTTGGCAAAAACATTCCTCCCAACCGTTGTGAGGTGCAGCCCATCGCTTGCCAGAAGTCCATCTTCAAGAAACTGCAGTCCGTGATCTAAGAATCCAAACCGTTCCTGTTTACACCATTTGCGAAGCCAGCATTTAATTGCTTCAATTTCCTGCCCAGAGCCTCATAGTCTCTTTTGATCTTCTGGAGGCTATTGCTTGCAGTGTCATTGGTTCCCACATGAACCAAGAGGAAGGGGTATTTGTCAGTGGGTTTTATGATTCCTTGCAGTCATTCAGTTACATCTTGGATCTTAGCCCCAGGGAGACAGCACCCTTCCCGAAACATCTTGTCATGCCTACAGATCACTGCTTCTGTTCCCCTCAGTAGGGAATCCCCTATCACCACTACACGCCTCCTCTTAGGTTTGGTCGGGGTTCTTCCGTGATCTGTCCGTTCCAAGGTCGCCTGCACATTCCCTGAGGACTGACTTTGCTGCTCGTCTTCATATACCTGATCGACTGTAACGAGGGAGAGATCCTCAAATGGAGTCTGTTCTTCGTCTTCCATGCTAGGGGAGAGGACCTCAAAGCGATTGTGTATTTCTAAACAATCAGAGCGAACCCTGGGCTTTCTACTTCTTTGAGTCACGTTTCTCCATATATCTGGCTCCTGTGTTGGTGAACTAGCCTCCTTCTCGGGAGTCCCCTGTCTCCTCCTTGGTGGAGACAGTGTGCTCTGTTGCTTCCAAGAAGAGCTCCAGCTCTCTAATTCTTTGGAGCGTAGCCACACGTTCCTCCAGTTGCTGGACTTTGTCTTTTAAGAGTGCAATCAACATGCAATTGCTGCAGGTAAAGCTGCCTGCAACCTTTGGCAAGATGGCAAACATTGTGCAGGAACCACAGGCGACTGCAGCTGTTCCCTCACTCTCCATCTTGAGAACATGTCATTGGGGCTGGCTACAGTGGTCCTCCATCATAAGAAGCGTGCAGACAGGACAAATAACTCCCCCCAAAAAAATCCTAGGTCTCCCCCAAGAAACGTTTGAGACTAGCTCCCCTAAATTTAAAGATGGATCAAACTGCGCGCGCTGCTAGGCGCACGGCGCTACCCTGCAAGCTCTGATAAGCTCCTCCCACAGCTAATCACCTGCCTACTTTAAATAAATAAAAATGATGTATCCATTTGTCACTCACTCTAAGATTACATGTTTAGAGATCCTGGTATGTAAGTGTGTGTGGCAGGTTATGTTCCAACCTCTGAAGATTGCCAAACCTAGTAAATGTAGCTCACATTTTTAACAAGGCGTCCCCTAAAGGAAAAACTGGGGAGAAAACTCAGGCTGTGGTTCGCCAGAGGCAGGGACCAGAAAACGTAGATTGCAGGTAAATAGAGGCAGCTGGAATGAATGGCTATGTTAAAACAGCCATTGATGAACCTACCCACACCCAATGAATTTAACATATTCTTATGTAAGCAACTGGTGCCAAACTGAGTCTTGTTAATGGAACTCTCCAATTGGCAGGGCCCTAAATGATCATTACAGCAATCCCAGTAATATTTCCCCAGTAGTAGCACACAACTGAATGACAGGTTCCTTCACCCAAAATTGATCTTGATAAAAACTACCCCAGTAAATCCTCATAAATGTCCGTGCTTCCGTTGAAGGGATTTCGCTGCACAATGTCAGAGGCCCAAAGTGGCTGTAAGTCTGGTTTAAGTGGGAACATAAAGTTGGCTTACAGCTGCTTTGTTT
Source organism: Podarcis cretensis (assembly GCF_951804945.1). NCBI lineage: Eukaryota > Metazoa > Chordata > Lepidosauria > Squamata > Lacertidae > Podarcis > Podarcis cretensis. Next base: position 26,805,486 of record NC_137185.1, on the reverse strand, counting down.
CACCAGCCAAGTCCGAAACAAACAACACATAAAGTGATACCTATCCCCCTGAGATCTCCAAATCAAAATCAAGCATTATTTTAAATTTCTGGACCATCTTTTTAACCACCTCTCTTTTCCCCCCGTATCACACATCTGCTACTGTAGCAGCTGTTGACATCCCCAAGGTCTTCATTGAGCCTCATGATTAGAAGGTTAAACTCTGCCGCGCAAAAAAGCGCATCAGTGCATTTTGCCAAGGCTTCACATTTGTGCTCCCAGAAATCCAGGTGGGTGCCATTAGCAGGGGCAAGTGGAATATGTGCACTTTGCAAAAAAATGTAAACAGTGTTCAAGCGGTGACTTCTGAGATCAGCAAATCTGCTAGCTGTCTCACCCTGTGGGACACAGAGAACATGCTACAGTGGAGTTCAAGATCAGGAGTTCAAGAGGGCAGAAAACTGTTGGAGAAAATTAGCACTGCATCTGCTAATTGCAAACACACAAGGCAAATGAACGCTCCACAGATGGCTGAATGGATGAATATCATATTGTATATAATAATAGCAAATTCAAGCACTGAGTTGTGACATTTATGTAGCTGAAATAAGCCTACAGAGAAACAAGAAGTGAGGCATGGACAAGTATGTTCATTTCAGTTTCTCTGTTTCTTTTTTCCAATATTGAGTTCAGTTCTCCCCATTTCTGCACCAGTTTGTAACTTTTAACGAGAAAACTGCATTAAAATCTGCACGTGTTTTTCTGCAAGTCCACTAACATGCACATTTCAGTATGTATTTTTACCTAGTATATGCTTTGCAAGCAATGTTTCCCCTAATGAGAAACATTTTTGTAATTTCTTCTAATGCATACCATTTCATGTGCATCTTTCGCTAACCTACACATTTCTGTATGCATTCCTTGGTTGCGGAAGTGCATTGGCAAATTTGGAGATGTTACAAATTTTGAAGGTTCATATTAAAACAAATTTCTCCACCACTCTTACTCACCAGCCAGTCTCAGTAGCCCTGCCACCACCAGCAAGGAAGTGGGGAAGCTGCTGTCCATCTTTCTGCTTCGTACTGAACACAGGAGCCCTTGAAGCACTGGAAGGGACCTTGCTCACACCACGGGCAGAAGATGCTGCGAAGCATTTGCAATGAAGCATTTGCAAACCCCGCTTTACAGGTGAGCAGTCTTGAATTACATACTTTATAAAAAAGTCTTTAGGTCAGACAGCAGCCAATTGTAAAAGGGCGAGAGAGAGAAGTTCAGCCAATTGGAAGGTACTGATTAAGAAAAGAGGTGGAAGCGATGACACAAACCAAGGCTGTGTATGCTTGATTTATCCCTCTCTGCTTTGAGATTTTGGTTGGTTTAGATGACAGAGAGAGAGAGTTGGCTAAGAAGACGGCTTTATGAAATGTAGTTCTCTTTGGCAAAGCCTGGTTTACAAACAGGGGCATTGTTAGGGGGTGGGTCAGGGTGCCTGAGTGCCAGGTCTCCTGCCCCTCCCTCCCTTAATAAACTTTTTTTTAAAAAATGACCTTGCTTATAGGGTGGTTGGGTGCTCTCCAAAGCACAATGTCAGTGCGGCAACTCCCACCCACCATGTAATTGACTTCCCAGTCTGGGCAAAGATTATGTTGACCTGTGGTTGCTGGATAGGCCTAATTCTTCTGTTACTACATTGGCCTGGAGTGGTCAAATGACACATTTAACAACAACAACAACAACAACATTGCAGCATATTTTTCAGTACTTGTGAGTTCTGAAATTATTTTTTCCCCAGTTTTTTATTGGCAGATTTAGATCTCTTAGTTGGATGGATAGCTTGAAATGAAGTGATTACATTGCTGTTTTGTTTTCATTGCTCTAACTGGTTTTTATTATATATTTTTTATTATATTTTGTGTGCTACTTTGGCAAGGACACATTTTGAAAGGGTTGTTGTTGTTTAGCCGTTTTGTCATGTCCAACTCTTCATGACTCCATCTGGTTCAGCTCTGGTTTGGGCGATCTGGGCTCCAAAAAACCCTTAATGACTTTTCGTGTCCGTATTTTTACTTCTTGAACTATGGCAACCCTACTTTACAACATTTTGAAGCCAGGCTGTCGGATTGTGCAGGCTGTCAGATTGTTTGTGCTGCATCAGAAAACTGGTTCTCCTCACAGGGCAAAGAAAGTGTAACTTTTCGATCTTCATGAGAAGGCCTTGCCTTACACCAGGCAGGTGTAAAATTGATTAACTTGAAATATTTTCTTTTTTTAACCTTTCTAGCAAAAAGCCATAAAGCAGCAACAAATACAAAATGCAATTAATGAAATCAGTAGCATACCATGCCCCATTTCAGTTCAAACCAAAAAATCCCAGGGACAGTTAAAACTACAGTTCATGAAATGTAGACCAGTGTAAAATGAGTTGAAACTTTCAGGTCTTTGAGACCCAATTAAATATGGGCAGGAGGGACTCTGGAACTTAAAAGGCAGAGATTTGTAACCAACAGTAGTCTAAAACAGCACAGGTCTGTCAGTTTTCCTTGGTCTGGGCAAGATTTATACCAGGAAATCATTTTTGGTGCCTGTCCTGGTGCCCACAAGCAGTTTCTCAGAAGAAACATTTCTTCTATGTTTTGTTACTCATAAGCAGGCAGTGGCACGGCTGTATTCAGTTCTCTGAGCAGTTTAAGACTCGATTAGAAGCATTACATTTAACCTTGGCTGTGAACCGCACACATAATTTTGAAAGATCTATGGCTAGGCCAGCTGTGCCTGCCTTTGTTATAAAGACATGAAACAGATCTTGTTGAATGAAGTCATCATAACCTCATTGCCACCAAAGACAAGGGTGGATGGAAACAAATGCATTTAGCCCTGCGACCTACAGCTTCTGTATTATGTAGAAAAGCCTATTCAAATCCCATACTGGGTGGAAAGGAAAAAGCATCATTTAAAAGAAGGATGTGTCAGTAATTATTACCAAGAGGGCAGCCTACATGAAGTTGGTACATGGACGCAGATGGTGCTGTGGTCTAAACCACTGAGCCTCTTGGGCTTGCTGATTAGAAGGTCGGCGGTTCGAATCCCAGCAAAGGGGTGAGCTCCTGTTGCTCTGTCCCAGCTCCTGCCAACCTAGCAGTTTGAAAGCACGCCAGTGCAAGTAGATAAATAGGTACCACTGCGACAGGAAAATAAACGGCATTTCTGTACACTCTGGCTTCTGTCATGGTGGGTTCTGTGGCTCCAGAAGCGGTTTAGTCCTGCTGGCCACATGACCCGGAAAAGCTGTCTGTGGACAAACGCTGGCTGCCTCAGCCTGAAAGCGAGTTGAGCGCCGCAACCCCATAGTTGCCTTTGACTGGACTTAACCATCCAGGGGCCCTTTTACATGGAGTTGACAATTTAGGTTGGGACCCTTCCAAATTTGCTGGACTGCAACTCCCATCAGCATGACGAATGGGCAGGGGGATTATGGGAGTTGTAGTGTGGCAACATTTGGAGGGCCACAGAAATAGCTACCCCATGTAAGAGCTGCCATAGCATTCTCTTCACAAACTGGTCTCTGTCACAAGGAGCTCAACTGTGGTTATATTTCTGTAAATATTAGACAAGTCATTTAGAGTGGAACCACTGCAGTTAAAAAATCCCAAGTGCCCATCCCGTTAAAACACTAAATTGTATGGACTCTCTGAGACAGGCTACATCCAACGAGTGTACAATCTGCTCACTCATGGGTGAGCTGTACACTTGTAGTTGTGCAACAGGTGTACAGTCTGTGTAGATGAGCTTACAAATTAACACGTGTACACTCATACACACAAACACTTGTGCATGTGTAAACAGCTTGTACCTGCGTTCATTGTAATGTGTGAACAAGTCAAATGAGAGGTGTGCAGGGGAGAAAGGGAGTCAAGTGTAGGCTGTAGAGAAATTAAATGTTAGGACCTCAGAATTACCTTGATGGACCAGAACCAGGTCAACCCAGGCAATATTCTGTTTCGAAAAACAGTCAACAAACAAGACTCTGGTTTAACATGGAAAAAGTGGGGGTGGGATATTTTAGTAGGAGCTGTAAATACAGCATTAGGAGAGCGTGCAACTGTAGCTGTTTTGTTATTTATTTTTATTCTTACATGATGGTTTTCAGAAAGGCAGTATGAAAATATTTGAGAAAAAATGTGCTTAAAATAACTTTGATAAAGAAACCAGAAGCTTTCTTATTAGGAATTGTAGGTACCGAGATCCCAAAGGAGCAGAAAAGACTTTTCATGTATGCTACGACTGCCGCACGGATGCTACTAGCCCAGAGATGTAAAGAAGATAAAGTCCTTTCCAGAGAAGAATGGCAAATTAAGCTGTTGGAGTATGTCAAAATGGCAAAACTGACAGGAAGGCTCAGGAACCAAGAAGACAAAAACTTTAAGAAAGAACTGGAAAGATTAATAATTTATTTAGGAGAACACTGTAAGCAAATGAAAACATTAGCAGGATTCTAATAATACTTGTAGGGACATGGGTGGCGCTGTGGGTTAATCCACAGAGCCTAGGGCTTGCCGATCAGAAGGTTGGCGTTTCGAATCCCTGCGACGGGGTGAGCTCCTGTTGCTCGGTCCCTGCTCCTGCCAATCTAGCAGTTCGAAAGCACGTCAAAGTGCAAGTAGATAAATAGGTACCGCTCCAGCAGGAAGGTAAACGGCGTTTCTATGCGCTACTCTGGTTCACCAGAAGCAGCTTAGTCATGCTGGCCACATGACCCGGAAGCTGTTCGCCGGCTCTCTCGGCCAATAAAGTGAGATGAGCGCCGCAACCCCAGAGTCAGCCACGACTGGGCCTAATGGTCAGGGGTCCCTTTACCTTTACCTTAATAATACTTGTAATGTAACAAATACTATGGACAATATGGAGAGATATAAAATATGGATGAAATAATATGCAGTTGAACATGTTGACAATAGGATGGGAGTGGTGGGAAGTCTGGAGATTCAGAGGGATCTCTAAATATGAATATGTATTTGGTATTCTTATAACTTTACACTTGTAAAATCTAATAAAAATTATTCCAAAAATATAAAAGCAACAAGATAACGAGGCGGGGGCGGGAATGTTTTAGAAAAAAACAGGGCTCTGCCACTGTGTGAGAGACACAGCTTCTCTCTCTTTTCCTGTGTCTATATCATAACAGCAAAATCAGATATATTGACAGATGTTATTTGCCCTCACAATGAAAGAACTGTCCTTGCGAACAGCAAGGGGCTGCTTATGGTGCCAAACTAGGTTATCACGCAGCTCCTGGATCTGCTCTCCTGAAAGATGGTGCCTCCCCCAGTTCAGCAGAAGTTTCTGTAGCTTTGGGAAGGTACCATTAACAGCTCCCAGCGCCTGGAACTTTCAGAGCCAGCAGCTGTTGAAAGTACTGGGGAGACTGCAGGCATTTATAAAAAGTCTTCTCCCCTAGGATCTTGTTATTGCTGGCGGGGCTGCTGGTGGTGGTGTTCTTCAGAATCCTTTTTCTAGTCCCACAGATCTCCCTGCTACCATTACTGTGGCTTTTGCTTTCTGGAGTAAATAGTATCTATGGGATGAACAATGAGCCCAAGGACTACTTCTTAACCTGTAAAATTATTATTATTATTATTATTATTATTATTATTATTATTATTATTATTACTAATACTACTGTTATTATTTATTAAGTTCTTATAGGCAGGTAGTGTGAGGCTACAAAGTAACAAGACTATTTTGGAAAGCGTTCTCTTCATGCCAGCCATGGTTAACTCAGGCAACAGAAAAATAGTCTCTGTTCTTACTATTATATCACAAGCTTTAAGCCTGAATCCTAGCGCTAAAAAAATCAGATTCTGCACTAAATTCAAAGGAGGCTGGCTCCAAACTTAGCCTCATTAAGGACTTTTGCATGATTCCAAAAGGAGGCTGTGAATGCTTAGCACCTTCTTGATTAAGCAGCTCCGCATTTAGAATCCGCAACTGCCCAGTAAAAAGTTGGAAAGCGATTTTACATCTTCTCCATTTAAGTCGTGCTGGATTTCTTTAATTCTAGGAAGCCAATCCCAGGGAGTTAGTGTCAAGCTTAGACCTCAGCGCTCACAGTAACACCAATGCACACTTCTGATTTAGTACATCTAAACATAATCCTAACAGCACAATGGATGTCAGCCACCTGCTGTGATCTGCAACTGCAATGGATATTGTCCAAGCAACTCTTGAAATAGTTTGCATATGTGTCTTAGCGGAAGAATTTAATGAGTAACCAGTTTGCCATCTAGTGGTTACAGAAGAGCCTGTTCACAATCAAAGGGGCAGAAAAAAGAACAGGAGAACTCTGGATCCCTCACTTGACATGGGTGCAGAAGGATCCAGTATGGAGCTTTGCAAACATGAAATAATACCTGTATTGTATAAAGAATGTGTCAAAGCTCCAGAATCAATGTTGTAATCTTCTACAGGAGAAGGTAAAATGTGACTGTGAGGGGGAAAGGGCCAACTTTGCTGATCAAGAGGGCCAAGGCATTGCCTGAAACAGCAGCTCTGCTGAAGCAAAGAAGTCCTGGGGGTCTGGCCAATGCCTGGAAGGGAGGAAAAGGAATCAAAGAAGACCTCAAAGATGTACTGAAGATAACATGTTATGAGGCTCCTTCTTCAGAAGCTCCTGACACTCTTCAATGGATTAACAATAACAAAGCCATCCTGTGACACTATAAAAACATATAAGCATGTTTTAGCTATCACTTGAAGAGTTGAGTCAATGGAGAGAAGAGTCTTCTGATTCATATGTGGTTAGGGTTGCTATATTTCAAAAAGTTAAAATCCAGACAGAAAAGTTGTTGCATTTCTTTTTAGCAGAACTGTTGAACTTTGGGGGGTGAGGAGCGAAGTTTTTTTTAGTTTAGAACAGCACTGCTGGCATGGGCAGCCTATATGGGTGGGTTTGCGCACATCGGCAGGACCAGAGATGTTTGTGTGCATTTTTTAATCAAAATAATGACACTAATAATAACAATAATAATCATCCAGTCTTGTGATACATTAAAGATTTAAAAAAAACCACTTTGTTTTGGCTTATAGTTTTGTGGTCTAGAGTCTGCTCCATCAGATGTATGAAGGGTTATCTTCAGAAGAAAGGTTTCGATATACATGAGCATACAGGAAAATGTTGTAAAGAATAGCAACAGAATGCAAAAGTACAACCTAAGACCTATTCATTTAAAATGTGCAGAATGGAGTGACCACCAAGTGAAGGTGATTAAACCAGTATCCACCAGGGCCCACAGCCCTAAGAGACCAACACCGTTGTGCTGGTGTTCAGTGTCAAATGAGCAGCAGCCCCTTCCAGCCAGCCATCATATCTGGCTTGGAAGAAAGCCCAACTCACTCCAAACAGCACCTTCCTCTGAAGTGGGGAAGATTAATACACTCATCAGCTGCTCCCAAGAGGACATAATGATATCTAATTTTACATCTGCTGCTTTTGGCATAATAGCCATCTAAAAGTGTCAAGGAGGGAGAAGAGAAGAGCCAATCTGAAATCAAATAAGCTTGCCCTTTACTTTTCTGTTTCTTTTCTCCTCTTCATAGGCTGGCTGCCCATTTTGATTATATTACTGCAACCTGATTAAGCAGCAAAAAAGTACTGACGCTAAATACGCCAGTCTGGGGGCCAGGTCCACACCTGACCTTGCAATAGATTTTTGTGTGTATTCAGTGTGTTGCTTGGTCTTTCACAAACAGGAGGTATGTGCTAAGCTGCTGCTGCTGCATAGGGTCCAAATTACCCTCCAAACAGCTCCGCCTCAAATGTCCTCTTTGATTCTTTAAGACTGACAACTGCCCATTTTTGTTAATAACCTTCTATTGTCAATGTCTGTCTAGGACATATACATCACCCTCACCTTAAAAAGGAACACATTTACTCATTTTCTTTTTCATGCTCCCTACCTATCTGGGCATGAAAACCGACACCTAAGATAGCTGATTAACACTTGACAAGTGGCTTCTGCAACAAGGAAACCAGCGGCTATTTCAGAGCCCTCTTGAAACTTCTATCATACCAAGAAATTTGCTCATGGAAAGGTTACCTCTTTTTGGAAAGGAGGAAAAAGCCTCTTTCATCCAGGCATGGCCTCAGGCTTTGTATTAACTCAGTTATCCTTCCAATACTTTTATCTCCCCGTCCATGAATCACCAAACAGTAGCCCTGTTCCAATTAATCCTCTTTATTACAAAAACAAGGTGCAGCCCTGACCAGAGCTATGGCAGACTTTGTAAACATGCTCTGGAACATTTACAGAAGCTTTTAAAATCCCTGCATGTGCTTCAAAGAGGTGTTGAGGACCGCCATTCCGTTCAGCTCCCGCAGCCGACTAGTGTGCCTAGAAGTTGCAAAGCAAAAGAGAAAGATTAAGTCAAAGGCAATTGCCAGGGCAAAAGATGAAGTTATGTGTCACTCACTTATCAGAGTCAGCAGCTCTCTCTCTTTCTCTGTCTCTATTTTTTTTTATTAAATTTTCTGTTTTACAGTTTAGAGTATTCATTTTAACAACCTTAAAATATCAATGACTTCCCTTCTTTTCTTACCATGGTTCATTTTGTGTAACATAAATCCCTGCATATTTTACATAAACTAAACCATTCAGCATTCCATTATTAAAAGGTAAAGGTACCGCTGCCCGTACGGGCCAGTCTTGACAGACTCTGGGGTTGTGCGCCCATCTCACTTAAGAGGCCAGGGGCCAGCGCTGTCCGGAGACACTTCCGGGTCACGTGGCCAGCGTGACATCGCTGCTCTGGCCAGAGCCAGAGCCAGAGCCAGAGCTGCACACGGAAACGCCGTTTACCTTCCCGCTGGTAAGCGGTCCCTATTTATCTACTTGCACCCGGAGGTGCTTTCGAACTGCTAGGTTGGCAGGCGCTGGGACCGAGCAGCGGGAGCGCACCCCGCCGCAGGGATTCGAACCGCCGACCTTTCGATCGGCAAGCCCTAGGCGCTGAGGCTTTAACCCACAGCGCCACCTGCGTCCCATATTCATCCATCAAAACTTATTTACACTGTTGAATTTATCTTAATGCTGCCAATGTTTTCAAGTGGGTAGACAGCAACTTGAAAGGGAACCTGCATGCTTTCTTCAATAGATTTCCCAGCAGATAAAAAAGCTTATTATTTGTAAATTCCTCCTCCTCCTGACACAACAGAGTTTAGTTGTTGTTAGCATACTGGAGAGCAGGGGAGCTGGATTGGCTGACACCAGATCTCTCACACACAACACCCTAACAACTTAAGAAGAGTCTGCTGGATCAGGCCAAAGAGGACCCATCTAGTCCAGCATCCTGTTCTCACAGTAGCCACCCAGATGAGCGCTCTCCTCTCCTGTGGTATCAGGCAATTGCAATTCCCAAGGATATTGGCTCTGACCATGGAGGCAGAGCGCAGAAACCCTGGTTAGGAACCATGAATTTGTCTAATCCTCTTTTAAAGTCACCCAAGTAATTAGCCATCACTGCCTCCTGTGGGAAGGAGCAAGTTCCATTCCACTGAGTGAAGAAGTACTTTAATGTGTTCTGAATCAAAGCACTACACACTCTTGAGAACTACTGCACGACGGTGTGTTCACATTGCAGCACATTCCCGCTTTCACCGCAGATCATTGCTTTCCTCTTGCACAAACTGTATGCATGAGACACATACACACAAACATCCCATCTGCAACTGGCAAAACCTGTCCTGCTTCAAAAAGGTGCAATTAGGCTCAAGGACTGTATTGCCCATTCAGTCTCTAGCCTGGGGAAAGGGAGAGCCAATATCAGAACAAATTCAAGCTGACCTCACCACACTGAGAATGACCAGGCTTAAAGCACAGGCACTGAAGGAGCTCATGCAGCATATGGAGGCGTTTTGATTATTTTCATGGTCGGTTTTGAGAAATGCTCAAATTCTCTTTGAGCAGGGCAGGTTCTCTTGTGCAAAACCCTTCACAGGCAGGGGCAGGCTCCAGGGGCTCCAGCAACTGGGAAAGAAGAAGCCCCTCTGGCTGTGCATGGGTTTCTCTTATAGGGATAGAAGGATAATCCAGCAGATTGGTGAAGATTAATGACACTAAGACTGTTTTGATGTATGGAAGTGATGTTATATGGAAAATGTCTGGATATGGCTACTGGATAAAAAAATATATATATCCACACAGGATTACAAACTGTTTTAACCAGCTTGTGGAGACTATCGGAGGTCACAAAGAGAAAGGAAAAATATATGAAAATAACAACAAGAGATGTGGAAAAACAATAAGAAAGGACTGGATAGTACTGTGAACATCATATGGTTAGATTTGTGGACATTAAAACAGCAGCAAGAAGCAAGAAGTTGATTGGATCCCCTTCGGAACTTGAAATATGGGTACCCCCAACAAAAATTTAAAATTCGGCTGTGTAATTTGGAATTTATGTAATTTGGTTTGATTTGATGCGATTGGTCGGTTAATAAAAAATTATTCTTAAAAAAAAAAGGATAATCCAGCAGTTCCCCCCCATTTCCAGTCCCACAAGCCAGTTTGATCACAGCCAAAGAGGCTTGCAGCCCCAATCAAATTAACCTTTATTTAGATGCAAGTCTCACTGGGCTCAAGTAAGTGTGCATAGGACTGCAGCCTTAGACATTCTGCCCAATGCTGTTGGCCTGGGGATAAGCCTGGTGTCTTTCCAGTTGGGAATATCAAGTCTGATAAGATACAGCCACTCAAGCTTCCCAAGACTGCTAAAATGTGTTATGTACACAGAAATCTGTTTTGCAAGCCCATGGATGCTTTTTTTTAACATGTTACAAAGGGCAAGTCTGGATTAACAGTCGAGATGTTGGTGAAGCTATTCTGAAGGCAACATCTCCTGCAAATGCTCCCTGCACAGTAAAGCCACATGTTGTGCACTCAGAACTCAGCACTTCCTGGCCCATTCCACATGTCAAAAGGGATTCCAGAACGTAACAAAAGATGATATTATAATGGACACAGTCTGAAAAATGATAAAAACCTGACTGACTGGAAAACCCTGATCTCACTACTTGGCTGTGATGTGTCAGAACAGTCAAGCAGTCATCTCTCTCACACAAAAATCATTCACCGCTTGATGCCTTGACCACTACAGCTGTTTGTATAAAGCCCACCAAAGTGGCTGAATGTGTACTGATTTACAATATTTGTTCATAATCAGCCAAATAACATCAGTTCCAAGGGTGGCTGCCAATAAATATTAGCACAAACAAATGCAAAACGAGACCAGAAAGCCATAAAAAATGAGCTTCTCAGAGGTCTACCTTTATTCCCCCAGCGTGCCTTGCATCTGTCTCCAGAGCCAGGGATTGTGGGAGGCAATGAGGGAGGGAAGGAGAGACTTACCTGTCAGGGGCTTGGCAGCTATTTCTGGGGCAAGGGAAAACTAATATTCACCTTTTGTGATTGCATGCATAATAACGCTTAGCATCTTTCTGTATTTTCTTTCTGTATTGGAAGCTGCCTTGAGAACTTCACTTAGTAGTTCAGCAGGACATAAATATGCCAAATAAACAAATAAATAAAACCAACAGAACAAGGACAATCCTCAGTGAGCCCACATCTGTGGATACTTGCCTGGCATCAGCTGTGCAGAGCTTTCCTAAAGCAATGGCTGCGTTCTCTTGCGCAGACGTCCTCTGAGCATCCCTGCCAGCGACTTTCAATAAAATCCGCACAATATCCACGTCGAGCAAATTAGTGGCTGCTCCGGGCACCTCAAAGCATCTCCCAAGGCAGAAAGCAGCATTTCCTGCCAACACCTCATTCTCTGAGCGCAGAAACTTCAGCAGTATCTTACATTCTGCAAGGTTGTGTGGAGCCAAAGAGAAATGGTGTCAAACATCAGCAAAAGAGTAAGGGATGTAACCAAAGACTCTGTCCCCTCAATGCCAAACACCCTCAATGTTCTTTGGAAAAGAAGAACTAGCAGCAACACAACTGCCCTGTGGACAGGGAGTAGGGAGAAAATGCAGATTAAACTCATGTCAAATCTTTTAATAAATTGAAAAGAGCCAACCTGCTACTTGCTGCTCCACCCACATCCCAGGGGAGCCATTTTGCAAGCTGACCTACAGGGCCTGGACAGAAAGCAATTTAGTGTCAGGGTACCAGAGAGGTGGGCTGAAAAGGCTTTGAAGCAGCAAAGGGCAGTTCTGTACCGAGAGGGGTCTGGTGTGACTTTCCACAAGCTAGGAGGGTAGGAGAGCTTTCTTCAAGGTGCCTGCTTATGGGTGGATCCAAGGATTTCACACTTCTTTGAGAGACAACTTCATCCATATTCCACAGTTCCCACTGTAACAGAGACACTGCTCTCCTCTTTCAAGAAACACTATGCACGTGGAAGCTGGCTTGCAGGAGTTACATGCTAATGATCTAAAAGTCAACCTGTTCCAAGACAGGGTCCCAATATTACCTTGCAATTAGATGGAGATTATTATGCAGACTTCTAATGACTGTCTGAGCAGTCACTTTCCCAGAGCAGGCTTCCAAGGTATGCAACAACTTGATTTGGGGGTGGGGAAGAGAACTGAAATAAGCTCTAAAATCAAAAGCTTGAAGTTGTTGCTCAGGAATAATGTCAGAACCATGCTTTCAGAAGTGGCCCTAAGAAAGGCTGTCGTGCACTAAAGTGTTGTTGTTGTTGTTTAGTCGTTTAGTCGTGTCCGGCTCTTCGTGACCCCCTGGACCAGAGCACACCAGGCACTCCTGTCTTCCACTGCCTCCCGCAGTTTGATCAAACTCATGCTGGTAGCTTCAAGAACACTGTCCAACCATTTCGTCCTCTGTCATCCCCTTCTCCTTGTGCCCTCCATCTTTCCCAACATCAGGGTCTTTTCCTGGGAGTCTTCTCTTCTCATGAGGTGGCCAAAGTATTGGAGCCTCAGCTTCAGGATCTGTCCTTCCAGTGAGCACTCAGGGCTGATTTCCTTAAGAATGGATAGGTTTGATCTTCTTGCAGTCCATGGGACTCTCAAGAGTCTCCTCCAGCACCAGAATTCAAAAGCATCAATTCTTCAGCGATCAGCCTTCTTTATGGTCCAGCTCTCACTTCCATACATCACTACTGGGAAAACCATAGCTTTTACTACACGGACCTTTGTTGGCAAGGTGATGTCTCTGTCTCTGCATCAAACTGTCACACTTCTATTGTTAAAAAAATCTCCAAAACTCAGCTTCTCATTAGAGGCCCAAATGCATTACAGGCCCTAGGCAGGCTAGAACTGGGGAGGTGGGAGAGCTCCTCACCTTGACCCTATTGGGGTCAATAAAATCCTTCTAAGGGCAGAACTTTATTTGCTATGTGTCCCCTCAGCAAAGGGTTTGGAGCAACTCACATTTGCCAAGGTGATGAAAAGGGAGCACCTGAAGAAGAGAACGGAGGAGGTTGCATAACCCTTCCAAAGTCACGCGTTTTCCAAAGCAATCTCCCCTCTTCTGAGCCATTTCTCTCCCCACCCTTCTTCCCCCAGCTCAATTGCTTCCAGCTTTTTTTTTGGGGGGGGGGAACTATGTCAAAATTGATCTGGGGGGAGAGGAGAATTTTTAAGGGAGAATCTGCTGGTGGGGAACAGTTAATCTCTACTCTACAAAAATGCCCCCCAGCTGGTCTCCACATTCGGATTACGAGTGAAGCTCACAAGGAAGCTTGTGTTTGCCTTGTAATATAGATTTCCCCTCCTCCCCCCAAAACCAACAACTCTGCTTACAGTATAGAGTCCCTCTTTTCTGCTCCTTAAACTGTTCCCTTTAAAGGAGTGCAAGATACTGTTTCCTCTTCCGAGATGGCGGTTTACCGTTCTGAACACAAACCTATTTTCTCCATAGAAAACAGGCACAACAGGCTGCACTTTAAGAATGACTGAAGGCCATATTAAGCAGCGGTGAAGGCTACCCTGATTGTAAAATGTATTTGGATTCTGCAGGACGTAAGATAGGATTAATAGTCCTGCTTCATCCTGTAGACAGCAGAGATCCCTGTCTGTGATCCTTGCCCCAGATCAACTCTTTGCAGCCAGACTTACTTTTATCCAGCTTCACAATCTCTTCCTGTGCCTCTTGGCTACTTTTGGCACAAACAGCCAGGATTTTCATTGCATAGCCATGTGTGATCTGCCCATCTGCCTAGATTGGAGTAAAAAAAGAGGCATCCATTAAACGTCTAGTTATGCACTCTGGGGCTCGGAAATATACAACAAGGCCCTCAGTTCCAGAAAGTTTATGGGTGCTTTATGACAAGGCAGCAAATCATGGGGTATTTAGGCATTCTGAGAGTAATAATTTTCTTCCATCTTTACATATATGAGCTCCTAATTATGCCCAGACAATGCCTCATAATCAGATTCAAGCTCTAACACTACAACAGTCTGTGACCTCTAACAGGAATATGGGCACTCCCAAAGAATATGCAGTTCTAATGATGCTTCTTATGGTTCATTTCCATACATGAATTGCTGATAAGGGAATAAATCCATCCAAGGGATGGCTTCACTGCACATTAAATAGAATGTATAAAAGGTCTCTTCTTTCAGCTTTCATAGGTACCCGGACCATTTTCTCTGGGCCGAAACATTCTTTAGAGGTGAAGAGCTAAGGCCACGAAGTCATCCAACACTCTGTAAATTATTTTCCTTCCTGTGTGCTCCTGCTAAATTTTGCTTTTCATTATCTTATACTTATTCATTATATGCAATTCATTATATTATGCATGCAGTAGCCTGCATGGGTGAAGATGGAATGGTGGCAAAAGTGGGCACTGACCTCATTGCTGCCATGCTAAGATGCCAAAGGAATGCCTAGAATTCTTCAAGTGGTTGCAGACTGGATATGCTGGGAGTGAGGCACAGCAATGCTATGAATCTCATACAGTTTCCAAGCATCTGCTGTGACTCTATCCAGACATAATAGTTACGTTAAGAGGTAAGGTGTCTCAACCTCCTCACTAAACTACAACTTCTACAACTTCTGGTATTCCTGGGGTATAGCTAATGGGGCCTCCCGCTGCTGCTGCGCCACTGCCATGCAATTTCTGTTCTCATCCTGAAGCAAAGTTCTTAACCAGAGGTACTATTTCTGGGTTAGCGGAGTCTGTAACCTGAAGCGTCTGTAACCCAAGGTACCACTGTATAAGGCAGGGGAAGGGCTGCAGTTCCTTTGCAAGCAGAAGGTCCCAGGCAGAGCCGTAACTTGGGGGGGGGGGGCTAGCCAGGTTTTATGCCCTGGGTGAAGCCTCCAGAGGCGTGCCATTGAGGCTCCCAGCCTCAATGTATTGTGTCCACAAATACACATAGGGGAGTGTCATCACCCCTGGTCCTAGGTTTAAATCCCAGCATCTCCAGGTAGGGATGGGAGAGAGCTCTGGCTGAAATCCTAGGCAGCCACTGTCAGTCAGTGTAGATATCATATGACTCTGTATAAAGGCAGCTTCCTATGCTCCTATATCCCAGGTTCAACTATACCTTCACTGTACAGGGCATTGTCATGAAAACATTGACCTCCTAGATGTTATAGAAACCTGAAACTGGCGAATTACCTTGAGAAATCTGATCATTTTCCTCACCACGCCATCTTTTATCGCCTCTTCCCGTGCCTCTGGACTTATTGGCAGGATGTGACTTAAAAGCCCAACTGCTCGCTTAAGGAGAAGAAATTTGGAGGTGGCGGTAAGAGAGAGAAGTTGATTTGTCTTCTTTCAAAAAAACAAGCTATCATATTTGTTCATGTCATGGTCCTTTGCTAGAGCTGACTGGACCTTTTACTTTTTTATATTGCTGGATAGATACCGTCAAGGCAGAAAATAAAACAGCAAGCCAATACTAAACATTTATTATCTGGAAAGGAAGCTCATTATGCCTGACAAACTGTGGCTCTTCGTTTTGGTATTAATCTGAGACAAAGCATAGCTCAGGCTATAGGAGGACAACTCCTATGTTTATTTGTGCTTCAATTCCCAAGCTAAAATCCTTAGTTAAAGCCAGAGTGGAATGGCAAAGGCATCACAGTTGGGAGCAAAGAGAAGTGACTCCCAAGAAGGAGGAGGATTCACCAGTTACATACTGCTACTTCATTTCTGAGCCATAATCCTCTGCAGGCAGCCTGTGGGCATTCCAAGCTAGCCCCTGCTTCTTTCCTTCCCACTGCCTTTGCCCCCAAACCTTTTTCTGCTTCTGGCAACATCCCAGTCCCAATATGCATGCTTCCTCAAGAGACGATAAGAATAGACATAAGAGCATTATGCAGGCAATTTATAGCCCTCTCTTTGTTAAAACCAAAGCCAGTACAACATTATATAATACATAATAATATACATATATATAATTAAACCTCAATAAGAAAACAAATTTACATCACAGCACTGTGAGAGCAACAAAACACATTCATTTAATATTAATTCTACCACTTTCCTTCAACTCAAGTACCACTTACTGTCACAATTCTTCCCTCTTTACAGTCAAAGAGGGACATGCATTTCCCAGAAATCTCTATGGCAAAATCCTGAAAAGAACCAATAAGGTGAGAATGTCAGCTGAGAACAGAAGCTTAATTACTGCTCCTAATTACTGGATTAGCAGGAAGGCCCCTCTGAGGTATGACATATAACAGTGCTCTAAGTCACAGGGCAGTAAATTTATACGTGGACTGGACAGTTTTTGATTCAGATCCCTTCTCAGTGACAAAGCTTGTCACTACGGACTGCATCCAACATTCTCCGTCAGCTAAGTGCAAGGACTTGTGTAGTAGCAGACCAGTGAGTTTTAATGTAACACAACAGAAGAATGCAACAGCTGCACCGGAGGAAATTCATTGAACAGCATAATATGCCACCTATTGTGCAACCAAATTACCAGCAACCTGCTCATATATTCTCTTGGCAACAGCGTTCCACTGGCCCAAAACATTGAACAGTGAAACAAGCAAACAGCTCAGTGACTTTTAACTCCGTACTATACTACTTCAGATACAACTCTATGTCTCATCCCAACTTATGCTGCCCTCGCCTTTTTTCTCAAGTGTCATGTACATGGATGATGCAGTTGTATAATTTTAAATAACAATTACAGTGGACTCATGTGCAATTGCAAGAGCCAAAAGCCTGATTTTGGCAAAACAAAATAAAAAATTTCCTTCCAGTAGCACCTTAAAGACCAACTAAGTTAGTTCTAGGTATGAGCTTTCGTGTGCATGCACACTTCTTCAGATACACAATTGGGTTCCAAAGAGAGGTTCATCATCAGGCCAAGCAGTGCATAGAGGCACTCTGGGTATCTGGTGGCCTTGCCTTTGTTCCAGCACTCATCCTTCACAGGGAGAAGACAAAATAAGCACACTAGGTATGAGCATGCACACGAAAGCTCATACCTAGAACTAACTTAGTTGGTCTTTAAGGTGCTACAGGAAGGAATTTTTTTATTTTGTTTTGACTATGGCAGACCAACACGGCTACCTATCTGTAACTGATTTTGGCAAGTTATAGAGGTGCAGCCTCTCCAGAATTTAGATGAAATTCCTGGGTGTATCCATGACAAAAAAAAGAGGTCACTGGCTGGTGCACCTGTCCTTAGGAATTGGGGGTGGGTGGGTATAGGGGCACATTCTGGGAAAGTAAAAGACTACACACAGCTTCACAGCTGCAGTAGTAGAGGTGGGAAGGCTCACAAAAGGTATTCAATTCAATTCCACTTTGGGAAACCAACAAATCAACTAAAGGATAGGTGAGAGAGCCCAACACTTTACCTGAAGGAGCAAATTGGGTTCCAAAGAGAGGTTCATCATCAGGCCAAGCAGTGCATAGAGGCACTCTGGGTATCTGGTGGCCTTGCCTTTGTTCCAGCACTCATCCTTCACAGGGAGAAGACAAAATAAGCACACTAGGATTTCACAAAAACTGTTGAGGTATGTGGAAATCTCAGTGTCTGGGGCTCATAGATTCCTCATATTTCCTGCTCCAGGGACTATGCACTCCCCTTTTGGTCACTCATTGAATCTGACCACTCCTTGGGGCAGGCAAAGCACATGATTTTACTTAAGAGGTCCTGGGTTCAGGTCCTGGCATCTCCAGATGAAAGGATGAAAAGGAGAGCCCTTGCCAATTACTACACAAGCATTAATGGACTATTTGCATCAATGGTCTGGACTCAGTATGAGGCAACTTCAGGTAGTTAGTTACATGAGACCATAACACCGTCGTAGATCCAGATAAGACAGTATGATGCTATTAAAACAGTGACAGGTTGTTAAAGGAGGTCATCTTTCCATTGCAAGAGGAAAGGAAGATTTCTGGTTGGGCTTCCTTTCTAAGTTGACGCCTTGCCATGTGGGGACTGAGTTCCGTGATGCTGGCATGGCTTCTGTGCAGGCAGCAACGCTGGCACAGCTTCGGATTGGCTGCAGGAAGTTTCTGCAACCAATCCAAAGCCTCGTCGCCCGTGCACTGAAGTAAACCCAGCACGGCCATGGACGGAGAGGCCAGCAGGCTGGCAGCGGGACTGGGCTGTGCCATGGGCATCATGATGGGTGCATCGCGGGGCTTCAGGCAGAGCTTGGCGCACCTGCTGGCCCCACGCCTGACACCCGGCTTGGAACTGCTGCTGGTGGCACGCTCGGCGGCCACGTTGGAGCAGCTGGTGGGTGAGCTGCGCACCTCCTGCTGGTGCTCCGCATGCGCGGCCTGCCTGCTGACCTGGCCTCGGATGATGGGCCGCAGCGCGTGGTGTACACCGCCTGGGAGCTCCGTGGGGACGGGCCAATGAAGTGGCTGCTACTAATCAACAACGCTGGTGAGTGGGTGCCGCCTAGACGCGCTCCTGAGCGTGTGCAGAGTGCATTCCTCCTCCAGGTCCGGAGGCAGCTGCGGGATCGGCTTGTAGGGTATTTATATTTTTCAAAATATAGTCTGGCCCCCCACAAGGTCTGAGGGACAGTGGACTAGCCCCCTGATGAAAATGTTTGCTCTATAGGGTCATTTCAAAAAGCCACATTTAAAAAAATGACTCTGAAGCTTTGTAACTGTGATTGCATCAACATTTGGGTTTGATTATTATTGGGTGGAATATGTCTTAGCAGCTCAATTTTGCATTCAGTATTAACTTTTGTGTTTTATTTAAGAAGCAAGAATTAAATATTGAAAATAGGGCAGCACAATAGGAGAAGCAAAGGTAGGAATAGGAGAAGGAAGCAACCCCAGCCCATACAAGATGGGAGGGGGCAAACCCAGCCAATGCAATGGAGAGCATGCTGCCAGGTCACACCTACTCACCAGAAAGCTCAAACAGGCCTGCCAGCAATCTGGGCTTTCAGTCATCTGCATTCGGATGACCACGTCTGAGCACATGTCTCCCATGATGGGAATGCAATGGGCGAGGCCCAGCTCGTTCAGTGTCTCAGCAGAACTCTTTTGAAACGAGTGAAAACAGGTTGGCACAATGTGAATTTTGTTGTATATCCACCCATAATACTCCACAACCAGACTAGAAATTTTAGAAGATTCCCTCTCTACTGAAAAATAATCCTTCATTCCTTCATTACAGTATTCGGAAATGAACATTCCTGAGGAAATGCCAAATCTCTGTGGGGGCAGCCCTGAGATCAGCAGAAAACAATCCAACAATGTAATTTTCTTTTTAATGGAAACGGCTTCATCAAGCTGTTATGAGGACCTCATGCCATGTCCTTGTCACTCAACTCCAGAAGCAATGGAGGGATTTCCAGGGCTACTGCTTAAAACAGCTGAATCCCAGTGTGCAACACTAGCCATGAACAAACTCTTTCCCCACTGCTGAGGACAAAAATGGATGAAACACTGATGAGGGACAGAAGCACCTTGGGAACCTAAAGTTCTATCTGAATTGTCTTACCATGATTTAGTATTTGTAAAAGTACTTAAAACAGATTCTGGATCCCTTTTCACAGATCCAGAGAGTCAGACTCCATGGTGATTCCTGTCTCAATGCACCAGAGTTAGGCACAAGGGTATGGCAAAAGAAAAGCAACTGCCTAGCTTACTCAAGACCCAAACTCATCATGCCCACCTGCCACCTTCACAATCTCTCTGACAAATCTGGGAATTCAAAAAGGGCTTCAGGAAACATCCAAGCTACCCATTTGTTTTTTCTTTTTCCTTATTCAGCCTCCAATTATTTCCAACTTTTCACCCTGCCTATCATCTTCCAGATCTATGTTAAGCATTTCAGTTTTAGCTGTAAATAATCCCTGCAGAAATTTGAAATGAAACAAAGCTGCAGCATACAAAATGGACAAAAACAATGCTTTGCAGCAAAATTCAGGAAGAGAGAGGTTTTCTTACCAGTAATTCTATGAATAGTGGTAAAGCCTCTGTAGAGAGTTTGATACGGCACTGAATTTTGAACCTGGTAACAAAGTGAGATTGATCTTTAGACCTTAAGAACACAAGAGCCGGCTGGATCAGGCCAATGACTCATCCTGTTCTTACAGTGGCCAACCAGATGCCTGGGCTCTTGTTCTTCCACAGATGACTGGAGGGACATATTAAGCCTGCCAAGCCTTTCCAAACAGATGCCCAAACCTCTGACTCAGTGTCATAATTCACTAAGACAAGATATGGTGATGAACACTAACTCAGATGAGCTTGAAAGAGGAACAGACAAACTCATGGAGAACAAGGCCTTCAATGGATGCTAGTCATGATGGCTCTATGGAATTTCCATTGTCAGAGACAGCATACCAGTGCCAAACCCAGGTGGGCTCGTGTATTCCAACATTCTGCTTCTCCCAACAACCAGCCAGATACCTCCAGGAAAGCCACAAGCAGGGCTTGAAGTCCAAGGCCTTCCCTCATTGTTGCTCCCCAGCAATTGGCAGGCAGCAATACATTTCCTCTGAACAAGCAAACCTCCATAAAACTATTCCAATCAAGATGACTCTTTAGAGATTTGCATCTTAGTGGTTGCCACCTAGGTCTTCTCAGGCATAGGGTGCAAGCCCTGCCCTGTTAAAGCAGTCTACAGTTTAGTCATGAATGTCAGGATTCAGTAAACTACCAAAGCTAGTTCTGAATGAGGAAGGAATCTAAGGGCAGCTTACTTCTCCTCTGGGACTAAGTTGGTCAGCAATTTCAAGGCACATCTAGCTCTGCTGTCAAAAACCTTGATGAAAGACATAAAGATGTGTAGCCACCTGAAAAACAAAGCCAAACATGTCTTGGGTCAGCGAGATAGCAGAGGTAAGCAAGCAGGGTAGAATCCCGATTGGGCTGCTTAAACCTTGGATTTGCATTCCAAGTCACCTTGAATTTTTATTTGTACTAGGCACCTAACAAGAGAGGGAGAGGGAGAGGGGGGGAGAGAGAGACAGATAGACAGAGAGGTGAGGAGGGAAGGAGGGAGAATAGGACTAAGTTTAGTGAGTTCTTATCACTGAAAGGAAACAAACCCAAGCTATACTCAAAGCAATCACTCTCCCAATGAAAACTATCAATCCAAGTTTCTCTGATGCACCTTCTTTCATGCTAAGAAAATCACATGAAATAGCTAGAGTGAGTGGGTGAGACGAGCAATTCATTGGCGTAGACAGGCAAATTATGTCATCTGGAACAGTAAGCGGTCAGTGAAGTGTTGGGTCTTTTCTACAGAAGTGGACAAAGGAGTCTGACTCACCAAAATATAGCTGCATTATGAATAGAAATTCTATTTTTAAAAAAAAATGTATTTGCCTCAGTGTTGGAACTTCATGTTATAAAGTGTTGGTACAAGTGTTAGAAATGTCTTTTGTTCCTCTGTGATTTCAAAATGATGTATTTAAACTTATGTCATTCTTCAATTGGGGGGGGTCCAAGTTAAAAACAGCAAATCGAAGCAGATTATCCCTTTTGCACACATTTTAATGCTGCACAGTGGCACTATAATCCTAGAAGTTATTGATTCCAATTTCCAAATTGACTAGCACAAGCTTGAAACTAAAAAAAAAATTGATGCAAGGTCCAAATGAAGCACAAGAAGAATGCAAGTGGATCTTTTTCTCCAAGATCAAGTCAATAACTAAAATCTGTCCTGATTGCAGTTGGAAGCACATGCTTATATAAGCAATTGTAGTGATATGCCTGGT
Organism: Podarcis cretensis; assembly: GCF_951804945.1. Taxonomy (NCBI): domain Eukaryota; kingdom Metazoa; phylum Chordata; class Lepidosauria; order Squamata; family Lacertidae; genus Podarcis; species Podarcis cretensis. Next base: position 26,783,374 of record NC_137185.1, on the reverse strand, counting down.
ATCTTAACTGCAGAAATGTGCTTCAATATGAGATTTACCACATTTTGCAAAAGTAAGAATTTTATGTCCCTTGCGCTTGACTATCTGAGTAGCATCAGTTAGGTTAAAAAAAAGTGTTTTCCTTCACTCCTAGCATTTCATGCACTGGCTTAACAATCAGGTTGTTAGCACAAAATGTCATCTCTGTCCTGTGTATTATAGCCCTAACGAGAGCAATGCTCTCAGACACACTGGATAGACCTTTAAATCTCTTGAAGAAGCAGCAAGAGAGAAAGCAGCTGCAGCTCATTCACTCCCTGGTCCTGACATCTGCCATAGCTGCAACGTAGCACACCCAGAGAATATAGCAGATATGGTAGAGCTGGGAGAGAATAGATAGGAATTCAGTCTGCTGCTGTCTTGGTGGCTCCATCACCCTCAATGCCAGGAGAATAGCTTTGAGTCCTGGACGGCTGCAAATTAATCTACACCTCACCTTCTGCTAAACCTTTGCAAACTGCTGCTCCATCCGCCATGTAGGGCTATGGCAAAACAAGACAAGCTTAAACCACACTTTCCAAGCAGGCAAGAGCGCAGCCTTTTACCATGATACCAGGTGGGACTTCTTCAACACACTGAGCTGCCTTTTAATTCCTGGCTAGGCTTACAAACAATGCAAAACAGTGAAGTATTTTGCTTTTAATTACACCACTGAGATGTCATCTACACCAGAGACTGTGTTTCTTTTTTCTCGGCGGGAATTTTTCTTTATTACCAGCAAACTTATTACTGTGGGTGGGAGGACCCAGGGAGATCGATGTGCGTTTCCCCAAAGAAATTAAGGAGCAGCCATTTTGCTTCAGCTTGTCTATAAGTGCTTTGCCACTTCTGAACTCTGGTGCCCAGCACGAAGGAGACAAAGAAGAAGAGTTTGGATTTGATATCCCGCTTTATCACTACCCGAAGGAGTCTCAAAGCGGCTAACATTCTCCTTTCCCTTCCTCCCCCACGGAAAACACTCTGTGAGGTGAGTGGGGCTGAGAGACTTCAGAGATGTGTGACTAGCCCAAGGTCACCCAGCAGCTGCATGTAGAGGAGCGGAGACGCGAACCCGGTTCACCAGATTACGAGTCTACCACTCTTAACCACTACACCACACTGGCTCTCTGGAAGGAGCTATTGCTGAAGGAGGAGGGAGCAGAATCTCCCTACCCGCATTCCTTTTCCTGCTTTCCACCCAAAGGGACAGCCTTGGTGTGTAGGATTGGATGAGCACAGGGGTGGGGAGCCTCATGCCCAGGGGCCAAATACAGCCCTCTGGGCCTCTCTGTTTGGCCCTTGGAACTCTTACAGAGTTCCCCTCTTCAAGTGCTTAACTGTGACTAGGTCTCTTGCTTGCCTGGATGGAGAGAGGGGTGAGAGAGATACAAGCAGGCAGACAGACAATTCTGGTGCTTGTGTGGCTGGAATGTACCCTTCTGTCACACCTATTATTCTGCCCACTTTTGCCTCAAGCACCCCTAACATGTGGCCCCTGAAGGCTGCCCATGAGGGAATGTAGCCCTCAATCTGAAAATTGCTCCCCACCCCTCAGTAAGTGGCTGCTTGACAAAACACTGAAAGTGAAGTGCAAGCCCCAAGGCCAAATGCAAGATTCTTCAGAAACTGGAAGTCAGACTCAATGAAGACAAGCCCAATTCCCAATCCAAAAGCAAAAGATGCTGAAGGAATGCTCCTCAAACTTTAAAAACCAAGGTCCCATTCCAAGCAGTCTGAAAAGCTAACACTGGGACTGAAAATACGTAGGATGCTTGTACTGCTCGTAATCTCAGCTTCAGAGACTGAGCCTCAACATGACTGTTTCAGCCCCGACAATTTTTTTTGCTCTTCCTTGTTTCTGCAGAAGGACTGGGACTGCTTAAGCAAGCCAGGTTAAAATACAATACCTAGTTGTGTCCAGGTGTCGGACCAAAAGGATCCTCCCATTCTCTGTTTCTGCATAGAGAGAAAGCAGGGCTAAGCACTCTTCTTGGATTTTGGGCACCTCAGAGAGCAACAGAGAAGGAAGTTGTAGGTTGACATCAGGATGAGTGAGAAGCAGGCGCTGGTTCTCCTCTGGAAAAGAAAACAAGACAGAAAATTTCAGCTTGCTCCACCAGGTGCTCTGAAAGTCTTTTGTCAGCAATTTTGTCTCTGTTCCAAAATCACTCAGCTATGTGAGCACTGCTCTGTCATCTGCTTGAGGGATATGTCTGTAGGAGTGATGTAAAAGGAAGAGTGTTCTGTCTGTACTCTCCATTACTCCCTTTCCCTCCCTCTCTCCTCCCTCGTGCCATTTCTAAAGGGCAAATTATATATCTCATTCATACATGAGAAGCAATTCACATGTCTCTTTTAGTCCTACCTTTCAAGCATCACTGGAGGACACAAGAAGTGCAGCTTAAGGCTTAATTTGAACAACTTCATGCTCCAGAAACTTGTCTAGCTTATTTCTCTCTACCATCTTTTTGAAAGTCCATTCCCTAAAGAAAGAAACCTCTGGTCCCTCTGGCTGTATCCTACAACCATCTCATTTCTGAGAACATGCCTTCAGAGAAAGCTTGACGCTAGCCGGACTCCTTTGTCTAACACAAATGTGAGACTGAGCCATGTCTAACCATTTCAATCTGGCACTGACACATAACTTAAGTCAAGGATTTTCAGAACCACACGGACACAAAAGACAATAAGATGATGCAAAACCTCTCCCCTGGGGTAATCTTGCTACACCACTGCCATTATTAACTGCAAAGGACTATTAGTTATTAATAGCTAATAAAGTGCTCCTGAGGTCCAAGCACAAGCAAAGAGGAGGCCAAGGTGGGAGTTCCCAGAAGTATATAAGAATATAAAAAGTTTAATGGGCAGAAGCTTTGTGAAGGGCCTCAGGGAGTTGTTAGTGGGAAATCCAGAGGCTCACTGCTAATGCTGTACTTGCTGTAATTACATTTGACCTGCAAATCTTGGTTGCAGGATCTTGGAAAGATGAGCACTCGCAGGAGTGAATCACTGAAAACAATGCTTCCAAGCAGAGTCAAAGCCATATTCATAATACATTAACAATAATTGATGTTGCTTACCATTGTCTTTGCAGGCTGCTTGCCACAGAAGGAGAATGGAAATAAACAGCTCCACTTCATCAGGGGATTTTGTCTTGGTGTGGAAAACCCTGGAAAATAAACAGGTTCATTAAATATCAAGGAGAGGGGCAGGTCCTAGGAGATGTGTTGGTCCCACAGAATAAGGAAACATGAAACAAGTGAGGCACAGCCTTTTGTTTGGACAAACTGGGGTTTAAAACCTTGGTGCAGGCTTTTGAATCATGAAAGGTGCTTTCTCAGGCTGGATGTTGCCCAGCCAGGCCATGTATTTTTTTACACAGCAATGTTCTGCTGGCAAAAAAATTGTTCCCCCCCCAAAAAATGTGACTCAGGGCCACACTAGCAGAGAGTGCAGGATTTTATCTGTCTACTTAGAAAGCAAAAACTGATGGTCTGTCTCAATATAAGGCAGCTCCTATGTTCTTATACCTCAGTTCTAAGCTTTAACATTTCTCCAGGTGCCTGTTTTCTCCCAGAAGGCCATTAAAAGATTCTTCCCATCCTAATGGATTGAATCACTGTGGACTTCAAGACACCATTCAAGTTACTATTACATTTTGCACAGACGGCTTTTGCTCGCATTCACTCATTCCACTTACAGCTCCCCTGGATCCCTCTTTGTTCTGTTTTCCGAAAGAATTAAAAAGAAATCAGCAGTGAACAAATGTCTTTGATCTCCTCCAGGCATCAGATTTAGGCAGCTGAGAGTAGCACTTAAAGTCACCAGAGTTATTGCTTTTCAAGAAGTACAACTTAGCACATTGCAAAAATGAAACAATATGAAGCAATGAGCTCATAAATCCTGCAGGAAGATCCTCTGCTTTGATTCTAAAAACATTAAAGAGATACTGAGAAAAAGTTCCAGCAGTTAGAGCAAAGGGGGCCTGAACTCCCTTCCTGGTGAAAATCAGCAAAGTGTACACTGCCTTTGGCTGAAACTAGTGGAGGTCTTTCGCCTTGGGTGAATGTGGCGCTTTAGAACTCCTAGATCTGATACCCTTTTATGTTATGCTTTCCTAACCTACACTTACCCTCAGGCTTGACAAATTAAAAAGACTAAGCCTTTGGAAGGAGCATGGAGGATGCACCAAAGTTATTTTTCCTTTACACATCCAAAAGAGCAGATTTTTTGTGTGTGCAAAGGGTCACCTAGAAGTCAGTAAAACTTTGCAACTGGCTGCCACATTATCGGCTGATCAGCCCACCTGAATTTCATACGGGCGATTGTGTTTCTTGGAAATAGACTTGCTATTGCTCTGGCCTGTAACACCCTTCTGTTCTCTTCACCTGAGAGACCTTACCGTTGTACGACTGCGTTGTCATTGATGATACTGAAGCCATTGTTTGTCCTAAATAAGGCTTGCTCAGTGCCTGTAACAAATTCAAAGATCATCATGTCAGAGAAGTATCATGACATGCTCACCCAATACCCAGAGATTAGAAGCAAGATCACTAAAGTCAGGGCTGACAGAGGGAGCAGCAAGCAGCATAGCACACACCACTCAAAACAGTGTTCTTCGAGGCTTTCAGTAAGCAGCATTTCAGGTCACAAGTGCTGAGCACCTCTCAAACATATGCACATCCTGGGGGTACTCACAGTCTTGCATCAACGCAGTCAGAAGCCTAATCCCATCCGCATAGTACAGAATGTTCTCATCAGGGATGCGGAGCTTCTGGAGCAACTCCTTCACTGACACAGCTGTGTGTTTTCCAGATTCAAGCTCCTCCATGGCCCTCTCCTCCTCGTGCTGCCTTTTCTCCTCCAAGTCTACTTGGTGTATGTAGTCTGAAAATCCAAAGGGGGGGGGGATGTAGACCTAAACAGGACACATAACCTATAGCAAAAACTAATGGAACGGAATTCAGTGAACGTAAAGCACGGTGTTCCAATTAAGTGTCGGGTCCTGGTGCTTAAGTAGCAGCAAGCCAAAAGTACAAACATCGTGTTTCAAAATACAGGAAGCTAGTTTAAAGTCGACAGCAGGATGGCAGCAGCAGGAAAGTGAAAGGCTCTTTATACTCCTTACCTTTGCACAGCTTCTCTTTTCCAGGATCAATGTCTAAAATCTTCAGGTAGCATTCTCTGGACTGAAAGAAAAAGGGCAAGATTTTACAGGAGGGACAATTACAGGAGATCCATCAATGGGGGATTTCCTCCCAATGCAAATACTGACTTCAGAGGAAATAGGTTAAATTTAAAGAAGGGCAAGAAAGGGTTACATTTTCCCCTCCATGCCTGCTCTGAATCTATTCATTATCAAACATTCCTGTAGACAGGCACTAGAAAGGAAATTCTACTTTTTCTCCTGGGTATCTCCAACCCAGACATGGATCAACTCCTTTGCTTTTCCTCCCTTAGAATAGAGACAGCCAGTGATTTAAAATAAAACCCATAAAAAAGCTTTGCAACATTTTTGTCAGCAAGTTAACTGCAAAAGCAGCAAACCTACACATTCTGAACATGATTTCATCAGGACCAGGCTGCTTAGCATACCTTCTTTTTGGCACTCGCCTTTCTTTCTAAAAACATATAAGCATGTAAGAACAAACAGAAGTCAGCAGTGTGAAAACCGAGAGAATTCTGGATAACTGTCTAAATGAATGTTTAAACTGGAATAGAACAGATATGAATGCCTAAAAGTCAACAGGTCTTACCTTACTGTACTGCTTCTGGGCCAAATATGCTTTCCCCATGTGGAAGAGAGCTTTGATGCATTTTTCATCACACTGTATTGAACAGAATTATTCAGTCAAGCCTTCAGCTATCGGTCTCCACTATTGACCTGGCACTACACAATAACGGCAACAGTCAATTACTACAAACTGACAGTTGTTCCGTACCTTTAGAGTACTATCTTATAACAAAGTGTCCCACCGAGCCAGGACAAAGTCCAGGTACACAGGAAGCTGCCTTATACCATGTCAGACTATTGGCCCACCCAGCCACACTGACTAGTAGGGTTTCAGGCAAGGGACATTCTTAGCCCTACCTTGTGATGCTGTTGGGGATTGAACCTGGGACCTCATCTATGCAAGGTAGGTGCTCTGCCCTTGAGTTCCAGCTTTTCCCAGACTCATAGGGAAATGCCATGCTAACCAACTGCCTACCACCCTTAGAAGGAATGCCACTGCAGGATGCTAAGGAGCCTGGACTTTGGCCATGATTCAAAACACAAGGCAGCCAACAAAGTTTTTAAGAAACCACATTCTAGCCACTTGAAAATGTCTCCAGATTGACTGAAACAGGGTTTCCCAAACTTGGGTCTCCAACAGTTTTTGAACTATAATTCCCATCATCTCTGACCACTGGTCCTGCTAACTAGGGATGATGGGAGTTGTAGTCCAAAAAGAGGAGGAGACCCAAGTTTGGGAAACCATGGACTGGAGTTGAAGAGCTGGTAATGGTCTGTTGTCGTGTTTCTTTTTCAAGCCCTGAGCACAGAACGGTGAACCTGTGCAGCAGGTATGTTGTAATTAGAAGGCAGCGATGCTTCTCTTGGGGCTCAAGAAGTGAAATCAAATAGATTGATCTAATTCTTAAAGGTGTCTGCTATCAGGACATCTAAAACGCTGTTCAGCCACCCTGGCAGGAAATTATACTGAAATGTGGTCATCACTTATACTGACAGATACTCACCAGACTTTTGAGGAAAGCAGCTGTTTTGCTGCACCTTTGCTGGCCTGCTGTCTAGTGCTTCCACCCTCACCCCGCTAAATCAACATCACTTATGATATTACAAGTGGCAGGAAAAACAATCTTTCAGAAAGCTTTCAAGGCTTCAAATCCTAAGTGGACATTAGTCTTTCTTCTCATCTTAAAGGCAAATGACTGGGACAGCAACACCAACATTGGAAGACAAAGGAGCTTTTGGCTGCAGGTACTTACAGGATCACAGCCAAGGACAACATTCACTCAACATCCACTCTCAGGCAGGGCTGCAAGAAGTGGCGTTAATGTGCCTTCTAGCTTTGGGAGTGAACAGCCCCAAACACAGAATGTCAAAAGCCAGTAAAGACTGGCGGGAGATGAAAAATCCTAGTCCGATCAGGATATAGGGCTATACCCTTGGAACCCTGACAAAATAAGGAGAAATTATTCATCGAGAAAGGACAAAGAGAAAGGAACTGAGTTGGGGAAATTCACAACCAGATTAACCCTACGGCTGTGAAACTGCAGATTCTCAGCCAAAAACAGCAACATCACTCCCACCCACATACAACATAGAGGACCTCTTGGAAGAGCACTTTAATCTGCAACTAATAAGCAAGCTGTCTACATGGGAAGTAGCAGCTGGAGTGCATTTCCCAGGCAATCCAGGAAAGAGTTGCCTGGCATAACTCCTCTTCCAGCTCTGTGGCGGGACAAGCTGTAAGACATTCTATGGAACCCTAGCATAGGAATCCTCCAAGGAAAACACAGGGTGCCACCTTGGCAGGCCAAGGAGAACAAATGCCTGAGGAATCACTCCAGGTGGTCATACAGGAGCCTATGGCTGAGTGAATCTCACAGGGTGACTGCATAAATACTGATGAGAGTGATTGGAGGAAAGAGCCCCAGCTCACGGAACAGCATCTGTTTTGCATGCAGAAGGTCTGCGGTTCGACAATACTGAGCTAGCTGGAACAGTATTCTGACTTCCTGTACTCCTGTGTAAGTTTTGTGGGCTTTTTAAAGAACCAAGAAAATCAGATTTCAAATGGCAGCGGATCAGCTGGTCTCTTCTGCCTTAAGTGAATGCCACAAACTCATGAATATCTTAATATATCTGAGGTGACACAATTGAGCTTTGTCAGCAATGCACTGCTTAATGGAAATCAGGATTTTAAAAAAAAATCACTTAAAATGCATCATCGTTCAGCTCTTCCTTGTTCCGGGTGTCAAGTGAATATGTCAATGTCACATATGTTCGGGGAACTGAACAAGAATATTAATCTTCAAGTTTTACACATATCTTAGAAAGTGTCACAAGATAATTAATTTATCATGAATTATATCAGTCTTTAATTAAATATTTGAATTGAAACAAATGAGAAATTGGGAGATTTGTTCCATAAAGGAGAGATATAAATGTTAAACCTCTCTGCTCTGGGACATCTAGCATCTCATTTAGGTTTTTAATGAAAAGTCAGAAACTGTGTCCAGGAAGACAACTCAGTGTCTCTTAAGGAAGCATTGGACTTAATTTTAATCCAGTAATCATAACCAATGCAACACCTTTCTTTAAATGCGAATAATTTTGGAATCTTCAGCACATTTTGACCTCCTGAGATTTCCATTTTACAGAACAGGCATGTGAACATCTACTGGACTAGATGGTGCATCTAGTCTAGTCACCCAAATACCTCTGGGAAGCCCACCAGTAAGGTATGAGAGTAATGGAACTCTCCCCATTTGTGATAGCCAGCAACTGGCAAGGGAGGTAATATATTCAAGACTAGTAGCCTAGTCATGATAGCCATTTTACCACCAGAAATATGGTTTGAGAGAGTGACTGGCTTGCCTAACAGCAAGGACCCCTTGATCCAAATGAGGATCTTCATCTACCTGGCCTGACTGTCACCTGCAAGTGCCATCACAAAGCAAGAGAGAGGTTCATGGCAACAAAGGGTCATGAAGCATAGAGGTTTGGAAAAGCATGAGAGTTTTCTCACGATGCTCTAGAATAGCTACTACCTCCCTGTGCCATGAAAAGTGGCTCATCTGGCTGCCTAAACTTTCCTTGGGGTACTTTTTTCTTTTAATGGTTGGTTTGTATTTAATAGCTTGGAAGATGGATCTACCCAGTCCCTCCATCACCTGTATTGTCTCATTCACACACCACTAGGCTGAATGTACCCAACACTTTCCCTCTTCAGAACTGGCCAGCTGAGAAATGTAGGGGGTCTCTTACCCTTAAAGCCCAGTCACAGTCACTGATAGCTTTTTCATAGTCCTGCAACTTGATGTAGGCCTGAAACAAAATGGATCAACAGAGGACTATAAGTTGAAGTACAGTTGCTAATTAAAAGACAGGTCATTTTTGTGAGTCTTTCCTTGTTCAAAGTATTCAACTGATCTCAGCTAATTAATTAAACTCAATTAAAGTGATAAAACCTGCACACATTCTGGAAAGGCTACAAAAAGTAACCCTTGAGAGATGCTCCTTACTCTCCCAGGCACACCTTCACAGAGTCTTCAATTAAATTAAACCAGAGAAAACAGGGAGAGGTCAAAAAGCATTGAACCCATGATCAGAAAGGGTCCTCTATGCCTCTGGGTTTAAGGCAATGAATTACAGCCCTGTTTCAATTATTGTCAAAAGCACCATTAATTAGAACAAAAGCTGTTCCTCCTACAAAGGCATTTAAGAGTTAAGGTCCTAAATCAGAGGAATCCGACTTTTCAAAAAGTTGCAGGTCAAAACTACAATATTACAGATGTGTTTTGCATCAGTTGGCTGTCCTGTAAGAGATGAATCTAAGAGTTCGTGACCAACCACATGATGTAATAGCCTCTTAAAATGCTTGACAAAATGACAGTACAGATCTGGAGAGTTCCACTCATGATGTGAAGTGCATAGAGTTCTTTATGAAGGATGAGCAGCGGCACTTTGCGAGCTTTCAAATAATGTGTCCTGGAGTTTTTATGCTGCTAGTTAGGCACTGTAGTGGACAACCTGGTGACCAAGATATACCCCAAGGGAAGGGAAGCAACTTGCCCTGACACACCCCATGCTTTCCAGTGTGTAAAGCCTGTCAGCTCCCCAACCCTATGACATGTTGGGACCAGGAAAGCTTGGTTCACCTGCTAATGGATACTCCGGAACACACACACACACATACAGACAAAAATATCTAAGGACTCTGATATTTTAAGAGCCCCCAAGGAGCCACAGATGCACACTGTCTTACACCACTTTTGTACCAGAGAATTTGGCTTCATTTTTTAGCATCTTTCAGGATGTCAGCAGTAGCCATGTAGCATGCCTGAGTTGCATCCCCTTTAACAGAGCAGAATGCAGGATAAGTGGAATTGAATGAGCTTTGTCAAAGAGCAGAGTCTGCAATATTCTGCCACTAACTTTCGGCCATATTTTCTCCTAGATATCCTATTAATATTCATTGTTGAGAACATGGCAAGAAATGAAGCACATCAAATCCTATTATAAGGAATGTGAAAGGTGACGCGAGAATTGCACAGAGCTGCTTGTAGCTCATTTTGAACATGCTTAGACTCTAGAAAGGCCCACAAAGACTATTTCTATGTTCTCATTAGAAGGTGCTGAAGGTCTGGCTACATTTCAAAGGAGCAACTGTAACACACATTTAGCTGAATTATTTGTGCCTCCAAAGGGGTATTGGTTGGAAATAGGGCAAACACTTTGAGTTTTACCTTTGGTCTCCATCCTGCACTCAGCTATCACCTGTGGCACCTAGAAGCTGTCAGCATGTAACAGAGGCCACACCCTGGGATACGACTTCGACTGGTCAGCTAAACCAGGTGAGGGTAGCCAATGGGTCTCAAACCCTTGGTTAGTTAGGGTCTTCCCCTGCATGTGAAGACAGACTCTGGCAGATTGAGCAGATGAAACTAATAGTGGGCCCAACTGTTAAAAAGGCAGCTACTGCACATGCTGTAGAGGGGGAAAAAAGGGGCGGGCAGATGGGGCTCATCAACCTGGGAAGGTAGGAGAAGGAAACACTGATCCTAAACCACCACTACACTACAGGATATCTTCAGGAGAAGAAAAGGCTAAGGATTAAACCCTATACAAATCTGGAGTGGAGTCTCCAAGATGGATGCATGGCGCCTTGTACGCCTCCTTCTGTCAACTCCTGCAGTCAAGCTGGTGCCAAACGTATTGCTCTTTTTTTCCCTTTGGACCACATCAGCGAGGCCAAGATGAGGGCCTTGTCGTCTGGGTAGACCAGGACCTCCATACACAGAGCTGCCCTCCACAGTCACTTACGGACTCATTGTTAAAATCGTGTTTATGGAAAACAATCTTACTCGACTATGAGTGATTGCCAAAGAAGAAGAAGAAGAAGAAGAAGATGACACACTGCCTAGGCTTGCACTCCAAGGAGGTCATGTTGGTGTCGCTAACACAGTGGTTTGACTTCACCCCCAGAGGTGCGCTTCATTATCTCTCGAGACAGACTAATGCCAACAACAGTGTATTCAAAACTTAGCTGAACACCACCCCTTTTTAAAACCCACTGTGCTATACTACTGGTAATCCCACCAATCTATACTTTTCTTTTGAACCTGTCATGCCTCTTATGTACGCATCCTTCTTATGTATCCATAAGAACTAACACAATTTATTGATTTCTTTACTTTACATATGCATATCCCACCTTTTAAGAACAGATTCGCTGAATGACAATTTACAATTAAAATAATAAAAGCAAAAAAATCTCACAATTAATAAAGCAGCACAGCATAAAAAGAAAGTAACCAATAACAAACAAACATATAAAAAAACATTTAGGGACAATGATGTTTTTAAAGTCCATGTAAAAATAGACAAAGAGGTGGCTTGTTGGATATCCCTGGGGTGAGAATTGCAAAATCTTAGTGTCAGCATGGAGAAGGCCCTATCTCTGGCACAAGCCCAGACAGCCTGATTTCTTTTTGGCAGGGCATGGGGCAGGGTACCTGAAATGGCAACCTTGGATGATATTATTATATTATTATTATTATTATTATTATTATTATTATTATTATTATTAATTGAATTTATATACTGCCCTATACCCGCAGGTCTAAGGCCATTTCCCAGAATAAAATCAGATTATAAAACCACAAAATTTATAATCAAAATAAAAACAACAACCCAATAGCCCAACACTTTTTAAAAGGGCATTGGGATGGTTTCACATAAGCAGAGAAAACCTTTCGAATATCCAGGTCCCAGATTGCTTAAGCAGATGATGCTTCTGACTACTGCACATGATTGGACATCATTTGAAATCACATAATTTGTCAAGCGTGAAAGTTTCAGTGGTTAGCACTGTTTGCTAAATAAACATGCTAATTTAGACAACTCTGTGGAGCACCAGAAAATGTGATGGAAATGGAAAATGCCCCTATGCCAATTCCCAAAGTCAAAATTTGCCTGAAAACGGGCATCACTGATGCTCAGCTGTGCAATTCTCATGAGAGAAGCAAGCGATGCGTTGGCAGATAGGTGGGTACTAGGAGGGCGATACTAAGCCAAGGCCATACAGTCCTGGGAATCATGCAACGCATAAAGAAAATGAATGCATTTCAAATGCAGGAAACCAGGCAGGAGTTGGTGACCCAATGTTATAAATGACTAGAATAACATTGCCATGTTTTCCTTCCAAGTTCATAATATTATCTTCCAATGTGAAAATAATATTATTTTCCAGATAAAGCATCGTTTACCAATAAACTAGGTAGTCTGTTTCAATTGCAACCATGAATCTATGGCTTTATCTTTAGCACTGGTTATATTCAGACTCAAGATTAGATCACCAAATCAACTATCCGTTGTGGGGATAAAGTGGTCATCATTTGTTGTTCTTGCCCCACACTGACCTGTGCTCTGTTGGTGTATAGCACCTGCATATCCTTTTGCTTCTTGAGGCCTTCAGTGTACTTCTGAATAGCCAGTGCATAGTCCCCTTTGCTGAAAGCATCGTTCCCTTTTTCTTTCAGTGCTGTGGAAATGATAACCAGATGCATAAAAAGCCTTTGTTAGGTTAGACCCAGAATGTTGGTTAGAAAGTGGGTAGGGTGGGGGGTATGAACCAACATCCTGATTCACAATAAACAACTAGGACTTGAGCTCCAAGATTCTCATATCCGGTTAAAACTTTCATTAACTTCCGTTGCCATTGCTGAGCTGTAATAACCTGACGTTATTAAATATTTGACCACCGTAAACTATATTTGAAGATACATGAGCAGTCAAATGATCAATTATTCTTTGACTATGCCTTATCAGTGCTGTTCACAGAATCTGTGGAGGCAGGACCCTCCTTCCGTAGCCTGAGGTGTGACCCAGACATTTTATGAAATCTTATATGTACAACTGTAGAACTGGTTTTTATTATCTTTTCTATTTTATCTCACGGTATGCTGCTTCAATAGCTTTGTGCAACCCATACAGCACACAGGCAACAATTATTCACATAATTAATATTCTTGTTCAAAAACAATTTTTCACCATTTATCAGATTTGTGAGAATAAGACAACTACTTACAAAATGCCATAAAAACTTATGTTATCTAAAATAAAGTGAACTTGCAGTATCAGATTTTACTAAGTTCTTACAATTTCTTGACGCAATTTTTGTTTTTTCTTGTTTTTTAGGTAAGTTCAAGAAGGTAGCGATGTTCCTGGTAGCTGTGAAGTGCAGATGAAAGACAGGGTGCCAGCGTTCTATCCCTGTTTCGCCCTAGCAATCCATAAAGTTGAAGAGCTGCTATTTCGTCCTCAGTAGTCTTGAGCCATTAATGTGTCTATTAGTGCTAAATGTAGTTATAGAAACAATTTCTTGGCTTAAGCATAAAGAACTAAATAGCTTAAGACTACTGAGGAAGCCCAGAAAACTGTGCTCAGGGAGTGGACTATCAGCCAACCCCAATAAATTGGCTCTGTCAATTACCTACCTTCTTCTTGAACTTACCTAAAAAGCAAGAAAAAATAAAAATTGAGTCAAGAAGTTGTAAGAACTTAGTAAAATCTGATACTGCAAGTTCACTTTATTTTAGATCACTTATAAGTTTTATGGCATTTTGTAAGTAGTTGTCTTATTCTCACAAATCTGATAAATGGTAAAAATTTGTTTTTGAACAAGAATATTAATTGTGTGAATAATTGTTGCCTATGTGCTATACGGGTTGCACAATCATTATTAACGGCACAGGTTGTATTTCTTCAGCAGCACTTCAATAGCTTTGGCACAGTGGTTTATAAATCTGTAAAATAAATAATAAATAAAATAGAACAGCTTCATCACATAAAACCAAGGTTTCTTTCTAGACAGCTCCCACCCCTTCCCCTGACATGTCAAAACCAAACTTACCATTTGCTAAGGCTTCATTGTGCTTCCTTTTCCTTGCTCGCTCTTTGGCATCCTTTTCTAAAATGGCCATGAAACTCTCTAAAAGCCAAGAAAGTGGAGATGCAAGTTCAATCAAACAAAAAGAGCTTGATCGCTTTGGAAAGGGGAAAGATGAAGGTAAAATTGAAGAGCAAAGCCATATCTGAGATGTGAAATGGAAATTGAAAAGGGCTGTTTCATTAATGTGACATCAAATCAGAACAGGGGTAATAAGCTTCCATTTAAACAGAGACCCATAGCGCTGATAGTGATTTTAATCCCTACATTTGAAAAAACCCACATTTCTAGGCGACAGGGTCTTTCTAGTTTCTGGATAATGAAGTGATTAAAAGATACTGAAAAGCACTTATTCACTGAAGATGCAAGCCATCTGGGCTTGTTATGTAGATGAATGAAACCAGTTCTGACTTGGGAATTTAAAAGAAAAAGTGGCTTTAATGGTATAAGATGTCTCAGGATTAGTAGAGACAACTGGCATTCCAGTCCCTCAACTAGATACAGGGAACAAGGAGCCAATCAAGGCAAAGGGGAAAGAGTCTGAGGACATGTCAACACTGCCCACCCCTTAACTCACGTGCAATTAATCGTAGGGCTCTGACAAAGAACAGCAGAATTGCTACTACCATGACACTCCGTCCTCACAGAGGTGTATGCAAGCTACCTGGATCTGATGGGGTAGCCGGTCTATAGGTTGACAGTAGACAGACAGCCAATCTGTGAAACAGGATCTGTTCCTTTTCACTCCATGTGTCCCCACAAACAAAAACAGCAGAGGAGTCTCTTGGGATACGGCTTTCTTTCAAGACCCACCCATATGTGGGCAAATGTAGAACCTGGGCTAGAGTTTGCTTACAATACATGTATGCATCCTTTGTTCTACCTGCATATCACAGAGATTCATGTAGTACTCCTAGTTCAAAATACACTGGAGCAATGTATTGAGCCGCTTACCTGGATTCATTGTTTCCTGCTGATCTGGCAAATCCTAAAAGAGGTACATCAAAGCAAAAAGTTAGTTGCAAGTTCGGAGGAAGAAAGAGCATGCTGCAACATACTGCTTGGCTGTGGGGGGTTTTTAATGGTACCTGCTGCAAGAAAAGAAAATGAGGCTGATTTTTCAAAGCCACTTAAAAAATAATAATAACCTATAATAACCTCAAAAAGAAGAACATTTTCAACAGCTGTCAAAATTAATTCCGCCAAGAGCATTAAAAGCCACGGGAAGGAAACAAAACAAACTCCCTCCCACCCAGTAATTCGGGGCTTAGGAAACTAAAATCAATTTGGAGAAGGATTTTGCAGACACTTCAATAGGGTAAATTGCCATTGTGGACTGACACTTTAAAACAGCAATAATGGCATGCTGTTGTACATTTCATAATTAACGTCCCAATTTGACGAAAACTCCTGCTTTCAGTGTTTTATTTGTTTTTTGCAGGGGGGGGTGTCAAGCTTCTACTAGCCCAGAATAAAAAAGTGTGTGAGTTTCATAATTGGAGCCAGTTTAATTTTGCTACAGCTGATTGAGGAAATTAGTTCGTCTGTATCTAAACATGCAGAACAATGGGGTGGAATGAGATGACAGAGTCCCATAGTGATAGAATGGTCAGACTGTCTTTAGATTGCAAAATAGGGTGAGATTACAGGGTCCCAAAAATGGCAGAATGGTCTGTTGCCCTTCAGGCTACAGATTAGGGGATGCCATTTAAAAAAAAAAAAACCCTTAGAAAATTAGCACAAGAAGAAGAAGGCTGGGCTAGAATGCTATTTTCAACTTGCAGGGTTTTTTTAAGGTAAAAAATGGCAGCCCTCAATTGCAGTCAGAAGTGGCATAGGCCAATCTACTAACATCTAACTGTGCTGCCAATGTGGATGCAGGCCTCAGTTAGCTACACCCAAGTACAGTCTGAACTGTCAATGAGAATGGGCAAACACAATAATCAGAGACAATCAAAGCAAGGAAACAGCAGGAAAGGGCTATAAAAAGGAGATTATTTCTCCTAATATTGACACACACTGTTCTCAAATAACAGTGGCATTTTGTTTTAATATTATGTGCATTTAAGCAACGTTGGGAAATGATACAGCAATTAGCAGCATACTGAGAAACCTTAAATAGTTCTTCCAAGAAAAGAAACTCGACAAAAGGCAAAAGTGGCATCCTGTATACAGAAGTCTCACCTGGTTTGCTATATAATAGCTTAAAAGTACAATATGTAATTGTTCAAAGTCCCCTGTACCATCAGGGTACGAGGATTAGCATAGCTTTACCGGGGCTCGTGTATTGATGCATGTTCTGTCCACTGTGGGCTTGTGCTTATCCTCACATTTGACAGCAGTGGAGTTTAATCTTTTCTCTGTATCTGCAATGGCTTTCTCCTGGATAGAGGAGTCTGTGGAATTCAGGCCTTGAATCAGGTTGGCTGGAAACGGGAAGAAAAACGAAACAATTAAGCGTGGAATAGAAAAGTTGTCAGACAAATAAGGAGTTCACTCCTGCCCTGAGTAATAGGCTTCAGAAATTTACATGCCACTGCTTCTGCACACGGCTTCCAGGGCAACAAGCAAGTAAAGGACAAATAAGAAGGACAACAAACAAATCAATAAAAGCCACAGGGTAATACAAAGTATAAGAGCATAACAAACCACACGAACCAGAGAAAAGCTAAGCCAAATAGAAATTTGCCTGCCCTCAGCAGCAGCCTTCTCCGCTGCCACCAAGGTGTGGCATAAGCTGGAGCACCTGCTGGTGGATGGGCCACCACACAGCAAGAGCATCGTGAGCATGCAGGCACTGCTGGACATCTTGGTCGGCTTCCACACCAAGGGCAGCCACAACTCAGTACTCTAGAGGGACAGGTTTGTCTCTGACTTCCTCAAGGGGGAAGGGACTTCCTGATTATCAAGAGCAACATATAGAATCATAGAGTCATAGAGCTGGAAGGGGCCACGTGGGTCATGGAGTCCAACCCTCTGAAATGTAGGAATCTTGTGCCCAAATGGTGCTCAAGCCCACAACCCTGAGATTAATAATAACTAAGCTATCAAACTTCCTCATCAAAGGTGCCCCGGGGCAGGCTACCCAGAGTCAGCATCCACCTTACCATTAGTGGTAGGCCCAAGAACCCCATCATCTCCACCACGGCCCACTACCCAAGGACCCCAGCCAGTGAAGTATCTGGCTGAGCTGGCTTAACAGTGGGCATTATGTGTATTTTATGTGTATTTTAATGAACAAAGACCATAGTCTTTGGGGACATGGAGAACGTGTGGATGAACTTAACAGTGCTTAGCTTTTAGTTGCTATTTTGTTAGTGTTGTTAATATCATTTTATAGATTATAAATGCCACACTGATTTGTTAATCATATAATATGATTTTTGTTGTAAATGTGATGTTCTAGCTAGAATCCTACAAATCTGATATTTGTAGGAAAACAAATCTTCTATCCCTTGTGGTTGCACAGATGTGTTTTAAATTGGAATGGCAAAAGGAAAACTGTAATATTGGGTTTTTTGTTTGTTTGTTTTAAAAAGACCCTTAGAAATATTTATTTCTCTGTCATTTATTTTTAACTTTCAAGAACTTAGAAGTCAAGTGATACTCGCCCATCACTTGCTTAGAGTGTTAGTCAACATGCTCAAGAAAGGAATATTTTATGTTAACTTCCTACGACTCAAAATATGCAAACAATGTTTTTTTAAAAAAAAATATACTGTAAATATGCAAACCAGGTGCTGCCCTCTGGCAAAGTAACATTTCGATGTAGACTCAATGCTGAACAAATTGCTCAGCTCAGATTTAATTTGGGGGCTTTCTCAGAAGCTGGCATGATGTACACCACTTTCAAAACATTGAGAAAGATATAAAAAGAGAAATGTTTTTGCAAAGCAGTGCAACTAGGCCAAGATTTAATTCTGAAGTCAGCATTTTATCTCTGCAGAACAGATTGGCTGTTCTGGATGCCTGCTCTCCTTGAAGTTCTGGCTTTGTTGCACTCATGTTTATATGAAAATGGATGACCCAAGCAATAATTGAGATTTCTCCAAGTCATGAATTGGAAAGCCAGTTCTAATTCACTGAGGGGTAGAGGCGAGATGAGTTGGGGATACTGCAGAAAGCAAAACCAAAACAAAGAACAACCATCATCTTCCCATCTTCTCAAATGACCTGTACAACCCCTGTCTGTACCTTGCAAGTAAAGCAGACAGCAGAGGAAATTAAAAGATGCCGCACTACGGCTGCAGAGGACCACAAACAAAGAAATTCAGGAAAGAAATTCAAGAAGCAATAAATTCTAAACTCTATGCTGATACTAAGGCATCTGCCTTTCAGATGCTTTAGACTACAGTTCCCATCAGCCCTCGCCCAGCATTACCTTATGATGCTGGGGCTGATGGAAGTTGTCATTCAAAATATCTGAAGGACACCTGGTTGGAAAAGGCTTCCCTAAAGTTTTCTTTCCAGCACAGGCTGTGCAAACATTACTGGCTTAAAATGCAGCAAGGCCATTTATTCCCTGCTGTGTAAATCACATTTACACATCATTGTGTAGCACCCTGCTTGTGGTTAACGCTTAGCTGGAATGAAATATTCAACGCAGCAATAGAGAAATTAAAATAATAATTTATTTGTCAGACAAATAAATATGAGGCACAGCGGTATATGGTTACCAAGCTCTGGCCTGGCCTCCTGCCATTCTGGCCAGCACTTATATTTCCTTAATCCAGCCCCCTTGCTCCTCCTGTGGCTGCCTCTGTCCAATCAGCCTAGTTGAAATTCCTATTGGCTGTTTGCTAGAACCAATCACAAAATATACACCCATTTCCTTCTGTCCTTTTATGGGAATCAAAAAGCTATATATTCTTCTATCTATAAATGACAAATAAGTAGTAATATATCTTACATGTGTCTCAACAAGGAACCTTAATTACCAGCTCACCTCGCCCTATTGCCCTCCAAAACAGATGGTTAATCTTAAATTTTTATCTTAAACAGATGTCAAGGATCATCATTGAAAGATCTCCTTCTCTTGAAGGTCTTTTAAACAAAGGCCTGACAACCATATGTGCTCTAATGATGTTTCCTGCTTGGCGGGGGGGGGGGGGGGGGGCTGGTGGCTGATGGCCCCTGTGATCTCTTCCAACTATATGAAATAAGAATCTAGCATAAGGATTTAACATTTCTTAGCTTCTAATTCCTTTGCATAATTACATTTAAGCCAATATATTTAATACATAACATAAATAACCTTTTTAAAAGAATAAACCTTTTCAAAGTAAGGAACAGTTTCCAGCCTCAAAAATAGAAAGAAAACCTCTCTTCTCCAGCCAAGCCAGTTGCCTTTTTCACTGCTCTTGACCTTTGAACCTCAGGAAAATATGGCTCAAGTTGAATGGGAGGCACATGGTTTTATTTTACTATTTACCCACTCTTAATTATGTTTTTCTCTGCTTTTTTATCTTTTGTAATATGTAGGGTCAGTGTAACCTTGGCTGTCAGCCTGTAATTCCCTTTGACTTTGAGAATTGTTTTCCCATTATAACGGTGGGAAAAGAAGGGACGGTAGTTTCACTTTTGAAAAGCTCTGCGCAACGGAAGATTCCACTGGGTTAGAGACTCCATTTTTTTTTCTTTGCTTTTGTGTGCCAGGAAGAAGGAGGAGGAAAGAGGCTGTCTGTTTTGTAAGGCGTTTTTATTTTATTTAAACCCAAATATACTTTAGATACTTAAAGCAACTGTATCACCAGTATCTTTGAGGAACTAAATCTGAAGCTGGGAATTTTTGTTTTCCTTTTTTTTGGTATTTTCACTTCGCCTTTTTTTTCTATTTTTTTTTTTATTTCTCTTTGCCGGACTGTGGCCTCCTGGTGGCTGGGAAAGAGAAATTTCAAGCTGTTTTTTTTCTTTTGCCTCTCGGGCCTTGGCTGGACTCTTTGGGCTGACTTGTCGTTATTGAAGGGGGATCTGGCTGACAGGAAGGAACTTTAAAGAATCTTAATTTGTTTGAGTGCAGCTCCCGGAACATCCCCTCAGCTTGAGTCTTTATGGGAATTAGCCCAATTGAGGGCAAGAAGATTAAGATCAAGAGTGTTGATGTATGCAATTTGATATGGAATAGCCTAAATGGTGGCAGGAAGATTTAAGATTTAAGACTAAGGTTTGATTGGGTTTATATATTGGATCTGAAATTAAAGTACCTTATTTGGTGGATTAGCCTAATTGGTGGCAAGAAGAAGTGAAGACATTGAAAATTGAAATTGAAACTGAAAATTGAAATTGGATATTGGACATATATTTAAAAGGCCTGCTATAATTATATTAGGACTAAAATATTTTGAATGTGGATGTATGGAATGTTGCTGAATGGAATGCTGATAGATTATAGAATTTAAGGGTACAGTTGTGTGGTGGTTTGGGAAATTAATCTGCTCTCCTTTTTTGGGGGGGGGCTAAATAATTGAAATATTTGGAATAGCGAAAGCAGGCCCGATATTTTAATTAGTGGATTACTAACAAAATTGTGTGAAATGTCGCATGTACAGAAAAAAAGTGGGGAGGGGGGGACTCCGGGAGAAAGAAAGGGGTCTAAGCAAGAATCAGATTTTAGATCTGAAATACTAAAAATGTTTGCAGAAATTAGGCAGAGTGAGAAGAACCTAGAAACAAAAATTGAACAGGTGGATTCAAAGATTGGGAAAATGGATAAGAAGATAGACGAAACAGTAAATGAACTGAAAGGACAAATCAAAGAAGTATCTAAAAGAACTCATGTGTTAGAGGAAGGAATGAAAAAGACAAAACTGGAAATGAGGGAACTGAAACGTGAAGAGGACAAAATTAGGGTTGGTCTCCTGGAAACTAATAAATCACAAGAAGAAATGTGGGACGCCATCTCCATGAATGAACTCCGACAACGGGAGGTTAACCTAAGGCTGAGAGGGATACCAGAAACTCAAAGTGAGAACATTAGACAAAAATTAATAACTGAACTGGCACAATGGTTGGAGTTTCAAGAAGGGGAGGTGGCAAATACAGTACAGAATGCTTTTAGAATGAAAGTAAGAACGACTAAAGCAAAGAAATTTCCTGGAGACTGCCTGATAACCTTCAAAGATAGAGATATGAGAAATTTGGTTCTTCAAAAAAATAGGGAAAAAAGATTGACTATAGATGGCTGCTACATAATTATTTTTAAAGATATACCAATCAGGCTGTAGAAGCGGAGAGACCCCTACAAAACACAGGTACAAATCCTCAAGAAGAAGAATATAGAATTCAAATGGGAATTCCCGGAAGGGATCTCCTTTACTTATAAAAACAAGAGACACCGACTGACCAGCCCGGGGGAGATAGGCAAGTTCCAGAGAAAGTATAAAGAATTGACAGCAGAAGAAGAAGAAGAAGCCAAAGGAGCAACCGGAGGTGTGGATGTAAAGATGAAAAATGGAAGACAACTGGATGAAGAGGAGGAAGAAGAAGAAGAAGAAGAGGAAGAAGAAGAGGAAGAAAGATTATAATAACTTAGGAAAAATTTTTATATTTATTAATTGGAAACAACATGGCTCTAAAGATTTGGAATTGGAATGTGAATGGTCTGAACGAAAAGAAAAAACGAAATAAGGTGGAACAATTTTTAAAGAAGAAGAATTTAGATATAATTTGTATGCAGGAGACACACGTGGCAAAGAGACACAGGAAAATTTTGATTAATAAAAGACTTGGAAATGAATTTATATCTTCAGACAAGGAAAAAAAGAGGGGAGTGATTTTGTACGTAAAAAGTAAAATTGAAGCCCAGCAAGTTTTCAAGGATGATGAAGGAAGAATCATTGCAGTTCAAATTAATTGGCAAGGCGAAAAAATAATGATTGTCGGGATCTACGCACCTAATGGAAATAAAACTGATTTTTATAAGAATTTAGAAGAAAAGCTGTTGGAATTTGCAGATCAAAAGATAGTTGTGATGGGAGATATGAACGGGGTGGTGTCTTCAGAAATGGACAGATTAAGGAACAATGGATCGAAAGAAGGAAAACTACCCAAAACTTTTTTTGAAATGGTCAAAAACTGTAATTTAATAGACATTTGGAGGTTAAGACACCCGTTGGAAAAACAGTTTACATATTATTCGGAACCAAATCAGTCAATGTCCAGAATCGATCAAATTTGGATATCAAATGAATTAACTCCAAGAATTCTTCAAGTGGAAATTCAACCGAGAGTTATCTCAGATCATAGTCCCATTAAATTAGAACTTAAAGGCTTTGAAGAAAGAACATTTAGATGGAGAATGAATGACTATCTACTAGATGATCAAAAAGTTGTGCAAGAGGCACAGAAGAAATTGAAAGAATATTTTGAAGATAATTGTAACAAAGGAACGAAGATGAGCACAGTTTGGGATGCAAGCAAGGCGGTGATGAGAGGGTTCTTTATACAACAGAATTCGATCAAAAAGAAAAATAGAGAGAAAGAAAAGAAAGAAATTTTAAAACAAATTATGGAAAATGAACAAAAATTAATCAAGAAACCAAATAACGTAAGGATTAAACAAAGTATTAAGGTTCTACAAACTCAATTTGCAATGATAATAAATAAGGAAGTGGAATGGAACATCAAAAAATTGAGACAAAAGAACTTTGAATTCGCAAATAAATCAGGAAAGTGGCTTGCTTGGCAGATCAAGAAAAGAAAGGAGCAAAATACAATAAATAAAATTGAAATGGGAGGAGAAGAGATAACTAATCCCAAAGATATTAGAAAAGGATTCTTGGACTTTTATAGACAATTGTATAAACGAAAAGAAAAGAACAACATGAGAAAAATAGAAAGATATTTAAAAGAGAAAGAGGTGCAAAAGATCCCGACAGAAGCACAAGAAAGGCTGAACACTCCAATTGATATAGAGGAGATGAAGGCGGCGATAAAAAAATTGAAGAACGGAAAAGCCCCAGGACCAGATGGTTTTACAGCAAGGTACTATAAAGAATTGGGAACAACCCTAATGTTACCACTGAGAGAAGTAATGAATAATATATTAAAGGAGAGAGAAATTCCAGAGACGTGGAAAGAAGCATTTATAACCTTTATTCCAAAAGAAGATGCGGACTTAACTCAAGTAAAGAACTACAGACCAATCTCCCTTTTAAACACGGATTACAAAATTTTTGCAGGAATAATTGCAGAGAGATTAAAAAAGGTTTTACAAGAAATCATTCATGAAGATCAAGCGGGTTTCCTTCCTGGCAGACAGATGAGAGACAATGTGAGGAATGTCATAAATATTTTAGAGTATCTGACGGCCAGGAATGAGAAACAAGCAATGTTGATGTTTGTGGATGCCGAAAAGGCATTTGATAACGTATCATGGGACTTTATGTTGAAAAATATTGAACAGAGGGAAATGGGGAATGATTTCTTTAATGGAATAAAGGCAATATATACGGAGCAAAAAGCGAAGTTGATAGTGAACAATATGATAACAGAAGAAATCAAAATTTCTAAAGGTACCAGACAGGGTTGCCCGCTATCACCATTATTATTCATAATGGTCCTTGAGGTCTTTTTAGATTCAATAAGGAAAAATGAAAGTATAAAGGGGGTGACAATAGGCCAAAACCAATATAAAGTTAAAGCCTTTGCCGACGACTTAGTTTTGATGGTGGAAGAACCGATGGAGACTGCAGCCGAGATACTGGAGGAAATTGAAAAATTTGGAGAGGTGGCAGGTTTTATAATAAACAGGAAGAAAACCAAAATTATAGCCAAAAATATGGAAAAAACAACGATGGAAGTATTGCAACAGCAAACGGGTATTGAAATTGCCAAAAAGGTGAAATATTTGGGAATATGGTTAACTCCAAAAAATATTGATCTGTTCCAAAATAACTATGTCCCGGTGTGGAATGGAATTAAGAAGGATCTGGAAGTATGGAGAAGACTAAAACTATCCCTCTGGGGAAGAATCTCAATGATTAAGATGTTAGTGCTACCAAAGATGTTATTTTTATTCCAGATGATACCAATACTAAAAGGAGCGGCGATCTTTAAAGATTGGCAAAGGATGATTTCAAGATATGTCTGGCAGGGCAAAAAGCCGAGAATCAAATATAAATTATTAACAGATGCAAAAGAAAGAGGAGGCTTTGCCCTGCCAGATTTGAAGTTGTATTATGAAGCATCATGTCTTTGCTGGTTAAAAGAATGGATTAAACTTAAAAATACGAAGCTCCTGGATTTGGAAGGATTTGACAACAGATTTGGATGGCACGCGCACCTTTGGAAAGAAAAGAAAAAGGGTTATAAATCATTTGAAAATCATATCTTCCGGAGATCGCTATTGGAAGTTTGGGACAGATACAAAAATATATTAGAAATGGGGGTCCCACATTGGTTATCCCCATTAGAGGTTATAGGTGTCAAAAAAGTTAATATGAGAAGTGACTGGATCACCTATGGAGACTTGGTGGTGAAGGAAGGGGGGAAGTGGAGATTAAAACCATACGAACAAGTAAGGGAACATGTTTATGATTGGTTGCACTACTATCAAATAAGTGAAATGTTTAAAAAGGATGTGAAAGAAAAAGGGTACAAAGAAAAAGACTCAAAATTTCAAACAGAAATTGTTAATAATGATTGTAAGATAATTTCCAAAATGTATAAAATTCTGTTGGAATGGCATACAATGGACGAGGAAGTAAAAGTGGTTATGATTCAATGGGCCAAAGACTTAGGATATAACATAGAAATAGATGATTGGCAAAGAATATGGAATGAAAACCTGAAGTTTACAGCATGTATCACATTGAAAGAAAATGTTATGAAGATGGTATATAGGTGGTATATGACACCAGTAAAATTAGCAAAAATGTACAAAACCTGTAACAAATGTTGGAGATGCAAGGAGAAAGAAGGTACATTCATGCATATGTGGTGGGATTGTAAGAAAGTAAGGGGGTTCTGGGAGATGATATATAATGAATTAAAGAAAATGCTAAAATATAGCTTTGTTAAGAAACCAGAAATCTTTTTGCTGGGAATAACAAGAATGGACATAAATAGGAGAGACTGTAAACTTTTTCAGTATGCAATCACCGCAGCAAGAATACTGTTGGCCCAAAAATGGAAACAAGAAGAAGTACCGACTCTGGAAGAATGGAGGGCAAAATTAACAGACTATGCAGAACTGGATAAACTAACTGGGAAAATCAGATTCCAAAAGGATTACAGGTTCTTTGAGGACTGGGGAAAATTTACGGAGTATTTGAAAACTGTTTGTGAGGACTGTACAACGCTAGTGTGCTTTAAAGAAGCTTTGTGAAAATACAAGGAATATTGTTAGTAAGCAAATAAGGTCAGAAATATAGTGTTTAATGGCAATATTAAAATTAAGGAATGTGAAGATAGGACTTGAATTACGAATGATTGTCAGAGAAGTTGAGGGAGGTCCAATAAGCTAAAATATGTGATGTGTAAATTGATATGACTGGAGTTTTTCATGAAAAATTTTATAATAAAAATTTAAAGCAAAAAAAAAAGAGAATTGTTTTCTGCTATAAATCAGGGGGCCCCCTTATCCAGGAGAATAAACATCTTGCCAAGGTTCTTAGGCAGCTGCTCTTCTGCCTGGCATGAAACATTTGAAGATCTTTAAGCTCATTTTAAAATACAGGCCCTGATCAAGCCTCAATAAAAATGCAGGCTTATGATTAGATGCCTCAATTGTACACATCAGTACGATGTGTACATGTGATTCCATGTCACCTGCTGTCTGTCCACACCAGTGGGCAGAGAGGGGGTATGGATGTCTTCACGTGGCTTAAGTTTCAAATTGAAACAGTGGAGTTGATTTGGGGAGAAAAGGATGAAAATGCATAGTACCTCAAAAAAAGTACAGGATAGATGTGTACTGGGGCTAACATGGTGTGTACACAGCTTTACAAACCAGCCATGGGAGTGCACAGGATGCTGTCATACAGTAAAGGACAGATGACAAAGGATAAGGCGATTCTCCTCTTTTACAGTGGTACCTCGGGTTACATACGCTTCAGGTTACATACGCTTCAGATTACAGACTCCGCTAACCCAGGAATAGTACCTCAGGTTAAGAACTTTGCTTCAGGATGAGAACAGAAATCGTGCTGCGGCGGCAGCGGGAGGCCCCATTAGCTAAACTGGTGCTTCAGGTTAAGAACCGTTTCAGGTTAAGAACGGACCTCCGGAACAAATTAAGTACTTAACCCGAGGTACCACTGTATATGATTGTAACAACTAGAATTGTTTTTCCAAAGCACTGGGAAATAAATCAAATACCTAGGACTTATAGAGAATTGTACAGCAAATTATGGGATTGGCAATTTTGAACAATTTAGCTTATGCTGCATGAAACAGCAAAGAAACATTCAGACAAAATTTGAAGCTGATTAGATACGGGTCAAACAATATTAGAACAATAAATACATCACAATGACTGACAATTCCTTTCTGCTTTTACAAAGGCATTTCTTAAAATAATACGTATTTGAATCTTAACCCAGTGAATTAAGTCACCCAGTGAACCATCCATGTGTAGCAGTTTACGAAATTGTAAATATATTTCAGTCTGATGTTTGGAGTGGAAAGTTATGTGAGAATCACTATATACTAGTGGGCTACATAAATGATGAATATAGGTTTTTTATTTCCATATTATATCCTTGAACAGCTTTCAGTAATCTTTTCATTACAAAATGGTGGCATAATCACTGTATTTGTACCTTTATCTTCTCCCTCATTTTGTTTAAAAGTGTGTGAGGAGAAGCTGGAGCAGAAAATTAATTAGATTACAGATGTGTCACTCTGATAAGGCTTCAGTTTTTCGACACTGATAACACCATGGGGAAAAACTGGGGAGAAAAACATTTATTTTCGAAATATAAAACCTGTATTAAGTAGTAGTTCCCTTAGGACAAGACAAGGAAAAGAGGAAGAAAAGAAGAAGCAGAATAGGGCAGTTTTTATATCACAGAGCTAGAGATTTTATGTGATAGTGTGCTAGGTACAATAAACCAAAGGCTAGCCAAAGTGAACAGCATTTTAGCAACTGAGACAGGATATAAATAACATTCAAAGAATCTCATTTTTATACTACTGATACACAGTTTTTCAAATGAGGGTAGGAGTGTTTTGCATTAGTCATCCTTCCCCTTCTTCCATGCGGGAAGGTGGGTTATTTATTGTCGTACCGCATTGCTTGTCACCAAATACTATTTGCTATGCATATTTCTATAAAGCTCTGTGCTCTTTTTCCAAATCTCAGGGTTCATATTATCTAACTCAAAAAGATTTTGAAACTGTAAATAAAATAATGTTTACAAAGAGTTACCAAGATTATTGTATGGAATGAGCTGTCAAGCTCATAGTCTCATAAGCATTAAAAAAAAAAAAAGCCAAACTAGGAGGCTTTTAAATTATTGATTGTCATGAGAGCAGTTGCTAGCATAAATTTTTAAGGCAATTTTTGCAACACAGAGAACAAGTAAATCAAAGGATTACCGACAGCAGAACTTGTCAGATATAGCTGTAATGCTGTGTAGTCTGGTGATCAAATCTTTGCATCTCTGAACACTATTACTATAAAGAGTTGTTCTAATAAATCATCCGCTTCTTTCACTATCTCGGTGCTTTCAAGATGTCTTTCCTATGCTTCTTAATTCTTTTAGGAAGGTGTTCAGGGTAAACTGCAACATACTACCTGAATGGTCAGATAATGGCTGGAAAAGTGTTGTCTAAATAAAGTGTTTTACAACTCTTGATTTTAAAATCCATGCAAGCTGATGGTTCTGGTGCTGTCCAGTGGTCAAGAGGAGCTGCAGCTTCATCACAAGTGACTAATTTCAAAGGGACCAACAATGTTAGCCCGTTAAGTGGCACAGAATTTTCATTTCCTGACAGATGTTATTCTGAAAGGTGGCACTGGATTCATTACTCAGGGCATGATCTGAAAGCACATGTAGCAGCAACCTCATCAAAGTTAAGCAATTCTGGGGCTGGTCAGTCCCAGCATAGGGACCCACTGAGAACTCTGTGTGCTGTACCACAGATGAAAGGTGTGGTATAAACGCTTCATTTCATCGTAGGTGTAATTCAGCAAATCAGTCAGTACAGCAAAGAGGATAAAGTACTGAGTTTAAGAAAGGATCACAGCAGAATGCTAGAGAACACGTATTGCCTGCACAATGACCCAGGCTCAATCTCTGGCAACTCCGATCTAAATAATCAGTTAGTTAATGGGAATTCTTTCTTTCTGAGGCACTGGAGAGTCAGAGTAGAGAATGTTGGACTTAGATGGGCAGTCAGACCTGATACAAGGCAGCTTCCTGTATTCCTCTTATAAAATCCAGGTTGAAATCCCTGTGTAGTGAAAGTCATTTCTTCTTGCCATCAGCTGCCTCAGGTGTAGAACACTAATGGGCCATTTATTATTGTTTCACAGAAAGAAAGGTAAAGCAACCACATGCACAGGGCCAATTGCCAAGAAAATCAAACACAATCACATTCGATTTCAAAAGAGGCAACTTCCCCAAAATGAGGGGATTGGTAAAAAGGAAGCTGAAAGGCAAAGTTAAGAGGGTCAAACCACTCTCAAACACTTGGGGGTTGTTTAAAAAGGCAGTGTAAATATGTTTACTGTGGAGCTCAAGAAAAATTGGCTCAGCGGTAATTTCAATTTCTCCTGCTTTAGCTGAGCGGGGTACTTCACTAGGAAAGAAGGAGAACCTCCCTATAATTGCACCAAAGGATGCTGTAGTGAAAAATCAGGTGCTGCTGACTGACTGGGACATGCTCAGCTCATGCAAGGTACTGTTCAAACAAACTTATGGTTGACTTACTAACTTCATCCACATCTCTAAGGAATTTCTGCAAATCCTGTTCTTCCTGCTCTTTAGACATCTTGACCCCAAATACTGAAACAATCTGTATGAAAAGAAGAGGAAAAATTATAAAACATCTCAAACTATTTCATAATGTCTAAAGCTTGCCACCTTGTGGTTGTTTCATGGGTTCATTAGAAATGGCTAACAGTAATTTATGTTATGCTAATTTTGAGTTCTGCCTATGCTGCAGACATGCAAAGCAGATTTACTACCATGGCTTTTACTTGGGACACTTATGAGGCAGGGCTAGAGCTCACTAATCCTCAGTACTACTATCTAACAAAACTATTTATGTCCCAATAGTGTAAAACCTTCTACTAAAGGCCCTTGTAGAAGAAACACTTTTAGTATTGCAAAAAAGGGTGGATGGGGAAATCTAATTTCTGGTGTTCCAAAGCCAATCCAGGGCAAAGCTGGAACTGTGAGAATAGCTGGAGGGAAGAAGACAAAGAAGATGCTGAGAGCATCCAAGAATGGGTGTAGTTTCAAGGACGAGGGAAGGACGAGATGCTATTTACAGGGCAGTGCCAAGGATAAGAAAGAAGAAGTCACTTTCTAGGGTCTTGCCTTGCTGCAGACAAACTGGGGGATGGGAGAGATCTAAAAGGGGGAGCACTATTTTTTCTTAAAGGGGTTAGCATGGTTATTCCTTCTACCTAATACTAATACACAGATTTGCTATCACTAAATAAACTGACCCTTGTGGGGGCAGAACAGGTGGGACCCCCCCCCCCTCTCTCTGTTGTTGGCATCTGTTGCTTTTACAGATTGCATGGCAAGCTGAAGAGCAACAGGGGAAGTTTTATATATATATCCATACTTCCACTAGGGTGGTGGGAGCTTAAGCTGCACCAGTTGGATTCTGGCTACACACTCCATAGTGTATAAATTACAATATACAGTGCTTTTTTCTTTTAAAAATGTTTAGGGGTACTCTCATTTTGACTCAAGAAAATCACCATTTTATAGTTTAAATAGGGGAAAATAAATACAGTAAATGGACAAAAGTACAAAGATTCACAAAATGTTTAGGGGGTATGTGTACCCCTGCGTCCCCCCAGAAAAAAAGCAATGACTACACACACACACAGTGTATAAATTGCGTATAAATCTTGAAACTGAGGTTCTGCCCCCCCCCAACAAAAGCCTGCCCCTCAAAAAGATGACTGACCACTGGGTTTATTTTTATTTTTCTTTACATTTAAAAGAAAATGTTCATGATCTGGGATCTCCCCAAAAACTCAATTTTTGGTGCGATCTCCCCCCACCCACCCACCCACAAAAAAAGCTCAACAACTTTTTGCCCAACCACCTCCCCCCCCAGTCAAAAATCCTGTACACAGATCTGAAGACAGGCTCCGACATCTCCCCTTAGAGCTGCCTTGAAATCCTGGAGAGCCGCTGCCAGTCAGTGCGGACCATACTGAGCTAGATGGACCGAAGTCAAGTCCCTATTTCCCCAGAATACCTGGGGAGGACTCGGGAATTACTATTTTCGGTTAGGAAAAGTGATGAAAGTCTTGAAATTAGGAGCAAATACCAGGGACGGACTTGAGTCGGGCTTTGGGTTCCTTCACAGGCCGCGCCGCGTCCCGGCGGTCTCCATGGTAACCGCGCTGCCCCCGCCGAGGAGTCCAAGATGGCGGCCCAGCGCGCAGCCCCGAGAGCGGAGAGGCGTGGCTATGCAAAAGAGCCCAAGGGGAAAGGAGAAGGCGTTGGCGCCTCAGAGGAGGCGAGGGAAGAGCCGCGCGCCTGTGGGCGGAGACAAGTCTCTCCCGCCTGTTTGTACCTCAGCGCTGTGATGTCTAAACACGGGTTGCTCGAAAGGGATTCTCACGTTCTCCTGCTAAGGCTCACGCTCTTGCAGCTGAGACTGCTAGTAAAAGCACAACGTCCGACGGCATTTCACCTATAGAAGTTTATAGGCAAGCAAGGAGGTTTTAAGCTTCCGTGTAGTCCCTGTAATAGAAACACTGACATAGAAAGATTGGAAAACGTTTATTGAATATATGGGAAGTAATTATGTACAGCTGAAAACGCTGGCAGCATTAGGATAAAGCCAACAGTGTAAATAAGTTTTGCTGCATAGCTGTCAACTTTTCCCTTTTCTTGCGAGGAATCCTATTCGGAATAAGGGAATTTCCTTTAAAAAAGGGAAACGTTGACAGCTATGTTTTGCTGGATGCAATAATGGAATACTGAATGGAATTTTTTTTTTTTTTTTTTGGTAAAATATGCCAGGATTTATTATATGTAAAATGAACCATGGAAAAAGAAGAAGGGAAGTCACTGATATCTTAAGGGTGTAAAAATGAGTATTTTAAATTGTAAAACAGAAAATTTAATAAAAATTATATACAAAAAAATCCAGGAAAAAAACACTGATCTAGAAACACTCCATTCTCACCAAGTCCTGGTGGATTTAGTGTATCCCTCCAAATGTGTTACATTAGATATGTTTGTTGCTTTAAATATGCTCATCTTAGTAGGTTTTATTTATATATGTGATTTATACCATTCTTCAACAGGACCCCGGGTGCAGTTGCAATTTTGATGAAACCAAGTAAAACAAAAAAACCACCAGAAAGCATTAAAATGCTACCATGTGAGAGCAGACAGCAGAATCACAACCTACACCGAAACAACAGGAAAAGTGCAGAGCAGTTGCCTGGCTGGCTTCCCAAGGGAGGCCTCTTCACAGTTGAGGTGCAGCCACCAAAAAGGCCCTGTCTGCTGTTCCCTATTACTACACATATTTATCTTGCTTTTCCTTTAAGAAGTTCAGGGTGGTGTTCCCACTTCCCTGCCCCCCACCTCCTTGCTATTTTACTTCCACAACAATCCTGTGAGGTAGATTTCTGGTATTTTGAAAACCTCTCACGCTGATGCTCTTCAACAGGTAAGCCAGGAAGGGTCTCTGAGCAATCAGAATTAAAGTATTAAAAATACAATAAAACCAAACAGCAATAGTAATGCAACATAATAAAACAGCAGTCAGCAGAGTGCTCACTAAAGCTGCATTCTTACACACCCTTTTCTTGTGTGAACACATTGGGATTTATTACCAAGTAAGCATGCATAAGATGCCACAGCACAGCTGATGAATTAAAAATAGATAATTAAAACGGCATTGTTGCTGAAAACAAAACCAAGATGACACCTGTCAAGCCTCCTTGGGCAGAGAGGCCGATTTCTGGATATCACGTGATTCATTTGGGGTTGAGGGGTTAGATTTGGAGAAGGGCTTCAGAGAATGACCATAGGACTTGGGGCAGGAGGGTTGTAATTTAAGGCTCAGAGATAGCTTTACATATGAGCAAGAATATGAACCTGGACCTCCCACCTCCAAGTTGGATGCTCTGTGCATCAAACACTAAATGGCACCAACTCTCTGCTGCCCCCAATAACTCAATCTGTGTGCCAACGTTTCAAAATCAACGTCCTTGCCGCTGCACAGAAAGAAGACAATAGAGTTCCACTAGCAAATATGCTTTCTCCCCATTCTAACTACTTTGATAATGGGAGTTTCAATTTGTCCAGTATATAGCCATTTACACAGGTGGGAGATACGATATGTCATCTTACAATTGCATTTATATCCCAGCTTCCCTACAACGAGTTTGACAGTGGCATACACAGTTCTCCCCCTTCCGGTTTTTATCCTCACAAGCACCCTGTGAGGTAGGTTAGGCAGAAAATGGCTGGCCTAAGGTCATCCAGTGAGCTTCATGGCTAAGTGGGGATTTAAACCCAAGACTCCCAGGTGCTAGACTTGAGACACCAGTCACTACACCACAGCAGCTCACCACCATCCCTTCCTTCCTTCCTTCCTTCTCTGTGTAAAACTGATTACAGTGGTACCTTGGGATGCGAACGGGATCCGTTCCAGAGCCCTGTTCGCATCCTGAACGGAATGCAAGACGCGACGGCACATCTGCGCATGCCTGGGTCGCATTTCACCGCTTCCGCACACGCAAGTGATGTCAATTTGAACGTCTGCACATGCGTGAGCAGCAAAACCCAGAAGTAACATGCTTCGTTACTTCTGGGTTGCCGCAGAGCGCAACTCGAACACGCTCAACCCGAAGCACATTCAGCTCGAGGTTTGACTGTATTAGTCACTCATGTAAGTATATTGATTTTCATACAATTGTCACAGATTCCAGAACAGGGGTAACCAACGTGGTGCCCTACAATAGTTTTGAACTCCAGATCCCATCAGCCCCAGCCAGCATGGCCAATGGTCAGAGATAGTTGTTTTTGCCCCTCTTTGGGTTATACCTGATCTATAAGGTCCACCAGAGTAGCTCTCAGTGACAATTGCTAAGATGGGAAGACTCTTCCCTATTATCTGTTCTGCTGTGGTCAACTATTTCCATCCCCTCTTTGTTGTTGTTTAGTTGTGTCCGACTCTTCGTGACCCCATGGACCAGAGCACGCCAGGCACTCCTGTCTTCCACTGCCTCCCGCAGTTTGGTCAAACTCATGCTGGTAGCTTTAAGAACACTGTCCAATCATCTTGCCCCTGTCGTCCCCTTCTCCTTCTGCCCTCAATCTTTCCCAACATCAGAGTCTTTTCCAGGGAGTCTTCTCTTCTCAAAGTGGCCAAAGTACTGGAGCCTCAGCTTCAGGATCTGTCCTTCCAATGAGCACTCAGGGCTGATTTCCTTAAGAATGGATAGGTTTGATCTTCTTGCAGTCCATGGGACTCTCAAGAGTCTCCTCCAGCACTATAATTCAAAAGCAGCAATTCTTTAGCGATCAGCCTTCTTTATGGCCCAGCTCTCACTTCTATACATCACTAGTGGGAAAACCATAGCTTTAACTATACGGACCTTATCCCCTCTTTAGCAGCAAAAAAACAAAAAAAGACTGCCTGCAGAATTTTCCTCAATATTTGCAGAACAGTGCATAGTTTTCTTCCCAGATGAGATTAATACATAATGACAGTTATCTTTATGCAATATCATGTCATTAAAGCAATATCATGGCAATGGGCTGCCTCTGGTATTCCCAGGGCCAGTCATTAAATCTCTGCAGTAGATTCTTTCAGGTTGTTGTCATCATCGTTATAATATTGGTCTGTTTCATAAACCTCCAGTAAAATTACTTCATCTCCATTCCCCGTTCACTTACAGAGGGAAAGGCAACAGTTTCTGCTTCTTAAAGAGCCAGGCTTTTTAATGGCATTCTCAAATAGGAAAATATATATGACAAGGGAGATTAGGAAAGAGGCAAAGATCTACAGCGAAGATGGGAAACCGTCACCACCAAACATCTAATCAAGAATTTTCAACAGCTACTAGGGCAGAATCTTTGCCCACGAGCATTCAATTGATATTGCAAAGCAAAACCATCATTCTCTGTCAAAAGATAATGATTCACATTTACTTCCAGTTTGCTGTGTATTAAATCTAGAAAATCAAGCAGGCGTATCAGCACTATAGTGCACCCTTTTGTACTTTCTTCGTGCGCTGAACTGGAACCTAAACTCAAAATTATATCACATTCAATAATGTAATTCACACATTCGCCCAGAAAACTGGAAGAGAGATTTTTTCAGCATCGGTAACCTTTCCTTGCATGAAGAAGCAATAATGAGCTCTGATTCCTCTCCATTTGCCTTGGCTAAAAGCATATGGGTCACTGCTAATTTTCTGGTTTAATAATTCAACATGGCCTTGGTTTGCCCATCAGCAAAATGGGCATTCCACCAAAGTCCCTTTAGAGAGAAGGTGTTGAAGTGTGAAATGTTGTTGTTAGCAATTAGTTCTTTTGTGCAAATCAGAAATATAAAAGTGGTGCAGAAGAAATTGGACTCTATTAAAAACAACAACAATTTTATTATTTATACTCCACCCATCTGACTGGGTACCCCAGCCACTCTGGGTGTCTTCCAGCATATGCAAAAACATAATAAAACATTAAACCTTAAAAACTTCCCCATACAGGGCTGCCTTCAAATGTCTTCCAAAGGTTGTTCAGTTCCTTATTTCCTTGACATCTGGTGGGAGGGCATTCCACAGGGCAGGTGCCACTACTGAGAAGGCCCTCTGCCTGGTTTCCTGTAACTTTGCTTCTTGCATTGAGGGAACCACCAGAAGACCCTCGGAGCTGGACTTCAGTGTCCGGGCTGAATGATGGGGGCCAAAGATGCTCCT
Source organism: Podarcis cretensis (assembly GCF_951804945.1). Taxonomy (NCBI): domain Eukaryota; kingdom Metazoa; phylum Chordata; class Lepidosauria; order Squamata; family Lacertidae; genus Podarcis; species Podarcis cretensis. Next base: position 26,748,097 of record NC_137185.1, on the reverse strand, counting down.
TCAAGTACACAGGCCAAGGCCATTTAGGGGTTTAAAGGCCAGTGCCAACACTTTGAATTGTGCTTGGAAATGTACTGGGAGCCAATGTAGATCCTTTAGGACTGGTGTTATATGGTCCTGGCAGCCACTCCCAGTCACCAGTCTAGCAGCCGCATTCTGGATTAGTTGTAGTTTCTGAGTCACCTTCAAAGGGAGCCCCACATAGAGCGCATTGCAGTAGTCCAAGCGGGAGATAACCAGGGCATGTACCACTCAGGTGAGACAGTGAGGAAGAGCTGGGTACCATCCATTAAAGCCTCTTTGGATAGGTTTAGACAAATTCAGGGAGAATGGGGGTATCAATAGTTACTACTCATGATGGCTGTGTACTGTTTCTATTAACAGAGGGTGTAAACTTCTGGATGCATGTTCCTGAGAAACATAATTGGGGGAAATGCTGTTGCTTGTTGGCTAAGAACAGGATGCTGGACTAGATGGGCCACTGGCCTGATACAGCCAATTTTACTGAGGTGTACTGACGCGGGTGGCGCTGTGGGTTAAACCACAGAGCCTAGGACTTGCCGATCAGAAGGTTGGCGGTTCGAATCCCTGCGACGGGGTGAGCTCCCGTTGCTCAGTCCCAGCTCCTGCCAACCTAGCAGTTCGAAAGCATGTCAAAGTGCAAGTAGATACCTTCTCTGGCGGGAAGGTAAACGGCGTTTCTGTGCACTGCTCTGGTTCGCCAGAAGTGGCTTAGTCATGCTGGCCACATGACCCAGAAGCTGTACGCCGGCTCCCTCGGCCAATAAAGCGAGATGAGCGCCGCAACCCGAGTCAGTCATGATTGGACCTAATCGTCAGGGGTCCCTTTACCTTTAGGAGAAAAGCATATTTTTAAAAAGTTCTTCTTTCCAAGTTGACAAATTAGCAATTTCATCACCCTTCCTTCCTTCAGGAAAGATGAATGTGAAATCCTCATCTTCCAGACAGCTCACATTTTAGGTAATGGAACCAACATGCATTTTGGCCCCCATGCTGAAATCCACAGAGTCATTCCTATCCATTCACCTAGCTTTATTTCCTGCTGGAGGGAACGCTGAGCCAACTGCTATTTCATATGGTGGAATTAAACTGGGCCCCAGAAGGCAAGAGGCAGTGTGTTGGAAATCACCCATTGACAGCCAAAGACTGGATACTTTATTTGTGCAGTATTAAAAAAAAAAATTAAAAATCTCCCAGCCTGCGCTCTCGTTTTCTCATAAACGCAGAATGCCTTCTCCCATTTCAGGGCTTGTAAAGGCTTCTCTCCAGGGGGTCTGGATGCATAGTCACTTAAATGCACATTTGTGCTAAAAGGTTGGAAGGGCAGCCTGGTAAATTTCCATATTCCGAGGGTCTGTTTTGCTTTGTAGCTCTTTTCTGACTGAAATGCCAACCAGGATAAACATCTCATCATGTCCACAACTTGTCCCAAATGGTCTTCGCTGGCTCATGTTCTTGACAATTATGAGCCGATTATGGGTCTTCCATCTGCCATTCTGCTCTCTAAGTTCAGGACTGTGCGGCCGCATGGCAAAAAGGGTCTCTCTCACACGGCATCGCCCCAAACTACGCACAACTAAAGGTGTGGCTTCCCACAGCGACAGCTCAGAGCAGGGAGACACCAATATAATAACGCCATTATACAAATCTATGGTGTCACCATATTTGGAATGCTGTGTGCAGTTATGACCTGCTCACCTGAAAAAAGGTTTTTTTGGGGGGGGGGTCTGTGTTGTTTTTATGCTATATGGTTTATTTAAACATACAGTGGTACCTCGGGTTAAGTACTTAATTTGTTCTGGAGGTCTGTTCTTAACCTGAAACTGTTCTTAACCTGAAGCACCACTTTAGCTAATGGGGCCTCCTGCTGCCGCCGCGCCGCCGGAGCACGATTTCTGTTCTCACCCTGAAGCAAAGTTCTTAACCCGAGGTACTATTTCTGGGTTAGCGGAGTCTGTAACCTGAAGTGTATGTAACCTGAAGTGTATGTAAGCCGAGGTACCACTGTATTTACAACCTGCATCTAGATGGAGGGAGTTCAGATCATTCACATCCCAGGATGGTCCTGTTACTGCAACCTCGGATTCCAATAAACCCCAGACGTCATGTGTGACCTTCTCTGGGGCTCTGTAACAGAATGTTGCAGTATCTAGAGCTGTTAGCCATTCCATTCTATTCCCCCCCCCCCAAAAAAAAAAATTCAATTTGTATAAGGTGGAAAGTTCCCACTGAAGTGAATGGGAGCTGCTGTTTTTCTGTGCAAACTGGTGGCAGCGATGGTGGTATCAAATCAATACTCTAGCAGAACTGTGCAAACTGGTGGCAGCGATGGTGGTATCAAATCAATACTCTAGCAGAGAGGCAAAGGCTTAAAAATCTACCTTGCACCCCAATACTAGGGTCCAAACCTATAGCAGGCACCCTGCCGTGCTGACAGTTTGTGAGGGTTTCTTTAATTTTAAAAAACCCTTTACTTGTGGGCAGAAGAATGCAGCTAATATGTCATCTCACTTGGCCTTTAGTTACAAGCAACAAGGAAAGGAAAGAACTGTAACAACATTTCTTAAGTATGCGCACCGCTCACAAATTCCCCCTTTCTTCCTTTCCAAAGCTATTGAAATTTTCTCTGTTGGAAGAGGCGCATATTTCAGTGCCACAAGCTTCCCTAGCCAGGGCTATAACCTGAAATTCACTCGGCATTATAGTAAAAAAAATAGGCTCCTGAGGTGCCACAAACTTAGCCACAGTTTCTTCGAGGACAAGGTGTCCTGCATTTGTCATCACTGTCTTTTAGCCAAGCACGGGCTCTTCTTAGCAAGCCCATATAGATCACCACCAAGGTGTTGTTGTTGTTTAGTCATTTAGTAGTGTCCGACTCTTCATGACCCCATGGACCAGAGTACGCCTGGCACTCCTGTCTTCCACTGCCTCCTGCAGTTTGGTCAAACTCATGCTGCTAGCTTCGAGAACACTGTCCAACCATCTCGTCCTCTGTCTTCCCTTCCCCTTGTGCCCTCCATCTTTCCCAACATCAGGGTCTTTTCCAGGGAGTCTTCTCTTCTCATGAGGTGGCCAAAGTATTGGAGAGAGTTTTGACCAAATGTGATCCACCTGGAGCAGGAACCAGCAAACCACTCCAGTATCCCTGCCAAGAAAACTCCATGGACAAAGACAACCACCAAGGTACAAGCTGAATTTTCTTTTGGTTCTCCCCCCCCCCCACACACACACTTCTTTTTTTGTATTCTAACTAATTTGGAGCTCTTCTCCTCGCTCCCTAGTGCCCTTTGCTTGGACTTTCCCCTTCACCAGATGGATTGCAACTAGAATCTCATTTGGAGCTTTAATGAGCTGCAAAATGTTTCATTTGTTTGTTGAAAAGCCTTATGAGATTAGACTTCAGAGGAAGGAGCTGGGTCAGAAGGTCTGGGTCTGAGGTGGGGGCAGAATAGAGGCTGTGTTCAAGTCCACAATCCCCCCTCATTTAAATTAAACCAACTTACAAAACAGCCAGCAATTTGCATAGAGCTCTGCTTTGGCTTTAAGACCTCAGGTTTCACAAAGTTTAGTTCCCGGATCTCAGTTAAATTTCTGAGCTCCATGACCGAGAAGGAGTTTATCTTCAAAGCTCCTAACTATAACGACTGATACTGGTATCCAGTCTGAAAACACGTCTGCAAGGCAGTTCCCCAGTGAAATACCCTTTCAAAAGAATACAGACCTTCCCTCTTATCAATAGAAAACAAGGAAAGCCTCTATAGCAGACATAGGCAAACTCGGCCCTCAATAGGTTTTGAGACTGCAGTTCCCATCATCCCTGACTGGTCCTGTTAGCTAGGGATGATGGGAGTTGTAGTCTCAAACATCTGGAGGGCTGGAGTTTGCCTATGCCTGCTCTATAGTATGTGCCTTTTCTGAAACTTGGTGGCCCATGTCAATACCCAACAGCGGCGTAGCGTGGGTTGTCAACACCCGGGGCAAGGCAAGTAATTTGCGCCCCTAACCCCTAACCTGCCGCCGCTGCCAGCTTCTTCTTGCTGCTGCCTGGGCTGGTCTGGTGTGGTTCTCTCCCGCGCTCAGCGCTGCGCTGGGCGGCCGCTGCACTGTCCCTCCCCCAGATAGTCCCTCCCTCGCTCTCTCTCCGCTCCGCACAGTGGGCGGCGACCCAGCAGCTCGGATCGGATTCGCACAGCCAGCACTGTGAGAGAGAGTGAGTGAGCCAGGTAGGGGCAGAGAGCTGCGAGTGCACCCCCAAAAATGTTGCGCCCGGTGCGGCTGGCACCCCCTGCACTCCCCACGCTACGCTACTGATACCCAAAGCTCTGTCCTGAAAGCAAAAACCCAGCATGCATTGAAACCCTTTCCCTCAAAATCCACTGCTTTCCTCATGGTTTTAACAAGGAGGGAGAAAAATGGTCCTTTGGTTTGTTTTCATACTGCTCTACTCAGCAGCAAAAATGTTTCCAGCTCCGTTGTCTGGCAGAACATCTGCATCTCTGGCAGAACAGAGAGGTTTTACCAGGGTTTTAAAGCAGACCAGCTGCGAAGTTAAACGACCCCCCCCCCCATTCCCTTAGTGGGATTCCCAATGGCCCTTTTTTTGCTCCAATCCTCAATGCCCAACAGCACTGAGTTTGGTATTAGAAAGAGTGATGCTGGCATGAGGCTTTCCAAATTGGCTACCACTGCAGCACATAAAATGCAGAGTAATCGTTGAGTTTGCTTGACCTGCCAACAACCCCAGATTTTAACAATTTAGTTGAAGTTTTACAACCCGGTTCCTACCCCTCTGACTTTGGATTTTATCTTCTACAATTCATTTTTCTTTTGTTCAGTTTTGCCTTCATTGAAGTTCCTCCTAGCCATTGATTAGTTTCACTAGACAGAGGTCTATGCCAATCTATGCGATCTTTGGCAGCTCAGTGGGCTGGATATGGTTGTCAGGGTGGCCACCTGGATTCCTTCCAGGCAAATGAACCGAGGGCAACTAAACTTCTGACTCCTTTGGTTGTCATTCCTCACTCTCCTCTGAATTAGGCACTCAACAAGCGTTTAAGGCTCTGTTTGGCTAGAGGCACCATTTGTTGTCTTGGGGTGCAAGGTATATTTTAAAATTAAAATAAATAACCAGCTTAGATGGAAGCTACAGAGGAATGGAAGGAAGGTGGGGTTTAAACCCTACCATAGTCATGACCAGGCAGTGAGGCTCTCATGCTTGCTATTTGTAATGGGATGAGCCATTCGCGATTGGGTTGGACTTAGATAAAAGAGAGGTGCTGTCTCTTGGTCCGGTGCTAAAATTGCAGCTGCCCTTTCTTTAGCCAGTCGTCCTCCAAGAGCCAGGTGCACCTGTGTCTATAGGTTAGAAAAGTCATATAAATAGCACAGATAGAGTTCAGAGAGTGAGAGAGAAATTCTGATAGCACTTTACTGAGAATACTGAACAAAAACAGCGTATGATTTGAGGGAAAAGGAAACAGAGAGTTCTTTTGTCTTTCTTACTTTAGGTCCTGTACATAGCAGGGAGGCAGTCAACTTAAATGGAAGTAACTTAAATCAAACTATGTGGGAATGACACTCTAGTGATGCATTAGCCAATTAATTGGTTAGATCAGCCGACTGCAAATGTTTTTACAGTGGTACCTCGGTTCTCAAACGCCTTGGTACTTGAACAACTTGGAACCGGAACACTGCAAACCCGGAAGTAAGTGTTCCAGTTTGTGAACATTTTTTGGAAGCCAAACATGCTCCGTTTTGAGTGTTTCACTTCCGATTTGAGTGCCACACTTCCATTTTGAGTGTTATGCTGAGGTCTGTCTGTTTTTGCTATTTATTTTGCATTTTTGTTTCTGCGGCTTTTTGTTTTGTTTTTGTGACTGTGTGGAAGCCAGTTCAGCTACTGATTGATTGATTGATTGATTGTGTGACTGCAGTACATTGTTTATTGCTTTCATTTTATGGATCAATGGTCTCGTTAGATAGTAAAATTCATGTTAAATTGCTGTTTTAGGGGTTGTTTTTAAAAGTCCGGAATGGATTAATCCATTTTGCATTACTTTCTATGGGAAAGTGTGCCTTGGTTTTGGAACGCTTTGGTTTTGGAATGGACTTCTGGAACGGATTAAGTTTGAAAGCCAAGGTACCACTGTATTTTTTTTTTAAAAAAAAAAACAAGGTCCCACGTTTAATCTCTCGAATCTCTATCCCCAAACTTCAGGTAACAAGTGATGGAAAAAGCCGCTCTTGGTCCAAGACCCTGGGGAGTCTCTGCCCATCAGATGAGACCATTTCTATGTACAGTGGTACCTTGGGCTAAGAACTTAATTCATTCTGGAGGTCCTTTCTTAACCTGAAACTGTTCTTAACATGAGGTACCACTTTAGCTAATGGGGCCTCCGACTGCCGCCATGCCACAGCTGCACAATTTCTGTTCTCATCCTGAAGCAAAGTTCTTAACCTGAGGTACTATTTCTGGGTTAGCGGAGTCTGTAACCTGAAGCATCTGTAACCTGAAGCGTTTGTAACCTGAGGTACCACTGTATAGAGTGTCAGATTACAGGCTACAGCAAGCAGACGGGTCATCCAGCAACAGGCAGCCAGAAGACTTGCTGCCTTTGCCAGGCCCAGCAACCTCCCGCTCTTGTGAAGGTGGGGCACAGTCTCTCATTTCCTGCACTAAAGTCAATAACTGGTGCAGGAGACCCAGCCCTCAGTCCAACATGAAATCCTCTGTCGCCATTTGCCAATAACATCAGAGCAGGAATCCTGCTGCTTAAGGTGTTTTTGCACCTTAAGACCCTACCACCAGGGGTCGGCATGGTGAGGTGTCCACCAAGCGCCCGTGCCCAAGAAATGGCCCCACTGACAAGAGCGCCCTGGGCTTGCTGCAGTGAGGAAAGAGACTCACTGAAGGAGGGTGTCTTGTCCAAAGCTCCTCCGAAACCTGGAACCAATACTGGATCTTACTAGGTAAAGGTAAAGGGACCCTTGACCATTAGGTCCAGTTGTGACCGACTCTGGGGTTGCAGTGCTCATCTTGCTTTATTGGCCGAGGGAGCCAGCGTTTGTCCGCAGACAACCTCCGGGTCATGTGGCCAGCATGACTAAGCCACTTCTGGTGAACCAGGGCAGCGCACGGAAACGCCGTTTACCTTCCTGCCAGAGCGGTACCTATTTATCTACTTGCACTTTGACGTGCTTTCGAACTGCTAGGTTGGCAGGAGCTGGGAAAGTGAAACGGGAGCTCACCCTGTTGCGGGGATTCGAACCACCGACCTTCTGATCAGCAAGTCCTAGGCTCTGTGGTTTAACCCACAGTGCCACCCGCGTCCTTGGATCTTACTAATTAAAAACAAAACAGCAGGTTTTGAAAATCAGTCCTGGCTCCTGCAGCTTTACTCAGGGAGCTTTGGCTTTGTGGAAATACGGACCGTGCTATGCCTTCTCAGAAAACAAACAAAAGATCCTCCACTCAGTTCTAAAGGGGGGAAAGAGACAGAAGGAACCCTTTCTGAAACTCTGCAATTATTTCCAGGAAGGTATATAATACAATTGAATGAAGTGGTACACAGACATGATTTCGCCTCTTCAAATAAACAAAGTCTTAGTCATTTGCATTTCCCCATGAGTCCTGTCTCTCCTCCTAAAGGCCCCTGCTGCTGCCACAGCAGATGTATTTTCCAGAGCATAAGGTGGGTTGCCAGCCTGGTGTCATCATTGCATGGAAAGAGATGTATAGATCTGAGATTTTGCAAAAATAATAATAATGACTAAACACACTTGCATGCTATAGATTAATTGTTAAGGACCAAGACAGGAAAGTCTATGGGCCAAATGCTTTGTGAAGCTCTTCATTTCCTCTGTCACCTGTACCCCTTACAGTTTGTTTGGATTACAGATAGGTAGCCGTGTTGGTCTGCCATAGTCAAAACAAAATAAAAAAAAATACTTCCAGTAGCACCTTAAAGACCAACTAAGTTAGTTCTTGGTATGAGCTTTCGTGTGCATGCACACTTCTTTGTTTGGACAGTGTTGTACTTTTAATATGTGAGGTGTCATTGCAATAGTCCCCCATTCTGCAGATGGGGAAATGAAAGCTGAGGCACAGCGGATTGCTCAAAGTCACAAAGGGAACCTGGATTACTGACCGGGGTCAAGAACTCAAGCCTCTTCTCTCTGCTGTTTGAAACCACTGTCAGATAAAAGGCAACAAATGTCACATGAAGGTAATATTGTGCAGTCTGTTGCTCATCAGTGCAAAATTGGGGGCATCTCTCTCTTGCTATCACTGATCTGCTAAGCCCTGACAGGATGAGGCATGTCATAGAATGATAGAATCATAGAGTTGGAAGAGACCACAAGGGCCATCGAGTCCAACCCCCTGCCAAGCAGGAAACACCATCAGAGCACTCCTGACATATGGTTGTCAAGCCTCTACTTAAAGACCTCCAAAGAAGGAGACTCCACCACACTCCTTGGCAGCAAATTCCACTGTCGAACAGCTCTTACTGTCCAGACCCTGCCCATTTTGCAGCATCTAACTGACAAATTGCAGATCACCTTATGCATGAGATGAGATGGATATGGTTTCCATATATCTGTAGAAAGGTTCAGAAAGCAACAGCTGGAGATAATAGGATCACTTCTGAATATCCACTGGAGGTGAATAGCAATTCATTTACCGTTTTTTGTAAGGAAAATGGCACAGAGGGGACAAGTTAACCCCCAACTATAATGCATCCTACTTTGCACAGGGCAGCCCTCTATTAATATGATGATGATTATAATTTCTATCCTATCCTTCCTCCCAAAGTAGTTCAAGGAGGCAAACACCAAAGTGATAAAAACCAATATTATCTGTCTATAACATTAAAAAGCGATGAGACACATTTGAGCATTAATAACACCTTAACTTTTTTGAAGAGGTAAGTAAAGGTAAAGGGACCCCTGCCTATTAGGTCCAGTCGTGGCCGACTCTGGGGTTGCGGCGCTCATCTCGCTTTATTGGCATACAGCTTCCGGGTTATGTGGCCAGCATGACTAAGCCGCTTCTGGTGAACCAGAGCAGCACACGGAAATGCCATTTACCTTCCCACTGGAGCGGTAGCTATTTATCTACTTGCACTCTGATGTGCTTTCGAACTGCTAGGTTGGCAGGAGCAGGGAACGAACAACGGGAGCTCACCCCGTCGCGGGGATTCGAACCGCCGACCTTCTGAACGGCAAGTCCTAGGCTCTGTGGTTTAACCCACAGCGCCACCCGCATCCCTTTTGAAGAGGTACCCAGTCCAAATCTGGTTTAAGAATAAGAAACCCTAAGAAGGGAGAGCAGGAGGGGCCTTGGAAGTCACCTGCAACAGGTAGCCACCGAAGAAAGCAAATAAGCATGTTTATTTTAAAAAGCAAAGGTAAGCTCTTCTCTTTTCGATGGGATGCAAAAGGCAATAACAATGTGCTATTGCCACCTAGAGCTCACACTAGTAACAGCGAGTGACAGCTTTTTTTCAGCTAGAACTCATTGGAACTCAGTTCTGGCACCTCTCAGGTGGGCGCCAGTGCCATTCTAAGAGAACAAGGGAGGCGTTCACAATAAATCCCAACACCTCTTTTTCTAGAAAAATAGCACCGGCTGCATAGCTCCACTGGATGTTCAACATATAGTGGGATGGCACCCAGTGTGACAAGGCCTAAGTATTACTCAGGATAAAAGGTAAAGGTAAAGGGACCCCTGACCATTAGGTCCAGTCATGACCAACTCTGGGGTTGTGGAGCTCATCTCGCTTTATTGGCTGAGGGAGCTGACGTTCAGCTTCCGGGTCATGTGGCCAGCATGACTAAGCTGCTTCTGGCGAACCAGAGCAGCTCGTGGAAATGCCGTTTACCTTCCCGCCAGAGCGGCACCTATTTATCTACTTGCACTTTGACGTGCTTTTGAACTGCTAGGTTGGCAGGAGCAGGGACTGAGCAACGGGAGCTCACACCGTCGTGGGGATTCAAACCGCTGACCTTCTGATCGGCAAGTCCTAGGCTCTGTGGTTTAGACCACAGCACCACCCGCGTCTCCATATTACTCAGGATAGGCTCAAGGAAATTAACGGACATGACTAAGACAGGCCCATTGATTTCATTAGGTCTAATCTTGGGTGAAACTTGGTTGAACACCCTCCACAGTTTGTAGCAGGAAGCAGCACTGCAGCCGAAGCAGCAAGTAGGCAAGGCTTTCATTTTCTCTGAGTCGGCTTAGCACATGCAATTTATGATAAGGAACAACAGCCAAGCGTGCCAACTTGAATAAAATAGTGGGGGGGGGCAGGTAAGCCCCACCCCACATTAACTAATCGCAGGATGTAGTGCACACACACCATTTGAATGGGAATGCCCATCAACGTTGTGGGGGCCCAGCCGTCTCAAAAAAATTATTGTGAGGACCAAAGCCCCCACAGCCCCTAAGACAGGCATAGGCAAACTCGACCCTCCAGATGTTTTGGGACTACAACTCCCATCATCCCTAGCTAACAGGACTAGTGGTCAGGGAGGATGGGAGCTGTAGTCCCAAAACATCTGGAGGGCCGAGTTTGCCTATCCCTGCCCTAGGAGTTGGCTCCTATAATAACCGTGAGGAAAGGAAGAAAGCTAAAAGGAAAGGAACTGGTGGTGGAGCCCTCATTCTGCCTTGTTCCCCCCCCCCTTATGTTATATGGACAGGTTTACGATAGCCATGCATTCTGATTTAGTTATGTTACCCATATCTACTCTGAGGGGGTACAATAAGGAAAGGGATTGAATGTAAAGCTGCCCATGCACTGGTCATGCTTTTATATAATTCTGTGGTGCAAGCACACTTGCACTCAGAGGTCTCTTCCCACTCCCCACACATTGCATACTGCTCTAAGGCCATGGGAAGAACTCAGCACGCAGGGTCTTCAAAGGAAAGTGACATCTGCAATTTGAGAAGTGTGCCGCTAGATGGCAGCATCTGATCGTTTTTAAGCACTAACCAAACACCAGGCATTAGCTACGTATCTCTTAAAAAAAAAAAACCACCCCAAACTGTTAGCATTTTCCACGTGGAATGGCTACTTATTTCTCCCGATTGGGATCAATCAGAACTAGTTAGGTTAAGAAGGCATGTGCACTACCAGTGCATAAAATTAAAAACTAAACAGCTTTGAGGTTTTGGGGGGTTGTTTTTTTTACAATCGAGTGGTATATAACTTTTATTAAATAAAATACTAATAATCAAATAAAATAAAATCTAGAACTAACAGTAAAATAATACATAGAAACACTGGGACTAGCCTTAAACCAACTCAGATCCTTGGAGACCATTTAGCTCAGTATTGTCTACACTAATTGGCAGCAGCTCTGGGAGCGTTTCAGCCAGGAGGGTATCTCTCCCAGCCAGGTTGAAGCAGGCTGGTTTTGCATGTTGCTTTTCAGGTTTTCCCAGGATTAAGGGATTGGCTCCAGTTGAGGACAATGTCACGTGAACGATGCCTAGAAGTCTTTGGCTCGCAGTGGACAAGGCCTGGCAAGCTTTTCCTTGGGGACACCAGTGTTTTACATATATGCGTTGTATATGCAATATAACACTGTGACACCAGAGAGTGCTGTGGAGTCCCATCTTTCCCTACCAGATTTCATTGTATGAGTTTACAATGTGTTTAAGTGAATCGCTTCTTTGATGTGTCTAGGTCCAGCCCTCCTGTAGAAAAAGTCTGTGCTGAGCCACTGGTGGTCCTTCTTATTGAAGTGTGTGTGTGTGGGGGGGGGGAATCCCCTGTGAGCTGGGCTCCCACTTGCTTGCTCTTTTCATGTAGGCAGAGCAGCTTATCCTGGAAGTTGTTTTGAATAGAACTGCCATCCTCCCTGAGCATCAGTCTCTGGTTGGGGCTCCAACATCTGGAAGGCAATGTTGGGATACTGCCGGGAAGATGGAGGCATCAGGCAGGCCCCCAGCTGGCTCCAGCCACTGGCCGGCAGCCAGTCTCCCTTGGAATAGCATCAATTAGCTGTTAGTTTCTGTTTCTCACCATAGCTGTCAACTTACAGATTTGAAAATAAGGGACCAACAGCCTTGAAAATAAGGGACCAGCAGCCTTGAAAATAAGGGACCTGCAGCCTCACCTGTTCCAGGCACTCCAGTCTTCCTGTCCTCCTGCAGTCTGGTCAAACTCATGCTGGTAGCTCTGAGAACACTGTCCAACCAACTTTGTAACCAGAGGTTCAACTGAATAGAATCTGAATCACATGCACCACAAGACCTCTGCAGCCTCAACTTAAGATGGCTCCCCGGCCTGGCTTTGCACTGCAAAGTTTGCAGCAGCACATGCAACAAAATGGCATCCAGCATTCAAAAAACCTCTCAGCTTGCATTAACTAGCCACACACAAGGCATGCAAGCTCCACCCCCCAGTCATTCTTAGACTCCTTATTGGGTGAGCAACATAGCCAAGCAACACAGTTGGAGCCTCCCTCCTCCCTGGCCGGCAGGGAGGGAGGGAGAGGAGTTGCTTCCTTTGAAATTTAAGGGACATCATTCAAGGGACATTTAAGGGACATCCATCAATAAGGGACAGCAGCGGGACATGGCGCTGGAATAAGGGACTGTCCCTTCAAATAAGGGACACTTGACAGCTATGTTTCTCACTGAGCAGCTGTGTGGAGTCATAGGACTCTGTTTACATTCCTGGGATTCCATACTATTGGAGTCTCACGGGAAAGGAGACGGGATATGACGTTAGTGGTTTCCTGTTTCCTTTGTTCCTTTGTTCAGTTGCTCTCTGCTTCTATAGAGAGAGGATGTCTTTTCTGTTCTGCATAGTTTAGAAATAAAGCTCTTTACAATGTAGCTCATACTGTCTCATCACTTCCACATGCTGCTGGAAACTCTGCTGGGAGGACGTGCCTTGGAGCCTCATCAAAGGCTCGAGGTCGTTAAACACGTCGGGAGGCAATTCCGAAGATGAGCCTTATCAGCTCTGACGAACGGAGTTTCGACATTAGCGACACGAGCCTCAGATACGTTTAGAGACCCGTGCACGCTCTATCAGCAAAGTGCATAAATCTTCTCACAGCAGAAGAGGCAGACAGAGAAATGTGTAAGCATAATGTACTGCATTTTATTCAGCATAGTTCAGGAACAGAGGAAAACTTGTCTGCTTCCCTTCGTCTCCAGCAAAACAGCAGTAACACAAAAGCTATATACAAACGGAAGTTCCCAGCAGACTGTGCTGGAAATAAACAGGCATGTGACATACAATAGTCATGCATGTTCCCTTTTAAGGTGGAACAGAACTATATCCTAAAAGGCAACACATGAGCCGCCGTTGGTCTAACCACAGCACTACACCAGACCCTCCAAGTGTCCCTATTTTCCAGGGACAGTCCCAGATTTACAGAAGCCATCCCGGTTTCTGATTTGATCCCAGAATGCCCCGCTTTTCCTTAGGACGTCACTATTTTCACTGGAGAAATGTTGGAGGGTATGTCACACTTTGCTGGCTTCCCTGAGGACACTCACCAAACACCATGGCACTTTTTTGCCTCTCACTCTCCTCTACTTCTCGCCATCTCCTTCCAGAATACTCTGCACCATTAATTCTCTGCATGGATCATGCTGGGCGCTTCTTCCTCCTCTTCCACCACCATCCCTGCAGGCCCCAAATCCTTAGCTTTTCTGATTCTCCACAACATTATTAGTGCTTGCAGACATTTATTTTAACTGCCTTTCCTGCGGTAAATCATTCTTCTCTCCCTTCACACCTTCACTTGTATGTACCGCTAAATGGATGCCTTCAAAGCCAGAATGCCAAGCAAGTCATTAGTTGAGATTGCAGAGTCTACCATGTTCTTCCTAGCAAATAAATATTAATGGAGGGTGAGGGGATAATGAGAATTATGAACACCCAATGGCAGGCCAGTATCCTCTAACCTGGGAAGGTCTGCTAGAGACCAAAGAATCAAGAAAGCTGGCTGGATCACCAGGCACTAAACACTCGCTGCTTCCAGTTCTCTATTCAAGCATCACAAAGAACTTAAGCGCTTTGTGCTCCTTTTAGGACCCCAACCTTGGAGACAGGGAAGGGCAAATCTGTTAATTTCAGTTCCTCTCTCCATCCTACCCACCTCGCCTGTTCACTACATCATAGAATCATAGAATTAGAAGGTACCCAGGGGTCATCTAGTCCAACCCTCTGAAATGCAGGAATAAATCAGTTCAGGGTCATTTATTTTTACAGGTCCTCATGAAATTTCCCAGCATTTTCATGGGTGTTCCTTTTGATGAACTCAATTTTGCATGCAGCTGTGTCTAATGTACACATATTTGCAATCTTTGAGGCAAGGCATTTCTATATGCTATATTTTTTCCCCCTGACACATGCCCATTTACACACACTCTTTCTCCTAATGTGTGCATTTTGGTAGCCACTCTCTGGTCGTAGAGCTGCATTGTGAAAATTCAGAGACGTGTGCATTTGAAGGGTTGTTTTGGACAGTGTGAACTAGTAAGTTTGCATTAAAATACAAAGCAGATCTCTCTCCCATCCCTACTACTACGTACGTACTGGCTACACATATGTGTCCACAACACACACCATTCTTCAATATCCTCCCCCCTATGCTTGCTGAGCATTGAGCGCACATCTAAATATGATCTTCCCTCCTAAATACTGCATTTGTTTGAAGTTCAAAATATGGAAATGTCCAAACATCATCCAGCCTCTCTATCTTTCACACCCCAATTTATCCATATATACCCTCCCCTTCTCCATCCAAGTCAGCAATGTGCAGGCTTAGTTCACCCATGAGGCAGGGTGAGATGACCTCAGGCGGCAGGATTCATGGGGGCAGCAGAACCCAATGTAGATCTCTGTTCTCCCCTTGACCCTGCTGTAGATCTGAGGGAGCCACCATTTTATGGTTCACCTCAGGTGACAAACTGTCTTGGGCCGGCCTTGGCTGCTGGTCAACTTCCAAGTGTTATCCAAGTCACAGAAACTTCCTGCAAACCTATTTGCAGTGCAGGGGAGCAGGCGTGCAACCGAGTCCTGTCCCCAGGATGGTCATTGTACAGTGCAAATTAAACCCAAGTGTTGCCCTTCTTCGTGGAATCTTGTTAGACTGATAAAACAAAAACTGAGGAATTGCGCCCCGATCCCAGGTCGAATCCAACAAAGACAAAAGAAAGCACCGTTGCTTCTTCTGAGCCTCTGTCCCAGTCCTCTTCAGTCACCAGGCTTGATTTACAATGGCTGGGATGTAGGTTAACCAAGCATATTAGCACCTGGGGTATGCTACAATTGAGTCAGGAAAGTATTTTATGACTGAAAGAGAGTAATTGTGGAGCAAAAGCAGGACCAAATGGAGGACTGTCCACTAGATGGCAGCCATGGCCAAGGTATGGAGTCTCAACATAGCATCCCTCCAGTTCATCTTCTCTACCTCCACCCCCCCCCCCAGACTTGATTATCATGGGACCCCATTTTTTTGAAGCTTGCTCATATGTTCTTGATTGCTGGAATGAGCTGGTGAGCTTCCACCTTTCCCACCAGAGTCTGGCCATCACTAGAAGTTCACAACTGGATCAGCAACAATAACTGTGATTGGGTTTAGAGTCTAGAATTCACATGAGTCTCAGATTGGTTCCTGGTGGCCAACTCCTCCCCTTTTTCTTTGTTAAAAACACAATCTGAAGAGAGTCCCTTTGGAAGCTCTTGCTTCACAACCCCCTACAGTTATTTTGCTGTGCTCTGCTGAAAGAGGTTCATTCGCTTCCCACCATATCACAGTACGGTGGTACCTCGGGTTACAGATGCTTCAGGTTACAGACGCTTCAGGTTACAGACGCCGCTAACCCAGAAATAGTACCTCAGGTTAAGAACTTTGCTTCAGGATGAGAACAGAAATCGTGCGGCAGCAGCAGGAGGCCCCACTAGCTAAAGTGGTGCTTCAGGTTAAGAACAGTTTTAGGTTAAGAACAGACCTCCAGAACAAATTAAGGTCTTAACCTGAGGTACCACAGTTCACTTATATAAAATATTTCACTTTTGGTGGCCCAAACCTTATAGCATTGAATGAAACACTAGTTCCTTTGCGTGTAGGAGTATATGAGAGGGAAAGGAACATGGGTGGCGCTGCGGTCTAAACCACCAAGCCTCTTGAGCTTGCTGATCATAAGGTTGGCAGTTCGAATCTGTGTGACGGGGAGAGCTCCCGTTGCTCGGTCCCAGCTCCTGCCAACCTAGGAGTTCGAAAACATGCCAATGCAAGTAGATAAATAGGCACCGCTGCGACCAGAAGGTAAACAGCATTTCCCTGCGCTCTGACTTCTGACTTCTGCCACATCTTTAACTTAGTAACAACAGCAAAGCTGATCATTGCAAAGAATTGAGGGTGGTGGCGGGGATGCCAAAAATATGTGTAGAAAATGAATAAAAAAGGTTTGGCAATTAGCATGATTGTTAAAAATCAGTGAGACATTAAAATTAAAAGACAGTCGCAGAATCCTAAATTTGCAAGAGTGGGGTGCTTTTATTGATTATTGAAGGACAAATTATAATGTGGAAATTAATGCATATTTCTGCTTCATTATCTCATAATTAACAGTCCGATCAGGTTGGACAATGATTTTGTATAATTTTCTAAGTGTTTAGTAGATGAAGTAACATTACAGGTTTTTGCACTTTGTGGACTTTTTTTTTAGATAGATAGTATACAGTGTTACCTCGGGTTAAGTACTTAATTTGTTCCGGAGGTCCGTTCTGAACCTGAAACTGTTCTTAACCTGAAGCACCACTTTAGCTAATGGGGCTTCCTGCTGCCACCATGCCGCTGCTGCGCAATTTCTGTTCTCATCCTGAAGCAAAGTTCTTAACCCGAGGTACTATTTCTGGGTTAGCGGAGTCTGTAACCTGAAGTGTCTGTAACCTGAAGCGTATGTAACCCAAGGTACCACTGTACTCCTATATATCAGTGATGTAAACATGTGGCTCAGCCCCTTTTGGGGGGAAAGCTCATTCCAGTCACCCAAAAAGAAGACATCAGTAGGGTCCTAGTCCTAGGCTTAGTCTCAGGATTTCACGAATGCCTCCTAGCACCTGGATTCCAGAAAGCTCCATATTGCTTGGGAAAGTGTGCAAAGGAAAATCTTAGACGTGCAGAGCAAGCTGTGCTTTGCATTTGCTGACCTGAGTCAGGAATGATCATAGAGGCAAACTTTGGCTATGCATCCCAATGTGAGATCTCTAGCCCATGCAAATGCCTCTGTCTCTCTCTTGTTAGGATATTTCCATTCCACCTTAAAAGGGAGCAGGCTTTGTGAGTCACAGAGTCTGCGTATTTCCTGTTCACAGGAAGTTTATGTTTTGTCTATGCTTTCGTTTCTCTCTCTGTGCCTGAACACGCAAGCAGGCAGTCATGTTTTTTCCTTTGTTCTGACCAACGCTGAATAAACTTCTAAATAATGCTCTCCTGTGTGCATCTTTCGCTGTATGAATTCTGCTGATAGAGCGTGCATCAGCTCTGGAATGTGGCAAGCTATTTTCTGGAGCTCGTGTCGCTAATTGCTGATACTGTATCTACGGGAGATCGATGGATCGTCCGGAGGCGACGTGGGGGCCATGATGGGCTTTATCTCCCTGGCAGTATCCCAACATCTCTACCTGGCCTCTAACCTAATTAAGTCATCCACAGCACATTCTGATTTGATCCAGTTAGAGCCCCGACAGAGGAAAGCAAAATGCATGAGACTGTACCACCACAGCTAGATAAACTCATTAGCACTCATTAGCATTACTTGAGGTTAGATCTCTCTAGCACAGGCTTCCTCAACCCTCCCAATGTTTTGAGACTACAATTCCCAGCATTCCTGACCACTGGTCCTGCTAGCTAGGGATCATGGGAGTCGTAGGCCAAAAAACATATGGAGAGCCGAGGTTGAGGAAGCCTGCTCCAGCAGGTATATGTGCATGTGGAACTGTTTGCAGATTCCTTTGTATTCATCACCTGGGGTTGGAAATTTAGATCCAGTGCTCTGCAGCTTAGAACTCCCACCAGTACTCTAGATCTTTCTCTCGCTGTGCTCAAGGCAACTGCCTCCCTTTGGGTGTCCATATTGCCTCTAAGCTCCAGGATTCAGCCCTTGTGCTTCCTCTCCAGTTGCCTCCAATTGTAGTGAGCTTGGTTCCCCTTCCTAACCCCATTGCCCCATTGTTGTTCACCCACTGGAGAGCTAACGGAACGCACAGCCTTATGTTTCTCCTCCAGAGCCTCTGTCTTAGGAAGCCTCCAATCAACAGAGGTTTCAAGGAGCTGCATGGTCCTCTCCACTTCCCATCACAAACTGCCAAAGCACAATCCACAAACATTTCCCTGTGAAAAAGCGTCTCTCTCCCACTACTTTACAGTAGAAGTAATATCTCAACCCAGGTTTTTCTTTTCAGTTTCTATCCTTCTGTCTCTCTAGACCTCAAGCAACTTAGCTACACTGCTCCCTTGCTTGTATTGCTTATTTTTTTCAACATTCCTCTCTCATCTGACATAGCCTCATACATGTCTGTCTAGCACCTACCATTTCCCCCTGCCATATTTGGAATGAAGAGAAGAGAAGAGTTTGGATTTGATATCCCGGCTTAGCACTACCCAAAGGAATCTCAAAGCGGCTAACATTCTCCTTTCCATTCCTCCCCCACAACAAACACTCTGTGAGGTGAGTGGGGCTGAGAGAAGTGTGACTAGCCCAAGGTCACCCAGCAGCTGCATGTGGAGGAGCGGAGACGCGAACCCGGTTCCCCAGATTACGAGTCTATTGCTCTTAACCACTCTTAACCACTCCACCTCACTGGCTTTCATGAGGATTTTCCTGCTTCTCCACCTCTTATATTTAACTACAAGGTTACATTTTGTTGTTATTGTTGTTGTTATCCGTAATGTCTCAAGAGACAATGGAGTGCACCTCCAGGAGTAAAGTCAAACCACTGTTTTGCCAGCACCAAAGTGACCTCCCTGGGGCACAGTCCCAGGCAGTGTGTATGGAGGTCCTGGGATGCCCCGATGTCAATACCCCCTCTTGGTCTTGCTGATGTGGTCCAAAGGAAAGCAGAGCAATATATTTGGCACCAGCTTTGCTGCAGGAGTTGCCAGAAGGGGCATACAAGGCCAATGCCTATATTGTAAATCTTTTTTATTTTTTAACAACCTGCTTAAAAGTGTCTCTATTTTGTCAAAAATCTTCGGATTCCAAGCTCTGGGCTGTTGCCTGATTGCCAAGTGTCTTATATGTGTTTAATTCTCCCGGAGGTGCAACTCTGTGCTGAAATTTCATGTCTCAGTTGGATAGGGACATGGACACCCATAGGTAAGGACACAGGAAGGGATGCCTGGGTACTTTATGGAGAGCAGCGGAAAGGCAAAGGGGGCCTTCTGTAGGTGTGGGTGAGTTTGATTTCTCCCCAAGTCAAAAGCTGCACTTTGATGCTACCCAATGATGCTGAAATGCACATCTCTTAGCCAGGGCAGCACTGCCTATTTAACTTTCAGTTCTCTGTTGAGTGACAGGCTTTGGTGCTGCCACTTAAGAATTCAAACTGGTCTCTGATCCTTGCTGAAGCAGCCACCTTGGGGCCTCTCCCTGATCCTGCGAACTCTGATGCTGCCACTTGTACCCACTTCTTTGCTGGCCAGCTCCTGCTGGAAGTCAGCTCCCTCTAAGTTTTGATCACCACTGCAGACTTGTAACTGGAACAGGGCAGCCTTAGGCTTGCTGGGCTGCCTTGCAACCCTCTCTATCAAAGATGGTTTTAAGGAGATGGCAGAACCTCAAAACTATCCTTCTTCTGTGGAGTCGTTAAAAACAGAGAGCGCCTCTTTCTCATCTATCCAGCCCATCACCTGCCATTTCAACAGGCCTCCCAGTTCCTGGCTACAATCACAACTTTTTGTTTTTAATTAGGGCTGCCAATCACCTCTGAAACTTATTAAGAGCTCATCCAGCTGTGGAAGATAAGAGCCTGACAGGTTGCTGGATGAGCTGTGGAGCCCAGGGTAGCGCTGAGCAACTGATCTCATCTCCATTTCTAATCGCGGAGCAGGTTCCCATGCAGAATCACCAGGGAAAGAGCAGATTAAACATGGGAGAAGCAGTCAGGGAAACTAATCCAGAGCTTTCGCTTGTGTACAGAAGTCTTAGCACACATTTAAAAACAGCAAATTGTCAAGGGCCACAGCAGTAGGGTTCTCACGATCTATGAGCAGATACTGAATTTCTAGGGTCCTCACATCCCACTGCTTTCAGGAGCTTGCCACCATGCCATACCCTGCTGCTTTCACCTACAGAAGTTTGTTTGCTTGTTAGCAGAATGTGTCATTGGTGGAAAACACTGAGCAGAGCACGCGAGTCGATTCCAGCAGTGTACCAGTTGTCTACCTACATATTCTCCAAGCAATTCTGCAGCATAAAGAGAATTTCTTGGCACTGAGTGATGGCTTTAGAAGCCTGAACATCCGAAAAGGGAACTGGAGATTGATGAGTATCTAAAGAAAAACACTCAAATCCAATATGGTGTTTTTCAGCCTGTTTTGTCATAGGGATCAGCCCAGCTCTAGAGATTCCAAACCTGTGTCGGTACACTGGAATTTGATCTACAACACCATAAATTTAGGTCAACATCTTCCAGGCGCTTGCATTAATTTTTAGGAGGAGACGGGAGTCACTCTTACAGTTCATTTTGATGCTCACTGAAGAGCAGCAGGTCGGGTGCAGTTGCCTAGAACAACACAGGGTGTTAGAGAAGTGCATAGGAAAGATTATTATTTATGGTGCTTGTGTGGCTTTGTTAAAATTATTTCTGTAGTGCCTTCTGTAAAGAAATTTGACAGTTCTCTGGAGAGCTTCTGCAGCCTTCCTGCTGGAGGACAGCAAAAACTACACAACTCTTGAGAAATGCAAAGGAGCCACCTGCGAGATAAGGGCCAACCCAGAACAAAAACCTCTCTTTTTGAGACTGCCTTTTTAAAAAAGTCTGAGGATGTACTAACTGGGGATGGGGGGAATATAGAGCACTGTTGCATACTTGTTTGAAAAAATGCCCACCAGTGGGTGTAGGCAATACAGATAGCTGTTGCTTTAGATGCTCTTGCACAAAGATGTGTACAACTGCAAACCACTATGTACACTGGACACTGGAAAGACATTTCAGAGGCTACACATGTACACAGCCCAGGAGACTGTGTGAAATCTTGCAAATATAAACACCCAGTAATCATATCTTGCCACATCTGGGTGGAGCTGGGAAGTCCCGAGAGGCAGCAACTTCTATATATCAATTGGTTTGCCTCAAATGTAGTTAATAGTCAACTTAAGAGAGCCTGAAGTTTTGCCCACTCTTGACATATTTTGCTATGCCTGGACTGAAGAGGGAGAGCATGTTATTTATGGAGTAGAACATAACAGAAAAACCACAGAGCTATAGTTAAAAGGTTATCTAGGCTGGAGGAAGCAGTGGTCCATGGGCCAGGTTTTAGAATTCATCAGTCATGATGGCTTATTGCTTAAGTAGACTAGCAGTTTATAGGAAGCCTTGTAGACGTATGCATGTATAATCTGGGACAGCCCAAAAGTTAGTTCTTCAGTGAAAAGTTGGTGAGACCACTCTCCTCTCTTCATAATTTGGTTGCCAGTGCTTACCAATGACCTCTGAAATTTAGACTGGCTCCACTCCATGGGTCTATTAGTTCCAAGACGGAACTGCCAGATTCATAGGTCTGAATCCAAGGGACAAATAAATAGGCCATGTTTACAAGATTCATCTCCAAAGCAGAAGCCAGGTCAGAATGACCTTAAGTCTGACTCACCATGGCTATTATTGCAGTTCTGAAGAGTTGGTAGCATAGGACACATGCCATTTCTGCAGGCCCATACTGCAGGCCATACTGCTGTAAATGTTTTTTTCAGAGTTGCCAGGTTACACCTCAGTAATGGACTATCAAGGGCTGGTGTAAGTACAGCTGTCGATGGTGACACCTGATGAACCAAAGCCATCCTTTTGTCAATTTTTAAGCATTCAATTTGCTTTCTGGTGGGTCGTCTTCACCTCCCCTCTGAAGAGCTGAAAATGAACAGCAGCTGGGGGAGTCTCTCACCTCCAGGATTTGCTTATGAAAAGTGCACCATAATTGAGCTTGTCAAAAAGGGCTTTGATTAATGTGCTCGATGAAGCCAACTTAGATTAGAAACTTAATATCCCCAGAGAGTGTGTGTCTTTCCATGTGAGGATGTTAAGTTCTGATTAAAAACAAACAAGCCTTGCAATGCTACAGACCCATGATCTGATTCAACTCAGGTTAGGCTTAAATGCAAGGAATTCAGAGGAGCCACTTGATGTGAATGTTTTGCTTCAGGAAAGTTTGATGCTGCCCCTCCCCAATGATTTCTATCTAACCAAACATCCCATGAGTGCTGAGATGTAGCTGGAAGTGATCCTGCAAACACACGATTAAACCATTGTTCGGTTTTGCTTTAAAACTAATGGGCAACAGAAATTTGTTGGAGAAAAGGAGGGTTCTCACTACTCTCAATGGGCTGATTCTATAAGGCAACTTCATGAGGATTCTTCTTCCTATAACTTTCACAATCTAAATGATGGTTTCCCTCATAGACTGTCTGTGTTAGCTAGCAATCACCAACAGGACTTCCTTATCCCAGTCCAAACGTAAACCCCCCCCCCCAAACATTGTTGGTTTCCAACATTCAGCTGTAATTATTAAGTGATGTGAGGAAGATGGATGTGTGAATCACTGGTGCCTTTCCTTCCCATCTCAGCCTATGTGTCTAGACCATCAAAAACCACTGTCAAGAAAGTCAAGATGACTCTCTTAATAAGGAAAAGGAGCCTGTCAGAAAAGAAATCCTGCTTCCGCGCCACCTGGGCCATCAGTTGGAAAACATACTTTGGAAAGCATCAAAGCGCCATGGAACCTATACTAGAGATGTGGAAGGACTGGAGATGTAATCCAGCAATATCTTAACTCTATTCTGGCTATGGGAGGCGGGTGGACAGATTGCTAGGGATTGAACCTGAGACTTTCTGAATACCTACAATATTCCCAGCTATCATTTGCCGGTAAAATGCAAAAATCCTGTTTACGAGCTTCACAAAGCTGCCGCCGATATAAACACAACAGAGGGCTAGACAATGTAAAAACTTTTTTTTTTTTTGGTAATTTTTATTTGAACACAAGTATTCTGACAGAATGCAAAGTCAAAATTCTCCGTTAGTATCAGTATTTACATTGGTGAGAATGGAAATAAAGGTGGTATTCCATGTTTCACTCGGTAAAAAGTTTTTTGTCTTTTGTTTTGTTTTTTATAACAAGAGAGAAGGCCCCTAAAACAGGGAATGCTGGGTAGGGATGTGAATGGAGGACTGAGAACCACTATCACCATTGCCTAAGTGAACCCCCAGGGGTCTGAAGACATCCACAGAAAAAGGGGGAGAAATAAAATAAAATCCACACAGTGGTTGTTGTTGTTGTTTTAAAAAAAGACTCCATGGTAAAACTCAAGCAAGAAAATGTGCTATTTTTTCCTAATACATTGCATGAAATACATGTTTACCGTACTACGAGAAGCTGGGTGGTTATATAGATATATATGTATGACGCATACATATATAAATATGCACATCGTAAACAGTGTATTGTTGGTCCCTATTCAAAGGTCTGTGTCTGCTTGAAAAAATAAAATAAACAGGTATAAAAATAAAATTAATGTGAAGACACCTTTAAAAATTCATAAGAGAGAATGTTGCTTCTAAATTTAAAACGAAACTCTTTCGCTGCCAAAGGAGGAACGAACAACATATTGGCAAGAGTGAATAGGCAGAGAGATACTGAACGCCATTCCCCTCACCAAGAAATAAAGGTCTGCTTCACCAAGAGCTCTGGGACAGGAAGGAGGGCTGCCGATGCAAAGTGGAAACGCTCCCCTGCCAAAGAGCTCTTAATGAAGCAGCCACGGCCTCTTGCCGCCATGGCAACCATGCTGAGAAATGCCTGCCTGGTGAGGGGAAAGAGGGCAAAAATGGCGGCCATCTTGGTCGGTTTGTGAGGGAATTTGTGAGGCTTTGCTCTTGCTCAGGAAGGCTCAACTGACATCAAAGCCCTTTGAAAGCCACAGGAGTCTTTCCAGGGATGTCGACTGGGCTTTAGCTCAGGCCTCAAGATGGCAGCCAGGCTTTGATTTATGTTCCCACAGGATCATACGGCACTTTGCCTGTGTGGGCCCCCCTGGGAGAGGCTATTGGCAGATTATGGTAGCATAAGCCTCCCGTTAGCCACTCGTCGCTTAGTGGGAAATATAACATATGAGGTATGAGGCAAGAGTTGGTTGGCGACAGTATTTTGCAGGCCCTCACAATGGCCGACCTTCAGGGACCAAGGGACGCCATTCTTGCTACCTTCCAAACAATAAATCCCTGCCCATTCATTTCCCTCTGGGGAGGAAAAAAAGTCCATGTGGGAACATTACCGGGGGGGGGGGGTATATTTACACCCTTTAACAAAATAAATTCCTCGAAGGGCTAGAGCTCCCCTCCCCACTTTATACCTTCATAAACAAGTCCCCCACCAGGCACACAGTAGAGGCTTGGACGCCACAGGCGCTGGGTGCGCGCACACATCGATATAAAGGCAGCCTCCATTTCCACCCCCATGAGCTGAAGAGAAAAAACAAAAACAACAAGAAAGCAGCCCCCACCCTGCCCCCACATTTAGCAAAATGACAAAGACTCTTGGTTTTTCACAGTTGGGAATGATAACTGAGAGATGCCACATTGACGGACTGCGCACATGAGATTATTATATCAAAAGGCGTGGCTTCATTTTGCTTAGGCCGGACTGCAGTCTCCCCCCACTGCCACCTCCTCCCTCCCTTCCTTTGCCCCCCACATTGACCTTAGCGCAAAGGAATGCTATAGATCACATTCAATTTTGCAGGTTATATATATATATATATTTAAAGCAACCTTTCCCAGCCTGGTGGCCTCCGAAAGGTTTGGGCTCTTTATTCCCATTAGCCCCAGTCAAGGATGATGGGAGTTGTAGCCCAAAAATATCTGGAGGGTACTAGGTCGTGGAAATCTTGATTTCAAGGCTACTTTTCTTCAGTCCAGAACAGTTGTATTCTCTTCGTTTTATGTATCCTGAAATTGGGGTTTCAATATTTGGAATTTTTCTCAATCACCCCGAACTATTCCCGCTACACCTTCCACACCCAAACGATGTGGAAGGTTTTCTTTCTTTCCGATTTTAAATTTTTTGATACTATGACAAAAAACACATTTCACACTAAGATATTCACGCACCCACAGTGCACAAGCTTGCAGATCTAATGAAATTCTTTTTTAAAAAATGGAAAAAAAGATGGTTCTATACAAAGGGCTGGTCTCCTTCACCTCTACATCCTTTTTACCCACATCCCTGTTTGTACATTTATTTATTTTAAAAAGCAGCGAAGTCACAACTTTAAGCACAAGACCACTGCATGAACTCTGTAAATTCTGGGTGTGATCCCGAATAGAACAAGGGGGACCTAAGTTTCATACCGTGGTATGTGAGCAATGGGGCAAAAGTGCTGAACATGAATATTCAGGTAAGAAAAGTTAAGAAGATCATTAAGTGCTTCAGAAATCAACTTAAATATCAGATCAAACCTCCCAGATCAGATTATTTGATGCATATTCTCTCTCTCTCTTAAAAACAACAACAAAAACCCTTGAATATTTGAATATTTCCTAACAACTTTGTAGAATCAGAAACTGGAGGATGGGGGACGGTGGTCCTACTTTTCCAGCAGACCATTGGTGACTTTTGCCAGAAATGGATAAAAGACTGCCTCCATCCATATATTTTGTTGCATGCACAGAGACCAGGATCCTGCTCATTTCATTATCTTCGAAAGCTCTTGAGGGTACACCCTCTGTTGCATTCAGCTGAACTGAATGGGATACCCTCTGTTTTTATTGAGTTTTTTGAGTGCATCAGAACCATATGAAGCTTTGTATCAGGGTGTGATTATGGAAACTGAATTCCTTTCAATGGGCTTTTTGAATCAGGATTGCACAGCAATGGTACTTAGTAGATTACCTCCACCTTGCCTCCTCTCCAAAATTATGCCAAACTCCCGTAAGTGGTGAGCTTCACTACATTTTAAACATTGTGTAGGCTGAAAGGAAGCCATATCTGCAGCAATATATCTTAAATAAGGAGGGAGAGTGGGTAATTTTTAAAACTTACCTTCTGAGACCCGCCCTTAACTATACAACCTCCCCTTTGGCTTAACTAACCTTAGGGGGGGGATTCCTGGAGAGGAAAGGGGAGATAATGCCTTAGAATAAGAAAAAGAAAAATAACTTACTTCCTGTATTCAGTTTTGACCCTGACTCCGCACCACCACTGAGCAAGTGCTGAAGTTCAAGCCAGTGACTTTTCTCTCAAAGGGGTAACGTGTTCAAAAGTGAACAGCTTTGCGCATAATAGATCCTCCAATCTTGCACTACACATTTAAGCCTTTGGACACATGTGTAATGCAATGAAGCTTTGGACATTAAAGGTCTCATATTCCATGGACAGGAATTGGGGTGTCAAACTGGACTAAGCCAATCAAAGCAAATGGGGAACCATTCTGACCTTGAGATTTGATCCTAGTGAGAGATTTGGAGCTGCCTGGAGCTGAACCATCGTGGCCCAGCAGCCTGGTCCTAAAAACACCCTGGAAAAAGTCACCTTTCCCAGTGTCCTAAATTGCAGATATTGTGCTGATGCTTTTCAGAACTTCACTCCTCTATTCACACACTTAAAGTTAAACTCATGCTCATCAGTAGGGTACCCTGAAGCAGGACACTGATTGGACTTTACGTGGCCCATTTGTATAAAACGGAGGAAAAGGGTAAGGATTTGCTTATTTTTCTTACTCCAGTAAGAAATAAAAAAATGATAATAATTAAAAAAGAAAGAAAAGACAAAAGGGGAAACACCTACTGTAAACATCCATTATTTCAAAATGTCTCCCTTTGCAAAGCAAGCATGCTGATCAACCTACTATCTATATAGCCTGTTTTTACTTTCTCTCTCTCTCAGTCTCTCTCTCTCTCTCTCTCTCTCGCAATCTCTCTTTAAAAAAAGGCAGCTATTTTACATAGACATTTAAACACAACAAAAGTTTTAAAAAACGTTTTGTCGACTGTAAACACTGGAAGAAAATAAAGTTGGCAAAACCAAATTAAACAAAAAACAAAACAAGGAATACTGCACTTTGAAATATAAACTCCAAAACTGCCCAAAGGCATTCTTCCTAAAATGAAACATGTTGGAATTATCACCTGTACCAAAAGGGGGCGCAATCGGCCAAAAACGTCTTCCACGCAAGCCCCATTTAAATGAACATCCACGAGTACCCTGCACACTTCCCGTTCATTCCAGAGGGCTCTGCGCAACAGACGCTGATGGGGGATTGCCCCTTTAGAAAGGAGAACAGAATTCAGTCAGGAAGGGCAAACACACTTTGCGTACAGGACAAATTCAAAGTGAATCAAATAAAAATAAAATGGGGAGGAGATAACTTACTTCAAAGAGTTTACAGGTTTTTCTCAACTCGGCTGAAAAGTATAAAAATAAACGATCTGCGACTGGCCACCCCAGTCTGCTCAGCCTGGCAGAGCCAAGTCTGGCTTCCTAATTCTGTTCTGAATCTCCTAAACATGCTGCAGTTGGGTTTTTTGTTTTGTTAACTCTGCATGGATATTTCGCAAGGGCCCTGGTATCCTAGTGGGGTTATGGGCTTATCCTTGTAGAAGACAAAGAAGTAAAACATTTCGTTTCTTAAAAGCAAGTGCACATAAAATAAAATTCTTCCTACAAACCTAAAAAAAAAAAAACCCACCACAATTCCCCCATTGTATGCATTTTTTTTTGTCTGTTTTCTTTTTAAAAAAGGCAAAGACATTAGAGGGATGAGATGTGTGTTGTGTGTTTTAAATGCTCAGGTGAAGTTGTTTGTTCTGTCAATTTTTTTAATTTTTTTGTTTTGTTTTGTTTCGGCTCAGTTGCCCATCATGCTTTGCTCTCGTTTTCATTTGTTTGTGTGGCTTCATTGGGTACCGTCTTGACTTCTGCTGCGGGGGCTGTCTTGGCTTCTGTGGCTTGAATTGCAGACTTTTCATCTACGGGGGTTTTCCTGTTGGGAAAGTCACCAAATATTGTGGATTAAACGAAGGCTGGTAGCTGCCCTTTCAACAAAACTTGGTGCCTGAGAAAGGAGAAGCCCTCCATGCTAGAGTTTATGCTTCTCAAGACTGCGACAAAAAAGCAGGATGCAAGCCCTCTCCCCCCCCCCCATTTCTTTGCCTCAGCCAGTTGACTGCAAAATACAACCACCTAGCAAGTCTTGGGATGAAGGAGAAACGTCCTTTGGTTTGCATTTTTAAGCTAACTATATATACTAACACATGGATTGAAATGTCACAAATTGCTTCATTTGGAAGTTTTAAACTTCTTACCCCCTTTACTATTTGTGTGCTGACAAAAAGAATATTCTCAACCATTTATGAAATGTATAAATGTCCAACAATACTAAAATATGATTAACAATAGAATTAGAATGTTCTCAACACAATCCCCAGCAGCAGAGATACCTTCAGAGACACATGGCAAGCCCTTGGGTGACTCCTACTCATGGCCTGGGTTTTGTCCTAAAAATGTTTTCTTGATAGAAATAAGGCTGCCATTTCAGTTTCTGAAATTTTGGGAACTGTGCTTCTCATGGTTAATTGAATATGTGATTTAAGGTTTCCTAAGGCCTCAAAATGAAACTGGAAGGGTTCTGAAGCCAAGTTCATCCCTACCCACCACTGGTCCTTTTTTACTCCTCCGTGTGAACCGTGTTTTACCCCTCTGCTGCAACTAGAACCAAGCGAGGAATTCAGCCACATTGGCATGTTGTACAGGAACTTCTCCACCTTAAAACCGGGGCCCAAGCAATACTCTTCATTATTGGTATTGTCCTCTAGCGTTGCCTGGTTCAATCATGCTGGCTACTTTGCTCCAGGGAAAAGGCGGAAGAAAGCTTAACACATACCCAGTTGACAGAGATGTGGGAATCCATGGCTCTCCAGATTTTGTTAGGGTACAGCTCCATTGGCTATACTAGGTACAGCTGATGGGAGTTAAAGAGTCCAACAACATCTGGAGGGCCACGGGTTACCCACCCCTGTGACAGAATCTCCCACTTAGAGGAAAGTCATCTCTTCTAAATATCCAAATGTTAAGGCCTTCCAGCTGTAACCTTGCAAAAAAATAGACTACCCTCACGTCCATCCCTTATTTGTAGATGCCATTTGGCAGCAAAATTATTATCCCGTGACAAGTTGTAGCAAACAATTTGCTTCTTAGAAGCTAAAGGTGACTCCATCCTGGGTGCCTTCCAACTGAATCCCCTAAGCTGGAATCCGATGGAGCTGTTGAGATAACTTAGGAGATGAGGAAGGGAGCTTATGACAACAGAACCTGGAGACTACTGCTTGATCACAGGCCCAAAGACACCCGGATTCTAAACCTTCTGTTATGGTTGGCTGGTTAAATAGACAGGTTAGCTTGCTTAGAGAAAGAGCCAGGTTAATTCGTAACACACACGAGTGGAGCAAAAAGCACGGCACAGCACAGACAAGAGACACAGCACATGAACAAGCAGGGTTTAAAGCGGGGAGGCATACTCTGTCTTTGCAGGCGCTGCCGATGCAGAACTCTCCGGGCCGGAGGAAGCTGCTTGGCCTGCAGGTGCAGTGGCAGGAGCCGCCGTGCCCAAGGCGGCAAAAACATCCTTGGCAAGATCAATGTCTGGGGTCTTGAAGGTCCCTTCGTCCATTTTAAAGTCCTCATTCTGAGTAGCATTTGTGGTGCCCCCTGTGGCAGCCTCGCCTTTCTGGTTCACGGCATTCTTGGCCGCCTCTGTTGGAGTCTTCGCCGCGCTGGGCTGTGTGGCTTCCTTTTCTGGACTTTTGGCGCTGGAGGCCTCCTGCTTTGGCTCTGAAGAGGCTGGAGAGCTAGCGGGGTTTGGGGGCTGTGGGGCAGGGGATTTGCTGGCAGCAGCAGAGCCCTTGGGAGCCTCGGGCGCTTTTGTGGTGGAGCTGGGGCTCAGCACTGCCCCTTGGTTGGTCAGGACGCCGGACGACAAGTTGCCAGTGGCCGGGGCGGAAGTAGGAGTGTCGCTGAGGTCAACCAGGGGAGCCACTTTAGGCGTGGAGGTGGGTGGGGGCGAAGTTGCCGAGGCCGCTTTCGAAGGCGTCCCCTGATTGGGAGCCACGGAATTGGAGTCGGGCATGGGCGTGGCCGGCAGAGTGATGCTGGAGGTGAGGGTGGTAGTCTCACTGGTGGGGCTATTCTGAGCGGTGGCAAAGGTTTCAGTGATAGTGTCAGAGTTAGTGGTGACTGTGGTGACAGACGGCATCATATCCTCGGTGGCTGCCGTGGTGTCGGCAGGGTGCCTGTGGGGATGAAAGAAGTAAAAGGCGGGGGGAGGAGGGGAAATAAAAGAGAGAAACAAGACAATGAAAGCCATGAAAGCAGCAGGCGGCTGGGTGAGTCAATGCAACTGCAGAAACAACATGCGGTTATTTAACACAGAGAGAGAAGGAAGAAGGAAGACATGGAGGCAAGAAGAGCACCGAGCCTTTGGACGTGAGGCTGACCATATTAGGAAGACCCTGAAGAATAAGGGGGCACATCCTTGGTATCAGAGGAGGCTGTTTGAAGAGAGCACCTGCCTTGACCCCAGGGCTTTTTTTCTAGAAAAAGAGGTGGTGGAACTTGCTGAGCAAGTATGGGGAGCACCCACCTTATCTTCTTTGCCCCAGCTGGCACTTTTGGTGACACTGCTGCCAACCTCCACTTCCGGCGCACAGCCACAATCGCTGCGCCAACACGATCGCTGCAGCAACCTGATGGTCACGACACACAGCCCCAGGTGCCATGCCACCTGCTGGCAAACAGTCCCAACCTAAAGAGGTGCCAGAATGTACCTAAGAGGTACCGGAACTCAGTTCTGGTGAGTTCTGGCTGGAAAAAAAGCCCTGCTTGACCCTTTCTGGGTCACAATGAGATTCGCAGCACATCCTCCAAAGATGCAAATCTGCCTGAACAAACTTAACTCCTCCTTTGGGAATGGTCAGCAGCTGTACTTCATGCATTTCATTGCCATTTAATCCCAACTTTCACATTCCATTCCTCCTCCACCACCACCACAGCCCAATATAAAACTGCCAACTGAGAATAATGCTTCAGATATTCGATGGAGTGGACTCTAGTCCACAAAAGCTTTGCCACAATAAATTTTTTAAGGTGCTATGAGAACTTTTCTTCTCTTTGGAAACATATTATTATTACTCCTATCCACCACTTCCTAAGGATTGCTCAGCCTTCCTTCCCCCTAGTTCTCACTCCATGTGAATGAGCTGTTCTCTCTCTCTCTCTCTCTCTCTCTCTCTTAAACACACAGTTGTCTTTCACACAATGGAGCCTAAAGAGGGGCTCTGCTCCCCTCTCCTCTTCAAGGACACACCCAGGGGGCTTCGACATTCACAACATACTCTGGCTCCGTTAGCGGCGTGGTTTCATTAGGTTCCGTGTGTTTCCCTCCGTCGTGGTTCGGGGTCCGTTCCTCCTCTGTCCGCACTTCCACAATGGGCTCTTTTGATTCATCTTTCCTGTAAGGGAGGAAAGGAAGCAGGGTTAGTTCAATCCCCAGCACCTCCCAGTTTAAAAAATATCAGCTAGCAGGACTGCGAAAGATCCCCTGCAGACGATTTTCCATTCCATTTCTTTCTTGGAGCAATGTGCAATGTAAATACAACTATATTTATGTATGTATAATGAAAACAAAATTACTCACGAGAAGGCAGCCTTGCCCTCTTCCATGTCCTTGCCTTTTGCCCCAGGACCGGATTTGCCACACAGGTTGACTGCGATGCACATCAGGAGGCCACACTTGTTCAAGAAGTAGCAGGTGACATCCACAGCCACCAGCAGGAGGACAAAGACCACAATGAGGATGCCCACAATGGCAGCAGTGCCCAGTCCTGCAGTAGGGCTTGTGCTAGCTTTAGAGGCCAAGAGAGAAAAGGAAGAAAACATAGAAGTTTGCAAGTCGGGATGAACATTTTTCTTTTAGCAGAGACATGCTTCTATCTAATTTCCTGTTTGAGCAGGTGAAGCATCGTCGGTGTAAGGAATACTTCATCTCCTTCCAGAACACCCTTTTTCACCGACAGAGAAATGTCGTCACTAGAAAGCAAAACAGTTGCCCTCCTCGCCTCCATTAATAAATCCAACGCGTGTTTGTGTGTGAGAAAAATGCTGTTTGTAGAATTATTGTTTTTTTGCAACCCCCACCCCCACCCCAATAAAACAGATTCTATTTATCCAAAAGAAATGGCACTTCACTCAATTTCACTCTTTGGACATAGCCTAAAACATGCACCAGCAACGCAGAAGCTAAGAATCCTGTAATACTCTTATCAAGTTGCATTCAGAACAATTAAGAGGCCACCTAGTGGCTATTAGCCAACGCAGTCTGAAACCCATCCTCCATTTTCAAATGCAACATTTGAAGCTGGCAACTTACTCCTATCATGCATCTCACAAGCGGAGTGAATTTTAGGAGTTTAGCTGGACTTTGGTTCTCAATATAAGGTTTTCTCTTGACCAGGTGTGGGGAACCTTTGGCCTACCGAATCCTGCTGACCTACAAGTCCCATCAGCACCAGCGAGCATGACCAATGGACAAGGAACATGGGAGTTGTAGTTCAACATCATCTGGAAGACTACAAGTTCCTCACTGCTGTTCTTGACATATAATGCAACCAAACACTTTCTAGAAATAACCTATCCTGGGCATATAGTCGTCAATTTGCAAAGTGGTGTCCTTAGTTAGCCCAGGCGCCTTCTACCTTGTGTATATGTAAGGAGGACGCAAGAAACGCCCTATAACAAAGAACAGGGTTGCAGAGCCTGTGGAAGCCCTCCCAGAATTATTGTTGGATTCCAACTCCCATCAGCCCCAGTTAGTATGCTCAAGTTCAGAAATGCTGGGAGCTGGAGTCCAACCATGTCTAGCAGGCCCTAAGTTTATCATCCCTTGCTAAGAACAATTTTACATGTTCCAAGATTGCATATAACACTGCTCAAGAGAACTTAGCTGGCTGTTGGAAACATTTTTTTTTCAGCTAGCTGCCTTTTGACCAGTGGCATAGCTAGTTGCTTGGGTGCCTGGTGTAGCATGCGTCTCGCAGCTGGGGGGGGGGGCGCGAGCTGCTCATGGGGGCGGGGCACACTGCGTGGAGCCTCTCTGCAGCCTCCCCCTCAGCTGTAGGACGGCTGAGGAAGAGGTGATGGACAGACACAATCTCCACACTGCCGTTTGAGGCAGCGCCAAGCCTGCAGGCGCTCAAGCCACGTCACTCCCAGGAGAGATACGTGGCTTGGGCATGCTGCAGGCCCCGTGGTAAGTGCCGGCCCCTGTGATGTGGCACCCAGTGCCAGCCACATTTTGTTGCGTTTGTTAACTGAGCAAAAATGTTTCGTGACCTCAATTATTATTTTTTAAAAACCTCATTTTTTTGTCATTTTTGTCATTTGTGATAACACCTGGGGCGGCCTGCACCTACCACACACCCCTTCCTCCGCCACTGCTTTTGACATGTGGTGACATTAGGGTCTACTGCTTAAAATTATTATTACATTATTCTTTCCAAAATTGGTAGTTTAGTGGTGCCTTTTAATTTCTTGCCGCTTTGCATTTACTAATGCTTTCTCCTTGATTGCTGTTTCATTATGTATGCAGCTTGGTAGTTTTCAAACCAGTGGGGCAAAATACTAAATAACAACAGGACATTGTAACACAGCAACCCACCTTTAAGTTTCTGAACACTGGACTGGGAACGTGCAGAGACCACCTACGTATTGGTAATAGTTTTAATGCCAGACGGCTTTTCTCTTAACTTTGCTATGTTGCAACAGGGCAGGAATTGACCAGAAGAAAAAAATAATTAAAAAAGGCTAAACTGAAAGTTGACCTGGTCAAATTTCTCAGCAGGTAAATCCAGTTAACCCCTCAGGAAGTGGGATTTCTTCTTGCCATAGATGGAATTACCTACAATGCAATCGAACCCCTCCTTGGGAAAATAAGAATACCTTCGTTTTCCAGAAACACCCTAATCCTGGGAAACCAGGCCTAAGCATGCAAAAGCACCATGCGTGAGGCATAATTTTTAGTAATCTTAACCCCAAAACTTATAACTGACCAGGGAGGGGTAAGCTTTTAAGAGTCGTGTGTAGTACACAAACACCATGAGCCCCCAGACAAACATGTAACAGAAGTGTTGAACAAACTGGCACAGAACTAGCCCTCTGAATTATTTAATTAAACTATCAGTTAAATATACATCTGAATAGTAACTAATGCTAACATATGCAATCCATACTAACATAATGATCCAAGTGAAGGATTGTAGTCAACTAAGTTCTGCTCAGGGTAGAAGAAGAGAAGAGTTTGGATTTGATATCCCGCTTTATCACTACCCGAAGGAGTCTCAAAGCGGCGAACATTCTCCTTTCCCTTCCTCCCCCACAACAAACACTCTGTGAGGTGAGTGGGGCTGAGAGACTTCAGAGAAGTGTGACTAGCCCAAGGTCACCCAGCAGCTGCATGTGGAGGAGCGGAGACACGAGATTACGAGACTACCGCTCTTAACCACTACACCACAGTGGCTCTCAACCACACTGAAATTAATGAACCTAAGTTAGTCATGTCCACTAACTTCAATGGGTCTGAATCTGTTCATGCAGATTGGCTCCTAATCTTCAAAGGAAACTTCCCTTGGAAGTCGAACGGAATCCGTTCCGGAATTCCATTTGACTTCCAAAATGTTCAGAAACCAAAGCACGGCTTCTGATTGGCTGCAGGAAGCTCCTGCAGCCAACTGGGAACTGCAGAAGCCCCATCAGACGTTCAGCTTCCAAAAATAGTTCGCAAACTGGAACAGTCACTTCTGGGTTTGTGGCGTTTGGGAGTCAAAATGTTCAAGAACTAAGCTGTTTGAAAACCAAGGTACAATTGTATTTGGAATCCCTTTTTGTTTCTTTGCTCCATGCTGTCTCCAGAATGGCACTCAGGGGACCACTACTGGGGAACACGGTATCAACCTAAGATAGACTGCTGGTCTAACCCACCATAGCAATACATACATTTTTTTGACCCAAGACTGGAATGAAGGCTTAGGGAATGATGAAGTGCAAACTCTATCCCTTGGTCCAGGGCTTAACATGTCACCTTGGAAAGCTCTGATGGAGGCAAAGTTTTCACAGGTGATAACATCTTTCACTGCACATCAGCCAACCAGGACAGAGTCTCTTTGCGGCAAGATTGCTCTTGCTTTTATTGGCCTTTGTCAGCCCTTATTAATGTGTCTTGTAGTTATTATCATGTTTTACAGATGAGGTTCAAGAGGAGACAACCAAAGTCCCACAAATCTATCCACTTTCCTAACCCCATGGTTCTGTTCTTTTTCCTGTTTTTATTCTGAAATGCATCTCACCACTTGGAGAGTCTAAAATTAATTTTGTGCCTGAAGCATGTGCAGTTTGCCACAATATCCCACTCATATCCCAATCTCTCTCTCTCTCTCTCTCTCTCTCTCTCTCTCTCTCTCTCTCTCTGGCCTTCTATGTTATCAAGGTATACACATGCACTGATGAAGCACTGCAAAAAAGCCAAATTGGATGTGATTGTCTGATTGCATCTCAGTTCTTTCTCACAGTAAGAATTTTGCTAGAATCATATGCACAAGCATACCGTCTGCTTTAAAAAAAACACCCAGTGCACATGTGCATTGTACAGAGCTCTGATCACCCCACCTCAGCCCGAGCCTCTGCTGCCCTCTCAAGATGAAGTTCCATTAAGAAGTCCCATATTAACCACAATCTCTCCCCAGCAAAGTCAAAGCACTGTGCTTCTCTTTTTTGCTTTGGCTGGTGAAGTCTGACGTTTGCATCAGAAGTCCATTAAGCGCTTTGCAGAATGCCTGCGCCAGCCAGATCAGCTCTCTGCCAAGATACATAATTAAACAAATTCATCACCCTTGGTTCTTGCAAGGAGAGGGAGGGGGCGCCATACGCATTCCCTCTTGTAATGTATTCTAAATTCACGCATGGATTATTCAGCTGTTAACAGTCTTCTCTCTCTTGCCAGCTATTGGAGGAGAAACTTTAGCAGAGACGTCAAATCTTTCCTTCTCCTCATCTCAAATTCCCATCTGGGAAATCCAAAAGAAGCAATTCTGAATGCCTGTGGTACACATTCACTCTTATATGGCACTTTAATTCTGGCCTAGGGACGGGGACAGAAGAGGCATTTAGTGAATGCCAGAGGGGTCCCTGCCTTGGGGGATGATCTCTGAAACAAGCAACATCCTTCTAGTTGGAACCGTGAAGGCTACATTTAGGAAAGGCTATTAACCATGAATGCCAAACTAAACCTCAATGTCCAATAGTATATATACCTTTTGCATATCCAATTCTTCTTGTATTCTTCAGTCATCCAACGAAGCTGAACATTGGGAGATTGAAAGCAGACAAAAGGAAGTACTTTTTCACACCGCAAACTATGGGATTTGCACCCACAAGCTGTAGTGATGGCCTCCAACTTGGGCGAATTTAAAAGAGGTTTAGACAGACTCGTGGAGGATAACGCTATCAATAACTACTAGCCACAATGGCCATGTTCTGCCTCTGCTGTTGGGGATGTTAAGCTGCTGAATAATGCTAGGCCCTGGGAAACATGAGCAAGATTGCAGACTTCCCATAATGGGGCATCTGGATGGCCACTGGGAGAAAAGGATACTGGAGTAGATGGGGCTTTGGTTTGTTTCAGCACCCAGGCTGTACTTATGGTGGTGGGGGTGAAACAGCAGGGATTGACTAAGCACTATCATACTCTGTTGGTCAGATTCCTGGAGGTATGTGGCTCTATCCTGGCAACACAATCCCAGACTATACAGACTGTGAGCCAGATCCAGCAAATACACTTATTCTGTGCTGTGACTAACTGGTGCGGGGCATTAATTCAGAGCTTCAGAGAATGCTTGACCTATTGTCATTCTGTATTTTGGGAGGGTCTCTCTCCCTGTCCCACTTTATGCTTCATGTTCCTTTCTGGCTCCCTTGGGCGTTAGGTGGTTGAGGAACCACAGAAGCACATCTGGAGTTGGATATGAAGGTGAAAGCTGGACAGGGGCATCACTGGTTCAGCATCCACCTTTGAGATGAGACATTTGTGCAGCTCTCTCCACCTCAAATATGTAGGACGTTTTAACCAGCAGCTGGAGCAAATAAAGAAATCTGCAACAGGATGGAAGGAACAAGCATGGGAAAAGAGGGCAGGAGGCAGGATCAGCAGGCTGCTAGCATGTATCTTGGATTAGAGTGAACCCCAACACGCTAGAAGATTTAGATTGGCTTCTGATGAATTGGAAGGCTAGGAGCCAATTGGGACCTCAAAATCCCCCAAAGAAATAGGGGAATATGTACAATTTCTTAAACCTTCTTAGTTGGCTGAGATTTCTGAATACAGGCCCTGTTCCTACAAGGGTGTAGTAAACACTGGACAAATTATGGGCCACACAAAACCATGTTCAAGGCAAAATGTTGAATGTACTCTCCTGTGCAAGATTAGTGACCTTCAATGTTAAGTGTCTTTCTCCTCTGTAGTGCAAAAGACTGAAGTACTGATCTGCCAACAGCAGAAGCTCTGCCAGGAGATCACCAAGGGTTCCAGAAGAAAGTGTCTGACAGGGCTGGGAAAGACCCGTTTTCTGAAACCATAGAGAGCCATGCTCAGTCAATGTAGACAACACAGAGCTAGATGGGCCAATCTTCTTACTCAGCATAAGGCAGCTATCTAAATGTTTCCAGAATGATCTGCACCTCAACCTGAAGTTGTTTCTTTCAAATCACAACCATTGCAAGCAGTTCTGCAAGTACCCAGTCCTTTAACAGGTTACTGGGATATCATTTCCAAGGATAGCCACTTCCTTATGATTCCTTTGCAAGTAACTCTGAGTGCTGTAACACAATGCCACACAACTTCCAAATGTCCAGACTGTTACTTTTTAAGATCAGCAAAACAACCACAACGAAATGCAGAAGGTTGAAATTTGAGATTGGATTATGTATGCAAAGTTTGAAACGAACACATTTCACCATCAAATGGCCAGTATCAGGAGTGTATAGATGCACGTAATGAGCAGTGAACCCACCACAGAAGCACACTAGTTGCATTTTGTACATATATACTAGCTTCACTTCAGCTCAAGGGA
This sequence comes from Podarcis cretensis, assembly GCF_951804945.1. NCBI lineage: Eukaryota > Metazoa > Chordata > Lepidosauria > Squamata > Lacertidae > Podarcis > Podarcis cretensis. The sequence goes on along the minus strand of NC_137185.1, from coordinate 26,709,656 downwards.
AATTGTGTTTGTCCCTTTAGAAGGAGGAGCCAGCTCTAGACAGCACTAATTGGTGTGCTTGTGAGATGCCACAAGGTCACTGCCCACTCCTCATATTGCAGGGGCATCTTCTCATTTTTTTAAGCAATTGATTTTAAAATCACATGATGGGCCACAGCGGAAACCTCCAGGTTTGGTCTCTGACATCTCCAGGGGTGAACTGGAAAGTCCTGAACCCAAAAGATCTGCTGACAAGAGTAACACTGAGCTGGACAGACCAATGATGTGACTTGACATAAAGCAGAATCCAGATAAATGACTGCTGCGTTAAAAAATAGTCAGAAAACTTGCCTGAATCATGATGATAGAGGGACAAATTACATATACATAATCAGCCTTTGAATCATCATTAAGTATGTCTGTCATTGCAAAGTCAGGAGAAGCTGGGCTTGCTCCATGAGCAGTGGGCGGGCAAATGGCCCATCTCCTTTCTAAATATGCCTATATATGCCATGCAGTAATTCTACAGAAGTGGGGAACCTCTGGCCCGGGTGCCAAACGCAGCCCTCCAAACACCTCTATATCCAGCCTTCAAGACTCTGTCCAGGCTGTACCTCCTCCACAGGCCCTGCCCTGCACCCTCTTTGACTGCTTATGCCTGGCAGAACTGTGCTCTTGAAATGTTAAAATACCTGTTGTTTGCCTAGATGGCAGATGGAGAGGTGTGTAAGGTGTTTGTGGGTATGTAGAAACCATTGACTTCTGTATGGCTGGAATGTATTCTACTGGACAAAGAGCCACATCCACTGCTCTACCACACTTTGGCTCTGACCCACCCCCACTGCCATGTGGGTCTAACAGATCACAGGGCACAATCCATCACAAATATTTCTGGCGGAGCCCAACTGCCATTCATTTTCCTGTTCAGTGTAGCTGTGGCCAATCATGTCACTGGACTGTTGGGAGGTGAGAAGATTTACTTATCGTCGAATTGTAGGGTTGAAAGGGTCTCTGTGGGTCATCTAGTACAACTCCTTGCAATGCAGGAATCTCAACTAAAGCATTCGTGACAGATGGCTATCCAACCTCTGCTTCAAAATCTCCAGTTAAGCAGAGTTCATCACATATCAAGGGAGTCCATACCACTGTTGAACAGCTCTTGAAAAGGTCTATGTGATACTTTTTAAAAGGCCCATTCTGCCCATGCCTGAATCTGCAAAAGGAAGGCTGAAGTATTTACCCAACACCTCTCTGACTTTATATCCATCAATATGAAATGAGACACAGAAATCTCACTACTTCCCTTATGTGGCAAGTGGTCTATGGTCCGTCCTCCAAATCTGTGGGTACAGGAGGGTTCCCCACCTCCACAAGCCTTTTTGGACCCATCAGTCATAGTGAGCTGATAGTACTAAGCTACCTTTGAACCATGAAGGCAATTCAACCACAGTTGTAATGTGGAGCCGAGGCTGTAAGAATGGGGAAATATTCCAATTTAGCTGTCTCCCAGTTTCTCATTTTTCCAGCATTCTCAGTTTACCAAATGTCCACATCAATTTGGATTTTTTTCCTGCAGGACCGTCACATGTAAATTCAGATGCATTTTTTGTGAGCATTTCTTCTAACATATACATTTTTGTACACAATTTCCCCTAATATACAGATTTTTGCAATTAATTTCCCCTTACAGGATGTAGCTTTGTATGTTATTTTCATTAATATTTGCATGTTTGTGCACACCTTTTGGTTAGAAAACTGCATTGCAACATTTGGAGAAGTGTATTTGTCTTTCAGTTCATTCATTGGACTGAGACGTATGGACTAGGTATTTGCCTTAAAATGCAAAATGAATGAACAATGTATCCCACATCCCTAAGAGTGTGTCAAAATTGGGTGAGGCAGGTAATCGCTGTGAGTTCACAATCCCTGGAGTGCCATGGTGGTGATGCAGAGTGATGCAGAGGGAGGTAATGTTGTTGTGACAACACTATGGCTTCCGCAATGCCCAAGATGGAATAATATGCTGTCGTACCACACCTGTCCTCAAAAAGATTGTGTGCAGGGGGCGGGGAGGTGTAGTGGGTGTAAAATAGCAAGGACACTGCAGGTCACATGCACTTTGTAGCTGCACATCTGTGCATGCAGAAATTCAGAAAGTGATAAGGAACCTTTCCTCTTGGGCTTCCCATCCCCTCACCTCTCCAAGAAACATAGGTATGAGAAGAGAAGTCACGCAAAATGTTGCAGTGAAGACAACAACATAGTTTGTTTTCTTGGGGATGGAAGTAGAGTGCAGAAAAAGAAACCCCTTTGCAAAAAAACAAAAACAAAAAAACCACCTTCCTGAATAAAGCCAGCAGCTCTTTTTCATCCATTTGGCTTGAGGGGCTTGAAATGTCCACTAAAATGCTAACAGACACACATGTATGCAGAGAACAAAATAAAATGTGTAAACATTTAAAACATTTCCTATGTTTAAGCATCATTGCTGTGTTAGGAGTGAATGTTGACAGCTCTGAGTATATGGAACGGAGCAGCCTGCCAAGCCCTACTATGGAAAAGTGGCTTCTGTTAGGACTCAGGGTTGTTCACACATGCAACCTTTGCTCAGAAATGCAAGCCAGGGTACTGTGCTGTCAGGAAAGCTCATCAGCTCAATGCAGTGCCAGGGATGTCCTGACATACTTTGCCAGGGGTCATTCAGAAGGGATCAACCTAGAACCTGTATTGAGCAACGTTGACTGAGATGACTTCACAACATTCTACTGTGCTGGCAGCTTGAAAGTTCTCCTCTCCATTAGCAAGCTGAGACTGAATTGCCTGTGAATCCAGAATCAACACTCCACTATCTGTAACTGTGAATTATTCTGACTTGTGAGGGAGTGCTTTTCACAAAATGTTTAAGGAAAAGCTAATTCCCAATGCTGATTTCCATTGCACAAATTCAACTGCAAACTCCATCTCAACTGACTCGCTATGGATTCTGAATCTCTGAATTTTGCTCAAAATATGACACAGACCTCACTCTATCAGTACCCCAACTCTTAGCTGGGCACTGAACGTTCATAGCTCATCTTTTCACTTGAACTTTTCAAGCAGCATTTTGCAATCACCAAGCACAGCAGGTGCAAATAAAATGTGTGTTTCATGTATAGCTTTGCAAAGTCATGGGTATCGGAACAATCTTGTGTATCATCTAAATTAACCCTTGCTCTCAGACAGAATCATCTCATGCCAAAAGCATTCCTGAATAGGAATGGTAAGAAATTCCACCTTTATCAGAATTTGAGCTGGATTCTTGGGTCCTCATTGGAACGGACCAATTTCTAGATCAAATCTGGAGGGAAGAGATGTCCCCAGGCTGCAGTAGGTCTCTCTCCACATCTTGAACAATCCCCAAGGCTGTGCTAAGACTTGGAAATTATTTCCAATTCCAATCCAGACCTTTTGGCAAACTTCTAAAACAAACCAGAGTGGAACGACAGGGTTTCTCTCTCTCTCTCCCCCAAAGGTGAGTCTTCCTAACCTTCTTTTAATTAATTCCACTTTCTAGGGGTGATGGAATTTCCATGTAATGCTGTGTGGAAAAAATCTGGTGGGCATGCATCCATTTTGTTTTGTACTGACATATGAGAGAAGCTTCTAAAAGGTTATAATAAAGCACAAATAGCAATGAGCTGAACTCTAAATGGGAGATGTGCTATATGTGCTATATTATCTCCTATTAGCTAGCACTCATATGGTGAAGAATGTGATGACAAAGGAAAAATAATATCAGTTTGGTAGGTTATGTATTGCCAGCTAACCTTTGACTGTTGAAAGGGCAAAGAGCAGCTTCTTATGAACTTCTCAGCACAGCAATGGAAACCTAGACCAAAATGGTCATACAAACTTGCACTGTAGAAAGCTGAACCAGCTGGTACTCAAATGACTTTGTCTTCCTGCCATTTGATGCTAAGGGACCCAACTCATGGTGAGCGTGTTGGCAAGCACTGGGGTTGGGCATGAGCTAACCATTTGAAATGGCCACTACACAGCCAAATATTCATTAAAAAAAAGAATGGAAACATGTAAAACTCCTAACAGTTCTGAACAAATGGCTGTGGCATCACAGTGAACGTCCTAAGGTCCTAATACAGAGATGTATTCCTTCTGTACTGAATGGCACCCAGGGCAAACTGGTTGTCTGAATACCTTACCTGAGGCTGTCATTCTGTATGGCACCATGAACTTTCTGAAATCATGTGTGTGTGAATAAGTGTGGTAGAGCCTTCATAGTAGCAGAGTGGCCTCTGCCACTTCAGATTGCAAGATAGAGAAGCCATGTTTTGAATGCCCCCTCCTCATTTTTTAAAAACTGTTCTGCAAGCTAAAAACAAGCTCAGAACTCTTATCAACTCACATGGCTGCATAAGTAGATTTGCTATTGCCACTGCAATATACTCAGAATGCTATGGACACAGTTTGCAGGGCTCAGCCGTAATGCTCCACGAACCCACAGGCAACAGCTTACTGAACCAACTAGATTTTCTCAGGTCTTCTAATGAATGTAAGCTGCAATGTACCATCCTGAGTTAGACATGTTCAGGCAAACTAGTTCCTAGTAACCCTTTTAACACATGACAAAAGCCTCATGGACATTCTACCCCAAGTAACTCCAGTCACATCAAGATGGGAAGTGTGCAACCATAAATTTTGGGTGTTGCTTCTCATTATTTTATTCTTATTCTTCTTAGTTTGTTAAAAAAGATTCTGTTGAACTATTGGCAAGGATGAACAAACAGTGATGTGTGAAAATGGCAACAAAGACCAGTATCAGAAACACTCTTCATTCTTTCCCCCCTTGTAATTTGAAAAGTTGTTTTTACATCCAGTGGTTGAAAACGGGAGAGGGAGGGAATCATGGTATAGGATGCACACACAAAACAGTAAAAATGCCCAATTTGAACCTTTTATCTCCCTCCCTCATTACAAAATAGCACATCTCTCCCCAAAAATAATGGATCTCTTGTGTTCTGCGTTTTATTTCCCGACCCTCAGAAGCAATCCTTGGAAATAAGGAATTTAATCTTGCTTTCAGGCCTCAGCGAGAAAACCAGGGTCTTCAAAAGCAAATATCTGTTTGATGCTGTTGTTGTTTGCAAAAGTTTCTAACAGAGCAGAAGCAGAGCTGCTGCAGAGATGAACCACAAGACAAAGGGGGACGAGGCCGCTGGACATCCCAGAGTTGCTGCAGCCGCCACAAATGATTCCCAAGATGGGGTCAGAAAATGGTTGGGCGTTGTTGGTTTTTTAAATCATCATCATCATCATTAAAACAAAAGATTGGGTGTATGTGAAGTGGATGTTTCCATTGGGGTCCAAAGTGACATGTATGATGACAGACACAGGAAAGGAACAAGGGCGGGGAAGGGATACAGGGGGGAAAAGAAAGAGAGAAAGAGAGAAAAATAGGTAAAAGGAAAAAAAAAAACATCATAAATATAGAAAAAACAATAGGAATTTAAAAGGCTTACTTAACTTAGTATAATTTAAAAAAAATGTCCAAAGGGTTAGAAAAACAGAGCAGCAGCGGCAGCAGCAATGGTAATGGTAAAGGTTTATATGGAAGCTGGCAGCGAGAAGAGGAATTTGGAGAGGATGGAGGGTTAGCGAGCAAATGAGACGGAAATCAACACTGTGACAGAGGATGCTTGGAGGACAAGGGAATGAGCTGGCAGTATTTGGCAAAGGAACACTTTCCAATGGGGATTTTCAATGCAAGAATAAACAAGCCCACTTCTACCTAATGCCCAGCCTGCCCAAGAAACTCGCCTCAACTTTGGGAATTGCCTCTGCCTTTCTAATCGTCCTTGGGTAGAACTCCATAAGCAGCTGCCCCAGGGAATCCTTGCTGGCAATAAAAACACCCACAACATCCAGAAATACCGGGGAAGAGATTGCAGCTTGTCTCCTAATAACCACTTGGGTCTCCCAAGAGAGGCACGTCTCAGACCTTACCTGGACTACAAACTTCTAACAAGTCAGCTGCTCCCATTTAAGAATACAGAATGTGGCTGACAGTACGTGCTGTTGGCATAGAGATTGGGACCAAGGGGTTACCAAGCTGGAGGATGGGCACCACTGAACAAGGATGGAGCTGAATCAAAGCAGCCTTTGCCAATTTGGTGCCCTCCAGGAGTTTTAGGGTATAACTCCCATTAGTCCCAGCCAGAATTGCCATGCTTGCCCCAACTCCTCTCCTCACTGCCAGCCCTTGTGCCAATTGTGTCGGCATGTTGACTACAAAGCCTCTGGGCAGAGAATGGTCTTGCCACATTCTGTATAGCACCTTCTACACCACACCAGAGCTAAATAAACCACACAACGGCAGCAGTGCCTCACACTCCATTAAAAGGAAGAAGAGTCCAGTCTTCTCTGGTCCCTCCCAGCTGATAATTTCTTGTGCACCTCTGCTAACCCTAAGGGCTACCAACTGCTTTTCACCCCTGTTTTGTAAACTGTCACACTTTCCATTTGAACTTAAAACAGGTTATAAAATGGAGCTGAAATGGATTTTTTAGTTTTTTGCAAAATTTTGAAAGAATTTTCCAGCCAGAAAGCCAAATGTTTAAATTTCAGACTTGAACTTTGAAATTTGGCTGCCAGTTCTGTGACTCAATTTTATGGCGTTAATGCCAAATTTCTACCAGCCAATTCAATTCCCTTTTAAATACCTTTTTTCTTTTAGTGATCTGGATCCAACAATAATTTGGAATGTTTGGGGGCCGGGGTGGGGAAGGGGAAGTCAAACCAGGAAGATATAAATTCAAATTCTTGGAAACAAATTTGAATTGGAAAACGCGCTTGAGAACCAAACACCACCACTGCCCTACCCCAGAATTTGTTACAGCTCTGGCCATGAAATTTGTCCTTCAAAGAGTTGATGGTGTGGAACATTAGTTAGAGATGCTGGTGTGGCAAACGAGAACATCAGTCAGTTTAGTATGTTACTGAGTGTCTCTGCTTAGTTAGGCGTAATCTTTAGGTGGCAAATGACATTGTGTCCACCTCAACCCTTCCGAAACTAAGAGGAGAAAAGGCAAAATGCAAAGATTACCACAAAGCCCAAGTAAAGCCTTCTTCTCCAAGGTGTCTCCATCACCCTTACCCAAAAATGGAGCTATATGGATGGAGGCACAGGGCTTGCCATGAACAGGGAATGAAGTCTTTAGCCTTTTCTCTGTTGCTCATCAAGTTGATGAGTAAAATACACCACAAAAATGGGGAAAACATCACTGATAGGCAAAAAAGAGTAAATATAGATGTATTCCAGGCACAATGGGATTTATTTGTGGGCGGGGAATCCTCCTTGGGGACATGCTTCTAGCAGCAGTTGTTAAATTCAAGGGATACTGCAGTGATTCTAGTATCCCTTGCACTTGCCTGCTGCAGACATGTGCCCCTCCAGAAGGATTCTGTGCCCCCAAATATGTCAGGCCTAGTATAAATCTATTTCTAGCTCCTAAAATGTTTTCCTCTTTTGCCCGTTACCTTCATGAGCCAACACAAAATGGATTAAGCAAACGAAGCCAAATATAAACATGGTCTTAATTTGCGTCATGAGGTTCAGTTCTTCTTGGCACAATGTGTGATTAAACTGCCTTGGCAAGAAATGTTGAATTTTAATTTTTTTCTTATTACCAAGTATAGAAAGCTTAGGCTAAGAGGTGTGTGGCAAGTGAATGAGTGATTTTCCTCCTTCTGCTCTGAGTCCACGGCTCACTACATTACTTTCCAAATAACAGCAGCATGTTGCAATGTGATTTCATAGCCCAACATTCAGGCAGCTGCTCTGCCCGTGGACTCGGTGTTCTGCATTTGCTGTGCAATCAATATCTCAATGTGCCAAAACAGTTATTTTTGAGACGCTATTTGTTCAAGGTCTAAAATAGCAAGAGTTCTGTAGAGGTGAACAATTTCATGGTCACAATGGTACTTAATATCAAGTGTCACCAGAGTTTTTGCTAATCCCTAAGCTTGGTTTTGCCTGTGGTTGACATTTTAAGAAGGGGTGGTTAACCTGTGACTCTAGAAATGTTAAGATTCCATCATCCCCAGCTAGTGTGGCCAATAGGAAAGGATGGGAGTTATAATCCAGTAACATCTGGGGGGGGGGGGCACAGGTTAACCACTCCTGCCAAGGCCTTCTTCAGCTGCTCCAAAGCTGCTAACTTTTCCTCCAGGCATTACTGCCTTGATATATGGTACGCATTAGAAAAATTGAGTTACGCTTTTGATTTTTAATAATACCATAAAGTGCCTTATTTACTTCTGTGGTTTCTCATTTGTGTAAATACACCTCTGTGTGGTAAAAATCAAGCTAGAACGCTTTCTTTGAATATTAAGGTTGCATCTCCTTTGGCTATATCTTGGGGAATAGCCGATATGAAAGAAAGCAAAAAATCGCATGTGAAAACTAAGAAGGAGAAAAGCTCACACTTCTTGAGCATCACATCTGCTTAAGCCTCAATGCCAGAGATGCTCCTGTAGTATGAAGGGGTGAAAAATCCACAGGTACATTTGAACGGCAGTCCCTGCTGATGTTGGTCCTCCCCATGTTGCTGCAACTCCAGCTTCCATCAGACTTAGCCAGCATGGCCGGTGGGCACGGATCATGGCTGTTGTAGCCCAGCAACATCTGAAGGTTTACAAGTCCCCCAGGCCTGCTTCACAGCACTGGCCATTGGAGGAAAGAAGAAGTACATCGCCAGAAATAATGGCACGGGACCTGGATTTTGCCCTTTGCCTTGATGATGGGTTTGAAGAGTCTCACCTGAGTGCCATGAGTTACAAGGAACTACCACTTCATGGACTTGGCGGGCAGGGGAAATGGTTAAACCAGTTGGACTGTACTATGGATCGACCTATCGTGTTTGGTATGTCCAAGGCTGAGTAATAAAGCTTTAGATGGGTAACCGGTTATGAGAATGGCTGTAAGCAAGCAAGTTGCTGAGGATTTTGGTGTTTTTGGTTTTTAAAAAACTCAAGCACATTAAAGGATGTGGTGCTGTTGCATTAATTCCAAGCAGAAAACAATGGCGGGAAGCTGGTTGCTGCCATACCTGGGATGATGGTTGGCTGCGCTGAAGTCCTGAAGGCATAATGCGCAGGCTTGGATTTCCCTTGCTGGTTCTCCGCAATCACATAGACCTCGTATTCAGCGTTCCAGTCCAGAGCCTTGAGTATGACATGGTCACTGCTTGAAGGAAGACGCATCTCAGGTTTCCATTCAGCGGAATGCTTCTGTGGAAATGCAGCGTGGGTTGCGGGAATGGATAGAAAAGGCAGGGAGGGCAGTTTAGCAGTGAGCTGCTGTTTAGACAAGGCTATGATTTCTGAACATGCAAGAACATCTAGATCCAGACAAACGGTTTCTCTCCTCCTCTCCTCTCTGCCCTAAAGTAATGCATTTGGCACAAAAGTAGTAGGAATTAAAGGAGCCTAGGAAGATGCCTTATAGCTTCTGACTGGCCGAAAAACGATTCTGTCTTTTTTAGCGGGGAGAGGGTCTTTTTACCACTTTCCATCAAATAACGAGAAAAGAAAGTATGTCTAAAAGTCACAAAAGGCGAAATAAAATTGTGCTGAAATTTTCACAGGTGGTGTGCTGTGTTTGTCTTGTGCTTACCTCCCTTTTGAGGTGGCAGAGGAGTTTTGTGGGTCCCCTTTCTTTCAGTGTATAAGTCACTGCTCTGGGGGGTCTGCATTCTACAGCCCTCTCGGGTACCTATACTTTCTGAAAACCCTCAACGTTCTTGGCGGGGTTCTCCTGTAAGCACAGGAAAATGGGGAGACATCTCCCCATCCCACGTATCATGAACCACTGGCAGTCAAGGAGGCTACAGAACACTGGAGAAATGTTTACTTGGAAGAAGAAGAAGAAACACCACCTTAAGCCACTTTGAAAAGACAAGGTAAGCTCAACCCTGCACTCACTGAAAGCCCGCTGCACTCACTGAGGTGCAATGGTGGGATGCTTGCCAGCAGGAAGATCCAAAATGATCCAAAGCTGGGGAGGAGGTGGGGTTGAGCCTGAATGAGGTTCGGCTGGATCCAAAGCCAGTCTCACTGCTGGCAGGTGACTCTATCAGGCTTGACCTGGACCTGATTGCTGTGTCATATTGCAGCTGGTGCAGGGATCAGGCCTGGTCATCCTGCCTCTCCCCCACCACACAGAAAAATATAAACATAAATACATTCGACTGTAAACAGAGTTGTACAACACATACCAACAAGCCGCTTATGTCATGGGCTGGTTGGACATAGAGGTATAATGGGAGGAACCAACTGGGGAACCACCAAGGGAAGAAGGCTCAGAGTCTGGGGTGAGACAACAATGAGTGGTCAGAGGAAGAAGACTGGGAAGAGGTAACAGGGCTTAGTGAGCTGAGAGCTGGTAGCAGAGAGAAGTCCAGAATCAGAGGCAGAAACTGAAGCAGGAGGGTGGTAGGAGAGAGGCTAAGACAGGCATAGGCAAACTCGGCCCTCCAGATGTTTTGAGACTACAATTCCCATCATCCCTGACCGCTGGTCCTGTTAGCTAGGGATGATGGGATTTGTTGTTCCAAAACATCTGGAGGACCGAGTTTGCCTATGCCTGGGCTAAGAGATAGAGACGAGTCAGGGCTGGTGCAGAGCCATGGGTGTCTCCTCCTCCTGCTGCAACAAGCTCCCTTCCCCGCTTGTCTCCCAGAACCAGAAGAGGCATGAAAAGGGCAGAGGAGAGGTTGGCTGCATGCAGGTGTAGTCTCTGAGTGCTTGGGGAAAGCCCTGGAGAGGAGGGGACAGACAGCTGTGAGGAGGTGGGGACGTTCAGTCTCGGCAACTGCGTTTCTCAGAGTAAGACCACCAGGGATAAGCTGCTGTGCTCATTAGGCCTGATGCTCAAGCAAGTCTTCAGAGATCGTGTTTCTGTTAATAAAGAGTTAACCCCAGCTTTAAGCTGTGTGATTATCGTCACTCCTGTGATGCCATAACAGCAACAGAAAGCTTTGGCGACTTCCTCTTATAAAACACCTAATAAAAAACCCTCTAAAATATAAAGTAACATAAAATTATGAATAACATACAGATACCATTAGCAAAATGTTAAAAACAGGTGCATGTAAGTGAATTATATGCCTGGCAGGCATGCTGAAATGAAACTGTTTTTAGCAGGCATATGCAATAGTATAGTGAGGGTACCTGCCTAAAGTTAATAGGCAGGGAATTCCAAAGCAAAGGTGCTGCTACACTGAAAGGTCCAAAGAATCCGAATAGACATTATATGGTCCTCATAGAAGTGAAAGTAGTTCCCCAGATCAAAGCAGCCGATTAGGCACATATGGGGTAAAGCAACCCTTCAAATAACATGGCCCCAAGTTGTTAGAGGTAGCCCAATTGGTGCCTGGGCCCCCAAAATGGAGAGACCTATAGCTCCCATCATCCCAGAAGATTGGCCACATTTGCTGGGGCTGATGGGATTTGTAGTCCACAACATCTGGAAGGCACCGTGTTGGCTAGGCGTTGGGTCAGAAGAACCAAGGAAATAACTTTTAATTGAATAAAGATGTGTCCTGGATTAGCTCAGAAGCAAGATTTTTGTTCTAAAACAATGCTGTTTTTAACACAAGTATTTCTAAAGACTGCAGGTAGCAAGCGCCTGCTAAGACACATATCTGTGTCATCTAAAAGCAAAAGGCTGCTTCAGAATGATATGCAAACTTATACAAATTTAGATTGACTGAAGTCATAGTGAATGAAAAATGTTTTTAATCACTTGACAGCCCAGGAAACAATTCATAAAACACTACGCAGGGCTTGCCCAGATGCCAGTGTCTTACTTACAACTCTGTATTTGATGAGATAGTGCCGAATGGGGGAGCCTCCATCATCTTGCTTGATGAGATTCACTTTAAAGGAGTTTCCATCTTCTCCCATCTGGCCTTCCAGCTTGGGTGCGCTGGGCTCACCTGCAAAAAATGGTACATTTCACATTTAACATCCTGTCAAGGATAAATGATTGGCTCAGCTAACTACTGAAAGCATAAATGAAATCCCACAAGCATGAAATTCAAAATGGTTGCAGCTGTACAGCACACATTTCTTGTGTTCCTTCTGGGAGGACTTGCAGATTCAGAGTGCAGAATGCCAAACGTCTAAGTACTAACATGCTTAAATGCTTTCAATGTGGATTCCATATAGATTTAGAACCTATGGGAAACTTATCCCAGATTCTTTGACTCTTTTGGAAGGCAGTCACAAGCAGTTAGGTAGCTGCAGAACTGTCCTTCTTACCTAGTCTCCATGATGGGCAGATCATTTAGCACTCCAATTGGCTTACTCAACCATCCTGGATTTTTTCCAGCTTAGCTACCTCATCATTTAAACAGCCTTGTCTTCTATTGCTGTTTATTTATTTACACAATTTATGAATCACTTTCCCAGCTTCTATAAGCACAAGAAGTGATGTATGAAAATCCTATCTTGTACCCCAGATTGTAGCCATCCTTTGCTAGGATAATATTGTACTCTGCAAAACAGAGAAGGTCCTATCTGTTAATTTCAGTTTCGTTGTTTCTCATTTTTCTAGTCTTCCGTTCACATCAGTTTGTAACTTTTTAAAAAACAACAACAAAGGCCTCAAGAAAGTTCATCAGCATTTTAGTGCAAATTTCGAATATACACATTTCTGTATGCAATTTTGCTGAATATACATTTTACAACAGTTCCCCCTAATATAATGAAATATAAATGCTATTTTCACTAATATATGCATTACTACGCACCCTTTACCCTAGTATATACATTTTGTACACATTACTTGGCTGGAGTAGTGCATTGCAAAATTTGAAGATGTGAAAATTTTGAAGGATGCCTGTACATTGCTTTTCATGTTGTTTTGGGAAGGTCATATTAGGTAGGGTTGCTTTTAAATGCGAATGAACCAAAGTCTCCCCATTCCTACTGCAAATTCTCTCTCCTTGACAGACTCTCCTGGATTGCTTCTTGCCCAAAGCTGCTTACTCATTAGAACTAACAAAAAGGAACAGAGCTATCTGACCCAACCAGGACTTGTTATCTGCCATGTTCTTAACAGTCATGCTCTCTCTCCCCCTCTCATCTGAAGAAGTGTTGTACCTGAGGAAGTGTGCACGCACACCAAAGCTTATACCCAGAACAAACTCAGTTGGTCTCCAAGATGCTACTGGACAGTTTTTTAATTTATTTCTACTGAGTCAGACCAACACGGCTACCTACCTGAACCCCTTTCATCCCACAATTTCTTCCATTTGGTCTGTGACTTCTAGGCACAGGTTTGAGAGGGCGGGGTGTTTTTTTTGACCTGACATTTTCCCCCAGGAAAACTTACTATTTACCGCTAAATCAGAGCAAACACCAATCCACAGAAAAGCTGATTGATGTTTGCTCCAATTCAGCTGTGAACAGCCTGCTTTCCCAGGGAAAGTGATGGGACCAAAGAAAAAACCTCTTGGATCCATGCCTAGAAGCCATGGAACTGTGGATGAGCCTTTACACACACACACACACACACACACACAGCCTTCAGCCTGTTGTCTTCTTTTGGGTTTACAATATGGGCTCATCTACACAACCAACAAATAATAAAACTAGACTTGATTATAACATGTGGGGAAAAGGATACGTCCCATAAGTTTGATTATATGAAAGCTACAAAAGTGAGCACACAGGCAATGAGATTCTGACAACTCCAAATATTTAGAAGAATGTCAGAAAGAAGGGCCAAGGGTTCCATCCTGCCCTCTGTTGCTGCTGCTGCTGTTTTCTCCCTCTCACATCACACTAGAATTCAGAATCTTTCAATGAAGCCAATGAGCAACAGACTCAGGGCAGACCAAAAGCTATTGCTGTCATCTTCCAGCTTGCGACTTCCCACTAGGGCAGTTGGACTGGCACCGTGGGAAGCAAGATGCTGGGCTACATGGACCTTTGGCCTGATTCAGCAGAGTTGTTCTCAGGTTAATATAAGAAGGCAAAACACAGTAAATTATCAAAAGGTAGCTTCAATCCGGTTATAGTTATGGAGGGTCATTTTGATTAAGAATTAAGAGAAAGGTCTCCATGATACAAAAACATTTCCCTTACATCATGGGTGTGGCCAAGTCAAAGAATGAAGGAGACTATGGAGCTCTCTATTCTAGAGTTGCTGCTAAATGCCTTCCCCAACTTAAGGTGTATTTAGGGATTTGGATGTCGGAAGATTGTCAAGGCAACAGGGTTTTGATTAAAGCCTGGGAATTTCCTGGGGGCTCAGCACATCCCTAAGGTATCTAGGTCAAGGTTTGGGATGAATCATGGAACCCCACTGCTTCTGAAAACAAATAAGCAGATGGCTTGGGCCCTCCAAGTACCATGTACCTAAAGGTGCAAAGTGGAAGGTGATCATTTCTCTCTCAATACTAAACAAACATGATGCCAATATTTGCAGGTTTTGCACAGAAGGAAGCCAATAACAAGGCATGTATTGCCTTATATCATCTTTTGCCTTTAAAATGTCCTTGCCCTTCCTTCCTTCCTAAATTAAATATCCATGTTCTGGGGAGCACGGGCACTACAGCAGCAACAAATCAATCATGCTTCCATTAAGAGGCAAACGGCCTGAGCAAATGACAGGCACCCTGCCCCCTCCCCTGGTTACTTCCAGTGCCCTTTCTCCCTCATTTCCCCTTAGTGCCATTCTTGCCACCTATCATGCTGACTGTGCCACGGGGGAGGAGGGGGAGGAAGGTGAAATCCATAATTGACTAAGAGGCTTCCGCAATCCATCTTTTCTGTGGGAACTGATTTGTGCTCCCCCTTCTTTGGAAGGCAACTTGCTCTGACGTGGATTTTGGTCCTTTGACAGCCACTGAGGGAGCAAATGACAGTAACAGAAGGGTGAGTGAATAGGTTGCTTTCTTTGGGTAGTGGTTATTGATCTGTTTCCCAGGACGTGATGAACAATTAATCCTTTACCTGCTTAACAGGATCAAAGGCTTTGCCCTCAATAACCTTTCTTGGGATCTCAGAATTCACCCAGAGACTCTTTATAGATTAGGGTCCAGAGACTAGTTAACAAACTGGTACAGTACTAGGATGTAAATCCAGGCCGGTTTGAAGTTACTTTTGACATGGCTTGCACATAAAAACCTTTAAGGTGGATCATGTCTTTTGCGTTTTGTCAACTGCAGGACATATTGCCAAGCATCTTGCCAATGGCCAATACCCTACTGTTAGTTCCAAGAGTCTTGTATTTAAGTCAATGCCACAATAAGGTCCAACCGCTGAGAACAGATACATCCTCCACTAATTTGTATAGTCCTTCTTTGAAAGCTTAAGACAAATTCATGAAGGATAATCCTATTAAGACCAGTTTAGCATAGTATTCACTGGGAAGGCGGGAATTCTATATTGATTTGCTATGGATGTTTGTATGTGATGCCAATAAAAGGTTTGATGATGATGAATACAGCCTCCATATTCAAAGGTAGAATACCTCTGAAGACCAAGACTTCACAGAACTTCCTTTTCTACTCTCAGTGATATTTTCAGGGAAAAGAAGCATTTTGATTCTATTCAGAATGTGGGAACCGAACTTCCCTCGTCCTCAATCTGAAGAAAATTCTACTGTCTGGGCAAGAAGGGGCTCAACTGATGTAGTTATAACAAAGCTGTTGCTGAGTTTTTGCTCAAGTGCAATGCAGAAAGCATAGGGCTCCTTGGATGGAGAGACTGCTTCATCTTCAGATGCAGGTTTGCTGATGGCGGAAAAAGTAAACAAGGACATTCAGGAAATTCTGGGGAACCATCGACAATAAGAAGTACTTCATTTCTACTACACTGCAGAACCAAAAGAAATACAGAAAGCAAAAGTGGCCCAATAAATGTTTCTCTCTACTTGCCCCCACCCCACCAGCATACTAGCACTCAGCCAACGAAGGAGTCAGTATGTGGAGGAACTTAATCTATAAAACTATAATCTACCTATGAAACTCACTGAGACAGAATGCTGTGGTGGCCAATAGTGCAGGATCTTTAAAAAGGATTAAGAGAAATTCACAAGGTGAGGACCTAGCAACATATTTAGGAGTAGATATTAGGGACCAAGATCTGACTGGTGAGTACTGGAGAAGACTGAAGTTTGGTCTGATCCAGCGGGTCAATTAATGGGCTTTCATCTGACAAAGAAATTTGACAAATCAGTTTTGCAACAGCCCTGATGCTGTTTGTTTAGGGTAAGTGTGGAGCCCAAGTGTCTTTTTCTTTCTTTTTTAATAAATGCAAAATGCCTTAGGTCTATCTATAGCAGAGAGGTGGAACACTTTTGCTGGTTATAACTGTACCATTATTATTATTATTATTATTATTATTATTATTATTATTATTATTATTATTATTTAAATAACTTTTGTTGTGTTTAATTTCTCACTATCCAAACACCAAATCAGTCCTACCTCTGTAGAGACAGCTGAAGTCTAGAGAGAGAGAGAGAGAATTTCCTCCAGCATTAATGCGTTCTGGAGCATAACCTAGCAAAAATGGTTTGATTAGGAAGTGTCCTAACTCATCCCTCAGGGTGCATGTGTGCATTCTTCAAAAAAAGAAAGGTAAAAAAACAAAACACCCTGCTCTCCCCACCCCTCATTCCGATAATGATTGGCGAGCAGAAGCAGCAGTGAGGTCTTGTATGATTAAAGCTCTGCTGCTTTTAGTGAAGTGTGCCTTGTATATATTTCCAATTCCATTAGGGTGCCTTATCAGGAATAATGGGAAATAAATTACCGCTGTCAAAATAAATGAACAAAAAAAATTACTATGTGATGCATTCCCCCTAGTTCCTCTTATTATTCATGGCCCCAAGTGTAATCTGTACTGGGTCACGTCCAAACTCATAGGTTGGGCTTTCTCGGCACAGATGATGCCATGCCAGTCTTTGGGAACAATCTGACAGGAGAGCCCTTCACTTCAAAGGAGGCTGTGCAGGAAGGCTTTGAGGTCCCCTTTGGCTTTTTTACAGAGGCCACGCCTACAGACAGTTTGCCAAAATATCCAGCCCACTTCTTGAACTCACTGCCACAGGATGCACTGGTAGCCACTAGCTTAAGGACTTTACATGTTACATGTGGGCGGAGCATTATCTGCCAGCTTGTCTTTTTGCCCTGCAGGATCTACTGACACAAAGAGACCACTCAAGGCTCTTTCACAAATTACATTAAATGTGTGGAAGAGGGCAGAATCCATGGCCATGAGGCATTGATATTTCATGTGGGTGGGTGGTACAAAAATACATCCATAAAATTAAAATAGAGCTCACGATACATTAGTGCATCATCTAGAAACCTCTTGTTGCATAGGAACATTAAGAAGAGCTATGGTAGACTTCATCGAAAGATTTCACCTAGATTTCATCCTGTTTCTAGCAGTGGCCTGATGACACGCCTACCTAGCTTGCTCAAGTTGTGAGTGCTAATTGTACTTCACGGAGGTTTCCTAATACACAGTGTATGGCTAATAGTCTAACTATCATCAAGTGGAGCAGTTGTTTTCTGAAATCTGTTGATCAAGAACTGGGGTTTTCTGGCCCTTGAAGTGTCCTTAGATTTCTGCCTCAAAAAATTATTTTCTAACTGAAAGGAACAAAGTGTGTTGACTACCTTGCTGGCCACCAACCCCATAGTCAATTAGGCCAGACACTATTCTGACTGCTGCTGCTACTGCTGCTGCTAATGAAGGCTGTAGGTTTTGCAAATCCCATTACAGCACAAAGCAATTCAGCAGTTACAGTGCTTGAAGACGAAGTTACATTGCAGCGCAAATTAAATGGGGACAAATGAGTTCTGACAGGCTGGGGGGAGGCAGTGTACCAGGTTACCTCTCCCGGGTGTCGTAAAAGCATTGAGATGATAGTGAAATAATTACCTTTCCCCCACAGCCCTTGCAGATTATGACTCTCCTGTCCCCTAAAGGCCATAAATGAGGAGGGATTTCCTGTTGTGGAGCTGGGTAAATACTTGCCCATATTATGAATGTGGCACAGGCTAGTGCCAAACTGGTTTTGTACACAGCTGACCTGTGGCACCTGATGTGAAACCATCTGGGCACTGATGCAAGCTCAGTAGTAGCATTGCTTGCTCACCACTTGGAAGTGAGGCCAAACTTGCATCACTTGTCATGTGCTTCTGTCGTCTCCAAGCAATGCTCATGAGTTCTGGGATTCAGAGCTCTTTGCTCTATATTACCAACGCCAGCAGCAGCATATCTTTGTAAGGTTTCTACTACAAAAGAAGAGCTCAAGCATGTTTGCTGCTTCTCCCTCAACCCAGTTTCTCCTTTATGTCACCACACAGCACATTTGCCAGAATGTAACCCATCTTGTGGTGTCATTTCCCTGTAGCCTATTTATTGCAAAAAGGTTTTCTGAGAAATTCTACGAGAGAGCTCTCAAAAGCCTGGATACACTCTCAGTGATTTTGGCTATGAAATTATCTTCTAAGATCGTAGGTTCTTTGCTGCTGTTTTAATTCCACAAGGGCTCTGTACAACGTATCGCAAGCCCCTTCCTCCTAGAAAACTGCTCAAAGCTTAGTAGCAGATGAAGCTGACTTAGAATGAGTTAGAACATTAGTCCATCCATTCCAGGGACGGAACCTGGACCCTTCTCTGCATGCAAAGCATATGGGCCCTTCCCCCAGGCAGACCCTAGTGCCTCCAATGGAGTTTTAAAGAAACTGTAATGAACTGAAATTAGCACCACTCGAATTCAGAATCATCATAATGCAAAAGAAACACAATGTAGGTCTCTCCCATTCTCTATGGAATTGTGTTTCACAAACCACAGTGGGCTGTTAAAAGCCTAAAATTGTGCATTTGGGTTAGAAACACGAAGCTTAACCCAGGCTTGGATATGCTTGGAGTAGACCCATTCATATCTGGAACAGGTGTGTATCGACGATCTTATTCAAACAGGAGCACTCAAGCATTCAGTAAACGTGTGAGCAGGGTTGCACCAACTAGTTGCACCCCAAACACCGGCACCATACCCATGCTCTGAACAAGGGGTGCAGACACAGCTACAATCTACAGCAGGGATGGGGAACCTATGGGTCATTCTGGCTTATTTTTTTATTTACTGCCTTAAATACTGCCTTTCTGCCAAGGAACCCAAAGTGGTTCACAATTTTAAAATACTAAAATGAATAAATGCCATCAATATAGAGCAGCAGAGATCCTCTCTCACTCTGACTGAGGGCACCCTAGGCTTCATGGCCTTCCTTGCCTCTGTCTTAAGACACAGAGGTCTCTAGTGGCCCCTGACTCAACAGTTCTCTCAGGCTATAGCTGGTTCTGTTGGGGGGTAGTGCTTGCTGGCTTGGACACCTCACATTCTTCAGTCACACCTGCTACACTGGCACAACCCTCTGGCTGCAGCCTCCCAGAAGTTATAGTTCAGATGTTGTAGGACTGCAACTCCCATCATCCCTTACTACTGGGCATGTTGGCTAGGGCTGATGAGAATGGAAGTCCAACAGCATTGGGGGGGGGGGTGTGTGGATAGGTTCCCCTAGAGCTCAGTGGAACTTACTTCTGCATAAATGCATGAAATGAGTTTGGATAATTCCATTTTACATTGTGAATGAGAACATGTTTTTTGTTAGTCATATATGCATGCCCATTTGTTAGCCTGAAGGGGCCTTATGGTCCCCTGCTGGAACATGCTCTCAATATAGCTAGCACTTAAAAGGTAAAGGTACCCCTGCCCGTACGGGCCAGTCTTGACAGACTCTGGGGTTGTGCGCCCATCTCACTTAAGAGGCCAGGGGCCAGCGCTGTCCGGAGACACTTCCGGGTCACGTGGCCAGCGTGACATCACTGCTCTGGCCAGAGCCAGAGCCAGAGCCGCACACGGAAACACCGTTTACCTTCCCGCTGGTAAGCGGTCCCTATTTATCTACTTGAACCCGGAGGTGCTTTCGAACTGCTAGGTTGGCAGGCGCTGGGACCGAGCAGCGGGAGCGCACCCTGCCGCAGGGATTCGAACCGCCGACCTTTCGATCGGCAAGCCCTAGGCGCTGAGGCTTTAACCCACAGCGCCACCTGCGTCCCTAGCTAGCACTTATAATAGTGTAAAAAACTGAGCTGCACTCATTTCAGAGTAGGAATAAATTTGAGTGAGGATGGATTCATGGCAGGAAATGTTTAGGCATCAATATGGCACGTCCATATCGTGTTTGGTGTTTTTAACCCAAAGCACACAATTTGGCCAGAATTTTTGGCTTAATCACATCACCAAGCTGTAAAAAGGAAGAAAAAAAAAGATAATTATCCAGGCATAAACACTCATGTAAATTAGTACTATGATGCTTCAGCAAAAACAAATAACAGTTCACATGTTTAGTACATTAGTACAGGGGCTTGGCCAAAAAGGCTGCCCCACCCCCCACACAATTTAGGTCAAGCTTTAAATAGTTCAAAAGTTTGGCTGAGCCTTAGTAAGAATATTCTGTCCGAACCAACCGATAATCTTAGCATAACTCTCAAGTGCCACTAGCTGAAGAGAAAAAGAAGTTTGGTTATTAAAAAGTTCATACAAAAGATCATGCTCAGAACATGCACATGAAACTGAAAAGAGAAAGGAGCTGGGAAGCCAAGATGACAGCTGGGAGAGTAAAGGGAAGCCCATTTACACAGTGCCTTCAGAGTTTATTCTGCTGGCTGTTAACTTCTAGGAACACAAATGGATCCTGCAGTAGACTCTTGAGGTGTGAGGTACTTCTCTTCATAGTTCCAGACAGGCTGGGGCACTCTACCCCGAAGAGATGTGGTTGGCCTCTTCCTCCAACTTCAGGTGAGCTGTCAAGATTTTTAAAGTTATTTTTCCCACCTAGCTTTTAGGTTTGAAGCTTTTGTCCCCCCTACGAATCAAACTGTGGTTGTTCTACACTGCTCTTGGATTTAATATTTTTAAAACAGGTAGTATTATATTTCAGTTTTTTATTGTAAATTGCTTTGGGGACCCTCTTCTGGGAACCAAAAAGTGGTATATAGACAATCTTATAAATAAACAAATTGCTGTGGATCTTTTATGCTTTAGGATAATAAAATTAAGTGAATATTCAGGGTTGAAGTCAAAAGGCTTCCTTTTGTTGCAATGGCATGCAGTCAGCTAGGTACAGGCGATTAATCATTTGCTTTTATCTGAAACTGGATAGGAGACCATTTGTAGCTGTGACCTCAATGAATACAGCAGCAGCTGCATAAAATGTGGCGAGCTGATGCAGATTCCCTCTGCCTACATGGCTGCCTTGTCAAAACTGGCAGAGGTGGATACTGGCTTTAGACTTCAAAAGAAATCCTAAAAGACTGCAGGAAAAGACAAACCATTTTTAGAGTAAGGACTTTTAAGTGGTGTAGTGATTAGAGTGTTGGACTCAAATCAGGGAGATCTGGGTTCCAGTGCCCTCTTTGGGCCAGTCACTATTTCTAAGTCCAATCTAATTCACAGGGTTGTTATGAGAATAAAAAGGGGAGAATAGACTCTGCACTTCAACCTGAGATCTTTGGAGGGAGAGTGGTAAAAGCAGATAATCAGAATCATTACATTACATCCTTTGAACCTTGGTTAGTCCAACCTCAAAGCTCAAAGCAGGATCTGCAAGACAGGGTGCAACTTAAAAGTGCTCATGAGAAGCGGTCATCCAGCATGTGTTTAACTGAGTATCTCCAGCAAACCTCCAGAGGCAGTTTGTCATTGTCAAGTAGGAACTTCCTTCTAACATATAGCTGAAATCTGCCTCCTTGCAATCTCCACACACTGATTCTGGTCATGTCTTCTGGAGCAACAGAAAATAAGTCTGCTCCAATTTCCATGTCTTCCTTGACCTTCTCTTCTTCAGACAAAACATACCCCAAAAAGGGTGGTGGTGAGTTTTTGGCAGTAAAATCAATTGCCTCCTTACTTCAGTTAATTAAAAGTGGAAGGACTCCTCCACAAAATCAGCCTTCTGCAACCTGGTACATAGTTCATACTTGGCCATCTCCATCTCCAGCCTTGGCCATCTCCACTGAACGTGAACATCCTTTCCCCTTCTCATCTCTTGCCACCCAACTTCACCAATTCTTTCCCTTGGCCACTGTGTAAAATGGGTGAAAAATTGTGACAAAAATGTTTGCCACAGTTTCTAACCATTACTGGTGCCCATCACAAGTAGAGAGATACATGAGGAGGGAAAAGAAAAAGAAAGAGGGAGTGGGTTAAAGTTAATTCACAAATAAATGACACAGGTGTGTGGGGGGGTGAAAGGTTGTGCAAAATCAAGATGGCTAGATGTTAGTTCCATGTGGATGTCGCCCAAACATCTGTGGAAGGAGAGGGAGAAAGGGCCAGTGGCTTGTCTCCATGCATGCAACATCTGATGGGTTACTGGGGTTAGTTTTCCTGGCTTACCCCTGCCTAAATGCTTCCCACAGTAAAGGGGAGGAAAAATCCAAGACGTGAGAGTCAAACAAGGTGAAATGCTCAACTCTTTGGTCGGTTTTCCAAATGATCTATCTCCTGGGAAGCACAAATGCAGGGGTTGTTCCTCTCTCCTTGAATGGTGCACATGGAGTGTTAAAAGTGAGATTGCAAGAATTGCTCTAGGAAATCCATTCCTTTGTTGCTGCCATCGGCTCTTACAGTGGAAGGAAAGTAAACATATTTCCTTATGACGCAAGGGCCAAATCATTTGCTTCCAGATTATGGAAAAAATCACTAGGTGTATCTTCAATATGGCTTTAGTACTGGTGTGAAAGTCCCTTCCTGGCTTGCAAAATATGCTCAACTAGTAGAGAAGCAAGCGGAGCCCACAAGATGCCAGATGCCATGGCGTTATTTCTACTGCATGGATTATTATGTGCCAGGCAAAAAGCTTGCTGCTTGGTTTTGCCTATATGCATCTGTGTGTGTGTGTATGTGCACACAGATAAACAATACATACACGTACACAATCATCCTCTGAATTCTTTCCACAATGGGAATGAATTTCTAAGCAGTTTTTCCCCTCCGTCTTCTTATTTATGCTAATTGATTAAGGTGCTCTTAGGGGGGAAATTATGAACAACTGAATCCTATGGTCACATCCAAGACCCCTTGGATGCCTGGCCAGCACTAGAGATGATGCTTATTCAACACAGGGAAGCTGACTGCACTGTCAGACATGTCGGTCTGCAGTCTCCCTTCTCTCCATATTATGTCACGTTCTGCTTAAGCATAATGGGGGAAGGAGGTAAAAATGACCCTGGGTTGCAGTTTTGAAGCACAGTGCCTATATCTACTCTGTGGAACTGACTGGAGGCTTTGAATCAATGCAGCAACTCAGGGGAGTGTAACTGTGTGTCCAAGGTCTCCCACACAATAATAATAATAATAAATTTTATTTATATCCCGCCGTCCCCAGCCAAAGCTGGGCTCAGAGCGGCTAACAACAGTAAAACGATAAAACATTCTAAAATCATTTCATTATAAAATTAATTCCAATCAAATCAATGGCAACCATTGGGCTAGAAGTTCTGTGAGGATTGCCAAAGGAGGGAGTCAGGCTGCGCCCTGACCAAAGGCCTGGTGGAACAGCTCTGTTTTGCAGGCCCTGCGGAAAGATGTCAAGTCCCGCAGGGCCCTAGTCTCTTGTGACAGAGCGGGAGATTTATGTGATAGGGGCAATTTAGCAAAGTGGCAGCATTAAGTACAATCCTATCTACATCAAATCTATGTTCCTTGGTCTCCCAGTAGAGGCACCAGGCAAAACATTCCTCTTTACTCAGGCCTTCAGCCATTAAATAATGGCCATTAAATATGACCTGTTAAATGGGTGGTGGGTGGACTATTATGATTATTCTATTCTATTCTATTCTATTCTATTCTATTCTATTCTTACGCTGTATTTTGTGTATTCTGTTTTTATTATTTTGCTGTGCAAATTATGTTCTTAATGTTGTGCACTACTCTGGGATCTTAGAGTAAAGGGCAGTATATAAATTGAATTAATAAAATAAAAATAAGCTTAGAAGTGCACTAAAAAGGTCACATGCAAAATAGGCTCTTTCCATCAATGGAAGCAAATGATTCAGCCCAGCTTTCTGACTGCTGTGCTATCTTGCCAGCTCAGTAAAAGGACAGCATGATGGACTTTAGTTGGTTTTGCATGCAGAGAGAAGGTGTTGAACAAAGCTGTAAAAATAATAAAAGGTTATAGAAGAAAATTTCTGAGTAATGGAAATTTAAAAGTTCCTGAGCGGAAAGTGTATTTTTGGATATATATAAATATATATATATGTATATATATTGTCCTGTGCAGAACTTGTCAACCAATCAGAACAAAGCTGTGTTTTGTTGTTGTTTTAATTTTTACCTTCTGTTCACCAGCGTGGACGACATCAGCAGCACCATGCAAGCCACATGACAAAGTCACATGATACGCACGCACATGATTTGGTTGAAAGGAAAGTGGAGGAGGTCACATGAAAAATACAAAAAAAATTTGAAAACTGATGTAAACAATGGGCAAAAAGAATCAACAACATTCATAGATTAAATTAAAGTCTAAACAAAATTAAATTAGCCACTCCACTGAAACACTGGGGGAGACAGTAAAACAAAAAAACACACCCACCAACCTGCAAACACAAGATTATTATCAAACAGGAGAAAACACTGAGTTACTACAGCAAGAGATTTGGTTGGTTAGGCAACACTGGGGGTTGCATATTAATTAATACTAAAGTCAAGAAGAGAAACAAAATATATATATTGAGACAAGAGAAGCCTTTCTCATAGAAATCAAACTGGCATCCATAACACCACTAAAGAGGAACACAAAACAGAAAGGAGGGAAAAGCAGTGTTATTTAGAAACAGCTCGCCCACATGAAGGAAGACTGTGGAAAGAAAAGTTAGCTTCTTGGATTTATTGCAAATGGAACTTGCTGTCTCCTATTGATGAAATCTCCTCCCTGTAGGGACAGAAAAGCAAAACAAGCAAACAAACAAACCCACCTACACATCTCTTGGTAAGGAGAGAGAAAAAACACAATTAAATTAGTCTTTGTCTGAGGAGCGCTGCCGTGGATACAGCCAGGTAAGGAGAGTAAGATAAATACAGGTTGCTTAGAAACACCACATGCTCAGATGAGGTCCATGTCTGCAGCACAAGCTGGCCGAGGACCAGCTGAAACAGCCAAATTAACACAGGAAGAGTCTGAGGGGGTTGAACAAAATCCTGAAGGGTGTGTGTGTGTGTCACATAACCATTTCACCATATGAGCAAGCTCACTGGTCAGTTCAGATCATATGGCAACCAAAAGATCTGGAATGCATTTGTTGTGCAAGCTGAACATCCTGGCTGATTTGCAAGCCAGCTGCGTAGTGAAACAGCTGCCTGAGTTCTTGGGCACTGTGATGAATTTGGCTTATATTCCCTCTCTCCATGGGTGTAGCCAAGGGGGGGGGGGGGCAGCTGCCCTATCAAGTAAAAAAAAAAAAAGAAATACTTAACTAACTGACCTATCATGTTGGTTCTTATCTCCCTAACAAAAGTCCTGCCCCCCCCCAAACAAAAATCCTGGCTACGCCCATGCCTCTCTCTCTATCATGTTAATGCTTATTGATTCAGATGTATAGCATGCCTCTTTCTGAAGAATTGGGGCAGGCAACAGAAAGTAATACACTGAATTAAAGCTGTGAGATCATAGGTCCACCTAGGTCAGTACTGTCACTCTACACTGACTAGCAGAAGCTCTCCAAGGTACTCAACAAATGGTTCCTTGTGACATGTGGGGAGCTATGGGGTTCTGTCCTGGGCCTGTTATAGTTCAACTTCTTTATAAACAACTTGGATGAAGAAATTGAGGGATTCTCATTCAAATTGTAGATGACACCAAACTGGGAGGGGTAGCTGATTCCACAGAAGACAGAATTGGGATTCAATATGACCTTAACTGATTGGAGAACTGGGCCCAAACTAACAAAATGAATTTCAATTGGGACAAATGTAAGGTTCGACACTTAGGCAGCAGTGACCAGCTGCATAAATATAAGGTGAGGGACACCTGGCTTACCAGTAGTACATGTGAAAAGGATCTAGGGGTCTTAGTAGACCACAAGCTTAACATGAGTCAACAATGTGGTGCAGCAGCAAAAAAGTTAATGCTATTCTAAGCTGCATCAACAGAAGTATAGTGTGCAGGTCAAAGGAAATAATAGTACTGCTCTATTCTGCCTTGATCAGACCACACCTGGAGTACTGTGTCCAGTTCCGGACACAATTTACGAAGGATACTGAGAAGCTGGAACATGTGCAAAAGAAGGACAACCAAGATGATCAGGGATCTGGAAACCAAGCATTATGAAGAATGGATGAGGGAATTAGTATGTTTAGCCTGGATAAGGGGAAAATGAGAGGAGATATGATAGACGTCTTCAAATATCTAAAGGGCTGTCACATTCTGCAGGCATTCAAAAAGGTGATGTTCATAGGGCAGATGTTTAAAAACAAACACCAATCCAACTTGAGCTTTTGTAACACAAGCACTGTGTTTGAACAGGTTTGGTGGAAATGGAAATGTAGAAAACAGAGAAGCTGTTTAATGTCTTCTCACTCAACAGGACATTACACATTGCTACTCAAGATGAGAAGCCATGTGCCTTCATAGAGATTTGGTATTATCTATAATCCATCACCTCTTTGCATTTCATTCTCTGTGAAATAGTAAAGGTAAAGGACCCCTGCATGGTTAAGTCCAGTCAAAGACAACTCTGGTGTTGTGGCGCTCATCTCACTTTCAGGCCGAGGGAGCCAGTGTTAAGTCTGCAGACAGCTCTCCAGGTCATGTGGCTAGCATGACTAAACTGCTTCTGGTGCATGGAGGACCGTGACGAGTGCCAGAGTGCATCGAAACGCTGTTTACCTTCCCGCCACAGCAGTACCTATTTATCTACTTGCACTGGTATGCTTTCAAACTGCTTGGTTGGCAGAAGCTGGGACAGAGCAATGAACTGCTAAAAAAAGAAAGAAATCACACAAGTTCAAGCAAGTTGTGGAAGGTCCACAAGGATTACCTTGAAAAAGGCCCTCACTTTTTCCTTTCTCTCTCTCTCTCTCTCTCTCTCTCTCTCTCTTTCATCTAGCAATACTTTTTGAACTGGTCAAGGCTGCTTCTACTGCGAGGGGGTGGCCCCTTCAGCTGGCAGCTCATGGAGTCCTTATATTTCAAGGGGCTTCAACTCCTCAGGCTTTAGACATCTGAGTTTTAAATCTGAGGTGCCAAAATATATTGGACTAGTATTGAAAATGGCACTCAGCAGAATGGTGAGTATCCAATGTGCTTTGATTACATCTCAGACGGAGGTCAAATGGGAATTTCTATATGGGTTCAGGCCACTCTGTTGGATGACCTTTACCAGGACAGAGACTTCTCTGTGGCTTTCAATATCACTGACCATAGTATCTGGCTTTGTGGGAAGGGCACCAGGGACACTGTGCTACAGTAATTCCATTCCTACTTGCAGGATAACAACCAGGGATCATTAAGAGAGTCCTCTTCAGGCTCATGACAAGTATGTTATTGGATCCTGCAGGGCGCTATTAGTGCTACTCAACATCTATAACAAGCCATCTTGAATGGTCACTGGGAGTTCTGGGGCAAGCTACCTTCCGTGATCCAATGTCTGGATGTGGGCCAATGAACCTCACCTGAATCCTAGGAAGACAAAGGCTTTGTGGGTTGATCATTTCTTGATCTGGAAGATGAATAAGCTGCTTGCCCTGATCACTACTTAACTTTCTTTGAATAAGCAGGTACGTCATTTGGAAGGACTCCTGGAACCCTCTTCAACTTGAGGCGGTCTGGATGGCCTTGAGTGCTTTTTATCAGTTTCAACTGGTATGCCAACTGCAGCTTTTCCAAGATAAGGACAACCTGACCATAGTAGTCCATGCACTGGTAACGTCAGGACTGGATTACTGAAATGCTCTCTATTTGGGGCTGCCCCTGGGTCTGGACAGAATGCTGCCCCTGGGTCTAGACAGAATGCTGTGGCTAGACTGGTGATAGGGATGAACTACCATCAACACATGACACCAGTATGGAAAGACTGTTCCAAAATCCAAGCTTGATAATGTCAAGAATGTTGAGATTGTTAACCCAGGCAGATCAGGCAATCTGGGGAGCCAGTAGGGAGCTTGCTGACATAGTTCTCAAGTTTCAACCAACCAGCATCTCATGTAGGGTGACAGTTGAGATGAAATACCCTTTAAAAAAAGAAGTTTACTAAACTATTGTTTTATTTTTAAATTCTTTATGCTTGAGCCACTCGAGCACAAAAGCTCTGCAGTGACTTTATAAGGTAAAAAGGTAAAGGACCCCATGACGGTTAAGTCCAGTCAAAGGCTTTATACTGTAAATACAAGCATTTCATTCATTCATTCATTACAATGCCCCAGAAATAAATGAATCAATTTCCTTTTCTCTCCCCCCCCCCTTTTCCTTTTAGGATTCTGCATTCTTGCCTTCCTGCCCAAACTTTGTTAAATCTCATATTTCTTTATATTCACAATAATGACATAAATTGCAGATACCTACATATAATAAATATATATGACATTTAATATTTTACCACATAGAAAAACTATCGTATTACTCCATAGGTAAGTTAAATTTATACTACAGAAATTCAATAAGCAGGTTCAATTTATCTTAAAGTTCTTTTCTTTCTTCTCTGACTTCTTTCACTCTAATCAATTCCAGAAGTCTATACATTGTTGTTATCCTTCCACATTTTTGTTAACCATTCTTTCACTGTTGGTGGTGATTTTCATCCAAAAAATTGTTCAACAAGCAGGCAAGCAGTTACTAATAGATTCCAAATTAACTTTTTTAAAAAAAGATTAATTGTGGATCTAAATACTGTTTTTCATACCTTTGGGCTCACACAGTGGTAAATGTGAAGGGATAAGATCACTGACTGAACAAAGATTTAGGGCTCTTCCGCACTTCCTCTTGTCTCTAGAAAGCTTGGGTCTGAGAGGTATTCTGCTTGCCCTGTGCTTTCCAGGCATGAGTCCAAGCAGTTTTTTGTTTGTCCCACCACTTTCACCAGGAAAACCTGCTGTTTATCCCTGAATTGGAACAAACGTCATTGGGCAGAAAAACTGATTTACGTTTGTTCTGATTCAGCAGTAAACATTAGCGGGTCAAGCAGAAGTGTGGACAAGCCATGAGTTTAAGGACTTATTACCCCTCTCCACTCCAAATAAAGAAATCACTCTTGGAAGAAGACCGTCTTTGTCTTTAGTCCAACACCAATTTGTTTGGACAGGAATGGCAAAAATTTAGTTTTTTAGCATCTTAAAATAAATTACTGATGTTGAAAATTGTCCTAAGTCCCTTTTGAAATGAGGGCAGTAAGAAAATGAAGTCTTGTGAATACATGTTTGTCCAGTGCGTGCCTAATGAAATATATCATAGTAGTAATGGGGGAGGAATTCAGTTTCATGTACATTTTAATGGATACCTGTACCCAATTCACACATCCCCAAACTATATGCAAACAGAAACGTAGCTATCCTGCAAAATTTGCCCTTCTCTGATTTTTGGGATTCGGTTACCAATCCCAAAATTTGTATGCAAGGGGAAAGTGCACATAAAAATACATATGTTGGTGAAAATAATGCGCAGAAATGCATATGAAAAGAAATTGCTTGCAAAAATATGTATATTGGTAGAAAATATGTATATTGGTAGAAATATGCACTAAAATGCACTAAAATGCTGATGAATTTTCATTGGGATTTATAACCAACCAACCAATGTGGAAAGTTGTACTTAAGATTAGAAAAATGAGAATGGCCACTGGTCAAGAATGTTGGAACCTCGAGTTCAATGATGTCTGAGCAATGGGTTCTGTATCCCTGTGTTAAAAAAGGTATGTTGATTTAGTTCAGTAAAGCTTTAAGATGGTGCTCATTTGTGGATAGGCACACTTGTCCTGACCTAAACCCCAAATCAATGCATTTTAAAGATTGGTGTGGCATGTCAAGCGGCCTCCCTCTCGCCTCTTCTTTCCTAACATGTAAAGACCACCTCCTTACAGCTGCAGAACTGGAACTTTCCCTGCTTCCCACTGGGAAGGAGAAACCTATATTCACAAGACTCAAGTGTTTAAACTATTCTGGGGAAAATACAAAGCAAAAAAACCTCTATAGAAGGCCAAGGCTTCTTTACAATATGAAGCCCCACCTGCTCTGAAGGCAGTGGGGCAAATGGGGTTCTGTGCACAGTTCCCTGGAAGAGTAGGCTCTTACTAAATCTGTTCTGTGGGAGATGACAAGGTATTCCACACAGTAATATGGCACCATGACGTAAAACTCTGGTGAGATCCAATATGCCCCACCCCCTCTTCAAGCCATGAAAAAAACAAAATGTGCAGATGTTAAACATTCTAATTTTGGGACACATGGATAAACTGTAAGCAAACCCACTGTGTCTGCAAAGACACCCAGCGGCAAATTGTGTGTTAACTGGAACCGAAATCAAGCTCAGAATTATTATGCAGTTAGTCATGCTCATTTCAAAGATGTCACAAGGCAGAGGTTTTTAACAGGTGTACATTTTATCAAATGCAACCACTTCATCCCTTTGAATCCAAAGGATGTATTTGCAGTAGATGTTTAAATAATTTAGAGGAACCACATTTCATGCCACGTCCTGTTTTTCCACAACTCCCTCTGAGGAATGCTAATTTACAAACCACGGAATGCAACTTCCAGCAAGAAACTGGAATTTTATTTGAATCTCCTTCAGTGGCCATTTTCATATATTGGTCATGATGCATTTTGAGGCTTAGTAGGATATGAGAAGGGCAAAATCCAAGAAAAGAACTTGCTGTTTCCAAGCAACCGTTAAGAAGTTATCCTATGTTAATAAAGAGTAGATAATAGCCAGGCTATATCCAATGTCAATACTGGATGTTCTTCCACTGGGACCTGCCAGTAGACTGGGGCAGTTTTTAATTGAGGGTTCCATGTCATCAAATAGAGAGAAATTTTGGATAATCACACACAAGGTCACAGCTGTAGGCTTCAGGGGCTCGGAGAAGCATCAGATCTTGTTGGGCATTTTATTTCCTTTTTGAAGGCTTCTCAAATTTACCCTGCTCTGTTTTAATTAAGCCTAATATAGTTTTTCACCTCTAAAATGAGGGAGCAAGATCAACAGGATGTTAAGAAAGAGGGAGTTAAAGGGGAAGCCCGTCTAAATATTCAGATGAAATAGGTGTTAATTCCCGACAACGTTAAACACATAGATGGCAAAACACCAGCGTATCTCCACTCTGCAACACAATCTGGGAGAAGGGGACTGTGCAGCGATGAGGGTGCCAGGTCTTTTCTTACTCACATCCATTCATGCTGGAGTGTGCCCATCACATAGTAGGGCAGGGCATATTAATGGCTCCTGGCCGTGCACTCTATCACACACCATACTGTTTTGTAAACGTGTCTGAGGGGTGTGGGCGAGAGAAGGGAAAGAGGGGAGGAAAGCCTTTCTGCTACTCACGGGCTGGCTCTGTGTTTTCAGATTCAGTAGGATGCTGGGTTGCTATGGAAACACGAAGGATAGATCGGACATGTAAAGGTGAAGCCTGGTGTGAAGATAAATTATGAAGGAAAATAAAAAGGCGGGGAAGGGGGGAAAGAGAGCCTGAGGACAAAAAGGCAAGGGCTGAAGAACATTTACGCCAAGGATTTATAAAATAAGGAGAGCCATTGGGCTGAGGAGATCCCGGAAGTTCCCTGGGTGATCTTGGGGCAGTTCCTCTCCTTCAGACGAACCTATCTCAGGGTCAAACTAGACATTACTTTAATTTCATAGTTCAGAAGTATGTCTAGAGTTGCCTCAGAGGACAGCTGTGAGGATAAAACAGAAAGGAAAGTTGGGGGAGAAGCGAACAAGGTCCTGAACTCCATGGAAGGGGTGGGGGATGTAATAAATAAACAGAATATTGGGAAAATGTTGATTGAATACTCCAATAGTTTTGCACTCTTCAGAGGTGGGAATTCCTCGTCTGCCCCTTTGGAAAAGCAGGAGTCACATCAGCTCCATTCCAGAGGTTGGAGGGAACTCCTTAGGCCAACCCAAATTTGGCTGTAGTATGAAGCCTTCAGAAAACAAATATGCAAAGACTGTTGCAAGTCTACAGAAATTTAGGGTGGGTGTGTCTGCAACAAAATACTGTGGTGTAGAGATGAAAGCTCCAGTTTGGACTTCCAGTAACTCCATTTCATCTCCCTGCTGCCCCACTCTAACAGTCAGGTCAGTATTTTGTGCCCACAAAATATACTCAGTTGTCTCTGTGTTTTGTACGGAGTGGGTGGGTTCCTGAGGGTTCCCCCCTCAATATTCTTTTTTACGTGTGTGTGTGTGTGTGTGTGTGTTGTGGTGGTGTCCATTTTGGCCGTTGCCCAATACTCTCTTCCAAACACAACACTTGCTCATTTATGGCCATCAGTGCATAACATTACTGCAGGTTAAGAAACCCATAAAGTACTTTTTAATGCCTCACTTACTGAGAACAGTTATAGCACTGAAGAGAGCTGTGGAATGGTTGTTTTTTTTAAAAAAAAGAGGCTCTCATTCCATGGAAATCAGTCACCTCTATAATATCAGAACTACCTGATTGTGTAGATGTTCCCATAGCAGAGCTTTGCCTGTCCCATCCCAGGGTTGCTCTGTCCTCTGACAAACAGAAGAGGACTAGGCAAGCTGAAGAGCAAGAACTGTGGGTTTTTGTTACAGCTGGACTTGCCGACAGGGGAGAAATGGGTGAGCAGAGTGGTTACGAGACTGAGTTGGAAGGCTTCTGATGCAAGGCTCATCTGACTCAGCAAAGATGTCATTGGCAAATGCTCACTGCCTGCCGGTAGTACGCAATGGCAATGCCAGTCTACTTCACAGGGTGGGTGTAAGGAGTGCTAATCTATGCAAAAGGAGTGCAACTCAAGGTGCTCCTAAACCTAACATGTCCCACCCCCCATCCATCGTATTTTTCGCTCTATAAGACGCACCAGACCATAAGACGCACCTAGTTTTTGGAGGAGGAAAACAAGAAAAAAAATATTCTGAATCTCAGAAGCCAGAACAACAAGAGAGATCGCTGTGCAGCAAAAACAGCGATCCCTCTTGCTGTTCTGGCTTCTCGGATAGCTGTGCAGCCTGCATTCGCTCCATAAGACACACACACATTTCCCCTTACTTTTTAGTAGGGAAAAAGTGAGTCTTATAGAGCAAAAAATACGGTAATTTTTGAAGAAGTGGGCATGATTCACAGGCCAATATTAGCCCACCAAGGGATCCAATTTGGGCCACAAGGCTTTTTCCTACAAACCCCACCCACCTGCCCATCAACTGAAGTTACTGATTACGTCAGCTGATACCTAGTAGGACAGGGTTTAATTGGTTGTGTGATCCAGTTCCCAGGCAGAATGATTTAATCGCCATTCATCAGCTAAACAGAGATTAAAGCCCTGTGCAGAAGCACCCTTTGAAGCAGCTTCTGCATGTGGGCTACTTCAAAAAGGCTTTCGCAAGGGATTTAAGATAGCTGCTGCACCCCTGTTTGGATGCTCAAATGGGAATAAAGGTCTGTCTTAAAGCCTTTTGCAAGTGTACCCCTCCCCTTTTAAGTCTCCAATCCTGAAGGCTTAAGAGGGACAGACAGACTTGTAAAAGACTTTGTGAGCATCCTCCCCATTCCCCATTTAAGCCTCCAAGATAGGGGACTTAAAGAGGGAAGGAGGAAACTCACAAAGCCTTTAGCAAACTCCTCCTTCTCCCTTTAAGTCCCCAATCTCAGAGGCTTAAAAGTGTGTGGAGACTTGCAAAGTGCAAGTGATTTTGGCAGGTGGGGCAGCCCCTCCTCCTGTCAAATCTGGCCTGTGAGACACAACTTCTATGGGTATGGCCCAAGCAGACAAAAGGGTTCACCAGTCATGGAGCAGAACAGTTCATCATTCACACTGATGTAGTGTGTTGCTATCTGGGGACCTTGCAGTGACGGAACATATTTTCTTTCTCACTCTATCTTAATAAAATCCTCAACAACATTTAAGAAACAACATTCCTGCAATTAAATTCAAAAGGTTATCAGCTCAATCACAATTTAGTAAAGAAATATCCATGCCATCATCTCTCCACCATTCCTTATGCTCTTTCTCAACCGCAATCAGCAGCTCTGTAATGAAGCAGACTGCTTCACAGTTTCCATCTGGAATTGTTTTGACAGAAAGCTTCCCCCCCTTCCCCTTTTAAGCCCAGGTAGGGGAGTGTGTGTGTGTGTGTGTGTGTGTGTGTGTGTCTGTGTGTGTGATTAATATTGAAGCCAAAATTGTTGCAATTGCAGACTTGTGATTCTGTGAGCCAGCTACAAAAAACACTCTCGTTTTCTCACAACCGCACCCCTTGACATCACAACTTGCACAAATGCCCTGGAGCCTCCATGAAATACTGTCCTCCAGTCCCAGCTCTTGTGCTAATGCTGACTTCCAATTATTGGCTGTAACTTCTTCGCAATGCTCAGTCAGCTGCAAGGGAGTTGCTATCGATCCATTATTTTCAGACATGGCTGCACTGGACAGCAACTTTATTGCTCACCACCAGCCTGAGAGCAAAGTGGCTTTAACACTCCCCCCTTTAACCCTCAGTTATTTATCTGATCACCCTTCGGGAGGGATACAGCTTGAACCCCACATGGTTTGGATGTCCATAAACCAGCCACGTAAGATTGGCCACCACCAGAGGTACAATATGTGGCTATTATCCATGAAAGCTAAATGGAACTTCCATATATATAAGGGCAATGTACTGAACACACAATGGAAAAAGGACGTTGCCTGATTTGTAAGCATCTGGCTGGTCCGTTTGGAAAAGTGAACTAACCCCAATGTATGGGTGTCCATGTTTCTTCAGATTTTGAAGGGGCGGTGGGTGAATTCTTTTGGCACTAAACCTAACAGTGGAGTGACAGCAACAGTACAATTTCATTTTAGGGCAGCTTGGTGCAACTTGGTGCCCTCTAGATATTTTAGACTCCAAGCCAGGGCTGTTTTTAGAGTCCAAGCCAGGGCTGTTTGCTCTTTTCCAATTTTCATTTCCAACATTTATCCACAAATCTAAACTAACATGAAAGGAACAATTAAGGAGAGTCTGGCTCTGCTAACCTTCCCTGTTTACCCATGAGCTGCTTCTGGTGTTCATTCTCCTTCTTCTGGACTCTAAAGCCCCTTTAATTATAAAACAGAGGCTGGTAAAGTGCAAGATCCCTCACTCCCTAACTGTACTGTGTACAGGTGAAACTCGGAAAATTAGAATATCATGGAAAAGTTCATTTATTTCAGTAATTCAACTTAAAAGGTGAAACTAATATATGAGATAGACTCATGACATGCAAAGTGAGATATGTCAAGCCTTTATTTGTGCTTCATTATGTCCAGGGTCAACGTAGCCGTCTACCAGGAGATTTTGGAGCACTTCATGCTTCCTTCTGCAGACAAGCTTTATGGGGATGCTGACTTCATTTTCCAGTAGGACTTTGGCACCTGCCCACACTGCCAAAGGTACCAAAACCTGGTTCAGTGCCCATGGGATTACTGTGCTTGATTGCCAAGAGAAAGATGAGAGACATGAGACCGAGCAATGCAGAAGAGCTGGAGGCTGCTATTGAAGC
Organism: Podarcis cretensis; assembly: GCF_951804945.1. Taxonomy (NCBI): domain Eukaryota; kingdom Metazoa; phylum Chordata; class Lepidosauria; order Squamata; family Lacertidae; genus Podarcis; species Podarcis cretensis. The sequence continues at coordinate 26,673,884 of NC_137185.1, read as the reverse complement.
ATCCTGGTCTTCCATAACACCTCAGCAGTGCCACAGACTGATAGCATCCATGCCACACCACATTGAGGCAGTAATGGATGCAAAAGGGGCCCAAACCAAGTACTGAGTACATATACATGCTTCTACTTCTCAGAAGTCCAATATTGCTCTATATGCAGTCCTTGTTTTGCTGATTTCATTTAATATTCTAATTTTCTGAGATTGTTAATTTGGGGTTTTCATCAGCTGTACGCCATGATCATCACAATTATAACAAATAAAGGCTTGGCATATCTCACTTTGCATGTCATGAGTCTATCTCATATATTAGTTTCACCTTTTAAGTTGAATTACTGAAATAAATGAACTTTTCCACGATCTTCTAATTTTCCGAGTTTCACCTGTATGCTAAGGATTTTTTAAAAGCTTTTTCTTTGGGAACATCGACCGCCTACAAGTGAGTTTGTCACCTGGTATCAAAGCAAGCAAACCACTGGAGACAGCCTGGGAACTTCAACATTGCCTACCCCAGGTGTGTGTGTGTGAAACAACAACATCGCAAGTGAAATAGGCACACATGCAGATACGAACAACACTGCATGCTTTGGAGATGGGAAAGAAGGAGGCGTCAACCTCTTGACCAACTTCTACAAACGGCAGTGTTAACTGGAAAAATACAACAGCTACTCTAGCATCAGTGTTATTAGGAGATGCAAGAGTTTTATCAGCTACTTTGTTTCTAAGCACAAGAAGGAAGGTTAAAAAAAAACTAGAAAAGAAAAGAAGAGAGAAATGCTAAGTTAAAAAGGGCTAGTTCTACATCCAATGTTAGGGTAAGAGCACTCCAGGAGAAGGAATTCAGAAGCACTTACGTGGCGGTGGAGTGCCTGCGGTTTCCCCATGGTTGGAACACAGATGAAAAGAAAAGACAGACACAGACCCCAAAAAAAGAAAAGATGTAACAGAGATGAAAATAAAGGAGGCGATAGAACAAGGCACTGGAAATTTAAAACAAGCGAGCGTTCCTTGCATTAGGGTCACATTTTCCAGGTAGCCAGGTTAAGATTATCAGAGAAGAGTAAAAACTGGGCAGCTACAGAAGCACAAGAGGGGAATCATGTTCATTTATCTGTGCACTGGATAGTTTGTGGGGACAAGGAGCACAACTAGCTTCCAAGGTAGAGAGGGAGGAACTGGTGGAGTGGGAGAGTCGCTGTGACCTCTGGTCTTTGCTGTAAGGCCCTGGGCGTAGCAGGAGGAGCACTGAGATGAACAGGCATAGGAAAGGAGGTGTGGGTTTGTTGCTGATCATTTCCAGGCACACGCGAATAACATTGGTTGGAGAAAATTGGGAAAGGGATATAAGGAAGCCCATCCAAACATGAGCAAGCTGGCTACGTAGAGGCTTGAGTGAAACCGGGAGCGGAAAAGGGCTTAGATCTGGGGAAACCACATATATATAAAGCCCATTTTGTTCCATATCATGTTACATTCAATCTTGGTTTAATTTTTATTACAAGTCTGAAAACATCTCAGCTTCCTCCACTTGCCCCTCCAAAGAAGGAAGGAACTGGATAATGGGAAAACTCAGTATGACAGACATACAGATCCATCCTCACTCTGAGGAGCAGCAAAATCCAGAGCATTAACTTGCAGTTAGCTCTCGCTTGTTCACTCTGAATCCTGCCCACATCCCGCAAAGCATATGGTGCACAAATGATGTGGAACTGAAAATAGGAGCCACAGTGGAACATGCATGCTCAAAAGCATGTACACAGCTCTGTGGCAACCTGATTCTTGAGTTTAACTCTTCTGCCAGTTAGATGGAAGTTTTAAGGTGTGCTCCAACAATATTTCTCTGTCTCTCACAATTCAATGAGGCGGAGTATATAATAAGAGTCAAGACTGGCCAAAAGATATAGTTGTTCATAGAGCACAGGGTTACAAGCAGCAGTGATGCCTGCTCTATTGGTTGGCTTCAAAATGGAATTAAAACAAATCCAAGAAAGTTGATAAGTCTTTTAATGGTTACTATGCCATGACGCCAGGGTTGGAAACAGTGTGCCTCTCAGTAGCAGTTGCCAATGGACAACAGAAGCAGGCCACTGCTATCCTTCTAGCCCTGTTCGCTGGCTTCTCATTGGGCCATTTGTTTGTCCACTGAAATGGATTGAGGCATGGATGGGTGGGTGATGACGACAACTTGTTGGCCCAGGCAAAGTAATAGGATTGTCAGTTTGGCTCAAAACTCAACCAATGCTTCATAACAGAGGAAGTTCAGATTTTAAAAAAACCACCCTTCTACCCTTTCTCCACCCTTCTACCAGCTGTGCCAGAAAAAAGCTGGTTCATTTCTCTGTCCCTTACCCACAAGATTGTTATGACATGTGCCAAGCTACAATAAAGGAGTGAGGGCTAGTTAAAAAAAGAAAAGCCACACTATCCCCCTAAACAATCAAACCCCTTATTTCCATAACCAGTCGCTGGGAGCGTAGCTTGGTGGGAGGAAGAACAAAAACAGAAAAGACCATCGGAAGACAGAAAATAACAGATGTTACAACCTGGTGAAATCAGAGAAATCTGGACAGATGTTTTGGGAAAGATCAGAATGAGACCTGCAAGAGGAACAGGAGCCATCCATGCATGGAAGGGAGGCTGCAAAGAGGCAGGGGGAGAAAATGAAGGACATTTGCAAAAAGCAAGGAAGAACAGAAAAGCAGGGAGTTACTTACGAACTGGCTGTGTCTTGAACTCGGAGGGAGAACTGATTTCGCCTGCGCCTTTGCCATTGATGGCAGTCAGTCGGATGGCATACCTTGTCTCTGGCTTCAAGCCCATCACAGTGAACACACCCTCCATGTTGGCTATTCCAGAAAAGAGAGGAAACAAGCGGGGAAACGTTTTAATCTATAGCAGAAAACGGTTCATTTCACAATCAACAACCTTGGGTGTGCAGGACCTGGAGAGAGAAGAGCATGGGAGAGGGGACCTGCCATTCTCGCCTCAAGAAAGCAGGGCATCCGTTGCTTTTTTGATGATACAATTAATATGCAAGCTTTAGACTAACAAAGATCTCTCTGATCACCCATGGAAGGGTTGCTAATTTTTCACCCCTAAATAGGGCTTCTTAATAAAGTCACAATTCAGAAGTTGGAAAACTTGAGTTGTTACCTGATGTTCAGCTTCCTCTATACAAAAACACACAGAGATGAAATTCTACTCTATCAAAGATAGATCCTCTTGTGGCCCTGCTCTTTCTTCATGTCATGTTCCCACAGAGTCCAAAACTAACAGTTTCTTCATGGTTAGTCAACAGATAAAAGGCCGATCCACACTTGATGGCAAAATCCTGACTTTCATGTTCAGTGGGTCCACTGTGCTCTTCCTATTTTTGCCCTGGAACTCTTTCCCCAAACCCCATGTTTATTTGTCCACTTTTGGGTTGCACTTAGTCAGATTTTTCTGAGTTTATCCACCTTGCTCTGCCCACTGTGCTTATCAGGATTCAGAGCAGCAGGACACACTAGGCTTTTGGGACTCAATGCTCCTTCCTCCTTCCCTGTTGTTAAGAGGGGTTGCTAAGGGCGCTCTGTGCTTCTGGACTCATTGGTCCTTCTTTGTCCCCCTCCCTTCTATGCAGACACCTTTTATACAATCAGAACAGAAGTATGAGTGGTTTTTGGTTTTTTTACATAACAGGGTCATTTGGAAAATGAGGGGGAAATCCTGGGTCGCAGTCAGGCAATAACCAGAAGCATGCAGTTCAACAGTGAGAAAACTCCTAATGAAAAACTGACCAGATTGAGAGAGGGGGCATGGAAAGAAAGGAAGGAGGTGAAAGAAGGCTGCCTCTGCCTGCAAATTTGTGGAAATTTCGAAGAAACTTATTCACGAGCCCTTGCAAAATCAGTTTTTCAAGTGGGCCAAATCTCCCTTCAGAATTTCCAAGCATCAGTTAAGATAAGATTTTTGCAAGAAACCTATGGCACATCTGTGGAACAGCATTAAAAGTTCTTGGGCATGGGGAAATCAATCTGTGCACAAGTCGATTAAAATATGGATGAAGCAAAGGTATTGCTATGAATTTGTGGGGTGCAAGACACCCTAAATTCCTGGGTCCAATAAAAGTTGGACTTAATCCATGTTTGCGAGTTAGGCTGTGACAAACACTGAACCCCTGGATTGTGTTAACAAGTCAGGCCAGCCTGGTGACTGCTAGCTGAATGTGGGTTGTTAGGGGACAAAGACCAGTGATGACCCAATCAAGAAAGCCAACAGGAAGGCAAAGACTGTGCCACTCCTCCAGCTGTGTGTCAGTGAGCAAAGACAAAAAAATGGGTTTAGGGTTTTAGTTTGGATGCTATAGGCCAGAAGGGACTAGTTTCACTAGGTTAGCGGTGATAAGGAAGAAGGAAGGTGAAGAACACTATGTGGGCTGACTGGAGCAGGCTTTAACAAAGAGAAAGAGAATATGGCTGTTGTTTTCTGTTCTTAAACCCACGCCTGCTGCATCCATGGGAGAAAGCAAGAGACCCTCTTGGAATGTGAATGCTCTCCATCTAAACTCAGGTTATACATATGTGTAAATAAACCATACATCACAAAGACATCACAGTCTCTGCTGGTTGGCAGTACTCAACACCCTACCTTCCTTAGCATCGTACATCCTGGAGTGCCAGTCTTCCTCTCCCCGCGCTCGCCACTCGGCCTTGTACCGGAGGATGGGAACGCCGCCAGTAGCCTCAGGTTCATCAAATTCCACTTGGGCTGTGCTTGAGTAGGGTTCGACTCTCTCAATGGAAGGTGCGGATGGTGTATCTGAGACAGGGAGGAAGGCGGAACAGACTAATGAGGCCAGATAGCGAAGGCTCAGGGCAAACTTGTACACATAAAAAACCTTTGCTGAATATGCACAGTATATTTTGTGTGGTGGTGACCCCATTCCTCCCCGCCCCCCTCAAAATGCATCTTTGAACTGAGCATTATTGGGAAAAGAAAATAGTAGCAACTTTCACCCCCTGAACACTGTTTTGCGCCTTACTCATCTCTGACACCTTTTACCCCAAAGTTTGGGCTGAACCTCCAAAAATTTTGTGCAGTCCTAGAAGAAACTCTACATGGGAATCACTGTAGTAGCCATAGCTTAGGGGCTAAGGTCTTTCAAACTGTTCAGGATAGCATCTTTGAGAGTTCTGGATGCTCTACCAAGAAATTTGTGTGTGGTCAATAGGAAACCACTGAGCAAGCTTATAAGGCAGCACAGTCTCATTCAGAAAAAAATGGGGGAGAGGAAAGTTTCTAGACCTCATGTGTACCTCTGAGGGGCACTTGGATGACTCACCTGCTTGTACAAGGATGAACTCTGAGGACTCCTGACCAATCCGGTTGACTGCTGTGCAGTTGTAGTTTCCAAAATCATTTTCCGAGTCTGGTGTCACCTACAAAGGGGAAATTGATCAGGAGGGTTAGAGCACCTTCCCTACTCGAAAGAATAAAGAATTTGATTTTTTTTATTTCTAATAAAAAAAGACAACTATTACAAATTACAATTAAAAATTAATGAGGGAGGATTTGGTATTCAGAATCCAGAGCTATATCATCATGCTTACTTATTGTCAAGCATTAAATACTGGAAGCCAACAATTGGTGTTAATTTTCTGATTTATTTTCTGATAATTTTCTGGTACTAGAACAATTGGTTAAATTAAGGCAAAAAAAAAAAGTGATGACTTTTTATAGATATTTCTCAATAAATCAGTTTGATATGCAGATGTTAAGAAATGAAGAGAATATAGAATTGGAGGATCCTGTATTGCCGAAACAATGGGAGAGTGTTATAACCTCTATAACAAAGGTGTAAATGGACCTTACATTATGACATACAATGGAAAATAATATTTAGAATTTATTGGACTCCACTATGTTTTCACAGAAAAGGACTAAGACAGCATTTTGTTGGAGATGTAATAAGGGTAATACTACTTTAAAGCACATGGTTTTATAATGGCCTAAACTTACTAAGTTTTGGGAGAAAGTAGTGAATTATATAAATCTGTGTGGCAGAAAAGTTATTTTTTCAGAGGATAATAGTCTTTTGAACTACATGCCTACTATATGGAATTTGACAACAGGGCAACATTAAATCAATTCATTGTGCCCTTACTATGTGTTGCCAAAAGACTGATATTGCTGCATTGGAAAGATAAATGTATGGCTTGAAGACCAGGATTGAAGACCTGACTACACTTGCCACTTATGAGTGGATTGCTTATAGACGTAGACTTTGCATGGACAAGTATAATGAAATTAGGAAAATATAGTAGATTAAAAAGTACATTAGAAATAACCTGACACTGGCCATGCTGGATGGGATAGGAGCTGCATCCACAGGCCATCACCCACTGGCTGTATACTCAACTCCTTTCACCCTTAAGGAGAAACAGGTGTGGTCAAACCAAACACCCACCCTCTGTGATGAAGAGGAGATTCTACATCCCCATGAATATGTATGTGCCCCAGGTTCCTCCTTAGCAGGGAACTGTATGTCTCACCTCTAGGTAACTGGCAGTTGGAGTGTTGTAGATCCTAATGTTGCTATAGTTGGAGCTTGGCAGCAGCTGCCCATCTCGGAACCAGGAGATGACAGCGCTTGGGTACGCAAACACCTCACAGGTGATGTTCACCTGGTTGCCTTCCCAAGTGTAAACAGCAACAGGGCCCTGTAGCTTCGGGGCATCTGAAAAAAGGAGAAAGCAGTATTTGGAAAAGTCATTAGCAAGAGAGAGTAAAGAGCCCCTCTCTAGAGGTGCTGCAACATTTCCTTCTCATACTTTCCCAAGTGCTAATAGCTACCTTTCTGCTCAACACCCTGGAAAGATAACCAGTTTACAATTCTAGTTTCAATAGTCTGCTCCTCGTGATGCCTTGGGACAGATTTGGTGCAGCCACTTCTCCTTGGAAAGGGTCTGCAGGCATGGCAGATAATATAAACTTTGCGGCCCTATGGGTGGCTGCAGACAACTGAGTCTTTGCCGAGCAAGTGTTGCTTTCTGAGGCTGGCTGTTGAGGGTAATCATATGGGTTTAGAAATCCTAAAGGGATCTAAGAAGCCAGAAGTCCTTTGCTGCTAAAGATTGAGAACATAAGAGCAGAGGCCCTTCTCGTCTAGAATTCTGTGTCCAATGGTAGCCAGCTAGAAACTTCTTAAAACTCGGAGTTAATGAAAGCAACAGCCCCCCTTTACTGTTTGTGACCAGTTGTCTTATTCAGAGCTATACTGCATCTGAATGTGACGTTCTCATGCAGCTACAGTAACTTCTCACTCCACCGTGCCCCTCTTCCATCATTATGACCCCTGCTTGCTACACCCAGAAAGCCATGCCCACCACTACCTCCCTAAAATTCTTCCCTCCACACATAAACATTCTGTGGGTTTGGACCCCTGGAGAGAAGAGGGGGCAGTGGAAAAAGGCAGAACCTGTACAATGGGAGCGGGAATGATAGTGAAATGTGCCCACTTACACTGGACTTCCAGGTGCATGGCTTGGGAATCTTGCCCTATGGTGTTGCTGGCTATGCAGATGTACTCCCCAGCATCCGTGTACTGAATGTCTTTCAGCGTCAGAGAGGATACCCGCGCATGGCTGCGCACCACAATGCGCCCATCCAGGGTCTGGCAGGAAAAGGAGAGAAGAGTTCAGAAGATATGGAAGATATGAGCAGATGAAGGTGCATTCAGAGAGCAGGGAATGCTTGGAAATCAGGCTGGGCTTTGCTGGGCATCATTTACCCTATGTCCATCATTCAGACATGGAATGGGGGAAGCAGTGGCCCTCCAAAAGTTGATGGACTCCAACTCACATTATCCTTGACCACTGGTCATTCTGGCTTGGGCTGATGGGAAATGTAGCCCACAAACATCTTGAGGACCACATGTTCCTCACTCCTGGCTGAGACACTAAGAGGCTGCCACCTGTGTTCTGCTTTCTGGAGGTCATGATGCTTTCCTTGCTGTCTGACCGATGAAGTTGAACTGAGCCAACAAAAACCTGCTTAACAACATTGCTTTGTTTTCAGGGTGCAAAGTTGCACTCCTGCCATGTGAAGGTAGGAGCAAAATAGACCCACTGTGCTGACATCCAGGTCCAATTTAATTTCTAATTAATTTCTTCAATGGCTGTTCACAGGCAGGATGGATACCACTGTCTTGTCTTTCCAGCACTGAGCTGAAGTAGAGTACAGGAAGACAGGGAAATGCTCATGTGTTGCCCAGGCAAATGTCCAGAAAATGGCAGCACTCATCATAGCTGCAACCAGCAGACTCACGCTCCACGAAGAAAAATAGCTGTAAACTTGGCTTTCAGACAACCCTACAAATGTCATGATGCTTTGGTTCAGTCTTAGCAATGACAAAAATATTAGCAGTGAAGGGGAATGAGGTCATTTCGGAGAGCAATTGGACTGGACTTTGTGCTATGCAGCCAGCAACTTAGTATCTGGCTTCCAGATTTTCACACTGCCCTGGTTGCTGCAGCTGAGCCTGGCTTAACTGCAGCTCCAGACAGGTCTTGAAATTCCAGTGGTGACATGTCAGACTCCTCTCCCAATGAGGCTGATGCCATTTTGAAGGAGCTCCTTCCTGGATCCTATTCTCTAGGCTAGAATCTTGTTTCTGGTATCAGCCTGCTAGAGGTCCCTGGGGAGGACATGAAAGAAACAGGCGAAGACTGTGGTTTGACCTTGCAATCGGTTCACAGAGGTAGACCGCCCCGAACGTGGAGGCTAAATATAAATATCATAGATAATGGCAACTGATAATATTTGTCCTCAAAACTGTTTTGATGCAGTTGCTCTTTTCTTTTTCACATGTGGGAAAGGCGGCTATTGCATCGTGGCTGGTGAAGCTTGGGTAAAGAGAGGGATTTCCCCCATCCCTCCCCACCCATTCCCCTTAATGCAAATGCACAAAAAGAAATAAAACAAGCACACAACCCACAACCAAAAAACACCCCCACCTAACCAAATACTCCCAAGAGAAAAAATCCTGTAGATTAACAAAGGAATAGCAAGATGTTTCTACAAAAGGAAAACAAAGGTGGTGTCTACTAGAAAGCTGCCTATCAATGAAAAAGCGATTCTTCCAAATTGGGGCAGTGAGATTATTAATATACTCCATTCAGGGTGAAAATGCATCAAGAGGCTGTCAGCTGGTCCCTGTTCTTTCATCTGCAGCCGAATCAACATTCCATAATATGCACATCAAAAGTGGCACTTGTGGCCTGATTAGGCTCCAGCCAGCTACAAAGGGAACACACACTCAACTGAATGCCCAGTTTTATCATCAGTTGTCATGGCAACAGAGGCACAAGGAAGATGATCCAGGAAGTCTTATTTGGGTATATGTTCCTATGCCCTTGCAGCAGTGAACAACTTTACATCCCATGAAAATCAGCCAACATTGCTAAAGGTGTCACATCAAAGAACCACTTTGGTTAACAAAGCATATTAGTGTCCAGCAGGGGCAGATCTAACAGTTTTAATTCACACATGACAATTTATCACTTAGGAACGCAGGTGGCGTTGTGGGTAAAACCTCAGTGCCTAGGACTTGCCGATCGTATGGTCGGTGGTTCGAATCCCCGCGGCGGGGTGAGCCCCCGCCGTTCGGTCCCAGCTCCTGCCCACCTAGCAGTTCGAAAGCACTCTTAAGTGCAAGTAGATAGAGACTGCTTTATAGCGGGAAGGTAAACAGCGTTTCCGTGTGCTGCGCTGGTGCTGGCTCGCCAGCTGCAGCTTCATCACGCTGGCCACGTGACCCGGAAGTGTCTTCGGACGGTGCCGGCTCACGGCCTCTAGAGCGAGATGAGCACGCAACCCTAGAGTTGGACACGACTGGCCCATACGGGCAGGGGTACCTTTACCTTTATAGAAAATCTGCACATTTCTGTCCAATGCACATGTACTGGAATTCTTCATTTGACAATAGTTTTCCATATGCATACATGGCGAAGAAGAAATTCTTGCATTTTGCAAACACCTCCTCCCTCACTTCAGTGTTTTACGCACTCCCAATTGCCACCCTCTTTGCTTCTGACATACTGCCTCTCTTCCCTTGAAAACAAATTCTGGATTGGATCCAAACACCCCAAAACACAAAACAGGTCTTGGGTTGGGGAAAGGAATGCATTTTCAAGGTATTTCGTCTCTCTCCCCAAAAAGTGATTTTTCTGTATCTTCAATTCTTTTGATAAACAAAAGAATGTTGTATCCTAACACATAGATAGAATTATGCTAGGAAGTATGGGGCTAAAGGATTTTAAAAGGTTACAAGCAATAGCACCCCCCCCCCAATACAAATACACGATGTCAGTTTTACCAGCTCAATTTCCCCCCACAAAATACTCTGAGGAAAAACAAGCTGGATCCACCTTGTGGAATAAGCAAATGAATACATTCTTAGAGAACTGGAGTTTATGAGCACCACCTTTCAGTAGTAAAACAGCACATGCAGCACGGAGGATATTAAATTATATACAAATGGATGTAGAAAGATGGCGGGCTGACTTGAGTTCTTACCATCTTTTTCTGTTTACTAGGAACCCTGCAATCCACCAACATATTTCACATTTTATAAAAGCAAAACTGTCTAGACTCAGTTTCTCGTAAGACCTAAGGATTATGGCCAAACTGGGTATGAATGCATCTTATTTTCCAAAAGGAAGTCACTGCATGGGGCTATGGTGCTTTGCCGTCATGCAAATTTCTTCTTCCTATGGCTAACCATCAGTCTATGGCTAACCATGCACTGCGGAAATGGTTAAAGCCTCTCTGTTCAGCTCAAATTCATATCAGGCTCCCCTAAGACTTCTTCTGGCAAAACAGGAAGACACTGAATATGCCCTCATGCATTTCCAGAATCACACCTAGCTCAAGCCCTTGACGATCTGTGATCATCCTAATGCATTCTTACTTAAAAGAGGTTCTTATCAGGCTAATTCAGTATTCTTTCCAACAGACCCAGCACCTGGCAAGTGAAGGTGGCTCATCTAGAAATTGGTCTAGCAGCAAAGGATGATCTGCCTTCTGCCTGGGTTCAGAAGCAGATCACAGAAATGACCAAGAAATGACAGAAGCTCATCCTACAGAGTTCCCATTAGAGTAAGAATAACCCTTCTCATCTCCTGCCATAGATGCATACATAATGAAGAAATGGAAAAGAGGATGATTCAGCTAGCATCTCCAGCATGTTGTTGTGTTTTGGCTCTTAAGAGTTTGGAACTCTAAGCAGCAGCTAAAGAAATTATGAGAACCACAGCAGAACCCACAGTTTCTTGCACCAGACTTCTCAGACTGATTTTGCTATAAGCCGGGTCATGTTTACTAGTACGCAGTTCTGACGCATTTCAAGAAGTCTACCCCATCCAGTTTATGCAACACACGTTTCATTTGCTCGGTACAAAATCCCAGTTTAATGGAAGCTGTTGGTCAAAATCATCTTTGCTAAAGTAGGGTTACGATTTAAATTATCCCCTTCCCTTCCTGCTCCCAATTTCCCAATCACAAAATTGAGCATGAAGTCCAAACTTGATGGATGTGGGATGAATGCACGCGATCAATCCCTCTCTGTTGCACTGTGGCTGAAGTTGGTGATCCATATAATACAGATAGGAGCTCCAGTTCGACACCTAGGTCAGCCAATTACCCATCTCTAAATGTAGTCTATAGGACCATCTTCTGGAGAACACATAGACTTTGAGATAGGTAACTGCACTGCTTCTGAGATGGAATGTGATGCAAACATTTTAAAGGAGAGCAGAACGTGCCTAACTGAAGGAGAATGAGCAAACAAGTGAATTTGAGCTGGGCTAAGTGGGCTGTGAGCACAAATCCTGAGATGAGGGGAATTACCAACTCACCCTTACCTTACTCCATGAGCCCATGGATGTCATGGATGAACAATGCTTTTAAGAACTTTGCTTTGGGAATTTGTGCCTAAAAGAGCTTTCAGCCTTCTAAGTCCAAAACGAAGAATATTGTTCATTGTTATTGAACATCACAGGTCCACTTTAATCCCACCAAAGCCCCACGGTGGAGGTCCTTGGTGATGTTTGTCCCATTCCAAAGACACTGTGCTTGCTCATCCAAAGATGCAGTAGGACAGAAAGAGGTTTCTAGAGCTACCATCAGATAGCTTGAACTTATTATAGTAGATATATAGATAATCAACACCAATGCAGTTACATTATTAATACTAGATTTAGTTGGGTTGCTTACTGCTACAAGAAATTTGTTAATCCACAACATTTAAATACATATTTATACACATATATACACAAAGCTAGAGAAGATTGGCTATTTGTCTGGTAATCTTATACCTCTTGTTTCTCGGGCCGGGTCCATGAAGCCTGGAGAGAACAGATAGATAAAACACAACACACACAAAAAAAGAGCAATAAATGTTTACAAATGTTGTTGCTTCCCCCGCTTCAGTTAATACGTTGTATGCATCACACTGCATTCCGTGCACATGCGAAACCAAATTTAAGAAGGGAGGTGAGGTGGGTGGGACAATGAAGGGCAAGGGGGATTATGGTGGGACCTCCATTCCCTGGTATTTGTTCCAAATTAAAGCAACAACAACAACCCCAAGTTTGATTGATCAAGGGCTAAACTATCATTTGCAGACTCTGCTTCTGCTCAGCAGCAAGGCAACTTAATCTGCACATTTGGCTCTGACACACCATTTTGCCGCAAGCAGCCCCCAATGGCAGCAATCCCAGCGACACCCCCACCCCTGCCCCACTGCAGCAGCTTTGCGATGCAAAGATATGGACAGAAATGTTTTCCTGGCACGGCATAAGCATATTACTCTGTGTCCACAAGCAGAGAACAGCTATTAAAGCGACACATTTTAAATGCTTTCTCATGCATGCATACAAGCATATTTTCTTTTTATGTTATATCATATTATTATGATGCATGCTGTTAAAGAGGCAAGAATGCTCATATCAGAAAAAAGAAGCACAATTTGAAATCTATTGAAAACAAGAAAAGTAGAATCCAATTTAAACCTCGGGGTCAGTTTCTCTACTACCTGAAACCCAAGGACGTTTTCCACCTATGCCCATTTTCCTGGTTTAATCTGCTGCAGTAAAAGGAGTCCATAATCACCTGGTAATAGAATCACACGACCAGGAAGATGCAAGATTTTGGGTGCAGTGAACACTGCGGATGTTTGGATGGCAGCAACAGACACAAAGGCCAATGGACACCAAATACAAATGGCATGTTCAGGGAGTGAGGATGAGCAATGAGGCACCTGTTTCCCAAATCATTCCCAGCAAGGTCAGCGCCACCAGCTCTGACAATGACCACAGTTTCCGACATACTGCATGCACACAAACCCTGCCTCAACAATTGCTGTCTCTGCTCTGACTCGGGAAGTGCTTAGAGCCTTCACCAACCTGGTGCCCTCCAAATGTTCTGGACAACAACTCACATCATCTCCAGCCACCACAATTGTATTGATGTAGGAGAACCCACAGCTGCCCTGAGGATTCTTCCCTCTGTAGAACGTCCCCGATCAATACAATGGGGGGACCCAATCTGCAACTTCAGGTGACAGCTACTCACATAAGAGACTTGCATGCAAATACGAGTGCTTGTACATGTGTAAGACTACATTACAAACAAGCCTAGTTACCCATCATACGCAGGAGCAAGTCTTTAGCCATATTGCCCTGACTCCTCCTAAGCAGCAACCTGAAATCATTGACACGGCTGACGTTAATCTAAAGGAACTTTGGCCTTGTGCTGAGCCCCACCGGATGTTCTTTCCAAACACAACTGGGAGAACCAAAACAGAAGGAGTAAGTACATTTCCTTCTTGCAACAAACATATGCACTACAAATCCATAAGCCCCAAGTTCAATAAACTCCCTATAAGGATCTAGTTAAGTCAACTCTCAGTCTCAGTTTACCCCATCTGCAACATGGGGAGAATAGTACTGACCCCAACTTACAAGTCATGTTAAGGAATACTAAAATAATAGATAAGAAGTACTTTTAGTTATTTAAAACACTATATAAATGCTAATTATTATTTGTCATTATCATCATTAAAGCTGCATTGAAGTGGGCAAAACTCCAGGCATTTCTAACAAAATCAATCCTTTTGAAGATCATATTCAAAAGTATGTACAAGACATTTATTTTGGTGGAGGCACTACTAATTGGAGCTAGGGAATTTGGCACAAAAGAGACGATTGACTGATTGCCTTGACAATGATTTATATAGCATTACAACTAACCTTGACAAACTTGAATTATAAATCATGAGCTAAGAGGCAGTCAGGTGGGGGAAACTGACTGGAGGTTTTCTGGAGAAGAAAAAGATTATCCCCTGTACTCCAATTCCCGTCCTGACTTTATGGCATGGATGACCAACCTGATTGGACTCTAGCCCAATTTCTCTAGCTATTGGCCATGCTAGCTGGGGCTGATGGGTCTTAAGAGTCTAAGAGCAGCCAGAGACTCACAGGTTAGCCCCTCCTAAGTGTATGGGTTCTCATTTTACTATGATACCAACTCACAAAGGTAAAATCTATCACAATGATAGGGAGGGGCCAGAGGTATATAATTTAGTTAATTTAGCTAATTCTCCAATAAGCAGAACCCCTATAAACCCTTTGCCAAGTGTGTTGGGAAGGCAGCTAATATGAAAAATGGGATCAATGTGTCTTTTCCATCTATTTAGTTTTTATTTTATTTTATTTATTTATTAAATTTGTACACCGCCCTATACTTGTAGATCTCAGGGTGGTTCACAACATATAAAAAACAGAAAATACGTAATAAAAACAAGAACAAAGACAACCCAATAACCGCCCACCCTTCCACAACGCATTTTAAAAGGGCATTGGATGTCTATCAGTCAAAGGCCTGGTTAAAGAGGAACGTTTTTGCCTGGTGCCTAAAGGTGTACCTTATCTTTATTAATCATACATCTATAGTTTGGTCTGACAACTTAGGGCAAGAGGTTGGGGCAACACTGCTTAGAGCTGACTGTGACTAACTGGTATACAACTTGTTGAAATACTCATTTTATTTTTATTTTTTAAAGGCTGCTGGGCCAAACCTTCTTGAGGAGTTCCAGATCCTCGGCCTAAGTTTCCAAAACAGAGGCAAATAAGTTTATGTGCATGAGGGGAAGGTAGATGGGAGAGGGTTACTTGGCTACCTCCACTCCCTTAAACTGTCTACCAGGTGTAACTCTTAACATTACCACTGTGCACCGAGCTGGAAGCTTTGCACAATGCAAACCAAGCTCTATCAGCTTTGGCTGCTGGGGACAGTGGGCCTAAGAACGTTGGCAAGCAACCAGTCCTAAGGTTGTGTGTATTTCTTCTGTTTCACCAAGAGAAGCTGCATAACTGATAGCAGACATGGTGCTGCACATGAAGATTCCCACCACCACACAAGGCACCATTCCTGGCAGCACAACTGATCCATAGACAGCACTGTTCCTGTATCTAGATAACGCCTTGACTTGACTGCAACTAGATTATACTGTTTGCACAGTCAATGGGCACCTCTAAGCTTTTGCACAAATCCCATTCATTCACATAATCAACAGTTTTGAATAACAAACACCTGATCATCCGTTCGACAACCTGGTAAACCTCGCAAGGATCTAGTCCAGTTTAATTCTCATGCAAGAGAAACTGGACTAACCCCAGGCTTCACTGGTTTGGACAACTGGAACTATGTCCTGCCACCTGCTGATTAATACAAATGCATACCATGCACTGGTATTTAGCTGTGACATTTGAGAGTTACTGTGATAAGAACTAAGCTGCCATGTGGAATCAGATCAAAAGACCCATTTAACCCAGCTTCCTGTGGTCAACAGGAACCGAGAGATGTTTCATGGAAATTCATGAGCCAGGAAAGGAAGTGATAATTCATCCTTACTGTTCAGTCCCCATCATCTGTTAGTCAGAAATGAACCACTGCTGGAAGATAGGAATTACAATTTTGGCTGCTGAACTAAACTAGACTTCCCCAACTGGTGCCCTTCAGATGTTGTTGGACTCCAACTCTCATCAACTCCAGCCAGAATTATGAATTCTCAAAAATGAAGATAAAATTTGTAATTGCATGCATCTGGAGGGTACCCAGTTGGGGAAGGATCTGCTAAATCAACTCCACTCCTCCTTTTATGGTGTGCTAACAATATTAAGCACTGATGGTTTAGGAGGCCTATTTGTTACCATTTTGCTTCACCCCACACATGCTTAGTCTGCTCCCATAGCATAGATCTCTTGTTTGAACTAATGACAAAACCAAAGCATAAATGCCTGAAAATTAACTGGAATGTAATGGCAATATACAAAGAACGAGGAAACTCATCAGCAAGGCATCCAGCCCACACACCAGACAAAACAGCAGCAGCAGCAGCAGTAGCAACAACAACAACAGCAGCAGCAACAGCTCTAAATTCTTCACGTTTCTCTTCCCCCTGCCCATTCCAGTCTCCGTTAGAAACTATCCAAAGGAGGATGAACCTTTATAGTTCCTTAGCATAGAGTGTTCAACGGCAGAAGTGAACGTTTCAAAAATATTTAGCAGTTTTACTCTGAGCTTCTTGAAGGGGAAATTCCTCAGGGAAAAATAACTCAGCCTCCTCTCCCAGCTTTGAGCATTGTTTGGCTGATTTACAATGAATTCTCATGCTATATTTGAACACAGAAAATGCTGCCATTAGTAGCTGAACATAGGGAACTATAGGTGGTGGATTAGTCTATTTCTGGTTTGTGTCTGTTTTCCATGTGTTCGTTCATAAGTTTATTCTGTCTCATTTCCACATTAATCTACTTTCCCATTTTTTTTAACTAATCCAGATGATAATTCGCATTTAAGGATGTATTCGTATTTTAATGTGTATTTTTACCATAAAACATATATTTAGATCAGCATTTTAGCTCAATATGCACACTTCTGAACATATTTAATCCTAAAATACGCTTTTAAAATATACTGGTACTTGATTTGGATTTGGTCTATCCATTTTTCTAAATAAACATGCCTTCCCACGTGGCTCAAACAATCTATAGTATGGCTTCTTGTGTCATTTGAACCTGGACTGTGATTTGTTTGCCTTAACCAAACCTTAAACAGCAAGCCAAAAATAAACCGAGAAGTCAGACAGGAACTTGTGTGGCAGGAGAGAAGCCTGTTCACAATGAAAACATGGCTCAAGACAAACTGTAGCTTATCATGACATACAAAGAAGTCCAATGCCTCCAAACCATTCTGCTCTCTATATACAGTATGTGTTTGGATCTGAATTCCCTATTTTTCTACACTGTCATAACTAATGAAAAAGGTTCAACACTTTTCTTTGACCTTAAATGCAATTAACTAATAAGCACTGCTTGAATTTGTAGCTGCATAAGAACTGAGCAATGCTCTCCCTTTCTTTATTCACTTGTTGTTCACATGGGACTATTATGACAAGCGGCCAGCCCTGTGCAGCTTCTGGCCACATCCAATTTCAAAACTGCTAATTATTTTTGCCATCAAGAACAAAAAAATGGTTTCGATATGTGGTCGACGACAGTTAACAAGCGAGCACAAAGGCAGCCAGGGCTTTTGTGCCTGGAGTTACGTGCAGCGTGAAAGAGTAAAAGTGCAGGATATCAAGAGAAAAAAGAATGAACAGGCTCATTTGGGTCCACAGAATGTTTTTAGGCTACATATGAATCTCTCCCTTCCCTCACCCCCCAATTTCTCCCAAGCAACTTCTGCTTTTGGTAGTTGCTGTAATGGCTGTTGCACACTGGAATCGCAGCACCAATGCCCAGCCCATCATCTAAGAGCAAAAGGATGGGTACAACTTTCCTTGCATGTTTGGCGGTCAGAAAGGAACAAAAACATGCACCTCCCAAGAGGCTACAGATCCAGCAAGCTCCTGGGAAGCAATGGAATTGATTATTTAGGTCTGCAAATAAATAATCATTTCTTCGTGTGTGGTTAAGAAATCGCCTCTGGGCAACCATGCAAGGAGAAGTAGATGGAGAATTGGTTCTGTTACCTGGGGCTAGAATCAATAACACATAGCTCCTCCACACAGTGTACCATCGACAGTGGAAGGTCACCAGATACTAGAATGACTCCACCCACCCAGGCTGGTTTTTGGTTGTAGTCGACAGAAAGGGCTATAAAACCTCCCTATTAGTGCTAGGACCTGGCCTCAGAAATAAAAGCCTTTCCTGGCTCTAGACTTGGTCCCTAGCACATACCCTTTGTCTCCTGGCTCTCTCTTGATGGCTTAGCTCAGGCAAGTTCCATTCTTATGTGAAGCCATTGCAGGGTTGCAAATTACTAAGGCAGGGTGTTTTTTTTTGCTAAGCTGACATAAATATGAATCCTACCTTAACATACAACTAGGACAATGAAATTGTATGAGGCTAGTTTCACCCTGTTCTGCTACCTCTCAACAGGCCAATATATGTATTGCACACATCACAGGAGACTGCTGAACCCAGCCCCCAACTATCCATCATGGTGTTTTTTTTGCAATGCATCATACTATTTGGATTCTTACAATCACACCAAGAGTCTCCATGTCAATGACAGATATTCTGATCTATGCTAATTGGACATGGGGGACCCAGAGGTAAGGGCTACAGTGAGATCCATTGGCTTTCTACAGTGGAATCAGGTTAGTTGTCAGCAGCCGTTTATCCTTCAAGGGATTTGCATGACATTTTGGGAACATGCCTTGATAGAATAGCAGCCAAAGGTGTTAACCCGGGGGTCCCCAATTCAAATTCCACCTCATCTGTCGACTCTCTTGGTAGCTATAGCTATGTTACGCTTTCCTTCGTCTCGAATCCTCCATTAGCAGTGTGGGAAAGGGAAGGGGGAATCTGTCAATTTTGAATTTCATTAGTTTCCCATTTCTCCAGTTTTAAGTTCAGTTCATGACATTTCAGCATCAGTGTGCAATTCTGTTTGAAAAAAGTCTCATGACTCTGAATTTTATTGCCAATTTTTCCTACTACGTATATACCTTTCAGGATCCAATTTTACCTAATGTACACATTTTTGCAAGAAATCATCTTTAGTATAATGCATTTTAAGGCACATTTTCTCCTAATATACACATCTTTTTGGCAGGGGAACTGCATTGCAAAATATATGAATTTCAAAAGATAGGTGCGTTCTGGTTCACATATAGCCTTAAAAATGGAAAGTTAGGTACTGTATTTTTCACCCTATAGGACACACTTTTTCCCCTCCAAAAATGAAGGGGAAATGTGTGTGCGTCCTATGGGGCGAATGCAGGCTTTCACTGAAGCCATCCCCCCAGCCTCGCCATCGCTCTCGGACCCGTTCTGGGGGCTGGGGAAACTCGGGCTTCCCCCACCCCCAGCCTCGCAAGCTCCGGGAGCGATGGCGAAGCTGCGCGCTACTTCACCATCGCTCTGGGACCCGTTCTGGGGGCTGGGGTCGGGGGAAGCTCGGGCTTCCCCTGCCCCCAGCCCCACAAGCTCTGGGAGCGATGGCGAGGTTGCGCAACCTCGCCTTTGCTCCCAGACCCCCAGCCCCGAGGCTAAAAACGAAGCCAGGACAGCGAGCGGGATCCATCCCGCTCGCTGTCATGGCTTCTTTGCTCTTTGGGGCTTGGGGGGGGAATATTTTCCCCCCTTTATCCCCCCCCCCAAATAATAAGTGCGTCCTAATGGGCCGGTGCGCCCTATAAGGCGAAAAATACGGTAAGTCCTTATTAAAATGAAATCCAAACCATGTCCCAACTCGCGTCCCTAGTGTGGGAAATCTAATCTTGGTGAACCCTAGAGAGTTGTTGCATGGGATACTGAAATAATGTAAATATTAAATATTACTATCTGCATGTGAACCAAGCTTAGAGGAACAGCGGTTCCAGTGTGCAACATTATATTGCCAGTTGAGAGGGAGTAGAGGAGGCTCCTGGGCCTTCTACTTCCCCTGATTTTATTGCCCTGCTGCAGGAGGACTGGACCTAAGGTGAAGCAATACCTTCTCTTCATTACTGATGTTCCGTGTAGAAGTCCTCCACGTGATGGAGGGGATGGGGTCTCCAGAAGCTTCACAGGTCAGAGTGATCTGGTCTTCCAGTTCCATAGCAGTTTTGTTCTCCACATAGGTGATTTTGGGTTTTGCTAAATAAAGGGTACAAAAGCACACAGAAGAAGGTTTATTTGGTTGTTGGTTTATGTTGTCTGAAAACACAGGGCAACGTCCTCTGAGGAGTCACAACTGAGCAAGGCTCATCAAAATAAATTCCATTCCCATTTATTTCCTTGGGAATTGCCAAGAGTCTGACCATTACTACTTGGAGGCATAAGGGAACCAAAACCTATCAGGGCTTTGCAACTGTAGACATGAATCTTAATAATCAATTTATTATTTTTAAGAACAATAGTACTAGATAGTAATATAAGGCTACAATCCAACCAAATATTGGCTGCACTCCAATAACAACCTAGAAATAAGACCAATATAAGTGTCCTTCTGAGGAGGCATACATAGGATTGTGCTCAAATTCTCTCACTAAAATCCATACAATTGAAATGTAATTAACTTCTTTGTTTCTTTATTTTTAAGGCATTTGTGTACAGCCATTCATAAACATTTATTCAAGGGTACTTAACAAAACAATACAAATCAAACACAGTCAGAAAAAAATATACAATGTAACATTAGCTTTTGATGGATCATATTAAAGTACACTATAATCCCATAATGAAAGTTAATTTGCATAATAATCTTGTTCATTTTGCATATTTTTGCTCCTGCACACTGCAGAAAGAGATTTTAAGGAGCAGCTGAATATTCACTAGGCATTGTTTTTACCCAGGGCATCTCAGGGGCCATAGAGTCGATTGGTTCTCACTATCTAATGGCAGAGGGAAAGGTCCAACCTCGTGAGACATTTAACATAGAATGCCTCCTTCAGGAGGCTGTGGGAAGGTCTGCAGCTAGTTCCCCTCAGACATCAAGGCACCGACATCACACACAAGAGGAAGCACCCCAAGTGTGTGCATGTGGGTCAGGATCCTGATGGGAAGGGCACTCTGATAAGCTCCTGGAACATGAGAAAAACCATGTCAGCGCAGGAGCTTTATTTCCCACAACCAAAGTCAATGGGTGGGAAACTTCCTCTCAAAAATGAGTATTTTAGTGGTTGTGGTTGTTATGATTGGTTTTAATGTTTATCATCCTTTTGTAAGTCACTTTTGTGAGGAAAGCAACTAGTAGCAGTAGAAGTACAGTGGTGCCCCGCAAGACGAATGCCTCGCAAGACGAAAAACCCGCTAGACAAAAGGGTTTTCTGTTTTGGAGGTGCTTCGCAAGACAAATTTCCCTATGGGCTTGCTTCGCAAGACGAAAATGTCTTGCGAGTTTTTCCGACTTCCCCCCCCCCCCTTTTTCTAAGCCGCTTATCTGCTAAGCAGCTAAAATGCTAATAGCGCTAATCCGCTAAGCCGCTAATGGGCTTGCTTCGCAAGACGAAAAAACCGCTAGACGAAGAGACTCGCGGAACGGATTCTTTTCGTCTTGCGAGGCACCACTGTACTAGTAGCAGCAGCAGTAGCAATAATAATAACAATGGTAGACACTACACAAACCCAGAACATAAGAAGATAAAGTGTATCCCACACAGAGCAGTAGCTAGGTGATCTTGCGCCCCGTCAGAACTGCCTAGATTGCGCCCCCTAGCCAGGGACAAATTCGCTCTTCTTTCTGCCTCTCCTCCAACCCCCCCCCCCCCGAATTCAATTCACCCTCTATTTAAAACCATTTATTATGTGGCAATAATCAATATGTATAATTACGGACATATTTTTAAGCCAATTTTGTGGCCCTCCCCATTGCCTGCACCCCTGGCAGGGGCCCACCTCGCCACGGCCCTGATCCCACACACCTACCTTCTACTCTGCTGTTGAGTCCAGAAGACAAGGGTGGTTTGATTCTTTCTCCTGACCCTTTTGGATTGCTCTCTCAAGAATTAGAAACTTGTCAAATATTACATGAAATCTGGGAAGCTAAGCTGGGAACTAGCAAAATCATTTTTATCTATGTACCACGTATAGACATATATATTCATGTGCTGCTGCTGTTTTAGACTGTGTGTGTGTGTGTGTGTGTGTGTATCTATATCTATATATCTATATAGCTATATAGCTATATATCTATTTAGTTAAAGCTATGGTTTTCCCAGTAGTGATGTATGGAAGTGAGAGCTAGACCATAAAGAAGGCTGATCGCCGAAGAATTGATGCTTTTGAATTATGGTGCTGGAGGAGGCTCTTGAGAGTCCCATGGACTGCAAGAAGATCAAACCTATCCATTCTTAAGGAAATTAGCCCTGAGTGCTCACTAGAAGGACAGATTGTGAAGCTGAGGCTCCAATACTTTGGCCACCTCATGAGAAGAGAAGACTCCCTGGAAAAGACCCTGATGTTGGGAAAGATGGAGGGCACAAGGAGAAGGGGATGACAGAGGACAAGATGGTTGGACAGTGTTCTTGAAGCTACCAGCATGAGTTTGACCAAACTGCGGGAGGCAGTGGAAGACAGGAGTGCCTGGCGTGCTCTGGTCCATGGGGTCACGAAGAGTTGGACACAACTAAACGACTAAACAACAAACAACAGCAATCTATCATCTATCTATCTGCGTGCACACACACACGGAAGTATTTAAACTTCTTATTTAAAAATAACTTCAAGTTGCCTCATGGGAACTTCCAAGCATTTGAGGCTCTGTCTACTGGGGTGGTGTGGTTATGATATTATGGGTGGAATTCGACATAGCACTAAGGAGATGGTTCCATTTCCATTTCTGCCTGTCTGACGGAATGATCTCCCCTTTCCTCTCCATGCACAGGGCTGTGGAAGTTCTCATGATCTCCAGAGTGGATTTGGAGGAGGCACAGGGTGCATGCAGGGGGGAGAGGAGGTGAAGCTCCGCTGAGGTAGCTGGAGTCTTTGCACTGACTTCCACTAGTGGAACAGGTTATTTAAATCAGGCCTTATATATTTATATATATATTTAAATCACTACGTTGTTTTCGTTTTCGTATGTTTTAAATCTTTAAGAACCCTTGAGTCTTTTTTAGAAACAGGTGTTTAGGAAATTTAACTAAACCTTCCAACAGATATCTAACTTTTGTCTGTTTATTTTTGGGTCGGAGAGGAGAAAGAATGAACTAGAAGCAATAAAAGCCCAACTTACCAAAGACTTTGAGGTGTATGGTGGCATCATGCTCGCCAGCTTTATTCTCAGCGATGCAGAGATACTCTGCCTCGTCGTTCTTCTCCACCTTGCGAATAGTCAGCTCTGAGCCGTCATAACTGAAGCCGTACTTTTCATCATCCTCACCTCTTTCTATTGATTCCCCATCCCTGAAGGATGCAAAGCACATGGACAGATGTGGTTATTTCAACTGCGGGGTTTATCAGTTGGGGCTGGCTTTCAAAAGTAAAGTGACTGGAACTGAAGGAGGTTAAAGGAAAGCATCATGTTATTACTCAACCCATGCTCTTGGAGGGAATTAATTTGGGTCAAAGCAAGACAACAACACTAAGCCTTTTGGGGCACCCTGGTGTTCCATAGCAACGGTGCCCTCTCAACTAAAACCTGCTAGCACAGTGCTAATGAACATGACCGGAGATTCTGCACATCTTACTTGGTCCAACTGATGGTTGGCTCTGGAAAGCCGTCTGCATCACACACGAGTTTGACTGACTGGCTGAGATTTGCCGTGGCATTCACAGTGCTCTGCTTGGAGCGAACAGTAGGAGGCACTGAAAGAAAGAGAAACAAAGAGCAAGAATACACTTTTGATGAGCAGCAGATAGAGAGACAGAGCCGCTAAACAGGCCAAGACCATTGCCAAATAGACTCCAGAGAAGAGTCCTGTTCTTGGGTGTCCTCCACACTCTATGCCTCTCCACTATTTGGTGTTTGATTTAGTTGCATAATTACTAAAAAGAAGTCTTCTTGCAATATTCTAACAGAGTTTATGGGCAAGGACTCCAACTGTCTCCAAAACACCAAATTCTCAACTGATCAAAACTCTGCAATATGGCAAACAAAAACCAACACAAATGCAGAAACATGTCCAGAAAGTGAAATATCGGTACTGTTTATTTAGTACCTACAAGCCATTTCACTGCTCAAATGCAGCCAAACTGTGACTTTGGGCACTTCAAATATTGTTCCGTTCAGTTAATGCAAGGTGCAATGCTAAAAACAAAACTTTTACCCTTCAACTTATACTCCCTGAAAAGGTTGGCTGTTTAGTTTGAATTGTTCATGTTAGCAGTCCCAGTCCAAAGGAAAACCTTCATGTGCCATCACTTGTCATTTTTGCATGAGAATTTTGGCCATGAAATGCCTCTGAATTCCTTGGTTGTGAGAAGTATCAACTTGGGAGAAGGTTATTGCACTTCTTCCTTCCCCCACCACATGCCAACAAAGCCTCTCTTCTAAAGCTCTTTAGGAGCAAGGGAGATGGCAAAGTAGCAGCACATGTTTAAAATGGACAAGGTCCCAGGTTCACTCTATAGTTAAAAGGATCAAGCAGTAGGTGATGGGAAAGAAGCTTCTCTACATGAGACCCTGTAGAGTCATTACCTTACAGAACAAACAATATTGGACCAAACGTCTGACTCAATGGAAGACAGCTTCCAATATTGATAATATCGTTGGGAAGGGCTATAGCTCAATGGTAAATGCTTTGTATGCAAAAGGTCCCACATCCAATCCCCCACCTTATTCTGTCTCAACCCCACAACACACACACACACACACACACACACACACACACACACACAAACACACACACACTTTAATACGGCCCCCAAAAGCCACTGCCAGGTCAATCTGGAGTGAAAACCTTGGTCAGTCCAAGAACCTATTCCTTCATGGATGACCTTCTGGAGGTCGTGTACCAAGGTGGAAGGGGCCAGAGGCAAATTGGACAGAGCAACTGATATAACTCTCGCCTTTGGGCTACATTCCAGCAGCCACACAGAAGTCAGAGATTTCTACACACCCAAAGCTAGGAAGGAAGAGGCACGATCATAGTTCAATGAGACATTGTAGCCAGGTGAAAGTGCTCGACCCTTAGAGTGTAGCCTGGGAAGAGCCCTGAGGGTCAGAAAGAGAGGCTTGGAGACTCCCATTGGGGCCCTGAGGCTCTCCTCTCCTGTTGTAGAGAATACTGGGAAAGGTGGGCAAGTAGCTTGGCGCAGTATAAGGCAGGCAGCTTCCTACGTTCCTAACTTACCATTGACAATGACATGAATGTCTCTGAAATCAACCTCTCCACGAGCCAGGATCCTTCCTTCACACCGGTACATCCCCTCATCTGTTTTCTTTATTCCTCTGATCTGTAGGTAGTTGTTGGGCAGCACAACAAACCGCACTGCAAGAAAAAAAATGGAAAAGAAGATTGATGGTGGCCACCTAGGATTCTTTTGTACAGCTATCCCTGATATGTTCATCTTGGACAATAAGCTTAATCTGAACAGCATTTCTCTCCCCCCCCCCCGCCTAGTTTCCATAATCAAGCTCACCAGGGCCTGAAAGAAGTTGGGTCCAATCAAACCACCAATAAGAGCTGATAAACACAGGAAGCCCGGTTGCTGCAGCAAGGTTTAGTAGATGACATACAAATGTATCCTAAATCTAGTCCTGGGCTCTCAAGCTCCCCACCTCTTATGCACCTGCACTAAGCCCCACAGGGTCTGTTTGGCAGCCTCAGTGCTTCATTCTGCTTCCTGATGCCTGGTGCTCCTTTTCATATTTCACAACAACTAGGTTCTGGCCCTGCAATAAAGATGTTCAAAGTTCTTTCCTCACCACCATCTTACCATCTTTTTTAAGAACAACATCTCTGCCCGTGTGCTTCCATATGACTGCGGGAGGCAGTGAGGAGACAACATCACACACAATGACCGCATCCTCTCCTTCTTTGAACTCTTGTGGACTGGGAGCATTCCTGAAAGTCAGCTTCTCTGGAAAGCAAGCAGGGAGAGTTAACCACATCTGACCTCATACACCCAAGAGGCAGCATGACACATACTAAGTACAGAAGCATAGAGTTGGAGGGGTCCTTGGAAGGCCATCCAGTCCAACCCCTGCTCCGTGCAGGAAAGCCAAAGCTGGAGTATCCACCCAACAGTCTGCCTGAAGTCCCAACAGAGGCACAGAATCCCACTGCACTTATCAGCCTATGCAGTCCAGAAAAACAAGGTCAGCAGCTAAAGTTAAAATGTAAAGAACAGCAAAGCGAAGGCAGAAGCTGCTGCTCAGGTCACCATCTTGGCTCTTTTGAGTTTGCTGAAGCCACTAGCATTGCAAGCAGAGGTGTACCTAGGGTCCCTTGTGCCCTTGGCAAGGAGCTGTTTCTGCACCCACAGCAAGGAGCAGTACTGGCACCCTCTGCCTGAAAAAAAATCACTGTACTGCAGTAGCCACATTAGAAATTACTACACTTTATGTGACCCAAGTACTCAGTGTCTGGAGTGAGAGCGAGGCGAGGAGGAAGGACAAAAAAGTTCACATGCTTTCGTGTTGCGGTGTGAGAAGGACGGGAAGCTTCTCCTTCGCTCTCAACATGACAGCAGTGCTGTGTCTCCTCACACATATACATCATACACTCAATAGATTTTTGCAGGGGGCTGCACCCCTGGAGGGGGCTGGTTTCGCCAACCCCTATGTACACCTCTGACTACAAGAGGCTCTGACAGTGCAGGTGGCTCTAGGAAACTCAAGCGAGACAAGGGAAAACAAAACCACACAGGGATCATTTGCTTGTTTTGCAGGGTTCGATGGGCTCTGATCACCAGATTGCAGTGAGCCATGCTGACTCTAGGATTTTAATTAGTTCATCGGTTGGCTGAAAATATTTATATCCTCCCTTTACCCCCAAAATGACCAGATACAAGGAAAATACATAATGCTTAACAGAACAACAATAAAACATGAGCCAAAAATATTTAGAACACAAAGAAACCTAAGACAAGAACAGTATCTGGGGTCCCTTTGACATAGAACTCAGTGAGGCCCACTTCTTAAACTATGAGAGATGGGCTTTCTACTGAGGACACCCCAGTAATGGTGCCCTACCCCTTTGGGGTGGGGCACCATTACTGGGGTGTCCTCAGTAGAAAGCCCTGGTAGCTGGAATGACACCTAGTCTGAAGGGCTGAAACTCATCAACATTCTTCTAAAAACTGGAAGACATTGGGACATATAAATGTAAGCATACAATGTTCCTGACACACATTGTAAAATTGCCCTCCCACCTAGCTCTCCCACCCTTTGAAAGGAAATAGGTCAGGTATCTTACGGAAAATCTTCACGTTGAGTGTGGCCTCCACATCGCCTTCTTCACTGGAGACAACACATTTGTAAATGCCAGCATCGTCTATGTTGACATTGTAGATGGTGAGAGTAGATGAATCCTCCGTCCGCACCACTGAGATGTGCTGTTGGTTTGTCGTCAGCTTCTCACCGTTGGGGGCAAACCAGGAGATGTCTTTGGATTTGGCATCTCCAGTCACTAAATCAAAAAGGGTAAGATGTTCAAGGATAAAAATCATTGGATGTTCCCTCTTCCTTAGGAATCATTCAGACAAACCCCTAGAATCTGGGCAGGTGTGGAGCGGCCTCTTAGAATCACTGCTCTTGGGGCCCACCATACAGGTGATAAAGCTTTACTGAACACCGAGGAAAAAAGTCATGGGTGGGTGAAGGTTCAAATCTGTGATGTATTAACATCCTGCTGTTCATGGGAGCCCTTGCACTGCAGATGATAGGCACTGTGATTCTAAGGATTTGCTATGCATTCATTAGCTTTTACACACTGACCGCTTGCAGCTCAGGTCCCAGGGAAAATTAGAAAAGCATTCACAAGGCTTAAAGTGGTGGTGGGGCAAGTTAGCTTTCTCACAGCAGTTCTAGAATTCCCCAAGAAAGGGCTTGAAATATATTAAAAAGAGGACACCGAAGATGTTTCCTAAACCCTTTGGGTCTCTGTCATCCGCAATATAGAAGGTGCCAGACTCTTTACAGTTAGTTTCGATTTATAACCAAAGGTCTAGACACAGATTACAATACATTGGAATCCAAGCACACACAAAAAAGAAACTCTAGAATCTAGACAAGCAACAGAAGCTTTCTGAACATGTCCCACCAAAACTGAAGTCTCTGCATACTCTCAGTACGCTTTTACACCCAGCGGCCAAAATCACGTCTCAAGACAACTTCCTGAAGATTCTCCTTCATCTGTCACAATTGTATGCACGTTTAAAGGAAACAGCCCCCACTGTATTCAGTGGGACTTGGATATGCATGGAATTGCTGGCTTATGTTAGAGGAAAGGGTGATTCCACCATTCTATGGTAAATGCTTACAACATCTTTGGATCAGTAATCTTTGTGCAAAGCTGGGAGAATGAGAGCACACTCAAGATGGTCTCCAAATTTGTTAGTGGAACAGTGTAAAGGGACCTCGTAATGGGATCTTAAGACAAGGGATTCTGCCTTTCCACAAGCAATATGCTGACTAACCAATAATGTTTCACCCCAAGCAGCTATGAACAGCCAAAGTGGGAAGGCATTACTCACCTTGACACAAGAAGAATTTGGACTCTCCAACAGGCACCTCCACTTTATTTGGAGCAATGTTCACCTGGAGAGAGACTGCAAAAAACAAGAAGAAGCAGATCAGAGATCAGATCAGAGAGAAATGCTATGATGTGACAGCATTTGTACTTAGCAAAATACAAATCTCCTGTAGGTTACAAGAGCCTTATCAAACTAGTTGTACCTCTTTTGTCATGTAAAACTGTAGGATGTTTGGTTATGCTAAAATTGCTCCACGGTGAAGGTTAGCTGTTCATGCCTATACCTGTATTTTAAGGGGCCATTAATATGGATTTTGGGATGCGGGTGGTGCTGTGGGTTAAACCACAGAGCCTAGGACTTGCCGATCAGAAGGTCGGCGGTTCGAATCCCCACGACGGGGTGAGCTCCCGTTGCTCAGTCCCAGCTCTAGCAGTTCAAAAGCATGTCAAAGTGCAAGTAGATAAATAGGTACCGCTCCTGCGGGAAGGTAAACGGCATTTCCGTGCGCTGCTCTGGTTCACCAGAAGCGGCTTAGTCATGCTGGCCACATGACCCAGAAGCTGTACGCCGGCTCCCTCAGCCAATAAAGCGAGATGAGTGCCGCAACCCCAGGGTCGGCCACAACTGGACCTAATGGTCAGGGGTCCCTTTACCTTTACCTATTTTTGTTTCCAGTAGACCTATAGTTGAGAGGAAGGTTAGAATACATCCTGTCACAGAAATTAAGGAGCAATTGTCCTTCTGCAGGGATGCCACTATTTTTAAAATTAGTTACTGTATTTACTCGAATCTAATGCTCACCTTTTTTGGCCAAATTACAGTGCAACAATTTAGGTGCACATTAGATTTGATGGCTGGGACGCGGGTGGCGCTGTGGGTAAAACCTCAGTGCCTAGGGCTTGCCGATCGCATGGTCGGCGGTTCGAATTCCCGCGGTGGGGTGAGCTCCCGTCTTTCGGTCCCAGCTCCTGCCCACCTAGCAGTTCAAAAGCACTCTTAAGTGCAAGTAGATAAATAGGTACCACTTTATAGCGGGAAGTAAACGACGTTTCCGTGTGCTGCGCTGGTGCTGGCTCGCCAGAGCAGCTTTGTCACGCTGGCCACGTGACCCGGAAGTGTCTCCGGACAACGCTGGCCCCCGGCCTCTTAAGTGAGATGGGCGCACAACCCTAGAGTCGGACACGACTGGCCCGTACGGGCAGGGGTACCTTTACCTTTACCTAGATTTGATGGCACATTTACATTAGACAGCAAATACTTTTTTTGGGGTTTCAAGGTTCTGAAAATTGAGGTGTACATTAGATTCAATAGTTCATTAAACTCGAATAAATACGGTATTACCAGCTTATAACCTGGTTTGGAGCAACAGGAACAGTCTGATAGCATCTGGGGCTTGTTAGCAGCTCCATATGTAGGGGTCGGTCTCCCCCGCCCCCGCCCCCCGTGTGTGTGTGTGCGCGTGCGCCTATGAGAAAATAATTGAGAGTCAGGCCAACTATTCTGAATTGGCTCTACATAGGCAAGGAGAATTAGTCCATGGTCAGTCAGTCCCTTAATATTAGTCCATGAGCAAAGTGCCTTTTGAACTCCCCTCTCTCCAGTACACTTCCCCCTTGAAAGTCTTTGTACGCTCTTGTGATGGCACTGGAGGTGACTATCTCTCTTTTCCAATATGCTGGTTGCCCTTTTACTCTACTTTATTTCTATGTAATCTAATTTTGCTCATCCATATTACTTTAACATAATTCACTCTCAGACAGAATGGAAGAGCCACACGCAGTAATAGAAGGTGAAACGTTTATTAGATTCAGTGTGGTGAGACCTAAATAGCCCAGGACCAGAGAGATGTGGTGTCTTCCTTCAATTTATTGCCCTGTCATCCACTCTTGTACACTGGGCAGTGCCCATCACCAAGGGTGGGGTTTCAGCTATGGGGCACAAGAGCCCAGGCACACATGAGCAATTTGGATGCACACAGCTGTAGTCTCGAAGCTGAG
This sequence comes from Podarcis cretensis, assembly GCF_951804945.1. NCBI lineage: Eukaryota > Metazoa > Chordata > Lepidosauria > Squamata > Lacertidae > Podarcis > Podarcis cretensis. Next base: position 26,643,220 of record NC_137185.1, on the reverse strand, counting down.
ATTCAGAAGCAGTCATCCCAAAAAGAAACACATATCTAGAAGGAAAATCGACTTCAAGTGGTTTTGCTCACAGGTCTCTGTTACACTGTAGGGCTTTTGATTCTGCTGTATCCAACTAGGTTATAATCACAATGGACCACTGAAATGGACCCACAATGGACCTACTGAGTTAGGGCTCATTCCCACTTCTGTTTGCCCCATTGCTTCCCCCCGAGAAAACCCACAGTTTAGTGCTGAATCGGAACAAATAGCAATCTGGATTTCAGCTGGTTGGTCTGATTTAGCGCTAAAGGGCAGGCTTTTGGGGGGGGGAGGGGAGAAGCAGTGGGGCAAAGGCAAAACCACTCAGACCTGTGCCTAGATACAGGATAAACAGAAGTGTGGACAAGCCCAAGTCATGTCTATTAACTTCGAAAGGTCTACTCAGGCTTACATTGACGGAGCTTTTGGCCAGCCTTCTCAAACATGCTTCCCTCCAGATGTTGTGTGGCTCCAACTCTCATCAGCCACAACAGCTGTCATGGCCAATGGTCAGGGATGATGTGATTTGGAGTGCAACCAGGATGGAAAAGGCTGTTTCAGGGGTTTATCTTCTGACCCAATTCTTGCCTTCCATTTACGGGGGTTCCCTGGCCCTCAAACCACTTGTGAGTGAAATTTAAAGCTGAAGGATCCCAAAACAACTGGAGGAGACATCAGCTGGTTCTATGCCAAACTCAAGTTGGCCCTTGGAATTGTCTCAGACGTCTGCCCTGCAATGCTGGGATTCATCAGAGCACACCTTCCTCTGTGCCTTGCTAGCTGGGGATCTTTTTGTTCCGTTCTATAAATGCCTCTCCATCACAACTACACATTCTCTCTTGGACTCCAGAATCTGTGAGCATTGTGGTCTTTCGTGATAAGTAATGAGCCATTAGGGAAGGCATAATTGGATGCTGGCTCACTTCCATGGACAAGCTTGCCGGAGCTTCCTGGCCTAACAAGTCCAGGTCAGAGAAGGATTTCAAGAGGTTTGACCTAATGTGTGCAATTTCCAAATTGCAGCCATTAGTTGGAGAGAAAACAATCACCATAATAGAACAACTGCTCAGTCCAGCATAGCCAAAACATTCCTCCATACCTCTACTCCTACAAATGCTTAATTTGTTAAAACTCTTTAGTGGTCCAGCACTACAAAACTGGCTTCCTTTCAGGGGTGGCTGGACCACAGAGCTGTTTGATGCATGTGCCTATCTGTCCCCACATAGAGAATTTTAAAACCACAACGATCCTGCGGAAAGGAATCAGTCTCCTTAAGATAGTAGCAGCAGTATTCTTCCTTGGCAGCACACAAGGGCAGTGGAGACTTGTTCACACATCCTGTTGTCCCAATGTTGTCTCCCCACCCAAACCCAAGAAAACTGTCAGAGCTCAATCAGAGCAAACAGCCATTTAGATTTTCTCAAGATTGACATTTGCTCTGATTTAGCATTAAAGAGTGGGTTTCCCCTGGGAAAGGAGCAGGGCAAGAGAAAGAACACTCTGACCTGTGCTTTCCAGGCACTGGACAATCAGAAATGTGGATGAACCCTCAGTTACTTCTTATTTTATTGTGAGCCCAACTAATTTGCATTTCCCAAGCCCAGGTCAGAGAACATGTGAGCTGAAATGCAGCTGCCATGTGAAACTCACTCTTCCCTGCACTTCTCCAGTCAAAAAGTGCACATATCAAGGAAAAGTGTGGACCGAAATGTGGACATTTGAAAGAAAAAAAGGAATGTACAAAAATGCTTTATGGTTTATATTAGGCAAAATTGCATACAAAAATATGTCATCAGAACAAATGTGTGCAAAAATGCATACACTGGCATTTAAAAAATGGAAACCTGCTTGAATTTTGCCTGTTGTCTATGTGGTGGTTCTTTCAGCACTAAGTGAAGACGTCTTCTTCCTTTCCTCAGGCTTTTCAGGTTTTTCTTTTTGGTGTTTCAGTGATCTTTTGTACTGTCACTGGTTTTCATTTTATTCCACTATTGCTTTTATTTTGTTCTACATTTTATGTTTTACACCCGATTTTTACAACTTAATGGCTTTAAATTTTTACTTCAGTCTCGTAGCCACAGGCAAGAAGGAACTGAGTGCAGGCAAGGGAGTGGGCTGGTGGATAAAGGCCAGAGTGCCTTCCACACTCCATTGTACCCAGTGCAGGAATGTAGCAGGCTGCTATAGGAAAAAACAGGACTTCTCTGCCCCCTGCTTCTTCTAGCCCCAGCAAGCTACTGCGGGGGAAGGCAGACTAGTAACTTTTGTTAGCTTCAAGGCTCTTTTATTTGTGTCCAGAGAACTTGCAACTGTGAGATATATAAATATTCCAAACCAGCAGACAACCAGAGCCCCGCTGACAGAGGTCACACAGAAGTTAAGGTGTGCAAACCGCATCCCGGAACATTACCCTTGCAAAAGGGCCATACCTTGCCTGCTTTTTTTTTTTTTTTAATACATAAAATTTAAGACTTTGCCTTCCTGCTTTCTTTTTAGGCTGATGAATTTTTGATGTGTCTTATTGATTGTCAGCTTACGTTTTCTAAGCTTTTAGGCTGTAAGCCACCATGGCTTCCCTTCCAAAAAAAAAAAAAAAAGCTAAAATAACTTTGAAAGGTCCCAGGTTCAATTCCTGACATCTCTACTTAACGAAGGTCTCCAGTAGCTTGGTTCTCTCCAAAACCAACATTGCGCACGGGAATGAGAAGATTGTCTCATTCAGAGATGTAATTGCTGCTTCAACATCTAATGTTGTTGCAGGGCTGGTATTCATTGCATGAGTCTACATTATGCCACTCTTGATATTGAAAGGTACATATCAGCCCAATGGTCCCAGTTTAGATCAACCTTCTCCAAACTGGAACCTGCAAGTTGTTGTTGGACTACTAATCCAAATATCCCTGACAACTGGCCATAGATTGTAGCCTACATTCCCAGAGGCCAACCAGATGCTTCCAAGCAGGATATGAGAGCAGCACCTGTCCCTTACCCCAAGTCTCTGAATCTGGAGGTTCTATTCACCTGTTGATAGCCCAGCTATCCTCCACAAATTTGTCTAATATTTTCCCAAAGCCATGTAAGTTATTGTGGCAAGGAGTTCCATAAAGTAACTATAGCTACTGTCTTTTGCCTTTCCTGGTTCTTTTTAGGTTCCTTCTGCTTAAAAAAGGGGGGGAGGGGGAGGACAGAGTTGTAATGCGCCACCTAAAACTCAGATGGTTTTTCTTCAAAGTGCTGACAAGAAGAAACCTGTTTCCTTTACACTTGATTTACTTTCTCCCACATCAAGACGGACATTGTGTGCGCCTATAAATAAGCCTCTGCTGACAGTCACTGAGCCAGCCTTTAAAAATTTCAGTGTCTTGTTTGAAAGATGCTGCTAAAGGACAACAGGTTGACAATGGGACTGATTGCACAGCTGGATCAACTGAGGGGAGGGAGAAAACAAGGGGGTATGATTTGGTGGGGCTTTGGCCCATGTTTCTGGAGAGAAAGGAAGTAGCAAGACTTGGATACCAGCCGGATGGGAAAATGCTGGGTATCAGCTGTTCAGATGGGCAAATTCTGAGCTTTCAAATCTTGGGGCCTCCAAAATACTGGAATTTAGTTGTTACAAGAACTGTCAACGGATTTAATATAGGTTAATAATACTAATACTAATAATAATAACAACAACAATAACAACTACTACTACTACTACTACTAACAAAAGGAGTTAGTCTTTTTTGAAGTGTGGCACCCTAGACGGCTTCATAATCAAAAGCTACCACCCACACGGATAAATACTGAGGTAAATGTAATTTGCCACAAACTGCTGCCACACATACAGTTTTTTCCTTGTGTGGTAATACTGGCTAGAACATTTCTGTGTTTTGTTCTGCTTTCCCCTGCATCGGCTGGTGGCAGCAGCGAGTGGAATGAATACAGAATATTGTGGTGTAAGGGAAGTCAAGCACTATAGAAGGAGGAGGTAGACACACCTTATCTGTTTTTGGCAGAAGCCACGAGCTTATCATAATCTCCAGTTAGAAGGAAAGGGCATGTTAAATATCTTCAGTGATGAAGCCATTTAGGGGGTGAAGGAAGGCAAGTCTAAACAAAATGGGCCTAAGGAGTGAGAATATAAAAGCAGCTTATACCAAAGGCTTATCCATACTTCACCTTACCCTGCTGCTTCCCTCCACCCCAAAGGGAAAACCGGTCTTTAGTGCTCAATCAGAGCAAGCAGCAAGGGGTTTTCCATGGGTTGCTGTTTGTTCCAGTTTAAAGCTAAATGGGTGTTCCCTGGGAAAGGAGCGAAGCAAGGGGGAGACCACACAGACCCTGTGTTTTCTAGGCAAGGACAAGCGGAAGTGTGGATGAGGTCCAAGTCAGTCCACTGGTCTATGTAGTCCAATTCTGTATATCCTGACTGGCACTAACTCTTCAGGGTTCTAAACAGGGGTCTTTCCCAAGGTTAGCTGTACAATCCTTTTAACAGGAGATGCTGCAGACTGAAACTGAGAATATGTGTATAGTCTACTTATTTTATTTCCTTAATTAGAACCTTTGCATGCCAACCCTCACACCATTTAGGGTTATAGGGCAATGAACAACCAAATTCTATGGCAGACAAGTACTTCTTGTTCCTAGACTTGCCAGGACCCATTTTGAAGTTGTCAGTGGCAAGCTGATGCCAGGATAGTTCGAAACCTAGAGAGTCGGGAATTTAAATCCTGACAAAAAGAGCCAGCACTCTCAGGAAACGTTATTTAGTTTTCTCCCCAACCCTGGCTATAAAACTGTACAATCCTCCTCACTGCTCCTTATCATAATAGCGGTTATGCAGAAGACACTGTACATGCTAAGCTTATAGCAGTCTTCCCTAACCTAAGGCCCCCTTATGGGGGCTGGTGGTGGGCTGATGCAAGTTGTAGTCCAAAGCAACTGGCGGGCACTATGTCAGGCATGGCTGGCTTACAGAATACAAAAGATGATCCTTCAGCCTGAGTTCCAGGTCTGGGGGGAATGGGTAATATATGAGGATATGAAGCATTCTCCAACTGGGAGCAGCATGCACAGCACATCAGAAACAACAGCCTGGAAGCAAGCCCCGTCTGATCTGTCCACTGAACCCATCCATTTGCGATAAACTCCCTGTCATTTAAGGCATTAAGCTCCCATAAGGCCACTTGGCAGGCCTTCCCCATTCTTCTTCCAATCACATTTGTCCAAGCTTTGCTACCCATATTAATTCATTAGAGATTCAATTTCCCAATTCATAAAATCAGCCTTACATTTGGAAAGCGTCTCCTGGGGAAATGGATGGCTTTTGCTATCTGAAGTGACTCAGCTGTGGCGTGCCACGGAAAGGGCCTTGCGTCGTCTCCTGACAGCATAGCAGCAGTCAAAGGCAATCCATTGCTCAAATTCATTGCCTGGCCCAATCTCACAGTCTACATTGCAAGGCAATAAATAAATAAATAATGCGGATGGGAACCGGAGGCAAGGACTCTCGCAGCAGCCTAATATCGCAGAGGGCAATTCAGAGGGCAAGGAAACTCATCAGCACTAGTGCAAGGCTACTGGTGTGGCAAGTAACATCACCTGGTCACAGGCTGCTGGCTTCAAACCAGGAATCTTCCACACACACACCCCCATTTACCGTATTGGCGTGAATATAAGCTGCACACAAATATAAGCCGCACTTTTAAAATTGGAGGGGGCAGAATTTTTTTAAAAAATACCCGAATATAAGCCACTCCATTCCTCGCTGCTCCTAGCTGCATACTGGGGGGGGGGGGGTGTGCTGTGTTGCTGGTGGCCATTCCCCTTCCGAGCCTTGGGGGAGAGGGTACGGGGGGGGGGGTGTCGCTTTGCCACGCTCCTGGTGCTGTTTGCCCCACACACCTGGCTGCATACCATAAGGTCACGAATATAAGCCACACTTTAACTTTTCACGGTTGGAATTTGGGCGAATAGTGAGGCTTATATTCAGGCCAATTTGGTATTTTTAAAATCTGCAGCTGAATTAGTAGAGGAGGCACCCAGGACTTCTCTTATTTGAGTTCCCCATAGCCCTTCAAATCAGCTGCTTTTCCCATCTGCAGAGTTGCACACTAGGAGTCCTACTTGAAGAGGCAGAGGGGGGCAGGCAGAGGAGACAAACGGAGCCATTCTATCCCACAAGGCTTGCACGTGAGAATTTACCCACTGGATTGCACCCTGCATTAATCAGCCTGTGTCAACTGGACTTTCTGCCTCAAGCGCCAAAATACTTTGAGTCAGCAAGTATGTTTGCAGTCCCCAAGCCTTCACTGTCACAAACTAAGCAGAATTTCCCAGCACCGTTTGAGTAGCTGTGAAGCCATTATTCACTTCCAAATGACCTGCCTTCTTCCCTTCTTTTAATGTTCTCTCCTGCTGTTTGACTGAACGGTGCTGCATCCAGGAACATCTCCCATTGCGACAACCTGGTGGGTACATTTCACTCTCATGATGGTCACTTCATCACACGGACGGATAGAAAGGAAGATTCCTCCCCAGTCCCTTTTCAGGTGAGATTGGCTAATGAGAATGGGGACCCTCTTGTGTGTAGTTGGATCAGTTCTCTGGAGCTCCTCCTCTGCAGGCACTTGAGTTCAGTGACAAAGCACACGCTTTGCATGCAGAAGGTTCACGTTTCAGTCCTTGCCATCTTTAGTTAAAAGGATCTCCAAAGAGAGGTGGTTGGGAAAGACTGACAGAAAAGCAAGTAGATGAAACTGTGGGCTGTCTCATCTCTCAGTAGCAAATTTAAAGTTAAAGAGGTACCCCTGGGCTGCAATCTAGGAATCCAACAGCCGTGTAGGTAGGAATGGAATGCCAAGTTGCCTGCACAGAAAGTGCAGGAGCTGCATGCCGCCCAACTTTTTCAAGCCCTAAACCAGGATGAGTGAGTCATGTGACTTGTGCCTCACTCCTGCTCCCCCCAATGTGCTTTTTAGGTGCTGTGCAAGATCGTGGTCCCCCCCCCCACACACACACACAAAAGCACCTTTTCAGGGCGAGAGCACAGCATGAGAGCACGCAAAAGCGCAGCACGCAAAATGGCTGCTGAGATCTCACCAAAAACCCAAGATGTCCCATTTTTTTCCATGGCACTTGGAAGGTATGGAGTTGTTCTCCATGGGACACAGACTGAGTGCTCCTTCTATAAGGAAATGGAAGAAGCAGTCACATTGCATCAAACAACGACATGCATCCCAACCATGGTCGTCTACCGCACCTGCTGGCCTGCGACAAAATTAACTATTGTCATGACAAACCCAAACAAAAACATTTCAGAAAATGGGAAATGTAAGTAAATATTTGCAAAAACTGTCTGATTTCCAGCATAAGTTCCAACATGAAGAATGAAGACTCCTCTCAATGCAGAGTCTTGGACCAGAAATTCCAGAAACCCTGCTCTCTACAGAATGCCACCCGCTCCCATCCCTGCTTGTTTAAATAGCAACCATTAATCTCTTGCTCAAAGCTAATTCTGTGTTTCATCCTCTTCCCAGGGGAGAACGGCTAAGTGCAGTTCTTCTGTTTCCTTTTAAATATTTGCTAATGCAGCCTCTTAGCACACGCATACATGGGGAAGAAAAGATCGCCCACAGAAGTCAAAGCATAAGGAAACAAAGCACTGCATTTGAAACAAAAGTGCGGAAGCTTGTGGCAGATTCTGTGAATCTTGCGAGTGACATCGGTTCATCGGTATGGAAAGAAGCACACCTACTGGATCATTCCAGTTGAATAACTGCATTTCCAGGGACCATTGGTTGGAATTCAAAATGGCTGCTTCCTGCATTAGAAATCACATTTACTATATTTGCCAGTTAAACTGTAACAACTAAAAAAACCCACCATGCTTTTCATAGGGAAATATTACTAGGTGTTTCTGGATGCTTTTGGCTGAAATTTTGTTGTTACTTTTCTCAGCTTCTCTGCAGATAACCTCCAAATTGTGTTATGTTTCTGATCTTTAATTTGCAGGGGAGGAATCTATTTTTAATCCAATTTTGATATAGTCTTACAAGTTCCGGGAAGAAAGATATTCTGGAAATGATCCAACAGGATCCCCACCCCCCCAATCATCACATACTTCCAACACCTCAGACTGGCAATCACATACATGTAAATCAACAAGGACTGGTCTCTATAGTTAGTAACAAAACTATTTTTAGGACAAAACTATTTTTATGCACCTTGCTGGAGCTGCTGAACCATTTTTGATACAACCTTGGCCACCAGGAGTTATTGGCATATATTTGTTCCTATTAAAACAAGTACTATAGCAGTCCTATAAAAGTTGCAGAGAAGGGAAGCTAGGTGAGGTAGAGGGTAATACATTGCTCATGAATGGCTATATCTGCACTGCAGCTTAAGGCTGCAATACTTGCATACTTGCCCGACAGTTCAAGAACCACAGAATACACTGGAGCATACTTCTGACTAAACGTGCACAAGAATACAGTGAAACCTCAGTTGTCGAACACTTCAGAAGTCAATTGTTTCGGCTTTCAAATGCCAACAACCTGGAAGTGAAAGCTTCCATTTTCGAACGCGCCTTGGAAGTCAAACAGCTTCCAAGGCGCGCTTCTCCATTGCAATTGCCAACTGGCAATTGCGCCTCAGTTATTGAATGTTTTGGAACTTGAACAATCTTCTGGAATGGATTACGTTCGACAACCGAGCTTCCACTGTATAAGAAGAGCCCTGCTGGATCAGACACAAAGGCCATCAAATTTCCCATAGTGGCCAACTAGATTCCTGTACAGTGGTACCTTGGTTCTTGAATGGCTTCGCTCCCGAACAAATTGGCTCCCGAATGCTGCAAACCCAGAAGTAAGTGTTCTACTTTGCAAACATTTTTCGGAAGCCGAACATCTGGCATGGCTTCTGCTTAAGTGCAGGAAGCTGCTGCAGCCAATCAGGAGCCACGCCTTGGTTTTCAAATGGTTTTGGGAGTCAAATGGACTCCTGGAACGGATTAAGTTCAGGAACCAAGATACCACTGTAGGAAGCTTACAAGGAGTGTTTGCTCTCTTCCAGTGACTCATTTGCAGAGTCATTAATAAACAGATTGTAAACAGTCCTGGAAATATTTGACACTAGGACATGGGGAAGGGCTTTTCTGTAGCTGTGCCTATCTTGCAGAATTCCTTACATCTCAGGAGATTGTTAGGCCCACTTTAAAATTATCTTTATCTGCTTCAACTAGCTCAGGTTTAATTGTTGTCCTTGTTTCTGTCCTATTATTTTACTTGCATTGGGGGGAGGGAATGTATAAACATTGTAAAATAATTGTAAAAACAATTGTTTTTAATACGATGCAATTGTGAAATTTAAACTGCTGTGGGCCACTCTCAGTGTGGTGGTTAAGGACAGGAGAAAGTGTGGATAAGCCCTTAGACTAAGCCAAACATGGGGAATGCGGCTGATATGTGTCATAGAGATGAGGATCGGGGTAGCCCCCTGTGTTTGTTTTACCAAACTCTTGAACATAGATAGAAAGGTGCCTAGATTAAGTGGCTATAGAGCCACTCAATTTCCCTTTAGAGAGGTAAAAGTCACAGGTATTTTCTGGAACCCTCGCCGAAATTTGTCAGGGGGAAATGATCAACTGGAGAAAAAAGAAGCAGTCATAAACCATCTTACATTTCTAGGGCAGACATATCCTCCAAGTTACAAGCTATGAAAGTTGCTTGCCAGCTGAAGAACAGCATAACTTTCCATCAAACAAAACCAGGAGGAAAATCACCCACAGCCAGCATTGTGCCATCAGCTCAGCCTTTACTGTGGCCCCTTGCACACATCACAAAAACAAGATCCAAAAAAAGTCAAAGTCATTATGTTGAGGGGGGCAGGCAGGCAGTTTTGACATGGCTAAAACTCTTCATCATCTCTAGGCAATTATTAGACTGGAACACTGGGCTGGGCACTCGCCATCTGCTTGACTGTTTTCTGCACAAAGCCAGAGACAGTAATCAGTGGGCAAAATTTTATCCCCCGCTGGTGGACACAATTGCAGCAAGAGCAGCCCTTTCCTCGCCTAGGAAAACAGCAAGCCAAACGAAGCAGAGGCAATTTTCAAGGCGCTCTCCTTGTCCAGGGACACACAATTGCCTTTGTCATAAAGAGACACAATTCGGCTCTCGGTATGACAGCTACCTTAGCCGACCCTGTATGCTGCGGTAGTCTAGTGTCTAGACAAATGCACGGGTGTGTGTCCTTATTTAAGAACTGGAGATCGTTAAGTGATGCAGATCTTCCCGCATCCCTTATCTTGGGTCCCAGAGAGCGATTTAATCATGCAGTGTCCCAGATATGTAAAGAAGGATAAAAGAATACTTCTATCTCCCCCCGCGCAAGAATCGGAAGAAAGCATTTTGCATATTAAATAACCTCCTCTGCCCAAGCTTCCTAATCCATCTAATCCCCACCCCCATCCCGGACGTGAAAGGGCAAGGAGAACGAATTAATGGGTTTGTATCAAAACAAAATCGGAGCTAAACCAGGGAACCACGGAGCCTTGTTCATTTCCATTTCCTCATTAACAGCATCAGGTCTCCGGGCTTAGCGGGGCCAGGCTGCCTCCATACAAGAGGCTTAAACTCTCAAGCCATTTAAAAAATGATCACTCCAAAAGGTAATCCTTCGACAAAATGCAACAGGGCACTGGAGATCCTGCCAAATGACCCAGTGACCCAGCTAAATACAGGAGCCCCCCCCCCATAGCCTTCAACCTAGTTCTTGCCAAGGTGAGTCAACCTGTTTCTGGGCTGTACCATGTCAGGCTGCGGGGGGGGGGGGATCTGGTGAACACCAAGACAACTAGACATCAAAGAAAAGGATTTTGCCTTAGCCCTCTCATTGACATACCCAGTTTCTTCCAGCAGGGAAACTTAGCTATGCATGTAGCGGTGCAAACCAGATCTCAGTGAGAACCAAGCCTCATTTAGTGGGGTCCACATTCAGACCCATTTTGAAAGCTCAAGGTGGAGCTGCAGTGACTTTTTAAGCATGCAATTGAATTCTGCAAGCAGATCTCTAATAATATCCTTACTCAGTGATTCTGCAGGGTTGTGTGTGGGTTTTTTTTGGGGGGGGGGGGGCTAAAGCTATGGAGTGGTGAAACAGGTGGTTGACACAATTGTTCTTGATAGTCCTCTCTGTTGTTCTGGAGCCCAAGGAGCAATTTGATATTCTGAGGAGCTCTGGACAGGCCAGGCAAAGTGTGGCAGTGCGGGCAGCAAAAGGACTCATTATGCAGCTCACATTGTGTCCTCTAATATCTGGCCAGCAGAATTATTCCTGATAGTCCAGAGGTTACTGACTCCTAATATGGGGAAAGGAACTTCTGGAGCACTCGAATATCTGCTGCAACCAACTGGCTACACACTGTGGGAATGAAGTTGCATGACTCTGGTGTGATCTTTGATTCTGCATTTTTTTAAAAATTATTTTTTTGCAGCTCTAGCTGAAGGACTCAGTGTCATTATTTAAGTTGTTTTGCGGGATTTTGATTTACCTTATATAATCAGCACCCCAACCCCTGTCCCTCCTGGCTATTAAATCTAACAGAGGAAGGCTAAATGTTTGGGTCCAGAGCGTAGCTAACCCTTCACTGTGCAAGGAGGTGGTCCCTGCTACATTGAAACAGGCAGTAGCGAGACCACTCCCGAAGAAACCATCGCTGGACCCTCTGGATTGAAACAACTATCAACCATTTGCCCATATACCCTTTGGGGGGAAGGTGGTGGAGAGGACCATAGTGGGGCAGCAGCTAGCATTATTCCCCATCCCTTGTTTACCATACCCTACCAAAGCCCAAGTACTTCCAACTCAAATAGAGGCATATTGTTTTACTGACTGCACCTGCCTCCATCTCCCTCCTCTTCCTTTGTTGTCTTTATCCATTACAAGCTCCTTGGGGTAGCAACTGATCCTCTTATACTTAGCAAAACACAGTGTACATTTAAGGTGTTATATAACAGACTGAAAGATCTAAAGTAAAATCTATACTTCCATTTTACTCACGGAAGATCCCAGGTTCAGTTCCCAGCATCTCCAGGTAAAAGCATACCAGAAAGCTAGGCTAGGAAACACAGATGACTGAGGAATTTGAACTTTGTGAATTCTTACACAAACTGACCCATCCTGGACCTAATAAATTATAGATCAAAACTTAGTCATCTACTGGTTTTCTCTTTTTCTCAAATGTTTTGATGCATTTTAAAGCAGAAAAATAAATTTAGAAATGCTTATTTCGATAGAAAACATGCTTAGAGAAGCTACTTTAATTGTGAATTTTCTTCAAATTGCAGATTTATGCAGAAATGAAGCAGAACAGCCTTTTGGGTGAACATAGGCAAAAGTGATATTGACTGGAAGTAGACTGATTCTGTTATCACTTCTATGAACTATGACCCACCTGAGTAGGCAATAGAAACCAAGACAGGTAGAACCTGCACTGCATACGTGAGTGAGGGTCTTTCTAGCCTCTTTCAAGTTTGAAGTTCTGCCAAGCTATGCGACTGAAAAACAAATCCCTAAGCAAACCTTTGTTCACAATGGACCAGGCTCAACAAATCAAAAGGGTGAACTCAGTAAGCCCATTTCTTACTAAGAAAGAGTTTCATGTTATCATTTCTTCCTCCAGAAATAATACCTGCTCAGCTTTGCTAAATCTACCTAAGAGTGAAACCTTTATTCTGCTGGAAGTCAAATATGAAACACCAACTGAAAATTTCTTATACCTGATGACCAGAAATAAAATAACTGTCGGAAAGTAAGGGGAAAGTGGAAATGTCCTTTGAAGACCCTACTGTCCATTTCAAAAAGTCACATAATTCTTACTCAGAAAAATCAGCCTGCTACCATTTCAACACAATAACCTTTCCCAAACAGCAAATGTCATAATTTATTTCTCCTTTTGATTCATACTTCCACTATCAAGGCACTCACTTTTATATTGAATAGTGCAGTGGTCCATGAATTCTAACATTTAAGCACTCTGGACATTTTCTCTCCCATATGTGTGACTCCCTCCCCAGTTTTTTTTGGGGGGAGAGGAATATATATTTCCATGACATAGTCTTCGCTGCTTTGCTTAGAAAACTTTTGCTTTCTCCATAAAAGGTTAGTAATAGGAATGGATTAGTACTATAGTATTAGGTCACGGTTGTGACCCTTTGAGCAAGCTGTATCTCATTATGCTTTTATAATGTGGAAGGGTCAGTAGAGTCTATAGATTGATTTGAAGCTTGTCAGTGTAGGAGAAAAACATGTGAGGATGGCCCACGCTACATTTGGCATAAAAAGAATACAAACTGGTTCATTTTGAACGAGTGAAATATTTGACAAGACATGTTGATATGCACTGTGTGCTTTTCTTCCATAGGGTTTCAACTCATGAGCTGGGGTGGCTTTTCCACATTCCAAGTACCCAACCCAACTGGTAACCAATACCACCCACACAGAAAAATGATAGGGGCTTTTACTTGTGTCCCAGGTTCAATCCCCAGCATCTCCAGGGCTGGGAACGCCCCATGTCTGAAACCATGGCAAGGAGGTGCTGCTTTAACCACCAGTATGATGCAGGGGGAAATGTGTGTGTGTGTTGGGGGCCCATTGTTGGCACAGTGCCAATTCCCACCTGCGGAGACCCAGGAGTGGTCAGTGTCGTAAAGCCACTTCTGACATCAGGAGGAGGTGGTGTTGTGGGCTTCACGACCCCAACACACGCACAGAGGCTGGATTCCAGCCCCCGCATGATCAGGGGAATCCTCGGGCCGCGTCATCCCCTGAGCCAGCCAATCGGCTGGCGCGGGGTGTGTGGCTTGCCTCATTTAAGGCAAGTGCGGCCCCGGGATCTCCCTCTTTGGTCTGCACAGCTGCTGTTGTTTCCCACCCACCCAGCAAATTAGCACCGGCCATTTGGTTTTTCACCTACCTCACAGCAAATCGTTACAACTCCTTTGGTTTTGGCAGTTAGGCATTAGGAGGGGTATTGTTATGTAGATGGGTTGGGGGGAGGAGCGCCATCATCTCACCCAAATATTGAAGGGTAGTCCGGTAAAGGATTCCGGGGGGCGTGGCCTCGCCTGAAGCCTATGGAGGCCAGGGCCTAAAGCGTGCCCCCGAGTGGTGACCTCAGGGGAGTCCCTAGTTGATGTGCATCAGCAGGGCTCCCCCTGCTGGTGTTAACCCTTCCCGGTCTTCAAGCAAACAGGCTGAAGCCAGATAGTCTGAAGCCGGATAGTCGGATAGGACCAATGCCTAAGCCAATACCGCTCTTTACCTGTAACCAATAAAGTTGTGGCCAATTTTAGCCCATTAACCTAAAACAATGGTGACATGTGTCTTTATTTCTACTGGGCGAAGGCGGAAACTTGCCATGCAATGCATAAAGTCAGCAACATCCAGCAGTTTCACAGAATCCCACAGTTCTGGAGTGCCAACATATACTCCCATCATGTAACACCACAGACTCAAGCAATAATTCAGTGTGGATTCATTCTCTCTCTTACACCTTGAAAACATTTCTGCAACTATTCATTTTTGCTGATTGTACAAGGGTGGGAAGACATTCAGCCCACAGCCACTCCTGGCCCATTCAACCCTCAATCCACTAGAAATGACCATCCCATTAAAAAAGCATGTGTTGTTAGATGTTCACATCACACACACACGCAATACTGCCATTTTTCATTTGCAGTAAGCTTCCACCTGAAAGAACCCCCTTGCAACCTCCCCCACTCTAAAAGCTGAGCCCCTCTGCAGCACGTGAGCCAAACCTGGGTGGGGAAAGTCAGCCATTCATTTGCAAGGCAGCCGCTTTACCTTGAATTATTAATGCTAACCTACGCCAGCAATTTTCCACCAGAGAGAGCTCAGCCTTAATTGTTATACCAATAAAGCCAGGTTGATACGGTCTACCGGTACGGTGTCCTGGGTAAACAGGTTTGCCTGAGAGGCGCCTGGCGGTCTATAAACAATCTTCCCCCACTGCTGAAATGCTGTTTGGCATGAGAGTTCTCATTAAAACACCCCTACCTTGGATTTCAATCATCAGCTAATTATTATTAATTCCCCTTCTCCTATCTGTATGTTTTTCAAGAGAGGCCCTCTCTCTTGCTTCAGCGAGGAAAGCTTCCATGCCCACATGATGCAAAAGCCCCTTTTAGCAACAAATGACAATAGTTTAGAAAAGCTATTTCTTCTATGGACACAAATGCTCCTTTCCAATGCAAGTCCAACAGGATTTGCAAAAGAGTATCCTGGAACAGCTCCCATTAATTTCTATGTGGGGTTGTGGTTTCTTTTCTTAAGGGGGGAGAATGCAACAGATTGGACACAACATTATGCATGTTCCTACTTTAGTACCCCCTTACCTAAGGAAGGACACAATAGAGGTTTCTAAAATTATCTGTGGCGTGGAGAAGATGGAAAGAGTTTTCTTGCTTTCTCATAATACTAGAAACCTACTAGGGATCCCTGGTTGGCTGGATATTGAGAAAAGGCAAAAGGAAGGGCTCTTCAAAAAGCAAACAATAAACTGGCGGAACTCTCTGCCACGAGTTCTGGAGATGGTCTCTATCTTAGAGGACTTTAAAGGGGGATTAGGCCTCTGTCTCCATGGATTTGTCTATTAATTGCTCCTGGTGATGATGGCTATATGCACCCTCCAAATTCAGGTTCAAAGTCACTGGGAAGCAACAATAGGAAAAGGCTATTTAATTTATGTGCTGGTTCTAGGCTTCTGTTGGAAGCAGATTGTTGGATCTGATCCAGCGGGGCTATTCTAAAGTGATGTTCTTCTTTTGAACCAAAGCACCTCCCTGGATAAGTCCCACCAATTCAGAAGACAAAAAATGAAGAGTGCTTCCAATCCAGCCTTTCCTGATCGGTGGTTAAAACATATTTAGGTTAGCATCGCAACTACTTCACCCACTAAAGCTACTCTGTGATTTGGAGAATGTTTACTCTCCCTCCCCTGCTAAGACAGGCTCTACAATGCTTGGTTAGTAACAGCCAACAGCATACCAGAAGAAAAAGCATGTTTAAAACAGGATGAATAACAGATTTGGTACATAGGAATACTGAATGCAAACAGAGTGTGATGGAGAAAGAGGGAAACCTTGGCTGTGAGCACTAATACCCCAAATGGGGAGACACAAAAAATTGCAGGGGTGTCACCATTATTTGGAATGAAGGCTGAGGCATGTCAATCCTGGGTCAGACACTAGAGGGCACAGAGAGACCAAGGCATGGTATCATTTGCCCATGAGGCTTGAAAGGGTTGTGGGTGCACAAATGGGCCCCTTTGGACAAACCAACCAAAGCAACAGCTCAACAAATGATTCAGTCATGATTTCTAAGCATGCAAACAGAAATTCAAGGGCAGGATTCTCAGATGTTATCCCCTCTAGGCTTGTAAAGGCTGATACTTCCTTGGGATCTGTGGTTCACTCACCTACTTTCCTATTCAGCATCAACCAATTACGTCTTGTCCTAATTAGGCTGGACAAATGTTCTCTCTCTTCCATATATTACATGGAACGAGGCTGTTACCCCCTCATCACCACCCTTCCCAAATAGAAGATGCTCCTCTCATCTGCTTGCTTTTATTTATTTCAAGTGAGAGGGAAGGCCAAAAGCAGACATGTGATGTGTTATTATCTATCAGAGCTGACCCTGTCACCACTAGAACAGGCTGTACAGATAGCAGCAGGCTTCTCCCCTCCTTGTGCTGGTGGTGCGGAATGTGCTAGTTCCAAGGTTGTGGTAGCCTGTGAAAAGTTTAAAGGTCAGCAATGAGAAAGGGCTATACAAGGAAGCTGAGGTAAATATTGGGGGGTGGCAAGGGGCGAGGATAGAACTCTTGCAGCCTTAATAAAAAGAGAGAGCATGTTTTTTGTTTTTTGCTAACCTCTCGAGGGGCTTCCAGCCTCCTCAGGGCATCATATATAATACAAGCAAGATCCCAGGTTCCCCATCTTTTTGTCACACTGCAACATGACCAAGAAAGGCACCAAGGATACGGCTTTATATACAGGTTCTCTGCAACTCCTGCTCAGATCTCAATGAAGTCTTTGGATCAACAGGAAACAAAGTTTGAATTCCCAAACCAGTCTAAGCTGCTTATGTTCCCCACCTGTGCATCATTTCATGCTGCCTGGCATCGTGATAGAAGGCAATGCTAGTCCGCCAGTTAGGAATTAGAAGTTCAAATTGGCAAATGTCTCACGTATTGTCATAGGAAGGAACATTTTCTCCTACATTCCAGATGCCTTGAAAATTGAGGATTTGCTACTATAACACAGGTTTGCTTTATGGCTGAGTTGGGGACCAGATGGCCCTCCAAATGCTGCTATACTACAACTCCCATCATCTCTGGCCAAGAGCCCTGCTGGCTGGAGATAATGGAATCTAAAGTCTAAAAACACCTGGAAGATCAGGTTCCTCAACCCTGTGCTTTAAGGCATTTTAAATATGGAGCAAAGGTGGGGAGGAGCCTTTATTGCTGGCCCCACAAAAAGCAACTAAACCATAATGGTAAAGGTAAAGGTAAAGGTACCCCTGCCCGTACGGGCCAGTCTTGACAGACTCTGGGGTTGTGCGCCCATCTCACTTAAGAGGCCAGGGGCCAGCGCTGTCCGGAGACACTTCCGGGTCACGTGGCCAGCGTGACATCGCTGCTCTGGCGAGCCAGAGCCGCACACGGAAACGCCGTTTACCTTCCCGCTGGTAAGCGGTCCCTATTTATCTACTTGCACCCGGAGGTGCTTTCGAACTGCTAGGTTGGCAGGCGCTGGGACCGAGCAGCGGGAGCGCACCCCGCCGCAGGGATTCGAACCGCCGACCTTTCGATCGGCAAGTCCTAGGCGCTGAGGCTTTAACCCACAGCGCCACCTGCGTCCCTTAAAAACCATAATGGAGAAAGCACTAAAAGCCAACTTCTACTATTACCCATTTATATTAGACTTGGTATCCCTGACACCTCTACCTGCCTGCCCAGAAAGAATGGTTTTGGAGAGGTCTGCCAGATGGTTTCCAGTGAATAGCAAAAGTAGTGCCACATGGCTGAGGGGCCATATGCTAATGCCTTCTGGGTGGAGAAGCCATACTACAGTCCTCCAAGCTTAATGTACATTGGGTATGTGTACATTGGGTATGCATGAAGTTTGCATGCTTCATGTACTAAGGTTAGTGCAACTGTGGAGTCTCTCTTCAGATCCTCGCTGTTGACCATGGGGCCAGCCACTACCTCTCAGCCTTTCCTCATCACAGGCTTGTCGCGAGGAGAAAAGTAGATGGGATGATGCCCTTGTACACTGTGTTGAACTCGGTGGAGAAAAGACAGGATGTGCATAAAACTGACTTAAATAAAACTACAGCCTCAGGTTTGACCCCTTGCAGTGTCTCCAGTTAAAGGGATGCCTGGAACCTTGGATTGCTGCTGCCAGTTGAAGCCATTCTGACCAAACCAGCCATCTTTAATCCTTCCAGGTGTTGTTGACCTCTATCTCCCATCTACCACAGCTAACACAGTCAATTGCCAGGGGTGATGGGAGCTGTGGTCAAACAATATTGGTTAGCTAGGGTGACACAAGGCAAAAGAGTAAGACCTGGTCTAAGACATCTTAATGATGAGGACTCAGTACAGGGGGAAGCAGTGCCAGCCACTCAAAAACCTCAATCTGTTTTCTCTCCAGTTAGTCTGCCTTCTCAGAGAAGAAAAACCCAGGATACGAAAGATACAGAAGTCTCTGTTTCTTGGGTTTGACTCCAGTTTTCATAAGCTACTGTGAGGTCTAATGAGGGAGATGCCTTTGCTACACATTAAACACAGACATTGGTTATTCTCTTTTTCAAGCTGTGCAAGTATCACTGTACTTGGTGCAAGATGACATCAGCATCACGACTCCACCCAAAGTGCTGGGTATGCTGGCACAATCCATTTATTTATGTGAATGACATGGAAGAAATGTTCCAGTACATTCCTGATGCACAAGAGCAACTGGCCTCAGAGAAAAATAGCAAATTTCTGCTATGGAAGCATCATTTATCCCACAGCGACATCCTGCTGATGACAACGGCCCAATTACCCCTGGGCACGCTGCCCTCTAAGAACAGATTCTTTAATAAGAAAGCTAATTTAGTCCCATCTCAAGAGAATGTGGCATCAACTTTTCTTTTCGAGGTTTGCTGACTCCAGAAATACATTTTTAGCCAGGCGCAGAATGAAAGACAGCAAAGCACCCTGCCGGGTCATTTCAACCCATTAAAATTCCAGTGGTCTACCACTGACAGTACCAGCTAATCCTACGTACAGAAGTCTGGGATTAGTTTTCAGAAGCCTCACAGTACACTGACACAATGCTAGGCCTGATCCACTGGGAATTTGCACTGAATTTGCTCATTTGCAATTAACACAAGCTGCACATTTCCAAGTGCAACACACAACTATTTCAAATGGGATTTGAATAAGGGAAAGTGCTCAGTGAATCCTGCCCACTGTTTTTCCTTCTTCTAGCCTGGGGCGAGTAAGGAAGAGAGAAAGCTATCATTTCCCTCGTCTGTCATTTAATATGTTCGCCACAGCTCTCCAAACAAGGCAGACGCAGCACATTTTATAGAAACAACAATACATCACAGCAAGCCGCCGCCACCACCGTAACAAGGCAGTCAACCAAAGTAGCTTTAGGCTGGGAATCAGCCCTAAATAGTTTTTATTTGGGGTGGGTATCCTACTATGAGTAGTGGATTTCTTAGAGTGGCACGTCGCTCTTCAATCAATAGAGAGCATCTAAGATTTGTAAAAAAGAAGAGGAACACCAGCCTCCATCTCTTTCGCAAACCATCATTTCTCTACTCCAGAAGGAAATGAGTTAACAAGGGAACTGGATCCAGCACCAAAGAACTCTGCACACATTCCCAACAGCACCCTAAGCAGGTTAAGTAGCCTGCATAACTGCCTGAGGAGCTGCTCAGAGCCCTGGAATTTTTACAGTTTCCTTCAGAGAGTCAAGGAGTACAGATTGCAGCTCTCTCTCTCTGCATTGTTCTTGGCTTTCTCTTTTCTTGAAAGACAAAGAACAGCTCTAAGGGAAAGCTTGTGAATATTCATGAGATGTCTCTTTCTTAGCCACATTCTCCCTGAAAGAGAGAACCGCCTGCCAGGTGACGATTTTCATGTTACACCTCTGCAGCCCCAGCAATAAAAATTCACTCCACACTGTAATTCTCCTCCTAGTCTCACAGAATCCCCACGCTGCAAAATTAGCTCTGAGCTAGGGGAAGACACGGTTTCTTATGATTACTAAGGTTGCCATCGTAACCCAAATATAGAGATGTGACACCCACAAAAAAGCAGGCAGATTTAGGCACTATCCTTGCCTTTCAGTGGGTAGATCCCAGGCAAGATGGCTGCTCATTCATGTAGAAGTGTCTAATTACATCTACAAAGTTTTGCTCTTGTCACAGTGACGCCTCTGACGCTGGTTGATTGAGCTGGCGCCATGGCATGGAATGTCCACAAACATTCCACCTGCTCAGGAAATAGAGCTGTCAGCCAAGAATAACTGTCAGTTGGGCTAAGCTTAACACCTTACAAATGCCCTGTGGAAGGAGAAGCTTAATGAGAGAGGAGCAAAAGAAGAAGACTCAAAAGCTCGAGCTTGATTTTCCTTTAGAAAAAGAAAAAGAAAAGAAAATGAGAAGTGTGGCTGGTACATAACTTCAGGCTCAGACACAGACACCCAGGGCTTTTTTTAGGGGGAGCGGACAAAGTTGTTGAGCTCCATTGTACAGCAACAATCGCCAGGCCAATGCGATTGCCGCCCACCGGCGCACAACCCCAACCTAAAGAGATGCCGAAACACACCTAAGAGGTGCTGGAACTCAGTTCTGGTGAATTCTGGCTGAAAAAAAGCCCTGCACACATATAAAGTGCCCTCAAGTATTTTTCACTCCAGAGTGATTCCCTGCAACCAGCATGTGATGTAATGTGCAACGTGAGTCTAAAAGTCTTTAAAAAAAACAAAAAACTTGCTGGATTTGAGTTAACCTATTAACCCTACCTAATCCTTCTACTCGAGACCACATTTAGACTCAAACATGACATAACAGCTGGAGGTGAACCTTGCAATGCACACGTCTACATGAAAATGCAAGAAAAGAGCCTGGCTGCTGTATCACACCAAGGGCTTGTCTAGTCCAGCATTCTGTTCTCACAATGCTTATGTGAAGACCACCAGTATGAGCACGGTAGTTCCCTTGCACTTGTGATCCTCAGCAGCTAGCATTCAGAAACATATTTTGCATGGCATAGAGAAAGTAGGTATCATCACAAAACATCATACATGAAATGAAGAATGGATTGTGATCAACTTGGATGGCTTTAAAAGAGGATTAGACCAATTGTCTACCAATGGCTCCTAGCCATGATATCTATGATCTGTCTTCAGGGTTGGAGGCAGAAATGCTTCTGAATAGCAGTTCATGGAATGCCCACAAACATTCCACCTGCTCAGGAAATAGAGCTGTCAGCCAAGAATAACTTGGAATAATAAAGAATAAATGAGGGGAGGTTGCTCTTGTGATTAGGCCCTGCTTGACAGTTTTCCACCAAGCATCTGGTTAGCCTCCTTGAAAACAGTATGCTGCACTACAGGGTTCATTGGCTTGATCCAGTGGGTTCTTCTTAGCTTCATATATGGCCCCTCATCCTGAACACAGTATACGGGCATGATGACTAGTAGCCTCTGATTGCCTTAACCTCCATGAATTTGTCTAATTCCCCTTTAAAGTTGGTGGTCATCACTACATCTTGTGGTAGAGAATTCTATAGTTTAACTATGTGCTATGTAAATAAGTACTTCCTTTTGTCCGCCCAGAATCTCCCACCAGCCAGTTTGCTGGATGACTCTGGGCTCTAGTTTTATGAGAGGGCTCTAACCACTTTCTCCACAACTTGCATAATTGCAAACAGCTCTGTCTTTTCTCCATTACAGACCTTTCCTCTAAACTGAAAAGCTCCAAATATTACAGCTTTTCTGCATAAAGTAACCAGAACTCCACACAGTTTTCCAAGTGTGGTTGTACCATAGATTTGTATAAAGGCGTTACGATATAAGCTGCATTATTTTCAATGCCTTTCCTAATGACTCCAACATGGCTTCAGAAGATCCTGCCTGGTCCTTCTAGTAGGAAGCATCAACCCTATCAGGAATGTCCTCTAGCAGCACCTGCAAACTGGGCATGCTGAACTGGTCCTGTCATGTATCATATATATTCAGTCATAGATCAAGAACTCTAATCACCGTAATGTTTATTATGATGGCAATGCTTGTGAAAGCATTTACAAGACCGTGACCCATGATAGCTCTTCTCCCAGGTGATTTCCTGAGCATGGAGAAACTGGCTTGGACCATATTTTGGCACTGCTAACTTCAGATCTGGCAGCCCATCTTAATGCTTCAAGCAAATGTGCAGGAAAATCTCACCACAAAGTGAGATATCAATGTTAATTCTGCACTGATACTTGCTCCTATAAAACACCCCTTTCTGTAACCTACGTAGTAAAGCAAAGATGCAACCACCCAAAAAAGTTACAATGGTAGTGATCCCATTCCAAAGCTGTTATGGCTCTCATTGTGTGTGGACATGTTGATAAGGAAATGGTGGAGAATTACACAGGATTTACAGTATTTGTGCTCAGAAAAACTACTATGCCCCCATAGTCAGTGCGAGATCTAAACAGCTTTAAAATGTAACAAGAAGCCAATAATGGGTTTGCATTGCCATTTAGATACTCCTAAAGCAGCAGCTCCTCATATCAGCTTGGGCTATATTGAAAAACATTTGCAAAAGACAGCAACCATACAGGAAGAAGCCTGATCACACCCTTACCCCTTTTCCTCCCCCCCCCCCTTTTTTTTAAAGGGATGACTGTTTCTGGGGGAAAGGAAAAAGGAATTGATCTCAGCTAGTCTGCAGAGCCAGTTGCCATGGCAACCTATCCAGTAATTCCCCAGGAATTGGATTGGAAAGGAGGAGTGTGCTTTGATGGCTCTGGAGATATCAGAGGAAGAAGATGCAAGGAAGGTAAATGTGGTGTCAGTTCTGAAAGAAGGAAGAGGCTGGGGAAACTAAGAATGGGCACACTTACCAGCTCCAAAATTTTAGTATTTGGAAGCAGAAGTTGCTGACTGACCCAGAGAGCATTCTTAAAAGGATGGAGATGGAACAGATACCCCAAGCAAGTGCCTATTACAAGAGTGTTGGAGAGTTCTGGGTTCAAGTCTCCACTGTGCTCAGTAACAAACACAGGACCAAATATCACAATAGAAAAGGGGTGAAAATGAGAAGTAGAGAGAATAGCATATGAAAAGTAGAAAGAAGAGAGCTAAAAAGAAAGAGCGCAGGCCTGATAGCCTGGATTAAGAAGCAAGAGAACATTCTTCTTAATGCTGTCACTGTGGTGGCCAAAAGAGAACTCAGCGAGAAGGCATGAAGTCCACTCTTCTAAACAGGAACATTGGGAATGGTTGGCATGGGCTGCCACTTTCCCCTATGTCTTCCTAAACATTTTTGCAAATTCACTTTTATACTTAGTTCAGCTGAAATAACAACACTAATAAAAAAGATGTAATTCCATAATCTGTAAGTAACCAGTGACTAGGTCCCGCTGAATTCAGTGGGGCTACACTGGAGTATAAACATTCATAGGCATGGCCTGCACTACTAATAAGAATGAAGGATGTCTCATTGTGGCTAGAAAGCATTCTGGCCAGCAGAATCATTGCAGCAACTGTAGTTAAAATGTTGTGGAAAGGTATCAATAAATTTGCAAGAGACACTGTTTTATGGCTGTCCTGATTATGTTCTTGATAGAAGCTCTTTAAAGCTTGGGGGTGGAGTGTGGGGGATCATAAAACTAATAGCCTTGCTATTTTTTATAGCAAATATTTTCATTCACCCACAGTGGACTAAGCCAAGACACTTTATGAAGCCATTAAAATCAGAGCGTAGGCAAAATTAATTAAAAACTTTAACAAAATATATTAAGAAACCTACATTTCCCGACAAAGAGGAGAGATGTATGGGTGGGGAGGTCCATGTGGCTGGTGGAAGCTGGTGAAAAGGCAAATGTTGTTAAAGAAATATGAAACGCCTACTCTGAAACACTCACCTAAAGATCACTCTTCATTTTCTGCAACTGACCACAAGCATCCACAATGTCAGAATCTTCCAAGACAGTTAGGAACTGCCAACATGCACCCACACGCACATGGATTTTAGTTCATTTTCTTCAATCCATATGCCATTCTGTCAAACTTGTGACAGCTTATAATGAGGGAGGAGCCCTAGTTCAGCTCCATGATTCGTTCACCATTGAAATACCCCTTGGATTCCACTTCATTTGTCTTCAATACATAATCAAAGATTTTGCATGTACTCCTCTTACATACAAAACAACAATACTCAAAAAAGTAAAAATCTCTAGTTTCCCGGGGGGCAGGGGATAGAGATAATAAAATTGTAAAAGTATTGAAGTCTGTTATATAAGGGCACAAGTGTACTTCCTTGCAGGGAGATGTTTTTAACACATGCTCTTAGTTTTTGCCATTTTTAAAAGGGAAGAAATCTTTATTATTGATGATGATGATGACAAATATCCCAGATGCCTTTAATGAAGGGATTTATTTTTTTTTTGAAGTATGGTATTTATTTTTATAAAAAGAAAACCAAAAGTTCACAACTGCATAGCTACATAATCAGAGTTGAAAGAGAACTCGTGTCATCAAGTACAGTCTCCTGCTGATAAAAGAAACTCCAGATTTCTGGGCAGATTTTATATCGATACAGATATCCTATTCAAGTTCCAGTTTTCAGTTTTCATTCTTTATTCACCTATATTAAGGCTGTAAGAAGAGCCGGTGTAGCAAACCAAATCAGCCCAGTCACCCATTTAGTCTAGCATCTTGTTTTCATGGTGACCAAGCAGATGTCTATATATATAAGCAGGACTTGAGCACAACAGCAGCTTCTCACTTGCGTTTCTCAGCAATTGACATTCTGAGGCATATACCTTCTGATAATGGAAGTACAGTAGTACACAGCCATCATGAATAGTAGCCATTGATAACCTGATCCTCTTCCATGAATTTGTCTAATCACCGTCGAGAGTGGCTGAGACAACCCAGTCAGATGGGAAGAATACATTTGTTGTTGTTGCTGCTGCTGTTGTTCCTCATTTATAGCCATGTACGTCGGCAGCCATCACTACAGTTATCCTCTGTGACTGAGACTGCTCCTCTCCTGGAAGTACTTTCAAACACTGCTGAAGGTATCTGGATAGCCATGAATGGACAGAGAATGCTGAACTTGATATACTTTTCATCTGATCCAGTAAGACAATTCTTATCTTGTTCACTAACTCCATCTACAAAAAATAACCAAACAGCTGCCCTTCCCCATATGCTCTGACATTTGATCAGCTTCTGAGAGAATGAGGTCCTCTGCATGACAAAAACATGTGTGACTTGTTTGCCCTCAATTTAGAAGCAAGGACCGGGCCTTCTTGCAGAGCTGACCAGACATGATTGCATTCAGTTCCTTTTGATCATCTGTTTGCTAAGGTGTTGTTGTTTTTTAATGTTATTTGCTACTAAAATTCCCTCCTCTCAACAACCTGCACAGCTGCTTTAGACCAGAAGGTACCTCTGGAAGTGACACTTCCTCAAGTAGAACTTCAGCCTTGACATCCACCACTCCCATTATTTGCCCATTTAGTTCCTATTTTCCTGGTCCCTGCCCCTGTTAAATCACTCACACTGGAAGGATGCTAGTTGAAATTTTGTCAGTGTGAGGAGCAGCCCCTTTAAGGGTACCAAAATGGCAACGCAGATCCATAATCAGCCTGTTGTTATCCTTCATGGCTATTTAGAGCTCAACAATGATTACAGGGGAGAGTGGTTTTTCCTAGAACAAATGCTGTAAATTCTGTGTAATTCTTCACCATTCAGTTATCAACCTGTCCACACATGACAAAAGAGGTATATCTCCTTTCAGTGGGAGTTATTGTTCTTCATAGTTCAGCTCCTTCTTCTCGAAGTTAAACCTCTGAGCAGGGGGCAGATGTGCTGTGTCATCCAATGAAACTGAATTATCTTTGGAGGAAGGGTAATGAAATCTTATGAGCCCACAAAGAGGAGATATGTACCACAGGGTCAAGCAAAAAGAACCACTACAAGACAGGCCTACCCATACCCAACTCAGACATGCTCTCCAGAAGCATACCCTGGCTATTAGGCCTGAGCGATATACCCATGCATCGCCCAGGACCTGTATTAGAGGTGGACTGTGATGACAGCTTCATTCAGCTGTATACCGCTGGTGAAACCACCGCCTCCTGAGTCCCTCTGCTACCAGCGCCCAGCACGCTGATGGAGAAACAAGCTGCAGCCGGGCACTGGAGGCAGAGGGACTCGGGAGCAGTGGCAGTTTCACCAGCGATATACCACTGAGTGAAGTCGCCATTGTGGTATGCCCTCATACTGCTGCAGAGGGAGAAACAGCCTGTCCGCACATCTTGCCCACCAAGGCGCAATACAGCTTGTTCCTCCCTCTGTTTCAACAAGCCCCGTATCCCTCCGGCTTGAGCACGCTGGAGGGACATGGGGCTTGCTCAGCCGGGTGTGTGTGTGTGTGTGTGTGTGTGTGTGTGAAAAGAAGCACTCTCTGATGGAGAGGCAGTCCACCCACGCCTCTTGCCCGTCCCAAGGTGGTGGAGAAAGCTGCCGGTGCTGCCTCAGCTGTCTCCGAAGCCTTGGGACAGGTGGGCGGGAGGTGCCAATGGTCTGCTTCTTCATCCAGGGAGGGTGAGGCTGCCTGCTCACTACCCCACCTGGCCCATGCCAAGGCAGTGGGTGAAGCAGCATACAAACAGTGTTGGCACACCTGCCTCACCCGCCACTGCTTTGACATGGACTCCTTTCCGACACTGTGATACATCGCAGTATTGAGCTGGCAGTATGTTATGATGTTGGAAAATAGTTATCACCCAGCCCTGCTGGCTATTGATATTGAAAGCCAGTGAGAGGTAGAAGAGAGTTGATAGAATTGCGCTCTCCCATTCTCCTGCCAGAGCTTATTTCACAGGGCAACCAATGCGGTTTCAGTGCCAGAACTGGACCTACATCCCAAATGAAATGGACTCAGGAAAATCAGCCTCATCCAAGGAAGTCTACTGGGTGCAAATACATTTCTCCAGACCAAATAATCAATCCTCTGAAACGGATAACCAAAACAGTGCTATCTGAAACTGACATTTCAAGTCCCTGGCAACTGGCTTTGTTACTTCTTGTGTAAGGGCTGTTCCGTTAAACTGCCACCATTAACATTTTTTTTAAATGCCCACCAATAACATTTCCTCCTTCACTTATTTCTTTCTTTATGGATGATATGCAACTCCTTTTTATAGGCATCCTTAATTAACAGGATGTGTGGTGGGGCATGCGAAAAAGAAACCCAACCCCCCCCCCCATGCAGCATATTGGAAGCCTGACTCTGACAGAACAACCCAGCCTGCTGCATTTAACCATGCACAGGAATCAATTACTTACTTAGCAGCAACCGCCCTCCCAGATCATTGATCATATTTCATATCACTTCAGTTTCTGCACTCTTCCAAAACACTTTATTGTTGGTCTTTAGAAGCATTTTCTGCACCTCCGGTGTCAAGAGGACTTAGGTATTTTGTGGATATTCCAACACCTCCCACATGCTGAGATTTGCAGCGCACTCATTTGCACTGAGTTTTATAGCTTTTAATAGACTCACTTCGTAACCAGGGCTGCTTCTTGCCAACAGCAAAAGGGCCCAATAATCAATATTCTATTTAAGTTTCAAATTAATCTTTCATATTTAGTGGCATGTAAGCCTTCATATGACAGCAGCAGCAGCAGCAGCAACAGGAGTGATAAAAACTCAAGGTGCATTAAGAAGAAAAAACTTCAGCAAGAATGTCAAAATATCTCATTCAGATGGGATGCCTTTGAGTTAGGACCTACAATGAAATGTTGCAATGTACCACCTCTAACAGAACTGTCCCTGTTCAGGGTTCCTGTAATCTAGTCATTCTATAAGCTCCCCCAGGATTCTATAAGCTAAAGAAGTATCTTGCAATATGTGTCTGCACACACACACACACATTTTCCATTACCTATTATTCAGCTGGCACATGCTCACACATACATTGGCTGTTTGGAGAGAATTTCCCCTTAAAAATTCTCACCCACCCCATACTGGTTGGGGTTGAGTTGTAGGCCAAACTATCTGGAAAGCACCAAGATGGAAAAGGTTACCTTACATCAATATCTACAGTGGTGCCCCGCAAGACGAACGCCTCGCAAGACGGAAAACCCGCTAGACGAAAGGGTTTTCTGTTTTGGAGGCGCTTCGCAAAACAAATTTCCCTATGGGCTTGCTTCGCAAGACGAAATGTCTTGCGAGTTCCTGCGGGGTTTTTTCCCTCCCCCCCCCTTTTCCTAAGCCGCTTATCAGCTGATCCGCTGATAAGCCGCTTAACAGCTGATCCGCTAAAAGCCGCTAAACCGCTAATAGCGCTAATCCGCTAAGCTGTCAATGGGCTTGCTTCGCAAGACGAAAAAACCGCTATACGAAGAGCCTCACGGAACGGATTAATTTCGTCTTGCGAGGCACCACTGTATATGAAGCAAATGGGGAAATGACGTGGGCAGCCATTTCTGCTATTCACAGATCTGCTCCATTCGTATACAAAGCAAGGGAATTTGCAAGGTCCAGTTTTCACTACAAACGGTGCCTAGTGGTCCATTCTCAAGGACTATTGTTCCAGACACTTATACAAGCTCAGCTCATTCTTCCAGTCTATTCCAGGTTGGAGGGGAACATGAGTTAGAGTGTGATAGGAGGATAAGGTGGGTGACAGAGGGCTTAACACCTCCTACTCACACACCCAGAACTCAGTAACAGAGAACATGCTTTGCATGCAGAAGGTCCCAGATTTAATCCCTGGCATCTCCACCTGAGCTGAGATTTGGAAGACCTCTGCCTGAAACCCTGAAAGCTCAGTAGACAGTTAAGTGGTCTGACTTAATACATGTAGATGGGGCTGCCTCCATCACTTCTAGTTTGAATCATGATGCAAATCCATAAATCAAAAGCCATCTGCAAAAAGAGTGATTTGCTTGCTTATGCCATCAGTAATCATGAATGAATTATTTGGCTTTCTTCAACTCCGGGCCTCAACAAGAGAGATAGCATGAATAAAGCGTAGAAGCAAGCAAGCTAACAGCAAGGAACAGAGCCGCTGCATAACTGGGGCTGTTTAAGCTCTGGGCTTATTCTATTCTCCACCCCCCCCCCCCAAAAAAAATGGCTATGTAAATATACTCTTTCAGCTAATGAGTACAATAGGTGTGGGGAACCCTCTACTGCTGTTTCACCTCACTTTCTCTTATAACATCTGCAGAATGCACGAATGGCACAATTCACAAACAGCTTGCCTCTAGTCCATTAATTTGATTATATTTATTTTTCAAGTGTAAAACCAACTTTCATCTGAAGAGCTTTTCAGATGAAGGAATCGTTTTCTTCTATTTTGTTTAAAAATAGTTATTTAATCTCCCTACTGTGATTAGTTTTGAAGTTCTCATTACGGAGGATGAAATGTGTATACTGGAGTGGTTCATGAAGAGCGAAGATGATGTCATGTCGCATGAACAATGACCCTCTCAACCAATCATTTAATCATTGGTTCTAGATTTTGGCACTTGTCTCTCTCCTCAAAACATCAAGTTGTAATTCTGGTATTTGGCACTTATCGCAAGCAAAATGTCAGGGCCAGCTACTATCACAATACACAAGCCATGCAACTTTGCTTTTGTAAAGAAACAAGAATTTGATAAAGTTAGGTTTTTTTAAAAAAAACACTCCAGCTTTTAATCGTTAATTTAAAGAAAAAAGGCAAGCCAGCATGAGCTTTGTGCTTCATTTAGGGCTTGGAAATGGGAGTGGGGTGGGGTGTGTTTGAAGGAAGAAGCATGCATATTCTCAGTATTGGCTCTAAATGTTTTGGGAAGGCTCCTTGGGTAGCACAGTGGCGCTCATTAGCTAGTGGGTTAATGAAGTGTAAGTACATTTTGCCATAATCATCTCAACAGGGTGTGGTTCCTACTCATCATAGGTGAGCAGGTCAAATATCTAATTATTACTCATATTAGACTACATGTACCCAGAGATCATTCATAATGTTTTATTACATGGAAAGAAGACCATAGAGTTATAAGGGTTTTGGCTGAAGCTATCCTTTGCATAATTAAGGGGGATGGTTCTGGGACATCAGTTAGGCCTGACTTCAGTCTATGGTTTTGCAAAGGCATACTACGAAAGAAAGAAAGAAAGAAAGAAAGAAAGAAAGAAAGAAAGAAAGAAAGAAAGCGCTATATGACAGTGCAACTGTTTCCAAGCCAAAACTGACTCCCATTCCTGCAGTTCAGAAGAGCAATACACGTTACTCTTACAAAAATCTATATTGTCCAAACCTTTTGCAGGTCTGTTTGGATAACAGAGTAGCCTGTCAAGGGCGATGGCATTGCTATCCAAGTATTCAAATGAATCTTGTTCAAGCATCAGTGTCAATTCTATACTAGGAGAGTGGTGCCCCTTCACAGCACAATGCAGACGTGAACTGGGCCCATAAAGTGGGAGAGGCCATCCCATTTTAAGTAACATCCTTTTTGAGGTGTACTAGCTCTGGATTAGCTGTATCAAACATAGATTGGATTAGATGGCCTACAAAGACCCCTCCAGCTCTAAGATTCTGATTCAGCCATTTATTATCTAGAGGAACATTATTTATTGCCACAACTTTAATTCACCAAGATTCAGCACTATAACAACAACAAACCACAAGTGTGAGCTTGAACAAAAGGCAAGGCAATGATATAATGGGAAGAGAGGGACGTTAGCCTGAATAAAATAATATGCTAATGTGGTGGCCTCTTTGCTTAACAACACTGGGACTGCAGAGAAAACCAAGGCAGAAATAAAATGTTTGTTTACCACTTCCTTCACCCTGGTGCATCTTCCCTGCTCACCATCCTTGCTTGTTGCAGCAGGATGTCACTGGGGGGGGGCGGGGCAGAGAATTGCTAAATCTACGCCAATAAATAGCTGCTTTCTTCTAGCTCAGACTATGCAGGCTAAAGAGATTTCAAAAGAAGGGTCAGTGCAAGATGAATCATTTTGAGAAGCTGCTTTCTGTCTCAACAGCCCCAAAATGGGTCCCCAAGAGAGAGTGAGAGAGAACGAAAAGACAAATTCCACTTAAACCATCTAAACGAGACTTCGGCACAGCTGCAGTTGACAAGATATTTCTGAGAGCAAAACCATCAATGCAATTGGAGCTGCAATAAATCTATTTCTGTCTACAGAAGCATCCTGGAACTCTAACACTCTTTACCCAAAAATATAAGGTTGGGGAATACAGAGTGGCTGAAGAGCTGCTGCATTGGAGGTCAAATTATGCAGGTGCAAGTGCATAGATGGAAGGGGCAGGGGTCTGTTCTAGCCATGTTCAATCCTCTACACTTTTAGAATAATGAACTAATAATGCTGATGCCTCTGAATCTGTGAGCAAGACCAGGCCCTTGAAGCAACTGCTTCAAACAAAACTAATTCATAGAAGACTGATGTTGAAAAAAGGCAGTTAATTTCTTCTTGGTTGAGGACACTTTGGAATTTTCCCCATGGGAAACAATGGAAATCATTGTCTTGCAATGCAAATACTCACTTTACAAACCGTTTCTCAGAAACGGATTAAGTTCACATAGCAGGACCTACATGTACTTCGCTGAAATCAAATCCAGGTGACTCTCTGCCCAGCAAAGAAACAAATGGCAAACCTCTTCTGTCAGCTAAATGTGGATATGACAAACATAGTGGAGTCCAACAGATTATAAATATTATTTGCTGTTGTATAAGTCTTAGTTTAAGATCCATCAAGACCTTTGATATGGTAAACGTCTGTAAAAATTCATTGATATTGGGGCCTTGTTCCTCTGCACTGGCAAGACCAGGGGAGATTGGAGGTCTGAAAAATCTCTGCCTCTGCAAGAACTCTTGGAAGAACGAAAGGACTGAGCTGAGAGACAGGGAGTAGAAAAGTGCATGTCTTCTCTTCTTTCTTCAGCATAGCTTTCTTCTTGTCATTAGACTCTACAAGGACATCCTTCAAGGTGGCATCTCCAAAAAGCTGACTGCCAACTAATGGTTCCATAGCCAAACTGAACCTGTAGAGCACGATACTTCAACCATAGAGACTATCATACAAATACACTAGTCACCAAGGAATGAGACTAGAATGGAACCATACTGAGGGAAGCATCCACTAAAAAGGAAGCCGCATGGGAGACCTTCAGTAGTGGCTTCCAAAGAAGAGTTTGATTCTGGGAAGTATTACCCAAGACACCTTCCAGACATGGCATGGTAGTTCTTGCAGATGTTGAAACTGTAGATTTAGCCCTAACAGCTGGGGCCACCACTTTGTGGACCCATTCCTAGTTAAGCGAGAGGGGAGGCAAAGGCAGGGGGTTAAATTATACAGGAAAATTGGACTTAACACAAAATGGCAGGCAACTGAAATATTTATTCACAAGTACACATAGGGGAAAAAATGAAACAATATTTTTTTAAAAGAAAACCACAAGACAAGACAAGACAAGACAAGACAAGACACTATAATAAAGAAGAAAGGAACAAAGAAGCGTGAACCATGAGTCTCTAACCTCAGTCAATTAAGCACACCATTTGGGTGAAGGAAAAATCACTGAAAACTGAGTTCTACCAGGTAACCTGCTAATGTTTTATTTGGAGCAGCACTTTTGCTTTTCATCACTAGACGGAGCTCTACCCATCTGAGGACAAGTCTACAGACATCAATGACACAACAAAAGCTAGCTTACCCCCACAAGCTGTGCCAATGGGGCATTAAATGGAGCCTGAAAGGTCACATATTTAATTAACATATTTGATTACAGCATGATTTGCTTCAAGTTTTTATTCTGTTTTAAAGTCAAGACTATTTTCTTTTTACTGTTAACCCAAATAAAGAAGGTGGATCATTTCAAATGTGCTGGATGGGTTTTCAAGCATTGTCAGATTCAGATTTTCTTATATATTTTTATGTATTTAATTTGTATCTCACCCTTCCTCCTAAAGGAGGCTGGGACATTCTAATCTTTTATTACATGTACAATCATATTCCAGCTTTTAAAGCTTTGTG
Source organism: Podarcis cretensis (assembly GCF_951804945.1). NCBI lineage: Eukaryota > Metazoa > Chordata > Lepidosauria > Squamata > Lacertidae > Podarcis > Podarcis cretensis. Next base: position 26,609,856 of record NC_137185.1, on the reverse strand, counting down.
TCTTCCTTTGGCAAAATAAACTAAGACTGGTTCCTCTTCTGCCCCAACTTAGTGGACTTCCAGGACAACTACTAATGATCCTTTCCAATGCCATCAACAATCCAAACTACACAAGCATGAAAAAACCCAACCTCTTTATTGAAAATCAAGCACAAAAAGACATACAAAGGAAGATGGCATGCTTAATTAATGCCCTATCTATGCATGGCTCATAGGCAAAGATAATCCTCTACTTGAAATGCTATAAAAGAGGGTGCTGGGAATCAAAACAGGAATGAGATGGTACAGGGCTATAAGCTACATCAACCCCCAAAATGTAACCAGACTGGAAGAATGAGAGGCTTTCAAAATAGCCTTTTTTAGCTGGTAAAGCCATAACAGCCATTCAGAAGACTCAAACACCCTTGAACCAGGAGCCTCACAGAAAAGCTGAGACTTTGCTTAGCTATCGGATATGATGGGATCCTCCTTGGTCACAAGTCTGGAGTTGTGTGTTGTGTGTTGTGTGTGTGGTGTGTGTGTGTGTGTGTGTGTTACATTGGGCCCTGTAATAAGTGGCTAACCTTAGGATGAATGGGGGGGGGGAGGTGCCTCAAAGTCCACCCCATTGTTTCCTGAATGTATAGAGCTTGCAGAATCAGTAAGTGATAAGTGTTCCCTGTTTATTTCTTCCCTCTATCCATTGTATCCCCATTTACTAGCTAACCAGTATGTTGAAATTAAATTTTCAAGGCAGTGGTTGGGGGGGGGGGGGAGGCGCGAATGCCGTCCTTCTTCCTTTGCCAATTTTATGAAGCAACGAAAACCATTTCCCTGCTTCTTTCCTTCTGCCTCATCACTAAACATTTTATCACCAAAATTGTGAAAGTATATTAAATATTACACAACTGCTCCAAAAGACATTTCACAGGCTGAAACGAGAAGATGTGGTCTGGGGAACCATAAATCTTAGAAGGTGACATTAATAAAAAAAAAATCTCTCCCCCGTCTAATGTATTAGGATAGTATTTTACAGGAAACTTGCCATGTGGCACGGAATGAGGAAGATGTTATGCTGAACCCATTGACATTTTAGCAAGGAGAGTTTTTTAATAGAATGGAAACTTGGCTCGGTAAGGAGAATGTGAAGAAAATGCCAAGACTGATGGGTCTCCAGCAATGGATCTATTCTGATTTATATAATATTAAATATTTCACCTCCAACCCAGGTTCCCTGGTATTTGTCCTAATATGGCTTCATACTCATTTTCAGAATACAGCTCAGGCAGAAAAATCATCCATATGCGTTGATGACACAAAAGCAATTCACATGCCACAGTAAGCCACAGCTGAAGCTTTACCATGAATATACCTATCTGGGTCATTGGTTTCCTCTCCACCAGTGTTACAGGTGAACCAAGGTCATGGTTTGTTTCTCTTGACTGCAGCACAATCAGTTAGCCAAAAACAAACCTTGGCTACAGACTGTGGTATGTTGGTAGTGAAACAAACAACTGGGTTGCGCAGATGAATGAACTGGTTTGTGCACAGTAGGCCATGGTTAATGGGTTACCAAGACATGTGACCATGACCACTATCTGAATTGCTAAGGTGGGCCATGAGAAATACAAATACAGTGGTACCTCGGGTTAAGTACTTAATTCGTTCCGGAGGTCCGTTCTTAACCTGAAACTGTTCTTAACCTGAAGCACCACTTTAGATAATGGGGCCTCCTGCTGCCGCTGCGCTGCCGGAGCACGATTTCTGTTCTCATCCTGAAGCAAAGTTCTTAACCTGAGGTACTATTTTTGGGTTAACGGAGTCTGTAACCTGAAGTGTATGTAACCTGAAGCGTATGTAACCCGAGGTACCACTGTACAAATAATAAATGTATACACTGCAGTAGGTCCTGGGAAAGTCTGTGTGAAAGCCTTCCATATCCACAGCCCCCTGTCCTGCCTCACCCCAGCATGTGTGCCCCATAAAGGGAGCTCAGATGAGTTGGGTTATGCCATGTTATGCATCCTAACCTATGCTTGGAAGAAACCATTGTCCCTTACAGTCCTACGTTATGGCCTGTTAGTAGGAAGAAAGACTGGGTTACTCACAAGCAGTATAGAATCCTCCAGGTCATAAGACAGAACAATTTGTAAAAAAGAAAACATTGGATTTTACTTTAATGATAAAAGAAAAGAAAGAATGAGGTAAGTTTGAACAGAAATATCCTCTCAGAATGGAAGAACAGTGAAACAGTATTCAAGCTGAAAAATGCACATATATATGGCATGATAATCAATGCCTAATATGATAGTCACTGTATTATTTTACCACAATTGAAAAACACAGCACATAACATACTACTAAAAAGCCTTTTAGATTCCCTGTTATTGTTATTAATCACTCTTTACTCTAAACACTCCCTGGGGGATGCTGCGATGAGTACATGCAACAAGCTCAGATTCCTCTTCCACAATTTCTTGCTTTTCAGCTCCAGCACCAACGAACCAATATTTGCTTCTTCTTTTGGTTAGGGGAGCGGCTCCTCCTCTAGCACACCATCTCCCCTTGCTGCCTGGATCCACAGCTATGCAAATAATTCATCCAGAGATTAATCACAGGTTGACACTAGTCAATCTTACTAAATCCAATATTTGCATTCTCTTCAGATGAAGGAAGGCTGAGGGGCAGAGACAGAGACAGACAGACAAAGAGAGAGCACTCAGTGGGGATGGGGAATGAGAGACACAAAACTGCTGCCTGCAATGTGTTTGTTATACTGTGAGAAAACTACATGCTGGATAACCAATTTGTCCAGGTGGGTCAATATTGTCCCTGTTCCAGCAACATGAGGGTAGCAGCTGCTTCTAGAGTGTTCTTCTTTTATACATTACAGAAGTGCCACAGAAGCCATTTTTTTCTGTAGATGCTGCACATGACACTGGTTAAAGATCCATAACTACGTAAGTAGGCCAACTGCACACGGCTTTGTCAGAAATAAGGTGGTGGTCCAAAGCAGGCAGAGGCCGAGTTCCATGGAAGTAAACATGAATGCAAGCAGATTCACAACCAAAGGCATTCAGGGAATAAGAGAAAAAGCTCAGGCAGTATCCACCTGCAAGAAACAACTCACTTGGCCTGAAGAAGCTCTTGAACTAGGGCTTTATATAGGGACTAATTGGCCCAGGCTGGCTGTTGGGGGTTCGGGCCAACTGGTACTGCAGTAGCTAAAAGCACCCAACTAAGTCTACTAGACTTAGAGACTAGTGACACAGGAGTAATAGTGCCAGCATCTGAATGGTCACAGTCTCAAGGATACGTTTGTCCGAAGTGGTATCAGAGGCAGACTTCCTAGATATTCTGCCCTTGCAGAATATCAGCAACACCAATACCAGAGGACTTACTGTTCGGAACTGCATGTGCGGTAGTGTAAAGGAAAAATACACAGGTTCAGACTGGACAGCCAGGGATAAAGATGAGGAAACTTTCCAGGGGCAAATAATCAAGTGTTGTTGGTGATGATACATCCATCAGTTTAGCTGACTGCCCCTGCTTAACCCAAAATTTCCATGAGCAATTCCTAAGCTTGTTTTCGTTGACATGGAAACACATTTCAGACTCCCTGAACAGTAGCTGCTGAGTACTGAAAATGTACATCTTCGGAAATAAGAAATAAGGGGAAATGCAAGGTGCAACACTGAAATAAAGCGGACACATGAGATGGCAGCAAAGCATTTCCCAGCAGGGTTAGAAGATACAACAAGACTAAATCCACTGACTAGTCTCTGTTCTGCAGGGATTTTTAACTATTCATCAATCAAATTCTGTGAAATGGAGAGGCGCCGACACAATTCCTTTGTGGAATTCAGAAGCCTTTTTTCAACCAGACAATAACTCAGAGAACCCAACCTGATTCCAAGAACTCATTCCCAAAAGAACAGTTATTCTGAAGCTCCTGGACCTCACCACACATCCTCAAAGATCTGCTTCTGCCTTTTTTTAGAAAGAAAATCAATATGAGAGTTGCTGAGGAGCTGATCTTCTTTTGTGGCAAGCAACGAGACAATAGGATAAACTGTCAATCCTCGCCCACTCTTCCCGCAATTTACTGCCACAAACATTTACCCAATGCTTACAGAACTGGTGTCAGGTTTGGAGTTGGCCAACGTTTTGGAAAATGAGACAGAAAATCTGAAAGGTTCCTACCCTTAACAGGCATGGGGCGCAATCCATCAGGAAGTCCTCCTGGGCAAGTTTCATTTCAACAGGCATTTAGGAGGTGCAGCATTTAGCTCAGTGGCAAGGCACACATTTTGCAAGTGGAAAGGCACAAATTTAACCCCCAACATCTCCAGGTAGGGCTGGAAAGACCCCACTCCACCTGAAACCTTGGAGAACCCACTGCTAGTTCTTGTAGACAACACTGAGCTAGTTGGAGCTATGGTTTTACATAGATTGTGCATTTTGGAATAAGGCTTTCCCCTACGGTTCTCTATTCTAGCACAGCTCCTATTCATTTAAATGAGGCATGTGCAGGAGAACTAATGGCTCATCCACATCTGCATTTTGCCCCATGCTTTCTAGGTACAGGCCCCAACACTTTCCCTGAGAAAACCCACTCTTTAACGCTATATCAGAACAAATGGCAATTCAGTTTTTCTGCAGACTGCTGTTTGCTCTGATTCAGCATTAACGAGCAGGTTATCGCAAGGAAAGTAACTGGGCAAAAGCAGGGGGGGCTCAGACATGACACTTTAAAGTACAGACCTGTTTCTAGAAACGTTGCAGGAAATCAAGTCTGGATGAGCTCTCTCAGTGTGGATGCATTGCATGAAACAGATCTGCCCATCTCCTGCTCTAATGCCCTTAATGGCACCAGCAAATCCACCAACCGAGGCCGGCAGCATAACCTTGCTCCATGTGCAGGCTGTCTCCCAGCACCAAGACATAGCAGCTGATACTTGTGCCTTGTGGAAATATCATCATTATTGTTAAATTCATCATCCACCTTTCCAGATCAAACTCTGGCTCCAGGAAAACATGGCAAGGGATAAAACACAAAGAGCAACCCACAAAACCCTAAGGGGTTCAGTTTGAATTCACACAGCAAAGGAAAGAGATGGCATATGGGACTGGCAGAAATGACCGGCAGAATCTGAGACCAGGGAAAAGAGTCGGCGGAAGAAGATTGGAGGAAATTTAAAGATTATTTGCAGAAATATTGCAAAATTAATGAATGTTAGAATGTTGTTGGACAGAAATTAAGTGGTTACCAGCTGTAAAGTAAAAGTGGAGTAATATTAAAATAAGTTATAAATAAGTTAAAATAAGGATTTGCTGAATTAAGATTTGAACTGGAATACAAAAGGGGGAAGTGAGAGGAGGTTCGAGAAACAAGGTAATAGAAATAAGTTTTGGAAACTATATCTGTTTTGTTTTGTTTTGTTTCTTTTTTTTGATTGTGTACTTTTGTATTTTTGTATTTTTGTTTTTTGTACCAAATTGGAAAATCTAATAAATATCTATTAAAAAAAAAGGAAAGAGATGGCATAAACAGCAAATGTTTCACTTGCCTCCTTAATACCTGTGAGGCTAACCTTGGACAGATATTCTTCAAGGGCAGGTGAGTGAATCACAATGTGACTTAGTGCCACTGAGTATCACTGCTTGCTTATTTTCAGATTCAGCGTGGCCATTTTCCTACAGAGGATCCATCTGTTGCATGCAATCATTTGCTGTGTTCTCCCAGCTAATAGGAGTTGGACAAGACTTCCCTGGATTGTGTTCTGGTAAAAGATGCCATGCACATACGGTGTGTACGGGAGTGTACAGAACAAGCCTGTGATGGAGCATTTTAAAGTGTTACAGAAGCGACAGCACAAGTCCCATCAGATGGAATTGCAATCTGTTTGGCAGGGCACTTTGAGAATATAATACGATAACTGCAACAATTAGCTATCTTGGGGGTTTTTTGCAGGGGGAATGAAAATGGGCAGCAAAACACTCATAACATATAATCATATATGCTAACGCTCATATTTGTGAGTGATGTGGGCTTATTAACTGCATGCTGTGCTTTGATCTCCATTCTGCAGTCTTGGGCATCTAATCTGTTCATCACCGTTGCTCAATTTAGCTACAAAGAAACAAGTATCAACCTTCTATTGTTAAATGGCGCAGAGATGGAAATAATCCACAGAGCAAGGATTTACAATTCTGACTTCTCAAGGATAGAACTGTCACTACAAAGGGGGGGGCAGGGAGAGAAGGGGATTATGTTCACTTCGGTGCTAACTTTCAGCAAAGAAAGGCCCCTACGGTGGCTCATAAAGGTTAATACATAACCATATGTATTTATTTTTTTTAAAGGCAATTTAGAAAAGTTGTATGAATGGTGCCCATATGTCTTGAACTGAGATTCTTAACACCTTTAGCCACTGCACTTTCCAGAAGAGGGAGTTGTTCTCCTGGCATGTTATGTAGTTGTGTGTTGTCAGTGCAGCTGGCAGGAAAAAGGTGCTGCCGCTCCTTACTCATCAGCTGTTAGTGATACAAATGGCCAATGGGATTTTACCCGCCCTATAAAGCCTCAAACAGACTCTGGCTTGACTTTCTACTGTAGTCTCAGAGACTTGTCTCTAGGGAGCAGATGAAGCTTCTGGTAGCTTGAACATCCTTGTCATGCTTCATCTAGTCTGATTAGCCTTCTCCTTGCCCAATTTGATTTTGGCAGCATCTCCAGATCACAAGCCCTGACCCTGTGCAATATTGGGAAGAAGTGCCAGAGTGAATCCTGGACATAATGGATGCAGAATAAACTTTTTTCTAATCTCTTTCTCTCACTCTCAATGCAAGTATATTCTTCAAGCGTAGCTGGAAGAAATTCCTCTCTCCTCCTACTTTTTATTCCAAAAGCAACTTTTGAGACTATGTAGGGCTGCCTGAGATTCAAGCTTCTTCACCATGTTTAATTTAGCTAATGATGGTTCAGTCCTCAGCTTCCTTAGCCAAGGAAATAAGCTGAAAGTCTATTTCATTTCCTAAATGGGTAGAATTCTACATACAGATGTAACACAACCATCTTACAAGTATCAGCAAGACAGAGGTGACTCCTGGCAGCCTGCTGGGAGATGCACTGGGCAGAATATCATTTCCAGATGATTGATTGGGAAATTTCAAGGAGAACTCTCTGGACCCTTTGTTGGCTTCCAGGGTTCACTGTGATTACTGCTAGCAGATCATTTTTCTCCCAGCGCTCTCTGCCCCTTATATCTCAAGATGCATATAAACAGACAGAGAGAGAGGAGTCTCGGGCCCCAATTTTATGCTTTCCCTTCTGAGGTAGAAAGGAGAAAATGGTTAAGTGCACAGCCCTCAAGTCAGGCAAACAAGTTGTGGTGCTGATTTATGAGCGCTGAAAAGTGCTGAAGAAAGCCGCATTGAAGTCACACTGTACAAGGCTTTGCACTGCTTGGAAGTTGGGGGTGAGGGCATGGTAGGTCAGTTCCAAGTGCCACCCTCTGCACCTCAGCAAGGATGTACAATGACAATGTTGCAAGCACAAAACCAAAAAACATGAAGCACCAATAATCAGCTCGCCATATGTGCCAAACAGATGACAGGTTGCTGGCCTAGCAATAGGATGTTGTAGCAGATCTATGAATGCATCAATAGGATTAGGCAGTGGGCAACTATCCTAAATGACCAGCCAGATGTCACATGACCCATCAAAGATATCAGGGGGAAATCTGTGTCTCCTTCTACCATATCTACCTGCAAAGATACATTTCTCGCCAGCAAACTCAGCAATGCCTTTTGCTCATTCCATCTTCCACTGTGACTACATGAAGTGGGAGAGCAGGGTGGCACCCTGAACCTTGACCTCTGCACATATACTGTCTCCACCAACCAAAGGTCTGAAAGGGGCTTCTATGTACAGAGCAGTCTCTTTCAGATGCCTTGCTGAACACACTGAGGCTGAGAGACTGGAGGCAGAGTGTGCAATCTCATACTTTCACTGAATGTGTGAAGGGCACTGGTGGAGGAAGGGGATGCGGTAGGTGCGGCCCGCCCCAGGTGTCACCCGTGAGGGGGGGTGACATTGCCACACCGTCCCCCTGGGACGCTCACTGCTCCCAGCTCCACAGCATGTGCGCTGTTCCGGGTGCCAGAGCAGCTAGCTCCACCTCTGGTGAAGGGAAAGTGTGAAAAAGACTAACGTTATCAGTTTTACCTGGAGACAATCGAATGCGACAGGAATTCAGCAAAAAATATTGGGGTAAAAAAAGGAAACTCCAGCAGCACCAAAAAATTCCAACTATCCATTAAGTCTCTGCCACTGGAAGCTGTCAAAAATGAAGAAATGTGAAGACTGCACCACAAAAGTGTAGACAACATGAGGTGGGGAGGCCTGATGGGATCTCAACATGCTACTCCCCTACATCCTGAGATGGGGAAGTGCTTAGGGTGAGAGTGAAAGTGGAGAAGGCGGCTATGTGTGAGAGAGAATGGGAGGAGAAGGCTCTGTGTGTCAGAGGAGAGAGGGCAGGAAGAGAATGAGCATGGGTTCTCCCCACTGTCAGCATTTGGTCCACAGGGGCAAAAACGTTGCCCACCACAGATAGCTTAAGGAGAGCAGAGAGGCATAAAGCAAACTAGAAGAGAGAATTTCCTCAGCAAATTATCCATCTGCTTCCTTTGTGCCTCTGCATTAATGAAGCACCACTTCCTTTTCACATACAATTCCTCATTGCATGGGAGAATAGGAAAATGTTTTGGACAATCTCAGACAATCTTGTCTATGGCTTGGAGACCTCAGTTCCTTATTGTACCCTCTGGTTAAATGAGACCTTTACATGTGAATAGTTACTGTCTTTGAAGATAGATTTATTACACATTAAACAGTTTCAAGAGCTGCTATGCAGGCTGCATTTGCAAGTTGCTGTCAACCTAGATGGCAATACTGGCAGTCAAGGAGGCTCATCTCATCTCCCTTGGTGGAACACACAGGCAAATCAGAGATCCCAATAGACCCACTTGCCCAACAGCTTATTCCCTGTATACCCTACTTCATTTGAATTTACAAGGCTACCACCACTGCTGATGAATTACAGAGAAGATCCTCGTGTCCCAACACATCCTCTTCATTAACACAACTTGACAAACCACAATGCATCAGAGCACTGTCTGCCATGCATAGTCAGCTCCCAGCTTATCACAAAGGGAACAATAGTGGGGGTAGAAACCCAGGTTGCTTAAAGCTCATGCACATTTCTACTTGTCCTGTGCTTAGAAAGCACAGGTCTAGGCAGTTTTTCATTTGCGTGGCTCCTTTCCCAAAGAAAGCTTGCTCTTTAGCTCTAAATCGGAGCAAACGTCAACCCAAATTGCTGTTTGCTCTGATTGAGCAATAAAGAGAGGTTTTCCCCAAAGGAGAGCTGGACAAGGCCTTTTTGAGATAGATGTTTCTCATATTAACAGGGGGGTCATTATACTTGAAGCCATCTTTACTATACTCTTTAAAACATTCCTTATTATGGCACTAAGTGAGAAAAAGAAAGGCCTCAGATTTTGTTCTTGCAGATTAAAATGGTGTCCTGGTCAATTTATCAAGTGAAGCTATATAGTTGACTAATCAGCTGATTAAATCAGCAAGTCAAGTGCAGCTCTCATTATTGTGTTGCAAAACTAAATTATTTAAAACATTTCTGGGAAAGGGTCTTACCTTTAAGATGCAAAGCAAAGAAGTATAACCATCAAGAGATAAGGAGAGAGCCAATTATGGAAGGCAGCCACATTTTGGAAATTGGTAACCAGATGAGTTGTAGCAGGAGGAAAGGCATGAAAAAAGAAAATACAGGTTCCATTAGTCCCTAATGATTTGAGGATGCTGATTGATATAGCACCATTAACACTAAATTGCCAGCTGTGAATTAAGCAGAGACTATCAGCATAGTTGAACCAAGCCAGAGATGCTTAACATAATGATTCGAGACAAGAAGGTCAGCAGCTTCTTCAATTTCCCAGCCACCACACTGCAGATTTTTGCAGGTGTTACTGCACGAAAACACCACCATTTTTCACTTCCCTGTATTCCTTTTCCAAGTTATATCCTGCTGGCTCTCCAGTTTGAAAGGAGAGGGCAAAGCATGAGAGGGGGTACTGGACGTCAAGGCATGAAAGGCTTCAGTCTGGTCCCAGAAGTTGTCAGAGCGTGTTGCTGACTAGGAGCTCTCTGAGCCCCACGGGTTCCATCTCAGGAGCAGATCAGGGCAATATGCTGACAATCACCCACCATGCCACTATGACAGTTGAGGGTAAGTTACCATCTGGAAGCTGAGTTATCCAAGGCAGATGTGCTAAGAAAGAAATCCGAGCAGAAGCAAAGAAAGGGAGGAATGGAACAAAATGCTATGTTAAAGCATAACCTATAACCCTTGCAAGTTTCCACTTCTCCCACTTTGTAAAAGTGAAAACAAAGGCAAGAGCCCAGCCAGAGTATCTAGTGCAGTACCTTCTCCTTCTCTGCGCTTCCACTGCCGCCCAGTTAACAGACCGAACTCAAAACAGAAATGCTGGCAAACATCACATCACTTCAAATATGCACAGGTGTATCTATGCAACACCTGTGAAAACACGTTGATCATAAGAGTCACCTAAGTTCGGCAGACAGGTCCTTACATACCACAAACACCTGTGGTGTTGTGCTGCCCCAATTGTGATTCAAAGGTCACAGTGTTCATGCCAAATAAAGTTTTAACTCCATAGCAGCAGCAACACCATAGCAATCAGTGCACACAATGGCAAGATAACTCATTACTACTGATTACTTTTTTAAAAAAAAAGTCAAGAAACAGACATTCAAGCAGCCCCTTCCGCCTTGCAGTGGTGCATTTTGATTCATAGCCATGCCCTGCAGAACAACAGCAAAAAACAAATCAATTCTCTATTTCGTATGTGTGCAATTAACATAAAGTATTTTTATGACTGAAGGAGTTGCCTTTCTGAGTGGCAGAAATGAGAACAATTCCCAAAATATATATGGGAAAGAAAAAAGTTTTCAAGCTGAAGTTGCTTTTAGTTTTAAAGCGAATTATTTGTTTTTCTTTTAGCATACAGTGAAGGCTGTGTCAACCCCAGTCCCAACCTGGGAAGCTTCCTAATGGGGCTTAATTTGCAAGCAGGTTATTGAGGTATCACAAACAGGGCAGTGGTTTTTATATGTAGATTTTACCGAGAAAGGAAAACCCAGATTGAAAGGAGCAAAGGGCATTGTGCTAATGCTGCAAAAAAAAAAAAAAAAAAAGCTGCGTATGTGAGAAATCCCAATTCCAAAATAAGCATCTGTCTGGAAGCATCCTGAAATTATTTATTATTTATAAATGATAAAATAATTATTATTATGTTTGACGTTTTATTCTGTTTTAGTGTTCTGTTGGGAGCCGCCCAGAGTGGCTGAGGAAACCCAGTCAGATGGGCGGGGTATAAATTATAAAATTATTATTATTATTTGCTCAGAATGCATGTTACACTACTCACAAGACTGTAAAAAATTAAGGCTGATCTGAAGCCCACCACATGCACATACATATTTGCAAGTAGTGAAACTGGGAAGGGCCATTTCGGGGGGGGGGGTAGTAAAAAGAATACCGATCTTCTTAGCAGCCATCAACTGGCAGCTTCCCCCCATACACATATAGAAACCCACTTGGAACACCATCACACAGTGTTGTTCCATGGTGGATTCAAGGGAGGAGCACTTAAGCAACAAAACAGATGGCGGTAGTGAAAAAAAGAAGTGTGGGGGAAGGGACATCCCACATGTAAATTCCTATGGCGGAAATCTTGCGGTGCTACCTTCCCTGGAGAGATTTGCAAAATCTGCCTCTCTTCTGAATTTCTGCAGTACTTTCTCATTTGAAAGACATTTTAATGGCCTTTTCTTGTTTTAGCAACTTTTCATTTTACAAATAAGTTTGAAAAACTTTCCCCTGCAAGACTGTCAGCTAGAATCAGAACTACGCTGATTTTTAAACAGCGAAAGTCAAGAGAAGCCAATTTAGTAATTCAGAAGTTTTCAACCTTTTTGAGTCCATGGCTCCCTTGACCAACTGAGTTCTTTCTGCAGCACCCCTCTGGGGCTCAGGAGCCCAGTTATGTCACCCCTTGATGGCAGAGCTGGTAGCCTCTCTCCCTTTTTCGAACACCCTCCTCTCTCCTTGGGAGTCCTCCGAGCAGCTGCTGCTGCCACCCCTGGTCTCTGAGCTGCCCCCCCCCCCCGCCCAAAGAGAGGTGCCTCCCCACACTGAAAACTGAAACACTTCAAATACTGACAAAGAAATCCCCTTCCTGACTCCCTCCTCTCATGCACTCCATCGGCCACCTTGCTGACCCAACTGAACTTCTCTCCCCATCAGTCATGTAGACACAGTGGCATGTTAGCAGAAAAGAGAGAACACCCTGATAAGGGGCGAGGCGAAGGCAGCGCCAACCAGGGCCATGGCAGTAAATCACAGTCTTCGGTTTCTTCTGAAAGGAGAGCCTGCCAAAGCAGGGCAGGCCTCAAAGAGTTTTTTGTTGTTGTTGCCGGGGTGGGGGTGGGGAGAGAGGCCAGCACATAAATAAGTTGGAAAGGAACCGTGAAAAGACACTGGAGACTGTAAAAATCCCTGGCGCATTCACGCCACTTGGGTAAGCAGGGAAGCCGCTGATCATTGCAAGGAGCTATTCTCAAAACAAGAACGACACGGAGTGAAATTAACGGATGGAATTCACTGCCGCAAATGTGCTGATGGGTACAGGCTTAGATGGCTTTAAAAGAGGATCAGACAAATTCACAGTGCATGGGTACATTAATGCCGTTTGGCCGGGACAAGCAGGGCTGGAAACAAGATGCTGGCCATGTTTGGAGGGTGCTCCCTGCTCAGAAGATCAGCCACTCTACTACTTTCCCCCTCCCTCCAGTCTTCAGTTTCTCCTCCCACCCAGAGAAGGTCACCTTTTAATGTTCACTGTGTACACTCAGTCCTTGGTGGGCTGTTTTGTGTGGTTCCCCCTTTGAAGATTCCCCCCGCTAAAAAAAAACCCTTGTACTTCTGCACAGCGGCCTGCCAAAGCCACCCTCTTGTCCGTAAGCAAAGGCATTTTGACTACACAAGCAACAGCACTCACAGCTTGAGTCAGAAACAGAGGAACTAACAGTTGGATGGGAACTCCATTTTCGGAGGTATTTTGACCAGATGCTGAGGATAAACAACCTGAGAGGAATATTCCCATAATTTCCTGCCTGGCAGCTTTGAGAAACAGGATTTTGGTCTTGTTAGTCTAATCCAGCAGGTTCTTCTAATGTTCTTGATCTACATAAGGCTGGTTTAGGTACATTGTTTAGGATGCTACAGCACAGCACAATAATGGAGAATTCTACATGACTAACATCCCTTTTTTAAAGTTTAAAGTTTATTGAAACCGTTGTTGTTGTTGTTGTTGTTGTTGTTGTTGTTGTTACAATACCAAGTAAATAAGCTTACAGAAGTCTATATCCTCCCTCCCTCCCTTCCTGTGTATTCCTCCCCTCTGAAAATGCACACACGCACCCCGGAAGCTAAGGCAGTCTCACTGCCCTCTGAACCCCATAAAAGAGGCAGATTCTGTACCACATACAAAACAGCCCCAGCAACAGAGTCTCACCCTCCCTTAAAGAAAAGAAGGGGAAACCTGGCCTCCCAATGGTGGGGGAATACAACTTCCAGCACCTATGACTGTGGGCTGTGAGATAAGAGCCTCAATACATCTAGGGTCACAGGCTACAACTGCATCAGAACAAGCCCTCCATGAAAAAGTCCCCAAGTTAATCTTTGTCACCAACTTCATAAACAACAGACAACACTGCTTTTTCACAGCAGTTACATGCTGGGATCTCTATTACTGTTAAGAATCAGTTTTCAATAACTCTCCTTTAATTATTATTACTTATGTTGCAGTTTTATAAACACTGTCACAGATAGAATCTTCCAATGGAACGTTGAGTAAGATGGGCAGACCTCTGTGGTCTGCACCAAAAATAATTTGGGCTGTCGACAGATTTTTTTGTATAACCCTTAGATGTTCAGCAGCAACATAATCCAAATTGGGTTCAATACAGACTGGGGGCCCTCCTCCCTCAAGTGTCCTCCACATCCTTTGCACCCCCTTTACACTTTCCCAAGCTTACCTAGATATGGCAGCAGGGGACATTCATAGCAGTGCTTCCATTGGCTCCTAGACACTACTGTAAGAACACACCACATTGTTTAAGTGGGGCACTGGGAGACAAGGGTACTACATTTCCCATTGTTCCCGGTGACCTAGATGTTGGTGCACACACTCACAACAGCATCAGGGGCCTAACTGAGGCCCCGATACACCTGCTATTAACCCTTCCTTCCTCCATCACATCCAATTAAATTTGGGGAAGATTACATAGTGGCAGAGTCAGGCAAAAATAAAACCCAGAATCTGATTCTAAAGAAAATCCAACAGGCAGAACCCTCTCTCATTTCTGGGCTTCATTCCTTCACAAATTTTGCTTTGATCCAGCTGTGAAAACTCTATAGTATACCAATGAGACAGTAGAGGATCCTTGCACCAGACGATAGTAAACCAATAAAATGTTTCTCCTGCCAGACCACATTGCCTTACATTATTGGCCCAGAATGCATAGCTGCTCCTCTGGAGAAGATGTATTGCTCCCCATCCCATTATTATGGGTCAGTAATAGCATAAGTAATAATCTATGCACTGCAAAGTCACTGTGAATGTTAACTCTAACTTACTGCCAATAACCAACATCATATATCTTCAATTCCCGGGCACTCAGTTTCATAAAGTAATAGTCCGTATGCAATCTATAATGTTAATGGGTCAGAGAAAGAGGTTCAACATTATTTTGATAGAATAATTATGGGTGGGATTTTTTAAAAAATTAAAGAAATTGATGATTAAGTGACCTACGAGGACTGATAAAACACCAGATTCCAATTCAGTCAATGAAAAATGTCTCTAGTCTTGCGGGACTCTTAAGAACTCTAACATCTTCTTAGCCTTATATTTTCTCACATCAAGCACAGGAGTGTAATCAGGCAAATGTCCATGATTTGGTAATTGAATTGTTATACTTATTATTCACTTAATTGAGTGAGAAGTTTTCTTATGCACCCTTTACCATAAACAGATTACGACAATATGATATACAATTATAAAAACAAATATAAAAACAAATAAAACCTACTAGAAAAAAATCAGAAAGTCGTGTTTTTGGTTTTTTTTTTAATTCCCCACATCTCTGAGGGTGGTGAAATTAGCAAGAGGGTCTCCTCTGCTGATCTTAACTCTCATGAACGTCTACAGGAAAGGAAGCGGTTTCTCACATATTTGGGACCTAAGTTGTTTAGGGCTTAAAACACTGATGTAAAAATAAAACGTGGCAATCAGTGCAGCTATTATAGAACAGGGTTTGTTTCAGTTGCAAATGGCACTTCAGCTAGGAATCCGGCTGCACTATTTTGAACCAGTTGAAGTTTCTGAGTTGTCTTCAAGGGCAGCCCCACATTTTATACGTTGTGAGCAACTTTGAACACAATTTTTTTGAAAAGTGGCAGGTGCTGATGATTTCAGTGCGCTTAAAGACTACAAGGCTGAATCAAAGAAGAAAAATGCATGCAACAAACGTGATGCATTGACTTATTACAATCATAGAATTGTAGAGTTGGAAGGCTCCACAAGGGTCATTTAGTCCAACCCCCTGCAATGCAGGAATATTCTTGTCCAACATGGGGCTCAAACCCACAACCCTGAGATTAAGAGTCTCACGCTCTACTGGCTAAGTTATTACGTAGGGATGTGTGTAACGTGCCTGTAAATTCACATTCCATAGCCCAAATGCACAGTGCTTTCACACGTCCGAGGATCCTCAAGAATAGTACAATACAACATGCCCATCAGTGTAGAGCTCTCTTGATTCACTCTGATATAAAGAGCCTCACTCACAAGTTACAAGTCCTAAGGTTAGCTGTTAGACCTGCTTAATTTACGGGTAATGCCACACATTCCCACCAGTTTAATTTACGGGTAATGCCACACATTCCCACCAGTTCACATCAGTCCTGAATCAATACATTTCCTTCATCCATTTCACCAAAATATCTTAGATATGGATGCAAAATGTTGATGTACTTCTGAGATCTTAATGCCATTACTGGAGCACTGGGTGGTATCAAAGCAGAATTAGCCTAATTCTTCAACTAGGCAAGAAAGGCCATTTAAACCCTTTTTTTAAAAAAAAATCTATTAATTACAATAGCAAATTGATATTATTTTTGCAAGGGAAGTGGCATAATAACACAAGGGGCTGCAGTGGAGACAGGTGGAAGAAATTCTTCTTGCTATCACTACATGAGCTGTTTATCCAAAAGCTTAAGAATCAAGTACCAAAGGAAAGCAAAAAAGAGAGACGGGGGAAGAAAATGTTTAAGCTTTTCTGTATCTCAAAAGCTACCAAAGGAAGAGCCCACTTATGGATTATTAAAATCAAGAGGGAACTGCTCTTTCAGCAGAGAGGCTACAAAATGAAGAGTGTTTTGAGGAAATTGCTTGGCCCAGAATTTTAAGCAGACATGGAAAAGGTCCCAGCATCTCAAGACTACACCATTTTTATGGTAAAAGAATGGGAAGATGAGAATTGGAAAACTTTTTTTTTTCCTAAGGGGCAACAACTGGCTCTGTTTAGAAGCAGTCTGCTGCTGTTTCTATCCCCCGAGTCAGAAAGCAAAGACTTCAGTGAGGGCCAACAGCTCACTGGATAAAGCATATGTTCTGAATGCAGAAATTAAATCCCCAGTCTCTCCTTCCAGCTGAAGAGATCTCAAGTACTATCATGACTAGGGGTGAAATAAAATTTCATTGGACTATGTTTTAAAGCAAAGCATTTTAATTTGCAGTTTCCAGATTTATACACAGATGTAAACATATTTAACAAACTGAACTTCCCACTTCTGTGGATTTTGTGATGTACTTTTGATTCAAAAATGCATTAAAAAATGAGAATTTTACACAAAAATGCAAATTTTGTGGGGACAATGTCTATAAATGAGTACCGTTTAAATGTGATTTTCACTCCTCCAAACTTAAAAAAAAAAATCTGCAGAAAATGGGACAGAAGGGACTTATGATTGAGCATACGTAAAAGTAACAAGAAATGGAAACAGTCTAATCTGTCCATTCCTACTCATGACCCACACTTTGAGATATTGGAAATAAGCCACACTGGGGAGATGCAGAATAGAGATATGCTGGAGGAGGAGGTTATGTTTCAGATAATCTGATCATGTTACAAAAATTAGAGGGAAAGACCTGCTTAATCGGCGAGTGTGGCATATGCATGAATGAAGAAAAATGGCTCTGCCTTATCTTTCTGGTGGAACCCTGAAAAAGCTACTTAGACTCCCTCTTGGAATTTCACTTAACTGTGGTGGAGCAGGTTTGGCCATAGAGGACTCTATAAGTCTTACCAACTGCAATACCCACAATCCTATGGGGCCTAGCAACATCTGTGCAAAAATTCAAACTCGCCCTGCATCTTCATCTTCATCAATCTACCTGGCTTGCATCAGCCATATGGCCCTGTGGCAGAAGAGAAGGTGGATTGCCATGAATCCAGTAGGGATTAATCTCAAACAGAGAGAACATGTCTTCTCTTCTCACAGCTGCACTTGTATGATGATGACCTTGCAAACATCTCTTCAGCTCTTTGTGGTTTCACCAAACATGTTGATGAAGCTTGTAACTTTAATAACTTCAGCCTCAGCACAGGTAAGGGCTATTTACTCTGTCAGCAGCTAGCACTGACTTCACTCCGACACAGAAAGTGAAAGAGCATAGAGGTATTGAGTACTTTAAGTATGAACTGTCCAGTAAAGGCTCCCCTGCAATCTAGCCCCCAAGTTGGCTGATGCCTCAGTGGCCTGGAGACCATCTAGAAACAGGAAGGACAATGGTGTTTCAAGCCTCGCCCCATTTTGAGTCTTGCAAGCTGCGTACAGGAGACAGGGGTGCTTTCTACAGGACCGCTGAGCAGAACAGCAGCTCACCCAACAGCAGAATACATTGAAACTATTTTTACTTGACCTTGGCAATGTACATTCCAGAGAACATGATCTCACTTTGTTCAATGTTTATTTCAACAATGTGCTATTTTCCACCCATGACACCCTCACGTAATATCACTACTTCACTCCCCCAAAACGGTTTATTTAAATGCTTTTATATAAAAATGTTCTCTTTCAAAGCATTCTCTGGCTTGCAACCAGATCAATCAGCAACCTTGCCGCCCGCTGATGAAAAATACCAAGCTGATAGCAGGTTACCAGGAGCCCATCCATAAAAGATGACAGATGAATTTTACTTCAACTGATTATTATTCTTCGGTGGAGTTGATGTGGGGGTGGAGAACAGCCAACAAGTTTGAGACTCCAACCCTCCCTCCCTCCCTAGCTCTAAACCAGGAAAAGGGGTACCAGCCCCCTTAAGGCTCCACCATTTTCAGCCCAATGCCCTCCCACGTGGGTAACCACCTGTGTAGATTTCCTGATCTGGCATCCACCACAAGTTGTAATGAAGGCCACTTCCCACCCTTTCAACTGAAAAAATATGACTTAGGATAGTTTCACTGTCTATAGTTGGAGTGAAATCAAGAAATACTTAAGCTGGTATCACACCAATGAACCTCAGGCACAAACAATTCCAAGAAAGTCAACAATGTGACAGGAAATCTTATTGGTCTGCTTAAACTAACTGGATCTCATAATCATCAATATTCTTTCATTATGCATTTTGTAGGTTTTGGCTTATCATCAACATAAGCCCTATCCTTTGGACTGAAATTCTGTTACAGAAAGCATTTTTCATTTTTCAAAGTATTTTCTTCTGAGCCTTAATTGCTCAAAACATCACCACTGAAATAGTAACTGTTGATGAAATAATTTATTGTCCTTGATCACCCCCCCAAAAAAAATTATAATGTAATTGTCCAAGAACTTTCAGACATCACGCAGCTTGTTTGTATGATAGGTGGATTTTTTTTTTTTCAGCGTGGCAGCTGCATTACCTCCTAAAAAGCTTTCTGGGGGCTGCTGGTGTGTGGGACCAGAGGAAAAAGTGAGTACAGCAACAGATGTGACTCTTATCTTTGTACAGAAGATGCATTCCAGCCACGGAAAAGTGAGTGGCTTTTATATTTACATACCTCCATCCAGGCATGCAGGAGATATTATCCCAGTTCAAGGCTGCACTGTATCCAGACAGAAGAACTTGAGGCTAGTGCCAAAGTGGCGGTGCAGGCTATCGTTTGGGGAGGGCATGTGGATAGAGGCCTGGAATTTGCCCCCCTCCCTGGCTTATATGGTGCTCCATTATATATTCCATATGCAGAATGCAATCCACCTCCTCAGGTTACTTGCCAGGAACACCCATGCAGGTGTACAAGGCACAAAGTGATCACTGTGTTGTGTGCCTGACACTGAAGATGAGTTATCTCAAACCCCACCTGCCTGTTTTTCTTTCTTTCACTACCTTGCATCACAGGCCAGTTCATCTCAATATGGCACAATCACAGCTGTAGAGAGAATAGCAGAGGCTAGTCAGGATTCTGCCAGGGCCAAGCTGAAGCTATGGGCACCTGTGCCTTAGTTCAGAATGACTTGTGTTTATGCTACCTCAGAAACGTTGGAGGGATCATGCTGGATCAGATCAAAGGTTCATCTAATCCAGTATCCCAGTTCCCAGTGTCCAGACATATGCTTCCAGGAAGCCGCAAAGCAAGACATGTAGGCAACAGCCTATTTTAACCTCCACCCATCCCAACATCTGTAATTGTGCCACTCTGTCTCTGACTATAAGAGATTTATTCTCTGTGAAGGTGTAAGTGTCTAGAACCATGCACAGCAATAAAGGGTACTCAGAAAAGGCAACATTTAGAGGAGGAAGCAGGACTAAAACTTTCCAATTGCATGCAGCTCCTTTTCATAAATTTGGCTCAATGCATTGAGATTGGGGGAAAGCCAGCACGAACACTGCCTGTCCCAACTTCTCCAAGCATTCAGTGTAAACATGGAGAAAGTCTGAATGGGGCTATAGCTCAGTTCTCCTGAAAGATGTCATTTTCCACACTAGCACCTGCCAACTTCCAGCTGGAAGAAATCAAGCACTTAAGAATATGATTATTCTATTGTTTAGATTTCAGAATGGTCTGGCTGCAAAGATCTAACTCAGAGGTGGCCGTCCTGATGCTGCTAGACTGCAGTTTGCACCAGTGTCTGCCATAGTGGCCAATGGTCAGAGTTGATGGGTGAGAATTGTAGTCCAACAACATCTGGAGGGCCACATCCTTAAGTGGTTGGAAAGTATGTACTACTTCCTCGAGTGGGGAACAGCAACACAAAATTATTCCTATTCATTACAAATATCCACTGCGCCCCTTAAGGGTTTCAGCAAGATGGACTGCAAGTCTCTAACTCCCTAACTGCCCAATGCTGAAATTGAAACAGGAAAACCAGGTTTGCAGCAGAGGTTGGAATCCAGGATAATAATAATTATTATTTATTATTATTTATACTCCGCCCATCTGGCTGGGTTTCCCCAGCCAATCCAGGAGACTCTGCTGTGTTAACCAAGGAAGGCCAGAAGGCCGGGCATCCTTAGCATCTCTATATCAACCTAGGGTCTCATACACTCTGACAATCATGGGGGGCCAATATCACACACACCACCCTCCCTTTTCCCTTCTCCATCTGAAGAGGGTTCCAAGGTCTCAGCCACACACATTCCCATGCCAATCACCAGAGTGATTGAAATCTACAGGTAGATTTCAGAAACTCAATGAATTTCAACAACTATCTAGTCGGGAATGGCCGGGAAAGGATACTTTTCTGATGCTGCTCCCAATATATACAACAGCAAGTTAATGGCCTCATTTTTCAAAGAGGGAGGAGGAAAAGTTGATGATGAGAATAGTTCCTTTCTCCGATTGCTTTGCAAAGCATTTATTAGGGTTAATAACTGTGATTAAATTGCTTTCTGATCCTGCTGAGGAAGGCACAAAGTGGCAGAAGCTAAAAATAAACGGTGCTTAGTTTAGAAGATTTAAAAAAAACAAAAAACTTCTTTTACAATCCATATCTTGATGTCTTCCCATTCAGCTACTAAAACTTGTGGCACACTTCACCAATAGTTTCTTATGGCTAAAATCCAAAGGACACAACTGACACCCCCTAAAAAGAAGAAGTAAGTACCAATTTTCCCCAGTGAAGCAGTCATCCTAAAACCACTGTGTTACATTAACCCGAATGTAAATTTGTTCTAGGATAAAAACAAGAAAGGTCTTGCAGACCCTAAAAAAATGTGCAGAAATGAAAGAAATTGCCTAGCCAAATGGCAAAAAACCACAATGGAATAATTCCTCATGTTAGATTTACTCAAGTAGGGAATCCTTCCACTGCTGAATCTAATCTACTGCATGATTTGATGGGTTGTGTGGTAGTTCTCTCCCCCTACCCCCACCCCACCCCAATAAGCAAACTGTAGGGATGCTTCTGAGCACCTCTTCCAACGGCATTGCATTAGCATAAAATGAATTATTTTGGTCAGGCAGCTGACCAGCAAATCAGTTGCCGGGATGAGAATCTGGAAGAGTGGAAAGTTTTTCTAACCTCCTGTCATGTTCTGTGCTATTGTCAGAGGTTCTTTCAGAGCCCCAAGCATTCTTCCTGGAGCCTGAAGATTCAAAATTATAACCAAACTTCTTTAGGCAAACATCTGGCTGTGTAATTTGAATTACAAGGTGAGGCCTTTTCTAAGATGACTCTCTGTTTCTGAAACGTTCTCCCCAGGTGGGCCTTCATTACATATCTTTAGGCACCAGGCAAAAACATTTCTTTATAACCAGGCCTGTGGCTGATTTACATTCTACAGCCTTTTAAATGGGGGGGGGGGTTTAAATGGTTTGTTCTGGCTTTTGTTTTATTATGTGTTTTGTCTTCTTATTTTGCATTTTTATGCTGTGAACCGCACAAAGGGCAGCTTACAAATTTAATAAATAATAAACATTGGACATTCAGGGCATCCACTGCTACCAAGACCTTGTGTATCTTGCTATCTCATAGACTCCTTAGCCAACAACTCCCTAACTCCTAAAATAGTTCTGCCCTGTTTCCCTGACAGCAGCACAATCACCCTCCTGTCCTAGTATGAGGCTTTGATCAAAGTGATCACTCATTTCCCTAACAGAAGCAGCACTGTTGACTGCAGCTGCCCACTGAACAGTTAGAATACTGATGGACATTTCACAATGTAAGAGTATCAGTCCATGGGTATACGAAGGCTCATATATACAAGTAGGCAACTGGTAGTTTTCAGTCTGTCCATGTGGAAAAAACCTAGCTGAGTTGGAGAATCCCTCTTTGCCCTAAGAACAAAAGAACAGCTCTCGTTTCAGGTCAAAGGTCCATCTACCTTGGCATCCTATTTCCAGGAAGCCCACAAGCTGAGCATGAAGACACCAGTCCTCTTCAACTGTTTCATCCAAAAACAGCATTGTAACAGACTCTGAATACAGTGGTACCTCGGGTTAAGAACTTAATTCGTTCTGGAGGTCAGTTCTTAATCTGAAACTGTTCTTAACCTGAAGCACCACTTTAGCTAATGGGGCCTCCTGCTGCTGCCACCCCGCCAGAGCACGATTTCTGTTCTTATCCTGAAGCAAAGTTCTTAACCCGAGGTAATATTTCTGGGTTGGTGGAGTCTGTAACCTGAAGCATCTGTAACCTGAAGCGTATGTAACCCGAGGTACCACTGTATGTAGGTTCCATTAGCCATCACATCTCATGAATCCGTCTAATTCCCTGGCAGCCAACGCTAGTGGGCCTCACTACATATGGTGGCAGTGATTGCAGGGGATCGGGAGCCCTCCCCATCCCTGGCAGAGCCGCGTCAAGGATTCCCCCTGGCCTCCTCACTCGTCCTTACCAACAAGCTGCCTTGACCCAGCCCGCTAGGTGCTGGGGTGAAACCGCCTCAGCTCCAGCTCTGAGAACTGAGGCAATTTCACCCAGCGCCTCACAGGCTGAGGCCAACGCAGCTTGTTTTTTTTAACATCGCAGTATATCGCCAGACCGTGATATTTGGCTGGTGGTATACCACAGTGTTGAAAAGCTGATATTGCCCAGCCCTACTGCAGATGAAAGTGATGCACAATGTTTTGTTTATTTACAAAAGGATTCGTGTAGAGCAATGAATCAAAATCAATATGCTAATTCTGTTTGCAAGATAAAACACCCCTGACAGAGAGAAATAAATTAATTATGGGTGTCTTCCAATCTGTCTTGAGTCTCCCTTTTCATCAGATAAGCCAGTGAGCTAAAGTGAGATGCCCCCATTGCAGAATCCATCAGCAGCATCCACATTCAGCGCTCTTATCTGCATAATTAGGTGGTTGTCCTCCAGATGTGAAAAAGGACACCATGCACCATCTCGTTCTTTCTGGGCTCTTTAATTTATACATGTTGTTAACAAACATACAAGCTCAGTAATTTCATATCTTTCATTGTCCCAATTTTTGATGTGTTAGGAGAGCGTATTTCACTGATGAAAGTCTAAAGCATACTGTGATGTCCTTTTCATCCCTGAGTAACGATCAGCATTTCATTCTTTAGCTTTCTTATGATAAGCTAAGTACCAAATTAATCAAAGCAAGGGAGCATAAAGTGCAATAAATAGTATGAATCATGAGATAGGTGTGGAATTAAGAACAGGTGAATTTTGCAGTAGAACTGCAAATAAGAGCTTCATTATTGGATTAGCCATGCAGAGAAGAATCAAAGAGTCATCGTGTTGGTAGAGGGGGAAATTAATTCGGGGACATCAATAGAATGTCACATCAGCAGCAGGATATATTCCAGTATTGGGGCAGTAAATTGCCCATCCAAGATATCCCGCCACCCTCCACAAGAAGAGCACAACGCAATTTCCCAAACGGACATGAATCACAAACTCCAGGAAACCCATTAGCACCTGTCACTAATCTTATTTATGTGCAGTTATGCATTTATAGGCAGAAGTCCGCAGGCCTACAATAAACAGATATGAGAAGGAAGAGCACACTTGGGGGGTGGAAATGTCATGACCATCAACTTATGTAATTTTTGGCATTTATATGACATATATAAAGGACCCCTGACCATTAGTGGCCGACTCTAGGGTTGCAGCGCTCATCTCGCTTTATTGGCCGAGGGAGCTGGTGTACAGCTTCCGGGTCATGTGGCCTGCATGACTAAGCCGCTTCTGGCGAGCCAGAGCAGCGCACGCAAATGCCGTTTACCTTCCTGCCAAAGCAGTACCTATTTATCTACTTGCACTTTGACGTGCTTTTGAACTGCTAGGTTGGTTGGCAGGAGCAGGGCCCAAGCAACGGGAGCTCACTCCGCTGCAGGGATTCGAACCGCCAACCTTCTCATCAGCAAGTCCTAGGCTCTGTGGTTTAACCCACAGTGCCACCCAAGTCCCTATGACATATATAATTTAGGTTAATTTTCACATACATTTTCTCACAAGCCAAAACAGAACTTGCATGGCAGATGAATGTATACACTGACATGCATATATTTATACTTATGTACATTGAATTTCATTTTCCACTTGCCCACATATTCCCTAAGTTTGGAGGTATACTTTTGGAGATCTTCACAATCCTTTTTTTTTTCTTTTTCATTTTAATCACCCCAAAGAAGTCAGAACCATCAATCAACTTGGCAACCTCACTGCTCACCCCTCGTTTATGACCTTCTTGGTAGTGGCTCCCAGCTATGACCTAGAAGATTTGCCTGACTTCCTCTTCTCTTTGTAATATTAGGTGCACTGTAATATTAGGTGCACTGTAGCTCTTTTCTAGCTTGATGTTTGGTTGATTTCTTAATGCTGTTGCTGCTCTGTTTCAGTCTGGCTTTTTTCCACTGTTCATAGATTTCTGATAAGAGTTTCAATATGCTGGCCTGATGTGGGATATCAATTTTTTAATTAATATATAATACAGAAACAAACCAGAAAGTGAGGAGAGAAAGGCTGCCATGTGTCCTGATTTTCCAGCTCAACAATTTCAGTAGTCCCCGCCCCCCAGCCAAAAAAAAAAACCCAGGGTGTCCTGGTTTCTTACTTTTGGAAATACTGCAACTTACAATTCACACATTATCAGTCCTACCCAAACCACACTCACCCAGCTCTCTTTATTACTCATTCATTTTCCTGGGTAACTGGCAACAGTTGACAATGTAATACTATTAGTGCCTCAGGCAAGGAAAGTTGTTGCTGCTAAGTGACTTTAAGTGCATAAATAGTGAGGCAAGCACAGGCGCTCTTGAGAGAGATACTTCCAATGAAAGCTTGCCTTTGTAACAATGGAATACATTAACGAAAGAGAACCAGCAACTAAGGATGAACAGTTCCATCTATTTTGGGCCCGTGTCACTATCACATATGTTTATTTATAAATCATTTCTGTCTTTCTTCCACATTAATCTGCAGGTTATTGTCTAAAAAATACTGTACTAAAATTCTTATTTAAATACAAAGTTGATTATTTATTTTATCCCAACGTGCACATTTCTGAATGTACTTCATTCTAAAATACAGTTCTGCACATTTTGGTATGTTTCTTGAGCCAAAAACATGTGGAGTATTGCCAGATCTGAAGGTTAATTATGTTCCAATCCGTATAATTAACCCAGGAGCTGCAAATTAGGGCAGCTCGTGTAAAAATATGGACCAAATCAAATTCTCCTCCATCCCTGCTAGTAACACACACCAGTGCCCGCCCATCCCCTTACACACACATTTTTTATTCACCAACAGAGAAAAGGAGTCAGGAGGATATGTCAAGGAAATCAGTACAGATGGAGAGAGGACGATGTGGAGGGAGAGTGGCAGTGAGCACAGCAACAGAGCAATATATTCAATGAACAAAGGCAAAGATTATTCTGATGGGCAAGCATGCACTTCATTGCACACTTTAATGGGTAGGATGCCAAAGAACAGAACATATGCCTGGCACACACAGCTGGATAGCAAGTCAGACTATTTGTTGACTAATTCAACTGGAGGAGAAGAGAACAGAGGGTGAAGAAAGAGCTGTGAGTGGAGGGGGGAAGCTTTCCCCTCCTCTTGACCCCCCTGGGAAACTCAAAAAACCTGCTGCACCTGGAACCAAGTATAAAAAGTGTGGCTGAATGGGACACAGCTGTGGGCAGCCTAAGGACGTCCCATCCACCTTGGGGCGGCCCATGAAAAGCAAGTCTAGAGTGATAGTCTAGGGTAATTGATGTCCACTGTTTCCAAGATCTCTTCTTGCTGTGAGACTTTCATGTGGGAGCTGAGAGTTTGCTTGGATGGTAAGTGAGAACCCGGAGGCTGAGAGGGAGGGCGTGTCAGAAGGAAAATGAAATTTTGTGTGTGTGTGTGTGTGTGTGTGTGTGTGTGTGTAACTTTGTATTAATGTAACATTTTTATATGTAATTGTGTATTTTTGCAATATTTTGTTTAAGTTGTCTGCTGTTGCTTCAGTTTTGTGTACGCTGCTTGGATATATATTTTTAATACAGTGGTACCTCGCAAGACGAATGCCTCGTAAGACGAAAAACTCGCAAAACGAAAGTGTTTTTCATTTTTTGAGTTGCTTTGCAAGACGGATTTCCCTATGGGCTTGCTTCGCAAGACGAAAACGTCTTGCAAGTTTGTTTCCTTTGTCTTGCAAGTTTGTTTCCTTTTTCTTAAAACCGTGCATTCACTTCGAGGAGCAACTCATAGCACGCGGTATGGTAGACGTTTTTGAGGTTTTTGAAGACTTTGATGATTTTTGAAGCTTTTCCAAAGTCCGTGCTTCGCAAGACGAAAAAATCGCAAGACGACAAAACTCGCGGAACGAATTAATTTCGTCTTGCGAGGCACCACTGTATATGAAGTGGTATATAAATTAAAAAGTCGTATATAAATTAAAAAGTCGTAATCTGCACTGACTAGCAGTGGCTTCCCAGTGGCTTCCCAGGATCTCAGTAAAGGGATTTTCCTAACCCTACCTGGAGATGAGGATTGAATTTACAACCTTCTACATACAGCTAGCATCTTAAAATCTACATACAGCTAGCATTCTACATACATGCAGCATCTTAAAAAGCAGAGACATCACCTTGCCAACAAAGGTCCGTATAGTTAAAGCTATGGTTTTCCCAGTAGTGATGTATGGAAGTGAGAGCTGGACCATAAAGAAGGCTGATCACCGAAGAATTGATGCTTTTGAATTATGGTGCTGGAGGAGACTCTTGAGAGTCCCATGGACTGCAAGAAGATCAAACCTATCCATTCTGAAGGAAATCAGCCCTGAGTGCTCACTGGAAGGACAGATCCTGAAGCTGAGGCTCCAATACTTTGGCCACCTCATGAGAAGAGAAGACTCCCTGGAAAAGACCCTGATGTTGGGAAAGATGGAGGGCACAAGGAGAAGGGGATGACAGAGGACGAGATGGTTAGATAGTGTTCTCGAAGCTACCAGCATGAGTTTGACCAAACTGCGGGAGGCAGTGGAAGACAGGAGTGCCTGGCGTGCTCTGGTCCATGGGGTCACGAAGAGTCGGACACGACTAAACGACTAAACAACAACAACAACAACAACAACAACACATACAGCTACATGGAAGAAGCGGAGTTTTATTTTTAGGGGGTGGGACAAATGGACCAGCAGAAATGGCCAAGCAAACAGACCCATATCAGAGGTGGAACAATGCATTCTCTAAACTTTAATGTAAAGGACAAAACTTAATGCCAGATATCTAACACAGAGACTTCAACAGGGAAGAGACTACAGCAATGGCAAAGAAACACAATATTTGGCATTATAATTCCACAATGACTGGAAGAAGAGAGCCAGCAGAAGGAAAGGTTACAAGGAGGATGCAACTGTTTTAATCCTTGGCTTTAGAAAGTCTTTGCTATGTCATTTGATACTGGTTTAGGAAGACAGCAAAATCCTTTGGGGCAATGGCAGAGAGGAGGATGAGAACAGCCGGCCTCTGAAGGAACGCAGCCTGCCTGGAGATGTCTGCACTCGCCACGCTAATGGGCCCCTCTCTGGCTGGCTGCTGCTTGCCTCGTGTCAGCAAAGAGCCTCAGTGCCCTGGCGCGAGCCTGACGGGTTGTCGATAAAAATCAAATGTGCCTGTATTAAAGTCACACGGCATTTATGAACATGTGGAACCAGCTGCTCAGTGAGCTGCATTCTGGCAGGAAAGAGAAATCCACCCAGATGCAAAAATAGATTTTGCTACACAGTGCTTGCAGATGGCTACCAATTAAAAGGCTTGGGAATGCACATTACATAATAAAGAAATTGAGAGTGCTGCAACTTAGAAAGCAGAGAGAGGACTTATAGTGTGGGGGGGGGAGGCAGTAAGTTCTACATGACATTAGAATGAGAGAGAAATGGAACCTTCCTGTTCAAAGGTAGTATACCACCAGGGAATGACAAAAGGAACAGCTATCACCCTTGATGGTTGGTTGGTTGGTTGGTTTTAAAGCATTTATAAATGGTTTAGTATTTTTAAAGATGAATGGGAACCCTTTACAAAGTATTTGAAGATGCAACAAAGCGAACTGGACTCCTTGGCAGGCTTTGAATAAACATTCACAAACTTTTTATTGATAATTATTACTTAAATAGTTTGAGGATCTATACAACTGTGTAACATGCAGAAAACAGCATTTTTAGAGAAATCAAAGACTGGAACTGAGGGAAGTCGGGAGTGGGGGTGGGTGGGTTCTGTGGGGGAAGGGAGGGGGAGGGAGGAAAATAGGGGGAAATAAGGGTGATATGTTTCTAGATAATATGTTTTGTTTTTATTTTGAATAAAAAAGTAAAATTTAAAATATATATATATAAATGGTTTAGTATTTTTAAACCTGCAACATAGAAAAAACTAACAATATTATTAAAACAAAAATACAATATAAAACCAGTAAAACAATATTATAAAAGTAGATAAAAATAGAAATTCAGTAAATTAAAACAAACTGCAAACAAGATTTGATTTATATCAGTCAGGTAAGGCCTGGGCAGAAAGATGTGTCTTTAAAAGACATATGAAGCAACTGATGGTTGCTGCTTCACATATCTTCAGATCTACTGAGAACTGCTAGAAAAAGTGTAAGAAGCTTTATGAAACTGTCTTATACAGAGTCAGACCACTGGGCCATTTATGGCAGTGCTGCCAACTAACACGGGCGCCAGCTCCAAGCTCTCATCTTTTCCACCTGAACTATATGTTTGTTTTTAAACTGAGAATGGAAGGGATTGAACCTGGGACCTTCTGTGCTGTCAAACTGTTATGCATGTGTATGAATAATGAAGTGAATGCAGTCACCCTGGATACGTTAAGAGGGACCAGAACACATTGATCTCCTCATCTGTTGCACTACAGATTTCTGCACTACAGCAGAAAAAAAAGAGATTGTAGCATCTGTCAGGCAAAGCAGCTATAGGAGGGCAGACTTAAAACTTACAGCTATATGCATGGAGGCTTGTGTGCACCCTGGAACCTCCGTATTTCCTGCTCTCCTGCAAAAATGTTCCAATTCCAAAAGCTTCTAAATCCCCTACAGAGGCTTTGTTATTCAGGAACAAAACTTTACGTCAAGTCCCTTCCATTCTTCAATAGATAAGTCTATTGTCTCCTTTAGTGTAGAGACCTCTGTAGACAAAATAGTGTTCCATTTCTGCAGTTTCCCAGGAGATAAAAAGTCCAATTCAAATTCCATACCAGCAATGCTTGTAATGTCCCACAGCCCCTCTAGAGGGATTATAATAACTCAGTTTCCTTCCAGATCACACCCAACAGTCAAAATAGCTTGTTATTCCTTGTTTTAAACAATTTATATCTAATTTGTAACAAATGTAACCGGCAAAGTCCTCGTAACAAAGTTCTCTTTTTTTTTATTCTTCAGCTTTGACAGCTCCTTTGACAGCTGTCAAAGCCTCTGTTTCTCCTCTCCCGGCACTCTCA
Organism: Podarcis cretensis; assembly: GCF_951804945.1. Classification (NCBI taxonomy): domain Eukaryota; kingdom Metazoa; phylum Chordata; class Lepidosauria; order Squamata; family Lacertidae; genus Podarcis; species Podarcis cretensis. The sequence continues at coordinate 26,579,755 of NC_137185.1, read as the reverse complement.
CAGTCCGCTCCCGGTTCCCGGGGGGGGGGGGTTGCATTTTAGCTCAGGTTCTACTTTTCTCCTCCAGCCCAGTCTTATAATTTTCCATCGTGAAATTAATAACTTTATCAAACTTAGGTAGCACTCGATCTTAGTTGTTAAATCCTTTGCTTTAACTCCTCTACGACAGGGGGAAGGCTGACTTCCTTTTTGCACCTCCCCCGCTCGCTCCGAATTTAAAATTTAAAATCTTTTCCCTTTTTAAGTCCAGTTTCCAATTACTCACGGGTTGTTCTTTTAATCCGAATTTTCAATAGAAGAAGTCAGCGCTCTCCGCCAAATGGCATGCGGCTTCGCTCGGCAGGGGAAGCGGAGGACTCATAGCACCACACCCCCACCCACCCCCGGCACCCACTCCGTAGCCTTTAAAAAGGGGGGGCGCAAACGGTGCCCGCCGAGTCACCATGCCCATGGGTTTCAGCGCCCATGGTTTTTGAGGGTCCCCGCGACGCCGACGCGGTAGAACCCAGCCCCTGCCGAGCAGGCTCCCTCCGGAGCTCGGAGGGAGTCCGCCATTCGGCGATGGCGCCAACCCGGAAGTCCCACCAGAAGGGATTAAGGCTACAATCGCCTGTGCAGGCAGAGATAGGACACATGAGGTAATACAATCCAGATGTCTGCCAGGTTACATATGCACAATTCACCTTACAAATGCTGGCTGAGTGTGGCATATTAGTTTTAAAAGTACCACACTACACACTAAGAGGAAGAAGCAATGATGTCCCAAAGAGTTGGGTTGGGTTTTCTGTGGAAGTAAGAATTGACTTTCAATCCATGCAATCAGCCTTCACCAACCTGGTGCCCTCCAGATGTTTTGGACTATGAGTTGTGGTCCAAATGACCCAGAGGGCACCATACTGGTGAATTTTGGGCTTGACAAATCTTCATTCTTCATTCTTATTAGCAGTATTCCTTGAAAATGTATTTCTTCTATTATCTGGGACATCTATGGAAATTATGGCATCAGCAGAAGTAAAATGAGCTGTTTTCTTTAGATTCTTCTCATTTGCTATAACTGTCAATCTATTTGCAATGTGAAATCCAATTTTGAATGTTTTTCTGAGTCTTACTATGTCAGAGGCAAACAATATATAACATTACAGGACAGACCATGTAGATAAATAATGGTTTCACCAACTTTACCCTAAAATAAGTTGAATTTGACAACTGAATTGAATGCACTTTGTAACATCCAAAGCTACTGTCTACCAGATCTCTAACTTCAGTATAACCTAAATGAGATGTATGATAATCATTGGAATGGTCATTGAAGCATTGCAGAACATCTATGAATATTCCAAATTGTCAGTTCAAAAGAAAACTACCAACACAGTATTTACATTTTAATCCTAAAATCAGAAGTGCATTGAAAGCAGGTCCTTGAAAAATATGTCACACTTTGGCCAGGTCAAAGGACAATTATTCTCTACTGCTGCCAGGATTGGAGGTTCTAGCATAACGTAATGTCCATATTACCATAGTCCATAGTCCATAGTACCATAGTCCATAGTCCATAGTAGTATTCCATCAATAGGCTTCCTATAGTGGCCAAAAAGATGCCTCTGGAAAGCCTATGAACAGAGCATGAAGGCAGCAGCCCCTTCCTAGCTATTGCTTACCCCCCCACATTAAAATCTATTCAGAATTCACAGCAAAATGCCAAACTAGAGGAACTTTTAGTCCAATCCAGCAAGACTTCTTTTTCTGATGCTTTTTGAAAATAAACATGGCTTGCTTTGGCTTTTGCCTTTCAAGGATTGGAACTCAAGCATATTTATTTTCAAAATGGAGGTAAACTGGTCTCCAAGTACGGCAGTAACTAAAAATCAGCATATATAGTGCAAAGCAATTTGGCAAACATTTAATGGAATTCCAGACCATAATTCTTTAAATGTCAAGGGCATAATGATAACACACATGCTTTGCTTCAAACATCCAGAGTTCATTCCCTGTTGTCTTCAGGCCGGGCTGGAAATGTCCTATGTCTGAAATACTAAAGGTCCACTGCAGTGAGGGCCACATTACTCAAGTAGAAAGCTGTCGGGGACTACATTCCAGTGGGCAGAGTCAGACCCACATCATGCTACTTCTTATGGAAACAGAGGCATATATCTAATTCTTAGTATAATTTTTAAGGTAAAGGTAAAGAGACCCCTGACCATTAGGTCCAGTCGTGGCCGACTCTGGGGTTGCGGCGCTCATCTCGCTTTATTGGCCGAGGGAGCCGGCATACAGCTTCTGGGTCATGTGGACAGCATGACTAAGCCGCTTCTGGCGAACCAGAGCAGCGCACGTAAATGCCGTTTACCTTCCCACCAGAGCGGTACCTATTTATCTACTTGCACTTTTGAGGTGCTTTCGAACTGCTAGGTTGGCTGGGGCAGGGACCGAGCAACGGGAGCTCACCCCGTCGCAGGGATTCGAACTGCCGACCTTCTGATTGGCAAGTCCTAGGCTCTGTGGTTTAACCCACAGCGCCACCCGCGTACCTTCCATTTTATCCATACATTTTTTTACAAAATTGTAAAAAGAAGTTCTTCACCTCCTTTTATGTGTTCTGACTGCAAAAAAAAAGCAAATAAAGAACTCAGTAATCCCAGAAGATTGCAAGTAAGGTCAATGTACAGCTAAACTGTGTAAGCCCTGCCTTACCGCTATTCAAAGCCTCAAACTTCAACATGCAATTGCGTCCTGAAATATGTATGCATACAATTGCAAAATGCATGGACACTTTCTGAATATTTGCAAAGAATGCAAGTCTACCTCTTCGCTGGGACCTTTTACATTCTGCTTTGATTGTCTTAGAGCAGATCTCTGTGCACAGGAAGGTGCTGTAATTGCAAACTTTGCAATACATCAAAGCATTTGTTCCTCTTAACTGCTTCCTGCTGAACAATCAAGGAGTGGAAGGGGACCGCAAGAATCAATGTCCCAGAGCAGTTTCCCCATCCTGGTGTAGCTGATACTAAGCTAGATGCGCCAATGGTATGACTCAGTGAAAGGCAGCTTTCTGTGCTAATAAGGTTGCATTTCATGGCTTCTTGGTTTAGGAGCTGAATTTTTAAAACCACAAAATAACAAGGAGAAGGCAGCATCACAAGAACCGAATTGCCAGCACCTTAACCACGTTAATGATAATAAATGTCAAAGAAAGAGAATAACCTTTTGACTGGAGATTCATTCTGTGAAAAGAGATTAAGGAATTCAATGTTCTGATTTACAGCTTGCCTAACAAGGGGAAATCAATACTGCATCAAATTCGGACCAAAATAAGACTTGATTTTCTATTATTCCGACAAGGACACACAATACACTGAAAGTGAGCAGGTCTAGCTGCCAGATGACAAAACCTCATTTCATCTTGCAAGCTGAGACACCACCACCACCACCCCCCAAAAAAAACCACCTCTAGGGAAAGACAGTAAGGTAAAGAAAAGCAGCTAGGATCTAGGGGGCTATCCAATCCCAAAGGCATCCCATCTGCTGCCCCAAATAGCCCCTGATCCTAAAGAAAGCCACCCACACATATATACGTTATTACCACTACCTTAGCTGAGACACAGACAAATGCCTTCTCTCTCACAGTGTTAAGTAAAATGCATAACTACAGTAATAGTCTCTGCCCCACTATCCAACTCAGCCACCTTTTCCTAGGCTGTGACATGGGTGCTCTGCCCCATCACTGTGAGCTCTTTGCCATAAAAGGCCTTCTCAGGTAGCAATCATTTATGGAAGGGAATCAGTGTAGTTCACTTTGGGGCAGAAAGAGTTAAGAGCTTGTCTGAGAGCTGGACCAGTGAGAAGATATGATGCTCAGCTGAAAATATATCCTTTGTTAAAAATCTTTTGCTAAAATTAAGGGGCAACCAGCAAAAAAGGCCCCAATTATGCAATATTTGGGCCAGGTCTCTACATGTAGCAGAATGAGCTTATAGAGTAGAATACACCATCTGGTCATTCTTGTTGGTGAAAAGTAAAACTGCCTCCAAGTGACCAGGAACAAATTTTTGCTTTTGCTTTTGCTTTTGCTTTTGCTTTTGCAAAGCGGTAATGCTGGACTTGGCTTCAATCGCACAATCAATATGCCACATATGAAATGTTCATGTTCCTTCTGTGAGAGGACTAGTGATCTTTGTTCAGTTATTTGGAAGGCCAGATTGGCAGATATGCTGAGAAAGCCCATTGAGACTCTCCTAACCCCGCTGTGGGTTAAAGCCTCAGCGCCTAGGGCTTGCCGATCGAAAGGTCGGCGGTTCGAATCCCTGCGGCGGGGTGCGCTCCCGCTGCTCGGTCCCAGCACCTGCCAACCTAGCAGTTCGAAAGCACCTCCGGGTGCAAGTAGATAAATAGGGACCGCTTACCAGCGGGAAGGTAAACGGCGTTTCCGTGTGCGGCTCTGGCTCGCCAGAGCAGCGATGTCACGCTGGCCACGTGACCCGGAAGTGTCTCCGGACAGCGCTGGCCCCTGGCCTCTTAAGTGAGATGGGCGCACAACCCCAGAGTCTGTCAAGACTGGCCCGTACGGGCAGGGGTACCTTTACCTTTACCTTTTTAACCCCCCTTTGTCTAGTTTCTAGTGCTGCAGTATTTCACTGATTAATCAGAATAGTTAATTAAGAGTGAACCCTCTTGGAAGAGGCATTCCCCTCCCTTCTCTCGCATAAGGAAAGCCTCTTCTAAAATGGCACCTGTTGGAGCATCATCTAAAGATAAAAGGTGTATGCTCTTTACTATTTATTATTAACTGATAAACCTCATATGATTAATTGACTTAAGTTTCTTTCACTAGGCAACAGGTTCTCTTTAAACAGGTCACCTTGACACCAAGGGCTTATTCACATTTACCTTCTGCCCCACTTTCCAGACACAGGTCCACACTTTAAAGCTCCGAGCCTGAGCGCTCTTCTTTCACCTCAGAGCTTTCCCCATGAAAACTTGCTCTTTAAAGCCGAAATGCAACAAACAGCAATTCAGGTTTCCTGTGGATTGCCATTAGCTCCAAATCAGCAGTAAAGAGCAGGTTGTTGCAGGGAGGGAAAGCTTTTTTAAAAAAAATAGTGATCGGACTGTACCTGGAAAGCATGTTGGAAAGTTAAGTGTGGATAAGCCCCAAGCTACACCAAAAAGAAATGTGTTTCACAAAACTTAAATGCAAGAAGCCCAGAGTGGAGGGAGGGGAGGAACAAGCCAGTAACTAGCTTATGCCAACAGAGGAGGGGGAGAGAGAAAATATTTTTCTCTGACATTTCCATTCCCAGAAATAGATGGATTTAAAAGAAAGAAAATTAATTGAGTGCTATAAATAATGCAAGGCAGAGTTTTCAAAACTGCTAATGAATGTGTTAAAGATTTCTAGCAATGATACTTTGTACTGAAATGTGTGTTACATTATCCCAATGAGTTCCTTACCTGCAGAAATGATTATCTGAAATTTGTGCAAACTGGAAAATCCAAATGTTGTTTCTCTCCCACCAGGTGGAGACAAATAATACAGCATACAAAGTCTTCCATGTAGCAAAAGCTTCATTCCCAAGAGTCAGAACGACAAGCAATGCAGCTTGCAGGCAGTGCCTTTCCTCATTAAAGCCAACAGCAAACTCCCATATGCAGACAAGCAACGTATCTTGCTCAGAGCATCACCTCAAAACTAACATTGCCAGCCAAAAGCAAAGAATTAAACTGATTGTCCCTGGGCAGACCTTTATTTAAAGAATGGCTGTTTTAGAATGGCAGATGAGGCAGAGCTGGTGAGAACAATGCTAGCTGGCCAACTCCCTCTTGCCTTCTGCTATCATATCTTTTCATCTGAAGCTTTTAGAGAACCAGAGTTCTGGGAAAAACAATTCTTCGCTCCTCAGCCACCACCCCCCCCTCAATTCAATATTTGCCTGATTGCAGGGGAAGGGAGAAATGCACCCATAGTGGGAGCCCCACACTGGGGAAAAAATAGTAACAACAGCCTAAGATAGCTCAACCATCTATAAAATCAAACAATATTGACTCTGTCTGAGAACAGCCTCTGATCTGTGTTCTTTCTTGCTCTACAAGACAAGAAGATACTTTAACATCACTTGACATGCTGGGGATTGATCCTGGGACATTTGGCATGCCGAGCTTGTACTCGTATGACTGACCTCTGGTCACTCTTCCCAAATATGAGAGAACATTTGCGTGAGATAAACCTACTTGCCAGAGGGGCTGGTGGTCAGCTTGAGATTCAAAATGGAGTTGGCCTATTTGAGCAAGCTCCTTCCTTCCAACGTTCACTCCATATCTACTTTGAAATTGGAGCTTTTATAATCCAGACCCTATGTGACAAAGAGCTGTAGCTCTAGCAGGGTGGGGGGTGGGAATGTTTGTTTGTTTGTTTGTTTGTTTGTTTGTTTGTTTGTGTTACACCACCTATCCAACTTTGCATTTCACAGCATGTTAACCCCACCCCCACAACAACAAAAATCACAGAATCCCACCCAAAAAGCCCAATGTGAATCAATAAAATCCTAATAATACGCAACACTTAAACCAGCTATGGAACAGCAGCTAAGCTATTTTCACCAGCACAAGGCCCACAGAAGCAACTGTAATGCAAGATACAAAAAGAAATCCAGAAATGGTTGAGAGAAGGGAAGAGAGCATCCATGTACAGTAGGTGCCAGGAAAACCTGTCTGGAAAAGAGTGATCCCAGTCATGAAGAGGAGACTGGATTTAATATGAAAAGCAGTAGCAGGGGCAGCAAACTGGGATGAGGAAAAAGTACAGTGGAACCTCGGTTGTCAAACGTAATCCGTTCCGGAAGACTGTTCGACTTCTGAAATGTTTGACAACCGAGGTGCAATTGCCAGTCGGCAAAATCCATTTGACTTCCGAGGCGCATTCAAAAACGAAAGCATTCACTTCCAGGTTGTCGGCGTTCGAAAGCCGAAACATTCGACTTCCGAAGCATTCGACAACTGACGTTCCACTGTATAGCAGGGATTAGTGAAAAAAGGTACCTATGGCAGAGAAAGTGATACATTTCAAGACATTTAAACCTGGACACAGCAAGAAGAACAAATAATAAATTTATTGATTTTTAGATGTCAGTTCACATTCATCTAGTCTCTTTGATTGGGAGGTCTAGGAAGGCAATTAAGCCGGTTTACGTAGATTTATGTTGCTTCCAAAGACACACAATTATTTTCATTTCAAGCAGTGCACAATAGCCATGGATTCCCTGCTTACAGAAACCACTGTAGGGCTGCATCTCATTTGCAGTGGTTTCTGGAAAGAGATTGAAGAGTGGCTTTTGGAATGCTGGCTCTTCATCCAAAAAAGCTGTCCTACAAACATATTCACTTAAACACAGATGTCTGGGTGCACATGAACACACACACACACACACACACACACACAATACCCCATAACATCTCAAGAATAGCTTTACTTAATCAAGAGTACCTCAAGTGAGCCAGCATTTATGCCAGCCACTGAGGACTCTAAGTCCTCATTGGGCTATTCCCCCAAAAATAATTTTTGTACTTCTGCAAACCTCTGACATTCCTAATAAACCCCCATTTTGCTACGTAAAGTTCTACACGAGCAAAATGGCTTCACTATTACTATATAAGGTGATTCCATGTTTTCCTAAAGCAAATGTAGCCTGCCTTGAATGCATTCTCTGGCCACAATCCAAGAGTTTTTAAACACGCTTAAGCCTACTAAAATCAGTGCGCTGGGTTTAAACCCACTGTTTGTTGTTTTACACACACACACACACAAACACACACATACACACAATGTGCATAAAGAATTAACAACTCTATGCAACAGAATGATAGATTACTGTTCTGTTTTCCCCCTTACAATTTATTTTTCTTATTCATTACTCTTACGCCCAATGTATATTGCCTTTCTTATCAGCAGCCAAAATATAATACATATTTTAACACTAGCTTGTAGGGTACTGAAAATGAATATGTGCATTTGCACACTGACATACAAACAAACAAACATGATGTAGCAAAGCTTCTAACATTTTAAGGTAACAGCCAGCCAGGCCAGATGTTTTATGTTCACAAGTACACCAGCATTATTCAAAAAAGTGAATTTACAAGGAAAAAGAAGAAGAAATAAGACACTTTACCTGATGAAACAGAAAAATCGTACAACGAAATGTCATTGTGGAAACCATCCCAAGATACATTGTTTTGTCCACCATAGATTGCAGCAGGAAAAGGGCAGGGAGGGGAGAGAAAACAGAAATCTGATTAGTCTTTTGTTAATTCTGCCATATCGTTCATTTTACTATCAAAGGTATGGAACATCATAACAACTGTCAAACCAGCGAATTCAGTGGTATTTATTTACCATTTTACAGAAATGCCCACAGGCTCTTCATAAATAATTTTGGAAAAATACTGCTGCATTGGGTTTTCTTTTTCTTTTTTTAAGGAAATGTAACGGTGTGCCATATGCTTCCTAATTTTGTATTCATTTACAAGAGTGAACAACAACAAGCTACCATAATAAGCATCTGCATGGCACAGAAACAAGGAAAATAAGATGCAATAATATTGAAAGGAAGGAAAGATTGAGAGCTCTGCAGAACCTTAAAGAAGAAAGTACTTGCACATTTAAATCCATCCCAATTTTGATGCTTCAGATTCGTTCTGGACTTCCTACAATGTTCAGGAACATATCCAAGACGGAACATAAGAAGCTGCCTTAGGTAAAGGTAAAGGACCCCTGACCATTAAGTCCAGTCATGACCGACTCTGGGGTTGCGGTGCTCATCTCGCTTTATTGGCCGAGGGAGCCGGCGTACAGCTTCCAGGTCATGTGGCCAGCATGACTTAGCCGCTTCTGGTGAACCAGAGCAGCACACGGAAACACTGTTTACCTTCCCGCTGGAGCGGTACCTATTTATCTACTTGCATTTTGACGTGCTTTCGAACTCCTTATACTGAACTAAATGGTCCATCTAGCTCAGTATTGACTACGTGGAGTGGCCACAGCTCTCCAGGGTTTCAGGCAGGAGTCATCTGCAGCCCTATCTAGAGATGCCAGGAGATGGAACCAGGGGTGCATGGCAGATGCTCCACCACAGAGCCAAAACCCTTCCTCAGGTGAAGGTCAAGGCTCCCCAGAATTCTTTATTCTGAAACTAACAGAATAACATTACATAAGGCACCTCTCCTCTCCATAACACAAGGAACACAGACAATTAATGGGTTTATCAGCTTCGCTGTCATATCCCTTACACCAGGGTTCCCATGCCATTCCAAGGACTCAGATTAGGTAGACTCACAGATCACCTCACTCAGTGCGGTGGGAGTCTTTAGTACCCTGTTCTTTACCATTACAGCTGAGGACATCGCCCTCCAATCAGCCAGACTTGGGGGATTATTCCCCTGTATGTATTCCTGCTCAACATGCAACTGTGGGATCATCTAAGGAGCCCTTTCAGGACTATGGACAGCAACTGGGAGGGAGAGGAGAACCTGAGAAGGTCCTGTCAGCCTTCAGAGGACTCTGGTCTTTGAATGAGACAAGATATTCCATAGTTCGACCTGCAGGGCTAAGGTTGATCTATAAGAGGCTCTGGTAATCACTACCAATTTTCCTGTAAGTACCAGCAGAGCAGGAGACCTGCATGAATTTAGGGATGAATAAACCAGTCAATTTGCTGTCCATGTCACTTTCTGTTTGTTCACAAATCCATTCCATCCCATTTCCACATTCATCTGTGATTCTAAATATTTTTAATCTGTTCAAAAATTCACACTAACCTAAGTATTTAAATTTCTAAACATGTTTTGATAAGTTTTTTTGAGCTGAGAACTTGTGCTGGAACATTCTGAAACTATGAAAATGAATCCACACATAAGCATGGGAGATATAAGGTCAAGTCAGTTCATAACAGAATTTGTCATGATCAAATTCCTCAAGCATTCCATCATGAGCCAGATATTATTTTGATTTATTTAATACTTTCACAACCTGCTTTTCCACCCACTTCTACACTTGCAAGGCAGCTAACAGCCATGAAATAGAATAAACAATCACATTAAAATAACAAGACACTTAAAAGTAATATGACACTCTAAAACACAGCAGGCTCTTTAGGATTTTGTGTGTGCGTATAATTATTATTTTTAAAAAACCACCCTCACAACTCTATGTTGAAGGCTTAAAAGAACTTTTCCATGTGTTTTCTGAATCTTAGAATGGTGTCAGCAGTGCAATTCTCAAAAGGAAAAAAAATCATTTACTAGTGAGGTGCCAATGCCGAAAAGGCTTTGCCCATGTGCTGAGGCAAGAGGGGCATCTACAGAGCCCTGTGGTGCCCTATTCAATACCCAAGGAGGTTTGGTTCATTTAGAACAAGACTTTACCTAAGAAATCTGATCAAAAGCAACACCTTGACTAGAGCCTAGAAACAATGTGGCAGCTGGTGCAGCTGTTTCAGTACTCATTTTGAACCATTTTGAAATGTGCAAATGGTCTTCAAGAGCAGCCTGTGCAGAATGCACTGAAGGAGCCCAGCCTGGAAATTACTGGAGGCAGGTGGCAAGTTTGCCTCGAGTTGGGCTACCATTGAAACTTCCCTAACAACTACCAACAATGGCCATTAAAGACTTGTCTATGTAGTTTGCAAGATCAGCAATCACTGCCTCCTGTAATGAAACAGGGGGACTCCCCTCATACAATGAGGCTCTCTTTCTCCTTACTCATAAGCTGTTTCTGATGGCAGAGACTGGTTGCAGCCTTCCTTCAAGCACATTATCAGCTTCCTTGTGGGCTAACCATACAGCAGCAAGCAGGGAATTATGTTGCTTTATTTCTCTGAGCAGTAGGAAGTCCAAGGCAAACTTCTTAGCTTGGATCCTTAGCAGAAAGGCTTATGCAGCAATCAGGCGCACCTAGTATGGGAACTGAATAATGCCTACAATGAATTTTCAACAGAAATCCAGAGCTTTGGGCATGAGCAAAACATAAATAAAAAAATACACACTGATGCATCAGCGGAATACAAAGAGAAGCTTGGGTGAAAGTAGTGACACTACTCAAGGAAGGGTTCAAAAAGTAATTCATTCAGTCCACTTTTTGCAGCAAACCAACCCTACCCACTGCTCCCAAAATTGTTTGTGGACCAGAATGCAACTCCTAGTCAAATCACACACTTCTCTAGATTTTGTAATCCATGTTTTAGTGCACGAAACTTTCACACAAAAATATTTATTTCATGTAAAAAGCTGCATTAAAAATTTGTGTAATTCATATGAAAACTGTACAAAATCTGCACAATTTAAATGCAGAATTTTCACTTTTTTTCAAAAACTCTGCACAAAATAGGACAGGACAGATATATGTCTGAGCACTGGCAACAACTGAAACAGCCATTTTTATTTAACCTATGAAGGTCAAACAAACTGTGCATTAGAATTTGAACAAATGGAAATTCTTAGTGTTAAAAATTCACTCTGGGGATAGGAACATGGCATCACACCAAGTAATATTTTTTCCACCTGGCTAAGTATTTCCGGGGGGGGGGGTGTGAGGGAGAGAAGATATAAGCTGGTGTTGATGCAAAGATACTGTAAATGGAATAAATGGTCACAATAATTCAACCATATCAGCACATCCAACGTGATGCACATTTCCACAGGATGAAAGCATTGAACAAAGTTTGCCATTCATTGTCAGTTAAATTTTGCCACTTCAAAATAAACATCCTCTGCTACTTGCAAAAACGATGCAAAAGAAAATGGGTTATCTTAAGCAGCATTCCATTTTTAGCTCTTTAAATTGTTTCAGCAACTAATCCACCAGAGGCACTTGTTGGAAGCAGAAGAAAAATTTCCCATGAGAGTTCTCAAAACGCAGCAACCTCTTTCTAGAATATCACCAGAAGGAGAACCTAAAGTTACTTTGAGTAAGGGCATGGAATGTTCACAGGTGAAATATATAGCCCGATACTTTTTGAGGCAATTATTCCAATTTCTTACCAATAACAGAAACATTATTATTAAATAGCTGCCCAGAGTGGCTGGGGAAACCCAGCCAGATGGGTGGGGTATAAATATTGTTATTGTTATGGTTATTACAATGGAAGAAGCACAAGTCACTTGTTTTTAATCATACCATTCACTACTCTCAATGTGAGCCCTCTCAACGCCACTTTACCGTTAAAAAGGGTGGGGGGGGGGACCTTCAAAATCCACAACTAGGCAATACCCTGATTGGGACCAACCAAAATGTCACAAAAGGGCAACACACTTCCATGTTCTCCAGAACTCATCATTATTTATTTGCTTTGATAGTCCCTTAACACAAGACAGTCTCTAGGAACTGATTGTGGGACACACATAAATGCTGCACAACAATGACTGGTGAGGACTTGACTCCATTCCACATTTATAATCCATTCAAGACACCCTTTCCATACTTTCTACTTTTCCTTTTATGCACATAATGCTACCATAACAAATCAGACCATTGCTCCATCTAAGCCAATGGTACCTACTCTACCTACTAGCAGCTCTCCAAATCTCAGAGCATGAAGAAGTCTACTTGCTGCTACATTTGACCAGGGAGGCTGGGATGGAAGGAAAGGGAATAAAGACTTACTAAAGTGCTTTGCACTGGACAATGGTAACTCTGATTTCATGCTGTATTCGCTGAAGGATCTGACTAATTTTATTTGCACCTTAGCACACTGCTGTTTTACATAACATATACTAGCAGAAGCAAACATCTATGAAATCAAACACAGGCTGCTATCATTCCTGTAATTTTCAATCAGAGAGAAAAGAGGATTCTGCTTTGACAATATATGGAATGAGACATACATATTTATTTTTGAAAAGCAGAAAGTTACTGTCTTATTCCCCAAAGTTCAAGAAACACCAGGCGAATCTTTGATGTAGATTATGATTGCTATTTTTAAAAACTATAGACTGCGGTTTTTATTAACTGAATACATTAGATTCAATTCCTATGAAAAACAAAACAAAAGCAAACAAACTACTTGGGTACCAGGAGAAACAACAAAGAAAAGTGATAGGGCCTCAGCTCTTCTTTAAAAAAAGAGCAAAAAGCAAGGAGAGCCAGAGCAAGACAGAGCTTAAAAGCTCTTTACAAGCTGGGCAACCCAAGCAGACCCAGCACATAAAGAGATCTGAAGCTTGCTGTATGTATTTTAAATGCACATTTTCTTTGTTGAAATACACCTTTCAAATATTCCTCATTTCTGGATCCCAACTCTACTTCCCCCCTGTGCAAGTTAATGATCAATGGTGGTTTCAATTCACTTTCATTAACTGCAGAATTGTATGGAAAAAGAGAAATAATTACTTAAGATTTTTATTCTATCCCAGCGGCATGTAGCATGGAATGGTGTTATAAGCAAGGGATATGTACGTACAATGTGCTCTGTGAGTGGAAATTGTTGTGTACTATACCAGTACAGCACTGTCTCGCAAACTAAAGAGGCCCCCAAAGAAGGAAAAACAACCCTCAAGACACAGCTGAGTGGGAAAGCCAGAGTTGATGCTTTGCATACTGAAGCTCCCAGATTTAACCTTCAGCATCCCCAGAAAAAGCTGGAAAAGACTCTGGTCTGAAATCCTGGAGAGACAAATCCAGTCTGATGATGAAAATGCCAAGACAGATGAATCAATGGTTTGACTCTGTATAAGACAGCTTCCTAGGTACATCTCAGGATCATTCTCGTAACACCAAAACAGGATTTGGTGTACAGTCTGGATGCATCCTGGAAGCCAAACTATGGAAAGCAGATTTTCGGTTTAGCATGATTAACATTTTAAAATTTAAAAAGGGCAAAGAAGATGCTCTGATTTTCATCCCTTCTTCTATTAAAGAAGTGATATAATTAGCGAACACTGGCTGATTTCCTAATGTCAGGTCAGACATATTCCTTAATGGAGGTCTCTTACTGCTTTATGCCTCTAACCTATGACCCCTCTCCAAACCCTTCATGGTCAAAAGGGCCTATATCTGTCAGACAGTTTTCACAGCAGTGCTCCAGCTGATGTCAAACAATTTGATATTCAACAGACAGCCCTAGACACCGTGCAACTGTCACAAGCTCCCTATCACTTATGCTGAATATAAAGCACACAAATCAAGCCGCAGAGGCCTGAATGATCTCAACAATGCCAGACAAAGGGCTTGTTTCCCCTGCAGTACAAGGCTGCTATTCACCAACCCATGGCACCCACAAGCCACAATGTGTTGTTTTTGTTGCTTTGTTGTTTTTTGTGGCAGAAGTGACAGCCCCAGTAGGTGCTGCAGAGCATGGATGCTAGGAGATGCAGGGCTTGGTGCTGTGAGAAGATTCCCAGTAGGTAAAACAAGCAAGGTGCTCGCTTGAGACTCCTGGTGTTTTATGGTTGAGGACAGAGGTCTTAGATGGCAACTTGATCACCACGTAAGGCATAAGCATATTCTTCTCTGAACACAGATATTAATTTGCCTGTGTCCCCAAGTCATTGTCAGAGGCCCTTCTCCAAGCTTCCCACCTCTGAAGAGGCAGATCATGACCCATGAAGGCCTTTTCAGCTGTGGTGCATCATCCCTAGATAAGGCAAGAAGCCTTGAGTGGCTTCAACAGAGAACAGAATACAGATGCAGCCATGTAAATAAGGCCACCAGTTACTACTGTCCCTCTTCGGCCAGTCCACTCATACACCTACATGTACGTCCCTCTCACCAATGACTACTAGGTTGGAGCCTAAATACAAGGATGTAGTGAACAGTGGGGTGTATTTTTTAAAAAAGTAACTAAGTAAATGTAACATTGTCTTATGTCAATTCAGACCACTGGTACACATGGTCTCATGTGGTCTTTTTTGGCTGCTGGTGGCATCTTAGAGCCTTTCTCTGCCGTATTGCCTGAAACCCTGGGGATAGAACTTGGAACCTTTTGCTGCAGGATTCTAACAGCTATGGCTCCCTCTCCATGGATGCAACTTCTTGAGAAGGTCTTACCACTGAATGGGCCTAAATCTATTGACAACTGCACTGCTCTTTCACCTTCCCCCACCACTGCCACATACATACATGTTATCTGCTGTTTTGGGTGGTCAATGACGCCCTAACCTCCATGTTCCCTTCTTGCGCTGTTTTGCTGGTATGGTAGAATACAGTGGTACCTCGGGTTAAGAACTTAATTCATTCTGGAGGTCTGTTCTTAACCTGAAACTGTTCTCAACCTGAAGCACCGCTTTAGCTAATGGGGCCTCCTGCTGACGGTGCCGCGCCGCTGCTGCACAATTTCTGTTCTCATCCTGAAGCAAAGTTCTTAGCCCGATGTAATATTTCTGGGTTAGCGGAGTCTGTAACCTGAAGTGTATGTAACCCGAGGTACCACTGTACTAGCTAGGAGAGTGGGCTAGCTAGGGAATCCCAGTTCAAATTTTACCATGGTCACAAAGACTTCTGAGCTCTTGGAGAGCTGTTGCCAGTCAAAACAAGCTATATTGGGCTAGATCGATAACAGAACTACTGTATATACTTTTTAAGGTTTGAGTAGCCAATAGGGTTCTCTAGAGACTCGAACTTCCATCATCTCTGTTCATTGGCCATGCTGACTGGGGCTGATGGGAGATTCAGTCCAAAACATCTGGTATTATGTTGTCGTAAGTAGTCATAAGTGAGTTTTCTCAGCCCTCCTCCACACCAGTTTTCTTTCAGTCTACAATGTGGTAGTGATAATAACAATGTTATAAAGATTCTGTTATAAAGATCACTGAGATAATGTAAATGTGCTCTGAATGCTTCAAACATGCTACATATCATTACTAAATTGCACATATTCACATGTGCAGAAATGCAACAGCTGGGAATGAGCTGCTTTTATCACTAGACTGTACTTCTGGAATGCTCAAAAGAATACAGCTCTGAGGTAGTAGGAGAGGAGGTGGAGCTAGAGCCATCATAAATTCAAATATATTTAAGTCCTGCACATTATATTTTAGCATGTCTGATGCAGTTATGAATGATACCAAAATATAACATGCTGCTTTCTTTTTCCAGTAATTCATTTTCCATTAATTCCTAACACTGAGCCATGGAGCTTCACTATGTCTCATAACCAGTGCAACCCCCAAGTGTCTTTGTTGCTCAATTCCTATATCTATATTGAGTGTCTCATTATCTGTTCCATAGCAAATTCCTCTACAGGAAGCACAACCTCCCACTAAAACCTGGTTAGGTCAAACAAGAGCCTCACCTATGTTAGGAATGTAGACCTCTCCTTGTTACCACTGTGAATATCATGATCTTACATCACACTGAATCTATATGCATCCCAGAACATGTCCCAGAAAATGTGGAAATTTGCTTTCTGTGTCACCAGAAGAAAAAGGGGGTGGAACAAAATTGAGCCTGCAATGTTCCAAGGCCGTGATATCAGTATGTCTCTCTCCTCCATATTTTGCCTCCGTAATTAATGTTTGGGTGGAAAGAATGGGCCTCTTGTGTGTTCGGTACATCACGAAGCACAAGCTGTAAGCCAAGTCCTCCACAAAGCTAAGGAAACTGACATTGAGGACAGAAACAATGGCCCAAACAAGGCCTGCCTTTGTGCTCCATAGCCCCCTCTGCCACAATCAGCATTTAACAGCACTGTCCTTAATTGCAAGTTTATGAACTCTATCAAAAGAAAAATCAAGGATTCCTTCTGTTCAGGGTCAATATGCAAAGGAGAGAGTTCAGGCAAAAAATGTTGACGGGAGGAGGGTGGAGAAACAAGTCCCTCTATACACCAGCCTCGCACTGCTGTTTGTTACAAAGTTTCATAGGATGTTCTTGGAGCTGTCCAAGTGGTGACTGTTGTCTAAAGAGTATACTGTACTGAAATCTCCACTCCTACACAGAACAACGCAGCCTGCTGAGACACGCCAGATTAAAACAAAGAAAACAAGCAGCCATTTTGCTGGCCAAAAACGGACACGCAAAAACCAGGCAGGATTTCAGATTGAACATACGACAGGAATATCTAAATGTCTTTTCTCAGAAAGGGATAGAAAGGGGGTGGGGGAGACTGATCCCTTATTTCAGACCTGGTTTTATCTGTGTCCATTTATTGTGTTGCATATTTTCCGAGAAAATTCGGGGTGGTTGATGTGGGCCTCCCAGTGATCTTCCCTCTAGTCACAAAGTCCATATCTGGTTAGCTGTAAAAATTCAACGGTATCAAGTGTTTCCAGATGATTCAGTGGGCTAAATTTTATTGTAGCAATACACAATATAGTGAGTTTCACAGGCTTCATTAGACAAGCATCACAAGGGACCAACATGGGATGTAGCTGTAGGCACATGAGGACTAAGAAGTCAAATGTGTAAGAATATAAAGGCCCACAGGTAGGAAACGAAGACAAGTGCCTTCACTAGCTGTTGTTCCCTAGTGCATAGTATCCAGAGAGCCCACTTACCTGAATTTGGGGAAACAGTGATTGCAGCTCAGCCATTGCTGAGGTCTCCCTCCTGCAACATGCCCCAGTAGCAGGGCAGGGAGGAGATTCCCTTCCTCCACCACTGGTTATGCTGATTGCTGGGGACTCTCCCACATGTGGGGCAGCCAACTGTGGTGGAATCCAGGGGTGTGACTTGGGGAGTGGGCTAGAGAGGAGACTTTGTCTTGTGGTCTTCTCTCTCATCTGTTCCCTATAGATAAAAACCAACTGTGTGTGATTCCTACCCCTTTATTTGAAGTCTGGCAGCTGCCCAGGTGCAAGAGGGTTAGCTTCTGTGTGCCTTGCTATCAAAGTGCTTCGGTCACAGTTTTAGGGGTTAGTGAGGAATTTTCCTTTCAGGCCATTTGGCCAGCCTGGAGGCTTTTGCTTGCCCCATAACAAAAGTCACAACTTAACGGTGGATAAGGCATTGTGGTGGCTCCTTAGTTCTAAGCAGGGGGACACACACACACTGCAGTAGCAAGGTATCCTTGCTTGCAGTTGATGGACCATAGCTTTCCTGAATGGTGATCATGGGGGTTGCCCAGAACTGATGCACATCATGGGGCAATCCTTAACCGTGGTCAATACTGCCAATCATCAACCAGCAGGCAGGCTGCTTGGTTACATGATACATGCCCAGTGCCTACACATAACCACTGACATCTGTAATTAATAAAATTGTGGCCTGTAATCCCATACTACTACATTTTAGGGCTCATCCATACTTACCTTTTGTCCTGCACTTTGTAGACACAGGTCCACGCTTTCGCAGTCCATGTATCTGCGCTTTTTGTTTTGCCACGCCACTTTCCCGGGAATACCCAATCTTTACTACTGAACTGGAGCAAACAGCAATTCAGGTTTTCCATGAATTGCTGTTTGCTTTGATTCAGAGTTAAAATGTGAGTTTTTGAGCAGCAAGTGTCCGGGGAGGGGGGGTGGAACCCTCTCAGACACAGACCTGGAAAGCCCAGACCTATACCTAGAAATGTGAAGGTAAGTGTGGATAAGCCCTTATCATCACCATATGTATTCTGCCCTCTTCCACCCTGGGTTTCACTGCATCTAGACCCTCTAGCATACAGCTTTTGAACATGGGCACTCCACTAGGGCTCATCCACACGTCCATTTGCCCCTCTGCTTTCCCCTAGGAAAACCCTAGTGCTGAATTGAAACAAATGGCAATCAAGTGGATTGTTGTTTGTTCCGATTTAGTGCTAAAGACCAGGTTTTCTGGGGAAAGCAGTGGGGCAAAGGCAAAACTGCTCAGAGCCGTGCCTAGGAAGCATGGGGCAAGTCCAAAACAACTCAGACCCATGTTTTCTAGGCATGGAAGAAGTGGAAATGTGGAAGAGCCCTTAGTATCAACAATTGCTAATAGATATTGATATTCCTCTTCCATGGATTTCTCCAGTCCACTTTTAAAATCTTCTAACCTAGTGGCCTTCACTGCTTTGTGTGGCTACAAACTCTATTAATTAATTATGAATAAGTCTTTTCTCCTTTGGAAACAATCAGGTGGGTGGTAAGAGGCTGGCTTTAACAAAACCAACGCTGCTAAAAGTAAGGCATTTTCCTTTCCATTTTGGTTTAGAGTTACAGTTATTGGAGACAGTGTAATATGCTGCCTAATGTTGGGCTTTATCAGTAGAACTTGGCTTCAATTTCCACCCAAGACAAGAAACTCAATAGGTAGACTTGGGCAAGTCCTCTCTCTCACCCTAACTACCTTTGGGTAATATGAGCAAATGACACATCACACAAAATAACAGATGATGTGGTTCTAGCTTTATGTAGTTAGTTCGTGGTTCTTGCCTTCATGGTAAGGATTAACAAATCAGTCCATTTCTAGTAAACATGAGGGTAGAAATTCACAAATTAGTGTGCTGATTTGATTTCATGTGATTTCATATTTCTCAATTCAAAATTCTTTTTTGTCTCATTTCCACATTACTCCGCCAATCATTCTTTTAATCCACAAAAAAATGTGCATTTGAATACACATAGAAATAAGTAAATACGCATACACACATTTTAATACATTTTTGGGCTGAGACTTACATCAAAATATTTGGGAAGTGTAAAACCCAGCGGATCACTAAGTTCCAAGCTGCACAATGGGGGTGGGGGTGTTAGATAAATTGGGGGAAATGTTCCCGGGGACTCAGGATTTGCAAAGATCCGATTTCCCTAAGTATCCCTATCTTATGGCATCTTTAAAAGAAAGAAAGTCCCAGTCACTGAACTGAAAAGCACCATCCAGCCTGTTAAAAGCGGCCAACTTCACTTTCACCATATGCCAACCAAAATACAAAAAGTAGTTTCCTTTCTTCCACAAAAACATGGAATTGACAAAATAGAAATACCACATGGTTCAAAAAGCCTCACAGTGGGGGGGAAATGTATATAGCAGTAAAGAGTTCCTTTAAAATAAATCATCATCAACAACAACTGAGGCTCCTAGCTCATAGAGACTTGCTTGTCATTCAGATGTAAACATCTCAGAATCACTCAGAATTGCCCCCATTCTCAAACCCCACCTTTTGTCCCAAAATGGATACTAGAGAAAGGGATGGAACTAACTACAGTGACATAAAGCGGAAGCATAAGAATGTGCATTGAGCCTACGTTAATGCTACCACTGATGGGCAACTCTGTAAGAATCTGACTGTCTTAACGAACAGGTAAGTTGCTTCTCCAGCTATTTCACTCCCAAACTCATAGACAATACATAGTGCAGCCACTGTGTGAGCAAGTAGTGTGGTTTACACTCACACCCAAAGGCCAAAAACTCTTCCTTTCTTCCAGGAGGAGCTGCACACTCAAGACACTGGCCCACCTCCACAATCCCAAGTACAAAAGATGTGCTGCTTATTTCACAGCTTTTCTTTTTAATGTGACTTAACAATGTAGGTTATTATCACAAGTGATCGTTCTATGATTGACAGGGCCTTAAACAGGCTTCCTTGTCTGAAGAGGGTATTTTCAGCTGGAGATGGTCACTGAAAATGATTTTAAAGAAAAATGTAAAAAAAGGCAAACAATGTTTGCCAAGTAAGGAACTGGCTCCAAATTTCTCTGGAAGCACTTTGTGGGCAGACAGCTGAATAGAGCACTATACAACCAGCAGCCCTGGCATTTAATTATTTCCGGATTTTTTCCCTCCTTCCCTTCTATTCTTTGGCTGTGTATTACAGTTCTTCTGGCACACACCAAAAAAAGTTCAATAAAAGGAACAGTTTGGCTTTTATTCTTTTATCTCATCAACTTAAATGTGTATCTATGACTCTCCATTTCATAAAACATCCAAACTTGTTACGGGGGGTGGGGAGATGTAAAAAATGGAAGATGGCAAGAAAGGTTCCCTGCTGGACAAAACACCCAAGGTCATCTTGCAAGAGCTTGGGGAAATAAGGACTGAAAATAGCTTTGTGCCACGCCAAACCAGGATGTGTTTCCAAGTCTGTCCCAAGTAGTAAATACAATAATTTCTGAAGAAAACAGAATTACAAGCAGACTAAAGAAACTCAACAGAGAGTGTTGTATAAATGTACATTTTAAAAAATAATAAAGATTGAATTGGAAAAAAATGTGTATACACACACACACACACACACACACACATTTCTATACATACTTCATCCTAGCATATACATTTTTGTACATATTACTTTTCTGGAAAACCGCACTACAAAATTTGGAGAATGCAAATTTTGAAAGACGCCTGTGTTTCAGTTTAAATATTATTTGGGAAAGTGCAAATTTGGTAGATTCGCCTTTCAATGTATAGTTTACAAACCAGAAATTTAAGGAAGGAATAAGAAATTGGAGGAAGAGGCGTGCTAGAATCTGAAGTTCCAACTTAACAGCCGTACTTTGGTTTGGCCATTTAAGTCCAAAGTGGCTCACCCATTTCCCAAAGCGCTTCCATGGAGCTTTTGGCTACATACAAAAGGCTTTTCAAACCCTGCTGATCAAATTCCAGTTCACCTTAGAGATGACAGAAACTATAGTTTTTCTACACCATTACAGAGGTTACAAACATTGTCTTGCCAACATGGATCAGTCTTATTTGTTTGGCTGACAAGACCAGGAAAACTTGGAAATGGTGCAAAGATGACTCAGAAAAGGATAAGACCCTCATTTGTTATGAATGTCTAAGAACAGCAGGAATGGTCTAGTATATGCAGAACCAGGTAACAGGCTTTACAGGGAAACTGGTTACAGAACACAACAGCCCAGTCCTAGTAGACATGAGTCCAATGTCACTGATGGTTTTAAGCTTGTACCACAATAATTCCAGTTTGTATAAAAAGAAACTGCCATCTTCTGTCAAAAATCTGGAGAACTGACTGTGGGATGTTCTTTTGCTTACACTGAATGATCTAGCGGGTGAAGTGTAATCTGAAAGCAAAAGAATAAAGGTGACAATAATTCATCTCCCCAACCTTGGTCAGACACACGACTTGAGGCTCAGACAAGTACTTAGCGATTTAGAGGGTTTCTTGGTTTTTAAGGTCACAGGCAGAAAGAATTTATCATCTGAAGAAGGTGAGATTTGTGGGATGGAGAGGCAATCGCTTTTATCTGAGCAAAAGCATTAACTGGAGCTTTTTTCAGAGATGCAACTTCGGCCCACTACATTTTTAAATCAATCAGGAGGCTAAGATAGCCAACTCAAGGGAATAACTGAGACCAAAACAATAGTGGGCTCTGAACTCAACTACCCTCTTCATCAACATTCTTTCCAATTTCCTCAGGAAATTTTTCCAATCAGATACCAACTTTTCAGGACTTCCTCACAGTTCTTCTTCTTAGCCATACCTCTGACAGTTCAATCTTATCGTGGTTGACTTCTAGCTATGCAGAAGCCCAGGCAAAGCTGAAATAGGTTTCTGGCTCCATCCCTCAGGGATGCATTTTTGAAGTGGCAGTTGATTTAGGAGTTACAGACATCATTCCACTAACACACGGGTAGCTGATTAAGTCTTTAGCAAAACACAACCAGTGGATGGTCCACCACTCAACTAGACCCTTTGAGCAGACAAAAAGACTCCTTCAACTCTAGTTAGGCTTCCAGAAATTGGGGGGAGGGGGACAGGAAACCCCACAAGTTTGACCAATGAGAGAACATTTGGATGGAAGCCTTTGGAGTGGATCTGAACCTAATGCTGTTATGGGGTTTTATATGGTATACTATCAGCATCATCCTTCTGTGCATTTTGGATTTGAGATATTGCTGCTGTTTTAGTTATTGTCTCACTGAATTTGTTTTGATTCTCAGACTTTATATTATTTTTTTTCTCTCTTTTTCCTTTCTGTTTTGAACTACAACTCCCATCATCCCTCCCCATTGGGCCATAGTGGCTGGGGCTGGTGTTGAGTTGGGAATCAAAGGCATTTGGAAGGCACCAGTTTAGAGAAGGTTTTCTAACCACCCCACTCTGGAGTCTATGGAATGTATTACTACAAGATGTAACTGAAGTTAGCCAATAGATTCCAAGCAAGGGATGAATTATTATACTGTGCAACTAAACACTGCACTGAAAGGAAACCATCACCAATCCATGTTCAATCCACTGAGTTCAGTGGCTACGAATTGTGGCCTCACATTTGCTTGATGTGCTGTGTTCTTCACTATGCAGGCAGAGAGCAAAACCAGGAAGTTTCCCAAGCTCTTGGAAAGTTATCACACATGGCTGTTGGTGGGTTGCAATGAGTCTCAGGAAACAAGTACAGTGGTACCTCGGTTCCCAAACTCCTCCGCTGTTGTACATTTCGATAATCGAACGCCGAAAACCAGGAAGTAAATGCTTCCGTTTTCAAATGTTTTTAGGAACCCAAATGTGTGGCGCGGCTTCTGCTGAGTGCAAGAAGCTCCTGCAACCAATGGGAAGCCACGCCTTGGTTTTCTAACGTTTCAGAAGCTGAATGGGCTTCCAGAACAGATTCTGTTTGAGAACCGAGGTACTACTGTACAAGACTGTGCTTTAAGTCTGCACTGAACTGTTTCCTCACCAAAGCAGAGAGAGACAGAATGCACAATCACAACTATTCCCAGGTTCAAGTGTTCCTCAGAGTCAGACTTTAAATTTAGTCTGAATGAATTCCTTCACACCTCAGTGGGTCACATCTACTTGATGTGAAATGGGATATAGTATAATATGTGAAACAAGCAACAGTATATTTGTATTTTGTTCTTTTTAATTTCTGTAGTGAGTTGTCTTGAATATATTGGTGGAAAGGCAGGCTAGGTATTGATTTTTTTTATTACGGTGGTACCTCGGGTTAAGTACTTAATTCGTTCCGGAGGTCCGTTCTTAACCTGAAACTGTTCTTAACCTGAAGCACCACTTTAGCTAATGGGGCCTCCTGCTGTCGCCATGCCGCCAGAGCACGATTTCTGTTCTCATCCTGAAGCAACGTTCTTAACCTGAGGTACTATTTCTCGGTTAGTAGAGTCTGTAACCTGAAGCATATGTAACCCGAGGTACCACTGTACTATTCTAGTCCATACATTGCACCTCACTGTTCCAAGATGATGAGTACCCGTTGTACCCCTGTTGCTGGTGAAGGACCCATCATCTGCTATGTCCTCTTTCCCTCCTTTCATCACTGTCAACCCCGGTTGTGGGGAACACACAACATCTCTGTGGCAGATTGCAGTCAAATGCAGCTAGCAAACACAGGGCTAGTTAGTGCATGAAGTGCTTAAGATAATAGATGTGTGCTTCCAAGACTCAGCTAGGTCACTTCCCCTCTTCTCCAATGAGGGTGGCAGTGAAGCCTGGTTTATCTTTTGCAGGCTGAGTTCCAGCTCCAGTAGGAGCAAGACGATTTATTTCTGTATATTTTCTCAGCTCAAAGTGATGCTTCCTTGTCTTTCAAAACTGTGTCAGCAAAGGCACACACACACAAATATTCTGAGGAATAAATGTACTCTGAAAGGTTTCGAGTAATGACACCAAAGGCAAGGAGCCTCAGGCCTAGAAACACAATGCTGTCCTGGATTCACCCTTGTCTGTATTCTTCTAGCTTATGCTATTCTCTTCACAGCTCACAATTCATCAGCTAAGCCCTTTTTGCCCCCCAATGTAGGGTAGACATCCTCTCAGCCAGGGAAGACAATCACCAAAAGATTGGCAGCAGACCAGAACTGCAAGTTCCTGGGAGCAGGATGCACAGCCTTGAATGCCTCAGCACATTGCAACAGCATTTTATAAAGCAAGCCACATTTGTTTTTCTATAGCTTCAAAAGAGAGAGATGTGAAGTGAGTTGGCTCATGCGTTTTAGGAACAAATGTAGGGCTCCGTTCAGGCAAGTGGGGCTGAGATTAAGAAATTTACCTGTGGTGGGATTTCTACTCAAACGGACAATCTTATATCCAGCTGGGAATTAAAAAACTCTTATCTCTTTTTCCGGAGGGGTAGCCATGCTAGTGTCTGGTAGCAAAAACAATGAGTCCCATGGCACCTTAAAGACTAATATGTTTATTGTGGCATAGGTTTTCATGGACAACAGTCCACTTTATCTGATGCAATAAGTGTTATCCTGAGACACACACAAATGAGGAAGGGGGACATTGTAAAGAGTGAGATCAGAAGGAAAGAAAATACAGACCTTCTGACACTGGTCAGACAATTAATACACATAGCATGATAAAAATTCATTGTGTGGATTCAATCCGTAAGTGATAGCATTAAACCCCTTGATGAATTGTCATTCAGCGGTTTCACATTGCAGTCTCCCTTTGAACTCCCTTTATCTGAAGATGGCCACCTTACATTCAGCTACGGAGTGTCCTGTGAGGTTGAAATGTTTCTTTCTCTCTCTCTCTCCCTCTCCCTCTCTCTATATATATCCATTTTCAGCATCAGATTTATGTCCACTTATTCTTTTGCACAAGAGACTACCTGTTTGTCCTATGCAGAATGACAGAATATTAGGATTCTGCTTTGCAGGAATAGCCTACCGGGACGCAGAATGAAAACTGAACACCAATTGGTTGGATTCTCTATTCAGTTTAACTTCCTGATATATTCACGATGCAACCAGAACTCAGATTTGTTCATCAAACTTTCAGTTTGCTATGAAACCACATCTATCATAGTAGACTATCTTAAGACAGAATAATTTAAGAAAGATACATCTCATTTTACAACAGCTCAGTCAATAAAAAGCACTGAAACTTTGGGAATTGGTGTTAGGAGCTTCCCTCCCCCTTTTTTTCCCATTGAGTAGTAAATCAGGTGCAATCTCCAAGTGCCTTTAAAATCGTTTGGAGATATTTTACCTTAAAAGCAACGGGTGGTTGGAGTTGTTTATCATCTATGATATGAAACCTTTGAGAGCTTTATAGACAAAAGCAGATGTGCTTTTTATGGCAACTTTAAAAACAGCAGAACAATATAATGAATCCCAACCCTGCATAAACAGGAGAGGGGAAAGCTAGTCACCAATGAATGCAAAAAAACTTCAATTCAAATGTAGTCTTCTTTTACACCCCATGATAAATATCAGCTCTTGTCATATTGGCTTGGTCAAAAAAATGCTTCCCATGCAAACGCATTATGAAAATGGGGTCAGACACTGAAGAAAGAAGTTTAATAGTTGGGCACTGTTTTAACATGGGAAACAAGGCCCAATTGTGACCAAGGAGTCCAAACACTCTGCGTGTGACTCTTCGTGGACTATACCAGGAAGTACATTTCAGGCCAGGTATGATCATTTGTTTAAATGTTCTTACCTACAAAAAAAAAAAACAAAAAACAACCCTCTCCCTGCCAGGAGCGACTCCAGAAAAACAGTGAGGAAGCAAAGGGAGGCAAAGACTATTATGGAAACCGTGATTTTGCCATACACATTAAATACAAGTATACTGTAGCCAAAAAATTGATAGGAAATGTTATTGGGGAGCACCCGCTACCCCTTGGGGGTATCGTTTCTTCCTCTACATAATGGAGATTCTAATGTAGCTTCTATGTTCATTCTCTATGTGAAAGACTCTCCCCCCCCCCCCCGCTCCTTGCAGGTCACGCATTTAACCATACAACTTGTACTGAATGTCTAGTGGAAAGGGCCCCAAGACACAAAGAGAAGGTTTTTGTGTTTCTGTGTTTCATATGTATGTCTTGCAATTCCAAAAATTACAGCTCAAAGAGATTTGCAAAAACATGATGGCGAGGAGTATAACCATGGAAATAGAATGAACATGTTTCAAAGACAGAGAGGGAGAACTGCATTTCAGATATTACAGAGCTCTTGAATTTATGACTCTTCATATACAAGCATCCGAGTTCTGCCAGCCTACTTGTCGCAGAAGCAAGCCCCTGAATGAAGGCACGGATGCCGTCTGGCAGAGCTGCCTTTCGACTCCAGCTCTGCCCTCAAAACTAAATCCCTTGTTCCCACAAGGCACAATATGAAACATGAGCCAGTTCTCATGGCAGTAGATTATTCTCTCTCGCCTGAATGGCCCCGGCCCTAGCCAATCAACTCCCTCTCCCCAGTGACTTGCTATTCCACTCCAGACGCATACAAACCAGGAGCACCTCCAGCGGGTCTTAACGTGGCTGAGACTGTGGGAAGATTCTAAAAGGTAGCCACCCCAAGAAAGTTGTTACACCTTGATATGATAAAAGATGAACATCTCTGCACCTGATGCAACATCTTTACAGGATTTAAGCAGTACCTGGATGGCACATCATCTGGGAACTCTGACACCACCTTGAATTAATGCAAGAAAGGCAGGGGATAAAATAAATTCATATGTAAATGTACAGTGGCTTGCAGTCCCTATGCAAAAGCAATATTCAATGTGCTGCAGAGGGACAAGTTTATCTCGCCATCCTGTCTGTCAACTGCTCAAGTATACTGTATTACATTACTTATCCTCAGATGTTACATAAACTGGTTTCACCAATGCAATCCATTCTGTGTGGGAGACAAAACGTCTAGATTTATTCCCAGCAACTGGTAGTGAAAAGCATGGTGTCTTTATCTGGAGGTAGCACATACCCATTATGCCTAGTAGCCGGTGCTTTTTTTAAAAAAAAATGTTTAGGGGTACTCTCATTTTCCTACTTATTGAAACACTGCCCCTCAATGAGGCGAAACTTAGATTCACAAAATGTTTAGGGGTATGCATACCACTGCATCCCCCCCCCCCCCAGGAAAAAAAAACACTGCAAGTACCCATTAAAAACTACTAAAAGAATGAAAAGAAATTGCCAGATAGCTTAACCCCAACCAGGGCCAGAGTTAGCACTTGGCATCCTCATGTAGATCCACCTTGCACACATGCCTTGAACCATCTTTTATAGTACAAACTGAAATGCACTGTGCATGAGGTGATGTGCTACAGTGGTATATCTGTAATGAAACATCCACACACCTTCTTCAATCTACTATACAATTTTATTGAGATTTAAGATGTACCCTCAACATATTAAGAACCAGCAATAACTTCAATTTGCTTTTTTACTCCTGGAGGGGATATGTTTTCTACTTCATTTTGATTTAATTTCATTCCCAACAGCACTATTTATTTATACATTAGCTTTACGTTTAATGTACTGCAAGATGCAAAAGCTGGTCTCTAAGTTGGTCTCAGGCAGCAAATTGAGGGCATACATAACTGTACCTTTCATCTTCAGTCCCAAGTGAGCATCATTAAAATCTGAATAATTTAGCTAGTGCCCTTCCCCCATTTTTCACTCTTCCTTCTCTACATTAAAAATAAAAACAGCCAAAGGACAAAAGAAACTGAAAATGAAGATTTTTCCTAGATGAAAAAAGGGGTAACTTCTATAAGATGATAGAACCCAGCAATTATGTTGCTTTAAGAACAGTAGTTTGTTCACCCAGAGAGATACAGAGATAGATAGATGATAGATAGATAGATAGAGAGATAGATAGATAGATAGATAATACGAAGAAAGAGAAAGAGAGAAAGAGAGAAAGAGAGAGAGAGTGAGAGAGAGAGAGAGAAAGTATGGCTTACGTAAGTTCATTAAATAGGATAGACCCAGGAGAGAAGCCACAGACTTCAAAATAACATGCGGGTGATTTTTGTTATCAGCCACCATCTCCTGGGACAATCTTAAACCTTTACCTCATCAGCATGGAGATAATGAACTGCAATTAGGACAATAAATCTTTTTTCCCTACAAAAAAAAAAAATTAAGTTCTCACTAATGACAGAATAACACTCAATAATATACTATCAGTGGGCTTTGTATATTAAGTCTATTTGTTTAATCATCAAATAACTGAATAAACAAATGACAACAGAACTTCCTGAATATCCTAGAAATGAACCTTGGCTGCAGGCAAGAGCCTAACAAAGGCCAGGTTCCTGTCATGCTTAAGGAGATGGAGAGGATGGTGATTGGGAGGGAGGAGCCCAGTGGAGAAAAGAGTACAAGGTCTCAAGGTCTCAGGGAGGTCTCAAATAAGGATGGTTGTTGAAGGAAAGACATTGTGTTTATTTACTAACTTATATACCACTCACCACAGCAAAAAAGGGATATGTGCTAAAATAAAAATCAGATTGATAATAAAACAACACATTTCAAAAATAGTATAAATCCACAGAGAGCAAACAAAAAAATCACACACACACACACACTAAATAGCAGCAGCATTCCTAACATATAGATGATGGGCAACCAAATGATACTTACAGATCACCAGCAGAAATATAGCCAAATGTACAGCTCATGGATAGAGGTCCACAGGTCTCAAGAATACTCTGCTTCTTGCAGAGACCAACCTGACTCCTGAACGCTATGATATCTGCAGCAGGGTCTTCTTCACTCATATCAGGGCATAGATGGGGAGCTTGTTGCCCTCCAGCTGTTATTCTCATGCAGCATGCACATTCCCCAACCAGCATGCAGGGGATGATGGGAGCTGTGGTCCAAGAATATCTGGAGGTCTACAGGTTCCTCATCCCTGTTTTAAGATGTGAGGAGGCTCATTGTGGAGTAAATGCTTCCTGGCAGTTAGTGAAATGGAGCAGGCCTTTAGAGGAATATTATCATCAAGCAGAGCCAAAACACCTTCATTTTTGCTGCCCCTGTATCATAGTGCAAATATTTGGGGGTAGGATTTCAGCAAAATTGGGAAGAGGCTGCAAAAAGAAGTGAAGGCAGGGGCAAACTTACTGCCAGTGGCAATGGCACCTGAATCTTCATGAAGTCAATCTGAGTAAAAGGTGAGGCTTCCTACCTCACATTAAGGAATCCTAGGAAAGGAGAAGCATGGTGAATATTCACTGTAGAGACCCCAATTGTTGCAATCACCGCCAGGGCTAAAAAAAAACAAGTGGCGGCAACAAACAAACGTAACTTGGGGAGCCAATTTTGGGCAACCTTCCCCCTTCTCTCCCTGCAGCCACTTCCCCAACTCTCTGAGAAGTCCAAGTACGAATACTCAGCTCAGCTTTAGAAGTATAAAAAAATATATATATTGTGCCCTTCTGATGCGGCTTCATCACTGAGGGTAACCAACAATAAAAATAAAAAGCGTGCAGTGGATTGAAGACAAAAGTCATACAGTAACACACCATAAGGGAAGAGACCAAGCACAATTTAGTCAAAGCCACATAGAAGGTCCTTTCCGTAGAGTTCATAAGCCAAGCTGCCTCCATATGCGGGACACAAAGAAAGGCCTCTTCCCCAGATCTTAGGGTGCTGCGTGGCAAATATGAGAGAAGATAGGCCCTAATGCAGTGGTTTTCAACCAGGGTGACATGTCGCCCTGGGGTGCCTGGAAGGATGGTCAGGGCTGCTGCCGTGGGCAACAGCGGCCTCTGTTCCTCTCTCCTTCCCTCTCGGCTCTGATGCTCTCTCACTTCTCTGCCTCCCAAAGGCTTGCACAGGTGTTAGTTGCAGCAGCCCCGGCTACAAGCTCTATAGTTGAATGGTGCCTCTGGAGTTGGCCAGGGGGTGCTGGTTGCCAGGAGCTGAGGGGGCCTCTGAGTAAGCAAGCAAGTGGGTGAGGGAGTGCAGCCAGTCAGACCACCAGCACTTGTTGTGTAAAGGTAAAGGTAAAGGTAAAGGTAAAGGTAAAGGTAAAGGTAAAGGTAAAGGTAAAGGTACCATTAGGTCCAGTCGTGGCCGACTCTGGAGTTGCGGCGCTCATCTCACTTTATTGGCCGAGGGAGCCAGCATACAGCTTCCGGGTCATGTGGCCAGCATGACTAAGTCACTTCTGGCGAACCAGAGCAGCGCACGGAAACGCCGTTTACCTTCCCGCCGGAGTGGTACCTATTTATCTACTTGCACTTTGATGTGCTTTTGAACTGCTAGGTTGGCAGGAGCTGAGACAGAGGAACGGGAGCTCACCCAGTTGCGGGGATTCGAACTGCCGACCAGCAAGTCCTAGGCTCTGTGGTTTAACCCACAGTGCCACCCGTGTCCCAGCACTTGTTGTTGGGAATGGACAAACAAGTGGGAGGCCAGGCAGGCAGGCAGGCAGGTGCTGCGCTGGCCTTTCTTGTGCTTGCTGTGTGCAAGGCCTGCTTGGGAGCAGAGTGCCCGGTGCTGAAGGAGGAGCCTCTCTGCCATGCTGGCCCGGCAGCGCCGGCTGCTGCCACTGCTGTCTCCCAAGGTAAGGTGCTGCTCTCACGTTCACCTTTCGTCAGTCTCAGTTGGCCCATTAAGGCTGGGGGCATCCTCTTCCCAGGTGCTTGTGGGACAGTGTGGGAAAGAACCTCTCTTTGGGGTAGAGGGGGCAGCTCAGAGACCAGGGGCAGCAGCAGCGGCTGCCCAGGGGACTTCCAAGGAGAGGGGAGAGGAGAGGAGGCTGAGGGAACATTCCACAAGGGAGGGTGTTCAAAAAAGGGTGAGAGGCTGCCTGCTCTGCAGGCAAGGGGTGACATAACTGGGCTCCTGAGCCCCACAGGGGTGCCGTACAAAGAATGCAGTTGGTCAAGGGAGCCATGGACTCAAAAAGGTTGAAAACCTCTGCCCTAATGTTTCCTGGATATAAATGTCAGAGGCAGTCAAAGGCCAAGAAATGGAAGGGAGCAAAGGAAATGAACTGTAATTTGAGCCTTGTAAGACAAAACTAAGGCCAAAAGACAGAGAGGTGATTTGGTCACTGAGGTCCATTCAGCATTTGGAGCCATGGAAGGCAATAAATCAAGACCATGAGATTGCTTAATGTCCTTGAGGGAGGGGAACTAAAGATGCAAATATTTTACTTAAACAGCAGCTCCACAAAAGAGTTTGCAGGAGGGAGTATCAAATTCCTACATGGAGCCAGAAAATTTTTCAAATACTGAAGTGGAAGGTTAACATTTTTATGAGCCTTGCCTGAATAAGACTTTTTAAAAGTACACACTGAAATTCTTGGAAGAGTGGACTTGGGAGTACTTGGGATTTTGTCCTGCCTTGACAAGAAAAAACACTGCCTAGTACACAAGGGTTTTTTTCTCTCAGATTTCAAGAAGCGTGGACTGGAATAGTCCTCACACACATTGTATTTTAGAAGCGGCTTCACATCCTCCTGATACTCACTTAGACAATCATCTTAGAAAGGGCTAAGCATCCAAAATAACTGGCACAGTTATAGCAGCAAATAAATAGTTATTTTTTTGTAATTAATTGTATTTGTATACTGTTTTACCATCCAAGAGCTCAAGTGTATATGTCTGTCCTCTCCACTTTAGCCTCACAACAACCCTGTGAGGAAGGTTATTCTGAGTAACACTAGTCCAAGGTGGTCCGATGGGATACATGGATGGGTGGTAAGGTAAAGGTAAAGGTACCCCTGCCCGTACGGGCCAGTCTTGACAGACTCTGGGGTTGTGCGCCCATCTCACTTAAGAGGCCAGGGGCCAGCGCTGTCCAGAGACACTTCCGGGTCACGTGGCCAGCGTGACATCTGGCGACATCTGGCGAGCCAGAGCCGCACACGGAAACGCCGTTTACCTTCCCGCTGGTAAGCGGTCCCTATTTATCTACTTGCACCCAGAGGTGCTTTCGAACTGCTAGGTTGGCAGGCGCTGGGACCGAGCAGCGGGAGCGCACCCCGCCGCAGGGATTCGAACCGCCGACCTTTCAATCGGCAAGCCCTAGGCGCTGAGGCTTTAACCCACAGCGCCACCTGCGTCCTAGATGGGTGGTAGATTACACCAAAACGGCCACAAGTGAGAGGAAAGAATCAGAAGACTTGGGGAAGCCCCGAAGTGTGCAGATGTAGAATAAATCCTTAAGGACCTCCCCCCGCCCCTCCCCCCCCAAAAAAAACCTCAAAGGGGGGTCTGAGATCCCAAGACAACTCAGTGATGAAAGAGAATGCTCAACGGGCACAGGTCATTGACTGTTGGAAACAACACTAGCCACTGCAGCACTCTGAAAACACAACCAACATCTGCCATAGAGCTGTGCTGAATTTGCTCTGCTAAAGAAGCATAGAGCAACAAAGGCTGTAAGGGTGGGGGCAGAAAGAGCGAGAGAGAGCAAACAAGCTTATACTGGCAGGAGTCGCAATACTCAGCTGTGGAAACAGCGCAACAATAGCAGTGATGTTTAATAACGTTGTCTCTCCTCCCCTTAATTAGCAAGGGATGGGGAGGGAAATAAGCCATGCAAACAGCACAGAAAAAGGACAACTGTCCATGCAAACCATTTTAAAAGATAAGGTAGCCAGTTAAAAAAATTATCTTCTATTTTCTGCCTTTTAGAAACACAATAAGCCAACCCTTTCAGTTCCTTGCTGAAAACCAAGTCAGCCATTCCAACATTTTGTCAGGGAATTAGGCATACAGAGCCACTTTAAATCAGACAACCCAATGTTTTTATTACATCAACCAGCAACGCTCTAATTCTACAGGGAGAGCTCAGCACTATTATTCATGCTGTTTGCCATCTTCTCTCCACCAAGCTTAAACCTGCCATCTTGTTTCCTCTACATTGCATCACCTTAATTTAAATAATAAATTCCTTGGAGACATCCATTTTATCTTATTTTATTTTTTAATCATACAATTTGTGAAACACACGAGCGGAAGCATGCTGTACAAAAGGAACAAATAGATAATTGTCGTCCAGAGAAAGAGAATACTTTGTAAAATATTTTTCATGTTTTCAAGGTAACAAATACTCCACAAAGAAAGAGAGATCTTTTATAATCTGCATGTTTATTGCAAAGGACATCTTACAATTGGCCATCTCAACAGACCCATTTTCTATTCTGTTTCCTCTTTTTCTTTAATTGTACATCAGAGATGTAATTCAGCGCTCCAACAAATTCTACACCACCATACTGGTACATTCTGAATTATATTGTTAGAGTTTCCCCTTTTTTCTGTCGGGGGGGGGGGGGGGCTGTTCTAGCACATAACAAAATACCCCCTTTAAAACACCATCTCCTATCAGGTTGAACCGGCCATTCTTTCTTTAAGAGGAAAACACTTTGTTCTTTTCCTTAATTCCCTTTATCTTTTGGGGGTGGGTTGGCGGGGTTAATATTCCATTGCAAGAGACATGGTACCCCCTGCGGTGAATCACTGACAAGCGAGAATCAATTTTAAGGGATTTATACTTTCGAGGTATTGTGCCTTCTGCTTCCTCTCAAGTTACAAGGTTTTTAACATTATTGTTATTAGTTCCTCTTATTTTTCTGTTGCCCTTGTGTGAAAAATAAGGCAGGCTGCAAGGGAGACCTTTCTTCAGGTTAGAAGGCTAACTGCACCTCCCTTCCAGGCTTGGATGCAGAAGACACAGCTGCTTGCGATGGATCAGCTCTCACGGGAATTTGAAAGCTCTTTGCCTGAATTTGATTAGCTGGAAATGACATCATGATTTATAACACAGTTTTCTAATTCTAAAGCAGTAATCTATAATGAATTAGACAAGGCTCATACAGGACCTGCTTAGCTTTGAACTGGAAATAACTGCATTATCTTGTTGGGTTTTCACCCCCCCCCCTTTACTCCTCTTCATTTTTTTGTTGAACGAAAACAAGAAAACAAAAGGAAGACAGGAGAAAGGGAAGGGGGGGTGAAGAAGAATGTGATTTCTCCATCCCACAGTAAAATGAGAAAAGTAAATCATAATGGTGGAAATTAAAAATTAATAGCTATCAGACAAGGAAAAATATGTAATAAAGAACGGTGAAGAATAAGTGGCTTAGCCAACTGCTTCACACAATATGTATGTGTGTGCACGCACAGCAGGTATTTATTATAAACAGGAGAGGAGAGGAATATTTCCCTTTAGTCCACTGTTAACATGTAGATTCTGCACTTTTCATGCAAATCAGAATAACACCAAAAGCACCAATGCCAAAAGAACTGAAAATTGAAGACTACAATCTCTGCACTTTGATCTTCCTCCACTGGTGAAGTGAAAGGGAGGATACAGACAGAAAAGTATATACTATTTGGATATTATGCCTGACTTTGTCACACATTTGTTGGCTGACCTTGGTCAAATCCCTTGTTCCCTGCTCTACTTCCTTTTCTAAACTGTGTACTCAATTTTTTAAATGAGAGCTTCTGCAGAAAGTTTGTGCAGCAATTCTCAATGATCAAATTCTAACTTTAGCTAACAACAGTATCAACGAACCTTACTAGTCATGAATTCAGCAAAAGGTAGGAAGCCTAAAGGAAATAGCATAGATATAATGTACTGTTATCCTCTTAAAGGTAAAGGTAAAGGTACCCCTGCCCGTACGGGCCAGTCTTTGACAGACTCTGGGGTTGTGCGCCCATCTCACTTAAGAGGCCAGGGGCCAGCGCTGTCCGGAGACACTTCCGGGTCACGTGGCCAGCGTGACATCGCTGTTCTGGCCAGAGCCAGAGCCAGAGCCGCACACGGAAACGCCGTTTACCTTCCCGCTGGTAAGCGGTCCCTATTTATCTACTTGCACCCGGAGGTGCTTTCGAACTGCTAGGTTGGCAGGCGCTGGGACCGAGCAGCGGGAGCGCACCCCGCCGCAGGGATTCGAACCGCCAACCTTTCGATCGGCAAGCCCTAGGCGCTGAGGCTTTAACCCACAGCGCCACCTGCGTCCCGTTATCCTCTTAGCATCCAACAAATGCTGATAAGCTCCAAACCTGTAACTTGCCTCTTATTTCATCACCATGCTCAGTTTCCTGGGGAAAGGCTTCAATTGGCCCTCATCTTTTAGACTTGGAAATGTGGAGCACCAACTTCCTCAACTGGAGGACAAGGACCAATTCAACAAATCAGGAATGAATGACAAGCTGGTATGGGACTCTAAACAAAATATTTTTGTAATACCCAAATAGGAACAGTCCTTTGTAATGGAAGGCAAGCAACAACTCTGAATCTGGTCCTTCTTTGAGTTTCCAGTTGCTGGTTGAACACATTTTTAGGGAACATGGAGCCCTAACCCACACAATAGGATAACCACTCCTAGAAAACTGGAGCCCCTGTGCCAACTTTAAAAGTATTGAAACAGCATTAGGAGGCCTGTTGTAATATGCACAGCATAAAGGAAATCAGAGCACTTTTTATTCTACCCAAGAAACACAGACTGTTGAATATGCCATGGAATAAAAACCAATGGCATCGATCATTCACACACTTCTCTGTAGCCTCTCCGTTACTTTTAGTAAACTGTGTGTAAATATTATTCTACAACTCACCATTAGACTTCCAAGGTGGTGTGAAGGGGGGCTTAGAGGCATTTAGCCTCAAGGTCTATTATGCAGTACTTAATAAATAAAATATATTAATGGAATACGTAAACAAGAGATTACCCCAACCGAGCATGTTTAATCAAGTTGAATATGGCACCCTGGGAAATACAAGCACAAGGACCATACAAATCTCCACATATAAATCTTTTAATTCATAACTAAACTTCTTTTTTAAAAAAACAATCACACCCAACAACCCCCTCCCTCTGAAGACATAACACATCAAGTTGGAATGCTGTGCACAAATCTCTCTTTATTGTAAATGGCTGCATGCATTAAACAATTAATGGTGGTTCCTACTGAGTCAGACACCATTAACTCAAATGTTCATTTCAGTTGGCAATGATGGGGATTTTTTTTTTAACCCATGCATTCTGTACTCTCACTCTGTTTTTGTCTTCAATTCGGCACATGCAGCTGTTTCAGATGCCACTAAAATGTTTTTAAAGCCAGGCTTGAAACAAGTTTTAAGAACAGAACATTTTTGTTTTGTTTTTAAATTAGAAATGTGGGGCAGGGAAGGGAGGGGGGATGGAGAGGGAGAGAGAAAGAACGTTCAGGTTATAGATAAAAGTATTCAAGAAGAAAGGGATTTCCATCTGGTTCATTCACCCATCCTCCTCCCCCCCCCATTCTACCTACTAGAAAACAAGCCATCCATTTGCCCCCAGCATGTCTCCGCCTACTGGAGCCATCAATCCTGATTGATGATCTCAATACAACAAACCAAATAGACGCAGATACGCTCCACTAAATTTTTCCTCTTGAGACCCATATACATTTGGGTGTGTGAGAGGCCCAGAAATTTAAAGCAGTAGTCATTGGTCTCCAAACATCCCCAGAGTATTATGCTATTCTGAAACCGCAGTCGCAATTGAAGATGGGCCAAACATTTAGCCCAAATGTATTGAGGCACTGGACTTTTTTTTAAAGAGTGTATCACCAAGAAAAAGAGCCGCCAAACAAAAAGGTTTGTGCAAACTTAATAGGAATGCAAGCTTTAGGAAACATGAGGCTTTCTCCAGATATATACTGGAATATTTACACAACCCTTAGAATCTGTTTCTTGGGAGCACACAGTTCAGCCAGGTTCAGGAGATGCAGATTACTTCACTAACGCAGAAGTTTTCTGTTCACCAAACCTCTTCCTATTTCTCACTTATTACACCGCTGTAGAACAACATTGGGTTTGTGACTGTTACTTTTAAGAGGAAGAAAACAACATGCACACTGCAGGCAATTCCTGTAGCCTTTTTCTAGCAACCGTGATAACTCAAAGCAATAATACTGGCAATTGTCAGTCCTTTAAATAATCACATTCTTCAAGCACTTATATAAAAAGATTAACAGCATTAAAGATCAAAACAAAAGAGAGACAATAGACTTGGCTGTGCTTCCTGGACTGACTTCATGTTGTTCCAGGTAGCTAGAGGAGAAATTGCATTTGCACACAGAGGCAGAGGAACTATTGTGAACCTGATGTAAATGTGCTGTTTCAAGACCCCTAAAACAACAAAAAAGTATCAATTGAAACACTTAAAGGAGAACTGCCATATGAATGAAGCAAATGCTTGTTGTCAGCCATGGCTCCAAGAGTAACCAGGCACTGCTTTGGGACCTGTCTTCAAGCATTCTGTTTATGCCATCTGATTCCCACAGTCCTTGGTTTTAATAAATCAAAACATGTTTCTAGTCCTAATGGATGTAACTGAAAAGCATAAAGACATGAAAATAAGCAAAAAGCTTCAAGAACACGGATTGATTGTTCACTATTTGTGTGGAAATGAGAAGGGTAATGATACCCCTTTTCATAAAGGAATTCTGGGTAACACGTTAATCTCATTACTGAATATGCTAGTGCAATGTATGTGACTTCTAGGACAGAGTTCCCAGCACAGCCTACCCAGAAATTCAAGAAATGCCCCTTTCCTCTCCTGGCTCCTTAGAGGCAAGCCCCACCCAGACTTCTCCAAACAGGGAACTACTCCTTGGAGTTACAAGTGTCCCAGATGTGCTCAAAGCAGCAGCAGCAGCAGCAACTTAGATGCTTCTCCCTACTCATTGCAAGCCACTCAAGACTCATAAAGGTAAAGGAAGACCACACATGCAAGTACAGGAGAATTCTGAATTGTAATCAATCTCACCAATGCAAGATCTCCCTACAGGTACAGAAGAAGCTACCCTCTACTGGTGTAGCCCTGGGTGCACATCTGAAAATCCAAGTAACTGCCATGAGCGCCACAAAATACCAATTTTACATAATAAAAACAGGTGGTGTCCCCTGCAATGGCAAAACACCAAAACATGCATGAAAACAAATAAGACAGACTAAACAGCAAGCAAACCCCGTTCCCCATTCCAAAACCAGGCAAACCTTTACCAAAAAAAAGCCTTCCAAAATGCTGACATCTAAATAGCATTAAGAGGAGGCTTGGCAGGCACCAAGAAAGTTGTCTGTTGGTGTTTCAGTACTCATGGGTACCATGCTGCGGACCCCAGATGTAGAATGCAGTATAAGCTGTTGCAAGCATGAAAGCTCCATGTTAGTAGGAGCCCTCATGCCCAAAGACAAAACACATTGCCTGCTACCATCAAATTTCTGATATGTTGATAAGCTACTGCTTGTGAAACCTATGCCTAAGAATGGGTTTGGTTGATGAGTTTGGAATTTCCATCATTAAGGTACTTCCAGTCTCCCAGGTCTGGAAAGAAAAGGACTGCATCCCCAAATATAAGACTCAAACCCATTTTCAAGAAGTTCAGAAAAGGAAAACTTGACATCTTTCCCGTGGAGGTGAGAAGACAGTGGAGGATAGCAAGCAGCAAATATAACAACGGGGGAGTTTCAGTTTAAAAATAAACCGAAATCAGAGGAAGTGTTCCTGTAGAAGACTTCGGAAATGCCCAAGAATTGTGGGTGTCAGAAACAACAGAACTGTCACAAAAAAGATGCGTCATTTCCAAAATCCACCCCCCTTCTAAAAATTTAGAAAATTTCACATTCCTTTAAAGCACAAGGAAATCAAAAGCTATTTTGCTTTTCTAGCTCCTAAGTTTAGCAGCTGACTTCACAGAGCCTTTGCTCAGGAACATACCCTCCCAGCCTAGATTCAGATATGGCCATCCACTACCCAGAATAGACATGACAGCATAGCTTAGTTCAATGTGCTTGCAAAACAAAAAACACCCTCACTAGATAGTACCTGAAAACTTCCATGAAAGGTTTGTGTCTCAAGGTCACAATGTAGACAATACCTATTCTCTGATGATAAACACATAAGAATCCAGGAAGTAGTAAAGACTGCCTTTACCTCTTACCCTAG
Organism: Podarcis cretensis; assembly: GCF_951804945.1. Lineage (NCBI taxonomy): Eukaryota > Metazoa > Chordata > Lepidosauria > Squamata > Lacertidae > Podarcis > Podarcis cretensis. The sequence continues at coordinate 26,540,250 of NC_137185.1, read as the reverse complement.
TGGATTAACATGATCCCACCTTATTAATGGAAGCATCAGATGGGCTAGAACGAAGAACCCATAGCCATAATCTGCCATCAAACACACACACAAGAACATTCTCTGGCAGCTAAGGGTTCATAAGTTTCTAAGTGACTCCATGCACCAGGTAGAACTATGAAGGCTGGGAAACTGGCTTTAACTTGTCCGGCTCATGATTTCCAGTTTCTGATTCAGTGACTGGTGACCTATCTCCCAGTTCTTGAAGACAGCAACATTCTTGCACTGCTGCTATTATCAGATGCATTTTCACCTCCCTACCAATCCGTGAATATTTATGTATATATTTATATTTATGATACAGCATCTTAAATGTTATGAGAGGGAAACACAGAGGAAAATCCTTTCAAACAATTTCCCCACAGAAACTATATCCAAGAAATCCCTATTGTCAACATGTAGCACTTACTACAGAATCCAATGGGCTACAAGTATAGTCTCTTAGCACTTCAAAGTTATTTGCTAAGAAGGACTCAACTGCAATAAGAACTAAACAAAATATTTGCTCTTTGTAAGAAGTGAGGTTTTGGATCTGTTTCTGACTATAAAAGGCATGATATAGAAAGAGATGGTCTTTTCTCATGTCTTATAAAAGCAAACCATATTTTCACAGGGCCTGAGGTGCTGGTTAATATCCTACGCTTGAAGATTCAAGAAGGAAATATCACTACATGGGGCAAATTCTCCTGCATTCAGAGGAGGTCTTTAAAAATATAAGAGTCTTCCAGTATTTGGGGAACTGGAAGTTTATATATCAATCTGTGGTTCATCTCAGTGCACAGCAGGATATAAAGGTAAACTCTGAATTCCTTCTATAGATACATATATTTAGTTTGGACACCATTCTTAGAATCAATATATGAAATTCAGAACCTTTTCTTCTAATAAAAAATAAATATTTGACTTTGATAACTACAGGTTACACTGTAAAAAAGACAGGTTTTTGACCCTATTTTATTTCCATTCCACCATTTGAAATGGCAGTGAGCCAATTCCGACAAGAAATGAACAGGAGACAGGATCTTTTCAACTACAAGGGCAAAAAAACTTCATAGTATTAACTGCAACTTGTGAAACAGGCAGCTGAACAGACCCATTGTGGTCTCTGAAGACTAGTGATCCTTAACGAGTAAAGGTAATGCAAGAGAATGATGAGGCCGGCAGAAATGTAATTGGATGTAAGGAAATGTCTCTGTAAAGAGTTCCAATGCAATATATCAATCACTGGACAGAAGGGGGAGAAAATCACTGGGTTCTTTCCAACAAGGCTTTGAAGACTGTCTGATGTTTCTGAAATCTAATACCTAGCTCTGATTACGGCAAAACATTAGAGAAGCTACCTGAAAATAATGGATGAAGGCTGTTACAAACCCAAGTTGTAAAGGTAAAAGTGACTAACTAACTAGTCACGTATTCCTTTTGTCATGGGACCATGAGCTTCATTAGGATCTGGCATGGCTTGGCAGCACCAAGGAGGAAGAAGAGGAGATGGGGATTAAAGGTGGGCACGCTGGGATTGAGGCCAACAGAAAGCCAGACACTAGTCACACTCCCCTTGTGATCCTAGATATCACAGAGGAGGAAGCAAATCTGCCAGCTCTCTCTCCCATCACTCCTAAAGAGAACAAAGCTAGTTCAGGGAGGACTTCAACCAAGCAGATGGAAGGTTGAACAGGAGGAGGTGGCAGCAGAGAGGCAGTACACAGTCTCGTCACAGAGAACCAGGTACCAGCTTCATAGATGTGATCAGATGCACCCGCCTAGAAGGAACTTGCATGTACACACACAGCAGAACTATTGGGAGAGAAAGTCTTGTAAGCTCACTCCGCCTCATCTTTTAAAGCTTGGTGGGTAGAGGTGTGTCAATTGTTGGAATATCTTCACAGCTTCCACTGATTTATGAACCTCTTGCCTTGCTCACGTACCTTGGCATCTGGACTTCCAGGCATTGTGATTGCTGCTGAGCCTGTGCCACTGAGTAAAGATCTCTTCCTTATTTTCAAGGGTCTCTATTGTGTTTTGCACAGGGAGCCTGAGTAAAGATCTCTTCCTTATTTTCAAGGGTCTCTATTGTGTTTTGCACAGGGAGCCTGACATCTCTGCATGTTTAAAAATGCCAGAAGATCCAAGTAATCTTTCAAGCACATATTTCCACAATGTACGCCCAAACACTATTACAGATTTCAACTGAGGGCTCGTTCACACTTCTGTTTGTCCCAAGCCTAGAAAGGATGAGTCTGAGAGGTTTGCCACTTGTCATGTACTTTTTAAACATGAGTCCAAGCCGTTTTTTGTTGCTTTCTCCCACTTTCTCCAGGAAACCCCTCTGTTTACTTCTAAATCAGAACAAACATTAATGCACAGAAAAACCAATTGACACTTGTTTCTATTCAGCTATAAGCAGTGGGTTTTCCCAGGGGAAAGCAGTGGGAACAGCAGAAGTGTAGATGAGCCCTCAGTTTGGTGACCTCCATAGTAATAAAAAAGGGCTCCAGATCTTTATCAAATTCCAATACTCCAAAAGGAGGAAACAGGTCAGGCCAGCAAATTTAACATTTTTAAATCCAATATATAAGAACAATCCACCATAACCAAACCAATAAAAGAACAGAAATTAATAGGATCCTATCCTTTCACTCCATCAAGCTTTACACTAGGGCTCTGACACTTCCACTTTAAGTTTTAAAATGCCAAAGCATTATTAAAATAACCTGTTATCCTCCTTGTATTAGCTATTATACTTAAGTCAACAGGAATTAAAAATGCTTAATCATGGCTGGTTTGTACCCTTCATTTAGTCAATACCTATGCAAACTAGGTCCTAAATGGCTGCTAGCATATTTATAGCAGCCAAAAACCAGATATGGAACTCCTGTCTTGAGCAGATTTGAATTCCTAGAGCAAGCACCAAAACTTTAGACACCTGAGATTTTGTTCAGTCCTCCTTCCCCACTTGAACCCTTTCAAAATTCTCAATTATATAAATTCCTATGACAAGCTCAAATAAGAACTCTATTTTATTATTTCACAGAATTTGTGTACCCCTTAACTGCAAATACCTCTAAGTAATTTACATAATATAAAAAATAAAATTTGTCAATACAAGTCAGAAGATAAAAGCAAGTATACCTTTCTAAAAAATCTATTATGCTATTTTATACCTTAAAAAAATTCAATCATACTGTTAATACAGTATATTGCTATTATATGCACACACAAAACAACACCAGCAATTTCAAATGTTCACTGATGTCGGGCAATGCCAGGCAAGAGGTATTTTTAGTCCTAATCCATTTAAAGTGCTAAATTCCCAGGGAATCAACTGTGATGCTTCACTCATCACTCCAGCAGTATGCATATGGCCCCTGCGCTCAGCTCCAAGCTTGAACAGTCAGAGGATAACATAAAACTTTTTTTTCATATAAGGAAGCCTTCTTGTTCCAGTATGTTTACTCTTCCCATATCCCACCATCCCAATTGTTTCTCCTTATATACGCAATAAATCACAACAACATTTGCATAGTGTGGGCATCACAAAGATAAACCAATACAGTACTGCATTATGCAAACACACAACATGTCTGCTTGCGATGAGATATGCCACTTTAATCTCAAGACTTGTTTCCATTCACTAATTTGATTATGGCCCCTGGAAGCAACTGTCATGCATCCACATAGGCTGCTATGGGTGACATTAATCATACTTTGTGTCTGATCAAGTAATGGCTCTGAAGCTCTTGCTGTCATTTGCCACTTAGCAATGGCCACTTAGAAATGAACTTTCCTATAATACCAGTTTCCCAACCAACTGGCTTACAGTTCAGTCTAGTTGATCAACTTCACTCCTAACTTTACTCCTACAGTACTTTCCACATAAATGAGTGCTATCAACCTTTCATAAAAGTTCCTATTTTCTGTTCCATGTTTTCCCACTATTTGCTGTAGCGAATTCCACAATGTCACTACGTGTTATGCAAAGAAGTATTTCCGTTTGCCTGTCTTGATTCTTGACTCAATAGCCCCATTCTGTTCTAGTTTTATGAGAAAGCTAGAAAAACTTACTTCTATCCACTTTATTCATACCATGCATAATTCATTTGAACCACAAGTAATTCTAAGTAATACAAAGGTAACTTCCACTGGGAATCTTATAATGCTTGCAGGTCAAATGACAGGCTTTGACATTATCATTTTAATGTGTTAAGAACACTACGATAATCAGGGCATTCCTGCCAAACTCAAAAAATGACTTTTGCTACTCACACAGGATCTGGAGGCTATAGCAGACTGCATGTACTCTGCTCTCTACAACATTTGAGGCCATTATCACTGCACAACAAGCGCAAGAAGAACTTCGTGTAGATAATTTCTGCCATTGATCAGTCTAAATTCAGCCACAAGCTCTGCTCACATGGGGTAATGTGATGTCACAGCATGGCTTGGGTAGAATTAACAAATACCCTACCATTTGTGGACGAAAGAGTATATAGAATATGGTTTAAACCTCTCAGAAGCACTATTGATGATTTCCAAGGGTGGCTCTAACTATACTGATGTGTACCTATCTAATCCAGACAGATGCTTGTACCAACTAGTAATGAACTGGCATTTCCAACAGAGGAGAAAAATGATGGCAGGTAAAGACACAATCATGCACTTTGTCCTAGTTCAGATGGCAAGGGGGGAGGCCCCACCACACTTAGGCAACCACTAAAGATCAACTTCCCTTTGAGAGAACTAAAAGAAGAGGTGAAGACACCCTTTACACTTGCTCCCAAATCAGTTCAGAATAATTTCTTCTGCTGCTTCCCCTGCCCACGTTCAAAGGAACTCATTTTTTGGCGAATTTGTGGCACAGTGTTTTGCTTCAGACCTCAGTGTATTAAAAATCGCTTTTTTCAACCTGATGTCCTCTGACCTCCACCACCACCCACTTTCAAAATGCCTTTCCTGGTGAATTTATTTCTTCCATGGTATTAATTTTTTTTCAAGTGTAGGATTTTTAAATGGAACTGTTGTATTCTATGAATGTCATGAGCCAGTTTGGAGACCACTGTCAAAAAGCAGGATACAAACAGACAGTAAGCAAGGCAATTTTCTTTTATCTTCCATGTCCGATAATGGTCAAAATGGCAGGCTACTCATTTCTGGAAGAAAACAAAGATTTCCATCCTTAGAGAAAAACTGATGAATACAGGGGTACCTCGGGTTAAGAACTTAATTCGTTCTGGAGGTCTGTTCTTAACCTGAAACTGTTCTTAACCTGAAGCACCACTTTAGCTAACGGAGCCGTCTGCTGCCGCTGCGCCACTGCTGCACGATTTCTGTTCTCATCCTGAAGCAAAGTTCTTAACCAGAGGTAATATTTCTGGTTTAGTGGAGTCTGTCATCTGAAGCGTACGTAATCCGAGGTACCACTGTAGTATTCTATGCACATTTACACAGAAAAGTGCATTCAGCTGGATTTCCAAAATGTACTTACTCCTCTGCAAAGACCTATCCAAGCTGGAAAAATTCCAGCAGCCCTGTGCCCACTGGCTGCAATGTCACTTGCTGCACTGCCAGACACACTGAAGCCTTTGCTACTGTGAGAGGTGCATCACCCACAATGACATCACCACAACACGTATCCATAGTGATGCAGGGATGCAGTGAACTTGCACAGCTTACAGATTGATTCTGCTCATCTACATGGATGTCAGAGCTGGCAAGCAGGGAGCGGAAAGTCCTGAGAGCAGGCCCAAAGAGAGATCTATCCGATGGCAAGGGGGGAGGCCAAACTGGCACCTGCTGGATGGTATCTGACCAACCAGATAGTGAAAAATGACCACCCCCATCCGGAATCATGATGCCGTGTCAACAGTGCCATGTGCAAAAGCTTCATGAAAGAGTACTAACTGCCAGCCTGATAACGAGTTATGTTTAGCAACAGAGCAGTCTACGGTATATGTGCCTCTTCAAACAGTCCAACTAAAAAGCAGGTGTCCTTTACTACCAACATAAGCATTTGCTCAAAGTAGACTTACTCCCCTATTACACCATGAGGGCACCTCAGGATAAAGACTATCCAGATGGAGACTCACTCTCCAGTCACATGCTCATGGTTCAAGCATGCTATTTAAGATAGCTTTATAGAACACCACATTTCTTATTTGTTTGGTAATCTGAACTATTATCTGGATTAAATATCTTCAAAGTACCAGCTGCATTGAGAAATGAATGTTTTCTTTCATTTGCTAATTAATTGATGCATCTACTCAGTACAACGCAGTTAATGACGGAAATCCTTTTGCAATGTGGACAGCTCTAAGTAATTCTAGTTATAGCTCCATTCCAAATTATAAGAACAACAATATAATGGGCATGATAATCATTTTAATGAATGCTAACAGTGAAGTGAAAAAGCACTGTCAACTATCAGGAAGCAGGCTTCCCACCCATCCCCCATTTGCCCCCATCCTATTGATAGCACTATTTCCTGCAATCTTCCTTTGCGAGGCGAGATCTAGTTACAATTCACAAGTATGGTTATCCATATGAGCAACAAAGCCTGTGAACTATGTGCAGATTTATGTGCCCCTTTGCTCTCCTTTACAGATTTTCTTCACATATCATAGTAAATTGGTTGACAAGGAGAACAGGTGGGTGTGACTCTGAGAATGAAAATAGGGAAGCATCCCACAATAACAACAAGGAACGGTCAGGATCTTTGTTTGGAAGTGTGCTTTCCCTGCACTACAAAAGCCAACATTAATGACTGACGAAAGACATAGTGCAAGAAAGAAGTGGAAGGGTGAATTGACAGATTGTCATTATAACAATAAGCAGCAGTACATCTCAGACTCGTGTATTCCCTCCTCCCACTCTGTGAGGAGAGGAGATTAAACATTTTCAGATCTAATCTGCAGCAAACTGTCATTTGCCTTTTTTTTTTTAAATGCAACAAACAATGTCCCCTGCTTAAGGTGAAACAGCAGAGGATGGCTAGTTGCTAAGTAGCAATGAAAGCTGCTAATCTCCTCCCACTGTGTGCATAGCGGAAAGAAGAGCTAGAGTCTGAGGGTGAAGTTCACTGCAGCCCATTCTTGGAATGATGAACCATGATTCGAACAAAGGTATGAGCATTTCCTTAAATGCCCACAGGACATACCTAGTCCATAAAGTTTCTGCTTTATCCCCTCCTCTCCAATTCATCCACTTAACTCTTTTTTCTGCAGCTTGCCATGGCTGCTGATATATCCACCCTGTCCACCATCTTTAACTTACAAACTGCACAAACAATTAGATACTGCCAAAAACACCACTGATTATTCACTGCCACAACTCCATCCCAGTGGCTCAAGCACATGGGTGAATGGTGACCCAAAGCACCGAAGGATTCACTTAAGCAGATGTACCAGGGACCTTAACAGAAGAATCAAAGCAAAGTAACACAGAATCACCTCAAATGGACTAAATAATTGTGTGTTCAATTGCCAAGCTTAAAAGCTTTTAGCTATGTAGAGGTTTAAAAGGCATTATCATTATCATATACCTACTGTATCTTCCCCATTTCAGACACCTACATCCTAAAAGTATATTGAATGACAATAAAAAAAATTCTTTCAAATTCCCAGGATCCAGATTCACATTTAAGGATGCAACAAAAGATTTTTAAACACAACTCCAGCATATGATTGGAAAGATTGTTTCTTGAACATATTCAATATAGCTCTCCCATCTAAGCCTAAAACACTTTCTAGTTCCTAGGTATCTTCCTTTAGCTATAGATGAAGAGCGGTATACAAATTAAAAAATAAAATAACTTCTTCCAAAGGAGTGAATGGCAACCAGTTCCTGGTGATAAACCTGGAGGCTGCATTAAGCACCCAAATGTTCATGTGTCACTTCCTTGTTTTAATGATGTTTTATGCAGCAGAATCACAAAAGATGATAATGATGGTCCAGGGTTCTTGAGGAGCTACAGGAGCTGTATGCAGGAGTCATCTCAACAAATATAATATGGAGAAGCCACAAGCTTAACATGAGCCGACAGTGTGATGCAGCACAAAAAAAATGCTAATGCTATTCTAGGCTGCATCAACAGAAGTATAGTTTCCCAATCAAAGGAGGTAATAGTACCACTCTATTCTGCCTGGGTCAGACCACACTTGGAATATTGTGTCCAATTCTGTGCACTACAATTTAAGATGGATATTGACAAGCTGGAATGTGTGCAGAGGAGGGCAACCAAGATGATAAAAGGTCTGGAAACCAATGATTATGAGGAACGGTTGAGGGAATTGGGTATGTAAAGCCTGGCAAAGAGGGGATGTGATAGCCATCTTCAAATATCAAAAGAGCTGTCACATGGAGGAAGGAGCAAGCTTGTTTTCTCACGCTTTGGAGGTTAGAACATGAACCAATAGATTCTAGTTTCAGGAAAGGAGATTCCAACTAAACATCAGCAAGAACTCTCTGACAGTAAGAGCTGTTCAACAGTGAAACAGTCTCCCACAAGGTGGTAGACTCTCCTTCCTTGGAGGTTTTTAAGCAGAGGATGGATGGCCACCTGTCTTGTATAACTTAGCTAAGATTCCTGTGTTGCAGGAGGTTGAACTAGATAACCTCCGGGGTCCCTTCCAACTCTACAATTCTATTATTCTATAAAAAGTGGATCTAGGTGAACGCGACCAGTTCGATTGCACCGCGGGCGTGGAGTTTCTAGGCCACCCCAGCAGGTGCCACAACTATGTCATCCAATGGAAGACAACAGGGGGAGGGGGATGGATTTTGGCATTGCACAGGGCACCACTGAAATTTGAGACACCAAGATCCACCATTATGACCTCAGGATCTGAGGTAAGAGACAAATTTAGCTCTCTCTCAGCAGTGTCCCAGACTGCAATCAGTTGAATTTCTTCCACTGAACTAAATAGCAGACACTGAAAATCAAGATTGTTCCTATTTGCATAGCAACCTTCCTCTGGATAGCTATTTTGTGGGTTGCTTTGGGTCACTGTATAATGCAAATGAATTTTGCAAACTGGATTTCTCTTTCCTTTCCTTTGCACATACAGTGGTACCTCGGGTTACATACGCTTCAGGTTACATACGCTTCAGGTTACAGACTCCGCTAACCCAGAAATAGTGCTTCAGGTTAAGAACTTTGCTTCAGGATGAGAACAGAAATCGTGCTCCGGCGGCATGGCAGCAGCAGGAGGCCCCATTAGCTAAAGTGGTGCTTCAGGTTAAGAACAGTTTCAGGTTAAGAACGGACCTCTGGAACGAATTAAGTACTTAACTTGAGGTACCACTGTACAATGATCTGAAAACAGCTGCCACTAATTCATCATCCTATTTGCAGAATTGGGGGCAACTATTTCTGGGTTTGAGGGTGTTGGTTTATTGTTTCTCTCCAACCCCATTTTTATTATCATCAACAAAGAAATCTCAGGAGCACAACAGAGGTCAGCTGATTGACATTGTCTTCCTTTCCAAACTACCTCTGGAAAGGACTACACTTTCAGAAGCAGATTTAGGGGAGTACGATCAGTTTGCTCATACTGGGTGCCAAGCCGAGGGCACCGCAGGGGGTGGCACAACAGTGACTTAGAATGGAAGATGAGAGGAAGGTATGTGTGTGACAAATTTTGGTGTTGAACAGGCTGCTGCTGAAATTTGAAAGTCTGAAGTCCACCACTGACAGTGTCCTTCCTGAGGTGCCCTGGGAAGGAAAACTTGCAGCAGAGCTCTACTGCTATTCCTAGGCTGCTGAAGCCACTGCAAAACCAGTAGCTTTAAAAACTATAATGGTGGGGGTAGTAGATTCCCCCCAATCATTTTGCTCACTCTCGGTTTGTTTTAAGGTTCACCCAAATTGTTGAAAAAGGTGAGGCCTCAAAACAAGACCAGTCGCATTCATGACTGAACCCTAGTTCACCAGTGCCATGCCACAACGAATTATAAATCTTTGCCCCCAAAATAATAATTGCTTTTATATAAGGTGTATTAAACTTCACTTGCAGCATACTTCAAAATATATTTCATCAGACAAATCCAAACTGAGAACAAGCCCACCTTGGGAAGATACATTAGTTCATTCAAGAAGGCACAAGAATAGTGTAACACTACACAATATCAAGTACAGAAATAGAAAGTCAATAAAGTAAGTGTTGTTTTTTCTTTCCTTTTCTTAGAGACCAACGGCAACGTTAAAATGAGATCCCCAGCACTCATAGTAACAGCTCAGCTGAAAAACAAGCCAAATGTACCAGCCTCATAATCAAAGACAACAAAAGCATCAGTGGTTCAGTTCCTTTGACTAATTTCTGCAAAGATTTTTCAAGAGTTCAAGCAGCTTCACCCAGAATCAGAATATCAAAGCTCTCTCTTTTTTCCTCTCTGCAGTCTATAATTATTCAAAAACAGATAATTACTTTTTAAAAAACTCTAACATCTTTACATTATTTCATCTGCAACCTTGCAAAATCCACACAAGTCAGAGCTGTTTAATAACTTGGAGCTTGGCCAAACCAATTAAGTTTTACTAAAAGGAAAAATGTTAAAATGTGTACAGGGCATTGAAATCCATGGTGCACTGCTTTTGAAACAGAGAGAACTCTCAGAAATAAGTTTGCTGGGAGGTGGAGGGGGGAAGGTGATCCATAAATTTGGGGTGGCCTTGGTAGCCAAGCCAAAATTCTGATCTCCAGAACCCTATCTCTTCCCCTTGTTGCATGGCTGCAAAGCAACCAAAGAACCTTACCCGCTGCTACCCTTTTCTACAAAAAAGGGAGGTGTGGGCATCATTTGTTTGGCCACTGCACAGCCAAGGTACTCCAGGCACCTCAACCACACAGTAGCCAGAGATCCCCAAAACAGGAAAGGGTAGCAAGCAGCTTGCCAATTTGGCCCTGAAGAGCAAAGGTGCTGCAAACATCTCAGCTCTAAAAAAAAAACCCTAACCTTCTTCCCATTTTGGAGCCATTTTTTTGCAACTGCTATAATGATCCCCTCCTATTTCTCTACAGCTCTAATGTTGAGAGGGAGAGGTTGGAGCCTGTCACACTCACCAAAGGGCAGCAGTGCACTCTTCAGTGCAAGTGAAAATGGGGTAGGGGCTGGACTGTGAAAACATTCTACTGAACCTGATCAACCTTTTGAACATTCAAAAAATCTATGTTAGCAGCCTCCAGGCGACCATATAAATCAATACTAAGTCCAAGTGAGGCCACTGGAACAAGGATCACTGATAATAGGTTGCAACTTCTCCCTACCAATCACACTACCATGGTAAGGGGCAGACCAGTACTGGCCCCAAGCAGCTACAGGAAGCTTACATATCGTGACCAAAATATATACCGTATTTTTCCATGTATTGGGCGAGGTTTTTTGACTCAAAAATCACGTCAAAAAACTGGGGTTGTCCAATACACGGATAGTGGCATGGGGGGAGGGGAGAAGCGGCGCACCGCCAGCCAGCTCATTGGCGGGAGCGCAACTTCCACTGATGCTGCTGCGCATGGCAGAAGCTCCCTGGATTGTTTCCCGCGCACGGCAGCATCAGAGGGCAATGGCTGGCGGGGGCGCAATTTCCCCCGATGCTGCTGCACATGGGAAACAATCTAGGAAGTGTTTCCTAACCCCCAGCTGCATGTAGGGAAAGGTTCAACAACTTTGGGCCATCCCCCTCATTTTCCTAAAATTGAGTCCCCTAAAATGGGGGGGTCTTATACATGGGGGTGTCCTATAGACGGGAAAATATGGTGTGTGTGTGTGTGTGTGTGTGTGTGTGTATGCATGCTCCACTGGTTCTGGGACAGCAGACATGAGAGGAAAGAGGACACTGGTTAGTTTTATGGTTGTCTTAATGGAGGAGTGGAGAACCTTTGGATCTCTAGATGTTGTTGGACAAGAACACCCATCACTATGGACCAGTGGCCATGCTGGTTGACACTGATGGTAGTCCAACCACAAATGCAGGGCCAAAGTCTTGTGTGTTCCCCTGCCCCATTTTAAAGTGTCATAAGCTACTTGAGGACCATCTGATAAAAATTCAAGGTACACATCTTACAAATAAATAAAAGAGTGACTGAAGTCTGGTGTTGGGAACCACCACCATATGCTTAACATGTAATGTAGGCAGATTATTTATTTATTTTACAAAATTTATACACCTCTTGATTGTTTAAAAAAACAACAACACACTTTTGAAGCCTTACAAAATGATAAAAAATAAGATCAAGAGAATTTCACAACCATACTTTAAAACATACAAAAGTTAAATATGAAAACTGATTATCCATTTTATATCTAAAGATTTGTATTGTCAACGTCTTTCGATTTACATCTTGCTGCAGGTCTTCGCTTTTAACATTTCTGTGCCAGAGAAGAAGTGCTAAGGTAGAGGCCGCCTCATGCCTGCTAGAGTCTCCTTAGTGCTCTACATTACATCATTGCCACTCCCCTCTTAACCCTACACCCCCAGCATTCAGGGTGCATACAAGCTCCACGTAAAAAACACAGTGACCAATTGAGGGCTCTTCCATCCACAAAACACTGAAGTAATTCTCTCGCTTTCAGCTTTTTTCACTTGAATGAAATAAAAACCCTTTTCAGAAAACAATTACAATCCGCCCCCCTCCCTGTTCCCCACACCCTCTTTCGGCACACCATGGGATTTCTCCATGCATGCAAAAGCCTTTCAAGGGATGATTAATATGCAAAGACAGACTGCTTTTTAGTAGCATGTGAAGAACCATCAACAAGCATTTCTTTTTTTAAAAAAAAAATCAAAGGTTTCATCAATTATTCCCACTCTTTCTTTTCAAGCAGAAGACCATTCAATAATGCCAAACATCTGAGACAATTTGCCAATATTTGTAAACAAATCCAAATTAGCTTATTATGTTTAAATTTAGTCTTTTTTCTCCATCCTACAACAGAAATGGTGTCATAAATAATCCACCCAAATGCAATCCGTAATATTTGCGAACTGGAAGAAAACACATTTTAAAAACAAAATGTTAATGGGGGTTGTTCATTAAAAAGTCTGATGTTTTCCTCAAAGTGTTTTATGGTTGCAAAAAGCAGGACAATAGGAGTGATTTTAATACCACACACCACACAAGTGATGGAATTTCAGAAAATGATTGTTTAGAATGATAGCGCAGGCTTTCAACAACAGATGTGAAAGATGAGAAAACCTATTCAGAATCAAGGGCTTTTTTATTATTTCATGAATAAATTTCCATTTCTGTCTTCTTGGTTTTTTCTCTTGTCACCTTCTCATGATAGTATCGTCTTGGCATACAGGCCCAGCTTCTTAATGTCATGAACTTTGTATTTCAGGAACTCAAACTTTGCCCATGGCAACCCTATATTGGAGTCTGAATTTGTTGATCGCCTGCCGATTGTAAACCCTTCTGAAAATTTGTACCCATTTTCTAAAATGTACCACTTTTAGAGGTGAGAACTCAAAGCTGTATGTCAATCATCTAATCCCAGATGTCAAAGGATTCGTGTGAAATTTTCAGTGGCATTTTAAGGATGGACAATACAACATCCAACACTCCTGACAATTTGAGAAGCAACTTACGTTTCAGGTAAATAATAACTACTTAAATTGCTCAAACTCTGAAGGGGGGGGGGGAATCCAGGTACCTGTATGTGTCAGAGTTTTATCTTTACCTGAAAAGCAAAAGCCAGTAAATATGAAACTGGTTGTGCGCCATCTACAAAAAGCAAACAGTCTTCCAGTGGCATAGTAAACATATGAGAACTATAATCCCAGATCAACCCAAGACCCATGAAGATCATGAAGCCCTGAAAAACTGTTAAGGAACCTGAAGATACATTTTACAAGAGTTTATGCTCTGGAAAAAGCAGGGGTTTGATCACCTTATGCCAGTCCATTTGGATAGGTGGGATACTTCACCTAGTCATGTATCTGGCCTGTGCTGCACTGGTTCACACTACAGTGGTATCTTGGTTCTCAAACTTAATCCGTTCCGGGGGTCCATTCGACTCCCAAAACAGTTTGAAAACGAAGGTATGGCTTCCAATTGGCTGCAGGAGCTTCCTGCACTCAATCAGAAGCCATGAAAGCCGCGTCGGACGTTCAGCTTCCGAAAAATGTTCACAAACCGAACACTCACTTCCAGGTTTGCGACGTTCGAGAGTCGATTTGTTCAGGAGCCAAGCTACCAAGGTACCACTGTACTGTCCCTTGCCATGAAAAACTTTGATCATCTCTTAGCGGAGGTTTTTAGCCTCACCATTATCACTAAAAATTGCAAAGAAACCTGTTGTCTGTGAAATTAGCAAAGGGATATCAAAAAGAAGTATGAACATCCACTAGCCATGGAAAGCCTCTCCAGGTCAAGGAAGCAATTGTTCATGTCTCTTTAAATTCAAGACAGAAGTAAACAAGAGGTTCAGCTTGCAACAATGATTCTCATGCCTGTTGTGGGAATGGGTGTGTGCGTGTGTGATATAGATAGATAGATAGATAGATAGAGATAGAGATAGATAGATAGATGATAGATAGATAGATAGATAGATAGATAGATGATAGATAAATGATAGATAGATAGATAGATAGATAGATAGATAGATAGATAGATAGATACCACATGTATGAATTTATACTGTATGTCACTGTTCAAAATAGACTATCTTCCCATGGCTGCTTACAGTATATAAAACAATTCAAAACCATATAAAATGTCAAGCAATAATAGCAGAAGTAGAACATTTCACATCTTCTACTCCAGTTCTATCAGCCACTTATCTCAATAAAAATAAAATCCCTTTAGCTCTTCTACACCCTCACTAAAAGCAATCATGAATAAAACCATTTTTAGATCACACCTAAATAACAGCAAGATGGGGGTTGATTGCATTTATAGGTAAAGTGATTCACCCAACCATGATGCAACCACAGAAATGGCCGGCTCTATCCCTCTTGCCCACCAGTCTAACCTCTCTGCCCAGGGAATATACAAGTAGGTTCAAATGCTTTAATGTACCAGATCAAAAGGCTTCACAGAGGGGGGTGACTCCACTGATCACTAGCACTGAAAATCAACATTAAAAGATTTGGCTCTCTGCCTCCTGGCCAATGAAGATACATTCTAGGAAGATATCAAGGGATGTTCTTCGGTCTCTCTTGGCAACTGTTAAGGACCCTCACCACAGTTTGAGAGCACCATTTTCTACATATATGTAATGCTTTTGTTCTGTTTATCTTATTCAAGGGGATGTAAATTGCTCATGTGCTAATAAAACTCGCTGCACTGTCAATTTTCAATTTTCCCCATGCCAGCAAAATAAAAATGCAAAAATATACACAAAACCTTTAACATCAGCACATTTTGCCACAACAATATAAAACAAACACATTGTATTCACCCATATTAATAGCAGTGAAATCCCAATGAGACTTTTCTTGGCTCATTCTTTTATGAAGAATTAAAACCCACAACTGCAAGATGTAATTCTTTTCTCTCCTTTTTCTTAAGCACTGTGTAAAAATATTCTTATCCAATCCTTTTCAATAGAACACCACTACAGAAGACACTATCTATTTTCAAACCACCACTTAATAAGAGAATCACTGCTTGCCAGTTGCTCTGTCTTCCAAAGATTTTATTTCAATTGTGTTTTGAAGGCTCATGTGTCAGCAAACTGGCTCTCATCCCAAAGGCCTTTAAAAATCAAACAGCCCTGTGGAATGAGTAGCAGAGGAGCAATTGGCCTTTCACATAGTTCATTCAATGATCTATGAAAATAACTACATGCAGAATTTGGGGAGGGGCTACTGGTATGGACTGCTGCTCAGACTGCTCAAGTTGGTGACTAACAGAGCCAGGACACCACCCCCATACACTTCTTCTCACATTACATTTTTACAGATTTCTCCAGCTGCTTCATTTCTTCTTGAGGTCCAGAGTGGAACCAGCAGGAAATCCAAGCTCTGCCAGGTGCTCCATTACAAACAGGCCCTGATATTTTCAAGTCTCTTTTTGCATCAGATTATTACACCATCCTCCAGATCTCCACCGCAGGTGTAAACAATGGGATGGATGAATTTTGAATGGATCGATTTATGTGGTGGAAGAGGATAAACTGCAACTATCTTCTACTGAAATTTTAATATTTAAAATCTGAATTTATTCCCATGAGTTTGGAATGAGTTCATTGTATATCCTTGATACTCTGTTACTGAAAGCCCAGAGCATGGGCAAAACACAACAGCTAAACCTCTGACTGGGACTGAAAAATAAAAGCCAGCTGGATTGCTCTTTCAAGCTAGCACTTTCTTTCTTTCTTTTTAGGCTTCTGGCTAGGCTGGAATTCTTGCTCTAAATCCAAGATCAGAGGTTATTTTAAACCAGAAGTTGTTAAGTGTCACAGCTGGGCCTAACTATGTGAAGAAATAATTTGATCAATCCTCTCCATGATATACTCCGTATTTATTGCAATGAGGCACTCATTCTTTTAATCACTGGATGAAGAGTGGCAAGTTACCACTGAAGCAAAACAAAAAACTGGACAGAGCCAAGGGAAAGTATGTGCCTTCATCACTCTCCCAAGGAAGATCCACCTCTTTCTTAAATAATTACTGTTCTAAGACTACAGCCTGAGGTGGTAACAGAACACAAGCCTACTAGTAACTATACAAAGCTTCATCCAAGCTTAATCATCATAGCATCATGGGAAAGAAGTGTGGGATATGTTGTTTCCTTTTGAAGAGGAGTAGCTACCACTATCTTCTGGCACAAGATCTATTAGCAGTTGCTGGAAACCAAAGGGAGAGTGATCTTGTGCTTAGGTCTTGCTTGCAGGTTTCCAACAGGCATCTGGATGGCCACTGTGATAATAGGATGCTGGACTAGATGGGTCATTTGCCTGGTCCAGTAGGCTCTTCTTACTGTTAGCAGGGCTGTGTACCGACACACACCCCCGATCTGCCGTGGGGCCCTGACTCCTGGATTTACCCTGCTTCGCCATGGAAGCCAGTGACACTGCCCCAGATCTATCCCCAAAACCATTAGGAGGTTGGCCTATGGTTTTTAAACTCCATGTTAGCATACAGTTTAAACAGGGTTTTTTAAAGTTTGAGGGGTATGCCAGCAAAGTGCAGGATCTAGAAAATCTGAACCTACATGATGCTGATTGCTGCTCCTTTGTGAGCTGTTTCCCTGCACGCAAGAGAAGCAAGCAATTCTCAAAGGAGCATTGATTGCACTGTGCAGGATCAGATCCTCCCATTTAACAGCTGTTAAGCAGGAGGATCCAATTTCCCATATCCCAAAGGACTGATGCCTCCGTTCAAACAGTACTGATCCTGTAGAGTGTCAGGCAGGAAAGAGAACTGTGGCATGGGACCTACCTTCTCCTGGGAAGATGCAGCCACTGGTCAGGTAGGTCTCAACCTTTTCAGTTTCCCCACCCTTCCTGCCTAATGCCCTACTCTGTGCCAATCCAGTTTAACTTGCTGTGATCTGTGGCTGCATAGGTACCTGACTCATCCAAGACCGGAGGCCCTTCAAATATGCCCAATTTGGCTTGGGTATTGGCCAATTCTGATGCACAGCCCTAATCGTTAGCACTGTTATGCAAGACAGTAAACAGATAAAGGCTGAAGCAATAATTAGCAAATTTAACTGCAGGGTAGACATAGCTCTATGAGCTATCTCTTAGATTGCACCAGCAGTGAAGTAAAGAACTTTCGCACAATATCTAAAAGAGGGAAGCTGATGATTTAAATGGTTTCTAGTTTGCAGTTTCCTGTTAATATGAACAATCTGAAAGCAGAATACACTTGTACCTGTAAAGTTTTTAGTTCCCTAAGGCAGGTTTAAGAAACACACAAGCATAGCAACTCCTAGAAAATGCCATCATGAATAGCTTAAGTCGCTTAAAATAGAAGAGAGGGTTTGTTTTTTTTACTGGGGGGTGTGGAGTCAGACAGAATATGGCATAGTGCCATCGTGGATATAATCCCCATCCACTCTGCCATGTTGTCATACCCATACCTTCTTTCTTTCTTTCTTTCTTTCTTTAATTTACTCAATAAATGCACAGTCACCTTTCAGGTTAGAACTTTGAAAGACTTGCAGAATGGTTTGTTATATTTTGGTATATTTCTTTGTTTCAGGGTTAACTGGTGTTCCTAATATAACATTTGTTTAATGACCTTGCTATTTTATATTGTTTTCATTGTATTTATTGAACTTTTACTGCATATATTTTAATATGTTGTTCATTGTTTGGGGTTCACATGAAAGGGCCATATATGTGTTACAGGCCACCCCAATCTCTGGAAAGCAGTAGCAAGATTCCAGGAGTCTTGGCACTTAACCAAGGTTTGTGTTCCTTTGGAATGAGGCACGGCAGAGACTAGTGTCTTTATGAAACATGGTTTATTCACACATACTGTACACTTGAGTTTTATGGAGAGAGAGTTCACAGCTTTGCATCTCAAGAGGGGCTTGTCCTTCCCAGCAGCACAGCATTGGATCCAGAGGCATCCTAAGCACCATCCCCACCATCCCTCAACCAGCCAGCCAGCATGGATGCTACCCTTGAGTCTCTGCATAGAATTCTGCCCACTTCCTCCTTCTCCTTCCTAGCAGCACTTGCAGAAAACCATTTCTCTACTTCTGCTTCCAGCTTCCCCCACTGCACCCAGGTCACCCTGGCAACCTCTGTTTCTCATGCCCAAATCAGTTCACAATCCCAAGAGCAAAAGCTTCCACCCCTTGCAGTAGTCCACCGGGGTAATCACAGAACTCCTGGGGTCATCACAGAGTTCCAGTAGCTTACACAGCTACACAAGATTCCTGGTTCGCAGCAACTTCAGAGGTTTAGTTACTGGGATTTTGACTTTTGCACAGTTCTCACTTCCAGTGCATCAAACAATCACTCTGCGGCTCAAAACCACAGGCTCAGTGTTTCTGGGGCTCTCCTATTCCATCTTGGTCTTCCCTCTGGTTGTGAACCTCTAAACCAACCCCCCAGCTCCAAAACAGCTTCTGCAGCCATTCCAGGACACAATTTCAGGATTCCAGCTGCTTCCTCTCTGGCACACGGGGAATATCCTCCACTTCTCTTCCTTGAACTACCCCTCAGCAAATCTGTGCCATCCACTACCCCATACTCCAAACCAAAATCTCACCACCAGGCTTTATCTTGGGGCACTTTCTGAAAAATCCCCTGGACCACACCCTCACACCTGTAGCCAAAAATCATCCTCTTTGCTTCCTCCAAGCACCTCTGGAGTGGTTCATGAAGCTAAACAAAAGCATGCAACCTCTACAGTGATTTTTGTTCCCCCAAACCTATGGAACTCTGGGTGATCCTGGCTGCTGGGGTCCACTTAAGAAATGGCACCCCAGAAGTAAAATCAGTGACATTTTAACATCACCAAATTCAACAGGCACACAAACCTTGTGCTTTTCCTTCTGCTCCACCCATTTTTCTGGTACCTCTGCAGGCACCAATTCAGAAAGCTCAGTACATTCAGCAGGCACACAAGGAACTGCTGCCTTTTCCTACGGCACTGATTCTGGAGGCCACAGGTGCTCCCCTCCTACACTCACATGAACCTCTAATTCCACCTTTTCTCCCTTTTCCATAGCGGGCCTACCATTTCCATCCTTATCCAAGTTGCTATCTTCCCTGGTATTTCCAACTCTTGCTAAATTTATGAATTTATGAATTTTCTCAAATTCTAACCCAGGGTTTCCCAAAGTGGGCAATAACACCCCTAGGGGCACTGGAACGATCCAGGGGGCAGCAGTAGCCTCAGGTGAAGTTTGGGGGCATTGAATAACAATAAGGGGGTGGTGGAAAAAATAAAGAAAGAAGAAAATTGGGGGGGGGGGCATTCGTACACGTTTCATCTGTTGTGTAATGTTGCTTACCACCAGGTCGGGCACTGCTGCAGGATGGTGACAACCCCTCTGGGGGCACTGAGTTGTTGCTTTTTTTCTGAAAAGGGGGAAGTAGGCCAAATAAGTTTGGAAACCTTTGTTGTAACCCAGGGGCCCCCAAACTAAGACCCGCGGGCCGCATAAGGCCCAAGGAACTCGTTTATCCAGCCCGCAACAACCCCCACTGCCCGCTCTTACCGGCACTGCGCTGTGCGACTGCCCACTTCCAGGTCGGAGGAGCACCAGAAATAGCTTGTGTGCATGCACAAGTGTTATTTGAGAATGTGCAAGCATTATTTCCCTTGCACATCCGGGTCAGAGGAGCCCCGTGCACATGCGCACAAGCTATTTCCGGTGCTCCTCCAACCCAGAAGTGCACCAGAAATAGCATGTGGGCACACATGTGGGCACAGGCTCCCCCGCCCTCCGGCACGCCACGCAATCAGCACTGGAGACACCAGCCCGAGGCGCAGTAAGTTTGCTGACCCCTGTTCTAACCCTTCACTGAATGTAGAGATTATGGGGAGTCTGCCCCCCACCACAAATTCATAATGCATGTTTGCTGCACTTTCACTCACTTCTTATTAATTTCACTGACATGTGCCAGTGTAGGTGGGAATATGAGAAGGGCTAGCAACAAGGACTGGCCTGGCTGGATGTATCCCTGCCTTTTCCTTTTTGGTCTCAGCACTCAAACAACCAGTAGCAAAACTCACTCAAGAAAAGCAAGCAGTTTTTTCAGTTGCTGGTTAAGAGGGGGAAATGGAATTCAGCAGACAGGAATGGCACTGAAGACCACCGAGGTAAAGCTGTGTCATTCTAATAGTATTCTGTGTGAGTCCAAGCCACTATTATCTCAAGCCACTATTATCTTGATAACTCTCCACAGATATCATTTCCTATTTCACAGAATAAATCCAGCACCATGGAGAAAGATGCAAGAAAGACCATCAACAAGTCCTTTAAATTTATCTATAGATGTAGCAGTAGATCTCCAAAATTCCTCATGGGAAACCTGATCCCTTCTCTGTCTCTGTAATATATTCAGGAATAAAAAGTATGACAAATCCAACACAGAGTGAGAGTTAGGTTTATATGTGAGTAGCTTATCAGCTATGTGCTGGCTGCAATGCTAGTAGGTAAGTTAAAAGGGAATACTTTCATAGCTAATCCTTTAGTACAGTAATCTGCATTTTTTTCCTTTTAATCAACTCTAGCCCAGAGGCATTGCACAGGTGGCATTTCAAATTAAAAACCCAAAAGCAGAGGCTTCTCTTGTTGAGGAGACCTTTCCCTTCTGCAAGTAGAATCAGGGGTTTAAGGGTACATTAAGGGTGTAGGAAAGTATACAGCAGGTTTCTCTAACCCTCCAATATTTTAGATGACAGCTCCCATCATCCCAACCATTGGCCATGCTAACTGGGGCTGATGGGATTCCTAATCCAAAACTTCTAGAGGAAACCAGGTTGGGAAAGGCTAGTCTACAGCTTAGTCTGTATCATGGTGCACCCATTATAATTCTTCCAGTACTGTTGCAAAATGTAAATACATGTAAATACATCATGGAACAGCAGAGCATGCTGACAAAAATATGTGGTGTATGGGAAGCAGGTACAATCCTGCCAACTCTTGGCTCTTGCTATATTTCTATCTTTTCAATTTTCTGCTACTTACTAAGTTATTTGGGGGAGTGGGGGAGAGACAACTGCTGTCTGACTGCAACCATAACACAAGAATCATTAGCTTTGACCCCAACCTTAATCTCTCCCTTCTAATCTTTGAATTGCTACACTCACAGTCTGAGCCATAAAACCAAGAGCATTATTTCAATCTGAAATATCATCCTCTGATTTCTTATATATTCTTTATTTGAGTGCACAATCTGGTGACTGTACTGTAAACTGAAAAACAAATACTTATAGATCAGCTTTCCCCAAAGTGATGCCCTCCAGATGTTTTGAACTACAACTTCTACCAGCTAACATAGTTGATGTGAGTTATACGTTAGTCCAGAACACCTGGAATACACCAAGCTGAGGAAGGCAGTAACAGATAGATATTCCAGCACTTAGCAGTGGTTCTGTAAGACAGTTATAAATACAGTGTATTAAAAGCGTTTGAAAACCTGCCATTTGGCATTCAGGGTAACATCAAAAGGCAAAGCTACTAATGAGCAGCTGCAAGAGAGAAGCAGTGTTTCAACACTACAAACAGGAAAGGGCATAATAGCAGCACCACCAACCCCAACTCATTTACATCACTTTGCATCAGCAATAGCTTTAAGGTTTGGCACTGTGCTTTTCCAAACAAAGGGACCACAAACAGTGCAAATCTGACCTTCAAAATTTACTGCTATGAATTTAATGCCTAACAAAAGATATTGTTACCAGCCACCCCAATCTCTGCCAAGTGGTGCAAGAAATTCCAGGGGTCTTGGCACCAGGGTTTGTTTTCTTTGGAATGAGGCATGGCAGAGTCAGCAGTGTCTTTAAGAAATATGGTTTATTTACACATATTTACACTTGAGTGTTGATGGAGGGAATGCAGAACATTACACCCCAAGGCTATCTCTTGTTGCTCTCATCATAGCTTCAGCAAGCTTGGGTCCAGAGCAGAAACCAATCTTTGTGTAAAGCCTATCCCAGCCAGCCCCGCATGGAGTTCTGGCCCCTCCCTTCTTCCCCCAAAGCCTTACAAAACACAACTCCACCTTCCTGTTACATCAACACCCACCATAACCCTGGCAACTTCTCCCTCTGTGCCTGGCAGAGACTCCTGCCTGATTGATGGCTTCCATTGAGGGGCTAATGACTGGACATCAGCACCATTATTTCTTCAACAACCCACCCACAATGAGCCATCACCAGGTTGGCCTCATGAGGAAATTGACTGGTGTTATTTCCAGCCCTTGGGTGTAAGGGGTGTTAGGGGAGGGGTGGTACCTCTTGTAGGGGACATGTGCCTCTTCTGGGGTAATTTATCCAACTTTAGTCACCGCCCTGCACTCAGCTCTCACCTGTGGTGCCTAGAAGCTGTCAGCATGCGACAGCAGCCACACCCTGGGAAATGGCTTTGACTGGCTAGCTAAACCAGGAGAGGATAGCCGATGGGTCTCAAATCCTCAGTGTGTTAGGGACTTGCCCTGCATGCAAAGACGAGCTCTGGCAAATTGAGCGGACAAAACTAACAGTAGGTCCAACAGTCAAGAAGGCAGTTTCTGCATGTGCTGTAGACAGAGTGAGGGGTAGAAGGGGCTCATCAACCTGGGAAGATAGCCTATCTAGGAGAAGGAAAAGTCTGATCCTAAACCTCCACTGCCTTGTGGGATTTCTTCGGGAGAAGAAAAGGCTAAGTAAACCCTACAGAAATCCAAAGTGGAATCCCTAGGACGGTTGAATGCCTCCTTCCGGTAACTCCTGATGCTAACTGTATTGCCCGGTTTTCCTTTGGGCCACATCAGCAAGGCTGTGAGAGGAGTCTTGTCTGCGGAGTGTAGGACCTCCATACACACTGTCCAGGCTTGCACCCCAGGGAAGTCACTTCGGTGCTGCTAATGCAGCTTTTTGACTTCACCACTAGAGATGTGTTGTTGTTGTTGTTTAGTTGTTTAGTTGTGTCCAACTCTTCATGACCCCATGGGCCAGAGCACGCCAGGCACTCCTGTCTTCCACTGCCTCCCGCGGTTTGGTCAGACTCATGTTTGTAGCTTCGAGAACACTGTCCAACCATCTCGTCCTCTGTCGTCCCCTTCTCCTTGTGCCCTCCATCTTTCCCAGCATCAGGGTCTTTGGGGTCCTAGAGATGAACTCCATTGTTTTTCAAGACAGACGGATGCCAACATTCCCAGCCCTTGCTCAATTCAGGATTTTATTAGTTTGCTCAGATTCTAACCCCTTACTGACTCTATGGGTTTGGGAGGTCTTGCCCCACCCACCCACCTATACCATCATGCCTATCTGGGCAAGGATTTCTCTCTTTCCAAGATGTCAGGCACGATCCAATGGAAACTTCTAGACAACAAACCTCACTCCCAAAAATGAAGATGCTGCTCCCCACACTGAAAAAAAGTCTCAAGGGAGATTGAAGAGATGCCTGGGAGATGTGGTTACTTTCTAAACCACATCCAGGATGATCCAAATACATTCAATATTTTGTGTTACTTCTTTTCCGCCACACACATACAAAGCAATAATCTTCAAAGCATAATTATTTTACTTTTCCCTCAGTTTCCATCTTTTCCTGACACCAATAAAGAGAAAATGACATGTTTAACAGAAGAACACCTTGCAAGTGGCCTAATCAAAATTACTAATCTGTGTTCACTTGTGTCCACCATGTTCAAATCAATACACTGTGAAAATGCACCTCTCTCAACTAAACTGGTCTTCATATATTATTTTTATTAATAAGCAATGATCAAAATACATTTCAAATGCCTAGGCATGAATCTCAATTTGGAGGGAGGTAGCTCCAGTCTTATTGTCTGCTTTGTAAAAGTGCAAACATCAAACTGCAGGAGGCCAAGACAAGTCATGATAATACTGTAACAATAAATGTATACAGAAAAGTATAGATATAAAAAGTGCTTTATATTCATTACCTCATTTATTCTGACAGACACTTGATTTCCCAGTTGGAAATCAAGAAAAAGAATATACATTTTAGCTGAAGCCACTCAGGAAATCCATATCTACTATAGAATATGAACCAAACCTAAATTCTATAATCTACTCATTTAAACATAATCCATCAGGGGTGATTCACACATGTAAAAAAGATTCTGTACACAGATCATCCTTCTGACCCTAGCAGTTCATGCCTACCAAAGCCACATTGTTCTTGATCAACAATGATCACTTTTCTTTGGAGGGGAAGGAATGATTCCAGATACCCACTTTATTCTCTCCTCCAATAAACAATAAGCGCTGCCAAAAAAAAATGCCAGTATCATTGCACTCAGAAGAGACCCCTCATTGTGGCAAACTTTGACAACTCCTGGTATTGCATGCAAAGCTATATGGCCCCATTAATTCTCCCAGGTAATAGATGGTATGTGTAGTATACATACCAAAATCTGCTTTCCCAAAAATGTGCTGTTCAAGATTGGGAAAGTATTTTGAATTCTTAGGAGCCAGTACTGAATTTTTAGGCAAGAATGTTAAAAAAAAAAAAGTGTTGAGGTGAACAGACTCCTGGGGTTCCTTGGGCTCTGACTTCATGTATGTGTACATCCCAGTCATCCTGTAACATCTGCCCCAAAGGAGCACAAGGTAGACCAGAAATTTGCTGCTCACATTTGAACTCCCTATAAAAATGTTATAATACTTCAAAAACTGCACACACACTAATAAAACCAGGGGGCAGGAAACCTGCATATACCTCAAACTCCTTCAGGGATCAATAAAATGAGGGGTGGTGTTCTTTTTACATCAAGAAACATAAAGTGTGCTTTTTGTCTCATTTGGCTGCTGTTTGTTGTTCCCTCCAGACTTGATGGTAGCAGGTGCATTTTCTCCTCCTCCCCCCACATCAATTGTTTCTGGTCTCGTGCCACCCGACCCATTGTAGTCTATATCTTCTTTTAAGAGTAAAGTGCCAATTTTTATTTTCTCCTTATAGCAAAATACATGATACAGTATCTGTAAAATATATACATATGGAGCTCAGCCAGGAAAACATCAAGGCACTTTGCAACCTGGAACACAGCCATAATCCTTGAAAGAATTAAAATATTGAAATTCATTAAATTAAAATTAACTGTCCCTTTAAAAAAATCAACTGGTCAAGACCAAGATCCTCAAGTCTGCATGTCGATATGTGGAAGGATTATATATAGAAAACTCTCTATTATTTAAGAAATCGTATAGTACTCAGCATGAGCACACAAGAGGAGCCATCTGCTGCATTTATAAATGAAGGCCTGCATTATAAAAGGAATATTGTTTTAATCTGAAAAGTAAATTAGGGTGTCGCTATCCCTGGACACAGAAAATGTAAACAAAAGGGAAGGTGATTTTGAAAGATGTGTTGGGGTGGGCAGAAAATAAGCCTTTATTCCCACCCCACCGGGTGATCACAGCTGAGAGTTTATTGAAGGCTTCTTCACTACACCCCTGCAGCTATCTCCTTTCTCTGCTTTCATTTAAGCTACTGTAAATAGGAGACAGTTTTGTTTTTAATTGGTATAATATGGTTGATGGAACCCTCTAGCCACCATTTTGTCTGTCTTTTGTTTGCAGCCATGTTTCCCCCAAGAGGAAAGGCTTAGTACATTAAAACAGTTCCGTTGTTCTATGAAAGGAAAATGTTGCTCGTGACACCAAAATTTGGATTTCGCTTTTTCCTATTTGTAATTGGCTTCTCCATTTTATGTTTGTTGAAACGATTCCTACATGCAGCTCATGCAGCTCCTCAAGAACCCTGGACCGTTATTGTAATCTTTTGTAACACTACTGCATAAAACATCCTTTAAAACAAAGAAGTGACAAATGAACATTTGGGTGCTCACTTCTGGGGAAAATAAATTGCCTCCCCCATTTCAGGGATGGAGAGCCTCAAGCCTATGGGCCAAATGCAGTCTCCAAGTTTCTATGTGGCTCTCAAGACTGGCGATGCCCCTCAGTAGCCGTTCTTCATGCCATTTTAAAGTCTTTCTGCCTATATAGAAAATGTCCTTGAACTCTGCTAATGCTTCTTGCTTGCCTGGGTGGAGTGGTAAATAATCTAGCCTACCACACAAAGGTAAAATTCATATTTGTTGCTCTGTGCATTTTTGCCTCTGGACCAGCCCACCATTAGCAATTTGCCCCCAGAAGCTTGTCTAGAAGGGAATGCAGCCCTCAAGCTGAAAATGGTTCCCCAGCCCTACCCTATTTCCTTGTCGCCTGAAGTACAATTCATACCATGTATCCAAAAACAAGGCCGGTATTTGGTGATAGCGTGTGTTGTGGTAGGACAATGAAGTCACTTTCAATAGTAGATGGTATGTTAGTATGTATATGTCAGCTGGGGAAATGTATGAGATGAAATGCATAAACAGTTGATTAACTGAAGGTTGAGCAGAAAGGGCAAGGACAGAGCAAGAATAGGTGAAAACCACACATTTGACATGGAAGGCTAGTTTAGCCGTTTTCATAAAGACAATTGCTAACCACAGTTATGTAAGAGGCAACAACACCCTATCGTGGATTGTTGAGAGAAATCTTAAGAACAAGGAGCAGTTAAAAGGAGGTTGTATCCATCATTCCTACACAACAGGTGTTGTGTGGTTGGAATGTATGTTCTAGGACAAGACACATCCCCTTAGAATGTGCCAACTGACAGAAATAAAGTTGGTTGGGGTGTGATTTTACTTGGAAAACTTGGAAAAAATCCCTAACATTAGCACCAGAGTTTTAAATGCTCTCTCCAGCACAGATGAGGACCAAACAATAACTATGCTAATGGTGGCAGATGACAATCTACTGGATGAGTTAATTTCTCCAAGATCAATGGCCAATGTACAATGAATGCTGCTCTTGTTTTTTGATGTTTTAATCTAGATTCAAATTTTGCATATTGTATTGTTTTTTCTTTGTAAGCCATTTTGAAACACATGTGAAAAGCTGTGTATTGTATACATTTTAAAAAACAAATCTCTTTGAAGCTACAGTGGATGTAGAAGAACTAATTTTATATGAAGGTGTTACAGGTTTCCCATCAGATTTCTGTGAGAATACCAAGTGGTGTGCGGTAGTTGGAGCATTTTTTGGCACTGCCCTTCTTTGGGATTGGGATGTAGACTGATCTTCTCCAATCCTCTGGCCACTGCTGAGTTTTCCAAACTTGCTGGCATATTGAGTGTAGCACCTTAACAGCATCAGATCCTGAGGCTGAGGCTCCAATACTTTGACCACCTCATGAGAAGAGAAGACTCCCTGAAAAAGACCCTGATGTTGGGAAAGATTGAGGGCACAAGGAGAAGGGGACAACAGAAGATGAGATGGTGTTCTTGAAGCTTCGAACATGAGTTTGACCAAGCTGCGGGAGGCAGTGGAAGACAGGCGTGCCTGGCGTGCTCTGGGCCATGGGGTCACAAAGAGTCAGACACAACTAAACAACAAACCAAGTGGTGTAGTTTGCCAAGACACATCTGAATTCCCCAGCACCACCTCTAGTCAGGAAGAGGGGACAAGCAAGGTTGTGTGTCAAAAATAACAACAGGCTGCAGTCTGAATTGAGAGAGACACAGAGAGCTGGGGTTTGGCTCTGTATGCATCTTAGGGTGCTGGGCTTCTCCCAGAAAGCTGGTATGCCAGCAGCTGACTTTGTCCTGTGGAGTCTTTAACCTGTGCCACCACCCATATGTTTGTAAATAAAGGAAAATATTACACAAAATACCAATAAGCTTTCATTTGCCTCATTCCAAAGGAAACCAAACCAGATCCTTATTACTCTGCTCAGAGAAGTGACATAGACTTCTTTCTTTTCATTGGTGATCACTCGTAGCTGAGTAAGATTGTCTTCTATGAACATGGTCTTAACAGTGGGTCCATAAGTGACTGTGGAGGCCAATTCTGGATCAATTCTATTAGAAATAGTGGTACAGACAGTTAACAGTGAGAAGAGAAGATGGAGCTAAATAGGTAGGAAGAATATGTATGTAAATAATATTTTGCAATACATCAGGGAGGGGCAACCTGTGTCACTGGACTACAACTCCCAACATTCCTGATCATTGGGCATGTTGGCTGGGGCTGATGAGAATCTGGAGGACAAAAGGGTTTCTCTAGATTCTATGATCTGCAACAAAGACTGTAACTTCTGCATCTTTCTTCCACTCAAATACAAAATATAGAGGCACAATTTTACACAATTAGTTTATTTATTGTTAATTAAATCATTAAGTTTAATTAACTTATTTATTGTTAATCAAACAATAAATGAAAGCATTCAAAGTCCCACTTTCAACCACAGTGCTGCTATGCAATGCATGCTAGTTATTAAATGGTTTTGAGCATGCATTAAGAATGTGGCAGTGTTTGGAATTTTCATGGAAAGCTCCTGGTATTGCCTACATGAGTCCACTACATAGAGGTGAGGACCGGAACTGTATGAGGTGTGTTGTGTTGTAGCAAAGATGAGGGGAAGAGGAGTAATCCAGTTGAGGTTTCAGTTGCATATGTGTACAGTAATGGTAATTTGTTTGAGTTACGTTTGCAATTTTTGTTATGGCAATGGTGAAATATCAAGTGTATGAGTGATCACTGGGCTTTGACGTGTCAGTATCTTGAGAAGATGCATGGAATCCCAACAGTGGTTGTTTGCAGACTATGTGACCAGTGGCAGACTTTGAGCTTTCACAAGAAAATTGTGCAAAGCCAAAATCCCACCCCCCATCTTCCATTGCCTGTCATTTTTGCAGTACCCCCTGCAGCGTCCTCTCTTGGCTTGGTGCCCAATGTGTGAGAACCAGTTGCACTTCCCTAAATCCACCTCTGATGTGACAGCAACTGTTATTTGCACTGACCGGATGTGGTATCTCAGCAATATTGGGCAAGGTAGCAGTAAACCTCAGCAAAGAGCTGTTGCAGGTTGGACAAGAAGCAATGGATTCAACTTGCAAGCAGTAGTGTTTATTGTTTACAGTATTCCTTTTGTAAAACGTTTTGGGTTTTTGTTTTCATTTTACAATCAAGCAGTATATTAATTTAATAAATAAATAAATAGTAGATTGTCCACACAAACTATAGACTCACCTTTCCTGGAGCTTCACACGTTCACTACATACTTATGGGTGAAATGGGTGTTTTTAACCCACTTAAATGCATACAAAACTAGAGGTGGTAGCTTATGCCAGACCTATTCACGCAGAGCATAAAAAGTATATAATTTGGTGTACATGGCATAGGATTCTAACACAGGATGAGCTATCGCAACAATGGGTACAAACCTGGGAGGCCTCTTACTGAAATCTGGTGAGGCAATACTATCTTTTTAGAGCGGGGTGAGCAACCTTTTCAGTCCGAGGGCCACATTCCCTTCTAGACAACCTTCCAAGGGCCATAAATCAGTGTTGGGTGGGGTTAGAGACAAAATGGAGTGGAGCAACAAATGCATTTTTTTACCTTTGTACAGCAAGCAAGTTTCTACACACACATTGCCTCCATCCAGGCAAGCAATAAGCATTATCAGAGTTCCAGGACACATTCCAGCCAGGCAAAAGCATTCATGGAGGGTGTGAATAAAGGCCAGTGAAGGGTGTGGCCTGGGGAAAGTCCCAAGGGCCAGACAGAGAAGCTGGAGGGCAACATCTGGCCCCTGACATTCCCTATCCTGGTGCAGAGTTTCAATAGCACAGAGCATCATTCACGGAGGAGGGAATCACAGCAAAGTCTCCAACCTTAAGCCCAACAAGGGGGTGCTTACCATGACAGTGGCTGTAGTACTACAGTACTTGATAACAGACTTAGGAACTCCCATTTTCCATGAGGAAGGCTGACCCTTTGCCTTGACGGGACAAGGGCTTTTGTGAGGCTTTTGTAATGATGGAGAGCAGTGACAGAAGGTGCTTCTTCTAGGCATCGGATGCTTACTTGGAATCGGTGCTCTTCATGCATGCAAGCTTTTTCCGCACCAACCAAATAACGTCACTGTAAGCAAAATGCCGGAGGGACGCAGGTGGCGCTGTGGGTTAAAGCCTCAGCGCCTAGGGCTTGCCAATCGAAAGGTCGGCGGTTCGAATCCCTGCGGCGGGGTGCGCTCCCGCTGCTCGGTCCCAGCGCCTGCCAACCTAGCAGTTCAAAAGCACCTCCGGGTGCAAGTAGATAAATAGGGACCGCTTACCAGCGGGAAGGTAAACGGCGTTTCCGTGTGCGGCTCTGGCTCTGGCTCTGGCCAGAGCAGCGATGTCACGCTGGCCACGTGACCCGGAAGTGTCTCCGGACAGCGCTGGCCCCTGGCCTCTTCAGTGAGATGGGCGCACAACCCCAGAGTCTGTCAAGACTGGCCCGTACGGGCAGGGGTACCTTTACCTTTACCTTTAAGCAAAATGCCAGCCTGCATTCCCGCCCATTTAATATTTACGGGGGGAGAAGCGGATCTGATAAGTTAAAAAGAGCCTGTTGCCAACAGCTCCTCCCCAACGACCCCCGTTCCACAGCATCAAGCCCAGAATGCGAAGATGGCATTTGTGAGGGATCCGGCTGGCCCCATGACAATAACACCAGCTACTAGCAGCCATGAAAGTGGGAAGCTTCTTCAGGTGAGGCTGCGTTTCCACGGGGGTAGCGCGGCTGAGGTATTTTTAACATTTGTCGCAGTTCTGTGGGGATTTCCGTCAACAACAAGCGAGAGACGCCTGGCACCAGGCAAGCGCGGTGCCAGGTGGGGCTGTGGGATTCTAGTCTGCCTCCTCTTGGGCTGTCTCTCCATGTGGGGTCTTTGGGAGGGAAAACCAATTTCACAGTGTGTACTGAGAGGAGGAATAAGCCTTTGAGAAACAACTACCACTGTGTGAAGCCCACAAATTTGGCCTTCTTGGTACGTGTGGAAGAGCTTTTCAGTGTAATAAAATAATTGGTGAGGAGGTGGAGTAAGTATCTGCTTTATAATACGCCTAACTGTCGGAAGCTGTGAAGCGTCGTGGATTTTTATTTTATTTTTTGCGCGGAGGAGAGGCGAAGAAGAGACATTTGGCGACATTGGCGGGCTGCCCCTCTGAGGTAACGATGCCCGTTAGGAACTGGAGGGGAGGGGGCGCTCCCGAGGGGCGGGGTTGCTCCGAACGTTGGGCTATCCAAAAAAAAAGAGAGACCCTAACGGCATTTCCCGCTCGGCCTCTGCTAGGTTCTGATTGGCCGAGGCCTCAATCAACACCCCCCCCCCCGCTCACGCGCACACACCTCAGCCCGGGCAGTGTGGCTCGCGCTCGCCCGTCGCTTCCATCGCAAGCAGAAGCAGCAGCAGCAGCAGCGCGCGCGCGCTCTCTCTCCATCTATTGCAATGCACGCGGCAATACGCGCGCGCGCGCACAGACACACACACGGCGCGTCCAAGCCGCTGGGGATGGAAAGCGGGGATGGGGGGGGGGAACGCGTTTGCACTGTGGGGAGCTTCCCCCCCCCCACCCAGCTTTGATTTGATTTTTTTAAAAATTAAAAAAGCAGTTTCCCCATTTGCGCCGCCATCAATTCACACGCAGCCCCACCTGGTCCCTTTGCAACGACGACGTCGCCTCCCTTATCCGTTTGTTTATCTATCTATTTATTTATTTATTTAGCGAGCGATCCTGTTCTCTCCCCCCCCCCCTTCTCTCTTCTCTCCCCCCCCCCCGCCACTCCCGGCCCAAAGCAGGGCTTTTATTTGCAAAAATGCAAAGCGTCGATTTCCCTCCACCACCACTCCCGGCTGCAAATAATAATAATGAGAAGAAGAAATTGCCTGTGGGGAATTTGCAGCAGCCTTTCGCTGGTGCGCCGAAGAAATAAACAGCCCCGATCGCCGCCTCGCTCCCCCCCCCCCCCCAAAGCTCTTCAGCTGCTCACACGGCGGCACCATTAACACATCGCACGCAGCATCCTCAACCCCCCCCCTTCTCTCCTCCCTCCATTGTCTGCAATTGGCAATAGACACAAGCCTGAGGATCACACAAGGGGGGGGGGGAGAAGAGAGACAGGAGGGCTGATCTCGCCACTATTTGCATCTCCTCCCCATCTCCCCATCTCCCCCCCCCCCAAAAAAATAGAGTCATCAAACGTACCCGAGCCCTCCCTCCCCCCCCCCGGCATGCCCTTGGTTCACGCCCTCTCCATCCAAACCCCCCCCCCCCCGCTTTCCATTCTGCTTTTCCACTTTCTGCTGTCAAACCGCTCGGTCCCTGGATCTTCCCTTCTCTTGCCAACCCCCCCCCCCCCGCCTCGCCCGCCCCCGGTTCCAGCCAATCCCTCAATTCTGTATGCTCTTTTGAATGAGAACAATGTTGCTCGAGAAGCAAAGACACCATGCACTCAGCCCGGGGGGGGGGGGCGAGCAAGGACTCCGAACAAATTCCAAAAAGCGAGACGCTCTCTCTCGCCCCCCCCCCAGCTCCACAGGGTTCCTTAACTCCCTCTCCCCCCCCCGCCGCCGACGCAACCCGCGGACCAATTCCACTCCCGGATTTTCTTTCCTTCGTGCCCCCCTCTAGATCTCAAATTTGCAAACCGTTAACAGAATATAGCAGAGTCTGACAATCCTCCGAAGCAGGAGGTGGTCCCTGCCATTTTTATTTTATTTTATTTTTTAAAGACAAATAAAAATTGAGAGGACACCCCCCCGCGCGCGCGCGCGCGCCCCACGCCTGGTTTATTCTGAAGATGCTCGAGTTGGATCTTGGGGTGGGGAATGGGGGGGGGCTCATGTTTAGCATTCCGGTTTGTTGGAGCAGCACCTCCCACATAAACCAAATGTCTCCTAGCACCATCAAGAGTCACCAAAAAAATGTTTCCTTCCAAAAAAAATGTAGGCATGCAACAAGGATGGAGGATTTGGGAAGGGGGGGAGAGCAAAAGCAACGGTCACAAAAAAATAAGAAAAACCTCACGCGTACAAATTCCACGCGACAAACATTTGGAGGAAGAAGCCAGCCGAGAAGGCAAATTGCAAAACCCCCCGGTCTGCCATCCGGGCAAACAAACCGGATTCCATCCCTTGCTGCAAACTGAAGCCGGGGACGCGGGGTGGGGAGTGTAAGACACCAGCATCCAATCCAGAGGAAATTACATGCAAATAATCATCACTTTAAGGTTTGCTTTTTTAAAAAATGCAAAAAAGGTGTACCTGCAGTCCCGATGAATAGCAAAGTCCAGATGAGATCCTTGCTTTGAAGCATTGTCATCTGCCGAATGGAGACGAAGTTTTCTTGCATATATATTTTCCTCTTTCAAATAGGAACCTGGGCCGGTTAAGACGAGAGATTCAGGTGCAAAGCGAAGAAGGGTGGGGGGAGACGTGGGAAAAAAATCCCCCCGGAACGGTGTAATATTTTAATATATATATATATCTATTATTTTTGTCCAGCTGCTATCTAGCTGCTTTCATGAGCTGATCAGAGAATGAGTGACAGTCCCAGCCTCAGCACACAGGCACAACAAGAGATCCCTGCGCCGTCCTGGATTTGTTTTGGTGGGATTGTTGGGAAGGGAGGAGGGGCGTGGCACCTCACCGTGTTCTTCCACCCAGACTGGCCACCGAAATAGTACAGTGCAATAAGCATCAAGGAGTACTGGAGAGGAGAAGCAGATGCAACCGCCTAGAAAAGATGGACTGGGTCTTGGGGGATCTGGATTCCTTTCCAAGAAGGACTAGTGGCATTTTTGCCTCTTCTTTTTTCTCTCTAAAATTGCCACTTGCAGAAGAACGTGACGGCAATTCAGACGTGTGGTTTTACAGTGCTTAGGGCAACACTAGTATTATTTCTTTAAATAACAGGGGGGAGTCCTTCAGTGAGTTCTTCCTGCAAAAACTCGGGATGCTTTTTTCTTCTGATCTGACAGATTAGTCTCCAATATCTCCTGGAGGCTAGCCATGAAATCGATCCTTTACTGTATATTTGTTTAAACTTATTACAGCCATGAAGCCAAAGCAGAAATCAAATAAATCAGCCCACTAACATAATAAATAAACGCAATAATAAACAAAAGCTTCCCTACTTAAACCAAGGCACAGCTTCAGTTGTGTCTCGAAAATCAAGTGTTTATCCTCTTTATTTTTCAAAGTGCTACTATGTTTTGAATACTGTAACAGGGAGGGACAATTGTACCAGAATCCAGCTTTCAGCTCTCAGCAGTGGAAAGGTTTGATCTGATCACTAAACTTGCTCAGGAGGTCTTCCAGGAACTCTGTGGTGAAATGTAATCCTGAATATGACATGGTTATGACATGGAAAGTGAAACTGGATCTGCTTTTACTTTTACTTTTTTTTTACAATCAGGTGGTATATAAAAGTTATGAAATAAATAAGCCAATTATATGCCAAAAATGTCTTCTAAGCTGTTTACAACTATGAAATCAATACGTAAGTAAAATATCCAATAACAATTCCGCTGGAAACTAAAACATTAAAGTATACAGAATAAAAAAGCAATTAAAAAGCATAACAAGAGCTTTTTCATAAACAGAACAATAAAATTCTGCTCGGAGGAAGGCTTGCCTACATAGGTGTGTCATCAAGAGTCGGTGGAATGCCAGTATTGATGGGGTCTCTCATATCTAAACACTAGTGCCACCATTTAAAAAGCTTGTCTCCGTGTTACTACAAGTCGATCATCTTCAGGCTGTTGCAAAACTAACTGGGTTCCATTAGCTGACACTAGTGCTCTTAATGGACAATGAAGGGGAAGACAGTTTTTCAGGCAACCTGGTCCAGGGTATTTAGGGTGGAATCTTAAGAGTGGCTCAGTGGCTAATAGGCGGCCAGTGCAGACCCCACCCCTCCACCATTGGCATGCTACGTGCCCAGTAAGGAGCACTACTCATCACCCAAGCTGTGGTGTTCTGCACTAGATGCAGCTTCCAGACTAACTGCAAAGGAATCCCCACATACAGTAGTCCAGACCTGAGATTACCAATGCCACAGGGACCAAGATATTACTGTCCAGGTGCACCAGCTATCCAGTTGGTACACCACCTGAAGCTGATGATAGGCACTCTTCATCACAGGCCACCTAGTCCTCCATGAACAAAGATGGTTCAAAGAACACCCCTGAACTTCCTAACCTCTTCTTTCAGAGGCAGTGCAACTCCATCTAGAACTAGCAGTACCCCTAATTCATGGGCCTGGGAACCACTTACTGTTGATCTATTACAATCTCTGGCATTCATTAAACACCCAGAAGAAGAATACCCTGACGAACTAAGGCCTTATCTGCACATTTCAAAGCACCTCCATGTGTCAGAGAAAAAACTGCACACTCAGGTTTGAGTGTGTGCAGTGGTGCAGCTAAGTGATTTTAGACTCCAGGCTTAATGTTCTTAGGGGGAGGAACACCTCTTTAGACGGTAATGTGTATGACTTCAAAATGTAACGAAGGCAGCTGTGCTGAGGTTTGGGCACTCTCCTGCCCAAATGAGGCTCTCCAGGTTCTGGGTGCAAATCCTCAGTCATCCTGAGACAAGAGCCTCTCTGTTTCCCTCTGGGTCAGGAAGCAGTGGAGTTGTTAGTGCTGGGCAGGGCACAGTTTTGGGGGCCCACAGTCTGAGGAGACACCAAACAACATCACCCATTGGCAACAGTTGCGTCCACCATTTTTGCCTCCCAGAATGTTGTGCCTCTGCACCAACATGGTGTTAACAGCTGGAGTGTGGGACACAGACCTGCAAGACAGTGACTTTTAATCCCCACTCAGTCATGGAGCTCACTGGGTGATCTTGGGCCAGTCAATGTCTCTCAACCTAACATACCTCACAGGGTTGTTGTGAAGGGAGATATGCCAGCTTGAACTACGTGGAGGACAAGGTGAGATACAGTTGTAATGAATGAATCAATCAATAAATATGAGACTCTAGAAATGAAGATGGCAGCCCAACTGTATTGAGATTTGCTGCACAGCATGCCCACCAATGCCATGCTACCTATTAAGGTGGCGAGGGCAGTGGGGAGACTAGCTAGGAGGTACAAGCAGGTGGCACTGTGCTCTAAACCACTGAGCCTCTTGGGCTTGCCGATCAGAAGGTCGGCGGTTCGAATCCCCACGACGGGGTGAGCTCCCATTACTCGGTCCCAGCTCCTGCCAACCTAGCAGTTCGAAAGCACATCAGCACAAGTAGATAAATCGATACCACTCTGGCGGGAAGGTAAATGGCATTTCCGTGTGCTGCTTGGTTTCAGTGTTCCATTGTGCCAGAAGCAGCTTAGTCATGCTGGCCACATGACCTGGAAAAACTGTGGACAAACGTGAGATGAGCACCGCAACCCCAGAGTCATCCGCGACTGAACTTAACTGTCAGGGGTCCTTTACCTTTACCTTTTTACAAGCATGGGAAGAAAGAAGTGCGTCCCTGTGACTTTCCTCAAAATTCCTCAAAATACTGAAGTTGCTGGACATTCTGGAGCCTGGCAACCTCCTACTTTTCCAAGGCAATCCCAAGTTCCAAGTCTGAGGAAGGCAGAAAACACAACCCCATTAATTTGTTCAGGTATATTCCTCAAGGTAGGAATGAGGTAAATGCAAGAGAAATAGCCCATGGATAAACAGGGGCTCTTTATCTCCCACTGAACCCATTATCTGACAAATGTGTGCAACCCCTGTTCCAGTCTTTAGGAAAACATAACGATGGGAGGGAAACAATTAAGCGAGATGCAATGTCTCCCACACAAAATATGGGGAAAAAAGCAAAAGACTTCCAGTTAAGAGAGAGATGACTCAGTGATAGGAACTAAGCCTTGCTGATTTAGTAGAAATAATGTATGTTGGGAGATTAATAGAAGTGTGTTTGTTTGCCATTTGGCATATACTAGAGGGGACACAATGACATTAAAATAATTGTTTTGGTAATGGTGCTTTAGAAAACAGGGGTTTCCCGCCATATACAGTGCACAAATTGATATTTGGAACTCACAGTCACAGGAGGTTTGTGATGGCCAACAATAATGCTGAATTTTAAGATAAAGATTAGCCGCATTCATCAGCGAAGGTAAGAATGTAAGAACATAAAACGAGCCTGCTGGATCAGGCCAATGTTCTGTCTAGTCCAGCATCCTCTTCCCACCATGATCAGATTCCTCTGACCACCCATGATCACCTCACTGCTATTGTGGCAACAAGCCATTGATACCCTTGTCCTCCATTAATTCGTCCAATCCCCTTTTAAAGCCATCCAAGTTGGTGACCATCACTGCCTCCTGTGGCAGAGAGTTCCATAGTTTAACTATGCATCACATGAAGAGGTGCTCTCTTTTATCTTTCCTGAATGTCTTCCAAAACTCAGCTTCGTTGGATGTCATGTCACTGTGTGTATTATTCATTCATTCAATTTATGGGGCACCTAGCTATAAAATAGTCTAGAGGCAACGTACAGTATAAAATACAATATAGAAATAAAATACAACATCATAAAACAAACACAAACAAAATGCAAATGTCATAATAAAAAAGTAATTCAATGTAAAAAAGCAGCAGTAAGATAAAATATCTGCGCACGCACACACAGACACATAGGTAACGATAACTGCATTCTACATAAAACCTATGCATCGCATGGAAAACCACTCTGCCACATTGCATCCATTCTAGGTTACCAATGACAAAGTTCCAGCCTGACGAAGAAGCCACTTCCTGTTGAAGAGAGCCAATGGCTAGCCTGGCAGCACAGAACCAACCCAGTATCTAGGGCATGGAAATTATGAGTAGCAAGATGCTTGTGTTCCAAAATGCCAGAAACAGAAATGGAACTGACATATTTTAAATAGTGGTCAATGCTGTTATACATTAGGAAATCCACCCTTCATTTTTTTAAAAAAAGGGTCCATTGGAAGTTACTTCCTTTTTCACATGAGTAGGCAAAATGACTATTCGCAACCATGAAACGAAAGCATGAACTGGGCTGTACATGGTTGCAGCTGACAGTAATTTCCATGATGACATCAGTCCTCCAACAACAGAATAATGGGAAATCAGCACACCTTAGTTCCCACTTCTACACTTCACTCCCTGTGGCACATAATCCGGTCCTTTGAAAGCCAACTCCCACATGGTTCAACTAATCATACGGAAAATGTTTTTCAAAATGCTACAGCTTCTGTGTGAAGCAGCACCCAGAGAAGCAATTTCTGGTGTTTGGTAATGTATGATGCAGCTCTGTCTGATGGCATATTCTATTGGCCCAGGAAAGGTGTCCTTTGGGGTGGAGAATATGTAACAACAAAAGGAGAGTCTGCATGATCTGCCATATTTATTCAAATCTAACGCTCACCTTTTTTGGCCAAATTACATTGCGAAAATTAAGGGGCACATTAGATTTGATGGCACATTTACATTTGCCTGCAAATACGTTTTTTGGTTTCAAGGTTCTGAAAATTGATGTGCGCATTAGATTTGATGGCGCATTAGACTCGAGTAAATACTGTATATTTGCAAGAGCAACAATATTTTACTTACAAATAGTGCAGGAACCATTGCAGAAATCCTAGTCCTAAAAAGTCTTTCTCATCTGTTCTTGAAAATCTTTTCCTTATTTGGAGAGCCACCCAGAGAGTGGGTGAGATTTGTTGTGGAAGCTCCTTCATGATAGGAAACTTTTTATATATAAAGAAGGGAAGGGAAGGCATTTGAAGCTGAATTAATTGGAAGGAAAAAAGCAATTGTTTTCCACAGGTAAATGCCTCACTCTAACCTCATTTTGTTTAAATTACTAGAAAGTACTTCAGATTAAAAACACTCTTTGTTGCAACTTGCAACATAATTTGACTGAGATGATTAACTCTTCCTTCTGTTTAAAAGGAGACTTAAAAAGCAAGTAATTGTTTGCTCTCTGACTGCCAAAGGAATCGCTGGAACTGCAATATGGCATGTGTGAGAAAGGGAACTAACAAGTGTAAACCAATTTACACATCTTATTAATTTTTTTTAAAAAAATGGAAAGGGAATTGCATAGTTAGGCACAGCATAATATTCTTGC
Organism: Podarcis cretensis; assembly: GCF_951804945.1. Classification (NCBI taxonomy): domain Eukaryota; kingdom Metazoa; phylum Chordata; class Lepidosauria; order Squamata; family Lacertidae; genus Podarcis; species Podarcis cretensis. Next base: position 26,500,654 of record NC_137185.1, on the reverse strand, counting down.
ATTTTGAATAAACACTTATCTTCTTTCCCTCTCCAGAAAGATTTAAAGGGTGTGGATGTGAATTCTGAATTTCAGAATTATAGTGAAGTATAAAAGTCCACTCTGATTGAGCCGTATTTGGACTACTGATTAAAAGCTTCTCCTGCAAACTTTGTGGGGAAGGAGGCACAAATTGTTATCACTACATTGGCTTATAATGCTTTGACACATGTGCATTCCAGCAGCGACACAGGAGAATTGTGCATGATACCCCTCCCTATTAGTCATGCATGTCACAAGGGCTGAAGCCTGGTGCTTGCTAAGTGGCTGGAACATAGAAGATGCAGACACATTAGCAGTGGCAGTCTTGCCACCCAGACAGCAGATGCCCTGCACTTTTTAAGTGGTGCACATCCTCTGCTCTTTCCTTTCTGCTGCATGTGAAAGGAGAGCCTAACACTGGTTTCTGGCTGTGCCTTTTGGAAGATGCACTTATGCATGAGCTGATAGGTACATCACACCATAAGAAGAGAGCAGTTGAATCAGACCCAATAGCCCATCAGATGCCTCTCTTGGGGAACCCAAAAGCAGGAATTGAACACAACAGCAATGACCTTGTTATGTCCCCCAGGACCTTATACACAGAGGCATTCTGCTCTGATCCTAGAAGTACAGTGGTACCTTGGGTTAAGTACTTAATTCGTTTCGGAGGCAGAGGATGTTCAAAACAAATGCGGTGAAACTGTTTGCCTAGGAGAGGCTGAATAGGCCAGAATACAGTGATACTCCGGGTTAAGTACTTGATTCGTTCTGGAGGTCCGTTCTTAACCTGAAACTGTTCTTAACCTGAAACACCACTTTAGCTAATGGGGCCTCCTGCTGCCGCCACGCCGCCGCCGCCGCATGATTTCTGTTCTCATCCTGAAGCAAAGTTCTTAACCCGAGGTACTATTTCTGGGTTAGCGGAGTCTGTAACCTGAAGCATATGTAACCTGAAGCATATGTAACCCAAGGTACTACTGTAATAGTGTCCTGGCCTAGGGACTAATATCCATTGATATCCTTCACAAATTTGTCTGATCCCCTTTTGGTGACCATAATTCCATCTTGTGCCAGCAAATGCCACAGTTTATACTATGTGCTGTGTGGAAATGTCCTTTCTTTAGCCTGTCCTGAATCTGTCACCATTCAGCTTCATTGGAATGACCCCATTAGGTTCCAGTATTATGAGAGAGGGAGAAAAACGTTTCTCGGTCCACTTTATCCTCACCATGAAGAATTTTATACATCCCTATCAGGTCCCCACTCCCTCAATATGCATTTTCTCCACACTAAAAAGCCCTCATAAGGGAGCTGCTCCACCCCATCATTATTTTGAATGTCATTTTCTGCACTGTTTCTAGCCTTTTTGAGGTGTAAAGGCCAGAACTGTAATGGTACTCCATGGTATTTGTATAATGCCATTGTGATAATGAGACTCATTTTCAATCCATTTCCTAATAACGCCTTGCATGGAATTCGCCTTCACACACATGCATGCCTCTTCACTTGGTTGAATGTGTGAACTGACTTTCTGAAAGACACTGCATGTCAGGAGATATGAGGCAAGGTTAAAGTTCTGTCTGTGGTGTTTAGACCTAGGATGGATCATTCACACATAGTTGTGTGAACCGGCCCTTTGCCATCTTGCTATGTGCCATTTCCCAAAACCTCTGTGTGGTGTAGTGTGTAGTGTGGTGTAGTGGTGTAGTGTGGTGTAGTGCACATTTGCAAAGGTGAGGTGGAAAGAAAAATATTGATTCAAAGCCCATCTGCCCAGAATGAGTGAGCTAGGACATGAAGACACGAGCCATTTGGATTCACTTTGACTTTCTGGCAGGATTTGCTGAAGAGCTCACTATCCATCATAATCCCTCAGAACAGAATATCTCCAGATGCTTTTCACCTTCTTTCCTGCATCTTTCCAGCCACCAACTGACAAGTGAGAAAGGGAAAGGGAGAGTCGAGCCATCTGCTTCTCCTTGATCTCCTCCAACCCTCAGAAAATTTGCCTTGGGAGGAAAACTCAACCGCCAGAGCTTGAATTCATTGCTTTCACATCATGTCTGGTTGCAGGGCAAGTAACTTCCATCAGATTGCACCTTCCTTTTTCAGTCTGCAGTTTAGTGAGGAAGCTTCTGCAGCACAAACCACATGTGATAAAGCAGGCACGTCCAACTCCCAAGAGACTGCGATCTACTCACAGTATAAAAAGACTGGCTGTGACCTACCCATTGTCATTGCTAGGAGTTGTTGAGCTTTTTTGAGGGCAAGGAGAAACTCAGCCACATGGCTCTTGCCAGCCAGTCTTGTGTTTCTAAACCAACCACTTTGTAACTAAACTAAGTTTTGCTGCCTGTGCAACTTTTTGGACAGATACATGGAAAAGCACATGAGTCTGAACTTTGGAGAGTTTGTAAGTAAACAATTTTTTAAACTTTCTAAATGGGTGGTCTTTTCCTATGCTGGGAGAAGAGGGAAAAGTTTGGAACTCACTTGCAAGGGAGTATCTTTAGGTTTTACAACCTATATTCCAATGCTTTGCTTTGCTGCATATTTTGTGATTTTAAATCCCTCCTGGGGTTCTCTCACCAAAGAGTACTTGCCTCATACTTGGATCTTGGCATCCAGGAACTCTCCTTTCCACACACACACACACACACACACACACACACACAGTGGTACCTCGGTTTACGGACTTAATCTGTTCCGGAAGTCCATTCTTAAACCAAAGCCATTCTTAAACCGAGGCGCGCTTTCCATAATGAGGCCTCCCGCCACCGGTGCCCTTCCACCATTTGGCTTCTGTTTGTAGACCAAGGAAAAATTCGCTAATCGGAACACTACTTCCATTTTTGCGGAGTTTTTATACCAAATAGTTCTTAAACCAAGGTACCACTGTATATTTGCACCAACAGAAAGGATAAAGAAAACTGAAGATTCATTCCTCATGGCAAACAAAGCCATTATATGTATGTGGTCAAAATGGAACCAAGGAGTTAACACTAGCACATGCTAACTCATCCTGACTAAACTTGGAGAGAAGGTTCCCTTTCTGTTTGTTGCCCCTCAGTCGTTCAGGTAGCTTACTGTAAGGATTGTTGCTTTACTCCCAGCAGAATGTCTGTGAGAAGGCCACAAGCAGCATGCAAGTGCCATAATGTGATCCTCACAACTTGTATTCACTTTGTAAGTGTTTGCAGGGTGGGGTGGGGTGTCTTTCTCAATCAGTCTCAGTAAGCAGGTTTTGTTTGTTTTTGACCACTTCTCCAAAACATATTGGCTACAGACATGGATGAATGTTGGGAGACTTCAGACAACTTAATCCTCCCTGATTCAGCTCAATTTTCCCCAATTCAGTGACTGCAGATGTCTCTCAATCCAGCTCTCCTTGGGTATAATCAGCAGCAGAAGCAGGCAAAATATTTTCATTTCATAGTTGATTTCATAGGCACTGGGTCTAAGACATTTAAAGCGAAACACAATCCCAGAAAGCTTTTTTTTCTGAACTAGATAGCCTCACAACCTAAGTTTAGAAATTATCTTTTGCAATTCAGCAGTTTGGAGACTTGCCATTGCTCAGTGTAGAGCACATCTTTGCATGACATGATGGGTATCTCTAAGAACACTTCCTAGAATCTCCAGTTAAGACTGTAAAATACTCCAGTCTGAAAAACTCAGAGAGCCCAGAACTGCTACCAAACAATGCAAACAATAATGAGCTAGATAGACCAAGAGTTTGACTCAATGAAAGCCAGTTTTATAAGTTCCTAGGAGACACAGAGAATATGACTCTTGGTTTTTGTACCCCATGTTTTAAGGATGGCTGTCCAGTAATGGGAAATCCTTGCAAGTTAGACTACAGTTTCTCTTTCTAACAATGGCAGTAGAGAGTCAGGAAAGGCCAGAAGGGAATCAATTGTCAAAAACCAGGAAGAGATGAAAAGGACAGATGGCATAACTTTTTCCTCCATGGTTGGGAAGAGAACTTCATATTCATATCAAACTGATATGAAAGCTAACAGATCCCATCACAGCAAACATGATGCAAAAAGACAGAAATAAGACTTGGTGGTTGACAGGAGTGATATACATCTGATCAGCACGAAAGAGAAGCAGAAATCATATCCCATTTGTCAGTCCAGTTTAGGGAAGCTTTTAATGTTTGATGTATTTTTGGAAGCCGCCCAGAGTGGCTGGGGAAGCCCAGCCAGATGGGTGGGGTATAAATAAATTATTATTATTATTATTATTATTATTATTATTATTATCTACCTTCTTACCTTGAGGGACTATATTAAGAGCTGAGGCAGGGCTGGTTTTCTGACTGCCTTAATTCAACTAACATTCCTAGCAAGACTGTCCCTTGTTGATGACATCTTCTATTTCTACTTCCACAAAGGACTCTAGCCTATTCTATGACACCCCCTTCTCTGGAAGGATTCAAACCCAGAACAGTGTTCAGATTTATCATTAGTTCAGCTTTCTCTCTTAGAATTGGCTCTTTTACAAATCTAATTTCTTTGTAAGAACTGAAGGATGTCCTAATTAATGTAGTATAATAAGCACCACAGATTATCTCACCAACAAAATTAATTTACAATTGCATCTTTGGCATCAAGTCAGCTGCAAAGTACAGAATCTTGAGCAAGTCTGCTGGTCTCTACCCATCCTCCAAAGAGGTCCAAATGTATGTCAAAATGAATGGACATAAACCTGTTCTTCTTCTCCATTACTTTGAGGAAAGTTGAGTTTGGACTGCTGATGGTATGTTGAAAACCAAAGTCAGTGGCAAAAGGTTTTAAACAGTTCGAGAGAATTGTGGCCCATTATCTGTTTTCAAAATAAAGATATGCCATGTTGATCAAACGTGCTCTTTTAAATACTGCAATCCTTTCTGCAGCAGCATTGTGCAACCTTGCTTTTTCCAAGTAAGTACATAAGAAGTACTGTGAGATCAGAGTAAAAGTAAATCCAACCTGCATGCTTTAAAAGGAACAAGCCAGAGTGCCTCAGAAGGCAGCTATCAAGTCTCCTGGAAGTCTTATTTAATACAACACGATGTTGCAAGAAAGTTAAGATGCCAACCATCAACTTTCCCCCACTACCTTTTTTAAAAAAGAAGTAATCAGGAACAGGCACTTGTGATCTGCTAAGGGGAAAAAATAGTAGTAATGGTGTACTGATGAGGTCATAAACCACAGGGGTAAAGATGAAATCACCAGACTTCCAGCGATCAAATCACAAATCCACACATCTAAAAAATGTGCCTGCTTTCAATTTTAAATAGATATAGAGTGGCTTGCCTTTGGATTTTGAAATCTTGGGTCTGCTCTACTTAGATAACTATTCAACACATTGTAGTTTTGGCTGGTGCTGCCCAACGGATAATAAATATACAAGGAAAACATCTAGTAACTGTTTGAATGTCAGATTTGGCTTTGCTGAATCAGTCTAGAACTTCTATGCTGGCTGCTTTAGTGGCCTGTCAGATCATCCAAAGCAAGCAGTGCTTGCTGAAGACAGCTATTCTTTGTTCTTTGCCTCCAGTATCTGGTGCACAGTTTCTGAATCTGGATTGCTAGTGTTCCCTGAGATGTTCATCCACCATAAACCACCCAACCCCCTTTTAAAGACATTATTACTTGCCATCCCCACAACCTGGATGGTGGAACATGAACATGGAACATGCATCCTTTCATTTGCCAGCTAATCTAAATGGATGACCTCCTTGTTTTCATGTTTCGAAGGCAAGAAGCAATTGCTCTTTACTCGCACAGTCTTCTTGGCATTGTAGATTAAGCAGAGCATGCAGAAGAAAGAAGCAGACTTGAAATATAGGGGGATGTAGCATTGCCCTAAACACTAGCTCAAATCTAATGTTCAGATGCACAGCTAAATAAAAGCCACCTTTCATTTTCTAAAAGCCGACAGTGAAATGCAAGAAGGAGAACTGGTCGAAATTTCTCAGGTGGTACACCAGAGTGGGGACAGGGTTATCATCATCCACTGTGCATTACCTGTTTGGTTTTGCCCCATCTGCAATTCCCCCACCCCCAGACTCCTGTTTGTGAAGCTGTCATCTGAGCATGTGCAACATCTGTCTCAAATGTACACACCTCACCGTAACTCTTTAGCTTATGTTTTCAGACTGGAAGGGTTTAGTGGAAAACTCATCAAACAGCAGTGTTTCCCAAGAAACTACAGGATGGATATGGATGGTGGTTAATGGTTATGCGTACACAGGGCATTGGATGTGAATCAGCCAAAGGCCTGGTTAAAGAGGAATGTTTTTGCCCGGCGCCAGGTACCAGGCGGATCTCCCTGGGGAGAGCATTCCACAAACAAGGAGCCACTGCAGACTGTGATTTAAACAGTCACAGCTTCCTCCAAAGAATCATGGGAACTGTAGTTATCTAATGGAGTAATCACCCCCCCCCCCAATATTAGGTCCAGAGTACCTTAGAGATCACTTGAAGCCTTATATCCTAGCTTGTTCACTGAGATTGTCTCCAGGAGCAAGGCTCATTTGCAGCACGAAACCAAGTCGTTAGCATCACTAGCCCAGCACTTAGCAGGCACCTTCAGTTTCAACTTTTAAAACCTGCCGAAAACTCACCTATTCTGCCAGGCCTACATATGCAGTTAAGAATACAATGCACATTTCCAAAATAGTTAACTGGTGTCTGATTTTACCTTTTTATATACTTTTAATGGTTTGGTTTTAGTGCTTTGATATATTTTCTATGAAATGGCAGTATATAAATAAATAAATAATTTTTAAAAAACAAATAAATACATAAATAAATAAATAGAGCCATGCTGGGATTTTTGTTTAAATGAAAGGCAGCATTAACTTGCTTTAAATGAAACAAACAAACTCATAAATAAAATAATCTGCTTGCTAAAGTGACATTCAGTTGGGACCTTATTTTGCACTAGTCCATTTGGGCCATTTTGCTGCAGCACATGGACACGCACAAACATCCCAATCACTTCTGTGGGGGCTTGCACAGCAGAACTTCCTGATGGACTGTGCACCAAGTTTCTGACTAAAACTAACCCCCGGTCATATCGTTTACAATTGCCTACTGAATACACACTTTACATTCATATAGGCAGCCTGTCTGGGAGCAACTGTTCCCAAACCTATCCAGGAAAAAAAATAACTTTGCATATTTGAACTAAAGCTAAAGGTTGCAAAAGAGCTAACTAACATAATAAAACCGCAAATGTTAAAGATCTAACAACCCCAAGATCCAAGCGAGAACCCCCCTTTAAAGTTTGAGAGATGCTTCTTTTATCACTAATGAGCCCTAGAAAGGAGAATCAAACCTTTTAAAGTTAAGTCAGATAAAGGAATATTTTGATGTTCAGCTGCTCAATACTTGAATAACCTCTGTGTGTGTGTGTGTGTGTGTGTGTGTGTGGTGATTGTCAAAAGGGGAATGTCTATGCCAATGCTTGCTGCTATTCTCACTGAGGGCACTTTCTGGTTTAATCTTTCTTGATCTGCACGCCTTCATTGTATTTTATGAGACTTTTGTTCTAAGGCCAACAAAAGGATGTCTTGCACTGTAGGCAGTCATAGCAGGGACCACATCTGCAATCCATAAGCTGCAGTCCAAGGTTCGTGCAGTCAAAAGCTTAAGCTATAGCCTTGAGTGTAGCCGAACATTGACCAAGAAGGTCAGGTTCCTTGTTTTACAATGTCTGGATTGGCTTATCCAGAGTGTTCATAATGCCTGCCAATAACAGGCAAGGTTGCCACCTTTTTCAACTAGCTTCAACTTTTGAACACACTTTTAAAAATAACAGTTCCCATGGTCCATTTCCTAACTTTGGTGCACAATTTGTATGAATGATTTGTCATTGTCACATAAGAGAATAAATTTGCATGGGTGGATCTGGCTACAATCACTCACATGTACTCTGTTGACTGGATATTGCAAATTTCCCTGTTAACAGAGAAAGAGAGAGAGAGAGAGAGAGAGAGAGAGAGAGAGAGAATATCAATGCAAAGCTGGCAATGAAGGTCAATATTGCCGGGTTTAAAAGTGCAGGCGAATTATTTATAATATTTGCTCCTGTCGTTGAATGGATGTTGTCTCCAGTGCTGGTCCAACTTAGAGTTGACCCATTGACATGAATGGACATTTCTAAGTTAGACCCATTAATTTCAATCTGTCTGCTCCAAGATGACTTAGTTGGATATAATCCTAGACATTTGAGTCGCAGGTCAGGCACAACCAAGCTTGGCAACCATCTCCAAACCCAGAGCCCAAGGTAGCTAAATGGAATGCCCCATCCCAAAATCCAGTCCTGGCTCTTTGTGTACCCACTTGCACAAACATCCCTGAAAAGGGTTTGCATTGGGCTGGAGAAATCTGTGTGCTGGACATGTTTGTTTTCCACAGGCCATTCAATAATGGGCACATCAACATTGACCAACAGCATACATCAACAGAGGTTGAAACAGTGTGCAGTGGGAGGAGATTACAGAAGGGTGACTAGTTATGCATTGTCAAAAAAGAGAGCACAAATTTGCATATGGTAACTTATATACATAGGTGCAAATTTAGAAATAATGACTAGAATTTAAATGGAAATATATCTCTCCATAGTGGGGAAGATACCAGATGACTTGTGTCTCTGCTCAATCTGCTGACCAGATGCTTCTGAATGTTGATGGGCAGCTTCAGGCTCCTGGTTTTCATGGTCCCTTATTTTTAAACCAGACTTTGACTGGACAGCTCTCAAACAGAAGACATCTTCAAACAGAGAATTGTGCTCTGCAAAGCAGGACACCTGGCCACTCTGGAGTCCAGGCCTCCCAGAGTTGACAGATGGCATGAGTGAAAAGTGTCTCTTCACAAGGGGGGCCCAACTCAGAAATTGGTATGAGGTCAATTAATGGAGTTTCTCAGCAGCCAGTTGACATGGAAGTCAACTGATGTAGCAGGAGAGAAATTGGCTTAGATAACTCTTTGTTCAGTGCTACATTCTTCAGTTCAGAGCCTTGAGCTCTTGAAAATACCTTCTGAATACCCTTTGTAAAAAAAGCATTGCCATTTCTCCCACAGTAGGAACACCTCAAGTTTGTTGCGATGGAGAAATGCGCCCTAGATACAAGAGACAGTCACTTGTTTCCACTCTCTCATCAGCTGCTCTGCTACTCAGCCAGATTCTCAAAACTGTTTTCAGGACCCAACCAACCCTAAACGCACTTGACTTCCATTTTCTCGGCATGACAGGGAACCAATTGAGAGCCTCTTGACTATGTGTTGTATGAAGGCAGTAGGTAGAAAGTGGTGACTCGAAATAGTTGCTACTCAAAAGAGAAAACAAGCAACAGGCCATCTGCAGAGTAAACTTTTCTTTCTGGATTATATATAGATGCATGATGAACAGCCAGAGAGCCCTATTTCTTTGTTGGCAACCTTCCAGGAGGGGTGGTGTAATGTTCTGGTTGAATGGTGGGTCTCACAGAGAAGGAGGCAGTGCTGGTTGAATGTTGCCAGACCACAGACAGCTCCAAGAGAGCAACTTGCCCCAACAAAGGTCAGGAGTAGACTGAGGCCTTTTAACCCTTTCTCTCTAGACTCTTTCCTCCAGGCTCCACCCCATTAGAAGGAACCTCAGAGCCATGAAGGACCAATCTTCTGGACTGAAGATGGGCATGTCTCCTCCCTTTTATAGCCTCTCTCCTGATGTGCTCCCTGTACTGCCAGACTCCCCGTACTGTGTGGTATCTGGTTCTTCAGGCTCAGGGGAAGGCACCTATGAAGGTCTTATAGGCTCTGGTGGTCTAGGAGCTTCTTTTGGGAGCTCCTGTCTAACAGCCTCAGGCACAATGATCTTATTTACAATGATCTTATTTATGATCTTATTTAAAAAAACACAACTGTCCAGATGCTCTGCAGGGGGGAAAAACATCCCAGAGTAAAAAAGGAGGACAATACAAAAGTGGAAGCAGAAACTAGCTAATAAAGATCTGGAGGGGGAGGATGAATCTGCCTTTGTAATGTAAGTGCAGGAAGAAAAAAGGAAAGCGAAAGTCTCAGGACTAGTAGATAGCAGCAAATTGGTTAGCTCTGAAGGTCATTCTTACCTTACTATAGGACTAGCTCAGAGTTCTGAACTTAGAAGAGTCCCTCCCCCAACCATCTTGTGTGTTACCTGAAAGACACACACTCAGACACACACACACACTGCTTAGAGGGGATTTTCCCTTCAAAGACTTAGCATGGCTAAGAAGCTTCGCTTCTGTGAGCTGGACAGTGGGCCAAGGTGAGAGTCTGCTTCCATCTCCGTCCAACAGCTAATTCTCCCCTCCCTTCTGTTTGCAATGCCCCATGGATGCCTCCCAAGACCCATGGGAATCCAAGGAACTTCTTATTGACACTGGAGGAACACACAAGATGGATTTCACACTCCCCCAGAGCCCTCAAAGATGCACAACCTCCAAAGAGTCGAGAGCAGGAAAGATAAATAGACACATCTGTGTTGTGTTAAGTGAACAAATTCCAGAAAAGGTAGCTTTGTGCATTAGTATATTGTAAAGAAGAAAGAAAGAAAGAAAGAAAGAAAGAAAGAAAGAAAGAAAGCGCGCGCATGCTGTGGGGAGGGGGAATTGGTACATTTTATTTTTTTCTCAGCTTCACATTTTTCCTGTCTTCAGTTCAGTTTACCCCATTTTAAAACTAGTTTGCTATTTCTTTAAAAAGTCCTCAGGAAAATTCACCAGCACTTTTCTCTCAATATGGAAATTTTAAAGCAATTTTGTCATATATTTTGTCAAAAAAATCCCTGATGCATTTTTATTTTATTTTCATGAATATGTACATTTATATGCATATCCCCTCCCCCCAAATATAAATACTGATTTTGGTACATATGATTTGGTCAGAGAGCTTCACTGCAAAATTCAGAGACATGTGGATGTCAAAGAACAGCTGCATTTCAGTTCTCATATTCTTTCAGGGACTAAACATTTTTGCATTAAATTGTGAAGTGAATGGAAATTCTCCCTCACCCCTTGCTAAGAGAATAATGAATAGACTGTGGCAGAAGCCAAGGTGGGTTTGTGAACTGGACAATGAGAAGGAAAATGAGCCAACCATTTCCATGCAGGTCTGACAGTGTATCTTAGTTTACCACCACTGAATTTTTGAAAGCATTGACTTTAAATACATATACAGCCTCATTGGGGGTTTGAAAGTTTCAAAGGTCAGAGGCAAGAATGTGGCTCAGGTGCCTTTCCCTACCATAGGATAGATTGCCTCCACATTAAAGCCTTTTAGCGCTGCTGAGTTATTAGTGTTCTGCAATTAGCCGGACGTGGAATTAAAATTATCATGGGAAGGAGGAGACCAACCTGGTCGCATCTTGCTTTTATCTCCCTTCCACTTTCCCTTTCCTTTTATATCATGTTTGATTGATTGGGACCTGGGGTGGGTGGAGAGGGACTGCTGTAGCTTTTAAGAAACGTACAGTGCTTACAAAATCTTAGGCAGTTTAGGAGTCTGGTTGTTGTTGTTAGTAAATTAAAAATTAAATACCAGAGACACTCCACAAAGAATATTATCGTTACTATTATTATTATGTTCCCAGGCGCAGACCCTCCTCCCTGGGAGCCAGGCCCAGATAATTAAGACACAACATAGCATACGCATGGGATTAAATAGGCCACAACTTTATTAATTTCAGATGTAGGAAAACATTGGCTTAGCCATTGGGCGTGTATCCCCCTCAGACCCCAATTGGGGTCTGAGGATAAGCAGGGTCACACAAGAATATGGGGGAGACTGGAAAATGTGTGTTATGCAGCTGGCCCCCCTTCTTCTTGCTCTGGGAATCTGATGATACCCCGAGCGCTCAAGGTCAGCGACTCCTTCACAAACCCCTCTAACAGGGCCCTGCTAACACCGCCACATAAGGGTGTGTTAGCACGCTCCCCCTTCCATTCTGTTGAAGGACTAAAGGATTCCGCCCAAGGCCTAAAGTGACAATTGCTACGGGGAAGGCAAAACCTGCAGAGCAGGGGAATTCCTTCTCGGCTCTGGAAAACAGCAGCCATCATGCGACCATAGCAATGCCCACAAACATAAAAGGAAATGGTAAGCCGGCAACAACATTAACAATTAGAGGGAGGGTTGGGTGGGTGATGCTCTGAGCCAACTGAATGGCCAGCATAGGCAGGAGCCTCGTTACCTGGCCTTTGCTCCGCCCCCAAGCCACCACTGATTGGCTGATTTAAACCAGGGCCAGGTGGGAGACCTGCAGCCTTGGCAGCTTGCCCAGGGGATGGAGCAATGGCCAATTAGCTATGGCGGCTGGGAAGCCTGTGTAGGGTTGCAAAAGTGAGTGGTCATTGCTTACATACACATCCACACCCACACCTCAAGGCAACAAACAAAATTCAATACAGTGGTACCTCAAGTTAAGTACTTAATTCGTTCTGGAGGTCCGTTCTTAACCTGAAACTGTTCTCAACCTGAAGCACCACTTCAGCTAATGGGGCCTCCTGCTGCTGCCGCGCAACCGGAGCACGATTTCTGTTCTCATCCTGAAGCAAAGTTCTTAACCCGAGGCACTATTTCTTGGTTAGCGGAGTCTGTAACCTGAAGCGTCTGTAACCTGAAGTGTATGTAACCCGAGGTACCACTGTAAAAGTATCTAGGTAAAGGTAAAGGAAGTCCTGACCATCAGGTCCAGTCGTGACCAACTCTGGGGTTGCGGCGCTTGTTGAAGCCATGCTAAAAGCCATGATCTGATTTACTACGGAGCAGGCCTCCGATATAGCGCTATATTATCCTTCCGCTGCCTCCATAGTCAAGATCCTTCTATAACATCTACTCACAATCAACTTCTATTCAGCAAATTCCCTTTCCAATTTTAATTTCCTGTTTGTTGGTTCCGTCCATTTTATTGTTCCTTGCTCAGCATGGCTGCAGGATTAATGATTACTGCCCCATATTTAGTCAGCTTTTGCTACAGATGTGTGTGCATGTGTGCTTTGATTTGTTTTCTTTTCACTATTTTTCCGTTGTGATTAAAAAAAAAGAAAGAAAAGAGGGAAACTGAAAGAAACCAATAATTTAATGCATGCACACACATACACACCTCCGCAGGGAACAAAAGCTGGTTAAATATGCTTTTATACATTGAGATGGATATTGTTTTATCTGGCTTTGCTCGCGGCTACCGTTTTATTCTGTTTTATGTGTTTTTTATGTTTGACTGTAGCGCTTTTGTTTTTATTTGTGAGTTGCTCAGTGAGCAACTGTGTGCTGAGGATGTGTGAAATAAATAAATAAATAAATGGGCAGTTAACCACTAATCCCACCACAACACTGAGCAGGAAGTCTTAGAATAGACTGAACCTACAAACAGGAAGCTTTCAGTTAAAGGTGCAGTGGTCCTGACAAGCCTCAATAATGTTTTGCCCATCCACAAAGGATGCTATGCTGTGGCTACTATGGCATCCAAGGTTATGATCCCCTTCCAACACCCCCAAACTTTTGACCTCCCCAAACTCATAATAATACATTAAGGGAAGGCTAGTTTTTGAGGGAGAAAATTAATGGAACGAATCCTCAGTTTGGTCCTTTGAAGAGTAATTAAGAGGGCGGCTGTGGAGGTGGGAGATAATTAAGGGGCCTCCTAGGACCTGACATTCTTGGTCTGGAAATCAAGCTTTACGAGGAAGGGGGTTGTGTATGTTTAGCCTGGAGAAGGTTGAGAGCTTCTTCAAATATCTGAAGGGCTGCCAACAGGAAGATGGAGCAAGCTTGTTTTCTGCTGTTCCAGATGGTAGGACCCAAACCAATGGATTGCAATCGCAAGAAAAGAGATTCTGAGTAAACATGTAAACATAGAATCGTAGAATTGTAGAGTCGGAAGGGACCACAAGGGTCATCTAGTCCAATGTAGGAATCTTTTTGCCCAACGTGCGACTTGAACCCATGACCCTGAAATTAAGAGTCTCATCCTCGACCAACTGAGCTAAGAACTTTCTGACAGTATAACCTGTTCTACAGTGAAACAGACTATCCCAGAAGGTGGTAGACTGAAGGTTTTAAAGTAGAGGTTAGCTGGCCTTCTGCCAGGAATTATTTAGCTGTGATTCATGCATCATGGGGGGTTAGACTAGATGACCTGTTCAACTCTACAATTCTATGATTTGAAGATTCCATGAATGAAGATGGACCTTCTGGCATGGCATCTACCCTTCACCCCATTTTTGCTGTTCCTCTTGGCTTCCTCTCTTGACTTCCAAAAAGGAGGATTCATCTTCATGCGTTCTGAACTACCCTTCTGCAGATTAAAAAGCATTATTTGCTCTTAATTTAAGTAGTGTATTGAATTACCATTTGCAGTGAACATGATTTGCGACTTTGGCACTTCTTCTTGAACTGCATCGCAAAGCCTCTCCAAGACCATAATCGGCGAGGCTGCCTTCAGCTGGCCTGTGTTTGCTCCTCACGTTGAATGAACACACACACACACACACACGACAACATGGTTGATGGTTTCATTTGCTGAGCCATTAATGAAACATAAAACAGATGTGTGAAACACTGTGTGAGTAATAGGAACTACATTACATATTATTTATCTGCAGAAATCAAGGACTTAAGTGTGCAACAAGCACAAAATGTAGTTTCCCTTTTGACAGTACTAGGTCAAACCCTATTAAAAACTACTAAATAGAAGGCTTCATTGCAGAGTTAAAATATAAAGCAGCATTTGTTATTGCAACCCTGAGTAGTAGTGGGTGGTTTGTTTGTTTGTTTTTTGTAGAAAAGCTTTTGCATTGCAGTATCTCATTATTGTGTGTGTGTGTGTGTGTGTGTGTGTGTGTGAAGAAGAAGAAGAAGAAAGAACTGTCTTTGCAGAGGTGAGCAAGAAATTGACTTTTGTATCAGCTTGGGAGATGAGATTTATTTACCATGTAAGACAGATGCTATGCCCAGAATGTAGCAGTAGAAAATAATGAATAGCATAATCATCTGTATAGCTAGGAACTGCAGTGTCTGATGTTGGCATCCAGCCTCATAAACCACAAGGGATCTTGTGTAAGAGAAGCTCTCAGCACCCTCTTTGGGAGCTGAAGGGAACAAGGCAGTATAATATCAGATCCTGCAATTGGCCGACAATATGAAGCTCCAGGATTGGTCAGCCCCAATTTACATATGCACACACACAACCTGATCATCTACCATGGCATGTGGGAAAGGGCCATATCTTAGTGGCAGAGCATCTGGTCTGCATTCAGAAGGTTCCAGGTTCAATCCTTGGCATCTCCAGTTTGGGACTGGGAATGTCCTCTGTTGAAACCCCAGAGAGCCACTGCAGTTCAGCATAGACAAGACTAAGCTAGGTGGACCATTGATTTGTAAGGCAGCTTCCTACATGCCTATCAACAGAACAGAAAGTAAGAGGGGAGTGCAAGACCACCCCTTGTGACTGGCAACTGACGTGATCCCTCTGGATTGGCCAGTTTCTGTTGGCTGCTACGAAAACAGGATGTTGGACAAGATGGGCCTGTTTTCTTAAGTTTTCTTAAGTTCCTGTTATCTGATTTTGCCAGCCAAACAGAACAGAGGAGCACCTGCCCACTGTACTTCACAGAATTCTACATTGGGCTTGTATGCAAACTTGATCTCCGGGTTACCAATACCAGGGTGTGGGTCCAGCATTGGAAGACCCTCACTTCAGCATGTTTGTATTTGAATATGGTTTTCAATGACCCCCAGGAACTTTCCTCAAACACATACACCAAACTATGGGCAGGGACTTCACTTTTTTAAATGGAAGAAAAGCAAATCAGTTGCCTTTGGGAAGTCTGAAAGCCGGACTGAGAATAACAGCACTCTCTTCTCTTGTGTTCCCCAGCAAGTGGCATTCAGAGGCATATTGCCCTCCAAAAGTGGAAGTAGAACATAATGGTGGGATTTCACCATCAGCATTACTGCCATGGAGCTCGTACTCATAAGCAGGTCAGTCACAGACAGCAGAGAGGGTGGCAATATCACACATAATTCCCCAACGCAAGCCGATATGTAACATTTATAATGTGATCAAACAAGTGAAACTGTTATTGTGGATCAATCTGTCTTTTCACCTCCAGCAATCTGCTGGTGAAGGAAAGGGATGCAATAGCATTTGATGAATAATTCTTACTTGGTAAGATGCACAAATACTAGTTAAGTTCCTTTCCCTCCACCCACTCTCCTTTTTGTTAAGTTGATGCATGTAGCGACCTTAAATCCATTGCACAAATAACCATACTTAATGGCCTGACTGCATGGACATTTCTGACTCTTCATAATTCTGCAAAAAGAAAAACACACCAAAGGTATTGATTAGACACTTAATTTTCCAGGGAGATAAGGATGGCAGAGAACTGGCGGCAGGCAAATGGATGGAGGCTGAAGACAAGGCAAGAGAAGATGCTCTTAATTGTTTCAGTAATGCCTTCGGTCTGCAGATGGTTTGCCATTCATCCTTCACCCTCTCCCCCTGTGTTGGGCTACCTGGGTGACTAGAATTCCAGAGAGGGTGCTCTTGTCATGAATCTTGACCCTTGTCTTCAGGCAGGGAATGGCTTTGGGAGGGTGTCTCCAAACACACAGGGTTTGCTGCCCCAGGGCATTTGGCTGCCTGAAGTGGAGCCAAAATGGTGCTCCTGCAGCCTTAAAAGAGGTCTAGCTGTACCATGGAGATACCACTGGGTATCTAGTGACAGCTTGTGAGGGTGATGGGGGCACTGACATCTCGCATGGCATCACACACTGTCAAGATGCTGACAACGGCTCCTGGCTGGCCGCCAAGGATAGTATAAAGACAAGGAAAAGTTTCTTACAGTCCTTTCAAACTTTACAGAGAGAGGCTATAGAACCCAGCCTCTTGGATAATGGCATTGTCCTGAGTGAATCTCTACCCCCTTCTCTCCCACTTCCTCATTCGTCATCATCATTACCACCTCTGACGGTGCTGCTATGTGTCCTCTGACTTTGAGCTCTTTGCTCTCCTACTTTTAAGGCTCACCATGTTCTGGGAGATGGTGGGTCTGGAATGCTTTCTAGTGACAACGTGTCAGCCAGCAGCTGTTCCAGCTCTGCCTGCTCCTCCTCTCCTATTATTTCCCCACTTTCCCCCTCATTTGCCTCTGAGCTGTGACCTTCCGCAAACCACTGATGTAAATCTATACTGTCTTCCTCTTCCTCCTCCCTGGAAGGGTCAGGATGGGGAGGTGGTCTCCAGCATTCCTCCTCCTCTGCCCAGCCAGTGACATACGTGCATGATACCAGGACATTGGGAGGAACTGGGGTGGGGGGAGCCAAACCTGGAGGCAGCACTGCTTCAATGGCTAGTAGCTCCTCCTCTTCCTGCCGCCACCACTTCTGGGGGACTGCTTTGATGTTCCTTCTCCTCCTTGCAGGGGGGGGGCAGCCACTGAAGCCATACAACACTTAGCTCAGTGCTCAGCTTCCTCCGCCCTGACTATTTTGGACATTGGGGAGGCCCCCTCCCCTCCCAAAAATATTGGGGAGGGGGAAGGGCTGGGCCCCCATGAGTTGGAGCCCCTGCCCAGGAGGATCCCATGGTCAATGCCTATTAAATGGTGAGCAATTTATACAGGGCACACCTTATCTTTTAATATATCTGTAGCTCTCAATTTTTCTGGCGCTTTGTAAGTGTTAATAATTGCAAAATCTAGAAATGATTGAAACTGAAGAGGAGTGACGCTCTTTCATACTTTGGACCTGACTCACAGTACGCTTGCCAGAAAGCTTGGCCACTGCTCAATTAAGAGAGATTGATACTTGCCCAAGGCTACCCTGTGACCTTCCTAGTTGAGTAAGGAAGGAGTCGAGAAAATAAGAGCCTCACGTTCCCATTTAATGCTCACTCCAAAAGGGCAACACACAGAGTATTATGTAGACTCAGCAAAAGCTTTCCCCTGTATTTACCAGTAGGACCAGAAGTGTAGCCCTGCAGTTGAATCAGGCCCATCTAGTGTAGCATCCTGTTCTCACAGTGGGCAACAGATGCCCCCATAGGAACCTGAGTTCAACAGGGCTCTTTCCACTTAGGCTTCTGAACATGCTACCTCTCAGAGTATTTTTGTTTGTTTTTCTTTGGAGTATTACTATTTACTGTCTCCACCACTTACCCTTGAATAAAAAAACTTCGTTTTCCCAACTAGGGATGGGTGAATCTGACAGCTTTGGTTTTTCTCAGTTTCTCTTAAATTCAGTTTTCCATGTTTCCCCATCAGTTTGTGATATATATTTTTTAAAGTTCTCATGGAAATCCACCAGCATTTCAATATGAATTTCTCCTAGTATACATGCTTGCATGCAATTTTGTCTAATATGCACTTTTTTTTTTGCAAAGCAATTTCACCTAACAGAATGCATTTTGCATGCTATTTTTACTAGGAGATGCATGTTTGTGCAGACTTTGCTTGACTGGAGAACTGCATAGCAAAATTCAATGAAGGGCAGACTTTAAAGGATGGCTGTGTTCGGCTGTGAACATTGTTTCAGAAAGGGCAAATTAGGTGGGTTCACCTTTAACTGTGAACTGAAGCTATGTACACACTCACATTTAATCGGCACCCAGTGTGCTCCCACTGCTGGTTTGGAAAACGGTGAACATGGGACCATTAGCCGCAACCTATGCTTGCCTTGTATCTATGCTGCTGTTTCTTGTCCTGTGTTTTGAGGCATTTCCCTGCAAACCAGCATTGATCTGAATTGAGAAAAATAACCATGTAGCTGCGTTTTAAGCCAGCAATGTGCACACAGTCTGAATCTAATTTCTCTCCCATTTCTAGTAAGCGCTGTTATTTTCTAGCACACACCCCACCTCCCATTGACCACACATATTTGTTTAAAAGTACCTTTGAATATTCTGTTGGGCTACAATAGAAATGTTGATAAGACAGGAAAATAAATAATTGGTGACTAATCTGTTAATTATAGCAAGAACTGAAAATTGCTTCCTAGTGGAAAACTGTAACTATATATATTGAAGTGTTGTTAAGGCAAACATGGAATGCATAACTAAAGGTGACATGCATTCGATACGATTTAAGGCAGGGAAATAAGGAAGGATGCTTAAGTGAATAACTGGAATGCACCTGTTTCTTTCTGGAGTGGTCAACACATACTAACGTAGGACATGCTCTTCTGCTGACATCTTTCAAAGTATCCTGTTGATATTTTGGAAATAAGGCAGCGTTACATAGGCATGGCGTATTGTCTGAGGCTGCCTCTACTGTGCCCTGCATTTCTGATTCAACTTGCATTGCAAGGCTATCATCAGTAGTCAATACTGTTCTCTTTGCTTTAATGGCTATCATCTATTTGAAGGAGTTTGGATGCCGATTTCCACCCCCCACTCACAAGTCCTTCAAAGAATGGAGACAGCCCGTAGCATTCGAATGCTGAAGTAAAAAGGCACAACAACAACAACCTGTAATTAAAACCACAGTCAAAAAGCAGTCACATGCTGTATAGTGCTACAGTCGCCAGTTTTAATAAATTCAGAAAAGCTGTTCCAGGAAAGGAATGCCTGGTGACATCTTCTGAAGGCTTGTTGAACAGGAATGGAGAAAACTGTGGCTCTTGCAGGACTCCAGCTCCCATTGTGCCTGACCACTGGCCATGCTGGCTGGGTCTGATAGGAGACGGTCCAGACCCAGGAGATGGGTCTGATAGGAGAGGGCTACATTTCCTCATCCCCGGTGACATATTCTCTCTCTCTCTTCTTATGCGCAGAGTTCACATGGTCCTGGACTGAAGTGGCTACCCTACTAGTGAGACACGTCAAGATCCCAGACAAACAAACCTCTGATCCTTTCAATCTGTTAACAGGAGAAACTGGGCATAGAGCCAGTGATTGTTCCTTTGTGGCTGTGTCCTTAACTGCCCCACATGAGGTCATGCCGCAACCCTGACATCACATACATGTGGTGAGGAGTGGGGTGGCTGGGCATGGCTTGGGGAAAACATCTGCATGGGCTAAATCAGAACCACTGTTGGGTCTAATCACATGGACTGGAGGGCTTTGAGGCAGGTTTGGTGATTTGGTCAAGGGATTCCATGGTTGTGGAGGGCTCTGGTTCCAGATAGCCCCCGGCCAAATGCTAAGACCAATACATCATGCTGCCCCCCTGCATTTTGTTTTCAGTGATGTGTAGCACATTTGACTAGGGTGGCTTGCTAACCGCTACGAAACGTATCTGCAAAACAGTTTAAAGAAGCATCAAGACAGGCAAAAACGACAAAGGAACAGCTGCCCTATCGACTCTTGGAGCCTGTGCATCTGTCAAGGCACAAGAGTCCTTTAATGTTACTTAATGGAGTTTCATATTCTCAGAAGAAGAGAAGCCAAGAGGGGGAGAGGAAGTGGAGAGAAACCCCCCCACCACATCTCTTAACAACCACCAGCTTCATTGACAACAAAAGATTGTGATCTATCCATTGTCCAAAAATAACTTTTTTAAAAATAGAGGGCACATTAACTCTGAAGGCAGCGAGTTCTTATCTTCCACGAATTAGTATTTATTGAGGTTTTAATAAACATTCATCTTGTGCACTGTGAAAGGATTTGCTCACAAGTGGCAAGGAAGAGAGAGAGAGAGAGAGAGAGCTTATCTCAAAGCAAAAGTCCCCCTTATCATTCAGCGCTCATCCTTGAGAGATTTGCAGCTCAGGCAGCCAAGGGAGAACTTCTACGCTATCGGCTTCCATTTTACCGGACGGGTTTCACCAGCCTCCAATTGAAGGTTGCTTTGTGGTGTGAATACAGGGGGGCAAAGGGACATCTGGAAAGAGTCAGTCCTGCAAGAAGCCTGGGAAGGGAACTACTCCTGTGGCGGCGGCAGCAGCAGCAGCAGCAGCAGCAACAGCAGCAGGAGGAGACGGAAGAGATCGGCTTGCATACAGAGAAACTCAGTTGCTAAGCAAACTGAGTGATCCTTGTGTTGCTTACTTGAATGAGGAGCTGTGACCTGGAAACAAGACTCTTCAGTTGCATCTTCAAGGATGATTGCATGATTTTGTGGCAACTTATTTGTTCTGTGGAGTGTTATGTTGCAACGCTCACCCTGACCCTTGCAATAAGACTGCATCCGTCACGATACTGGCATTGCCACGGCTTAGACTTTGCACGGTTCGTGCCGACAGATGGCAAATGTTTCTTCCAACAAAGCTGACGGCAAGAATTCAGGCTTCTTCACACATGATCTTTTCAAAGGCTTCATTCCCACAAACAGCAGAGGAGGCAGTCAGCCTGTGTTTTGACTGCACCACTTCAGTTTGCATGGGGTAGGCGGAGAGAGACTCACACGAATGAACGTTCCTCTGTGCAGATACCGCGCAGACAGAAATTTCATATTCTATTAGGGAGAATGCAAAATTATAACATTACTCCATAAAGCACTGCTTTTCTCTGTGCATGTATATGGAAGAGCATTAAGACAGGCAATCCTATCCCTCCTTTGAAGTGGGAAAGTTGGGACACAGGTTTGTAGCTTCATTTGCTGTTTGTGAGGGGCAAATTTAAAGTTGCAAAGGAGGTGCGTATACAGTGGTACCTCGGGTTACAGACACTTCAGGTTACATACGCTTCAGGTTACAGACTCTGCTAACCCAGAAATAGTTCCTCGGGTTAAGAACTTTGCTTCAGGATGAGAACAGAAATCAAGCGGCGGTGGTGCGGCGGCAATGGGAGGCCCCATTAGCTAAAGTGGTACCTCAGGTTAAGAACGGTTTCAGGTTAAGAACGAACCTCTGGAACGAATTAAGTTCTTAACCTGAGGTACCACTGTAATAGATTCTCAACTTTTTAAACCCTGTAGGGGTTACACATACATCTTCTACTCTGTGAGTGGGAAACACAGACACAGGGGGTAGATTTTGAGTAGTCAGTATTAGCAAGACACTTAATGTGGATGCAGTCCAGAGAAAAAAGTCCTGATAACACTTTACTGAACAAAATGAACAAAAATGGTATAATTTGAAAAGAAAGGAACAGAGAGGTTTTCTCATTCTTGGTCGAGGCCTGGTATATAGCAGGGGTACATTCAACCAAACATACAGAGGAAAACTCCCTCAGAACAACACAGCCAATCAGGCCAAGTGACACCTCACCAAAGATCACACCACTTTGCCTGGTTGCTAAGATACAGCTCCCATCCCCTCTCCTCTTAGTAGCTGGCTAACATTGAGAACTAGGGATGGAGGTGAAATTCTATTCAGTATGCAATGAAAGCCAAATCTATCAAAATTTCACATTCCAAATCCATATGGAAACTGAAACACAGCTATCCTTCAAAATTCTCTCACTTGTCTGAATTTTGCAATGCAGCTATCCAACCAAGCAATGTTGACAGAAATGCATATATCAGGGGAAAGTGTGCGTGAAAATAAAGAGATTTGTGAAGTGAACGTACAAAAATGCATTATATTAGGCAAAACTGCTTGCAGAAATGTGTACATGATTCAATACTGCATGTAAAATTTCGTTTGTTAGGAGACATCTTTGCTAAAATGCTGATGGATTTCCACAAGGTGTTTTTTTTAATAATAATAATAAAACCCCAAATTGCTGCAAACTGGAGAACTGAGAAGTGGAGAGGATCAAAATTGACATATCCTTCCATTCCTATTGAGAATAGAATTAACCCTTAAGTTACACACTGAATGAGCAAGAAGGTGGCCAGAAGGGGAAAGCTTAAGAAGTGCATTCAGCTCAGTTTGTCTGCTGTCTGCTCAGACTTGTAGCCTCCCCTAGATGGCCATCGTTTTTATTTTAAAAAACTGGGGGAGACTGTGAGTGAGACATGCATTTGACCTACAGCATACCTGCCATTTCATTTCTTTTTTATGCATATATACCTCAAATTGTAAATTTAATTAAACGTGTGGATCATACAATAGGTATAACTCTTCAGAGAGCTGAAATTGGATATGGCTTCTTGCAGAGGGCAAACATTTGGGATGGATGCTATGAAATATATGAAACGGACTTTGGCAGCATCTGCTAACCTGAGGAGCCAACTCCCATTGGGCCGACTGGAGATGGTGGGCATTGCCACCCAAAACATATGGAAGAAGAAGAAGAAGAAGAGTTTGGATTTAATATCCCGCTTTCTCACTACCCGAAGGAGTCTCAAAGTGGCTAACATTCTCCTTTCCCTTCCTCCCCCACAACAAACACTCTGTGAGGTGAGTGGGGCTGAGAGACTTCAAAGAAGTGTGACTAGCCCAAGGTCACCCAGCAGCTGCATGTGGAGGAGCGGGGAAGCGAACCCGGTTCCCCAGATTACGAGTCTACCACTCTTAACCACTACACCACACTGGAGGGCAAAGGAAGGGCTGCGGTGTACAGTGCACACCCCAAGAAAAGCACCCCCAACCACAGAGCTATATGGCACTGCAATGACTCATGTTAAAAAGTTTGTTGAGGATCTAACTATCAATTACCATGATGGCGAAATGTAGCCTCCATGTTCAGGGACAGCATTTCTCTGAAGGCCAAATGCTATGAACAAACAATCATGGAAGGCAATTGCCTCCATGCCTTCCTTGTCACTTGGCTACTAGTGAATGTTGGGGGAAAGGATTTTTGGGTTTAGCGTCTGATCTCATCCTGTTCCAGCTGGCGCATTTCTAAATTTAAGGAACAAACGCACCTCCACAAAGTGATGTTTGTCTGCACAATTCCACCCTGGCTTTTGTTTCCAGCTGTCCCTTTCCGTTGCCAGGGTGTGCTGGCTTGTTTGTCCCAAAATGCCAAATGCTCTTTTTCCTCCCCCTCCCCCCACCCGTGGGCAGCATCCTATGATGTCACAAGTGAGCCAAAGGCCAGGTTCATTTCATGAGACTCTCCCCACCCCCGCTTGACATAGCTGAATGTGCAGAACGCAATAAATGAAATATCCCTGGCTTTTCTGCTAAATATTCTGATTTATTTATTTTTTGTACCAGCTCTTATGCTCATAGGGCTGGTGTTGCTAAGCAACATCATGTATGAAGGCAGAATGCTATCCCTGTTCCGTGTTTCTAGTTCAGCTAGAGATGGGCAGGGAAACCTCGGGTGCTTTTGTCCGCAGATGTCTCAAGGCGTGTTCTTTTGCAGGGTTGGTTCATATTCAAGTCTGTAAGAGGAAAAGTATAATGGGTGGGGCAATGCAGGCTGTGCACTGCTCTGAATGTAGTTCATCAGCCAGGTTTGGAAAATGTAAGCTCAGATGTAGGGGCTGCAGCAAAATGTTGCAGTGTGCCTCTGTTCAGGGCTCCAGGCAGCTGGCTAGCCATGCCTTCTTCAGTGTTTCTCAGCTTCTATTCTCTCTCCCAATAGGGATGAGGGGAGAAATTCAATTCAGTTTGCATTTAAAGGTGGACTGACTTACTTCACCCTTTCCAAAATAATGCTTGAACCAAAACACAGCTACCCTTCTCCAAATTTTAGCAATGCAGTTGTCTAGCTAGGTGTCATGCACTACATATACTGGGCTAAAGTGTACATAAAATTGCACATAAGTGAAAATAACAACCATGAATGCATTATATCAGGGGTCAGCAAACTTTTCCAGCAGGGGGCCAGTCCACTATCCCTCAGACCTTGTGGGGGGCTGGACTATATATATATATATATATATATATATATATATATATATATATATGAACAAATTCCTATGCTCCACAAATAACCCAGAGATACATTTTAAATAAAAGCACACATTCTACTCATGTAAAATTCATCCAGGAATCAGCATGCTTTTACATGAATAGAATGTATCCTTTTATTTAAAATGCATTTCAGGGTTGTTGTTTTTTGGGGGGGTTATATAGTTATATAGTTATATAATTATATAATTATATAATTTAATTTTATATTACCATAATTAATTTTATATTAATTAATTTTATATTAATTATATAATTTAACTTATATGTAGAATTCATCATGCGAAAGGCTGGGCTGGATGAATCCCTAGCCGGAATTAAGATTGCCGGAAGAAATATCAACAACCTCAGATATGCAGATGACACAACCTTGATGGCAGAAAGTGAGGAGGAATTAAAGAACCTTTTAATGAGGGTGAAAGAGGAAAGCGCAAACAATGGTTTGAAGCTCAACATTAAAAAAAGTAAGATCATGGCCACTGGTCCCATCATCTCCTGGCAAATGGAAGGTGAAGAAATGGAGGCAGTGAGAGATATTACTTTCTTGGGCTCCATGATCACTGCAGATGGTGACAGCAGCCGCGAAATTAAAAGACGCATGCTTCTTGGGAGAAAAGCAATGACAAACCTAGACAGCATCTTAAAAAGCAGAGACATCACCTTGCGAACAAAGGTGTTAAAGCTATGGTTTTAGTTAAAGCTATGGTTTTCCTAGTATTAGAAGAAGAAGAAGAAGAAGAAGAAGAAGAAGAAGAAGAAGAAGAAGAAGAGGAGGAGTTTGGATTGATATCCCGCCATTCACTCCCCTTCAGGAATCTCAAAGCGGCTAACATTCTCCTTTCCCTTCCTCCCCCACAACAAACACTCTGTGAGGTGAGTGGGGCTGAGAGACTTCAAAGAAGTGTGACTGGCCCAAGGTCACCCAGCAGCTGCATGTGGAGGAGCGGAGACGCGAACCCGGTTCTCCAGATTACGAGACTACCGCTCTTAACCACTACACCACACTGGTAGTGATGTATGGAAGTTAGAGCTGGACCATAAAGAAGGCTGATCGCCGAAGAATTGATGCTTTTGAATTATGGTGCTGGAGGAGACTCTTGAGAGTCCCATGGACTACAAGAAGATCAAACCTATCCATTCTGAAGTAAATCAGCCCTGAGTGCTCACTGGAAGGACAGATCATGAAGCTGAGGCTCCAGTACTTTGGCCACCTAATGAAAAGAGAAGACTCCCTGGAAAAGACCCTGATGTTGGGAAAGATTGAGGGCACAAGGAGAAGGGGACGACAGAGGACGAGATGGCTGGACAGTGTTCATGAAGCTACCAGCATGAGTTTGACCAAACTGCGGGAGGCAGTGGAAGACAGGAGTGCTTGGCGTGCTCTGGTCCATGGGGTCACGAAGACACGACTAAACGACTAAACAACAACAACAACAACAACAACAACAACAACAATTATATAGTAATAATAATTTTATTATTTATACTTTGCCCATCTGACTGGGTTGCCCCAGCCACTCTGGACAGCTTATATAAAAGCATAACAAAACATTACACATTAAAAGTCTTCCCTATACAGGGCTGCCTTCATACATCTTCTCAAGATTATATAGTTACTCATCTCCTTGACATCAGATGGGAAGGCGTTCCACAGTGTGGGTGCCACTAATGATGTGGAAATGTGGGGAACTGAATTTAAGGTTGGGAAAATGAAAAAGTGAAATAGACAGACTCTCCTGCCCCTCCTTCCCACCCACTCAGTTTTCTGTTTACTCCCAGGACAGTCAGTCAGAATTCCATGCTCACTGAGCATGCTCACACCTCATTCAGCTGTTGTGTGGTGGGTTCCATCTTCTTGTGTCTTGTTCTAAAAGGTTTTTTTTGGTGCATCTGCAAACATTGAGGTCCCCCTGAACCTACTGCTCCCTGTTTAAACTATATCAGAATTGGCACTCAGAAAATAAGCTCGCAATTCACCAATAATACGTAGGGCAAGAAGAGTCCTGCTGGATGAGGCCAGAGTTGCATTTAGTCCAACAGAGGCCAGCCAATTGCTTGCTGAAGCCCACAAAGCTAGGCTTGCATGCACAACGTCCTCCTAACTGGGTCCAACGGAGCTTAGGTGGGAAAATGTTTTTAAAAAGCAAATATTTAAGGCGAATAATTTTCTTTAGTAGGAACCATAATTATACAAAATGATACAGTAATTGTCCACAGAGACCCTAAATGCAGAGGCAATTTTGTTTAACGCATAAACAATGAAATAGTCCCTCTGAGTCCAAAGAGAAGATTAGGCCATTCTTGCCAGCAAGCTTTGCAGTCAGCTGGTCCTAAGGTGCCTCTAATCCACCAATATGCTGGACACCTCTTTGCAAACAGCTTTAGCCCCAAAGCAACAGAATGACCACAGCATCTGGCAAACTTAGCAGCTTGAAGGACATAACTATGCAATCACAACGGAAATATAACAAATAATAAACCAGAAATATTGTTCCTCTCCCCCGCAGAACAAGCTTCAACTTGTTATTTCTAGCCAGTGGACTAGCTGACTGAGTGGGGATTTGAAACCGGCTGAAGTTCAACATTCTAGTGACCACCAGATGACGTTGGATTCTTTAGAGAGAACCTTCCCTTCCTTTCCCCATATCCTTCATAGACTGCATGCTAAGCATCCCAGAGGCCACAGTGGTAAGTGACAACATTTTATTTGGGTTGTTTATTATCAAAGACTTGCCCTTGGCCACCCTTGTTAATGGACTGGCTTCTTATTTCTTTTTCATGACAGATCAATTAAAGAACGATATATTTGGGTTTTTTATAGGCTGCTCAATAATAAACTTACTTATATATATACACCACATGTTTATCATGCCTCTTTTCTAAGGAACTGAAGGCAGCATGCCTAGTCTTCCCCTCTCTCACTTTACTCTCACAACAACCCTGTGAGGTAGTTTTGGCTTAAAGGTTGTAAGTGGCCCAAAGTCACCCAGAGGGTATCATGGCTGGGGTTGGATGGGGGAAGGTTGATCCCTCGAGTCCTTATCTGGCCCATTGACAAGGGAGCTCCCCTACCCCACTCTCCTGCCCCTGATTTCAGTGTCTGTGCAAACCTTTCTGTTAAAGACACAACAAGCAGAAATCCCTCAGGTGTGACTCTTTTGCAACATTACATCTCTCCACCAGGAAAGATATCAACTCCTCCCTTTGCTGGTCTTCCAGTTGACAGCACTAAACCTAACCTGTGATGGGTTCATAACCACAATCTAAAGTTGTAGGAAAGTAGGGTAGCAATAATTGGAAGCTGCCTCAGGAAACATAGGATACTGCCCTATATCTTGGTCCATCTAGCTCAGTGTTGTCTACACCCTTGCTTCCCAAACTTGGACTACAGTGTGGTGTAGAGGTTAAGAGTGGTAGACTCGTAATCTGGGGAACTGGGTTCGTGTCTCCGCTCCTCCACATGCAGCTGCTGGGTGACCTTGGGCCAGTCACACTTCTCTGAAGTCTCTCAGCCCCACTCACCTCACAGAGTGTTTGTTGTGGGGGAGGAAGGGAAAGGAGAATGTTAGCCGCTTTGAGACTCATTCGGGTAGTGATAAAGTGGGATATCAAATCCAAACTCTTCTTCTTCACCATCCCTGACTACTGGTCCTGCTAGCTAGGAATGAAGGGAGGTGTAGTTCCAAAACAGTTGGAGACCCAAGTTTGGGAAACAATGGTCTACACTGACTGGCAATGACTCTCCAGATTGTCGTACAGGGGTCTTTCTCAGCCCTACCTGAAGATGCTGGGTTGAACTTGGGACCTTTGCATGGAAAGTGGAAGCTGGGTGACTGAGCTACTGCCCTTCCCTGAGGCCACCTCATTAGTCTATCCAGCTGTATTGTCTTACTGTGCAGGGGTTGTCTCTGGGGCTGCGAGGAAAGCTGACTTTCCCTCTGAGATTACAGCCCTTTCCCTTAATCATAACTCAAGAGACCCTTTCGCATTGGTGGTTGCTGTCCTGGAGCCAGGAGATGCCATCATTGGGCTGGGCGGTAAAACAAGATGTTTGAAATCAGGCAAAATATTTGAGTACATGCAGCAGGAGGGAAGCCAAAATGCTGAGAACCACCAAGTCTAAGATTAAACAGAAGTAATAAGAGGAGTAAACCCTCGTCTGGCTCTAACCCTCAGTTTCTAATCATCTCTTGGGCCAGCGCCATCCATGGCATTATAACAGCTAATCCCTTTTTTGCACTCTGAGATTGTGGGGGAGATTACATCTCGTTTGCCTGAAGAAAGACACATGGCAGCCTGCTGTTAGTGGGTCCCTTGCAAGAGCATTTCTGCAAGCTGAGCAGCACCACAGACCCCACTTGTGGGGTGCAGCTGACTTTGAACTGTGTCCCGACTATTGCTTACTCTCTCTAGTTAATCTGCCTGGGGCTTTTTTTGGTCTTTTCCACCAGAGGATTTTTTTAACCCTCTACAGGCAGAAGCTGATCATCAGCCAACAGAGTTCTGCAGTGACAATAGCAGAGTTCAGGACACACAGAAGCTTCGTGTTCTACTTTTATTTATTATTGCATTTATATTCCAACTTCTTTCAGTTCCCACCTACCCATTTTATAATCACCAAGGCTGCAGGTTCAATCCCCATAAGGGACAGCTGTGCATTCCTACATTGGGGGGGGGGCTGGACTAGATTGGTGTTTCCCAAAGTGGGCACTGTATCAACACTAAGCTCACCTTGCATCCTGGGGAAAAATTCCCTGCATGGCACTGGCCTCGGAGTGCACCACGTATTGTACAATTCACTTGCTATGACTGAAAGGCCACGCCACCTTTAAAGACTAGGTAGCACAATGTGCCAGAGATGCTGGCAGGTAGATCAACTGCCTTGTTCCTCACACTGCAATAGCAGCTTCTTAGAAGAAGGAGATGCTGACCTGTTGTCCATAGCACATTGATGCTACTAGTGTGGGTGGCCAGAAGGAGGCGCTGCAATTCATAGACTCAGTGGCTGTCATGTGAGTCCAATGAGGTCTCAACTGACCCCACAGAGAGAGCCCTGAGTTCTGCTCCAAGGAAACCCCAGTCCTGTGCAGAGCTTAGTTCTACAACCTTGTGCCAGATCTATAGAATGGATATTTTGCCTTCCTAGTTCAGTGTTCTTCCCAAGAGAGCTTTAGGCTTGGATTTCCCAAATGGCTGCCTCCCCCAAGGGTGGCATTAAATTAAGGTGAATTTCAAAATACAGCATGCACTGTCGCAGGGATCGGGAAACTGTGGCCTGTGGATTAGATGCAGCTCTCCAAGTCTTCCCATCTGGACTGTGGGCCTCTCCTCCTCAGTTCTCTCACCTCCTTTCTGTTTCCTTAGCAATCACACACACACACAAGCCCTCCAGCAAATTTCAGACCAGGAGGGACTGGTCCAAATCTGAACCTTTCCATGAGTGTGGTTAGGTGTTTAACTATGGCCACCCACTGCAGTCCCAGTCCAGACTGGGGCTTCTACGTGTACAATAAACAAATGGGTCCTTTTTGAGCAGTGAAATTTTCAGGTGCAGAGGCCCCAATCCAGTTCAGGTGAAGGAACAGTTTGGGGAGGGGAGTGTTAAAGGTTTTTTTAAATCAATCAATCAACCAACCAACCAACCAACCAACCACCCTGACTGTTTACTCCAGAGTCCTGATCTGGATTAGTCCCCCCAGTGTGTGAGTTCCCTATTTGCATTTGAAAGAAATTTCCCATTGGGATGAATGGAGGGAAGGGAGGTTTGTCCCCAATAAAAATTGAAACTGAGGCTTGTGAGTGGTGCGATGCACGTGAGAAAGAGAATTAATGGATGGAGGATGAATGGGGTGTTCTGGGTGTGAGTAAATGGATAGAGATTGCTGGGTGGGTGGGTGTGCGTGTGTGTGTGTGTGTGCACGCACATACTTGAAAGAGAGAGAGTGCTGCGTGCTGACTTTTAGGGCTGGTGGTCATGAACACTGTTATCTCCAGCCACACCCACCATTGACATGACATGGACATATCCCCCCCCCCCCCGGAAATGTGGGCCTCAGTGGGGGGGGGGGAGGTTCTCCCAATCCTGTATTGTGGCACAAAGTGAGTGGATGAATGTGTGTCCTTCAAAAGAGGGGGGAAGCTTTTTTGAGTCAGATGCAGGGGTCCATCTAGCTCAGTAATGTCTACACCAGTGTTTCCCCAACTGGGGACTACAAGTCCCATCATCCCTGATGACTGGTCTTGCTAGCTAAGTCCCATCATCCCTGGTCTTGCTAGCTAGGGATGATAGGATGATGGGAGTTGTAGTCCATAAACAGCTGGACACCCAAGTTTGGGAAACAGTGGTCTGCAATGATTGGCTGTGGCTCTCCCAGGGTTTCAGGCAGGTGACATCCCCAGCCTTACCGGGAGACGCTGAGGATTGAACCTGGTACCTTGGGCAGAATGAGAAACTGAAATTGACGGATCAGTCAATTCCCTTCTTGCCTCCTGTGTGTCTCTGCTTAAGCTGCTCTGGAACTTGACCTCTGCCTGGCTTTGGTGAGATACCTCTTCTAGCCCCTCTTGGATTGACAGTCCCAAATCCCAGCTGCCTGGATCCTGACACTGGCCAAGGCCTGACAAGCAGATGCTGAATGGGGGAGGTTATTGAACAACTGCCTCTCTCCAAGGGAAACGAGTTGTCCTATTGGAAAGAAATTCTCTCTGCAGTTTTGGCTCTCAGGCTGTGACACTCAGCCTTGCACAAATTACATCCCTTGGTCTACTAGGGATGTGAAGTGCTGTGTGCTGCTGGCTGAACGGAAGCATTGTATGCCTTATACTGAGTCAGATCCATCAAGCTCAGTATTGTCTTCTTTGACTGGCAATAGCTTGCCTGGCTCCCAGGCCAAGAAAGGTGTTTCCTATTAAAGAACCTTTTATTGAGAGTGAAAGAGGAGAGCGCAAAATGTGGTCTGAAGCTCAACATCAAAAAAACGAAGATCATGGCCACTGGTCCCATCACCTCCTGGCAAATAGAAGGGGGGAAAATGGAGGCAGTGAGAGATTTTACTTTCTTGGGCTCCATGATCACTGCAGATGGTGACAGCAGTCACAAAATTAAAAGACGCCTGCTCCTTGGGAGAAAGGCAATGGCAAACCTAGACAGCATCTTAAAAAGTAGAGACAT
This sequence comes from Podarcis cretensis, assembly GCF_951804945.1. Taxonomy (NCBI): domain Eukaryota; kingdom Metazoa; phylum Chordata; class Lepidosauria; order Squamata; family Lacertidae; genus Podarcis; species Podarcis cretensis. Next base: position 26,468,752 of record NC_137185.1, on the reverse strand, counting down.
CACCTTGCCAACAAAGGTCTGTATAGTAAAAGCTATGGTTTTCCCAGCAGTGATGTATGGAAGTGAGAGCTGGACCATAAAGAAGGCTGATCGCTAAAGAATTGATGCTTTTGAATTATGGTGCTGGAGGAGACTCTTGAGAGTCCCATGGACTGCAAGAAGATCAAACCTATCAATTCTTAAGGAAATCAGCCCTGAGTGCTTACTGGAAGGACGGATCATGAAGCTAAGGCTCCAATATTTTGGCTACCTCATGAGAAGAGAAGACTCCCTGGAAAAGACCCTGATGTTGGGAAAGATTGAGGGCACAAGGAGAAGGGGACAACAGAGGACGACATGGCTGGACAGTGTTCTTGAAGCTACCAGCATGAGTTTGACCAAACTGTGGGAGGCAGTGGAAGACAGAAGTGCCTGGCGTGCTCTGGTCCATGGGGTCACGAAGAGTCGGACATGACTAAACGACTAAAAAACAACAATCATCTGCTTCCTTTACTGGAGAGCCTGGGGATTCAACCTGGATCTTCTACATTCAGCATATAAGCTGTACTGCTAAGTTGGGGGTTGCTCCTTCACCTCACCCTGGTTTCAGCCAACGACATCTCTAGCAAAGCAGGCGAGAGAAGTGGATTTTTTTTCTTGATGGGAGGGGGCATTATTCGTATTCTCCATCATTCCAGTGCACGGGAGCATGTGCCGCACACTAAGCCATCCCCCGTTGATTGTTCTTTTCAGAGAGGTACATTCAACATCACAATGCAGCATAAGACAGAGGCACAAAGCAGCTACAGCAACTTGCAAAAGCTCTTTTCTCCTTCATATAACAGATGAATGAGAAGTTCTGATTTTTATCTCTGAATCAATAACGTGTTGGAACCTCTTCTCCTTTCTTGCTTAAAAGCAATCATTTTTAAAAATATATATATTTTAAAATGATATCACTTAAACTTTTCCATTTGGAAAGCCCCCTCCAACACAAAGCTTCTATTTCTCTCTCCAATGAGAGAAGTAGCTTTCTTTATTTCTTTGGACCAATATCAAGAGGAGAGCCTTGAACTAAAAATCCAACCTGACAGATCTGTAAGTTTGTTCAGGTTGCTGACAGTTGTTTATCTCTGTTCTCCTCACAGAGCTACAATTCCCTGATAAACCACCCTGGGAACTATAGCTCTGTGAAGGGAATAAAGGTCTCCCAAGAACTCTCATCAGCCGTAACAAACTACTCAGGAGTCTTTTTTATGGGGGGGGGGGGAGCCATGGCTGTTAATGTGGTGTGTTAGTGTTTTAAATGTATTGTGCAGGTGGGGTCCAGGTCCAGCCACCATTCCTAGAGGCAGCACTGAATATCAGAAGAGCCCTGATCAATCAGGACAAAGTGGGTCCACCTAGCCAGCCCAGCATCCTCTTTCTCACACTAGCCACCCAGGTGCTTCTGGGAAAAGGTTAAGCAAAAAAAATGGATGTACTGTGCCATATTAGAAACAAAAAAACTTGTTTTGATAAGAGCCGCAAAAAGATTCCATTGAGCACATGGATTGACTATATGGACAGACCAGCTACATACGAACGAATTGCATGTCGACGCAAATTAAGAATAGATAAATATGAAGAAATCTGGAAGGAATACTTAAGCAATAATGCGGACAGTGGTGGGAAGTAGGGGGAGGAGTGGTGGGGAAATATTGTTAAAAAGGTGTAGTTATAGGTATATCAGTACTCAAATCTGAATTGCTAAATTGTGTTATTAGTGTTATTGTGGTTTTTGTAGTATGTGTTTTTTTGTGGTTGTTGTTTGTATTGAAAAAATGATTAATTAAAAAGAAAAGAAAAAGGAAAGCATGAAGACAACAGGCCTCCCAGCAACTGGAATATGATGTTAAATTGCCTCTGAACCACCAGCTGGTTCAAGCCAAAGAGCCCACAATCCTGATCTCACAGTGGCCAACTGTCAAGGAGCTGTCAGGAAAGCACAGGTGATCCACAGGGCAGGAAGAATGTGAGGCATGCAATGCAATCAGCTTGGGACTGCTGAAACTGACCACTGGTCCTGCACTTCCCCTCTAGCCTCTCCCAAGCAGATGAAGGCTGAGTCAAAGGAGTGGGCTCCTCCTCTGGGCCTGTCTGGCACATTGCTTAGCAAGTGGTGCTCCAGAGCATGGTGCTTCTGACAGAGGAAGTAGAACACCCTTTGGACTCTCCCCAGGTCACTGGCTGCACTCTGTGCCCTCTTTAAGTGCCTTTATAATAATAATAATAATTTATTATTTATACCCCGCCCATCTGGCTGGGCCTCCCCAGCCACTCTGGGCGGCTTCCATAGAAAGCAAAAATACAATAAAATATCACACGTTAAAAACTTCCCTGAACAGGGCTGCCTTAAGATGTCTTCTGAATGTCAGGTAGTTGTTAATCGCTTTGACATCTGCTGGAAGGGCGTTCCACAGGGCGGGCGCCACTACTGAGAAGGCCCTCTGCCTGGTTCCCTGTAGCTTTACTTCTCGCAGTGAGGGAACCGCCAGAAGGCCCTCGGCGCTAGACCTCAGCGTCCGGGCAGAATGATGGGGGTGGAGACGCTCCTTCAGGTATACTGGACCGAGGCCGTTTAGGGCTTTAAAGGTCAGCACCAACACTTTGAATTGTGCTCGGAAACGTACTGGGAGCCAATGTAGGTCTTTCAAGACCGGTGTTATATGGTCCCAGTGGCCGCTCCCAGTCACCAGTCTAGCTGCCGCATTCTGGATTAGTTGTAGTTTCCGAGTCACCTTCAAAGGTAGCCCCACGTAGAGTGCATTGCAGTAGTCCAAGCGGGAGATAACCAGAGCATGCACCACTCTGGCGAGACAGTCCGCAGGCAGATAGGGTCTCAGCCTACGTACCAGATGGAGCTGGTAAACAGCTGCCCTGGACACAGATTTGATCTGTGCCTCCATGGACAGCTGTGAGTCCAAAATGACTCCCAGGCTGCGCACCTGGTCCTTCAGGGGCACAGTTACCCCATTCAGGACCAGGGAATTCTCCACACCTGCCCGCCTCCTGTCCCCCAAAAACAGCACTTCTGTCTTGTCAGGATTCAACCTCAATCTGTTAGCCGCCATCCATCCTCCAACCGCCTCCAGACACTCACACAGGACCTCCACCGCCTTCACTGGTTCTGATTTAAAGGAGAGGTAGAGCTGGGTGTCATCTGCATACTGATGAACACCCAGCCCAAACCTCCTGATGATCTCTCCCAGCGGCTGCATGTAAATGTTGAAAAGCATGGGGGAGAGGACAGAACCCTGAGGCACCCCACAAGTGAGAGCCCAGGGGTCTGAACACTCATCCCCCACCACCACTTTCTGAACACGGCCCAGGAGGAAGGAGCGGAACCACTGTATGACAGTGCCCCTAGCTCCCAGCCCCTCAAGACGGTCCAGAAGGATGTTATGGTCGATGGTATCAAACGCCGCTGAGAGATCCAGCAGAACTAGGAAACAGCTCTCACCTTTGTCCCTAGCCCGCCGAAGATCATCAACCAGTGCGACCAAGGCAGTTTCAGTCCCATGATGAGGCCTGAATCCCGACTGGAAGGGATCCAAATGGTCCGCTTCTTCCAGGCGTGCCTGGAGTTGTTCGGCCACCGCTCGCTCAATCACCTTGCCCAAGAATGGAAGATTTGAAACTGGGCGATAGTTGGCCATCGTGGCCGCATCTAAAGATGGTTTTTTAAGAAGCGGTTTAATAACCGCCTCTTTCAGCGGGTCTGGGAAGGCTCCCTCACGGAGGGAAGCATTCACCACCCCACGAAGCCCATCGCCCAGTCCTTCCCGGCTAGCTTTTATAAGCCAGGATGGGCAAGGATCCAGGAGACAGGTGGTTGGCTTCACTCGTCCAAGCAGCCTGTCCACATCCTCGGAGGTAACAGATTGGAATTGATCCCACTCAACTTGACTAGACAGAACTCTAGCACTCTCCCGCCCCGGCCCTGCTCCCACGGTGGAGTCTACTTCTTCCCGAATCTGAGCGATTTTATCTGCAAAAAACTTTGCAAAATCATTGCAGGAGAACATGTGGCCCGTACTGGGCCCCGATGTTGCAGGTGGTTCCACTAAATTGTGAACCACCTGAAAAAGTCTCCTGCTGCTGTTTTCTGCAGATGCAATAGAGGCGGTGAAGAAATTCTTCTTCGCCGTCGCTATCGCCACTTGGTAGGCTCGACGTTGAGCTCTAACCTGTGTCCGGTCAGATTCGGAATGAGTTATCCGCCACCGGCGCTCTAGCCGTCTCAACGATTGTTTCATTGCCCTCAGATCCGTGGAAAACCACGGGGCTCTCCGGGCTCCATGCAATCGGAGAGGGCGCTTCGGAGCCAAACAGTCAATAGCCCTGGTTAACTCCACATTCCAGCGGGCCACCAGGGAATCGGCTGAAAGGCCATCAACATGGGATAAAGCATCCCCTACCACTCTCTGGAAACCATTTGGATCCATTAAGTGGCGGGGGCGGACCATCCGAATTGGTCCCACCTCCCTGCAGAGGGGATGGGTGCCTTTGTTTGGTTAGAACAGGATTTCCCAAACTTGGGTCTCCAACTGTTTTTGGACTACAATTCCCATCATCCATGAGTCATGGATTGACGTATAAGCTAAACAAGCTATAGCTTGGGGCCCCACTCTCTTGGGGCCCTCAAAAAAAATTAAAGAAAAAAAACCTGGATGTACATTTCCAAAATATAAGATAAAAAACGAATAAAATAAAATCTACATACAGGAACAGTGGCAAATGGCTTTAGATACCTATTAGGTCCATAAGTTACCATAGAGCATATAGTTCAACACAAAAAACAGTGACAATTTGTTGTTGACAAAGGACAGCTGGACATATAAAGGGCCCCATTACCTTCAGTAGCTTAGGGCCTCATCAAACCTAAATCCAGCCCTGTCCATGACCACTGGTCCTGCTAGCTAGGGATGATGGGAGTTATAGTCCAACAATAGCTGGATACCCACATTTGAGAAACCCTGGGTTAGAAGGTGCCCTCAAACTGCCTCTTGCTTGGCTGGCTGGAGAAATGTATGTTGGGGTGGAGGTTCATAGATAACAATGGTGCTGATGATACATAGCCTACAATATAAAGGTATGTGTGACACCTGTTTCTCCGCCTACTTTTGCATCTGGCTGCACCCAGTGCTAGCATCAGGATGTTGCCCTTGGACTGAACAAGGTTCCCTTCCTCTCCCTGGTATAAATTGTGGCAACGTTTTTATTTTTTCTCCTCCTTTTATAATTGTTATTTGAGAGCTTCCTTCCTGGGAACGCTGTAGACAAAGTGCTAGGCTGTCATGAAATGCAAACCCGGAAAAGAAACCCACTCACTGGCTAACAAGTGGCCCACGCAACAAAAATAAGAGGCCATTATCTTCGGTAGGGACAGCAGACCCGTTGTTTCAAGCGAGGCTTGGTTTTCCACTCTGCAGACTATAAAAGGAATCCATCACTAGCAAAGTGCTAAATGACTCGATGTACCATTCATGTTACTTATTAAACACTTTGGCCAATTAGGAGAAGGGAAAAATAGTAAGGAGGCCCCTTTCAGCAGAGGCCAAGAAGAGGGATCCACAAGTTGCACTGCAATAAAGCAGAAGAGGCAGTGGATTCTTGGCGGAATCCTGCTATTTTTGCTGCTATGGGAAATGATATATACTTTTTTGGAGCACCCAGAGACTGGCCTCCAGAGCTTTAGTAATCTTCAGACATTGCCACCCTACCCCATGGCTTGACAGCTCACATTCTTTGATATTGCAGTGGCCCCAACCTGTGCAGCAATCCCGTGGTTCAGCTGCTGCTGGGGGTGGTCTTATGCCTTTCTGCAACCTTACTAGAGTTGGGTCATTTTGCAGCCAGGGAATATATTTCCCACATTATAGACAGGCAAACCCAGTTTGGCCAATGAGCTCACACCCTACAACCGGCTGCAGCCAATCATGGACGCCCCTGCTAAGCATACATGGATATGCAAGCAGGCAAGTTTCATAATAGCACTTCACACTTTTGAGCATAAACTTAAAACATCACGGGTCCACACTTGAGGGGGGCGGGTAATGTGTGGAGGGTCCTGCAGAGTTGTTCAGAAGGCTCCATTAAGGTTATTAAGATAAGAAGGAACGATCCAGTTGACTCTTGACGCTAATTACCAAGAACTACAAGCTTAGCTCTAAATGCTTTGTTCGCCAGAAACTTCACTGAAACCGAGTTGCGCTGTGATGATAAGGCGTGTTGGCTCTTTTATCTGCGCGTGTGAGCATTTGGGTTATGTGTTCTCCTGATCAGTTTGTTTGCCTTTGTGTGTGTTCTACAAGGTGGAGGGAAAGAGCCCGTCATTGGAAACAGTATAAATAATTCCATATGGCCTTTCATCAGAGATGGCTGTTTATATTAATAACTCAACATTTTTCTGGCAAATCACAGGCTGAACTCCCCTCCGCACCCCCTGCAGTTCGACTCCAGTTAGTTGTCTACTTAAGAAATGTATCCTTTGCCTTTTGGCTGGCTCCTCCATGGCTGTGTGGAGTAAGGATGGGATACAACCGCTTTGCTGGCATCTGGAAGGCACAATTAGGAGCCAGGGAGGGCCTTGACAGTACTGGAAACAATTAGGGTTTCATATAAGGACATCAGAAGAGCTTCCTGGACCAGATCAGTGGCCAATCAGATGCCTCTGGGAAGCTCCAAAGCAGAACCTGAGCACAACAACACTCTCCGCTCCTGTGGTTTCCAGCAACTGGCATTCAGAAGCATGGTGCCTCCATTGGTGGAGCAAGAACATAGCTATCCAGGTGAGTGGTTCCATGGATTTGGCCAACCCTCTTCTAAATCCCTCCAAGTTGGTGGGCAGCCCTGCCTGCTGTTTAACTATGTAAGGTGTGAACAAGTCTACACTGGTCTACACTGAAAGAGTGGCTCTCCAGGCTTTCAGGTGGAGGTTATTTTACCAGCCCTACATGGAGCTGTCATGGCTTGAACCCGAGAACTTTTGCTTGCAAAGGAGATGCTCTACCATTGTATTATGGGCTCTTTCCCAAGTGGTTCACAGCCTACCATTCCGCAGTCTGCCAATTGCTACAGTTATTGAATTGTCGATAGTCCACTGTGGACAATTACATTTCTGTAGCCCAAAGAACAAGTGTTCTCTGGGCTTCTAAATCATTAGAAGGAATGTCCTCAATGACCCACTTGTTAGTTGGTTAGGTGATCCTCCCTGTCTGCTCCAGAAACTTTCTGCCTCTCCATTGCCATTGGAGACTGGACCTGGCCAACATTTGTGTACTGGGAGGTTAAAGCAACATTTTGAGCAAATAATCAGGTGATGCCATTCACAGGATGATGTGTCACCAGCTTTGCAATGGAATACAACTCATACAACATTTGCTTGCTGAACAGGGGAGACTCAAGTAAACTGAGAGTAATTCTTGCTCTCTGTCTTAGTGAAGGGCAGCTGGGAAATCTGTAATGATCTAAATTGCAGGCCTGGTACAGCTCATTTGGGGTAGCAACTTAATGGCCTCCAAGACTTCACTTCTGTTAGTCTTGATTGGAGAGCAGGGAGATGCCTAGAGGGAACCTTTGCCAATCTTGCTGCTGTGGAATTCGAACTCGGGGAAAGGATGGTGGGCACCTGTACTCCTTGATTGCTGTGTGTTTCTTGTCCATGAAAATAGCTTTTGACCCAAGGACACCACAGCTTTCTTTCTGGACTTGTTCAGCCTGCAAATCTTTATGTAACAAGAGACATTTGTAAGAGGAGATTGAAAATAGACCATGCAACAGCTTTCTGGAATTCCTCCCATTGTGGGGACAGTGCTGGGTGAACTGGAAGCATACTGTCAACCACAACAACAACAACTTTATTATTTATACCTCACCCATCTGACTGGGTTGCCCCAGCCAGATGTTTTATTAAACATTTTAAAACTTCCCTATACAGGGCTACCTTCTGATGTCTTCTAAAGGTTGTACAATTACTTATCTCCTTGACTTGGAGGTCACATAACTCCATACCCTTCATCCTACCATACCCTCCAACATTTATCTGATGAAAATAGGAACGTCCTAAAGAAAAGCGGGACATTCCAAGATCAAATCAGAAACCGGGACAGCTTCTGTAAATCCGGGACTGGAAATCCCTGGAAAAGAGGGACACTTGGAGGGTCTGCAAATTGCAGTAATCCAGTCTAGAGGCTCAGGCTACCAGTGAATGGACTACAGTGCTCAAGTTATGCAGAATCCAGAACTTACGTAGCACTCTTATGTACTGCAAACACACACAAACATGACAGAGGCACATCTGTCTTCAACAACATTTTTTAAAAAGTATATTCAGAAATCCCAGCAATAAGTTCATGTTGTCTCATTCATATATATATATATATATATATATATTGGGGGGGTCAAGTAGAGGACAGCCAAGAAACCTTGCCTGACCTCAGGCTTGGATTAATATGAAGTAGAGATAGAAGAAGGAAATAACTCTGCCTCTCTCACACTTTGTATCTCTCTCCCCTCCGTCTTCCCTTAACGGCATTTAAAGTTGTCTTCACTTTGTCTGCCAAATTCCCTCTTGGCCTGTTCATGTTTTTTGTTTTTTTTCTAAAGCATCTCTGCCTGCATCTAATATTCAAGTAGGGTTGTGCAAGACAGAAGCTTCTTAGCCGAAGCAGGGATATCAAGGAAACTCAATAATAATGCACTTCAGATGGTACCATGGAGGAGATTTGTCTTGCAAAATCTTAACAAGGGAACGACAGCAGCTACTCCGACACCATTTGAATCCATTATTCATGAAAGGGATTCTCAGAAGGGTCCACAGCCTCAAATCTACCAGTTGTTGCTGTCTCGTGAATATACAAAGCTAAGCTCATTTAAGGAAAGATGGGGAAATGTTGAGGATGCCAATTACTATAGGCTGTGTGAGGTAAACTGCACCCACCTGCAAATTCCCATTGCGTTAACGTACAGGAGGACCATTATGAGATAGTGTATCATCAGTGTGGTCTGAAATATTACCGTCTGACATATTCAGATAGAAACAATACTTGCTGGAATTGTGCCCAGGAATGAATTCTTGCATGCCTGGTGGATTTGCTGAGACAAAATTATTGGGGGTTGATGTAAACTTGCACATACATTTAGTGATGCCATGGGATTATTCTGTTCCCCCGGGTCCATTGTTGATGTGCTTTAGCTATTTCTTTACAGGGTTTTCTTTGCAGTGGCACCTTGTATTGTGGAAAAGTCTCACTCAGAGATCTAGCAGGCCCCCTCAGTGATGTATTTCTGCCAGCAATTAGAAACATTTCTGCTCACCCAGACATTTGTGGGTTGCTGATTGCTGACACATTTTTGCTCTCCACACGCTGTGCTTATTTTACGTCGCTTTCTTTCCTGGTATATTTTGATTTGTTTTGTTGTAATCATTGTTCTAATGATGTTGGATGTGAAAAGCAGTACAGTGGTACCTCTGGTTAAGAACTTAATTCATTCTGGAGGTCCGTTCTTAACCTGAAACTGTTCTTAACCTGAAGCACCACTTTAGCTAATGGGGCCTCTAGCTGCTGCCGTGCTACCACCGTGCAATTTCTGTTCTCATCCTGAAGCAAAGTTCTTAACCCGAGGTACTATTTCTGGGTTAGTGGAGTCTGTAACCTGAAGTGTCTGTAGCCCGAGGTACCACTGTACAGGAGTGTTTTCTAATAAATTCATAAATAAAATAAATATTTGGATACCGTGGGTCAAGGGGGGGAGGGAAAGAACAAATTTAGAACTTCCAAATAGCCACCATGATTTTACACTGCAATCCTAATCATTTCTGCTTGGAAGTAAGTCCTATTGAATTCAGTGGGGTTTACTAATGGGACACGGATGGTGGTGTGGGTTAAACCACAGAGCCTAGGACTTGCTGATCAGAAGGTTGGTGGTTCGAATCCCCACGACGGGGTGAGCTCCCATTGCTCGGTCCCTGCTCCTGCCAACCTAGCAGTTTGAAAGCACCTCAAAGTGCAAGTAGATAAATAGGTACCGCTCCAGCGGGAAGGTAAACTGTGTTTCTGTGCGCTGCTCTGGTTCGCCAGAAGTGGCTTAGTCATGCTGGCCACATGACCTGGAATCTGTACGCCGGCTCCCTTGGCCAATAAAGCGAGATGAGCGCCGCAACCCCAGAGTCAGCCAGGACTGGGCCTAATGGTCAGGGGTCCCTTTACCTTTTTAAGTGGGGTTAGTATTGCAGGCTTATTTATCCAATCATAGAGGGATCCATCAGTTCCTTTATTGAAAGAATGGTTGATGAAGACACAAGGACTGAATGAAATGTCAAAATTGGTAGAATACCTACCCCTGAGAGAAAGTGGCTAAGAACAATTAAAAATTAAACCAATCTCCACACCACCCCCTGCCCCAGTACAGCCCTTAAAAAATTGCTGGGCTAGAAGGAGTCTTGGTCAGAACCAGTAGGACCCGTCTTATGTTGCCATCTTGGAGTCTGATTGTTGAGCCGAGAAATTCCAGAACAGATTGCAAATACTGAAGCAGCAGATGACACTGGCAGCTCAGCTAGGCAGGGCACGTTCTGTTCCCACTGCGATCTGATACATCCGCCGCAAAGGGCTGTTGGAGCAGTTGACACCAGCAACACGGGAGGTGTTGGGAGCAGTGCGGAAGCCAAGTCTGGACAGTCTTGTGCCATCTGCTTCCGCGGGCTGCTTGCTGTGGGAGGCATGGAGTTGAATGCTGAGACAGACATGACAGTGGATGGAAGCCACATGGTTAGCTGTGGCATTTGACCTCTCTGGGCTAGAGCTTGTGATTTAGGAACTGAGCCATGCACCCGGCAGAAGCACATGCCCAAGACCTTTCCGCATGCACCTATTAAAGGCTGCAGGTGGAGAAGGAAGTGGATGGATGTTGCATCTCACAGTAATGGGTCAGGGGAAGAGGCTAGAGCTCAGTGTGTCTGCTTTGCATGCTCAAGGTCCCAAGTTTGATCCCCGACATCACCACGTAAAGTAGAGAAGCAGCAACCTAATGGTAAAAGTGTTTTCTGAAACCCTACCTGTTTCGAAAACCAGCATGGTGTAGTGGTTAAGAGCAGCGGACTCGTGATTTGGTGAACTGGGTTCGATTCCCTGCACCTCCACATGCAGCTGCTGGGTGACCTTGAGCTAGGCACACTTCTCTGAAGTCTCTCAGCCTCACTCACCTCACAGAGTGTTTGTTGTGGGGGAGGAAGGGAAAAGGAGATTGTTAGATGCTTTGAGACTCCTTAGGGTAGTGATGAAGCAGGATATCAAATCCAAAACTATTGCAAGTTGCTGCAGGAGATGGACTGTAACCAGCATCAAGGGAGGGCTTTTTCTAGGACCCAAGTGAAAACTGTTAAGTTCCTGGTTTATTTTTGCTATGGCCAAGAGGTGTAATATTGTGTTGTTGTTTTTTTAAAAAAGATTATTTATTTTTTTCAGATTTTACAATCAATTATCCAACAACCAACATAAAAACAAGATTTCCAAGAATCTCCTGTACTTCCCTCCTACCCTTTGTGGGTCCTTTTGTTAACCATTTCACCTGCATCTTTTATAATAATCCCAATCTTTTACATCTCCACTCTATCAAAAATTCAACATTAAACTACAAGTGTTATTCCAATAATTGGTGTAATATTGTTAATGTAATTTTGTTATACTGTATTTATAGAACTGAAAACTTTTTTTTTGGTACGTTGTTATATTTGCTATTGTGTTGTTCTTTCGTTACATTCTTATGAAATTGTTTTGGTGTTCCATTTTCTTTTGCTTTGAACCTGTGTGTGTGTGTGTGTGTGTGTGTGTGTGTAAAAGCAGCATACAAATAAAATTATGAATGAATGAATGAATTAATGAATGAAATCCAAGACAGCTGTTGTGTGCATTTGAACTACTATATGAGCTGCAGAGTTCCATGAAAAGATTCCTCTCCTGTAAAATCCCTAGATCAGTTCCAGCACACCAAAAGTCAAGATGTGTGTCGTTTCACTCATTGACAGTCTGATCCTGTGGACATTTACTGAGGATGTTTACTGACAAGTCAAGACCCCCTGATTTCAGTGGGACTTGATCGTGGGTAAGTATGCAGAAGAATTAAAAACATAATCATTTAATAGCTGCATTTTATACCCAAAGGCAGGGGAAATTACTATACCAGCGAAATGATACAAATATACCCAGTATAAAACAACTCACTGTGTAAATATATAAAAAGAGAACTAACCTTTTTCCCTTAAAACACTATTTAAACTTAAAAAGTTGTGCCTTACAGTTTTCCTTTCTTTCTCTTTCATCATATACATGTATAAAGTAAAAAAGGTAAAGGTACCCCTGACCATTAGTTCCAGTCGTGACTGACTCTGACTCATCTTGCTTTATTTGCCGAGGGAGCCGGCATACAGCTTCCGGGTCATGTGGCCAGCATGACTAAGCCGCTTCTGGCGAACCAGCGCAGCGCACGTAAATGCCATTTACCTTCCCGCCGGGGGGGGGGGGGTACCTATTTATCTACTTGTACTTTGACGTGCTTTCAAACTGCTAGGTTGGCAGGAGCAGAAAGAGACCCACAAAAATGAGAACCGACCAAACATCAGTGGGTGAAGGAAGTAGCTCAGTGGTAGTGTCTCTGCTTGGCATGCAGAAGGTCTCAGGTTCAATCCCCAGCATCTTCTGGTAGGGCTGGGAACGCTCCCTGCCTGAAACCACAGAAAGCTGCTGGCAGTCAGTGTAGAATATACTAACCTAAATGGACCAATGTTCTGACTTGGCATAAGGAATCTTCCTATGTTCCTGTGTTCAGTAGCTCTCAATTTGTTTATAAGAACACAAGAAGAGTGTGCTGGATCAGGCCAATGGCTCATCTAGTCCAGCATCCTGTTATCACAAACAGTGGCCAAACAGATGCTTGTGTGAAATCTACAAGCAGGACCCCCAAGCACAAGAGCCCTCTCTATTCCTGTGGTTCCCAGCTATAGCAAATGGAAGAGCTTTTGTTCACAGCACCTCCCCGTCTTCCCAAATAATTTTCAAGAACAAAACCTTGGACAGTATTTCCCCCTTCCCTCCTCTGCGATTGTTACTAGGCAGTCCTGCTCATCAATCTGTCCTCCAACCCCAGTTCCTGCACACACAGAGAAACACACAGAAATGGCTGCTCATTTCTCTCTCTTCCTCCCCCCCCCCCATATAACCTTTGGTTCTGTTGATTTTTAATCTGCAGGTGGCACAGAAGATGCCCAGGCAAAGGGAAATGACAGCACTCTCAAAACAACCTGTCTTGCTTCAGTAAACGGCAACCCTAAATCTGTGGCAAAGCCATGGGGTACCATCTCACCAGCAAAGGGCCTCTGAGGGGAAACTTCACTGAGGATGGAAGTGGGAGACTGCAAGTGCCCGCCCCCAGCAAAGATTTCGTCATTCAGGATGCTGAGCCCGAACGTGCAAAGGCTTCTATCGACCTGCCTCCAAGCTTAGAGAAACACAATACCTGCCCCCCAAGACAGAGCTGAATTAACAAATAGGCAGAGTAGGCACTGGCCTATGGGCCCCATGCCATTTAGGGCCCTTGCAATAAAAGATCAAAATAAATACAGTTTGTTAATTAAACAAAACAAAACAAAATAAATACAGTTTGTTTTGTTTAATAAAATTGGTTTATTAAAATTGTTGATTGGTAAAATAAAAAAACATATTAGGAGATGATTTGCGAGCCTCCCTACCCCACCCCCTACCCCCAGAGATTTTGACTGACTAGGAGCCTCCACAGGGTTTAATCCGGCACTGCAAAAAGAGCAGGCCTTTCCTACAGTACAGACTTCTTTCCCCCTTGCCTGACCATTTATTCTCTCTTGAGTTTGAAGCACTATCTCTGCCTATTTCCCCCAACCTACATTCTCAACTGGGACATGGCTGTGCATGCAACAGTGGCGACGGGGCTGGGGGAGCTTTCTTACTGCTTATGGAAATGAAGATCCAATCTCCCACAAACCCATACAGTCATGCATGCATATTTCTCTTCTGCCCTGCCCAAAGTGTCAAGCAGATAACAACTTTTAGCACATGGAGAGATCACTGCCACAGCCAGGGTGAATCATCAAATGCTTGCCGTTCTTAAGCTGTGTGGTGTCCAGAACATGAAGACCCAGCCCTATGACATGCCAGCATCAACCTGTGACGGCACTTAAAACCAGCTCCTTGAATTATGTCTAACAGCCAATGGAAGGAGCACTTCCCAAATCAGCACAATTCATGAGGCCACTGTCTTTGGCTGCCTGTTGAGTAGAAAGTAGGGCTGAATGCCTCACTTGGCAAAGGAAGGAGTTTCTCAAGACGCCCCAATGTTTGGTTGTCAGTCTTGTCACCGCCTTTGCTGTGGGCATCGCTTAGATTCCAAACACTGCTTAGCTGCCAAGTGACTGATGGCAGCTGCTTTGGCATGACTACGATCTAAATATTCCTCAGTTAACCTATTAGTTTTAATTATATACCACAGCCTCTTATTTTGTAACCTTAGAAATGAGCATTCTATGTTCACGCGTGGAGATGCATCTCCTCTCTCTCTCTCTCTCTCTCTCTCTCTCTCTCTCTCGTCTCCTCTCCCCCTGCAATCTTAATCACCATCGCAACTCTGTTTAAAAAAAATAATTGTTGACAAGTGTAAAGTCTCGTCAACACAGCAGGAACAACTACGGCAAGAGCAAGAGTGAATGTCTGGTATGAGAGTCAAAAAATGGGGAAGGGTAACAAACCCTGACAGGCAGGCAATTAGAATAAAACTGTGAAGGATCATTAGTATTCATTACCAGAAAACAAGGCATAAAGAAGGCCACGCAGCTGTTGAGGCAGATGCTAATTCCTGTCAGATGTGGTGGGGCTCTTACAGGACCAGCCCAAGACATTATGGGGCCTGAGGGGGAAGACCGAGATGGTGCCCCCCCATCCCACATACAGAATCTGATCAGACCAACAGCAGTTGAATCTCTCTTCAACATCTCTCACCATATCTGAGGGCTGCAGATAGATTAGGGGGAATAGGCAGGTTTAAGGAATATGCGGAGGTATGTGGGTAGACGGCTACCACCTTCCCTGGAAACTTCTGTCTAATGTAGCTGCCATAAGAACATCAGAGGAAGAGCCTGGTTGCTGGATCAGGCCCAAGTCCCACCATAGCACCTTGTTCTCACAGTGCCTCTGTGAATATTATTATTATTATTATTATTATTATTATTATATTTTATCTACAGTGGTACCTCGGGTTAAGAACTTAATTTGTTCTGGAGGTCTGAAACTGTTCTTAACCTGAGATACCACTTTAGCTAATGGGGCCTCCCGCTCCTGCCGCATGATTTCTGTTCTCACCCTGAAGCAAAGTTCTTAACCCAAGGTACTATTTCTGGGTTAGCAGAGTCTGTAACCTGAAGCGTCTGTAACCTGAAGCATCTGTAACCTGATGTACTACTGTATTGTTAAATTTATCTCCTGCCCTTCCAAAGGAACCCAAGACAGCAAACGCATGAGAAACAAAACAGCAAAAACATCTAAAAACAATTCTAGTACAGATGGAGACATAACATTCTTGCTCTGGCTAACCATGGTAGCCCCTATCTGGGACCATTGGTAGTGGAGTTCTCCAGGTCCATGGAGTGACTTTTTCTCTATATGGGATCCTCTATAATTCTCACAACCCCAGGGACAGCATCACTGGTCTGGATTGGTCAGCAGTAACATTAGCCAGGATTGGCCAGCTGAGACAAAAAAGCATGATGTTGTCAAAAGGGAGTAGAGCCAGTTGGATCTCAAGCGCCTTCCTCCACGTCCTTCCTGAGTGGGAAGCACTGGAGAGGCAGGTGAGACTCTCACCCTCTACTTCATTGAGTGCTTCTCCTTCCAAATCCCATAGCACCTGTCCTCCCACTTTGACCAGACTCTCTGGAATTCAACCTGGGTATGCCCTAAGCTACTTCCCCAAACCCTGAAGGAATGTGAGTGGCTCAGTAGCGTTGACTTTCAGCCTTGCAAATTGCCTCTGTGTTTTGTGAGACCCTCATCCCTGTCGCGTCCCTTGGTCTGGCCACTGAGCTGCTGCTTGGATGCCCATAGAGTCTGACATAAGTATGGGAGAGACAACAATTCTCCTGGCTGCTCCCATGCCATCTGTTTGGAATCAAGCACTGGTTTTCTGAGGGAGTGCAGGGGTGGAAAACAAAGGTTGCTTCTTCCTGCTTTATAAGTGACAAAGAAAGTTGTGGCAAAGACACCGGAGAATGGACCAGAGAGAAGAACTGGAAAAACTGCAAAAGCACGATTGTGTGAACAGTTACTGGGAGTGGAGAGGGGCAAGTCGACCTCAATCCCACCCTATAGATGAGTTGGGCCACTCTTTGGTCCTCTGCTGAAAGATGGAGCTAAAAACACTGGGTTCTTTTTGCAGAGCATCACACAGTCCTTGAGAGTTTGATGGCAGAGAAGTTGTTCCTCCTTGCTGAAGGAAATTATCTTTTTTGCAGCTTTCAGCTGTCCTCAGAAGCTGCTTTCCCTCATAACTGGAGAGTGCTGATCTATTTTATTTCCTGACTTTCTCTCTCTTTGAGCTGAGGTACATCCTTGGGGGGCATTTTATTATTATTATTTTTACTTCCTGAAAGCCTAAAGGTCCAACTGAATTCAAAGCTGGTGACTGATCGCTTGGCTAGAATGTGGAATCTAGTCCAGAGTACAGGCACACCAGACAGATTTGGGAAAGTCAAGTGGGTGGGGGTGGGGAGAAGGAGGAGGACAGAAAGCAGGAAAATCCAGCCACTTCTGCATCAACAAAGAGCTTGAACATCTCCATTGTTCTCTCTGCTTATCTCCCAAGTTTCTCTAATGAGCAAAATGATTACATGGAAGGGGGAAGAAAAGGATTGTGCAAAGGAATAAGGAGGAAGCCGGAAGCTCAGCAATTATTTCTGGCTTAAAGTGAGACAGATAGACAGACAGACCCGCCGTTGTCTGTCAAGGAGATTCAAGGAAGAGTGAAATGGTTGAGGATGCAAGGATCAGGAGCAAATTAAGTGAGCTCCTTTGAAAAAGAAGACGCAACTGCCTCTTGTCTTGGCAAAACCCCTCTCAAGAAGAGCATTTTCCTCTTGCTTCTAATATCTTCTTCTCGATGATTTTGGGGCCTGTTCCCCCCTTTTCATGTATTGTTCTCTGGGGTTTTAGGCCGCCCTATTCTGTATACTGTATTGTTTATACTGTTACAAAAGCCGGGTTCCTTCCCTTCTCTCTACCAAGTGGTGACAAAAGCCCATGGGGTCCAAGGCACACACACAGGGTCTGTGTCCCTTTGGAGAATAGAAGACATGGCAGAGGCTGTTGTGCTTTAAGAAATATGGTTTATTCACCTATTTACACCTTCAGTCTGCATGGAGCTAGTCCAGATCTTACGACACATACATTTCCAGAGGCAGCAGCCCAAGCAAACTTCAGACTGCTTCTTTCAAAGATGGATCTCTACTCTTCTTCCTCCTTCTTCCACCCAGAAACCCCTTGCTTGAAAACTCCATTTTCCTGTCCCCCTCAAACATACACCCCATCACCTTGATAACATCTCACCCTCCAGCAGTGGTGTAGCAAGGTCAGGTGGTACCTGGGGCAAATTTTTTTTGTCACCCCCCTGGCTACTCCCAAGCCTACAGCAAGCTGGGGGAAGGGGGGGGGAGCTTTGTTGCTTTGCCAGCAGCCATGTTGGACTGCCCAGGCTGCCACTTGCTGTAGGCTTGGGAGTTGCGGGCGGAGCGTGCGCCGAATGTCACCCCACTTCAGGGAAGACACCTGTCCTCTCCCCTGCCTGCCTACCTCCTCCAGCTGGGAGTGGGGGCAACGGCATGTGTGCTGCCCGCAGGTGGGCTGGTGGTGCACCAAATGTTACCCCCCTTAGGATGACACCCAGGACAGGCCACCTCCACCCTGGTCCACCTCTGCCCCCCAGGCTAAAGGGCTCCTCTCCTCAGTGGCCTATCAACACCTTTTCTCATATTAGGTTCACTCTTCACTAAGCCAGCCGGGCTGGTTTTCATAAACCGGCCTAGGAATTCCTTTGCAGTTTGCATTCTCCTTTCATATCACAACTAACCAAAAACCCTAGCATTTATTAATTTCTAGGGTTTACCCCAAATCTATAACAATACAGTTTGTTTTTATTTTTAATCATATCTGGCTTTAAGCTGTAGTTTTATGCTTTGGTACCTTTGGTGAAAAGCAGTCTAAACATAAATAAATTTTAAAAGATTGCAGAATATAAACATGGGGCAGGAGAAGCCCTGTTCCTTGACTGCATCTGATCTAGCAACTGGGACTCCACTTGCAGCAGCATGTTGAACTGGAGCTCCCCCAGCTCTTTGTTGGAATATTATCAGTGTTTTCTACAGAGGCAAGTTACTGCAACACAACCATCTTCTTCAGACTTCAAAGGAGAAAGGAAGATGTAACATTTTGCACTCATGAAACACTGGCAGGACCCCTGCTACATGTTTAAATGGCCTCAGATGCAGGCCGATGGCAGCTATTTGCAAATGTTAATTTGTAATTTGCAAATCTGAGCAAATTAAGATAGCAAGAGGCTATGGTCTCAGCAACACTATGCTTTGCAGCTTGCCCAGATTGTTGTTGCTGTTAGACTGAAGATCTAGGGTCCAAAACAAAAGACCCCCTTGCCCCTGTGGGCTGGTAAGAAAGCCACTATGGATTTTGTGATTGTACAGTCATACCTTGGAAGTCTAACGGAATCCGCTCTGGAAGTCCGTTTGACTTCCAAAACTTTCAGAAACCAAAGTGCGGCTCCTGATTGGCTGCAGGAAGCTCCTGCAGCCAATCGGAAGCTGCGGAAGCCCCGCCAGATGTTCGGCTTCCAAAAATAGATCACAAACCAGAACACTCACTTCTGGGGTTACGGCAGTCGGGATCCAAAACATTCAAAAACTAAGCTGTTTGAAAACCAAGGTACGACTGTACTTGAATTATATACAGTGGTACCTCAAGTTACATACACTTCAGGTTACATACGCTTCAGGTTACAGACTCCGCTAACCCAGAAATAGTACGTTGGGTTAAGAACTTTGCTTCAGGGTGAGAACAGAAATTGTGCTCTGGTGGCGCAGCAGCAGCAGGAGGTCCCATTAGCTAAAGTGGTGCTTCAAGTTAAGAACATTTTCAGGTTAATAACGGACCTCCGGAACGCATTAAGTACTTAACCCGAGGTACCACTGTACTACCTTCTGGCCTATTCAGCTTCTCCTAGGCAAACAGTTTCACCGCATTTGTTTTGAAAGTCCTCTGCCTTCTTCTGCTTCCTTCATCTCAATCCTCCGAATAACCCGCCACCCTTTATCTTTGAATGCCTCTGAGCTGCTCTTATCCTGCACTGATTTACCCAGGGCAGTATTATTTTACTTGCTTCTTTTATGAATTTATATCCTCCCCTTCTATATAAAATACTTCAAGGGCAGCTTACAATATCGAAACAGTAAAAAGGGGGGAAAACACACACACACCATAAAATGTTGATAAAACAAAAGCAGGGAGGAAAGAAGGGGCTGAGAGAGCGGTACTAAAATAGTCTCCTCCAAGGTGGAAAAGTCGGGAGCATGAAAAGGGTATCACAGGAGGTGCTGCTGGTCGAGGCCCCCAGGTTGTAGCCTCACCTGAGGCAGCAAAGGGTTCCCAGGTACTGGAATGACCCAACCTACCTAAGCTAGCATCAGCCAGAGGTGGATTTAGAGTAGTGTGACTGGTTTGGATGCAAAGTCTTGAAGGAGCCACAACTGCAATGTATAATAGAAGGTGGGAGACAGGGAGGTGCTGAAATTTGAGACCCCAAGTTCTGCCACTACATCAGCCACGAAACCTCTCTGTGCTGCCTGTGGCGATCACACAGGGTCCCTGGACATTTGACGGTCTATTGATCCCTGTGCCACCATTGCGATTGCCGTTTCGTTGCTATCAACCCGTTTCCCTCGGGTACACACAGTTCCCTCGGGAGTCCAGACAGTTGTTAACATTAACAAATAATCAAGTTTATTTTTATAAGCATGAACAAGCTTAAGGTTTTAGTTAATTCTTCTTTGTCAGCTAATCTTAGTTTCTTTACTGACTTAACTTCAAACTGATTATCCCAACTATCTATCTGACTCCACCTAACAGTTCCTCTCACTCTCTCACCACACAACTCGACCAACCCACAGACTTATCCCCCTCTTCCTTCTCCAACTCCCAACTCCCAACTGACTTCCACACAACTCCAACTCTCACTCTAACTCCTCCCCTTGGGTTCCCACTAGCCAATCATCTTCATACACATTTAACCCTTTCCTTATGACCCACTTAGGAGGCAAATGCCACACTGCCTAATACAACGTAGGTGTCACAAGCCTCCGTCCCCAGTCACCACCAGGCCAGCCTCTCACAGCAGGGGTAGTACAGAAACAGAGGAACAAATAGTTCCACCAATTCTATTATATTGAGGACCCCCAATAAGCTTCTAAGCACCCCTACACACCATGTTTCCCTTTGGCATGGTTTAAAATGGCAGGAGCAAATCAGCCAGCCTTTCTCCTCGCTGCTCCTCTACTTTTCAAGGCTACTTCGGAACAGTGGGTCATGGTAGGTCAGATCTGGGCCTTTGAGGAGCGACCTTGTTCCCTTGAGCTCAGAGTGTACTGCTCTGTCCTTCCAAACTTGCTTTTGCCATAATTAGCCGGGAAAAGGCTTCTTAAAGAAGCCAGGAGGATTCCAGCAGAAGCTGAAGCAGAAAACAGAGTGGGCCCCAGACCTGGGTTTTTTTGGCAGCTGAAGTGTGGCTTTAGTTTGTCCTGTCTGGTGAAAGCCAGATTCTGCTGGAGGGTCTTGGAACAGTGGGAGAGAAAGAGCAGTGAGAGAGAGGGAGAGGGGGAAGGAGAGAAACCCGGAGAGGTGGAGAGGGAAGGTGTTATGTACTGAATTGAATAGGATCCAAAAAGCAGCAGTCTGATTGGTCCTAGAACAATAGGATTCAGAGTGCAGCAGTCTGATTGGTCCTAAAACAATAGGGTCCAGAATGCAGCAGTCTGATTGGTCCTAGAACAATGCAGCAGTATGATTGGTCTGCAGGAGCCACCCAATCCAGCTCCAGTTGGAAGTGAATCCGCAACCTGATTGGCCTACAGGAGAATCCCAGAATTAGCCAATCACGTGTGAGCTATTGTGTAAATAATGTATATAAAGCAGATATTTTGGGGAAACTTTCATTCCTCACTACTATGAGCTGAATAAAGAGCATGAAATCCACACTCGACTCCGAGTATATTTCATTTTTTTTAAAAAAATATTTTATTAAATTTTCATAGTACACAATATACATACAAGATCCCTTCACCAAAAAATAGTACACAAAAAAGCCAGAACAAATACACCAAAAAACAATATAGAAAGAAGGAAGTAAAAAATAAAAAAGGAAAAGAAAAAAACCAACCATTCAATACAATTTTTTTATATATAACTAACTGGACTTCCTCACATCTCCTTTACCCTGCATTATTTATATTAAAAATATCAGCAAATTATTACCTTGTTTCATACCTTATTTTGTACTTTCCAAATATTATACTTCTAAATTTAAGATAATTTTTATCAGTTACTCATACCTTAAATTTAAACATATTGTTGCCTTAAATTTCGACCTTTTCTTACTTATAACTTAATTTTCTATTTTACAAAATCTATTTGCTGGAACTGAGATTTTCTAAATCGTGCAGATACTTAACATTCATACAACTTATATTGTTTTTGTAAATAGTCCTTAAACTTCTTCCAGTCCTCTTCCATTGTTTCTTCTCCCAAGTCTCGGATTCTGCCAGTCATTTCAGCCAATTCCATATAATCCATCAATTGCGTCTGCCACTCTTCCAGTGTGGGCAAGTCTTGTGTCTTCCAATACTTTGCAATAAGTATTCTTGCTGCTGTTGTCGCATACATAAAGAAACTTCTGTCCTTCTTTGACACTTTCTGGCCGACAATGCCCAAGAGGAAGGCCTCCGGTTTCTTAACGAAGGTATATTTAAATACCTTTTTTAGTTCATTATAGATCATTTCCCAGAAGACCCTCACTTTTGGGCATGTCCACCAGAGGTGAAAGAATGTCCCCTCAGCCTCTCTACATTTCCAACATTTATTATCAGACAGGTGATATATTTTTGCAAGCTTGACTGGGGTCATGCACCACCTGTATATCATTTTCATAATATTCTCCTTCAAGGCATTACATGCCGTGAATTTTATTCCGGTGGTCCATAACCTTTCCCAGTCCTCAAACATAATGTTATACCCAATATCCTGAGCCCATTTTATCATGGCTGATTTAACAGTCTCATCCTGTGTGTTCCATTTAAGCAGCAAGTTATACATTCTCGAAAGTACCTTAGTCTTTGGTTCCAACAGTTCTGTCTCTAATTTCGACTTCTCCACCTGGAATCCTATCTTTTTATCCAATTTAAAAACCTCTTGAATTTGAGCGTAGTGTAACCAATCTTGCACCTTATTCTTTAATTTCTCCAAGCTCTGCAACCTCCATTTGTCTCCAATTTTTTCTATTATTTCCCAATATTTCGGCCAACAGGCCTCCATATTGAGTCTTTTCCGGGCCTTAGCCTCCATTGGTGATAGCCATCTCGGGGTCTTACTTTCTAGTAAGTCTTTATATTTTGTCCAGACAATAAATATTGCTTTTCTGACAATATGGTTTTTGAACATTTTATGAATCTTTACCTTGTCATACCACAAGTATGCATGCCAACCAAAAGCATTGTTAAACCCTTCCAGATCTAGGACATCAGTGTTCTCAAGAAGTAACCAATCTTTCATCCAGCAGAAAGCTGCAGCTTCATAATATAACTTTAAATCTGGCAGGACAAACCCCCCTCTTTCTTTTGCATCAGTTAGTATTTTAAATTTTATTCGGGGCTTTTTGCCCTGCCAGATAAATTTAGAAATATCTTTCTGCCATTTTCCAAAACATTCCACTCTGTCCACAATCTGTAGAGTTTGAAACAAAAACAACATCTTTGGCAATACATTCATCTTTATAGCTGCAATTCGACCCAGCAAGGAAAGTTTCAATCTTGACCAAATTTCTAAATCCTTTTTAATTTCTGACCAGCATTTTTCATAATTATCTTTAAATAAATTCAAATTTTTAGCAGTCAAATTAACCCCTAGGTACTTCACTTTTTTAACCACATTTAACTCTGTCTCATTCTGAAACCTTTCTGCTTCCAAAGATGTCAGATTTTTTACCAAAACCTTAGTTTTTTGCTTATTCAATTTGAATCCCGCCACCCGACCAAACTCATATATCAGTTCCAAAACTCTTTTCGTACTAGATTCTGGCTCCTGTAATGTTATTACCAAGTCATCTGCAAAAGCTTTCAATTTATACTGTTTCACTCCGACCTGTATTCCTTGCACCAACCGGTCCTCCCTAATCATGTTCAAAAGCATCTCTAGGACTGAAATAAATAACAGAGGGGATAAGGGGCAACCTTGTCGTGTTCCTTTTTCATCCTAGGACTGAAATAAATAACAGAGGGGATAAGGGGCAACCTTGTCGTGTTCCTTTTTCAATTTTAAACTCTTCTGTCACCACATTGTTAACTATCAATTTAGCTTTTTGCTCTGAGTAAATTGCCTCTATTCCATTTTCAAACCCCCGTCCCACTCCCATCCCTTCCAAGTTTTTCTTCATAAACCTCCAAGAAATGTTGTCAAAGGCCTTCTCCGCATCAATAAAAATTAACACTGCTTTTGTGTTAATATTAGTTTGCAAAAGTTCCAAAATGTCAATAATGTTCCTAGTATTATCAAACAAATGTCTACCTGGAAGAAAGCCTGCCTGATCTTTATGAATTACTTCATTTAGCACTTTTTTAAATCTACTTGCCAAGATATCCGCAAAGATTTTATAATCCACATTTAGGAATGAGATGGGACGGTAGTTCTTAAGTTGAGTCTTTTCAGATTCCAATTTAGGTATCAATGTGATGAAAGCTTCTTTCCACGATTCTGGTGCCTTCTTCCCCTCCATGATCTGGTTACAGACCTCCATTAGTGGTTGTGTCAAAAAATCTTTCAATGTCTTGTAATACTTGGAGGTAAGACCATCAGGTCCTGGAGATTTGCCTAGTTGCATATTCTGAATGGCACCCTCAATTTCTTGTTGCGTTATTTTATCATTTAGGATTGTTCTCTTTTCCTGGGATAATTTTGGTAGTCCATTAATTTTTAGGAAATGGTCTATCTCAGTCTCTTCCTGCGGCCCTTGCATATAAAGTTGTTTGAAATATCTCTGGAAGCACTTTCTAATTTCCTCTGGTTTCTGGATATTCCTCCCTTCAATCTCTAAATTGATAACCGTGTTCAATTTTTGTCTCTTTTTCAACTGCCATGCAAGCAGTTTCCCACACTTATTCGCTGATTCAAATGATCTTTGTTTCATCTGTTTAATTTTCCACTCAACTTCTTGATTTATCAATTTAGCGTATTGTGCTTGGTAATATTTAATTTCTCTCAGAACCTCCTGTGATTTAGGTTTTGATCTCAATTTTTTCTCACCATCTCTTATCTTGTCTAAAATCTTATCCTTTTTTTCATTCCAAAGTCTTTTCTTTATTGTGTTCTGTTGTATCAAAAACCCTCTCATAACTGCTTTACTTGCGTCCCAGATTATTCTTTTTTCCACCGTAGTATTCAAATTTATTTCAAAATAGTCTTTTAAAGTTTTTTGGGCCTTCTTGACAATTTCCTGATCTCTTAATAGGGTGTCATTCTTTTTCCATCTGAAGGAACCGGTTGGAATAAGTCTCATTTCCACTTTCATAGCATTATAGTCGGAGCAGGTTTTTGGGCAGATTTCCACTTTTCTAGTCTTAGGTGCCAGTCCTCTAGTTATCCATATTTGGTCGATTCATGTCCATGCATGACAGGTGGGCTTCAGAAAAGAAAGTTCCTTCTCTGCCTAAGGGGTTCTTTGTCCTCCATATATCAATCAAATCCATATTGTCAGTTAGTTCAAAGAAAGTTTTAGGTAGTCTGCCATCATTTGTTAAATTTTGATTTTGTGACTTATCCATATTTGTAGAGACCACCCCATTCATATCTCCCATCATAATGATGTTGGTATAGTCCAGATAGTCCAGAATTGTCTCATGCAGTTTCCTGTAAAATTCTGATTTCCCCTCATTCGGTGCATAAATTCCTAATATTAAAAACTTTTCTCCTTGGACCTGTATTTCAA
The DNA here is from genome assembly GCF_951804945.1 of Podarcis cretensis. NCBI lineage: Eukaryota > Metazoa > Chordata > Lepidosauria > Squamata > Lacertidae > Podarcis > Podarcis cretensis. The sequence goes on along the minus strand of NC_137185.1, from coordinate 26,443,399 downwards.
TTGCCAAAATTCTTCCTTGCTCGTCTTTAAATAAGAGTTTTGGTGACAGGCTCTCCTTTGCATAAATCACCACTCCTCTTTTCTTAACTTTGTCCGATGAAATAAATTCTTGGCCTAGTCTTTTATTAATTAACACTTTTCTGTGAAGCCTAGTCACATGTGTTTCCTGCAAGAAAATAATGTCCAATTGTTCTTTTTTCAATATATGAAAAATTCTTCTTCTTTTTTCTGGGGAATTTCGGCCATTTATATTCCAACTAAGAAGCTGCAGAGACATCCTGGATCAGTCTGTTAGTCCTGTGGTGGCGTCTCTTTCTTTTGGTCCTCTGGTCCCGAGGGTGTAGGTGCAGGTGTAGGTATAGGTGGAGGTGGTGGCCAAGATCCTGTTGTTCCTTTCTGTAGGTCCTCTTCGTGGTGGTTCAAAAACTTTTGTTGATCTTCTGCTGTTTTGATTTTAACTTTCTTTCCTTTGAAGTTGAAGGATAGTCCTTGAGGGAACTCCCACCTAAAGGGAATTGAGTTGCTTCTCAGTATTGTTAATTCTATATAAGTATCTCTAAGGTCCAAAAGTTGTTTCAGGATGTCTTTGTAGATTTCTGCCTTGATGCCTTGAATAACAAGTGATTTTCCAAAATGAAGGCCTAGTATTTTATCTCTCTCTTGCTTAGATCTCAAGATGATCAGACAGTCTCTGGATCTGTCCTTCCTCACCACTCTTCCCAATCTAAAAGCAGTTACAATTTTAAAGTCCTTATCTTCTTCTATACCCCAGAACTTTGTAATTTCTGATGTCAAATAACCAATCAGATCTCCCTGTTCAAGTTCTGGGATAGCTCTCAACCTAAGATTATTTTCCCTATTCTTCAGTTCCGTCATAGCCAGGTAGGCCTGCTGTTCATTGATCTGTTTGTGCAAGGGCTTTACCTCCACTTTTAATGCGTCAACTTTCTGATTGGCTGCCTCTGCTTTCTGATTGGCTTCCTCAGCCAATTTACGATTTTCCACAGTTGCTTCCTGAATATTCCCAATTGCTTGTGTGTGTTGAGCAACTTGATCAGTCAGTTTGCTAATAGTGGCTGTTGCTTGGTCAATTTTGGACGAATGCTCATCCGCCTTTTTATTTAAAATTGCCAGTTGTTCCAAAATTTGATTTAAAACTGTTTCAGATTCTCCAGATGCCATATCCTTTGGTGCAGTTTGCGCAACTACCTCTTCTTGTACTAGAACAGCTGGGACAGAAGATCTGCGTGGCTGAGAAGTCGAAGTTGTTTGTACTAGTTGTTTAGCTTTCGTTTTAGCCAATCTTGCTTTCCCTGTGCCACTCATTCCAATCCTGACTACGTGCCAAGGTTAAGTTGTATACAGTCCCATGGGAAAGACAGTTCCAAAGAGTAAACAACAAGGCAGCAAAGAGTCAAAACAAAATACAGTTCCCAGAGAATTATAAATCCAAAGTCCTCTAGGGGGAGTACATTTGTACTTCAGCAGAAAGAAAGGACTGTTCTGCCATTAAAATCCCAGCAGTTAAAAACAGATTTAAAGAGAACCTTCAAATTCCTTTTGGTTTATAGGGCTTCCTCAATGTTGAAACAAAGTCTTTGAAGATGTGCAAGATACAGTTCCCCAGTTTGTAACTAAACTGTAGCGCTCAAATGTAGTACTTTCAGAATTAAAAACATTTCAGCAATTTGACAGCTCTTTGTTGCCCCGGCAGTCCGTGACTTTGGGCTTCTCAGTTTATAAATCCACAAAGGAGAGGAAAGGTCCAGTCAAAAGCCAGCAAAATTAAAGCAAAATTGTCTCTTTTCAATTATTATTAAAAACAAAGTTCAATTATTGCGCGAAAATCCACGCTTCCAGCTTGTCAAAATCTTTGCTTTGTTCCTTTAAGCACAATCAGGAGACGGACTTCCTGGTTACGTCTCCCGCTTTTAGCCGAATTTCAATCACTTTAGTCCCAAATTTTTAGGCTCCCCTACTCACGGGTTTGTAGTTTGAAGTCTGATGTTCCAGGAAAAAAGGTCGGCGCTCATCGGCAGCAGCCACGCGGCTTCACTTCCGCAGAAAGAGCGATGAACTCACAGCACCGCTCCCCCTTCCACGCTCCAGAGCCCCTTACGGGGTTCCTTCCTCGTTTCTGGGGGGGCTTCTGGTGCCCGCCGAGTCCCACGGCCACAGGCTCACTCTGCCTGTGGTTTTTCTTAATGGGTCTCCGCTTTGCCGTAGCGGACGACCCTTTTCTGCGGAGCCCCTCTTCACAGCGCGAAGAGGACCGCCATTGCCGTTTCGCGCCGCCTCCGGAAGTGACTCCGAGTATATTTCAGAAGGTAAAATGAGGAGAAGCAGAGAGCTGAGTTGCGGAGATCCACATGAGGAATTCATTCAAGTAGGAAACTGCCAGAAGGAAGACTTTGCCAACCTAGGACCCTCCAGGTGATTTGGAGTACAGATCCCACTAGCCCTGGCCAGCTGTTGTAGTCCAAAATGCCTTGTAGGCCCCAGGATGGTAAAGGCTGCTTTTACCCGAGTGTCCAGAAGGAACAGCCAGCTGGGCAAATGGCGGAGAGACTGAAGTTGAGCTGTCTTCTTAGTTCACTCCACGTTAAACTTAGTGTCGAGGGCAACCTAAAGTGGGCAAGTGGCTCAGTCACGAAGGGGCAACACACCTATCTCTTGGCGAGATATTTGAGGACTCATGAGAAAGGATTATAATGAACCTTCATAGGCTGCTATCCTGGCCCAACTTTCGGCAAATGCCTCAAGCAGTTTGGTGCAGAAGCAAGGACCCCCAATTCCAAAACCTTCTAACAGTCTAGGACCAGGCAGCTCATTCAAGAGGATGTAATAGAGCAGGGGACAGCAAACTTTTTTAGCAGGGGGCCGGTCCACTGTCCCTCAGACCTTGGGGGGATGACAACTATATTTTGAAAAAAATTAATCATAATTCCTATGCCCCACAAATAACCCAGAGATGCATTTTAAATAAAAGCACACATTCTACTCATGAGAAAACACGCTGATTCCTGGACCGTCCGCGGGCCAGATTTAGAAGGCTATTAGGCTGGATCTGGCCTCTGGGCCTTAGTTTGCCTACCCATGCAATAGAGGCATATCCTTGATACCAGGTATTTAGTGGAAAAACAAGACTGGAGGCCATCAGAAAAAGGCCCTTATTGCCTGGGGCACAGAGGAAACCTAAGGGCTTTCATCCCTTTTACCTCCCATCTCCCCAAGGTAGTATGCCTTCTTGTATCCCGGTTGCTGAACATCACATGTGGGAAGAGTGCTGTTACAGTGAGGTCCTGTTTGTGGGCTTCCCAGAAGAAGCATTTGGTTGGCCACTGTGAGAACAGGTTACTGGACTTGTTGGGCCATTGGTATGTTCTTAGGGCAATTGCCTTCAGTATCTGGAAACAATTCATAATGATAGTAGCAATAAATCACTGGTATGCAAGAACATCAGGACGCGGGTGGCGCTGTGGGTTAAACAACAGAGCCTAGGACTTGCCGATCAGAAGGTCAGCAGTTTGAATCCCTGCAATGGGGTGAGTCCCCATTGTTCGATCCCAGCTCCTGCCAACCTAGCAGTTCAAAAGCACATCAAAGTGCAAGTAGATAAATAGGTACCGCTCCAGTGAGAAGGTAAACGGCGTTTCCATGTGCTGCTCTGGTTTGCCAGAAGCGGCTTAGTCATGCTGGTCACAAGACCCAGAAACTGTACGCCGGCTCCCGCGGCCAATAAAGTGAGATGAGCGCCGCAACCCCAGAGTCGGTCACGACTGGACCTACTGGTCAGGTGTCCCTTTTCCTTTACCTTATGCAAGAACATCAGTGCAAGGCTTCTTTGTGATTTATGCTGGGGGAAGGGACTTGGCCACAGAGGTGGTTTGTTTGAGTTCCCCCTCCTGCAACTGGAGCCAGTGCCAGCGAGCGAGAGGTTTGGAATGGCTCATTTTACAGGCCTGGAGACTCTCAGCTCAGATTGGTTTTTATTATATGCACAATTGCAGAGCCCTGAACTGTTCCTCTGTATCCCTTTTGCTACTCGCTGAAGCAAGACTGGTTTGGTTTTTAAAAATAAAAAAAAGAATAAGAAAATTAAGTCTAGGCACAGAGAATATGTACTTCTTGCCAAGAGTACACGAACCCGTCAAAACAAAGCTGCAAGATTTTGCTTTTGCTCTCTGGAAACTTGCTCCTTGACACACATAAGGAGGAACACTCCAAACAGACCTGTTCGAGAGGTACGGATTTTTCTCCCCCTCTGTTCAGCTTGCTGCAATGTATTGGATTTGTCCCTGATGTGGCTGGCATAATAATGACGTGTCCCAGAAGCAACACTGCACAGCTTCATTGCTGTTTAGGAAGCTGCCAAATAATAGGAACAACAAAGAGTTATGTGGCATCTTAAAAGACTAATCACTTTTATTATGGCATCAGCTTTCATAGACCAGAGTCCAAAGTACCAGATGCATGAAATATAATATAATAGAGTATTGTATTTAGGGATAAGGCAGAAATTTGGCCATGGCAACCCATCTAACTGGATAGCTCAGTTGGTTACCACATGGTGCTGATAGTGCCAAGGTGGCAGGTTTGATCTCCGTATGGAACAGCTGCATATTCTTGCATTCCAGGGGGTTGGATTAGATGATCCTCAGAGTCCCTTCAAACTCAACAATTCTATGATTCCTGTCAGGGAACTGACATCAGAACGAAAGGCGGAGGCAGGGCTCCAGAGCGATGCCGGAGAGGGGACCAGCAGGGGGGAAGGAATTCAGCGTAACACCAGTAGAGAAGAGAGGGAGATGGAGGAATTGGCAACAGGGCTCCGAGACCCTTCACCAGAAACTAGTGGAGAGAGCGCTGGCACGCCCCAGCCTTCCCCTTACTTGCGCAGACGAGTTCCGCGCAGGGAACATAGGCGGAGACTTGGTGTCAAACAGCTTTTATGCTGGAAGAGGTTCAAGAAACGCCCACTGACAGATTCTGCAAGTGACTAGCAGGTCACGGAGGGCGAGCTGTGAGCCTAAGCATGGTTGGGCAAGCAATCAAACTAAACCGAAGGCAATTTACGCACAAGTAACCCGCTTACAACCATTACAATTCCTATCCTGCACTTACGAAAACAATACACAAACTCTGAAATGTTTCTTTCCTTTAAAAAATACATACTTATCTGAATTTTGCAGTGCTGCTCCCCAAAAAGTAAGCGTGCAGAAAAATGCATATATTAGTAAAATAGCATGCAAAAATGTGTTACATTAGGCAGAATTGCTTGCTAAAATGTGAATATTGGGAGAAATGCATACTAAAATGCTGGTGAAATTTTGTGAGGACTTAAAAACAACAACTACCCGGCAAACTGATGCGGAGATATGGAGAACTGAAGTTCGAGTAGGAAATTCAGAAATGGAGAGACACCAAAATGGAGAAATTTGACTATCCCCAAATGTATATACACATGGCTTCCAGGGGGTAGGAGTGGGGGACTGGAAGCAGTGGGGTCAGTGGGAATGAAATATAAAACCTGCAAACTGTGCCAATTACTCGCTCCTGTTTTTGCTACCACAGATGAACTGAATAATAATAATAATAATAATAATAATAATAATAATAATTTTTATTTATATCCCGCCCTCCCCAGCCGAAGCCAGGCTCAGAACGGCTAACAACAGTAAAATGATAAAACATTCTAAAATCAGTTCATTCTAAAATTAATTCCATTCAAATTTATGGCAACCATTGGGCTAGTTCTGTGAGGATTGCCAAAGGAGGGAGTCAGGCTGTGCCCTGGCCAAAGGCCTGGTGGACCAGCTCTGTCTTGCAGGCCCTGCGGAAAGATGTCAAGTCCCGCAGGGCCCTAGTCTCTTGTGACAGAGCGTTCCACCAGATCAGAGTTACAGCCGAAAAAGCCCTGACTCTGGTTGAGACCAGCTTAACCTCTCTGTGGCCTGGGACCTTCAAGATGTTTTTATTTGAAGACCTTAAGTTCCTCTGTGGGACATACCAGGAGAGGCGGTCCCGTAGGTACGAGGGTCCTAGGCCATATAGGGCTTTGAAGGTTATAACCAACACCTTAAACCTGATCCTGTACTCCACCGGGATCCAGTGCAGCTGGTATAGCACTGGGTGAATGTGATCCCACAGCAAGGACCCCATAAAGAGTCTCGCTGTGGCATTCTGCACCTGCTGGAGTTTCTGGGTCAGTCTCAAGGGCAGCCCCATGTAGAGCGAGTTACAATAATCCAGTCTGGAGGTGACCGTCGCGTGGATCACAGTGGCTAGGTCAGGGCGAGAGAGGTAAGGAGCCAGCTGCTTAGCTTGGCGGAGATGGAAAAATGCCACCTTTGTTATAGCTGCAATCTGCGCCTCCATGGAAAGGGAGGTGTCAAAGATTACACCTAAGATCTTCAGTTGGATCAGGCCAGTGGCCCCTCTAGTCCAGTATCCTGTTATTACTGTGGCCAACCAGATGGACTATTCACCTGATCCAGCAGGCTTTTCATATGTTCTTATGTTCCTAAGGTCATTATCCATTTTGCCCTCAGAACAACCTGTTGTGGAAGCTAAGGCCTAGAGAAAATGACCAGCTCATGGTCTCACAGCGGGGATTTAAACCCAGTCCTCCCCTTGTCAAAATCCAACACTTTAGCCATTGCAGCACAGTGGTAAGCATGATGTGATACTTGGGTTTCCAGGTGATGGAGCCAGTGTGGCATAGTGGTTAGAGTGTTGGATTTCCATGCAGGAGCTTGGGCTTCAAATCCCTGCAGAACCACAAAGGTTCCTGGGAGACCTGCAGCCAGTCATGCCCACTTAGCTTCAGTCAAACTCACAGGGTTGTTGCTGTCCTGATCTCCTTAGAAGGAGGTTGGGATATAAATTTGACAGGCAGATGACAGAAGGCTTAAGGGACAGCAGCTCACAATGCCACAATAAACACTTCACACAGATCCTTAGTCTTGCCACTGTGTCCTTTTTAACAAGTCAGCCAGTAGTCCACTTCTGGAGGAGTTTTGCTGTGGCCAAATCCTGCAGCCTGGAAGGAACCATCCCTCGACAAATTATGTGAAAGTTCTTAGTGGAACTAGTGGGTGATAATGATTGGCTGTAGGCCTGAGAGTGTCACGGGGGAATCTGCTGCCTTTCTCCAAACATTGAGAGGTGCAGAGGAATTGCAGAGGAATCTCAGAGGCTTTCCACCTGTCTTCTCCTCCACTGTGGAGACCTAAATGGCCTCAGCCCAGTATACCTAAAGGAGCATCTCCACTCCCATCATTCACTGAGGTCCAGTGCCAAGGGCCTTCTGGCGGTTCCCTCACTGTGAGAAGCGAAGTTACAGGGAACCAGGCAGAGGGCCTTCTCAGTAGTGGCACCCGTCCTGTGGAACGCCTTCCCATCAGATGTCAAAGAAATAAATAACTGACTGACTTTTAGAAGATATCTGAAGGCATCTCTGTTTAGGGAAGTTTTTAATGTTTGATCTTTTACTGTGTTTTTAATATCCTGCTGGAAGCTGCTCAGAGTGGCTGGAGAAACCCAGCCAGATGGGCGGGGTATAAATAATAAATTATTATTATTATTATTATTATTATTATTATTATTATTACTGTGATGGCCAGCTGGGTCCTTGACATGTCACATTATCCAAGTTATTCTTCTTCTTCTTCTTCCCAGTGCCAAGAAGCCACCTCCTTTCCCCCCCGGATGAAGGTCCCTATGGCAACCAGCAAATGCACAGAGCACACTTAAACCCAGCAATTGTCTTGGCCTCTGTTTATTTACAGCACATTAGTGGCTTTGGCTGAGCAGGCTTTAGTGAGAAACCACAAACTTGAAAAGTGGGCTTTGCTACTGAGACTTGGAGCAACCGGTTTCTGCCTCTCACAGCAAACATGGCAGCTTCGTCAGCCTGGTGTGGACTGAAATTGCATCCTTCGGTCACACTCAGTTTATAGCTCTCCTTGCCTGATCCTGCCTTTTCTTCTGCCTGCATTCTCTTCAGCCACACAGGCTTGTTTAATGGTTCCTACATTTACAGCCCACCTTTCTCACCCCATCCAAGGAGCTCAAAGATGGTGGACATAGTTCTCCTCCCTCCCCATTCCATCCTTACAACAACCCTGTGAGGTAGGTTGGGCTGAGAGGCGGTCGCTCAGTGTGAGACCATATGACAGAGTGGAGATATGAATCCTGGTCTCCCAGGTCATAGTCTACTACTCTAACCACTGCACCACACTGGGTGCACACATTTGTCTTGGAGTGGCCACCAGCCACTCACACTATCACTGAGAGCAGCAGGCCACTATTCCACACTGCTGGGTCTCCAGACTGCCCTTCTCAGCATCACCTCTTGCCTAGAGCAACTGGCCTCCACAATTTATGCAGCCCTTCCTGGTGAAAATGCTCCATCTGTACGAGTGTCCAATGAAGAACTCACATGAGTCTCTGGCATGGCCAGTTATATTCTTTCTCTCTGCTGCCTCTTTGGCTGCATATATCCTGTACCTTGAAAGCACATCCAAAGCCCATTTCAGATAATGCTGGGCACTGTAGTTTAGTGCTCACAAAGTTACATTACCCAGCAACCCTTAACAAACCACACTGCCCAGAATTCTTTGAGTGGAATAATGTTCTTTGATTGTGCTTTAAAGTTATTGCTGTAAGTGCTCCAATCTCTGAGCAGAGAGAGGCTCTATGCCAACACTCACCCAGGGTTCAGTTTCCTTGGATGAATGTCAGTGGAGACTGTGATGATCTTAGGATATATGGTTTTATTTGCACATATTTACAACCTGAGCATAGAATGGAAGGGCTCACAAAAGATCTTGTTCCCCCATTATAGGATTCCAGGGAAGACCCAAATCACAGCTTTGGGTGCAGCACAGAGCAAGATATGTAACAATCTTCAGCTTCCAGCATCACCCCAAACTCTCTCTCCCACACACACTCCCACTTGGCTTATTGTTCTCCATTAATAGGATGGCATGGCATCTTGCCAAGTGAGATGGGAAGAGGCCCACCCATTTGTCTCTCTGGCAACAGAGCAACCTCTTTGGATATGTAAATCGCAGTACTTAACTGGCCAGCTAAGACCATTATCTTACAAAGAAACTTGTCTGCCTGGTTCAGTGGCCTCTTCTACTAGATTTGGAAACTGACTAGATACAGAGTCAAAGACCTGGAAAGTAACCAAGGGCATGATCCAGACTGACACACACACACACACACACACACACACACACACACACACACACACCAAGCTTAGTTTGCACTGGAGCCTTGGAGCTGAAGCTGCCCCCATCTCCATCCAGATGCACAGATTCTTCTCCTTGGCTCTGCCTCTCCCCTCACATGGAATCATCCCAGCCTTTTGGCATTCACAACCTGCAGATGTGCTGCCTGTGTTGTAAAACACTGGCTGCAAATGACCCGAGCAGTTTCTCTCTCTCTCTCTCTCTCTTCGTGGCGGCGGCTATTTTAATTGCCTCCGTGCCGTGCCGAGGAAAGAGCTCTCATTATGTCGACAGGTAAACATTGGTTTTGGCTGGGAGACTTGATGGAGGGAGAATGGCCTGAGTCATCTGTGCCTGGGAGCGTTCAGGGACTCAACTCTCCATTCTTCTCGCTCCTCCAGCTTGCTTGAATTTTCTGGACACGCTCCACTTATGAACCCTGCCTGCAGATTGCACTAATTTAAGGCACTGCTTTAGCAATGCTTTTAAGTTTGGGGATGGTTTCCACCACCCCCTTCTTCTTTGGCTCAAGCTGAGCCAGTTGGAGCTCATGTGTGGTGTTAAAAGAAGCCTTAATATGGGAATAAAGGAATTTCAGGGGAATTTCACAAAATGTGCAGGGGTCAGCCCGCTGCCCTTGCAACTTCCCAAGGCGCCTGGGCACATGTTGGCCATCTGTGTCAACCAAAGAGAGGTTGAAAAAGGTCAATGGGAGGCTGTGCAGGTCCTGCTTGGTTTGTAAGTGCATGTGTAGCACGTGTGACTTTTTTTTGGAACCAGATAAATATATATACATGCAGTATTTCTAATTGTCAGGGTTACTTTTCAAGGCCCACCCAGTCTCAGACATTTCTTAAAGCAGTATGAATTTTGAGGCAAAGCTTCACCATCAAAATCTGAGGGGTTTTTTGCCAACTTGGACTGGTGCACCAGTTACTCCAGTTGTACCTTGATTCTCAAACACCTTGATATTCATACATTTTGGCTCCTGAACACCACAAACCTGGAAGTAAGTGTTCCAGTTTGTGAACATTTTCAGAAGCCAAACATCCGACATGGCTTCCACTTGACTGCAGGAAGCTCCTGCAGCCAATCGGAAGCCATGCCTTGGTTTTCAAACAGTTTCAGGAGTCGAATGGACTCCTGGAATGGATTAAGTTCGAGAACCAAGGTACTACTGTATTTAGTTAATTAAAATAAAACCACACAGAAACTTCAATTGGTGCAGAATGCTGCCAATAAAATCTTGCATCACTTGCACTGTCTACCAACCTCTTTCTGGGTACAATTCAAGGTACTGTTTTCATTACCTGCAAAGTTCCCCCCCACCATCTGCCATTGCCACAGTTTTGGACAATAAGCAATAGCAGCAACAATAGTTTGAAAATGACGCATCCCTTATTCCTCCCCCAGACACCACAGCTCTCTTCTGTAGTGTCAACGTGCAGTTAACATTGGCTCAGAAAAAGCCCTCCAACACCCCTCAGGTGTAAACTGGTACATTTCTCACTCCCCCACTGCCTCTCCTCAACGCCCCATTTTTGGTCCGCCCCCCTGATGCAGACCATTGCCATCAGAAGACCCAGCATACATGTCCTCCCCCGTCCTGTGAAAACCAATTAACCCTGATTTTATTTTATTCTTTGATAAATTTTAAAATAGATAAACACACACAGATAAATAAATTTTAGAAAGGGGCAAGATGAGACACGGATGCACAAAGCATTTTTTGGTGGGGAGAAAACTACGACTCCTTGCACTCTGTTCCATTTCCCCTTTCTTCTTGCCCTGTGCTCTGCCTGCCCCTCAGAACCAGCCTCAGTGTCGACAGCCTCTCCTCTTCCTCCTCACCCACTTTTCAGCTGCCTCTACGAACTGCCCAAGGAAGGAGGCCATCAACAGTGGCCATGGAGAGGCCACAGAGAGGCAACGGGATGGACTCTCACCACCACTGCTTGGGCCAAGCGCCAACTCTCCCCCCCCCCCCTGAACTTGGCAGTGGCAGCACTGGTGGGGGAAATGGACACACTCTGGAATCAAATCAGAAGCCAGGACGGGCTTTTATAATTCCGGGACTGTCCCTGGTAAATCGGGACACTTGAAGGGTATATAAGTTGAATGGAGATCAAGCCGTAATAGGTTTCTCGAGGCCTTGCACGGCCTTGTAGGTGGGCTGTATTCAGCTGGGTGTGTCTCTGAAGCTCTCCATGCCTAGTTTAATGCCCACAGAGTGTGCAAGATCCCTGCTCTGGAGCACTCACAGGCTACCCTGAGAGGTGGTGCTGTGGTCTAAACCATTGAGCCTCTTGGGCTTGCCAATCAGAAGGTCAGCAGTTCGAATTGATGCAACGGTGGTGAGCTCCCGTTACTCTGTCCCAGCTCCTGCCCACCTAGCAGTTCAAAAGCACTCCAGTTCAAGTAGATAAATAAGTACTGCTGCAGCGGGAAGATAAACAGTGTTTCTGTGCACTCTGGCACTCGTCACAGTCCTCCATGCGCCAGAAGTGGTTTAGTCATGCTGGCCACATGACCCAGAAAGCTGTCTGAGGACAAATGAAGGCTCCCTTGGCCTGAAAGCAAGATGAGTGCCACAACCCCATAGTTGCCTTTGACTGGACTTAACCATCCAGGGGTCCTTTACCTTTACTTTTTTTTTTTTTTTACCCTGAGAGGCAAACACAAGAGGTTGTGGGTCGAGGTGGGTAGTGGCTACGGTCAAAGCACCTGCCCTGACATTTCAGACCCAGACAGCTGCAGGTGATTAAATGAACATACCTGGCTGTCTAAGCAAAGCTGTGCTCTGGAGCTGGAGTAAAATAAATTGATCCCAGGAGGCGGAAGGGCGACACTGGCACTCCTGAGGTTGCATCAGACGAGTGGTGCAATCAAAACAGAGAGGGCGCCTCATGGCTGCCCGTTGTGTGGGCTTTTGTGAAAGGAAAGGAATATTGTGGCACCAATGTCTCCCGTGGGTGCTATTCTCCTCCCGCTGCAAGAGCACAAATCATTAAGCAGCGCCCAGAAGGCCACTGGGGAGCAGGGCACGCTCATCCTTCTTGCCTGAGTTCCTGGTTTGGTAGCGTTGCCATTTCAAAAACAGAAGTGGCTCTAACTTGCCGGCTGCACTGTCACTCCCCTGGGAATTTGGCGGGGTGTGGATGTGTTGCAGAGAACGGTTTCCATTTATTACAAAACACTTCAGAACTTCTTGGAGATTCTTGAGCCGTGGTTTTTGGCAAAATATTAATGGCGATAACCCTTCTTCCCTGAACTTTGCCTGTCGGTTCATAAGCTGAAGAAGAACATAAGATAAGCCCGCTGGAACTGGCCAATGGCCTATCTAGTTCAGCATCCTGTTCTCCCAGTGGCCAACAGGAAGCCTGGACCAGACAGCAACAGCGCTCTGCCCACCTGCCCACCCAGGTTTTGGGATGGGATGTCAGCAGGACATCACAATTAAAGTGGATTTTGCAAGCCCTTCTGGTCGCTAACAGAGGAATGCTTTGAGCATGGAAGCATCAGCACACACTGTCTATTATGGCTACAGTTGGACATATTTCTTCTAAACATCATTTTGTGTCAATACCAATCTGTATATTTGGGTAGCTTATATTGATTTATACGTTTAAATTAAGATGTATGTATTGATTGTTATTACATTGTGAGCTGGTGGATTCCTTTTTCCTTGCTTTGTTAATTTGTTCTGAAATAATAATAATGTTAATGATAATGAATAGAACAACAACAACATGGCATTTAAGCAGCTCCTTCCAGAGAAAAGAGATTCTTTCTGAGTATCAGAACTGTCCTAACCTCATAAGCCTGCCACACAAAATCTGTCCTTGGTTACCCTGCCAAGTTTTCTTCATTTCAGCGAATGTAATATTTTCTTTGGGGGGGGGGTGGTTAGGTGGAACAATTCTGTGTTTCTGTTGTTGAAACAATTGGGAGTCAGAACTCCTTGTGAATCTACTGCCCATTACATTAGCCAGATCTCCTTGGAGATCCTGAGCCATCTTCTGCCCTCTTAAGGATTAACCTTAAAACAGTGATTAGGAATGGAGGGATCAGCCTGTTGTCATCTCCTTTTGCATATGTTCACGCATAAATCCATTTCGTCCTGTTTCCACATTAATCTGCAAATTTATTCTCTTTTTAAAAATCTGCATGAAAATCTGCGTTTAAAAATGTCTTTCAAAATGAATTTTCTCTCAAATACATTTCTAAACATTTGCTAGCTCACAATACACATTTTGACATGCATCTTGATACGTTTTTGAATGATCTAAGCTCTACAACACAGTATTCAGAGAAGTGTAGATACCTGCATTCCAATATGCACAATTCAGAAAGCACAGCTCAGGTCAGTTATACTGAAATTTGCAAGTATCAACTTCTTCCTGCATTTCTAATAGTGATGATTAGTCTTTATTGTATATAGAGTTGGGTGGATCTGTCAATTTCAGTTTTTCTCACTTTCTCATTTTATTACAATCTTAAATTCAGTGCTCCACAATCCCATAACACTTTACAATTAGGTTTTTTTTTTAAGCCTCATGAAATTTCAACAGCATTTTAGTGCAATTCTTTTTTGACAAAGCTATTTCCCCTAAGGTAGTGCATTTTGGCGTGTTATTTTCCTGAATTATGCTTTTGTATGAACACTTTATATTCATTTTTCTATACATTACTTGACTGGAGAACTGCATTGCAAAAATTCAGAGCAGTGCAATTTTTGTAGAGTGGTTGTATTTCAGTTCTTGCATTGTTTTGGAAAGTATGCAATAGGTAGGTTCACCTTTACAAGTTAATTTCTACCTAATTATATACTGGACCACTGACTATGTGGCCATCATAAAAGCAGCTGCTCAAGAGACTTCCAAATGGGAACGGCTCCTTCTGCACTCTGATGCAGCTGTAGTGAGTGGACTTCAATAATATATAACACATGGAATCTGAACATTAGCAATTTGGCTGGCAAAACATCTCAGTGATACAGACTATATGCAAATCAAGCAATGCTTCTTCATAACCTAACCATACTTCCCCTTTCCTACACTCAAAACTTTCAGTGCTGCTGCACTGGAGTGCTGAAGGAATTGATCTTTTAAAAAACGTGTTGACAGCAGTTTGTTTTGTAATGCACTGCTTTGTTGTGGTTTTGCAGAGGGGTTGAAAATGACATTGTTGGTTTGAACGTGCATTTGAAAATCATTGGATGAGCATTTTCTTGAAGAGACACCAGCAATTACCTAGCCTAACCCCAGAGGTCAGCAACCTAAGGCTCATGGGCTGGAAGAGGCCCATGAGGGTCTCTTAACCGACCCATGAGCCGCCCCCGAACTGAGCTGCTCGTTCGGCGAGTCCTTGTGCGCTGCACTAAACCAGTGCAGTGTAGTGCGGGGACTCTCTTCTGCAGCTCCGGAAATCGCTTCTGCACATGCCCAGATGCCGAAAATCGCTTCTGCGCAGGCGCAATTTTTGGCATCTGGGCATACGTAGAAGCAATTTCCAGTGCTGTGGACATGCACAGAAGCAATTTCCAGTGTTGCATTGCCCTGGCTCGGTCCACGGAGGATGTCTGCGGGAGTGATCCAGCCCATGCCCAGTAAGCCTTGTCAACGCCACACCATTCTCGTTCTGCAACCCTAACCTCTCCTGCAGCTCCATGCCAAATGTTTACTTACTTAAGGTCTGACAAAGGAGGCCTGACTTGAATGCAATTAGAAGTGACCACTTGACAGCTTTTTATTCACTGCCAAAAAGATGCACCAGAGCGATAAATCTTGTGTTTTGCCACCATAAGGATGAGCTACAACGTTGCAAGAGTCTACTTGGGAATCCTGACTCAAAGGCAGGCTTTCCTCTTCAAGTGCAGATCTTTTATCTCCTGGAAATCTTGCATTTCTACTGTTGGATCAATCCTACACGAACCCTTAAGCTGTAGAAACAGACTGGGAATCAGGGTTTTATACCTCTCTGCATTCTGCCACTTTCTGTCACCTCCACAGCAGACAAAAGTGTATGTCTCTCTCTGTGTGTGCATGCATGTGCGAATAGCCTTAAGCAATGCTCAGCAAAGCCTAAGGCTGGGGGTCTTATAATATTCATTGGGTTTACTCAGCTCCTGTTTTTCATTCCTCCCAGTTTAGCTAGAAGAATTTGTAACATGAGCTCCACAGAGTTTCTTTCCCTTCCCTTCCAATACACCATTCTCCTCCACGTGAGCTTTGATCAAGCAAAATCACCTCCACCCCAAAAACAACCTTGATGCACTTGTTTTATGATTGCCATCTTTTACCAATGTGACCATGAACTCTCCACATCCTGGTAAAGCATGATGCAAAAATAATAAAATAAAATAAAATAAAATAAAATAAAATAAAATAAAATAAAATAAAATAAAATAAAAGGTATATTGATACAGTTGCAAAATACGACAACAAGACAGCTTCTTGTGCATTCATTGATTTAAGGATTTTTAGGCTGCCTTTTAGGGTTAAACACAGAGTTGCACAAAACCCTAGACTACAAGATACAAACATGAGGAAAGCCCTCCAGCTGGATCAGCCCGGTGGCCCATCTAGTCCAACATCTGGCCTGGATCTAGACCCTTCAAATAAAGTATTCAGTTAAACGCGTTGTAAACTCAGACAGGGAAATCCCGTAGGGAAAGATGGAACTCCACAGCACCATCTGGTGTCACAGTGTTATATTGCATATATGACATCTATAAAACGCTTTTTTCTTTACCAATCCAGCTGAGTCCCTGTTCTCACAGCAGCCAACCTGATGCCTCCTATGGGAAGCCCCAAATGCAGCACCTGAGTTCAACAACACTCTACTCACCTGCAGCTCCTGGCAACTTATATTCCGGGCATGTTGCCTCTGATGCTGAAGGCAGTACATAGCCATCCTGGCTATCAGCCATTGATATCCTTCTCCTGCAGAATTTGTCCAACCCCCTTTTAAAGTCATCCTAGTTGGTGGCCATGACTGCATCTTGGGGCAGTGAAATCATTGGTTTAACTATGCACTGCCTGTTCTGCATCTCCCAACATTCGGCTCCTCAAGATGCCTGTAGGTATTATGAGAGAGAAAAGAAACTTCTCTCTATCCACTTCCTCAACATCACAAACAATTTTATAGACCTCTGTTAGCACTGCCCCCCTCACTTGGCTTTTAAATTAACACCCACCTACCCCCAGTGTTGTAGCCTCTCTTCACAGAAGTGCTGTTCCATCTAATCACCTCAGCTAACCTCTTCTGAACCTTCTTGAGTGCTGGAATATCCCTTTTCATGTGCGGTGATCAAAGCCATACACACAGTATTCCAGGTGTGATCACACAATAGATTTGTGTAAAGACGTAATGATATCGGCAGTTTTATTTTCAATACCTTTGCTAATGACCCCTAAACATTTCGCCCGTTTTGCAGCTGCTACATGTACCGAGTTGATGTCTTCACTGAGCTATAGACCACAACTCTCAAGATCTGGTCAGTTCGTTCTAGTTCAGAAACCATTCACACACACACACACACGAATTTTTCTCTGTGTGTGATTTGCCTCAATGTGCATCATTTTACAATGACATTTAAATAAAAGCAAGCTTTTAAACTGCCAAGACAATTCACCAGCCATATATATATGTTATTCTTATTTTAACCATCATAACAATAGGAGCAGCAAATTGAAATAGTACACATCTCATCATCTAGGGAAATGTTTTCTTGAATGCTATGCTTTGCAATCTTGATAGGCTTTTCCCTTTCATCCAGTAGTCTCTCCAGAAGGCTGTGTGGAAGGCATCTTTCATCACTCCATGCATTACTGAAGGCAGCCCTGTATAGGAAGGTTTTTAATGTGTGATTTTTTATTATGCTTTAATATGTGTTAGAAGCTGCCCAGAGTGGCTGGGGCAACCCAGCCAGATGGGCGGGGTATAAATAATACGTCTATTATTATTATTATTATTATTATTATTATTATTATTAGATGCAGCAGCAGCTTCAAACAGTTCCAGACTAGCAGTGTTAGAAATCCTTTCTTTAAAAACAAAAAACATCCACGCAGCTCAAGTTAAGTGCTGTTTTACGCCCTGAACTGAAGGGGTCATATGCAAATCCCTTGGAGGGCAGGTCCAAAAAAGTGGGGCCATGACTGAGGAGGCCTCCAAGCAGAGTCTCACAGGGTCATACAGGTGAAGGCTGCCCTTTGGGTAACCTGGCCTCAAACCACTCAGAGAAGGGGTGGGAAAACTGCCCTCTGGGCTTCAACACCTGGACCTTGGGTCTCTCCCTGGTCCCTCCCTTCCCCCATCTGCAACTTTCTCTCTCCTCAAATACTTTTGCTGGGCTGGAGTGTGCTGTGGAACGGTCCTAAATTCTCTTGCTCACCTGGAGGAATGTTGGAGAAAGTCAGGTGCACAGAAGAAGCCTCTGACAGGGACACGGGTGGCGCTGTGGGTTAAACCACAGAGCCTAGGACTTGCCGAACAGAAGGTCGGCGGTTCGAATCCCCGCGATGGGGTGAGCTCCCGTTGCTCGGTCCCTGCTCCTGCCAACCTAGCAGTTTGAAAGCACATCAAAGTGCAAGTAGATAAATAGGTACCACTCCGGCGGGAAGGTAAACAGCGTTTCCATGCCCTTCTCTGGTTTGCCAGAAGCGGCTTAGTCATGCTGGCCACATGACCCAGAAGCTGTCTGCGGACAAACGTTGGCTCCCTCAGCCTATAGAGCGAGATGAGCTCGCAACCCCAGAGTCGGTCACGACTGGACCTAATGGTCAGGGGTCCCTTTATCTTTAAAAAAAAGAAGAAGAAAAAGAAGAAGAAGCCTCTGACATTTGCCTTGCTGGAATGGAGGTTGGAGTCCCATGTATGGCTCCTCCAACATTTGCCTTTGGCCACGCCCACCATGAGTTTGCAACCTCCTGGAAGTTCCCCAGTACACTTCAGAGAGCAGCAGGAGAGTGCTGTTTCTCCCCATGTCCTGCTTGGCATCTTCCCATTGGGGTATCTGGTTGGTTTCTTACGGAATGATGGTCTAGAAGACTCCCATTTCGACTGATCTGGTTGCTGAAGGGCTTTTCTGATGTTCTTATTTCCAAACCACATTGTCAGAAAACCGATTCCCCACCCACCTACCATACCACCACCAACCCTGTGTCTCTTTCTCTCCCACTCCAATGTTCTAATGGGAGAAGGGAAAAATATGTTGAACATTTTCCCAGAAGCTCGTTGTAAATTTCAAAATGATTTTTTTTTGGGGGGGGAGGGAAGGGGGGGAGTTTCAGTTATGTACAACTGCGGGAAAACATCCCTTTTACAGCCTATTTTCAGCTGCCTCTGCAAAGATTACTGGCTCACTTGCCAAGCATGCATTATATAATTAAAAACATTCTCCCCTCCCCTCCCTGCTTTAAAATAAAACAACAACGAGCCAGCAAACAGCCCCTCTGTGGTCCTTTGAAACAGAGCTATTGACTTCACATCTACAAGATGTTGCAGTGATCGCTGGCTTAGATAACTCTTTCTTTTAAAGGAATAGACAAATTTATGGGAAGTGTGTTTTATCCGCAGCTGCTAGCTGTGTTAGTTAAATGGAATATCCATGTGCAGGAGCAGTCTACCTCTGAGTACCAGATGCTGCAGGTGTAAAACAGGGAGTGCCTCCATGCTTGTGGCGTTTCCAAGAGGCATCTGGTTGCTGATTGCTGCAAACATAATAATAATAATAATAATAATAATAATAATAATAACAGGCCTTTGCTCTGATCCAGCAGGGCCCTTGGTTGTCCTTTTAAAAAGATTAATAGAGTTCAGTGGCAGAGCCAGTGTGGTGTAGTGGTTAAGAGCGGTGGACTCGTAATCTGGTGAACCGGGTTCGCTTCTCTGCTCCTCCACATGCAGCTGCTGGGTGACCTTGGACTAGTCACACTTCTTTGAAGTCTCTCAGCCCCACTCACCTCACAGAGTGAGGCCAAAGATCCACCTCACAGAGTGTTTGTTGTGGGGGAGGAAGGGAAAGGAGAATGTTAGCTGCTTTGAGACTCCTTCGGGTAGTGATAAAGCGAGATATCAAATCCAAACTCTTCTTCTCTTCTTCTTCTTCTTCTTCTTCTTCTTCTTCTTCTTCTTCTTCTTTGCACCCAGAAGCCCCTAGGCTCAATCCCAACCATCTCCAGGTAGGGCTAGGAGAGACCCTCTTCCCAAAACCCTGGAGAGCTGCTGCCAGTCCATGTTGAGAGCCCTGAGCTAGATGGATCTTTGGCCTCACTTGGAATACAGGGAAGCTTCTCATATTCCTGTGCCATGCGTCAAGGCTGCTGCTGCTGCTTCTGCAGTCTGAAATTAATATTAGGCTGCTCTCATAGCTACTTTGCTTCCCCTGAATCTGTGCCGATCAAACACATTTAAGCAAATTTAATTGCAAAGTCAAATGAATCGATCCCACAAAGTGGAGGAGGCTGGCGTTCTGCTCACAAAACGTTTCTTCGTGGTGTTTGCAACCCCCTCCCACGGAGCAGAGCGATGGTTGTCAATTACCGGCGGGTTTGATTAAGAGCAGAGCCCAAATGCACCTTTCAGATGGCTGCGCAGGCTCAATAATGTGATAATGAATGCTTCCTCATTACTGGGATTTGATTATAGGGGTGTCTGTTATTGTTCTGCTTGCTGTTGCGGGAAGACGGTGGGGTGGCAGGTCTTGTGCTTGCACAAGTCCTTGCATCTCAGGCCTCTCTGGCTGAGTTTCCTGAGAAGCCAAGATAGCCTTTGGCGTAAAAGGGTCTCTTGGAAGACAGGGATTAATTCTGGGGGATGCAGAGCCTGTTCCCTGGACTGACCCAAAATGAAGAGACCATGTGCCCTACTCCATGGCATTCCATGTAACAACAACAAAAACATTTTTATTTTTTTTATAAAATAAAACCAGGTCACGTTATTTGCTCTGGCCCTTAAAGAAATACACATCTTGTGGAACAATAATGAACCTTCAAATTTAAAGAGACCATTCAACAGCGCCCACACATTTAAAGCACTCTTCTACCAGTATTAAAAGTCATGGTGTCATTGTCCCCCATAAGAAACTCATGGGAATTGTAGATTGTGAAGGGTGCTTGGAATTGTACATAGCAAACTACAGTTCCCAGGATTCTTTTGGGTGGGGGGAAGCCGTGGTGGCTAAAGTGGGATAAATATGCTTTAAATGTGTGGATGTGGTCTTAATGGACTTCACTCTTATTTCAGCCCCAGCAATGGAACAGCATCCTCCTTGGCAACTGACGGAAGGGGTATAGCCAATGGAGGAATGGGTAGGGCAACTGCCGTCACTGCCCCTTCCACACTCCTGCACCAGTTTTGTTTGTCTAGTGACAGGGCTGGATCTGAAAGCTCCCACCTCTTACAGAAGTGAAACTCAGCTGAGGCAAAGTGTGACTGTTGGCTGTTGTTGTTGTTGTTTTTTTAAAAAACCTTTATTGAAAGTTCAAAAACTACATAATTATATGTGCACTAAACGTAGTGAGATGTTAATAAAATAGAGAAAAAGAAAAAAAAGAAACAGAACTTGTGTAGAAGAGAAAATAAAGGGGGGAGGGGGGAGCCAAAAACTGTATACAGTGGTACCTCGGGTTAAGAACTTAATTTGTTTTGGAGGTCCGTTCTTAACCTGGAACTGTTCTTAACCTGAGACACCACTTTAGCTAATGGGGCCGCCCGCAGCCACTCCGCCGCCACCATGTGATTTCTGTTCTCATCCTGAAGCAAAGTTCTTAACCTGAGGTACTATTTCTGGATTAGCGGAGTCTGTAACCTGAAGCGTCTGTAACCCGAGGTACCACTGTGCTTTATAAGGTTGATATTGTACTTCCCCAGATCTTAACCTATTACAAAAAAATGAAAACAAAATGTGGCTCCCTTCTATGATTGGGTTGAAGACTTTTATAAACTCTACAACTTGCATGCAAATGCAGATTTGCCATGGACAAATTAATGATATTTAGAATCAATTCTTACAAATACCATAATAGGTTAAGATCTGGGAGAGTGAGACAGTTGTGTTGCTCTCTTGCGTTGTGTGATATGTGTGAAGGCTATTTGGTCCAGCCAAAAGCCAACTCGGCCATGCTACTGCAAGGGCTGTGCTCTGTGGAGTTTGTCTGTGTGTCAGGCCAGTGGGTGTCTGGAGAGAACAGAGACAGAAAGGAGCATTTGAAACATCTCTGACATGTTTCAAAATAGTCTAGATGCCATGCTGGATACCATGGTGTGCCATTCCAGCTGGGCAGCTGGCAATGTTGTCAGTGTGTGGTGCCTCGCATCACGCGGCATTTGTGCGGAGGAAGTGCCTGCGCCAGGGAATGCGGAGTCCAAAGATGCCTGGGATGTCATACCCAGCAAGTTTATTGGCGAGGTGATGCCCGTTATCTGAGTCACAGCCACTGCTGCGGCACTCCTGCAGGGGCCAAGCTGGGATAAGCTCAGATGCAAGCCCATGACTGGGAATCCTGTCTGGACGAGGCCTATTTTACAAACTGGGTTTGTACAAAAGTACTTGCATATGACCCATGTGGGCAGCCAAGACCTGTTGAGCTGGAGAAAGCCAGCTTTCAGCAAATGGGAAGCAGTCGTGGCAGAAGCCCAGGGCTTCACTCAGCAGAACAAGCAGGACTGGCTGGCTCCATTTTGGAGTAAGTGAAGTAATGTACATCAAGGCCGGCTCTAAAGAACCAGTTAACCCTTTCCTAGAGCCACTGGGTAGCTGCCCCATCTGGGCTCCCAGGCAACTTGAGCTATTGGCAGCTAGACAGATGGGACGGCACACCCTCGACAGCTTGTGCTATATCTTTCTGATGTCTACTTCATAGCCCAGAGCAAGTGATATTTGATTTGTAATATGCAGGGCAAAAGGCTGTCCGCTGCTGTGGAATGTCCTGGAATCATTGCTTTCTCTGCTTCATTGGTTTTCAGGTTATTTCCATGTTTCCCTTTTATTTGCTTGCTTTGGCCAGAGAAAGACAATCTCATATCTGCACCTGCCTGTAGCCTCTGTGCAGCCAAGACCCCTCTTGGTTACTTTATCAGCACAGGCAAAGGGGTAACATCAGTCAATACTAGTGGGAAACTGCTAAGATATATAATTCACCTGTTGCTTCTTATACTTGAACACAGCTGCCTTGGCATGAGATCATCAAGCCCAGAGCTGCCTACTGAAATTGGCCATGTGTCCGACTCAGGTGCCAGAACTCACCATGAACATCTTCCTCGTACTCTTAGAATGGCAATGGCACCGGAACTGAGTTCCAGTGAGTTCCAGCTGAAAAAAGCCCTACTTTACAGAGGTCCACCCTCTAATTGAAGATGTCTTTTGTTTTGAAAGAGGATCTCTGGTCCAAGTCCTTGGGGCAGCGGTGCCAACTTGAATAAAATATGTGCGTGTGTGTCAGGTAAGCCCCAGCCCAAATAATCAATCACATGACACGGCACACGCACACCATTAGATGGGCAATACCATCAAATACTGTAGGGACGTGGGTGGCGCTGTGGGTTAAACCACAGAGCCTAGGACTTGCTGATCAGAAGGTCGGCGGTTTGAATCCCCATGACGGGGTGAGCTCCTGTTGCTCGGTCCCTGCTCCTGCCAACCTAGCAGTTCGAAAGCACGTCAAAGTGCAAGTAGATAAATAGGTACAGCTCCGGCGGGAAGGTAAACAGCGTTTCCATGTGCTGCCACACTGTCATGCTGGCCACATGACCCGGAAGCTGTACGCCGGCTCCCTCGGCCAATAAAGCAAGATGAGTGTCGCAACCCCAGAGTCAGTCATGACTGGACCTAATAGTCAGGGGTCCCTTTACCTTTACCTTACCCATCAACGTTGGACAGGCCCAGCCTCCCTTGGCCCCTAGCAGTTGCCTCCTATGGCTTGGGGGGATCCATTGACTCTTCATAAGGTCAATAGTGCTTCAAGTGTATGCTTTGTGGGACCCTCAGAGATAAGCCTGCCACCTGCCAGTCACAGGATCAGTGTTGCTCACTGGTTCCCATGCACTAGTGCAGAAGGATCTGAGACCAGAGTGCAGATTCCCCAGAGGTCGCAAATGACTCGACTGGATCCTGGCCGCAGGCTGTGAGGTTTATGGGGGAAGCCCAGACCCTTCTGACAGAAGCTCCCCTGTGCTTCTGACTCTCCTCCTTCCTGCAATTGCATTCCCATCCCCTCGCATGTTTGCTCCCATTGGCTGCCACCTCTCATTCCAGCTTGGTAAAGCCCAGAATGGCTCGCACACAACAAGCTCCCCTTTATGCCTGGGCCGAGATGTCTTTGCCAGGGCCAGCTGGCTCTTGCCAGAAACATTAACATGTTCACGGGCAATTACTGCCGGAAACAAAAGGATGAGAGGAGAGACCCTGCCAGAAATTAGACACTGGGAACGTTCCCACCAAATGTCACCAACCTCAGGGGGATGGAAGCGATGGGGCCGACCTCTTTCCTCCACATTTTGAGAGCTGTTTGCTTCTGGTGCAAAGTTGAGGAACCTCACTGAATCGGTGGATGCTGCAAGGCTTGGCTCTCTGAGCATGTGGCCAGCAAAGCTGTGGACCTCTCTGAAGGTCTTCCATGTGGTCAACCTCATCTTTGATATTGCCCATCAAGAGGCAGAGGAAGGAGCACAGTAACATGGGAAACTGTCTTATACCTAGGTGGGCCATTGGTCCATCCAGCTCAGCGTTGTCTACACTGCCTGGCAGGGGCTCTTTGGGGCTTCAGGCACGGGCCTCTCCCAGCTCTACCTGAAGATGCTGGGGACCGAATCTTGGATGCACTGCATGCAAAGCAAGTGTTTCTACCATAAGCCATTGCCCTTCCCTTGTAAGTATGTGGAGATCCTGCTAGGAACACATGCTAGGAAGGATCCTAATGGGTTTATGCATTAATATTCCAGGCCACTTTTGTCTGGTGGCACAAAGGGAGGAAGCATATAAAGCCAGTGTGTCTTTGAGTGAATGGGTTTAATGCTGTAAGCTCCTTCATTACATGGACTTATAAACAAAATATAAAGTCTCTGCCCCACATGTGATGTTATCCACGGTATCTTCCCAAAGCTCTTTAATAGATGTAAACCAGAGGCAAAGTCTTTGGGCTTGTCCAAGAGATCAAGGGCAGCTCCAGTGACCCATACAGAAGGTCAACAGTGCCCCCCATCCTTTGCCCCTGCCCATTAAATGCCATGCCAAGCCCAGTTCTGCCACTGAGAAGCCTGAGGCGAGAGCAACAGATATTGGGATTGGGTCCTAGTTATACAATAGGATTGATTAGCTGCTCCTGCTAGTTAGCTCTGAATCATCTCCTCCTCTTCTGGCTCAGCCACAGGTATAATTATCTCCCTTGTCCCCACCCCACGCCACCCTCCCAACGACACGTACTTCATTTTACTGCTGTGGTGGCTGAGTAAGCAAGAGTCCTTCAGCCCCTCTCATCCTCTCAATTGAAAGGCAATGTTTGAATGGCAACCTTACTTGCACTTGGATGGCTCTGGGAATGAACAGAGACCTGGCCAGGAAAGCAGGGGGTGGGCTGTAATATTTGGGAGCCCCCAGCCTGATAAAAAACCCCACTCCTTATTCCTCAAGGAAAGATCATCAACATGGCAACGGTCTTTAAAAATAAAGTAAAGATGGAGAACTAAGGCTGTAAACACTCACCTGTCTGCCTTGGAGGAAGACCTCTTGAACTCAAGGGGGTGTACTTCCGAGTAGATGTGAGCAGGACTGTCTTAAGTGTTGCAGATCTGCTCAGGGAGTGGCTCACATCCACCCTTTGCAGTTCTCACCCAGACCCCTTTCTCTGTGGGTTATCAATTCTGTCTCCCTTCATTCCTTTCCTGAAGGGAAGCGATGCAGCTCAGGGCTAGCACTCATACTTTCCCCCAAAGGGGGTCCCAGCTCTAATCCCTGGCTGCATTTCCAATTCCAAGAAGATGGCGATGAGAAAGGCTCTCACACTCTTCTGAGACCCCGGAGAGCAGCTTCCAGTCAGAGTGATCAATTTTGGCCTGGAGGGACCAAAGTTCTGTTTTTTGTTTTTAAAAAGATAACTTCTGATGTTCTGTCTCAGCAGAATTTAGACTGTAGACTGCCTAGGTCAGAGGGCTTACACTATAGAGCACTGTGAGACTTATTGTTGGTAATGATTACAGTATTGATACTATAACAAATGGGGGGGGGGGGAATTGGCTAAGCAAATAAAATTTGCACTATGGGAGACAGAAAAGACCTATCACTGCTGTTCTGCAGAATGTTCCCATCAAAAGGCGGAGCCTACGTCATACTAAGCAGAATATTCCCCTGTTGAAGGGACCAATCTTCCCTAAGCCAGTTCCTCCAGGGCAGGTGTCGGGAACCTTTGGCTCTTCAGATACTGCTGAACTACAACTGCCACCAGCCCCAGCAAACATGGCCAATGACCAGGGGTGATGGGAGTTGTAGTGCAGAAACATCTGGAAGGCCAAAGGTTCCTCACACCTGCTCTGAGGGAACTGGCAAATCGGTCCATTTCAGCAAGGCAATACAGTGGTACCTCGGGTTAAGTACTTAATTCGTTCTGGAGGCCTGCTTAACCTGAAACTGTTCTTAACCTGAAGCACCACTTTAGCTAATGGGGCCTCCCGCTGCCGCCGTGCCACCGGAGCACGATTTCTGTTCTCATCCTGAAGCAAAGTTCTTAACCCGAGGCACTATTTCTGGGTTAGCGGAGTCTGTAACCTGAAGTGTATGTAACCTGAAGCGTCTGTAACCCGAGGTACCCCTGTATAGAAAACAGAGTGATTTGCCCAAGCTGGTGACTAATGCAGAATTTGAACCTGGGGCTTCTGTGTGGATAGTTCATACCCTCAGCCATGCACCCTTAAACGCTCCCCCTCCCCAAGGTGATATTGCTTTGGAATTTGCCTGCACTTCCTGATTCATGGAGGAAACTGGGATACAGTTATAGGGAGGAAGAAGAACACATGGTGTAACCTTGTAGGCAAAACTGCTTGCATCATCCTCCCCTCCCATTTTCCTGCTAAAAATCCTCCCCGCCCCATTGTCCAAATGGGGCTTTCCTCCCTCCAGGAATACAAAATAAGTAGAACTGGTATATTTTCCCCCAGCAGGAGAGAAAGCAGCCGATAAGATTA
This sequence comes from Podarcis cretensis, assembly GCF_951804945.1. NCBI lineage: Eukaryota > Metazoa > Chordata > Lepidosauria > Squamata > Lacertidae > Podarcis > Podarcis cretensis. The sequence goes on along the minus strand of NC_137185.1, from coordinate 26,416,979 downwards.
TTTCTAAGGGCTGAACTAAGTGAGATTTATTTATTTATTTTTGTTATTTCTTTTAATGCAAGTATGGGAGGGGGCTCGAAACAGGATCAAAGCAATGGTTACGGGAGGAGGTGCTTAACCTGTTCCCTACTGGCTGACTTGCTGCTTAGAAAAAAACTTGGCAAGCCTATAGTCTGGCTCCTTCAGCAGAGGAAAAGATATGTACTGTAAACCTGGTGTATTTTGTTTTGTGAGTAGAAAAACAGCCCAGGAGTTCTGTCGATCAACAAAGCAGATGTCAGGGGGAGGATCAAGTTTGCACACAGAGATCACACTATTGCTGTGATCCAGTTTGGAGCCCACCCTAACTGCATTAAAGTAGCAACGCGAAACCACCAGGGCACACTCCTAATCACGGCTCCTTTGGTCTTGAGCTGTTATATTTCAGTTCTTTTCATTTTGCCTGACAAGAATCCAACTCACGGCCCCAGAAAGGTCTCTTCTTGACCTGGAGGTTATGCTGAACTGCTCCCAAGTACCAGCACTTTCCCTTCTCCCTGTTTGCATGGCCGTCCAAAATGGCCCAGATTATGCAGGAGGTCAGAGACAAAGCTCACGATATGTCACTTAAGGGGCATCTAATTGCCATGGCGATACTCATGTCCCTTGCCCACTGCCCACACAGAGTGACTTGAACTGCAAATGTTCTAGGAACGTCCAAAACAACTGAGGATAGCAACTGGAAGATTTTGACCTTGGTAGAGTCCTTTGCTGCAGAGTGAACACATTTTGACCACAGCTCAGTGGGAGAGTGCCTGCTTTTCATGCAGAAGGTCCCAGGTTCAATCCCCATGGCAGATGTGGAGAGGAACCCTAGAGAGACACTGCCAGACAGTGTAGACAATGTAGACTTGGCATGATGGAGCCTCCTTGGTTCCTTAATATTAAAAGGAAGTTGGCGGTTCCATCTAGTAACCACCTAGATGCCTGTGGGCAACCCTCAAGCAGGACCCAAACTCAAGACAACTCTCCCTTAAGTGTAGGTGGGTTCCCACGAGTGATAACAGCAAGAACCTTTATTGAACTACAGAAATGGGCAACAGGGGCAAAGCAACAGCTTATATACATTTCTGAAGGCCTGGGCCACTCCCACTCCCAACGTGATTAGCTGTCTAAACTTCCAAGCTGCGAATCATGACTCAGAATTTAAGGGCCAATGGCAGAGGACCAAATCCTGAAATGTTCTGTGATTGGATACCATGTATCGAATCAGAACACAGGGGTGTGGTGATCACACAGGGTCCCTGGACGTTTCACCGTCTATTGACGCCTGTGCCACCACTTTATTTCTCGCTGCCCCGACCCAGGCCCCACCTGGTAAAATACTGAGTCCAGTCAGGGTTAGATTGGAACAAAACTTTTGTTTATTTATTGCAGTTTAACAAGCGTGTGGTTTCATAAACAGAATCAGTCAATTAGATTCATGGGGTGCCAGAGCTATAACTTCCACAGCCTGCTCTCACTCACTAAACCACCTCTCTGATATTTACTTGTCTGCCTAGCCCCTAACTGTTCCTTTTTTTAATAAAATTTTTATTGGGTTTTCACATTTTATAGACACAGACACACACAGACAAAGACAACACATATAAGGTTTCATATCCTTACTTTCCTAACCCCAGTTCTTGACTTCCCCCCACCCCCCCTTCATACATCCTAATTCAATCAAATTTGCTCAGCAAGCTCATATCTCTCATCCTTTACATATTATTATTATATATATATACTTTTAAAGAAATACTTGATTCTTATTATTTAGCCAAATTTTGCTTATCCAATTTTCTTATAAATATTAAATCCTTTTCTAAGGTCGACCCAAATTCCTTCCACGAATTTCCCTTTTATCTTAAAAATAGGTCATAATAATCAAACACAAAGGTCATAAACATTTTTAAAATTCTTTCTCCCCGCCCCGGTTTCTGTCCCTTCCCAATGTCCCAATGTCCACAAAAACAGTTTTTAGCCTGGATTCCTCACATCTGAGGCCTTCAAGTCTCTGTCAGTCTCTCTCTGCCGATTTTGTTGGTAGCCCTCTTTGTTGGTCATCGGGTCTCGAAGGAGTTCTAGCTCAGTCTCATCAGATTTTCTTCCATCCAAAGTACTTGGTACCAGCTGCTGCGAAAGGTCAGCTAATCTTCCATACTCAAAGAGGAAGCCCCAATCATATTTCTTGTTTCTTTTAAATTCAAATATTCCAAGTGTTCCAGGGGCTTCCTCCCTCCTCTTTCGCATCTTTCGCAGATTTGTAATCCAAAGGTCTTCTTCTTTATGTTCTGACATTGTAGGCTTCTGGTTGGTACTCTCCATCTGTACTGGCTCCATTCCTTGTTCCCTCTCCTCCTGTTCCAAAGTTATCTCTTCTAATTCAGCTGCAGATTTTTTCCCGGTCAAGTCCATTGTGCATTCAGCAGAGTCACTTATTTTAGAGTTCAAGGTTATAAGTTGTTTATTCATAGCCGTAGTCTGCTCCTGCAACTTTCCCACGAGAAAAAACATTCTTTCTATCTTTGCCTGTAATTTTCCATCTACAGCCATTGTAGTGTTTCAATGTTTCCCCTAGGGGGATTCTGGTTACTTAGTAGTCCTTTTCCCAACAGTCCGTTACTTTGTTATTTCACTACTTTGTTCCCAACCACTTTAATTCAAATATAACAAATTTAGTCCAGAAAGGTGTTAAATAATAAGATTTTTAACTTTCACTGCCCGTTTGACAGCTCCTTTGACAGCTGTCAAACTCCTTGTTCCTTTTTCTCCAGCTCACATACAGGACACTCCCGGGTCTGGGGGGGGGGGGGTTAGGCAAAGGCTTCTAAAATTCCCCTCTTACTCTCCAGCACAAATCTTCTTCTGTCAAATTCATGAAAATATTATCTTTTAAAAAACACCCAAAAGAAAAAACTCTCCACCTTAGTTCTCCGATCCTTGCTTTAGATCTTCTGTAAATAGGGGGGGGGGGGTGCGGACTTCCCTTTAGCACATCCCCCGATCGTATCGAATTCAAAGGTAGAAATTTTAAAGTCCAAATTCCATTCTACTCACGGATTAATTAAAGTCCGAATTTCAGGGAAGAAAGTCAGCGGTCTCCGGCCATGGCTCGCGGCTTCGCTCCACTGCAGTAGCGGTCCACTCACAGCACCACGCCGCTCCCTGTACCCTCTCCGCAGCCTTTAAAAAGGCTCTTCGTGGGTCGGGGGGGCGCTTTAGGTGCCCGCCGAGTCACCAAGTCCGCAGGCTTCAGCGCCTGCGGTTTCTGAGGGTCCCCGCGGCCCCTAACTGTTCCTGACTCAGTTTATTTCACTACACTAATGCAACCTATCCACAAACTCTATCCCAATTCACTCCCACTCCAACCAACCACCCAACTCCCAACAAACTCCTCCCTTTGCCCCTCCCACAGCTGGTTTTATAGTCCCTCTGACTCCACCCCCTGGGTCCTGATTGGGTAACCTGTTTAACTATTTCACCTCCAGCACTCTCATATGTTAATGTCACAAGGGGCTCAGAATCCTTAGTCCAGACTCAAGCTCAGGCAGACATAGACCACGGAATACATAACACTCCCCTCCTGCAGTTTCCAGCAACTGGTATTCAGAGGCATTACTGTAAACAGAGGGATGGTGCCCCTCGCAGTACAAAGTTCTGTGCTGATCCTGCCTCTTATCTTGGGCTTTGCATTTCACCACCACTTTGCAGCCTTTCAATCTGTCTCTCACAAGCGGGTTATGCCACTGTCTCGGCAGAATTCCCTCCCTGGGCCTGGAAGAAGAGGGCAGCAGGTTCTCTCTCTCATCCCAGCCAATAAAGCACCTGATATTTCCCAAGCCCCCTCTCCAGAGGGTCAGTTTGGCAGCTGAGATTGAATTATTAAATTGACATCTCGGTAACATGCGCTACTTGCGCCGCCTGAAGAATTGCTCACTGCCAGTGAGGTCTTCTGAGTGCTGATGTTTCCCTGTAATAAATTTGTCAGATGCCGCGCCTGGCAGAGGGTAAGCAAGCCTGGGCTGCCACAGCTCCCCGTGGCTGTCAATGGTATTCCTGCCCCAGCCAAAATCTGCATGCCTGAAAGGTTTCCTGGCAGCCGTCTCAGAGGAATCCCTTTTGCCTCCTGGGCTCTACCCAAGGTATTGGCTTTTTCTATGGCAGCTGCCCTCAAACTGGTGTCCTGCAGGGCGCAGGTTGGGGCAGATGGGATCTATAGCCTGAACATAGCTGTCAACGTTTCCCTTTTTTTGAAGGGAAATTCCCTTATTCTGAATAGGATTCCTCGCAAGAAAAGGGAAAGGTTGACAGCTATGAGCCTGAAACAACTGGAAGCACCAGGCTGCAATGTGAGAAGTGTCCCATAGAAGACAATGCTCAATTAAGAGTGGCTTAGAGACAATCTACCTAAAAGGCAGCTTTCATGTTTTCTCTTTTAGAGATGGATGGTTATTTTAGTATTAATCTGAGCTGATGTTTTCTTTTTCTGCTGTTTTTTGGTCAAACTTGCTTTAAAAATTAAATAGAGTGCTTCTTTGCCATCTTTTCATACCCATCAGTCTAAGGATGGGCAAATCTGCCAATTTTGGCTCCTCTCGGTTTCTCATTTTTCCAGTCTCCAGTTCAGTTGACATTTCTGCATCACTTAACAATTATTATTATTAAAGTTGGTCAGCATTTTAACGCACATGTCTCCTAATACACACAGTTGTGGAAGCAGTTTTTCCCAATGTAATGCTCTTTTGTATGCTATATTCACAACTATATACACACTTGGCCCTAATGCACACATTTATTTGGGTGGGGAGGGTTGGAGAACTGCATCACAAAATTCAGAGATGTGCAAACATCAAACCAAAACCATCTTGGGGAATGGGAATTAAGTAGGTCTGCATTAGAATGTGCAGTGAACCAAAATTTATTCACCGTTCCTAGATGAGCCACACTATTTGGAGGAAGAGGGGAAAGATGAAGAGTGCAGTGTAGCTCTCAAGATAATAAAATCCTAGTGGCAACCAGAGGTACACAGAAACAAAGGAAGCTACCTTATTCAAAGTCAGACCATCAGTCCACCTAGCTCAGTACTGTCTACACTGACTGGCAGCAGCTGTCCAGGGGTTCAGGCAGGGTTTGTATCCCAGATGCTGGGATTGAACCTGGGACTTTCTGCAAGCAAAGCAGAGGCTCTGCCACTGAGCTATGGTCTCAAGTGGACATCAGCTACAGCTCAATGGTTATATGGGCCATGGTGAAATGGCCTCCTTATCTCCTAGTTAAAAAGGTAAAGGGACCCCTGACCATTAGGTCCAGTCGTGACCAACTCTGGGGTTGCGGCACTCATCTCGCTTTACTGGCCGAGGGTGCCCGGCGTACAGCTTCCAGGTCATGTGGCCAGCATGACTAAGCCGCTTCTGGCGAACCAGAGCAGCGCACAGAAACGCCGTTTACCGTCCCGCCGGAGCTGTACCTATTTATCTGCTTGCACTTTGACATGCTTTCGAACTTCTAGGTTGGCAGGAGCAGGGACCGAGCAATGGGAGCTCACCCCGTTGCGGGGATTCAAACCGCCGACCTTCTGATCAGCAAGTCCTAGGCTCTGTGGTTTAACCCACAGCGCCACCCACGTCCCGTTATCTCCTGGTTACCCCCCTGCAAACTTTATTCTTAAGCAAACTTCCTCTCCTGTGTGTTCCCTCCCGCCTTCCCTTCCTCAGGTGCAACTGGAGGATGAGGGGGCTTGCTGGGCCTGAGCCAGCTGTTCAATACTAAGAAAAATTAGGGAAGAGAATTGAGGAACATATTTATGCATTCCAAGCAAATGATGGATCTTTTTGAAGCAAGACGGCAACTGCTCTATGATTTATCATCTCTCAAGTTTCCAGCATATGCGCTCTCTCTCTCTCTCTCTCTCTCTAGTTAAAAGTATTGAGTGCAAGTGATGTATTTTTGACAAGATGGATTTCGACCTCAATGTGCCAGAGTTTAAGTTAATCAACTCTTGTCAATTCCCCCAACTTCTCTTCTTCAGAAAAGCGAGGAGGAGATGTGCCTCCCTGCCTGCTTCCCGTGACGTTTGGGCCAAAACATTTCAGGGATGGTCCCAGCTTGGCTCAAATGGATCTGCATTTTGCCAGACCTTCCCTCCCGCACTGCAAAAATGGGGCATGTTTATGCAGAAGACGCTGGTGCATATTTCAGAGACAGCTCATGGGTCTTTTGCTAACTGTGGCATTTACGTTCCCACCCACACTTCAGATAAAGAAGGAGTTCTCTCTAGAGAAAGTCTCCCAAGAGAGTTTGGCTCCACCCCCCAAGGAATATTCTTTTTCTTTTGCATGACTAAACCTCCCAGCTGAGTGCCAGCTTCAGAATTTGCTTCTCTGCTTGTGTCTTCCATTTCCAGGTGTTCCTGACTCTATGTTCACACAAATGTACCACAGAACAGCAATAAAGCCGCTTAGGATTGTGTTGCAGTGGCGTGGGGTCATTGGACTAAGGCAGGCATGTCCAAAGTCTGGCCCGGGGGCCACTTGCAGTCCCCAGGCTGGTTTCAAACGGCCCCCAAGGCAATTTTGAAAAAGCAATCTCTTGTGGCCCCTGAGCGCCCGCCCACCAAAGCCATTTCCTTTTTGCGGGCTCATCATGAACTCTCCCTTCTGTGTGGGAAGTGTAGCTAGCCCCCATGCCATTAGGGAGTCCCCGGCTATGTCACTCCTTGGGTCGACCAATCTGGTCAGCCGGGGATAAGGTAAAGTTAAAGCGACCCCTGACCATTAGGTCCAGTCATGGCCGACTCTGGGGTTGCGGTGCTCATCTCACTTTATTGACCAAGGGAGCCGGCGTACAGCTTCCGGGTCATGTGGCCAGCATGACTGAGCCACTTCTGGGGAACCAGAGCAGCACACGGAAACACGGTTTACCTTCCCGCCAGAGTGGTACCTATTTATCTACTTGCACTTTGACATGCTTTCGAACTGCTAGGTTGGCAGGAGCAAGGACCGAGCAACGGGAGCTCACCCCGTCATGGGGATGCGAACCGCCGACCTTCTGATCGGCACATCCTAGGCTCTGTGTGGTTTAACCCACAGAGCCACCCGCGTCCCTCACAGCGCCACCCACCTGGTCAGCCGGGTGTGTGTGTAGCTAAATAAATAAATACTACAGTACACGTTCGGGATGTTGATGCATCAGCGATGGCAGTGGCAGAGGGGCGGCGGCCGCCTTGACCCAGCGCCAGATTTATGTATAGGCTAAGTAGGCTGAAGCCTAGGGCCTCTAAATCTAGGGGGCCTCGCTAGCCCTCCTGCTCCCCAGTGGGTGGTCTCCCCTCTCCCAAAATTACAAACCCAAGACTTCATGCGAGGGCAGGGCAACTCAGGCCTCTAAAGTACCAGGGTAGCAACAGAAAGCAAACTAAAAATGCTTTTGCAGTTCATGAAAACTATCCAGCAATATCAAGTTATAGGGAAACTGGTGCTATTAACAGTAATCCTTCTAGTTGGTTAATTGGTTCAGCAACTTCCATGCACATGACGTGTGATGCTGATTATTTCCTCCAAGAGTTAAATGATAACTAATCAGAGGCAGCTACAGTTGCAAATGGTAACAAAATATCTGGGAAAGGAAGAGGAGCAGGTTTCCTCAAGTGTGTTGCAGGTAGAAAAACTGTAATGAAGTGAGAGCAGTAGTTTACTTGCTCAAATTAACAAATAAGAGAGTTTTGAGAATTTAAATTCTAGATTAGAATTGCTTACTTAATTGAGAAGGGGATTGTAACAAAAACATTGGGGGCTAATTTGAATAGTAGAGTGCCTGGTATCTGGTGGGCAGACCAAAGCACTCATCATGAGAGCTATGAGATTCAAGTGAGGGTCAGATGCCTTGTCAATCCCAGCAGGTATATAACAGGAAGACCTGGCCTGCCCAGGCCTATTCCTACTTGCGTGCAAGCAGGAGGGGACAGGGATCTCTCTGTTAGGTAGCATGATGCCTCCCTTCCCACTGGAGCAACCCCGATCCCAACTCCTACTTGCGTGCAAGCAGGAGGGGGTGGGGATCCCTCAGCTGCAGTCCAGAAGATCTCTGTTTCACCCTTCACGTTAGTGCAGATGAATACACCTGTAACCTTAGCTCCCAGAGATGTCATTCCTCTTGCCAGGCAGTCAATGATCATAGGGTTGGAATCATCACCATCAGTGATGGAAGAAGGGGTGTGGGGGTGCGGTCTGCCTCAGGTATCATCACTGAGGGGGACAAAGTGAGTTGTTGTTGTTGTTTTAAAAAACTGGGCTCATGAAACTTTTTAGGAGTGACGTGGTGGCTTAGGCACCTGAAGGTTCCGTGCTGCCTGAAACAGCAGTGTGGGACTTGCACATGCCTACTGCTACTGCCTCTCCCTCAGCCCTACAGCTAAGGGGGAGGCGGCAGAGAGGCTCCAAGCATTGGAGAGGCTTGCACCACCCCCTTGGGTGAATCACCTTGCCCCCGGCTGCAGGACACGCCCCTGCACCAGGCACCCGAGTGGCTAGCTATGCTGTTGACCACAATCTCCTGTCCCCACATCTCCTGCTCCTTCTTCTGTCTCATTGGGGTAACCAACACACCAGCTGCCTGGATTGGTCTCCTGAAAGTCTTCTTCTGGTTTTGAAAGCAGTTCTGATGCGATGGGAAGCGACAATAGATGTGAATGGAGGGGTCGGGTCACAGCTGATGGTTGTGAGGCCAATATCACCTTGGATACATCTCCTGCGTGGAGGGCTGGTGAGTGTTGAGGGCTTAGCAGGCCTCAGAATGCAAATGCAGCTCATGTTCAATCCCCCTGGCTCACAATCAGTGCCTCTTACAAGAGGGTCAAGCACTTGTGGTCAAGGGGCTTCACACATTTGCTAAGAACAGGTACATTATTTTAAACACAGAGGATTTGCATTTTAATCAGCGGTGGAAAAACAGAGAGTGAGAGAGCTCACAATATCTTCTGTCAGGGCATGACAGCTCCAAAGGTCTGCAGAGCTTGTTCAAGATGAGCATTATCTACTTCAGAGGAGAGGCAGATGATGCCAGAGAAGCTTCTACTGCAGAACTGACAAACTGGAGCAAAGGGGTTTAAAATGGGTTCAGGGCCATCTTTAGTATATGTGCTGCCGGGTGCAAAGATCTACCCAGCGCCCCCAAATTTAGTTAATTTCACGTGCACGGCACCAATGAGAATGACAAGTGCTGTTGATGTGTCTGACAAGCGCTGCCGTTGTGAATGACAAGTGTCGCCGCTGGCGCAGCACGTCTTTGGTAAATGAGCGCACAAAGTCGAAAGTCCTTTAGTGAAACAGTAGGTATAAATTTTGGCAATACCTAGGTATATATGTATTTTGTTTTTCTAACTTGATCAAAATTATTTATTATTTCATAACAGGTAGATAGTAATCCCAAAGAAGGGCAGCACCAAAGAATGCTCCAACTACCACACAATTGCACTCATTTCACATGCTAGCAAGGTTATGCTTAAAATTCTACAAGGCAGGCTCAAGCAGTATGTGGACCGAGAACTCCCAGAAGTGCAAGCTGGATTTCGAAGGGGCAGAGGAACCAGAGACCAAATTGCAAACATGCGCTGGATTATGGAGAAAGCTAGAGAGTTCCAGAAAGACATCTGCTTCTGCTTCATTGACTATGCAAAAGCCTTTGACTGTGTCGACCACAGCAAACTATGGCAAGTTCTAAAAGAAATGGGAGTGCCTGATCACTTCATCTGTCTCCTGAGAAATCTCTATGTGGGACAAGAAGCTACAGTTAGAACTGGATATGGAACAACTGATTGGTTCAAAATTGGGAAAGGAGTACGGCAAGGCTGCATATTGTTTCCCTGGTTATTTAACTTATATGCATCATGCGAAAGGCTGGGCTGGATGAATCCCAAGCTGGAATTAAGATTGCCGGAAGAAATATCAACAACCTCAGATATGCAGATGACACAACCTTGATGGCAGAAAGTGAGGAGGAATTAAAGAACCTTTTAATGAGGGTGAAAGAGAGCGCAAAATATGGTCTGAAGCTCAACATCAAAAAAAAGAGAAGATAATGGCCACTGGTCCCATCACCTCCTGGCAAACAGAAGGGGAAGAAATGGAGGCAGTGAGAGATTTTACTTTCTTAGGCTCCATGATCACTGCAGATGGTGACAGCAGTCACAAAATTAAAAGACGCCTGCTCCTTGGAAGAAAGGCGATGGCAAACCTAGACAGTATCTTAAAAAGCAGAGACATCACCTTGCCAACAAAGGTCCGTATAGGTAAAGCCATGGTTTTCCCAGTAGTGATGTATGGAAGTGAGAGCTGGACCATAAGGAAGGCTGATCGCCGAAGAATTGATGCTTTTGAATTATGGTGCTGGAGGAGACTCTTGAGAGTTCCATGGACTGCAAGAAGATCAAACGTATCCATTCTTCAGGAAATCAGCCCTGAGTGTTCACTGGAAGGACAGATCCTGAAGCTGAGACTCCAATACTTTGGCCACTTCATGAGAAGAGAAGACTCCCTGGAAAAGACCCTGATGTTGGGAAAGATAGAGGGCACAAGGAGAAGGGGATGACAGAGGACGAGATGGTTGGACAGTGTTCTCGAAACTACAAACATGAGTCTGACCAAACTGCGGGAGGCAGTGGAAGACAGGAGTGCCTGGCGTGCTCTGGTCCATGGGGTCACGAAGAGTCAGTGTCAGGGAACTGCCATCGGAGCCCAAGGCGGTGGCAGGGCTTCCAGATGCAGGGGAGGGAACCAGCAGGGAGAGAGGGAGAACTTCCGCTGAGGAAGGAGAGGAGGAGGAGGGGGCGTCGGAGGGAAGGCTCAGGGAAGCTTCCAGCGAGGGCAGCGGAGAGAGCTCAGGACCTCCCATTGGGACGCCCACTCTGCGCAGAAAGTTGTCGCGCAGGGAATCTAGGCGGAGACTCACTGTCAAGGAGCTTTTATGTTGGAAGAAGTTCAGGAAACGCCCACTGACGGATTCTGCCAGTGATTAAGACAGCCACGAAGTAAGGGCTGTCCGGTTAGGGAAAGTTTTAAGCCAACTACTCTGCTTGGAGCAGGTTTGCGCTTACACACAAGCAACCCCTTATCCCTTTACAGTCGGACACGACTAAACGACTAAACAACAGATAGTTAAGAGCTCAGGTGCCTTCAGCAGTGGGTGCCTGGTGCCCCCCCAGAATTTGGTGCCTGGGTGCCCCACACCCCTTGCACCTCGGGTAAAGACGGCCCTGAATGGGTTGGTGCATTTGCACCTGATTTCCAAAGCACCAAGCTGTAACACATTTGAACTATTGTGATTGCTTTCCCTACATTCAGGAATCAGATACTCTTTCAAGTCAGGGCCTTCTCAGACCTCTCGTGTTTTGCAGAGAGGAAGATGTTCACAGAACTGAGTCTTGGTAATACTGGAAGGCTCAGGTGCAAACAAGGGTGTATAGATCCTTTACCAAGACCCAGTTGACTACTGTCTGAATACATCCCACAGGAAGGAGCAGAATCTTAGGAAGGAATCTTAGGGAGCATCAAAATGATTTTGGCTCAAAAATCTCCTCGCTTTGAACAAGGCAGGAGAATGGCAGAATGTACAGAAAGGATCTCCTTGTATTCTGGAAACTAACAAGCCGCAACGTAGATGTGTCTGCACAATAGAGTCTTGATGTGGTTAATTACAACTTCAGGTAAAGATCAAAGGCTTGTTTATAACTGCATCTTAATCGGATTGATTCTGGTGGTGAGCATAGGTGTTAACAGAGCCGTTCCATTACCAGAAGGCCTTGCATTTAGAAAATTTCAGGCAACCAAGCTTGTGCAAAGAAGAACAGCAGTAAATGTATTTGCATGGGACCAACTCAATGGTGTCAGAGCAGCCCCCACTCGTCCCCTTGCACCATACATAGCCCGACATAACCAAATATCTCCTTCTTAAGTACAGGACAGCCAAAACACAGACCTGTCCCAGTGTTATGATGACTCTATTTGTTTAATGTAAAGCCAGGGAGGAATATAAGTGATTTTAGGATAGGGACATGAACAGGGGCAAAGTGGGGGTGCGAACAACAGCAGGAATCATGTTGCAGCTTGATAGCTCTCCACCTCGCACAACACCTCCCATCCTACAGGGATCTAGGCTCATGGAAGAGAGAGCATCCCTTCCATCTTTTTTTTTAATTAAAAAAATCCCCTTTATTTTTCAGTTTCTGCAGATACTTATAACAAACAATCCCCATATACCCTAGCCAACCAAGAGCCTTTCCATGCAAATACAACGTAAATGACACAGTCGAACATTAAGCTGGTTTGTGCAATAATTTACAGGTGATTGTGCGGCTCTGGCTCTGGCTCTGGCCAGAGCAGCGATGTCACGCTGGCCACGTGACCCAGAAGTGTCTCCGGACAGCGCTGGCCCCCGGCCTCTTGAGTGAGATGGGCGCACAACCCCAGAGTCTGTCAAGACTGGCCCGTACGGGCAGGGGTACCTTTACCTTTACCTTTTACAATGGTTCAGTGTCTTCTACTCTCTATCTTAACCGATTGTCCCAGAATGAGTCATGAGGAGCTGATGGTGAGGGGACAACACTGTCCTCTCCAGGGTGCTGGTTAAATATGTACCATACAGTTTCAAAATCGTCTTTGGTCTTTGTGTTCATTAGTGCTCTAAGACATTCCATTGGTTTCTTCGTAAGAGCTGCGTTCTATAATCTATGCCAGTGTTTCCCAACCTTTGGTCTCCAGCTGTTTTTGGACTACAATTCCCATCATCCCTGACCACTGGTCTTGCTAGCTAGGGATGATGGGAGTTGTAGTCCAAAAACAGCTGGAGCCCAAAGGTTGGGAAACACTGATCTATGCCACCATGCCTCTGTTGTTTCATGGTGATGTCATGGGATGCCATTGTAGCATAACAAAGTCAATTCACTTCCCCTTCCTTTGGTGGAAAGTAGCTCCAGCAAGTAACTGCCTGATCCCTATTGCTGCACAGTCCTGGGGCCAGATATCATTTTGGATAAGCCAACAAGGTTCTAAAAAGAACTTGTTGCAAAGTGTAGATTGTGGATTTCCTTTGTATCCACCAACAAGGCTCAACCTTCCTTTTGAGAAAAAAAAAAAAATTCCTTCCAGTAGCACCTTAGAGACCAACTAAGTTTGTCATTGGTATGCACACTTCTTCAGATACAGATTCCTTCTTCAGATAAAGATTCCTTTTTAGTTTTGCTTTAGAGTCAGCCTACAAGAAGAGTTCTGGCAAACTCAAAAGCTTGCACATGACACTGAATTGCCCTCAATTTAAATAGGCTTCATTTTCAAAATAGCCTGTTTTCATTGGTTGGGATCACTTGTGCAGGAGGAAACTGGGTAGCAAACAGTAATAAACGGTCACAAGAAGAGAGAGGATTAGGATGGGGGCTCTGCGACCTGTGAAATCAGCACAATTGAGCCAAAACATGAGCCTGGCAAACATTCAGCTTGCTCCTATTTATTCCCCATTTCTCAGAGCAGCAGAATTGCACGACTTCCAAAAGCTTCCAGGCCCTTTCATTGTTCTAAGCTTGGGAGCCAAACTGAAGGCCGTCCGTTGCTGGAGCCGCCGGCAGGTGCACCCCCCGTGGATCTGAAATGACAACTCCAAACTGTAAATGCTTTATTTTCGCTTTGAAGATGGCTCCTTGGCTTTCCCAGTGCCAGATTCCATTAATCTAAAGGACGTCACTCCTGAGCGTTAACGACAGTCACTGGTGTCGACAATGGGATTGCATGGCGTTGTGTTATGACTGCCTGTCAACCGCATTTGCAGCGATTTTTCAGATGGCTGCACGTGGCTTCGTAGGCAGCTCCATCAGCTGTAAAGCAGATTGCCAGGAGGCTGGACAAAGACCTTCTGCTATAGGTCAGAACTGATACCTGCTGACACAAGCAGAAAAAAACCCTATCCTGTGGTGTAAGGCTGTTTGTTTGATTTCTTCCATAGACACATTTTGAGGCTCCCTCTTAATTCTCGGTACCAAACACACAAATGGCCATCACTACACCACACACACAAAAGCAGATCCAGATCAACGTGTTCCTGATAGGAATATTGCAGCCAGCACATGAACGCCTAAGTATTTGAATCTTCATTTACACAATAGTGTGAGATGGTTCCTACGACTGGAAGGAACCTTGCAGTTAGCAAGTTTATCTGCCAGTGCAGAGGTTGTTGTTGTGTTGCTCCAGATTTACAGAAAGGCTCCTGGCTTTGACTGTTTTCTTTTGATGTAGCTGGCAGAGCAAGTTTGCCTGTGCCCAGTGTTATAGTTAAGGTTCCTGTGATTATTATTAATGTGGTGCCATCAGTGTGCACACAATTTTTACAGACTACTACTATAACAGCAATTTATTATTAATACCCCGCCCATCTGGCTGGGTTTTCCCAGCCATTCTGGGCGGCTCCCAACAGAATTAAAAGCACAATAAAACATCAAACATTAAAAATGTCCATAAACAGGGCTGCCTTCTTCTAAAAGTCAGAGAGTTGTTTATTTCCTTGACATCTGATGGGAGAGTGTTCCACAGAGCGGACACCACTACCCAGAAGGCACTCTGCTTGGTTCTCTGTATCCTCACTTCTTGCAGGGACGGAACCACCAGAAGGCCGTCTTAGGAGGACCTCAGTGTCCAGGCTGAGCGATAGGGGTGGAGAAGGCAGGTCTTTGGCCAGAAACGCTCTTGCTAAATTTTTCATGTACCATGTACAGTGGTACCTCAGGTTAAGAACTTAATTCGTTCTGGAGGTCCGTTCTTAACCTGAAACTGTTCTTAACCTGAGGTACCACTTTAGCTAATGGAGCCTCCCGCTGTCGCCACACCGCCGCCACATGATTTCTGTTCTCATCCTGAAGCAACGTTCTTAACCCGAGGTACTATTTCTGGGTTGGCGGAGTCTGTAACCTGAAGCGTCTGTAACCCGAGGTACCACTGTATTACATCCATCAAAACTTGTTTACGCTGTTGAATTTATCTTAATGCTGCCAGTGTTTTCAACTGCACACAGCTATTTCCCATATATTCTATAAATGTTTTCCCATATTTGTTTTTTTAAGGAAAATCACCCCGCCCCCACTTCTGATATGGGCTGTCATATGTCCAGGTTTCCCCAGGCATTTAAACCGATTTCCAAAAATTCCACCCGGGTGCCATTTTTGATGGACGAATCCTGCCCATGTCCGGGAAACTCCGGACGTATGGCAGAGCTAAGCAAGAGGCCTCTGGAAGGCACGCGGAGATCTCTGGCCAGTGGCCTACCAGCCGGACAAAGTCAAACCTTGGGGGATTGTCAGAGTGACACCTGGTTTAGTCAGGAGAGAGGGGAGAAAGTGGGGGGGGGATTGTATTGATTTCATACCAGAGGCGCACAGATGCTCATCCACTTAAATTAATTAACTGGATGGAAGCCGCCGTCTCGTCTGGCTGTGTCGAAGGGACTGGCGAAAGCTCATTTTTGTAGTGCTTTATTAGCTCTGATAGCTGATCTTATCTAATTAGATTATCTCTCGATGATGCAAGGTTTGGTGGCAGTGGTGTACATTTTAAAAATAAGCTCACCTTCCTCAATTACTTTAGCAGCTAAGGGCAAGGATGAAGGAGAGGGTCCTGTCTGGAGGGAGACCATCTAGATGCATCATCCCGGCCAGACTCTGGTTAGGGATACTGGTGGGATTGAGCAAAAGCAGAATTTGAATTGGGGACACCCTGCTTGACCTCTCAATCCTTTCTTTATTTTATGTCATAACATGTAAACATTGCTTGAAGATTAAAAGAAAACCCCTCAAAGTGGTTTACAAAAAGAATAAAACAAATAGATACATACATATATACAGTGGTACCTCGTGTTAAGTACTTAATTTGTTCCAGAGGTCCGTTCTTAACCTGAATCTGTTCTTAACCTGAAGAACCACTTTAGCTAATGGGGCCTCCTGCTGCCATTGCGCCGCCGGAGCACGATTTCTGTTCTCATCCTGAAGCAAAGTTCTTAACCCAAGGTACTATTTCTGGGTTAGTGGAGTCTGTAACCTGAAGTATATGTAACCTAAGGTACCACTGTAGTGTATATCTCTGTGTACAAACATTTTAAAAAAATTAAGCCAGCAATAAACTAAAAATGCATCACTAAAACTATGCATCACTAAACTAAAAATGTCACTGATGTGACTCTGGCCCTTTAAAAATTAACCTCAAGCAGCACCCTTGGGTCCATCTCGGTCTCCTGGTCCCCCACATCCCTGGCTCGTATACACATCCCTGGTACAAATGCCAGTTTGGTCTCAGGAAGCCCAACACCATCAAATCACAAGATTCTAGTTTTCATGTGACAGAGTTCAGCAGGGCAGCAGGGCTTGGTGAAAATCTCAGAAGAATAAACAGTTAGGAGGTGGGGAATAGGTGGCATTTTCTGTAAAAATAGGCTTCTGAAAAGCGCCCCTCCCCCTGAAATGGGAAGAAACAAATCAAACAATTATTCAGACCACTGAATTATGGGTTTTCATGGCTCAGAATCTGGGAAGATAGTTTAGAATACCTCCAACATTTCGGATGAAAATAGGGATGTCCTGTATAATAATAATAATAATAATAATAATAATAATAATAATAATAATAATATATACCTCGGTCATCTGAGTGGGTTGCCATAGCCACTCTGTGCAGCTTCCAACATATATAAACACATAATAGAACATTCAACATTTAAAAAACCTCCCTATACAGGGGTGCCTTCAGATGTCTTCTAAAGGTTGTATAGTGGTACCTCGGTTTAAGAACTTTATTCATTCTGGAGGTCCGTTCTTAACCTGAAACTGTTCTTAACCTGAGGTACCACTTTAGCTAGTGGGGCCTCCTGCTGCTGCAGCGCGATTTCTGTTCTCATCCTGAGGTAAAGTTCTTAACCCGAGGTACTATTTCTGGGTTAGCGGAGTCTGTAACCTGAAGTGTCTGTAACCTGAGGTACCACTGTATAGTTACTTAGCTCCTTGGCTCAGGGGTCACCTAATGCCACACCCCAACATTTCTCTGATGAAAATAGGGATGTCCTAAGGAAAAGCAGGACATTCCAGGATCAAATCAGAAACCGAAACGACTTCTGTAAATTGAGGACTGTCCCTGGAAAATAAGGACACTTGGAGCGTTTGGAATATCCTGAAGTCTGGACATAGGCACCATCCTTGCCTAGGGCTCACCCCCTACTGCCAGCCTGCCTGCCTGCTTCCATACTGGCTGCTTATGGTTTCGATGCCAGCACAGAGCTACGGTCTGCCTGACGATGTGAGAAGCATCTTCTGCCCATGGCAGGCTGTGCTCCATGCTGTTTCTCTAATTGGCTATTTCTTGGCGCCGCTGTCGCTCCTGCTTTCCGAGCGCAAGTCAGGGGGAAGGAATCGCAAAGAGATTATCTCCTGAAATAGAAGCCTGAGCATCGGGAAAGTTGGAGCACATTCTCCACATCTCGCCATCTCCGGCTCAAGTTTGCTCGTCATAGCTGCTTAAAACCTGCCTTTGTAAACGTACAGCCCACCGGCTTCTCAGCTGACAAGGCCTCCTGTTTGCAAGGTGTGCCAACCCGGGCATCGCTTCCTCGGAGGCTGCGAGGATGGGCTGCTTCCGGGAGGCTTCAGGTGCCATGCCCATCATTACAGCGGCAACAACAACACTGCTCCCTTAAGGCCGTGTAAACTGTTATTCAGCCGTCTGCCTCAGATCTGAGCGATGTGCTCAGCCCCTCGGGAAGCGAAGGGTGGCTGAGGAAAGGAAGAAGATTAAGTTCAGCCCCAGCACACGTCCCTCATGAAATCCGAGAAAATGATGGGCATTTTGCAAGCAAACGAAACTGTGGCTGGAGGGGAAATTAAAAATGAGAAGATCAGCAGGGATCCATGCTTGAGAGCCGTGCTGAGCTTGGCTGGGCATTGAGAAATGCTCTGTTCAGGCCTGGGAGATTTTTTAACAGGGGCTGGAGAAATTGCCACACTCAGGCAGCAAAAGCCACTTTCCAAGGCAACAGTCTGCAGTGCGGGGAACGTGGATCACTCCTCCAGGGAGGCAGGGGATTTCACCCGCGAGGCCCATTTGAAAAAGCACTCTGGCGTGCAGAAACTTCTAACAGCAAGATGCCCATTTAACACACACAAGCCTTTTTCGCTGTGGCTTCTCAGGGGGGCTGGAAGTGTGCCCTCCCCCTGTCACTAAAACTGAAGCATGACAGATGACTAGGCGGGCACGGGCAGAAGCTGAATCACCTTGCAGGCCTGCTCGTGGCAATGTTGCTTTATGAATAAATACACAGAAGAGAATTCCTTTTGCAAGAAAAAGAGAGAGAAAGGAAACCAACGATAAGGCATTGAGTCCAGCATATTTTGCTATCATCTCATAGGCTGGCTGATCTCAGCTAGTGGAAAGGTTGGGAATTAATATCATCTAGGCCAGTCATAGGCAAACTTGGCCCTCCAGATGTTTTGGGACTACAACTCCCATCATCCCTAGCTAACAGGACCAGTGGTCAGGGATGATGGGAGTTGTAGTCCCAAAGCATCTGGAGGACCAAGTTTGCCTATGCCTGGTCTAGGCCCATGCAGCAGCCACGATAAAAGCAGGACAGCATAGCTGGGGATGTAGAAATAGTAGCAGCACACAGGGATACGTGAAAAATATGGGAATGGGGGTGAATCGGTGGCTCCAAATCTGTGACAACACACATACCAAAACCTGGGGTAATTGGAGGGGCAATGGAAAGGTGGGACAAATTTATGGGGGAAGTATCTGCAGTCTTCAAATTTATTACAAGCCTTTAAAGGACTGAGGTGATGCTTTCAGGCTCAGCATGACAAAGCCAGAGCAGGACAACATACCAAGCTAGTTATTACGTGTAACTTTTTATATCTGTTGTTATTAATATTATTATTTATAATAATAAGAATGTAAGTTGCATGATACAAAAAAGTCTCAGAGTGACTTAACAACAAAATGAAACACAGGCAGATAAAATAAATTAAAAGCCAAATTTAAAAAACCCAACAATGTTCAGTGCAATTGATTTGTATGTTATGTAAATAGAAGTCTCTGGGATGCCTGAACAGTCTTATCACCATGGTGGAGGGGAGACGCAGGGGCTTAACTCTTTTCCTTCCTGCTTGGGTTTGAATACTAAATCATACCTCTGTTGCTGTTGTTTGCATTTCAAGGGAAGCCTCTATTCAACTTTCCACACCTCTTCCGTACTCTGGGTCTCAAAGCGGCTTGCAAAAGAAGCACAAAAAATAAATAAATATCATGGCAGGTTTGACTCTGAAGCAAAGGATCCCCTCCTGGACCAGAGCACAGTCACCACCAGATTGAACAAAAGAGACACCACAGCCATCTGCTAAGGGGAACATGATGCAAATGGATGCATGCAAACTGCGCTGCCACAGCTGATGATGACGTCTCTGTATTTGCATCCCGGCCACCGCAGCACAATATTTTAGGATCTTTCGTGAATGAGTCTGCAAATTAATTTCCATTTAAAATGAGTGACTTCGTAGAGTGGGTTTTTTTTTAAATGATCCCTCTGCCTCCCCACTTCTTAAATGTTCAAAAGACAGGAGAGTGTGAATAAAAGCCAGACTTAATGCTGACCTCTTCAGGATGTTTTTGGTAAGGCACTTCACTCTCCCCCCCCCCACTTAGGTTGGAGTGGGGTAAGTACTATGGAGTTTTGATATATGATGATTGCATAGAAGGTGAATAACCACTCACTGACCCTCAGGGCAAGCGTTGCATCTAAAATGGGCAAACCTGGCAATGGCATCACAATTGGTGCTGGTGCCCTTCGAAAATTGTGTGTGCGTGTGATTGAAATCTCCCTGGACCAGATTGAAAGCAGTCCCTACCTATGGGGCAGTTAACACAGAGGTAACCAACCAGGTACCCTTCAGATATTGTTGGAGTAGAGTGCCCATCATTCCTGACCATTGGCCATGCTGTCTGGGGCTGATGGGGAATGGAGTACAGCAACAACTGGGGAGGGGTTGGCTACCCCTGACCAAGGGGCCAAAAGCAGCAGTGGCTGTATAACACCCCCATCCCTTAAAGCCCCGCCTTAACAAGGAACCCTGCACAAAATCTGATTTAAATTGCATACACGTTGATCTTAAAAACAGCCCAAATCAAATTCATAATAGTTTTTTGGGATGGCATTCCAAGTGACCACTAAGTCTTCACCACCTTCTTTGTCCCTTCTGAGTTCTGGTCAATTGTCAATTCACGGACCTACAGAGCTTTGAGATTCTCCATGTCTGTCTCAGTGCATGCAACACAGGCTGCTTTCTGCAAGGAGAGTTTTCTGGGTCTTTCCTGAGGTTTAGAAATCGCACAGCAGCTGCTTTGAAATTTATCCATCTTGTCCAAGCTGTGCGCAGAGAATCAGAAGGCGATCCAGAAGTGCTTGGGCAATCCAGTCTCTTGGCTCTTAAGCGTGCATGCCCCCCAATACATAAAGCAAGACATATAACTCTTGTCTTCACATACAACTCCTGTCCTCAAAATAAGTGGCATGACTTGTTCATCCTCTTCTTAGAGCCTGATAGTTCTCCAGCTGAAGTTAGATGGTACAGTATTTGTGTACTCTGTCCTGCTCGGGCTTCAGCAACAAGCTGTGTTAGGAAACTGACCGTAACTGTTTACTTTCCTGAAACGCAAGAATGTTTAATTTCACATTGGATTTGGGGCTTTACTTCTTCAAGAATAACAGCAGTGCTTATTTTCTGCAGTTACGGAGACAGCATCCCCATCTATTCTCTAAAGGCAGTAGCTGCATAGAAGAATCCCTCTCTTTAAATTCCTTGCTGGGGCTTGAACTCATAATGTATTGATCTGTGTGTCGCTGCCCCATGTGGTAAATCATGGAACTGCAGGTGGTGGCCTCTACCATCAAGCCAGGGACTGAAGTCACTTTTAGGCGACATGCTTATGGCGCAGTCATCCCGATGCCTTTGCACAACGCCGGCTGTTTCTTGATCATCCAGTCTGATTTGTTTTAGAGCTTGTGTTATGCCACACTTCCCAGTGCATTTTCCTATCTTTTTTTGCATTGAAAAAATATTTTTGGGGGAAGTGAGCATTGGGCTTGTTATGCAGGAGCGCTAATCAACTTTAATCATGTAGCCTGAATTTTCCAATATGAATCCCACTTGAAAATAGCAAGAGTCTGGAAGCACCCTGACTTTGCAAACCCAGTAGGGACACCGGACCCACCTAGATAGGAAGATATATGAGTTAGTCTTTTGGTTCTGATTTGCTCTTCCATTCTCTCATTTCTTCTTCATGAATGCGCATTTTGCATCCATGCATATCATTATCGAGATGCATCCACACACAGCTACCAGAGAGTTCTTGGGAAAGGGAGCTGAAACTTGAAAAGAGTGCCTGTTTTTGAGCACCCACAGAACTTTAAAGAAACACCCCCCCCCCAAGAAGGTGGATGCGGAACTGTGTTTTTCCGCAGATAGGTACAAGAAAACACAAACAGTTCCGGGTCAATAGGGATACAGTGGTGCCTCACAAGACAAAATTAATCCGTTCTGTGAGGCTCTTTGTATAGCGATTTTTTCGTCTTGCAAAGCAAGCCCATTGACAGCTTAGCGGATTAGCGCTATTAGCAGTTTAGCGGCTTTTAGCGATCAGCTGTTAAGCGGCTTATCAGCGGATCAGCTGATAAGCGGCTTAGCGGCTTAGGAAAAGGGGGGGGAGCAAAAAGACCCCGCAGGAACTCGCAAGACATTTTCGTCTTGCGAAGCAAGCCCATAGGGAAATTCGTTTTGTGAAGCGCCTCCAAAACGGAAAACCCTTTCGTCTAGCGGGTTTTCCATCTTGCGAGGCGTTCGTCTTGCGGGGCACCACTGTAGCTGATAGCTTCTGCTAAAGGTGGATCTTCAGGTACCATAATCAGGAGATGTCCAAGGCGTTGAGTTGCACCCAAAATGGGGTGTGTGTCATGTGTGTATGATGTCATGTATGTGATGCACACATATGATGTCACGTTGTCAGGTGGAGGCTGTGAGGCCCAGTGAGGCCTAGTACTGCTGTGAAGCTGTCGCTACCACTGCAAAGCCCAGCTCCTCAATATATATTTTTTTTGGGGGGGGGCTTCAGCCCCATCCCAATAGACTTTGGGGTGGGCCCTACAGAGTTGACACTGATGGCCCAAGGCCTGGGATGGTGTGCAGCATTTGACAAGCTTCTTTCTCTCTCTCTCTCCACCAAGCCTCCTTTGCAGGCTTACTGCAGTAAAATAAAATGGTGGAATCTTGCCTGGAGATTTGGAAGAATTTCCTTGAGGAAAAACCGGGGGCATCTTGCATAGCTCTTCTGACAACAACTATGCAGTGTGAATTCTGCATTGTCTGTTGAAACTTGGAAGACAGAGCACAGTGTGTGTGTGTGTGTGTGTGTGAGAGAGAGAGAGAGAGAGAGAGAGAGAGAGAGAGAGAGAGAGAGCCTGCCTTGAGCTCTTTAAGCCAGCCCTGCTGCCCGGAGGAAACAAACTTACCCTGGGAGCCAAATAGCTCTCAGGGGAGATGCCATCTCCCATTCCAAGATTCTCCATCGTGGAGCCACTGACAAATATTGCATTCCAGCAGGCAGCTGGTAGCTGTTGGATACAGTTAAATCCTTGTATCTGCGCTCAAATTGTCTTCCCTTCCTCCTCTTCTCTCGAACTCCCCCTCCACCAGTGAGATTCCTGATGCACACAGCAGATGCCCTGATGTCACCATCTTGCCAGATCCAACAAAAGACTATAATTTTGCGCCTGCTTGAAAACAGTGATGCAGAGGAGGAGGAGGCTGCCTTCAGATCAGCTTGTATGAAGCAAAGCAAGAAGAAAGAGGATTTCTTTGCCTCCCAGTGAGTCTTAATTTGCCTGAACTTTGGCGGGGCCATCTGTGGGCATGCCAAGGCAACTCCAAACTCCAGATACATCCACAAATACTTTCACCTGCCATCTGACACATCCCTCCTCCTCCTCCAAGATGCTCCAAAGACTTGGGGGATTCACTTTGGACTTCCAGAAATGAGCTCTGAATCCATCAAGGCATTCATCTTCAGACAGGACAAAGTGGCCTTTGTAATCATCAGGGTTCAAACAGCCCACCCACCAGAGGCAAAAAGGCAAGGGGAGAGAAGAGAAAGAGAAAGAACAGAAACTGTAAACAGTTGTTCTGACCAAATCCTGACTCATAGCTAACTGGAGGCAGCCAACTCCAGAGCTGGCTGGCCAGTTAACTTACCAAGCTCTTCTGGAAGCCAGAGTAGTGGTATTATAGCCACAGAGATAAGTGAAGAATCCAAATATGGCCCCAGAGAAAAACATGAGGAGGGAGCTATCATGCAAACCAAGGAAAGGGTGGCCCCCCCATTAAAATTAGGGCTGATGGCAGCATTTTTAGCGGCTGACTTTGGTTTTTTTAATTGTATTTCTAGACCATCTGTTTCTCCAAGGAGCTCAAGGAGTGGTGTGCGTGGTTCTCTTCCTCTGCATTTAATTCTCACAACAATCCTGTGAGGTAGGTCAGGCTGAGAGGGTGACTGGCCCAAGGTTACCCAGTAAGCTTCATGGCCAAGTTGGGATTTGAACCATTGTCTGCCAGGTCCAAGACTCTAACCACCACACCACAATGACTTGAATTAGCTTTAAACCAATTAACCAGCTCCTCAAATTTAAATCAATTGCATATTCACACACACACACACACACACACACACACACTTACTACTGTAAGTGTCTGCTTTGGAGATAGTGAGGGAAGTGTTCAATGACTTTGGTTGATTAAGCTTTAAGCTGTCACTTCTTTTTGGGAGGAAAAGGTCACTTTTTAGCATTTCCATTTTTTAAAATTTCCCATTACAGTAACACCAGAACAAAAATAGCTCCAGAGCCAAGCTAGGCGAGATGACGTAGATCTGAGATTGGATTTCCTGTCTTGAAACAAAAAAAAAATCCATATCCGAATTTGGATCAAGGACTGAGTTTGGGACAGGAGATTTCCTCTTTCGAGCCTGCACCAAATTAAACTGCTTTTTGCTCCAACAGGGAAAAGGCACATAGACTTCATTTTGATAATCTAACAAGGTTTTAGTGGCAGCTATATTATATATTATTTACATTTTCACCCCACCTTTCCTCCAAGGTGCTCAAGGCGGCAGAAATGAATCCTCCTCTTCCCTATTACATACTCTGTGAGGAAGGTTAGACTGAGATGCAGTGACTGGCCCAAAAGTCACCCAGCTTTGTGGCTGAGTGTGAATTTGAAGCCTGGTCTCTCTAGTCCCATTTGAACACTCTAACCACTGTGTCTCCTCCAGCATAGTGGACTCAACACAAATCTGGGGTGGATGGGTAGCAGAATTTACACAGGTTTAAGAGAGATTGGGTCATGGATATCCATCATTTCATGCAGTTTGGTTCTCAAAAGATAAATAAGGTTGCCCTTAATCATTAGACACTGCTGATTAGAGATGACATGGGATAATTATGTAATCCAATAGATTTATATTTGTGTACCTTAACCTGCTTTATGATCTTTCTGAACAATGATGAAATGTAAATAATCAACTCTTGGGTTGGGACAACTGGCTAAAATGTTTTGAAATGTTTTAAACGGTTCTAATTTTGGTTCCTGTTTTGTTTTTGCCAGTTTGGTGTTGGTTAAATGTTTAGCTGGGGTAGACAGTTATTTTAATTTGAGTATAACTGTAAACTGGTTGTTGTTGTTGTTGGTTTCTATTGATTCTATTGTTATTCTGTTCTACTGATTTCTGTTATTATTACAGTAGTTTCTATTGGTTTGTTTGTTGCTTGTATAGGATATTTTGCTTTTTAACGTTTGATGTTTTGTTGTGTTTTTATATATGTTGTAAGCTGCCCAGAGTGGCTGGGAAAACCTAGCCAGATGGGTGGGATATAAATTTAATAATAATAATAATAATAATAATAATAATAATAATAATAATAAATCTGCTCATTGCTGGTTTATACTGACACCCTGCTAATCGATCAACTAATGTTTCAGTTGATTCAAGTTTGCAGCCCTCATGACTATTTACATGGGGCTGATGTTGGTCTGACTAGAGCTGGATTTCAGGGAGGTGGAACAGTTCTTCCTCTGGTAGATCATTCCAGGGGTATTGTGTGTGTGTGTGTGTGTGTGTGTGCACATGTTGCTGTATGCAACATTTCTAATGCATTCTCCTTGCAGCATGAATAAATGATCGCAAATATGCATGCCTGAGGGCACTGAGAGACCTCCTGCCACAACACATGCACATATTTTGCTGTTTTCAAAACCTAGCCCTGAAGCTACAGTGTTATAAGTGATTAGCACGCTTGGTGTCTACCATTTTTAAAGCATCTATAAGGGGAAATCACAGAATCTCAGAGCTGAAAGGAGTTCCCTGGGTCATTTACCCTGTCACTGCTTTTCAATTTATTTAGGAAATGCAGAAAGTGGGGACCCGCTAGCCGTTTGCCTCTTAAGTCTTTCCTGGCAGGACAGGGAAGCACCTGAAAGGACAGAGGACCAGCCTTGCTATGCAGTTGCATTTCAGTGGTTGGTTCAGCACCATGCTGTGCATGCATGCAAGCTCCAAGTTGAAGCCACACCATTTCCAGTTCCATTAAAAACCATGCACTTTAACAAGCAAAGCAAAGCAAGTTCAACTGCAGCATACCCTCCAACACTTCTCAGATGAAAACAGGGATATTTCTAACTCCCTGCCCATAGACGCTCCCCATCCTGCCTGCCACAGAGCATTTCCTGTCACCACCTCTTAACCATCCAGGGGTCCTTTACCTTTTTTAAAAAGTCCAGTCAAAGGCGACTATGGGGTTGTGGTGCTCATCTCGCTTTTAGGCCGAGGAAGCCAGCGTTTGTCCACAGATAGCTTTCCAGGTCATGTGGCCAGCATGACTAAACTGCTTCTGGTGCAACGGAACACCTTGACGGAAACCAGAGCGCAAGGAAACACCGTTTCCCTTCCTGCTGCAGTGGTACCTATTTATCTACTTGCACCGGTGTGCTTTTGAACTGCTACATTGGCAGGAGCTGGGACAGAGCAACAGGAACTCACCCCGTTGCAGGGATTTGAACCACCAACCTTCTAATCGGCAAACCCAAGAGGCTCTGTGGTTTTGACCACAGCTCCACCCGCGTCCCTCTACACCACCACTTACACCAACGGGACATGCCCACACATGCCCTCCACAGTCCTGAGAATATTCCTTAATCCCGATTCTATTTTATTTTATTCTTTGGTAGATTTTCAAAAGAGAAAAACACACACCAATAAATAAATTTTAGAAAGGGGGCAAGATTCGACATGGATGCACAAAGCATTTGTTTTTTTTAAATCAAACTCCTTGCACCCAGGCGGTTCACAAACAAATTAAACAACAAAATATAATAATTATCACCAGCTTAATATAAGAAAAACAAGTTCCTGTGAATTGTGGTGCTCAG
Source organism: Podarcis cretensis (assembly GCF_951804945.1). NCBI lineage: Eukaryota > Metazoa > Chordata > Lepidosauria > Squamata > Lacertidae > Podarcis > Podarcis cretensis. The sequence goes on along the minus strand of NC_137185.1, from coordinate 26,390,419 downwards.
ATGGAAGTATCCCAAGTGAGACTTTGCTGTTATTGCTGCTGAAGGAAGACTTATCACTTCCCTGCAAGCCACAACGCTGCTGTGCCCCTAAGTGCTAACATGTCGATCAGGCAATCCTAATTGGCAGCTATGGGGCAGCAGAAGACCCCTTGGGGAGAGTGTCAAGGTACCACATTCTGAAGGGACATTCTGCAGCGAGCTGGTGTGAGCTATCTCAGGCAGCCACCTGTGCCTCCTTGGAAGAAAATATGTCAGTTTTCTTTGCTGACAACTGTGTTGCTTGGCTTAAAAAATCAAAATAAAAAAAAAATCAAATTCCTGACATAAACAGGAGGGGTCCTGAAGCGTACTTCTACCTCAGGTTTATAGCTTCTTGAAAACATCACAGGTATAAAGCTCATATATCAGTAAGGTAAAGGTAAAGGTACCCCTGACCATTAGGTCCAGTTGTGACCCACTCTGGGGTTGCGGCACTCATCTCGCTTTATTGGGCGAGGGAGCCAGCGTATTGCTTCCGGGTCATGTGGCCAGCATGCCTAAGCCGCTTCTGGCGAACCAGAGGAGTGCACAGAAATGCCGTTTACCTTCCTGCCTGAGCAGTACCTATTTATCTACTTGTACTTTGACGTGCTTTCAAACTGCTAGGTTGGCAGGAGCAGGGACCGAGGAATGGGAGCTCACCCCGTCGCAGGGATTCGAACTGCCGACCTTCTGATCGGCAAGCCCTAGGCTCTGTGGTTTAACCCACAGTGCCACCCATGTCCCATCTTGGTAGTACCCTGTTAATCTATCTGGAACGTCTGTCTTCCAATGGTACATCCGTGTTCACCGTCTCCAGATTCAGTTACATGTGTTCAAGTAATTGCATCCACTCTGATGTTGCTCTTATTGCTGCTACTTACTGTTTACACCAGGAGTCATGTGGGGGGCATGTGGGGTCATTTGCAAACTAGAGAGGTTGTTGTGGACACCCTACAACTAAGCATACTACAGAAAGCTTATTTCAAGCCTAATTTCAGTGAGGGCGGGAGGACGTTGGGGCACCAAGGAAGGGCTCTGTGGGCTCATGTGGGCCTTTGGTTGCCATGATAGCAATTCCTCATTTGCGCAATCATTATAAATTGGCACCTATTTTGCCACTCTGTACAAGAACCCTGTAAGGTAGAACAATCCAAGAATTGTTGCGAGATGGTTATAGGAGGCCATCACTGCAGATTGCCTGAAAGCAGCATTTGACCACGGCCTAGGTTTTGACAAAAGAATTATGCTTCTCAAAGGTCCAAGGAGGCCAGTGGATGCCCTTTTATGGGAGCTAATTGTAAGAAGACAGTTTATTGATACACAGAGAGCTCTCAGGAATGTCTGGGATGAGAAGCACATCACAGTTTGAGGAAGCTGAGGCACTTTCCGTTCCTCATCTCAGGAAAGGAGGGGGTGTGCTTTTGTATGTGGGTGTGCATCTGAAGACACAGCAATCTGAGGCAGAGAGAGACAGGAGAGAGAGAGAGAGAGAGAGAGAGAGAGAGAGAGAGAGAGAGAACACGTGCACAGTAAACTAAAAACTGGAAGCATGGTTCAGTATGCCAATCTCTGAAGATCTGATGTGGGGTAGTGGGTCTGATGCCTTCTAAGAGTTGCTTACATCCACTTCTGGCGTTTTTGCATAATCATTAAAAAAACACAAAATATGATAGAACCCCAAAAGTCTATAGAGTTCCCTCCCTCCTTAAAAACAAGACCAACCCAAATGATCCTGTCAATGTAACATATCACCAAGATGGAAAATGAGGGAGTGTGCGTAATAATATCACATGGGCTTTTTGATGTAAGGCCAGTCTACTGAGTACCAGCTTTGAATCGGGGCCTTCTGGTGTACAATCTCTTTTGCGGCTCTTTTTCTCAGGCATGTATATAGCTTGAGGCCCCCCTCTCTCGCCCCCGGCCAAACTCTGTTAAGTTTGCCCATAAAAGGAATGATTGCACGGCACTGACTGATCTGTCGGCTAAGCTAATCAGTACAGATACGTGGCTCTCTGAGTTCAGCCCTATGAGCAACAGGGACTTGCCAATAACAGTTCCCAGCCAGCACAATCAGACAACTTTCAAGCATATGTTATATTACATTCAGAAATTACTGTTATGAGTGTCTGTGTAAACACAGGGAAAGGACAGCAGGCCCCTGATCTCTCTCCACCAACGCCATCAACTCTGCTGTAACTGCTCTAAAAGAGTTATCTGAGTTGGAGATTATGATCCTAGCTGATGCAATATCACTGTTATTCATTTGGTCCCCTTTGATGGGCACTGTCCACATAGGGGCAACCCGTAAGCTCAGCTGTAGGCCACACACAACCCTCAGAGGTCTTCAATGCTGCCTTCCAGGAATTCTCAAGCCCCACAAAACTCCCCCCGCCCGCCCCACCCCCAAATTCTGCTGCCTGCTGAGGATCATAATCAGTTCTCATAGCGGTGGAAAGAAGATTCCTGGCTGGCTCACCCAGCTTTTTCTTCTTGAAAAGGGAGTGTTTGGTTTTGAAGGTCTGGTGCCTATCAGAGAACAGACGTGAATGTGGGACAGAAGGTCTTCAGTTTGACTTCAGTTATATAGCAGAGGGAAGAGCATGAGACTAAGGCGCCCTGGAAGAAGGAAACAGTGAAGAACTATGAAACTGAATAATAGAAGATTCAGGACAGATAAACGTACTGTATTTTTTGCTCTATAAGACTCACTTTTTCCCTCCTAAAAAGTAAGGGGAAATGTGTGTGCGTCTTATGGAGCGAATGCAGGCTGCGCAGCTATCCCAGAAGCCAGAACAGCAAGAGCGATTGCTGCTTTCACTGCGCAGCGATCCCTCTTGCTGTTCTGGCTTCTGAGATTCAGAATATATATATTTTTTCTTTTCCTCCTCCAAAAACTAGGTGTGTCTTGTGGTCTGGTGCATCTTATAGAGTGAAAAATACGGTACTTTTTTGAGCACAGTTAAACTATGGAGGTTGTCCAACAGGAGGCAGTGATGGCCACCTACTTGTGTAGCTTTAAGGGAGGATTGGACAGATTCATGGAGGAGAAGACTATCGATGGCTACAAACCATGATGGCTATGCTCTGTCTCCACAGTCAGAGGCAGTAATGCTTTTGAATACCAGTTGTTGGAAATCACGGGAAAGAAGGGTGCTCTCGTGTGTGGGTCCTATTTGCAGATTTTGCACAAGCATCTAAGTGGTCATGATGCTAGACTAGATTGGCTTTTAGTCTGATCCAGCAGTGCTTTTCTTACATTTTTATGAGGAGGTACTGTATTTTTCCGTTTATAAGACTAGGTTTGCCCCCCCCCAAAAAAAATAATGTCAAAAATTAGGTGGCGTCTTATACACAGGGCCATCTCCCCCCATTTTCTTAAATCTGAGTCCCCTAAAATACATGGAGGCATCTTATAAATGGGAAAATATGGTATCTCTAGATTCTGGTGGATGCATGTCCATTAAACTTTGCCAGATAGAATAGGACACAATGGGAAACTCAGTGTAATCAGGGCTTTGTTTTCAGATGGAGCGAACTGGAACTGAGCTCTGGCACCTCTCAGGTGGCCAACATTGACATTCTAAGAGAACAAGGGAGAAGTTCATGGTGTGCGCTTCTTTTTCTAGAAAAATAACACTGAATGTCACCTTTATGTCCTCTCCCTTGGTCCTTTCCCAACGCCAGCAAGTGCATTTTGCATGTGGCAATTCACCTCTGAAGGGTACTTTGGGTAGTCTCTGCTTTTCCGGTTTTATTTCCTCATCTATAAAATGGAAATGCCAGTGGTTCATGAGCTGTCTTGGTGCTCACCCACAGAACTTTGCATAACGCCAACCAACCTGCCAACCTGCCTTCTACAGTGAACATTTGTTCACACATTTGGGGTGGGGATGGCAGGCTGTGTTTCACAGCACCACCTCGTGGATTTAGCCACAATGGTAGGTTACATGAAGGGCACCTGATTCTAATAATAGCTCTTAAGGCTGCCAGGTTGGTTATTTTCATCGCGTCTCATTTCTATTTTTGCAGACATTGATTCATCATCGTTCTTTGCTCCCAGCCAGGAACATTGGTGTCAGGAGACAGGCCCAAAGACTCTATTCCCTTCTTCTCACCTGCTTAAAGGTTGCAAACTCTCAAGGTGAAGATGACAGCTTGATACATAGGTCTGCCTCCATTTGAAGGGGTGGGAGTCACTGGGCAAAATGTGGTAACCAAACCACACAAACATTGATTTGGGTTTTTGTTTGCAATGCGCCTGATCAAAATTCACATTCACAGCCAGCTATTTATTATCCAGGGTAAAGAGGAGACCAAGTGCTCCTAGTGATGGGTTCTCTCCCCGCCCCCACTCCCTCGAATCAATATTTGAGTTTAATATTATGTGCACAGAGATCTGCAAAGCAAACAGGTTTGCTTGCCCTGGTTCTCCAGATGGTTGGTAACAGTAACATCAGAGAAACCAGCTACATTCTGTTTGTTTTGGATTGTCCTAATTGTGGTAATGTGAAACTTTGTGAGAAAGGGGAATGACTAGGCTGAAATGCCTCCATTTCCCCCCACAGGCACTGTGTTACCTAAATGTGACTCCTTCAGACAAAGAGACTGTGAGGTAATGGCAGATGCATCAGGAGAGAAGATGGATGGATTTTCAAGGTGGGGAAAATAATTTTTCTTTTTAGAACTCTGTGGTGCTTACCTGACTTTCCAAGGGGGTAGAGATTCAGCTTAAGGATTTTGGAGTCCAAACTCCCCTTCTGTACTGTGGGGGGAGGGGTGGGGAGGATTTTCCTTAATTTTCCTTAACCTTTTGAGGAGCAGATATGGTGCAATTTCCAGGTAAGGTTAAAAAACAGAAAGGATTTCCATTGTCTGCTATGCCCCCCAATAGCGTATCAGCCTTTAACAGGGGTCATCAAGCTTTTCAGACCCACTGACCCATTTAGATTTTTGAGCAAGTGAGAACCAACCCCCTCTAGTCACTTCTCTCCCCCTGCCCAAACACCTGCCAAAAGACAGAAATAAACCACGTGCACATGGACTTTGCTTTCCCAAGGGGTCTGTGTACAGAAGTCACATCCTGTAGGCTTAGTTACAGCCTTGGGAAGTACATAGAGCTGGAAGAGGAAGTGGGAAAGAGTGTCGTTTTCCCAACTTCTTCCTTCATCCCTGTGTACTTTTTTTAAAGGGAGGAAAAGCAGCCACCCACATCACCTCGTGACCAAGGGGGCACGGAGTGTGTGCATGTGTTGGGGCATGGAGGGCTCAGGGGTTTCGTGGGCACCAGGGAAGGACCTCCAAGGCATAGTAACCCATGAGTTAGAAACCCACTCCACTCCCAGTGTCCCAAAGCAGACATGTGGGGCTGGGGTAGTGGGGCATGTGGGGCATTTGCCTCAGTAGCAAGACATCAGTGAAGGTCCAAATGCATATTGCATTGGTACATCAGCTGGAGAATGTGGGCACGAAATCAGGCTGCAAAAGCCCCCACTGTTCCTTGCTGGTCCTCTTCAGTTTGCAAGCGAAGAGCTAGTGCGTGGGTAGGCAAACTAAGGCCCTGGGGCCGGATCCGGCCCAATCACCTTCTAAATCCGTCCTGCGGATGGTCTGGGAATCAGTGTGTTTTTACATGAGTAGAATGTGTGCTTTTATTTAAAATGCATCTCTGGGTTATTTGTGGGGCATAGGAATTCGTTCATCCCCCCCCCAAAAAAAATATAGTCTGCCCCCTCTTAAAGTCTGAGGGACAGTGGACTGGCCCCCTGCGAAAAAAGTTTGCTGACCCCTGAGCTAGTGTCTCAGTTTATCATAGAACTGTAGAGTTGGAAGGCACCCTGAGAATCATCTTGTTCAATCTCCCGCAATGCAGGAATATGCAGCTGTCCCATACAGGGATCAAACTTGCAATCTTGACATCACCAACACCACACTCCAACCAACTGAGATAACCAGGCTGATTAACAAAGCTAAGGCATCTGGTATTCCCAGGTGGTCTCCCATCCAAGTGCTAACCAGGCCTGACCCTGCTTAGCTTCTGAGATCGGGCGTGTTCTTTCTCCTTCCATCCAATCCTGTTTCCTTGTGTGTCATTGTCTTTTGCAGATTGTAATCCAGAGGGCATGGACCTGTTATTGATCAGGCAACTTTTGTTGGCTGAAGTGCAGGGTAAACATGCCTCAAACGAATAAAACAAAGGCTCTGAGTGCACAGTCGTGCCCCCCCCCGCAAGCTTCAGTTCCTCAGGTTTGTATAGCATCTTAGTGAATTTAGATTCTTAAATCAAAACAAAATTTATGATGGTATCATAAATGATGCCATAAATATCATTTATGATGTTCCTGGCTGTAGTCCCAGATTCCCTGACAGCATCCACAAGAGATACAGACTCGCTTGCGTGCTGGTGCTGTTGGAGGGAGGGAGGGAGAGGAGGAGGGAGGAAATGGCAGGAGCAAATCGCTCTCCAACTGGGTCTGCCCTCCGCAAATACTAAGGATAAACCGTTCAGCACAAATGCCGCAGCAGAAATTAGCTCCACAGACAGATCCCATTAGTGTTAATGGTCTAATTACCAGCACATCACACTCAATATTTACCCTTAAGTGGTACCCAAAGTTTCATTACTTTCCCTTTCTGAAAGAAGGCAGCTATTGTTGTCCTTGCCAAAGCACAGCAAGAAAGAGGGGTTGGGAAGGGGGGAGTTGCAGCCCGATTTCTGCATTCATAGCAACAAAGCTAGGAAGCTGCCTTATGCTGAGTCTGAACATCCAACTCAGTATTGTCTACACAGCCTGGCAGTAACCTTCCCAGGATTTCACGCAAGGGTCTTTCCCAGCCCTACCTGATGGCACTGGGGATTGTCTTCAAGTGCTGAGTGACAGCTTTTTCTATTTTAGGCTGTTTGCAGAGGCACAGAACTAAACATTGCCTCTATCAAAGTGACTGGTGACTGGGAGCGGCCTCCGAGACCATATAACACTGGTCTTGAAAGACCTACATTGGCTCCCAGTATGTTTCCGAGCACAATTCAAAGTGTTGGTGCTGACCTTTAAAGCCCTAAACGGCCTCGGCCCAGTATATCTGAAGGAGCGTCTCCACCCCCATCGTTTTACCCGGACACTGAGGTCCAGCACTGAGGGCCTTCTGGCGGTTCCCTCACTGCGAGAAGCCAAGTTACAGGGAACCAGGCAGAGGGCCTTCTCAGTAGTGGCGCCCTCCCTGTGGAATGCCCTCCCACCAGATGTCAAAGAGAACAACTACCAGACATTTAGAAGACATCTGAAGGCAGCCCTGTTTAGGTAAAGGTAAAGGTACCCCTGCCCGTACGGGCCAGTCTTGACAGACTCTGGGGTTGTGCGCCCATCTCACTTAAGAGGCCAGGGGCCAGCGCTGTCCGGAGACACTTCCGGGTCACGTGGCCAGCGTGACATCGCTGCTCTGGCAAGCCAGAGCCGCACACGGAAACGCCGTTTACCTTCCCGCTGGTAAGCGGTCCCTATTTATCTACTTGCACCCGGAGGTGCTTTCGAACTGCTAGGTTGGCAGGCGCTGGGACCGAGCAGCGGGAGCGCACCCCGCCGCAGGGATTCGAACCGCCGACCTTTCGATCGGCAAGTCCTAGGCGCTGAGGCTTTAACCCACAGCGCCACCTGCGTCCTGCAGCCCTGTTTAGGGAAGCTTTAAATGTTTGATGTATTGCAGTATTTTAGTATTTTTTTGGAAGCTGCCCAGAGTGGCTGGGGAAGCCTAGCCAGATGGGCAGAATACAAATAATAAATTATCATTATTATTATAACTGAGGACATAGATGGAGAAATGAGACAGGCAATAGTGGGGGGGGGGGCAGCATAAAAAAGTCACAAATGCTTCTGGAATCTCAGAGATAAAGGCTCTATGCGCCAAAACCAACAGGGACAAATTCACCAATTCCCAATCCCAACCAAACTGAAAACACACCCCTAGTTTTGGAATGGGACAAATTGACCTCTCCCCAATTATGGATCACCAGCTTTGGGAATGGGAAGCAGGCCATCCATAGTAAGAAGTGACTCTACTGAAGCTGCAAAAGTGGCATCTGCTGATGCAATCGTGTGACTTCTGGCTATTCACAAACACAGTGATCCAGTGAGGACTCACGTATGTGTGAACACAGGGTCAACCCTCCAAACCTTAGACCCAAGAATACCTAACTAAGCTAAACATAAATGCTGTTATGTTTTGTGCAGAGGTCGGTCAGCCTAGATGCAGGCCCCTTCCAAACCTGTGATCCTGAATTTGATAGGTTAGAATTTATAAGAGGAAGCCTGCTGAAGAGGTGAGACTAGTTTCCAGTTAAGTACTGCTATGTACATATTCAAAGAGGTTGCTCTGTTGCCATAGAAACAACGGGGTGTGCCTTTCCCCACCTCACCTGGCTAGATGCTACATCTTCCTAGCAATGAATTGAGGGAGATGTGTGTAAAAATTTTGTCTGATGCTGGGAGCTGGAGAGACAGAAGTTTGTCTAGCTCTGTGTGTTGGACCTGAAGCTGTAGCTTGGGAATCTCTCTGGTAACATAGCGAGAAGGCAAGATCTGTTGATGTTTTAATGCTGTGAGCCCTTCCATTCCGTGCTCAGGTTGTGTATATGCGTAAACAAAATGGTATGTCACAAAAACAACACAGTCTCAATTGACATTCATGTCAAGGAAACTGAACTCTGGGTAAGTGCTGGAACTCCTGGAGTCTCTTGCCGCTCAGAGACTGAGGTGCAGAAAACAATGCCTTACTGCCCCTTTGTCAACATGGCACTGAATAAATGCTTTCAACACACTCTGGGAGTGGAAGGTGGAAGGGAGAGGAGAAGCTGCAAGAGATATTAGCAATTAGTCCTCTAGTATTTTGAACCTTTCAGAGGAAAGGCGCCCCTCTCTAATTCTGAGTGGCAATTAAGGAAAAAATACGTATTGAGAGTGCAGCTCTCATCTCACAGCAAAATGGAACCACTTAGAGTCATCATAGGGTGAGGAGATCCATCAGTGTGACCTACAACAAATCAATGGGGCTGTGAAGAACAATGTGCACATGTCAGGATCCATTACACACCTCCGTGGAATCTGTCTTTTTGTCTATGCCTTGTTAAAAGCAACGGGTCGAAATACATGTTACTTATTTTCTACTCCAGAGAAGGACAAATTCGCCAGTGCACAGCGCTGACTCCCTCATTTGGTAATTCTTCACAGAACTCTAGCCCAATGGCTGCCATCAATTTGATTTGAACTGATTTTATAATGAATTGATTTTAGAATGCTGTATTATTTTACTGTTATTAGTCGCTCTGAGCCTGGCTTCGGCGGGGGAGGGCGGGATATAAATAATTTATTATTATTATTATTATTATTATTATTATTATTATTATTATTTGAAAGGGTGGGCATGCCTGAATTGTGTATGGTCTGGGATTTCATGCAAACACAGAAAATTAGCACCACGAAAATCTCAAGTTCCTTCCTTCCTTTCTTTCTTTCTTTCTTTCTTTCTTTCTTTCTTTCTTTCTTTCTTTCTTTCTTTCTTTTCTCCCTCTCCCTCTTCCTCTCCCTCTCCCTCTCCCTCTCCCTCTCCCTCTCGGGACACCTTTGTTTCTCAACCAGCCTGACTGATCTCTGCCTCATGGCCTCTCTCCTCTCCTGCTAAAGCATCAGCTTCTGATTCTCGACTTCTCTCTGACACAGACTCCCCCTTCTCACTAAACCCTGTTACCTCTTCAGTTTATGACACCTCCTTTTCCTCCCATGCTTCTCCCTCTTCCCCCTCTGACCACTTATTGCTGTCCCACCACCAACCCCTGGGCGCTGAGCCTTCTTTCCCTGGGGGTTCCCCAGCTGGTTCCTCCCACCACTCCTCTGTGTCCAGCCAGCCCATGACAGTTCCACAGCTTAACTATATGCTGTGTGAAGAAGTCCTTTCTTTCCTGTGCCCTGAATCTTCCAACATTCATCTTCATTGGGTGAGTTCTAATGTTATGAAAAAGGAAGGAACTCTTTTCTCTATCTACTTTCTCCATGCCATGCAAAATTTCAAATAAATAAACAAATAGAGCTCTGTTTTATGCTCGTCCTCATTCCCACTGTGTATGTTTGCAGACAAGAAAACATTCTATCTTGGCTCAGAAAGGGGTGCTACGTGAGCGGCAGACCCACTTGAAGTTTGCTCCTATCATAGCATCTGCCTGCAGCTTTCCTTGATCCCTCCTGCCATCATCCTCATCTCCCCACACCCCAGGAATCTATGGAAGGTATGACCTCGTTATTCTTGTGAAAGGGAAATGAAGCTCTTCTATCTCTATCTTCCCCCCCCCCACCCCACGTTTTATTCTGCATGAAGAAACCCAGCAAATTAAACCCACCAGCCTGTAAAGAGGTCTGGATGTGAATTCCTTTTTAAATAGGATCCATGATAAACTGGGATTTACAGGCATCTTCTTTTGCATAAGAAGCAGGATCAGACCTGGAAATGAGGCCAGGCAGAAACAAGAGAGTTTTTCCCCCAGCTGTGATGCAAACACACTGGATTACTAAGCAGCTGCTACAAGCAAAGCAACAGGCTTATTTGAAACAGTTTGGAGAGGGAAAATGCAGCCATCCCCTTCTTCTTTTTCAAGATGGTTGAAGCAAGGCAAATCCACTGATCTTACCCACTCAGAAAGCAGAAACTGATGAGGAAGGGTGCAGAGACTTTCCCCAACTGATTACAAAAGGCACAAAGTGTGTTCAGAGTCACAACTAACCCAAGAGTGTGCCGGTTTTATAGCTGGGGAATTGTTCTCCCCCTGCATAGCAGCAGCCCCAGATTAGTGCCCAAGAACTGCAAATGATTCCAGCCCTTAATCAATGTACCTGGCTGAGACACTTGCCTGCACACACCTGTTGGTCACGTTTTCACAGATTACCATTTTTAGAGGTGCACCTAAATACCCAAATGCATGGAAGAGCTCTATTCTTCCTACAGGGCCAGCCCAATCCATTTTGCTTCCTGAACTGGAGCAATTAATGGCACCCCCTGTGATGTTAACATATGAGAGTGCTGGAGGTGAAATAGTTAAATATGTTACCCAATCAGAACCTGGGGGGTGGGGTGGAGTCAGAGGGACTATAAAACCAGCTCTGGGAGGGATGAAAGGAGAGTTTGTTGGGAGGTTGGTTGGAGTGGGAGTGAGGCATCTAATCATAAGCCTGAATTTTTATTAAAGCTTATATGTTTAATCAGGGCTTGTATTTTAAAAATGAGCTTAAAGATCTTCAAATGTTTCATGCCAGGCAGAAGACCAGCTGCCTAAGAACCTTGGCAATGTTTTTACTCCTAGACAAGGGGGCCCCCTGATTTATAGCAGAAAACAACTCTCAAAGTCGTAAAAAGGGAATTACAGGCTGAGAGCCAAGGTTACACTGACCCTACAAATTAAGGGTTGATAAATAGTAAAATGAGCCATATCTTCTTCCTAAGGTTAAAAAGGTCAAGAGCAGTGAAAAAGCAACTGGTCTGGCTGGCAGAAAGGGAGCATTTTTGGGAAGTCTTTTCTAAAGCTGTTTCTTTCTTAAACTAAGATCCTTTTAAGATTTCTTTTCCTTTTAAAAGGTTATTTATGTATTAAATATATTAGCTTAAATATAATTATGCAAAGGATTTAAGAAATGCTAGATTCTTATTTCATATAGTTGGAAGAGATCACAGGGGCCATCAGCCACCAGCCTCCTGCCAGACAGGAGACGCCATCGAGCACTCCTGATATATGGTTGTCAGGCCTTTTGTTTAGAAACCTTCAAATGAAGGAGATCTCTCAATGTTGATGTGAACTCAAAATCCTTGACATATGTTTAAGATAAAAATTCAAGATTAACCATCTGTTTTGGGAGGCAATAGGGCAAGGAGGGCAAGAGGTGAGCTGGTAATTAAGATTCCTTGTTGAGACACATGTAAGATATATTACTACTTATTTGTCATTTATAGATAGAAGAATATATAGCTTTTTGATTTCCATAAAAGGGCAAGAGGAAATGGGTGTATCTTTTGTGACTGGTTCTAGCAAACAGCCAATAGGAATTTGAACCAGGCTGATTGGACAGAGGCAGCCACAGGAGGAGCAAGGGGGCTGGATTAAGGAAATATAAGTGCTGGCCAGAATGGCAAGAGGCCAGGCCAGAGCTTGGTAACCATATACCACTGTGCCTCATATTTATTTGTCTGACAAATAAATTACTATTTTAATTTCTCTATTGCTGCGTTGAATATTTCATTCCAGCTAAGTGTTAACCACAAGCAGGGTGCTACAGGAGAGAATTGGGATAGAGTCTGTGGGTAGGTTGAGTTAGTGTAGCGAAATAAGTTGAGTCAGGAACAGTTAGAAGCTAGGAAGACAAGTAAATATCTGAGAGGTGGTTTAGTGAGGGAGCGCAGGTAGCAGAAGTTATAGGTCTGGATAGGCACCCCATGATTGTAATTGACCGATACCGTTTATGAAACCACACGCTTGTTAAACTGCAATAAATAAACAGAGGTTTATGCTCCAATTTAAACCTGACTGGACTCAGTATTGTACCAGGTAGGGTCTGGGTGGTGGCAGCGAGAAATAAAGTGGTGACACGGGGATCAATAGACGGTGAAACGTCTGGGGACCCTGTGTGATCACCACCACCCCCTCCCTGATTAACATCCATAGAACCAAAAGGTGGGTGAAGTTAATTTCATGGCTGAGGAATAATATCCCCCCCCCAAAAAAAACACACGTCTCCCCTCCTGCTAAAAATATATAAATAATTAATTATTTAATTTGTATGCCTCCCAGAATCAGATGCCCAAGGCCTTATCTAAATGTCCATTTGCCCCACTGCTGAAATGGAGTAAACGGCAATCGGGTTTCCATTTGTTATGATTAATTTCTAAGGAGCTGGTTTTCTAGAGTAAAGTGGTGGGGCAGGCAAAAAACCTCTTGGACTAGTGCTTTCTAGGAACAGGAGAAGTGAACCTGTGGACAGTTGCCTCAATAGGTCTAATGGCTGGGCACACCCCTTGCTATAACAACCTTCATTATATTCAGCCACATTATTACGTTGCTCCCTATTATTCCCATTACAGCAACCCCAAACCGGAACAAGGAGGAAATTTCTTGCCAGCAGGTCCAAGGCAGAGATAGGTGCAAACGAAGTTGTCTTGCACTGATTAAGACTCTTGGTCCATCTATCTCAGTATCATTGATCCTGAATAGCAGTGTCTCTTCCAGGGGCTCCAACTTGCCCCCCACATTGAAGGTGCATCACGTGACACATCACATGATGTCATGTGACATATCCTGCCCAGTGGGACATGCTCCGGGGAGAAGGAAGAGGAGCCCAGCGCCATGCTCCGCCTTCTCCTCCCTGCCTGATGATGGAGGGAATTTTTCACCCTCGCAAAGGGTGATCTTTGCCCTCACTCGCCTCAACCCCCTCTTGGCTCCTGGGTTGGGGTGTGCGGAGGGTGCCCAGTGTTGGCAGGGGTTGTCGAAGCCCTCAATATTAGGAGGGCTGGGCCCCCTGACTCAAAATATTGAGGGGGCTGGAGCTCTATTGCTCCCTATACCTGGCGCTGGTGGTCTCTTCAGAGTTTCAGATGGTGGGGCATTCCCAGTCCTACTTGGAGATGCCTGGGATGGACCTGGGACCTTCTGCATGAAAAGCAGGTGCTCTGTCACACAGCTATGATTCTTACCCAGGAGACAGAATCTGACCCCAGTGCTCTTAAGCAATGGAGGCTAGGGAAGGCTTTGCGAGAATGGTATGACAATCAACACCAACTTAGTAATAAGGCATAATTTATAAGGTGGATCTAGAGAAAGGACCGTCCTAGCGGCACTGTCAAGCACATCCTTGCCCAAGTGAGTTCTGGGGGTCAGGTGGATACAGGCAATGCCAACACCTGGGCAGAGGATATCCAAGACCCTCTGCAAATTAGAACCTTGATGCCTTTTGGGCACCGTAAAGTATTGATATATATAAGTAAAGGTAAAGGGACCCCTGACCATTAGGTCCAGTCGTGGCCGACTCTGGGGTTGCGGCGCTCATCTTGCTTTATTGGCCGAGGGAGCCGGCGTACAGCTTCCGGGTCATGTATGACTGAGCCGCTTCTGGCGAACCAGAGCAGCACACGGAAATGCCGTTTACCTTCCCACTGGAGTGGTACCTATTTATCTACTTGCACTTTGTGCTTTCGAACTGCTAGGTTGGCAGGAGTAAGGACCAAGCAACGGGAGCTCACCCCATCATGGGGATTCAAACCGCTGGCTTTCTGATCGGCAAGCCCTAGGCTCTGTGGTTTAACCCACAGCGCCACCCGTGTCCCTATTGATATATATATAAAGCTTTAAATAGCATTGTTCTCCACATCTGTGCTCAGGCTGGTCTGATCACTGCTGTGGGGGGGAAGTAGGCTTCAGTTCTGGCAAAACTCAGTTCTGGCAGAACTGCAGTTCTACAAAGGGGCAAGCAGGGGGAAGTGATGGCCACCAGGTTGGGTGGCTTTGAAAGAGGGTTGGACAAATGCGTGGATAATCAGGATATCCATGGCTACCCGCCAGGATGGATGATGATGAAGAAGAAGAGTTTGGATTTGATATCCCGCTTTATCACTACCTGAAGGAGTCTCAAAGCAGCTAACATTCTCCCTTACTTCCTCTCAGTGGGGCTGAGAGACTTCAGAGAAGTGTGACTAGCCCAAGGTCACCCAGCAGCTGCATGTGGAGGAGCGGAGACGCGAACCCGATTACACCCGATTACACCAGATTACGAGTCCACCGCTCTTAACCACTACACCACACTGGCTCAGAGACGACGCTCTGTCTTCAGGGTCAGGGCCAGTAATGCTTTTGAACACCAGTTGCCTTGAGGGTTTCCCACAGGCAACAAGTTGGCCACAGTAAGAACAGGATGCTGAACTAGATGGGCCATTGGCCTGATCCTGCAGGCTCTTCTTCTGTTTCTATGTGCTGCTTTCCCTCGCATGCCACACTCCACTTCGTAAATTGTGACCCTGTCTCTCTCCCCCCCCCCATCCAGATAATGTGCCCTCGCACGCAAATGAGGCCACCCCTCTCTCCAGTTCCATTGTCCAGTAAATGCAAATAAGAGAATGGCCTCCACATGCACTCCAGCCCTCAATGTATATAGTTGCCCTTTCCTGCTGCAGCTCGAATGCCCTTGCATCTCCCAGAGCCTCGCCCTCGCTTGCGAAAGGACCTGGCTTTCTTCTCTGAATAAAGGCAGGTGCTTAAATGCCCAGAATTAGCTCTTCAGAGGCATGGAGCCAATCAAAAAAGGGACAGCACTGGCATTCATTTCTCCTCTTACAGCGGCAGAGGCTGCAGGGGTGGCGGACAAGGGCCCTCTTTCACCCAGATCTTGGCACATCACAGCTATTGCTGTGAGCCACAGAACCCTCCTAAAAGCATCACTTCGCTGGAGATGAAAAGGGATGTTTGTCTGGTGCAAAGCGAACAGGATCTGCAGAGTTCCCAAAGGGGAGGCAGAGGAGAGAGAAGAGGAGGGCGACTCTCTGAGATGGCTTGGCAGAACCACTGCAATACCTCTCTTGCCATCTGTCCAGATAGCATTGGGCTCTGGATCCCTGGAAAGAGGCTGCAGGAGGGAGGGTAGCAGGGTTTCGGCTGCATGCGTTTTAACTAAAATTGACTGCGAGAAGCCGGTGCGGCAGTCTGCATTACATCCACTCTCCTGTCCCTGGGCTTCTTAGTAAAAGCACATCAGAAGAGCTTTGCTGGATTGGACCATCTGGAACAGCATGCTGGTAAGAGAGGCCAGGCAGATGCTCCAAGAAAACCCACCAACACGGCACAGTTGTGCAGTCACTTGCCCCTAGCATGTGGTTTTCTACCCCTGAGCATGGAGGTTTCATTTAGGTATCATAGCATTTCCAGGCTTGCTGGGGTCATGTGTTGCTATGCCAGCGGTGGCCAACCTGTGGCCCTATAGATACTGCAGAACTACAGCTCCCTTCATCCCCAACTTCTGGCCATGCCGGCTGGGTCTGTTGAGATGGTTGTTGAACATGATTATATTCTGGCAACATCTGGAGGGTTAGAGGTTAGCCAGCCCGGATCCATACACACCGGAAACCTGCATTTCCATGTTCTGGGACTAAGCCCTTTGAGAAGGGGCTAGAGGAAGCTCTCTAGTGCTTGGGGGAACTACTCCCTCTGCGGTTCAATTCTGCTGGATAATAGGCTACCCACCTGTCTAGCACTGGCCCAGAAACCAGCGCACTTGCTGAAATGCACCGTGTGTGTAGCTTTAGGAACAAAGGTAGAAGAGCGCCCTTGAAAGGAACTTGGGAGGGAGCAAGAGAGATGAGATCAGAGCTTTCCCTGAAAAGGAGCTTTGCTTGAGAAAACAAAAGACAAGTTGCAAGGTACATTACTGAAGGCTTGTCCCAGAAGGGAGGGGGAGAATGAGAGATATGGAAGGAGAGAGTCGAGGTGGCAGCAAGCCAAGAGTGGCTGCATGATGGCGCTTCTGAGTTTGAGGTGGGGGAGGAGGCAGAGAGGGGGCCCTGAAGCCCTGGAAGCTGGCAAGGGATGCATAGAAAGAGAGAGGAAGCAAGTTATGCTTTCCCCCTTTCTTATGATCTGTGGGAAAGCATTGGCGTGGGAGGAGAGGTTAGAGTCCTTAGCATCAGGGGAAATCCAGAAAAAAGGAGGGCAGGCGAGAAAGGCTTTCCTTGAAGAAGGCAAATCTTTACCAAGCAACAATTGCTGAATGAGGGCCGTATGGGGAGACAGGAGTCTCAGGAGTCAGGCTGAGTTTATCCCAGGCAAGTCCTCTCTCTCAGAGACGGAGAAGCAATTCAATCTGTTTGAGATTTTAATGCAAACCCAACCGATCCACACCTCCTGGACCAACAGGCAGGCCAGACAGGTCAGAATCTGCACCCCTCAAAGAATTTCCGCAAAGTGGTCCGAATGGGCTGCCTTTTCATTCATTTCCGGCTTTAGCTGAGAATAGCCACTTTAGAGAGGCTAGAAAGTGCCACTCACGCTGTGCTGATTGAAAACAGAACTGCAAATGGCTGTGGAAAAGATTGGACAGCCCTGTCGCCCCCAGGCACACTGCACGGAATGAGGCGAAGGCGGCCACCTCTGCTACCGGTTTGCTTTTGTTTTTGTACTTGTTTGTGGTCTCCCATAAAGCCTGTTTGACTGGAGATTGGAGCAGGACGATGGAATAAAGGCAACTGACTGAATCCTGGCAGGGATAGAGGGAAAATTCAATTCAGTTAACATAATTTAAGGGTGAACCTACTAAACCCACACTTTCGGGGGGAAAACATGCAAACTAAAACACAGACACCCTCCAAAATTCACACTTCTCTGACTTTTGCAATGTAGATCTCTGGCCGAGTAATGTGAGCAAACATGCATATGCTAGGGTAAAGTGAATATATTCATGAAAGCAACTTACAATAATGCATTATATTAGGGGAAAGTGCTTTAAAAAATAAAAATGAGTACATTAGGCCAACTTGCATAGAAAATGTGCATGTTAGGCTGAATCTGCGCTAAAATGCCGATGAATTTTCATGAGGCCTTACAAAAAATATCTCAGGCTGACATGAAAACACAGATTTCTGAACTTAACAGTGGGGGAAAGCACAAGGAACTGATATTGACAGGTTCACCCATCCCTAAATTTGTGGGCAATGATGGTCTTGGCATAGCAACTTCATGCTCTGAAAAGCTATTGTCCATGCATGGCTGCAGTGAGTTATGGTGATTTCACTGTGGAAATTGCCCTTGTGCTGCTTTTGGGAAGTGAACTGTTGTTAATTAGGGTCTGCGCAGTCTGCAGCCTCTCTCCCCCTTCTCTTGTCCTTCCTCAGGGGTTATAAACAATGTTGAAGGTGGGTGTTGGGTTGAGAGCATCTGCAGACAACCCCTCTCACCCACTCCATATCAGCACCCTCCGAAATGGTCAGAGGTGAACGATGTGACCCGAATCCAGCCAGCAAAAATGTCTCCCAGCCCAGGATAAATCATAATTACCTCCTTTGGTCTCTCCGCCATAATCGCATCAACCATGATGGATTTTGTTGGCACAGAGCCCTAATTTCCACTGTGGCCCTCTATTTAGTGTCCATTCTCCACCGCACAGTACCAGAGAACACATTAGTATTCCCAGCTGCTGCCAAAAAGGTCACGGGCGCCCACGCATTAGTGCGTGAAGACTTTGCAGGAGGTTCAGAGGGGAGAATGTGCGAGCGTGAATCTGTGTGTGTCTCTCTTAGCATCTGACTTTCTACTGGGATCTCTGGCATTCTTAATACATCAAGAGGGAACAAAAGAAAATTCTGGCTTGTGGATTGCAGAAACGCTCCAGGGGCTGCTGCACTGCTGACAACTCTGTGTTCCTATTCAAAAGCTGGTAGCACATGGTAACTGTGGGTGGGATTCAGCTAAGTTTTACTCAGAGTAGACCCACTGCAATTAATGAACCTAACTTAGCCACGTGCATAAATTTCAATGAGTCTACTCTGAGTAAACCTTAGTTGAATCCCACCCTTTGAGTGTGAGATAGGGGGTGTTAGAAGGCAGCAATTTCAGCCTGCATTTATCACAATCAGCACTGTTTCCTTTCCTCTGCAGTTTGGTCCTCCTCGCAATGCTATGTTATTCATCTCACTATTTGCTATTTAACCTAAGTGACATGTGTCAAATAACTATTTATGAAACTTACATAACCTATATTCATTTCAGTGTAATGGAGACATCAAAACAATGTTAAGAAGAGTCCTTAATTATGTACCATTTGCAGACAAACGACAGTGATGTAGATGATATGCATTCGCTTGACTGATTTCCATTGCTGACCACAGATGAACACATGAACTGCAGCAATTTCCACATCCCCTTCTGTCGGCTTTCTCCAACATAGCTAGTTGAGCTGGCTAGAAAACTCCTGAGTCATACCTCACATCAGCCACAAACTCACCAGGCTACCTAAACTACCAACTTATTGTGTGCATGTAATGATAAGGGCCAGCCCCTACCATTTGGCAGATTGAGCTGCCTGCATCAATACTTGAAAAGGAAATGAATCATTGGTTACTGTATATAGTTTGGTGTTACAGTATTTTTGAGATACATGTGGGATTTTCTGTCTCAAAAAATAGCTTGGCTGGCCTTGGGTACTGTACACTTTTACTGGTGGGGAAGGAGATTGCACCGTTTGCTGCTCTGCCTCAGGCATTGAAATGTCTTGGGCAGGCCTTGATAATGCCTCTTTTCAAAGAGCTTCCCTGGCTGCCAATATGCTACCAGGGCCTACAAAGACCTAAAGAACTTGAGGCCAGGCTGTCTCAAAGAACACCTTCTATATCATTCTTCCCAATTACTGAGGTCAGATATTGTGGCAGAAGTTCATCTTGTAGCAGCCAGTGGGAAGGGCCTTTTCTGTTGTGGAAGCACCCCCCTTCTGAGCTATGGCAGGTGCCCAGATCGATGGCATTTCAGTACATGCTGAAAAGCCCATTTATTCTCTTGTTCTTAATCTGTTTGTTTTGGATTTACTTTTTATTGTATAGGTCAGGGGTTACCAATGTGATGCCCACAGGGTTAGGTTATCAAGATGGTATGGGGAGGAGGCAACAGACATTCAGATGATGTGCCATGCAGACTGCACCAAGGCCTGATGGGAAGGAGAAAGAATCAATAGTTGTAGTACATCCACAGCTCACAACATCTGGGGAGGAATGTCCCCACCCATAGCTGTCACCTTACAGATTTGAAAATAAGGGACCAGCAGCCTCAAAAATAAGGGATCAGCAGCCAAAATAAGGGATTTTCAGGGCACAGGAATGTTCAACTTCTGAGCCCCTCCGAGCCAAAGGTAGAAAGCCCAGCCAGCAGCCAAATGAAGCCTCAAGCAGTGGTTTCCACGGCGCAGCAACCCGGCAAAGGGGATGCAGCAAGGAAAACCACTGTCACCTCTCTGCTGGGAAGCGCTGAGCAAAGGTGAGTCCCCAGGCAACACGGCCGATTTGATCGGCACAAGTCATGCAAGCTCCACCTCCCAGTTGTTCTTAGACTCCTTATTGGGTGAGCAACGCAGCCAAGCAACACAGTTGGAGCCTCCCTCCTCCCTGGCCAGCAGGGGGGGAGGGAGGGAGAGGAGCTGCTTCCTTTGAAACCCAGGAAATTTTAGAGACATCATCAAGAAGGGACAGCAGCGGGACACAGCACTGGGATAAGGGAGTTTCCCACCAAATAAGGGACGGTTGACAGCTATGTCCCCACCCCATATGGTGACTGAGGCTCTCCCCCTATACACGATGCTGCATGCTCCCTCGTTCACATACAAAGTCAAGACACACAGTCTGTTCAGTTGAGACTTGATCAGGAGCCCGAATGTAACCAGCTGTACAAGTGGGAGGTTGTAGTAAATTATAGTCTTTGAGCTATTAACGCTCGGAATTGGCCACCGTGTTTGGAAACGGTTCTGAGATTTTTGACTGTATAACAGCTGAGGGTAGCAAAAGCAATGTACGCTTGCTCCTTAAAAGGGTATCCATGGATGGGTTGCTGCTTCTGCTGCACCCTGGAAATTCAATTAACCCTCTGATCTGATGATGCATCTGAAGGAACAGCAGATGGGCAGGGCCTTGCACCATAGCCGCAGCTGAGATGTGATCCATTGTTTTGGAGGAATTATTCCTCGGATCACACAGAGACATAGGAAGCAGCCTTATACCGAGACAGACCACTGGTCCACTTAGGTCAGTACTGCCTAAGCTGGCTGGTGGAAATTTGGGACAGGGGCCACTCCCAGCCCTGACTGATAATTGATCATTTCTCTCTCTCTCTTCTTTTACCTACTCCCCCACCCACCCATGCCTTGATATGCAAATCTTAGCTGCCATCAAAAGATTTGTTGCAGTACCCCAACACCTCTTGTCTTAGAAATTAAGGTCAGGATATTCCAAACATGCAGCCGTGATCTTCTTTCTAAGTTCAGAATACCCCACCCCAACTGTTCTAGACTATCTAATATGATGTTATGACAGTTAAGAAAAACTAGTTTCCCTGTTTTGGGTGTAAAATGTCCCGCTGACTTAGTCCAAAAGATATGAAGAACAAGCATCTGTTAGTGAAGGATAAGGCCTACAAAGAACTCCATCTGCCATATGCAATGACTTTGTTTATTCAAAGTACAGTGGTACCTTTTGTTATGGACTCGATCCGTTCTGGGATGCCGTACACACCCCAAAAAGTCTGTAACTAGAGCGCTGCTTCTGCACATGTACACGCGGTGAAACCCAGAAGTATACACTTCCGGGTTTGCTGTATTCGCAAGCTGAAAAGATGCAACATGAACCTTACGCAACACAAGGTATGACTGTAGTCTCTCCTCCTTTGGTCCTCTTTAATTGGTGACTTTAGTAATATTTAAACACACCAGCAATGCTTCAGCAGCTTTTACTGAAACATTGCTGGTGTCTTTAAATATTACAAAGTCACCACTTTAAAAGGATGCAAAGTCACCAGTTTTAAAGGATGCAAAATGAAACAAGAGAGTCCTTTTCCCTCGCAAGGGATGCAAAGGCCAGGTTATAAATAATGTGGCTTGTGTGAAATGAGTTCTCTCTAATGGCAGGAGACAATATAAACACCCTCACACCCTCTACCATGAGAAGCATCACAAAGGAAGATGTGATTAGCTGGTATGATATCAAGTTCCAGGCAACTTCCAACGTGCACCTAATTATGAACCCCTGTGACCTTTTTTTTGTATTTTTAAACCAACTTTCCACAGGGATGCCCTCCAACATGTTGAGTCAAAAAACCAGGACACGTGTCTTCCTGTCCATGCTCCCTTGCAAGTCACATGATCATGGAGCCCAAAAGACATGCTTTTTTCCAGGACTGTGCTCTTGCGGCATCCAAAACCATGCATTTTGGGGCGCTGTGCAAGATGACAGCCCTGAAAGGTGCTTTTGGGGAAGCAAGATCTTGGTGTTAAATTGCACAATATAATGGTGTCAAAGATGGTCACCTTATTCCTCCCGGTTTTTATGGTACACTTGCAAAGTATGGGATACCCAAGACCAGCCTTTACCAATTGGAGCCTCCCATATGTTTTAGACTACAAGTTCCATCAGCCCCAGTCATTATATGATTGGCACCCATGGTGAATTCTCAGAATTTGAAAATGTGCCCACTAGCCCAGAAAATTTGACAATTCTTGCTCTGGACAATCAGCTCAAAACTTCCAAATTTGTTACATGTTGATTCTGGACCTGGTTAGATTGCCATTTGAGGTGGATCATTTCAAACAAGATCATGATCAGCTACATGTGGGTAGGAAAACATATGAATAATATGAATTGGTGCGCGTGCACCCCTCCCCCCAAGGGTTTCAAAACAGAAAGTATTTTATTTCTGCAGGAAAATCTTGTGAAATCCTCACAGAGCATCGCTTTCAAGCACACTTCTCTATGCCTCTATATTGTTTGGTAGATCCCTTCCAGATCCCTCCCTGCGGGGTCTAAAATTCCTTTTCAAAGCTACATTCAATATGGAATATATTTTATTTCAAAGGGGGGGGGGACCCTGTTAAGAATACTTTAAAATAAACCCCTCCCCACCTTCCAGAAACTGGGGGCAGCAGAACCAATAGCTGAAAAATGTGTACTGCCGAGGACTGAACCTCGGCAGCTTGTGAATAAAAGAGGTTGTAAAAATACCTCTGCACATGTGCTTGAAACAAAATAAAGATGGTAACCACCTTCCATTGTAGTTCGCCCCCTTCTCCATGAATATGATTTGTATGCACACTCTAAATTACAAGCCCCCATGGACTGTAATCTCAGAAACAGACAGGCCTTCTCAATTTGGGATGCTTGCTAAAGAGGAGGCGGGCAGGGAATACTCCTTGCCAGCAAGATGGTGAAAGGAAACATCCATTCTTCTCCACGCTCGCTGCTGAAAACAGCAAAAACGAAACCCTGCATGTGTTGCCCACATGTTGTACTTTCATAAAGCAGGCTTTGGAATTCACATGCCTTTGGGGTCACTAAAAATTGGCCATAAACGCCAGGATTCTATGAGCATCCCTCCTCCTTCCCTGCCCCAAGTTTGCACTGAAGAACATTGTTCTCTTGGCCTGGTTTACAAGTTCATCTTTGGGCCCCGTGTCACAGTGGTCACTTGGAGACAGATGGGGCTGAAAGCTTCAACAAAGCCCAGGAGAAGACCAGGCACTGTGTTTGCATCTTGCTCCTGGCAATGAGAACAAAGCAGGCTTGGATGCAAACAACCTAGCACCTTCCTTCCTTCCTTCCTTCCTTCCTTCCTTCCTTCCTTCCTTCCATTTCCCTCTTTCCCTTCCCTCCACTCACTTCTTTCTCCTGAAGTCTTCTTGGAGGTAAACCTCTGAACGAAGGATCTGCAGCTCTAGGGACCAGTTGCTGGGAATCCAAAGAGAGGAGAACGCAGCTCTTGCACTCACATCCTGTTTGTGAGGACAATGTTCTGTCTAACTGAATGGTATTCTTTCCACCTGTCAGGTGTGTGTGCAGGAGCCAGGCCCTGTGACTAATAGGACTCTGCAGGACTGGGGCCTTCCTAAGTTTGCTCTGAAGAGGCAAGGCACGGCCACACAGGTGAGGCCGATTGGTAACTCAGAGCACCTGGTGGCAAGAGCTGGGAAGGGATACAGTATAAGGTCAGTATTTTACCATTGGCTCTTTGCCACAGCAACACGTTCCCTGCCTTGTTGCGTTTGACTCCTTGCTTCTTGATCCTCGGACCCTTGACTTCATGACTCCTTGCTTCTTGATCCTCGGACCCCTGACTTCGTGGCTCCTTGCTTCTTGATCCTCGGACCCCTGACGTCGTGGCTCCTTGCCTCTTGACCCTCGGACCCCTGACTTCGTGACTCCTTGCTTTCTGACTCTCGGACCCTCGGCTTTCTGACTCCTGGCTTCTGGACTCCCATTCCTGCTCCCACCCCGCTATCTTGCCCCCGGTCCTGATGTCCCCAGCCAGGACTTCGATCACCCATGAACCAGACCATGACAGTACCTCTGTAAAATTGATTGACTATGGGGTGTGCTGTTGAGTGGTAGATTTTTTTGTTTTTGTTTACATTTTTGTATTACTGTTCTTTTCATCTTTTGTTGTTGTTTTTATTGCAAGCTGCTTGGGAAGAGCAATTGCTCGGAAAAGTGGCCTAAAAACATTTTGAATAAATAAAACCGTAGGAAGGGAAAAGTACTCATGTGTTCTGGTCCTATTTACATCCAGCTAGCCACTGTGAGAACAGCATGCTGTACTAGATGGGCTATTGGCCTCATCCAGCACATTCTCCTTATGTTTTTATGGGGCTATGGATCTTTTTATGAAGAATTCTCACAAATTTGTAACTCGTGTGGAATTTCTAAAGAAGGACACCAGGATTAAACTGTTTCCAAACTGGTTTTAAATTAGTAATGCACATCTTCTCTCAGAGGTAGAGAGCATTCCAATATTTTATGGATGAGTACCAGTGAACTAAATTCCAGCTCCCTCCAGCTCAGCTTGCTGCTTTCCTTGACAGGTCCTGCATCATTTCATAAGCCCAAAAGAACCCTGAACAAGAATCCCATTAGACCTCTTGCCAAGCTTTTATTTCTCCCTTAATAACCCTTGTACTCTTACCACCTTTGACAATAATAACCTTTTCTGACTAGAAAACATTTCATCTGAAATTTCCTCGATTAGCCTTAGCAGGTATTATACCTCAGCTAGGTCTCTGCTTAAAACAAGGCCTTCTGTTCAAGTTATTCACGGAGTGCTTTTCCTCCAACCTTATGGAATTATTTACCCTGTGTTAGACGTTTGCCATTTCCCATTCAGTTCAGCCAAGCGAGCGGAGAGAATGGCGTGTGAAGCAATGTTTTGGGGACCTTTGTTGGATTTGTGTCAGCAAAGAGGCACGGCAGTCATTTGCAGCGCAAAGCAATTGCGGCTCGAACAAGGTTACCTGAAATTGACGGTAAGGCGAGGCGAGGGAAGAAAACAGGCTTTGCAACCCACAGACTGTCAGATTAATCAATAAAACATGAACGAAAAGACGATGTTGTTGTGCTGAAGCTTTTTGTCACATTTTTATTTTCATATACAATGTGATAATTAATATTGATTTTCCTTCCTGACACAACCACCTCTTAATATTGTGTGCGTTAGGTATGTTTTGGCTTTTTTATTTTTTTAAAAAAAGAACCTCCCTCCACAGTTTAAAGGATTTAAACCTTTGGAAAAAAGAATACCCTCTACCATCTCTAAATCTCATTGTTGGGGAAGGATACAAGGCTTATTCATTAGTCTCAGGAAACATGCTATTCAGGGATTAAGGTCTATATTTGCAAACATGTTACCTGTTGGTTTTGAGGAATGCAACTGCTGAAATTTGAGAATGGTGATACTGGAATGACCCACAGAATGTTAAAATGGTGCTCCTACC
Source organism: Podarcis cretensis (assembly GCF_951804945.1). Lineage (NCBI taxonomy): Eukaryota > Metazoa > Chordata > Lepidosauria > Squamata > Lacertidae > Podarcis > Podarcis cretensis. The sequence continues at coordinate 26,364,881 of NC_137185.1, read as the reverse complement.
CTAGGGTTCCTTTATACAGTGGTACCTCGGGTTAAGAACTTAATTCGTTCTGGAGGTCTGTTCTTAACCTGAAACTGTTCTTAACCTGAGGTACCACTTTAGCTAATGGGGCCTCCCGCTGCTGCTGCACAATTTCTGTTCACATCCTGAAGCAAAGTTCTTAACCCGAGGTACTATTTCTGGGTTAGCAGAGTCTGTAACCTGAAGCGTCTGTAACCTGAAGCGTCTGTAACCCAAGGTACCACTGTACAAGGGTTTTGCAGCTACTTTAAAAGAACATTGCTGGCCCAGATGAAAAGCCCATCTAGTCTTGGGATAGCCAACATGGCGCCCTCTTGATGTTTTGGAATGCAGCTCCCATCAGTTCAAGCCAGCATAGCCATGGGTCAGGCTGATGGGATCTGGTTCACCATAATCATATTTGTATGTCATCTTTCCATTATTTAAAATCATGCTCAAGGCGGCTTACAACATGAAAATATTTAATTACAGACGTAAAAAAAGTAGTCATAAACAATAAATAAAACACATCAAAAAGTGCACAACCAAATTGAGCAATGTCCACATAAATTTAAGATATAAACTAAAGATACAGAAATAATCAAGAGCAGCAACAGTCCTGCCCAACAACAACCCCCTAAACAATACTCCAGCCCAAGAGTCTGTTCAGAAGCCTCAGATTTTGTAGTTGAAGTCAGTCAATCAGAGTCCCGCCCTCCCAGGCCAGGTGAGAAAGGGCTAGCAAGGCAGGGATCAGGTCTTCCAGCAGTCACAGCCAAGATGGTTTTACATCGTGCTTCCTAAAGTGGTATATGAGAAGCTTTCAGGAAGACCACAAACAAAACTTGAAGGCATCAAACCCCTCCCACTCATATTTCCTGAAGAATATCCAGTGTCATATCACCAGTGGACATGAAAGATCAATTCAGCCTTCCTGGGTAATAGCCATTGGTAGACGTTATCAGTCCTCCATGCATTGGTCTAAATTCCTTTCTAAAATGATGTAAGTCAGAGGTGGGCACCTGCCATCGGGAACAGTCTGTTTTGCTTTTTATTAGATCCCTGAGCTCTGGAGCCTGGTGTAAAATATACACACTCAGAAATAAAGAATTCTGAGTGCAGGAATTTGCACTGAGTACCAGAACTGAATGGAGCTCGCAGTCCTCCCACATAAGCACCCACTCCTTGTCATCCCCAGATTCCCTCATTTCAGCAGTACAATTTAGGGGGAGGGGGAGTCATTATTTTGCTGTTGTTGTTAAACCACTGGCAGTCAGACATTCTTGCTCATTTCCTACAAATTACCCAGAGATTTAACAGATGGCAATGGCTCTTCTTTCCACTCCAGATCTAAGCCATTGGCAGAGAGTTCCACAAATCAATGACGGGCTGCATTAAGCCCTTTGTCTGGCCTGAACTTCCTGCCATTCAAGGATGGCCCCAAGTTCAAGTATTGGATGACCCTGAGTTTTAGTATTATGCATAATTTTATAAACCTCTATCATAGCATTCATCAACTTTTTGAGGCCAGCGAGCACTTTGGAATAGAAGCACACCCTTCAACTGTCCTGATTTTCCCGGGACATACCAGAATCATGGAAGCCATTCAGGCTTCTGATTTTTCTTCTTTTTGAAAAAATAATAATTTTTATTTGATTTTTTACAAACAAAAAAAGTTATAACAATGTCAAATACGTAACCATATATAGAGATTTCTCTGATTCTCCTGACTTCCCACCCTCCCCTCCATGGGTCCTATTGCATATTATTTCTGCATATTATTTCACAGTCCTTATATTGTATCTCTCCATATTATCCACAGTATTTGTTACATTACAAGTGTTATTAAAATCCTGCTAATGTTTTTGTCTGCTTACAGTGGTCTCCTAAATAAATTGTAATTTCCCCCCTACTTTCTTGAAGTTTTTGTCTTCTTGGTTCCTGACCTTTTGGTCAGTTTTGCCATTTTGGCATAGTCCAACAGCTTGGCTTGCCATTCCTTTCTGATAGGGACTTTGTCTTCTTTCCATCTTTGGGCTAATAACTGTTGTCACATACATAAAAAGTCTTTTCTGTTCCTTTGGAATGTCGGTACCTACAATTCCTAATAAAAAAGGCCCTGATTTTGGTCAGAGTAATGTTTGAAGTGCATGAAGGAGTTCCACAGGTACTAGTCATAAAATGGTTGCTATGTCTTGTCCTGTATAACACAAAATGGCTGTCTGGGGCATGATGGCTGCCATAGCTAAATGAGCAGAAAAAGAGGCAGGAACACAAAAAAGTGCAGGCGTACACCACCACCAGGGATGCAGGTGGCGCTGTAGTCTAAACCACTGAGCCTTTGAATTTTGTTTGGTTGCTTGTCTATAACATTTTTGTTTTGGCTGTATGCTAATACAATAAAGGTTTGATTGATTGATTGATTGATTGATTAAACCACTGAGCCTAGGGTTTGTTGATCAGAAGGTTAGCAGTTCGAATCCCCGTGACGTGGTGATCTCCCTTTGTTTGTTCCCAGCTCCTGCCCATCTAGCAGTTCGAAAGCACGTCAAGTGCAAATAGATAAATAGGTTGCCGGCTCTCTTGGCCTATAGAGCAAGATGAGCGCCACAACCCCAGTCATCTGCGACTGGACCTAATGGTCAGGGGTACCTTTACTTTTTACCTTTACACCACCCGCAGCACCCTCATCAATGGAGAAAAAGGGACCTTCATCAGCCACCTCCATGCTTACTCACAGGGAAAAGCTTTTGCACCTGACTTCTGTTCAGAAATAATTGGAAAGTGGGTGTCCAGCTCTGTTATCCAGTGAAATGTGGACATGTCTGAGGGGGCATATTAAGTGTTGGAAAGGCTGAGCCAATGAAAACAGAAACTGAAAAGGAACAGTAAACAATCTGTTGTGCATTGTGGGCTTTTGATTAGATATATATACGGAGGCCTTTCACTGGTGATGTTGGAAATACTAGTGGGCACACTGGCATTCACAAGTGTTGTGTGTTATTATTATACAGGGGCATGGTGCCCAGTGCAGGTGGGGGCACAGCCGCAATGGCAACCCACCGGGATCGCACTGACAGGGGCGGTACGCTCCCCCCGCACGCCTCTTCCTCCACCAGTGGGTGGGTGGGTCCTGAAAACATACATCTCAGGTGTCAATTCCAGCTCTGCCATGTCCCATCCTCCAGTCATTTTCCTCAAACCATTGCAACAGTACAATGGTGAAAACTGTGTTTCCTTAACTTTTCTCTACACCTCTGTTTACGTCTCAAGAAATCTGTGGTGTAACAAACCTTAGAGAAAGCAAGGAAAGACCAAATTTGTCAATACTGACAGCTTAGACCAAAGACAATTCTTCAATATAATGGCTCTTTCCAGTAAAGAAGGATGTCTCTGAACTTGTGCAGAGGGCCATTTCATACAAGCCCTGATACCGTATGCCTCAAGAGAAACCAAATTCTTTTTTAACACACACACACACACACACACACACACACCCCAACAACTTGATCTCTTCATGGGATAAAATATAGCAAAGCTGCTTGTTTCCTTCTTGAATTATTTCCCACTGCAATGCCATTTGCAGGCGGGCTCATGGAGCTAAATGGGGCATCAATGCTTGTTTACTTCTCTGCCCTGTTTTTTATCTTTCATCTTGATATTTTCTTTGATGCCAGCTTTATAGCACTTCCAATGACTTTATCTTTCTTCTCCCTCTTTTTCGGCTCATGTAGCTATGGGAACCGGCGTTAAATGTCCATTCAGATACAAAATCAAAATGAATTCTCAAAACAAAAGGGAAGGTTTTAATGTTAGTGTTTTGCAAACTTCTCTTCCCTCAGCACAAGTGAATTATGTATCTAATTCCTTACTCACCTATTCTACCACAAGAACTATCTGTATGCTTTAATGTAAACTTGGATAGACCTACTTCCACCACATTGGGTGCCTTGACAGAAAGGTGGTATATGCAATAAATAAAATAAACTTAATGAGAAAGCTCCAAACTAAGCAATGGTGCCAAATGCAAACAGTTTGACACTTCATATGTAAAGTTGTGCTAAGTTTGTTTGCAAGACCTTAGACATGATGTACCTCCGCAGCTTAGAGTTAATAAAATCGTCTTGTTTCATAAGATGAAAAGCTTTCAGGACAGCTGATGCTTTGATGCATCATGCAAAGTTCACCCCTTGGACAATTTGTCTTAACTACTTGGGTTCTGTTTTGTTTTTAATGTGAAATGCCCCTTAAGATACTTTGTTGGTCTTACAAAAATTATTTATTTCCTTTAAAACTTCCCTGGCAATTTTGCTCGAGGTGTAACTTCCAAATTGGTCTCCAACTTCATATCAGGCAAAATTAAATGGCAACTGTGTGTGTGTGGGGGGGGGGGGTTAACTTGACAAGGAAATAGACAACACCAATTCTTCAAAGTAGGAAGGCAGGAGATCAGGTTTGAAGTTACATTTCCACCCACGTCCACTCTAAAGAGGAAAGGCAGGTGATACTGATCTAACTAAGGGCACACATTTAATACCTAAGCAGCAAAGAAGCTCAAACTGTGATTAGCTGAAGGTGGGCATAAGCTGGGTCCAAGTCAGGAGACATTGTATTTCCTACCTCTGTCCCCATGGCACATATTTCATTGTTCAGGGTTGGAGAGTGTCCATGTCACTGTCCCCCATGCTCCAAGGCTCTCACTGTGTCATCCTTTCGAGGCCCAAAGGGGCTCCTTTCCCCGCCCTTAAGTCCCTCAGACTTCAGTGGTACTCCCCAGGCATCCCATTGCACCTTCTTGGCAAATCCTAGCAGAGCCGGGGGTGGGTGGGTGTTGAACCCCTGCTTCACCTGTCTTGAAGGCACAGCTGCAGCCACTGAAAGAAGAAGAAGAAGAGTTTGGATTTGATATCCTGCTTTATCACTACCCAAAGGAGTCTCAAAGCGGCTAACATTTTCCTTTCCCTTCCTCCCCCACAACAAACACTCTACCACTCTTAACCACTACACCACACTGGAAGTCCCCCAAGCAAGTCTTGCAAGGTGTGCCATACACTGTAACTAGGGTTGCCATGTTTCAAAAAAGTGAAAATCCGGACAGAAAAAAACAGAGCAAAGTGTTTCTTTGGCAGATTTCCCAGGGCGTTTAAGCAGTTTCCTCCAGGACACCGTTTACGATGGCCGATTGCCAGCTACGTCCGGGAAATTCCAGACGTATGGCAACCAGTGTAACCAAAACTAGAAATGTGGTTTGTCTCATTGCAAACAATAGGATACTAGCCACACTCATTCAGAATGCCACATCGTAATGTAACCACCAATACATTGTATAGCTGCATGCCATGGTTGCAATTGCAGTGTAACACACATGAAGGCCAAATATACTGCTAGCCAGCTCAATCAGTTCTGGTCCACTTACTTAACAGTCCTTTGCACCTATTATGGGGCTTGCGGGGAAGGATCGTGAGTCTCTTGTATGGAATGGATGAATAGACACATCTGCAATTGTTCTGCTGAAGATTAGTGGAAAGGGCTTTTTGAGCCTTATCCTTCAGTTTTGTTTGCAGGCAGCTTTCCAAAGCACGAGTCTAATTTTTTTTAGAGATCACCAGGTCCCCAAGATCCATCACTCCATTATCAAACATACACACACAAATACACACACACACACACACAATGTGTCTGCAGGTTGGTTTATTTCAAGTCCTTCTGACAACTTCATGGATTAGACAGCTGGCAGGGAGACACCTCGGACGCTTCATCAGGAATTATTTTCTGAACTTTGGCACCAGTCAGGGGCTCTTCCCTTCTGCAGGAGACATGTGCCATTGCCAAGACAGATGCCAGCTTCAGTTGCTGAAGGCTTGCGCTGGGATGGATCACACGGCATTGCTGCTGGTGCCGGAGGTAAAACAAAGAAAAGGAAAAAAAAGCCAGGTGCCCTGAGGCATTGGTGCCGAAAAATTACTGGCTGTTTAGCAACCAGCACCTGAGTACTGGAGGCTAACACTGCTATATCAGCTTGAGCCCAGGAAGCTGTCAATGTCTTGCCAGCATTATGGAAAGGTAGCATATGTGAAGAGAACAGACAACAGCTCACTAATAAGAACAAAATTCCTTATTTCACAGGTATGTTAATGCCCCCTTCTCCCCTTCTTTCCTCTGCCCCACACTTTGGCCCCTTGACAATCACACACACATACACAGTGGAACCTCAGGTTGTGAACGTGATCCGTGTGGGAGGCACGTTCGCAACCCGCAGCGTTCGCAACCCGCAGTGGCACGTCTGCGCACGTGCAGGTCGCAATTCGGTGCTTCTGCGCATGCGCAAAGTGCGATTTAGCACTGATGCTCATGCGCGAGCACCGAAACCCAGAAGTAACCCGTGCCAGTATTTCCGGGTTCGGCGCGGTGTGCAACCCAAAATCACGTAACCTGAAGCGTCTGTAACCCGAGGTACCACTGTGTGTGTGTAAATTTTATTTGATTTTAAATAATATATATTACAAACAACAATATTCACAGTCCAAATATTGAGATTTCTCTGAATCTCCTGACTTGCCCCCATCCCTTCCATGGGTCCTGATGATAATATTTACAACTGCATATCAATATTTATCCAAATGTCTATCCTTTTAAATTATCCATACTTTCTGTTTCTTTACAAGTGTAATTAAAATCCTACCAATGTTTTAACTTCCTTGCAGTGGTCTCGTAAGTAAATCATAAACTTTTCCCATTCTTTTTTTTTAAAGTTCTGTCTTCTTGATTTCTGAGTTTCCCACTTAAATTTGCCATTTCGGCATAGTCTATCAACTTGGTTTGCCATTCTTCCCTGGTCGGGGTTGTTTCTTCCTTCCATCTCTGGACCCCTTGGCAATCTTACTGGACACCTCCATGGGATTTACATGTCTTCCTATTGAATCTTGCACTGGTACTGTGGAACTTGATAGAGGGACAATCAAAAGGACTGCTAACAACACTTATGGCATGTCCAGGTTTGAGAAAATAGGGGCAGTGGGGGCATATGACCATGCACATGGCCACCACCACAATTTGGAAGGTGTTCGCTCCCTGATGTAGCCCTAATAAGCAGCTGGTGTGCTTTTAAATCCTCTAAAATACCACATTGGCTGCCATTATTGTAAGCCAAATCTACCATCTCCCCTTCACTTCATCTTAAATCTCTCTCTCTCTCTTGTTTGTGTGTCCACTCTCTTCTCACATGATTTTAATGAGATATTTCTATTCAAAAAGTTGGATCAGGGATGCCAACCTTCTCTGGACCACTGCTGACCCTCAATTCAGTCCCTGTTCTATAGATAAGTTGTTCCACAGATAAGGATGTCTCCACAGCGCCATGATAAATGCTTGCAGACCTGGCAACCATGATGAAGAAATCAGGCCATCGAGCTCAGCCTAGCTGCCAAGTGAGCAAACTCCCCGGCATTAGATCTGGGATCATGACAGAGATAAAGTGCAGAAGACTCTCATGCTAACAATGTCCCCATAAATCAAGTTGCTGATCGGTCTGCATCAACCTTTTCGGCCCCTGGAGGGAAAGGAAAACATAAAGCTTAAGCCAATCTCTCCAGATAGAGCTGATTAAGCGGCTAGCTTGGGGAGGCATAACATAAAGGGGAGCAAACTCTTAAATGACTGGACTGGGGTTTCCTTGTCAGAAGGAGCAATGGGGTTCAGACTCTGAAATGCCAGTTCTTTGGCAGCCTCTGTAGGGCATGAGACATCTTTAGACTACTGCAATGCGTTTCACACACGGGGCTGCCTGTGAAAACTTATTGGAAATGACAATTTGCACAGAACACTGTTGTAAGTAACTCTAAGTAGCTCAAAGAGGCTGAAGGGAATGTACCTCACCAGTTCTTAAATTTCCATTTAAGATTGGGGGCTGCACCTCTCCTCGATCTGCTCAACAACCCACCTGCCTCATCCCCCACATTAACCCCCTAGACCTTTGCCTTCTCAAATATTTCATTGTATGAATGTACTTGACTCAGACCTTTGCCGTTGTTTAAACCGCCATTTCCCTCTAAGTCTTTCCCATCCCTGTGCTACTTAAACTTTTGCTAATGTTTCTCTTTTGCTCCCCTACCCCACCTGACGTCATGCAAACCCAGGATTGTGATGCAGCACCACAAATCCCTCAATGAGGGCTGTGCGATGAGATCCTTACGTTTTTATGTATATAGGAAGAAATTTCTATTGAAGAATTCATGACATAATTCAGAGGTGATCATTTTATAGCCCTAAATGGCTTGATGACCTGAAGGACTATCTTCTCAAACATGAGCCTACCCAAATCTCACTGTCATCCTCAGAGTCTCTCCTTTGGATTTCTCTGCCATCTGAAGTTAGGTGGATTGTATCTGAAGAGAGGGGTTTTTTCAGATGGGGTATACAGAGCATTCTCCTCTGGGAGGCTGATCCAGTGACAAATTTGTACTTTTTTTCAGTGCTAGGATAACACATTTTTATTTGGGCAGGTCTTCTAGAATGTGAACCACCTGGTTCTGATCTGATGGTTTTATTGACTCAAGTGAATCTTATTTTGTTGTTTTATTCTGCCTGTGATTTTTAAATTTAAATTGTATTTAAATTTTAAAAATTGTATTTTGTCATTTTAAAAACCTGTTGAGAGTTCTGAATGGGCTGGCAACCTATAAGCTTTTAAAATGAACAAACCAACAAATAAAATGCATTTTAACATGCCAGGTAGGGTTTGAATTTAATGGAGGATGGATTGCTATTGCTGTCGCAAAGTTGAATATCTCCCTTGGATACCTAAGAAAGAAGATTATGAAGGGATTCCATCTGTAGCTAACCTGTGGCCCTCCACATGCCGTTGGGACTTCAACTACCATCAGCCCCAGTCAGCATGGTCAAGTCCAGCTACATTTTAAGGGTCACAGGTTCCCTGTCCCTGGATTACAGGCTCTGCATTAATAAGAAGTGAACTAAATTGCTTCATGTTATCCTTCTGAAGAGGACAAACCAGTGGAAACTAGCTTCTACGAAGCCCTCTGATATACGTAGACACCCCTGAGAACCAGTCAGGAAACAGTGCCTCTAAGGCCTCGTCTCCATGTTCTGAGTAAAATTATTCTGTTATTAGAAATAAATATTGATGGGTCACCTCTTTGTTGTAATGTACCAGAGACTGGCACACAACATAATATCAATAAAACATTAAATTCTGAGAACAGAATCTGAGGGAAGAATGGGTTGTCACTCTGTTTCAAGAAAGGAAACACAGGTCTCATGACAGAAGCTATAAGCTGTGGCCCGCTAAAGCACCAGCAGCTGTTTCTTTTCTAGTCTCTTTTAGCAAACCATGGTTCAAGTCATTTGTTAGAAAGCTGCTTCGCCCACAAAAATCTCCTCAGAAGAACACGGGGGCTAGGTCTTAGAGAATCTACTTCCTCAACTCCATCTGTATCAAAAGGCCTAAGCAACCTCCAGCAGTCTGTAGCCTGTCACCTCCAGAGGAGTTACGTTATGTTCATGATAATATTGTGTATGGTATTTTAGGATCCTTAATTAGCAAAAGCACATATGCCAAGGACTAAGACAAACTGTACTTTTGGCTTTAAATTTCCTCAGAAAATATTTGTAAGACCTTGCAGAGGTTTGAGAGTTAATTTCCTCTCACTGCGCCTCTCACCCTTAATCACAATCCGAGGCATACCTGTGTGTGTTAGGTTACATACACTGTAATTTAAAATCTATTAACTCTGAACACCAGTACAGCACATAAACTTAACTAGCCCTCGCAAAACTGCAGCAAGTTTCTTTTCCCATTTTCCCCTATAAATCACCTCAGATAGGTTGGTGCCCAATCGATAGGAGAAAAAATTATACCACAACATTAGATTTCATCACACACGACTCAAACTATTACTTTCCTGTCTTGCGGTCTGAAGAATCATGAAAATTAATCGTTTCCAACTGCCCAAAAGAAGTGTTTATGAGGCTCTATTACTGATACTGTATTTTTTGCTTAAAACCATCAATTAATTATTAAGGCTTTCCCCCTCACTGCTACAACTGGTCAATCGTTTTTCCAAACTGCTGGAGTATCAAAAGCTTAATGGGATTTTTATTTAAGGAAGTGGTGGTTCCTGGAAACCTTATTTTTTTGAGGGGACTTCTTGTCCCATTTCTCTTCCTAACTTATTGGTATGACCCTCACTTTCCTTTTTATTTTTTGAAGTACATGGCTCATTTTCTAGGACCACAATGTACCACGACCTCAGCAGGCAACAGGGTCATTGACTTGGCTTGGAGGCTCACACTGTAATGGTCCTGATCCATTTCATAAATATTTCAAAAATTCACATGGAGAGGCAGGATCAGTCACAACAGGGAGGTCACATCACCATGCCTAACACACTTTCCTCATTTTTCAGTCCCATTAACTTCAGTGAAAGAGGTAACAATACCCCCCAATTGTCCTTATTTTCAAGGGACAGTCTCTAGATTTGGTCCATGTTCCTGGCAAATCACCAGCAACCACTTAGCTTGTATGAGTGCCTTTTGGTGGTGTGAACTGCTGGAATGGTCATTCTTCAGGATTCAGCTCCTTTCCCAAGGAACTCTAGAAGTTAAACCTCTGAAAGGGGACCGGGTGCACCTTTTAGTTAGTGCCCATCTATGTAAATGCATGTGCACAAACACCTTCACTGGATGTTTTTAAACAGAGTTTGGGTGGTCATCTGTCAGGGATTCTTTAGCTGTGATCGCTGCATTGCAGAGGGTTGGACTAGATGATCCTTGGGCTCCCTTCTAACTCTACAGTTCTATGATTCTGTAAGGCATGCATATAAACACTAAAGCACCATGCAGTGTGCACTATCTGCCATTGCACTCATCACAGCTGCTGAGATCTGTTTTCAGCTGTTGATGGTACATTGTAAAGCAATTTAGTTTTTCTTGTATATCTTTGTCCAAATCTCTTTTGGCTTTTAAATGAACGGAGGATATGAGGAGTGTAGTGAGGGGTGATTGTGTCAATTTAAGTTCCTCTAAGTCTCTCTCTCTCTCTCTTTCTCTCTCTCTTGTATCTAAAGTTTGTTTCAGCCCAATTTATGCAGTTCCTGTGCATTTCTTGGGATGCACACATTTTTGTACTCAATTTTGCCTTGCATACATGCATTTTTAAAGCAGTATTTCTCACTTTTGTGCATTTTCACTGATATGTGGATTTTTGTGTGCACTGTTCACTAGTATACACATTGTAGTATGTGTTTTGTGGCTGCAGGACTGCACTGCAAAAACTCAAGGAAGTGTGAAATTCATTAACATATTGATTTGGTAGGCTGGTGTTAAAATTCAAAGTGAAGACATTTTGCTCCCACCTCTAATGCAGAGTGCATGAATACATTAGAGCGCATGAGTGCAAAGCCTTAAGCAATGTGTACTCATGAAGGGCAAGGTACCTCAGGCAGAGAAGCTTGGTATGGGAATTGGGGTGTTACAAGCATGATCAAATTGTGGGATTCTAGAGGGTTTTAAGACCATTCCTAATTCCCATTGACATAAATAGGCCTTGAAAATTATTCATTTCAGCTCCATCATGCCTATAATGTGCCCTCTAAGACTAACCAATGAGATGCCAAGTGAAATTTGGATTGCAAGCCAAAATGAGCAAATCCATGTAATCTATCTTGATGAAGAATTTGTATTGCCTACCTGGGGGTGGAAGACAAATGAATCCCCTTTTTATGGACCACCTGATTCCTCCCCATCCAACCTTGCTTCAGTGGAAAATGTGAGTAAAGGTCGGGAACAGTTGGTGTTTTGCAATGCAAATAGCGATTGGCTTAGTAAAGCTGTTTCAACAGCATGTGCCAAGTGAGCAGGTATGCTCAGCCTCATAAAAGCAGAACCAGATGTTGTGCTCTGTTACGGAGGCCCCTCTCCTGTGGCAGAGGTTGGCATGTTTAAGACTTAGCCCAGCTGTGAGATTATATTTTCAGCAATAGCTTGCAGCAGTCAGAAGATTAGAAGATACTTTCCCCCCTTGGAGGGTATTTGTGCTGGCACCCTATATTAAAACCACATTGACGTCAGTATGCATAGCTGAGGAGGGAATGCAACTGAACCTCATGCATATTGTAATAAGGAGATGGAGTAAAGGTGGAAATGGGTGAAACTTCTAGCTTCCAGCCCAGGTTGTTCAATGGAACCTTGCTTATTCCTTCTTAATTCCAGGAATGTGCAAGCTGGCTGTGCTTCTGGAAGCTACAGATAGCTCTGAAAGAAGGCAGGCGGACACGGGAACACAATATGGAGGAAGCAGAGTTATTGGGCCGTAAGGCAAGCCAGAAAGGTAAACCCACAAGGATCAGTGTATTCCCTGGTAACAGGCCAGGGTAAAGAGATACAGGCCACATCCGTATCCTACATATAAAACGCACTTACACCACTTTAACAGTCATGGAGAATCCCAGGAACTGCACCTTGCTAGGGATACTGGGCACTGTGAACTCAGCAGCCTTAGCAAACTACAGTTACCAGGATTTTTGGGAACTTGTCTACAACTGCTGCTGTACCAGGAATTGCTTAGGTGCAGCTGAAGGGGTCAGGCATCAGGCAGCACCTCACCAAAATCTATAAAAGTGACTTTGGGACACAGTCCTGCTGGAACTGTTATTGCCCTGGTTCTTCCCGAGGGCTGCTAATTTTGTGTTCTTGCAGAGTTCCATGAAGAACCTAGGTTAGAATTTCATGCAAACTAGTTCATGAGGTTTCTTTGGGAGAAACAAATGAGGAACACTGGAGGAACAAAGCAGAAGAGTATTAACTGTGTGCTTGGGCTAAGCCATGGCATTTGATATCAACATGGTACAATCTTTCTGGGATCCCAGAGGGGAGACAGAGGGATTCCTGTTGTCTCATGTGTTGGCTCTTCTGGGTTTGTGTTTTCCAGCAATTATAAATGAGGAAGGTGTCTGAGTAGTTGATAGATCAACACTTGGCCATCAATAGAGGAGAACAATCTGCTTTTGAGTGGGGCAGATACTCAGTTGGGCTGTTGGACTTATTGGAGTCTGATAGCTTTGGGCAACTGCAGAAAATGGACTGTTGCTGTAGCACAGGGGGCTAGTGTGATGGTGTGACCTTTGACGCCATAACGGGGCCTCCCAATGAGATCCAGGACCCATCCAAAGAACTGAGGAGGTTAGTGACATACCTACATACAGGAGAAAAGTGGTTTATGTCAAAGATGCTGTAGGCATTAGAAAGCTCTGAATTGTTTTGGGAGTGGAGGAGCATAGATCTCTTGCCTTCTTTGGGCTTAATGTTTTGGGATAAACTGAAGACAAAAAGCTGGGGAGGGACTGCTGAAATTCACAAGCACTCCTCACTGATTTTCACGAAGCAAATCAATTTGTAATTAATGGCATTCCCAAAGCGGTGTGTTTGCTGCCTGAGAAAATCAATAGAGAGAAATGTGACAAAATGGAAAATACTGTAAAGCTTTAATCAGTTATTGCCTTATGTATGTGAGCATTGTAGGCTTCCCAATCTTCTATCCCTCTATTCAAGAGGAAACACACACACACACACACACACACACACACACACACACCACACTCATCCTCCATCCTGGGCTGTTTTCACTCTACTCCTCCTACCCAAATCTTGGCTTCTTGACAAATTACAATCTCAATATTTAAGGACTATGTGGATATGTAATTAAGGATGTTATGCTTATTGATAAGTTATATTGCATTTACTGAATGGATTTTTTTTTCAGCTGTTATTCACTGACTGTTGCTATGTTTATAGTACTAAAATGCATTGATGTTTTGTTTGTTGATTTTGTCATGTACTTCTGTTTTCATCACTACTGGAGGCCTCTTTGAGTAGATATATTTCTTCTTGGAATAAAAGTAAACATGGTAAAGGTGATATTTTTGCTATGGGGTTTGCTGCTATAGGATGTGTGAGGGGGAGAAGTTTATTTTGAGGTTTAGGAGAAACATTATCTACAGTACCCACAGTATCAGTTACAAGCTTTGGAAGGTCCCTCGGACAAGATATTCTCCATGTGCCCCCTCTTCTGTAGTGGTGAATCTACCTCCTCACCACAATGATTACCAGGTGGTCTTGCTGTTTTGCTGCTTCTCTTCTTCATCATTCCTACTACTTCATTACTGGTCGCCCACCCAGTCAGGAGCAAGCCTTCTCCTTTGCCTACTGCACCACCATCATTGCCTAGACTAAAACAAGATGCAGGTGAACACACTGAAAAGGAGGAGCAGCTCTGAGTGGGAGGGCTTTTTGAGTGCCCTCACGCCTGGTGGAGTTTCAGCCCTGGCAGATGCCTGGTGACTGTTTGCCTGTTTTGGAGTAGAGGCCAGGCCAACATGGAGGCTTAACAGAGGAACAACTTTACTGCGAACAAGAACTGTCTAGAAGGGCAGTGTGATTGACTGCCAGAGCCGTCTTTCCTTTTTTTTCTTTAAATAAAGTTTTTTATTGATACAACAAGAAAAAAAGAAAAAAACCACAAATACCAAATTACACACAAGAATAACCATAGACACATAATTTTCTTAGCAAACAATAAAACATCTATTGGTCTTAATACTAAAGACCCAACCTCCTGTCTATTCCATATTTCAAATTGTTAATACTTATTGCCAATACACACTTTTATCATAATTAAACTTATTCTTAATAAATCTAATTTCTTATATATACCTTGCAACTATTACGGAAGTTCCTCAAATGCTGCAACAGAATTTAAACTACTATATTTATTTTTCAGATATTCTTTGAAAACCTCCCATTTTGAAACAAATTCCTGTTTTGATTTATTCTTTATTTTTTCTGATAAACCATCTAATTCAGCATATTCTGTCAGCTTTTGGATCCAATCTTGTATAGAGGGGATTTCATTACAGAGCCGTCTTTCCTATTGGCCTTACTGGCACTTTGCGCCAGGGCGCTGGCCTCTCATGGGCGCCCCTGTGAGTGGGGGAGCTGTGCGGCTTTTCTGGTGGCCTCCCCTTTCCCTGCACACCTGCCAGCTGCGCCCCACCAACCATATGGCTGGCGGGTGTGCAGCTTGCCTCCCAAGCCTCCACGGGAGGAGAGCAATCCCCGCAGAGGCTTAGGATAGAGGCTGCGCCCCACCAACTATATGGCTGGCAGGCGTGCAGCTTCCTTCCCAAGCCTCCGCAGGAGGAGAGCAACTCTGGGAAATGGGGGGGGGGGGCAGGCGCCAGAGGGATCATTGAACCATGGCACCGGATATGCTTAAGATGGCCCTGTTGGCTGCCTCAGTTGAACACAGTGCCACCCATAGTTGGAATTGCAGTAAAACAACTCTGCATAACATCTCCCCACTGCAGTTACTTGGAGGCCTTACTATATAAATTCTACCTTAGATATAAAACAAATGCTTGGTAATTGATAGTCCTCAAAACTAGGGTTTCCATATGTCCAGGAATTCCCAGACATGTCCTCTTTTGGGGGTCCTACATGCCCATCTGGGGGGAATTTTAAAGCAAATGTCCTGAATTTTGGGTTTTTTTAAAAATTGTGCATGGGCAGCTCTGGTTCAGGCTCTGGCACAGGCATGGGCAACCTGGGCTCTGGCATGCACAACTCTGGTGGGGCTATCAGGTGCTTGCCATAAAAAAGCAAAGCTCAACAACTTTTTGTGTCCAGATTTTTAGCATATGGCAACCCTATTAACTGTATGCTGTAGGATACAGTCTACAGTCACCCTTCCCTTAATATTTTGTGACCTGATTATTCAACAGCTCAACACTTGATGAGTTCACTTGCAGAATGTGAAATGGATCAGTTCCACTAGAAAGCCTTGCATTTGCAATGGCATTGGGTCATATAAAAGTTCTACCTGTGGTTTTTGATGCATGGTGGCTGATTCCAATAAAGGCTGCAGTCGCTAAATGGGGGTTTCTATTTGGGTGGTTCATCCCAAAGGGACTTGTCAGTACCTCTGCAATGATGGGAGAAACTTTAGGTTCATGACAGAACCAGGATAGAGCTGTTTTAGAGACTGTTCTGTCCATCTGTAGAGAAGGTTAGGAAAATGAGCATGGATCAATAAGTGGTAAATCACACAGAGACCCCTTTGCCTTGTCTGTGGCTGGCCAAATCCTGGGGTTTACAGCTCATCTTCACATACATTTCCCCACTATTTTTTCTCTGAAAATAACAAGGCAAGATGTTGACAGATCGTTGTGAAGGGAAATGCTTTAAGCTGTCAGTTGACAGGACTCGAAATTAATTTGATTGTGCAGGATTTATTTTCAAGATGAAAACAGAAATTTGACTTGGTGGGCTGGAGCCAAGAACTGAACATGAAAAAACAGAGTGGATGCCAGTTTCTCTGTGGAGGAGCAAAAAGAAAGAAGAGAAGAGAACCCACTTTCGCACACAAAGGGGAGGCCAGTGTGAGCCATAGGGGATTTCTTTGAATCTGGCTTTGTCCTTTTAATATGATGTGAGTCCACAGCCCAGATGCCTGAGAATGGACTACCGTTAAAATTAGAATGAAAACAAATTCATATTTCAATTTATATTTGCATTTACAATTTCAAGTTTCTGCATTCCTAATATGAATTCTGTTTTTAACATGCACCAGTATAGATACAGTTGGGTTTAGCAGTGGTTCCCTGAACTGTGCACAGTAGTGTAATTATTTCTCAGGCTGTAGATGCAAAAACTCTTTTAATACAACCCAGGATGGCAAGACGCAAGCCGTAATCTTATCAATTAGGAGTTTTTATGAAAGAGAGCTGTAAACAATATTGTTTCGACAGCAATCAATCCCTCTTCTGTGCCTCTTAAACCCAGCATTGTTCACCTGAGAGCCATATACTTAATGCTATGAAGCTTCATAAATTATCTATCCTGTTCCATCATGGCAAAGCCTTCGTCCCAATTATAACACAACAGAGTCCAATATGTATACGGTTCCTAAAAGTAACATATCTGAAACTAGAGCATTGGGCATTTGAAATTTCAACCCCAAATTCTACATTAAAAAAAACCTTTGCTTTAAACCCCACCACAACATGTTGCAGTGGACGCTCGGGTTGCGAACGTGATCCGTGCGGGAGGCATATTCGCAACCTGTAGTGCCACATCTGCGCACGCGCGGGTCGCAATTCGGCGCTTCTGCACATGTGCAAAGCGTGATTTAGTGTTTGTGCGCATGCACAAGCACCGAAACCCAGAAGTAACCTGTTCCAGTACTTCTGGGTTTGGCACGGTGCACAAACCGAAATTACACAACCTGAAGCATCTGTAATCCAAGGTATGACTGTATTTTTCTTAAAACATTCCCCCCGATTCTGACCAATACAGTGGTAGCTCGGGTTACATACGCTTCAGGTTACATATGCTTCAGGTTATAGACTCCGCTAACCCAGAAATAGTACCTCGGGTTAAGAACTTTGCTTCAGGATGAGAACAGAAATTGTGCTCCGGTGGTGCAGCAGCAGCTGGAGGCCCCATTAGCTAAAGTGGTTCTTCAGGTTAAGAACAGTTTCAGGTTAAGAACGAACCTCTGGGACGAATTAAGTACTTAACCTGAGGTACCACTGTACATTTTTCTGTCAATAATGTTAAATATATGCCACTCCAATTTTAATTCCACTTTCAGCTGACTGTGACTCAGCAGCACTAACCAGACCTAAGCAACCATTTTGTTCACATATTCCCTCCTAATAAATCCTGTTTGACCACAGTCAATTGCGGGCCCCAAAATATGCATGTACATAACATGCTCAAAATAACTATATAGGCCCTGATAATTGCAACAGAAGACCTTCCTGAAACAAACCACGTTATCCTTTCGAAAGATTATTCGCCTTATTTTTAATTTCTAAAAGCTCAAAACTTTTACTGTGAAACTGATCTTTCAGCTAAATAGCTGTCATCCTGCCCCTGATCAAGCGCAGAGAATTTCGAAACTTTTCAGCACTGCCCCCAAGTAATTGCTGCACTGAGGATGGAGAGGGAGTTCTGGCATTCTTTAGTGCAAACTACCCAAAACTTCTCTGTACTAAATTGAGCACAAAGTGGGCAAGAACAGCAGCTTAGCTCTCTAGGACTGAAGATGAGAAAATAAAATCTGGGAAAAACCTTTCAAAAAACATTATCTTTGACTTCCATAACACTCTTAACTCCAATAAGTGTGAGTGACATTTGGTGATATTTTGCTGTTATGTTTATCATTCCTTCTTCTTCCTACAGAGTTGCCTTTAATAGTGCCTCTCCCTCGGCTAAAAGCTATGTTTTAAGGCAGTGGGTTTTTTGTTGGTTTTTTTTTTTAAAAAATGATGGAAATACTTCATCTCTTTCTCCTTACTTTGTGTTTATGGCTCCTTCCTTCCCCCACTTCAGGCAAGTTCTGTCAACAACTGTCAGGGGCTCAGGAGCAGAGGCACAGGGAAGAGAGGAGATGGAGAGCGAAGGGGAAGAATCCGAGGGGAGCGTAGGAGAAGAGGACAGTGGACCGAGGGATTCCATGAGCCTCTCCAGCGAATCGGAAGATTCACAGAAGGGGGCACCAGTGGCCAGGGGTAGGGGGTTCCCAAGGGGAACGCCCCAGGAGCAAGGGGGCAGCAGGGACTCCCAGAGCAGTAGCTGGAAATCAGGACCAGCTTCCCCACCAGAGCAGAGTGGGGGGGAAGAGTCCCAAGGATCGGGGCCAGTGCATTCCCCACCAGGGAGAGAAGATAAGGCAGGGCTGACCACGCCTCCATCAGAAAGTCGGACAACAGAGGAGAGGTCAGATCCAGCCAGTGTCCCGGAAGAGGGAAGCAGTCACCGAAGTAGTGTAACGGTTAGGAGAAAGGTCACTGGGCTGGCGCGAGAGGCAAGTTCAAATGTACAGGAGCGCGGGACAGCAGAGAATGAGGATTGGGAACCGGGTCCTAAAGCCCGCCAGAGGGAGGGGGAGGAGCTAAGCGACTCAGCGTCGGAAGAGTCCAGAAAGGGCAATGCCCCAGCGGGCAGGAGGACCCAGAGGAGGAGAGAGCAGCGTAAAAGGTGGAGCAGGGCTAGGATCTTAAACTGGTGTCATAGGGGAGGAGACTCAGACGGGACTTCGCCGATCTAGGGTTTAAGACGTAGGGCTGCACGCTGTGGCTTTGAAATGGGAACTGAACTTCAATAAAGACTTTTGTACATTACTACAGCCTAGCGTTGGTCCTCTGTGAGCTGGGACCTAGAGGCAGCTCTGACAACAACTTTTCGGCAAAGCCTGTGCCATGAGCCCCTCTCATGGGAAATATGTAAGAAGGGCCTGCTGGATCAGGCCAATGGCCCACCCAGTCAAGCATCCTGTTCTCACAGTGGCCGATCAAATGTCTATGGGAAACCCCCGAACAGGATCTGAGCACAAGAGCACTCTTCCCTCGTGTGGTTTTGAGCAGCTGGGTCTTGCATGGCGAGTTCCCGCCTCCCCCCTTGGAAATAAAGACACGAGACACAAGAATTTGAGTTAATGGGTCAAATTAGGCCACAACTTTATTGATTACAGGAATTGAGCGGTATTGGCTTAGGCATTGGTCCTAACACTAACCGGTTTCAGCCCGCTTGCTTGAAGTCTGGTAAGGGTTAACCACCGATAGGGGGAGTCCTGCTGAGGCACGTCAACTAGGAGCTCCCCCCGGAGTTACCGCTTGGGGGCGTGCCGAGGGCCCACACCTCCCTAGCCCCATTAAGAGAGCGTGTTCTTTGATGGTTTCTGCGTTGACCAGATTTAATTATGCTTAGAATGAAGAGTGTCTTTCTAGGTCTGGGTTTGTGTTGTTGTTGTTTAATTTGCTCCCAATGAGGCACAAACAGAGCAGAACATTCTCCTGGCCTTTATCAGCTAACACGAAAATAGAGAGTAGGTTGTGTGGGGAAGGGAAGTGAGGGGAAATGGAGCTTTACTCCTCATTCCTAATGGGATGACATTGTAGATTATTCCTCCGATCCCATTAAGTGTGCAAACTCATTTACTGAACAGATAAGATGTTTCATTTTAAAAAAACAAACAAACAAAAAACACCCAACCGCAAACAGAGTCAGCTTTCCATCGAACAGCTTGAACAACAGGATTACAGGTATACAGTTTTGTACTGAAAATCCAGACTGTGTGAACTCCAAAGCTTTTTGTGGCATGCAGATAACATGATGGCCATTTAAGAGCAGAGGAGCCCTTCGTAATAAATGCTGGCAACCATATTTGCAATGGAGTGTGGATTGCTGTTATATTTAAAGCCTTATTTCCCCCTGTGTTCTGCATCTAGTGCCATCTTCGCATCAGACAAGCCTATCAAGCTGAAAGAAAACAGATCTCTTGGGGGGTCTTAAAAGAATGTTGAGACGAGAGGCTGTTTCTCTGGGGAATGAAATTGATGTGGCACCACACTGTAATACAACAGCCAACAGAAATATGACCTGTGTTTATTGTTGTCATTATAATGGCCTGTCACTTAGATGCCTTATACAAAATTTATGCCCTCTTAATTTAATTTTTATTACGCAGTTAATCTCCAAGAAGTTTTTTCCCTTTCTTTTTTAAGGGCAGCAAAGCCAAACATTTCTATTTCATTTGCTTAATGGAGCACTTCAGAAGTGAGTGTGAGAGCTGGCTGATCATTTATTTGAGTCATCCAAGTTATATTTGAGGGCACCTGGCGGTGTCAACTGGGTAACATTGGAGAAAACTGTTCCAATTGTCCTGTGCTGAGAGAAAGGCAGGATATTAAATAAAAATACAAATCTACTATATATTTTGGAAAGCTGTTTGTTTGTTCTCTGTGAGTTCAGACACCTCTTGAGACGTCCTTGCCAAACTGGTCACAGGGGTTCCCAAGGTGGGGGGGGGGGGTCAGCAGTTTTCATCAATATTGTGATACTAGCCACCATTTTGAATCAAGTCAGTGTGATTTTGGTGTGAATTCATACAATTTCTGGCACGACAAGTCCAAACTGTGCCAATTTCAAACTTGGCTTGAGAGTTCCTGAGGCGGGGGCAGTGGTTTTTGTCACTGTTGAGACACTGACTACCATTTTGAAACAAGATGGCAGACATGAAAACATGACTTGGGCTTGACTTCACCCAATTTTTGACATGATGGGCCCAATTTGCACCAGTTCGGAGGCCTATAAAGGTATCATTCCCCAACTCAGTACAAGGGCTCCTGAGTGGAGGCAGTGATCTTCATCTACTTTTGGACAACGAACACCATTTTGAACCAAGATGGTGGACCAAAGAATCCATATCCAAGCATCAGCACCCACCCACCCAAATTGATTCAGGGCAAGGTCAGGTGTTCGGCAGGTCAGGCTGGAGCCTTAGGTTTGTGAGTGCCTGCATGTATGCCTGCACAGCCCCCAAACTCCAAATTACCCTGTTGTTGTTTAGTCGTGTCCGACTCTTCGTGACCCCATGGACCAGAACACGCCAGGCACTCCTGTCTTCCACTGCCTCCCGCAGTTCGGTCAAACTCATGCTGGTAGCTTCGAGAACACTATCCAACCATCTCATCCTCTGTCGTCCCCTTCTTCTTGTGCCCTCCATCTTTCCCAACACCAGGGTCTTTTCCAGGGAATCTTCTCTTCTCATGAGGTGGCCAAAGTATTGGAGTCTCAGCTTCAGGATCTGTCCTTCCAGTGAGCACTCAGGGCTGATTTCCTTAAGAATGGATAAGTTTGATCTTCTTGCAGTCCATGGGTCTCTCAAGAGTCTCCTCCAGCACCATAATTCAAAAGCATCAATTCTTCGGCGATCAGCCTTCTTTATGGTCCAGCTCTCACTTCCATACATCACTACTGGGAAAACCATAGCTTTAACTATACAGACCTTTGTTGGCAAGGTGATGTCTCTGCTTTTACCCTTTTCAAATTACCCTATTCATATCAAAATCACCATATTTTTTGTTTCTTCAATTTCCTGGGCAATGCCAGGCACTCCCTACAAGTAAATAAATAATATTGTTACTAGTGGGAAATCTGTCTTTAGCTGGAAAGGTTGTCCTCCATGAGTGATTTTTGCACTGAAGTGTCCCTGATAAGATGCAGTGGAAGCCCAGGGCTCTCTAACACAGAATATCAAAGATAGTGTTTTACAGACTGTTCTTTACTATTCAGAGTGGGGGAATCAGCTAAGGAATAGGAGGTATGTTATAGAGGTGGAGTATTGTATTTGTAATCATGGTAAGTGCCGTGGAGGCAAAAGGCAGGAGGGGGCTAGAGCCTGAAGCTTTTCATGTCTAAGAAATCACCCCCTCCCTAAAAGGAGACTTGCTTCTTTCATCTTCTTTCCTTTCCCCCTCCTTTAATTATATTCCCCAAAGTGTTTAAATCAGAATTATTTCCTCCTGCTGTGAGCCTCATTGGATTCTTGGAGTTTATGAAAAGATGGGTTTTTAATAAAAGTAGTTTGAAAAATCAAATGACACACAGATACACACACCCCAAAAGGCTGCTAGATGAAAAGTCCAAAACTCTGGAATATGGCATAGTTGATGCATGATGATGATGATGATGATTATGATGATGATATAGGAGGTGTGGTTTTGTTGTTGCTGTAGAAGTTCAGGAGTAAATTATATCAGTAATGTTCTGTGAATTTAGATTGTAACTCTCTTGGGGCAGGAACTTTGTATTTTGCTTCTGTGCCATGTACGCTGGTTGTTCAATATATAAAAAAAGGCATGTGATACTGACTGGGAAATGAGTAAGCATTGGGTTAGTGAAGGAATATCTCCAAAAATAAAACTCCAAATTCTGTAACACTGACATCATTCAAGTGGTAGTACTAACATTTCAGCAGATTTTTGATTCAAGTTCTTCATTTTGCCCCTTGCAACTCTGATAATGTACCTCGCACAGGAAATAGTGTTCAAGCCAGTAGACAATGTTCTTCAATTAACTATTGTTGGGATCAATATAATTTTGTTTTTCAGTTGGATGAAAAAGACGAGGCAGCAGAGACGAGGCAAGGCTTCAGCAGCACCCTGGACAGCTCCTTGCAGTGCTATGGCTAAAGACCCCATAAGAGCAGAGCTCAAATGTTGTTTTAGCATCAGTCTTCCTTACACTGAGCCTTAAATAGGGGTGGCAACTCTAAGTAGTTCACTCCACCTTCTCTTAGAGAAGCTTCTTTATTTAAAAGGCCCAGCCTGCTTTAGTAATCATTGACTCCAGTGGAGGGGGGGTGGGCACACAGTGGTTCCAGTAGGGCTTCTGAGCAGGGATCCTTGGAGTCAGAGGAGGGCAAATTGATCTTAAACTGGAGAAGTTTTCTCACAGTGGAATCCTCTTGTGCAAGTGCTTCTGCTCGGTTATGTCCATCTGGGACTGGCCCTGAGGGCAATTCTCTCTCTCATCCTGATTCCATCCCCTGAAGTAGGGGACCCCACTCCTGGGGCCATGGCAATTACAATCTCTTTGGGTGTCACACATATTTTTAAAGCAAATGCATCGTTTTATATAATACTGGGAGGCATTATACAAGAATGATTTTTCAATATACCTGCTGAATCTGGGTTTCTACAATTTGAAAATTCACCACAGAATCTCTCCTATTACTTTTAAAATGTACATTATTAAAAATAGTGTGTGTGTGTGTGTAATTTCTGAGATTCTGTAATGCAAAACTTTTCAGCCACCAAAAACTAGGACAGGGACTTCATATACTGGATGAGGAAAGGGTTATCACATATACTTTAGCTGCCAGAGACACCTGTAACACTGCCAGGACCCATTGGGGATCACTGCATCTCAGGTTGTTTCAGGGCTGCCTTCCCCTGTCAGGCAACTGTGATCAGCCCTGCCAGGAATCAATGCAGCTGCCCGTCAGCAGCCCTTCCCAAGAGTTGTGCTGGGATGGCAGTGAGAGGCAGTGCCCACAGATCAGCCACAGGTGGTGTGGGGCAATGAGAGAACCCATGGGTACTTTCAACATGTGAGTACCCACTTACTCTGAACGTTCTCTCAAAGTTGCATACATAGATACAAATGAAGGGAAATTGGCTCCAGGGAAATTGGCTCCATCTTAAACACACACACCCAAAGCAGCTTGTTGCCAATTTCTGGATTCTAATTCTGTGATTCTGGGTAGCCAGGACTGAAACAAGTGAGCCCAAAGTTTGTTGTAATCAATTGGAACTGAAATTAAGCTTTTACCAGAGAGAAAGCAGGAAGAGTGGAGGAGAATATCTGAGCCCCTTGTATCTCTAGAGTGACAGAAATAAGAATAGCCTCTGGCTATGTGCGCAGTTAATGTAAAAACACAGGTGCACTAGTCACAGAAATGCCAACGCCACAGGTAGCTAATGGTGTCAGACTCAAAATGAAAACTATATTAGTAAGACCTGATGTAACAATGTGATGGCCCTTCCACCCCCACAGGGCAATAATCCAGAAGGGGGGGGGGGAGGACCTTGAAATTGCAATCGTGCTTCTCAATACAAAGCATCAATTACTCCGTATTGACTTACAGAGAAGTGACATCTGATACAATAATATTGCATTCAAGACAACAAAGCTAGATTAAAACGCTCCACTTTTGCTGTGCATTAAAATAGGTGATTGTGATAATGATTATTAGTACTCTGTTCTCTGTACTTTCCATCTTTCCTGAATTTTCTTTTTGAGAGTGAGCTCTAGCAGGGTTCCTTCCCTGAATTCTTTTAAACATGGAATCTGCACCTACTACTATTTCTTCAAAGTATGCGCTGATTTTGAGGAATGCAATTCATACAATAATACAATTCGTACAGTTCAGCCTCTCCCTTCTCTTTGAGTGTCCAGCAGTTTCATTATCTGAATTAATGTGCATGTAAACATCAGGCATAGCTGAATGTTCACAAGATGTCATTTAACTTAATATATGATTATCTAAACAAATCTACCCACAACTGTCATCGTTACCTTTGGAGCCCTCGGACTCTTGCTATTTTGGTTATACTGAATTTTTAAAATGCTACTGACCAAAGCAATCATCAGAGTCTCTCATTTTTGCTTTTAGCTGTTTCATCAGTGGTACCATGAGTGCCATTTGCCATACTTTTAGGAGCCATTCGTTCAGAGTTGAGCTGGAGGTTGGCTTCCAGTTCTGTTCCGCTACTCATGGACCTGCTTTTATTGATCATCCTTCCTTGGCTCACTTGCCAAATCCTTTTCCCGACTGCACACAACTTCATGTGCTTTCTATAACTCTATGCTTGCACAGCTGTAACCCTGGGGAGCCTCTGCAGACCTTCTAAGCATGCATGTGGGTCAGGGGGAGGCACCTGCTTCTGAGATGCCCCCCACCAACACAAATACATATACTTTATTCATGTCTCCAACACCCAAGAAGGGCCAGGCGAGACACACAGCTGTTGCTAGAACCCTGCAGGATGTGCTCCTTCATCACCCTCTATCGATCTAGAAATGATGGAGGAGAGTGTCCTTCAGCTGTTGCCTAGCAACAGTCGACACGGGTTGCTGTAATTTCCTTTCCCACCAGGGGAGGCAGCAGCACCAAGCAGAGAAGATAATACGTATGTGGGGTGAGGGGGGCAGACAGAGCGCCTCATGGCATAGGTGCTATGGCATGCAGGGCAGAGAAACAATTTGTGCCAGATGATTCTGCAGTTCTTACAGAGCAATCCTACCAGTGTGTTGTGGTGAGGAAACCAAAGGCAAAGGATCTGGATCTTACAATGCACTACTGAGCACATGACAGCAATGTGGAAAGGATGGAGTAGAAGTACCGTACAGTGGTACCTCAGATTACAGATGCTTCAGGTTACAGACGCTTCAGGTTACAGACTCTGCTAACCCAGAAATAGTACCTCGGGTTAAGAACTTTACTTCAGGATGAGAACAGAAATCGTGCGGCGGCAGCGGGAGGCCCCATTAGCTAAAGTGGTGCCTCAGGTTAAGAACAGTTTCAAGTTAAGAGCGGACTTCCAGAACGAATTAAGTTCTTAACCTGAGGTACCACTGTATTGGCCCAAATATAAGCCACACTTTCTCTCTGCATTCTGACTGTGAGTGTGGCTTATATTCACGACCTTACGGTATGCAGCCAGGAGTGTGGGGCAAACAGCACCAGGAGCACAGCAAAGTGGCAACAGCCCCATGCGTAGTCCCCCATCCTCTCTCCTGAGGCCGGGAAGGAAGAGAGCAAGGAAGGGGAAAGGCCACCGGCAACATACCGGAGCTCCCCCCACCCATCCAGTATGCAGCCAGGAGCAGTGAGGAAGGGAGCAGCTTATATTTGGGTATTTTTGTCCCCCCTCCAGTTTTAAAGCTGTGGCTTATATTCGGGTGTGGCTGATATTCGGGCCAATATGGTATAGGGTGGTATCCCTCCCATCTAATATATTCCAAAGCTGATGCATATGTTCTTTCAAGTACCAGCTAGAGACACTTTGGCACATGAGGCCAACCCCCAAAATAGGGCACCCCCTTCCTCACTAGGGAAGAAGGTGTTATGGAAATTATGGGGGGAGGGCACATCTTTAAAGTTAAATATTACAAATATTATGCCTGAATATATCCTTTCAACTTGACAGCTCAGGGAAGTCACCTAGCTTTAAAAATAATATAAAATCATCTCCTTTTCCAGTTCCCCCCATTCCAAAGCTATTTTCCCCTTGCAAAAGGACTCCAGGAAGTTCTCAGAGGTGACAATTGCTGGGCTCATTGTTAGCCAAAGGAAGCCAAATCTCATCACCTGACTCGCCTCAGGCTCCAGACATGCAAAGGAACTTCTATTGTGCTTTTGGGTGGTGGGTACTTAAGACATATTTGTCTATGCTAATCTTATACCTGAGTCTTGCCCTGCCGTGTCTGTTTATGCTAATCTTGTACCAAGGACTTGTCTGGACATGTTTTCCAAGGTTGAACTAGTGTAACCCCTGTCTACCCCTCCCCTTTTGTGACATGTCAGTGATGTAGCAATGATACTGTACGAACTGTATTCTGGGATATGGTGGGAAAGTTTTAAAAGTCTTTGTCACCCCATCCTCGGGGTTCAAAATTTGCTCTTTGAACCTATTGCGCAATAAACTTTGGTCTACAGCTATTTGCTCCGGTTGGCTGGACTCCTTCCTTTATTCCACAGGGACCCGCAGCCTCTGCATGACGAGCTGGGTGACTGAGCAGCCTCGCACCTAGATTTCCCCCTAACATTGGGATGAGTAAAGATCAATATCAGGAACAAGGGAGGGGATTTGCTGTCCTTGGGGACCTTGCCACCTGAGGCAGCCCCCTCACCTGGCCTTGTGGGTGGGCTGGGCCTGATTCCCCCAATCCGAGGGCACGTAACAGGAATAGGAAGACTTTGGGGCTGTGTACACACCATACATTTAAATCAGACCGTTGCCCAAGAATTCCCGGAACGAATAGTTTGTTAAGGCTACTGGGAATTGTAGCTCTGTGAGGAGTAAATTACAGTTCCTGGGATTCTTTGGGACAAAATGTTCCACATAATACTTCTTTCGCATTTGTAAGAAATCAAGATTTCAGTGTGGCAGCACCCACACTATGAAAATTCCTGCCTATTGATAACAGGCAGGTGTCTTCACGGTACTCTTTTCTGTGCCTACTGCAAACATTTTTGTTTTGGCAAGTCTATCCAGCTATGTAAAATGTTGACATGTGTTTTCAGGTCATTTTTTTCTGGGGAGACTCAGGGCTACGCATACACCTAAACATTTTGTGAATCTTTGTACTTTTGTCCATTACTGTATTTATTTTCCCCGATTTGAACTATAAAATGGTGATTTTCTTGAGTCAAAATGAGAGTACCCCTAAACATTTTTTTTAAGGGGGAAAAAAAGCACTGAGTGTTTTAATCAGGTATTTAGCTTATTATTGATTTTAAGTATTCTTTGAAAAGTTTTAGATAATTGTTTTTAATCGCTTTTACCAATAATTTCATTGCTTTATTCTTTTTGTAAACTGCTTTGAGGTTGTTTTTGTTTTACAGTCCAGCAGTATATGCATTTTATGAGACAATCAAATGAGAAAAGCAAAGACACCGATCCATTTCAGTGGGGGGTCGGGACCTGCATTTAGAGACAAATACTGGAGTGCTATAAAAAATTGGAAGATCAAGAAAAAGCACAGCAATTCTTAATGCTGGCAAAAGTGTAGGAAAAAGTGCTGAGCACTTTAAAATTTAAAACAGCCAACCTAAATATACAAAACTATTTGCTAGTATTCACCTGAGCTTCTCCATTTAAACTGGATTCGAATTAATGAGAATTCTGTGGTCATGAATCCATATACACATGCAATATATTTATATATTGCTGCAGGGTGGGGATTGACTTTGCAATTTATAAAAGGTTAAAGTTTTCAAGATTTGAAACTGTAATTGGCATGAAAGACCCTGAGCAGAAAATTCAAAAAAAGTACCTGAAATGTAATCATTTTGTAGTCCCCGCTCACTCCATTGCTAGGGCTTAAATTATGAAAAGTATGGAGTTGCTCTGAAAGAGAAGTTTCCAGTCCTTAGTTCATCAGGAGCGCCATCACCTCCATGAATGTGATTTAATGAATTCCCTTAATGGGTTGGAACTTTCTCTGCTCACGAGCCACCGACAAACCTGAAGTCCAGGATACAGTGTCTTTTCAGATGCTTAATTTAAAAATGAATGTTAATAAATTTCATCGGGAGATGGTTCTCAAAGCAATAATGGAAGAAAGCTAATGGGAAGGGATTCTTAGGGAACATAGGAAGCTTCCAGAGTGTTCACCCTCATAGCTCAGCCTTGTCTAGATTGACAGGGGCAGAAGCTCTCCGCGGTTTCAGACAGAGGACATTTGCAGCCCTGAATATATAACCTTCTACATGCAAAGCACATATTCTGCTACTACTCAGACCCATTAAATTTAATGGTCCTAAGTCATAGTCATATACATTGGTACCTCGGGTTACATACGCTTCAGGTTACAGACTCCGCTAACCCAGAAATTGTAATTCAGGTTAAGAACGTTGCTTCAGGATGAGAACAGAAATTGTGCTCTGGCGGCGCAGTGGCAGCAGGAGGCCCCATTAGCTAAAGTGGTGCTTCAGGTTAAGAACAGTTTCAGGTTAAGTACGGACCTCCGGAATGAATTAAGTACTTAACCCAAGGTACCACCGTATTTCAAAGGGTCTACTCTGAGTAGGACTAGCATTGGATGAAACCCATTGGCTGTACATCTCTGCTTTCAAAAACAGCAAATAGGCCACAGGACGTCTTGCAGAGAGTCAGATCAAAGACCTATTTTGCCCAGTGGTCTTTATCCAAGAGTCATCCACCAGATACTTCTGGGATTTCTGAGGGTCTCACAGCAAAGTTGTGGGCTAAGGATTTGCAGCTCTTGACTTATATATTCAGCTCAGTTTATCAGTTGCGCTGTGTTCCCTTGGGTAAGGCATCCATCATTTCTGCCTCAGTTACTGTATCTGAAAGGATAGGGTAATAGAGAATAAATATGCACCTTTCCCCAAAATAATTTCATGGCATGACGTTCATCAATACATCAAAGGTTGCAAAGACCCTGAAGAGGACACCAGGACCAGCATAAGCCCCCAAAGTGAGAAAGAGTCCTCCATGGATGGCAGGTTCCCCTCCAGACTCTTGGTGCAAGAGGTTTCACTCCATGCTTCCTAATCAGCATGCACCTCTTGGATCCCAGCATCTGCTTCCCTGTCTGGGTTGGATGGCAACGTCAACCTTCCTTTGCTTCTGCCATTCATTCTTTCTGTAACACCCGCATGGCTGCTCAGATACATCCGCCGAGCTACAATAGCCTGGAGGAGAGATAATTAAGAAGATACCATCTGAAGCGCTGTCACGTGTATCATGAACAAGATGTATTTTCTCCTTGCTTCAGGTGGTAGGACCCAAACCCAGTTTAAAACGGGATCCAGCAAATTAACGGAGGATAGAGATGTCAATGGCTACCAATCCTGATAGCTACGTTCCATCTTCAGTATTGGATGCACGGTGTTTCTGTGTGCTCTGGCTTCCGTTGTGCCAGAAGCTGTTTAGTCATGCTGGCCACATGACCCGGAAAGTTGTCTGTGGACGAATGCCAGCTCCCTCGGCCTGAAAAGCGAGATGAGCGCCACAACCCCATAGTTGCCTTTGACTGGACTTAACTGTCCAGGGGTCCTTTACCTTTTTCCTTTGCTGCCTCTGAAAAGCAGCTGCTGGAAATTGCAGAAGAGCAGAGTGCTCTTGTGCTCAGGTCTTGTGCTTGTAGGCTTCCCATAGCCACCTGGTTGGCCACTGTGAGAACAGGATGGTGGACTAGATGATCCACCTGATCCAGCTTCTTCTTCTCATGATCTTGTGTCCAGTGGCTTCAAGTTACAAGAAAATGGATTTAGGAAGAACTTCTTGACTGTACAAGTTGTGAGACAGTGGATCAGATGGCCTTGGAAGGATATAGACTCCCTTTCATTAGAGGTTTTCAAGTGGAAGCTGGATGATTACCTATCAGGGATGCTATAGCAGTGGATTTCTTGCATCAGAAGAGGACTGCACTAGATTACCTTCGATAGCCCTTCCATGATTCTACAAAAGGGTAAGTGATTCATTGGGTACACTGTAGGCTGCATAGTGAGCCCCAGAGTTCTGTTCTCCAGAGTGACTCCTCCTTTAATCTTTAGTATTGCCTGATCATTGATGGGGCACAATGGCTGCTAATGAGGCATTGACTGCAGCAAGAAGCCCTTTTGTCCCAAGCACATGGAAAGCAGTGTATTATGTCTTCATTATAATTACTTACAGCCCACCTTTGAGGATACAAATTCTTCTAAGGTGTGTTACAAGTAGGAACATAGGAACATGCCTTACACTGAGTCAGCCCCAGTAGCTCAAGTGGGGAGGAGGAACAGGAGGTGGCAGCAGCTGAACAGGGGGGTTCAGCCTTGTTGCCTGTATAACAAGGTGCTGCCTTTGCTGATGGAAGCAGATTCACCCCACCCTACTGAGTGATAATTTGCAATTCCAACATTCCTGTAAGGTTAGTGAGCCTTGCAAGTGAGCATGCTATGCCTCAAATTCAAAAGCTTGGTGGGTGGGGTGTAGAAATTTGTTGGGACAACTTTGTCACTTCTCTCCAGTTTTGCATTTCTTGCCTTGCTTTTGAACTCTTGAGCTGTGATTCCTGAGCACTGTGTCTGCTGCTGAGCCTGGACTGCTATTTCCCTGAGTAAAGATCTCTTTCTTCCTTCCAAGTAAGAACTTGCATGTTTTGGGGCAGGAATTAGGAGAGGTGGCCACAGATGGACAGGAGCGGTATGACCATGTGCCTTCATAAACGAAGCACCCGGGAGGAACGAATCCCAGCCTATATATATTCCCCATGACTGACATTTGGTTGTAATAGTCAGTGAGGCCATAAACATTACAGCGGCAACAGAGGCACCCTCGTATTTAAATCCATCACAGTCACCATCCCATCCTCCTGCCCCTGGCTGAGCACATTTATGGTCTAATATATTATTGACAAGGCTGACTTTTATCAAAGTCTTCTGGCTGTAAGTGGTCATAAATGTGTGTCTTCCGCTCTTTACTATCCATTAGCTCATTAAAATAATTGTCTTAATTTGATTGTTAAAGTGATTAATAGGGCAAAGTGTTAACGGAAATTAATACTCGACGTGCAGCCGAAAAAATAACTCTGCTGAACTGGCACAGCATCAAAGTATGGAAGTTTGGTGGCTGGTGAGCCTTGGAATGTTAAATAAGGAACGCTGAAGTGCTCGCTGGTTGTCAAACGTGGGGTCTTGCTGCTGCCACATGCATCAAAAGACAATGGGCCACAAGCACAGGTAGATGGGGGTCGTGTTTAGATAAGGCGCAAGAATGTAAGAAGAGCCTGGCTGCTGGATCAGACCAGAAGGCTCACAGTGACCGACCAGATACCCATGGGAAACCCCTCGGCCTGCAAATAGGACCCAACCACAAGATCACTTTCCTCTTCTGTGGTTTCCAGCAACTGGTATTCAGAAGCATATTCAGAACCAGTGGAGGCAGAGCATAGCAACTTTGGATAGGTATTCCCTGATAGAGAAGCCTAGGAATATTTTAAAACATATAAAACAACATAAAACAAAATGAGCTCCTTAGGGGTATCTGACCATCAGTGGTAGAGTGTCTGCTTTGCATGCAGTACATACCCTCCAGCATTTCTCCAAGGATGTCCTAAGGAAAAGCAGGACATTCTGAGATCGAACCAGAAGCCAGGGTGGCTTCTGTAAAAATAGGGACACTTGGAGGGTCTGTGCAGAATGCCCCAGACCCAATCCCCATCAGCATCTCCTGGTAAATCATTGCCTGAAACGCTAGAGAGTTGCTGCCAGTCAATGTAGATAATACTCAGCTCGACGGAGCAACAATCTGACTCTATATAAGGCAGTTTCCTACATAATCACTCCCACCCCTCTTTAAAAGCAGCAGATTCCCAGTTGCCTTGTAAAGTGTCCCTTTACTGGTCCAGATCTAGCAGGTCATCTTTACCGAAACTGCCCCTCTTCAGTGTACCAGCTGTAAGCAGGAACTTTTATGCACAGCATGAAGCACCCCACACATTTGCTCAAGCAGAAATAATAAAATATTAAATGCAAACTTATTTCCTCCTGATTATCACTTGTCAATCAGCCTTTCCCACAGCAAGTGGATGACAGCAATGGAGATGAGCTCACATATATTACAGCCTGGAAGGAAACTGTGACTCTTGCAATGGAGGAACTGAATTGTACAGTTTTGCATTGAAATATTAAGTGGCACATAATAATATTCTGGGATGTTGAACTGCCATCCATTGTTGAAGAAATAGAGCCCCACTGTGCACATCAAATTGTTCTTTCTTCTTTTTATCCTGTTCTCCCTTTCCACCTTTTTTGCATGGTGTTTCCGCTTTCGGATTTTGGCAATCACTTATTTTGAGGTTCATTATGCAGCCTCTTCATTCAGAATAGGGCCTCATCTTGAGTTTGGAAATTAAGAAGCCATTCATCCATCAGATCTCTTGAGCAGGCTGAGTTTCAGTAAAAAGGAAGAGCCACGGATTTTTGCGATGCAAAAGAAAACAGTCAAATTGTGAATGAGACTTACACCAGCACTACCCAACCTGGTGCCCTCCAGGCAGTGGTGTAGCGTGGGTTATCAGCACCCGGGGCAAGGCAAGTAATTTGCGCCCCCTAACCCATGGATTTGCGCCCCCTAACCCGTGGATTTGCGCCCCCTAACCCATGGATTTCCCTAACCTCCAGATGTTGCGCCCGGTGCGGCCGCCCCCCCCTGCACCCCCCACGCTACGCCACTGCCTCCAGGTGCCCATCACCAATCCTTGGAGCCTCCTGGGCCTTGCCTGTCCATAAAGCAGTGAAAGGAGTGAGGAGGGGGAGACATAACCTCCACATGCCTTGCTCCCTATTTCTCTGGGTGCTGTTGCAGTTTGGGCACAGAAAGAGAAGCAAATCAATGGGCCGTGAGCAGGCAAAATGGATGCCCTCCCAGGGCTGGTATTGGCATAGCATTTCTGTTCACAAGCTTCCTAGAGGCAAACTTCCCAGAGGCTGTTGAAAACAATGTGGTCTAGAAACATGGAGCTTGGGCTGAATCATTAGGATGCTTTCTTTTACATTCTAATGTTTTTGCTTTGTGGGTTTGCCTCAACTAATCACCTGGATCAACCCAGAAAAGGAACAAATTTTATCTACAAATGATACCCAACTTTGCCCAACTTAGTAAAGTATTGCTCAGCTTGAGAACAAGGTGGGAGCGAGGCCAAATAGCTTCTCACGCTTAATTTTTCAGGCAAAACAGAAATGCTTGTGTGTGCTTGCAGAATCATTTTTATATTACCATAAGCTGTAAATTCCTTGAAATGAGGTCCGGATTGCGATCACGTTGCAGCCACAAAAATGCGGTCACAACAGGCAGCTCTGACTTGGGGGGGAGGAGGAGGAGGAGGTGATGCCATTTACTTTCTATTGCATTTACAGTTATTTCTTGTTTTTATGTCATGCTTTATCGAAACCCATTTTTTACTTTAATGGTTTTGACTTGGGGGAATAGATACTCCCCCCTCTTTCTTTACCTCCCAGCATGCTTAAAAGGCCAAACCATAAAATCCCAGTTAAAGATGATCTTAAGTCTACAAAAACGTCCTTGGACTGTGTTTTGTTTTCTTTCTGCATTTTTATTTTTGAATAAGCCTCTCCACATTATTCCTTTGGCTTTACACCCAAATAATTCTAGTTTAAGGGTATTTTTTTCACTGGGTTCAAATCCAGACCTTTGCCCCATAAGTCAATTAGGATGTCAATATGTAGCTGGCGTTTTCATACCTCTCTGCAGTTTCAGTTCAATTGTTTATTTGCTTCTGAGAGCTTTATTATCATTTATGGAGCCGCTTCTTAGTGAGCAAAGTTCTTTGTAATCTTTATTTTATTCTGCCTCGTGACAATTCAGCAGTCTTGGTAATTACTCTCACATGATGAAACCTGAAAAAAACAAAACAGATTGGTGGGGTTCGTGTTTAGTGGAGGCACTTCCAGTTATTGAACTGCAGTTGCCTCCTTGCAGACTTTCCAAACTCTGTACATCCCACTGTACTAGCATTTGGGAGGATGGGCAAGGGAAGATGATTCCCAAAAGGATCCATAATAATTACCAAGCAAAAATAGAATCACATCTCCAAAGCCCTCCAAGGAACCTGAATGAGCTTCTGGTTAGGTATATAAGGGAAACTGGGTATTAAAGAAAACCTACTGCAGTTCCCCAAAACAATATGTGAACTTTATTTTACTGTGAGGGCCAAACTACACATTACATTAGCTACATAGCTATGCCTTTAAGTACAAGGTATTTTATACAGACCTCAACAGTCTAAACCACTGAGCCTCTTGGGCTTGCCAATCAGAAGGTTGGTGGTTTGAATCCCTGCAATGGAGTGAGCTCCCATTGCTCTGTCCTAGTTCCTGCCAACCTAGCAGTTAGAAAGCACACCAGTGCAAGTAGGTAAACGGCATTTCCATGTGCTTTGGTTTCCGTTACGGTGTTCCGTTGCACCAGAAGCAGTTTAGTCATGCTGGCCACATGACCCGGAAAGCTGTCTGGGGACAAACGCCGGCTCCCTCAGACTGAAAGCGAGATGAGCCCTGCAACCCCATAGTCGCCTTTAACTGGGCTTAACCATCCAGGGATCATTTACCTTTTTCACCTTTTATTTTATACAAATTGTCAGTATGCGTCAGTTTGGGACTTGGAGTTTTAATCTTCACATGAACACACACAGGTCCTGATCCAGACTAGAACCCCCGTGTCTTCAATTTGCACAGGAAATCAAAAGCTCAAACTAAAGCAAATGATGTTATGATGAAAGCAGGCTACTTTTAAAGCCTTGAGATTGGTTAGAAGAAAGAAATAGAATCCTAGAGTTGTAAATCGTCTCTTTTGATTCTCTGCTTAGTACAGGAGATCCAGTGCTACATTATGCCCAACCACTGCAGACCTCCAGTGAAGGGCAGTCCACACAAACACACACACACCATACCCTCCAACATTTATCTGATGAAAATAGGGGCGTCCTATTCCATAATAATAACAATCAGAAGAACTTTACTATTTATAACCCACCCATCTGACTGGGTTGCCACTCTGGGTGGCTTCCAACATATATAAAACATAAAACATTTTTTAAAAAAAACCTTCCCCATGCAGGGCTGTCTTCAGATGGCTTAGGGGTCAGATAACTCCATACCCTTCAACATTTCTCCGATGAAAATAGTGGTGTCCTAAGGAAAAGCGGGACCTTCTGGGATCAAATCAGAAACCAGGACAGCTTCTGTAAATTGGGGACATCCCTGGAAAATAGGGACACTTGGAAGGTCTGGCACACAGAGAGCCCTCTAGGTTAATTGCTTCTTTTGTTGAATTGCTTTGACCAGCAGGACATTTCTGCTAAGTTGAAAACTACCCTCTAATAACTTTAGCTCATTCAGTCTAGACTTTTGCCCTCTTGAGCAACAAAGAACAAGTCTTGGCCCTCTTCTGTGTGATAGTCCTTTGGGAATTTGAATAAATAGTGCATCCAGATGACTAAGGCTCTATATTTCTGCCCATAACCTGGAAGGCCTTTCCCAGGTCCTTGGAGCCATGACCACATCCCCTGGATTTCCAGTTTGCCCATGGCATTTCACCTATTTCAATGACTGTCACTTCTGCAGCTGTCAGACTCCTGGTGTTAGCATGTAAGGGCAGAGGACTGGAGCTAAGAAATGACAGTGATCACAGCCTGGAACTCTTTGAAAAGAAGGGAACAAGCCCATCAGCGAAGAGTTCTGCTGAGACAGTAGTCATTAGTTCATGAAGGCTGCGAGACTAGAAATAGAGGAATGAAGATAGCCAGTTGGGGAAAGATATGAGGACTCAGGATATGTGAACGTGTTGACAGACTGCAAAGAATAATGACTAAGGCTGCCTGTGTCGTGACAGGGTGGGGGAGATGGGGAGGGAGGCTCAGCACTGCCAGAAACTCTCCCAAGGTGTATCACAAGGTTTTATCAAGGAAGACTCCGGAGTCAAGAAGCAAAGAAAATTTCAAAATGGAGAGAGGTGAGTGAGACCAGCACAATAAATAGGAATTGGGAAAATTTCCTTTTATTTCCAGCTTACTGAAAACTAGCACCGCTCAAGTTGGGGATGTATGTTGGTGAATCTGGGCATGTGATTTTTTAAAAAAATGATGCAGTTTTGAATTTTTAAATCACTGTTATCACTATGGTTGCAATTACATGCATCGTGGGCTTAAAAAGCACATTGGTCTCCTTTCCAATGCACAGTGTTTCTAAGTAGCTCCGTGTAAGTTGATGTATGTGTGTGTGTGCTTCTCTCTCTCTCTCTCTCTCTCTCTCTGTGTGTGTAGCTTGCATAGCCGCAATTTGAAAGCTGTTTTGCCACAGTCACTTACAGCCTTGCCCGAGGAAGCTGTGGTTTCAAAATGTTTTACTTCCCAGTGGCAGGAGGAGGAGGCAGGTGCAAGTGAGCTCCTTGCACATAATAATAATAATAATAATAATAATAATAATAATAATAATAATTTATTTATAACCTGCCCATCTGACTGGGTCTCCCCAGCCACTCTGGGTGGCTTCCAACCAAATATCAAAAATACAGCGTCAGACATTAAAAACTTCCCTAAACAGGGCTGCCTTCAGGCGTCTTTTAAAAGTAAAATAGTTGTTTATTGCCTTGACATCTGCTGGGAGGGCGTTCCACAGGGCAGGTGCCACTACCAAGAAGGCCCTCTGTCTGGTTCCCTGTAACCTCACTTCTCACTGCAAGGGAACTGCCAGAAGGCCCTCGGTGCTGGACCTCAGTGTCCGGGTTGAACGATGGGGGTGGAGACGCTCCTTCAGGTATACAGGAGAGGAGGGAGAGCGGTCAAGGAACAACCCACTCACCTGTTCCTCCCTCAGGCACTCATCTGCTAATGCTGGGATGGCAGCTGTAAACTTCTCTCAGGTAAAGGCCCGTGGGGTACTTTATTCCCTACGTTCAGAGGCTGAGAAGAAAACAATTCAGCCCAAGGGCCACATTCCCATCTTGGGCAACCTTCTGAGGGCCACATGCCATGCAAAAGGAGGTGGAGCAAGAAATGCAAATGTTACCTTTGTGCAGTGCTTTTTTTCTGGAGGGACACAGGAATACACATACCCCTAAACATTTCGTGAATCCTAACGGGTGAAGAAACTAAAAGAATTTTTATTATTATTATTTTTTAGTTTCTTCTCTAGCATGGTGACTCGTCAGTTCCGTTGAATAACACAGTGAATCGTCAGTTCTGTTGCTAATCCCGATGGCGGCCTCATTTCCTGTCATGGTGTTTCCTGAGTTTCAGACAGAAGTGAGTGTTTAATGTGTGAAGCAGTGTGGAATGTGGATGTGCGGTGTTTTACTGATGAAAGTTTGGCCGCATTGAGGGGCAGTGTTTCAATATGAGTAGGAAAATTACTAACCATTTTTCATCATCACAGCTAGCAAAGAAGTGTAAAGTTAATTGTGACTCTGTAAAAACAAAAGATGGGACAACAGTGTTGTGTGATAATGCATGTTCTTTGTACTTTTGTCCTTTTGCTGTATTTATTTCCCCCGATTTGAACTATAAAATGGTGGGTTTTTTGAGTCAAAATGAGAGTACCTCTAAACATTTTTAAAGAGAAAAAACACTGCCTTTGTACAATAGGCTAGATTTGACAGATATTCATACACCCCTCTCTATCCTCCATCCAGGCATACAACAAACAGAATCAGAGTTCAAGGACACAGGCCAGCCAAGAAGAACATTCAAGATGTGAAGGCAGGGAGGAGTGTGAGCAAGGGAATGAAGGTGTGGCCTGGAGAGAGTTCCAAGGGCCAGACAGAGAAGCTTCGAGAGTTGCATTTGGCCCCTGGGCCCGAGGTTTCCCATCCCCAGTCCAACAAAAGCTTTTGATGTTCTGCAGTCAAACTTACATCTAGTCCAACATGCTGTTCTCACAGTGGCCAACCAGATGCCTGTGGGAAGCCTTCAAGCAGGATATGAGTACAACAGCATTCTGCCCAACTGCAACTCTCATTAAATAAGTTGGAGTTCTTGTTATTAAATATACCAAGAAAAAAGCACACCAAGAACTCTGGCCAATATAAGTTTCAATAGTGGGAGTGGTCCCTACTCGCAAATCAATAGTCAATTGTAACAAAAACTAATCCATTCAAAAGTATGTATTCTGACAAGGATTACAAATTTTTGAATGGATTAGTGCTTTCAACTGCAACTCTCAGCAACTGGTGTTCAGAGGCATGATACATCTGACAAGGTTATTCACAGCGCATTAAGGCTGTGGTTTTTGATGCCTGCATGTCTCAGGTGTAAAACATCTGGAGGGCAACCAGGTCAGGGATAGTCAGGGCAAAGACATTTTGCAAGATTGTTGCCTGTCTGGCACACTTAACCACAACAGCAATTACATGGTTTTGTGAGTAGAAAACCAGGAACATTCCTATTAATAAGCTGTCACCTTTGTCATTTTTCTCTTTCCTTTCCTGAGACCAATATAGTTCCCTCTGCGTACACTGCCCACCCCCACCCCCCCGCAAACAGCTAAGAAAATTACTTTACAATAGCAACAGGACTGCTTCAGTGTAAAATATTCCTGCTTTGTACTGGTGGTGGTTCTTAAAAGGAACACTTTTGTCCATTATTAACAATAATAAATGCAGCTTCAAAAGGATTTCTGACACTTTTTTTCAAATAAAATCCACTGAGAATGCAGGGAAGAGAAACAAAGCTAAACAAAGTGATTATCTGCAAGCTTGAGCTTTAACAATAGAGGCAAATTGTAATCACATTCTTTGAACAATTGAAATTGTGTGCAGAGCAGCCAACCTTTTGTCCCCTCCTGTGCCAGGCATAAAATAAGGTATAAAACACCCGTGTGGGGTCACATTTTTTCTGATCTAGACTACAAAACTCCACAGAACTTCCTTGAAATGGGCATTCAGAAATCCCCTCCTTTGATGCTGAAATCAAATCTTGGCTAAAATTAATTCTAGCAAGTTGAGAACTTTCCTAAATTTCACCCTTTAAGCTTGTCTCTGAATAAACTAATTCCTCCTAGAATGCCTATTAGTTTTACACTACAAGAAAAACACTCCTGACCTCTTCTATGATCTTTACATTCCCCTCGAGGAAACAATCTGGGTTGCCCACCCTATCTAACCCCTAATTCAACCCTAACCAGGCTCTAAACTGATCTACAATGGTGCCCCGCAAGACGAATGCTTCGCAAGACGAAAAACCCGCTAGACGAAAGGGTTTTCCATTTTTCGAGGCGCTTCGCAAGACGAATTTCCCTATGGGCTTGCTTCACAAGACGAAAACGTCTTGCGAGTCTTGCAAGTTTTTCCCCTCCCCCCCTTTTCCTAAGCCACTAAGCCACTAATAGCCACTTAGCCGCTAAGCCGCTAAGCCGCTAGTAGCCGCTAAGCTGCTAATAGCACTAATCCGCTAAGCCGCTAATAGGGATGCTTCTCAAGACGAAAAAACTGCTAGACGAAGAGACTCGCGGAACGGATTATTTTCGTCTTGCGAGGCACCACTGTAAGTGCTTTCCAAGCCCTAATTAGAACTCACTGAAAGACAAGCCCTATCTGACAGTTAAACTGTCAGGATCCAACTGTTAACTTCCTGCTCTCTCCTGATTGGATGGACACTCCACCCAGCCCTGATTGGTTTCTGGGTCACCAGGAGGCTGACCCAAGGTCTGTCTGGCACACTGGCAAATAAGCAAGTGATAGCAATGAGGATGAAGGGGGGCGGGAGGAGGAGGAACAACTGGTGAGATCATGGCAGTGGGGAAACAGACTCCTCATAGAGGGTGTCCTACTCAAGGGCCCTCCAGACTTTGAGCTGGCCCTGCCAGCTGGCCAGCTGAGCTCTGAAGGCTGTCCACAAACTCATCTTCAAGAGAGTTTTGAATTGAAATTGAAATTGAATTGAAATTGAAATACTTTATTGTCACTTGTACAGCTTATATACAGTGAGATCACATGAGCACCCCCCCACTCAGCTCTCTTAGTCTTAATTCCCCTCATTTACTGACACACACACACCAAACCCAAAAGTCAGTTGCCCTGTTGTCATCTTTTCATTCAGCAGCCTAACAGTCCATGAATAGAAGCTGTTCTTTACCCTGTTGGTGCGACTAATCATGCTTCTATATCTTCTGCCTGAGGGCAGGAGATCAAGAAAGTGCTGGCCAGGGTGTGAATCATCCCTGAGAATTTTCCTCATTCTCCTGAGGCAACGTTCTTCCGCTATTTCATCCAGCGGATTCACGGGACAGCCCATAATATCTTGTGCTGTATTCACCACCCTCTGTGGGCACTTCCTATCAGCTGATGTCAAATCAGCATACCACACTGTGATGCAGTATGAAAGGACACTTTCTATTGTTGACCGGTAGAAGAAGATCATCAAATGTTGATTGACATCATTCTTCCACAATATTCTGAGGAGATGGAGTCTCTGTTGGGCTTTCTTAACCACCTGGGTTGTATTTCATTCCAAGTAAGGTCTTCACTGAGATAAACTCCTAGGAATTTAAAGGAAGAGACTCTCTCCACACAGCCCTCCCTGATGTACAGCAGGGCTAGTTCTCCTCTCTTTCTCCGAAAGTCCAACACCATCTCCTTTGTCTTGCTGATATTAAGGTGCAAGTTGTTCCCTAGGCACCATGTAGATATTTTTTGGACCTCCCCTCTATACACTTATTCCTCTCCACCTGTTAGTAAACCCATTATGGTGGTGTCACCTGCAAACTTAAAGTCAGGCAGGTGAACAAAATGGTGTTTGGTGTTCTTGGCTGAAGTATCTCCAGAACGCGATTGAAGAGTGAGCTCTTGAGAGAGGATGGGAGGCAGGCAGACTCCCTCTTGCAGGGAATGGCTTCCTAATGCTGACTTCTTTGGAACTGCAGATAATGAAAAATCAAATGTGTCAGTAATATATTCAAAGTGTCGGTAATGTAGTCAAGAATTGGCCTCCAGAAGCCATCCTTTGTGAACAACATTAGATCTTTTTTATTTTTAATGGTGAGACACATCCTTGCAGCAGCCACATGCATTTCCAAAGTGCTTATCTCCTAGTACACAGAAGAAGGATGCTGGAAGAGGGAGAGGGAGAGAGAGAGAGAGAGGTCAATGAAGTGTACATATATAGGACAATTTCCCTTGCAACAGTGAGTTCTTATTCCATATTCCCCTCTCTAAAAAAAGATTCTCCTCAAAAAAAAAAACATTTTAAAGAAACTGTATAAACTTCAGAGAATCACAAAGTTGGAAGGGACCCATCTAGTCCAATCCTCTGCAGTGAAGGAATATGCAGCTGGCCCATACGGGGGTCAAAGCTGTGACCTTTGTATTATCAGCACCACACTCTAACCAACTGAGCTATCCAAGAATTCTTCAAGTAGAGTACAAATAAAATTATGAATTAAAAGATGGCTAAGATTCACACACAAATATATACATAAAACAATTTTTTTAAAAAATAAATAAATACAGAATTTCAAATGTGAAGCCTGAATTTGCAATTGTACCTGAAAAATCCATATTCCCAGAGTGTCGAGCTTGCTTATTATTTTCATTCCAACATATGGCAAATAGGAAAATCTTTAAAAATTTCTGCTGTCAGATATAAATATCTTTTCATGCCAACAACCCAGTATCAAATCTGACCTCAGATGTCATCTAATGGCAACACCGCTACCCAATTTTAGAAGATTTACAGAATATCTGGTGGACAGTTGACATCAAAATCTCCAGAGGAGATGTAAAAATAAATAAAAATTGGAAGTGTGCTGCAGGAGTAGAAAACCCTCCAGTAACCACAGCACCAAGAATCAAGACTGAAGTCAACCTCAGTTTACTCCATTGTTGTCGGTGAGCAGGAATGCAGATCCAGGGAATTTTTTCAGAGCTGAAGTAATTGTTGTCAAAGCAATGAGTTAACTGGTAACACTCCTTTGCAATTTATGATTAAAAGCTAAAGGCTGCATTTCATCTGGCTGATACTCTTTTACAAGTTTAACCCAGACAGAAGTAAGCACTGCTAGGCCCAGTGGAGTTGAATAAACTATGCACAGGATAGCTGTTATGCAGATTCTAATAAAATGGGCATTAAACTATAAACTGTTGCTCTCTGGAGGGTATGCATGTACATTTGTGCACATACTTGCCCGTGCACACACAATAATGGACCAAGAGAGCTGTCTGCATGTTTTTATTCTTCTTTGGGGAAGGACTATGTCCTCTCCTTGGGGACGTGGCTGTGGGCAGCCATCATAACAGCCTAATGCTCTTCCAATTTTACCATTGCATCCCTGTTCCCTGCCCATCTCCCCAGCCTGGCTTTGTTCCCCAGACCCTGGAGATGAACTCAAGAGCAGTCAGTTTGGTTTAGCAGTCTCTCCATTCTCTTCCAGCTTTGCGTTTGGGCTGATCTTAGAACCAGGAGTTTGTCAGCTAAGAGTGACAGCCGAGGGAGCATTAAGTGAATGCCGAGAACTTTGGCTGCCTCCGCTTTGCAAAGCACACTGTGTTTATTTAGATCCAGGAAACCCCTCAGCGAAGCAGCCCGGGCCTGCGGTGAGCGGGAAGTTATTAACGCTGAAGAGTTTCCATGAACAACTGACAACAATAATAAAACATGTTCCAGAGGGCTTAATAAAATGTCTCGGCTTCTCTTGCTTTAGCAAAAGGGGAAGAAGGGAGTGCAGAAAGCATGACGCCTGGCTTCTTGCTAGCCTGCCCCTTCTGCTGTTAGCAAAAGAAACCCCTCCCCACTTTTAAATGAATCTTCTCCACAGATGGAGAATAAATGGAGTAAGTCTCCAAAACAGAGTTTGAATGCAGATAAAATAAAATAACTTCTTCTAAATTGAAATAGACACACACACACACACACACACACACACACACACACACACACTTGCAGATGGGAAGATATTATGGATCAAAGCTAGCCATTGCAACACAATTTTCATGTTGTTGGACTTCAACTTACATCAGCCTTAGCTGGCATAGTCAATGGTCAGGGGTGATGAGAGTTTGAGTCCAACAGCATATAGAGGGCATCAGATTCCCACCCCTGCTGTAAGATTTTGGGGTAAAAGCACTGCCTGGAAAGTGTGCTCCCTGAAGATTTGGCCACAAGCTTTTAAAACTCATTCTCTCATTCTTCAAACCTGGTGTGAAAAGTGTTCA
Source organism: Podarcis cretensis (assembly GCF_951804945.1). Classification (NCBI taxonomy): domain Eukaryota; kingdom Metazoa; phylum Chordata; class Lepidosauria; order Squamata; family Lacertidae; genus Podarcis; species Podarcis cretensis. The sequence continues at coordinate 26,321,061 of NC_137185.1, read as the reverse complement.
AGCATGAAAGGAAAATTCTGAAGATTTGCTGACAAAGCATGAAATTTCCTGAGTTGAAATATGAGCAGGATATGAACTTTTGCAATGGCCATTTCACCCACTGAACCTGAGCTGAAGAAAACTCAACTTGCTCTGAACCTAGTCAGCACATAATATAGGATTTTCAAACAGCCAGGAGCCCACCATAAAAGGAGTGCAAGGACTCCCTTGGGATGTGGTGGACTCTTCTTCCTTGGAGATTTTAAAGCAGAGGTTGGATGACCATCTGTCATCTATGATTTAGCTGAGATTCCTGCATTGCAGAGGGGCTGGACTAGATGAACTTCTGCGTCCCTTCCAACTCTACAACTCTATGATTCTATAATTTGTCTGTGAAGTAGGTTTCCACAGGATTCAACCCTGGTGTTGGGACCCCTTTCTTCGGGGAATGAGGCTGGGAATGTGGAATCTGGGGTTTTGAAGAGGGCATTGTCCTCAAAGATAGTCCACAATGTACAAAGTAAACCAGAACAACTTATGCAAGAAGGGCGTGATGTGCCAGCACTTTTCTGACCCAAGGACATCATTCTGTCCTCCTCTAACTCTGAAGATTAGATAAATTGCTGTTGTGCTCATGTCCTGCTTTCAGGCTTTCCACAAGGATCTGGTTGGCCACTGGGAGAACAGGATTCTGGAATAGAAGGGCTACTAGCCTGATTCAGCAAGCTAACTTTATATTCTTATATTCTCAGGACTCCCATCTCAGAAACCCTAGTGGAACCTCTGCCTCCCCTACTCCATTGACTTCCACAGCTACTAAAGCAAGCTGGGTCATTTTAAGTGAAGAAGTTCCTGTCACAGAAGGTGGAACAAGCTACTGAGTCAGAGCTGCAGCACCTATTGAAGGCTCAGTGTCAGGATGACTGGTGCTGAAGCAACTGTTGAACTCTGCTCCTAGGAAGACTCCAGCCAGAGTCTCCTGCATGGAGCTGTCCAGGGTGCCATGGATGCCTCACCTCACCACTGCTCAAAAGAGAATGAGTTTCTCAGTATAGGGTTGGATGCACTAGGGAGAAGCTCACTGAGTGAGTTCAGTCAGCCGCTGAAATCTGTCATGAGTTAATTGGTCCTCATAAACCACAGCTATCGGCACTGCCAAAGAAAACTGGAGTATATGTAATAAAAGAGAAATTATGGGTTGCCTTGTTTATACCTTTCATAATTCAGACTGTGAGGGTTTTGCTTGACCTCCCAGCTTTGTTTAGACAGCATCTACCTAGGACAAAACCTCCTTAGAGAGGGTTGGGGGCTATTTTGGCCCTTCTTGTTGACATGACCTCAGGTCAAACAGACTGCAAAAGGGGGGTGGGAATGGATGTGTTCGGTGTCAGATCAATTATTTCTCTGTGCTAACCTATTTAAGCTTTTATTTACTGGTTTCAATTTGTAGCTATCCTGTCCAAGGACTTTGGCAGGGCACAAATATGAAAGCCATAAAGATTTCAAAGGTGTGCAAAATGCATCGGTGGACAGAGGAGAGCATTGCTCAAGGCTAGGGGCAGAGAGAATGATGAAAGATCTCAATTTCTATAATGTGTAGATTGGAATGTGGGCAAGAAAAGGCTGCTATATTGTCAGTTCTTGACAGATAAAGAGAGTGCATTTCAGTGCAACATTTTGTATCCATCAGATAACTTTTTAAAGTTACACAGTTGCGCTCTCTCTCTCTCTCTCTCTCTCTCTCTCTCTCTCTCTCTTTCTCTCTCACACACACACACTAAATGAAGCCTCAAGACAGATAAAGGAATAACTAAATGTCACTTCTTTGTTAAATGCCGGGATCTGCAATGAGCAGTGTTTTGTGTTACTTCATTAGCTCAATTCATCAAGGTAGGGTTGAATAATCTCAGGCCTGGGGAATGAATGCAGCCCCCGTAAACTCTCCATCTGCCCCTCAGAACTCTCTCCAATGACACCCCTCCCACCAGGCCACATCTTCCTCCAATAAACAGCTGCCAGGCAGCTTACAGGGATGTGGAGAAACAACTGATGACATCATGGAGGTTTCAGGAAGCACGGGCACCCAGGAAGGCTGCAGAATGCCAACCATCAGAAAGTGACTTGTATAATGAAAGAAAGGATGCCCACACACCTGCTTTGGCCACCTTGAAAGTAAAACTAGCCCCTGCCCCAAAATTTGAAACCCACAACCAACCGATGATAATTTAACAAATTTTGATTCTTATTTGATAATTTTTGAATGCAATTTCGTTTCTCATTGATTGTTGAAAAAATGCTTTTACAGAAGGAGTTTTTTGGCACAGCCTTGGGAATGGAATCAATGGAGGGAGGGGCCTGGGGGGGCTTTTTGTACTCCTCAGAAGTCTTTACAACTTTGCCTTAGAAAAGGTCTGAGTGCACAAGCTCCAGGCAGAGACCTTACAGCAAGTTTCAAGGCTGAGTCTGCCTACACCTAAAGTGGAGGGTCCAACCTCCCTCTGGCTCAGCTTTTCTCAACCTGTGGGTCCCCAGATGTTGTTGAACCACAACTCCCATCACCCCTAGCTAGCAAGGCCAGAGCTCAGGGATGATGGGAGTTGCAGTCCAACAACATCTGGGGACCCACAGGTTGAGAACTGCTGCTCTAGCTGATTCCTGCTATTCATAATCACTGTGCATATGATCCAGCACAGCCAGGCTTAGACATGGAATTGATGGAGGCTGAGCATCCTTTTCCTGTGCAACCTGATCTCCGATGGTGCCGACATGTTTCATTGAAGGTAATTTGTCTCTTGCAAACACAGACGAGGAAAAACAACCGCCTCTTTCCCTCTGGGTTGCTGAAGCGGTGTTATGTTCAAAATTACAGCATGTAGCTTTTAAATGTAACTCAATTAGGACCAGGATGGCTTGGGGAACAGACTGCATCACAGAAAGATTGGATTAGGAAGGTGACCTCAGCACATTTGCCAAGAGCAGAGCAAGGCGCTAGGGTTGCTGATAGGAATCTCCAAACCACCTGTGCTGCATTGCATGAATTAGATTTTTGCCTGGTTGCAGTTGCTGCGTGCATCTCACCCAGGTGGCATCTCGCCCAATACATTCTTAATGTTGGTCCTTCCCAGGCCACTGTGTTTAAAAAAGTGTAACCATGATGTGGCAGCTTGTGATGGTTTCTGGCGCCTCCAATTTGGAGCTTGGAAGTTTGCCACTTAGGTAATCCTTTTCTTGAAGAACAGATGGGTCTTCAACTGGGAATAGGGAGAGCTTCTGACTGGTAGAGAGCAAGCTGATTCCCAGAGAATGCCACCATAGAGTGGCTCACACTGGAAGGACAAGACCCAGCCTAAAGAGCTCATGAATTTTAGAAGCCGGGCAAGAAAGGGAGAAAAGTGAAGACGGGAGTAACAAGGGATGGATGTGAGCAAACAAAGTTAGGCTTCACAAAAACAGCTTCACAAAAATATTGTGACCTTGTTTTGACCTTGTCAGTACCTGTAGAAGCAAGGCTGCAAGGTGGGCTGGTGGCTTCAGAACCATGGATAGTTCCAAGTAAGGAACTTGTTCCAGAGGTGAATTGGGCCTTATAAGTCTCCTCCTCCTCCATCCACCTTTCTGAAGCTTCACCCTCTTGGCCTACAGACTGCAGTTCTTAAAGGACAAACCCCTTGGCAAGCAGATGACTATTTATTTGCCTTCCTTGAATGCTCTCTGTGCCGTTGGGCAAGTGTGGTAGCATGGGAAGCCCTCAATTCCTTTGATGAGCCAGGCATAGATGACTATGTCTATGAGGGTTCCAGGCCAATGCTGGTGATTCAAAGCCCATGAATCATCAGGCCTGTGGCTAAGTACTGTTCCATCGCAACAAGAGTAAGACGAGCAATGATGTTAGCTACGGAGTTTAAATTGTAAACATCGAAGGAACGATAATAAACAGTAGTGACATTTGAATTGAATTTTTAAAATCTTAAAAGCCGAAACTTGGTCATAAATATAAGCACCAATTCTGTGAATTGGCTATATTTTTACTGTTATTTGTAGCTCAATACTACTTATAATGTCATATTTTTATAAATTGTTTTCTGGTCATTGACCGTATTAAAGATATTTGAACATTTGAGCCCATGAAGCCTACAGACCACCAGTCTTAGGCTTCATGGGCTTTAAATCACCAGCATTGGACTTCATTGGGTCTAAAAAAAACCACAAAAAACACATGATACTCTGGTTGGTGATACATCAGCCCTAGACTTGTTATTTCCTTCTGCAAGCTTGAAGCCATGACAGCCACCACAGCAGTGTAGTGGTTAAGAATGCCAGAGTGGGACTGGGGAAACCAAGGCTCAAATCCCAACACAGCCATAAAACACACTGGGGGACCCTAGGCCAGTTGCTACCTCTCAACTTTAACATACATTGCAGGATTGTCAGTAGTGGAGGCTGGTCTATTAGGCACTGGCCCACTAATCTCACTCTTGATTTCTCCAAGACCCATAGTCAGTACAGAGGGCAGCCCTGGTTGTCTGCTTACTTCTCCTTAGTGTTGCCCTTGTGGAAATCTGCAGGGACAAGGATGGGGACATTGGTCTGGTGCCACCTACTCCTGACCTTCCCACATTTCACCCCACCTGTCCCAGTAGGCACCAGCCACCACTGGCTGTCAGAACTGTGTGGCATAACTCTATCCCATTTCAATCTCTCTGGCACTTAATCACAGGTCATGTCCTTCCCATTTTGTACTTAAAAACACACACATTAAGAGCCCACATTTAAATTATACACATTTTGTAGATACTTTCTGCATAAAACATGCTGTTTTAAAATGTAAAAGTACACACTTTCCCAATGCATTCATCTGTGAAATAAGCATTTTGTATGCACTTTTAAAGTAAAATAGCTATTTTTGTACACATTCTTTGAGTACCTAAACTACATTTCGAAACCTGGAGAAGTGTGTGATCCAACTGGGAGTTGTGGTAAAATCTGTGAGCAAGTTCTGGAAGCATCAGATTGGGTTAGTCCAATGTAAAAAGTGGACCAAATGAATTCCTCCCCATTGCTAGATAGGTCTCATGTACACCACCCTGAACACCTTGGAGTCAGGGGAAGAGCTCACAACGTAGTAATAAACAAGGGTAAAAATTCAAACTCAAGAAGAATTGCAAGTGATATGACGCACCCAAGTCATTGCATCAAATTGTGACTTCTTTGGAAATCATCATTCAGAGTTATTCACCTAGATCCAGAGGCTGGCCAAACATGCATATGACAAAATCTGAGGCTTATTGACCCTTCTGGAGAGAGCGTGGGGCGGGCTGGAGGAGAAGACTCTCTCTAAGAACACAAAAAAGGACTCTTTTAAACCCATCCAAAATAATTGTCCACCATCACTACATTTAGTAAGCAGACATTCCATAGCTTAACTACATGCTATACAAAGAGGTCCTTTTTTGTCTGTCCTGACCTGTTCAACATCCAACATCCATCTCTTACTTGCATTAAAACAACAACAACTGGAAATTATTTTTTTTAATATTTCTATTGCTTTTCTGTTATCCTAACTCTAGTGAAAATGTTAAATATTGACACTTCAGTTTAGAGAGGCTGCCCTCACTTCCCCCACCCCATGGAGTTCTATCCCTCAATGAATAGAATTATGGGTCAGAAGCAGCACTGCGTATAACAGCCATTGTCAACATGGTGCCCTCTAGATGTTTTGGACTACAACTCCCATCATCTCTGGTTGGGGCAGTGTGTGTTGGTACAATCAGTATGTGCTCAGTGGGTATTGTGCTAGAGTCCCAGGCATATGGGGTGGCGATGCTGAATGGGTTGAGTCATTCAAAAAATCAGGAGACCTTTGGGTACAGCAGCAGCAAGGGTCACTGGAACCAATATAAATAGGGAGAGAAAGATAGATTGTGTCACTGCCTAGGAGAGCTTTGTAGGCATGCAATGTTTTCAGCCACAAATTAGCCATTGATTTCTTGCAAGGAAAGAGTTTTCCCAAGGAAGCCTAATTTATTTATTTTCTAATCTGTTGTCTTTAAGAAGAGTGGAGAGAGAGAGAGAGAGAGAGAGAGAGAGAGAGAGAGAGAGAGAAGGAGGGAGAGAAATTAACTCCCCTAAAAGAACGGTGCCTTGCCTTGCACTGCTGACCATAGTTTTCAGTAAAGAAAGGCTATTTCCTTCAACATCAGTTGAAGAAACAGGCTGCTCTTCAACGGCTTGCGAAAAGGGAGAGATTTATTTCTTGGGGATTACTTTTTAATAAAAATAATAATAACTCAGGAGGAGGGGATAGGAGCCATCTGAAGAAATAGAAATTACAAAAGATGTTGCATTTGGCCTTTGTGTCAATCTGTCCTTTGGTGCAAGTTTAATTAAAGGAGATGTGAGTGGATGGGCTTTCTTGAAAAAGAATTAGAAACTTCTCCCTAGCCACTTCTCCCTATACACCTCAAAGGAAAAAGCCCCCAGTATTAAAGCCTGATTGCCTATGTATCTGTTACATTAGGGATGAGGAACCTCTACAGATGTGCCCCCATCTCAGAGCCAACCCTGAGAGCTCTTCCCAAGCCTAGTTCCACATATCTCACATCCACCTCTCTGGTGGCTGCTCTCAAGGCTGTTCCTTCTTTGTGCCATGACCTTGGGATCAGTCATTCCCTTTGTTGGGGAATAAGGTTATGGATTTGGGAGGTGAATCAGATGGTGCGAAGGAATTGTTCACAGGGCTGGCCATGATGGTCCCCACTTCTGAAGAATCTCCAGCATAGGAGGAAGCCATGATCACAACACCTCTCTGCCATTCCTGCCATCCAACACCAGCCCAGAAGACCCCACAGAATCACTGTCTTTCCCCATGCCATAGTAGCCCACGGCTGCTGAATCAAGGAAGGCCCCTTGAACTGGAAGAGCTTCTTCTGCAGAGCTCTCTATTCAGACCAAGCTGCAGCCAGCCATGCTTGAGTCTGGGCTTTTCTGTTTAGCAATGTTCCTAAATGTTCTAAAATTGAATTATGGTGCCGGAGGAGACTCTTGAGAGTCCCATGGACTGCAGGAAGATTAAACCTATCCATTCTTAAGGAAATCAGCCCTGAGTGCTCACTGGAAGGACGGATCCTGAAGCTGAGGCTCCAGTACTTTGGCCACCTCATGAGAAGACTCCCTGGAAAAGACCCTGATGTTGGGAAAGATGGAGGGCACAAGGAGAAGGGGACGACAGAGGACGAGATGGCTGGACAGTGTTCTCGAAGCTACCAGCATGAGTTTGACCAAACTGCAGGAGGCAGTGGAAGACAGGAGTGCCTGGCTTGCTCTGGTCCATGGGGTCATGAAAAGTTGGACATGACTAAAAGACTAAACAACAACAACAAACTTGCTAAAGCTTGAGTCAAGAGGTGGCCCACACCAAATTGCCACCTGAGGTGAAATGGAAAGGTCCTACTCCTGCTGGCACACACACTGCCCCCCCCCAGCCTCATTTAGTGGGGGTTGCAAACCTGCAGCAGTGGCTTCCAGTGAGATCTCACAATATCTCATTGGAAGCTACTGTTGACCGATCCTGGCAGTGGGAGGAGCAGGCAGAGCACCCATGAGGGAATTATCCCACAGGCTTCTACCACATGGGAGGGCTGGCCTTGCTTGAACCCCACATTGGAGCTGCTGTCCTGAATGCTTCACCTCAAGCAAAACACTCCTGCCATTTTTGAGACCCCCTTTAAAAGCCAAAGTTTATCGTGTGACATAAAAGCAAAAACGTCTGCTCTGCTTTTCTTTAATAGATGGAGTCCCAGCAGAGCGGGGTCTCCAGTTTGCTCCCTGCTTCCATTCGACACTATTGTTTTAGCACTTTTCTGACAGTTTAATGATACTCCATGTAATATTAGCAAAGCCAATTTGTTAATCTGCCAATGCCCACCGTTAAAACATCTCCCTGTTTTGTACGCCGGCGACACCAGATTAATGAGAAGTCAAAAAACCAGCGACTGTTTTCCCACCAAAGCTATGAAATTTTGTGTATATAATTCATTTACCGTGTAATGGGAAATTAATGACATATGAAGAGCATAAAATAGAATTGGCCATAATGTCTTCTTTGAGTCTTATCCTCATTCCATCTGGGAAAACAGATTCTGATTCCAGTGACACTGCAGAGTTCCCTAAAGCATCACCTCTCCTTGAAAAGGTGATGTGCCTCTGGATTTGGAGTTCCTTTTTCTTTCTTTCTTTTGAATTTTGATTCCTTTTAGGTGTTTGCACCAAACATACTGGATACATCTTTCTCACTAGATGCCCAAGCGTCCTCTGTGGCTAGGAATGCCTCTAATAGCCCTGTCTGGTTTGCCACCTCTAGGCATTCCTGGACAGGGATAGTTTGTCCATTGTAGACCATGCATTGGTAACCTTGAGGCTGGAATCCTGCAATGTGTTCTTTGTGGGTGGGGCTGCCCTTGGACTTGGTTTGGAAGCTCCAGCTGGTGCAAAGTGTGGCAGCCAGACTGCTGACAACATGTGAGGCCATTGTTAAAACATCTGCATTGGCTGCCCATCTACTACTGAGGCAGACTCAAGATCCTTGTATTAATTTACAAAGCTCTGAACAACTTATATCCCACTGAGGTCATCTGTAGAAGCACCATTGTTTGTCCCCTGTGTTGACAAGGCTCATCCGACAAGAAGAAACTGAGCCTTTACTGTCATTGGCTCAGTCCCGTGGAATGCTTTGCCAATGGTGATTCAGCAGGTACCTTCTGTTTCAACCTTTAAATGCCTGCTGAAAATTTTTCTATGGCACCAGGCTTATGCTGGCAATTTAAAAAAAATCTTTCATTTTCTCCCCTTTTTTTCATTCTTGATCTATCCACATTTCCACATCAATTTGCGATTCACCCTCACAAAGAAAACCCTCATGACAATTCACCAGAATTTTAATGCAGATTTCTCCAAATATACAGTCATACCTTGGGTTAAAGATTTGTTGTTGTTGTTGTTTAATCGTTTAGTTGTGTCTGACTCTTCGTGACCCCCATGGACCAGAGCACGCCAGGCACTTCTGTCCTCCACTGCCTCCAACAGTTTGGTCAAACTCATGCTGGTAGCTTCGAGAACATCATCCAACCATCTCGTCCTCTGTTGTCCCCTTCTCCTTGTGCCCTCCATCTTTCCCAATGGGTTAAAGATGCTTCGGGTTAAATCTTTTCAGGTTGCGTCCTGCGGCGACCTGGAAGTACTGGAATGGGTTACTTCCGGATTTCGCCGCTCGTGCATGCGCAGGCGCTCAAAATGACGTCACACAGATGCACAGAAGTGGCGAATCGTGACCCGCACACATGCAGACGTGGGTTGTGTTCTGCTCAGGTTACGAACGAGGCTCCAGAATGGATCCCATTCGCAGCCAGAGGTACCACTGTATACATACCTGTGTGCAATTTTGCCTACTACAAACATATCTGGAGTGCAATTTCCCTAATATAATGCATTTTTATGTTATTCTCACAAAAGTTTGCATTTTTATACACACTTTACCTGAGTATGTGTATTTGCATGTATTGCTTGGCGGGAGAACTGCATTGCAAAGTTCAGAGAAGTGTGAATTTTGAAGGCTGGCTGTGTTTCAGTTCATATATTGTTCTGTAACATGTGAATTAGGTAGATTCACCTTTAAATGTGAATTGATTCTAATTTCTCTCTCATCACCAGCAAGCCTGTGGCTGAAAAGGATAGGCCTTGTCTATAGGATTTACATATAAAGTCCTAAACGATTTGGGACTAGCGATGGACAGAAAACCTAATTCCATTTCATTTCATGCTTGCTGGAACTGAATCATAGGTCCATAGGTCATTCTGTCCATTCCATCACATGCATTTTGTACAGGTTACATAAAATACTTTCTTTTCAGTGCATTCACCAATAAAATGCACATTTTGTAAGCATCTTTTACTCCCCAAAATAAGCATTTTTATGTTCACCTTTTTTGCACACAGAAAACACCCTGCAGAATTCAGGTTGCCTGGGTGTTGCATTCCAAGCCATAAACTTAGGAGCCTTGGATAGCAATGTCTTGCTGAGAAAAGTGAAACAAACAAATTCATTGGCCCACCCCTTTTTGCAACTGGGATGTTTGAATGACTGCCATCCCACATGTGGTAGGGTTGCTAACCCACTATTATGAACACTCTCCTTCATGTCCCATGGCCATGAGAGGTCTAATTGGCCTGAATGTGAATGAACAGGGTCTTTTCAGTTTTAGAACACAGAATGTGGAACTCTTTTTCCCTGAGAAAACTGATAAGTCCCTGCTCTTTGTTGGCATTTCGGCTTGCTGAACAAATTGTGTCAAAATACTAGAAAAACTCAATGGACACATCTACAGTATTCAGCAAAGTTAGGTTGGCTTTATACCAGTTTAGCTGCCAGGACATCCCCCAAGAAATCTTAAGGATGGTAGTTTAGTGAGACTGCTGAGATTGCTGAACCATCTAAGTTCAGGAATAGCCAATATGGCATGTCCTCCAGATATTTCTGGGCTCTTCAACTGTCATCAGCCCAACCCAGCAGGGACAATGGTTAAGGATGATGGGAGTTATAGTCCAATAAAATCTGGAGGGCACCACATTTGCTACCCCAATCTAGTCTAACATAATCAAGGTTGATTAGTGGCAGCTCTCCAGGGTTCAGACCAGAGTCTTCCCAAACCTACTGGGAGATGCCAGGCTTTGAATTTGAGATTTTTTGCCTCCAAAGCATGTGCTCAACCACTGAACTACAGATCCTGAGCTCTACCTCACAGAACCATGAATCCTATGCTTCCTTGGGAAGAGGCAATCACAAACAAAACAGTTAAAGTCTGTTTTGTAGGTATGCCCTGAATACTTACAGATATGTGGGGATATCCACAGATTAATAAAATATGCTGATAATTTCAGTGTCGGGTATTCACTGCCCATTTTAATTTCCCTGAATGGCTAAAGAAGCCTCTGGAACTTTTAAATCACAAAACAAATAACTTCATAAACACCTTTTGGAAGGTCTTGGGCAGAATAATAGTGACATGGCTCTCACTAGGCTGAGGATTTATAAAAAGGATGTCAGTTACAGGAAAAGCCAGCTGCATTTTATTTAAAGGCCATTTCTCAATACTCTTTCTTGGTCCTTCTCATTTAATTACCAAATGAACATGCTTCATTAACAGTGGCAGGAAACAGGCTCCCTAAAGCCTTTGCAAGTGGAGTTTTTGCTAAATGACATTGTTCCCACATATTCTGAAGGGGCCCATAAAAACCAGGCCAGGACTTGGATTTATAATGTTCAGATAATACAGTTTCATAGGAATGGCTAATATGAACAAACCAACACTCTAGTGTTATTTATGTGAAGACTCCGAGAGCCAAGGAGGGAAAACAACTGCACCTCACCTTTATAGATTCTAGTTTTCAGATCAGGCTGAGAAGGAGTGGAGAAAGGTTGGTGGGTGGGACAAACCTCTATAACAAGCATAGGATACAAGGGGCCAGAGGCAAAAGGGGCTGGAGTAACAAATTCCTACCTTTGTACACAATAGCCAAAGGGTTTTATGTAAAACCATAGAAGCATCTTTCCCTCCAGGCAAGCAAGACACAACTTGGCAAAAGTACTGAAGGAGTCTGTGAAGGAGGGCTGGTGAGCAGTGTATCCCTGGGTTGGAGTGTGGCTTAATGGTAATCTGAGGGCCAGAGGGCCACATTCAGGCCTTTAGCCTGAGGTTCCCAATCCCTACCCTGTAACAATACAGAAGCTAAGACTTCCAGTAGAAATATATAAATCATGAGAGGTTGGGCCAGTTTTCCTAAAGCATTTGATCACAATGATATTCAGTTTCATTTTATGTTGTATCAAGCTGTAGTGTAGTCTTTAGATTGGCTCCAAGACATATTAGGCCATGCCTGGGTTGGGCAATTCTTCCTGATCCAAGCTCAAGAAAACCATTAAGGACCCCCACTCCTGGTTTTCAGAAGGAAAATCCTCCCACTGACTTCAAACAGCTATTTTGCATTGCTGCAATTCCATTCAAAACAGTTGCCTCCTTTTGTGTCTTCTCCCCACCCTCCAGAACTGTCACAGAAGTCTGTACTCTAAACATATTTTATAGATGTCAAGTGCTCTTTTGTGTTTGCTGCGGTTGCAAAGAACAACACTTTCCTCTTCAGAGAATAATGAGACAGCCCTCCTTGCTGAGGACATGGAAAATGAGATATTACAGCTACATGTTTCAGAATGGAAACAGCCTGTGTACCTTAAAGCTAAGTCCTACACATGCAGGTGATTCCGGCAAGCCTATGTCATCTCAGCCTATTGTGCAGGGGGCACCATGCATTGATAGCAAACGCTAGTGCTTATTGCATCTTCAGCTTTTTTGCTTAAGGGCTCCTCCAGACAACCTCCCACCTCTCATCCTTATAGAAGGTGGTTTGGTTAGCCATGGGGCGACTCCAAAGGTAATTTTGGCTGTATGTGATTTTCATGTATATGTGTAACCCTTGGAACTGAACCCTCACATATTATGAGAGTTGCCTGTGCATTATTTGGTTGGAGAATTGCATCACAAGATTGAGAGAAGTATGAGGGTAGGTGCATTTGGGAGGGTAGGTGCATTTGGGAAGTGTGAATGAGGTAGGTTCACACTGAAATGCAAATGTAACTGAAATTCTTCCCCCATCTTTGGGAGTAGGGCAGATATTTCTTTGTGTAGGGGGAGAAAGAATGTGGGTGGGGGATATGACTGAATGAATCCTTCTGTTGCGTTCAAATTTAGGATTCAGGCCTGACTCTGTTTTGTGATTGCTGCGGAGCAAATTGCCTGTAGGATCCGTTGAACAGAGTAAATCACATCCAACAGGATATCCGTGTCTGGAAACCACGTTGTGTTAAACAGCACTAAGTCAGTGTCTCCACCCTGTCCCAGGCCAGCTGCTTTTGTATTCCTCTGTTTCTTTGCCCTTTTTTTTCCAGCCTCTGGGGAGAGGAAAACAAGCCCCAACAAAGCCCAGTAGCTTTCCAGACTGGAGGGACGCTGAGTCCACTTTCCCTGACGTAGCAGCTCAATTGTAACTTTAAAAAAATCAATTGGACAGTTCTTCAAAGAGGCCTTAATTGTGTGTCTCCTGTGGCCTGCCTTTCTTCTGCACAGCTGGCTTTGTGTTGCCCCAGCCTGATCTCCCTGCCTTCCCACCATAGCAAGTGCTCAATTTTACAAAGCCACAGAAAAGCACTAATGAATAAAATGGCCTTGAAAAAATTCTTGACTTTTCATGAGCTTAAAGAAACTGCTTCCTTGAACCTCACCTACTACCTTTTAAACCAGGTGACCGATGGCTGTTTGTTTTCCTGGTTAGCCCATTAAAGGTACATTAAGTTTGTGGTGTACATAAGGTTGTCCTTGTGGCTACAACTTTCTGGCATTCTGTAGGACCAAGTTAGGACTGAAATGTATTTCATTCATACACTCAGCTTTGAAAAACAAAACAGAGTTGTGCCCCTTGAGGGCACCATTCTGTGTGCCATATGCCAGTGGAAGGCAGGGCCAGAGACAAAAAAATAGCATTGTCAATGGCAAAGAGGGTGGAGCTACATCTGTGACTATTATCTTTGCACAGTAGGCTGTATTACGACCATGAGGAAAGTAAGAGATTTCTACACACACACACACACACACACCATCTTTCGATCTTCCCTACATAAGGAATCATGTCCAACATCCAATTAATTTTGTTAAATAGATAGCCTGGCACATTTCCTTTTGTTTGGAGAATGGGCCTTTGCATAACCAAAGAGCTGGCCAAGTACAGGTGATTTGTTTTCATATTAGCTAACAGTAATATATATGTGTGTGTGTGTGGGTGGGTGTGGGTGTGTGGGTGTGTGGGTGTGTGTGTCCTTTGGAAGCAGTAAGCTCAGAATCATGCACTGTGTATTATCACGTCACATTTTTGCAGTGCCAGAAAGGACTCAGTAATTCACCATGGAAATTGATGGAGCATGTAAGACATGAATGGTTTCATTCTGGGGTGCTGGAGCACAGGGAAATCCGTGTGTAAATGTGAATTTGGAGTATTACGTATTCACAACCTTTAAGTATCCGTTGCTGGGAATCACAAGTGGGAGATGGTACTCATCTCCTGTTTGTGGGCTTCTCATTAGGGCATCTGATTGGCCTTTCTGAGAACAGGATGCTGGAGTGAGTGGGCCTTTGGCCTGGTCCAGCAGCCAAGCTCTTCCCAGCAACTTAAATTGTTCCTGGAAACTAGCTGGCAAGGGGGACATATGCGAAGACTTTTCACTACTGGCTAAGCATCATCCAAGTAGAGATGGACATATCATACTGTTTTCAATCCATTCCAAAGCCTGTTCTGTCTTGCTTCCCCATTCATCTTTCTTTTTAAAAAGATCTGCATGAAAATTCACATTTTAAACATATATTTTTAAATGCATTTTTCTCAAAATACACATTTCTAAATGTATCCCCCCCACACACACACACCAGACATATTTTACTGCATTAGATACCTTTTTTATAGTTAAAAATTGTGTTGGAACAATTAGGAAGTTTGAAATCCCCTGTTCTGGTCTACACTGTGCTAGCCCAGGAGATAAAGATCAGGCCAGCCCATGCAGGTTGAAATCTGCAAGTACCCCTAGGTTGAGGCAGCCAGGTATGACCAGTGTTGCCCTGCTGTGTGGCAAAGTGAGCCTAGGCAAGGCACAACTCAGGCCGGATACAGGGTAAACTGAGGCAAGAGAAGGTAGAGAAGGCAAAACTCAGGCTGTGCTCTAGGAACACAGAGCTTCAATGTTGCTCCAGCAAACAACAAACAGGGATTCAACCCGGTATAGTGGTGGCAGCATCCCACCAGCCGCCCATACTAGAAGGCATTGCTTCTCTTAAAGTGTCCAGCCCTCTCCAGTAGCCTCCTACTGCAGAGTGAGAGATGTTCTGGTTTTACTGGGTCTTCTTCAATGGAGCCCTTTGACAATGGCTGTGCCACATCTTCTGGCTAGAGTGACCCTGGCCACACAGTCTCATTGGGTAGCAACATCTCTGGGGCTGGGCCTGTATACTCTTCCCCTTCTGATTCGGGGTCCTTGACACCATGAACCCGAAGAGGAATCTAACTCCTGGTCCCTGAAAAGCACCCGCTGACTCCAAAATGACAGTGCCCCCCCCCTTACTTCCCTGCCGAAAGACATACAAATCATGTGAAACTGACTCCAGGGATTGCAACCAAGAACAGAAAGCATTGGTGCCATTTTAATTGTTTATTTATTTTAGCTTCCACCTGGAGGTATTTTTTATTATTATTATCAGCCTCTTCCCAGGAATATCTGCATTCTCCCCAGAGGGAAACTCTGCTGGAGTGACATTAAATTAATTTACTCTGATGCCACTGTGTTTGGCGTGCTCTAATTTTAGACTTTCTCTCTGTGGGTTTTGTGATTCAAACAGGAAGAAAAGGCAAGTGTTTCTCCATCTTGCTGACATATGGTAGTGAGTTGGGGAGGGGAGGTGGTGGAAGCAAAGGCAATGGGCTTTGGATGGACATGCAGCAGGAGAAGAACCTGTATTTCAGGGGAAAAGAGGAATGCAGAGAAGGTTAAATGTGCCAACCTGTTTACTGCTGCTCCCCAGTAGTGGAAGCAAGGCACTTGGGTCTGGAACTTCTTATGTATTTTAGAGGAGGGTGTGGATTTGGAAAATCCAAAGCATTATTCTTCATTGTTGGGTTGATGCAGTTTACCTTATTTGTAGGGCTGAGTGATATATCAATATATCGTCCAAAACCAGTTTGAACTCCATATCGTGATATTGCTTTCATAACTTTTGACCTGGCAAGATAATTGTGAGTAATGGTGTGTGTGTGTGTGTGTGTGTGCTATGCAAAAATCACGATGTGTGAAAAACTGTGGCACCAGTGTGGTTTTGGGTGTGCAAATGTGCAACTGAATGTATGCAGGTGCAGGCTGATTTAGAGACAGGAGTATGTTAGGGTGTGTGGAATTTGTGTGGGTATGGATCGCGTGAAATTCTGTGTTATGGATTTTGAAGTTTTTCCAGCTTTTAATGTTCAGTTTCCTTTGTAAACCACTTTGTGATATTTTCTGATGGAAGTCGGCATATACATGGTTGAAATAAATAAATCTGAGTGAGTGAGAATGACTTAGGAATCATCCGTAGAGATAATTTGGAACAATTACACCGAGTGTCAGTCATTAATGGCTGTGATTTCTTGACACCATGCATTGTTTCTATGGCTTAGATGAATTCGATCAGCATTAAGTGGACATGCTCCTATCCCTGCCCCCCACCCAGCCCTGCCTGTTCTCCTGTTCCACTTAACGGGTGTTTCCAACAACATTATTCCATTACATTGAGCCAGAGTTAGAGAGCTTTTGTTTACCATGTTCTACAAATTGAGTTTGTCACACTGCCTGGCATGTAAATTAGAAGTGAGGGACATTCGCAAAATGAAGTGATAAGCCTTCTGCTTGCCTCATTCTATGCTAGTGAGATAGGTGCGATAACCCGGTGCCTGAAAACAGAGCCGCACGTTCATTAAAGAAGCAACTAGATTAAGGAGCAGGCAACAGTCACCACGCCAACCAAGATCCATGGCTTTATTCCTGGGTGATGGCTGTGTCCCCATCACCTGCTTGCCCTGCAAGAGCAAGGGTGTTCACACATTACATTCAACAAGTGTACAATCCGTTTACTTGTAAACACAAAACACTGAGCTGTTCAGTCACATGTGTCACCTGGGATATCAGAGAATTCTGATGAAAACTGGAGCGGAAATTGCTGCTGCTCGCTTATTCCCCCCATGTCCAGAATGGAAATCAAGCCAGCAAATACAATCTCTGTTTGCTGTTGTTTTCAGTCTGTGAATGATATATAATTGATGACTTTGCACGCCATTTGCATTGTGTCGCCTTTGCACTGAAATGAATGGTGTTAGTTTCTGGGGTCAATTCAGAGTGTCAATGCTAGTGTGTAAGGTAAAGGCCAAGGGAGCCAGCGTTTGTCCGCAGACAGCTTCCGGGTCATGTGGCCAGCATGACTAAGCCGCTTCTGGTGAACCAGAGCAGCACACGGAAATGCCGGTTACCTTCCCGCAGGATCGGTCCCTATTTATCTACTTGCACTTTGACGTGCTTTCGAACTGCTAGGTTGGCAGGAGCTGGGACCAAACAACGGGAGCTCACCCCGTCGTGGGGATTTGAACTGCCGACCTTCTGATTGGCAAGTCCTAGGCTCTGTGGTTTAACCCACAGCACCACCCGCGTCCCTAATGCTAGTGTGTAAAAAGCCCTAAATGACTTAGGCCCCAAATATCTGAGAAACAACCTTGGGTGTTTAGACCAGCAGAGAGTAGTTCCGCCATTCTCAGGAGTTGTAGAGTTGGAAGGGTCAATGAGGGCCATCTTGTCCAATCGCCTACAATGTAGGAATCTTTTGCCCAGTGTGGGGCTCAGACTCACAACCCAGAGATTAAGCGTCTCATGCTCTACCTGCTGAGCTATCATTCCTTCCCTTCAGCAGCAGCAATGAATGGGGAGGGGAAATGGCTGTTCCATGGGCCTTCATTGGTTCCCAAAGCCTTGCCAAGTTCATAGATCAAGGACTTCTGGGAATTGGAGTTTGCTAAAGCTTCTGAGTCCATTTGCACTAAACATGTCCTGCTGGTAAGGCTTTCAAGCATAATGCAGAACAGATGAGCATATGAGAGCCAATTATATCCCCAAACATTGTGACTGAGAACAATAGAAATATAAGACGAGGAGGAATATACAGTGTTTGTTATATGTAAGTTTGAATCACAGCATGTGTGGCACTGGCCAAACTTTTGGAAATCCTCTGTTTCGTCGACTCCCTGGGCTCCTCTGGGAGGAAGGGCAGGAAATGAAAGAAAGAAAGAAAGAAAGAAAGAAAGAAAGAAAGAAAGAAAGAAAGAAAGAAAGAAAGAAAGAAAGGAAGGAAGGAAGGAAGGAAGGAAGGAAGGAAGGAAGGAAGGAAGAACCGCTGGTCAAGGGTATGTGAGGCTCTGTGCTGATGAATAAGATCACAGCCTACAAATACTTGTGGGGAGGAAGAAATAATTAAACAGGCTTTATATGAAATACTGGATTTTACTGATACAGTTTTGGAACAGATGCAGGCCACGTGATTTAGTACCTCTGGACATTTTGATAATTTAATGTAATAAACAGAGTTAGCCTGTTGATTACATTATCTCATTGGGGTGCATGTGTGTCAGTCTTCCTTTTCGCAATTATTTTAAGTAACTACTGGTTATGTCTAACATGAAATGAAGTTACTAACTAATGAAAACAAGGACAAGAGAGTAACCTACACCAGTTTGCTGCGGCTGAAAGGTAAGTTTTGGGAAGATGGAAATGTCCAGGGGCAGCTAGGAATTGCTTCCAGCTTATTGATGAGCCAGGTGAAATTTCAAAATAAATTTGGCTTGGATCAGAAGCATCATCATCATCATCATCATCATCATCATCATCATCATTGTATTCTGTATACCCCACCCATCTGACTGGGTTCTCCAGCCACTCTGGGCAGCTTCCAACATATATAAAAACAATGAAACATTAAACATAAAAACCTTCCCTATACAGGGCTGCCTTCAAATGTCTTCTAAAGGTTGAATGGTTACTTATCTCCTTGGCTCAGGGGTTGCATAGCTCTGTATGCTCCAACACATCTCCAACAAAAATAGGGATGTCTTAAAGGAAAATCAGGCCATTCCAGGATCTAGTCAGAATCCTGGACAGCTTCTGTAACTCCGGGACTGTCTCTGGAAAACAGGGACTGCTAGCCTTACTGTACAAAGGGGGAAGATGTTGTTGCCCCACCCACTTTTGCTTCAGGCCCCACCTACCATTAGCATGGTGGCCTGGGAAGGTAAGCCCAGAAGGGGAGGCAAGTCCCAGGCTTTTAAAAAGGCTCCTCTCTCCCAATCTTCATGGGAGTGCTTATCCCCGTGTGAAAAGGAGGCAAGTCAAGAATCTCTGCTCTGCTTCCCGACTCCTTGTCTGCCGCTGTGAATTTAATCTGTTCTCTAGCACTGACCTGCCTCCTGTCTAGGCCAGATATGTGGGAGGACCAAGCCAGTTCTTGGCCAGCTTTCAATGGCATCCCTGGCCTCTGCTTCTGCCCACTGTGTCTGCAAACGTGTGAGCAGAGCCCTAGATGAATCCCGGAGCCTTCTCTATTCCAGTGAAACTGATCCCGTAAAGAAGCTTAAGCCTGTGTTTAGCCCACTTGATCATGCAAAGAAAAACAAATCAGATATTGCAGCAACTTTGAAGGTGTTTTCAGCTCAGAATAACTTTGATTGTGTAAACAAGCCCCGGGTGGCCTGGGTGGGAGAGCGATGCGGCAGCGGCATCAGCATTCTGCTGCAGAAGAAGCTGGCAACAACCCCATGCCAGCTCAGACTGTCACAGCAATCTGACAGCTGGAGGAGAGAGAGAGAGAGAGAGAGCGTTGCATAAATCTTGAAAGCTTCACAGGAGAGCCAGGCTTTCTCCAGAAGCGGAAGAAAAAGCAAGTGCATCCTTAGTGATTCTTGATGAAATATTCAGCAAGCTAATATGATCAGAGGGCCCAGGGAAGGCACAGGCAGGCATATTCCTGCAGCTCATCCTGCTGCTGTTTCTATAAATGTGCCACCAATCCACTTTTAACTAGAGCTGTGCAAACTCTACAGCCATTTTGATTTCAAGGTAGAAAGAAAATGTTTCGGGGGTGTGTGTGTATTTGATGGAGAACCCCCTTAATTATTGAGCATGATGGGGAGGCTCCCCCAGCCTGTTTCCTGACACTGTTTCCCCAATTGCCACTGCTTCAGTGTCATTTTACCCTACTAAAACTTATTTATTTTACATGGTGTGGTGCTAGCCAGTCAGGGATCCTGTAGTGGAATGCCATGATGCTCTGCAGCCAATCAAATTTAGCTGTGCAGTGATGTCACTGAGGGCAGGCAAAACTTATTTAGCTTAGAAATAAGCCGTATATAAATGCCTCTCAAGAAAATAAAATGAAGTAGACAAATTTAGAATGAAGGTCGTGCTTGCTATACAAGCAATATTCATAGTTGCATCTGAAAAATGGCCAAAAAAGATTAATAATATCAGCAGCAGATATTAGGTGAACACAGCTTCTCACCATTAATATAATGTCAACTCAAGCCTGGTTTGCACAAACATCTGTTGAGGTCGAGAAGCTGTTTATGAATTGTACCACTTTGGATTGTCAGTAGGGGAATTTCATGACTCTCCCAGGGTTGTGGTTTTTTTAAGCCCTCCTTGTTAGGAAAGGAGCTCTAGCCTAGTTTTCTTTCCAACATGCTGGGTATTTTAAGCTAATTTTTCATAGAAATACACATTTAGTCCACTGATGTCCTACATTGGCACATTGGTATAGTCCAGGATCAGTTTATTACTGCACAGGCTGTTTGAGCAAAGGTCCCAGCTTCATACATGGGAATGCAAAGTGGGAAATGTAAAGCAGAGACTGAATTAGAAGAATTTCAGGCTGTCACTTTCGCCCAACACAGAGGTGAGATGTGTGGGCACCGTCTGTGGTAGCCATTCCATCCATGTCACCCCTTGATTTAGCCATCACCAAATTATGTACATATGTGAACTATGTCTGAATCTAATGTTTCAGCTGGGGTCTCTGGATATAACTCGATGGCATCAGAGCTCGTGCTTTGCATGCAGATGGTCCCACTTTCAATCCCTGGCTTCTCTAGTTAGAGGGATGTCAGATAGCAAGCATGGGAAATGACTGGTTGAGACCTTGGAGAGTCTTGGCCAGTAAGAGAACATAACTCGGAGCTATATGGAGCATTAGGCAGTATAACTAATAAGTATATATATCTTGCTTAAGGCTGAACTTCACTGACACCTCATTCAGGAACTAGATTTCAGCAGAGATTACCATTTCCTCCCAGAAGTCTTGGCATAATGCTGCATTGGGAAACAGCCCCATTCTAAGAATATTATGAAATTCACTCCACGAGAAGGAAAAAGACTGTCAGTGACCACTGCTATGAATTCAGACTGAAATTTGGTCTACTCTACCTAGCTGGGTTCAGTGTTCACTGTGCCACTGTTCATCTTCAGCCTCCCAGTGCTATCTCTTTTGTCCACCTGCCTTCTCTGATAGCCTCCAAACACCTAATTACACAGCACTGTACCTGGTAGGCTAGTATCCTAGCATTATCTTGGCAGCTGCTGGAAAGTACAGGAGGCAAGAGTGCTGTTTTGCTCAGGTCTGGCTTACAGGTTGGCCACTATGAGAACAGGATACTGGACTGGATGAGTCACTGGCCTGATCTAGCAGGTTGTTGTTGTTGTTGTTCACATTCTGGTGCATTTCAAATCAGGCCACATCATTCAGAGAATTTTTGGACTAGAATATTTAGCCTTTTCAGGACTGAAATTGATTCAAGTAGAACTTGCCTGAATAGACCTGGCAGAAATGTGACTGAACAGCTCTTGCAGGTGTGCCCTGTAGAACTTGGAACTCCTGAGTCTTCCTGGATATGAAGTGGGGAAATTATTTGTTTGGGAAAAGGGGGCTTAGGATTCTGGTAGGCAAGAGAAATGTGTGTGTGTAGGAATGTCATGGAATTACCTTTGACAATGAACATGATACATCATTCATTTTCTACTATATTATTAGAGAAAGGAAAGTAAGGAATTGGGGAGAGGTGGCTTCACACAGGCATGGAGATAATGATGGTTTCCCCTTTAATCGAAACTTTATTCAAGGTTCAGCATTGCTTTTTATGCGACAAGACACAGATGCAGTCAAACACAAAGCGTTCCATCAAAACCAGACCCTGGGAATCTGGGAGTCAAACCTGCCTTTTAATTTCAGGTTTATTTTGTTTCTTTGGCAGAGGACGGCTGAGAGGGGCAGCAAAGGGAAGCCCACCTTCCCCCAAACTGAAAGAGAAACGAACTCCAACTCTTTGACTCAAATGTGAAAATAGATTAAGCTAAACATCCTTTTTCTTTTCTTCACCCAAGCGAATTGCTTTGTGATTATAAATCTTCACGGCTGAATATCTGGGTGAGAAAATGATGGACAGGTGTGTTTTCAAGGGGAAGGAAAAGTTGCAAAAATTACAAGAAAATGGAAACTTGGGGAACAACCCTGGACTGGAGTTCTTCCAGTCTGAGGACCTCTGGGAAGACCTTCTACCCCAGTGGCGCACTAGATATATTTCCTCCATGGCAGATGTGGAGGCAGAACTTCTACAATATGCTCTTGGAACATTTCATTAATGAAGTTGTTCCACCAACAAGGCATCATGCCCTCACCACCAGCCCCTGGGGAACGTTTGGATGAACTGCAGACTGCTCCTCTCCAGGAGGAGATGTTGGGCCTTCCCAGCCTGAGGATAGAGCTCTCCCACTCCCCTCAGACTCAATGGATGAACCCCCTGTCCAATCCCCATCCTTTCCACAGCACAGGCATCAGCTACAGACCAAATATGGACCCACCAGCCAGCTCCTTAGGGCCAACAGCAGCCAGTTGCCAGTCTACCTAAGATGGTGATGTGCTGAGACAACCCCTTCCACAGTTCAGTCAAACAGGGTCCACTGGGAGCTCTCCATGGTCCTGACCTGCTTAGAGAGGCCTGGCTGCTTGAAAGAGGCTCATTGGTGGGGCAGAGTCATGGGCTGTGGAAGAAGATCACATTTATACCAGATGCTATTATGCCCATTCAATGCACAGCCGCCACCCCTATCAAAAATGCAACTTCTGACTCAATGGCAGGGTGGTTGTTGTTGTTGCTTTAAAAAATAGCTGCTGAAGTACCAACCACTACCCCACCCATTTCACCACAACAAAGCAAAGGGTGTGGTGTAACACAGCACACAACCACTTGGTCAGTTTGCAGAGAAAATGTGGCTAAAGTAGTACATGCAGAGAGCCCCTTTAATACATGCATGGAGATCAGGGGTGGGGCCCACTAGTGCAATCTCACTCATTTGTGGCTCCGCTCACTTTTATCTCTCATCCTGCCCATCAGAGGCATGTGGCCCATGAAAGTTTCTCAGAAGGGATCATGGCCCTTGGATTGAAAATGCTTCCTCACTCCCAATAAAAATGCTACTCAGTATAATAGTTTCCACCCAGCTACAGTTTTCTTTCTTTCTTTCTTTCTTTCTTTCTTTCTTTCTTTCTTTCTTTCTTTCGCCAGTGAAAGAAGGAAAGCAAGCAGGCAAGCAAGCAGGAAAAGCCATCATTTGATAACCTGCAGATTAAAGGCTCAACCCAGAATGCTGTTAAGAGCTGCAAGGATTAAGGAAAGCACTCCCATCCAATGCATTCTTGTGGAGAGAGGAAAATATAGGAAAGAACATCCAAGTCACACAGAGCGAAGCATGAAGATGTGTTTTGGGAGGGGAACAAAAAATGGCAGAGAACATAAGATGAACCTTGTTACATCAGACAAAAGGTGCCGAGAAAAGCAACATGGTGCCTTGCCAGATTTTGCTCAAATTTTATCACACACACACAAACACACATTGCTTTTCATCATAGATGGTCACAAAGTGCTTTACACATCAAGAAAACAATTTGCCAGTCGAAATAATACAGTGTTTAAAATGAACAAAAACCATAGGTAAAGTTCAATAAACAGGCATAGTACAACTTAGTACAAACTACTTTAAAATGGTTCTGAGTATAAGCTTTTGTGTGAATGCACACTTCTTCAGATACACTGAAACAGAAGAAGTGTGCATGCACACGAAAGCTTATACCCAAAACAAACTTAGTTGGTCTCTAAGGTGCTACTGAACAATTTTTTTAATTTTTAAATTTATTTTGACTGCATCAGACCAACACGGCTACCTACCTGATACTTTAAAATGGTATAATATAAATATATATTTGCCAAGGGCCAGAAGGGAGTTCCACAGAATCAGGCCCAAAATTCCTAATGCATGGCACCTGGTGGACTCGAACTATGGATGTGAGCCATGAAGTCCCTGTAGCACATGGGCAGCTGATTCAAGCTCTGAAGTGCAGGACTTATGTGTTGTCAGTAGTCTATCCCCACGAACATCCTTTTGCACTAGCTCAAGCCTCTGGACCAGGCACAAGGGCATCCCCACATAGAAGGAAGAGGATGAAGCAGAGGAGGAGGTGTCGAAAGCTGAAGAGGGAACAGGGTTTAGTGAGTGGGAAGAAGCTGTGGCAGAGAGCAGTTCAGAATCAGAGGCTGGAGAGGAGGGGAGTCAAGAGGAAGAGATGAGGCAGCCTGGTGAAGAAGCCAGGGGTCTTCCCCTTCTGCTGTGACCAGCTCCCCTCCCTCTAGTCTCCAGAAACAGAAGAGGTATGAAGACAGAAAAACAAAGACAGGCACAGTGATGGAGTCTCAGATTGCTTGGAAAGGACCCGTGAAAGGAGGAGACTTAGGCTATTGTGGGAAGGCAGGCTCCTTCAGTCCTCACAACTCATTGGGGCAAGATTTACTGGGACAAGTTGCTGTGCTCACTAGGCCTGGCCTCCTGAGCAGACCTTGCTTCCTTGAATAAAGAGTTAACTTCTGTGTGATATATTGCTGACCTGCTCTTGAGACCCGCTCCTGACATTATGCTGCTTTGAATGTACAGTGGTACCTCGGGTTACATATGCTTCAGGTTACATATGCTTCAGGTTACAGACTCCGCTAACCCAGAAATAGTCTTCAGGTTAAGAACTTTGCTTCAGGATGAGAACAGAAATAGTGCAGCGGCAGTGCAGCGGCAACAGGAGGCCCCATTAGCTAAAGTGGTGCTTCAGGTTAAGAACAGTTTCAGGTTAAGAAGAGACCTCCAGAATGAATTAAATACTTAACCCGAGGTACCACTGTACTTTATATTTGGCTTTCTTCAGTAATGTTTTATTGTGTAGTGTTTTCGCTGATGTTTTAATGTAGGTTGTAAACTGCTTTGAGATTTTTCCTTTAAAATGTAAAGTAGTATAGAAATAATAATAATATAATATAATGATGATAATAATGATGACAATGATGCCTTGAGGCTCTCAATGCATGAATCACCTGCTCAACCCTTTCTGAGAACAGCTGTTGGTGGCACAGCATTCATCGCTGGTAAAAGGCACTCCTAGCCACTGAGGCTACCTGAGGTTTACATTACAGAAATGGATCCCAGAACACACCCTACAAATCTGCTCTTTCAGAGAGCCAGTGTGGTGGTGTGGTTAAGTGTGGTAATCTGGTGAACCGAGTTCGCATCTCCGCTCCTCCAGATGCAGCTACTGGGTAACCTTGGGCTAGTCACACTTCTTTGAAGTCTCTCAACCCCACTCACCTCACAGAGTGTTTGTTGTGGGGGAGGAAGGGAAAGGAGAATGTTAGCTGCTTTGAGACTCCTTAGGGTAGTGACAAAGCGGGATATCAAATCCAAACTCTTCTTCTTCAGAGGCAGCGTGACCCTGTCCAGAAACAGGCAACTGGCCAGTCTCTTAGACACAGGAACCACCTGCCCACGGTGCTTCCGTTTTCTCAAGGTTCAAGTTCTGTTCACTCATGTAATCCCAGAAAACCATGCAAAGGACCTCACTTTTGAGCATGCCCTACCCTTCTGCATAAAGAGAATGGGCATCACATCAGAGGGTGACAGTCTTTGAGCCCCAGCAGCTCTGGTTGCAGAAATAGATCCTTGTCGGTGCAGCAGTAGATCAGCCCGTCTCTGTCCACAATGCTCCAACCGAGCTGCAGTAAATCCACCCTCCTCTGAGTCTCTCTCAATTCTCCAGCAGATGCAACTTCAGCCACATGGTAGGGGCTTTCTGTGGCTTTGTGTGAACACATTAAAAAAAGAAAGAAGAAGACATGTACAGAGGATATTTATTATTCATCAGTGGAAGACGACAGTGAGCCAGATGGCCAGGATGTGAAAGAGATTGGTGGGTTCCAAAGAGGACAGTGCCTGAGCACAAAACATTTATTTCACTAAGAATTAGAACTCCCTGCAGTGGCGTGGAAGAGGCGTCACATTTGATGGTGGGTGTCGTCGCTGACCTGGATTGAACTCCACGAGGGGGCATAAAACAAGCGAGGCACTTCATAGAAGGCTGTGCGGAATCACAAAGGGCTCTTCTTGGGCTGCAGGGGAAATGAGCTCAGAGAGATTTCCTTTGGAGGGCTGGGAGGGGGAAGGGCTTTTTGGCCTGAGCTGTTGCAAAAGGGGTTCAGTCATAGCCAAGTTGGAAAGAAAAGCTGTTTGGAGGAGGAGGAGGGAGAAAGAAGGCAGCGGTGGGGTAGGGTGAGTTGGAAAAGGAAGACAAAAAGAGGAATGTGAGAGGTGAATTAGAGCCAGCGGACCTGTGACCAGATATGAAGTGGTACAGTATTTTGGACTGAACCATTTTAGACTGTAGAGGAGGTTGTATTTTTTATTTTATTTTTGGCATTTCTTCCTCAAATTAAAAAAAGCAAAAAAGCTCCCAGAATGTAGGAAAACCAGCACAACAGGGGGTAAGGTTTTGCCTAGCACTCTCCCTGATGTACCAATTTACTATGTCTTGTAAACTTGTTATGTGAAGTAATATTAAACAAAAACCCAACATGATACATCAAAACTCCTTAGTCAGAGGCAGTGTGGTCTCACCTGGTTTTGCATCATGTTAGCTCCAGATATCTTCTTGCTGACTAATGGAAAGTGATCTAAGTTCCTGCTTTGCTGATCTTGTTGGATCTCACTTGCCTGCTCTCGGTGCTGTGATGCTGGCTATTTTGACTAGGATAGTTACTACTACTACAACTATTAACTCTTTACCCTAAACTCCCAGACTGGGTTACACTGTTAAAACACAATAGTAAGAACTATTTTTCTTATTAAAACAAAAACAAAACTTACAATCTTAAAATAAGGTGATTCATAAAACAAACAAACAAAGCCAGGGTTACAAGATGCTTCTTCAATATTTGCTGTATAATGAAGATGCGAGGCAAACCTCTGTGGGCACGGAGTTCCACAACTATGGGGCTGCCACAGAGAAGGCCCTCACCTGAGCTATCATCACCATCCTGCGCCTCTGAGGCTGGAGGAACTAGCAAGAGGGTGCCCTCTATCGATTTTAGCACCTGAGAGGGTCTGTAGGGAATGAAGCAGTCTTTCAGATATTTGGGGCCTAAGTTGTTTAGGGAATTAAACACATGAACACCTTAAATTGGGCCCTGAAATGAACTCACAACCAGTGCTGCTGTTTTAAAACAGGGCTTTTTTCTCCTGACGTTTGCATCATTAGGATGTATCCCACATAGTGCTAACTTAAAGTCTCTTTCTTTCTTTCTTTCTTTCTTTCTTTCTTTCTTTCTTTCTTTTATACCATGTCCTATACCAGGAGGTCTTGGGGCACTTCACAGAATAAAATCAAAATATAAAGCCACAAAATACATAATCAAAATACGTAAAAACAACAACCCAATAGCCCCCCCCCCAAAAAAACCCCCACCACATTTTAAAAGGGCATGCCAATCAAATCAGCCAAAGGCTTGGTTAAAAAGGAGTGTTTTTGCCTGGCACCTAGAGGTGTATAATGAAGGAGCCAGGTGAATCTCCCTGGGGAGAGCATTCCACAGATGGGGAGCCACTGCAGAGAAGGTCCCGTTCTTGTGTTTTCACCCTTCAGACCTCTTGAGGATGGGCCACGTGAAGAAGGGCCTCAGAAGATGATCTCGGGGTCTGTATATGTCCATATGGAAAGAGGCAGTCCTTGAGGTACTACAGTTCTGAGGTAGATTTAGAGGTACTTAGAAGTAGACTTGTTCTGATGGAGAAATGCTTTGCATCAGAGGGACATTGTTCCATGAAAGAATGCGTAAGGAGGTTGCTGGTAGCTTTGTTACATGATAAATTTAAAAAATCAAATGTGAAGCGAGAAGTTTCTCCTAGTGCAACATTGGAGCTGTTGCATTGGAGCCATTTGTTGCATGACATTAAAACTTATCTATCCACTGGCACAACAGCCCTCTGCACTAGCAGAAAGAGAATGCTGGATATAGCCCATTGCTCCTTATATTCATTTATTATTTAAAATGTATAACCCA
This sequence comes from Podarcis cretensis, assembly GCF_951804945.1. Taxonomy (NCBI): domain Eukaryota; kingdom Metazoa; phylum Chordata; class Lepidosauria; order Squamata; family Lacertidae; genus Podarcis; species Podarcis cretensis. The sequence continues at coordinate 26,292,951 of NC_137185.1, read as the reverse complement.
CCCTTCACCCCAAGGTCACAGGTTGCAACATCAAATAGGATGAATGATCAGCCAGAGGCAAAGTTTCTGGGAACATGAGTGAGTGGCGTTTCTGTTGCTTTCTTCCCTTGTCTGTCAACTGCAGACCAGCAGTAGGGGCAACCAGGGGCACAGAGAAGGGATACTATCATTAGCCACAAACTGAATCAACAAAACCTTTAAGAACAGCAGATCCAACAGTCTGCTCGCATTATTTCTCACACTGGAAAAACAGAATAGTTAACAGCTACTGCAAAGACTCAATAGAACAACAAAATAGAAAAGTTGTTAATGGTCACCCTAAGTCACTCAGTGTAGTACCCTGCCAGATCTCAAGGGTGAGCTCATTCCAGGGTCAGGGTGTCATGACTGAAAAGCCCACACTCTGAGTTCTAATTAGTGGAATCTCCCTTGATGGTGGTACGATCAGCAGGTACAATCAGACTTCCCTGGTAAGTCTTAGTCCACATGCAAGATAATAATATCAGGAGACGTATTGTTTAGACCATTTTAATACTGCTATATTTTGTAAGACTGTAAGAGCCTTTCTGCAGTGACATGAGTGGGGGGGGGGCACAGAGTAGCTGCCCCAGACAAAAAATTGTTAGGGGGCATAAAAAGTCAATACCCTGTGCTGCCTCGATATAGCTGTGTGCTTCTGTTGCTGAGCTCAGTTGAAAACAGCTTCTCTATGTGAACCAGGAAGTGACTTCTCCAGACAATGGAATGACTCTTCTTTTCTTATCTCTGTGGCTGAGATCTTCTGGGTGACGCAGACGCCGTAGGCAATTGAATGTGCATGTATGCTCCATCCATTTCCCTCTGACCTATCCACCTCTGCACAGCCCCAGGCACTGGCAACCCACGCTACACCACTGCCTTTCCAGATTAGACTGAGGTGGGTCTATCTATTCCATCATGATAATTTGAATAGTAATGAATCAAATGCCTCAGGGAAACCCACAAACAGGGACAGATGGCCACTGCCCTCCTCAACGGTTGTTCCTCAGCAACTGGTATTCTGCAGCATGTTGTTTATCTGCCACGACTAACTGCCACAGATAGACTAACTCCCCCTTCATGAATGGTGGCATTGGGTTGGCAGAGTCAAGGAGAGCCAATTGCTTACTGTCAGTAGGGGTCAAGAATGTCAAGGGAAGTGATGTAACCATCTGTACAGCCAACCAGGTTTGACTTCCTCCTATGAAAATAGAACAGGCTGCCAGCCCAGCCAACTATTCATTTGTGTGAGTATAACTAAGCCATAAACTCTCAGCCTTTGGGTGAGTACTTAAGCTGGCTACTGTAGGTCATCCTTCACATTATAATCATGTATTTCCTGCTAGGGAGGCGTCAACCAGCTCGGACGTTGCTCCAGTCAATTTAAATCCTCGGGTCATGCTGTGTAATAGAGTTGCCCGGAGTTACTTTCTCCGAATCACTCAGCAACTTGCATATAGAGTGGTGACCTTTGAAGCCTTTAAAATACTCAGATATGGAAGTAATTCAAGCATCATTTATATGCATTAGTGTCTATGTAGGAATCCATTTCTATAGCATTTCCCCCTCCATTTAAACAGCTTGCCTTTCGGCAGACTAAAAAGATCCCCATGACCAGATTTTTCTCCCCTCAATTATTTACAAATAATGTAGCTCTGAGTTTAATCGCAACTTGATTTGAAGGGGAAAATATTACATTAACCATCATGATTGGAAACCAACTATGATGAGCGGAAATAGCAGAAAATGCCACAGAGCTCTCTATATAAATAACTGGCATATTTCCATCCAGGAACTGACAGCAGACGACCTTAACAATGCAGTTCCTTTCCAGACTCCTAATTAAAAATAAAATTAAAAAAACAAGGAACATGCTGCTCTAATTACATGGAAGGGTTTTTAGTCCTCTCCCCCCCCCCAACCCGAAGGAAGGAGGGGCGGACAATAAATGATTTACAATTTTTATTTCTAGCAATGAGTCTGCAGTTAAAACCAAACTATTTCCCCCTGAGGATTCTTGAGCCGTTTAATATTCTTCTTCCTTCTATTGGGTCCATTATGCCTGGGATATGGAAAGGAGGAGGGTGGGGTGGGGGGAAGCAGATGTCGGATGGAACATCAAGAAAGAGAAAATTAAATGATCTATGTGATTCCCCAATGACTTTCCCTTTAAAAGGAAACCAATGTTATCTGCAGGAAACCAGGGAAAGCATTCTTGACATCGTCAGGATGGCCCCCATCTTCAAATGACTCCGAAGACAAAATGCATACAGTTAATCTCACCATTTTTTATTTTTTAAAAAAGAACACTTCTGCAATTCCATCCATGTGATCCTAGCATAGCTGGAGTGCATGTTGATAAGCTGGATGGAGACAGAGGCCCGTGTGTGTTATGCCGAGGAAAGTTATTAAAAACACATGATAAGAATGGTAGAATAATGTCTAGAGATTGGGTTAAAACAAGAAAATCTTCCTCACCTCTTGTCTCCATATGAACCCTGTTGAGCTGGATAAAATGCAGTGTTGTGAGGAAGGAGGGGGAAAGAACCAAGAACATTGCCGAGGCCAGGAAAGTTGGATTCTGCAAGATGCACCATCTCCTTTGGTGGCTGCTAATAATGCACGCTTGGAACACACAGAGAAGCACTGGCATCCTAAGGCATGCCAAGGTCTAATAGAAATGAAAGCAGAAATGAATATAAATGCACAATTAAGAGAGAAGTGTATTTGTCATTAACTTAACATCCAGGAGGAAGATGAACAGTCCAACCCTATGGCTCTGTGTTGGCGCTGTGGTCTAAACCACTGAGCCTCTTGGGCTTGCCAATTGGAAGGTCGGCGGTTCGAATCCCCAAAAAGGAGTGAGCTCCTGTTGCTCTGTCCCAGCTCCTGCCAACCTAGCAGTTCAAAAGCACACCAGTGCAAGTAGATAAATAGGTACTGCTGCAGTGTGAAGGTAAACGGCATTTCTGTGCACTGTGGTTTCTGTCACAGTGTTCCATTGTGCCAGAAGCGGTTTAGTCATGCTGGCCACATGACCCAGAAAGCTGTCTGCAGACAAACACCATCTCCCTTGGCCTGAAAGCAAGATGAGCACCACAACCCCATAATCGCCTTTGACTGGACTTAACCATCCAGGGGTCAGATTTTTTTTACTTCTTTCTTCTGTGAGCATAGCACACAGCTGCCAAGAAACTAAAATGTAGAAAATGGTGAGAGAAGCATCAGTCCCATGTTGTGAAGAGATTCCCTTTCCACAACTGGTAAAAAACAAGCTATGTAACACTGTGGGCCAGGCATAGGCAAACTCGGCCCTCCAGATGTTTTGAGACTACATTTCCCATCATCCCTGACCACTGGTCCTGTTAGCTAGGGATGATGGGAGTTGTAGTTCCAAAACATCTGGAGGGCTGAGTTTGCCTATGCCTGTCGTGGGCCTTACTGACCCTAGACCAAACTGGTGTAAATCCAGACCAAAGCCCCTTGACTCATCTGCCCTATTGAAATGCAGTTGGAACATTATAATCATTGACTCAGAAAGCACCAAGGCCACCTGGACCAACCTGCTGCCCCAGAGCTGGGTCATTGGCAAACTCATCCCTTCATGAATGAACATGCATCATGGTTCATCCAAGCAGAGAAATGAAATGCTGTATGAAGACACCTGCAGAGCAAACTGTTCTGTGCCCTAAAAGGAAGGCAGCCAATTGCCACCCTTCTGGGATAGACACAAGGGGTTTAGAAGGAGCCAGTCCAACCCAGAGAGAATCTCCTCCACTCGGTCTCTCATTGAGCATCTACTGACCATTTGTTGATCATTCCATCTCTTAACTCTGGCTGCCCTGCTGCTTCCATGCCATAAAGCTGCAATGCTGCCTCCAGCAGTCATTGGCAAGAACAGGTAGGGGCATCATTACATTGTTAACGGCTGGATCTGTGGGAGAGGAGAATGAAAACATGTTGGAAATTGCCTGCCTGGTCCAGAGCCCACCTAAGAAGACTAGCTGCCTTCACTACCCATCTCCTTCTTGTTTCTGATTGAAAGGAAATTTCACACCCCTTAGCCCACTGCAGGAAATGAGAGGTAGGATGAGCAGAAGAGAGGAAGAGGAAGGAAGCTCTTAGTTGGATGTTTTTGAAACAAATTATGGTTTCAATCCTATGTATGCACACTTCCCTGGGAAGAAGTTCTATTGACCACAATAGGAATTACATTTGAATAAACATTCACTGGGCTACTTGTGGTGTAGTGCAATGCTTAGAGTGTTGAACTTAGGACACCACTAGATCTGCATCCAACCATGAATCTCCCAGACACTGTCTCTTAAACTAACCTACAGCTGCATTTCAAAAAATGCAGTAATCCAAGTTGGGCTCCTTTAGGAGGGCTCGTCTTGCAAGGTCAAATCAACCAAGGCAATGTTAAAATGGAGCCAATTAGAAGCAAACTTAGCACGGCAAACTGCTCTGGGTGGCCGAATTCAACTCTGGAATATGTGGGGTGGTTGCTGAATAATGGTGACTCTGAGCATGTGCAGAGTGTGGTACACACACACACACACACACACACACACTTCTACATCTTGTTGACCAATCTGGATGTTGCAACTTCCAGAGAAGCCTTTGCCCTGCCAATCTTTCATGCTAAAAATGAAACCATGATTATTTTCTATACTCAACCATGACATGGAGCTTCATTTCCCAAAGTACCCATGCCATCCCAGCCAGCTGAACTCTTCTTAAAATATGAGCTAACTTAATTACAATATTGCAATGAGAGCTGATCATTGTTTGGGCAGGGGAGCCCTCCTTCTAATGTCATTATTTAATTGGTTTTGTAGCCTTTCGCCTTCCTGAGAAACACCTTATCTCCTCCTTGCCTGCTCCTAATCCCCAGCTCCCTGTACTAACAGATAGTTTTTATTGACCTTTCATACAGGCTGGTTTATGGTGGCCACTTTTGTCGAGCTGATCCATCTTTTCCTAGCAGGCAAACATTTAACCTTTTGTAAGTTCAGCCTGTTGCTGTTCGGTGAAAAGGGCATCCATAGAAAGTGGCTGATCTTATTCACAGTGAGTAAATACTGCCCTGATATGGGCTTTCTTTCCTTTCCTTTTTGTAGTAGTCCCATGGGTGAGAGAACAAAACAAAACAGAACAATGATATTTCAGTTTCTGGTTAAGAGCAAGAGTCGGGAACAAGAGAGAAAATGGACCAGGAGGTGGGGAAAACATCTGCGGGACTAACAGTACAACAAAAGAAATAAAGAAGGAAGGAAGGAAGGAAGGAAGGAAGGAAGGAAGGAAGGGAGGAAGGAAGGAAGAAAGTTCCCAGTGCAGGTTTATTGTATATCAACACTGGGCAATATTTTATAGAAAGCAACTCAATTTAACAAATAAATGAATTAATCAAAATTTAGCAGGTATGCCAAAAATAGTTTCTAGGCATGTTAAGAAGGCATGGTTTTCTGGAGCACGCAGCCCTGTTTCTGTTCTACTGAAGTTCCATCTTCTGTCTAAAATGGCATTATTTGTCTCACTATCTACTGTGCCAAAATTACATACCTTACACTGGCTTGGGGGGGGCAGGAAAAATGAGTTAGATAAAATTGATATAAATTATTGTAGTGATTCAGAGGTTTAATTTGAAATCAAGCTGGATTTGAGTTTGTTGGTGCCTCTGACAACCTCTCTCTTACATCATGGATGTTGGCTCATATTATGGATGCACAATCAATATTGTTCCATTGATACTGTTGCTGCAGGTTTGTCATGGCCTTGGACTGGAACAATAAACTTATATTGATTGACACATACCTTACATTGTTGCGTAAATTACATAATCGCATTGTCATGATGTTATTCCACCCCATCCCTTTCAATGCAAAGGAAATGATCTGCAAATATGTGCGGTGATATAATAAATTAATGTGCAAATTGAATGCAACACTAACAGCCAATATCATGGTGATGGTTCAAAGATTTCTCCTAAAATTTACCCTCTTGTGTTATTTAAGCCCACTCAATCCAGTCCTGCCCTCTGGACAGCCTATCAGGGATACCCCTCTCGGTCTTCTCTGCCCCGGTTAAACACACCAAGTCTTTTCAGGAGTTGAAGGTGATACAAAGTGGGCATCACAGCTGAGTGTGGACATGTGCCTCTCCTTATTGTCTTTGGCCAAACAAACTGTGCATGCCTTTTGCATGTATTACCTACTGAATCACGTTCAACCATGGAGCCAAAATAAACAAATGACTCCTTCTCCAACTTGGTACTCTGAAGATGTCTTGGATCACAACTCAGAAGAACATAAAAGAGCCTGCTGGATCAGGCCAATGGTCCATCTAGACCAGCATCCTGTTCTTACAGTGGCCAACCAGATGCCCATCATGGGAGCCTGCAAGCAGGACCAGAGTGTTCATCAGCACCCTTCTCATTTGTGATTCCCAGCAACGGGTATTCAAAAAAATACGGCCTTCAACAGTGGAGGCAGAACATAGTTAAGATGAATAGTAGCCACTGATAGACTCATCCTCTCTGAATTTGTCTAATCCCTTTTTAAAGCCATCCATGTTGGTGGCCATTGCTGATGTTTCAAGAAGACTCCTATAGGTGCACCATCCATATCCTCCAACATTTCTCCAATGAAAATAGGGACGTTCTATTCTATCATCATCATAATCATCACTACCATCTTATTTATACAGTGGTACCTCGTGGCGCTGTGGGTTAAAGCCTCAGCGCCTAGGACTTGTCGATCGAAAGGTCGGCGGTTCGAATCCCTGCGGCGGGGTGCGCTCCCGCTGCTCGGTCCCAGCGCCTGCCAACCTAGCAGTTCGAAAGCACCTCCGGGTGCAAGTAGATAAATAGGGACCGCTTACCAGCGGGAAGGTAAACGGCGTTTCCGTGTGCGGCTCTGGCTCTGGCCAGAGCAGCGATGTCACGCTGGCCACGTGACCCGGAAGTGTCTCCGGACAGCGCTGGCCCCTGGCCTCTTAAGTGAGATGGGCGCACAACCCCAGAGTCTGTCAAGACTGGCCCGTACGGGCAGGGGTACCTTTACCTTTACCTTTACCTCGGGTTAAGTACTTAATTCATTCTGGAGGTCCGTACTTAACCTGAAACTGTTCTTAACCTGAAGCACCACTTTAGCTAATGGGGCCTCCTGCTGCTGCTGCGCCGCCGGAGCACAATTTCTGTTCTCATCCTGAAGCAAAGTTCTTAACCTGAAGCACTATTTCTGGGTTAGTGGAGCCTGTAACCTGAAGCATATGTAACCTGAAGCGTATGTAACCCGAGGTACCACTGTACTCTGCACATCTGACTGGATTGCCCCAGCCACTCTGGGCTGCTTCCAACATATATAAAAACATAACAAAACATTAAACATTTTTGTAAAAAAGCTTCCCTATACAGGGCTGCCTTCGGATGTCTTCTAAAGGTTGAATAGTTATTTATCTCCTTGGCTCAGGGTCACATAACTCCATACCCTCCAACATTTGTCTAATGGAAATAGGGACATACTAAGGAAAAATGAGACATTCTGGGATCAAATCAGAAACTGGGATGGCTTCTGTAAATCTGGAACTGTCCTTGGAAAATAGGGATACTTGGAGGTTCTGCAGCATGGTCGAAATGTTTGTTGAGGCCACTCCACCATGGAGGTGTAGTTGTGCTGGCTCTCCTGAGAAATCTGGAATTTCTTACTTATCTATTTATTTTTTAAAAGCAGAGTGTCTTATATACCAGTTCTGCACAATTACTGCTAACCTTTTATGTCAGTCTCTTTTTTTTTGCAGAGTCCACAATTTCTGCCTGGGAAACTTTGGAACAGAGAGGTCTCTCTGCAGTGGGAGTTTGGGGGCTATTTGCTTTCTGTTTAGCACCCTCCACAATATCCCTAACTGGTTTCCCCATCACCACTTTCTGGAGTGGTTTGTAATACAAGACAAAACAAAATCCACAAATTGACCTGATGTTCTTTGGCTGTGCAGGGAGTCCCTGTAGCTTCACAATGCCATCGCTGCTTCCTCGACCAGCCGGGCTCCCCCACCAGCAGAGAAAATTAAACGGTTATGAAAGAGGCCTTTCATTGTGGCGATGGGAAAGGCCGGGACTCATCTGCTCTGTGCTAATTCCTCAATACATTGTTTTCTTAACCCATTAGAACCTTTGTAGCAAAATTGCAGGCAAACACATTATGGAACAAGGCCTGTTTGTTTTATCGTGTTGGGATTGGGGACAGGGAGAGTGTGGTATGTGGCTGGGATGGGGGGAGGCATCTGGAGAGAACAAAAATGTATTGCGTGAATCAAACGGTTCTATACGTGAAGGTGGGGAAGGGGAAGTCTAATGGGTGCTCTAGAGAACTGATGTTGCAAAGAAGGAAACTAAGAAGAAAATGGAGGTGAACTAAAATCAGTAATGTGTGCATGGGTGCTATGCATGGATCAGGGATGGGGACAAAGAAGGAGGAGGAAGAGGAGGAGTTTGGGTTTGATATCCCGCTTTATCACTACCCAAATGAGTCTCAAAGCGGCTAACAGTCTCCTTTCCCTTCCTCCCCCACAACAAACACTCCATGAGGTGAGTGGGGCTGAGAGACTTCAGAGAAGTGTGACTAGCCCAAGGTCACCCAGCAGCTGCATGTGGAGGAGCGGGGAAGCGAACCCGGTTCACCAGATTACGAGTCTACTGCTCTTAACCACCACACCACACTGGCTCTCTATAAGAGGAAGCCTGCTGGATCAGGCCAAAGACCCATCTAGCCCAGAATCCTTTCCTCACAGTGGGCAGCCAATTGGGAAGCCTTCAAGCAGGGCCTGACTGCAATACTTATGATTCTCAGTACAGTGGTACCTCGGGTTAAGTACTTAATTCGTTTCGGAGGGCCGTTCTTAACCTGAAACTGTTCTTAACCTTAAGCACCACTTTAGCTAATGGGGCCTCCTGCTGCTGCTGCTGCACCGCCGCTGCACAATTTGTTTTCTCATCCTGAAGCAAAGTTCTTAACCCGAGGTACTATTTCTGGGTTAGCGGAGTCTATAACCTGAAGCGTATGTAACCCGAGGTACCACTGTAACTGGTATTCAGAGTCATGCTGTTCCCGATAGTGGTGGTAGAATATAGGCACAGTAGCTAGTAGACATTGATAACCTTATCCTTGTCTTGCATTCTTATGGGCAAGTTGAATATATGTCTAGAGCAGGGTTTCCCAAACTTGGGTCTCCAGCTGTTTTTGGACTCCAGTTCTCATCATCCTTGACCACTGGTCCTGCTAGCTAGGGATAATGGGAGTTGTAGTCCAACAACAGCTGGAGAGCCAAGTTTGGGAAACCCTGGTCTAGTGTATGTGTATAGAAAAATGGGTGAGTCAATGGACAGATAGATACATGTGTAGATATAACATAACATAACATTCTTAGAGCATAACATCGACCTATATTCTGCTTGGTCCTCCATGGTGCCTCTGTACTACAACATATGTAATTTAATGGTTAATGCAGCTCTAAATATGGGGAAGGGGGCGGGTAATAGTCAACAGGGACGCAGGTGGCGCTGTGGGTTAAACCACAGAACCTAGGACTTGCCAATCAGAAGGTCAGCGGTTCAAATCCCCGCGACGGGGTGAGCTCCTGTTGCTCGGTCCCTGCTCCTGCCAACCTAGCACTTCAAAAGCATGTCAAAGTGCAAGTAGATAAATAGGTATCGCTCCAGCGGGAAGGTAAACGGCGTTTCCATGTGCTGCTCTGGTTTGCCAGAAGTGACTTGGTCATGCTGGCCAATGACCCGGAAGCTGTACGCCGGCTCCCTCGGCCAATAAAGTGAGATGAGCGCCACAACCCCAGAGTCGGCCATGACTGGACCTAATGGTCAGGGGTCCCTTTACCTTACTTTTCTAGCACAAATTAATATACCATTTGCATCTCTGGAGGTTGTTTTCCCCCTAGATCCTGCCAAGAGGACCTGTTCCAAGCATTTCACAGCAGGGCAAGCACCCCCATCTTTCAAGCGGCAGAATTGATGCACCATCATCTGTAAGCTTCCATGTGCAACAGTGTGCTAGTCTTTTTTTCCTGTAAAATATCCATTTCAGCCTAACTATGCACAAGGATGTCCATTTTTGAATAAGTGATCATAGCTTATGTGGAGTTTATGGAGCAAAAACAATATTGCAGCTGGACGGCTGTTACTTCATTGAGTTTTATGGACTTCCATCAAGTCCATTTAGTCATCCCGTTTTATCTCCTCGCCAGGATTACTCCATGGCAGACGCTGCTCAGGTAGAACCCCCTCCCCTAGGCTGACTGGTTTCTGAAGACCTTTGGATTTCGCTGGCAGAGACCAGACTCACCAAGAGACATTGTGAACAAACCTCACCTACTCTCAGAAGTCCCTGTTTGCCTGCCCAGAGCAGAAATGCCTGACATTTGCCACATTAAGGCTTGTGCCTGCCACAGAAAGAGACAGAGAGCATGTAGCTTGTTGGGTCAACAACTCAGCTTATGCAATGTACCTGTTGTAGATGGTGGAAATGGGGGGGGGGATGGAAGAGTAAGTGGGGGGCATGTTAGGCTTTGGATTTCCCATGGGGAAAGCAGGACACATTACATCAGATCCTCTGCATTTTACAGAAACGTCCTTGGGTGATAACTACCGCGGCGCTGCTGGGTCTGTGATTGCCTTTAGTAATGGTCGGTCGCAAGCTGCTCTTTGGCATGCGATAGCATTGCAGCCGAGGAGCTTAGCCGGATACAATATAGGATTAGACATTGCAGAGGATAACAAGAAACATCCTGAGCTATCATCATAAATACTAATACACTGAGGTTGGGATTTTTTATATATTTTTTATTGTAAAGAAAAGGATAGAAACCCAATATTCTTCACAGAGTTAGAGCAGCACGACTGCTACATAGGTGGCTAGCCTGAATCTGAAAGGACAGAGTCTCTTCCTCTTTTCCCTTTCCATTGATTTCTTTCTTCTTTTTCTTCTTTGGCAGGGCATGGCCTTGTCACTTCAGTTTTCATTCAGAATGGCAAGCACTGGATTTACAATCTGGAGCCTTAAGGGGTTAGCTCTAGCTTGGCTCTTAGGAGAGAGGTTCTGTGTTGCTGTGTATATGTGACCTCATGGTTTGGAGGTGGTGGATGGGTCATTTACTTTTATGTTTATTTATTTTTGCACTTACTTGTTTGGTTTGAATACAAACCTTGTATTCTAAGGCCACCATACATTTCATAGAATTGTAGGCTAGGGTCATCTAGCCCAAACCCCTACAATGCACAGGATCCATGCACAAGATGCTCAGGAATGATGGGAGTTGTAATCCAGCCTGTATCTGTTATGGGTCACATTCTCACTGTACATTTAAAGCACCATGCACACTTTAAACAGTTATGGCTTCCCCCAATAAGAATTATGGGAGCTTGTCATGGCTGCTGAGGCCCCTATTTCAATAATAATAACAATAACAATAACAATAACAATAACAATAACAATAACAATAACAATTTATTATTTATACCCCGCCCATCTGGCTGGGTTTCCCTAGCCAGTCTGGGCGGCTTCCAACAGAATATTAAAATACAATAACCTATTAAACTTTAAAAGCTTCCCTAAACAAGGCTGCCTTCAGATGTCTTCTAAAAGTCTGGTCGTTGTTTTTCTCTTTGACATCTAGTGGGAGGGAATTCCACAGGGTGGGCTCCACTATTAAGAAGGCCCTCTGCCTGGTTCCCTGTAACTTGACTTCTCGCAGCGAGGGAACCACCAGAAGGCCCTCGGTGCTGGACTTCAGTGTCCAGATAGAATGATGGGGATGGATATGCTCCTTCAGGTATACTTAGGTAAAGGTAAAGGGATCCCTGACCAGGTATACTTACAGAGCTACAATTCCCAGAGTAGTTTAACAGTCATAGAATCATAGAATCATAGAATTATAGAGTTGGAAGACACCACAAGGGCCATCGAGTCCAACCCCCTGCCAAGCAGGAAACACCATCAGAGCACTCCTGACATATGGTTGTCAAGCCTCTGCTTAAAGACCTCCAAAGAAGGAGACTCCACCACACTCCTTGGCAGCAAATTCTACTGTCGAACAGCTCTTACTGTCAGGAAGTTCTTCCTAATGTTTAGGTGGAATCTTCTTTCTTGTAGTTTGGAACCATTGCTCCATGTCCGCTTCTCTGGAGCAGCAGAAAACAACCTTTCTCCCTCCTTCATAACAAACTCTGAGAACTGTAGCTCTGCAAAGGGAATAGGAGTCTCCTAACAACATTCAGCTCTTTTACAGCTCCCAGCAGGTGTGCCAACTTGAATAAAATATTGGGAGGGCCCAAGTAAGCCCTGCCCACATTATTAAATCACAAGACATGGTGCACACACACCATTAGAATGGCAGTGCCCATCAACTTTTTCGGGGTGGGCAGCCCCCTCAAATGAGAGGGGAACCTGCCCCATTGTATATCGGGGGGGGGGTGCTGTGTGGAGAGAGTCTCCTCCTTTAAATTCCTGGGAGTTGTTTACCTTAGTGAGGACCTCACTTGGAAAATCAACATAACTCAGGTGGTCAGAAAGGCCCAACAGAGACTCCATTTCCTCAGGGTCTTGCGAAAGAATAATGTGAAACAACAACTGATGAACTCCTTTTACCGGTCCACAATAGAAAGTGTCCTTTCATATTGTATCACAGTGTGGTATGCTGGCCTGACAGCCACGGACAGAAAGTCTCTGCAGAGGGTGGTGAATACAGCACATGATACCATGGGCTGTCCCTTGAGTCCACTAGATGACATTGCAAGGGATCGTTGCCTTAGGAGAGCGAGAAAAATTCTCAGGGATGACTCACACCCCGGCCATCACCTCTTTAATCTTCTACCCTTGGGCAGGAGATATAGAAGTATTATCAGCCATACCAACAGGCTAAAAAATAGCTTCTATCCGTGGGCTGTTAGGCTGTTGAACGGAAAATAACATAGTGAAATTGACGTGCGAGGTGGTGTGTTGTTCGATAAGAGATTGAGTGTTCGGGGTGGGGAGGGAGGCTCGTTTAATTTCATGGTACACAGGTTGTACAATGACAATAAAGGTATTATTATTATTATTATTACTGACTACTATGGCTCCCAGATTTCTTTGGGGGAAGCCATGAGTGTTGTATCATAGTGCTTTACATGTACAATGCCCATGTGTCCCATATCAGAAACAGACGGGATTACAACTCCCATCATTCCTGAGCATCAGCCAGGCTGTTGGCTGGGACTGATGAGAATCAGAATCAGACCACATTTGAAACTCAGCAGTTCCTCAGTCCTGTTCTAAAACTAAAGACAAAATTGCTTTCATACCATCCAGTAGTTCCCAATTATCCAGGACAGTCTCTCTTTTCTAGAGACTGTCCCTCGTAAACCACAGGCCTATTGTTTTGCCTTTCAGAATGCCTGGCCAAAAACATGTATAGTATGAGTTGTTAGACAGCTGTCAGCCTCTGAGGTTCAGCTTTCTTCCACAGATTCTCTTAGAGTTTAATCTCTAAGTGGGTGGGTGGGCGGTTTGCATCATGTTTCTATTATTTACTTATGTATTTATCTATTGTATTTTTTGTTGCTTTTCACATACACACACACATGTCCCAAAGCAACTTACAGCATAAAATACATTAAAACCACATGTAAAGCTATCATAAAATGCAATGCCTAAAGACCCTCATCCAAGAGTAGTTATGAAAAGGGCAAATCGTCCCCATCTCACTCGAAGATAAACAGTAAATACAAACACACACAAGACACATGTAGAAACAGCGACCACTATCCAAACTGATGGTCAAAGGCCTGTATAAACAGAAATATTTTAATCTGGTCCCTAAAAAGAGACATTGATGATGTCTGGTATGCTTTCCTGGGGGAGAGCATTCCCCAAGTATGCAGATGCATGCCTTTGCAAGCAATGTTAGAAACTGAGATATGAAAGCTAGGAGCTAAATGGCACCTTAAAACTAGGATATGAGTGCAACAATGGAATGTCTAGGCACTTTTTTTTTAATAACAAAGCTGAAAATGCAGCTAAAATATTACAGTGGTGCCTCGCAAGACGAAAAGAATCCGTTCCGCGATTCTCTTCATCTAGCGGTTTTTTCGTCTTGCGAAGCAAGCCCATTGACGGCTTAGCGGATTAGCGCTATTAGCGGCTTAGCGGCTTAGCGGATAAGCAGATAAGCGGCTTAGCGGCTTAGAAAAAGGGGGGGAAAGGGGGGAAAAGTCAGAAAAACTCGCAAGACATTTTCGTCTTGCGAAGCGAGCCCATAGGAAATTCGTTTTGTGAAGCACCTCCAAAACGGAAAACCCTTTCGTCTAGCGGGTTTTTTGTCTTGCGAGGCATTCGTCTTGCGGGGCACCACTGTATGTCCATTTTTCACATGATCTATGGTTTATGGTTTAAGAAGGCTGATCGCCGAAGAATTTATGCTTTTGAATTATGGTGCTGGAGGAGACTCTTGAGAGTCCCATGGACTGCAAGAAGATCAAACCTATCCATTCTGAAGGAAATCAGCCCTGAGTGCTCACTGGAAGGACAGATCCTGAAGCTGAGGCTCCAATACTTTGGCCACCTCATGAGAAGAGAAGACTCCCTGGAAAAGACCCTGATGTTGGGAAAGATGGAGAGCACAAGGAGAAGGGGACGACAGAGGACGAGATGGTTGGACAGTGTTCTCGAAGCTACCAGCATGAGTTTGACCAAACTGTGGGAGGCAGTGGAAGACAGGAGTGCCTGGCGTGCTCTGGTCCATGGGGTCACGAAGAGTCAGACATGACTAAATGACTAAACAACAACAACAACAACAACAACAACAACAACAACAACATGGTTTATGATTTTACCCCAAACTTGTTGTCTTGTTTTAGGGTTCAAGTTGAAATAGTTGTTGAGCTTTTTTTTAGGATTGAAGTTAGTGAGGTTTTTGGGGGATTTCCCCCCACAAAATAAACTGCCACAGAGGGACAGATTAAACCAAACGATGGGCTGGATTAGGCCCCTGACACGGACTTGGGACATGCCTGATCTAGTCCTTCCCCTGCCCACCCTCCTGATATTCTTAAGAGGGTCTCTTCTCCAGTCTTCAGAGAGTAGCCGGAAGTCAGGAGGCAAAACAAAAGGTCCCCCTTTCCTTCCACTCTGCTGTTTTAATCTGACATCTTGGGCACAGTACTGTGCCCGGAACTCAGAAACTGTTCGTGCTAATGAAATTCCCTGTGGCAAAATGTGCCTAGAACAATGGGAGTTTCAAACACTGTTTGCAAGGGCACTAATGCGTCCTGTCCAGCCTGCAATTTCACACGCTGAAGCTTCTTAGGTGTATTCTGAACTGCTCATAACATATTGAAGTAAATAAATGAGGATATATAACTATTAGGGTGTATAGTCTTCACCCCCAAAGAACAAAAACCTTCTTGGCTTTTTTATATCTGTTATGGACTGGCAGCTGCAAAGTGAATGAAGAGATGGACTCCACAACTGGTGGACCCGACCCTTTAGCAGTGTGTGACATGATGGAGCAGAGCATTCTTTGATCTGCAGTCATGCTGGCTGGGACGGATGGGAGTTGTGTTCCAAAACATCTGGAGGGCATCAGCTTGGCAAGGGTTGGAGCAGAAGCTGTGAGCAGAGTGTGGTACCTGCAAAATGTTGAGTGAGAAGAATGTGTTTTCCCCCATATGAGTGGGACTCCATTCTGCTCTCCTTTCAGGATCATGAAGGCCAGGCCAGAGCCCTAATTCACAAGCAAGCTTTGGACAATTCAGCCCCCAGTGCTCAAAATGGCTTTTTAAAAGCACTTACTTTTTATGGTCTAATTTAAGGCGACATTGAACGTTCTCAAGAATACTTTCCTGGCTCTTTCAAATGTTCTGCCCCGCTTTTTAAAAAAAAAATGCCTCAATGTTCTTTCCTGCATTTGTTCCCTGTCCAAATGTACTCTGCCTCAAATTGGATCTAGACCAAACGGCTGTATGCAAAGTCGTTATTTCTAGGATAAATTACCCTTCGATCCTGTCTGGCATGAGGCAAATTCTGTAGGGAACACTGGGGCCAGTTTTATTTTATGTGTGTTAATGCCAGATTTATTGTTTGACCCAAATTTGATACAGAGAGGCACGTTTCTGAGAAAGAACAGCAAGAGCCCCACTCACAGCTTGTGGATTGTGCTAGCAGACTGGAATAAATGTGTTTTCTGTCCATAACCCCAAGGTCACCAAAAAAGCACATGTTCTGCTATCTTGCAAGAAACTGGATTTCTGAAAATGGCAATGTGAGAGAGATTTGCTTGTGTGTAAGCTGCATTGGAGTCAGAGGGGCTTACCTCTGAGTAAACTTTTATTATGCAAGACTATAAAAGTTCCTAGGCCTTATGGTGGCAGAAAAACCTTCCCAGAAACTTATTGTCATGGGCCTCTAGGTGACTGGCCAATCATTCCCTGGGTTACCCTGGTGGCCCACTGTCAGGCAGCTAGAGATAAAGGAAAAACTCAGTTCGGTTCCTTCAACCTCTCCTAATTTTCACTTTCTGATACGCAAAGCAAAATGTAACTGTCCTTCTTTTTTTTTTTTTTTACTTCTTTGAATTTTACGAGGCAGTTCTGTACCCCAAAAAGTTACAAATGCATATATTTGGAGAAAGCACATGTAAAAATGCATATATAGGTGAAAATAGCATGCAAAATGCATTATATTGGGGAAAATGTGTGTCTCAGGGCAAACTTGCATACAGAAATATATATTTTAGGAGAAATGTGCACCACAATGCTGACAAATGTCCATGAGTGCTTTGAAAATAAATAAATAGCAAAGTGAAGTGCAATTGTGGAAAAATGAGGAATGGAGAGAAACCGGAAATTGACACAGGTGCACATCCTGATCAGGAGGTCAAGTTTTCAGTAACCACTCTGAAGTAGGCAGTAGCTCAGACACAACCATTGGAGATGCCAGAAGGTAGCAAATTATTGCCTTAAAAATGGCCTGTCCACCGTGTCTAGATTAGAAATAGATGAAATGAACTAAAATTATTATTATATTATATAGGATTGCTTCTGTTTGGTAAGATTATATGCGTGAGACAGCACTCAAATCCCACACCCGCTTCCCTGAATCTACCTTTTTTTTCCTTTTTGGACATTGACCTCACTATTGTTTTCTTTTTAATTGTCTCAAGTACTTTCTGAATGCCAGTATTGACTGTTAGGTTCTGCTTAACTAAACTAAAGGCAATCTTCATCATTAAACAGAGCTTATTGAAAGAACAAGAAGAAGATCTCTGTCTGCTGTGAATCAGCCTCTACTACTTTTTTGCTGGCTGGGGCCAGGTTGTTTTGTGTGTGTGTGTGTGTGTGTGTGTGTGTGTGTTAAAAGCAGCTGCCCTTCTTAAAGGAACAAGTTGCTTTGCCAAGGCAACGTTGCAAGAACTTCTTCTGCCTGGAGGTGAGAAGATAAGGACATAAGAAAAGCCCTGGTGGATCAGGGAGAGGGCCCATCTAGTCCAGCAACATTCTCACAATGGCCAACCATAGGCCTGTTGGTAGAAGCCTGCAAAGAGAACCTGACTGCACCAGGTGAATTACACCGACTGGTATTTTGGAGGCAGACCCTGGAGGTAGAGCATAGTCACTGAAGGAACAGTTTCTACCTCCAAGAGATGGCTCCTTCCTCTATGGTGGGGGGATGGCAGAAGTCATGAACCAACACTTTTGAGAATGTGGGAGGATAGTGAAAGGCCCCTTAATGGTTGGGTTGGTTGAGTCGAGCAGAGGCTTTCTCATTGGCCTTTTTGTGTGTGGGGGGGGGGAAGAGTCTACTTGTGAGCAAGACCAAAAGATGTGAGTGGAAAGACATACCTGGAAGGAAGAGGGTGTGGCTTCTGTGGGTAGGGGCAGTGGAGAACCAGATGGACACAAACAGGCTGCTCAAGGAAAGCAGCCCTTTTCTTTTGGCAGAAGTCATGTGGGCACAAGGCTTGCTTTAACTTTCCTCATGTCATGATGGAATCACAGAATTGGTGGACAGAATTGGTGGACCTTATCACCAAGTGCAGAAGTGAAAAAATATATACAACAACTGCCATGCAGACTGCTGGACCCTCTTGTGAAATTTGGCTACTCTGAACAGCTTCTTAGTTGCCCAAATCCCTGTTGTATCATGGTAGCTTCAGCAGGCAAGGAGACTATATCCAGACTGCTGCTAGATTCCCATGTTGTTGACATACTAGAACACTTTGTGGTGTTACACTCTCAGCATGGATGTTCCAGTGATGTCAAGAAGTCATGAGGAAGTATCTATGGCACTGCTCTTTCCCATACCACCACTGCTCAAGCTCCCTCGCAGGGTGAGTCCTGGTGGCTCGAAGCAGCTCACGTACCACCAGTTCCTCCAAGGTGACTTTGGATTTCCAACATGTGGTGCAGGGGGGAATGGTGCCACAGTGAGTCCCTCACCAAGAAATGAGAGATGAGCCCTTGAATTCCAAGGCCCATGTGAAACATTTGTTAAATTAAGCTCCCGAAATAATGCCTGCGCGCCATGCATTTTCAAATGACACATTGTTGGTGCAAATTGGTTGAGCGGCTTTGGAGCATTTAAATGAGAAGAGACAGAAAGACAGATGGCCCTGGCTGCCTGTCTATGTTAAATTTACGTACATTCCATTATTCATCCTGCTTCCGAGATCCAGATTTTTAAGGAAGATTTTTTCTCTCTTTCTCCAAGGACATGGAAGACAGAGGAGTAAGATTGCTGGTCCTGAGTTTTGATGTTCTTTGGGTCCATGTGAGCTGCTCACTCATCTTAGGCCTCCCATTTTGGATATCAAGAAACAGCAAAATGGTATAGAGAAATGAACTATTGTAAGATGTTAGAATCTTTCCAGTGTTAAGCACTGCCCACCTCTTTGACTTCCCTATGTTCTGCCCAGTATTCTACAAAACTATGAGGACCAGCTAGAATTCTTGGGATGCACAAAAGCAGGTACTGTACTAGGGTCTATACTTGCAGGCTTTGTATGCTTGAGATATATGCAGCCCATTTCTGTGCCACTAGCACACCACTCTGGCTTTTCACAGTAGACTACTCTGGCTTTTCACAGTAGACTACATCAAGCTCAGAAGATGCTCAGAGGAATCAAAGTGGCTGAATGGACAAGACGGCACTTGAGGGTGTCAACAAACGACGCACTAAATGTTTGTTGCTCTGGTTCAATGATGCAATTATTACAATCAATTGGATTGTTTTGTAATTCACAGTTATTAACCTTAGCAATGTCAATGAGCTGCCACTGTAATCAAGCTCTTGTAAATGATGGGGGGTAATGAGGGAAAGCAAGTCTGGTGCACAGTGTTTGCAGAAGGATGCCATTCTGAGGGGATGCTCCCAGTAGGTCAGGGCCAGGAGGAATCCAGCAAGCTCAGTTTCCAAGCCAACTCACCTGATCTGATCCATACCTGGACCAATGCATGAATTGGATCAGCGGTCCATTTCCAGATTCTCACACTGCCGGATCCCTGGTAACTTGCTAGTATCTGTTATGTGGAGATATGGGGTTGCCTTTATCTTATCTCAATGTTTTCCAAAGGCACTTTCAGATGCCCAGAGCAGTGACTAGTTAGCCCATTGGATGCATTCAGACTGGGTAATATTTCATTGGTTTTCCTGATTATGCTAACACTTCCATCTCATATTCTAATGTTCCCTTCACAATGCAGTCACATCATGCTAAAATTAATTCACACCAGTGGACATTGTGTGACCCAGCAATGAACATTACTACTCCCCCCCCCACCCCTTCTGCACATGACTCACCCACGGAAACAGCAGGAAAGAACTATGTACCACCCCAAATTCCATCACTTAACTCTTGCAGCTTTCTGGGTTAAGGGGGTTGCAAATGGACTCCCCCCCCCCACCGCAATCAAATAACATGGAAACGAACACTAATCATGCACTATATTCCATTAGTTTTCCGGACGTGGCTTCTAACATGGCGTGAAAGCTCAAACATAAAGCAGAAATTAACAATTAGGAAAACATCAGAGAAATGGAATAAACTGTTGGGTGAATGCAGCCACTGTTGCAAGCTGCTCTGGGAGTAATGAGACTTGATATGTCATCACTGTCAGATACATTTGTACAGGAAGCAAACAAACAAAACAGCCTGCTGGATCAGACCATCAGTTCATCTAATCCAGCATTCTGATATGGTCAGCCAAATACCCTCCGGGAGCCAGACTTACTTCCCCCAGACTAAAGGGCACCCTCTCTTTATTATTCCTTCTAGGCTAACTGATCTTTCCAGATGGTCCTCCCATGCTTTGTCTTTTTCCGTTTTTAATGTCCTCACAATTCTCTCTCTCTCTCTCTCTCTCTCTCTCTAGATATATATATATATATATATGAGCCCTGTGTTGAAAAATAGACAATTTCTCTTTCAGGCAACATCACTACAGCTGGTGGGGGGGGGAAGGAGGAGCGGAAGAAAGATGTTGTCTCCTTGTCTGCACATCGGAGAAGTTCTGAGCAAGATGAAGTAACTGTGAGAGAAGCCAAAAAAAGGGGGGGGTGCAAATACATTTTTAGGTAAGATCACATAAACACTCACTGAGACGTAGCCTGCCAGGATTTTTCTGATCCAGCTTGTCAGCAGGAAAGAAGCACTGCAGTCATTGACAGAGTCTCCTCATGTGCCACTTTCTGCTGTTGATCTCCACTACAGATCCACCAGCAGAAATTGCTGGGCCTAGAACCAAGGCTATGCAGCTGCCCTGAGCAATGAGCCATCAGGTGCTACATTCTGAAGCATCTCCCTGAGCTGGTAAGTGTTTCATAGGAAGTGCTATGGAAAAATCTGGCCTCTAAATTCCTGTCCTGTAATTTTTGTCTCACGCGAAACAAGCTTCATAATAACACCTGAAGAGCTTGCTGGATTAAGCCAATGGCCCATCTAGTCCAACATCCCATTCTCACAGTGGCTGCCCAGATGCCTGTGGGAAACCCACAAACAGGAAAGAAAGAAAATGATGCTAAGAGATCACTGGTTATTATTTTTTTTAAATATAATATTTTATTAAGTTTTTACACAAATAAAAAACATGTAAAAAACAAACATGAGATAAGAATAAAGAAAAAAAAAGATACACAGATAAAAAAAAAGAAAAAGAAAATTTTAACATATAAAAAAGAACTCACATTCCAGTTATAACATTCAAACCCTTATTTTCCTTCCTTCCACCCGCCTCCCGGTCTTGTATTCTATGTAATAATTAGTTCAGCAAGATCATTCTTATTAATTTTCGTCCTTCGTCCCTCCCTTTGTACTCTTATTTAACCTAATCACTAGAACCCCTTCTTTTCCTTTTCAATGTCCTCAACATTCAAAAATTTTACAGTGTTTTTGTAAATAAAGTTTGAACTTCTTCCAGTTCTCTTCCACCTGCTCTTCTCCTTGATCTCGAATTCTGCCGGTCATTTCAGCCAGTTCCATATAGTCTATTACTTGCATCTGCCATTCTTCCAAGGTGGGTAGATCTTGCGTCTTCTAATGCTTTGCAATGAGTACTCTTGCTGCTGCTGTAGCATACATAAAAAAAGTTCTGTCCTTCTTTGGCACCAATTGGCCGACCATACCCAGGAGAAAGGCCTCTGGTTTCTTCAAGAAGGTATACTTAAATACCTTTTTCAGTTCATTATATATCATTTCCCAGAAAGCCTTAATCCTTGGGCACGTCCACCAAAGGTGAAAGAATGTCCCTTCAGTTTCTTTGCATTTCCAACATTTATTATCAGGCAAGTGATAAATTTTTGCAAGTTTGACTGGGGTCATGTACCACCTATATATCATTTTCATAATATTCTCTCTTAAGGCATTACATGCCGTGAATTTCATACCGGTGGTCCACAACTGTTCCCAGTCAACAAACATAATGTTATGACCAACATCTTGTGCCCATTTTATCATAGCAGATTTTACCGTTTCATCCTCAGTATTCCACTTCAACAGCAGGTTATACATTCTTGACAATATCTTAGCATTGGGTTCTAACAATTCTGTTTCCAACTTTGATTTTTCCACCTGGAAACCAATTTTCCTGTCCAAATGATAGGCCTCTCTTACTTGAAAATAATGTAACCAGTCTCGCACCTTATCCTTAAGTTTCTCATAGCTTTGCAATTTCACTTTATCTCCCTCCTGCTCCAGAATTTCCCAATATTTTGGCCAGTTAGATTCCATATTAAGCTTTTTCAAGGCCTTTGCTTCCATAGGTGAGAGCCACTTAGGGGTTTTATTTTCCAATAAATCTTTGTATTTCATCCAGACATTAAACAATGCTTTCCTGACAATATGGTTTTTAAATGTCTTGTACACTTTAGCCTTAAAGGTAAAGGTAAAGGTACCCCTGCCCGTACGGGCCAGTCTTGACAGACTCTGGGGTTGTGCGCCCATCTCACTTAAGAGGCCAGGGGCCAGCGCTGTCCGGAGACACTTCCGGGTCACGTGGCCAGCGTGACATCGCTGCTCTGGCGAGCCAGAGCCGCACACGGAAACGCCGTTTACCTTCCTGCTGGTAAGCGGTCCCTATTTATCTACTTGCACCCGGAGGTGCTTTCGAACTGCTAGGTTGGCCTTACCGTACCACAAATATGCATGCCACCCAAAAACGTTATCATATCCTTCCAAGTCTAAAATGTCCGTGTTTTCAAGAAGTAGCCAATCCTTCAACCAGCAAAAGGCTGCTGCTTCATAATATAACTTAAAGTCCGGCAGGGCAAACCCCCCTCTTTCCTTTGCGTCAGTAAGAATTTTGTATTTTATTCTGGGCTTTTTGCCCTGCCAGACAAATCTAGAAATTTCTTTTTGCCACTTCTCAAAACAGTCCATTTTGTCAATGATTTGTAGCGTCTGAAACGAAAACAACATTCTTGGCAATACATTCATTTTGATAACAGCAATTCTACCCAGTAAGGAAAGTTTCAAATTTGTCCAAATTTCAAGATCTTTTTTCACTTCTGACCAACACTTCTCATAATTATCTTTAAATAAATTTACATTCTTCGAAGTCAAGTTCACCCCAAGGTATTTCACTTTTTTCACCAATGTTAAACCTGTTTCTTCCTGAAACCTTTCCTTCTCTACTGCTGTCAAATTTTTCTCTAAAACCATAGTTTTAGATTTATTCAATTTAAAACCTGCCACCTGACCAAATTCTTGTATTATTTCCAGTGCTCTTTTAGAACTAGGGATTGGCTCCTGTAATGTCAATACTAGGTCATCTGCGTAGGCTTTAAGTTTGTAGTGTTTAACTCCGACCTGTATACCCTGAATCTGTTCTCTATCCTTTCTCTATCTTAACTTCTTCCGTAACTGCATTATTCACTATTAATTTTGCCTTCTGTTCTGAGTAAATCGCACCTATACCGTTTCCAAACCTTTCTCCAACCCCCATCCCTTGCAAATTTTTCCTCATAAAACTCCAAGAAATATTGTCAAAGGCTTTCTCCGCATCAATAAATATCAAGACAGCTTTTGTGTTTATATTAACTTGTAGCTTTTCCAAAATGTCAATTAAGTTTCTCGTGTTATTTGACAATTGTCTGCCTGGGAGAAAGCCAGCTTGGTCTTTATGAATCATTGTTGCTAAGACTCTTTTCAATCTTCTAGCCAGAATATCAGCAAAAATTTTATAATCCACATTAAGTAGGGATATGGGGCGGTAGTTCTTTAGTTGTGTCTTTTCTGTCTCATTTTTCAGTATAAGCGTGATGTAAGCTTCTTTCCACGACTCCGGCGCTCTTTTCCCTTCCATAATTTCATTGCAAACCTCCATTAGAGGTTGAATTAAATAATCTTTCATGTCTTTGTAGTATTTGGAGGTTAGCCCATCCGGGCCTGGAGACTTGCCTAGTTGCAGGTTCTTAATGGCACCTTCAACCTCCTGTTCAGAAATTTTGTCATTCAGTGTTAATTTATTCTCTTGAGATATTTTTTGTAATCCATTTGTTTCCAAAAATTTCTCGATTTTGATCTCATTCTGTGGCCCTTGTGAATACAGTTGTTTAAAGTATCTCTGGAAGCAGTCTTGAATCTCCCGTGGGTTTTGTATATTTCGTCCATTTACTTCGAGATTGGTGACAGTATTTAATTTCTGTCTTTTCTTCAGCTGCCAAGCTAGCAGCTTTCCACACTTATTGGCCGGTTCAAAGGTTTTTTGTCTCATTTGTTTAATTTTCCATTCTATGTCTTGGTTAACCATTTTCAAATATTGTGCCTGATGTAATTTAATTTCTCGTAGGATATCCTGTGACTTAGGTTTAATCCTTAATCTCTTCTCGCCTTCTCTAATTTTCTCTAAAATCTTTTCTTTCTTCTCCTCTTGAAGTTTCCTCTTTATGGCATTTTGCTGAATCAAAAACCCCCTCATTACAGCTTTACTTGCATCCCAGATTACTCTTTTCTCCACAGTAGTCTTCAAATTTATTTCAAAGTAGTCTTTTAGTGTTTTGGGGGGCTTTTTCACAATTTCAGAATCTCTAAACAAGGTGTCATTCATTCTCCATCTAAAGGAACCAGTCGGTGTTAGTTTCACATCCATCCTCACTGGGTCATGGTCGGAGCAGATTTTTGGGCAGATTTCCACCTTTCGGATCTTGGGTGCCATCCCTCTTGTAATCCAAATTTGGTCTATTCTAGTCCAAGTCAAATTGGCTTCAGAGAAGAAAGTCCCCTCTCTGCCTAGGGGATTTTTAGTTCTCCAAATGTCAATCAAGTCCATATTGTCTGTCAGTTCAAAAAAGGTCTTTGGTAGTCTTCCATCTTTTGTAACTACCTGTCTTTCAGATTTATCCATATATGTCGAGACAACGCCATTCATGTCTCCCATCAAAATGATATTTTGGTCTATGAAGTCCATTAACGTCTCATGCAGTTTCTTATAGAACTCTGATTTCCCCTCGTTAGGTGCGTAGACTCCAATTATTACTAATTTCTCTCCTTGGAATTGTATTTCAATTGCCACGAATCGTCCATGTTCATCTTTAAGGAGGAACTTTGGTGATAGTTTCTCTTTTGCGTAGATCACAACTCCTCTTTTTTTTACTTTGTCTGATGAACTGAAGTCTTGGCCTAACTTTTAAGAGATCACTGGTTAGCCCCTTGGTGGTTATGAAGGGTTATTTTCCCATGAGGCCATTAGGGAATTTTGGAGTGGTACCTCGGGTTAAGAACTTAATTTGTTCCGGAGGCCCATTCTTAACCTGAAACTGTTCTTAACCTGAGATACCACTTTAGCTAATGGGGCCTCCCACTGCCGCCGTGCGATTTCTGTTCTCATCCTGAAGCAAAGTTCTTAACCTGAGGTACTATTTCTGGGTTAGCGGAGTCTGTAACCTGAAGCGTCTGTAACCTGAGGTACCACTGTACTTCTGATTCAAAAGTGCTACTTCTGATTCAGGTGAGGCAGTCAGTGTGCTAAATTAGTGTTTGGCATCAAGCAATACTCACAGTCATTTATTATTGCTGTTATTATGAAACTGTTATTGTGATATTGATTTTGTGGTTTGTTCTCATTTCTATTATATACTACTTTGAGCTTTTAGTGTGTGGACATACATCAATACAATATATTTAAGAAATGGTTTTAAAAAACAACAAACAGAGCACAACTTTAAAAAATAAATAAATTACCAAATACAGTGGTATCTCGGGCCGAGCAACGGGAGCTCACCCCATCACGGGGATTCAAACCACTGACCTTCTGATCAGCAAGTCCTAGGCTCTGTGGTTTAACCTACAGTGTGTACCAGAGGTACCACTGTATAAAAAAACAAACAAACAGGACCTGGGTGCAAGAACACTTTCCTTTCCTGGTTTTCCAGCAACTGGCATTCAGAAGCATTTACTGCCTCTATCCATAGAGGCAGGGTATAGAAATAATGGCTAATAACCATTAATATCCTTCTCAGCCCATCTGACAGTCAGTCCAGAGCGTGGCCCTGGTTCTCTGCTTCTTCCTCTTTAGTTTCAGTGTTCCCCCTGTTGCACTCTGCAGGGAGAAGAAGGAGGACGGGGACAAAACTAGAACAAGCTGGTGCTGCCTGTCATTAGCTCTGGCTCCACATACTGTTTGGGCTCCCTGCCTTCTGCCCCGCCCATCCCAATGGGCACCAAGCCACTTCTGCTTGCCGGGCTGGAACATGTCCTTGAACTGCGATAAGGCCTCTTGCTTGTCTGCATGCAAAATGGAGTTCTGTGCACATAGGAATCTCTAGTGTTGGCTTGGCTGAAATGTAGCCAGCTGTACAAAGGTCAGAGTCCCATCTGCTGTTCCATTCACTTTGCTTCTCTCTGTTGTCTCTGGCACTGCCTGTCACTGGCATGTGGCCCTTGGAAGATCAACCATGAGGAAATGTGGCCCTCACACTGAGGGGGAAAAAAGGTTCCCCACCCTTAATTTGCCTGTTATGGCTCCACATTCTGACTGTGCCCAGGGAGCTCATAACTGTCAAATGAAATTTTTGATGAGCCTTACTCAGTGCTTTCCTTCTAGAAAAATAGGTGCGGATACTCACCATGGTTACAGTAAGTGCCACACTTTTTAACAGCAACAAAAAGAGGTGCCGGTACTGAATATACTTGAGTACCCCCTGGGGAAAAAAGCCTTACTAGACTTAAAGGTAAAGGTAAAGGGACCCCTGACCATTAGGTCCAGCCGTGGCCGACTCTGGGGTTGTGGCGCTCATTTCACTTTATTGGCTGAGGGAGCCGGCGTACAGCTTCCAGGTAATGTGGCCAGCATGACTAAGCCGCTTCTGGCGAACCAGAGCAGCACACGGAAACGCCGTTTACCTTCCCGCCAGAGTGGTACCTATTTATCTACTTGCACTTGGACGTGCTTTCAAACTGCTAGGTGGGCAGGAGCAGGGACCGAGCAACGGGAGCTCACCCCGTCATGGGGATTCGAACCGCGACCTTCTGATCAGCAAGTCCTAGGCTCTGTGGTTTAAGCCACAGCGCCACCCGCATCCCGTACTAGACTTAGGGTAACTAAATTGGTCCAAGCACTCCACCCCTTTATGCCAAGGTGGATTTCACAGTCCATGTCGATGATTGTTTTGTTTAACTGAGTGAGAACAAAATTCTAATATTGAATTTGGGGGGGGAGGGGAGACACCTGCTAATGGTTCTGCAGCCCTCCAGCGCCCAATCCCTACAGAACGAACCAGCCAACACGCATCAATCAGAGCCTCCCAGAGTCCCGTGTTTGCTGAATTGGCCTGTGTTCAAAGGAGTTTGCAATTTCCATCTAGAATTAGAACACTTTCCATGCAAATGATGGCTGGGCTGTGCAATTTGAATTTCTAAGGAGCTAATTCCGTTGCCTTCTCTGACAGCTGGGTGTCCAATACTGATCAGTCTCTGCTTGGCCTGCCTGGAGTAGCAATATCCACTTTGTGACGGATGAGATCCTAACTTGTCAATGACGAGCACTAAGGGTTCTTTAATTTTGCACGAGTCTGAAGGGCCGGCGAGTGTGCGTGCGCGAGTGTGCGTGTGTGTTGAGCAAGCAAAATCCCCGGGAGTGCTGGAAATTGGCTGCGATCATCACCACATTATCCCTCAAAGGTTTGTCCAAGCACAGCATGGACTGGTTAAATGAGAGAGGAAATGAAGGGCAAGGGAAGGCAGGAGCTGGATGCTCAGGGATAACTCTATGCATTGTAAACATTTTCAGCTTGGCTGGTGGTCGTTCCTACTGGGCTGCTTCAACCGTCATCTCTGGACCCCGATGGATGATTATTTTCCCCCATGAACTTATTCTGCGACACCAGGGCATACAGAAGACTTCATTCTCTTGAGAAATTAGTGTGCATGCAATTTCCATTATAGATAATAATGCCAACAGCTACAGTTTCCCCTCCCCCAAGGGACTCATAGAGCATATCACACTCTTTCATGAGCTGAGCAGATGCTTCTCTATCTTGAAAATGAGGAAGGGAAACAAGCAAAGGCCAATCCTTCTCCTTTCGATGATCCCTTATTGGCACAAGGTGCTTATCAATTACTAGAGACATTCATGAAAAGTGCTGGGCTAATGGTTGGAGCCTACATAAAGGACAATCAGGACCTAAAAGCCTTGGCCACCCATCTGCCCCAGCAATGACCTTTCAGTGGTCATAAGGGAGGGCCCACAGCCCAGCAACAGAGCATGTGCTGAGCGGTAGAAGGTCTCCAGTCTCAGGGAGTGAGGCTGGAAAAGTCCTCCACTGGATAGCCATTGCGTGTAGGCAAGACCAGGGAGGGGGTCCTGTGACAGCCCTCCAGGGCAGGGGTAAAAGGAGTTGAACCCCAGCAGCACCTGTAGGGCACCAGGTAGGTAGGTTTCATCCTTTACCCCAAATCTTAAATTCAATTCTACACGTATCTGCCACAATTTGTACATTTGTATGGTGGATTCATGAAAAGCCGCCATGAAAATCCATTAAGATAATGCATATGTGGCCCTCTTTGTTATTTTCAATATTTTTTGTGTTTTTTTTGGGTGTTGTTATTGCTTGTGTTTAATCTCATGTATTGTGGTGCTGATTAAATTAAAAATGGAGGGGGAATCACTATCATTTTAGTGTGAATTTCTCCAAATAAACACCTTTTGAATGCAGTTTTGACCAACATACATTTTTTTGCATGCAATTTCCCCTTATGACAATGCATTTGCATGTTACTTTCACTACTATATTCATTTTTATCTGCTGACTTTTCCCTAGTGTATGCATTTTGGTACAAATCACTTGGCTGGAAAACTGCATTGCAAAATTCAAGGAAGTGTGAATTTGGAAAGATGGCTGTGTTTCCATTTGCATGTTGATTTTTGAAAATGTGAATTTGGTGGGTTCTCCTTTAAATGCAGCCTGAATCAAATTTCTCTCTCATATCTAGTCACATGTCTCCTATCCCTGGATTAGACCATAAGAGTCTAAAGGACCAATTATATCTATATGCACCTTCTATAGGCCAAACTGCAAGAAGGCATGATTAGAAAGGAATTTTTGATGGCAGGCTTCTTCTTAGATCAGAAGGGATTTAAGACTGCAGCGCTGAACCCACTTACTAGGGAGTAAGTCCCCCTGAATTTGTAGGGATGGATTTAGACACTAGGAGAGGATATATTGTTTAGTTATTATCCTTTGTTGCTGACATTAGTGAGATCAGAAGAGTACCATCCTTTGTGGCTTAAACCTGGAAGCTAAGACAAGGTTGATTTAACCTTTTAGGAAAATGATCCAGGTGCTTTTAAGCAGACTAGAGTTTCCTGGTATTACCCATTTCTTCCCCTTAA
The DNA here is from genome assembly GCF_951804945.1 of Podarcis cretensis. Lineage (NCBI taxonomy): Eukaryota > Metazoa > Chordata > Lepidosauria > Squamata > Lacertidae > Podarcis > Podarcis cretensis. The sequence goes on along the minus strand of NC_137185.1, from coordinate 26,263,565 downwards.
AAACAACAATCACACACACATTGTTCTGTGAAGAAATAAAAGTAGTATTTACTTACATAAATACTACAGTAGCAAAATGAAGGCAGGTTTATAACTACTATCTAAGTTACAAAAGTGCAAAATCTGAGTTTAAAAATGGTGTGTGAGCTCAGATACACACACATGATCAGCTTGGAAACATGGTGAAGAAAGAGGTGGCTGCCCAGGCAGGAAGGAAGTATGTGTTGTTACAGTTTCCTGCCAAGGCAGACAAAGGAAGTGATCTCACAGAATTTTCTCTAGCATGACATTTTACAGGAAATCTGTGAGCCTCAGCCCCTTCACGTGCCTATCTAGAAAACATGAATTGTTGGTTTGACTGCAATAATGCTTACTTCGGAAGCATCATGCATAGGAAGCCCTTTTTGTTTAGATAGGCCTTTTGTGGTTAGAGAGAATCAGGGGACTCCTTTGAGCAGATAATTCTTTTAATTAAATTGTTGCTTACTTATTCCTTAGTGTCACACTCCCCCACTGAATCATCAAGGGTGAGTGGCTTTAAGATCTAAATAAGCAAGCATGATGCAAATTAAATTCCATATCGTTAGAATATTAAAACCGTGAGTTGATATTCAACAGGGTGGGTGCAGGACGAAAGGGTTCCATTCAGATCCTACAGATGCATTTTTATTTTACTAGGTGTAGTCATAGGGAGATGAAGCCTTGGGCCCAGAGCTTCTCAGGGCATGCACCACTTCTGTATACATCACTAAATAGATATGTTAGTTGACAACTACATGAACCTATGCTTGACTCCAGCTCCTGACAGTTAAAGGTGCCGAGAGTTGTTGGGAGACACACACACACACCCCAAGCTACTATTCCTAACACCCTTAACAAACTACAATTCCCAGGATGCTTTGAGGGAAGCCATGACTGTTAAAGTAGCTCAAGTGTGTTTTATTTGCATGGTGTGCAGATATGAACAAACAAAAAAAAAATGGGGTGGGAGAAATTTTCAGCACTGTGTCAGTACAAACGAAAGACTGGATTCTGATAATCCAAACCATGGTTCATGGACTGTGGTCAAGTCCTCCCTTCTCCTGAGATTTTAGTTCAGAATGTGACAGGGCTACAATATCTTCAGCCATTCAGGCAGCTCCTTGTGACTTACTGAGCTTATAGAAGTTAGAGTTGGGCTTTGTCTGGACAAGAGTCAGTCCCAGCTTCTTGCCTGCTAGATTCTCCTGTGGTCCACCAGGTCACAGTGATTCTTGCTAGTCTCAGCACCACTGAGCTAGATAGACCACTGGGAATTGTAGGTTGTTAAAGATACTTGGTATACGGCAATGTCCTATGGTCCTATGGCAGAGGTTCTCAACCACTGAGCCATGGCTCCTTGGGAAGCATTGAACAATCATCTGGGGAGCCATGGGTGGGGGAAACCATAGGCAGCACCGACCTCTGTCCCTCCTTCCTTCGCTCCTTCCTCTTAATAGATAAATCCAGTCCTCCAAGTCCTCTGAAATGGTTAACTAAACCTCCCATGTTTTTAGCAGGTATCCCACAGGGGAGCCACAGAAAGAATGTAGTTGGTCAAGGGAGCTGTGGGCCCAAAAAGGCTGAAAACCTCTGTCCTATGGTTATGGCTGGCTATCCATTGAAATACAGGTTACTCGCAACTTATGTGCATTTAACTTGTGCACATTCAGCTTTATGCACTTGGCAATTTTAAAAATAAATAAATAAATAAATAAAAGGGGTGGGCTTCTGGGGAAAAAAGACTTTGTCAATTCCACCTGCCATTGAACCAAATATATTTTGACTATATGTGAGTTTGGCTTTATGTGCTATCCCCAGAACATAACCCCAGTGTAAGTTGAGAGTTGCCTGTATAACACACACACACACACACACACAGAGAGAGAGAGAGAGAGAGAGAGAGAGAAGGAACTGAAATCTTATGGTGATTATAGAATCATAGACTTGGAAGGGACCCTGAGGATCATCTAGTCCAACCTCCTGAATATGCAGCTGTGCCATTTGGGGATTGAACCTGCAACCTTGGCATTACTGGCACTGTGCTCCAAGCAACTGATGTATCTTGGTTAGCTATTGGGCAAAACCTTGCCCCAATAATTCGAATCAGAGAACACAGAGAAACTTAACACACACACACACAAACAAACACTTCATGAGAATGACAGACACAACTTTACACCGGCATGAATGAAATATCATATGAAATATTCAGAATAACAAAGCAAAACGAACAGCCTCCGAGCCGAAAAGAAAATTGTACCTTTCCTTTCTTAAATGAGATTTGTCAGCTTTTTGGCGCAAAGTAGGGAGGGAAACATTGTTTTCTAATCAACATTTCGGAATGAAATATGATATTTTGACACGGTGCGTCACTTTGAAAAGAAACAAAGTCTAATGCAACAATTTCATGATCAAGCATCAATTTGATTTGTTTCAATTTTTTAAAAGGAAGCCAGGAGTGGAAGCAGGGAGGGTGGGGTGAAATGATTTTATGGAAATTTGCAAAAGCTGCATTTACCAAAGAGAGGCTTTCCCCATCGATGCCCCTTCCAGCTGAAAAAACGACTCATTTCCAAGGTTCAGCCTGCAAAACCATTAGCCGAAATTGCCAATTTATTGATTTGTTTAAGGAATGGATATGCCACACTTTGCAAAAAAACCCAAAACCCACAGGGTGGTTTGCAACATGCTAACAGTATAAGCAACACCATGCAAATACATGATATCCATGCAATATATTTAAAACAACAACAGAACAATAGAATGCAAGGCATAATATGTAATGCATAACAAGGAGCAGCGTTAAGCTATTTAAGCGTTAACCCAGCAATAAACTTCAGTTCACATTTAAAGGCAATGACCGCTCCCCACTTAAAACGGGGGGCGCCTTTTGCGTGGACGCGTGCAGCCCTGGATCTGGAGTGGCCCCATCAGCATAGGGTTTGCCTTCCCTCAGGTGGGATACCTGGAGGTCCCCGCCTACCCCAGTGAGTTGTCCAATCCCACCTGGGGGAAGCGTTGCCAGGGAAACCAGGCCAGGTAAGGGGAGGGATTACCTGCCCACACAATAGAGGGTGGATCTTACTTGTTAATCCTCACTTGGCTCCAGAGCTTCTCCCACCCTACCCACCCTCAGTTAATGTCTTCTTTTGCAGGTTAACTTTTCTTCATAGGTTTTGCAGGTTAACCTCTCCACAGGTATGCGGGCGCTGCTACGATAAGGTCGCTGTTAAAGGGCCGGAAAGGAATTTCCCTGCATTGGCAGGTTTCGCCTTTCCCGTAGCAAAACGTCACAACTTTGGCGGTATCAGGCCTTGGGCGGAATCCTTTAGTCCATCTTCCTCTTTGCGGCGGCGATACCAGGGTTCCCCGTTAAAGGGGTTTTTGAAGGGAGGCTTTGGCCGTACGCCGAAAGGTCGTCATTGCTCTCCCCTGCGGCGGCGTAACGGGGGCGGCTATCTCTGCTTGAACATATGTTCTCCAGAGCTGGCCCATCCCCCCCACACACACTGGATAACCCTGATGCTCCCTAGGTCCCCGGCTGGGGACTAGGGAGGGAGAACGCCCAATGCCTGAGCCAAGGTCTACCCACATTTGAAATTTAATAAAGTTGTGGACAATTTAATCCCAGAGCACGTTGTCTAGAGTCGTTATTCCACATGACGGGGGGGACCACTCGGGATCTGGGGACTCCGCCTGTCCACGCAAATCAAATTTGCGTTTCCCAAAAGAATACACATAGCAAAATGCAGCCCCCCTTTGAAATTCACACCTCTCTGAATTCTGCAACGCAGTCCTCCAGCCAAGTTATGTGTACCCGAAAAATGCATATAGTTTGGCAAAGTGTGCATAAAAATGCAAATAAATTGGTGAAAATAGCTTGCAAAAGTGCATTATATTAGATGAAATTGCTTTGCAGAAGAGTTTATTTTAGGCTAAATTGCCTGCAAACATATATTATTGTTTAGTAAATGTGTTGGTTGCTTAATCTCGTCCAAGTCAACCCAAAGCAATTTACAACCAAGCTCCAAAGCGAATTACAACCAAACTGATATGTATATCAGGAGAAATTCGTGCTAAAATGCAGAAGAATTGTCATGAAAACTTTAAAAAGGAAAGCACAAACTGATATGAAAATGCGGAGAACTGAAAGTGTGATGGGAGGAAATGAGAAATTGAAATGGAGAGAATCATCCCTCCCTACCCATTGGAGGACCTAAAATATATTGGAGGGTATATTTTAGTTATTTATTGAATTCCTAAACTGGCACTTCCTCCCCCAGGAGTCCAGGGGGTAAGCAAACACACATAGGGTTGTGCCACTAAGCTTGTACAGTCCTAAGGTGATGAGAGGGCTGAGGAGGAACCAAATGAGTTTTGCCCACGATATTTCAAGCCCTTGAGGACCAGTACCAGCAAGCTGGAAGTAAGGTCAGAAGAATGCTATTGTTTTCCTCCTTCTGATAGAAATATTCAGGTGGGGTGTCAGGCCAGATGATACCCTGGTTCCCTTCCAAACCTGAGATCCTGTATCTTGTGAGGGTAGGATGTATAAGAGGAAGCCTGCCAAACCAGTTCCTTTGTCAAGGACTTTGGGATTTCTCTGGAAACCAATGAGGAGGCAAGGTCTGTTGGGTTGCTAAGGTTGTGAGCCCCTCCATCTTACACTCGGGTTCATAGAATCCTAGAAGTGTAATGGAACCCCCAAGAGTCATCTGTTCCAACCCGCTGACTAAATAAAACCATATATACTAAAGGCACCACAGTCTCCTCTGAACTTCACTCCAAGGAAACCTAACCCTGGCTATGACAGGCTCCCCCTGGACTCTCTCACCACTCAGAGATTGGGCTGGTGTGCAACATACACACACTGCTTCCTGTCCACCGGAAACAATAAAAGGGGATTCAGATGGAGAAATTCAGACCAGCTGCAGGATGGTCTAAATTTTTGCCCAGTTTGGTGTGTGCTGGTTGGCTGAGACAACTTTGAATTCTTGGGATCCAATAAATGCCTGCTTCTGGGGTCCTACAGACAGTTTCTGCTGTAAACCTATCTAATTTTCACTTCCTTGATTGATGCGTGAACTGACATCCTTTGAAACTCCCACTTCTCCAAATTTTGAGATGCAGATCTCCAATTTTTAAAAAATCGTGCAGAGTAAAGCATATAAAATGTGAGTATTCGTGAAAACTATCTATCTATCATCTATCTATCATCTATCTATCATCTATCTATCATCTATCTATCATCTATCTATATCTTTCTATCATCTATCTATCATCTATCATCTATCTATCTATCTATCTATCTATCTATCTATCTATCTATCTATCTATATCTATCATCATCTGTATCTCAGTATATCTGTATCTCAGTAACTGTGTATAAAGCAAAATGCCTGTGAATTTCCATGCATGTAAATAACCCCCTCAAAAACCCAGTTTGCAGAAATGGCATGTGCTGAACATAAAAATTGAAAAAGGGAGAAACTGAGATTGATAGTTCTTTCCATCCCTTGAAGGAGCTCAGACATCCCTTCTGGTGCTTTAATTGGATGACTCATGTGAATTAGTTCAACATCCCCGTCCAGGCAAAGCTGGAAAATGAATCTTTTGCTTTGGGCAAGCCTCTTGTTAAGTCAAAAGCAAGAAAGAGAGTCTGAGCAAAACGGCACATCCTCCAAGAGCAGATGGTAGCTGACGCAAGGAGCTCGGCTCGCGTACCCTCAAGTGCCCAGATGACAGGTGAATCTCTGCCTGTTTGGGACCACCCAGAACAGATTCCGTCTCTGCCCCTGCCTTTTTACATTCAGGTGAAAGCAATTTTCTCTGATGAGAGGCGATATGGCCATTTTCTCCATCATGTCAGTTGTCAGGAGGCTCGGTGGAGTTTTCTCCCCAAGATGTGGTTTTGTGGCACATCACTGTCAAAGCGTGGAGGAGAAATGAATCAATCGGGATGGAGAGGGATGCTGGTGTGGGGGCCAACACGCTCTCTCTCAAAATAAAAAATGCAGGCCTCAAAAATAGTTAATCGACTCCAAATCGATAAAAAAAGTGATGCCCAATGAGCTGTGATGGATTGGAGGGGCTTGACGGTGTAACGAGGGGCAATTAGAACGCACCATTAGCACTTCGCTTCTGCCTCGCCAGGCTGGCTCAGTGATGGATGGAGAGCCAAAGATTGGGATGGCGTCACACATAGGCAAATGTCTCTCCCTCTGATTGGCTGCGCTGGCACCTGCCCTATCGCTGTGTTATTGAGGGACTCAACTGGGCTATGGAGTAAATGCTTCTGACCGAAGAGCTGTTTGCCATCAAAAGCAATCCTTTCTCTACCTTAGGAGGGATTCCCACGACTGCTAGGCCCCTTAACCTTGTGGTCAAACTGAGGCATATAATAATAATAATAATAATAATAATAATAATAATAATAATAATTTATTATTTATGCGACGCGGATGGCGCTGTGGGTAAAACCTCAGTGCCTAGGGCTTGCCGATCGCATGGTCGGCGGTTCGAATCCCCGCGGCGGGGTGAGCTCCCGTCTTTCGGTCCCAGCTCCTGCCCACCTAGCAGTTCAAAAGCACCCTTAAGTGCAAGTAGATAAATAGGTACCGCTTTATAGCGGGAAGGTAAACGGCATTTCCGTGTGCTGCACTGCTGCTGGCTCGCCAGAGCAGCTTCATCACGCTGGCCACGTGACCCGGAAGTGTCTCCAGACAGCGCTGGCCCCCGGCCTCTTAAGTGAGATGGGCGCACAACCCTAGAGTCGGACACGACTGGCCCGTACGGGCAGGGGTACCTTTAGCTTTACCTTTTATTATTTATACCTCACCCATCTGGCTGGGCCTCCCCAGCCACTCTGGGCAGCTTCTAACAGAATATTAAAATAAATAACCTATTAAACATTAAAAGCTTTCCTAAACAGGGCTGCCTTCAGATGTCTTCTAAAAGTCTGGTAGTTGTTGTTCTCTTTGACATCTGGTGGGAGAGCATTCCACAGGGCAGGTGCCACTACGGAGAAGGCTCTCTGTCTAGTTCCCTGTAACTTGGCTTCTTACAGTGAGGGAACCACCAGAAGGCCCTCAGCGCTGGATCTCAGTGTCCGGGTAGAACAATGGGGGTGGAGACGCTCCAGAACGATGAGGGTGGAGACAACCACAGGAAGGAATCGAGGGAAAGTTCAGCAGAAGAAATGGATACGGGTGAGGTGTAGCACCATTTCACCACTGGGGGAGCCCATGGGCCTAGAAGAATCACAGAAGGAGTTGGGGGCCACACTTCCTCATGCACAACCTTCTGGGGGCCACATGGCAGCAGTAGACAGGTCCAGAAGCAAAATTGCTTTGTACAGCAGGCCACACAAAGGGTCGGAGCTTTCTGTACACACACCCAGGCAACTCTCCATCTTGGTACACAAGAAGCATTATCGCAGTTCAAGCACACCATCCAGCCAGGGAAAAGCATTCATAGAATCATGGAACCATAGAATTGTACAGTTGGAAGGGACCCCAGGGGCCAACCCCCTGCAGTGCAGAAATCTCAGCTAAGGCATCCATGACAGGTGGCCATCCAACCTCTGCTTAAAAACCTCCAAAGAAGGAGAGTCCACCACCTCCAGAGGGAGACCATTCCACTGTCAAACAGTTCTTACTGTCAGAAAGTTCTACCTGACGTTTAGTCGGAATGTCCTTTCTTGTATTTTGAAGCCATTAGTTCGAGTCCTACCTTCCAGTGCACAAGAAAACAAGCTTGATCCATCTTCCATGTGATAGCCCTTGAGATATTTGAAGATGGCTATCACATCTCCTCTCAGCTCCTTCAACTGTTCCTCAAAAGGCTTGGCTTTTGGACCCTTGATCATCTTAGCTGCCCTCCTTCGCACATGCCCAAGGAAGCTAGTGAGGGTTCTGGTCTTGGGAGTGTCCCAAGGGGCCACATAGAGAGGTCCAGGGGGCCACAATCAATGCCGAGCTGGAGATGCCGCTTCCTTAAAAAAGAAAATTACAGGAAGTGCTTATCTCAGAGTGAGCCTTCCTTGTAAATACTGTAAGTGATCCAGCAGAGCTCTTCTGATATGTGCATGGGCAAAATCTGACGCTGCAGTTCTAGAGATGAACTAATTCATGCCCCTGCCTCTCCACATACACACACATCCCATGCAGGCTGATATTCGAAGGGTTAATGAACTCCAGGCCCTGTCTCCTTGCTAGCAACTATTCCTTTGCAGACATGGATAGAAGCCAGGTCTCTATCCACCTTTATAAGTGCAGTTTGGTGGGGCAGGCAGCTTTCCAAACCAATTAATGTTATTGTTTCATTTCTTAGGGCCGTAAAAGTGGAAAATTTACAAGAAATATCTAAGGCTACGCCACGGCGCCATGGCAGAAGATGGAGCGTAATTAGATCAGCCGGAGCCATTCAAATCCCATCTGTTGAGCACGTCCTCCATTAAAAACACCCTTCTCTTTGCTTCAAGAAATATTATTAGCTTTAATGTGGCAAGGGGAGGTAAGAAAGCACAACAGATTTTTGCAATAATGTTTCTCGGATGGATCCCATGCAGCCAGGATAAATGCAATTCGAAAGCGCTGGGCTTCTAGCACAGGGCTGGGTATCTGGATTCCAAGGGAGAATCTTACAAAGATGTCTTTGCTCCAAGGCCTAATCCAAAAGCAACATGGATCTCAGTGGACCAATATCAGTTCAACTTGTGCTCTGCCTTGATCTAATCCAGACCCATTGACAGGATCCCTGTTTTCTTAGTACTAAAATCTGCAGAAGATGCAGAGGGCTCATAGAATCATAGAACTGTATTGTTGGAAAACACCACAAGGGTTATCTAGTCCAACTTCCTGCAATGCAAGAATCTTTAGCCCAACATGATCAAACCCATGATCGTGGGATTAAGAATCTCTTTTTTTAAAAAAATAATATTTATTAAAGTTTCCAATTAGTACAAAAAAAACAAACATACACAAAAAAGAAATAATAAAAATGCAAAAATACAAAAACAAAAAAGAACAGTTAAAACAAATGTAGTTTCCATTACTCATTTCCATTAACTTATTTCCCAGACCTCCTCTCACCTCCCCCTTTTGTATTCCAGTTCAAGTTCTTAATTCAGCAAATCCTTATTATAACTTGTTATTGTAACTTATTACTCAACCTCTACATTACAGCTGGTAACCACTTAATTTTTATCACACTAATGTCCATTAATTTTATATTGCCTCTGCAGATAGTCTTTGAATTTCTTCCAGTCTTCCTCCACCGTCTCTTTGCCCTGGTCTCGGATTAAGAATCTCATGCTCTACCAGCTGAGGTACCTCTGAGAAATGGATCTTCATTTTCTCCTCCCCCCCCTTTTTTCTTCTTTTTTTAATTCAAAATTAAAACAAGACCTATTATCCAAAAACATATCATCCTTGTTTCCCCCCCATTTTTCCTCCCTCCCCCCTCCCATACAAACCCCCCACCCCCACCCCGATTGAGAGTGGGTTACACGGTCAGAGTGGAAACTTACAAGGTGAAACAGGTCTAAAAGGCAGGTGAAGAATGGCCCAGGGCCAAATGTGGCCCTCTAGGCCTCTCTATGTGGCCCTCGAGACTGTCCCCAATCCACACCCCCTCCTCAGCCACACCCCTCCATAAGCTACACCCCTCACCATAATATCCTTCCTCATTTACATTCTTCTGGCTGGAACATGTCCTTGACCTCTGCTTGAAAATCCATTTTGAAATATGTATTTTTAAAATATCTTATCTCAGCGTATGCATTTCTACATGCTTTTTTTTATTATTCACCTTAAATGCATTTTGGTACATGTTTTGAAGAAGTGCTGAAATGCCAAATTTGGAGTAGTGCAAAATCTAAAGGATAATTATGTTCCAACCCAAGGGGTAGGGGCACATCAGATCAATTCCATAAAATCCACTGAAATAAAATTTCTCAGTCATCCCTAATCAACACATCTTGTGACAGTGAGTTCCATAGGTTAATTAAGTCTGCTCAAGGAGCCTTCTCTTTTGTCATCCTGAAGCTGCTGCCAAGCATCTTCAGGTGCAGTGTGTGTGTGTGCGTGTGTGTGTGTGTGTGAACCCCTCTCAGTCTACTTTCCCTGATCCAGGCACAATTTTATAAACCCTTTCCATGTCTCTCAATTAGTCATCCTAATCCTGTAAAAAAGGAAATCTGCACAGTTCATTTCAGTTTTCACCATCCTGAAATCATTATCATTCTAAAATGTGTGTTTGGCATGTAGATGTTATAAGGACGCAGGAGTTCTTCTCAGGGGAAACAGCTGACAGTACCACTTACAGTGCCCTCACAGGGTGTCTTGGTCAGGTGAAGCAAGTCACCTTCACCTGCCTGGATCTCCCTAGATACCCAATCACCTCTTTTAGTCCCTTTTCCCTGTAGGCAGAATCCCACCCTCAGACCCTGATAAACTTCCCTTGGGCAATTTTCTTGCTGCAAGGCAAATAGTCTCTGGCTCTGTGCTTTGGAAGTTTTTGACACATCTCCAAAATACACAACAAGGATGTCATAACAAAAGCATTAAGCATTTTCACTCTAGATGCTTGTATGATTGTCTCTCGGGATAGTGTCAATCAGATCCTCCATCTCACAATCCCCCCCCTTTTTTTTTTCTTTTTTTTTGCACTTGCCAGGTGGAATCCAACAGCCGCTTTCCTCTCTCTCTCTTTTTGCCACGCTTGGAGCTCAAAGCAAGAGATGGACACCCTTCATTTATCAGGAGGGCGTAGACGGCACTAAGTTGCCTTGTGAGCTTTTGCTGTTGTTGTTGAAAACGACACCGAACAGCAAATCCACTTGAAAATGACTTCTGTCATAGTCATTCAAAAAAGAAATTAAAACAAAAAGGGCCCCTTTTATTCCTCTTCTCAACATCCTGCCATATGCAAAGAACACTAAACAAACATCTCTGAAGCTCTTTGAAACCCGTTCTCTGCAAATTAATGGATTTACACACTCTGAAAGATAATTTCCCATCTCCCACTTTATCAAAAGAATCCATTAAGCACAGGTAAGCTATGAGGTGGATTTTGCTATGATGTGCTTTTTTAAAATAATAATAAAAAAGAGGGAGGGAGGGAGGGAGGGAGGGAATGTCCAAAGTGGTGGATAGGAAACAAAGAACTGTGCTGTGATTATGACTACGTTGAAGGTTGTCTTTCTGGAGCAGACCAATCGGTCTTCTGCACTCAAAGGGGATGAATGACTAATGCAGTCATGCTGTTAGGTTACAGAGCAGACATGTGCTGTTAATAAGTTAAAAGGGCTAGAATGGAGAAACATTCATGGCCAGCCCCTTTTGCTCACATCCATAGATGCTATTTACTTCTGCAGGATTTTAAAATATGCCACGTTCTTAAAACTTGGCATCTTGAAGATCTAATATTAGGGTTGACACGTCCAGGAATCGGGTAGCGAAATGGTGTTTGGGTGGATTTTCGCTGAATCTGGGGAGTCCTTTGGTTGTCCCTCCGTGCTGCCTCCTTACTTGCTTCTCAGACCTGACAGTGAGGGCCTTCTTGGTGGCTGCTCCCAGACTTTGGAATGACTTTTCTAAAGAGGTTAAGTTGGCTCCCTCCTTGCTGTCCTTTGGTTGGCTGTTTAGAATGGTACAATCCTGCTCTAAATGTATAGGGCAAATGGTGCCAATGCTACCAGCAACGTGCTTTTGCATTCTCTGGTGCAACAACACTGTCAGCGAAAACATTTCTCCGGGGGAACAGGAATAACGCTAAATGACTTTAACTTAGCATTGTGTTGGAAACAACCCTCTGCCACCACCTCACCCCCCCCCCATTCACTTCTCTGAGATAAAGTACACGCAGTCCATTAACACAGTGGTGGTAATGTCACTCACAGTTTTAGAACTGTTGCCCCATTTTTCTAGTTCCTTTGGATTTATAGTTTTATAAATGCTAAATTCCCCTTGGCCAACCAGGCTGAGGATGAGTGTTGAAACCATTTTGATTCTCTCTTGGGGGGGGGGAATATAACATTATTAAGCTCCACAATGAGTGAAAAAGACCTTTGCTGTCCCCCACTTTCCCCCACGGGCTGTTTTCCTAATGTGAGTTGAAAACTGGGACTTTCCACAAAATCGCTTTGCATACCGAGCCCTTGACTCAGCTGTGCTCCAAAGGCAACGGGCTTCAGTCTCTGCTCCACAACTCTGCCATGATTCATTTTGTTTTTAAAAGGCAACGAACTCAACCTCCAACCTTCCAGCGAGACAGCCAGCTCTTAAGAGAGACTGGTGGCTGAATTTTTCCCCAGAGGATTTTTTATTTTATTTTTTGCCAGTGAGAATGAACTTGCAAAAGAAAGTGAGATTAACGACTCAGAGGTGCATCTTCCACCCATTTCAACATCAGTTTCGTAGCAAAATGAGACTGGCATTAATGGAAAAAGCTTAAAGCCTGGTGTTGTCACAACACTAATTAACCAGACCATTTTATTGGCCTAATGTCTGGAAAGGGTTTTTAGGAACCCAGGAAGTTGCCTTATACTGAGATAATCATCATCATCATCTATTGTTTATACCCCAGCCACTCTGGCCAGCTAGGCCATTGGCCTATCTAGCTCAGTATTGTTGACACTGATTGGCAAGAGCTCTCCAGAGTTTCCAGCACAAGTCTTTTCTCAAGCCTACCTGGAGATGGCAGGGATTGAACCTGGGAGACCTTCTGCAGGCAAAGCCGCTTCTCTACTGCTGAGTCCTTCCTTAAAAAGTAAAGTCAGATTCCGGTCCTTGGTATTCAGTATACAGTGGTACCTCGGGTTAAGAACTTAATTCGTTCCGGAGGTCCATTCTTAACCTGATACTGTTCTTAACCTGAGGTACCACTTTAGCTAATGGGGCCTCCTGCTGCCGCTGTGCCACCACCAGGCAATTTCTGTTCTCATCCTGAAGCAAAGTTCTTAACCCAAGGTACTATTTCTGGGTCAGCGGAATCTGTAACCTGAAGCATCTGTAACCCGAGGTACCACTGTAATCTGTCGATTTAAGCAGACACATAGAAAACTTATGCCAAGTCAAGGCACTTGAGTCCATCTTGCTCAGAATTGTCCACAATGGCTAGCAGCAGCTCTCCAAGAGTTAAGAACCGAAGATGAGCCTATTGGATCAATCCAGTGGCCCATCTAGTCCAGCATCCCGTTCTCACAGTGGCCGACCAGGTGCCCGCGGGAAGCCTGCAAGCACCTCACTCTGCCCTCTCACAATTCTCAGCCACAGGTATTGTTAGATATAAAACACAGGTCCCAAGACTCTGGGTCCTGGGACCCTAAAAACAAATCTGAACAAAACTGTTGAAGCAGCAAAGAGTTTATTGATTACATATGTTCTTGCAAGAAGTGTGTCTAAAAGCAGGCACAACCAAATTTAGCAAAACAGAAGCTTATATCCCCTATACCCGAGCGCAGGTTTCCTCCCCCATTTCCCTGTTGGCTGGGTATGTGCAGGGTTCACAACCTATCATGACTGCCTAATTAAAATACTAAGATCCCCGCCTTTGTTGACATCTTCCATTGCTCTGAATGTACCAACCACCTACTCTTATTTTCTTCCTTATTTGGTCCATGCTCTTAGGCTTTGACTTGTTGACTCAAGTGATAAAGCTACATCCCAACCACCCTAGGCATACACAAGTTCAATATCTGCTGAGGCGTATAGATAAACCACATTTCAACTGCAAGATGCCCTGGGACATGGGTGGCACTGTGGGTTAATCCACAGAGCCTAGGAGTTGCCGATCAGAAGGTCGGCGGTTTGAATCCCCGTGACGGGGTGAGCTCCCGTTGCTCAGTCCCTGCTCCTGCCAACCTAGCAGTTCGAAAGCACATCAAAGTGCAAGCAGATAAATACCGGTAGGTACCGCTCTGGCTGGAAGGGAAACAGTGTTTCCATGTGCTGCTCTGGTTCACCAGAAGCGGCTTAGTCATGCTGGCCACATGACCCGGAAGCTGTACGCCGGCTCCCTCGGCCAATAAAGCGAGATGAGCGCCGCAACCCCAGAGTTGGTCACGACTGGAACTAATGGTCAGGGGTCCCTTTAAGGATAAGCATCTAAGGGAGTCTACGGTTACTTAGCTGTTGTCACCTTTTGGCCTTTTATGAAAAAGCAGCATTTTCATTTCTTACAGTATGAAGTTCAGGCAGGGGAGTGTCCATTCCCAGACCTACATGGAGATGTAGGGGGTTGAACCTAGAACCTTTTACATGCAAAGCAAATGCTCTACCACTGAGCTATGGCCTCTCGCCATTCTTTTTGCTTCTCTCCATCTCTCTTGACCACCCAATTGAGTCCTTTCAAGTACACTTTGCAACAGTCCTTGTTTCCAACACTTCATTTTCCAGAAGTGTATCAGTTGTTGGTACCTGAAAGTTGGCCTTTTTCTTTTTTCATCTTCCGCCTCCTCTCCCTTCAGGAACCACCACCTGCCAAACAGAAAGGGAATAGAGGAGAGCAGTACTTGAAGCAGAACTTCACATCTTCACCCCACTGCTCTGGGGAAGAAAGAGACTGAGATGATTCCCTTTTTCTTACCCAAGGAAGCTTGGTCTAGAAAAGCAGGCTACTTGCATCAGAGTAGAGATTTCTGGGAGTGGAAAATGCTTTCATACAGTAGATACTGCAAGAATGAAAATGTCTGGTGGATATCAGAAACTGATAATCAATCATAGAATGGTTTTGTTAACGATGATGTTCTTCTAGGAAATGAAATGAATATGCCTGTTGTTTATGCTAGTCCTTGAAACATCAGACACAAAACCAATATATGTCATGGGCTGAATTAAAAGATCTACACAGACTGGAACCCTTGAAATAAATGAAGCAAGGTTAGTCATGTGAGTTTTCCACAATGAGTGTACTCTGAATAGGACTAGGATTGGATACAACCCATAAAATGGAAGTCCAATGGGTTGTATTCAATGTTCATTCATAGTAGACTCATTGAAATTAATTGTCTTGACTAACTTAAAATGCATTGATTTTAACGTGTTTATTACAACTCAACATATCTGAGTTTTCTGAAGAGTATCAAGCACATTGGGGGGGATTAATCCTTTGCCTAAGTATTATTCAGAGCAAGGATCAGGTCAGAGTTGGTCCATATTGTTATGTGCACTTTCCCATTGTTCAAAAATAAATCTGCCCAACTCTCTCAGAGCACAGGACAGCCCACCCCAAGCATGGCCCTGAGTTTATAACTTTAACCAAGGGGTCAAGGAAACATTTTATGGGATTAGTGCCATGGCATGGCAGAGGTCTCAATGCAGCAGCTGTAATTCCACATCTTAGCATCTCCAGGTAGGCCTAGGATAGACTGAAACCCCGGAGAGCTGTGGCCAGTCAGTGCAGACAATACTGAGATAGATGGATCAATGATTTTACTCAGCTTTCTGTGGTTCTATAGGGTATGTTGATTGTCCTAGGCATCTCTAAATCATATGCACTTAAAAAAAAAAGCACAAAAGCATATATAGGCCATTAATTTCTTCAGTTTCATAACAAAGACCCAAGAAGAGAGGGGAAAATCCAGGCGGGAGCTGCCACCGAGAGCTGAGAGTCAAGTAATTTGTTTGACAAGACCATCCATTCATGGCTGGCTGTTGCTATTAAAGATTATTAAAAAATCTTTTGTAATGGCAAGTAGTAAGAGTACAACCTACAGAACCCAGATATGCAAACCTTTCATGATGTGAATTAGTCAAGCAGGGTTTGGAGATTGTCTATTCAGGTAGCGTAGATAAGGAAAAGAATAATAATCACAAATTATCGAGAACTGCATTATTTTATGAATTAAACCAAAGAAAACCAGACAATCCTTTTTCAAACTGAGAAGCGCCTGGTCAGGGAATGGATTCATCCGAGTCCAGTGTTCCATTTCCTAATTCCATCAGTGGCCAATCAAATGCTTCTGAGACACTCAGAAGCAAAACATTCATCCCACTATTCATCTCCAGCTGCTGGTATTTGGTGGGAAACTGGTGGGGGAATAAGTTTATTTTTTGCATTGTCTTATGAAGATGCCTTTTGTTGGGTCAGACCAGGCTTCCTCAACCTCGGCCCTCCAGATGTTTTGAGACTACAATTCCAATCATCCCTGACCACTGGTCCTGCTAGCTAGGGATCATGGGAGTTGTAGGCCAAAAAAAGATCTGGAGGACCGAGGAAGCCTGAGTCAGACCATTTGGCCATTAAACCCAGTATTTACTCTGGCTAGTAATCACTGTGGGTCTCAGGAAGGGAGCCTCTCCTATCACCTGCTTACTGGACCTGTTAAACTGGGAATGCCCAGGACTAAACCTGGACCCATTGTCAGCCTGTCTCTATCCACTGCCTGTGGAAAAATGGGAAGGCGCCGCCTCCCCTCACTCACCAAAAGCCTCCCTTACCAGAGCCGCATGGGATCTTCTGAGATCTCGCCGGAAGTCACTACCAAGCAACCCCAGCAGCTGCAGGGGCAGATGGGGTGCCAGCTGGGGTGCTGCCCCACAGAATTAGACTGCCCAAGGTGGCTGCTTCAGCCTACGTCATGGGTAGGCAGGTCCTGCCTGGGCCCTTCTGCATGCGGATCACGCTCTGAAATTGAGCTCTGGTGACTCTCTGAAGGATACCTTCAAAAACACACTAAGAACACAGAAAGAGCCCTGCTTCATCAAACCAAAAGTCTATCTAGCCTAGTATTCTATTCCCACCAGTAGTGTAATAGTAAATTCAGAAGTGCAGGGTCCCTATGTTATAGTCACAGCCATACCCCCTTCTAAATTCATGCAATAATCTTATGATCCACGTGTTGCCTTTCAGCTGTTTCTACTGTTTTCTGTTTATGTACGTGGGCAAATTATTTGGAGTGCTCCAATATCTTCTTTTGCAGTGACCTACACTGTGTTTTCCTTGAAGTTCCATTGTACTTAATGGAACGTCTACGCCACAACCTTGAAATGGAATCATCTTCTGTTTTCATTGTTCCTAAATCATGGGTAGGAAAACTAAGGTCTGGGGGCCGGATCTGGCCCAATCGCCTTCTAAATCCAGTTCGCGGACGGTCCGGGAATCTGTGCTTTTGCATGTGTAGAATGTGTGCTTTTATTTAAAATGCATCTCTGGGTTATTTGTGGGGCATAGGAATTTGTTCATTTTTTCCCCCAAAATATAGTCCGGCCCCCTCACAAGGGCTGAGGGACAGTGGACCAGCCCCCTGATGAAAAAGTTTGCTGACCCCTGTCCTAAATGCTTAGCTTTGGATGATACAGAACAACTTCTCCTCTGAGCCAGTGTGGTGTAGTGGTTAAGAGCGGTAGATTCGTAATCTGGGGAACCGGGTTCGCGTCTCCGCTCCTCCACATGCAGCTGCTGGGTGACCTTGGGCCAGTCACACTTCTTTGAAGTCTCTCAGCCCCACTCACCTCACAGAGTGTTTGTTGTGGGGGAGGAAGGGAAAGGAGAATGTTAGCCGCTTTGAGACTCCTTCGGGTAGTGATAAAGCGGGATATCAAATCCAAACTCTTCTTCTTCCCATGGTCCTTCTCCAGAATGACCCTAGGAGCCCATCCTCAGTAGCTGACTGAGACCTCCTTTCATTTTGATTGGCTTCCATCACCAAAGGGTGAGAAGACTTCTCGCTGTCTAAAAAGTTTCCTTTCATACTGATTGGGCAGTTCTAAAAGACTGGAGATTGAGACCCTGCTGGGACACTGCTACAGAAATAGTAATGGGTCTTCGACTCCCTGTGACCCCAGACCACCACACATCTGGTCCCACAGTCATCAGTCAGGTGCCACGGGGAATCCCACAAGCAAAGCGTGAGCACAATGGCCCTCTCCTGCTCATGTGACCTCAGAGGAGCACTGCCTCTGACACCAAGGTAGAATATGGCTATTATGCCTAGTAGCCCTTGATAGCTTTATAAATTTGTCTAATGCCTTTTGAAATCCATCCAAGTTGGCAGGCAGTACCCACATCTTGTGGCTGCAAATTCTGTAACTGAACTACCTGCTGAGTAAACAAGTAGTTCTTTTTGTCTGCCCTCAATATCCCAACATTCAAGCTGCATTGGAGGGCCTCTGCTTCTAGTGTGAAGACTTCTCTCTATCCATTTTCTCCACCCCTCAGCCATGCGTGCCCGCTTCATCTTACCTGCCTTTTTTTGTCTAAACTACAAAACTCCCCAATATAATAGCTTTTCCTCACAGGGAAGTTGCCCCAGCCTTCTTGATCAGATTGCTGGCTCTTCTTTGTCCCTCCTGCAGAGCTATTGAAGCAAGTTTCCATTTAGCTACTGGAGCTAATAGAGATTCCTGAGCTCGAGGTGAGCATCTGAATGTCGGTTCCAACCTTTGCAAAACGTAATGGAAGTTCTTCTGGTAAATGACTGTATGCAAAAGCCATAAGCAAACAATATTTCAGGAGCTGTTGGCCACCTCTTGAGCCATCTTGGAGCCAGCTGGGGACCAGCTAGATAAAGGAAAACCACATTTAGTGAGGAAAAAAGCACACTCCCTAACAGCTGATCTTACATCCAATGAAAAAGACAATTGCATGGAAATGGTCCACATTAAATTTAGGTTTATGAGGCGGTTGGTTATAAGGGGAATGGATGGTGCTGTGGTCTAAACCACTGAGCCTCTTGAGCTTGCTTATTGGAAGCTCGGCGTTTTGAATCTCCGCGATGGTGTGAGCTCCTGTTGCTCTTTCCCAGCTCCTGCCAACCTAGCAGTTCAAAAGCACGCCAGTGCAAGTAGATAAATAGGTACCACTGCGGTACCACTGCGTTTCCGTGCACTCTGGTTTCCGTCACGGTGTTCCATTGCACCAGAAGCAGTTTAGTCACGCTGGCCACATGACCTGGAAAGCTGTCTTGGACAAACACCGGCTCCCTTGGCCTAAAGCGAGATGAGCGCCACAACCCCACAGTCGCCTTTGACTGGACTTAACCATCGATGGGTCCTATACCTTATATATTAATATAGGTATAGCTGCAGGACCAACAGCACCAACCAGTGCTTCTCAACTCAACTCAGAACAAAAAGTCTCACTGTATTCAACCAGTCTTACTCCCAGGTAAATGTACCAGGCATTTCAGTCTAAGCTTTGTTGTTGACATTTTTAATTAATTAATATATTAGGGTTATATTATATATGGGCATGTCTTTAAGTTAACATCTTACATTAAAAACCTGGACAGTACCAAATTATCGAAGGCTTTTCACCAAAGCCGGACTAAACATCTTTCCTTCTGCAGTGTTGGATGGCAGGTTGAGAGTAGTTCCCTACCAGGACAGACTTTGCTCGTGTGCTCAAGACACCGATTCCATAAAACATATTTTGCTGCACTGTGCAAAATATGAGCAAGCCAGGGCTGAACTGATATTACCCTTGCTGGTACCTTTCCTGGGAAAATCAGAGGCTCACTATGTCAGGTTCCTATTGGAAGACCGGACAAACTCTAGAACATTAGCAGTGGCAAAGTTTTTATTGGCGGTTGCAAGAACTAATGATCCCTATCTTTTGAACAAAATGCTTGTTTAACCTGGAGGTAGGCTGTGTGAATTGTGCATTGCTTTGTAACCATTTGTTGGGTCTCTGGACCGTAATAAAGATTGATGATGAATTAGTTAATGATGTGATTGTCTAAAAGTCTGAGGGCTTATATGTAGGAACCCAAGAAGAGCCTACTGGATTATGCCCATGGCCCATCTAGTCCTGCACCCTGTTCTTACAAGGGTGCCTGTGGGATGACCATCAGCAGAACCTGAGTATAACAGAGCTCTCCCCATTCTCTCCTAGCTTCTGGTGTTCAGTGGAGGCAGAACACAGTCATTGTACATTTGTTTGCCTATATGTTGGACGGTTTTGATGAATTCTTTTAAGTTTAATTTTTCATGCGTTTTAAAATTGAGTGCATGCAGCACAACCCAGCATGTATTTACCTGAAAGATGTCCCATCAAGTTCTTACTTCTGAGTAAGCATGCACAGATATGCAGTCTCACAACATATTTTCACAGCATTTTCCATAGCCATGTTAAATTTGCAACAAGAGGGCAGCATCAACGAATATTACCTTCTAACAACATATTTGCCCATTCCTCAGGAATTGGCCCCTGAAGGATTTTAGCAATGGATTTTGCAAATGAATTATTTACCCTTAATTATAAATTTTAAATACGTTTTGCCGTTTTACATTTGAAATAATAGTTCATTGTTTAAGTAATGTTTGGTACCAATGATGTTTATAATATGGGCTCTCTGGATAAATATATTTTAAGAGGCATTGGGAATCATATATCAAATTATATTCACACCTACTACATATGTCAGTTGTCACTATTTCTGAAATAAAATACTTTTCCACCAGAAAATGTAATTGCCCAGGAAGGGTGGATGGAATACTTTTCTCAATCTATTGTGACGTCTTCAAGATGTCATGTGACCACTCATCATTCATCATGAGCTCTTATCATGACAGATAATAATAACCCAGGAATGGGAACCAAGGTGGGTTATGATAAACCTGTCACAGGATGGCTAGTACTAAACTGAACTTCTGAACTCTCCTTGGAGACCGAAAAGCAAGACATTTGTTCTAGCCTTAGACAGACATTCCAGTTTCAGTGCCAAATACCCTTTCTCTTAAAAGAAAAAACTTTCCCCCTCCCATTTGTTATACTTATTTCCCAAATCACATTCCAAGATATCCTTGTCATTTGAAAGGCAGCCCTTTTGCTTCCCACTCTCTGTTCTGAGCTAACAGTCCTAGACTCCATGTCCAACAGCAAGACCTCATTAAATCTGGATCCAAGATAGTCTGGCAAAGGGATATGGCAATCTGTCAGCAGATAAGAGCCCATTACAGATAAAGCTCCATTACATCAAGGGTGTGCAGTTATTTGCTTGCTTTTCAAAGAGGTGGTAAGTGCAACAGCCAAAAGCCACTGAGGTTGTGAGTTGTAGGCATGAACTTCCAGCATGTACAATGGGATGTGCATGGGCAGTGACTAAGAAGGAGACAAGTCCTGAGGTTGTAGAGAGTAAAGGTAAAGGTAAAGGGACCACTGACCATTGGGTCCAGTCATGGACGACTGGAGTTGCAGCGCTCATCTCACTGTACTGGCCAAGAGAGCCAGCATACAGCTTCCAGGTCATGTGTCCAGCATGACTAAGCCGCTTCTGGTGAACCAGAGCAGTGCACAGAAACACCGTTTATCTTCCTGCCAGAGTGGTACCTATTTATCTACTAACACTTTTTGGGATGCTTTCGAACTGCTAGGTTGGCAGGAGCAGGGACCGAGCAACGGGAACTCACCCTGACATGAGGATTCGAACCGCCGACCTTCTGATCGGCAAGCCCTAGGCTCTGGGGTTTAACCCACAGCGCCACCCGCGTCCCCAGTAGAGAGTAGCTTAGTGCGAATGTCAGCTTAGGGCTCAACCACACTTCCATTTGTCCCTTTTGCCTAGAAAGCATGGGGTCTGAGCAGTTTCCTGCTTGGCCCAGGCTTTCTAGGCATGAGTCGAAGAGGTTTTCTCCCTACCAGCACATGTGATGAGTCCAGCTCATCAGCATCATCACACATTATGGACTGGTTGCGGAGAGAATGTGGCAGGGATGTTGCAAATCTGGCTTTTAGGGACTCTGTAAATCCTCTGTGTTAAGTCTCAGGTCCATTTCCTTCTTGCCAAAAGGAAGTTATTTGGTGGTGTCAAGGCAATTTGGTAATCTATTTGTACTCTGGGAAGTAAGGAAATGGAGCTGCAAAGCTGCAGTGCTCCATGGAGTTGCATGCCCTCCTCTCCAGCCACCAGCCCTGTTCTCTACCTCTTTTCCTTCCCCTCTCAGTGTATCCAGCCTCCAGCCTTCTACGTACATACATTCCTTAGTTTGCTGTCTTCTCAGGCCTTATGGGCATGAATGGAGATCAGGGGCCATAGCTTAGTCCTTGCATGGTTATTTCATGACTCCTAAAAGCACCAATACATTGCCACATTCCCTTGTCACCACTGAACAATGTGCCAGAGTGGTGTAGTGGTTAAGAGCAGTAGACTCATAATTCATTTCTCCGCTCCTCCACATGCAGCTGCTGGGTGACCTTGGGCTAGTCACACTTCTCTGAAGTCTCTCAGCCCCACTCACCTCACAGAGTGTTTGTTGTGGGGTTGGAAGGGAAAGGAGAATGTTAGCCGCTTTGAGACTCCTTCGGGTAGTGATAAAGGGGGATATCAAATCCAAACTCTTCTTCTTCTCTTCTTCTTTTCCATGGCCATTTCTCTCTTTGAAATCTTCCAATTTCCCTCTTCTTATGCCAGACATGGCCAAACTTGGCCCTCCAGCTGTTTTGGGACTACAACTCCCATCATCCCTAACTAACAGGACCAGTGGTCAGGGATGATGGGAATTGTAGTCCCAAAACAGCTGGAGGGCCAAGTTCGGCCATGCCTGTCTTATGCCCTTCCACTTCTTCTGCCTCCCATACTATAAGAGCAGCTCAGATGGAGACATCTGCCTGCCCGGCACTTCGATGTCATCAAGATCAGTTGGCCAATCACTGTCAGGGGGCTGAGATCTAACTTTGGATGAGGCTTGAGGTGAATAGGGAGTCTAATTGACAAATTGCAGCCTCATCAGTTATAACTCCCCCGCTCCCTGGGAAAGCAGCCAATGCCAATGTTTGTATTGTACCTGCAGGTTTTCTGGCTCTTACGTATCACTTGGAAGATGCCTATACAAGGTGGCTGATGGCCAGACTGCTGATTTTCTTGGCTGCTTGGCTCCAGCAACTGACCATCACCAGGCAAGGAGAAATATGAAATCCCTGGTGCTGCTTTAATTTTTAATGCATCCTTAAGCCATCTTTGATCTCTCTCCCTCTCCCTCTCTCTCTCTTTCTCTCTTTCTCTCTTTCTCTCTTTCTCTCTTTCTCTCTTTCTCTCTCTCGTCAAAGGGGCCCATTGTGATGTTCTTCTCTCAAAAAGGTAAGAACATCAGGTTCTAACCAGCCTGAAACTGGGTGAATCCTCAAGATTTCCAGAAAGTGTTGTCAAATCCAGGTAGGCCATGCACATATTTATTTTTAAAGCCACTATCTTAGCAATAGGAATAAGAGCTTTCCTGCCAAGTTTGTATCTGCTTCAGCTGGATAACACATTGTGAAGAAAATTAGGCCTCTGCAGGTGGCCTTTTATTGAGCATTCATCCCAAATTGCTTACACAGAGGTTAGACTATTTTTAATTGAAAATTTGTTCTGATTTGTTTGTGGAGCAGTTATGCAAGAATGAGTCTTCATCCTGAATTCATACTTATTTGCAATGCTCCCTCCCCCCATCACTTTCCTAACCGCAAAAAATCCTTTTTTTAAAAAAAATGGATTTGCTGCACCAGGATGACAGAGCACTTTAATCCACTTTAATTACCCAAACCTAAATTTCCAGTACGTGCTTGAATCCCTCTGTTAAAATCCTGACATTCTGGAGGCAACCTTAGCAGGATTTTTAATGTTTAGTCAACTAACGTGATATGCCTCATATTTCTAAGGCCTGGAAAATCCCATTTTCTAGCTCTCTGCTTGCTTAGGTATGCAAGTATATCATTTCCTTTGTGAATTAGAGCCTGCCACTCTGAAACAGACACCTCCCAAATCCTCTTTTCTCCGCCCTACCACCCAGCTTCATCCCATTGGATAAATATTCATTCATAAGTATGATTTATCTTTGAACGGCTAATAGATTTCTGACATCCTGGCAGGCTCTGATGTACGGGTATATGAAGTGGCGTATGCTTAATTCAATTTCCCCCATTTGAATGATCATCTGGGATTGGCTAGTGCACATCAGGTCCCAGGTAGCAGTGGCTGACAAAGGTCAGTTCATGTAGACTGCTAAAAAGACAGTTGAGATGTGAAACGGTGGAAGACTAAAAATGGCGGCTGCCCCTCATTAAAAGCAATCTTGAACAAAAACATTTTTAGGACCTGCCCAATCACTACCAAGGATGGTGGAGGTGGTATATCTCAAAGGAAGGAGTTCTGTAGCCATGGAGCCACCACAACAGAGGTCGTCTCTTGAACCCACTAGCCCAATCTCACATGCTGGTGAGCACATGAGTTGATCTCAAATCTCTTGCAGGTTCAAATGAGCATAGCTGATTCTTTGATTAACTCAATCCTAAACTGTTACAGTCATACCTCGGGATGAATACGCTTCAGGTTGAGCATTTTCGGGTTGCGCTCCGTGGCAACCCGGAAGTAACGGAACGCGTTACCTCCGGGTTTCACCACTTGCGCATGCCGAGATGCTCAAAATGACGTCACGTGCATGTGCAGAAGCAGTGAATAGCGACCCGCGCATGCGCAGACACGGGTTGCATTCACTTCAGGATGCGAATGGGGCTCCAGAACAGATCCTGTTCGCATCCAGAGGTACCACTGTATATCCACAACACAAACTTGTTTTAGTTTCATAGCTAGGGTTACCATATTTTGAAGAGCAAAAAAAAGAGAGGACACATTTGCCAACTTCTATTTTTAGCTATTGATCACTATGACGACTCTCATTTTACACACCCATGGGGAAAAGGACGTGTCCTGGAAAAAGAGGACAGATGGCAACCCTCAAATTCAGTTGCGGGTCAAAGCCACACCCTGTTCCCTAGAGACTAAATAACTAGACTAATACATAGAATATTGGTTTTATGGGATCAAATAATGTCACAAGGTTACAGATGTGCAGGTTTTGGCCACAGGCGTTGGGGCAAGCAACAGCATATGCCACTCCAGCCCATCTGCTAGCAGTGTCTCTAAGGGTAATGCCAACCAGAAGGGATGCCCTATGACCTATGTCAAATTGGGGTGTCCCCCAAGTGGTCCTCACCGGGGGAGTGGTACGGCCCTAGGCCCCATCTGAGCATCGGACAGGAGCCACTCATCCTGGATCCTTTACCTGTGGAGTACCTTTACCCCTCCATCCAATATCTAAGTTTACTGGCAAAAGAAAACAGAGGCCAAGTGACCTGGCAGGCCCACAATATAACCTGGCACGGGGCTGAGGGCTGCCATTGGCCAGTCAATCCTGTGCCCAGGGGAATGCCCACAAAGTCCTGCTGCCATAGACCAATTTGGTGGCAGGGAAACCATCCGGCCTGTCATTAGCCGGTTCACTGGGCAGGCCCACTTAAGGAGACAAACAGACTTGCCATGGCTTCCCTCAAAGACTACTGGGAACTGTAGCTTTGTGAGGGTGCTAAGAATTCTCTGTGAGAGATGCCTGGTCTGCTACACATAAACCTAAAAGTCCTAGTATCCCCTTGGGGGAGAGGAGGAGAGATATGTCGTGACAGAAAAGATAATTTTGATTCCTGACTGTTGTTGTTTTTTAATGTGCTTAGGCTAGAAAGCCTTGAGTGAAAATGTTGCTTGTTAGCGCCCCACTTCAAGGATTCTGACATAGTACATCTTATTGTGATCTTTAATCCATTATTTATGAATTTATACAAAATAAAAGGCCACAACTACACAGCATATAAAGCAGACGGAACAGTCAAGGCAGAATCAATCAACCAAATGAAATCTTGTCATTAGAATCTTAACATGGATCAAAATCAGTCAATCAATATTGCACAGCCCTAGCTGGTACACACCATTACCAGCACCTTGGATGATTAAAAAGTTTGCACAAATCTCTAATAGGATTGGGGGAAAGGATTGGGCCGCTCCCAAAGATGGCAAGGCAAAAACGCAGGGAGCAAATTCATCACTGTGAGTTATGTACACAATCAAGGCTCATTTGCACATTCTGCCCAGAGAGACTGTTCAGGGATAGTGTCTGAAAACAGCTCCGTGGTAGAGCGTCAGCTTTGCATACAAAAAGGTCCCAAGGCATTTCTGTGTAGGCCTGGCATGGAATACTGTTGGAAACCCTGGAGAGTCGCTTCCAGTCAGAGTCCACAACACTGAGCTAGATGGGCCAGTGGCTTCACTCTGTGTGTCTCTCCAGGGATTTGGTGGCCTATTTCAGGGGTGGGGAATCTCAGACTCAGGAGCCAAATATGGCCCTTGAATCCTATCTATCTGTGGAAATGTAAAGAAAAAGAAGGAACATTTTATCACATGTGGTGGGAATGTAAAAGGGTGAAATGCTTCTGGGAGATGATATATAATGAGTTGAAAAAAATATTGAAGTATACATTTATAAAGAAACCAGAAGCATTTTTATTGGGCACTGTGGGGAATGACATAAATAGAAAGGAATGTAAGTTCTTTTATATGCAATAACAGCAACAAGAATATTATTGGCCCAAAAATGGAAGCAAGAAGAATTACCGATGATTGAAGAATGGAGGATGAAGTTAATGGACTATGCAGAATTAGATAAACTAACAGGAAGGATTCGAAACCGGTGAGACCAGAAATTCACGGAAGACTGGAGTAAATTTACGGACTATTTGAAAAGTAATTATGAAGAAGAGATGACTTTTGTGGGGTTGCAAGAAGTTTTATGAGGAGTATTATTAGAAGTATTGTAAAAATGGACAAGGGGGAGGATGATTTGTTAAGAGATGTAAAGGCAACATAAAGTTAAGAAATGCATAAGAAGTGGTTAAAACGGTGGATCATCAGAGGTGCTGATGGAAGTCTAAAAAGATTGTATAAGAGATAAGTTGTGTGGTACATTTTATAATTTATACGTTAAAATTAATAAAAAAATATTATTTAAAAAAGAATCCTATCTATCTGGCCCCTGGGACTGTCTCTCACCCCATGCCCTTCTTTCCTAGCCACACCCTCTTTGATTGTCTTTGCCTGGGATGTGTTCTTGACTTCTGATAATGTCTCTTGTTCGCCGTGACAGAGGACAGTGAGAGGTGTGTAGAAGCTAGCCTATTGAAAGGCAACATTTGCATTCATTCCTCCTCCCACTTTTCTCCTGGCCCCACCCACTGGCATGTGACCCTCAGAAGGGAACATGACTGAAAAAGGTTCCACGCCCTTGGTCTATTTGCGTCTCTTCCCAGTTGTTGAGCTGGCAAGATCTTCCTACCCCACTAAGCTTTTGGTTTCAAGCTCTCATATGAAACGAGACCAGTTAAGGGGTTAAGCAAAATATGCTATACAAGGCAGGGTTTTGGATGAAAAACAGTTGCACCCCCATGGGTCAAGACATCATGTCTAGGTCTTGTCTCTCAATGAGTTCCCCCCTCAACCGCTGCATATTCTCTCCACTATCCCATCCTATTGGTAGCCAAATTCAAAACCCACAGTTCTTCAGGCCAGGCATGGTGAAGGGGTCAGGAATTGCATTGCAAAATGAAGAAAAGTCAGTGTTTATGGAAAATGCCACAGAGCAGGAATAGCATTTTAATTTCAGTTGAAAGCAGGAGGGGAAAGTCAACCACAAAAATCCACCAGCTGCTGACCTCTTGACCGGCCCTCAAGGCAGCCCCAGACTACTGGACCACACAACCTCTCTGGACCAGATTGTGCATATATATATATATATATATATGCATAATCTGGGGCAGAGGGAGAGAGAGAGAGATTTGAGAGTGCAGGAGGCAGGGAAAACACTCTGTGGTTTTGGGTGACTGGATTTTATATAAACTTCAGAAGGAACAAGAATCATCTCATGTTTACAGTATCAAAATCCTCCAAGGGCAGAGAGATGTTTTGCTCCTTCAGCAGATGTGGAGGCTATTAATAGGAGCAGCCAAGGGACTCTCTCGGGACAGCTGTTGGACAGATTATGCCTCTGCTTTTCGCTCATGTTTAGCACTCATTCAGTCTTCCAGAACCTCCTAGGAACTTTGTTGGCTTAGGAATGTAGGAAGCTGCCGTACACTGAATCAAATGAATGTCCCGTCTCGTTCAGTATTAACTACATTGCCTAGTAGTGACTCTCTGGGATTTCAGGCTGGACAAGGCACCTTCCTATTTCCCCATGTTCCTGTGAGGTATTACTAACAATGTAATAGAGACCTGAAGTGGAGCCAATCGTCTGCAGCTTTTTCACCACGCCATCAAAGTGTGGCTTAGGGAACTGATGAATCTGTCAATTTTCGTTTCTCTCAGTTTCTACTTCTTCCAACCTAAAATTCAGCTCTCCACAATTCAGCAGCAATTTGCAGGTGGTTAAAATATATGTATTCATATATATTCATGAAAATTCATTACCATTTTAGTGTGCCTTTGTCCTAACAACCACAATTTTGACTAATACACACATCTTTGCAAGAAATTTCCCCTAATGCAATGCAGTTCTGTATGTTATTTCCACTAATACATGCATTTGTGCAGAGGCTGTTTGGCTGGAGAATTGCATCGCAAAATTCAGAGATGTGTGAATTTTATAGGCTAGCTTTTTTTGTTTGTGTATTGGATCAAGAAGTGGAAATTGGGCAGCTTCTTATTAAAATGCACACAAAATTCCACCCCCCAGCCTTCCTGGGTTACAATCATTTGGGAGAGAACTGGGCATTTGAAAATATTAGGCCTTCCCCTCCTCCTCATCTTTTCCATCTCTCCCACAATCCACTCAGAGAGTGGTGTGATTGCAAGCTGCATTCTGCAGCCTCCCCATCCATGGAAATTCCCTCTCTCCAGCTCTGGAGATTCCTTTATGTGTTGCCCATAAACTTTAAAGTTTAGAATATAGATGTATATATGATGCCAAATTCCATCACGGTTTGCTGCACCCTATCTGGAGAGATGGTTTGGGAGTTGAAATTCTGAGCCTTGTTGGTCTGGGGGCAGAGAATACACAATGTGCTTTTGAGTGATTCAGAGTCTCTGCCTGCAATTTCATTTGGGCTTCACAGCTCTGGACTGAGGCAGAGAAACAGATAAGGCAGCAGGGGGAAAACGCCATTATATTAGCTAAACCCAAGATTAATTTGCAAAGCACACCAGGCAGACCTAGTGCAATTTCAATTCGATCGCAAGGCTGAGATGGATAAATGCATGAAAGAGGAGTTTGGATTGCCTCTCTTCTCCTTTATTCAGGTGTCTTCACTGCAGACCACTGGGATATCAACGAATACCTACCTTGGTCATAACCGACGTGAATGAATTAACTTACAGAATTCACTGCTGCAAATCATGGCAAAGCTCACTGTGGGTTGTTTTGTTTTTTTAAGGATCAGATTATTGCAATTATCTCCAGAGCACCCAAGGTGAGGTACATGGCTCCCTCCCCATTTTATCCTCACAATGACTGTGAGGTAGATCGGAG
This sequence comes from Podarcis cretensis, assembly GCF_951804945.1. Lineage (NCBI taxonomy): Eukaryota > Metazoa > Chordata > Lepidosauria > Squamata > Lacertidae > Podarcis > Podarcis cretensis. Next base: position 26,234,277 of record NC_137185.1, on the reverse strand, counting down.
CTGAGAGACTGTGACTAGTGCAGGGTCACCCAGTGGGCTTCAGGAATGTGAACCCTGCTCTTCCTGGTCCAGCTGAAACCACTGTAACCACTGTACCACACCTGCTTCTGCTCTCATGCCACAAGCTCCTCAACTTTGTGTTGCAGCGCTTTGATAATCAGAAACTCAAGAAATGCTCTTTTGCTTGATTCCCAGGCACCTTGAGTACCTCTGAAGCCACAGTCATCAATAATCCTGCAAATAAACATCAGTGTGGGGGGTGTGGAAGGGGGGGGGGGGAATGAAGCATATCCAGTCCTGCATTGTGACCTAGCAATGACATTTGTGTTAGTTTGATTTTTGCATCTGACGCTCCCTGTGCTCTGAAAGCGAAAGTCGATTTTTGATGTTCTTGCCTTCCACATCCCTTCCTCTCTCTCTCTCTTTTAAAGTGCCTACATAAAGCTTTAACCAACCAGCCCTTTGCATTTATCTTTGCTAGCCTTGAAGAGAACTTGAACGACAGCTGTGCTGGATGTGCATTGAACCCATTGATCAAAGGAAGTGGGGGAAAGGAAAACATCCCAGTGTTTTGTTGCACTGTTGTTGTTGTTTTCTTTTTAAAATTCAAGTGGGTGTGGGGGGGGAACTAATTTGGATCAGGAGCAATAAAGCATAACAAGAAAGGGGGGGGGGGGACAGAGCAAGCAGAGTCTTGCTAGCCCCTGAAGTAGTATTTCAAATATAGCATAATCCTTGTTATTCACAAGTTTGAAAATACTTTTAGGTTTGAAAATAGGTATAGAAGAATATTAAAGTAAAAGTCACATTTCTATGGTATCATCATCATCGTGATCATGAATCAGCAGCAATGCACAGTGACTTATACAGTTCCACAGGCTTCAGGGAGAGATTGAGTCCAAGGAGCCTGTGATCATCATATCTACAGAAATGGAGCCAAAGTGAGCTAAGGAGAAGCAAGAGGAAGAAATCAGAGTATTTAGAGGGTCCCCAAGGTTTGCAGAAGTACAAAAAAGAATGAAATAGAAGCCATGGAAAACTGGGCCCCTGTACTTTTAATAGTTGTGCAAACCCAAGAACTTGGGTAGCTGCAATTTGTCAAACAGGAATGAGGAAATCTGCCCTGGTGGGAATTGTAGTACAGAAATCTTTTTTTTAAAGGTGCAGATGGAGTTCTATTCTCCTTTTCTTTTGGCCCCTTAACTGAATGCCGTCAACACTATTTAGATGGCCTCCATCTTCTAAGATCTTGCCAGCTATTTCCCACCTCCCAACTTGCAAAACAGAACTTCCAAGCTTCAATGACTAGTCACCTATGGGTTGAAAATTTATAAATTATATCAGAGTTATCAGAGCACCGAATTCTCTGGACAGTACCAATCTCCACATTTTTGCAGTGTGGTTGCCCAACTATTCACACCTGGTCAAACTTGCCTTCTTCCCATTACCCCTAGCAACCTACAACAACCATTTACCAGAAATAGGAGGAACGGAGGCAAAGGTAGATTATAAATCCTTAATAATGCTGTCATATTTCATGGGGTCATAGGAGCCAACTCCTAGAGGCTGAGGTCCCTTCAGCCCCCACATTAAAAGATTTGAGGGGGCCATGGTCCCCCAAAGTGGATGGGCATTGCCATTCAAATGGTTTGTGGGATTAACTGCCCCCCCCCATTTTATTCAAGTTGGCACTCCTGCATGGAAGCATGGTCAGGGCTGGGGAAACCGAATACTTCAAAGTAATTTCCAAGTCCTTCCCTATTATCATTGTCAAAGCCGAACTCTTTAGCTGGTTTGGTCACTCTGCTTCGCTGGGTGTTTCGCAGGTTTGTCTGCAGGGATTTATTTGTGTTGGAATAAGCAGCAGCCTTTCGGGACGCAGGTGGCGCTGTGGGTTAAAGCCTCAGCGCCTAGGGCTTGCCGATCGAAAGGTTGGCGGTTCGAATCCCTGCGGCGGGGTGCGCTCCCGCTGCTCGGTCCCAGCGCCTGCCAACCTAGCAGTTCGAAAGCACCTCCGGGTGCAAGTAGATAAATAGGGACCGCTTACCAGCGGGAAGGTAAACGGCGTTTCCGTGTGCGGCTCTGGCTCGCCAGAGCAGCGATGTCACGCTGGCCACGTGACCCGGAAGTGTCTCCGGACAGCGCTGGCCCCTGGCCTCTTAAGTGAGATGGGCGCACAACCCCAGAGTCTGTCAAGACTGGCCCGTACGGGCAGGGGTACCTTTACCTTTTTAAGCAGCAGCCTTTAATTAAGAGCCACCTGGACTGAGAGGAAAAAACCCTGAGTGAGTTAGTATGCCCAGGTCCTGGAAGCTAAGTAGCCTTCCTGAATTGTGGGTTTAATTTTGCTTTCCCTTTTCCTCCTAGTTTCTGCTGTAACATGTGATGCCTGATGTTACCAGACCCTCTAAGTGTCCCAACTTTCCAGGGGTGTCCCTGATTTAGAGAAGCTGTTCCAGTTTCTGGTTTCATCCCAGAATGTCCCTCTTTTCCTTAAAAGGTAAAGGGAACCCTGACCATTAAGTCCAGTTGCAGATGACTCTAGGGTTGCGGTGCTCATCTTGCTTTACTGGCTGAGGGAGCCAGCATTAGTCCGCAGACAGCTTCCGGGCTATGTGGCCAGCATGACTAAACCGCTTCTGGTGAACCAGAGCAGCGCATGGAAATGCCGTATACCTTCCCGCTGGAGTGGTGCCTATTTATCTACTTGCACTTTGGCGTGCTTTCGAACTGCTAGGTTGGCAGGAGCAGGGACTGAGCAATGGGAGCTCACCCTGTAGCAGGGATTTGAACCGCCGACCTTCTGATCACCAAACCACAGCGTCACCCTTAGGAGATCCCTATTTTCATTGGGAAAATGTCGGAGGGTTTGTGTTACTAAGCAAAATAACCTGTTTAAATCTTACTGTGTCTGTCTTCCTTGTAGTGACCACAAACCTATTCAACAAAACTATGGTGTTGCAGGGATGAGGTCCCTGCTGGGAGAAGGGTGGATTTTGCCCTGACAATTCTGTAAGTATATGATGGAGACGTGAAAGTTTCCACAGTCTAGGAATGTTTCTTCATTTTTCAAAGAATGTGTTCCCTTCCCCTTGGTATTTGGAAGTACCGTACTTTTCTGTGTATAAGACCAGGGTTTTTTTGCTTTAAAATTATGCAAAAAATTGTAGGTCGTCTTATACATGGGGCAATCTCCCCCCTATTTTCTTAAATTGGAGTCCCTAAAAATAGAGGGTGTCTTATACATGGGGGCGTCTTATACGCTGAAAAATGCGGTATTTTCTTTCCCTCTTGAGAAAATGCCACAAAGTGTTCTCTCTCCCACCTCTTCCTCCCCTCCCCAGTTTCCAGTTTATCAGCTAGCCTATCGAGCCGCAAGTGTAGGCACAGATGTGGCAACAGACCTCTTTCAATTAATGGAGTGGCCTCTCCAACAGGCTATGCTTAAGGGTGCTTGGCTTGTAGAGAGGCTGGTGAGAGCCCACTGCATTGGGAGATGCGCCTCCAACCGCAACTGGAGCAGCAGGCAGCTAGAGAAGAAGCACTTGGCCCCGAGACATTAACTAATTGCATGCCATTTGTATCAAGGACGCATTGTACTTTCATGACACAGCCCAGGATTTCCAAAGTTTAGAGGGCTTCAACCCAGCTCCAGAAGCAACTTAGTGGTGTTATGCCAGATCCGACTATTTCTAGCAGCAGTTCTCAGGGTCTCATCCTGTTACCTGCTACCTGATTCTTTCAACAGGAAATGCTTCTGGCGATTGAACCTGCAACCTTCTCCTTACAAAGCCAGTGCTTTGACCTAGATTCCCTCCAATGGTCCCCAATGGACTTCGCGCTTCAAAATATATATACAGCTAAATTCTTGGCTGGCATGATTAAAATGCATAGCGAGTTGACAGCAGAATATATATAATCACTCCGAGTGAATAGCATGTTATCAGAATTATCTGAAGTATGTGTGGTTAGCTCATAAGACTTTATATGTGGTCTGCAAACTGTATACACATAGTAACACTGATTGATTGATGCCATACCACCAGTTAGGAAATATCTCAAGAAACGAGCTTCTGCCTGAATGTAAACTCTCCTAATTATCCTATTCTACTCAGAGTAGACCCACTGAAATTAATGAACATGATTAAGTTAGGTCCATTAATTTGGATGAGTCTACCTTGAGTAAAACCTAGTTGAATATCACCCCATACCTTGTAAATATAAATTACCACCCCATTGCCTTCTAGAGATAAAATACTTTTTAAATACACATGATGAAACATGTACAAACTTTTGTACATATTTTAAGGATGAGGAAGTGCAGATTAATGTGGAGAGGGGAGGAAATGGGCTTATGAAACTTATGAATGAATGCAGGCTGCAAATAGATGAGTCCCTCTGTTGCTAGTTAATTTACATCTTATTTGTCAAATTCTCTCCTCCTCCTCTGCAATGAAGGCTTTTAAGAAAAGAAATAATCAGAAGTGCTTGAAGGCGTCTAGTAAATTCTTTCACAGCTAAGCAACAGCCATTCAGTGGGAAGCTGGAGAACACTTCAGGAGACAAAGGCTTTTGACATGCCCCTGTTTAAGGAAAGGTTTCTTCTTCCACCAGATCAAAGGAATAACACACACACCACTGTTGTATGGAGAGCAGCCCCTGCCAAGATCTGCAGGGCAGGTTTGGCTTCAAGCAAAGCTCAGGGAGAACCCAGTGTCATGGGAATGTGGGTGCCTTGATGAAAGGAAACTGGGTTCTCCAGCATAACTTCCGGGCAACGTCTGCCACTGGGAGCTTCAAGTCCCGTCTGGGGAGTAAAAATCGATGCAATTATCTCTGCATTTCCTTCCCCTTTCTTGTCAAGAAAATGTGGAGATGGAGCTAAGTGGATCATCGTCAGGCTGGAAGGAAAATGTTGATCTGCAGGAGGCCAGTCTCTGCAAATGCGAGAGAATGAAGGAAGCTTTCCCCCCCTCTTGCTATTCTTCCTCTTTAGTGAAAATTTCGATTACAGAATTTTACTGATATCCAAAACCTGCATTGCACCCATCTCCAGCTGGCTGCATTAGCTGAGGCCTACCTCTCTAACTCAACTTATCCATTAAGCAGAGTGCTGTGATTCTTCCCGACACACGTATATATCACATCTCCGATCTTGCTGGGTCAGGCTGCAGCCAAAGAGGAAGGAAGGTACTTAACCCTTTTCCTTACAGTCATTCTCCAGTTCAAAATCACTCTTTCCAACTTTAAAAAAAAAAAAAAAAAAAAGCTATGGAGAGAAAGATACAGGAAAATATTGCTTTTTTACAGGTGAATAAGATCTGGGGCAGGGAAGTGGTTATAAGTTTTAAAAGAACCGGAGGGAGGAGTTTAAAGCAGCCTCTGTCAACCAACCCTTGCTCATCCTTGTCTTGTCATCCAACTAGCCAAGGGCTGAGCCATAAAGTCCCTCCAACACATACAGTATAAGAGCATAAGAACAGTTTGCTGGATCAGACCAATGGCCCATCTAGTCCAATGCCCTGTTCTCATAGTGGTCAAATAATAATAATAATAATAATAATAATAATAATAATAATAATAATATATTTGTACCCCGTCCATCTGGCTGGGTTTCCCAAGCCACTCTGGGCAGCTTCCAACAGAATATTAAAAACATAATGAAACATCAAACATTAAAAACTTCCCTAAACAGGGCTGCCTTCAGATGTCTTCTAAACGTCAGATTGTTGTTTATTTCTTTGACACCTGATGCGAGGGTGTTCCACGGGGTGGACGCCACTACCGAGAAGGCCATCTGCCTGGTTCCCTGTAACCTCACAGTGAGGGAACTGCCAGAAGGCCCTCAGTGTGAACACTGGAGGTGGAGACGCTTCTTCAGGTATAAATGTTTTAAAATAACAAAATGAAAATAAAACAGGAAGGTGCCTTCTATCAAGTCGGGCTATGGATCCATCTAGCCCAGGATTGCCCATGATGACCAACAGCATCCTCAGAAGGAGAACGACTTTGCCACCTCCTGCCTCCTGGGAACCTTTGAACTGGAGACTCAGCCAAGGATTGAACCTGGGAACTGCCTGAATACAAAACAAGAGCCTTCAGCACTGAAATATCACCTCTCCCCAGCTTATGCATGCTCCAGTCTATGAAATGCCATCTCTCGCTGCTTCGTCTGTCAACCTCGAGCCAACTTTGCTCTGGCAACTGGACTCCTTCCAAGGTGGGCTCCCTGCTCTTGCTGGCCTTTACCACCAGAGGGCCTCTCCTACAGGCTTGCCTGCTTGGTTCTGCCAATGGATCCCCCGATTGGAAATCTCCTGGGCTCCAAAGTCCCCAGTCTATCTAGATTTACCCTTTCTTTTCTTTTCTTTTCTTTTTTGCACGACAGTCTACCCAGACTTGTGCTTGTATTCATCTTCCATTCCTTGACTCAACTGTCTTCCCTCCCGCTGTGCCCATCAGTCCATCCCCCTCACTTCCAGGTGGGAGTTGAAATGTGACTCTCACATCATCAGGGGCTCCCACAGCCTGACACTGCTCTCGCTTTCCGCAGCTCTGTGCAGATGGATGCCTCGCACCTCCAAGACATTCCAGAGATTTTATTTTGTTTTATTAGGATGTAACACGGCTCTCCAAGGCGAACTCCTCATTAATCAATTAGCCAATGACGCTTTGGCAATCATTCTGAGCTCACTTTTTCAAAGCTGTGATCCAGCTTTGCTGCTCATTAAGGGAGGCACAGATTTATATGCCAGGCTGTTAATATGTTGTATGTATAATTATATCATGCCCTGGTCAGCTAATAGCTCCCCAAATTACTGGAAACTGATTGAAATAACCTTTTTATTAAAAAAAAATCTGTGTTGAAATTAGCAATTAATTGATTTCTGTAGCAGATTGCTCTCTACTAGTCTGTTCTTCTATAAATAGAAAAATCGGAAAGTGTCCAGGAGCTGGAACACTCAGGACAGATTATAATGTTTAACAGTACTGGAACTAGCAAGCCGGTCTTCTTTTGAGCGTATGGTGGCCTAGATCAGCCTTCCCCAACTTGGTGCCCTCCAAACATTTTACCATAGAATTGTAGAGTTGGAAGGGATCCCAAGGGTGATCTAGTCCAATCCCCTGAAATGCAACAACTCTCATTAATACCCACTCAGCTTGGGAAATTAGTGGCTGATGTGATGTGGGGAGGATCCAACACACACACTGTTCAGTGCTGAGAAAAGCGGCATCACTAGTTTAGGGTGTTGAAGAGGGAATCGAGCAGTGGCAGACTTGGGGGGCCCCAAATTTCAATGGCGCCCTGTGTGATGTCCCATTTTGGCTCCCACACTCTAGCCGCACCCACCCGAGTGTGCGGCCATAAGAAGGGACCAAAAGATATTCTCTCACGTGTGTCGTCTTCTTCCTTCCACAAACAGTTCCGGCTTCCGGAAGTGTGGCACCAGCTTTCTGGGTCATGTGGCCAGCATAACTAAACCGCTTCTGGTGCAACGGAACACCGTGACAGAAACCAGAGTGCACGGAAACGCCGTTCACCTTCCCACCGCAGTGGTACCTATTTATCTACTTGCACTGGGGTGCTTTTGAACTGCTAGATTGGCAGGAGCTAGGACAGAGCAACAGGAGCTCACCCTGTCATGGGGATTTGAACCACCAACCATCTGATCAGCAAGCCCAAGAGGCTCAGTGTTTTAGACCACAGTGCCACCCGTGTCTGGTCCAAGTTTATATGGGTGGGCATGCTAACAGGCCACTTAGAAATTACTTTTCAGGTTCTGGTGATAGTGATGGATGGTGTTCTATGAGGGACAAACCACACACAGACACATTCCACCAAGAAAAACAACTCGCCTTTGCTTTCAAGCGAGTGTCGCAGCTGGAGTGCAACCAGCCTGGATCCATTTGGCTCTGCAGGAGTCTCGAAGTGAACTCCTCCGGAAAATCCTAGACTTTGAAAATTGTTTCAACTCAACCACTTCCCAGCAGGTGCTCACGCAAACTCCCTTTGTGTGCAGTTGCTAAGTACAGAAAGAGACCCTCTTCAAAAGTGGCAAGCGTGGGATAATGCAGCATCTGCTAAAGCCATATCTACCTTACTTCATTTTCTTCTTGCAGGGCTGGGGAGAGACAGACTACATTAACAGGTCCCAGGGGAAGTCTTACTAACTGAGCTATCTATATAATTTCAACGGGGAGTAATCTGATCTATAAAAAAAAAACCCACAAAAAACACCCTAGCCTGCAAAACCAGGCTATTGTTCACTTGTTGGTGCTGATGGGAGTTGTAGTCCAAAACAGCTGCAGTGTGCTGATCCAGTGGGTTACCCGAGAGATGAGGTCCAAGTCCGGTCCATGGTCAAAGGTGCAACGTGGAGGCAGCCCGTAGTAGCTGAAGCTGGGTGCAGGGCAGGGAGTTGGGTGAAGTCAGGAACAGGCATGCAAGCAGGGAGCCAGGGCGGGTCAGGAGCTCTGGCAGGAAAGCAGGAGAGGGTTCAGGTAGGAACTAGCAACCAACAATGGTGCTCCCACAACTTGGGACTGGGGCTGGCTGGCTTTTATCCGCCCAGAGGCATATGGCGGCCCCGATCCTCAGGTGGCCTGGAGGCAAGCACTCCTCCTGCGGGAAATTAGTTTCTTCCACCTCTCCACCCTGAGCCTATGCAGCTCAGGAGAGGCTGGAGGGTTACTGGACCCAGAGCTTCCTCTGACGGGGCTGAGAGTGGAGCACCTGCAGGCAATGGGTCCTCCATCACCTCAGGAGCCAGAGAAGACTCAGCTGATGCCTGCACCTGAGGACCCAGCACAGGTGAGGACCCTTCAGGTTCATACCCCAGCCCCGGCTCAGCTGGTTCTGGTGGTGGGGAATCCTGTGCAGGCTGGGATCCCTCAGGTTCAGCATCCGAGTCCGAATCCCAGGCCATCACACACAGGGACCCAGGTTGAAAGAGAAACTATGTAAGAACCTGGCTTTTGAAACTGACCAGGGTCAGGGGAGTGAATTGTAGAAAAATGAGCAAATTGTTTCCTATTGAAATCCTATTGAAATCCCTTGGGAGAGAGCACTAGATAGTTAGATATATTTAAATGTAAATGCTACATGCCTGGCCAACCTTAATTCATGCCAAACAGAATTACTCCAGGTGAACTGACTCACCGTTTTATATGGCTCATTGTTTCTTCTTCTCTGATTCGGGGACTTTTTTCTTTCTTTCTTGCCAAGCCCATCATCTGTTCGAAGCTGTCGGAATTGTTGCAGGCGGTTTATTTTGTTAAAACTATTCCATAATGGACAGCCGAGCTCTCAGGAATAAAGGAAATTTGATCACAGTCTATATATACTTTCTACCCCCCTGTCCCCCATAAAACTAATTAATGATTTTTAAAATTGAGTAAAAGGCTCACTTGAGATGGTTCCCTGAGCTATAGCACTACTGGCAATGAGGGGGAGGTATTTAAAATGAATTTCTCAAGCTAAAGAGAAGAAGGAAAGGGGGGGGAGCTTCAAAGCGCATGTTTAATTGTGCATGTCATATTTTAAATAACCAGCACAACTCCAGCTGTTTTGGGCACTGATCTGAGAAGCCAGTCTCTGCAATCCAGATGTAACCCTTTCGGGATGCCTCCAACTGCATGTTATGACACTGATGTTGTTTTTAAAACATATTATTCTCCCGTTTCAGATTTGGAAACGTTTCAGGTGGCCTCTTATTAACTGAAAGGCCAATATTAATATTAATAATAGCAATCCTGATTCACTTATCTACTACTAATAATAATAATCCTGAGTTGCTTATTCATAAGACCTACAGCTGGAAAACTCAAGGATAGCCTGAAAATAGTTCTGCCTACATGTCATTGTGATATAACACATGCTGCCCCACTCAGTTTTGAACCAGAAGCCCACCCACACGGCTAAGATTTCACATGCATTTCGTTTTCGGGGTTTGCACCCTGTTCCTGCAGATCGAAACTCCCAATTGCCCTAAATTTAACATTTGAAATGAATTCTGTCTATGGGAGGGCAACTCCCACACTACCGAAAAATGTAGTAACAAAAGATTGGCTGTGTTTGCACATCAAGGCAAGCCAAACCATGGTTTATTGTGCATGTGCTGGCTCCTAAGGAGGAGATAACACTCACTCTGTTGCTTCCTTGGTTTTCTGGGTCAGTGTGGGATATCAGGGGTGGGGCAGGTGGGTGTGGTTGGGGGAAAGCAGTTTAGTGGGCCAAATCGGGCCTGTGAACTGGAGGTCCCCCCCCCCCCGATTAGCATGTCGTCCAAACCCAGAATCAGGGTTAGGGTCTCTCATTCTTAATCCTGCTCTGTAGCTTAGTTTCGTCCTCTGTTTATAGGTCATGGTTAAGGAAAAGGGTGGTTTGGCTTAACATGTCCTCCAAACCACAATCCCAGGTTTGTAGGATATGTTAAGCCCAGTATTTGGGGGGGGTGCAGGGGGATGCACACTCCTAAACATTTTGTGAATCTAACTGGAGAAGAAACTAAAAAAAAATTAAAAACCAATTTTTTTCTCTAGCATGGTGAATCGTCAGTTCCGTTGCTACCCCCAATGGTGGCCTCCTTACCTGTCAGGGGGTTTTCTGAGTCTCAGACGGAAGTGAGCGTTTAATGTGTGAAGTAGGAGTTGGACTCTAGCGCGGTGATTGGTCAGTTTCGTTATTACCACTTCTGATATCAGCTTCCTTTCCTTTCCCAGTGGTTTTCTTGAGTCAAAATGAGAGTACCCCTAAACATTTTTAAAGAAAAAAAGCACTGGTTCAGCCAAACCATTGATTAGCTGACATCCCATAATGGTAACCTAAAAGTCCCAGGGAAGAACTGTGATAGCTCAGTCGGTAGAGCATGATCATGGTCCTGGGATCGAGCCCCACGTTGCACTAAATTTGGTTTTGGACTAAATGACCCTCATTGTCTCTTCCACCTCAACAGTTCTATGATTCTAGGAACTCCTTCCCGGGAGCTGGCACATTCACACAGTGATGATAAACCATGCTCAGGAAGCCAAGCCAATCTGTACCCTTACTGTAGAGATATGAGAAATGCAAAGCCATTTCAATGCCCTTGGGAAAGCTGCCAGATTGTTTGCCTGAGACCACCCACATAGTTGCAGCTCCGAGAGGCTAGTGTGGCAGACCTGCATGAAGTTCCCATAGCAGCTACTATTTTAAGAGCAAATACTTATCTCCCCACACCGAGCGATGGCAGCAATGTGGATCCCTACACCCGGTAGACTGGTGTCATGCCAATGCATGTGACCTGAAACTTCTCAATGAAAATTGTTGCCATGCATACTGAAACCAACGCACTCCTCATGACCTCTTGGGGACAGACAGGAGTGGAGGAGGGAGGTGATACTAGCCAGCAACTCAGCACCCTCCTCCTCCTAGATGGCACTGGAATTAATTTTGTTTCCAAAAAGAAATTTAGAAGCAGCTTCATTTACGATAACAAATTACTAATATGGCATAAGCTGGTCCATGGAAATGAGTTTCTGCCTCCCCTGTGGCTTTTTCTATCAGCGTTCCAGACTAATTGTGTGCTTCCTATAAAGGCCTTTCAATAATCAGCTCTTCCCCATATTACCGATAGAGACTTGTAATATCCTAAAGGACCGAAGTCAAAAGATTTGGCTGCTTAGCGCAAACCAGTTTGTACAAGGCAGACTCCTCTGCAGCCAGCCCCCTGGTCTGTTCCTGGCTATAGGGATGGAGGAGGAATCTATTCTGCATAACAACAACAACAACAACAACAACAACAACAATTTATTATTTATACCCTGCCCATCTGGCTGGGTTTCCCCAGCCACTCTGGGTGGCTCCCAACAGAATAAAAAAGCAATAAAATATAAAACATTAAAAACTTCCCTAAACAGGGCTGCCTTCAGATGTCTTCTAAAAGTCAGATAGTTGTTTATTCCCTTGACATCTGATGGGAGGCCGTTCCACAGGGCGGGCGCCAGTACCGAGAAGGCCCTCTGCCTGGTTCCCTGTAACCTCACTTCTTGCAGGGAGGGAGCTGCCAGAAGGCCCTCAGTCCTGGACCTCAGTGTGAACAATGGGGGTGGAGACACTCCTTCAGGTATACCGGGCCAAGGCCATATAGGGCTTTAAAGGTCAGCACCAACACTTTGAATTTGCTCGGAAACGTATGGATTTATATACCAAATTTGGTAGTTTGGACTCAATCAAATGTTCCTTGCATTGGGCTGCCCCTTGTTTCAAGCTCCCACTTATATCCCAGCTGCTTGTGCATATTTTTTTTTAAAGCCCAACTAATTATATGCAAAACTAAGAAGCATATTTCAGGATTGGGGGGGGGGGGGAATCCACCAAACTCAAATGCCAGTGTGGATTCACCTCACTTGATCTGGGCCCAACATGACATGGACCAGATCATGAATCCTCTCCAAAATCCTCATCCTGCAGATTCCTTTACAAAGTCTGAGGGCTCCTTCTTTTACAGGATTACAGTGCAGAATATATTTTTGTGCATTGGGCTCCTTGCCACCATGCACTTTGAATGCAATAGAACACACACCCCGGGTGTTTCAGGACTAGGGCCACATTCACACCATACATTTAAAATGCTATGGTACCATTTTAAACTGGCAGTGTGGAGATTTCCTGGGAGTGGGGCACCTGCTCCCCCTGTTCTTCCTCTGGGGAGACTCCAGGTTCCAGGTCTGGGCAGAGCTGAACCCGGACACCCTTCCTTGGGAGAATCTGGCTCAGACAATCGTATTTTGGGGAGTCCTGGTTCAGGAATCTTTGGTTTGAGATGGTCCTGGCTGACAAGCTGAATGACTCCAGTTTGGCATTGCGTCTAGGTTGGGGTTCTGCACCTCAACTTACCTGCGCTTACCTGAAACATACCTGAAAGATTCAGCTGCTCTGCATCAGACTCCTGCATGCTACACCTCCTGCAGGGTGTAGACACCAACACTGCTCACAAATAGTGATGCCAGAGAAATATGACAGTAGGGAAAAGGAGCCAAAATTGCCGATGTCTTTTTATTACTCCCACACCCAAAATGGAAATCAATCCAGTGAATGTGATCAGCATTCACTGTTGTTGTTGCTTTCATTCCACAAACAATATATAATGGATTACTCCCGCAGTCCTATTGGCATTGTGTTTCCATAGCGTTGAAATGAATGTGGTGGAATAACACAATGACAATGCATTTTGCACAATTATGTAAATTCCATAATTTCAGCACCACGGACAGTGAGACAATAATGTAGTTTTTGACAAAAGACGAACTGCAGCAGAACAAAAACAGGACTGCATGCGTGGAATTAAGGGCAGAATGGAAAACAATGACTTCTTGTAGCCCTACTCACAACCCTTTGCAGTCACTTGCGGCCCCCTAGTTCTCCACCCCTTCAGACCCACAATCCTCAAGCTGCAGGTCCCAAACCATGGCTTGACCCCATCTGCGACCCCAAGTCAAATTGCTTCCCACCAGCGTAAAAGGAGTTTCCAGTTGGGGATGGCTTGCTGTGGCCACAACAAACCACCCCAAATTAAGTTCAAAGACTTTGCTCGTTCTTTTGTGTACATATTGTTTAAATATTTAATGCCAGCCTTAATGATATTCTAATCCTCTTGGAATGTGTGAAGTGGAAATCATTTGCATTCATTTTGGCCTTTTCATTAAATCTCATTAGGGAAGATGCAGACATCCTTTGCATTTCACAGATGCAGAAAACTAGAGGGGCAGGGTGGGGAAGATAGAGAGAGCATTTCCACCCCATCTGTGGCTGTTGAGAGTGGCACGTTGTTGAGAACTTACCCCCATTGGAAGAGTGAGATAAAGTTGTCAACAAAGGCTTCTTTTCAGTTTGAATGAGGGGGACTCCGCTGGCTATGCTTATTGTTCAATAGAGATTCAAATCATGATGCATTACAGCCAGATCTCTGGGTGCTTTCAATTCACAACACATATACCACCACACCCCGTAAAAAATAAAAATATGGCATCGTCTTGTAGCCAAGTTCCTGGTTTCATCCCCTCCCCACTTCATTTCCCTGGCAACAGCAGGCAACATCTTCAAGTCCCATGGAAAGCTGAGAGGGTCAAAGCAATGAGGCGTGTCTGTAACAAACATAGTAATTTCAAACATTTAACTAAGTTTAAAATGCAGCTTCAAGGAGTTTCAGAACACCACGAAGATCAACATTTCATTTGGGGGCTCTTTATAGTTTCAGGACTTGAAAATTCATAATTGCAGGCTTTGAGTTTATAAATGCAAAAAGAACGCCTGCAGAAAAAGCCCTGTGCAGCCTTTATCCCCAGTGTTTTATTTATTTATTACCTTCATATCCCACCCTTCCTCCAAGAAACCTAGGACACCATGCAATTCTCCTCCCTCCCCCCCTTTGTCCTCACAATGATGCTGTGAGCTAGGTGGCCTGAGAAACAATGACTGCCCAAAGAGCTTTGTGGGTCCCATGCCTCTTCATCCAGTGCTCTAACCACTCTATCACTTCTGGCACAATGGAACACCGTGACAGAAACCAGAGTGCACGGAAATGCCATTCACCTTCCCGCCGCAGCGGTACCTATTTATCTACAGTACCTCGGGTTAAGTACTTAATTCGTTCCGGAGGTCTGTTCTTAACCTGAAACTGTGCTTAACCTGAAGCACCACTTTAGCTAATGGGGCCTCCTGCTGCTGCCGCACCGCTGGAGCATGATTTCTGTTCTCATCCTGAAGCAAAGTTCTTAACCTGAAGCACTATTTCTGGGTTAGCAGAGTCTGTAACCTAAAGCGTATGTAACCCGAAGTACCACTGTACTTGCATTGGCGTGCTTTCGAACTGCTAGGTTGGCAGGAGCAGGGACTGAGCAACGGGAGCTCACTCCGTTGTGGGGATTCGAACTGCCGACCTTCTGATCGGCAAGTCCTAGGCTCTGTGGTTTAACCCACAGCCCCACCCGCGTCCCTAAGATCAGAGGTGGGGAACCTTTATTTTCATGTCTTTATTTGTCAAGACTTACGTAGATACTGCTTAGTAAGCAAAGACAACATAGAATATTCATATCAAAATTCCAGTAAGATCAAACTTTTAAAAAGAAGACATAAAATGTACCAAACTATAGATTCAATCAGCAGTTGTTAAAGAAAGAAACCTAATAAAAATTATATGTCTTAATGGCATGTATCTGGGTAGGCAAGCAAGAGGGATTACCACTGTTCAAAGATGCCAGGAAATGGCACTCTAGGAGGGCATGGGAGGTGGGTTGCTTAGGAAGAGTCCTGAGGTCCTAATAGAAAAGGCTGGAGACCTGAATTCAGCCTCTGGACCCAAATAGTCCCTGCCAGACAGAGTAAACAATACTGGCCCAGGTCGCAAATAGCTATTCTCAGAATAGAGTGGTTTCCTATGTGTAGGAAAACAGAATAAGAACATCTGAAGAGCCTGGCTGCTGGATCAGGCCAAAGGGAGCCCAGGACCCTGTTGTCACAATGGCTAACCTGATTCCTGTTACAGGAAGTCCACAAGGAAGACCTGGGTGAAACAGCATTCTCTCTAACTGCTCTTCCCAGCCACCAGTACTCCAATGCCTACTGCTTCTAGCAGGGGAGGTAGACCATAGCCAGCATACCTAGTAGCAATCGATAAGAGACAAAACTGGTTTAGAAAGTGGCAAGAAAGAAAAGGGGGAGAGAAATGGAAATAGCAGGACAAGAAGTGAGGGATACAAATAGTTTTCCACTTATCCATATGTTGGGCGTTCTCATACATGGGGCTTGAAGCAGCTAAGGCAGATCTGGTCAGCCCATGGAGACAATCAGCTACAAATTCACTCTTAGAAACATTGGATTGTATAGCAGCTTTACCACAATAAATGGTAAGCCCCTAGACTGGAAAAAATTAGAAAAGGTAAAGAACTGAAATTGACTTATCGTATGAAACCTTTATTATTGCGGCCAACGACCAGCCTTCTGAATTTGGCAGATTCACCCATCTTTACTGAAAACATTTGTTGTTGTTGTTGTTTAGTCGTTTAGTCGTGTCCGACTCTTCGTGACCCCATGGACCACCTTTACTCCTCCCATCCCACCCCCATAGATAGGACACTTCTCCATCCTTTGCCATCTACCTTGCTCAGGTTCCCTGCCTTACACTTTTCAGAAAGCCTCAATTTCCCCCCTTTATCTACCATGTAATCTTCTTCCAGGTTTGGTTGTTATCATAATGGCTATCGACTCAGCCTACTTCCTGAGCTCTGGGAAAGGGCAATCTCCATTAATGCACATCTCTCCCCACCCCACTCTGCTCCAAACCTTAATCATGAATAATAGATAACAATTTACCAGTTGTTGCCGTGTTAGTGAGTTATGATACTAACAACCTGGGGCAACCGCAATTGCACGAGATGACATTGATGAAAGAGGTCTCACTTAGCTTTCCTTTTTTTCTCTTAGAGCTGTTTCTCCACCATCTCCACCACCACTCCTCCTCGCCCCCCCCCACCCCACCCCCGTTATACACACAAGCGCCGATCAAACTTATATATTTCCCCAGGACTGGATTAAGCATGCGCTCAGCTCCCCCGCCTGAAATGTATTCAGTGCGCCAGCTAATCTGTTTATGGGGATGGCTTTCTATTAGGAGCGTCATGTTAAACAGCAGGATTAAGCAGAGCTTACCAGAGTGGCTGCGTTTAGCCCCTCTTGTAGAAAAATGCAGTATATAAATATATATAATACAGTAACAATAGAGGCACAAATAATGGGGCCAAAAGAAAGAAAAGAGCAGCCATGGGAAAGTGGCAGCCAGATTCTGAGGGCCAGTTCACAAATGTTAAGTTCATGCAAGCCTCTCTTTGATCTCTTCCCCAACCCCTTTCCAAGAAATGTATGTGTGTGACTTACGCAGCACAAACTTATGCATGCCTAGGAAGCAAACTTATTGAGTTCAATGGGACTTACTCCCAGATAGGTGGAGAGGGGGACTGCAGCCTCCAAATAGGAGGGTCCACATGTTCCATTCAATGAGTTGACAGTCTTTGTATCTCTATACACAATTGTTGAGCTATACAAATTGGCAAGTATACACTCTTTCACACGAATGCTTGTACATGCATAGAAACAGCTTGTACCTGTGCTCTGAGTCTGATGTTTCCTATGATTATCACAAGCCCAGGTGAAGGAGATTCAGGGATGACTAAACCAAGAGACATTTGCCATCAATGCAGACTTTCAAGGAAGGGCCATAGCTCAGTGGTAGAGCATCTGCCTTGCAAGCAGAAGGTCCCAGATTCAGTCCTTGGCATCTCCAGGTAGGGTTGGAAGAGACTTCTACTTGAAATTCTGCTAGTGAGTAGAGACATAGTAGACAAAGGGGCAACACCTTCCTCATCTTCCTTAGCCTCAGTGTTGCCCCTGGTAGAGGGGGGAGGGTGGTGGCCATTGGGACCGGTAGGGTGAGAGGCAAGGAGCCCAACAGTAGGTGGTGCCAGAGTCAATGACAGACAGAGCCAGCTCATTCTAGCTTCATAACCATCCTGGGCTACCCCTGGCCTGCATGTAAGTAAGAAGGCAAGCAGGTGGGTAGGGGGCTGGCTGTGGACACACTGAAGCTGATGGAGCAGTGCTTCATTCTCCCTAATGGGATGGTGGTCCCAAGCCCAGGTCAGTGATGCTTGCCATCAGCGCACTCTTTAAAGGACTTCTTGTGGGGAGGGAGTAGCAGGAGTGCATGAACATTTTTCACACAGATATGGCGCCGTCATTTTCTTTTGCCAACAAATGCCACAATTAATGGAGCATCTGAGCTTCTCAGATTGGATGTGAAACGCTGAGCATTTTGTTTTAGAGCCTGCCTTCCTAATACTCCGGCTACATGTTCCTCTCTGAAGCACTAAATGCGCAGCTTCTGTCTCCGTCAGGCTGCGATGCGACGTGCGAGCAGAGAGATGAATAATCAGGCAGGGAGTTTGCTAAATGAGCCCCGAGTGAAGCAAAAATATGAAGGTATTTAATAAAAGGAGGCACTGCAGGGAGTTTCTGAGAATGAGCTTTTGCTAGGGCCAAGTATTAAGCTCTCTTTTTGAAAGAGCTTTTCAGTAACTCCTTTTTTTATATACAATTGATGCTCTGGTTGAATTAGTGTTTTTATGTATTTGATAATAAACATTGAAACATATTATATCTGTTTTAATTTATTCTGATTCTACTTCAAACATGTGGGTGAAGCCAGCGAGAGCCCTTCCTTATTTTAGTCTCCCCTGCAGAGCTTCAGCACAATCCGGGAGGCCTTTAGACATCAGAAAGAAGGATGTCTCCTTAGTTTAGCTCAAAACTTGTTTATTGCAAGAAGAAGAAGAAGAAGAAGAAGAAGAAGAAGAAGAAGAAGAAGAAGAAGAAGAAGAAGAAGGAGAAATGAGACCCGCCAGACATTTTGTCATACTAGAGAAATGCTGTCAGACATTTGTATGATTAGTTCAAACCAATATGTCAAAGTCAGCCTCCCTTCTTAGCTCTCTGCACTGCAACATCTGGATCCAGTGCCTATGTTCATTCACAAAAGGATGAGAAAATGAGGAAATGAAATGTTTCATTCACAAAAGTATGAGGGGACAAGGGGGATTTGCAGTGGAGGTGAGCCCATCAGGGCTAATGGGGTACTGCCCCACCAACCTCAGCCTGACCCCACCTGCTTGTCTTCCTGCTTACAAGAGATCCAGGGGTCACCCAAGATGGAGACAAAACTCAAATTAGCCGGCTCTGCCTGTCATTGCTCTGTTGCCACCAGAGGTTGGGCTCCCTGCCCTACCAGTCGCAATGGACACCAGCCACCGATTCTAAATCTGTCCCCAACCTACAACGGCAACACTAAGACTAACTGCCTGGATCATGTGACTTTAGGGCAAGTGCTAAAATTGCCAACTTCTTAATAGCAAGGGAGAATCTGTAAATTGCAAAGTCTGTCATTATACTAAAGGCACAAACTGGGGAGGCGGGGAGCGTTTATAAGCTGCTAGGACGGCTCTTGCAAGTGGAAGGGACTGCACGGCAGCGCCACCACTGCAGAAGGCCAGGTACATCTTCTCCTAAGCAGGGATCGGGTGGTACATGAAGCCAAGAGGGTCTCAGCCTGTACACTGATGATTTTGCCTTGCTTTCCTAATTGAAGCAACTCGCCACTCAGGCATAGGCATAGTTGTTTATCTGTCTGCTCACTCACCCAGGGCATGAGCTGTGCCATCAATCCAGGCAGACCCCAAAATAAACATGAACCTCGCCCTCTGCTAATTCCAGCTCCCAGCCCCGTGTGCGAATTGTAATCTCATCCCATCATCACCTGTACCGCTGAAGTGATGAGGTGAGCACTTCATGTCTGATTAGCAATCTCTCTCATTTATCTCTTTGCAAAAACACATGAACCTAATTGCTTCCAATTTTCCTATATTAGGAGCAAACCAGAGAGCCTGAATTGTTCGCTCGCTGGCACATCCGCCATCCGTTTTGTCGGGTTACTCGGGGCCCCGTAATTTCTTAAGCACAATACACCGAGAAGCAGAAATAACAATGCTTCACAGAAGGGGTACAAAAGAAGATTGCCCAATTCCATGAGGCTGCTAATAGCCGACAACTGCCATTAAAAGCAGGAAATGAAGAGAGCTAATCAAATGGAGGACTGATTCTGCCCCACTGGAGAAGTGTAAAGCACTGCAATTGAGAAACACTCTGGGGTGATGATGATGATGATTAGCAAAGGGAAAGAGATACCAAGTCAAACCATTGTTCCATCTATCTCTATGCTGACTGGCAGCAGCCCCCCCCCCCCGGATTTTAGGCAGTGGATATTCCCAGTCAGAGGGATGCGGGTGGCGCTGTGGGTTAAACCACAGAGCCTAGGACTTGCTGATCAGAAGGTCGGCGGTTCGAATCCCCGCAATGGGGTGAGCTCCCGTTGCTCGGTCCCTGCACCTGCCAACCTAGCAGTTCGAAAGCACGTCAAAAGTGCAAGTAGATAAATAGGTACCACTCTGGCGGGAAGGTAAACGGCGTTTCCGTGCGCTGCTCTGGTTTGCCAGAAGCGGCTTAGTCATGCTGGCCACATGACCCGGCAGCTGTACGTCGGCTCCTTCGGCCAATTAAGCGAGATGAGCATCACAACCCCAGAGTCGGCCACGACTGGACCTAATGGTCAGGGGTCCCTTTACCTTTACTATTCCCAGTCAGGGTGCCAACTTGAATAAAATATGGAAGGGCCGGTAAGCCCCACCCCATAATTGATCACATGATGCAGCACACACACACCCATTTGAATAGCAATGTTTATCAACTTTGGGGGGGGGGGACCAGCCTCCTCAAATATTTTAGGGGGGGGGGCAAAGGGACCTCTGTCCCTAAGAGTTGGCTCCCATGTTCCCAGTCCTATCTGGAGTCATCAGTGGCTGATTTTGAGACCTTCTGCATGCAAAGGTCTCCCACTCAGCAATGTGTTTTTTCCTCTGGGAAAGAAAGCAATATTCCAGTCCCTATGGTTCTGAAAGGCTGATTTAAAGAAAGGCACAAGTCTGCCTTATACTAAGTCAGACACTTGGTCTATCAAGCTCAGGATTGTGTATACTGACTGGGGATGACTCCTGGGATTTCAAACAGGGGCATCTCCAGCCCTACCCAAAGATGGAGGGGATTTAGCCTGGGACCCTCTGCATGCAAAGCAGATCCTCTACCACTGAGTTGTTGTGGTGGTGGTGGTGGTGGTTTGTTGATTGCTCTGAAGACACCCAATAGGTGAGAGCCAGGAGCTCAAAACACATCAGAGCTAAGAAGGACTATCCTTGCCCAGGCAAAGCCTCAGTCTTGCAAGAAGGTCCCAGATGGATGGAGAATGTCAAGTACCTGGGAACAACTTACGGCCCAGAAAAGTGGTTTTAGCCCACAACCCACTGGGTCTCGTCGGTTTCTGGATCTAGCCCCAGAGGCTCCTGGCAATCAAACATGAATGGTGTTTCAGCATTATCTGGAAAGCTAGTTCACAAGTAGCCCAGGATAGCCTGATAATTAGAAAAGTCTTAAAATGGGCTCCCCCCTTACACACCCACACCCCAGGTTGTGAAGTTTTCCTCCTAAAAGAGCAACAATCCAATCCAACATAAATATTGGTACTATATCCAATACTAGGCATAATCTTAATAAAAATAATAATTTATTATATATACCCCGCTCATCTGGCTGAGTTTCCCCAGCCACTGTGGGCGGCTCCCAATCAAGTGTTAAAAACAATACAGCATTAAATATTAAAAACTTCCCTAAACAGGACTGCCTTCAGGTGTCTTTTAAAAATAGGATAGCTGCTTATTTCCTTGATATCTTCTCATCTGACCTTCTATATCACCCAGCCCCATGGCATGCAGTCTCTCTGCACCAGTATGATCTCTCGATCTGTCTGTCTGTCTGTCTGTCTGCACTGCTTGCATCAGCTAAGACCCTGAGTATTTGCAGGCAAGTCCTTTCTGTCACCCAGCCCCTTCACTGCCAGCATTTTTGCTAAAGAGATATTTCCCAGCTGGCAAAATGAATGCAGAGTCAAAGACAGATTAAGTCTGGGGAGGAGAATGTGGTTGCTGCTGCTGCTGCTGCTGCTGCTGCTTTCCCTACCCACCCTTCTTTCCTTCCTTCCGTCCTCGGTCCCATTTTGGAGATTTGCTGAAATGAGAGCTGAGCTCAGCGGTGTGCGCGTATGAGCCCAAATCCATCTAATTTGAAACCCACCTTATCGCTTCGTTTAGCGTCGCTTGTGGCACGGAGCTTGCAACACCACGCCACCAGGCGCTCAGCAAGCCGCTTATCTGATTCAGGATGGGATCCTGCCACCAGCACCTCCCCCCCCCCTCTACAAATTGTGCTCAGTGGTGCTTGTGCCTGAGATGTAGAACAGCTGTTTCCCAAACCCACCCAGCATCCTTTGCAAAGCCCTTTAAGATAGAAGACAGAAAGATTAAGGTGCCTCTTCCCCTGTGAGGATGAAGATATTTCTGATGGAAAGTGATGCAGAGACTTAGTAGGTGTTTAGTCACACACGAGGCTTCTGTTGGATTTTCCACCTGAAAAGGTAAACCTTAGACCACCTGCAAAATTTGCTTGACTTCACTTCTGCACGAGAAGTGAACCTCTTGACTCCCACATGCTACAATATGATGCCCGCCCCCAGAGTTCATGGAGGGCTTGGGGTTTACCTGTGTGACAAGTGCTGGCCATGCATCCATCACCCCCCCCCCCGAAACTGAGTTGGTTTCTGGGGTACTGGAGAAAATGAAGCCTGGTGCCAGGAGCTGGTGAGAATGGTGTCATTGTTTTTAAAAGGTGGCTCAGTTCAGGCCACCTCAGTGTGCCCTGCTGGAGCAATGAAGGTTCATTTGCTTGGTGCAGGACCCAGCAAAGCTTTTTGCACCTTGGGGCAAGCCCAAATTGTTAAAATGCAATAACTGTTAGAACAATAAAATCAGATGTTCGTGGGACCACTTGCCTAAGCCAGTGTGCTTTTGGGAGCCGGTGGGATGCCAATACTGATGGGGCCTCTCGTATATCAACAGGAAAGGCATTCCATGCCACTGTTGTCACAGGTGAAAAATCCGAAAATCACCAGGCCATGGCAAAACCCACTGGGTTCTGTTAGCTACTAATAGTGCCCTTACTAGACAGTGAAGAGGAATATGTTTTTTCAGGTAACCTGGTCCATAAGCCATGGAACCTTAAAACTGGCTCGGTGGCTAATAAGGAACCAGTGCCAATCCCTCAGCAATGGTGTGAGGTTGCTGCTCTATCAGCAAGATCGAAGAGAGATTCAACGACTTAGAACCAAACACCTGAAAGACCACATGAGTCTCTCTTGGGTGTTCAGATCTGCTAAGGGTAGCTCAGCCACCCTCAGAAATGTGGGGAATGGCAGCCCAAGAGAAGGCTTTCTCTGACAGCTTCGAAATTGCCCCTCCTGACATAGGCCTTTGATAGTCAACTCTTTGAAGGCAGGAAAAGAAATCTGATGAATAAATAAGCTGCCAGTTTGGTTGGCTTTTGTAAATCTTTTCCTTTGCCTCAGACGACAAAATATCTCAAGGTGGCCCTGCCACTCCCTTTAGACCCCATTCACTCTAATGAAAAGGTTCAATGGTAGAGCATCCGCTCTGTAGGCAGAAGGCCCCTGATTTAATTCCCCAGCATCTCCAGATAGAGCTGGGAGTAACCCCTACCAAGAACGCTGGAGAGCTGCTGCCAGTCAGTGTGAACAATACTGAGCCAGATGGACCAATGGTCTAACTCCATATAAGAAGTTTCCAAGGTTCCTGAATGCAAGCAAGGGCTCCTCTTTCTTCTCCTTGCTTCATTCAGTTGCTTAAGGTAAAGGGACCCCTGACTATTAGGTCCAGTTGTGGCCGACTCTGGGGTTGCGGCGCTCGTCTCACTTTATTGGCCGAGCGAGCTGGCGTAAAGCTTCCGGGTCATGTGGCCAGCATGACTAAGCCGCTTCTGGCGAACCAGAGCAGCGCACGGAAACGCCGTTTACCTTCCTGCCAGAGTGGTACCTATTTATCTACTTGCACTTTGACGTGCTTTCGAACTGCCAGGTTGGCAGGAGCAGGGACCGAGCAATGGGAGCTCACCCCATCGCGGGGATTTGAACCGCCGACCTTCTGATCAGCAAGTCCTAGGCTCTGTGGTTTAACCCGCAGCGCCACCTGCGTCCCTCTATTCAGTTGCTTAGAGGGGTCTCATGAGCAGGTGGCTACTCCAAGGAGGAGGATCAGCAAAGCCAGGCAACCTGAAGAACTGGCAGTGGGATCTCTCCTGGGGTCGGGGCTCCAGCAATTGCTCGATCACACAAACTGTTGGTGCTACTCCTGCTTCAAACACCCTTTCCATGTTTTTCTTACCAACTGCATCCCTGCTGCCACTTTGGATGCAAGTTGGATGAAGATCATGAGTTTGGCTGTTCCCTTATGTATACATTTGCCTTTGGGGCTCTGTGCTAAGCACAATCCGCAACCAAACTGTCAGCCAACACCCTGATGATTGCACCAGCCTCCCCACCACTTAAAGCATCCTCTCGAAGACCGTAATCACTCCGGGCATTCAAGCTGAGCTGAATTCTCCTCTCAAATTGCAACCTACGGAACTTGCTGGGGTTACTTACTGGTATTCATTATCATGTAGCCCGAGTGCCGCAAATTCTATGGCGCAGCATTTCTCATCTGTAAAGGGAGCATCTCTCCCTTTCCAAGGGCTCCGTTGCCTGTGCTTTCATATTATATCAGTCAATAAAAATCTGGCTGCTATCCTATTTCCTGAGCCTTAGTAAAAAAAGAGGAAGTGATGGATGAAATGCTTGTCTACAGGATCGTTGCTAAATTATGCGGTGAGGAAAATAGCTGCTCTGGCTCTCCAGGGAATCAGTTTGAGTTGCCAGGATTTTGCCCCGTTCCTCAAACAAGCCCAAATATGCAGGCCTACCTGAGTCATGTTCCCTCTTTCAAACTTGCCCTCCTTCATTTCCTTGTGGCCTCGCCTCGCTCAAACTTCAAGAAGGTGGAAAAATGGGGAAAGGCCAGAAAGGTAACAGGTGTTGATTAAGAGTATGATGCTTTTATGGAGGCCTGCTCATTTTACCAGGTTGTTTGATCC
This sequence comes from Podarcis cretensis, assembly GCF_951804945.1. Taxonomy (NCBI): domain Eukaryota; kingdom Metazoa; phylum Chordata; class Lepidosauria; order Squamata; family Lacertidae; genus Podarcis; species Podarcis cretensis. The sequence continues at coordinate 26,209,604 of NC_137185.1, read as the reverse complement.
AGCTGTTTCTCAGTTACACAGGCAGATTGATTTCGCCTGTTTCTTTTGCTTAAATTTTTATTCCCCCCCCCCTTTCTTTCCTCATGAAACCTGGCATCCATTATGGTACCATTTAGGCACTGAATCAACCCAGAACTGGTGAGCTTCAGCAAGTTGGTGGCTTCATGAGCCTTCAGGCCATAAGCTAGGGCCCAATTCCTTGGGAGCAAGGGGAAGAAAAAACTGTTATGGGGGGGGGACTGCTCCTTTTCCTTTATGGGGTATCCAAGTCCGTATAGAGTATGAGAAAATAACAGAGATCAACCAGAGTATATTGAGAAGGAAAGCGGCTAGTGAGCCTGATCTTTATTGCAATAGAAAAGTACTGTTGCAACAGGGTCCCTGCTCCCCACACACAGGAGGGAGGAGAGAACCCTGAACAATGGTGCGCAAGCCCTTATGTATACTTTTGAAATTGCCCACCCTGTAGCCCAAGACCACCCCCCTGAAACATCATGCATACATCACAGAAGGAGGCGGTCTACAGCAGAAATCCTGTCTGCCTGGATACCCGATAATGGTCACTGATTCTTTTGTGATGGTAAATACTTTAGTTCCTGAATCCAGGTCACAGGCTCACCCTATTTATACACAAATACGCCCTTTAAGACAGGATTTGCAAGTAAAAAGGCAATGGGAAGGCTTTCCCCGTTTTCCTCCTTTACTGCAAAGGAATATTTGAGGTCACTGGGAGAGTCAAAATGGCTTCAGGATTGCTCTCCTGTACTATTTCAGACACATGGTTTATATACTTATGTATGTGTTTGCCTTGTACATTTATGAACATTTATTTTATATTCGAGACCTTAGAATTTTTATAACAAGGCAAAGTCAGGACAAGGCATGAAGTGAGTTGAAGAAGAATTTATATTTTAATCTTGCATATCTTAATCTTGGCAAAGTGACATGCGATGGGCACAACACTACACCACTCGTGAAAAAGATAAGGCGACTGGAATATGACCTGACACATTGCTACTGTGGTGTCACAATGACCAAAACCTTTTTCTACACGGACCCGGTTCAGACACTGCTAAATCTTCTGCGCCAAAAATCCGTAAAGCCATGAGGCTGAAGCAATTAAATGCCCTGTGGATTTGGGATGGGCAATCTCCAGTTTATTCAGATGAGTGAGTTCTGCATGTATAGTTGTGCAAATTCAATGTTTCCTGTGTAGGATAAGGGCATACAACCAACCCAATAAAAGATGATTAGACAAACACATGAGGTATAAGGTTATCAGTAAAGGTATAAGTAAAGGTACCCCTGACCGTTAGGTCCAGTCGAAGACTCTGGTGTCATGAGCTCATCTCGTTCCATAGGACGAGGGAGCCGGCGTTTGTCCGCAGACAGCTTCTGGGTCATGTGGCCAGCATGACTAAGTTGCTTCTGGCAAAACAGAGCAGCACACAGAAATGCCGTTTACCTTCCCGCCAGAGCGGTACCTATTTATCTACTTGCATTTGACATGCTTTTGAACTGCTAGGTGGGCAGGAGCTGGGACCGAGCAACGGGAGTCCACCCCATCGTGGGGATTCGAACTGCCGACCTTCCAATTGGCAAGCCCTAGGCTCTGTGGTTTAGACCACAGTGCCACCCATGTCCCTTTTAAGGTTATCAGTAGCTACGAGCAATTATTTCTATGTTGACCCTTCATTGTTGGAGGCAGAATGCCTCTGAGTACCAGTTTCTGGGAATCACACATGAGCTGTTGCACTCAAGCCCTGCTTGTGAGCTTCTCAGAAGTGGCATCTAGTTGACCACTGTGAGAGCAGCATGCTGGACTGGATAGGCTTTTGACCTGATCCAGCAGCCAAGCTCTGCCTAGGTGCTTGATAGGAGAATGTGGAGGGTGCACAAATTTTGGGGGCCATCTCGGGCAAGAGTGAAATATGATCATGTCCGTTGTGCTGCAGGCGATAGCATGGACAAGCTTTAATGTGACCCAGAGCACCTCCACATTGGAGAAGAGGGGGAAAGGAGCACCAACTCTATCCATGCTAGTTACGTCAAAAGGTGAGCTTTGGCTCCCGTCCCTGACAACACTTCTGTCTTCTATTGATGTTACTAAGAAATGTCATTAAACCAGCAAAAGCAAGTGCCTTCAGTGATGGAGAACTCCCATCTGGTTGCCATAGGAACTATAAGAGGCTATTCAGCCTGGCTGGAGGGATCTGATGCCTTCAGTTCAATGGCAAAAACTAGCTATGAGGCCTGGCTGACTTGAAAAAGGCAATGGCAGAGAAGGTTGAGGAGCAAGCAAGAGTTTCCACCACGGAGGATGTGGCAGATGTGCTGGTGATTTTAGTTCATTGTCTGAGAAACTTTGGAGGTAGGGGTCTTTGTGGTGCTTAGAGTCCTGTTTTCACCTTTTATTAGGGATCTGGAGAAATTCATTTCAGTCTGAATTTTAAGGCAAACCAACCTATTTTATGCTTCCTGAAAGAAGATGCGAACGAATTCCTTCAAAGGTATTAAGGATAGTATGGTTAATTGCTTCCAAAGCTGCATATGTGCATACACAAACATTGTTGAGAGAAAGGAACACTCAAATGCTGAAGAATTTTCATGAAGGTTTTTATTAAAAATGCAAAGTGGTACAGAAATATGGTAAACTGAACACTGGAAAAAGGAGAAACAGTGAGAAACCAAAATGGATAGATTCACCCATTCCTATTTATTTTAAGGCACTGGTGTTGCTGATAACAAAATTAACCTTTAAGTAACAAACAGAATGATCCCTGCTATTGCACTTCCAGCAAAAGGGGAGAGTAACATTTGCTATATTCTAAGAAACTTGAAATAAACAGTGGGCTTATCCACACTTACCTTTTGCTCTGCCCTTTCGAGGCACAGCTGAGTGCCCCCCCCCTGTTTTGCATATGGAAACTCACTTTTTAAAGTTGAAGCACAACAAATGGCAATTCAGGTTTTCTGCCAATTGCTCTTTGCTCTGTTTAGCTTTAAAGAGCAGTTTTTTTTGGGGGGAGGGTTGTGTGGGGTAAGCTCAGACATGTGCCTTGAAGGCGTGGAGGAAATGAAAGTGTGGTTAAAAAGGTAAAGGTAAAAGGACCCCCGACCATTAGGTGCAGTCGTGACCGACTCTGGGGTTGTGGCGCTCATCTTGCTTTACTGGCTGAGGGAGCTGGCGTACAGCTTCCGGGTCATGTGGCCAGCATGACTAAGCCGCTTCTGGCGAACCAGAGCAGCACACGGAAATGCCGTTTACCTTCCCACTGGAGCAGTACCTATCTATCTACTTGCACTTTGACGTGCTTTCGAACTGCTAGGTTGGCAGGAGCAGGGACCGAGCAACGGGAGCTCACCTCGTTGCGGGGATTCAAACCGCTGACCTTCTGATTGGCACGTCCTAGGCTCTGTGGTTTAACCCACAGTGCCACCCGCGTGGTTAAGCCCTGTTAATAACACCAAAAAAGAGACTAGTAGTGCCTGGTTTCCTAGGTGTCACGCCTGAGCTGCATCCAGTTGCTTTGGGATTTTTTTGGCAAAAAATGTTAAACGCAAAAGAGGTATTGAATGCAGAAACAGAGAAAGCAGGCATGATCCCAACATTCATCTGTACAAAGATTAAACGCTTGCAGATAGAAACAGTATGTTGTAGGTTCCTTAAGACGCTTCACCCCCCTTCCCCTGCAAAGCCTAAATCTGTCCAAGGATCAATGAAACGAGTGTCATCATAAGCCTCAAGAAACACAGCCTTTCCTTGCAACAAACACATATAGACATATTTCATCCCAACATATCCATCAGCAGAACTGCTTTTCAGCTAATTAACTACGTTCTTAACCCAGCAACATTGAGAGTATTAAATATTGATGTCTGGAGACCCGGGGAGATGAGGCGACACGAGTTCTAACACCTCACCTAGAGCACAGAGAGATGTTGCTGCATTTTGAGGCATGTTTGAGCTCTCGGCTTCCTGAAAGCAAAATTGCAGCTATTCTTGGAATTGGCTATACCTGAATGGATCCTTTTAAAAGGAGGCAGGCAGAGGAGCTGAGCAATGTGTGGTGCAAATAAGTAGAGGTGTTCTTGACACACAAAGTGGCCCGAGAAAAAGCTTTAGCGTTTGCAAGACTTACCCTAGGCATTCGGGGGCCTGAGGCAAAAGACAACATAGGAACTCCCTTCATATCTATGTACAATATTTGACCAGGATGAATCGTACTTTGACACTGGCAACAAGACTAGGTGCAGCCACCAGGACTATATAGCACCAGTCCTGAAAGACTTACATTGGCTCCCAGTTCGTTTCCGAACATAATTCAAAGTGTTGGTGCTGACCTTTAAAGCCCTAAATGGCCTTGGCCCAGTATACCTGAAGGAGCGTCTCCACCTCCATCATCCAGCCCAGACACTGAAATCCGGCTCCAAGGGCCTTCTGGCAGTTCCCTCACCGTGAGAAGTAAAGCTATAGGGAGCCAGGCACAGGGCCTTCTCGGTTGAGGTGTCCGCCCTATGGAATGCCCTCTCATCAAATGTCAAGGAGATAAATAACTATACAACCTTTAGAGGACAACTGAAGGCAGCTCTGTATAGGAAAGGTTTTTTTTAATGTTTAATGTTTTATCATGTTTGTATATATGTTAGAAAGGGATGCGGGTGGTGCTGTGGGTTAAACCACAGAGCCTAGGACTTGCCGATCAGAAGGTCAGCGGTTCGAATCCCTGCGACGGGGTGAGCTCCCGTTGCTCGGTCCCTGCTCCTGCCAACCTAGCAGTTTGAAAGCACGTCAAAGTGCAAGTAGATAGATAGATACTGCTCCAGTGGGAATGTAAATGGCATTTCCGTGTGCTGCTCTGGTTCGCCAGAAGTGGCTTGGTCATGCTGGCCACATGACCCGGGAGCTGTACGCCAGCTCCCTTGGCCAATAAAGCGAGATGAGCGCCACAACCCCAGAGTCGGTCACAACTGGACCTAATGGTCAGGGGTCCCTTTACCTTATATATGTTAGAAGCTGCCCAGAGTGGCTGAGGCAACCCAGTCAGCAGATGGGTGGGGTACTGTTGTTGTTGTTGTTGTTGTTGTTGTTGTTGTTGTTGTTAGACAGCACCCTCCACTGTATCTGAAGTCAGCAAGCAAGCTTAGCAGGTACAGGACAGGCCACAGGCCACCTGAGTTGGCTGCCTCATGGGAGGGTTGACCCTGGTAATATATCCAACACCAAGTTACCCTTCTCTTCTGAGAGTTGCTAGGACACCCCTATTCCACTCCCAGAACTACAGTTCCCAGAACGGTTAAACAAGCAAGGCCTCTTCAAAAGCACTTCTGGGAATTGTAGTTTTGTGGAGGGGTAAGGGTCTCCTAACCACTCTCAGCCCCCTTAACAAACTACAGCTCCCAGGATTCTCTGGGGGAAGCCATGACTGATTAAAGTGGTATCATAGTGAGGCATCTAATCATAAGCCTGCATTTTTATTAAAGCTTATATGTTTAATCAGGGCTTGTATTTTAAAAATGAGTTCAAATTCATAAATGTTTTATGCCAGGCAGAAGACAGCTGCCTAAGAACCTTGGCAGAATGTTTTTCTCCTAGACAAAGGGGCCCCCTGATTTATAGCAGAAAACAATTCTCAAAGTCGTAAAAAGGGAATTACAGGCTGACAGCCAAGGTTACACTGACCCTACAAATTAAGAGTGGATAAATAGTAAAATGAGCCATATCTTCTTCCTAAGGTTAAAAAGGTCAAGAGCAGTGAAAAAGCAACTGGTCTGGCTGGCAGAAACAGAACATTTTTGGGAAGTCTTTTCTAAAGCTGTTTCTTTCTTAAACTAAGATCCTTTTAAGATTTCTTTTCCTTTTAAAAGGTTATTTATGTATTAAATATATTAGCTTAAATATAATTATGCAAAGGATTTAAGAAATGCTAGATTCTTATTTCATATAGTTGTAAGAGTTGTAACTATCCTGAAATTAAGTCAGCCACCAGCCCCCCCCCCCTTGCCAGACAGGAGACGCCATCGAGCACTCCTGATATATGGTTGTCAGGCCTTTTGTTTAGAAACCTTCAGATGAAGGAGATCTCTCAATGTTGATGTGAACTCAAAATCCTTGACATATGTTTAAGATAAAAATTCAAAATTAATCATCTGTTTTGGAAGGCAATAGGGCAAGGAGGGCAAGAGGTGAGCTGGTAATTAAGATTCCTTGTTGAGACACATGTAAGATATATTATTACTTATTTGTCATTTATAGATAGAAGAATATATAGCTTTTTGATTTCCATAAAAGGCAAGAGGAAATGGGTGTATCTTTTGTGATTGGTTCTAGCAAACAGCCAATAGGAATTTCAGCCAGGCTGATTGGACAGAGGCAGCCACAGGAGGAGCAAGGGGGCTGGATTAAGGAAATATAAGTGCTGGCCAGAATGGCAAGAGGCCAGGCCAGAGCTTGGTAACCATATACCACTGTGCCTCATATTTATTTGTCTGACAAATAAATTATTATTTTAATTTCTCTATTGCTGCGTTGAATATTTCATTCCAGCTAAGCGTTAACCACAAGCAGGGTGCTACATTTTATGGTGCCTCTGTGACTCGGATAAGTGGTCTGCTGGAACGCAGCCCCTTCGCCCTACTGGGCAGGGTACAAGAGGGAGGACCACGAACTGCTCACGCACTGGAAAATTTTTCCAGGGGAACGCAGAAGTCTCGTCTGTTTGATACCCTGCTCACTGGCGGCGACGGACCGGGGGGAACCAGCCAAGGGTAAGTGCACAAAGGGGTTTTGGCCCTCCAATTAATTGGGAGGAAGAGAAGTCTTGATCAAACTTCTGCGTCTCAGTAAGGGGGAACTGAGTACGCTAGGTGGCTGGGTACATCAGATGGTGATCTGGTGTAGGGAAAGGTTGGGAGGTAGAGTGTGGTGAAGTATCCAGCGCATTGTATGTGTGAGAAAGTACAGAGCAATTTGTAGCTGACCTGAGTGTGGAGTGAGTAGTACTTCGGTTCCCAGTGAGGCGACTCCATCTGGGCAAGGAATCTCACAAAGCGCGTGTGTGTGTGACTGAGTGGATACTTCACAGGGCCATACAATGGGAGTTGGGGGTTCAAAGGGGGGAAATACACCTCTTGAATGTATGTTAAATAATTTTAAGAAAGCCTTCTCAGGGGCATATGGAGTCAAAATGACGCCAGAGCGCTTGAGAACGTTATGTGAATTAGAATGGCCAAAACAAAAATACTGGATGGCCATCTCAGGGAACTTTTGATATAAATTTAGTAAGCAAACTTTGGTCTGATATCACCAAAGAAACTGGAGGGTGCCCAGAACAATTTTCATATATAGATTCTTGGCTGAGCACATTAAATAAAAATCCTCCATGGATAAGGGAATGCAAAGTCAAACGATGCAAATTATTGGCTGTAAAAGCCAAAGCTAGGAAAGGAATCTTGCCAAATAAACTCAAACCCATTTTTGAGGGACCAGAGGAAGAGGTGCTTCCACCTCCACCCTATGCTCCACATCGAAGGGAGCCTAATTCAAACACTCCACCAGTTGTAACCCCAAGGCAAGAAAGTGGAATGAATAATGGGGGTGGAGTCACAGAGCTTGATTCCTTGATAGATTATGATAAATATCTTCAGGAGGCATTGGAGTCCTATAATAAAGCCCAAGCAGAAGTGGTTATTCCACCTGTGACTCCTAATAGACCTCCATCTACAGTCTCCTTTAGTGGAACAACTGATTGCCCACCCCAAACCCCTGTACATCCAAGTCCCAGAGAAATATTACAGAAGTTACAGGGAGACCTTGATCGGTCAGCAAGCAATACAGCCAGGCGTATAAAGCTGTTAAAAGAACGCCTTGGGACAGATACCATCCCCTATGATTTGAGGCCCCTAGAGCAAAGTGAAGAAAAAGGTCACGTAGTAGCCCCTCTTAGAAGAGTATTTGATGCACTTGAGGAGCCTGTGCTGGTTAACGGGCAACCCAGACCACGGCCACCTCGAACTTCGACCCTGCAATATATTCCATTCACGACTACGGATCTGATGAATTGGAAAACACACACCCCATCTTTCGCAGAAAAACCTCAGGCTATGATGGACTTGGTGACTTCAATAGTAAATACTCATAGTCCTACTTGGACAGATTGTCGCCAGCTCCTAAATACTCTTTTCACCACTGAGGAAAGGAGAGACATAATTGAAAAGGCACAGATATATTTGCGTGAGCAGGCCAGAGTGGGAAATATTTTTAATATTGATCGTCATCTTCAGGACAACTTTCCCTTGGAAGATCCTAATTGGGATCCAAACAATGCAATTCACCTGGCCAGACTTACCACCTACCGCCAGACACTTGTGCAAGGTATCCGCAGGGCATGCCAGAAGCCCACTAATATGTCTAAAGTCTCAGAAGGGTAGATGTGTTACCCATAACACTGTTTCGTGTTCGGTGTGCACCCACAAAAAGACTTAAGTTGTCACCTTTTGAGCTCCTGTATGGGAGGCCACCCTCCTTTGTTCAGGATATTCCAGCTGACCTTAAACAAATAGGAGACCATGTGACACAGGAACAAGTGCAATCTCTCTCCCGTGTTTTTGTTTCTCTTAACAGGTGGGCCCTCAAGCACATGCCATGCAGCATTGCCGAGCCGATTCATCAGTTCCAGGCTGGCGATAGCGTATGGGTGAAAGAGTGGAAACGCGATCCACTTGCACCTAAGTGGCGTGGACCTTACACCGTCTTGCTCTCTACTCCAACAGCGGTGAAGGTAGCTGAGGTGACCCCCTGGATTCATCACTCTCGTTTGAAGAAGTCCGAAGGCAGTTGGACGTGCAAAGGTGACCCCTCTAATCCTTTAAAACTGACTCACTCCAAAAACCCCTGTATCTAGCCCTACCGGGAATGGGCTAAGTCACGGGCAACATTTAGACGACCGGCCTGCTGCAGCCACAACCTGGAAGCTGGCTGACCTGCGCACGCCTGAAGCTTGAGGAGCGTCTGAACCAGCGACTGTGAACGGAAAGATTCTCTTATACAACTGATTGACTGCCCCCTTGTGGAACAATTATAAGGGATATTACTCATTGGGGATCCTCGGGATATATGTTTTGGTCTTGGTGGTTCCCCATTTTTGTCACTGGGGGAATTATATTGGGGCTAATATTTATTTGCTATCACAATAAGGTAATTTTTTTGTGGAAGGAATGCATATACTAGACATCAACATGATTTTATTATTAATCCTGATCCCTTGGGAAGGGGAAGGGTCCTTGAATCTGACCAAATTTGCTAAATATGGATTCCGCCATGACCACAATATGTGGGTAGGCTTAGCTGAGATGGTAGCCAATGTTGCAAATAGGACTAATTGCCTTGTTTGCTCTCTTGGGCCAGATGATTCAGAGGGAGGTATGCCCTTATTACCAATACCATTAAATGCCATTGGTATGGTAAGCGAAATGCCACACCAAACAGAAGTACAGAATTTCCCCGGATGGAACTCAACTAAACCAATACGAGTTATACCTGTGCAAGGGGAATTCTGTGTGCATAAATCATCAGATGCAGCTGATCCTACCATGACAGGCTCTTCCCATTGCCACTATACTTGGGATTATATTAAGAATAGTCAAACCTGGGCAAACGGTACTACCTATCGAACTCGGAATACCTTGACCTGTGCACCTCCTTTTATTCATGCATGGAAAATGGTGTGGAACATAACTGTGACAGAAGAAGGCAATCTAACATACTGCACTGTGAATTCTCTACCCCTTTTGATATTTCGCCTTCTGCACTCCACGTACCAAAAACCTCAGACCCGATGGTTGTGGTGGATATGTGGAGAATGGGCATACAAGAAACTCCCTTCCAAATGGAGTGGGACTTGTTTCTTGGGATGGGTATTACCACCAATGTGGATTATGCCCACTAGTTCAGCCAAGCGTACATGAAGAAATGCTGATATTTCTCATATAGCAGGAGGAAGTACCCAAAGTTGGAGCGGTACTGATGATTGGCCACCAGAGCGCATTATAGCCTATTATGATCCTGCCTCCTGGAATCCTGGTGAGCTCATACAAGGGGCACGGGATCCTATTTATAATCTAAACAGAATAATTCGATTGCAAGCAGTAGTGGAACTTGTAACCAATGCAACGGCCCAGAGTTTGAGACTTATTGCACAACAGTTGGATGAAAGTAGAGCCGCCATTTTGCAGCTGAAAATGGGAATGGATTATGTACTTGCCAGGCAGGGAGGCCTATGTGGAGTCTTGAACTTGACAGGGAATGCCTGTTGCTTTAACATTTCTGATAATGGTGAGGCAATCCGTGTGTTGGCCACAAAGATGGAGAATATAGCACATGTCCCAGTACAAACATGGGAAGGATGGGATATGGGATGGCTCACCAATTGGTTACCTAATGTTGCGGGACTCAAAGGGATACTATTGTCTTGCTTGTTTTTCTTGACAGTAGTAATAATGGTTTTATGTATGGTGCCATGTATCATTTCATGTTTTAGAAGTACAATTAGCAAGATGATTTCAAATGAAACTCTACCTCATATCATGGCCCTATACAGAGCTTTACCTCAGGAATATGATGAAGGTCAAGCTATCAAGGACACTTGGGATGAAGGTCCTTGAGCTTGAAAGGGGGGAATGAGGCATCTAATCATAAGCCTGCATTTTTATTAAAGCTTATATGTTTAATCAGGGCTTGTATTTTAAAAATGAGTTCAAATTCATAAATGTTTTATGCCAGGCAGAAGACAGCTGCCTAAGAACCTTGGCAGAATGTTTTTCTCCTAGACAAAGGGGCCCCCTGATTTATAGCAGAAAACAATTCTCAAAGTCGTAAAAAGGGAATTACAGGCTGACAGCCAAGGTTACACTGACCCTACAAATTAAGAGTGGATAAATAGTAAAATGAGCCATATCTTCTTCCTAAGGTTAAAAAGGTCAAGAGCAGTGAAAAAGCAACTGGTCTGGCTGGCAGAAACAGAACATTTTTGGGAAGTCTTTTCTAAAGCTGTTTCTTTCTTAAACTAAGATCCTTTTAAGATTTCTTTTCCTTTTAAAAGGTTATTTATGTATTAAATATATTAGCTTAAATATAATTATGCAAAGGATTTAAGAAATGCTAGATTCTTATTTCATATAGTTGTAAGAGTTGTAACTATCCTGAAATTAAGTCAGCCACCAGCCCCCCCCCCCCTTGTCAGACAGGAGACGCCATCGAGCACTCCTGATATATGGTTGTCAGGCCTTTTTGTTTAGAAACCTTCAAATGAAGGAGATCTCTCAATGTTGATGTGAACTCAAAATCCTTGACATATGTTTAAGAAGGCAATAGGGCAAGGAGGGCAAGAGGTGAGCTGGTAATTAAGATTCCTTGTTGAGACACATGTAAGATATATTACTACTTATTTGTCATTTATAGATAGAAGAATATATAGCTTTTTGATTTCCATAAAAGGCAAGAGGAAATGGGTGTATCTTTTGTGATTGGTTCTAGCAAACAGCCAATAGGAATTTCAACCAGGCTGATTGGACAGAGGCAGCCACAGGAGGAGCAAGGGGGCTGGATTAAGGAAATATAAGTGCTGGCCAGAATGGCAAGAGGCCAGGCCAGAGCTTGGTAACCATATACCACTGTGCCTCATATTTATTTGTCTGACAAATAAATTATTATTTTAATTTCTCTATTGCTGCGTTGAATATTTCATTCCAGCTAAGCGTTAACCACAAGCAGGGTGCTACAATAGTTCTTTAATTGTATGGTATGAAAGCGGCCATGACAGTTAAACTAGTATAAAACTAATAACATTGACATGCTCTTGATTGCATTTTGAATTAGGGCATTTCTTGAATCTGCTGTCAGAAATCAAGCAGAGCAGGAACAGGAAGTGGGCTTCTCAAAGTCCAGGGATGGAGCCATCATCTCTTCTTTTCAGTTTTAAAAATTTGATGGAACCCCACACTTTTGAGGATGGGAATGGTGGGAAGATGGGTAAATAAATGAACTCCATGACAACTACTTTTTTTTCCCTTTCCTTTTTTTTTTTTTTTTGAAAGTACAAGCTCTTCATCCCAGATGTTTTTTTGTTTTGTTTTTTTGGTACCACATTCATTCTGTTCGATGTTGTACTTCTCTATCTTCTGAAGCTTTCGCTTCAACCTCTGCATGCCACAATCTCCCCCCACCCCAAGAATAGGCCTCTAATGAACACAGCATCAGGGACACCCACTGCAAAAGTTAATTATACTAATTTTTGTGAGTCTTTTCCCCCGCTGACACCCATGATTTAAGGCAGCATTTAACATTGTGCTCATCCCTGTATAACAGCTAACGTGAAGCTAATAAATTGTCGCATCAGCGATGTGGAAGAGGGGCTTGGCGGAACGCAGCAGGCACCGAACAGAATGGCCGCCTGCTCTGGCTTTTCTCTCCCTTTTGTTTTCAGGATGTGGCATTTCTGTTTATTGGTATTTATTACCTGAATGTTTAACACGACATGAACACATAGAAATTAAACTGGCAGCAGCTGAGTAGATTGCTGTATTCTTTTGTAAGTGTAAGCTCTGAGCTCTGATCTTTTAATTATGTACTGGTGACTTCTTAATCCCAATTTTCTGCCAGAAGGAAGCCATTTAAATTCCTTTAAAAGGGGGAAAAACAACAACAACAACAAGCTGGTAGATTTGCATCTCTTGTATGACCTGCTCGTCTGTGACTGGGTGTATCGCAGGCCTTCCGACATTCCTTAGATGAAAACAGAGGCATTCAAAATCGACATCAGAAAGCTTCTCCTGCGTGTGATCTCGCCACACACATATAAGTCATATGTGCATTTTCATCTGTCATCTTGAGCCAGTTGCAACCTCTCAGCCTAACCTACCTAACAGAAGGTACAAGACCTTCGACAGAAGATGGAAGGAAAGGAGAAAAGGAAGGAAGGAAAGGCAGAGAGGGAAAGGAAGATGAAAAGTAAGGGAAACGGGGGAGAAGAGGAAGTTTGGTGGGACCTAAGGGAGGGATAAATGGAAGTGGGGGAGGACAAGATAAGGATATTTTTGGGAAAGGAGGAAAGAAGAAAGAGAATCAGAATTGGTGATGGGGTGGGGAGACAAGGAAAGAGGGGCAAGAGGGGCTGGGCAAAAGTGTGGCAGTATTTCAATCGGTATGTATGTGAGAAACCTGTAAGTTTGTTGGCTTGGTATGCAGATCTCAGTCTATCACTGGAAGTGGGGTGGGGTGGGGTGGGGGGGTCGGGTACTCAGCTTCATTACTCAGGTTACAATGTTATAACCGTGTTATAAACATGCAACACCAGATGGCGCTGTAAAGCACAAAACTTTGTCTATGTGATTTTACGGAGTTTTCTTTTGTTATATAAAGATTTAATTTTTGACTTATTTAAAGTGTGTCCCCCCCCCCCGGTGTGTAGATCCAGCTGGCATAGGGGTGGATGGGGATGTGGGGTGTGGTGTGTGTGGTGTGTGTTTTTGGGGTGTGTTGTTGTTGTTGTTGTTTTACTGCAGCTTTAGAGCACTCATTGTTAAGAGGATTTTTATTTTTACGGGATTATTAATGATGGGCACAAGAGCTTGATCTGGAGGTATCCTGCAACCTCCTTGTCACTCTGCCTTTCTCCTGTCCCTGGAAATTTATAGGGATTTTTATTTTTACGGGATTATTAATGATGGGCACAAGAGCTTGATCTGGAGGTATCCTGCAACCTCCTTGTCACTCTGCCTTTCTCCTGTCCCTGGAAATTTATCCACCCACTGAGCCCAAATTGACACAGTCAGGACAACCAAGTTGCACTTGAACAAAGATTTATTGACAGCCCACATACAGTTTCATACAAGCAAATAAAAGAGAATATAATAAAGAGAAATGCCAAATATGACCAAATGCCACTCACTCGTGTTATTACTTTTAGCCTGTGCTTACATTTCCCATTACAATACACTTAGTCTTACCATACTATGTGTTGAAATATCAACACACACACACTTGCTCTGTGCACCCGAGCTTCATGATACAGATATATATTTAGCAATATAGATTTCTCCTTCACTAAGCTTATTTGGGATTTTTTAGATTACTGTTAATTAGAAGAATGAAGCCAGTTAATTGCTCCATTACGATTACGCCCAGAGTGTTATACTGGAGGTGGGTTGGTTTTTTTTAAGAGACATGAGATTAATTGTCTTTGGACATGAAGTCCTCTCAAAACATCTCTGAGCTTGTAAAGGGGCTTGTTATCCAGTTGTAGAGGAGATAATGCATGGCAGAGCTAAGGGGGGAAAACCTCTAAAGTTTCCATTGATTTTCAGTATCATAAAATCTGGTCAAATATATCAGACATGATCTGTTGGAAGGGGGGGAAAGGCTGCTGAGGAAACACATTACGAGGAGCAATCCATCCAGGGTTAAGCCTTGTAGAAGACCTTGAAAAAGGTAGAAGGATGGTGTTGGTGATGTCTTGTATATACAGTGGTACCTCGGGTTACAGACACTTCAGGTTACATAGTCTTCAGGTTACAGACTCTGCTAACCCAGAAATAGTACCTCAGGTTAAGAACTTTGCTTCAGGATGAGAACAGAAATCACACGGCGGAGGCGCGGTGGCAGCAGGAGGCCCCGTTAGCTTAGTTAAGAATAGTTTCATGTTAAGAATGGACCTCCGGAACGAATTAAGTACTTAACCTGAGGTACCACTGTATATAAAAAAATGGGAGTAGAGGACAAATTGAAAAATGTAGCTAAGAATTTAAGGGCCAGTTGACCAACAAACGAGAGAGAGTTGTCCATCACTTAACATCTTTAATGTCACTGATGGCTGACATTAAACTGGACCTCAGTTTCCACTCTGCCACCACGTCTCTTTATAAATGTCTCTACACTCCAAACATTATGGCACATTCCTACAGGGATAAAAATGGTGAGACTACACGTACCTTTTATCATGGTTTTATTTATACAACCTTAGCATGATGAAGGAACTCACAGCATTGACATTCCCACAGATCTTGCATCCCTATTGGGTTTCCAGGGAAGTTCCAAGGAATAGCTTTCGGTGGAGCACAGAGCAAGACAAGCCTCTGTTTTCCCAGCTTCCAGCATCAGCCAAACTCCCTCTCCAACACTAACTCCCCTGGTCCATTGTTCTCCTTCCTAGAATGCCATGGTATCCAATCAAGTGAAGGGGGTGGGGGAATGCACTCCTAGAAGCATCTCCCATAGTCACTACGGCAATGCCTCTCTTCTCAGCCAACTCTTTAATATGTTGATGAGGACGGCAAAGGAACTGGTTTGACTTGTTCACCAGGTCTCCTCTTGTAGATTCTAACCACATAGATACAGGATCACAGGTTTAAAAGGACCCCATGGGTATCATCCAGTCTCCCCCCACACACACACACCTATAACATTATTTAGTTTTTTCAACAGTTTAAACACTGCTTAATTACAGTAGTAATTAAGACAATTGGACAAATTCTTTGAGAAGAAGGCTGTCAGTGGCTACCAGCCATAATGGCTATGCTCTGTTCTCCACAACTGGAGGCTGTAATATTTCTGAATACTGGTGTTACTAGAGACCACAGGAGGGAAAAGTATTATTGTGCTCAGATCCTGCTTAAGGGTTTCCCAGAAGCACCTGGGTGGCTGCTGGGAGAAGAGGTCGCTGGACTAGATGGGCCATTGGCATGATGCAGCAGGCTCCTCTTCTCACGTTCTTAGCTTCTTATTTACACACTGATTCAGGGACTGTGATCCAGACACTCACAAGGATCGACTCTGTCGGAATCAGCTGAAGATGTGAACTGCAGCAAAAAGGGGCCCCAATTGCTTTGGATGTCTTCTGCTTCCAAATATACATATTTATCTTCTGTTAGCTTGTGCCGGACAAAGCTTAATGCTCCACAGCTGGGAAGGCCAACTGAACAAACGTTGAGCCTAACAATATATAAACAGAAGGAACATTCTGTTGGACATTGAGATTTGTTTCCTTTTTTCTGAAACTAATAAAGAGGGCTTGTTTTAATTAAAAACAGCATTGTGTGCAGGAACTTCAAAGTAAAGAAACACACAGAATCCAATCAAAGCTAGGGAGATGTTTTATGCCAGCTCAGACCACTGGGACATCAAACTTGCTACTGTCTACAATGACTGGGCGTCCGACAGGATTTCCCCCCAGCCCTGCCTGGAGATACCAGGGATTGAATCTGGGGTCTCTTGCATGAGAAGCAGATGCTCCTCCACTGACTCATGGCCCTTCCACAAATTTCTGTTGGTACCTTCCAATTCAGGATTGTACCCTCTAGCATGGAACCCACTTTTCAGACTGCTCAAAGCCTTCCCTCACCATTTTTGCCCCTTGCTATATTCTGTTACACTCTGTCAGGGACTGGACTGAACAGGAGGAATGGGAAATGAACCCTCGGTCTGATCGGCTCCTCTCAGAAGAAGTGGGAAGTCCCCTGCTTCCCATCTCCAGCAGTTTCAGAAGGAGAGGGAGACCGGGATGGTGTACAGCTGAATGAGGAAATGCCTAGTTATGAGATAGTGGTGGAAGAGGGAGAAGTTAGGAGACCTTCCTGGAGAGTATGGGAGACCCTCCTAGTCCAAGGGCTCACTGGTCCCTCCACATTCAAGAACAGAGAATGCAGAGGGATGTGCCTCCTGTGACTTCCTGTAGGTTTCCAGGATGCTGTGGGCGACAGAAGAGGAAGGACTCAGAGTAGCCAACGTCTCCTATGCATGGAGACATGGATCTTTTGTCTTGCAACCAGATGACTGAATAAAAAGCCATAAAATATGAACTGTTTGTTCTTCCTGCCTCTGAGGCTACTGGGGAAGGAGAGGATACTCCACGCCTGACACACTTCATTAATCTTTCTTCCACAGTCTTAAATACCAAATGGGATGGGATGTTTTTTCTTCCTTTGAATTGTCTATACACAAAACGTTCAGTATTATCGTACAACAGGGTTCGAAAATTCCAGGCCCCCCAGACCTTTCTATCTGGCCCTCGGGACTGTCCACAGACTACATCTCCTCCTCAGCCAGTCCTCCTCTCCACAGACCACAATATTCACCAGTTACTTCATACCCTCCTTTGGTGAATGTGTCCTGATGATGCCTTTGTCTTCACTGCCTGAATGGAGGATAGAGAAGAGCTTGCAAGTGTGTGTTGAAACTAGCTGACTGTACACAGGTAAAATTGGCATTCATTGATCTGCTCACCTGTGATTTGCTTGCACAAAACCGATGCAGACCTTAGACTGTGTCTCATCTTTATTGAGCATTCATTCTCATTTAAGGACATGAAAATATAAGAAGATCCTGCAGGATTAAGCCAATGGCCCATCTCTCCCTGTATCCTGTTCTCACAGTGACCAACCAGATGACTGTAAGCAACCCACAAGCAGGACCTGAGTGCAAGAGCACTGCCCCTGCCTGTGGGGAGTGACTGCTATTCAGAAGCATACTGCCTCCAACTGTGGAGACACGGCATAGCCATTTTGCCAGATAGCCATTGATAGCCTTCCCCATGAATTTGCTACTCCTCTCTTAATGCTAACTAAGTTAGAGGTCATCACTGCCTCCTTTTGTGTGCAGGGAGACAATGAACATTCATTCTGATTTGCTTTTTATGGAGACTATATGTCCTCCCATCCGTAAGTAGTGATAATAATAATAATAATAATAATAATAATAATAATAATAATAATAATAATAATTTATTATTTATACCCCGCCCCATTTGGCTGAGTTTCCCCAGCCACTCTGGGCGGCTTCCAATCAAGTGTTAAAAACAATACAGCATTAAATATCAAAAACTTCCCTAAACAGGGCTGCCTTCAGATGTCTTTTAAAAAGAAGATAGCTGCTTATTTCCTTCACACCTGAAGGGAGGGCGTTCCACAGTGCGCACGCCACTACCAAGAAGGCCCTCTGTCTGGTTCCCTGTAACCTCACTTCTCGCAATGAGGGAACTGCCAGAAGGCCCTCGGCGTTGGATCTCAGTGTCCGGGCTGAACGATGGGGGTGGAGACACTCCTTCAAGTATACTGGACCGAGGCCATTTAGGGCTTTAAAGGTCAGCATCAACACTTTGAATTGTGCTCGGAAACGTATCTTACTTTTTTGTGCATTTCCCCATCACCTCAAAATTTCTGTGGTTTAAAGAAATGTGGAGGTGTTGCATCAGAGCACTTCAATCCACTTTAATTGTGCAAACCTGAGTTTATTATATGCAACTGAATCCCTCCCAGAACATACTGGCAGTCTGAGGGTGACCCAGACTTGTACAGCAGCATGCAAACTTCTAACCCCCATAGAGAGACCCACATGCTACCAATCCTTGCACCCCACTTGCCTCTTTTCCTCTCCATTGACTTCTTTTCCTAACTTGCTTTCCACTTTGCCTGGCTGTCTAGCCTCACTTTGCACCCACCCACCCACCCCTTCCCTCTCTCTCTATTTTCTCTTCATCACATCTGATCACACACCAATGATAGCATCTTTGGAAATCTCATTTTACTCTCAGTTTCTTTTTTCTTTTATCTCCCTTGGCTTTTTGGTTTATTTTTTCAACTTTCCCCCCAATCTTTCCCTGTCCTTTTCTTCCTTTTTCATCTACCTGCCTTCAGTTCTTCTCTGAATGCTGCACTTCAGCCGGTATGAATAAAATTAATTATAAACTGGGAGTGCAAGGAAGGGGATGGGCCTTGTATCACAGCCTTGGTTAGGAAGAGGCAGTCTATAACCTCCATTCAGCCTCCCTTTGTCATTGTCGCCCAACACTGTGCTGTGTCCAAAAGATCAGGAGGGCACCACATTGGGGAAGGCTCATTTATATGGCCATTTAACTGAGTTAGGTGGTGTGGACCAAAAGCTAAAACAGGGGTGAGGAATTTGTGGCCTTACAGATGTCACTGGACTACAACTCCCATCCTCCATGTTGGCTGGGAGTTGGAGTCTGGCAAGATCGTCAGGGCCACAGACTCCCCAACCCCCCAGCTAAAATTTCACTTGAGCTCAGAGCTGATCACTTTTGATTTCAGAAATTGTGGCATCCTGAGTAGGGTCTTGGGGTAGATCCAAAGCCAAACATGGCCAAGGGAGACATGGCCATAGTCAGAAATAAATATGGAGGATCCAGCGACAAAACCTTTTGGACCACGGGTGAACCTCCTTGGAATAATCTAAAGTTTGCTGGCATTTCAGTCTCTGGTTCACCACAAAAACATGGTTCAAGTGGCAGCTTGGAATCTCCCTGCCTTCCTGAGGCCATGGAAATAACCAAAAGCAGCAAAACTTTGAATTCTCAAAATGAAGTACTGGACACAAGACTTCTGACATGCTAGCCCCCTCCAATCGATAAGTGATGCCAATTCTACCTCAGCTCATGGGAGACAGAGTTTCTCAAGCAAACACAAATGAACAGGTGGGGAAATAGTTTAGAATCAGAAAGGGAGGGGGAGAGAGAGAGAGAGAGAACAAAAAGAAACCCCTGCATCAATCTTGAAAATAATCTTTTCTCCTGTTATCAAAATGTACTGGGGGCTTTTCCAAGGGGCTGTGACATTCTGCACCGGGCAGTGTTTGTTGTTTTATTTTTCTGCAACTCTCAGCTGAATTTCATTAAATTTAAAATGCATAAAGCCTTGGCCATGTTTTCTTTCAATTTTAGTGTTCAGAGAAGTAGAAAGGATTGATATGTCAGGAACAGCAGACTGGAGGGAGAAGAATTTATGACCTCAGAACAGCCAAGACTTGGCAATAGAAGAAGGCATTTAAGTCTTTCTATTAAAGTAACTCATATTAAACCAAAAAAAGAAAGTAATAGAAGGTTATTATTATTATTTTGGCTGCAGAGACTTTACTTACTTCATCAGAGTGATACCAAGCGGCAGCAATTTGTCACAGGCAGAGAAGCAGAAACAAAACAATTGTTGTCCACAAAAGAGCAAAACGTGGATAAACATAACAGGAATGAGAGACATGGAATAGCTGAGCTGCCCAGAAGAGACGTTTGAGGAGTGGGGAGTACCCCAATTTTTGGAGGACTCTTGGACAAGACACCCATCCCTTGCTGAGGTTACCTTCTCATCACCATGATAACTGATAACTGGCTGCTGAGTCTGCTCTGCTTCCTCAACTCCTGCTTGTTTCACCAGCCATAAAGCCAATGGGTAAAAAGGCAGTGGCATCTACTGATCCCTCTGATCAATCTTTGCCTACTGCACCAACACTGGGCCAGAACAAGAGGCGGGTGAACAAGCAAGCTGCAATAGTGGAGAAGAAAACAAAAGAACATGAGAACAGCCTACTGGATCAGTTCAATGGCCCATTCTCACAGTGGCCAAACAGATGTCCATGGGAAACCCTCAGACAGGATCTGAGTGCAGGAGCATTCTACCCGCCTGCGATTACCAGCACACTGTCTCTGACAGAGGAGGTAGAACATAGCCCTCATGGCTAGTTAGCTGTTGGTCGCCTTGTCCTCCATGAATTTGTGTAATCTTCCTTTAAAGAAGATTCCCAGCGGTTCCCTCACTGCGAGAAGCAAAGCTACAGGGAACTAGACAGAGGGCCTTCTTGGTAGTGGTGCCCGCCCTGTGGGACGCCCTCCCATCTGATGTCAAGTAAATAAACAACTATTTGATGTTTAGAAGACATCTGAAGGCAGCCCTGTTTAGGGAAGTTTTTTTAAATTCAAAATTAAAACAAAACATATTATCCAGAAACATACCACTCATCCTGGTTTTCCTCTGGGTCATGTTGGAGGGTATGCAATGTCATGTGTGGAGGAGGGAAAAACCGAAACACGTTGCAGAGTTCCCAAAATAGGCAGTTGTATCTCATCCAGCAGAGCTTTACTGCTACTGAAGGCAAATGAGCATAACGGTCACAAATCTAGTGCATTCAGGATTGGCACAGTCTCTAAGAAATCCTGTTGAGGCAGACTTATCTTAAACTAACAAGAACTTATAATAAGACTAAACCTTAACACTATAGCACACAGAACAGAACACCACACCAGAGCAAAGAGATAGAAAGGGAAAGTGAGTGAAACCCAGGCTCCTCCTGGCCTAACTATTATAGTCAGCATGATAGAAAGGATAGAAAGGATAACAGAACCAGTTTAAACCAGCTGTACTCAGCTTCCCAGGGACGCGGGTGGCGCTGTGGGTAAAACCTCAGTGCCTAGGACTTGCCGATCACGGCGGGGTGAGCTCCCGTCTTTCGGTCCCAGCTCCTGCCCACCTAGCAGTTCGAAAGCACCCTTAAGTGCAAGTAGATAAATAGGGACCGCTTTATAGCGGGAAGGTAAACGGCGTTTCCGTGTGCTGCGCTGGTGCTGGCTCGCCAGCTGCAGCTTCGTCACGCTGGCCACGTGACCCAGAAGTGTCTTCGGACGGCGACGGCTCATGGCCTCTTGAGCGAGTTGAGCGCGCAACGCTAGAGTCAGACACGACTGGCCCGTATGGGCATGGGCATGGGTATCTTTACCTTTACCTTTTACTCAGCTTCCTAGAAGGAATAACCCAGAAAACTTCTGCCTGCTTCTTTCGCGTAGAAAGAAACCTTCCAGAACACTCTTGAACTAAGTAGAATAAGAAAGATTTCTACACATCAGATCAATACATTCTGTACTAAGAAATGCAAACTGACATGCAAATGATATGCGATGTGTTTGTGTGTGCATGGCCACAACAAGCAGTCCTATTCCGAGTAGTCCCACTGAAATTAATAGGCATAAGTTAGCCATGGCCATTAACTTCATGGGTCTACTCTGCGTAGAATCCGAAATCAGGCTCTGCATCTTTTCTGAAACCAGCCATGTACTTTATCTGCCTGTTGTGGATATTTGTCCGCTTGCGCCATGCTTTTCCAAATGCTGTAACATTTCCTTCCGTTTGCCTGTCTGAGGGATTTAATGAAAAAAGGGCCCATCAGCTTGAAGTGATTTTGTCAGAAGGTGTGAGAACCATTATGTAAGTACCAGAGAAGAAAGGTTAGTTCAACTCTCTTAGCTGCTAATGAAATGGAGGCCAGAGGGAGAGAGGGAGTGCATTTGCATCCCAGGCCTCTGCCTTTCCTGCCAAAACCATTTCAAATCTATTTTCAGTTCATTTGCTTGAGTCACAGCAGGATGAACAAGTTTGTCATAGTAATACGGGGGCCGCCACGTTCCATTTGATAAAGTGATGAGGAAAGAATTGAGAGTGTGCAGGGCCTGGTACTCTTTGGAAAAGTCCAGAACATGACCATGCACTTCCATCACTCCCTAGCAAGCAGTATTCCCACTTATATTTTTAGCCCATTTCTGTGCATTCAAGTCCCCTTGAGAGCAATGTCCTGACCTATATGAACACTGGAAAAGCCTTGCTGCTGGACCAGGCCAAGGTCCCCTCTAGGTCAGCACCCTGTTCTCCTTGTGGCGAACCAACAGCCTTTTTCAACCTGGTATCCTCCAGATGCTTTAGACTACAACTCCCATCACCCATGACTATTCATCATGCTGGCCGGGACAGAGGGGAGTTGTAGCCCAGCAACACCCAGAGGGCAATATATTGGCTTATCTACCTTAAAGAATTGTTAGCACCCTCACCAAGCTATCAATCTCAGGATTCTTTGGAGCAGGGATGGGGAGCAAGTGGCTCTTCTGATATAGCAAGACTCCAACACCAATCAGCCATGGCCAGCATCACCAGTGGTCCCAGATAATGGCAGCTGGGAGGACAGCAACAAGGGCTATAGGTTCCCCATCCTTGCCTTGGAGGGAAGCCATGACAATTAAAGAGGAAGTTTGTAATGCAGACTGGGAGTCGCAGGACCTCTTTCTCCAACAAAACAAAATTTCAAAACAAACTCTGGGTCTTGGCAATTGTGGAGCCAGGAAGGAAATGTCTGACTATGTTCAATTGGCTGGTAAAGTTGGGCTAGTTGGGTGGTTGTCTTCTCCCTTTCAAAAATCACCTGTTATGTTGGGATCTTATAGGTAAGAATTGTCATTTTCAATTGCGCCTGGAAGACAATGTGGGAGCTAGGGCAAGAAGCTTGAAGCTTTATGCATTGTCTTCTCATTTCGTCGCTAAGCCTATGGACTCCAACAGTCCTTTTTGCAACAGAAAAGGCCTGCAGGTCCTCTCACAAACAGAGATAACTGGCTGCCAGATTATGTAGCTAGTCCATGACATGTATAAACACACCCATGAGCTGGCACAAGCCCCTTCGACTCATGTTAGTGATGGCACACTGCCCACCTCCTTCCTTTTGTCCGCAGTGGCTATTTACACTGATTCCCAAGCTTCTGCAGAAAAGATGGGACCCAGCCAATCAAAGTATTAACCGGGCTGCAAAGAGATGAAAGCAGCAACCAGTACAGGAAAAATTAAAATGGGAAGGCAGAGAAGCCACATGCCAAATAAAGAATTAGTTCCAGAAATTACAGGGGTTACAAAACCTGATTTACTTGCTTTTCTTTTTTGTTTTACTGTTTCCTTCTAATGGTTGGGGAGGCTAATCGCGGTTGCAGCCGGTGAATGTTTATACCACAGCGTTATTGAAAAGCCTGTGTTGGAAATGGTGCCAAAGCATTTTCAGAAGGGAAATGAACCTCAAAATGAAAAACTCTCACAGTGGTAGAAAGAAGGATTTAAATTTTTTTTAAAAAAGGAAGAAAGCTGAAAGCAAGGGGGGAAGGGACTAGCTGAGGCTCAGAGTTAGCAAGAAGGTATTTGGACCTTTGGATGTCAAGGAAGTCAAAAGGTGCACAAAAGGTGGATAAGGCGATTGCAGAGAAACTGGATGAATTATTTGCCTCTGTCTTCACAGTGGAAGATATAGGTCACAAACCTGCGACTGAACGCACTTTTGCAGGAAGGGAGTTGGGAACTGAGGCAAATAACGGTGTCAAGAGATGAAGTTCTAGGCCTTGTAGACAAAATAAAAGCCAACAAAATGGCATCCGTCTTCAAATGTGAAATTGCTGTTCTGCCTTTTTTTTTTAAGACTAATTGGTCCTTACAATACTAAAGGTAAAGGTAAAGGTGAGGGTAAAGGAGCCCTGGACGGTTATGTCCAGTCAAGGGCGGCTATGGCGTTGAGGTGCTCACCTTGCTTTCAAGCTGAGGGAGCCAGCGTTTGTCCATAGACAGCTTTCCGGGTCATGTGGCCAGCACGATTAAACTGCTTCTGGTGCGATGGAATACCATGATGGAAACCAGAGTGCACGGAAATGCCCATTGCAGCAGTACCTATTTATCTACTTGCACTGGTGTGCTTTTGAAGTGCTAGGTTGGCAGGAGCTGGGACAGAGCAACGGGTGCTCACCCCGTCATGGGGATTCGAACTGCCGACCTTCTGATTGGCAAGCCCAAGAGGCTCAGTGGTTTAGACCACAGTGCCACCCAAGTCACTAGGCCTGGGTAATGTTCAACAGTGCTGGCCTTGATAACCAGCTGTTGTGCTGCCCCTATTGGTGCTTCTAGTCTGCAATTGTCAATAACACGGTTGTCTTCCCTCCTCCTCCTCAGATCTATTACCTTAATTGCTACCCTCTCCTAGCTTTACTTTTAAGGTGAGCATTAATTGATTCCAAACTATAATCACAATTATGGCACGTTAGCCTGATTAATGCACAGTCTAATGAATGCCTAAAGAGGTGCGACTATTCCCTTCTCAGAATGGGAGAGGAAAGATGGAATATGTTTTTGCTCTGCAGCTGAAGTGCTAATTTCACTGAAGAGCATTGATGCTAATGCACAGCAATTAATAATCTTGTTTGCTCATTTATGATCGCACATTATTAGTGGAGACAAAACGGAGGGGCAAGCATGTTTCTTCTCACAGATTTCCTGCTTAGTCTGGGAAACCACAATATCAATAAGGTCCTTTTATATACAGGTGCTTTTTTCTGTCAAGGTAACTAAGGACCTTAACTAAGGAGTTTGTTCCAGCAGTTCCCTTACAAGTTATAGAACTGGCAAATAACTGCTTGCATGCCATGCACTCTTAGAGAATGCAGAAGAATGTGTGAGAACCATCACCACGACCATGTATACTATGTGCAGACGTCACAGGAAGTCATAAACAACCCTCGGCTTCCATTGCATGCACAAACAATGCACCCATTGCCTTAAAAATAATTTAAAACAGCTCTTCTGTATTGAGTCAGTCTCTGCACAAAATCTTGCAGCATCGAGTGCTCCTGTACAGGATTCCAACGAGCCAGCCAGCCAGCCAGCCAGCCACACCTTCTTCCAAAAAACTCCATTCCATTTCCCGTCATCCCTGATTTTCCATCTCCTCCATCCCATGCCCCCAACAGGTACTCAGCGTGGGCCCTGAACATACTCAGTCTCTATTGGGCTGTTAAAGGGGTTGCCCACTTCAAATCCCCCCCTCCTGAAATGTTTTTGTACTGCTAATCATTCTAATGGGGAAAATGTCATTCTGAAATCCTCAGAATTCTCTTGAGAATGCCAATACCACCCTCTCATTGGTCAGCGCCTTCATTTTGAGTAAAGTCATCTCTGCACTCACCAACTGAGTTTGCTATCAGATGGAGCGATGCTGTGTGCACACACACCCCTGGTACAGAGAGTTACCCCCAAATGCCATAATGTGTGGAACAACGGTATTCTTCCTTCCATTCCACACAATGCTTCGGCAGCGAGGAGCAATCATATTTATTTAGTCAGATGTATACTTTCTTCCACCCTAAATGCAGAGTAGAAAAAAATAGGCATGCTACTTACAGGGTTTCCTAGATTTGCTGATGCTGATACTTTGGGCATCCTGGTGTGTTGTTTCGTTGTTGTTGTTTTGTGGGCTTTTTGTGTGCTCTGTTTAAGTTGTTTTAAAAAACTTTGTTAGCCACTTGGGCTATTTTCAGCTGAAGGGTGAGTTAAAAAATACCTCAAGCAAATAAACAAACTCAAAACATCTATGCAACTTGCTCTTTTCTTTTCTTTTTAATCGCTCCACAAGCAAACATCAGCTCTTAAGGAAATGAAAAGGGAGGCAAGCAAACCATCAGTCAGAAGAATTTGCTCTTAATTACAGGGGAAGGGCTAAAATTAGATCAGCTGCAGCGCCCAAGTTTGACAAATGCGCAAAGAAAAGATTGACCTAGGCCCATCCAAATAGCTGCCCCTTTTCCCCTCCCTGTGGCGATGTCAGCAACGTTCTTGTTGCCTGGTGCTTGCTTAAATCTCCCCGCCACCCAGATGTGCAGATAAACTGAAACCAGATTAAACATGTTGGACTGCTGTAAAGAAGATTAGTCTTCACCTTGGGGGGTTAGGGATAAAACACTGTATTAAACCATCACTCCCTGGCTAAATCCCAAGCAAACAGGCAAGATATTTGACCACCGAAGGAACGGAGGGGCTGTCTCTGCTCCATCTTGACCGGCAGTTTTCTATGTAGGTGCTCACGTCTCTAATAAGCTGTTTCTACATATGGTGGAAGCTGCTGGAATGATGAGGTCATTGAGGGCTGCTCTTTCCTGTTGCAGCCTTCTAGAGATCCTGCTTTTCACTCTGGCCCAGGGGGTGATGAGAAGGGAAAGCTGTAGGTGCATCTACCAGCTTGCTCATTGGCTCTTTACTTGGTAGGTAGTAGTGCAGTGGTACCTTGGGTTACAAAAGCATTTCTGTTAGGGATTGTAGGAAAAGACCTGCCAAAGAAGTTGAAAAATATCTTCATGTATGTGACAACAGTGGAGTCTTAATAGCACAAGGATGGAAGACTGAGGAAATCCCGACTAAAGAATTATGGCAAGAGAAACTGATGGACTATACAGAACTGGCAAAATTGACACATAAATTAGGGGACAAGGATAACTGTGATTTTAAATAGGAATGGGAACCTTTTACAAAGTATCTAAAGATGGACTCCTTGGCAGGGTTTGAATAAACACTCACAAACTTTTTATTGATAATAATCAGTTAGATAAATTAAGGACTTATACAATTCTGTAACATGCAAAGAATAGTATTTATAGAGAAACCAGAGATCGGAACTGAGGGAAGTCGGGGGGCGGGGGGGTGTTTATGGGAGGGAGGGGAGGGGGAAATGGGGGGAATTAAGGATGATATGTTTTATGATTTGTTGAATTACTTAATTAAAAAAAATTTAAAAGAACCTGAGGGGGAAAAACTTCAGGTTACAGACTCCGCTAACCCGGAAGTAGTACCTCAGGTTAAGAACTTTACCTCAGGATGAGAAGAGAAATCGCGTGCCGGTGGCGCTGCAGCAGCGGGAGGCCCCATTAGCTGTTTGTAACCAGAGGTATCACTGTAATGGTGCATTCCCTCCAACATATCTCTGATGAAAATAGGGACATTCTTTTCCGTAATAATGATTATAATGATTAGTACCCCACCCATTTGACTGGGTTCCCCCAGCCATGCTGGGCGGCTTCCAACATATATAAAACATTAAACATGACAAAACTTCCCTCTACAAGGCTGCCTTCCAATGTCTTCTAAAGGCTGTATAGTTAGTTATCTCCTTGGCTTGGGGGTGTCATATAACTCTATACCCTTCAACATTTCTACGATGAAAATAGGGACATCCTAAGGAAAAGCAGGACATCCAGGCCCTAAGGGGTCATCTTCAGAGGCCTCCCTGGGGAGCTCTTGGGCTGGTGGCTCCCACCAGTCTTCTTCATCCAGCCAGGCCCTGACATGTAAATCCATGGAAAACCTGATTGGCGTTTGCTCCAATACAGTGGTAAAGTGGGGGGTTTTCCCAGCAGAAAGCAGCAGGTTAAGCAGAAGTATGGATGAGCCGTAAGGAACCTAGCTGCTAGAGACCAGATCAGGATGAACTTTGAAGGATTTATTTGTTGTTTAACAGAAATGTATATACTCAACAGAAAACCTGTGATTTATGATATCACTAGAAACTCACCATAACACCTTTTTATTTTTCCCAAAAGGGGAAAACAAAATAGGGACAGAATAGGGACAATGACTTATTGAGGATCAGAACCCGAAACTAAGGATTATACAGTGTAAGTAGGGACAGTTGGAGTATATGGAATTGGCAGCATATCCCAGCAAATTCCAAGCACACTCAGTATTCCCTGCTACCATGCAATTGCTGCCTTTCAGGAAACCTTGTCCTCTGCTGCTGGTCCTCATTGTGTATCTTCAGAGAAGCTTTCAAGAGACCTGGTATTGCCCCAACACACCATTTAGAAGGCACTGTTTTAGAGACCTGTATTGAATAGCGACCAGGTGCCTATCGCGACAGAGTTCCTGTGCCTTCAACAGCTGCATAGAAGAGGGACTTTGGGCAGGCACAGCTTTTCATAAGGCTGACGGAAAGGAGCCTCCTTTGCATCTGGAAAATCTATGGCAAGCTGAGAGCAGACCAGAAGGGGGATTTATAGCAGCTCTTACCAGACACATAAATACATCTTGATATGATAAATCAGGTCTGAACACCAAGCCAATCTCTCTCCACCAACCTTTTATAGTCCCTTTCTGTGTGGTCATACATGTTTTATATCTGCTGCCTGCCTGGAGTGGCAAACTAGAGAGCTTAGGAAGCAGAGGCAAGCTAGAAGACACGTCCTGTGAGCTGCTTTTAGCTTGGAGCAGGCATGGGCAAACCTGATGGGAGTTGTAGTCCCAAAACATCTGGAGGACCAAGTTTGCCTATGCCTGGTTTGGAGGGTCATACATTGTGCAAGGTCTTGTGCAATGGGTCTGCAGTATTTATGCCTGATCCTACTTCTGCCACCACATCCTAATCCTGCCACTGTTACTTTTAGGGACATTTGCTCAGAATATAGAGGTTGGCAACTAGCATCCCTTGGGCCAAATATAGCCGTTGAGGGAACTACCTGCCCATCCATTTCCCCAAACAAAGACAAAAGTAAAGTGTAGCAGAAATAACAGCTACAGAATCTTTTTTTTTGGGGGGGTGCAAACCTCATCTTGAGTCATTGCAGAAATGTGAATAAAGAGATGCACGTAAAAGCTGCAATTTTTTTAAAAAAAAATACAGCCAGCTTAGAAGCTAGAGGAGCCTTGGGATTAATCTGGATTTATCCAAGTCAGGAAGAGAATTTGTGAAAGTCTTTTGCCCTTTTTGAGCGACAGCCCCAGAGGCCCATGATGACCGACATATGAAGCCAGGAACATATATATATATATATTTTCTGGTCTAAGGAAGTTCTTATGCTCTGAGTGGTGGGAATAATCACCGCAAAGGGAGTAATAATACCTCCCTTTTGCATACAGTTGCCATGTAGCAGAACCAGACCCCCCTTTTCGTTCCCGCTGCTCATGTTGAAGCAAACACATCTATTTGGACAGGAATGACAACCCTTCTCACAGAACACGACAGCTATGAGACGCAGGGAGGAGAGATAGGATTGTTCCAGCTCCCTCTTCTCCCAGGTGTCCAAAATGTTTGCCCATGTCCTCATTGTGTGGATGGTGATGGATCTCTTTGGCAGGGAGATAATGGCTGGTGAGTGAACAAAAACGGACCATTTTGGAGCTGGGCACTCGGGTGGGGGTCTGCCAAACAGAGAGAAGAAAGCGGGGGGTGGGGGAAGAGAGAGAGATAATAACAGTTTTATAGATTGGTGTTATTCCTACAAAATAAGCACTCCGTTCTGTTCTGTGTGTATCAAAGATACGGGAGGCAGCAACTAGGCAGCACTGTTATTTTCTAGCTTGCTTTAAAAAAGCATGGCTTCTTTATTCAATCCTGTTCCACCCTTTCTGGCAAATAAGGACTCAAGGCTGTTTGTGAGACAACCATTACAATATACACACTTTCAGACGCTTCAGGTTACAGACTCCGCTAACCCAGAAGTAGTACCTCGGGTTAAGAACTTTGCTTCAGGATGAGAACAGGAATCGTGCGGCGGCAGCGGGAGGCCCCATTAGCTAAAGTGGTGCTTCAGGTTAAGAACAGTTTCAGGTTAAGAACGGACCTCCGGAACGAATTAAGTTCTTAACCCGAGGTACCACTGTACTTTCTTTTCAAGAAAAATTAATGCCAGAACTCACCAGGAAGTTCTTGCAGTAAGTCGCCGGATGACTTGGGTCAGCCCTGAACAGATGCCCATGGGACAGAAACAGTTAGCCACCCACATTTCAAAGCCAGGGTCAGCTGGGTCAAATAGTGCCTCCTGAACACTTGACTCTATAACTGGAAAATGGGCAGAGGAATCTGATAAAGTAATCTGGGTGCTTGTCAGGCTTCAGGGAATCAGATCCCTCCCCCGGTGGCAGCAAATAAGCAGATCAAACAAAAGGAACATTCTTACCAGTTTGTTTCTTTAATAATCACAGCGAGAGACAAAGGAATGCATATCTCTCTAGAAATGGAGTTGCTCCCAGAATAGGTTTACCCCCTCTGTCCCTATTAATCTATGTCACTCCTACGTTGGGTAATCTGTGCTTGTTGCTGCTGAGTTCTCTGCTTAGTTTTAGATGAAGGGGGGTCAGGAATGCTTTCCAAGGACACTGAATCTGACAGCTGTCTCTCTCCTGGTGTTTCCTCTTCTAGCTGTTCCTCACCCAGTATTTCCCAGCTTTTTCCCTTTGGACTATGCCCCTCTGCAAACCACTGTTCTAAATCAATACTGTCCTCCTGCCCTTGGGAAGGTTCAGGAGAAGGGAGGGGCAGCTCCCACCATTCCTCCTCAGTCCAGCCCCTGACAGTGCTGCGTAACCTCATTTTCTTTACCTAAGGTGGCTGCTGCAGGCTTCTTGGATGGATGGGGACACACACACACACACACACACACACACACACAGGGTTCTGCAGAGGCTCCACCTGTCCTTTTAATCAGACTTATGAATATGCCCTTTCTGCTCATCAAGTAGCAATACAACAGGTCTTTAAGACATGGAATGAGACTAGATTAGACCAGCCTGTGGCAAATCCCATCTTGCTAGAATTGACAAGGAGGAGGAGGGGAGGGAGAGTCACAGTACCACCACGGGGGAGGGCAGATAAGTATTACCATGTGTGCCAGGAAAACATTTTCTAATGGGAAAAAAGATGAAAACGATATCTACCCAAGATTTGCTAGCCCATCAGAATAATAAATATGAACAGGAGAACGCAACCTATCATCCTTACTTTCAGTTCTAAGTAGAAAGACATTGTCTGGGTTTGTAAGAAACATAAAAACTTGGGTTAAGAGTGCTGCGTAAATGCACTGCCTTTTTCAGATGAATCCATTCTCCGTCAGAGCTGTAAAGATGTCACTCGGAAATATTTATTTGGCTATCTATCGGAGCTAGAGTGACGGACGGTTTTGGGTCCCCAGTTTCTCTTATTTCTTTGGATGCAATTTTTGCCTCGCTGCTCTCTACCGTTTCTCCACTGGTGTGACATCACCTGACACCCCATTACAGCTGCGAGAAGGCAGGGCACAGTTAAAGGACAATCAATTTGCACTCGTCATTTCCAGTTGTCGTTGTCCTTGCGCAGATAGACATATACACACATACATATACAGGGAAGTGAACTGGAGAATTACAGATGGAACTGACAGGAAGAGGCCTGTCATGGAACTGCTGTATTTTCGCAAGCCATCCCTCGACCTGTCATGGAAGGTTACAAGGATTTGTCAACATTTCATGGCAAGCAGCGATAAGATGTTATCACCTGCTTCTGCTGCCGTACATTAGGGTCACTTTCCATATTCTTGGACACAGACGTAGTGGTGGAGGAGAAATTCAATTCCGTTTGCATTTTAATGAGAAGCTGCCTAGTTCACACTTCTTGAACCGATACCCAAAGCAAAACACAACCTTTGTATGTTATTCTTACTAATACAGGAATTTATATGCACACTGCACCCCAGTAAATGCCATTCTTGTCCACATTTCTTGGCTGCAAAAAAAAAAAAAAAAATCATTGCAATGCAAATTTCAAGGATGGCTGTGGAAATCAGGTAGGATCACCTTTAAATGGGAACTGAATCAGATTTCTCCCCCACCTGCACTCTAGACTTCATCTAATAACAGGCTGTGGTTGCTTTCCCCCCTGAACCTGTTTTAAATGCCATAGTAATGTGACCTTATGATACATTTATATCGCTCAACTTTGAGAGGCCATCCATCCATAGCAAGAAACTTTGGTTTCTGAATCCTCCGACTTTATCTCACTGTAGATTGCTATTATGTTCTGTTGAATGCGCAGCGGGACAATTACAGTAATAATTGCATGCTGACTGATTGCTATGAAGTTCGGGGGGGGTAGGAGAAAAGGAGGAGCAAGAGGAGGAAGAAAGGGGCAGTGATGTAGGCTAATTGAAGCTGTAAAATATGTACAACTCAACAGCCTACTCAATAACTTTTCACGAGAAAACACACACACAGTCCCTTAATTGCTTTCCATCCCCTGGATTATAAATTCTCCCTCTTGCTTCTTCCTCACCATTTCCACACACACACTCACACATCCCTCTGTAAGTAACATTATTCATTATTTTAAGATTTTTCTATTTTATTTTTAGGAGAAGGGAGCAGACTTTTCTATAATTAAATTCTATGCCCTTGGGGAACTTCATGTCGTTTGACGTCCCTTTCCCTTGCATTTCTATCATGAAGTGAAACATGAATCGGAGGTTTTCTGCAGCCAGACCCCCTTTCTTTTTCCTTTTGAAGGTCACAAGAGACAATCATCACTCAACAAAAAAGTGAAGGGGGGGGGGAAGGCCCATAAGAAAAGGGAGAGAAAGGAGATAATCAGAAAAAGATTCAGAGTCTTGGTGAATCAGCAATTCATCACTCGCGGTTCACTGGGTGGGTAGACTATGTACAAATGGAAATGGAAGGAGCAATTCAGGTGAGGGTTCTCTCCCAGACCTACCTGGAGTTGCCAGAGATTGATGGGACCTTCTGCGTGCAGAATTCTAGAGGCGGGAAGCCAATGAAAAGGCACCTTCTCCAGTAGCAACCAGAACCTGATTGGTCCAGATGTTTCAAACACAAAATTGTTTTGCCTGGTTCCTTTCAGTAAGCTGGCCACCACATCCTGAACTGACTGCAGTTTCTGAACTATCTTCAAGTAATGAGGGTGAAGTCTGAGCCATTTCATATTTAAAGGCAACCTACTTAATTTGCATTTCCCGAAACGATATGCAAACAGAGGCAAAGCCATCATTTGAAATTTGCACTGCTCCAAATTTTGCATTGCAGTTTTCCAGCCAAGTAAGTTGTACCTTTTTAAAAAAATGCATATACTGGGGTAAAGTGTGTGTAAAAATGGATATGTTAGTGGAGATAACATACAAAAATGCACTATATTACAGGAAATTGCCCTTCAAATATGTACATTATGCAATTTGCTTACAAATGAGAAGAATTTCACACTAAAATGCTGATGAGTTTTTATGAGGACTTTTTAAAAATGCAAACTGATGTGGAAATGTGGAGAACTGCACTTAAGAGTGGGAAATGAGAAACTGAGAGAAATCAAAATGGACAGATTTGCCCATCCTTGTTTGTGAGGGCAGCCCCATAAGGAGCACACTGCAATAACTCAGTCTAGGCATTGCAAAGCATGAATGATAACTGGCCAGGCTAATCAATATTATACTTTTTGCTACCATGCTAGGCCAGGCACCATTTGAATTATTTTCTTCGGGCATTTAAATGTCTTTGGACACTACACACGAAACAGGAACATATTCCAGTTACTGAATCCTCAACTCCTAGAAGCTGCTTACTTTTCACATAGTGTGTGGGATGAACCACTTCAGACTGTAGACTCACATGGAAGATGCTCACTGGTGTGAGTGGTGGCAATTTACAAGAAAAATGGCATGTTGGGAAGTGTAGCACACCCCATTCGCTGTATTCTTTCCAGTTGAGTGCAGGTACAAAGATAATACATTTTCTGAATAATATTATGGGGCCCTGAGCTGTTTTCTCTCTGGTTCAATGGAGGGCTTGAGGTTCTTCCACAAGAAGTTTTCAGTACCTTTGCAACCCTACTACTCCTAGGGTATCTTTTTTGAAGCCATATCTACTAAAGTGGTTGAACACTCAAGGATCACCAAAAGAACCTGGCTGCTAGATGAGGCCAGAGGCCCATTTAGTCCAGCATCTGTTATCAGAGTGGTCAACAAGATGCCCATGGGAATCTTGCAAGCAGGATCCGAGCACAACAGTGCTCTACCTACCTGTAATTCCCAACAACTAGGGTTGCCCCCTTTGGTCGGGCAAAATACAGAACAGGTCGGGCAAAATAAAGGGCAGATCAGGGTGGGGATTGTGGGGCACGCACACTCTCATGACACCAACCCCCCCACCTTTCTGGAGGGGGGGTTCCCTTCATTTGGCCTCCCACCTCCCTCACCACCTGGGCCCCGCTCTTCCCCTTGACTCACGTAGACAGGCAGGGACCAGGGGAAGACAGCTGGCTCCCACAGGTGATAAGCTATGGTTCCAGCCTCTCGTCCATGCATCAGAAAAGACTCAAGCACAGAGGAGGAGGAGGGGCAAAGAGGGGTGGCAGAGGGGGCCAAGCAGCAGCAGACACACACTATGCTAGACCGGCAGGTGGTGGCTGAGGAGGAGTACCAGTGAGAGGGAAGGATGGAGGGGTGAGGGAGAAAGAAGAGATCACTCTTTCCCCCTTCTCTCTGATGTCTCTTGTGCTAGGCCAGGCTCCTCATCAGCTGCACCAACAGCGACTCAAGTGGCTGAGCTCAAATATGGGTGAAAATGTGTCCTATTTGTCCAAACAGGACAGGGGACACTTCTGTCCAAAAATGGTGCAATCCCATTTTTCTAGGGATAGGTGGCAACTCTACTGGTATTCAGAGACATACTGCCAAACTCTGCACACAGACCCAAAGATGGGTCATTTTGTCTCATAAATCATGGGCACTGAGACAAACACACACACCCCTTCCTCAGTCATTCACCAGTTTGGCAGGGCTCTGAAGAAACCTTGCTCTCTGTGTAGGAAATTATTTATGAGGTGCGCGTGAAAATGTTTTATTAACTCTTTATTCAAATCAGGACATGTACATCTGTTTCTGTGAAATTTCCACAGCTATAATTCCATCTTTCTGGTTCTGGAAATCAAATAAAGATTGTTTCACAGCTTCCTGCTTTCCCAAGTGGACAGACATTCCTACTTTCCAGAGTTAGTCAACCCCTCTTTCCTGAGCTAGTCACATGGTGACCCCACTCACAGAGTGAATAGGATCGATAGTGGACCTTGGCATCTCAAATTTCACTGGCACCCTGCGTGATGCCCAAATTTGTGACACACACACACCTCGTCTCTTGCTTTCCTGTGGATTTCATTGTTCTGGTGCCTGCTGCAGCACCCCAGAAGCTCTGTGCCTGGTGTAACCTCACTGGTCATGCTCCCCTAGATCTGCCTTTGATAGGATAACTCAACAGCAGATGAAGCCAATCAGAGAGCCAATGAGAGCAACTGAGAGCAAATGAAGTGAAGGTCCTGTGGATGAAGGCATTGTAGGAAAGTTTTGTTTCTGCACAACAGAAAACATTGCATTCTGACTCGTTCTTAGTCTGACCTGTTCTTAGTGCTTGGCTGACCACATCTATGGAACAAGCTTTGCTATATTAATCACTAGTAATAGTTTAACAAGGAGGTTTTCACGCCTGCCCAATTCTGTGTTCCCTTTCCCAGCCTTTGGTCTATTGATGATTAATGCCTATATGCAACCCTTGTATTGTATTTGTGTTGACCAATCAGCAACAAGCACATATGTGGCAATGCTGTAATATTCAATAAAAGAGACTCCTCGAGACATGCTCGAGAGACGCTCCTCACATGGCACCCACTACTCGTCTGTCGTGATTTTCATTCCTACAAGGCATGACGGTTTTCTGAAGAAGCGCTGCAAGTCAATGAAAACAATAAGCATGGACTGACACTGTCAAATATTTTCACAACAAGATGCTTCGTTACGGCTCAGATCTTCTCAGAACACATTGGCCATGTCTCCAAAGAACGGGGGGAAATGAATCTTTATGGCAACAGCTATATTTCTTCACAAAGTGTAGCAATGGATATAATTGAGATTTAGCACAGAACATGCAATATGAAGAGCTAATCAAAATCTACAAGGTCTGAGTCAGCTGTCCATGTCCATGGAGATTCTGCATGTTGATAGGAAAATAAGAAGAGCTCTGCTGGATCCGACCAAAGGCCCATATAGTCCAGCACTTTACTCTTATAGTGGTTAACCAGATTATTTATTGAATTTATATACCACTCTATACCTGGATGTCTCAGGGCGGTTCACAGAAAAGATGACAATAGATAAAATGAAAACAATAATCCAATAACACCGCCCCCCAAAAGAGCCTCATTTTTAAAAGGGTATAGGATGTCTATCAGGCCTGGTTAAAAAGGAACATTTTTGCCTGGTGCCTAAAGGTATATAATGAAGGCACCAGGTCAATTTCCCTGGGGTGAGCATTCCACAGACAGGGAGCCACTGCAGAGAATGCCAGTTCTCGTGTTGCCAGCCAGCTGCTCCCTCCCTGCTGGTTTTTATCAGCCAAGAGGGGCAAGGGTCTAGAGCGCAAGTGGTCTCCCTGACTGA
The DNA here is from genome assembly GCF_951804945.1 of Podarcis cretensis. Lineage (NCBI taxonomy): Eukaryota > Metazoa > Chordata > Lepidosauria > Squamata > Lacertidae > Podarcis > Podarcis cretensis. Next base: position 26,172,975 of record NC_137185.1, on the reverse strand, counting down.
TCCGAACACCTTGTCCACATCCTCAAGCCTTACCAACTGAAGCTCATCCAACACATCAGGACTAGACTGTGCTCTGGACACCCCATGAGTTCATTTGCTATAACAGCAGAGTCAAGGTCTTGGTGGATGCAAGCAATTTTATCCTCAAAATGCTTTGCAAACAAGTCACAGAGAGCTACCATTGGTTCTACTATCTCCTTTGGGCCAGCCTGTAAAAGGCCCCATACAACCCAGAAAAGCTCTGCTGGATGACATAATGAGGATGCAATGGAGGCCTATAAGCAGGGCTCTCTCTACTTGTGCTCTGGAGAGCCAGTGTGGTGTAGTGGTTAAGAGCGGTAGACTCATAATCTGGTGAACCGGGTTCGCATCTCCGCTCCTCCACATGCAGCTGCTGAGTGACCTTGGGCTAGTCACACTTCTCTGAAGTCTCTCAGCCCCACTCACCTCACAGAGTGTTTGCTGTGGGGGAGGAAGGGAAAGGAGAATGTTAGCCACTTTGAGATTCCTTCAGGTAGTGATAAAGCGGGATATTAAATCCAAACTCTTCTTCTTCTTCCTCCCCAGAAAATGGTTTTCAGAGGCATGCCACCTCCAAAATTGGACACAGTACACAGTCATCTTGACTAGCGGTCGTTGATAGGCCTTATCCTCTAGAAATCTGTCTAATTTTCTCTGCCTACTGTCTTCACACCACACATGTTCTGATATACCTCTTACCATGTCCCTCATTGCTGACTTTCCTCCACTAAACTAAAACGCCCCAAATTTTATAACATTTCCTCAAATGGGAGTTTCTCTGTCTCCTTGATCATTTTGATTGCCCTTTCTTGTTTGTTGTTGTTTTTAGGTCCAGCAACCAAAACTCTGTACTTCAAGTTCTTTCCTACAAGTAATGAACCTATATGCATTCTGAGGCTGTACAATCGCATGAGAAGTCTATGCCACCTCAGAAGGTGCATGTTAGAATGAGCTGAGAAATTCCTGTGGGTAGCTAAAGTTCAGTTCTTTAGCAGGCAAACTGGGGGGGGGGGGAGAGAGGCCCTCAATGTTTTCTTGGCCAATGCTTGTTATATATATGGACCCAAACAATAATATTGGTTTCAGTGCCCCCTGAACTTTATCTCCTCAGGAATGCTTTGAAACAATCTTGCCTCAAAACCAGACACATTCCACTGGGGAAGCTGGGGATCTGCAAAGCCACAAATGATTGTTCCCATTATATAAATATACACAAGCTACCCAGAGACATTGGCTTACATTGTTCCTCCGGTTTACTTTGGAGAAAGCAGGCAGATCATTTTCCCTTGGTGTGTAAACTGCCTTATTCCCCACGCTTCCCCTTCCCAGCCCCCGCCCCAAAAAATCATTTTTATGGGTTTGAAAATATTTCCACATTCCCAAAACTATTTCTATGTAAGTTCAGACCCTCCAAGTGCCCCTATTTTCCAGGGATGTCCCTGATTAAGGGAAGAAGTCCCAGTTTCTGGCTTGATCACAGAATGTCCCACTTTTCCTTAGGATGTCCCTATTTTCATTGGAGAAGTGTTGAAGGGTATGGAGTTAACCAACCCCCGAGCCATCTGAAGGCAATCCTGTATAGGGGAGGTCTTTAAATGTTTAATGTTTTATTATGTTTTTCCATGTGTTATATATATTATGTTTTTATATATGCCCAGAGTGCTGGGGCAACGCAGTAAGATGCTGATAAACAGTAAAATTATCATTATGGAATGGGATGTCCCTATTTCCATCAGAGAAATGTTGGAGGGTATGTAAGTTAGCCTGTTCTCTCTCTCTCTCTGGAGGACCTCACCTAGAGATGAGAAATAATTCCATTCAGTTCATATTTTAATACAACCCTATCCAATGGTACTTCTTTCTGAGTTAACATGCTTTGAATGACACTATGGAGAAGGACCATTGCTCAGTGGTAGATAATACTTTGTGCTCTGCATACAGAAGGCCCCAGGTTTTATCTCTGCCATCTCTACGTAGATAAAGGTAGGATGTTATGGGAAAGAACTCTCTCCATTGGACAGTCTTTGCTAGCCAGAATTGGCCAAGGATGGCTTAGATGGACCAATGGTCTGACGCACTAGGTGGCAGTTTTGTCTATTTAAAGGAGCGTAACTCAATCCTGGATTGGATGAATCCCAAACTGGAATTAAGATTGCCGGAAGAAATGTCAACAACCTCAGATATGCAGATGACACAGCCTTGATGGCCAAAAGTGAGAAGAAATTAAAGAACCTTTTAATGAGGGTGAAAGAGGAGAGCGCAAAATATGGTCTGAAGCTCAACATCAAAAAAACAAAGATCATGACCACTGGTCCCATCACCTCCTGGCAAATAGAAGGGGAAGAAATGAAGGCAGTGAGAGATTTTACTTTCTTGTGTTCCATGATCACTGCAGATGGTGGCAGCAGTCATGAAATTAAAAGTCACCTGCTTCTTGGGAGAAAAGCAATGACAAACCTAAACAGCATCTTAAAAAGCAGAGACATCACCTTGCCAACAAAGGTCTGTATAGTTAAAGCTATGGTTTTCCCAGTAGTGATGTATGGAAGTGAGAGCTGGACCATAAAGAAGGCTGATCGCTGAAGATTTGATGCTTTTGAATTACGGTGCTAGAAGAGACTCTTGAGAGTCCCATGGACTGCAAGAAGATCAAACCTATCCATTCTGAAGGAAATCAGCCCCGAGTGCTCACTGGAAGGACAGATCATGAAGCTGAGGCTCCAGTACTTTGGCTACCTCATGAGAAGAGAAGACTCCCTGGAAAAGACCCTGATGCTGGGAAAGATGGAGGGCACAAGGAGAAGGGGACGACAGAGGACGAGATGGTTGGACAGTGTTGTCAAAGCTACCAACATGAGTTTGACCAAACTGCGGGAGGCAGTGGAAGACAGGAGTGCCTGGCATGCTCTGGCCCATGGGGTCACGAAGGGTCGGACATGACTAAACGACTAAACAACAACAACTCAATCCTTCAGGCTCATCTTTTGCTGGGATGTAGAGACTGTATATTTTTTAAAGGGGGAAATCATACATGGATATTTTTTCATATGTGATGGACTTGTAAGAAAGCGAGGAGACATTTTGGGGAATGACTTATGATGAGATAAAAAAGTTGTTTAAAGTGATTTTACTTTTTAAAAAACAAAAAATCCCAAAGCTTTTCTCTTAGGGGTTATAGGATCAGAAGTTCCAAAAAAGTTGGTTAAGTTGTTTATGTATGTAACAACAACAGCTAGGATTCTTCATGCAAAAAAGGAAGGAAGAAGAAGTTCCCACTAAAGAAGAATGGATAAGTAAGGTGATGGACTATGCTGAAATGGCAAAGTTAACAGCTAAAATAAGAGAACCTAGCAATGACTGTTTTGTGGAAGAATGGAAGTCCTTTTCAGGCTACTTAAGGAAATACTACAGTATGATGAACTCGTGAGCAGGATTTGAATTATGAGCAGCAGAAGAAATTAGATAATGTGGTATTGTAGTTATGGTATGAGAGATCAAAAGTGGTGTGCAGCAGAGAGGGAGAAATAAAAACACCATGGAAAACAGGATGGGAAGTTTTTTAAAAGATAAATTCACTGCGTATTGAAATATATATGTTAAACTGCTGAAGATTTAATAAAATTTATTATAAAGGGGTGGGGGTCTGTTAGCACCAGGGCCCTTCTTTATACCCGGAATATTTCCACCGCCTGCAGTCGCCCACTGCTATGATGCTTTATTCTGGTGCTATGGCTCCACAAAGCCCCAAAGTGACAGGAGCTGGCTGGCTGGCTGGCTCATCTAACCCAGCCATTGCCTGTGCAAGCAGTCAGGGCCGGCATTCTCCATTATCTCTGGCTTCCACAAACAACTTCTGGGCTGACCTTTTCAGAAGACACTGACCCGCGACAGCCAGGAACAACATTACTCATCAGATCCTCTGAGGGAACAATATTTGCTTTCTTTTATTTCCATGGAAATTTTGTAAGGGGGGGGGCGGGAGCAGAACAGGACCAAGAAGAAGCATGGCGTAATTTCATTTCAGGTGGGAGACATCTAAGTACAAGGCAGCTAATCCAGATCAAAAGACAGCAAATTCTCTTTTAAAGTCTGCAAATCAGAGAGGGCTAAAACTGATTCCCTTTTAAAAATAAAAATAAAAAAATGTATGGTTTTGTGTTTATTTAAACCCATGCATTGATTCTCTTCTCTATATTTGCAAGGAGAATTCCACCGGAAGCTCTGATAAGATGGGTAGACAGCGTATGATTTTTGAAGATACATGTTGCAGTCCTGTGCCTATTTATCTTGGTATAGGTTCTACTGAGTTCAGTAGGATTTAGTTCTAAGTAGGTGTGGGTAGGTTTGTTCTGCGAATTAACCTCAATAAATCATTTGCCTTGTATCCAGCCACTTGGATGAAAGTAAGACAGACAGCTCACAACAGCAAAACCAAACAGCATTTGAAATGTGCGGGAGCCGCTACACACACACACACACACACACACACACACACACACTTTCTAGTGCTTCAGATTCAAACCGGCAGGCAGCCCTGTTTTGGGAAGTTTTTTAATGGCTGATGTTTTAATGTATTTTTAATCTTCTGTTGGAAGCTGCCTAGAGTGGCTGTGGAAACCCAGACAGATGGGCAGGGTATAAATTATTATTATTATTTTTATTTTTATTTTTATTATTATTATTATTATTGCTGCTGCTGCTGCTGCTGCTGCTGTTACATACATTAACAACTTTCGCTTGGGGGTGGGAATTCTACACCTATCGTCCCTAACAGAAATGCTCTGGGCTTTTGGGATACACAAAGGCAAAATTAACATTAATTATTCCGCACTCTTTTGCCTCTGGCCCTGCCCACCAGCAGCATGCGGCCGCTGAAAGGTTGCCCAGAATGGCATGCGGCCCATGGTGGCGAGGAAATTAATTTACTGCCCTGAGCTCTGCGGCGAGGAAAAAGGTAAAGGTAAAGGTACTCCTGCCCGTACGGGCCAGTCGTGTCCGACTCTAGGGTTGTGCGCCCATCTCACTTAAGAGGCCGGGGGCCAGCACTGTCCGTAGACACTTCCAGGTCACGTGGCCAGCGTGATGAAGCTGCTCTGGCGAGCTAGCACCAGCGCAGCACACAGAAACGCTGTTTACCTTCCCGCTATAAAGCGGTACCTATTTATCTACTTGCACTTAGGGGTGCTTTCGAACTGCTATTTAGGCAGGAGCTGGGACCGAAGACGGGAGCTCACCCCGCCGCGGGGATTCGAACTGCCGACCATGTGATCGGCAAGCCCTAGGTGCTGAGGTTTTACCCACAGCGCCACCTGTGTCCCAGGTAAAGGTAAAGGTACCCCTGACGTGAGGGAGTCCAAAGAGGCTTTGAAAATATGTTATGATACATGTTATATTGTGTATTATTTTTGCATTTTGTATTTAAAAAATCTCAATAAATATTTATAAAAAAAAAAAAAGTAAAGGTACCCCTGCCCGTACGGGCCAGTCATCTCCGACTCTAGGGTTGTGCGCCCATCTCACTTAAGAGACCGGGGGCCAGCGCTGTCCGGAGACACTTCTGGGTCACGTGGCCAGCGTGATGAAGCTGCTCCGGCGAGGGTGGGATAAACAGGCAATAAATGAATTTCGAAATATCAGATTTGACTCTTGACACGAACCTTCACATCTCTCTCATGTCTCTTAAACTGCAAACTCGGCGAAACCGAGAAAGACTGAATGTGGTCTAATCTGTACAGCAGACACTAAATGCATTTTAACCTTAACTTCAATAAAATAAAGGGTGTGCCGTCTGAACGACTGCAGCTGGCTTAACTGATAAAGCCGACTGGCCATAGTGCGAGAATTGAAGATGCTGGTTCAAGTTTCCCAGCCACTGCTGTTTCTCTGTTATCTTCTCCTTTGTAGATTTCTTAAGATATGGAGAGCCGGGCTGCCGATGTGATTTTACAGTGAGGGAGCTTGTCTGCCTTTGATGAACATTTCAGTGTGAAAAGCGAAATGCACATGCCCCATACACACACGTAACAATTTACAAATGTCAAGACTTCAAAAGAGGAGATTTGATTCTCTGGGCTATTTGTGGGGTTTGGTGGGGGACGCAGGAGATAATCGGATCAAACGGAACATCACGGGCTTTCAAACCGGTATCCTGTCACTTGCAAAGAAAATACTTGGCCTGTTGCAGAACACAGAAAATCTGTAAAAAGGAAATTACTGGTTGGGTGGGCCCCGTGATGTCGCCACATTGGTGTGAGGAGTAGCCATAAGAACAGCAGATATTTTCCAGTAATGAGGGGCTGGCGCAAAGGAGGTGACAGAACCAACGCTAACTCGGCGTGACTTGTTCGCAAAACATTTGGAGGATAAAATTGCTTGCATCCGCCAAGGTCTTGACTTCGCTGTTTTAGCAGATGAATCTCGTGGGATGTCCAGAGCACTGTCCTGTTGTACTCGCTGTATTTCAGGATGTTTCTCGAGGATGCTCACAGACAGTTTGCTTGGATCAGTCAGTATGACCTTTGCCCCTTGTGGCTGCTACAACCTAGCAGGGAGGGGACAGCTGGCTGAGTTGTTAATTGCCTCCTTGCAAGAAGGAGACAATGGTAAAACCACTCCTCCAGAAATCCTTTACAGTGATACCTTGGGTTACATACGCTTCAGGTTACATACACTTCAGGTTACAGACTCCGCTAACCCAGAAATATTACCTCAGGTTAAGAACTTTGCTTCAGGATGAGAACAGAAATCGTGCAGTGGCAGCGTGGCAGCAGCAGGAGGCCCCATTAGCTAAAGTGGTGCTTCAGGTTAAGAACAGTTTCAGGTTAAGTACAGACCTCCGGAACGAATTAAGTACTTAACCAGAGGTACCACTGTACAAGATTTACGGTGTCAGGCCTGAGGAATCTCTCCCTCCCCTCCCAATGGTTTCAAGGAGCCGGGAGAAAACAAGAAAGCTTTTAAATATGATTCATTCAACCACCGCGGTAACAAAGAACCCCAGTCTTTATTCCATGATGGAATTGCTCAGTCTGGCTCCTCCTCCTTTCCCCTTCCCCTTCCGTTGCCAAACGTCGCTCCGTATGTTGTTTTTGTACCCTCAATGACCGTCGCGTCCTAGGTGATGGAGGATCTTCTACGCTGTCTATTGAAGTGTTAGTTCTCTGTCTGCTCTCGCCCCCCCCCCCTTAATTCTCCTAATTCTGCATAGCTTGGCTGCTCACCTGTCCCTACCTCATGATCTTCCTCATAGTTTGACTGCAATTCAAAGCTCGCTCTCTCGCTCTCTCGCTCTCCCGCCCCCTATCAGTTACAGGAGAAGGGGGAAGAGATTTCCACCATCGCTCTGCCTTTTCATTCCAGTCCCTGACATCTGGATGGCGGCAAGACGAGAACAGGCCATGCCTACTCTGTCTCCCCATTTGTGTAATGTCCTCCCCAGGGAGGGTTGCCTGGCACCTTTGTTATTTATCTTTAAGTGCCAGGGGGAAAAATGTATAGAAAATAAATAATAAATAAATAAATGTAATAATAAATTATTATTATTGCATAAGGAAAACCTGCTGGATGAGGCCAGTGGCCCATCTAGTCCAGCATCTTGCTCTCACAGTAGCCAACCAGATTGTTGTTGTTTAGTCGTTTAGTCGTGTCCGACTCTTCGTGACCCCATGGACCAGAGAACGCCAGGCACTCCTGTCCTCCACTGCCCCCCGCAGCTTGGTCAGACTCATGCTGGTAACCTCGAAGCCAACCAGATACCCTACTGGAAAACCACAAGCAGAGCCTGAGCACAAGAGCCTTCTCCTCTTCTGCGGTTTCCAGCAACTGGTATTCAGAAGTGTTATTGACTCTGACAGTGGAGGCAGAGTGTAGTCAGCATGGCTGGTACCCATGGATAGCCTTATCCTCCATGAACCTGTCCAATCCTCTTGAAAAACAATCCAAGATGGAAGTTTGTCCATTTTCTTTGCATTTGGACACCTCTTAAGATACTGTAACCAAATTTTGCAGCAGAATACAGCCATGGCTAGTAGACATCAATAGCCTCCTCCACGAATTTGTCCAATCATCTTTTAAAGCTATCCAAGTACTTTTCTTTATCTGTCCTGAATCTTCCAATACAGTGGTACCTCTGGATGCAAATGGGATCCATTCCGGAGCCCCGTTCGCATCCTGAGCAGAACACAATCCGCGTCTGTGCAATTCGCTGCTTCTGTGCATGACGTCATTTTGAGCATCTGCGCATGCGTGAGCGGCAAAACCCGGAAGTAACCCATTCAGTTACTTCCGGGTCACCGGGCAACCTGAAAACACTCAACCTGAAGCGTATTTCTGGTGGGAAGGTAAACGGCGTTTCCGTGCGCTGCTCTGGTTTGCCAGAAGCAGCTTAGTCATGCTGGCCACATGACCCAGAAGCTGCATGCCAGCTCCCTCGGCCAATAAAGCGAGATGAGCGCCGCAACCCCAGAGTCGCTCACGACTGGACCTAATGGTCAGGGGTCCCTTTACCTTTCCCTTTATGACTGTATTCAGCTTCATTGGATACCCATGAGTTCTAGTGTCCTGAGTGAGGGGGATCAGCTTTTCTCTATCCACTTCGTCCAGGCCATGAAGAATTTTATAAACTTGACCTAGGTGGCCTATGTGCTATTTATTTTATTCTTTAATAAATCAACTTCTGGACTGCCTTTCTAAATAAAAATATCCCACCAAAGAAGCTTACAAATATTTTTTTAACCATTTTAAAACAAAACATCAAAAGTCATAATTAAATTAGAGAGACAGTATGGCTTGTAGCCAACTCAGCATGAACAGAGTTCTACTTCTGCAGTTGGACTTCTGTTTCTTTGTCATTGCCCCCCCCCCAAAAAAAAAAAATCTGCCCCGGAAACTCTCCCAGCCTTCAACATCTGCCAGCTGAAACTTTCAAACTGTATTCCAGGGTAGCTCCTTGTAAAGCGTGGTACAATAGTCCAGTCTGAATATAATCATTTTTTTTAAAAGGGTGTGAGTCATTGAGAGAAGATCTGTTGAGTCTTGATGGATCAGGGGTAGGGAATCTGAGGTCGATATGTCAAATGCAGCCCTCCAGACCTCTATCAGGCAGCAGCAAAAAGAATCTTCCCATTTCTCTCTCTCTCTCTCTCCCCCCCCCCACCGTGGCTGCTACAATGAAGCTGCTCAACTCCCCACTCCATCTGTGTTTCCCTAAAAAGATACAACACATCAAGAGTTTGGATTACAACACTGGACTACACCTCAGGATTGTTCGCCATACAGTGCTCTTTCTCAGTTCCTCCCACTCCCCAAATAAAATTAATATAGCAGCACTGGGCTACTTTCCAAAGCTTTGTCTGGAGAAGGGACTTCTGGGGTCATTTTGAAGCTGTTTTGCATCTTCCTTTGGGGTTCTAAAGGGGTGCGGGTGGCGCTGTGGGTTAAACCACAGAGCCTAGGACTTGCCGATCAGAAGGTTGGCGGTTTGAATCCCCGCGACGGGGTGAGCTCCCGTTGCTCGGTCCCTGCTCCTGCCAACCTAGCAGTTCAAAAGCACATCAAAGTGCAAGTAGATAAATAGGTACTGCTCCGGCGGGAAGGTAAACGGCGTTTTCATGCACTGCTCTGGTTCACCAGAAGCGGCTTAGTCATGCTGGCCACATGACCCGGAAGCTGTATGCCGGATCCCTCGGCCAGTAAAGTGAGATGAGCACTGCAACCCCAGAGTCAGTCACGACTGGACCTTTTTTTATATATATAAATATTTATTAAGATTTTTTTTAAAATACAAAATGCAAAAATATTAAACAATATAACATGGGTCATGACATATTTTTCAGAACTTCTTTGGACTCCCTCACGTCTCCCACTCCCACTTACATCGTTATAAATTTTTCCAGCAATTTATCATCTTGTTTATATTCTTAAATTTTGTTCAATTAATTTGATCTAATCTCCACAAATTTTATATTTCCCTCAATCTCACTTATCGTCAATTTCAAATCTAATTCAATGATAGGCAATTATTTATGATCTAGCATCCTTCTTAGCCTTCAACCAAATTACAATACTTTTGTAGATATATCTTGAATTTCTTCCAATCTTCTTCAACCCTCTCTTCTCCCAGGTCTCGGATTCTGCCCGTCATCTCGGCCAGTTGCATATAGTCCATCAGCTGCATCTGCCACTCTTCCAGTGTGGGTAGATCTTGAGTTTTCCAACTCTTGGCAATAAGTATCCTTGCCAGTCACGACTGGACCTAATGGTCAGGGGTCCCTTTACCTTTACCTTGGGGTTCTATGATGCTTCATTTCTCTACAGTGCTTGTCTACCACACCTCTCACTTCACTCATTGTATGAAAGCATGAAAGGCAGGAGTAGGATTCCATCTCACCAAGCAACTGCTTCAAATGTTGCCTGCACATTTTGGGTAATAACTTTTGTTCCATGAGGGGTAGAGACTTTAACAAAAGAAAAAGAAGTTCACTGTCTGTCTGGCTCTGGTGAATACCCCCTTGCAACGCCATCTTGGTGTCTCTGACAAAGAGGCATTTTTGAAAGGGTATGAAATGGCAGACTGGGGAGGTGAATGCTGTAAGTTTGCTACTAAGCAAAGGGCCTCACCTTCTGCACCTGGCTCTTATTTAGTTATTCCCCGGTTTTGATTTCCTTGCCTGCCTGCTGGCAGACATCACCTGCTCTTCAGCCTGAAAGGGAAATTGCTAGGGGGTTAGCAATTTTCTTGCAAATAATAGTCATTCAAGAGTGTGGAATTCAACTCCTCCGATTACCTTGAAGGGTGACTTGTTCAGATGGCATAAGTAATTTCAATCAAGCTAAAAACAAACCTGGTTGGGACACCGTTGTCAGCAGGATTCAAAGCGGCGCAGCTCACTGGGGTTCTTGGCTGCCTACAGAGACAGAAGATGCACCAAAACCTGCCATGGTGTGAAATTAACACACTCTGATGTGGTTGGGAGAGTCACCTCTGGGATGGGGAGAGAGGAAAGAAGCTTTCTGCTGATGAGTAGATGAAAAGGACTCTTTCTCTAGAATGTGGGTTTGTATGAAATTGTTCAGCTGAAAAATGTTCCCCACCTTTGACTTAGATGACTCTTTTAAGGATAAGACATACAGTGGTACCTTGGGTTACATACGCTTCAGGTTACATAGGCTTCAGGTTACAGACTCCGCTAACCCAGAAATAGTACCTCTGGTTAAGAACTTTTCTTCAGGATGAGAACAGAAATCGTGCTCCGGCGGCACAGCAGCAGCAGGAGGCCCCATTAGCTAAAGTGGTGCTTCAGGTTAAGAACAGTTTCAGGTTAAGAACAGACCTCTGGAACGAATTAAGTACTTAACCCGAGGTACCACTGTATTTATGGGGCATGACAAGAACTCTGAGATTCTATTTTTTCTCTGTCATAAACTTACTGCATAGACCTACTCAGTTGTACAAGCTGTTGGCTGCCAATTAGTCACCAGGCTAATTGTAGCTATATTGTAATTGTAATTGTATTGGGCATATTAAGCCCAATACAGCTTGGGACCAGGATACCTGAAAGATGGTCTCACTCTTTGTATACCCAATCTATCTCTGCACTCTACAGGTGAGGGCCTCCTGCAGGTACCGGGAAGACTTTTCCACACAATGTTGCAGGAATCCCACCTTTAGTGTTGCAGCATTTGTGCTTTGCTGAAGAGAACCGAGATTGCTTTCAGACAATTGGGGGTTTGGGCTTTTTGTGCCTTTTTCCACTAGCAGACCACAAATCATCCCTTAAACAGCAGCACAGAACTTGGGCAGCCTTCAAGCAGCAAGTGAACGATGGAAGAAGCCAATGCCATTTCATCAGCCGAGCCAGAGGTGAGGACGTCAACAAGCACTGAGAAGATGGACAGAGAAAGGTCCTGTGTTGGTGACCTGCTGTGTACATGTGCTATGTTCATTTTTATTAGCTTTCTGGCCTGCGAGCATCATAAGCTGCCCCACCAGGCTGTGCGAGCTCATTGCTCTGTTAAAAGAGACAGTAAGCAGACTGGAGGAGCGAGTTTCTGCACACTGGGAAAGATGAGAACTGCTTGGAAAGGGCACGAGGGGCATTGCAGCAAGAGCAAAAGCAGGAAGTAGTTGCGTGGTGAGTTCCCGCCTCCCCCCAGTGGAAATAAAGACACATGACACAGATATTTAAGGTTAATGGGCTAAATGTGGCCACAACTTTATTGGTTACAGGTGATGTGTGGTATTGGCTTAGGCATTGGTCCTAACCGACTATCCAGGTTCAGCCCGTCTGCTTGAAGTCTGGGAAGGGTTAACACCAGCAGAGGGAGTCCTGCTGATGCACATCAACTAGGAACTCCCCCGGGTTCACCGCTCGGGGGCGTGCCTTAGGCCCTCACCTCCACAGGCTTCAGACAGGGCCACGCCCCCCGGAATCCTTTATCGGACTACCCTTCAACATGCGGGGCAGGTGATGGCGCTTCCTCTCCTCTTCCATCTACAAAACATTACCAATACCAATGCCTAACCGCCAATACCAAGGAAGTTGTGACGATTTGCTACGAGGCAGGCGAAAAACCAAGTGGCTGGTGCCAATTTGCCAAGTGGAAAAATTCCTACCAGGCCCCTTAACGGTGACCAACCGAGGTCCATAGCAAGGTCAAAGATGAAAAAACCTTAAAGGGTGGGAGGGTGGGAAACTGGAGCAGCTGGAAGCGGCAAAGAGGGAGATCCCAGGCCGCCCCTGCATTAAATGGAGCAGGCCACACACCCCAGGCCAGCCGATTGGCTGGCCAGGGGATGATGCGAGTGGGATTCCCTAAATCGCACGGAGGCTGAGAGCCAGCCCCCGCGCACATGGTGGGAGGGTGAAGCCTGCAACCCCACCTCCTTCTACGTCGGAAGTGGCTTTGTAAGCAAAGAAGATGAGAGTCCTTTTATACAAGTGCTACATAATGCTCATTTTGCACCTACAATTAGTCAATCCTTCAGTGTGACACTGCCTAGACTTGGGAACTCCCTGTCCATTGATATACAGCAGCATCTCAAGTATTTGCCACCTGTGACAGCTGTCTTATTTTCCCTAATGGTTGGGCTGGCTCTGTCCATATTTGATAATAAAATAAAAGGACAGGCCCTTCTGGAAAGGAGAGCCAAAGTAATGCATTATCTGAGCAGAAGCCACTGAAATTAATAGGCATGTCTAACTTGGGTCCATTAATTTCAATGGGTCTACTCTGAGGTTGGAGACAATCCTTAAGCCAATTTTTAGAAAAAGTGTTTATACAGTCCTGTATAAAATGTATTCCTTTGCTCTCTATTTTTGCTCATTTTTTGCTTACATACCTCGTCTGTGGTTTTCTCGGCTTTCAGATGACCCGAGAGCATTTCTTCACCCATCTTTCACCTCTCCCATGATGATGTCAGAATTAAAAATGGGACCTCTTGCACCTTTGCTCTCTGCAAAACAGCCCCAGCTGCAGAGCTCCAGTGAGTGGCCCATTATCCAAGTGTCTAGCTCAGCAGAATTTGTGTGTAAAATTAGAAGCACGATCACTAATTCAGATCAAGCTAACTTAGCTGAAATTTCCATTTTCTGCCCTGCTCCCAGCAACGGGCTTTAATTAAAACCATTTGGGTGACGGCTCGTTGAACGAAATGAGAGCCTGTGCCCCATTTGCCAGTGAAAAGGATGTTTCTCCGTCTCCAAGGGAAGAAACCAGCCTGATGTCAGGCTCAAAGATGCATTTGCTTCTGTGTGGTTAACTGGGGGTGTATCTGGGAGTGCAACATACCTATATTTGAGTGTATGTGTGTGGTTATGATGATGTGATTTATTAGCTTTTGACTTGTCATGTTTGCTTTTCAAAGGGAAAGCTGTCTTTTCCTCCCATGATGATGTAGAGCCCAGACTATAAGGAAGTGAGTTATTGACACACACCAGGACCTGAGATCTTGCTCGTGTATGTATTTAGCATATCTCCCCTGCACATGTAGCAAGCAAAGACGACTGGCAGTCAAAGCCCAGTCAGTTTCATCCAACTCGTCCTCCTCTTTGATTCTCTCTCTCTCTCTCTCTCTCTCATTCTTCTTTTCACCCACCAAACGACAGCAAAGAAAGAAAAACCCAAGAAAACCCACAGAAAGCAAGTGCACGTGGGGAGGGGGAGGGAAATAAAGCAGCTATGAGATTTCAATATTGAACACTGCTTTGTTGTTGTTGTTTTAAAAAATGCAATAATGGAGCTGTCAAACCCACTTTGTGTGTCCAAATAATGTGCTGAATGAATGGTTCTAATCTAAAAAGGTTGTGTCGGGAGCTGTGTTCCTTGCTCCCTCTTAAAAAGGATGTGCGTGGCATGATCGGAACTGGGAGGAATAGGAGAGGAAAGAGGAGCGATCGCTTTTGTTTCAGTTTAAATATTTAGATGTCATTTCCATCTGAGTTAATGTGCCCATCCTGCTTTCCTTTGCCAGTGCACGCGCCCCTCCTTCGCCCCCTGACTTAGAGCAAACCATTGTTCTCTTGAAGCGTTGATGGTGATAGATGACTGAGTCATCATTGCCCATGGCGGCGTCTACGCGCTCAGCCCCGTCAACTCTGGCAGGAAACTGGCTTGGAAGGCTAAACCTCACTAAAGAGGACAGCGGGTCAAAATAAATAAATACTTTGTTTATGTTGTACCACGCAGTGGACATGGCGCATTCTAAAGGGCCCTGCCCTGAGGAGTTTACAGTCTTAAGAGTCTTAAGATATGATGCAACTGAAGGGTAGGGAAGTAGGGGAGAAAGTATTATGGGATTGTCTCGGGCAACATCTGCACCATACATTTGAGGCAGTATGATACCACTTCAATAGTCATGGCTTACCCCCCAAAGCATTCTGGGAACTAGCTTATTAAGGGGACTGAGAGTTGGTAGGAGATCTCTGTTCCTCTCACAGAGCTATGATTCCCAGAATTCCTTGGGAAGAGGGACTGATTGCTCAAATGCACCAGACAGGTTTGCCCATCTTTCCTAGGGCCCTCCAGATATTGTTGGATGGACTCCAGCTCCCATCAGTCCCAGCCAACATGGCCAAAAGTCGGGGATGATGAGAGTTGAGGTCCCACAACACTTTCAGGGCCACAGCCACCACATCCCTGGTTTACAGCCCACAAAATAAAAATAAAATAAGAAGAGTTCAAAAAGCAGCATCTACCTATCTATGTTGCACCTCACATTCCAATTTGCCATGGGTCAGTCCTTGGAAACCGGTCAGAAAGGTTCAGCTCTTGATTTGAAGCCAACCTGGGAAGCCTCTGGGAACCAGCCTCTTGCTTTCAGGAAACTCATCTCTCTGCTCAGTTATTCCTCCATCTGCCTGCTCATCTCTATTCATCTGTGGCTGAATTTGGACACAATCTACAGTAACTCTGAAAACTGACCGAGGATGGAGGCAGATAGATAAATCTAAAGATAGGATAGGATGGGGGAATATGTACACCATATCTTCAGAACAATCTTTCATGCTTGAAAAAGAATAACAAAAAAGCAATGCAGATATGGAAAGGGGGAAGTGAACAAACCCCTGTATCTGATTAGAACATTTGTCCACATCAGAGAATAATCTCTGACCAGTAACTGGAATAATAGAAAAGTGGATTCCTGATCCATACAATACTTGCCAGTTCCTTGGTTCACACAATGCATCGGGGAAGTAATAAGGACTTTCCTCCTTTACTTTTTAGATGAGTTTCTGACACAATGAACCTCTCCAGCAGAAAGGCGATGGGCAGCTAATTGGAACAAGACATATTCATAGAAAGCCTGGGCCCTGGAGAAGCGGCCATCTCAGCAGCAGCCGAGTCGGCATCTATTGATAATCTTCTGACCTTTCGCTCAAATGAATTTCATTTGCCGGTGTCTTTAACAGACAAGGTTCCTTTTTTGCAGTAATTGATTTGCAGCCTGGTTGGGCTGCGGCAGAGACAGCGGTAGGGGACTTTGGGTAGTGGAGGTAAGGCAGCGTTGCCTGAAGGAAGATGACAGGGCAAGGGAAGGCTGGGAGACTTCCCAGGATCCATTGCTCCAGGGTCCCGATTTTCTGTCCAGATTTTCACTGTTTGAAATATGGCAACCCTACATGGAATGAATGCAGGAATGAATGAATGGGAAGACTATGAGAAAGGTGCTAAATATTGAAATGCAGGAACAACCCTCACAGCCACGTCCCCAGAGAAAATTATGTTGATTCAGGTATCTCTCAAACTTCAGTGATACAGAACATGGTACCCAATATATTGGGGTCAGCTGATAGTTACTGACTAGTGAGCTGGCGAAAGAGTGGTGCAAGTAGACTTTGGCTGGGAAAACCTGGGTCTGCATTCCTGGTCAGCCATGAAGTTCATTGGGTGACTTTGGTCCAGTCACTATTTGAGCTTAACCAAGCTAACAGTGGGATCTTTGCAGGTCCGGACCAGACCTCCAACACATACACACACTTGCCAAAAAGATTTTTATAGTATCTATCACATAATACTGCTCTGGCAGATGACAGTATTGCTTGGCAGGTGAAGGAAGTGTCACATTCTTGCTCTACTACACCACCAGCAGGTACACATGCAGATACAATGGTACCTCGGGTTACAGATACTTCAGGTTACATACGCTTCAGGTTACAGACTCCGCTAACCCAGAAATAGTACCTCGGCTTAAGAACTTGGCTTCAGGAAGAGAACAGAAATTGTGCGGCGGCGGCAGTGGGGTGGTGGTGGGAGGCCCCATTAGCTAAAGTGGTACCTCAGGTTAAGAACAGTTTCAGGTTAAGAACGGACCTCCAGAATGAATTAAGTTATTAACCCAAGGTACCACTGTATGTAAATTGCAAATGGTTCCAGGTACCTTTTATCATATGTGGTAGACTTGTGAGGTAATAAAAGCTTTCTGGGAGATGATATATAATGAAATGGGGCGGGGGGGGGAGAGAATGTTGAAAATAACTTTTGTTAAGAAACCAGAAGCTTTTTTATTAGGAATTACAGGTACCGATATACCAAAGGAGCAGGAAAAACTCTTTATGTATGGAACAACAGCCGATCAGATGTTATTACCCAGAGTTGGAAAGAAGACAAAGTCCCTACCAGAGAAGAATGGCAAACCAAGCTGATGGACTATGCCGAAATGGCAAAGCTGACTGGAAAACTAAGATACCAAGAGGACAAAAACTTTACAAAAGGATGGCTAAAATTTATAAGCTGTTTAGGAGACCACTGTAAGCAGATAGAAACAACAGCAGGATTTTGATTCAGTTGTAGGGTAAAAATACTATGGATAATATGGTCTGATATAATAATTGAAGTACTTATGAATATGCAGATGCAGATTCTTAAAATGAGACTCAATGGAAGGAATGGGGTGAAGTACCGAGATTCAGAGAATCCTTTTATACAAATAGTGTTGTTGTTGTTGTTGTTGTTGTTGTTGTTATTTATACCCCGCCCTCCCTGGCCAGAGCCTTTATATCTTTACTAGTTTGTGTTCATTTGTACTTTGTATTTGTAAAATCAATAAAAATGTGTTGTTGTTGTTTTTTTTAAAAAAGGAGCGGGGGATTTTGAGGAGTGGACCGAGGATGAATCATAGTGGAGGGCAAACCAAACTCACTGGCCTCAGTTTGGGGCAGTTGACCTGACCTGAGGGTGGAGGCAATTCTTTCTCATACTTCCTCCAGACCAGTTAACCTACCATGCCAAAATCCACCCACCAACCCATCCTGGCGAGGGGCATGTTTCACTGGAAAACCTCTTTACACTGTTCCCAGAGAGGCAGCATCCAATGAGGCCCTTTATGGTTGACACCAAACAGACAAGAGAGAGGGAGAATGAGAATTAAGAATTAAAAATACATTAAAAGCCCTTACTTTGCCCAGGGCTGAGCGAGTGTGCCTTCTCGTTTTTAATTTGCTCTTGCCATTAATTTCAGTGCAGCGAATGCCTTTCACTTTTAATGGCTCCGTTAATTGCTTAGCGTGCACAGCGATGGGAAGAAACGATTTGCTGCCAGACGACGTGTCCACAGACACATCAGGAGTAACTCTGCCAGTGTAGCAGCCCTGCAAGAGAAAAGGGGGTGGGGATCACCCCTTTAAAAAATCCAGACAGGTGTTTGTTTCTTTGCATGCACAGATGGGACCTTCTATTTGTACAATGCAATTAATACACCTGTAGGCTAGTGACTGCCTGCCCTGCAATCTGCAGGAATTAATCTGCATAGCAATGTATTGCTTCCGATTGGTTGGCCAGCCTGGCTGCCAGAGAGAGAGAGAGAGTGGGGCGGGGCTTCTCTGACTGCCATTGGCTTCTCTGCATCCTCTCTGGCTGCTATTGGATGAGCCCAGTGAATGACTGAAAAGGACGGAAGCCTTCAGAACAGGTTAAATAAGAATTTATGGTATGGTGGTACCTCTGGTTACGTACTTAATTCATTCTGGAGGTCCGTTCCAGTGGCATAGCGTGGGGGGTGCAGGGGGGGGCCGGCCGCACCGGACGCAACATCTGGGGGTTAGGTTTAGAGGGCGCAAATCCATGGGTTAGGGGGCGCAAATCCACGGGTTAGGGGGTGCAAATTACTTGCCTTGCCCCGGGTGCTGACAACCCATGCTACGCCACTGGTCCGTTCTTAACCTGAAACTGTTCTTAACCTGAAGCACCACTTTAGCTAATGGGGCCTCCCACTGCTGCCGTGCCGCTAGAGTATGATTTCTGTTCTCATCCTGAAACAAAGTTCTTAACCCGAGGTAATATTTGTGGGTTAGTGGATTCTGTAACCTGAAGCGTATGTAACCTGAAGCGTCTGTAACCCAAGGTACCACTGTACACTAAAATCCATAGCTAATGCTGAAAAAGAAACTCAAAAATTAACGTATAGCAGTGGACAAAGAAACAACACAAATAATTTTCAACCATGTAGCAAAATAATCTATATTGTTCAAATGCCTCCCATGAACTGTGCTCCTAATTGAAATTCCTAATAACTCAAGTGAGAGCATCATCAGGCCCCGAGGATAACATCCTGGCACTTAACAAACAAAACAAATATTTTAAAAGGACATGTTACTACTCTCCAATGCCAATAATTATTCTTCTTCCCAGGGACTGTGACCTGTATTTGTACGCATGATTTTTCTGTGTTTATTTTTTATTCAGTTGTATTTTTTCCCCACCCCACCCTTTATTTCCTTATTTCGTACACAATATTGAATTATAAGCTTCTGACAAAATAAATGAAACGGAATATTAAAAAGAAAAGGGCAGGTGCCTTGGGGAGACATCCCTGGCTGGGCCTGTGTTCCTATTTCTTCTTGACAAACTGGGAGGAAAGGGAGGAGGGAGCTTACGAAATTCTGCAAGAGCCCATCCTGGTTCCAGTAAAAGACATGGTTTTGCAATACACACATTCAGGACCTGTTGTGTATTTTATGCCCTGAAAAGTGCTTTTTTCACAAGCTAGTTTCATCCTGGAAACTTAATGCAGATTGATTTTACATTACTGAGCTGGGGGCGGGGAGGGTATATTATATTCCTGATCCGCCCCCCCCCCCTTCCAATTCCTGGATCCAGCATAGATTCAATTGCTGGAATAGCCAGGCCAACCTAGTAATGGCCCACTAAACATGGGTTGTTAAGGAGACAAAGGGAGTAGCTCTGTGCCAAAGAGCAAATGGGTGCCCCCCCCCCCAGTCCCTCAAGTGATTGTTAGTCAGAAAGACAAAAGGCCAGAGTTCAGGGTTGAGTGCAGTGAGCTAGAAGCTGGATGCAAAGGCTGTAGGCTGGGCAACTGAGAGACAGAGCCATGCCTTATTTCTCCTGGAATAAACAAGATGCTTGGGAGAGACAAGACCCTTTGGGGGGGGGTGTTAATGCTGTGAACCCCTGGATAGCTCAGTAGGTTAGAGCACGGTGCTGACAACGCCAAGGTTGCAGGTTCAATCCCCTCCATCATAGGCTCAAGAAGAAGAAGAGTTTGGATTTGATATCCCACTTTATCACTACTCGAAGGAGTCTCAAAGCGGCTAACATTCTCCTTTCCCTTCCTCCCCCACAAGAATCACTCTGTGAGGTGAGTGGGGCTGAGAGACTTCAAAGAAGTGTGACTAGCCCAAAGTCACCCAGCAGCTGCATGTGGAGGAGCGGAGACTCAAACCCGGTTCCCCAGATTACAAAGCTACCGCTCTTAAACACTACACCACACTGGCTCTCAAGTTGCATATATGTGTTTTTTCATGAAAAAGTACATGAAAATGATGTATAGATGGTATATAACACAAGTACAGATAGCAAGAATGTATAAAACCAGGTCAAACATATGTAAAGAAAAGGAAGGGACCTTTCACCATATGTGGTGGGAATGCAGAGAAATTTAAAAATTCTGGGAAATGATATATAAAGAATTGAAGAAAATGTTTAAATGACATTTGTAAAAAAAAAAAAAAAACCAGAAGCATGTTTGTTAGGGATTGTAGGACAAGACCTGCCAAGGAAAATAAAGAATTTATTTATGTATGCTACAACAGCGGCAAGAGTCTTGATAGCTCAAGGATGGAAGAATGAGGAAACCGCGACAAAAGAACAGTGGCAAGAGAAATTGATGAACTATGCAGAACTGGCGAAACTGACATGCAAACTGTGAGATAAGGACAACTGTGATTTTAAAGAAGAATGGGAAATTTTTACAAATTATTTAAAAAGACAACAAAATGAACTGGACTCCTTGGCAGGTTTTGAATAAACATACACAAATTTATTGAGGGTAGATAGATAATAAAAGGATGTATACAATTTTACAGTATGCAGAGAACCATGTGAGTTGAGAAATCAGAGAGAGGAGCTGAGGGAAGTCTTGGGGGGAGGGGGGGAGGAAAGGGGGGGAAATAATGAAGATGACTTGTTTTGATAATTTGTTATGTTGAAATTGTTAATAAAAATTATACTTATATATAGTTGCATATATGTGTAAATAAACCATATATCATAAACATACTGTGTCTCTGCTGTGTCCCTTTTCTGAAAGGAAACATGAACCCCGCTCGGAGATCAGGGTGCAGTGCAACACTATTGTTCAGCATGTCCATCTGGAAATGGTGGAGGTGATCCAAGCAACGGGGGCTGTATCCACACCCGCCTATGACGTTGTGGGTGGGCATGCACCAAGATCGCAATTCCCACACCCCCTTTCATTCACCTGGGAGGAAAAGGTGTGAATAACCTAATCAAGGGGGAGGGTTTTCAAATGTGTTTCAAGCAACCGCATCCACCCTTGTAGGATCGATCTAGATGAGTGGCTCACAAACTTTTTCAGGTAACCACCCACTCATACTACTAATCTGCAGTAAAAGGTAAAGGACCATTAGACGGTTAAATCCAATCAAAGGCGACTATGGGGCTGTGGAGCTCATCTCGCTTTCAGGTCAAGGGAGCCGGCATTTGTCCACAGACAACTTTCCAGGTCAAGTGGCCAGCAAGACTAAACTGCTTCTGGTGCAACAGAACACCGTGACGGAAACCAGAGCGCACAGAAATGCCGTTTACCTTCCCACCGCAACGGTACCTATTTATCTACTTGCACTGGTGTGCTTTCGAACTGCCAGGTTGGCAGGATCTGGGACAGAGCAACCTAGCTCACCCCTGTGGTCTATACCACTGAGCCTCTTGGACTCGCTGATCTGAACGTCATCTGCAGTACCCTATAATACCCTATAAAAAGCATTATTGAGAATAGTGATTTGCATAAACCACTAAGGAAATGAATAAAAGGTAAAGGTACCCCCTGACAGTTAGGTCTAGCCACGACTGACTCTGGGGTTGCGCGCTCATTTCGCTCTATAGGCCGAGGGAGCCGGCGTATGTCCGCAGACAGCTTCCAGGTCTTGAGGCCAACATGACTAAACCACTTCTGGCGAACCAGAGCAGCACACAGAAACGCCGTTTACCTTCCCGCCAGAGCGGTACCTATTTATCTACTTGCACTTGATGTGCTTTCGAACTGCTGGGTGGGCAGGAGCTGGACCGAGCAACTGGAGCTCACTCCATCGTGGGGATTTGAACAGCCGACCTTCCGATCGTCAAGCCCTACCAAAGTAAAATTATTTAGTTAAATGGATTCAACAAAAAAGTCTGATAAGCATTTACACCTCCAGTGCCCCTGCCACCCACTTGCCTCTTGAGACCCCCCCCCCGGGCAATCCCACCACCCCAGGGGATGGCACTGCCCAGTTTTGGAGCCACTGATCTAGACAGAAAGCAGCATGTTGAAGAGGAGTGATTCCCGATCAAGGAAAAACTACTTCTTTCTACAAACTAACCCCAAGTCAGTTTGTACACGGCTTAGATGTGGTGTCATAAGCTCTCCACCGAAAAATAAATGCAAAAGAAAAAAATGTGGAAAGGTTTCTATCGATTTGGGGGGAGCAGAGGCAGCAATTCCATGGGGAGTCAGAGTTGTCTGGTTTTGCAGCAAGGGAGGGGGGAAACGCACCTGACGCCATTCCCCTGTCAGATCACCAGCCGCACTAAGAAGCCTCATGTAAATCTGTCCTCTGGACTCTCCCGCTAAGCAGCTTTGAAGTAGGAAGAAAAACAAACAGCTCACTGATCTCAGCACTGCAAGTAAATTAAATGTCTGCTTCTGTGGCAGGTGGTGTGGTTTTATAAATAGAACATGAGGCCCACGCAGAAGACACAAACCCCTGCGTACTCACACTCTCTTACGGTGGGGATGGAGGGGAGAGGGGCAAGGTCAGGGTACACTGCAGACATGGTTTCCAAATTGTAAAGGACCTTCTAATCAAAGTGGCGCTACAGATTCTTTTGCCGTGCAATAGAGGCAGAAGGGGGCGTTCCGACGACAGGGCTCTTCAGCTGCTGGCATTTGCCTTCAGTCCTATCTACCTTGCTTGTTCTCAAATCGGATCCGGATTCACCATTTTTTATTTTTTATTTTGTTCTTTCAAAGGAAGGGTTATGCCAGGGTAATTGAGCTGTCAGCCCAGATATGTGGAGAGAAGTTTTATTCTAGGGTTTTGCTGAACATTCACAGCCAAACTTTTTTTTTAAGTGTGCAGCAAAGGCACTACAGTCATACCTCGGGTTACAGACGCTTCATGTTGTGTTTTTTCGGGTTATGGACCCGCCAAAACCTGGAAGTACCGAAACGGGCTACTTCTGGGTTTCGGGGGTCACGCATGTGCAGAAGTGCTAAATTGCACTTTGTGCATGCACAGAAGTGCAGAAGCGCCGAATTGCAACCCGCGCGTGCGCAGATGCACCACTGCAGGTTGCAAACGTGCATCCTGCATGGATCACATTCGCAACCCGAGCGTCCACTGTAAACATTCCCAAACCCTCCTCTTTCTGCACTGGTTAAAATCATCTTAGAGGCTATGGATGGCTGCTGTTCCTCCACCCCTTGAAAAGGGGGACAAGAGCACTGTCATACCCGATCCGATTTGGCTACGTGGCAATGATACAGAGGGCAAACTAAGCCAACTCCTAGTGAGGGCAAGGCCTGCTCAGGGAGCATTGCCCTCACCCTGAACTGGCTTCTCTTGCCTCAATATCATGACATGCACAATTCTGATTCACTACATGATAACTCTCTTGTTCAGGTTGGGGAGGAAACCCAGGATGGCAAACAGATATGCAGTATAGGAATAAAAAAAAATTGCAATTAAAACTTCTAAAAGCAGCTTCAGTTAAAAGGATTCCTTCATACCCTGATCTTGGAATTGACAGGAATAATATTCTTCAGCCACCAAACGCCTGGGTAAGTAGGAATGTTTTCAATTTACTCCTGAAAGTGAATAATGGTGGAGACAGACACACCTCATTAGGGGGGACACAAAAATAGTATGTTACTGGTGAGTTTATGTTGGACCATCCACACATCAATCCATTTTATTATTTGTTCTGTGGTGCTTCCCAGATGATACCACATTATTACTACCCAGAGGGGTGCACACTTCTGCTATAGCAAAACAAAAGAGGACAAGCATACCCACACACCCATGAACATTTATGGTACAAAACATTATAAGATTTGAGCAGGAAGCTAACAGGACATGTCCCAGCTGGAAAAGAAGCAGTATTTTTGCTCCACATTTTTTTGCAAGTGCAAACAGTATTGAAAGCGAGATTGTGTACAAGTGCCCTGATAATAACGGGCACTAATTGTTTTATTTCATTAAGAACAACTCTATTTCACTTAATATATCCTTTTAAGTGGTATACAGAAAAGTAAAGCGACAAGAGACAACTTAAGCAGCAGCAAATTTTACAAAAATGAACGGCTATGTATAAAACTGTTACATTGGTGCTAAATTACTAACATGTATAAAGCAATTATCAGTTCCTTCTCGCATGCCTCCCCTCTCAGCCTCGTGGCTCTCACCCAGGGCCCAAACAAACCCACAAAATAAATCACAAAGGCTCCTGGAGACTGCTGATAGCACCCATCTTCCACCCTATGTTTGCTTTTTATGGGCAGGCCCAAGGTGAATGAGGTTGATCCTCAGGCTGCTGGCAGCTGGGTCCCATACAGCCCCACTTCCCACTTCCAGTTCCACATACAGCAAGCTTGGTGAGTTTCCCAGGGGGTCCCAAGGGTTGGGAAAGGAGAGCCCTCCACTCACAGTTCTTTCTCCAGCTTCTGGCCTCTTCTCCTTCAGCTACTTAATAATCATGAATCCACAATTTAAAAGAATGACAGGAGGGGGCTCAGTTTTAAAGAATGCATTTTAAAAGCCCCCTTTAAGCAGCATGCAAGTGTGTTTTATCTCTCACACAGCTACGAAGCAAACCTTTGAAGCTTTATATGAATTTTGTAGCACCAGGATTTGTAAATGTGCAGTTCCTGTTGATGTGTTGTTAAGAACAAAGGGCTGGACACCCGAATTGTTGAAAACACACACGCAGACACATACACACACTTGCACAATTACACTCCCCGTTCCCTAATTTAAGGCTGGTTTGACCTGGAAATTAGTCCTCGAAGGCACAGCAGGCCAATTAAGACAAATGACCCACCATGAGGGAAATGGTCTTATTGCTACCAAAGAGGGCAAATCTGAGTTATAGTCTCAATTTTCTCCATGCCTGACAGATTTGGAATAAGTTCAGGGAACAGGTCAAGTGGCTGGCTTCTCGTTTGCTGATCCTACACATGCACAAAAAGATGTTCCCATCCATCTCTCTGGGGTGGGTTACCCCCCACCCCGATCTTGTATCTCCCCTTCGCAGATATTTCTTGACAACCTTCCCTGAAGATCATTTAGTAAAGCCTGACTTGCACAGACTTGCAGTGCTGCATCCAGTCATCTATGCTGAGTTTTTGGTGGAATCATATCCTCCAAGGAGCTCAGAAAGGTATACAGATCTCTCTCTCTCTCTCTCTGACACACAAACACACACACACACACCATTTTATCCTCTCAACAATCTGTGAGGCTGGTTGGAATGGGAAATGATTGTCCTTGGGTTACCTATAGAGCTTAATAGCTGAATGGGGAGTTGAGAGCCGGTCTTCCTGGTAAGAGTAAGGCCCGCAAGCCAGTTCACCACACTGGCTGTCGGGAGGGGCTGTAACTCAGTAGGAGAGCACCTGCTTGGCATGCAGAAGGACCCAGGACCGATCCCCAGGCTCTCCAGTTAAAAGTATGAGGTAACGTGGAGACCACAGAGAACAGATAGTTCACTATGCTGAGATGGAAAAACCCTAGGAAGGGCCCATCTCTCCATGGAAAAGCCATGGTCTTGCAGGCAGAAAACCCCCAGGCTCTGCCCTAAATCTTGAAGAGTGACTGGCAGTCACAGGTTACATTCACACTATATATGTGAAGCACTATGACGCCACTTTTTTAAAAAAAACAAACGTGCCTTTCCCCAAGGAATTCTGGGAGCTGTAGTTTGTTAAGGGTGCTGAAAGTTGTTTGAAGACTCCTAGTACCCACACAGAGCTTAAATCCCAGAGTGTTTTAACCATCTTCACAGGGAATGTGCAGAATTCACAGGGAATGTGCAGAATAGCAAAAGGCAGACACTGCAAAAATCAGAGGAAAAGCAGGGCCACAACCGTGCAAAACAGGCAGCTCCGTCCTCCCCAGCAAGCAACAACCCCCCCCCATGAACTCAGTCTTTTTAATTGAGGGGATGCATCCCATTTTGCCACCTGAGGCAAAACGAGACTGTCATACTGTGATGCCATGAGCCTGTGTTGCTGCCCTGCTGTTGCCTCGCCATGCTGCCAAAGCCTCCCTTTTTTCTGGCTTTCATGCCAATGCCTTCTTCTCTGCTGGCGGGGCAGGTGGGGTCGTTATAGGAGCACTGCCTCTTGGATTTTCGCTGCCCGAGGCAGCTACCTCACTCTACTTCATAGGTGAACTGGTCCTGTCAATTGTAAACAGCGATGGAAACAGCATAAAGTAGCATTTTATATGTTCAGATAGGTAAAGGTAAAGGGACCCCTAACCATTAGGTCCAGTCGTGACAGACTCTGGGGTTGCGTCGTTCATCTTGCTTTATTGGCAGAGGGAGCTGGCGTACAGCTTCCGGGTCATGTGGCCAGCATGACTAAGCCGCTTCTGGCGAACCAGAGCAGCTCACGGAAACGCCGTTTACCTTCCAGAGTGGTACCTATTTATCTACTTGCACTTTGACGTGCTTTTGAACTGCTAGGTTGGCAGGAGCTGGGAAAGAGAAACGGGAGCTCATCCCGTTGCGGGGATTTGAACCACTGAGCTGCTGATCAGCAAGTCCTAGGCTCTGTGGTTTAACCCATAGCGCCACCTGTGTCCTGCATGTTCAGATACTTCTGCATAAAAACATATATAAGAGGGTGAATGAAATAGCTGACAAGTGCTGCCCCTTTGAGGATAACCAAAGCCTGCCACCTGAGGCTGGCTGACACCTCACCATAACAGGACCAGCCTCTTATAGCAAATCACTTCCTCCTTGATGGTCATCATCACTTTTAAGGTCCTCCCCTTTGGTTCTCCAGAGGCTGCTGAAGTGCAACTCTCATCAGCCTTGGCAAGAGTTGCCAATGGCCGGGGTGATGGGCATTGTAGTTCAGCAACATCTGGTGGGCCAACAGTTCCCCACACCTGTTTGATACCAAAGTCTCCTTGAGGGGCACAAGGACAGAGACGCATCAGTATTGATGCTTCTCTGACACCAACTGTTCTCTTCTGTTCCCTCCTGCAAGCTTTTCCTTCCTTTTGCCACCATGGGATGCAAAAGCAAAACCATTTTGATGCATGAGAGGACCATTCCCTCCTCCTCCAGGGCAGGCAACTCCATCTTCCCGGCAGCCAGAAGTAATTACTTTGCACATTGTTGCCTGTCTGGGATGGTGAGCACAACAGGGTACATGTTTTGCTCACTGTAGCAGCCACTGTGGGTAATGAGACTTTGCATGCAGTGTTTGCAAACCCAGAGTGCTGGCCAAATGCAGCTCTTTACCAGCTGTTCTGTGCATGGAGGAAAGAGGAAACAGCGGGATCCAGCAAGGGAATCTTAAAAACTAGTCACCGAGGGGAAGGGGAATGGAAGCAGGGCTAGCCAAGGAATTGACCCCTGTGGCTTTGCCTGCACTAGAGATATCTCTGAAACTCATATTGCTTAGCTTGGAAATATGAACCCTGCAGCTACGATGCTTACTTCCAAGGCAAGGAGCACATTGTGAAGCCATAGTTCTTCTCTGGCTGATTTTTATTTCAGCCGGAGAAGAATTTGATTCCTTCCTCCGTCCTACCTACTGGCTAAAAACTGTGGGTCTAGGAAAAGCAGACCTTGGGAACTGCAGCTCAAAGATAACTGGCATCTACAATGGTTCTTTGGAAAACTACACACCTCTGGTCTGCTTATGCCTATGGGATGAGGAGGGACATCTTGCTAGCGTTGCAGGAAGTAGCAGCCTGGTAAGTGGGTAAAAGGAAAGGAGAGCAGGAACCTCACCAGTGGGAAGAGAAGAGGAGCAGGGAGAGGAGAGGAGACCTGTTGAGGACTGGCAAAGTAAATGAACAAGTGAAGGCCTTGAAGAAGGGATCAGACCCCCGTCAAGTTTCCAACGACATCTTCCAGGGCATGTGAGGATCTGATTTGGTTCAAAACTGAGTTTTGGAGCTATTCTCCCATTTGGTGGGGGAGATTGTTTTCTGAGCCCAGTTGCAAACCTAAATGGGAGAGGGGGGTTGCTCCATAATTATCTGCATTAGTCTAAAGCACCCTACACTAAACCTGTGTCTTCCAGATGTATGGGGACTGCAACAGTCGCAGTATCATATGGCCATCTGGCTGGGGTTGTTGGGAGTCGTAGTCTGAAACATCTGGAGGACACCAGGTGGACGAAGACAGGTGCAGGATATTTGTGTGTGTGTTCTGCATTGTTCTTCATCACCCTAGGGCAACACTTCCCATCCTTGGGTCCCTAGGTATTGTTGGACAACAACTCCCACCATTCATAGCCAGCATGGCCAGTGGTCAGGGATGATGGGAACTGCAGTTCAAGAACATCTGGGGACCCAAGACTGAGAATGGCTTTTCTAGGGTCTTACATTTTAAAGGTTCAAGTACAGTTTAAAGAAACTTAAGAAGAGAGAGCAACAGTGTGCGCTGAAGACCTTCCTCTTTCAACAAGAGAAGGGTTTTATTTTCAATCCCAGAAGGTATTTGTATCGAATCTGAAATTTTACCATTTCTACAATTCTGTGATTCTGTTAAAGAAAATAATTATGCACATCTATGCCACAGCAGCAAGCATTATATGGGACCCTCCAGATGTTTCAGACTACAATTACAATCAGCCTCACTCTGCACAGCTATGTTGCCTAGTTAATCAAGATGCCTAACAACTTAATCCAGGCATAGGCAAACTCCAGCCCCCCAGATGTTTGGAACTACAACTCCCATCATCCCTGACCACTGGTCCTCTTAGCTAAGGATGATGGGAATTGTAGTCCCAAACATCTGGAGGGCCAGAGTTTGCCAGTGCCTGGCTTAATCGATCAAAGGGTACAATGGGTCCCATCTTCTAGTGCTCTGGCTAATGAGAAGAAAGACTCTGGCATGATTGACAAGCACATGGTATATTATACATTTCCCCCTTTTATTAAAATGCAAATTTCTAGTAGCAGAAATGATTGAACATCATCTTTTGAACACTTGCATTTTTATTTAAGTGGCTTCACATTGACTTCTGATGGCTAGCCCAACTCTCCAAAAAATCCTGGCCACAGGATCCCTCTCCCTTCTCCGAGCTGTCAACCACTTTTTGCACATTTTGCAACTGATGAGTTTCCAATGCCTTTAAAGAGTCATCAAGCAGCAGCCATTTGTCTTCATTTCCCACAAGCTATTTGGGCTCAGGAAGAGACACTTTGCAAGGGACCAGGGAGGATGCCAAATACCCCTGGCTTCTCTCCCTAACAATCTAGTGATCGTTTGGCAACATCCAAAGACTCTGCCTGGAATGAACATGGAATGGGCTTGTGTACAGCAGTCGCTTGGCAGCAGAGGTGTGCTAAGGAGCAGGAAGATGGCCTGACTGGCCACAGATATGGCTGGCATCTCCAGCAAATCGACCCAGCCTTCTCCAACCTGATGCCCCCCAGGTGTTTTGGACTTCAACTCTCTTCAGCCCCAGCCAGGGCTGTGCCATAGTCATCCTAACACCAAGACCTCTGAAAATTCATACTCCCAGCTGAAATTGGCCTCTGTGCTCAGTTCCCATCTGTTGTGTCCACCTGCTGTGTTTAATTGCCCAGAATGTACTTACTACCTTGCCTATAGATCATTAAAATCCTAGGTATGCATTTTATATAGCTATAATCCCAGTAGGACAGTAGATCTGTAAAGATGTATGGTCCCATAGGATCAGGTTTAGAGACAGGCCCTGCACTGGTTGAAGGAAGGGGGGTGCAGGGTATTAGTGGCACTGGGCTGAGGGCCTCTTGAAGTCTGGCTCCAGCCCTGTGCAACAAACCCCAAAGCACAGATAATGAGGTTCCCAGTGGAAATCCCTACTGGCCGTGACATGACCAGTGACTAAAATTCAAAAGAAGGAGGTGCAACAGAGTTTCCCCCGCTATCCCTCCTCATCAACCATCACAGAAAGAAAAGATTCTGAATTAGGCCGAAGGCACTGCTTCAAATGGTAGATCCAAGACACAAGGGTTTTTTGTGGGGGGGGGGTCATCTATATCTGCAGAAACTCAACATTTGGGAACAGTTGTCAAAGCATGAACCATGGAGCAAACTTACAGGGGGAAACAGCACAGGTGTTTAACTAAAGGCAGGTTGTGGGTGCCAACTGTCGTCAAATAGTTGGACTACTGAATATGTTTGTATTTTTTTATTTCTGAAAATGTGGTGAAATATTCGTTGGCACCTGAATTTTGTTGGAAACAGGGCTGGGCTCATCTCCCCTTTATTATAACCAATGATTTACGCAATTTTTAACATGTCATCGTTGTAAGTGCTCCGAGTGAGAACCGGTCAACAGAATGGTCCAGAAGTCATTTCTGCGTGGTTGGAATGCACTAATTGTCCAATATGTGGCAATGTTTATTGAAATGGGCAATGGGAATGCTTGGTTGTGAAGCCTCTTCTGGCTACAGTGACTGGCTCAGCTGCCTTTATATCACAGGGGAGAAGAGAGTGTATTGAACAGGCTCTGCTGCTCAGATCCCAGAGAAGTGGCAACACAATGCAGGAGGGTCTTAGTTTAAGCTTTGCAAGCTCCAATGATTGCTGTTTGCCATGCATGAAAGGCCCAACAACTGGTTGATTGCAAAGAGCCATATATGGCACTAAGCAAGCCCCAACAATCAACTGATTGTCGGGGATTGCATATAGCCACACACAGGGCTTTGCAGCCCTGGCAATCAGCTCTCCCCAAAAGCTGTGCATTAAGCTTCATGCAATTTTCACATGGCCATCTGCAGGTACTCATCCAGGGGAGGTACTGAAGGTGACTCCCCAAGGAAGGGCCTTTTCTGTAATGGCTCCTCAGGGAGGGGTGTCTGACTGCAAACCTCAGTGGAAGGCTTTTAGCTGATCGCTGTTTTATGATGATTGCAAGTGATACATTTATGGTGGGAAATGTGTACTTGGAGAGGTGTTTAGAGCGATCACCATCAATTACTGTTATGGGGTGTTTTTAATATTTATTTGTTTACTACGCAAGTCACCTTGAGAGCTTTGGGCAGAAGGTGATGCATTAATAAAGTAATATTATTAATAATAATATAACAATTAATGGCACAAAACAATGTGTGTAATACTTTTAACATTATTTAACATGCACGCACGCACGCAAGCTACATAATAACCTACAATCTCAAGAGAAGCTTGTGCATATTTGCAAGAAACAAATACTATCAAGCTTAGAAAGAATTGCACTGAAAACACGCCTGCATGGTTTTTTTTTTAAAAAAAAAACACCATAAAATTAAAACAAATGGAAGCTGGAAAGGCTTTCTTGAGGCCCTCAAGATTTGGAACAAAACAGAACGATAACGATGAATATTTCAGGGAAATGTTTAATTTTTCACACCAGCCTGTTTTTGCTTCAACTCGGAGTCTGACATCAAAGCTCCCCTTTGTTCTATGCAGAGACAGAGACACACAGAGAGAGAGAGAGAAGGAAAGACCATAATGTAGCTATACAAGCTGCTGTTTTTGAAGGGTTTCCCACCCAATTGTATATCCCCGGTGGATTTTCCCTAGTCTACAGGAGGGCTACATACTGGGTTCTGAAGACCACCTTTGTGCATGCATCCATGTTTGCTCAATGACACAGGCTTAGGAAACACATTCCATGGAATTTCGTGTTTATGGTGTGTGGGTGGGTGGGTGGGTGGGTGGGTGTGTGTGTGTTTAAATAAAAAAAAACTTAGGCAGACCATGGGTCATAGTGGAGAAGGATGGTCAGAAAAAGAGGCAGCTGAATCCTTTCTCCTTCATTCGTTTTCAGCTTAAAATCAACCTTCCTGACCTGCCCATTCTATATGTTCTACCTCCACGGCCAGAGGCAGTGATGCTTCTGAATACTGGTTGCTGGAAACTGCAGGAGGGGAGAGTACTGTTGTGAACAGGACCCGCTTATGGGCTTCCCAAAGGGATCTGGTTGGTCACAGGACACTGAACTAGATGAGCCACCAGCCTGACCCACCAGGACTCTTCTAATGTTCTTACGCTTTTTCACCCATGGAGGAAATTATTCCAATTCTGTATGGAGGCAGCCCACTCAGTGAGGTTTAAGAAGCACCATTCTCCATGTTTTCATTCTGATCTCTTTGCTTTTCATGTGTTTCTGTTATGAATTCCCTAATGTTGTAGTTCTTCTTGAACTGCACAGAGCTCTTTTCTCAGCAAAGTGTTTGTCCACATGCAGGATATTCAGGCTGTCCGGTCCCAAGGTCACTGCCATCAGGTTATCAATATTCAAGCTTGTCAAGCTTGTCCATTGTCATTGCTGAAACCTTGTTGTTTGGAAACATCAGCACCAACCAAACCCATCTAAAAGATGCCTCGCTTACCTTCTAGTTCTTCATGAGCATAAAACTGGCCAAGAGGTTGAAGGTTCATATGAAGGAGATATATGCTAGGAAAGCCAACCTGGTATGCTCCAGAGGTAATTGGACTACAATTATAATCAGCTTTAGCCAATGCTCAGGAATGATGGGACTAATAGTCCAACAACCTCTGGATTGTGAATATTTGGCTAGCCCTGCCATATGCAATAGCCTGTGAAACTATTACCATCAGCGATGAGAGTTTTCTAGTTCATGCAGCAAAGAGTTTTCTGGGAAATGTGTTTCATGATTTCCCCAAGTTTGATGGGTCTTTCACTGCAATGATGCAATCATATGCCAATTTACTTATGAGCATGTCCCATTGACCACAGCAAGACTTACTTCATCTTGACTCTCCCAGGTGGTTTGCAAACTTCTGTGTGCAGTTTGCTTATGCATACAGCCTGTAGCCAGAAATTAACTATTTTGGCCTTACCCAATGCTAAGCTCCAAAACTATTTGGTTCCTCTCTGATCTCTAACAGTCGGGAAGCCACTGTTTTGCACTCAGAGATGGAGGTGAGTTGACATCATATAGATAGCCTAAATCAGGGGTCAGCAAACTTTTTCAGCAGGGGGCCAGTCCACTGTCCCTCAGACCTCGTGGGGGGCTGGACTATATTTTGGAGAGAGAAAATGAACGAATTCCTATGCCCCACAAATAACCCAGAGATGCATTTTAAATAAAAGCACACATTCTACTCATGTAAAAACACGCTGATTCTCGGACCGTCCACCAACTGGATTTAGAAGGCGATTGGGCCCCCGGGCCTTAGTTTGCCTACCCATGGCCTAAATCTTGTGTCCTGTTTAGTACAGTGGGTTTTTACATTTTCATGTTAAAATCCATGTTTCGTGTTCAATTTTTTGCCCCAGCACCATCCTGGGAGGGGAGCACATTAAGCCCCCAATCAATCAATCAATCAATCAATCAATCATGCTTTTGTAACTGTCAGGGTTGTTGTTGTTGTTTACACATGTACAGGATGAGCAGGTATAATAGGGGGTGGAGCAGCAAGAATACAGGAAGTTCTAGTTCTTTGAGAGTTGTCTCTTGGCAAAGGCAAGAGTCCAGAGCCCATATGAATGAGTCAGTAACAATGCAAGTTTGGCAAGCTTCTTTGCCTAGTCAGCCTCATATGCTGAGTTGACAAAACTACAATTTTGAAGATAAGCTGATTCAGCAGGAAAAAGGGATAGATTGAAGGTTCTACTCTTTTGCGCTGGGAAAACCCAATGAGTGACTGTAATTAACAATCAATGGAGCTGATTGAAATTGACTTGAAAGGTTGCATGGGAAACAGTGCCAATAAGCTAATGGTTTTTGCAAGCACGGCAAGCAAACAAGCAAAACAGCTTAGTGCCTTGAAGGTGGGCTTGCACAGACCAGCAGAAACCTCTGTGACCCTCACTTGACCCGTCAAGAAGCCACCAACTCCAGCTTTCCCATATTTTGAGCATGAAGGAAGAAGCAGCTCCTCTTATGCTGTGGCATCATCTGATCTTCCCTAGCTAGAAAATGCCAGGCATTGCCAAAGCATGTAAGGAGCAGCTCCAATGAAAGACTGCTGGGGTGAAAAGATTGGCATAAGGGCAACAGCATCATTGGTTGGCAGTTCCTGTTCCTTTCTCTTGGGCAGAAGCATCAGTAAGCGATGGGAATACACACAATTATACCAACTGCCAGGGGCTGGACTGAGGAGGAATGGTGGGAGCCGCCTCTCCCTCTCTCTGCACCTCCCCAAGAAGAGGAGAACAGTATAGATTTAGAACAGTGGTTTGGAGAAGGGCATAGTTCAGAGGCTGCCGAGGAGAACAGCTGGGAAATATTGGGGGAGCAGCAGCAGGAAGGAGAAGCACTGGAGGAGAGACAGATAACAGACTCAGTGTCTCTTGAAAGCATTCCTAACCCCCTAACCCCAAAACCATGTGGGCCGTGAGAGTAGCAGAACAAATCTCAAAGGCAGAAAGCACTGACCAGCCAGTGCAGGAATGATGTAGATTAGGAGGGACTGAAGGGGTGGGACTTTACTTGGAGCAATGCCATTATTTAATAGAGACAGTGTTCCTTTGTCTCTTTCTGTGAATACTGAATAAATTACATGGTAAGCACTCTTTTCGGATATCTGCTTTTTTGACTGCCACCGGGGGAGGGATCGTAATTCCCTGAAGCCTTGACATAAACCTGTTTGCCTTGTGCTATATTTTCAATACTGTTTTTCAGCATTTAGACAAAGCTTGTGCTTTGCGATGATGCACCCTCATTGGTGACATATCAGGTGTGCTTGCTCCATGGCCAGCACAGCCATTAAGCACTGTGGTGGCAGATGCCAAAGGGAGGAGTATGAGCACAAGTTGCTAGAGAACAGAGATGAGCATGATCTGCCCTGCACCACCTAAGCTAGCTTGCTGGTGCCCACAAGTGCAATGAAGGACATTGTCCCTTCACCAGGGCTGAAAGAAGTCCAGTCAGATTCAATAGTGTTCTGACCCATGGGTACCCACAGGAGCAAGGCAGCAAAGCAGGTTGGTGGTTGCAGCACCACGGATAGCTCCAAGTGAGCACCTTCCCCTGACTGAGGACTCATCTATACAGCTGCAAATAAAAAGTTTTGAATCTGTTAAGTGCAATATACAATTGTGACAATAGATGGCAACTGTGAGCTATACCAAATTCAATGTGTTTTTCAAAACATTTTTTTTCAAAAAAGCATTTCCAAAACATTTTTAACGTGTGTAGATTACACCAAAGGCTAGAGGTGAAATGAGGCCTCAGAAGCAGTATTAGAAACTCAGATATATAAGGTAGGCTCCTTAAACCAGGGTTACAGTCGCCAAAACGGAATGCCCAGTTGCCATTTTGGTGCCAGAGGGCTCAAAATTCTTAGTTTTCCAATTCGATTTTTTGGTCCCCAAAATTCATTCTGATTATGCAGAGAAACAAAATGGATAGAATTCTGCAGGATGTGCTGCTAGTGTTTGAAATCAGTCAAGATCCTTAGGCATGCACCTCCAGATGGTGGAGACGTCAGGTGCACAGACATCTTCACAAGTGGCCGATGAGCCTGACGCCCGACAGATTTTGAATGCTAAGAAGTCTCTTCCTCCAGTCCACCTTCATCAAGCGCCACCCCCTTAATTTGAAGAGTGTGGGTCTTAAAGGGCCAGTCCCTTGGCCTACACATGAGAACCTCTTCAGCTTTCCAATGGCCTCTCACCTAGGATGCCCCCCGTGGCATTGGGCAGGTGTTGTGGCATGGGAAACACTTCATTTCTCCAATGAGTCAGTCTCAAGGGGAAGCATCAAATAGTGCAAGCACATGAGCCATGCCTAGATCTAGCAGTGGGTGAGCATGATGGCTCTGCTGACTTTTCAAGGTCGAGTTCATGTTGGCGCTCAGAAAATGGGCCACCCCAGAGGGTGATTGCCCAACATCACTCAGCTGACCGCAGCACCTCCGGGTGTCATAACTGGATCCTGGGATAAAGTAGCATCGTATCACTACTTTAGCTTCACAGGGCAGTGGGATTTAAGCTGGACCTCTCTCATCCCACCTTCTCTGCACAAGAATCTGTTGCACCGTTTTTCCTTTTGTCCTCCATATGTTGCTATTGCCAAGGCCGTCACCATCCACTTTCCCCAAGACTTTTTGGGCTATCACAGGAAATGTTTGTCCCTGCTTTTCAGAAAAGATGGAACGTTTTGCAGTGTCCCCAAGCATTGTCCTAGGCCTGGTGTTGGTGATGAATTGTGGAAGAGGCACGGAAGAGGCCTTTATGTTCTGTTTTCCTTGCAGAGCACAAACAGAATTTAGAAGCAGGAACGTTCTGTTCACAAGCAAACCTAATCCCCGCAAACAATACCTTCCAGCCCAGCTAACACAGCAACAAATCTTCTCTTATGTGGCTGCAACTTCGACACCTAATCCTGTCTCCCAGCAGGCCGGCAGACAGCCAAGGCATTGGGGGGGGGAGGCAAGGAGAGAAGGCCTGATGCTCAAAGTGAAAGCAGCCACTCCCCGCCACAGGGAAAATATTGTCAACAAATGTTTTCCCTCCTGTGGCTGCAGCAAAGATGTTTTCAGCCCTCCATTTTGAGTGCTCCTCACAGAGGCAAGCCGACGATTTTGGTTTCTCTCGGTTCCTTATTTTCCCCCATGTTAAGCTCAATTATTGGCATTTCCTCATCAGAATTCAGATTTGCGGGTGGGGTGGGGTGAAGTCCTCATGAAAACTCAACTACATTTGGGTGCAAAAAAAAATTCTAATGTGTACATTTTGCAAAGCATTTTACCCTAATATAACCCAATTTTAAAACATTTTTGCCAGTTGCCTTGGCTGGGTGCCCTGTGCAGGGAAACTGCCTGGACCACCCTAAATCTGGCACTGATGGAGGCAGTAAAGCTTCTGAATACCAGTTGCTAGAAACTTCAGGAGGGGAGAACACACAGGTCCTGCTTGCAAGTATTCCTTAGGCACCTAGTTGGTCACTATGAGAACTTGATTGGCTTTTTCGCCTGATTCAGCAGGGCTCTGTTTCTGCCCTTATGTAAAATTTCCATTTCTAGCTGGGCTTAAGACCTATATTGTGCTGGCCCTGGGGGTAACTAGAGAAAGGCGGTCCAGGTCCGGTCCAGAATCTGACGGTTCCGCTAGGAGTCAGTCCAATGGGGCCGAGGCAGGACATGAGGCAACATACAGCAATGTTGCTCCCACAACCTGGGGCAGGGGCCGACAGCCTTTATCTTTGTTGGGGTAATGACTGGTCCTGATCCCCCGGTGACTCACCTCCCTGTTTTGCCTGAAGGCAAGCACTCCTCCTGCGAGTCTCTCCTTCTCTCAGACCTTAATCTCTGCAGCTCGGGAGACGTTGGTGGGTTACTAGACCCAGGGGCTGCCTCAGCCTCCCCTGACCAAAACGGTAGTGGAGCAGGTGTAAGTGATGGCCCAGCTGAAGGCAACAAGGTAATCCCCGCATCTGGAACCAGGGCAGGCTCAGGCCCCTGACTCGGCCCAGCTGGTGTTTGCTGCAGGGGCACCTGTGCAGACTGGGACTCTTCAGGATCAGGCCCCAGACTTGGTTCAGATGATGCCTGAGGCAAAAGATCCAGTGCAGACTGAGACCCCTCTGGTTCCAAGTCCGAGCCTGAGTCCCAGGCCATCACATATACAGTGGTACCTCGGGTTAAGAACTTAATTCGTTTTGGAGGTCTGTTCTTAACCTGAAACTGAAACCTGAAGCACAACTTTAGCTAATGGGGCCTCCTGCTGCCACTGCGCCGCTGCTGCACAATTTCTGTTCTCATCCTGAAGCAAAGTTCTTAACCCGAGGTAATATTTCTGAGTTAGCGGAGTCTGTAACCTGAAGCGTATGTAACCCGAAGCATATGTAACCCAAGGTACCACTGTATATCACTTAAGAGTGGCTCATCTCTCCCTGGCCTTATAATCACACTTTTTTTAAAAAAAAGTTTTCCTGAACATCAGTCTCCCCATGCTTCAGCCGACTTTCCCACTGCCAGATCCAGCTTGCCATGCTCTGTGACCGTGCATGAACCGCGCATGGATGGTTTTGAGAATTGGCCCAGCTGGGTCAGACCTTGCCACCTGCCGGCCTTCTAGTCCAAAGCTCAGCTGGAGGAATGCCTGGTTGCATCCCCCGTCCAATGGCATATCTCCCATTTGATGGTCCACGAGCCTGGATGAGATGGAGGAGGCTTTTGGTTTTACTTCACATTCAAAGAGGATCTGTTCCAAGCGAGAGTCACAATGAAAATGCTTCAACAACAAAGCTTGCCAAAGGGGGATGCATCATTCCCCTTGGCCCTGGCCCAAAGTGGAGTGTCTTGACATCAGTTCCAAGCATATCCAGAAAGCTGTGGAAATGGGGCTCCAGGCATGGAACAATAGGAAGATGAGATTGAGAGCTTAGGATAAATCCTGGCTGCAGAATCTGACAGAAGTGCGTAAAAGTGGTTCAATGGCTGGATGGCTTAGCATTATTTTTTGTGTATCCATTGAAACTGCAGCCATCTGCCACAGAGGAGAGATTATACCAACAATGGACCATTTCCTGGAGTGCATGATGATTCCAGCCAACGCAGCCGCATCTGAGCCCATCACTGCCACTAGTGCATGTTTTGGACCACAGGAGCCACTGAAACATCTATCTGAAAACCAGACCGAGGTTATTGTACCCAAAAGCAGACAGTGTGTGGCAGTTAACAAGAATACCATTGTATCTGTGCTTGAACTATTCTGCAGGCTGGTTGTACAAGAGCTGAGGATCTCATGATATCCATGCCAAACTATGGCTCCAATGTACAACTTCAAAAGACCATATTAAAAAATAATAGATAATCATTAAGGCGACTGGCAAATGGGTGGTCATCTCAAATACAGAGACTTGTGGGGATTCCAGGCTCTGCAGGCTAGAGACTGGAGAGTCCTTGGTGTAGACAGCAGGTTTTGTCAGTTTCATGTTTCTCTGTTTTCCATTCTTAGATTCAGTTCTCCACATTTTTGTAGCAACTGGCCAAAAAGAAAAAATCCTGATGAAAATCCATGAGCATTTTAGTGTGGATTTCTCCTTTTAAAAATTGCATGTAGTTTTGACTAATGTACACATTTTGGCAAGTGATTTTCACTAATATAATGCAAGTTTGCACCCCCCCCCCAATATATTCATTTTTATACACGGTTCCTCCTAATACATACACTTTTGCAAACACTGGTATGGAGAACTGCATTGCAAAATTCAGATAAGTGCAAGTTTTGAAGGAGGGATGTGTTTTGGTTTTCATGTTGTTTTGGAAAGTCTTAATTTGACAGATTTGCTTTTAAATGTGAACTGAATTGAATCCCCCTATTCTGCAAAAAAAAAAAAAAAGTTCTGAGGCAGAGGCTAGCTCAGAACTATCAGAAATCAGCAAAAGCGAGAATATGTCTCTTCTCATTTTTTACATAATTATATGAATTTTTGTACTGGGCTTTGCTCCCACCTTGCCCCATTGCAAACCACCAGGCTGTGCAACCTGGCCCCACCACTACTTCAGCACTGGGTTTTGTTCTCAAAGCCCCAGGTAGCCAAGATGTGTTCCCACTATGTTTCCCTCTGCATTGAGAACACTTGTGTTGCTTCATGCTCCAGGGCAAAGTTCACAAGACTATTGTTATTAATTAAATTTATATACCGCCCTTCATTCGTAGATGCTGCTGTTATTACTGTTTCCAGTTAAGTGAATTTTCAGCTGGTTATGTTTGCAGAAACGTATGCAATGTTCAGATTATGATGACAAAACTATCAGACATTTGCAACTGTTATAACTAGAACTGTAATTCAGATGATAAATCAAATAATCTATTTTATTAATTTGTTATTAACAGGTGTCCCAGATTAATTGCATGGAAGATTTTTTAAAGTTAATTATTTTTTATAGAAATACTGCAGGTAGACAAGAGAATCTTTGAAGCGTCATCACACACACACACACAGAGAGAGAGAGAGAGAGAGAGAGAGAGAGAGAGCATGTGTCATCTAAAGCAAAAAATAATTTCCGGTTCAGAAAATTGTTTTAATCATAAGCAGATGCATGCAAATGTAGCCCATTAATCAACACATACAATGAATCCACAAATATTTAATTTGTTCAGGTGGCAATATTTCTTATAACACACCCGAAAATGCTTCACATATCTTATTGCAATCAGCCTCTGTAAGATACATTGATATTATTATCCCCATACTGCAGATGGGGAAGACTGAGGTTGAGAATGAATTGCTTGCCTAAGGTAGTCCATTTGTGGCAGAAGCAGGATAGAATTTTCTCATCCATAGTTCTATCTCTACTGGAGGGGGGCTAAAGATCCTCATTTTTAATTTTTAATTTTGAAAGAATTAGTTGCAACTCAAATTCATCCAATATCTGAATTTATGCTTGACTATAGATAGGCACATTTTCCCATTTCCATTTCTCTAAGTTTGTCATTTTTTTTCTGAACCTAAATTCAGCTTGCTAAAAGTTTATATCCCCTAAAATATGAATTTTGTACACACGATTTGGTTGGAGTAGCGCATCACAAAATTCAGGAAGTGTGAATTTTGAAGCCGGGCTATGTGTCGGTTCATGAATTGTTTTAAGAAGTGGGAAAGAGGAAGGTTCGACTTTAAATGTGAACTGAACCGAATTTCTACCCATCCTAATGAATGAGTAGATGGAGGTTAGGAAAGAAGAGGACGAGGGGTTGAAACGCCAGCAGCAAATTCTCTCCCTTGCTCCAGTCGCCTCTCCTCCCCCTCCCCTCCTCCCCCTCTTCCCAGTGAGTTTTCTTTAGGCCCTTGTTGTAATTAGAGAACCACCAAATCAGCTCCTTGTCCAAGGAGAGCCGCACCAACTTCTTCGCACAGTGCAAGCCATCAATTATGGCCAGAGGAACCGTTTACCAGAGTTCAAGCAATTTTGACTGAAATAAAAACAAATCAGAAAGCCAAAAGGAGGGACATGCAGCCCAATTCAATTAAGGTTTTATTTCTGAAGGCAGGCGTTGGAAGGTTC
This sequence comes from Podarcis cretensis, assembly GCF_951804945.1. Lineage (NCBI taxonomy): Eukaryota > Metazoa > Chordata > Lepidosauria > Squamata > Lacertidae > Podarcis > Podarcis cretensis. The sequence continues at coordinate 26,131,800 of NC_137185.1, read as the reverse complement.
AGGAGGGGGGCAGTTGTGCTGTCCCTTGATGCACCCAGGTCGAAGGGGAGGAGATGTCCCTGCACAGCATTTAAAGAAGCAAAACCGAATGCTGCTGAGATGGGGAGGGAGAGAGGGTGTGCGTTCGTCGTGCCCTGATTGGAAGGAATGGGGAAAAGGGGGGAGGCAATCTGATCTGCCGTGGCCCCATCAAAGGTGCACAGCGACCGGTTGAAAGCCAGGGCTGAATGCGGTGAAAGTTTAGTAAATGACGCCCCCTGGAGGGAAGGAAGGATTTTCCCCACACATAATTTTGCATGCTTTCCATGCCCAGATTTTGTCAGATCAAATGCCTACTTATCTGGGGGGGGGTGAGGGGTGGAGGAGTTTGGGGAAGGGGGAAGAGAGGCGGTGGCAATTAAACCCCCAACCTCTTCTCCAACAATATGTTATTTCCAGCGTAACAGTGGCATGCCCGGCTCTCCTATTTATTTTAACAGCATGTCTGCTTAATTACTATCTCCATTTCCAGACATAATAATCATGCTGGCAGGGGAGGAAGCTGGTATGACACAGAGGAGTGGTGTGGCTTTGCCCAGTGTGGCACAGCCAGGGAGACACTGGGAGAGGGGGGCTGCTTCCGCAGCTGCATATTCTACTCTTCCAAGATCCAAAAATGGAAACATGGTGGGGAGACCAGAAATCCATATATTCTGGTGTTGGGTTTCGCTGTCTCGGCTTGCATGGGAATCCGGCAAAGGCTTAAGGCAGCTGAGCAAAAGGCTGCCAGTCCCTTGGCATGGCACCAGGGCATGCTTCCAAAATTGGGCTTATTAAATCCTCAGACCCCCTATAGCAGTAGTTGTAGCATTAGTCTTTATATCCCACCTTTTCCCTAGGACTCAAGGTGGCTTGCACAAAATTTTAAAAAGTACAGATAAAATACAGAAGGCTAAAAACATGCTCTGGTCCATGGGGTTACGAAGAGTCAGACACGACTAAACAACAACAAAAAACATCTCAGTCCAGTATACTTGAAGGAGCGTCTCCACCCCCATCGTTCTGCCTGGACACTGAGGTCCAGCCCCGAGGGCCTTCTGCTGGTTCCCTCCCTGTGAGAAGCCAAGTTACAGGGAACCAGGCAGAGGGCCTTCTCGGTAGTGGCATCCGCCCTGTGGAACACCCTCCCACCAAATGTCAAAGAGAAAAACAACTACCAGACTTTTAGAAGACATCTGAAGGCAGCCCTGTTTAGGGAAGCTTTTAGTGTTTAATAGACTATTGTATTTTAATATTCTGTTGAAAGCCGCCCAGAGTGGCTGGGTATAAATAAATTATTATTATTATTATTATTATTATTATTATTATTATTATTATTATATCATCTAAATGATAGTATTTAAACTAGAAGCAAATTAAAACAATATAATAACAAATCTATTGAAATACAGATAATAAAAACAGCACAGCATTATTTCAAAGCCCTTTCCTTAAGAAGCAGTCAGTCCACCCCACCCCAATCCTGTTGGAATAACATAGTCTTCATCTGCCAGCAGAAGGACAACAAGGAGGGAGTCATTCTAGCCAGTTCACCTAGTCCAGTTTTGTCTTCTTATACTGGCAGTGCTCTCAAACCAGTAGTGTTTGGGATGGCTGTTGCCTGATACCCTCTTTCCACTGGAGATGTCATTGAATCTGGGAGACCTTCTGCATGCAGAGTGCGTGCTCAGCCAATGGTAGAGCGCTGGGTGAATACAAAAGCCACCTTACAGAAGACACAGATACAGGAAAGATACAAGACACAGAAGACAGGAGAAGGAAACCAACAAGGCAGTTGGCAGAGGTTGCAGAAAGAAATATAGCCCGGAACAGAAATGTGAGAGGAGCATACCTTGTACAAACCATTGTCCATCTAGCTCAGCCAACACCTCTCCAGGGGTTCAGGCAGGGATTATCTTCCAGCCCTACTTGGAGATGGTGAGGATTGAACCTGGGACCTTCTGCCTGCAAAGCAGATGCTCTACCACTCAGCTATGGCCCTCTTGCCCCCTCCCCTTTGGAGATGCCAGGCATCAAAGCTGGGCCTTTATATCTCGCTTCGACAGAGCGCTATGCTCCTAAATGTCTCTCATGCAAGACTGTAGCTCACCTGGGGCACTGATTGCATGCAGTACTTGGCTGACATTTAAGCTGAGCATCACCACACTTCCTTTCCCCTTCTCAGCCCTCTACAGTCATGGGAATGGAGTGCTGATTGAGTGCTGAGTCTACAGCCGGCCAGCTCACAACACGGTCAGAGCTGCTTTGTGGATTGTTAAGGGTTGACCACACAACAAGGCTTGTCTTCTGCCCACCCTTTTAAGGCTGTCTTAATAGGTGCTTGGATTTATTTACCTTGAGTGGCTTATCAAAAGTGTTGAGCTAAGGTCTATGCTTAACTTCTTGCAGCAGCCCAGCCAGCGTGCAGAGGTTAATGCCTCCATTTAAATGGAAATTGAGTGCTGAATTATTAGTAACTGCTTGCAAGAGGCAAATTAGAAAGGAATACTCTCCGTGGCAGGGGGAAAAGACGTTTGCTGGCAGCTGTCACTAGGAGTGTCATGGGGGTCAAATCCACCCAAAAGTCAGCCCAGGGCAACAAGCCAACTGGGAAGAGGAGGAGATGCCAGAAACTCCAGAATAAAATCTCCTTGAGGACTACACATCAGCTTTTTCTTTTTGTCTTATGCCTTTTACTGTCTGGCCATGATCACTTCCAGATGATCTGTTTACTGAGCATTCATTCTGATTTGTTTGTGGGATTGTTAGATGCCATTGCATCAAACAAGGATGGCTAGACGACGTTGCATCAAGCAAGCATCATCCCACGAATTCCAGTGCACTGTCTCGTCACTTAAAATGCTGCTGTATTTTCTTGAGGAGTTGGCTTTTTTATTATTTAAAAAAAAGCACAAACTGATGGGGAAATGTGCAGAAGTGAACTTAAGAATGGAAAGCTCATAGGAACTGAAATTGACAGATTTGCCCATCCCTACACAGAAGTACTTGGGAGAAAAGCAATGACAAACCTAAACAGCATCTTAAAAAGCAGAGACATCACCTTGCCAACAAAGGTCCGTATAGTATAAGCTATGGTTTCCCCAGTAATGATGTATGGAAGTTAGAGCTGGACCATAAAGAAGGCTGATCGCCGAAGAATTGATGCTTTTGAATTATGGTGCTGGAGGAGACTCTTGAGAGTCCCATGGACTGCAAGAAGATCAAACCTCTCCATTCTTAAGGAAATCAGCCCCGAGTGCTCATTGGAAGGACAGATCCTGAAGCTGAGACTCCAATACTTTGGCCACCTCATGAGAAGAGAAGACTCCCTGGAAAAGACCCTGATGTTGGGAAAGATGGAGGGCACAAGGAGAAGGGAACGACAGAGGATGAGATGGTTGGACAGTGTTCTCGAAGCTACCAGCATGAGTTTGACCAAACTGCGGAAGGCAATGGAAGACAGGAGCACCTGGCGTGCTCTCATCCATGGGGTCACGAAGAGTCGGACATGACTAAATGACTAAACAACAGCAACACAGAAGTAACACACACAAACAAAACGCCATACATAATTCAGAAGCTCTAGGCAGTTTCAAGTCCTACTGATCTCCATGGGATTTCCAAGTATCTTCACAAGTTTGGCTGGATCAAGACCAAGGCTTCCTTTTGCCTTTGGAGAAGACTCTGAAGAGTTGATTCCTGCAGTCTTTGATGTGGGCTTGTTTCCAACTAGGTTCAGTTTATGTGCTGTCAGCAGGCCTGCTTTGAATCAGACCGTGACAAGTGGCCACATGACTTATTCTGCCATGTGCGTTCTCCACTGTTGGGAAGCCCCGGTGGGGGCTGTTTCCCTTTCCTTGCAACACAGCTGCCAAAAAGAGGGAATGACACTTTGGGTTTAGCTGACAAAGACAGAAAATAAAGTTTCCACACAAAGCAGGAATGTGTATGCAGTAAGGAGCATTAAAGAAAGCACAAGGGAAGAATTAGGATCCTTTTTTTTCCTTATAAGGGGGCAATAAGTGAGAGAATTAGATCATTTTGGAAATATTAAGCAGCCCGCCTGCCTTGCTGCTGCTGCTGCTAAACGAATTCGCACTGCTGCATTTAATTCATTTCAGACTTAGAAGGATAAATATTGTGTTAGGGACTTCTACTTTAGAAAAAGAAAACACAGGACTCATGTCTCTTTACATTTTAGAAGCGTAATGTTGAGATCAAGGGAAGTAAGAGTACCACTCTATTCTGCCTTGGTCAGACCCTACCTGGAGTCCTGTGTCTACTCTGAAGAAGGATATTGACACACTGGAACATGTGCAAAGGAGGGCAACCAAGATGATGAAGGGTCTGGAAACCAAGCTTTATGAGGAAGGGTTGAGGGAGTTGGGTATCTTTATCCTGGAGAAGACTGAGAGGTGATGGGATAGCCCCCTTCAAATATCTGAGGAGCTGTCACATGGAAGATGGAGCAAGCGTGTTTGCTTTTTCCTGCTCCAGTGGGCAGGATCCAAATCATTGGATCCAAATTATAAGAAAGGAGATTCCAACCAAACATCAGGAAGAACTTTCTGACACTTAGAGCTGTTCAACAGTGGAACGGACAACCTGGGCAGGTGGTGGACTCTCCTTCACTGGAGATTTTTAAACAGAGGTTAGGCCATTTGTCAGGGGGTTTTTAGCTGTGGTTTCTGCATTGCGGGGCCACCTCAGCAATCAGAATCAAGCCCTTCTGCCTCAAATAACTACACATGGCTGTTTTGCATTTTCTTTGCTGCTTCCATTCAGAACCAGTTGGTGCTCTTTTGTGAACTGCAGGGCTATATCCGAAACCCTCCATTGCAAGCGATGTCTTAGCACCAAATTATGCCATAATTAGACCTCTTGTGCACTTGTTGATTGCGTGTGTGTGTGTGTGTGTGTGTGTGTGTGTGTGTGTGTCTGCCTTGCTCTCTCTTTCTCAGTGGTGATTGACTAAACATCAAAAAACACATCAGCTCTCTCTGCCTGTTTCTTGGGAGATGCCAATTATCTTCAAAAGGCAATGGTGTGATTCTTTTGTGAGTGGCAGGTGCTTGGGGGGAAAAAAATTTGCACACTCGCCCCCAAGAAAAGAAAAGTGTTTGCTTGAAAGCTACAAACTCTCTGATGCGTACCGCACAGGAGTCATTAGTTTCTTGGGAACAACAACAGTGATTTCTCCTAACAATTGCTGGGTGTGTCATCTGATAACTTCCCTGCTAACAAATCAGAACAAACACAAACTGTGGTATCCAACTAATGTCTACTCTGAGTAGTCCCACTGAGTGCTGTTAACTACAGTAGCATAAACTAGGAACTTCTGTTTGATGTACAGGCAATCCTCATTTTCTACAGGTGTTCCATTCCGGGCCCCTGTGTGCATCGGCGGATCATGCGTAAACCAGCCCCACCCAATTCCACCCCCTTCCACCCCTTTTCATGACATCTTTATGATGTTTTGGAGGCTACTTCCAATTTTGTTCTGTGCACATGTGCATGATCACATGCAATTCGGATGTGCCTAGATCAGTCGTTGCCTGTATTACTTTCTGTGCTTTTGGGGGGGGCACTGCAAAATGTGGGGTTTCCACAAACAAAATGCTGCAAAATGATTGCAGTGTTTGTCATTAGTTTGGAGTAAATAGGACAATGTAGGATTCTGAGTGCTATTAACTAGGAACTCTGATTTGAGGCATCTCTTGGGGTGATTTTTGAGGGGCAATGGGCACTGCGAAATGTGGAAGTTTTTTGCTGCAGAATGCTACAAAACAGTTGCAAAACGTTGGCAGCACTTTGAAGGGAACCCCAAATTTCAGGATTTGCTGTTAATGAAGCTAATGCCATTGTCAACACATTTCTTTAGAAAACTTGCTTTGTCTTCCTCCGTCAGTGGCAGGCCATACTCTATGACTTAAGAGGTGCTCCATGACACGCTGTGGAAGTTATTTTGGCAGCTTTCAGCTCTAACTGACTTGCAAAGGGGGTATTTAAAAGGGGGCGAGAGGGAGAGACGACAACAGATTAGAGTTCCTAATTAACTTTCCCGCTGTCAGAACACGGTGGTAGTGAGAGGTTCTATTATTTCAGCAGCTAATTCTAGTCTACACTAGACGGAGAGCCTTCATTAAAATGCAGTTCCCATAATAAGGTTTTTAGATTTGTTGGGATCTACCTCGCGTGTTGTATGGCAACAAAGGGAATGAAATCTTATTAAGCTTGTCTGTTCAGATAACACCTTAGCATGGTGTGCACAGCAGCTGCCTTGCCACAGTGGGGTCTGGAATCCAGCACAGAAAACATCCCAGATCACATGCAACAGCGAGACACAAGGACTCCTGCGGCTCTCGAACATTGTTTTGGAGAACACTAATGGTGTGCAGGTGGCGCAGTGGGTTAAAGCCTCAGCGCCTAGGACTTGCTGATCGAAAGGTCGGCGGTTCGAATCCCTGCGGCGGGGTGCGCTCCCGCTGCTCGGTCCCAGCGCCTGCCAACCTAGCAGTTCGAAAGCACCTCCGGGTGCAAGTAGATAAATAGGGACCGCTTACCAGCGGGAAGGTAAACGGCGTTTCCGTGTGCGGCTCTGGCTCGCCAGAGCAGCGATGTCACGCTGGCCACGTGACCCGGAAGTGTCTCCGGACAGCGCTGGCCCCTGGCCTCTTAAGTGAGATGGGCGCACAACCCCAGAGTCTGTCAAGACTGGCCCGTACGGGCAGGGGTACCTTTACCTTTTCCTTTAATGGTGTGCCAGGGGCTGCGCAGAATATAAAAGCACCCTACACATGTTTCCTGCCCAGAGCTCAAATCCCATCTTACAACCTCACCTTGCAAGCCCTGGAATAGCACTGGGGACAGGATTCCATCTCCTACAAATCCCAAGTTTCTAGTCCTCAGCATGAGGAAATAGGTTTGAAAGTGTATGGACATTTCTGATGAAAGCTAAGGAACCAGGGCATGACCATTTCTGCCCCACAGGGCCCAAAGTAAACTATGCTAATCAGACAAAATTGCATTGCGCATCCAGACTGCTAAAAGCTGGCTAAATTTCTTGGTGCAAAATCAGGGTGATTTTAGCACAGAATGCTGTGCTTTGATTTTGAAGCACAGAATGGAGGACGGTTGTTACCCTAAAAAAACTCTGTTCTTTGCTCTGTCTTAAGGGGAAGCTGAAATTCTCTACATTCGGAGCAGGGCTGATGTGAAATTCCAGACACATTTGCAATCTGGTACTTCTATTTTTCTTTGTAAATTGTGACATCATAAAGAAGCTTGCTGTGGGAAGGGGTGCAATCCCCTTCCTAATATGAAAGGGGTTTCTATTTTCTTGTAGTAATTCTGGTTAAAGAACAAGCAAAGTTGCTCCATTTTCCTGGCTCAGTTGCAGAAAAAAAATGTTTACCTAGCATGAGTCATGGATAATATGTTGAAACAGTCTCGCTAATAATGAGACTAGATTGAGAAGCAAAAGAGACAGCTGTTCTTTCAATGGCTGGCGGGGGGCTTGCTCAGCATTTATTTAAGATGCCAGGCGTATTGCATGGCAAAAGACCAAGCTCTAGCCTATAATCAAGGTGTTGCTTAGAGAAGAAAATGTGTGACTGGGAACATCTGAAGAGCCCTGCTGGATCAGGCCACAGGCCCACCTAGTTCAATATTCTGTTCTCACCATGGTCAACAAGACATCCCAATGGGTGAGACATGAGTACAGTGGTACCTCAGGTTACAGGTGCTTCGGGTTACAGACTCTGCTAACCCAGAAACAGTACCTCGGGTTAAGAACTTTGCTTCAAGATGAGAACAGAAATTGTGCGGCGGCAGTGGGAGGTCCCATTAGCTAAAGTGGTACCTCAGGTTAAGAACAGTTTCAAGTTAAGAACGGACCTCCAGAATGAATTAAGTTATTAACCCGAAGTACCACTGTACAGCAGAACTTTCACCACTGGTATTCAGACTCATACAGCACACAGTCATTGTGGTAAGTAGCCACTGAGAGTCTCAGCCTCCATAAATCTGTCTAGTCCCTTTTAACTTGCTTGCTTACTTATTTCATTTATATGTACCACCTTTTTCTCCAAGGAGCTCAAAGTGCCACATGTTTCTCCCCCTCATGTGGTTCTTAATCCCCACAGCAAAACTATGAGGTAGGTTCGGTAGTAGCTGAGCTAATGTGAGCTTCATGGTCCAGTGCAGATTTGAACCCTGGTCTCCCAGATGCTAGTCTGACACTCCAACCACTACCACACTGGCTCTGAAAGTCATCTCTCTTTAAACCCATCCAAGTCAGTGGCCGCCACCATAGTTGAACTATTCACTGTGTGAAGTATTTTCTTTTGTCTGTCTTCACTTTTCCAATGTTCAGTTTCTTTCAATTCCAGAATTATAGAGAGAGAGGGAGAAAACATCTCCCTGTTCACTTTCTCCACCCCACAAATAATTTCAGAAGCTTCAGCCATATCTCCCTCTTCCCTGCAGGGCCAGCTCAAGATATTCTCCTGAGGAGAAGGACAAGATGTCCAATTCCACCTACAGAAATCAACTGGACTGGTAACTGAATCTACATTTAGGTGCCAGCCAAAAGCATTTCCTTTCATCCAGGCGTTTGGCCTTCGACTTGGAGAGTTTTAGACATTAAGGCCTCTCTTTGTTAGACTGTTGTTTATGCCCATGTTTTAGCTTCTGTTTTTGCTTTACATTAGTTTTCATTTTGAAATATATATATTATAACATTTATTATTTTGTAAATAAAAAGCAAATAATACACCCAATAAACAACAGCAATACTAAATAGTGATGCCTCTCAACTTAGATAGCTTCAAAGAGGATGAGATGGCTACTAACCATAATAGTTATGTTCGGCCTTCACTGTTAGAGGCACCCACTGCTTTCCTTTCTTAGGGATCTTTCTTTAAACTAGACTTGTCCTGCACCTTCAGGTTCAAATTGAGGACTACCCTCTGTAGACTAGTACACTGGGCCACCCTATAGAGCGGCCTTGTTTGTCCTAAAGTAGCATTGGTCAAGCTTTCCACAACCCCTTCAGAAAAACAGTCCCCCACCACCCCCAGCCAAAATCTGCATTTAGATTTCCTCAACGATGCTCTTGTCACTGAGACCAAACTGATTGCTGTTTTCTGTTGCCCTCCTAGGCAGGAATATATGACTCATTCCAGATCTTCAGAACAGATAATGGCCCAATTTCTCCCATCTAAGAACATCAGGCCTAGGTGAAGAGTCATTTTGAAGAGCACTCCTTAATGGCTGCAACATCGCCTTCCGGCCCTGCACTTTGATGATCCTCAGATTTTAAGAGGTGTTGACCACTTTATTTTTCAAGCAGCTGAGGTTTTGACTGGTGCGAAATTAGCCCTTTCTCATCCCACCCACACCCTGGTCTCACATCGCCAGTGTTTTCAATCGCAACAAGCTCCTTAGGAAATTGAGGGAGGGAGCTGTCTGGCACTGCAGTTTAATGCTCTGTTGTGCTCTAGCAAAAGGGGGGTCTCTCTCCACAGGCCTGGATTTGAAAGTAAATAGAGAGCCGGGAGCACGCAAGCAAGCAATTACAGACTCTGGGATGGTTCAATGTGTGCGCGGAGATACATTTCACTGCCTGACTTAGTGGGGCGCATTATCCTTTTTGTAAGCAAGGAGCCCAGCCTCCCTGCAATAAATACATTTTCCCAGGGAAAGATGCATCGCCCCCGCCCCCAGTGCAGCCAGCAAGCACTGTTGAAAAGCATCCTGCAAGCAGCCCAGCAAAGCCAGAATTCTTATCCAACTGGGAGCCTCCTCTAGGTTCCGTCTGCCTCAGTATCAATGGGATTAAATAAAATGGAGTTCAAGGGCCTCTGGACTTTAACCTGATTTATGAATGAGGCTAGAAACCCAGGGTGTCTGCTATTTGACTGGCCGCTCAGTAAATGTTCAGAGGCTTTTTTCCTTTTCTTTTACTTCTTCTGCATTTCCCAACACTGTCAGCCATCTTAACTAGAATTTATCAGTAGTTTCTATCTGTTCCCCATCACGGCCATGTGAAGTCGCCTTCATTAGCCCATCTGCTGCATTGGTCCATATAGCCCAGGAGCAGGGAACCTCAGCCCTAAGGGGCGAGTGCGGCCCTTCTAGGCCTCCCTATCTGGCCCTCGGAAGTCTCTCCAGGCCACAGCCCTCACTGGTTCTGCTTCATATCCTCCTTGAGTGTTTGTGCCTGGCTGGAATATGCCCTTGGACTCTGATGATGTCCCTTGCTTTCTCTGCATGGAAGACAGAGGAAGGTATATGTGTTTGCATGTAGAAATCAGCCTGCTGTACAAAGACAACTTTTATTGCACCTCGCCCTTTCGTCCCTACCCCTGCCCACCACTACACCACGAGCACATGGCCCTCAAAAGCTTCCTCAGAAATGAATGTGGCCCTCCAGCTGCAAAAGGACCCCCACCTCTGATGTAACTCAGTTGTCTACTCAGATTGGCAGAGGTTCTCTAGGAAAGCCTTCCTGGACTGACTGGCTGGCTGGGGCTGATGGGAGTTGTAGTCCAAAAGATACGAAGATCTGCAGGATAGTGGATTCTGCTTTAGGGTCTGAGGTAGATGAAGAGGTTCTTTCTCATCTCTCACCAACCCAATCTTCTAAACCAGCCTCAGACCTGTGACCCTCCACTAAACGCCTGGCTCTAAAACTTTTTGTCCCCCATCAGTTTGTGGAGGGGGGGAATACTCCCTGGACTATAGAAAAGGGGGAGAATAATTTAAGAGAAAAATGACACAATCAGGTTGTCTCTGGGGAACAGGCAAAGTGTCTCCATCACTCAAAGAGGAATAGCCAATCATGATTCTTACAAGAGAGCCTGTGGTTATCACACAGGGTCCCCGGACGTTTAACGGTCTATTGATCCCTGTGCCACCACTGTGGTCGCTTCCCTGCTGCCACCAACCAGTTACTTTCTGGTAAAACACTGGGTCCAGTCAGTTGTTAAAAGTGAACCGAAAAAAACAAGTTTATTTTGCAAACATTAACAAGTTTATGGTTTCTCAGATAATATTCCTGTCAGTATCTTAACTTTAGTTTCTTTTCTGCCCTATACCTTCCTAATACCTTCTGACTGATTATCTCAACTATTTGACTGACTCCTCTTAACAAATTCTCTCGCTCTCTCACACCAGACTAGCCTAACCCACAGATTTATCTTCTCTGTCTCTTCTAACTCCAGACTGTCTTCTCAACCACCCTAACTCCTAACTCCTCCAAAAACCCTTTGTGCTTAAACCTTATACACAATTAACTCTGCCCCTTGGGTTCCCAGTGGTTAGTCATTTTACAATTAGTTAACCCTTTCCTTATGAACCCAGTATGATGTCACACACCTAGGATGGCAAAGCCACAAAGCCTAAAATCTTCCACGAGTTCTACAGGCAGTTCAATAGGCGTAGCTGTCAACTTTTCCCTTTTCTTGTGAGGAATCCTATTTGGAATAAGGGAATTTCCCTTTAAAAAAAGGTAAAAGTTGACAGCTATGTCAATAGGGATGGTTTGCAAGTCTGCATCACCATCTCTAACACTGTTCCTCCACCATTGTCCCAGTGTCATTCTTGGTGTCCTCCACAAATTGAAAGTGATGAGCATGGTGAGAAGGTGGCGAAGCTAGCACATGTATCACTGATCTCTCTCATTATCACACGGGGCAATTAGAACATCTGAATATGGTGTTTGCTGGGTGTGTATGCTTATAGAATCATGGGTGTTCTAATACAGAAATTCTCCTGTAAAACAATAACACTTTGACTTTAAAATGAAGCAGAGTAAGAGGAAAAAGGAATGGGAAAAAGAGAAAATATCAATTCCCTTCTCCAACACAGAGCAGGGCTCTTGGGGACCTGGAAGAGACCATGGAGTGGTTAATCACATACAGGCTGTATCAAAGCCTTTCCTCTCTGCTTCATTCAGCTGCTATTAGCCCTGAACATACTGATAACAGGTTGTCATTCCACACAGTTGGTGCCTTCAAAGAGGAATCAATAAGCTAAACAGTTAATCGGGGCCTCGCGCCTCAGCTCGTCACACCAGCAAGAGGGTTCAGAGGTCAGCACAGACCTAATTGACCCCTGACTCTTTAATTGCTTGCAGTGGGGAAATACCGGTGGATTCAGGATATTTAATTAAAAACGGAGGGGGGAAATGGTATCAAATTAATTAACATATAACTTTCAACAAAATCACCCTGCAAATACTCCTTAAGATGGGTGTAGGCATGGCAAAGTGGCATTAATTGTAGCAATTAATTAGGCATTAAACTGATAATGGGTACAGCTGCTAACAATTAGGACCTAATTATAGCAAGTGTTTTTAACCCTTGCAGGGAGGGAGTCTCATCTAGTGGAAGGGAGGTGGTACCAGCATCAGTTGGTGGTTCTTTTCTGGGAGTAATTTTTCCTCTTACAGCCATTGATTGATTGTAGAGTGGTTTTTCAACCTTTACTAAATCCACAGTGTAATGTGAGTCACAATTAGTCCCATTTTAAAGATGGAAAAACTGAGGATGAAAGTCTTGTGTCCTCCAGAGGTTTTTGGGTGACAACTCCCATCAGTCTGGTTCATTCAGGTTGGAGAGTTAGTCCCTAAGGTATTGGGGTTCTGGGCTGCAGGTTAAAAACAGCATTTTGAATTGAGCCTGGAAACTAACTGGTACCCAATGCAGTCATGATAAGATTAGTGCTATATGCTCAGATTGTCTTACCCAAGTCAGGAATCTGGCTGCTGAATTCTGCACCAGATCCAGTTTCTAATCTGTCTTCAAGGGCATGCCCACATATAGCCCATTGCAGGAATCTAACCTAGAAGTTACAAGAGCACTGACAATTTAAGGTTGTATCCAGCTCGGTACTAATCAGACTAGACCACTGGATCTACTTCACTAATGTTAATAAATTTTAATGGGTCTGCTCTGAGTATGACTAACATTGAATACAGTCCTTAACTTTTGATATCTGATGGTTGGTAAATGTTCACATTTGATACCTTTTTGTGTTTTTTTTAATCAATTTTTATTGAAATTTTTAAACATACATGCAAATATAATAAACAATGTAACATATATCATAACATAACTTCTTAACTTCTTTAGACTCCCTCACGTCTTCCGCTCCCACTTGCATCTTTGTCAATTCTTCCCCGCAATTTATCATCCTGTTTACATTCTTATGTCCCATTCATTTAGAGTATAATCTAATGGTTCTCCCAAAGGTTTAAAGTTTCCCCTCAATCTCACTTATCATCCTAATTGCATCTAGTTTAGTGGTGGTCAATTATTTATAATCTAGCCTCCATCTTAACATTCAACCAAATTGCAATACTTTTTTAAATAAGTCTTAAATTTCTTCCAATCTTCTTCAACCTTCTCTTCTCCCAGGTCTCGGATTCTGCCGGTCATCTCGGCTAGTTCCATATAGTCTATCAGTTGCATCTGCCACTCTTCCAGTGTGGGTAGATCTTGAGTTTTCCAGTGCTTAGCGATGAGTATCCTTGCTGCTGTTGTTGCATACCTTTTTGGAACAAGTCAAGAATCAGGCCAACAATGTAATCCCATGTTGAGCTTCCATGTTCATATTGCAGATCTGAATTTTCAAATTAAATCTTTCAGAATTTGAAATGTTCAAAGCAATCCAATATTTCTGAATATTTATTTGAGTGCTAGCAGAGGAGAATAAGATATGTGACATTGTTTCAGAAAGCAAGGCTAGACTCCTGTTCCACTGGCGGAGGAAGGGGGTGCGGTGGGAGCGGTCTGCTCTAGGTGTCATCCCTGATGGGGGTTGACATCGCCTCCCCCTGGGACGCTTGCTCCACCCCCGCAGGTGGCTAGCCCCACCCCCAAAAGCAGGTAGCCCTGCCCCCGAATGCACAGCTCCTCCTCTTTCCTGTTCAAGGCAGATCTGACATCCAGCACCTTAAATCTCAAAATAATGCAACCAGATGACTCAAGCGCTGAGATGTTAATGAGATGCATACTCTGAAGCACTTGGTTGTCCACGTTGCCAACTGATGCATCCCAAGAATATAATGCCAGCCAGATTTAGCCTAAGAGTCATGCTACACCTCTGCAAAAATGTGAATGGGCCAACATTCTCCTGGGCTGCCAAGCAGAAGTAGCTCATTCTCTGCCAGTGATGCTTCCTCAATGGGCCACAGCTCAGATGCACTGGAGGCAATCTCCTGCAGATGTCCACATCAGATACAAGGCCGGCAAATGGAGAAAGGAAATGTTACAGTCTGTGGTTTTGTGATAATGGCATCATACCTCAAATTAACTGAGATCAGAATCCATGCATGCTAGCAGACCTTTCCTCTCATGCACCATTGATCATGAAGCCACTTCCTTTTTCTTCTTTCTGACTCGAGAAACTATTTCCATTCAGTTATGTTTCGTAAGGCTTTAGTCTTCCAAGTAGTAACTCTAAATGCCATAGAAGTGACTAAACATCATTTCCAGTAGTACTGGATTTATCCCACCTTTTGCAAGGAAATCATGTGCCCTACTACTGAGCTGGGATGCAGGTGGCACTGTGGGTTAAACCACAGAGCCTAGGGCTTGCAGATCAGAAGGTCGGCAGTTCAAATCCCTGCGACAGGGTGAGCTCCCATTGCTCGGTCCCTGCTCCTGCCAACCTAGCAGTTTGAAAGCACGTCAAAGTGCAAGTAGATAAACAGCATTTTCGTGCACTGCTCTGGTTCGCCAGAAGCGGCTTAGTCATGCTGGCCACATGACCCGGAAGTTGTACACTGGCTCCCTCGGCCAATAAAGCGAGATAAGCGCCGCAACCCCAGAGTCATCTGCAACTGGACCTAATCGTCAGGGGTCCCTTTACCTTTACCTTACTACTGAGCTATGGCCAGTGCTTTTTTTTTTTCTAGAAAAAGAAGTGCCGGTACTCACCATGAAGTTGTTACAGTAAGTGCCACACTTTTTAACAATAAAAAGGTGTCAGTACTGTGTACCCTTGAGTACCCCCTGAAAGAAAAAAAGGCGCTGGCTATGGCCTTTCACAGAGGGACTTGGGTGGCACTGTGGGTTAAACCACAGAGCCTAGGACTTGCCGATCAGAAGGTCAGCAGTTTGAATCCCTGCAACGGGGTGAGCCGCTCTGGCAGGAAAGTAAATGGTGTTTCTGTGTGCAGCTCTGGTTCACCAGAAGTGGCTTAGTCATGCTGGTCACATGACCCGGAAGCTGTACACAGGCTCCCTCGGCCAATAAAGCGAGATGAGTGCCGCAACCCCAGAGTCGGTAACGACTGGACCTAATGGTCAGGGGTCCCTTTACCTTTACCTATGGCCTTTCTTAAAAGTCACTGGAAAACAGGGAGCTGTCTTCTACTAAGTCGCACCATTGGTCATCTAGCTCAGGATTGTCTACTGCAGCAGTTCTCCAGGGTTTCGGACAAGAATCCATTGTTGCCTGGAGATGCCAAGGACTGAACCTGGCTCCTTCTGCATGCAAAGCAGATGCTCTGCCAATGAGCTACAGATCCTTCCTCCTTCAAGGTGAAAAACTGCCTTTCGAATCGAGCCTGGCAACAAACTGTCAATCAACAAAGCTCTTTTAACATTGGTGTGATACATTGATAGCAGTCAGTCCCAGTTACTGACCTGGTGTCATGTGTTAGTTGACGTTTCTGAACACTTTTCAAATGCAGCTAAGCAATGTAGCATGTGCTGCAGGAATTTAAGCTTGGCGATACTGGAGCAGACACGACCACGGACCAATCTATCTCTTTCCAGAATGTCATTGTGAACACCAGCTACAAGTTGCGAGAGCAATGGGTGCAAAAGAGGACAGGATTTCCTCCCCTTTAATAGTGGTGCAGAAGAGAAGATTTCAGCAAGGGATGCTTATCATGTGAAGGAGTGCAGAGCTTCTGCACCTTGAATTGGTGCATAGAATTTCAGCAGGTGTCAGTTGCCATGCAAGCTGCACCTGCTGAAATCCCTTTTTCTACCCAACTATTCATGGTGCAGGGAACGTCTCTCTTGCACCTGCACACCCAGAAGCCATTTTAGTGGTTGGTAACACATCGATAGCAAGCTGATAACCAGGGGCCTAATGCCTCTGGCTAAGCTTTGTAAATCGTTGCAGCTCTGATTCCCAGCCGCAATTCAGAGCTGCTGTTGGCAAACAAGAGGCGAGGTTGTTTTGCAGAGTGGAAGAGAGTTGTTTCCTATATATACATACATATATATATATATATATGTTCCAGGCCTTTAGTAAGTGCTCCATTTGACTCATGTAGATTAGATCTGCCTGGACAGCCACGTTCGGCTCCTAAAAATGGCTGTGGGCTAATCACATTTGCAGATGTATTTGCACAGCTGCTGCAAGACGATACAAATGCTAGAGACTGACTGTAATGCTGAGCTCTCCTCTGTTTGGGCAGAGACTCCTGGCAAATGAATGCTGTCTTTCCCCTCCCAGATTTGCAAAGCCACAAGTTAGCCTTGCTGGCCCTTCTGTGGGGAAGAAATGAGCCCCTCACCCTACTGCCGCTAGACTCTTCAGCTCTGGGTGTTTCTATGCCGCCGAAGCGGATGAAAATACCTCTGACAGGCCTTCTTCACCGGATCCATGTGCCAAGGGCTGCACGTGGCTCCTCCGTCCTCCCGTGAAACTCAGCTCCTGTCACCTTAGTTCATCTCTCAAGGGGGCAGGAGGGGGTTCCAAGTTCAAAGAGACAATTTCCCCTCTACTTATTGTAATGTTGCCTTTTCTGAGAGGGATTTGCCTAGCCTTGTTTCACAGGGGCGATAAGCTCTCCGTGGGGCTAGTATCACTCTCCTTATAGCTTGCTCCTCAATCTCCCCACTTCCCCATCTGCCTTGGAGCTGAATAAATGGCCCATGAGTCAAGCAATTATCGTGCCATGCCAGGAAAGGTCACCCATCGGCTTGCTTGTGACTGAGTTCTCTGGAAGATGGGTGATTTAAAAGAAGCCCTGTGCTTAAAGGAGCTGAGAGACATTTAAAGCACATGGAATGGATGGCTGCTGCCGGACGGTCCGCACTCTGCGCAGTTCCTCTGACATACATCAGCTTCACCATCTCCCTACTTGAGAATGAAAAGGCCTCTTGGAATTAGCTCATAGCATGCTCATTCTCAGAAGCCAAGTCTTATTTCCCCAGTGGGAGATTTCACTGAACTTAAGCAGCCTGCCTTTTACCTGCAGCTGTTCTCTAGGTGTTGGTTTTTTTTAGTGTTGTACGTCAGCCAGTTTTTCCAGCCCCAAATCCTATCTTCCTCAGTTTTCCCAAACACTAAGAGGCAATGCCTAGGGAAAACTTTCTCAACCCAAGGGCAACATTCCACTTTAGGCAACTTTTCCTGGGCCACATGACAGTGGTGGGTGGGGCCAGAAGCAAAAGGGGTGGAGCCAAGAAAGCTAATTTTACCTTTAGATGGCAGGCTAGTATCTACATACAGACCCTTCTCTAACTTTCATTCAAGCAAGCAAGAAACATTATTAGGGTTGAAAGGCATATTCTAGCCTGGCAAAAATGAACAAGCACAGCTGGTTTGGAGGGGAGGGCCAGCTAGGGAGGCCTGGAGGGCCACATTTGGCCTCCATGTCTGTGACTCAGCATCCATGCTGTCAAGGGTTTAAGTAGTCCCCTGTTTAGCCTCAGAGTCACTGAGTGGCTTTAGCCAAAACTGCTACTGCCTAACCTTTCTAGTCTGCAAAGCAGTAGAGGATAACATGACCGGCCAACCTCACAGCACTTTCAACATCCAAGGCAAGCCTCACATAAATACCTTTTGAAAAAGGAGCATTTGGCATTTGACACAAAATCCTGCATCTTGAAGAAAATATTTTGGCTTCCTTTGTTTCTAGTCCACATGGCCACATGGTCAGATGTGTCTGAAATGAATGAGAAAGTGAAACCTCAAAGATTTAGGTTAGTGAGGGGAAAGACTACAATGTCCCAAACAGCTCCTTAGACTTCTGCCTAGCAGAAGCAGAATAAGCAATGCAACAAAAACCCATATCTAGCTGATTAGTTTACATGGTTCATATGGTTTCTTGAATTAAAGCGAGGATTTCTTTTTAGAAATCAGCAAATAATTTTGACTTTTCTTTTTTAAAAAATGTAAAATAAAATAAAAAGGACTAGTAATGCAGCTCTGGCCATTGGCGATGCGCTGTATTAATTGCAGCAACACTGCCTTGTGATACGGCCGAGCGCATATCTGGGCCTGCGCTAGTTGCTAGGCAACCCGGAGGCCTGTGTCACAGATTTCATGGGCTCCAGGGCCTGATCGCTGCTGCAGCAGAACGCGGTTAAGCCGCTGAGCACACTGGCCTATTAATTATTTAAGACCTAATAAAAAATAAAGCCCTCTTTTCTTTCCCTTTCTTTTTAAACTCCCCACTCCACCTCTTTTGCTATATGGGATCATTAATCCCCAGGGACTCTCTCCTCCTCTGTCACGGTCGATGCCTCCCCCCCCCCCTGAACAGGGGCAGATAACCAAAGTGGCTTGTTTAACGGTGCCAAGGCAGTGGAGTATGGTGTTTAAATTTAATTGTCCATAAACTGCTAGCATAATATCCTATCATTTCAGCTCTCGTATGCAATGTAAACAACTCGACACGTTCTCCGTCGGTGGAGGGCAAGATTCCCTGGCAGAGGACTGGGAGCGTCCATGGACCCCTCAGCTTGAGGCCTACCTCAAACCTCTCCAAGTGGCTCCCCCTTCTCCCATGGACTACCATCGCCTTTTTTGTGCTGAGCCCCACAGCTGCCACAAATCCTGCCAGGTGCCACAGTGCCTTATGATGAATCTGTTTTAAAGCAGGTTTAACAATGCAATCGTATCGTTGGCAGTGCCCTGTTTTTTTTAGTTGTGTGCATAAGTCACCTGGAGATTTTTGCATTAACTGACAAACAAATCAAATATATTATTACTATTATCTAGGACTGTTACCATGCATACCACTTGACAAACTATGTTGGTTTCCTTGTGTCCATTATCTGTGTTTCCTCATCTTAAGTTGTTGTTTCTTTGCGCAGATTTTAAATTAGTTTTAGCTTTCTTTTTGGTATATTTGTAAATCGCCTCATAATGCATGTATTATTATTGCAACGACTTGAAATGCAATGTTAAAAACCATCTAAAACAAATTAGATTTGGAAGAACGGTGGTGTCAACGGCCAGGGTAAAGTGTAACATCTTAAGCAGGCATAGGCAAACTCAGCCCTCCAGATGTTTTTGGCCTACAACTCGCATGATCCCTAGCTAGCAGGACCAGTGGTCAGGGATGATGGGAATTGTAGTCCCAAAATATCTGGAGGGCCGAGTTTGCCTATGCCTGATCTTAAGCATTCTCTGAAAGCTCTATGTTGATGTTGCCAGATGCACATCTGTGGGGAGGGAGTTCCACAACATAGGGGCTGCCACAGATAAGGCCCTCACCTATGCCATCCCCGCAGCTTCTGAGGGTGGCAAAAGATATTCCCTTTCTGTATCAAGATATACTCAGGGCAGCTCACAACTGTTCAGATTCCTGCATTTTAGGGGGTTGGACTAGAGAGCCAGTGTGGTGTAGTGGTTAAGAGTAGTAGACTCGTAATCTGGTGAACCAGGTTCGCTTCCCCACTTCTCCACATGCAGTTGCTGGGTGACCTTGGGCTAGTCACACTTCTCTGAAGTCTCTCAGCCCCACTCACCTCACAGAGTGATTCTTGTGGGGGAGGAAGGGAAAGGAGAATGTTAGCTGCTTTGAGACTCCTTCGGGTAGTGATAAAGCGGGATATCACATCCAAACTCTTCTTCTTCCTCCTCCTCTTCTAGATGACCCTTATCGTCACTTCCAACTCTACAATTCTCTGATTCTAAGAATAGAAAGCAATAGCAAACTTTGCCAGATTTGCACTTTAATAAAATTATTTGGGCAGCCTTGGTAGATGAAAGCCGTCTAGATCAGTTTCCTATCACCAAGTAAGCAGATGAGATGTATCAAAGAGTTGGCCTTCACTATTCACACAAAAGCCTAGAGCTATGGTGATCTCTTCACTTGATGCAGTACAATACATTATAAGGAGAGGCTGCAGCTTGGTGGTGAAGCAAATGCCTACATTACAGATTCAATCTCCAGCACCTCCAGTTTAAAGGGTTAGGGAGCAAGTGATTGGACAAGTCCAGGCAACAGGGGGCTAGTTGGACCAGTGGTCCGACCTGGGCACAAGACAATTTCCTGCATTCCTAACACAATAGCATTTCCAAAACACAATCTTACTCGGATTATGTTTCATGGGTTTCCCTGTTGTGTTCTAATAATGCTTTCAGGAAGCTTCAAATCCTCCCCGTTCTCTTTCCACTTGATATGACATCGAGGGACTCGGAGGAGGCATTAGAGGTAATAAAGAGGAACCAGTGGAACAGCTGGAGGAGCTCAGACAGGAGATGGCAGCTGTGCGGGGGTCTGCTTCATTGCTTGCTTCAGCTGAATCCTCAGGGTCTGCAGCCCTGCCAGTGCCAGGCAGAGTCACAGAATCATATGCTGAAGAAGATATTATGGCCTCCCTAAAAGCTGCCACTGAATCATGGGAGATGAGCAAATCTAGAGAGCCTTGACAGTTCCTCTGCAAGCATTACAACATTTTTAGGGGGGGGAAGTTTCTCTTTTTCTTAATAGTAGAACTCGGAACCTTCCAATGAAGCTGAATTTTGGAAGATTTAGGACAGACAAAAGAAAGTACAGTGGTACCTTGGGTTAAGAACTTAATTTGTTCCAGAGGTCCGTTCTTAACCTGAAACTGTTCTTAACCTGAGGTATCACTTTAGCTAATGGGGCCTCCCGCTGCCGCAGCACCGACACTGCCACGCCACCACACGATTTCTGTTCTCATCTTGAAGCAAAGTTCTTAACCTGAGGTACTATTTCTGGGTTAGCGGAGTCTGTAACCTGAAGCATCTGTAACCCGAGGTACCACTGTACTTCTTCACACAGTGCATCGTTAAACTAGGGAATTCACTGCAACAAGAGGTAGTGGTTGCCGCCAACTTAGATGCCTTTAAAGGACTAGACAGATTCTTAGAGGACAAAGCCATCACTGGCTCCTAGCCACAATTGGCTTGTTTAACCATCACTGTTAGATGCTTAATCTAGTCCTGCATCTTGCTTCCAACAGCAGCTTGCCAGATAGTGTTAGCTGGTACAGCTCAGCTGGAGAAGCTTTCTGTGTGCGCCCTGCTCACAAAACCCACACCTAATATTTCACACATGACCTACAGAAGTGGGAAGAGGTGCCAGGGCAGCGCTTGCTGGAAGGAGATGGCATATTCGTTGGCTACCATGGCACCTTAGATCAGCTGCTTAACCTACCTTGTTGAGCCTCTCCAAGGCTCACTGGCGGAGGAAGAGGAGTGCGGGATGAGCACACCGCCCCCGGCAGCGCGATCCCAGTGGGGTGCCATCGCGGCTGCCCCCCGCCCACACTGGGGATGTGTGCCAGCCCTGCCCCTGCCTGCTCTCCACCCCCTGGTGCCGGGGCACGAAGCCCCGCCACTGCCAAGGCTGTGTACACATTGCCTCTTATTCCAGCTCAGGTGGACTCCCACTGCTGGTGTTGGAAACCTAGTACACATGACACTATCCCCAATCCTTATCTATTCTGTAGCTTCCTGATAAATACTGCTGTTTCACGCCTTTTCCCTCAAACCATATTCATATTTCCTTCAAGCCCACATTCACTTTGCAGTTAATGTGAGGTGTCTATATCTCAGGCAGCTATTACACATGTGCAGCTGATAGCACATGCAGGGTTCAGAGCTTCATGAATATGAGGGTTGCAGGAATGGGGAAAATAAACGGTGAAGACACACCCCTCACCCGTCTCTGATGTGTACAGCAATGTGCAAATACAAGTTGGAACACAGCAGGGAAAACGACCTCACTGCATTTCAAGCCGCCAATGTGTACAGAGCTCTAGCGTTAAGCTGATGTGCTTTTAAACTTCTATATTACTGCATTAAGGTTACAATACCAACTGTTTCAAGGGCTTTCAGCTTCCTTGTGCCAACATCATGTTATTTCGTCTCACCCCTTTAACCTTCTTCCATCACTGCAAATTTGCTCCTTTGGCGGGGGTAATATAATATTTCTTCTCGGCGCCTCCAAATTTGAGTTCTAATTCAAGCCGAAGCAGGCCCTGGGCTTTCACAGAATTAATTCCACGTGCCTCTTTTGCAAATGCTTTGATTTTCTAGCAGGCCCCTTCCATTGATATGATTAAAACCAAGTTATGCTTTTCTAGATGGTTTAAAGAGGGAAATGAGTGGAATAGGAAAAGAAAAATCTGATAAAGAGCTGGTGGGTTATTTCTGGTGTGGAATTAAATGAGACATTATCTAGCTTGCGGCGTGTTTGCATGCATACATGACCCTTTGTTAAAAAGAAGACTAAGTGTGATTGGATGGTTCCATTTATTTGAAAAACTATACATAATATGTGCACCGATTCACCAGATTGCTGCTGGTGGGGTGCCTAGCAACTTTTGCATTTCTCCTGGCCCAGTTTCCATGTATTTAACTCAGGACTTGATTTAAGCAAAGGGTCCTGGAACCTGGTTTGTTGGTATTCCAGCCCAGGACAGATTTTACTTATTTATTTACAAAACTTCTTAATATCTCCACATTTGCTGCCTTGTCAGAATGGCTTGTAGCAATTTAAAAGCCATGAAATCCAACAAAGAATAACTAAAAGCAAAAATAAAACAGGCAAAAAGAGAGGGAAGTGCAGCACCTAAAAACCCATTTAAACTGCAAGGGATTGACCCAGAATAGTCCTCAATTTAAAACAGGTCAGATAAAGTGCTGATGAAGAGAGTTCCTTTAACCATGTACAGCAGGCATAGGCAAACTCGGCCCTCCAGATGTTTTGGGACTACAACTCCCATGATCCCTAGCTAGCAGGACCAGTGGTCAAGGATGATGGGAATCATAGTCCCAAAACATCTGGAGGGCCGAGTTTGCCTATGCCTGCTGTACACAGTGCTTCCCAGACTTTGTGCCACTGGGTAACTACAACCAGCTGTGCCACACCATATCTGGAATTGCAGGCATTGTGGTTTCTTAGAAGCCTTGAGCACCAAACTTCAATATTTCCCATGCTAACAAATCAGCATGTGTTCATGGGTTTTCCCAGTTTAATTTGGTTGTGATGCTCTCCCACAAATACTTTTAAAATTAATTATTCCGAGATTTATATCCTGTCAAGCGCGGCTCCCTCAAGTCCTCAGCGTGGTTAACGCTGTGTAAAAAGAATTTTTTGGATGGAATGGAACACCACGTCAGTGCCAGTTTCAAGTCATGGGCCACATGGCATTGTGGTCGGTCCTGTACAACAGGGGTGGGGAGACTTCAAGCTTCTAGAAGCACTGCTCACTGGCTGTTGGAGGGGAGTGGTGGTTGCTGTACAGTGTGGCTGTGATGGTGCCGGGCAAACTTCCCACTTCAGTGCAGGCCCGGGAAGGACATCACTTCCTCCTCCTCCACCAGCGCTTGTGGCTGTGGCTCGCCCACAATTGCAGCCAATCACAAGTGAGCTGGTAGGGCATGGCTCTGGGAGTGGACCAGAAGAGAAAACATCTTCCCTGCGGTTCATTTCCTGGGTATTTAAGCCAGCCACACCCTGCACTCGGTCCCAGTTGGAGCTTGATTCCAAGGGATGAGGACATCCCTGAAGAGACCTCCAAAACAGCCAAAGAATCAAGTGGTGGTAGCAGCCGTGCCATCAGGGGTCTCTGAAGTGGCCAAAGTAGTCTCTTGTGAGGGCAGCAGCAGTGCAAGGGCCATCTAAAGAGGGCAAAGAGAGGCAGCCTGAACTCACAATCTACATTGTTTGCTTTTATTAGAATCCCAAGACCCGCCAACCAGAGCCTAGCATGGAAGACGTACAACAGAGTTGCTGAGGGATTTGTTTTGAACTAAGGAGAGCCCAGGGTCCTTCCACTGACCCCAACTGCTATCGTCCTCAGTCTAACCCCAAAATATGTGAAGCTGACTGTGAAGCCAGTGCTACAGTAGAACCTCGTGTGATGGATATTGCTGGAGGAATCTAATCATTTGGCTTTTCAGGTTGCAGAAAACCTGCAGCAAGGGCTTGAAGGGTTGTTACTCAGGGGTAAAGGAGATGCTCTGTGTGAAGAAGGTCTGAGGTATGATGGTGACCACCATCTCTAGGTAGGGCTAGGAAGGACCCCTGCCTGAAACTCTAGAGAGCTCCTGGTGGTCAGTGTGGACACAATCTTGAGCTAGGTGGACTAATGGTCTCATTGATGAGGGCTCATCAGTGAGATCATTGGCCCATCTAGAAAGCACTGGTCCAAGAGATTTTCACAGGTCCGAGTGGTTTTCTGTTTGCCCTGCCTCTTTCCCTGGGACAACCTGCTCTTTACCACTGAATTAGAGCAGATGTCAATCTATGGGGAAACCCATTTGGGTTTTCTCAGAGAAATCGGTTGGACAAATGGAAGTGTGGGTTATCCCTCAGTATAAGGCACCTTCCTATCTTCAAAGAATCTGTCTGTAACCAAAGATCACTAGCAATCATCCAGAACCTGCAATGAGGTTCAGTAGGGATGTTCTGCAATGGCCCTAAGCTATGTATTCACTGGGCTCTTTCAAGAGATGTAAAAAATGATTCTTCTCATGACGTGTGCATAACGCTCCATTAGCCAACTGCCATTTGATGTAATTTAGTGTGGCGTTTATCCTATTGACATAAGTTATTTCCCATACAATCCAGAGAATTGAGCTGAGCAGGGAGCCTTGCACTCTTGACAATGGGGAGATGGATATTTATTACCTGAATGGTTATCAACATGAATTGTATAACAAATAGCGTGCCGGGCCTGATCTGTGTTTTGGCTGAGATGCTGTGTGTTTATTTCTCAGAGTTATTTTATAATGGGACACTCATGGGAGGTGGAAGGGCCGTTGCACAATCCAGATGAATGCACGTTGTTAAGGAGAATGCAGCAGATATAAAAGCAAAAAAGGGGGAAAATTGTATTCCTTTTCAGCGCTGGCTTAACAACTGCCAGCTCATCAGTTTGGGACTAAGGGTGTGAGAAGGTAGTGATTTCTTTCTTGCCCCATGTTTGTCACATGCAGCACTGTTTCTGTTCCACTGCAGTTCAGCTTCCAGCAAAAACATATGCCATTTGCCTCACTGTCTGCTGTGGTGCAATAATGTAATTAATCGTGTTATTGTTACATTAACCCACAGCATTCATTTCAATGCAAAAGAAATGCACTGCAAATCAGGAAGGAGGGAAATGTCATCAATTACATATCAGTTGTGGACCGAAATCAACAACAGCAGCAAATACTGATTGTATGTGCTTTACTGGTTTATTGACAATGTGGGATGAATAAACTTTGGTTGTCATCCATCTGTCTAAGCAAGCACTGGCAATTTGCACTCCCATTTCTATCAGAATTCTCCAACATCAGTTTCTGGGACCCTCTCTTGGTACCTGGGCATTAGAAGCATCAACCTTGGATGGCTGCCATTCGTTACCCCAGGCCATGTGAAATATATGCAAATTCACATCCAATCACAAGGATTATAGGAGCCTTCCCCAACCTGCTGCCCTCTAGGTGTGTTGATAAACAACTCCCCTGTGCCAGCCTGGATTGCTGAGAGTTGCAGTCCAAAACATCTGGAGAGTACCAGGCTAAAGAAGGTTGAATTAGGGCACACACACACCACCCTGCCCCCATGATAGAGGGGGCCCAGGGCCATGTGTTGTCAGTGTGCTGTGTGTGCACGCATGACATTGTATGCACACAAACACCTGGCAGCATGTGTATGCAACTACCAGAGAAGTGGGGGGGAGCAGCCCTGTCAGGAGCTCGTCCTACACTTGAGTAGAACCCTGGCAGAGACACATGCCCAACTGGCATGTTCCCTCACTCCTGGTCAACTGTTTGGGAGCTTCAAAAGCTTTCTTCTGCCCGAACATCACAGCGCCCGGTGCCAACAGACATCGGCACACTTAGGGATCCGCAGAGTTTTCACAGCTTGCTTGACAGACCTCAGCAACTCAGCATTTTTGCTAATCAACTTTATTTACATATAAATTACACACAGAGCACTGCAACATGGCTCCCTCTCTCTCAAGCATCAGACAGCAAAGTGGAAAAACAAAGGACAATAATCCCACTTCACGGAACACAGTAACACAAACATCCTGTCTCCGTCACTTCCCACTTTGTGGAGTCAAAACATACACCGTCATGTGAAAGACAACAATCCCATGACTGCAATCATGGAGCAGGAATTCTAACAAGCCCTCTGAATTAGAATTTTGTGGCCCCCACGACCCCCCATATTTTGCACCCTTGAATTTAACACTTGCCTGGTCTGATTCAAGATTTGTTTCAAAAACATCGTAGAAAACAATTTTGGATTTTGTTCAGAGTTTTGGTGAACAGGGCCAGGAGGATGACCTGATACTGCTGCAGAACCAACCCTCCCTGTGTGCTTGCTGCTGCTATAATGCTTGCTTGAACTGAGCAGTTATAATAAACAGGTTCTTGCAAACAAAAGACTTGAATGGGTCTCTCCTGCAAAGCAAAGGGCACCTTGGTTTACTGGGCAAAGAGCACCCTACATACTCAAAGATGCAACTGGCTACCATACATGGTTATTACTACTGCCTGAGAGGGGAATGTTGTTGCCATAGCAACCTGCCTCCCTGTGAGTGGCCAAGAACATAGGGAGGGGGGAGAGGGAAAAGGGAGAGACGAGCAGCCTCACAAGATAGTTAGCTGCAAGATGGAGGCACTCAAGAAGCACCTACTTGGGGGCTCTCAGTTTGGTGACTGGTTAGGTAGAGAGGAAGCTGCCTTATGCAGAGTCAGACTAGGTTTCAGACAGCAGTCTGTCCCGTTTCTACCTGGAGATGGCAAGGACTGAACCCTGGACCTTTACTCTACACCTGAGCTATAGTGCTATGTGCCATACTTTACAGAGTACCATAAGCAGAGGACTAGAGAGGTATTCCTGCCCTTATTCAGCTTACAATCGGTGTGCAGAACCTGTGGCCGTCTAGGTGTTTATAGGCTACACACCATTTGCCATGCAAGTTGGGGCAGATGGTAGTTAGGGTCTGATAACATCTGGAGGGTCTCCAGTTCCCCTCCTCCTTGATCCAGTTTCTGAGAGGGGAGAAGGAGGCAAACCAAGAGAAGAGAGCAAAGTGGTGTCTACATGTTACATTTAATGAGTATACAATCTGTGTACACAAACAAGCTGAGCTGTGCGCTTGTACACATGTAATGCTCAGTGAGTGAACGGTCTGTGTACTGTGTACAGTGTTAGAGATTTGATGCCTGCAGGCCCCTTCCAAACCTTTGATCCTATAGCTGTGAAAGTAAAATGTTTAAGAGGAAACTTGCTAAACCAGCCCAAACAGTTGCTTTCTTAAGGCAATCGCCCTGGCTGGCCAGTTAACTACTGCCATTTGCATGTCCAAATAGGTTGCGCTGTTGCTCTGGGGACAAATGGGTGGGCCTTTTCCCACCATGTCATTCTATGATGGAGAGAAAGAGAGGGTTGTCTTGCTCTGCACTGTACTCAGATCTCACTGGGAACCTAATGGGGAGACAAGATACGTTGGGGGCTGTTAGTGCTGTGAGCCCTTCCATCCTATGCTCAGGTTCTATACAGGTGTAAATAAAACCATATATCCTAAAGACATCACAGTAGCCATTGGTCTTCATTCAAAAGAAACCAAGCACAGGAGCTGCAGGAGTCTCTCACAGCTCACAGACCGGGGTGTGTGAAAGAATGCAATAGCTGAGCTGTACAAATCGATCTTTTGCGCAAATACCTGTACATGTGTAGAGACAGTTGGCATCTGTGTTCGTTGTAATGTGTGAACGAGCCTGGAGAAAGTAATGAGTTATAGATTGCACAGATATTGGTGGTGGGGGGTGTGAAGAGAAGAGAATCGAACACTGTTTCCTTGAGCTGACTTTGGCTTCCTACAGCCGAGTCTCAGAAGCCCCTGGACTCAATCAATAGATGCTTGTTCCAGCGACACTGAAGAGCCTTGTCTTCAGTAGTTTTCTTCCTCAAGTGGATGTTTCCTTGCACACAGGAGGATTTCAGGGACGTTTCACTTGTAATAAAAATAATCTCAACAGCCTTTTAATTGGTTCTTGTGGCACTTTGCTTGTAATCAATGTTCTCCTCCGGTCTGGCCTGTAATTTGGTTCTTGAGAAAGCAAAACAAGAAAATGGGAGTCACGTGTGCCTTCAATTAGGTGGGGACGCAGGGCTGTCTGCTCTTCTGGGTACTGGTGAATCCACAACCTCTGGGAAATGCTTGGCAAATGGCCTGTAACAAATACGTGAACTGGGGGAGGGTAAAACTGAGGGAAAATGGAAAATGAGAGCCTGTAAATTCAGCTGAATAATGGCAGGAGACTGAATCATAAACATTAATAAAATGACATCATGGCTGGACATGGCCCAGCAAAAGACTCTCTGTATTCCAGCTGCAGATTGATGGGTATAAACAAATTAGTCCCTAAATCATTGCGGGGGGGGGGGGGTTATTTGCATTTATCTGTTTAGATTTCTAGTCTGCCCCCCAGAAATAGTGCTTCAGGTTAAGAACTTTGCTTCAGGATGAGAACAGAAATCGTACTCCGGCGGCGATGCAGCAGCAAGAGGCCCCATTAGCTAAAGTGGTGCTTCAGGTTAAGAACAGTTTCAGGTTAAGTATGGACCTCCGGAACGAATTAAGTAATTAACCCGAGGTACCACTGGACGCAGGTGGCGCTGTGGGTTAAAGCCTCAGCGCCTAGGACTTGCTGATCGAAAGGTCGGCGGTTCGAATCCCTGCGGCGGGGTGCGCTCCCGCTGCTCGGTCCCAGCGCCTGCCAACCTAGCAGTTCGAAAGCACCTCCAGGTGCAAGTAGATAAATAGGGACCGCTTACCAGCGGGAAGGTAAACGGCGTTTCCGTGTGCGGCTCTGGCTCGCCAGAGCAGCGATGTCATGCTGGCCACGTGACCCAGAAGTGTCTCCGGACAGCGCTGGCCCCTGGCCTCTTAAGTGAGATGGGCGCACAACCCCAGAGTCTGTCAAGACTGGCCCGTACGGGCAGGGGTACCTTTACCTTACCACTGTATAACAATACTATTATACGCAGGAGCCTTAGAGGATATGTGGTAAAACTGTGAAGCTTCCATCAACCCGCCTTAGGCATCAGAGGAGGCAACCCCGCCAGATGTTTACAAGGCTGCACTTCCACGCCATCAGCATAGTCTCTATGGTTGGCAGCTATGACTACTGAAGGGCCCCTGCGAGGATGTGTGAGCCACGGCCCCTTAAACCAGGCTTCCTCAACCTTGGCCCTCCAGATGTTTTGAGACTACAATTCCTATCATCCCTGATCACTGGTCCTACTAGCTAGGGAGCATGGGAGTTGTAGGCCAAAAACATCTGGAGGGCCGAGGTTGAAGAAGCCTGCCTTAAGCCATTCCTGCCACCAGCATCACTGTAGTTAGATGCGTTGAGTGGTACCAGCTGGCAGAGCTTGAGGAGCGCAGCTGCAGCAGCTAGCGCCCCTCTCCTCCCCACAGGTCCCACTGCACCACTATGAGAAGCTGGGCTGCCTCCTCCTCCTCCCCTTGCCCTTTCTTGCCCCCTATCCCTACTTGCAGAATTCAGGACTCTGCATGACATAGTGAGAAGCTGTGACGTCTTCAGAGTTTTCATGATGGTCTGTCAAGGAGCTGTCAAGGAGCCAGGTCAACCACAGGGCAGGCACACACACTGCAGGCATGGAATACAATTAGCTCCTCATTAGCAGAAAACTACAAAACAGCAGAGTCCTCTGCTAAGATAATCCAGCTAAGATGTTGCTGAAACTGGCCAGTAGCTCCACCCCACTAGACTTTCACTCTGGATCCTTCCCAAGCAGGTGAAGGCTGCATCGAGGGGGCGAGCTCCACCTCTGAGCTGGGCTGGCCCATGGTTCAGCATTGTGCAGGACTCTCCTCGATCAGGGTATCAGACGGGAACTGCTGTGTAGCTGTCAGGGACTGGGCAAAGGAGGAATGGTGGGGACCGCCTTCCTAGCCTGACCCTTCCAGAGAAGAAGGAGACAGTTCAGAATTACAAGAGGGTTTGAGGGAGGTCACAGCTCAGAGGCAGATGAGGGGCAAAGCTGGGAAATAATGGGGGAGGGGGGGGAGAAGAAGACGCACCAGGGGAGAGAAGCTGACAGACTCAGTGTCTTTAGAAAGCATTCCAGACCTCTCTTCTCCCAGAACCTGGCAGGCATTGAAAGTAGGAGAGCAGAAAGCTCAAAGGCAAAAAGCCCTTTCCAGCACCCATAGCGATGATGCATGAGGAAGTGGGAGAGACGGAGGGGGTGGAGATTCACTCAGAGCAACGCCGGTACTCCAAGAGGCTGCATTTCTAGCCCCTCTCTGTGAATATTGAATAAAAAGCATTGGTAAGAACTTTCCTTGTCTTATCCATTCCTGGCAACCTACTGTGGGGTTCTAGATCCTCTGACACCGGACAGTAGCAGAGCCAACCTCTGACTCCTCCCTCGCACTGTTACTGTCAGCTTCTAACCCTGTCCTGGAAGACCTTCGTTCTCCTGATCGCTCAAACCACCTGCTTCTAGTGCCTCCCAGCTCATCGCTTCTGCAGGTTGCTCTTCAGTGTCCTACCACCAGGATCTGAGATCTAAACACGTCGTCTTCTGTGCCCTCCCTGGGGACCTCTTGGGCGGGCAGCTCCCACCAATCTTCCTCCAGCCAGTCCCTGGCACAGTCACAGCATTTTCACGGCAATTGGAGACTGCTACCAATTGGAGACTGCTACCAATGATGGCGCTGTGGGTTAAACCACAGAGCCTAGGACTTGCCAATCAGAAGGTCGGCAGTTTGAATCCCCGCGACGGGGTGAGCTCCCGTTGCTCGGTCCCTGCTCCTGCCCACCTAGCAGTTTGAAAGCACGTCAAAGTGCAAGTAGATAAAAAGGTACCGCTCCAGCGGGAAGGTAAATGGCGTTTCCGTGCACTGCTCTGGTTCGCCAGAAGTGGCTTAGTCATGCTGGTCACATGACCCGGAAGCTGTACGCCAGCTCCCTCGGCCAATAAAGCGAGATGAGCGCCACAACCCCAGAGTTGGCCATGACTGGACCTAATGGTCAGGGGTCCCTTTACCTTTACCAATGGCTACCGACCAGGACAGCTATGCTCTGCCTCCATGGTGGGAGGTAGTAATGCTTCTTAATTCTGGTTGCTGGAAATCACAAGAGTGCTCTTGTGCCGAGGTCCAGGATGCTGGATTAAATGGGCTATTGGCCTGATCCAGAAGGCTTGCCTTATTTGTTTTGTTCTTAAATTAGGACAGCATCCTGCCAGCATGTTGACTCTGCGCAAAAGAAGATTTGCAATGCTCTCCATAAATTCACCTTCCAGAGGAACTTCAAAATGTGGTGCCATGTTTTATAATAACAATCTAGAATGCTGCAGTGCCCAAAAAAATTCTGAGGCATTGCTGCAAAACACTGCCATTTTTTATCAATAAGCTAGTAAATTAACATTTCCCGACCAGGAAGTAAGGCAATGGAGTGCTGCCACCTGGTGGTAGACATGGGGGTAGCTTCCCCTGGGCAGAACTGTATCGGCTTAAGGAATGTACAGTATTGGTGAAAAATGTAATCCTGGGTGTAGATTAAGAGATATTGAATCTGAATGCTAACTGGGACTGAAGCAATTATTCAGGACAGCTAAATTTAAACAAATGGCTTGCAAGGATAAAATGTTTGGGAAACTAGTAATTTAGATAAATGAGACTGATATACATGGGGTTAAATCAATATGACAAATACATGCTGAATATTTTGGCCAAACGATGGGTACTTATAGTATTTCATTAGTAAATAATAACGTGTTTAGTCAGTTAAATTACGGTCCTTAGTCACAAAGACTTTTAAAAATCTGAGTTTCAAAGAAATTTAGAAACTGTGTTTTCTTTATTGATTAATTCCGGTTGAAATTAGCCCAAATTGAATTTCTTCAATTTTATTCTAATTAGATTACTTTGAATGTGCTAAATGTAAATGTGTGTAATTTAACAAATTGTGCTTTAATTTTTATTTTAATTAACCATTTTAATTTAATCAACACATTTATCATTTTTAATGAATTTATGGCTTTAATTTGATTTAGTATGTAAATTAAAATTGCCATTCAGATTTATTAAGGTCATGCCAAAAAGAAGCCCTCATTAGGTCATATGTAACAGAGCACGTAGCAACCTCTCGGGAGTGCAAAGCAATGTTCATCTGGCTTGTAAGTGCCGGTAATTCTCTGCATTTCATACAGGGAAACAGTTTGTAGGACCGTATCCCATTTCTAGTGTTCACCAAAGACTCCTCAGTAAGCTTTGCCATCATGAGATAAGGAGGCAGGTCTATGGATCAGTAAACTGTCTAAGGAACAGGAAGCAGAAATGAATGCACAGTTCTGAAAAGAAAGGGATATAGAAAATGGATCAATAGTGGAGGTCTGAGATTTTTCATGAATAATGCAGAGTTAGGGACGAAAAGTCAGGTAGCTGAGTTTGCTGTTGATACAAAATTGTTCAGAGTACTTTAAACAAAAATAGGTTGTAAAGTGCTCCGGAAGAATATCTTCAAACTGAGTGAATGGAGAGTAAAATGGAAGTGGTTCACATCTGTCTCGGGAGTCAATGGAGAAGAACCACCTTTGGGGGTGAAGTCAAGACTGTTGGAAGGTTGGCTGTAGAGACGGATATAGGAGAGACATGTTTTGTTGCAGCTAGGGCAGATGAAGGTGTCTGGCCTTGCAGCCTAAATTATCAACAGCCTGGAGCAACTCCCCCATGAAGAAAGGTTTCAACTTTGGAGGATTTTTTAATTTAATTTAGAAAAAAAGGAGAGGGAAAAAAGGACACAACAGAGGCGTATAAAATTATCCATGGAGTGAAGAAAGTGGATAGAGTCCCTCCCCCCAATATGTCTACCCAATAAGGGTGTTATGTACTGAGTTGAATAGGATCCAAAATGCAGCAGTCTGATAGGTCCTAGAAAAATAGGATTCAGAATGCAGCAGTCTGACTGGTCAACAGGAGCCACCCAATCAAGCTCCAGGTGGAAGTGAATCCACAACCTGATTGGCCTACAGGAGAATCCCAGAATTAGCCAATCACGTGGCGCCCATTGTGTAAATAATGTATATAAAGCAGACATTCTGGGGGGACTTCCATTCCTCCTCACCACTATGAGCTGAATAAAGAGCATGAAATCCACTCTCGACTCCGAGTATATTTCAAAGGGCCATGCGGTGAAGCTGAACATTGGGAGATTCAGGACAGAATCAGAGGCACTACGCCCTTATCACCACCATGAGTCATTGTGATAACAGGATGTTGGATTACAGTGGTGCCTCGCAAGACGAAATTAATTCGTTCCGCGAGTTGCTTTGTCTTGCGATTTTTTCGTCTTGCGGAGCGCGGATTCCCCGGGTATTAACGGCTTTAAGAAAAAGGAAGCAAACCCGCAAGACGTTTTCGTCTTGCGAAGCAAGCCCATAGGGAAATTCGTCTTGCGAAGCACCTCGAAAAACGGAAAACCCTTTCGTCCAGCGAGTTTTTCGTCTTGCGAGGCATTCGTCTTGTGGGGCACCACTGTAAATGGAACTTTGGTCCAATCCAGCCAGTCTCTTCTTAAGTACTGAACAGCTATTCCCTCTCTCCAGGGAACACTGGAAATTGTAGTTTGTTAAGAGTGCTGGGAACTGTTAACAAACGTCAGTTCTCAGGATTCTGCCTGACTGTTAAAGCGGAATGATAGAGCTTTAAATGTTGGGTGTGGATGTGACCTTAGGCCACATTCACTCTCTTTAAAGCACTACAGTACCACTTTGAGCAGATAATTCTGGGAGCTGCAAAGAGTGATGAGAGTTGCGAGGAGGCCCCTATTCCCCTCGCAGAACCGCAATTCTCAGAGTGGCTTAACCATCAACCCTTCTTCACAGGGAATTCTGGGAATTAAAGCTTCCAGTGACCAGGATCCTCTGAGGGAAGCCATGACTGTGGATGTGACCTTAGTCACTTCACCAAACTACAGTTCCCAGGATTATCTGAGGCAGCTCCAAGCTTTGAAAACCTTCTTCCTTCTTGTAAACACAAACAGTGGGCTGTTGTACTCATGTTTTGCTTGTGTGTTTTCCGGAGGCGTCTAGTTCGCCCCTGTGGGAAACAGGAGACTGAATTAGATGGGCCTTTGGCCTGATCCAGCCACAGGGCTTTTCTGATATCCTCACTTTTCTTGCAGCCTCTGTGATTAGCGATTTGGCTTCCTTCCTGGCACTAATTGCTTTTACAACTCCTCTTGTTCTGCCTCGGCAAAGAGGTGAGCGGTACTCCAGGCCTCCGTGTCCTTTGTTCCACCGCTGATACTGTTCTGATACTGTTCCTTCTCCTATCTGAAAGTGCTGCAGCTTAAATTCTTTCTCTGTTGCCGCTTTGATGTTGCAGGTTTTCTATGGCGTCTTTGCTGCTGAGATAATACAGTTCCATCTGCTTCCTTTTCAACACCAATTTTGTCTCGACTCTCTTTTTTTTGTTTGGATACAATAGCCTCATCTCAGTAGACCTTATTGTCCCATAATTGCACTCCTATCTCTATGGCAGACGGGACTCGTTTGGATGCGATCACCTTTTTCTTCCCCGCTCCATCTAAATAATAAAATTTTTCCATTCATTCCTCACTCTCTTTGCTCACCTGCCTGTGATGGATCTGGCATCCACATGAATAAAAAAAGCCCTTTACATAACAGCATGGTGGAAACTCTGCCTCCTCTTCTTGGGGATTCGCATGGCAGGAACATAACTAGTCACTTCCTCTCCTGGAGATAATCAATCTTGACATGAAAGCTTCAGGGAGCTCACATCACTGCATGACTAAGAGACTGAGTGATGTCTCCCAGTCTGAATCTCACCTTCTGCCGTGAACTCACCAGACGAAATTAGGCTAGCTGGAATTCTTCTCTGCCTCAGCTTTTCCATCTGTAATATGGGGATAATATACCGTATTTACTCAAATCTAATGCACCATCAAATCTAATGTGCACCTCAGTTTTCAGAACCCTGAAACCAAAAAAAGTGTTTGCTGGCGAATGTAAATGTGCCATCGAATCTAATGTGCACCTTAATTTTTGCAACGTAATTTGGCCAAAAAAGGTGAGCATTAGATTCAAGTAAATACAGTGGTACCTTGGGTTACATACACTTCAAGTTACAGACTCCGCTAACCCAGAAATAGTGCTTCAGGTTAAGAACTTTGCTTCGGGATAAGAACAGAAATCGGGCTCGGGTGGCGCGGCGGCAGCAGGAGGCACCATTAGCTAAAGTGGTGCTTCAGGTTAAGAACAGTTTCAGGTTAAGTACGGACCTCCAGAACGAATTAAGTACTTAACCCGAGGTACCACTGTACTGTAATAATACTCACTGATGGGCTATTGGTACTGGGTCACAGGGATAATAATGCATATGAGGTGTGTTGGACTGTTAAGAGTGCTATACAAATGCTTTTGCTGCTGTTTGGTATTCGCACAGCCAAAAACTAGTTGCATTGGCACAAGGATTTCCCCTTGCACAGTGTAGCTTCCTTCCTCTTCTCCCCTCATAAATCTTTTTTAGGGATTCCCCCAGTCCTCTGGGGACATGTGGGATGTGGGAGCAGAGGAGGAAAAGTGTACATTTATGCGCTAACAGAATGAGCTCACTGGATTCTGAAGCCGAGGGAAATCAAAATGAATAGATTCACCCATCCCTGACCTCAGGTGCGCACACAGCTGACCTTTGAAGTCTCCCAAATTCATGCCCAGCCCTGCTAGGCCAGACTTGCTTCCATCTTGCCTCGATCTGCCTGCCACATCACGGAAAGCGAACGAAAGCCCAAGGGAATCCTCAGAGGCCTGGGCTTTTCTACTGGCAAGATTTGTGCAACCGTTAAAGGGCCATTCCCTCCCCTCTCTCGCTCTCTCTATGACTCCCTGCTTCACCTTTCTTATTCTTTTTTTTGTCCCCTGCAATAAGCCAGTTCCCAGCAATTGCTGTAATAACAACACTTTTTTGCCGAGGGAATTGGGCTGTGACAGAGTCCCTATCATTTGAGAAAGGGCTGTGATTATCCCTCCATCGGCGGCCTGCGAGGACCACACTTTATCACACAACTAGCAGCCGCAAGTATGTCTGGGTCAGTGGGGGAGCAGGACGCAGCACCATCTGCCTTTGGGGCACTGGTTTCCATTTCTTTTCCTCTCCAAACAAATCGTTCTCCCAGTGGCAACTGGTAGCCCCTGGAGCTAGTGGGGCAACCTGGAAACAATAAGGTCACATGGAAGGAGCCAAGTTGTTTTGGGATTTCTTCTGGTCCTCCTCTCTTCCAAAGGTGTGGACACTGAAGCATGGCACTGCCTGAGCATCTGTTGTTGTTGTTGTTTAGTCGTGTCCAACTCTTCATGACCCCATGGACCAGAGCATGCCAGGCACTCCTGTCTTCCACTGCCTCCCGCAGTTTGGTCAAACTCATGCTGGTAGCTTTCAGAACACTAGCCAAACATCTCGTCCCCTTCTCCTTATGCCCTCCATCTTTCCCAACATCAGGGTCTTTTCCAGGGATTCTTCTCTTCTCATGAGGTGGCCAAAGTATTGGAGCCTCAGCTTCAGGATCTGTCCTTCCAGTGAGCACTCAGGGCTGATTTCCTTAAGAATGGATAGGTTTGATCTTCTTGCAGTCCATGGGACTCTCAAGAGTCCCCTCCAGCACCATAATTCAAAAGCATCAATTCTTCGGTGATCAGCCTTCTTTATGGTCCAGCTCTCACTTCCATACATCACTACTGGGAAAACCATAGCTTTAACTATACGGACCTTTGTTGGCAAGGTGATGTCTCTGCCTGAGCATCTAACCTGTTGCAATTTGTGGTGTCCTGATAACAAGGGTTCCCTGCCTCACAGCTCAATTTTCAGCCCTTTCCAGAATGTGGAGGGATATTAAATGGTTCAGAGGACCAAGCTTCGGCAGCAGCAGGGGCGTAGCGTGGGAGGCCCAGAGAAGCCGTGGCCCTGGGCAGAGATTTTTTGAAAGGGCACGAGGGGTCACAACTAGGCGTGCCCCCTAGCTCCCTCACTCACCAAGCTGTGCCCGGGCCAAGCCTTCAGGGCTGGGGCAGCAGTTGCACCTTCTTCCCCTCATGGCCAGTGAAGGGATGCCCCTGCCCCTGGGATGGCCAAGAGGCAGGGGGCAGGCGCTGCTGCCCATCGAGGAGTGGCAAGAAGCTCTGGCAGCCACCTCCTCCTTTGCAGACGGGATGCCCCTTTGAGCCTCTTCCTGCCTTAACTGGCTGCCAGCTTAGACTGCAACGGCTCGGTCAGCTGGGAGGGCTGGGGCTGGGGTGGCCACCCACTGTGCCACTCTGTGACATGCCCTGGGCACCGAGAACCCACGCTACACAACTGGACACCGGATCACTAGATAGATTAGGACCCACTCTATTCTTGTGACATGGTGTGTGTGTGTGTGTGTGTGTGTGTGTGTGTGTGTGTGTGTGTGTGTAACACATTATAGTCACAAGAGTAGAGTGGGTGGGAGAGAGAGAGAGAGAGAGAGAGAGAGAGAGAGAGAGAGAGAGAGCTCTCTATGGACGTAGCAGCCGCTTTTCAGTGCTCATTCCATTTTGACCCATTTGCATAACTCCACCAGCTTCCATACTTCCAATTGCCTTTGGGCCAGTTTCCTCCATCGCCACCAGGTGTTCCTTTCTTCTCTCCTCTTTCGTGTCCCCTGGGTTGTCACTCCCCGGAACTCAATTAGGCTTGTCAGGTTAACTTTGAGCTGATTTAAATTCAGCTTCACGAACCGAGCGCAGTGGAGAAGAGGGAAAACATGAAGAAGATGAGCCCACCCTCCTATTCCCACCCGACCACTGATGGTGCCTCCAGCCATGGAGAATGAGGTGGGCTGAGCGAATGAAAGGCCAGTGAGAGAGAGAGGAGAGAGAGAACACTGAGGAAGCTTTGTGACAGAGGTGGCATGAGGAGGATTCCAGGTGAGCCGGCGCAGCTGGCAACAGAGGTGGGTGCGCATTGCCTTCGGCTGGCAGTTCCCCCTCCACACAGAAGCCCATCAAAAAAACGCCTTCATAAATATTGTAACAGAAGAGGGGGGAGCTGAGCATGGAACAGGTGAGATGTAGCTAACTGTGCAGAAATCTTGTCTCTCTTAACACACTTGCAAGCCTCAATAGGAAACAGGATTAATTCGGTTAAATGGAAGCTGGTCCGTGAGGGCAAAAAAATGCTCTTACCCACCAACCTCAGCCCATCTGCTTCCCTTCTTGCTCACAACCAGCTTTGGGGGTGGCACTGCCTGGCAGCTTCTTCCTCCTCATCCATGCTGCAGTTTAATGTTGATTCTAAGTGTGTCTTGCACCTCCCTTAATTCCATATGCTGTTCTCCTCCAAATCACTGTCTTCCCACACTTTCCCCTTCCTTCCTTGATCTGGATTTTCTCATGCTGCTCTCCTTACCTCTGCTAGGGGAAATTCCAGACCGAGGGAAATGACATTCTGGGAAGGCAGAGATTTGGAAGAGAACGCATATGGACAATGGAACATTCATGGAGGTACGCGAAGCACTTAGTATCCACTTTAAACAACAGTATGGATGAGCCCCGCATCTCCGCGTCACCCTTGTGCAGCCCAGCAGGGAGGAGGATGGGGACAAAACTAGGAATAGTTGGCCCTGCCTGTCATTGGCTCAGTCTCCTGTCTGTCATTAGCTCTGGCTCCACCTACTGTTAGGCTCCCTGCCTTTCACCCCACTGGTCCCAGTGAGCAACAACCACCACAGATTCAGTTCTTGTTATGTTTTTGTTCCAGCAGATTCCAGATCAGTATAGCGTAACACCATGCCTGTGTGGGAGGCTGGGTTGCCTAGCGAGTACAATTTTGAATCATGGTGACCATGGATCATACTTGGTCTCCTTCCATGGGCTTGCCATGTGGGCCTTCAGCAAAGTCAGTGGAAGTTTTTCAGGCAAGGTGAAGGATGATGTGTTGTTGCTATAAGAATACAGTGGTACCAGACGCTTCAGGTTACATACGCTTTAAG
Source organism: Podarcis cretensis (assembly GCF_951804945.1). NCBI lineage: Eukaryota > Metazoa > Chordata > Lepidosauria > Squamata > Lacertidae > Podarcis > Podarcis cretensis. Next base: position 26,092,536 of record NC_137185.1, on the reverse strand, counting down.
TTACAGACTCCGCTAACCCAGAAATAGTACCTCGGGTTAAGAACTTTGCTTCAGGATGAGAACAGAAATTGTGTGGCAGCAGTGGGAGGCCCCATTAGCTAAAGTGGTACCTCAGGTTAAGAACAGTTTCAGCTTAAGAACAGACCTCCAGAACGAATTAAGTTCTTAAGCTGAGGTACCACTGTATAAGGAGAGTCTGCAGGATCAGGCCCGTGGCCCATCTAATCCAGCATCCTTGTCTCACAGTGGCCACCCAGAGACTTGTGGGAAACTCTCAGGCCGGACATTAGCACAAGACCACTTCCCCCCCCTGTGGTCTCCAGCAACTTGTATTCAGAGCATTACTGATCTCGTTTTTTGACAGAATTACAAGCCTGGTAGATGAAGGGAACGCAGTGGATGTAGCCTACCTTGATTTCAGCAAGGCATTTGACAAGGTGACCCATGATATTCTTGTAAAGAAGCTGGTAAAATGCGGACTTGACAATGCTACCATTCAGTGGATTTGTAACTGGCTGACTGACCGAACCCAAAGGGTGCTCATCAATGGTTCCTCTTCATCCTGGAGAAGAGTGACTAGTGGGGTGCCACAGGGTTCTGTCTTGGGCCCGGTCTTATTCAACATCTTTATCAATGATTTGGATGATGGACTCAAGGGCATCCTGATCAAATTTGCAGACGACACCAAACTGGGAGGGGTGGCTAACAACCCAGAGGACAGGATCACACTTCAAAACGACCTTGACAGATTAGAGAACTGGGCCAAAACAAACAGGGAGAAATGTAAAGTATTGAACTTGGGCAAAAAAAATGAGAGGCACAAATACAAGATGGGTGACACCTGGCTTGAGAGCAGTGTTGTGACGTGGGGTTTGTGATTTCAGCTCTCTTGACATAATATGCTGGAGACATTTCTCTAGTAACACTTCTTTATTAAAGCAACAAGACTAAGACCTGAGGAGGGGAGAGCTACATTTATAGGGACAGGGAACTAGCTAGAAAGGATACATTTTGGAGAGAACAATATCAGGCAATCACAGTCCTGCCTTTTGGAGGAAACCAATAAGACAGAGGATCCAAATACAGCAGCTTAAATGAACCAATAGTAGCTGTACCCTCTGGAACCAAAAGGCAGTTACTTTACCCTAATGCAAATACAGACAATAATAATACAGATATAAAATCCTTTGACTCAATACACAACAAGCAGTACATGTGAAAAGGATCTAGGAGTCTTGGTTGACCACAAACTTGACATGAGCCAACAGTGTGACGCGGCAGCTAAAAAAGCCAATGCAATTCTGGGCTGCATCAATAGGAGTATAGCATCTAGATCAAGGGAAGTAATAGTGCCACTGTATTCTGCTCTGGTCAGACCTCACCTGGAGTACTGTGTCCAGTTCTGGGCACCACAGTTCAAGAAGGACACTGACAAACTGGAACGTGTCCAGAGGAGGGCAACCAAAATGGTCAAAGGCCTGGAAACGATGCCTTATGAGGAACAGCTAAGGGAGCTGGGCATGTTTAGCCTGGAGAAGAGGAGGTTAAGGGGTGATATGATAGCCATGTTCAAATATATAAAAGGATGTCACATAGAGGAGGGAGAAAGGTTGTTTTCTGCTGCTCCAGAGAAGCGGACACAGAGCAATGGTTCCAAACTACAAGAAAGAAGATTCCACCTAAACATTAGGAAGAACTTCCTGACAGTAAGAGCTGTTCGACAGTGGAATTTGCTGCCAAGGAGTGTGGTGGAGTCTCCTTCTTTGGAGGTCTTTAAGCAGAGGCTTGACAACCATATGTCAGGAGTGCTCTGATGGTGTTTCCTGCTTGGCAGGGGGTTGGACTCGATGGCCCTTGTGGTCTCTTCCAACTCTATGATTCTATGATTCTATGATTCTATGATTCTATGATTCTACTGCCTCTGAGATGGTCCTTTTCAGGTGGGGTGGGGGAAAACAGCAATAGCCAATGCTTCTCCCAGTCTACACTCTCCCTTCCCCGCCCTTTACCTCCCCCTTGGCAACCTGGCTGCTCAACATGGGAGACAATCACATATCCTTTTATGTTTATGTTTATTTTTTTTTAAGCCCGGGCCAGTGGAAATCAATAGTGTTGTGGCAGTCTCCTCTACCGAGCGGCGTCTTTCCATGGGATTTTCACAAAAGACCTTTCTAGTTACATGTCAGAAAGGCGAGTTATTTATTCTAATTTCCTCTCAGCCTGCCTGAGCAGCAGAAGCATCTGCCTGCCTCCCTGGCTCTCTGCCTCCTCTGGGAAATTCATAGCGATGAGGTATTTGCGCCCTGGAATCGATGGTGCGAAATGAATTATTGGCAGCTTTCTCGAATCAGAGCTGCTGCTTTTTCTCTGTAGCTGTGGCTGCCTCGGCCCTGCTGAAGCTGGGAGCTGTCATCGCCAGAACCTGTGGTGACCCAGCCTACTGCAGAAACACTCCCAGGGTGCTGTGTTTCAGAGCAGCTGTGATACTGGTTTCCTTGATCTAGACTGACAGAAGCAGGATACTGGCTGGAGCAGAAACGTTATGGCTCAGAACATCCATTCCACCCACTCTCTCTTTGTAGTTCTCCAGTGTGTGTTTTATTATCTTATCCACTATGAGCCATTGGAAGTGAGTGAAGTCAGAGCTCAGGTATAACACTATTAGCCAGTGGTGTGCGGTGAATTTTTTTTGTAGGGCCACAGAGGCACCAGCTTGTGAGGGCGATTGTGGGGCCCAACATCACATGTGTGACGTTGTGACATCCTGAAATCACACATGTGAGCATCGTGCCTCCCTCCCTAAGCTGGGCAGAAGATTCACGGGCTTTGGGAAGGAAGCGCAAGGCTTTAATACTTGAATACTCTAATTTACCAGGAACATTTAGGGAACTAGCCTAGTCCCCCTAGTCTATCGACCGCACACCGCCGCTAAAAGCACACCTATCATATAAATGCAGAGTCACAACTTGCATTTTTTCTTTTATAAAAGCAAAAGTTATACAGTGGTACCTCGGGTTAAGTACTTAATTCGTTCCGGAGGTCCGTTCTTAACCTGAAACTGTTCTTAACCTGGAGCACCACTTTAGCTAATGGGGCCTCCTGCTGCTGCTGCTGTGCCGCCGGAGCACAATTTCTGTTCTCATCCTGAAGCAAAGTTCTTAACCCGAGGTAATATTTCTGGGTTAGCTGAGTCTGTAACCTGAAGTGTATGTAACCTGAAGTGTATGTAACCCGAGGTACCACTGTATACCAATGAATTGTAACAGAAGCTTAAAGCAGCTTTTTAATTTACATGTCTTGCAGGACATTGTTCCTGTTTTTGTGGTCCAGGAAGTCCAGTCCCCATTTTTAGCAGGGAAAAAAAAATTCACGCACGGTGTGCCTTAATCTTCACAAAGCAGTTATTAACAGCTTCATGACTGAGTGGGAACTTCAACCCAGTCACAATCCAACATTCAACGAAAGTGTGCAGGTGATTGGATAGGAGCTTAGGTTGATGACAGTACAAGTAGAGTCGTACCTTGGTAGTTGAATGGAATCCGTTCCGGAAGTCCATTCAACTTCAAAAACATTCGGAAACCAAAGTGTGGCTTCTGACTGGCTGTAGGAAGCTCCTGCGGCCAATCAGAAGCCACAGAAGCTCCAGCGGACATTCAGCTTCCAGAAATACAGTAGTTCACAAACCAGAACAGTCACTTCTAGGTTTGCAGCATTCGGGAGCCAAAACATTCGAGAACTAAGCTGTTCGAGAACCAAGGTACGACTGTACTACCAATAGCCATTTGCCAGAGCCAACTTTTCCCTGACAAGCTGGAAACCTAGGTAATGTTTCCCAGAGCTCAGTTTCAGTCAGAACATAGAAAGCTGCCCTATACTGAGTCAGACTGCTGTCTCCTATAGTTCAGTATCATCTACACCGACTGGCAGCAGTCAAAGGTGGATTTAGGGCAGTGCAACTGGTTCCTCTGCACGGGGCACGGGGCCAGGGGGGCACCGCAGGGCGCCACTGCTATTATGTAGTGCACATGCAAAACAGAAGGCAAGTGGCAGGGGGCACCGTATGTTAACCTTGCACAGGGCACCACTGAAATTTGGAAGACCAAAGTCTGCCCCCCCCCCCCGCCCCGCAGCAGCAATCTGGAGCTTGAGACAGGGATCCTTTCCCAGCCCCGCCTGCAGATTCCAGGTATTGAATCTGGACCGTCTGCCTTGGTCAGAACACACCTCGAGCAATGTGTCCAATTCTGGGCACCACAGTTTAAGAAGGATATATATTGATAAGCTGGAATGTGTGCAGAGGAGGGCAACCAAAACAATCAAGGGTCTGGAAACAAAGCCTTATGAGGAAAGGTTGAGGGAGTTGCGTATGTTTGGCCTGGATAAGAGGAGACTGTGATGAGATATGATGGCTATCTTTAAATATCTAAAGAGTTGTAACATGGAAGATGGACCAAGCTTGTTTTCTCCTGCTCTGGAGGGCAGAACCCAAACCAAGGGCTTCAAGTTACATCCTGACTAAACATCCAGGAGAGCTTTATGACTATAAGAGTTGTTCAATAGTAGAACAGACTCCCTCAGAGGGTGGTGGACTCTCCTTCATTGGAGGTTGTTAAGCAGAGGTTGGACAGCCTTCCGTTCTAGATGCTTTTGTTGCAAGGGATTTTGGTCTAGATGACCCATGGGGTCAGTTCCAACCCTACAATTCTATGATTCTATAATAATGCCCGTTGTCTTTGTCCATGGAGTTTTCTTGGCAAGGATACTGGAGTGGCTTGCCGGTTCCTGCTCCAGGTGGATCACATTTGGTCAAAACTCTCCACTATGATCTGTCCATCTTGGGTGCCCTGCTCGGCATAGTTCATAGCTTCTCTGAGTTATTCAAGCCCTTCGCCACGGCAAGGCAGTGATCCATGAAGGGGAAGGACAGATCCTGAAGCTGAGACCCCAATACTTTGGCCACCTCATAAGAGAAGACTCCCTGGAAAAGACCCTGATGTTGGGAAAGATGGAGGGCACAAGGAGAAGGGGACGACAGAGGACGAGATGGTTGGATAGTGTTCTTGAAGCTACCAGCATGAGCTTGACCAAACTGCGGGAGGCAGTGGAAGACAGAAGTGCCTGGCGTGCTCTGGTCCATGGGGTCACGAAGAGTCGGACACGACTAAACCACTAAACAAAAACAACCTAATTATGCCCAATTCAGAACATCCAAAGAGAGGAACAAACAATCCAAACGTGGCTCTGAAGGTTACCTGCCTGCATTCCTGATTAATGTATGTTGGCATAGTCTCTCGGCCACCAAAAAGTAACCTGCATAAATAAAAGTTACTGGAAGACTTGATGTTGCTGATCAACAGACTTTGTGCACAAGGGAATTCCTGCGAGGAGGCTGCCCAGCAAGGAAATAGCATTGCATCCCTTTAAATGTTAAAGCTCACCCAGAAAAGAACTGGAGAGGATCAGATGCAAAGTCCTTTCCAAGATCCCCATTGCTTTTAATGGGTTTTGAATCAGTCTCTAATTGATTCTCACCTGTTGAGTTGCATTGGGACGCGGCCTCTTTTACGGCTGAACTTAGAGCAATGCAACTGAGAAGGCCGAAGGCTTTCTGACCTGTTGCTCGGAGCTAATTTTTTTTAATGATAGCATCCATTTCGCCTGCAGCCTTCGCTTCAGAACTTAAACAGCTTGTCAGATTTCCCTGCTACCCCTTCTTAAACACAGCTAAAATATGAAGTTCCCACTGAGCTTAGCTTCGCTGCGTGTTGAATGGCTGATGGCCAAGTAACCTGCAACAAGATGAGATAATGAGAGAAAATCCGACAGACTGTGAAATCCGAACGGCACACCACTGAGCGTGGCTCAAGGCTGCGAGGAACGGCAGAGAGAGAGCAGGCATCTCTGCAGAACTTGAGCGAGGCTGATCAGGAACTGGGGCTCACCTGGGATTAGCCTCTGAACCTGTTTTTCATGCCAAAACTCAGCCCAGAAACATATAATGTACCAATAAGAAGGGGAGAAAAGGCTGGTGGTTTCTGTTTCACTGAGTAACTGTAACCAGCCGGTCTACATAAGAACTGGATCAGGTCAAAGGTCCCTTTTCTTCAAAGGAATCTGCCTTGTATCAAGTCAGAACATGGATCCAGTTGAGTATAGTCTACACCAGAGGCTAGCCAACATGGTGCCTTCTAGTTGCTGCTGGGCCACAACTCCCATCGGCTCCCATGCACATGGCCATCGCTCAAGGATCGTTGACGTTGTAGGCCAGCCACATCTGGGAAGACACCAGATTGGCTGCCTCTGGTCAACACTGACTATCAACAGCTCTCCAAGTTTTCAGGACAGGGAACTTCCCAGTCCTACCTGCAGATGCTGTGGATTGAACCTGTTCCAAGACATTTTGCATGCAAAGCAGATGCTTCGCCATTGAGCAATGGCCTTGCCCTTGACAAATAACTAAGATCCCAGTCCTCATGGTTCTGAAGATTTAGATATGAACAGAGGAGCCTAACACCAAGCCAAACCATTGCTCCATCTAGCTTGGCATTGTTTACACTGATTGACAGAGGTTCTCCTGCTTTTCAGACAGGGAGATTCCCAGTTCTACCTTGGAATGTCCATAGTCAGCATGAGAAGTAATATCTCTGTAGGTGAAGGTTCCATATCTGATGCCTCTTGATGTGGCTTTCCTCCATGAATTTGGAAAAAAAAAATCATTTTAAAGCCACTTAAGCCAGCAACTACCGTCCCATCTTGTGGTGGTGAGTTCTGCAGGTTGGTTCTACATTGTGTGAGAGCCGGAGAGGTGCAGTGGTTAGAATGTTGGACTAGGAACACCCAGGCTCAAATCCTTGCTCAGGCACAAAGCTCTCTGGGTGACCTGAGGTCAGTCGCCATATCTCAGCCCCACCAACCTCACAAGGGTTCCTTTAAGGATAGAATGGGTGGGAGAGAACAATGTATGTTCTTCTTGAGCTCCTTAGAGGAAAGGTGGGGTGTAAATAATTAATTAACAGAACCACTTCAGTTTGTCCTGAACCTCCTGCCGTTCAATTAGGGGCTTCAGGCTGGGGGAGGCTGCTGTAGAATCAAAGAACCTGGGTAATTGAAGTCTATGCCACTGATCCGCTCCACCATCTATTTCCAAAATGAACAATAATGGTGCTTTAATGGAGAATAGTTATTTCCCCACGTCAGCTCATTAATCCGTCGCCACTGCAAGCTCATTACAACCACCCAGATTCGGTGACGTTAATGAATGAGTTTACCCATGGAAGGTCCTGAACCGAACGACTTCAAGAAAGAAAGTTGTCTTGCGTGAGGGATGGCTGTTTACTGCTGAATGCACAGAGCAGAGCCAGTTCAAGTTTATTAACGCACAGGCCACTTGGAAAGTCTAACACAATCCCGGAGGGCTGTGGCTAATTATATATTTGGTTTTCCTGCAGGTGGGCTGGATTTGCATGTCATTTGCATGAAAATGGCGGGTGCCAGTTGGTGGGCAGGCTGCATTTATTTCAGGATTCATGAAAGAGCATGGAGCCATTTCATCTAAATCCCGAAATGTGTTCAGAATTCATGTGATCTGAAATGCTGAGTAATCCCAGGCTGTTATTATTTACGGGTGGCATTCAACAGCTTAGGCCCCCTCTGCTCTATACATTTATAACAGAGTATCATGTCTCTTTAAACAGTCATGGCTTCCCTCCAAAGAATCCTGAGAACTGCAGTTTGCTAAGGGCAATGAAAGTTGTTTGGTGACCCCTGTTCCCCTGATAGAGCTACAATCCCTAGAATCTTCTGTCTGTCCCGCCCCTCTTTGACACAAAAGCAGCCCAGCCAATCACAGCTAAGGCTTCCTCACTCCTAGAACTCTGTAGGGATATAACAACCTCCTATCATAGGGACACAGGTGGCACTGTGGGTTAAACCTCAGAGCCTAGGGCTTGCCAATCAGAAGGTCGGTGGTTCGAATCCCCATGACAGGGTGAGCTCCCGTTGCTCGGTCCCTGCTCCTGCCAACCTAGCAGTTCGAAAGCACATCAAAGTGCAAGTAGATAAATAGGTAAATAGGTACCACTCCAGCGGGAAGGTAAACGGCGTTTCCGTGCGCTGCTCTGGTTCACCAGAAGTGGCCTAGTCATGCTGGCCACATAACCGGGAAGCTGTACGCTGGCTCCCTTGGCCAATAAAGCAAGATGAGTGCCGCAACCCCAGAGTCGGCCACAACTGGACCTAATGGTCAGGGGTCCCTTTACCCTTTATCATAATAGGAGACTGCTTGTTTTGCTACCAAGTCATCACAGCACAATGAACAATGTTGTCTATCTAGGGCTGGCCCAAGACATTTTGGCACCTGAGGCAAACCACAACATGGCTCTCCATGCCCCGCCCCCCTGTCAGGGAAGAAGAGTGGAGTGGAGATCTACATCAGGAACAAGGAGGGAATAAAGATCTACATTGAGATCTGCTGCTCTTGTGAATCCTGCTGCCTGAGGCGGTCACCTTACCTTGCCTCATGAGTGGGCCGGCCCTGTGTCTGTCACTGGTGAGCTTCAGGGGCTCGTTCTTAGTCAGCCTTGCCTGTACAGTGCTCTCTTCAAATGATGTCCTTGAAAGAGGCACCGACTCATCAGCATCCTGAATTCCATGGCGATTAAAATGTATGGGTTTTCTCCATGCTGCCGTCAGAATGCTCTAAAGGGGAGAAGGGAGAGGGGGAAGCTGGTCACAAATGTGCTTTCATCTGCAAATTCCTGGAGATGAATGTAGCTTGCAAAATGAGAGATTTGACAGGATATGAAACCATCTTTGTGCTGGGTAGCAATCAACAAATTAAAATGCAGTCAATAATACTGCCTTGGCAAAACTTCTCTGTCATCAGCTGCTTTCCCTCTGAGAGAGACAGGGCTGTGCCTGTGTCATGCTAAAGAGGGCAGAGGAGACGCTTCGGCTCCCTCAGTCTGGGATATTCAGTGACAATTGATCCAAGCGTACCATTTCCCTTAGCACAATGCTAAATGCAAATGTCCACTGCAGATTGTGCAAAGGAGAGAAACAAGTGTCTGCAGGCAACCATTTTACCACAGCGCTACACTGGCGGCACAGGGAGAAACGTGGCGAGGGACCCCGGGGAGAAAGAACTCAGCCTGGGATCATCTAGCCATTCATTCCACATCCTCTGCTTCTGGTTCAAAAAAGCAACATCTGTGGGTCTTTTTCACCTTGATTATACATTGCTCGTGATGTATGGAAGTGAGAGCTGGACCATAAAGAAGGCTAATCACCGAAGAATTGATACTTTTGAATTATGGTGCTGGAGGAGACTCTTGAGAGTCCCATGGACTGCAAGAAGATCAAACCTATCCATTCTTAAGGAAATCAGCCCTGAGTGCTCACTGGAAGAACAGATCCTGAAGCTGAGGCTGAGGCTGAGGCTCCAATACTTTGGCCACCTCATGAGAAGAGAAGACTCCCTGGAAAATATGTTGGGAAAGATTGAGGGCACAAGGAGAAGGGGACGACAGAGGACGAGATGGTTGGACAGTGTTCTCGAAGCTACCAGCATGAGCTTGACCAAACTACGGGAGGCAGTGGAAGACAGGAGTGCCTGGCGTGCTCTGGTCCATGGGGTCACGAAGAGTCGGACACGACTAAACGACTAAACAACAACAATACATTGCTCAGCAAGGCGCAGATTTGCTGTATGAGTCCAAATGGCCTCCGTTAACAGGAAATGACACCAAAAATGTCAATGATGATTGCATTTACATTGGAAGGGGCCATAGCTCAGTTGCAGACCATGTGCTTTGCATGCAGGAAGTTCCAGGATCAATCTCCCACATCTCCAGGTAGCTTGTAGACTGAACTACCGCAATGTGCTCTAGCTGGGGCTCCCCTTGAGGTTGGTTCAGAAACTACAGCTAGTGCGGAATGCTGCTGCCTGGCTTTTGGCCAGAACAGCCCTGGTTCAGTATATAATACTGGGGCTGAAAGCTCTGCTCTGGCTGCCAGAATATTACTGAGCTAAGCTCAATGCATTACTGATAGTGTTGAGAGCCCTCAATGGCCTGGAACTTGGTTATGTGAGCCAACCTCAAGGATAGCCCCACCTAAAGCACATTGCAGCAAACCACTCCAAAGGCTACCAAGAACTGCAACACAATAAGCCTTTTCCCTTAGATACAAGCCAGATCACTGCAATCTGAAGAAGTGCTCCTGTGATGGCCTGGGAATCCGATTCAGAGGCTGAATCGGAGGAATCCCAGCCTGCACAGGAGTCCCCGCCTCCAGGGCCGGCTGAACTGGGGCAGGGCCTTGATTCTGAAGCGCCTGCACCTGTGCCGGATCCTCAGGAGCAGGAACCAGGTGAATCCACTCTGGCTCCAGAGGTGCTTGAGGATTCAGTGCCTACAGGTGAGTCTCCCCCTGGGCCCAGTAACCCTTCAGCCTCCCCTGAACTGCAGAGGCTCAGGGCAGAGAGGCGAAGGGAACTGGTTTCTCCCAGGAGTAGTGCTCGCCTTAAGGCCAGGAGAGGCGGGTCTCCTGGGGGCCGGGGCCGCTCCTGGCCTCAGAGAAGATAAAGGCCAGTCAGCCCGGTCCCAGGTTGCAGGAGCAACGTCGTTGATGAGCTGTTTCGGCCAGCATCCAGTCCTGTTTCCCCCATAGTTCCTGTCCTTCCCCGGCTTCCCTCTGTGGACCCCGCTTCGCCCGAGGAGGACTGTCTGCTGACCCTCAACTTAGGTCCTGGACCTTGCCCCATGGTAACCTCCCCCCCCCCGGACCAGCACAGCTCCTGTCCTGAACATCTTACAGTTAATCTCATATTCGTTTTGTTTCTGCGCAAACCGAGGCTTTTTACCGTCGTGGCACCAGGAGTTTAGAACGTCATTTCCATTATAATCAGACAGGCACCTACAGTTCTGATAGTTTACCACCTGCACAAAACAGTTCTTTCTTGCCAAACCTTTTTAGAGGATCGGTTTGTTTCAGCACTGGTCATTAGTTCTGTATTTTAACGATGTAATAATTTTACAACGTTTTATATTCCGCATCGCCGTGATGCTTTTTTGGGAATGAGTTGGCAGTTTAGAAATAATCCAATAAATAAATACCACACAAGCAATCCATAGCATAGATATAATCAGGACTCAGCCCCCGTCCCACCCCCACCCCCCGCTGTAAACCTCACATAGTTTTATGCAACTTAACACTGCGAGAGGCAATTGGACGGAAGGGGGGGTTGGTTGACAGGGAGATCGCTTGAAACCCTAGCATCTTCTGCAGGCAGAAATTAATGTTTTGGAACATAATATTATTGGATTGGTTTTAAATAGATGTTTCCCTGCTCTTTGGTAATAAAATGAATGCCGCAAAGAGAGCCAGAGGAATATGATATAAACCCAGGCTGATTATTGCTTTTGGAAGAGCATCTCTCGATATTTCCCTCCATCCTCCGTTTGACGCTGGAGCATGAGTAGCAAATGACAGGCGGCGAGAAGCAGATGAATGCCTATTTATGCAGGAATATGGAATGTATGAATAGTGATTTGGAGGACAAATGTATTTTGACAGGTATCTAATTTCATTCTGTTGATAAAATGCACTTTGTCAAGTACTCAAGCACTTTCTGTGCTTGACAGTTGTTATATTTTCCCTCTCCATCTTTTTCGTGTTTTTTTTTTTTTTGCTGGTGTCTTTTTTTTTTTTACAAAAGATAAACACCCAAGTGCATTTATCAAACACCACAATGCAATTTAATTTAATATCATCACAGATGTGTGTTTGCTTTTTTTAAAAGATGCAAATATCTGGAGATAAATTATCTACCACATGCAACTGCACGAAACGGGGATTTCTGATGCAAGACTGAGAAAAGTGTTACAGAGGAGTTACCAATTGAGCAGGGTTATGCTGAACATAGAGCTTTTTTTACTATCAGTTTCAGCAGTATCAAAAAGTATCCCCCACTTACTGCTATTTCATTTCCCTGTTTTCTTTGTAAACACTTTGAGAGAGGACGAAAACATTTCCTGATTCAGGAAACATTGCCCTTCCTCCCAGTTGGCTTTGTTTGCCCCTAATCTGATTGGCTACCTGACACAATGACATCACCTCTTTACTATTCTGTCCCTGATTGTCTATGATTCCTCACTTGGCTGTTCCAAGAAGAAGAAAACTTAATTGTCCGGTGGAAATGGCACCATAGCAGTGGCAAGAGGGGAAACAATGTCTGTGGAATAAAAAAAGAAGTGAACATGTGCATGGTAAAGAGGGGGTTGACCACCTATCAGGGAAGTTATAGCAACATCTGGGGAGTGCACCAGCTTACATGTGAGATATCTTCAACTTTATGATTCTACAAATGCATATGGGTTCTCTGCTCCGCCCTGTAATTCAAGCACTTATTTTATGTGCTTCTGCAATCAGTTTGGAAATTTCTCTCTTGTTTGGAAATTTCTCTCTTGTTTCCTCTGTTCATTTCCCTGTTTAGGACACATGCTGGGAATCTCAACCTATCTCACAAGTACGTAGGCGGTAGATCCAAACACTCCACAAAAATTGTAAGGTCTGAAGCCATTTTTACTCAAAGCACACAAAAATAACAAATACAGAGGTACTACGGGTTAAGTACTTAATTCGTTCCGGAGGTCCGTTCTCAACCTGAAACTGTTCTTAACCTGAAGCACCACTTTAGCTAATAGGGCCTCCTGCTGCTGCCGCGCTGCCGGAGCACGATTTCTGTTCTCATCCTGAAGCAAAGTTCTTAACCTGAGGTACTATTTCTGGGTTAGCGGAGTCTGTAACCTGAAGTGTATGTAACCCAAGGTACCACTGTACTATGAAAGATAATAAATGTGAATGGCCAATGTAATGGTTCTAGGGGTTGCTCGTGCGTAAATCGGCGCCATGCTTGGCTGAGTTACCTGGGTGAACCCTTTCTGTCCGGACAGCCACTCACCCGTGGCTGTCTCAATCGCTGGCAGAATCCGTCAGTGGGCGTTTCTTGAACTTCTTCCAGCAAAGAAGCTCTTTGACGCCTAGTCTCCGTGTACTCTCCCTGCGCGGAAGCCTTCTGCGCAGGGAGGGTGTGGGCAGCGGAGGACCCGTGCTCTCCCCGCTGGTCTCCGGTGAGGAGTCATGGAGCCACCTCGCCGATTCCCCCATCTGCCCCCCTTCTCCACTAGTGTTACGCTGATTTCCTTCCCCAGAAGATGGGCTGCTTCTCTCCCTCCTGGTACACTCTCCAGAATCCCTCTGGAGCCCTCCCTCTCCCTCTGGCTCCGATGGCAGTTCCCTGACAGCCAAGGATCCTGTTAAGTTGTGGGTGAACATATCAGACGACACAGCGATTCTTCAAACAGCTCTTGTTTATTCACAGGCCAGAACAGAACTGAACTGAAGGGTTCAGCCAGCCTGCTTATATAGAGCTCCACTAGAATGCAACAGTAACCATTTTCTGTAACTATCCAATCACTGAACATCACTTTCGATCCCTTATTTGCATATGTGGACCTGAACTATCTACAGTATCCCCCTGCTGGCCCAGGGTGAGAACTTCAGTACATAACAGATCCGTTACAGCAAAGGAGAACAATTCGTGTTTGGGAAGGAGGGCTGTGTAGGGAAGCAGCAGCTACAAAGGTCAAGAAGTATTGATTCATCAGCAGACCCTAAGCCATAGAATCCTAGAAACTAAGAGGTGCTTGTAAGTCATCTAGCTCAATGAAGGAAATCCAGAAGTAGAACTTCTTCCCATCATGAACTGGCTGTCCAGGCTCTGCTGCAAAACTTCCAAAGACATAGCTGTCAACGTTTCCCTTTTTTTAAGGGAAATTCCCTTATTCCGAATAGGATTCCTCGCAAGAAAAGGGAAAGGTTGACAGCTATGTCCAAAGAGGAAGCAGGAGAGTTGACCAGCCCTCTAGTTAACTGGTTCCATTGTTGAACTTTTCCTGTTTTCAGATTTCTCCTACTGTTCAGCCATATTCGACCCTCCTGTAACTTAAGTCCAATAGATCTAGTCGTCCCTTCACTGCTGCCTTCTGCATCACAGCCCTGCCAGATCTGAGAAGTATTTGAGGATTCAGGACAGGCAACAGTAATGTAGGAACCTGCTTTATACTGAGTAAGTCAGGCCATTGGTCCTTCTAGTTCAGTGTGGTCTGCACTGACTGGCAGCCACTCTCTGGGGTATCAGACAGGGAAAGTTTCCCGGCCCTAAAACGTGTTGAGCTTGGGACCTTCTGCAAGCACGGCAGATACTCTACCACTGAGCTATGGCTGTTCCCTGAACTCAGCAGTGCTACTGCTCATGTCCCCTTCCCAGGCTTCTCTTCTCCAGCTAAGCAGATCCAGTTCCTTCAACCATTCCTCATAGGGCTCTTTTCCCAACCTATGGCCATCTTTGTTGAACCTGAGAGTGAGGGGAAGGAAGGGGTGCTGGACCAGCAAATGGACTCTTATAAGCAAATGGCTTATCACTGAAACAGATTAAAATGTTGTCAAAAGAGACACAATAGACAGCTGATCATCACATAACCCATAGGGAACCCAAGACATTGCAAGGTCTGCCCCAAGCTTTCAAGAGAGGAGGGTGTGCTGGGCAGGGGGACCCCAGTCTAAAGGGATTGTGGCTAACTTCAGCTTCTTCCAGGGCATGTCCCAGGTGGATGGTCTCTCTGGAGTGCTATCCTGGGGAAACAGCCAAACCTGAGCCCAAGCAAAGATGATGCGTTGGAAGAAAGGATTTGCAGCTGCATAATAACATTGGTTGCTTAGCAACTTGAACACCTGTGTGCCGGTCTAATTAGGATGCCTCCAAATATCTGATGAATCCAATTTTACAATCACTACAACCTTCAGAGAGGAGCAGAGAGACCTGGCTGGTATTTTTAGCTCCTGCTTCCGAAAGCAGGAGAAACTTTGTTTTTTGGGTTCCCCATATCTCCAAACCTTGACTGCCTTCTGCCCGCAAGCAACACTTTGGGCCGTTAGTCATGGATGCTGGTTTAAAAGGATGCAAAGGCATTGATGGTTCCGTGGGAGGCCTGTGGGGCAGCAGAACTTGCTCCTGTGCGCCTCTTAACTGATTTCAAGCTGTATATCTGTAGATAAAAAAAATTACATTGACTCACACACCACAGACTTCCATTGCTTCCTCGCTCACCTTCAGATGAACATTGTCCTACAAAGGCTGAGCTAGAGAAGGCAAAACACAACCTACCTTTATGGACAAATAAGGTCACTCCCAGATTACCTGTTTGCTGAGCTTGATTAATTTGCACAAAATTTGCAGGGGGTGAGATGACGCTGGGTATCTATTGAGCATGACATGGCATCAAGCAGGTCTTGTTGTCTGTCCCCCGTTCCCCCCCCCCACTTTCCACTTCGTTTTCCCATCACTTTCCTGGTCATAATAAGTTCATTTGGTGGGAGGGGGACAGAAGCCGATTTGTTGTGCAAAAGCTCCCGAATCAACCTGAATTTGCTGGCACATGATTGACTCACACCCCCAAAATAGCAAGTCTGGAAGCTCCTTGAGACTGAGGAAATAATGAGAAATATTGCTCTGTTCGAATAGGGCGATAAATCCCTCTACAGCTAAATGCTGGAGGAGTGTTCTGTGCATCCATTACCAGAAGCTCAGAGACACCTTATTCTCTGACTGTGGAAAGGGCAGAGGGGGGAGAACAAGCCTTGAAGAGCTTATGACAGCATCAAGGTGCTGCCAGGAAATAGATGGTGGGAGAAACAATTTAGACTTTAATGTAACCAGGGGGGAGAAGAAATCAGAAAAATCAGTAGCACAAATTG
Organism: Podarcis cretensis; assembly: GCF_951804945.1. NCBI lineage: Eukaryota > Metazoa > Chordata > Lepidosauria > Squamata > Lacertidae > Podarcis > Podarcis cretensis. Next base: position 26,076,720 of record NC_137185.1, on the reverse strand, counting down.
TTTCTTCCCAGAGGTGAAATTGGTCTCCTTCTCCAGGCTCTGTTCAGGCATTTAAGCTTGCTTCCTTCCTCTGGGAGGATGTACAGATGGGTAAAACATTTTTGGCACTGCTAGGATGGCAGGCCAGGAGCAAAGCAAAACAGCACTTCTGGGGGGCTTTGATTCCATCAACCAACCCCCCCCCCCAAAGCACACACTTCTTTTAATAGCTGCCTTAATACGTCATATGTGACAGGGCGCCTTCTTATTTAACTTGCATTAATTTCTCAAGCCATTACCATCGTTTGGGGATTACAAATGACACTAATAAGGATTTGAGATTAACAAATCAGGATTTTTTCCACATCAGACTTTGGGATGTGTCCAATGGCTTCTGGGGCTGATTTCAAACCAGCAATTCTGAGCTGGCTCAGTCTCTGATGTTCCCAGGGGAGAGGGCTCTCACAGCAGTGAAGGGCTTTACTGAGACCTCCGGAGAGTCAGGACAGGCAGCAGGGCACCAGAACCTGGCAGATGGATGGACCAATGGTCCAATTTGAAATAAAGTCAGGTGCTATTGACTTTGCTGAGTGGTGAGATGTTTTCAGAGGCAATGATGCTACATGTTTGAGTTCAAACATCCTGGTTTGACATCAACTGATAGGAAGTGCCTACAGAGGGTGGTGAATATAGCACAAGATATTATGGGCTGTCCCGTGAATCCGCTGGATGAAATAGCGGAAGAACATTGCCTCAGGAGAGTGAGGAAAATTCTCAGGGATGATTCCCACCCAGGCCAGCACTTTCTTGATCTCCTGCCCTCAGGCAGAAGATATAGAAGCACAATTAGTCGCACCAACAGGGTAAAGAACAGCTTCTATCCGTGGGCTGTTAGGCTGCTGAATGAAAAGATAACAACAGGGCAACTGACTTTCGGGTTTGGTGGGTATGCGTCAGTAAACGAGGGGGATTAAGACTAAGAGAGCTGAGTGGGGGGTGCTTGTGTAATCTCACTGTATACAAGTTGTACAAGTGACAACAAAGTATTTCAATTTTCCTCTTGTGAGAGGAAGCTGAAGACTGTTGAGGTCCACTCCCTTCCAGTTCCTGGAAAGATCTCTTTCATGGAAGAGACTTGGGACCCCATGGAGAACCCCATTTCTAGGTGCACAGGTTGTGTCTAGGGGTGCCATCTCCCAGGAATCAAGCCTTTTGGGGCCCTGCCATATTTTGGGGCAGGGAGCACCCTCATCCCAATGTTTGAAGAGTGGGAGGAGGCCAAGCGCAGAACTGAGTGTGGCATGGCTTCAGTTGCCAGCACCTTCTTCTCCTACTGCTGCTGTGGAGGGGAAGGAGCAGGGAAGCAGCTTCTAGCTAGTGGCAGCAGCAAGGAGGACGAGGAGGAGCCATGGCCATTGAAGCAGTGCTTCTGTCACATTCAACTCCACCCCCTGCCTCCTCCCAGCATCCTGTGTGACCCCCAGCCCCTCCATTCTCCCTTGGAAGTTGACGCCTCTGGTTGTGTCCCACATGTTAAGGTCTCTGAAAGAAAAACAACAGTGTATGTTAAAGACAAGAGACGCAGGTGGCACTGTGGGTTAAACCACAGAGCCTAGGACTTGCCGATCAGAAGGTTGGAGGTTCGAATCCCCGTGACGGGGGGAGCTCTCGTTGCTCGGTCCCTGCTCCTGCCAACCTAGAAATTCAAAAGCATACCAGTGTGAGTAGATAAATAGGTGCCGCTGCGGCGGGAAGGTAAATGGCATTTCTGTGCGCTGCTCTGGTTTGCCAGAAGCGGCTTAGTCATGCTGGCCACATTACCCAGAAGCTGTACGCCAGCTCCCTCGGCCAATAAAGTGAGATGAGTGCCACAACCACAGAGTCGGTCACGACTGGACCTAATGGTCAGGGGTCCCTTTACCTTTACTATGTTAAATGCAGAGGTGAGCTCTTTGTTTGGGGGGCATTTGCCCCCTCTGCTCTCTCACCCCCCCCCATGCTGCCCATGTCAGTCATTGGGCTTGGGTAGAAGTGTTCGATTGTTCCTCATGTGGTCATAGGACAAGCTGGAATGTGTGCAGAGGAGGGCTATCAAGGGTTGGGAAACCAAGTCTTGTGAGGAACAGTTGAGGGAGTTGGGTATCTTTAGCCTGGAGACGAGGAGGCTAAGATGTGGCATGATAGCCATGTTCAGATACCTGAAGGGCTTTCACATGGAAGATGGAGCAAGCTTGTTTTCTGATGTTGTAGGACCCAATCCAATGGATTCAAACTGCAAGGGAGGAGATTCCCACTAAACATTAGGAAAGCCACTTCTGACCTCGGGAGGAGGTGGTGTTGCGGGCTCCCGCCCCCAACACTCGTGCGGAGGCTGGCTCCCACCCCCACACGATCAGGGGAATCCTCTGCCCCGTCATCCCTCTGGCCAGCCAATCAGCTGGCTTGGGGTGTGGATTGCCGCATTTAAGGCAAGCATGGCAGGGGAGCTTCCTCTTTGCCGCTGATCAGCTGGGAATTTCCCACCCACCCACCCACCCTCTAGGTTTCTCCTTTGACCTTGCTATGGACTTTGGTTGGTTGCCGTTAAGGGGCCTGGTAGGAATTTTTCCACTTGGCAAATTGGCACCAGCCATTTGGTTTTTTTCACCTATCTCGTAGCAAATCATCACAACTTTCCGGGTTTGGCGGTTAGGCATTTGTCGGGGTATTGTTATGTAGATGAATGGGGGGGGAGCGCCATCACCTCCCCCAGTTATTGAAGGGTAGTCCGGTAAAGGACTCCGGGGGGCGTGGCCCCAGCCGAAGCCTATGGAGGTCAGGGCCCAAGGCGGTGACCCCGGGGGAGTGCCTAGTTGATGTGCATCAGCAGGGCTCCCCCTGCTGGTGTTAACCCTTCCCAGCCTTCAGCCGGATAGTTGATTACATTAGGACCAATGCCTAAGCCAATACCGCTCGTTACCTGTAATCAATAAAAGTTGTGGCCAATTTTAGCCCATTAACCTTAATAACGGTGTCTTGTGTCTTTATTTCCCCTGGGGGGAGGCGGGAACTCGCCACACAATAACTTTCTGGCAGAAAGAGCTATTTGACAGTGGTGCAGACTACCTCAGAAGGTGGTGGACTCTCTTTCATTATAAGTTTTCAAAGAAAGGTTGAATGGCCAACCTCAGAGATTCTTTAGCTGTGATTCCTGCATTGCAGGGGGTTAAACTAAATGGTGCTTCCAACTCTTCAGTCCTATGATTCCCTGTCTCCTTAATGTCTGGCTGTGCCACCACCCTGAAGTCAGAGCACAAACACAGGCATTTTTTAAATCTCTCCCTGTATTCCTACCAAGAGGGGAAAGTATTTCGCTTTCTCACAAGGCCTGGGGCCGCTTGGGCTTGAAGAATCTGCTGTGCCCTTTTCATGCTGAAATGAGGGAGCAGCTCTCAAGCTAGAGTTCTGAATCATTATACGAGCCCCTAGCTTGCAACATGAATTAAATGTGCACACGCACACACACAGAGAGAGAGAATTTTGGAAGGACATGAGGGCAGCTCAGCATGCGTATACTCACACACACCTTTGGCTCTCTGTGTTCTTTGATCCTTTGGACATGTGCTGCTGCAGAGAAATGCAGCAAACATTGCTGTGTTGCCCTCTTCCCGAAGTGATCAAAGCAGAAGTCACTTAAAAGCTTGTCAGCCAAGAGAATGAGAAGAACTGTAGGGTCCTGACAGAGGTCTTCAAAGGACTGGCTGAGTTGTAAAGCTATAAAAACTCGGTACCAAGGAATCCATATTTTAAAACTTGGGTCAGCCACCACAGAGAACACCATGGCCACATTCACACTATACATTTAAACCACTATGATACCACTTTAAATATTCATGGTTTTCCCCAAAGAGTTCTGGAATCTGTAGTCTGTGAGTCCTTAGGAGACCCCTATTCCCTACCAGAGCTATAATTTCCAGAATTTCCTGGGAAGAGAGATTGCTAAACCACCCGGGGAACTGTAGCTCATTGAGGGGGAATAGGTTCTCCTAACAAGACGCTTAACAAACTACAGCTACCAAAATTATTTGGGCAAAACCATGATTGTTTAAAGTGGTGTCATGGTGCTTTAAAGGGCCTTCTTGGCAGTGGCACCCGCCCTGTGGAACGCCCTCCCACCAGACGGCAAGGGAAAAACCAAATACCTGACTTTTAGAAGATATCTGAAAGCAGCCCTGTTTAGGGAAATTTTTTATGTTTGATCTTTTATTGTGTTTTTAATATCCTGTTGGAAGCAACCCATAGTGGCTGGGGAGGCCTGGCCAGATGGGTGGGGTATAAATAAATTATTATTATTATTATTATTATTATTATTATTATTAGTGTGGTGTGGCGGTCGCCTGAGTCTGTCTGTGGCTGCTTATCATCCAAGACAGAGGAATCAACACACTATGGATGTTTGTTAACCACCAGGGATACAGGGCTGAAATTGGTCCTTATTTCCCTGTGACTCTTTGGTTCTGCGCTATTTGAGAACAGCCTCCTTAGCAGACAATGCGCTAAATCAGAGGCTTTGATGCTCAGCATTTGCTTGCACTCTTCGCACACCATCTTGGAAAGACTTTCCCCATTGAAGTCCCTTTGCAGAATGGAAGCCAATCACGCTACGGAGGCATAAGTGGATCGTGTAGCAGCCCTGGCAGACGGCTGGGGGTGCATATCTTCAAGGAACAGATTTTTTTGCATTATCTCTGGCTAGCTAATCTCCTCTCTTACCTGCAGAGGGCTGATAAACTGCACAGACAACCGCAGAACGTTACAAATGGCTGAGAGACCAGGAACGGCTCATGGGAAATGCAATCTCTGTTGGCCACGTCTCCCGGCCATTTGCCAGGGCCTCTGCATTGTCCCCCCAGTACCAAAACTAGTCAAAATCTCAAACAAGAGCCTGTACATTTAGGACACAAAGTGATGCAAAGGCTTTCAATGCTAGAGGAGAAAAGGAAAGAATAGAAGCAATCATTCCTCTTTCAAGTATAGTGGACGGAGAACATAATGGTGCTACGGATAAAATAACAGTCGTGGACGTTATGTGCTCCAAGGAGCATAAACAGGATGTGGCTGCCAATTACTCAACATACCCGTCATGGAGATTGGGGCAGTGGCGTGGAATGGGAGGGGCCACAGGGATGGTCGTCCCAGCACCTTTGTTTTCTAGAATGACTGTTCCCCGCATAAAACGGGGGGGGCGCCCTTTGCGTGGACGGGCACAGCCCCTGGATCTGGAGTGGCTCCATCAGCACAGGCTTGGCTTTGCCTTCCTTCAGGTGGGATACCTGGAGGTCTCCGCCTACCTCAGTCAGTTGTCCAATCCCGCCTGGGGGAAGCATTGCCAAGGAGACCAGGCCAGGTAGGGGGAGGGACTACCTGCCCACACAATAGATGGAGGATCTTACCTGGGAATCCTCAGTTGGCTCCAGAGCTTCCCCCACCCTACCACCCTACCCACCCTCAGTTAAGTCTTATTTTGCAGGTTAACCTTTTCTTCACAGGTATGCGAGTGCTGCTACATCAAGGTCGCTGTTGAAGGGCCGGAAAGGAATTCCCCTGCATTGCAAGGTTTTGCCTTTCCCGTAGCAAAACGTCACAACTTTGGCGGTATCAGGCCTTCGGTCTATCTTCCTGAATAGGAGGGGCGTGCAGCAGTGACCCACGCCCCCTTCCTCTTTGCAGCGGCAATACCAGGGTTCCCCGTTAAAGGGGTTTCTGAGGGAAGACTTTGACCGTACGCCGAGAGGTCGTCATTGCTCTCCCCGGCAACGGTGGCGTAACGGGGGCGGCTATCTCTGCTTGAACATATGTTCTCCAGAGCCGGCCCATCCCCCCCCACACACACTGGATAACCCTGGTGTTCCCTAGGTCCCCAGCTGGGGACTGGGGAGGGATAACACCCAATGCCTGAGCCAAGGTCTACCCACATCTGAAATATAATAAAGTTGTGGCCAATTTAATCCCATAGCACGTTGTCTTGAGTTGTTATTCCACATGATGGGGGGGACCACCCGGGGTCTGGGGGACTCCGCCTGTCCATGCAAAAATAGCGCTAGGTGTCTCCATGTCCTAAATGGTGGAGGAGGAGATGGCACTGGCTCAGACTTGGCACCTGATAGGCTCACTAGCAGGAAGAAATGGAAGGGAGTCTCTGGTAGTGTGGGAGACAGTGCTGAGGTCATGGGCTTGGCTGGCATGAACTGATGCGTGACAGCCCACTGAGTTCCTTCCCAGGATCCAATTCTTCCTCCAGCACATCCTCCACAGAAAACTCGGATGTCTCACAGTGTGACCCGGCCCACAGGGTCCCTCCCCAGTGGCATCAGCCTCCAGTTCCTCCAGTTCCTCCTACTTCTCATCCTGATCTAACCAGCCCTTTCATGGTGTCTCCTCAAGACTCAGGACACTGCCTGGATCGCAGAGGTGAAGTTCGAAAGGGCTGGGCTGTGGTTGTTGTTATTTGCTTCCTACATTTATGCTAAAATTATGGGTCAAGGAATCCACTGGCCTCTACAGAGAGGGCAACGGGCTCATCTTTGACCCCCTGATAGCAGCCCACAGGCTAGCAAGAGATACTGAACTCTTGCCACTGCAAGCGACTAATTGCAAAGAATGGAATGATAATTAAGAGCAAACATGTACTACCGATATTGCTACGGAATGGCTAATTTGCACAGTTAATGGCTGTCATGCCAGGTGAATCCCGTATGCTTGACATCCTTATTAACGGGGCCACGTTCCAGTCATTTGCAAATTGGCCGGAAAATTGTTGACACAAACCAGAGGTTGTATCCAATGCTAGCCTTACCTACTGAAAATGCACAGGGCTAACTGAGCTGTATTCATTTCAGTGGGTCTACCCTGAGTCAAATATAGTTGGATACAACTCCAGAGCAGAGTGGAGCAGGGAGAGAGACAGAGAGGATGAGGGAGGGAAAGAAAAAAGGAAGGATACACCCTCGCAAAGGAAGAACGACTGTGGTGGAATGGTTAGAAGGTTGGACTAAGACCTGGATTCAAATCCCCACTTGGCCCCAAAGTTTACTGGGTGACCTTGGGCCACAGGCACAGTCTCAAAGCCTCACCTACTTCACAGGGTGGGGGTGAACCATGGGTTCCACTTTGGGAGAAAAGGTGTGATAAAAGTGCAATGCAATAAATAATCAATAAATGAGAATGCCCTTAGGCCACCCTCAATTTTCTCAGCTCCAGCTATGGGGCTGGATGCCTTAATATCATATCCAAAATGGGCTTATTCACAAAGAATAAATGTAACAGGGTATAATTACTCACCGGGTTAAGCATTCATTGGTTCCTCCATCCACATCATGTTGTCAATATAAAAGAAAGGTGATGTATAACACCCACCTCCGAGCAGGGATTTGCCGGCACGCAGGTTGCAACATGAAGCTCAGATAAGTTGGTCTATTGATGGCAAGTCAGTTTGGCTGTAATGAATTGTTTGTCACAGTGCATTGTAAAGCAGGTGGAGTCATCAGTCACTGTTCTGGGGACGCTGCCTTTAACTCTACCAGCGAGGGGACAATGAAGTGGAACAGGAAGGTGGCCCCCATCTCAGGCATGAATTGGTGAGAGGGAAGAGGTGCTCAGTTGAGGGTTGAGTGACCATGTGTCCTATTTTACAGAGGGAAAAAAACACTATCTGAAGGGCTGTCAGAGGATAATCCTCTATTTTAAGGAGTCCTCTGTCTGGTTATCAGACTAGGCTGGCACACAGGCCACTAGGTCACAGTCTTCCCCACTATGGTGAGATGGTGGGTTGTATTTCTATTTTAATTAAAATCATTATTTCCAAATTTGCAGCTATACAGATACATTAGCAAATGCAAATATTATGCAAATCTGTCTTCTTTTGCCCTCTTTTTTGCCAATGCTTAAGTGATCACGCTAATTAAAGGATAGAAAACAGTTGCGCTGTCCTGGAGCAATGGAAATTTCATTTGCCCACCGTCTGGATTCTGAGTTTACTGCACGTGCCGTTTCCACACTTTCAAGTATGTTTTTGCATCCATAATGGCAAGAAATTTGTGTTTTGTAAATAAATAAAAGCTGGATTCTCAGGAAGGTGAATTCCCCAGTCATGATCATATTCTGCACATGGGTTTTCCCCTCTACATTCCTGCAGAATCATGAGTTTTACCCTGTTAAGTGAGGACTTAGAATCACAGAATCATAGATATTCATAGAATTGTAGAGTTGGAAGGGACAACTATTCCATATCCAACTCATCGCAGTGTTGAACTTTTGTTTTTATCTTCACCAATTAATTTCCAGTTTTCCTCGGTAACAATGAACAGAGATAAAAGAACTATTGACATTTGTAGACTTGGATCGATTGCTTTGAGCAAAGATGTCACAGGGTGGTTCCTGCTCTTTAAGGCTGAAGTCAGCAAGGTAAAGACGAGATGGTACCCTGTGGTTCATGTTGGGTCTGGCAGGGAAATGGGTGCATCGTTCTCCAGGAAACAGTTTGCTAGAGTGCTTACAGTCGAGTCACTGAGCAGCATGCAAAAGGCAAGGAAACCTGGCAGCATCTTTTCTGTGAATTTATGCACTGTGACAACAACAGTTCCTTAATAATCACACTGAACGGTGCACACTAACTGTGTGTTCCTGTGTGTGTGTGTGTGCGCGCGCGCGCTTAATTGACAAATTAAGAAAACTGACACAATCTGATACCAACCAAAGGGAACATCCCACAAAGTAATGGTTCCAATTTTTCACACACAATTCATTCAGGGCTTTTTATACATGCCCTGATGCATTCATCCCAGGGCCGGGTTAAGATATTTAGAGGATGTTATGTACTGAGTTGAATAGGATCCAAAATGCAGCAGTCTGATTGGTCCTAGAACAAATAGGATTCAGAATGCAGCAGTCTGATTGGTCGTAGAACAATGCAGCAGTATGATTGGTCCGCAGGAGCTACCCAATCCAGCTCCAGGTGGAAGTGAATCCACAACCTGATTTGCCTACAGGAGAATCCCGGAATTAGCCAATCACATGCAGCCCATTGTGTAAATAATGCATATAAAGCAGATATTGTGGGGGGAACTTCCATTCCTCCTCACCACTATGAGCTGAATAAAGAGCATGAAATCCACTCTCGACTCCGAGTATATTTCAGAGGACCTAAGTACTTAAAGGATTTTGGAGCCCCCATATATCTAATGCAAACTATAAGCGATAAAAAAAAACCATAAAATTAAATTTTATTTTTTGAAATGAAATGAAACCTACAGTAAGATGGAAAGTGGTGTTTATTTTTGTATACTTCCACTTTATTCAGTGTGGGGCTCTACAGGGTTCAATTCTATCCCCTATGCTGTTTGACTTCTACACGAAACAGCTAAGTGGGCTTATCCAGAGGTTTGGAGTACACTGTCAGCAATATGCTGATGACACTCAGCTCTACTTCTCTTTTACATTTGCAGGCGAGGCAGTGGATGTGCTGGACCAATGTCTTGCCTCAATAATGGATTCAGTGAGAGCCAACAAACTGAAGCTCAAGCCAGATAAGGTTGAGGCACTGTTAGTTGGTGGTTCCCTAGACCAGAAAGGTGGGAGGTCACCTGCTCCTGATGGGTTTACACTCCCTCTGGAGGAGCGGGTACGTAGCTTGGGGGTACTCCAGGATCCTTTGCTGTCGGTCGAGGCTCAGGTGGCCTCAGTGGCCCGGAGTGCCTTCCATCAGCTTCAGCTGGTGGCCCAGCTACGCCGCTATCTGGACAGGGATAGCCTAACTACTGTTGCCTATGCTCTGGTAACCTCAGAGTTACATTACTGCAATGCGTTATACATAGGGCTTCCTCTGAAGATGGCTTGGAAACTCCAGCTAGCGCAGAATTCAGTGGCCAGGCTGCTCACCAGGGCAAGATGGTTTGAACATATTACACTAATCTTGGTCCAACTGCACTGGCTACCAATTAGTTTCTGGGCCCAATTCAAAGTGCTGGTTTTGACCTATAACGACTCAGGACCATAATACCTCAAGGACTGCCTCTCTCCATGTGAACCTATCCAGACCCTGTGACAGTGGCGGAGGAACCCTCTCTGGCACCGCCCAGTGGAGCACGTGTGACGTCCATACAGACTGTGCATGTGTGGCATCCCATACAGACACACCCTCAGCCGCTCTACAGCTGGGGGGAGGCAGTGGACCATCTTGTTGTGTCCCCCCCAGAGTGGTTCCCAGGGCGACCCGCCCCCTCCGCCCACCAATCGTACGCCCCTGCCCTGTCGTCATCCACTGAGGCCTTTCTTCATGTGCCTCTTCCACGAGAGGTCCAGAGGGTGGCAACATGAGAACAGGCCATTTTTACAGTGGCACCCCATTTATGGAATGCTTTCCCCAAGGAGGTTTGACTGGCGCCTCCATTATACACCTTTGGGTGCCATGCAAAAATGTTCCTCTTTAACCAGGCCTTTGGCTGATTAAACAATCTATACAGTGGTACCTCGGGTTACAAACGCTTCAGGTTACCTGTTTTCGGGTTGCGCACTGCACCGAACCTGGAAGTACCGGAACGGGTTACTTCCTGGTTTTGGCACTTGTGCATGCACAGAAGCGCTAAATCACGCTTTGCGCATGCGTAGAAGCGCCAGATCGTGACCCGCATGTGCGCAGATGCGGTGCTGTGGGTTGTGAACGTGCCTCCCGCACAGATCATGTTCGCAACCCAAGGTTCCACTTGTGTTTGTGGGGGATGGCCCTTTAAAATGCATTTTGGAAAGGGAGTTATTGGGTTGTCTTTGTTTTTATTATGTGTTTTGTGGGGATTTTTAATTGTGATTTTAGGTTGTGAACTGCTCTGAGGTCTACAGGTATAGGCTGGTAAACAAATAAAATTAATTATATATCTGTTTGGCCCCTACTGTTTCTGATGGATTTCTCTGGCTAAAGAGATCGAAGCAAACATATACTGGAGAGAAGGGAAACACCTCAGATTAGTTAGGAGGTTTTTGCTAAGTGAGAATGGTATGGGGGGCAGTGAAAGTCCACTCTTATTGAGTTAAGTGTTTGTAGCAGGATGTGGAGACTGGCCGGCAGCTCAGGATCTTTCCATCATTTCAGATCTCGGTGGAAACTGGATCCTTCCACCTCCCTCCTCTTGACTGCTAATGGTTTAAAGCTGTGAGCTGGGGGGGGAGGGATGTGGAAAGCATGCCACAGAGTGCATGTTAAATTGATATTGCCAGAGTCAGTCGTGTGAGCCAAGAAGTACAAGGAAGGCGATGAAGAGACTGTTCACATTCCACAGCTATTTGCTAAGCGGCTAATTTAGCGCTTTCGCATCATGTATCAGACAGGAAAAAGAACAGTTTCCCTAAAGAACATGGAAAAGAAATTAAAATTTATTTTTTTTAAAGGAACAAATTTTCTGCAATAATGGCTCTTTCCAGACTTCCTTAGTTTTCCAGTAGGTAAAAGTTATATTGCTGAACCAAGCTTTCGGGGGAGGGGGCTATACAAAAGGGTGGCCACTGACACATCCCCCAAAAGAAGAGTACAGTGGTACTTCAGGTTACAGACGTTTCAGGTTACAGACGCTTCAGGTTACAGACTCTGCTAACCCTGAAATAGTACCTCGGGTTAAGAACTTTGCTTCAGGATGAGAACTGAAATTGCGCGGCGGCGGCGGCAGCAGGAGGCCCCATTAGCTAAAGTGGTGTCTCAGGTTAAGAACAGTTTCAGGTGAAGAACAAACCTCCAGAACGAATTAAGTTCTTAACCCGAGGTACCACTGTATACATTTGTGCAGAATTGGCATATGTTCCTATGTATAGGTGCACATTTTTGAACTAATTACCAGAATTTTAATAGGAATAACAGTGCATCGCATCAGAGTGGAGGATAAAACTATCCATGGCTACTAGCCGTGATGTCTGCATTTTGCATCCACAGTCAGAGGCAGTAAATGCTGAATACAAACTGATGGAAACCACAGGTGGGCTCTTGTGATGGGGTTCTGCTTGAAGATCTCCCAAAGGCACCTGGGTGGCCACAGAGAGAAGAGGATGCCGGAGTAAGGATGCCACCGGCCTGATCATACAGGCTCTTCTTATAGCAACAACCCATCAACCTCCCACCCCCACCGCAAAGAAACCCCACTGACTTTGCTGAAGGCCCACACAACAAGCTCATGGGAGGAGACAAAGTATGAGCCCTGACCTCCATGAATCAAGATTTTAACCACCGGACAACACTGACTCTTACACAGGCATGATGCCTATGCCCTGAGGTGCTATTCTGAACTGGAATCTGCTGGGGACAAAAAAATAAATAAAACCAAAAAAAAGGTGAATCTGTGGTGATGGTTGTTCTTAAGAGACTGTAAGAAGGAAGGGTTGGAGTGGTTTAAGAGAGTCTGTTGATGGATCTCTGGAAAAACTGCAATACAGTGGTACCTCAGGTTAAGTACTTAATTCGTTCTAGAGGTCCGTTCTTAACCTGAAACTGTTCTTAACCTGAAGCACCACTTTAGCTAATGGGGCCTCTTGCCACCGCCACGCCGCCAGAGCACGATTTCTGTTCTCATCCTGAAGCAAAGTTTTTAACCCGAGGTACTATTTCTGGGTTAGCGGAGTCTGTAACCTGAAGCGTATGTGACCTGAAGCGTATGTAACCCGAGGTACCACTGTAGAGTGGCATGACATGGGTTTCTGATTCCAAATTGCTTAAAAACAGAAACCAACAAAACAACTTTTCCTGCTAAATTAGACTTCTGGGAAATAGAGATATGCTTTGTAAATAAGGGTAGTTGGAGCAGATGTGTGAGTCTGGGGAGTTGGGTGTTGTTTTTTATGTAGTTATTGTTGTACAATCAGAAGAAGCCATACAGATTAACATTCTTTATGTATATTTTCCTGGTTTAAAAGTAATGCATGCCTGTTTCAAAATCCAAACAGAATGGAGTGCGGGGGCAGTTAATTCAGTCCCTTCCCCAGAGATGAGTAGGGTCTAGGCTGATACACCTCTTAGACAGATGGTTGGGCATATATGTTGGTGGTGCTTTTCCTTTTTTATTTTAAAGATGATTTGGAAGAAAGTGGTGGGGAGTCTCCATTCATATCCTGGATTCTTTTGCAACTGCAGGCAACATCTGCCATCATTATCTATTCCTCATGCAAAGGTGAATGGCAAGTGGCTTGTGTCCACACCTGTAAACTGGTCCAGGAGGGCCAAAAGTAGACAAAGAATCTCTAATTATTCAATACCCATTAGGTCTGATATTGAACTTTTCCCCATTGCTTCTCAAGGGAATGTGCTTAATTACTTCCAGAACTGCCCAGTCATTTGGCACAGCATCTCCTAATAGCATCACAGCCCCAAATACCAGCCTAATTCCATTGGAATGGATTTTAATTATCACTCCTTCTCCTGGTGCTGTTTTTGTCCTTTGTGATAGGTTTTCTTCTACATCCTTTCTTCCACTTTCCAATGTTCCCTAATTTTCTTTTTTCCTTTTTCTTTTTTTAAGAGCACCCTCTTGTGATAAAGTGTTCTTGGTGACATGTTCTCCCGCTAGGAAGCATTGCGACAAATTGTCACATTAAAACTGATTGATCAGGCTGGCAGAGCCAAGGAAAATTAATGCTCTTGAAGCCATCGCCAAAAATAAATCCCATCCCCACAAAAATCGCCTTTGTAGCTTGGAGCATTTCACCTGTGGGTCCTTATATCGACATATTGTTTTGATTCCACAATTATAGGGAGCTTTTGTGGCTCCTGACAGAAAAATTATCAGCATGGGGGAGCAGTTTATCCCAGGTTTAAATCTCAGCTTAGGTGTGATGCTCATGGAATAGTTTTGGGGGCCTTTCTCCTTTCTGGGCCTAACCTACATTGCAGGGCTGTTGTGATTATTCATTTATTACATTTGTATATTGCCTATCCAAACAAGCTCCCTGGGCTATTTTTACAATAAACTGCAATTCATAACAACAACAACAACAACAACAACAACAACAACAACCACTAAAAATAAAACTAAATAAATTAAAAAAGCAAAACACCCAGCAAAAAAAAGCAAACCCCACAGCAAAGCCCAAATCAGCCATGAACATAAGAATAGCCCTGCTGGACCAGACCATAGAGTCACCCACATGGCTGTCACAAGCCCGCAAACAGGACACCACTTCCCCATAACAATCAACTGCTGTTCAGATGCATACTGCCTCTAGTGGTGGAGAGAGAACATTGACATCATGGCTAGTATAAAACACAGCAGCTAAACCAATTAAAACCACTATAAAACACAGCAATTTGGTGCAAAAAAACCCCACAACTAGATTGAAATTAAACAGCTTGGGAAAGCAGTCTTCACACAGAAGATTGCGGTGCAGGTGCCAGGTGTGTCTCTTTGGGGAGAGCATTCTTTAAGTGGTGGACTACTATCAAAGAGCGCCTCTCCTTTGTTGCAAAGTCATCTTCAAAGAATGCATTGTAATAATCCAATCTGGACCTTGAAACCAGCCATTGGCTTTTCTGCTTTCTGCCTTACCACTGAATAGGATCCAATGTGATGTGAATGCCACACACACACACACACACACACAGGCAAACTGAACTGCCTTGAAACAGAATTAACTTTGCCCTGCTTTCTCCTCCACTAGTGATTTTTCCACGACTCTCTGAATGGTAAAAGCAAATCATATCCTCTTGCATTTCTAAAAACTGTGTTGGATGCCGCCCCCCCCCCCTTCTCTCCTCAGCCCCATAATCGTGTGCATGGGTTTCAAGAGCACTTCTTTCTAAAAACAAAAAGTTTAAATAACAGGCACGCTTATGCAGAGCTGCAAATCCTCTCAGACTTTCAGACTTGGAAAGCATCCCAGATCCAAAGTCTTTGAGGCTATTCCCCTTAGCAGCTTCGGGGTGAGAGGTTGGATAGATGGAAACAGTGGCATCCGCATGAAGCTTCCTCTGACGCCACCTGGGAAATGCTAAGTTTGGAAACCGAGATCCCACCAAGAGGAGACCACAGAGACTTCGGCAATGCAAACAAAACGTAGGGGTCATCAGTTCATTCCATCACTCAATCACTCTCTCAACATCAGCAGACGGGTATTATCAGTTCCCAGTCTGGACTGTTTTATGTGGGCTGCTTCACATCTCTGCAAGGCCTAAAAAAGCAGAACTCTGAATTCTTTTGTACAATTCTCTGTTGGAGATGAAGTCTGCACCCTTTTGTACCTTGACTTGCTTGCTTATTTAGACTAGGGATAAACTCACCTGTCATTTTTGGTTTCTCTCAGTTTCCCAGCTTAAACTCAAGTCCTCTGCATTACCACAGCAAGTTGAGATTCTTTTTTTTCTTTTAATTCCTCAAGAAAATTCATCAGCATTTTCGTGCAAATTTCTCCTAATATAATTTTGTGCTCAGGTTTGCCCAATATAGACATTTTTTGAGCAATTTTCTGTAATACTATGCATTTTTATATGATACTTTCACAATGTAATGCGCTTTCGCCTAATTATATGCATTTTAATGCATACTTTGGAGAACTGCATTGCAAAATTCGGAGAAGTGGACATTTCAAAGCTCTGTTTCTGTCCATGTATTTGTTTGAGAAGCGTGAATTGTGTAGTTTCTCATGAAAATGCAAAGGGAATCTAATTTCTCACCTATATTTAATTTGGATTTCCTTTCCTAGTAAGCATGAGACTTTTATCACCTGAAGCAAATGGTAGATTACTTTTCAGGGCCCCAAGGGGTTAGAGTGGCCATGTCTCCTAATCTACAGAGGGACCCTAGAAGAAAGGCAGAGATAGCATTGGCTGAGAGGAGCAGGTCGTGGAGGGAGAAGAAAGCTCGAATGGGAGACAATGAAAAGCTGGAGAAATCCTCTCCCAGTGCCTGGGGCAGAGAGGAGCTGTGTCCTTTTGGCAGGGAAGGGGTGGAGCAGTGAGGGCCTTTGAAGGCCCAAGGGTCAGGCAGTTGCTATGGAAACTTGCAGGCCAACCAAGGAGGCCTGTGAGGGAATCTCATTAACTTCCACACTGCATTTTAAGGTGCTTTCTTTTCCACATTATCCCTTTAATTGCCCAATTAATAAGCAATAAGGCTATTAAGAGGTTCTCCTCCTGGATCCTCACCAGCCGCAACAGGAAGCAAAAGGTGAACAGCTAAGAAGACAATAGCACTTTCCTGTGGTTTTGGGAAATAATTGTTTTCTATTTCATGGATTTCATTAAAAAATGACCGTCTGAATGTTTGTTTTTGCACGAAATGCCAACTCATGTTGATGTTTCAATGGCATCTGCCGGGATTGCCGTGGAGACATTTTGCATGTTTGAATTTGGGAGAGCTGTTGCTGCTGGGTGGATTCCATTGGGAGATCTGGTGGGTTAGGCTGGCGTCATCTCGGTGTGCATTAGGGTGAAGAACAGAAGTGCCCTTGGCAAGGGAGGAAGTGAGTGGCATCTCCCAGTCTATTCACAAGAGCATCTTCTGTTTCACTGGGAGCAGCTGTCAAAAGAACCTAAGTATCAAGCCAATGGCCCATCTAGTCCAGCATCATGTTCTCGCTGTGGCCAAGGAGATTCCTCTTTTGGGAAGGCCATGAGAAGGACCTGAGTGCAGCAGCACTCTTCCTCTTGTGGCTTCCAGAATCCAGCTACTGGTATTCAGAAGCAAAAGAGCTTGAGGTGCTCTCAGGGCTGGCCCAAAACATTTTTCAGCCTATGGTGGTAGAAGGAAAGATGTTGGGGAAGGCGCATGGAAATCTCTGGCTCTTGCATAGCTAGAATGCAGCCTACTATACAGAGATAAGATTCAGATCTATGGATTCTTCCATTTTGCCTCTGGCCCCTCCCACTTGTTCTTTTGGCCAGGGCCCAGGAGTGAATGCATTTTTTTAAAAAAACAAAAACACCATTCCTATCCTGCATACCATTGCATGTTAACTATGAAGCACAATCAAAATCCTAAGCACTGTTGCATGACAACCGTTGAACAACATCAGGCATGAAATGCCATCATGCATCATCTGTCAAACTGTATCACATATCAGCCAGCATATATTAAAATCCAATATAATAGGATGTCAAATGCAAACATCAAACAGAGGGTGAACATTCCTCTAATACATGCCTGTTGGAGAATATCCGGAGAATATTCTACATCAAAAGGACCAAACGCATTTCATCTTCTATCTGAAGTACAATGGGGCAAAGGATCAGGAACAGCATTATATTAGACTCAGAACTGAGTTTTCTTTCAAGGTAAGGGAGGCAGCTACAGAAGGGGCAGAACTCAGTGGCAAAGCAAATACTTTGCAGAAAATCCCTGGATCAGTCCATGACACACCCCAACAGAGCTGGGGAAAACTCCTGCCTGAAACCCCATTGAACTGAAATCGCAGTGATTCAGTTTCAGCAGGAGTCAGGACTGAGTTTGATGGACCAATGGAAAGACATGCATTTTGAGAATGCAGTCCTATGCATGCCAGAAATTGTTGTTGTTGAGTTCAAGGGATCACACTTCCAGATAAGTGTGCCTTACAAAAGTAAAGTAACGTAAAGGAGCCGGCGTTTGTCCACAGACAGCTTTGCGAGTCATGTGACCAGCATGACTAAGCCACTTCTGGCCCAAAGGAACACCGTGATGAGTGTCAGAGCGCACAGAAACACCATTTACCTTCCCGCCGCAGCAGTACCTATTTATCTACTTGCGCTGGTGTGTTTTCAAACTGCTAGGTTGGCAGAAGCTGGGACAGAGCAACCGGATTCGAATCGCCAACCTTCCGATCGGCAAGCCCAAGAGGCTCAGTGGTTTAGACCACAGCGCCACCCGCATCCCTTGTGTGTGCCTAGCATCGCAACTTGAGAGTGGTTGTTCGTTGGGCCTGGCTGCAGTGTCCCCAGAGTTCCACCAATGGCTCTTCCTCTGGGAAATCCAAGGAAATGCTGGGTGGTAAATACAACATACAATAGGCAATGTTGATCCAAAGCTTCCTTTTTCTAAGGCTGGGGGGAGAGAAGAGTGATCACAGAGGGCAGAAAGCGTCAGGGAGGGGAAACGACATGAAGACATCCATAATGTACAGGCTCCTTCAACCACTGTCCCTTGGGATGCTAGCATTTGTTTTTAAATTATAATAGCACCGGCAACCGTTGTCTTCATGCTGGGGAGAGGGGTTGGAGGGGCAGGGATGCTCTGCTTTCCCCATTCTGAGGCCAAATTCGGTGGGCTGCCTTTAAGCATAACAAGCCGCCTGTCAGGGAGAACTGAATAAATCATTCATGCGTTGCGAAATCTGCAGCTCCCAGAGCCTGAGCAGAGCGAAGCCGAGGTTGAAACAGTAGGACTGGCATTGATTCAGCCTAGATTTTTGTTGTACAAAACCTCTCCTTGCTCATTGTGCTCTGGGGGGGGGGGGGGGCGCAATGGTTCAGCCCTTAATATTCTCTTGCATTTAAGGAGGATATTATTCATTTGCTGGTTTGGTGCTTTGAAGCAGGGGTAGCTCACCTGCAGCTCTCCAGATATTGCTGGACTCCAAATCCCAGCAGGAAGCATGCCCAGGGATCAGGGGGGTGATGGGAAGCTGTAGTTCAGCGAATCTGGAGGGAAACAGGCAGTGGGCGCTGGGTTGTTAGGGCAAATGGGGCACTTTCTCACCAAGCTCGGTCTGCCCTGAAAGTGAACACCGGAACAAAAAACGAAGCAGCCATTTTTTGATGGCATTTCCCAACATCCCTACCCACAAAGAAGACCTACTCTGCATTCTCAGGGGCCACTCAGTTCTCCAGACAGTGGCCTGCAGAAGCTAGAAGTGCATTTTGGCTGTACAAACGTAGGAACATAAGAAAACCACACAGCCTAGGACTTGCCGATCAGAAGGTCAGTGGTTCAAATCCCCGTGACGGGGTGAGCTCCCGTTGCTCGGTCCCAGCTCCTGCCAACCTAGCAGTTCGAAAGCATGTCAAAGTGCAAGTAGATAAATAGGTACCGCTCTGGCGGGAAGGTAAACGGCGTTTCCGTGCGCTGCTCTGGTTTGCCAGAAGCGGCTTGGTCATGCTGGCCACATGACCTGGAAGCTGTATGCCGGCTCCCTTGGCCAATAAAGCGAGAGGAGCGCCGCAACCCCAGAGTCAGTCATGACTGGACCTAATGGTCGGGGGTCCCTTTACCTTTACCTTTACCTCGGGTCACCAGACGCTTCAGGTTACAGACGCTTCAGGTTACAGACTCTGCTAACCCAGAAATAGTACCTCGGGTTAAGAACTTTGCTTCAGGATGAGAACAGAAATTGTGCTCTGGCGGTGTGGCAGCAGGCCCCATTAGCTAAAGTGGTACCTCAGGTTAAGAACGGTTTCAGGTTAAGAATGGACCTCCAGAACAAATTAAGTTCTTAACCCAAGGTACCACTGTACCGAGTCAGACCACTGGTGTATCTAGCTCAATATCGCCTCTCTGAGCAGCAGCAGCAGCAGCAGCCAATGGTGGCTGAACCACTAGGGCAAACAGCAGTGCCTCAGCCCACCTTCTTACTTACATCCAGTCAAGGAGTGCCTCTGCCTGTTACTGGCTCTGGCGCCACCTACTGTTGGACCTCCCTGCCTTTAGCCCACCAGTCCCAAGGAGCACTCAGCCACCCCTGGCAGCAGCTCTCTGAGGTTTTCAGACAGGAGTGTCTCCAAGTCCTACCTGAAGATGCCAAGGATGAAACCTGGGACCTTTTGCATGATGGGCAGATAGTGTATCACAGAGCTATGGTGACCCACTCCTCACAGATGGCCCATGATAACACAGCTAGGAGGAGGATTTTCCATCAATGGAGCACTGTGTGGTCGTGTAATGAATTTTAGCATTCAGGCAGAATTAGCATTAACAGCAGGCAGAACATTTGATCTTAACCTGTGCAATCAGGTTTGTTTGTATATTTTTTTTATGAACAAAACTGCTCTGGAGGGTCAGACTCGAACCAATGGCTTCCAGTTACAAGAAAGGAGATTCCAATGAAACATCAGGAAAAGCTTTCTGAAAGTAAGAGGTGTTCAGTGGTGGAACAGTCTTCCTCGAGAGGTTGTGGACTCTGGTTCCTTGGAGGTTTTTGAGCAGAGCTTGGATGGCCATCTGTCATGGATGCTTTAGCTGATATTCCTGCATTTCAGGGGGTTGTACTCCCTTCCAACTATACAATACTATCATTCTATGAAAAAGGAGAACCGGGGTGGTGTCATGGTTAGCGTGTTGCACTAGGGCCTGGGAAAGACCAGAGTTCAAATCACCTTAGCTATGAAGCTCATTGGGCAACCTTGAGTCAGCCCCTATCTCTCAGTCTGTCCTACCTTACAGGGTTGTTGTAAGGATAGGGGTGTGGAAGGACCTTGTGCTCCTTGCAAGGAAAGGAGGGGGGACTATAATAACAAGTGTAACAAATAAATAAAATGGATAAATAAAACTCTGCGGAAGTTTTCATTTTCATTTTTTTTTTTTTGCCATACTTGGTTAAAATGTGGTAATGCTGCCAGGAACGAGGCAGAATTCACGGGGGTGGAGGGGGGGGACGAGGGAATTGATAGGCTTGCTGCCACCAGCCTTGCTGCAGGAACGGATCATTCCCCTTCTGTACTGCCACTCTGCCGCAACTGTGCTCAGCTCGCCTCTAACAAAAGAGAGGCAAATGCCAAGTATGTTTTTAAGATCTTTGCTTGACCTGGTAAGAACTAATCTCCCAGGATCCCTCCATCACCAAGGAAGGTATTTTCACGCCGCACCGACCCTTCCTGCCCGTAGCAACAAATTGAAACATTCTCTGCTTGTCTCCCAGCTATGCTCATCTCTGAAGATGCTGCCTCGTTGCCATGGAAACCAACTTATCAAAGAACTGTGGTGCTCTTACAAGGGAAAGGGGGAAGGAAAAGGGGATTTCATGCCCAGGCAAGTACGCACCAGAAGAGTAAGGAGCTGTGTCAGTTTCTCTGGCACGGTTAGAGTTATGTTCTGCCCCATAGTATATAGAGAGGGTCTATCTGTCTAGTTTGAGGATTAGTGCTGAATTGGTCTGAATGTTCTCCACCTAGACCAAAATCTTGAACTCACTCTTGGGGGCCTCCTGTGCATCAGTAACAAAGAGAAGGCAGATCTGTATAAAAAATTGCACACAGCATACAAATTGCCCACAGTGGTTGCTTTCAGACAGCCAAGTTT
The DNA here is from genome assembly GCF_951804945.1 of Podarcis cretensis. NCBI lineage: Eukaryota > Metazoa > Chordata > Lepidosauria > Squamata > Lacertidae > Podarcis > Podarcis cretensis. The sequence goes on along the minus strand of NC_137185.1, from coordinate 26,055,532 downwards.
GTATCCTGCTTTCTTTGCACAGAACATAGGAAGAGGTTAGAGGATGACAGCTTTTTATTGAGTTTTCATTCTGGTTTGTTTGTGGGGAGGTTAGACAAGGGCCCCATCTGCACTATGCATTTAAAGCAATATTATGCCACTTTAAACTGTCATGGTTTCCCCACCCACCCACTGAAAGAATCAGCCCTTTTGCCGGAATTTCTCCTAATCAGTTTTATGCCTGATGCATATTCTTGCAAAACAATCTCCCCTAATACAGTGCATTTTTGTTACATGCATTTTTATGTGCAATTTAGTGTAGTGTATGCATTTTTGCCCAAAAAAAAAAAAAATGCCCGGAGAACAGCACTACAAAATTCAGAGAAATGCAAATCTTATAGGATGGCTGCATATCAGTTGCCACATCGTTTCAGAAAGTGCAAATTAGGTACGTTTGTCTGTAATGTGAACTGAATCAACTTTCTCTCCCGGGGTTAGGCATTGGGAGCATAGAGCCATGTGCAGCCTGCCCTGAGCCCCCTAAGTGAGCTTTCTGCCTGCAGGTGCAATGGAGGATGTTCTCACTAAGATGCAGCTACCCATCTGGTTGGCTTTAGTACGTGGAAGGGGAGGGGGCCGCCCTGTCTGCCGTCTCACACAGCAAAGTCTGTCAGGCCTGCTGTGGATAGATATCCCTCTTGTTTGGCTCCTCGAGACAATCTTTTCATTGAACTTTCGTTCTGATCTGCTTGCACAAAGTTTATTCAGAGGTCAGTTTATATATGTGGAGGTTAAAAAGGTAAAGTTAAAGGGACCCCTGACCATTGGTCCTTGTGAGAACAGCATACCAGACAAGATGGGCTATTGGTCTGATCTAGCTGGCTCTTCACATGTTCTTATGTTCTTTTGTCAGGTTGTCCTGGACAGAGAACCTGAGAAGAGGCATCCTCAATCATATCAAAGGCATTGCTGGTCCTGTAAATGTAAAGGTAAAGGGACCCCTGACCGTTAGGTCCAGTCGTGACCGACTCTGGGGCTGCGGCGCTCATCTCGCTTTATTGGCCGAGGGAGCCGGCATACAGCTTCTGGGTCATGTGGCCAGCATGACTAAGCCGCTTCTGGCAAACCAGAGCAGCGCACGGAAATGCTGTTTACCTTCCTGCCAGAGCGGTACCTATTTATCTACTTGCACTTTGACGTGCTTTCGAACTGCTAGGTTGGCAGGAGCAGGGACCGAGCAACGGGAGCTCACCCCGTTGCAGGGATTCAAACCGTCGGCCTTCTGATCAGCAAGTCCTAGGCTCTGTGGTTTTACCCACAGCGCCACCTGTGTCCCAATGTGGAGGTTAGACAATATCATTGAGCTTCCATTCTGATATGTTTGTGAGCATTCGTATGATTTGTTTGCAGTGTGTTGACACATCTTCTCACTTACCACTACTTAAAAAATCGTGAACTGATGTGGAAAAAGTGAGGAACGGAACTTGAGGTTGGAAAAAACGATAAACTGAGAGAAACCAAAATGGATAGACTTGCCCCTCCTTACTCCTGCTGCCTCCCAGCATCTGCCACCAGAGGAAGACGCCTCACTCTGCCTGATGATAGAGCCGGCCTGTGTCAACCTGGTGTGGCTGCTTGGAAACCAAAACTGCCAACCAGGAGCCCTTTGGAAGAGCAGAGCCACTGAAACCGACTCTGACTGCAGCCTTTGTGTTTCATGCATAATTCGCAGCTCCTCTGTGGCATTTACACCAGCTTGGCTGCCTTTGGAAAGTTCATAAGGGGGAAAGGCTTTGTTGTTGTTTTATTGTCTTTGCACACTCTGGGCTGGGGTCATAAAAGGGTGGCAGGTGAGGTATGATGTGTACGGCCCCCAATGTGCAGAAGATCACTGGGCTATCTAACTGCTGCTGGCAGTGGGGGGTTAGCACTCTCTGCTGGATGGCGAGGGTGGGGTGGGACAGAGATTTTCAACAGGAGGGGACAGTCATCTTGGCTGGATCAAGAATGTAGGAATATAGGCCAAGTCAGACCCATCATCCATTTAGCTCAGTATTGTCAACACTGACTGGCAGAGGCTCTCCGGGGTTTCACTATGGTGTCATAGTGCTTCAAATGTACAGTGTGATTGTGGCCTCAGACAGCTTTGAAAGGGGATTGTGGAAAAGTAGGCTAACTGATGCTATTACTCATGATGGTGGCATGCTGCCTCCATTATCAGAGACAGAATTCCCACTGGGAGCAGCAGCTGGAGATGCCACCGCCTTCAGCTCCTCCTCGAGGACTTCCCATAAGCTTTTGGTTAGTTGCTGTGGGCTACAGGACCAGCAAGGGACGCGGGTGGCGCTGTGGGTTAAACCACAGAGCCTAGGACTTGCCGATCAGAAGGTCGGCGGTTTGAATCCCCACGACAGGGTGAGCTCCCGTTGCTCGGTCCCAGCTCCTGCCAACCTAGCAGTTTTGAAAGCACATCAAAGTGCAAGTAGATAAATAGGTACCACTCGGGGGGGGGGGGGTAAATGGTGTTTCCGTGTGCTGCTCTGGTTCGCCAGAAGTGGCTTAGTCATGCTGGCCACATGACCCGGAAGCTGTACACCGGCTCCCTCGGCCAATAAAGAGAGATGAGCGCCGCAACCCCAGAGTTGTCTGCAACTGGACTTAACTCTCAGGAGTCCCCTTTACCTTTACCTATAGCACTTTGGTTTATGGATTAACTCATCCTTCCGCAACCTGACACCTTCTAGAACTTCTACACATCTATCAGCCCCAGCCCTGGGCTGAGGGGAGTTGTAGTCCAAAATATGTTGAGGGCACCAGGTGGGGAAAAGGCTGCACCATCTAGGGGGGAAGGGGACAGGGCCCCCAAAAATGGTCAGTGAAGGAGCCAGGCTCCCTCAAAGTTCTGTGGCAGTCATGCACGCACACCATGGGACTTGCACGTCTCACTTGTGCAAGCCGTGGGGCATCAATGTGCAACTCTGCAGCATGCACAAGTGACATCAGCATGCTGGGGGGGCATGTGTGCATGGCATGAGCACACCACGAGGCACGCTGACATCATGCACAGACACTGGGGGGGGGGCCTGCTGATGTCATGCACACATGGTGCGCTGATGTCACACAGCCCTGGCCCCCTCAATCGTGGAGGCAAGTTGCTATACATGCTGGCACCCATTGTCTGGCAGTTGGCTGGTACTCTGCATCGTAAAACTATCCTTTTTCATTTGTGACAGGAAGTTTAGACAGTTTTGATGCAATAAATTCTTGTGGTGAAGTATAATTCATATCCTTCCAGGTACTGATCTGGTCTTTAAAATTCCCTCCAGGAGGCAGAAGGGAGAGCCTCGATTTGCTTGACGGTCAGGCCACGAGGCGGCAGAGATTCCCCAAATTGGCATTTATCAGGCCGATTGGCCAGAACGAACCTCATTTGTTCCCACTTTGTCACTTCCTTACCTCAAATCCACCTGGCTTCTCAGATCCACAACCCCCATTAGCCAGAGGATGCTGGGTGACTTCCCTTCTTGTCTGTCTCTGGCACTTTCCCTTCACAGGTGGTTGAGTCCTGATTCTCAGTGCCCTCGTATCTGAGAGAACAAAATGAGAATCGCAGAGCGACAAAAAGGATTCAGTGTCTTCTTTTTGTAAACATCCTGCTGGAATATACTATAGGAAAGTACCCTCTCCCCCCCCCCCCCGGCCAAATGACCAGGCTCTTAAAATCTTGTGCCAGCCTTCGCCAACTTGGTGCCCTCCAGAGGTTTGAGACTATAACTCCCATCCGCCCCAGGGACTACCTCCTGCTAATATTTTATCTCTCAATGGGTGTTTGTTTGTTTGTTTGTTTTGTTGCATTTATATCCCATGTTTTTCTCCAAAGAGCTCAAGACTGGGCGTATATGGTTCTCCATCTCCTCACTTAATCCTCAGAACAACCTTGTGAGGTAGACTGAGAGGCAGTGACTGGCCACACTGTGAGTTTCATAGCCAAGTGGAGATCTGAACCTGGTCTGCCAGGTCCTAGTCTGACACTCTAAGCACTATGCCACACAGGCTCGGCTCATCTTTGTGGGAGTTGTCCCGGAAAGTACTAGAAGAAGTCGCTAAATCATGCTGTCCATACCTAGGCCCTGTCTCTGGACTAGGGATGGGGTGCTGGTATTAAATTTACCTCACATTTAAAGATGAATCAAATTCACATACAAAAACTAATTATGTTTTTACTGTGTCCCCGTGTGAACTGGCCCTCAATTGTTAGCACTGGACAGCAGTTTCTCAGTGGTGAGCAAAAGCCACTCTGTACATGCTCAGAGAGGTGCAGTCATCTTTGTTGTGGCTGGACATATTCTAAGGCTCGGCCCTGGCACTGAACATGCTGAGCATTGAGGCGTTCCCATCAGATTAAGCCCCTTGGCTTCTTCTCGTGAGGAGCGCCTGCGCCTTTATCCAATGGGGGAGGGGTAAGCAGTGGGTGGTTTTAATATCGCTTCTATTTAACTAAATTAACATATGTGAAATTAGTCATGGGGCCGTCTTCTGGGGCAGGTGGTGGCAAGATTTGTGGGGCTGCCACCAGCTGTAGCCAAAAGGGTGGGGGCATCAGGAACATGGCGTCCATCCTTGCAAATTTTGCGTCATAGGGCCAAGAGTGCAGCTTGAGGTGACATCGCCATCTAGTGGAAGACCCTGACGTTGGCTCTGCCATTTCCACTCCTTCCATCTGGGTACCCAGAGAAAACAAACCACTACAGCTGCAGCAGACAGAGTTTCTTGCGGTCCTTTCTATAAGTGCCTTCTTTGGGCAAGGAGCTTGTGCCTAGTCCCGGGGCCTTCCTGAATCTTGCTTCAGCTAGAGCACCACGGCTGAGCAAGGTTCTGAATCTGGCTTTCTCTGGACCAAAGATGACGCTGTAGATCCGAGCAGGGAACTTCAGGCCTGGGGGCCAAAGGCTGGCCTCAAGACCTCCATCCCAAGCCACATCCCCTCTCTGATTCTGCTTCACACCTTCCTTGAGTGTTTCCACCTGGCAAGAATGGGTCCTCAGAGTTTGATAAGGCATCTTGCTTTTCCAGTTTATACAGAAGGGTGTGTGAGCATTTGTAGAAACTAGACTGCTGCTGCTGCTGTTGTTGTTGTTGTTTAGTCGTTTAGTCATGTCCAACGCTTCGTGACCCCATGGACCAGAGCACGCCAGGCACTTCTGTCTTCCAATGCCTCCCGCAGTTTGGTCAAACTCATGCTGGTAGCTTCGAGAACACTATCCAACCATCTTGTCCTCTGTCATCCCCTTCTCCTTGTGCCCTCCATCTTTCCCAACATCAGGGTCTTTTCCAGGGAGTCTTCTCTTCTCATGAGGTGGCCAAAGTATTGGAGCCTCAGCTTCAGGATCTGTCCTTCCAGTGAGCACTCAGGGCTGATTTCCTTCAGAATGGAGAGGTGTGATCTTCTTGCAGTCCATGGGACTCTCAAGAGTCTCCTCCAGCACCATAATTCAAAAACATCAATTCTTCGGCGATCAGCCTTCTTGATGGTCCAGCTCTCACTTCCATACATCACTCCTGGGAAATAGACTGCTGTAGAAAGGTAAAAATTTGCATGTCTTGCTCCACCTACTTTTTCCTCTGGCCCCACCCACCGCTAACATGCTCAGAAAGAAATGCAGCCTTTGGGATGAAGAAGGCCACCCATCTCTCCCCTAGACATGGGATCATTTGCGTATGCAGATGAGCACATTACACTGTCATTTCTGCAAGAATACAGAGGGGAGGGGAGGAACTGACAGGTGTTTGTTTGTTCTCCACCTCCTCCTTGAATTCTCACAACAACCCTGTGAGGTAGACTAGACTGAGAGGCAATGACTGGCCCAAGGTCATCCAGTGAGCTTCATGGCTGAGTGGGGATTGGAACCTGGTCTAGCCAGGTCCTAGTCTGACATTCTAACCACTATGCCACACAGCTTCAGCTCATCTTTGTGGGGTTTGTCTCAGAAATAACTAGAAGAAGGTGCTAAATCATGCTGTCTAGACCTAGACCCTGTCTCTGGACTAGGGATGGAGTGCTGGTATTCAACTGACTTCACATTTAAAGATCATCGATCAATTTGGGCACGATCTACCCAAATCCATCACTTTCTTGCTCTGTTTTTCTCCTTTGCAAATGAGGACAGCCGGAGAGAAACTGCTGTAATTTTCCACTTGCACAGAGAAATGCAATCTCAGGGGGTGTCACGATTTCTCAATGCCCCTTGTGTATTCTTCCCTGTTTGAACATCTCCCCACCCCCACCCCTACATGTTCCCTTGAGAGCTTCCAAATTAGGCTAACACATCCATTCCCCAGAATCTTTCGCTTCGGTAAACCAGCGTCTCTCTTGTTTCTTTTTAAGCGGTCTCAGGGTGCAAATTAAGACAAAGGAAGCATTGCCTGGCCTTCACACGCATCCCAGACTAGGCTGAAATCTGTGCGCAGAGCAGTGCAGAGCTCCCTCTTTCTGACTCTCATTGTCTTCTGGTATGTGGCCCAGAGGAGACAGACATTCCAGGTGTCTGGTGGCAATCTGTGAAGTTGACCTGTAGCATAGATTAAATTTATTGCAATTTATTGCCAGACGGAGCTCGCAAAGATCTGTGTCTGGCAGGTGAGTGATGAGGGAGGCTGGCTCTTAGATATTCAAGCCTATTAAGCTCTTTATTTGGGGGCACATGTTAGATTCCCCACTCCTGCTCTTCCTCCTTTCTCTCCTGCTGAGCAAATAAAAAAGATCCACTCTTTCTGAAGTAGTTTTGAGCACATTGCCCATTTCTGCCCCCTTTGCCTTGTTGCTATGATCCCTGTTGGTCCATAGTTACAGGGAGACCTGCTACATACCTTTGAACAGAGCCAGCCCAAGACATTTTGCAGCCTGAAGCAAAGGACAAGGAGCTGCCTCTGGCCCCCATCCCAATTTCACATACAAAAGCAGGCTGGACTGGCAGGTGAATCTTGCTTTAATATTGGTAACAGGATTGTGTTCTCCAGTGCCCCTGAGAATAGCAGCTAGCTTAGGGGTTGCAGGAAGGGCCATAAGGAACACACAGCAATTTGCTCCAACACAGGGGAATGGCTGGGAGGAGGGGATATCTGCCTCCTGGAGCCTTCACCTAACTGTCCCCAATGGTAGAGCCGGCCCCATCTATGGAGAAGCAACTGGGTGCTAGGTGTGCAGTACCACAGGTAAAAATGGTACTGTTGCAGGGGAGATGAGGCTTGGCTGCTATGGCAGAAGCAATGCTTTTACAAATGCCCGTGAAGGGTCAATGTTCAGCACCAGAGCATCTGCTTTGCAGGTTCAGTCACCAGCATCTCCTGCTAGGTCTGGGGGAAACTGTGGCCTGAAACCCTGCAGACCTGCTGCCAGTCAGTGTAGATGATATTGAGTGAGAAAGACCAAGCACCATTTAATTCAGAAAAGGGCAGCTTTCTATATTTCTATGTGTGGTTCCGGAAGGTGCAACACATTAATATCCAAGACCTACTTGCCAATTCCCACTGAGATCCGTGGGACTTGCTTCCGAAGAGAACATGGATATGTATTGTGCACAGTTATGGTCTCCTCAACTCAGAAAAGATATTGCAGAGTCTGAAAAGTTTTTCTTCCTCTCTCATAACACTAGAGCTCACACACATCCAATGAAACTGAAGGCTGGATGTTAGTAGACTTCTTCATGCAGCACAGAGTTAAACCTTGGAACTCCCTCCCACAGGAGGCGGCGATGGCCACCAACTTAGATGGCTTTTAAAGAGGATGAGACCAAGTCATGAAGGAGAGGGCTATTGATGGCAACTAGCCATGATGGCTATGTTCTGCTTCCACAGTTGGAGAAAGCAAGGGGTACTACGTCACCCCCGCCATCACGTTGCCATCCAAAAGGCAGGTAAGAAGGCACCCAGCTTTGGGAAGAAGGTGTGAGGGCTCTGGCAAGGTCCTAGAGCCCCCCTACTTCCTTCTCAAAGCTAAAAAGGTAAAGGTAAAGAACCCCTGACAGTTAAGTCCAGTCACAGATGACTCTGGGGTTACGGAGCTCTTCTCGCTTTACAGACCGAGGGAGCTGGCATTTGTCCACAGACAGTTTTTCCAGGTCATGTGGTCAGCATGACTAAGCTGCTTCTGGTGAAACTAGAGCAGCGCACGGAAACACTGTTTACCTTCCCGCCGGAGCGGTACCTATTTATCTACTTGCACTTTGATGTGCTTTCGAACTGCTAGGTTGGCAGGAGCTGGGACCGAGCAACGGGAGCTCACCCGTGGCGGGGATTCAATCCACCGACCTTCAGTGGTTTAGACCACAGCGTCACCTGCGTCCCCTTTTTCAAAGCTGGGAAAGTGCTAACTAGACTTTGGGGAGGAGGCAGGAGAACTATAAGACCCTGTAAGAACTTCACGCCTCCTTCCCTAACCCCAGCACCTCACTTGCCAGGTTTTGAGACAGTTCAGTTCAGCACCCAGTGCATGCACACTGCTCACACAGTCCTAAACCTGGCCCTGGAGGCTGTAATGCTTCTGAATACCAGTTACTGGAAACCACAGGAGGAGAGAGTGCTGTCGTGTTCGGGTCCTGCTTGTGGGCTCCCGATTGGCCACTAGCTGGGCTAGATGGAAGGAAAACTCTCTCCCAACAGTTTCTTGTCACCCACACTTCTGGACCTGCAGCAATGTTTGTTCAGGCTGAAAAAGATTAACCAGCCCTTTCCAAACAAAGAGGAGATAAATAGACACATGGTGGAATGAGATTTCTTGTTTCTGTTTGCTTTCAAAGACCATTTACCTTTCTCCCCATTCAGTTGTTTTTCCAGAAATGGAGCAGTCCTTTCCTCTGGAGAATACAAGGCAGAGGGAGAGCGGGTGAGGGAGAAAGGATGGCATTATTTTATGGGATTCAGTGTGATTTATATGTTTACCTTTTGCTTTCTTCACTAACTCGGTTTAATAACCAAGTTAATCGTTCCTAATGCCTTCAATTAATTGCAGATCTTTTCAGTGCTCCATTTCCTCTTACCTGAAATAACATTTATACCTGATGCTCATTTGGGGCTCCTTAGTTTCACACCTAAACTCTTGAAATTAATCTTAGGGGGAAAGATAGATGTAGGCTCTGTGATATTTGTAGCAAGTTGGGTGGGTTTAATAAGAGGGTTGGGAAAAATTCATGATCAGCCTGTCAGTGGCTACTCACCACAATGACTATGGACCACCTTCACTGTTGGGAGATGCTATGCCTCTGTATGACAGTTGCTGGCAATCACAACCAGAGAGAACACTGTTGCTCTCAGGCCTTACGCTTCTGACAGAGGAGTAGAGCATAGCTGGCGTAGCTACTAGGCACTGGTAGCCTTACCCTTGATGAATTTGTCTAAATCTCCTTCACTGCCTCCTGTGAGAACAAGTGTCATAGTTTAACTATGTGCTGCATGAATAAGTGCTTTCTTTTAGCTGTTCTGATTCTTCCAACATCCGGCTTCAGTGAATGTCCATAAAGGTAAAAGGTAAAGGTAAAGGTACCCCTGCCCGTACGGGCCAGTCTTGACAGACTCTGGGGTTGTGCGCCCATCTCACTTAAGAGGCCAGGGGCCAGCGCTGTCCAGAGACACTTCCGGGTCACGTGGCCAGCGTGACATTGCTGCTCTGGCCAGAGCCAGAGCCAGAGCCGCACACGGAAACGCCGTTTACCTTCCCGCTGGTAAGCGGTCCCTATTTATCTACTTGCACCCAGAGGTGCTTTCGAACTGCTAGGTTGGCAGGCGCTGGGACCGAGCAGCGGGAGCGCACCCCGCTGCAGGGATTCGAACTGCCGACCTTTCGACCGGCAAGCCCTAGGCGCTGAGGCTTTAACCCACAGCGCCACCTGCGTCCCCGTGAATGTCCATAGGCTCTAACAAAGTCCCTTCATGTCACAAGATAGTACCAAACTTTTAGATCCGGCCGAATGTTAAGCAGAGCAGGAAAGGAATGTGAGGGAGAATGCCTTGGCTGGTATTGCATCCACAAATGCAGCGGTAATTTAAGATCTGGGACTCAGCTACATTAGTAAAGAAAAAGCATTTTATATGCGTTATAAGACTGTGACACCAGATGGCACTGCAGAGTCTCGTCTTTCGCCAATGTGATTTCCCATTATGAAGTTTGCAACGCGTTTTCCTAAAATGCTTTTTTTGATGTGTAATTCCAGTCTGGGGCGTGTTAGACAGCTGTGTGTATTGATTCAGTATCAGAGCACACCATTTTCTTCTTCCACATACACACCACCTTTGAATGCTTTACAGCGTTAAGATTAAAAACAAGAAACAAAAACAGTTTGTCAGTCTTTGTTGTTGTTGCTTTTTTAAAAAAAAGTGAGGCAGAAACGAAATGGTGTTTGCCTCTGCTGCCTTGATGCTAAACACATTTAATTAGGAATAAACACCATTTTGTAATGCAAAAAGCAAATAAGGGGGGAAATAGCAAAATCAGCAGAGGGGCTTAAAAATGAACATGCCCATGCCTGGCCAGCCACCCCCTGAGAATAAAAATCTTTTTAGAAATAAAAAAGAGACACAGAGACAGAGGGAGGGGAAACTGCACCCAAGTGTTCATACGGGGCCTATTTGCCAGTGTCCCCATCACCTGCCCCACTCTGGAGGCCTGGGTGTTGGACCCAAAGCCCACCCTTGTTGCATGTTATCAGCCAACCTCCCCACCTACTGCTTGTTTCTCATTATTATTACTACATTTATCATTCCAGCCCCTGTTGCTGTGACTAAATGCTGTGTGTGCACACCTTGAGCAAGAAAACAACCACCCTCTTTTGCTCCTTCTTCAGAAACAGGAGGAAGGAGAATGTGAAGTCATTACAGGAAGGTAAATATCCAATTATGTTGCTCCCTTGCACGGAAGCGAAGCAAGAACAGAGTTCCACTTCCAGAGAAAGATGATGTGTCCACCTCCGTGTAATTGAACTGGCTAGAAATGCTGACAGGAGTGCGTAGGTGGGGGAGAAGAGTAAGGAAGGAAGATGCATAGGATTTAAAGGAGGGGCCAGGGACCTCCTGTGGCCCTCCAGATGTTGTTGGGCTCTAGTTGGCTATTAGCAATGTACTACTGGCCACAATAGGTGGTGCTGTGGGTTAAACCACAGAGCCTAGGACTTGCCAATCAGAAGGTCGGCGGTTCGAATCCCCACGACGGGGTGAGCTCCCGTTGCTCAGTCCCTGCTCCTGCCAACCTAGCAGTTCAAAAGCATGTCAAAGTGCAAGTAGATAAATAGGTACCACTCCAGCGGGAAGCATTTACGTGCACTGCTCTGGTTCGCCAGAAGCGGCCTAGTCATGCTGGCCATATGACCCAGAAGCTGTACGCCGGCTCCCTCGGCCAGTAAAGCGAGATGAGCACCACAACTCCAGAGTCGCCCACGACTGGACCTAATGGTCAGGGGCCCTGTTACCTTTTACTAGCCACAATGGTTACGTTCTTCCTCCACTGTCAAAGGCATCAGGACTCTGAATACCCGCTGTCCAGGTCTGCAGGTAGGGATATCGCCACTACACTCATGTTCTGGCTGAGGGCTTCCTATAATGAGTATCTGGTTGGCCACTGCGAGATCAGAATCCTGGACTAAAATCCAGGCCACCTTTGGCCTGATCCTGTGGGCAGGTTCTTCTTGTGTGAATGCAGGTTCTTCTTGTGTGAATGCACAAATTCATGGACTATAAGGCTGTCCATGTCCAGCAGCCACAATGCCTACCTTCTCCCTTCACTGTAAGGGGCACTGTGCCTCTGGATACCAGGTTCACAGGTGGGGCAAGCACTAAAAAGCCTACAAACGTTACAGAAACAATTTTCTGCATTGTTTTTTGATGCTTCCTTGCCATCAAAGTGCATTGAAATTGACTACACTCTCGTCCATAATGGATAGCAGTAGCAACCGTTTTGTTTTTAGGGGAAGCCGAACTGTAGCTGAATGGAAACAGCGCTGCTTGCAATGAATGCAGGATGGGACAGAAAACTCTGCCTCCTGACGCCTCGAATTCATTACTTTAGGCTGGATATCGCCAGCCTCAATCAGCTCTTTGTCAGGGCTTCCAAAGAGCTTTGCACAGCCAACTGAATATGCCACTAAACAGCTGGTCGGCAGAACCTGCAAACCCCTTTTTGGCCAGCCTTTACCTGCCCTGCAGTTGATTAAATAGATGGCATCAGGTGTAGGGCAGCTGGGCATGGCTTAGCCAAAATAGCCTTGTGGGCCAAATGTTGAAGCCTAGTGGGCCTAAAGAGGGCTGCGGGCTGCAGGTTCCCCCCCAGCCGCTTTCAGGAATAAGCTGCCAAAGGCTGTATACACATCATACATTTAAAGCACATGACTTTCTCTCCCAAAGAATGCTGGGAACTGTAGTTTAACCCCTCGCAGAACTAGAGTTGCCCACACCCTTAACAAACTACAGTTCCCAGGAATCTTGGGGCAGTTGTTATGTGATTTTAATGTGCTTCAAATCTATGGTGTGTGTGCAGCCATAAGAAATGGCACTGAGCACTCTCTCAGGTGACCCTCCGGAGTGGAAATAAACATGTGCATAGAGGATCAAAACAGTTAACCATGACAGTTCAAATTGAGCCTCCATATTCAGTAGCAGTGTAGCCAGCAGCCCTGAAGAGTCTGGAGGAGATAGTGGTTCTCATTGCCATGTGTCACATGGCGTTCTGAATGAGGAGTAAGCAGAGTTGCACAGATGGGGCGCATGCTGATACTGTGCCCCAATCTCGGCAGCTGTTGCAACTTGGGAGCAACTGGGTGCCCTTGTTCCACCTCCCCTCACTAAGCCCAGCTCAGAAGTGGAGAGGGGAGTTTCTAGGTAATGAGATGCAGCGCAGGCCAGACTCCCAGCTTCCCGAGGGGACTCTGAGCACAGAAGGCGGCAAGACAAAGACCCCCGCTCTCTGAGCTTTACCTTCCCGCAGAGCAGCCGAGGCAGAGCTCTGAATGCTGATGGAGCCCATCAAACAGCAACTGCCAAAGCTGGTCTGTGGGCTGTCGCTTTGCGGGCAAAGCTCCCCCCTCCTCGCCCCCTCAGCCTCTTGCAGCTGCTGCCCTTGGCAGCCATCTTTGCCGAGGCTCAAACAAAGACAGTGTCAAAGGCAACTGGCACCGACAGCCTGGCCTCTCACGTCCTCAGGTCAGGTCTGGTCGAGTATGAAGGCTCTGGGAAGATGGAGGGGAGGAAAACAAGCAGTTCCTCTGAGCTGAATCACCACAAAAGCAAGGCAGACGTGTGTCTCTGCATTTAAATGGAGGAGGTTGGTGGCCCTGGAGCTGAGGGCTGGAGCCAAACCTACACAGGGCTTGTTTTTCAGCCGGAACTCTCTGGAACTGTTCTGTCACCTTTCAGGTGGGCGCCGTTGCCATTCTAAGAAAATGAGGGAGGTGTTCATGGTGAATTCTGGCACCTTTTTCTCTAGTAAATTAGCACCGGTTCTACAAATGGTGCCCAAGCAATGAATTAGTTCCTAAACAGTGCCAACTATTTTTGCAGGACAATATTCCTGGAACAGCGGACGAGAAGCTGTGAGGCAATAACTCCAGCGCAACAAGATCAATTGTTTACATTTTTAAAAACTCCTTTCCCCTCGAGGAGCTCAAGGCATGGATCTCCTTCCTGCCCCCAATTTTATCCTCACCTCAACCCTGCAAGCTAACTAGCCAGAAAGACATTGACTGGTGCAACTGGGTAGGAAGACAAAACAGTGAGGCAAGATAATGGAGCTTGGGCGGGAGAGGCAGGTGAATAAGGAAATACAGATCATCCGGAGGCCTCCTCTGGCAGGCTGACCACCTGAAGGACCCAGATGCTTATAATGTATGGCATGGAGAGAGTGGATAGAGAAAAGTTTATGCCGCAGTCATAAGACTAGAAGTCGTGGGCATCCAATGAAGCTCAGTGATGGACAATACAAAAGAGGTAACTTCACTAAACATAGCACAAGGTCTCCTGAGGTGGTGAGGGTCTTTGCTGGTGTTTTGGTGCCAGGTGCCATTTTCAATCAAGATGCTGGACAAAAACATGGTTTTGCTCATTATTTTGTGGTGCCACAAGTCAAAACTCACTATTCTTAGTACAGTGGTACCTAAGGTTAAGTACTTAATTCATTCCGGAGGTCCGTTCTTAACCTGAAACTGTTCTTAACCTGAAGCACCACTTTAGCTAATGGGGCCTCCTGCTGCCGCCGCACCACCAGAGCACAATTTCTGTTCTCATCCTGAAGCAAATTTCTTAACCTGAGGTACTATTTCTGGGTTAGCGGAGTCTGTAACCTGAAGCGAATGTAACCCGAGGTACCACTGTACATGAAAAGTCTTTTCTGTTCCTTTGGAATGTCGGTACCTACAATTCCTAATAAAAGAATAGAATAGAATAGACTTTATTTGCATAGCCGACAGGCCATAGCATCACAAGACAAACACCAACAAAAATAAAACTTGGCAAAGGTAATAAAATAATAATATCCTAATAAAAGGCTTCTGGGTTTGTTTGTTTTTACAAAAGTTATTTTAAACATTTTTTTCAATTCATTATACCGGTAGTTAAAGTATGGAACTTGCTCCTGCAGGAAGCAGTGGTGAACACCAACTTAGATGGCTTTAAAAGAGGAGATGGCAAATTCATGAGGATAAGGCTGTCAGTGGCTACTTGCCATGATAGTTACCATATTTTTCGCTCTATTGGACGCAGTTTTTCCCCTCCAAAAATTGAGGGGAAATGTGTGTGCGTCCTATGGAGCGAATGCAGGCTTGTGCCATAGCCGCGCGCAACCCCTCCGGCAGGGAGAGGCTGCACGGGGCTATGGCTTCTTTAGCCCTGTGCAGCGTCTCCCGGCAAGGAGAGGCTGCACGGGGCTAAAGGGGAAGCCAAAACAGCGAGCGGGATCCATCCTTGCCTTCCATCCCGCTCGCTGCCTTGGCTTGTTCCATAGCTGCGCGCAACCCCTCTGGCAGGGAGAGGTTGTGTGCACCCTGCACACTGCTCTTTGCGGCTGGGGGGGAAAATATTTTTTTTCTTGATTCCCCCCCCCAAAAAAAAAAATCTGGGTGTGCCCTATGGTCCGGTGCGCCCTATGGTGCGAAAAATACGGTATACTCTGCTTTCCAGTCAGAGGCAGTAATGTTTTTGAATACTAGTTGCTGGAAGCCACAGGAGGGGAGAGGGCCCTCATGCTTGCCTCCTGTTCCTGCATGCATCATGGTGGGCACTGTGGGAACAGGATGCTGGACATACAACGGGCAAGGGAGATTTGACATAATATACAATTCGCACCATGGGAAAAATTATGGAGGGAACATTTACAGCATGTTGTATGTTGAAAGAGAATTATATGAAAATGGTGTATCATTGGTACCTAGGTAAAGGTAAAGGTACCCCTGCCCGTACGGGCCAGTCTTGACAGACTCTGGGGTTGTGCGCCCATCTCACTTAAGAGGCCAGGGGCCAGCGCTGTCCGGAGACACTTCCGGGTCACGTGGCCAGCGTGACATCGCTGCTCTGGCGAGCCAGAGCCGCACACGGAAACGCCGTTTACCTTCCCGCTGGTAAGCGGTCCCTATTTATCTACTTGCACCCGGAGGTGCTTTCGAACTGCTAGGTTGGCAGGCGCTGGGACCGAGCAGCGGGAGCGCACCCCGCCGCAGGGATTCGAACCGCCGACCTTTCGATCGGCAAGCCCTAGGCGCTGAGGCTTTAACCCACAGTGCCACCTGCGTCATTGGTACCTAACACCTACTAAATTAGCAAAAATGTATAGAACTGCCACAGATACATGTTGGAAAAGTAAAGGGTATATTTTACCACATGTGGTGGATGTGCAAAAAAAAAAAAAAAAAAGCATATTGGGAAATGATTTATAGTGAGTTGAAAAAAAAGTTTAAAATAACTTTTGTAGAAAAAAAAAACAAAAACCTGAAACTTTTTTGTTAGGAATTTTAGGTCCAGAAATACCTAAGGATCTAAAAAGACTAGTTATGTATGCTACAATAGCTCTGCGGATACTACTTGCCCAAAGATGGAAGGAGGACAATTTACCTACAAAAGAAGAATGGCTGATAAAGATGATGGATTAAGCCAAACTGGCAAAATGACCAGGAAAATCAGCTATCAAGAGGACAATAAATTTAATAAAGCATGTGGAAACTTTATAAGTTACTTGAAAGAATATTGTAAACAACTGAATACAATTGGAAGGATTTAAAAAAAAAAAAAAACACTTGCCATGAAGCAAGAATGATAATAAAAATTGAGATTTAAGAAAATACGGAGAATATGATAAGATGAAGTTTGAAAAGAATATCTGGGGAAATTACGGAGGGCTGGAGGGAAGTCCAGGGATTCTGAGAATCGTACTTGTAAAATGATTAATATTTGTGTATGATGATAAATGTGAAAAGTGAAAATGAATTTAAAAAAAATTATGTTAAAAAGAGAGAGAACAGGATGCTGGACTAAGATGGTTCACTGGCCTTATCCAACTGGTTCTTCTTATGTTCCAAAGTCTGGCTCAAAGCCTTTCCCAGAAGGCTTGTGAAATAGTGCAAGCAGGCAGACAATCGGCACGGCTGAAGTAGTTGGTGGAGTGAGGCAATGCAACTAGGGATAGCCACCAAGATGGTACCTCCCAGCTTGTGTTGGACTTCAACTCCCAGCAGCCCCCAGGAAGTTGTAGTCCAGCAACATCTGGCAGGCAACAGGCTGGGAAAATCTACTGTAGAAAGGCAAAAGCTTGAGTGACCCAGCCTGGACTGAGGGGATCTGGGTTCAGATTGGATCTCAACATGTTCTGAGGTGCAACAGATACTCCTTTTCCCCTTAAAAGGCACAAAAGACAAGCTGGGGCTGGGTAAGGAGGCATAAATAACAAGCTGAAGAATTTGCAACTTTAGGAACATTGCAACCCTATCCAAATTAAAATATGATAGGAGACAGACTAAAATAAACATCAGACAAACTGGTTTGTTGAAAAAAAAATGGCTGTATTTATAACCTTTGGGAACAGCAAGTACCAGAAGACTGTATTTTTCTCTTTTTCTTGAATGTCCTTGTGAACAGTTTCCGCCCCCCACCCCCACCCCTTCTCTCTCTGTCCTCTATGATGGTTCGTCTTCTTTCCCTTTGTTAGTTCCCTTTCTGGATGACTGTCGATGCTTATATAAGTACGTCTCTGCAGGCAACCATGCTTACATTTTTAGTTATATATTTATTTGCAAATCGCCTCCCATCGCAAAGGGACATCATGGTGGTTTGCAGAACAATAAAGCAGCAACAAGAACATGACACAAAATGTAACAATTAAGTTCCATGGCAATGGAAGCACCGTCAGACATCAGTGTCAATTAACAGTAGCCACAGAGGCCACAAACCAGTGGGAATAAGCCAGGAAAGTCTCGGGTGAAGAAATATGTTTTTAATTGCTGGCAGAAGCAGCCACCAGTAATCACCCACCTGCTCTTCACATATAAAAGGAGGAGGAGCCTTAAAAAAAAATAAGAATTGGTGAAACAAAAGGCTCGAACCAGAAGAGAATATTTGAGGTAGCCACTGCCCTGTTTGCATATAAAGCATGCCCTCCAAGTGTCCCAATTTTCCAGGGACAGTCCCAAAGCAAGTATCCAAAGAGAGGAAGAGCAGTCAGCTGTTGTAGAAAAACCTGATAGAAGAAACCTCAGGAGCCTGGAGGTGTCCAAGCGTGAAATTACTCAGATCTCCTTCTTTTGCAGACCTGGAAGGTAGTCCCTTCCACCACAGAGGTCCGAGTCCACCATTAGATTAAAGTAAGCCCCTCACACTAGATTAAAAGCTGCATGGGGAAACAGCCTCCATGCCCCAACACTCAGAGAGGTCACCTCGAATCAGGATCCAGCTCATTCTGCTGTCCACGACTCCAGTTCTTCCACTGAGCTACCTCCTTCCTTGGCTAGAAGCTACCCTCTCCATCTCTGCTTACAGAATCTTCATGGAAGTGAGTCCTACCACACATGGAGGTTGGGCCAGGGTTCATATTGGCCACCATTATTTATTGATTTATTGCATTTCTATCCCACCTTTTTCTCCAAGGAGCTCAAAGAAGCACACATGGTTCTCCCCTTCCTCATTTAATCCTCACAACAACCCTGTGGGATAGGTTAGGTCAAGAGGCAGTGACTGACCCAGGTCACCCAGTAAGCTTCATGGCTGAGCTTTGAACCCTGGCCTCCAAGGTCCTACTCTAACCACTAGACCACCCTGCCTTTTCTGGAACAAATTGGTTCAGCTTGAGTGTACTGGGGGAAAGTCATAATAGAAGGGGAAATCTTGATTAATTTCTCTTTCAGACACACACACATCCCCCACAATTGAGGTAGTAAAAAAGGAAGTCAAGAAAAAGTCATTCCTGAGGCATCAGCAGCCAGCATAGATGCTTCTTCATATAAATTGCCCTCATATATTATCCCCCACCCCTCCTAAAATACTTCAGGGCCAAGACAAGTCGCTTTTATAAACCCTGCAGATTGATTTTTCCAGCGATGTTCTCCCACCCCGACATCATGATCAGGGTTCATTTATATAAATTATAGTGTGATTTATTTAATGACCCTCTCTGAGCGGTGTAAATTCCACAACTTCTGAGCAATTTGTTAGGGAACTTCCAATTAAATCACCTATGGGGCAGGGAGATACTGTGTGCAAGAGCCAGATGGCAGAGAAGGGGGCTGGAGAGGGGGAGGCGGGGGGGGGGTCGAGGATGCAAGAAGGGGTACCAAAGCAAAGTGAAGGGATCTGTGTCAGTAAATGTATCAATCACTAAGTACGTGTGTGTGTGTGTGTGTGTGTGTGTGTGTGTTTAAATTATATCTATCCCACTTTTCTTTGGAGAAATCGAAGTAGCTAACCATAAAAATATTGCAGTTGAAACAAAATATTCAAAACAAAACTACTACAGCAACAGATGACAAAATATTTTGCAAAACAAGGTGAATAACTCAGTGGTTGAGCACATGCTTGGCATGCAGAAGATCACAGATCCGCCAACCCTCCAGATGTTTTGGATGCCAATTCCTATCAGATCCAGCTGTTCTGTCCATTGATGTAGTCCAAAACATTTTGAGGGCACCAGCTTGGCAAATGCTACCTGAGGCCATGAAGGAGGTCCAGATTTGAGTCATGGGGCTTCCTATCTCACTGCTCTTTCCCCTGAAAAGAACGGGATGCATGTCAATTCTGTTCTTCTTTCTTTAGCAGGCAGTGATCTTTACAGTTTAGTAGTTTTGCCTATCTTTTTAATTATCTTTCAACTTGCTAGCTCTCTTAAGAGGTTTCTTTTCCCTTAAATCAAATGGTGGTGTGCCAACATTACACCTGTCGCAGTCTTAGTGTGCTAACAGCATGGATTCTATCAAATTCACACTGTCCAAAGCAATATGGAAACAGAACTGTTATTCGAAAATTGCACGTATCTGAATTTTGCAATGCAGTTCTCCTGCCAACGTATACAAAAATACATGTATATGGAGAAAATGTGCATAAAAATTAAAATATTAATAAAAATATAACATAAAAAATGCATGATATTAGGGGAAACCGATTGCAAAAAATGTGTATTTTATTCACAATTGCAAATAAAATGTGTTTATTGGAAGAAATTCACACTGAAATGCTGATGCATATCTACTAGGACTTTTATTAAAAACAGCAACAACAACCACAACATGTGGAGAACTGAATTTAAGATTAGAACAATGAGAAATTCAAAGAACCAATCTTGTCAGATACCTTCATGCCTAGTCCTGGGTCTCCCTGGTCCTAATCCTATCCTCCAGCCACTAAGCCATGGTGGCTTTGACAGTCACCAACTAGGGAACTTTGGAAACTGCCACCTCTCAAAGGCCCAAGGAATCTCAGCAGTCCTTCCCATTGTTCAGTTGAAAGCAGCAATGGCTGCCAGAGCACGTTTGAGGGTGTAATGAAGATGTAGATGGAAAAGAGGTAGCCAAGTCCAGAGCGAAGGATTGGGAAGAGCTTGGAGCTGCAAAGTGTGTGCAGCCAGCCCAGAAACAAAATCCACAGCTTCCCTGTAAATCCCAAGGACCTGGAAAGAGAGGCAAATAGGAAGTGTGGAAATTATCTGCAACAAACCCATGGCAATTCTCTCCCACATGGAAAGCTCCTAGGAATGAACAATAGCTAGCACATGCCTTCCAGATACCCTGAATAGCCTCCTTCCAGTTATTTTAATACAAATCTTGGCGTGTAATTAATTCTGGATCCTTCCCTCCTCCCCCCCCTCTTGATTTGATTCATTGCACACAGGTGCTATAGTGCTCTTTGACAGCCTTGTAGCATTTATTCGCTGTTGCCATCCCTCCCTTCATCTTAGCGGAGGAGAGATCTGCAAGCTGGGTGGAAGTCAGCTGGAACTAGCTTCTATCCCGCCCCAGCCCCACAGGAGGGAATACGATCAATTTGACATGCACCACCATGCCAGAGTTACAGCTGGCAACCCACGATGGGGTTGGCCCGCTGAGCAGGGAGCTCCACACAGCCCCACAGCCCAAGACTGAGCTGGAAACCAGGTGTTTCTGTGCGATTGTAAAAGCACACCTGAGCTCTAAAGAAAGAACCTCTGCAGGGTGTGTTTGGAATATGAAGTTAGTGAGTATCTGTTCCAAATGTCCCTGACAAATCATTGTTCCTATTTAGTCCTGGTTTTTCCCTCTCTAAACCAGTGTTTCCCAACCTTGGGCCTCCAGCTGTTTTTGGACTACAACTCCCATCATCCCTAGCTAGCAAGACCAGTGGTCAGGGATGATGGGAATTGTAGTTCAAAAACAGCTGGCGGCCCAAGGTTGGGAAACACTGCTCTAAACAATGTTTGTGTACATATCAATCCATTCAAGTCCCTTGGGATTGTCCTGTGTTTCTAGAAGTTAAATATTGCAGTGGGGGGTTACAGCTGGTGCATATTGACTCCTGGTGCAGACCCTCCAAGTGACCCTATTTTCCAGGGACAGTCCTGGATTTACAGGAGCTGTCCTGGTTTCCAATTTGATCCCGGAATGTCTTGCTTTTCCTTAAGATGTCCTTATTTTCTTCGGAGAAATGTTGGACGTTATGCTGGTGTGCATGTACATACAGTGTACCTCGGGTTAAGAACTTAATTCATTCTGGAGGTCCGTTCTTAACCTGAAACTGTTCTTAACCTGAAGCACCACTTTAGCTAATGGGGCCTCCCACTGCTGCCACGCCACCTCTGCACAATTTCTGTTCTCATCCTGAAGCAAAGTTCTAGCACTGAGGGCCTTCTGGCGGTTCCCTCACTGCGAGAAGCCAAGTTACAGGGAACCAGGCAGAGGGCCTTCTCGGTAGTGGCACCTGCCCTGTGGAATGCCCTCCCACCAGATGTCAAAGGGAAGAACAACTACCAGACTTTTAGAAGACATCTGAAGGCAGCCCAGTTTAGGGAAGCTTTTAATGTTTAACAGACTACTGCATTTTAATACTTTGTTGAAAGCCGCCCAGAGTGGCTGGGGAAAGCCAGCCAGATGGGTGGGGTATAAATAATAAATTATTATTATTATTATTATTAGGTACTATTTCTGTGTTAGCGGAGT
This sequence comes from Podarcis cretensis, assembly GCF_951804945.1. Lineage (NCBI taxonomy): Eukaryota > Metazoa > Chordata > Lepidosauria > Squamata > Lacertidae > Podarcis > Podarcis cretensis. The sequence continues at coordinate 26,033,915 of NC_137185.1, read as the reverse complement.
CTGTAACCTGAAGCGTCTGTAACCTGAAGCGTCTGTAACCCGAGGTACCACTGTACATGGACAGAAGGAATAAGAAGAGCCTGCTGGCTCAGCCCAGACAAGCCCATATAAGCCCAGCATCCTGTTCTCACAATGACAAACCAGTGGGAAACCTATAAGCTGAACCAGAGAATGGGAGCCCCCCCCCCCCCCGCTCCTGTAGTTTCCAGCATCTGATATTCAGAAGCATATCTGCCTTTGACTATGGAGACAGAGCATAGACATCATGGCTAAAGGTAAAGGTACCCCTGCCCGTACGGGCCAGTCGTGACCGACTCTAGGGTTGCGCGCTCATCTCGCTCTAGAGGCCGTGAGCCGGCGCTGTCCGAAGACACTTCTGGGTCACGTGGCCAGCGTGACAAAGCTGCAGCTGGCGAGCCAGCACCAGCGCAGCACACGGAAACGCCGTTTACCTTCCCGCTATAAAGCGGTCCCTATTTATCTACTTGCACTTAAGAGTGCTTTCGAACTGCTAGGTGGGCAGGAGCTGGGACCGAACGATGGGAGCTCACCCCGCCACGGGGATTCGAACCGCCGACCATACGATCGGCAAGTCCTAGGCACTGAGGTTTTACCCACAGCACCACCCGCGTCCCTTGACATCATGGCTAGTAGACATCAAAAGCTTTATCCTCCATGAATTTGCCCAGTTCTCTTTTAAAGCTATGTTGGTTGGCAACCGTTACAGTGGTACCTCAGGTTGAGTACTTAATTCGTTCTGGAGGTCCGTACTTAACCTGAAACTGTTCTTAACCTGAAGCACCACTTTAGCTAATGGGGCCTCCTGCTGCTGCTGTGCCACCGGAGCACGATTTCTGTTCTCATCTTGAAGCAAAGTTCTTAACCTGAAGCACTATTTCTGGGTTAGCGGAGTCTGTAACCTGAGGTACCACTGTATTGCCTCCTGCAGGAGCGAGCTCCAAAGTTTAAATATGCGCTGCAGTAAGAAGTCCTTTGTCCTGGATCTTCCAACATTCTGCTTCATGAAATGTGCACGAGTTCTAGTGTGCTGAGAGAAGTGAGAGAAGCTTTTTTCTATCTACTTCCTCCACGCTAGGCATAATTATGTCAACTTCTATCATGTCACCGCTTTCTCGCCTTTCCTGTAAACTAAAAAGTACCAAATGCTGCAACCTTTCCTTACAGAAGAGTCGCTCCATCCCCATAATAATTTTGCTTGCCTTTTTCCGAACTCCAGTGGTTTGGTATTTTTCCATTCAACACCCCTACCCAGCCTAATACCCATCACTACCTCTCCAGATACTAAAAGCTGCTGTGTTTGTCCTAAGCAGAACCAGATCCATTTTGAGTTCGAACATTTTTATTCAGGTTTTTTTTAAGTACGAACATATGGAGAGCCCTGTGGAATTTAACCAGGTGCCCATCAAGCCCAGCATCCTGCTTCCCACACTGGCCAACCAGATGACTACAGGAAGCCCACAAGTGGGACATGAGAACCAATGTCTTCTCAAATTTATTGTTCTCCAACAACTGATGTTCAGGGGACTACTGCCTTCGATACTGCGGTTAATATAGCCATCATGGTTAGCAGCCAACTGGGTTGGCGAGTGAATCTTGGGGCACTTTCCAGACTGCCACTATTTTCACCTATCTTTTTTTAAAAAAAAAAAATTATTTGCAATTTGCAATTATCTACATTTCCATAGTTTTACAATCATTTTAACATTTCAAAACTCGACTTCCTTCCTCCTCTTTCTGCGCTTCCTTAAATTTATATTTATCATTTCTTGCATATTCTAAATTAGTTGGCATTCTGCCTAACAATAAAAGTTTCATTCTGCTCCAAATTTGCAAATTTTAATATCTTCCCAGGTTTTTCAATAATCATCTTTATACAGAATTATATTATTTGCTGTTAACCATACATCTAGATACCTGACCTTCCTTTCGATCTTTAGACCTGACACATCTTGTAATTTATTTTAACTCTCATTATTCATATTTTTTAACAAGAGTTTGGTTTTTATCTTTATTTATCTTAAGACCTGCTACATCACCAAAATTTTTAATCTCTTGTAATACTTTCGGAATTGACTCCATTGGTTCCTCTACAGATATCACCACGTCATCTGTGAATGCTTTTAATTTATATTGTCTCTGTCCCACTCTTATACTTTTAATTTCTTGATTACATCTTATTCTTTGCGCCAATGCTTCTAAAAATAATACAAACATGAAGGGTGACAATGGGCAGCCTTGTCTCGTTCCTTTAGATATTTTGCAATTCTCAGTCAGGACGCCACTATTTTCACCTATCATGAAACTCAGGTCGCAGCAATTAAAGTGGATCTGAGCTCTTGTGCAACAATTGCCTGATTTGGCGTTGTATCAAACCTACCCAAAAGTAAATCAGAATGAACACTCAATAAGCAGCATGGGTGAATGCTCCATAAACAGGTAATCTGGAAGTGGCCTTCCATCAATATGGGGGCACCTAACCTATCTTGGCTGGTGCACCTCTGCCTGAATTTCTCTCACATTTGAATATGCCCTACAGGCATGTCCAACAGGTAGATTGTGATCTACTGGTAGATCGTGGGGTGTTCCTGGTAGATCCTGGTTGACTTTGGCTTCCTAAAAAAAGCTCCACAATTTTGGGTAGATCACTGCCAGTCTTTTTACGACAATGGGTAGATCACTGCCAGTTTTTTTATGCTGTGAGTAGATCGCACTCTATTGGGAGTTGGACGTCCTTGGACGAGTAGAAACTAGCCTGCTATACTGTATGGGGGGAGAAGCTGGTAAGGAAAGGATCCCTGGTGTGATAACAGGGGTTCCATACCTGCCAACCATCCCTATTTTCCCAGGCCATTCCCAGAATTACAAGAAGCCATCCCGGCTTCTGATTAGATGCCGGAATGTCCTGGGGATGAGCCAGCCCTGGAGCAGCCGACTCACATGGCACCAAACGATGTGTGTCCCAGTTTTCATCAGTGGAATGTTGGAGGTTCTTATTACCTCCTTTTTAACCTGTGAAGTGCCAAAGGGCCTAGAGAACAGCATCTTTGCCTCTTGCCACCATCTCAGGCCTTTGGACTGTTTCCTGTTACAGTCCTCATAATTGGGAGAGGAAGCCCAGAGAGGAGGGAAAATGAAACGTCCTCCTCTCAGCTCTGCCCTTGTCCTCCCTGCATTGTCTATCTTTTTCCCCCCGTGGGTGCACACTCGCTTAATTTAATTCCAGAAGCGGCCGTTCAATAGATCTGCTAAGTGAAATTGTTTCAAGGAAGGTTAAATTTAGGTACTGAACCTCGACTTCTTGCTAGGCTCCCGTACAGAAAAAAGAAAGGGAGAGAGAATAGCGTAATAAAGTATCTTGCCATCCACCTGGTTAACAAGATGCCGTTTCATGCTTGACAACAGACGTCTCGAGAGTAAGGAGGAAATATTCTGAGAGAGCTAACTAGCTAGCTAGGCTCTTGTCTTGATGAAACGCTACGATCCAGTCCTAACTGCAGTAAACAGACTGAGCAGAAAACAACAAAACCAGACTCATTAGCACTCTCCAGAGTCTCTCTGCCTTTCGTGGTTCATTTAGAAGGGTTCTCTTCACTCCGAGGTGCTTCTCGTTCCCTGCAGGCAACATGCTGTTTTACAGCCAAGCGTCTTCTTTCAGAGGGCTGGAGAAGAAAAGATGAAGCTGTTGTTATAGCAACAGGGACAGCATCCCTGCAGCTCCTCCTACCTAGGGCACCATCTTTCCATCTCGGGTGCATTTGGAGACCAAGGGAAACGTTGGATTTTGCCAGTATCCAGCAGCCAGAGTAAAAAAAAAAGATCCTTTTCACCTCAGCCATGAACTCGCCAAGGGATCATTGGCAAGCTGTGATCTTTTTTAAGCCTGCAATATAAGGATAATAACACAGGGATGCAGCAAGGGCTGCTGAGCTAAAATGTATTCTGTAATGTGTATTGAACAGTACAGAAGAGCTACAGAAATTATTATCATTCTTCTTGTGGCTGTAACCAGAATTTTCCGGGTTGTGATCAGATATAGCACAGACAAATTTCTCAAAATGTGCTAATGCTGGGGAGTGGGGTGTAGAGTCCCTTTGATTGTGGTTTGGTCATCAGAAACTTTGAATAATCTTCTATTATTGTTGCTGTGGGGACAGCAACAATAATAGGAGATTATTCCATTATTGTTGGGAAAGGAGGGAAATCTAGCCCAGTTTTCATGTAAAGGTGAACTTACCTAATTGTACTTTCCAAATCCATGCACGCTCAGAAATGCAACCATTGTTTGAAAATCGTACTTCTCTGAATTTTGCAATGCAGTTATTAATGTCCACCAAAACACCTCCCTTAAGGTGAAATGCGTGTTTAAAAGATGAGCATATTAGTGAAAATAACTTACAAAAAATGCATTACATTACGGGAAATTGCTTTGCAAAAATGTGGTTATATTTGGCGAAATGGCATACAAAAATGTGCATATTATGAAAAATTCACACTAAAACTCATGTTAATTTTCACGAGCACTTTTTTAAACAAAGAATTTGCAAGCTATTGCAGAACTGAACATAAAGCTGAGAAAAATGCAAAACTGGAAGAAACCAAATTTAACAGATTTGGCTATCCCTACTGGAAGGTGGTCTGTGGGTATGTCCACATTAGTGTCTTGAAACACAGCAACATCTTTCCCAACCCACTGCATTTCAAGCTGTATGTGACCACACTCACTCCATACATTTAAAGCACTATGATACCACTTTAAATAGCCATGGCTTCCTGCAAAGAATTCTGGGAGCTGTAGTTTGTTGAGGGTCTGTGGTTTAACCCACAGGTGGCGCTGTGGGTTAAAGCCTCAGCGCCTAGGGCTTGCCGATCGAAAGGTCGGCGGTTCGAATCCCTGCGGCGGGGTGCGCTCCCGCTGCTCGGTCCCAGCGCCTGCCAACCTAGCAGTTCGAAAGCACCTCCGGGTGCAAGTAGATAAATAGGGACCGCTTACCAGCGGAAAGGTAAACGGCGTTTCCGTGTGCGGCTCTGGCTCGCCAGAGCAGCGATGTCACGCTGGCCACGTGACCCGGAAGTGTCTCCGGACAGCGCTGGCCCCTGGCCTCTTAAGTGAGATGGGCGCACAACCCCAGAGTCTGTCAAGACTGGCCCGTACGGGCAGGGGTACCTTTACCTTTACCTTATTACTCTCACAGAGCTACCATTCTCAGAGTGGATTAACATTCATAGAATCATAGAACTGTAGAGTTGGAAAGGACCCCAAGGGTCATCTAGTCCAACCCCCTGCAATGCAGAATCTCAGCTAAATCCCTCATCTCAGGGAACTCTGAGAATTCTCAGAGTGGCCAATCAATCCCTCTTCCCATGGCACTCTCTGATGGTAAAGGGTTCTCCTAACACCTTTCAGCACCCTTAAGAAACTGCAGCTCCTAGAATTCTTTGGGGGAAGCAGACTTGTTTTAAACCAGGCATCCCCAAACTCAGCCCTCCAGATATTTTGGGACTCCAACTCCCATCATCCCTGACCACTGGTCCTGTTAGCTGGGGATGATGGGAGTTGTAGTCCCAAAACAGCTGGAGGGCCAAGTTTGGGGGTGCCTGTTTTAAGTGGTATCATAGAGTACATAAATGTATGACCTACGTGAATGTGGCCTGTGACAAACATCACGGAAATGTGGCTTCGAAAGCTAGCCATGAGATATTAGAGATATTACCACCCGCACATTTTCACTACGCAGATACTGGTGGTTTTAAACTATTTAGAAGAGTTTATATTCTTTCTCTCGTGGAAGCGGTGAACAATGATGAAGTTGTTGTTTTAAAGATGACTCACCAAACTGTGACGTCTCGGTCAAAAGGTTTTATTCCCTGACCGGGTACAAGCCTTACGGTAGCAAAGATATTTTTCAACTGTTAAAATAAACAGCAATTAACAGCACACTTTCAAACAAAAGCTCTCTTATCTCTCACACATTGTAAATTACAGCGACAGTCCTTCAGCAGAATTTACAGGCAATACTCTTCGGACAGACACAGGCGTCTGTGAAAACGAAGCTGGGTGGTCTTGTTTTTATTGGCACGTCCAGCTGATGCTAATTAAGCTCAGAGTGCCACTCCCATATATAAAGGAAAACTCTGGAACCTTCTAGAAACTTTCTACTTGTTTCTGGCAGAATGATTCCCTAACATGAGATGCAGAGTAAGAGGTGATACAAAAATACCCCAAGATGGCTGCCATTGCGTCAAGAACATCCAACTCCCAACTGCAGTGTCTCCAGTCTGTGAATCTAAAAAGAGCTTGCCAGCCAGGCTGGTTTGAGGGTGTTTGAAAGAACAAGGAAGGGAGTCCAACTCCCAAGGAAAGTGTCTGATAAATAGTTCAGTGTTTAACTTAACAAGGGAAGTCTTTGAGCTGTAGAACTTTTGGCATTTTCCTATGATCTGGAGACACGTGGGAGAGAGACGCATTTTCCTCTTTTGGAGAACCATTTTTCAATGTTACGCATCTCTCTTTATGAAGGCCCCCGCTTGGCTGGGGCTGATCTCCTTGACACTTTGAAGATAGTGGCTGCTCTTGAATGGCTTTTGGAATGAGTTTGTTTAATGAAGCTCTGGAGGCGGAAACAGTAACGCATTTCAAATGCATTCATGGCCTTTGCAGTTGCTCTGCTAATCAGGGAAGCCTTTGGGGCTAAACAAGCAGCTTTACAGAGCCAACCAGCCTGCCTATTTTCAGCCTGAACAAAGTGTTTCCTTACCCTATATTTAATATATTCTCTCTCTTTTTTAATCCATTTGTTCAGCTGGTTCCATCAGGCATACCGAGCAGCTGCCTTAGATGGCAGGTTCGGAGGGAGGATTTTGGCAGCCCCCTCCAGCTATGCCTTCTGAGAGAGCCAGTGTGGTGTAGTGGTTAAGAGCGGTGGACTCGTAATCTGGTGAACCGGGTTCGCTTCCCCGCTCCTCCACATGCAGCTGCTGGGTGACCTTGGGCTAGTCACACTTCTCTGAAGTCTCTCAGCCTCACTCACCTCACAGAGTGTTTGTTGAGGGGGAGGAAGGGAAAGGAGAATGTTAGCCGCTTTGAGAATCCTTCAGGTAGTGATAAAGCAGGATATCAAATCCAAACTCTTCTTCTTTTTCTTCTTCTGAGCATCCACCTTCCCCCCTAATTCCCTTCTGTAGGAGGACAGAACTATGTGTGCCACACAGCCAGTCCAGTGCTCCCTGAGAAAGCCCACTGCTCTCATATGTGTGGGCATGGGGATGCAGCCCCATCCCCAGTGTTGAATTCAGCTGCCCATCTGGTTGGCTTCTGTACATGAGGGTTGCCTTTGTGTCTGTTGCTTCAGGCCACAAAATGTCTTGAACATGTCCTGCCTCCCATGATGCCATCTGTCTTTTTTAAAAAAGGAGTGACACAGAGAATTTAATTCAGATTTACAATACTTTTGTCCAACTGAAGCAGATGGCTTGGGGTCCTGTGTTTCTCAGTGTTTGGACCTTGGGGTGGCTTTTCATGTGACCTCTGAGACCTTGATGGAAATTTGAAGATAGACAACAGCAGTGGGGATATTACTGGCCCAGAGGTGGAAAGAAGACAAAGTTCCAACCAGACAGGAATGGCTGATGAAGATGGACTATGCCGAAATGGCGAAACTGACTGGGAAAATCAAAAACCAGGAAGAGAAGAATTTCAAAAAGGAATGGGGAAAATTTACAATGTGCTTAAGAGAACACAGTAAACAACTCAAAACTTTGGCAGGATTTGTAATGTAATGTAACTACGGAAAAATGGATTATTGTTTTTTAACAAATTGGAGAAAATAAGATAAGCAGTTGAAAAAAAGATTGATAACAGTAACCATGGAAGGGTGGTGGGAAGTCAAAGGATTCAGAGAATCCTAGATGAAGAGGTGAATGATGTGTTTGAATTTAAATTTGTTAATTAAAACTTAATAAAAATATTTATTTATTTATTTATTTATTTTTTAAAAGGAAATTTGAAGAAAAACACTGAAGTTGTGGTGGGGATATATTCCTTCTGTTTGCATTCCTTGCTGAAGAGGCCAGTCCATATTTTGGTTTATCCTTCAAATCTGCAGACTTCCCAGTTCAAAAACTGCTGAAGAGGCAAGCAGCTTTTCCATTTAAGTTTCAGCATTTAAAATTAAAGCCAGCTTGCCTCTTCAGCAATGCAAAAGTCTGCTTTGGATCACACCCCATCCATACACAGGCATATCACTCAGTTGGAATGCAGCCTTGAGGGATGAACGCAGAGGCTGAGGATATACTCAGAGGTTTCCAGTTGCCCTTCCACATTGCAGTTTGTCTCTTCAGCTACAAGTTCAAAGAAAGTGACAGCGGTGAGCCGCTTATCCCCCTGCCTGCATATAACACCATAGGATGCAGATTCAAATGATAAATACAGCAGTTGAGGATTATCTCAGAAGTCTTCCCATTTCCCCCCCTCACACTGCAGCTATAAAGTAAGATTTGGAACAAAAATGGGAGGGGGGGTTGTTTAACAAAATCCTCTCTGGGGGTAAGATGGAAGCGTGCAAAAAAAATATTGACATTTGTCAAGTTTTACTCATTCTTTGAGAATTTCTCTACCAAAATTCATATCAGTGCTAGTGGGAATACTGGTATATCTACTGCAAATATTGAAATATCACTCAGGGAACAAAACAAAAAATTGCAACTCAATATACATCACATAAATATTTCCTGCGATTCCTCCTGAGAAACTCTACTTTTCAGCTACCCACCAATTTATTTATTTTTCAAGCTGGAAAAACTCTTGGTCACAATGGGAGCTGGCTGCCTTATGCAAAGTTGAAAGATGCACTCAAATCTGAAGCACTCGCAGAGAAACAAAATGTAGAAATATCCAATTCAAAGTGGTGCGTTCTGGGAAAGCTGCTCCCTAACACATTCGTGCAGATTTCCAAATGGGGAAAGTGGGAGAGAGTTAACTCATGCAGATTTTGAAGCTGCAAGGATGTTGATTCTCTCAAACATTATCCCCTTTAAAGCAGATTTTGAACATCACAAGCCTTGGGCACAGTCCTACCATTGGGCAGAGTGAGGCAGCTGCCTCGGGCCATTAGCTCTGCGCCCCCTAAGCTTGCCTCCCACCCTCAGGTGTGGCAGAGGGTCCTGTCCCATCATCAGTGTTCCATTTGCTGGTCTAGTCAGGTTTTATACATGGAATGCAGGGGAACCATCTTGTCCTGTGCCTCAGGCAGCAAAATGTGTTGGGCTGGCCCCAATCTTACCCTTGCTATTAACACAAAGTGCAGTTCTGCTAGGAAGATTCTGCGCAGAAGTTCCAAGTCCAGCATGGGGTTTGTTTTTGTTTTTTAATTCCAAAATACAGCCCATCTTCTCAGCTGCATTCCCATCTCTTGTGAGGAATTAAATCACTGCTGAAATAAAACTCAGTGCCCAGCAGATGGCAGTGGAAGCAGCTGTGATGGTTGGTGAAGGTGTAATAAATCGTAAGGGATGGAGTCTGAACAGATCACTTAAGAAGAATTTTGCCTCCTGCTGCAGCTAAGTAACCAGAAGACTCATCTAAATGTCCTTTTTACTATGCATTCATGAAAAATTGTGGTCCTGGTGGTATCAGGGTAGATATACACAATGCTTCTTTCATTGCTGGTTCCACCTGCAAAGGTTTGGGGGGAGACACACTGCTGGTCCTGGATCTTAGACAAGTCCATCGAAAAACTGTGGGGGGCATTTTGGGGGGAAATAGTTGAACAATTTTGGGGTCTTCCTAAAAAAAGCTCAACAACTATTTGAAACATGACAACCCTATTTTCTGTTGCTTTGCTCCTCCCTTCACACAAGCAGCAATACAAGCCAAGATTCAGCACTTAGCCTTCGTTTCCTATTACAAGTGGCCTTAGAAACCATGGGTTGGCCATTTCAAAACAACCCAAATATGAAGCCGTGGTTTAAAAGTGGCTCCATATCCTCACTTGGCTTGTCATTATCTCGTTTCCTGGCTTGCAAGCTGAATTGTGTCTTGCACAGACACTTGAGCAAACAGAAGAGGGAGGTTCTTGCAAAGGAGCTCCAAGTTTGTTCATATCCTGGCTAACTCAGCCAGGAACTGATTGTGCAAAGCAGCCCAGTTTATCTTAACAGTCTTCATTCCAGTCCTTTTGGTTCTCTGCTTGCCTTCTCCTTTTGGAATCTGCTTCTCCATTCCATCTCCAGCACTTTCTCCAAATCTTTAGCTGTGTAGGAGGAGAGACAAGGCTGGTTCTGGTGAAGGCAGAGTCAGACCCTCCAAGTGTCCCTATTTTCCAGGGACGTCCCTGATTTAGAGAAGCCATCCCAGTTTTTTATTTTATCCTGGAATGTCCTGCTTTTCCTTAGGATGTCCCTATTTTCTTTGGAGAAATGTTGGGGGACATGGAGTTCTCCAGCCCCCAAGTCGCCTGAAGGCAATCCTGTATAGGGAAGTTTTTTAATGTTTAATGTTTTGTTATGTTTTTATATATGTTGGAAGCTGCGCAGAGTGCTGGGGCAGCCCAATAAGATGTGTGGTGTATAAATAGTAAAATTATCGTTATGGAATGGAACATCTCCTCTATTTTCATTGGAGAAATGTTGGAGAGTACAGTGGTACCTCGGGTTAAGAACTTAATTCGTTCTGGAGGTCCATTCTTAACCTGAAACTGTTCTTAACCTGAGGTACCACTTTAGCTAATGGGGCCTCCCGCCAGCGGCGTAGCGTGGGTTGTCAGCACCCGGGGCAAGGCAAGTAATTTGCGCCCCCTAACCCGGGGCAAGGCAAGTAATTTGCACCCCCTAACCCGGGGCAAGGCAAGTAATTTGCGCCCCTAACCCCTAACCTGCCACCGCTGCCAGCTTCTTCTTGCTGCTGCCTGGGCTGGGGTATTTACGGTAAGGTAGCCACGGCGGCGGTGGCGGGTCCATGTCAGGTGATCTGAGGCGAGTTGCCGCTGGCGCTGCCGCCCAAACGACGCCGCTTGCTCGGAGGAGGAGGGCAGAGAGGCGAGGAAAATGCAACATGGCCCAGCAGCTGCAGCAGCAGCGGCGGCGGGGAAGCTGTGAGGAGGAGCTGCCTGGCGCACAGGGACCACGGCGAGCGCTGAGAGCCGCTGCCTGCCGGACGCCTTCAGCCCGGACGTGCACACAGCTCGTCGGTTCCACGAGACACGGGGCTCTGCTACAGCCTGCGCCCGAGGCTCTTCGGCGACTCCGGAGGCGGCGAGCGCGCCCCCCCCCTCAGATGTTGCGCCCGGTGTGGCTGGCCCTCCCTGCACCCCCCATGCTACGCCACTGCCTCCCGCAGCTGCCACACGATTTCTGTTCTCATCCTGAAGCAAAGTTCTTACCCAAGGCACTATTTCTGGGTTAGCGGAGTCTGTAACCCGAGGTACAACTGTACTCAATGTTGCATTCTTAGAATCTTGCCCAATTTCTGTTTTAGGCAGTGAGGGAGGGATCAGATTCATCCTGGTTTGTTGTGAGGCTTCCTTGGCACATCAATTTGCAATGGTGGCAGAAAGCAGAGAGCCCAACAGCAGAGGGAGCCAGAGTCAATGACAGGCAGAGCCAACTTGTTCCACCTTTGCTTCCATTTCCCTCTTGAGTTTTAGAAGGGCAACACTGAGACTAAGGAGGAGGAAGAAGAAAAGCCAGAGGGACCCTCTGGACTGGTTGAAAGCATGAAAACAGGTGGGCTTTGAGGATTCAGGCTGGTGGGGCAGTGCACCATCTGCCCATGTTCCCTAATGGACCAGGTTCCATGGTCCATTTGCTGCTGCTGTGACTCTGTGGCACAGCCCTTGGGGATTATGACTAAACCACTACTGCAAGAGGGTTTACCAGCAAGTTAGATGCTTGAGTGGTATAGGGTTGGACGAAGCTAGAAGACCCTAGATTCAGATCCCACCCACAGGGTGGCCCTTGGGCAATTTTGCTCTTGAAATACATTGCCCCATCTGTAAAATGGTTACAATAGTGTGGATAAATCAGAGAATGTAATTTGTTTTGCAAATGCATGACGTTGTTGCTGGGCATAGCCTACCCAAGGCAGTTCAGATATAGATATAGATCCCCAAAAGGAATAGACTCAGGCCAGTTTCTTTAATTTAAAAGATTACAAACATTAATACAGATGATCACCCCACAAACAATCCCATCTATACTAAAATGACCACCACTGAGATAAAAACCTTTAAGAAAAGGCCATGTTAATCATTGTCAACGTTGGAACCATACGTACCTCAGTTAGGAGGGAGTTCTATAATCTGAGGGCTGCCATAAAGTGGGAATTGAACCTGTGACCATCTCAAAGCAGCTGCTCTGCCACTGAGATATTCCCTTAAAAAGGAAGTACCGTATTTTTCGCTCCATAAGACGCACCTGACCATAAGACGCATCTAGTTTTTAGAGGGGGAATGCAAGAAAAAAATATTCTTTGAAGGAAGCACTGAGCAGAGCCTGTATGCATCCCAGGCTCTGCTCAGCACTCCCTTTCACGAGCCACGTGGAGCGTGTGTGTGGTGCTTGCAGGCTTTTCCCCGAGGAGGGAGAAGGGCAGCCGGCACAATCGCTCTTGGAGGCTTTTCCGGGAGGTGGGGGAAGGGACTGAGGGGCTATCCCAGAAGCTAGAACAGCAAGAGGGAGCGCTGCGCAGCGATCCCTCTTGCTGTTCTGACTTCTGGGACAGCTGCGCAGCCTGCAATCGCTCCATAAGACGCACACACATTTCCCCTTACTTTTTAGGAGGGAAAAAGTGTGTCTTATAGAGCGAAAAATACGGTAATATTGTAGTCCTTCGGGGCTGGAATAAAGGGCTGCTTTAAAAAGGTTCACGGGTCCATCTAGCTCAGCATTGTCTACACTGACTGAGTTTCAGGGGGCGTTTCCAGTCCTAACTGAAAAACAGGGGCCTTCTACTGAGTTATAGCCCTCCTAGTGTAGAAAATATTCCGTCCTTCTAAATTACCTGGAAAATACACTGGGCCATTCCCTTATCACAACAGAGGCAACTGGGGCAACCCTAGAAAAGCAACAATACGTTTTCCCCATTATTACAAATTCTGTGGCTGTACACCTGGGTTATCATTTGAAGCTGCATTCCACAGAGTCAGGCCACTGGCCCAACTAATCCAGCATTCTTATGACCTTTCCAAAGCACCTGAGTGAGTGCAGATGCTCTTAGCCTTCCAAGCTCAAAGTGACTTATATTTTCCATCACGGATTTGATATGTTGTGAACTGCTGTAGGCACAGAGGATGGATGAGTGTGTGCCAATTGGATGTCATTGGCCCACTTCTGGACTGGCCTGACCTAGAATCCACCTGGCACATAGTGTAACAGGGATTGTGCCTCTGTCCCCTTCATTATTTCCCCGTTGCTTTTTCCGATCAGAGCTGGCTCGTGGTTGTTGACTCACTCAAGGAAACCTCCTTCCATCATACCTGAGTGACTCAACATCAGCCACCAGGAGAAACCAACACAAGGCCCTCTACATCCACCTTCCCCAACCTGGTGCCCTCCAGATGAACCACAACTCCTGTCAGCTTCAGCCTGCACAGCAAAGGATGATGGGAGCTTAGCCATGCTGCTGGGAGATGTGGTCCTGAACGTCTTGACAGCACCAGCCGCTATACATCTTCTGGCTTCTCTGTTGCCCTAAACAGAGGCTTGCTTACCTGCTCTCATACCCACCAACATTTCTCCGATGAAAATAGGCATGTCCTAAGGAAAAGTGGGATATTCTGGGATCAAATCAGAAACCAGGACGGCTTCTGTAAATCCAGGACTGTCCCTGGAAAATAGGGACATTTGGAGGGTCTATACCCTGAGGGGACCTTTCTAGCCAGTCCTGCAAAAGCTAGGACTGTCATCTTATTAAGAACAGCTTAATTGATTAATCTATCCATTTTCATAGTCAATTGGACCTAAGATAGACCTAAATTGGCATATGAGCGAAACACAGTAATTCTAAAAGGGATGGGGAATTCAATTTTAATCCCACTCACCATATGGACCAGAAACTTTGAATAACAAAAGAGTTCTTTGAAGCTAGTCTCGAAATACCTTTGTCTTTTGCCTAAAAGGAGCAGATAAACCTTCCAAATCCCAGTGGAGACAGGCTGACTCAGAGTGGTTTTCTCAGGGCCACCCCCTTGATTTAAAAATTGAGTGTGTTTCCGCAGGGCAGGGCAGGGAATCCCCCTTGATTCATGAGCAACACTGTCTGTGTGGGCCTTTTCTGTTGGAGGAACCCAGAAGTCTCAGCCTGAAGTGAGGAGAGAGATGTAAACTATTCACTTATATCCTACTTTTCCTCCAAGGAGTTCAAGGGGCCAAACATAATTCTCTCCCTTCACATCTTACCCTCACAACAACCCTGTGGGGTAGGTTAGGCTAAGACTGGGTGGTCCAACACGCAGCTCGTTTTTGGAGCTGCTGTACTTTCTTCATACAACTCTCTCTCACACACACACACACACACAGAGAGAGAGAGAGACAGAGAGAGAGAGAGAGAGAGAGAGAGAGAGAGAGAGAGAGAAGCCAACTCCTAGGGGCTGAGGGCATTCAGCCCCCCCAAAAAAATTATTTGAGAGGGCCAAGGCCCCTAAAAGTTGATGGGCAATGCCATTCAAATGGTGTGTGTGCACCGCATCATCCGATCAATTATGTGGGATGGGGCTTACCTGGGTTCCCTCAATATTTTATTCAAGTTGGCACCCCTACACACATCTCTGTGGGGGTCCCTTCCAACTCTTCAAGTCTATGATTCTATGATTCTGCTCTCCACCCAGCAAAAAGCAGGATCAAGGTCACATTCCAGCCAGACAAAAACACTCAAGGAGGATGCGAGGCCGTGAGGGGGTGTGGCCTGGGTGAGCGCTGTGGCCTAGGAAGGATTTTGAGGGCCAAACAGAGAGGCCTAGAGGACCACATTCGCCTGTCCCCCCTCTCCACAGGCCTGAGGTTTCCCTGTCTCTGCACTGAACCACTGACTAAGCATGAGAGTTACTCTGGATTAATCAATGGGAGAGATAATGGTGCAAACATTTGCACACATCAGGAAATACTTGAATTGCAAGCTCCACTATTCTACTTGCTCAAGGCAAGGACTCTGAAATATACCTGCATGATTTCTTAAGACATTTTCTGGGACTAAAAGGTAGGGTGGCTCATTAGGGCTTTCTCCATCTTTTTTTTTGCTTCCCAAAAATAAATACCGTAAATAAATTCGTCAGTCAAGGCAAAGCAACAGGTATCGCAAGCGCCAGTTGAAGCCACTGACTCACCTGTCCAGTCTGGGTCATGAGCGTTTCTTGTGCCACCATATCTGTGGATTAGGATCATACAGAGTGGGCAGTGGGATTACGCCTACCGGCTTGGCCCAGCACCTGCAAATGATGCATGTGTTGGCAAAGTCACCTAAATATCCGATGGAGACCAATGAGAAAAGAAATGAGGATAATACCTTACTGAGAAAAACACTAAAGAAGGGTATAATCTCAGGAAAAATAAACAGAGAGGTCTGGTCCTTTTTTTCACTTCAGGCCTTGTATATAGAAGGGTGAGATTCAAGGAAACATACAGAGAAAGACTCCCTCCGAACCACACAGCCAATCAGAGCATATATTACCTTGGTGAGGATCAGGCCACCCTGACTGGTTGCCAAGCAACACCTCCACCCATCTCCCTTCTTGGCTAGGTGACTTTAAGTTTGACTGAATTAACCCTTAAATTACACACTGAATGGTCTCTGCTGTTGTACTTCCAACAACATGAACAGTTAGTGCTACTGTGGTTGTTGGAACACTGAAATCTCCTCAAACATATTCTTTAGATCTACAGATCAGGTACACACGCATGCAGAGACGTTCAGTGCTTGATGACTCCAATGTCATCAATGCAGCTGTAACAGTCCAGGTAAAACTTTCCTATTACCCCAGATCGCCTCAAATGCAATGCTTTTCGGTGGCGTCTGTTCACACATTCAGCTATCAAGCACTGAGTAATTAGATACAGGGAAATCAGTTGATATTGGTGCATGTGTGAATGAGGCCAGGGTATTCTGATAAAGCTGGCCTGAGCCACAAAAGTGCTGGGCAAGACATGCTGTCAGGGACAGTGCACCCAGGTCAGTTTGGAATTCATGGATGACATCCTCAATGTGAAAGACTCGGGCCAGGAAGTGGGTGACATGCTCCTGGAATCTGAACGCGAGGTCCACCAGTTGTGCTAACTCCTGCCATTGGCTCCAGCCTGGTGGGGTCTAAACTCTCCAGTGTGGCATGTTTGTACAGACCCCTGATAGCTGAAGTACATTTCTTTGGTCTGGACTCAAGAAGGGTCGCTTTTAGAACGTTAAAAAATGGAAGAAATCCCTCCCAAGGAGAATACACCTAGATGAGAAGAAGCCAGCTCAGAACAATGCATAATGCAAAGATACATAGGGGGCAGAGCAGGGAATATGCTCTCTGTATCTGGAGTAACTGAAGGATCCAGGCACAGCTCAATGTGGAGTGGCCCATCCGTCATCCACCAACAAGGGCTTACTGGGTGGAGGCAAGCCCAGAACACGGGATCATGCAGAGAAGTAGCAGACATCCTCCTCCACAACGTTTAGTTCTTGGGACACATAAGCTGTTCTCTCAGAGTGATCGCCAAAGAAGAAGCAGCAAACTGTTTTTGTGGATTCCCGCTCTATATAAATGTATTATGGGGAAGCTCAGTGGCAGAACACCTGATTCACATGCGGGAGGTCTCAGGTTCACCCCTGATGTCTCAAGGTAGAGCTGGTATTGTCCCCTGCCTGAAACACTGCGAAGATGCTGCCAGTCATTGTAGACAATATTGGGATAGATGGACCAAGGTATGCAAGGAAGCTTCCTGTGTTCCTATTGCCAACGTTCATTATTCTTATTATCCATTTAAGTAATTGCTATGAGCCAATTCAGGTGTTCCATTTCCTACACCTTAAACGTGAGTCATGAACTCTATCATAAAATAGGGTTGCCATACGATCAGAATTTCCCAGGCATAGCTTTTATTCAGCCCCTGTAAACAACCCCCTGGTGGAAATTGCTTAAATGTTTGGGAAAATTTGGACGTATGGCTATAGTGTAGATTTTGACGGTACTTGTTTTGTTTTTGAGATTTCACAAAAAAAGCTGAATTTTGCCCTTAAAAGCTCAACAACTTTTGTGCCTGGATTTTCACTTTTTTGAAATCTGGCAACCCAAACATAAAATTATTATTATTATTATTATTATTATTATTATTATTATTATTACCTACGAGACCGCCTCTCCCAGTATGCCCCACGGAGAGCCTCAAGGTCCATAAATAGCAAAACCCTAGTGGTCCCAGGCCCTAAGGAAGTTAGATTAGCTTCAACCAGAGCCAGGGCCTTTTCAACACTGGCTCCAGCCTGGTGGAACACTCTGCCTCATGAGACCAGAGTCCTGCAGGATCTGCTTTCTTTCTGCAGGGCCTGTAAGACAGAGTTGTTCCGCCTGGCCTTTGGCTTGGAGCCAATTTGATTCCCTCCCCCTCTTTCTTTTTTTCTTTTTCCCTTCTCCTCCTGTGATGAGGCTGTATTTTAATATTTTAATGTTTCAATATTTTTAATTGTTGTATTTTAATCTTGTTTTTAAGTTGTATTCATTCAACTTGCTTTTATTATTGCTTGTTAGCCGCCCTGAGCCTGGCCTTGGCTGGGGAGGGCGGGGTAAAAATAAAAATTATTATTATTATTATTATTATTATTATTATTATTACATATCTGTTACATTTGCATCCTGCCTTCCTTCCAGAGAGCTCTAAACAACATACACAGTTTTCCTTCTCCCCAATACAACACTTCATTCTCATGACAACCCTGAGAGGTAGTGGGCAGATGCTTTGGGGGTGGGTTGCGAAACAGATGATGCTATACCTCCATCACCTCCTCATCCAGCAGCAGTTTTAAAGGGCATGTCTCTGGCTGCGGAAAAAATCAGAGATGTGGCTTTCCAGCTCACACCCTGCTTTGCTCAGTCACTACGCTATACCAGATTGCTTATATGAAATTTTGCTTTCCTGGGATTTCAGCCAAGTCTCCAAAAGTCTTAGAGATGCCGTATGATGATGAGTCAAAAGGGAACAAGAGTTGCTTCTTCTCCCTAAGGCAAAGGAAGTCTCTTCTGCCCACATTTGGGAATGAGTTTCTGACTTACACTCCAGCTCTCTTGATTAGCCAGAGAGAGTCAGCATCATCAAAATGATAATTTTATTTGTATTATTACACACCACCCCAATTAGCAGAGACAGTGGTATCTTTATGCTTTGTGGTTTATTTACATACGTATACAACCTGAGCCTAGATGGAGAGAGTATAGAACATTCAAAGGTAAAAGGTAAAGGACCCCTGGGCGGTTATATCCAATCAAAGGTAACTATGGGGTTGCAGCACTCATCTCGTTTCAGGACGAGGGAGCCGGTGTTTGTCCACAGACAGCTTTCAGGGTCATGTAACCAGCATGACTAAACTGCTTCTGGCACAACGGAACACCATGACGGAAAACAGAGCGCACGGAAACACCGTTTACCTTCCTGCCGAAGCGGTACATATTTATCTACTTGCACTGGCGTGCTTTTGAACTGCTAGGTTGGCAGGAGCTGGGACAGAGCAATGGGAGCTCACCCCCTCGCAGGGATTCGAAGTGCTGACTTTCTGATCAGCAAGCCCAAGAGGCTCAGTGGTTTAGACCACAGCGCCACCCGCATCCCTAAATGTACCACTGACCTGACTCAGAGAAGGACTGTAGATTGGTGGCAGAGCCTCTGCTCTTCACGTGAAAGCTCCTCATTTCAATCTCCAGCTTCTCTGGTAGGGCTGGTGGGAACACCCCCTGTCTTAAATCTAGAAATCTGCTGCCAGCCAGTGTTGAGAATACTTACCTAGATAGAAGATAGGAAGCTGTTAATACTGAGTCAGAGCCTTGCTCTATCTAGCTCAGTGTAGACATCGACTGATAATAGTTCCGCAGGGTTTCTGGCAGGAGTCTCTGTCCCCGCCTTGCCTGAAGACGGCAGGAATTCAAACTGGGACATACAGAGTATTCAAACCACTGAGCTGCAGCCCCCTCCCTGCACATAAATCAATGCACGCCCGAGAACACAAAAGCACCATGCAGCACAGAGCCTAGCACTCCGCACCCTGAAGCTAGTGAGGTCTGGTTTTCAAAAATACATATTTGTAGAACAATTACGCTTCTCATGTTGTCGAGCAATTACATTCAATAGCTTTAACCCCAAACCACTCTTGCCTTTTAAATCAGCGCAGGACAGATGATTGCAAAGTAAAGCCGTCAGAGCCGAGCCTTTGGCGGTACGGAGAGTGGAGGGAAAGACGTGAGCATGAGAAGAAGGATGTCCCTGTGGACTTTAATCGATGGAACCTTGGTGGGAATGTTCTTGCCTTTGGGTCCTTATTTATTTATTACACTTATAGGCCGACTCCTAAGAACTTAGAACGGGAATGAGAGGGGTCCATTTAACTCAAATTCTTATGATAGAATACCTGCAACTAGCAAAATTGACCGGAAAAATTAGAGGAATGTCAAATCTAAAGGTACTTAGGGAATGGAAATTTTTAAAGAATATTTGAAAATGTATTGTACGAACAATAAGATACTTGCAGAAATAGAGTGATACTGATATCTAAGAATTAATTAAAATACAATAGTGGAATGTATATTTATATACAAAATAAAATAATATGAATCTGTGCAAGGAATATAGATATTATAAGTAGTATAACAAGAATTATTGGAAGTTACATATTTTAATTTGTTATGTAAATGTAATATAGTGTATTTGTTTATGTTCGTTTCTCTATCTTTTCTTACTTTATTGTTTTTGATTCATTTGTATTGTTTTTTGTATTATATGTTATGTATATTTGTCTATGTGAAAATTAATAAAGATTTTCTTTTTTAAAAAAAAAGAGGGGGGGGGTCCATCTAACTCTGAATTAGGGTGGCCACCTTGGTTCCGGCAAAGTAGAGGGCAGGGTGGGGCGGTTGAGGGCGATTTTGTTTCCATCTGGTGCCAAAGTGATTTCAAAGCAATCCATTACAATCTATTGCAGTCCAACAGGATGGCCCCTCTGGACAGTGGGGGGAGATTATGCCAAGCTGCCCAGGACGGGCATGTGGAGCATGCCCCCAAGGGGGGGGCGAGGTGTGGAGGGAGCCCACTCCCGCACCACAGTTCAGGGTAGGAGAGGGACAGGGAAGCTGCTGCCCACTTTCTTCCTGCTCTCCACCGCCAGATCAGGCCTGAGCCAGGGAGCGAAGCCGCATCAGGCACAAGCGCCGCAGCCAAGGCTCAGCTCCTTCTGGCACAGAGCCAGGCTCTGTCGAAGGAGCCTGCTGTGGGTGGCCCTGTTTGCACCGCCTCTCAGAATGGCGCCCGAGGCCACGGTGCCCACGGCACACACCCGCACGCTATGCCTCTGCTTCTGCAATTTGTCACATGCTCCCCAGAGCTTCAATACATGACCTTTCACACACCCTTTCACACACATGCATTTGAGGAGGATCCCTAACTTAACTCCTGTTGCTCGGTCCCTGCTCCTGCCCACCTAGCAGTTCGAAAGCACGTCAAAGTGCAAGTAGATAAATAGGTACTGCTCCAGCGGGAAGGTAAACGGTGTTTCCGTGCGCTGCTCTGGTTCGCCAGAAGCGGCTTAGTCATGCTGGCCACATGACCCGGGAGCTGTACGCCAGCTCCCTTGGCCAATAAAGTGAGATGAGCGCCGCAACCCCAGAGTCGGCCACGACTGGACCTAATGGTCAGGGGTCCCTTTACTTTTACCTTTACCTAACTTAGGAGAGAGAGAGAAAACCCGAAATACAGGACAAAATTGTATCAATAAAGGACTTGGCATTTTACATTGAAATACTGTATGGGACAATCCTGTATTATACAAGATAGTTGGCAATCCTAAAACAAAACTGTCAACACCACAGGTGAGGAACCTAAGGACTGTGGACCAAATGCAGCCCCCAGGCCACTCTGTTTGACCCTCAGAACTCTCCCCAGACCACATACCCTATTTGCAGCCACTCTGACAATGTTTCTTGCTTGCCTGGAGGTAGGCTAAAGAGAGGTGTATGAATGTGTAGAAACTAGCAGGTAAGCTTTCCGTCCTTTCCCCAGGGACTTTTGCCACTGGTCCTGCCCATCACTGGCATGTGGCCTCCAGGAGGTTGTCCAGAAGGGGCCATGGCTCTTGAGGGCCTGAACAATGTTTCCCAACCCTTCTCTATATTTGCTGGCAGCATCTCTCCTGGGTTTCAACCAGAGGTGTTTCCCAGCCCTAACCAGAGACGCCAGGGATTGGAGCTGGGATGTTCTGCGGCGCTATGCCACCATTGGAAGAGAGGAAGCTAAAGAGAGAGGTCTGGTGAAGAAGGACAATGGAAGAGGGAAGAGAGCTGCTAGAGGCAAGAGGAGAAAGTAAACTCTGACCAGCTGGAAGACCCTGGAGACAGAAGCTGCTCCCAGCCTTTACAGCAGTTATCTGACATCATTAACCATCATTGGTTAAATGAGTAACCAATATTAGAGTTGGGAACTGCGGAGTGATTGTTTGTTCATTGTTATAATTGCCCCTTTATTAGATGTTGTTTCTTAATTTTATGGGATAAGGTAATAATACATTCCTGGACTCTTGCGTCCCCAATCCCGAACCATTACATCACCTTTCCTCAAGGCAGTGAAGAAGATTTTCTCCCCCCCCCCCCTCATTTTATCTTCACAACAACCCTGAGAGGTAGATAAAGCTGAGAGGCGGTGACTGGCCCAAGGGCACCCTGAGGGTTTCATGGTTGGAGCGCAGATTTGAACCCAGGTCTCCCACTCTAACCACTACACCATATGCTACAGCAGCAGTCTCCAGCCTCTTCAGACCCAAGGGCCATCTTTCATCTACCCTTATCCCAAACATGTAATTTGGGGACCCATTTATTAATTGTTTTTACCATGAATTTGCATGGTGGTTGTGATGATGCTACAAGTCCACCTTAGATCAGGATGTGACCCGGCACAGAGAAATGTACTACTGCATCCATGCCAAAACACACAGTATTCAATTAAAACTTCCTCCCAAAGAATCCTGGGAACTGCAGTTTGTTGTGCATGCTGGGAATTGTAGCACAGGGGGAAGGATAAACTACAGTGCTCAGGATTCTTTGCTGGGGGGAGGAACATCCTTTAAATGTAAATGTAAATCTTATCTGATGAAGTGGACTCTAAGCCACTTAAGTTTATGCCAAAAGTTCCTTGCCATGGCCACTTGAAAACTGCTGATCGCCTTGGCAGGCCACTAATGATTTTTCTGCCTATTAGATAAAGGGACCCCTGACCATTAGGTCCAGTCGTGGCCGACTCTGGGGTTGCAGTGCTCATCTCACTTTACTGGCCGAGGGGGCCGGCGTACAGCTTCTGGGTCATGTGGCCAGCATGACTAAGCCGCTTCTGGCGAACCAGAGCAGCGCATGGAAACACCGTTTACCTTCCCGCTGGAGCGGTACCTATTTATCTACTTGCACTTTGACGTGCTTTCGAACTGCTAGGTTGGCAGGAGCAGGGACCGAGCAACGGGAGCTCACCCCATCGCAGGGATTTGAACCGGTGACCTTCTAATTGGCAAATCCTAGGCTCTGTGGTTTAACCCACAGCGCTACCTGCGTCCCTTTATAGCCTATTACAGCCATTATAATGCACTGTGCTAGATGCTGTAGGGTTGTTGTTCTGCTGCTTCTTTTATTTCTTATGTTGTATTTTATTGCATTGCAATTTGATTTGAAAGGAAATTCAGATTGTATGTCTGGTTCACATCATGAACCCTTATGGCTGAAGCTCACAGGACCCCATTTGGGAAGCTCTGGTTTAGGCCATAATAAAGTATGTTGGTCATCAAGACGCCATGAGGATCCTTGTAGTTTATGTAGAAAAAAGGGGATCACTCATTGGGGTTCCACTTCTTTTTTGCCCTGGCCTCAGGGACAGTATCTATTTGGGAGTCTCCATGCTCTAGGGAGCTTCTAGACTCAGCTGAGGTGAGGCTGTAGTATCAGGTGAAACTGCCTCTGGGGATAAAACTAGGGCAAAGAGGAGATGTTGGCGCTTCTTGTGCAATCCAGAAGAGTCTCCCATCGCTCTTTTGCCATGCCACTTGGGTTGGGCGTTCTGTTGTTGTTCCATTCCAACGTTGTCCTCACACCAAACACACCTCAAGCGATTAGTCAAGGAAAATACACACGGTGTCCAGGAATGCAAAGTAAATCCGGACACAAATGAACTTTAATCCCCATGGGATGTGGGATTTCCACCACCACCCCTCCCCTTATGCTAATGTACAAAACGTCACACACAGCAAACAAGGTTCTATAAATAAATAAATTAGTTTAATAGCATATGGCGTTCGTCTGAGGGCCAGCACATTCCTAGAACATTGGTTCTTTTCGTTTCCTGCTTCCCCAGGTCTGGAATATGTGAAGCAATGACATAAAAAGAATGGGAGGGTTTCTGAGGATATACAGAGTGCATCCATAGCCCACCACCACAGACTTGGGATGAAAGGTGGGACTTTCAAGTTACTGATGGCATGTTTCAGTTTCCAGAACTGGACTGTGGAATAATTGCCCTGTGTATTTATCCTATTAATTTCAACATACCAATTATTATACATTCCACAGAACTTCACATCCTATACAATCTTTTTGGACTTCCATCAGCACCTCTGATGATCCACCATTTTTATCATTTCTTCTGCATTCCTTTAATTCCTATTGCCGTTAATTATCTTAACTCACAATCCACCTCTTTAACCATTTTTGCAATAATTCAAATAATTTACCTCACAAAACTTCTTGCAAACCTACAAACGTAATTTGGTCATGACAATTACTTTTCAAATAGTCCGTAAATTTACACCAGTCTTCTGTGAATCTCTGGTCCCGCAGGTTTCGAATTCTTCCGGTTAGTTTATCCAATTCTGCAAAGTCCATCAATTTCATCCTCCATTCTTCTTTTGTCGGTAATTCTTCTAATTGTCTCTAGGATAAATACACAAAAGCCCTGTGTATTTATCCTAGAGACAATTAGAGACGTGAAATTCCCAGAACCCTTTGCCCTGCTTTAGCAATGTAGAATTCTCAGAAACATTATCCCTGTGTTCTGACAACAAATGTGTGTGCAATCCACGTGTCAAAGGGAGAAGTGGGATCGTGCCCAGGGCCAACCAGATATCCCTGGGAAGTCCAAAATCAGAACCTGATCACAACAGCGCTCTCTCCCCCACTGAAGTTTCCAACAACTGGAACTGTGCTTAATGGTGTCAAACTTGGATACAGACTGGGAAATATCACCAAGCACTAGAAAGCAGAAGTTTCTAACAGCCTTCTCATAGAATCATGGAATTGTAGAGTTGAAAGGGACCACAAGGATCATCTAGTTCAACCCCCTGCAATGTAGGAATCTTTCACCCAGTGTGAGACTTGAACCCCCAACCCTGAGGTTAAGAGTCTCATGCCCTACCAACTGAGGTATCCCTCATGCCAAAGGAACCTTTGCCAGCCTGGTGACCTTCAGAGGTTTTCGACAACAACTCACATCAGCTGGGATGGGGGGTCAAAAGTGACTGCCAAACACAAAAAAAAACACACACACACCATCACATTACTATTTATATCATACCTCTGTGTTGATTTTAAATGCAAGCTGCATTGGGAGCCAATTCTGGCTGAAAACCAAAGCATAAATATAATTGCTTAATTAAATAACCGGACTAAAGTAAAATATATTAACGTAAGCTTGCTCTTATATTATCTATCTGTCTTGAATAGTCCTTTCCATTCAGGTTTCCTTTGGTTTTGGCAGGTCAGGGGAAAGAATTAGGAAGCAGAGATGATGCCCAGTTAAGTCTATATTAAAATCCAATTAAATAGCATCTTAACAGAATAGCAAATCAATTCTCGTAAACTTTCAGCTTCACTGTGGTTATCCTGACCTTCATCATTTTATTATGTTTTTAACAAAGCCAAATGGAAGATCTGAGTGGTTTTCTGGGAAATACACAAGACTGGTGGGCAGATTTAGGAGCCAGAAACCCCTGTTTAGCCAGAAGCAGCTGAGGATGATCCACCAGAAAGCTCTTTTGGGAGGGGCCCCATTCAAATGAAAGAGTGCAAATGCTTGTAAAGGGAGGCATTTCCTCCAATTAAGTGCTCAAGTTTTCTAAATGGTGGCATTGTTGTTGTTCAGTTGTGTCCGACTCTTCGTGACGCCATGGACCAGAGCACGCCAGGCACTTCTGTCTTCCACTGCCTCCCACAGTTTTGTCAAATTCATGTTGGTAGTTTTGAGAACAATGCCCAACCATCTCGTCCTCTGTCGTCCCCTTCTCCTTGTGCCCTCCATCTTTCCCAACATCAGGGTCTTTTCCAGGGAGCAAACAATAATGGGAGAGGGCTGATCTCTAGAACACTTCTGTAGAGGGCTACTCTCAGCCCAAAGACATTTCTCAAGGTTTATTTCCTTTTGTTCCCTTCATCTTCCCTTTTTATCATTAAGCACCTCAAAGTCTCCAGTGGCAGGACATGTAAGGAAGGTAAGAAATAAGGTAGATGATATAGATAGATAGATAGATAGATAGATAGATAGATAGATAGATGATAGATAGATGATAGATAGATATAGATAGATAGATGATAGATGATAGATAGATAGATAGATAGATAGATAGATAGATAGATGATAGATAGAGATAGATAGATAGATAGATGATAGATAGATAGATAGATAGATAGATAGATAGATAGATAGATGATAGATAGATAGATAGATGATAGATAGATAGATAGATAGATAGATAGATAGATAAAGGTGAAGGTAGCCCTGCCCGTACGGGCCAGTCTTGACAGACTCTGGGGTTGTGCGCCCATCTCACTTAAGAGGCCAGGGGCCAGCGCTGTCTGGAGACACTTCCGGGTCACGTGGCCAGCGTGACATCGCTGCTCTGGCCAGAGCCAGAGCCAGAGCCAGAGCCGCACACGGAAACGCCGTTTACCTTCCCGCTGGTAAGCGGTCCCTATTTATCTACTTGCACCCGGAGGTGCTTTCGAACTGCTAGGTTGGCAGGCGCTGGGACCGAGCAGCGGGAGCGCACCCCGCCGCTGGGATTCGAACCGCCGACCTTTCGATCGGCAAGCCCTAGGCGCTGAGGCTTTAACCCACAGCGCCACCTGCGTCCCCTAGATAGATAGATATAGATAATAGATTGTCTTTGGGGAAATGGTTTTCCTGTCTATCCAATTGTTTTCTATGGGTTTGGAAGCCTTTGAGGTAACTTCGCTAAACATAGCACAAGGTCTCCTGAGGTGGTGAGGGTCTTTGCTGATGTTTTGGTGCCAGGCGCCATTTTGAATCAAGATGGTGGACAAAACCATGGTTTTGCTCATTATTTTGTGGTGTCAAGTCAAAACTCACTATTTTTAGTAGTAGTCTTTTTAGTAGTAGTACTAGTTTTTTAGAATACCCAGGCAGTGCAGGGCACTTTCCACTAATAAAAGAGCTGAGAGCCAGTGTGGTGTAGAGGTTAAGAGCGGTAGTCTCGTTATCTGGGGAACTGAGTTCACGTCTCCGCTCCTCCACATGCAGCTGCTGGGTGACCTTGGGCCAGTCACACTTCTCTAAAGTCTCTCAGCCCCACTCACCTCACAGAGTGTTTGTTGTGGGGGAGGAAGGGGAAGGAGAATGTTAGCCGCTTTGAGACTCCTTAAAGGGAGTGAAAGGCGGGATATCAAATCCAAACTCTTCTTCTTCTTCTAAAGATAGTAACAGTAGTAGTAGTAGTAGATGACACACTGCAACATTTTCTTATAGGTCATTATTCTACATTATCACCGTCTCGGGAAATATGGGCCAGGAAAATCAAAGGATGAGTGCCCCCAGTGCCCCAAGCAAAAAGAAGATAAAATGTCAAAGGTGCAGAAGAATCAGTTAGCTTTCTGAGAAGCCCAAACATTTTGCTTCATGAGACGATCTCTCAGGGGACAACTGAACCAGTTTATTGAGAGGAACTGCTTAAGCAGGATGTCACACCATCTGATAAATGGTACCTATGGCCCGCTAATGCTGAAGGCAGCTTCAGATGTTGCCATAGCACAACCACTAAGACCAACAAACAACTCGCAGTTCCGGTTGTCCGGTTGCTGCTGCAAATAATCCAGAAAGGAAACTACGCAAGACAGGTTTACACCCACTCATTCAAAGCCCTGTGGCTTTGTCTTCCTGACGAAAGGCTCTTTTCAGTAGCAGCGACGCTTGCATAACATCCAAGAGTGCTCTCAACAATCAAAACATCAAAAGCGAAAAGTAACTCAGGTCCCATCAACAGTGCACATTTAAAGCAATGTTATACCATCTTGAAAAGCCATGGCTTACCCCAAAGTATCCTGGGGACAATAGTTTATGAGTGTTGGAAGTTGCTAGGAGTTCCCTATTTCCTACACAGAGTTACAGTTCCTAGAGTGGTTTGACAATCAATCCTCCTTCTCAGGAACTCTGAGAATTGTAACTCTAGGCTCACCCAGACTTTCACTTTTCCCATGTCTAGAAAGTCGAAGCAGTTTTCCAAGGAACTGCTGTTTGTGGCAAGGAGACGAACAAGAGAGATTGCCATGCCGGGGAGACTTCAGTCCCCTCACCATCTAGAGCTACCCTGTCCCTCCTTGAATCTCCTGAACCTCCCCATCAGGCAAGCCAGCCCCAGCAGTTGAGACCAACAGTAGTCCCGTTCCTGCATCTTCAGCCAATCTACATCTGCTGGCTGCAGCACCAGCGACAAAGCAGAGACTAGGGACTCAGCTACACAGCTGCAAATAAAACGTTTTAAATGTGTTATAAAGAGTCGTTCGTGACTGGACTTAACTGTCAGGGGCCCTTTACCTTTTTATAGTGCAATATACAAATGTGAGCCTACGCAAAATTCAATATATTTTTCAAAACATTTTAAAATAAAGCATTTTCACAGCATTTTTTATATGTGCATAGATTCCACCTAGGCTCTGCTACAATTGTTTTAACAGTTTTTAATACGTGTAGGGGTGTTTTCGTTGTCGTTGTTCTGAAAAGAAACCAGAGTATTGGGTTTTTGGGTGGTTCTTTGTAATTATTGAGGGAGGGGAGATGTGTCTGGAAGCAGAGGAGCTGGAGAGAGCAGAGGTTGGCCAATAACAGTGGTTCAAAGGAAGAGGCAGTATGGTGTGGGAGGTGGGACAGGCGGGATAAGGGGCACATGGCACAGGCATTCATTGATTGATTGATTGATTGATTGATTGATTGATTGATTGAATGTATACCTCCCTTCATCCAAAGATCCCAGGGTGGTTCCCAACCTGAAAATACAAAATGGAAACACAAATAGTAATAGCAAAAACCAATAACACACATATGCCCGACACGTTCAAAAGACCATAGAATATTAATCAGCCAAATGCCTGGTTGAAGTTTCTCCTGCTGCCTAAAGATATGTAATGAAGGTGCCAGGTGAGTCTCCTTGGGGAAAGCATTTCACAAGCAGGGAGCCACCACAGAAAAGGCCCTTTCCTGTGTTGACACCCTCTGGACTTCTCACAGAGGAGGCAGGTGAAGAAGGGCCTCAGATGATGATTCCAGGGTCTGGGTCAGCTAGAATTTCTGAACTGCAATCCTACATATAACGTGTTGCAGTAATCTAACCTAGAGATTACCAGAGGACAGTTAGTGACTGTGCCGTGTGCCAGCCACCCCTCCTCCAACCTGGGGAACTATGGTTGTCCTATCAGCCAGCCCTCCAGTCTGTGGCTGCTGTTGCTAACTGCTAGGTTGTCTCTGACTTTATGACTACCATGACTACCACGGGGCTGTCCCAACATTTCACTGGTTCAAAGCATGTGGCAGGAAGAGAGTGATCTAAAAGTGGGAGATATTGACATCAATCCCTTATCATGGTCAGATTGTTTCCTGTTGAGATGTAGGCTTTCAACACCTTTCCGCCTCTGCAGAGGTGGAGAACCTATGAAGATGCTCCAACCTTGGAGGCTGATTGATCCCAATGGGTTTCCAGATGGCTCGGGGGGTTTCTGGCTGATATGACTGGCACTACTGTCAAATCCCTGGCCAACCTCTGGAACACCCAAATGGCTCGGGCCGTTGACATGATCTCCCACATGGTGAAGCCTGCTTGGATCCCTGGTATACCCCATGAGCTTAAAGCAAGGTAACAAGCTAGGAGGCAGCTTGAATGTGAGTGGAGGGAAACTCCAGTCAAAGGCAATCAAACACTCGTCATCAAGTCTACCTAGTGGCAAGGAAGGGTGCAACGAAGGTATTGCATCAGGGCAATGCAAGACCTCTTACACTCTGGCACAAAGGAGGTGACAGAACTGACGGTAGCTCACAATGACTAGTTTGCAAAACATTTTGAGGATAAAATTACTTGCATCTGCTGGGACGTTGACTCAACTGTTATAGCAGATGAACATTGAGAGGTGTCTAGAGCACTGTCTAGTCCTGTTGTGTTGGATGAGTTTCAGTTGATAAGGTGTGAGATTGTGGACAAGGTGCTTGGATCAATCAGGGCGACCACTTGCGCTATAGACCGGTTGTTCCCAACCTGTTTTTTGGCCATGGCCCAACTAAGCATCTCTAAAATCCTGACGCCCCCACCCCTGTGGCATATAATTCTTATTATTGAAAAAGTGAAGTCCTATTCACGTGGAGGAAGCCTGAAGGGCCATTAACTGTTAATAACTCATTCTCAAATTGCCCACCTTAAAAATCAAATTGTCCCCCTGTGGGGTGTGTGCCCCATGTTGGGAGCCATGGCTCTAGACCAGGGGTCAGCAACATTTTTCAGCTGTGGGCCGGTCCACCATCCCTCAGACCATGTCGTGGGCCGGACTATATTTTGGAGGGGGGAAATGAACGAATTCCTCTGCCCCACAAATAACCCAGAGATGCATTTTAAATAAAAGGACACATTCTACACATGTAAAAACATGCAGATTCCTGGTCCGTCCACAGGCTGGATTTAGAAGGTGATTGGGCCGCACCCATAAAATAAAATAAAATAAAATAAAATAAAATAAAATAAAATAAAATAAAATAAAATAGATCCCTCAGAACATGAACTGGTGTAATATATAGGTGATAAATAACAGAATATCTTGGGAAAGAATTGGGAAAGCAAAAAATAATAATAATAAGGCACTGTGTGTAAAATAACAAAATGAGAAACAGTACAATGAGAATAATCAGAAGTTTATTTTATTTATTCCATCTTTCATCCTCTTTCTTCTTTTCTCTTCTTTTTCTGTAAAGTATGCGTATGTAGTTCGTATATACTGTGTTATTGTGTATTGTTGTGTAAGTTAATGTTGATTGTTTAATAAAGATTCTTTAAAGAAAAAAGAACATGAGCTGGTGATTGCTGCAATTGCTAATCCAGCCACATTTGTGGAATACTGGCCCAAGATGCCCCGGTCCTAATGGGAGCTATTTTTAAAGCAGGGCAATTGGTGTTTTGATCCCAGAGCATTTTTCCCCCATCTGGTTCTGCGCTTATGGAATCTGGGACTTTCCCTCCGTGATTGACCTTAGTTATTTGTACTCCTTTGCATCTTCCACCTTCTCTCTGAATCATTTGCAATTGAGCAAAACAAGCTGATGCATAAATCAGGGCGGGAGGCTGAGGGAATCATTCCTGCCCTCAGTGCCTGGAAGGCAAAGCATGGGTAATATTCCTGGCTGCTTAAGAGCTGGAATGTAGAAGCAACAGGAATGGAGGGTTGCAGAGCAGCCTTTAAGTGGGCAAGATGCCTGCAAATGCATTCCCTGAGCTCTTGCCTCACCTGTGATTTGGCAATCGGCTTTTGGCTACGGTTGTCATGGTGAAGAGCAGGGACTCATCTGTGTGTCATGAACTAGCCTTTGGCAGAGGTTGGGGGTATCTGAAGGATGAATAGGATGGAAAGTCACCAATTATGTAAAGAAACCCAGCGGAGGAGTTAATCATCTACCTCAAAGGAAGGGAGGGGGTGAAGGGTGTAATTAAGTCTGGGATGAAGTCATGGAAAAGTTCCTGATCTTTCGGACAGGCTTCCCACTAGGGCCTTCTGGGGACGGGTGTCTAGAATTCCACTGTGGAATTTTAGTTCTCATTTTAGCTTTAGATTTCAAGGCTATATTGGTTTTTGAGAAGGCCTCAGTGCCACACGCATGGTGCCACAGTGGGCTCAAACCAACTGCTGATGTTTTTGCACACTCCACATGGGTCTGAGCTGCTGGGAGGTTATGGAAATTTCACCCAGAGTTCCAGCTCTCAGCAGGAAGCTGTCAGCAATAGAACTGTTGACCAGATGTGTGGCATTTGTTATGGAAGTAGATGGGAGACAGAGGAGAAGGTCATGAAAGAGAGGAGCCATATTTCTCCAGAGGAGAGTGTGTTAGCTGGATGCACTACAGGGCTCTGGATCAGCACATCCCAGGCTGTGCACACAACATCCCCCCTCCACAAAGAATGCTGGGAACTGTAGTTTGTTAAGTGTGCTGGGGATTATAGCTCTGAGAGGAAAATTACAGTTCCCGTGTGCTTTAAATGCACAGTGCCTCTGCATACTCAGTGTGCTAAAAACTAGGCCCCTGGTACAAAGTAGGAATGAAGTCCAGTGCTTTGTGGTCTTCAGATGTGCCCGTAAATGTCATTTTCCCTGTTTTCCTCTGGAGGGAATCCTTTTTGTAAGAAGGCAACTGCTGTGACATTACCTGTGCTAGCCCTTCTAAAAACAAAGACAGCCTCTACTCTCTTCTTCAAAACTATTATATTCCATCCAGTGCTTTAAAAAAAAATGTTTGGGGGTACTCTCATTTTGACTCAAGAAAACAACCATTTTATAGTTCAAATCGGGGGAAATTAATACAGTACATGGACAAAAGTACAAAGATTCACAAAATGTTTAGGGGTATGCGTACCCCTGCATACCCCCAGAAAAAAGCACTGATTCCATCACAAGCAAATGAATGTAAATGAAGTTTACTAAACCTCATATTCTAAACCTGTTTCATGTCCTCCTTTAGTGACCATTTTCCCCCTCCCTTAAGTAAGTAATGAAGATAATAGCGCTGACCTTCCTTCCAAGGTTGTTGTATGACGAAAAGATAACGCATGTGGCATTCCTTTGGAGTGCCCTGAATATCTAGATTGTTGTAGCCCAAGTTAGTCAGAGTAGACCCATTGAAATTAATAAACATGACTAACTTAGGTCCATTAATTTCAGTTGCTCTACTTTGCGTAGAACTTAGTTTCATGCAACAGTGTGTGTGTGTGTGTGTGTGTGTGTGTAATTGTTAGCAAAACAACAAAATAATAATAATAATAAATAATAAATTTTATTTATACCCCACCCTCCCCAGCCAAGACCGGGCTCAGGGCAGCTAACACCCAATATAAAAACAATTGATTGAAATACAACTTAAAAACAAGATTAAAAGCAATTTTTTTCTTCCTCTTTTTCACTTCCAAAAGACTTCAGGTGATGGGAGCTTGATATTAAAAACAGATCACTGAGAAAATGCAAAAAAAAATGGGGGTTGGTGTCAGTGGGTCTTTTTAATTTAGCAGTTTCTCCCTGGAAAAGGAATATCTGGATTCAGTGACCAGGGTGTGGGGGATGCAGACTGGTATTTTGATGCCAACTTTCAGGCATCAAAAGAGCACCCATTTTCCTCTTCCCACAACAAAGACCCACCTGGTTACCTGGTATCTCCCACCCCCATCGATTCCTAGGACTGGCTCTTGAGACATGGCATGCAAAGACAGGATCACACATGCCCACATACATTTCTAGTGAGACACCAGGAGCAGAAGCCTCCCTGCTCCTAGTTGGTTTGCGAATCTCTTTTCCCCACCCCCTTACTCCAGACAGGCCATTCAGATGCTGAGGTGCAGAGGCAGGTAAAGAGGAGGGAGAGCACATGCCCAAATGTGTCACCCTGTGAAACTTCCCACTGATGAGGGTGTGGAAGGAAGGTAATTTGCATCTGTCTGGCAGTATAAATAGCCCTGTGAGTTATGGTCCCTCTCCAGATCTCAGGTACAACAAGGCAGGCAGGTCCTGAAGAGAAATCAGAGAGGAGAAGAAAAACCCAACCTGATCATGCCTAGCTTCAAGTCCACCATGTTGCAGCTTGTCTTCCTCGGGGCACTGTTTGTTTCGCCTGCTTATCTTCAGCAGGCGCCTTGTGATATCGTCAAGAAGACCGTTACGCGGGGCGCTTACAAGCTGAACGTGGAACCTGCTTATTTCAAACCAAGTGCCATCTACACAGGTAAGTTGCACTTTGTCTCCAGGGCTGCTGTTGCGTCTTGGCATTCCTGTTTGTGTGTTCAGAGCTAACCTGCCTTTGGCCATCTTTGGGATCCAAAGGGTGTTCTGCCATTTTGGGGCACCCTTGCCTTGTGGACCCAGTCTCACCACCAGCCCGTGAATGCGGGGCTTGTTGAGATTTTAAGCTAGCCTTGCTGCAGTGACCTAGAGAAGCTCAGAAAAGACATGGGATGGAAGATACGGTATTTGTGGGGTTTGATGCACAGTCTAATGGGATGACCAAAACCAAAAGAACAAGGAAGGGGGAGCCAATGTGGTGTCCTCCAGATTTTGGACTACATATGCCTTCATCTCTGTGCTGGCTGGGTCTGTTGGGATCTGAAGTCCAGCAACATCTGGAATGCAACCCATTGGTTAACAGTGTGTTAGGCGATCTATTCTTTCTAGAGGCATTGTAGTTGATGTCAGATATAGAAAGAGCAACTCTGAAGTAGCCCGTAAGTCAGTGCTGGGCAAAAGGGTGTGAATTTGCCAGCCATGGAGCTGATGGATGGGCTTGGATCTATGCCACTATCTCTTGGCCACAGTCTCTCATCTGTAAAATGGGACCATAATGATCTATTTCACAGGTTTGTTGCAAAGCGGGAAAAGGTGGTTTATTAAGGTCTTTGCACAGAAAAAACTGCAGTAGTAGTAGTAGTAGTAGTAGTAGTAGTAATAATAATAATAATAATAATATTGTAATGCTCTTATCAGTCTGTCACTAAACTGTAATGCAAAGGTCCTACGGGTTTCAACTGAAAAAGTACCCAATCTTCCTTTGGTAAAATTTTTATAATTTTATAATAAATGAATAATTTTTAAATGAATACCAAATGAATACCCAGAAGGACAAAATGATATGAAAGCAGCATAGATTATATTGGAAGGGAACAAAATATTCACAACACTTGAGAATCAGGCCTAACATATTCAGTATTTTTTTAGTGCCGAAAGAGTTTCACCAATTTTGATCATGCATCTCTTGCACAATGACTCCTGTGCCATTTAACCTCATAGACTGAGCTGCCCTAACAGGGATTTGACCCACAGCCCCACCCAGGGTGGAACACGGTGTGTCACCCTTGCCATTTCCAAATATTATTTTTAGTCCCCGTGTGGGATGACGACGCCCCAGTTTGTATCTTCCCCAAATGAAATCCTGCTGTTCCCTAATGAAGCCCAAATTTAATAAGCTGCGTTGCAAGTGACTGTTGGAAAGCATCTTCTTGAGACATCTAGGCTAGCCAGTTTCCCTGGTCCAGCAAGATGAAGGAAGGCATGAAAAGCTTAGCTGTCCGTGGCTGCAATGTGGGTCACACATTTCAGCGCAAGAACATCTAGCAGCCAAGTCCAGATCTCTGACAAGGACAGCAGTTTTCAAATATCCGATTGTCACCTCCCTTTTATCCTCACAACAACCCTGTGAGGTAATCTAGGCTGAGAGAAAACGACTGGTCCAAGGTCATCCAAGGAGCTTCATGTCTGAGTGGTGATTTGATCCTTGGTCTCTGTCTACGCTGCACTGGCTCTCTTATGTCAGTCTCCATACACCAGGAGGTTTAGAGTTGGGGGTCTCGAATGAAGTATATGGCATGTAGGCAAGCAGAAACCTAGTGCCTTTTTCCCCCCTCTTTAGAAAAGTATATCATATACTCAGATTTCCTGTTCCTGCTTCTTTTCTAATGAAATGGTATATTGTATTTACACTCATTCCCCTCAATGTCACAAGCTGCCTCAAGCTTAGGAGAGGCAAGATTTAAAACAAAAACAAAACACCACATTTTGAATGGATTTAGTCAAAAGATTCAGATGGCTTCTAGGCTCCATGAATTCTAACCATCTAAATCACGACACACAAAGCTATGGAAATAATAATAAATCAACAGCAATGATAAGAAGAACTTAAAGCTGTTTGTGTGTGTTATCTCGCTGTAATCCCTCCAATGCAACCATGTTAAGATAGGTCAGTTTTATTGCACCCATACTGCAGATAGGGAAACTGATGCTTAAGAGGGGCTTTGCCTAAGGCCACATGAGACAAAGGATTCGGATTTCCCCAGATCATCATTGCTACATACAGCAGCTGCTGTTTGTCTTCGCTTTTTTGTACAAATGATGCCACAAGGGCACATCCCACAATGATGCCGAGATTTTGCCTTTCTGTAGTTTCTTGGTTTTCTATGTCCCTTTGCCCCTGCTGTGGGCTTTCTGGATTTTTTCTCCCAGTATCAGATCAAGGTCTTTCCTCCCTCTGCCCCCCATCCCTGAGTTTCCCAGTAAAAATGTGATTTCTCCCACTTTCTCTGCAGTCACCATTACTGGGATTGACAACAGCACTTCCGTCATCCTGCAAGCCGTGCCTTCTGAAGATGGCTCCAGCGGTCTGTGGGAAAGTGAAAACAAACCGATCAGCTGCAGTGGCGTCGAGAACCTGGTGGAGAAAAACGTCTCCAGCGGCAATAGCACCCGAACCCGCTGGACGGCCCCCAATGCCAACATGGAATCTGTGCTCATAAAGTAAGAATTCTGACCACTGGGCCTTTTCTGCACCAAAGAGTCCCTGCCCCAAGGGGTCTACAGCCTCACACTACCAACGAATGTATTGTTTCTCAATACAGTTGTCTCTTGAATTACCACAGAGGAGCTCAGGGTTCCTAAAATGGCGTCGGCATTGAGAGACAGTGACATAGATGCAGGAATTTTTCTCCCTCCCCTGAAAGCTTGGACAAATTTGTGGTCTATTAAACACTTTCAGCCCCTAAACAAAAGCTCCATGTGTAAAGGGAAGGTCCCTGTGGACAGGAAATGTCGGATAATGGCCATGGCCTTCATGCCTGACATGTGAGCTTCTCACAGATAGTGGGGTGGCTTCTTCTGCAAGGCCAAAAGGCACTAACTATGCCAATCTAAGTTAGAACTGAATTTTAACGGAAGGGTGAGACTGGGGGAACTAATCAGAGCAATTATCTGATAGTTGGGGGCGTGTGTGTATGTAAGCGATAACAGTGGAGGAACTTGCTTATTTCTCCTATGAGAAGACATCAAAATTCATTACTTAAATCAAGAAGGCTGAATTATCCATAATTGTTTGAATTCTCTGGTTTTTCCTTTGAGGGGAGGGCTTTTATTAGCCTCTGCTTTCATAGGAACTGTCTCACAGCAAATCAAACCACTGGTCTATCTAGCTTAGTGTTGCTTACCCAGACTGGCAGTGGCCATACAGAGTTTAAGACAGGGCATCTGTATCAGGCCTACCTGGAGCTGCTGGGGACTGCACCTGGGAGTCCTTCTGCTTTAGGCAAAGAGTTTGTGGAGAGGTTGCAACACTTCTAGACACAAAGCCTGGTGTTTCCTTGCTGGCAGGGAGAGCTGTGTGACTCCTAAGTGCAAAACCTAAGACATAAATTTGCAGCACAAAATGTGGTTTTGTGTAACGAGGCACTGCTTTATCCAAAGGGGCATATATCAGCCTGCCACCTCATGCCTGTCTGATGGATATGCTTGCTTTAATTTATACTGAGTGTTCTATAGCAAAGCTTAAGATTCATTTCCCCCTTTTTCTGCAATGATCACCAAGAAATGCCAATTGGCTGAAGAAAGATCATATGCAGATAAATTACACTAGCAATAACTATCCATATCTCCTCTGCTTGCTCCTAAAAGTTATCAGCATAGTTGCTCAGGCACAAAAGAAAAGGAAGCTCTTTTTTTTTTTTTTTTCCTTCTCCAAATGCCAGCTAAAATGGGGTTTGGGCATCTCTGCATCCCCTGTTTGGCTATCATTTCACAGCTTCTCTCCTCCACCATTCATGATTCCCATTTTCTGTTTCTTTCCCAACAGGTCTTTTGTCATCTTTGCCAATGGAACGACCCTGCTGCAAACTCAGACCCTGGCAAGAGGTAATTTTGTGAGAAAACGAGGTCTCCCTCCAGTGTCAGTTTGTCGGGAATTGTAAATGGGTAGAGTGCGGTTGCGTTCAGATCCTGTTTGAAGGCTTCCTATGAGAGAACACATTTTGTTGGCTGCTGTGAAAGCAGGATACTGATGGGCCAATGGCCTGATCCAGCAGAGCTCTTCTTATGTAACATCTCTCAATTTTAACATTTAACCCTCTCTCTTCCATCTAAACAATTGGGGGGGGGGTGGAGAGAGGTGACTACTATTGGCTAACATAGCCCAACTTCAATCTCAATCCCAGGGCAATTCCTTCAAAGATTGGCAGGAGGGGAAGTTGAGGCAATTCCTGTTTAGCCGGTGGGAAACAACCTAGTAAGCCGTCTTACACTGTCAGACCATCAGACCATATAGTATTATCTGCGCCAGGCTTCCCCAGAAATTTTAGGCTGCTGAGCTGGCTATTACACTGCTGAATATCACTTTTTTGGAAATTGCAGGTGGGCAGAGTGCTGTTTTGCTCCTGCATGCCTTTCATGCTAAGGGACGCAGGTGGCATTGTGGGTTAAACCACAGAGCCTAGGACTTGCTGATCAGAAGGTTGGCGGTTCAAATCCCCAGATGGGGTGAGCTCCCGTTGTTCAGTCCCTGCTCCTGCCAATCTAGCAGTTCGAAAGTACATCAAAGTGCAAGTAGATAAATAGGTACCGCTCCAGCAGGAAGGTAAACGGCGTTTCCGTGCGCTGCTCTGGTTCACCAGAAGCGGCTTAGTCATGCTGGCCACATGACCCGGAAGCTGTACGCCGGCTCCCTTGGCCAATAAAGCGAGATGAGCACCGCAACCCCAGAGTCGGCCACGACTGGACCTAATGGTCAGGGGTCCCTTTACCTTTACTACCTTTCAGGCTTCCCCCCCACAAGTGTCTGGCTGGCCCCTGTGAGAACAGGGTGCTGGACTGGCTAAGCCACTGGCCTGATCCAGCAGGCTTGTTGTGCATTCTTAAATTCTGGGGCTGATAGGAGTTGTTGTCCAAAACACGTGTAGTCAAAAGTATCAGAAGGACACCAGGTTAGGGAAAGCTGATATACACTGCTCTCACTGGCAAGGGCTCTCCAGGATTTCAGCCTGGCAGTATTTCCCCAGACCTGCCTGGAGAGGCTGGAAAGTGACCTTGGAAACCTTCTGCCTGCAGAGCATTGAGCCACAGGCCTTCCTGCCTCCTCAGGCCTTGATTTATGTGAGGGCTTTGAACTCAGGCCTTCCCCCCACCCCAGTCCACCTACAGATCCTTTTCTGCTAAGCCGCAACAGCTTGGCTAATCTGATTTGTTTCTTTCAGACACAACAACCACCAGCATCAGATCGGTGTCCTCCTCCTCCGCCACCCCTCGCCCTGACACCAGCACCCCTGCTTCCCACAATCCGACGCTTCACAGCAACCCAACCGATGCCCACGTCCTCCTCAACGCCAGCACCGTCCACCACCATAACTTCGCTTCCTCCCACCAGTGGACACAAGGTCCCAAAGGCTCAGCCTCTGCAGCTCAAGGCAGCTCCTTCCTCCTGGCATTCCTGCAGCTCCTCTCCATCTCGCTGGGCTTCAAGCTCCTCTCCTAAGCTGAATCCCGAATCCCCACAACACGCATTCCCCGCTTTCCTCTCGTGCGTGGCCACCTTCCCTTCCAAACAGAACGTGAAGGGCGGGTGGCTGGTCTCCTCGAGAAGGAAATCCCTCCCTCCCTGCCTTCACCTGCAATTCTCTTTCCCCTCCACACCATTATGCATCTTTATTTGCACATTTATTTCATCAATCCCTAATATAGCCCAGCTGCTGACTTAGAAGATATGGCAGCAGGTAGCTGTACTGAGAGATGTCTAAAGAGAGAGGGCTCATGCCTTTAGGGGGCTGGGAGCAAGATCCAAACATTGTCTCTTCTTTATTTCTTTTTCCCTGCCTAGGGGACAAAAATATAATAATAAGCTAAATAATCAACAGACTTAACTCTGCCTGTTGCATATGGATCCAGTGCTGCTAAGATCTTCCATGGCAAGAGTAGGAATAGACCAGATATTTTAAGTTAATATTATTTTATCAGGACAGAACAATGATGCAACCTTAGGAAAGGAAGCGTCTCAACAGTTCCTTCTGTGCATCCCACCTCCCCACCCCCCAAAAAATTCTTCCAGTTCTCTGAAAGAGAAGTGCTAGGAAACTGGTCTCTATCCTTGAAGGATATTTGACTGGATGACACAGGCAGGCACTGCAGAATGGAAGGAAAGGCTGGTCCATTGAGAATCTCCACTATACAACACAAACAAAGGAAGCAGCGTTTTGTACCTCCATGTAGTTCAAGAAGGCTGTTCCAAAATTCTGACACCACACACATGCACACACCCCTTTCCCATATTTTATTTTCTGCGATAGAGGAAAGAAAACCCGGCGTTTCCATTTAAACACAGATCTGAATGCCCATATGCCAAGCAGATCTGAATGCCCATGTGCCAAATTTGAAATTGCACCCTTTCTCCAGCTTCTGAAACAACCATCAGTAGACGTTATGCAGATTAAGGGAGGCCCCTTCATTTACTGTATGTATATTAACTCTTATGAGCCCCCTGCTGGCAGGGCAACCCCCATGGACTGTAAAATATTTATTTGCTCTAAAATACTCAGATAACTCCTCTGCTCCTTAAGAAGTGCTCACCCTACTGCCTCCATAGGTTGTATGCAGAGAGGAAAATGGGGTGGAAGCAAGAGAGATGAAGGATGAACCAAGTCTATTGGTGGTTAATTGTGGGCTTCCACAGAAAGATAGGCTGGGTTTGCTGCCAGTGGCTTTTGTTACAGACTGTGTTTCCTCAGGGAAATGTATTTTGGAAATCTATTGTATTTGAAAGACCCTGGTTCAATAAAACTGCTTCACAATGTCCTATATATAACTGTGGCCTTCTTTTGGGGGTGTTGCAGGGGGGAGAGGGTAGTGAGTGAGGAATGGACAACTGAGCAAAGGGTTAGAAAAGGAGCACATTAGTGGCTCAGTTTCAACTGGTTTATATACTTCTCAAGGTCATGAGCAAAAGTCTCTGAAAGAACAAGGTTAAATCCTCCCTTTTTAGTTATGCCAGCGTTAAAAGTCACAGCTATGGGAATGGGTTTTTTTTTCCCTGCCCCCCCAGGCAACTGCTGCCTCTTTTGCTATAACAACCTTTCCAAGCCAGTTTCAGCCAGGAAACCGACCTCCCCTCCCCTGCTTTATGTTGACATTCGTTTGAGGCTGCAGAATAACAACAGGATTTATTGGTGCCGCGGGATGCCTGATCCATTTTAATGAGGACTAGGATATTGCAGATCACTTGGGTTGCTAAAAGAAGTGAACACAATTATACCCTTTTCATTCAGCGGCACATTGGCAAACGGGAGTTGTTACCCTGTGTACTTTAGAAACAGCAAGAGGATCCAACTGGTCAAAACTCTGTATAGTTCACCAGAAAAAAATAATACTGTGGTACAGGGGAGGTCAGCAGCAAAAATGAGGCCAAGTGCCTCTTGCTGGTGTGGAAATGGTCTCACATGTTAGATTTCTGAAAGGAAAATCATGATATATTTTAATGCTCCCAGACATACTTATTGATTTCATTGGTTTTGATGGAGTTAATTTTCAAGTAAGCACACTTAGGATTGATTGTGGAGTCCTTTGCCAACCTGGCACTGATGTAAAAATTGGGGTTTAGGTTTTGCTGCCCAACTCCCCATGGGACTCTGAGTCCCCTAAGTCCAAGACCAGTCAGAGAAGAATGGATGGAGGCAGGATCCAGTGGAAAGCAAGGCAGATATTTATTTTTCTGTTGCAACAGAGTTCCCTCCTCGCGTTCCAAGGAGGGAGAGACCCTGACCAAAAGTGAGCAGGAACCTTTAAAGACTTTTGACATTGCCCAACCCCCTTCACCAAAGACCACCCCAAAATCATCTTACAGACATCATAGCAGGCAGTCTACAGCAGAAATTCTGTCTGCCAGGATAATGGTCACTGGTTGCATTACCTGGGCAGGCTGGCCATTCTTTTGGGATGGTTAATACTTTAGTTCCTGAATCCAGGTCACAGGTTCACCCTATTCATACATAAATACGCTCTTGAAACAGGATTTTTAAGCAAAAAGACAATGGGAAGGCTTTCCCCATTTGCCTCCCTTACTGCAGAGGAATATTTGAGGTCATTGGGAGAGTCGAAATGGCTTCAGGATTGCTCTCCTGCTCAGACACATGGTTCATATATTGAGATATGTGTGCATTTGTTGTATATTTGAGACCTTAGAATTCTTATAACAGGGCCCTCCAGATATTTTTGGACTGCACCGCTACCCTCACAGCATGCACTGGCTGGGGCTGATGGGAATTGTAGTCCAGCATGGCAAAACTTGGATTAGGTTAGATTGATTGGCAATGGGGAAACACTCTGGAAATGTGAAAAGTGGCAATCCTTCAAGTAACTGCAGAGGCCCAAGTGACAAGCTACTCCTCTGGGATGGGAGTCTTGCCTGCTCCCTTCCCTAGCCTCTTTTTTGAAATAAGAGAACCTGTTTCATACTCTCATTGTGTGTTTTTGCCAGCCTGGATTGACTGATTGATTGATTGATTGATTGATTGTCTGATTATTTATTTTCACAACAAAAAATGACAATATAAAAACACAGAATACATAATAGAAATAAAAACAAAGACAATCCAATATAAATCAGCCAAAGGCCTTGAAGAGGAATGTTTTTGCCTTGCGCCTTGAGACATATCATGAAGGGGCCAGGCGAACCTCCCTGGGGAGAGCATTCCACAAATGGGGAGCCACCACAGAAAAGGCTGTGTTCTTGTGCTGCCCCCCTCTCATGGAGGAGGCACATGAAGAAGGGCCTCAGCAGATGATCTCAGGCTCCAGGTGGGCTCATATGGAGAGAAGCAGTCCTTGAATATGAATTTGAAATCTGATAATGCCTCCTGCTTGTCGGGGTGGAAGACAGAGAGGGGTGTGCATAGAAATAAGTCTACTGCACAAAGGTAAACTTCACTGAGCCACCTGCTTTTGCTCTGGCCTCACCCAACACTGGCATGTGCCCCCCCCCAAAAAAAGGAAGTGTGGCCCTCAGACTGGACTCTGGGCAAGGGAGGGCTTAGTGGATGTGGTGTCACTCTGTATGGTAAAAGGGACAGAGCGTTAAACAATCCCAGACTCCTCCACAAAACCCTTGTGGTCACTTCCCCAAAACAGGATAGATTTTTCTTTGATTGTGCCGCAGATAAAGAAACACATCTTACTTGGAAATACCCAACAAGTCTTATGTCTGCACAGGATTGTAGCCCAAGTGAATTCACCATCCAGAACTGCAGCTTCTCACGGGTCTGCCTCTCTCAGGTGATGTTACTGGGCAGGTAAACAACAAGGGAAATTCCCAAAGTTTGGGATGCACAGAGGAGGTGCTGCTTTCTTTATCTTGCATTCCTATCAGGCGTCTTCAACAGCACGCTTAGTCAGCTGCTGTGGAGCTTCCCTCATCTTAGCTCAGGGTTACTCGACCAAGTGCTCTTAAGAGGTTATGGGTTCCAACTTTGATCATCCTGAAGGCTCCACTACACAATTTACTGAGCACTAGTGGAAAGCAGAATTCTAAGGAACCACATAAATATATATATATCAGTACAATTTTGAAATCAGTTAAAAAGGAGGAGGGTCTAAAATTCACTGCTTGTATGACGTTAAAAGAAAATATGATGAAGATGTTCTATAGATGGTATATGACACCGGTAAAACTGGCAAAAATGTACAAGACATGCAATAGGTGTTGGAAATGTAGGGATAAAGAGGGTACTTTCTACCACATGTGGTGGGAATGTAAGAAAGTGAAAGACTTCTGGGAGAAAATATACAATGAGTTAAAGAAGATCTTAAAATACACATTTATAAAGAAGCCAGAAGTCTTTTTGTTGGGAATAGTAGGAAATGAGATAAAAAGGAAAGACTGCAAATTCTTTCGATATGCAATCACAGCCGCAAGAGTGTTACTGGCCCAGAAATGGAAACAGCAAGAAATACCGACCGTAGAAGAGTGGAGAATGAAATTGTTAGATTACGCAGAGTTAGATAAATTGACAGGGAAGATTAGATACTTAAGAGACCAAAAGTTCATTGAGGACTGGGGGAAATTTGTGGAATATCTGGAATATTTAAGTGAAGGACAGATGATGCTTAAGGGATTTAAAGAAGCATTGTAAAAAAGCAAGAAATATTGTCTAAAGGGAATAGGAAAAAAGAGATAAATAATGTCAATATAAATTTGAGAAATGTGTAATTAAAATTATGACTATGGATGATTTACGGAACAGCTGAGGGAAGTCCAAAAGAGAAATAAGTTATGAAAACGATGTGAAATTAATGTATTTTGTTTTGTTTTGTTTGCTGATGTTGATTAATAAAAATTATATGCAAAAAAAAAAAAAGAAATCAGTTAAAAATCAATGTGGTTCTGAAAAATTCAGCTGGCCAACTCAATTCAAAATGGCGTCCACTCTGATTCAAATATAGATGAAAACTTGCTCCTTCATCTTGAGAAGCGTCATGCAAATTTTGCCACACATTTTAAGGACCACAGCCACTTCCCTCACACATTCAGGATTAGGGGAAGAGTTTCCAAGTGAAAGAACCTCTCATTAAGTACTGCTGAAGTCTTCCCACTCCAACCACCCCCACCCCCACCCCACAACAAAATACTAGCATTAACCATTAACCAAAAATACTAGCATTAAC
This sequence comes from Podarcis cretensis, assembly GCF_951804945.1. Classification (NCBI taxonomy): domain Eukaryota; kingdom Metazoa; phylum Chordata; class Lepidosauria; order Squamata; family Lacertidae; genus Podarcis; species Podarcis cretensis. The sequence goes on along the minus strand of NC_137185.1, from coordinate 25,989,726 downwards.
CATCTGAGTAATGCCTCTCTCCCCTAGCACCTCTTCAGCAATAGCTGTGCCACAGTCAGATGATGGGATGAAACGTCTCTTGATGGAACAAAACGTTCTGCCTTTGCCTTCTCCCTCTCCCTCTCCTTCTCTCTCCCACACCCACACACTGTTGTGGCTATTAAGGAGCCATAACACAAGGACATAAGAGGAGCCTGCTAATCAGGTGAATGGCCCATCTACTTCAGCATCCTGTTCTCACAGTGATCACCCAGATGCCTGGGAGAAACCGGCCTGTAGAATTTGGGCACAAGAACATTCTCCTCTGCTATCATTTCCAGCAACTGGTATTTAGAGGCATTGAGCACAGCCAATGTGGCTATTAAACCTTCTCAATGAATTTGTCCAATCCTCTTTTGAAGCCATCCAAGTTAGTGGCCATCATTGCCTCCTGCGGCAGTGAGTTCCATAGTTTCACTATGCACTTCGTAACCAATACTTCCTTTTACTTTGTCCTGAATCTTCCAACATTCAGTTTCATTGAACGGAATGAAATTGCTTGCTGGTCTCTACCCACACAGCTTCTCCCATTTCCATCCATGAGTTTCGCTTGCTCAATTGCCTGTCCTTCTTGCTCAAAACATCCGCAATCTTCCTCATGGGAAAACAGTTTCACTCTTTCCCCAGATCAAACCTGGCCCATGAAACATCCACCCAGAAAGAGATTTGTTACAGCAGTGCCCTCTCACGCTCTTGCGATGCAGACCAGGGGAGAGAGAATTTGGAAACTGGTCCGTGCCATCTTAAACAGGTGTGGCCCTCCAATCTCCTAGTTCAGCATACCATCTTAGGCCCTCAAAATTTTATTTTTCAACAACTCTACTTTATTTTCTACTTAATATCCTGACTTTCCATTGGCAAACGGATTTAGCATTTGGGCAAAACGACGGCAGCGGTGTACCGCAAATGTGTAGCAAAGGGGAAAATAATCAAATGAAGCATGGTTCTCGATGGCAGCCTGAGGGACAGCTGAACAGGGCCCCTCGTCCCACTGCAGCTGATGAGGGTACAGAGGAATACACCTGCAGAGTATTATGGCAACCTCCACACACACACCAACACACACACACACCAGTTCTGCAGCAGGTGGTGCACAAAAGTGTACATAAGAATCTACTGGATCAAGACAATGGTTCATCTAGTCAGCGGCGTCTCAGGTGGAGCGCCTGGGGGCAGTGGCCCCGGGCATATTTTGAGGGAATGCATTTTGCTCCTCAACGCTCTGCCAGCCCTGTATAGCTGCGTCCCTGCCCGCCCGTATCCCAGGGGGAGTGGGCAACAGTCATGCACCTGAAGTCTGCACTCACTCTGCCCTGCCAGCTCCACGCCACTTCACAATGTTACATGGCTGCGTGAGGAGAACACAACAGGCACACACCATTTCTTTTCTTCCAAAAAAAAATTATTCATTTTATAGCACAAATAAACAGAAAAACAAACAATGCAAACAAATTCTTGTCTTATCGTTAATTTTTCTAAACAATGTCAGGTGATCTTCCCCAAGTCCCCCCATCTGATTTTCATTTTACCTCATCTTTAGCAGTTTACATATATCATAATTTTTAACATTTTTTTTTTTTACTATTTTAAAATACACTATCTTCTACTTCTAACCCTACAGCCTATATCCACTTCCAAAGTTATTCTAAGATTTAAATATTAACATCTTTTTTCAAATATTCTTTAAACTTCTTCCGATCTTCTTCCACCGTCTCGTCTCTCTGGTCTTGGAGTCTCCCAGTCAGTTCGGCAAGTTCCATACAGTCCATCATCTTCATCTGCCATTCTTCGATAGTTGGTAAATCTTGTTTCTTCCAATTCTTCGCTAATAATATTCTCGCAGCTATTGTGGCATGCAGGAAAAAAGTAACATCCTTTTTGGGGATTTCACCCCCCACTATACCAAGTAAAAAAGGCTTCTGGTTTCTTAATAAATGTGTTTTTACAACACTTTTTACAGTTCATTATAAATCCTTTCCCAGAAGTCTTTTACCTTGGGGCACATCCACCACAGGCATGCGCCCTTTCTTACATAGGCATCTGGCATTCAAAAGCATTGCTGCCACTGACCATCTAAGCAGTGCACAGCCACTATGGTTGGGAGCCAGTGATAACCACCTCCTTTGTGAATTTGTCTAACCCTCTTTTAAAATCACCCACATTGGTGACCATCCTTGCCCCATATGGGAGTGAATTCTATAGTTTAACTAGGCCCTTGCAAAGAAGTCCTTTTTTTATATCTGTCCGGAATCTTCCAGCATTCAGCGTCATTGGATGCCCACGAGTTATGAGAGAAAGAGAGAGAGAATTCTTCGTTTACTTTCTCCATGCCAGAAGAACCAATGGTTTTATAAGAGATGTAAAAATGTGTGCCAAATACATTCAGAGCCACACTGCCTTTAGATACGGAGGTGCTTAATCCAAGAAACTTCATCCAACAAACTGAAGGCAGCCTACATGATTTAGATATTCTCTTGAGGGGCCGTAGCTCAGTGGTAGTGTTGGATAGTCTCTCTTTGTGTGAGAGGATCATTTGTTCCAGAAACAGAGAAGGAGTTTCAAGAAGCAGCAGAAGGCTAAGATTGCTCTGTTTATGCAAGGACATTTTCTATGGAAACTGTTATTATTTCTATGGAAACTGTGGGCCCTTGTATTTTCAGGACCACCTCTCCTGGTATGCCCTGCAGTGGACCTTAAGGTCCATGAATAACCATAGTTTAGAGGTCCTGGGCCCTAAGGAAGTCAGGCTATCCTCCACCAGGGCCAGGGCCTTTTCAGTGATGGCTCTGACCTGGTGGAATGCTCTGTCCCATGAGACAAGTCCCTTCAGGATTTAACCTCCTTCCACTGAGCCTGTAAAACAGAGCTATTCCGCTGGCCTTTAATTTGAATTCAGCCTGATCTTTTATTTCCTTTTTCTCCCCCCCCCTCCCCTTTTATGAAGATTACCCGCTCTGAGACCGCACAGCTTATTCTCTCCTGGACCAATTCAGCCAGCTAGCCCTGGGGATTTTCTAATGCTTATTTCCCCTAAATTGATTTCTGAATTTTATTGTTATTCATGTTTTTATACTGTATTTTATGCTGCTTTTACAATTAAGTGTTTTAAATTTGTTGTTAGCAGCCCTGAGCCCAGTTTTTGAACTGGGAAGGGCAGGGTATAAATAATAATTATAATTATAATTATAATTATAATTATAATTATAATTATAATTATAATTATAATTATAATTATAATTATAATTATAATTATTATAATTATTATTATTATTATTATTATTATTATTACTTGGATGCAGAACTGCTTTGCATGCAGAAGGTCCTAGGTTCAATCCCAGCCAGCATCTCTAGGTAAGACTGGGAGGGACTCCGGCCCCAAAACCTTGCAGAGTGACTTCCAGTTAGCATTGACAATGACGCTTACCTTTAAGGTCTGCCGCCTTTGAAAGACAGTGCCTTCTGTGCCCCCCATGATCTGTCATGGGACATGGACGTGGGGTGTTTTCCCGGGCCGGCACAATCCCAGATCAGCCTCACGCCAGCCTAGAAAGTGGACTCTGGCCTGCTAGCTGTTTATCCAATGACGGGTGGGCTGAATGTCCGGTTCCACCCCAGGATGGGTTGGACTGGGCCAACATGCTTCACTCCCATCCACCTCTGGAATACCTATGCCCAGCCTGCCTCCACCACCTTGTCCATTTCCTTTGCCAGAAGGTTGAACCAAAGATCTGTGACTCGGGCTGGATCTACACTGATCTGTAAAAACGCTGTAAAAAAAAAAAGTAATATAGTTCTCAATGCAATTTCCCATTGCCAATGGATCGCTGCTGTACAACGCCCTCTGGTGTCACAGTTTTACAACATTTTTTTAACGTTATAACCAACCAGTGGAGATCTGCCCTCAGTGTAAGGTAGATTCCTATCTTCCTTACACTTTGCTGAATGAAGTCATTAGGGTTTGAAAGACTCAGTCTCACGAATCACACACAAAGTATTTCTTCTTTTTTTTTTTGCGCTAATGCTGAATCCTAAGAGATTATTAAAACGGGGGATTTGCAACTGATTCCCACTTTCTAATTGCATAGTAGAAGCAGCCGTGCACCAGCAACATAACTTGAAGATTTCTGAAAAAAGTTTTATCTTTACTTAAAGAAAAAAACTAAAAAAAAAAATCCTTTCTAATCCTCCCCCACTAGTTTTTTGATAAATGGTAAAAATGAGCCAGTGTCTATCAAGGAAAAAATGGTCCTCCTTTAAAAGAAAATACTCTGCAAAAAAAGTATAATATACAGAGTTGCCGGTTCCTGTTAGAGAAAAATACACATTTTAATAATTGTGCAATGAGAAACTGCTTAAGTACACATTGCAGATCAAAGTAGTTTTGAGTTAAAATGTTAGTCTCTTTGATCAACATAGCTACCCTGCGAAGCAGGGCGAGGTGTGAGAGACTGACGTAGACCAAGCTTCCTCTATGGCTCATCAGGGGTTTGAACCTGGATTGCCCATCTCCTACTCTGACATTATAGCCCAAGGTAGCCATTGTACTGCTATCTAAATGTTGTTGGATTTCAACTCCCATCAGCCCCACCCAGTATGACCGATAGTCAAGAATGATAGGAACTGGAGTCCAACAACATCACATTACCTCCCCCTGCTCTTTCCACTCCCCCACCTGCCTCCATTGAGCTCTTGGGCCATAAATCCTAAGGGCACCCGCGATGTCTCCTGTCAGTTTTGTAAGCCTGCAGCTCAGACAGGAAAAATTACCACGATGGAATGTTAAATGTGGCCCTCAGCCTATTTCAGGAATGACTAAGTAAAAGTGGTGAGCAGTTTGTTTCAGCTAAATGGCTATTTTAAAAACCATCTTCCCTCCAACCCAGCCATCAGCCGATGAGACAATCTTTCCTGTTGCTGAGCAAAAAAAAAAGGGGGGGGGGGGAATGCAAGCCTGTTCATCATCATAATCTGGAGACAGGAGATATAGATATCTGCAATGAGTTTATACAGAATGTAGTAGGGCAATTAGCAACCATATAATATCGCTTACATACAATAATTGATAGAAAGGAAATTGATTTTACTTAATGTATTACACTGTACTTTTTGCATGTGTTTTTTTCCTTTTTCCTCCTTTCTTTCCTCCTTCCTCTTTTATCACATTATTCCTTTATAAATGAAAATCTTTCAAAAAAATATCATCATCATCATCCTCATCATAATCTGGAGACAGGAGATAATGCAACAAGATACTGTTCCCAGCCACCCCAAAGCAGGAGCAAAATTCCAGGAGTCTTGGCGCTTAACCAAGGTTTGCGTTCCTTTGGAACAAGACACAGCAGACAACTGCGTCTTTATGAAACATGGTTTATTCACACATATTTACACCTGAGTTTTATGGAGAGAGAGCTCCCAGCAGCACAGTATTGGATTCAGAAGCATCCTAAGCACCATCCCTATGTCTCTCTGTAACCCAGCCAGCCAGAATGGATGCTGCCCTGCATGGAGTTTTGCTCACTCCGTCCTTCTCTTCTCTAAGTCCAGCTCCTGGAGAAGTTAGCTTGACTTCAAACCCCGCATTTACCGTATTTTTTGCTCTATAAGACTCACTTTTCCCTCCTAAAAAGTAAGGGGAAATGTTTGTGTGTCTTATGGAGCGAATGCAGGCTGCAGGCTGCATAGCTATCCCAGAAGCCAGCGATCACTGCGCAGCGATCCCTCTTGCTGTTCTGGCTTCTGAGATTCAGAATATTTTTTTTCTTGTTTTCCTCCTCCAAAAACTAGGTGTGTCTTGTGGTCTGGTGCGTCTTATAGAGCGAAAAATACGGTACTAATTTCAGAGATTATGGGGAGAACCTGGCACCCAGGATTTTAGGGGATCCTTGCCCCCTGCAAGCCCATAACAATACCATCGCCAGCTTTCACAGTGAAGGCAGCCATGTATTTGCAACCACAACTCCTAACTGCAAGTCAAGGCTCACAGTCCATGGCCTTGCCCCATGGCACCCTTCAACATTGCTGGACACACTGTTCTGTGGCGTTCATTCATTCCGCAGTCACGGCCCACCCCTAAATTGAAAAACCAAAGGGGTGTTTGTTCTTTGGATTAAAGATGCCCTTGATAAAATGAAGTTGTCCTCTCGGCATGTTTTTGACAAAATGTCCCTCAGCAGTTGCAGTGTGTGTGTGTGTGTGTGTGTGTGTGTGTGTGTGTGTGAGAGAGAGAGAGAGAGAGAGAGAGAGAGAGAGAGAGAGAGAGAAATATAGCAGGCCTGGCCTCCTCAATTTTGAGGTGGCCCGGTGCTTGTCACTCACACATGGTGAGCATTCTGTGTTGCAGCTTCAGTATCGATTTCCACCAGAGTGCTCAGCCTCCTCCAGAGGACACAACATTCCATGCACATGATGTGCAACATGCATGACGTCATGTGGGCATGACGCGCACTGCGGCCCTCCATCTTGGAGGCAATCTGGCACCTCTGCTCCTGTCACTCTTTACTGTTCATCCATGTATGTGCATTTTAGTTTTACTTGCTCTAGAGTCAAGGTGCAGCCATTCCTCATCAACAGAGTTAAGTTCTAAAGACCGTGAACTCCAGAACTTGTTGGACTCCAGCCCCCATCATCCTTGGCTCTCCAGGGTTTCAGACAAGGAGTTGCCCCCCATCCCTAGCTGGAGGTGCCGGGGAATGAACCTGGGACCTTCTGCTTGAAAAGAAGATGCTTTGCCACTGAGCTATGGGCCTATCTCACAGAACTGTTATGAGAACGAAAGGCTGTGGGACAGGTCTATGTGTGCTGCCTCAAGTTCCCTGGAAAAAAGGCAGGATCTTAAAAAAGCAATGTAAAGAATGAACTAATTAAAGTAGAAGCCAAGAGTAGGATGCAGAGATACACATCCATCACTTGATTTGTGCATGTTAGGGGTTCTTTAATCTATCACACAAAGGCGTGAAACTGCCTTTAATGAGGAAAGTTGAATATACAAGCAGAAAAGCAATTCTACTTCAGGCGATGTGAGTAGAGTTGCCAACTGATTTTCCAAAAGCACCACCCGGCCTGCTCTTATGCTTGGTTCTGCAGAAATGGCCAGTGGGAATGGGGAGAAGAACAACCACTTGCCCATACTTGCTACTGTTCAAAGCATCGGAGCAGGGCCCAGGGAAAGCATTTGGCAACCCTAGATGCCCAGGTGATACAAAACGTTCATCTTGCCAGCGCTAGATATGCAATAGCCCATGACTGCAATAGGCGGTCATCGCTTGATGCTGCAACTACCAAATGATGACTGCATGTGTGTGGACCAGCTTCAGGTTCTGCTTTGTCACTTGATAACCCTTTGTGAATAAATTCCATCCTCTGGGCCCAGGAGGGGCCCTCCCTAAAACTTCCTGTTTCTTTTATAAAGCCTCCCATTAAAACTGCAGCCTCCACAGCTCTTCTTCCTTCTCCAAGGGAATTCCATGCTGTGCAAAGGTTTCAAAAACCAACTCCCTTTGATCTGAATCACAAAGGAGCCACATTCCACTTGGGTACAACCCACCACCCACCTGGAGCCAGTTTAGCAGGTCTTTTCCTCTCTTGCAATTAGGAAGGCAAATCTCCAGGAAGAAAGCTTCCTTCCATCCTTCTAAGAGGTGTCTGGTGATCAGAAAATCCAGTTGCCTTGTGCAGTTTTATTTTAAAAGGCCACCCAACCTTTTTTTTTTTTTTTTGGTCTCCCACACATTGCTTTCTAAAAAGCAGAGAGTGAGCCCTTTTTAAATCAGACATTTGTTCAAAACCAAGTGCCTCTGGTTTTTACAAACACAGAATGTTCATTTGAAATGTCTTAGGACCTGTGTCAATTTCATGTGTTTTAGCTTCGAGGTTTAATTGGAGAGGGGGCATTTACAGAAGTTAATAACATTTACAAACAGACTGGAGAGGAAGGCGTTATTTTCTCCAGCTCCTTAGAACTCAGGGTCACCCACTGAAGCGAAGGAGATGAACACAAAGGAACGTCCATTTTATCTTCACAACAATCCTGTGAGGTGGGCTAGGCCGTGACTGGCCTAAGGTCATTCAATGAACTTCACGTCTGAGTGGGGATTTGAACTCGTATCTGTCAAGGACTGGCTGGATGCAGAGGAGTGGTTGGAGGGAGCCCCCAAGGGAAGAAGGCTCAGAGGCCGGGGAATGGTGGTGGGATGATGCTGAGTGGTCAGAGGGAGAAGAGGGAGCTGACTGGGAGGAGGAGGTGTCAGAAGCTGAAGGGGCAACAGGGTTTAGTGAGCAGGAAGAGCTTGTGGCAGAGAGCAGTTCATAATCAGAGGCAGAAGAGGAGGCTGGAGTGGAGGGGGCCAAGTGGCAAAGATGAGACAGGCTGCTGAAGAAGCCAGGGGGTCTCTCCCTCCTGTTGTAACCAGCTCCCCTCCCCTGGTCTACTAGACCACACAGAAAAAATGAAAAGAGCAGAGAAGAGATTGACTGTGCACAGACGCAGTCTATAACTGCTTGGAAAAAAACCTGAAGAGGAGGAGACTTAGGCAGCTGTGCAAAGGTAGAGACCTTCAATCTTCGCAACTGCCACATTGGGGTAAGACCTAGTGGGAAGAGTTGCAGGGATCATTAGGCCTGTGCTGCTTTGGTTTCTTGGAATAAAGCGTTAACTTCACTGAAACCAGTGGTTTTTCTTAATTGCTGACCTTCGCCCAACTACCTCTCCTGAAAACATCTTCCAGGTTTTAGTCCCACACTCTAACCGACAGGGAGTCGTTGTTGTCTCCTCTGGATGTTGTTGGACTCCAACTCTTATCAGTCAACAACTAGTGTGATCATGGATGATCAAGGATGATGAGAGTTGTAGTCCCTGCCCCTCCCCTGTCCCCCAAACCACCATGGTTCTGGCATCCAGCTGTCCACTATTAGAAACAGAATACTAGAGGGACTCCAGTGTGACCCATCATGGGAGTTCTCACACTGACGGGTTTTCTCCCACATCACTGACAGATTAATAGTGTTATTGGTGGATTTATATTGGACTGCTTTGCTAGTTGCTCTGTAACGCATTCCCGATGCTATTGCACTACAGATGTGTGGAAGCTGACATTTGTGCTACAGCACAACAAAAGCGGGACCAAAAGAAATCCAGAATATATGTGGTATGAAAAGTCAGCAAGAAGTTACAGGACATGCACCAACTGGAAACCAAGCAGTATGAGCACCTTGAAACTTTTGCAAGTGTAAACCAACCCAATATCCATGCATCATAAACAGGATGAATGGAGGATGCTCTTCAGCCAGCGGAAGTGAGGTTCCTCAGAGAGAAAAGGACTGTCAGATCTCAGGAGATGGAAGGCGCTTGGCTTCCCGCCAACCCAATATGGATGAAACTTCTTCAAGAAGAGCTCTATTTAGTTTTTTATAAAAAAACACTATGGTGGAAGCCATTGAAAAGGCACACTTGATTTGCCACAGAGTAATTGATTCATTGTAGATGGAAGGGCTGTGACCTTGCTAAAGCGGTTGACATGGCAATGTCCTTCCAGACTTCTACCTAGTCTTGTGACACCAGGGTTTGACCAACAGCTCCCTGGGCTGCGACAGACAACACAGAGGTCTTTTTGTTCCCTGCTGGGTGGGGAGCCCACATTGATGTTGGTGGGCGGGAGAAGAGAACCTCATGTGGGAGATGCAAAGTCAGATAATTGACCACAAGGGAAATTGTACACATTTCTGGGCCTAGTCTTAGCTTGGCCCTTTGCTCCTCCCGGCCAGCAGCTGAATCACAAGAAAAAGTCTAGAAGAGACCTACATGCAACTACAACAAGCTGGAGATGACCAAATGCCCTGGAGACCTTTTGATGCCTTTTCCATTTAGCTTGTAGCGATGGATGGCAGAGAAGGCTGCCAAAGGCTAGAGGCTTCAACGACGCCAACCCCTCAGAAGATCCCCAATTCAACGCTCCCTTCCATTTCTCCCCTTTCTTACTTTGTGACGGCAGATGAAATAACAAGAAAAGCTGTTGCAGGCTCAACTAGGCCTTAGGAAACAGTAGGAATAGTCAGAAGTCCCGAGAAACAATGTTTCCTAGAGGTTATGCTTTCAGTGGTGTGTGTTTGCCTGAGCTTGAGTCTGGACTAAGAATTCTGAGCCCCTGTGTTCTGATTCAATACATGATATCCAGTCACAGAACACTGCAGGATTTGGGCCACTGACATTGGCTCTTAAACTCTGAATTATGATTCGCAGCTTGGGAGTTTAGACAGCCAATCACACTGAGAGTAAGAGCAGCCCAGACCAACTAGAACTGTTGTCTAGTTCTGTTAATTCAATAAAAGTTTTTGCTGTTATCACTGTGTCTTGCTTCGTGGGAACCCGCCTACACTTCATCCCTGATGACAACTACATGGCTATATGGCCTAACATAGGCCACAGCAGAGGTCATTCTCATTGTTTCTACCAAGTAAGAAACAGTGAAGAAATAGAATGGAACAGTTGTAGTGGCAGGGAAAGTTGATTCTGGGATTGTGGTCAGGTTAATTGTAACCTGAGCCAAAACATCAGAGGAATGTGGGCTCCATTTGTAATCAGCCAGGAAATTCCAAACCAAGAGTGTTAATATCATTAATTCCCCACTTCCAAATCCCAGTTGCTTCCCTGGTGTTCCCAAAGTGGTCAACGAAGTGGTGGGAACCTCACTGGCAGAGCAAGATGAGGATAGGTTCCCTTGTTGTTTAAACCCAGCATCTGGGAAGCAAAGGTGAAATGCCTCTGAATATGAAGTTTGCCATTGATTCTTATATCCATGTGTTATGTACTGAGTTGAATAGGATCCAAAATGCAGCAGTCTGATCGGTCCTAGAGCAATAGGATTCAGAATGCAGCAGTCTGATTGGTCCTAGAACAATAGGACCCAGAATGCAGCAGTCTGATTGGTCCACAGTAGCCATCCAATCCAGTTCCGGGTGGAAGTGAATCCGCAAACTGATTGGCCTACAGGAGAATCCCGGAATTAGCCTATCATGTGGGGCCCATTGTGTAAATAATGTATATAACGCAGACATTCTGGGGGAACTTCCATTTCCTCCTCACCACTATGAGCTGAATAAAGAGCATGAAATCTCGACTCTGAGTATATTTCACCATGAATTTGTCTAATCCTTTTCAAAAGCCACCTCTTGGGCACTCTTGGTGGATTCCAAACTTAAGGAGAACTCTGTTGATATCCCAGGTCCTCATGGGACATGGGATGAGTGGACCATTGTCACTCAGGCTATCTAGGGCTCACCTTACCTGGGAAAAGGCAACAGGGAACCAGTGTATCTCGTTGACACGCTTCCTTCAGTTGGAAACTCATAACATTCTCCATCAGCTGAAGCTTTTGAACAGTCATCAAGGGACGTCCCTCATATTCAATGGGAACAGGACTCAGCATCCTTCACTTGTTGAAGTTTTTGAACGGTCATCAAGGGAAGGCCCTTGTATGTGATGTGGCTGGACTCTTATCCAAACTTATAATGGCTGGCTGGGATCTCTTGAAATTCCATGTCACTGAGGCAGCGGCATAGCTAGGTGTGTAGCGGTGCATAGCTAGGCTCAGGTGCCTAGTGCAGGGGCGTGTCCTGCAGCCAGGGGGCGGGGCAATCCATCCATGGGGGCGGGACGAGCCTCTCTGACGCTTGGAGCCTCTCCTCTGCCTTCCCCTCAGCTGTAGGGCGGCTGAGGGAGAGGCAGTAGGCAGACACAAGTCCTGTGCTGCTGTTTCAAGCAGTGAGGAACCTGCAGGCACCTAAGCCACCACGTCACTCCTAAAAAGTTTTGTGAACCCAATTTTTTTTAAAAAAACCAACAACGACAACTTCATTTTGTCACACACACCCCACCTCAGTGATGGCACCTGGGGCAGGCCACACCCCCTGCACCCCCTTCATCCTGCAATTCACACTCTGAAAAAGATACAGTCCAGTGTTCCCTATCTGGGTGGGAAACACTTGATTGATTTTAAGTCTAATCTTCCTTGCTCCAGATTTCTCAATTGTTCCTACAGTCTGATTGTCTTGGAAACCATAAAACAGCATTAAGTTACTGTCAATTATGGTAAATTTGTTGTCAGCTCCTAAGCAGTTTTTTAGATGAAGTAAATTGCCCCTGAGGATGGAGCTGAGCTTGCAGACTCACAAAAGAAAAAGGAAGGAAGGAAGGAAGGAAGGAAGGAAGGAAGGAAGGAAGGAAGGAGATTTGAGCTACCTAACTTGTTGTATTTCGCTGGAGACCCATTTTAGAGCCAAAACCACATTTGTTTCATCCATGACAGAACTTTTACAGTGTAAACACAAAAATCTAAGTAAAGACCCAGTAATATTGAGGGGTATGCATTCACAAGCAACAAGCAGTTAGGAGAAATGTCCTTATCCCTGCACTCACCCTGTGAAACAATGTCCTTTTCCAAAAAATTCCAACCCAAATTAGACAATCCACGTGAGCCTTGACTAATTTATTTATTTATTTATTTATTTATTTATTTATTTATTTATATCCCATTAAACCATGGCTTTCATCAAGAAGGAAATACGCTGAGTTAATTGATGCAAAACAAAAAACAATGCTGATGGTTGTTCTGTGTAAAGAAATTTAGGCCAGGAGATACGCTGTCTGACGAACAATTTGCATCCGATTGGCCAGTCTACCATCCACCACATGACAACTTGTGGATATATTTATTTGGGCCCCGCATGAAGGTTTCCCGCTTTTAACGGCAGCTCAGCTACCAACCCTCTGTTAACAATGGAGCGTGTGGCGAAAGATAGCAAGCCGAACACCGCAGGCAAGATGACCTTCCTTTCTCGCACCGAAACATTTGCAGCCGCCCATAGGCTAAACAGGTAACAATGGGGAAGAGGGAGGATGGAGGGTTGAGAGGGAAAAAACATGTTTCGAAGTCATTGGTGACCAAGGAGCCCACGATTTCCCCATCCCTGGAAAGAAGCATAGATGTGCAACCTCTCAGAAGACTGGCTGCCCAATGGATTCTAGTGAGTACTTCCTGTACCTACAATTCTCCGGACATAAGGAACCAGTTGCCCAAGATAGCATCTCTGATACTCATATCGTTCAAAGGCCAAATAGAGCCAAAGGGCAAATGTTGACCAGGTTTGGTCTGCAGGGTAAGAACGATGGGTGTTATTGCAGCAGTTTCCTTCCCAAGTTCAGGAAAGAGACTCATCTGTAACCTTTATCTCAGCTATGCAATATGAAGCGTTGGGTTTCTTAATGCATTCTAGCTCTCCCCACTTTCCCCTGTATGACCTGCCCCACCCTGCAACAAAGGTGAGAAAGGATGTCTAAGGAGGTTCAGAAGCTATCATAACAGACCCTCCAAGTGTCCCTCTTTTCCAGGGACAGTCCCGGACTTACAGAAGCCATCCTGGTTTCTGATTTGATCCCAGAATGTCCCACTCTTCCTTAGGACGTTCCTATTTTCATTGGAGAAATATTGGAGGGTATAGAGTTATGTGACCCCCAAGCCAAGGAGATAAGTAACTGTTTTGTTTTGTTTTGTTTTTATTGTATTTATTGTTAGCTGCCCTGAGCACAGTCTTGGCATGGGAGGGCGGGATATAAAAATATTATTATTATTATTATTATTATTATTATTATTATTATTATTATACAACCTTTAGAAGACATCTGACGGCAGCCTTGTATAGGGAAGTTTTTTAACGTTTAATGCTTTATTATTATTTATTATGCTTTTATATATGTTGGAAGCTGCCAATCAGATGGGTGTGGTATAAAGAATATAATAATAATAATAACAACAACAACAACAACAACAACAACAATAATAATAATAATAATAATAATAATAGGATAGGACATCCATATTTTCTTCGGAGAAAGTTTGGAGGTTATGTCATAGTTTTCTGTCTCCAGTGGCCATTCATTCTTTCCACAGTTTACTCTGTTCATGAAGCTGCAAAAATTTGTACAACAGGCAACTGACTAGTCTTCAGGGCCCAACAGGACTCTGCCAATTTGTCACTTGAACAAGACAGGAAGAAAGTAGATGGAATGGCGAAGAAGCTGGAGATTAGGGTCTAGATGTCTGTAAAAGGGGGAATTAAAAGAGGATTTCATCAATGATGGCACTAGAAGGAAAATGGACACTTTTGTCCAAGTCAGCTTTAAGCCAGACAGAGGACCTTCTCGATAGTGGTGCCCACCCTGTGAAACACCCTCCCATCAGATGTCAAGGAAATAAACAACTATCTGACTTTTAGAAGACATCTGAAGGCAGCCCTGCTTAGGGAAGTTTTTAATGTTTGATGTTGCATTGTGCTTTTAATTCTGTTGGGAGCTGCCCAGTGTGGCTGGGGAAACCCAGCCAGATGGGTGGGGCATATATAATAAGTAATAAATTATTATTATTATTACAGTATTATTATTATCATTATCTGACTTAGAGGTGCTGGGGACTGAACCTGTGATTTTCTACATGCAGAACAGATGCCCTAACCACTGGGCTACAGAGTGTCAGTATATACTGACAAACAGGGTTCTGGGAAAGGTTGCCAAGTGGCAAAGCTTCTCATGGCCCAGAAAAAAAGCATTTCTCCCACCTACTAATATTCACAGTTAAAGGCACAGGAACTGGGGCTGGTATATGTAAGATAGCAACTCGAGTTCTGGGGAAGAACGAATAAGAAATTATTTGTACTTGGGGGAAAGGCAACGTGATTGTTGTAGCTAATGCTGCTTAGATTGCAGACAGAGCCTCCCACCCGAGTTGAGAGGATGTATTCCAGAGGGGGACATTTGAGTATCTCTTGCAAAACACACATGCATATAACAAGAGTATTGCGGCACCTGGAAGACAGATTAAAAGATTTATTGTAGAAAGTGCTTTTGTGAATAAAAGCTCGTATAAATGAAGCGCTGCATTACACACACACACACAGCAAAAGGCAGCAAAAGGCAAATGGTACAAGGCGTGCTATTTCTCTCCAGAGTTGGTGATGAGGTAGATCAGAATTTACTGGTAGATCTCTGAGGACTTGCCAGATATAAACAACAAGGACTTAGACTTCCAGTTGTTTCACAACAGCCATCTGGTTGGCCATTGTAAGAACAAGATGCTGGACTAGATGGGCCACTGGTCTGATCCAGCTGGCTGTTTTCTTGGACTGCCTCTATTAACTGTTGTTGTTGTTGTTTAGTCATTTAGTCATGTCCGACTCTTTGTGACCCCATGGACCAGAGCACGCCAGGCACTCCTGTCTTCCACTGCCTCCCACAGTTTGGTCAAACTCATGCTGGTAGCTTCGAGAACACTATCCAACCATCTCGTCCTCTGTCGTCCCCTTCTCCTTGTGCCCTCAGTCTTTCCCAACATCAGGGTCTTTTCCAGGGAGTCTTCTCTTCTCATGAGGTGGCCAAAGTACTGGAGCCTCAGCTTCACGATCTGTCCTTCCAGTGAGCACTCAGGGCTGATTTCCTTAAGAATGGATAGGTTTGATCTTCTTGCAGTCCATGGGACTCTCAAGAGTCCCCTCCAGCACCATAATTCAAAAGCATCAATTCTTCGGCGATCAGCCTTCTTTATGGTCAGCTCTCACTTCCATACATCACTACTGGGAAAACCATAGCTTTAACTATACGTACCTTCCTCTATTAATATAGACATTTAAAACAGCATTGATGGAATATCCTTATTGTCAAGGTCAAGTGGCTATGGATTTTCGTTGCTCTTTTTGTTTTAAAGTTATCGTGTTTCTTCTGTTAAAATTGCTGGCATTCCTACAAGAGAAAGGTTCTTTTTTCCCCCTTCTAAATTATGCAGCTGTGATGAAGAACGCTCGGGGTATAACGGCCTTGTGCTCAGTTCTGGAACTGAAAGCAAATTCCTGGGCTGAGCATGTGCTCAGAGGCCCTGTCCTTTTGTTCTGAGAGTGTTTTGCATCCAGTTTGTGGGTCTCGGAGTTTGAAGAAAAAGTCAAGAGAGATGCTGGAAGCTTGCTCCTCCCTGATCTATGCAAAGGGCAGCTGCATGCAATATAGGTCCAGCAACTATCTGCAACAGCAATAATTTGGCATTATGATTTATGTTAACTGGGCTGGATTGGGCTCAGCAGAGTCAGGAATCATCACCGAATGTAGAGGTGGCACAAGAGATATGGTGATTATAGAAGTAAGTAAAGGAAAAGGTAAAGGGACCCCTGGCCATTAGGTCCAGTCGTGGCCGACTCTGGGGTTGCGGCGCTCATCTCGCTTTATTGGCCAAGGGAGCCGGTGTACAGCTTCTGGGTCATGTGGCCAGGATGACTAAGCCGCTTCTGGCGAACCAGAGCAGCGCACGGAAATGCCGTTTACCTTCCCGCCGGAGCGGTACCTATTTATCTACTTGCACTTTGATGTGCTTTCGAACTGCTAGGTTGGCAGGAGCAGGGACCGAGCAACGGGAGCTCACTCCGTCACGGGGATTCGAACCGCCGACCTTCTGATCAGCAAGCCCTAGACTCTGTGGTTTAACCAACAGCGCCACCCATGTCCCTGATTATAGAAGTACTGGACTCTATAATCCGGGCTCTTATAAAGTCTCTCTCAGTCTAGCCAATGACATTGCAGCATTGTTGTGAGGATAAAAGTGAGAGGAAGGATAACCGTGAATGCCACCCTTGAGCTCCTTGGAGGAAAAAGTGAGGTTTAAATGTAATAATAAAACAAAGAAGACTTACAAATAGCTGCAAAGAAGCCGGGTTGGATATGGCTCAGTTTTTTAAAAAAATAAGGGCTGTTTCAGAAGTAATGGATCCTTTGAGGGTCTATTTTGAATTATCCTTGCTTTGTTGTTTAGTCGTTTAGTCGTGTCCGACTCTTCGTGACCCCATGGACCAGAGAACGCCAGGCACTCCTGTCCTCCACTGCCCCCCGCAGCTTGGTCAGACTCATGCTGGTAACCTCGAAAACACTATCCAACCATCTCGTCCTCTGTCGTCCCCTTCTCCTTGTGCCCTCCATCTTTCCCAACATCAGGGTCTTCTCCAGGGAGTCTTCTCTTCTCATGAGGTGGCCAAAGTACTGGAGCCTCAGCTTCACAATCTGTCCTTCCAGTGAGCACTCAGGGCTGATTGCTAGTCACTGACAATAGACACAGTCTCCGTGTACAAAAGGCTTCCTTCTCTGTTCCCATCTGCAGTTAGATTGCCTCTCTTGCTGTTTTCATCTTATTCCTGTTGGCTGCTTCTTTTTCTCAACCCTCACCCACTGTCTTACAGCAAATCTCTGAATGAGGAGGCGAATAGGAAGCTGTTTGGGAAATGCAATCAGAGCCACGGGCATAACTATAAAGGTAAAGAGTGGTGAGCCTTTCTAGCATTGATGATGATGATACATACTACCTCCATGTAAAGACTGGAGCAAATTCTTCTACAGGCAAACAGGGGAAGGGGAGCGGTGATAAAGCTTTGAATGGCATTCCTCTTTCCGGTGGGAAGAGACCCTGCTCAGTGTTTTTCCTGCTGGAATCCAAATGGAGATTTTTCTTACCAGGGGCTTAGAATCCAGCAGTGTGTACTCAGCTTCAGCTGGCAAAATTGAGTGGTCAGATTCCCCAGGACTGTGCCCCTTTGGGGTTGCACACTTGAATGCTCTTCTGTTGGGGAAGAGGGGAGACCTTGCATGCGGAAATGTAGCAGCACATCAGGCTAGTTCTCTCTGACGTGCTTATTTTCAATGTCTTCTGGAGGCGGGGCAGCACTAAAGCTTGCAAGTGGGAGAGCTTTACCACTTCCCCCACCCTCATACCTGTATTTTCCCTCATTGCAGAGGAGATTATGTGTTTCAGCAAGAGATGTGCTTTACCCAACTCTTTGCTACCACCTTGTGGTACTGAATTGGGTCTGCAATTAATGCTAACAACTTCCCTCTCTCACGGTTTCTTCTTTTTCCTTTGCAGTGACAGTGACCATATGTGGAAAGGTGGGTCATTTTTCTTTCATTGCTCTTTATTTTGAAAACAGGTTTTGTGCTTTTACCAAGAGTCTGAGATTCTCAGCAGCATTTGAGATATGCTGCTGCCATGTTTCAATTCACCACTGACTCCTGTAGGATCGGATCCCTTGACTAGAAGCCGCCTTGCAGGATCAGAACCAGTTCCATCTAGCTCAGCCGTCTGTTTCCAACCATTTGACCAACCCAATGCCTTATAGGTCACATATAAGCAGAGCACAATGACCATGTCTTTCCCCTGTTGTTTGTCCCTAGTACCTGATATTTAGAGATAGACTGCATCTGCAAATGGAGGTTCCATTTTAAGCCAATAGCCACTGATAAATCTCTTCTCTGTGCATTTATCCAATCATAACCTCTTGTGATAGTTCCTAGCATTATTTTCCCCCCACACCATTGTTGTTAATAGTATTATCATAGTAGTAGTATTCAAGAGCAGTTCTAAGTCCTGTCCTCTGAACACTCCAAGGGTTAAAAAATAAGATTATCATTATTGACATCATTTTTAGGGGAAAAAAATTAATGTACTTGTATGTACAGCACCAGAAATTCTGAATCTTAAATGATATATAAATACCTGGTATAAAATCATCACCATTATTACTATTGCTATTATTTAACTTGACTTACAGATTGACCCCATCAGTGGAATGTTCATGAATATTTACAAGCTTCAGGAATATATGAAGGTAATTCCAGAGTTATGAACCTCAGAGGCAAAGTTTATAACACGGGTCGGCAAACCATGGACTGCGGGCCAGATCAGACCCAATTGCCCTCAGGATCTGGCCCGCGGACATGCCATGGATCGGCGATTCTGTTTGTTAATTTTTTTTCCGGTGCCGCCATTTTGTTTTCAGCGCCATTTCACCCCATCTCCCTCTTACACACCGCAGCGCCTCCTCCCTCCCTCCTCCTGGCTTCTCCTCGCCCTGTGTAGTGGAGGAAAGGGGCTGGGCTGAGCTGGCTGAGTGCCATTTTGGGCAGCACCTCTCCGGAGCCAGCCAGCCCTTTCGGGGCTACTCGTCCCGCCGCCGGCGGCCTCTGCCGCTCGCAAGGGCAGGCACAGGAGACACAGTTAGCGGCGCACAGTGCAGTGCCTCTCCCAACTGCAGCTCCTGAGCCTGCCCTTGCGAGTGCCAGAGGCTGGCTGCAGTGGCGAGACGAGCGACTTTGCAGCAGCATAGGTAGGCAGGGGGTGGGGAGGATTTGGGGGAGAGAGGGGGAAAGAGAGAAGCCCTCTCCGCCACGTGTACTTCTGGGGGACGGTGTGTCAGCATCGCCTTTGAGCCAGTGTCACCAACTGGACTCATGCACTTCAACCCCGACTGGGCTAGGCGAGCTGGGTAGCACTTCCAGAGACCACCAGGTCAAAGTGCTGTGGACTCACAGCTTAGAGCTGTGAGCACCGGATTCACTTCCACAATACAGTCGTTGCACAGCAGAGTATAGCAGAATCTAGCAGTGTATACACGACTCGGAGAGCAGCTCTGTAGAATATCTTCTTTTATTCTATAACTACAACTATGATACAAAACTATATACAGAGCTAAATAGGTCTAAGCATAAATGAATGCTGCACTGAGTGTCTGCAGCTGCTCTTAGCAGCAACCTTATCTCTACACACGATCTCTAACACTCAGTCTCTCTCTCTCTCTGACACACTGACTGACTGACTGACTGACTGACTTGGTGCTGGAGCTGAATAAGTAGAAAGCAGAACACTGCTCCTCCTCTCTGGAGAATCAGCAGACTCGTCAGGAGATTCTTGGATATGGGAGGGGTGAAATCTCCTCACGGTGAACCAGCCCCCTCCAAAAAAAGTTTGCTGACCCCTGGTTTAGAACTTCACAATCCCTGTTCCCAACCAGATCTTTGCTCTTATTTTCAGGAAGCCATTATGGATCCGCTCGACCACAAGAACCTTGACCAGGATGTTGATTTTTTTGCCAGCGTTGCAAGGTGGGTAGCTGTTAAGTTTGTGTGCAGTCTACACTGCCCACATTTGTAAAGAGTGCAGGAGACTTGCATCCATATACAATGTCAGATGTGGGTCATAGTCCTGGTTTTGGGGAAACAGCCTCATTGGACCCACAGGCTAGAGGTGCCTCCTCCCCAAGCTGCTTTGTAGAGACCTATCAGGTATGGCTATGAGGGCAAAACAAACAGCCATAGACAGAACAATTTAATGCTGTTACTCTAGAAACAAGTTGCTCAGACTAAAGGACCAGGCCAGAGGTTTCCATTTTATAGGACCATTGGGAACCCGATTGGCTCCTTTATGTCACATGGCTGGAAAGCCACCTGCTGGTCAGCTGCATAAATGACCCTCAAGTACAGCAAAAAGCAGGCTGGTTGCCCCCTCTCCCAGAAAGCTGGCGCAGAGGTGCATAGACCATGCCTGGCTTGTGTTAAGTTTGTCACAGCCTGAGGTCTGAGAGAAGATCCACACCATACATATATATATAACCCACAACTGTCCTGGATAAACCAGGAAAACCATTTTGGGCACCATGCTCTCGCGCGGTTTCAGGACGTGATTTCACACGGCTCCCCCAAATTCCCAATTTTGTCCACCATGCTTGGGAAAAGCCTTCTTGTGCAGGTCATGTGAGCACAGCCTGGAAGATGGTGGTCCCATTTTTTCCCGCTTCCCCAAAAGAATCTTGGGAGCTGTAGTTTTCCCGCGCACAGAGAGCTACAATTCCCAGTACATTTCACAAACAGTTCCCAGGATTCTCTGGGGGAAGAAGCCATGTGCTTTAAATGTGTGTTTAAATATTTGGAGTGGGTCTGCCATGAGACATCCAGTGCCTTATCCAGAATATACACAGATTTGATTTGAAGTCATGGGTGAGAAGCAACAGGGGTAAAGAAAGGCAGGTTTGAAGACAGCGCTACCTTTGTGCAGAAAAACCTATACTGTGGAGTCTCTTCCTTTTCCATATCAACCTCTCTGCTCTTCCTCCAGCACAACAGAGAACTTAGCCGTGTACATATGGAACAACCTTGAAAAAATCCTACCAGATGGATGCCTGCACAAAGTCAAGGTCTATGAATCCGACAGAAATTTTATTGTATACAAGGGGGACTAAAAATCCACAAGGAACAAGGAGGGGGGGCTAGGAGAGTTATTCTCCCATATATTGTATTAACACTCATTGTTGATTTAATGTGACAAACCCCTTCTCAGAACATTTGCAAACTATTCTGTGTCTACAGTGAAGAGATGCCTCCAGGGCCTTTTACTGCAGTATTGCAGCTTTGTTTAATCTGTTGGTTAAAAAAGATCTGCAAAAGCCACGTTGTGACATGTGTGTAACCTCATTCTTCATCACAGCATTATCCAGCAAGGGGATAGTCCATTACATTAAGATAGTTCACATATGTAAAGGCTGGCTGCTGAATACAAGACTGGCTCCGTTGCAAAGCTCTGGGTGCGAAGAGATACAAGAAACCTGGGTTGGAGCCAATGCTGGTCCTACTCAGAGTCAACCCATTTAAGTTAATGGGCATGGCTGAGGACTCATCTAGACTTCTGCTTGTCCTGGCACTTCCCCCTACGGAAACCCAATCTTTACCGCTAAAGTGGAGCAAACGTCAACCAGGTTTTCTGCGGGTTGACATTTGCTCTGATTCAGTGCTAAAGAGCAGGTTTCCCCAGGGAAAGTGGCCGGGCCAATGGAAAACTGCTCAGACCAAGAAAGCATGGGACAAGCAGGAAGAAAGCATGGGACAAGCAGAAGTATGGATGGACCCCGAGTTTCACTAAATCCAACAGGCCTGCTTTGAGAAGGACTAGCATTGGATATAATCATGCATCAGTGGACCACATGCAAAAGGCTGTCAGGTGGGGCTTCTCTGATGACCAAGTGATGGAGCCCATACAACTTTAGACCCCAACAGCGATTGTGTTATCCTTATAAAGCCAGCTCATAATCCGACTGCTAATCATCCTCCGTTAAGATGCATCACCCTGCATAAGGTTAAATGGGCAATTTCACGATGCTGGGATTGTTAGCACAATACATTCAGCCCAAGCTGCTGAGCTGAGGTATTATTGAACGAACCAAAGGAAAAAAGAACATCTATCATTTCTAGGGCTATGAAGCTTATGAACAGTGGGTTATGGGGGGGCGGGGAGGTCGTCTATCAGGGAAACAGTTCAGTTTGCTTAATGCCCAAAAGGCATTTCCAACCCAGAATTTCTGCATGTGAATACATGAAAAGCATTCCCGAGAATCTAGGGAACTGTCGTTCACCCTTCACAGCACTGCAGTTCCCAGAATCTGTAATGAACTACATTTCTCAGGATTCCTGGGGAGGTCCTTTAAATGCATGGTGTATACGCAGCCAGTGTCTTACCATGCACAGTGCCCTTAGCAACGTGACTGGAAAAGAGAGAAGAAGGAATAAGCAGGTGTGTGCGCAAACTGACCCCTATTTGAGTGGCAGCTCCAAAAGGAGTTCGGTATCCATCCTCAGAGGTTTGAACACACCCTGCTGACACTTCTGAAAACCGACTGTGGGATCAACGCTGGAGGTGTGGAACCTGGAAGATACACTTGAGAAAACATGCCCGGACCTTCCATCCTTATGCATGTCAGATTTGGCACTCCTGGTCCAAAAGTACACCTCCAAAATCAGGCAAGCAGAACCACAGCCGCTGCTGCGCCGCATCGACTTATTCCAGCTTCTGGGTGGTACACATAACATCAGAGTAAACACAGTCCCCAGCAGGCGTCTGATTGCACAAATTGGTTTTCGCTGCATTTCCGTCAGTGCAGAGTGCACTGCAGGGTCTGCTCCCCGCCGTTAGGTACACACAGAATTAAATTGCTAATGGAGACGAATTTACAACAATCACTTGTTAAGTCCATAAAACAGAGAGTCCACATACTCTCGATTACTAATCACTGGTCATAATAAAAGCATGGCCAAATTCTGGATTGTTGTTGTTTTCAATTACCAACACAGCTACCTTTTAAAAACTAAAACCAGTAACTAATGATGACTTTTCCCTATCACAGCCACCCTGCCAAGATCATTTTTCCCCCACTACCATCACACATTTTACAGATGGAAGACTGGTGCTCAGTGAGAATGCCTAGCCCAAAGCCACTCCATAAATCCAGGGCAGAGGCTGGAATTGGACCCAAGCACAACTCTTAACATGCAGCCAGGGCCAAACAGATTTGGGGGAGGGGTGGGATGGGGCAGGACAGCAGGCAGGCCATTTGCCCTGGGTCTCCAGCTCAAAGAGAGTTGGGGAACCTTTTTCAGACCAAGGGTCTCATTCCCTTCTGGGGGGCACATGGCAGTGGTGACTGTGAGCAGGGTCAGAGGCAAAGCAGAGCATCAGATGCAAAGGATACCTTCATACAGTAGACTAATTCCTACACACACCCCTACCTCTATAAAGAAGCAGCCCATCCCATTTTGCCGCCTGAGGGAAAATGGGGAGGTCCCGCTGACACCACTGCCTTGATTACTGGAGTTACATGGCTGTGGCTTCTGGGATCCGGTGAAGTCCATGTTATCTTGCCGGAAGCTGGAAGCCGCAGCCATTTCTTGCTTCTCCAGCAGCAGGGGCAGGTGCCTCAGTCCGCCTCATGAGTGGGCCGGCCCTGCATCTATACTCCATCCGGAGAAGCAAAAGGTATTATCAAGAGTTCAATGGCATGTTTCAACCAGACACAAGGAGGGTGTGAGTCAGAGCCAGCAGGGGGTGCTGTGAGGCTCAAATGCTGCTCTGAGAAACTTTTGGAGGAAGGGATACTAACATGCCAAGGAACCAAATGCCATACCTTGCACCCCTGCAGAGACTTCTGGTGCTCATTTCCATAGTGCAATGATCATTATGCACGGTACAGGAGGACAGGCCTCTTTCTTAAGGGGTCTCTAGTCTAAAATTCAGGACAGGGAAGAGAACAGAGAGAGGAGGAGGGAAATAGAAGCAGGGATAATTCAGGGAAGAACATGTATTCGTTTCACTAGTGTGCATTTGTTCCACTGACTGTGGCACTTTCCTTCAAACACAGTGCTTTGCAATGGGAGTCCTCAGTTCACACCCAGAGATGCGAGGATCAATGGAGTGGCAACACCACCAATCAACTTCCAAACCACAGTCCCACACAAGACAGGCCTTGTTTCAGCTGAGAGCTCTGGGGTACCACAAGCAAACCCCTACGAGTCAGATCTTTTAGTTTGTAAGAGGTGCAGGGTGAGAATGGCCAGGGTGGCGGTGGTTTTTTTTTCTGATCAAGACGGCAACAATGCCCAATCTTGCCAACTTCTGCAACCAGCACCACTTGACTAGCTTTCAAAGAGCTTTCAAAGAGTTCCAGGGTGCCCAGTTTCCTGCTGGACTGTTGCGTACAACCACATACACATACACAGCATCCAAACAAGGGATGTTTTGCCACACCCCAAATTCCCCACCTTGGCACCTGACGGTTTGCATGAGAGTAACAGCTTGTCATTTATCCCCAGAATTCAATAGTCAGGTGTGCATCCATTGAGCCAATAGCTACTGGTAGAGTCATCTGTCCACCAAGTGCCTTATTCCTTCCCCCCGCCAACATAATCATTCCACCTTTTGCGACTGCTCCCAATTTTCTCTTTACCGTAGGAAGAGACGTGGAGAATCAACATCCATTAACAAATCAACATTTAATGACTGTTGGTCAGGAGAATCACATAGTGGAAGCAGCACACAACGTAAGTAGCTTTTATAGAGCATTTATATGTTACATTACCTCTGTGGTCCTTTCAACAACCCTGCAAGGAAGGGGGAAATGGTTATTTCCAGTGTTTTTTTTCCTAGGGGTACTAAAGGGAACGCAGTATCAGCACCTTCCCCCAACCCTCAATGTTAAAAGTGTGGCACTTACTGGAACAACTTCATGGTGAGTACCAGCACTTAAAAAAGAAAGAAAAGAGCACTGGTTATTCCCATATCCCAAGAGTGACTCAAAAGTGTGGTTCGCTGAGAGCTACCATTTGAGGCTGTGTATACACTAACCCATTTGAAGTGCAAAAGTGTAGTTTTTCTGAGGCTGGAATTGTTCACGCTCATCTACAACATGCTGCTTTCAGTGTAGATCGATTCCACATACTGCCATGCACAAGGGTGGCTGTGGTTACTTGATACTTTGAAAAACCTCCCTTGGACTTTCTTCACCGCCTCTATTGAATCTGCAGAAAACAGCAGCAGGAGACTTTTTCAGGTGGCTC
The DNA here is from genome assembly GCF_951804945.1 of Podarcis cretensis. Taxonomy (NCBI): domain Eukaryota; kingdom Metazoa; phylum Chordata; class Lepidosauria; order Squamata; family Lacertidae; genus Podarcis; species Podarcis cretensis. The sequence goes on along the minus strand of NC_137185.1, from coordinate 25,964,459 downwards.
GCAATTTAGCGGAACCACCTGTTACATCGGGGCCCAGTACAGGCCACATGATCTCCTGCAATGATTTTGCAAAGTTTTTTGCAGATAAAGTCGGTCAGATTCGGGAAGAGGTAGACTCCACCATGGGAGCAGGGCTGGGGCAGGAGAGTGCTAGAGTCCTGTCTAGTCAAGTTGCGTGGGATCAATTCCAATCTGTTACCTCCGAGGATGTGGACAGACTGCTTGGACAAGTGAAACCAACCACCTGTCTCCTTGATCCTTGCCCATCCTGGCTTATAAAAGCTAGCCGGGAAGGGCTGGGCGATAGGCTTCGTGGGGTGGTGAATGCTTCTCTCTGTGAGGGAGCCTTCCCAGACCCGCTAAAAGAGGAGGTTATCAAACTGCTTCTTAAAAAACTATCTTTAGATGCTGCCAATATGGTCAACTATCGTCCAGTCTCAAATCTTCCATTCTTGGGCAAGGTGATTGAGCAAGTGGTTGCTGAACAACTCCAGGCATGCCTGGAGGAAGCAGGCCATTTGGATCCCTTCCAGTCGGGATTCAGGCCTCATCATGGGACTGAAACTGCCTTGGTCGCACTGGTTGATGATCTCCAGCGGGCTAGGGGAAAAGGTGAGAGCTGTTTGTTAGTTCTGCTGGATCTCTCAGCGGCTTTTGACACCATCGACCATAACATCCTTCTGGACCGTCTAGAGGGGCTGGGAGCTGGGGGCACTGTTATACAGTGGTTCCGCTCCTTCCTCCTAGGTCGTGTTCAGAAAGTGGGGGGGTGAGTGTTCAGACCCCTGGGCTCTCACTTGTGGGGTGCCTCAGGGTTCTGTCCTCTCCCCCATGCTTTTCAACATCTACATGCAGCCGCTGAGAGAGATCATCAGGGGGTTTGGGCTGGGTGTTCATCAGTATGCGGATGATACCCAGCTCTACCTCTCTTTCAAATCAGAACCAGTTAAGGCGGTGAAGGTCCTGTGTGCGTGTCTGGAGGCAGTTGGAGGATGGATGGCGGCTAAAAGAACCCTGACAAGACAGAAGTACTGTTTTGGGGGGACAGGAGGCGGGTGGGTGTGGAGGACTCCCTGGTCCTGAATGGGGTAACTGTGCCCCTGAAGGACCAGGTGCACAGCCTGGGAGTCATTTTGGACTCACAGCTGTCCATGGAGGCACAGGTCAATTCTGTCTAGGTCAGCTGTTTATCATCTGGTACGCAGGCTGAGACCCTACCTGCCCGTGGACTGTCTCACCAGAGTGGTGCATGCTCTTGTTATCTCTTACTTGGACTACTGCAATGCGCTCTATGTGGGGCTACCTTTGAAGGTGACCTGGAAACTACAACTAATCCAGAATGCGGCGGCTAGACTGGTGACTAGCTGGGAGCAGCAGAAGATGATGATGATGATGATGATGATGATTATCCTCCCTGCACAATGAATGAAGAGAATGGTGACAGCAATCTTTGTATACACCCATCCACGATATCATTGGGTGGGTGTAGCTGCCCTGCTCCAAACACACACATATCTGGGACCACCTATATGTTTTCAAATGGACACACTGCAGGGTAATTCAGACTCAGTCTGCAACGACCTTTTATTTTTGGAGTAAAACCAGTTTCTCAATTAGTGCTTTTCAGGGGCAAAAAAAATATGCATCAGAGGTCGATTGTGTGTGGACTACGTAGAAAAACCAATCGCTCGGTCTGCATCAATTTGAGAAGTGGTGTGTGAACATAGCCTAAAATCATGGCAGATGTAAGATCTGAACTGGGGAACCTGATAGGAGTAAAGGGAAAAGTCCATGGCCAACTCAATGGGAGAGGACATGTTTTCTATGTAGGTCCCAAGTTTAATCCATGGGATCTCCAGCTATCAATAAGGCCCCCTGAGCTGCACTAGGGAGCTCCCATTGGGGAACGGCCTGGAGCAGCCGATCCCAACGAGGATCTCTATCAGTGCTAATCAGCTGTCAGCGAACCCCACTTGGCAAGGAGCAACTGAGAGCTCATATTAAGTACCCCAATTGTTCCTCTAGAGTCAAGTCCTTAACTGCCACACACATGGTGCCACATATTCCATCAGATGGAGGGAGGATGCCTCTGATTTGGGGGAAATGGCCTTGCAGGCCAAACATGGGATCTGTTCCAGGTCTAATGAGGCCTGTGGGCAGGAGGTCCCCCTTCCACTGAGAAAATGGGATCAGTGAAACACCTTCTCTGCCTTAGACCATGAAAAGCTGCTGCCAGACGGAATACAGTGGTACCTCTGGTTGTGAACAGGATCCGTTCTGGAGGCCCGTTTGCAACATGAAAAGAACGAAACCCACAGTGGCACATCTGCGCATGCGCGGGTTGCAATTCGCCGCTTCTGTGCATGACATCACTTTGCGTGCATGCGCGAGCAGCGAAACCCGGAAGTAACCCCTTCCAGTACTTCCGGGTCGCTGCGGGACATAACCTGAAAGAACGTAACATGAAGAGGACATAACATGAGGTATGACTGTAAGTACTCAGGATCTTGAATTGGTGTGACTCTTCTCTTGTGCCATGTAAACGGAAACAGATACAAAAGGGCAGAGAAGCTACATCTTTCTCGCTATCTAGAAAAATAGAGGACACTTTGACACATCAAGACAGCAACTAATTCCAACAGCACAGAACTGCACAAAAGATTCACTTCCTTCACAAAAGCCTTGCTGTCTTTCTGTTATAGCATATCTTTAACAAATAAGATACATTCTAGATTTCTCATGGCTACACTTAGCAGATAAAGCTTATTAATCCTCCAGTTGATTGGGTTCTTTCATCAGCACTAGCTCAAAGGCATCAAGACAAAGGCATCTTCATTTCTCCAGAACAGTCCCCTCTCCCTTGTAAACAACAATGTTCTTGTCTGTTTCATACACTTTGACTTTATAAAGAAGCCCCTTAGGAAGGTGCTTCTGGAGGTTTTCCCAGATGTACACAGCAACATTCTCTGTAGTGCTGTAAGAAAGAACAGCGAGTTAGCCATCCTGCCCTTCTAGTTAGATTTCTGTCATCTTCACAGACACTCGGGACATGCCTACACCAGAGGGAGAAGCTGCTGTGGATCACTGCACAACGATCTACAAGAATCCTTTATGGATGTACCCTTGATGTCCACGCACGCCTGTGCTTCTTTGAGTATTTTCACCAATTCACTTTTGAGTTGCATAAGCTTAGAAAGTTTTTTGCACTCATCCAAAACAGACTATCTGGGCGCTTGCATTAGAATATACTGCTGAGGAAGGTTTGAAGTTTAACAAGAGTACGGAGTTGGAAAGGGCCACAAGCATTGCATACACAGATTTCCCACCCAATGGGACATGCACAAAAGAATGGCAAGTGACATTAATCTGCCTATATAGTGTAAAAAAAAATGGTCACAAGATCCTTGAGCTGGTGGGGGCCTTGGAAGTCTTCTGGTCCAATCTCTGCTCAGTGAAAGGAATCCATAGAACAAGCCTTCCCTGCGCCCCCCCCCAAACAGTTGGATGTCCAGGCTCTACTTAAAAACTTCTAGCTACATAAAATGTCCCATAAAATTACCACTGTTGACCTCATCAAGAAGCTTCTCCTAATGATCGGCCAAAACCTGCCCACTCTTGTGCAACGGCCATTAGATCTAGTCCTTCCCTCTTTGCGACAACCCCTTCAGGAATCTGAAGAGGGCTGTGACGTCCCTCTGGCCCCCAGTCTTCTCTTATCCAAGCTAAACCTTCTTAGCTCCTTCAATTTTTCCTCATAGGGCATATTCTCCATATCGCTGATCCTCTGTGTTGCCCTCCTCTGAACCATTTCCAGCTTGTCCAGTCGCTGCTTAAGGTGCACCACCCACAACTAGACACAATATTCCAGATTATGCCTAATTAGTAGAGCTGTTACTTCTTGTGACTTGGAAACTACGATTCTGTTAATGCAGCCTGAAATTGAATGAGCCTTTTAGATAGGAGCATCACACTGCTAACACATGTCCAGCTTGAGACCAACTACAATCCCATGATCCTTTTCACACATGTGACTGGCCCAAGGCCACAGTGAGATTCATGGCTGAGTGGGGATTAAATAAATTAAATTAAATTAAAAATAAAATAAATAAAATATTACTGCCAAGCCAGGTATCCCCTCTATACCTATGCAGAATTTCATTTTGGTTGTTTTGGCCCAATTACCATCTGGTCAAGGCCATTTTTAATTTGTTATTCTGTTGTTGTCCTCTAACGTGCTAGCAATCCCATTCCAGTATCGTGTCATTTGCAAGTAAGATAAGGATCCCAACCACCCCCTATCAATCTAAGTAACTGATAATAAAAAATTATGGAGTCTCAGGATTAAGACAGAGAATTATGGCACCTGAATTGAACCCTCCCTCCAGTTTGAGGAGAGCCATAGATAAACACTCTCTTGAGTATGGTTCTCCAACACACAACGAACCCAGCTGACCACATTATCACTTACGTAGATATGGGAAATCTAGCGCCCTCTATTATTATTTATTATTATTTATTGAATTTATATACCGCCCTATACCTGGGGGTCTCAGGGTGGTTCACAGAATAAAATCAAGATATAAAACCACAAAATACGTAATAAAAATTAAAACAACAACCCAATAGCCTCCCCCCCCCCAAGAAAAGAAACACATTTTAAAAGGGCATAGGATGTAAATCAGATCAACCAAAGGCCTGGTTAAAAAGGAACATTTTTGCCTGGCACCATTTTTGCCTGTATAATGAAGGCACCAGGCAAACTTCCCTGGGGAGAGCATTCCATAGATGGGGAGCCACTGCAGAGAAGGCCCCGTTCTCGTGTTGCCACCTTCCAGACCTCTCGAGGAGGGGGCACACAAAGAAGGGCCTCAGAAGATGATCTCAGGGTCTGGGTATGTCCAAATGGAAAGAGGCAGTCCTTGAGGTATTGCAGTCCTGAGCCATTTAGGTACTGCTCCAGGGACTGCTAAACCACAACTGCCATCACCCCTGACCCTGTTGGAGGGTCACAGGTTGCCAACCCCTGTATTGAACATGCCTGCTAACCAAAATATCATGGAGGACTTTGTCAAATGAAATCAAAATTCAATTATGTCCACAGTATTCCTACGATTCAATGATAAAAAAGCAAAAAAGGACTAGCTGTGTAAGAGGAACTCAACAGCCTCAATGAGATGCAGAAAGCTCCCCTACCTTACGACTTCAGCAAAGTAGGGAACATCTTTATCCAGATTCTTGTGATCAAGAGGCTCCATGATAGCTTCCTAAGGATAGAGAGGAAAGGAGGTTAAACAGTTATGTCCATGTCTAGTGCGGCATAGCAGTGTTAGACTAAAGACCTGGAAGGCCAGGGTTGAAATCCCCACTCAGCCAGGAAGCTCACTGAATGACGTTGAACCAGTCACCATCTCTCAGCCTAGCCTGCCTCACAGGGTTGTTCTGAGGACAAAACCTAAGACACCGTAAGCTCCCTGGAAAAAGGGAATAATGGAAATAAATAATAAATAAAACGTAAATAAGAATGTTGTTGGTTCTTATTACAGGTCTGCAATGATGCATAACTGTTTGAATGGGCCGTTTCTTCTTAGGCTGTAGCAAAGCAGGAGATGAATAGTTCACTGCTTGGATTATATGGTGTATCACTTATTGATCTGGAGGAATTCCCTCCTTGTCCAGATCGTGAAAGACAAGCAACTGGTCTGCTCTCTCTCGCCCGCCTTCTGGCCTTAGTTTAGGAGGACTGATGCATCCCTTGTCTCTTTTCCTCTACCTGTCTGAAGGAAAATGCAAAAGCTTTCAGGTTGTGTTCATTGCTCTCCCAGTCATGTTTCTCTCCTGCATCAGCCTCCTGCCCCCACAACCCACTATTCCCTGCAGCATACACTGGGCTGGGGGCTGGGGGAGTACTGCAGACAACGTTTCCACTATAAAAAATAGGGCATTATTACCTCCATGTAGTCTTTCAGATCTGTGAGGTTGATCACCATACCAGTAGTAGGATCAATCTACAAAACAAGGACAAACAGAGCTTGAACCAGATGCCAAAGGAGAGTGCTGGAACAGATGGACTTTTCTTGTGGTCTTAAGCCTGACAAGAAGCAAATAGCTATGTTTTCCATAACGTAAACAGCAGAGATATTTGCCTATCGGTGACTACCTCTAAGTATTAGTCCAAAGAAAGGCACACAACTTGGTATCCAAAATCTCATGCTGCTAAACCGCTCCTCTCATAGCCCCTGTTCAAAAATCAGCAGCAACAGAAGGCCTTGCCACTCTGTTGAGAGCCAAAATGTAAGATTTCTGAAGCTCACAGCTTGCCAAGTAAGTACACTGGACTTTGGTCTGGTGCAATGGGTGAGTGAACAGAGAGCTCTGCATTATGAGATTTGCTATAGACCTAGGACTTTGTAGCTACGATCTGCGAGCAACACCACAGCACCCTCAACAGCAGCAATGAATCAAGGAAGCCTCTCTGGAATTTCTGGTCTGGACAGAAGTTTCCTCTGTTCAAGTTTGTTATCACAAAGCTTGTTGTTGGAATCAAAGCTAGTAAAGGGTACAGGGTAGGGAAGAGAAGAGAAGAGAAGGGAAATTGTTTCAAAGGAATGGCTCTTCTTTTGCTTTAGGAAGTTCTCCTTCCTACAAGTCACAGGCTAGATCTATTCAAGACAGCAGCATCAGTATTTTACTCTCTAAAACTTGACATCTCTCAGATAAAAGACGTTTTATCTGATTTCCAGTACAGTTGGATCTAAGCCATCAAATCATTTTTTCCTGGGCATTTTTTAGGTAACAAGATCTCATAAGAAAAAGACAGTATGATCTGGGGAATGTTTGGAGCTTTGTGTCTCTTGTAAGTCTTCAGAACCCCTAACAAGGAACTCTCCATACTATCCAGGCCATTGGCCCACTGAGCCCCACAGTCTACTCTGCTAGACAGAGTTCCAAGCAGGGGGCTTTCCCACCACTGGCTACCTAAAACCTTTCAGCTGGAGATGTGGGGGTGTTGAACCAGCCTGGGAATTTCTGTGTGCAAAGCAAGGGAAGGACGGTAGCTCAGTGATAAAGCATCTGCTTTGCATGCAGAAGGTCCCAGGTTCAATTCTGGGCATCTCTAGGTAGGGCTGGGACAAACTCCATGTCTGAAACCCTGCAGAGCTGCTGACAGTCAGTGTAGACAATACTGAGCTAGATGGGAAAATGGTTTGACTCAACTGAAGACAGGTTTCTATATTCTGCTACTGAGCTTTGGCAATAATCTGGACCACTTTGCCTTCTCGTCTCCATGACAATAACCATCAGAGCACCAGTTTCACATATCTGAGTAAGAAAAAACAACTGCAGGCATTGCAAGGTAAAGTATACATGAATGCAGCCTTCTGGGTGCTGAGATAATCCTCAAACTTCACCTGGGCATAATGCCCAGTCCCCATGGTGAGTTCTGAAGTCAGAGGGCGACGCACCACACCTTGGAAGCAAGGAAGAAAAGCCTGGATGTGCAAGACAAAGAGTTTTGTGCCTTGGAAATTTTGGAAATCCAAAATTATGACTGAGTCTGTCAGAGGGAATATGTTTCTGAACACTAATTGCTGAGGATTGAGAGCCAGTGTGATGTAGTGGTTAAGAGCGGTAGTCTTGTAATCTGGGGAACCAGGCTCGCTTCCCCGCTCCTCCACATGCAGCTGCTGGGTGACCTTGGGCCAGTCACACTTCTTTGAAGACTCTCAGCCCCACTCACCTCACAGAGTGTTTGTTGTGGGGGAGGAAGGGAAAGGAGAATGTTAGCCGCTTGGAGACTCCTTAAAGGGAGTGAAAAGCGGGATATCAAATCCAAACTCTAAGTAGGAAGCACTGAGGGCCTTCTTGCAGGCTACCCATAACGGGCATCTTGGAGGCCTCTGTGAGAACAAGATGCTTTGGCCTGTTCCTTCAGGGATCTGTGCATGTTCTTATGAGTCACTCCCACAATATGAAGGAAATCCCTTTTTCTGCCTCACGACTAGCACTCACTGAGAACAGATTCCTCTTTCTAGGCTGAAATCCAAAAGCCACAATATGGGCTGTGACTCACCAAAATGTTGCAAAATAAAGACTGGATAAAACCCAGGTTGGTTGTTATCTAGAATCTAAAAAATGGCACAATGGTGCCAAACAATCTGAAATGTACTTCAAAAGCCTTGAAAAGTTTACACTTACCTCTCCATGTACAGTTACTTCCACTGGGGTGGGGAAGCAGAAAGAGAAGAAAAATATCAAGTCACAGTGAGTTTCAAATCAATTATGATGACGTACATAGAGATACTCATCAAGTTCAGCCAAAAGTTTTCAAAAAAGAACCCCTTTTCCCTAAATCTTCGCTTGCAAAGTACCGGTAACTCCTCTAATTTTCTGCCACAAAGAGGCACTATTATATGGAAAAGCCATTTCAGACACTTCTCCTCTGTTGAATTTAACTAGCAATACAAGAGCATAACGATCAATTCTGCATTTACCTAACTGTGTTTTTGCAAGCACCCAGTTTCCACAACTTTTCTGAGTACTCAAAACAAATGCTTGCAACAGCAAATCAAAAAACGAAACCCCACACACTCAGAACAATGAGGACTGCTCCTGGTAAAAAACTGATGTTGAGGGGAAAAGCCCACCCCATCCAGGAGTGGGGAGGGTGTTCATTATGGCAAAAAGATGTCCTGTGGTGGGTGGACTGCTGCTACCCAGAAGTAGCCCTCCAAATATTCCTCCCCACCTCCCACATGCAAACCAACAGGGAGAACATAGATCAGTTTGTGGCTGGCATGATTTGAAGGCCTGCTTATAGAAAGCTACTGGGGGAGCACACCCGCCCCATATGGGGTAGTCTTGTGATTCAAGAGTGGGAGTGGGTTTCCCTCCCCCCCCCCCCAGCCCTCAAGATCACTCCCATCTGAGCTGTAGAATGTGAGCAGAATCAAGGTAGGGGGGCGTTGGGCAGCGAGTGGTTCACATAGCTGAGCATCCCCTCCTCAAATTTAAAACACAAGGATGCAGGAAGCTGCTGAGTGAGACCATTGGTTCACCTAGATCAGGGACGTCCAACTCCGAAAGAGACTGAGATCTACTCCCAATATAAACAAATGGCAGTGATCTACCCATTGAGGGGGGGACAGAACCAAAGTTGTTGAGCTCAGTAAACAATAAAGCGTGCAGCTTTATTTTGGCAATCGTCAGATATTCTTTTTCCCATGCAGAGGAAAATGAGCCCATGATCTACCACAATCGACTGCTAGCACCCGGGGATTGACCTGTTGATAGCGGTGGGACATCCCGAATCTAGATCATTATCATCTGTGCTGACTGGCAGTGGCTCTCCACAGTTTCCACTTGGGAGATGCATGGGATTGAATTTGGAAACTTCTGCATGCAAAGCAATTGCTCAGCACTAAGCTGTGAATTCTCACTGAGTTTTTCAAGCATAAGAAGTTCCTGCAAAGGATTTATCACCCACACAGGAATATCTCCTGCATTATATACCCAATGGAATACACCAAGTTTATCAGGCATAAGTACCAACAAGTCGTAGCTTAGTAGAACTTAAGTTAGTAAGCCCAGGATCAAATCTCATCCTAATGCCATGAGTTTTAAAACTACACACAGGTATGGCTGTACATGAGTGCTCAGATTAGCTGGTCTTCACCTTTGTAGTTGTGCCCATGTCCATTGGGGTTATTGCATTTCCCAAAAAGTTTCTTGTTTTCTTCATCACTCAGCAAGTTACTGTGGAGAAGTGCATTAAAGAGCTTGTTACTAATCCAGTTTCACCAATTTAAGCATGTGAAAACATGTGTGTGTGCATGCATACACACGTGCTTTCTCACTAACCTGGTGGGGCAACTTTTGTTTTTGCTACAGTTTTAACGTGAGTTTTACACATGTTTCTGGAAGAGGTCTTATTCTAAACATGCCCATCTCCAGAGAATAAACAAGAGGTTTTTGTCCCTTATCTTTTCTGACTAAGAAGAGTCACAAGAGGGCTGAACTTTCGTAACCAGTAGTTCCTTTCCAAAGTTGTAAAATGCATAATTTTTAAAACACGGGAGTCATTCAAGACTGATTCAAGGACAACCCACAACAAAAGAAAGTTAAGAGGCAAAAAAATTAGTCAAGAGATTTTTTTTTTAAAGGACTGAAAGAGCTGATTGAATAGCTGAAGAAATAATTTGGGGCACATTTTCACATTTAAGGATTACAGCCCAACCCTAAAAATATTTACTCAGATGTAAGCCCCACCGAGTAGTACACTGATTATTTCTTAGTAGATGTGTAAGGAAGGGAAAAACTGAAGAGTCACAGCCCCTCTTCAGGTTTAGGGACAGAAGGAAAAAGGGAAGAGTGTATCATTCCCTCCATGCCCCCCCCCCAATAACTATGAAGCCCCACAGCTGGGTGCATCGCCCTAGTTTATGTCCACTGTATGTGTGGAAATACAAATCTCCACTTCTCCTCTTTTACATGGCTACTGTGAAACACAAATGTGTGTCGTCGTCATCATCATCCTTTGGAAAGAGGGATGAATTAGTACCAGGTATGCTTTCGAACTGCTAGGTTGGCAGAAGCAGGGACCAAGCAACGCGGGGTGAGCTCCCATTGCTCGGTCCCTGCTCCTGCCAACCTAGCAGTTCAAAAGCACGTCAAAGTGCAAGTAGATCAATAGGTACCGCTCCAGTGGGAAGGTAAACGGCGATTCCGTGCGCTGCTCTGGTTCGCCAGAAGCAGCTTAGTCATGCTGGCCACATGACCCAGAAGCTATACGCCGGCTCCCTCGGCCAATAAAGCGAGATGAGCACCGCAACCCCAGAGTCAGTCATGACTGGACCTAATGGTCAGTGGTCCCTTTACCTTTACCTATGCAATTTAGATAATGGCTGCTCAGTGGCGAGTGGGGAGGATGCATAACACACTTTGGTACTGCAAACAGGTGCTGGGGTTCAGCCCTAGTCTAAATGAAACCTGTGCCTTGAACCCAGTCCTGACCCATCAAAGCAGCACATTTACCTTGCTCTGCAGGAAAGGAAGTTTGGAAGCCCCACATCCTTTCTATCCCCCTTAACTTCACAAAGCCTGCTTAGAGCTGGATTTTGGTATGGCCAACCATTCTGAGGTGTAGCCCTGGAGCCAAAAAAAAATTCACATGCACACACACAGAGAACGGCTCCATATAGAGGGGATTTGTATAAGGGGTGCCTCCCTACTGCTTCTTCGGGCAGCACTCTGCACATGCTCAGAGCAACCATCTCCCTTAACCTTAACATCACATCGGGAATCTCGGCCACGATCTTGCTGCGAAGAAAGCCGAGTCTTGGTGCAAAGGGAGGAAGCGTACGCCCCCTCCCCATATACATACATATATACATATATACGCAAGCCCCCCCCCCGCGCATGCGCGCGCCCTCCGCTCGCCCGCTGCCCCTTCGTTCCTAGCAAGCAGCCGAAAAGGGGCGCTTCTTAGCTCCCTCCCCGCTCCCCGGCACCTGTGCAGCCGGTGGCAGGCGCTGAAGGAGACGCAGCGGGAAACCCGGGCCAGCCGGCTAGGCCCGGCGAAGCGCGAAGGCGGCGCCATGGCAACGCCGGGCAGGTGGGCGGGGGTCTTCGCTTTCCGCCGCCGGGGGCTCGCACTTCTGGGTTTCCCGAGGGGGCGCTACTGAGTCTGCGCGGCGGGCAGAAGGCGCAAGCTCAGTAGCGGCAATTGAAGCCTCTTCCTTATCCCTCTTCCCTCCCATCCTCTGCCCACTGTTGGAGAAAGTTTGCAAAGGAAAGGAGAGATGTTGTGTCAGTCTGTTAAGAGGATGGCGCAGGTGGAGGGGGGAGGGAACTTTGCTTCATTCGGAAAGGTTTTGGAATATGCGTGAAGGGCTGCAGAGCTGGCAAAAGGCAGGGCAAGCCCAGTCTCCCAGTACCCTTTAAATGCTGAAAGCATGCACATTATAATTACAGATGAAATACTCGGTAGAAAGGTTTAGGGTTGCATGCAACGCTAGTCATTCTTAGACCTGTTAAATCGATGCACATTCAGTGGGTCTACTCTGAATAGATGTCAGTTGGCTTGAAATGATATTGGCATTGAAATACAACAACCACCACCACCACCACCGTAGTATGAATGAATGCAGCATTTTCTTAGCCTTGTCTCTGACTGGTCCTGTTGCTGTTGTGGTTTTTTTGCGTTCCAGACAAATGCAATAGCCACAAGCCAATATGCAGCTGAACATACCCACAGGCATGAATCCAATCTTGTGTTGGATCGCAGCCACTATTTTGTCCTACTGCGACAATAAATAAAGGCACAGGGAGCAGATGCTGGCAATGAACAATTTTTTGCAATAGTCGAGGAAACAAACATTTTTGACTGTCAAGTCTGTCCACTATTGCTGCTCCCAGCACTGAAGAAATTGTGGTACTGGGACTAGTTGGAAAAGATGTTTAAAAGAAAGATAAAAACCTATTCCTGTATGCCACGACAGCAGCAAGGACTATGTTAGCCCAGAATTGGAAAACAGAAGTAATACCAACTATTACTGAATGGCAGGTCAAAATGATTAATTATGCGGAACTGGCTAGAATATCGGGGAGAATAAAAGATCAGGATGAACAAAAGTTTTTTGAAAATTGGAGTAAATACTTGGATTATATAAGAGACAACTGTAAATCTTTAAAGACACTGGCAGGATTTGATTAACTTCAACAGCTTATGATCAAATAGATAAATGTATAAAATACGTGACATAAAAAAAAATATGGTACTTACCGAAGGGGAGGAAGGAAGTCCAAAGCTCAATAGAGCTAATGTTATGTATGAAACGTTTTAATACAATGAATGTATTGGAATGTATGTCTGATGAAAACTAATAAAAATTTAAGTTGAAAAAAAAGAAGAAGAAAAAAGAAATTGTGACACATGGCTACAATCCTGTTCATGTTTACTCATAAGTAAGTTCCAGTAAGTTCAACGGAACAGTTCAGAGGCCGTATGTGTCTGAAAAACAGTTGCTGGAAACTGCAGAAGCTGAGAGTGCACTTGCACCCGGGTCCTGCTTCCCACACGCACGTGGCTGGCCACTGAGTACAGGATTGGGAACAGCTGTGACGTCACATGAGACCCTTTTAACTATAGATGCTACATAATAACCCAGAAACCTCAGCATGCCAATCATGCGCTCCATGTTCCTTCTGGGTCAATTGATTGGTTCTTCTATCCATCCCATGATCTCAGCTTCCAAGATGTAGTGTATAAAGTTCTTCTGTGACTTGATCATGTGATGAGCGGCTGGTCTTTATCTAGGATGTGGCTCCTCTGCTGCTGTCATTAGCAGAGCCTCTCACTCTTCCTGCCCTCCGACGAAAGACCAGCTCAACTCCAGCAATGCAGAACCAGGGGTCTCAAAGAACGATCCTAACAACCTCTCCTCCGAGGACAGTGACCTTCTCCAGGATAACTACATTTAGTGCTTCCCATAGGCTGGCCTGGTAACTTGCTTCCAATGATTTGGTGGTTTCTGACAGGGGATACATCTGGGATGCACAGCTGTTGGCTGGAGGATTGGTACCCAGTGGCTGAAAAAATGGGACTTTGGAGGATTTTAAAACTATTGAAAACTGCAGGTTGATGCTTTTAATATCTAATGCATCTAGGAAATAGAAATGCTTTCCCCACATTCACTGCTGTGGCACAGTCATAGGTAAAGTGCTTTGTTGGAAATCTTGCTATTCTTGCTGCTGTGCTGCACCGTTAATGGAAGTTCACTTTGCAGCGTAGCATAAGCCAGAGAGAGGGGGGCGCTCTCTGCCCCAAGGAATTTACCATCTAGGCTGAAAAAGTGTGGGAGTCAAGCAACAGGGTAAGAGAAGAAAACTGGAAGAAGGGAGGAATGAAAGAGGCATGGGTAACAAGGCAAGGGTTGGGGTGAGAGACTGTAAACTGCTGGTTTTTGGTGTTGCTCAGAAACATTTCCATTTCTTAAATGTACCTTACACTAGCCTCTTTCCTCCAGCTTGTGAAATTAAATCTTTGGAACATAATAATCCGTGCACAAAGTTTCACCCAATGCTCACACAATTGCTGGAGCATGGAGATGAATGCAGCCCCTTCTATGCAGTAACTGTGCAGAATGTGTGTACAGTAATGAGTCTGAGTCCATCTGTGCAGCCTTGGCTGGATGTTAGGAAAGCTATCCATAAGCCACCTGTGCCTGTCCAGTGCTCACTTGGGAAAGGAAGCATATGCAAAGCAAGTTGATGGTGTATTAAAAAGCCGGGGGGGGGGGGGGAGGGATCTGGCTGGGAATGTTTGAAAGCAAAGAGAGGTGTGAGCCTTGTTAGTGGCTGGGATTGGGTTTGCACTATCTTAACACTGGAGCGTGGGACGCGGGTGGCGCTGTGGGTAAAAGCCTCAGCGCCTAGGGCTTGCCGATCGAAAGGTCGGCGGTTCGAATCCCTGCGGCGGGGTGCGCTCCCGCTGCTCGGTCCCAGCGCCTGCCAACCTAGCAGTTCGAAAGCACCTCTGGGTGCAAGTAGATAAATAGGGACCGCTTACCAGCGGGAAGGTAAACGGCGTTTCCGTGTGCGGCTCTGGCTCGCCAGAGCAGCGATGTCACGCTGGCCACGTGACCCGGAAGTGTCTCCGGACAGCGCTGGCCCCTGGCCTCTTAAGTGAGATGGGCGCACAACCCCAGAGTCTGTCAAGACTGGCCCATACGGGCAGGGGTACCTTTACCTTTACCTTTTAACACTGGAGCACTAATGCTCAGCATCTTGAATTCACTGAAGAAATGGGAGGGTTTGGGGAATGGGACCAGAGGGGAGGGAATATTTCAGCTAGAAATGTAAATTCCCAGAGGTACGAAGAACCAGTCACTTCCAAATTATGTGCCACTGAAACGTCATTCTGGTGAATACCAGGCTCCTTAAAGGCTTGTTATGAGAAAGAAGCACAGCTGTCCTGTTGGGTGCCAAGTGAGGGAACGCGGCTTTTGTGCACCCCTTGTTTGAGTGGGACCCATCCGGAACAACAGATGCAAAAAATAAACCAGAAATAGGACTAGCAGCTTGGGTTGCACAGTGTCAGCTGGCTCCCAGGCTTGCTGCTTGCTCACCAGTGACACATTATTTTTCTTTCTAGCAAGATGCTGAGCGACGCAGAGAATATGAAGCTGTTTGGGCCGTGCAGTCAGATGCATGGACACAATTATAAAGGTGAGGTGGCCTGAATAACTTTGCAGGTGATCCTGCTTATTTTTAACACCACCATGGGGTGGAGGGTAGAGCAGCTGTTGAAAAATTATTTGGGGGTTTCCACCTGAATTTTCTCTTGACAATTCGAGCCTCCCGGTAGTCCTGCAATTCTCTCCATCTGTTGTGCAGATACATAGTGGAACAGCAGAGGCTGGATATATTTGTCTGTTACATGGCTTGAATACACAGTCAATCCCCATAAGGTTCCTCATGCCAATAAATGGCCAGGGATAGAATCACAGAGCCTAGGATTTGAATAAGAGTAGAGGACCTCCAGATCAAATGGCGGGAGCCTAAACACAACTGAGAGGTGGTGGAACAAGAGGTTGAGTACTTTGGAATCACTCTTGGAAGGTGAATCAGGGGTGAACAATGGGGCCAGGTGGACTAAAATGGAAATAGCACCAGGTGTCAGAGCTGCCCCTAGGTCCCAGCTCACAGAGGACCAACGCGAGGCTGTCGTTATGTACAAAAGTCTTTATTGAGGTTCAGTTTCCATTTCAAAGCCGCAGCGCGCAGCTCTACGTCTTAAACCCTAGACCGGCGAAGTCCCGTCTGAATCTCCTCCCCTCTGACACCAGTTTAAGATCCTAGCCCTGCTCCACCTTTTTCGCTGCTTTCTCCTCCTCTGGGTCCTCCTGCCCGCTGGGGCATCCCCCTTTCTGGACTCTTCTGACGCTGAGTCGCTTAACTCCTCCCCCTGCCTCCGGCGGGCTTTAGGACCCGGTTCCCAATCCTCATTCTCTGCTGTCCCGCGCTCCTGTACATTTGAACTTGCCTCTCGCGCCAACCCAGTGACCTTCCTCCTGACCGTTACACTACTTCCGGAAGGCCACTGGGTTGATCTGTGCCTCGACTTGGTAAGGGCCTAGCTGCTTGTGTCCGAGCTTCTTCTTAGCTAAGGATCTGGCCGGCACTGCCTGGGCTGCTAACCAGACCCAGTCCCCTACCCGTATGTCCTCCCCAACTCTCCTGTGTCTGTCTGCCTGCATCTTGTACACGTGTTTTGCTAGCTCCAACTGCCTTCGGAGCTGTTCATGGACCTCCTGTAACTCCTCTGCCAATGCCTCTGCTCCCTGCGGCTCCCCTTCCCCCTCTTTCTCTAAGCCCGGGAAGGTCCTGGCATGTCGCCCATTGTTGGCGAACAACGGTGTCACCCCCGTGGACACGTGTTTCGTGTTGTTGTAGGCAAACTCGGCCAGCGGTAGGTAGTCCACCCAGGTCGAGGGCTGCTGGTTCGCGTAGCATCTCAGGTACTGCTGCATGATGGCGTTGACCCTCTCCGCTTGTCCGTTGGTCTGCGGGTGTCTTGCCGACGCTAGGTTGACCTTGATGTTCAGGATCCCCATCAGCTTCTGCCAGAAACTCGAGATGAACTGGCGCCCCCGGTCGGACAGGATAGACCGTGGCAGGCCGTGCACCTTGAACACGTGGTCTATGAACAGCTTGGCTGTCTGTTCCGCTGTGGCCACCTTCGCGCAAGGAATGAAGTGCACCATCTTGGTGAACATGTCGACTACCACGAGTACTGCTGTTTTGCCCCTCGAGCTGGGCAGATCAGTGACAAAGTCCAAGGCCACCCTCTCCCACGGTTCGGACAGGGTCTGTAGCGGTTCCAACAGTCCCGCCGGCGGTCTGTGTACTGGCTTGGCCCTTTGGCATGTGTCGCACCTCGTGATGTAATCCGCGACTTCTCCCCGCATCTTGGGCCAGCAAAAGTCTCTGGCTACTAATTCCACCATCTTGTCCTTGCCGAAATGTCTGGCGCTGGGTGCGTCGTGTAGCTGTTGCAGTACTCTCGCGCGGAGTTCATCTCCCGGCACGTAGATGGCCCCTTTGCGGAGGAGCAGTCCTTCGCGTATCTGGAACTCGTCGTCCTTCGCTGTGCCACTGCGCACCTCCTCCATCTTGGATCATGCGAAGGAATCCGTTTGAAGCTCGCGCCGTATTGCTTCCAGGTCCACGGTGGCCGAAGCGCATGCCCACGCCTTAGGTGCAAAAATGTGTTTGGCCGCTACCGGTGCTGCTTCCTCCAGATACTGCGGCTTCCTGGATAACGCATCAGCCATGATGTTGTTGTCTCCGGGGATATATTCTATCCTGAAGTCGAAATCCGCAAAGAACTCCGCCCAGCGGATGTGTCTTTGGTTCAGGAACCGCGCCGTGCGCCAGTATTCCAGGTTCTTATGGTCCGTGCGAACTTGCACTGTGTGTTTGGCTCCGATGAGGAAGTGCCGCCACGCCTTGAAGGCTGCATGAATGGCCAGCAACTCTCTGTCCCAGATGGTGTAGTTCTGCTCCGACTTGGTGAGTTTCCTGGAGTAGAAAGCGCACGGCCTCCAATCCCCTTGCGGGTCTTGCTGCAACAGGACTGCCCCCACGGCTCTGTCGGAGGCATCCGTCTCAACCCTCATGGGTCTGCTGGGGTTCACATGTAGCAGTTGTTCTTCGGAAGCGAAGAGACGCTTGAGTTTCTGAAAGGACTGCTCCGCCTGCTCCGTCCAGATGAACTTCTTCTTCTTGGAGCTGAGGGTGTCCGTGATGGCCGCCGTCTGCATAGCGAAACCCTTGATAAACTTGCGATAAAAGTTGGCAAAGCCGACAAACTTCTGGACCTCCTTCCGATTGCGCGGGCTTTTCCAGTCCAGTACCGAGCGTACCTTGGCGCTGTCCATGGCGATTCCCTTGTCAGACAGCTTGTAGCCCAGGAAATCCACCTCCGTCATGTCGAACTGGCACTTCTCCAGTTTGGCGTAAAGTCTGTGCTCCCGTAGTCTTTGCAGGACTTCCTTGACATCTCTCTCGTGAGCCTCCTGCGATTCCAAGAAGATCAGAATGTCGTCCAGGAAGCAGACGCACTTCTTGTAGAGGAGCCCCGCTAACACGTGATGCATGAAGGCTTGGAAGCAGTGGGAGCCATTTTGTAAACCGAACGGCATAACCCTATATTCATAGGTGCCCAATGGCGTAAACATGGCCGTCTTCCACTCGTCGCCCTCCCGCATGCGTATAAGATTGTACGCCCCTCGTAGATCCAACTTGGTGAAGATGCGTCCCTTCCTCACCGTTGCGAGCAAGTCGTCGATCTTGGGCATCGGGAAAGCCGTGGGCTTGGTTTTCGAGTTCAAGATTCTGAAATCAACTACCAACCTCTTTTGGGGCGTGTCTTTTTTCTTCACGAAGAACACAGGACTGCCCCCCACTGCTTTGGATTCCCGGATGAATCCCCGCTTCAAGTTGTGATCTATGAACTCCCTGAGCTCTTGCAGTTCGTCTCATGGAATACAGTTTTCCCATCGGCAGCGTCGCCCCCGGCAGGAGGTCAATCTTGCAGTCGTAGGGTCTGTGGGGAGGCAGCTTGTCCGCTTCCTTCTCGCAGAAGACCTCCAAAAACGCCTTGTACTTGTCGGGTACCGCTTGCAGCATGCCCAGTTGTAGCTGTGGGTCATCCTCTTGCCCCTCGTCTTCCTGGTTAGTCATGATGCAATGTTCTGCGCAGTAGGAGGAGCAGAAGGTCAATTTAAGCTGGTACCATGCCAATGCCGGGCTGTGCCTGTCCAACCAGCTCATGCCCAATACTATGGGCGTGTCTGACAGGTGGGTGACATTGAAGCTGATGACTTCGCGGTGATTTCCAATTCGCATCACCATTGGCGGCGTTTGCTGTACCACCTGTCCCCCCCAGCAATTCTCTTCCATCGACTGTCACTACTTTTAGGGGCATCGTGGCAGGCAGGAGCGCTATGCTATGTTGCTTGATGAAATCCACTCCTATAAAGTCTGCATTGCTACCAGAGTCAATGGTAATAGGGACTTCCATGGTGAGCCCATTGGGAAGCTGGAGTGCTGCGGTGAGCTGCACCACTGGTTTGGGCGGGAGGGGGTCTGTGGGCTGTAAGATTCCTGGGGACTGCTTCACTGACTCGTCTGGCTGGGCCCCAGTGGCTCTGCTTCCAGCCAGACTTCATCGTTTCCCTGCTGTGGTTCTCTCTGCTGAACTGCTTCTGTTACTGTTGCTGAGGCTGCAGTGTGCTTGTGGAGCCTCTGGGGGCACTCTTTTGCCATGTGCTGAGCACTGTCGCAGATGTAACACTTCCTGTTCCCTCTAGGAGGTTTCACTTTGGCTGCTCCCGGTGTTAGGGCTCTGGTTGCTGACTGAGCCTTGGCACCACCTATCTCCATCGGCTCCTCTCCCCCTCCCAGTGGAGGCGTGGATTGAGCGCACGCTGAGTCCCTGGGAAAGAAGGGAGGTGCTCTCGCTGGTGTGCGTCCCCAACGCCCTTCGTCTTTGCTCCAGGGACGTTCTTCCAGACGCACCCCAATCGTCAGCGCTCTCTGGACAACTTCTTGAGTGCTCTGGGGTCTCTCCCCCCTTGCGATTTCGTCTTTCACAGCCCCGTTCAGCCCCTCCCAGAACAGGTCCCTGACGGCCGCTGAATCTTTTTCCCATCCCAGCGCGTTGACCAATGCAAAAAAGCGGGAGTGATATTGCCTCACAGTGGCTCTGCCTTGTTTCAATCCATGTATCTCTTTTCTGGCAACATCTACATCTATCGCTGATAAAAAACAAGCATCCATTGCCTTAATGAAGGCATTCGCGTTTTGGAGGGCTGGATCATTATCTCTCCACAGATTGCGCAACCACGCTTTAGCTTCTCCATGGAGATGCGTTAGTATGAAGCCTACTTTCTCCTGCTCATCTCCAGTAACTTTAGTGCAAAAACCACGTCTGCTCTGAAGTTAGGATAGTGCTGCAGACTCCCATCGAAATGAGACACAAGGCTGCCTCCTCTCTTTCCCAGCCCAATCCCCTCTGGTCTGGCTCCCGGTAGCCCCTGTGTAGTCAACATTTCCAACCTGGCTTGCAGATCCTTGCAAACAGCAGCTGCTTCCTCTTCTCTCCTCCTGGACGCTAGTATTTCTGCGTTAAGTTGTGTCACTGCGTTTTGCAGGGCTGCCATTTGTTCTTCAGTAGTCATCTTGTGCTGCTTTCGTGAGCTCGCGAAGTACCAATCTTCGCCCCTCGCTGCGTCCACTCACGTTGCGAGGTTTTTAGGGAGACGGGACTTACTGTCAGAGCTGCCCCTAGGTCCCAGCTCACAGAGGACTAACGCGAGGCTGTCGTTATGTACAAAAGTCTTTATTGAGGTTCAGTTTCCATTTCAAAGCCGCAGCGCGCAGCTCTACGTCTTAAACCCTAGACCGGCGAAGTCCCGTCTGAATCTCCTCCCCTCTGACACCAGTTTAAGATCCTAGCCCTGCTCCACCTTTTCCGCTGCTCTCTTCTCCTCTGGGTCCTCCTGCCCGCTGGGGCATTCCCCTTTCTGGACTCTTCTGACGCTGAGTCGCTTAACTCCTCCCCCTGCCTCCGGCAGGCTTTAGGACCCGGTTCCCAATCCTCATTCTCTGCTGTCCCGCGCTCCTGTACATTTGAACTTGCCTCTCGCGCCAACCCAGTGACCTTCCTCCTGACCGTTACACTACTTCTGTCACTGCTTCCCTCTTCCGGGATACTGGCCAGATCTGACCTCCCCTCCGTTGTCTGACTCTCCGATGGAGGTGTGGTCAGCCCTGCCTTATCTTCTCTCCCTGGTGGGGAATGCACTGGCCCCGATCCTTGGGACTCTTCCCCCCCACTCTGCTCTGGTGGGGAAGCTGGTCCTGATTTCCAACTACTGCTCTGGGAGTCCCTGCTGCCCCCTTGCTCCTGGGGCGTTCCCCTTGGGAACCCCCTACCCCTGGCCACTGGCGCCCCCTTCTGTGAATCTTCCGATTCGCTGGAGAGGTTCATGGAATCCCTCGGTCCACTGTCCTCTTCTCCTATGCTCCCCTCGGATTCTTCCCCTTCGCTCTCCATCTCCTCTCTTCCCTGTGCCTCTGCTCCTGAGCCCCTGACAGATGTGTTTGCAAAGTTGGGTTGGAATAAGTCAGGATCAAGGTAACCAGGAGGAACTTGGTAAGATGGAGAATTTTCAGAGTTCATTAATAGCCTGGAAGCAAAATGGACGTCTGTTGTTTCAACCACCATTGCATCCATTCACCATTCAAGGGATGTATGTGTTAGCTGCTGTATCAACTTAATTTTCTTTGTTCAGCTTTGTGCAAGTTCACATTTTGACAGGTTTGCCTTGAGATTCCAACACTGTCCCCATTCCAGAACAAGCAATAAAGGAGGATCTGCAGACATTGCTGGTCTTGGAGAGTTAATTGTTTTCTTCTTCTCTTCTAGTTGTGGTAACTGTCCATGGAAAAGTAAGTAAAACCATGGGTGGCGTAGGGAAGAAACCATGAGTAGCTAGGCGTGATTGGCAGAGTCAAGAGGTGTTTTGGCTCATTTGTTCTTCCATGAACATCATTCATTCCACTACAACCTACTCATCACTGAATTATTTTGAAAAATGGAGAATGCCAAAATTATATTTGACCAACAGGCTGGTATTATTCTACAGTACACGTGATGAGAGCTTAACTTACCATCTTCCAGAAAGTCTTCATTATGTGGTTTGAAGGAAAGCACATAAGCTTAAAGGGACGTGAGTGGCGCTGTGATCTAAACCATAGAGCCTAGGGCTTGCTGATCAGAAGGTCGGCAGTTCTTATCCCTGTGATGGGGTGAGCTCCCATTGCTTGGTCCCTGCTCCTGCCAACCTAGCAGTTCGAAAGCACATCAAAGTGCAAGTAGATAAATAGGTACCGCTCTGGCAGGAAGGTAAACGTGTGCTGCTCTGGTTTCGCCAGAAGCAGCTTAGTCACACTGGCCACATGACCCGGAAGCTGTACGCCAGCTCCCTTGGCCAGTAAAGCGAGATGAGCACCGCAACCCCAGAATCGTCTGCAACTGGACCTAACAGTCAGGGGTCCCTTTACCTTTACATATGCTTATGCACACAGAGACAATATTCATATTTATGTTTGCATGAAGACAATGTAATGCACATTTAAAAAGGCAGCCCTAGAAATAATTATTGCCATGAAATATAATTACTAAGAGTATTAAAGGCTTGTGATTCAGGAGCCCATGAATGTGCATAATCCTAACATTAAATTGACAGAACATTGGAGGGGAAAGGCATTAGGGTTCTGCTGTTGGTTAGTTGGCTTGTGTTAAGGGTTGTATTTATGATATTGTGAGCTGCTAAGTTGCCTAGAACATCTGTCTAGTTGGTGGGTTGCAGCCTCACCTAATGCGGATTGCAGCAGCAACACCTACAACCATACAAATATATGGTATAAAAAAATGTGGGCTTCCAAATGCACGTTTGGGCTAATGATGGATCCCTGGTCTGAAAATGCTAACGTCTACTGAACTAGTCTGCTGGCGTGCTCTGGTCCATGGGGTCACAAAGAGTTGGACACAACTAAATGACTAAACTACTACTACTACTACTACTACTACAACTACTACTACTACAGAGCTAGAGGCTTTTTTCACATAGACACCATGTATATCTAAATTTATTATTTTGATTAACCACCAAGAAGTTCTCCTATGTGATCCAGACTGAATAGGCAGCTCCCAATTCATTTTGGAGCTTGCAAGGTCGATTGTACCCAATGGACCTTTTTTCCACCCCACTATTAGCTATTATATTGCTAACCTGTAACCGTAAAAGCCAAGTCTCTAACTCTGAGTGGTGTTGCCACATTAGCCCATTGCTGCAGCTTTGGTGACACCTCAAAGGCAAGCAACTTTATTGTGGTATAAGCTTCCACCTGCAAAGCCCACATCGCCAGATCATAGAGATTGCAGACCCTGCTTTAAAAAAATGTTGCAGGTTGCACACCCATGTCATGAGGCAGCCATTATAAACTAGACACAAAGTTCTGGGTCGTTGGGAGTGCCATGCAGAAGGCTCTGAGACTAATTGCAATAGACTTCATGCCCACACCCTCTAGCGGGGAGTGAGTCGCCACTAACCTCTGGGTCATGCCTGTGTATATTTGACTTTAGTGTGCTGGCCAGCTCCCAGACTTTCCTTTCCTAGATGGCTGTAGAAATTCTCCAGCGGCCATCAGGAATTCAAAGAGTAAATTGTATTCCCACAAAATCACCTGTCCATAGATTGCTGAGATGCCCACTGATCTTCTTTCTAGATTGATCCCACTTCTGGGATGGTGATAAATCTGGAGGATTTGAAAGCATTCATGAAGGTAAAGATGATGGATTGTGCCTGGGAGATTCTCGGCTGAAACTGTAAACACAAAGGGGAGGGCAATGGTTCTCTAGCCCAAATCTGCTCAGCACTTCCCAGCTTTCCAACTCTCATAAGGTTGATGACTGCTGTTTATTAGAAAAAGACCTCGCGTAACCCAGCTTTCATTCTGAGAGCGCAAGCGGTCAATCACAAAGTCTGTTCAAGGACTAGCAAACCAGCAGCTGGCATGTCTGTTTGAAATGCAAACTAAAACCTTTGGCAATTTCAGTCAGCCTAGTGAGCCATCTATTTTTATTTTGCCTTGCGGGGAAGAAAAGAGGGAAGGACATTGCAGAAATGAGTATATACTGTACTAAGAATGTCAGAAGAAAACTATTCAATCAGATGAAAGGTTCCATCTGTTTTAGCAATTCTTGTTTCCCGGAGTGGCTCGACCAAATGTCCCAATGGGAAACCTGTAAGTAAGACATGAGGATAATAGCCTTTTTAAGCTCATGTTCCCAAGCATGTTGCCTCTGAACCTGAAGGTAGCCATAATAACTAGTAGCTTTAAAAGCATCCCAATCTAGGGACCATCATCGTATCTTGTTGTAATGAATTTCATGTTAACTCAGGGAAATGTTTGGCCTACCAGACATGGCTGTACTACAATTCCCATCAGCCCCAGGGCTGATAGGAGTTGCAGTTCAGCCACACCTGGAGAGCCAATGGTTCCCCACCCCCGAGTTAACTCATATGTGCATAAGGGAAATAACAATTATTTTAACAATCCTGCTATGCCAAAAAGTAAAACTGATTAATCAAAACATTGCTATTGGTTTGCTTGCTTTTCAAAGTACCAAGGAATAGGTTCAGCAAAAAAACTCTTCTGTGATACAGGGCCTTGCATATAATTTGGTGCTGAACGTAAAGTTCAGCATTCTAAGACCCAGTTTTTTTAAAATAAATAAATGCTGGTTCCTATCCTTCATGGCCCTATTAGGCTTGAATATATTTGGTGAACTCTCCAAAGTTAAAGCAGAGGGGGAGGAGGAGATTGGGGGTAACATTTTCTTCCACTGATGATAAGAATTCAATACTCTATACATAGCTTTTTGCCCTTGTAGCAAAAATAAAAGCAGAATTCCTCGCACACTGCCCAAAGCCAGCATGGTGTAGTGGTTAAGAGCGGAGGACTCGTAATCTGGTGAAGCGGGTTCGCTTCCCCGCTCCTCCACTTGCAGCTGCTGGGTGACCTTGGGCTAGTCACACTTCTCCCTCACCTCACAGAGTGTTTGTTGTGGAGGAGGAAGGGAAAGGAGATTGTTAGCCGCTTTGAGACTCTTTAAGGGGAGTGAAAGGCGGGATATCAAGTCCAAACTCCTCTTCTTCAAAGCAAGTACTCATATTCATATAGGCTTATATGAATATCCCTATAGGCACATTCATATAGTACGTTCAAACTGAAGAATTAAATTATACTTGGTGTAAGATTTTGGCTTGCCTTGGTGCAGAATTCTTCAACAGAGTTCTGTGGAAACTAAATGAATTTATAATAGTTAACTGCTCTTTGCTACTCACTTCACATCCTTTGCCTTATCTTGCTTAGTATCCTTTTCTGCCCTTCCCCAGGAAGCCATCACAAAGCCCCTTGACAAAAAGGATCTTGACCGAGATGTCTCCTACTTTACCAACATTGTAAGGTAAGAAACCAGGATGATGCTCACAATAATGATAGTCATATACCTTACCCACTGTCAGTAGTGGACCACGGGGTCTCTGTGGAATACATTAGTCTCATGTTCTCACACCAGACCACGCAGTTGATCATGTTATACTATGTGGACCAATCATTGGATGGCATGAGCTCTCCACGCGTTGATCATGCTTCCAAGCAATGCTTTCTGCTATGAAATCATCCTTGCAATAATAAACTTTTGCCCATGCTCTTATGGACAAATGACCATATTCCCACAGGTCTCAAATTTCAGCAGCGCCCTGTGCAACACCCAGTGGCGTAGCGTGGGTTGTCAGCACCCGGGGCAAGGCAAGTAACCCATGGATTTGCGCCCCCTAACCCTACCCCTAACCCTAACCCCCAGATGTTGCGCCCGGTGTGGCCGGCCCCCCCTGCACCCCCCACGCTATGCCACTGGCAACACCAGAGCTTGGTGCCCTCCCCCAACCTTCACCTTCCATTCTACAACATAGTTGCAGTACCCCCCAAGGCTCTGCACCCAGTGTGATCCCTGTGAGGTTCCTGGGAGGGTTATAACAATTTAAAATTCGCTATTAAAAAGAGTTAAAACAAATCACAGGAATAGTTCAACTGTGTTCAATTTTTGTCCAGCTCTCACATCTTTTATTAAAGCCTCAGCAAACCACTCGCCACTTTCTCTTGTGTTCCTCTAAGTCACATGCAAGAAAGATGCAGACAAGCCTAATGCCCTGATTCTGTCTCTGTCAAATCTCCAGCACAACCGAGAATCTCGCTGTATTCATCTGGGAGAACCTCCAAAAGCACTTGCCTGCAACGGCTCTTCATAAAATAAAACTCTACAATACAGATGAGAGCAGCGTTGTCTATAGGGGAGAAATGCCAGCTCCATCGACTGTCGTGAACGCCTGCAAAATGCCCCCCACAGATGACCAAAGGAAGCTTTGTAGCAGTCCTAAAAATATGTAACTGCTGGTCACAATTGCGCCCTTCCTGCCATGTGCTCCATTTGTGGGCTTGGGGAAAATCCACTGATCCTTCACAGGTTACGAAGTCTGAACCCACAGGCGTGTCCAGCACTTACATGTATTCATGCGCACACTGCCAAGGGGTTTAGAATCTTTGGCTAGAGTTATGATGTGCATCCATTATGAGTGAATTTTCCTCTAACCCAATGCTCACAAGAGGTTCGTATACAAAAGTAATAAAAAAAGTTTGGTTTATGATATGGAATGAAAGTGAGAGAATATATAACTGCTGCTTCAGACAGCAAAATTTAAATTTAAGCAGCCAGCAAACCCTACAGTACATAGACACCTTGATTTAAAGAGTGAAAGAATCCCTAACTATTCTCAAAAGCCTACAGAAAGTGAGTGGAAAGTGACAATTTTGCCACTGAACCACACGCTAAGAGCAAGTCAAGGAATGAAGAGGGAAGAGTATACCTGTCCTTAAGGGCAAAACATATGATGGTTCCTTAAAGAGTGTGACTAGGTTTATTATTGGACCTTGGAGCACTAACAAACCACTGAGAATATGAGGTTTTTGTATTAATTTTAGCCAGTGCAATCTAATGAAAACGGAAAGCGGGCTTTGAGAGGAGCGATTTCTATAACTCCAATAGTTTGATTGTTCTGTTGTTTCTTCCCAAAATTTCCCATTTTGTTTATTCTGCTTAATTAAAAGTTGAAAAAGTATAATCCTAGTGAGCAATGACTAAACTGGTTCTCCTTCTTTGCTTCCTTGTTATCATGGCACTTTGCCTGGTAGCAAGCATTCTTTAACGGGAGATGCTGATTAGATTTTACCGGTAACTAGATTACATGTACTGATCTTTATTCAAGGTATTAGGAGCTCAGGAGTCTTCCAGGGCATGTTTGAGGTAAGATTGGTACCAGGGTCAAGAAAGTTCAGAATGGGGATCTCCTTAGGCCAACCTTTTTACTTGTGCCATGATCTTCAGAAATAAACCATAGAAAAAGTTCAGAATGACACACACCTATACACACACACACACACTGCAGACTCTGTTTTTGAGCCTTCTTGATTTTAATTTGTTTTAAGTCTAGTTTTTTGCAGTTTTAAACTTCTGTCAGGGCTCTTTTACCTTTACATTTTTATGTTTTAAATTATGGTTGCAAGTCTTAGGTGACAATTTTATTGTTTTATCTTTTTGTTGTCCGCTTTGAGGTTTATCTATGTCAAGCGGTATATAAATTTTATTAAATAAATCAATAAATAGACAAATGGTGTGACTCACTATAAGGCAGTTTCCTAGGTTCCTGGTGCTCTTCCCAGATGTTTTGGACTACAGCTCAATTCTGGGTGGGGTGGGGCTGATGGTTGTTGTACTCCAAAACATTTTTAGGGTACCAATATGGTGAAGGTTGACCTAATGAATGAAAGCAACATCTCCAGACACAGAGGCAGTTGTCTGGTTCTTAGCATACTGCCCCTGGGAAGAAGACCTCATTTCCACCTGTCAGCTCCTGCAGGTGCAACGTTGTGTTACCAAAAAACAAAACACAAATCCCTAACAGAATCAGGGCATCCCTTTCTCTGTTTCTCTCCCCTGTCTGTTTCTCTCTCCACCCCTTCGTTTTCAGCAGCCAACTTCTCCAAAAGAGTACAAAGCACATTAAAACATTGCTGTTATCATTGAAAAGATTTGAAAATATACAGAATATGTCCAAAGCGCTTTAATTGCATTTAGATAAGTAAATCTCAATATAGATAATACAAAAATAAAGGCTAAACAATTAGAATTGTCCAAAAGGTTAGATTTGAAGTTGATATTGCTTGAGTGCCTCCTTTAAAAAAACTCGGATTTATCATTGGCAACAGCTCTCACACTCATTAACCTATTTCCTTTTGAACATCTCTGTGGATCAGAATAGTCCCGAGAACTCCTCTAGAAGGCCTGTTTATTGAGCTGATTTGCTGGCGCAAAGCTTACTTAAGAAGTTACAGTAGTCTATGGTGTGGTCTTTGCAGAGTATTCTTTCAAATCTGTGGCAAGGTTACGCAGCAATGAGCATTCATCCTGATTTGCTGCTGGGATCTTCCCAATAATAATTTGTTAATCCCACAATTTTCCAATGCATTTCCCTGTAGCTTTCCAAACTTTAAAAGGTCAGTTTTTTAGTGGTTTTTTCTGTACCAAGGAAAGGGCTGTAGATCAATAGTGGGACACCTGCTTTGCATGCAGAAGGTGCCAGGTTCAATCACCATCATCTCTTGGTGGAGCTGAAGCCCTGGAGAGCCACTGTTGGGTCAGTGCAGATAATACTGAGCTACATAGCAATGGTTTGACTTGGTATAAGACAGATTCCTGTGTTTAATCCGCCTTAATTCTGCAAACCTAAATTCACAGATGCACTTCAATCCCTCCCTCAAATATTGACAGCCTGTTGGCACCCCTAGACAGGTTAAGATTAAGTATATTGTCAAAGGTTTTAAGCTCAGAGCATTGTAGAGCAGACTCTTTCTCCTCCGCATCCTGCTATGTGACCACTGGCTAATCTCTATTGACCTGGAACAAAGATGCCATGAAAACCATAGGGGAACTGGACAGGGACTTCTGCCCGGCCCAGTTCAGTAAAATTCTCAGCATCCAGAATGAGCAGGAAGGTGCCTCGATTCTGAAACAAGAAAGATGGTCAAAGTCGAACAACAATACTGAAATGCAGTATTATCTCCCTCCCACCAATGAACCATCTCACAATGCTCTTTTCAATTACCGTATTTTTTGCACCATAACACTCACTTTTTTCCTCCTAGAAAGTAAGGGGAAATGTCTGTGTGTGTTATGGAGCGAATGCCTGCAGGTGGCGGGGGGGGATCTGCTGCAGTCGTGAGCAGAGGATCCATGGTTCCCCTTCCTTCCCTCCTCCGTGGTTACAAAGCATGGATCCACATGGATCCTCTCGATTTTTGCATTGGGCTACTCCAAACTCACTGTCAGATCACATGTCTGTGGCCACAGCATGAACCACAAAAATCATATATCCACTATTTCGTTTAGAATATATATTTTTTTGTTTTCCTCCTCTAAAAATTACGTGCGTGTTATGGTCTGGTGTGTGTTATAGAGCGAAAAATATGGTAAATTAGAAAGGTGAAACACAGAGGAACAGAGAGGCTGTACAGGGTGCTTCCACATGGCAGTTTACTGTGGACTCAGCACTGTCCATGCATGCAAGTTTTGCGCAGCACCCTCCCAATGCCACCCTCATCAAAATCCCATTTGATATCCTCACTTGCCCCAAATTTGAACCAGACCTTGCCCGGGTTATTTCACTTATCGGATATTCCACAAAAATGGTAAATTCAGATTAAATGGGAGAAAACTATATGGGATTGGCATTTTGATGAGGAGGACGTCACATGGTTGCATGCAGGAACAGCACCAAATCCACACACTGAACTGTTGTGTGGAAGCACCCACAAAGTTCTTGCATTTCGAAGCAGAACACAGGATCCTTCTGTACACACCAGTGTTCACTAGAGATCATTGTTGTTGTTGTTGTTGTTCTTTATATTGTATTTTCCTGGTCCTAAAATTAATGTTCAGACAGTGGCCATTTATATAGGCAACGAAGACCAAATTACCTGCTTGGCTGTGAGCACAACGGACAGAATAATCCCACGATCTTCTGCAGGAGAGTTAGGTTCTGGCACAAACACTGGCTCAGAAGGATACATTCCATCCTGTCGCCAAATCTTGCAGACAAAAACAAGGGGACAAAACAGGCTATTTATTGTGGGTTTTAAGAGCCGGCTCTCGCCCACCCTGAAATTAACTGTGTCGCATCCTTTTACCTTCATCTCCTTGGTCTTTATGTCAGTTTTAATCAGTGAGTCACCAACCATATGCCCAAAGCCACAACCATAGAAGTAACGATATTTCTTCGTATTGTAATAAGAATAGTTAATCTGGGGGAATTCAAGACCGCCTGCTTCCTTGAGGTTCTCATTATGTAGACTTTCATATGTGCACCAGATCTGGAAAAGGAATCGACACATTATAGGTACATTGGCAGTTGCCTTATACTAGGTAAGCCTGTTTCTCCATCTAGCCAGTGAGAGCCAGTGTGGTGTAGTGGTTAAGAGCGGTAGTCTCGTAATCTGGGGAACCGGGTTCGCGTCTCTGCTCCTCCACATGCAGCTGCTGGGTGACCTTGGGCTAGTCACACTTCTTTGAAGTCTCTCAGCCCCACTCACCTCACAGAGTGTTTGTTGTGGGGGAGGAAGGGCAAGGAGAATGTTAGCCACTTTGAGACTCCTTAAAGGGAGTGAAAGGCGGGATATCAAATCCAAACTCTTCTTCTAGCCCAGTATTGCCTTCTCTGGCTGGCAGTAGCGCTTTAGGGCACCAGGCAGTGGTCTTTCCCATGACCTTCTACCTGATTCTTTGAAAATGTCAGTTCCTATATTCACATGCTTGCTAAATTGGAGCCCAGTGTTTACATTTTCTTTTGGCAAGGAGCAGCTTGGCGGCTACAGCATGTAGGAGCAAAAGGGATGTTGGTGGCCAATACCATCATGTGGAGAGTGAGTTCAGCACAATATGGAAATGTCAGGCATAAACGGTAGCCCCTATAGCATCCCTTTGTACAGAGAGTACGTACCTTCCCGTTGGACTCTTTCGTGGCCGTTGCCGATGTGTAGGACAAGGGGCTGAGATTCTGTCCCACAGCTGCACTGGGATCCACAGTGATGGGCAGAACAAAGCGTCGTGGATAGGGCCTCGCCACTGAATTGTAGGCCTGCCAAGGAGACAGGATGTCATTGCAAAAGGAAGAACCGGTCCCTTTTGCAGGCCTGGTATGGAGATAGGGAGCAAGAACCAACCAGTAGAGAAATAGAATTCCTTGGCCTCCCAGTTTGGGCTCCTTCTTGGGATAAATTTGGTTCCGTTCTGATTTTAATGCAAACCTGCACTTTCTAAAATAAAATGCAAACCAAAATATAGCTACCCTTTGATATTTGCACTTCTCTGAATTTTATGCTGCAGTTCTCCAACCAAATAATCTGTACAAAATGGATTTAAAGATCGTGAAATGTTAAAGTGCACCATTGGTGATTCAAAGCTTCTTTCTTCTGGAAGCTGGAGATTTCAAGCACCTGTATAACTAGCTGTCAAGTGCAGCTACACATGCTTTGGGCACAGAATGGCATTATATCCAATGCCAGTCCAAATCAGAGTAGACCCATTGAAGTTAATGGACATGACTGTAAGTTCATTAATTTTATGTAGGACTAGCACTGAAGACGACCCACTGGACTGAAATGCTGCACTCCTGACCGCAACCCCACACCCACAACAACAGCACAGCTGTACTTACCATAGTTAATTATGCACTCAACTCCACCTTCATAGCATGTAGTGAGAGGGAAAGGGAATCTTGCTCCAGGAAAAGACATAGCTGAATGCAGCAGGAGCTGTACCTAGGCATTCCTTGCCACTGATGCCATCTGCCTACAACAGGCTGCTTACACAATTCCTGAATATGAGAACCACCCACCAACAGTGCCTCCATCTTGCCAGGATTCAGCTTCAGCTTACTGGCCTCCACAACTGCCTCCAAACATTGGCTTTACCTGATCCAGAGCCTCGCCTGCCTTATGGAGGTTTTGCAGCCGGTAAACGTCAAGAGCCCCTCCATCATCTTGACAGCATAGGTCAAGGACGATGCATCCTTGATCTTCAAAGGCATTGATTTGATGGAAAAACAAGAGAGGCTCACTGCAATACTGCCCGGGCAACACCTGTGCAAGGAACACAAGACATGCCAGTGATGGCATCTCAGGCCCTCAGTGACACCTAGAGAACATTCCACAAAGCATCCCCTCTGAAAATCTTAAGTTATATATTTCAGCGTTGCTGGAAAGGGTTTTAATATAGGGGCAAAAGTAGGAAGCATGCCAGCCAGCTTCTACTTCATAGCCCTCTGCTGCTACAGGAGGTGGCTAAAGTATCGCAATTCATAAAGAATGAGGGGGCAGGGTTGGGGGGCAATAGTTAGCAATGTCATGAGATGGTGCCTTATATACCTGAAAACATCAACAGCCAGATAGCTACGTATGAGGAATCTGATCTTTCAAGCTCCCCAGCCCATGATTGCACAGTTTGACCAACATACCAAATTTGTACCAGGTGTGCAGGTTTTGGCACTCCGGCAAGAATCTGGTTTTGAGAAAGTGAAGTGGCTATCAACTGAATTCATGTTGTTACAACGGAGGCAGACTGCAGAAGCCTTGCAGGAGTTTGAGAATATATGATCCAGGAAGGTGGATCTTTAGTTCCATCTAGTGCAGCTTTCTACTTGCCCCCAGTTGATAGCCAGAGGCCTCTCAAATCTCATAAGCAGGGCTTGAATACAATGAGATCTTTCCCAGTTGTTTATTCCCAGAAGCTGATATTCAGGGGTACATTTTGAAGAAGTGAAATTCTTCAGGGGTAGGGAACTTCCAGCCTATGGGCTGAATGTGGCCCTCCACATTACTCTATCAGGCCCTCTAGACTTGCCCCAGGCCTTGCACTCCCTGACCCATCACTGCATCTTCCTTGAGTGCTTCTGCCAGGCTGAAATGTGGCCTTGGATACTGTGATACATACAATATCCCTTGTGCATTTGCCCATGAGGGCAGATGGTTCCCCAAGCTGCAGAACGTTTCTCACCCCTTATGAGTAAGTGACATGAGCTCATTCCTTCAAAACTCAATAAGTCAGCAGACTTGGCTGCTGGGCAGTTCTTCAGCAGCTAAACCTATTGTAGCAAAAGCCAGGCACTGCCCAGAAAAGAAAAACAAAAAAGGGCCATGAGGCAGTGAACCCAGAAGACATACCTGCCCAGTGAGCTTGTTCACTACGTGGAAGCGGGTACTGTGTTCAGGCTCCCAGCTGATAGCTTCCAAAAAGGATTTCCCAAGAACCTTGGCTGTGATGAACTTCCAGAGGTTCATTTTGAGTGGCTGCTCAATAAAGATCACATAGTTTTCACTCATTCCTACAAACAGGAGACAACAAGGCTCAGGACAAATGCTTCCAACAACACTTCTAAGCCCCTGCTGCTTTGCTTTCCATCATGGCCACGTCTAACCTTCCTCCTGCTATCTTGACCTTTCCTTGCCGAAGGAGTTTCAAATTGCACCCAGTGCAATGATCTTGGACTACAAATCCCATTAGCCACAGCAAGCATGTGATGTTGTAGTCCGAAAGCACCAGGTTGGGGAAGGCTTCAATATGTAGAGCTTTGAATAAAATATATTTAATCAGAGTATTGATTGCACTATTTCTATAGCACTTCTCACTATACCGCTTGTGATCTGTGCTAAGCAATCTGCTTAAAAAAAAAAAAGAATGCCAAAGGTGATCAGTATATTCCTGCAGCTATTAAAAGTTTTTAATAATAGGATAACCTCCCCATTTCTTTATGGAGCTGCTTTTTGGATTAGAGGAGTGCGGTCTAGTTAAATATTGTCCAAATTAAATTCCTACAGATCCCAAGATGTGTTCCTAATGAAGCTGCACTTTTGGAAACAGGACAGTGCTCTTCTGAAATAAGAGCATGGTTGCCAACCTTAAACCTTTGGCTTAAGAACTTTTTTTAAATGGAAACGGGACTGTTAGCACATTTATCAGGGAGCACCTTTTGCAGTGCTTAAACAAAGCTTGTTGTCCTCCAAGCTGTCTGTGTTAGGCTCTCACCCTTCCTCCTCCTCCATATGGGACATGACAGGAGATAGAATCTGTAGAGCATGTTCTATTTTATAATTTCAGTGCTGGAGTTTGGCAGCATATGATTGGCCCTTTAGTAACCAAATCTCCAGGAAGGTCAGTAAAATTATAAGTTAAATAAGTTAAATATCCCATGGAAGATAAAAACCCAAGGGTGTCCCTATCCTGATGGTGGCTAAATTGCTATTAATATCAGTGAGAACAATAGGATTCCTCAACATCTGAAACTGGAAGGACTATCTCCAGGGACCAGTCCAAGATAACTGTAGCTCTAACTGGTAATCTTTATGTTACACTTTTGAATCTGTTGTGCTCTGAGATTCCGGTGCACTTCTGTTCTTTTCAGTCTATTGGCTGTGTTAAAGTGATTTGATGAATTTCTATTCCAACCCACTGACTAGGCTTTCATTTCGTCTGGCTTTGACTCAGAGATGTTCCATCCTTGCAACATCGACTATGGCTACATCTGCTCCACTTAAAAGGAGGGCTGGCAACTCTCACCAAAGCTGTGGTAATAGGAAGGTTTCATCTTATCCTCTGGCTCAATAGAACACAGCACTTTTGCACCCTGCAGGCTAGAGTCATCGGAGCCCGACGTCTGTGGGGGGACACAGATGATGTTATAGTTGGAGCCTGGAAGAGAGAAAATGCAATTACTATTTTTTATGATTATTAGCTGCCCATCTGACTGGGTTGCCCCAGCCATCCTGGGTGGCTCCCAGTAGTCGTAGTACAGTGGTGCCCCGCAAGACGAATGCCTCACAAGACGGAAAACTCGCTAGACGAAAGAGTTCTCCGTTTTGGAGGTGCTTCGCAAAACGAATTTCCTATGGGCTTGCTTCGCAAGACGAAAATGTCTCGCGAGTTCCTGCGGGTTTTTTTCCCTTTCCCCCCCTTTTTCTAAGCCGCTAAGCCGCTTATCCGCTAAGCCGCTAAAAGCCGCTAAAAGCCGCTAAGCCGCTGATAGTGCTAATCCGCTAAGCCGTCAATGGGCTTGCTTCGCAAGACGGAAAAACCGCTAGACAAAGAGAATCGCGGAATGGATTCTTTTCGTCTTGCGGGGCACCACTGTAGTAGTTGTTATGATTTATTACTTATACCCCGCCCATCTCGCCAGGCCTCCCTAGCCACACTGGGTGGCTTCCAACAGAATATTAAAAGCACAATAAAACATCAACCATTAAAACCTTCATTATACAAGGCTGCCTTAAGATGTCTTCTAAAAGCCAGATAGTTGTTTATTTCCTTGACATCTGATGGGAGGGCGTTCCACAGGGTGGGCACCACTACCGAGAAGTCCCTCTGCCTGGTTCCCTGTAACCTCACTTCTCACAGGGAGGGAACCACCAGAAGGCCCTCAGCGCTGGACCTCAGTGTCCGGGCTGGACAATGGGGATGGAAACACTCCTTGAAGGATACAGGGCTGAGGCCATTTAGGACTTTAACGGTCAGCACCAGCACTTTGAATTGTGCTGAGAACATGACCTGGCCAGCAGTCCAGCTACAGATGGAACTAGACATTGGCTCCATAATTGCTGGTGTGGGGTTTTGGAATAAATGCATGACTCAAGACATTCTGATTCATAAGCCTACATGTTTCCAGTTGAGAATAAGGTCATGCACACTCCATGCCACTGATTTGGATTTAATATAAGAGGGTGGAAGACACAACCTCCAACCTCCAACGCATGGTTGTGAAACAATAAGCACATAAAGATTCTGGGCCAGTTCTTGTCTTATTCATGTGACAGAAGCCTCTTATTCATGTCCAAGGGCCACAGGCAGTGTTAGGAACACCAGTGATCTAACCAGAAAGTGCTTGCCAAACTCCCATGCTTTCCATGACATTACAGGAGCTTTCCTGTACAGGGGCCCTTCAGATGTTGACTGCAACAGACGTGCTGGGGCTAGCGGGAGTTGTAGTTCAAAACACCTTGAAGGCACCATGTTGAGGAAGGCTGCATTAAAGACTGCAACCACTTCTTGTAGTAATCAGGTGGGATTGCTATGAGGAATTATAAAATATACATCAAGCCATCGTGTCCACGATGAAAGCATTGTGTTGACTGGGTTTGATATATTGATGATAGTTTCTGATTAAATCCCATAAGATTCTACATTCAGGCCCTTTTCATGCCCTTTTGCCTCTACTGCCCATTTCTCCTTGCCTGACAAGTCACGTACACAGCCCAGTTGCTTAGACAGGCAGGCTCCTGGGCCATAAAGATAGTGGGCAGTTTCTTTGATGTAGCTTTTCTTATAATATTAATCTTAGGATGTTAATCTTAGGGCCAGGAAACAGGTTTCACATTAAGGTGATAATGGTCACTGTCCTCCTGGCCATCCTTCTTATCATGTGTACTGATTGTTTATGACCTCCGGAGTTGCTGTATTCGCTCCTTTGTAGTATTCATTCGTTTACCCAAAAGTATGTATGCCTAACAAAAGGGACGCAGGTGGCGCTGTGGGTTAAAGCCTCAGCACCTAGGGCTTGCCGATCGAAAGGTCGGCGGTTCGAATCCCTGCGGCGGGGTGCGCTCCCGCTGCTCGGTCCCAGCGCCTGCCAACCTAGCAGTTCGAAAGCACCTCCGGGTGCAAGTAGATAAATAGGGACCGCTTACCAGCGGGAAGGTAAACGGCGTTTCCGTGTGCGGCTCTGGCTCGCCAGAGCAGCGATGTCACGCTGGCCACGTGACCCGGAAGTGTCTCCGGACAGCGCTGGCCCCTGGCCTTTTAAGTGAGATGGGCGCACAACCCCAAAGTCTGTTAAGACTGGCCCGTACGGGCAGGGGTACCTTTACCTTTACCTATGTATGCCTAACTAGTGTTTATAGTTTAACTTTGTCCCCACTTGAGGTTTGTTTAAATGCTCAGAGGAAATCTGATTGGTTCTTACAAACACTCTGTAAAAAGCTCTTTTGTGAATAAAACTACCTGGGCCAGGGGCTGCACACAGACAGGCACAGAGAGAGACACAATTATACGCACCCTTCCCAGAGTCTTGCTGGTTCAAGCCTCTGTGTGTATTCTTATTAATCAGAGTTCAATCCTTCCTTTACTTTGTGAACACAATACTTCTCTCCCCATCCCCTTTCCCTTCTGCATGACAAGGATGTCTGCAAACATGGCATGAAGGCTGGCAACATCAACCCGGCCACATGTGGGAATCCCTTGCAGACGACCGCAGTGCCTGGAGGCAGGCAGTCAAGTCATGTATCCATAGCAATGACCAGAGGAGACATGACCTCTGGGAGAAGAGAGAAGCAGAGAGAAGAAACGCCATGGTGCATCTGCAGCAACACAACCGGACGTCTTCATCTGCCCCAGCTGCAACAAAACATGTCTCTCCTATATCGGTCTCTACAGCCACAGCAGGTGCTGCAACCGTCCAACAGCTTGACCTCATTCCCAAAGGCACACTCCTTCATTGTCTCCCAACACAGACGGATGCCAACCATGTATTTTTACATTGTATTCCTGAGGAGCCAGCAAGGACTGTTGTTGTTTTTATGGATTTGTAAACTGCCCTGGGAGCAGTTCTGGCTGAAGAACAGAGTAGAAATGCTTTGGATAAATAAATTATTTTGAATAAAAGCAGAAGAGAAGAGAAAATATAATGATCATCTTCCCTGACCACCACCACCACCCATCTTCAGCAAATCAAAAGCCCCTTGCCTTTGTCTGCTACCAGATGCACTGGAAAAGGTATTGCTCTCTGACAGTTCCAAACAGAAATCGATTAGACAATTGGCAGTCCGGTCCGACAGAGTGACCAGGCAGACATATAAAGAGCAAGCTGCATCTGCTGCAATTTCTGCATCTAAAACCTTTGTTTATGAAGTGTCTGTCTTGGCAAAAGTAATGCTTGAACAATAATGCAGCAGACATCTGATCCCCCAAACTGGTGCTGCCTTAGGCACATTCTGAACAAAGTGAAATATGAGTTGCAGGAAAGAATGCAAAACTAGTTCTGCAGACTTCTACATTGTTTTCCAAGTCTGCCCCAAATGTTTTATTATATAATGACAGGAGCCTGGCACCTTTCCCTGCTATTCACATGTCCTGACACAGAAGCGAACAGAAGCAAGTGAACAAAGCAACAACACTGAAAGTTCAGCAAATTCACAAAATTGCTGGGATTAATTGGAGCAAGTTGGCTGCCTAAACTTCAACAACGCAGGGTGCTGAAAATTTCTTTCAGGGCTCTCCTCCTGCAGCACTTCTCTTCATTGCAAGCTCGATATTACCAGTTACAATAAATACTCCAAATATTTCAGTTTAGTGCATTCTCTCTGCACTTCACACTCAACTGACTTCACCATCGCTGCCCCGAGCACAGCAACAAGTAGGCTGCAATCACCACCGAAGGCAATAGGAATATGCTTTGCACCATTTCATTTCAATACACAGAGCCATATACAGTGCAGAATCAGTTACAGGACTGGAAAAATCAACAGATAAATTCCTGCCAGCTAGTTGTCAAGCTGTTTTGTGCGTTTTAATCAGAGCTGTGAGAAAGTGGAGCGAGGAATCTTTCATCAAAATAAGATTATAAGGAGAGGGGATCCGCCAATGTTTGCCTTGAATGTTGCTATTGCCTGTCTCTTAGCAGCCCTTATCCATGAGTCACAAGTGTGATATATTTTTCATCAGGGGAGCTAACATCTTTCTGAAGATGAGCAAATATTTTGATGCACAAAGGGCAATATCGCCGTGATTACGTGCGTCAGAAAAATAAATTAATGATGTTGCCATGAGGGCGGGGTGGTCTTTACATATTGTTTTTATAAACGTGTAACCCCCCCCCCAAAAAAAAAAGAGTAGCTGTGTTAGCTACTGTTGCAGAAAAAACAATAATTTATGTGGGAAAAGGCTTTTCCTGAAGCGTGGAACAGTCATTTTAGGGGATATTAATTATGGGATATCTGTAAAATGTGTTTTATTCTTTTTTTAGAGTTTGTTTTGTTGTACACTGCTTTGATGGCCTCAGGCTATAAAGTGGTCTATAAATCTGTAAAGAAAATATACCAGAGGCAGTGCATGCAATCCAGGGATTCTAACTCTGTCTCTAACTTGTGGAGCAAGCTTCTGGTATTTTTGGAAGTTGCAGGAGAAGCTCTCCCATAGACCACAGTGACCTACTGGGTATATACTTTATACGAAATAAGGCAGCCTCTCAGGGAATCTGGTCCTGAGCTGTATATATTAGTACCAGCACTCTGAACCTGGTCCAGTAGTGAATGGAGCTCTGCATCCAGTCCATCCCTAGCATAGAAACATCACAATCTCATACAAATGTCGTGATTCTCCTAAAAGTCAGACAAGTCAGCCTCATCTGATCCATACAATCTTACCATGTTTTCCATACGAGTTGCCCATGTTATACGCTGTCCCGTCCGGGTCATAGTGTGGGTGGGCAGTTGCTCCATTCACTGCAATGTACTTTGTCCAATCCACCTGCAAATGCAAATATATATATATATATATATATATATTCCCTTTCAGGGTCTAGGTGGAAGCGATTCATTTATAAATATTTCTCCAGCCCTGGTATAAGCTAGACAACATGGCCCTCTGCCTTTGCAACTACATGTAGTTGTGAACGGCACTCATTGGCTACCTCTGCTAATCAGATTTCAGTAAACAGACCCTTTTGACTTCTTTGCAGTTGCATTCGTCAGAGTGCGCATGCTACAGTTTCATACACACATGCAGAAGATTGGGGTGGGAAAGAGTTGGTAATCTGCTGGGTTAGAGAATGGACTCTACCATTTCAAGGGGGGGTTTCATTTCTGGATGGTCCTTTTTCTTCTTCTTCAAAATAGCCATGCCAATAGAAAACATGAACAGTGGGGGTGGGGATTGTGCTAGAAACTGTCTTTGCTAACCTGGTACTCTCCAGATGTTTTGGATCCCCATCCAATGAGAGCTGCAGTACAAACGACCTGAGGGGAAATGGCTGCACTAGAAGGTTTCTACCTGTGGGGCTACCTTTCTACTTTCATTGAGTTTGGAGGGAAATATTCAAAAATGGGATCTCTCACCTGCAAACTGAAGCATTCTACCACTCCAGGTCTCATGTTATTCCCATCTCTGCCACATCTGCAGACCAGACCAGGTCTGAGTCTCAAAACAGCAAGTCTCATCCAAGGTGGCCTACCCTTCAATACGGCTTATTTACAGAGACTTAACCAACACCTGGGAAGCGGGTGGCGCTGTGGGTTAAACCAGAGCCTAGGACTTGCTGATCAGAAGGTCGGCAGTTCAAATCCCCACAACAGGGTGAGCTCCCATTGCTCGGTCCCTGCTCCTGCTAACCTAGCAGTTCAAAAGCACCTCAAAGTGCAAGTAGGCGGGAAGGCAAACGGCATTTCCGTGCGCTGCTCTGGTTCGCCAGAAGAGGCTTAGTCATGCTGGCCACATGACCCGGAAGCTGTACGCCGGCTCCCTCGGCCAATAAAGCGAGATGAGCGCTGCAACCCCAGAGTCGGTCACGACTGGACCTTTACCTTTTAACTAACACCTATGAACCTTTAACCTCACCCTGCAAGTGCTGTGATCCAGCTTCCTCCTCCTGTGACCTTAACTCTATTCCTCTATTCCTTCACCTTCTAAGAGCATCAGGTAGCTGTCCTGGATTCCTGGGAGACCCCAGAGAGCCACTCTCAGTCAGACTGAACCATACTGGGCTTGATAGATAAACAGTCTGACCTGATTCAGGTTCCTTTACCTTCTCCTTTGTTTCAAGGGTTTCCGGATCAACCTTACGCATTAAGTTGGTTTCTGTGCTGACGTAATAGTCGCCTTTGTAGACCACGTAGTTCACATTGCAGTTGTCGGTCATTTCTGGAACAAAAACCCCAGGTTGGTTTGTGGGTGTGCTACAAAACACTTGGGATCATTGGAGTTGCATGGATGTTTTTAAACCGATATTGAGTGCCAGAAACTAACAGTAGCAGCAGAGAAAACATGTTCTTCTCTTTATTTTCAACTTTCTTGGGCACATGAAACTAACCACAATTACTTTGAATTTCTGCTTAACCCTCAAGAAAGAAGGGCTTTTTCGCTGGACAGGTTTAATTCAAATCCATCAAACCTCCTTTGGGGAAGGTTCTCAGGCAGGGTGGAAGGAGAAAGAACTTGCCCATATGAAGACCACCTGGTGGAAACCCTTACACATATGGTTCTTAATTGTAAACTATATGCTGATCTCCGTCAGCAATTTCTAGATCAACTCTGCATCCCCAAAAAGAAATCAGAGTTGGATGTCATACATTTTCTATTACTGGGGAATGATCGGGAGCTCACCAAGTTAGTGGCTAAATATCTCTATGTGGTTTTTTTGTCGTCAAAATACACTGCAGACGTCTTATCTCCCTGGAGACCTAGACATGTGACGATATACTGCTCTGCCTCCTTTCTTTTAGCAAATGTTTTGTGCCACTGGGGAAGTGGTAATTCTGTATTGATTTGTTTTGGATGTTTGGATGTGATGCCAATAAAAGGTTTGATGATGGTGGCGGTGGCTTTTAAGCCAGTGGTTTTCAACCAGTGTGCCATGGCACCCTGGGGTGCCTTGAATGATGGTCTCTGCCCCTCTTTCCTTCCCTCCCTCCTGTGATGCCCTCTTGCGTCTCTGCCTCCCAAAGGCTTGCACAGCTGTTTATTGCATCAGCCCTGGCTATAAGCTCTGCAGGTGAATGGTGCCTCTGGGAGCAGTTGCAGAGAGGACTCCCAAGGAGAGGGGAGAGGCAAGGAGGCTGAGGGAACACTCCACAAGGGATGTTTGAGACTGTAAGCTCTGCAGGCAAGGGGTGACATAACTGGGCTCCTGACCCCCACAGGGGTGCCGCAGAAAGAACGTAGTTGGTCAAGGGAGCCGTGGACTCAAAAAGGTTGATGTACAAATGTGCTGGAAATGAAAAGAAAATGAGAGTACTTTTTAATCATATGTGGTGGTATGTAAGATGACAAAAGACTTCTGGGAAATTATATATAATGAACTGGGGGGGGGTGTTGAAAATATGTTTCCTAAGAAACAAGAAGCTTTTCTTTTAGGTATTATAGGACCAGAGATCCTGAAGGACCAGACGAAACTGTTTATTTACGTGAGCACAGCTGCACAGACTCTCTTAGCTCAGAAATGGAAAGATGGTAAACCTCCAACCAAAGAAGAGTGGCAAACAAAATTGATGAACTATTCTGAGATGGAAAAAACTTACAGGAAGAAACCAGGAAGAGGGGGTCTTTAATAAAGAATGGGGAAAGTTTATAATTTATTTGAAAAGCTATTGTAAACAACCACATACATTGGTAGGACTGACAGGAAACTTGTAGTAAAGATTTAAACTATGGATTGGCAAAGGATTTATAAAAATAGAGTTATGATAGAGATGCAGAGGGGGAAATCATTACATTAAGATCCACGTGGGGAGGGAAGTCAGAAGGGACTATATGTTTATGTTTTTAATTCATTTGTTTATGTAAAATAGAAAATGAAAAAATTATATATATATATATAGAGAGAGAGAGAGAGAGAGAGAGAGAGAGAGAGAGAGAAAACCTCTGTTTTCCTTGTCAAAATTGTTTGTGCCTCCAGGAGTCACAAATGAAAGTG
Source organism: Podarcis cretensis (assembly GCF_951804945.1). Taxonomy (NCBI): domain Eukaryota; kingdom Metazoa; phylum Chordata; class Lepidosauria; order Squamata; family Lacertidae; genus Podarcis; species Podarcis cretensis. Next base: position 25,921,983 of record NC_137185.1, on the reverse strand, counting down.
GGGGACAGGGTGGGGAGACACACACAAGTGGTGGCAACCTGCCTTACTGTGGCAAGTGACCTGAAAAAGAGAATCACTTTGACTGTTTTTGATATAAGCCAATGAAATGGTCCCTTCCTCTTGGCTCATTCTCTTGGATTACTGTCAACACTGTGAAAGCTGAGCTCATTGCAACTGAATGAAATACACTGCGGAGTCATCCCTTTTACTTGAATTGTCAGGCAGCTGTAGAGGCCCTACGGGGTCAGGGGGTAAAAAAGATTCTAAGATAAGGTTACCGGATGTCCCCATACAAAATCCATTGAAGTTGAAAAGTGTCCCCGGATTCATTGAAAAACATCTGGTAACCTTATTGTAAGAGGTGTCTCCTCTTGGCATTCTTAGTGCTAAAGAAAGGATTTTAGCGATGTTTGAGAAAGGCTGAGCAAGCCTGTGAAAGTTGGAACAAGAACTGTGGGAGCTTGGGAAGGAAACAGAAACCATGCAAATGAGATGAAGCAAGAAGGTGCTTATCTTAATCTCCAGGCGGGAGGGTGGAGCAACAGAAAACTTTTTGTGTGGTGGGATCAAAGAAGGTAAAAGATGTATCAAAGCGTTGGGGAAAAGTGCTAAAATATATTCTTTGCTTGCTTATTCTGTAAGGTTAGTCTGCGTTGCATTGCAAGGCTTAATAAACTTTTTTGACACTTACTTGGCACTTCAAACCTTGACATGAAGCGCTCAAAAATGGACTTGCAAGGGTCAGGCATAGCTAAGGTTCCAAACTCAGATACCATGATCCGGTTGTTCCGGCTGTTAGCCGTGTAGGAATCGCTCCTTAGGAACTTGCTGCTGTACTTCACAACTCCATCCTCAATGTCAAACTGGTGCATCAGAGACATGCCATCAAACCAGTGGTTATACCTTCCATTGGAGAAGAGAAATCTAATCAGCGGGGGGGGGGGGGGAATAGGAGTACAGGGTGCTGATTTCACCCATTTCCCCTTTTCAACTCCTGCCTACTTTAGGCATCCAAGGCAGAGGGCCTTCTTGGTATTGGCACCCACCCTGTGGAATGCCCTCCCACCAGATGTCAAGGAAATAAACAACTATCTGACTTTTAGAAGACATCTGAAGGCAGCCCTGTTTAAGGAAGTTTTTAGTGTTTGATGTTTTATTGTGTTTTTAATATTCTGTTGGAATCCACCCAGCTTGGCTAGGGAGGCCTGGCCAGATGGGTGGGGTATAAGTAATAATTTATTATTATTATTATTATTATTATTATTATTATTATTATTACTCCTACTCCTACTACCTACTTAGATCCTCACTGATGACAAAATGTGCACATGCAATTCTGCCCATGTAAAATGCACATACCGTAATTTTCGCTCCATAACACGCAGTTTTTTCCTCCTAGAAAGTAAGGGGAAATGTCTGTGCGTGTTATGGAGTGAATGCCTACGGATGGCAGTGGAATCTGCTGCAGTTGTGAGCAGTCCGTGGCTCGCTTTGAAACAGCAAAGTGGGTGTAAGCGGCTCCTGTCAGCGAGCCTAGCCGGGGAGGAGGGAGAGAAGCAGAGCGGGGTTGGCTGCTTTTAAACAACCCCGTGCTCTCTGTCCCTGCCTGCAGTTTTTTTCTGTCTGATTTTGGATTAGCCACTGTAGGGGCTGTGTGTGTATGTGCTTGAGCTATCGTTCTCCTTCTCTTGCTTCCCGTTCACTCCCCCAGCGCCCCTGCGACTTCCAGCGCCCCTGCGACTTTAGGATTGATACTGTGTGTGTGGGGGGGGGGGATTGTTCTCCTTCTCTTGCTTCCCGTTCACTCCCCCAGCGCCCCTGCGACTTTAGCATGGATCCACATGGATCCTCAGGATTTTTGCATTGGGCTACCCCAAACTCACCGTCAGATCACATGTCTGTGGCCACAGCATGAACCACAAAAATCATACATCCACTGTTTCGTTTAGAATATTTTTTTCTTGTTTTCCTCCTCTAAAAACTATGTGCGTGTTATGGTCTGGTGCGTGTTATAGAGCGAAAAATACGGTATATACCAAAGTAACAGCAACAAGATCCGGTACAAGCTGATTTCTGGGGGCAAGGGGAAAGGGGATTGATGAGGGCACACAGGTGTGTTATTTCCTCTTTTCCTTCTCAGCCAGGTAATAAAGGGAGGGGAAAACACACCTCCCAAACTTGGGAAAACACTTGTTTGATTGAATTTATGTAAACTTCACACAGAGTGGGGAGGAAATTCAAAACTGATGAATGCAAATCTCAAAGGACTGAAACGTTTTTCTTAAAAACTTCCCTTTAGATGAGGGAAACAAGAAATGTTTATTAATAAAGAATCTATCTCCAGGGTACTGATTTGCCTGTTAATCCTGCCACCGCTAAGCAGATGGGGGTGGACAGAATTCTCGAATCCCTAAGAACAAGCCTTGCCAGCTGTGAACAACATGGTTCTTGTACAGTGGTACCTCGGGTTAAGTACTTAATTCATTCCGGAGGTCCGTACTTAACCTGAAACTGTTCTTAACCTGAAGCACCACTTTAGCTAATGAGGCCTCCCGCTACTGCCACGCCGCCGGAGCACAATTTCTGTTCTCATCCTGAAGCAAAGTTCTTAACCCGAGGTAATATTTCTGGGTTAGCGGAGTCTGTAACCTGAAGCGTATGTAACCTGAAGCGTATGTAACCTGAAGCGTATGTAACCCGAGGTACCACTGTATTTTCTTTCTGGAGACACAATTGACAGAACAACCTACGTATGAAAGAGCATATCCCTGTGTGGCTTGTAACTTTTCTGGGTGGCTTCTACGGCCTGATCCATAAAGAGATGCAGATTTTTTTTATCTCTGAGGTTTAGAATCCCTTGCAGGGCACAGCCACAGCAAACCAAGCAGGCCTTACTTGTCTTTTCCAAACTCAAACTTCCCTGGGCCAACCCTCAGCAGCTTGCCCTTCAGCCAGGTGGGGACGTGCCCCTCGATCTTCGTAGGAATAGCTTGAGATGTCTCTTCTACGCTGCAGAAAAATGGCGATATGCATTCCAAGCCCTTCCGGTTGCTGAAGGAGACCTGCTGCTGTTTCTGGGTCAATAGGAGACTTGGTACCACTGAGGAGACAAAAGCAAGAAATTAGCAGACCTAAAAGGAATACGGGCGCCCACCAACTTACCTGGAGGTTACATTCCAGGCTCCCATGCGCATAAGTGAAATCATGTAGGCTGCAACCTATGGAGTCACAAGAGCATGTGATGTACTGTAATACTTGGGTAAAGCAATGCATTTTCCCAGAAAAACTAAATAATGAGTCCTGGCAGGAGTGGCACACAGAGAGTTCTGTCTCAGTGGAGACGACCACCAGTGTCAAAGACATGGGGGCAGGCTTCTTCTTCACCAAAGGATGTGCCCAATTCTAGCACTATTTCCTTCCCCCAGCAATGAACTTCTATGGGGAAAATAAGCTCATACCCTCAGAGACATTACTGGGATGTCAGGTTTCCCAGGCTCTCAATTTTCTGACCACAGCTCCCCCATATTTCTGTTCCAAGGTTTTGATTAATATTCTATTTGATTTTTATTGCATGTCGATAACAGGCATTTATTTATTTTTTGCTTGTGTTTACGACAGTAGTTTGTGTAAACCACTTAGAGATTTTCTTACATTAAGCAAAACCAACAAATTTGCCCAATAAAAACCTTCCTAAAAAAGCAGAGGGAGGACCTTCCGGGGGGGGGGGAATAAAACTCACAGAACACACAGCTACACACCAGCCTAGGCAAATTAAATAAGGGATATGCTTTATAGCAGCTATCAACAACCATGTACCGATTGACATGCTTGTCTTAAGTGTAATACTTAAGAATAATCATATTTTCACATGCGGTCTAATTGAGCCTTCAGCAGGGATCAGCATTCTAAAACCCCTTCTTATATCTTTAAGGATCTAGAAGCTTGAAAGGGGAAATCCACCTGCAGAGTTAAAGCAATTATCCCTTTGGTGGTTAAGCTCTGGTAAAATACATTCAAAGCAGAAAATCTGATGCTATGTGTAATAATTATGTAGCGAGGTAGGAACACAGAGCTGCCAATATATCCCTTTCCAGAAAGGGAACATTCCCTTCTGGGCACACTCTCACACACTGTTGGTGCATGGCATGTGCCAAACATGTGCAGCTCCCCAAGCGTGTAGCTTCATGGCAGTGAAGTTTTGTGCTGGAAGAAATTCATTCGGACTCCAACTCCTAAACCGGTTCAGTCCTTTACTGACAGGTCCAAAGCATTAAGGCAGTTTCCCAAAGATATATATCTTTGTTATTAGCAAACCAAGGTACTGAGGGAACATTGGAATAAAGAATTAGAGATCTCAGTTTCGACTATACAGTGGGAAACTGTTTTAATTGCTACAACAAGAGTGTCTCTGGACCTTAAATTGATGCTATTACAACATCAACAAAAATTTAGAGTATACTGGACTCCATTACGTTTGTTTTTTAAAAAGGGCTGTCTAAGGTATCTAACTGTTGGAGATACAATAGGGATAACACTTCTCTAAAACCTATGCTTTTTCATTATCCTATATTGAAAGAGTTTTGGCAGAAGGTAACTGAAGCTATCAACAGAACTATACGGAACAAACTTACATTTACAGAGCAAAATATCCTCTTGCATTATATACTCATGGAACCTTACAAAAGGACAATGCGAGTGGACTCTCCGTGCCCTTACCACACAGCAAAAAGAATGATACTGATGAATTGGAAAAATAAAAATGCGGCTCCCTTCTATGACTGGATTGAAGACTTATTCAAACTCGCAACATATGAAAGTTGTTTTTGTTTTGTTTTTAAAGGCAGTTTCACTATATACAGGCGTCTGGTAGATCCCGAGTAGAAGGTGCAGGCTTCAAATGCAAAGCAAGTCCAATTCACAGCATACATACAGCACAGAGTTCAGTGTCAATCTGGCAGGGCTTCCTTGCAGCGAAGCAAAGAAGCAATGTACCCTTTGCTCTTTGTACTCTTAATATACCCAAGAATGACCACACCCTTGGCTGGTTGCCAGGTCAGTGACCGTCAAACACTAATCACATGACCTGAAGGTGCAAGTTAAGGGAAACCCATGCACCAGCTTTTCCTTAACAGCAATTAAAGGAACCTCAACACCCCTTCTTAATTCTCTTAAGGAAAAAAAATGTATCATAGCATGTTATTATGCCATTATATCAGCAATGTTCTGGCTCGACTCACAATATACAAGTTTCATCAATCCATGTTCCACATTGTCCCTGACGTGTCTATATTTTATGTCCATGTGTTTTCTCCTAGATTTGAATTGTTCAGGCTCTGCCATGGATATGCAGCCCTGATGGGCCTCATAAACTGTCACAGGTAGCTTGGATTCTACATTCATGTCCGCAAGAAGCTGCACAAAATAGGGAAGCTGATTGTTCAATTCAGACAGAGCAGCCTATTCTGCTTCAGGTGTAGACACAGATACCAACCCATTTCCAGGATTTCCAACCCACTAGAGACTGTCCAAATTGTACTACTATCCCAGCAGTGGACCTTCTTGTCTGTACATCATTTCCAAAGAGGATGACAGTTTTAAACAGTAGTCCTTTGTTGCTTTTAAATAGCGAAACACTCTTTTAACTGCTTGCCAAGCTGCTGTGGTTAGCTTTGAAACTAACCTGCTAAGAACACCCAAAGCTTTGTTAACATCTGGTCTGGAACAACTGTGAAATGTACAATGAACTGCCAATGGCTGAGTGGTATAGCCCCTGGTTTTCAAACACCACATTACTCTGCTTTTTAAAAGTTTGAAAAAGCAGTTTGAAAAAGGAGTTTGAACGCCTTTACAATTCTGCATACCAAAACGTTCTAACAGTTGTGTAAATTTCTTTTTCTGGCTTAGTAGAAAAACTCACATCACTTAATCTCTGTACTTCAACTCCCAGGTAACTCTTTATAGCTCCTAAATCTTTTAGCTGGAACTCTTGCCCCAACTTGCTGGGCAAACTCCTGAATTTAGTCGTTTGTTTTCCCAACACACGTTAAATCATCAACAAACACTAGAAAAAACATACAATCATCTCCTGTCCCTTTACAATATAGACAGAACAATTAGCACTTCATGCAAGCACATTTTCCAATTTCTGGCTGATTGGCAAAGTCCATAGATCACCATGTAAAGTCTGTATACACCTTTAGGATTCTGCTCAAATCCTTGAGCTTGCTGCATATAAACCACCTCTTTTAAATATGCTATCGCAATGTCAAAGTGACTAACTTCAAGATCACGTATTGCTGTAAGGGTTAAAAGAATTATCATACTTTCACTCCTGGTTGTCAGAACGAAAGTCTCATCATAATTTAAACCACTTCTCTGCATGAATTCTTTCACAACAAACTTTTCTTTAAACTTCACTTTACCAGATGCTATGGTTTTACTTTTATAGACCCAATGGAACCCCACAGATTTCTCCTGTTCTGGCACACCAACAAGTGAGAAAACCTTGTGATCAGTCAGAGATTGCATTTGTTGTTCCATTGCAGCAAACCCAAGATCCTGCTGTTGTGAAGGCAGTTGCAGGACTTCCTCAAAAGTTTGAGGTGCATGGTTTCCAGTTCCAGTCTGCCTTAATGGAGGCAGCTCTCATGACAGCAGGAGATTGTCGGTGGAGGATAAACAAGGATGACTGAGGATAGTTATCCTGGCTCTCACTCCGGCATGGAATGCAGGAGGCAGGGAGGCACTGAGTACAAAAGCACTTCTGCCGAAAACCCAATGCCTCCATTAAGAAGCAGAGGTTCTCCTGTGAATTAGAGTTTCATTCAGACTAAAGTACATGTGTGTGATAGAAGAGATGAGATCACAAACTGCAGAACAGAACCAGCTGCAAGGTTGTTAAGGTTTGAACCTGAGAGAAGACTTTATTCACTGCAAAAGATGTGGGGGGGGAGCCTATGGTTTCTTTATGTAACTTTTTTTCTCTACATTTATGATTCGGCAACCCTCCTTTGAATGTTAGTTCAAATTATATTTGTACAAGCGAGGAGGGAAGAAATTGGATTATAGATATGGAATATAACATTAAACGGAACTGTTTGTGTAAAAAAGGAAAAAGGGAGGGAGGCTTTATTTTGCAAAAGGTTTACAATGGAAACTTAAAGCTGACTCTTCCCTATCTTTTCTTATTTACAAAGTGTACTGAATAACACTAAGAGGACTTGGAATTTAATTTAATTGGAAGTAAAATTGCTCATATATCTTCAGTTGGAAGGAAGGATGAAAGGAGTCTGTGAACTGCCAATGAATTGACTGCTCTCCTTCCCAGGCTGAGAGGAAAAAATTATAACAACAGTTTATTTATCGGGACAGAGTGAGTTTTGCAGCTGTTGTTAAAGTTGCAAAACAATGAAGCACGGGACAGAGTGAGGTAGAAATTTCTGGAAAAACAATGGGATTTCAGCTCCGTCCAAGGCATGATGGATAATAGCAACAACCGGGAAAAGATAGACATAACATTTTACAAGGACAGGAAGAAACACCACGGACAGAATAATTGCCACACATAGGAAGAACAAGGATATAGATTTTTGTTTGTTTGTTTTTAATTTATTTTTAACAAGGATATAGTTTGAGTGCCTCACTTGTAATTTTATAAATCATTTAATGTGTCAACATGAATATAAGTTATTAATATTGCAGTTGTTGTATAAGGGATTATTATTATGTCCGGAATGTAATTGAAATCAATAAGGTTTTGGAGATCAGAAATAAAGAAAATAATCAAACCTTCAGTTGTAGCACACAGGGAGGGGGGCACCTTATCTAAATTATATAATTCAGTATTTGAACTATTGGTATTAGTAATTGTACAAATTGGTATTGTTATATTGAGGCTACTATTAGATTGTCATTGAAAACTAATAAGTTAGGTCAGTTTGCGCTTGAGCAAATGGTCTTTATGACACTCTGTTACTCTTTTTGCTCACTTAGAAAGTTTGCAGGATTCACACTCCCAAGTATTTACCTGCAGGCTTTTAACTTTACATCAGTGCACAGCTGTGGCATTTTTGCTAAACTTCTAAAGTGTGCATGCCCCATTCTCCGGCAAGTTCTGCCAATAAAGATTACATTGTAAATATCTTTTGTCAAGCATGCTACACTCAGCAAACATTACTGGAGATTTCCCACTAGCAAAACATTTTCCAAATGTGCCCCCAGACAAGGCACATGCGCCGACCCTCGCCCTTGGATTGAAACACATGAACCATCAGCAAGGGTTACATGGTCCTTACTCAAAGTGCTTCAAGAAACAAATAATTCCCTGGGGTTCACCACATGCTCAGTACAGGCAGAGTCCAACAGCCAAACTCAGCCAGCAACTCTGGTTTCAGGAACTAACTGTCTCACCACAGCTGAGACAAATTGAGTTATTTGCTTCTGTTTTAAATGGGGGTGCTTTTTATGGTTGGCATCTGGAGCCAGGCAGGCAGTACAGTGTCTCCTGAGGTGCTGCGTTGAGCCACAACGAAAAGAGCCACACCACAACTATCGCCCTGGCTTCTCCCTCACCCAAGAATGACCACACCCTTGACCGGTTGCCAGGTCACAGTGATGTACTGGGCAGGTTGCCAGGTCAGTGACTGACAAAATCCTCCCTGCTTAAGTCAAGCTGTTGACTTTCCTCCCTTTTGAAACATTGCTTCTGATCATCTACTCTATCACCATCAATTACTGACATGGTTTGGCTTCACCTGCACCTTCTCTGCCAGCAAAAGCCAAGTGCAAGGAACATTCTGTTCCTATCCATTGGCTAAGGAAGAAAGGAAGGCAGCAGTCCTCTACTCATTTGCCTGGGAGTAAGCCTTATTGACGCCAATGGGATTTGCTTCTGAATAGACATGTACAAGCTCTCACTGTAAGCCTGCAATTCTCTAAATCAGGATTTCCCAACCTTGGGTCTCTAGTTGTGTATTTTCAAAAAAAAAAAAAAAACAACACCCAAACTTTTCATACTTTACCTGCTCCATTCCTTGAGAACTGTGTGTTAAGAGGCAAATCAGAAGATGATAACGCTAGAAATGCCAAGTATTTCTAAGGTAAATTACAGTTCAGTGCCACTAAAAACAAAGTACATGAATCTGGCAACTAAAGAATTCTCTCTCACTCTCATGCCAGTGCATGGAGTTGGCTCCATTTTCTGGTTCGCCTTAGACAGGCAACTGCCTGCAACTTTGAGATTAAGGAAGCACTTTGCAAACTCATTGGTTTTGTGTCCAATGCAAACGATCTCAGGCTGCACCAAATGCATGGTATGGCAAAGAAACAAACAACCGTCTTTGAAAATGTAAAAGCCAATAATTATTTAGTTTTGTCTCCGGCATTCATCAGAATTCTGGAACACACCTTTAGAAGGGAAAGCAGAAGCATATTAAGAAAACTAGATATTAATTTTAGATTATTCGCTAGGTGAGAATGATATAAAAATTGAGAATGTTTTTATGACTACTGTTCATGCGAAAGGCATTTCAGAGAAGAAAAGTTCAGGCAACATCTGAAAATCTGGGCCCTGCCACACCTGCATGCCTGTAATACCCAGCAATTATGACAAGTTCGATGCACACAGGAAAACAGCCACGATGGATCAAGATGGAAGATGCTGTTTCATGTCTGTGTCATTTTTGCATAGGCAGTTTGTATTTCTTTTTAAAAAAATAGATTTTATAAAATATTTTCTTGGTTTACAAAAGTACGTGTCTTGTCTTTTTTCCCAGGTTGCAAAGTCCTTTGTGCAAGTTTTGATGCTGTATGTGCTGCCGTTTAAGACTCTAGCATAAGGATAAATGTAGCAGCAAAACAGCCATGAAGCCACAACATAAATGAAAGCTTTATACATTTTGGCAGGCCACTGCTGGAGTGTGATAACCCAAGAGTTCCTATTTATTATTATTATTATTATTATTATTATTATTATTATTATTATTTTATTTTTAATAGGTGGTATTTAACACCGATGAAATTATCAAAAATGTACAAGATGGATAAAAAGTGTTGGAAATGTAAAGATGAGGAGGGCTCCTTCTACCACATGTGGTGGGAGTGTGGAAGAGTGAAACAGTTCTGGGAGAAAATATACATTGAATTAAAGAAGATTTTAAAATATACGTTCAGAAAGAAATCAGAAATTTTCCTGCTAGGGATATTATGGCAAGAGATAAAAAAAGAAGACCGTAGAATAGTATATTATGCAGTGGCAGCAGCAAGGGTAGTATTAGCCCAAAAGTGGAAACAGCAGGAAATACCAACGGTGGAGGAGTGGAGATCTAAGCTGTTGGACTACGCAGAGCTGGATAAATTAACAGGAAAAATTAGGTATGTAAGAGACCAAGGGTTCATCAAGGATTGGGGAAAGTACGTGGATTATCTGGAATGTATTAGTGAGGGACAAACAACGCTAAAGGGATTCAGAGACGCACTGTGAAAGACTATGAGTTATTGTTTAAAGCAAACAGGAGACAGAGATAGGCACAATGACAATATAAGCAGAGAAACGCGTGACTCTGATTATTGCTTCGAATGATTTATGGACAAGCTGAAGGAAGTCTTGAAAGAGATGGCTATGTAATAATGTCAATGGGAAAATTATAAGTTTGTGTATTTTTTATTTACCTTTTTTCTGTAACTCTTCTTTTTCTCTATTTTCTGTATTCTGACTTTTTTATACATGTGTTAGTTTCTATTTTCTTTTATGGAATCAATTAATAAAAAGATAACCCAAGAGTTCCAGTTAGTTACCGTACTTTCTTCCACTCTTCCTGACAAATAATGGTAATTCATAGCTACATCTTATGTGGGTCCACCAATAAGAGTAATGAAATTAATGTAAAATTGGCAAAAAGAAGTCCAGTCTCATGGTTCCATTGCTGACTGATATAAAAGGTAGCATTGTGAGTGCGCGTTTTGTTAGTTCTTTATTTTGGGGGGTGGAGATGGAAAGAGTTGTATAAGATTTATTTATTCTTCTTGCTTACTGCCTGCTACTCAACTTGTTTTGTGTATTTGGCCCTGCTGAAGACTAAAAGGCCTAGCCCACTGCCTTGGGTTGAAAACATTGACTTTTATTCATTTATTTTAGTATGCTAGGGAACTTAGAACTGTTTCAGAACTAGACTGACTGGAGGAAGGGGGAAGAAGATTATGTTATTTATGACTTCATACCATTAATGAGTACGTGCAAATTGTATAAAGCTGCTTTAAGTTTTGTCTTATGTAAGTTGCTTTAGTTTCAAATATTTTATCTTTTGTAACTTGTTTTATCTTGTTTTATTTACTATAACTTTTGTAATATTTCATATCGTTTAATAACGCCACTCAGTGATTTGTTTCAGTTACAATCTTGAGTCTGTGGTTTTACTGGTTAAACTCTATTCTCTGTTTTTAATGTATCTGAGATTTGTCAGCTATGAAAGTTACCGCTTTCCCACAATTTGTTTCTATTTTGCTTTGGTGATCCAAAAAGTTGAAGCAAATAGGTTTGCATTTCCAGCAAAAGGGTAAAAAATAAAGAAGAATAACTTTGATAAGAATTGCTTTTTAGATTACTGCTGTGATTAAATGTTGTTTTTCTCCCATCTATGTAATATTGCACAACTCTTGCTCTTAAAACATATTACATTGCTGTCAAAATAGCATAGGTACTGTGAAGCAATACAATACAGAAGAGAACTAAAAAACATTAAACTATCGCTCAAGGCATTTATCCTTACAAAGCTTGCAACAATGAAACTAGCAGGTTCTACCTAACAATACCAAAGCTTGCACAGCAGATGAACTGAATTTGCTATACGTGGATAATTCCATTATTGCTTTCCTGCTCCATTCTAATGAAAATTTGACAGCAGGCAACACCATGGCTTAAGGATAGCAATTCAACTTAACTAGGCTTTGAGAGTTCCAATCCCGATTCCAATGAGAAACACATTACACATTATTTTAGTTCATCACTCCCTAGCTGACTGTTTTGATATTCTCTGAGTTCTGTATTGTGGAGACTAGGTGAAAGCTTTGGTGTTACATGTTTTAAACAAGCGACTTCCTTCTTAAAAATAAAATAAAAAGCCATTCAAATTTCAGACTGCAACCTAATTGCAGAGATTGTTGTTGGCCGCCGATGACCTCCCAGCCCCCAAACTGCACAATCTGAAATAATTAGTATGTGCGCTTCTGAATAATAACGAGACTCTAATCTTGTGGGTTACAGGCACAATCCCAAACAGGCCTCTGAATACAGTCCGTCCAATCTCAGATGCTGAAAAACAGCCTCTAGCAGAAAACTGGGAGGAAATGGAAATCTTACCTGGGATGTACTGGAGCAAAGACCAAAGAAAATCAGCCAGGAGGCTGATGAAAGAGAACATGTGGGAAAGCATCTTTCGTGATTCTGAAGCATATACTGAGGAACCTGCATAAACCGTCTATGCGAAAGATGGTACAGTGCATCTGTTAATGATGGGTGTGTACAACTAGGCTGGCTGAACACATCATTTCAGAATAAAAGCCTGGCTCTGTCTCAGCCTTTTCTGACTGAACAAGGGCATTTAGGGATGAAGCTGAACAGAACAGACAGAAACAGCGATACCAGCTTTTTGCACCGTCATTCTGCAGCGTTCCATCTCTGCAGCTTTGAAAAGAAATTGATGGCATAGTATGCACCTTCCCAGTTAAGATTGCCTTTTCACATACACGAGCTTTGCTGTCTAACACGTTTAGGACCGTTTACAAATATGCTCAGAGAATCTAATGAAATGTGCTACCAGTTAATTGTTTCAAAACAAGAGGGCAAAGTGATTTGACCCAGCTTAGTAAGTAAGTGAATGAAAGCAAATTCTTACTGTGAATTTCTGTTCCCAGAGACTCCCTTACATCTGGGATGACTCTTTCCTCTCACTAGTAGCTAGGGTCACATAACAAAACAGGTCCTTGCTGGGGAGAAATAATAATAATAATAATAATAATAATAATAATAATAATAATAATAATTATTTATTTATTTATTTATTTATTTATACATACATACATACATACATACATACATACCCGGCCCATCTGGCTGAGTTTCCCCAGCCACTCTGGGCGGCTCCCAATCAAGTATTAAAAACAGTACAGCGTTAAATATTAAAAACTTCCCTGAACAGGGCTGCCTTCGTATGTCTTTTAAAAATAGGATAGCTACTTATTTCCTTCACATCTGAAGGGAGGGTGTTCCACAGGGTGGGTGCCGCTACCGAGAAGGCCCTCTGTCTGGTTCCCTGTAACCTTACTTCTCGCAATGAGGGAACCGCCAGAAGGCCCTCGGCGCTGGATCTCAGTGTCCGGGCTGAACAATGGGGGTGGAGACGCTCCTTCAGGTATACAGGACCGAGGCCGTTTAGGGCTTTAAAGGTCAGCACCAACACTTTGAATTGTGCTCGGAAACGTACTGGGAGCTAATGCAGATCTCTCAGAATGTCCCACATTCTCCAGTTAGGATGGTTGAGCAGGAAATAACCGCTCCCCTTTAGTCAGCACGTTGCAGGTGGTGAAGTTCATTTCCTGCTCCAATTGGTGTGTCGTATCAGTTTATCTTCCAGGTGTACTGCTAGATAAAAAAACCTCAGGAACAAAACTTATTAGGTACTATCTTGTGGCTTTACTTCATCCAGTGAAGTCTCATCCCCTTACAGCCATGCATGACTCTCTCATTGTGGTAGCTGCTGTCCCTGGAGTCTTGGGGAATAGAAATTCACTGTAATAATTTTCTTCTGTTTCCCAGAGGCTGATGAAGGACAGCCCTTCTTCCATCTGTGATGTACCAGAGCTATTCCTATTGGGTGGGGTTAGAGAAGCATCATGGCTATACCACCTTCTGTAGTACCTTCCTGCCGAAGGCTGTGTCGGCTGAAGCCCATTTGTCTAGCTTGTAGTGTATGGCAAATGTGTGCAAGGAGGCCCAGATGGTTGCCCAACAAGCATCCACCAGGGGAAAGTCCCCTTTAAAGGTGTGCTGTTATACCTGCTGGAGAACCTGCTTTGGAAGAACTGCTACAGACTTTGTGAAGGCCTTTGTTCTGTCTAAGTAGAACCTCAGTGCTCTATGCATGCCCAAAGAGTGCCAGGCCTTCTCCTTATCTGGCTTGGGGCAGAAGTAGGGTAATGCTGTTTCCTGAGACCTGCAGAAAAGGGAATTCACCTTGGGGATGAATGAAAGATCCACCTTGTCTTGATGGAAGGTACAAAGATATGGGTCGGAAGACAATGCTCCGATCTCTGGCACCCGTTGAGCTGATGTGACAACCACCAGAAAAAAAACTGCCTTCAGATGGAAGTCTATTGTTGCCATAGGTTCGAGGGTAGTGCTCATTAGGGCTGTCCAAAACCTGGATTCCAGCTGGGGAATCGACACACCACTGGGGGAATTCTTCTGATTTACGCCCTTCAGCGAGGGGTGTGAAGACAAAGGAAAATCCCCTTTTGCAACCCAAGATGCTGCCTAGGGCAGCTGCCTGTCTCTTGAATGTGCTAGAGCTTAGACCTTTATCTAAGCCCTCTTGCAGGAACTCAGATATGCTGAATATGTCTTTGGCCATAGGATGCCTCCCTTTCTGACTGAACCAGCCCAATAATATTCTCCAATACTCTAGAACCTTCCCGGATGCTGTCAGGTCCGAGAGCCAGATGCACTCAGTCTCTAGCCAGAACATTCCTAGGTCTGGGTGAAGGATTGGTCCCTGTTTGAGCAGATCCCTCCTAGCTGGGAGTCGCTATGATGGGAAGTTCAATGATGAGTAGGCGCTCTAGGAACCATGGTCTTCTTGCCCAGTGTGGAATGATTAGTATCACTTTGTCTTGTTTATTTTGTTTTTCAATTGATTAATTAATTTTGTACTGTCCTTGCCAGAAGGCTGAATTGGGAGGAGAGAGAGAGAGAGAGAGAGAGAGAGAGAGAGAGAGAATCCAGAAAGAAATTAAAAATAAGAAAACACATGCTGGCACGCTGAGAGCTTCAGGGCCAAACTGGGGATCACGAGATGGCTCCTCCCCCAGCAAGGACCTTTTTTGTCACATGACCCTGTGAGAGAGGAAAGTCATCCCAGATTTTAGTGCTGTCCTTCAGGAGCCTCTTGGGGAATTTTTCTTTCTAATGCATCTGCCTCCTATTTTTAAAATACTCATAACACTTGGTTGCTGTCCCTTTCCAACCAACAGAAAGCAGACTCAAAGAAAACTGGAGCCGGTCTGGATTGTGAAGAATATTATTATCACCTATACCCGCATGCCTCCCTCCGTGATCCTTCTGCATGTGCTAAGGTTTTCAGTGCCACACACCTCTGCATTTATGTGAAGGCTGTGTAAAGAGATGAATAGTACTGAAGAACTCACATCAGAATAGATCCAGCAGGAAAATCTAATTAGAAAAGAGCAATTTCTTCCTCCATCAGCAGCTCATTGTGAAGGGCAGGTCTGAAGAGGAATACAGCTGGTGAGGGGAGGCTGACAGCCATTTGGAAACCTACCACAGCCACATCCAGCTTAAGGCTGAAAGATTCCCTAGTTTTGTCATAAGCCAACATGAAGGAATATTGGTAAACAGTCTATCTTAATAAGCATATTTACAATTTTATAGGTCACATGTGTCAAAAGAACAAAACATTAAATAACTGGCAAAAGTATGAAAGAGCCTTGTGTTCTCTAGTATTCTGTATTTTATCAATTATGGATATGATCCATATAATTTTTAGTAATGGTCAGAGTAGTCACAGCTACTCCTAACCAGTAGAATCTATAGACCTCATCAGAGGTCATTTCAAGACACTGGTTCTGAGGTCTTTGAGTCAGTTGACCCTGTTAATAGTCTAAAATATTAGGAATGTTGCATGTTGAACAAAAGGATGGAAAAGATTAGAGGGAGAAGTAATTCCCAGCTAAGCTCTGTTGATCAGACATGGCAGCTTTAAACCCAATTAATTTTTAGTTTAAACCTCACCCTGAGTCTCTAATCCAACAGGAAAGCAGATTATGGAAAGAAAAGTGGAAGTATAATTCTCAGTACAATGAAAAACAGGTATTACATTTAGTCTAGGTCTAGGATATACCAACAATTGTTGACGGATAGAATCTTGTATCAGTTGCTTAATAACTTATCATTACACAATGAGTAAAATAATGTCCTTGATTTCTGAAGGTTAGTAACAAAAGCATGATTTTATTTAGGGACAGATAGGTGTGGCAAATTTGCACAAGCAAAATAAAATAATTTTTGGAATGTCCTATCTTCCTTTCTCTTTTATTTTAATTGACTGAGTCCCCCAACATTCCAAAATAATAAAATATGCAGCAAGAAAGATGAATCTGTAAAATCTATTTACCGGTAGTTAAAACAGGTGTTTAGTCTGAAATATGGTTTTACCAAAATACACTGAGTGCACAATCCAACCAAAGTTAAGCACTCTTAAATACTAAAGTTTTTATGTGACAATTAAACATGTGTTTGACTCTCTTCTGTTTAACACAATAATGAGAATTAAGAAGACTTAGCATGGTCTAGATTTTGTTAGTGTAAGCATTATGCATGCAGTTTATGCATGAAGAGGAAAGGGACAAGACAGGGTTAATTTCAGTGGGTGGGTAGGTGGGCTTGTCCTTCACCTGCAGCTGGTCAAGTGTGATCAGCAAACTCAAGAGAGTGAATCAGAGGAAGATGACTTAACAGATAAATGCCATTGTGTTTGTAGCAAGCTAGCCTTTGATTTAAACCTTATCTGTGCTGGCTCTCTGCAAGAAGATACTGTTCTGGGGCCACAATCCGCTGGCATGTCGAATGGGCACACTGCACTCGCTTTCAACAGATTACTGTATGCCCACAAAAATAAAGTATCAGTCAGAGTTAGCCACTTTCTGCCAAACCATAAAATGTTCCTAACTTGTTTATCCTTGTTCTTCATTGCAAAGTCTGTTTTAGTTCAGAAAGGGAGCCCAATCCACACCCAAACTTGTTTTAGAAAGAAAAGGTTATGGGCAGGGGCCTTGTAATAGACTCTAATCCTATAGAATCATATTAAAAACAAAATCCTATATTCTATTTCATTAATACTGCTAAAGTTACATTGCTTTGAAAGTGTTGGGATATTTCTTGAATGATAAATACAAGTATATGCAAGTATTACAACAGATAAGAGGGTGTTTTGTTCTACAATAGTGTACAGCAGAGATAGAACCCTAAATATGCAGCCTGTGCGTTAAAATTCAGGTTATTTGCCAGATAATCCATGCTCACCTCATAGAGTGACTGCAGTTGCAGCAAATCTGTGTGTTAGATTCTCCCTTTTCACCTTCATGTTATATTCTATAGAACTAGCTTCTTTCAGGATTCCTTCAAGCTCCTCAACACAGGAGGCATCCATCGCTGATCTCTCAGTTTATATATAAACACAAAAAACCCTATACAGTGATACCTCGGGTTACATACGCTTCAGGTTACATACACTTCAGGTTACAGACTCCACTAACCCAGAAATAGTACCTCGGGTTAATAATTTTGCTTTAGGATGAGAATAGAAATTGTGTGGCGGCGGTGCGGTGGCAGCGGGAGGCCCCATTAGCTAAAGTGGTGCTTCAGGTTAAGAACAGTTTCAGGTTAAGAACGGACCTCTGGAATGGATTAAGTACTTAACCCGAGGTACCACTGTACTTAAAATAAAGTTCTATTCATGTTGACGCATTAAATGATCTATAAAGATACAAGTGAGGTACTCAAACTATATCCTTGTTCTTCCTGTATGTGGGAATTATTCTGTCCGTAGTGTTTATTCCTCTCCTTGTAAAATGTTACGTCTATCTTTTCCAGGTTGTTGCTATTATCCATCATGCCTTGGACAGAGCTGATATCCCATTGTTGTTCCAGAAATTTCTACCTCACTCTGTCCCGTGCTTCATTGTTTTGCAACTTTAACAACAGCTGCAAAACTCACTCTGTCCCAATAAATAAACTGTTGTTATAATTTTTACTCTCAGCCTGGGAAGAAGAGCAGTCAGTTCCTTGGCAGTTCACAGACTCCTTTCATCCTTCCTTCCAACTGAAGATATATGAGCAATTTTACTTCCAATTAAATTAAATTCCAAGTCCTCTTAGTGTTATTCAGTACACTTTGTAAATAAGAAAAGATAGGGAAGAGTCAGCTTTAAGTTTCCATCGTAAACCTTTTGCAAAATAAAGCTTCCCTCCCTTTTTCATGTTTTTACACACACAGTTCTATTTGATGTTATATACCATATCTATAATCCAATTTCTTCCATCCTCACTTGTACAAATGTAATTTGAACTAATGTTCAGAGGAGGGTTGCCGAATCATAAATGTAGAGAAGGAAACTTTACAGTAAATAAGGAAACTGTAGGCTTCCCCCCTGACACTTTCTTTTGCAGCGAATGAAGTCTTCTCTCAAGTTCAAACCTTAAACTCTTTGCAGTTGGTTTGTTCCGCAGTTGGTGATCTCATCTCTTCTAGCACACACCTGTACTTTAGTTAAAATTAAACTCTAATTAGCAAGAAAACCTCTGCTTTTTAATGGCAACATTGGAGGGTTTTTGGCAGAAGTGCTTTTGCACTCAGCGCCTCCCTGCCTCCCGCCTTCCATGCCAGAGTGAGAGCCAGAATAGGTAAAGGTAAAGGTACCCCTGCCCGTACGGGCCAGTCTTGACAGACTTTGGGGTTGTGCGCCCATCTCACTTAAGAGGCCAGGGGCCAGCGCTGTCCGGAGACACTTCCGGGTCACGTGGCCAGCGTGACATCGCTGCTCTGGCCAGAGCCAGAGCCAGAGCCGCACACGGAAACGCCGTTTACCTTCCCGCTGGTAAGCGGTCCCTATTTATCTACTTGCACCCGGAGGTGCTTTCAAACTGCTAGGGAGCGCACCCCGCCACAGGGATTCGAACCGCCGACCTTTCGATCGACAAGCCCTAGGCGCTGAGGCTTTAACCCACAGCGCCACCTGCGTCCCCTGAGAGCCAGAATAATTACCCTCAATCATCCTTGTTTTTCCTCCACCAACGACATCCCCCAGGGGATGCCTCCGTTAAGGCAGAGTGGAACCAGAAGCCAAGCATTGTCCATATTTTCATGTGTAACCAACAACAGTAATTGTTGCTGCAAATTCTCAAAATGCTGACTATACTCTAGCATTGGCAAGTTTGTTTTTAGAAGTTTTGTTTCTCACACACCCCAGGCAATCGTAAGCAAACGCATCATTTACATTATGTTGATCTCATCACAAACTGCTGGAAGAGTTTACGACCATAAAACAGTATAGGAATATTGCGAAAGAAATAATAAGATAAGCTATAAATCTTATTAAGCTCAGTAAGGCTCTCTCCCTATTAAATGTGCTTAGCATTGCAGGCATACAGAACAATTGTCTACGTACCACTTCAGTACTATGCCACACTAAGTGCAATGGTACTTACTCCCAGGTAAACGAGTATGAGGAACAGAGCTGCGATCGAAGGCCCACCAGACGCCTTAATTATACAGCTGGGGGGAAACGAGTTAGCCTATCGTAAAGCCATAGATTTACAATGGAATATCTTCAGAGACTTTGACGAACTACTTACCTCTTATCCCAGTATTAACATTCTGTGGTCATCATTGTTGGAAAGGCGCACTTGGAGAGATTGTCGCTCCCCTATCGCAGTGAACGATATTATCCTAGGGATTAGGGATCGGTCACAGGTTTGAGTGTTTTGGCGGCGAGCTTGGGCTCGAGTGGCGGTTAGGCATTGGTGGGGGTACTGTTTTATTGTTATGCAGATGAAGAGGGGGGGAAGGTAGCGCCATCACCTTCCCCCAAATCAAAGGGTGGTCCGGTAAAGGATTCTGGGGTGTGTGGCCTTGTCCTAAGTCTATGGAGGTGTGGGCCCACGGCATGACCCCGGGGGGAGGTCCTAGTTGACGTGTCTCAGCAGGACTCCCCCTACTGGTGGTTAACCCTCACCGGCCTTCAAGCAGGCAGGCTAAAGCTGGTTAGTTGTTAGGACCAATGCCTAAGCCAATACCGCTCAATTCCTGTAATCAATAAAGTTGCAGCCTAATTTGACCCATTAACTCGAATTCTTATGTCTCGTGTCTTTATTTCTGAGGGGGGAGGCGGGAACTCGCCACGCAAGTTTTGTTTCTCACACACCCCAGCCAATCGTAAGCAAACACATCAATTACATTATGTTGATCTCATCACAAACTGCTGGAAGAGTTTACAACCATAAAACAGTATAGGAATATTGCGAAAGAAATAATAAGATAAGCTATAAATCTTATTAAGCTCAGTAAGGCTCTCTCCCTATTAAATGTGCTTAGCATTGCAGGCATACAGAACAATTGTCTACGTATCACTTCAGTACTATGCCACACTAAGTGCAATGGGACTTACTCCCAGGTAAATGAGTATCACATTTAGAGCAGGACACTGAGGGATTGTTGTTGTTGTTTGCCAGCTTTACCAGCACCATTACCACACACAGTGAACCCCGAAAAAAGGGGTGAGGAAGGAATACAAGGACTAGACGCCATTTATTTTAAAGGAAACCATTTTTGAATTATTATTATTATTATTCATCTTTATTGCATTTTTAAAATTGACAGAAGAAAAGAATAAGTTGATCCTAAACCACATATACTAAAAAGAAAAAAAAATACATAAAAGAAAATTTTAGAGATTTAAAAAACAAAAAGAAAAGAAATTGAAAAGAAATTTATCAAATACACAACATTATTTAAGGAGTACAAACCATAATTTGAATATTCTATACACAAAATTCCTGAAAAGACGTTACCTTCATATTTCTTCTTTTCTCCTTTTCCCATTCTTACAGTCACTCTCTTTCTATTCTACTAAACTGGTTTGAGTCCCTTTTGAATTATATACCTGTTTATGAAGTATGGAAAAAATTGAGAGCCAGCCCAGGTCTCCCTTTATCCTACACATTTAATTGCCTTGTACACACAAAGCGTTGTCTTGTCTGCTATCTTAGTCATACACAAAGTCATGGACAAAGCTAATTCAATTCTAGGCTGCATCGTCATCAGCACTGTAACAAAAAATGGCGATTCTATATGCTTATTGGGTGGAGAAACCTTACCTGCGTTGCTAACTATTGCAAGTAAGGGATTTACTGTATTTGTCAATTTTTGCAGAATAACTCATATGTAGATGGAGGGTGTGCTTTTGTGGCATGTTACCAAACATTCAGCTGATTAAACAAATAAAAAAAATCATTCCAGAAACAAATGAGTCAGAAGAAGAGGAAATGGCAGAAGGCAGAAGAATAAGCTAACGCTACAGCAATACTTCTTAGTTTAAAATGTTGCCTAATTTTTCTTCTGCCAGCATGTATGACATCATTCTATCGTTACACAATTAAAATATATTTGTTAAACAGAGAATTGTTGTACACAAGACACATTTTAGCAGAATTGTTGCTGACAAAAACATTACCGCATAGCTGTCCAGCTCTTAGAGTTTGAAATAAACCCTAGTCACTGGTCCAAAAATATTCTTCCAATTGTATCCAGCTCTCGCTTTTCTCCTTCCTATCAATATGCCAGGAAAACTATTCCAAAAGCTTAGACTTCTAATGGCTGAAAACATTGTCTCATTAGCAACCCAAATATACAGTCTTTGCGAGTGAAAACTAATTATTCATTTTAAACATTTGCATCCTTATGCTGTAATTGTGATGTTTAGCCTATTTCTTAGCTGCTGCTTTGCTCAGTGGCGTAGCGTGGGTTGTCAGCACCCGGGGCAAGGCAAGTAATTTGCGCCCCCTAACCCTGGATTTGCGCCCCCTAATCCTATCCCTAACCCTAACCCCCAGATGTTGCGCCCGGTGCGGCCGGCACCCCCTGCACCCCCCACGCTACGCCACTGGCTTTGCTAATAGTGCTTTATAGATTGTAATTGTTTTATTGGCGTTTTGTTAATTATATGATTTATGCTGTACTTGTGGTGTTTTGTTTTGTTATTGTTATTTATTGCTTGTAAGGCACTTTGGGATTCATGTGAATGGAAAGCAGCACAGATGGACTCTTTGGTGAGAGAACACCAGCAGAGATTTAAAACCACAATATATGCAGCAAAGTAAAGTGTGGAAATATAGGCTATTAGATCTTTCAAATATGCCCTTATGAGTTCCAAAACTTCCCTCTTCCCCTAGCATGGAGAAAGACCAAATATTTGGTTACAAATGGTTTACTTACAAACTCTGTCGGTCAGATTCATGTGCTTTTCCATACAGCATTCAGAAGAAGTTACACAGGCGGTAAAACTTGGCTTAGTTACAGTGGTGAGAGTTCCAAAATTATTGATAAATGAACTCAAGAGTAGCTTGTGAGAGCCATGCAGCTAAACTGGAGCAACCAACTTAGCCTCTTTACATGCTGTGCTCAGGTTGGTTGGGGGTTGAACAATAGGCTTGGTTACCCATTTCTTCCCAAGGTAAGGGAAGTGGACATAGCTAAGCCATTCACGCCTTAATTAGACCTAAGCATGTTGGTTATATGAGGCTGGTTATCTCACAGTTAGGGCCTCTTATCTGTTTTTCTCTCCCACTCTTAATATTGTCTCCCAGGCCCTTTGCAGAAAATGACAGTTACAGGGGTGGGGTTCTCCTTCACTATCTCATAAATCTAAAGAGTGTCCCACAGCTGCTGTCCCTTCACATCCAAGTAGCAGAAAGGGTTGGGTGGGCAATATAGCTAATGAAGAACTTGCTTTTTTCTTCCTCCCTCCCAATAACCCTTCCTTTTAAATTGTAAGCCTGCGGGCAGGGACTAGCTTATCAGTGATATGTGTAAGCTGCTCTGGGAGCCTTTTTCGCCTGAAGAGCAGGACAAAAATAAATTCCAGATATAGATAGATGATAGATAGATAGATAGATAGATAGATAGATAGATAGATAGATAGATAGATAGATGATAGATAGATAGATGATAGATAGATAGATAGATAGATAGATAGATAGATAGATAGATAGATAGATAGATGCAACAACCCTAAACCCAGTTCAGTTTTCTAGGGGCTGCTTCTTTGATTTGCTTTCAAAATGGAGAAGACATACAGTATAAAATGGTAGGCATGTGAGGGATAGGAAAACATCAGATTCTGCAGATAAGTGTTCCAAGATGTGCCACACAATTTCCCCAAACTATGGTTAAAGGATGTGGTTAAAGGCGTAATCTCACAGGTTATAAGTAAATAAGGCTAGATAGATGTAAAACAAAATATGTGGTTATGGATTTGATGATGGGTCACCTTTGGGAGGTAAATCTCCATAGATACCGTATTTTTCACTCTATAAGACGCACCAGACCATAAGACGCACATAGCTTTTGGAGGAGGAAAACAAGAAAAAAATATTCTGAATCCCAGAAGCCAGAACAGTAAGAGGGATCACTGTGCAGTGAAAGCAGTGATCCCACTCACTGTTCTGGCCTGAGATAGTTGCGCAGCCTGCATTCGCTCCATAAGACACACACACATTTCCCCTTATTTTTTAGGAGGGAAAGAGTCTTATGGAGCAAAAAATATGGTACATTCCAGAGACAGTAGAGTGGTTCTGAAAAGTAAGATAAAAGGAAGTATTTGGGCCCAGAATGGTTGTTTCTGCCTTTTGGTTGTCATAAGGAGGACAGACTGTGTCATTTCAGGGTTGCTGTCAATTCATTGTATTTGTTTTAAAACAATGTACGTGGAGCTTCCAGGCGGTTCCATATTCAAGTATTAACCGACCCAGACCAACTTCATAGCTCCACCAAAGGTCATCTGGAGTTTGTATGGTTTTTCCACTCAAGCCAACTTCATAGTTATGTTTTTCTCCAAATATATATTGCCTGATAGTGTCCACTTGGAACACTAGTCTCCATTGATCTCTTTCTACTTGCAAATTTATACTTTATCTTAGAATCTCATTACATCTGATATTTCTTTGAATTAACTTCTGCCTAAGTGTAATGTATAATAATTTCATTTGAAATTGCTTTAATTTCTTTGAAGTTGGTTTTACCGGTATTATTTCAGGTTGTATTCCAATGCACACTTGAGTAACAGAATGTTTACAGATTGATGTTGCAAAGAATTCCTTGCAGTGACATATGTATGGATAGCATATTTTGTACCATAACTGTGACAAATCATTACCATCATGCTATTTGTTAACTGTACTACCATATTAAGTTACTACCAGATGTGTAAGTGGCATTTAAGGTTGGGCTTCCAAGCACATGAGAATGTAGTTAATAAAGTTATGTAAAAAGATTTGCATCTAGAAAGAAAGTGAGAGAGTGAATGCCAGAAACTATATATAAATTTAACAAATAATAATAAAACCCTGCAACCTCACACTGCAGCAGAATTATATGCTAGAAGGCCCTGAAGAAAAATTAGACAGTTCATATGATTCAGACACTTCCAACCAATGGTAAATGATGCTTATTAAGACCTGAATAGGAAAGCAGTATTTTAAACTAATTTGAAAACTTAAATGCGCTGAATGAGGACACCAAATTTCCTAATACTGAATTGATTTCAATAGGGAGTCTCCTGGAAACACAGGAATCTTAGAGACAAGTTTTTTCACTGGCCGAGAGACAGACCAGTGATTTGATTACAGGTTTTAAATATACATACCAGTAAGTCAAGGGAGTGCAGGGTTGCCACATCCCAATTCTTATGAATCACCATCCACTCTGCAAATGTAGTTTTCCCACACCATGCTGCCCACAACAACATACTGATACTTCCTGGACAAACTGTGGGCACTGCAAACACCCAAAAAACCCAGCTACTTCCTCTCCTTCTTTCAGTTCCTTGTTAGGACGCTGAACCTTTTATTCCGGTAATATTTCCTCCACGACGCACTGGGTAGTACTGAAACATAATCACACTGACAACAGTGGTACAAAATGACTTAGACTGACATTCTAAGGTAAGGGTAAAGGGACCCCTGACCATTAGGTCCAGTTGTGGCCGACTCTGGGGTTGCGGTGCTCATCTCGCTTTATTGGCCGAGGGAGCCGGCGTACAGCTTCCGGGTCATGTGGCCAGCATGACCAAGCCGCTTCTGCAAACCAGAGCAGCGCACGGAAACGCCGTTTACCTTCCCACTGGAAAAGTACCTATTTATCTACTTGCACTTCATGCTTTCAAACTGCTAGGTTGGCAGGAGCAGGGACTGAGCAATGGGAGCTCACTCCGTCGCGGGGATTCGAACCGCCGACCTTCTGATCGGCAAGTCCTAGGCTCTGTGGTTTAACCCACAGTGCCACCCACGTCCCAACTGACATTCTACTCTAACCTATTTAGCATATCCAGTAGAGCATATCCTATTTAGCATAACCTATTTAGCATATTTTTTTAAGGGAAATAATTACAGTTCCTTGTTCTTTTAAGAAGCATGGTTTGAATTCCAAAGACAGATAAAGAAGTAGAAAAGTTTGGGCATTTATGTTAAGAGACATAAATACAAACTCCAGTTTTTCCCAAAGGCAAACAAATGGGCATGTTATTCACCTGTGGCCTTGTGGGAGCAGTGCATTCTCAGTCTTACTTATTTTTTCTCATGAAATTGCATAGTTTGTTTGCCATGGAGATGCAGATTGCAGCTATAACAAAGGCGGGATTTTTTCATCTCCGCCAAGCTAAGCAGTTGGCTCCTTACCTCTCTCGCCCATACCTAGCCACTGTGATCCACGTGACGGTCACCTCCAGACTTGATCATTGTAACTCACTCTACATGGGGCTGCCCTTGAGACTGACCCAGAAACTCCAGCGGGTGCAGAATGCCGCGGCGAGACTCCTTACAGGATCCTCGCTGCAGGATCACATTCACCCAGTGGCTCCCGGTGGAGTACAGGATCAGGTTTAAGGTGCTGGTTTTAACCTTTAAAGCCCTATACGGCCTAGGACCCTCATACCTACGGGACCGCCTCTCCTGGTATGCCCCACGGAGGACCTTACGGTCTTCAAACAAAAACATCTTGGAGGTCCCAGGCCATGGGGAGGTTAGGCTGGCCTCAACCAGAGCCAGGGCTTTTTTGGCTGTGGCCCTGATCTGGTGGAACGCTCTGTCCCAAGAGACTAGGGCCCTGCGGGACTTGTCATCTTTCCGCAGGGTCTGCAAGAAAGAGCTGTTCCATCAGGCCTTTGGCCAAGGCACAGTCTGACCCCCTCCTTTGGTAATCCTCACAGAACACTAGCCCAATGGTTGCCATTAATTTAATTTGATTTTGAATTGATTTTAAAATGAATTGATTTTAGAATGCTGTGTTACTTTTATTGTTGTTAGCCGCTCTGAGCCCTGCTTCGGCTAGGGAGGACGGGATATAAATAAATTATTATTATTATTATTATTATTATTATTATTATTATTGGAATGTATAATTGTTCACATCAAACTCCTTATTGGTGCTCAGAGAACCAACTATTGGTAAATGTCTCCATTTAAATAATAATAATCTATGCATAGGGACGCAGGTGGCGCTGTGGGTTAAAGCCTCAGCGCCTAGGACTTGCCGATCGAAAGGTCGGCGGTTCGAATCCCTGTGGCGGGGTGCGCTCCCGCTGCTCAGTCCCAGCGCCTGCCAACCTAGCAGTTCGAAAAGCACCTCCGGGTGCAAGTAGATAAATAGGGACCGCTTACCAGCGGGAAGGTAAACGGCGTTTCCGTGTGCGGCTCTGGCTCGCCAGAGCAGCGATGTCACGCTGGCCACGTGACCCGGAAGTGTCTCCGGACAGCGCTGGCCCCTGGCCTCTTAAGTGAGATGGGCGCACAACCCCAGAGTCTGTCAAGACTGGCCCGTACGGGCAGGGGTACCTTTACCTTTACCTTTAATCTATGCATAACAGTTTGATAATATTTTTGTTGTTAAATAAAACAGCCCAGCTGAATTAGACCAAGTGCCCATCTAGTTCGGCATCTTATTCTGGCTGGGCATTTGTGAAGTGAGTTATTTAAACTGATTAAAATTAAATTAGATTGCCTGTTAGTACTCAAGGTTGTTAAGCTAAAGAACTATGGAGGTAGGTTTTTAATCATCCTGAAAAGTTTATTGTGATTAGGAACTCTTCATGTACAGTTAAGGGCATACACTGTTTCTGTAGTAAAGTAAGAAGAAAGGGAATGTTGTTAGTGTTTGAAGAATTAAAATGGGAACTAAAGGACTATCGTTCTGCTGTTTACTGACACCTCAAAGATTCAAAGATTCAAATGCTGACTTCTGAAGTGAAGGACTTGGAGCCAAGGCTCAATCCCAGGCGGACACAGCCAGAACCTACATTCAATGCCAGAGCACAACTCAGGAGCAAATAAAAAGCGTCACTGAGCATGGACAGAGTGCACAGGCTTTCCTGGTCCGAGAGGCATCTGCTCCATCGCCATTGCTGAGAAATATGTTACTCATGATTCTATATATTACAGAGAGAAATGAGATACGAGCATTCTTGATTCTTGAATTTTGGGATAAAGAGAAAAGATTGAAGGGGGCATACTTGTGCAACTCCAAATCATGTCTTTGTAGTTATATTTATTAAGTTATTTGAAGCATTTTTTCTCATTTTTCAAGGAAGTCCAGAAAGATAGGAAGGAACCTAAAAAAGCTACCTTAAATAGGTAGTCAGACCATTGGTGCATCTAGTTCAGGAATCTCTACTGCAGGAGCAGACAAGGCTATCAGGTTCACCTTTATTTTTGGAGACCCACCAACCAGAGCCTAGGATAAAAGCCATACACTTTGAATCAAATAATTCTAAGTCGAGGCGAGGAATGTGCTTTGAGAGTAGCACAGATGAACTGACTTGGCAGTCCTTCCACGCATACCCAGTTTCTGCTTAACTCCCCTCCATCCGCCCTCCAGTTTTCTTATTTTCAACAGTAATGGTTCGGTTTGAGTGGATGCCATCTTGCTGTTCATTTTCCTTTCCCAGCTCCGCCTGGAAATGCCAAGAACCTGGGACCTTCTTACGTGCACAGCAGCTACTGAGCCACAGTAGCCCTTCCTCAATTACAGCACTGTACAACCCAATAAAAAACGTCATATGGTTGGTGGTAAAACTGCCTGGTCTGGTGCATTGCTTTCCTGTCTGTTCCTCCCTTCCTCTCCACGCACCGCCCAGCTTGGCTGTTCTGCTGCATCATCCACATATACTCAGACCTCAGCCACTACTTCCCCAGTCGCTTGTGAAGGTTCAGCCGACTCGGTTGCCGTCGGATCTTGGGCTGCGCAGGAGGCAGGTAGGTGAGGATAGGCAGCCTGGCGCTGCAATGGCGCGGGTGGCTGCCTGGCTGTGTGCAAGAGGGGCAACAGGGCGCCCTTCCTAGCTTGGCCTCCTGCCTGGGGCTGGTACTTTAGGGCCAATGAAGGTCTGGGTTGCAAAGGAAGCCAGTCCTGAGGCTGCAGCTTGGAAATCTGTCAGGAGCTGCTAAGAACGGGGGACCTGGGACTGCTAAGTCGATCCATCTACTCTGCAAGAAGTGGGTGCGAAGCTGGGTGCAGCTAGGCGGGGCCATCAACCTCTGTCTCCCCCAAACACAAGAGGGGCGCCACAGAATCCCTCACAGAGGCATAGCTGTCAACTGTCCCTTATTTGGCGGGAAAGTCCCTTATCCCAGCTCTGTGTCCCACTGCTGTCCCTTATTGATGATGTCCCTTAAATTTCCCAGGTTTCAAAGGAAGCAGCTCCTCTCTTTCCCTGCCTGCCTGCTGGCCAGGTAGGAGGGAGGCTCCAACTGTGTTGCTTGGCTGCGTCACTCACCCAATAAGGAGTCTAAGAACGACTGGGGGGTGGAGCTTGTATGCCTTGTGTGCGTTGCCTGGGGACTTGCCTTTGCTCAGCGCTCCCAGCAGAGAGGTGACAGTGGTTTTCCTTGCTGCATCCCCTTTGCCGGGTTGCTGCGCTGTGGGAACTGCCACTTGAGGCTTCGTTTGGCTGCTGGCTGGGCTTTCTGCCTTTGGCTTGGGAGCTGGTTGTCTAAAATCCCTTATTTTGGCTGCTGATCCCTTATTTTTGAGGCTGCTGGTCCCTTATTTTCAAATCTGTAAGTTGACAGCTATGCACAGAGGATGCTGCTAAGACACAGCCTCTTGGATTGCAATCTGCTTCATTGACATCCCTAAAGATATCCCTACCTGAAGTAAAACAGCCTTGCAGCTGTAGTGGGCACAGTTGTCAAGTATTGAGGATGAGGTAACAACTGGAGTATTGCCACAAGGAACCATAGAGTATTGCCACAAGGAACCAAGGTGGGTGCACTCTTCCCACTTTGGATCAAATCTATGCTTCCAGGTGCCATAAGAAAGCTGCAGAAATAGCGCAGGATAGTGCGCACCCCAGAAATGATTTCTTTCAGCTTCTGCCTCCTGGAAGAAGGTACAGGGTTATAAAGACTAGGACTAGCTGTCTGAGAAACAGTTTCTACCCAAATACGATTTTGGTTTTAAACACATTGTAAGGAGTCTCTATGGGAGTATATTGTATTTAAAAATGGGGTATCAGAGTTTTTAGGGGGCTAACCAGGTTGGGATAGCTGGGATAGCAGGCTTGTTGGGTTTTGAATGTCTTATGTAGATTTTTCAATTTCGTTGTTCTGTATGGGACAATGACAATAAAGATATTGTATTGTATCATATCGTATCGTATCGTATCGTATCGTATCGTATCGTATCGTATCGTATCGTAAACTTCTGCACTAGCTTACTTTGGGAAGATTTTCCTAGCAAGGAGATAAAGGGATGGGGAAAGTTTACCATATTTTTTGAACATCAGACAATTCAACTTGAATAGGATACCAAAGAGGACACCTATGGCATCAAGATACATTATTTGAAGGGTCTGTGGTCTAAACTACTGAGCCTCTTGAGCTTGCTGATAGGAAGGTCAACTGTTTGAATCCCTGTGACGAGGTGAGCTCCCATTGCTCTGTCCCAGCTCCTCCCAACCTAGCAGTTCGAAAGCATGTCAAAGTGCAAGTAGATAAATAGGTACTGCAGCGGCGGCGTTTCCGTGCACTCTGGCACTTGTCACAGTGTCCTGTTGCGACAGAAGCGGTTTAGTCATGCTGGCCACGACCTGGAAAGCTGTCTGTGGACAAACGCCTGCTCCCTTGGCCTGAAGCGAGATGAGCGCCACAACCCCATAGTCGCCTTTGACGGGACTTAACTGTCCAGGGGTCCTTTACCTTTTTTACATTATTTGTGCATGCATTACATTTCTGGACTATGTAAATTATTATAATCTAGTGGTGTCGTTGCAAACAAGAAAGGTCAGTGTTCTGCGGCAGAGAAGTAGGAAATCTTCATAGTTTTCATGAGAAATATGCAGCCACTACATCCCTCACAACTCCCTTTGTGCAGGCCTTCACCAACTCTGTGCCCTCCATGTGTTATGGTGTAGCACCCTGCTTGTGGTTAACGCTTAGCTGGAATGAAATATTCAACGCAGCAATAGAGAAATTAAAATAATAATTTATTTGTCGAACAAATAAATATGAGGCACAGTGGTATATGGTTACCAAGCTCTGGCCTGGCCTCCTGCCGTTATGGCCAGCACTTATATTTCCTTAATCCAGCCCCCTTGCTCCTCCTTTGGCTGCCTCTGTCCAATCAGCCTGGTTGAAATTCCTATTGGCTGTTTGCTAGAACCAGTCACAAAAGATACACCCATTTCCTCTTGCCTTTTATGGGAAACAAAAAGCTATATATTCTTCTATCTATAAATGACAAATAAGTAGTCATTTATCTTACATTTGTCTCAACAAGGAACCTTAATTACCAGCTCACCTCTTGCCCTCCTTGCCCTATTGCCCTCCAAAACAAATGGTTAATCTTAATTTTTTATCTTAAACAGATGTCAAGGATCTTGAGTTCACATCATCATTGAAAGATCTCCTTCTTTTGGAGGTCTTTAAAGAAAGGCCTGACAACCATATGTGTGCTCTAATGATGTTTCCTGCTTGGCAGGGGGGCTGAGCTGATGGCCCCTGTGGTCTCTTCCAACTATATGAAATAAGAATCTAGCATAAGGATTTAACATTTCTTGGTTTCTAAATCCTTTGCATAATTACATTTAAGCTAATATATTTCATACATTATCATAGATAGCCTTTTAGAAGAATAAACCTTCTCAAAGTAAAAAAGGAAGGAACATTTTACAGCCTCAAAATAAAATAGAAAGAAAACCTCTTCTTCTCTTTACACTCCCCTTCTCCAGCCAAGCCAGTCTATTTGTTCTTGGCCTTTTAACCTTAGGAAAATATGGCTCAAGTTTAATGGGAGGCACATGGTTTTATTTTACTATTTATCAACTCTTAATTATGTTTATCTCTTTTTTTATCTTCTGTAATATGTAGGGTCAGTGTAACCTTGGCTGTCAGCCTGTAATTCCCTTTTTACGACTTTGAGAATTGTTTTCTGCTATAAATCAGGGGGCCCCCTTGTCCAGGAGGATAAACATCTTGCCAAGGTTCTTAGGCAGCTGGTCTTCTGCCTGGCATTTAACATTTGAAAATCTTTAAGCTCATTTTAAAATGCAGGCCCTGATCAAGCCTTAATAAAAATGCAGGCTATGATTAGATGCCTCAATGGACTACAGCTCCCAAAAACCCTTTCATTGGTCAGCAGCCATGGTACTAATTCCAGCTGCCTGAATTCTGTGTGTGTCTCCCTAACAGTTCTGCCACACTACATTGTGGAGCACCAGAGCATGGGAGCAGAAAGGCATCATGTACCTTGGAAGACTCTATAGAGAACTGATACATATTATTAACCCTTTTCTTCCTCCTACCCCACTCCTAAAGAGCAAAGATGGCTGATATAATTCAGATGTGTCCACTGCGTATTGAAGATGATGGGACCCTCTTTTTTGAAGGTAACTCTCACCTGGATTATTTTGGTTTGATTTTCTCCAGAGGTGTTGCTATGGCCATAATCAGGGTCCTACCCCCAAATGACTATTCAGAGTGGCAGATGGAGGTAGTGGCAAACAGACCTGGTGTCAGCTCCCAAGTCAGCATAGTATGCTGGTCACCACAGAATCAATCACACACACAACACACACACTTCATAGTTAGTGTGGCTGAGCACGTGCATAATTTCAATGCTCATTTTATTTTTTAAAAAACCATTTTCTACAACAAAATGGTGCTTAACTGGGTTTAGCATCAGGGCAGCAAGCCCAATTTTGTTTTCAACATTAACTGGTAGCGGTTTTCCAGGGTTTCCGATAAGGGTTTCCCACCCCCACCTGGAGATGTCAGGATTGAACCTAGGATGTTAGCTCTACCACTGAGCTATGGCCTTTCCCCACACGGAGCAAGGATGGCACCCAAATTTTAAAGTGAAATGAAGTCATACATGTTGCCATCTGAAGAGGAGTGTTGGTAACAGACCATTAGGGTAGGAGTGCAAGATTAGCAAATTGCACCACTAGGACTAAACATGATTAATCCTGATTTGGATCAGGCCCAGTATCTCCAGAGAAAGCATATGGCAATAAGGTAATATCTGAAGGAAAATGTATGATGTGGGTTGTGACTCTTTAAAAAAATTAGGCCAATGTTTACATAATAATATAAGCAGAGGGCAAAATAGAAAATTGGCTGCCCTTGTAGGT
The DNA here is from genome assembly GCF_951804945.1 of Podarcis cretensis. Taxonomy (NCBI): domain Eukaryota; kingdom Metazoa; phylum Chordata; class Lepidosauria; order Squamata; family Lacertidae; genus Podarcis; species Podarcis cretensis. Next base: position 25,889,298 of record NC_137185.1, on the reverse strand, counting down.
GAGCGATTCAGGGGCTGTTATCCACTGCCTGTGGGTACTCAATATATTTCTGTTGGTAGCAACACTTATCAGCACTTAGGAAACAATCTGTGGTTCTGTGGCAGAGCTCCCCTTTGCCATGGGTAAGTCCTAAATTCAACACTCGGCACCTCTAATTAAAAGATTCCTTGTAGCCTAGCTGCAAACTAGGAGATCAAACTGCCTGTCAACCTACACATCAATGGGCTAGATGGTGGTTTGATGCAGCAAAGAGAGGGTGGTGAGAAACCTTCTGCTATGGAATTAGGAAATTCTGTTTCCTTGTTTCCAAGGTCCCCCTCTCTCTGTTGAAATTGGGCTTGAAAGAAGTGTTCTCTTGTAGCCAATGCAATAGGCTGTGATATGTGTTTGGATGCTGTGTGCAGTGCCTGCTGTTTCTCCAATTTGCAAATACAGCGGTACCTCGGGTTACAGATGCTTCAGGTTACAGACTCCGCTAACCCAGAAATAGTACCTTGGGTTAAGAACTTTGCTTCAGGATGAGAACAGAAACCGTGCTCCGGAGGCGCAGCAGCAGTGGGAGGCCCCATTAGCTAAATTGGTACCTCAAGTTAAGAACAGTTTCAGGTTGAAGATAGAGAAGGACTGGAAGGTGTTTAAAGGATACTTGCAAAATCATATTGAAAAATCAGAACTCCTATTAGAATAAACAAGTTCCGTTATAAATACCGAAATACTAAATAAGATGGATAACAATGTGTAACAGAAAAAGAAGTGGAAAAGTTGGTTTAAAAGTGTGTGAAAGAAAGTAAGAGAAGTGGAATGAAATTGCAATTGAGTAGATTGGAAGTCTAACCCAAGGGTGGGGTGAGGAGTGAGGGATGGTGGTGGGAAAAGGAAGTATCTGTGGGATTGAGTGTGGGTATGTATGAATATTTTTAAGGATTGTATGAAATGTATGTTTGTATATTCGTAATATGTATGTATTAACATTGAATTGTTTTAATAAAAAAATATTTTAAAAAGAACAGTTTCAGGTTAAGAATGGACCTCCAGAACGAATTAAGTTCTTAACCCAAGGTACCACTGTATGCCCACAGGCAGGGGGTACACATGAAGCAAGGTGAGGCACCCGCCTCAGATGGCAGGGTCCTTGGGGCAGCAGATCTAGCTTCCAAGAAATGCATCGCCTGCTGCCGCTGCCACGGTAGCAGCAACAGTGTGGCATGCTCCTTGGAGGCCAGAACCGTTGCCTTCTTGGCAGCTCCCCCACAGTAACCTCTTAGCAAATAGAAGGCACTTCTGGTGCCACAATGTAGATTTTTATCCCCTCCGTTCCTGATGTAGATCTCCATTCACTCCTTCTCCCTTGTTGGCTGGGGGGTGGGTGTCATTTTGTGGTTTACCTCAGGAGTCAAAATGTCCTGGGCCAGCTCTACCTATAGGCCCCAAAGGGTTGACAACCCCTGTTCTAATCCAATTGGTAATAGGAGGGAGGTTTTTTTTTGGGGGGGGGTAAATATTAATTCCTTTGTATTCAGTGGGATGGGGGCATAGAATACACCCAGCTAGCAAATAATAAACTGTCTGGATGCACTCTAACAACATTTTCCCATTCTCTCCCTACTCTGTTCGTGGTTTGGCTGGAACAGAAGATGAAGGTAGTTGTAAATTCTCTGTTATAAATTACTCAACAAACAAGAGTTGTGCCAATGTTTTGTGGTGTTACACTTTTGTATGGAGAATTGCGGCTTTATGGGATAGGTGCCCCCCCCCCCCCCCGTTTAATCAAATGCTGTCGATAATCAATATTGGGCCATTTCTTCACTGTCAGCTTTGCTTTCTAACTTCAGCAATGAATTAATAAGATCAAGTGGTTCCACACGCCCAGCTGAACATCACATAGCAAGAATGGCCGTGGTTTCGTGCAAGACATGATGCAAAGCCACCAAACTTTCAGTAAATTAAATCACATATAACAGCACAGCCAATCAGATTTATGCACCAATATCACAGCAATTATATACAGTGCTGTGTTACCCAAGACAAAAGAACAAAAAATAATAATCAAGAGGTGGAACCGATGTAGTTCAAAGATTATAATCCTAGTCCAGAATTATGGATTATTAAACTGAGAACAAGTGTTGTGACTACATCTTTCATAGTCAATCCTCACTCAGCTTCAGCCCATCAATCACGTCTTATTGCCAGTGTTTCCCCTTACTTCCGAATAGGGAAACTGTGGTTTAATTTCCATTTATAAAACAGGATATGAAACCAGGATTAGTGAGTGCTTTCATATCCTTTCTGGCTAGGAGCAGTGCTCCGAGTTTCCCAGTTCAGGTGTAATGGGAAACCGCGGCTTAATACTCAGAAATTATCTCAGAAGAGAAGAAGAGAGGAAGAACAGTGCTTACACATGGTGTAATAAAATATGGTTGGGGAGGGGACGAGATCTAGGCCTGCTAAAAATACTGATTCAAGGGTGAACCTGCCTGAAGAAAAGTTAATTCAACATTCAAGGGTTAGAAAATGGCCCCACTTCAAAGCACTCATGTGGGGTGCAATTATTATTATTATTATTATTATTATTATTATTATTATTAATGTATTTATACCCCAGCCACTCTGGGCGGCTCCCAACAGAATATTAAAAACCGAATAAAACCTCAAACATTACAAACTTCCCCAAACAATTACTTTCTGGAAGAGAAAAATCTACAGCCCTCCTTCTGAATCCACATTTATCATGTCTCTTGAAAGGTTTAGAAGCAGACAGCTTTAAAAAATCTGAAAAATGCAAGGCAGCACAGATCTTCAGAAACCAAGAAAATCACGTGCTCATTGTGAGACCAGAGGATGATGCTGATGCCATGGCATCATTTGAGTCCATGACAGATGAAGAAATGATAAACGGTACAGTAATACTTCCAACCCTTCCTTGAAGTCTGAACCGGTTTCACCTATATCTTATTTTTTCTCTTGCTTCATGTATTCAGGAACAAAATAAACCATTTAAAAACAACAACGACAGGTGTGTACAGTTAGGTTGCTCATTAGGAAATACCTTTGTAAGTATAAGAGAAGTTTAATAATGGAACAAGTTGTGCAAGGGGAGTTGTGAATCCATTGCAGTTTTTAAAGACAACCTATATTAAACAGGAAATGCATCTGGAGCACACTGATAGTTAAAAACCACTAGTTGTCTTACAAGGTGCACTGAGCTATACCTGTAAATGTTCATAGCTCTGCCACCACATCCCTCTTTGATGAAATACAGAAAAACAACTTTTGGGGGGAATCACAAGTAAAAGGGTACTACAGTGATACCTTGGTTCTCAAATGCCTTGGTACTCAAACAACTTGGAACCCAAACACTGCAAACCTGGGAGTGCTCCGGTTTGCGAACTTTTTTCAGAAGCCAAACGTGCTCTGGTTTGAGTGTTACACCTCTGTTTTGAGTGTTATGCTGAGGTCTGTCTGGTTTTGCTACTTATTTTGCATTTTTGTTTTTGCAGCTCTTTTTTGTTTTGTGTCTGTGTCTGTGTGGAACCCAATTCAGCTACTGATTGATTGATTGATTGATTGATTGATTGTGTGACTGCAGTACATTGTTTACTGCTTTCATTTTATGGATCAATGTCCTCATTAAACAGTAAAATTTATGTTAAATTGCTGTTTTAGGGGTTGTTTTTGAAAGACTGGAACAAATTAATCCATTTTGCATTACTTTCTATGGGAAAGCACATCTTGGTTTTTGGAACGCTTTGGTTTTGGAATGGACTTCCAGAACGGGTTAAGTTTGAGAACCAAGGTACCACTGTATTGTGCTCATCACCTGCTTCTGAGTTTCCCATTAGAACATCTGGTTAACTAACATGAGAACCAGTTACAGATAGGTAGCTGTGTTGGTCTGCCATAGTCAAAACAAAAAAAATTCCTTCCAGTAGCACCTTAAAGACCAACTAAGTTAGTTCTTGGTATGAGCTTTCGTGTGCATGCACACTTCTTCAGATACACTGAAACAGAAGTCACCAGACCCTTCTATATAGTGAGAAGGTGAGTAATACCCCTCCCCACCTTCTCACTATATAGAAGGGTCTGGTGACTTCTGTTTCAGTGTATCTGAAGAAGTGTGCATGCACACGAAAGCTCATACCAAGAACTAACTTAGTTGGTCTTTAAGGTGCTACTGGAAGGAATTTTTTTTGTTTTAACATGAGAACAACATGCTGGAGTAGATGGAGTCTGACCCAGCAGCACACCTAAGTTCTAACTGTGGGGAAAGGATCATATTTCATGTTCTTAAAAAGCCATCAGTTTTATGCAGATATCTGGTCAGCCCCTATTGCCACCTGATTCAGTTTGTCTTAAGCAAGCGACCTCTGCTTGCTCTTGTAGAAGTGTTGAATATTTGCTCCAGCCTTCACTAAAAACAAGGCAGAAACCATCGGTTAATCACACAAAGGCCACATGCTCTTGTTGTCGTTGTTTAGTCGTTTAGTCGTGTCCGACTCTTCGTGACCCCATGGACCAAAGCACGCCAGGCACTCCTGTCTTCCACTGCCTCCCGCATTTTAGTCAAACTCATGCTGGTAGCTTCGAGAACACTATCCAACCATCTCATCCTCTCTCGTCCCCTTCTCCTTGTGCCCTCCATCTTTCCCAAAATCAGGCTCTTTTCCAGGGAGTCTTCTCTTCTCATGAGGTGGCCAAAGTACTGGAGCCTCAGCTTCAGGATCTGTCCTTCCAGTGAGCATTCAGGGCTGATTTCCTTCAGAATGGATAGGTTTGATCTTCTTGCAGTCCATGGGACTCTCAAGAGTCTCCTCTACTGCTGGTCAATTGCTTTTGAGTCGCCAACACAAGGTTACACACTTTTGAGGTTTCTTGGTGCAGAAATCCAGCATGCTGAATACATTGCATCTTACTGAAGTTGTGCCCACTTAATCAAAGGGAAGGGGTGATGAATGATGTTGACAGTAGGCGATAAACCTCAAGGAAAGTGGTGCAATTGTAGGCACTCAGCTCTGAGCTTTGTTAGCCACTGCTAGAGACTTTTTCAAAAGGTGCCTGATTGTCCTTTGTGCGCAGAACCTGGAATCTCATTGAATATTCACATTTACCAAGACACCAACCTGAGAGGACTGCCAGTGGCCTTCAGCATAAAGTGGAATGGTGAAACTTACATCATGCAAATCGTGAAAGACGGTAGCAACATGAGGGTGGTATTTAGGGTAAGCCACTGCCAATTGCCATAAAGACTCACTCTTAAAGTTCTGTAGCTTTAACGTTGCAGCCTTGTTGACTCTCTAGGAGGGAATTGCGCAGGTCAAGAAGGGATGGATGAGGAATTGGCTGATTGATCTTTTCGCAGCAGACTGGCCCAGTTTGACAAACTTCCTTGTGCATTGGAACATATACGTTCCAAAAATACGTATGCTATGATTAGAATGTGTATAAGACGTATATTTCACAGGAAAGTGCATGAAAAGAATTGAAATTTATGTATTTTGAGAAAACACATAAAATAATGTAATTTATTATTATTATTTAATTTATGATTTTCAGTTATATACATTTCAATAGTTTTACAATCATTTTAACATTTCAAAACTCAACTGCCTTCCTCTTCTGCGGTTCCTTAAATTTATTAGCTTCTGTATAAAAACACACAAATATCTTATTTCTTTAGGGTTTTTCTACAACTCTGCCTTCTATATTAATTTTATTTATACAGGTTTTTCCTTGTCTTTTCTTTATTTGCCATGCTAATAGTTTCCCTGGTTTGTTAGCCTGTTTGAATTGTTTCTGTTTTAAATATTTAATTTCCCACTCTATTTCTTGATTTATTATCAATGAGAACTGTGTTTGCAATATCTTAATATCCTGTTTCACAATCTCTTTTCGAGGGGAATTTATTTATTTTTCTTTTCTTTTTATTTCTTCTAAGGTTTCTTGCTTTTTCAACTTTCTCTTCTTTTTTTGGTATGCGGTGCAAAATCCTTTCCCAATCTTTTATTAATCAAAACCCTTCTGCGTTTCTTTGCAATGTGTGTTTCCTGAAGGCAAATCATGTCCAAACTCAACTTGTTTTTCTGTATTATTTTAGCAACAAAATTCTGTATGATTTTAGCAACAAAGTTTTTTTTTTTTAAAAAAAAGGTTCAAAATTAGTTATTATTTTAAATAATAAGAAGTACAAAATGGGGCAGAATGGACCAGTGATTGAGCACCAGTGTAAGTGAAATGGGACCAACTTTGGAAAAGCCCAGTAAAACATTTTAAGTAGATTAAATAATATCAAGTAGTCCCATTTGTCTCTGTGCTTATGCTCAAGTTACACAGAAAAAGCAGGTTCACATGTAACACCAAACCAGTTTTCCCCAACAGTTGTATGCACACCAGCTTCTCAATCCAGGTTTCAGATCCTGGTTTCATGGACATTCACAAATTATGGTTTGTGTGATAGCACAAATTCAGATATCACAACAAACCGTGGTTTGTTGCATTACATCTCACTGTGCACAATCACGGCAAGAGCATGGAGCGACCAGGGCCAAGTAATGGTCATGTGAAACTGTCTGATGAGCATCTACAGTGTTGCATTTTCCATGTGAGTTACATATCAAAGTATTAACCAGTTCCCAGAACTACTTGCAGTGGAAGGATCCTATTGCTTGAGTCGACTCTCCAACAAGGGTCTTAAATTACAGAGAGGCATAAACTGGCTGTTCAGCATGGGATCTCTCTGGGCTTCTTTTGCCTGTGTGTTTGGTGGTTTGATCAAGGCCTTGCTTCAGACACTGTTTGCAAGATTCTGAACTTTCTTTAAGATAATACATTTCTAATCTTCCTTCTTTCCAGCCAAGAGACGTCCCAGAATTCATTCCAGGAGAAAAAAGTGATATGCTCTTCTTCAAAACCCCATTTTCCAAAGCTGACAGACATTTCTACAGATTTGAGTCCTCACTGGAGCAAGGCTATTTCCTTGCCTTTGAGAGAAACGAGAGGGACAGAGTCACACAACTGGTGATAAAGAGAATAGATGGAATAGACGAGTCTATAAAGCTACATACTTCCCCACTTCCCAGAAGAAAAATATAACCATCGCAAGAAAAACATAAGCAAAAAAATACTAGAAATGGAATACAAACAAACAAGTAAAACAAGTAAAACAAATAATATAGAATACTGTAATGAAAAAAATCATGTCCCTCATAAATAAATCTTGGAATATCTGTATAACACACTGCAGAGCCCCGAAGGAAAAACACACAAGGTTTATAGGATCGTGGGATTTGCAGTATAAAGAAATATTTTGTTATAAAGCTCTCTGTGTCACTTTTCTAAGCGGCTGTTTCATGACTGTGAATGCCAAATGCAATTTGAGTTGATGAATATTTTTGTACAGAGTATTTTGGACTAAGGCCTACTATCCAGTGCTCCTGAGAAAGTTGCGTAATAAAATGCATTGGGCATTTTATAACTCTTAGTAAAGTTTCCTGCATCTTCATACCATTTTGAGTCTTGCCTTTTTCTCATGCATTTGTGTTCCTGCCCAAGATTAACCAGTACTGTATAGATGTACAATAAGCCATTTTTTAGCAGATGAGATCCACCTTGTCCGGAACCAGCTGAGGTATCAAATATGGGCCTTTGCCAGCTAGAAACCTAAAATCCTTTTACTGGAGATTGACCCCAGAACTTCCTCGGTGTGCTCTACAGACGTTGAAATAATTATGTCATTCACACAAAGAAGTTTATGTGCAAGAAAGTGCTTCCTCATTGTAATAACCAGATACACTCACAATGACTCATTTATGACCATCTCTGTCGCCTTATCCTTGAAAAATGTGAGTAAGCATCTAGTCACATTTTCACAGAGACAAGTAATTAAAACAGCTCTGTAACAAAATGTATCCCATTTTTAAAAGGGTCCAACTTATTATTAAGAACCATTCCTATCAGTTTAAAAACAGCAGGTTGACCTCCCCGCTACAAGTTTCAACATTTGTCACCAAAGAAATATATTTATGCAACAAAATCTACCACTTAAGCAAAAGCAACTATGAACAATAGATTTTCTTCCTGAGAAAAATTGACTGTGTGAAGGTGACAGACTGGGGAAATCTCTTGCAGCTGCAAATCAACACATGCTGTGAAGACCTTGATAAACATGGATCAATTTATATGATACCCTATTAAAAACACAGCAATTTGATTTAAACCAGTTTCTGTTTGAATGTCACCTTGTTTACTTATAGCTAGTTTATTGTGATTTTTAAAGTGTGTTTTTCTAACCTGCTTTTATAAATCAACACAACATTTAAAAACTCATTCAAACTCCTGCACATCTTCAAGTCCACACCACACAAAGGAAGTACTGCAAAGATTCCAAAGCAGCCTTTACCAAGCTGGTGCCCTCCAGATGTTTTGACTACAACACCCATCAGCCACAGCTAGCTGGCTGTGGCTGATGGGTGTTGTAGTCCAAAACATCTGGAGCATAACCACCATCTGGAGCATAACCACCGGCTCTAAAAATTCCATTTAATGCACCAAATGAAGAGGCTAGCAGCAACACCACTCAAGGAAAGAGCCAAAATTAATGATGACACAGCCCTTCTCCAAAGGCAATACAGGAACTTATTATGAAACCATTTCACTTTTAGTGTGTGTGTTTGCACAGACAATTTGCATGAAGACTACAAAGTTAAGTATTGTAACAATTTAAGTAACATGCAGATAATTTGCTCTCAGTTTGTTATACGCTTTAAGAGTGGTAGGAAAATATTTAGCTGCCTTCTCTGTCACGAAAGGTGTAGTATCTGCTAATAGTTCTGTGATTGTAGGTTGTTTTAAACGGTTTTTTATACAGTGGTAACTCGGGTTACATAAACTTCATGTTACAGACTCCACTAACCCAGAATAGTACCCGGGTTAAGAACTTTGCTTCAGGACGAGAACAGAAATCGTGTGGCGGTAGCGGGAGGCTCCATTAGCTAAAGTGGTACCTCAGGTTAAGAACAGTTTCAGGTTAAGAACGGACCTCCAGAACGAATTAAGTTCTTAACCAGAGGTACCACTGTATTGTGTTTTAATGTTGTAACCCCCCAGGACCTTAGAGTGAAGGGCAGGTGAACAAAAACAACAATATAAAATTAATATAAGCAATGGACAAATAAGTGCTTCACGTAAGTCACCGTGGAATTTGCACGAAAAAATATGTGAAAGAGAATTTCCATCTCCTCAGACCCACATGGACACTGAAATTCTGCCATAAAGCCCATCGAAAGGGCTTTAAATCAAAGTGGAAGGGCATTAAACAATACAGCCAACTTCGACAAGCCCTAACACAAAAGAGAGATTTGCAATGAGGAATAAGGCTATTTCAGCTACAAACCAAGAGTTAAGTCCAACCACTGCCAGTGAGGAAATCAATTAAGCAAAAGCAATGAAGTCAAAAGAAATGCAAATAGATAAAGACCTGTTGGTTTCTGCAGTTTTGTAGTGTTTTCTGGTACAGACACCTGTAAATCTGAGGTTTGTTTTTAAAGCAAGTTTCTAGACCTTGTAACCATGGAAATGAATTGTGGGGGTGGAAACGGGGAAGGCAGGAACAAGCAGGAACCTCAGTCTCAAACTCCTTGGTTCAAACATGGGAGTTTAAGGTCATTCACTGTTCTGGGAAAATCCCTGCTTCAGACAGCCCTCAGCTATGAGCATCAGAGCCTTTGGACTCAAGTGAATCATCGGTGGGAGGCAGTTCTGTGAGTTGTCCTCCCACCAAGGCCTTTTGCACTCGTCATTGGTCTTGAGACAAACACACCATGCTTCTCCAAGAACTGAATAATTAGGTTTAAACTAAAGACTGCAACAAGTGACGCAGCAAAGGATGGGATCTCATCTCCCAGTTTCCAGTATTGACGGTAACTTTTCTGTAACATTTGAAGGTGTCTGAAAACATGAAGCAGGGAACTTGAGCCAAGGTCTTCTTTTTCCATATACTTCAAATGTTGCTAAAGAAGAGATTAGTCAGCTAATTAAGGAATATTTGGGCAATTAGGGATGTGAGTGGCGCGGTGGTCAAAACCACTGAGCCTCTTGGGCAGGCGTAGGCAAACTCAGCCCTCCAGATGTTTTGGGACTACAACTCCCATCATCACTGACCACTGGCCCTGTTAGCTAGGGATGATGGGAATTGTAGTCCCAAAACATCTGGAGGGCTGAGTTTGCCTATGCCTGCTCTTGGGCTTGCTGATCAAAAGGTCGGTGGTTCGAATCCCTGCAACAGAGTGAGCTCCCGTTGCTCTGTCCCAGCTCCTGCCAACCTAGCAGTTTTAAAGCACGCCAGCGCAAGTAGATAAATAGGTACCGCTGCGGCGGCGTTTCCGTGCACTCTGGCACTTGGGCAATTTTCCCAAGTGAGAGGCCATAGCTCAGATCTGCAGCACACGTTCAGCAAAAGTTACAGGGTTATCTCCTTAGCATTTCTTGGGCAACAAGGGGCAGAAAGACATCCCTCTCTGCTTCAGAGCTGCAGAAGTCGCAGCCGGTCAAAAGCAGCCAATACTGTGCTTGGTGGCACAATTGTCTGACTTGTATAAGACAGTTTAAAACATGTTTCTTAATATATAACTGCAAACTGCACTGTGCCCTTTGGACTGGATTCCTATTCATTGTTGGGCTCAATAAAAAGTGTTGCTTTTGACCTTAACAGTTTGAGAACAAGTTATCTAAAATTCTACTATATTTTTATTATTGTTTTAATCTTAACTGTTGATTGCAATGAATGCCCAATTCCAAACCTCAATATAGGTGGATTTGGGGGATAAAAGGGAGTGAGAGGCAATTTACAACATAAGCTATCACCTTTGGTATCTTCTTTTTAAATTCTCATTCTATCAACTCAGAAGAACAAAAAACAAAAGGCGTTCTTAGCACACAACCCCAATCAATCAACTAAAGCATTCATTGATTTATCTTCCAAATAAAATATTAACTGTTTTATTTAAAGTGTTAACTGCCTTGGTAATAGTAGGAGAGGACACAGTGTGCTGTTAACTTTAAAGGGATTGTGGTTTTTTTTAAAAAAGCAACATTATAGACAACTGAAAGGATTTTCAAAGAAAGAGACTTCAGAATCAAACAGTTGAGGGTTCTGTAAATTCTTTATTGTACATCAATTAAAGAAAAGAAAAAAGAAAAATTCCCTTTTGCACAGCAACTGCTTAGGGCCCAGCCTGAGCACCATACAAGATGCCGTGTACACAATCCACTAATTGCAATATCAGGACCAAAAAAACCCCAAGTGACTGGAATTCAAGACCAGTTCTGCTGCACCTGTTGAAGCCAAGCTGCCATTTGACAGGGGAAAGGGTCAGCCATACAAAAAAAGGCTGCCACTACAATCACTACTAGTTTGCCCTTTGCATTAACACCAAAACTTTGTGAGCTCTCTAGCCTGTCTCAAGCCTAGCTCTTTTCTCAGCGAGAGATCCCCACAATTTGATGAATGGCTATCTGGATGCCTCTTTCCCCAAGTCATTCTGCTATATGCAGCGTGGGACCCTCTGTTGCTATTTCTCCTCATTCAATGACTCGCCAATAATACAATGAAGCAGAGGCAGCGGTGAACAATCGTTGAATGTTGCCGGTAGGTGACGTATTGTGCCTCAGAGGCTCCACAGCATGGCCACGGCCCTGCAGATGCCCACATCGTGGTAATTGAAGTAGCAGAGGCCAGCAAAAGTGAGCGCTGAGAGCATGTAGAGGCCAGTGTTGGCCAGTTTAATAGATGTCTCTCCATGGACGTAGTCAGTTACTATTTGCCCAAGGCCCCTACAAGGAAGAAGAAGAAAAAGCTAAAAATGAAGACGATTCAACCCAACATAGTTTCAAATGTTTTCCAGGAAAATGTTTTCCATAGGAATTGGCTGATCCCCAAAGCAACATCCCTTTTGGTCACTTGACACACCCCTTAGAGGGGTGCTGGCTGCCTTCATCAAAGATCAACTCCTTTCCATTTCCGCCAAAAAAAAAACAAAAAAAAAAACATTATTTGCTTTCTTAATTGGACAGCTATCATTGTTGAGATCAGGTGTGAGATGTATCAGTGGGAAAGAGAAAAGCTCAAAATTTAACCTTGATGGAACTGAGGACCACAATTGCTTTCACAAATTATCCAGACAGCATTATTAAAGCAAGTCAGAAGGAGCATAGGTTGTGCTGAATGACTGATTGTATTACCGAAGCAGAAAGGTATTTTATGAACATCGCATTCAACCAATCACTACGCAACAAGCCTATGGAGGAGTGCCAAGGAGTATTACAGCAGCTCTTGCAGACATGTTGCCTATGGGCACAACAAACAGCACTGTCAGCAAAAAGCACAGCAGAACACAGCCCTGGCACCTTTAATCAGCTGCCAAGTATTCATAAGCCAGGCATTCCAAGATTGCACTATTATTTCAGGAATTACCAATTCAACAGAAGGTTAAGGTTGGTATCACTGATCTCGGATGCCTTTAGAAGGGGATTAGACAAACCCACGCAGAATACAGCCTCCGGTATAATAAATATGTCTATGAATGCCAGCTGTTGGGGGTTATGAGTGTATAGGCTTTTCAGTGTATATGCGCTTATAGGCTTTTCAGCAGCATCTGGTTAGCCGCTATGGAAACAGAATGCTGGACGAGGTAGTGGGGTAGAAGAGCTGAAAATAATGCCAATATATTTCACATCTGGCAACGCTTTGTTTTCAGATTGTACATGCGTAGACAAGTTTTTTTAAAAAGAGCCTAGGACACAAAACAAAGCCTCTTGATGTATATTTTGCTCTGGGAGGCTTAGTTTGGTCAGAATTGAGTTTACACTTCCAGAGTTAATGCTAAATACATTGCATCTGGTGAATGAGCCACCACAGCCACTAGAGAGCCATGAAAAACTGTGTACCGGGCTTTTTTTGACTCATCTACGCATGTACAATCTGAAAACAAAGGGGAGCGCAAAGTGCAGAGAGTGCTGAGCTTGAGAAAAACACCGACAAGAGTTTTTAACAAGAAAACAAAAAAAGCTCCTCCTCCACAGTAACAGGTTCCATTACCAGCAACCCGTTCCAGAATTCAGGTGCCTTATCTTGCAGGAGAGGAACAGCCACCCTCACTCTCAAGGTCTTCCTCTGATGTATCCTACTTCCAAAAGAAATGTCTATGGTATGTTTTCTTCTCTGAATAAAATTTTTGCTCTGTAATGAACATACCTTAAATTTGCTGAGCTACTGTATGAACAGCTTTTTGTTTAGTCTTTTATGGATCCCTCCCTTTCCTGTTTCTCCTCTTTATATTGCATAAATGTTCTATAATCAATTTATAATGCTTGTAATCTTGTAAACTCTTAAGAGTTTTTTTGTTGTTGCAAATTTCTAATAAACATTAAAAAACCCCAACAACAGTCAGTTTGCCGATTAATTAGTTGGCTTCTGGGTGCAGTTCAAAATGCTGGTATTGACCTACAAAGATATAATATGCTACCTGAAGGACCTCCTGTCTCAATAGGAATCTGCCTGGATGCAGAAATCAAAGGACCACTTCCAGGTTCTTTGGCCTTCTGAAATTAAGGAGGTTTACTACTAAAGCAAGGCTTTTCCACTGCCGGCTCCCCACCTGTGAAATGCCCTCCCCAGGAAAGTGTGTGTAGTCTCTGCTCTTCTCTCCCTCTGATGGCAAATAATTTTTTGGGTTGTGGGGGGGCGGGGGGGCCTTTGGGAAAGAATAACTGCTTCTGCTGTACTGCTGGCTGGGGATGGCCATTTCTACACACTGTTAATCTTACACTGTTTCACTGGCAAGTTACATATTTTTAGGACCAAACTGGATCTCTGAAGCTCCACACTGCCCTCTAGTGTTAAGTCAACCAACAGACATGGATAAACCTCTATATGGGATATTCCTGGGAATGCTTGTAAACTGTAATTGTAAAATGCTTCTAAAGGCTTGTAAAAGCCCAGGATGGGAGAGTAAATTTCTAGGACAGCATTTGGAAAAGGCAGAGGGCAAAAGTGAGGAGCCGTAAGAATTGACTAAAAACTGCTGCCACCAGCAGTGGTCAGAACTGGGACCCTGAGGGTCATCTAGTCCAACCCTCCTGCAAATGCAGGAATCTTTCGTCCAACGTGGGGCTTGAACACTTGCTTGCTTGTCCAGCATGTGGCATTCAGAGGCAGGACCAATCCCAATGCAACAAATTTGTAACAATTTTACTGAAAAGTAGGTTCCAACGTTGCAAGGCTGGGGGACTTGGTGCCCTCCAGGTGCTCTTGGGACTACAACTCCCATTATCCCTGACCAATGGCCATGCTGACTGGGACTGATGGGAGCCCAACAAGATTTGCAGAGCGGCAGACTCTCCAAGCCAGAAATAAATCACAGAGGTTCCTGTGCATCTCTATGGAAGTGGCAACTCCCTCGGCTACCGCAACCCCTGATTTTGTTTACAGACTCATCTTTAGAGGAGCAATGTGGCAAGCCAAGAATCTCCCCCAACCCTTTCACACTCTATTTATTTATTTATTGTTTATTTATTAAATCTGTATACCACCCTTCATCTGAAGATCACAGGGCAGTTCACAAGATAAAAATACACAACAAAACAAAAACAAGGCAATACTGTAATCCCTCTCCTACAAACATATTTAAAAGGACCATAGAATATTATCAGCCAAAGGCCTATCGAGAAACACTTTTGCCTGGAGTCAAAAGAGATGCGACAAAGGCTCCCGGGTGAGAGCATTCCACAAATGGGGAGCCACTACAGAAAAGGCCCATTCTCATGTTGCCACCCTCAGAACCTCTCATGAAGGAGGCACATGAAGAAGGGCCTCAGAGGATAATCTCAGAGTCCTGATCAGTTCATATGAGGAGAGGCAGTCCTTCAGGTATTGCAGTCCTGAGCCATTTAAGGCTTTATAGGTCAAAACCAGAACTGTGAATTGGGCTAGGAAACTAACTGGCAGCCAGTGCAGTCAGGCCAGGTTTGGTGTTACACGCTCAAACCATCTTGCCCAGTGAGCTGCCTGGTTGCTGAATTCTGCACCAGCAGAGTTTCTGAACTGCCTTCAGAGGCAGCCCTGTGTAGAACGTCTTGCAGTAATCGAACCTAGAGGTAGCCTAGAACATAATTGACAGAAGTTAGGTCATCCCTGACCAGATAGGGGTGCGGCTGGGTTGAAAGCTGGTTGAAAGTGGCACTCCGTGCCAATGAGGCCACCTGAGCCTCTCATGAACTTGCTACCATGCCTGAAAGATGTCCAGATCTCAGAAGGAATGATGGGATGAAGCACGTTCCAGGGCTACAGAGTCAAAACAGCACAGAGAAACCAGCCTCTGGACCCCACTGCAATCCAGGGTTCTGAACTGAGCAGGAGAGGCAGCAGGAATTAATCCCGGTTGGGTTGCTTCCCTCCTTACTCACCAGTGACCGTGGAGTGTGAGAGTGGCTGCCAGCGAGTAGTCCATGGCTGGTCCAGGATACAGGTAAGCTGCAGGCAGGAGCCCAAGCAGGAGGACACTGACTGCTCGCTCACCTGTCCAGTGCAGAGAGGCAGCCTTGGAACCAGCTACAGGGAGAAAAGAAGCACTGTTAATAATCTCCAGGAACGGCTGCTCGAGAGCTGGGAATGAATAAAGGGTACCTTTAATGATTCAGCATTTGTCAACAAATCAATGCAAGCCAGTTGGGTTTATAGGTCTCCCCCATTCCCCGAAGGGTTCCTGAAATTCAACAACAGTTGGCTTCTTCATGCCAACGATCATATCAGTTGAGCTTCCAAAGAGGAAATGGTAACTGATTAATGTTGGCAGAACTGAAGTATTGTCCCAGATCTGAGGTCAAACAGATGGCAAGGAAAAGGAGGTAACCAGGCCACATAACCCCAGAAAAAAGCACAAAAAACCTTGCCTCCGACAGGACTCTTACAAAAAATATGGAATTTTTTCATTGATTCCCAGCATCAATCACACATGGAGGCAGTTTGCTACCAATGTTACACTGATTTGGGTGGAAGGGTAAAGACTTTTTTGTCTTCTCTTCCGGCCCTTCAAGATGCGTAGAAATCGTATATTTTAATATATTCATCTGATTATTTGTATGCCACTTTTACACACAATTGTGCCCAAAGTGGCTCACAAGGTAGAAGAATATAAACAACAATTTGATGGCACAAAAGAACCTTTCTCCCAGCTTCCCACAACCAAATCAGAATCCCAAACATCATTTATGCAGATTTGCTTATCAATCATTTGCATGCATTATTCTGAACTGAACAGTGGATATTTGCATACCTTCTTTTTTGTGGAGATGTAGCAAGTTGGTGGCAGAAGTAAATCTACAGGTGACAGAGGGATGGTTGACTGTGTCTTGGAAGAAGAATATGACTGGAGCTGAGAAAGAAGGGGCAGGTAGCTTTGGGAGAGGGGAGTACATAAGCCTGACCCCCTGAATATTGAAGCTTTTGCACACACACAACCTGGGTGCACCCAAGCATATCTCCACAGCCATGAGGACTAGAAACTTGCTTTTAAAAAACCTGGTACGGTAAGAGACAAAATTTCCAAAAATCCAAGTTGTGAGCAAGAACACCAGATTCTATTTAAAATTCTGCATACAAACTGCAGGAACTTAGCAGATGCAACAGACAACACAACTAGTGCCACAACTAGTATATATGGACTAGAAAAGAACTATTACACACCAGGGAAAACACCAGCTTCATTCAAGACTAACTGTGGAGAGGATCATCCACTGTGAAAAGTTGAACTGGCACATGTCAAAAGCAAGAGTGTTTAATTACAAAGGCAGATGGTCGAAGATACGGCACAAGTGTATTTTCCCATCACCACCTACATCTTTAAAGCACAAATTTTGACTCTGAGAGTATTAACAAATATCTGCAGGTTGCACTAAGGTGCTAAGTTTGCAAGGAGAGTTGTAAGTGGACAACTGTTCTGCTTTCATCCATCCTTGCCGGATTACTTTTAAGGAACCTAGTTCAAGATATATTACATGAAAGTAGTTACACAGCAACACAGACTCTGAAATGGCTTACTTTCATGTAATGCATTTGGGACAAGAGCACTAATCAGTGCTAAAAAAAACCTCTAGAAGAGAACACCTTTGAGTGAAACAGCTTGGGTCTAGTTACCACACGCTCTACACCACATAGGGCCTCAGCCAGCCTCTAAAAAAACTGCACCCAAATGCATTCTTAATTGTAGGCTCATCTACTGCAAGGCTTTTGTGTAGTTCCCATGAATTCCAACAGACTAGGAAACCAAACATCCAATTAGTTGTTCTATTTAAAACAGGCCAGAGGCAGCAAAGTACATAATTGTCTATGGACCGTTATGGAACAGAAGGAGGTTGCATGGCAAGCAGGAGAGCAAAATAGTGTTTCTTTCTCAACCCAAGAGAACAGATTCCTGTTTTGCAGATGATCACGACTGTCCATTATATGAGCAGCCTGAGACTCCACTACATTCAAGGATGCAATTCAATGTCCCAAGATTGTTCACCACATCTTTCAAGTTCAGAATAAAAGGATACAAATAAAGCAAACTGCATAAAATGAGTGCACATCTTCTGTACCGGGATGTAAACACACAGCTTTGCAACATATACATTTGTGAAAAAATAAATAAATTGGGAAAGTAGGAGACAGAAAAACAACAGGCATTGTTTGGGTGCATGCTTGAAGTGTGTAGGATGGAACCAGCATGGTTCAGGCAGGAGACAAAGGAATGCTGAGAACTGAAATTCCACCAAGTTGACCTCTCTTCCCAACTTTCTGGCTTTTCAGACACTCCCAGCACACTCCCAGGTACTCCTCTGCAACCATCAAGTCTAGAAGTTTTAGCTCCGTAACTTAAAGGAATGGGGTTTTTCATAATTATTAATCTAAAACTTATTTTTATAATCCTAGGATCTTCCCCAAGCCTTCCGGGAAGAGTGAAATAAATTCAAAAACAGTAATTTGTGACTGAAAGCACTGTCAATGACAATAATTTGTCATTAAAATGATTTCATTTACCACTTGCTGAACTACAGAAAGCAAATTCTTCCTAACATGTCTCCAGCTTTAGCCTGCCAAGTTGAGGATGACTGTCATAAGTACAGAGAGAGAAAACACACGAACTATTTTGCATGGCCACATGAAACAAAAGCACGGTAAAGGAATCCAAAAAAGACCTACCTAAACTCCTGGGGGATGTGTGGATTTTACATGTCAGAGGATGGCGCTTGTCAGTTGCAACACAAACAGCTGGTCTGGTGAAGACAATCTTGTTCAGAAGAACTGTGGGTAGAACAGGCAAATTTCACCCAAGGTAGAAGAGGACTTTAATCCTCAGACTTGAGTAAAGTGCTTATGCATGCAATAATAAGTACTAATTACGTGCTAATATTAAAAAAAAAAAAGACTTTGGAAGGGAAGCTCTTAGGAACAAAGGAAACTGAAGAGATATACAGCTCTTCCAGCCACTGAATGACAAGAAAATCCACTATGAGAATCTACAGACAGGTGATACAAGAAGTCAGTGTGGTATCAATATATAAGTATCCTCCAGATACCGCCTCACATGGCAACAAAAGGGGATCCCAGGCCTCCCAGGTTGAAGTTATGAACATGCATGTGTGAAGCAGCCCATAAGTTAGTACAGATGGGATACTGGATAACAGATGGACAAGATGTCCTCCAGATATGCTTCACTGGAATTTTGGATGCATTCCAAAATCATATTGTGCAAACCTACATTTCCATATATTGCACAAACAAAGAGGTATGGGTAGGTAGCAGTGTGAGCAAAAGAGAGAACAGTTAGGTCAATGCATGTCCGCTTTCAATGCTTTTATTTCTTTGCAAAGAAAGGTAAACTACCCTCTTCTCCACTCACATGCTAGCTCTTAGGTCACATGCTACAGGGCAGTGCATAATATCAGAGGCTGCTGCACAACATCCCAAAGTGTATGTGACCAAGGGTTTGCGATAGCAGCGGCGATACCTAGCCTGGTTAATATTTTCTATGTCTCGGGGCACTCATGTATTGCAAGTTGATGACTAGCATGTGTTCTTAGAACTGTGTGTGTGTGTGTGTAGATTTACAATTGGTAATTAAATGTTGCTCTTCCACATCTGAAAGAACAAGTTGCATTGTTCTGATCTGCACAAAACACATTTTAGTAAAAACGGGTTTTACTAACATAGGAGAAATATCTCAGTCTCCATTCTAATTATTAAGACATGCTCCTTTCACCACCCCAACAAAATTCTTGAAGCAGAAAGGTGTGCAGAGTTAAGTTGCTTGTGAGCAACAGCTGGAAGGTTAGCAGGTATAGAGTGAAGTGAAAGCAAAGGAAAATGCAGCTACCAAAGCAAATCAGTTTGACATTAGCAAATACCTAAGGACCACAATGATAAAGAAGCCTTTCCTAAGAAGGGAGCAAGAAAACCAGGTATCTCATCTAGGGAACCCCAAAGCTTGCCTCTTGCTTCAAAAGAGAGTCACCTTCAAAAGGATGACGCTACAGCTCCATGCAGCACAGCAAGAAGCGGATAAAAGTTGCAGCCAGGAAAGAAGACCTGAAAGGAAAAACTTCCTGGCCACAGGGACAAATACCACTGGGACAGCAGTGGAGGAGAAACACGCAAGGAACCACTAGTACCAATATATATTATTTTGTTCCCAAAAATGGCTTTCTGGAGGGGGGGGGTGCTCGGTGGCAGAACCACTCGTGCCCTCCAATGCAAGAGCTCCCAGGTGAAATCCTCTACAGCATCTCGGAGCAGGACTGAGAAAGGACTCCTTTGCCTAAAACCCTGGAGAGCCGTTGCTGCCAGTCAGTGCAGACAACAGTCCGCTAGGCTACAGGTCTGACTCAGGACGAGGCAGTATCCTATGTCCCTCTGCCTTATGGGGAAGGGCAGAAGGTCCCAAGTTCACCCCTTCCATAGCGCCCCCTGGCAAGGCAGGGAAAGGACTCCCTGGTCTGATACCCTGGAAAGCCACCGCTGCCAGTCAGTGCAGACAGTACCGAGCTACGTCGACCAAAGGTCGGGATTCCGTATAAGGCAGCTTCCTACGTTCTCTAATGTCAGTTTAGACAGGGAGGAGAGACAAGGGCGAGTCCCTGCGAGGCAGAAGGCAAGTCAGGTCCGCCCCCCCCCCCTCCTCTCCGCTCACTTACCGACTCCCCCGAAGTGGGGTCTGCCCAGCCCCGCCCGCAGCAGCAGCAGCCCCGCCGCCATCTTGCACCGCTCGCCGTCCCCCTTCTGCCTATTCGTGCCCTCCCGCTCTGAGAGAGGGAGGGATAGGGCCCAAGGGCACTCGCTGCCCCGGAACCGGAAGCGAGACCTTGCGCTTCCGGTCGACGAGGTGCCGCTTCCGGTCGACCCTTGAGCGCGCGGGTGTGGGGAGAGTGGTCCTCGCCTTTGCCTTCGTCCTTGTTACGAGGGGGGCTTTTCGTAGCACCTCGGTTCGGGGAGGCCGCGGGGCAGAGGCTCCGCCATGGAGGACCCGGAGAGGGAGGCCGACGTGTCGGAGCTGCAGCGCCTGGTGGCCGTCGAGGAGCAGCGCGCCCGCCTCGCCGCCCAGGTACATGCCGCGAGATACGTGTGTGTGTGCATGGAGGTACAACAACCGTGCGAGATCGCCTAGGTTGAAATAGGAGGAGTGGCTGGCTGAGTGGGGCGGGGGCTTGAACCTGGCCTCTTCTCCATGGAACACCCCGCCCAGAGCAACCGTGTTACGAACTTTTTTGTCTCGTCTGAACCCACATGCGTGTCCACGACTCAGACCTAATAGTAATTCCCTTTTCTCTCTCAGACTAGGGTCTGACAGATCCCTAATAGCACGCCCCTTTACCCCACCCCGCTTCTTTGTAAAACCCTTTCTGAGCTTCTCTCCCCTTCCTTTTTTTGGGGAAACAAGGGACTAGGGACCTTCCTGAGCCCCAGGGCCATGTTCCCCCTGGGAAAGCTTCCGGGATCTTCACGCCAGTGTGACACCATAGGTGTGACTCATAACTTTGTACGGTAACATTTGCCTTGCAGCTGTACAAAAGCCAGAGGTTTCTGCACACACCCCTTTCTATCCAGGCAAGTGAAAGACATAAGTCTTCTCCAAACGTCATTTATTTACTATACCTGCTTCCATTAAGAGAATCCAAACTGGATCCACCCTCCTGTTAAGAAACCTGAGCTATACTTTACAATACTTTACAGTATTGTTCTGCCTAGAAGGCTTTTCAGGTGGCTGGGCTTTCTGAAATGGCCGCAACTGCCTTATACCCTTTCTCCACCCAGACCTTCTGCCTCTTCTTATACCTTAAACCTCCTCCCCAGAATTCATTTAAGACCTTTGATTGTCTATTCTGTCCTGACAGTCACCCCAAGAAGCTGGACATGATACTTTCTCATGGGGGGGGGGTCTGCTAGAATTGCAACCCCTTCTCACAAATACTAATTTTGAGGCATGCGAGATTGGGAAGCATCATTAAATTCATTGGGATTAGCTTCTGAGTAGATAGGCATAGGATTGGGCTGTTGGCACACAGCCTCATGCTGTACCACTGTGGCAAGGTCAAAGCAATTCCTCCCACATGTGTGTTTGGGGTGGGGAGTGATCTCCTACAGCTTCACTTCAGCTCTGCTGTGAGAAATGGAGGAGTGATTTTTTTAAATGCCCAGTTCTAGGCTTCTCCTCCAGATATCTGTTTCTCACACCAAAAGTTCACCACAAGAATGTAGGAAGCTATATTATACCAAGTTAGACCATTTGTCTATCTAGCCCTGTACTGTCCACTCAGATTGGCAGCAGCTGTCCAGGGCCTTACCTCTTCTTTTCCACTGGAAAATAGCCAAGGATTGAACACGGGACATTTTCCATAGAACATAAGCTGTACCACTGACCCATACTCTAGAAATAATAAACAGAGCTTTGAAGAGTATGCACTTCCATTATTATTACAGTGGTACCTTGGTTCCCAAACTTAATCCATTAGACTCCCGAAATGGTTCGAAAACCAAGGTGCAGCTCCCGATTGGCTGCAGGAGCTTCCTGCACTCAGTCGGAAACCGCGGAAGCTGCTTCAGATGTTCAGCTTCCAAAAAATGTTTCCAAACCGGAACACTCACTTCCGGGTTTGCAGCATTTGGGAGCCAAGCCGTTCAAGTACCAAGGTACCACTGTGTTATTACAATTATTATTGGGTGGGGATGGGACTCATTGATCCTTGATTGTTGTGATTTCTGTAACTTTGAGGTATGAGTGTCATCCTCAGTGTTACTAGCTGCATGTGTACATGCTGTATGGATGTCTTATGTGAGAAATGTGGTTTTCATACACAGATCACTCCTCCTGGAATGTATTTCTCAAATTTGGGGGTGTTTCAGATGTCCTGGTTTTTTGAATATGTGTTAAAGCTTCACTTACTTTACCCACTAAACCCATACTTTTGGAAGGATGGGTTTTTGGGGTTTTTAAGATGGTCAAGACAAGGGCCTATGCCGCACATCACCCAAATGGCCAGATTCACTTTCTGAGGGTGTGAGTCTCCCCTGTAGCTATGTTGTACCATCAAAAGCTCAACACGACTGCAGGGATATCTGCTACATGTACACCAAGCTGGGGAGGGAAATGGGGCCTCGTGTTACCCTTTGCAGAGGGCAATGGAAACTTGCCATGTTGAAGGTTGTGAGTGGAATTGAAAGAGGCTGGTCCTAATGGGGAGTGCTGTTAATACTTGTATCTGTTCTCATCTCTCTCTCCCTACTTCAGGTTCACAACTTCATGGAGGTCTGCTGGGAAAAATGTGTTGACAAGCCAGGTTCCAAGCTGGACTCCAGAACAGAAACTTGCCTCGCCAACTGCGTCAACCGCTTCATAGACACAACACTGTCCATCACCAATCGCTTTGCACAGATAATACAGAAAGGAGGCCATTGACTGCCGCATGGAGGAGGTCCCTTTGGTCAATGGACTTAACAAGAGCCAGGTCTTTCACTGGGCCCCTACTCTGTCAGTTGTTCTACCTCAGTGCAGCAATGCTTGAAGAGCCATTTGTACATGACTGTGTCGTGTAGAACAAAATCTTTGCTCCTTTCAAGCTAATAAATCAAGACTTGTCTAAACAAATTGACTCTGCAGCAAAAACCTAACTGCTTTGCTTTCTTCAGTGCAGGATAATAGGGATAACATATACCCTTACACTATATAGCATGCTCTTAAAATTCTCTCTCAAAGGTAGAAGTGTTTTCAGGAAATCTTAGGGGAAAATGGGGGGGGGAGCATTTGCAAACTCTTTGCCGAAGGAGCTGTCTTTTTTATCCCTTTTTATTAGCCTCTTTGAGGGATCTTATAGCTCACATAGGCTCTCTTGTGTACTCTTTCCATTTGATAAGAGAACAGAAAGTTGCTTTACAACTCAAAACTAATTTGTACGGTAGTTACTGCTGCTGATAATGATTGCAATCAAAATCCATTCAGCTATCCCATTCTCTATTTTGGAGTTTATACTGCTTCAGTTCCATTCTACGAGCATGCAAATTGGAATTGAAGCACATTTCTTAATGAATTACTATCTTCTAATGAACACCTGTGAACCTGGTCAGCATATTTTATCCCTGCAAAACAAATGTTCTGCCATTTGAGGAAAGAGCTGCTTTCAAACAGAGCTTTCTAGATCTGTGCCAGAGTGCTGATTACAAGTTCTGCAAATGTAATGTAGGATTTCCTGGCTTGCACTTAAAGGCCAGTAACAGGTATAGATCCTTCACTCTGCCATTCTCCCTCCAGAAGTTGGAATTCCATTTATAGTGAGTGTGCTGTTGCTGTTCTTCAGATTTATTTTTGAAGCCCACCCCTTTCACAATGTCTTTCCGATCTAAGAGTGTCTCATCTCCCCCACTTCCAAAATCATCAGTGCATGTTTACAATGGTGTATAAAATCTTAAATGCTATTATACTCTTCATTTTGACCGCCGATGGGTGAAACCAACATTGTTATTGCAGACCCTCTGAATTTATTCATGCCGATACCTTGCACATATTAAAAAATAGTTTTTGTCAAAATAACTTGAGTTGCTTTGCTTTTTATAGCAACACATTAGAACTACTTTCAAAAAATAAGCTTTGTGCACTGGTACCACAACGTAGGACAGAACCATGTGGCATTCTGTTCACTATTCCCCAGATATGGGGTGGTGGCAGGGAACTGTATTTGTGCAGGGAGGCCAAGCGGAGGGGAGAAGGTCAGGAGGCTGATAAAACAGCTCCAGCAGGATGTTACTGTGAGAAGGTAAGATGTGACCATTAAAGATAAGGAAAGAGGGGAAAGGTCCAAAACCCTTTACTCTAACCAGCCTGTTAATCCTGTGTGCCTTGAGTTTACAATGACCCACTTTAAGAAAAAGGAGGGAATGATGAATTATCTACACTACAAACTTACAGTTTTATAGGTACTTTTAACAGTCATGGTTTCCCCAGAGGCATGATGGGAATTTCAGTGGGAAATTGGTGAGGATGCAAAGAAGCCACTAATGTATAGTCCCAGTCCTCCTTACAGGGTTTGGGTAAGAGGAAATCAATGTTTGGTTTATGGTGTAGACTCTACCTCTTGACAGCATAAGATGCAGGGCAGAGGTAACTACTATTTCAACTTGTTTTTATTATTGCTTGTAAGCCGCTCTAAGCCCGGCCTTGGCTGGGGAGGGCGAGGTATAAATAAAAATTATTATTATTATTACTACTACTACCAAGTTCTTTCTTCAGTGTGCATCTTTGCAGCCCCCAAGCTGTAGAATGAGCTAAGCCAGCCTTCTAGCAAACTACTGAAACCCTTTCTGCTGCCTCCTATCAATCATAGCAGGCATGTGGATCTGGAGGAGGGAGTTACATGAAAGTCAAGACACATCTGACTAGTTACACCATGGATGGGTGTAATGTACACCATGGATGGATGGATGGATCTCTGACCCTTCAGATGCTGCTGGTCTCCCATCAACCCCAGCCAGCAGTTACTCTGAGTTAAAACATCTGGGGGTGGGGCATGCTCCCCCCCCCAAGTTGCACAACAGTTCCTTTTGGAGCTGCAACTTAAAGTGCTCTAGCAATAACACCAGGAGGGAAGAAGCTGGGTGGACAAAGATCCCAGCAGCCTCTCCATCATGCTGAGAAACCACTTCCCTTGTTAAGTAAGAACAGGAACTCTCCATCTGCTCTCTCATTCCCTGCCTGGTAGCGAGATACATTTTTTTTCAGCAAGAGCTGGCAAAACCAAAGGGCCGTCAGCTAGGACACACACCAGCAAAGCTGACAACCAGCTTACCAGAAGGAATCGGATATGGCATTAAGCATACTCTTGCAAGGGGTGGGGTGCTTATAACCTCCATTTGACCAAAAAACAGCTAGCAGAGGCGGCTTACTTTAAATCTCACCGTGGCTTGTGTTTGGATAGTTGTCTCTGAACCCCAGTAGATCCTATTTGAACCTAGGGTGGCCACATGCCCTGTGCTGTTCTCCACTTGGCCCTTTGGACCTGATGACACGCCTTGTATGCCACCACCTGATCAACCTTGCAAATAAGATGGGTACATGCGAAACACAGGCTGGCAACCTGAGGAGCATCTGATCTCCTTCATTGTTTATTGCAATTAAATGTTAGGTATTGGCCATCAAAAATAGATTTTAGTTTTTCAAAAAAGGCAAAGGGGACCCAAGGTCAGTTCCGTTCAATGCAGACTCCAATAGTAGCTCTTTTGTGAGTTAAGGTTCCGTATTGTCACAAACTCAAGTTTGAACCTGGGCTGGACAAACGAGCCTTGGGCTGGGAGCTTCACATTTCCTGACCAGTTTCTGACCTACATGAAACTGAAAGCCACCTGCAAGTAACTGAGGTTTGCGGCATCTGGATCATAGAGCTGTTGCCCAGACTACTTTTGTTCCAAGGGGGCAGCACTTGGAGACCAATCTCCCAGAACGTCAGTGCCCCTGCCCCGGCCCACGAAAAGCACCGACTGTGTTGGTCCCTTTCCCCTAGTCCTCATCAGAACTGTCCTCTGAATTCTCATCAGCAGCCACTTTCCAGTTCTTCCTCTTACTGCGCTTCTCCTGCACCCTTTCAGCACACCGTTCTGAGAGAGACACGTGGCGTTTCCGTCTCTTTTTCTTTGGCTGCTTCTCCTGCTTTTTATCTGGCTCACTGTCCTCAGAACTGCTGGAGGGGCAGCTGCTGGCCTTGCTGGAGTCACTGTCTTTCCCTGAGGAAGAAGAGGGGGCTGCCTTTGCAGAGCTCTTCTTGGCCTTTTTGTGACGCTTCCGCTTTCGCTTGCCGGCGCCTCTCTCCGATGAGTCAGACTCCTGGGAAGAATCTGCCGCGGCACTTGGCTGCTCCTGTTTCTTCTTCTTCCGCTTCTTATGAGATTTCTTTTTCCGCTTCTTCTTGTGCGACTTTTTGGCTTTTTTCCTTTTGGGCAACTCGAGGGAAGACTGCGTGCTGGGCTGAGACTTCCTTTTTCCGTTCACAGAGTTTTGTTCATCTTGCTCTCGGTCACTGCAACACAGCCAAGAGGACAAAAGTTTAAGGCATAATATTGAAGAATAATCAACAATGTTCTAAAGTGGAGGTGGCTTAATCTTTTTTGCTCTAAGGATGCGTTTTCATCCTTGGTCAACCTTCTACAAGGGCTGTGTGCTGTGGGGTATGGTTACCCATGCATAGAACACAGTCTGGGATACCGAAGTCCATGCGTTTAAGACAGATTTCTGCAGGAGCTAAATTTCACCTGGAATAAGAGGTATAACACTGAAAATACACACCTTACTTGTTTTGTAATGGAAATAAGGAACCATCTCAGTTTGGACACAGTTTAGTTTTTGCATTTTATTTAAAATGAAAAGTTATACAAAAAATAAAACATGTACACAAGGCTCATGCGCACACCATGTCTCCTTCTCTAGAACAGCCATAAGTCAATCAGCATCTGCTTTTAAAGTGGGAAGAAGACTCCAGCTCCCATCAGCCCCAGTCTGCAAAGCTGATTTGTCAGGGATTATGGAAATTGGAGTCAAACAACACAGGTTCCCCACCACCACCGGTTTAAACTAACCAGAGTTCCTTGTTATATCCAAACTTGGGAGAACAAGCTTCAAACACATACTATGGTTTCATCCTGGCTTGTGTGAACAAACCAGACTTTAACCAGAGTTTTCTCAAGTTTGGATGTAATGTGAGTTCAGCTTAGTTTAGAAGCAGAGATTTCTTCTTCAATTTTTTAAATTAATTTTCACAAAATTATAAACAAACAAACAAACATAAATCATAACCTTATTAAGATTACACTTATTAACATTGTTAAGTGACTTCCTCGCTTCCCCTTGGTTGGGTTTCAATGCATATCCATTTAACGGTTTTCCAAATCATAGTTCTTATAAACTTAATCATTTAAGATCATTTTATTTTTTTCTATTCAGAATTAAACATATTAATTCATCACTAGGATTATATAAAATCCTAGGCCGATCTAGTACTTGCAAGCTATTTCCAATTAATTTAACTTAACGTATTTAACTAAATAGTCATTAAATTTCAACCATTCTTTCTGATACTCCTCCACATTCTGGTCATGGACTTAGAAGCAGAGATTTCTGAAATCCTCACTCCTGTGCTAGAGGGAAGGAAGGAGCATGTGCATTTGAGGTTTGTACAGGCAACATTGAGCCAGAGATTAGTGTGAAGGTCTAAAAAGGTCAACCATACTTTCCCACCCCCACCCTTTTTACAAGCAACCTTATTGGCTTTACCTGTCTGTATCGAATTCTTCTGGATACAGCTCTTTGTAGCCACTGTGACCCCACCTGCAAGAGAACACCATGCTGTCTTAAGAGGTTCACAAACATACAAGCTATGCAACCACAGAGCAAAGTGACACAGGCAGCAAAAATCACATGATGCAACCTTTGTTGGACTGCACCACTTCTGGCTGCAGGCCATGGGATGGAGGGAACTGTACCCTTTAGTGCTGCTGTACCTCAATCTACAATGTGCTTTGCAGATTCAAAAGAGAAGAGAAACTGTCACTGTAAGATATTCCTCCAACTTTAGGATTCCCCCAATTGGCGGAAGGCCTAAAATATGTCCTCTCTCATAACCTTGCCTCACCCCTGCCAAACAAAATCTAGAAAGCAAAATACCTTGGGGGCAGAGGCCTGTCACCTGAACTCATTTTTTCTTGGGAAAGCACCACATGCACGAATGGACTTCTTATCAACGACATCGGTAAACATTCAGACCTGTCTGGCATGTTTGCTTCACATTCGTAGAGCTTCTTGTTCCAGTAGCGGGCATGCCGGAGGTCGTCTTCCATCTCTACTGACACAGGAGCCAAGTTCCTCGCCTTCCAATTGGCCTGCTGAGTCTCTTCATCAAACCCGTCGCTACGCATCCGGCTGCTGCAGACGAAAGACAGCAGGCATTGTACATTTCGAAAGGTAAAAAGCCAAGCCATGAAAAGAGGCTAAAAAGAAGGTCCTTCAGAAGGAGTTCCCCAAACAATATGGGAAGCTGCATGATACCGAGTTCACCCCATTAGTCCATCTAATTCAGTACAGTATTGTCTACTTTGACTGGGAGCAGTTCTCTAAGGTTTCAGGCAGGGGACTTTTTTCCAGCACTACCTGGTGATGCCAGGGATTGAACCAGAGACAACCTGCATGCAAATCATGTATTCTATGGTATGCCCCTCAGTTTCTTAGCCTGGTTGCCCTATAAACACTTACCTGGGTTTGGGTTTGTTAGGGTGCATCGAGAGAAATGTCCCACTAGTGCTAAGTTTCCCGGAGACAGTGCTGTAGTAAAGAAAGTGTCAGTTTGCATTTCTTGGTACAGAAAGTATTGATCTGACGTGTAGAGATCTTTCCTATTCTAATTAATTCAAGAGGGGTCTGGAAGCTTCTCTGTGTGATACAAACTGGTGCAAGCTAGAAGTTCTAGCTGGCAAATAAATTTCTATTCTGCCTAGAAACAAGCAGAAGGTTCATAATATTTGGATTATTCCTTCAGAGCTGAGAAGCTGGCTTAAACTGGTTCTGTTATCTCTTTATGTAAAGGTCATGCTGGCTATAATAATAAGGCCAGAAGGCACCTGGGCTTCACTTTCTATCTCTCTTTCCTTCTGGTGTGGTGTTCTGTATATAGCATGCTTAGTGTTAAGGTTTTCGTCTTATTATGTTTTGTAAATTTAAGTTAAGTCTGTTGCAACTCAATTTCTTATGGACGGTGCCAATCCTGAATGTATTGGATTTCTGACCATTATGCTTATTTGCCTTCAGTAGCAGTAAAGCTCTGCTGGATGAAATATTACCGTATTTTTCGCTCCATAAGATGCACCTAGTTTTAGAGGAGAACATGAAAAAAAATATTATCTCCCTCTCTGCTCAGCGCCTCTCCAGCAAAGCAGGAGGAGAAACGGAATGGGCTCCATTTCTCCTCCCGCTTCACTGAAGGGGCGCTGCGCAAGAGGGAAAACTGCGCAGCACCTCTCCAGCGAAGTGAGGAGAGCAAGAGGGATCGGTGCGCACCAATCCCTCTTGCTCTCCTGGCTTCAGCGAAAGTAACACAGCCTGCATTCACTCCATAAGACGCACACACATTTCCCCTTACTTTTTAGGAGGGGAAAAGTGTGTCTTATAGAGCAAAAAATACGGTAATTGCTTCTGGTCTATTTTGGGTGGAATCCTGCAACATGTTTTAAGTTTTTACTCTGCTAAATATACGTTAGAATCTGCTCTGGATCAATATGAGTAGAATTTTTGACAGAAAGATGGTACACTTTCTCCCTAATATGAAGTTCATAAACGATATTCCTTGGCAAGATAGCTCAGTTGGTTAGAGTGTGGTGCTGATAACGCCAAGGTTGCAGGTTCTATCCCTGTATGAGACAGCTGCTCTTCATTCCAGGGGGTTGAATTAGATGATCCTCAGAGTCCCTTCCAACTCTACAATACTATGATTCTAAAACTGGCCAATTTATGCTAAGATAGAACTTCCCTGCTGTCCTTCCTTGGCACTAACTCCTTCAAGCACAGATGGGGAACCTGTGGCTCTCCAGATGTTGTTAGAGTCCATCTCCCACCAGTCCCAGGCAGCCAGGCCAATGGACAGGGACAATAGAAACGGTAATCCAACAACAATCTGAAAGGGGGCAGAAATATCCCATTCCTGCTTATAAAGAGAAGCCCCGTCCCTCCCTTCTCTATGGTTCTGCTGGGGTCAGGCTGCCGGACCTTTCCCTTCCTGCCATATCATTAGTTGGTGGGGGACAGGAAGGGGAAGTTGCAGATAAGCTTCTCCTGACTCCCAAACCTTGACTGAAACAAGCACAGACTTCTGATCAGGGTAAGGAGCCACAAAGTAGTTGGTGGTGGAGAAGGATTGCTGCAACAGATGCAGCACTGGCAACACTGCAAAGCAGAAACGTCACTTGTTGACACATGCAAGTCCCACCTGGAACAATCAGGAAGCAGTCTCTTTTCCTTGCCCCACTGAATGTCTTTGTTCTGCTTTTCCATTTCCCGGATTTTCCACATTTCCGACTCTTCTTGAATCTGAGGTACATAAAGAAATATATCAGTTTAAGAAAGTACCCACCAAATTGCTGCATTTCTACAGGAATGACCCCATTGGTAGGAGGAGGAACTACCAGCAATGCACCCCCCCACAACACCCCACTAGGCTCTTATTGTCAGGTCAGAGGAGCAGTCTTGTACCCCAATGCCAGCTTTTTCTGTCCTCTCTCCCCCCAGAAATACCCGGAGGGAAAAATGAGATAGAGCTGTGTCTGTTGTTGTTATTTAAATTTGTATACTTCCCTGTACCCACAGGTCTCACAGGACTAGCACAGTTTCTAGGGCTAGCATAGTTTAATTGTTGTTTTTAGTGGCACTTCAGGGACTGCGAAGCCTACATATCCTTTCTGAAGGCCATGGATCCTACTGAGAGTTGGAGCTCTGACACCAGCACTTCCTCCACCCTCAAAGATGGAGCTAGGCTATATCCTACATCCCAAGAGATGTTTTGCGCTACAAAACACACTTCTCAATACCTTGTTATGTGCATCAGTGTGACGGATGACATTTCGCAGGAGGACTTTCCCCAAGGGAACACGGGACATCCTTTAACCTTAAAAGCAGACAATAAACAAAACACAGTATAAGCAATAAACGACAAGTATATAATATACCTTCTCAAAACTCTGAAAACCTTCTCAATGCTTGTTTATAACAGAGCCTTATCACAGACATGGTAACTGCTGATGCAGTTAAGAGTGAATGCAGGGAGGCTTTTTTCCCTTATGCAGAACCTTCTGGGGGCCTCATCCCAGTCATGGACCAGGTCAGAGGCAGAGATGAGCAAAGCAATGAATGTGACTGTCAATTTTGTACAAGAGGCTACATTTCACCCACATATAATCCATGCATTTACAGTGAGGGGGGGGGAGTATTTGATCCCCTGCTTAATTTGCCCGTTTGCCCTCTGATGAAGAAATGACCAGTTCATAAATTTAATAGTATGTTTAGTGTAGCTGTGAGAGACAGAATAACAACAGGAACCCCCCCCCGAAACCCAGAAGACAAAAGTCAGAGAGTGAAATAAGTATTTGATCCCCTATCAACCAGTCAGATGTCAGGCTACCTGGTATCTTCACTGTATGTAATGAACTGATATTAGAAAAACCTGCTGTAAGGGAGAGGTCTTGCCTGTAATCCCAGCTTGTTACAGTACCTGTACAAAAAACACCTGTTGACAGAAGCAATCAATCCAGCAGATTCCAAATAAAGACATATTTCTCTTCCCTAGGAACTCCTTATACCAATGTAAATTCTCAAGCTCCCAGGAACCTACTTGTGTCAAACGCAACAGCTAGCAGTTTGGAGGTAGGGGGTGGAGAGAAGGGTGGCTATATATTTAGAATAAATTGTGCATTTGATAACAAAATGCAAATAAGAGCAAGGATTATGAAGCTGGTTCTTTGAATCCACTGCATGACTTTTTTTAGCAGGGGACCACTGGGGTTGACCATTCTCCTCACATGCTTTGGGAGCACTTCTGTCCTCTGAAATGCTCCTGAGTATTCCAGACAACTTGGTGCAAATCATTTACCCAATTCTAGATTCATACCCATAAATCAGAAATGCAGAACAGCTCCCATTATCCTTGACCGCTGCCCAAGCTGAATAATAAGACTATTCAGGACAGAATAGTTTTAGACACAGCACATAATTAAACCAGGAAATTTACTGCCTCGAGAGACACTATGGCCATCAACTTGGATAAAGAGGAACTGGACAAATTTATGAAGCATCAAAATACAAATACTGTAATGCCTACCAGTCATGATGAATATATAGTGTATATGAATAGCAGCTGCTAGGATTCACAAGTGAGACAAGTGCTTTTACGGCTATATACTGCTTTCGGGCTTCCCAAGGCCCATTGGGTTGGTCACTCACTATGTGAACAGGATCCCCTTATGTTCTTATGAATATTAAGAAGTTTTGGAGGCCCCGCCAGTTCCCCAACCCATGCAGAAAACAGCACCCAAGTTTCTTAACAGCTGCAGAGATTTTTCACCCATGATTTGCAACTACAAAAGAAATGGGCCATGATTATTTCAGATTAATGATTATTACAGATCAACTAACTAGCCCAAAGAAGGATCTGATCCTGAGGTCATGCAGGGCGAAGCTGCTGCGATTTTCTTCCAAGTCGACGCTGCTTCCCCAGCTTTGCTAATGGGCGCTTGCAAGGCGGGCACGGCGCGCCGCCCAGCCCAGGCGTCATTCAACAGGCCCGGGTTCAAATTCCCGCTCAGGAAGCACGAAGCTCATACTGGGTCAGGCATCGTGTCCGAACCTGGCCTACCTCACGGGGTTGTTGTGAGGACAAAAGAGGATGAGCGGAGGGAGGGAACCACGAATGTCCGCCGCCCCGAGAGACCTGGACAGGAATAGAATAGAGCGAGCTCCTCCCTCACCTAGTTAGCGAGCCTTGCCAGCCCACGAGTCAAAGCCGAGCACCCATTCACACGTTCCTTCACCACCCGTGTTCCGAGTTTTCCCTCCTAAGGAAACCTCTTATTTATTCCTTTTTTTCCCCCCCGCTTCCTTCCGGGGACCTCGACCACGCAAGCGGCAGACTCCCGAGCTGATGATTCGTCAGGCCTCGGAACCCGGAAGGCGTGGGGCGAGGAGAGCCGGGGAAAGAAGGCGAGAACGCCTCGCTTCCGCTTCCGGCGGAGGCCACTTTCTCCTTCCGGCGGTTGCTAGGGAGACGGCTTGGGTCTTCGCGGGCGCGCGCGGACCGGCTGGGTAGGTTGCTCGTGGCCTCGGCGAGGGAGTCTCAGCGCAAAAAAACACCAAAAATGATTTGTACATTATTAGCTCTCTTGTAGTTGTTGATATTTCTCTGCCATCCCTTTTTTACACGTGTAAGATGCCTTTCCCTCCCATTCTTCGGCTTGCGAGTAAGCCCCGTTTAAGACTAAATCAGCGGGATTTACTCTTGAGTAGTCACGGCCACGAATCAGGGCCGCTCGTTCCTTTTTCTCCTGGGTAGCGGGGAAACAAGTGCGTGTTTGGCACCTGAATCAGGCACCCAACAATATTTATAGCCCAATCCTGTGTATATAGGATTGCAGCCTTATGACAGCAATGCTTTGCCATGTCTGCTCAGGAAAATGTTCCGTTGTGTTCTGTAATATTTATTCCTCAGGGTAAGTGGAAGTCTTAGCCTTTTTATCTTGCTTTTCGAAGTATCAATCCTGGGCATGTAAGGAAAGTTAGAAGGTTGTTGGAATGAAGTAATGTGGTTTTAGCAGAAATGATATAAAGGATTAGGTTAAAGTTGATTTATTAATTGGTGAAAGACGAGAATTACAATATATTAAGATAAATTATTAGGATAAAAACAAAGCTGGAAAGGATTTGCTGAAACACCTAACTGAACTAGAATACAAAAAAGGGAGGTGTGAGGAGGTCAAGGAAATAAGCAAAGGAAAGAAAGCTATGTAAAGGTCTGATTTGTTTTTGTTTTTGTTTGTTTGTGTGTATTTTTTATGTTTTTGTTATTTTTATTTTTTGTAACTTTCAAAATCTGAATAAATATTATATATAAATATATATATATATCAATCCTGGGCATGTCTATTCAGAAGCAAGTCAGATTGAATGTGGTAGGTGTATACTGGATCGAGGCCTCATGGGCACTGTCTCAGTCACTCTTAAATTTAATGAAATGGTTTTGGGTGCAGTTTTTAGCTTTGCAGATTTTACTACTGAGTTTTTATTGCTTTAAATTTTGGAACTTGCCCTGCAAAGGTATAAATATATAAAATAAAACAAACAGCCCTACAAAGTAGGCCAGTATAATTACCCCTTATGACAAGGGGTGCAGAGAGAAAACAGGTTTGCTTAAAGCCATTTACAGAACAACCCCATGAATGTTTACTCAGATGTTGTTCTACTGTGTTTGATGGGATTTTATTCCAAGACATGTTTGGATAGGATTGCAGTCTTAGGAAGCGTATAGCATAGAATATCTAAACTTGGGACTTCCCTTTTTAGCTACTTTGTCACATCGTCTTTAAACAGGCGCAGCTTTGTTCATCACATTGGTTTGGAAAAGCTGCACCTGTTGCATTCATGCCTGCCAAGCAACTGTTTTAAAGTAGCTTTCCCCAAGTTAATGTTTTCCTAAAGCCTTGGATTACAAATCCCATCTGCCCCAGCCTTCCTGTAGCCCCAAATCTCTGGAGAGCCCTGTGTTGGGGTAAGAGAGAGATCCTGCCACCACACAAGGCAGCAAGGCAAGTCCTGTAGGACTAGCTCATTGATTTTCCCAATTCTTTAGAGAAGGAATGGAGGCTAGTGTTGAAAGAGGGTTTTCTAGGAACTCTCCAAGGACAGCCACAATGAATAATTTCTCCCCGTATAGATTTTACTGCCAGAGAAAAGAGCACAATAAGGCCCTGGAAGCACCTGCTGAACTTCACAGTTCTGTTCCCACAGTCTTCTCCGACTCTCTTCTTGTGTTGCTGCAGCCGCCCACTATTGAAGAGACAATAATGGAGGCTCTTTGTAACTCTGAGGATATGCTGGCAAAAGTGAACCAACTCTGGACGATGCTTGATGACATGGCTGAGAGCAATCCTGAAAGTTACCACCAGTTCATGCAGCAGCAACTCAAAGACGCAAAGCAACATTATGCTCCTGCAGAACCATACATGTGCCTGAAGACCTGCATCTTGGTATGTTGCAAGACACCTGCACAGCAAGGAGGAATCTCAGACATCAAAATGTGCCTCCATTTTCACCAAACCTTTACTCAACTAGCCAGGCAGATACAATAGGCATGTGTGCATTTGATTTGCATTCTATATTTGTTCTATTGCTTCTCCCTAAGTATTTATTTCTTATTTATTTAGAAAACAAGATGGATGGAGGGTAACAGGTGCAATTATCTTTTCAGTTAATCCAAAAACGCTGGACTGTATCCATGACCAGAAATACCAGAGAATGCAAACCAGAGTTTGACCGTGTTCCTATTCCAGTTCATGCCTGCATGATGTAGTAATAAACCATCCTCCTTTATTAATTAACTGGTTTTGGATTCTTTTTCCAGGATCCTACTGAAAAATCATTGTTTGTTAACCTCTGCAAGTGGAATCAGGTTCCAGCACCCCAATCGCCATCTGACCCAGTGCCATTGAGGGCTGGCAAAATGGAGGAGGTATCTGAGAAATCAGGTCAGCTTTGCTCCTTGCAGAAGGTTTAGCTTGCTGTGTAGCACAGCACTCATTTCTATAGGTCTATTTTAGCCCCTTATATCCCAGCCCATTTTCTCTCTCCAAATGGGTGGGGTGAAGATGACAGAAATGTACATTATAAACCAATAAGCCTTAGCTGAAAGAGTAGGAAAATAACAGCCAAAAGAGCAAAATTAAGTGTAATCTCACAATTTGACAACTGATTTTTTAAAAAACAACACAAGTTTACAACCTTCATGTTTGACTATACCCCCATTGTCTTCTACAATATAATGATAAAACAATAATTACTTTTTCTTCTTCTAGAGTTTTATACTATCCTTGATATTGCATACAACCAATCTGTTATTGAGAAGGGAGAGGATGACCCAACAATGAAGGACCAATTGATACGTCTATCACTTAAGTATATTGAGGAGCAATACAACATCCTTCTGTCAAACTCCTATACTATTACAAAATTTAAACTGAAGGGAAGCCTGGCAAGGATGAGACGGAGCTTAAGGAGAGAGCAAGCAGCAGTGGCTTTGTCCCAAAAGACCTTGCAGAAAGGTAGGTATCCTCCCAAGTCATTACCAGGAGTGAAACATGATGGGGTATGATGAAACTTCTCACACCACTCTTTAGGATGCAAGTTATAACCCATGTTAAGAGGCACTTGCAGAAGCGTGCTTGGTTTCAGCATGCCTCAGTATATTCTTGTTTTATGAATTTAAGATGAACAGTAGGAGCTGAAATATTTTATCAATTGTAAAATGAAGAGATTAAAAAACTTTTGAGTACACTAAATGGAACCTTCCCTTAAATTTGAGTTTTTATGTGAGTATTTATACAAACTTGGACAGCTCTTCGGTCTTGGTCTTGGTCATGGTGGCTACTTTGGAATCTGCTGGATTGATTGCTTCTGTCGACAGGTGTCTTTTGTACAGGTACTGTAATGAGCTGGGATTAAAGGCAAGACCTCTCCCTTACAGCAGGTGCTTCTAATCTCAGCTCATTACATACAGTAAGATACCAGGTAGCCTGACATCTGGCTGGTTGATAGGGGATCAAATACATATTTCACTCATTATAACACACATGAATCTCTGACTTTTGTCTTCTGGGTTTCTTGGGGTTTTCCTGTTGTTATTCTGTCTCTCACAGCTACAATAAACCTACCATTAAAATGGTCATTTCTTCGTCAGAGGGCAAACGGGCAAATTTAGCAGGGGATCAAATACTCCCCCCCCCCTCACTGTAGAACATATAACTGATACTTCTGTAGCTATGTGATCCATTAAAGTATTTTTAAAATTCCCATGTCTAAAAATCACCTTGGAAAGAAGTGACACTTGACCAACTGAGAAACATCATAACAAAGGAAGATAGCAGTGACTTTACTTTGCTAATGGAGAACACGGTGCCCTCTAAAACATGCCTCATTGAAGAGATTTCCACTACAGAGCAACCAGAAGAATTGTGCACCCCAGCCTATGAAGTCACCATCATAAAAGATATGAATGAGAAGCCTCTGAAGATTGAACTGAAAGTTGAATTGCCAGAGGTACACTGTGTCTCTGAGTGTGACCTAAGCGTTTCTGAGGTAAGTTCGTCATGAATGACACTCAATTCTGGCTGCTGCCCTTCGGACAGCCCTATGTCCATCTCTCACGCCTCACCTGTAGCAAACACATGTACTTCATTTACAAAGACACTTCTTTTTCGATTTTAGGATGATGTATTGATTGAATGCCCTGCAAAGTATAAATTACACTTGGATCTTCCACAGTCTGTGAATGAAGAAGCAACAACAGCAGCATTTCACAGCCAGAAAAGAATCTTACTTATCACAATGCCGGTGTCTGAAAAGAAGTGATGTTAGCAGATTTGTCACGGCGTGTGGGCTTGGGGGTTTGGGTTTAAGTAATGCCCACTCAGCACTTCCAAACACTTTGCATAGGATAATATTAAAGTCTACTGGCTGCTTGCCTGCATTTCACACATTGGATCATTAGAGCAGGCATCCCAGCTGCCCTTTGGACAGATGCAGAGCTGAGTAATGCTGTCTGGAGATAAGATATGTTTCTAAGTACAGAACTGAAACTCAACTCTAATGGAGAATGTTCCAATGCTTACTTTAAATGTTCTTCTTATCAGTCATGGAGTTTCTACTGTATTGTGCAAACTGTAACGGCTCAACAACTACATGAAAATCTTATAAAAGCAGTTGTAAAGTTTACATTTGCATTGATCCCTCAATTAACGAACAATAAAAGATAACACATTCTACCACTTCCAGTGGTGTCTAGGTTTGAACTGTGTCCCAACACCTATTCACAAGAACTCAGCTCAAGGGCGCAAACTTAAATACAGTACAGGTTTTTCCCTGGCACTATTTAAAGACCATGTGGTTGATGGGAGATTCATTTTGAACACAGGACAAACAGGACTTAGCTTACCAGTTGTGGATTTCTTGAATCTTAAAGGTTAGATTACTCTTTGTAACTGAAGCAGGAGTTCCTGGCTCAAAGGCTGTCCATACTGTTTCTCAGCTACAGCAGCAGCAATACAAGGGTCATTTATTCCAATTCCTTGTAATGCAGGAATCTTTCACCCAACATGGGGCTCAAACCCACAACCCTGGAATTAAAAGTCTCATGCTCCACAGACTGAGCTAGTCAACCTCATACCGTAGCATCAAAGAAGAAAAATAGAAGCTAGCCATTCCCTACTTATAAAATAGTAAAATAAAAAAACAGTAAAATAAAAAAGTCAACTTTTGGATTATTACAATGAAACAAACACAAAAGTTTCAAGGCTTTAGTTAAGTTAGATTCTAAAAATAACTGAAGAACATTTAGAGCAGTTACGGAGTTAGTAGGCACAAGCTATCCATACTTCAAGTGACAAATCTCTTGTGACTCCCAGCCCCTGAGTGGCACAAGTTAAGATTCATGTTTCACTGATTCAAATAGTGAGGCAAGCTCAGCAATCCTTCTTACCAGTAGGGTCAGTTCCACACATACCATAATACCCTCAGCAAACAATGAAGCACCAGGGACAAGGAAAAGCCATCTAATAAATTTTAAACATTTAATGGAACACAACTGGCCTAACTGGCCAGACGGGAACTGAGTTAGGACGTTTTAAGTGCAACTTGCTTCTTACCAAAACAGTAAAAGATGTTATGCAAAACAGCAACTAAAGTAACAAAATATTAGATGGGTCTCAGAAAAATATTTAATCTCCACAGTATAACCACCTTGAATATTCTTTTAGTGGATTTGGTAGCACAACTTTACAATACTTAATGCAATGCATATCGTACAGAATAATTTTGGGTATATTTATTAATGGTATACTTGGCTCTCCAGGTCACGTCACTTGGCTATTACATGATCCTCCTTTGTAAATTAACATTTTCTTTGGAAAGCAAACATGGGAGTGTTTTCCACTAGAGAATCCTTCCCTTTGTGGACACAATCTTAAATGCAAATGGGCACAATTTCAAAAGAAAACCATTCCAAGCAATTTAAATTTTTACACTATTTACATGACCAAATAAATTCTGCCACTTTCCCAAGGCTGGGATTGGCAAAAGACAAAGTTGTTACAGAACTCACCCCAATTCAGAGAAATATAGTTGCACCTATTTTGAAATGAATAGGACTTCAATAGTCATGACTAACCTGTCCCATTGATTTTAATGGAACTTAAGCAAAACTCATTTACTCTGAATTATGGCCAGTGGTCACAAGCCACTCAGGTTATCTT
The DNA here is from genome assembly GCF_951804945.1 of Podarcis cretensis. Taxonomy (NCBI): domain Eukaryota; kingdom Metazoa; phylum Chordata; class Lepidosauria; order Squamata; family Lacertidae; genus Podarcis; species Podarcis cretensis. The sequence goes on along the minus strand of NC_137185.1, from coordinate 25,849,688 downwards.
TTCTGCACAATCTTTTTTTATATGAAGGAAGACAGTGACCTCACATTCATTTCAATGACAGGACAAGTCCCATTTGGATTGCACCTAGTCCCAACACCTCTCCGAGCTTCCTAGGGTCAACAATGTGGAAGGGGGGAGGGAACCCTAAAGTCAGCATCCAGATGTTCAGACCGCATTGGTTTATGTTTATCAGCCCCTAATGAATTTCATCATTTCCCTGAACGATGACTCCTGCTTCAAGTGAAGCAGCATTCACTAAACTAGAGGGGGGGGGGAGCAGTCTCTTAAAATGAAAGATTTAATGCCAAAAAAGATGAAAAGTTCATAAAATGCACTAGAAAGAACATATATGGTCAGCATTATTTCAAAAAAGAAATGTCGCCATACAATGTGGGGAGTCTGATTGGAGTTCTTGAGTTAAAGTGCTCTCAAAGAATTCATGTGGCTATAAAATCTGAGTAACTGCTGAACTCTAGAAAAAAGCTGGCATGTGGACCATTAGGGAACCCTGTCCTCTTCCATCCTTCAGGACAGCCTGCTAATCTAAAAGGACAGGAGGACAGAATGCACAAGCTTCCTGTCTTTGCTGGTAAGGGGATTTCAGCCACCAGATAGTTCAACTTGTGTTTTTGTTTTTCTTTGCTTTTACACTCTTGGTTCCTCTGTTTTTGGGAACACAGAATGAGTCATCAGGTTGCTGGGTGGGCCTGTGTTCCCTTGATCAGAAGCACGAGCTCCTCCACATGATTTCAATCACTTTGGGCTATTTAGGAGGGGGGAAAGTTTGCAAATTCATTTCCCTGTATAAAATACAGTATAACCGAACCAGGCTCCAGAAAGCCTATGCAAACCATTTTAATATGTACAACTGGTAATAAAAATTACCAGCAACCATATATATATATTTAGATAAGACTTTTTAAAAAAAATAAAGAAGGGAACATTTGTTTAAAAGTCTAAACACTAGATATATAAATAGCTTCTTTAGAATGAAGTGATGTGACCTAAGAAAGTCCTGGTGGCCTGAAGGGATTATAGCAGCATGGTGGCCGGCTTCTCAAGCAACTTCTTGAACTCGGCCAGCCACTGGGCTCCAACTGCTCCATCCACAACGCGGTGGTCACAGCTTAGCGTGACAGACATCATGCTGGTTACGTCAAATCTGGGGTGGGGGAAAAAGCACATTTCAAATGCTCAACCTCCTCCATGAACCAATCAATAGGAATGGAAAGAAAAGTTTTTTTAAAAAAGGAATAAAAGCAAAATGCAGTAATTGAGGATTAAGTCAGCAAGGAACAAAGCAGCAACAATGGGGCTGCCTTTGGGGGCACACAGCTTGTGCATAACCAGCATAAACATGACCAGCCATTTTTAGTTTTTTCTTCTATACAAATTTTGGACTTTTCCTGGCTATAGGTATCTACTGGCCTGGTTTGCACACAAAGTTAAACCATGATTTGAAATAAACTGTGGTTTAACATGCACAGGCACTTTGCACCTGAGTATACCATGCCCTAGGAGAAACAAGCTAGGTCCAGCTCAGGCATAGGTAAACTCGGCCCTCCAGATGTTTTCAGACTACAGTTCCCATCATCTTTGACCACTGGTCCTGTTAGCTAGGGATCATGGGAGTTGTAGTCCCAAAACATCTGGAGGGCCGAGTTTGCCTATGCCCCGTCTAGCTTGTTGTGAGATGTGAATCCAGGCTTGTGCTTTCTCTCCTTTAAACCACAAGCAGTGAAGCTAAGAAGAAAACTTGGCTGCCACTTGTGATTTGACAGGAGAGAAATAAAACATGAGCCTGGATTCGTATGTCACAAGAAGTTGGTCTCCTCTACTCCATGGAACGACCAGAAGCACGGGAGAAGCAAAGTGCATGTTAAACCATAGTTCATTTTAAACAATGATTTAACAATGCATGTAAACCAGGCCACACAAATTCCCTTGGGTGCTACCCTATTTAAAGAGGTACTTTTTAAAAAAAAAACTTACCCCTTTTCATTATCTGCTGGAACCAGCCTTTTCTCAGAGGCACCAACTGCTAAAATACAAGCCTGTGGTGGATTGATAATCGCAGAGAAATTCTTAATCCCATACATTCCTAAATTTGAGACTGTAAAAGTTCCTCCCTGAAAGGAAATAAATACATTAGCATTCTTTGACAAACTACTGTGTATGGTATGCTGTCAGCTGTGGAACATAAAAGGGTAGCTCTGAGAAACTGTTTGCTAAACAACCATCACCACTACAAAACATTTTTCTCATCTCTCAGAAAGCAAATCTAGAACACAGTCACACCTTTGGAAATCACTCCTGCTCCATGTAAAGTAAAGGTAAAGGTACCCCTGCCCGTACGGGCGAGTCTTGACAGACTCTAGGGTTGTGCGCTCATCTCACTCTATAAACCAGGAGCCAGCGCTTTCCGCAGACACTTCCGGGTCACGTGGCCAGCGTGACAAGCTGCATCTGGTGAGCCAGCACAGCACACGGAATGCCGTTTACCTTCCCGCTGGTAAGCGGTCCCTATTTATCTACTTGCACTTAGGGGTGCTTTCGAACTGCTAGGTTGGCAGGCGCTGGGACCGAACGACGGGAGCGCACCCCGCCGTGGGGATTCGAACCGCCAACCATGCGATTGGCAAGTCCTAGGCGCTAAGGTTTTACCCACAGCGCCACCCGCGTCCCTACCCTGCTCCTGAAATTGTAGCTTACCTGAAATTCATGTGGCTGTAACTTCCCTTCGCGAGCTTTGGTTGCCAACGTTACAACATCTTTGTTAATGGAAGCCAATCCCTTTATGTGTGCGTTAAATACTATTGGGGTTATAAGCCCTGCTGGAGTACTGACTGCAACGCTTACATCGACTACATGATTCCTGGAAGACAAAAGGGGTGGGGGTCCATCTGTATGAACCTAGCAACTCAAAAGAAATTCAGACTTGAACAGAAATTGGAAGGCACTTTCACAATCCATTATTGGCTGCCTTATACCATAAGGCAACCTCCCCCACAAAAAGACATCAAGCTGCTGCCTCTCTACTGCTGCAACTCAGTTCCAGCATGCAGTTAAGAAATTTACTTGCTAACTTAAAGACTGTACACTTACTGTCTAATGACTGTGTCCAACCAAGAGGAATTTGCTTCAGGCACTTTCATGCAAGCCAGAGCTGAAGCCTTAATTATGAAGTCATTGACAGAAAGCTTAGTGTTCTGCGGCATCTCCTGCAAAGACAAGAGAGACAGAATGGACATATCTGCAAAACTGTTCATCTGCCAGGGTCACCTTAGAAGGCTGAAAAAATATGAATTCATGCAACCATGTATTCCACATAATTACGATTGTGGAAAGCAGCTATTCAAGGCCAGCTGTTACACAAGGAGTCAGTGAACCTAAGTATACAGAAGGCAATGCAAGCAAGAGCAGGCTGTCTTTCTAATGCAGACAGGTCAGCCAGGCTGAGAAACCCAGAGCATACAACCTGAGTGGTTTCCCCCTCTTCCTCCAGTTTACCAACAACACACATCATACTTCTCCTAAGCCTAAGTCTCAGAATGAAATATTTTTATTCCAATTGTAAGAGGGTTTATTTCCCAGAGCACTGTGCAACTTTTTCTCATTTCAGTTCTAATAATGTAGAGAATAAAACAACGCATAGAACTAGCTCTGATTTAGTCATCTTTCCCTTATACTTTACAATCTCTTACTACATATTCTGTGATCTTGACTGGGAATGCAATGTTGTGGGAAACCAGAAGTGCATGTAACGTATTTTTCGCCCTATAGGACGCACCTTTTCCCCTCCAAAAATGAAGGGGAAATGTGTGTGCATCCTATGGGGCGAATGCAGGCTTTCGCTGAAGCCTGGAGAGCAAGGGGGGTCGGTGCGCACCGACCCCTCTCGCTCTCCAGGCTTCAGGAAGCTATCCGCTAGCCGTGGGAGACACAGCTCTCCCACGGCTAGCGGAGAGCTTGCCTGCACCCAGAAGCTTGGTGCGCGCTGAGCTCAGCACACCCCAAGCTTCGGGCTTCGCACAGCGCTCTGCTAGCTGTGGGAGAGTCGCGCGGCTCTCCCACGGCTAGCGGAGATCTTGCCGACACCCAGAAGCTTGGGGCACGCTGAGCTCAGCATTGGGGCTTTGCGCAGCGCTCCGCTAGCCGTGGGAGAGCCGCGCGAAGTCGCGCGGCTCTCCCACACTAGCGGATAGCAGCCTGCTCTGGGGGCTGCGGTCGGGGGAAGCTCGGGCTTCCCCTGCCCCAGCCCCGCACCTGGGGGAGGAAATAATTTTTTTTCTTTATTTCCCCCTAAAAAAACTAGGTGCGTCCTATGGGGCGAAAAATACAGTAAATGCGTACACTGCTGGAATATCCATGGATGGTGGGCTTTCTGTATTATGTGAAAACTTCTACATACGGAAAACTCAAGGAAACATTAAATCATTACAGAGCTGCAGCCCCCTACAACATAGGAAGCCACAATATTTTAGGGACTACCTACAATGCCATCACAGATCTTCCCCCACCACAGCAAGTTACCTGGTTCAGCTCTTTTCTTAACACCAGTATTTCTCCCATGTCTACATCGACTGAGAGATAGTAGTGAGGTATTGTTTGCTTAGACTGCATCAAACGCTGGGCAATCACCTGCAAGTACAGACAGCAGGACAAGAAATTAAGACACAACGTATTCTGCCAAGAGTTGGGTGTCATATCCAAACTTAGTGGCTTTCAGTTGGGTGGAACAGTTTAAATGTGCCACAGAGAAGCTTACCCTCCCCAATTGCAGTCAGGAGTGGCCTCTCTCTTCCTCAAAACACACCTTTCACATGCAGCCTTTAGACTAATTCCTTTGTCATCGCCCACAGCCAGAAAAAAACACACATGCTTCTGTTCCCATTAGCTCCTTATTACCTTGCCCCCCCCCCGCATCTAAAATGTGAACTTCTCAAGGCAGGAATCACATTTTTTCTACCCTTTTGATACTCTAAAGCATGGCACACATCTGTATGATACCACCCTTGAGATGATGGGAACTCCAAGACTAGAATTTGGAGGCTACGTATGCTAAAACTCTGTTTCACAAACATCGCTAGCACCTGTTCACAGGAAGCCCTTAAGAGGTTAACAAGCCAAGGCTTCACACTTGAATGATGCTCAACAAGAGGCACTGACTGTTAACACACACCCTAAGGCGACAACGGTGATGCCTTACCTTGCGAATATTGCTGATTGGAATATCCGTGAAGACGCCTGTAGGAAGAGCTGTGGCAGCTGCTGGTGCAGGTGCTGCCAGAGGAGGTGCTTCTGCTGCCCGGGGCTGTGTGCAGAGAAACCTTTTTAGCTACAATGTTTTTTTGTGAAGAGAGGGGCCTAAGTATTGTTGGGCTGAGGGCAGAGAGGGCTCATTGTTCTTTAAGCTATTCCAACTTAGAGGAGCTTTAAAGTGTTGCCATCACACATATAAAAGAGAACAGCTTTGAGACCCTGCTTCCTTCCGTATTTTCTCCAGCCTACAGAACACAACTTCTAATTCCTATGCTTGTGCCATCAATCTAATTTACAGTCCATTTGTGTTTATTAAAGCAAAATTTCCATCAGAAGGGGCTCAGTGTGGTTGGTGGGAAAGGTGTCTTAAAGGCGCTGGGGCAGTGGTGAGGAAGTTGTACGCAGGTGTATCCATGCATACTGTACCAACAATGCACAACCTGCAGTAGTGATCAGAAATATTTGAAGAATTTATCAGTACATAATTCCATGTAGCTACATTTAGAAAGTCAGATGAAATACTACATTAGCATCACATTTCTCAAGAAGTATCTCTAAGAGAATGCCAAATTGGCACAGGAGATGCAAGCAGTTCTGGACTTTGAAAACAAAAAGCACCTGGGCATAGAACCCATTGACCAGTTGGCATACTGAGGGACAGAAACGTGGAATGTGCTGCAAGCCATTTTCTCACATCCCAGGGCTGAAACATTGGCACTCAGGTCAAGTTCTGAGGGAAAGCCCCAGTTAAAATAATACATTGGAGGTAGTCTTCAGTAAAGGTTTAGCCTTGTCAAATATATAACTTTGATGCAACCAAGGCAAAAACATCAAGACGCTGCATTTCTGTGCGCTACTAACCGGGGCAACCTTTGATGGCACAAACGACTCAATGTCTTTCTTTGTTATCCGTCCATCTGGTCCCGTGCCTGGAGAGGACACACAAAAGGGAAAGTGTTTCAAGGAAGAGCTAACCAAATGAACTGGGGATGTGGAGTGACAAAAGTATCCTGGGGATGGCCACTCACCTTTCACCTGTGAAAGGTCAATTCCTTTCTCTGCTGCCAGTTTCTTTGCCAGAGGGCTGACTATTACCCTCCCTTTTTGTCCAGGAACCTTAGCTGAAGGAGGGGCTGCTGGCTGGGATGGAAAAGAAGGAGTAGGTGTTGCTGCCGCTGCCTTAACGGAAAAGAGAAGGCCAAATGTTTAGTTAGATGCCAACACATGGAGGCTCATGGGAATTCCCCAATGTTCCAACCTGTGCTTGACTAGATGGATGGGTGTTTGCCATGGGGCACAGTGCCAGCTGCTCAAGTCCAGTACACAGTACCACAGTGGAATTGCACTAATACATGCATGACCCAAGAACGCAGGGTCCTAATGGGAGCTGGACATCTTACTTAGAAGAGGCCAGAGAGAGAGAGAGAGAGAGAGAGAGAGAGAGAGAGAGAGAGAGGGAGGTGTACTGAATGGGGGGGGGGGAATCACATACGTTGGGAAGTGGGCAAAACAGCCTCAGTGACTCAGGAAAAGCTCCCCAATCCTCTGAAGAACAAAATTTAGCAGGCAGATAGAAAAGGTTTCTTTCTAAGCTGTCTTGTAGCCCCTTTCCTTGCAAATATATGAAAACACGCAGGCCACAGTTGATCAGGTTGTAGAAGCGATCCTGCATCTCTCCTATGTGGAGATAATTTCTAGAGCAACAAAATCTTCCTGCACAGGAGAAGCAAAAGTCCAAAAATCTTGGATCCAGCTGATTACATGGGGCTACCCAAGAGATACATTTCCCCATCAGAGGTATCACAGATGCAGGTTGTACTTACAGGACTTGAGGGTGGCGGCAGCACTGGAGGCTTGATATCTGCTACTCCAGCATCCTTGTAGTCTGCAAACGCTGGAATGTCAGACTCTTTCTCCACAATGATGCAGAGGGGAGTTCCTAAGGGCACATCTCTCGTGCCTTCGGACACCAAGATTTTTGCCAAATAACCTTCTTCCTGTACTTCAAAGCCTTAAGCAGAGAGAAATTGTTTAGGGAAACAATCACTACGGAGACCAATACTGAAGGAAACTTCACAATCCTACTATGGAGAGAGAGAGATTCCAGCAAATAAGTTAATTGTGTATTATTTACAAAATAAAATATTTAAATTAAGAAATCTGGAAGATGTAATCCACAAAGTTCTTCTAATTGAGGAGAGATCTGCATGTAATAAGATAACAAGCCTGGAGCACCTGATGCTGTAGTGAGAAAGGGTAATGTTTGAGATTGCTCAGTATCAGCCAATGCTGTGAGGAGAGAAGGGAATCTTGATTGCATTACATATTCTTTATGAAATGTGAATAGTAAAGAATCTTCCAAACTAGGGGAGGGGAACCTGCAGCCCTCCAAATGTTAATGGACCAGAACACCCACCACCCCTGGCCACGCTGGGTGTCTGAGACTGATGGGAGCTGGGATCCAGCCACTTTGGACGAGCCACAAGTTCCCCAACCTTGCTCCAAAACTTTATTTGTTTAGGATTTAAAAGCTTCTCACCTATCGTAGCTTTGTCTGTCTCAATTTCTGCCAACAAGTCTCCTTCGCTTAGCTTTTCACCAACCTTCTTTTCCCATCTCTGAACTGTGCCCATTGTCATTGTGGGTGAGAGGGCAGGGAGAAGAATCTAGGGAAGTAGAGAGTACAAAAGCTTGTATGAACAGATCTCTTAAAACAAAACAGCAACTATCCTCAATCCAAAAGGCAAGGCCAAACAGTGTGGTTACAGTCCTCAGTCTTCGTGACACAATGCTTGATTGAAAGCAGGGAAACAGGACATAACTGCCCAATGGACAGTGAACTGAGTGGTCATTCCTCCTCCTCCTGCAGCATTGTAGAGGATAAGGTAGAGGGACATTCTCTGGCACCCAAAGAAACTTCCTCACTCTCTAGCAGTGGGCATGTTAGTTAGCACAACGTGTGTGTGTGTTTTCTCTTGGCAGGGAGCAAAGTCAACCAGCTAACACCACTAATTGAGTCAATGTGGTGTGGTAGTTAGTGTTGCAGTAGGACCTAGGAGACGAGGGTTCAAATCCCTGCTTGGCCATGAAACTCATTGGGTGACCTTGGGCAAGTCACAGTGTCTCAGCCTAACCTACCTCCCTGGGTTGTTGCGAGGATGAAATGAGTGGGTCTGTGGAAGGAGTATGCCAGTTTGAGCTCCATGGAGGAAAGGTAGGATATAATTGTGATAAAAATAAATAAGTAAATAGTTGCCCCACACACAGACATGTGCCAATCTGCCAAGGACAGAAACTTTTCATCCTCCATTTCCACAGTCCTCTAAAGGCAGTTCTGCTTCTCCTGCTATAGCAAATGCAAGCTCACAGCTTGCATTGTTTTTACAGCATGAGGACAGGAATAAAGTTTGAAGAAAAAGAATAAATGATAAAGGACACAGAGAGAGACACAGTAAGAGAAATAGTAAATAGGGCCTGTACTGTACCTGCATGTGAGGAGGATAGGAGCTGCCTGGAGCTTGAGCAGAGGGCTGAGCTGCTGGCGTGGGAGGAGCTGCTGCTGCTGGAGGAGGAGGAGGAGGCACTGAGGCTGGTGGAGCAGTTGCTGAAGAATCCAAAGTGTAACTCTTAAAGGCATCAATAAGCTCAGGCCTAGGAGAAGGCAGGGAGGAGCCTTGAGCAAGTGCAAAGATACGATATACCTAAAAATATAACTCAGCCACCCAGAAGGCCTCACAGCTCTGCTGGCTAACACCTGCATGTCCCAACTGTAGGAGTGCAAATATCCAGAGTGTGGGGTCAGGTGGGATTACTATGAGGAATTATAAAATATGCATCAAGCCATTGTGTCCATGATGAATGCATTGTGTTGACTGGGTTTAATTCATTGACAATAATTTCTGACCAAATCCCACAACCCTCTGCATCTCTGGACATTTCCTCTACTGCCCATTTCTCTTGCTTGACAAGTCACGTACACAGCCCAGCTGCCAGCTGCTTCACCAGGTATGCATAGGGCTGTGAAAGATAGTGGGCAGCTTCTCTGAAGTAGCCGTTCCCATATGTTAATCTCAGGATGTTGATCTTAGGCCCTGGAAATAGTTTCACAGGAAGGTGATAAAGATGCCTATCTCCTTGCCATCCTTCCACCCTCTCCTGTTTACTCCTGAGTTTCTCTAGTCCTCTTTTATTTACTCTCAGATTATGTATGCATGCTCAAAGTAGTCTTTGTAGTTAAAAGAATTTCTTTTGATCTGACTTTGTCCCCACGTGGGGTTTGTTGAAATGCTCAGAAGACATCTGATTGGTTCTTACGAACACTCTGTAAAAAGTTCTTTTGTGAATAAAACGACCTGGGCCAGGGGGTGGAGAGGCAGAGATTATTATACACACCCTTCCCAGAGTCTTGCTGGTTCAAGCCTCTGTGTGTATTCTTATTAATCAGAGTTCAATCCTTCCTTTACTTTGTTAATGCCTCACCAACAACACACTGAAGCATGCAGCAGTACAGAATACAGAAGAGATGTGGCCCTGCCCAGAAGGTTTCTAGACCAAGCGAAGTGGACAGGAGAAAGAGCAGAGGTCTGGGCTTGAAAGGAAGAAGCAGAGCTTAATTTAAACCAGGACTCAGCCCGAGAACCTGCCCCAATATAACAGAACATAGAACATAAGGGTGCCTCTGCTCACATGTGGAGTGTCTTTCAGACCACTGAATGGCAAGCAGGCTCCATACATCTTAGAAATTTGGGCAAGGGCCTTCCAATTAGATTTGAACCCCTCTCATATTAACAGATTTTATTACTAAGGAGGCTGAGGCCGAGAAGAGGGCTAGCCAATACAACACAATGGAGGGGCCTAGAAAAGATTTTGCTGCTGAAGAGTGTTTGAAGAGAGTTTTAATCTGAATGGAGAGAAGGATGGTGTGACAAAGAGATACTTTGGGAAGCTGTCCTAGAAGGAGTAGTTTGGCAAATGTAGGGCAGAGATTGTGTGATGGGGGGAAAAGTGAAGGACACTGAAACAGCCATTAGCAAAACAGGTATTCTACAAAGATGGTCCTAGCTCTACTCACTTGTCCACTGTGATGCAGATTATGGCTCCAATGGGAACATCCCGCGTTCCTTCTGGCACCAGGATCTTGGCCAAGTAACATTCTTCCAGGCTCTCAAACCCCACAGTAGCTTTGTCTGTCTCTACCTTCACAAACATAGCAAAGTTGTTACAGTAAAGAAACATCCTATTTTCTTGACCTACACCTCATCAACCTCATATTAGCAATGTACACCATCAGAAAAAAAGAAAAGAAAAAGATGCCAGTGAAATCGACTTCCTCCTCCCTCTTAAGCACAGGTGGTCAGGAGAAAGTATTAGGCGATGAAGGAGACCGACATCCCTCCAAGATGTTCCTAAGAACTCAATTCCAACAGCTTGCTCAGACACCACTTAATAAAAATGACATTAGTCACCTGATTGGTACAAAAGGCTACTGACCAACAAGTTATGCCAATTTCAAGGTACCTCTGCTATCAGATCCCCCTCATTGATCTTGTCCCCTTCTTTCTTCTCCCATCGTGCAATAGTCCCCATCTGCATCGTAGGAGAGAGAGCTGGCAAAGGCACCTGCAAAGAAACAGATTGTTAAGGTGATCAATTTTCCACCCTGGAATTTCAGCGTCAACAGGTATTGACAAGCACCCACCAGCATGTCCCCTTCACAAGGAGCTTTAATTTGTGCAGAAGAAAATAGGGCTCCAGGCATAGGAGTAATATCCTATTCATCATTATAAGACCCTAGGGCCAATCAATAAAATACATTTATATACAAAAAAGACACCCATGGGTAGAGAACAATCAATCAAAATACAAAAACAGTCAATGAAACGTTAAAAACAGCACAAATCAATATAAAAAACCCCACTTCATCTGTCTAAATTTCCATGTAGGCCAGTTGTCTTCATTTCTCATAGGACTACAGAATGCCATTATTAATAGGTCTTGGGTGGAGTTGTAATTCATACAGGAAACAGACAGAAGTCCCAGGGTACCTCATAGTAAAGAAAGATCCCCAAGTTCTGGATTGTAAGCCCCTATATTGACCTTATAAATAAACCCACACAAGTGATTAGCCTGCCAAAAAACAAAAACAAAACCCTAGCCTGCATTTTCATGCTAGACAAAGAGGCTGAAAAGCAGAATGTAAGAATGCAAGAGCCTTGTTGAATGCAATCAAAAGCCTATCTACCCCAACACTAAGTTTTTCGAGTGTCGAACCAGGTGCCTATGGAAAGTCCCAAAGCAGCACATGAGCACACATCTGCACTGGGGAAACTTACATACAGAGACTTCCATGCACTTTGGAACTCCCAGCACACAGGGTCCCAGAATAAGTAAGAGATCTATGTACATAGGCTGCCCTGTAGCAGATGTTCAGGCTCAATGCATGAACATCAACAGTCAATTATGGGTCCTCAGTATGCCCATCACTGGGAAAGGCCACTTCAATAAATTGAGTCCATCTTTAGGAAAGGGGTTACTCTAATCAAGTCTTACTTTTTATATCTAAGGTGGGAAGCAGAGGCCAGGAGACCACATATCTGAAGAACCACTACACATACAAACAACACTTATGGGATTGCTAACAGCAGAAAAGCACAGTGTGTGTGTGTGTGAATGGGAGGAAGACCCATGAGCAGGATAGAATAACTGATCCAAATACCACCAATAAATACAGAGAAGACTGGGGGGTGGGGGGGACCCTAAACACCTCTAATGAGTAAAAGCCACCCATATCCAAACTGGGAACACTGAACTAGACTCAACCCTTCCTTCCTCCAGTATAACATTAGGAAGTCCCGGGGAAGGGGAAGAAAGAATCTGAAAACACAGAAAGCTGCCTTATCCCAAGCAACAGCCTTAGTCCATCCACCTCAGGATCGGCTGCAACAACTGACAACAGCTCCAAAGGGTTTCAAATAAAAGGTCTTCCCCAGTCCTTCCTGGTGATGCAGACAAGGACCTTTTGCATAGAAAAGCATGTGCTTTGCCACTGAGAGATGACCTTTCATAAATAAAAAAAATTTAAACGAAGAATCTAGCCTTCATCATTATGAATAACAAAAGCATGGGAAGCTGCCTCAGATATGAATCTATCATGCTCAGTACTGTGACGGCCAATGACTCTCCAACCTGTCAGCAGGTGTATTTCTCACCCTACCAAAAGATGCTACAAGATTTGGTACATGGGACCTTTTGCATGCAAAGCCCATCCACGTTCTACAAACTGAGCTCTGCTCCTTCCCCTAAAAATAAAGATTCCAATCCCCGTGGCTCTAAATGAAGGCATGATTCAAATAGCAGCAAAAGAAACTGTCCTACCGCCCTACCCAGACCACTGGGGTCCACCTAGCTCGAGACTTGTGTGCACCAGGTTTCTTCAACGCTGGGGCCCCCCAAATGCTTCTGTGCGACTCCCACCATCCCGGACGACGGGATTTGCAGGAGGGAAGAAGAACCGAGGGCTGCTGAGCTCAAGCCCCGCTTGCACAGGCTTCCTGAGACCAAGATGCTGGGCTGGGAAAGGGGGGGGGGCAGTCCGGCCTCGCCCAGCAGCCAGACGCTTCTTACCTTCGCATGACCTTCGTTTCTGCCTGCGAAGCAGGTCTTCTGCCGAGGCCGCAGCCTTCCCAAACAGGAGAAGGAACCCACCGACCCCCATACCAACCGTGAGAGGATCTCCCAGTCCCTAGGAGTGGAGGATCCGCCCTCCCAGCCCGGCGCCACCAAAGGGGAGGCCCCCTGCCCAAATGCGGGCCCCACTCACCTTCTGGTGGGCCGGGTAGCTGCACCAGTGCCGGGCGGGGCCGGGCTGGAGCCGGGCCTTCCCGTCCTGGAGGAACAGCGGCGCCTCTCCCCCCCGGCGGGGCCCCCATGAGGCGAGGCCGCCGCCGCCGCCGCCGCCGCTACTACCGGCGACGGCCCCCCAGGAGGCGCGGCCCCGCCAAGGGGCCCCCTCCAAGCTCGCCCCCGGCGCCCTCCGCGGGGCCGCGCATTGCTGGGCCACGCGCCTCGCCAGCACGCGCCACATCCCGCCTCGCCTCCCCTTCTCCCTCCCTCAAGAGGAGAAAAAGGAGGAGGCCCCGGCCTCCCCTGAGTCCGTCAGGCAGCGGCGGCCGAGAGAGGAGCGAGTGACCTCCCTCAGACTCCCCGGAGCGGGCAGCGCCGTAAGGCACGGGAGGAGGAGGAGGAGGGCGCGCGACACTGTCGCAAAAGGAACCGGGAGGCGGGAGGGCGGGCGAGGAAAGGAACCGTCAAGCGCGTCAAGTATGGGCGGGGCTGCCTCCCAACCGTGGCCTGAGGTTACCTTTCGGCGTCGCGAGAGGCTGCGCGCGCAGCTTGCCTGAGCCACTCGCGAATGAATGAACCAACGAGTGGATGGAATTCTTACACCAAGGTCTGCTGCCCCAAGGAATCCCCCTGCCCTTTTACCTACACACAAGCACGATGGCGCTGAAAGGTCTTCTGTCTTTCTGTGAACTGTGCTCCTTTACTTGGCAAGAGACAGTCCTGGCTATAGACAGCCTCTGAACAGTGTTCTGGCAGACTACAATCGTTTCCCCTTTTGAAACGGAAAGGTGCTTAATCTCTCAATGAATCTGGCTGAATTTACTATAGAATGAAGTGGGCATGCACACGAAAGCTCACACCAATAACTAACTTACTTGGTCTCTAAGGTGCTACTGGAATGCATTTTTTTATTTTGTTTTGTTTTACTATAGAATAGTTGCAGGTTAAAAAAAATACCCGATTTAAAAAGTTACTGATTAGTGGGTGTGCTGGGTTTTAGCTGCCAAAAGGATTAAAGAAGCTGGTGACTGGAGGGTGGAGGCTTTAGCAGGTGGTTTAAGATCATACCTGATGCTGGCTGCATATGTGTGTGTGTGTGTGATGAGAGGTACAAGCCTTGGGGCATTTTCTTCTTCCAAAGACAGCTGCTTCAACACAACATCAAATACTACTAGTACAATGCTGCCAGTTCCTTGGATTCGCTGACACATCTGAGAAAGCAGCTGTAACTCACACCCACTACTAAGCACTATGTAGCAGGCAGGTTTTCCTTTCACTATTTCTTGCTGAAGAATGAAGCAGGTTGCTTGGGCTGGCACAGATGCTTGGGATTTAAATTGTAGTTCCTTCCTTGGCCTCTGTTTCCTTAGCTGGCTGACTTCCTTCTCACACCTGACCCAGGCAGCAGCACCTCCTATGGCAGCCTCAGAACTTGCCGAAGGGTTCTTCCTCAAGTACAGTACACACCTGCTGACATACAGGAAGCATGTCTTATGTGATGCTCAGTGCACCTAGCAAGCTTCTCACCATCCCCCCCCCCACTGCATACAAAAAATGCAAATCAGACCTGGGTTTGTGAACTCTCTTTATTGGAGGTTATTTTTTTCTTTAAAGTCTCGGTCCACAAATCCAAATGTGTGCGTTGCAGCACACAAACAAGCTTCAGGTCTCTCTTGGCCAGCAATGTGCAGGGAGTAGGTTGTGAGAGCAACCCCCCTTGTAATAGTAATGATTGCAGACTTCAGAATTTCTATACAAAATATAGAGCATTTTATACATAGCTTGCATGGGACATGCTGCAAGGATATGAACTCAAAAGAGGAATTTCAAAAGGAAGCAGAACATCTCTCGAGTTTGTGTAAAAATCAGGCATAGATTATGTTGAGGAGAAAAACCAAGGACTTCTCCCTACTTTTCAGTCTCAAATACAGCCTTCCCTAACTTGATGTTTTTGACTACAACTCCCATTAGCCACAGAAGCTGTAGTCCAAAATACTGAGATGCACCCAGTTGGGAAATACAATTGCCCCCATTATTCCATGAATGATTAATTTTATTTCAGGCCTATTTTGTACCTCCCCAATGTTCCTCATCCTTATGAGGGGATGGTAAATGTGGAGCATATCTACATGACAAACTTTCATACGATTTAAGCAATATATTGCTGCTTACCCCCAAAGACTCAAGGGAACTGTAGTTCAGATAGTGAAGAGATACTTTCCTGTGGTTCTCTGATGGTTAGAGTGTGATGGCACCTAAGCCAGTTTTACATCAGCCTCAGCCATGTAGATACACCTTTGGTGTAACTGCAGAAACAAAGTAAAACTATGTGTTTTGTAGAAAGAGGACAACACTGATATGAAAGAGTGGTGATAGTCTTAGGAAAATGCAAGCGACAACTTCAACCTTAATGCTACAAGACTGAGGCTGAAACCCTGCACCCACTTTGGATAACTAAATCCCACTGGGGTTCATGGTAGTATGTAGGATTGCAACCAGCCAGAGTCCTTAAGTCTTTCCTGAGGTGACCCCCTGAACCAGGGTATTCTTTGCTCCCTCTCACCACCACAACCACATTTCTGCCAAGAAGCCTGTCTGAAAAGGAAGAACTGCTTCAATTAAACTGAAGTTAAGTTGTTGAGAAGTGAGTACAAGTTTGAGCTTAAAAGCATAACTCTTCCTGGGGGGGAAACAAACCACTGGACAATTCTTCTCTGTCTCTTTGTTTAGTAAATATAATTCCATGCTGCCTTTTCGCAATCTACTAAAATTCATGCAACAGAAAAAACAGTAATTCCATGAGGAGAAGGAAGTTTTTCCTTTATCAGGGGTGAAGAACCCTGTTTCTTCCCATTTAGTAATAAGCTCTCACCTCCAAAAGCCAGCTTGGTAGTTGCTGTTCTGAAGGACAACAAGGATTGCACTCTGAATTGCTAACAGCAGACACGGATTCTAATGAGGGCAGGGTTTAGAAAGGCACTACTGCACTTTCTGTACACTGAGGGCATCGGGAGGACCAACAACACAGAAAACACCATCAGTACAAGAAAAGAGCTGGCAAAATATAAAACCATTAGGAATCTGTAATACCTTCATAGTAAAGTAAACCTAGTAATGGGAGCCACTTGGGGTGGTGGCATTAACAGGATGCTGTACAAAACCTGCTAGCGTCCTCTAGAAAAATGGGTAAAATACAGCTCAGCATGTGTGCAGAAATATACAGAGGGGAATAATACTTGCACCGGTATAAAAATATACACCATCCTTGAACAACAGCAATGCAAATGGATACAAAATAATTCCAAAAAACAGGAACAAGTTTACAAAAAGGACATGTTTAAAATCTATAAAATGATAAAAGCCAAGTTTTCCTTCAAATGTCCAGCCTCACATGAAAAAGGACATGAAACAGGCTGACATACAGAAACGTTCATTCAGAGTGCTGGTGCATGCACCAGAGACATGCAGGCCTGCAACCACCTTCAACGCACAGGACTGTGCTGGAAGGAAGACGAGATGCAGATACATGGAGTTGGGCTGGTGGAGGCAGCAATCTCTGTTAGCTGGAGTGATATTCCTGATTTTGCCACTCACCATCTGCTTTTCAGTTCAGTGATGCCATGGGTTCACTTACCAAGAGGCACCCCCTGCACTCCCCAGTTCTGCGTTTTAGAGCATTGCTGGAAACACAGAAAGTCCATATCCAAGAAAAGCTAAAAAGTATCATGTTACATGAAGCAGTACTGATTGCCGGTTGGACTACCAGGAGACCAAATTTGGCATGTGGAGAACAGATGTAAGCAACAAGTGGATGCGTCCCAAAATGATGTGTAGGTGTGCCCCAAAGACTCTTACTTAAACCTACTTATTTAAACTCCACTGACCTTAATGGCTACAATTTCTGTCCAAGCTTTATTATGCTATGAAAAGTGTGTGTGTTATGCTTGAGAGCCAGTTCATGCAGCTGCCCTGCTCATGGTGCCTGCTGTGGCTCAGAGAACTGGGTAACTTGTTCTCCGCAAGCACACACCACCCATTTTGCACGCCACATTTGAAGAGTGGTCTGAGCGGTGCTGGGCAAAACTGCAGATTCTGCTTGAGGCAAACAAGCCAGTTGACCCCGCCTTAATCAAAGGGAAGGGAACCGCCATGGGCAGTAGAGGAAAAAGACAGCCACCACAAGGAGGGGCGATTGTATGCAACAGTTTTAAACCAGGGGACCAGAGAGGTTATGTGCCTGATGCCTTGCTCCCTTTCGGCTTTCCTGAAGGTGGTTTCACACAGTCACACACTCTCACTAGAAAACTTGCAATGAGACTCACATGAAACAGTTCAACGTGCATTCCACTGTCCAACCACTTAAAATAAATAGCATTGAAACAGCAAAGTGGGATCTCAGTCCCACATGAGTCTCAGCACAGGCTGATTGGAAAAGAACTGAGATGGTGATGGGAGAAAAGCAGAGTCACGAATTCTTGACTTGTGGAAGAGGACAGAGAAGCCCCCTTTCCGAGGGACCCACATTACATTCTCCTACTGTTTGGACTGGAGTTTAAGAGAACAAATGCATGGACTGGACTCTCTTCTGCCACTTGATCCCTGGAGAAACAAAGACGTGGACCTTTCTGTGGCCTCCTCTGCCAAAACGAAAGCGAGAGGGTGACAAGGCAGTTGAAGGAAAGGGCAAAGAACCCTCCTCACCCATACCCCCCCCCCAAAGCAATCCAACTATCGTTTCATGTCCCTCAAGAGTTCCAGGATAGGAGAGCGAAACAAGAAGAGCAGAAGCCGACACCCCAACCCCGCTCTGATGCTGCCAACTCATGATCTGAACCACAATCCAACCCACTTCTTTCTCTCAAGAAAGTCTTGTTGGCTCCCGATGCTGTCTGGCACAGAGTCATTTGGAATGATTGGCTGGCGAGAGCTTTCAATATGGAGAATGTAGCTGTGACAGCGCTGCCTGCCTCCAGAGGACAGTTTCTAAGTTTCCGCCATTAAGTGCAAGGTTCCTTGTAATACTGTACGTCTCCCAATGAAAATGCTCTGGATTCTCTGACAGCAGGGGGAAGGGGAAGCAGGGACAACACACCGTTAAGGCTGACAATGACTGAAAAAGAGAGGAGGGCCACTCCCCACACCATGGGACTTTCAAACAACGCAACATTTGGCCATGGAACTCAAGTGCCATACATCCTCTTCGCTTGTGGCAAAACGTTATACCCGTCATTTTGCAGAGAAGTCCGTTCCTTCCTTTTGGCAGTTTCGAGACAGATGCATCTCAGTTCACACACTTTTTGGTCGGTATCTGGGAAGTGCAGCAGACCAGTGGTGGGGTCGCCCGGGAAAGAGAGTTCGGGTGGTCTCTGATTAGTTCTCCCCATGGTCCTCTTCCACCCATGCCACAATCTTTCCCTCCCACCCAGGAATGATGTCGTCGTCATGGAAAACCTGTGAGAAAAGCAAAACGAGAGAAACTTGCTAACAAAATGAGGGTACGTGCAGATGTTCCTGTGCCAAGAGTCACCAAGGCTAGCGGTTCTTGCAAGTTTGAGTGGGTTGAAGCTTCTTCTCCCTAAGCACGTCTCAGGATGTGTTTTGAACGGCCAGCTGCTGGCATGGCACAGTGGCTAAGAGAGCCAGCTGCACGTCAGGAGTCCTCAGTGCAAATGTTATCTCAACCATAAACCTACCAGGTGACTTTAGGTAAGGATGGGGAACCTCAGACCCAGGGACCAAATGCAGCTCCTCAGGCATCTGTATCTGACCCTCAGAACTCTTCTCAGTCCCCACCCCTCAGTATATCTGCTTTGCACCATCCTTAAGTGTCTGGGGGCTAGTGCAGGACATGCCTGAGCTCTTATAATGCCTCTTGCTTGCATGGGTGGAGGAGAGAGAAAGAATGTGTGTGCATGCGCAAACTAGCCTGCTGTTGCTCTGCCCATGCCCACCCCTGGCATGCGGCCCTTGGAAGGCTGTCCAGGAGGGAATGTGGCCCTCAGGATGGAAAAGGTACCCTATCACTGCTGTAGGGCAAGCTGCTCTTTTCAACTCTGTATCTGGATTACTATGAGAGATCAAAAGGCCACCCTCATGTTGATAGTCAAATGGTTATCCCAGTGAGCCCCAACGCTATTAACATTTTTCCTTTTCACAGGCTGATCCTGAGACACAATGACATGCCCATGCCCTCACACGATGAAGCCCATGGCAGCAAGGGGGTAGGTGGGCCTGAGCCCAGCTCCTCCAGGCACAAGCGCAATTCTCTGTTCACCGCACTCAGATTCACCTGTAAAAACCGAGAGCCAGAAAGTCACTCCTTTGTAAGGTGCAAACGGATTATGTTGCACATTCTGGGGAATCTCACAAGTTTTGCACCATAAGGCTTATTCTGCAAGCTTGCAGGATGATCAGGGCCTTGTAAGCTCAGAGAAATTGCAGGTCCTTGCCCTACGTGATGGCCTAACCTCCTTTAGCTATTACAGTGACATCACCCAAGCCGAGCGCTGCAGAAACCTGTC
This sequence comes from Podarcis cretensis, assembly GCF_951804945.1. Taxonomy (NCBI): domain Eukaryota; kingdom Metazoa; phylum Chordata; class Lepidosauria; order Squamata; family Lacertidae; genus Podarcis; species Podarcis cretensis. Next base: position 25,830,063 of record NC_137185.1, on the reverse strand, counting down.
CTTACCAGCCAAATCAAACAGGACAAGTTCCCAGATCTTTGGCACTCTTATTGGTTGGGTGACATTCATCAGCAGATTTGTCTGGAGACTTCACTTTCTGCCTGTAGCTCTGTAGAGGGCGGCTGCTGAATAGTCAGGTTGCTTTTATGCAACATTCTTCAGTTGTACTTTAAGGTTGAATGATTTACCCACGTGACACCCCACACCTGGGCCAACCCTGGCCTTTCTGCCCCGGGGCTTCCACGCCACAGGACACAGGCCAAGCATGAGCACACAGAGATGAAAAAGAGTGACCACACGATTAGGGATGGAGGAATATGTCAAATTCGGTTTCTCTCAATTTCCCATTTTTCCAACCTTAAATTCAGTTCTCCTCATTTCTGCAGCAATTTGAAATTATTTTTAAATCCTCATGCAAATTGGTCAATGGTTTAGGGCTGGTTTCTCCTAATAAAACACATTTTTGTACGCACTTTCCCCAAATATATTTTGAAAGCAATTACAACTAACGTAATGCATTTTTGTAATTTTCACCAATTTGTAGTGACTTTCCCCTAATGCATGCATTTTTTGCACACACTGTTTGGTTGGAAAGCCTCCATCGCAAAATTCAAAGAAGTGCAGATTTCAAAGGATAGCTGTGTTCCAGTTTGTGTATTAGTTCGAGAAGTATTAATTAAAAAGTCTCTCATTGGGATGCAAACAAAATCAAACTTCTCCTCCATTCCCATCCCCACGCACAACCAACTGCCATTTTGCCACTCTCTACAAGTGGGCATGTCACAGTGGGCTCAAGTCCTAATGAGAGACTGTTACATACCTCCTCTTTTACTGTGCCAAATTCTGGATCTAGGGCTTTGAAGTGGTAGCGATGTGTTCCTTCCCGATCAATAGCTGCTTTGAAGTCCCTTAGAGTCACCTCACCTAACCTGCACAGACACAAGAGTAGGAGAGAGGTAGAGCCAGTCTCACTGCCAGCTTGTGGCATAAATGACACAGGGCCCCATGGGTGCAGCAGCTGTTGCAGTGCATGCTGGGAGAAAGAACATCCCCACAAAGGCACAAATTCTGACTTAAGTCCCCCCATGACAGCCTCACCTCTTTGGTATGTTCACCATGAAAGGTGTGAGGGAGCGATCCGTGAAGTAGAGCACTTTGGTGCAGGCACTGCTGCTCATTGCAGGGGTGCTGTGAGAATGAGGCAGTTCTGCAAAGACAGACGGACTCTGTTAAATTATAGCCCTCCAACTCTAAAAGAGAAGCTAGAGAAGGAAAACGTGAGAGATCACCTAACATCAAGGGCTAGAGACCACACCCTGACAGAAATCTCTCTCTCTCTGTTTGTGTACACACACACACTTCACACCTCTACAGAGTTTGTCACCAATAGCATTTAGGGACAACACCAGTGGATTAGACCCCAGGCCACACAACACCTCTCCCACAACAGCATCATCCTGCGTGCAGCCTCTGGAGTCACTGGCAATAATCCAGCCAATGATAAAATCAAGAATCCTGTTGCCGTTTTGCAGTCTCAAAGCACAACTCCTGCAATGCCTCCACTGGCCCCAAAACCAACACCACTATGTGGATAAGCAGAGAATTGGCACAGGGAGAAGCTGCAGGCATGCCTGCCTATCAAGGATTACACAGCACATACGTCTCTCCCTACTTTTGGAATAGTCATGCAGGTGTACATCCCTCATGCTACATCTATGCTATTTCCAACAAACTGGATGTGGGAGGAAGGTTTGGGATTCAACAAGCCAATTTGTCCAGGAACATGAAGCAGCTTTATTCCTATCTGCCACTGCACACAACTCACAATCGGTAGTGGCGCCAGCCCTGTGGAACGCCCTCCCATCAGATAAATAACTACCTGACATTCAGAAGACATCTTAAGGCAGCTCTGTTCAGGGAAGTTTTTAATCTGTGATATTTTAGTGTATTTTTGGTTTTTATGGAAGCCGCCCAGAGTGGCTGGGGAAACCCAGCCAGATGGGCGGGGTACAAATAATAAATTATTATTATTATTATTATTATTATTATTATTATTAATCTTCAGTATAGGTAGGGGTGAGCATGGATCAGACAGGTACAGATGCCAGCTATGACTGGACTTCCTGGAAAATGCTTCGGTCTAAAGGCTTGGCTTATTACCAGCCTAAGATTTCTCATAAGACAAAAACTCTTCTGTTTTATAGATGCAATGCAATGATGGTGGGGAAGGAAATGGTCCACCCAGAATGACATAAGAGATGGATATGAGATGCCCATTTTTTAAAAATCCAGCTGCAATGGCTGGGGAGCAAGGAACCACTGCCAACTGTGACCACTAGATGGCAGAACCTGTTTGCGGTAAGACACTGCAAGGCCTCGGAGAATAAGGTGGTGTTTTCTGCTTGATGTTAAGAGTAAATATTAATTGGAGTTGTTCATTATTTATGGTGCAGTAGTGTCCAGAGACCGAAGCAGTCTACTTTGTGCCAACAATTGCACCTTGGCAAGCTCTTAGTTCCAAGTGAAGCTGCTGAAAGGAACAGTCCAAGGCAAAGGGGCAAGTAGGAGAGTGAGCAGGTCAGGGGTGAGAGTGAGGAGGAGCAAGACCTGCCCAGATTTCCAAAAGCATCCCTGCTAAACAGCCTCTGTTCCAGAGTATCTGGCAGCCCCTCCAGATTTATTCTGCATTTGTCCCAATTTGCACAAAACTTACATTGAGGTTAGACAAATGAGCATTTGTTCTGATTGGTCTATGGGGCAGTATTATTATTATTATTATTATTATTATTATTATTTGCTTATTTATACCCCGCCTTTTTGCCCTAATGGGACTCAACGCAGCTTACAGATAAAAACAAGAATTGCTAAAAACATAGAAAGAGCAATAATTAAAAAAACAATTAAACATGAATAAAATTATAACTATATACACATATAAAACCTGTTCAAAGCATACAAATAATTACAATAAAAACAGCACAGCACCAGCCCTTTCAATAAAGCAGCCTGTTGGAACAAGAGGCTCTTCACCTGCCAATGGAAGAACAACAAGGAGGGAGCCAGTCTAGCTTTTTTAGGGAGGGAGTTCCACAGTCTGGGAGCCGCTACCAAGAAGGTTATGCTGGTATGTTAATGAACATTCATCAGAATTTGCTTGCAAGGTGTTTACATGCCTTCCTGTTAATCATTTGTCCACCCTACACTTTCCAGAGATATTTCCCTGTCACTTTCCTAACCACAAAAGGTCCATTCTTTTTTGGAAGTGGAGTGCTAGGGCAACAAGAGCACTTGAATGCACTTGAACGGTGCAAACCTGCTTTTCTGGAATGTAACTGAATCCCTCCCACAAAATACTGACAGTCTAGACCTGAAGCAGGAGATTTCTGTCTGGAATGAGAGAGCAGTCTTGGAACTGCACTCACTGGAGTTGGAGGGCCAGGACTCTCGGTACTCGTTCGTGGCGTGGCCGGCAGGTGATTTTCCTTGGATCTAGAGGGGGAAACCAGAAAGACACTCTGTTCATGCTCATAGGCACATTATTATTATTACTATTAAGATTTCAGGACTGAGCCCTGGCATCACAAATAGGTTCTGGGGTTGAGGATCCAAGGACAGGAATGACTTGGAAATTGTCTCCTCTTGTTGCTCCTGGAGAGTCTTGGAGAATCTACTTTAAAGCTCTGACAGAAGGGCCTACTTTTACTATTCCAATGCAGGGCAACCATTTACCGGTCTTTGCATCGCTGAGCTGAGCAAACATCACAGAGGCTCAGGAGACTTGAGAGCTTGAGAGGCAAGCCAGGTTTGCCTGCCGAGTAGCAGCTACAAACGCGAGGGGCTCCATCTTAAAGGTCAGCAGAGAGGAAAACAACAGATGGGTTAAACTGATTAAAGGACCATGCGCAAGTGTGCGCACCAATTGGGACAAAGGGAGCATGTGCCGCTGTAATGTCAGCAAGAGCCTGCTCAAAAATGACCCCCACCAAGGACAGCATCCAGTGATGTGAGTGACTGAAAAGCCCTACAGCAATGGCTGCAACTGGCGGCCCTTTAGCCGTTTCACAGCTTGTGACGAAGTCACCCTCAAGGCTTCCTAGAGGAGGAAGCTCCAGTGGGAAAGCGGCAAGAGGCCTGTTAAAGGAGGGAGGGCGCAGCAAGCTTGTGAGAGTCAGGAGCAGGATCCAACACTCCCATCTCCTTGGACATATTTGCCTGGCGTAATATAGCCCAGCTGCAACTAAGCCATGAAGCCTGAAATTCACACACCACAAAACCTAGATCAAAGCCAGGACTCCCAAATCCCAGACACATCCCAGACAGTGCCTGGGAAAAGCATTCATTTTTGGTGGAGCTAGTGCTTTAGGACAACATGCATCTCTACGTCCCCTACCTCAAGAATCCCTCCAGGGTGAATCAGGTGGCTGCAAACTCCCCCTTTGTCACAATGCAAGTCTCAACCCATAACACTCTCACCCAGTGCTTTTTCTAGGACTCCAGCAAGTGCACATGCCCTGAACTTAGCCTACAGCTGCTGGAGCATGCATGGCAGAAGGAGGGGCTCATAGCAGAGATAATGATGATGATGATGATAATAATGTACTTTATTACCCCCTCTTCACTGTAAAGTGTCATGGGCACATGGTCTGTCCATGCAGGGCAAAGGCGCTTACACAGCAGTGACTCCTCCAGGCCCCATGTGCAGGTAAACCCACAAGCCACAAATGGTGCAGAAAGAGGCAACATCGCCCCAGCATGACCCAGGAGACCTCTTACCCTCCTCTCTTGCCTCTTCTGCATCTCCATGCGGTGCAGTCTCTCCATCAGGCTGGAGATGCCCTGCTCCAGGCTGTCGATGGTATGGTGCTGGGGGTCGTGGCCGCTGAAGCTGTTCCGCAAGCTGCGCAGGGCCTCGCGCACCAGCTGCAGGTCGTTGGTCTGTCCAGGAGATCAGGAGAGATCAGGAGGAAGCAAGCCTGGCTTCTCTGAGAGGCTCTGCCCTGCAATACCCCTGAGCCCTTCCAGCAGGTGGCTTGCAAAGCCTCCATGGAGCCCCAAGAGAAGGAGAAAGAAGTAACTTACCCCTCTGTGTGCTGTAGAAGCAGCTCCTTTTCCTGACGTCTGCAGGAAGCCGTTGCTCTGAGAGCCGTGATTGCTGTAGACTATCACCTGGTTGGCGTGAAAGAAAGGAAAACTTTTGTGGCCACAGGCAAGGAGACAGAGCTAAGAATGGATTACAGACCCAGCCTCATTTGCCACCATATTCTGGGGGTCTTCCAAAGTGAAGGCAGAAGATTTATAGAGGAACGAAGTCCATTTTTGGAAGCACTTTCATGAAGCGGTTCTGCAAGTTTGTAGCAGAAACCAGCTGCACATTGTGTTGATTGGCTGGTGTCCATGCTGTCACCACCTCCCAAATTCCCAGAGCAGTTTTGCACTTTAGATGATTTTTAAAAAAATAATTAATAATGCTTCAAATGAGTACATTATGATTTTCTTTTTTTTTTTCTTTTTAAGCCAGAGAATCCACCTTCATTTTTAGGGGTGATCTCACAACAGAGCAAGTGTTCAATTTGCTGATATGCACATCAGTCATTTCAGTTTCAGAGCTAGGTGGTAGCTAAGCTCAATCCTCAACTCTTTTTCTCTTTTCTATTACATCTGTTTCCATCCAATGCTGCTGCTGCTGCTTCTAGTCTAACTGCAGTGTAATCAGAGGTTACTATTATTATTATTGTGCTGTAACAGCAAAAAGCCACACTTGCAAAAGGCAAACAATGAAGTTCTGCTGCTGTTTCACACACCTCTTCTGCATCCTTCTTCATACACTGAGCCAACAGAGCTTCTTTGTGCTCCAGCTCTCGCTCCAGCTCCGCCTGCATACAGAAGAAATGGATCAGCAAGCAACACAACCAAGAGGCCTGGGACATGAACGGGGACTGGTGGCGGCAGCAGGGCAGGGGGGTGGTGCCGGTACCTGGTGATAGCTGGCCTCGGAGAGCTGTCGCAGCATCTCCTCCATCTTGGCCTGGTGCTGGTGCAAGTGCCGATCCTTCTGGCTCAGCTCCTTCTGCAACACAGTGGGAATTGGGGTCATCAGCAGGGGAAGGAGGCTTGTACTGGATGGGAGCAAAGTTGGGGGCAAAGGTCAGCACAGGCCACGCAGCTGTTGCTACACGGCTTTCTTTGGAGAGGAAAGATCAGCTGGGCACCCAGAACACTGGGCTGCCTGGATAATGGAGAGACTCAGTAGCACAACCCAGCTACAGGTAAGGGAATAGGAGAGAGGCAGAATTATAAGGGCACGTGAGGAGGATTTCCCAGTTACACTGCAGGAGTGACCTGGGCAGTATGTCCCCTCCCAACCCCAGAGAGGAAGGAAGATTTCCTTACTTTGTATTCAGCGAGAAGTCGATTCCGCTCTTCCACTTTCCTCTGTAGATCAGCCTGCATAAGAAACAACTGAGTAGTGAGCTAGGTGTGCTGTTTGTACCCCCTGGCTCTGGAGACCCAGTGCAACACTCCACAAAATGTGCCATCACACACACACACAGGCCCCTGTTGTTCCCTAGCCCTTCCTTGGGCACTGACGCTTCCTCCATTTTGAATTTACAGGGTGGCTCTAGCTCAGCTCTGAAGCTAAAGCAGCCCTGGCTGTGAAGTAAAAGATTTGCAGATCTGCGCCATCCTTTACTGCCAAGTACACTAAGGAAGCCATTCTCCCTTCTCACTAGACGAAGTGATTTTGGAAAATGCAAATAACTACATACATTGATCCCTCAGGAAGAGAATGGGCTGCAGAAGGCATTAATTAGGCCACTGAGCTGTAGCAACGAAATTTCCCCCTAAGCAGTCTTGTTACGGCCGGTTCCCCAACTCCCCATGGGCCTGCCCTCTCACCATATTAATTTACAGCATTTTTAACAGTCACGGTTTCCCCCTAGGAATCCTGGGAACTGTAGTTCATTCCTCACAGAGCTTCAATTCCTAGCACCCTGAGATACTCCAGTTCCCAGGATTCTTAGGGGGAGGCAACATGCTTTAAATGTATGGCATGGAACTCCCCTACAGGAACACAGGAAGTTATGCCTTATGCCTGCACACAATTACCTGTGCACTTATCCCAGTATTGTTTACTCTTGACTTGTTGTGGCTCTCTAGGTTTTGAGGCAGAGGAAGGCCATTCACATCACATGGTTTACACACACACACACACACACACACACACACACACACTCCTGGAGAGGATAAGGATTCAATCTGGAACCATCTTCAGGCAAAGTGCATGCTCTCCTGCTACAACCCCTCCCACAAGTCCCATGAGCTTCAGTCTCCAGAGAGGAAACCTCACACACGACGCTGCAACACAAAACGGCCACTCACATTTTGGCTATGCAGTTCCTCCTTGTCCATGTTTGCTCTAAGCAGCTCTTGCTTTATCTGAAGAATCAGAGCATCCTGTTGGGCCAACCGCTGCTGCAAGGCGTCCTGGGAAAAATAAAACGCACCCACTTCAGGCTGCCATCCTGGAACATTTGCTATGAAGCAAGTATAATTGCACTCAGACTTACTTCTGAGGAAATGTGCAGTGTAAAGAACCTACAGACTAAAATGTGAAGAGAAAAGGAAGGGAGGTGCAGAAGGCAAGAGCACAGTGGCTACAGGAAGAGAACTATGCAGGCCAACCCAGGTGAACTGTTTAGACCAAACTCCAGGATCTCACCACTCTCCAGCCAGCAGTCAGCATCTCAAAAGGTATATCTGTCGCCAGGGCTGCTCAGGCAGCTAAAGTGATACAAATATGGGCAAAAATATGTGCCTTTAGAGGTTCTTTTGTGCGGCCCAGAGTCAATTCCTACGGCCACCACTCAGTGACCACCTACACAATCCATGAAGGAGAAGCTACCATTGTGTCTTCAAGTGAGCAGAACTATACAACACTCACCTAGGAGTACCCTAGTGCCCACTCAAAGATGTAAACATCTACCGGGGCTGAAAAGCTGAGAACATAACATTCAGAGTATCACTATATGAAGATTCTCAATCCTAATCTCTGTAGCAGAGATAGGGAAGCTGTGACCGTCCCGATATTATCGACGCAACATGTACTGTAGCCTGGTAGGATCTGAACTGCTTTACCAAAATTGCCTTTAATTCAGGCATAGATATTGTTTGAGACACTTGTTTTGAGGGCTGCTAGTGGACCAAATAAAGATCTCAAAATACTTAAACCATAGCAAGACACATGTAGTAAAATGAATGTGAAGCATGCATGCAATTTAAAGCCTAATGGCCCGGGGAATACCATGGGATTTGAGCTAGCTAAGCTCTGAGAACCACATTGCCCTGCAATCCTGCTGTATCTGTCCAAGGCAGGGTACATTTCCACAACTCTCCCTTCGTGTTTCTCACAGGTTTCTTCCTCCAGCAACATCAGGTGAGGAGGCAGAACTAAAAATACCTCTTGCTCTGGAGCTGATTATCACATGGCCGGGATATAAACAAGCTGAAGGCAGCCAAGCACGGCACATAGATTTGTTGCAGATCCTTCATATGTGTGTTGTACGCCTAGGAATGAGTACACTGATCCATGAAGCAACAACCTTCACCTTCAGGAGAAGACAGATTCGCACAACCGTTTCCTCAAAGCAAGCACTGACTTTTTAAACTGCCGTGCAGTGGGGATGTGATTGTTTTTGACCAATGAGTGTTGACTGCAGAGCCAGAGCCCACGGCTGGGTAGACCCTTTCAAATTGTCTACTTCCACCTGATCCTCAGCACTTTTCAAATGGCAAAGACAGCATTTATTAGGGAATCACTGATTGTTCTTTCAGTCCACCCAGAATGACCTGTCCTCAGGTCTGGTTAAATATTTTAGCTCCTTACAGTCAATAATCTAATTTTTAAGTATCAGTTTCTCATGCTGTCACATATTGTTCTACATCCTGTTTTGCCAGCATTTGGGGGGGGGGGCAGGTAGGGAATCACAATTTAAAAATTTTAGAGGTTGATGTGTCCAGGCCCCTGGGATTTCCCCAGCCTTGCCTATTCAGTTTGTCCTTTGGAAACTGAATAACAGAGAAGAAGCTGCCTCTAACTCTACAAACTGCTTGCAGAAACCCACATTAACGTCAAGAGTACTTGCAATCAGACACATAAATCAGTTTTTGCACATTCAGCACAAATGCAAATGCTCCTCAAATCGCCTTCACATTTTCTCCAGCTATTCTTCACATTTTAATTTCCCTCTGGAGAATCCACCAACTGGGAAATGGCAAGCGTGCTAGGCAGCCAGGGGCGGGGGGTATAGAGTGCTACCAAAAAGACACATTCCTTGGGGGAGTCTTGATGGAGAGAGGCATTTAGACGGGTAACACTTATCTTCCTGGTTGGAGTATCTCCCCCCCTTACCCCGCCATATATCCCAGTGTGAGAGATCTTCAGCTACAAACATCTGTGTACATTTGGATAGGCAGGTGGGGGTTAAATGTGTATTACAAAATGTTCAGAAGTCATCCTGTCGGGGTGAAAAACTCACAAGCAGAATTCAAGGTTCAACACCTCCAGTTGGTTGCTTTTAAAACTCTGCACTGCTCACAGAGAGAATGAAAGTTGTGAGTCCGTTCCAGACATTGCTAGCAGTTTAGATCGGGAGTCAGCAAAAATTTTCAGCAAGGGGCCGGTCCACTGTCCCTCAGACTTTGTGGGGGGCCAGACTATATTTTGAAAAAAATAATATGAACAAATTCCTATGCCCCACAAATAACCCAGAGATGCATTTTAAATAAAAGCACACATTCTACTCATGTAAAAACATGTTGATTCCCAGACCGTCCGTGGGCCAGATTTAGAAGGCGATTAGGCCGGATTCGGCCCCCGGGCCTTAGCTTGCCCACCCATGGTTTAGATTCTCAGATGTGCAAAAGAAGATTCTTTGAAAAGCAAGCATGACCCAACATTAAGGCTGGGTGAGCCATTTCTGCACTTCTTCCCCAATCACGCCAAACTGCAACAATAGGCCTTAGCCAATATTTTAAACTTTATTGTCTCACCTTTACCCCTTGCAGGCTTCTTGCTTCTTGCTTGTGCCTCTGCAACTCTTTCTGCAAGTTGAACAAAGTGAGGTTGCAATGACATCCTGATGTCACTGTCTCAAAATCAATGCTGCCTCTCCCACCTCCCTTCACTGCTCATCCTCCCCCCACCTGAAAATGTTTTAAAGAAACCCTCTTTCATGCTTGAAAATCAAATGGAATTTTGTACAGGACCTGTTTTAATGAGCCTGAAGGAACCAAGAAGAAATCAATGCCTGCATGAACGCCCCCCTGGGCACCGCCTGCTCCCTTAAGGACTCGACATTAAACGGGAAACAGGAAAAACCGACAATCCCTCAAAATCTCTCTTTCGGCCCAGTGCTGAGAATGCAGCTTCCAGTGAGAGTCCTGGGCTCGCTGCCAACTTCTGCATGGGCCCCAGATGAGACAGACATGACAGAATTGCCTTTTCCTGAGCTGCTTTCATCTTGCCAATGAAAGTGTGAATACACTTAGACATGGCTAGAAATCTTAACTAATGCCCCCATTAGTTCTCCAAATATAGCGTAACTTTTCAGCATTAAGTAGGCTTCAATAACACCTTGCAGAGTTAGGCTTCTCTTAGTTGCCGAAGAAAGGATGTTGTAACAGGGGAGAAGAAGAGAGGGTGCAGAAATTTGTGCAACCAGAATCACACGATAAAAGGGGAGAATTAACTACAGAAAGCCATGACTGCAGTAAAGCCCAGTGCAGAAGTATAGCCCTCACAGTTCTCCATGGGAAAACCTGAAAACACATGGGGAACTTAAGCTTTATGTTAAGAAATTTGTAAAGAGCCCTTGTGGGATATAATTTCTAGTGCTAGGGATGCTCCTTCACTGCAGCTGGTTCCCACAGTCCAGGCCTGGTTGTTGCCAAGGGATGTGGTTGCCAATGACCAGAACCGAAGTGGTTCAGGATGAGCATGGTCTGTGCAGTTTGCATGGTTTGCTTCCCTCAGTGAATGCAAGGGCATCCTGAGGGGGCGGGGGATATCTGTGTTTCCCCAGGACATGGCCCTTGTTCCTTGTTATACTTTATAGCCCTTGACCCCCACACTTGGGATAGCCCCGCACTGAAAATTTGTAATGGTTTGGATTTGCATGTTAGACACCCCCCCCCCCAAAAAAGCCACCGTTTCCCTGCATGTAGCATTCAACTCCTCCAGTGTAAACACAATTGACCAAGTGAGAAGTTTTAAAACGCAATCAGACGAAAGCTTCCCATCTCACAGACATCCTCAACAGTTAGGTATATATCCTGTAGTTGACCATCAGGTCCACTAAGCGGCTTGCAAAATGCAAAAGTAAATACAGTGGTGCCTCGCAAGACGAAATTAATCTGTTCCGCGAGTCTCTTCGTCTAGCGTTTTTTTCGTCTTGCGAAGCAAGCCCATTGACGGCTTAGCGGATTAGCGCTATTAGCGGCTTTTAGCGGCTTATCGGCTTAGCGGATCAGCTGATCAGCGGCTTAGCGGCTTAGAAAAAGGGGGGGGAAAGGGGAAAAAACCCGCAGGAACTCGCAAGACATTTTCATCTTGCGAAGCAAGCCCATAGGAAATTCGTTTTGCGAAGTACCTCCAAAACGGAAAACCCTTTCGTCTAGCGGGTTTTCCGTCTTGCAAGGCGTTCGTCTTGCGGGGCACCACTGTAAGTAAATTCAAACCTCTTGGGCCTCCCCTTGTCTAAAGCAATTGGTGGGTGGTGCTTCCTATATGGCAGAGGCAAGGGCACTCCAAAGGCCAGGAGAACTAGAGCCAAATGCCCGTTTCCAGGTAACCACCCTGTGAGGTTCTGTTGGGTCTGTTACTACAAGTAAAAATTCCCCAAACCATCTAAGTAATCTTACAGGTTTATAGAGGAGCAGGCGGTCTGTCAGGCAACCTGGTGTCAAATTGTTTAGGGCTTTATAAGTTAGCTACAAGACTCAGTAGCTGGTGCCCCAGGAACCTCTCCCTTGCATCCTGTCTGCCTCTTCTTACCTTCAGCTCTTGATTCTCCTCCATGCTCTGATCGAGACGGCTTCGGACTATGATCTGAAGGCAAAGTATTGCAATTATTTACCAGTGCCTGCACAGAGATACTACACACAAAGAAGAGTCTCCGGGAAAAAAGCCTTTCCGACTCACCAGCTGCTCTTCAGGGCAGGCATCTTGTTCACAAAGGACAAACAGTCTTTCTTGCTCATCCTCAGGTAACGACCCATTGAGCAGCAAGGCCTGGCAAAGCAACAAAGGCAAAGGGAAAGGCCCAATCAGAGACCTCCATGGAAACGTGCCAGAGAGAAATTCAATCTCGTCTGGAAATGTCCTGTCTGGGATGTGCAACCTTGTCTGTTTCAGCAACTGGTGCCCAACAGCACAAAAACTGGATTCTGTCCTCAGATGACATTAAAAGCGGTATTTGGACACAAGGGAAAGAAATAAGAGTGCTGCTTTTGGCAGACCGCTAAGGCTTCAAAGTTGTAACAGTATAAACAGCAAGCTTAGTTTCCCAAGAGATATCTATTTTAACTTGAACTTGAGTATGAATAAGTGCTGTTTTGGCTACCTAAGGATCGACACTCATCTCTGAACTTTGGAAATAGACGGAGGGAGAAAGAGAGACAGACGCAATTCTAGCCATGTGAATTTAGACTGCAATTATTCCCATTCTGCAGACCTGAGCATGAAAATAACTATAGGAGACAGAAGCTGACAGGAGTTAAGATATGGAAGATGCAAGGCAAGCAGTCTTTACTTTGCAGGCTGAACTTTTGTTTTACTTAGATCCCAGAGAGAGCACTGGAAAGCAACACTGGTGTCCAATGGCAGGGACAGTCCAACTGAGATTCGGCAAGGCTAAACTCTGAAGTTGGCAGAATGTGTGTGATAGATAACCAAGGGAGAGGCAACCCTGGCAGAATGCCACCCTCATACACATTTGCATTCCTTATGCCAAGAGCTCCCAAAGTTTGCCCAGCAAGAAATCCAGTCGGGACCAACCAGGGAGCTGCTACTGTCCTGCTTCCCAAAGAAACATGCTAAGCCCTGGGCCTTCAATCAAACCCTCGTGAACTAGAGGCTTTAAAGGGGAAAATTGACTATTCAGATCCAATTTCCTGGACAGTGGGATCAGCTGCCTCCTCACTTCTCCTGGGAGACACGATGCCAGGCAGCTGCCGCCCCGAGTACCAGCTGCCTCCCGTTGGCTCCCGGAGCATGAAAAACCAGAGCAGGGACTGCGTGATCTCAGAGGGTACAGTGGGCAATCGATTTTCAGCAGGGCACCAAGCAGCCCTGCTTGCTTTTTGAGCCTTTTGTGTCTCCCGTTCACTGCCGGCTGCAAATGCACCCTCCTGCCTGCCCTGTTTGATGCTGCCAACACAATGCTGCCTTTGTGCACTCATACATAAACATTTACAATTCAAAACCAGCACAGTTCCCAGAGCAGAAAATGCTGGTGCTTGAGAAAGTACAGAGTCTTTAGCAGAAGGAACAGAGCATTTGACCTCCAAGCAGAGCAGCGAGGAGGAGGTGGGTGGGTCACGTAACCAGGGAGGGGTCAGAGGTGGAGGAACAAACCGGTCAGGAAGAAACACTATCTCTCATCATTGAAGCAAGGCTTCTCACAAGGCAAATAAACTCAGTCCTTTAGAAGCCTTAGATGGAAACCTATATTCTAGCTTTTTATCAACTGTTGATCTGATGAAGGTATTCTCCCCCTTTCTCTATGGTTTTTATTGTGTATTCTTCCCTTTTTTAAAAAGAAAAAAAAGCAGAATAGCGTACTTGGTATGCATTTGTTACACATAGCCCAGACCTGTTCATCTCAGACCACACTTCTGGTGTGGGGATGTATTTTCCCAGCACCTTGCATCTGGTAGAACACAGTTTGTCCCCCAGATAACACATCCAATCATGATTTGCTATTGCTGTGCAGAATGTAGTTGTGCTACTATTATGGTCATCAAGTGGTGCAGAGAATGACATAAATCCCTCCCCAGCCCTATGCCAGTGCCACTTTGTGAATTTTTTACTTTGCCATGCCCTTGGTGATGATGTGCTTCCTGAGTGCGCATCCTCAGCACTGAAGCATTCGTTCAACACATTTCATTAGTTAGTATTGAAAGTTTAAAGAGCAGCATGTCTCTCTTGTCTTCCCTGGGCTTTCTCAGAATTTCTAGAACTACCAACTGCAGGTCCCTTTTGGGAAACTATTTATTTAACAACATTAAATAAATTTAACAACATGTATACCACTTGATTGTAAGAAAACCTCAAAGCGGTTTACAAAAGAAACAAGACATTAAAATTATCAGTAAAAAAAACCCAGTTAAAAGCAAATATTTAAAGAACAATTTAACTCATCTGAAAACTAAAAACATCTCGGTTTCTATATGTCAGGATAGGCTTACCTAAACAAAAATGTTTTAAGCAGTTGCCAAAAAAGTGTCTGCCTTATGTCAATAGGCCGGGAGTTCCAAAGTGTGGGTATTACACCATTGCTTTATTACAAGAGGAGGGGACAGTGCCACTTCCGCAGATCCAAGTGGTTGAGTGGGCAAATATGGGGCAAGGAGCTGAACCAACAGCCTCTGACTCCCACAGCCATGCCTCAAATTACATACAACATCAACTTGTGGCCGCTAGAAGCAAATGGGCTAAATGCAGACAGAGGAAGCAGAGCAGATACCTGCAGTCCTGAAATCATCTTCTTTGCTTCTTCCATCTCCTTTTCCAAGTGATCTTGCTGCTCCAGGAGCTGCTCCTCCCATGTAGTCTCCAAGCTTGTCGCAGGACACCTGGTCTGCTGCAACTCTACGGGAAAAGGAGAGCACGTCTCTTCTGCAAGCAAAACAATGTGCTGGTTGAACAACTCTGGGTGGCCAAAACTAGTTTCCTCTGCACTTCAGAAGGGGGACAACAATATAGCACATGCCTACGGGTAATTTGTACACTTCCACGACTTCCTGCCATTAACAACAGGATGCTATGTCCTTAGGTGAAAATTCATCTTGGCAGAATCCTCGCAAGAGGACACACTGTGCTAATTTGAACTAATGTCTTGCTCTAGTTGCTGCATTTGGGAAACTGTAAGGCAGGCACACAGGCCACGTTCACACTAACTGTCTCTCTGCCCCCACTGCCAGGCAGTGCGCCAATTTGCACAAGGCCCAACAGCAATGCTACTGTTTTTCAGGAGGACAGCTTTCAAGTCACTCCTGTCTCAAAATCTGTAATGCCATGTTGGTTTCCACGTTTATACAGCATCCTACCTGCCATCTTTCCCCCATTCTCTCTGCCCATCTAATGCAGACTATAAACACCCTGGGCAAGGGACCTAATCCCTTCCTTCCACATTATTTAGAGATAGGCAGCTCCCCCACAAGCAGAGGCTGACAGATCTGGACAGGGTTGGGCAGAGAGAGACACCTTAGTTTTATCCAACCTTCCTTCAGCACAGTGGACTTTTCTATTGCTTTGCCCTGCTAGGATCCTATGCATAGTGACTTGGAAATTAGGGCTACTGAACTCAGGGAACTTTACTTCCAAATGAGCATGCACAGGACTGCATCTCAGAAGTTGCCTGGTTCAAATCTCAATACAGCTATGAACTCCTTAGATGGGTCTCTGGCAAAATACTATTTCTTAGCCTCAACCCATCCACCCCCAACTGAAAAATGCTCACTTACAGAGCTATTGTAAAGGGTGGCAGAGATAAAGTTGTGAAATGCTTTGAACACTCACAAAAACATTATAAAAATGCTACATGTTGTATTTGTTGTTATTATTATTTAAAAAGCAAGTACTACCCAATACTTTTTAAAGAGTCACTCCAAATGACTGAGGGGAAGTACCAACCCCCATTTTCCCAGGCTCTGTTCCAGCTTCTGCGATTATGAATTCAGACTTAGTCAGATGGGGGATTTCAGGCTTTTGTTTTGAGGATCCCACCCACCCACTGCTTTCCTTGAGTTAAGGACAAAGCATCCTTCCCTGTACTGTGAATGATAAAAAGGACTTCTCTGGGACTCGCCCCCTCCACATACTTTCATAGCTTTAAGCGAGTCCCCCCAAGACCACTACAAATGTGTCCCAGTCACATCATAGGTTTGAAAATTAAGCTCAAACAGGACTTTGCCTCAAATCCTATCATCTGCATGGACTATGGAGCCCTTGCTGCAGTTTTTCATTCTCATCCTTGTTCTGGGGATCCTATAATCAGGGAGGGAAACTGCACTGTTTTTATCTGTGCCAGCTGAGACTTAGGCTGTTTCTAAGGGGATGTCAAGGATGCTTTGAAACCTGGAATGCATTCCTTTGGAATGTTGTTTTTGTACAGAAAGCAGGTGACATACATTTTAGAAATCAAAATGCATGATCTAAACAATATGGATCATTCAGATTACAAACCTAATTACAAACTGCCGTGATCGTGTGGTGGTTAGAGTGACCAACTAGAACCAGGAAGGCCTAGCCCCACTTGGCAGTGAATTTCACCAAGTGAATTTGTGCTAGTCAGTCTCTCTCAGCCTAGACCTCCTTCGCAGGGTCGTTGTGCAGACAGAGAAAGGAGAACAGAATCTTTTGTGCTGCCCTTAGCTCATTGGAGGAAGAGCAGGTTAAAAATCAGCCAACTGATTAAAACCAGCATGAGAGACCATGAGGGTGTGGAAACAGCCCAAACCAATTTTCGCTGAAAAAGAGCAAGGGCCATCTTCATATTTCAGAGGCAAACCCCAGGGTGTTCCACATTGAGTCATGGGCCCCTGGCTTTAAAACATCCCGGGTTTACACTTAACAAAACGCCATGTGGAAAGCTGCCCTCAGAAATGCTGGACTGTTGTATAAGAACCAGTGGCTCACCTGGCTAAGGCCAGTTTACCTCTAAGTGTGTCTGTCTCTAAGGCCCATTTGACTTCACTCTCCAGGATGTCTGGCTCAAGGTCAGCAACCACACTACCTGGGGTATATGAGACATCCGTTTCTTTCTGGTATAATTCCTCTGTGTATTCTTGCCACATCAAGAAGAGGTGGCAAGAATACACAGAGGAATTATACCAGAAAGAAACGGATGTCTCATATACCCCAGGTAGTGTGGTTGCTGACCTTGAGCCAGACATCCTGGAGAGTGAAGTCAAATGGGCCTTAGAAAGCACTGCAAATAACAAGGCCAGTGGAAGTGATGGTATTCCAGCTGAACTATTTAAAATTTTAAAAGATGATGCTGTTAAGGTGCTACACTCAATATGCCAGCAAGTTTGGAAAACTCAGCAGTGGCCAGAAGATTGGAGAAGATCAGTCTACATCCCAATCCCAAAGAAGGGCAGTGCCAAAGAATGCTCCAACTATCGCACAATTGCACTAATTTCTCACGCTAGCAAGGTTATGCTTAAAATTCTACAAGGAAGGCTCAAGCAGTATGTGGACCGAGAACTCCCAGAAGTGCAAGCTGGATTTAGAAGAGGCAGAGGAACCAGAGACCAAATTGCAAACATGCGCTGGATTATGGAGAAAGCTAGAGAGTTCCAGAAAGACATTTACTTCTGCTTCATTGACTATGCAAAAGCCTTTGACTGTGTCGACCATGGCAAACTATGGCAAGTTCTTAAAGAAATGGGAGTGCTCATCTGTCTCCTGAGAAATCTCTATGTGGGACAAGAAGCTACAGTTAGAACTGGATATGGAACAACTGACTGGTTCAAAATTCGGAAAGGAGTACGACAAGGCTGCATTTTGTCTCCCTGCTTATTTAACTTATATGCAGAATTCATCATGCGAAAGGCTGGGCTGGATGAATCCCTAGCCGGAATTAAGATTGCCGGAAGAAATATCAACAACCTCAGATATGCAGATGACACAACCTTGATGGCAGAAAGTGAGGAGGAATTAAAGAACCTTTTATTGAGGGTGAAAGAGGAGAGTGCAAAATATGGTCTGAAGCTCAACATCAAAAAAACGAAGATCATGGCTACTGGTCCCATCACCTCCTGGCAAATAGGAGGGGAAGAAATGGAGGCAGTGAGAGATTTTACTTTCTTGGGCTCCATGATCACTGCAGATGGTGACAGCAGCCACAAAATTAAAAGACGCCTGCTTCTTGGGAGAAGGGCAATGACAGGCCTAGACAGCATCTTGAGAAGTAGAGACATCACCTTGCCAACAAAGGTCCGTATAGTTAAAGCTATGGTTTTCCCAGTAGTGATGTATGGAAGTGAGAGCTGGACCATAAAGAAGGCTGATCGCCGAAGAATTGATGCTTTTGAATTATGGTGCTGGAGGAGACTCTTGAGAGTCCCATGGACTGCAAGAAGATCAAACCTCTCCATTCTGAAGGAAATCAGCCCTGAGTGCTCACTGGAAGGACAGATCCTGAAGCTGAGGCTCCAGTACTTTGGCCACCTCATGAGAAGAGAAGACTCCCTGGAGAAGACCCTGATGTTGGGAAAGATGGAGGGCACAAGGAGAAGGGGGCGACAGAGGACGAGATGGTTGGATAGTGCTTTCGAGGTTACCAGCATGAGTCTGACCAAGCTGCGGGGGGCAGTGGAGGACAGGAG
Source organism: Podarcis cretensis (assembly GCF_951804945.1). Classification (NCBI taxonomy): domain Eukaryota; kingdom Metazoa; phylum Chordata; class Lepidosauria; order Squamata; family Lacertidae; genus Podarcis; species Podarcis cretensis. Next base: position 25,811,451 of record NC_137185.1, on the reverse strand, counting down.
TGCCTGGCGTTCTCTGGTCCATGGGGTCACGAAGAGTCGGACACGACTAAACGACTAAACAACAACAACGTGTCTGTCTCGGAGGCAGTATGCCTCTGAATACCAATAGCTGGGATCCACAGGTTGGGAGAGTGCTATTGCACTTAGGTTCTGCTTGTGGGCTCCGCATAACAGACATTATGTTATGTTGGCCACTGTGAGAACAGAGTGCTGGACTAGACAAGTCCTTGGTCTGAGACAGTGAGCTTTCCTTCTGCCCCTATTGTGCTTGCTATCTGCAGTTTTAATTAATCAGAGTTACCTTCCCAGTACATTAAAAGTGTTAAAATCGCTTAATCTAGCCAAATTATAAATTAACCACTGCAGCCCTAACCATGATGCAGAACCAGAGTAAAATCTCAGAGGAAGGCTGTGGCAGCCCAAGTAGTGGACATGTACCTCTCAATTTACCTGGTCAGTTGTTTGTTCCCCTACCTGTTCTGGTATCTGCTTCCTCTTCACGAACAGTGTCAAATCCAGCCTTCTCCTCTGAGTGTGTTATACTGGACTCGCTCCTTGCACTGTTCACAGGGCTGGGCGATGCGAGGCTATAAGGGGAGAGGAAGGCAAGCATTATTTTCATTTCAAACTCTTATCATTCCATCGACTTTCTATGTGAAATAAAGTTAGCATGCAAAGTTTGATTACAGCAAATACTGCCCACATGTTAAGAGCAGCGATGGAGTGTAAGAGGGGGATTGGATTACAACAAATACATCAAGACAGGAATAGGGCAAGAAGGTAAGGTTGATAGAGCTCTGAAGAAGAAGCAGACCTACCCCACCCATGTATTCCTTGCCCCACCCCATCCATGTCCTACTAAGTGCAGCACTGCTGCCGGGAGGATGTCACTGCCTCCACCCACCTCACAAGCCACCCCTGGTTGACAAGTTAATCAGAGGGGGACATTGTACCTGTGAACTGGGGCTGGTAAAAAACAACTCATTGGACAGACTTTCAGTAATTAAAAATGGGGCATAATCCATCGGTAAGTTATCCTGTGCAAGCCCCACGGAAATGAACTGGATGTGTGCAAGAGTACAGAAGAACTCCCCAAGGGAATGCACTCCATGAGTCCGATCTCTAGCTCTCTCCCATTTTGCCCCCCTAAATGGCACCCAAATATGCTATCTGATATTGTTATCTCACTCTTGCCTGATTAGGAGACCACACTTCTGCTGCCAAGCCCATTCCTCGCCCTGATCTGGATTCTGACAGCTGAACAAAGTGATACTGGGAGAGTTCCTTTTTCCAGCATACACAAGAAGAGTTCAGAAGGGCTACCACATACCCCCAGAAGTCAAGGGGTTTATTCTACACATACACATCGGGGATTCTGCTTACAAGGGGGGGTGCTGTTGCAGTCCTCCATATGTTAAGTACAATTCCCATCAGCCCTGACCACTGGCCCTGCTGGCTGCTGGGAGTTGCAAGTCCAATAACACCCGGAGGACAACAGGCTCCCCATCCCTGGCTTACAAACACTTCTTGGGGCAACTTCTGCCCTTAGGAGTTGGAAGCTGCAAACAAAGGCTACCCACAGGATCCAGTCTCTCATTTGGTCCTTGCTTCTAAGGGCCTTGTGCAACTAAAGCCTAAAGTCAAATAGATTATTTTTAGCAAATTGTGAACTCCCATGAGGATAAAGATACCAACTTATGATCTGGCTTTAAATGCCTGGACTCAGCTTTTTTCTTCTTTTTTTTAACCTCAGTCCTCCCAGCTGCTTATCCTGCTCCAACCACTCAAACTTTCTTCCCTGTGCCCCCACCCCAAATTCTTCTCACATCCATCGCCCAGACAACAGAGAAAGGCATCTGAAACCCACTGACCCATTTAACATGTCCCTAAAGAATTTCTCCTTGCAAGTGTGAGCCAGAGTTAATGTATCATTTTCCCAGAGACAGGAAACAAAAGGTAGAGCATACAAAAGAAAAAGTGGGGGAAAGAGTGAAGAAAACAGAATGGATTAAAAACAAAAATAGATGACGCCTCCCCACCCAGCCTGTTTTCCAGATCTTCCCAGTACTTTTGAGTTGGATCCCACACCTAGAAAGGCACACTTAGGAGGCATACACAGCAGAGTAATAATATCAAAGCATCTTATAAACCCTCACATGTTCTTAGCATGTTCGTTTTTAACTCACAGGGCAAGAGCAAGGCTTCTCCAAGCTCCTGAGTAATGTAGTTCAAAAATCAAAGTCCCTCCACTAAATCTACTGCAGCTTGGCTGCATTCAAGATCTTAAGACACAGGTTGCCATACTACTAACCCAACCCCAGAGCTGCAGGCAGACAGGAACACAAAACGTAAAAGTTGTGTGTTTTGTATATCAACCCCCAAGGAATCAGTGACTTGGGCTACACTGTACCAATGTGGACTAAGGGGCTTCACTCAGCACAGCTGTCAATCCAGTCCTTAGGGATCAGCTGGAAGAGCACAACTGACACACGCATAGATTCTCCCTGACCATGGAAGCACCTTTAGGGACCCTCCATGCATAGGAGCAGTATACCACAGAAGAAAAGAAACTAGACAGGGACCCTCAGCATTTGAGGACTACTGTTGGAAACAGAATGCTGGAGGGAGATGGACTGTTGTCCGATTCTTTAAGATATCTGAAAGTTCTCTATAGCTCTCATTCTGTGGGATCAACGTGGCAATGACACTCTAGTGACAGAAGTCACACAGGCAGTAGGACTGCCAACTTCTCCTCTTCTTTTTGCAGACATCGCTATTTTGCCTTCGTTAAGACCTGCAGAAATGAAGCCATTTTCCTCATCACTTTATCACCATGCCAGTACTGTATTAGCGTCACCAGTTAAATGTCTGTATAACACAAAGGCATGGAAGCAGGGCCAGTTAAGAAGGTTGCAACCCAGCAGGACAGCCCAGTGTAGGCAAAGCAAGATGAAGGGAAAATGCATATGGGAGATGGTGGTACTAAGCAGACATTGCTCACTGGGATGAGGGCAGCTGGGCATCCACAGAAATGCCCACTCCATTCATAAGGGTATCACACATTACACCCTCCTTTTGGGGAAGCACGCACAAGAAAATGCTCAACCATGCTTTAAAATGCAACTACAGAAGGATTTTAATAAACACCTTATAGATGTAGCTCAGTTTAATGGCAGTTTCACATGCAAGATAACAGCTCTGTTTTACAGTTCTTTGGCCCATGATTTACCAGGGACTGCCATCAGGCTACCTCCAAAATAAATAAAGTTACCAAGTCAAAGTGTGCACCTGAAACCCAAAACACGAGTCACAGGTCATCTCCATCATGCATCCTACTAGTTAAGTGTTGGGGTGGGTGGGGTGGGGGTTAAGGAAACTCAGAGTTTTGCTATCAATTCCCAGGAGAATTGTGCATTTTAAGCTGTCAGTTTTCAGATTTTTTTAAAATTCCAATTCAACATTCAACATTAGCAACACATAGAAATTAGGTCTGGGGAATTGAATCTATTTCTGCAGGATTTATGGTGCAGGAAAATTATTTATATGCATCATTCCTTCCAGGACTGCCTGGTCCCTTACCTAAAAAAAGGTTGCCCACATAAGCGTCTAACAAGGGACCACTGAACAGTCTTAGCAACCAAGCCCACATCCCCTGACCGTTTCCACAACCAACCTGCCCCCCTCTTTTAAATGCCACTGGCTCACCATTTGACCTGCTTCCCTCCCATGCTCCCCCCTTGACCTCTGGCCTCACAGAGCCAATCTCCTAGGGAGCCTTGGTCTTCCACAAGTCCCAGCCACGGGCATGCCTCGTTCCTTCACGTGCTCAGAATTTCTGCGCCAAGGATGTCGGCTCCTGTCAAACTAGCAGAGAAATGTTTGCCAGGCGGACTCCCTCACACGAGCCAAGAAATTCACAGCAGGAAGAAGGGGGGAAATTAAAAGAGCAGCTCCGGTTCTTTGGCAGAAACAGGTCGGTGATAAATCTGCAGCCTACGAGCATGGCTCAGGGAGGAGGAAGCTGGACGCTCGGCAGCCGCGGTTTTCGGCTTGGCTCGGTCGCCTGTTGGGTTGTTGTTTGTTTTGCACTGTTGCATTTTGGTCTGACGTATGCCCAAAATCTTTTCAACAGCAAGGATCTCGGTCTGAATGGCAAGTCCTGCTTTTCATCCCATTCTAATCAGTCCAGCTCTCCAACAGCCGCCAGAGAGACCCCAAGCCAAGCCACAGAAACCACTTCTCCAGCCTCGGATCCTATCTCTGTAGCACAGTAGGTATCTGTCCCTCAGTCCTCTGTGCCTGTTATGTCTGTGTGCGCAGGCGAGTGTCTATGAGTGCGTTGCTTCTTCCTTCGCTCTCTGCAGCTCCGTCTCTCTCCTGCTGTCACCAGGGCTGTGCGAGGCAGAAACCTATTTTCTAAGATGTCTAAGCACAGGGTGGAGAAGAGGGATGGTCGAGGGGAGGGGAGGGGCTGGGAGTGGAAGAGGGAGGGAAGGAAGACGTGCTTCATGGCCTGGGAAAAAAAACAGCATGATTTGGGCAATTCCTGTCTGAAGCATGTCTGCTGCCTTTCCATAACAGTACTCTGCTTTCCCTCCCAGAAACTGTGGCACTAAGTGTGTGTCTGTGTCTGTGTGTTGATGAGGATCCAAAGGAAATTATCTCTGGCTATGTCACAGTCAGGAGGATGGGCATAGGAAGCATAGATTGTCCATCTATACATTTTATTTTTTTTTAACCAATAGATTTCAGACACTAATAAAATGGTGGCATGTCTGTTCCGGGCAGATTTGACAAACTGCCTCCCTGATGTTGATCTATTTCTTTGAGGGTGGGGAAAGAGCCTTGAAATATCCATTTGGCAACCAGGATGCACAAGGCAGCTCTATTGTCGAGCCTCTCTTTTTATTAAAAACTGCAACATGCACCAAGTATAAGTACAGCAGGGTGATATTTGGGATCAAAACAGCAATGGAATTGTAGACAGACACCCACACCCTGCCACGGAGTTACCACTAAGTATTTCACAACCATCAGAGGGGCCAGTGACGAAACCAAGATGCCCTGTTCATGTTCCACAGCTGGGAAAAGCAAAACACAGAGCCAGGGAGAAAGAAAACAACTTGGGTCTGGCAGTCACACTCTGTTCCTCAGTTACTATTGGCAACAGCTACCATTGCTATATACAAAGATCTCACAGAAAAGAAGGATGGCAATGAAAATGCACTTCATACTCTATCCAAAAGAGGCCAGCTACATCAAGGTAACTCTATGCACCCAAAATACCGTAGTAAGAGCCACTTGTATTCAAACTTTTGGTGAGGATGGTAGAGAGATGGTTACAGCCACAATGCTCTAATTGATATACATATCAATATAATGGTCATGCAGAGACCCCAATGAAGTCTGCCTCAGTAAAAGCACATTGTCAACCATCCTGAGCCCTCAAAGCAGGGGTGCTGGAGAAAAATCCAGTGCCCTGTGCACAAGAACACACCTCAGAGCAGATGCAGGAGTTACATCAAAACCCCTTCATACTCCTCTCCTAGTGCTTGTGCATATGCACGAATTATTTTGCATGTGCATTTTTGCAGAAGGACTGCATTTAATTCAACAGAGGGGTGCACAGGAAGAAGACAGGTGAAAGAGTGCATTCTTCTACTCTGAGGGCAAACTTTAAAGCAGGAGAATTTGCCATTCTCCAAACAGACATAGAGAGCTGCTTGGCATTCATGAAAATGTTACCCCCCACTCAAGGCAAAAACTGTACACCAAGTCAGACCACTGGTCCACCTACACTGGTTCTGAAGGGGGGCGGGGAATGAATGCCAGGGGCTCCAAAAATGTATCTCTAAATTGAGCAAATGGGCATCTAAATGGCAAATGTAAGCCAGTGTAAAGTGACAAAAAATACTAACTTCCATATAAAGTAATGGGACATGAATCAGTGGTGAGTGGTGACTGACAAGGAAAAAATCTTGGGGTCGTAGTGGATAGCTCAAAGAAGATGCTGGCCCAGTGTGTGGCAGCTGTGAAAAAGGCAATTCAATGCTAAGGAACATTAGGAAAAGGACTGGAAATAAAACTGCAAATATCATAGCAGTGTTATACAAATCTATGGCGCAAGCACACTCTGAATACTGTGGACAGCTGTGGTCACTACTCCCGAAAAGCATACAGCAGAGCCAGAAAGGGTTCAGAAGAAATGCAACCCATATGATCCTGGGGCAAAAACAACTCCATTACAAGGAAGGGTCACAATGTTTGGGGGGTTTTAGATTAGAAAAAATGGCAAGGAGGGGACATGATCGAGATCTATAAAGTTCTGCATGGTGTGGAAAAAGCATGCAGAGAGAAGTTTTTCTCCTGTGCTCATAATACTGTAAGTTGGGGGCATCCTATGAAAGCTGAATGTTGGAAGATTCACTCCTAGAAGAGGCAGTGATGGCTGCCAGCTTGGATGGCTTTAAAAGAGGATTGATGGAGAATAAGGCTCTCAGTGGCTACTAATCATGACGGCCATGTTCTACCTCCACAGCAGAAGGCAGAATGCTCTGAATACCAGTTGCTGGAAGCCACAGTACTGTTGTGCTCAGGTCCTGTCTGCAGGCTTCCATAGACATCTGGTTGACCATAGGATACTGAACTAAATGGGAAACTAGCCAGATTCAGCAGGCTCTCCTTATGTTCTCATGCGCTATGGTTCATTATAATTGTATAAACCAGGATTCACAATACCTAAATTCTACCCACAGTATCATGCTTCTGAATACTAGTTGCTGGGGCTCATGAGAACAAGAGAGCTGGTATTCTTATATCTGGTTTGAGGGCTTCCCAGCGGCATCGGATTGGCCACTATGGGAACCAGGATGCTGGACCAGGTGGGCCCTTGCTCTAACCCACCAGGGCTCTTCTGATGTCCTATTAGCTCTTCGAAGTTTCAGAAACTTTTTCCAGATCAGCTACCCAGAGCTCCTTTTAAACTAGAGATGCTGAGGACTTTATGAAAGATCCCTCCCCTGTCAGGGGCGGTGTGTCCTTTATGTCCCATGATAATCCTGAAAAATTACGACCCACTAACATAGATTAGAAGCCCAACTTCACCTAGGCACATTTGAAAGGTCAGGAGAGAAATATCCACCCTTTTGCCACCTTCACAGAGAATACAACAGGGTGGTTAAAGAAGCATGTTAAGGTGTAACTAATCTGCAGCAACTGAGTCTATGACCTAGATTTAAAGCCAGCACCAATCACCTACATCATCTTTGGAAGCATCATAAATTGCCTTGATGCTGACTTAACTTGAATTCTCCCTCTGAGTGGCTGTGCCTAGCCTGCAGCCATTATCTCCCCTTACCAGCTTGGCAGTTATGCTGCAGTTTAAACAGGCATTTTCCATGTCTGTGACAGCTCTGGATTTGGTAAACCAGCACCAGATGCCTTTACCCATGACAGGCTCAACAGCCCACCTCCTTTCACATGGAACAAGTTGTGTATCTGGCACTGCTGGGATGGAGACGCACACAAGGTATGGGAGAGATGGAGAACCACTCTGCAGGGTAGCCTGGATTTGATGTCTCAATCTGGGACCTTGGTGTGGGGCTATAAACAGCATTTCCATATCTGCTTCTCCCCCCACAAAACCCTACAGCACACAGAAACTACTGTTCTTCCCTGCAATAATGGACACAACTCTGAAACATCTCCCTCCTTTTCAACCTCCCCCTTGGGTCCCGCTGCTGAGTTTCACAATGCAGCTTCTGCCCTTTGTCTGTACACAGTTACAAAGCCGGCACACAAATCCACATTTAACGGATGGAGAATATCCCCCATTCTCAAGACATTATGATTGAAATCTAATTACACATCACAGCACAGTCCTGGGTTTAATTAAAAAGCATTTTAGTTCTAGCTTGACATAATCTCCGATCAATTTCCTAGCAGGTTGTCTGTCCTTCTGCCTGCTTCTCAGCCCTACAGGATTAGGAGAACTCTGGGAAATTTGCACACTGGATCAAACCTGTCAAATCTTTGGGGGTCTTCTTTTCTCTTGCAGCTATGCTGGGGATACAGCACCTGCAGGGGGGAGTCAACAAGGCTTAAAAAAAGTCTTTGGGAAGTTCACACAGCTTTAACACCATGTCTCAACAGAAAACCCAGTCTGAATTTGGGTTCCCAGTTACATACTGAGTTTGCCTATAGATCCAATTTAAGGTGTGAAATGGACAGGGTAAAAAGCACCCAGTTTCTATTCATCCACAGCCACGATATGCCCCTATTACCTGGCCTTTGACACCCAAGATGTGTGTTTTCAGGATCTGCCCTATTCATGTGACTGCTATTTTTTAAAATTGTTTTTAAGACTGAAATTTAAATTGTCGTAATCTGCCCTGGAATCTTCTGGTGAATCTACTACTACTACTACTACTACTACTACTAGGCTCCCAACCAACACTCAGACATGGACTTTGGTGAAAGTCAATAGGAAGGAAGTTCCTGAACTCTGGGGCAGCCACAATAATGCAGTGCTTAGCTCGCCATGATTAACTATGATTATTAAACAAAACCTCCGTGTACAGCAGTTGGTGAGTAACCTGTGGTCCTCCTGATGTTGTTGGACTCCCATCAACCTCAACTAGCACTGTGAATAGTTCAGGCATGATGGGATCTGAAGTCCAACAACATGATGTACAGCAACAGTATATCTCTGAATACCTGAAGCTGGGAACAAACTAACAAGCAGGGAAGGCCATCAGCATCAAGCCTTGCATGTGAGCCATCCAGGGGAATCTGGCTGGCTGAAAAAGATAGGGCTAAAGGACGCTAGTAGGACAAACAGGACAGTTCTTGTGGAACACCTCTCCTCCTGTCCTCGTGCACAGATGACACGATAAAGGAGATGCTCTAGAACAGGGGTCAGCAAACTTTTTCAGCAGAGGGGCCGGTCCACTGTCCCTCAGACCTTGTGGGGAGCCGGACTATATTTTTTTTGGGGGGGAATGAATGAATTCCTATGCCCCACAAATAACCCAGAGATGCATTTTAAATAAAAGGGCACATTCTACTCATGTAAAAACACACTGATTCCCGGACAGTCCGCGGGCCGGATTGAGAAGGCGATTGGGCTGGATCTGGTCCCTGGGCCTTAGTTTGCCTACCCATGCTCTAGAATACAACAGGATATAAGGGACGAGGCAATTTCTGCCGTGGGTCAGGCCCCACATTCTGTGTGAAGCATGAACATATTATACGCCAAAAGAGCTGGGGAGCTGGGGTGGAATTCCAAGTAACATTCCCAAATAATGGAGTCAGCATATTGCTTGCTTCCAGAATCCTCAGCTCCTGATTACCAGAGTTATGGCAGACTTTAGGTCAGGGAAAGAGAGGGGGGAAATGTTGCCAATTAGAACAGCAGAGGGAACTGCAGGAGGCAAATTGTAATTACCCACCCTGGAATCGGGCCAGGCTCTGTGGGCCAATCACTCTAACTCTTGTGAAATGTGCCATGCAGTTTTTAATGAGATCACATGACCAGGGATTCCATTTACTTCTCTTTCAAAGGGTATTTTTGGTGGCACTGTCTCTCTTTGCCCCATATATCAGAAACCCAGGGACTGGCACAGTTGCTAGGGAAAGACAAGCAGTTTTTCCTGCCTATATCTTCCTAGGCCAAGAGGCATTCTGCCTCCATTCCTTACCTTCTCACAAGCTGACGTGCATGGGCCGGTGGTAGAACGATACTGCCTTAGGTTAGGGGGACAGAAAGACCTGTTCTATAGGAAGAGCAGCTGTACACCTGTGGGCCTGGTTAGGTGCTATGTTAGCTCCTTCTCTGTTCTGAGTTACAGTTGGCTGCCTTGGAGCATCCTATATAAGACATCTTATTCTTTCCCTCCAATATGCTTGGGTCCAGGGATTGTCACAAGAAGGACCTCTGTCTACCAATCAACATAGGCTCCTTTTAAAAATAAAATAAAATAGGGGAGGCGCAAGTCATGCATTTCTTGAATTGATAAGAGTTCTGACAAAAGTTGAGAATCCCTGACTCCAACAGACCTTTTGAAATATCTGTATGCATGGGAGGTCCACAGAGATGGGGTCGAAATAATCCATACTATTTTCACTGCGCATAACTGCACACCTCCTAGGATTATTATTATTTTAAGCACACCACCGCAATCCAAATCAGTGGGTGTTTTAAATCTGAATGCATGTAAATGAACTGACATGCAAAAATGAAGAATGCCTGTTATTCCATCTCCCTTGTCTCCCTTTCCCAAATAGAACGTGAGTGGCAGAAAGCCCAGGAGAACTATGTGCTTTCACTCTTGTATTTAACAACTTGCTTGGCAGCTGCAGGAGGTAATGAGGAATTCCATGCAAGAGGGAGTAAGTGGCGAAGGAGGAACAGATCTTTCCACCTCTCTTCCACCTGTCCACTTGGTCTCCTCACTAGCTGCAGAGAAAGGGAAGCTCCATCCCTCCTCCGCCAGCCCACATGAAGGCATTTTTATTTTTATTTTTTACAAGCCTCTTACCAGAGTAAGATACTGCATTTCCGTTACTTGCTGTAGAAAAGAGGGCACCTTCTCCTCCACGGCCAGCATGGAAACACATTTAAAACACATGGCTCCCTGCCCCCACAAAGAACCTTGAGAACCGTAGCTCTGCGAGGAGTAAGCTAGTTCTCAGGATCATTTGGAGGAAGCCATGTGTTTTAAATATATGGTGTGCATGTGACCTAGCTCCTTAGGTAGTAAAAAAAAAAGTGTGCTTGTTACCTTTCTGTGGAATCATTAACAGGCTAGTGTATGTCTTCGCTTTCTATTCTCCGGTGGCCATTATGACCTATAAGTTTCTGTGGTGCACAGCTGTCTTGTACGTTTCTTCCCATATTAATGAGAGGGTTGCAAAAAAAAAAAAGCAGATCAGGAGAAAATTTTGTTGGTTTCTTGTTGAAGAATGCATATCTGTTTTTAGCAATTGGAATGCTGTAACTAGCTGTATGATTTATTTGTGTATCCAGTTTTAATGTTCCAAGACTATGCTAAATAATTCATCAATTAATTATTTAATCTGGTGCGGGGTCTACACAGAGTCTGTCTGCAATAGAAGCTCCAGCAAAAGAAGAACAGATTGGATACAAATTCTACCTTTGCAGTAGAAATACCATGGCATGGGACACCCTTTTGAGGATACTGCTTTTAGGGTGAGGAATGCAAAGGTGCAACCACATCTATGTGTAACAGCAGAAGCAACAAAATACACTGTGTGGGTCACATCATGCTGCCCTGATGTGCAGATGACCCCCCCGATTTGCATTATTGTGTTCACAGCTGTAGCCCTATAGGCCTGGCAGAGAAACAAGGAATGGATTCTGCTGCCTAAGCTGCAGAGGCACACATGGCACTTGTTTTAGACTTCTTGGTTGGGTCTGAGTAAAAATAAGCCATAATTACAGTCAAGCTCCACTTCCTGCAAGGTCCTTCCCCAGGGGCCTCCGTCTCAACTACTGCCAAGGCTCAGACCTCAATGAGCTTGTGAGGTTCTCCAACAGCCATGATAGCATGGATTTTTATAGTTTGGTGCAAGTACTTTGCCTGAGTTTCAGTTCCAAGGGAGAGCACCCGCTATGTGGACTGTGGAGAGCTCTTACTTTTCCACCACAGGGGAGTTGTGGGAGGAAGAGGTTTTCCACAAACTAACTACGTGCTGAACTGCTCCAAATGTGAAAATCCAGAGGGGTCCATGGGGTTTGAGGATGGAGAAACAAGAGAATGAAAAGCCTGGGGTGATGCCAAGCAATAGATGAGGCATCATGGTAGAAAAAACAGCTGTAAGCAACAGTTCCTTTCAGTCAAAGAAAGTGAGATTTCTTGCTGTCTGTCTCTTTGCAACTGTCTCCACGACTTAAATCAGCTTCACTCTGCCCAACTGGCCCACAAAAGGTCCCTGATACAGGGTATCAGGCTTTCTCCACCATGCCGTCAAAGGTTCCTTCCTTTTCTTGTGTCTCCCACAGAGAGAAGAAAGCCGCTTGTAAGCACCGACATTTTACTGTGCCCTGCAAAATTTTGCACCCAAAGAGAAAATGCATGTAATAGAAATCCGGAGGCAAGCAGAAAAAAGCCCAGTGAGCAGAAAATAGGACGCAAATTGGCAGATGCAGGCAAACTGATTAACACACAACGCTCCGAGTTCAGAGGGTTCACTTTCTGATTGTACAATTGTGAGGGTATCAACAGTGACTGAAGAGCAATGGCCATCACAGACAAAGCACTTGGGAGAAATTTTGGGGGCAATTAAGGAAACACATTTGGGAGGTGGGGACGGCATTTGGTAGTCTTATGTTAAAATTCTGGGAGAATTGCTAAATTCTAATGAACATGAGAACAGAATCTCCCGATTCTAAATCCAGAGAAACAGTATAAAAGATAGTGCAATTTAAACAGTCTGCTGCTGTTGCTGTGTGTGTGTGTATAGTATGAAATATTTCTAGCACAAATTGAGGAGGTAAAGGGCAAGAAGCAATATACTTGGGGAATCTGTGCGGCACAGGGCTAAAAGCTACGGGAGAAGGCAAAGAGCTAGACTGTGCATGAAAGCACCACAACATAACTACTCAAACGGTTTGTGTTGGGCATGCTTTTGCTTTAGGGCCTTCAACAAGCAGTGTCTGCTCTCCAATATATACATATTCATGAAGTCTAGATGAAACAAAACTTGAGATTCTAAAGAAGCTAAATTCTGCATCAGACTAAGGATTCCATGCAGCTCATCATGTACATGGAAAATAGGCTTACTTGTTTTCTAAAAACCATTACAGGACCAGCTTCTACAAAGAGTAGATTTGGAAAAGCATGGAGGTAGGAGTTTCAAGGAGCAAATTTAGTACCTGGAGGAGTGGGACTCTGAAGGCACACTTTGCTGCCCCTCGTATTGCTGTACCAATGCTCGGACACTCCAGTATGGATGCTCAATCTCTTCATCCAGGCTGCTGTCTCTGAAGATTAAAGACCGCACCATGAGCAAGGACAAACAGGGTAAAATAACAACAACAACAACAACCCCCCTTGGCTTCAATTTAGGCTAATGAGGCATATTCATAGGATTTGGTTGGCACTGCCTCCTTATCCAGATTTTTTAAAAGCACATCATCACTCCTTGCATATAATTGGTTTAAAGATGTGCAATTTTTTTTTTAAAAAAAAAAAACTGTTGTACCATCAGCTACACAAGACAAAGCAAACTAAACAAATGTTGCAGAAAAATGGCAAAGTGGCAACTGTGGATCCAAAGGGAGAAGTAGATAGGTTAATGGTATGAATGGAAGAGGCCAGGTCTGCAATCCCACCGGCCTGTGGAAATACAAGTCTTTAAGGCTTTTGTTAATTTCTTCTCATCAGCCTACAATTCCAATCGCTCCTTTCATTGGCTCCTGATGTAACATTTTGCCGTCACAAGTGTACCTGAACAATCCACACCAGCATGCTACTAGAAAATGGCAGCTGCATTGCAGAAAGGTGTCAGCAAAGCATATACCCCCAGGTATCTCAAGAAAGGGAGCCAAGTCACATGCTACAGAAAAAGGCAAAAAAGAAAAGAAAAGCTTTCCCCACCCAAACAAAAACAAGATGATGAGTCAATCCACTCTAGGGAAAACCCCTTTTTGATCAATTCTAGATATGTCAAAGAGGCAGAAACTTGAATATGGGCAAAACTAATCCAAGGGTGTTTGTTGGAGTTCCAAATAGCTCACATTATCAAAATGAAACTGAACAAGTGAAATGAGTTACCTTTGCCTGTGCCGGAGAACATCACGCCCCAAGCGCAAAACATCCTGGCGAACATCTGCCAGGGCAGCCACTGCACCCTGGGCAACAGCAGCAGCTGATTGAGGCCTGTGATTGGCTGATGACAGTCCTGTTCCTGCCGAGTTCTTTCCCATCATGCTTGATGGAGTCTGATTGGCAGGTTTACTTGAGCCAGGTTTAAAATGAGCAGCTAAGGCAAGGATTAACCTCATGATGCATTTCAGGTTCCCATCAACAATGTCTATAAAATACAACCAAACCGAAACAATGTGGTTATTTGCCTGAAACCCAGCATGACTCAGTCTGGCCAATTGTTGCAACCATGTTAGTATATTTATATCCCAACTTTCTTGCACCATGAAAATCAAGGCAGTGTATATGGGATTCCCAGGCTCCAACCATATCTAACCTGCTTAGCTTCAGAAAGGTGGCTGCACTATGAGTCTTCAAGTCTATGGCCTTACTTCCTTATCCAATGGCAGGTGTAGTTCAACTTATACAGGGCCCTGATGCTGTTATGATATGCATTTCTTGCTCCCAAGAACAGCAGACAATAATGTGGAATGGAGGCGTATCGCAATGCCTCAAGGACCGCCTCTCCCCATATGAACCGACCCGGACTCTGTGCAGTGTTTAGAAATTGAGTTGTGAAAGCTAGGAGCTAAATGACACCTTAAACCTAGGTTGTGGGTGCACGGAATTATTATTATTTGGGGAAGTTTTTAATATTTAATGCTGTATTGTTTTTAACACTCAATTGGGAGCCGCCCAGAGTGTCTGGGGAAACTCAGCCAGATGGGCGAGGTATAAATAATAAATTATTATTAATTATTATTATTATGTCCAGGCATGCTTTTTTTATAACAAGAACACAAAGTTGACAATGAATGAACCGCAGCTGAAACATTATGTTCATTTTTCACATGGTCTAGTCCTTCCCCTGCCCACCCCCCTAATATTCTTAAGAGGGTCTCTTCTCCAGTCTTCAGAGAGTAGCTGGAAGTGGGGAGGCAGAAAAAGGTCCTCCTTTCCTTCCACTCTGCAGTTTTAATCTGAAATCTTAGGCGCAGTACTGAGCCCAGAGCTCAGAAACTAATTCCCTGTTGCAAAATGCACCTAGAACAATGGGAGTTTTGAACAAAAGTGTCCAGAGTGCAGCAACATGAGAACAAGCTTTTTCTGCAATGGCTCCCCACTTTTGGAATACCCTCCCCAGTAAGGCTTGCCTGACACCTTCATTGCATATCATTAGGTGCCAGGCAAAAACATTCCTCTTCTCCCAGGCCTCTGGCTAATTAAACAACCTATGGCCTTTTAAACTGGGGGGGGGGGGTGTTCATTTGTTATTATGCTAAGTATGTGTTTTTATACTGTAAACTGCCCTATGAACCTCAGA
The DNA here is from genome assembly GCF_951804945.1 of Podarcis cretensis. NCBI lineage: Eukaryota > Metazoa > Chordata > Lepidosauria > Squamata > Lacertidae > Podarcis > Podarcis cretensis. Next base: position 25,796,241 of record NC_137185.1, on the reverse strand, counting down.
TGAAGGGCGGGCGGTATTTAAATTTGATAAAATAATGAATAAATAAAAATGCATAATAATGTCTGGAAGACCCAGCTGAAGCAGAGAAGGTTTAAGGGAATCCAGCTTGCAGCTGCCACTTTTGGTAGCTACACCCATTAGAACTTTTGAGAATGTAGCTGAATAAGTGACTCAAAAGAAAATCAATTACTGCCACCTACAGATCAGGCCTTTAACTGCATGGCACACTTCCAGGTTTGCTGGATGGGAAACTATCTCATCATAATTATGGGGACACTTTCCAGTAAGCAAGCCCAATTAAGGCCAAACTATACATTCAGAGCTATCACATTTTATTTTAAGCAGGTGTCTGCCCTGTTCACATATAAAACTGGGAGGGGAGGGGAGTCTACTTCTAACTCAAAAAGAAGCAGCAAAATCTAACCCACAGGTTATCACACGTCCCTACATAGATTTTAAGCAAAGCATTGAAATGGGCAGTTGCAACTAACTTGTTGCAGGCAATCTAGATTTCTTCCTTCAAGCTAGGGCTTGCTTTTGTTGCACTGGTTTTTCTATTCTTTTTTTCTTATTAACGCTTTATTGTCTTCAGAAAACAGTACATACCACATACAAAGCTAGGAAATGATTTTCTAAGTTACGAAGCATCGTACTTTTAAAGCACAGATATCTGAATGTGGGGGAAATGCACATTGCTAAGGCATGTTTTTATACTGTATTTTATGCTGCTTCTACAATTGTTTTAAAATTGTTGTTATTATTTATTATTATTATATAAGTGTCACAGGCACCACCTAACTGAAACTCTTGTGAGAAAACTTCAGGTCCCGTGCTCACACCATTTGGGGATTTATTATTAAGTTTTATTGATTTATAAACCACTTTCGTCATCCACACACACACACACTACAATCCTCTATAAGAATGTGGCTGGGGGTAAGTGTTCACTGAATGTTTAGATAAACCCAAGGGAAACAAATTGCAGAATCCCTGAAAAAATCTAACTGACACTGTCTGTGCGGATTAGCAAAGCTGCTGCTTTTCAAGAACCAGCATTAACGTTAACAGGTGAACCTCCTGGGAATATTAACAAATCAGTCTGCATTTTGGATGTCGTACCTCCAGCTGTGCAGTCTTCCTCCTAAGTGCAGCCAGCACTCTTCACAAACCCATTCCTGCCGGTGGTTGTGACTGTGCTCATGACAAAATTGCCAGAATACAACGGTATCACTTCTATCCAGGCAGCTGAGTAACTTGTTCTATATTATTTCAGGGGCGGAAATATCCCAAGCCCCAGCCCTACCTCTATCCTGCTATCATCTGGTCTTCATTGCAGTATGATGGTGCGCCCAATTTCCTGAAAAAGTAGCTGAGCTAGGTTAAGCACAAGGAGTTTTTACCAAGAAAACCCTATTTATTGTTTCCCAGGATTCCACCTAAAATTGTAGGAAACCCAAACTTGGTAAAAAAACAACAACAAACAGATGGTTTCGCAGGGTGCCATAAAAATCTGAGGCCTGATGCAGCTTACATAAAAGCTGGTACAAACTCTTGGGTAACATCTCACGGCTTCTCAAGAATGCTGCCGTTGTCACAGAGAGTCCACTGTTTCCCCCCGTATGTACAAAGGGTTCCCAGCTGACATCTGCAGCCTGCAGGGCTGTGCTCTTCTCCTCCTGGAAACAACAGAAGCCACTGTGGCCCTTGTCACCCACACCCAGTGCCTCAAGGTAAGCAGTATTTCCAACGAGAGCACTCTGAAGCTCACAAGACTGGGAGAACATTTCTCCCGATTCATGTGATGTTTGTGACTCATGTTGATGCCAGAGGAAGATGGAACAGCATCAGGCTTTGCCTTTTATATTTCTTTTCCACTGAATGTTTTGTTGTACTCAGCAATGGAAATGCTGGCAAACACGGCTTGCAAAAAGCAAAGAGGAAGGTGAATGCTTGTTTCTACTGACGTGCAATGCTATGTCATTGATCTGTATACATCAAACCAAGGAGCCCTCACCTTTAGCTGATGTCTGGTGCATACGAATCTTTTTGGATGCCACGAATTGCAAGACTTTCTCCACATTTTCCCTCATTTCTTGAGTGCTGGCGGGGCTGACCTGCACTCCATTCAGTTTCTCTCCAGCTGTGGAAGAGACACAACCTAATTATCAAGAAGAATGAGCTCGTGTGACAGTAACTGCCTACTGGAGCTGTTACAGGTGGAAGGGAATAGTTGTTAGCCTCAGCAGCTGCTTCTCCTCGGAGGCAGAGGGGAGTACAAGCTGTGATTTCACCATCCTCTTAGGGCACTGGAACACTAGAATAAATAGACAGAGCTCATGCCCTTAAATGCAGCTAGCAAAGAGGGATCTTTCATTATCTGCTGTATCAGCTGGATTCAGTCATGTCCTCCTGCTGGCAGACTCCACCATGTGGCCTTTGAAAAGAGTGGCATTATCCCAACAATCGTTATGGCAAACCCTACTATTTCCTCCTTATAAATAAATAGTGGTATCTCAGCAAAGAAATTAGTACCCAAGGAAGCCCTGTGAAAAAATAAAATCACAGTTTAGACATACTCTCATTGTTTGGCAAGGATACCTACCATGAATAAGGCATTGGTCAAACATGGCCTTCAAGGCAAAAAGAGATATTATTTTCGTTCCACTCCAGTACAGTGGTACCTTGGGTTACAAACACTTCGGGTTACAGACTCTGCTAACACAGAAGTAGTACCTCAGGTTAAGAACTTTACCTCAGGATGAGAACAGAAATTGTGCGCTGGTGGGGCAGCAGCAGCAGCAGGAAGCCCCATTAGCTAAAGTGGTACCTCAGATTAAGAATGGTTTCAAGTTAAGAACGCACCTCCAGAACGAATTAAGTTCGTAACCAGAGGTACCACTGTACTGCTTAGAACATACAATCCTGTGTGACCCAAAGAGAGGTAGAAAAGAGACCTAGAACTGGGAGCTGATGGGACCATCAACAGCCTAAGAGCTTCCCCTACCTTCTGAGGGGCTACTTAAGACATGAACACCCCAATGAGAGGCAGATTAAAAGCAATGCAAGGTAGGGAATTCCTGCCATCCTGAGACTGAGGGCCCCGTTCCTCATCTTTTAAAAAAGTATACTACATTTCAAGCCATCTTGGCAGAAAGGTGATATACAAATGGAATCAATCAGTAACTCCTACCCATGTTTACTTAGAAGCAAGCCGCACTGAGTGCCAGGGTAAGTAATAGGATGGCAGCAAACTTAAACTTTTGTGTTGCTACTAATGCTGCCTTTATTCTCCTATAAACATCTTTAAATGCTTCTGCTGGTGTATACAACCATTGCTTGTGGCTGGTGCTTTACCTAAATTTATCAAAGCCATAGAGCTGTTTGGGAAACTTATTTCCAGCAGGGACTGCGGCGAGTCTGCTTTGTGGCTGACTTGTGCAAAACCTCTCCCTTTCCATCATTGACTTCTCTCAGCCGCCTGGACGCTGACTAAGGATTTGTATTGAAAGCTTTGTTTGTACCATGATTTGGAACAGCCAAAAAAGTTCCAAACAATCTTTACAGCAGGTTAGAAAGGCAGCCTTTAAAAAAATTCCTGCTGTTTTTCTACTCCACCATAAGCAGATGCATATAGCTCATTGCTGCGCCATTTTGAGTGGACCCATTTACCACCCCCTGCCAATGAAATCCCATTCTGTCTCATCAATATATGCAACTCCTACTCTGCTTTGTAAATGACAAGAAAAGGGATCAAATTTTATTTAAGTTTCTACAGTCCTAGAAGTATGAATGGCTCTTCCTAAATGCAGGCACTGCTGCTTTTAAATAATAAGAATAATAGATCTAGGAGTAAAGGAAACCCTTTCATCGCTTCCCTAAAACGGTTCTTGGCTCAGGTTGTCAGTCATGAAAAGCATTCTGACATCTATTGGGACACATATGGAAGTATGGAACGTTTGCTTCTGGGATTCACAGGCTGTTCTCTTCTGATGGGGGATCGTGGAGACCTGGTTGCAAACATCTTGAGCCTATGTGAAACTAAAGAAGCCCTACCTATTCACCCCTCTTGTTTTGCTCCGCCATTCCCACCAGCAGTTTAAAGATTTATCCTTAGCAGTCCAGGCATAACAGGTACTGGGGAGCTCCTCTCAAGGGACAGTGCAATGGAAGTGCAAGCAGACAAACTGGAGCAATATTAGACAAATTTCTGGTGAAGTGCTATCATTGATTTATTATTTTATGTTATTTTATTTTGGAGACAGAAGGCATGAACACAGTCTTCCTTCACAGCACACTTCAGCCATTGTGCATCACTCTAGAGTAGCTTCATTCAAGTTATGGCGGAGGGTCCAGTTGAAAAGAACCCGGACATGGTTACAATGAGTGTCTTCTGCCCGCCATGTTACTGACCTACGATCTCAATGAGAGAAGCCAGGACAACGCCATCTCGGAGATCATGCCTCAGGTCCTGTACTGGCTTAACTGCAGGCTTCTTCTTCAGCTGTGAATTCACCCAGGCCACATATGCTTGCAGCTGTTGCTGGAAAAGAGGAATCAGAACACCACACCATTACCATCTTAACAGTTGCTTGAGAACCTTTGCACAACTGCATCCTTGCATGAGGGGGGGAAAGCAACAAGGCAGCAATCCAAAACACCATGTCCATCCTGACATACACAATGAACTGCACATGCAAGGGCTCACCCACTGACTTTACACTCAAGTGTTCAGCAGTTCACAAGAAATGAAGAGGAGACCAAGGAGGTACCCCTTCCGCTGAAGTCACCTGAAAAAACTTATGCACAGAGGAGGTTCAACACACACACACACTGTAACTCTTGTGAACACTGGATCCCAGACTGAGCTAAGACTTCACTTTCAAACACCATGGACGGAGACTTTTATCTGAATTGCAGGTAAAACCACAGAACACTGTTTCTCATGGTGTACACATAGTTCCATTGTTGCCTCAGGTCATACTCTACAAAAAAAACAACACAACCCTGTAGACAGACACCATAATGGAATAAATATTGATGCCACCTCTTTTATACATTTTGGAGAGTATAAAAGAGGATCAAATTTATGTTGGAAATGTTCAGATACAGAGAGATCTTTAATTCACATGTGGTGGCAACGCAAATTAACAAAAAAAAATCTGGGAAATGATATATGATGAATTAAAAAAGATGCTTAAGTGCACTTTCCCCAAAAACCCAGCAGTGTTCCTGTTAGCAATAGTAATAGTATAAGTTTCGTATAGAAAACTTATTTCTATACGCAACAGCAGCCGCAAGAATAGCGTACGCAAAAATGTGGAAAGGGAAGGCTATCCCAACAAAGGACCAATGGCTGCTTAAACTAATAGATTACCGTATTTTTCGCTCTATAACACGCACCAGACCATAACACGCACGTAGTTTTTAGAGGAGGAAAACAAGAAAAAAATATTCTAAACGAAACAGTGGATATATGATTTTTGTGGTTCATGCTGTGGCCACAGACATGTGATCTGACAATGAGTTTGGGGTAGCCCAATGCAAAAATCCTGAGGATCCATGTGGATCCATGCTAAAGTCGCCGTAAAGTCGCAGGGGTGCTGGAAGTCGCAGGGGCGCTGGGGGAGTGAACAGGAAGCAAGAGAAGGAGAACGATGCCTCACACACACAGACAGACAGACACACAGAGTATCAATCCTAAAGTCGCAGGGGCGCTGGAAGTCGCAGGGTCGCTGGGGGAGTGAACGGGAAGCAAGAGAAGGAGAACAATCCCCCCCCCACACACAGTATCAATCCTAAAGTCGCAGGAGAGCGCAGGGGTGCTGGGAGAGTGAACAGGAAGCAGGAGGAGGAGAACGATAGCTCAAGCACATACACACACAGCCCCTACAGTGGCTAATCCAAAATCAGACAGAAAAAAACTGCAGGCAGGGACAGAGAGCCCGGGGTTGTTTAAAAGCAGCCAACCCCGCTCTGCTTCTCTCCCTCCTCCCCGGCTAGGCTCGCTGACAGGAGCCGCTTACACCCGCTTTGCTGTTTCAAAGCGAGCCACGGACTGCTCACAACTGCAGCAGATTCCCCTGCCATCCGTAGGCATTCACTCCATAACACGCACAGACATTTCCCCTTACTTTCTAGGAGGAAAAAACTGCGTGTTATGGAGCGAAAATTACGGTATGTCAAACTAGCAAGTACAGTGGTATCTTGGGTTACATATGCTTCAGGTTACATACGCTTCGGGTTACAGACTCTGCTAGCCCAGAAATAGTATCTCGGGTTAAGAACTTTGCTTCAGGATGAGAACAGAAATAGTGCAGCGGCAGCGCAGCGGCAAAAGGAGGCCCCATTAGCTAAAGTGGTGCTTCAGGTTAAGAACAGTTTCAGGTTAAGAACGGACCTCCGGAACGAATTAAGTTCTTAACCCGAGGTACCACTGTATGACAGCCAAAGTAAGAAATATAGATGGAAAGGAGACTTCCGGGTTAGCGCCATCGGCAATGGCGGAATTCCTCTGACTAAGAGGAACCCGCTCCGTGAAATTCGGGTCTTGCCGCCGCGGCGAAGGCGGAGACCCCTTAAAAATCCCAGGCGGAGAAAGCCTGGGAACGTGGGATTCGGCTGACACCAGGAGTACCCCCCTACCCACAGGGAAACCCCTTTTTGGGGGCTTTGAAATGACGTGGGGTGTGCGGCGCGGTGTTTTGAATCGACCGCTATTTTTACAGAGTGAAGCCGCACAGCCGTTGCCGGAGAGCGCTGACTTTTTCTTGTGGACAATTGGATTTCAAACAACAACCCGTGAGTAGAACGGGGAATTAGGTTTTTAAAACAATTTAATTTGGCAAGGAACGGGGGAAGGTCTAAACAGGAAGTCCACCTCCCCCTTCTGTAAATAGACTGAAGCAAAGAGTTTGTTAACTAAGGTCTTGGAAAGCTCTACGTAAAGGATTAAAACTTCACTGATTGAAACTATTACCTACACTCCCTTTGGAAGCAGGGGAAGCCTGCTGGAGACGGTAAAATTTAGGAACTGAAGCGTCACGTCTCCAAACCCGGGAGAGGTCTGTGAGGAGCTCATCGATGGTGAATAGAAAGCTTTGACAGCTGTCAAATTTGACAGCTAGCTGTTAAGATACAAAGAAAGACTTTGTTTCCATTGTCCATTTTTGCGTCTAAAAAGAAGGAAAGGTAACTGGAATTGTTATTAATTTACTTTTGAGACTTTTGGGACTGTGCTGGAAGGATTGATAGACTGCTTTCCGCTAGAGGGAGTTTTGGGACATGGTCATAAGAATGCAGCTGGGAAATTAGCCTAAAGATAAAAACTCTGAGAAATTAGCTTTGACCTTGGACATTTCAAGGATGTCGGCGGAGAAAAAAGTTATGCTTGAATTGAATAGGACATTTTATCTGCTGGGAAAGCTGCATGAACAGATAGATGCCATGGCTACCAGCGTTGATATTTTGGGAACAAAAGTAGGCATCAGTAAAGAAGTCGACAAGAATCCGGCACAAGAATCTTTCTCAATTGAACAAATTGAAGAAGCAGAGAAGGAGAAAATTGTTGTTAAAGTGATGCAAGGGGGAGCTTTAACCCTACAGAGACAATTGGAGGATTACAAATTGAGGCCTTACATGACTATAATTAGGAGAAGCCAGTTTTTGGAGATGGGAGCCTGGCTTGATTTGGAAAATGAGAAGTGGAGAGATCACCCTATGTGGGGATCAAATTACTTTTGGGATATGAATTTGAGCCAGGAGGGGACCGAGGTTTCTGGGGCCTTTGGACTCGGAAGAAGTGTGAAACAAGATCGGGAATACTTTATGGGCCCTATCTTTAATTATGGAAATCTGGCAGACTTGATAAGAAGGAATATGACCATCGTTGGGTTGGAGCTCTCCCGAGAACTGTTTCTTAATATTAAAGATTATCAAGAAGATCGGCAGATGGGACATGAAAAAGACTTAAGAGCCTTGGATTTGAGATCTCCAGGTTGATGGACTGTTGTAAGCCGATGGAACTGTTGGCAGGGGCCGAGACCGGGGAGGGGAGACGGTGAAAGAAAATTGGGAATTTAAAGTGTATATATTGAGAATTTATTTTTTATTTTTTTAAAAAAAATGCTTTTAATGAGAGATGGAGAAATCGTGGAATGGAATTTTTATGACCCTAGGGGAAATGTCTTAAGAGAATAGGTTTAAATATATCAGTTTTAATGAGAAACAAGATTAAATAAAGTAAAAGTGGATGGCTAATTGGTGAAAGAGAGAATGGAAAATTACAGTATATTAAGATAAATTATTAGCATAAAAATAAAGATGAAGGATTTGCTGAAATATCTATTTGAACTAGAAAACAAAGAGGGGAGGTGTGAGGAGGTCAAGGAAATAAGTCATAGAAAAAAAATTATGTAAAGGTTTAACTTTTTTTTTCTTTTGATTGTATGTATTTTCTAATTATTTTTTTCCTTTTTATCTGTTTTTTTTTTTGCAATTTTTTTGGAAATGTCTTGCTTTTTTGTATTGGGTTTTCTGTTTTTTATGTTGTAATGTTTTAAAACCTGAATAAATATTATTCAAAAAAAAAAGAAATATAGATGGAAAGATAGTAACAAGCAAGTGGTAACAATCTGAAGTGTATTTAAAATGAAGTGGTATTAAGATATATCTACAAGCAGGGATAAATCTGTGATCAGCAGCAGAAGACAAAATAAAGGATCATGAATGGAAGGAGAAAAGAATAGATAATCAATGGAGACGTAGCAAACTAAAGATTGTGAAATAGGATGTCAACGAAAGAACGGTTGGGAAGCCTGTACAGTCGTACCTTGGTTCTCGAACAAAATCTGTTCCGGAAGTCCATTCGACTTCCAAAAACGTTCGGAAACCAAGGCACGGCTTCCGATTGGCTGCAGGAGCTTCCTGCAGCTTCCTACTGCCAATTGGAAGCTGCATCGGACGTTTGGCTTCCAAAAAACGTTCACAAACCGGCGTTCGGGAGCCAAAACACGCAAGTCACAAGACGTTTGAGAACCAAGGTACGACTGGTCCTTGAATGTGTCTTGTTCTGAAATGTGTAATCAAGGACTTCCTACTCCCCTTTGAACCCATCTGTGTGTTGAGATCTCCTCAGAAACTTTGCTTCACATGCCCTGCAGCATGTTGTGCAGCAAGTGAGAACATGAGACTGTGGAACTCTCTCCCTAAGGATTCTGGACTTGCTCTCCTTCCTTGCTTGCTTTTGGATGCCAGACCAAGATGGCTCTCTCCCAGAGCACTTTTGGGTTGCCCCAATTTCCCTTCTCCTCCCTGCACCCCCAGGCTTCTGCTCATCTAATCGCTTTGGTTGCTACCTAAATGTAGGGCATTTTAAAAACCTGACTTGCTTTTGTGTATTCTTTAGGATTTTTTGTTAACCAATTTGGAGGTCTTCTACTTAACTGACAGGTTAACTGACTGGGGGGGGGGGACACACACACCTTTATTTACCAGTTTAATTAAGATGAAAATACATAGTTTCCATCCTACAGTACAGCGGCAAGCAGCAATCCTATTGTGGTGGGAACTCCCTAGAGGCAGACAAGAGCCTGTGCCATTGAGGCGACATAATCCAGTTTATTCCTTTTACGGTATATTGCCTTCCTTTCTGTTAAGCTCCCTGTTATTCTGCCGATGTGGCAGGTTTCAAGCCATCTCAGCAACGTCAGTCACAGTACATGCTTCTACGCAGCCCATCCGCCACAAAGTCTGATCACAGCACCACTTGTAATCATCTTGACAAGAAAAATCCAACTCCAGCCGTAACACGACATGGTTTTGGTCTGCCTTGCTCAGAAAGGTGTTCAGCCAGAAGCGAGCAGAGTAAAACCGTGAAGGACAGGACAGTGAAAAACTGTGCTGCAATGGGATGAGGGTACCTTTGCTAATATGCATCAGCCTGTGGCGTCAGTCAGAGGAGACATATTGAAGGAGCTTCAGAGTTGCCAGTCAGCTTCTTGGCTCTGTTCAAGGGGGTTGGTTTAACAGTTAAAGCTCTCTAAGCAGCCTGGCCCCAAGGGATTCTGTGGGATTTTTTCCCCTTTATGAGCCACCACAATGTGGTGTGGTCACCATATGGGGAAACTCAGCTTTAAACTCCTAGTGGAGGTTTAACTCATCTGTGTTTGGAACAAGGCCTTGTCTGTGGTGGCATCTTCCCTGCAGAACACCCTCTGTTCTGCAGGAAAGCGCATCAGCTTCTGTCTGTAGAAGCCTTCAAGAAATTCGTTAAACCATTCCTTTCCTACCGGACTTTTGTCAATGAGTTACCTATCACTCCAAAGTTGGATTAATTACAAGTGCAGGGGTTGCTTTCTAGAATTTTGTTTTAGAAATACGTTTTATCCAGCTGTTGCATTATCATTATGCATGGAAATTGAGTTTTTAAAAATGAACAGTGTGTTATGGTGCATGTTGCGATGAAACTCTTAACAGCTGAATAGGTGGGTAAACCTTTAAAATAAATGTATTTTTTTTAAAAATGAAATCCAACAGAATTTAATTCTATTGCAATTGCAAGCATACTTTACTAGAGAGAAAGTTCCACTGAAATTCAATATGACCTACTTCTGGGGGGGGGGACATTTGTGTAGGACCATGCTACACAATCTACTGAAATCAGTTATACATTTAAGAAAAACACTTAATGTTTTTGGCCCTTGGATTTCAACAGGACTTTTGGGTGTTAATCTGTGTTGTACCCTTTGCGTGGGGAAAGAAATTCAGTTTTTAATATTAACAATTTATTTCCAAAAGTGTCTACACAAACATTTTAAACTGCAAACTTCCCAGCCTCCCATCTCTTGCTCTCCACTTCACCCAGCTTCTTCTGCATCTGTTTGCAAAGTGGGTATAAGTTACAGATTAGCTCCACTTAAAAGCACTGCACCAATAGTAGACCTATCAGACATATTAACACTAAGATCTCAGCATCATAGGGTACAGGCAGCTATCATAAGTCTTGTTGTTGTTGTTTAGTCGTTTAGTCGTGTCCGACTCTTCGTGACCCCATGGACCAGAGCACGCCAGGCACTCCTGTCTTCTACTGCCTCCTGCAGTTTGGTCAAACTCATGCTGGTAGCTTCGAGGACACTGTCCAACCATCTCGTCCTCTGTCGTCCTCTTCTCCTTGTGCCCTCCATCTTTCCCAACATCAGGGTCTTTTCTAGGGAGTCTTCTCTTCTCATGAGGTGGCCAAAGTATTGGAGCCTCAGCTTCACAATCTGTTCTTCCAGTGAGCACTCAGGGCTGATTTCCTTAAGAATGGATAGGTTTGATCTTCTTGCAGTCCATGGGACTCTCAAGAGTCTCCTCCAGCACCATAATTCAAAAGCATCAATTCTTCGGCAATCAGCCTTCTTTATGGTCCAGCTTTCACTTCCATACATCACTACTGGGAAAACCATAGCTTTTACTATACGGACCTTTGTTGGCAAGGTGATGTCTCTACTTTTTAAGATGCTGTCTAGGTTTGTCATTGCTAGGTTTACACAATTGAAGGGCTCTGCCCCCCTAGTACAACAAATCTGCTAAAAATTGATTTTTTTTGCAGTTAGAAAAATAAAGAGGGGATGCATTAAAAAGTGTGGGATGAACAAATGATCAACAGGAGAATGTGTGAACACACTTCAAGCGAAACATGATGAATGCTCATTGGCATAGATCCTCCCTGCAAACAGATCAGAGTGAATGCTCAATAAAGACTGGACAATGTCTAACGACCACATAAGCTTTGGGCAAGCAAATCAGGATAGATGCTCAAATAAATAGGTTGCCTGGAGGAGGAGCTGCCTCCCATAATAGCTCTGACTTGCATTGTCTTTGATTAGGCCCAGAAATTTTAACATTTCATTTTTTAGCCAATCACTTCAAAACCTTTGCGACTGTCTGCCTTGAGAGTCCCTTTCAAAGGGAGATGAGTTCATGCTACTATCAAACAGTGATGCTGCTCTCCAAAAGAGAAGCAAATGGTGTTGCAGTTGCTGCAGACTCTCATTTAATTAACAATTTCGATAATCTTTCCCCTTCAGAGCATCAGACTTTCCTGCAGCAGTTTCAGGCGTATTATGTGTCTAGAACTCTCTCCGCACTTATGACTTTCCTGCAAGATTCCACAGAGATTTCATTTTCCTACAAAATGAAAAATCCCCAGCAGCCTGTCATTCCTGGCAGCTGAGATGAACAGGCAACAGAAATGAAAAGGCATTAAAATTTAATGGCTAAATAGTGGCAGAGTGGCATTAAATGCACAGAAATGAGAAAACCGTGAGGCACTGGACAACCATGAAAATTCTGAACTGTCAAAATGAAAAGCATTTGGTTTGATCACTTCCTTACATCCTAACTGCCCTGCACATCTTCAATGAACCGTTATGTTAATACAGCAGAAAGTGTTATATACAGAGTCCGAATCGAGGGTAAAAAAAATAAGAATAGTTGAATCTTTGTTTGGAAAAAAAAACAACCATGTTAATAAATGCACCTTGCACTTCACAAGTCTAGAAGTCCTTCTGCATATCTCAGGGAATCATATACTGCTCCCAATCCAAGCTTGGTCCAAGCACAAGAGGGAATTCCAGAACCAATCCATTCTATTGTGTGTGTGGCTTGGCTTGATTTCATCAAGCTGCTCAAGAGGCAAACTTTGTTGTTAAGGTACATCTACCACAGATAGGAAGCTGGTATTTTGTATATGTTTACTCAGGGACTCCCTAATTTAATTTGTTTTTAAAAGCATCTGAAGATGGGACATTTATTTCCCAATTTCCAAAGTTTCTCCAAAGTTTCTCGTCGACAAGATGGCGACGAAGGTAGCAGCCTAGTTAACCTCGTCTGCTTTTAGATATAGTTTTAAGTAGTTTTAAGTAGTTTTTTTAAACCCTTTGGGGGTTTATCTTTTATCTTATCTTTTAATTGTAATGAGTTAGTGGCTGCGTCATCTCCCCAACACTGCCTTCGCTTTCTTAGCATTAGCGTTTTATTGTTTTATTGTTTTATCACCGGACTCGAGCTTTAGCCTTGCTGCCTTGCCGCACCCCCCGCCGTGCTTTGGTGCTGTGGAGCTGGGTAGTCTCTTGAAACGAGTGAGAGGGGAAGGAAAAGAGGTCTGGCCTGACTCCCCTGCCGTGAAGGGACCCCGTCATTGAGAAAGGAAAAACTCAAGGTGGGTGATCGGAAACACCGTAAAATGGGGTTGAAACAAGTCCCCGTTCGAGTCCTGTCGGAATGAGTAAGAGCGTCTTCAGCAAATTAGGCTGATAAGAGGCGCAGCTTGAAAAAACCCCCAGCTTCTATCAGCTTCTATCAGCTTCTATTAGTAAAAGGACACTGGGAGCCGACGGAAGAACTCTCAAGCTTTCCTCCCTTCCTTCCCTATCCAGCCCCAGCAAAGCCCTTCTTGTTATCTTAATGTCCGGAGGGTTTACTCCCCACGCCGCCACTCTCCTCAAGTCTGTCCGATAATAAGGAAAACGGGTGACAGCTAATTTATTGCCAACTCCGTGTTATGCTCTGAACTATAAGCTATCAAATTACAAACAGCCACCCCAAATCTTGCCTCAATTTGGACTTTAGTCTACAGCTGGGACTTTAGTCTACAGCTGGGTGGAGTTTTTGACTTCCTAAGAGACATAGTTTCTGAAACAGGAAGAATAACCCCTGATTGGTAACAAAGATTTACAAATGGTACTTACTAGAAAGAAACGTAAGGACCTGGGGATAGCGACAAGTCCATTGTTCCAGGAGTGTTATGAGAAACAGAGTAAAATCACGCAATACTTTTCACATACAAGGGACAACGAGAATGGAAATGGAAACGAGCAAAAGATGGCTGAGATGATTGAGTCGAAGCAGGATGAGGCCCTTCTTTTTTCCTCTGCTGCTCAAGATCACTCAACCTTCTCTAGAGGAATACAGGACTCGGAGAATAACAACCAAAATAGAAATACAATGAGCCTGGCCCATGAAATAGTCTTGGCTGAGATATTATCCTCAGAGTTACAGGAAGAAACCCGAAACTCCCAGAAAACCCAGACTTCATCTATGGGCTCCCAGACGGAAAACAATGACTGCTATCCTCAGGACTGGCTGCTCTCTATAAATCTGGATCTGGCAGCTATGAAAAAATATTTAACAATAACAAATGGGCTGCTCCTGACACTAGTGGAAAATTATTCCCTCCAAGCTAAAGGCTCAGAATCTCATGGTGTTGACCCACCAACCATCCCTCAAGAGTCAGAATATACAAAGCAACTAGCAACCAGCAAGTGCACACAAGGATCATCAATGGAAAATCATTTATACCAAGGAAAGGACATAGGGTTGTATGTCTCTGTCCCTAAAACTGAATCTCCTACCCAAGTAAATCAAAAGAAGCAAGGTATCAGTAAGAGATCTCATAAGAAGAAAGCTGAAACTAAAAAGAAAAGTAAGAACATAAAAACTACAAGGAAATCTGTCATAAACCGACGTGCATGTAAAGTATGCTGGAAAAGACTATATAAGCTGATTCCAACAAAATCAAAAATAAACTCTAACAAATCTGCTACACACGGCAGCAGAGAGAACAACAGTGTGGATCCAGGAAAAAAGATCCAGCTGAAGTCCTTGAAAGAAACACCATTGCTGCCCAACAAAATAAGTGAGGTAACGGAATCACTACCCGGGTGCTCTATGCTGAAACCTCAAGGACCCATAAATATTAAAGAAGACTCACCCCATACCATTGATTATGGCAGATCTCAAGATGAGCCAGTAGCAGGGCAAGATCTGTCCCAGGATAAAGGATGGAAACTGATACTGGCAGACAGGAAGTTGGCTTTTCTAAACTACCCGAAGCCAAAGGGCTTCCTCACACAGAAAGAACGCTTGGTGCATTTTGTGAATACTTTAGATGATATGCTGCCAGGGAAAATAAAATTAAATGACATTATCTCAGTAGATTTCATATTCTACAATGGATACTCTCTGCGAGTGATTGCCTCCTTCAAAGATCAAAACTTGGCTAAATATATATATAGATCAAGACATTTGCTGTTAAAGAAAAGGATAACGGTAACAAGATTTTTTGAAAACAGCACATGTTTGAATTTGTTTTCTGATGATCTTACGACAGCTGAGATAAGATTTACTTGTAAAGCAAAGGAGGAGAGAGGACACTCAAAAGACAAACTGGAACATACTGAGCAAGGGTCCCTGAAACTAAGACAGGAGATGAGACTGCCTAATGAGGGGACTGATAACTTCTATCCAGAAGAAAAGGCATTAATAAATCAGTTTGGATTGTTGCCTTTCCTTGCCCAATCTGAGATCTTGGGAAGATTGGAGACCCTTAGAAATAAGCTAACAGAGATGAATGTTCAGGAAAAAGTGAGAGAGAAAGATCCGGCAACGGACCAATTAAAGAAAGAGAACCTCCCTGAAAAAGCCAAGACAGACCCCATGAAAGATTACTCCTATAATACCTCTGTAACTGCAGAGATAAACCTGTTAACAATAGATCTAACACAGAGCGCAAGGGACAACAACAAACTACCATCTAAGAAGGAAACCATCCCTATGGCAACCATGAAAGACTACCCTTACAATATCTCTGCAGCTGCAGAGATAAATCTGACAGCAACAGATCTAACACAGTGTGTAAGGGACAGCAACAAACTACCATCTAAGAAGGAAACCATCCCTATGACAACTACAACGCGCTCTTGGACTAGCATGAGATACCTGGATGAGGATGAACTTGGTATCAGACAAATAGAACACCCTAAGGTAGATTCGCCAAAAAAAGGAGTACTGATCACTAATGTTAGCACGCTGCACCCTTCAATCGATTCCATTGAGTATCTGGGTGATAATACATCTATGGACATTGCCAAAATGAACAAAATTCAACCAATAAATAAAAAGATAGGCCCTAAAAACCTTTTAAAGGCAAATTGACTAAGATCAACTTTTGGCAAGACAACGTGCAACCTTGCCCTGCTAACTTGGAATATTGCAGGTTGGCAAAAGAGGACTTCTGACCAATCCTTTGTTAAATATATTCAGAGACATGACATTGTGTTTCTCCAGGAGACCTGGAGCACAAGTGAAGTGGAGTTAAATGGCTTTTCTGCGTTCTCCCTCCCAGGTCTCTTAAGTACTAGAGGGGGGCGAGTTAAAGGTGGGTTAGTTACTTTAATTTCAACAAGGCTAAGGGCCATATTTAAAAAACTAGACCCACTAGACCATCTGGCCACAGCTGTGCAAGTACAGTGGAGAACCCACAGCTTGCTGCTGATTAACGTATACCTACCCCCACAAAGAGAGAAAAGATTGATAAGAAATACCTGGGCTCAGTTAGAACAGTATCTTGACAAACTATCAAATCAATTTCCTGATGCCTCTGTAGTGGTGGCAGGCGACCTAAATGCCAGAACTGGACAATCTGATGAGGCCTTGTATGCCCATTTCCATGAAACAGCCCCCATTATAGAGGAAGCCTACTTAATACCAGCTAGAACCTCCAAGGATAAAGGCTGCAATTATGCCGGTTTATGCCTATTACACTTGGTCAACAAGTTGGACTTGGTTATACTGAATGGCCGTACTGAGGGGGAGAAGGTCGGAGAATTTACATTTATATCTAATAATGGCGCCTCCACAATTGATTATATAATCGTGTCGTATGATCTTCAAAACAAAGTTTTGGAATGCAAAGTGGAGGAGCGCTTAGACAGTGACCATCTGCCATTAAGTGCACTCGTAGTTGCGGGAAAGGATTTATCCTGCGCTGAGAAAATCGAACATTCGAGCCCTACAGCTTTGGAGCTCAGATATTCTCGTATCAGATGGACAGATGAACTGCATAAGGAAATTTCAAGTAGGCTGTGTTCAAAGGAATTCCTCATTAAGAGAGATAACCTTATAACTTCCTCAAGCCATGAATTAAAAATAAATTTATTTCAGGAGTTAATTTCACTCCTTCAAGATTCCCTGAAGGAAAAAAGGAACAGGTCAAGTAGGCAATCCTCAGTATATAAAAACTCCAAACCCTGGTTTGATCAAGAATGTCAGGACATGAAGCTAAACTTACTGAAAAAATACAAAAATTATAGATCTGCCAACTTACCCCAACTCCCCACGGTCTGGTTTGAAGATAAACGAAATTATAAAATCCTGATCAAAAACAAAAAACTCCTGGCACAGAAAAGAGACTGGAAATGCCTAATAGATGCATCCAGAGAGAGAGACTCGGCCACCTTCTGGAGAATGGTAGCAAATGGAGTGCGATCTACCTCCTCAGAAGTGGAGTATACTATACCTGCAGGGACATGGGAGGCATTTTTCCAATCTTCATATTCAGCTCTGCCTTTGACACAGCCACTAACACAGTGTGAGGCAGGTGACGAGTGGCCTCCGGTGTCGGTTGCGGAGGTCAGGAGGCTTATTCAGGCACTCAAACACAGAAAAGCCCCGGGAGCAGATAATATCTCTCCTGAGCTTCTTAAAGCCAATATTGACTGGTGGGCACCAGTCCTTGCCAGCCTATTCACCAGCATAGATCAAACAGCAAAAATACCAGAGGACTGGGGATTGGCAATCATCGTTCCCATATTCAAGAAAGGCTGTAAACTTGATCCAGCCAATTACAGACCAATCAGTCTCTTAAGCATCATCAGCAAACTCTATGCAACTCACTTACGTGAAAAGTTTGCGGACTGGCTGGAACGGGAGCACATCCTTAAGGAAGCCCAGGCTGGTTTCAGGGCACATAGATCAACTCTAGACCAAGGACTGGTATTGCAACATCTAGTGGAGAAATACACCTCAAAGAAAGGAGGCTCCCTCTATGTAGCCTTTATAGACTTCAAATCAGCTTTCGATTTGATACCCCGGCACAGACTTTGGGAAAAATTAAATGCCACAAACATCGACAGACGTCTTTTGCTTCTCATCCGTAGATTACATGAAAATACTCGGATCCGTGTTAGATGCGACCGTTATGGGAACCTATCAAAGGAAATCCAAAGTTTCCATGGTGTCAAGCAAGGCTGTGTTCTTGCCCCTATTCTATTTAATTTCTATATAAACTCTTTAGTCGGAAAGATGGAGGAAGCAAGTACTCACCCCCCAAACCTAAATAATATACCAATTCCAGTCCTTTTGTACGCAGATGATGCGGCACTTATTTCCTTCTCTTGTGTGGGCCTAAGAAAACTTTTACGAGCTCTTACAGAGTATTGCGAAGCTGAAGACCTAATAATAAATTACACTAAATCAAAAATTATGGTGTTCTCCAAGAGAAAACTCCGACATAAATGGAAAATTAATAACCAACCTATTGAGCAAGTAACATCTTTTAGATACCTTGGAATAATCTTTGATGAGAAGGGATCTTGGTGCCATCAGATTAAGAATTCCATTGTAAATGCGCAAAGATCTTCTAGAGCTATCATAAGATTCTTCTACAGAAAAGGAGGTCAATATGTTCCTGCTGCCTCCCAGGTCTTTGTCGCAAAAATACTTCCACAACTGATGTATGGCACCCAGATATTTAATTGTCAAAAACTTAAGTCCCTGGAATCTGTACAAACTAAATTTTACCGCTCCCTACTAGGGTTACCTACCTGCGTTTCCAACGCAGCCATTAGGCTGGAGGTAGGTCAACTCTCTATTAATGCCAGGATATGGATCTTGAAGATTCACCTCTGGCTAAAACTTATATTTTTTCCAGTGGGAGTGGCTCCATTGACTCTATTAGACCCGTTTCAGTCTAAATGGAGAGTGTCGCTTTATGAAAAATTGAAGGGCCTGGGGCTTTCCTCACAAGAACTTATAGCCTCAGGTTTTGAAAAGGCTAAAAGGATGGTGAGCCAGCGAATAGGAGATGCAGAGCTTCAGGATCATATGAGCAAGATAGATAAATATCCAGCTATCCAAGATTATGGAAAAGGGTTTAATCTAACACCATATTTGCTGGATCTACAAATCGCAAAATACAGGCGGGCGTTTACCCTTACCAGATTTGATGTACTGCCATCTGCCTTACTAAAGGGCAGATACGAGGGCAAACCCTATGCTGAACGAGTTTGCCCATGTGGTTTGAAAGAGGTGGAAACGGCTTCACATGTGATGCTACACTGCGACCTTTACGGGGATATTAGGTCACTGTTTATCTCCCCCATCGTTCAGAAATTTCCAGGTCGATCTGAACTTCAGCGGCTGAAAATCCTACTAGGAGATAAAAACCCAGAAGTAACACTGAAAGTGGCCAAATTTTCTGCGGCTGCGATCAAGCGGAGGGCATTAGCTGTAAAAAAGTAAAAGACTTGACCCCTGGATAAGCCCCCTTATCTTTTAAGCCTATACATATATTGCAGTGCATAAATGTGTATATGTGTGTGTGTGTGTGTGTGTGTGTGCATGTGTGTTGCTTTTTATGTATAATTTTACAATTTTTTTTTTTTTTTTTTTTTTTTTTTTTTTTCTTTAGATTGACACCATTGCTCCCTTTGTAAACTATTGTTGTTCCATGTTTCTCTGGTCTATGACCGTAATAAACTCATTCATTCATTCATTCAAAGTTTCTCCAATAGTTTAAGATCTATATTGTGTCCTATATCTATTGCCCAGAGCTTGAACAAGCTTGCCTTTTGTTTCCCATTTTAATAAAAAATATATACATTCTAGACAGAAGTTTATCCTTATTTCGTAAGAGTTCTTTTTCAAATTTTGAGCTTTGGTCCAGAAATCCATTCTTTCTGTGTAATTTAAATATGTCGTATATCTGGTGATATTGCAACCAATCCATAACTTGGCTCCTTAAGTTTTCCACTGATTTTAGTTTGGGTTCCACCCCACCCCCCACCCCCCGTAGAATCCATCAATTCCCTGTACAGTAAGCCATTCAAGAGGCAGACTTTGTGCCCCAGGTCTCAGGTGAAAGGCAATATATGAAAACTTTTTGTTATGGAGCAGCAAAACAAATAGCATAAATAAAAATTATAAATAAATGTCCAAACAAAATATCATGAAAATTATGCACGGTTTTGATTTCGTCAGAATTCTTCATCAGGCTAGACGGCAAACAAAGCAGGCCGGTTGTAAGGACGGATACAGAGAAAACTGAGAATAGGGTGGGGGAGAGAACACCTATAAAACCCATTTGCAGTTATTAACCACGATCAGAAACATTATAATGATGTCTGGATACAACTGCAGGCAATGAAGCCAAACTCAGCTCCTGTTCTTTCTCTAGAGAAAATTACTTCACGGGACTAATTACTAGCTTCCATCTTTAAAGACTAAAACGTTACCCACCATTATTTTTATTTAGGGAATATGAATTCCCCTTACTTCCACAGCTGGTTATCATGACCCAGCAATCACCTTAGGCCAATATTCTAAGGCTATAGACTGCCAACTACTTCAAGTGAACCAAGGAACTGCTTCATATATTATGCTTTTACCTGCTGAAGAGCTTCTAGGGTTCTTTTTCTTCTTTACAGTGCTTATTTCCTGCAGGCCAATGCCAAGTTGAGGCATCCAAAACACATACACATTACAACCTAAAAGCTCCCCAAAATACACAGAATCTGCAGCGCCAACCCATAAATCTATGTAATTGCAGTGTGGTGTGGAACGATCATCATGAAAATTACACAGAGGGAACAGGTGAAGCTCTCCTGGTGGTCTCTGCATTAAATGAGGCACATAGTGCATGCAGGAATCTGTGGGAAAGCCTTTTCAGTGGTGGCTCCATGTCTGCCAAATGCCCTCTCCACAAAAATGTGTCTTGCTCAAACTTGGAATCCATTTAGGTGCCAGGTAAAAGCTCACCTTTTTCTGTCAAGACTTTTAAAGGCCAATGGGTTAAGTTATTTTTAGATTATGGTTCTGCCAATCTGTTATTTATGTATTTTATGAGTATTTTTTTCAGTGTTTTCTGCTTATCATGCATTATGTGTTACATGGCCTCATTTCGTTGTAAATTGCTGTGTACTCATTTTTGATGAAGGGCTGTATAGAAAGACAGAAATAATTTAGCAACACACAGACACACACACACTTGTCTTTGCCCCAAACCGCTCAACCTCAAGCCTCTTTCCTTACTATGTCACACATTAAACTTTGTATCCTGCAATCTGATGTCCTGGGTTCAAACACTTCTGCCTTTTTTGCAGACTCTGCTTTCACCTTCACCTGTCGTCAGACTACAAGACCTTATCGACCACTGCAAAGGTTATTCTCTAAGAAACAAGTATCCAGACCCCAGAACAAAACTCCACTTTCATCAGTCTTGCCTCCACTATTTACTTGTCAGACGCATACCTCTCCATCATCCTATCTAACTGATGTACTGTACATATAAACTCCTTTGGTCGGGGACGACATCACTGCTCTGTCCTGCACATCACACAGCCTGGCATGAGACAAATATTAAACAATAACAATAGCAATGGAAAAAGCAGAAGGATGGCACTGGACTGTCACTGAGAAAAATATCATTGCATGATCATAGCACAGACAGCATCTTCCTGTGGCTTGTTTAAATACTTTCCCCACCAGCTGCTCACCACATCCACCTGTGTCCTTCCGATGGAGCACAAAACTCCCTGTGGTCTCATTACATTGCTTCTTGTGACATGGTTAAGCAGCCCTGCTCCAGCTCAGACATTTCCAAACAGCACAGTATTTAACAATTCCCTGAAGGTGCCCCCTTTTGTCACTTTCTGATCGTATAACGCTCACAGTTATAATTCAGGAGAGGTAAGGGCAAAAGGTGCTTTAAAAAAAAAAAATCCCCACTTTCCCTCACCTGGCATCTCCTTAGTCCTCAAAGATTTACTTCATTATCTGCTACTGTTAATAGCCCTAGGATCACTCTGAGCTTTGGCCAATGGCCAAACTGGAGCAAAGAAGCGCTAACCCCCAAAGCAAAGTCCAAATTTCTCCCTGTATCATTCTCAGTGCAGGAGTTACTATACAAGGCACCGATTGGTGGGATTGTCGTGGGGTTAGGCATAATCCTATTTATATTAACACGGCTTTGCGTTCCAAAAGAGTACCTGCTTTACCTTAGCTCCACAGATGGGAAAGTAGCTGCTCTGTTCAGGTACAATCTCTCAGGCAGTATTCCTTCCTCATATTAAACCTGTTGGATGTGTGTGTCCTTCACATACTTTTAAGGTCAACATAGAAGTTTCTAAAAGAAAGGAACTGGTGATCTCCTGCTGCACCTTCAGCTGCTGAATCACAGCGGACCATTCTTGCAGCCAGCAAAAGGTCTGCAACCATTTATGGCACCTATACAACGCAACTACACTTGTATTGTTGCTATTTTAAACCCTCAAGTTGAAACAGCAGGTCAGACTTAGAGTGTGCCTGGTCTAGTTTTTCACATGATCTAACACAGACAGAGAGGCAGGTTCTGAACCACATGCTGTGATTTGCTGCCGCTTTATTTTTTCCTGCTTAATAGGTGTACAGAGACAATAGTGAGAATTCGCCAGTGTAGGGGGATGGAGGAATGACTTTAAATAGGCCCTGACAGTTAAAGAGGAGAAGTGCGAATATCATTTATCCGAAGCAATTCTCCAGTGCACTGATACACAGCACTCATCCTGATGCAGCACCAGTGATAACGACACAAACTTAAGATAGGTGGGGAAAGAGAAGTCTCGCCAGCAAGGATAAGCCTGTTTTATTTCATATTTCTAATGGCAGGTGCTTCCCCTAGCAGCTCTGCAGAATAAAAAAAAATTTTTTTTTTTGATGAGAATACATAAAAATCATGGCTTCTTCTAGTCAACTTGATTCTAAGGAATTTTTGGACCGACCCCCTTACCGCTTTTGCATGCACATTTTCTCTTATGAATTTATTTAAGAAAACACTTTTCAGAAACTTATGTAAAGCCAAATAATGCAGGTATTGTTATTCCTGTGGCAAGAATGATGATGAGATGCAAATCTGGCATTTATGGGTGGTCTAGACCACCATATTGATGAAAGAAGCAGAAAAACAAAAGGCTGGATCATGCAGGGCAGTTGTGAATTAGGGTTTGTTTGTCCTTGGTCACGTTGCTCAGTCAAAAGTAGCACATCTGCTTTATGGCTGGGAGGGCAACTGTTTGCAGAACTGGTAAGGGCATGATAAGGCATGATTCCATCTTGTCCTTGCCTGTCCCTTTAAGATACACAAGTTATCCATCACCTCCAACAGAGAGGTCACCTCTCCCCTCCAATCCGCAAGCTGAGGACAGACTGTTGTATGGTAGGAAAATCAGGAGAAATCTGACAATATTTGACATTCTCACTGCTTCATTTTCCAGCTTCCCAAAGGTGTTAAGTACATGGCTATTCTGCAATTCATTGTGCCAAGGAACTTGTCACTAAAAGCTATCTGGACACAAGAGACCATAAATATCATTATGCCCCCTGTATTCCTTTGTCCCCTCTTGATCCCGCATCCTGAAACCAACAAAAGAAATTATCAAGACCAGAGTTGGCCAATAAGAGTACTTTGTACTATGTCAGTTTCACCAGATGTAGGACCGGGGTGAAGGAAGGGGGGTGCAGTGGGGGCGATCTGTCCCAGGTGTCACCACTGAGGGGGGTGACAAAATGGCTGGCAGAACTCAGCGCAGGGCCTGCAGCTCGCCCGAGTTGCACATCTCTCCTGGGAGTGATGCAGTGGCTTGGGTGCCCACAGGCTCCGTGCTGCCCCAAACTGTCTGCCCGCCACCTGCCCTGAGCTGCAGGGCAGCTAAGTCGGAGGAGGCAGGCAGACTCCTCTGAGGCCCCGCGGAGCGTCCTTCCCTGGCTCACCCCACCCCTGGGCGCAGGGCACACGCGCCGCACCAGGCACCCGATCAGCTTGCTGCGCAGCTCTGTAGGACTAGTTAGACCAATATTCTGGTTTAGTGTTTTATTTTCATTTTGATTGCACATTGCTCTTTTTTCCATTTATCAATTCCTCTTGAATAAACTGGATTTCTGGGCTGTATTGGCACCTGAACACATTCCTTGAGGACACTTCACTCCTAAAGCAAGAATTGCTTTTTTCTGGTCTTAAGCATCAGGACATATTACACGACAAATGTAGGTGAAACTTAAGGAGAAAGACACATTTCCCAACATCCATCAACATTTATTCCTCGCCAGATATAGTGCAGATCAAAAGGAAAATGCCAACAAGGAAAGACAAATTTTATGTCAACAACCCCTGTGAATTCTATAACTAGAAAGTTCAATTCTATTTAAGCATGATGACTGAAGAATGAATTAACTAAATGCGCACATTTTACATTATGGTTATAATTTTTCTTTTCTCTTTCTAGCAGAATCAGCCACTGCCTCTGTTCCTCCATAGTTCCTTCCCATGGAGGGTGTATGTTGTTATTGTTTCAGTGTTCACATAGCACTCAAGGCTCTGCAGGCCAAACAGTGAAGCAAGGAACGAAGCTCAAGGCATTAATTGCATCAGGACATAATGTGGCTAAGGCCTTGCATAATTTCTAAGCTCCTAGACATTATCTTAATTAGATGATCTCAGTAATCTCCTGGCCAGAGCTTGGTCAGTTTACATTCTTGTTGTTTTTCAAAGCAATGAAGTGGGGTGGGGAAGATTTCTACAAAAGCATGATTGGAGGTATGGAGAAGAGAGACTGGTCGATGTGATTAATTCCAAGCATCCATCTGGAATAACCTAAGCATCACCAGAAGTGGGGGGTGGGGGGAGGATTCTATTTTTTTCTTCTGATGTGCTAGAAAATGAAGGGTTCATTCCCTAAAGGTCAACTCCCTTGGACACAAGTAGATGTGGTCAGTTGGATATAGTTAAAATGGGTAGAATACAAAGCACAGACTACTTATGAAAGGAATCTGTTCCCCAAAGCTGGTTACCACTACAGTGGGCAGCCTGGAGACTTGGACAAGGTGCTAAGTCTGAATTTCAGTTCCCGCCTATATTTGTGACAAGACCAAAACAGTCAGAAAGGCTGCATTGAGACCCAGAGGTCTGAGAAGCTAATCCATCTCAGACTTTCTCCCCATTCAGTCATTTTTCCTGCAGTGCTTGTGCCTGACCACCTTGAGCTCAGCAGTGCCTAGCAACAGGTTCTGTAAGTTTAAAAATAGTGGCAACATTTTCCTCCTGATTTTAAGGCTGTTTCCAAGGAGAGGCAATCAGGGACGAGTCTAAGGAGGTATGACTCTCAAAATCAGGGTTTAACCACTTTGAATCCGTAAAGAACAATATGAACTGTGGTTTTACATGAAGCCCAGCAAGTTATCCACCTCATTCACTTCAGAAGGCCAGGCAAATTCCAAGGAACAAAGGATGCATCAATAATAATAATAATAATAATAAATTTTATTTATATCCCACCCTCCCCAGCCGAAGCCGGGCTCAGGGCGGCTAACAACACTAAAACAGTATGACATTATAAAACATTATAAAAATGAATTAAAATCAAAATTGATGGCAACCATAAACTAAAGTTTTGTAAAGATTGCCAGAGGAGGGGGTCAGGCTGCGCCCTGACCAAATGCCAGGTGGAACAGCTCTGTCTTGCAGGCCCTGCGGAAAGATGTCAAGTCCTGCAGGGCCCTTGTCTCTTGTGACAGAGCGTTCCACCAGGTTGGAGCCGCAGCCGAAAAAGCCCTGGCTCTAGTTGAGGCCAGCCTAACCTCTCTGAGGCCTGGGACCCTCAAGGTGTTTTTATTTGAAGATCGTAAGTTCCTCTGTGGGGCATACCAGGAGAGGCGGTCCCGTAGGTACGAGGGCCCTAGGCCGTATAGGGCTTTGAAGGTTAAAACCAGCACCTTAAACCTGATCCTGTACTCCACCGGGAGCCAGTGCAGCTGGTATAGCACCGGATGAATGTGATCTCTAAGCGAAGACCCCGTAAGGAGTCTCGCTGCGGCATTCTGCACCCGCTGGAGTTTCTGGGTCAGTCTCAAGGGCAGCCCCACGTAGAGCGAGTTACAATACAATAATCCAGTCTGGAGGTGACCGTCGCGTGGATCACAGTGGCTAGGTCAGGGCGAGAGAGGTAAGGAGCCAACTGATTAGCTTGGCGGAGATGAAAAAATGCCGCCTTTGTTATAGCTGCAATCTGCGCCTCCATGGAGAGGGAGGTATCGAAGATTACACCCAAACTCTTAACGGACGGTGCTGGCACTAATTGCACCCCCGCAAGAGATGGGAGTTGCCCCCTCAGTCCCATGTCGTCCCGTCCCAGCCAGAGGACCTCTGTCTTCGAAGGATTTAACTTCAACCGGCTCCCACATAACCATCCAGCCACAGCCTCCAAGCATCTGATCAGTGTGTCTGGGGCCGAGTCCGGGTGGCCGTCCATCAACAAATAGAGTTGGGTGTCATCAGCATACTGATGGCAGCCCAGCCCAAAACTCCGGACAAGCTGGGCGAGGGGGCGCATAAAGATGTTAAAAAGCATCGGGGAGAGTATTGCACCCTGAGGCACACCACACACCAAGGAGTGGCGGGATGACAATTCCCCCCCAAGCGCCACCTTCTGTCCCCGACCAGAGAGAAACGAGCGCAGCCATCAACTGGTCCTTAGAGTCATGTTTTCCTAAATACAGATCATGAGCCCCAAATGATCACTGGAAATATTGTCTGTCTCTCCGCACTGGCAGGTCTACAGTTTCTAACACCATCAATCTGCAACAACAACCGTTGCCCTTCCTGTCCTCCAAAATGACATCCTACCATCCCCTCTCAACCCAACAAGCCTCAGTGATTTTTCCCAGCACTTTTATTCAAAGGTAGGAGATCATTATGATGATGATTATCTTCACCTTTTCAAGGAGAAAGAATATTTCCAATGCCTGCCTCCTTAGAGCAAGTGCTTCTTTATCAGAAATCTCAGCTGGTTCTGCCATATCAAACAAATCAAGGGCCATCATTCAAACATATCTCTATGCAACATCATCCGGTGTTTCGGAAAAGAAAATTCCTCCCCCCTCTTTTTTCGTTTAGGGCCAAGTCATGCTCATGATAAATGGAACCAGCAGCTTAATAATGCAGTCGTCTTCCCACTCTTGACAACTCACTTTCAGAGTGAGGGAACTGTAGCATCATCAGTGGGTATTTCCAGATGGTCACTATTTTCTTCCTGTTAATCATTCATTTATCCTACAATGCATTCATTTATCTTTCCAATGCATTTTCCCATCACTTTCCAAGCTGCAAAAAAGTCTTTCTTTTCTCCAAGTGGATTTGGTGTGCTAGGACAGCAGACTGCCTTAATCCACTTTAATTGCACAAAGCTAAATTTCCAGAATATGCTTGAATCCCTCCTGCAAAATATTGAATCTGGAGACAACTGACACTATGGAAAGCCTCTGTTGAGCCCGGATATCAAAATCAAGTCTCACAGCAGCCTTCCCTAACCTGGTGCCCTCCTGGTGTTTTGAACTACAACTCACATCAGCCCTAGCCTGTGTCAACTGAGGCTGAAAGGAGTTGCAGTACAAAACATCTGGAACACACCAGATTGGGGAAGATTGTCTTATACAAAAAACAAAGTTCACCCAATTAAGTGTCTTCACAGTGCCTTTGATTTGTTTCTGGGGTTGTAATTTCTGAATAAAACCACAAATGCTGAACCACACTCAAGTTCCTGCTAAGTTTCTTCACCGTGCAACCTGCCACTTATACTGGCCCTACAATATCTTGCCTCCATCCTGCTGAAAGGCTGAATTATTAAAGTGCCGAAAAGTGTGGAGAGCATCCTTTAGAAATAGTGGGAAATCAGCCTAACTGCAGAACATAATCCACTAATGAATGAAGGGCTAGGGGCTGTGCAATCGCCTCAAGGGGCCTTCCAGCTTTTAAACTGCAGCCACTCTGATTTAAATGAGACAAACCGTATCTTATCCAGGAACTGAAGGTTCATTTAGCCTAAGGATGCTCCCCTGAACCCTGATTCAAGGATTATGTTAGCGACCAGGGGTCAAACGACATATGAAGCATCCCTTTTTGAAAAGGGTACGTTTAACACTGGCACTCTTATTTTAAAGGAAAAGCATCTGATCAGCAGCTGTTCCTAGTGAAGAGAAGTCAACAGCAATTTCTTCTCCCTTGACCTGCCATGTACAGAAGGGAAGACCACACACACACACACACACACACACACACACACACACACACACACAGCACTAGGAATCCTCCTGGAGCCTATCAACCCCAGCAGCACATACCCTTTTGGCCTCTGCCTCTTCCAGGGGGAAGCATGCAAAGAAGAGAAAGCAGTGGTTGTTCTTATCTCTACTCTCTTGCTCACCCCCATGGCAGTCGACTAAGTCCATGATGCTACTGAGATAGCAATCTCAAACAGCCACCTCCGCCACCTCATTCATCTTCTGAAAGGAATCACAGAGTGGAAATTTTGTCCAGAGAGAGAAAGAGGAAGAGCGAGCAGCTTCCAGATTCGCCATAAGCAACTATGGGCCCAATCCTCCCAACCACTATGCCCACGAAACATGGGCACGAGAAAGGAAGTAGGAACAGCACATTTCCACACCCTGCTCAGCAGCAGTGGTAAAGATAAGAAGAGGAAACATCACTGGAGAAGATTCCAGGAGGCTTCCCAGCTAGAGGGGCCTTCCTGCTCTCTTCTCCATCTTCTTATACAGAGTTGATGGAGAGAAAGATTGCTATTTATTGTTTCATTGCTTTTCTGTACTACCAACTGCTCTGCTGATTATATACTTTTCCCTCAAATTAAAAGTGGCAATGTTAATGCGCAATGGAACCCCTGCAAAAACAGGTTTTGATTGGTGCAGAAATGGCCCTCTACCCATGAAGGCAGTAAGGCCCTCTTTCTGGGTCACCCTCATTCCCTGAGTTCATGGGGCTGGGTGAGTGCTCACAGCCAGCAAAAAGGAGGCAGGAGAGACCTGCAGAAACAAAACCACCTGACAAATCCAGATCCCAAAATGCCAACCACAGAAGCAGTGTTGTGATCTTGAAACAAGGAGTGTATTACTATAAAAGCAGTAGGGAGATTCTTTGAGAGCCAAATGTTCATGTGTGTGCGCGCGCAAACCCCCCCCCCCATATTTGCATTTAAGAACTTTTAAATTCATCTTCATGAATATTAACACTTACAAAGTGTCTAAAATGTTCTAAGCTCTGTTAGAAGGTAAGTCCCCACCACAATCTTCTTCCTAGGGGGCAGAGGAGCACCCTCCTTCTCATGTACCTTGGTCCCCTGGCCCACTGGCAGAGACCAGAATGTGTTTTCTTTGCAATTTGTTATTCTTTTTCTGAGCAGTTAGTTTTTGGGGTTGTGTGACTATATAAAGGAATGGACGTATTTCTGTTTTGTTTTTTAAGCCGAACCCATTCTATTTTTCTGCACTGTATCTAGGACCAACCAGCAAGGCTATGCAAGGTTTGTGACTCCCATGCTTCATATCAGGGCTGGTGGGGGCACAATTACCATTCTATTCCAGGCTTCATGCAACAGGTCCATTAATTTCTGTGAGACACTTTTCACACTTGCAAAAACTGCATTCAAAATGTATTAGCTGCATGCAAGTAAAATATGCCATTAGCTGCAGCAGTTTTTAAGCAGCTACTAGTGCTGAACCACTTTCTCACTCCTGCTGTAATCATGTCCTGAAAAGTCCTCTAGTCCAACAAGCGTCAGACAACATCACCTGGCCAGCTGGGGGTGGGGTGGCGGTCACACATAGCTGAGACTGCAACTGCTCCGAAGTCTGGTGAGTTCATGAATAAACCTCCTTAAGACAGTAGAGCGGAAGGACTGTGGTTAGTGGATCAAAGCACAAGATTACAAATCAAACATCCTTGCTTCCCTTTCTAGCTGCAAGCATGAGACCGAGAGCAAAACAGATTTACTTCTTATGCCTCAGAAGCTGAAGATGCAATTTAAGGATGATGACTGTTGTTGTTGTTGTTTAGTCGTTTAGCTGTGTCCAACTGTTCATGACCCCATGGACCAGAGCACACCGGGCACTCCTGTCTTTCACTGCTTCCCGCAGCTTGGTCAAACTCATGTTCGTAGCTTCGAGAACACTGTCCAACCATCTTGTCCTCTGTTGTCCCCTTCTCCTTGTGCCCTCAATCTTTCCCAAGATCAGGGTCTTTTCCAGGGTGTCTTCTCTTCTCATGATGGTAGCAACCTATTATAGTGAGTCCCTTTTAGCTTGAAGCTGCCCAAATAAAGGTGGCCCTGCCTTTTGCAAGAGAAGGAGGCTGAACCTCAGTTGCAATTTCCTGATCTTTGGCTAAAGTGCTGTGGATATTTATGAGGGGCAGCTGAGAAATTCTCAAGCCTAAAAGCCAAGCTAGACAAGATAATGGAAATCCATGATCGGATTTGCAGTCACTATAAATTTTAGCGAACAGCAGCCACAGGAGGAATTGTGGCACTGGAGGGAGTGGTTAACCCTTTCTCATCAGTTTTCCTAGATGAAAATGGCTGTTTGCCTCATTAGGAAAAACTTATACGTGCAAGCAACTCCAAAATCTTGTCCACAAGTCCAGGCTTAACTCATTTCTACTTAGTCCAATAACTTTTCAGCTGTACTTACGTTTATTAGCACTGTTCACATTTCTACTTTCTTAAAACATTTTTAACAATTTGCCCCAGGCCCTGCATTCCCTACTACATATATGATGCAATGATCTAGCTATGGCTAACAAAAGCAAGAAATGCCACAGCTGGTGAACAGCCAACATTAATACCTCTGTATGTGTTCAATAGTATACTCTTGGTTGATTTAAGACACTATGATGGCATATAGGAATGGAAGTAGTCTTGTGAAGCTCATGACATTTAGGACTGTGTAGGTCAAGATCAGTACAATGAAATATGCTCAGAAATCTATAGGAAGACAGCACAGATGCTATGACATTGCATGCCCTCTGATGCCTATTCCCCATCTCACCCCTCATTTGAACTTATCACAATGAAAAAGGGAGGAAAGATCTGTTTCTCAAAGCTCTGAGACCCAGCCTAATTGAGATTCCTGCATGGTTCATTTCAAATGTAAGAACTGAGAATAGTATGATCTTGTTAACCTATTTGGCAGTTTCCCAAAGTCAGTTGGGAGTCAAGGGATCTGAAAGCAAAAATGGCACCCAGCCGGCACACCAGGAGGTTAAATCCCAAACTGACCTTGCTGGGAAGTTCAAGACAGATTTGTTGCAGAGGATCCAAGAGTCTTTTTCAATGTGCTTTTGGAATGATTTGTGCTCATGGTGGTATTGAGGTGGGGATAAGCAATCCTGCTTTCAACACTGTTAATACCCTCTAAAGTTTTATACTGCTTTGTTTTTTAGTGGTGCACATCTTGTAGTTTACTGCTAAAATCCTCTAACTTTACATATTACAAATGTTCCAAGAAGGCATTATAAAATGAAATTTAACACACACACCTTGGCCCAAAAAAAAGGTTCCAGAGATTTTTGGGTGCCTACTTTAGTTGTCCTATTGTGCAAGAATGCCCTTCCAGATGGATGTAATGTGGTAACACTAGGGAAGCACTGCAGAGAAATTAATAAAGCAGAATGATGTGTGGGCGGTCCAGCAACTAATGCACTATTATTGTGTCAGTAACACATTGCATAATACACCAACAAAAAATCCACGAGTCTGTGGGGGAACCTCTGCTTTCCTGATCCTCAAAACTATGATATTTTATTCCTGGGGAAATGCTCAGACCAGGATGTAAACAGCTGTTCACCCATGGCCTAATCCTATGCGCATTTATTTCAGATTGCTTTCACGTTTATTTCACTGCTTGCTTTAAAAATGAGAAAAAAATATCAGATCCTGGTCACAGAAATATCCTTCAGGATTCCTCTGCTTCTACCTGCCACCCCACTCCCATTAGAGAATAGAAAGGGAGGACAGACTAAGCCAGGGGTTGGGAACCTGAGGCCTTCCCGATGTTGCTAAACTATAACACTCACCAGCCCCAGCAAGCATGGCCAATGGGATGATGGGAGCTGTAGTTCAACAACATTTGTAGCCTGCCAATAGAAAACAGAACGGTAACTGCATTTTTTACTTTCGTTACAGAGCACTTGGGGACTTTTCTTTTTTTTTAGTAGAAAGCGATGTATATGTTGAATAAACCGAAAACTCATAAATGACAGCAGGATATTCAAATGAAAGGAGGGGACAGCAGTGAATGAAAACTAGAGAGAGAGAGAAGTGCTCATTTTCTATACTGTATTTAAAAGTCTGAAGTTCCCCCTGAGCAGTCTCATTTATCTGGATGCACTGTGAGATAGGAGTTTGTAAATAGGAAAGAGGGAATGAAACATCTCAGAGGAGCTAGGGCCTGCAACCGCCAAAAGAAGCGTTACAAGCAGCCAAATCAAGACACAAGGTTAAGTCTGGAACACAATGTAAGTTCTGTCAGGTGAGGGGGGAAACCACCATAATCCTGATCACTGAGCATAAGTCTCACGTTGGTCTCCTGTCTTCTCAGCTTACTTAGCCAGGAAACCCTTGACTTGGCTGCACCGCCACTGATGGCATTCCTTGATAAAGGCAAACAGATCAAACTGAACTGGCTTTGCACCAACTGCTTGCAAGGACTAGAAGATGCTGCCCTCCCCCCTAAGTGGTATCAGCCAGGTATTTCATCCCACAACTTAAGTGTTTATTTAACATGCTTTCCTTCAACTTCAGAATAATTGCTCAAATTAGCCCCCCCCCCGCCCCATATGTGCCGATTTCTATATCCCCAACTGTTTAGAATCAAGATGGACGGGAAAAGGGGGCGGGGGGAGCAACCAGCATGTTAAGTCCCTACTCCAGGAATCTGCATGCCCATAAAAACAGACTTTACAGCATTTCAAGCACACACACAGCCAGCGAAAACCTGCCAATTCTACAAGGCAGGTCTTCCATCCTAACGTTTCCGCACTTTGCTGCTGAGTCAGTCAGCAAAGGTTGCTGCTGCAACTTGGTGCATAAACAACTACCTAGGAATCACTTACACAAACTCTCCAAAACTTAACGATGCTCCGCAAAGCACCAGCAAGGCTGCTGGGTGCTTCAAGTCCTCACGTTTGGAGGTCAAGATCTTTCCCGTTTCAGTTGCATTCGGGGTCCTTTAGCTTTGCAGAAGACAAGGTACGGAAGACAGATAAGTTTTATTTACCTCCGTGAAGCCCTCGTGCAGGATATCCAATAAATTTCCGTGCGCCAAGCAGGCAAGCATTCTTCAGAAGCCCACCCAAAGCGCCGAGTTCTCGGAGCATGCAGAACAAATCCTCCAGCCTGGGGCACGACCCCCTCCTCCTTCTCCCCCTCCTCCTCCTAAAGACAAAGACTTGCAGCTCATGGGGGACCTCGTTCATAGTCCCATATGTGCAGCCCGTTAGTGCAAACAGGATACTTGAGCCAAAGTCAAGACTTGTACTGGGCATGCTCGGAGGGAGCCACTGGGGGAGCAGCAGGAGAGATGTCACACCACTCTGTTCCTATAGAAACGCCTCGGCTTAACAGATGCAGGCTGAGGAACTGGTCAGGGAAAACATCTGAAACCTATTTCCAGAGGCTGGCCCCTCCATCTGATACAGAGCTCTGCTCCGAAGGACTGGGGGGAGCAAATCTGGTTCGGCTAAGACGGGAACGTAGTTGAAAGAGAAGAAAATCTAAAATGGAACTTCCAACTTTAAAACTTTGCGCAGGAAAGCTGAAAGTCAGCGCCAGTGCGGCTGTAACAGGCTATGCCCAATTTATTTGCCATCTCTTCAGGGTTAGGGTACATTGTGTATATAACCACACAAGGCAGTTCATTGCTAAAATGTGGTTTGAAAACATGCTCTATGGCTTGGCTATGCAAATCGATCATTACAGCCCAGGGGGAGCAATAAACAAATTAAGTGTGTCCACAACCTCGTAGCATTTCCTTTCAAGTTGCTGGAATAATTTAGGCTGCATTCCTTGGCACATGTACCTGAGAGTAAAACTAACAGAATATGGACTTAATTCCAAGTAAACGTGTACAGGATTGCTTCATCTTTGTCCCGTGGTACACACTTCCTTCTCTTGGATTTTTAAAAATAGAACTTTGTATTTGTTACGCACCAAAAAATGTAATTTAGACTTCAAAAGGGGTGAGGGTTGGCTATATGTCTGTGAGTATGCTAAGTGCCTTGAGTCAGTCACAGCCCTGTTCTCCCACCCTTCTCATCTCCTTACTCTTTTAAAAAAAGAAATAAGCAAGATTTGTGCAAAATCAAGTTTTTGTTTTGGCATTTGTTTGTTTTCCAGTTAACAGAGGCTCTAGGAATGGAGGAGGCAAGGCACAGTGATGGCCATGATTAGAGCTATTATGAGATATTCATCCAACTAAAGTGGGAACAATGGTACCTTTTTAAGCTATCAGTGAAGTTAAATGCTTTTCTGGAACAAACCACACTGCTCAGCAAAAGACTTCACCCCCTTCCTTTTAAGTGAACAAAACAATGGGAATTCTCAGCACTGCTTAACAAAACCATATGCAGAGTTATGCAAGAACAGCCCTGAGACAATCCCATCCCAGTACTATTTAAATTATTTGTTAATAAATTCCTGAAATGACACACTTAAAACGGAGCATATTGCTGCCTTTCAGTCCGATCCTATGCAGTATTACTTGTAAGTTAAGTTTCACTGACTTCAATAGGACTCACTCCTAAATAACTGTACACAGGATTACAGCCCATGTTAGAAGTTACAGGTAACTGTAATTAAAGTTGGTGTACAAATAACATATTACTACTTCCTAAAACATGAAAATGTCCTATGATAGGCACACACAGAAGAGCCCAAATTATAAGCCACTTTCAACACACTGGCTTAACTTGCACCATTTCTCCAGGTGAGGAAGGTTGGAGCTGGGAATGAAAGCTGTTGTTTCAGGAATGAAGCAGCTCGGACTGGGATCTTATATAGGAGCTGGAGGCTCTATCTCTTCCTGGCTCTCAGCCAGCTCCTCTCCAGGTGGGAGTTTCCATGCATTTCCTCTCCTCCTGAGTAGCCTCATAGGTAGCTAGGTGGGCACTTTGTTGGAGACTCTGAAGTTCCTGCCTTGGAAGTTCCTGCCTGGATTGCTGTCTGCTCTGTTCCTGTAACCCTGGGAGATGGGGTGGGTACACCCGAAAGCTGGCCAGGAATCCAGGCAACTGGTGTGGGGACCTCAAGTAGCGGAGCAGGGACATCTGGATCCAATGACTATTCAGAATCACTGGAAGTGTGGAGACCTGGTGTAGCATCCTGCTTCCCTTGTTCTTCAAGTCCTCATGATGACCACTTTGAGTTCAAGACCACAATCAAGTTTTTCTTATAAATTTGGGTTAGCACTTTTTGGAAGAATAATAAGACCAAACATGAGAATTGGGTAAGGGAAGAAGCACATAAAAATAAAAGGGACAGACAACAACACGAGGACATGAGGATATGAGAAAGGAGAGAGAGAAGGTTCGCCAGCTATGAAGGACTTGCCCACAAATTTATTGATAGCTGCATGAATTATGAGAGCTAGGAAGTGGAAGGGGCAAGCAGAACATAAGATGGAAGAATGGTATAAAGAGGTGTGGGATATAGCTATGAATGATAAATTAACATATGCCATTAAGGTAAGACGGGGCATATGCAGGAGAAATGATTTTGAGGAGATATGGAAGGTGTTTGTAGAATTTCTACTGTTAAAATGGAAAGGGGTCAAACCATAGCAAGAGGTGTTGAAATTTTGGGATTTGGGATTTGGATAGTTACAATGGAATGGTCTCAGTGGAGGGGTGCACATTTTTATTCTTATTTATTTATGATTATTACTTTGTCAAAATAAAATAATAAAAAAGAAAGGAGCAAAAGCAAGCTGCAGTAGGGAAACTCCATGTTTCAGCCATACACCACTTCTGCATCTTTTAGCAGAAGCAGCTGGCAAGTTAAAGCAATTATTTTGCCACTGTAAGGATTGGAAACTTTTTATTTAATAATAAAGAATGAAAACCAGAGCTCTCCACTTCTGGATTCTAAACTATGCACTGTATACAAAGGAAAGGAACAATATGCAGATCTGTCACCAAGACAGATTACAATAACTCAAACAGGTCAAGATTCTGCATTCTAGCATGATATTCTATGAGACCTTGAAATAAGGAACGATATGTAGCTTTGATAAGAAGCAATACAATTTTAAGACTCTTATTCTTAAAGCATTTAAGGTAAACATTTAAGCCTCAATATAAGAACAACCGTTGCCTCAGAAATATGTAAAATAATTGTTGCACACTGGATAAAGATTTACAGACAACTTTTTATCATGTACTAAGTATGAGTTCAATGTATGAGTTCAATACCCTACAGGATACAGAAAAGAATGTTCGCAACATGGATGCTGCTACGCCAATCCTCTCCAAAAAACAGACTGCATAATGCTTGTTTACTGATGCATATCTTTAAATGGCCCCCAAACGCAATATTGTGAACATGATAGCATGTCAAAGTTCCTCTGCTGTAGCATCCAATAACTTAACATGATGTGGGGTGGTATATGAAGTGAAGCCAAATCAAAAGTATTAGTATAATGCTGCCCTCCCCAATCTAGTGCTTTCCTAGTGATGGGCTAGAGTCCCACGGGTCAGCAAACTTTTTCAGCAGGGGGCCAGTCCACTGTCCCTCAGACCTTGTGGGGGGCCGGACTATATTTTTTTTTGGGGGGGGATGACGAATTCCTATGCCCCACAAATAATTCAGAGATGCATTTTAAGTAAAAGGACACATTCTACTCATATAAAAACACGCCGATTCCCAGACTGTCCGTGGGCTGGATTTAGAGGGCAATTGGGCCAGATCCGGCCCCCAGGCCTTAGTTTGCCTACCCATGGGCTAGACTGATGGGACCTGTAGTTCAAAACCCCTGTATATGGAAGGCTGCACTAATGAGTGCAGAAGGCCATGCTCAACATCTTGATGTTGACATATAAAGCCCTGAACAACTTGGGATCAGGTTCCTGAAAGACCACCTGTGCCTGTAGAGAACTGTAAGATCACTTAGACCATATGGATAAATTCCACACGTGGCACCGCAGCCTACAGAATATCACAGGGTATACTGAAAACATACATGGTTTGTTGTTGTCCCTGTATTATAGAATGCCATTCCCTCGACCACATGTGAAACGTTCAGACATTATGCAAAGATTTATCTTTCTATCCAGGCTTTCCTTGACATTCCCTGAATTCGTGTTTTACTTGTGGCGACTTCCGGGTTGGTGCCTCCGGTAATGGCTGAATTCCTCTGATCGGGAGGAATTTGCCCCATGGGAATTTGGGTCTGGCCGCCACGGCGAAGGTGGAGACCCACAAAAAATCACAGGTGGGAGAAGCCTGTGAGCGTGGGATTCGGCGGGCACCTTTTGCGCCTCCCCTACTCATGGGGAAACCCGGTTTCAGGGGTCCGGAGCGACTTGGGGTGAGTGGCACGGTGCTTCGAATCGTCTGCTTCTTCCACGGAGTGAAGCCGCATAGCTGTTGCCGGAGAGCGCTGACTTTTTCCTGTGGACAATTTGATTTTAAAGTAATTACCCATGAGTAGAGCTGAAGCGGGAGAATTGGATTTCTAAAAGTTTAATTTGGTATCGTAACGGGGAGGTTCAATACAGGAAGTCCGCCTTCCCCTTTTGTAAATAGACTGAAGCATTGAGGCTGCAAGCTGAAGCATTGGAAATCCTATTGTAAAGGACTAAATTTCCATCGGTAAAGAACATTAACCCCCCCCCTTGGAGGCAGGAGAAGAGGGGGGGGAGTTGTGAACTGAATATGCCTGCGGGAGAGAGCGAAGAGAGTTAAAATACCGCCGCTCAGACCCTGGAAATGGGCTGCTAGCAGGACTGACGTTCTTTGGAAGGCTCACTGACAGCGATTAGAACGCTCATTGACAGCTAGCTAATAAGAGAAACATATTGTTTCTACTGTCTCCGTCTGCTTTTAAAAAGGAGTAAAAGTAACTGAAAATTGAAACTAACTTCATTGTTTGAGCTGTGTTTAAAAGAGGACATTATTGACTAATATAAACAGAAACTGTTTCCCCCTAGAGGAAGCTTTTGAAACTGTTGCAAGAGCTGGGCTGGGGAATTTCCAGCTGCAAGATAAAAAGCTGTGAGACTCTGGGACTGACCTTGAATCGGTTAAGTGTTATGGCAAATGGAAAGGAAAAAACGGACTAGTCAATTCCTGAAAAAACATTAAGGTCTCGGAGGACTTGGCAGCAATCTAGGAGAGCCTCAATATCAGGCCCCCCTGCTTCTTCCGCTATTGCTTTTGTAATAGTATATTCAAATTCAAGAGGAATGTCGACAGAAGAGGCCTTAGCGGTTGCATTAAGTAAGATAAGTGATTCACTGGAACAGCTTAACAAGAAAATAGATGTGACAAAGGCGAAAGTGGACGCTGCAACTATTAAAATTGACTTAAATACAGAAAGTATAAATAATCTGGGACCAAAGGTGAATATCAATACAGAAACAATCCAGAAATTGATACAGGAATCTACTTTGATACGGCAGACTGCGGAGGAGGCTAGGGAGAAAGCCGTTGCTGCTGAATGCAAAGTAACACAATTGGTGAGAGAGAGAGTCCCAGCCTTACAGAGGCAACTTGATGACCATAAGTCGACACCTGCTATGATTGAATTTAAAGAAAAACAGACGAATTTGAGGATCAGAGCCCTACCTGAAGTGGAGAAGGAAAGTTTGATAGACTTCTTCACACAGGAATTTTCTGATTTTTGGGACTTGGATCTGGGTCAAGAAGAGTTTAAAACTGTGAGGGCCTTCAGATTTGGAAGCAGAGGGAAAAAAGAGAAGAACAGAATAAGAGACTGTTGGCACTATCAGAAGAACCTAGAAGTACAACAGCCAAGAGTGGAAATTTTTAAAGACGTCCCGAAATACCTTTTGGATCTTAGGTCTAACTACGGAGATTTGGTTGCCCTGCTGAGAAGGAATAAAATCATCTTTAGGTGGGAGTTTCCCCAAGGTCTATTCTTCAGCTTTAAAGGAAGGAAAATAAAAATAAGATCAGTAGAAGACAAAGTAAAGTTTTTGTATAAATACGAAGAAGATCTGCAGAAGGGACTTGGAAAAGAGCTAAGAGCATCGGACAGAAGATCACCAGGTTGATGGACTATATGGAATTGGCGGAAATGACTGGCAGAATCCGAGACCAGGGAGAAGAGTCGATGGAGGAAGATTGGAAAAAAGTTTAAAGACTATTTATAGAAATATTGTAAAATTAATGAATGTTAGAAAAATGTTGGAATGAAGTTATATGGCTTTAGTAGAAATGTTATAAGGAATTAGGTATAAATAGATTATTAGAGTATTAAAGGAAAAATAAGGTTAGAATATGTTAAGATAATTATAGGTCAGAAAATAGAGGAAGATGGAAAGGAATTGCTGAAACAATTAATAGAAGTGGAATACAAAAAGGGAGGTGTGAGGAGGTCGTTGAAACAAGTGAATGAAAGATAAGATACTGAAATTGTATGATGTGTGTTAAACTGTTTTTGTTTTGTTTTGTTTTGTTTATTGCATTAGTGTTGTGTAATCTTTTTATATTGTATTGTATTGTCTTCTTTTTTTCTTTTTTTCTTTTTTCTTTCCTTTTTTGTAGTGTTTAAAAGTAATAAATATTATTTTAAAAAAATGAATTCGTGTTTTACTTGTTTTCATATGTTTTTACATTGGGGTTTTATTAGCATTGTTTTACTGATATTGTTTGTTTTTAGATTGTACACGACTTACAATTTTTTGAAACGTTAAGTAGTTTATACATGTTTTTAAATAAAACAAATGCATAAGTAATGAATAATCTATGTTAAGGGGTGACGGGTGTCTTCTAAGAGGTCTCATGTTCTTAACAAATCTGGTTTCCCATTTTAACATGTTCTATTTTCCCATAAGTGATACAATCCACAAACTGAAATTATCAGGGTTGAGAGGATGCTGGGAAGGCTGCCCGTGTCCTACATCAGAAGCATGGGGGAAGGGGAGAGTGGGGAGAAGTAAACCAACCCTCTACACTACAAAGAGAGAGATAATCCTTCTGAATAATATTGATAGCAACGTGGAGGGGGAGGTGCACACAGGACTTAATCCCTTCAATGCCCTGTTTAAATCATGAAACAGGAGAAGCAGCAGATCAGGCAATAGCTCTTATCAGGCAATAGCATCTGGGGGTGGATGAGCTTTTTGAGCTTCACTCACAGCTCTTTTTCCAGGTTCAGAAAAGGTGAGCCAAACTGCTGTCTTAGACATGGAGCAAGCCCTGCGCAACTTGCCACTTGATGGCGAGAACTAATTATCAAGTGATTGTTCCTTTTTCAAAAATGTGATCATACACAGAAGCTTTGGTGGCTGGTACCACCGTGGTTTGAATCCCCGTGACGGGGTGAGCTCCCGTTGCTCAGTCCCTGCTCCTGCCAACCTAGCAGTTCGAAAGTACGTCCAAGTGCAAGTAGATAAATAGGTACTGCTCTGGCGGGAAGGTAAACAGTGTTTCCATGCGCTGCTCTGGTTCACCAGAAGCGGCTTAGTCATGCTGGCCACATGACCTGGAAGTTGTACGCTGGCTCCCTCGGCCAATAAAGCGAGATGAGCGCTGCAACCCCAGAGCCGGCCAAGACTGGACCTAATGGTTAGGGGTCCCTTTACCTTTACCTTTACCACTATTGGGATGGGCAGGGTGGGAAGTGGGGACCCCAACAGCAGGCGTCGGCAGAGCCAACTAATTCTAGTTTTGTCCCCCATCCTCCTCCTGCCAAGTTCTACAAGGGCAACACTGGGACTAAGGGGAGGAAACTGACAGGCACTGCCATCTCCTGGGCTGGTTTTTATGTAAGAAAGCAGGCAAGTAGGGTCTGGCTGAGGACAGACAAAAGCTGCCCTAGTAGACCAGCCTCTGCTGCACAGAAGGCAAGTTTCCTTGCCATTCGCCTGGATGTTCTCATACACAAGCACCATTGAAATGAATGGGAAGCCCCTATTTATTTCAGTGGGCCTTGTGCAGGAGAACTTCCTTTAACTGTGCCCTTCCACCACAACAATTCACAAAGGACTGGGCTTGATTTCAGGGCATCTGATGGGGAGAAATTATGTTCTGAAAGGCACCTGCAAGTTCCAAAGATCTCCTCCTAAAAGACTTGCGCTTCAGAGCTGTTGATCATGGCAGCTGTTCAGATATTCCCACAGGATCTGCATCAGCTGTTATACCAAACCTAGCTTCCACCGAGCATTAATGAGGTTTGGCTCATGGGGAGCTTGGTTTTATTGATAAATGTGGAAACCCCAGAGGCAGAAGCCAGATGTTTAATTATTAATAAGATGGGGACATGTGGCTGAGAACAGCGGTTGGTCCAAAGACCTTCTCTCATGGTGAGAGCATGGCTACAAAGGGCTTCCTGCTCCAAGCCTATCCATGTGGACCAAACTCAATCATGTGACATAATGCAGAGGTCATGACCCAGTGGGAGCTTCCTGTGCCTACTGATTTGACACAATCAGGCACTCAGAAATGTCCCCTTCCACCCTCTACTTGGAGCAACTGTACAGACTAAACATCCAAAGCCACCTCAAATTATAACAAGCCTGGCTCATTCCAACACCTTGTTCTCTACTCTGACTTGACAGTGGATCTTCAAGGTATCAAGCAAAGGTCTTTCCAAGCACTTCAACCAAAAGTCCTATTAAAACAGGAGAGGCCAGAGATAAAGCCTGGGACTTTCCATGTGCAAATCATGTGCATAATATCACTGACCTATCCTTGCCTGCAAACAAAAAATCATTCATACACGTATAGCCCTTTGTGAACCAGTAGAGGTCCAAATTAGCCACATGGACCAACACGCCCTCCCTCGATGTACCACAGGGAGCAAATGCATTTGAAACAACACACCAATTCCCTAAAATTTCGGGATGTGGATGTGCCCCATCCTACAGACCAAAAGGCAAGAAAATATTTCGCCTGACCAAAGCAGCGGATGCTGCCAGCTGCTCTGGATAGCTTATTCTGCCTGCTAAGTTACAGCAGACAATGTAGCCTTTCATTCGGGCTCCAGAAGTCATAATAAATGAGCTCACAGGAGAGAGACTACTCTGGCCTGTCTGGGTCGCAGATTTGCTGTTGACAGAAGTGGGGTGGGGAGGGGTAATAACATCATCTGAAGTACTAATCCCCAGTTCAAACACAGGGCCCCATATGGCACTGTTGACTGGAAAAAAATTATAAAACAGGAATTGGAGTCAACTGCAGCACAATACTAAGTGCATGGCACTTCACAAAGGAGGCAGGAGGAGGATGGGGGACAAAACAGAAACCTCTGTCTCTGCTCCTGCCAACCTAGCAGTTCGAAAGCACGTCAAATTGCAAGTAGATAAATAGGTACGGCTCTGGCAGGAAGGTAAACGGCATTTCCGTCCGCTGCTCTGGTCCGCCAGAAGCGGCTTAGTCATGCTGGCCACATGACCCGGAAGCTATACGCCGGCTCCCTCGGCCAATAAAGCGAGATGAGCGCTGCAACCCCAGTCACGACTGGACCTAATGATCAGGGGTCCCTTTACCTTTATCATCAGTATAGATAAGAAAGACACATTAAATGAGTGCAAGGACACATCATGGCCAGGCAAAAAAACTCAAGGAGGGTATGAAGCATAAGGATGCTATAGACCAGCCTTTCTCAACCTGTGGGTCTCCAGATGTTGCTGAACTACAACACCCATCACCCCTAGCTAGCAAGGCTCAGGGATGATGGGACTTGTAGTCCAACAGCATCTGGGGACCCACAGGTTGAGAACTGCTGCATAGACCATGGGTAGGCAAACCAAGGCCCGGGGGCCGGATCACCTTCTAAATCTGGCCCGCGGAGTGTCCGTAAATCAGCGTATTTTTACATGAGTAGAATGTGTGCTTTTATTTAAAATGCATCTCTGGGTTATTTGTGGGGCCTGCCTGGTGTTTTTACATGAGTAGAATGTGTGCTTTTATTTAAAATGCATATCTGGGTTATTTGTGGCGCATAGGAATTTGTTCATTCCCCCCCCCAAAAAAAATATAGTCCAACCCCCCCACAAGGTCTGAGGGACAGTGGACTGGCCCCCTACTGAAAAGGTTTGTTGACCCCTGCTATAGACCAATGGGCCCTGTGCTGCTGTAACATTAGGTCAGGAGTGGCTAACCTGCATCCTCTAGAAGTTGCGGGACAACAACTGCCATCATTCCTGACCACTGGTCATGATGGTTGGGGCTAATGTGAGCTGGTACTGTATTAGGTGTTCCAAGAATGGGAGAAACTGATTTAATTGTCGGAAGGCTACAATGGCCTGAGTGCCAGTCCTCCATTGCCTTAACTGGTACTCAAGAATGGTGCCATGCGATAGGAAGAAAAGGTTCTCTGACTACTTCCTGCACTTTTGTAGCAGGGGCAGAAATATTTAATCATCCAGTGGATTTTGGTGTGGTGTATACCCAGCTTCCACAGCAGAAAAATTGGAAGGTGGGGGACTCTCCTACTTCAGAGGTTTTTAAGCACAGGTTGGATGGCTGTCTGTTAGTTGAGATTCCTGCATTGCAGGGAGTTGGATGAGATGACCCTCAGATTCCCTTGCAATTCTGTGATTCCATGTTCCATCCCTGTGTTTGGAATAGTTTATAATGCAGTACTATTAATCAAGCACACTGTTAACAAAGGACTGCAAATCCGAATTAAAAGATCAAATATAGGCACCTTAGAAAAAATAAACACCGCCACATATTTTAAGAGTGAAAATAATCTCTCCCAGACTTTGTACTAGAGATAAGTAAACCCTTTTATCAATTTCCTGCACACATACAAAAACCCCAAATGGGAAATCTCCTGAGCCACCTTCTTAATGCTTGAGGAATCATACAGTTCAAGAGAGCGATGAAAAAATAAAGGGCAGTCTAAATATTTCCCAAATGCACCCAGATATAATATTAGCTGTAAGTCAGGGAACTGCAATACAAAGCTGCTCATTATTTAAAAAGTAAAGCAAGTTGCAGCTGTTCTCCCCATCCCTGATTGGATTGCAGACTGCAGGCTTTTAAAATCCAACATAAGGTCCACATCTACCTCCTTACAACACCCACCCACATCGGGACTCTCTACCCCATTGTCTGGCATTAGCTATAAGCTATGAGACACTATTACACAAGACTCCAAATGTTCAGCTTAAAGTGTTCCTGCAAAAATTGTCATTATCTTAAAACAGCCACAGGTGAATACAAATGAATACAGACAACCAAGTGTTCTGTGGGAGCTGTTTTGTACAGACTGGCCACCCATGACCTTCAAAACAAAATTTACAATTGGTTGAGAACAGTGACCCCTGGTGGCCAATTTCAACAAAACATGTGCATCTCCCTGCCTAGGCAAAAGCTTTATTTGATAGTTATTATTACTCCATGTTTAACATGTTTTAGTACTTACCCCTTCTTACAAAAGTACATCTACCCTTGGGTATTGACAAACATACCCTGGTCTTCCAATCTGACATGGAACTTGTGTTTCCTTTCAACAATGTAAACCAATCTGGGGGTGGGAGGGGTGTTAAGTAAGTTGTAAGTTTAAAAGAAACCTTACATAGCGCCCACATCTGTTAGTTTATTAGAAATATAAGTTAACCTGGAAGTAATTCT
Source organism: Podarcis cretensis (assembly GCF_951804945.1). NCBI lineage: Eukaryota > Metazoa > Chordata > Lepidosauria > Squamata > Lacertidae > Podarcis > Podarcis cretensis. The sequence continues at coordinate 25,751,503 of NC_137185.1, read as the reverse complement.
CACAAAAAATTATGTTCTCTCTCCCATAAGGAAAATCTTGAGTTAATTCTCAAGTACAGAATTGTGTTTCTAGGTCCAATGCAGTGGTTCCCAAGGTGGGTGGTACCATCCCCTGGGGGGCAGTGGGATGGGCATAGCTGTCAACCATCCCTTATTTGGTGGGAAACTCCCTTATCCCAGCGCCGTGTCCCACTGCTGTCCCTTATTGATGATGTCTCTTAAATATCCCAGGGGTTTCAAAGGAAGCAGCTCCTCTCCCTCCCTCCCTGCCGGCCAGGGAGGAGGGAGGCTCCAACTGTGTTGCTTGGCTGCGTTGCTCACCCAATAAGGAGTCTAAGAACGACTGGGGGGGTGGAGCTTGCATGCCTTGTGCCGATCAAATCGGCCGCGTTGCCTGGGGACTCGCCTTTGCTCAGCGCTTCCCAGCAGAGAGGTGACGGTGGTTTTCCTTGCTGCATCCCCTTTGCCGGGTTGCTGCGCTGTGGGAACCACTGCTTGAGGCTTCGTTTGGCTGCTGGCTGGGCTTTCTGCCTTTGGCTTGGAGGGGCTCAGAAGTTGAACATACCTGTGCTTGGAAAATCCCTTATTTTGGCTGCTGGTCCCTTATTTTCAAATCTGTAAGTTGACAGCTATGGGGATGGGGGGAATGCTAAGAGGCGCTTAAGCAGGGGCATGCTGGCGGTGTAAATGACTTATCAGCCTTTGAAACCCTGACATCACTGGATCAAGTTCATCTCTTTTGTTGAATTAATTAAACTAAACAGTTTTGACTGGATCTTGAATAAACGTGTAACTAATTGTTACTGCTTTGAATGTTATTGCAATTGTTATATTCCTTGGTGGGTTGTGCAAACCGCTATTCTGAATAATGCTTTTTATAGAGCATGGTAGAGGGTGCTGGGGATGGGTTTATGGAACCAAGGGGACAGTGGTCTGGAAAGGTTTGGGAGCCACTGGTCTAAGGCAGCAATCTACCTCTTATAGAAGTCGGCGGGGGAAACTCACATTGATGGTAACAGAGCTAAGATGCAAGTTGCCTGGAGCGGATAATACAAATTTCTACCTATCCAATATACTAGGCTGAAGCGCTAACATTTCAGGCTGTGGCAGAGTCTGCTGCTAACATCATTATCCAACAATGGATGAAGGCTACTACTGTGTGTTCAGCAAACTGAAACAGGACAAAGTATATGAACCGCTTAATCCTCTATGGCCTATTTAGTGACCGTAATATAACATGCCATTGTAAGAGCTTCAGAACTGTGCTCCTGGATCAGACCAGACCTATCTAATCTGGCGCTCTTATTTCCAACATTGGCCAACTAGATATCTCTGGGTGCTCTTCAGCAAGGCATTGCTGTTTCATTTGCCCCCAGCATCTGGAATTGAAAAGTACTAACTTGGCAAATCTTGTTTGATTTTCACAGCTGTTAACAGACCAATCCTCCATGAGAATCCTATGTACCAAGCAGTAGTTTAAGGAGAGGGTCTCAAATTCATCTGCCATTATCAATATCCTCCGATGGCAACAGCGGGCATAGCTCTCCTGGCGAAGGGCTCATAGCTCAGTGGCAGAACATCTGCCTTACACGCAGAAGGACCTGGGTTCAATCCCAGGTAAGGCTGGGAGAGACTTCTCACTGAAACTCTCAAGAACTGCTACCTGTCAATGCATACAACACTGAGCTAGAAGGACCAATGGTCTTTCTATGATAGCATTCACTATGTGCCAGGTTTGGACACCATGGGACACCAAGGTTTCCTCTATGTACACAAGCCTTCATGAGCCTCAAGCAAGCTCAAATGCTCCCCACTCCATTCCATCTTGTGAGGCCACAAGAAAATTGGAAGGTTTTGCTTCTGTTTCAAAATAACAAAGTGCATTTTTAAAAAAATGGGGGGAGGTTTTGATGGTTTCTTTAAACTGTGATATCCAAACAGGCTAGGATTCAAAGCCACAATTTTATCCTGACTCATTTGAACAAATCATATTTGAAACTAACCAAGTTCAGAAGTAAAAGGAAACTATGGCTTGTTGAAAACTGAAATTAAAAAGCTCCTCTTTATGGCCATACAAGCAGGGAGGGAGGAGTGCACGAGCCCAAGGCTTGTGCACGTAGCAGGAAACTCTGGTATTCCATTACATCTAAACCGGTCCTACGTTAGCATTCAGTTTCAGAGATAACTGTATTTTGTGGCCAGTTTATTACAGAGGCTGCATTTGCATGTCATGCTAAGTCATGATGTAGACAAGCAGGAACAAGCATCACATGGTCAGGAGGAGGAGTTTTTTATTTTGCTTGTAACTAACACTTCTATGGTTAATTTCAAACAAGCCAACGTCAACCTCTGGTTCTGAAGCAGGCTTGTTGAAACTAACCATAACTTTAACCTCAATTTCAGGTCTGGGCCACATGGCAAACTGCAGTTAACTAAAAACAGAAGCAAGCACTTACAAGCTACTACCCCTTGGCCATGTGGAAGGACAAGAGAGGGCAGGGGCACACAAGCCCAAGGCTGACTGCAGCTTGCTTCTGCTCATGCATGTCAAATTAAAGAATTTAGCACATTTAGCATGACGTGTGAATGCAGCCAGTCAGAGAGTCAGGAAAGGCTACAATCAGCAGTTTGCCCCATTTAAGTTTCTAATGCCATAGTCAAATACCACAAAACGAAAAAAGATGCAAGGAAAGCAGGTGTTCTTGGAAAAATATGGATTTAGAAATCCTTGAAAGATATGAGAAGCAGTTCTATGCTACACCTATCCATAAGCTTATGCCATTGTGCTGCTGCAAAGTCTCTGCTGCTCTGCTTTTACTGATTTGTCATTTATTAGGTTTTTTTAATGTTAGTTTTTGGTGGGTTTTATACAGGATTATTATTGTTGTAAGCTGCCTTGAGAAACTTAACACAGAATATACATTTTTAACGCAGTTTAATACACTATTCTGTTAAGCCTACTTGAACATTAGGAACATCAAAATAAATTTTCTTATATAAGGTGTGGCATAAAACTTCATGTATATCTGAAAGGATGATCCTATAGCAAATGTATAGTCCAATAAATACTTTCAAATATAATTGCATTATTTAAAATACTGCACAATGTTTTGCACTAATAGGAACATAGAAACTGCCTAACACCAATCAGACCACTTGTCAACTGCGAACTGGTACCCTCCAGATGAAGTGGATTACAATTCTCATCAGCCCCAGGCAGCATGGCCAATGGTCAGGGATGATGGGAACTGTAGTTCCAAAACATCTGGAGGGCTCCAAGCTGGAGAAATACCGTAAATGACTGGCAGTATCTCTTCTGGGATTCAGACAGAGTCCTGTGAAGAGATACTGGAGATTGAACCCAGGACACTTTGCAAAACACACGAGCTGTACAACTGAGCCACATCCTTGCTTTCATTACTATATATTCTGAAAATGAAAATTACAGGTTATCCTATGTACAGTGGTACCTCGGGTTACATACGCTTCAGGTTACACACTCCGCTAACCCAGAAATAGTGCTTCAGGTTAAGAACTTTGCTTCAGGATAAGAACAGAAACTGGGCTCCAGAGGCGCAGCAGCAGCAGGAGGCCCCATTAGCTAAAGTGGTGCTTCAGGTTAAGAACAGTTTCACGTTAAGAACAGACCTCCGGAACGAATTAAGTACTTAACCCGAGGTACCACTGTAAACTATAAGTGATTTTTGTGGAAATTAGTTCAATGTTAAGGCCGTGTTCTACTTACCTCTGCTACACTATCTCATTACAAAGATGTCAGCGGTAAATGACCAAACAAGGCAAGAATAATCTCTGTCATTTGGGGGAAGGAGTTCTCATTTGTACTCTTCAAACATTTCATTTTCTCCTCAGTTTGTCAAAAATAATTGCCAGAACACTTACCGAAGTTTCAGCTGGCTGCGATGGATTACGAGACCCTACTTCCAAAAGGGTCCCCATGTTTGTCCTTAGGAAACTGAGTCAGGAAGGCAGAAACACAGCTTTTGGAAAGGAGCGATGATACTGCAACAGCAAACGATAGTTCATTTTCAGTCTTTAAAGGAGAGGTCTTCTCTTACAACCTGCAGCAAGTAATAGGAAGAAAAGGGAATAACAACTAATGAAATGAAATTGGATATGCCGTTAAAATAACAGAGCGTGCCTATAAATATGAAGTGCTCCATTCTTCCGCAGCATACCTCCACCCTACACTTCAAGCCCACTTCAAGTCCAGATTTGGTACATCTGGCACCAATGATTAATGAGAACAATTAATAATGAAGAGTAGATGGGAATGCAAAGTGATCACTGTCTACCTCCACAACAGAAGACTTAATAACATTCAGAGTAACATATGTTTGAGGGGATTCCTCCACCACTTTAATCGGGCTCATACTCTTGAAAATTTGTTATTTCATAGCACAGTTTTACTGACATTGTGCTTTTTCTCCTTTTAGCATGCCGAATCATTTAGAAATAATAGAGATATGGCTTTTCTGTCATTCCCCCCCCCCACTGCACGTATGTGAAATAAAAATTCTCAGTACACATCACTGACTGGGAGGACTAAACCAGAAGCGTTAGTTATTTCAGGCTCGTTTCTCTAACTCCCATGCACATTGCACAACCTCCAATAGTTAATCAGAAGAAGAGCCTGATCCTAAGTGTGTTTACTCAGGAGTAATAGCTGTACAACCTGTTATTGAGCATTCATTCTGCCTTGTTTGCACAGTTTGTGGGGAAGTTAGATGATGTCACTTGGTTTTTTGAACATTAATTCTTATTTGTTTGTGGGAAGGTTAAATGACGTCAAGTCAAAAACTTTCCAGTACATTTTCTCATTTCCTTAACATATAAAGTCGTTTTTGAAAAAGCTGATTTGTTACACAAGTGCTCCAAATCAACTTTAATTTCTGGCATGTGATTGAATCCCACTCAAAAACCACTATGGTCTGAGAGTGCCCTATGGAATGTGTTACAATTTCAGTCCTTTAAAAGACAGCGGTTCTATCCACACACACAAAAACGTGGCAACCCAAAATGGTACACGCTGGCATGCACAAACACATACAGATTTGTTGCTTTCAAATTCCCAACAATACCCACGCAATTTTTTTCGTTTTATTTTTTTAAATTACTAGTTCCTTTTGAGCTGTTCCTACCTTAAAAGGTGGCACAGAAATGCATATAGATTTAAAAATATATATATATATATACAATTCAGGGTACAGTTCTTGGGACTGGGAGCAAGTCTCACTAAATGAAAACCTACTTCTGAGTAGGCATACCTAAGATCGCCCTGTAAATAAAACAAGTGATTTTGGGTGAGGGAAACAATCCCCTACAGCACCCCCAACTCGGTTTTGGTTACCAAAACTAACACGGGTAAATATTAGCTGAAGCCAAGCGCTTCTGGAGTTTCTGGAGATTATATATATATATATATATATATATATATATATATATATATATATATATTCCCTTCCCATATATATATATATATATATATATATTCCCTTCCCATATATATATATATATATATATATATTCCCTTCGGAACTGCGTAACCCCCTTTCTCCTTTCCCACCAGAGTCGAGGAAGAAAGTTGCTTTGCAAGGAGCAAGGAGGTGCCTATATACTTGGGGACTGGGGCGATGCCTGAGAGGGGGGCTTATACCCGTCACGGCTACCTTACCCACTTTAAGGAACCAGCAGCGGTCGCCCTTGGGATCCACCTCCTCTCCATTGCGCCCCATGCGACCTCCTTCCCGCCCAGGTTTCTTCCCGGGAAAGGTGCTGGGCGCGCGCTGCAGGCCGCCCTTCGCTCCCAGGTAGCAGCGCCGGCGCGTTCTCGTCGCCATGGAGACGGGAGACAGCCGCGGCCTAGTCCCCCGTTTCCTCCGCCCCTCCTCCTCTCCCCCTTCACTCTGGGAGGGAAATAAATTGGTGCGTCTGATCAGGCTCTGACCTATTTCCAAAAGCTTTCTTTCTCTGCGGGGGAAAAAAGTTGTTTCTTCCATTTATATTCATTTTGGGTTTTATCCATTGCTCATTTACAGTTCCGGCTTTACGCGTAAGCTAAACACGCTATAGCTTAGGGCCCCGCTCTCTTGGGGGCCCCCCAAAAAATTAAAGGAAAAAAACTGGGTGTACATTTCCAAACTATAAGATAAAAAAAAAACCTTAATGCAGCAACAGTGTTTTGTGTTGTGTAGGTTCCTATGATGTAAGTAATGGGCCCCGCCTGCTCCCTAAAATATCACTGGTTTGTATTTCACTATTAATATACTTCTTCTTAATTGTATTTCAGTTTAGCAATTACTTTGATAAAATGCATATTTTGTTATGTGCAAATGGCTTTAGATAGGTCCATAAATTACAATATAGCATATATTCAACACAAAAAACCAACAATTTGTTGTTGACGAAGGACAGCTGGACATATAAATGGCCCCATTACCTTCAGTAGCTTAGGGCCTCATCAAACTTAAATCCGGCCCTGCTCATTTAAATGACACCCATTCATTCCAATGCATTTGCTCTGAGTTGGACCCTTGGACACATCACTGTAACCTTGGCTGCAAATAGTACAAATTCTAAGTGTTGTAGTGAAGGAGGTGAGGACAGGTGACCCCACCTATGCCCAAAGTCACCCCCCCCCCTCAATAATCACCCCAGGCCTCAAAACTGTCCAAAATACCTTTTGTCTTCTAAAAATTCACAGCTAAAGGTTTCCTCTGCTAAGATGCTGTGCAAGGGCAAACCGTTACTTTTATCAGTAGGAGAGAGCTTCAAAAGGGCTAATGAATAGGCTCTGTTCAGGGCAGGCCTGAGAACTGACTTTTATCTCATTCAGTAGCAACATCTTTGGACATGCTGAACCGCTCTCATTCCCCTTTCCTGGGAAGAGTCCAAAAGAGTCCCAAGACAGCAGCTTTCTGTTCATGCTCAGGGGAACTCGAGGCAGGACTTCAGAAGAGGAGGAGAAAGGGGAGGGAACTGAAAGGGGAATATATACTCTGTGCAAATGACTGTGAACTCGTGTTTGTTTGTGAACTATCACACTTTCTCCTTCTACCAGTTCATGGATGGTAGAAATAAAGCTTTTTCTCCGAAACTATTCCTTGAGTGTCTGTTGACTCCCATTTTCCCTTTCCCGGGCGCAATATTTTTCCCACCCGAGGGCAAAGCCTCATAGGGCTACAATAGCTTGGCAGGTAGAGCACATGCTTTGTGCTATAGGTCTTAAATATAGAATCAATGTTGATAATTGCACAAGGTAAACACACATACAAATATAAACCAAATGTCTAAAATAGTACAGGAGAGCAATCCAAAAGCCATCTTGGCTCTTCTAAAGATTCTTAAATATTTCCTCTGCCTCCTTCATCCCCCTTGCCTGAGAACAGGTAGGCAGATTGCAATCCAGGGAAGCACCTGAAGGAATTCCTCTCCTATATCTATTAACCTCCTTTGTATGAATTGTCATTGTTTGCCCAGATGCTCTGCACTGAGGGATGTCTGATGCATAGCTGTCAACTTTCAGATTTAAAAATAAGGGATCAGCAGCCTCACCTGTCCCGGAGACAGTCTATGGGATATCTAACAATCCGGGATAGCAGCGGGAAGCAGCAGGAAATGGCGCTGGAATAAGGGAATTTCCCGCAAAAAAACGGAAGGTTAACAGCTATGGTCTGATGGGCAACCTGATGGGTCTTATCAAATGCTAATGTTTTGTGTAAACTGTGTTTGGAACTATGTGAAACTTGCTAAATCCTCGGGAATATCACCCCTTGTCCTGCCTGAGCCACAGTAACCCCACCTTTCGTTTGATCTAATTTCTGACTATTTGTAGAGGGGTTTTCCTTCTCCAATTTGGTGGTTTAGAATAAATTCTATTTGGCTCTTCCTACAACACCAAAATGCAAACCCTTAAAAGAGATGATTATTCTCATTCTCGGTCTCTTTTGCCTCCTTTGCTGGAAAATAAAGATCTGCCTCGCTTTCACTGCATCCTGCCTCCATCTCTGACTGACCATGGACTTAGGGGACTCAATCCCTTGGGGAGTTGGGCAGCAAAAGCCAACCCCCAACCCCCTATTTTTCTCTATTATTTGCATGCAGAAGGTCTCAGATTCCATTCCCAACATTCCCAGGATGGGCTAGGAAAAACTTTTGCCTGCAGTGTTGACAGTACTGGACAAGGTAGACCAGTGGTCTGACTAAGACAATTTACTGTATTATGTTCTAAGTGTGATCTTATGCTTGTCTACTCACAATCTTATTTCAGTGTATAGAGGATTGCAGCTTTTAAGAAATCAAAAAGAATCTGGGTACAATCCATGTGCAATATTATCTAGGAGTAAGCCCTGTTTAAACCAGTGGTGATTACTGATACTTAAGTACATACATATTATAGGATTGAAGCTATAATGTATACTATATACAGTTAGCTACCTGGCCCCACTGACCTTAGAGTTGTTTACGTCTTAGTAAAGCATGCGTAAGGTTGCTTTCAGATAAGTGTATGTACATAGATTGCAGCTTCCAGAAATAAAAGAAAAATGGCTGCAATCCAGATTCTGAGTTACCTGAAAATTAGCCCTGCTTAACCTTCTGAGTGGGACGTGGGTGGCGCTGTGGGTTAAACCACAGAGCCTAGGACTTGACAGTCAGAAGGTCGGCCGTTCAAATCCCCGTGATGGGCTGAGCTCCCATTGCTCAGTCTCTGCTCCTGCCAATCTAGCAGTTCGAAAGCACATCAAGTGCAAGTAGATAAATAGGTACCACTCTGGCGGGAAGGTAAACGGCGTTTCTGTACGCTGCTCTGGTTCGCCAGAAGCGGCTTAGTCATGCTGGCCACATGACCCAGAAGCTGTACGCCGGCTCCCTCGGCCAATAAAGCGAGATGAGCGCCGCAACCCCAGAGTCGGCCACAACTGGACCTAATGGTCAGGGGTCCCCTTTACCTTTTTTTAACCTTCTGAGTAGACATGCAAAGGAATTGCTCTGTGTGTAAACTCACGCACTTAACACATAAAGTTGTGCAGAAGGGAAACTTTGAGCATGCTGAGAAAGACTGAAAGAAGGGAAAATGATATAATTATTAACCCAGCAATAGGAAACAAACAAAAGTAAATAGCACAAGAGGGAAATTCAAGAGTGAATAAAGCTTCAGAGAAGTATCAAGAGAAAGCCACTAGAATATTTCAAGGTAAAGAGTTCCACAGAGAAGCAGCCACAAGCAAATAATCTCAGATATGAGAAATGGAGAGATTTAAGCAGATTAATGCACTTCAAACATATACTGTAGATGCATAATTTTCCAACCCCCATATAATTCTCTAACTTTCCACCGCCTCACTTTTACGCAGCCCCTTGACATTTCAAATCCTCTGTAAATCTTCCTCCCAATTAAAATTATGTCTTTTCATTAGTGTCTTACATAGCCAACCACAGTTCTTATCTCCAGACACTAAACAAAGAAGTAATTGGAGGAGGAGGAGGAAAGTAAATGTGAAGAAAAATAGGGAGAGGAGGAAATTGGGGGCAGGGGAACTATCCCTGGGGTTGTTTTTTTTCCTGGGTGCAATGTGTCTTTGAACTCTGATACCTTTTTTTACTTTCCACGATAAATGATAGGGCTGTGTGTGTCCGTCCCAAGTGACAGAGGCCAGGGTGAAGAGGTGCATCTTTTACAGAGGACAGTATTATAAGGGGTCTTTTTGATCCAAGTCTGGTTTTAAGAGACCAACATGAAGTTCTTCATCAGTGGTTAGCTTCTGGACAGCAGACTAAGCAGGCACACAGGTCACCTGGCCACAGTCTTCCCTAGTATGGTGAGATGGACTGTATTTGTATTTAAATTATAATTTAATTAAAATGTGTGTGTGTAATAAATAGGATTTTCCTGGATATTACCAATTATTTAAAGGCTGAATTGATGTCTTCCTGAAAAAAGTTTAACAACTATTATGTATCAATTCATGTAAAACCAATAAAAAAAATTATTTAAAAAAAGACCAAAAAACCCACCCAGGCTTGTTCTGGTTTTTTGAAATAGAGTAAATTGTGCAAGTCTGATCTCTCTTTTTTGGTGACACACATGAAGACTAGTCTTAAACTACAGGGTGAGTCTTTTAAAGGACTCACCCTGTATATTGAACAATAGGCTATATAGCACTCTTGTGTATCATGCATTCAGTGTACTGTACTCCCACCACTGTTTTGGGATGCAGTATATGTTATGTACTGAAGTTCTCACCTGGGCCAGCAGGGGGATACTGTAGATAGTTATGCAAATAAGGGATCGAAAATGACGTTCAGTGATTGGATAGTTTTAGAAAATTGTTACAGTTACGTTGTACTGGAGCTCTATATAAGCAGGCTGACTGAACCCTTCAGTTCAGTTCTGTTCTGGCCTCTGAATAAACAAGAGCTGTTTGAAGAATCGCTGTGTCGTATATGTTCACCCACAACTTAACAGTGTACACACAGCATTAGCCACAGTCCATATCTATCCAGCATCTATATTGTCATTTCATGTGAAAGACTTCGTCAACTCAAATTGAGAAAAAGAATGAACTAGCTGTGTTTTAAACTGGCAGTGCATACACAGCTGGACAGTATTCTGACAAGTCAGTGCCCAGATGCTTAGGAATAAATTCAGATGACTTTGTTGTAAGATTAATACGCTTCATATACACTCAGAGGACCTCTTATTCTTATTATTGCTTGACATCTTTTGCAAATGAACATTTGCATTCAGAACAGATTCTGGGACTCAACTCTAATGAGACGTGACTCAAGATAAGCCCAGGATGGAAAATAACAGTTCTGATCAATATGCCTTGATCAAATAAAATCATATACATTGTTAAGGTGGTAAAGAGCAATCAGAAACCAGAAAAATCTCCAGTGTTAACTATAAAAAATATTTATTTTCAATAATAAAATGTGCAGCCCCTAAACCCAGGAGCCAGGAAGTTCTCCATTAACTATTCCCAATATTTTTATGAACAATAATCAAATGCTGGTGGAGGAAAAATCCCATTCAAAGACAGTATCCACAGAGGTGTTTGCAGAAAGTTTCCTTTTAGTAAAACACATTTAGTTATACTGTTCATTATACAAATCATTACAATAAAATAAGAATAATTCAGGATATATACAGATTCTTTTTCTGCTTTTCAGCTTTGCTTGTGCTGAAAATAAATAGGAATAGCTTTCCTTCATATAATATTTAACAGAGTGACAAGCTGCTCAATGCTACCTTTTGCCAGTATAAGCTAGTTCAGAACTGACCTAATTCATCTTATGACCATTTAACAACTTGGATAAAGCTCAACTTCTATTCATTACTCAATGCATGCATGAAGGTAAACATCATGAGCAAGACCAAATATTTTTTTAATAGCAAAACATATTGACTTCTGCCTTCTCCAGCTGTTCCCACTGTAATAAATATATGATTTTATTAATTAACTGTATCCTACCAGGATCCAGAGCAAAATTGTCTGAAGTGCAGCATGAAACTTAAGCATTTATACAGCTGTCAAGCTGAAATTAACCCACTGGAGGACAGTTTGATGCATGGATGCATAACCCTGTGTAGCACTGAGGTCACATTTCCTGAGCTACAAGCAGCAGCTGATCTGCATGTCTACATTGACATGTAATTAACATAATTTAGATGGCACTAAGCCACAAGTGAGCAATACCTTGCACTTCCTCCGGATGTCATTTGTTTAAACAGGGAAAGCACTATAGAAAATTGTTTGAAGATGAGAAACTGAAATATTCAATGCCAATTTAAGTGCATGTCCAAAGAGTCCAGCAACAAGAATACTCTGTTTTTTTAATATTTGATGGCATCAAAAGTTAGCCCCAGCTGAAGGTGTGGTTCATTACCAAGAAGTTACAACACTTGTGAAAATCAATTAAATAGGTATCAGTTTTGGTTGTTTATTGGAAGCCTGGGAAACTGTTTTCAAACTTCAGTTTCTCCAGCTCTGTGTCTTCTGTGGCATTAAACTTTCACTAAGCAGCCAGTGCTGTATCTTAGCGCCAGCTGAATCCTTCACTAAAGGTGACTAAAGGCTTGTTATTGTGCATCCTGATATTCAAAATCCTGAGTAAACCTTGTCAAATCATCAAACAAGATTTCAGGAAGTGCTGTTTTCACCTCTTGAATTCCAGGTGTTTTAAGTATTCCTGCTACCTTGAGAACCAATCTATTAAAAGTGAAACGAGATTGTCAGGATTCTTGTTCAATACGTCAGGCAAAATCACTTGAGTAACTATGTTCACCCATTTCTGGTCTGATCTCATTCCAATTGTTGGAAATAAACAGGAACCAGAAGCCAAGAAGGTGTGTCTGCCTGATCTATAAATCCAGTGCAAATAATAAAAATATTTTTTTCAGGTAAATCATCTTGAAACACTTTAAATGTTCACATTTCATCTATTTAGCGCCTGCTAAACAGGCAAAATTGCTGTTATTATTTCCCTTTCCCAGCAGAGCATTTGATTATTGGTTAAATACATTGCACCTCTAAAACCAGGCATGTAATACTAGACCCATCTGCAGGCTTCTTAGAGTTTCCCTGGGCAACCAGAGATAAAATACTGGCTTTGTACAGTGAAGCTCATTTGAGGACAGTGTTTATTGCTGTTACTTCACATGCAGAATATATATATATAAAAAGCCTGAGGCCTTGCTTATCCAATTGCATCAAATGACATGGCTGGAAGACAACTTTCACATGTTCCATTTTTGTTCCGTCAACTAGATAGACAGAAGAACCAGTTTGTTTGTGATAACATAAAGTAGTCTGCAGCCAAGAGCAGAACATAAAGCAGTCTGCAGCCAAGAGCAGAATGAGACCAGCCTCATTCACACGTAACACTAATCCAAACGATGCAACAAGCTGTAGGGAAAACCTTGGCCTCAGATTGTGGATAAGGAGGAAAGACCTTAATCAGAATTCCAGGTTCGGTTGATGTGCTAAGCTGAGCATTAGTTTAGCTGCTTATCATCCTGCATTGACATAAATAGCCAAGTGACTCCAGTCTCCTCCTTAGCAACAGGTTTGCAATCGCATGCACCAACCAGGCCAGAGTGTAAATAACCTCCTTTATGCTGCTTGCTAACTGACACCCCAAAGTTGTTTTCTATGGGACAGCCATGTTTCACCCATCATAAAGGCAATTGCCTCTCTAGGGACACAAGGCTGGCCATATGAGGGAGGGGTGTTGTGCAGAGGACTCCCCATTTGAAAGACCAGCTTGTTGATGACCAAGCCATGGCCCTGTGCCAGAGAAAGCTCCAGGGGTTATGGGCTCTTGGGCAATCCTGCTCCATGGCAAGGCAAGGCAAGGCAAGGCAAGGCAAGACAGAGGTCAGCCTTGGGTGCAGGGCTAGGTGGAGGCCAGATACTAGCCAGCCTGAGGCAGGACAAGTTGGGGAGAACGTCAACTGCACTCTAGGAAGTGAAAAAGTGATGGCACACCTACACCATGCATTCAATGCAGTCTTATACCACTTCTGACATCCATGTAGCTCTGGGGGAGGTCTCCTAATTACTCTCAGTACCCATAAGGTTTCTTTGGCAGAAGCCATGGATGTTAAGGTGGCATAGGAGTGCTTTACATTTAAGACTTTCCAAGAGTCTCCTACTGTGGTATGTAGTGGGAGAGCCTCTGGCCCCTCACTGGGGCTTCAGAGGAGTCTTCTGAATCAGAAGACAGCAATGCCACCTCCTCTAGCCAAAGGAACTCTGAACCCCTCAGGCTCATCAGGTAGCGGCACCTCTGGGACGTACCCTTCCCCCTTTTGGTTCAGAGTCCTTGACTTGCTCTCCTGAAGAGGAATCTGCTTTCCGGTCCCTGACACTGAGCCCCCTTCGCTGAGTGGGTCCAACTCCTCTTCAATCCCGGTCATCACTACTTGCCTATTCATTTCCCCGCTCCCTCGGGGCCCGAAGCAGAAAACATCCCAGAGGCAACCGGAGTGTGATATTCCATCTTCATATCACTGCTTGTGTGGTAAAATGGGGTTGGGCAGTGTGCGAAAACAACAGAAAGGAAGAGGAGGAGTTGGACCAGCAGGTGCAAGAGATGAGCTTTGTGCCACTGTTTTCCCCTGTGCCAAAAAGCAGCTATTCTACGATCATCACAAATTTGTTTTAGACTTTTTGAATTTGTACATGTTATCAAATATGCTAGAAGAAAGGCAAACACCCAAAGGTCACACCTGTGCTTTCTGCCAAGGCTCCTAGCCCCACCTTTTCCATTGAAAGGTCAAGCCCGCTTTACAAGTGCCTGCACACAAAAAACAGAAACCTTGGGAGATCTTACACTGCCTATTCTGGATGAGAAAACTAATAAGCTAATATTAGGATGTGTGAAGTCGTCATTCATCACATAGCGATCCTTTTACAAGACAACTGTGTTGCATAGAAAATGGGTGCAAAAGTCACATTGTGACAACTTTTCTGCCTCAAAAACAGTCAGGTAAATCAGCCCCATGCTGTCATTGAACTTGACTGTCACAGTCTGTGTACTCTATGAATAGAATCATAGAATCATAGAGTTGGAAGAGACCACAAGGGCCATCGAGTCCAACCCCCAGGTGCTTAATAGGTGCTTAACATCCGAGAAAATGTAGAACTGTTTTGCCATAGGTGGAAATGGGGACTGAGCTTTCTGATGGCGTTGCCCACATGAACAAAACAAACTTGTATTCCATTTAGGAAGAGGTACCTGGTATGTCCTGAATTTCCTACACACAAATCACTTGTAGGATTAATCTTATTGAAATGAATGTGATTATGTGGCTGAGTTGAAGACGACTCAAATGGAAGATGTTCTTGGTACATTTGTCCTGTAGTATCGTGCAGCAACATTTTTGATTATCAGTGTCCAATGAACTGAAATGACGTCCAAAGATGCTTATGCCATGAAAAAAATGTGTTTTTTTCTTTAAGGTGCCACAAGACCTTTCTTTTCTTTCCTTTTCCTTTTCGCTGCAATATATTAACAAGGCTACTCCTCTGGATAGTGTTGATTATGTTAGTACCTGCTTTCTTTGAAAAATCACTCTCACTGTGCATCCTAAACAATACTCCTCGGTTGTAATTTCACAGTGAACGTTCATAATATCATAATGGAATCCAGTTACTATTGATCTGAAGTGGGGGGGACATCACAAATATCTATATTCTTTAGCTCCAAAGGCACTTCCAGACTGTTGCTATTTTAAGTGGGGATTCAATCACATTAAAGTTGATTTGCAGTTCTTTCACAAACCTACCCCCCCCCAAAAAAATGGACTTTTTGCAATAAGGAAAGTGATGGAGAAATGCACTGAAAGTGTGGGATAACAATTGCTTGGCGCAACATCTAACCTCCTCACAAACAAATCAGGATGAATACGCAATAAATCACAAAAGTCACCTAAACTCCCTGCAAACAAATTGGGATGAACGCTCAACAAACGGGTCATTTGGAAGCAAACCAATATTCCAGCTGCGTCATTCTCACCATGTAGCTTGGTCTCCCAGTGATATCTTTATATTATAAAAGAAAGAATTGAGGAGGGATTCCACTAGCTTCAGAAATGTCTCTGGTCATCTTGCCCCAAGTAGTAATTTTCTTGGCACGCTTGGGGAAATGTTTTTGCTCCCGTTACAACAGTGTCCCCTTATCAGATGCAGCCAAAAGGTGACACACACCCTTCTTAGGTGTTCACCAGCCAAGGAAGTGGAGACACAAAATCCACAACATCTTGGTCTGAGAGATGCTTCTGTTGTTGGATAGCAAGAAAGGTTCAGCTCTTACACCAGAGTGCCATTCTTACTGTCATACTTCAGTGTAGCCCGGGGGAAGTTGAGGGTGGCATATTCTGTAGTGTTCTGGGATTGGAAGGTCTTCACCTCTTCAGCTGAACGCTCTCGTATTTTGCTGAAGACCTGGATGTCTGCGTAATGCACGCTGCTGTCGTCGCGCTTCATGCTCTTCGGCTTGCTCACGGTGGCATAGACTGGGAACTCAGACACGTCGTCATAAACGGGCCCAACATCCATTCCCTTCAGAGAGAGAGAAAGGGGAAGAGATTGAGGAAGGCAAATCTCTCTGAAGCAAGCTCAGCCCAATCAATGTTGGTGCATCGGGGGGGGGACCCATATTGCACCCCTGTTGCATTATATTCACTCCATATTTTTAATGTCAGTTTATAAGGGAAGGACCACAGGTCAGTGATGTGGCACCTGCTTTACATCAGAAAGTCTTAGGGTCAACCCACAGCATCTACAGGTAGGACTGGAAGAGGCTCACAGTCTGGAACCCTAGAGAACACTCCCTGTCAGTAAATGCAATACAGTCGTACCTTGGAAGTTGAACAAAATCCGTTCCAGAAGTCCGTTTGACTTCCAAAACATTCGGAAACCAAAGTGTGGCTTCTGATTGGCTGCAGGAAGCTCCTGCAGCCAATCGGAAGCTGTGGAAGCCCCACTGGACGTTCGGCTTCCAAAAATAGTTTGAAAACAGAACACTCACTTCCGGGTTTTGATCATTTGGGAGCCAAGGCATTTGAGAGCCAAGGTACGACTGTACTGGGTTAGGCAGACCAATAGCCTGACTCCATTTATGGTAGCTTCCTATTCCTGTTTTAATGTTTTAAAGGGGTTTTATTGTGTAGTTTAATTCTGCATGCTCGTATTTTAATGTTAGGTGCAATGGGCTTTTATACAAGAGAGAACAGCTCAGAAACCATTTTGGGCTTTAAACAATATATAAAATAATAAATAATTACATGAGGCACAATCCACTGGAAAATTCTTCTGCTCGAGCCCCACTGAACATAGGGGGCTGCCTTATACTGAGTCAGACCATTGGTCCATCTAGCTCGGTACAGTCAACACTGACTGACAGCAGCTTCCCTGGATGTCAGACAGGGATAGTCTCAGCCTTCCTTAGAGATAATGGGGATCGAACCTGGGACCTTCTGCATACAAAGCAAGTATTCTGTCACTGGACTAGAAGAGAGCTGCTTGTGCTCCATTGATCAGAAAAGTTTGCCTTACTAGCACCAGGCAGAGTCTTACTAACACCAGAGCAAACACTTTCAGTATTCCAGATTAATTACTCCAGAATATACATCAACCCATGGTTATGCATTCACAATTACTGATGACTTCAGAATTGCAGTTAAACATACATCAGGATCATAGAAGTTGGAAGGGACCCCAAGGCTCTTCTTGTCCAAACTCCTGCAATGCAGGAATCTCAGATAAAACATCCATGAGATGTGGCCATCCACCCCCTGTGTAAAAACCTCCAAGGAAGGATGAATGCACCAAAGTAGAAGCATTGTGTTTGTATGGTTAAAAATAGCCTGAATTGAGCACACTCACAAATTGACTAGGCTCATGAAGCTGCACTCACAGCACTGCAACTCACACGCCTGTGTGGCCTCTTGTGTGTATGAATTAGGGCCAAGAATGGAGTTATAAGGCTGATCCAATAGGCACTACTTCAACTCAAAGTAACATGGCACTGAATCAGCAACATACTTTAGGAGCTTTTGCAATTGGTAGCAAAGTCTTTTGCAATTGGTAGGCAAAGTCTTTTCAGAGGCAGTTTTACCTTCTTGCTCTCTGGGTGCTGCTGGGTGCTTGACTTAATGATTCTTGTACCTGCGGAAGAAACAGCTGATATTTAGAGAAGCAACATAGCTCATACTAAAGAATGATAGGAGAGGCTAAATTAGAACACGGTGACTCTAGCAGAATCCTATTAAGTAAAAATTCGTTTTTAAAACAGCAAGTTGCTAGACCTCATGAGTTTACAAACACCTCCAAAAATATGTAGGCACTGTGAGGTTTCCAGTAGGCTTCCGGAAATAGAATTATTCCATCCACCCAGGCACCAGGACGTTCTTCCTCAACATGTGTTCTGAAATCGTCATCTCACAAATACAAATCCTTAATTGTTTCTGAGGGAGGAATGAGACCCCAGCCCCACTATAATTACTGCAACCAAAACAAGCTCAGCAGAACAGTAAGATTCTGCCGGTAAAACACATGAAAATTAAGAGCAGGGGTGCAAAATCGTGTTGCTTGCATTGTCCGCCTCAGACTGTGGGCGTTCAAGTCAGAGCACCTGAGTCTCTTGTGTGTGAAAGTCAATAGGCCCTCAGCTATTATTCAGTTATTTGAACACCAAAGAGATCCTGCCTTCAGTATGAGCCCCCTTCACTGCGACCTTTGCTAATTTTTAACCCAGAGTGAACACATGACCTTCTCCCATGAGAAAGCCCAGATCCGTTCCTCTGGCAGAAAGCTTCCCACTAAGCACTGGGGTACAGCCGACCACAGTGGTTAGTGGCCATAGCAACATCTAGCAGAAGGAATGTAACAGTGGAGTTTTCCTTTCCAGTCCTCCAAGAAACCTAGGAACATTCTGTTTATTCCTCTCTGCTAACTTTGCTGTTTGTCAAGCGATGTGTTTTGCTAGGCCAGGGCCGCACTGGGCAGCCAGGTAGCAATTCTGTTTATTGTTCTTGGCTCCTGCTTGCTTTTAGGAAGGATGTTTGCAGCTCTAAGCCCAAAGTCTGAATTTGGATGTTTCTTTGTCTCCATGTTGATATATGCCTGGTGCACACATAACATTCTAGTTCTGAAAACACCCTGTTTCCAACGGCCCTTACAGTATTACCCAATCTTGATCCTGTTTTCTGTTGTTGTTGTTTCTTACCCACCCTTCACCATAAGGTCTCAAAATGGTTTACTGCAATTTTAAATTCAATATTACAGACCCTTCAAGTGTCACTATTTTCCAGGGACAGTCCAGGATTTACAGAAGCCATCCAGGTTTCTGACTTGATCCCAGAACTTCCCGCTTTTCCTTAAGACATCTCTATTTTCATTGGAGAAATGTTGGAGGATATAGAGCTATGCAACCCGCCAAGCCAAGCTGATATATAACTATACAACCTTTAGAGGACACCTGTATAGGGAAGGTGTTTTAAATAAAAGAAAAGTTTAATGTTTTATTATGTTTTCATATATGTTGGAAGCTGCCCAGAGTGACTAGGGAACCCAGTCAGATGGGCAAGGTGTAAGTAATAAAATTATTATTACTATGGAATAGGACGTCCCTATTTTCATCAGAGAAATGTTGGAGGGTATGGTATTAAAAACAGTTTAGAACAAATTAGTCACAGGAATAGGGTATACAGTGGTACCTTGGGATGCAAACGGGATCCGTTCCGGAGCCCTGTTCGCATCTTGAATAGAATGTAAGATGCGACAGCGCGTCTGTGCGTGCCGCGTTTCACTGCTTCCGTGCATGCGTGTGACATCATTTTGACCGTCTGCGCATGCGCAAGCGGCGAAACCCGGAAGTAAAGTGCTCTGTTACTTCCAGGTCACCACAGAGCGCATCCCGAAAATACTTATCCTGAAGCATATTTATCCCGAGGTATGACTGTATATATTTATAGTCAGTGTGTCTTCAGCAGAAACTACATTTCATAACACCTACACACCGTTCGATTGCGAGGGGAAAAACCTCGAAGGGGTTTACAAAAAAGACAAAACAATTAAAATGATCACTAAACGTTTTAGCTTCTTAACATTGCAGCTGCTGCACTGTACTCTGAACTGCCAATAATCTATTTTCGGGTCATTCTGTTTTAGTAGCACATCCTTAACACTTACACACAAAGGCATTCTGCATGCTCTACGTGGTTCTTGGATCAAATGGAGGGCAGCCTATGGTACATTAACGCAGCACATAACAGTGTAGAGCACTGTAGACCAGGAACATGTGGCCCTGCATATATTTTTCAACGTTCCCAGGCAGTTGTCCCATTAATCGCTAACATAATCCCTTGAAACCAATAGGACTTGCTTCCAAGTAAACCTGTTTAGAACTGTGGTGTGACTAGCTGAGTATTGCAGGGTTGTAGGCAGGAGACGAGAGGGTGAAACACCCGGGATGGAGCTTCAAAAATCTGGTAAAGAAGTACGTTTCTGGTCATTCCAGGTCTTGCTTATAAAAAATGTTTGCAGAGGATTATTTACCTGGCTTTTCTTTTTTCCGCTTAAATGGCGAAGGGCAGTTCCTGAAATAAAAGAGACAGAGTTGCATGAAATTCAGAGGGTCTTTAATCCTCTAATGGCGCACTGATCAGTACTTGATAAAGGTGTATTGATCCACAGCCTGCCACAAAATGCTCCAGAGTGGAATACTTCAATTTTCTGGTTCTCACCCTCATCTGTCAGTCAGTATTCCATGCCCACTGAGCATGCTCAGTCTTCGTCGGGTTTGTGAAAAGTGCTGGGATGAAAAGAAAACTGCTCAGAAACATAGCTTTTAAACCCAGACCTGTGCCTAGAAAATCAGCATGAAAGGAAGTCTGGGTGAGCCCTGACTGGGGATTTGAGCCCTTGTCTCCCAGGTTTCAGTCTGATACTCCAACCATTACACCACCCTGCCTCTCATTGGCTGTAACACAACTGGTGCTCTAGATTTCAGCATTGCCACCAGCAGAGGGGAGAGATACCACCTTGTTATATGGATAGCTAAAGAATGGAAAAATACCAGGGTGGGTTGGGGGACAGAGCGAAAGGAGGTGCGGCTGTGGGGAGCCTGTTGCTAAGATACCCGCCTAAAAACTCATTTTTCCATGGAAAGGGTTGGAAATGCCGAGAGCTCCTGGGCAGGGAGCCACAGCTGGCAGCTCTGTGACCTTCTTCAGAAACAAACACCCGGCTCTCGTAACATGCCTCCCCTCCTCCAGCCAGAAGCCATGGGGCAGCACGCAGACCGAATGCATTGTACAGTCAGCAAGCACACACTGGCTGGCTTATGGAAAGAGAAGAGAATGGACCCTGTTCAGTACAGGCCACCCCACCCGCCCTCTTCCCAAAGCTGGACATTGTCCTTTGCTACCAGTGAGGACGCCTGCTCTCTTTCCCATGAATAAGAAAGTTGTTTCGCAGCTGTATTTTGCTTCCATGTGATCCAGTACTTGTTTGCCCTTTCTGTGCTTTTATGGAGCCTAAAACTAATGTTGAACTGGAGCATTTTGTTTCTTGTTTTCTGCCAGAGGTTTTTTCCCCAGGGCGGAGTTAGTGATTAGATCAGCCACGTTTTGGAATGCATCTCCCATAAGCCCTAGCCAGGGTGATTTTGCTGGCTGATGGGAGTTGTAGTCCACAAGCACAGTTAAAATAAGTCGTGATCCCATAAGGCATGGTTCCTTGTAAAAGTTTGTTTCACATAATGGTTTGTTGCAAAAAAACCAAACAAAAATAAACCATGGTTACTCTGCGTGGCTGAGTTCAAACGTCCAAACAAGCCATACTTTAGCCAAACAAATCAGGGCATAGCGTCATGTCTGAAGCATACCAGCTCATTTACATGAGTAGAGCTGCCATACGTTCGGATTTTCCTGGACATTACCAGGATTTCAAAGGAAGAATTGACGTCCAGGGGAAATTTCTTGGATCTTAAGCAGCAATATCTAAAACAATGAAATATGGCAACCCTAACCTGAGAGTAAGCTGCACCAAACTCAATGTGATTTGCTTCTGAATAAATATGCATAGTATTCCACTCTGAGAGTGGTATCCATTGGGTGGTATCCATTGGGTGGTGGTATCCATTGGGACTGGTAGTATCCATTGGGTGGTATCCATTGGGACTGGTAGAGCGAAAGGCAGAGAGGCCAATATAGGCAGAGTCAGAACCAATGACAGGCAGAGCCAACTAATTCAACTTTTGCCCCCATCCTCTTCCCTGCTGACATCTACAGCCACAGCACTGGAACTCAGGGGGAAGAAACGGACTGGCAGTGACTCCCTGCTAGACAAGTAGGCAGGCAAGGGCTGGCTGAGGATGGACTGAGGTTGGTGGGGCAATACCCCATTCACCCAAAAGGACTGCACTGCAGGTAAAATCCATTCTGCCTCATTTTCCAAAGTGTTTTCCTTCACTGCTGCAAGTCCAGAGACTTACGCCAGGGGTCAGCAAACTTTTTCAGCAGGGGGCCGGTCCACTACCCCTCAGACCTTGTGGGGGGCCGGACTATATTTTGGAAAAGAAAAAAAAATAACGCATTCCTCTGCCCCACAAATAAACCAGAGATATATTTTAAATAAAAGGGCACATTCTACAAACACGCTGTTTCCCGTACCATCTGCAGGCCGGATTTAGAGGGCTATTGGGCCGGATCCAGCCCCCAGGCCTTAGTTTGCCTACCCATGACTTACACTATCTTCTTGTAATGCAAAGAGCAGGCGGAGCATCATGAAAGACCCACAACTCTACTGACCATCTTTCCACTCCGGCACCAACTTGTTCATTTCTCTGTTCTGCCAATGCCTGGGCAGTGCAATTAAAATAGCTCTGCTTTAAATATAATCATTGGCATCCTAATCCTGTTTCCTAAGAAATACAAGGCCCCTGTATCATTTTTCAGAGCTGCTTTTCTCTTGTATCGGTTGGCAGAGCGGAGGGGTGTTTTAACAAGCTGCCCCGCAGGCGATGGCTATTCTGAGGCTGTCTGTGGGCTAATCCCCGGCTCGTCCGTCCAAAGGCATCTCCGAGCTTCTGGTGGATCAGACAGAATTAGAATTGACAAGGATGGGAGAGAAGTCTACAGCAATGAGGCTGCTCCTATCTCTCTAAACCAAATACAAAATGTTCCTGAAAAATCTTGCCCTTTGAGGCTTAAGCTCTAACCCTCACAAACCACTTTTTCCCACAGCTACCCAGAACTACTTGATCACAGTTGTCCATGTACTGGTAACCTGCAGGTTGGATTACCGCAATATGCTCTGTGTGGGACTACCCTTGAGGCTGGTCCAGGGGATGCCACTGGTTTAAAACCAAGCAGCTAGGCTGCTTGTTGGGACAAACATCCGCCAGCAAATACCACCTTGTCTATTGGCTACCAACCTGCTACGGGGGCTAAGCTCAAAGTTTAGGTACAGTGGACGCTCGGGTTCGAACATGATCCGTGCGGGAGGCACGTTCACAACCTGCAGCACCGTGTCTGCGCACAAGCGGGGTGCGATTTGGTGTGCATGCGCGAGTGCCGAAACCCAGAAGTAACCCATTCTGGTACTTCCAGGTTTGGCGCAGTGCGCAGCCTGAAAACACACAACCTGAAGTTTCTGTAACCCAAGGTATGACTGTCCTAACATGTAAGGCTGTGTACAGTTTGGGGTCAGGTTATTTGAGAAGCTGTCTTAACCCTTACCTAACCAGTAGTGATAGGTCATTGCATTCTGCAGAAGAGATTATCCCCCAAAAAATATCAGAGGACCACTCAGTACTATTTTTCTAGAAAAAGAGGTGCCGGAACTCATCATGAATACCTTCCTTGTTCTCTTATACAGTAATGGCAATGGTGTCCACCTGACACTTGCCAGTACCGAGTTCCAGCCAGTTCTGGCTGGGGAAAAACCCCACCCTGGGCCCACTTCACAGCAACTCAGGTTGGGACTGCCCCTGTTTTGTGGAACAGCATCTCTTAAGATACGACCAGCGCCTGCTATCAGTCCTTTTCAGAAATAAACGGAAGACGTGTTTGTTTCAATACGTTTTTCCAGTTGGGTGAATTGGTCTCTGGCCTCAGGTGTTTATTCTGTGCTGTTTCTAAACCTGTATTACATTGTGCTTTCTCTACTTTTTTTTTTTAAAAAAATGCTTAAGGTATTTTTATTGTATGTTTGCAAATCACCATGAGCCTCATGGGAAATGCAATTCATAAACAAAATAGACAGAAAAGCGATTACAACCTCCAGCTGATTCCACTATGCAAACATGGTGCAAAGTTCCTTTTGTACAATCAACAGCATTTCTCCATCTCTTACGCTAAATTTCCATGCCACACTCTTGCTACTCCAGGGCCTTGTCAAAAAATATTAATATTCTGCAACTCAGCTGGGGGTGGGGGTTAGATTCAGCCCCTCTTTCCTCCATCTAGCTGCTTATTAAGTGGGATTGTAATCTCCACTGGTTGCTTGTATCTCATAATTTTACATGTCCTGGAATGCAATTTTCCTTCTTCATGGGATTTTGACAAATAGAGAGATAAATTTAGGTCCTATGGAAATCAATGGGACAGGTTAATAATGGCATAAATAAAGTCCTGTTGTTTCAATACAAACTAAGTGCAACCGACTTCTTGCTTGGATTTAGCTCACTGTTATTTCAAATCACCAGCTCAATTAATTATGATACCACTTCAGTCCATTAGAAGTTTTTGAATCAATTAATCTAACTGATCAAATGCACACTGCAGCCCTAATGGCAAAAGATGCTGAAGTACTCTGAGCACTCTAAAATGCTACATAAATGATAAGTATAATTATTACTCCTACTGCATTATCTGTGGAAGAGAGTGGCACTGTTAAGCAGAAATTATGTTTCAGCCAGCTTGCCTTGTATGGCTCAGTTAAAGATTTGGGAAACTCACATTCTGATTAATTTGTTGTTGTTTGTTGTTTAGTTGTGTCCGACTCTTCGTGACCCCATGGACACGGCAGGCACTCCTGTCTTCCAATGCCTCCCGCAGTTTGGTCAGAACTCATGTTAGTAGCTCTGATTAATTTACACTTACTTATAAACACACACACACAAGCATCCTTTTCTCCTTCAGGGTAGCTCTGCCACTCTTTGTGCAATTCAGAAAACCAGCAAAATGGGGGCTTTGATCAGGGGTGGGGAGGTGGGAAGTGAGAGCACAGCTAGCAACCTGTTTGCAAAATATTTCCTCCCCCTGAGCAAAACACCCTGCTCAGGTAGGACAAAAGAGCAGTGAAGAAGACTTTGGAAGAACTGGTTGACAAGTCTTATCAGCTGCTGGTGTATGAGCGGATTTTATTTGCTGCTGTTCTGGGCTTCTGGTGCACCAGGGTTTACACCAGCATTATAGAGTTGGCCAGGATGCCAGAAGGAATACAATTTATGAGCTTTTTCCATTATCTGCACAGCAGGGGGTGTTCAGTCAACAGTGCAAAGGCTGAGCTGAAGCATTTCCTGCTGGTTACCTGCTTTCAGCAATAGGGGTCGCTGTTTGGTAGTACCCAATTGGTTAGCTGTCAGATTCTAGAGCTCCCTATTGGTGGCTCTTAGGTAATTCACAAAATATAGAGTCCATTCATAAAACACAGTGTTCATTCATAAAGCAGCAACATAAATCTCCATTGCTACATATTGGGTGTATATTTCAGCAGTTGAACGTACGGGTATATGGCCATGCTGTAGTGTAGTGCTTATGCAACTGTGAATAAAAGGTGGCTGGGCTCATTGTCTTGGGGGTGGGGGTGGGGGTGGGGATAGGTGACAAAACTGATTTCCAATAAGTGCCCCTCCTTTATTTCCATAACAAGTCATTGAGTCTGTACTCTGAATGGCGGCACCAGGGACCTAGAAGGTGCAGGGCATGTAAGTCCAACCCCTGCACAGTCTCATCAGGGCTGACCTTAAGGCAATTGGAGCAATTGGGCCAAATTGGGCCCTGTGGGCCGCTCCGAAGGAGGCCCCTGCACCAGGGCAATCTAGATGGATTTTATTTATATCTAGAAGATATAAATAATTGCAGACTTTGCAGACTTTGGCTGTGAACTGGAGCCCTACAAATGAAAAAAAAAATCAAGTTGCGCCCCACTGTTTCACATTGGACCCCACTGGCTAGCCCTGAGTCTAATAGTTGCTGGGCCTGAGTTGCCCTGCCCTTGCATGAAGTCTTGGGTTTGCAATTTTGGGATAGGGGAGACTGCCCGCTGGGGAGCGGGAGGGCTGGCGAGGTCCCCTAGATTTAGAGGCCCTAGGCTTCAGCCTACTTAGCCTATACATAAATCTGGCACTGGTGGGGAGACTAAGGGCCCACCCACACTTTCAAAACATGGGTCCAAGAAGTTGTGTGTTTGTGTGCTTCTGCTGCTTTCCCCAGTAAAGTCGACTGTTTATTGCTGAATCAGAACAAACGTCAATCCACAGAAAACCCAATTGACATTTGCTCTGATTCAGCAGTTGACTAAGGGTGGGGGTCACTTGGCATTCCTTGTTGTATTGACAGCCACTTGAGAACCCAGTGCATTAATCTGCACTGGGGACTCCTTGGAGAAAGTATGGAATAACAACCAGAAAACAATTTAATTATTGAAAAGAAATCCATTCTTTTCCGTATATTGCAGATGAGGTGGTGAGGCTGTGCCTAATGCCACTGACTTTGGGCGACTTTCAAACCAGGAACATCCTAGTTGTCACTCAGCCATTCTCTTTTAGGGGGTTCCAACCACTATTTATGGGGACGCAGGTGGCGCTGTGGGTTAAACTACAGAGCCTAGGACTTGCTGGTCAGAAGGTTGGCGGTTCGAATCCCCGCGACGGGGTGAGCTCCCATTGCTCGGTCCCTGCTCCTGCACACCTAGCAGTTTGAAAGCACGTCAAAGTGCAAGTAGATAAATAGGTACCGCTCCGGCGGGAAGGTAAACGGCGTTTCCGTGCACTGCTCTGGTTCACCAGAAACGGCTTATTCATGCTGGTCACATGACCCGGAAGCTGTACGCCAGCTCCCTCAGCTAATAAAGCGAGATGAGCGCTGCAACCCCAGAGTCAGCCACGACTGGACCTAATGGTCAGGGGTCCCTTTACCTTTACCTAACTCTTTAAGTACCCAGTAGATACGTTTAAAACAAAGCTAAAACAAACCAGATACTCATGACAAAGGCCCATTTATCCAGCTGTGTTGCCATTCATAAAGTACACAATCAAATTTTTGATGGAGATGCTCAGCAGGAGTCTGAAATGTCTTCTCAAGCCTAGCAGATCAGGCCAAAATATCTGAATCCCACCTGCTGGGAATCACAAGCAAGGATTCAGGTCCAGCTTATAGGCTTCCATTTTGAGCATCTGCTTGGCCACTGTGAGAACAAGATGCTGAGCTATGATGAGCCTTTGGTCTGACCCAGCAGGCCAGCCTCCTCTTAGGTTCTATTCAGAACCACCTGAACAGAAAACGTTGTCCTTAACCTCAGGAACAGGGCTGGGGAACCTGTGGCTTGCCAAATGCTGTTGGACTCCCAAGTCTCAACATCCCTGACCATTGGCTATATTGGCTGGGGCTGATGGGAAACAAAGCACCATTCACAGTGTTATGTACTGAAGTTCTCACCCTGGGCCAGCAGGGGGATACTGTAGATAGTTTTCACTCAGGTCCACATATGCAAATAAGGGATCAAAAGTGACGTTCAGTGATTGGATAGTTACAGAAAATGGTTACTGTTGCGTTCTAATGGAGCTCTATATAAGCAGGCTGGCTGAACCCTTCAGTTCAGTTCAGTTCTGTTCTGGCCTGTGAATAAACAAGAGCTGTTCGAAGAATCGCTGTGTCATCTGATATGTTTCCACAACTTAACACGCAGAGGTTCTCCAGCCTTGCCCAAGGGGGATTCCCAGATTGCTAGCAGCCCTGTATAGGGAAGCTTTCTAAGGTGTAATGTTTTATTACATTTTTATATATGTTGGAAGCTGCCCAGAGTGGCTGGGGCAAACCAGCCAGATGGGTGGAGTACAAATAATAAATTTATTATTATTATTATTATTATTATTATTATTATTATTATTATTTGCTCTGCAGTTATCCACCATGTGCTTTTGCTGACCCACCCATCACCATTCCATTTCCCACTTGCAGTCAAGAGAAGCCCTTTCTCTTTGTGGTGTTGATTTCATATTCACATTCATAGATGGAAGGGCTGAATCTGATCTGGGTTTTTCCCCCTTTAATTTTCCCCTGTTTCCCCAAACTGGCTTTGAAAAGCCCTGCACAGAGGTCACAGCTACTCCATACATTTAAAGCACACATGGCTTCTGCCAAATAATCCTGGGAACTGTAGCTTAACACCCACACCCACAAAGCAATGATTCCCCACCATGCTGAACAAATCATGGTTCCCAGGATTCTTTGGGAGAAGCCATCCCCTTTAAATTTGTGGTGGGGATGGCTCTACAAGCGTCTGTGAGAAGTTGGACTCCTCACAGCAGAGGCTCAGGGAGCCAGTGTGGTGTAGTGGTTAAGAGCCATAGACTCGTAATCTGGGGAACCGGGTTCGTGTCTCCGCTCCCTCCACATGTAGCTGCTGGGTGACCTTGGGCTAGTCACACTTCTCTGAAGTCTCTCAGCCCCACTCACCTCACAGAGTGTTTGTTGTGGGGGAGGAAGGGAAAGGAGAATGTTAGCTGCTTTGAGACTCCTTTGGGTAGTGATAAAGCAGGATATCAAATCCAAACTCTTCTTCTTCACATTTGATAGGTGCCCGCAGACCAGTGGTTTGGTGGTAATAAAATTCTGAAAGGCTCCCTGTTTGCTTGTATGTGTGCTTGTCATGAAAATAACACTGGAAGTTGCATATGTCAGACCAGGTATCCCAGGTGAGAACATCGTGTGTGTGTGTGTGTGATTTTTTAGAAATTAAGGACCAAGTTGAAAATCCGCCAACAAATCTAAACAACTTTTCACCAGGAAATAACCCTGCAGTTCTCTCTCCACTAGATGATGCTATTTCTCTGTTCCACCACAAACCATTAGGGTCACAGCAAAACCGAAAATCAGGACTTCTGTTTCACAGTGAGCCTTCTCTCCTCTTGCTCAAAGCAGTCTTTCAGACAGCAGCCACACCACAGGCTGGGCTCTCCCCACCCACACTCCCCATGTAGGAGATCCTTCCACCTGCCATAAAAGGAATACGCTTCTTTCTGCTGCTGCTTCTATTACTGTATTTACTCTGTATCAAATGCTCACCTTTTTTTTGCCCAAATTACGTTGTGAAAATTGAGGGGCGCATTAGATTCTATGGCACATTTATATTCGCCAGCAAATACTTTTTTTTTTGTTTCAAAGTTCTGAAAATTGAGGTGCGCATTAGATTCGATGGCACATTAGACTCAAGTAAATATGGGATAGGTAAAGGTAAAGGTACCCCTGCCCGTACGGGCCAGTCTTGACAGACTCTGGGGTTGTGTGCCCATCTCACTTAAGAGGCCAGGGGCCAGCGCTGTCCTGAGACACTTCTGGGTCACGTGGCCAGCGTGACATCGCTGCTCTGGCGAGCCAGAGCCACACACGGAAACGCCGTTTACCTTCCCGCTGGTAAGCGGTCCCTATTTATCTACTTGCACCCGGAGGTGCTTTCGAACTGCTAGGTTGGCAGGCGCTGGGACCGAGCAGCGGGAGCGCACCCCGCCGCAGGGATTCGAACCGCCGACCTTTCGATCGGCAAGTCCTAGGCGCTGAGGCTTTAACCCACAGCGCCACCTGCGTCCCAAAATATGGGATATAGGAGGCAAAATAAATGGGGAATCCTAGGGAGATTCCTCCCCAGAATGGAAGGACTATAGCTCAGTAGAACAGCATCTGCTTTGCATGTCAAAGGTCCTAGTTTCAGTCCCCAGTGGCATGTCCAGGTAGGGCTGGGAGAGACCCCCTGCTTGATGCCCTGGAGAGCTGCTCCCAGTCAGTGTAGACAATACTGAATTAGATGGACCAAAAGGCAGCTTCATATGTTGCTAGATCACACAAACTACTCTCATTTGGGACTCAACATTTTCCTTTTTTTAAAGGGAAATTTCCTTATTCCGAATAGGATTCCTCGCAAGAAAAGGGAAAAGTTGACAGCTATGGACTCCAAATGTAGGCTGAAGGAATTTTTGGCACCCTGTGCTTAGGTTCTCAAATGCCCAAATATTGGTTAATGTAAAGGTAAAGGGACCCCTGACCATTAGGTCCAGTCCTGAACGACTCTGGGGTTGTGGTGCTCATCTCGCTTTATTGGCTGAGGGAGCCGGTGTACAGCTTCCAGGTCATGTGGCCAGCATGATTAAGCAGCTTCTGGCGACCAGAGCAGCGCACGGAAACGCCGTTTACCTTCCCGCTGGAGCGGTACCTATTAATCTACTTGCACTTTGACGTGCTTTTGAACTGCTAGGTGGGCAGGAGCAGGGACCGAGCAACGGGAGCTCACCCCGTCGCGGGGATTCGAACCGCCAACCTTCTGACCAGCAAGTCCTAGGCTCTGTGTCTTAACCCACAGCGCCACCTGCGTCCCCATAAATAGTGGTTGGAACCCCCTAAAAGAGAATGGCTGAGTGACAACTAGGATGTTCCTGGTTCGAAAGTCGCCCAAAGTCAGTGGCATTAGGCACAGCACTCTTTCCTAGCCTCACCACCTCATCTGCAATATACGGAAAAGAATGGATTTCTTTTCAATAATTAAATTGTTTTCTGGTTGTTGTTCCATACTTTCTCTAAGGAGTCCCCAGTGCAGATTAATGCACTGGGTTCTCAAGTGGCTGTCAATACAACAAGGAATGCCAAGTGACCCCCACCCCAGTCAGCTCTTATGTTTTTAACTGTTGCCTGATATATAGAAACCAAAGAGCAAAGTTTTTTTCTCAGCAATGGAGATAGTAAACAAAATTGCCTATTAAAGGCAAGACAAAACTGCTGCTAAGGTAACAGGAGCGGCAACAGGTGGGAAAAGTTGGCAGCCTGCTAGCCTTCCTCTGAGTGGTTAATCTCTAAAAGGGGAGGTGCCAGCACTCCAGCCTGCCCATCAAACTTATACACATTGACCTCCTATAATCTAGTACAGGGATGGGGAACCTGCAGCCGTCCATCAGCCGCATCAGCTAGCACGGCCAATGGCTGGGGATGATGGGAGTTGTAGTCCACCAACATCTGGAGAATCACAGGTTCCCGCCCACCCCCCAGCCAACCTGGTATGTATGGGCTAGTGGCAGCTCTCATTGGGACAGGCAGCACACCCCTGTACGTGCTCAGCAAATAAGTCTCAGGGTTTTGACAATGAATTAGCTTCTGCGTCCGGCTGAGCTCCATTGACACCTGTCTCCAGTTAAGCTCTGCCTCCTTTGGAGAAGTGGAAGCCGCTCCAGGAGGATCTCTCGGTATCTTGCCTGCAAAAGCATTTAAGGCAGATCATGAGACGGGCAAGCTCCTCCTGTGAATGTGAAACCTGGAACGCTTCCATCCTTCCCCTAGTCGATACCAGGTGCTGCCCGGGTGGCTCTGCTGGTGGCACCAGCTAGAAGAACCAGCCAAGCTCTCCAGACCCGGCAGGGAAACACCACCTCTCCCTCTCTTTAACACGACACAGCTGGCAAAGCTGGTCTTCTTCGTAGCCCTAGGCTGCCCCCAAGAAGCGCTCCCTCCCTCTTTGCCCAGCTCCCAAGCAGCAAGCCGGCCCCAGCTAACTCACCAGACGCAGCAGCAGCACTGGTTGCCCATTTCGCTCTCTGGAGGGAGAAACCGTGCCTTGCTGGAGAGGAGAACCTCACTGGAGCACAGGGCGCCCGCATTTCCTGGTTCCCTGTTCAGCCCCTGGCAGATCCAATCCAAGGGAGTGTCTGGATCATGGACGTGTCAGGTTTCTCCCTCCATCAAGGAAGGCAAAGCTGTGTGTGCCATCTACTGGACAGAAGATCTCCCGAAGGCAGCGTCTGCTGCTGTCGCTGCTCCTCTCCCAGCTACTCCGCTTCCCCCCTTGACTCTCTGCCTTGCTGGCTCTGGAGTATGTGGCAGCTTGAGTTACAGGAGTTAGATGCACAATGGCTTTTGGGCTCCTCACATCCGCTTGGAGCATCGTGCCCAGGACATTCAGCTCTCCGCCTCTAGAGCTGAAACGGGTGAGGAATCTGGCAGGCGCACGCAGAAGGAATCATATCCATATGGACGGATGCACAGATTTTGATTTTGAAAAATATTTCCAAACTTCCAATGGGGTGAGGAGCTGGCTTGCCCATGGTTGCAGGCTTGTCTTATTCTCATGCAACATTTTGCTCCAAAAAATACCCACCTGAAGATCATGAGCCTGACTTACTGGCCTGACATCAGTGGCAGACTTTAGGCTTTAAAATTTCAGCAGTCAAATTGGTGCAACACCAAAATTCAGAGCCCCCACTTCTCGCTTTCTGTTGTACGGTGCCCAGTGTGGGTGAACCAGTCATGCTCCCCTAAATTTGCCTCTGCCAACATCCTCCCTTCTTCCCCACCACACCATGATATGCTTATGAGTGTATGGTTAATTTACAGGAGGGGGGCTAGTGTGTATTGTTTACTTTTATGTTCCTGAGAGGCCTCCTGAGCCCTCTGCAGCTGCAAAAGAGACAGTGGTTCTACAGGTGGCCTTTGCCATCCCTGAACATGCTATCTGCAGCTTTTTGGCAAGGGAATTCCAAAAACTAAACTCAGGAAGTTTTGGAACAAAAACAGGGTTATATGTAGCTCTCTCTGCTGTTCTCTATCACCAGTCACCTTGCATCTGCAGGAGACAGCAAGGGATAAAGGAAGAGGAGATATTCTGCTCATTGAGATCCCCAGCAGAACTGGGGTTAGGTGGAAAGGCTGTGGCCAAGAAGCGGACCATAGCCGAGTGAGAGAGCTCATGCTTGGCATGTAGAAGGGCCCAAGGTCAACCTCCATTTGAAAAGATCAGGCGACAGGTGATGGGAATCATAAGAGCCCTACAGGATCAGTCCAAAGGCCTGCCTCCTCCAGTATCCTGTTTTCACAGTCACCAACCAGATGCTAATTGTGGAAAGTGTGAATAATAATAATAATAATAAATTTTATTTATACCCTGCCCAGGGCGGCTAACACCAATAAAATCACAGTAAAAACATAATGGGGGGGGGATTTAAAATACAGGTTAAAATGCAATTTGAAATGCAGCCTCATTTTAAAAGTAGCCGATAAATCAAGACCATAAGGGGAGGGAAACGTAAGGGTCAGACTGAGTCCAAACCAAAGGCCAGGCGGAACAGCTCTGTCTTGCAGGCCGTGCGGAAAGATGTCAAGTCCCGCAGGGCCCTAGTCTCTTGTGACAGAGCGTTCCACCATGTCAGGGCCAGCACTGAAAAGGCCCTGGCCCTAGTTGAGACCAATCTAACCACCTTGCGACCTGGGACCTCCAAAATGTTGTCATTTGTGGACCTTAAGGTCCTCCGCGGGGCATACCAGGAGAGGCAGTAACACTTGCTTTGACGCATCATCATCTAACCCCCCCCCCCAAACAAATTAGAATGAATGCTCATTAAATAACCAACATTGTCTAATCTCTCTGTGAACCAATCAGAATGAATCTTCAATAAGCAGCTCATCTAGAAGCATCCAGAGGATCTGATCGTTTTAGTGGCTTCCACAACTATATTCATAGTGCAAACAAGTACAGTACAGTAGCTCTGAACAAACCCCCTCCCCAGAAACACCAGGCCTTTGCTAATACGAGCACAGTCCCTGAATCTGTTTTGATTTCCAGACCGTCTGTTGAGTTTTCTTAGCCCTGTGCTGAGACCCCAAAATAACACAAACTCTGGGTTTGCACGCCTGCTCCTTTAAGCCCCTCTCTGGACATGTGCTCAGTTTGCTCAGAGGGTTTTTTTTTTAGCTCCTCTGGGGAAACAGAGAAGCATCAAAAACACCACCCCTGCCAGCCAATCCTTGGCTGCCAGTCCACATTCCCTTTTCATAACGTGTCTGCAGGCACAAAAGGGAGTCTGGGTGTCAGCGCCCAGGCTTAACAGTGCATTGCGGGGCAGTGGGGTGGGGGTGGGGGGTGTGGATTATGCTTTGCTGGCAAAAATCTGGGCCTGTAATTCCCTGCAGTAGATGGGCCAAAACCAAGACCCACTTCTTTGGGGCCTGAAATGTAGGGGTGGGCAAACCAGAATGTTATTATTCCAATCTTAAACTCAGCTCTCCACATTTCTGCAGCAATTTGCGATTTGTTTTTAAAAATCCTCATGAAAATTCATCAGCATTTTAGTGCAATTTTCTCCCACTAAACGTATTTTTGTAGTTTCTTGTTTAGCAATATGCTCATTTTGCATGCTATTTTGTGACTAATGTATACATTTTTAATGTGCACCCCTCCCCCTCCCCCATTATATGCATTTTTATGCACTGTTTGGTTGGATAGCTGCATTGCAAAATACAGAGAACTGCAGATATTGAAGGATGGTTGTGTTTTGGTTCACACATTGGCTCAAGAGGTGTGGAATTAGGAAGTTTCTCACTGAAATGTAAACAAAGTCTAATTTCTCCACCACCACTACAGACACAATCAATAATCTGTTTCTGTAATGAAGGAATTTAGCACTGGCTAGAAGAAGGGAATACTGCCCAGCTCTACAGAGTGGTATCCTGAAGTCCACCAGACCAGCACAGGGCAGAGAAAAAGAGGATGAAAAGTCAGAAGTATTGAGTTTTGCAAATGTAAGAAGAGGCCTGCTGGATCAGACCAAAGGCACGTTTGGCATCCGTTTCTCTCCATGATTAACTGGATGCGTATGAGAAACCCACAAGTAGGACTCGAGTACAAGAGCTTGGCTGCTGCCAAACTCACTGGATGATCAGAGGCCAGTTCCTGTTTCTTAGCCTAATTTACCGTAGATTTTCTTCCAAAGCAAATTTGCCTAATATCATGCATTCTTGCATGTTATTTAATATATGCATTTTATTGCAAAAAATTAACCTAGTATATGCGTTTTTGTGCACCTCACTTGGCCGGCGAACTGCATTGCGAAATCTGGAGAAGCATGACTTTCTAAACATCATAGAATCATAGAATTGTAGAGTTGGAAGGACCTCAAGGGTCATCTAGTCCCACCCCCTACAAGAATCTCAACTAAAGTATCCATGATAGATGGCCATCCAACCTCTGGGTAAAAACCTCCAAGGAAAGACAGTCCACCACATTCTGAGGGAGTTTGTTCCACTGTTGAACGGCTCTTACTGTCAGAAAATTCTCCCTGATGTTTAGTCAGCGTCTCCTTTCTTGTAACATGAATCCCTTGGTTCGGGTCTTACCCTCCAGAGCAGCAGAAAACAAGCTTGCTCCATTTTCCAGGTGACAGCCCTTGAGATATGTGAAGATGGCTATTACCGTATTTTTTGCCCTATAGGACGCACCTTTTCCCCTCCAAAAATGAAGGGGAAATCTGTGTGCGTCCTATGGGGCGAATACAGGCTTTCGCTGAAGCTTGGAGAGCTCTCCAGGCTTCAGGAAGCTATCAGCAAGCCTGGAGAGCCCACGGGAGTTCCTGCGGGGCTCCCTAGGCTGCGGATAGCAGCCTGCCGACCGGCGCGCAGGGCGCGCTGAAGCAGAGCACCCTGCGCTTCGGGCAGACATCGGCCAGCCCAACAAGTTCGGGGGACAGCGGAGAGTTGCAGCGCCGCCATCCCGCTGTTCCTCGACCTGGTTTGGAGGCTGGCGCTGGGGAAAAGCGCACTTCTCCCCAGCGCCAGCCCCACAAGCTCGGGGGACAGCGGGGAGGCGGAGCGCCGCCATACCGCTGTTCCCTGACCTGGTTTGGTTTCCCCAACCTGGTTTTGGGGGGAAATAAAGGGAATTTTCCCCCCCTTTATTTCCTCCCAAAGAAACCTAGGTGCGTCCTATGGGACGAAAAATACGGGTATATCTCTTTTCAGTCTCCTCTTTTCCAAGCTAAACATAACTTTTTATGTTGTGAACCACCCTGTGATGTTTGGATGAAAAGCAGTATACAAATGGAATAAAATAGATAAATAAATAAATAAACTCCCTCAACGGCGCACCATAAAGCTTTCCAGACCATTGATCATATTGCTTGCACATGTTCCAGCTTGTCAACAACCTTCTTAAATTGTGATGCCCAGAACTGGAGACAGTACTCCAGGTGTGGTCTGACCAAGGCAGAATACAGCGGTGCTATGGCTTCCCTGGATTTAGACACCAAACTTCTGTTAATGCAGCATGGAATAACATTTGCTTTTTTTGCTGCTGCATCACGCTGTTGACTCATATTAATATTGTGCTCTACTAAGACCTCTAGATCTTAGATGCCTGTGTTTCGGTTCACATATTATTTCAGAAAGTGTGCATTTGGTAGGGTTGTTAAATGTGAATTGGATTGAATTTCTCTCCCATCTTTGCTGAGAAGGTAGCAAAAAAATGGTTTATCTTCCATACCTCTGGGAAGGTGCATAGCACCCAAGTTAATTTGGGATCCTCAAAGCCCTCTCTCTTTCACTGGGCATTAAAAAACCCCTACAATAATAAAATAAGTAACGATTTGCTGTCCTTTGGCAGCACCCACAATCAGCTGCTCAAGCCAGCTGCCTCCCTCTGCCTAATGGGATGCTCAATAAGAAGGAAACTTTATCCTGAATAGTTTTTCCTCTTCTTGCCAAGGAACCCTGAGGATGGCTGACAAGCACTTGGCATTTTTTCAGGGTCATTACAATTTTAATGATAACCCCCCAACGATATATTTTAGGAAGAATGTATGTTCACTATGCATTCAGATGCCTCTTGAGATATTGTAGCCAAATTTGCATGAAGATTCATTTGCTTTCCCTGATACCTTCTCCTCTCTCCATCTTTTGCAGTCGCCCCTTTGGCTGAAATATAGAAAACCAAGTTTTCTTGGGCAGGGATCTGTGTGTTTTTTTACATCACACAAAACATGTAGTGATTTGGAATCACAGGGGGCCAAAAAACACACACCTTTTTGTATATGCAGTAGGTCTCTGTCTCCAGCATCCTAGAGCCCCACACTCAGCATAAAAAGAAAGGGTTTTTTAGCCACCAAGAAGCCTTCTCACCTTTAGTGCTGATTCGAGTCAGTCAGAGTGAAAAGAGAAGAGTCAGCCACTGAGGACTGACTGCTAGGGTCACTCTGAAAAAGGCGCATGAGGAAAACACCAAGGGAGAGTTGTTTAGTATGCTCCAAACCTAAGCATTTAGACACAATGAACACACAAGGTACAGTGGTACCTCGGGTTAAGTACTTAATTTGTTTGTACTTAAGCTGAAACTGTTCTTAACCTGAAGCACCACTTTAGTTAATGGGGCCTCCTGCTGCCGCCGCATCACCGGAGCACGATTTCTGTTCTCATCCTGAAGCAAAGTTCTTAACCTGAAGCACTATTTCTGGGTTAGCGGAATCTGTAACCTGAAGCGTATGTAACCTGAAGCGTATGTAACTCGAGGTACTACTGTACCTCCATTTCAAGAGACTGGTGTGCAAGTTCTGTTACATACAAAGGAACTTCAAGGAAAACACAAATCAAGATACTCCAAAAGAAGATCGGCACTGGCCGTTGCAATGCATCCTTATTTGCTTGTTCAGACCCAGAAACATCCCCCCTAAATAAATTCACACTTGTCTCAAATTTTAGTTTTGGTTTTTGGCAGAATGTAGGCCACAACTTTATTGATTACAGAAAGTGACTGGTTGCATAGGCTCTGGTTCAACTAGCTCCCTGTCATGCTGGTAGCGCTGACCCAGGGTTCCAGCATAGGTCAGCCAAGGGTGAACACCTGGATAAGCGGAAAGCCGGGAACAGGCTATCTCCACCACCCAAATGTCCCCCTGGACTCAGGCACGGGCACAACCCCCTCTAAGGGGTTGACCAAACCACTGAGTCCCTGGATTCCTTTAATGGAATACCCTTCACATAGGGATGGCAAGAGCGTTCTCCCATCCCTATCACCTGAACCAGAGCCTATCCGCAACCTTACAAGTTGTGACGCAGCAGGCGAAACCCAAATGGCAACAGCCAATCAGCCAAGTGGGGGAAATTCCTGCCGTGCCCCTGTCCCAATGACAGACGACACACAACGGCATAACAAAGTCAAGCGCAAAGCCCTAAAAGTAGGAAGAGGTGGGCGGGTGTTCCAAATGCACGTGCCGAAAGAGGAAGCTCTGGGTCACGTGCATGGGTATAAATAGGTCCCTCGAACTGTTTGGACTGCGTCCCATTGGCCAGATTGCACCCAACTACGAGGGACCTACCAATTGGGTGTTGTGGCTGACCAATCGTATCCACCCACAACACAGGATGTCACCGTAATACGTGCCCTCTTTAAGGGAGGACCCGATTTATCATTATTGCATCATTCTAAGATTGCATAATCTTAGAATGTTACATAATCTTAGGAGGGTGAGACTGAGAGTGGCCATGGCTGCGACTATTAAGAAGGGACTCTGCACCTCTGAATTTGCCACTACACTACTGACGTCATGCCATAAAATGCTGGTGCTCTGTAAGTAGTCATTATAACATTCTACATAATTACTCGGAAGTATCGCTCAGTTCAGTGAGACATACCGTATTTTTTGCACCATAACACTCACTTTTTTCCTCCTAAAAAGTAAGGGGAAATGTCTGTGCGTGTTATGGAGGGAATGCCTACGGGTGGCATGCCTACGGATTTTCCTCCTCTAAAAACTATGTGCGTGTTATGGTCGGGTGCGTGTTATAGAGCGAAAAACACGGTCCTCCCTGATAAGCGGGTACAGGACTGCAGTCTAAACCCTGTTAACTTATCAAGCTTCTTATATTCATGTTCCTGCTGTTTCACATCAACACGATGGGCCTACTCCCAATGTGTACCCTGAGGTCACCTGCATTGCAAAACACCTGCTTATGGCCCTCGGTTAACAATCAGCTGCCTCCAAGGTGTGTTGTGGAAGTAAAAGTCAATAGAGCTGGTAAGCTTGTTTGCGCAGGAGAAATGTTTTAGTCATGAGGAATAGTAAGCATTACAAACTTCAGTTCTCTCCCCCCCCCCCTTGTTTATTTTTATGAGCTTTCAGAATGGCATGCTTCACTGGATAAAGCACACATGTGCCTCCTTTCAGTTGTGGTTTTATTAATGCCTTATTCTCATGGCACACAAAAAGCAAACATATGAATTCAGTAGCCAAAACACCCAGCTGGAGCAGCCAGTTAATGCACCATCAGAAAAGGGGATACGAATCTCCAAGAAAAGAGGGTGCCAATTTGCATATGGTAACTTAGAGGCAGTCCATACCTCGTCTTAATGTGGATTGTGAACGCCTTGTGCTTCTTTTAATTCCCCCTCGTTTGTGCAGTGTTTTCCTCCAACTACTGCTGGCCCACACTTTCTTTTCCCTAAATCCCTGTGATTTGAAAATCCAAAATAGCTATATTTATTGCATAGGGAATCTCTGGATTTAGGGAGGAGAAAGTCTGGGACATCAGGAGTTAGAAGAGAATGCTGCATGAACAGGGGGGGAATTAAAGGAGGCGCAATGGGTTCACAATCCACATCAAGTCGAGGTATGGACGGGCCCTTGCTTCTATTCCTAAAACTCAGGAATAATTACTGTGCTTCCATTGAAGCAGGAACACGATACATCTCACCATAGCAAGAAGAGGCTGAGGTGGCTTCTGTGCATGCCCAGTCTGCCGACATAAGCCTCATAATTTGGGGCATGGTGGGAGCTCACACGCATGAAGGGGGCCGTATCAATATTGGCACTCCTGCACTGTCACCAGCTTCTTTTTTTCAGAATCCCACTAACTTGAGCTCCATGGACCAAATAGGCAAAACTAACTGCATTGCGATGAGTGGCAGCGCTCTAGTTGCCATGACAACACGAGTAATTGATGGTGGCTGCTGCTGGCAGAACCAATGGAAGCAGCTCAGCCCAATCAGATTGACCAGGATGCCCGCCAGGCACTCTACTGCCTTCTGATTGGTCAAATGAAAATCCTATCTCCTTGCCTCTCAGAGTCTTGAAAGAGTATTAGTGAGGTACAGAGGTCCACAAGCGTATAATTCTCAGGATTATTTATTTTTTAAAAAACCAATTTATACATTCAGAACATGAGGCTTAACAGTTCAAACACACGCATAGAGAAGAAAATGTTGATCCAAGTCAGTAGGCATACAATAGGACAGGGGTTTTGCCAAAAAAAATTCTGCCAGGGGGCATGTTTGGAATTTTTTTGAGCAAGTGCCATGGACACCAGCCATAAAATGGCTGCCTTGGGGGCATGGCATAAAAAGATGGCTGCTGCGGGTGTGTGGCATAACACAAAATGGCTGCCACATCTAAAGGACAGGAAAAAGAGACAGGACCCCACAAAGCCATGTGGGTAGGCCCCCTTCCCCAAATCAGCTGTCCAATCCTGACATCCAGTGAAATGTGTGCATGTTAGAGGGGGCATGTTCAATATGGGAGAGGACACTGCTGAGGGATGTTTTAGGGCTGTGGCTTCTCCTCACAGCCCTTTCCTTCCGCTGCTGGCTGTTCTTGGCGTGTTATTTTCACCTCATTGATTTTGGCCTTCACCTCCTTTCCTGTCCGTGGAGCTTCTACACACAGGATGCCATCATGGGTCACGGTGGCTTTGACCAACAGAGGGTCAACATCAAGAGGGAGGATATAGGTCCTGGTGAACTCCCGGGATATGAAACCATGCCGATCTGCCTTCTGTGGGTGCTGAGCTGTCACCTCCAGGAGATTGTCCACTGTGCGGACAGCAATCTCATCTGGCGTGAACTGACAAACGTCAAGGAACACTTGGAATTTGTGGTCGTTGAGGTTGACCTCTGAGATCCCTCGGTCCAGCTGCTTATTAATCCGAGGTCTAATGTAGTAGCCATGGTACAATGTAGGGGACAGGATTTCCCCTGGGGAAACACCTAAAAGGGAGAATGGACAATTACAGATTATGCCACACTTGAGTACAATTAAAATAATAAGAATAATGGAAGGGGATTTAGGTTCAGTGCCAAAGCAATCTGTTCTTAGTGCATTGTTTACTTATGTAGAAGTAAAAGGGTCAGTCCATTGACTGCCCCTGCGTACACATAGCTGTAGTGCCAACTTATCCATCAGAATCAGGCCCCAAAGTTTCATCAACCAAACTTTATAATAAAGGTTGCTCTCCAGAGTCCCCTGATAGCTTGCAATGGTGAGCTGTGCTGCCATCATGAGATGGAGAGTAAGGTCTTTTCGAGAAAGGTCCATAGTATCTGGGTCAAAGAGTG
The DNA here is from genome assembly GCF_951804945.1 of Podarcis cretensis. NCBI lineage: Eukaryota > Metazoa > Chordata > Lepidosauria > Squamata > Lacertidae > Podarcis > Podarcis cretensis. The sequence goes on along the minus strand of NC_137185.1, from coordinate 25,710,620 downwards.
GCAAAAGAGCAGGCTTGTCTCATATAAACCAGCCATATGTTCAATAAGCTGCCACACTAAGGAAACTTGGCAAACTCAGCATTTTGAAGTTCCCGATATATTTCTTTTGGGGGGTTCGTTTATTTCCCAGATTCTATGTACAGTTGTACCTCAGGTTAGATACTTAATTCGTTCCGGAGGTCCGTACTTAACCTGAAACTGTTCTTAACCTGAAGCACCACTTTAGCTAATGGGGCCTCCTGCTGCTGCCGCGCCGCCGGAGCACGATTTCTGTTCTCATCCTGAAGTAAAGTTCTTAACCCGAGGTAATATTTCTGGGTTAGCGGAGTCTGTAACCTGAAGCGTATGTAACCTGAAACGTATGTAACTTGAGGTACCACTGTATTCTCACTCTCCTTACACTGGAGCCTTCCTCTTCTGCTTTGCCTGCTCTTCCCCACCCAAAGGCATCACTTACCATTGCCCTAGGCCTGGTCCTGCCCAGCCATTTTGCCAGGCCCAGAAGCAAGAGAAGCACATGGCAGCCAACTGCAGACTGGAACAGACAACAAAAGCCCTTTTATGCAACACAGTCATCCCACCGGCTTCTCTCTGGGGGCTTGCAGCTTTTCACTCTGTTCAGCGCTGAATGGTTTACTGCTGCCTTCTGCATTCTTTCTCCTCTAACAGCCACTGCAACTCCAGCCGGGCTTTGTGCACAACCCACCAGCTCAGCTTTTCACCAGTTTTAACGGAGTTTGCAAAAAAATAAAAATAATCTCTGGCTGGCATCGTTCCCCTCCATGCTGCTCTGTGCCAGCCACATTCCATAAAGTGTCCTGGATCCGTGTGGAGAAAGAGAAGGATCTCGTTCCCGGCTGCCAGCAGCTTTGAGAGGGCTCCCTCGCCAGCTGGAAGTCTTTTTAACTTCTTGCAAAACAGAAGTAAAGCCAATTGACCCATATGGTCTCATCTTCATGGGTTGTTCCTCCCTTACACCTGGGATGCTGTCTCTCTCTTTTGCATTGTGTGTGGTTACAGATAGCTTGGTTGTAACATATTGGCTTGTTTTTTCTTTTAAAACCCACCAAAAAACTTTGCCTTACAGTATAACAAACCCATGCATCCCTTAATGTTGGTCGATTCTGTTGCTGACAGTTGGGCGCACATATTGATTTTAATGGCCACAATATTAATGGACTAAAAAATATTAAGGATTTGGAGATGTGCTTCAAGATAGGTTTCCCCATCCCAGGGGATATGGATATATAGTTTCATCATCCCAGGGGATACAGAGAGAGTGTGTGTCTATAGCTATGCCTCTATAATTCTATTTAGCACAGTGAATGCATGGCAATGCCTTAAGTTGCAATCTGACTGCGTTATACATTAAGAATTGAATGAACTCACTTTTTAGAGGATTGATTTGCATTTTGTATAATCTCAGACCGCAATCCACTGCCCCACTGAACCCATAAAAGCTTATTTCTGGGTAAACAACACAGAATCAGATTATCAGCACTTGGGGTAACACACTGAGACACAGTTCTGATTGTAGGAATAATCTCAAAAAAACCCCTAAAAGATTTCCAATAGAGTTTGTTTCCAGATGGGGTTTTTAATATTATAAATGGGTCACTGAGATATCACGAACAGGTTTTTCCTAAGAAAGGGGAAATTTGGATTAAACAGCAGGAAATATGGGGTGGCATTTTCATGCAACGATGCTGTTTGGATGCTGCAAGAAATTTCACATGCATGAAGAACAGCAATCCTATAATACACACTCACTTGGAAGCACCTTCAGTCTCATCAGACCCATGAGGAAGGCAGTCACTGCCATACACTGTTGCCCCACTGTGCCTTTGTTCATGCGTTCAGGGAGGCAAAAGTGTGGTAAAAAGGGTGCTTCAAACACTCTTTCTATGCAAGCTCACAAGAACATTTCTACAATTGCAAAATGTGTGCGTTATTCTTTGTTTCATAATCACTATTCCATAGGATTCCCTCAATCGCTGAGTTAGAATCACCAGCCTTGGATTGTTTCCAATCTACTGTGTGCAAATCAAAGGGAAACGCTACCAGCCAGTCATTTTTCTTACCTTCTCCAAAGTTCTGGTCGTAAATCTTGCTGGGGTTGGCAAACTCGTACTCCGCGCTCATAGGGTAGGCGTGAGGGACAGTGCGCTCAGCCATGGTCTTTGCTGGGGGAATGGACCTCTTTGACTACCTGTTTCTGTGTCTCCTTGTGAAGGCTGCAGTCCGATTGCGATGTTTTCCTGGGGCAAATTCCATGGGGTGGGGGAGCAAGTGATAAAATATGGACCAAAATAGATAGGCAGGCCCTGGAGCCGCCAATGATGACCAAAGAGCTCCTTGCTGCATTCCACTCGAGAGGCATCTTTTCGCTGTGCAGCCCTCTGACAACACAGTTGCAGCTGTTAGAAATGTCAGAAATTTGCGATTCTCCCAAGCCGGCCGTGTTGTGGGACAACTGGATGGGAAGCGACATGGATGAAATGAAGAGCTGGCTGTAGCCACAGGCAGTGTCCTCTCCTCCAGTCCCACTGTGTTCTCCATGACTCCCTCACGGAGTCCATCCACCAGCCTTCCCCAACCTGGTGCCCTCCAGCAGTTTTGGACTAAAGTCTCATCAGCCCTAGTCAACTCCCAGGATGACTAGACTAGAGGCATTCTGTGTTGCTGCTCCACAACTATGTACTATGGAGGGAGTACCTGAGTATCTTTTACAGACCACTTCAGGTAAAAGCGCTTACCATTTCGCCAAGTCGTTACAGCCTTAGCAGCCACAATCCCCAAATGCAATGCTTAAATACATTGGGAGATAAAGGTAAAGGGACCCCTGACCATTAGGTCCAGTCATGGCCGACTCTGGGGTTGTGGCACTCATCTCGCTTTATTGGCCGAGGGAGCCGGCATACAGCTTCCGGGTCATGTGTCCTGCATGACTAAGCCGCTTCTGGCAAACCAGAGCAGCGCACGGAAATGCCGTTTACCTTCCCGCCAGAGCAGTACCTATTTATCTACTTGCACTTTGACATGCTTTCGAACTGCAAGGTTGGCAGGAGCAGGGACTGAGCAACGGGAGCTCACCCCGTCGCGGGGATTCAAACCACCGAC